>NC_133420.1:5705000-15705000 GCF_049350105.2 Macaca mulatta | reverse complement strand
AGAAGCTTTTAGAGAGAGAATTAGAAAGCGCTCTGTGGCTCAGCCCCATCCTGGGGGCCCAGCCAATAGATGACACCAGCTTCTATGCTTTTAGAAAGACCCTTGGAGTGTCCTGAACACCGCTCAGACTCCTGGAGAGACAGGAGGGACACATGGGGCTGGGGCTCTGGAATTTTCAGGAGACAGTGAATCTTAGACACCTCTTACCTGCTGGTTGCTTTGCTTTGTCAGGTGGTTGGATAACATCAGACTGCCCAAGAAACCAAGCTGGCCCATCAGGATGGGTTTCTGTGTATGCGTGTGTGTGTGTGTGTGTGCGTGCACATGTGAGTGTGTGTGGGGGGCTGAGGGGTGCATATGCATGCCTATACACTTCTGCATTCCTTTTCAATTGGAAATATATCAGTGCTGACAAGGAACAGGGGTAGGAGCATGATATAATGCAAGGTTGCTGGAGCATGGGTGCACGGTGGGGAAAATAAGTGAAAATCAGTTTTCCCCTGGATCTGTGTGTGTGCGTGCATGTGTGTGTGTGTGTGCGTGTGTGTGTGTGTGCATAAAACTCCAGCCAGTCAGACAATGTTGACTCCTCTGAACAGCACACAATGCTAATGCTGGGCAGAGCTGGAGCTTTCTGGGGAGCTCTTGGAATTGCAAGATTGGGGTGAACAGGGGTGGGAAGAAAGCTTTATGAAAGGCCTGGTCAAGCTTCTTTCCCCCCACAGTCCCCAGAGAGGTCCCTCTGGGCAGCTTCTTGGTTTCACCTGGTGTCATCTTGGCCTGTACCAAGCAGCAGCCCCTCTGCTCTAAGACTCCCCTCCAACCCTCCTGAGCTCCACCCTGCACCCTCTTCCCTACATCTTTCCCAGAGGGGCTGTCATTATGTCAAAAAGCCCAGTGATTTTAAAAGATACTTTCCCTCCTTGTGCTTTGATTCTGCCCCTGTTTCCCCTGGGTCTGCTAGAGAACAAAGGGCATGATTGAGTGGTAATGTGTCCCCGGTGTCTGCCTTGATTCCAGGCTCCTGTTGCTGGAGAGAATTTTGATCTCTGGTGCAGTGGCTTCCTCTTCTCCCTGTTGTGAGGGGACAGTCAATGTCCTATGTGCTTCCTGGGTGTAAGAAGGGCCTCTCAGTCACTATAACTCAAAAGCAAGATCCTTTCACCCACTCAGCAAATACTGACACCTACCGAATGCCAGACACCATCACAGTTGAGTGGAGTTAAGCGTTTGTCAAGTCTTTAGACAAAAACTTTGGCCCTTGTCTTAGTCCATTTTTTGCTGATATACCAGAACACTGGAGACTGGGTAGTTCATAAAGAACAGAGGTTTATTTTTTATAGTCTGGAGACTGGGCAATCCAAGGTCAAGGGGCTGCATCTGGTGAAGGCCTTCTTGCTGTGCCATCCCATACAGTAGGTGGAAGGGCAGGAGGGCACCTGCAAGAGAGATAGTGGAAGAGCCCCTATGACCTAATCACCTCTTAGAGGTCACACCTCTCAACACTGTTGCATTGGGGATTAAATTTCCAACACACTAACCCTGGGGGACAGCAGCCCTCATGCAACTTGTGCTCTAGTGTAGAGTACAGTGGCTAGAGAGATACAGGGGCACATCCAGGCTCTACCATTTGCCAACTGTAAGACCTTGAGCAAATTAATTAACATCTCTCAGGCTGAGCTTTTCCATATTCAAAAGGGAGAGAACAAGAGCGTATTAGTTATCTATTGCTACGATAATGCTGCATAACAAACATCCCCAAATTCTGGTGGCCTGCAACAGTAAGCATTTGCTCCTCATGCATCTGCAGTCAGCTAGGGGAGAAGGATCATGGGTCTTACAGCTTTGTAGGCATTGGCTGGGCTCACTCCCACATTTGAGAGTCAGCCGGCTGTTGGCTGGGGTGACTTGGGTGACTTGGCTCTGCTCCATGTCTCTTTCGTTTTCTGTCAGGTTAGCCTGGGTGTATTCTCCTGGCAATGACAGAGGTACAAGAATGAGAGCCAATCCCATTACATACATGGTTTTTGAGCCTTTGCTTGTATTAGTTTCTAACATCCCATTGGATAATGGAAGCCTCTTGGAGGATTCCAGAGTGAAAGTGGAAGGAAACTACAAATTCACATGGCAAAGATGTGAATACAAGGAGGGATAAAGCGGTAGTTTCATTTTTACAGTCTACCATGGACTTTCTTCCTGGGACTGTTGGGGGATAAAGGAGAATGGCAAAAAGTCCTTGGCTCAGCTCTTAGTTCATAGCATGGGCAACATCAGGAGCTAACTTAAAAAGAACAGAGGTCTTTGGGTGAATGAGGGCAAGGTTCAGATAGGTCTTTTTCATTGTTATATCCCCAGTATAATAACCACTGAAGGAATGAGCTGACCACAAGGTAAGTTGTTCTTGAGATCAAGGCAGCTGATTCCAGCAATTGTTCCATCGCACCTGCTGGAGGCTAATGGTTTCCCCTAGAAGGCCTTGGATGGAGCCATTCTTTGTCCACTATGGGGCTTCTCGATATTTGGGTGAGAGGAATAGCTCCAGGAGTGTACTGGGAGAGCATTCTCACTGTCAAAGCTTCCAAAGAATGAGGAGGGAGGCCTCCTATCTGGAAATGATTGTTGTATGGACCAGAGGTAGGAGGAGGGAGCAGGTGACCACTCGGATCCTCATGCACACAAAGGAGAACTACATTTCCCATCTTCCTTGGCAGTGAGATGAGGCCACATCACTGAGTTCTGGACAGTGGGGTGTGGGTGGAAGGGATGTATGCCACTTCCAGACCTGTGCCCCCCAAAACCTCCTGCACAATCTCCCATAGCTCTCTCTTTCCTGGTCTTCTCATCAGATGCAGAGGGTCCAGAGAGGAACTCCAAGGCTCTAGGACAGGGGTCAGAAAACTGAGGTTCACAGGCCAAATCCAGCTCTCTGCCTGTATTTGTAAATAAAGCTCTATTGAAACACAGTCTTGCCCATTCATTGCTAGGTTGTTTATGGCTGCTTTTGCACCACAATGACAGAAATCATTAATTGTCACTGAGTGGCCTGCGAAGCCTAAGGTATTTCCCATCTGGTCCTTTAGGGAGAAAGCTTGTTGACTCCTGCCCTGGGGCATGGTGGAGCCACCACCCAGGATGGCAAGGAGCCTGGGGCCCTGGATGACTGTGTGGAGTACCGGCTCCTCCTTCCCAAGAGCGTGCGCTGGACAGGGACACAGCAAGAAAGAAGCTTTTACTGTGCTGAGCCACTGAGATTTGGGAGCTGATTGTTTGAGCAGTCACCCTGGATACACACAGCCCAAGGAGCTCTGACTCTGGGATGAGCAGAAACATGGCCTCCTATTCATCTTCACCCTCTCTGTGCCTTGCACACCTAGGAAGCTGACTTGTCTCCAGGCCAGGGCTCATGCAGGAACCAGTCTGACATCCCATAGTCGCTCAGACCTGGTGGCCCTGAACTGCCATCTGGGTGAGGTCGCTTTGATGGAGTGGTAGGGGTCCTTCTCTCCTCATAGAAGGACAAAGCAATAAGAAGACCAGAGCCAGGAACAGGAAGCCCCCGGGAAGCCCATGCTGGTGCCAGCCTGGTGGTCCTAGAAAGGCAGCCTTGCTCTCAGACCAACCGTTTTAGGAAACTTGAGCTTGAGAGTTTGTAGATTAATGACTGTGCAATCCTAGATAAGTTACTTAACTCTGCCTTCCCAAGCTTCTGTTTTCTTATCTGTGAAATGTGATCAAGAGTGCCTATATCCTAGAGTTGCTGGTAATAGCAAGATCTTCAACAGTCAGGGAGGCCCCCGCCCTAGAGTGCCATTTACATGCACAGTGCCATTTCTCTCTCACTCTTATTCTCCATGTTCTGGGTCCTGGAGTCATGTCCCTCCCCAGGGAACCCCCCTGCCTGCAGTCTTGGCTTCCCAGGCATGGCCCTGACACCTGGCACAGCTACCTGCACCTGGTGCTCACCTGCACTGGTTTCTCTCTTGAGATTTTGACCAAGAGGAATGGGGGGGGGGTGAGCTCAGAGGGCGCAAGGCAGCCCTGCAGCTGGGGGCCATGCTAAGCCATGTGCCAGAGGAGCAAGGAGAAGAATCCAGCTATTAGATGAGGGAAGTCACCCCACAGAGAGGAACACTCTGGGCTCCAGAGACAGGCTGCCCAGTGGAACGTTCTACGTCTGCGCTGGCGGCCGGGGGGTGTGAGCTCTCTTAGGCTCGGTCTTGGTTTATGACACGTGCCTACTGAATACTTGAAATGTGACCAGTACCACAGAGGAACTGGACAGTAAACTTTATTTACTTGAAATAAATTTAAATTGGATGCAGTTTTGTTTTTTGAGATGGAGTCTCCATTTGTTGCCTAGGCTGGAGTGCAGTGGCGTCATCTCAGCTCACTGCAGCCTCTGCCTCCCAGGTTCAATCGATTCTCCTGCCTCAGTCTCCCCGGTAGCTGGGATTATAGGCACCTGCTTGACAATTTTTTGTATTTTTAGTAGAGACGGAGTTTCATCATGTTGGCCAGGCTGGCCTTGAACTTCTGACCTCAAGTGATCTGCCTGCCTCAGCCTCCCAAAGTGTTAGGATTACAGGCGTGAGCCACTGCGCCTGGCTGGACTTAGTTTTAATTCAAAGTGGCTAGTGGCTGTCATCTCGATCAACGTACAGCTAGTGTTTCCTGGTCATCCCCTCAAGGCCCTAGGTGCACTCGGGGTCTTTCCTGCCCTTATGCCAGGAGCTGTTTCACCTTTACAAGGCCCACCTCCTTTGACTTGAGCCACCCTCAGTGGGGTTGCTTCTGAAACCTGGAGGTTTACGGCTGAGGTCAGCCCCAGCCTGGGTTCCTGGGGCTTGCCAAGGCTGCAGTGCTGTGTGTGTGTGCATGCATGCATGTGCACACGTGTATACCTGCAGTGGGAGAGAATGGGCAGATCATGACAGAAAGAGCCAGGCAGGTACCATGGAGATGCAAGCCAGACGCACGCTTTCCCCTTGGTAGGCGTGGCCTTGAACCTCAGCTTTTGCCTGCAGTTTCCACTGCATGAAGCTCTCAACAGCAGAACGTTTGAAATGAGCTCTTCTGGGAATGTGTTTCCCAGGCCGTGCATTCCCGAAGTAGCATTATTTATCCTGTTCCTTCTCAGACCCACTTTTCATTTTGCCTCCCGATCTGGCAGCTCCAGAGGTGTCAAAAAGAACAGGTGGAAGAGGAGGGGATTCTCAGATTTGCAGGACACCGCGGCACGCAGGGGCTGTGCCACCACAGACTGGAGCAGAATCACGCGAGCTCCAGCACCAGTGGTGCCACTGGTTTGCTGGGTGACCTTGGGCAGGTCAACGAACCCCTCTGGGTCTCCGTGGCCCCATCTGTTGAGAGGGTTAAGTGAGGGATAGGACAGGCCTGCGAGGAAGGGAGGGGCTGGTGTCATGGGTGTCATGCACACATCTCCTGCTGAGCCCAAAGACACCAGGAATTTGCTTCCAGGGAACAAACATGGACTAAGTCACAACTGCCATAACCCGGTGGCTTGTCACTTGGAGAGTGAATGAACTCCTCGGTTAAGTAAGATCTGAAGCCAAAGCGAATGCACGAAGGGGGAAAGGCAGTGGGGTGGTGAGGAGGGGCTGAGGAGCCAGGGCACCTCCCAGCACTGGAGGGAGACCTAGCCTCTGGCCAGACCATTGTGGGGCTCTTGGGAAGAGGATTTGGAGGTCCAGAGGCTGTGTGCCCCTACCCCCGCCCCAACTTGGCTAACCTGTTGGCATATTCTGTAACCCTGCTGGAGCCTGGGCTTTCTCATCTGCAAAACGAGGATGATGACAGCAACTGGGTCCTGTGAGGGCAGCTGGGACAATTCAGTGTGCTATTGTAGCTGAAGCCTGGCACACAGTAGGTGTGCAAAAAATAACTCCAGCTTGTGCAGAGAAGAGGGCTGTTCAGAGAGGAGACTGGGATGATGGGATCTGCTTATACCTGTTTTAAACAAAATTTTTTGGTCTTTTTTCTTTATGCAAACCATTCATTCCACAAGCTTATACTTTTTAAAGAGCAGCCCTGAAGCTGAGAGAGAGCAGAGGAGCCTGAAGTGGGAGAGGTGCCCAGAGTAAAAGCCCCTGGCCTGGCTCTGACCTTGGGCGACCCTTCCCCTGCAGGGCCCAGGAGCTCTTCTCTAAAGGGAGGGGTTGAACCAGAACACCTGGAGGTCCCTCCAGTCTGAAGGTTTCCATAGGTCCCCTCCCTGCCTCCCCCACCTCCCTGCTCTAAGACGGAGCCTGGAGGAGAGTGCCGGTGGGGGAGGAGGCCGTCTGGCTTCCTTCCACCCAGCCTTGCCCTGGGGTTCCCAAGTACCTTGAATTCATTAGCGGCTGCAGCTCTGAGCGTTGATTAAAAAGATGCTGTTTTTTTTTTTTTTTTCCCTTCTCTTTTCCCCTTGGTTCTTTCCCGGAGCAGTGATTTCAATTTGCAGCCGGCTCCCTCTGGGATAGAGGAGAGGGTGGGGCTGGGAGCTTGGCCGCGTCTAGCTGGGGGTGGGGGCGGGGGTGGAGACCTGGTTGCCCTCTCTTCCCTTTCTCTGCTCCTCTCCTGCCTTCTTCCCCTCCACGCGCCTGGCTGCCCCTCCACTCCCCCTCCCTCAGTTGCAGGCCAGGATCTGACACACCTGCAGTGCACATTGATTGCCTGATTAAGGGGAGATTGATTGGTCCCTCCTGTCATTAGCATATAGTTAGCGGTGACCCCTCTGCTTGGCCTCCAGCCTGCGCTGGCCTGAATGGCTCCAACAGCTCAACAGGAAATGGGAACTCGGGGAGGGGAGGGGCTGGCCTGGCCTGGTCTGGCTGTCAGCCCTGAGCCAATAGGGGACACCTAGAGCGCTCTAGCCTGGCTGGGCCCTGGACCTTCCGCGGGGATCAGTGGACTATTTTCCTTTCTTCTGAATGGGGAGGTTGAATGCAACGCTTTCTAAGTCAGAAGAGAGTTGTGCAGCCTTACCTCCCCAACCCTGCACCATCTTCTCCCGACCCTCCCAGCTCCTCCGCACACCTTGTACTGGAAGCTCCTTTAACCCGAGCTTTCCCCTTTTTCTTGGAGACTTTTTTTTTTTTTTTTTTAAGAGACAGGGTCGGCGGGGCGCGGTGGCTCAAACCTGTAATCCCAGCACTTTGGGAGGCCAAGACGGGCGGATCACGAGGTCAGGAGATCGAGACCATCCTGGCTAACACGGAGACACCCCGTCTCTACTAAAAAATACAAAAAACTAGCTGGGTGAGGTGGCGGGCGCCTGTAGTCCTGGCTATTCAGGAGGCTGAGGCAGGAGAATGGGGTAAACCCGGGAGGCGGAGCTTGCAGTGAGCTGAGATCCGGCCACTGCACTCCAGCCTGGGTGAGAGAGCGAGATTCCGTCTCAAAAAAAAAAAAAAAAAAATCTAGTTTTCTCCTAAAACAAAACCCAGCAATGCCACATGCTTTGGGAGGGGTCGGGTGGATGACCCCAGAGCCCCGGGGCCAGCTGAATCTCCCAGCCACGCCTACTAGGACGGTGAGGTCGCTGCAGGTGGGAGCTCCTGGGTAGGGTTCATTCATTCTCCCTCCCTGTCCTCAGAACCCCACCCTGTGCAGAGCCCATGGCCGGTGCCTGGAGCGGGGGCACACCTTGAACACAAGCTTCAGGGCCAAGTTTGAATCCGACTCAGTCACTTAGCAGCTTTGTCACCTTCTGCAAGCTCACCACCTCTCGGAGCCTCATTTTCCTCCTTTCTGAAACAGGATGACAGTAACCATCCTAGAAGGATTGCTAAAAGCTTCAATTGAGATAATCTATGTGCACAGCACATCGTAGGCACAAAGAAAAGGGAAAAGGAAGACTAACGTTTGATGTTTTCACTCTGCCATATTATGGTTTGTTTATTGGCCTCCCGAAAGCATGTTATTTGAAAACAAATATAAAGGATATTATAAGCTCTGTCATCGCAGGGAATACGCCTCATTCATCCCAGCACCACTGCTGGTGCCTGCACAGTGTCAGGGACGTGGCAGGTGTGCAAGAGATGTTGGGTGAGTTGATGGATTTTGGACTCAAGGTGCTCTGGGACCCTGAGCAGCGCCCCTTGAGAAGGTGCCTGGCTCAGCCCTGTAAGCTGAGATCCCTTGGCCAGGGCTTTTAGAGGATGACAATGATGGATGAAGTCAAGCCTAGGCAACCCCTCCAGCAACTCTGAAGGGAGATTCTCCATCTGGCTACAGTGAGGGGAGCCATGGACCCGCGGATGGCAGTGGGGGACTCTCAGAGCGGTTGGGAAGGAGATGAGGTCTGGTGAGCATCCTTTGGTCAATAAGAGACAAACTGTATCCACTGGGCTGAGCAGATGTCCATGTTCCCAGCCACATGCTGAAATCCTGGGGAGGTGGAGTTCAGTGACACCAGGAGCCTCCTGGGCAAGGTCACTTTGAGCTCAGGCCAGGGGTGGCACCGTGAAGATGGCCATGGGAGACCCTTTGATCTGGTCCACCTTGCTGGTGGGCACACAGGAAACCTCAGGACCCAGGAAGCAGCAGTTCTCCGGTATAGGAATGGGGTTGGAGGGTACCCTGCTGCAATGCCCAGGATACAGCAAGCAGCCTCTGGCAGAGCCAGGCAGAGCCAGGCGGTGCGAGCCAGGGGGGCGAGGCAGTCCCAGCTGGCTGGGCCAGAGAAGGCTTCCTGCGAAGTCGCAGCCCTTTGAAACTGACTAATAAGGTTTTCTTCCCTTTCTAAGTTGAATGAGTCAGGAGCTTCATATAGGATCCCATCTGTCTGCTCCATCCCTGCCAGTTGGATTCTAGGCCTCTAGCCAATTAAAAAACCCAAACTAGCTCAGTGGGAATCTGCTTGACTGGTTTGGTGAGAGCTCTGTTTTCCCTCGGTGGAACAGAGGCCTCTTGGCTGCCCTTCTGGGTCGTGCCTGAGAAGGAGTCTGGAATCCTGCAGCCAAGGAGCCGGGATGGCTTGAATTAGGACCAGGAGGTGGGAAGCTGCAAGGAGATGGAGCCCAGCTACACAGAGGAAAGACGTTGTTCCCCAGGCTGTTCGTGGCTGGAGCTCACCGCACTCCGGGCCTGCTTTGGTCGCAGTGCTTGGCCAGGCGTCAGGGGAGCTCAGCTTGACCTGGACGTCTTCCCCGCAGTGCTCCAGGCCCTCGAGGACTCAGTGCTGGCTGTACCTGAAATGAACGAACACGTGCCCAGGCAGGGGCAGGGGGAACTTATCACCAGAGCTGGTCACATACGGGCTTTCAATCCCTTGTTCACACCACAGCTGGCCGGTTGGATGGGACAAGGTCCCCGGGATTCCCTGAGGCTGAACGAGCTGAACTGCCGGAGGTGTGGGCGGGATGGAAGGTGGGTGGCCTGTGTGTCGCTGGGATTAGGCTTCCTGGGCCATCATCTGCTTCTCCTCGGAGAGGGGTGACAGCGTGAGGCTCAGGAGGGCAGGTGCCACCCAGAGGCCAGATTCAGCAAAGAGTAAGCAAAATCCCCTGGGGATGGGGTGGGAAGAGTTGCTGCAAAACGTGTGCACTTTGCTCAGACAGGACTATTACAGCTATAAGGAGAAATGAAGGTGTCTGCAGCCAGCCCGCAGCAGAGCAGACGAGCTCTTGAGAAGGCACCTGCTCCTGTTAGAGGTGGACCTTTGGTAGCAAAGAGACAACAGCTGTCAACAAAACAAATGGGGGCTGGATGTAGTGGCTCACACTGGTGATCCCAGCACTTTGGGAGGCTGAGGCGGGCAACACAGTGAATATTCATCTCTAAAACAAAACAAAACAAAAAAGGAGATGGGTATGGGACCGTGCATTTGGGGGCCATTTAGTGCGAGGCAAGCACCGGGCAGAACATGTAGCTATTAATTAATGTGCTTATCATGTCAACCCCTCCCCACATGCAATAGCCCATAAATTCTGTTTTTCTTTTTCTTTTTTTCTTTTTTTGAGATGGAGTCCTGCTCTGTTGCCCAGGCTGAGGTGCAGTGGCACAATCTCAGCTCACTGCAACCTCTGTCTCTGTTTCAAGCGATTCTCCTGCCTCAGCCTCCCAAAGTAGCGGGGATTACAGTCTCCTGCCACCATGCCCGGCTAATGTTTTTGTATTTTTTAGTAGAGATGGGGTTTCACCATGTTGGCCAAGCTGGTCTTGAACTCCTGACCTCAGATGATACACCCGCCTCGGCCTCCAAAGTGCTGAGATTACAGGCGTGAGCCACCGCGCCTGGCCAATTGCCAATAAATTCCACTATTTTTAGAATCAGGCCCGCCATCATCACCACGTTCCATCATAGCCTCATCTCATGCCTCCGTCTCCAGCCACTCTGACCTGGTTCCCCAAGCCCTCCGCACCCTGCCCCCATCACCGAGGGCCTTTGCACACACAGTCCTTTCTGCCCAGTGCTCTCTCCTCCCTTACCTCAGCTGCTGGCCTCTCTCTATGGACACCCTGGGATCTGATGTCAACCCTAGCCCTCCCTGACCCCGGGGCCAGTCCACGCTGCTTCATTCATTGGGTTGTCACCAATGCTCATCCCTTTCCCTCAGAGCGAGCCTTGAGCCTTGAATGCCACCTGGTCTCTCTGGGGTTGCTTGATTCATGCCTTGTCTGCCCCACCTGACTGTAGGACCCTCTGAAGCAGGGATGTCGTCCTCCTTTGTCACTGTTTTACCCTGAGCCCAGCACAAGGCTTGGCTCCTAGAGGCTCCCATGAAGCTGTTCTCACCTGAGAGTGACCCCGAAAAGTTCAGGACACTGGCATGGAAAGGGTCACTGCTTCTCACGAGGCCAGAGTCCCTGACATGGAATTCAGCAGTTTAGAGAGGGTTTCCAGACCCAGCCTGAATTCACATTTTCACTCTGGTGCCACTGGCTGGCTTAGCGGTGACCTTGAGAAAGTTGAATTAACTCTCCGAACAGGTGTTGTCACCTGTTCCTTGGACAGGGCAGAGGGAGGAGTCGCTGAGATGACACAGCACACAGAGCCCTTGGCACACATCCTGGCACAGGGGGTGCTTAGTGGCCGGTGGTGGGGAGGCGGGGCAGCGGTTCTGAGGCCTGGACACCTCTCATCTCTGGCTAGGGGTCGGGTGAGGAATTTTTCCTGGCTGCCCCAGACTCGTCCAAAGCAGCAGCTGCCCGGAGCTGGCAGGGTGGGTGAGGCCCTGCGGAGACCTGGAAGGTGTTCAGGCCACGGGTTGCAGGCACGGTTGGCAGCAGCGGCTCCACTCCAGCCTGGTGACCTCTGTGAGAAGCTGCCTCTGCTCCCCTCTGGCCACTCTCCGTCCACAGCCAGGACAGCCTTCAGGAAGAAGAAGGAGGACCGGAGTACTCACAGGATATCAAGCCCTCCCAGTGCCCTGGCTGCTGGCACCTACCCTGAGCTCTTCCCGAGGGACCTGGAGCTTCCCCAGGGCTGCCCTTTTCCCCTCGTCAGCCCCCAATAAGACACCCAGCTGCACGTTAACCAGCACACTGTGTCCAGTGGCTCACAGCACTGGAGACTCGGTTTCCCCAACCCTCATCTGTAAAGTGGGGATAACAATTCCTGCTGGATGCAACGAGATGTTTATAAAATTGCCTGGCACAAAATAAATCCTTAATAACGCCATTTCCCTTCTCTGTGCCCCACACCAGCTGCTTTTCCCCTGACGTACCTGTGCCCCTCCCTTGTAGAAGCGGAAGCGTCTCCCTAGTTTTGGGAAAGGATCTCAAACTCCTTCCCACAGAAGAGTTCAGGCACACAGTGGGTTCTCCCCAGTGGGAGGCGGTATTCATAAAAGAGTAGCCTTCGGCCAAAGAAATCGGGCAATGATGGTGATATTTCAGGCACTGAGATTTTGAGGCTGGGGCCGCTCTGCCCATGAGTCACTGGCCTCTGACAAAGAATGTGGTGGCGGGAGGAGGTAGCCAGACGGTGCGATGAGGCGTTCAGTCCCAGCTTCTCCACTGCCTAGCAGTGTGACCTTGGCTGGGTCTCCTGACCTCTCTGAGCTTCCTGGTCTGTAACATGTGGGTAATAATCGATGGTAATTCCCACCTCCCAGGGGTGTGATGGGGATTACCTGGGCTCTTCCTGCAGCACAGGGCTGATCCGTGGCAAGAGCTCAGGGCGTCACAGGTCCTGCTGCTGTTTTTTCTTTTTCTCTTTCCAAGACGGAGTCTCACTCTGTCGCCCAGGCTAGAGTGCAGTGGCACGACCTCAGCTCACTGCAACCTCCACCTCCCAAGTCCAAGCGATTGCCCTACCTCAGCCTCTTGAATAGCTGGGATTACAGATGTGTGCCAACACACCCAGCTAGTTTTTGTATTTTTAGTAGAGACGGGATTTCACAGTGTTAGCCAGGCTGGTCTGGAACTCCTGACCTCAGGTTATCTGCCTGCCTTGGCCTCCCAAAGTGCTGTGATTACAGGCGTGAGACATCACACCTAGTCCTGCTCTTGTTTTTCTTTTCACCACTGAGGGTTGGCAGTGCGTTTGGCCAATTCATCAACCCCAAACCCTCCTCCCCAGCGGCATAGCTGAGGGAATGCAGCTCGAGGCTTGGGGAGGCGCAGACGTTTCCAGAACCCTAACAACCTGATTTCTTTGAGAGCACACCTCATGTTTGGCCTTGGACTGGCTAGCCGTGTTGGTGGCTGGGTGGGCTTCCAGCATGGGGAGGGAGGCCCCGTGAGGGCGAGGGACCCCAGCAAGGTCACTGTGTCCCAGAACCTCTGTTTGTTCGTAAGTGAAGCTGCTTCCTCTCAGGGCTGCCCGGCGCTCTCGAGGGCCTGGCCAGTGAGAACAGGGGAGCCCAGGCCACAGCATCGGGGACGGGGCTGGAAATGGAGAGGGCTTCGAGTCGGAGGCCTTTGGACACGCAGCATCTCTAGGCCATGGGCGGGTGGGGTTTCCTGGACCCTCCTGCAGGAGCAGTGACCCTGGCCACCCTGCCGCTCACTGTGGGCGCTCTTGGCACTTCCCCAGAGGTAGCTTCTTAGTGCTCTTAGGTGGAGGGCGCTGGGAAGCCGGTCCAGGCCCTGCAAGCACAGACTGAACGGGTCGCCTGGTTCCCCAGGTTCCTGAACTGGGGGCAGTGGGGCCACCTGGGCTGATATCTGGGAGGAGGGACCCCCTGCCGCCAGACCCCAGTAAGAGGAGCAGGGCTTGGCCAAGGCAGCTGAGAACTCCAGCCCGGAGTGGGACTCTGAGGACAGAACTGGGCAAGAAAGCACCGGCTGTGTCCCCATCACACTCCATCATAGCCCGGGAGAAAGCTCTCCCTGTGAAAGCTCTGGGCTTCCTCTCCCCTCCCTGGATACCATTTTTCCATGGGGTTTGCTGCCACCCTGGTGGGAAAAGTAATTAGGTGACCAAGTACCCACTGTCACACACCTCTGACCCCTCCCAGGTGGAGCTCACCCCTCTTCCTCCAGGAGATTACCTTCACCCCCACTGAGCACCCTTTAGCCCTCTGGGGCCCCGTCACCCCTCAGGCGGTTGCCATGGGGTCCTGTGGAAACACAGGGGAAGGGGTCAGTTCACATCCATGGAACAGCAAGTCCTTCATGGTGACCCACTCAGCACCGTGAACTCAGAACCGTCCAGTTCTAAGTTCCTAGCAGCATCCGGGTAGCTTCCCAAGCTCCCAGTCAACATCCGCCAAGGGACCAGCCCTTCCTCTGCATGAGTCAGCTGTACTGAGGGCAGGGAAGGGCGGGCAGAGGGTGGGAAGAGGCTTTGAATCTTTCTCTTTGGCTGGTTCAGCAGCATCAATGACATGAGATGCCTTTTCAGTAGGCTACAGTTAGAAAACAGCAATGCGGGCCAGCCATGGTGGCTCACGCCTGTAATCCCAGAACTTTGGGAGGCTGAGGCGGGTAATCACTTGAGGTCAAGAGTTCGAGGCCAGCCTGGCCAACATGGTGAAACCCTATCTCTACTGAAAATACAAAAATTAGCTGGGCGTGGTGGCTCATGCCTGTACTTCCAGCTACTCAAGAAGCTGAGGCAGCAGAATTGCTTGAACCCGGGAGGCAGAGGTTGCAGCCTGAGTGACAGAGTGAGACTCCATCTCAAAAGAAAGAAAGAAAGAAAGAAAGAAAGAAAGAAAGAAAACAGCAACGTTACCCAGCATTTTTCGAGCACTTCTTGCAGGCCAGGGACAAGGCTAAGTGCATTCTGTGCGTGCCCTCCCTGTGTTCTCACTGCATCTTTGAGACCACCTACTGTTCCCACTGTTTGGTCATGGAATGGGAGGCTGAGAGGCTCGGAAATGACCTGGGGTCTCGCGGCTGTAGCAGGAGCTGGTGCTTGTTGAAGGCTACCTGTGCCCCTGAGAGGGGAGAGCTCTTGAGACCAATTTAATAACCAGTCTCTCTCCTACATTCATCCCCGTTCTACGGATCAGAAAACGGGGGCCGTGAGTTCTACAATCAGCTGGAGATATCACGAGGAACTAGGAGCTGATCTGGAGCTACAGCCCAGGTTCCTGATTCTAAATCTGGTCCGCCTTCTACCCTAAATATTTCCCTGACCCACTCCCATCAGTCACTCTTGCTGCCTGGGGCAGTGGGCTAAGAAGGATTCAGAAGCCATGCTGGGGATCGGTGGGAATGAGCACAGGGATGGATTAGCAATGCCTGCCAAGGGTGTGGGCAGGGGAGTGGCAGACTGCCTGCTACATGTTGCCATCCTGCATGATACCCTGCTGGCCCTGAGCTGATTGATGCCTTCCTGCCCCAGCAGTTGAGAAGTCCATTTATTTCCCTCCAAGGGCCTCACAGACCCATTTAGCCCAAAGCTGTGGATCTAGGGGATTCACAGAGAGACCTGGTGACTGTGCCAGCCTCTGGAAACCTGAGTCGACACTGTCCACTGGGCATTACTGGTGATGCCCCAGGTACTCAAGCCTCTTTGCACTCTAGGTTTTAGACTGAGCCACTGGAGGGAGGAAGCTGGGGTTTTTAGTAAACCTTTCTGGAGAATGTTTTTTGGAGCTGGTCTGTATTAACCTGGAAGAATTCCCCTGGGGTCTGAATCCAGAGGCAAGGGTTTAGGGGGGGCATTTGGAGTCTACTGCATCATTTTCCTAAGAGCCAAGTGAAACACAAGCTCCAGCTGCCTTTGGCTCCCAAACCGCAAGCTCAGATTCATTCTGTAGCTTGAAGCTGCAGTAATACATTTTCCCCTGTGAAACCTGCGGAGGTGCTTCCCATCTACTCACCGCGGTTGCAGCCCAGGTTGTTGCAATAGTAAGCGCATACTGCATGTGAGTTGCAGAAAGAAGGGAACAGATGGTGAACACATTGCACCTGGGTACTATTTAGCTGTGTTGACCATGTGGGTTATCAAGACTTCATCTCAGAAGTCAGTTTGCTACTTCTGTTGGAGATGGGATATTATCGCACAGGTTTGAGGAAAGGTGAGTTCACAGACCTCACCTAGAGTGGTGATATCTAGAAGCAGAAACGAACTAAAGAGTGAGTAAGGAGAGTGATGGTCATGAGAGTCAGCGTGCTAGGTGCCGTGTGCCGAGGGCTGTGTGAGGCTCGGTGCTAAGTGACGCTTTGTGAATATTCCAGTTAATGTCCACGACAACCCCGTCAATGGGGGCTTAGGCCCATGCTGCAGATAAGGGAGTGGAGGTTCAGAGACGGTCTATAACTTGCCAGAGTCACACAGCCAGAAAGAGGCAGAGCTGAGGTTTGTGCAGCTGGCTTCTAAAGTCCCATCAGCGGTGGGTTGGGCTGCCTGGCTTTGCTGTGCAGAGCCTGCAGTGCCAGCCTGTGTCAGCAGAGAGCCTGGAGAGGCCCTCTCTCCCCGGAGGGGCATGGGCTGGGCAGGGCTCCCCAGTGGCTTCCCTCTGCTGGTCTTGGAACTGGACCCTGAGCCAGGGTGACAGCCGGCTTTCCCCAGGAGGTTTTGGATTTCTGAATTGTCAGAACCCTTATTTATCTATTTATTGATTTACTGAGATGGAGTCTCGCTCTGTCACCCAGGCTGGAGTGCAGGGGTGCCATCTCGGCTCACTGCAACCTCCGCCTCCCAGATTCCAGCGATTCTCTTGCCTCAGCCTCCCGAGTAGCTGGGATTACGGGCATGCACCACCATGCCCGGCTAATTTTTGTATTTTTAGTAGAGACAGGATTTCACCATCTTGGCCAGGCTGGTCTCCAACTCCTGACCTTGGTGATCCACCCACCTCTGCCTCCCAATGTGCTGGGATTACAAGCGTGAGCCACTGTGCCCGGTCCAGAATCTTTATAATGTGGTAAACAACAATGGCACCTGGATCTGCTGGCGGCACAGTGGCGACTGGCTTGTTGGCACGATTCCAGATCACACCTGGGAACAAAGACGTCCAACTGGAGGCCTCTTGGGACCAGGAGAAGGGGTCTTGGAGATAGCCCAAGTCAGAGGTCACAATGTCAACTGAGTGGCGTATGGTAAGCCAGAGCCACGCCCCATCTTTTTGTCCCCAAATGTTTGTGTTTACTTTAAGTATAACGGACATAATAGGAAATATGTATTTGTTCTCTGCCCTGGCTCTTGGCTCCTGGCACAGAGCTTCTAAAACCCTTGTAATTTCCTGAGTGATGAGGAGACGGGGGCATCTTTTGTTAACAATTTTAAATAATATTTGGTCTTGTTCCTGGTTCCTGATCCAAGAGCTTCTAAGACCCTTGGCATCTCTGGAGTGATGAGTGTCTTTTCATATGCTAATGAGATGACTGGTGGCTGGGCGCCCCTAGGTAGCTTCAGGGTGGGGCTGGTAGCCATAGGAACCAACCCTGAAGTTGGAGGGCTGGAACATTCAGTCCCCTCATCTCTGAGGAAGGGAGAGGGGCTGGAGATTGAGTTAATCTCCAATCCTCATTCACACCAATGGAATGGAACCTCTATAAAAACAGTCGACGCCAGAGTTTAGAGACCTGTGTTTGTGAACACACGGAAATGCTGGGAGGGTGCCGTGCCCAGAGCGGGCATGGAAGCTCTGTGCTCCTTGCCCATGTCTTGCCAGGTGCAGCTTTTCCAACTGGCTGATCCTGAGTCGTGTCCTTTATAAAAACTGGTAAATGTAAATGAATGTTTCCCTGAGTTTTATGAACCATTCTAGCAAATTATTGAACATGAAAGGGGGTTGTGGCAACCCCCAATTTATAGTCAGTGGTTCAAAAGTACAGGAGGCCCCAACTTGGCCTCTGATGTGGGATGCAGTCTGTGGGATTGTGGGGTCTGAACTAACTCTGGGCAGCTAGTGTCAGAATCCAGTTAAATGTAGGACACCCGGGCGACGTCTGCCAAGAACTAAAGAACTGGTTGGTGTGGGGCAAAAACACCAGACATCAAAACACATGTGATGTCTGAAATGTTGCGAGGATTTAGAAAGACAACTATTTCCCTTTAATAACACACATAGTAAAGTGCCCGTAAGTGTCCAGAGTATATGAATCAGTGAGTATCTATGAATGGATGGATTTTCACAAACTGGTCCCATGGAACCAGCACCTCTGAAGGCTCCTCGTGTCTATGTCCATGCTTCATATAAGTGAGACGACACAGCATGTACCCTTTGGTGTCCGGCTTCTATTTCTCAGCATACATTCGGGAGATTCATCCATGTTGCTGTGCGTTGAGGTAGATGATTAATTTTCCTTGCCGTACAGTATTCCAATGCGTGAGAATACTACACTCAACCCATTCTACTATTGTTGGGCTTCTGGGTAATTATAAATAGTGCTGCTACGAACATTCTGATGCATGGCTTTTCTTTTCCTAAGTGTGGTTCTCATTTTCCTCCCACCAGCGGTGTAAGAGAGGTGCACTGCTCCACATCCTCACCAACTCATGTTATTATTTTCTATCTTTTTTGTTTTAGCTTTTCTGGTGGGTGTGTATTGACATTGCACTGTGGCTTGTATTTGCATTTCCCTGTTGGCTAATGAAACTGAGCCTCTTGTTATATGGGGTATTTTTTGGTCCATTTGGGAACCCTGTTGGCTTCTCTGCCTATCCAGGCCCATTTATCTCCTGGGATGTCTGTCTTTTTCTTATTGGTTTGTAGGCATGTTGTAAGTATGAATCCTTATATTGCATTAATTACACTGTATGGACGACCTTTTCACTCTCTTAGTAGGTTCTTCTGATGAATAAACATTCTTACTATAGTCCAATTTATTTTTTATGGTTAGTTTTGTGTCCTATTTAAGACATTTTGCCAAGTCCAAGATCACAAAACTGTTTCTTCTAACTGCTTTATGGTTTGCATTTCACATTTAGATCTACAATCCACCTGGAATGGATATTTTGTTATTTGTGAGATACATTTGTTTGTTTTATCATAGAGACAGGATCTTGCTCTGTTGCCCAGGCTAGGGTACAGTGGCATGATCACAGCTCACTGCAGCCTCGACCTCCTGCACTCAAGCAATCCTCCTGCCTCAGACTCCAGAGTAGCTGAGACTACAAGCGCCCACCACCACATCTGGCTAATTTTTAAATTTTTTAGAGATGGTCTCACTGTGTTGCCCAGGCTGGCCTCAAACCCCTGGCTTCAAGCAATCCTCCTGCCTCAGCCTCCCAAAGTGCTGGAATTACAGGTGTGAGCCACTATGCTTGGCCTTGTGAGATATGTTTTTGAGATGACCCTCTTTTCCCCATTTATGGCTGGGTTGCCCTGTTGAGTACACTGTGGGGAGGGCAGGTCTCTTTCTGGATTCCCTCTGTTCCATCGGTCAGTTTGTCTATTCTTGTGCCAATCCCACACTGTCCTAATTACTGTGGCTTTTTTTCCCCCAATGCCTTGTAGTGTCTTTCAGCCTCGTTCTTTGTTCTCAAGATCTTCTTGGCGGCCGGGCGCGGTGGCTCACGCCTGTAATCCCAGCACTTTGGGAGGCCGAGGCGGGCGGATCACAAGGTCAGGAGATCGAGACCACGGTGAAACCCCGTCTCTACTAAAAATACAAAAAATTAGCCGGGCGCGGTGGCGGGCGCCTGTAGTCCCAGCTACTCAGGAGGCTGAGGCAGGAGAATGGCGTAAACCCAGGAGGCGGAGCTTGCAGTGAGCCGAGATCGCGCCACTGCACTCCAGCCTGGGCGACAGAGCGAGACTCCGTCTCAAAAAAAAAAAAAAAAGATCTTCTTGGCTATTCTTGACCCAATGCTTTTCTATATGAATTTTAGACTCAGCTTGTCAATTTCCATGAGAAAGAAACCTCCTGGGCTTTTGATTGAAATTGCATTGAATCTAGATATTTAGGGGAAAGCGATATATTTACAGTATTGTAGTTTTCCAATCCATGAATATGGTATATACCTCTATTTGTTTAGATCTTTGTTAATTTCTCTCAATGGCATTTTGTAGTTTTTAGCGTAGGCTGCACATCTTCATTAGACTTCTTTCTACTCTCAAACCTACAGCTAATTTGCAAGAATGGAACAATGAAGACTCCCAGACCTACTCACCTGCCTTAAAGATACAGCTATTCTCCCCCAGAGAGGTGGCAAAATGTTTCGTATTTTTGTCTTAAGCCTTGGACTTTTAAAATCCTGGATTTTGATGTGTGTGCAGAAGAGAACTAAGATAGCATGCTTGAGACCGCTCTCCTTTAAAAGGCCTGCTTGCAAGAGTAGCCTCTGACTGGCATCTGGGAACTTGGATCTCAAGAGAGTTGCCACCATTCTCTAACTATTAATAGTGCTTTGCTGTGCCTGAACTGTTTGCACACAAAATGGGGTTTATGCAGAACACCGGCTTGTCCTCTGGAGGTCTGGAATTTTGTTCCATGCTAGATAGAGAATGCTGTGTGACCAGATCTCCATAAAAACCCCGGACACTGAGTCTCTAATGAGGTTCCCTGGTAGATGACACTTCGAATGTGCTGCTACAACACATTGCAGATGGAATCGCTCCCATGAGACTGCCCTGGGAAGGAACTCTTAGAAACTGGCACCTTCTTGCCTGAGACTTTGCCCAATGCACCTTTCCCTTTGCTGATTTTATTTTGTGTCCTTTTGCGGTAGTAAGTCATAATTGTGATACAAACAGTATGCTAAATCCTGTGAGTCCTAGTAAATCACTAAACAGGAGGCAGGGGTGGTGTTATGGACCCTCGACACAGTGTGAAGGTTCCAGAAGTTTTATGTTGATTCAAAATGAAAGCTTCTGAAGCTCACATGAATTGTATCTGTAGGGAAGACATGGCCTATGAGCAGGCACTTCCGGGCTTCAGAGTGAGCTGGAGCCCCTCACTGGACAGGGGTCAAGTGAGGCTTAAGGTGAGACTTGCCCCGTCCCAGGTGCCCAAGCTGGAAAGAGGGCCGGCCTGGGCTTCCTAGGCCAGAGCTGCTTTCAGGAGAATGTACCTGGTGGGAGAAGTGGTGGAAAGAAGGAAATCACGTCTCAGTTTCTGATGGGAGAAGGTTTTCAATCTATGTTGTGTGAAAAAGCAGTTGGTACAGAGACTCTGTACCCATAAGATGATTTTATTTCATAGATAGGATCTCTATCTCAGCCTTAGAAAGAAGGAAATTCTGATGCATGTTACAACCTGGATGAAGCTTGAGGACATGATGCTGAGTGAAATAAGAGAGTCACAAGACAAATGCTGCAGAATTCCACTTCTATGTGGTCCCTGGAGTTGTCAAATCCATAGAGACAGAATGGAGGTTGCTAGGGGATGATGGGAATGAGGAGCGAGGGCTTGATAGGATGGCGCCTCAGTTTGGAAGATGAAAGCGTTCTGGAGATGGATGGTGGTGATGGCTGCAAACAATATACACCTAAAAATGGTTAAAATGGTAACTTTTATATTATATGTATTTTACCACAATAAAAACATAGTCAGATGAAATAGGCTGTTTCTTTGTTCACATCGCTATGGTCCTGGGAAGACACAGACCAAGGTGCTCATGGTCATCATCTCTGGATGGAGGGATTGTAGGGGAGAGTTTTCTTTTTGTTTATATATTTGGTTTTAGAGATGGGGGTCTTGCTGTGTTGGCCAGGCTGGTCTTGAACTTCTGGCCTCAAATGATCCTCCTGCCTCAACCTCTCAAAGTGCTGGGATTACAGGTGTGAGCCACCGTGCCCAGCCTGGGAGATAGTTTTCTTTCTGCTTTTCTATTTTCCATGGGTTTTTTTTGCATGCAATATATATTATGTTTTAATGTTGAAAAAAAAAATTTTTTTTTTGAGATGGAGTCTAGCTCTGTTGCTCAGGCTGGAGTACAGTGGCATGATCTCATCTTACTGCAACCTCTGCCTCCTGGGTTGAAGCGATTCTCCTGCCTCAGCCTCCCGAGTAGCTGGGATTACAGATGCACACCACCATGACCGGCTAAGTTTTTGTATTTTTAGTAGAGACGGGGTTTCACCATGTTGGCCAGGCTGGTCTTGAACTCCTGACCTCAAGTGATCTACCCACCTTGGCCTCCCAAAGTGCTGAGATTACAGGCGTGAGCCACCGCACCCGGCCTGAAAAAATTTAAATACAGAAAAGCATGGCGAATAATAAAACATTTATTTATGTATTAAATTTGCAATTTGGAAAAAATCTATTAACAATAAATACTATGAAGAAAAAATCAATGTCGTCAACCAGAAACACTGGGGAAAAAAGGACAACCTAATTGTTTATCAGAAAGCCCTCCAGCCACGCTCCAGTTGGAAACTATCATGGAATTAGGCCCAGGCCTCTTCCCAGGTACCTGTTTCTGGCCAGGCAGCGGCCATCTGGGTCACATCAGAAGAACTGTGTGGATTCCTGGTACACCAGGACCTCTGAATCTGAATTCCTGGGGAGGCCCAGATGCTGTCCTTTGCAAACTCTAGGTGGTTCTGCTGTTTTGCTGGACTTGTGAACCACCTCCCAGGGTTCTGAGAAACGAGTTTGACAAGGGCTTTCTCTACCCGATGGTGGCTCTGTTCTGTGCTCCTTGGTCTAGTATGGGTCATGGTCTGTGCCTCAAGGTCTGAGTGTGAACCAGGTCCCAAGACTCTGCCTATGACCACACCCCAGGAGATGGAGCCGGGGAGCCATGTGGAAAAGAGGGGGATGGGTGTGACTTGCTAGCAGAATTCCAAGAGGCCATTGCCTCCAACAGTGCCCCTGAAAGCTGGGTTGCAGGTGGAAGGGAAGCGCCTTCGCCTGTTCTGCTATCCCTGTGCTTTTGCAGGGAGAGAGCGTGACTCAGGCCGACTGGGTGACCTGCGCAAGGTCACCCAGCTAGTCGTGTGTGCAGGACTGTGGCCTGAGGGCATCCTTTAGGGGCTGCAGCCTCCTCTTGGCTGGCCATCTGGAAGGGTGTGCTCAGGGTTCCAGGGGGCCGATGGGGCAGGGCCCCTGCAGCCTCCTGTCTCTGAGATGATGGACTGTGCCCGTGGCCATCCCCACAGCCCCGGAGCCTCCCTTGAACTCTTCTCTGCACCCTGGAGAAGCATCTCCTGGGGGCGGCGGCAGCCAGGGGAGCGGCAGAGGAAGAGAGGAGGGGTAGGCCCCATCTCCCCGTCCCAGGTCTGGAAAATGACGCCCCGCGCCCCGAGCCCTTCTCTCCCGCCCAGCTCCGTCTGTGTGGTAGAAAGTCCTGCTCAGAATTCACAGCTGCTCCGGGGCTCATGAATTATGTATGGCTCCAGATCAATCCGTCAGCGCCCTGTCAGGGAGGAATCAAAGGCCCCGAGGCCGGCAGACAGCTCTTTCTGCGTGGGGCAGCCGCGGAGAGCCCGGCGCCGGCGAGTTGGTGGAGCCCCGTGGGCGCTCTGCTCCCCGTCCCTCCCAGATGCCCCGTCTCTCTGTTTCTCTGCCAGACGCAGATTTGACAAATGTCTTTAAAGGCGGGATGGGGGTAACAACAAAAAACCCTGGCCCGTGTGTGTTGAACGCGTTCCAAGGTGCTTGGCGTGAATAATTGATGCCAGCGTCGCGTCTGTCACGGGAAGGTCACCCTGGGTGCCGTACAGTCTCCGCCACCACAACAGCACAAGCTCCCGCAGCACTGATGAGACGGCCCCTCCTCGGCCAGGCCACCACTCTGGGGCTGGGCAATCTGGCCATGAGGGGATGGCGGCCTTGCTCCTGAGAAGGGCCGTCCTGCTCTGCTCTGTCCGGGCCTCCAGCCCCAGCAGCGAGGGTTGAGAGGGGAGCTGCAGGGAGCCGCAGGGATCGACCTGTCGCCCCTGGGCACTGCTGGCTTCTGGGAGGAGCTGGAGGTGGTTGAGATGCATGGGCTGGCTGTGCACCAGCGTCCTGGAGCTGCTGTGACAAATGAGTGCGAGCTGGGCTGCTGAACGGTGATCCCACAGCTCTACGGCTGGAGGGCTGGAGTTAAGGCGCCCGTGGCGATGGCTCCTTCTGGAACTTAGAGGGAGACTCCGGTGGCCTCTGTCCTGGCGTCTGCTGCCTGTGGGCTGTCCTCCCTGTTCTTTGACCCTGTCCCTGTCTCTGCCCTCAGGTGGCCACCTCTTCTGTGTCTTTGTATCCTCTCCTCTTGTTATAAGGACACCTGTCATTGTCATCCCGGCCCAGTCCAGGATGGCTGCATCTCAAGATACTCATCTTGATGACATCTCGAAGACCTTTATTTCAAATAAGGACAATTCTGAGGGTCTGGGTGGACCTATCTTTTCGGGGCCACCATCTAATCCACTACGGCGGGAGACGCAGCAGCACGAGCCATGATAGGGACAGGGCCACCCAGGCCTGATGGCCGCTGTGGCCTTCTCATCTCAAGGCAAGACGGGGCCCACACCCCCGCCCAGAACAGAGGCAGGGACCCCCGAAAGAGCACCCCCTGGAAATACTCCAGCCTGCCTTCTGATGGCACCAGGGTCCCCACCGCCCAGCTCTCTGGGTTGGCCAGGAGGTTGTGGTGACCATTTAGCAGATGGGCAAAGCGAAACCCAGACAGGGAAGTGATTTCCCCCAGGTTCCAGGGAGGGGCTGGCGGGGCCAAGATCAGTGTCCACGTGACTCAGGTAGGTGCGCGTTCTCCTGCGTCAGGCTGTCAAGCTGTGCTTGGGCCCCTCTGTTCTAGCTGGCCCCTCCCACCCCAGCCTCATCTCTCCCCACCCACACTCTCCAGGTCAGCCTCACCGGCATGCCAGTTCACAGGTCTCAATCCTGCTGCACATTTGGGTCCCCAACTTTGGACATTCAGGTCTCATTTGAGTGAGGTGGGAGCAGGTGTGAACTGTTAAGACTCTCTCCAAGTGACTCCAGTGCACTCCTACAGGCTCCACGCTCCCCCTGGCACAGGCTCTTCTCTCTGTCTGAGATCCACTGGTTTTGGTCCTGACATCTGCTTGGTGGTCACCTTCTCAGGGAGGCTGCCCCAGTCTCCCTGACAGGGTCTATCTAGACTCCCTATTTAATGCAGCACGTCTTACTCTCACCGGATACAGCCCAGCTGGAACATTCATTTCTGTATGTAATTCTTCGTGTCATCCTCTTTGTATCAGGTAGAATGCCTTAGGCTGTAATAGCATATCCAGGGAAAAGTGGCTTTAATAATAGGAGCTTATTTTTCTCACATAATAAGAGATCTGGGCCAGGCACAGTGGCCCTGTAATCCCAGCACTTTGGGAGTCCTAGGTGGGAGGATCACCGAGGTCAGGAGTTCGAGACCAGCCTGGCCAACATGGTGAAACCCCATCTCTACTAAAAATATTTAAAAATCAGCTGGATATGGTGGTAGGCACCTGTAGTCCCAGTTACTTAGGAGGCTGAGGCAGGAGAATAGCTTGAACCCCGGGAGGCAGAGGTTGCAGTGATCCCAGGTAGTGCCACTGCACTCCAGCCTGGGCAACTGAGTAAGACTCTGTCTAAAAAAAAAAAAAAAAAAAAAAAAAAAGAAAGAAAAGAGACTTGATTCAGCAGCTCAGTAACAATAGCAACGCGCTAGCATTTTACTATTTTTGACTTCCCCAGCATAATGGCAAGGCCTCACCTCATGGTGACAATATGGCTGCCACAGCTCCAAGAATCACATCACATAATAATAAAGTCTACAAGGAAGGAGGGGAAAATGCTACCCCAATTCTTCTTGTTGGAGATGCAAAGCTTTCCCAGAGCCCCCCCAGCAGGCCTCAGGTCCTAGTGGATAGAACTGGGCCACCTGCCCACGCCTACATGCAAAGGAGTCTGAGGAGGCAGGTATTTCCCAATTTTATCTTCTATGTGGGAGCAGCGCTGTGATAACAAGGAACTCGGGGAGGGTCGTGTCTCATGGGTGGGTCACCCAAAACGTCTCAGTCTCCCTGACTATGGTGTAGACTTCATGAGGGGAGGAACTAGGTCTAAATTTGCTCCCACATAACCCGAGTGCCTGGCAAGGACCTGGTGCTCACCAGATGTGGGCTGAATTACTTCCGTGGCACAGCTGATTTTCCAATCAGCCTTGAGTTCCTTTAGAGCAGGGGCTCTTCTGCTCATGTTCGTAGCACCCCCACCTCCCCCATCCCTCCCTGCACACAAGAGGGGACTACAGCTGTGGTCCCGCTGCAAGCGGGGCGCTAAGAGAGGGCACAAGAGAGTGCCAGCTCTGACGGACTCCTTACGCTTCTGTGGTTCTGACACGAGCAAGTCTCCCCTCTAGGATGAGTCAGGGTTATTCTGCCAGCAGCAGAAAGTAACTCTGGCTAATTTCAGGAAGGATAAAGAAGGATTTATGGAAGGAATGAGGCTCACTTAATCAAAAGCAAAGGTGAACACTTCACACCCATTAGGATGGTTCGTAGTAAAACAAAATAGAAAATAGCAGGGGCGGATGGGGATCTGAGGAAATGGGAAGCCTCGTGCACCATTGGCGGGAATGCAAAATGAAGCAGGCACGGTGGAAACGAGCATGGAGGTTCCTCAGAAATGAAACAAGGAATGATCATGTGATCCAGCAATTCCATTTCCGGGTGTACACTCAAGAGAACTGAAAACAGAAATTCCAAAAGATATTCGTATACCCATGTTCACAGCAGCATTCTTCACAATAGCTAAGACGTGGAAGCAGCCAAGTGCCCATTGCTGGGTGAATGGTAGATGAGATGGGTTCCATCCATACAACAGAATAGGACTCAGCCTTAAAAAGGAAGGGGATTCTGACACAGGCCATTATAGTGAAATCAGCCAGTCACCAAAGGGCAAATACTGGGGGATTCATTTCTACAAAGTACCTGGAAAAGTCAGGTCCACAGAGACAGAAAGTCCAATGGAGGTTGCCAGGGGGAGGTGGAGGGGGAGTGAGCGTTTCGTGGGGACAGAGCTGCGGTCGGGAAGATGAAGGAGTTCTGGAGATGGATGGGTGACGGCTGCACAATGCAAATGCGCTTAATGCCACTGACTTGCACACTTAGAGATGGCTAAAATGAGAAATTTTAGGTTACGCCTGTTTTACCACAATCAAAAATTAAATTAAAAAACAAAAAGCACAGTGAAGAATCCAGGGGTGGAAGGGCAGGTGGGGCAGCATGGCGGCCTGGGGAGCAGGAGCAGGGCCAGGTTCCTCCAGGCCCCTCTGCTTGGAGCAATGCTCCAGCTCTGGTTCAGTCTGCATCACCTAGCCCAGGAGTCGGCATTCCAGGGCAGGGGTCCAGCCAGCATGACGCGGGTCTCATGTCCATCCCTCCACCAGGGGAGGGAAGGGGGTGTCCCTAATGACAGTCCCTCTAAGGCAGTGCACACGCATCTGTGCCAGGGGATTCCCAAGGCAGCATGAGGTGCAGCTTCTGGAAGAAGGCGGGGTGGATGCTGGGCCAGCAAAAGCAACTGAGCCTGGGCAGGGGGAGGACAAACCGCGCTTCAGGGGCCTTCACAAGGCCCCGCACAAGTCACCTGGGAACTGGGGGACCGCTTTGTGGTCCCGACCTCCTCTGACTGCTGTAAGGGAAGTAAGATGCGTCCTCTCCCATGCACACCGCAGGGTGGTGAATGGGGATCTGGAGTTGCAACCTGACGGGCTCAATCTCATGTGATGGCGTGAACCACTGACATGGAGGCCGCGGCGGCAGTGGAGTGGGGAGGGGTCTGCTGGGTGTGGCTGCCCGGGCACCTCTAGGACTGAGCACTCCTGGATGCACTGCAGCTAACCTTCCCAGGGGTCCCTCCTGCTGGGCCCCAGGGGCTTTCGGCTGGCCTGGCCCCCTCCCTAGCTCTCTCTGGGTCCCCTGCGTGTCCTCTACATGGTCCCTGGCCTCCAACAACCGCCCGCAGCCTCTGCTGCAGGGTCTCTTCCCCTCTGTGTGTGGCTCCCATGGACTCTCCGTCAGTACCTCCTGGGCACATGGGAGCCCCGCAGTTCATTCAGGCCACATAGGAGCTGCAGGCGGAGGGGAAATTCATCCCTTCCCAACCACACTATGCTGCCGAGTACCCTCTCATGTGGCCACACCAGGTAGGCGGGGGCTGCCTGCCTGGGAGGCGATCTCTTACCAGAGTCCTAAATGCAACCTGGACAGAACCTCCTTGCTCCTAGTTTTCCTCTTTTCCTACCCAATGTGGCAGCGCTCTGGCCAAAGTCTGGGAGGGGACAAGGGACACATTTGGCTCACCTCCTGCCTTTCCACCCCTTACCCCTCCCTGCCTACCTGTAGCTTCCTCTAGTGTGCATGGGCAGGAAGGGCTGGCTTAAGGTTTGCCCCTTCCTCTGTGTCATCAGGCGAGTATGCAGGGATGGATTAGTGATGTCTGCCATGGGCAAGGCAGGGAGGAAGATGGTTTGTTTTCCACCTGGGGCTTCTGCACTTCCGGCTCTGAGACATTCTGGCCATGTCAGGCAAACTTGTGGAGTGGGATGAGGGCACCCTGAGCCAGAGCTCCTCAAGGAAAATACCAGGTGACCAGCCTGACTCAGCAACAAATCTCAGTGGCCCCAGGTGGGACAGTCTTGAGTTTAACCCTCAGGCCTAATTTCTCAAAGATTCATAACCATGTGCAGAGGACAGGGAGGAGATCAGTGAAAACAGAAAGAGCAGTTTCATTAGAAGCTCTGAAAGATCCCAAGGTCCAGGTAATATTCCTTCAAGATCTCTCTAACAGACCACTATAAAATGGGAGTTGGGGATGTGCCCCTGCCTTGCCACAGCCCCAAGAGCAGCCTGGCCCTCGAGGGGCTCAACGGGCCCATCTGGGGCAGGAGCGAGCCCTGTGGGAGTGACAGCAGTGCCTGTTGGGAGCAGACGCAGCAGTACCAGAAGCGACAGAGGCCAGTGGTGCCAAGTCCTGGAGGACCTGTCATATCTGGGGAGGACAGAGCCAGAGAAACAGGACAAAGCTCATGTGGCACCTGGTGGGATTCCCGACTCTCAGGAGTCCCTGGAGCAGGGAAAATCTCTGCATGGAGTTGGGGTGCTACACCAGAGCGAAGAGCCCGGAAACAATGGTGGGCCAGCCCTGGGGCCCACACGTGGCCCTGACTGGTAGAGCCTGGGGAATTTCCTTCCTAGGAAGACTGCACGGTGCAGAGAAGCCAAGTAACTGGGAGGCAAGACAGGGCTTCCGGGTCCAGCTTCAGCATCACCTGTGACCCAGTTTCAACGTCTGTTCAAGTCGGGGCAACGTAGCCTGATGGGGGGCTTAGGGGATGTGGTTGCTATGGCGATGAGTCATCACTGTGGCGGTAAGTGCGCGTGAACCGGTAAAGGGGCTGAATGTGGGCCGTGTGATTCACCCATCACTCAGGCAGAGAGCAAGAAGAAGAAACCTGTGCACTGCGACGGTCTAGTGGTATAAGGAGGTGGATCTGGGGATGGGGGCGCTTGGCCAGGCTGCCCCGGCTGGAGATCCCACTGAGAGCCTGGAGGGTGGAAGACTTGGAAAGTCCTCCGAGAAGCTCGCCTAGACGGCGATGCTCCGCTCGATTCCAAGATTGCCTCCGTTTTGCTGGGAAGAGGTTGATCATTAATTTTTTTTCATTTCTTTTGATGTCTGCTCCAAGGACGTCGGTTTCAGCATTCCGGCTCCTCCAAGGGAGGCCTCGGCAACGTTGGCTTCCAGACGTTGGCTCCCGCCAGCAAAACCATCCATCATTGTGTGTGAATGGCTGGCCTCCTAAAGGCCATGTTATGAGAAGATGCCAATAAGTGTACTTAGATTCGCTGTACCCATCAGGGCAGCCTTGCAGAGGCATCTGCTGAATCTGGACTTTCACTCAACAGCCCGGTCTGCTCCTCCGTCCCTCCTCATCGATTGCAGGTTGAGTCCATCTTCGGTAACCAATCACCTGGGGTTGGTGGGCATTTTTTTTTTTAATTTTCTGTATGAGGTTTAATTAAACCAATGTGTGCCTGACCCTGTCAAATCATATCCAAAAAGGCCTCTCTGCTGCATGAGGAAAAACATCAGCATAAATTATTGATTAATCCTCATTCAATCTAATCTATCAATGACTTTCTCTGGCTTGGTGGACCTGGGGAGCTCTTAGATGTTTCCATGCAAACGGCATTTGAAAGCTCCATTTCAAAGTGATCTGAGGCCCATTAAAGCAGTCAGCAGCCAGTGGGGAATGCCCCTGAAATTCTGAAGTGCATCCATTCACTCTGGCCTCAGTTCAATGGTGCCTAGATGTGTCCTGTCTGGGCAGTGAGTTCCATCTGGTCCCTACGCCTGGCGGTGGGTAGTTCACAGTTCAGTGGGGGGCAGAGGAGATGACAAAGACAGACACATACAAAGGACATGCTGATTGACAAGGGCTATGATACGGGCGTACAGTGCGTAAACCTCTAATCATACAGAAACCTCTTGTAATCATACAGAGGTCTAATGTTTAAACAGAATGGAAGAAGCGAGCAGAGCAGCTTATGTGGATACATTTGAGAATTAAAGGAAATAGACAAAGTAGTTTAAAAACACAACTTACCAAAGCTGTCACAAGAAAAAAAAATATCCACTAAAGAAATTGAGCCCCAAATTAGGAATGATCAGGCAAAGAAAACTCCAGGCCCTGGTGATGACTTCCCTGGTGAATTCCACCAAACACTGAAGGAAGAAAGGATTCCAGTCTTACATCAAATCTCCCAGAGAAGACAGAAGGCAGGAGTACCATCTAAGTCATGTTATGAGTCTAGCAAAACTTTAATGCTAAATTCTGATGAAGACATTATAACAAAGAAACATTATGGGTCAATTGTTCCCGTGAAAATGGATGTGAAAATCCTTAAAAAATATTAGCAAGTCAAATAAAACAATATCACAACCAAGTGGGATTTATTTCAAAATGCAAGGTTGGCTTACCAGTCAAAAATCAGTCACATGGCCCGGCGTAGTGGCTCATGCCTGTAATCCCAGCACTTTGGGAGCCAAGGCAGGAGGATCACTAGAGGTCAGGAGTTCGAGACCAGCCTGACCAACATGGTGAAACCCCGTCTCTGCTAAAAATACAAAACAAATTAGCCAGGCGTGGTGGTAGACGCCTGTAATCCCAGCTACTTGGGAGGCTGAGGCAGGAGAATCGTTGGAACCTGCGAGGTGGAGGTTGCAGTGAGCCAAGATCGCACCACTGCACTTTGGCCTGGGTGACAGAATGAGACTTCATCTCAAAAAAAAAAAAAAAAAAAAAAAAAAAAATCAATCACAGGCCAGGCTCAGAGGCTCACACCTGTAATCCTAGCACTTTGGGAGGCCGAGGTGGGAGTATTGCTTGAACCCAGGAGTTTGAGAGCAGCCTGGGAAATATAGTGGGACCCCGTCTCTACTAAAAAAAAAAAAAAAGAAAAAAAATTGGCTGGACATGGTGGTGCACACCCATAGTCCTAGTTACTTGAGAAGTCGGCCGGGCGCGGTGGCTCAAGCCTGTAATCCCAGCACTTTGGGAGGCCGAGACGGGCGGATCACTAGGTCAGGAGATCGAGACCATCCTGGCTAACACGGTGAAACCCCGTCTCTACTAAAAAATACAAAAAACTAGCCGGGCGAGGTGGCGGGCGCCTGTAGTCCCAGCTACTCAGGAGGCTGAGACAGGAGAATGGCGTAAACCCGGGAGGCGGAGCTTGCAGTGAGCTGAGATCCGGCCACTGCACTCCAGCCCGGGCTACAGAGCGAGACTCCGTCTCAAAAAAAAAAAAAAAAAAAAAAAAAAAAATTAAAAAAGAGAAAAATCATATGATCATCTTTATCGATGCAGAAAAATCATTTGATGGAATTCAGTACCATTCATGAAAAAAAGCTCTTAGAAAACTAGAAATAAAAGGGAACTTCTTTAATTTGATAAATGATATTAACTAAAAATCTACAGTAAACATCATATTTAATGGTAAATTACGGAAAACTCCCCTCTACTGCCTTCCTTTATTCTACATTTTACTGTCCTTCCTGGCCAAGGCAGCAAGGGGGAAAAAGTAGAAAGATGGAAAGAAAAAATAAAGCTGTTGGCCAGGTGCAATTGCTCACACTTGTAATCCCAGCACTTTTTAGGAGGTGGAAGTGGGAGGGTTACTTGAGGCCAGGAGTTCGAGACCAGCCTGGCCAACATGGCGAAATCCCATCTCTACTAAAAATACGAAAATTAGCCGTGTGTGGTGGTCCGTGCCTGTACCACTTACCTGGGAGGCTGAAGCATGAGAATTGCTTGAACCTGGCAGGCGGAGGTTATAGTGAGCTGAGATGATGCCACTACACTCCAGCCTGGGCAATAGAGCAAGAAAAAAAAATAAAAAAGGAAGGAAGGAAGGAAGAGAGAGAGAGAGAGAGAGAGAGAGAGAGAGGGAGAGAGAAAGAAAGAAAGAGAGAAAGAAAGAAAGAGAGAAAGAAAAGAAAGAAAGAAAGAAAGAAAGAAAGAAAGAAAGAAAGAAAGAGCTGGGCGCGGTGGCTCACGCCTGTAATCCCAGCACTTTGGGAGGCCGAGGCGGGCGGATCACAAGGTCAGGAGATCGAGACCACGGTGAAACCCCATCTCTACTAAAAATACAAAAAATTAGCCGGGCGCGGTTGTGGGCGCCCGTAGTCCCAGCTACTCGGGAGGCTGAGGCAGGAGAATGGCGTGAACCCGGGAGGCGGAGCTTGCAGTGAGCCGAGATCGAGCCACTGCACTCCAGCCTGGGCGACAGAGCGAGACTCCGTCTCAAAAAAAAAAAAAAAAAAAAAGAAAGAAAGAAAGAAAGAAACAGTTGTCATTATTCACAGATGATAAAATTATATACATTGAAAATCCAGGGCTGGGCGCAGTAGCTCACACCAGTAATCCCAGCACTTCGGGAGGCCTAGGCGGGTGGATCACCTAAGGTCAGGAGTTCAGAACAAGCCTGGTAAAACCCCATCTCTACTAAAAATACAAAAATTAGCTGGGTGTGGTGGTGCATGCCTGTACCACTGAGCTACTCGGGAGGCTGAGGCAGGAGAATCACTAGAACCCAGGAGGCGGAGATTGCAGTAAGCCAAGATTTCGCCACTGCACTCCAGCCCAGGCGACAGAGCCAGACTACATCTCAAAAGAAAAAAAAAAAAAAAGAAAATCCAACAGAATCACAGATTACCAGAATAAGTGAATTTAGCAAGATTGCTGGATACAAGGTCCGTGAATCCAGTCTTCCTATTTCAGAAACAAACAGAAAGGCAATAAAATAGGAAATTACATTTGCGATAGCATCCAAAAACCAAAGACTGAGGAATCACTCTATGGCCAGATGCAGAAGACCTCTAAGCTGAATAAGGACTGTGGCCTATGGAACGGTGCTGGGCCACTGTTAGGTGAGATGTCACCACTGGGGGAAGGGTATATAGGACCCTCTGTACTATTTTTGCAACTTCCTGTGATTCTATAATTATTTTAAGAGACCGCTTTTAAAAAGTGCCTAGCCTTTGATTCAGTCATCCCATTTTTGTGATTCTAGCCTAAGGAAAAATTTAAATTGTCCCCAGAGGTTAAAAGTTAAAAGGGTTTTGTATTAGTCGGCTTAGACCGCCATAACAAAATACCACAGACGGGGAGGCTTAAACAACAGAAATTTATTTTCTCACAGTTCTGGAGGCTCAAAACCCAAGATCATGTGTTGGTGGGGTGGTTTCTGCTGAGGCCACTCTCCGTGGTTGCAGGTGGCTGTCGTCTTGTTGCTGTGTCCTTACCTAGTTGTCTCTCAGTCTCTGCTGTGTCTTAATCTCTTCTTCTTCTTCTTTCTTTCTTTTTTTTTTTTGGACATGGACAGGTCACCCAGGCTGGAGTGCAGTGGTGTGATCTCAGCTCACTGCAGCCTCCACCTCCCAAGTTCAAGAGATTCTCCTACCTCAGCCTCCTGAGTAGCTGGGATTACAGACAAGTGCCACCACGACCGGCTAATTTTTGTATTTTTAGTAGAGACGGGGTTTCACCATGTTGGCCAGGCTGGTCTCAAAATCCTGACCTCAGGTGATCTGCCTGCTTCGGCCTCCCAAAGTGCTGGGATTACAGGCGTGAGCCACTGCGCCCGGCCTTTGACCCACTGCGCCCAGCCGTAATCTCTTCTCATAAGGACACCAGGCCGATGGACTGGGTTCCACCTGTATGACCCTATTTTACTTGATATGCTACTATCTAATTAATTTTTTGAGACAGGGTCTCACTCTGTCACCCAGACTGGAGCGCAGTGGTACAATCAAGGCTCACTGCAGCCTCAAACTCCCAGGATTAAGTGATCCTCCTACCTCAGCCTCCTAAGTAGCTGGGACCACAGGTGCATGCCACCACACCTGGATAAGTTTTAATTTTTTTGTAGAGACAAGGTTTCTTTTTTTTTGTTTTTGAGACGGAGTCTCACTCTGTCGCCCAGGCTGGAGTGCAGTGGCGCGATCTCGGCTCACTGCAACCTCCGCCTCCTGGGTTCAAGTGATTATCCTGCCTCAACTTCCAGAGTAGCTGGGATTACAGGCACACACCACCATGCCCGGCTAATTTTTGTCTTTTTAGTAGAGACGGGGCTTCACCATGTTGGCCAGGCTGATCTTGAACTCCTGACCTCAAGTGATCTGCCCGCCTCAGCCTCCCAAGGGGCTGGGATTACAGGCATGAGTCACTTCAGCTGGTCAAGAGATGGGGTTTCACTATATTGCCCAGGCTTGTCTCAAACTCCTGGTGTCAAGTGATCTGCCCGCTTTGGCCTCTCAAAGTGCTGGGATTATAGGCATGAGCCTATAATATTATATTTATATTTATTTTATATTTATATAATATTATAATTAGTATTATATGACATGAGCCATTGAGACTGGACAAAAGAAATTTTTTTTTTAAGAGACAGGATCTTGCTGTGTTGCCCAGGCTGGAGTGCAGTGGTGCCATCACTGCAGCCTCAAACTCTTCAAGTGATCCTCCCACCTCGGCCTTCCAAAGTGCTAGGACTATAGGTGTGTGCCACTGTGCCTGGGCTATGCTTCTCCGAATATATGCTTCTCCGAGAATATGCTTCTCCCTATCTCCAAATGTAGTCACATTCTGAGGTGCTGGGTGTTAGGACTCCAGCATATGATCCAAATATAGTCACATTCTGAGGTGCTGGATGTTAGGACTCCAGCATATGAATTCTGGGGAGGACACAATTTGGGCCATCACAGATATTTCTTCAAGTATCATTTCCAATAATGAAAGATTGAAAACAACCTCTATGTACACCAATGGGGAGTGGTGAAGTGATCTGGGGACCATCTACACCAGTGGCTCCCAACTGTTTGGGCAGCAGGGACTGGTTTCGTGGAAGACAATTTTTCCATGGACTAGGCAGCAGGGGATGGTTTGAGCATGATTCAAGTGCATTACATTTTTTTTTTTTTTTTTTTTGAGAAGGATTTTCTCTCTTGTCACCCAGGCTGGAGTGCAGTGGCGAGATCTCGGCTCACTGCAACCTCCGCCTCCTGGGTTCAAGTGATTCTCCTGCTTCAGCCTCCCTCAGTAGCTGGGATTACAGGTGTGCATCACCACGGCTGGCTAATTTTTGTATTTTTAGTAGAGACAGGGTTTTACCATGTTGGCCAGGATGGTCTCGATCTCTTGACCTTGTGATCTGTCCGCCCCGGCCTCCCAAAGTGCTGGGATTACAGGTGTGAGCCACCGTGCCCGGCCCAAGTACATTACATTTATTGTGCACTTTATTTCTATTATTATGACATCATAGTATATAATGAAACATACAACTCACTGTACTGTAGAATCGGTGGGAGTCCCAAGCTTGTTTTCCTGCAACTAGACGGTCCCATGTGGGGCTGATGGGAGATAGTGACAGATCATCACGCATGAGATTCTCATAAGGAGCGCGCAACCTGGATCCCTCACATGCGCAGTTCACAACAGGGTTTGTGCTCCTATGAGAATCTAACGCTGCCGCTGATCTGACAGGAGGTGGAGCTCAGGCAGTAATGCGAGCGATGGGGAATGGCTGTAAAGACAGACGAAACTTCGCTCACATGCCCGCTGCCCACCCCAGCTGTGTGACCTGGTTCCTAACAGGACATGGACAGGTACTGGTCTGTGGCCAGGGGTTTGGGGTCCTGTGATCTGTACTAGGCTTATTTTATTTTAATTTAATTTAATTTTATTTTATTTTTTGACACAGAGTCTCACTCTGTCTCCCAGGCTGGAGTGCAGTGGTGAGATCTCGGCTCACTGCAACCTCTGCCTCCCGGGTTCAAGAGATTCTCCTGCCCCAGCCTCCCGAGTAGCTGGGATTACAGCCGCATGCCACTATACCCGGCCAATTTTTTTGTATTTTTAGTAGAGATGGGGTTTCACCGTGTTAGTCAGACTGGTCTTGATCTCCTGACCTCGTGATCCTCCCGACTTGGCCTCCCAAAGTGCTGGGATTACAGGTGTGAGCCACCATGCCCAGCATAGGCATTTATTTAAAAAGATGTAGGCTGGGCGTGGTGGCTCACGCCTGTAATCTCAGCACTTTGGGAGGCCGAGGTGGGCGGATCACCTGAGGTCAGGAGTTTAAGACCAGCCTGGCCAACATGGTGAAACCCCATCTCTACCAAAAATGCAAAAATTAGCCAGGTGTGGTGGAGGACACCTGTAATCCCAGCTACTCTGGAGGCTGAGGCAGGAGAATTGCTTGAACCCAGGAGGCGGAGGTTGCAGTGAACCAAGATTGTGCCACCGCACTCCAGCCTGGGTGACAGAGTAAGACTGTGTCCCCGCCCCACCCCCTAAAAAAGATGTAAACGTATGCTTATTGACATTAAAAGATGCTCATGATATGCCGGCAAGTAAAAGAGCCAGTCAGAAGATGGCATATAATATCATCCCATTTTCTGGTAATAAAAAAATCTGTATCTATCTCTGAAAGGGTTTGCCTCAAAATAGTAATTGTGCTTATTATCTCTGGGTGCTGTGATTATGAAAGATTTTTATTTCTTCTTTGTATTATTCTTTATTTCTTGCTTTTTAAAATAGTGAACATGTATTATTTATGTAATAATTTTTTAAAAACAACTTATTAAAAGAAGAACGTTATAGCCCATTTTTCTGCCCTGGAAATTCACTAGAGAAAAGCACGAAGAGAAATTCCAACAACTGACAGGGCTCTTATTTGTAGGCCATGGAAATAGTTTCCAGCTGATTTAAGCAGAAAATGAATTCATTCAAAGGACACTGAGACTTCCAGAACCTCTGGAGGCCGGAGGACCCAGCTTGGAGCCCGTGAGGCTGGGAGGGAAAAATGGGCTCCAGCGGAAGTGGCCGGTGAAGACATCATGTCATCGCCGCCCGGCCCGAGCTGTGTGGGGACCTCTCCCTTCTCTGCCGCCAGGCAGCACCACACCCCTCGGGGCACCGTCATGTGCCTTGGTGCCTAGGGTCACCGCCCATCCCAGAACGGTTCCCCTCGGTCCCTGGTTCCCAGCACGTGCCTCTGGTAGAGGCGGGGGCAGCAGCTGCCAATGGCTGTCTGGGACTCATGTGCACACTGGCCACGTTTGGCTGTGACAGCAGAAGGCGGGCTCTGCCTCAGAACGGAGAGGCCTCCGCAGGCCCAGAAGTAGGTTCAGGAGCTGAGTGACCAAACCACCGGGCACCCTTGGCCCTTCTGGACTAAGACTAGGGTTGGCGAACCATGGCTTATGGGCCTGATCCAGCCCACTGCCTGTTTTCTGTACAGCCCACGAGCTAAGAATGGGTTTTACATTTTAAATAACAATCAAAAGAAGACTATGTCTTGAAATGTGAAAGTTTTATGTAATTAACATTTCAGTGTCTGTAACATTTTATTGGCGCATAGCCCCATTCACTGTGTATCTGTTGTCTGTGGTTGCTTTCGCACCGTGAGGGCAGAGTTGACAGAGCCACAAATCCTGACCATCGGGCTCCCTGCAGAAAGTCTGTCGACCCATGATTGAGAGTGATGATTCTCTCTAGCTGTGTCTGCACTCTGTTTGTTGCTCTTGGTTCACAAGGACCCAGGAAATCTTGTGAGTCTCCTGCTCAGGATGAGACTAAAGGGTGGGAGAATACACCACCCTCAAATGTGCCTCTTTGACATAAGGGTTATTTTGAACTAAAGGCACTTAAAGAAACAGCAGGTGTATCAGGTGCAGTGGCTCACACCTGTAATCCCAGGGGGTGGGAGGCTGAGGTGGGCAGATCGCTTGAGGTCAGAAGTTCAAGACTAGCCTGGCCGATATGGTGAAACCCTGTCTTTACTAAAAATACAAAAATTAGCTGGGTGTGGTGGTGTGCGCCTGTAATCCCAGCTACTCGGGAGACTGAGGCAGGAGAATCACTTGAACCCGGGAGACAGAGGTTGCAGTGAGCTGAGATCGCACCACTGCACTCCAGCCTGGGCGACAGAGCGAGATGTCTAAGACAAGGAAGGAAGGAAGGAAGGAAGGAAGGAAGGAGGGAGGGAGGGAGGGAGGGAGGGAGGGAGGGAGGGAGCGAAGGAAGGAAGAGAGGAAGGAAGACCAAAAAAAAGAAATAGCAGGTGTGACTAAAGTACTCTGACCTCTTTTTCTTCCTAAAAGTAGGAGATAAAACCCTTGCATAGAAGATGTCCTCTCTATACCAGAGAGGAAGTAACATTCTTATCACCAGAGATGGGGAGTTGAGGCAGAGAAAGATCTGTGCGAACACACGTGGTTAAACTGATCCTTATCTTCCTACTTTTCCATCATAAACTACCTTAGCCCAAGCCCCTTTGTCTTGTCACATTTTCCTAATTTACTACTTTGTCCAGTTCAATTCCTAAATATTCCACTCTGCCTGCTGCTTTAAGTGTTCATTGCCTTATGAGGGCACCAGGTCCTGTAAACATACATGAAAGCAATATGTATGTTTTTCTCTTGTTAATCTGTGTGTGTGTGTGTGTGTGTGTGTGTGTATGTGTGTGATGGAGCTCCTGCTGAGAGCCTAGAAGGGTAGGAGGAAGGGACTTGGTCTTCCCCTGTGTGGTATAAGATGGCTTCTCAGAGTCCAGAGAAAGATTTTCACCAGCACATCTCAGCTAAGTCTCATGATCTCTACTTCTCCTCCATCAACTTATCAGAACCCTTGCATCCACCCGCTTCCTGCCCCTGTTCTCTAGAGCTTTCTGTGTCAGCTCCCAGCTCTGCTCCCGAAGGCAGTGAGCTCTCGATTGCCCCAGCCCCACCCAACCCACACTCCACACTGTGACTGCTCTCTGCATCTTTTCAGCTCAGCTCTGGCTGGCATAGACTCTGGTTGGACCAGTCTCCACAGGCAAAGCTTTGTGGGCCAGTGACCAGCCTCTTTTTGTTCCCTCAGCTGTGGACAACAGGGGAGCCATGGGATGCATGGCATGGGCACCTGGGGCCACCCATATGTGGGGGATGTTTCCCTTTGCAGGTGCTACGGGACTGGTAGGTACCAGTAGCAAACCACACAGTGATGCAGACCAGCCATGCCTGCTGCCCACATGCTCAGAGGTACATAGAGGAGGGGAGGATGGCCATTCAGGGCTGCTAGTGGTGTGTCAGGCATCCTTTTCATGTACTCCTTACCTCAACCTTGGGAGGGAGACCCATGGACTGTCCAAGCCTGTCTCCCTTCCCTCCAGGCACACAGCTGGATGGCATTTCCTAGCCTCCTTTGCAGTTCAGTGGAGCCATGTGCTGAATTCTGGCCATGAAGTGTGCATGGAAGTGAAATATGCCTGGGTCTCTGAGTCACTATGTGGAGCTGAGCCCTTCCTGGCCTAGGTCTCTGAATCACTGTATGGAGCAGGGCCCTTCTTGGCCTGGGTCTCTGAGTCACTGTGTGGAGCAGAACTCCTCCTGGCCTGGGTCTCTGGGTCACTGTATGGAGTTGAGCCTCTTGTGGCATAGGTGTCTGAGTCACTGTGTGGAGCACAGCCCATCCTGACCTGGGTCTCTGAGTCACTGTGTGGAGCAGAGCCCCTCATGGCCTGGGTCTCTGAGTCACTGTGTGGAGTTGAGCCCCTCCTGGCCTTGGTCTCTGGGTCACTGTATGGAGTTGAGCCTCTTGTGGCATGTGTGTCTGAGTCACTGTGTGGATCAGAACTCATCCTGACCTGGGTATCTGGGTCACTGTGTGGAGCAGAGCCCCTCATGGCCTGGGTCTCTGAGTCACTGTGTGGAGCAGAGCCCCTCCTGGCCTGGGTCTCTGAGTCACTGTGTGGAGCAGAGCCCTTCCTGACTGCTGATTGTACTTTTCATAAGTGTGGTAAAGATGGTTACCAATTCTGTGAGCTTCTCCCATTGAAACAAGGAGGTCTATATCTCCTTCCTTTAAATCTGGGTAGGCCTATTACTGCTTCAAACAATAGGATATGGTGGAAGTGACACTCTCCATTTCTGGGCCTACTTCTGCCTTCTGTCTCTTGGAGCACACTTGGAGGTCTGAGCTGCCATATGAAGAGTCTGACCACCTTGCTGGATGGGGAGGAATCAGGACCAATAATTTGGTGCCTCTCAGGAGGCTCGGTCAACAATGACCAGGAAGGCGGCTTCAGGCTAAAGGAGAAATCCCGTGGGGCTCCTGTGAGGCCCTACTCTGATTAATATTTTAGTTCCTGTGTGATGGTCACTAATACTTTAATTCCCACCCTGGGTATTTTGTCCCTTCTCCTTCTTTGACGTGGCTGAGTTCTCGTCACACCACAGGTGAGCTGTGGCCCTCTGCCTGGTCCCAGGAGGCCCTGGGACCCCTGAGCATCGTGGCTCAGAGCTCAGCTCCCCTCGTGGGATGTGGAGCTGCCTTTCTCTGAGGCCATGAGCGGGGGCCTTCCACTGCCCCCGGAGCACGTTCTGGCTACTGCCTTCCTCACAGCCTTTGATCACCTAAGGATTTCTAATCCTGCCCACTGCCACTCAGCCATCGCAGGCCCAGCGGCCTGGGGGAAGATGAAAGGTGTCGCCCACCTCGCTCCTCCTGCACAAAAGCAGGATCAATTAAAAAGTTTCTATCCACGCAGCCGGAAGACTTGTCAGAGGAAGCTTTGGAGAGAAAATCAGGCTCCAGAGGGAGAGGCAGTCCTTAAAAGTAAAGGTATTTTTAGCTGGAAAGTTTAGCAGAAGAAAGGCTGCGTCAGGCCTGAACGGACCCGTCATCCGTCACAGGCCGGCCTCGGAAAGTGGGGAAGAAACCCCAGAAAGGCTTGAAAAGCCGTCCTCCCATGTGGGCGGGCCCCTCCCTGGCTGTCGGGGGATGTGCGAAAGTCATTGCGGCTCAGGGCTCTGCAGCCCCACCTTCAGCTTTTCCAAGTGTAAACGGAGCCTTTCTGCCTTGAACAGCTGTGTTTTTCCTTTACTTGGAGCGGATGCAAAGTTCGGAGGCTGTCCGGGGGCCCTCCTCTCTCCCCCTCCCCCAGATGCTCAGCCTTAGGCCTTCTGCAGGGTGTGGAGCCTGCGGGGTCCTGGGCCTTTAATGGGGGCTCCAGACCCTCTCTCCACAGCCACACAACTTTGCCAGTGATGCTGGGAGCCAGGAGAGGGCCTTGGGTTTGTGCAACCCAGATTCAGACTCACGTGATCTCCCTAACTCCGGCCCAGGGACTTGGGGCTTCCCTGTCCTCTCTCCTCCCTGCACGCCCAGCCTCTGGGCAGGCACACGGCAGCTGCATGGTGTTGGAATTCCAGCTCCTTTGCTGAGGGAGGTGGTGGGAGGGGCTGGGTGTGCCAGGCATGTGGGGCCCTCGGGTGTCCACGGCTTCTGGGACCCCCCTGCTAGTTTCCCACGGATTTTCCCAACCCTGACTCTTCTTGGTCAAACCCTACTTATGTTTCCAGGCTCATTTCAAATGCCACCGCCTCCAAGAAGCCCTCTTGGATGTCCAGACAAGGGCACACACTCCCCCTTCTGAATTCCCTATGGCCTTTTGTCTCTTCCTTCCTGGTATCCTCCTGACCCCACCTGACAGGATGTGTCCCGAAGGAAGAAGCAACGTAGCTCTGAAGCACACAACCCTGGCGTGGAATCCGCCTCCTCTACTTTTTTTTTTTTTTTTTTTTTGAGACAGGGTGTCGCTCCGTCGCCCAGGCTGGAGTGCAGTGGCGCCATCACGGCTCACTGCAGTTGGCCTTCTGGGCTAAAGCAACCCGCCTGCCTCGGCCTCCCAAAGTGCTGGGACTACAGGCGTGAGCCACAGCGCCCGGCCTACGCCTCCTCTACTTCTTAGCTTGTGATCTGGGGCAAGTTTCTTATCTACTCCAAGCGTCAGTTTCTCCATCAGTAAAAGGAAAAAATAACACAGTCTTCCCTACTGGGTTCCTGTGAGGATTCAGTGAAGCGACACGTGGGAAGCCCTAACCCCGTCCTCGGTAGCGAGGTGCCCGTCCTCCTGAGAGGAGCCCGGCGAGGCCCTGTGGCTGAGACTCGGGCACCTGGCTCGGCTCTGGCCCCCACAGAAGACCCCGACTCCTAGTCTCTGGATTCAGACCTCGCCTGCAAAAACAACGTGACCACACCAGCTCAGCCTGCGCCACCAACTGCTCTGAGATGAGGCGTGAGGTTCCCTTTGGAGGTAACTCTGGGGAAGCGAGAGTGGCGGCCGGTGTCACAGGGCCACTGCACATGCCCTGAGGCTCTCCGCACCTGCCTGGAGCTGGATTGATGTTTTGGAGGACCTGGGACGCAGCAGGCGAGCTCCGGCACCCGCAGACCCCCTTTCTCTCATTTCACGTCCCTGGGCAGCAGGGGGAAGGACCCTCTAGCCTGGGCAACATAGTGAGACCCTGTCTCTACAAAAATATTTAAAAAATTAGCCGGGCATGGTGGTGCATGCCTGTAGTCCCAGCTACTCGGGAGGCTGGGGTGGGAGGATCACTAGAGCCTGGGAGGTCAAGGCTGCAGTGAGCCATGATCGCAGCACTGCACTCCAGCCTGGGTGACAGAGCAAGACCCTGTCCCCACCACCAAAAAAAAGGCCCTTGTTAGTTTACTTGGGAGGAGCTGGGCCTGCAGTGAGCTGGGCAGGCATAGGCCCTGTCCTGGTGCTCACTGTTCTGGGGTGGGGGTGCAGACGAGCAGGCAGAAATTCTACTATGGTGGGGTACGGGCTCTGATGGCCATAGGGGGCAGGTGTCTAAACACGGAATGCTTCCCGGAGGAAGGTGCATTTGAGTCAGACACCTGTGCAGTTAGTGGGAAAGTGGGATGGCCTGGATGGTCTGAGCCCTGTTGGGGAGAAGCAGGAGCTGGAGCAGCCTGGCATCTTTGAGCATCTGAGGTCCAGCCTAGCACTCATCAGGGCATAGCCAGGAGCAGGGCAGGGGCAGGGATTGGCAGGACGGAGACCAGGTCAGGCTGGGCGGTGCCCCTGTCTGCATTGTGGCTGCTGCAGGCTGATGGCAGGAAGTGGCAGTGGGACTCCAGGGGCCACTGGGAGGCAGGGCAGGGGTGCTCAGGTGAAACATGGCAGCAGCCCTCTGGAGTTACAACCGAGGGCTGGAGAGAGGCAAGGGATTCTGGAGAGAATGAGGAGCCAGAATGCTCGTGACATGTGGGGTCTGGGGAAGGGACGGGAGTGGGGGCCTGGGTTCCATGTCTCCATCGCCCTCCTGCCTTCCTGGGCTGCCCAGGGGAGGTTGGGCTGAGGCTGACCGTGCCCTTGCCAGTCTGTGCCTGGGCTTGGGGACTGTTAGTCCGGCAACAGCCTGCATATCTTGAGTGTCTGTCAGCTTTTTCTGGGAGCAAGATTCCCAAGCAAGCCCTGGACACCCCCAAAATGTACACACCTCTCTGCTCTGTTCCCAGCTCCTGCTGTCTCCCCCAAAACACACAGCCCTCTGCTCTGTTCTCAGCTCTGGGTGTCCCTTCTGCTCCTGCCACCCCCCCACCCTCACCTTAGATCAATCACTGTCCTGAGCTGCTCTGAACACTTCGTGTTACTTTGAGGGGCATGGGACCTGCACTTCTCAGCAGTGTGACCCGAGTTTGCCCCTGGGCGTCTCCGTTTCCTCCTCTGGGAAGTGGGCTCACGGCAGTCCCGCCCCGTGCAGGGCTGCTGTGCAGGTGGAATGGGAGGAGCGAGGCAGCCCTGGGTCAGTCCCGCCCCGTGCAGGGCTGCTGTGCAGGTGGAATGGGAGGAGCGAGGCAGCCCTGGGTCAGTGCCTGGCTCTGGACTCATCAGGACCATACATGGGGTTCCTGGTGGTCGCTGTCTAATTCGTGGACTGCTGGCCTACGAGCTGCCCTGAGTGACGTGTGGGGTGACGCCGCCAACACCTGGCTGCAGAGGTCCCTTCAGGGAGGACAGAAGAGCCTTGCAGTGAGAAAGCCTCTTCGGAAAGTGAGACTCAGTCATTAGAGATCACTGTATGGATGACAGGCTGCTGGGGCTGGACCTGGGGCAGGGGGCGTCAGGCGGACCCTCATCCCCAAGGCGCCCAGCTCATCCTGAGGGGGCAACCACGGCCCCTGTTCCAAGCTCCCCCAAGGATCCGTGGGTGGCCTGAGCACCGCCCACCTCACCCTCTCTCCCGGCCTGACCCTTCCCCACTCCTCAGCCTCTGGTTCTGCTCTCGGCAGATCCCTCTGCCCAGCCTTCCGGAACCCCTCCCATCTTAGCCTTTTCCTGGGGGCACAGATGTGCAGCTCCATGCCTGTCCCATCCTCTAGGCCAGAATTCATTCATTCATTCAGTCGTTCAGCACCACTGCCTGAGGGCCCACCTTGAGCAGGTCCCACGCTGGCTGACGCCGGCATGCCAGAGACCCCGGGCCGAACACACAGTGCCACCCACAGAGCCTGAGCAACGTTTGCTGCAGGCAGTCAGTGAAGCCCCCACGCGGGGAGGCCGCTGCAGGGAGGACTGAGCGGGCCTCGAGGGAGTGAGTGGCTGGGAACAGAGGGGAGCAGCCTTCCCAGGGAGGGGACAGCGCGTGGAGAGGGAGAGGGGACTGAGGAGAGGTGAACAGGCGTCTCCCGCTGTCTGAGGAGCTGGAACCTGGTCTGACCCAGAGGGCACCCCGGCATGGTCCGACCCAGGTGGCGCTTCTGCCGTAGGCTTTGGGAGGGCAGGGGGAGGGGAGGGGAGCTACAGATCCCCTGGCTCCAGGCGACAAGGACCTGATCTCAGGTGGGGCTGGGGGACACTGAGCAAACTGAGAACTACTCCCAGGCCTGGGTGGAGGAGCCCAGGGTCTGGCCTGCCCAGCGTCTACAGCCCACTTTGCCAGGGAGGCCCAGGGCTGGTGAGGGCCCAGCTGAGGTCCTGCCACCACCCCTGGCAGCAGCTGAGCTTGGGGAGGAAACCAGGTGTGGCTTGGGGACATCACTGCTCTAACTGCCCGCAAGGGGTGCATCCGGGGCAGGCCTGGCCAGAACAGGGTGAGGAGGCCTCTCTGGAGGTGATGGGGCCCCTGTGTCTTCCTTTCCTTCACACGCCTGGGCCTGCAACCTTACAGAGGCCACAGCGTGCCCTGTCTGTCCTCATCAGCTGCAAGCAGGAGGCGGCCTGGCCGTAACACCGGCCTGGGAAGGCCGAGCACATTTCAGCAGCCTCATGGAAAGTTCTGGCGTTTATGACAAAGGATTATCTGGTGGTGAAAGCAGATCTGGGATGGTGCTTCCTGCCCCCCGCCTTCTCTCTCTTCGAAAACAAAATCAGCCACACATTTTGAAAGCTGGGCCCTTCTGGGGTGGTTCAGGATGGAGCCAGCCCTGAACTAACGGGGAGGCTTGTCCCACAGAAATGACGCAGATTTTTCCAGGGACCAACGCACCCTTCTCTTTCCACCTGAGGGACACTCAGTCTCAGCCTCGAAGCCAAAGGTGGGGCTGGGTGGGTGCTGTGATTTAGGCTGAATCATTGTCATAGTTGTAACCAATTGTAACAACAACAAACACGGAAGCAGCAGCAGCTCACTTTGCTCTAACAGGCTTGTTGCATCTGCGCTAAGTCAAGGTGTAGTTCTTGTCAAGGAGCCTTCCAGCCTGTGCTTGTTTGCTTCTCCTGATGGGGACCTCACTACCTCGAGCAGCTTTGTGTGTCCCTCAGACGTGTGTCCAGTGTCCTGCTGGGGGTGCTGGCCCCCGATGTGCCTCTTTTGCTTTCAGACAGCCAGGACCTCGGGCTGCAACAGCCTAAACTGGCTCTGGCGTCTTACACAGCAAACAGAGGAACTGGAGGGACAGCTGAAGCTACTGGAATCCACGGGGAGGCAGGGAATGGTGGAAGCCACGGCCAGTGGGGCAGCTGGAACCACAGCCCAGAGCCAAGCTAAGGGTGCACTCTCAATGATCTCCATTTGCCCAAAATTCGAAACCAGAAGGAAGCATTTGATTGGCTGAGCCAGGCACAGGCCCCGCCCTGGCTGCTAAGGGTGGAGGAGGCGGGAAGGGGAGGAGACGAAGGCGAAAGGAAGGGCCGGGACTGCCTCCAGCAGGGTGAGCTGGGGCCCCAGGCAACCACCACAGCCACCCATTTCCTCCCCGTTTACTGAGCTCACCGCGGGCCAGGCCACCAGGCCAAGTTGGACAATGTTTTATGTGACACCGCCGCGTCCCAGGGTGTCTCCTCTCAGCACCATAACCGCGCACACCCCATAATAAGCAGTGGGCTAGCTGGAGAGGCAGGAAATTGCCTTTGGGGTCCCATTGTGGGTTCGCCTCATCTCTTGTGGGTTCGCCCTTTTATGGCGTCAGCCTCCCTGCCGGTGCCTCTCTGAGAGGGACTCAGCAAACCAGTATCTTGGTACCAACGATGGTGCAGAACAACTCTTCCCTTTCCTCCTTTGGCATCAAAGACAGAACAAACCCAGATGACATCCATCCCGGAAGCTGCTCCCAGTTTCACTGGACAATGAGGAAGGGAAACGGGAAGGAAAGTGGGGTGGCACTGGCTGGGCTGATCTGCAGACGAGGAAGCAGAAACCGTCCCGAGGGAGGAAGCCAGGCCACCGGACAGGGCCGAGGTCTGTTCCCTAGGATGACAGAGCACACAGCACCTCAGTTTCATCTTTCAAATCCCATTATTTGGCTGGGTGTGGTGGCACGCACCCATGGTCCCAGCTACTCAGGAGGCTGAGGTAGGAGGATCGCTTGAGGCCAGGAGACGGAGGCTGCAGTGATCTGAGATTGTGCCCTGCACTCCAGCCTGGGCAATAGAGTGACACCTCAACTCTAAAAAAAATATATTCCACAAATTCCACTATTTAGCCTGAGAGGCAGTGCAGCAATGGTTAAGAGCATGGACCTGCAGCCAGAGAGATCTGCGCAGACCTCCAGCTGTGTGACTGTGGGTGAGCGACTGAATCTCTCTGAGCCTGTTGTCTCACCTGCAAAACAGTCCCGGGGCATTGCGGTGAGGGTAAAGTTGGGTCACGTAGATGAGAGGCGCCGCCCAGATCATCTTCCGGAAGGACCTGCGGCCCAGCTGCAGGGCGTGGTCAGCAGACAGGCTCAGCTCTCAGTTCCTTCAGGGTGGGTTGCAGAGATCTGCCTCGCCCAGGCCATGTCTGAGGTCCTGCTGGGCTGGTGGAGGGCTCCTGGGACTGTGCGTCAGTTCAGCTCCTCCCTCTGCCCAGTCCTGCCACCTCCCCATTCCCTTGCAGGTGCGGGCCACTGGCAAGCATGTTCATCCATCCTCAGAACCCGCCACCCCAGGAGCCAGCCTGCATAGCCAGGCACGCGGTGAGCCCTCTGTCAACATCCCGTGACTGCATTGTTATGATGAAGCCTGCCCTAGTGCATCTATTAGGCTGGAAGGCAAGTAGATGAATTCAAAATTGGGAAGAAGTGAAAAGCCAGAGGCAGGAGGCGCTCGGGGCATTTACCCTCAAAACGGCTGAGACCTCAGCAGCCCCAGAGCCGGGTGAGCCTGAGAAATGGACATACATTGAGGGAAGAGGAAAAGCCGAGAAAGAAGCGGTTTGAACGGGGGGTGATGTCACCGGTTACACGCGTGGTTTCTCGTGGTTTAACGCGGGTCCTGGAGATATTTGCAGAACCTGCGCTCAAATGCCAGCTTCTTGCTGGCGATGTCACCACCCATCCCGGTTCACGGGGGCAGGTGACGATGTCTCACACTCCTCAGCATGCACGCCCGCGTGAATCAGGGCTTGGGGGAGTGGGAACTCGGACCAGAATATCTTGGTATTTAGTAACACAGGAAAGGACACGGATGGGAAGCTGCCGCTAAATGCCTAGCGAGAGCCGCTCACGGGGGGCTGAGGGGATGTTGTAAGTAAATTCCACGCAGCCACCCCATGAACCCCTTGAAACCGGCCGTGGAGGAGCTCGCTGGGTGATGGTCAGGGCACACCTCGGAGGCTTCTCAGGGGGCAGGAGGGTGGGGACAGGCTCTGGGCTGCCTCTGGGGAGACTGTGGTTATCTGGGGGTGTCATCAATGTGGGTTTGGTGGAAATCGCCTGTGGGGAGATGACTCCAGGAAGAACCCAGGAAGCAGCTGTGGACCTCTGGTGGGTCGGTGTCCTGGGTTCTCCGCTACTGTGTTGTGTCCTAGGAAAGCAGGGGTGACGTGGAGCATATCCCACCGCCCGCTGCGGCACCAGAGCCAGCCCAGGAGCCTCCCTTCTCCAAGAGGGGCTTGGAGGGGAACCGTGGGACCCCACAAAAACCATCCCGCTGGCTGGCTGCAGAGGAGTCGTGAGGTTTCATCCTGCATCCAGGCAAGTTATTGGCAACAGGAGCGCCTATCCGTGAGCCCCGCTTTTGGGCTCCTCTGGAGAGCTGGGGTCTCCTGGTCTGGTTCTCCCATCCCTCTTACTGCCACACCGACTTCCTACACGACAGAGCCAATCACGCCACGGCAGGGCCGCCTCGGGAACAAGCTCTTTGTCCTGGGCCCAAACCCCCCACACCTGGTGCCAATCTCCCTTCGCTACTCCCGACCCGCCGGGTGACCAAGCCGGTGGAGGTGACTGGGTGGCCACTGAGCCCTCATCCAGTCCCCAGGTATTGGCGGCCCCACAGGCCAGATCCCAGCGAGGTGACACGGTCCCTGCCTTTCAGTGCATGGGGAACGCAAGACCATGCCTGGCACAGGGCCCTACTCAGAGCGGACGGGTGTTCTGAAAGCAGAAATCCCCCCTCGCACCCCAGGGTGTCAGGAGACACAGTTGGGGACCACAGAGAGGGCAGGGATGGAGACTATCAGGACTCCAGGCTAGGAAGGAGTGGCCAGGCTTGGCGTAAGCTCCTACAGGGGAGCCAGGCAGGTGCGCCAGCAGCAGGGCTCGGGGCCAGGGGCGGCCAGCGTGCCCTGCATTTGACGCCAGGGCCATTAGAGATTGATGGGGAGTGGACTGGGGTGGCTGGCAGTGGACGGGGCTGGAGAGTGGGAGTCTGGAGGGGGCCGGAAGGGGTCATGGGGAGGGAGGTGGGAGCCAGGCGTTGCACTGGGTGAGGGAGGCCGGGCCGCCTGCCCCTGAGATGCCCATCCTGACAGGCTGGCCGCGGGAGAGGCTTTTCTTGTCCATGGTGTGTAACTTCCTCTGCAGGCCTGTGGGCTGCTGCCTGGCAGTTGACAAACATTTTACCTGTCTTCAAAGGCCCCAAAGGCCCCAGAGGCCTCTGAGGAACTTGGTGCGCACCCCCTCCACCTTTCTTTTTTGAGATGGTGTCTCGCTCTGTTGCCCAGGCTGGAGTGCAGTGGTGCGATCTTGGCTCACTGCAACCTCCGATTCCCGGGTTCAAGTGATTCTCCTGCCTCAGCCTCTCAGGTTGCTGGGACGACAGGCACCCACCACCACGCTCAGCTAATTTTTAGTAGAGATGGGGTTTTACCATGTTGGCCAGGCTGGTCTAGAACTCCTGATTTCAGGTGATCTGCCCGCCTCGGCCTCCCAAAGTGCTGGGATGACAGGTGTGAGCCACAGCGCCCGCCCCGGTGTGCCTTCTGTATGCCCATTTACCGTATGCCCATTTGCCCTCTTCTGTCTCCCCAGAGCCAGCATGAGAGGGCAGCTGGTTCCTGGGGCATTAAACCCTTCAAGAGGACCCAGATGTCATCAGGTGAGGAATGTCTCACCTATGGAGGTGTTTAAAGCTGAGTCTGTGCATCTCACAATTCCTCATCTCCCTTCACTGACTGTTCACAGTTTGCCACATTTGTGCACCAGCCTGCTCTTGCTCTCTCTCTCTCTCTCTCTCTCTCTTTCTCCCCCCACACCCCTGCCCTGCCAAACCCTTGCAGGCAGGCTGAAGCCACCATAGCACTTCCCCGTCACACTTTGGGCTGTGCCTGCTGAGAACACGGTGCACTCCTACAGAGAGGTTCTGTCATCCACCCCAGAAGACAGACGTCGATGCCACCATCGAATATTCAGTCCACGTCCCAATTTCTCCAGTGCTGGGACTGTGCCTCAGGCTGCCCTGCCCGGCAACTCTGATTATCGGCTATTCCACTTCTCCATTCCTTCAGTCCACAAACACTTATTGAGCACTTACTGTTTGCTACGTCCTGTTCTAGGTGCACAGGACACAGTGAACAAGGCGGATCAGGCCCTGCTCCCTGGCCCCCCCGCTAGCGGGGAGAGGAAGTCATCAGGAGAAGCTGGAGTCATTCCAGAGGGTGCCAGGATGTCAGGATGGTGATTGGCGTCAGGCTCCAGCTCGTTGTTGGATTTGGAGGTTGTGGGTGAGCTGGGACCTGGGTGACGAACCACAGCTGACCACGCATCTTTGCGTCCGAGTCCCAGGCTGTTCCCCCCCGGCTCCCTCACTCACTGTCTGGGTAGTGGCGGTGCCCCAGGTGCCCAGCGCTGTGCCAGGAGCGAGGGATGGGGGAGTGTGTTGCGGTTACCTCAGTCTGCCCTGCTGTGGGTACAGGGCCTGGGGGGCCGATCACTTGGCTCTCCGCACGCAGGCCTCCAGGTGGAGCGGCTCTCAGGCGAGGAGCTGACCTAGGAACCGTCCTGGGGAGCTCGTCCTCACTTGGATGAGATCCCGGACTCGGAACAGAGGCTGTGACGGGTTGAGACTTTTGGGGTCTGCTGGGAGGGGGAGCGAGGATATTTTGCACGGGAAGAAATGCAGGACTCGGTGGCCAGAGGGCGGAGGGTGACACTTTGAAATGTGTCCTCAAATCCTCGGGCCTGCTCGTCAAACAGTGGGACCTAATGCAGCACTTTCCCTGAATGTGGGCCAGACTTGGTGACGCGCTTCTGACAAACAGAAAAGGAGCAGAGTGACGGTGGACACGCGAGACCGGGCCATCGAAGGCACCGCGGCTCGCCACTGGCCCTCCGTAGGATCCCTCACCTGCAGGGGCAGTGGCCACATGACCACATGGGAGGACACTCCAGACGCTCAGATGGGGACGTCCACGTGGCGAGGCGCAGAGGCCTCCTACCGACAGCCACGTGGGTGCCGCCACCTCAGAAGGGGAGCTGCCCACTCGGGGGCGTGTCAGATGATGGCCCCTGACTCTGTGACTGCACTTTCAGAGTCACAGAGTGACACAGGGAGACAGAGAGCCAGGCCACGAGGACGCTCCTGAATCCCTGACCCTCAGATCCTGCGGGACATTAAACAGCTAAGTTCTGGGGTAATTTTTTTTTACTTTACTTATTTATGTATTTATTTATTTATTTTTGCAGCAAAAGAGAACAAATATGGAGTTTGGGTTTTGAAAGAGGGGTCCTCTCTAGAGGTGTAAGTAAAAATGATAATCAAGTTGTCCAGGCACAGTGGCTCATGCCTGTAATCCCCAGCACTTTGGGAGGCTGAGGCAGGTGGATCACCTGAGGCCAGGAGTTAAAGACCAGCCTGGCCAACATGGTAAAACCTCGTCTATACTAAAAATACAAAAATTAGCTGGGCGTGGTGGTGCACGCCTGTCATCCCAGCTACTCCGGAGGCTGGGGCAGGAGAATCAGTTGAACCCGGGAGGCAGAGGTTGCAGAGAGCTGAGATTGTGCCATTGCACTCCAGTCTGGGCAACAAGAGTGAAACTCCGTCTCAAAAACAAAACAACAACAACAACAAAGAAAACCAGGCCGGGTGTGGTGGGTCACGCCTGTAATCCCAGCTACTCGGGTGGCTGAGGCAGGAGAATCGCTTGAACCTGGGAGGCAGAGGTTGCAGTGAGCCAAGATCATGCCACTGCACTCCAGCCCGGGCTATACGAGTGAAACTCTGTCTAAAAAAAAAAAAAAAAAAAAGATAATAAAGTTGTGGGTATTCTGTTTAGGTGACAGGTGAAGCGTCATTCAAGGAGGGGCCTGGGTTCTCAACAGTTCATCTCTTGATGATTGGAACACACCTGCAACATCAGGGTGGGGCTGGAGGGGTTCGAGGCGAGGAACACAGTGATAAGGAGGGAAAAGAACTCAGGCTCCAGGGTTAGAACATTAAAGCTGTTGGCTGTGACTTGATGGCTTAATCAGCCAATCAATATGGTTCCCAGGCAGAAGGAGTTGATGAAAAATGCATGAGGGGGGCTGGGGAGGCCTGGGAGAAGAAAATGAGGAAACAGCCTGCTCTGTTTGTCCAACACTGGCCAAGAGATTAAATCGGCAAGGCGGACACGGGGCGCCGCGGGCTGACTGTGACTTAGCACATAACACACGTGCGCACAGCCTTTCTCTTCGTGAGGCAGAAACCCGTTCATTAAACTGCTTTTCTTGACTAAAGATGGATTTGATAACCTTTACCAGTGTTAAACACCAGCAGAAACTGAAATCGTGTGGGGTGCAAGAGAGGCTGGTGGAATCGGGTAGAATCGGGGTGTTAATGATCGTAGGGAAGGCAGCCAGCAAGAGGCGAGTGGGAGGGGGCCCCAGCCCCGGCTGGGCCTTGGGTGTAACTGTGGTGAACACCACAGTCAATAACAAAGTCTGGCAAAGAGCTAGGACTCTTTTTTTTTGAGACAGAATCTCGCTCTGTCGCCCAGGCTGGAGTGCAGTGGCGCAATCTCTGCTCACTGCAACCTCCACCTCCCAGGTTCAAGCAATTCTCCTGACTCAGCCTCGAAAGTAGCTGGGATTACAGGCACCCGCCACCACACCTGGCTAATTTTTGTATTTTTAGTAGAGACGGAGTTCCACCATGTTGGCCAGGCTGGTCTTGAACTCCTGACCTCAAGGGATCTGCCCACCTCGGCCTCCCAAAGTGCTGGGATTACAGGCGTGAGCCACTGCGCCCATCCTGAGCTGAGACTCTCGGTGAGCTCCTCTGAAAGGGGACTACTGTGGATTGTTTTAAAACGCCAATTTTCACTTGACACCCTTGTGACAAGTAGGATCAAATCCAGCGGCGAGTGACAGAAAACCCGGAACATTAGCGGGTTAAACAAGATAACTTAGTTCCCTCCAGTACAACAGAAGACCAGAGATGGATGTTCAAATTGCCAGTAAGCCAGCCTCTTACCTTGCTGCTCTGCCATCCTCACCATGTGGCTTCTACCTCAGGGTCTAGAGTGGCTGCTTGAGGACCAGCCATCATGTCCACACTTCAGCCAGCAAGAAAGAGGAAGGGTAGAAGAGACCTCCCTCCTCCCACCACTCCCCTAAGGACACCTCCCAAAAGTTGTGCGTAACCTCAGTCGCACCTCCACAGCCACTCCGAATGGTAAAGAAGCTAGTTGATGAAGTCTTCGTCCCAGGCTAAAATTGGGAGCTCTATTAGAGAGGAAGAATGGAAGCACGACCACTGCGGAGGCAAGCAACAGATTCTGCCACGTCCTAAAGTTAAAATACATTCAGCCCGAACAAAACATCTTAGGTCAAAAGAAGACATTGACTTTGAGCGCAGCGCCAGGGACAGAAGGATGACAGAGGGGGAGCGTAAGTCCCCCCTTGAAGGGGGAAAATGTCACACGGCGGGATGTTAAAAGTACACGGGGATTAGTCACATAAACTGTGACATTTCAGTCGTGATGCGATACATGTAAAAACAGCAAACTTCATCCAGACAGAAAACAAAAATTTACCTGATCACATCCGAGTAAGAATTCCTCCCGCCGTCCCCTCCACCCCCGCTGCAAGGCCCTTCGTGGGGACTCTGGGCTGCACAGCTTGGGGAGGATACGCAGTTCATCGCCTTAACCCCCAGTTAACAGTGAACCAGCCATGAAACCCTGGGTTCCGAATATATACCCACTATGCGCTGAAAACCTGCCCGTGGCCAACACACACCCCATCAGACGCGTGCATGGACAAACGGCACTTTCCCAAGCTGTAGGTGCTAAGAGAGCCCGTCACAGCGGGTGTATGAGTTGGGACCAAGTTAGGTGGTGAGGGACAGAAGGCTCCAAGTCACGGTGGCTTGAACAAGGCAGAGGCTTCTCTCCTCTGTCTACACCCGGGGGTGAGTGGGGAGGGCTGGTTGAGGACCCACGGTGTCTTTAGACCCCCAAGTCTGTTCTTGACAAGTGGGCTCCATTCCCAAGACATTCCATTCCCACTTCCTGGTCCAAGCAGCAGCTCCACATCCCACAGCAGGAAGAAAAGGGCGTCCCCTCCAGGTGTAACTGTCTCCTTGGCGGGGTGAGATCACATGCCCATCCCTGGGCCTGCCACAGTGCGTATGTGGTGTGTGTGTGCATGTATGTGTGTGCACATGTGTGTGTGTGCATGGGTGTGTGCATGGGTGTGTACGGGTGTGTGCATGTGTGTGGGGTGTGTGTGTACGCATGGGTGTATGGTGTGTGCATGTGTGTGCACGTGTGTGTGGTGTGTGTGCATGTGTGTGTACCTGGTGTGTGTGTGGTGTGTGTGTGCATGTGTGTGCATGTGGTGTGTGGTGTGTGTGCATGTGTGTGTATGTGGTGTGTATGTGCGTGTATGTGGGGTGTGCAGTGTGGGTGTGCATGTGTGTGTACGTGTGTGTGCATGTGTGTGTGTGGTGTGTATGTGGTATGTGTGTGTATGTGGTATATGTCGTGTGCATGTGTGTGTGGTTGTGTACGTGGTGTGTGTGGTGTGTACATGTGTGTATGTGGTGTGTGTGCGTGGTGTGTGTGCGTGGTGTGTGTGTATGTGGTGTGTGTGTGTGCGCGTGTATGTGGTGTGCGTGTGTGGTTGTGTGTATGCGGTGTGTATGTGGTGTGTATGTGGTGTGTGTGTGTGGTTGTGTGTGCGTGGGTGGTTCTGACGCTAAGACCGGCCTGGATCTCCTTACTCTAGGGTGCAGTGGGGAGGGGTAGTTTGGAGCCAGTCTAATCAAAGGATGTGAACTGACCGGACACTGAGGACGGGTTCCTCCAAAGCAAATCGAGGCCTGCATCTCTGGCGTGAGTTCAGCAGCCTTAAGTGGCCCCCAGGGTGGCCCCCACGGTGTCCGGCAGGTGTCTGCTACGCCCCGGAACCTGGGAGCACGTTAGGTTACAGGGCAAGAGGGAAGGAGGGCTGCCGCTGGAGAGGCGGATGCGAATCGGCGGAGTTTTGAGTAGGGAGCACAGCCTGGATTATGCAGCTGGGCCTCGTGTCGTCCCCACCGTCTTTAAAGGGGTAAGAGGGAGACGGAAGGGGAGTCAGAGTGACGGCTGTGAGGCCTCCACCCAAGCCTGCTGGCTTCGAGAAGGAGGGAGCGGCCGTGACCAGGAACCAAGAAATGAGGTCGGCCTCTAGAAGCTGGGAAAGAGGAGGAAATGGAGTCCCCCCCAGCGCCTCCCGAGGGGCGCACGGCCCTGCTGTCCCTGGGAGTCAGCTGTGCGAGACCTGCCGCAGACTTCCAGCCTCCGGAACTCTGGAATACGTTTGTCTGTGTGAACCACGCAGCATGGTCAATTATTACAGCAGCCACGGGGGAGGAACGCACTGCCCGAGGGAGGCGCTCATGGCACCGAAGCCTCACTGCCCACAGGGAGGGCCCAGCGCCTCCCACCCTGCCTGCCACACTCGGAACCACAAAGGGTCTAGTTCTCTGAAGGGCCAGCTGTGCGACAGCTCCAGCTTCTGTCCTCTGCTCTTTTTGCCTGGGTCTGTCCTTTAAGAGTAAACGTCTTTTTTTTTTTTCTTTTTCTGAGACAGGGTCTTACTCTGTCGCCCAGACTGGAGTGCAGTGGTGCCATCTTGGCTCACTGCAATCTCCACCTCCCAGGCTCAAGTGATTCTCCTGCCTCAGTCGCCCAAGTAGCTGGGATTACAGGTGCCCGCCAGCACACCTGGCTAATGTTTGTATTTTTAGTAGAGACAGGGTTTGCCATATTGGCCAGACTGATCTTGAACTCCTGACCTCCAATGATCCACCTGCCTTGGCCCCTCCCAAAGTGCTGGGATTACAGGAGCGAGCCATCATGCTCCGCCGACTAAATGCCTTTCTAGACACCATTGCTGCTGCTCAGAGCTAACTGCTCGGAGTGCCCGGTCCAGGCAAGCCCAGCATCTCTCGCTGGGGCGGCTGTGGTTTGATCATGCATCTGCTGCAGCTCCTCATCTGAGGGGGCGCGTGGTGCTTGGCCCAGTGTACAGAAAGGGGTTGTGGGAACCTCCCAATTTCTGGTGAGAGAGGCCTATTGTACAACAACATCAGCCTGGTTGCAGCTGAGGACCAGCAGGGTGAGTGTGTATAAAGCGCGTGGAGGGTGTGTTGGAATTTAATCTCTGGGTTTACCAGCTTTTGCTACCATAGCATAGTAAAACGTTGCTAAAAGGTTTCTAAGTATCACTAGCAAGCCTCTGTTAAATACTGGCAGGAAGCCCTATTTCTTTGCTACCTTCTGCTCCTAGGAGAGGCTGTGCAGTCGAGGCACAAGGATCCAGGCTTGTCGAGCCCATCAGACCCGAGTTCAAATCCTGACTTTGCCTAGAACCTCCCTGAGCTGCAGTCTCCTCGGTGATGAAATGGGGAAGCTGCCATGAGGCAGGCTGAGGGTCACACGTTCATCCTCTTACAGGCTGTCCCGGCCTGCCATGCGCCTGTCTGCAGCCAGGACGTAACCAGCTGCCAACACAAAGTTGCCACTTAGTGAATTGGCTTCTCTTGCTGGTAGAGGCTCACAATTGCCCCTTTTTCTATGGCCCCAGAGTTTGAAAAACTTTAGAACTACCTGTCTGCTTCCTAATGAGATCCCTACTCTTTTATGCTCAGAAGTTTTCTTGAACTTTGCTGGTTTGCAAACTAATGGAACGAAACAGAAAGGAGAGCAAATTAACTATGGCCTTTTGGCGATCATTAATTTGACCAACTACCCTTTGGAAAGGAAAGGCCAGTGCCTATTAGCTTTAGGGGCATCGTGTGCAAAGTCAAATATCAAAAGGCCACGGCAAAAAAGGGACTGCGTTCTAATCAAGGCAGGAAGATGCAACGTGTTCACAGAAATGCAGAGAGGCCCACGAAAACGGGGCAGTGCCATGATTCTACCATAGTCTCAGACACTTGCCTTTTTTTTTTTTTTTTTTTTTGAGATAGGATCTTGCTCTGACACCCAGGCTGGAGTGCAGTGGTGCGATCTCAGCTCACTGCATGTAACCTCCACCTCCCAGTGAGACCCCTGCACTTTCTAAGTGGCATTGTAAGGCCCTGTGCTGAGGACAGGTCACGACCCACACCTGAAGATGTCTCGTGTCTGCAAGGAGGAAGCCCTCATGGGATTCTCATACACCTCCTGGACTCCTTTCTTTCTTTTATTTTTTCCTTTTTTTTTTTCTTTTTGAGACAGGGTCTCGCTTTGTTGCCCGGGCTGGAGTGCAGTGGTGCAATCATGGCTCACTGTAGCCTCGACCTCCGGGGCTCAAGCGATCCTCCCATCTCAGCCTCCCAAGTAGCTGGGACTGCAGGTGTGTGCCACCATGGCTGTCTCATTTTTAAATTTTTTTTGTAGAGATGAGGTCTCACTATGTTGCCCAGGCTGGTCTCGAATTCCTGGGCTCAAGAGATTCTCCCACCCTGGCCTCTCTAAGTGCTGGGATTACAGGCGTGAGCCACTGTACCCAGCTTGGATTCCTGTCTCTGAATCCTTTCCTCAGAGTAAGCAGGGAGACATGAGGAGTCTCCCCGTTCCATGGAAGATGGAGCAGGTCCCACGTGAATGGGCACTTCCCTATGGCATCCACGCTTCTGCCTGTGCACACAAGGTGGGCTTCGCTCTCTGATCCTCTGCTCGTCTGACACGTGAACTGTAACCCCGGCACCCAGCACCTGTACACGGTGGCCGTGCAATACACATTTGGTGTTCAGGACTTCCACACCAGAGGGCTAGACTCACTGGCCAAATTCACAGCTGTAGAATCCACGCTTAGAGGGATCAAGTTACTGGCCCAAGGCCACCAGTTTAGGAGCAGAGCAGAAACCTGGGCCTGGCATTCTTAACTCCATTCCAGTCGGCAGGTATTCATTGAACACCTGCTGTGTGCGAGGGCCTAGAGCAGCATCCAAGACAGGTGCTGCCCCTGCCCTGTGGAACCTGACACTTGTGGGGGAGACAGATGACAAGAGAGTTAGCAGCAGTGTGCGGGGAGCTCAGAAGGACGGGGAGGAGCTGGGGGAGGAAGGGGCGGGGCGTGCACACTTTTATTCTGAGTGGTCAGGGACAGCCCAGCTAGAAAGGTCGCTTCCTGGAGGAAGTCAGAGAATGAGCCGCGTGGCTTTCTGGAGGCAGAATGTTCCAGGTGGAGAAAGCAGCCCAGAGGCCAGGAGATTGAACACGTGGGGAAGGGCTGGGCGATCTGCTGACTCAGCAGCTTCTTGCACCCGACCATCAAGGTGCCCTCTCCTGCCCTTCCCAGGGCAGATCCAACCGCAGCAGCTGCCTGTGACAGGGCATGGCGAGGCATCCCTGGCACCCTTCACTCCTGACTGAGGCTCCTCCGCTGAGCACCACGACCTGGGCCTGGGGCCGGGTTGTGGAAAGCAGGCTGCTGTCGCCAACGTTTTCTTTCATTCACCTGTGTGGTTGCAGGGTCCATTTCATCTTGACACTGAAGGTCAAGTGTTACCCTGAGACGGGTTTGGGGACGTGAAATCATGTTGACTGAGGGGGGTTTGGTTCTTGCCTTCATGCTGTCACGCCCCTGCTGGGTGAGCCAAGCACGTCTCCAGGCCTTGGACATGGCTGCTGTCAAATGCAAGGATGAACTAGAAGGTATCCAAAGTCCCTGCTGAGTGCGTGGGATGGCGGGGAGGAGAGAGCGACCACGTTCTTCCAGCAGAACACCACTCACCAGTCACTGAACCCAACATGCTACACCTGACAGCAAAGCACCAGCCATAAAAGGGAAAATGGATAAACTGGACCTTGTTAGAACTGAACACGTCTGCTCTGTGAAAGACCCTGTTAAGAGGAGGAAAAGGCAAGCCAAGGACTGGAAGAAAATATTTGCAAATCACAAAACTGACAAAGGACTTACATCTCAAAGATGGGAAGCGCTCTCAAAATTCAACACACACACAAAAAATCAATTAGAAAATAGGCAAATGGCTGGGCGCAGTGGCTCACGCTGGTAATCCCAGCACTTTGGGAGGCCAAGGTGGGTGGATCACTTGAGGTCAGGAGTTCGAGACCAGCCTGGCCAACATGGCGAAACCGTGTCTCTACTAAAAATATGAAAAATTAGCTGGGCGTGGTGGTGCATGCCTGTAGTCCCAGTTACTTGGAAGGCTGAGGCAGGAGAATCGCTTGAATATGGGAGGCGGAGGTTGCAGTGAGCTGAGATGGCGCCACTGTACTCCAGCCTGGTGACAGAGCGAGACTCCGTCTCAAAAAAAAAAAAAAAAAAAAATGGCAAAAGACATGCAGAGACATTTTGCTTAAGACACCAGATGGTAAATAAGCACACAAAAAGATCTTCAACATTATTAGCCAATAGAGAAATGCAAATAAAAGATGCAAGACATCACTACACACCTATCAGAATGGCTAACGTAAGAAATACTGACAACGCCAAACGCTGATGATGCTGCAGAGAAACTGGATCATTCACACTGCTGGCAGGAACGGGAAGGACTGCAGCCACTCTGGAAAATAGTTTGTTCCTTAAAACTAGAAATGGACTCACCATACACCCAGCAACAAGATTCAAAGGCATATATATAAAGGCACAGACATGAAACTGATTTTCATGCAGTGACTTGTACGCAAATGCTCAGAGTAGCTTCGTAATAGCCCCAAGCTGGAAACCACCCAAATGTCCTCCAGTGGGTAAGTGGTTAAGCAAAGTGTGGTACATGTACACCATGGCACATTACTCAGCCAGGAAAAGGAGTGGACTGTACATACTGGTATGTGGAACAACTTGAATGACTCTTAAGGAAATGATGGTAAGTAAAAAAAGCCAATCTCAGAAGGACACATACTGCGTGAGTCCATGTATATAACACTGGTGAACTAAAATAATTACAGAGATGGAGAACAGATGGGTGGCTGCCAGCGGTTGGGGGCGGGAAGAGGGGGCGTGTGTGGCTAGAGAGGGGTACGATGGGGAGTCGTAAGGATGGTACTGTTAGTCATCTTGGTTGTGGTGGTGATGGTTTCACAGAGCTGCACATGTGATGTAATTGTACAGAGCACCAGCCTGGGCAACATGGCAAGACCTGGTCTCTACAAAAAACGCAAAAATTAGCCGGGCATAGTGGTGTGCGCCTATAGTCCCAGCTATTTGGGAGGCTGAGGTGGGAGGATCACTTGAGCCTGGGAGGTTGAGGCTGCAGTCAGCTGTGATTGCACCATTGCACTCCAGCCTGGGTGACAGAGGAGAGCATCTCAAAAAAATAAAAACCACTATATATATATATATATATATATATATATATATATTTTGCATAGAGCCGTACACTCACATACAAACACACACGAGTGTCTAGCTGGTAAAATTGGAATAACCTCTGCATCACCCTGATGTCAGTCCCCTGGTTTTGATACTGTACTTCAGTTATGCAAGATGTTAACACAGGAGGAAGCTGGATGAGGGGTACATGGAGCCTCCCTATATGTTTCTTTGCAACTTCCTGTGAATCTATAATTATTTCAAAATAAAAAGTTAAAAAAAAAATCCAACGGGAGATTAATTGCATAAGTATGGCATGCATTATGGTGTGCAACCAAATAGAGGAATTCCCTTGTAACATAAAACCCAAGGATGGACACAACCAAGAAATAAACAAGCTGCTAAGGACAGCACCACTGATCCACGCTCCCTGAGACTGGAAGAGGCTCAGCACGTGTTGTGCGGTGGGGGCTGCCGTTCATCCATCAGAAAGGGTTCTCCCCTCGGCCAGAGTGAGGGTCGCGGCTGGCTCCCCGGCTGCCCAGTTAGAAACTGCATTTCCCGACAGCCCTGGCAGCTGGGAATGCTGCGTGACGAAGTTTCTGCTAATGAAATTCAAGAGGAACTGACGTGGGCCAGTGCTTGGTCCGGGGCTTAACACACTGGCACGTGCTCCCCACGTGCCTTCCCCTTTCTGCAGACTTGGAAGGTGCCTGTGACAATATCCTAAGACAGGAGAGCAGGATCCCCAGATGACTGCATGGAGCACAGCTGTCCACTCCCTGGTGGGGATCTTAAGTGGAGGAGAAACGTGTCTGCTGTCTTTAAGCCACTGTATTTTTGGACCTCTGTGTGATAGAACCTTAGCCTTTGCTAAATGGGAAAAAGATTTCAAAACAGTACAGTCTGATCTCATCTTTGTTCTGAAAAACAAAACAAAACAAAAAACAAAAAAAAAACAAACACACGTCCATAGGAGGGTCTGGAAAGGTGTGCACCGAAGTGCTCCAGGGATGAGCTCCTGCGTGTGGGAATCACAGGTATTATTTGCTTTGCTTATTCGCATTACCTCATTTTCTACAAAAGGAACATATGGATTCCTTTTGTGATTAAGAAAGCAAGCCTATGATGGAGATGAGAGCCAAGGCTGAGATGAGTAACGCATTAAATAACAGTCCATTCCACCCGAGCGCAGGGTGTGAGCACGGCGGGTGCTGACAATCGCTTGCTGCTGTCCCGGGCTGGCTCTCCAGCTTGTGGTCTCAGTTTCCTCTCCCTGTCCCCCTGGCCTCAGCCCCTCCCTTGTCGCTTCTTCCCTGGAGGCACAGGTCATTGTCTCTATCAAGCCTGGGAGGAGCACGCTGCAGATGAAGCCGCTGCCAGCAGGACCTGCCTGTTCCCTTAACGCCAAACTGCAGCTCACACCGAGGACAGTCAATCTGCAGCTGAAATTTCAAACTCAATTAGCGCCGAGACAGGCTAGAGCTGCTCCCAAGTAACTAATCATCGCAGAGCTGCCAAGTGCTCTACCTGGGATGTGCTGTGAACCTCAAGGTTTAGCTCTTCAAGTACTAGTAACAGGGCACAGGCAGCCTGCAATTTAAAATTCAACTTGAAAGTGAGTTTCTGAAGTTCCTTTCCCCGGATGTAAGGACCTGGCTGGGAAGGAGAGTGGGGGAGGGATGGCAGAGACTGGGGAAAAAGGGCCCCTGCGTGTCCTAGAGAGTGAAGCCTAATTATCCACTGCCTCTCATCCACGGTTTCGGACGTGCAGATCATTCGGCCTTGAGTGGACTCAGCAGGTGAGCAGGTGTAATGGGGCTGGCTCACTGTGTCCTGTCAGGCCCAGAACCATGAGGCTCCCCATCATCTTCCACATGCTGCTGGAGATGTGGAGGCTGGGGGCACAGATTAGAAGGGCGCCTTGTCCTTATCTGTCTTCTACCCACAGACCTGATGGCCGAACAGTGCCTCCCGTCAGGTTTGCAGGGGCTCCAGATCTTGTGAGAATCCTGGTGTCGTCCCTGCCCCTCCCAACTTCAGTGCCCTTAAAAGGCTCTCGATTTAGCAGCAGGCCCACACTCCGACACCCTAAATGCAATGGTGAGTTTGCACATTAACACGGAAAGATCAGCCTGTCGTGCAGTCAGTGGTGTGAAGTGGAAAAACATCACTCCGTACCAAAAGGCCAATTCCCAATTTAGTTCAGAAAAAAAAAAAAAAAATCTGGACCACCTTTCATAGACCTCCTCGCTCCATTCTGTCAGTTCCTACTGGGCACCCAGGGGATTCACCGTCACCCGGCCAGCAGACAGCGTGGGGGTAATGCCGTCCCGGCCTCTGGTGGCCACGGGAAGCACTGGCAAGACAGAGGAGTCAAGTTCTGGCTCAGGCCACGCCCAATGCAGCACGGCGGGGCCAGTCCCTTGCTGCTGAGGAGCCACGGAGCCCGGCTGTGGCCAGCCTGGCAGCCAGCCCCTCCGTGTGCCACTGCGTGAGCCCCTCTGCTTGGTTTCTCATCTAATAAACAGGGAAAACACGCACCCCCCAGCCCGGGGTTAAATTAGCCAACAGTGTAGTGCGCCTGGCAAGCAGAGGTGCTGCACTGTAGGAGCCCTAATTAAGTCACATAAAATACCTTGTAGGTCGGGCCTAGAGGTCATTCTTGGATAGTCTATTTCTAATTGAAAAAAAAAAAAATTCTTTTGTAGAGATGGGGTCTTGCTATGTTGCCCAGGCTAGTCCTGAACTCCTGGATTCAAGCCATTCTCCCACCTCAGCCTCCCAGAGTGCTGGGGTTATAGGTGTGAGCTGCTGCACCTGGTGACCCAGCACCCATCGATGGCCACCTTCCTTTCAGTGGCAGGCACCAAAGGATGGCTCTGAGGCCTGGTGACCATCCTCACAGCGGCGGCGTCTCTGGCTTCCCTTGCAGTCCACCATCTTGGAACTGACCTCAATCCACCTTGGTCGCCGTTTGTGTCAACTTCAGGTCAGTGCATTCTGTTTCAGTGGGAGACACACAAAGCCGGCCTCCCTCACGTTCATCTCCCGGAGTACCCAGCCTTTGAGGGTTTGGCAAATGAACCCATCACCCTTCCAGTCCCTCTCTCCTTTCTGGATCTCAAATATACTCCCGTTCATCCTTGATTGAAGGTGGAGAATGTCAGAGATGGGAAGGCCTTAAAGGCTAGCTGCTCAGGCTCTTATTTTCCTCCAACCTTCCGTTTTTTTGGGGGTGGGGGGCAGGGGATGAGATCTCACTCTGTCACCCAGGCTGGAGTGCAGTGGTGCAATCTTGGCTCACTGCAACCTCCGCCTCCTGGGTTCAAGCAGTTCTCCTGCCTCAGCCTCCTGAATAGCTGGGACTACTGGCACAGGCCACCATGCCCGGCTTTTTTTTTTTTTTAAGTACAGACAGGGTTTCACCATGTTGGTCAGTCTGGCCTCGAACTCCTGATCTTAAGTGATCCACCCACCCTGGCCTTCCAAAGTGCTGGGATTACAGGAGTGAGTGAGCCACCGTGCCCGGCCTCAATCTCCCTCTTTAATTAGGGATTATTAAAAAGCAGGAAAACAGAACAGCAGGCAGCATGTGTGCCCCCACTGTGGAGCCTCCCCATGACCAACGCATGGCCGATCTGTTCCATCTCCAAGCCCCCAGCCCCTCCACCATGGCTCAATCACCAGCCTCGCATCTCACAGATGACAGCATGGGGTTCTCAGATGAAGCGACTTCTCTAGGCTCCTGCCACCGCTAGCAGAAGGCTGGGGTGCAGGCCTGGGCAGTGCGTCCGCCCCCCGCCACCTGCCTACATCCTTCACACTTTCTGTCACAGCCACGCTCTTTCTGTGCTATTATTTAATGTTTTTCTTTAATAGTCACACTTTTTCACCTAAATAAATTTATTTTAAATGGACACTTTGTATCACTCCTGTAAATGGGAAACCAGCATCATTTGCGATAAACAGGTTTCTCTGAGGACGACACAGAGTAAGACAAAACCAGTGCCATTTAGTTCCAAGTAGAAACGGCACCTGCCCCTGACTGTGACCTCAAGGCTCTTCTCTCTTTTGAAAACAGAGACTGGTGGGAATTGGAGCGACCTTTAGAGCCAATGGGGACGTTCTCAGACTCGCTGCAAATCGGGAGGATTCAAACAGTTACAAACCCAGATCGCTTTCTCACAATGAGATTTAACAGGACCACAAATCCATCAATCCTCAGATACATGCTTTTCCACATTTGAACGTCTCTGGCGTGTGCCGTCTGCCAGTTGGCAGTCACGACGTGCGTGTCACTATCTGCACATGCTCCAGCTTGGTCATAGCTGGTCATACTGTCGTCACTTCGCATGAGCTATGCACATCGTTCCTACCGCTCGGGGTCAGTTTACTTGCCTTTTAAATGTCTCCGGAAAGATGTGCGGCACTGAGACAAAGTGTTATTGTGTACCCGATATCCTCAATTCCATCTTTTCTTGCAATGCAACAAAGAAACAAGTGTCTTACAAGACCAAAGAAAGGAGGACAGGGCAAGTCAGTGAAGCTGTGTGTTGGTCTGTTACTGGGAGTGGTGTAAACGGATCGCCTATCACAGCAGAAACAACAAGACTGAAGGCAGGAGAAATGACTACTCCCTTGGAATAGATGAAAGAAAACGTCAAAGCAATGAAAGGCTGGTGCGACGGATGCACGTGTCACACAGGATTATCATTAAGACCAGGGTTTAATTGGCAGCATGGTTTTATTAGTGGTTCATAATCATGTATCTTAGGAGCACTGGCATCTTGAATTTGACAAAGTAGGTGTGGGATTTAATCTACGGCCACCCCTGGGATTTAATCCAGCCCTACCCCGTGTGCTCCTCCCACTTCCCCGAGTGTCCCTCCCACTTCCCCAAGTGCCCCTCCCACTTCCCCGTGTGCCCCTCCCACTTCCCTGTGTGCCCCTCCCACTTCCCCAAGTGCCCCTCCCACTTCCCCGAGTGCCCCTCCCACTTCCCCGAGTGGACCATCAAAGCATGGCCATTTCTCCTGGGCAGAGGCCTTAGGTGCCAGTGCACGTGACAGTCACCTGGAGGTAGATAAAGATCAGGTTGCTGGACCCCACCCTGGAGCATGTGTAATTCTTTCTTTTTTTTTGAGATCGAGTCTTGCTCCGTCTCCCAGGCTGGAGTGTAGAGGGGTAGCCTCGACCTCCCGTGCTCAAGCGATCTTCCCACCTCAGCCTCCCGAGCAGCTGGGGCTACAGTCGCACACCACCATGCCTGGCTAATTTTTTTCGGTATTTTTTGTAGACGTGGGGTTTTGCCATGTTGCCCAGGCTGGTCTTACACTCCTGGGCTCAAGTAATCCACCTGTCTTGGCCTCCCAAGTGCTGGGATTACAGGTGTGAGCCACCGCACCCCACCTGGGGATGTGTATTTCTAATAAGCTCCCACGGTGGCAGTGCTGCAGGTGGGACGCCACGTGGGCAGGCAGTGTCCTAGAGCCCTCAGCAGTAAACCTTCTCCATTCTCTGGCTCTTTTCGGCCAGGGGTCGGGGGAAGGCTGGGTGGTACCAGAAGCCAGGGAGGACCCACTGGTTTTTCTGGACATCTCAGAAGGCGTCATCTCTCTTGACGCTTTGTTCATGGCAAAGAGAACATTGTTCTAGCATGGGCCTGGCCAGGTGGGCTCTGGGCGATGCCACCACCCTCCTCAAGCCCTTTACCAGGTCAACGATCTTCACAGAAGCAGGCTATGGCTTTAAAAGTTGGCGCTGAAGCACTGAACAAAGTCGGGAGATGGGGCTGGGATCAAGTCACAGTAATATTGAGGACAAAACCTGGTGCCCACAAGCCGACACCCCAGCGAGTACTGCTCACGCGCGTCTGGCCGGCTAACCCGGGCGGGTTCCTTTCCCTCTGGGGTGTACATGTGACTGGTTTAGTAAAAAGAAACTTCTGCATGCTCTTTTTCTCAAAAAGAATCATCCATTTTTCAAGCCATCACAGTGTCTCTGAAATAGAGGATCTCCCAGCACTGCCCTCTCCCCGGCAAGCAGGACACAGGGCAGTACCTGCTCAAAAAGAACCACCCTGTGAACATGGGATGTGCTGGTTTCTGTTTCCTCAAAGGGCCCAGGTCCATTACGTGTTCATGAACTGAATGTGTAGTTCTTATAAGGTGCTGTAAGAAACAGGAGACAAAGTCTTGTCCAGGGTACAAAAGGTTTATTGCTTATAAAAATAAGTTACCAAACCCAAAACCCCACAAAACACAAGAACCCTGCATGACAATCGCCATGAACACAAGGGCTCATTCCAGTAACAGCTCACGGAAACGACAGACAGGCACGGCGGCCGGAGGTCAGCTCACCAGCACTGCCGACACGCGGACGAGGAGCATGCTGCACAGCTTCCTTCTACCAGCTTCTAGAAAAGTCTTCTTTGCCTTCAGTCTACTGGCTAGTGGCAATGATCAGTCGCATCGGCCACAGAGGGGGCCTGCTCTTCGAGAGTGGCCTCAGCACACATGGCGCTGTTTTATGAAAGGGAGGAGTGGCTGTACACATCTGGGCAGTGAGGAACCAGCTGAGCCTTCTGTGGGCTTCCTGTGTGTCTGGGAAGGTGCCGGGTGGGGTCTGAGGCTGGGGCTAGCGTGGGGGCTACTGCCGGCAGGTGTCATGGAAGGCTTCGAGGGTTCGGAAATCCCTCCACGTCGGGGGAAGGCCGTCCTGCAGAAACTTCCCGCAGCGCTGGCACGGGGCCTGAAACAGCTTTATGTAACTTCTTAACCAGGTCTAAAAAGAGAAACGAGGAGAGAAGTGAAAGAATGGGATACGGGTGCTCCCAAAGTCCTCCTTCCTATCAAGCCTAATGGCCCAGACAACTTAAGTTGGCTTTGGCCCCAGAAGACGCCCCGTGATTTCACAGGGAGCAGCAGGCGGAACCCACAAGGTCACCTGACTGCTGATGTTCACTTGTGATGCTCGCTTGCCCCTCCCAACCGAGGGGGTTTTGAAAATAGAAACCCCTACTCTCAAAAGCAGGAAGGCCTCTCTGGAGTCCCCGGGAACCACCGAGCAGCCTGGCGTCTGGGGGCCAGCACCCCGCTTTCACTTTCTGGGTCTCGTGTCTTCTGAATGTCAGTATCCATCCTCTTCTCCTTGCCCACCACTAAGCGGGCTGTGGGTGTGTGCTAAGGAAGCCTTGGAACCGAGGACAATTTCAGATTTCTCCGAGGAGGTCAACATGCCTTCTAGCTAATCTGATTTCAGAGGTCGTCACTCACTGTCACAGTGTGGCCTGACACACTGGGGGGGGGTGGGTGGGGACAGCTCTGGTGCCACTAAATAATATCATAAGCAGCAAATCCACACTTGAGTGGTTCAGAGTGCAGAGCTTTCTTGGGCGTCATACATAAGGATGAGCCTCCCGTAACTCAATTCTCAAACCCAAGGAGATTCACTACCAAAGAAAAAAATACCCAAACTCCAAACGGAAGGCAAGCAAGTTCTCACTGTGAAAGGGGCACATGAATCTTGTCATTTCATGTCCTCCTGAATTATGTCTATAAGAGAAAACTGTTACTCGAAGAGGTTGGCCGAGCTTATTGATACAAATTCTTCCATCTCCATCTCCACCACAGCTGCCTTCATGGTGACAGGGCATGGCCCATCAGTCCTGTCCCCCTTTCCAAAGGCCAGATGTTTGGGGGTTTTGGCAATAAACACGAGGTCACGAGGTCATTCAGTTAAACTACTTATTCTTCCCTAACTAGCAGAAGTTCTGTCTCTGCCACAAATAGTACTCATGCCTGTGCCTCAAATCAATCAATCAACAGATTGGTATTAATTGGCTGGTGTCGCTGAGCACAGTGCTGAGTGCTATGACAGATGAAAAGGGTTCTTTTTTTTTTTTTTTTAAGAGGCCAGACATCACTCTGACACCCAGGCTGGAGTGCAGTGGTGCAATCGATCATAGCTCGCTGTAACCTCGAACTCCTGGGCTCAAGCGATCCTCCTGCTTCAGCCTCCTGAGTGGAGTCACTGGGATTCAAATCTTCCCTGAATCCCAAAGTCAGTTACCAAAGGGAAAGGGGGCATTACAACGTGTTAGGCTCAAAAGCAAGTCTTTGCAGCTATCTGAAATTGGAGCAGGGGAACCGTTCCCTGGACATACAGAAGGACCACTCCGTGAGGAGCTCTGAGCACCTGGCCGTGTTGTGCCCAGTCTGCCACCATCATGAAGCCAATCAACGCACCAGGGATGTGTCTTCCGACAAATGAACTCCAGGCTCTCTGAGCAGTGGGACTGTTGATGCCCATGTGATGGGATGAACACTGATTTGGCCTTGCTAACAGGTGAGTCTCTGGAGTCGGTTCTCTAACCGGCAGACTTTCTAGGGAGTCCCGGCAGCGGTGGACGCTGGGGTCTGCCGGCGTGAGAGCACGCGGCTGTGTGAGCATGACGGTGCAACAACTGGCTACGTCTGTCAAGGATGCGGGGGACATGGTGTTAGCCCTGCTTAGGCCAACTGGTGGCTGTGTGATAAATGCTGATCAACTGGCCCTGGGGTCGGGGAAAGTCCTGATTTGCAGTGTTTGCTGATTTCCGTGGTGTCCACACTCCCACCAAGTTTGATTTCAAACTAGTAGTGGCTGAAGAACCAGCTCGCAAGACACTGAACAGGCACTGGCAGGAGCCGGCTGCAGCACACCACAGGAATGGCTGCTTTGCGGCTGCTTCCATCTCCAGCTCCAACTCTGAAAATCGAAGGAGTAAACGTCTTGGGGAACTGCGCGATTTAATTCACTGCGACATGTGCTGCGCCAGCCACAGGGCCTGGCCCAGATTAGGAGCTCAATGAAGTATCTGTGGACTAAGTCAATGCTGGGAACTATTTTGGAAGATCATTTCTGAAAACACCGCACTTTCAGCAAGTAGAAGAAAGCACTAGTGAATGAAGCTGGAAGTGGTTTCTCCCAGATCCCTTCCCAGTTTAAAGAAAGTAGCAGTTTTAAACTGGCAGCCCCGTCTCCCACTGGGAGGCCCTCAAAGTCTGAAGATGCAACGGCTGCCCTTCAAGCTCCCTGTTCTCACTTGAAGGGAGCCAAGGTTTAAACAGGAGACCTGACTCCTGAAGCCACTTACCATGAAGGATCGGACCACGACATCCGGCATCTGCGGCAGCTGATAGTGGAGCAGGGCAGTGGTGGCGTGGTCTGTTACCTGAGAGTGCGGGACAAAGACTAGTCAGCGGCCACTCCCAGCCGGCATGGAGAAAACAAGCAGGACAAACGCACGCCTTCTGTGTGAAAACAGATCTGAGTATTTCGTGGAGGAAAGGGCATCTAAAATAGAATCTCTGTAGAAAAACTCGTTAGGAGAGTTGGGGAGTCAGAGGGGGAGAAGGGGCATGCTATCGGCAGAAAGGATGCGGGCCTGGAGGCAGGGGGAGTGTGGACGATTCCAGCAACTGAAAGCCTGGCCAGGCTGGAGCACTGGCAGAGGGAGCAGCCAGAGGCCAGTGGGGGCAGATCCCGGAGAGGATCCCAGGCCTCCCTGCTCAGCGAGGCACGGCACACACAGGACATAGGCCAAGGAGCACTTCCGCCTGGTACACACACTTCCTCTTCCTCCTGGGACGTTTTTCCCAACAGGGCAACTCTTTCTGTTTCCTTGAATTCTCATTCTGTCACCATTTGTAGCCACACAGGATTTATGATGGTGAGCCTGGAAGTTTCTAAGGCTGTTCTGCTGGGCCTCACCACTGCTAGGAGGGCCCTTCGAAGGAGCCGGGTGCGCCTGGTGTGGTCCCCTCACCAGCTCCCTGAAGGCTGTGGCCTATGGTCAGCACCCTAGGGGTCTGCACCCGTTGTCTCCCGACTCCTCAGGGGAAGTTTATCAGCAAGGCCAAGGGCAAGGCTGCTTGAGGTCCACTGAAGGCATCAGGTGACCAGATGGAAAGAGCACAGGGTTAAGCTCCGGCACCACCCCCTGACCTTGATCCAGCTACTTATCCTCTCTGCGTCTCCATGCCGCTTCCGAGAAGCAAAGGGGCTGGCCTGAGAACCCTGGTGGTTCTGAAACTGTATGACACTGTGAATTGTTAATGCCTGCCATCAATCAGCAAATGAGCAGATTATACCTAATTTGATAGTCATGTTCAAAGTAATGGTTTACATGATTGTCCTCATTAGGGATTCTTGACATCGCACATGTCATCATTAAAAACAAAACAAGCCGGGCGCGGTGTCTCATGCCTGTAATCCCAGACCTTTGGGAGGCTGAGTCGGGGGGATCACTTGAGCCCAGGAGTTTAAGACCAGCCTGGGCAATAGAGCAAGACCCTGCCTCTATAAAAAATACAAAAAATTAGCTGGCTGTGATGCCACACACCTATAGTCCCAGCTACTTATGAGGCTGAGGTGGGAGGATCATTTGAGCCTGGGAAGTTGAAGCTACAGTGAGCTGCGATTGTGCCACTGCACTCCAGCCTGGGCGACAGAGACCCTGTCTCAAACAAAACAAAATGAAAAAACCACACCTAAACCAAAAACCCAAAAAACTCCAGAGAAAGTCCTTAGCTTTGAGAACAAGAATGAACACAGGTCTCACGTGTGCAGACGTGGCCATTTTCTAGCCCCCAATGAACGCTACGTACGCGGCTGAACCCATGCAGGGGTAGAGCAAGCTGGGCAGGTGGAGACCAGGGTCTGGGCCCCGCACGGCGACATGTGTCCACACCTGCAGCTGGAGAGGCTGCCCCACGAAGTGTGAGGACACCGGCTGTGCAGCCAGGCAAGCCGGGGCCTGGCCCCCTGGCCTCTTTTTTTTTTTTTTTTGAGACGGAGTCTCGCTCTGCCGCCCAGGCTGGAGTGCAATGGCCGGATCTCAGCTCACTGCAAGCTCCGCCTCCCGGGTTCACGCCATTCTCCTGCCTCAGCCTCCCGAGTAGTTGGGACTACAGGCGCCCGCCACCTCGCCCGGCTAATTTTTTGTATTTTTTTTTTTTTAGTAGAGACGGGGTTTCACCGTGTTAGCCAGGATGGTCTCGATCTCCTGACCTCGTGATCCGCCCGTCTCGGCCTCCCAAAGTGCTGGGATTACAGGCTTGAGCCACCGCGCCCGGCCGCCCCCTGGCCTCTTATGGGGCCTCTCTATAGCCTCAGTTTCCCCCTCCATAAAATGGAGACTGTCTTACATATTGAGTAAGGCTGGTGAGAGAACAGCGTGAAGCCAGTCGTGGGAAGCACTCACTCTCTGGCAATGCCACCAGCCCCGCCTGCCTGGTCTCCTCTTCTGCTCTGCCTGGGCCCTGGACTTGCCCTATTTCCCAGTGGACTTTCACGGCCTGCCCGATGGCTGGTGAGCCCCACCAGACAGACGGTCAGCTCCGCGGGGCAGGAATCATGTCTGCCTGGTTCATACTGCATCCCCGAGGCCTAGGATATCACCCTGCATACAGCAGGTGCCCAATACATATTTGTTGAATAAAGAAGTAAACTTAAAAACGCCCACTCACCAAAGGCCATGGACCATAAACACCTGCACTTTGTCGCAAATACATCAACAGTTCATGTAGCCAACACTGCTGAGAAATTCTTACCCAAGTGGCTTTCAAGATAAATGGTACTTATTCCTTCGAGTGCCAAGACTGCTTTTATTTTAAGCATTTTTGACAGACAGCTTTCTAAAATGAGCAATGCTTTTTTTTTTTTTTTTTCTTTTAAACAGTAGTAATGATAACTTTGCAAAATGACTGGTGGTAATTGGTGGGGGGAAATTAATGGCTACAAAACACAGCAAAGCAAACTGGGCTCGAACAGTCTGTGAACTTGAACGCTTGGTTCTTGCCCATCTAGCTCCCTTGCTAAGAAAACCCGTGAAAGTGCCATTTTACGGGCTGACAAGATGTTTTTTGCAATTATACTTGCCATTACAGAAGAACCAAAGTTTCTGGAGAATTCTTTCTTCTCACCCCATTTATTTTTAAAATGTCTCCAGTGTAGCTCCTGTTGGAACAGCCGAGGCAGCTGGGCTGGTTTTGTTTGCTCCGGCCCTGCTGTTCTGTAGCTCCGGTGTGACACCTTCCCCGCCATGGGAACGTCGATCCCTGGGAGGCCCCTGGGGTGAGACCGCCTCTGTCCACTTCGGCCTTGCAGCCACGTGCAGGCGGAGAGGCTCTGTCTGGCTGCACTTTTCTTTCTTTTGTCTTCACATTTTTAAACACAAATGACCAACACTTAAAATTCAGGAAACTTCACTTAACCATGGTGCCCAGCTCCTCTTGAAGCACTGGAGGATCTGGGGACTGTCTCACAGGCTACTGTGACGTTTAAACAGGGCCCAGCTTCTCCTCATCTGTGTGTGTGACCCTGGCACTGCCACGTGGCCACCAGCTGCAGCAGCTGAGGGGCGGTGACATGTGCAGTTTGCCTGAGCACTCTAGGGTCTTAGATCCAGCCTGCTCCACTCATCAGGGGACCTGGCTGGCCCCTGTGGCCTTTGGAGTTTACAGCCTCTAACCAAACCAACAAGAGCCTGCACCCCCAGGATTCCCCAAACCCTCCCCAGCCTGCTGTTCCCTGGGCACCTGGCCTGGCTTCCTGATCTTTATTTGAGCTCATCTTCCCTGGCCTGACAGATCTGTGCCCATCTCCTCCTCCCTTCCTCAGCTGACCTCTGGACTTCACCTCCTCTGGCTGAACTTGAGTTCTCCAAGCCAAGTTCCAAGACAACTTAGTTTCGATAACCGCAAGGTGCTCTCTCCAGGCAAGGCATCATGTGAATTACAGGAACATCTTGAGTGGTCTTCCGGACCTGCACCTCCTCCAGCATTTTTGCTAAATGGCCTTTCACCCAGAGGCCCGAGCCAGAAACCTGGGCCCCGGCCTGTCACCTGTCTTCCCCCTGCCTCATACGTGGTTCCAAGTTATTTATCTCAAATCCTTCTACTTCTTCCCACCTTGCCTGCCTCATCACGGCTCAGAGGGAACATTCTGTAGCAAAGAGGGAAAGAGCATGGGCTCCACCCATTCCAGCAGCGATGCCTTGGGTGAGGCACTTCATCTTTCTTCGCTGCAGTTTTCCCATCTGGAAAATGGGGATAATGACAAAGAGTGCCTACCACAGGGGATGACTGTGAGGATGAAGTAGTGGGCAGAAGTGTGTGCTGGTCAGAAAACATGAGTGATTGCCATCGTTCAACCAGAAACCCAACTATGTCAATCCCCTAAAACCCTCTTATGGCTTTCCCTCTCTCGCCACAGCATTGGAATCTCCAGGGTGGGGCCCAGGCACTATGTCAGCCCCTCCAGGCTATTCCTAGGGATGCTAAAATGGGTGAGAATGCAAGGCCTGTGAGCGCACAATCACCAATCACCGGGGGTCTTGTCAGATTTTCATCTAGGAACTTGGGGAGAGGCGGAGCATCAGCACTGCCAGCCGACTCCCAGGGGTGCCCATGCTGCTGGTTAGGGACTGGGCTTTGAGTGGCAAGGCTGGGGCATATCCCAGGCACTACAGGAGAATGGCCCCCAGAGGGTTAAGCATTTGATTCTGGGCCATGAAACAAAGAAATACAAATCAGAATGACAGTCTGTCTTTCTCATGAATCAAAATGAATGGCACCCCCCGAGTTTCACGATGGGCACTGTGGGGTGCCAGGGTGGAAGGTTTTCATAACAGGTGCCTGTAGAGTGGGGGGTTTCCTTATTTCTGAAAAGTGCTTTTTTTTAAAGACCCATCAGATATTTTATTAACTTATAGTAGCTATTATTAGTAACAGCTTATTATGTGCCAAGCCCTGTGTGCCCCTCTCATTTAATTCCCACAGTAACTTGGAGATAGGTGCTTTTCTTTTTCTTTTTTCTTCTGAGACAGAGAGGGTATTGCTCTGTCGCCTAGGCTGGAGGGCAGTGGCACGATCTTAGTTCAGTGCAGCCTTGACCTCCTGGGCTCAAGCAATCCTCCCACCTCAGCCTTCTGAATCGCTGGGACTATAGGCTCATGCCACCCCACCCAGCTGATTTTTTATTTTTGTAGAATCAGGGTCTCGCTATATTGCCCAGGCTGGTCTTGAACTCCTGGCTTATGTCATTAGCCTGACAAAGTGCTGGGGTTACAGGCGTGAGCCACTGCACCTGGCCCACTATTCTTTTTTTTTTTTTTTTTTGAGACGGAGTCTCACTCTGTCGCCCAGGCTGGAGTGCAGTGGCGCACTCACTGCAAGCTCCGCCTCCCGGGTTCACGCCATTCTCCTGCCTCAGCCTCCCACCCCCTATTCTTATTTACATTTGATAGAGGAGGAGTGACCAGAAGCTGGGAAGATGCACATAGTGGGTGAGGGTAGCACTGTGGGAGCCCAAACACTGGGAGGCCCAGGCCTCTGCCCACCTCCCACCCACTGACTCCCATCCCTGGCTCTCCCAGTTTGCAGATAAAGGTGCAGGCCCAGGGCTGTGGCCAGCAGCTGCCCACCATCTCCCAGGGCGGATAAGTCTTTGGGAAGCTAGAATTCCCACGCCAGGCACAGGTTGGGAGATTCACAAATGCACCTGCTGTAGCACAGGCTGCTCAAGGGTAGCACAAACTGAATTCACTAGAAAGTGTCCTCTTCAGAGGCGGCGGGAGTCATGCGCCACAGCTCTGCTGGGCGTCTGGCTCACAGGCAAGGCACCTAATTAGTTTTTCCATTGCTGGTCGGCAATCTGGCCAAACTCAGCCTCTTTTTCAAAAGGTCCAGTATAAAGTATTCTCTTCCATTGCCAAGTGGTGGCAGCTTTTTCCAGCACTGATGCAATCACTCGATTTCTTCAATTTCCCACCGCCAATTACAGAAATATTTTAATAGAAGGAAACAAAGCTGATTAACTTGCTATGTTTTCCCTCCTGTCCTCCCCAAGTCCTCCACTGCTGGTTTTCGAATTCCTGTGGATGGTTGTGGAACACAGGAGAACTTCACCTACAATGATCTTCCTTCTTGTCAAAGCATTCCACCTTCAACATTTTTTTGTTTTACATTTTTCAACAACAAAGTTGTTGTTTTGCTCAGCATCCAAGATGTGGAAAAAAACAGGCTGGGGGCAAAAAAAAAAAATCTGCTATTAACTAATTTAAATCCACTCTGTGGCAGCCGAGGTTCGGTCCCATTGTGTGGCAAAGCTAATGAGATTCCACTGGGAGATAAAAGCCGCCCTCCCTCTTGGCGGAGGCCAGGAAGGGCACTAATGCTCCCAATGAGAGGGAGGCGACTCACCCCACCAGTGAGTGCCGGTTTGAAAAAAGGCTTGTAAAAAGATCAAAGGGATGCGAGCCCAAGGAAAGGGAGGGAGGGAGGAGGCAGGAGGGTAACAATAAGCCAGTAAGACAGGGGCCCTTGAAGAAGAGGAACGCGGGGATGGGGAGACAGGCCTCACAAAGAGGGGCAGAGGGCGACATAGGGGAGGGGCTTCGCTGGGAGGCGCCCTGCTCACCCCAAGGCAGAGAAGCCTCAGAGGCCTCCTTTGGGGTGTGTCCCCTGTCTCAGTGGTGACCTGCAGTGATTTACTGTGAGAAGGGTGACATCTCCATTGCCTGCCAACAGATCCAGTTCACTTGATCAATGTTCCTTTCAGTTTTCCCTACCCTCTCTCAGCATATCCAAACCCAGAGAGAACGGAGCTCAGGGAGTAGGGACTCTTTCAAGAGACCTTGAAACAGCTGCCAGTCAACGCGCTGGAAAAGGAGATGCCAGTCAAAACAGTCTCCCAAAGCTCCTCTGCCATATTGTGTGCACGGAGCTCCTGACGGCCCCCCTCCTACAATCAGAGCTGGAGGGTGCTTCGGAGATCATGAGTTATTTTAGCTAAACCCAAAGTGGCACTGCCTGCAATAACAGCAACAACCCACATCGCCATTTACTGAGCACTAACCCTGTGCGAGAGCTGGTCTACACTGCACAGCCCGGGTGTGTGGCTCCTCCAACAGGAGCCCAGCCTCTGGATCTGTCCCTTGTGAGCTCTGTGACCTTGGGCGAGGGTTAAATGGGCCAATGCAGGGACAGTGCACTGACATACAGACCTCAAGTGTCCAACATATGGCAAGCGCCCGCCAAATGTGTCCCCTCGCAGTTTTAGCCCTCTGAATCCCCACGACAACCCGACAACCTTATGACAGAGGTACTCTCACATTTGACACTTCTAAGTCAGAGGGTTAAGTCACAGGGAGGTTAAGTGACTTGCCCAAGCCAAGGAGCTGCTAGGTGCAGAGCAGGAGTTTGTTCTGACCTTCTGAACCCCAGCTTGAGTGCCCAGACTCTACGCCCCAAGCCTGATGGGCCCCCACTCCAGGCCTCTTGGGGTGGACAGAGGTTGTAGGGCGATGAAGAAAGGTGCCATTTCCAGGCCCTCTCTTCCCCAGAGGGACTGGACCTCAGCACTTTTAGGGTAGAGCTGAGATTGGATAACAAGTTTCCTCACTTACACCCCAGTTCCTGTCACCGATACAATGTTCCTTCCACCTCTCAGCCAGAAGCTTCAACCTGTCTGGCTCCCTGCTATGTGCCGGCCCCAACCCTCCAAATGGTCTGACAGAGACACCAGTGGGCCCTCAAGAAGACCTCCAGATTGAATGAGCCTCCCTGCCGTGGACAAAGAGGGGGAAATTGGGCAAATACAACGCGGCTGCATCAGGTGGGCACGTACATACATTCACCGAGGAAATGAAAGTGCAGTGTGAGGAAAGGGGCAGGGTGGGGAGAGCGGGATGGCCTTACTGTGGACCCGATTCAGTGTGCACCCTACTGTGTGCCCGGGATTCGGTGTGCACCCTACTGTGTGCCCGGGATTCGGTGTGCACCCTACTGTGTGCCCGGGATTCGGTGTGCACCCTACTGGGTGCCCGGGATTCGGTGTGCACCCTACTGGGTGCCCGGGATTCGGTGTGCATCCTACTGGGTGCCCGGGATTCGGTGTGCATCCTACTGTGTGCCCGGGATTCGGTGTGCATCCTACTGTGTGCCTGGGATTCGGTGTGCATCCTACTGTGGACCCCAGATTCGGTGTGCATCCTACTGTGTGCCTGGGATTCGGTGTGCATCCTACTTTGAGCCCCAGATTCAGGTGTGCGTCCTGCTGTATGTATTCAGGTGCGTGTCCTGCTTTACGCCCCGGATTCGGTGCTCACCCCACTGTACATCCCAGATTGGGTATGCAGCACCCACACGCTTTTTCCTACTCAGGCCCTCTCCCGCTGTGGGGGCAAAGATAACAGGTTTAGGCCCAGCAAGCTGATTTCTCGCTGAAGCTTAACCCCCAGAGCCCAGGTTTTATGTTGACCAGATGGAGGTTTGTTCTATGGCAGTAAGGGAAGAATAAAGGACACTGTGATGACACAGAAAGGACTGGGGAGAAAAACCCTCTTAATACACTATTGTTCCTCAGCAGTTTCCTCTTTAAAAAGCAAGGGTCTGTTGGGCTCCTTGATGGGGTAATGTTGAGAAGATGACAATGCCAGTCGCCAGCCTGGCACAGGAACAACAGCGTCCTCCACAGCAAGACCCTTGTTCTCTGTTTCAGGGGTGAACTTGTACTTGTCACCCAGGCTGGAGTGCGGTGGTCTGATCACAGTGCACCGCAGCCTCGAACTCCTGGGCTCAAGTGATCCTCCTGCTTCAGTCTCTCAAATAGCTGGGACGACAGACACACACCCCCATGCCTGGCTAATTTTTTTTATTTTTAGTAAAGATGAGGTCTTGCCACGTTGTCCTAGCTGGTCTTGAACTCCTGGGCTCAAATGATCCTCCCACCTCGCAAAGTACTGGGGTTATGGGCGTGAGCCACCACACCCGACCCAACCTTGCACCTCTTTCCTATCTTTTTTCCTCTGAATTTTCTGAATACTTTCAACTTGGGGTATTTGATTTGATTTAAATGGAAACTTACAGTTTCTGCCAGGAGTTCTAAAACAGGGGCCCTTGTATTTCTCAGTGATCCAGGAATTGAGTGCCCGAAGGTCGCGAGCACCAGCTGGCCCCAGGGGGCATGCTTCTGGGCCAGAGTGGAGGCTGCTGGCCGGCATGCAGGTAAGGAACAGACTCTGGAGGCTGACTGTTGGGAACCGCCTTCCAGCTCCTGGTTGGTGGAGCAGGCTGGGGACCAGGACCCAGGAGTTCACAGGCTCCCTGAGATGATTCTGGGTGCAGGTGCAAGGGCCGCTGTGGGCCACTGCCTGCTTCCCACCACCAGGGGACAGGACTGTGGCTGAGTAGCGCCGGGAGAGCTAAGCTTGAACAGGGATGCTCTTCCCAACGCACCCGCTGCGGGCATTATCTGCCGGCACACAGCCCACGAAGCCAAGCGAGGAGAGTGGGCGCCTCTCATTATTCCGAGTATTTCCCCACAAGATTAGTAAATAGGGAAAGTTAAGTACTCAAGTGTTTAGAAGTTGCTTATTTAAAAGAGAAGCCTGGTAGGGACCCAGACTGTGGCTTCCCTCCAGCCAATATGGGCTTCTATATACTGTGAAGAGAAGATTCCCTTAGACCTGGGTGAAAGTGACAAAAAGGCAGAGGGGAACTGTCAGGAGACCGGGGTTCGACCCTAGCTTAGTGATGAATGGCCTGGGGGGCCTCTTCCCTGCTGGCCCTTGGTAGAAGAGCGTGGTGAGGCTGGGGTGGGGCTGGGTAATTCTGCAGGCCCCTCGAGGTCTAGGTTTTCAGTGGATGCTGCTGCAGAGCCGGAGCTGCCCTAGTTACCTCCTGGCAGCATGGACACGCTGTGCCCTGAAGTTCCTGCCCTAATCCAGGAACCCACCTGCTGCCCTGATGCGAAGGCACTCTCAGGTGGGCCTCAGATTCTAGGCCAGTTCAAAGAGCTTGAGAATTCAGCTTGGAACCAGGGAGACCACCTGCACAGCACTGTTCTCTGTGTGGGAAGCCTCTGTGCCGCTCAACCAGACTCTGGAGCACTCCAGTAGCAGGCAGCAAAGCCAAACGTGTGCTAGGCACAGGTGCCCAGGCGGTTCCCACGATGCAGAGATCAGAATGGGCTTTCACTGGGTGGATGTATTTTAATGTTACACAAGGAGATTAGCCCAAGAGTTTGGGTCTCCACGAAGAGTTTCGCCAAGGACAGAGCCACCCGTAAGGAGAGGGACAGTAGGAATCTCTTGGAAGGAGAAAACTCTTTGTGGGTCCTGTGGGCAAAGACATGAACCAAGTGTGTTAAATGTTTAAAAAGACACCAATCCCTGCCAGCAGTGTTGCTCTGAGGATGTGTGCTGGTTTGATGAAGAATATTTAAAACAGTCCCAGAAGTGCTCATTCCATGAAAAGAGGAGCTGTCATTATTTCAAAACTGGAATGCTATGCAGTCAGCCCTGACAGTGATGTTGGGGGGCGATGGGGAGTGCGCAGAGACGAGCTTCTCAAATGGGGATGAAAGTACAGTAGAGCGGAAGCAGGGGATTTATTTTTTATTATGCAGCTCTCGTCTCTAATCTGTACCTCAGATTTGTATGCCACGGGTTCAGCGGGCCTAGCAGCCTGGAGAGGAAACATCGAAGCCCTCAGGGACTTGGGATTACTTGGATGGGATCAATATTTCCTCCTCTGCTTGATGAAGGAGCCATTTGCATGGGCTCTGAAGGGCTTATAACTGTCCACCAGAGCCAGGCATGCTGCTCTGGGATGAGACCAGAGGCAAGGCTGCCTAAGCTGGAACTGGAGAGGTGAAGGCAGACATTGCTGCTCCATCTTGCCGGAAATCCCTGCTCACACTTTGGAGATCAAGCTCTGTGTCTGAGAGGGGCAAGTCTGTGGATGTCCTTGGTAAGATCTCTGGCACACACCAGGGCCTCTATAAATGAGATGTGGTTTGCTTTGGGGGTTCTAACCTCATCCTCTTTGAAGTCCCAGCCAGGGTGTCACTGATGCCTGAGAGGGAAGCCCCCAACTCCTTGGACCCTTGAGTGCAGACTAGTCGCAGACAGCCTTTAGGGGTGATGCGCCCCTGCTGGCCACTCCACAGCCACCTACGGGATCCTTCTGAAAGCCCTGGAGGAGCAAAGGAGGCCTTGCAGACCTGGGTCTCAGCCGCATTTCCCTTCAGTCCCCACCTTCCATGGCAGCAATGCCGGCTCCTGGAGGAATCCGCCTCCCGCCCCAACACGTTTTCCTGGCTGCACGTCTGTGCTCAAGTGGCCCCTCTGCCTGGAATGTTCCTGTCAGGCTAAGCCCTTCTCACCCCTCAGGACTCAGCTCAGGGTCTTCCCCATCCCAGCCCACCCCCCCGCTGGGGGAAGGTCCCTTGCCTGTACTCTCAGCAGCATCCTCTGCACACCCCTGCCGGGCACTTGCCAGACCTGTGACCAGATGCCCCTGTCCCCCAAGCCATGCTCTCCTTGAGGTCACACCTGCCACATCTCCATCCTCCCTGGGCCTAGCTCAGAGTCTCCAAGAGGACTATGGCTCAGCACTGGGTGCGGCTCACCTAGCAGGAGCCTGAGTGAATGGGAGAGAAAGTGGACAGGAGTGTACGTATTGATTTTCAGCCACTGGGGAAGGGGGAGTGGAGTGACAAGGAAGGGATGGGGTAGAGAAGCAGAGGTGGGCACTGCTTGGGAGGTGGGGCCTGGGCGAACAGGGGAGCCCCAGGGTAGACACGAGGGAACTTTCCAGGGTCCTGACCACCTTCCGTGTCTGCCAAAGGCCCTGTGAGAGGCTGCGCTTTCCAGGGTCCTGACCGCCTTCCATGTCTGCCGAAGGCCCTGTGCAAGGCTGCGAGGAGACGCGCAGGGTCTTTGACATTTCTCAGGATTAAGGAATTAAGGCTTTTTATTTAGATGAAAAGAAAAAAGTTCAGTGCTTTCCAGATGGCAAAACGTCAGTTTCTGTCCCTGGCTGCCAGGAAAGTCCAAGCCCAAAGACACCTGAATTGTTCTGCACCCACTTGGTGTGATATTATTTTCTGCAGGAACAGCCTTGCAGTCAGAGAAACATCCAAAGACATCTGGGCTCCCAGGAAACACAGACAATACCACCTACTTCTCCATCAAACTTGAGGTAATGACCGGAGAAGAATGCAGACTGCAGAGCTGGGAGAGAGACCCGCCAAGATGCAGCTCGGCCACCAAGGCGCCGGCCCCCAGCCACTCCTGCTCAGTGGGGGAAACGGGAAATTGGGGCACAACATCTCAATCTCGGGTGCCTTCCGGAGATCACTGGTTGTGCCACTGGCCCTCCCGGGATCCTAGGGACTGATCCAGGTCCTGGACCTAGGATGCTGCCTACATCAGCACTTCAGGGCTGCCCAAAGGGCACTGCTGCGTGGCCGTAACTGTGGTGTCTCACAGGCTCTTCAGCTCACTTTGTGACCAGAAGCACAGATAACATGCCTGAAAAAACGGGAAGGTGGACAATGCTTTGGTGGGAGTGGGTGGGTCTGTCATAGCAGCTGGGTCTTGGGTTGACTTTACACACGACAGCTGGGCGCAAACCCAGGTCTGTCTGACTCCAGCCTACACCGAGCCACCATGTCCACTGCGGAGATATGGGAAGCACAGACGGAAGGGGTGGTCACTGAGGAAGAGGCCTGTGGGAGGAAGCCTGCCCACAGGGGATGCAGGGATAGCTTTCTCAGGAGAAGAGAGTGTCACCATTGACAGGCCCTTCAGAGAAGTCGGCCAGGTGGTGGACAAGAAATTCACCTTACACTTCATACCTATGAATTCAACTTCACGCCAAGTTTGTGGGGCAGGTACTCTCATGGCTCACTGCAGCCTTAACCTCCCACACCCAAACCATCCTCCCACCTCGGCCTCCTGAGTAGCTGGGACCGCAGGCACATGCCACCACACCCAGCTAATTTTTATTTTTTGCGGAGACGGGGTTTTGCCATGTTGCCCAGGCTGGTCTCAAACTCCTAGGCTCGTGATCCCCTGCCTCGGCCTCCCAGAGTGCTGGGATTACAGGCATGACCCATGAGCCCAGCTACGTCTCTGTTTTACAGATGAGGAAACTGAGGCAAGTGAATCCACACAGGAAATAGGTGGGGGAGCCGGGACCTGATGACATGGCAAATGGCTCTTAGCCACTGTGCTATATGGCCTCTCTCTGGGATGGTCGCTGTGGGGAACATGGTGGGAGGTCAGCCTGGGCTTAGAGAGCAGATGGGGTCCTGCTATGTTGGCAGCCCATCCATGGAGTTTACAGCCCTATGGGCTGAGGACGGGGGCCTGGGGAATGGGAAGGTGGGTGTTCTTCCCAGAAGCAGTTTTCAGATTTTGACCTGAGTACACTGCAGCGCTCACAACCCTTCAGGAAGAAATAAGCTATAGAGATGACAGATGACTACTCTGTGACTCCTCTAATGGCGGAAAGCCACAGACCACTTCCAGGGCAACACAGCGCGCCCTAAGAAAGTCAACAGGATGGCCCAGGCTTTTCTGGCTCAATTTTAGCCATAAAACTGGGTCCATGTGAGCTCCTGGGCCGTGCTCACACTCAGCAGGGGCTGAGAGAGCCTTGTGCAGGAAAGGTACTGGGGCGGCATAAGAGGAGAACAAATGATCAAATCTGTCCGGGGTTTAGATGCTCATGAATATTCAAACAAGACCATTAAGAGAGAAGGTGGCGGTAAAAGGGTTTTCGGCTGTCGAATTGAGCCTGACGCCCCTCCCTGCAGCTCTCAGCTCCCCAGGCCCCGCGCTGATGCTTCTGCGTGGTGACCTGGTCAATACAGTCCAGCTGTCAGCTGAGGGAACGGCTGCCCTCAGGGACGCCCTGGGACTGTCTGCCGCCACTCCTTCCCTGAAGCCCGTCGCCAGCCCACTAGCGGGCTCACACACACATCTCTTGGGCACACCACTCATCGGAGTCACGGATAGGACTCTGTCTTGCTACATGAAGCGGCCCATTTCCCTTCGCAAGGATGAAAGCTGTCCCCTCAGTTCTATCTGTTTGGAACACACTTGTGAGGCAGCAACAGAATGCACAGAAACAGATGAAAATGACACCACATTCTGTCCTTACAACATAAGTTCTCTCTGTTGGAAAAAGTTAATCACCATATAAGAGGCGGGGGGATGGTCAGAGGGCTGAGATCTGTAAAAGGCAGAAGGGCCTTCAACGACTCTGGGAGGCTGCTCCCGGCTGTGGGGTCCCTCTGAGTGTGGGGGTCTCATCTGTGCAGGGTGCTGAACAGCGAACAGGACTGAGATCTGGCCTGAGGTTTTAGAACTTTCGTCACAACCATGGCCTCTTCCAGGCCTTCATCTGTGGCATTTGAAGAGAGGCTTTTGGAAGGAAATGCAGAGGAGGCTGGTAGGAGGAAATGTTAGAGATTGAAAATAACGTGGCTGGGCGCAATGGCTCATGCCTGTAATCCCAGCACTTTGGGAGGCTGAGGCAGGTGGATCATTTGAGGTCAGGAGTTCAAGACCAGCCTGTCCAACATGGTGAAAACCTGTCTCTACTAAAAATACCAAAAAAAAAAAAAAAAAAAAAAAAAACTTTTAGTTGGGTGTAGTGGTGCACACCTGTAATCTCAGCTACTCGAGAGGCTGAGGCAGAAGAATTGCTTGAACTTGGGAGGTGGAAGTTGCAGTGAGCCAAGACCATGGCACTGCACTCCAGTCTGGATGACAGAGTGGCACCCCATTTCAAATAAATAAATAAAATAACGTAATGACTGTTGATGGGGCCTCTTAGTGGTGTGAAATGCTGCAGCGGCTCCACACACCCAAGTGAGGTGTGCAGCACAGCCTGACTCAGGGGAGGGTGATGGGTCCCATCCCTGGGGAATGATCCCATGTTGAAACAGTTTCCTTCCCTAGGAGGTGGAATGAGAGATAGGTGAGGACTTCTGAATACTATTGGGGTTGGTAGTCAGCTAGGTTCTCCGTGTACCCACCAATGCAATATCAGGTGTTCACCCACTTTTCAGAGAACTGAGTCTTCTGGGGCTGACTCAATCTCTTTTACTGAAAAGCACCAGGTGGCCACCAAGTAAACAGACCTTGATAAAGTCTGCCTCAGTTAGGGGCTAGTCTTGCATATTAAAAAGAATGAACAAGCCGGGTGTGGTGGCTCACGCCTGTAATCCCAATAGTTTGGGAGGCCGAGGCAGGTGGATTACCTGAGGTCAGGAGTTCAAGACCAGCCTGGCCAACACGGTGAAACCCTGTCTCTACAAAAATACAAAAATTAGCTGGGCATGGTAGCGCATGCCTGTAATCCCAACTACTTAGAGGCTGAGGCAGGAGAATCACTTGAACCTGGGAAGTGGAGGTTGCAGTGAGCTGAGATTACACCACTGCACTCTAGCCTGGCCAACAGCATGAGACTCCATTATAAAAAATAAAATAAAAAAATAAAAAAATAAAAATAATCAACTAATAAATGAACAAAGGAATGAAGAAGCAAATGGCACTCTGCCCAGAACATGACCCACCATGGACAATCCATTTGCTCACAGCTAAAAGTTCAGATGGTGCAGAACTGAAAGGGTTACTCATCTTTCTGCAATGACTGTGGACTGAGAGCTGGACATCTGCGGGCTACTTTCATGCTGTCCCTTACCTCTGATGAGAAAGCTGTAAAGTGTGTGCAGGTCCCTTTGGGCCTCTCTCTCGATGTCCCCTGCCTACCTGGGCGGTACACACACTCTACCTCTCTCTCCAGCCACCCCAGCAGGACTTAATGCAGTGAGTAGCTGTCAGTCTGCTCTCACTCTCCCTAAATTGCTGGATGAAAATGCACACTGTTTTGAAATGAAGGGGTTAAAGATCAAAATAGTGGCTGCCCCTGCAGAGTTTAAATGTCAGAAAAATATGAACACGCCTGAAACCTTTCCTAGCTCTTTGTGATTCTGCCCTTTCAGATGGTCACCCCCCACCCGCCCCGCCCATTTCTAAGTCCCATTCTCTGAATCTACTCTGCTGGAGACTTGCTGGCTATAAAAAGCTTCTTCATCCTAGGACCAAGTGCAAGGAGCCTCCAGGGACCACAGTAAATGATGGGAACCTGTTAGCAGCCACAGACCCACAGCAAGCTGTCCCCAGCCCTCTGCTACTTCCACACTTGGGTAAGGGGTCTAACGAGGAAGAGTGAAAAGGGTTTGCTGACGGCGTGAACATCTGCAGACAAAAGGAAGGCAGAATTTTGCTTCCTGTGGTGGGATTTGCTGCAGAAGCTCAGGTGCTCAGGCTGTAAGCCAGCGGGTCAGGCACGGGCCTGAGAGAATGCGACAGGGACAAGCTTCCATTCTCCTACCTCCTGACATTGTTTGCCAGAAATAAAAAGGTGAGTGTTAGCTTGGTTTGGCTGTGCAAGGCAATCCCCCTCCCCTGCCACATTGAAGGAGGGACCTCGGCGGGGCTTCCTGCTTTCCCAGTTCTGCTTTCCCTCGTTCTGGGCTGGCCACGGCTGCTTCTTGTGGGCAAGAAAACAGACCCAACACAGTGACTGCAACCACATGGTGAAGGCCTAGGAGAGGGAGCTCTCGGGGTTCTACCTCAGCTAGGGCAGGAGGAGAATTCCGCCATTCATGCCACGTGAGCTGCTGCTGGTGGCCCAGAACTCCCATCTCAGAGGTGGGCACAGCTCTGGTACCTCCCACCACTGTCAGGACATATCTTCACCCTGAGCAATCTCCTCTTCTTGATGACCAAGGAGCCTCCTCCAGCATGTCACGCCGCTCCCCAGGGCACTTCACGCCACTGCTGCAGGCTGAGCTTTTCCGGATGGTGCTGGGCACTAACGCCACCCTGGCCAGTCGACTTGGCTGGATGTAAACAGGCAGAGCAGGTGGAAGATGTCTGCCGCAGTGCTCCCAAACAGCGTCTTTCTGGGAAACACTAAAAGCAACATCGATCGTGACACCCCATGTATAAGTGGGTGGACAGGAGGAAAATAGAATCTTGAGAAATAGCAAATCCTAAAAAGCGGAGTTTAGAAATGCTGCCACCGAATCCTTCTCTTTTGGTGATTTAGGTTTGAAATACTTAACGTCACCCCATAAACTGTGCCAGGTCTCTGAATCTGCAAAGGACAACGTGGTCCCACCTCTGCATATGGTGCAGGGCCTGGTGGTGGCACAGGGAGGTCTATCTGCTGGCCACCAAGATGAACACGATGAAACAGGCATGGCAGTCACTTCCCTGGGATGGAGACTACACCACGCATGCTTTGTGCTTTCTACCGCCATCTCCCACAAGCTCAGTGATACAGAAAGACATTTTTGTTTTTTACAAGATCCCAAACTCATTCCATGTGATGATGATTAGTTGAAGACTTTATTGATAAAGGATTAAGCTTAATTCTGTATATTATTTTCCAATACGCTTCCTTCATTTGGCAGCAAATGGAAGACATTTTAGTAGGCAAGAGAGAGGACTCACTAATTTAATTCTTACTTGTCCCTGAAAAAAAAGGCTTCAACGTTATCTGCCTTTAGTTGTAATCAGAAGGCACTACCACCTCTCCCAATTGTGTTTCTTTAATCTGCTACAGGTCAATATCAGAGGTTACGTCCACTTAGTTAATAACAGGTGAAAGGAGAGATGACAAAGGAATCTCAGAAAGGCTTCTGCACAAATACACATGATATGCCACTCACCAGTGACATAAAATTCCCATTCCTTAGAATTCATCAATTTTTACTACTTGAAACGTGTTACACAGACTGGAAGGGAGGAATTGGCGGATGCTCCTAAATCTCTCCAACTAGACTAATATCAAATTTTAAACACTTCTGCTTCAGAGTGTGTTTGTAATTTTAAACAAATACAAAGAGTGCCTGGCAGGTTATTTTCAAGGGAGGTAGGATAAAAATATAGCACTGTCTTTCTAAATCTGCTTCACGAAATCTGTGTTTCACACGTCTTACAACTTCCTAATACACTTTCTGCTTGCATTAAAAAATACAAGAACATTAAAAACAAACAGGCGAAAGTGAGCATGTGCAAGCTCCTCCCTCGTCAAGGGTATTGGAATGGAAATGGACCATTGTTAAAGACCAAGTTATGAGCTGCAATGCTGGCGGCCCTCGAGAAGTCATCATTCAGCCCTCGAGAAGTCATCATTCACCTTTTGTGGAGCCAGGAGAGGGAACTCATTGCAATACCACAGAGGACATGAAGATAAGGACCAGGTTGAGGGGAAAAACCAACCATTTTAACGTTCTTCACTATTAAAGCAGAGCAAGATACAGATAATGAGCAGTGTTCTTTCTCCTCAGAATATTTTTCAACCAGCCACTGGGGGAAAAATGACAAGGACAGTCAGCAGGGAAAATGTTAGCATTGAAGGCTGAGACCTTTTGCATGCGAAACAAGTAAATACCTCCAGTATGGTGACTTAGATAAGAACACTAAGATGAGAAATGTAGTTCCCTGCACTAAAGCCTGTGTATAACCACACCCTTCCTTCTTTTATGTTCCAGATCCAGGGACCAGGGAGGAAGACAGGGTGGGAAGGAGGGAGGAAGGGAGGGAGGCTATTTTCTCCATTACATTTCCAGGGAGCTCAGTTGGGTAAAGGGGTGTTAGAAGAGTAAAGCTATGATTTTCTTTGTTAAAACTTTATTTTAGAGCAGTTTTAGATTTACAGAAAAGCTGCAGAGATGCAACAGACAGTTCCCATGTCCCTCACCCCGTTGCCCCACTGTTAACATCTTCCATTACTATGGCACATCTGTCACAATGAAGAAACCAACACTGGTTACTCACTCATAGCTGAACTCCAACCTTTATTTGGATTTCACCAGTTTTTCCATTAGTAACCCCTTCCTCCCTCCCCTACGACTTCTTTTTTTTTTTTTTTTTTTTTTTAATGTAGTCTTGCTTTGTCACCCAGGCTGGAGTACAGTGGCTCACTGCAACCTCCTGCGTAGCTGGGATTACAGGCACCCGCCACCAAGGCTGGCTGATTTTTGTATTTCTAGTAGAGACAGGGTTTCACCATGTTGGCCAGGCTGGTCTCAAACTCCTGACCTCGTAATCTACCCACCTAAGCCTCCCAAAGTGCTGGGATTACAGGCATGAGCCACTGTGCCTGGCCCCAGTAGTAACCTCTTTCTGTTTCAGGATCCAGTCCAGGGTAGTACATTGCATTTAGCTGTGATTAGATCGTGAATCTATAACACTAATATAGGTTCCCTAAATGTGTGGTTTTCAGCCTCAGACTACTCCCCTAATCCTAGGCACCTGTCCTCTGCCTAGCCCTTATCACCAAAAAGGGGCCCGGGGGCGCTGTGGATTGATGTACAGTAAACACCACTAGAGGGTGGTCCATGACGCCCCTCTGATACTAAGTCCTATACTCACTGCTTAATGCACACCAGATTTTCTTCCGGGGTGAGGAAGTGTTTTAGAACCAGACAGAGGTAGTGAATGTACACTATTGTGAATGCACTTAAAGCCAAGGAGCAGTCACTTTAAAACGGTTAATTTCATGTTATGTGAATTTCACCTCAATCTACAAAAGAGTCCTATGCTTCCTGACACATGGTGGACACAACCATTCTTCATCGTGGGGATAACTCGGACCAAGCTTTCAAAATCACATCCCCCTGTGTCAATCCCGTCAGTGGTTTCTCACTGAATTAAGGATAAAATCCGAATTCTGCACCAGGGCCTAGAGGTACCTCCCTGACCTGAACCCTGCCTTCTACCTCCACTTTGTTCCCCCTTCGCATGGCTGGCTCCTCCTTCTCACACTGCCTGCCTCAGTTTCCCCTACAAAGGCTTCCTCTGACTAGCCTAATCGGAAGGAGGCCCCCCTGTGGTTCCTGGCCACAACCCCCGCTTAATCACCTGGAGTTATTTGTTAGGCTTCCTTGCCTGTTGGGAGTTTCCTCTGTGGCCCTGGCATCTAACAGTGCCTGGCACATGGCAAAGGGGCTCAGTGGATACCGGTTTGTTTTTTTTTTGAGACGGAGTCTCACTCTGTCATCCAGGCTGGAGTGCAACGGCACAATCTTGGCTCACTGTAACCTCTGTCTCCCAGGTTTAAGCAATTCTTCTGCCTCAGCCTCCCGAGTAGCTAGGATTATAGGTGCCCACCACCATGCCCGGCTAATTTTATATTTTTAGTACAGACAGGGTTTTGCCATGTTGGCCAGGCTGGTCTTGAACTTCTGACCTCAGGTGATCCGCCCACCTTGGCCTCCCAAAGTGCTGGGGAGTGGATACCTGTTGTTGAGCTGGATGAGGGAATGAATGAGATGATGGCCAACTCTCTTATTTCACTACTGGATGAGACCAGAGACGGAAGATGGATGAGAACAGAAGAAGCGGGCTGCTGCCCTGCAGGGAGCTGGCCCTGAGTACTGTGGGGACTGGTGGGGGTGTGGCGGGGGGCACAGAACCCTCATCAGCCACAGGGCCTGAATTGGTCCAGGGAAGGGGCCCTGCACTGTCAGGAGCTGGGGGAATGAATTTTCTCTGGTCACTTTTCATTTTGTCTGACATTTCCCATAACAGTTTTTCATAAGGAAGCCCAATATCTGAAAAAGATACAGTGTCCCCAGAGCACAAAGTGGGGAAGGGGCTGGGTGAGGGACTGCCAGCCTGCCTCCCTTGGTCCATCCCTTGGGCACCAGTGGAAACCGCTAGGGCTCTGAGAAATCGAGTTTTAAAACTAGGTTTTTCAGAATCCAGTTTTTGGAACATCTCAAAAACCTACGGTTTTCCTAAGGTATAATTTACATACAATAAGACTGCCCCTTTGTAGTAATATAGTCGTGAGTTTTGACAAACATGTACAGTTGTGTAACAACACCACAATTAAGATACAGAATATTCCCACCACCCCACGTTCCCTTGTGCCCCTTTGGGGTCAATTCCCTGTACCCTCCCCTAGGCAACCACTGATCTGATTTCTGTCCCTAAGGTTTTGTTTTTTCCAGAATGTCATACATATGGAATCAGACAGTGAGCATCCTTTTCTGTCTGGCTTTTTTCACTTTTTCAAAAGCCTCTCTTTTGAGACCAATGTTTAAATCTCAAAGCATTCAGGTTTTCTCAATGCCACTTGAGTAAGAAGCAAAAAATAAAACTTACCTTCTGGAATACTTGATAGTTGGATTTGGACCATATATCAAGCTGAGGGGAAAGGAGAGAAGGATCATCAGCATCGGTCTTAGAATTCGGGACTTCAAGAAATCATATTGTAACTACTGTTAACCCTTCTTAAACTTGAAAAAAAATCTGATTATAGAATAATAGGATCTCAGGGTTGAAAAGGATCTTAACTGTCCGACTTAATTTCTTCTTTATCCATTTGTAGGTAAGTTAAGAAAAGCAAATGGAGGAATACAGGAAGTCACCTTGAGGGACCTGCTGCTTCCAGGGCTCCTGCAGGCTGATCCCCTGGCTCACTTGCAACTTTGATTCTCACCACGGCTCTTGCATTTCTCAATGCCAAGGTCAACGCTGCTTCAGGCCCTTTGCACTTGCTGTGCCCTCTGCCTGAACTGTTTTTCCCATAAACCCCTGTGTGGCTTTTCTTATACCCCCTTAAGCTCAAATGTCACCTCATCAGAGAGGCATTTCCCAGTTACCCTATCAAAACATTCTTTCCGGTACCTGTTACCTTGATTCTCTTTCCTTTTTTTTTTTTTTTTTTTTTTTTTTGAGATGGAGTCTGGCTCTGTCACCCAGGCTGGAGTGCAGTGGTGTGATCTCAGCTCACTGCAACCCGCACCTCCCAGGTTCAAGCCACCCGAGTGGCTGGGACTATAGGCGTGCGCCACCATGCCTGGTTAATTTTCATATTTTTAGTAGAGCTGGGGTTTCCCTATGTTGGCCAGGTTGGTCTCAAACTCCTGACCTCAGGTGATCTGCCCTCCTTGGACTCCCAAAGTACTGGGATTACAGGCATGAGCCACTATGCTGGGCCCTCTTTACCATTTCAAAATTTAAAGTTTTCGTAACATTTAACTGCCTGAAGCTCGATTATTCCTTTATTTACTTGTTTCCTGCCTGACTTGCCCACAGGATGGAAGTTGGTGAGGACAGGAGGCTTGCCTTCCTTCCCACCGCCTCCCCCGGTCCACAAATGGGGTCTGGCATGTCGTGGGCATCAGTAGGTCTTTTCTGAGTGGAGGAAAGCTGGCAGCATCCAGCTGCTGGGCACCTGTTCCATGCCAGGCACCGCACTAGGCCCTCCACACACACTCGTGTAATTCCCAGAACTGGCCCACGTGGCTGGTCCCAAGAACAGTCTTCCTCTCCAGATGGGGAAACAACAGCTCAGAGCCGTTCACGAGCCCAAGACTGTCTGGCGAGGCATCTTACAGATGGCCTCATCTGGTGGTGCTCAAATCCTGGCTGGGCATCAGAAGCCCCTGGGGGAAGGTTTTTGTTTTTTAATATACAGATTGCTCAGTTCCTCCCCTAGAGTATGGAATCAGTGGCTGGAGCGGGCCCAAGAGCCTGTTCCATTGTTTGTTTTGTAGCGCTGCTCCCAAGGGTAACTGACGCCTGGCAGGTCAAGAGCCCCTGCTCTAGGGCGCCCCTACTTGACGAATGAAGAAGCTGGAGGAGGTGTGAGTTGGCATGTGGGTAGGGCTCACAGTAAACCCAGTCCAGTCCTCCTCTGGCCACACTTGGTCACACACAGGGTACTTCAGTAGCTCATTCTAACCAAAACCGTTTTGGTTTTTACTGGTTTGCATGATATACCAGATCAATGCCTTCTGTTTCAAGAGTTTAGAACAAATTAAGTACAGCAAAAATAGAACTACCCACAATACAGTGCTGACAGGGACGGTTCAAGGGCAATGAGGAAATGAGAAAGCCATCACTGTGTCCCATAGGTGCTAAAAAGTTGACTTTAATATATGAGTTCAAGAGCTGAGTGAATGGAACACCTGGTTAATGAGCCTCTGGGAACCTGCCTTTGGGGTTGGCCAGTGGTCAGGTAGAACCCTGGGCCATGGCGTTTTAGGCCTGTGTGGTGTATGATTGATTTTGGAGTACCAGAAAGCATTGGGAAGCCACTGGACAGAAAAAGTCCTTTAAGAAGACAGGACAGGATGTGCTACACTTGACCCAGAACACTTAGGAGCCCTGTGTCTATTCTGCAGAAGACACTAAAACCTGGCTTTCTGAAAACAGTGCTTGGAAATTAAAAGCAGGGCTGTGAACAGGCATATACATTTAGTTCTCCTGGCTTTTCCCTGTTCACAATTAGTTTCATGAAAATCTCACTGTGTCTGAAGACTTTCAGGACGGCAGAGAAGGTTAAGATGATTCTGAGGAGGCCACTCTACTACTGCAGGACAGGGCAGAGGTTTAGTTCATCGCACTCCATGACAAATCATGGAGGAGCTTTCACTGATCCAGCATTCATTCATTCAATCGGAAAAATGAACCTCAAGTTCACCCATCTCTCCCTACCCCCACTGCCTGCACCCATCATCTCCTTCTTGGATTGCCACAAAAACCCTCAACAGATCACCCTCTTTCTACTCTGGCTAAACTGCTCTTCAGAAAGGTGGTGTCAATTGCCAGTCAGTGCCCCCAACTTAAACCACTGGATGGAGTAAGAATTTTAAAGATCTTCCAGCGCTGGAATTACAATGTGACAGCTCAACAATTTGCAAGGGGAAAAGTGACATGTTACCTCCAGATAACTCTGAGGGAAACCTCAAAAGAAACATATGAAATTAATTCCCCATGTTATCAATTCTGTTGAAGAAAACTACTGTTGGGCAGCTGGTCATATTTGGGAGGATAAATCAGGTTCGTATTACTTTCTTAGTGCAGCAGTGCAGCCCAGGGCTTAACAAATGCAGCATTGAAAGATGATTCAGGGGTTGCAGGATGAATAAGAATGACTTTTGCATCTTTTAGTTGTACCCAAATCACTGCCAAGATGACAGGGAGAATCCAAAGATGCTAAATCTCAATTTTAGGAAGAGGAACACCGATGTCTGAACTTGGAACTAATACAGTTCTCCTTCCATTTTGAGCGCACAGCTGTTTCTTCTGAACTTCTTCACTGTTTACCCTTCCTGCCTGCTTACATCATACATAAGCAGAGCAAGACACAAACGCAGAGCCAAGAAAAACAGAAAAGAAGAATCTGCTGGGTTAAAAAGTTATAGCTTTTATCTTAAAGATAAACATATTTAAAAATCCTTCAGTATCTGCAAAATGTTTTAATTTTAAAAAATCTAGAGAAAACTACGCATAGGTTTAGTGAAAACGTGGCCTCTCCAGCCTCATTGTGGATTCTCCACACACACCACATTTATTCAAAGTGAGGATGATGCTCTTTTTAAAAGGTTTAAATATATTATTCAGGACCCTAGGGAAAAGCTCCTACCATCTGGGACAGAAGGACCTTAGACAATACGGTCTATTTACCTGGCGCGCATGGGTGGAAAAGAACCTCTGAACAATAGGGCCCTCTTTTGCTAGGAGTGCACAGCAGGTGGTTCGGACTTGATTTTCTGCTAGATTTATGCCAAAGAAAGCCAATGAAATGAGCATTCTGGAGTCAATGCCCTGCCTCTCCTCAGGGCCAGGAAGATTTCAGAAATTCATTTCAGGGAGCCAGGACTGATCCAAGTGAGTATTTATTAGCTTCAGCTTATTTGCTGCAGAGGCAGACATGGCTACCAATTCTTTGCTGGCTGCAATATTCAAAAAAGGAGCATTCTGGAAGCTGCAGACCTTCAGCCTGATGAACAAGAAATTATTCTGAACTATAGTGCCAGGAAAAAGAAAGCAAAGCACCCTTCAGTACTGTGAGCATTAGAAAGATCTGAAAACAACAAAAGTCAACCTTGCGGTAATTGGTGGCTGAGTCTGCAGTCTCATAGCAGCCTCCTGGCCTCTGGGGATTGGAGTAAGTATTTTAAGGGTGGGTGGGGTGTGGTCTGTTCTCAGGTGAAATGAAAACAAACCCTGCAGATGACCAACTGCTTTAGCACAGACACATCTATTCTTAGGGGCAAACACCAAGATATCAAAAGACCTCTTGATACACAGGAAGAACTGGTGAAAATGGTGACAAATCAAATTTATTCACTGACAAGAACAATCAGAGCGACCCGATATCAGCAGGCAGGTGATTCTGTCTGCAATGCTGACCACCACCACCACCACCACCACCACCTCCATCACAACCAGCAAGGGCAGATGCCATTTACTGATGAAGATGATGCATTCGGCCTACCCTTTACCTGCATTATCTTTTAAAATTCCTTTGGTGATAACATGAGGTTGATAAAATCCTTTCCGATTCACAGATGAGGACACTGAGGCTCAGAGAAGTTAGGCAACTTGTCCACCATTGCATAGTCAATGCGAGGTGGGGAATTTGAAACCAGGTCTGTGTGCAGAGGCCTAGCTCTTCCCCTGGGAGGAAGAGACTGCCTTCCAGCTAGATGGCAGGCGGGATGCTGGGGCTGCACGCTCCCTCAGCTGTCACTTACGCAGCTCTTCCGGGAGCACAGTTCTGCTTTGAGGCCTGCTGCTGTGACAACCACTGCCGCTAAAATTCATTTAACAGCACGTGAACATTTTGGCAGCTCATCAGGAAGTTATCAATTCTTTACTTCATTTCAAAAAACAGTGGAATAGATTCAAAATTATCTAAATAAAACTCATAAGCCACACAAGGTTCCAACTTTTAGAATCTTTATTTAGTAGCTTCATCTTGCAAGGTGAATAGGTGATAGGCCTATCGGTTTGGATAGAATGCTGTAAACCAGCTATGGTGACGGAGCTCTCCATGGTTACCCACGTTTTCAAAACCATAAACTTCTATGTGGTCACCCTCTCAAATCCGCCCACCCTCCCCAGAGAATACAAGAGTGAACAAGAGCCTCACCCAAGAACACAGTGTTACAGGTCTATTATTCTTCAACTTTTCACTTTCAATCAGGACATGCATTTGTTACTAAAAAACTGCTGAAAGCTCAATTTCAGGGCATCCTCTGCATATGAATTAAACTGGATTCCCCTTTCCCTGGCTTTCACCCTTCCCCCTAGAAGTAACAAGAGGCCATTTTTCTGAAGGTCGTCTGAACAATTTCAAAGGCTATAACAAATCAAAATGTTCCCTGCATCTGATATCAAACAGGGCTGATGCCAACACTTATTAGAGAAATCAGATTCAGCTCCCCACCCCCTCGACCCACATGCACACACACAGCCAACTTTGAAGTGGGAAGAATGCGGGGATCAGAAATTACCCTGGAGACAGCTCTGGCTGTCTTTGAAGGTTTCCTTTGATACCACCATTTCTTTTCCTCTCTTATGCTTGGAGGCTAAAAGCTGCCTTTTTTTTTATTGATATGGGGTAATTAATGAAGCTATAGCATTAACATAACCTAAATCCCCTAATAAGATAAATTCAACCGAGACACATATTTTTTCAGTTAAGTCTGACTGGTATAAAATCAGGACAATGGCCAGGTATTCATCTTCAATCCTGCCTTTTAACATGCTGAGTCATGGCTCTTGCTACTCCCTGATTACAATGAATAAGTGGTTGGTAAGTCCGAAAGCATTTTTGTTTTATTAGACGAATCAGGCTATTGGTCCTTGGTATCAAAAATATGCATTGCAGGTAAAGAGACAGGAGGCTTGGGTCATGGTGGTGGTTGTTACGCAAAGTGATAGCCTTGCTGGGCTGGATTCTGATGGGGAAAAAACCTGCAAGGTCTGGAAATTAGGGGTGGTGCTGGGCCACTACAGCAGCAATAAGGATAATGAAACTTTCGAATGTGCTGGCTGCTTCAGGCTTGGAGGACACAGACAACCGCAGAGGCAGAAGTTAAGCCCATAGGAGGCTTCCTGAGCCACACCCAGGCCTCTGTGGCTGTGCTCCAGGAGACTGCAGCAAAACAGCCCCCTGCAGCCACCTAGGCACCAACTCAGCAAATGCAGGGCTGCGTCCCGGGAGCAGCGACGTCTCCAGCAACAACGTGCTCTTGCAGAAAACATGTCAGGCCCCAGTGGCTCCTTCCAGACGCCACATTTCATTTGGGATGTGCCAGACAATTCAACACGTTAATTGCACTAATGCCTAGATTGTATATAAATAAAGTACACACAGAGTACTCAAAATAGAGCACTAATAATGTCTGCATGGTTTATTTTTATCATTTGTGAAGTGCTCTGAAAAAAAGGGGCTAATCAAATTGGCTAGGATGAGATTCTGGGTGGAGCAGTCATTTTGAGAGCTTCTCTGCCAAATGTGGTCAGTGTGTCCTTAAAGTACCAAGGGGCCTGGTTCTGTCAGTCTTGCAATTTCCAGTTTTAGGGTCTCTGCTTACTGCTTGGGCCAATGCATACAGTTGTAAAGGGGGACACAAGGCTTCCTGGCCCACCACATTTCTGATGTCAACCAGGGCCCCAAATGCACAGCCATTTTCCTTAGGAGGAAGAGAGAAGCTGGGCTAATCTCTCCTCAGGAGGGCCCGAGGTCTCCCTTTACTCGCGTGTCTGTTTTTATCCTTTGACTTATTTACGACTTCAATTCCTGGCGCTCCTTTTAGTCCCCATTTCTCATTTTTGATTCTCCACTTTGCATTCCAGCTTGAGCATTTTCATATCCCAAGTAGGCTTTTTCATCATCTCCTCCCAGACAGGACTGGGCTCCTACCATGCTCCTGGCACAGAAGTGCACCCTAGGGACAAAGAGTCACACGATGGAGCCTGTGCCCTTGAGGAGCTCCTGGCAGATGCAGGATTGAGATCCAGCCCTGTGTGGCGGTTGGCAACTTTAACATTCTAGGTCTCAGTCTCTCCATGTGTAAAATGAATCTAAGAGCAGCCCCTACGTCATGATGCTGTGAGGAGGATTCAACAGTCACTGTGGGCAAAGTTCGCTTTGTGCAGCACCTACCTGACCAATGTGTGTTAGTATTGTTAGTATTTTTATTAATTGCAAGATGGACATGCAAATAATCATGATGCACTAATTTTAGTACTAGTAAAAGACTGTTCTGAATTCTGTGGGTGTGTGGATAATGATGACTACTCTGTGCTGTAAGGAGAGGCAAACCAGGTCGGCCATCTCTAGAGCCCATGCTCGTAAGCAAAGAGGCTCTTGGGAAAATGGAGACAGGATGGGAAGGAAGATGGCATTCAGCCAGTGTAAAGGGAAGAGTAAAACTTTGTCAGGTGGTCTAGGAGGGATCCCAGGGCAAAAAGCACAGGACGTGCAAATATGTGAAAGAGTCTGGCATGTCCTGGCAGCTACAGGGAGCACATGAGGCTGGAGATAAGATGAGGTGTGTGTAGAGAATGATGCCAGATGAGGTCAGAAAGGAAGGCAGGGGCTACGCCATGAGGCCTTGCAGAAGAGTCTGGATTTTATTCTACAAGCCAGAGTGTTCAGAAGTATGTTCTACAAAATGGCAATGTCACAATATGTTCTAAGAATAAAGGAAGACAAAAGAATTTGGTGGTCAAATAAGTTAGGAAAATATTGCATACTCTCTACTCCCTTAAGATATTCATAAGGCACATCAGCAAACTGGTTTCCACAGTAAAGAAACCCACTGAACTTTCTCTAACCCAGAGTTTCTCCAACTTGTTTGACCATGCATTGCTTTCTGCCTAACATCTATTAATAGCCTACTTTCCTACTTTGGGGAGGACTGCTTTGGGCAAGGGGGAGATGGCGAAAAGAAAGAGAATCATCCGCTCGCATGTGTATTTTAGGAAGACAGCTCTGGAAGCCAAGTGAAGGACAGACTGTGAGGGAAGCAAGACTGGAGACTAGAAGTGAGGCGGTGCGTGCATTCTTCAGTGCAGAGATAATGAGAACTGGAGAGGAGCGAGAGGGGTGGAGAGGGATGGGGGGCCCGGTTTGAGAGTTACTTAAGAGGGAGAACTGCCAGTAATCACTGACAGCCTAGACCAGCGGGATGAAGGGTAGAAAGGTTTAACCAGTTAGGTGGTGGTACTGTTAAACAAGATAAGGAAAAGAGGAGGGAAACTGAGTTTAGGGAGAGAGATGATGAGTTTTGTTTTGGACAGGCTAAACTTGAGGAACATGGGAAGAAGTCTGATCTAGAAACAAATCATGAGTGATCCTTGCGTGGGTGACATGGATGGGAATGGCCAAAGAGAATGCGCAGAGGGAGAAAAAACTCTGGGAAACTGGGAAGTCAAGGGTGAAGACAAGAAAGAAGGAAGGAACTGGAGCAGCTGAGGAGGGGCGATCAGAGGCATTTTGGGAGCACCATACCTATGAGACTCTATACTCCAAGACCATTGTTTTAAGTGTAGAATAAAAATAATACCAGTTATAATTTACTGAGTATCGACTAGATGGAAAAGTGCCAAGTGCTTTATGTGTATTATTTCGCACACTTTCAGGAAGGGGCAATTAAATAGAATGTGAAAGTCACCATGCAAAGTAGGTAAATTTCCACTCCTCCTTACGATCTCAATTCAGAGCATGCTTCATTTGCACCCTAAGTTTGGTAACTCTAGTAGCACGGTCCTGATTATGACTCACGTTTCTACGTATTTGTTCTCCATCTCTCCAATTCGCTTCTAAGTCCTTGGCAAGCAAGGGTTATGTTTTGTACCAGGCGTGACTATGAAGTTGTCAACTTTGAAAAAACCCAACAAGAATGGCATCTCAAAATGCCACTGCCCATGGTCTCTGCGAGGGGATACACTACCCTCAGTACTGCCTCTGCTGCTGACCGACAGTGTGGAACCTTCTGGAGCAGCTGTCAGAGTTTACAAATCAGACGCACAGACCATACCTGACTGATTACTCACTTTACACGCGTGCTCCAAAGACATTTGGTTTTTCCAAAAAGAAAAAGTAAATCTCCCTTCAATGAATGATATGGTATCAATGAGGAAATTTACGAGAACTGGGCACAGTCCTTGGAGCAGGAGTAGCATCCCATGTAGACAACACTTGTGTAGAATGTGGAAATGCTGGGTTACTTGTTCAAAACACACATCTCATTATATCACGGGCCATGCTTCTTATGGAACGCCCTGCTACGTGCTAGGCCACAGTTACCACCTTTTTTTGAAGAACATTCTATTCTCATTATAATGTGGCTGTTGGGTGGTGAGTACCGGTATTCATGCTAACAAACTTTTACGTTTTAATGAGTCATGAGGGAAGGAAAGGCTCCTGATGGGGTGGGGAGACCAGGCTCCGCGCTGAGAGTGGCCTGGCAGAGTGTGGGGCATCTCAGGCGGGGTGCTCATTACACTCCGGTGCAAACACAAATGAAGGCTGTCAGCTCCCATCGGCCTCCTCCGACGCTCTCTGTGGAGCCATATGGAGACTGTGCAGTCAAAAGGAATTAGGGGTTCACCTGGGTGAACTTTCCATGAAAGAAGTCACCCGTGGAAATAACACGTCTTTTTCAACAGCAGTATTCAATATATGCTGCTGTGCACAGCAACTTCCTAAGGGTGACTTGTTAGTTTTGTGGAAAAAGAGTGTCATCAGGTTGTGTCAAATGAACAGGAATTTTCCTCATGGTTCTAGGAAAAGCAAAATGCTGACCCCTGGGCTACTGAGGAGCTGTTTGACTTGGGGAAAAAAAATCCATTTCCTCAGAAGACACATTTAATGAGGCAACGGGGGTCTAAGGTGATAAATTAGAAATTCAACTAAGGGCATCAGGCTTAGAGGAAAAAGCAGAAGCTTGGTGAAAAATGCAAGCAGAGAGAACGAAATGTTTTTTCATAAAGTGTTCACCCTCACCCGGACAAATCTACGTTTGTTGATCATTTCCGCTATGATTGCTCGTTTTTAATGCCATTCATCTGAGACTCGACTACATTTGTTCTGGGATACAGAAAATCAAGGAACACGCAAGATTCCAGAATGCTTACCTTGCCATCTTCGGTGTAGACATTCTCGTTATATCCCTTTACTATTGTTCGATCAATGAACAGGCTCCGCATGACGACGATCACTTTCAACACCTTTCCCAAGGTCACCTGCCAAACACATGTAAGTTGACACTTGAGCACGCAAATCACACAACGTTGGGCAGGAGTGTGAGAAGAAATGACCACCTGGCCGATCCAGTGAGACTGGATTCACGGTGCTGGCCCTGTGGCTCCTCCAGCACTGGAAAACGAACTCTCAGTAACAGCAAGTTCTTTCTGTAATCACTGAAAAATGTTTTGGGCCTCAACTTGTCTAACTTCCCTAAATTTATTTATAGTTTTGGCTTACAAACTCTGAGGACAAGTTTTACATGTTTACTATCTGCTGGAAAAAGTAAAATCCTTCCCCTTCCCATTTTAAGATTTTCTTTTTCAAAGGTGAGGATCCTACAATTCTGGCCATTATAGGATTTAGTGAGCGTGTTGTTTCGTACTATGTCGTGGCCCTACGTAGACCTATGCAATATGTACAGAGTACAATATACAGAGCAAAGGCAGGTACCAAATGCCTCTTGGTTGAACTATCTATTTAAAGTAACTGGTAAAAGTGGAAAAGCAATACCAAATAAAGTCAGGAGGTAAAAGGAAAGTAGCTGAATTTTATCTCCAAAAAGGAAACATGATCCTGGAAATACATTTAGGTGCTTTTACTCTCAGAACCTAAGCACATATTATACATTAAAAAAAAAAATCCTAAAAAAAGTGCAGTTTCATGTATGCCAGGGTAAAAGGAACCTGCTGTGCTTGCTGGAATAGGCTCAGCACCAAGAATAGAAACAGCACCTTCCTTTCTTTAGGGACACTATGGTGTGGATATGGCTGTTTCCCCCCACCAAAACTCACGTTGAAATTTTATCCCCAGTGTGGTGTTGGGTGGAGGGGCCTAGTCGGGGGTGTTCGGGTCAAGGAGGTGGATCCCTCAGAAATGGCTGGGTCCCTTCTCGAGGTACTGTGTCCCTGCTCTGGCGAGACTAGATCAGCTCCCTAGAGAGTGGGCTGTTATAAAGCCAGGACACCCCTTGGGTTTTGTCCTTCACATGTGTCGCCGCCCCTTAGACCTTCCACCATGTTGTGATGTTTGTGATGCAGTGCAACACAAAAGCCCTCACCAGCCGGTGAAGCAGATACGGGCTTCATGCTTCTTATACTTCCAACTGGCAGAACTGTGAGCTTAATCTCTTTTCTTATAAATTACCCAGCTTCGGGTATTCTATTATAGCAACAATAAACAACATACGGATGAAGACAAGGGGCTCACGTAACTCTTCTAAAACGTTGCTAAAGCTTTTCATGTCGTATATGAGACCCTGGACGCAGACCCCAGCCCGGGACCCACCCGCCCATAGTCCGAGTTGCTCTGATGAGGCTTTGATGTCACAGAATTTGCTGAAGGAAAGCCCTGCTGAGCTGCACAAGGTAAGAGCCTTAGCCCCAGACAGCAATCCTGATCCTTCAACTCCAACCTGCCGTCAGTTTCTGGGGATGCCACCTCCAATCACCCCTTCCTCATGTCCCCATTCCTTGCAGTTTCCAACTGATCGTCCCCAATAACAACCTTCTGCTTTCCTTGATTAGCCCTGGGTATCAGTGAACACCTCCAACATTTGATTCCTTCAATAATTTCAAGTGTTAGGTTGATAGCTCTATTTCTGTATACTTTAAATAGTACTGAATGCAAACGTGGTAAGAAAAAATAGGTATTTACATTTAAGGGAACACTAATAAAGACATCTCATTTCTGCATAACACTTTTAAATATTGTCACACCATGTAATGTTCAGTGGGTCTCTTTATTTTTTTATCATCCTATGTCCAATCAATGGGTCATTTTTTTGTGGAACTGAAAATCCCTATCTAAGGATGCCAATAAAACATGGAGGTAGAGTGAGTAACTCTGTCTTTAGTCAACATGGAGCCTATTGGAAGAAAGGGAGGGAGGGAGAGCAACTGAGTTATAGTTTTTGTGTGTGTGTGTGTGTGTGTGTGTGTTTTTTTGAGACGAAGTCTCGCTCTTTCACCCAGGCTGGAGTGCAGTGGTGTGATCTCGGCTCACTGCAATGTCCATCTCCTGGGTTCAAGCAATTCTCCTGCTTCAGCCTTCCGAGTAGCTGGGATTACAGGCGAACACAACCACGTCTGGCTAATTTTTTTGTATTTTTAGTAGAGACGGGGGTTTCACCATGTTGGCCAGGCTGATCTCAAACTCCTGACCTCAAGTGATCCATCTGCCTTGGCCTCCCAAAGTGCTAGGATTATAGGCGTGAGCCACCGCGCCCGGCCGAGTTTTGTAGTTACAGGCACTGAAATCAGTACCTTCTCACTAGGCTAAAGTGAATGTAGGCCCAACACATTCTCCACAGGTCTCCTCTGGAAGGGCCACTGTTCGCAACTGCACGTTTTAACTTTCTTTGCTAATAAGCCTAGGTGACTAAGCAATTGTTTCCCGAAACACCAAAACCTGGCTGACATTAATTAAATGATAAATTGCCTTTGTAATTTAAGTTTCTTAAGATGGATTTTAGAAATACACACTAATAACACTAGAAATTTTATATGCAACTTTTTTTGTATTAAAAGTTAATTTTGATATTTTAAAGTTAACTAATACTTTAAAAAGTTAAAAATATAAATGTTTATTATGGAAAAATCTAAATGTGGAGAACAAAGGTTCTTCCTATCTTCTTGATAGTTGTTCCCGGTCTTGCGATAGAAAGATAATCACTATTAACATTTTGGGGTACTTCCTTTCAATCTTTTTATTATCAAAGGCTTATGGTTTTTGAATTTCTAACATTGTTATAATGAAACTATATATGTATATATATATATTTTTTCTGAAACAGAGTCTCACTCTGTTGCCCAGGCTGGAGTGCAGTGGCGCCATCTCAGCTCACTGCAACTTCTGCCTCCCGGGTTCAAGCGATTCTCCTGCCTCAGCCTCCTGAGTAGCTGGGATTACAGGCGTGTGCCACCACGCCCAGCTAATTTTTGTACTTTTAGTAGAGATGGGGTTTCACCATGTTGGCCAGGCTGGTTTTGAACTCCTGACCTCATGATCTGCCCTCCTTAGCCTCCCAAAGTGTTGGGATTACTGGTGCGAGCCACCACGCCCAGCCATGTATATTTTCAAATCAAATTTTCCCTTAAAACTATGACAAGTATTGTTCCATACTGCTATATAGTCTTCAAAATCAGTGTTGCATTGCTGCACGACATTCTGTTGAGAGGATATCCTATAATTTCTTTAACCATTCTCTTATTGGTGGACATTCAGGTTATTTCCAAGTTTCCCCTAATATAAATATGGCTGCAGTGTATACTTTTGTTCACAAAGTTTTCACCACATTTGGAATTATTTCCCTAGATGTGCAAAGTCGTAATTACTGTGGCAAACAATACAAATATTTTAAGGCTTTTGATATAATCTGCCAAACTGCTAACCACAAGGGTTATGCCAACCAGAAAGGTATGAACACACCTATTTCATTCTGCTCTTGTCAGCGATGGGCACTACTAAATCAAAACAAAACAAAGTAAAACCCAACAAACCCCTTCCCTGCCCAAAGTACCAACTTAATTGATTTTTCAAAACTTCTTATTATGGAAGATTTAAAAACATATACACGAGTAAATGAAATAGTACAAAGAACCCCATGAACCCATCCCAACTTCAACAATGACCAACTCTTGGCCAATCTTGTCACCTCCACCTCTACCTCCTTTTCCCTCCCTAAGTTACTCTTCTGAAACAAATAACAGCATGGTACCACTTCATCTGTAAATATTTCAGGACATATTTCTCGAAGGGTTCCAAAAGCACAAAAGCAGAACCATGACACCCACATCTATAGTAACGCTCCAATATTATCAAGCAGCCAGTTCAGTGTTCAGATTTCCAACAGCCTCATAAATGCCACTTTATTACAAGTCTGCTTGTATCAGAATCCAGATATGGCCCACACAAGGTGGCTGCCTGACACATCTCATAAGTCTTTCCCAAACTAAAGAGATGCCCTCCCAACCCCATGCCCCCATTTTATCTGTTGAAGAAACTGGGTTATCTCCTACGGAGTTTTCCACAGTCTGGGTTTTGCTGATGGCATCCCGGTGGTATACTTTAACATGCTCCTTCTTCCTCTGTGTTGCCTGCAAATTGATAATAAGATGAGGTGCAGGCTTGATTTTTTTTTTTTTTTTTTTGCAAGATGACTTCTGGGGCTGTAGTAGTTTATGGATAGTCAGTATGAAAAGTCTTGCACTGGCTTACTTTTAGGATCTTCTGAATCCATAAAGCTCTATGAAGTTTGTCAATTCTCATTTATTTATTTATTTTTTTTTGAGATGGAGTCTCGCTCTGTCACCCAGGCTGGAGTGCAGTGGCGTGATCTTGGCTCATTGCAACCTCCACCTCCTGGGTTCAAGTGATTCTCCTGCCTCAGCCTCCCAAGTAGCTAGAACTACAGGCACATGCCACCATGCCCGGCTAACTTTTGTATTTTTTTAGGGTTTTGCCATGTTGACCAGGCTGGTCTCGAACTCCTGACCTCAGGTGATCCACCTGCCTCGGCCTCCCAAAGTGCTGGAATTACAGGCATGAGCCATTGCACCCGGCCAATTCTTATTTTTTATAGAGCCAAAAAAGATCCTGGTGCTCATCTAAGTTGAACAGGCATAGAATTATGGCTTGATGGATTTTTTTTTTTTGAGACAGTCTTGCTGTCTCCCAGGTTGGAGTGCAGCGGCACCATCTTGTCTAGTGCAACCTCTGCCTTCCAGGTTCAAGTGATTTCTCCTGCCTCAGCCTCTCTAGTTGCTGGGATTACAGGTGTGTTCCACCATGCCCAGCTAATTTTCGTAGTTTTAGTAGAGATGGAGTTTCACTATGTTGGCCAGGTTGGTTTTGAACTCCTGACCTCAAATGATCCTCCCACCTCGGCCTCCCAAAGTGCTGGGATTATAGGCATGAGCCACTGCGCCTGGCCTGGATTTTTAACATGGTCATAATATACCCAATTTTGGAGCCTAACATTTTGAGGCTTTGGAATCAGGTCTCGGCTCTGCTGTTGGAAAGCTTGGCCTAGCTACCTACCTACTCTGAACATCTAAATGGAGATAATGGCATTCCCATCTCAGATGACTGTGAGGAGTCAGTGAGACAATGCACAGGTGAAGAGGACAGCACAGGGAGTGCTCAGTGGCAGCTACTGTTACTTGGCCCTAACCCCTGTTTGGACTCAATGGAGGTGAAATAGTTTGAAGCCAGTTAACATCAAAGCTGGAACCAGAACTGCTGCTGTAGCCAAGTCAGTGAACTGACTGACCTGGCCCTTATGTTAATTTCCCTTCCTGCTGTCACTCCTGGGGCTACAGCAAGCTGAGAGGGGGTGACAGCTGTGCTGGACTTGAAGGATGAATAAGACTGTGGGGTCTGCTGAGTGACCAGTGAGCAGAAAGTGCCTGCAAGCCTGAGGGTTGGGCAGCCAGACCTCCTGGCGGTGGCCATTTGGTGTGCAGGTCAATTGCTCCTCCTCTCCAGCACTGGGCTTCAGGCCCTCATTCTCCACTTGCAGGCAGTGTGACCCAGGGCAACTCAGACAACCTCTGGTGCCTGTTTACTCAGCTGTGAAATGTGGTGGGAGCTTTTGAGGAAACTGAAGGAGGCGCGACCATGTAAAACTTGGGCCCTTGGTGCACAGCAAAGCTCAATGGCTGGTAGCATCCTTTCTCTTCGGAGTGTGGTGCGGCAGGAAGGGTAACATAACAGGAGCCCTCCTGGCTCTGCCATCGAGATGGAGCCTGGTGTGCGCTCTCCAGCAGTCCTCCCAGCCCTCACATCGCTCTACGAGGATTCCGATTCTCATGTATCTGGCGTGTGCCAGTTTCTAACGTATCTGGATGCACCAGGTTGTAGTGACCTTGAACTTTTTGATAGACTGATAAGGCAATGCGGCACATACAGGCCGATGGGCATCTTTCCACAAACTAGCCAACGCTGGTCACAGTCAGCAGCAAAACGCCCACCGACGGGGCTACAGGTCGGCTCTTGGCAACTGCTATAGGATACCACTAATAAAAGCTAATGCCATCTGGTAATGAAGCGAGCTTGCTGTTGCCAAGGTAACACTTTTCTATACCAAGCAGCACATTTCCAAAGAGCTCGCTCACTACTCATGGTAGAGAGTCAGGGAGGCACTATGTTTCCTGTGCAGGCATCAAGGTGCACTTGAAGAGGAAGCCCAGCCCGCCTCCCATCTGGCCATCGCCTCCCCGAAGTGTATTTAGAAAAGCTGCCCCTGCCTAGCCCCCCATCAGGTCAGCTGCACTCTGGGCAGCGGGGGCTGAAACTGGTGGTCTTCTCTATCTGCTTTTCCAGCGATCGCCTGCCAAGCTGTATTCCATGAAGAGAATTTCTAGTCCACTGTGGCAAGGCAAGTCACAAGACAGGAAAGGAAAAGTGGGAGGAAAGTAGAAAAAGTATTGAGTTCGGCTCTGCCAACTGATGTCGAACGAAAACCGAACACATCTGGTGGTGGAAATGATATATCTACCGCCTAACCATGTGAGCTGAGAAGGTGAGAGGTCACTTAAAACGTTCTTCCCCTAGAACTCGTGTAGGGGAGCTTTGAAACTGAGCGGTATCTGTGTCTAGTATCAGGGGAGGTGAGCTGACCAAAAGCTTACCTGCACGAGGAACCCGGGCCCAGGTGGCATCCCCAACCTGGCAGAAAGCCCGTGTGTGGGGGGTGAAGGGGGGTAGTTCAGGGGTTTGTCAGTTAGACAAATGGTGGCATGTCTAAGCCCTGCTTTGGGGAGGGGAGTGTGTTATTAAAATTAAAAAGAAGCCAACTGTTTCTGTAAAACCGTCCATGAATGTTATTTTCTGTATACAAAATAAAAGTCTGATATGTAAGTGCCCTTAAGGGGTCTGTTGTAATTTAAATGATGTTTTTCCAAGTATAGCAGAAAGAAAGAGGGAGAGGGAGAGAGAGGGAGGGAGAGAAAAAAAGGGTAAGAGAGAAGGAGGGAGGGAGAGAGAAGAGAGAGACACAGAGGAGGAGGGGGGAGACACAAGGAGAGAGGGGGAGAGAGAGAGGTGAGAGAGACAGAGGAAGAGATGGGGAGAGAGAATGAGGGAGGGAGAAGGGGGAAGGAGGGGAGAGAAGGAGGAAGGGTGGAAAGGAGGGGCAGGCGGGCACTCCTCAAGGAGATTTAGGAAGCGTTTTCCTTCGTACAATACTGAGAGCCTTTCTCTTTGTACTAATTCCAAACAAAGAACAGGCTAAGGTGAGTGAGTGCGGTGAGCAGTGTCCTGCTGAAGAAATGTCTGTACTGTGCACAACACTGGGCAAGGACACTGCTTCACAGAATCACAGAACTGCAGGGCTGGAAAGGATGTGAACAATCATTATCTCTAGCTCTCCCATTTCTAAAGAAGGAAACTGAGGCCTAGGGAGGTTAAGAAGTATCAAATATGGCTCCTACCTTAAAGAAGGTGACAAAGCCGACATATGCCTGGAGTCACTGGAGGGCACCTGAAGTGCTCTGCCACCTGGAGCTCACAGTGTGCTTGAGGAACGAAGGGAGGAGGACACTGCCTCACTGAGCTGTCTGGCACAACCAGAACATGCCTGGTTCAGCACCTGCCCAGTGCGCTGCACATTTTGAAAGGGTAGAGTTGGCTGTATAGATGAGCAGTTCCCAAATGGGGTTCCAAATGGGGATCTCCTCTAAGGGGTGTTTTTAGATGTGGTCTGTAAAAACTGATCAGTGCCCCTACACTTTTCCTGGGGGTCCTTCCTCCGTATCATGCAGATTTACCCCTTGGCTCTGGAACAAGGGCAGGTGCATGCACACAGGGCAGGCAACTTCCTCCTCCGTCTGCCTAACAACCCCGGGATTCAGCCCAGGCAGGTGTCTCATTCCCATTCTTAATAGAAGGAAGCTGAAGTTTTGAAAGATTTGAGTCCAAGGTCACTGGTTTTCTGTGAAGGGCCAGAAGCTGCCTCTTGCTGTTTCCCTACCTCATGCCTGGCCCATGACCCCACATCCGTGTCTATAAATCACAAGCAACGGTGACCAAAGAGCCTTGAGTCATGGACTCCTCCAGCCACCCAGCAATCCTCCTCCAGGGCTCTGTTAAGGGGCTCAAAGCCTTGCCAATCGAGACTCCTGGCTTCCCTCACAAATGACTTCATACACACAAAGCTGACCCCATCTCTAAGACGCTAATAAACTACTTGCTCCTCTAATTTTAGCTTTTTTAAAAAAGCTAGCACTCTGAATTCTGCACAGCTGCTAGGTAGCCCTGACAGAGTCGTGCTGGGCGGAATTGTTCTCTTAACAGCAGGCTCGAGAGCTGCAGCAGCAAGGGGGATGAGGGAAACTGGCTGTTGCTTCTTTCTAGGAAAACTGTAAAATTGGATACAGTCAAAAGAAAACAGAGACAGACCAACTCGGAAAGGCTGAAACTCTGGCAGAGCTGGGGCAGAGAAGATAAACTGTCATGCCACGGAAGAGGGGGCCACCAGGACTGTATCGTGCAGGACAGTAACTGAATCATAAAAAGAAAACAGAGCGATGTGACTTGGAAACCAAGAGGTCAGACTGAGGGACTGTCAAAGCTAAAACTGATGTTCTTCCATGCTGAAGGTCACTCATTTTGCTCTGCAAAACCAAACCAGTTGTGCCTCCAATGATAAAACACAACACAATATAATGTGATACAGGAAAGGAGAAATGGCCCTGGGGGCGGCTGCCACATACGGACTAGACTCCAGATACAAAGTTGTTACAACCCTAAGAGGTGAATTGTATTTTTCCTCTGACAAGGACCCAGCAAAAACGAGGCAGGCAAACTGAATGTAGGGTCTGTTTGCCAACAAGTCAGAAACCAACTTGCCAGCAAGATGGGAGAGCACGGCAGCTACAGTTCTGGGCGCTGGGAGGAAGACAGACCTGCATTTGTGTCTTGGCTCTGCTCCCTCCTGGCTGTGTGACCTTGAGCAAGTCACTTGACCTCTTTAGGCCTCGGTTTTCTTGCCTGTCAACCCTGAAAGGAATGACACCATGCATGTGAAGTGCTCAGCACCGCGTCTGAACCATGGCAAGGGCTGGGTCAGTCAGTGGTGGCCACAGGGTGTATTAGTCCGTTTTCACAGTGCTGAGAAAGACACACTTGACACTGGGCAATGTACAAAAGAAAGAGGTTTATTGGACTTACAGTTCCACATGGCTGGGGAGGCCTCACAATCATGGCAGAAGGCAAGGAGGAGCAAGTCATGTCTTATGTAGATGGCAGCAGGCAAAGAGAGAGCTTGTGCAGAGAAACTCCTGTTTTTAAAACCATCAGATCTTGTGAGACCCACTCACTATCATGAGAACGGCACGGGAAAGACCCGCCCCCATGATTCGATCATCTTCTACCGGGTTCCTCCCACAACACACGGGAATTATGGGAGCTACAAGATGAGATTTGGGTGGGGACACAGTCAAACCATATGACGGGGTTACCCCATTAGTCCCCTCAGCACAGGGATAGGCAGTGTGGGATGAGCGCCAGGGGTTTGGAGCCTGAGACCCAGGTTCAGATACTGCCTCTGCCACGTATAGGGCAGAGTGGCCCTGGGAAAGGCAGCCCACATGCACTTTGACTTTCTTACTTCTAACATGGAGCCCTCTCTAAGGTCTGCACAGCTGATGCTATTGGGCGTCCAGAAGAGCTACTGTTGGGACACTGTACTCAGTGGGCACTCCTTGCATCATGGCAAAATATTATCACTGTTGTCATTATTAATATTTTTGAGACAGGGTCTCACTCTGTTGCCCAGGTTAGAGTGCAGAGGCGTGATCTTAGCTCACTGCAACCTCTACCTCCCGGGCTTAAGTGATCCTCCTGCCTCAGCCTCCCAAGTAGTTGGGACTACAGGCATGTGCCACCAGACACAGCTAATTTTTTTTTTTTTTAGATGGAGTCTCACTCTGTCGCCTAGGCTGGAGTGCAGTGGCGTGATCTCGGCTCACTGCAACCTCTGCCTCCTGGGTTCAAGTGATTCTCCTGCCTCAGCCTCCTGAGTAGCTGGGATTACAGGCGAGCACCACCACACTGGCTAATTTTTGTATTTTTAGTAGAGACGGGAGTTTCACCATGTTGGTCAGGCTGGTCTCAAACTCCTGACCTCGTGATCTGCCTGCCTTGGCCTCCCAAAGTGCTGGGATTACAGGTGTAAGCTGCTGCGCCCAGCCCAGCTAACTTTTTGTAGAGACGGGGTTTCGTCATGTTGTCCAGGCTGGTCTTGGACTCCTGGACTCAAACAATCCATCTGCCTCGGCCTTCCAAAGTGCTGGGATTACAGGCGTGAGCCACTGCAGCTGATCTGTTATCATTATTTTTAAAAATTATTAAACACCCTGCCTAATAAGACGTGTTTTATTTTTATATTTTTATTATTTTTTAGAGACAGGGTCTTGCTCCGTTACCCAGGCTGGAGAACAGTGGCATGATCATAGCTCACTGCAGCCTGGAACTTCCGGACTAATTTTTCTTTTTTCTTTCTTTTAAATAGAGATGGGGGGGGGTGTCTCACTACGTTGCCCAGGCTGGCCTTGAAGTCCTGGCCTCAAGCAGTCTTCCTGCCTTGACCGCCCCAAGTGCTGGGATTACATGTGTGAGTCATTCCACCTGGCTAACAAGTTTTTTATGAGGTAGCTTATTCCACTCATGAGTGAACTGGGGTCATTTGCTAAAGAGCCATCAATGTTAACAATTTGGGCAGCACTTCCGATTTTCCTTAGCTCTTCTATATTCTCCTCTCTTCCAAATTCAGAAGTATCCTGGTTGGAGGGGAATTTCAACACAGTGGACTAATCCATTTGCCAAGTGTCATAAAAGGTTTTCATGCCCGGGAAGGGTTATGAAATAGTGTTCCATCTCATACTGTAAATATAAAATTCTTCGTAATCTTCCTATCTCACCTCGTCTCCCCTTCAATAATAACAACACCAGTTCCCATAAAATGTAAAGAAACAAAGATAGAATAGAGAATTGTGCTTTCCAATCTTGGTTTCATGCTACCTCTGGGCTTCCCTTGCAGTCTTGCGAAAAATCCCCCCAAACTATCAAAATTAGCTCATTTAATTTATAAAACATATATTCAAATGTATAAAATATAGCCCTTCCAGGGAAAGCGAATACAGAATTAATGCCAATGCCTGTATAAAAATAGGGCCTCCAATCCAAAAAGATTCTATGTGAATCAAGTGGGATACAGGTTACCTGACAAAATGGGAAGCTACCGTTTTCTTGAACATACTGAAAATGTCAAGGTGCTCCTAACAGATGTGAAGAGGAATCCTCGACAGCACACGTCCTTTATCTGTACGTGAAACTGAACATGACAGTAATGAAGCCCGCCTCACACTGTGTTCCTGTCTCACTGAAACTACCTGCCATCCAAGGAAGCTGCTGTTTTCTGTGCTGGGTGGAACCAGCTGGTCCAGTAGGCACCCCACACAGTGGCCTGGTAGAGAAGGCTCTGCCTCATATTGGTTAGGCCAATAAAACTGCCCCCTTCCAGGGCCAGGCACGGTGGTTCATACCTGTAATCCCAGCACTTTGGGAGGCCAGGGTGGGAGAATTTCTTGACCCTGGGAGGTTGAGGCTACAGTGAACTGTGATCAAGCCATTGCTCTCCAGCTTGGGTGACAGAGCAAGACCTTGTCAAAAAAAAAAAAGAAAAGAAAAAGAAAAAACCAACCTGCCTCCTTCCAGAATTTGGACTGCAGAACATGGAGAAGAACCTAGAGCTGCCTTGGATTGCAAATTGCTTGTTCTTCAGTTCCTTCTTCCTCCTATCTACCCAACAAATATCTGTTAAATACGTATTATGTGCAGGCCAGGCATTAGGCACCCAGAGTGAGAAATGAAATTCACAAAGCTAAGAGTCTAGTGAAGGAGATAGGCAATGAAGAAGTGTATAAATACAGAAATAGAAATTACGACGAGTTATGAAAGAAATGAACAAAACGGGGATAGCTTAAAGAGAGATTATTCAGATATCTACATGTGAAAAAATGACATGTAGAACAGATCACTCAATTATTCACTTGCTCATTCATTTACTCAAATACTTACTAAGTACCCACCAGGTGCCAAGCATTGTTCTAAGGACTGGAGACCGAGCAGGGAATGAAACAACATGTGATCTCAGGCTTGTACATCCTTGGATGGGGGAGGGGGTTGTGGGCAGATAACAAACAAAAAATACTTGGTCTGTATGGGGCTATGAAGATAATAAAGCTGGACAAGGGGGTTGGTTCCAGTTTGGTTGAAACCTACTGGGTAAGACAAGGTCATCCATGCCCAGTGCCAGAGCAGAGCGGCACAGGCTGAGAGGGCAGCACCTGCAAATGCCTGGTGTCCTAGGAACAGAAAGGAGGTCAGACAGGTGGGCAAGAGTGTGACTGGCCTTTGACGCTCTGATGAGGAGCTGAGTTTTGTCTGGGTGAAATGGAAAGCAACTGTAGGGCATTCAGCAGAGGAGTGGCATGTCTGGTGTGTGCTTTTAAAGCAACACCTTCCTGCTGCTTTGTGGAGGCATCAAGAGAAGAAATGGAAAGACCAGGAGAGGGAATAATGGTGTTAGTGAAAAGGGGTCCGGATCCAGACCCCAAGAGAGGGTTCTTGGATCTTGCGCAAGAAAGAATTTGAGGCAAATCCATAAAGTGACAGCAAATGTATTAGGAAAGTAAAGGAATAAAAGAATGGCTACTCCATAGACAGGCTGCTCAACTGATTATACTTACAGTTACTTCTTGATTATATGCTAAACAAGGAGCGGATTATTCATGAGTTTTCCAGGAAAGAGGTGGGTATTTCCCAGAACTAAGGGTTCCACTCCTTTTTAGACTATATAGGCTAACTTTCTGACATTGCCAGGGCACTTGTAAACTGTCACGGTGCTGGTGGGACAGGTGCTTTTCAAATGCTAATGCATTATAATGAGCATATGAGTAGTGAGGATGATCAACGGTCACTTTTCCTGCCATCTTGGTTCTGGTGGGTTTTGGCTGACTTCTTTACCACAACCTGTTTCATCAGCCAGGTGTTTGTGACCTCTATCTTGTACTGACCTCCTATCTCATCCTGTGACTAAGAATGCCTAACCTCCTGGGAATACAGCCCAGAAGGTCTCAGCCTCATTTTACCCAGCCTCTATTCAAGATGGAGTTGCTCTAGTTCAAATACCTCTGACAATGGCGGCTTCAACTAGGACGGTGGCAGTAGAGAAGTGAGAAGCCAATGGATTTAGGAACTGATATGATTTGCTGTTGGACTGGATATGAGGAGTGAGAAAAAAGGGGAAACTAAGTAAGGAAATCTGCAGGCTTCTGGTTTGAGCACCAGGTAATGACTTTGCTATTTATTGAGAAGAAGAAGGGAAAAACCTGGAGGGGAAATAGCACTTCCTTTTCACCAAGTTTAGGATACTTCAGAAATATGTAAGCGAAGAGATGTCAAATGGGCAGGCCAGGCACAGCTGAGTCCTGAGCTAGAGACAGTTCAATTTTACGAACAATAATAACAGGCCCTCTTTTTCAAGGTGGCCTGGGTGAATCTCAGATGAGCTGATGCTCATCCTAAACCCACTCCTGTGAACAGCATTAGTTTGGACTCTGAGGGGCTCAAGGGGGCTCTTCCCCAAAAGTGGTGGGTCCCGGACTTAAACAGGACTCTCCTCTTGATAAGGCAGATTCAAGTCCAGGTGAAGGTGGTCCCCACACAGACTTGCCACTTGCATTAGAAGGGTACCACAGTGCCCTCTGTGGCAAATTTGGCCCTGTTAAATCTCCGCTGCTTCTGCTGATACCCCGTTAGGCAGCACTTGGCTTTTTAATATTTTGTCTGTAGGATATATGCCAACTTGACCTTGATGAAGAAAATTTTAATACAAATCAATATGTGGACAAGGTCACTTTAAAAATCCAATTAATATGAATGGAAAAATATGTCCCACAGTTCTGTGAGCTGAAAGTGGAACAGCTGCAAGTTAACAACAAAAGAGGCAACCATACAACACTGTTTGGGTTCTTGTGTGTCTGAGAATGCAGCTCTCTGTGTCCTTAGATACATGAGGTAGTTAGAATACTGAAAACTTTTTTATTTTACTTCTATTTAGGGTAGCTTAAAATTAAACTGTAGTTTGTTTGAAGAAAAACATAAGATGTACTGAAAACTGTGAATTCCTATAACCTAATTTTAAATAAATTAAACTCTGGACTTCAACTCACCCAGGAATCCCTAGAGAAATCTAAGGCTTTTACAAGATTTGAATAGCAGCAGTTTGCATTTATGTAGAATTCATTTACAAAACTGTTTGCAATGATCACCATGATAGAAGGGGAAACCGAGGAGCTGGTATTTAAAAGTCTTGTTTATTCCTACAAGCATTATTCAACCAGAGCTCTAGACACTTCCTTCTCAGATTTACCACCTCTACCCCTATATTTCACTCCTGATTAATGAGAAAATTTTATTTTACGCCAAGAATTACAGAAGCACACAATAAATTATAGGAATGTATCATGTATTACTATTATTATTGGATTCTTCCATATTGTTCTATTTTCCTTGTTACATTATATCCCATTTGGAATCTCAGCTTTTCTACCCTTAAACCAGGTTATAAGAGAATATAAATGATTAAGCATGTACCTAAAGACAAAACTACCTTGTAACTTCAGGGAACACCAGCAAATTACGTAAAATCAGAATGTGATATTAGGGGTGCCAGTGAAATAACATAAACCTATTTCTCAATTCATTTACGTTTGGATTTTTTTTTTAAAGGGCTACTGAAGGGCCCAGAGCTGAGTGATACAGGAAAGTCCCACACTTTGCAGGGCTTTTTCAGCACCCTAGGGAATCCTCATGGATTTGAAGAGCAGATGTCCTGCTATGCAGGGCTGAAAAGAAAGCTTCCATCTAAACAACACCAGCTAAGGTCACAGACAATTGTGTGAGTGTGTCTGCTCACCTCCACAGATTACACTGCAGCAACAAATTAAAAGGCGCCCAACTCTTTGCAGCCAAAGGACAAGCTGCTGCCTTGCATAATGTCTGCTCTTTCCTCCCTCCTGGACCAGTGTGGAGGATAGTTTTGCAGGCTCCTTCGTTCGAAAATAATACAAATCAGCAGACTTCCCATCTATCCCTCCCCATCCCCAGCAACCTCCAGTTACCTCATCTGCCACTAGTATTAATGCTCTTCACACACTCATTATTCTTTAATGATGCCTGTTTGTAAATAGCAAGATGGGATGCAATTAAACCATGAGAGGCTAAATAAACACACATACTAATTAGGATCTTTACAAGAGATTTTTTTTTTCATGTATAGACTGGAATTTACCTTTCATTAATCTAACTTAATTGCAATAGTGCACCAATAAAGAGTCAACACAAATTAAGTGCTCTAAATGATTTCCCCATATTAAGGATGAGCAAGTGATCCTTCCTTTGGGTAACAAGCCATAGTGTGCAGGAGGAGGGGACTAAATGGGAAAACAGTACCACTAAACATTAGGAGAAGGATTTTGGCACTAAGATAGGTATTGACACCATTATCAGAATGCTGGTGCTTCAGATGCCTGAAGTTAATGAGGTCAAGGTCAAAGGTTCAAACTGCAGCTTCACCCCTCTTGCGAGTCAACTAGCTTTGCTTGGTTCCATGGTAGCAGACATCACCCCTTACATGTGTCAGCTGTCACTGGTTCCAAGAGAGACCAAATAAGGGTTTGGAACAATGGGTTCAAATCCATTCCCACTCCTAGAATAATAATGGCCAGGAACATTTGCTTCGTGGCAAGGCAGTAGATATTTCTGTATGGAAAGAACATCTGTTATTTGCAGGAAAAGAAAAGTTCTCATGTTTTAACCTTTGATTCTAGAAGGTGTGAAAGATTATACACATTTGGCAACTAACTTGAAGCAAGAATATGATGGTATATCAACATTAGATATAGTCTTTTAGCAAAGACACAGAGTACCTAGCAACGTATTCATTAAACAGGTGCTGACTGAGCCCTGCCTAGATAGCAGGTGCTGTGCACAGTCAGGAATCTAAAAAAATGTCACTCATCCAGAGCACTCTCCATCCTTTACATATTTTACTTTTCCTTCCCTAATCACTGCTGTTAACCATCTATCGCCTTTCTCTCCTGGTCAAACACAGACATGCATGGAGATGCAGTGGCCCCAACTTCCCTCCTGCCCCACAGCTGAGCCAGTGGTACCACTGTCTTAGAACTGGCAAATCTTAAAAAGCCAGGGCCTGAAAAGTCCAGAAAGGCAAGAGGTCTGAGCCAACCACCCCGAGGAACTGAGACTCTCCATTAAACTATATGACCAAGAGACCAATTAGATTCCGGGATTCCTAATTTAAAAAGAAGTATTTGGGAAGCTCTCCTTGACATTTTCCTAAGTCTATTTCATGGAAAGGGGTCTGTGGTCAAGCATGTCCAGGAAACAATATGCTCCTCTTGAAGATTCACAGTGTGTATGAATTAAAGGCTCTGAAAAGGACTGCAGCTAAGGAAAGTGCTTAGCCTTCTTTAACGAGTGAGTGCTTCCTAAACTTACTGCCCACATGAACTTCCTTAAGAATTAGTGTTCCAAGAAACCCACTTTGGGAAACAGTGTTACATTAGTATCAGGTAAAAAAATAACTTGCTATTCAACCAGGCACTGGTAGCCTGGATCCTAGTTTTGCAATTTGATACCACACGTCACTTCACTCACTCCCATGTCACTCCCTGCAGGTAAAAACGTGACAGCAATGCTGCTCCCCACTCCTTTACCCCAGAGTCTGGAACCCACTGAACCTGACTTCACTGTGTAACAGACCAACAGAGGCTCCAAGGATAGGAAATGGCTCCCTGACAGACTGTGGATAAAAATCTGTCAACTCGGCTGGGCGTGGTGGCTCACGCCTGTAATCCCAGCACTTTGGGAGGATCACCTGAGGTCAGGAGTTCGAGACCAGCCTCAACACGAAGAAACCCCGTCTCTACTAAAAATACAAAATTAGCCAGGCGTGATGCTGCCTGCCTGTAATTCCAGCCACTTGGAAGACTGAGGCAGGAGAATTGCTTGAACCTGGGAGGCGGAGGCTGTGGTGAGCCGAGATCATGCCATTGCACTCTAGCCTGGGCAACAAGAGTGAAACTCTGTCTCGGGGGGAAAAAAAAATCTATAAACTCTAAGATGTTTAATCGCTCCCAGTTCAAGAACTTTTAAAGATCCACTCTTAAATGCCTTTTTATGGTTACATTATAAGTCTCTGAAAACCCAGTCTTGTAACAGCATCACCAACAGCCCTCACTTAATCACTCTGGTAGATCATATATAAAAACAAAACAGAGCTAAAAAAAATCATTCCATGTTAGCGAGCAGATGTCTAGCCCATTTGCAATTAATACGACCCACTTCCATACAATCAGACTGCTTAAAATTCCTGGAACAAGATGTAAAAGTTAAGATGCAAATGTTCTGATTTTAATGAGAATGAATGGAAACTATAAAATCCTCTCTCCCTTTGAGGGTAGGTACAATCTACATATAAGTCCCAACTGCACACTAAATTTATCAACAAAACAATCATTTGATAAAGGCTGTGTGAAGGAAGAAAATAGAACTGGGAAAGTCAGAAGTATTTTCAGAAAGCACTGCCTACCAAAATTACATTTGATCAAAACCATTATTCTTTTAAAAAAAACTTCACTCATTTCAATACATTTCCCCTAGTCACCTACATGCACTAGGAGCTTCCTATATTTCTTTGAATCTCTGTGACCTTTTCATGGATAGCAGCAGAGGTTGATAAAGAAAGACCAGGACTTGGGCGTTTCATGGATCTCACTTCAAATCCCAGCTGTACCACTTAATGTGACCTTGAACAAGTTACTGAACCTTCTGAGTCTCAGTGTTCTCATCTATAAAATAGTGATAACATCTTTGGCTGAGGAGTGAGTGTGAACATCAAATAAATAATCATAAGCATATAGTAAGGGGTGAAATAGAGTCCTGAGCACACAGTAGGCATATTAAGTGGTAGCAGTGATCAGAATAATATTCACAGTGGCAGGGACATACTCTGCTAGGATCAAAAGGCAAATCTCACTGTTGTGAGATGACACTGTAACATGGTGCATTCCTATCATGAATGGTTACTGGGAATTCAGCAAAAGCCAGGTGCTATTGTATATGAGGGATACAACAGCGTTGTACACTGAGGATACAGCAGTGACCAAAACAGTCTCTATCCTCACAGAGCTCTCATTCTAGTGGGGGAGCCTGGAAAAAAGAAACAGAGAACATGGGGAAGAGATGGGTCATGTAGGGGCTTAGAGATCATGGTAAGGACGTCTCTTGGTGCAACGGGAAGCCCGTGGAGTCTCCTGAGCAGAACAGTGACACCGCACAAGTGGCACTCTAGCTGCTGTACAGATTACACGGGTGCAAGGGTGGAGACAGAGAGGCCAGTTGGGAGAATGTGGAGAAAGATGGCAGCCTGAACTGGGTGGCATTGGGGAAAGGTGAGTAAATTCTGGATATGCTTCTCAGGAAGAACCCATGGAATTTACCAATGGATTGATTGTGAAGTATGGGAGAAAGAAGAGGCAAGGACAACTCCAAGAATTCTGGCCTGGGCAACAGGAAGAATCTCAAGCAGCAAGTGTGGAAATCAAATGGCGACATGAACAGGCAGATGAATCTGAGGCTGAAGTCCAGGGAAAGGCCAAGACTAAGGATGTCAACTTGGGTGCCACCAGCAAATAGAACCATTTAAAGCCATGAGATGCATGAGATTATCTAGGGAGTAAGAGTAGACAGAGAGGGGGCTAGACCAAAAGCTGAGCTCCCAGATACGTCGATGTTTTGGGGAGATGAGTAGTAATCCATAAAGGAGACCAAGAAGGGATAGCCAGTGACAGGGGAGGCAAATCTGAATGAACAGTAGCTAGTATTATGATAGCTTATTCTAAGGCAAAAAGTAACAAAATATCTACTCCAAAATTCCATTTGGCAAGCCTCACACATCTTTGTAATTGAAAGAAGTGGACATAGATGGATGCGCAGTGAAATAAGCATGATCAATAATGAGTCACCTTAAAAGCAGACACGAGAACTGCCGCCATGGAATCTTAACTAAAAACGTCACTCAAGGTGGGGAGGGGGAAAGACAAGAATTTTCACTCTAGGTTTGATTGAAGGACCCAGATTATTTACAAAGGATTTTTGAATGGAAACAACGGCACTTTTTAATAATCACAGTGTTTAGGATCAACAGTTGCTGTGGTAATTAAGTGCGTGAACACGGCCTACAACATTTCATGATCTTCAACAAGTGTCTAGTGGAAACCACTGCCCTCCCACTCCCACTCCCACTGCCCACTGGCACAGCTGTGAGCAATGCTATCTGAATTAAACAGGCAATTTTCATGGCAACCCCAAAAACGAAGGCTTCAATTAGCTCCACTTTACAGAGGAGCAAATGACGGCACAGAGACTGACTACTCAAACTCACATGACTAGAAATGGCCAGGCAAGGATTTGAACCCCAAGCTGCCTGGCTCCAGAGCCTGCCCGCTAATTACAATTTGCTTACAAGTCAGGTTAATGATGATGATGATGAGAATGATGACTACTATTCCTGTAACTACATGTAGTACAATTAGTTCAATTAATTTTTATTAAGATCCAATATAATACAATTTATATAATCAATAATACCATAGACCATATTAGTGTAAATGCAGACTAATTTTTTAACTCAATTGCCAACAGAAACGAATTGTGCATGTCGTTTTTATTAAAATCGAGCAACTGTTTTATCTCAATGTATAAACACCATGAAAAGATTAACTGGAGAAAAAAATCAACTGTGTAGACTGATATTAAGAAACAAAGTAAAATATCAAGATAAACTGCTTTTAAAATCAGTTGAAGATTTAATATAGCCCTGGAAGGTTTCAATTATTTACATGCTTGGTCTATACAGTGTAAATCCAAGTTAATGAGATTCAATTGCTGTATATAAATTTGAATCAGGACAACCCGATTGTCTACAAGAAAATAGCAGCTTGGGCTTCTGTGTTAATAATTCTTCGAAACGAAGCTTACGGGTCAGGAACAGAAACATCATTTTTGCGGCACATTATTGACTGCAGTGGGTGTGGAGAGAAATGGCTCCATTTGGTAAAATACAAACCCTAAGACAAGTTGCAAGGGATCCACAGTCTATTGATCAATACCATTGTTCTTCTAACAACGAGGCCAACACCAATACCTTACATTGTCTCTTTGTCCTATAGAAACTATGAAGTCCCAAGAGAACCCTTCTTTGTGACGTTCCCTGTATCTAGTACCAAGGGCTCTGGCGTGCTATGTCACAAGGCGGAACACAGCAGACGTTAACAGGGCACTGGCCAGCTCCCAGCACCTCCCTGTGTTACCCTCTTCCTAAAGGCACTGCGCACAGCAATATATGATACTGTGGGCACCATCAAACGGCATTCTACAGCAAAGCGATCCATGTAAGATCAATCCACGATCCCTCTTTGCACACAGCACACCCCTTCAATACAGGCATAAATGGGATTCTAGGGGCATAAAGGAAGGTGAGGCTATCTCGGCCTGGAAATAAGGGTAGGCATTTGAAAGATGACATTAGAACCCAATCTCAAAGAATGCACAGTCGTTTTGCCAGAAGGGGCAACAGGTGGAGAAGGGGGCCATGGGCAGAAATGTAGGTACAAAGCATAAAAGCACCAGGCATGGCAATCTTGTTCCTAAGGAGCCCCTGGAAACGGGAAGGTATTTTTTGCTTGTCACAGTATAAGTCGGGGAGCTACTGGCAGTCAGCAGATTGGACCCAGGAATGCTAAACCTTCTGCAATACACCGGCCAGTTCCACACTGGAACTGAAATTGTTCCATCCCAAATGCCAACAGTGCCTCTACTGAGAAACATTAGAGAATACTGAGGATACCCAGGGAAGGGAGGAGAGAGGGAAGAAGAGGAGAAAGGTCAACTGAGGCCGGGTTATACAGACCATGTACACTAACTATCCTAGAAGGGGGGCTTTATCCTGCCAGCGTCAGGAGCCAGCAGGGTAGTGGACTGGCGTCTCTGGAATCATGAGTCCAGTGTGGAAGATGAGGGGAGGCAGAGTGCTTCGAAGCAGGTAGACCAGGAGACCAATGAGACGGCTGGAGCAAGAGTTCAGACGACAGGAGATGAGAGCAGTGCAGATGGGGCATGGGGCTGGTGTGCAGGGACAAGGCATGCTGACAGCACATCAGGAAGAATGCATGTGGCATTGTGGGTGACAATGGGGATGCCACCTGCAATGTAATCAGTGCTAGATATTACAGTTTGGGGTTATCTTTCACACAGTATTTGATCAATAAGCATTTGTTACAAGAATGAAGACAAGTACTGAAACAGAAAAACGTCAAATTGGAGACAAGTTGCAAGGGATCCAAAGGGTGTAGGATAAGCATAAGACAAGTAGTCTGGCCTGAAAACATCCAACATTTATCACTGACTAAAACTAAATTAGACAACCTTAAAAAAAAAAAAAAAGTAAAGGTAGTGGTAGTACCATGCATTCACTCAAACCACTTTTCTAAATTTTAAAAAGAGTTTCACCCTGTCTCAAAAAGGCCAGTGCCACCTGTTTCTACCTGGCATTAATTTCACATATTCAAAATATTTTAAAAGTTAAATCCAACAAAATTCCCTTGGAAGTGGAATTGCCTTCTCCAACATTTAAATTCACTATTGTAAATGCCAGTCATTGAAATATACCTGTTAGGGATGGAGGAATATGTTTTCCACCTCTTTGGGACAAATGCAGTTGCAATGTGTGGAAGGAAACCAGAGATCTGAATTATGGGCTTTCAAACGTTATCTTTAGAAATTATGAGCCTGATGATTTGGGCATATTAGCATTTTTGGAAAAGGGGGACAATCTAGATTGCCTAACTAGGCTATTGCTAATGTAGACTAAATATTTTTGTGGAATCTTAGGGAAACTGTCAGTTACCCTTAAGTCCTAAACATACATTCACTGGACAGATACAAGTGCACCACTGCCTCTGGGAATGACTGTGCTGTAGAAATTAACTGAACAGACAATGTATACCTAGTAAGTAGCATTTGTCAAGCAAACACACAACTCCCTGAAATTAGTTCTAAGAAAAAAATATTTATCTCTAAATTTGACTTAGTATGTTTTTGTCACAAAATAAAAACTATGTAACATAAAGTGTTTTCTTTCTGTATGACTTAGCTGTCAGAAAATTGAAAAACAGGTTTAATGCCCAAGCATTCTTTTTCAAGCTGCTCCACTCTGGTGCCTGAAAGCATCAACTCCTTCTGGTTTCTTTACATGGCCATTTTCATCAACAATAGGATCTCTCCCACTGCGCTTTAATGTGCAAGCCACCAAAAATTCACCCGGAAATGAAACACACATGTTCCAGCGTACTGAGTATGAAACAAGAGTTCAGAGAACAGAAGCTGGACCTGTAGGACAGCAGAAAGCCTACGAACAGACTCCGAGCTCTAGCTGAGGTCTACAGCCAGTGTCCTTAACCTGCTTTGGGAATGAGCCTCCCATTCTAATGAAAGTCACAGACCCTCTCCCTCAGAAGAAGGCATAGAAGGACATCCACACATAGAAAACTGCGGGGTTCAGAGGTTTCCTGAAACCCATCCACTACCTCCCGGGAGTTCATGGACCCAAGGTTAAAAGCCCTGAGATAAAGACAATAGCAATTTCAAATGAGTAGGGAGGAGGAGGATAGGGAACTCCCACAAAATGACATTACTAGATTTTAAACAGAATGCCATATTTACACGGAACTTGAAATTGTTTGCCTCCAAAAGATAAATAGCCAAGTACAGTTTTGGCATACATATTTAAGATGGAAGCACAGCACATATTTTGCCTAAGAGATCTCAGAATTGAGTGGGCCCAGAACAATTTCTGAGGCAGTTCTCAGCCTCGGTTGCTGGGTCCTGAGTTCACCTCTGGCTACAGGGAGGCTGGAGACTCTAGGGAGCTGAGGGCCAAGTGGGTGGCACCCTGAGCAAGCAGGCACGACATGCTGCAGGCTGGGGAAGACCTGAACATTTGGCTTCGAGTGACTTTTTTTTTTTAAAGATGAAAGTTTGAGCTCTCAAGTCAGACTGGGATCCCAATAGTCAATCTGTCACTTAGTACTGTAGCTTTGTGGGCTTGAGCCTCTTCAAGCATGTGTTTTCATTTGGAAAATGGGGACAATGCCACCCACCTCCTGGGGTCCCAAGCAGGGGTGAGTGCGATGGTGTGGGTAAAGAGCTGCGCACGGTGCCCGGCACAGGGAGTGCTCACACGAACAAAGACACTGGCTGAGGAGACCTCTGGTGTCGGGCCACTATGTACCCCATGAATTTTACACTTGAAAGGAAACTTTATACTACAAAGTTTTTCCTTTGTAAATTTTAATTCTAAGAATAATGCATAATTCTTCTTCTTCTTTGTTTTTTTTTTTTTTTTTTTTTTGAGATAGGGTCTCGCTGTGTCACCCATGCTGGAGTGCAGTGGCGTGATCATGGCTCACTGCGACCTCAAACCTCCGGGGCTCAGGTGATCCTCCCATCTTAGCCTCCCGAGTAGCTGGGACTACAGGCATGCATCACCATGCCCAACTAATTTTTTAAATTTTTTGTAGAGATGGGGTTTTCCCATGCTGCCCAGCCTGGTCTTGAACTCTTGCACTCAAGCAATCCACCTGCCTCAGCCTCCCAAAGTGCTGGGATTACAGATGTGAGCCATCACACCTGGCCTTAATGCGTGTTTCTAGTAAAAGTGATCAAACAATACTTAGGTGTCTTAAGCAGAAAGTAAAGAAACTAACGCTCTTACCCCACCCACCATGAGATAAACACTCCTCTCTAACAGTGCAGTGTACAGATATCCCTTCTAGCCTGTTTACAAGCGCACTTATCAATAGGTATATGTCTGTTTCCCTCAAAACCAGGATTGCACAGTCTGTATTTCAGGCTCATTTAATAATATATCATTCCCTAATCGCTCATCTCAGTATTTGAAAGAAGACATTTAATTTTCATTTCTTTACACACACATGCATGAATCTGAATCAACACTTACTCAACCAATAATTACTGAACACCTACTATGTGCCAGGCACCGTTCTAGCGGGTTGGGACGTATCATTGAACGAAAGAGACAAAGATCTCTCCTGTGTGGAACTTAGGGTCTTCCCAGAGGAAACACAAAAGCAATAAGCATAACAATAAGGAAATCATATCCTACATTAGAAAGTGGTAAGAATAACAAAAGAAAATAAAGGCTGCTAAGGAGATAAGGAGTTGGGGTGTAGTCAGTTGTACATGGTGGTAGAAGGGACAGGATAGCGGAGCCTTGAAGACTAGGAGGAATGGGGGCTTGGGGAAACCTTTGGCCAAAGGCTTTATGGCAGCACTGGGCCTAGTGGTGGGGGAAAGTGGGGTAGAGTCAGGGGCAGATGATGGGCTGTCACAGGGGACACAGGCTTTCACTGGAGGGAAATGGGGAGCCACTGCAGGTTCTGAAGAGAGAAGATACATGCCTGACTTTCCCTTTAAAAGGCTCTGGCCTCACGTGGAGAACTGACGAGAGGCAGGATGGGAGTGGGGAGGCCGGGTAGGAGGCAGCTATAATAATCCAGGTGAGAGGGACCAGAGGCTTGGAGAGGGGTGGTGGCATTGTGGGGAGCAGAAGCAACAGATTCTGGGCCAAACACATATCGTTTCATCCAATGTGGATATCTAAATATGCATGCTTAGAAATGTTAATTTCTTATTCTGAAATAACTTTAAACAAGTTCAGAGTCACAGAAAGTTCCAACAACAGTACAAAGAATTCCCGTACACCCTTCATCTAGGTGCCGTTAGCACTACCCTGCACCTGCCGCACACTCACATCTGCACTCTCTCTGCACACACACCCGGTCCATCGTCAAACTGTCGCCCATACATTTTAGCACCCATTGATGATTCCTGATTCTTGTCTGAAACAATTACTATGGTGGCTACCCAATTTTCTAATTTCTTTTACATTTCTTAGTTCACATTCTACTGTAAGAAAGAGCGTTCCCAGAGCTATTGCTAAAGAAATGAGCAATATACCATGAGCTATTGTTATACCGATAGCTCTCAACTTTTTACTCATGTATTTACTTAAACCAGTATGGACTCGAAGATTATTACTGTATTCAATGGATTGTAATCCATGGGGTGTTCAATTGTCCTGGGTTTGGTAAGTAGGAGGCTCCTTCCAACTGGCTTCTATGTCTTTTTTTTTTTTTTTTTTGAGACACAGTCTCACTCTGCCACCCAGGTTGGAGTGCAGTGGCACGATCTTGCCTCACTGCCACCTTCACCTCCTGGGTTCAAGCGATTCTCCTGCCTTAGCCTCCTGAGTAGCTGGGATCACAGGCAGGCACTGCCACAGGCAGCTAATTTTTGTATTTTCAGTAGAGATGGGGTTTTGCCATGTTGGCCAGGCTGGTCTCGAACTCCTGACCTCAAGTGATCCGCCATTCTCGGCCTCCCAAAGTGCTGGGATGACAGGTGTGAGCCACCATGCCTGGCCTGTGTCCTTTGATGTGTCCCTATCATTCTTTGGGCACTTCCTTACTTTCCGGTACAGCAAGATGCTCCAGGCTCATCTTTTCCTGCTCCCGTTCTGGGATCAGCCACTTCTCCAAGGAGCTCCTATTGGTGAGAATGATACTTGGAAACTAACATGTGGATGACAGTTGTGCTCACTGTTCCTGGGGTCTCACTGCTTCTAGACCTTCTCAGCAGACAGAACCGGGAAACATGCACTCATGTGTACAGACACATCTATATCTATTTCTACATCCATACAATAAAAACAATCCGTTGATACTGATACTTCCAGTTGCAGTCCAACACACTGAGGGTTGACTTTTGGCATTCTGCTTTCCATCTTTATAATTTCCCTCTTCAAAGGGAAGAAACCTGACTCCCATTATCCACAATTTATTTCCGTATTTGCTCAAACCTAGAACACACATAGTTTCAGAATCACTAATCCAAACCACTGTGAAAAACCAGCCAACCAACTGAAGTTTAATATTAGTTCACAGTTATTATCATCCCCAGCTTAAGGGTTTAGGGTCACAATGTCAAGTTCAAAGGTTACTAGTGTTAGTTCTCTATGCCTCTCCTATCCCCTAAGGTGTGGTCACATTATTCAATTGAAATATATTTCAATTTATTTGTTTTGCATTCTTCTTTTTTAAAATCTTGTCCAGTTTATTTATTTTTTCAAGTATGTGAAACATTCACATGTTCTAACAGTCAGAACTACGTAAGAAGGTATACCGGTATACTCAGAGTCAGGCCTCCCCAGCACACACCTCCCTTCCTCTATTCCCCGCTCCTCACCCGGGACATGCCTTTCCCATCTACCCACCCATAACCAATTTCTCTGCTTCAGGTTTATCTTTCCCCACTACAAATGAGCAGATAATGGGTATTTTATATCTCCCTTTTTCCAGAAAAATTAAGCGTATTAAGGATACTCTTGCATTTTGCTTTTTTTCTATTAACAATATATCTTGGCAATCACTGCATGTGAGTCACAGAGGTCTTTCTCATTCTTTTTGGAAGATGGAGAAAAAAGTGATGTGGCTCCACTGTGCGACTTATCATAATGTATTCACTCACGCTCCTCTGCACAGGCATTTCGGCTATTTCCAATATTCTACAATTACAAACACGCTTCAGTTAATAATGGTGTATATGCATTTTCATATAGTTGGAAGTGTGATGTACATAGTTTTCTTAGACACTGCCAAAGTCCCTTCAAACAGTTGGATGAATTTGCATTCTCATTAGCAAGGTATGAGAGGGCGTTTCCCCACAGCCTTACCAACAGAACCTGTTGTTACGTTTTTTAATGTTTGCCAATCTGGTAGGTGAGAAATGGTACCTCAGGGCAATTTTAATTTGCATTTTCCTAATTATGGGTAAGGCTGAACATCTTTTCATCTCTTTAAGTATCATATATATTTAAAATTTGGTGAACTGTCTATTTTCCTCATTTTCTACCCCATTTTTGGTCTTTTACCCTATATTTTTATGATTTAAAAAATAATTTTAGGGATATTAGTCCTGTCTGTAATGTATCTTGCAAATATTTTCTCCCAGCTTGGCTGTCTTTTGATTTTCTAATGATGTTTTTGACCATCTGAAGGTTTTTTTTTTTTTGCTTTTCATGACAGAGGCCCTACTGACTTGAGATGTCACCTGCATCATACTAAATTTCCACATGCACTTGGGTCTATGTCTAGGCTATTTTATTCTACTGGCTTGTTTGTCTACTTATAAGCCAGTACTGCACTGTTCTAATGATAGAGGTTTTAGGGTATGTTTTAATGCTTGATGGGGTTAGCTCCTTTGGTAGCTTTTCTTTTTGGTGTTTTCCTATCCTTTAATGCATACTTATTTTTTCACACCAACATCACCTTTAAAAAGCTTTCAATAAGTGTGTTAAATTAATTCATATTCATTGATATGATATATGTGTGGTCTCAACTTGGTCATATCATTTTATAGTTATGTGTGTAATATTTTCAGCGTTTCTTTCTCTAGGTGATACTTTCTTTGCTTGTTTATTTATTTAGGTCTACATTTTTGTTCTCACGCTTACCCAACAGATAACAGGAACATCACTTTCCCCAGGTTGTGACAATTAAAAATATCTCTAGGCCTTGCCAAATGTCTGCTGGGAGGCAAAAATCACTCCCAGTTAAGAACCACTGCTCTAAACCAAGCAATTCCACTCCTAAGAGTAGATCCAAGAAAAATTGTAGCCCATGGGTACCACGGAACATGAACAAGAATGTTCTGAGCAGGACCGTTTGATTATTCGATTCTGATTTTTCTGTGGGTACATGAGAGGTGTACATATTTATGGAATACATGAGACGTTTTGACGCAGGCACGCAATGCGTAATAATCGTATCATGGAGAACGGGGAGGGGGGCAGGTGTCTTTCTCCTCCAGCATTTATACTTTGTGTTACAAACAATCCAATTACACTCTTCATTATTTTAAAATGTAAGAGCAGGACTGTTTATAATAGAAAAACAGAAACCCAGAAATAAATCGAATGACCATCAATTGAAAAATGGATAAATAAATTAGAATAAATTCAGATAATGGAATATTTCCTATCAGTGAAAATGAATAAGCTATAGCTAAACCAACAAATTGAATGAAATTTAGTAAAAAACACAGAATGCTGAGTGAAAAATTAAGTCCCTGAAGACAACATATAATCCCTCTAAAATAAATTAAGTTAAAAACCAGGGAAAATTAAAGAATAAATTTACGAATACAAATATATATGGTGAAGCACCCCCTCCAAAACAGGAGAGAGAATGATAAATATGCAGGGGGATAGCAGCTCCTGCGGGGCGGGGGAGTGGTGGGGGATGCGGGGTAGTCCCAGGCAGCACAGGCTGCCAATCATGCTCCAGCTCCTGGTCCAGTGCTATGTTCAAAGGCGTTCACTGCATTATAAATAAATCAATATGAAAGGGCCATGCCTGCGTCAGTGATGACAGCGTGTCATGAGTCAAGGGTCACGATGAATCCAAATTTGTACATCTGAATTTAAAATGACAGAGACACCTCACTAAGCAGGAAGCCCTCCTCCCAGCCTGTGAGGCCCAGTCTGGTGTCTCCTGCTTAGGTGGTGTCAACTTCTGCTTTTCTTCCCCTCACTCCCGCGCTCTGGCCGTGCTGGCCTCCTGGGGTCTCCCCAGGCAAGCCCACTGCCCTCCAGGGAGGGTCTATTCTACCTGTGTGGCCTCTCCTGGACCCTGCCCCCCAAATGGCTCACCTGCAACCTCGCTTCATGCAGGTCTTGATTCACAGAGGGCTGCCCTGCCCCCCAACACCTTCTGCCATGCTGTAGTCCCTTACCCCGCTTCTGTTCCTCTTAGCCTTATCACCATCCAACATCACTTTATGCAAGTTGCTGGTCTCTTGTCCATTTTCTACACTACAGGCAGGCTCCGTGAGGGCAAAAACTTCTTGTAGTCCATGCCGAACAGTGCCTAGAACTATGCCTTTATCTCCAGGGGCTCAGTGAGTATTTACTGAATAAATATGAACACCTTAGTAGCATATCTCATAAGCCAGTTTGACACTAGAGCTGGGACTTAACAAAAAGGCCAGCCTTCATCAGAACTCCAAGGGCACAAAGGAGTTCTCAAAATGTACTCCACAGATTACCTGAGACTCAGCTGAGATGCCCAAGAAACACAGCAGTGAGAAAAGGTAGAGCTCCAGGACTCCACCGTCCTTCCCTTCGCTCCCTGCACTCTGGCCGTCCTGGCCTCCTGGGTTCCCCAGAGCTGCTGAATTGGAATTTCTGTACTGCCTGTCAAGAATGTGCACTTCCCACAAACTACGCTGGTGACTCTTAGTCCTTTTCAAGCCTGAGCACTATTGAACTCAGTGGAGAAATCAAGGCCCCAAATAATTAAGCAGTCTAGCTACTTAACAGTCTTTCCCATCTCAAATAACTCAGGGTGGAGTAAAATGAGATAATGTTAGTCTAAATGGTTGAAAATGGGATGTGTCATTCACAAGCAGTGTATGAATATGTTAAGGAAAGTGAAGGTCAGTTAAAATGTGGATTTAGAAAGACTGCTAAATGAGTTTTATCTTTTGCAAATCAAATAACATCTAAATAAAAATGATAAAATATCGAGATATATCTTCAATATCATGGTTGAAGCGTTTTTCTTTTCTTACATTTTTCTACCTAATAGATTAGTCAAAAATTGTAAATTAATATTTTAAATGCCGAGAGAAGCCAGCAGCTTGTTCCAGTCTCTGATTCAGTTAAGCTCTTAAAATATTTTGACTGTTCGAAGAAAATTAATAATGGGATGTTAGGTGGTAGATTAACTGACACTAAATATCAACATAGCTAGATTTATTTTTGGATAACTGTGCTCATCTCTTCAAAGAACGGAAGCAAGATTTATTATATCATGAGTTATTAATTTACACAATACCAAAACAGCCCCGGAACAGAGCAGAGAGCACCACAATGTATTTAAAGATTATGCAAGAGGCTGCAAGTTTAGATCTGACATTAGCTAGGGTGTGGATTGTATAGGCTACAGTCGATTACCTAAGGCGTACAAGGACACCAGAAGTTAAGCCAGTAACCGTCTTGGCAATTTCAGAATCAAATCAGTCACAAGTGTCATTCCTTCTCCCCTGAGTAGCCAAAGAGCAGATCCCCATTTCTGCCAGTATGGACAAACGGATACATATGAAAGTCAAAGATGCTTTTATTTCTGCCATTCATGTATTCATTCAGCAAATGCTGAGTGCCCATTTGTCCTTCCTCCCCTCCTCTCACCCCAACTCCTCTCCTAAGAGTGCACTCCCTGTGGGTTCACAATTGTGAAGAGGCCTCCAGCATGTGCCCTGTATCAAACACAGTCCTAGGCTAGGAGGTGACTGCTCCTAAGGTTCTGACTGGCCTCGAAGCCCTGGTGCTTCCAGGCCAACAACAAAAAAGCTGGTTTGGCTTTCGATAAGCCAAGCTGAAATACATAGAGGGCTCAAAAAGTGCCAGTTTGGTAGTTTCCCTCTCCCTCTTCCCTTTTTATACTCTGAAGAAACTGTCGATGATGGACTGAGACTCCCAATTACAGACCGGACCTGCCAGGAGGGACAAAGGTCAGGGTTGCTCCAGGCATGTCAGGAGCTTCTTGGCAGGGACTGCTTGATGAAGGGGGAAGCCAAAATGGGATCACCAAAACCTGCCTTTTGTCCGCAAATTGCCTGAAGTCCAATGACTTTATGCTGTTTTCCCATGCATATGCACAAATAACCCCCAAGCCCTCTACACTCATATACCAAAAGCAGATGAGATTTAGAACAACAATCAAATCAGTGGAATGTGTTATTGCAGAACCAAGGCCATTTAGCAGGAGCCGCTCTGGACACCCATGTGGGCACTGCAACATCAGGTTTCACAACTCAGGTGGCTCTTAGGAAAACGCCGTCTTTCCCTACTGATCACAACCCCTCCCTGCTCCTCCAGAAAGGAGTCTGCACTGGCTCTGTGGCTTGGGCTAAGGCTTAAAAATGTATCCTGAGGTGGGTGGAGCAAGATGGCTGGACAGAAGCCTCCCCTGACCATCCCCCCTGCAGGAATACCAATTTTTAACAACTACACACAAAAAAGCAACATAATAAGAACCAAAAATCAGGTGAGCAATCACAGTGCCTGGTTTTCACTTCATTTCGCTGAAAGAGGCATGGAAGAGGGGAGGAAAGACAGTCTTCAGTGACGCCACCCCTCCTCCTCCTCCAGCAGCTGCCAAATGGCCCAGAGAGGATCTGCCCACTTGGGTGAGGGAGGGCACAGCAACTGGGGGACTTGCCATTGAACTCAGTGCTGCCCCGTCACAGCAGAGAGTAAAGCCGTGCTGGGCTCAGCTGCTGCCGTGTCCACGGAGGGAGCATTTGGACCAGTTCTGGCCAGAGGGAAATCACCCCTGCCAATGTGGGAACTTGAGTTTCTCAGCAAGCCTCGCCAGCGGTGCTAAAGTGTTCTGGGGTTCTAGGTAAACTTGAAAGGCAGTCTAGATCACAAGGACTGCAATTCCTAAGCACGTTCTAGTGCTGGGCTGGGCTCAGAGCCAGTGGACTAGGGGGGCACGTGACCTAGGGAGACAGCAGCCCGGGTGGCTAAGGGAGTGCTTGCGCCACCCTTCCCCCAATTCTAGACACCACAGTTTACAGCAATGAAGGTGACCCTTCCTTCTTCTTGAGGATGGGAGAGCAAAGAGTAAAGAGGACTTTGTCTTGCATCTTGGATACCAGCTCAGCCACAACAGGATAGGGCACCAGGCAGTTGTGAGGCCCCCATTCTAGGCCCTAGCTCCCAAATGAAATTTCTCAACACCTTGGGCCAGAAGGGAACTTGCTGCCTTGAAGGGAAGGACCTAGTCCTGGCAGGATCCATCACCTGCTGACTAAAGAGCCCTTGGGCCCTGAATAACCAACAGTGACACCCAGGTAGTATGCCATGGGCCTTGGTGAGACTCTGAGATGTGCTGACGTCGAGAGAGATCCAGCACATTCCCAGCCATGGTGGCTCTGGGGAGAGGCTCCTTCTGCTGGAGAAAAGCAGAGGGAAAAGTAAAGGGGACTTTGCCTTGCCCCTTAGGTACCAGCTTGGCTACAGGAGGGTAGAGCACCAAATGGGCTCTTGGGGTCCCTGAGTCCAGGCCTAGGCTGTTAGATGGCATTTCTGGACCTGCTCTGGCAGAGGGGAGTCCACTGCCCTGAAGGGTGAGTCTCAGGCACGGCAGCATTTGCCACGCCTTTATGGTGAGTGTAAATTAGTACAACCACTATGGACTCTCCACTGACTGAAGAGCCCCTGGGCTTTCAGTGAATGTCGGCAGTGGCCTGGCAGAACGCCCCATGGACCAGTGGTGGTGGTGGTCACTGGGAGAGGCTCTCCTGCCTGTGGAAAGGGGAGGGAAGAGTGGGAAGGACTTTTCTTGTGGTTTGAGGGCCAGCTAGCTGCAGTAGAAGAGAGTACCAGCTAGATTTCTAAGGTTTTTGACTCCCATCCCTGGCTCGCAGACAGCATCTTTGAACCCACCTGGGACCTAGGGGAACTTGCCACCCTGAAGGGAACGACACAAACCTGGCTGGCTTCCCCATCTGTTGACTGTAGAGTCCTAGCACCTTAAGTGAACATAGGCGTAGTGGTTACAGCGAGCCTTAGGCAAGACCCAGTGCTGCGCTGGCCTCAAGGCAGACCCAGCACAGTCTCAGTAGCGGTGGCCACAGCGGTGTTTGCATCACCTCATCTCCAGCTCCAGGTGGCTTAGCACAGAGAGAGAAAGGCTTCCTTTGTTTGGGAGAAAGTAAGGGAAGAGAACCGAGTCGCTGCCTGGTAATCCAGATCTAAAAAATAGCCTTAAAGGGCAAATCTAAGTGTCTTAAAGAGGAGGTAGAGAAAAAAGACAGGGGTAGAAGGTTTATTCCAAGGGGTAATATCAGATCACTGTCCAAAACTAGAGAAAGATAACAACATTCAAGTACAAGAAGATTATAGAACACCAAGCAGTTTTAACCTGAAATAGACTACCTCAAGGCATTTAATAATCAAACTCTCAAAGGTCAGGGATAAAGACAGGATCCTAAAAGGAGCAAAGCAACAGAAAAGAAGTAACATAAGAGTGGAGCTCCAATCTGTCTGGCAGCAGACCTCTCAGTGGAAACCTTACAGGCCAGGAGAGAGTGGCATGGCATATTTAAAGTGCTGATGGAAAAAAACTTTTACCCTAGAATAGTATATCCTGTGAAAATATCCTTCAAGCATGAAGGAGAAATAAAGACTTTTTCAGATAAATCCTGTCTCTACCAAAAATACAAAAACTTAGCTGGGTGTGGTGGTGCGGATCTGTGGTCCCAGCTCCTTGGGAGGCTGAGGAGGGAGGATTACTTGAGCTCACGGGGTGAAGGCTGCAGTGAGCCAAGATTGTGCCACTGCACTCCAGTCTGGGTGACAGAGTGAGACCTTATCTCTGAAATAAATAAATAAAATAAAATATAAATGAATGAATAAATAAAACAACAGTTTATAAGACAGTATTTGCAAACTTCATGGTAGCCTTAAATTAGAAAATATACAATAGATACACAAAAAATAAACAGCAAGAAATTAAATCATAGCACCCGAGAAAATCACCTTCACTAAAAGGAACAAAAGAAGGAAGGGAAAAAGGAAGGAAGACCTCAAAACAACCAGAAAACAACAAAATGGAAGAAGTAAATCCTTACTTATCAACAATAACATCGAATATAAGTAAACTAAACTCTCCAATCAAAAGACAGAGAGTAGCTGAATAGACAAAAAAGCAAGACCCATTGATCTGTTGTCTACAAAAACAGCCTTCACCTATAAAGATATACATAGACTGAAAATAAAAGGATGGAAAAAGATATTCCATGCCAATGGAAACCAAAAGAGAGCAGGCGTGGCTACACTTATATCAGACAACATAGATTTCAGGACAAAAACTGTAAAAAGAGACAAGGTCATCATACAATGCTAAAGGGGTCAATTCAGCATGAGGATATCACAATTGTAAATATATATGCAACCAACAATGGAACACACCCAGATACACAAAGGAAATATCATTAGCGCTAAAGAGACAGGCCACAATACAATAATTTAACACCTCACTTTCAGGATTGGACAGATCTTCCAGACAGAAAACCAACAAAGAAACATCAGACCTAACCTGAACTACAGAACAGATGGACATAATAGATATTTACAGAACATTTCATCCAATGACTGCAGAACACATTCTTCTCCTCAGCACACAGATCACTCTCAAGGATAAGACTACATGGACCACTCTCAAGGACAGACCGTAGGTTAGGTCACAAAACAAGTCTGAAAACCTTAAAAAAAACAAAAACAAAAAACTGAAAGAATATCAAGGATCTTCTCTGACCACACTGGAATAAAATTAGAAATCAATAACGTGGGGAATTTTGGAAACTATACAAACACATGGAAATTCAACAATATGCTCCTGAATGACCAGTGGGTCAATTAAGAGATTAAGAAGGAAACTGAAAAGTTTCTTGAAATAAATGATAATGGAAACACAAAATAAAATTGGCAAACCTTTAGCCAGACTGACTAGGAAAAAAAAAAAAGAGAGAGAGAGAGAAGATACAAATAAAGTAAGAGATGAAAAAGGAGACATTACAACTGATACCACGGAAATTAAAAGGATCATTAGTAGCTACTATGAGCGACTACATGCCAATAAATTGGAAAACCTTGAGGAAATGGATAAATTCATAGACACATACAACCTACCGAGATTGAATCATAAGGAAATCTAAAACCTGAACAGACCAATACCAAGTAATGACATTGACGCAGTAATAAAAAAGTCTCCCAGTAAAGAACAGCCCACGATCCAATGACTTCACTGCTGAATTCTACCAAACATTTAAAGAAGAATTAATACCAATCCTACTCAAAGTATTCCAAAAAACAGAAGAGGAAGGAATACTTCCAAACTCAGTTTATGAGGCCAGTATTACCCTGATACCAAAACCAGACAAAGACACAACAAAAAAAATAAAACTATAGGCCAATATTTCTGATGATTATTGATGCAAAAATCCTCAACCAAATACTATCAAACTGAATTCAACAACACATTAAAAAGATCATTCATCATGACGAAGTGGGATTTATTCCAGGGATGTAAAGATGGTTCAACATACGCAAATCAGTTAATGTGAAACATCACATCAACAGAATGAAGGACAAAAACCATGTGATCATTTCAACTGATATTGAAAAACATTTGATAAAAACCAACATCACTTTATTATAAAAACCTTCAAAAATCTGGGTATGGAAGGAACATACTTCAACATAATAAAAGCCATATATGACAGACTTACAGTTAGTATCATACTGAATGGGGAAAAACTGAAAGCCTTTCCTCTACGATTTAGAACTTGACAAGGATGCCCACTTGCATCACTGTTATTTAACATAAGTCCTAGCTAGAGCAATCAGACAAGAGAAAAAAATAGAGGGCATCCAAATTGGAAAGGAAAAGGGTCAAATTATCCTTGTTAGCAGATGATACGATCTTATATTTGGAAAAACCTAGACTCTGCCAAAAAACCATTAGAACTGAGAAACAAATTCAGTAAAGTTGAAGGATACAAAATATACAGAAATCAGTAGCATTTCTATAAGCTAAGAGTGAACAGTCTGAAAAAGAAATAAAAAAGTAATCTGATTTAACAATAGCTACACATAAAATTAAATACCTAGGAATCAACCAAAGAAGAAAAATATCTCTACAATGAAAACTATAAAACACTGATAAAAGACATTGGAGAAGACACAAAAAGATGGAAAGGTATCCCATGTTCATAGGTTGGAAGAAACAATATTGTTAAAATGTGCATACTACCCAAAGCAATACACATTCAATATAAGCCTTATCTAAATACCAATGATATTTTTCACAGAAATAGAAAAAAAAAACCCTAAAATTTATATATGGAACCACAAAAGATCCAGAATAGCAAAAGCTACCCTGAGCAGAACAAAACTGGAGGAATCACATTACCTGACTTCAAATTATATTACAGAGCTATAATAACCAAACAGCATGGTACTGGCATAAAAAGACACATAGATCAATGGAAGACACTAGAGAGCCTAGAAACAAATCCATACACCTACAGTGAACTCATTTTTGACAAAGGTGCCAAGAACATACATTGGGGAAAAGATGTCCCTTTAATAAATGTTGCTGGGAAAACTTAATTTCCATATGCAGAAGAATGAAACTAGACCCCTATCTCTCACCATACATAAAAATCAAATACAAATGGATTAAAGACTTAAATCTAAGACCTCAAACTATGAACCTATTACAAGAAAATGTTGGGGAAACTCTCCAGGACATTGGTCTGAGCAAAAATGTCTTGAGTAATATCCCATAAACATAGGCAACCAAAGCAAAAATGGATAAATGGGATCACATCAAGTTAAAAAGCTTCTGTACAGCAAAGGAAACAATCAACAAAGTGAAGAGACAGTCCGTAGACTGGATCTGCAATATTACGGAATTTGCAAACTACCCATCTGACAAAGGATTAATAGCCAGGATATATAAGGAGCTTGAACTCTACAGGAAAAAAAATCTAATGATCCGATTAAAAAATAGGCAAAAGATCTGAATAGATATTTCTCAAAAGAAGACATACAAAACGGCAAAAACCCAGTTACAATAGCTTTTATCCAAAGACAGGCAATAACAAATGCTGGCGAGGATGTGGAGAGAAGAGAACCCTTGTATACTGTTGGTGGGAATGTAAATTAGTACAACCACTATGGAGAACAGTTTTGAGGTTCCTCAGAAAACCTAAAAATAGAGCTACCATACGACCCAGCAATCCCACTGCTGCACATATATCCAAAAGAAAGGAAACCAGTATATCGAAGAGATAGCTGCACCCCCATGTTTGTTGTAGCACTGTTCACAACAGCCAAAATTTGGAAACAACCTAAGTGTCCATCAAGAGATGAGTGGATAAAGAAAATGTGGTACACATACAGAACGGAGTACTATTCAGCCATAAAAAAGTACGAGATCCTGTCATTTGCAACAACACGGGTGGAAATGAAGGTTGTTAAGTTACGTGAAATAAGCCAGGCACAGAAAGATAAACTTTATTATGGTCTCATTTATTTGTGGGAGGTAAAAATTAAAGTAATTGAACTCCTGGAGATAGAAGGATGGTTACCAGCAGCTGAGAGGGATAGTTGGGGTGGGAGTATGGGGGCAGGATAGTGGGGATGTTTAACAGGTACAAAAAGTAGTTAGCAAAAATAAGTAAGCCTTAGTATTTCATAGCACACCAGGGTGACTACAATCAGTAACAATTTAATTGTACATTTAAAAATAACTAAAAGAGTATAATTGGATAACTTAACAAAACAAAGAATAAATGCTTGAGAGGATGGATATCCATTTACCAGGATGTGATGATTACGCATCACAGGCCTGTATCAAAGTGTCTCATGTACCCCATAAATATATACACCTACTGTGTACCCACAAAAATTAAAATAAAAACTTTCAAAAAAAAGTATCCTGGTATATGCAAGAGAATGCTCATGCCAACATTAGTTGTATAGCAAAATTGTAAACAACCCCAATGTGCCTTGGCAAGAGAAAGGATAAAGTGTGGATAGTCACAGGATGGTCATTAGATGACAATGATCAAACTGCAAGATATGACCACCATCAGGGATACAGCTCAGAAACAATATACATAGTATGACACTATTTTTACACAGCTCAAAACTCAAGGAGGCATTATTTAGCGATACAGGCACATGTGGCGAACTGCATTTTAAAAATGAGAAGGGGGTGCCTCTCAGGGTACAGATGACCACGGGTCAGGAGGCAGGGATTGGGGAGGAGCCATATTGGTTATGTTCTATTTCTCAAATTGAGTGATGAGCTCATGGATTTATCTAAGCTTTATAATTTATGTATACATTACATATATTTTTTAGTATATATCAAATTACATAATTTAAAAATTTTAAGAAAAATCTGGCCAGGTACAGTGGCTCATATCTGTAATCCCTGCACTTTGGGAGGCTGAGGCAGACACATCACTTGAGCTGAGGAGTTCGAGACAAGCCTGCCGTCTCTACAAAAAATGCAAAAATTAGCCAGGCATGGTGGCACACACCTGTGGTCTCAGCTCTTCAGGAGGCTGAGGTGGGGGGATTGCTTGAGCCCAGGCGGTTGAGGCTGCAATGAGCTGTGATCACGCCACTGCACTCCAGCCTGGGTGACAAAGTGAGAATCTGTCTCCAAAAAAAAAAAAAAACAACGAAAAAGGAAAAGAAAAAATCAGCCTGGTGCCTGGTAGTCCAAATCTTACTTGCCACCAGCATGAACTGTCCTCAGAGACAAGAGGATAGCATCCTGGAGGCTTGGGGAGATAGGGATAGGTGTTCTGACCGCACAAGCCCAGGAAACAACTTCCTCCAGTTCCTACTTGTCAAATGAGCACAGCTGGTGCTACCCTACCTCGAGGGCCACAGTGGGGATCAGATGAGACAAGTGCTGCGTAAGCCACAAGCCTCTGTCCACACAGACGTTCACTGTGTCATACAGACGGCTGGTTCCTCTAGGGAATTACTTTCCCTCCACTCCTTGCAGTTCTGTGGGGCTGCCAAGGCCTGACTCCCGCATCCTCGGGGCTCAGAGCAAGGAGCAATGGCAGGCTAGGCCAGCAGGAGTGTTCTTCCCAGACTGTATGCACAGGGATGGAAGGCAGTTCATATGGAATCATTTGGGCCATGGGGCCCCCTAACAAACATTGTCCTGATCTTGTTCCTGACATGCCTGGAGCTACTCTGCTTTTTGTCCTGCCTGGCAGGTCAGCTTCATCACTGAGTCTCATGTACCTGGCACCATCAAACAGCAAAACCCAACCAACTCTTTCCTTATGTGAGTCAATCAGTTGCTGTTGACCGCATTCAAGGAAGCCCAGCCAATTCCAGAGGAAATGCCATTTTATTTTAAAAGCACAGGCGCAGTTCGGACATTTGCCAAGGGAGGTAAAGGAAGGCGTCGGCTGAGACTGCTCAAGTGCACCCTGCTTCAACGGCCTCCTAACTGGTCTTTCCCCATAGCCTTCTGGAATACACTGCATTCCCGGTTAATTCAATTTATTCCAGGTTCATCTCCAGAAAACACTTTCAAGTCTTGCCTACACCTCCTGCCTACAGTCCAGGCCCCAAAACTTTACCAGTGAAGTCCAGGGAACAGGTGACTAGCAGTAGGTAGTGGGGGAGGAGGCATCTGTTGGTCCTGCTCCCCCTCCAGGTAGGAATTCCCGTCACCCACCTCATGATGGATGTGGGAGGAGTGAATAGCCTAGAGATTTGCCGTCTCATAAAATTCCAACTTCTAATAGTAAACGCCAAACGCAGGCATTATGTTAAAAGTACGATTAACCCCGTGGCAATCTGATTCTGAATCAGATCACCTACCACTGTTGCTGTAAGTAAGCACCAGCTTCTGTGAGTTCCTGTGTCGCTGAAGAAAGATAACAAGTAGGCACCTAGATGCACATGTCTGAATTAGCGGGGGTGGATGGGTGTTGGTGGTAGTAAATAAACCGGGGATGTGAAACGTGATTCTTGCCTTGAATTGAGTCCCTAAACTCTCTCATCAGTCTATTAGGACAGAAGCTCCATGGGAAAGCAGGCGAGGTCGACCGTCACTGTGAAATACATGCCTGCCTTCTCAGGTGGAAGCAACTCATCTGTGTAGCCTGTTTGCCTGGAATCTTGTTCCCTCTGCTCATTCCCTTCAATGCCAAATCCCACCCTCGTCATGAAATGGGAGCTCAATGACCCAGAAATAATTTGAACAAACCTATTTCACTGAGGATGCATTCATTCATTTCTATCTTCATTAACTCTTTGGGACCCTGTCAGGTATGCTGAGAGCAGGATTTATGTTTCAACTGCTGGGTCTGGGGTATCTTAAAATCTGGGCAATTTGTACATTTAACTGAGAGAGACTTTTTTTTTTGGAGACAGAGTCTCGCTCTTTTGCCTAGGCTGGAGTAAAGTGGCACGATCTCAGCTCACTGCAACCTCTGGAAGCAGAAGATATTTTGTGTTCTGTAGACAGATACATTTTATGTGAAGAAAACTGTTTCCCTTTTCTATGAAAAAAAAAACATAGCATTATCTCCTTTTCTTTATGTTTTAACTGAAAGAAATTTTTTAAGTAGCATGTTATCCAGGTGGATGTCACTAATTTTTTTTCCCCACAAATGAAGTAACAAACATTTAACAAGCCCAGATCTTTTCCTGTCTTAAGACCAAAACACACATGCACACACAATGTTCCCCTAAGATGAATGGGCTGGAGTAAATAGTAACTCATCCTGGGTGACTGGCTATTTATAAGATTTCACACAAGTAAAATGCTAAAATATAAGGAGTTCGCACTAGGCTCCAAAGCAGCAACAGCAGAATAGATGGAAAAAATACCCAGTCCTGAACCTTACCTCCCTGACACCCATTGAAACCATCATTCTTATTCAATAAACTCTGCTTTTTTTTTTTTTTTTTTTTTTTTTTTTTTGAGACGGAGTCTCGCTCTGTCGCCCAGGCTGGAGTGCAGTGGCCGGATCTCAGCTCACTGCAAGCTCCGCCTCCCAGGTTTACGCCATGCTCCTGCCTCAGCCTCCCGAGTAGCTGGGACTACAGGCGCCCGCCACCTCGCCCGGCTAGTTTTTTCTATTTTTTTTAGTAGAGACGGGGTTTCACGGTGTTCGCCAGGATGGTCTCGATCTCCTGACCTCGTGATCCACCCGTCTCGGCCTCCCAAAGTGCTGGGATAAACTCTGCTTTTTTATAAAATGTGGTGGTTCCTCAAAAATCTGTGTTCAGGGAAGTATTCTTCAAGCACATACAAGTGTTATTATACAGACCACTAGAAAAGCTTCTCATCATTGAGGTCTCTAGACTTCCTAATTAATAATATAATCTGGCATTTCTATCCCACTATATTTCCAAAACACACCTGTCTTTGGTGAATTCATGCAAATACAAACATCCACCAGGAGATTATGAGGTGATGTGTTCAGAGCAAACCATAATCAGAAACGGCAAAACCAGAAGTCATCAGTCACAGCCTCAGAACACTCTCTTCAAATACATAATATTCTGGTTTTGTATTAAGAGAGCGTTTTCTTTAGCAGGATCCAACAGTTGAGCATCACTATTATCTACTATACTTCTTTGGGGAAGACAGAAAACAGATTCACCAAAACATTGGGAGGTTGCATGAAGTGACTTAAGGTAAAACGGTCTTACAGTGTCTTTCCTCTCTGGTTAATTCTTACATGAGATCTGCAATTTTGTTCAAAAGCAAGGGTTCAATGTGCAGAATTATTAACCTACAGAATGCCAGTAAAGGAAATATGTTATTCACCATCAAATCGGAATTTAATCCCCATTCCATAGATCCTACAACACAGGACCAGAGAATTAATTGAGAAGTCCATTTTTTTCCCCCAACATCCCTACAAATCAGTCAAGCTGATCTTACCAGAAGCATTGCTGATGTTCCATTGGGTCTGGATAAGTGGATGGACATTTCAGGAAACATCCTGTCAATGCGGTTGATCACATCATCAACATATCTAAGTGGTAAAAAAATAAACATGTGTGAACTACGACTCCAGTTAAGAACTACAGATTAATAGTATTCGAAAGACATTGCTTTTAAATGTAATTTTAAATCAACATAACACATTTTTAAGAAAGCAAATAGGATTAGAAACCTTTTTGTCTTTACCTCTGTATGTCCAGATAATGTGTTTTTAATGCTAGTTCTTGATTTTTCATTTTAAGGCACGACTATTAATTTTCTTCTATAGGAGGTCAGAATTTAGCTGTGTCACCTGCTGGGTCACTGGGCTCCAACAACATGGCTCCCTCCCTTTGTCCTTCCAGTCCAGGATGGCAGCAGTGTCCTGCTGTTGCACACCTCTGGGCTGTCTCACTGTCTCATCAGGCTTCTCCTCTGAATCACTGGAATAACCAATTCCCGGGATTAAATTCCTTCTGTTTTTTTTTTTTTTTTTGACAAAAACTTGGGTGACAATTGCTGTGTCACCCAGGCTGGAGTGCAGTGGCGTGATCTCGGCTTACTGCAACCTCCACCTCCTGGGTTCAAATGATTCTCCTGCTTTAGCCTCCCAAGTAGCTGGGACTACAGGTACATGCCACCACGCCTGGCTAATTTTTGTATTTTTAGTAGAGATGGGATGTCACCACATTGGCCAGGCTGGTCTCGATCTCCTGACATTGTGATCTGCCCGCCTCGGCCTCCCAAAGTGCTGGAATTACAAGCGGGAGCCACCACGCCCGGCCAATTCCTTGTTTTTAAATACCTGAAGTCACTCCTGATCTCCTGGTTGTGCTCTAATTCAAGTTATATCACAATTTTTACTTAAATCAGTAGTCTGTGATTATATTCTAAAATCTCTGCATGTATTTTTAATAGCTGAGCTACATAGTAGCTCATGACTACATTTATTTACTTATACAGCTTTCTGTTTTCTTGTATTTCTATTTTGCCTTTCCTTTTTTTCTTTTTTTGAGACTGAGTCTTGCTCTATTGCCCAGGCTGGAGTGCAGTGGTGCTATCTCAGCTCATTGCAACCTCCGCCTCCCAGGTTCAAGCGATTCTCGTGCCTCAGCCTTCCAAGTAGCTGGGATTACAGGCGCCCACCACCACTTCTGGCTAATTTTTGTATTTTTAGGAGAGACGGGGTTTCACCATGTTGGCCAGGCTGGTCTCAAACTCCTGACCTCAAGTGATTAGCCTTGCCTCAGTCTCCCAAAGTGCTGGGATTACAGGCGAGAGCCACTGCACCCAGCCCTGTTTTGCCTTTTCATTTGATTAGTTTTCTACGTATCTGTTACAGTTTTATTCCCAAACTCTCTACCTGACTCTTACTCCAAACATATCAGGCAAGCTATCAGCTTCATGTTTTCCTTGGAGATATCCCACCAAAAGGGAATCCTCTGTTCTTACAGCCCAGATGAAACCTGTATCTCTTAAGGTTTAATAATAATTGAGGTCAGTGACATTAAGGACTGAGCATGAGAATTGGCACATATAAAGGACTCAAAAATTGTAAGTGCCCTGATGGGTAGTTCTACCACTTACACCATGGGCCAATTCTGCAAAAATGCCCTCTCTTACTGGGATAAATTCTTCCCTACAGTGGTAGCGCCCATAGCACCGAGTAGGGTCTGGCTCAGCTCCTTTGAGAACAAAATCATACAAGAATTTGTGTTCACCATCCAATCACACTGGACACAAAGAGGATGTATAATATAATAGCTGACATGTAAAACTATCTATTAAGGATTTTACATTGGATTTCATATCCATTGGCTATGACAAATTACATTACATGTCCATTAAGTCAGGGACCTATAAAAGGTGTATTCTCTTGGGGTAAGAGGGAGATTAGTTCTCTGTTCACAACATGAAAAGATTTTAGTTTGAACCTGGGGCTCATGAGAGAGAGCAGAAAACATAATGCCATTTGTTAAAAAGCGAACATCACATGCCAGCTCTGAAAGTCAGAAAGCGACCCTACCTATTCTCTAAGGAAAGCCTATCAGGTTTTCCTTAGAGAATGTGATGTCGAGTTTTAAAACTTTCAGCTGAAGAAGGAAGGGGAAAAATTAGAGAGGGCCCAGCGGTAAACAACGACAACAGTAAGCAGACTGCAGCAGAGATGAGCGAGAAGGCGTGGAGGTGCACTGAAGGGTATTTGCTCCTGGAGAAAAGAAGGCCGAGGGAGACTTTGATATTCTTCAAGTACATGAATGGCTTTTATGAACTCAGTACCAAACAGCATCTCCCATCTCTTAAAAGCACCATACTGTGAGGATATGGCACCAAAAAGTGAACTTGCTCAGAAAGAATGAGAGCATTTCTTAAAGGCAAGGCCCCATTCTGCCGAATTTTTTTTTTTTTTTTGAGATGGAGTCTCCCTCTGTTACCCAGGCTGCAGTGTGGTGGCACAATCTCAGCTCACTGCACGCTCCGCCTCCCGGATTTACACCATTCTCCTGCCTCAGCCTCCCGAGTAGCTGGGACTACAGGTGTCCACCACCACGCCTGGCTAATTTTTTGTATTTTTAGTAGAGACGGGGTTTCACTGTGTTAGCCAGGATGGTCTCGATCTCCTGACCTCGTGATCCGCCCGCCTCGGCCTCCCAAAGTGCTGGGATTACAGGCGTGAGCCACCGCGCCTGGCCTCTGCTGATTTTTTAATGGTTTAATAAACAATCTTTCCTGGATGGCTAAGACACAGGCTGACCACACATCATGTCCCGCGGTTCCTTCTAGATTTATAGCATCATGACACACAACCTTGGATCTAAGCTTAAATGCTACAAAAGGGGTGAGAAGTGAAGAGAAGAGGAAATGAACTCATTTTTCATCATTGCCTGACGTTTCTTGAAATGGTGAAGGCACATGACAAAAACGTCATGCCCAAAGTTTATACCAGGTCATTGGAAACATTCCTGCATGTATATACTTCTTTTCTAAATCTATATGTGTGGTTTAAACCCAGTTTCTTCCGACTCAGCAGGAAGCAAACATCCACTGTCCTGCGTGAATGGAGGTCATTGCTAAGTATATGCTAATGGGGAGGAGGATAGGCGATGTCTTCTGAACTGATCCTCAATCAATAGCCATCATAGCTCTGGACAGCAGAAAGCAGATGAATATGCAGATCTTCAGCACAAAGGTAACATCATAATTTGCTTTCCCTTGTACCTTTCACCTTGAAGGCATCAAGATACATTCTGGAAAACTAGTTTCCTTAGGAGGCTAGAAAAATAAAGAAATGAGGTGGGTTAAGTGATGATCCCGGGTCAAGCAAAAAGCCAGAAACCAAGCTCAGTGTGTAGATTTCTAGAATTCCATGCCAACTACCTAACTTTGCTTGCTTTTAGTAAGGGCCAGAGTTCTAAATGGGCAAACAAAGGTTCCTGGCCATTTCTGATTCCTTTATTGATGAGACTTTTACCTCTAAGAAAAGGCAATGGCAAAAGAAAAACAAGTTCCCAGGGAAAATATCTGCTGTTGGCGCGGGTAAGTGAAGAGATCCAGGTGGGTTTTGTTGTTCTTGTCTTGTTGTTTCTTCCCCAACCCGTGACCTTAGACAAAGCTCGGCAAACTCAAAGACTGTAGGAAGCAAAACTGCATTTTCAGGAGATTGTTTTCCATTCACATGTCTAACACAAAGGAGATGCAATTTTTTTTTCTACAGGTGACATTATGTATTTGCCAAAAAGGGAAAGAGAGAAAGTCAGCTGCATCTTTAGCTGAGGAAAACAATGTCTAAATTCGCGAGGCAAAAATCAAAACACTTCATTTTCAAACAGACCCAACCTTCGAAACACAAATCAACCACTAGTGACTTGACAGAAATAAGGAAAGCTTGGAGGCTCAAATTAAAAATCTAGAGACAAAAATGACACTCTTTTTTTCGCTGAGAGAGGGAGTGTTGATACGGGAGGTGGTCTCTGGCAGTACTCTCCGAGTGTTGCCTCCCGAGACAGTGAGCACTGCTAGCGTCTGCAGCGGGCTCTGCAGTGCGGCGCCCCACTTTGAGAGCAGGGCTAAGGACAGGTAGGAACAACGTGCTCCCCTCCTACACTTCCACCATATGTTACACTCTGTTCTGTGGCAGAATCAAATTACTTTAATTTTTACCTTTGGAATATAGGCAAACAAGCAGTAACACAGCAGTGGTGACTAGTTTACACTTGAGCAGACGCGGCGCGGAAAGACATTAATTTAGTGCCAAATTGAGCAGTGAGTCACAATTTGCACATATCTGTCAACCTGTTAACAGGGTAATAACTTGGAAAGACTGCTGTTCCTATTTACATTACAGAAGCCTTTCGAAAATGGAGAGCTGCTTGGTTCTCCTTCTTGAAGTATTTGGTCAATGAGCTGGCTTGATGGTCCCAAGAACTGGGCTAGAAACACAAACTTCTAGAAATTACAGATTCAAATCAAGGTATGATCCATAACTTCAGTATGTTCAGATAGAAAACAAACTTTTAAACAACCAGAGCATTCTGTTTCCCTGTCCTTTGCCTTAGCTGCGGTCAGACTCTCAACGGTTTCCAATCCATTTTTTCCCAGCCCAACCCAACCAACTCTTCCTGAAGGACAGCTTCAGTCTCAACTGCCTCAACATCTCCACTGCATCAGAAACAATCCAACCATTCTCAAATGGCTAAAATGGATTTCAAGAGCCCTATACTTTTGTTCACTTCTAATTTTCTTCAAGTAGCCCAGCTTGCTCCTTTCAATGGCCTTAGTCTGAGAACTAAAGAACACCAGGACCTCAGAGGTCCTCTCATCCACTGTCCCCAACAATTTAGGGTTTTAACAGCATCTCCAACAGGTGGTCTGCATAAATATCCCCCATCACCACCTCATGAGGCAACCCCTTGCATTGTTTGACGTCTGATTGTTTCAAATCCACTTACTAGTATCTGCACCTAATCATCCTACTTTAGCCTTTAGAATGACACACAAATATTTCCTCCAAAACCTAAAGGCTTTCTGGGGTCCATGAATGGACTTTATAAAAGACTGTTGGGTTTTCTGATTTCTTTCATCAGCGGTTTTTAGTCTTTTTTTTTTGAGACGGAGTCTCGCTCTGTCACCCAGGCTGGAATGCAGTGGCACAATCTCAGCTCACTGCAACCTCTGCCTTCTGGGTTCAAGTGATTCTCTCTCCTGCCTCAGCCTCGCAAGTAGCTGGGATAACAGGCACCTGCCATCACGTCCGGCTAATTTTTGTATTTTTAGTAGAGACAGGGTTTCACCATGTTGGCCAGGCTGGTCTCCAACTCCTGACCTCAAGTGATCCGTGTGCCTCTGCCTCCCAAAGTGTTGGGATTACAGGTGTGAGCCACTGCGCCTGGCTGGTTCTTAGTCTTTCTTGAGTCACAGATCCCTTGAAGAAGGTATGAAAATTAAAACACATGTCTGTACAACATTTTATCTACAAACTTCTGCAGTTCATAGACCTTTAAAGTCCACAAGCATCCCTGTTTTAGCCCTGTTTTGGAACTGTGGTCCCTGGTTTGCTTTTTTGTTCTTTTCTGAATGGTTAACTTTTGTTTTTCAATAAAGCTATTTTTATTAAAAAAATATATATTTATATATTTGTTGCAGCCCAGAAGTGAACATAACTGAAATGGCGTAGGGGGTACAAAGAATCTACTAATTCTTATCATCTTTAAATCATGTTTCTGTGATAGAGCTGCAGGCTAGTTTTTGTTTATTTTTTAATTGACAAATAAAGATTGTATATATTTATCATGCACAGCCTGTTGTTTTGAAATGTGCATATATTGTGGAATGGTTAAATCAAGCTAATCAGCACATACACTGCCTCATATATTTAGCATTTTTTTCATGTGTGTGGTGAGAACACCTAAAATCCACTGTCTTAGCAATTTTCAAGAATATAATACATTGTTATTAACTATAGCTACCATGTTATACAATAGATCTCTTGAATTTATTCCTCTTACCTACTTGAAATTTTGTATCTTTTGATCAGTATCTCTCCCCAACCCCCACACTAAGCCCTTGGTAACTACCATTCTACTCTCTACTTCTATGAGTTCAACTTTTTTAGATTCCACATAGAAGTGAGATCGTGGCCAGGTGCAGTGGCTTATGCCTACAATCCCAACACTGGGAGGCCAAGGCAGGAAGATGGCTTGAGCTCAGGAGTTCGAGATCAGCCTGGGCAATATAGCAAGATCCTGTCTCTAAAAAAAAATAAAAATAAAAAATAGCTGGGTGTGGTGGTATGTGCCTATAGTCCCAGCTACTTGGGAAGCTGAGATGGGAGGATCGCCTGAGCCCAGGAGTTCAAGGGGGCAGTGAGCGGTGACTGTGCCACTGCATTCCAATCTGGGTGACAAATAAAACCCTACCTCTTAAAAAAAAAAAAAAAAAGAGAGATCATGCAATATTTGTCTTTCTGTCCCTGGCTTATTTCATTTAACACAATGTCCTCTAGGTTCATCCATGTTGTTGTAAACGACAAGATTTCCTTCTTTTTCAGGCTGAATGGTATTCCACTGTGTATATACAACACATTTTCTCTACTCACTCATCCACTAATAGGCAGTTAGGTTGATTCCACATCTTGGCTATTGTGGACAATACTGCAATGAACATAGAGATGTGGATGTCTCTTTGACACACGGACTTCATTCCTATGGACATATACCCAGGAGTGGAATTGCTGGGTCATATGGTAGTTCTAGTTTTCACATTTTGAGGAACCGCCATACTATTTTCCATAATGGCTGTACTAATTTACAGTTCCATCAACACCGTGCGAGGGCTCCCTTTTCTCCACGTTCTTGCCAACACGTATCTTTCGTGTTTGTTTTTAAACAACTGCCTCTGACTGTTACTCATCCTTCCAACAAAATCAAAGACCTACCTCCATGACTTTAGAGGTCATCTGATTGGGGTAACCACTTTTACCCTCTAAAGCCACATTTCTCATGCTTCACACCCATGTCCTTGTTTGTATAAGCAAAGGGCTTCCTACTTTTTATATCACTGTTAAGGCACAGCTCAGTGGTGAACTAAAATCTCAAGTCCTAGGAGGGCCAAGGGGACCCTTCGCTCCAGCTGCAGTGACTGTTACAGCCTCATCTAGGCTTCTTCCACGTCCCTGAGCAGGCTCACTCTATCTTAGATACTGTGCACACTCTTTCTGGAAGATTCTTCTCACAAGTATTCTCACCCCCGTGCCTGGGTCATTCCTACTCATGCTTCCGTCTTTGAGTTTCATCTTAAATGATGCTTCCTCAGGGAAGTACCGTCTCACACTTCCCTTGGCACCCCATCAGTCAGTGTATCCCATTTTATCTCTTATGATACTTTTAAATTTGCTTTGTGCTCCTGTCCCCTTTGTCATTAAATAATTTTTTGAGTGACTATTTAACACCTAACTCCCCTACAGAATTCTATGGGAACCTATGACTGTCTTCTTTGATGCTGAATCCCAGCATCTTGCCACAGTGCCTAGCACCCACTAAGCATGCCTTAAATATTTCCTGAATGACTAGACTATACATTAAAAGTAAGCCACATAGACCCAAATTAGGCCATTATAAAACAACTACAATGCAAAGTTCTCTTTAGCAGAGGAAGATGTGAGGTGTCAGGGGTTCATTACTTAGCCATCAAAAGTCACCAACAACAGCAACCAGAGAACTCCACAAAACCAACCTCAAAGAAAGCCACAGATATCCTTTATAGTCTTACAGCTTAATATGCAGCTACAGAATCCCTGCATCTGTTTTAGTAGAAGCTCAGTGCCTCTTAGAAGCAAAACCTTCTAAAGAAGCACACTGTTATTGACATGCCAATTTTAAAATGTTGCTTTTGATGAACTAATTAATTCTGCAAAACATTAGTATAAAGATGCACGCTACCAAATTGGGATTACAATACCAAAATGATAACAAAACAGAATGTGGAAGACATTTCTAAAGATATCGCCTTTGCAAAACATTAATTTTTTACTCCACACATTCAAATACATTGCAAAGTATTTGTTATTAAAACCTTAAAATAATTTACTGGACAGATGGCTTAGTTCTCTAAAGACTGACCCCCCTCCTCAAAAGGAAAAAAAAAAAAAAAACACACACACACACAACAAATCTGGGCCCTAGCCAGTGATCCCATATTAGTGTGATGCTTAGCAGCTCGAGCCGGATTTAAATAGCACTTACCCCACACAATGTGTAAAATACATGCTGTTCATTTTCTCCACCCGTACAAAATCTAAAAGTTAGGAATGCATATATTAATAGACCACCTTTTGGGGAAAAGGGTAATGCCCAGTAGATACCAAGAAGGGAATCATTTGCACGATCTGAAAATGATTTAAGATTTCCCTCCATACCTGTCCGCAGTGATGAGACTGAGAGGCCTTTGGCAGTGGGTGGAAACAGACGGGGGGGCTTGTTTAATTACTTCAGGAGATGAGATTGACTGAAACTACGACTATCGATCTCGAGACGCTGGAGAAAGAGATTGGAAGCTTAGTCCAATTTGCTTACTTCTCAGATTTATAAAATGTTTATATCATGGCTGTGAAAAATTTCTGATTATTTGCTCAAGAAAATAAAAAATACTTTCTAAACTGTGCAACCAGGCCGGGCGCAATGGTTCACGCCTGTAATCCCAGCACTTTGGGAGGCAAAGGCAGGAGGATCACTTGAGGTCAGGAGTTTGAGACCAACATGGCCAATATCGTGAGACCCCGTCTCTACTAAAAATACATAAAAATTAGCAGGACATGGTGGCATGTGCCTGTAATCTCAACTACTCAGGAGGCTGAGGCACGAGAATTGCTTGAACCCAGGAGGCGGAGGTTGCAGTGAGCCAAGATCACACCACTGCACTCCAGCCTGGGCGATAGAGACTCCGTTTCAAAAAAAAAAAAAAAAAAAAAAAAAAAACCCAAAAAATAACAACAACCAAACAAACAAAAAACAAAACTGTACAACTAAAAGCAAGACTAGATGTACTGCAGGCAGAAATAAACACATTAGCTTAGATTTCCACACCACCTCTCACTACACACCCTTCTCATCCCAACACAACTGGCTACTTAATCTACTGTGTTGTTCTCTTCCAATGAAAGACACTCAAAAACTTCAAGATCTCTTTAAGGCAACTCAACACTTAGGCAGGCAGAGCTGGCAAGATAAGGAAGAGCCGCTTCCTGGGAGGGAAATGGTGACCAAGCAGCAGTAGGTGGGGAGCTTGATCCTGTCTTCTCCTTAGTAGCTCTTGAATTCTGAGCCATGTGAATATATTACCTGAAGAAATGTAAGAGAATCACCCAGGCAGGCAAATAAAAGCTACCCCTCCATTTCCAGAAGTCGAAAGCAACACGCAAGGGGCCCAGCACACACTGAAACATATAAACCAACCTGCCCACCTTCTTCCTGCCACAGGGTGTCAAGTTGCCCTTTGAGGTCATGGGTATGTGATGGACTAGAACACGTGACAAATACCATCATAAAATAGAATTATTCTTACACATGATTTAGCATGCTTTAGAGAAGAATTGTTTACTAGTCCTACAGTATCTATTAATAAATATTTTTGAGTGCCTACTCCTCAACAACGACTGTGTTCTAGGAATGATACTAAGTACTAAGGACAGAAAACAATTACGGCAGCTGGTTCACAGCAGGCCTTGTGAGAGGGGAGGATGGCCGGGGCCCGAGCTTGGCCTTCCTGCTAGAGGAGGGTGAGTGCCAGAGCAGGCACTGTTTTCCAGTTTTCAAAGCACTTTTGCACCCTGTGCCTCGCTCGATCTCTCACCAACTCTGGGAAGTAAGCAGGGCAAGCAGAAAACTCCTGTTTTACAAATGACAGAAAAAAGAAGTCTAAGTGACTTGCCCAGGAAGACACTATGGCTGAGAGGCAGAGCTGAGCCCAGAACCCACGTCTCTGGATTCCCCATTCTAGGGCTTTCTTACACACAGCAGTGTTTTTATCAGGTCTGCGAGGATTCCTTGGAAAAAGCAGGTTTCATTTTTGTCATTCTTCAGGCTTCTCATAAAACAACTGAGAAATCTTTTAGCAGTGTAGTAACAAAATGAAATCAATTGATGGTTTTCTTTCTTCCCAGTCATTTGGTAAATATTCATGCAGTGCCTAAGTGAGCCCAGGGATGCAGTGATGACTAAGGCAGTCTCTGCCTTCATAGGGTTTCCAGTTTCTTCAAGGCAGAAGGCTTGTCTCTAGAGAAACAGGACAACCAGGTGAAACTTCCTCAAGTTCTCCTGCTGGGTTTTTGATTTTGTGACTCTCAATTAACGTGCAAAGTTGGCAGGAAACAGGGAGGAGTGAAACAGTGAATACTTGCTTTGCATTTTATTTCATATTAATAACTAAAAATATTAACATAATTAATAATTTCTAAATTTCTGTTCTTCTTGCATTACAAATTTACTCAGATATCTTGTGGGTCCTGGTTTTCCCTAAAACATTTAAGCAACATATAAAGTTTCGGAAAGAATTTTAATGTCACTCAACATCTACCTGCTCTGCAAGCCCTTACGTGTTTACAAGGCAGAAAAAACAAACAAACAAACAAAAAAAACAAAACTCTTAATAATAAAACACCCACGTTGAGCTTTCCAGCAACATCAATTAACGATAGTTATTAAATCAGCCATTTCTGTCAGATCTGGTGAAATGATGCTTGGAGCTCAGATAGGCAGTGAACTGAGATGCAACAATTCACATAGAGTTAAAGCAAAGCAACCTGTGGGCGGCAGACATTCAACCAGGAGCTGGCAAGGGCAGATGGTGCCTGCCTTCCCACATTCCAACGGCTTTCCCTCCCGTGCCCAGGTACGGCTGAGGACTGTCACTGTGGCACCTCTTGGCAATGCTCGGATGTGGTGACTGCTTCCAGTTACTCAGTTTGTCGCACAGGTTAGAACCATTATTTCATTTCCACTTGATTTTTTTAACGTCCCTGAGAATGTACACGGTAGATTTCACAAAAAGAAACACCAAAGAGAACGATCACAATCACTGAACGACTTGTTCTAGCCGTAACCATACATTAAAGCAAATGCACACTCAGAGTCAGAAACAGTCAACACATCTGAGGAAACCGCAGAACCCCTCCTGGGACAAACACGCTATTTGTTTGACAGTAAGTTTGATCTTCATTCATCAGACGATCAGCTCCTTGAGGGGAGAGTCTGAGGCTCACGTCTTTAATTCCTGCAGTAATTCTGCACATAATACATACTCAATAAATGTGGTGAACGGGACTGATTTAAGTAGACTGACACAAAGAGAAATAAAGATCCCAGAGTAAACAGAATTTTGTTCTGTAATTGTTTCTCCTACAAGTAGCAAAAATTTCTGAATCACGAAATGTCACCCAACAAAGTGAACAGACACAGTGAAGTTGTGCCCTTCTTCTCCCCCTTATTGACGGCACTACTGTAGTGCAGCTGGGTTATAAAGCAGGACTGAGATGATGACAAATGTAACGTAACTCAAACAAAAACAGACCTTCCTGGGTGAGGTGCCTTGGCTGGAGCTCCAGGAGTTCTTCCCACCTCAGGACTCATCCCCCAACCTCTTAAGTGAATTGCCTTCAGGTGTCTGCTGAACGGAACCTTCAGTAGAGAAGCCTTCTCCAAGGCCCTCAAATGCACACCAGCCAAGTGTCATCAATCACGGTATCCTTCCCCTGTTCTTCGTAGTACACATCACAGTCTATCTCACATATCTGGGGGAATGACTGTTTAATGTTTACCTTGCCCACTAGACTGATAACTCCACAGGGGGAAGGCACAGGCCATCTTTCTCCCTGCCATCAGCCCCCAGCACACTGTCCAGCACACAGCAGGCTCTCAAAAGACAACTGATAAATGAATCATGCATATGGAGTCCTTACAACTATATTTAGCACAACAGAGTCTGAAGCTGGGGCTTAGGAATCACAGGGACCTGGATGTTCAAGTTCTCACAGTGCCCTCATCTTGGACAAGTTACTTTAACCTCTCTAAGCTTTGGCATCCTTATCTGTGAAATAAGGATAACATCACAATCCTATTCACATAATCATTATGAGAAGTAAAGGAGTGAACACAGCACATAAAGCACTTTACACAAAATAGACAAATAATGGTATTAGCTGTTCCTTTTGTGTGTACAAACACTGTCTTTTTCTGCACGAAAGGTTAGGAACTTCTCTTTGCATCTACAGAAATACAAAGCCTCAAAAAGTTAATTGCAGCCATGAAAACACCTCGAAGCATGAGCTTTAAAAGTAGGGATGTTTTTTCAGGTTTCTGGTTCATTTTACTACATCAATGCATTTCAGTTAGTAAGCACAGTTCTTTTCATTATTTTTCTAAGAAGGCCAATGAGAGAGTGGACAGACTGTTCATATTTGGCATGATCCTGAAACGACCTAGTCAGGAAGCGGGCTGGAGTAAATCGATCTGGCTTCTAGAATAGGGACTATGCTGGAGAGCTTTCGTTTGTCCCTCTGCCATCCCGCACTGTGCCCCAGGAGGCAGGCCTACACACAGATTACAACAACAAGCCTTTTTGCTCTCTGGCTTCCAGCTGTGTTCTGACCAATACTAGGCACTGGCTGGAGACTCAGAGGGCAGGAGAAGCACGAGGCCAAGGGTCCTTGTCCTTGAGGGCCAGCTGTGACAACTCAGTAACAGCAAAACACCAATGACTCCAATCCCACAGCAGGAAAGGTCTGGTTCATCCCACTATTCAGCAGAGGCACCAGCAGCAAAGATACATGGACTGGGGGGAAGCAGAAGTCACCCATGACCAGTGACATCACAGACTTTGTTACTGGTGGCAGCGGGGCAGCAGCAGCTATGTTTCATGTTCACTGTTTCTTCACCCCCTGCCCCACTACCTTATGTAAAGAGCACTGGGTGGGAAATGACCAGAGCCTTCACCCTCTCCAGACCCAACCTCTCCGCAGTGGTCTGTGCCCCAAAAAGCTGACCCACATGGACTGCATCCATGGGCTCCTTTGCCCTCTGGCTGAGTTTGGCCAAAGGGAGATGTGGAAGGTGGAAAAGCAGCGAGGTCAGGGTATTTATCCTGCCTGCAAAGTCCCCAGGAACTGGCTGCATCCCTCATCATAGCTCTGACAGGATCCCTCTCCACACAGCTCTCTCTCTCACTCTGGGCTCCAGTAACTATGCCCTCCTCTTACCCCTGGTGGAAGGATAGTAACAGCTCCACCCATGGGCACTAGCCCAGGTGCTGCCCTAGTCCCTTATGGGTTCCCTATTCCCTGCCCACACCTTTGGAAACAGTCCCTTTATTAAAGTCTCCTCAATCTGGAAATCGTTCCCTTGGACAAATTTCTTCTTAGAACAAAAAGTCCTTCCTAAATAAAACACATGACATTAAAACCAACCCTGCTAGAGTAAGTAAGAAACACAATAAATTGAAGACTATTTAAACCAACTGAAAGTAACAGTGATATAAATATTCTAGATTAGTAATGAAACAAAATTTACATGCACTCTGCTTAACTGAACAACATTCATTTAATAATTTTTTCCCCCTGGAGTATTTTAACTGTGGATGTATGTGGCTAGTTTAGAACTTTAACACATCCAAACAGGATAATGGAAGGATCTGCCTCCCTGAGAAACAGGTACCCCAGTCTGGTTTTCTGCTGCCTCTCTTATTTCCCCTTCTTTTTTTTTTTTTTTTTTTTTTTGAGATGGAGTCTCGCTCTGTCACCCAGGCTGGAGTACAGTGGCGCGATCTCGGCTCACTGCAAGATTCGCCTCCTGGGTTCACGCCATTCTCCTGCCTCAGCATCCTGAGTAGCTGGGACTACAGGCGCCCGCCAACATGCCCGGCTAATTTATTTGTATTTTTAGTAGAGACGGGGTTTCACCGTGTTAGCCAGGATGGTCTCGATCTCCTGACCTCGTGATCCGCCCGCCTCGGCCTCCCAAAGTGCTGGGATTACAGGTGTTAGCCACCACGCCCGGCCTTCCCCTTCCTTCTTAAAGTGCCCTGGCACCTCCAAACTGCAGCCACAAAGTAGTCCTTCTGAGGCCACTCCAAAGTTTGCTATTCCCTTTAAGTTTACTGTCAAATTCATATTTGCAGGTGTGAATTTGCACAAACTAACAGTTTCCAAAATGTCATACACATAAAAGTGGTTTTAGGTGATATATGGATGAACATTTTTCATTTCAATATCTGTATATAAAGAACAATATACAACTAGCAAATAAAACCTGTGATTTCATAGATATCATTGCTCAGTCATGGTACCATACAGGCTAGGTTTTAAAAAATTATACAAATATTATACAAATTATAATTAAAATTGTATTATTTAATAATATTTAAAATACGATACAAATAATAGAACAGCTGACCAAAGGTTTTGGCAAAAATCCTACAGTTGGTTTGCAAATGACTGAGTTTAGAAACACTATCTTACAGTAAGGCAGGTAATTACACAGCTTCGTTCCAAAAAGGTTTTGCCTTGTTCGTAAATTGTGGGGTTTTTTTTCCCCACTCTAAATAAATCTTCACTTTTATATCTTCTTCTTTTTTTTTTTTTTGAGATGGAGTATCTCTCTGTCACCCAGGCTAGAGTGCCAGTGGCATGATCTTAGCTCACTGCAACCTCTGCCTCCCAGGTTCAAGAGATTCTTGTGCCTCAGCCTCCTGGCCTCAGCTAGGATTACAGGCCCCTACCACCACACCTGGTTAATTTTTGACAGGGTTTCGCCATGTTGGCCAGGCTGGTCTCGAACTCCTGACCTCAGGTGATCCGCTCACCTCAGTCTCCCAAAGTGCTGGGTTTACAGGCGTGAGCCACCGTGCCCGGCCTTTATATCTTTTAAAAAATGTTTTCATGCATATATTTGGATATACTGAAGGAGGAGAAATGGACAAGCACCCTAGGAGTGGCCAGGGTGTTTAGGTAAGCAGCACCACTAAGCAAGGGCTGCCAGTGATCAATCAGCTGGGAGCTGACCACATTGGGATGTGTGTCTGGGAAAGTGTGATATGAGCACAGGAGGAGGGCCTCCTTGATAGAAAATGTCTTTCCCACAGCCAGCAGCATGCACGCTCAGTGGCTCCAAAATGTCTTTTGCCCCTTTCAAAGCAGTTAAAAACCATGCCAGAATATACTTCTGTCAGTGGAGCCAAATCTAGGATTCTACTTGAGACAGGTAGATGATGCTTGCCACGCCCTGAACAAACTTCGAGAGGGTGCCCTCTACAGGTTTAAGGTGGCCTCATCAAACCATAAACTAGACTCAGCTGTGATCTCCTGTGGCTGAGAACTCTTATGGCAGTCTTTCAAATTCTGGCAGAAATTCTTTTATATTGTACATCAGAGGAGAAATAAAGTGAATCAACTTGACCCCTCTGCTCATTAACGCTACCACTGCCCCTCTGAGTCCTCCTACCTGTTTCTCTCCCATAGCATGCCACCCCAAAGAAACTCCTCTGTGCAGAGAAAGGGGACAACTTCAGGGATGAATAAAACCCATCATTTATAAGCAAGGAAGGTCATAAGAATTCTTATTTTTCAAAAAAGCTTAGAAGGATGAGTTCATCCAGAAGATATAACAATCCTAAATGTGTATGCTCCTAAAAAATAGTCAATACCACGCCTCTCTCAGTAATTGATAGAACAAGTAGACAGAAAGTCAGTAAGAATACAGAAGACTTGAACAGAGTTAACCCAATGACATATATATTCTATATCCTAAAACAGTAGAAGGTACATCCTTTTCATGTGCACTTGGAACATTCACCAAGACAGACCATAAGCTGGGTCTTAAAACAAGTCTCAAAATCATGCAGAATATGTTCTCTGACTGCAACTGAAGTTAAAAATCAATAACAAAAATATAAAGAGCCCCCACATATTTAGAAATTAAACAAACTTTTAAACAACTCATGGGTCAAAGAAGAAATCACAAGGGAAATTAGAAAATACCTTGGGCTGAATGATAAAATATATTAAAACGTGTGGGATGTAGCTAAAACCATGCTCAGAGGGAAATTTATAGTTTTTAAAAGCCTATATAAGAAAAGAAAAAAGACATAAATATCAAATATCTAAGCTTCCATTAAAAAAAGAAAAAGAAGAGCAAATTAAATCCAAGGTAAGTACAAGGAGGCAATGCGTGTAAATCAATGAAATAGAAGACAGATAAATATAGAAAAATCACCAAAACCAAGAGCAGGTTATGGAAATAAAAATCAACAAAACCAAGAAGTCGCTAGTTAGACTGATCAGAAAAGGAAAAAGAGGGAAGATAATTTATCAGTACCAGGAATGAATGACGAGACATCATTCAGATTCTAGAGGTATTAGAAGAGAATACTATGAACCAATCTCTTCGACAGCTAGATGAAGTGGATGTCTTTGAAAGATATAAATTATATAACTGACATAAGAAGAAATAAAAATCTAAAAAGCTTTACATCTATTTTGCTAAAAGTGAATTTGTTATTAAAAATCTTCCCATGAAGAAAACTCCAGACCCACACAGATTCCTCAGTTAAATCTATCAACTATCAAGGGAAGAAATAGTATCAATTATATGGAAAGTCAGAAAACAGAGAAAAAATATTTCTCATTTAATGGGTCAAGCATTATCCTGACACTGAAACTAGAGAAAGGCACTACAAAAAAAAGAAAGTTATAGACAATACTCTTCTATGAACAAAGATACAAAATTCCTTAATAAAATATTAGCAAATAGAATCCAGCAATATATAAAAAAAGATAATATATCATGATCAAGTATATTTCAGAAATGCAAAATTGGAATAACATTCAAAAATCAACCCATGTGGTCTAGCCATACCATGAAATATTACCTGCTAAAGTTATGAACCTTGGGGAAATTAGGCTAAGTCAGAAAAAAATAAATACTGTCTGATTCCACTTTAAGGATATACTTACAGAGGTCAAATCCATAGAGACAGAAAGTAGAATGGCGGCTGCCAGGGGTTGGTGGAGGGGGAATTGGAAGTTACAGTTTAGTGGGTACAGAGTTTTAGTTTTGCAAGATGAAGAGTTTTGACGATGAATGGTGGTGATGGCTGCACAAAAATATGAATGTACTTTGGGAGTACATTGGGAATGTACTTTGGGAGGCCGAGGCGGGCAGATCACCTCAGGTCAGGAGTTTGAGATCAGCCTGGTCAACATGGCGAAATCCCGTCTCCACTAAAAATACAAATATTAGCTAGGCATGGTGGCAGGTGCCTGTAATTCCAGCTACTCGGGAGGCTGAGGTACAAGAATTGCTTGAACCCAGGAGGCAGAGGTTGCAGTGAGCCGAGATCACGCCACTGCACTCCAGCTGGTTGACAGAGTGAGACTCTATCTCAAAAAAAAAAAAGTGAATGTACTTAATGCCACTGAATTGTAACATTTAAAAGTGATTACATTATATGTTATGTATACATAATAAGAATTTTTTAAAAATCAATCCATGCAACTTACCATATTAAAGGAAAATCATTTGATAACTTCAATAAATGCAGAAAAAACTCTTGACCAAATTCAACACCCAATTGATTTAAAACACACACACACACACACACACACACACACACTTTCAGCAGAGTAGGACTAGAAGAGGGCAAAAGATCTGAACAGATACTTACTTTGTAACAAGGATAGGCCAATCTTCAGGCCAGTAAGCACCTAAAAGGGGGCTCAACATCAATAATCAAAGGAAAATGCAAAATGTACTTGGCCTGCACTAGAATGGCTAAAATAACAAGGACTGGCAATATGAAATGTCGGTGAGGATGCAGAGCAAGGAGATGTCGCATTCACTGCCAGCAGGAGCACAAAGTGGCAAAACAACTTAGGAAAGCTGTTTGGCAGTTTCTTATAGAGGTAAAGATATACATACAACATAAGATGCAAGAATTCTACTCCTAGGTATTTGCCCAAGAAAAGTAAAATGCTTTATCCATACAAACACTTGTACATAAATGCTCACAGCAGTTTTATTTATTTATTTATTTTTGGAGACAGGGTGTTCCTCAGGCTGGAGTGTGCAGTGATGTGATCATAGCTCACTGCAGCCACAATCCCCTAGGCACAAGCAATCCCTCTGCCTCAGCCTCCTGAGTAGTGGGACTACAGGTGTGTGCCACCATGCCCAACTAATTTTTTTTTTATTTTTGATAGAGATAAGGTCTCTCTATGTTGCCCAGGTTGATCTTGAATGCCTGAGCTCAAGCGATCCTCCCACCTTGGCTTCCCAAACCATTCGGATTACAACGTAGCATGAGCTACAGACCATGTTCCTGGCCCAGTTTTATTTTTATTACCCCCAAAACTAAAACAACCCACATGTCTGTAAACAGGTGAACAGATTAAACACATTGTGGTATAGCCATACAATGGAATACTACTCCATAATAAAAAGAATATACAATGTATGAACAACTTGAATGAATCTTGAGAATCTATGCTGAGCAAAAGCAGCTGGGCACAAAACATGCTTCCATGCACCGTATATGAACTCTCAAAAGACACATCTGGCTGGGCTTGTTCACGTCCGGAATCCTAGCACTTTAGGAGGTCAAGGTGGGGGGATTACTTGAGCCCAGGAATTCAAGACGACCCTGTCTCTATTTAAAAAAAAAAAAAAGAAAGAAAAGACATTTAATCTAGAGTGACAGAGAGGAGACCAGAGTCTGCCTGGAGGGCAGACTGGGAGGGGGCAGATGACTGGGATGGAGCATAAAGAAATTTCTGGGGTGATTCTCCTATCTTATTTGGGGTGATGTTTACACAGATGCATATATTTGTCAAAACTCATTGAATTGTACATTCATAAACACAGCATACATAAAATTGGTGTATTTTATTTTATGTAAGTTATACTTCAATCAAGTTGATTTTTAAAAAATGCTTGGAACACACATGGAATTCTCAGCACTAATCTCAAATATTAATAGGATGAGAGTCAAATTAAGTGGTTAGTTTTTTGTTTTTTTTTTTGAGATGGATTCTCGCTCTGTCACCCAGGATGGAGTGCAGTGGCACAATCTTGGCTCACTGCACACCTCCACCTCCCAGGTTCAGGTGATTCTCCTGCCTCAGCCTCCTGAGTAGCTGGGATTACAGGCACACGCCACCATGCCCAGCTAATTTTTCTGTATTTTTAGTAGAGAAGACATTTCACTATGTTGGTCAGGCTGGTCTCGAACTCCTGACCTCGTGATCCACCTGCCTCGGTCTCCCAAAGTGTTGGGATTACAGGCATGAGCCACCACACCCGGCCAAATTAAGTGGTTTTTAATAAATAAGTCTTGGTTAGACAAGGCAAGAGACAGGATCCCCCAGGGACTCAGCCAATGACAGCTCAGGTTGCTTTGCTCTCCAGACTATGTCAGTGCTGGGGAGGCCATCAGCTCCCACCGTGGTGCCAAACCAGATGAGGGTCAGCAGCTGCCTCATCACCTGTGCCTGTGAAACTACAGTCCTGAAAGGCTCAGGCACCAAGCTTGGTGTTATAATCACTGCTGCATTCCCATCTGAGCCTGTGACCGGTCTTTACAGCTATAACCTGTATAGGGTGAAAATGGACGTGAACGTGTTCAGAGATAGCTGGAGAGGAGACGCAGACTTCACGCGTTGAGCAGAATTTCAGCAGGACAACCTCATCTTGTGAAGAAGCCCTTTGGCTCTTTATTTGCCCGTCTGGACTATTACGAGTTTCACATGCGTTTGAATAGAGAAAACATTTTTGACATATTGAGACCTGTACATCACTACTGAAGTAAGATATTTCCCTCAAAACAATTTTTGAATAGAAAATTATTTTCATGTTGAATGAGAACAGTTAATAGAAGACAGTGCTGTGGTTTAGATCATGAAATCAGGCATCCAACTGCCTCGGTCCAATTCCCCGCTCTATGAAGTGAGGTGAGTTACTGGGCTTCGACTCTCATCTTGAAATGGGGACAATAACAGTATCTTCTTCCATAAGGTGGCTGTGAAGACTAAATGAGTACGGCATGGAAGAGGCCTGGCATATTTCCTAGCACAACACACGTGTAGACCCGCACTAAGTAGTCACTTATGTGATGAAGACAGCTCAGTACATTAAACTCTGACCCAGAATCCACGCAGCTGGGTCCTTTGCCACAGTTTTCTCCACCTCACCTTAACCCAAAGCATATAGGGCGGTGTAATTAGCTGAAAGAATCCTGGTGCCGCTTTGGAAAAGTCTAGATTCCATCCTGGCTCTCCTCCTTGTACAGCAGACCACAGTGGGCAAATCATCCAGCCCTCCGGCTTTGGCTTCCTCTTCTTTAGACAAGGTAATCTCTAAGGGTCCTTCCAGCTCTAGTCAACTCGATACACATTTCCTGAGAGCTTACTACATGCACAAAGAAGCAATTACACAGTTATAAAGACTGTCCATCTTTAAATGGTATATATGGTAATTATTCCAGAAAACTCAAATTAATCAGAACAGCCTATTTCTTAACCTCTGGGAATAACTGGAATCTGTTATACTTGATAGATTTTAGTGAAATCTATCAGTATATAGCAGCAGAACAATTCCAAGTACCATTCTGGCATAAAATATGGGGTCTTTGCCACTATCTAGGGGGGCCCATTACTAGAAATTTCTGAAGAAACTTGTAACTAGAAAGAACTATTGCAACTAAGCTTGAGGACTAAAGATGAGTATTTTAACAAGAACCCCAGGAAACAAATTTTGTAATCAAGGAAATTTACAGGAAAGACTCTGCCCACTACAGTTCACAAATGGATATTTACTGTAGCTGAGTAGGCTGCCCTAATGTGGCTGCGTAGGATGTTCAGAGGGCATGTGTAATTAAAGGGCACATACCTAATCTGTCTTTCACTTGAGGATCTCAGAATAGAATAGATAAAAACAATTATTTACTTAAATGTCAACGGCTTTAGAAATAGAAGCCAGGAATATAAGCATCCAGGTCTTTGAATTCTTAAATTTCAGACACCCACTCTTGTAAACAGGAGATCTGTTACAATTAACAGATGCAGCTGTAACTCAGATTCAGTTGTGTCATATCAATCACTCTGTTTAATGCTCCAAATATCACCATATGCACCTACCCCAGGAAGGCTGTAGCCTGACGCTCTGACTCGTGAAGTGGGGTGTGTGTGTGCGCTCGTGCACACAAGAAACATTTGAGTGGGTACAGCTCAAGAGCTGGGGACACGGCTCAAAATGATGCAGCAAAGAGTCTTTCTCACTCAGATCTCACCTTTGTCCTGACACAGACTGGAGTGAATCACACTGTGAAGGAGTCAACAACGCAACAGCGTTAAAATCAACTGCTGAGAATTGTGTTAATATAAAGGATTACATGTAAAATGGGAGATAATCATTCCATTTTGGTAAAAACAGGTGTAGTACCAATGTGAATAATAATGAGGGATGACAAATTGGAGCGTATGTACAGAAGATGAATACAGCCAGTAATCCCTTTGAACACAGGTATACAAAGCCTTAACAACAAGGGGAGAGTGTCTACCACAAAATAAGAGAGATGACACAGTTACTCCTAAAACATGCAAATGGAAATTGCTGAGTGAAGACAGATCAATTATCCTCAGTCGATGAGAATAATAAGACAGAGTGACAGCAGGAAACACCGAGGTTAAATATTAGGCAAAACGAAACAATGGGGAGAATGCTAGCAGAGGAGAGGCTGCCAGGAGAGGCCAAGAAATGACCGCCTGTAGAGGCATGTGGGGTTAAAGCTGGACACCTGCCTCATTACGCGTGGAATTATTCCTGCCACAGTGCAGGGGAGCTGGAGAAGAGTGTCATTAGAGAGGCCTCTGCTGATCTAAATGGGTACGAAAACAAGGAGGCTGAACTCTTGCTTATCAACATTTTTAACCCTCCAAAATAAGTGAGGGTTTTGCCCACCGGGCAACAGTCTTGACACTGAAACCCATCACGTGCCTGTAAAAATGGCCCGCATGTGGTATATGTCGCAGCAGGCAAGAAGGCAACACAATGGCTGCTTGCTTCAGAGACAGAAGCTCGAAGCTGTCTGGGCGGTGGCTCTGGGTAAACACATCCCGATCACAGAACAGGATTTTTTCCCTGCCTGAAATGCTCTCTGATATTTTTCAGCCTTAATTCAAAGGTTTCTTTCTTTGTTGAGTTCAGAACAGTAGAGCACGTTTTCTGTTGTTAAACAATGTAAAGCATTTCACTTGATGAGCTGTAGTATGAGTATTAGCAGGACTTGGAAACTTTTCATCATCTTCATGAAGGTTCTGAGGGCCCACCGACAGCTCTGGGAAATAGCATTTTTCCAGATTTCCACTGTAAATAATGATTGACCATTGGCCTCTGTGTTCAAGGCCTGATGAAGGCAGCAGGGCACAGGACAGAACCGCTGCTTTCACGAACCAGCTAAGGAGCCTCACGCTGGGGACGTGCTGCTTTCTACAGCCCCTTCCCACTTAGGGTAGCACAGCCATATCCACAGGGACCCTAAACACTCTACGGCTAAAGAGCCTTCTTCTGCTCTCTCGCTCTGAAAGATGACAATATGTGCTGTGCACCTTTAGCGCTGTTTTCTCCATGACGTGAAAGGCACTTCAGTGAATCAATCCATGTTTGGAAATATATTCCAAAAGTTGACAGATTTAAGAATTATAATGAGGCCGGGCGCGGTGGCTCAAGCCTGTAATCCCAGCACTTTGGGAGGCCGAGACGGGCGGATCACGAGGTCAGGAGATCGAGACCATCCTGGCGAACACGGTGAAACCCCGTCTCTACTAAAAAAATACAAAAAACTAGCCGGGCGAGGTGGCGGGCGCCTGTAGTCCCAGCTACACAGGAGGCTGAGGCAGGAGAATGGCGTAAACCCGGGAGGCGGAGCTTGCAGTGAGCTGAGATCCGGCCACTGCGCTCCAGCCCCGGCGACAGAGCGAGACTCCGTCTCAAAAAAAAAAAAAAAAAAAAAAAGAATTATAATGATAGTCTCCAAAGGAATCATGTAATCCTGGAGACGGAAGACAACTGAGAGGATAGCTAGTCCAAATTTGTTACTCCGTGGACAGGCTACCACTGACTTCTATCTAGTGGTAGGCAAAGCTGGGATTGGAACTTAGATCCTTCTGAATGTTTTATTTTCCCCATATACTAGTCTGAGATGGAGACATTTAAAATGTGGCTACTGATAAGCATTATGAACCAATAAACTCTTCCAAAAGGCAGATTTAAGAGACTCTTACAGCCACATGTAAAAAAGTTTCCGTTGCTATTTATTTATTTATTTATTTATTTATTTTTGAGACGGGGTCTGACTCTGTCGCCCAGGCTGGACTGCAGAGGCACAATCACAGCTCACTGCAACCTCTGCCTTCCAGGCTCAAGTCACCCTCCCACTTTGGCCTCCTGAGTATCTGGCATTACAGGCATGTGCCACCACACCCAGCTAATTTTTGTCTTTTTTTGGTAGAGACAGGGTTTCACCACGTTGTCCAGGTTGGTCTCAAACTCCTGGGCTCAAGTGATCCACCCGCCTCAGCCTCCCAAAGTGTTGGGCCTACAGGTGTGAGCCATTGTGTCTGGTCTGTGATTTTTTTTGATAGGAGTATTATATTCTGATCCACTCTTACTTTTCCAGTAATAAATTCTGTTCATAGTTTACATGTAATCGAAATTATCCCACTAGGTTTTGAGAAACCTTCATCTATTTTCAAACACAGATTCAAGAAATCATGAGCTTGTGTTTAAAGTGGATGCTTGGACATACTCAACTCAATCCCGGCTGGGTGCTATTTCACGCTCAATTAGTATCTGTTTTGGCATTTTCTTTAAATCTTTTGGAATAAAACAGTAATCCTGTTAAACAAATTTTTGTAAATATTCTTGGCATTCTTTCCTAAAGTGAAGAGGAAAGCTGGATGAAGTTCATAGTAAGATGGTTTCATTTTATCTGAATTTTAAGTAACTGGCTAATGATTTTCATTCCGCAGATGTGGACGACATTTTAGCATTGATTCAAATACACTTGATTCATCTATTTTGGTTTGCAAGAAAGTTTCTAATCCAAAAATAAAACTTTAAAAAGCCGAACATATATTTCTAAACTTGTGCCACAATGGCCAGTAAAATATTAAAGCATAATGTTCAGCTAAACTATTTCCAAGTCATACATCATTTTCTGTTTGGGTCCTACCCAACTGTTGCAAAGTTCATTTTTACAGTGTTCAGGGATAACAGCAACCGTATCATTCACAGGAGCCATGGCCAGTCAATTTCTACAGAGAGGAAATGGAATTTTTCCAAATAGATTAAGTTTTAGGGTAGAGAACAAAGACCCCCTGAGGTTAGCATTTCTGAAACAAAATGGCCAGAAATTAAGTTTGGATAATTTCAAGGGATATATTTCAAGTGTGACTAGCTTAAAATGGGAGGCCCCCTAACTTAAACATGAAAATTTTTAAAGCCCCCCGAAGTAGCAAGCAGAAAAAGAAGATGGGAACAAGGCAGGTTCCTATATCACAGCGAAACTATTTATGACACCAATAGCAGTAAGGAGCCAGGCTCAGTGCCCCAGCCTCCCCTCATTTGTCCACCACTGCGGGAGAATGCGCCCTTTCTCATTAGCAAAGGTTTCAGATTCTTCACGCCTATCTCTTCAAATGCTTACGCTTAATTTTTTCTATTTTTACGATATCTTTTTAAAACAAAGATATACTTACATTTATTCCTAACGAGAAAACAACTTAATTTTTGTGAATGTTATGAGCCTCGGCTCCTGTGCTTCATATTTATAGTTCTGCCCGTCTCCTCTCTTGTTATATAAGCATTGGCTCCTAGCTGTTGTTAGTGTGTGTGCTGCATGTTTCCAAATTCGTTACCCTGACAACCCGGAGAAAATGGGCTTTGTGAGAGGGTCTTTGACAGTATGGGAAACCGACAACAGCACTTTGGGTTAGGCCTCCTCTCATACTTCTTGGTTCTTGACTGTGTTCCATTTTGTTACGGGGGTTAAAAGATGAATAGTGCATAAGTGAGTGTGCCCTTCTATGATGTTGGCTACCCACCCAGAGTGAGTACTGATCTGATGGTGAGGAGAGTGGAGAAGGTGGTATAGAAGCTGAAAGGGTTAAAAATATGGGCTCCAGTGAACCTGGGCAAGTAATTAATCACTCTAAGCTTCAGTTTCCTCATTCATAAAATGAAGATTATAGTTGCACCCAGTTCAGAAGGTTGTTAGGATTAAATAAGGTTAATCAGTGTGAAGTGCTCAGAACAGTGTCTGACAGAGTAATCACTCAATAAATAACAGCTGCCAGCAGTGATGGTGGTGGTTGACAGTGATTGTGGTGGTGGTGGTGCTGGTGATGATGGTGATGGAGGTGATGGAGGTGATGGTGGTGGTGGAGGTGCTGGAGGTAGAGGTTATGGTGCGGGTGGTGATGGTGGGGGTGGAGGTGGAGATGGTGGAGGTGATGATGGTGGTAGAGATGGTAATGGTGGTTGTGGAGGTGATGGTGGTGGTGGGGGTGGAGATGGTGATGGTAGTGGTGATGGCAGAGCCTATGGTGGTGGTAGTGATGGTGTTGGTAGAGGTGATGGTGATGGAGGTGACAGTGGTGGTGGTGGAGGTGATGGTGACAGAGGAGGTGGTGGTGATGGTGGAAATGATGGTGGTAGTGAAGGTGATGGTGATGATGGTGGAGGTGATGGTGATGCTGACGGTAGTGGGGGTGATGGTGGTAGTGGTGGTGGTAGTGGAGGTGATGGTGATGGTGGAGATGATCATGATGGTGGTGGTGATGGTGGAGGTGATATGGTAGTGGAGGTGATGGTGATGGTCGTGGTGGTGGTAGTGTTGGTATTATGACTGTGAAGCAATATCCACGCTCCTTTGTGCCTTCAGTAGCTCCTTCAGTGCCAAGATGGTCAATGAAAATTTCAGCCACTAAGACAAATCACTCTGGCCAAGTATCAGACAGGACCACAAATGCAAAACTGGGTATTTTCAATAACATAAGAACAAGAGGAAGAAGGTGGCGAGGAGAATTTGGGTGTTGTGATATTGATACCTAACCCCCATTCCAAATTCTCTTATTTAAACCTTGAACCAAGGACGTGCAATTCTTGTAAGACAGTGGTCTGTTTTAGAAAGTGGAAAGCATAATGTTTAAGCACAAGGGATCAAACTGGTCGGCTTTGATGAAGTCCTTTCTGATACAAGGACATATTACCCATATTTTAAGCTTTCCCATGGTACTATGCTAATGCATGTTCAACGCTACATCTAAAATCTCACAACCCTTCCAGCAATTCCATACCCAGTTCTTATTTTAAACTCACTGTATTTACATGCCTACACCTTTTCAATAAAGGCTTTTTAAAAGTGAAAGTATAATAAACTTACATACATTGTGTATGCATTATGACTTTTATTTATCTGGATTTACAGCATTTGTATGTATTGTCACTTAAGTCAAAAAGGTTTGGGAAGGTGAAAAAGTTCAGATCCCTTAATCTTTTCTTCTGAAAATCAATTATTCATGAAGCTCTCTTCCTCATTCCCAAATGGTTAGGTTTAAACAATTGCTTAAAGTGCTGATTTTAACTGAAGAACACATTATTCATAAGGCCTACAGCCCAGGAAACACTTACTTGCTAACTGGTCATTTTCATCTGATCAATGACTTCACAGAGTTGAAACATACCACAGTGGAACGTACTTCCAGCGCAAGGCCATGGCATTAAGTGCCTGACTCTCATAAACAAAGCAAGCTGGTTAATGGTCATTTTATGGTCCACATACTACTCTGAAATCTATTAGAGTGTGGTTTAGTCAACCTTATCAGAGATGATTTGGGGGTACTAAGCACAGTGGGAACCTTCCTGTAACAGGTTAATGGATCAATTTATTTATTTCAAATTTGTTCTTTTCAAGTTGAAAAGCCACTAAAGACCTTCCAAGAGATTCGCTCAATAACCACAAGGAGCAGCAGTGATGCTGGATCTGTTGCTCTTGGTCCTTCTCTGTCACTCATGGTTCAGAGCCACCGGCTCTCTGGTGCCACCACAGCAGAGCTGAGTGAGATGCAAAGCCTGGCTTTGCTTCTTAGGAGTCTACAGGTTGATTAAAGTCTTGGGATACCTTATGTTGCAAGGCATCACTTCACTTTTTCTTGAACAAAAAATAAAGGATTCCACTTAAACAACAGACCCTAGGCTGTTCCCCTTTCTCGATAAATATTGTTTCAAATTTCTGATAAAAACATGTCACTAGCTTTAGACCTGTATCGCCACCACCAACCGCTGGGAATTCTCTTTTTAAATTAACACTTTTTCAAAGTGTTGTTTGGCAAAATATAATGCACCACTGAAAAGTAACCAAGCATCAGCAAGACAGCAGGTGACCTTCAGGGACCCGGGAGTCTTTAGTGCTCCTTAGCAACTATGTGCATCCCAGACAGGACTTCCACCCTGTAGTATGGTCTGACACCTAAGAATAAAGACTGCATTTTGGCCAGGGGTGGTGACTCACACCTGTAATTCCAGCACTTTGAAAGGCTGAGGCGTGAGGATTGCTTGAGGCCAGGGATTTGAGATCAGTCTGGGCAACACAGTGAGAGCCTGTTTCTTAAAAAAACAAAACCAAACCAAAACCAAAAGCAACTGATTTGCCAGGCATGGTGGCACTTGCCTGTAGTCCCAGCTACTCAGGAGGCTGGGATAGGAGGATCAGTTCCGCCCAGGAGGTCCAGGCTGCAGTAAGCCGTAATTGTGCCACTGCACTCCAGACCAGGCAAGAGAGCCAGACCATGTGTTTAAAAATAAAAAATAAAAAAAATAAAAAAAAAAAAAGGAAAGGAAAGGAAAAGAAAAAGGAAGTGCATTTCCACTAATGGTCCCCAAACTCGAGATTTCAGAGACCAGGCAAGAGAAAGTTTTATTTGTGCTGAACTTCAGGTTACATGCTATATGGCTAAAATCCCAATGTTGTCCCTAACATAAAAAAGGACAAGTTTAAAATGTCTTTACTTAGGATCCCTTGTGCTCTTCTAGTACCACTTGTAATGAAATGGTTGAAAGCAAGCACTTTGGAGTCTGTCAGTCACTATACTGATGCTGGGTGGCATGACCTAGTGGACAAGAACCTGGACTCCCAACGCTTAAGTGCCCAAGTTCAAGTCCTTGCTCTGACAGGACCTGAGCTAGCTATGTGACCCTGGCCAAGTCACTTAACCTCTCTGTGCTTCAGTTTCCTCTTTTGCAAAAGATACCTAATAATATCAACCTCACAGGAATTCTGGAAGACTCAATGACTAAAAAAAATGCAGAGTACTTGGACTCGAGCACGTAGCAAGTACTATCTGGATGCTCACCAGAGCTATGACCATCTTCACTCTTCACTAGTTGTGTGGCATTGTTTAACTTTCTTGTATATCAGTTTCTTCATCTGATAAAAAGGAACAATAATATTTCACTCACGGCATCGCTAAATAACCATGTATGTAATGTGCTTGGCACAGGGTCTAGCATATAATATGTGCTTGATATACAATAGCTATCATTAATGTTCTATCAGTAATTGAATACTTTCTTACACTGTTCTTTACTCTGTACAAAAATCTTTGTGCTTGAATAAATATGCCATAAGTTTATTCAAAATATAAACCCTAGGCCATTCCAATTTGTGGGTGTTAATTCAAATTTTTCAGAAATGCATGGTACAATCTGCAGAACCTTACCTTCCCAATAAACCTCTCTTAAATGTATCTCCCATGACACCACCACTGTGAATCAACAAAAAATGCTCAATGGCTACTTGCAAATGGATAATTGTAAAATTAAACTGAAGTATATATTTTAAAGATATTACTTCTGCTTTCATTATCAGGTTGCACTTACAGCAGAGTCTCCAGCTCAGAAAACACTTTCCTCTCATGATTCTTTTTTTTGTTTTTTTTTTTAGTTTTGAGATGGAGTTTCGCTCTTGTTGCCCAGGCTGGAGTGCAATGGCACGATCTCAGCTCACTGCAACCTCTGCCTCCTGGGTTCAAGCAATTTCTCCTGCCTCAGTCTTCTGAGTAGCTGGGATTATAGGCATGCGCCACCATGCCTGGCTAATTTTTTTTTTTTTTTTTTTTTAAGTAGAGATGAGGTTTCTTCATGTTGGTCAGGCTGGTCTCAAACTCCTGATCTCAATTGATCCGCCCTCCTCGGCCTCCCAAAGTGCTGGGATTACAGGCGTGAGCCACTGTGCCTGGCCTCTCATGATTTGTTTTTTTTTTTTGAGATGGAGTCTCGCTCTGTCGCCCAGGCTGGAGGGCAGTGGCGCATCTCGGCTCACTGTAAGCTCCGTCTCCCGAGTTCATGCCATTCTCCTGCCTCAGCCTCCTGAGTAGCTGGGACTACAGGTGCCCGGCACCACGCCCAGCTAATTTTTTGTATTTCTTTTAGTAGAGACGGGGTTTCACCGTGTTAGCCAGGATGGTCTCAATCTCCTGACCTTGTGATCCACCCACCTCAGCCTCCCAAAGCTTTGTGATTACAGCGGTGAGCCACTGCGTCCGGCCTCATGATTCTCATACTCAGGAATTACAATGGGTCTTAAGCTAAAAGATATTTATGCTTATAAGAATGTTGAGTCCAGGCACGGTGGTGCATGCCCGTAATCCCACCACTCTGCAAGGCCAAGGTAGGAGGACTGCTTGAACCCCGAGGTTCGAGACCAGACTGGTCAACACAGTAAGACTTCATCTCTACAAAAAGTACAAAAATAAGCTGGGCATGGTTTTGCATGCCTGTGGTCCCAGGTACCCGGGAGGCTGAGGTGGAAGCATCACTTGAGCCCAGGAGATTGAGGCTGCAGTGAGCCTAGATCACACCACTGCACTCCAGCCTAGGCAAGAGAGACACCCTGTCTCAAAAAAAAAAAAAATCCTAGTACTACGAGGTGAAAGGGACCCAACCCTCCTCTTTTACTGACAGTAGAAACCCTAGTGTGTGAAGAGAGGCCCGAGGTCGCATCTTTACTAAGAGGCAGAGATGGGACAAGAATCTTGCTTTGTTTCTGCTCTACGTCCATCTTTCTTCCCATTATTTTATAGGACTCCCTAATGGAAACACTTCAAAACACTGTATTTGTGAATCTAGAACAGGAGTCTCCAACCCCTGGGCCACCGCCGGGTACCAGTCTGAGCCTGCTGGGGACTGGGCCGCACAGCAGGAGGCGAGTGGTGGGCGAGCAAAGCTTCATCTGCATTTACAGTCGCTCCTTATTGCCCACATTCCTGAGCTCCACCTCCTGTCAGCTCAGCGGCCGCATTAGCTTCTCACAGGAGTGTGAACCTGACTGCGAACTGCGCATGCGAGGGATCAAGCTTGCACGCTCCTTATGAGAATCAAATGCCTGATGAGCTGTCACTGCCTCCCATCACCCCGAGATGGGACCGTCTAGTTGCAGGAAAACAAGCTCAGGCTCCCACTGATTCTACATTATGATAAGTTATATAATTATTTCATTATATATGACAATGTAATGGATAACAGAAATAAAGCGCACAATGCACGTAATGTACTTGAATCATCCCGAAACCACCCCCCACTCCTGCCCCCCGCACCTTCCATCCATGGAAAAATTATCTTTCATGAACCAGCCCCTGGTGCCAAAAAGGTTGGGGACCGCTGATTTAGAGTTTACTCAGTCTTAGATATGAGGGACTCCATAATGGAAAGACAAGAGACCAAGATATCAGTCCTCTCTGCTGGGACAAGGTGAGCCTGGATTTTTAGTATTTGGTGACGGTTGATTCAGTGTACATTTCATTACTATTTTAAATATCTTCAATGGAGGTTTCCTGTTGCATTTTGTATATTAAGTGCCCTCATAACATTTTAGAAAAAGATTTTTCTTTTACTTCTATTTCAGAGTAACCTAACCATAATAAAGAGGCTGAGAGCTTTTGGGGAAAGTTTCCCAGTTTCTTGGTGGCAAGGGAGGATAAGCCTGTTGTGCCCATCATTTACACTAGGCCGCTGCTATTCCAGCCCAAGAGGGATTGGAGAGGGAGCCAGATGGCCCTGGCAGACTGTGAGGATGAAGAGCAGGTCCGGGGTGACTCGCGCCACACACAGAGCTTAGAGGCTTGAGAGGGCAGCGCATGAGAGTGGCTACTTGCAGGTGGTCAGGAAGGCCCTGAGGCAACCTCTCATCTGATGGAGCCAGCATAATTTTGGAATCTCTCTAAATCTCCTCCTGGAAACCAGACAAAGCAGCTATAATAGTGAGAGCTGAATGAACTCTTCAGTAAAGCCAGATTTAAAGAACTCCCCATGATCCACAGCACACAGGTGGGCAGCACCGCCCAGCATCAGCAGCTGTGAGGCTGGAGGGCTGGGGGGCGTGGAGGGGTGGGAGGGAGGTGAAAGGCGAAAAATGACCTGCCCTAGTGCCACAAGATCCCAAGATCTCCAGTAGATACTCACCTCCAGAAGAGGGCCCTGCAGCGGGAGCCTTGACAAGTGGGTCTGGGAACAGCAAGCAGATTGGGCAAAGTCCTCTGAGTGTTTGCATGCAGACGCCCACAAACCCTTACAAAAGGGTCACTGGGGGCTGCAGAACCACCCAGCGAACCTCCACTCAGAAAAGCAGCTCCTTTTCTGCGGACACGTGGCTGGGAGCCGAACCCAAACGAAGCCGGCGGGACGCCCAGAGTGGAAGGAGGGTGGGCTGCCCAGGGCCTGGCAGGGCCACCAGCACAGCACCTGAAGGCTGGGGTGGCCACAGAGTGCAGACACGTACCCAGTGCCTTCATCCTCGCTGAGGCCAGGAGGCCGCCCTGGCTACCATGCTCTCTCCATGGAAGGGCCCTCCATGGGGGCAACACAGAAATACTACAATACCACCTTACCCAGTACTATAGGAGAAAACAAGGTGAAGCCGAACAGCACAGTCCACAATACAAAACGGTGACCACAAGCTGGTGAAAACTGTAACCAATTATTTCAAACTGAGCTGAAAGAAATTAAGGAAACAACTAACTGCTGCTTTGAAAAAACAGCACAAATCAGAAACAGACGTTCTCAGAAGCGAGATGGCTGGACAAGAACATGCGAAATGAGAACTGGCAAAACTCAGTAAAATGTGAAGGAAAACAATGTTAGAAATAAAGACCAAATTAAAAGAAACATAAAAGCAAAGAGACATCACAGAAAGCACAGCAAGATAAATGGAGGCTAGGAGGAGAACAGTGGAGAAGACAAACACCAAACAGATCATGTGGAGTTCGTTTGGATCCTGATAAAAAACAAACTGTAAAAAGGCATTTTTAGACAAGTAGGGAAATACGAATACAGGCAGAGTATTGATGATATGAAGGAATCGTTAATTCTGTTACATGCGATAATGGCGTTGTGATTATAAAAGTGAATGTCCTTATTTTGCAGAAACAAGTGCTTGGGGTAGAATGACATGACACAAGGGATTTGCTTTAAAACATTCCAGTAGCAACAACAAAAAAGCAAAAGCAAAAAAGAAAGAAACAAAAGATAGATAAAACACGGCCAAAGGTTGGTGATTTGGGATTTGGGGGATTATCCCATGGGAGTTCATTTTCCCATTCTACTTTTATGGATTTTAAAACTTTAATAATAAAAAAGCGTGTTGGGAAGAAGGACACCCAGCACACTGTGAAGACAGCACAGCTGGCAGAAGGAACAGAAAGTGCTGAGGCACAGGTGCTCTCAGACTTGGAGATTTCCCAGAACAGTGAAGAAGCTTAGCAAGGACAGGGTGAGAGAGAGGAGGGTGGAAGGTGACGAGGCAGTGGAACCAGCAGGGGCCAGATCACAGAAGCCTTTGCAGACCAGCAATAAGAGGAGTTTGGAATTTATTGCGAATGTGATGAGAAGCCACTAAGGGGTTTAACCATTAGGGACAAAATTAAATCTGTGTCATGAAATGTTGCTCTGGCTGCTTTATGTAGAGGCCAGAGTAGAAGCAGAGTCCAGTGAGGAGACGTTGGCAGGACCCCAAGTGTGAAAAGAGGGTGACCTGGACCTGGGTCCCATCAGTGATGACGGGGAGAAGAGCAGGACTTGAGATGTAATCTAGAGATATTGCTTGTGAACTAGACTGGGGGCGGGGGCAGGAAGGTGAGAGATATTTCTTTTTGGATTCCAGTCTTAATTACCTGTCTGATTTTAATCCTTTTCCCAGAAATGAGAGGAAAACTTCGCCATTTTCTATGGTTCATCTCTATGCAAAGGAGTCTGCATCTCTAAAAGGGAATTTCAAAAGCACTATCAGATTTAAACCATAATCAGAAGTCTGACTTACATGTGTGGTTGCTGAGGTCACTCTTCCATGCAGACATTACAGTGATAAGCTTGCAGACTACGCAGGTAACTGACAGAAGGGATTTTACTGCAAGGCTAACTACTCTCTCAAAAAAAAAAAAAAAAAAAAAAAAAACTATGTTGGCAATTTCTGTTTCTCTCCCTCTAGCCCTCTTAATTCTAGTACAGATAGCTTCTAATCGGATTTGTTGTGATTAGAACATACAGGTTTCAAATATGAGAGATTTGAACCAATGAATATTTATTTCAGATTCTTCTGGAGGAATGAGTACTAAAATGATCTAGCCCTTTTCCCTACATGGAAAGTGAGGTCAAATTTCATATTCCAATTTACAATTGGAGCAAGTCCCCAGTACAAAACAGTGTCTTTTAGATTTACCAAAAAAAATAATAGCTTGAGCAGGCAGGTTTTGCTCACTTACACCTTCTTACACCAAATGCTATTCTTCAGAAGTTCTGCACTATAAATAGAGACAGACACATGCAGTTGATGGACAAAGCAAAGAAATATCCTAAGGCAGTAGACAGCATATGTAACCTCCAGCAATAAATTCCTCAAAAGCCACACTAAAGTCTCAGGTGGTATGTCCCCACCACCCAGAATCTAGTACTCAGCCCTGTATACATTCAGGTTTAGTAAATGTCCAATGAACGAATAAATGAGTATTAAATCTTTGACTCCAGTTGTCCTGCTTCTCCCCTGAACTCTCCAAGTCCCTGGGCTGAATGAAGAGAGACTCAGGTAAGGGTAAAGCTTTCGCGGGAACAAGGTCAAGAAGATCCCTGGTAACATTCACAGAAAAGAACTGTTGTACCAAAAATGCTAGTCCCAACACGGAGTAACCTACAGAGTTTGCCCCATCAGTCCTGTTCAGAAAACCAACAACAGGGAGGCTGACATGGGTGGGTCATCTGATGTCAAGAGTTCGAGACTACCCTGGACAACATGGTGAAACCCTGTCTCGACTAAAAATACAAAAAATTAGCCAGGTGTGATGGTGTGCACCTGTAATCCCAACTATTTCCAAAACTGAATATGTACCTCTCTACATTAAAATATGCAGAAAATAATTACTATCACAGAATTTATAAATGAGGGAAACAATTTAATACAATAAAATTTGAAACACTCAAATGCTCAGAGCAGGAAGATCACTGAAATTAATCATGAACCATCTTCCTGTCACTCCTACCTAGAAAAAACTATCAACTTTCTAGTACACTTTCTTTTTTTTTTTTTTTTCCCCAACTTTCTAGTACACTTTCTTGGTTTAATAGTTCCCTGTCCATTCCCTTCTTCCTTCTTGTGAACAAAACCCTGCCTGTGACAACTATCCCCTTTCAGGGAAGGGCCCATCCCCAGCTGTAGGGATCCTGAGCAGGTTGACACTGTCCCCTCCAGGATAACTCTGGGTCCTTGGCAATGACTAGGATGCCAACAAGCATGCATGTTCTGGTCACTGCGACATGAGGAAATTGGTTGCAAGGCTTCTGGAAGAGGCTTCCCTTTTCTTTTTTCTTTTTTTTTTTTTTTTGAGATGGAGTCTCACTCTTGTCACCAGGCTGGAGTGCAGTGGCACGATCTTGGCTCACTACAACCTCCACCTCCCGGTTCAAGCGATTCTAGAGGCAGAGTTACCTGGGTCTTGGCTTTGTCTTGTCTGACTGGATGGGCTGCAGTCATCTTGCAGCCATCAAGGGAGCAGCTGGAGGAAGAACAGCAGTTTGGAAAGATGACATCCTTGAGCTACTGAATTACTGTATTACTGGATTCTTTTTTTTTTTTTGAGACGGAGTCTCGCTCTGTTGCCTAGGCTGGAGTGCAGTGGCGTGATCTCGGCTCACTGCAAGCTCCGCCTCCCGGGTTCACACCATTCTCCTGCCTCAGCCTCCCGAGTAGCTGGGACTATATGTGCCCGCCACCACACCTAGCTAATTTTTTTTTTTTTTTTTTAGGAGAGACGGGGTTTTACCGTGTTAGCCAGGATGGTCTCGATCTCCTGACCTCGTGATCCACCTGCCTCAGCCTCCCAAAGCGCTGGGATTACAGGTGTGAGCCACCGCGCCCGGCCTACTGGATTCTAAGATACATTTCCCTCCATATTTATTAATCTCTGAAATCAGACGTGTTTTATAAGCTGTAGCATGTCATCACGTAACTGGCAGAGATTTTTCTTCCTTAGTGGAACGTAATATCAGGGCGCATCTTACAGCTGGTGACATCTCAGAGTTGACTGTAGTTCACCCTAGTGCTGCCCTCACCTTGGAATTTCTTTTTATAATAAACTGTCTTATTATAAATGGACTGCCCTGTTTCGGTTAGTTAAGTTAGTTCTACTGTTAAGTTAGTTTAAGTTAGTCAGTTACAGGGTTTCTGATACTTGTAGAAGAAGGTACCGGGCTTAACGGATATCTAGATCAAGCAGGAATCTCTGAGGCTCCTGTGTCAGACTGACCAGCATCCTCGTTACCATTCTCACCACACGGTTCTATTAGTGGGCTGAGCTTTTAATGATCCCAGGACATTGGGGATGTGTGATCGTATCTGACCATGTAGATAGGGTTTTCAGAGTGAGAAGGGGCCTTGGAGATTGCAAAGTTTAATTCTCTCATTTAAAAAGTGAGGAAACTCAGGCCCAGAGAGAAATGACCTACCCAAAGAAGAGAAGTGGGTCAGTGACAGAGCTGGGGACAGAAATCAGGAGTCTGGACTGTTTTACACTCACAGGGGCCTCCTTCGTTCATTTGCCTGAAATGTGGAACACGGGAGAGAAGAATGGTAGAGGGTTATACTTGACCAACATTTGACTGTAAACTTTCCTCCCAACTCACCTGTTAGGCAGGACTACATCCAAAGTCCTGTGCTCTTGTCACTGGAGCTGTATTCCAGTGAGTATCCTCCATTTGTTGCTTTTACCAGTTATCTCGTTTGCTATCACTTCTTCAGTTTTTTCCTACATCTCCCCCTCCTCTCCCTCAGTTCAGAAGGGCATATACCTTTTTTTAAGACCAGTAAACCCAAAAACTTGGCTGGTAGTGGGTGTTCAATGGAACCTAAGTGATTTCCTACCTGATACGCTCAGTTCTAAGTTTAACTCTCATCTATTTTCATGCTGACCTTTAAGCCAAAGCAAAAAGCCACGAAAAGAAACATAATTACTTTGTAGTCATTTGTAAAACTTGTTTTAGTTGCTGTTATTTATCTCTTTTTCCTTTAAATATGTGATTTGGAGAAGTAACACTCAGATTACACCTTAGAGCCAATCTTTTTCAAAAGTAATGTATCTCCCATTTTTTAATAAAATAAATAGCAGCTTAGCATTGTACCTCCACTATGAGAAGTTCACTACTTCTTAAAAATTGTAAACAGTCAACTCTCTGTGTGATGGAGAACATGTAGGAATTTGGTTAGTGGGTCATCCAGACCAAGTTACTACTCCTTTCATCTTGCTGAACAGTTTGTTGCTTACTCACACCTCAACAGACAAGAGCAGAAGCAAGGACAGCGGGTAACTCCTGAGTTCTCATCTTGTTTCTGCTGCTAAATGAACAAGCTTCATCAATTTTCAGTGAATATCATCTCTCTGGGTTAGTTTCCTTGTTTTAATTAACGTTTTTTTTAAGCAACAGTGGTCCAGTCATTCATTCTTTTGACCACATTCCTATACTGCCATAAGCGCTGGGGGAGCAAAGATGATGACACAATCCCTGCCCCTTAAAGAGTTAATAGCTTAAGAGAAGCAAAGAGTAACACAAATATGTAATAACTGATGAGAAAGGAACGACGGAGAAACACAAAGCATTGTGAGGATACAGAAGACGTCGTCAGGATCAACTGGCTGCAAAGAACAGGAACACACTAAACCTAAGCTGAGTAAAAAAGGACGGGGGGTTTCATTGGCACGACACCCAAATGTCTCTCACAGATTCAAATATCAGGAATTCTGCCGGCTCTCCAAGGGAGAGGAACTACAAACTGAGGGACTGTCAGAAATCTAAGCAGCATCTCTCTCTCCTTCTCTGTGAGCTTTGTTTGATTCTCTAGGACATACTCATTCCCTTTCCTGTCCTCCATTTAGCAGGGTCTGTGACCAAAGGCCATGGGGTGTGAGGTAGGCAGTTTCCCACGAAGGGCTGTGAGGGCACAGAGAGGAGAGAAGGACTGACGGAGGCAACAAGTGTCATCTCCAGGAAAGAGAAGGTTCTGTGTGGACCAGAGCTGTATCATACAGAGGAGTTCAAAGACACCTCGGGACTTGCTTAATCCAACTCCTGGTAACTAAAAGGGAAAAAATGGAGGTGAACTAACGTCAGGGGAGCCCAAGGTCATCTGGCTAAATCAAGAGAGCCCAGAATGAACCCAGCCTCTGGTCTCTTACTCAATCCAGGCATCTAAGCACACCCCAGCAAAATGCTGCAATGCTGGAGATTCAATTATCCTCTCCATTATCCTAATCAGCTGATAAGTTATGCTTTTAAAATCAAAGGCCAAGAAAATAACAATAAAAACAGTCACTGGGCAGTGGGTATAATATTAGTAGGTTATCTTATTACTGAGATGAGTGATAGGATTATTCCCAGGACCCTGAGTGCAGGTCCTGTAACCAAACATGAAGAGCAAATGTTATCACTAATCCAATCTCCCATTACAAATAGGCCTTGCTAATGAATTAAAATAAATCCTGCCAGGAAAAGACAGGTAATTTAGGGAAGTTAGCAAAGAAATATCTACAAAGTCTTGTTTCTTCCTTGACAAACTGAACTTTTGAACAATTAGCTTCATCATTTGCTTTAAGAAAATCTGTAAATATAAACTGTTTACAATGATTACGAAAATAGCTACCAAAAGACACCCAACCAAATAAATGAATACAGCAATAAACTAAGCTGGTTCTGTCTCTACTCTACAACACTATTATCTAATCAGGACAGACTGAAAAACAGATCATTACACTTTAAGAACACTATAATTAAAAGAGGCCTTCCCCCTTTCCGCTCTCCCAAACCCTGATCACAACACAGTTATTTCAAGATTCTATTTGCAGGAGCCCCATTTAAACAGGAAAAGCACTAATTGGGGCTCTAGTAGCAGCTGTACGACTTTGATGTCAGTTACAAGGATGAACTTGAACAGAATTTTTTATGGCCCTGCCAAGCCAGCCAGTCACCAGTCCAGTTAACCCTTCAGCCACTCGTTACTCCAATCATGGTTTCTGGAACTGTATTCAAAAGTTGCTTCTTCAGGAACTCCACGTGTGCCACATTCTCTGCCTGGAGCCCCTGTGCACAGCAGAATGGTGACCATCACAGAGCAGCCAGGTGTCAGCCAAATAAGGAAGTGGCAGCTCTGGAACCAAAGGCAGTCAGGTCAAAGCCTGGTTTGTGGGAAGTAGTACTGAACTGCAAGTGAGAAAATGTAGGCCCTAGTTACCACTTGTCATTACTACTGCGGCCTTAGACAATATTTCTGGGCCTTATTTTCCTTGTCTGAAGAATAAGTTGGTCTGCATGATTGTTAAGGAGTGTCCGACTCCTTGAAAACCATCCTTAGGGCAATCTGATTTGATTTCTCCAACACAGCCCTTGTTCCCAGGGTGGCGTGGACCACTCTGCTCTGTGGCTGGCTGTGAAGAGATCTTCCCCTCCCTGAGAGCTGTGTACTGGTCTCTCTGGAGGGGGTTCTGGAATACAGTGCAAACAGCAGCACCCCAATAGCCTGGGGCTGCTCTTGGTTCATGTAAAGGGCCTAGGTCATTGCAAAAATGAACGTTGCTAGCCAAAAATAATTGTTATGTTCATTTCAAGAATAATTAGAAAATAAGTAAATTGGTCATTGTTGAGGGGTGCTAGAGAACCAGCTCTATTCTGAAGACTAGAACACAAAGAAATGAATCAAGCATTTACTCTGCCTGTCCTGGATAAGTTATACCACAAAGCAACCAAATAGTTTGAGATGGGGAAGTTTGTCTTTGTAGACGTGTTCCAGCTGATAGATGAACAAGGAAGACGGCATGACTGTATCGCCTCTCTGCACCCTGAGGAATCCAAACACTGAGCGTAAGCGGCAGCTAACGTCATCAAAAAGAGAGACAACCAGACATTTTGTGCCTCCTGCTAGAACACAATACCATCGATGAAGCAGCCTTATGAAAACAAACAAGCAAATCAAACATGACTCTGATCAAGCATCTTCACCCAGCCACCAAATCTACAGTATAGACCGAGCAAAGACACATGTTTAATGAAACCAAGGAGATGAAGTCAGCAAAATCCAGACTATGGAAAACAACTTGGTGTCTTCAGCAACAGAATTTCAGGGGCAAAACAAGAGAGATGTGGAAGGAAAAATTACATATACATACATTTAAAAAGACACAAAAGACATATCAATCAAGAAGTGGATTTGGATCCCAATTCAAATAAACTGCTTTAAAAAATCATGACACCTATGAAACAATCAGAAATTCATAAATTGACTAGACAGCTGACATTACAGAACTATAACTAGTTTTATTTTAGGTGGGATAATAGTATTATGGTTTTGTTTCTTGAAAGTCTTTATACTTTATGTATCTTGAAACTTTAGAGGTCCACAGTGAAATGCTCATGGATTAAATGATATGATATCTCAGATTTGCTTTGAAATAGCATAAGGATCTGATGGACGCTGGAGTCCACGTGAGTTCATTTCAATCTTCTATGTGTGCGGACATTTGAAGTTCTCCATTAAAAAGTTAAACAAAAACAAAAACAAAAAAAACCTCTTAAGAAAAATGACTGTCCAAGCATGGTTTCACTCTACCCTGACATTTAACTTTGTACCATTCTGCACTGAATTCAAACGGGCTGAAACATACTGCTCTTCAGAACAACTGCAGAACTGGAGAAACCATCGCAACAGGGCCTTTTATTCAGGTTTCAATTGTGCATATACAGAACTTGCAGCAAAGAAAATTTCCTTGCTGTCTATAATATGGCTAGATCATCCCTACCCTTTCTCCCACTTTCCGTGCTCTTCCTTTATACTACAAAGCCCTAAAAATTACGTCAGGGAAGAGCCCTTTATGTAAAGAAATGAATTATCATCTTTACAAACCTAAGATTAGCTGCAACTACCTGGTGACAATTTGGTGCACAAGCTTGTACAGGCAAGTGATGAACCGCAGAGATGACGGGTGTCACTTGCATCGCTTGCCTTTTTCTTTTTCCCTCTCACCCATGCCTTGGGCCTTGGGAGCTCCCTGGACATTATCTGGCTCTGATGAGGCACAAAGCTGGAGGCAGCAGACCCAATCTAGGTCAAATATGGCACTTAACACCTCCCTCTTTGCCTCACCATTTTAAAGAACAGCATCAGCCCAACCAATGAATTAAATCAGGAAAGATCCAGAGTAACTGCAATCTCATTTTAAGCAGATTAGAGAATGTAACCAATGCTTATGTATCTTCCTTTCTGTATTAGGAGCATATGAGAGATCTGAGCAAACATTTTGTTTTTCCAACTAAGTTGCACTACTTATTTGCTACTAAATATTAAAAGCTGTTAAAAAAAAAAAAAAAAAAAAGAACAACAGAAAAAACCCCAATCTGGATTTTAGTACCGAAGCTAGACCACCTAGGGAGCCTGGTCTTAATGCTATCTGCCATCCCCCTTGCAGAGGGCCTGGAATATGGTAGGTGCTCAATGAAGTACGGTATTGAATAACGAATGAAGGAATCAGTCTTAAACTCCCCCATTTTAGAAATGGAGAGTTTACATTTTAGAAATGTGTCATCTCCATAAGGACATCTGCTCAGTGGCAAAGCCACTTTCGCCAAAATATTCCTTACCTTGGATGGGCTCTGTCTACTAGTCCATGCTAACTGCTTGTAGAGTAGCACCTGAAAACAAGATGGCTGGCTAGCTGGCCAGAGAATTCACCCTCGGGATTCTAAGAGACTTCTTTCCTCAAAACCTTAGGCTACTTGGTTTACCTAAATTAACATTTTAACTTTTTATTTAAAGTATAATAAAACTGTATACATTTCCAATTCAGAACTTAAGCTCAAACCTTAACTGTATCCTTAAATGGCTTTTGGTCTATGAATTGCCAAAAGTACAAATATATCACTAACAAGAAAATTGTTATCTCTTGGGGGATGGGGGAAGGTAATATATGTGTGTGTATATATTATAGTGCCACATACACACACACATGTACACACACACACATATGTATAAAAGCTTACAATGGGAAAACGGGAGGTGGGTGGGGGGGAGAGGAAGGAAAATGAGGTGCTATTTAACAAGAGCAGTTGCTCTAAGCACTGAACTGCCTTAAAAATAAGCCAGCCACCAAGCTCATTACATATCAAATGCTGGACCAGGCAAAATTTTTCCTCACATTCAGAACATACCTGATTTTGACCCAAAAACAAAGACTACCGCGCAATCAGCAGAAGGCTTCAATGATTGAGAGATTCTAGTATTCGCGAGAGCTCAAAACAGACTGGCAGGTACCCCTCCTGGACACAGCATGCCATTTCATGTGTCTGCACTTTGTCTTTCCATAAAACAAATGGACCTTAGGGCAAAAAGGTAAGGGGTACAAAATAATACATCGCTCTTCACTTATCAGGAAGCATTTGATCAAAGACAGTTATGCTTCCCAATTAGTTCTTAAAAATAAATGCACAATATTCAATCATTTTATGGATTCTGCCCTTCTTGAAAACTCTTTTAAAATGGGCTTTGACTGTTTGCTGGAAACACTGTATAGAAACATGAGCCTGACTAGTCCCATTTAAAAAAAAAAAAAAAGGTACAAAAATGTCACGCTTTAACCACTTCGCTGCTGCTCCGGAGAACCTTCTTAGTTCAATGAATTCTGACACTTCTCGCAGCAGACAGCAGGCAGCACAGACACAATCGAATTCCTTGTTAGTGAAGAAACAGTTCAATGGAGCAGATTAGGAAATAAAACCCCGGAGGAAGAGTTTCGGTCACCCCAAATTTTTGACAGAATTTGCACATTTTTAAAGCAAGGATTAAACTCCAGGTTTAAAAAAAAAATCAGTATAGTTTTCTTTATCAAGAGCTAAATCTGGATGATGGTATCATTTCTTGAAGCAGCAGGACTCCTAATTGCAACAAAGAACACCACTGAAATTGTTACCCAAAATATAAATCTGATTTCAGAGCTGTTGGCTAGAAGCACATTTTGTGACTATATGAAACTTAATTTCACACCTTGTATAAACATTTGCTCATTCACAGCAATTGTTGCAAGTTTGAAGGAAAACCACTATTTGTCTTGGCTAAATTACAATAAATCATATCCTTCTGATTTTTGCACAGGGTGATGGCTAAAGACGTTTTCCTTCAAAACTGGCGTAAGACATGTGTAAAGCCCCATGGAATCTGGGCCCATGTGCTGAAATGAAACTAAAATACGGTCTCTGATCATGAAGAAGTCACACACATAAGAAAATGCACAGATGATCCAAAATTCCTCTCTCTCAGTTTATTTTAAAATGTGGCCATTTGTGAGAACCAATCCTAACGGAGGCAAGCTGTACAGTTCTTCCTTCCTCAACTATTCCCAGGAGAAGGGGCTGCTAGTCCAAAACAGGAGGAGGAGCAGAAAGGGCTCATATAATTTACAACAGCCTGGGTGGTTGAAGCTGGTGTGCATCCGCAATAGCAGGAAGGCAACTTATTATATCAACACAATTGCAAAGCAAGGCCAGGAAATGGCGCAGGAGGCTACAGCCAGCCCTGTCACCCAGTCATCACACTGCTACCCTAAGGCAGCAAGCGGAGCCCAGGGAGAGGGGGCACACGGCGGCCAAGGAGGCAACACACTCTCTAACAGTCCTCCAATTTCCAACCAGATTTGACAACTGACTCCACTTACTTCCTACTTTATTTTGAAGTAGTAGAGAGGGTAAGAAAAGGGACTCCAGTCAGGAGCAAAGCACCTAGGGAAAGGCACTTACTACCCCTAGACCCTCCCCTGCCCTCCAGCCCGCCATGTATATGTTTCTATCAGCAGCAGTAGCAGTAGCGGTAGATACCACTTATCATGCACTTCCCATGTTCTTCCACGCTGGTAATCTGTTTCACTCATGGCTCCCGGTGGAACACTTCCCAGTATTTATGCCCTTGTGTAGTCTCCTCCCCTTGAGTCTGGGACAGTCTTGTGACTTGCTATAAGAATAAAACATGGTAGAATTGACAAGGTGCCAGTTCCAGGCCTAAGCCTCAAGAATGCTTGGCAGTTTTTGCTTTCGCACTCTTGGGAGCCCTGAATTGCCACCTAAGGAGTTCAGCTCTTCTGCTCGAGATCACGAGATCACGTGCAGAGGCCACAGGGAGAGGGAGGGGCTGGGAGGCTACAGGGAAAAAGAATCAGCTCCCAACCAACCACGCAACTGAATACAACTCCCTGAACGATCACAGAGAAGACCAGGAGTAGAATCACCTAGGTGGGCCAAACCAGACTACACAATCGTGAGCAAATAAAATGTTTTGTTGTAAGTAGCCAAGTTTTGGCATGGTTTGCTATGAAGCAGACGATAAGTGATTCAACGTGTATGGCCTCATTTATTATCATGACTACTGATGAAGCAGATGCTGTTACCCCATTTTACAGATGGGAAAACAGCAGACAAGTAATAACTTGGTCCACAGCTGCTGACGGGGAGGTGGATTTGAACCCAGTCGGTGGGACACTAGAGGTGGTCCTCTAAATTGGGGACCACCAAACATCTTCTTGAAGGCCCAGGGAGTAAATATCATCAGCTTTTCTGGATGCAGGATCTGCTGCAATGCCTGACCTCTGTGCATCTCGAGCTGCAGTACAAAAGCAGCCATATGCAATATGGAAATGAATGGGCAAGGCTGTGCTCAATAAAACTTTGTTTACAGAAACAGGTAGTAGGCCAGTGGGCCTTGGTTTGCCAATCACTGCTCTAGTCAGTGTTTTTCCAACTGTAATGATATTCACCACCTGAGGATTTTGTTAAAATGTAGATTCGCATTCAGGAGGGTCTGCGACTCTGAGTTTCAGCAAGTTCCCAGGAGACCATGCTGCTGATCCACAGACCACACTTTCTGACTCAGGACACTCAGAAGTGCCTCATGTAATTAACGAGCACTTATTCTGTCCCAGGCATAATACTAACCACTTTCTATGCTTCCTTTAGTGAGAGGAAGCTTACAATCATGTAAGTTTTATTTTTATCCCCATTTTACAGATGAGGAAAAGGATTAAAGAAGTCACCTGGGCCAGATCTCTTCATGAAGAAAGCTACCACGGATTTTCCCTCACTGCTTGGCTCCTGTTACTGGATTTGATATAACTTACTCTTCACATTTCAAGACCACCACACTTTAGAAGGAAAATTTTAAGACATGCATAAAAAACTTTAACGATGGCTAACCTGCCAAGCAAACTTTCTTAGTGTTTCGTCATTCTGCAAACTTTCCTGTCACTGAATAGAGAAGATGGTGCTTCTATTTCAGCAGTAGCTCCTATTTCGAAGGCTCCTGTAATACTTTACAAAATTGGCTTTGACTTTGGTGAGAGACAAATGTATGGAAGCCTATTACTATATTAAACCTAGACTTCCCATCCAATCATTAACAATGAATATTTTTAGCATCTAAAAATGTGCATTTCAGACAGATATGTAAATATTTAGCACTATACTTTTGAGACAACCTTTCATTTTCAATTATGCAGAGGAGGTGTTTTCATTAATAGTCTAATTATATCGCATATTTTCATTCTACACAGTATTTTGCTTCTATATTTGAAATAACTGAAATCATCTGTGCTAATAAATATTCTAAATGGACATCTTAATAATTGAAATTAGCACATACTGTACCCCTCAAAATAATTTATAAAACAGGAACTACTGCTTACATTATACAACAGGGCAAAACCAGCCATGATCAGTAGCTTGGCTCCAGGTCACATATCAGGTGAAATTCCTCATGCGACTCCAACTGATCCAGCTGTATTTAATCAGTCACTTTCTGACCTCTCGTCTCAAGAGTAAGTCCAAGTCTTGGTGTTCACAGCCCCAACTTGTCTTTACCACTTTATGACACTGTTCCCCATCCTCTGTGTTGCTCTGTCTGAGACACCTACCCCAGAGACATACACAGCTAACTCTCTCCCCAGATTTGCTCAGACATCACCATTTCAAGGCAGTCTCCCTAACCGTTCTTTTTAAAGTCGCTGCCCACCTCCCACAAGCCCAGCCCTCCTGGCTCTTCACATCCCCTCCACTTTCCCCGACAGCACTAATCACCTCCTCACATTCTGTACACAACTTCTGATTGTTTGTCTTCCACACTCTCCGCTAGAATGTAAGCATCACAAGGGCAGGAGTCTGTTCACTCAAGTGCTCAGGGCTCCTAGAACAGTGTCTGCCATTTAGCAGGCACTCAGCTGACTATGAACTCAAGATCGACTTGTTTGCCAGGCACTGTTCTAGGCACTGGCGTTACAGCAGTGACCAGGACAAAGAGGGTCCCTCCTTCACAGGGATTTGGGACAAATAACAAAACAAAACACAAGATAATACACCCATAAGAGAACAGCGGAACAGAGCACTACAGGGATCATAAAAAGGTGTATGATACAAGGTGACTGGGGAAGCTACTTTAGGTTGGGTAGTCAGGGAAGGTCCCTCCGACGAGGTGACATTTCAGCTAAAAACTACAATAAGGAGAAAGTATTTAAATCTTCCACATGCTTCTCTGATTTTCCATCTTGCTGGTCTGCTGTGAACTCCTGAGGTGAGTCACAGTCCCTGTTTCTCTTGGTGCTTCCTGACATTTATACATTTATGCTGGTATTTTGAGCCTGGGACTGACCTGTTATGGCCTCACTGTGGACTTACATTCTGTCCTTATAAAGCTTCTCTTTGCAGCCATTTATACCATATGCCTTGAACTCAGCCTTATCTAGTATTTCTATTACAAGTCCAGTTTTCTTTTAGTTAGAAATACAGGATCTGTCTTTGTCTAATAGCTGTTTTATGTTGTACATAGCAGGGTTTTATTTTGGAGACAATCTGAGTCTTTTTCCTGTAGTAGATATTTATCTCATTGGTATTTATTGACACTGCAGGTGTGTGGCCTAATTCGGTGGTCTTATGAGACTGTTTTATCTTCTTTTATGTCTTATTTTAGTTCACGTGTCCAGCTCCAGACGCTTGCTTTGGTTTGTCTTTTGCTCTGCGGACTCTAAGTCTTTACTGCTGTCTTCAGGGCTTTGGCATCTCCTTTCTTTTTAATGCTTTTAGGGATTTTCTTTCAAATTTTACATAATATACTAAAACCTCTATTTTTTAATGTTTAGATATATCTCTTGCTCCCAAATAAGATGAGAAAATTCATCATCCCAATCTCCTCATTCTATTTGCTTTGTGAATAGTTTTGCATTCCCATGTTTTGTGACACAGTCAAGTGTCACATAACAACGTTCTGGTGAAACCGCATATACGACAGTTGTCCCGTAAGATTATAATGAAGCTGGAAAATTCCTATCACATAGTAGCCATGGTAATGTCACAGCACAACACATTACTTGTGTGTTTGTGGTTAAGCTGATGTCAACAAACCTACTGCACTGCCTGTCACATAGAAGCACAGCACATACAATTATGTACAGTACAGAGTGCTTGATAATGATAATAAATGACTGTTACTGGTTTATGGATTTACTGTACTATACTTTTAATTTTTTTTAAGCATACACTCTTTCTACTTATTAAAAACAGTTGACTGTAAAACATCGTCAGGCAGGTCCTTCAGGAGGAATCCAGAAGAAGGCATTGTTATCATAGGAGATGACAGCTCTGTGCGTTACTGCCCCTGAAGCCCTTCCACTGGGACAAAACGGGAAGGTGGAAGACACTGATATGGACGATCCTGACCCTGTGTAGGCCTAGGCTAATGTGTGCATTTGTGTCTTTGGTTGTAGCAAAAAAGTTTAAAAAGTAAAAAAATAAATAAATAAAATAAAACAAAAATAAAAAATAGAAAAAAGCTTTACAGAAGAAAAATATAAAGAAAATCCTTTTGTATAATTGTACAATGTATTCGTGTTTTAAGCTAAATGTCATTACAAAAGGATCAAAAAGTTAACAAAATGTGAAAGTTTATAAAGCGAAAAAGTAAGGTTAATTTATTACGGAAGAAAAAATGTTCTTGGAGATTCAGTGTAGCTTAAGGGTACAGTGTCTGTGAAGTCTGCAGCAGTGTAGAGTAATACCCTACACCTTCACGTTCACTCACCAAGGCTCACTGACTCACCCAGAGCAACCTGTAGTCCTGCAAGCTCCATGCATGGTGAAGTCCCTGTTCGGGTGTACCATTTTCTGTTTTTCTTTTTGGTTTGTTTGTTATAGAGGCAGAGTCTTGCTATGTTGCCCAGGCTGGTTCTGAATTCCTGGCCTCAGGTAATCTTCCCACCTCAGCCTCTCAAATACTGGGATTACAGGCGTGAGCCACTGCACACAGCTCCATTTTTTACCTTTTATACAGTATTTTTACTATACATTTACTGTGTTCAGGTATGTTTAGATACATAAATACTTACCATTGTCTTACACTGCCTTTAGTACTCAGTACGGTACCATGCTGTGGAGGTTTGTAGCGCAGGAGTAATAGGCTACACCATATAGCCCAGGTGTGCTGTGGGCTCTACCATTTAGGTTTTTGTAAATATATGTTCGCACAATGATGGAAGAGTCTAACGATGCATGACTGTATTTACCTTCTGAAATATTATTCCTGACAATTACTTGGCCTTGGCTGTTTATTTAAACAGACCATTCACTTCACGATTTCTCATCAGAATGTAAGCTAATGAACCTTTACATCCCCAATGTCTCAAACAGGGACTGGCACATAACAGGCAGTCAATAAATATTTGCTGAATGAATGAACTGACTTTGCTGATCCCTTGACTCGCTGCATTTTGTCACTGAGTAGTTTTTAAAGAAAGGCTCATGGGCCTTTCCTTGAGTTCATGGATTTTTTTTTTTTTTTAAGAATACTACTGTCTTTCTACATAACAAAACTTGGTTCAGTATAAAATTATTGGGTCAAACTTTCCCCCCAAATTTTGTACTGCTCCACTGCCTCCTGGTACTAAATGACAGCTGTGGAAATAATCTGAGATCATGATTCCTATAATCTTCTGTGATAACTTCCCTAGATGCACGTTCTCAAAGAGGTTAAGTCCCTTCCTGTGACTAATGCTGTGTGTCTTTTACTAGTTTTAACTTCTTTTTTGTTTCTTTTACTAAGTGTATGGACAGGAAGATTTCAGAGTCTGGGGTAACTCTGCCATCTAACAGAAAGCCTCCAGAGTATCTGTAGATGGTGATGTAGAGTATCTGTAGATCTGTGGTGGTGAGAAGGGTCAGAAGTCTCATGCGATGTGATGTGTCCTCAAAGTAGCAAAGTGGAGTCATTTACTCAATGGGGACAGGGGGAATGGTGGGAATGTGGACAAGCAGGATCTTGAGCTCTTTCCAAGGCTGCATAAAACTGAGAGAAACTTCATTCTACGTAGAGTCTGTCTTAAAGAAATCACTCTCTCTCACTAAATAATCACACCTGACAATGCAAGAGATCAAACTGTTATTCAAATGATATTAAGTCAGTCTTTAAGGTATTTCAAAGGCATTCTTATTTTCTTGCAAATTTCCTCAATTTTCTGTCTCCTCTTGTTTCTATTTACATTATCTTAGCTGTCAGAAGGACAATATTTTGACACAATAACAGGCAATTAAAATGCTATGGGCAGTCATGAAGAATTATGCGTGAAATTGGTCCTCTCCCTGCTAGAACAGGTACAAGAAAACCTCATTAATTCCACTGGGGCAGTGGAGAAAGCAGTCAACTGGGAACCAGGACACTGGGGATGGTCCCTGGTTCCTCTCTTAGTTGGGGCGGCTGGCCCTCCCTGGGCCTCAGAGTCTCCAGTTCCACAAAGAGAGTATGCTCCAAGGTCCAATGCAGCAAAAACCGTCTGAAAAGGTCACAGTCTGTGTCCATTAAGACAAGGACTGGTTCAGGTGATTTTTAGGTTTATAGCTTTTAAAAATGTGAGCTAGGAAAATCATTTCTGTAAATACAGCAGTCAAAAAGAAAATCATGGTATTAAAAACCTAAAATTGTGAGCTCTTTTGCCTTTTCCAAATTTGCTATAGCATAGTGGCTACTTAATCTTTTTAATTTCAGAAAACGACATGATATTGAGAAATAGTCTTTGTTAGCTACTTAGCCATGCTTGTCTACAAAGGAATAGTTATTAATGTATCGGTGGTACCTATTCATTAAAGGAGCCATTTATTCTGGCTCTCACCATTTGAAAAATAAAAAAAAGAAGCCATTTACAGCTGACCCTTGAACAATGCGGGTCTGAACCGCATGGGTCCACTTACACTCAGATTTTCTTCTGCCTCTGCTACCCCAGAGGCAGCAAGACCAACCCCTTCTTCCTCCTCAATATGAAGACAATGGAGATGAAGACTTTTATGAGGATCCATTTCCACTGAATGAATAGTAGATGTATTTCCTCTTCCTTATGATTTTCTTAGTAACATTTTATTTTCTTTGGCTTACTTTATTGTTAGGAATACAGTATATAATACATATAACATACAAAACATGTGTTAATCAACTGCTTTGCTTTTTTTGGGGGGGGGTTGGGGGGGGGGACCAGGGTCTTGCTAACCCAGGCTGGTCTCTAACTCCTGGGCTCAACCTTCCCCCTTTGGCTGCCCAGGGACCTGGGATAACAGGCATGCACTGCTGCACCCAGCTAATTGACTGTTTTTGTTATCAGAAAAGCTTCTGGTCAACAGTAGAACAGTAGACTATTAGCAGTTAAATTTGTGGGGAGTTAAAAGTTATATGCGGATTTTTGGTTGTGCGAGGGTGAGCACCTCCAACCCCTGCATTGTTCAAAGGTCAACTGTACTTTGCAAACCTAGTTCTTTTTTACATTTTACTTTCAGTTCCGGGATACAAGTGCAGAACATGTAGGTTTGTTACACAGGTACACGTCTGCCATGGTGGCTTGCTGCACCTATCAACCTGTCATCTAGGCAAACCCAGTTCTGAAGGAGGATCTTCAGAAGTGTGGAGAGAGAAATGGTGCTAGATGTTAAAATATTCATGATCTCACTTAAACTTTATAACTACTACAAGGTATAAATATTATTATCCCCATTTGTGGATGAAGAAACTAAGGATTATAGCATTATATAAGTAGCTGGTGAATGCTAGAAAAGAACATATTTATAACACGTTGAAAAGATCCCACTATTCAGGCTTCCTCTTAGAAAACAAGCTAGGAAACAGGTCTGGTTCTAACAGTTTGCCTAGAACTTCCCTTTCAGGACCACAGCAGGAGCCTAGGATTTCTCCTAACCTTTTATTCCACGAAAACGTGTCTTGAGAGGCCTCAGCAGTAGGTTCTGCAGCTGATGGACAGGGTCTGATATTACCTGCTTTGTAGGTAAGATATATGTATTACTTTTTTAATTGTGGTAAAATACCTGCAACATAATATTTACCATCCTAACCATTTTAAAAAATTGTTTAAAAAACACATAAACCAGTTACCATCTTAACCATTTTTAAACACGCAGTTCACTGGTATCAAGTAGATTCATACTGTTGCGAAACCAGTTGTATTATTTTTAATTTAACTCCATTATGAAAATGTTCAAACATACCCAAGAGTAGAGAGAACCATACAATAAACTTTTGTGAGCCAGCTCCAGCAATTATCCATGTTGCCACCCTGTTTCATGTATCCCTCCCCTCCACATAAACATACTTAAAAAAAAAAAAAGAACAATGCAAATCCTGACATCACTATCAATTTGCCTGTAACCTACAGCTGTGATATAGCTGTACTTAAACACCTGTGGTTAGGAAGCAATGTATCTACCTGGCAAGTCACTGGGCCAGCAGAGCCTTGCTCAAAATACCATGCTATTAACTATGTACTAGTTAAAATCTAACTTCAGCCTGCAACCAAGGCATTCCAAATTCAGCCACTATCCTCCTATACCGCAGCTTACACACCACCTGGGCTGTTCACTATGGTTCCCCCGCACACAGAACCTGCCCCACTTTAGATCCTTCCCAGACAGTGCTTCCCTGGCCCACCCCCACCACTGCTTCCCCACAGCTTCTCTGTTTACTGAAAGTCTTTGCTTCCTTCAAAGTCCAGCTCCAATCTTGTCTGTGAAGGGTCAGGGCCCTTAACAATGCTTTTTCTTCCCATGACTGAGCCCACAGATGCCATGTAATAAATACCTGAGGCTCATCTCCATCAATTTAGTGATGCTCCAAGGAGTCAACCCCTCTGGAACGTTCCTTCATTTTCTGTTTTATCTATGAGCTCTACCCGAATTGTCTCTCTCTCTCACCAACTCTGAGGTCCTTGCCCTGGGGTCCTGAAATTGCACGTGTTATTTCTATGTTCACAAAAACTATCACTGCCATGAGGGCAGGGATTTGTTTTGTTGTGCAGGCCCAGATCCCTAGTGCCTGGAAGAGTACTCAGAACACTCATTCTGCAATCATCCCAGAGTGTTTATGGAGCATCCTCAAATACGACGTTCAGAACCACTGATCCAGTCCTTTTGGACTTGTGTGTTGCTTGTACAGCCCATTTGGCCAATGATTTCAGTGTCACCCCAGGAGAATGTGGTCTCTCAGTTTGCCCTTGACTCCATGCTCCGCATCCTGAAAACCAGTCTTGTGCCAGAAATGTGGGTTCTGACCAGATCTAGGATTCCCATTAGCGCAGCAGCTCTGGCTGAATCGTAGCTCCTGGAGGACTGCAGCTTGCAATAATCTCATGGCCCACCTCTATGCAAATCACCAGGAACAGTATTCTCTCCTCATAGTCAAGGGCACATAACACTGTGCATTAATCAGACATGCAACGGGAAATCCATAACACTTGTAGTCAATTCATTAATCAATGTAATTGGCATTACAGGGGTAGGGTACAATGAGAAATCGGGGGGGTTCTTGCTAAAAGACAGGACTAGCTATGCTAAAGAGTGGAGCATAGTGAGTCCCGTCTTTTAAAGCATAACCGAGAGCACTAAAACAAGAGACTGTTTTCCCTTCCAAGACAACCTTGACGGTTTCTCATAGCTGCTACTTGTACCCATGTATCTTTGAGGCAGCCATACAAAACAACAGACACTTGCTATGTTAAAGTACAGCTGTGTTTCAAAAAATGCAAGTGCCATCAGGGACCTAAATGCACCAGTTGACAGAGAAATACCCTCAGATACAACTGCTCAGAACTTAATTTTAAAGCAGAGTTATTATTTCTATATTCTCTAACTGAGCCAGGAATCCCTTAGAAAATAGATAGGAACATTCTAATTTCATTAGTTGCTGTAGAAATTCAAAGCCTCTATTTTTCATCCCACTATTAGAAGCAAGAAAAACACCTTTAGCAATTATCCCTGCCCACATCCTACAAAGATCTGAACCAAACTCAGTCACAGTAACAGGCAAATCTTTACTGAGCGCTGTAAATGATCCATCCTCTCATAAAGTTGTGATATTTTTCATCTAATTTCCTGTTTTAAGGCACCACATTTAACATACATAAATTAACAATTTTTCAAAATTAAAATACTACAAAACACAACACAAAATATATAGCATGAAATTTAATTTTTCTTCAAAGGTTCAGGAAGGAACTAATAGTTTTCGGTGTCTTGGAGACATCAACTATTTGTTTGTTTATTTATTTATTTTAGATGGAGTCTCGCTCTGTTGCCCAGGCTGGAGTGCAGTGGCACAATCTCAGCTCATCGCAATCTCCACCCCCAAGGTTCAAGTGGTTCTCCTGCCTCGGCCTCACAAGTAGCTGGGACTACAGGCGCCCGCCACCACGTCCAGCTAAGTTTTTGTATTTTTAGTAGAGACGGGATTTTACCATGTTAGCCAGGATGGTCTCCATCTCCTGACCTCGTGATTCGCCCGCCTCAGCCTCCCAAAGTGCTGGGATTACAGGCGTGAGCCACCGCGCTCAGCCACATCAATTATTAATAACTAAGACATTTACCCAAAATGACTGTCAACTGACCTTTGTGTAAGTTCATCTAGTGACATCTGTTAGGACATTTCATTATCTTTCAATGCTCAATTCCCATATTATTTGGAAAGAAAACAATGTCCTTCCATGTGTAAGAAATATGAGAGTATGTGTGCACAGTGGAAAATATCCATGTTGATTAGAGGCGACATAATTTTATCTCAGTTTGAACCAATGAGAAAAAAAGGAAAGGAAAGCCTTGTTATCATTTCTATCACCATTAACAGAATCTTTCTTTCGAGATGTGGACATGGAAAACATCTCAATGCAAACAGGGATAAAAATCTACAAAATTCTCATCTGTCGATATTGCATCTCTTTTGGTACCTTCATTCATTTATTCGTTGAGTTGGGAGTCTCACTCTGTTTGCCCAGGCGGGAGTGTAGTGGCGTGATCACAGCTCACTGCAACCTCGACCTCCTGGGCTCAAAGGATCCTCCCTCCTCAGGCTCCTGAGAGGCTGGGACTAGAGGCACGTGCCACAACATCCTGCTATTTTTAAAAAAATTTTTGTAGAGATGGGGATCTAACTATATTGACCCGGCTACTTTTGAATTCCTGGCCCCAGGCAATCCTCCCGCTGTGGCCTCTCAAAGAGCTGGGTTACAGGTATGAGCCACTGCACCTGGCCCAGTACCTACTTTTAAAGAGGAATGCACATATTCATATAAAAGATAACTCTTCAGAGCCCATCTGCCCCATAAGCCTTCCTTCTTGCCCCTTGCTGGAATCCCTGAGAAACTCACCACCCGCAATATTCAACTGGGACATACTACTGCCACTCTAAACAACAATAATTATAATACACAAGCAACTAGCACCTACTGAGTGATCGCCGTATCATAAATACGGTACTCTCATTCCATTATTATCCCCATTTGACAAATGAGAACACTAATGGTGAGAGGGTTTGAGTAAGATGTCCCAAGGCACACAGATAGGGCATGGGTGACCTGGATTCAGGCCCAAGAAATCTCACTCCAGAACCTGCTCATTTAGCCTATGCATCTTTATTGTCATATGCAGGATGTCCCAAATCCCCAGCTTGACTATAAATTCCTGAGAACAAGGGCTCTCTGTATTTCTAGAGACTACCACCGTGCCTTACCTAAATCTGCTGGATAAATAACACCATAGTTTAACATCAGTTGTTATTCATATATATATTTTTTTAATCCAAGTTTTTCCTTACAGACCCTTATTTACCATGTTGAAAGGTTGTACCAAAAAGAATACTAGGGGAAGGGGGAGAAATGAATACAAGTATTCTTGATCTTAGCCATCCAACAACAGCATCGCAGCTGAGGACGAAAGAGGGTGGGAGACACAGAGACGCCTGCTCAGCTCCCCTCAGGAATGCTGCCCGGCTGTGGGAGGACAGTCAACACGTGAGCGCCAGCTGTTGGCTCACACAGGGTCAGCGTCAGCTGCAGAGAGCCACTTCTTAGAATTAACACCGATTCTTAGAGACCTGAGGCTTAATCATGTCCCCGTTCCGAGTAGGGGCACATGGGGAGCAGGTAATCAATGGAGCCCTGGCCAAGGTCTAGTTTACGGTGGGTCCATCCACTGGGTCCGCAGACCCATCTCATCATGTCTAATTGAGACCAACATACAGCAGGTCCTCGAACAATGCTTTGTTCAACACATTTCGTTAACATCGATGAGAGGAAAAAAATCCATTCCCAGCTGGGGCCACTGTCTGTGTGGGGTCTGCAGGCTCTCCCCACGTCTGTGTGGGTCTTCTCCGTGCACTCTGATTTCCTCCTACATCCCGAAGACATGCACGTTAGGTGAACTGGTGTATTTAAATTGTCCCAGTCTGAGCGGGTGTGTGTGAGTGTGCCCTGTGATGGGATGGCGTCCTATCCACGGTTAGTTTCTGCCTGGCACCCTAAGCTGCTGGGATAGCTGCCAGCCACCCAAGGCCCTAAAATGGAATAAGTAGGTCAATAATTATCTTGTTTCTATTAATCTTTCTTAAAGGTATGTATAGCTCACATTTACTTCAATGTTTAATATCAGAAGTATTTTGGTCTTTATTTAGAAGTTTGGTGATGTTTTGCTGTAGGAACTTAACTCTTGTTACTTCAATTAGCCTAGGGTAAAATTAGTTTTGTTATACATTGTTTTGCTTCAAGTCGCAATTCCCAGGAACCTGTCGATGATGCTAAATGAGAACTTACTGTATTTGACAATTTCTACAACCACCACATTAGGTCCTTGGTCTATGGGGTAAGATCCACCAGAGTAGGGAAGGCCAAATGGAAGTCTCTGATACACCCTGCTTCTGCACTGCCTGCTCCACCCCCAATAGTGCATTAAAGACCAATATTGCATCCCAGGGCAATGGCAGAGATTAGTGCCACCTTGAAGGGTCTGAAGGACACCAGGGGGCAGTGGTCCCACTTTATGTCTGTTTCATTTACCAGCCTGACCCCTGCAGAAACCTGATGAATCCCAGAGGACTGCAGACCTCTGCGAGCTCAATCAGGCAGGGAGCCCTGATCGCCACCACAGTGTCAGATGTGGCATCTTTGCTAGAGCAGAACAACATGGCCTCAGGTCATACAAAGCCACTGATTTAGTGAAAGCCTTTTTTTATATCCCAGTCAAAAACAAGACTCAGGAACAGTTCATATTTCCATGAAATAGACAACAATATACACTTAGAGTTCTGACTTAGGGCAAGTTCTCCTGCCCTCTGTTATAATATATAATACCCATCGCAGTAGTCCCAGTGGCCTTCCCCTAGCTCATGCCTGTGGTTGCCTGGGGGAATCCTACATGAGCATACGGAGGAAGCGAGAAATGTCCAAGCTTGGTTTACAGAGCAGTCACTCTGGCATCCGAGTAAAAGCCAAAAATCCATGGCAGCTGCATTACAAACTCACTCGGGGTGACAGAAAAGACAGCTGTGAGGGGAAAGCCTCCCAAAGAGTAGGGCTTCAAGCAGTGCCCTTTATATGGGAAAAGCATCAGCTCAAGGTCAGACTACAGGAAGACTCAAGGGCAGCAGTGAGTGGTCTGCTCAGATTGTCAAGGTCCTAGAAGGAAAAAGATTGGAAAATCAGGACAAGAAAGTATGAGGTATGGATATGCATGTGGGCATATGGGGAGGGGACACGAAGGGTAGAAAAGCTTTGTGCCATGTGTCATCACCCACCATGGAAAAGGCATTAAACAACCAAGCAGAAAAGCGACCCAAGCAGTTGAAATCGGCCATCCCATTGTTAGCATGATAGACCCATGAATAAAGTGGCCGCAGTGACAGAGATGGACCCAACAGCATGGAGTTGCACTTATTAAAGCTGATCTTGTTGCTAATGTCAAAAAAATATCCCATCTACCAATGACAGAGACCATTATCAAGTTCCCAAAATGGCACTATTCCTCAAGGAGCCCAACCATCGACTAGGTGCAAGTTAAGGACTCCTTCTATCTTGGAAGGCCAGATATTTGTCCAACAGAAATAGACATGCCTTCCAACTGAGGGTTTGCCCTTCTGACTCACCGGGCCTGAGTCAGCACCACCATCCAAGGGCTTAGTGACAATCTTTGAACCTCCAGCACTGGATCCCACACAATATTATATCAAAGCAAGGAACCCACTTTCTGTAGCAGGCCCGTGATCATGGAATCCACTGATCACATCACATACTACCACCCAGCAGACGTGGTCTACCTGCTGAAGGCACAGCTGAAGCACCAGCTTGGAGGCACTGCTCTGCAAAGATGGGGCACCATCCTGCAGGATGCAGTATATGCATTGAATCAAAGACCTTTTTATGGTGCTCTCCCTTAATAGGAAGAATACTTGGGTCTGGGAGTCAAGCGGAGGAAGCAGGAGTGTCCTCTACACTCCATAATTCCTGATATCCCATGGCAGACTTCAAGCATCCCCTTTCCAGAACTCCGGGCTTTGCAGAGTTAAGGATCCTGGTCTGCAAAGCCCAAGTCTAGATCCCCACATTTTTGCCTGGGAATGGCAGGAATCTCACTGCATTATAAGCTATGGCTGCCACCTGGGCACTTTGGGCTCCAGGTCCAGGGACCAGTAGTCAAAAAGAAGAGTCATCATCCATCTTGCCAAACTGGTTCTGCTCATAAGAAGCAGGGGTTGCTGTTACAGAATGAAAGCAGAGACAAATATTGTGGAGCCGGGGTACCCCTGGATACTCGCTTGCTCAATTTTGACCATGAATGAAGACATAGCAACCCTGGCCTGAGAAGGGCACCGTGATGAGGGGCTCAGACCTGCCAGGGATGAAGTGCTGGGTCTTGCCACTGGGGGAGCCACTGGAGCCAGCAGAGGTCCCAGCTAAGGGTGAGCCAAATCTGGAATGGATGTCCAAGGAGAGAGAGAACGAGACTAACTGCAGAGGTGGAGGCTATAGTTGATCTTGATCCCATGAAGCTTCTAAGCTCTCCCTCAGGAAGGGAGGCCCCATTGGACTCCTGGAGGAGCAGCTCCTCAAATGTACATAGCAGAATTGTAGAAGTAAAACTGAGCAACACAGGGTAGCTGAGAAGACAGGGAGATGCAGTGATACAGAAGTGTCTGGCAGCGAAGAACACAGCACAGTTGGCCCTTGAACAACATGAGTTTGAACCACACAGGTCCATTTAAATATTGAGATTTTCTTCCACCTCTGCTACCCTTGAGGCAGCATCACCAACCTCCTCCTCCATACTCTACTCAGCATGAAGACAATGAGGATGCAGACCTTTATGGGGATCCACTTCCACCTAATGAACAGTAAATATGTTTTCACTTCCTTATGATTTTCTTCATAACATATTCTTTTCTCTAGAGTATTTTATTGTAAGAATACAGTATATAATACATACAACCTACAAAATATGTGTTAGCTATGCTATTGGTAAGGCTGTTAGTAGTTAAGCTTTTGGGGAGTCAAAGGTCATGCTCATTTTTGACTATGGTGGGGGGTGGGTACCCCTAACGCTGTGTTGTTTAAGGGTCAACTGTAGTTTAATAGTTGGTATTCATTGTAAACAATAAAATTAAAATTAAAAGCCAAGATTTTATCCTCTGTAAGCCCTTATCTTATCATGTTGAAAGGTTGTACAAATCTGCCACTTCAGGAGAATAAAGAATTAGCTTCCAGCATGCTGGAGCTTAGCCAGCTAGTAATAGTATCACAGCTGATAAAGATCAGGGTAGACAAGGAGATGCAATGGCAGGTCCTCTTCCAGGAAGAACCTGTGGCCAGGCCAGCGATCGGCCTACAGCCTCCAGCTATTGGCACATTCAGGATCAGCCTGTGCTGCAGACAGCTATCTCACTCAGGTCACAGCCTTCCTGGAGCCACCTGCCTATGGTGACTGAGTGAGGCAGGGGTACAAAGGCCCAGTCTTTCAGCCAACACAGGACAAGGCAGGTAACCCTGCTGCAGAGATCCCCTGAGTGGACCGAGGCATTGCCAGCCCTGCACCGCAGGCTGCCATCTCCCCCAGCAGTCCTGCTTCCTCCCACTTTCTTTCACAGGGGGTGATCCCAAATAAATATACTGCAGCCCAACTCCAACTCAACCTCGGCTTCCTGAGAACCTAATCCTCTGCCTTGTACTACAGCTGAGACATGCAGACGCCGGGTTCTCTGTAGCCAGGTTTGAATCCCAGTCCCAGCACTTCCCAGCCAGGAGGCTCCAGACAAGGTGGGAGCTTCGGTGTTGGCCTCTGTAAAGCTGAGGAGAGTAACGGTACCTCTCAAAGGACAGCGTTCAAACTACATGAGTGCCCTGTGCGGTGGCTTTCATTATTAACCAGTCCGATGGTGTTCCTTCCCTCACTGTAGAATGCTTTGGTTGGTGATCTCTCATCTAATTTCTTTGAACTCTGAGTCTATAAATCTGGGCTCATTTGTAGAACAGAAATATCCGTTCCCACTGGCTGATCAAGTCTTGCTGCTCTGCCAAAAAGCACTGCTAACAGGGCAGAGTTCCAGGGCCACAGGAGCACCGAAGCAGAAAGCTCTAATTCTTAGCACACAAGTGCTGAAACCATCCCCTCCATTTGCAAAGAACCAGAAGGAATGGGCAAGGTTCACACGCAAGCCTCAGAAACAAAAAGGGAAGCAGCGCACTTGGGGAGAGCTACGAACAGCAAAATGGGGTAGTGATTCCATAATACCACTCAAAAGCATCCTCTTAAAAAAAAAAAAAAGACACAGTTTTTATATCTTGCTTTTTTTTTTCCTTCCTCCTGCATTGGCCCCTCCCTCTCCTCCAAGAAGGGAAGACAGCGGTAAATTATCAGTGGGAGCGTCACAGGAGCCGGGAAACTAAGAGGTTCCAGGCCTGGATCTGTTACTAAAAAGTGTCAGAACTCGTTGGAGAAAAATGCTTCACTTATCTGCATCCTTATTTCCTTCACCATGAAATGAGGGTGGAAAGGCAATGCCTTCTGGCTCTTCCAGGTCTGGGTTTTCACGACGCTGTAAATACTACCCAACGATATCAGAGGTTCCTTAGGGGTGAGGGCAATGCCATCTACTGTCTAAATGCCTACTCAATAAACTACACTGAATTAATTAGTCATAGAAGACCTTTAAATTCTAAGTGTTCCTTTGTTTACAATTAAAAAGTGTAAGAAGTATTAATAAGGAAAAAGAATGGTGGGGGGAGATCTGTACAAATCAATCCTAGCCCCACATTTGATGTGTAAAGTCAGGTCGTGGTCAAGCCATACTTGGGAGGCACATCCATGTTAACTGACAGGAAGAAGGAGGGAAAAGGAAATTGATGGCTTTGATTTACTTAATGTATTTACTTAATTTCAATTGTTTTATTTTTTCCACAGTGCCCAAGTCCACCAAAAAAACAAAAAACAAACAAACAAAAAAACTAAATCTATTTTGTTACCTGTCAAATAGGAAAATGACAGCTTTCTAGAGCAATTGTGCCTGGGATTCATGCTAGCTTAAGGAGCTGATAAAATATGAAACAAAAATTTGAGACTGTGAGAGACTTCTAAGGAAACCTTTGGAACACTGTGATGCCCCAACGTTTCTTCTCTGGGGACATTAAGTACCCAGCAAATCGAACTCCCTGTGTGGGGACCTGGGGAAGCTGCAAAGAAAGAGTTCCATTCCTTTAAAAGATATACCTGGGGAATATCTTTGCCGGAGCCCCAAAACAGCAGGGTAAAAGACAGTTGGAGGATGACGAGAAGTTTCAGCTCAACAATCCATAATGAACTCTATCTATGGGCTGGGTCCACTAAAAAATTCCCAAAGCTGGTCCTGTCCTATCATGATGTGTCCATCAATATCAGAGACTAGAGTCTTTTGTAAGTTTCACGTGAGACCCAAGTGTGGTAAAGTCTCTTGGTGTGGTTACTGAAGGGCTAAAGACAAGGTTTCTAAGGGACAAAGATGAATGGGAAAATGGGGATCATCTTGGCATTGACCCCAGAAGAAGGGCCTTCTTCTGGATCCAAAAGGCCTCTTTGCTGGTCTCCAAGGTACACTGCAAGCTCCTTAAGGGAAGGTTATTCATCACTGAATACCAGCACCAAACACTGTAGACATTAGATTTTATTTACTGAATTGCAAAAATGAATAAAAAGCATAGTGCAAATAAAATAACAATTACAGATAAAGAAGAGCAAGAATCTAGACTTCAATGCTTCAAAGATAAGTTTTTCTACCAAAAGAAAATAAAAAATCAGGACAAACTAATTAAAAGCCTGTCAAAAGCACCAACTCCAGTTCCACAGCTATCACATCTGTACAGGAAAGGAGGTGACAAGATTAAGAAACACTATGAAACACTCAAGCAAAACTTGGAGTGTTTGGACTCCTTGGTGTTCCAGCCCACGACTACTGTTTTCTCTGAATTCCCCACAGCAACTGGTGGAATGATGAACAGACAGTGGCTATCCAAAGGACACTCACCAATCAATCAATACAAAATTGATCTAAGAGAGGCTCTATATTAAGGCATTTTCAAAGCCATGAAAAGAAATTCTGAAAACCTGTATTTTTCAAAAGTAAAATCACTTTTGATCAAAAGTAAAATCACTTTTGATCAAAAGTAAAATCACTTTTGAGAAATACAGGTTTTCAGAATTTCCTTTCATGGAAATAAAGCCTTAGCCTTTTTCTGCACTTCACCAAAGATACACGGATGGCAAATAAGCACATGAGAACATGCTCACCACCATTACTCATTACGGAAATGCATGTGAAACCACAATGAGATACCACTGCATACCTGTTAGAATGTCTAAACATTAAAAAGACGGACAATGTCAAGTGTTGGTGGAAGCGCAGCAACTGGAACTCTCATACCCTGCTGGTGGGAAGGTAAAAATGACACAACCTTTTGAAAAACAACTCGGCAGTATCTTTAAAAAAGTTAAACACACACCTACCATATGACCTAGCTATTGTACTCCTCAATATTTACCCAAGAGAAAAGAAAGCACGTGTCCACACAAAGACTAGTACATGAATGTTCATACTGGCTTTATTAATGGCCAAAGCAACCCAGTTGTCCATCAACAGACAAATGGATAAACAAACTGCTGTATATCCAAGCGGTGGAATACTATACACCAATAATAAGAAATAATCTACCGATTCACGCAACAATATGGATGAATCTCAAAATGACTATGCTGAGTAGAAAAGTCAGATTAAAAAAAATTTTTTTATTTTAGAGATAGGGTCTCACTATGTTGTCTTGAACTCCTGGGCTCAAATGATCCTTCTGCCTCTGCCTCCCAAAGTGCTTAGATTACAGGCGTGAGCTACCACACCTAGCCAAAGCAGATAAACAAACAAACAAAAAAACAGTATATGCTAGGCCATCTCTACAAAAAACTTAAAAATTAGTCAGGTGTGGTGACACACACCTGTAGTCTCAGCTACTTGGGAGGCCGAGGCAGGAGGATCACTTGAGCCCAGGAGTTTGCAGCTGCAGTGAGCTATGATCACACCACTGCACTCCAGTCGGGGCGACAAAGCAAGATCCTGCCTCAAAGAAAAAAAAAGAAAAAAAAAGTATATGCTGTATAGTTCCTCTAATACGACTTCTAGAAAACGCAAACTAATCTATAGTGACAAAAAGCAGATCACTGGTTGCCTGGGGTGAGGGTAAATGATAAAAAGGAATGATAAAAGGGCATGAGGAAATTTTCAGGGTAAGAAATATGTTCATTGTCTTGATTATGTTGAGTAAGGTGACAGTTTCAAAGGTATATACATGTGTCACAATTTGTACACTTTAAACAGGTATAATTGATTATATTTTTGTAGCCTCAAATAAAGCTGAAAAAATACAGCTATAAAGGAAAAAAGAATATACATCAGATCACAATAAACTGTATACTTCTGATTTACATAAATGACAATGCAATATGCTTAGTCACAGATACCAATTTAACTAGAAGGATCAAACCACTATTATAATATGAAATAATATATTCAAAAGAAAAAAAGCAAAAAATCACCAGCCTATCTTTTTCTGTGGATCTGAGCATCATACGCTAAAACAGGTCAGGAAAACGATTGGTATTGATAATACCAGATACATTCCCAGAGCTGATGAGGAAGTAACAAAGTTAGGATCCACCTTCTTCTAAGTTCCAAATTCCAGCAGGTTCCCATCTGTGGCCTTGAACAAGTCAGCTCTGCCAACATTCCCCCTATAATGCTCGTTTCCCTTGTGGTATAGATGCTCTGACAACTCTTGGCCCAGAGACCTCCATCTCTGGAGCATTCCTTGCACCCCTTCTGGAGCAGTGATTCTGAGTCTCAGCTGCATGTGGGAATCATCCTGGGAGCTGCTTAAAAATATGGATGACTTGGGCCTCTTCCCCAAAACGATTCCCCCTAAGATTCTAATGTGTAGCTAGGGCTGGGAGTCCCTGTTCCAAAGTCCCCCTTACCTCTAGAGCAAAGCTGTGGCCCCGCATCAGCTGGCCGGTCCCCGCATCAGCTGGCCGGTCCCCGCATTAGCTGGCTGGTCCCCGCATCAGCTGGCCGGTCCCCGCATCAGCTGGCCGGTCCCCGCATTAGCTGGCTGGTCCCTTTAATTGGCAGCCCATTATAGTCTACTACTACTACTCAGCTGTCAGATGTCCCTACAGTGAGGCCTGGCCCTGACCACTTCTCCAAAGGGCCAGCAGGCCCTGAGCTCAGAGATTAATTGAGGTTTAGAAACACATTTGGTACCCATCCCCCTCACCACTGCCTCCAAACACAAAGAATGTCCAGTTCTTTCCACACTAACCAAAATTAGAGAGATATTTAATGTCTCAGCAAGCTAGAAATAAGTGTAATCTGCACTGAAAACAGGTTTTTTGTGTTATTATTAAGAATTCCTGTATATCTATTTTAAATGAGTACTCTCAGAGTGACTGGTACGACTCGAATAAAATCCATTCTGCCCTAAAAGACTCAAGCTAGGAGACAAAGCCACTTCCCACGCATGCCTATTCTCATGTTACTGAGGTCACTGTGCCTGTGACAGCTGGCGCAATCTTCAACACAGGTGAACAGAGAAACTGGCTTGCTGCTTCTTGATGACTTATAACCCTAACCAGGGACTTGCTTTCTGGGCCAAAATCTATATGGCAGAGAGAGAGAAAGAAAAAGGCATCAAGAAACCATCAAAATTGGCCAGGCGCGGTGGCTCTCGCCTGTAACCCCAGCACTTCGGGAGGCTGAGGCAAGCGGATCACTTGAGGTCAGGAGTTCAAGAGCAGCCTGACCAACATGGTGAAACCCCGTCTCTACTAAAAATAACAAAAAAATTGTCCTGGCTTGGTGGTGCACGCCTGTAATCCCAGCAACTCCAGAGGCTGATGCAGGAGAACCGTTTGAACCCGAGAGGTGGAGGTTGCAGTGAGCCGAGATCACGCCACTGACTGCATCCCAGCCTGGGGGACAGAGTGAGTGACACTCTGTCTCAAAAAAAAAAAAAAGAAAGAAAAAGAAAAAGAAAAAGAAAAAAAGAAACCATTAAAATTACTTTCCATTCCAAGAAAGAACAGAAAGATCTGAAACAAAAGAGTTTCACTTACAACCAGCATTAGTTGCGGATGGCATGGTGTGAAATATTAACAATCCTGAAGCTCTTTGTTATGCAAAGAGAGATTTAAAAAAAAGGATCCAGCTTCTATGAGATGAGCTGTACTACACAACCACCCATTTCTTTTCTTCCTTTGCCCAATAATGGCCAGTGATGTAATAACCACACCAGACAGCTGTCTTCCTGGATAAAATCACCTTGTAAAGGAGAAATGCAATTAGAGGATGCAATGAAATATAATTTTTAAACTGCTTCTGCAGGCTGCCACATTCAACTTAGTGCTTAATGGCCAGGTTCTTTATTACAGTTTTCTATTTTATGCAATTTCTCTTTGACTCAGTATCTATGGAAGACACTGGGTTTTAAATTTTAGTCTATGTCACAATGGGTCTGAGACAAACATAGGTCAGGTGAGCTGAGAGTGAGGCCAGGATCAGAACCAGATAGTTAGGGCTGCAAGGGGCACATGACAGGTGGGCCTGAAGGTTTGGCTAGAGCAAGGCTAGACAGGGGGAGGCAGGGATAGGCGGGATGGGGTGGCAGGGCTGTGCCACCAACTCCTCTGCCTGCTCTTCTGGTCTCCCTCCACAATCACTGGCAGAACATATCCACTCTGAGACTTCTACCCTCCCTATGCTCATGAACAGTATCACGCTCTCATCACGCAGTTTCAACCAATCAGCAACTATTTGTCCACACTCCCCTTCCGCATCCCACCGCCCAGCACTTTTGGGAAGGGGAGATTGGAGTATTTTAAAGTGAATCTGGTTCATCAAATCATTTCACCCAAGATTTAAGGGTACCTCAAACTTCATGTGCTTCAAATGAAACCCATTAATTTTCTGTTTAAATGCAGTAGTCCTTTCTGCACCTTCAGATTCCCGGCGTGGTCAAACATATACCTGGCCTGTGGAAAGTACATAAAGGCTTTCAGAGTGAACATACACACACACACACATACACACACACACACACACACAAATTCTCTCTCTCACTCTGTCTCTCTCTTCTCTCCCCCTCCCCCTCCAGGACTTCCTCCTAGCTTTCTGCCACAGGCCAGTGCTTCTAAAGAGGAGGAAACCAAGGAAACCCCCGGGATGCAGCAGGGGAGTGAATCAGTTCTCCTGGCCACCTAAAGTGTTCCATCCCTGACAGGCTACAGATTTCAGTCTGTGGCTTCTTGAACTGAGTACGGTTCTCTCAAGGGGAGAAAAATAACTTTTACAACATATATGCTAATGAAGCATAATGACAGAGAGCATTTAAAACAAAATGTCCCTATATTTATTCTCCATAGACAGATTTTTGCATTAATATTTATGAGGGATTCCTCGTTTATTTCTCCCAGAGATTCTTCTCTTGCCCAAAGAGAGGGGATAAAAGATAAGTAACATGAACCAATTATCTTTTAAACAGTTACAAAGGACTATCTTATTTATCTGCATCCCGCTACTTGATTAATCTTCCTAATATACCACTTTCCACATATCAGCCCCTGCTTACAAGCCCTGGGGGCCTGCTCTCCCTGCAGCAGCGCACTGCAAGGCCTCTGCCTGGCTCTGGGGCCCTGCTCGCTGCCAGAACCTCTGGATTCAACCCTATCCATCCTCACTCAGCAGGAAGGGTCGCCACTGCCACTGGGGACAGACCTGCAGCTACAGAGCCCTACCCATAGGCATTTCTGTCTGTCCAAATGGCACCTGGTTCCCGGCCATTCAAATACCCAACGCTCACACTTCCAATCCACTAAGAGCCACGGGCAGTAGGAACACACGTCCAGAACATGCTGTGAAAAGATGTTTTGAGCCTCATCAGCCAGGTGAGCAGCACAGAGAAGAATGAGCCTTCAGGACTCATTCATTCAGCCAATAGTGCACAGTGAAGACTAGGCCGTAAAAGAGACACGGGCAGCGCCAGTCCTCAAGGAGTTAAAGTCTCACAACACAGGGCAGAAAGTGGCAACTGCCCTGGAAGAGACAAAACCGAAACCTTATAGGAGTAAGAAGCTGAAGGTTTCTTTCTGCCCAATCACTGAATCGCATTTTCCCTTCCCTCATCAAAGACAGACTCAGAGAGACACTTTCCTCTTCTACCTGCCAATAACAGGAGTACACAAAATAAACACATAAAAAAGGACATTTCAGCAACTATTACTGGGTGTGACTTCTCTGACGCCTTAGATGAGCAACTCCAAAGAGCGATGAGGACAAGGCAACACTGGAGATGGGACACATAAGGAAGATGATCCCATACCCTTGGCCTCAAAATGCCTTCTCAGTCTACTTCAAGACAAATGGAACAAAAAGGCAGAAGGAGAAAGAAACAGGGCTTGGGCAGTTAAACGTTTACAATCCAACCAGGCAAGGCCTTTCTCTGTTCCTGAGTGAGTCTGAGGGTGTAACTGGCTTCCAGGAGCTCCGAATGCCAGGTATCTGACCACGAAGGGTTTCTTTCTGTCACTGTGTCAAGGTGGTCTGGTAATGTCTATAGTGTGCTCCTGACCCTTCATGAGCCACAATGATAAAACCTTGGCAGGTATGCTAGTTCCAACCCATCTTTTAACTTTTGCACAAAAACTGACCAAAATTGGGATCTTAAATCTTGAAATTCGTTGTATCCCTCTCTTTTGGCAACTGAATAATTTTCCATCTAAGATCCTAATACGGGTAACCCTTGCTGTCTAAAACATTCCTATTCACACTCGGGACATGGAATCGATATGGACAAATGTCTGGGATAAGAGTGGCATCCCTCACCATTCCTGGAGACAGCTCCAGTCTTGTAGGAAAACGGCAAAAGCAGCTGTCTGAGTCAGACAGCTTAAACATGACTGATATTAATAAATGAGCTTAGGTAGTGTCAGTTATTGGCAACTGATCTCCTCCTTATTAATATGGTCCCACAATGGAGAGAAAAGATTTCTCCATGTTCTAGAATGCAAACAATGTTTTAATCTTTAATTATATTCTCAATTTCAACTCTTCTAGAGAGTTATAGCCACCTAGGCCTAGGATTATTTCTTTATTACACAGCCTCTCTGTGGTATTTAATGAATATTGTTACTTAATACTTGCCAGTGGGGGAAAGAATGACTTAGCAAATTTCTACCCAAGTTTTGATGACTTTTTCCAAAACTAAGGAAACTTACAGCTGCAAAGTTCTCTGTTTCCTTTGCAGGACATTAAGCCAGGCGACACCTCTGCCCACCAGCCCAAGCTCAGGGTGAGCCAGTCTGGTAATAACCTGTTCCCTTTGTACAGTGTCCCTGGAAAAGGAGGCTGAGGAAATGCTCTGCATTTGCAAGGCTTGTGGCAATGGACCAGTTTGCATCACATTCATGGTTTACTCACTGTTCCTTTGCTCAGAGGCAAACTAAACTCCAATAAAAAAAGATGCCAGATATTCTTGTTCAAGGTTCCTGTCCCATCAAAGTTGAAGAATTTAATATAAATTAATCAGCATATAACCAAATTCTGCCCTCAACAAAATACCAGGAGTCCAGGAACAAAACAAAGCCCAGGTAATCAAGAAGAAAATCAAGTCCCTGCAAGGACACATGTTCACAGTCACTATGCAAATGGCATCTAGAGCCAGGTTTTTGTAATCGAACTGCAGAAACCTAGAGTTTCATACCTGTATGGCAAAGGGGGGGAAAAAAAGAGAAAAAAAAACCCTTAAAAAAGGTCTCAAAATGAGCAACAGAAGAGATAATGATGTAATAGTTAGGAAGCTATGAGAAGAGACTTGTTTCATGAGCTTCATCCTGGCAAGTGTTTGCCTTGCTCGGTTTAAACAGCAATGACAACGATCACCCCCACTTCATGCATCACTATTGCCAAAGACAGATTCAAGTTGCTGCTTTGCTCTCTGTGATTCCCACTGGTTTTACGTGAAGCAAAAGACAACATGAGCCTCTGCCTTTCAAGAACAGAAACAGCATCTACCACACATCTTGGAAAGGATCCAATCATCTGGATAAGCACCATGTGTAATTTCAAGTCAATGATCTTCTTGGGAATTAATGTGCAAGGCGGTGGCAGAAAATGAGCCTCTTTCAGTTAAATTCCCAGAGCCAAATCAGTGGCCGTACCAAAGGCAATCTGTTGTTCAAACACTGGAAGCCCTAGGTGTGAGTGCTGTGTCATTATCCCTGTTACCTCCTGAATGGGTGGCACTTCCTTCCAGCAACACTTGTCACTGCATGCTGTTTTTGTGGTGGTGTTGTTACTCAAACCTGAGAGGCAAGTCATCCAAGAATCGAAACGGAAAGTGAGGACTCTGCTCTCTTGAAAGTATGACAAGATACTGAAACAGATGCAAACGCTGAGGAAATGGCACCAGTAAGCTCCAAAGAACATCAAAAAAATACTATTCAGCAATAAAATGGAACCAACCGCTGATACATGCAACATAAAGGAATCTCAAAAACATCATGTTGAGTAGAAGAAATCAGAAGGAAAATACTATGTTCTGCATGACTCCACTAATACGGAAGTTCTAGAAGAGGCAAAGCTAAGATATAAGTATAGAGATCAGAACAGTAGTTGCCTGGGGTGGGAGAGAAACTGGAGACAAGTATAACGCACTCTTTGGAGGAGTTCTGCTATAAAAGAGAGACATGAGGTGGGAGCTGGGAGCCAGAATGGTGTCATGGGCGTGTGTTGTTACAGGGAACGGTTTTCAGGGTAAGCATGTTTTATCTATGAATGAGAATAATCAGGAGAAAAGGGAAAAATGATGGTGTAGGACGGAAAAAGGAGACCAATGGAGACACGGCCTGGAGTAGGTGAGAGGGATCCATCAACAAGTAGAAGGGCTGTTCTTAGCTTGGAGCATGAATAGCTCACCCCCAGGGACCGCACAGAATGAAGCCCAGGAAACAAGTGTGCCCTTAATCAAGCAGACAGAATCTTTTCATGGAAGATAATATAATGCAAGAGAAATTGCCTGTCCCCACAACTTCCAGGGCATGGAAGTAATAGTTTTCAAAGTAAGCTTTCTGAAAAACTATTTGTTTTCCCTCAAACCTAAATGAGATCTAGGTTTGCTGGATAAGAACACAGTCACCTCTGCCGTCACTGAAAACCGGCATTTCATCAGGCCAAGTTGTTAAAACTCAGAGGAGTCCTAGGCCATTCAGCCTGGCCATACTGATTAAAAGCAATATTCCATGTTAACACAAAAGCACACAACACTGGATTAGAAAATCGAGGCTGCTAAGACAGAACACAGGTAAACATAGCTACATCTCTCAAATAATAAATACATAGATATCACAATATATGACTTATAGATCAATTAAATAAGATAGCCACTGTCCAGGCTGATCTCAATCCTACGAGGCTCAAAAAGCCCAACAATGTTTACACAGCAACAGTGGACACAGCCTCTTTATGGAAACGATAGTGCCCCTTGTACAAAAAACTTAATTTGAGCACTTGGAAATCCTAGAAGTGAGGTCACTTCATTAGTGCCCGCTGAACGCTAACACGTGATAAAATACATTTCATCGTGAACAAGATCTTGATCTTCTATCAAGCTTCTCTGGAAGGGGAGAAAGATATGAATCACTGATCCCATGAATCACTCATCCTATGGGAGCTCAGGGAGGAATCTGAGTCTTCAGAGACTACTACTGTTGGAGCCCTGGATTTTGAAAACAAACACATCGTACACATCTCCTTCATTCTTGCCATGCCTGTGCTCTCGGCACAGCTGGGCAGAACTAGTAGTTCTGCTGTGGCAGCCTTAGTGCCATCCAACTGCTAACACAAGCCATGCAGAAACCTGCCCGTCACTGCACTAACACACACGGGGTTGCAGAGAAAGGTGTGTGAGGAACCCAGACGTGAGCCTTTCACTGCTTTCCCCCATTGTTTGAAAAAAAACCTTTCCTTAGAATCCTGTAAGCCTATGCAAGAAAGCATCTAGCACTCTCAAGGAAATAAACCCTCCATCCTTCACAGCCAGTAGCAGAGAAATGTGGTGAAGGGCGGCTGGGCTTCCCCAAGTGGACCTCCCTCCCCACTCTGCCCGTGGCCTTCTAAGGCACTGGAAGAAGGTCATGTCAGTCAACTTGGTCCATGTCGCTATGATGCTCTGCTCCTTGTTTGCTCCTGTCTCTACTCAGAGCTTCCCAAAAGCCAAGATTATATCTTATTCATCTCTGAATCCCCAGCACAGTGTATAGAACCAAGCATTTGTAGGCCCTGAGTAAATATTTACTGAATAAATAAGTGAATTGGGTTTACAGGCTCAGCCACTGTTCCTGTGTGCAATGTGATGGTTTTAAAATATGTCCACAAATTCTTTGACATGTCTTTCTTCAAAAGGGAGAGCCTTATCCCCTCCCCTTGAATGTCAGTCAAACTTCGTGACTCATTGCAAATGAACAGAATGGGGTAGAACTGACGCTATGTGTCTTCTGAGATTAGGTCATAAAAAGAATGGCTGCTGCCTGGCTCTCATTCTCCTATATTGCTGGCTCTGGAGGAGCCAGAAGCCTTGTCATGAGGATATTCAAGCAGTCTGTGGTGAGGCCTAGGTGGAGAGGAACCAAGATTTCCTGCCAATGGCCAGCGCCAACCTCCCTGCCATGTGAGTGAGCCACCTTGCAAGTGGAGCTCCTAACCTCAGCCAAACCTCAGGTGACTGCGGCCTTACAACAGGCTCTGGGTCAGACCCACCCAAACGAGCCACTCCTAGATTCCTAACCCACAGAAACTGTGAGAGACAATGCTCATGGCTGTTAAAGCACTAAGTTTTAAAGCAATCTGTTATGAAGCAATAGATAATTAACTAACATAGCAACCTTGGTGGATTTCGGTGTTTTATAAGGGGGTTGAAAGGATTTTCTTAATGACAAAAAGTTAGTTTATAGTTACATTGTGCTTATAATAAAAATTTTGTAATAAGGAGTCTTCTATAGAATACAACCATAAGATGAGTATTGATATGCAAATTTGAATATTCCATAGATCAAATTATGCTCCCTTAAATTTCACAACTATAGTCAATAAAATGTTGAGATATGAAATAGAAAAATACTATAATATACTCCTTTTTTGAGATTTTTTTGTTTTTAAAACCTATTTATTGCTTTAAAAAACTATAGCTTTTAAAAACTATATATGATATATTCACAGAAAAAGTCTAGAACAATATCCATCCTAATCTTAATAACTTTTTTCAAAATCTACATTATGTATATACTATTATTGTTCTATTTCCTAGCTTGAAAAAGAAAAACAAAACTTTTTAGGGTGGCAGCCATGTTGCATTTCCAGCCAACATCAAGCATAATGAGTGGCACATAGTAGGTGCTCAGTGGAAGTGCAATAGGGTGGGGTGCAGCGGCTCACATCTATAATCCCAGCACTTTCGAAGGCCAAGGTGAAAGGATCATTTAAGCTCAGGAGTTGGAGGCTGCAATGAGCTGTGATCACGCCACTGCACTCCAGCCTGGGTGACACAGGGAGAACCTGCCTCTAAAAAGAAACAAAAAGGGGAGTGGGGGAGGCAACTGATGTCTTTTAGATATAGATTCTGCCTACTGGACAGTAGTTCTATAATGGGATTCCAGGATAATGTAAGCCCAAAAAGCTCAATGATGTGAAAAGGTAGCAGTCAATTTTCACAGGAAATAGGCTACTAAGTATAGGAAATCATTTTTATGTTGTATTCTTAGGACATAGTAACCACTTTTCTCTTTGAAACTATTTTGAGTGATTTATTAAAAATTTATAATGGCAGTTGTGAATACCTCTTGCTCTGTCTTTTTTTTTTTTTTTTTGGCATGAGAACAGAGTCTGTTGATTGCCCTGATGCTTAAAATAGTTTCTAAGTGTCCTCATAATAGCATGTCACCTGTAAACAGGTTTCAAGCCAATGCAAATTAACAAATGGTGAACAGATGGACTAAGAACTGACTTTTGTCAAGAGAGAGTTAGCAACAAACACTTTTTGGCTCCAGTCTTATGGGACCATTAGAAAGTCTTTTACTTCTTGCCAAACATCTTGCCTCAGTAGACAATCCATGCAGGGAAAATGACAAGTTACAAGGCCCGTTAGACTTTAGAGAGCTGAAAGTTGAGATTTGCAGAATCACCATATCAACACACGAGAAACAACAGATAGAATAACAGCCGTTGAGAAGCGTTCTGCCAAATAGTAAAACCTCTGGCTTGCATCACTAAAAGCAGCTGTCCCAGTAGTGAGCTTCTTTTTGAAAAACATGGCCCCTGTGCGTGCAAGCAGCAGACACAAGCTACTTGTCGAGACTGGCTGGTTACGTTCCTCCTATCCTGGAAGCAAGTGTGAACTGTGAAGAACGTCTGAAAATCACGGAAGTGGTGGCAGCTAGAGAAAGGATCCCCAGAGCAGTCACCCCTTGGGATCCCGCCGGCTCTTCACTGGCCTTTCTCCTCCTCATTCGTCGAGCCTCTGCCTCACGTTGGCTCCTCGGGGAAGCCTTCTTTGATCACCCTATTTAAGCAGTATCCCCCGCTCCCATGCTTTCCCCCACTCTGTAGTCCCTTCCTAGCACTAAGCATAACTACAAATTACGGCATTAATTTATTAATTTGTTGAGGGGTGCTTTCTTGGTCTCCTCCCGCCCTCGAAATGAAAAGCTTAACAAAGATGGGATAATGTCTGTCCTGCCCATGTTTATATCCCTAGGGCCTAGCTAGAAACATGCCTGACACATAGTAGGTACAATAAATATTTGCTAACCAAACAAAATGAGACCTTGAGCAAAGGTAAACAATCAAGTCGTATATGCAAACACTCCCTTGGTCTGGAAAAGAATGCTGTTTGTAACTGAGGATGTAAACAGAGGAAGGTACGCGAAGTGAGCAGGACAGGCGAGGGAATGCCTCTCAGGCGTCTGGCCCTCCCAGAGGAGCGTGCACACTGACAAAACAGGGACTGATGTGCCCACATTTCTCATTCCACATCATCGAGTGAGCCTTTGCACTCACCTACTAGGGATTCTAATCAAAAGGACCCAACAGGTTGAATGAACCAAGTGGATGAATCAAGTGTGGCATATTCAAAGGAAGACTACACTGCAACAGAAAAGGACAACTGGATGAATCTAACACATATGATGTTAAGTGAAAAAGAGCTCATACAAAAAAATGACACTGCATGATTCCACTTATATGAAGTTCAAGGACAGGCAATATTAACTGTTTAAAGAAGTCAGAATGGTGTTAAACTTGGGAAGGAGGGCAGCACGGGTATAGACAGAGAACAAAGAAGAGGAACCCTTATGGGATTCTGGAAGTGGTGGCTACATGGATGTACACAAGTGTGAGAAAATCATTAAACTGTATGCTCTGTGAAGCTTACTGTATCCGTTATCTTTCCTAATGGGAAAAAGAAGAGCACATATATTACTATTTTTAAACACGAACAAATGAACCTAGCATTTATTCTAATCTCAGCTCTAGCAGGTTCTCTAGGTGGACTGCAGCTTAACCAAAGGTGCTCCTCAGCTGTCTCATTTATAAAATAAGGATAACTGTACTCATATTCTACCACCTTTGGGAATGTGACAAGGAAACAAATAATAAGCCATGAGGTCTCTTAAAATCCTAGGTGGAAAAGTCACATACAAAATATGTAAAATAAACTGCATTATAGCTGTTTCACAAAGATCTATGCAAATTATGTTACCATCATGCTTGGTTTCTAATCCTAACAGATGCCCTTTTAAAAGAAAGAAATAATTCAGGGCCGGGTGTGGTAGCTTATACCTGTAATCCCAGCACTTTGGGAGGCCAAGGCAGGTGGATCACCTGAGGTCAGGAGTTCGAAACCAGCCTAGTCAACATAGTGAAACCCCATCTCTACTAAAAATACAAAAATTAGCTGGGCATGGTGGTGTGCATTTGCAATCCCAGCTACTTGGGAAGCCGAGACACGAGAATTGCTTGAACCTGACGGGGTAGAGGAGGGCAGAGGTTGCAGTGAGCCGAGATCATGCCACTGCACTCCAGCCTGGGTGAAAAAGCGAAACTCCGTCTCAAAAAAAGGAAGGGAGAGAGGGAGGGAATTCTGAAGAAAACAATAACTTTCCACTACCCCGAAACAAGTATAAAGTAAAGAAGTTCACCCAGTACTAAAGTAGTTTTTCAAACCCGTCACTCACTGAGGTGGTAGAACAAGAGTTGTGGGCTGAGCCTTTGGTCTACGTTTGGCAGATACTCCCATCTGATTAGCGGAGCGCTTCAACGACTGCTGATTCAAAAGGCCAGATGCTAGTCCTGCATGGTACTGCAACTGCAGAGAAAAACAAAACAAAAGGGAAAGAAAAATAGCATTTGGTAAAAGCAGGACAAATGGTATTAAACTAGCAATGCTTGATAATCTTATCCCCTTAGAACATTTTAAGTAACTTCAAATACAACTGCTCACATTCTGCTTCAAGGAATTTATCCATAAAAAGATAATCAAACAGGAAACGAAACAAGAACAAGACTGTTCATCACAGCATTACCTCATGATGAAAAACTGGAAGCAGTCAAAATGTCCAACAAATGACTGTGAAATTGATTAAAATAGAGAAAGAACTTCACAATATCATTTTGTTGAAAAGAAAAGAAGGTTCCATTGTAAACAGAGAGGCACTTAAAAAAATGTTCTCTAAAACGCTGACTGTATTTTTCAGTAGCAGAATTTGAGTGATTTTTACTTTATTTTTCACTACTATTCATATGCTTTTTGTAAATGGTTTTAAAGCCTATGTAATTTTTTAGTAAGAAAATCCAGAGGTTTTCCTTAGAGACAAAGTTAGTTCTGGGAAGTCTTGCTACCGTCGTATCTTGCTTATAATAAAAACCATAGAATTTGTAGTCTACTGCAGCACACCATGACCACGACATGGCTTATCATACATAGATTCAAACATACTATGAGTCTGCATTCAGAACCACTGAGCTATCTTTTCAATGGTTAAATTACAAATATCAATCATAAGAACAAGCTCATGAATATATCTTAGAACAATGTATACAAATGGATATAAGCTCATTGGAGAGAACAGAGTGGAGAAGCCAATTTCAAGTCCATGGACGTGCAACTGGAACAATGTCATGGAGGTAAAGCAGCAGCATGCTTTAAATGTGTCTGGTGCCAGCATCCTTTGCTTGATCCCTGGACAAACTGCTGAGCTTCACGGTGACTTAGGATAGATAACTTTACTTCTCTATACTTCAATTTATTATTGGGAAAGACAAATGATACTGCCCAGTTCTAAACCAAACAAGACTTTGAATTATAATTTATGTCAAATATAATACACACATTTTAAGTGAACAGTTTAAGGAGTTTTGACAAATGTATATACCTCTATAACTACCACCCCAATCAAGATAAAGAAACTTTCCATCACCACAGAAAGCTCATTTGTGCCCTAACGCAGTCAATCCCCTTAACATCTACCATCAGGAAATTCTGATTTAAAATATAACTCATCATTCTCACTCCTTGCTAAATGAAGCTTATAACCAATTTGACGTATGACAATAACTTTTAGCTTCCCTTTCTAATCCCATGCTTTTGTATTTTAGATCATAAGAGTTGTCATCAATATCACTATAATAAAATTATCCTTGAAAGGTATCCCAATTTTGAGCAGATGTAAATAAAAGATTCACATGTGAAAATGCCAAGCTAAGAACTTGGATAGAGACCATTTATAACATCCAATGTGTTCCTTCCTCTCTTCTCAAATTAAGAAAGGTCTTTCAAACATTTATTTAGAATTATCTAAACATACAAATAGTAATTCATTCTAAAGCTCTGAATCAATTTCTTCTCAAAACGCTCTTCCAAGGCACAGATTTTCTTTGCCGAGTCAGCTGCATTACAGCTCACAGTAATGAAACTGGCGACCACCATATAAAAGGGGCTGGGCCTTGGATGCAAAGGGCAATAACGTTCTGAAAAATAAACAGCCTCATCTAAAGCCACAGGGCCGCCTGCAAATAGAGAGCAGAGAAAACAAAACCAACTGAAATGATCTGCTGCTGGAACGTGGCTATAAAAACGAGGATATCCAGTGATCCAGTACGACTGTGTTTGGAGCATCCATACCGCTTTTTAAAAGGCTCTTGATTTACTTGGACGATTTGCTGTGGGAGCCTTACGGGTGCCCAACACAAGACAAACATACATCACATTCATAATAAATATGGAGCTCTTTTCAGGGTGGAAAAGGGGCGGGGGGATCATAATTTGGCTCTAACAACTCATCTTAGACCAATGAATTTTGCTCAACTGTTTTTTTCCTACAGATTTCTTAAATGGGAAATCAATGGAGGCAAGGGACAGTACAAGTTTGAAAGACAATGTTTCAAAATGTCAGCTACTTGGGTTTCGATCTTCCCTGCCAGAATTTGCAATGAGTGCAATATGCATGGGGCTTTACGAAATTACAGGGAAAGACAGCTTGGCAGGGGCCTCCTCCTGGCTCAAGGAATCGTCTCTCCTTTTGGCTCTCCTCCTTTGTATTTATTAGGGTCCATGCAAGCTCAGCCGTTCCAGCCCTGCTGACTCTTTGAGTGGAAGAGTCCTGCTAACTATGCAGAGTCACAGGGTGATTTTGCCCACCTGGCATCATTTTGATCATTTGCTCAAACAAACAAACAAAAAACCCAAAACAGCAGAAATGTATGCTAACTGCTATCTGTCTTTTAAAGGGTTCCTTTGAAACCTCAACCATCTTGGATGCTCTCAATGTACAGTGCACCTCTGACAGCACACATAGGTGGAAGGACGCTTCTTCCCCCAAAACAAAATCTGCCCTTGAGAGCTGACTCATAATGATTAAGCAGCACTTGTTAATCATATATATGTATCCCAGTTTCCAGGAACACGGCTCTGACTGTCAAGATCTATAGGGGCCCATTAAATATTTACTGAACCACCTTTATAATGGGAGAAAAGGTCAAAGTTAATAAAACTGACAGGCAGCTCCTGTCCAACTGGATTATACATTATTTAAGCACCAATACTCCATTCCATGGAACACAGTTTAGATCTGAAGAGGCTCTTGGAAAATGTTCACTCAGCCAATGATTCTAAAACAGAAGAAGGGAGTTCAGAATGAATCTACAAATTAACATTAGAAACATATAACTCCCCAAAATACTGCCATCAGTTCTCAATTACAGGTTCTGTAATATTTTCTATAAAAATATATTTCAAGAAACATACTTATCTCCAAATGTCTGCAGCATGGAAACAACTCTATTTCAAAAAGCAACTTATTAAAAGTTCTAATGTGATTTTTCTATCGAAGATCGTTTCTCCACTAACCAGCAGGAATAAAAATGAAAGAAGGAGAGAAATGATCTATTCTTTTAACTTCCATATCTGACAAGTGCGGGGAATGGGAGTGTTGATGTGGCTGGTGAGTTGGAAGGGAAGGTTCGTGACTTACTGTTAAGTCACCGCTCCACAGGAACAGCCATTTCCGTGTTGCAGTGTTCTCTGAATTTTTTAGAGTATTTCTCTCAGTTACAATTTTGCTATCTATTAATTTCCACTTTCTATTTTCTATGAATGACCTGGGATTTTTCTATCAGTTCTCAACCTGAAGCCCTCTCTAACCAATTATATCTACTAATTACCTCTATACCTGAGAAAGTTTTAGCGATTAATAATGATCTGAGGAAAGACCAATTAAAATGAGGAAAACTTTGATTTACTGAGTCGTTTTAAAATAATGCTGTTTTAGTCATATTGAATACATAAGAGGCTCCAAGTTGTCAGGCAGGGTCCTGATGAAATGTAAGTGGGAGAGGAAGGGCCTCTGCAATCAGCAGCCTCTCTGGAAATGTGCTCCTGGGCTTTGCTACTACCACACTGGGTGACCTTACGTATCTCCTGTCCCTCTCTAGAAAATATGCATGACATTTTCTCTGAGGACCCACCGAACTCTAAAATTTGATTCCTTTGTATTTCTAAAGGTAGAAAGGTATTTGACATGAAGGAATATCCCTGCAATATTAATACAAGAGACTTAACAAACCTTTTTCTGTTGGATAGCCAAGGTCTTTATAGAATCCTCTTTTGAAGAGTCCAAACTATTGGGAGTCAAAATTCAATTAGCTTTAAAATATGCTCAAATTACAAATAACATATACCAGAAGGAAATGATATAAAAGGCAATGATAAAAACAGGATTCAAACGCGGTTTCTTTTTTTTTTCTTTTTTTTGAGACAGAGTCTCCCTCTGTCGCCCAGGCTGGAGTGCAGTGGCCGGATCTCGGCTCACTGCAAGCTCCGCCCTCCGGGTTTACGCCATTCTCCTGCCTCAGCCTCCCGAGTAGCTGGGACTACAGGTGCCCGCCACCTCGCCAGGCCAGTTTTTTTGTACTTTTTAGTAGAGACGGGGTTTCACTGTGTTAGCCAGGATGGTCTCGATCTCCTGACCTCGTGATCCGCCCGTTTCGGCCTCCCAAAGTGCTGGGATTACAGGCTTGAGCCACCGCGCCCGGCCTCAAACACAAAGTTTCTGACTTAAATCTTGGGTTCAGGAAATGAGATGAGCAATGACCCCTCCCCCATTCACTCTCCACTTGCTTGATGTCTTCCGCAGTGTTCTGAACGCTTCTACCCGCCCCAAAATATCCATAGGTAAATGTTTTGCACTGGACCAAAGTTTGAAAAGAGAATAGAAGGAAACTCATCAAACCGATCATGTTCAATATACTAATTAAGCCAGTGGCATTCAATTAGGCCTAGTACTTAAAAGCTGAAGTGTATGCTGGAACTTCCCTGGGGTCCATGCTACAGCATCCCATCCTATGCAGCATTGCTCTACCCTTGCCATCTGGCCCGAATCCCACTTTAAGAGAACCTGACATTTGACAATCTCAAAACATATAAGCCAGATCAATCAAGATTTGATTCTTCTCACTATGAAAATCACTATTTCTTTCTCAAGATTCACCAAAGGCTTTTTTAAGGATGAAGGGGAAAAAAAGAGCTCTCCTGGCCATAAGTTATGATTGACTTTATTTTTTTAAAATAACTTTGCATATAATTACATATAAGGGCAAAGAACGGCACAGAACTAAGTTATAATAAATTCTGTCTGGCTTAGACCAGAGGACCCACAGGAGGGCAGAAGAGATCAAGGGGGTAGGGAGCCCCACCATCTCCTCTGCCAGTCACTCCAGGCCAATTTCCTTCTCCAAGCACAAAGCTCCTGTCTGTACTGGGAAATGCGCCCAGAAAAGGCAGCCTTGTGTTATTCCTGGGTCTGGGAGTGAAGCTGCCACCCAGGGAGTCTTATCTCTAGGGCACAGACCTTGTTATTGATGACTCTATTCTGTACAATGTCCAGGATAGTGCATTGAATACAGGTGATGCTAATGAATTTGTCAGCTAACAAGTAGACTGGCAGATTCGTGGGAATGCTGGTTTGGCTTGGCAATGCAACCAATCTAGAAAGGACTGCCTCCATCTGACAGTCCTCTTATGGCTGGCCTCTTATGAAAGCAAATACACTGCTTTCTAGGTGCCCACTGTCATGACAGAACCACAAAAGAAACCTTTTTGCCTCTTATTCCAATTGCCCAAAAGTGGGTATGTTCACAGGCTTGAGTTCAGAAAAAGGGGTCCATAGGGACTGCCCCTGGATGACTTCAAATCACAGAATTTAACAATAGAGAAAAACCATAGCAGATGCCAATCTTCCCCCTACCCACAACCCCATTTCACATGAGAGGAGATGCCAGCCTTAAAGAGGTCACTGACCCCAGGTCACATCATTCGCAGGAGGACGGTGGGCCATACAGGGTTTGCCTTAATAATGCTGTCCCGCGGGGACAGGTGTGCTGCATCTTTCTAACTGGAGATACTGACATTTATCTCCCCTTAGGCAACGGAACACAGCAATCCCTCCTGGACAGGAGCTGGCCCATGCCAAGGAGGCAGCCACATTCCTGTCACCGGCCTCTCCTGGCTCCTGCTTGTCATGATAGAACTCTTCACTCTACCCTCCTGCAGGCGCTGAGATGTTGCATGCTTTTCCCTCCCACTGACTCCAGTCATGTGTTAGGTGGTGAGTTTGAAGAAGTTTTAAACTCTATTGTCTTCAAGTTTTAATATTCAGGGTTAAATACCTTAGAGAAAAGAAATCAAGAAACCATAGTTTCATCAGAAAATCTAAATTCCAGATGCACAGTGGCACGTTGAACCTTCCTAGCAGTTTTGATACGGCTCTGTCACAGAGCAGTTGTGCTTCTGTCTAATGGGTTTCCAGGAGATTCCACATGTATCCTCTGTTTCTACTGAAGAATTCTCTTTGCGAATGTATATTATATATAATGATAGCAAGAAAGGACACCCGTGCCACTTCCCCTGTAGATCACTGACCAAAACAGCCAGAGCTGGCTGACATAAGTGCACTGAAAATCCTTCCAATGTACAACAGAACACACCAAAGCCCACAGCCACAACCTGAGGACACATGACACCTGGAACAATCCACACCACATATACCTGGATCAAGTCACACCCCATACAGCTGGGATGTGTGTTGCAGCACTGGGAGGTAGGGTGCTAATCTGAGAGTCTCACACAGTCATGTTTCCCCAGACCATTAAGCTTTCAACTCGAACTAAGAACTGTGCAAAATCAGGAAACTTTGTCACCACTGTGAGTTGCAAGGACCTTTGCCCCTCATTACTGAAATATGTTTTGTTTCCAGCTAATGAGAAAGAATCATGTATTACAATAGAGCTCTGGTTCTTCTTTTGAACGTAACTCTAAGCAAAAAACAGGCAAGCTCGTCTGGTATTATCTGTGCCAAGGAAAACAGCTACAGAAAAATACCATAAATCTAATTGTTTTGCTTGGGTTTTAATCTAAATATCAGATAATGATATTAGCTTCTTTCCTCCTTTTATCTCCTAATGCTTCTTTCAAATAGCCAATAGTTTAGAAAAAACACCTTAGACTTGAGCTTTTATGGGTAAATAATCTTTTTACTTGGTCAAAACAGCATCAGTAAACCATAAGAAGGAAGCCTTCAATTTACTTGCCTATTTGTTCTCTCCTGGAAGCTCGGTTTCAGCTCCTTCAATTACTAGGAAAGCAGGACAGCAAATCAGAGCTGCGCTTCCTGCTCCACTGTGGCATTATTTACATGCTAAATGCCATCTGAGTTTCTTTCTTCCCTATATATTAGTGCTCAAATGTCCAAACTTCAAAAGCTATCCAAGAAGTAAACAGAGACGATGGATAGCAGCCCTTTTCTCTCTTAAATATCTGTAATGGTTAGGGTTGTTTAGATGGTTCTATTGCAACTCCCCAGAATTTCCACCTTTATTAATAGGCCTTTCTCCACGACTGCTCCTGTTTACGCTACAGCTGTATGCATGTTACCATCCTTCAAAGATGCCAGTCTGGCAGAAGGAGAATGACTCACATATCTGAATGAATTCACTAACAAAGCAAACTAAAATGTGGCTAACAATGGAAGAAACAAACATCATAGGGATTATTTGTAAAGGGAAAGAGAAAGACAACTGAAGAAGGGAAAAAATGGGAAGATAAGCAGCTAAGAAAAGACAGACAAGGGTATATAAAAATTGGTGTTTTCCTGTCTCCCAGGAGCCCCCTCTCACTTCACACCAGGCGCTCACCCCATCTGCCTTGCATGGTCTCAGAGACCAATGGACAGGGTCATAAAGATCACGTTGGAGAGTCACCTGGTGTCAAGGGTTGAACATTTTTGTCTCCCCAAAATTCTTCTGTTTCAATACACATTGGCCTAATTCCCAATGTGATGGTATTTGAAGCTGGACCCTTTGGGAGATAATCAGGTTTAGATAAGGCCATGAGGGTGATGCCCCCATGGTGGGATTAATGCCCTTAAAGAAGAGGAAGAGATCAGATTTCTCTCTCTCCACCATGAGAGGATATAGCAAGAAGGTGGCCATCTGCAAACCAGGAAGAGAGCCCTCACCAGACACCAAATCTGCCAGCACCTTGACCTTGGACTTTCCGGCCTTCTGAACTGGGAGAAATAAATGCTTGTTGTTTACCCCAGTCTATGGTATTTTATTACACAGCCTAAATTAAGACACATGGCCACTTAAGGAGATGCAGGCCAAAAATATAAATAGGATCAACGCAAAATTTGACAACACAGTAATGAGAGCATCATAACAGATTATTGACAGGCCGTGACGATGAATGAGAATATGCCCTCTGAAGAGGGACAACATGGTGGGCTATCTTGTTTGCCCATGTTTCTATTGGAGGAAGAAGGCCATGTCAGATGCACCATCATGTTCTTGTCACCAGCTAAGGATGAACCACCCCAGAATCCTTATCCATTTGCATATTACACTTCTGGGCTCAAGAAAAACAGATTGTGCATCTGATATTTCAGTTATTAACCAAAGACAGAAGTAACAGGGAAGAAAGACACATCTCAGGATTATCTTTATATTTCTACCAGAAATGTAGGACATTAGTTTTTAAACACATACTTAAGGCCTGAATCAAAAGTCTACAAAGTAAGGCTAGAATTATGACTGAGGTCCTAACAATGAAATTCTGTATTTAAATGTTACTCTGAGCAGTCTGCGCTTGACTTCCTAGTACAAAAATCAACATCAGTGAAATTTAAATATGGAATGCAAACATTTTACTAGTCACCAAAAGTCTCCAATTAGGCAGCTAGTGACGGGGGGCTGGTGTATTAGTCCATTTTCACACTGCTATAAAGATACTTCCAGAGACTGGGTAATTTATAAAGGAAAGAGGTTTAATTGACTCACAGTGCCACATGACTGGAGAGGCCTCAGGAAACTTACAATCATGGCAGAAGGCATAAGGGAAGCAAGGGCCTTCTTCACATGGCGGCAGGAGAAAGAAGCAAGCGAAGGAGGAACTTGCCAAACATAAAACCATCAGATCTCATGAGCACTCACGATCATGAGAACAGCATAGGGAAAACCGCCCCATGATCCAGTTGCCTCCCACCAGGTTCCTCCCTCAACACCCGGGGATTACAATTAGAGATGAGATTTGGGTGGGGACACAGAGCCAAACCATATCAGTTGGGAAAGGGCTCCTTGAGGTGTCTTATGCCTAGTAAAAGTTGAAATTGGCCGGGCGCGGTGGCTCACGCCTGTAATCCCAGCACTTTGGGAGGCCGAGGCGGGCGGATCACAAGGTCAGGAGATTGAGACCACGGTGAAACCCCGTCTCTACTAAAAATACAAAAAATTAGCCGGGCGCGGTGGCGGGCGCCTGTAGTCCCAGCTACTCAGGAGGCTGAGGCAGGAGAATGGCGTGAACCCAGGAGGCGGAGCTTGCAGTGAGCCGAGATCGTGCCACTGCACTCCAACCTGGGCGACAGCGTGAGACTCTGTCTCAAAAAAAAAAAAAAAAAAAAAAAAAAGTTGAAATCAAATGCAATGCTACAGCCCTAACAGGCACTTAAGCATTTACTGACATACAATACTTTATTGGTTTTTCTTCCCAAACATTCACAGGTGAGGCATGGGGGAAGAACGAAATATTCCCATATAAGAAATATGCCCCTGAATATTTCTCCTTCCCCTGCCCCAAAAGAAAACAGACGTTTTTCAACTAAACAATGAGTACAGTGAGAACTACCAATGGACATTTCAAGTTCTAAACACTGAATTCTAAGCATTAGTCACTCATTGCCAAGGTATCTAGTCAGTAAACTAATAAACCTGATTTTTTGAAAATTGCCAATCTATATATTTTATAAACTTCTTCTTTTATGGGTAGTGTGAAGAAGGGATGGCTTCTCAGAAAAGAAAAATGAGTTTCTGTGCACCTCCCAGTTCATTTAGATTTAGTTGGAGAGTTTATTTAGCTCTTCTTTATTCCAGTATCATGAAATGCCTGTTGCTGCTTTAAGCACCATTTTCATTATGGTCAGATGCAGCCCCATTAGTCTCCTCGGCTTTCCTCCATAAACCAATAGTCTGCTGGGAGACACCTGGCTACAAATCAGGGATTTGATCAGCCATCCCCCTACTTACTCCCTGCTTACTGGGGATATACAGTCAGAAGAGGCAAGGAAGAAGGATAGGCAGTGAAGAGAAAACTCAGATGGAAGGAGACAGGAAAATAGGGAGCCATATAATCACTGACTGGAAAAAGATATACGACAACGATGTCAGAAAAACAAAAAAGTATAGGAGTGGAAGTGAGACAGCTGCTTAGTTAGGAGGCATGCAAGAAGAGAAATCAGGAAACAGGAGAGAGCTCGTAAGAAGGAATTTTTTTTTTATTGATCATTTTAACAACTGCATTGTTCTTTTAGGAATAGGAAGAACAAGGCGTGGTGGCTCAGGACTATGAGGAGGCAACAGGTCCAAGGAGGCACCTGCTTTCCTTTGTACTTGGCCATGAAGCAGCAAAGGCTGACACTCTGGAGGCAGTGCGGCCCAATGCACAGAAGATGCAGCCTCGCAGTGAGATAGCCCTGAGTTCAAACCCCAGTCCAACATGAGTGATTCTGGGTGTTTTCCCTCCCTTCTGAGCCACTTTCTTTATCAGCTCAATAAGAAAAGGCAACGTTCAATCTCGTAAGGAGAGCGCTGTTTTTGTGTTTATTGGGAACACTCCCCTAAGGCAGGCTTTAAAAGTGCCTTTTCCCTATCTCACAACAAACCCATGGAGGGCAGTATCGTCAGCCTCCTTTTACAGATGACGAATGGTTGTTGTTGGAGTTAGGCGGTATAATGTGTGCAAAAGCCTTAAGCATACTGCCCAGTACACTGCAAACAGGCAAAGAAAGAGCTGTTCTTGTGATTTTCACAAGTGACCACACCTAGAAATTCGCTTCCTCCAATAACACCAGGAATGACGGAATTTTCACAAAATTGATTAGAATGATCACCTTTTACATCAAATCCTGTCACCCTAAGCATGTCAGATAATAAATTGATAAATGTAATGAGAAAAAAGGAAAAATGTATCCACTAGGTCATTCTAAATGAGTAGCTATATTGAGAAGGAAACCCAACTCAGAATTCTTTTCATACAACTGAAGAAGACAATCTATTACAAGATGATGCCTCTTGGTCAAATCCTAAGGACAATTGTATAAGGCCTGCAGAAACAAGGTGAGCACTCTAATTGAAAGGCAATCCCGAGGATTAGTTGGGCAGCTCCTTCTAATATACTGTAGAGATTGTTCTTTTTAATCTACACACAACCTAAATGCCCAGAAAGTTGACTCAACCTTGATGCATGAAACAATCAGGTTAAGGAGTGCTTCTTATGCATCTATCTAAGAATTCGGTACTAGAAGATCAAAGTTTCTCCCCAGACTCCCACAGCACTCTTTGTAGGACTGCTAAAGGATTTCTGTCGGTCTGTTCAAGTTCTGATTGTGATTATCTACACATAGGAACTATGAGAAAAGGTAATGCGGGTGGAAGCCTGTGTGTCAGGATTTTCCCATATAAATACAGGACAATGGTTTTTCCCCTTGGAAAAAAAAAAAAAAAAGGCAAAGTCATACATTAACAACGGGCATGTTTTTGGTTTAAAACAAACAGATTAGAGTGAATTTTTTTTTTTTTTTGAGACGGAGTTTCGTTCTAGTTGCCCAGGCTGGAGTGTAATGGCGCGATATCGTCTCACGGCAACCTCCGCCTCCTGGGTTTTCAAGAGATTCTCCTGCCTCAGTCTTGCGAGTTGCTGGGATTACAGGCATGCGCCACCATGCCCGGCTAATTTTGTATTTTTAGTAGAGACAGGGTTTCTCCTTGTTAGTAAGGCTGGTCTCGAACTCCGAACCTCAGGTGATCTGCCCGCCTCGACCTCTCAAAGTGTTGGGATTACAGGTGTGAGCCACTGCGCCCAGCCCAGAGTAAATTTTCTACTGATCAACAAGACCTAGGTAGAGAAAGAGTTCTACTACTCTTAATCTAATTAAGAATGTGGGTTCATAGTCAACCATCTGGATATACAGCAGAGGCCCTCTCCTGAACCAATTCTATGACCTTGGGAGAGTTCTTCAATTTTCTGAAGCCTTTGCTCTCTTCTACTGTTGGGGATAACACTGCTACTCAATACTATTTGATTACTCTAGAAACAATCTCAGGTTTCACTGAGCAAAATTACATTCTGGTTCTTGGAGTTAGTGAGGGTTAAGAACATGAAAAGGGCCAAGCAAAGTGGCTGGCACAAGCACACATTCAATAAACATTATTATGATTAGTGTTAATAGGCTGAGATTGTTGAGCCATTAACACTTAAGCTAAGTCTTAGGAGTGACTGTGCCAATAACTGGAAGAACTTGCGTCTGATGAAAAAAGCCTTAGGGAAGATAGACAAGTCAAAAACAAGTCTGTTCCTGGTGGATTTGGGGAAGGGGAGTTCACAGGGATGGCTGAGCCATAAGAGAGTTGAGTCCAACACGAGAAGGGCTACTCCAATGTGCATGTTCCCTACTCTAACTCCAATGATGCTCAGGAGCCTTACTCAAACTTTCCAAAATCTGCTGTGAAGAACAAGCCGAGCAACCAAAGTGAGGAGCAGCAGCAGCCAGCTGGGAATGTCCAAGAAGGAATATTCACACGTCCATCACCAACCATGTCCATCCAGAGGAAGAGCCCAGATAGGGAAAGTAGCCTGCTTTGGGACCAGGAGTGAGAAAATAAGAACAGGCAACTTGTGCGACATCTCATGTGTCCTCTTGGTCCCCAATACCCAAGAAATAGGCTGCCTTTCCCTTTAAGTACCTGGCATGCAGAGAGTGGTGAAGAACTGAAATTGCTCAAGCCACACCAGAAGCCTTTCTGAAACACCTTTCCCAGGGCTGACCAATGTACATGATAGTGTGGGGGTTTCTGTGTAAATACTTTACTCTTTTCCCAAAGTGTATGCCACAAGACTGCCAGAACTGTCTCTAAAACCCCATTTTAGAAGCCTCCCTGCCTAGCATAAGGGTCTACGTGAGCATTCAATAAAAATGTGCTGAGAATGGGATGGCCTGATGGATGCAGAGCACAGTGCTGCACATGAATGGACATACAAAGAAACGCTCTGCTTTTAGAAGGTCAAGATCTGCCTAGAATGTAAGCCCCGTAGGAGTAGATACCTCCCCTAGTCCTCACAGCTACATCCCCAGTGTCCGGAACAGTGCTTGGCCTATCAACAAAAAAAAATAACATCAGCTAATGTGTATACAGGACTATGAACCAGGTGCTATTCTAATTCATTTAATTAATCTGTACAACCACCCTGTGAGGCAGGTACTATTAGTATCATCTCTGTTTCACAAATGAGAAAACTGAGGCACAGACGTTAAGCGGCAGGGTCAGGACTGGTATCCGGAGAGCCTGGCTCTGGGGCCCCTGCTATGTAACCACTACACTCAACTGCCTCTCCAGGACTTAGCATGCTCTCAGTAAGTATTTTTAAAATAAATGAGTAAATGAATTCATTAGCTGGCAGGAGATAGCCAGAGGGGATGTAAGTAAACTTCAAAGTATGGTAGATATTTGAATTCTGAATCAACGGAGTGAGGATGATGGGTATCTAATGACTCCTCTTATTATCCAGTTAGGTCTGCAGGTTACTACGAGCACAGTTGTGCTCTGGTTGCCCAGTTAGTAAGGGTCTGCTCTGTGGGAAAGAAGAAACCACAGGAGCCGTATTCACAAACAGGCCTCTTAAGAGACCGGAACGCAGCCCACCGCGGCCCAACTGCTCCAGCAGCTTCCGGCCATTTGTCCTACTCAGCTTCTGGGATTTGGATTCTTCTGGGCTGCTTCTTCCAACTCCACCACAATCAACGTCTCCTGACTTGCCTCTGCTCTCTCCTGGGACTCTGCCTGCTGCCGCCTGAGCAGGCACACTCGTGTGCACACACCTTTTCACCCACTCACTGCCTTCTGATGTTTCACACCCAGAACAGAGGATGGGCCAAGAATCTGCCAGTACACAGCCATAATTCCCTTGCACAGTATAAAATGTATAAACAGTTCTGAACATCTAAAGCCTTCTCGTCGATGTAGGTGCCAAAACTCATGTGGCAGCAACACCTGCCATGAACTGACGTGAGTCTATTGAAATCTTCATTTATCTCACTTAGTGTGAACAGTCACACATTTTGCTGCACAGAATTTGATTACACTGCACTGCCCCAGACCCTGCTGGAGAAATTAATGGTATAGGAGCCATGCTACCATTCTATAATATAAAATGTTATAAAATCCAAAACACACTCAGATGCCCAAAGCTTTGATAAGGAGCTGTGAATCTGTGCCAGGCCGTGGAGGGTGAGGGTGCTGGGCACAGCACCCATGCTGGCTGGGACCTCATCAACTGCTGGCAGCCACTGGCCTAGGTGCCCGTCTCTGATCTGAGCAACCACAGCCACAGTAGAGTCAGAGGGCACACACACACAGCAGGACAACCTATGTGCTCTGGCCCCACCTCCTCCTTCCACCTGCCTCACCAGCACTCCACCACCCTGGCTGGCTTCCTTTCTGTTCTTGTTTTGAGGCCTCTTGCACTAGCTGTCCCCTCTACCTGGAATGCTCTTCACTCTGATCTTTGCATACCTGACTTCTTGTTGTACAAGTCTCAACTTGAACTTTACCTTCTCAGAGAGTCTTTTCTGGCCACCTAAAGGAGCTGGCAGGTGCTTTCTATCACAGCAGTTTTATCTTAATCACAGTAGTAAAGCCAGCGAGGTATTACGTACATATCGTTTGTTTGTTTAGTTTCTACTTCTCCCACTCACCCTCTCCCTATCTCCCATACTTTAGAATATAAGCTCCAATAGGACAGAGACTTCTTAGTCATGACTGTAGCTGCAACATCTACGACAGTGCTTGGCACATAGTCGTGGCTGAATGAACAAATAGATTAAAAAAAAAAAAATCCAAAGAGGCCTGTAGGCATTGCATAACTGCACAGCCAGACCTATATACCCTGCCTACACAAATGACAAGTCCCGATGCTCCCAAGTAATATGGAATTTTTACATCTTCTTTGGACTTCATATAGTAGACAATTGGGGGAGGGGTGTCACTGGAGATACCGAATAGGGGAGTGGTATAATCAAGGACATTATAGCCTTCAAATCATTTTCAAAGGATAGCCAGAGATCATCTGCAATAGAATCATCTACAGAGTGTTTGCCAAAAGTGCAGATTCCAGGGGCCCACCTCCAATCTGTGAGATCAGAACTTCTACTAAGGAACCCAGGAATTCACACCGTTAACAGGCACCCCCAGGCAGCTCCGAGACATGCTAAAATCTGAGTACAGAATTAACATTTGCAGATTCACCGGTAGCTTCAGGAGGTCAGTCTCTTGAGACCTGGAAGCCATCAGAGATATGCCACGGAGAAAGAAGCCTCAGACAAGTCACGGTCAACTAAGAGAAGGACACAGCTCTTGCTGGTTCACCAGAAAGATTCAGCACTATACTTCCAGCATTGAGAGGATTCCTTCTTTCTAACTCCTATCAAAAATCTGGCCATTTCATGCATGTATTGTTGAAGAGTCAGGGAGGGAGGAGGATAGGAACAAATAGTAGAGATTGAAAGCTTTTAGAATTCTGAAACCCTACTCTAGTACCAAGTTACTTGATTAAGCAAATACAGAACATGCATTGCACAAGTCTTCAAATAGTTAAATTTTCAATCTTTATAAAAAAGAAAATCCATCAAATTTGATTGATAAGTATACTTTTTAAAACTAAGAGTAAAAAAGTAAAGATTGGCAACATTTTTTTGCCATATAATTTGCTTTCTTTGCCTTTTTCCACAGCACTGCACATAAATCAAAGAAATGTTAAAGAGGCCCATATATCACCAACTGGCATTTCAAAACTATTTACAAAGTCTTTAACAGACACAGGACAGAGTATGAAAAACCATGGCCAGGGAGGCTAAAATGAAAGGGAGAAAATTAACTCAAACACTGACAGAGAGTTAATTAAGTTTACAAATAACTCTCCAATGAGCAAATTATGATATTTAATAAGAGTGGCCTCGGTGAAGCGAGGTTACAAAACATGGAAGGAGGTGGGGAGGAAGACAAGCCAAGAGTTTTCCAAGCAAGAATAATGTATATTTGAACAAGCTGGCTTTCTATGATTAAGCACAGAAATCTGGGAACAAGGCAGGGGAAATGATGTTTTAATAAAGTCTGAAATAGGCCTGTGAGCAGCATTTTGTATTACCCTTGCAAACAAAAGTGTCAGGGTGCGGGAGGTGGGGGAGCTGGTGCAGAGTATGGTCCAAAAATTGCAAATCAAGGTACACAGGCTATGGCACGTGAACTGCTGCTAGAGTGGCAGGAGGTAGAAAAGGGTGGAGTGACATGGGCTGGCTGTGCTTCCCATACAGAAAATGTGAGGATTTCCCAAAGGCAGAAGACAACAAACTGGCGACTTATGTCCTGGTTTTCAAAGACAGGGAGGGATGTGAAAAGGTGTTACCGGTCCATCTGTTGGAGGAGGCACAAGCCTGACCAGTGTTAGGGGATTCGGGCCTCTGCCCTGTCTTCAGCGGAGTGTGCACTGGTGCCAGAGCCACATGGTCTCAAAGACAGCGGCGCCCCTCATGACAGTGCTGCCTGGCTCTCCGTGGCCCTGACCCAAGGGAGTGGCTCTAAGTCTAGTGGAGTCTCTGCTTCTCTGAAAAATTCAGCTTCTAACACTGCCATCAAACACCAGGTACTCTTGCCCTCAACTATTCCACTCTAGAAAAGCTAACTGCTGGGAGCCAAAATCGTAAGAGCACCGCTGAGAAAGAGGTTTTTAAAACCAGCGTGCACCTAAAAGAGGGGAAGAAAGGCCAGTCCTTTCTTTTCAGGAGCTTCGTGTTTTATCATTTCTCCCTCCCGCTACGTGATGAAATACTAGCATCCGACGGATCTTCTTAGAAAGCATACTAGAGACCCAGAGACATTATTACTCTATTTCAAAGTAGCAATGTGCTTGTCTGCACACATTTCTTAGAATCATGTGATGAAAAAAAGACCCTTCATGAAAAATATAGGCCCATTAAATCAAAATGTGCTTTTGAAATTCAAAGACGCTGTAGACCTATGTGTAAAACAAAGCAAAACGTATCAAAAACAGAAGCCAGAGACCTTCCTGTTGAACATGGCAGAATGAAGTCATGTTCACCTGCATTCTCTCCCCAAACCACTAAAATGACAGCAAATGAATAAACTCACGGTATGAGCCTACAAGGACAAAGAGAAGAGGAGACAGCAATAGAAAGAGAGGTCAACTACATTTCAGAAGACAGGAAGTAAGTGGACCAGCATTACCTTTGCAGAATGAAGTACACTAAACACCTACCCTGAACAGAAGGGAAGGCTGGGAGGGTGGGAGAAGTCTATTTTTAAACAGCAAGCTGAACTGCACTGCAGAATTTCCAAAGACTGAGGAAGTGGGGGCACTCAGTGGCCTGGAAGGCCAGGGGTCAAGTAGGCATAAAACAGGTAGACTGCCCGGCCGGGCGCGGTGGCTCAAGCCTGTAATCCCAGCACTTTGGGAGGCCGAGGCGGGCGGATCACGAGGTCAGGAGATCGAGACCATCTTGGTTAACACGGTGAAACCCCGTCTCTACTAAAAAATACAAAAAAAAAACTAGCCGGGCGTGGTGGCGGCGCCTGTAGTCCCAGCTACTCGGGAGGCTGAGGCAGGAGAATGGCGTGAACGCGGGAGGCGGAGCTTGCAGTGAGCTGAGATCCGGCCACTGCACTCCAGCCTGGGCGACAGAGCGAGACTCCGTCTCAAAAAAAAAAAAAAAAAAAAAAACAGGTAGACTGGTTAAATCTTTCTTGAACACCCAGATCCCTGTTCCATCAGAAGCCAGGTGGTGTCCTCTCTGGAGAGGCTGTCCTAGAGGCTCAGGGTTTAGGGACAGCTGAAGACAGGGGGATAAATCTGCACACTAAATGGTGAGCTACTCTCTACTTCAGCATTCACCAAAAGAAATAGCAATCACGGTATCCTACATGTCTCCACTATAAAAAATATTTCATAGTCATAATAATGTAAAAACCAAGTATCAATTAAAGCAATGCAATGGGAAGATGGTGGTCTATGAAAGTCAAATCTTCATCTTCCATGGCAGAGGCAAGAGATAACATCTAAAACAGCAGTCTAAGCAGGTTATTTAGGAAAATGTGGGCAAGTATCCAAGGAAAGAGCTAAAAGAGTTAACAGCAGCCAGGCGAGGTGGAGTGCACCTGAGTCCCAGCTATTCGAGAGGTTGAAGTGGGAGATCGCTTGAGCCCAGGAGTTATGAGTCCAGCCTGACCCCTCCTCTAAAACAAATAAACGATAAAATAAAGAGTTAAAAGGAGCTGCCTCTGAAGAGTGGCATAGCATAGTTGGGCAAGACCAACACATCTGGTATAAATCTTGTAGTATTACTTATTTGCCTTTTAAACTACATGCTTGAATTCCTTGGATGAAAATAAAAACTATACCGGGGGAGAGGGGGCAGAAAGAGCCTCAAAGTTAAACGGATCCTGAAAACGGAAGCCCCTACACACTACAAAATGTGCTTCATCACCTGGGGACTATTAGTTTACTAGAGTAACACTTAATTTTATTTCACGTTTTACTGCCACAGTTAAAGGTTTTTACAATAGCAGATGCCTTCCCTCCCACACATCAATTAATTTGCAAATTCACTCAGGTTGTAGAAATAATGAGGTGTGGAGAGAGCTTGTTCCACTGGCGAGCACTGCCATCAGAAGGTGGATGTGGTAGGCGAGGCGCGAAGCTTGGCCGCTGCTAGCTGCGTGCCATGGGAGCCTGGGCATGGGGGATGGCTCTGCCACAAGCCCACGGGCCGAGCCCACCTTGGCTGCAAATAAAGATAAAGAACGTAATGCTCACCACTTTGAAAGCTGAAAAACCATGGAAAAAGTAGACAAGAAGGCATGTTAAGTCTCATGAAATAAAATCATGTTTTTTAGGCTCCTTTTTGTAGGTTCTTCTTTGGTGTTTACCGAGAAAGTGAACTTTCTGAAAAGAAATGATGTGGCACTCTGAATGCAACTTTTGGTCTGTACTTTGGCAAAACCACCTATCAAGCCCACACATTCGATTTTTTTTTTTCTTCTTTCTGAAAGAGCTGAACTGAAGTAACCAATGTTGTTTCAAAACACAGGAGTTGAAAATAGTTACACAGTTTCTGCTCTGCCAAAGAACTGTCTCTTTTCTCATTTTCACTTAAATCTTGTTCTTTAATGACCTAAATGATAAGAGGAACAAGAAGACACTATTTCATTTGCACCTAAGCAAATACGATTTTGTAACAGAATGTGTTCCCAAATGGAGCTCTTAACTAACTTGAGGGGTTGACAGGTCCCAGGAGGCAGAGCCGGTCAGGAGGGAATGCAGAACGCCACCCATCACCGGGGCCCACTTCCCACTTCCGCTGGCTTTAGGTGATGGCTCTTGTCACCTAGCCACTCTCTTGGCCTCCTCTGCCCCTCCTCTCACAACCCTGTGCCCAAGCCACTCTTCTCATGGGGAGCACCTAGTCCCACACTCCACACTAAGCCTCTCTCTAGTTCTATAATAAATTGTCTGAGTGTGAATAAGCATTTCAAAAGGCTTCCTGCTTTGAGAATTCACCTTTCCAACAAATTAAATAGGTGTCTACAACAGCCTGACATGTAGCTACATTTTTTCTTAACCACAATGGGTCTGAACCAGAAGTAAAATATCACTTAAATATTTTTCCTTCCCCACCAGCTAAAAGCAGTCCCATGCATGCTGTTTGTGTCTCTGAACATATCACTCTATTAAGAATGCCTGTCATAGTCTCTGGATTTTGAGGACAATAATTTTCTTTACACGATTATGAAGGCAATCCAAAGTTCCCCTGACATTTTCTGACCTGGCATTGTCTGTAAAGGGCACAGGTTAACAATGTTTAAGAAAAGATCACATACCATATATAAATCACGAAGCTTCCTGGGATATTGTATGGTCCAAGGCTTTGGATTCAATACCATATTACCAAGAAAGAAACTGCTTTTCTTTTCACTTACACTCCATACTGGGCTCAAAAAGCACCATTAAAATGCCAACAAAGGCACTTTTGGATCTACAATCATTTGACATTTTTTTCTAAGAAAATTTAAATTTGAAAAACTTTGGTAAATTTAGAGTCCTGTGAAGTACCACCCGCCTCCCCTTTCACTCCCCTAAAAAGGGCAAGAAAATTCATCATCAAAGGTTACCTCTCCATCGAATGTCATCAGAGTGTGGCATTTCAGCACATACATTTGTGTACATAAACTTCCAACTGTTCTGAGATCTCTGCCATTATTGGCCTTGCTGGATGAGTTAATGACGGAATGCCGCCTTCCTAAACTCCGGTTTGGATCTGGGCTTTTTGTTTTGGTTTTTGTCAGTGTAACTTAGATCTCTGGTGTTCTGTGTGTCTCCAGATTCTATTTGGCATAAAGGCAAAAGGAAGCCACTTTCTTTCCTTTCTCCACCTCCCTAACCCAAGAATCCAAGGACATTCATAACTTGGTTATTAAAAATACACTATTTGTATTTTGAAAGTTCAACCATAATGCATTCCCTGCTTTAAAAATTTTATAGTATCTACACTTTCAATTTGAGATTTTTCATTCATGCTAGGTGAGCCTCTTATGTTCTGCATTAAATGCAAGGCATGTGTGATCAGTACTATTAATAATATAACAGTGCCAATCTCAGAAGCGGCAACACAGCACCAATACAGCCCCGTATGAATAGATGAGGAGTCATGAGTACTGCTGCAATCTTTATTAAACACATGGGAATAAAGAATGCGGCTTATGGCTCTCCCCCTCCCCCAGCTCAAGAATCAAGACGAACTTTTCCTCTCTTCCCCAAAGGCACAACATAACATATAATTAGTTCTCATAAATATAAACAGATCTGAAGCAGAAAACAAGGGATTACCTTTATTAGATTCAAGGGAGCAAAGAAAGAGGAGTTTAAAAGTGTCCTGGACAAATCAAGATCATAAATTCATCAAAGTACGTCAGACTCAAGGACTGAAGGTCACTAAAGTCACCTATTATCACAACAAGACAAAATCTGGTTCTCACCTCCCCAAGAACTACAACCCTAACAAAGCCTGCCCTTTGCTTTGGTGCCCTTGCAGCACTCTGTCCAAGGGCAAAGGGCAACTTAAGAAATGTTCTGGAAAGATGTCTGCAGAAGAATCACAAGGTACATCTCACTTTTAGGTCGAAAGGTAGCTAGAACTGAGCACGCGATGGAGAAGGGAACCTCAGCGTGACAGCTTGGGTTTCTGACAAGGTACCAGAAAGCCACGCCCTTCTGTCTCCTCAGCAATCTCATGTAACTCAGGGACAGCCCCTCCCCCAGCACCCAGGGGGTTCAGGAAGAGCACCAGACTATGCGCTGACTGTGGCCTTCACCTTCTCCTGTCTGGCTATGAGCATCGGTCAACCAGAAAGAAACTCAAGGTAGGGGGACGTGACATGTAGGTCTTCATTATAAAATATCAAATTGTTATGTGTAAAAAGTGGGGACCGTTTGTGCCGAGACTTCAGCTCTGAAAACTATCTGTGAAAGTGGCCTAGTTTATTCACTGATTACCACAATCAGTTCACCAGACCATACACACACATGTGCACACAAACAGACATGCCCCTCGAATGAGTAGTATGTAAACAGAAACAACCAATCAAGACTCCTAGGCTACGCAGCTTCTGAAACGATGATAATAGCCTCCAAGTGTTCACTGCGGGGCAGGCATGAAATCCCTGCAACTCAATAAAGGGGAAGGTGTCCCTACAACCCACACCATCAATCAGGAAGGAGGCTTAGAGAAGCTGTCAGTTGCCCAAAGTCACACAGTTGATCCCAGGTCCAAATGAGCCCAATACCTGCAGGTTGAATTACAAAGCTAACTTGTCTAGCCAAATAGCATTTCATTCATTCAATAATGAATAATAAATATTAATACACCCTATGAGTCAAATGTGCCTGGCACTGCTCTAAGGACAGTACTGGGAATAAGCAACAAACAAAACAGACAGAGACATCCATGCTTTTGGAGAGCACACTCTAGAGGAGGGATACGACAGACAAGAAACAAAGGAATAGGTACAACATGAAGGATGTTCAGTGACAAAAAGGAGGACCATGAAAAACGCGCAGGGAAGCAGATCGGGGGTGGCAACAAGAGGGATGCAACAGTAAATAGTGTGGTCAAAGAAGGCCTTCCTGCAAAGGGGTCACTTGAGCTAAACCCTGAAGGATGCAAGTGCATCTTAGAGGCAATCAAGGAAACCTTCTGACAGAGGAAAAAAATGCAAATGATCATCTCAACAGTGAAAACTCCAAGGCCTGGCCAGGCATGGTGGCTCATGCCCGTAATCCCAGCACTTTTGGAGGCCAAGGCAGGAGAACTGCTTGAGCCCAAGAGTTCAAGACCAGCCTAGACAACATAGCAAGACCCCATTTCTACCAAAAAATTTTTTAAATTAGCTGGGCGTGATGGCAGACACCTTTAGTCCCAGCTACTTGGGACGCTGAGATGGTAGGATCACTTGAGCCCAGGAAGTGGAGGCTGCAGTGAGCTCTGATTGCACCACTGTACCCCAGCCTGGGCAACAGAGCAAGACCCTGTCTCTAAAAAAAACAAAAACAAAAAAATTCCAAGACCACAGAGAACAGGACCTTTGTAGGATTCAATCCCATTCTTGTAATGGGTTGTTTAAAGCAGAGAAACAGACATTTTAGATACATGAAAAAGCTAGAAAACAAAAATATTCCCTGGCTAACGTTTATTAAGTAAGAACATCTCTCTCTCCTAACCATTTTGATGTACTCAGAATGCAGGTCTTTTGGTTTATGTATTACTGTCTTAGTTTTTTGTTTTTATAGACAGGGTCTCTCTGTTGCCTGTGCTGGAGTGCAGTGGTGAGATGACAGCTCACTGCAGCCTTTAACTCCTAGGCTCAAGCTATCCTCCCGCCTCAGCCTCCTGAGTAGCTAGGACCACAGGCACATATTACCACACCCAGCTAGCTGTTTCTATTTTCTTGTAGAGAGGAGGTCTTACTATGTTGCACAGACTGGTCTCAAACTCCTGGCCTCAAGACATCTTCCCACCTTGGCCTCCCAAAGTGCTGGGATTACATGTGTGAACCACTGCATCTGGTTGTTACTGCTTTTTGACTGTCTTAGTCACTCATATGTCACTCATGCCAGCATGCACTGCTTCTTAAGAAGAGCAGAGGAAAGAGCATGGCTCTACCACTTACCAGCTGGATGATTTGGGCAAGTGATTTAACCTCTCTCTATCCCAGTCTCCTCATGTGTAAAACAGAAGTTATACTATGCATACATTTCATAGGGTTGTCTGTGAAAACACAACATTTATTACAGAAATATGACTCAGTCTATTTCCAGGTAGTGTTAGGTGCTAATAAAGCTTGGAACCTCACAGAACTTACAGCCTGTAAGTACAGACAGACATTAAACAGGTAACCCCCTAAACTAAAAATCAATGACCTTTGTGTCAAATGCCACCAAGGAAAGACACAGGTGCTAAAAGCCTATGCCAGAAGGACAGTCCAGGCTGAAGGAACAACATGTAAAAGCAGAGGCACTGCCAGTAAAATTTGTGACCACATAAAGTGACCGAGACAGAGGGAAAGAGACAGCCCAAAGAGCAGAGCAAGGAGAGCTTGGCATGTTAAAGAAAATGAAAGAAGCTGTGGGTGGAAGACGAAATGCTGAAGCACTGCGCTGGGTACAGGTGAATGCTCAGTAAAGGATGGTAGTAACAACAGACGCTGCTGCTAGGACTGAGAAGCGCGCCACACACAATCATGCTCACAGACCCCTCCGTTTATCACAGAGAATAGTAAGCTGAAGTCACAACGCGAATAAACACGCTTGAAGTGTAATCCTAATCCATGAGCTTACTATATTTAGGGTTACTATATACTGGTATCTTTCTCAAACAACTTTCTGATTTAATATTCCCTATCAGGATGAAAGCACGGACAGTAATAGTCGCATATGGTGGTTTTCAAGCCTAGGGTTCAGTTAGATACCTAGGTACTAGTTCATTCAGCCACAATGACTGCCCAACGCGCCTACACCACAGAAGAGTAATCTAGGCTTTTCAAACGGTGATGCTAACAGTTGAAAGACTAGTTACTGGCATACAAAACAAACAGTAAGCCATTGAAATCCTTGGAGTGGTTGGTAATTCATATTTCAAAATCTAAAGCTTGGATGGTAAAGAGAACAGATGGCTGTGCAATATGCAAACAAATCCACAGCAACAATGGGCTTGGGCTGGCTTCGGTGGCACTGACAGAAAACTGGAGCTACCCTGCTGGTGATGGGAAATGACAATGGCACTGCAAAGAGGCTCTGGAAACATCACCAAAAGAAAGTGGGCAAAACGGGCAGGCTCTCACTGGGCAGCTGTAGGCTGGGCAAAGTGCTGTGTTTCTGACACATGAGCTTTGGCTGACACACAACATGTCCCGACCCCAGATAGGAGCTGAACGTAGATCTCTAGATCCAGCAATGCAGGGTATGTCATCTGCCTCCCCAACACCAGCTGAATTCTGTCTGCTCTGCGAATCTCACATCCTGGGGTGGGTGAGGGTGGATTTGTGATGCATTGACACAACCAAGATGCAAAGAATCAACAGAAGTTACAATTGGGAGGATGTATGTCATCTACAGCAGTACAAGCTGCTATTCTACCTTTTTTTTTTAAGGCCCCAAAGAGAAAGTGGCTTCACCAAGGCTACACTCTCATCATTCATTCATTCAACAAATATTTATGGGCCAATCCCTAAAATGTGCCAGGTACCCTTCTAAGCACTTGAGAAATATCACTGAAATAAACAAAGAAAGGTTACTTACCAATAAGCACTCTTTTTAAAAGTAAAATATATAGTATATTAGAAGATAGAACATGTTACGGTTTTTTAAATGTGCAGGGTGTGGGAGTGGGCTACAATGTTAAACACGGTGCTTACTGAGAAGATGGCACCTGCAATGTAATCTGAAAATGAGGATTTAGGTATTTGGGATATTTGGGGGCAGAACAGTTAGCACAGAAGCTCTAAGGTGGAGAAGGGAGTGTGCCTGGAATGACTTTGAATCAGCAGGAGACAGAGAAGAAGGAAGGAGCTGAAGTGGGTGGGGGTGGCCATTGCAAGTTTCCCTCTGGATATGATGGGTGCTGTGGCAGGGCTTCCAACAGAGTGACAGGACTCAACTGTCCTTGCTAAATGACACTCTGCCTGCTGATAGAGAACAGGCAGTAGAGCGGAGAAGCCAGCCAATCCATGGCAGGGCCACAACAAGAACATGGAGGTCAACCTGGTTTCATCATGTCTTCAAATGCAATTAAACAGTATGATTTTGGTCTCTTTGCCTTGAACGTGGACTTCAAAATTGCAAGGAATCCCATAAACCAAAATGACTCCCAATGGAATAAAGAGTAAATGATTTCTAGATGGAGAGGTTCTCAAGCTTGAAAGCAAAGAAACCACAAAGAACACTATTAAGAGATTTGCCATACAAACAGCTTAACTTTATTGTCAAACCTGTCACTTACCACGTGAGTGCTATGTGTCAGGTACTCTGCTGAGAGGCGGGAGAACTCAGGGGCTAGTGAAGAGGAAGCTGTGTAACTGAAGCTCTGTGCACCTCAGTTTCCTCGGCTCTCAAGTGAGAATGATAATAATAATAGTACACACGCCTCCAGGCTCTTGTGGGGACTAGATGTGTTAATTCATGCAAAGTACCTAGCACGGTGCCCCGCACATGGCAAGTGCTCAATAAACGCTGGCCATTGTCATTACGAGTCGTAACAGTGCAGTTCCAGTACTGGCTCCATCCCGAGGTACTGAGGGAAGAGAAGCAAGTGGTCACTGAGCTAAATTCACCGCCAGTCTGTCTGCCATCAAAGGCCACACTGGATCCAAGGTATACTTCAAGGAGGGGAGCCCTACTTCAAAGGCGAGTGAGTGAACACCCTGTGTCCCAAGGACGAGTGGAAGAGGACCCAGGAAGCCGGAGTCCACGTGCTCGGCAATCCCTCCTGCCCGTCAACCGCCACTGTGTGCTCCGTTCAGTGCTGGCCCTGGGGAGAAAAAGCCACTCAAGACAGGGTCCTGCCTCTAGGACTTTCACTGGCTACAAAGGACACCACTCGCCTCTGTGACTGCAGGTCCCTGAATTATAATAAAAGATAGTACTTCTGTGGCCTCTCTGCTAATTCTGAGATTTCATGATTCCCAGCTTTGTTTTGTTGTCTTGTTTCATAAGACCATAGAAGGGTGAAAAGCATCAATAAAAAAGTGGGACATTTTGATAAAGAAAAAATATACAATATTCCCCTTTCACATACACTTTATGATATGATAAATTTCACTCATACCACTATACCAATATCAGCTCCTTACACATCACTTTTCAAAATGCTGTCAGCTACAAATTGATGACCTGTGAGATTTCACCTTGTCGTGCTCAGCATCAGTCCTCGCACATGGGCTGCCCAGCACTAAACAAAGCTGCCGCCAGCCACTGGGGGCCTCAGTCTCTTCCCTGCGGCGGGGAAATGAATTATTAAAAGATTAAAAAGGAAATGCCGTCACCTTTTTGCTTTATTTCCCTGTGGGAGAATACTTTAAACCAAACTAGGTAAGAAACTGCATGGCAGGTTGCTTAAGAGCAGCCATTTATACACAGAGAAATCTAAGTCAGGATGAGAGGTGGGGCCATGGAGAGGGGCTGGCTGGGCTTAGGCGGCTCCACACGCAGATAAGGCATCCCTGACGAGAGACTGCCCGTACAAATGTCACGAGAAAGCTATAAATAGGGCTTTAGATCTATACATTGGGCAAAAGTGTGGTGTGGAAAACAAATACTAAGGCAGCATGTTTACTTTTAGCTGGGAGCAGACGGCAGAGCTTAACTACACCCAGACCTTCCAGCCCATCAGGCTTCAATCTGGTCAAGGACATGAAGGTCCCAATAAGAAGCACTCAAGGTGACAAAGTGCTCGGCTCCACCAGCACATCTCTGCTTCTGCCGGTGCGCCCTGTGCACTTGCACACACTCCGCACACTCAAGCACCAGCACGCACGACAGGATATTCTAGGAAGGCGCAGGCAAGGGTTTGATTTCCTCCCGTATGCTTTGTCAAACTACTGGGTGCTTCCATCATTTTCTCTCGTGTTGAGATTAGGGGAGGGGAGGGGGCCACAGCCTGGTTCCAAAGAGTTAAGCTGTACCTGCAGCCAGGGCCCAGAGCCACTGCCGTCTCACCACCCCAGAGGCAAGGCGTACGATTTATCTGGAAGCAGTGTAACACAGCGGCCCTGCTGGCAGCTGTCATCAGATCACACCACGGGCAGCAGAGAAGAAGAGAAGAAGGGAAAAACAAGAAGGAGGAAATAAAGTAGAAGAAGAGGGGTAGAGAGAAGAAACAAAAAGAACAAAGGGAAAAAGAGGGTCGCCAACAACTGCCTCTGTGTCCCTCAGCACCTAATGTGGGCTGCAAGGGAGATGACGAGCTCGCTAACAGAGCAGAGAGGATGGCAGTGAGGGGCCAAAGTGGGAGAGGAGACAGTCATGCTGAGAGTCCAGACCTGAGTGGACTGAACTGAGCACGCACATGTGACTAAAGAGTCTGCATATTTTTATGGCTCATACATCCACTCTCACACCATCAGCTCTGTGATTTCGATGCAAGGAAACGTTCTGTAGACACCAAGCTTTGGGAAGAACCAGGTATGGCACGTAGGGGCAGCACCGAATGCACATTTAACGTAGGTGACTGCAGCTCTGCCAGACAGGAACCATTATGCTACCGACTGCAGCGTCCACAGAGCTCAGTCGCTCCCCATCTTCCTGTCGGGCACTGCAAGCACAGCCTCACGTGGCGTCAGAAGGCCCGCGGTGCCCATGTGTGCTGTGACAAAGCTCGACTGAAAGATGGACAGCCACAGGATTTATGGAACAAAATGAAAGAGATTACTTTTTAAATTTTTAAATAGTCGAATATTCAGTGTGCTGAAAAACTTGTTCTTAAGGGCCAAAGTCCAAATCAGTACGGTATGGCAAAGAAAAAAAGGGAGAAGCAATTACGTGCAAGCACGTTCGTGGGGCCTGGCCTACGGTGGCAGCTGCCACTGACTTTCTTCTTCTCAAGAATGCAAATGATTAAGATAGATTAAATACCTACTTTGCTTAAATACTCTTGATAATGAGTTTCTTCCCTTCTTTTAAGGGTGTTTGATGTTGGCAGTTGATGGAGCTTGAGTTAAATTGTTTTAATTCAAAACAGAACCATCTGTTGTTAGGATCTGCCGGCACTGCAGAGAACCAGGGGAGGTGACAAAGTACGTGATCTAGAGATATGTGGAGACAGGCAGGTGGCGAGGTGGAAAGAGCACTGCACGGGAAGCCCAGACGCTGCCAGTCTTGTCCCAGCTTGGCTGCTGAGTGGCCACAGTGGGACCTGGGACTCAGTTTCTTCCTCTACAAACGAGGAGGCTGGCTTAAGGAAAATAACGATGATGGTGACGGCCATCACTACTGGCAGCTACAGTTCTTAACGCATGCTGTGTGCCAGGCACTGAGAAAAGGGTTCGCAGAAACAGTCTCATGTATACCCTATTTATAAATTGTTTAAACTCATTATGCTCAAAAGGGTGTATGCTGATGTTGCCCCCATCTTACAGATGAGAAAACAGGCTTCATGAGGTAAAGTCACTTGCTGCAGGTCACAAGGTAAAGAGGGCGTGCCAAGAGGTATGAGACTTCAACGTCTGCACTTATAACCGCAATGCCATACTGCCCAGGGACCTCTGGGACCGAAGAGCCCACAATTCCTGCCCCTCCTTTATCCACAGTCTAGTGGCCACAATCTGCATTCACCGTGAGTCAGCACTGAAGCAAATGCCAAGAAGACGACTAAGCATTTCTGATGCTGGAAAGTGAGGTCTATGAGTGGACCCTGCTGCACACACCACCACTGCAAGACAGATCTTATTTCACTGGGCTTCACTTTTAATCTACATCTGTGACCTGAATGTTGATGTGACTTATAAAAATTAGCAAAAACTGAACTAGAGCCAGTGGAAAATCCCCAGCATTTGACTTTTTGAAAGGCTAGCCATTTTTCAAGATAGGTTGATTCATTTGGAACCATGGTATTGATTGTATAAAAGGGGTGATCACATACCCACTAATCATGTGTACCTTACCTTTGCCAACTCTAGCTATGGGAACAAATTAGAGAGGCCAATACACAGATATCCCACAGACCATCGGTACTTTTGTTTTTGAGGGACAAGGTAAGTTTTCTAGTAACATCTGGAGCAGGCAAATGTAAAACTCTCAGTAATAAGAGCACTACTTCCAAAAAATTTTAATTTACTCTTCAGAAATCTGTATCGTTAAAACCGATAAAGTTAAATCTATATAGGGTGAGGGTCAAAAAAAACCATAATACTATGAACAAAATGAGGAGGTATTACAGTGTTTCAGAAGAGAAAGGAAAAGTCACACTTATACTACAAGGTCGAGATTTAGGTGCCAGCATCACAGTTATTTTCACTGCCAGACCCTGGGCAACTTACTTGACCTTTTAAGGCTTCTATTTTTTTTTTTCTTAAAAAAATTTTAAAAAAGGAATAAAGATGTCTGTCTTCAGGAAATAATAAACTCAAAATTCAGTCAGGTGGGATACATTGGAGGAACTAGAAGGAGAGAGGGAGAATGAGGAGGGGCTCATAAGATATGCACAGGAACTGCTGCCTGCTCTGTTTCATAAGCTGGGAGCAGGTACATAAGCAATTATTATACATCTGCATTTCACATATATGATACACGTATATAGTTTCATACATAAAATCTTTTATAATTTAAAAAAGAAAAAACCTTCTAATTCCACTATTACAAAGATTAAATGAAAATACATGCTATCAGAAAAGAGTAAACCAAAAAAAATAATTTTCAATTAAAACTTACATTAACAGATTTAATAAGGAATTCCTAATGGTAATGGATCCAGGAAAAAGGTTCTTAGGGCAAAAGAACCAAAGCTCTACAGTATAGTAGAAGTGGAAGGAGCATGGATATCAATTAAAAAAAAAAAAAAAAAGTCACACCAAGCAATGCAGAAACGGCAAAGGCATGAACTTGCAATGTGCGAAAACCGACATGCAGGTCCCACCTTCCTTCAGGGCAACTGGCAAAGACTGTCTTCTCATCTCCATACCCAGTGCTGACAAACCGTGAAGGGAAATGAGACTCACACACCGTAGTCAAGTGTGTCAACTGGCGGGGATGTCTTCTTGCTGATCTTTGCTATATACTCCAAAATTTCTATAATAAATGTGTTACTCTGATAATCTGAGATGTTATTTTTTAAAGTCCCTCATGAGATAACAAAGGAAAAGACAAAAAAGGTCACAGAGGGACAAAGGATAGATGGGAAAGAAATAGGGAGGGCAGGAGGGAAGGGAGAAGTACTCTAAAGTTTGGGGGCAAACAAGCCTGGCTGCACTGCCTGGTAGCTGAGGGACCCAGCATGGGCCACCTAACTCTCTAGACTGTTCTCTCCTCCTTAAAGGAGGAACAATAATGCATACACCATGGAGTTGCTTCTAGGTTCAGCAATTGTATCAAGCACCTTGCACAGTATTTGCTCATTTATAAATGCATGACAAACTTTCTATTACGCTTCTTACTTCTCACTCCCAGCGCTTTTTCAGTGATCTTGCATCAGAAACTCCCAGAGGGAGAGGGAGGAGGAGACAGAAATGGAGACGGTAACCATGAGATGGTCTGTCCTGAGGGGCAACACGAACAGAGGGTGAAGACAAGGCTGACTTTACCTCTTCCCCGGGCGGGTGCTCTACCGGCAGCCAGGCCGCCCACTGCACCCGATTTTCAGTGTGTAAGCTAACTTTGTTTATCATTAACTGCTTTGCAGTTGGATCTGCTGACCTCACATCTGAAGGACAATTCTGTATCTGCTTAAATGATCAAAAGCAGTCCATTTTACCCTCAAATTCCATGGCTGGAAAATTACCTGTCGAAGCCAATCAAATGGGCCGGGCACGGTGGCTCACGCCTGTAATCCCAGCACTTTGGGAGGCCGAGGCGGGCGGATCACAAGGTCAGGAGATCGAGACCACGGTGAAACCCCGTCTCTACTAAAAAATACAAAAAATTAGCCGGGCGTGGTTGCGGGCGCCTGTAGTCCAGGCTACTCGCGAGGCTGAGGCAGGAGAATGGCGTGAACCCGGGAGGCGGAGCTTGCAGTGAGCCAAGATCGCGCCACTGCACTCCAGCCTGGGCGACAGAGCGAGACTCCGTCTCAAAAAAAAAGAAGCCAATCAAATGAAGACACTCTAATTTTTTTTTTTTTTCCATTTCTGGTCAGTTTTCATTTAATGAGATCTCTATCATTACCAAGTCAAAAATAAAATTTACTTAATTCAGTGGTAATATATTAAAAACAGGAAAAAGTTTTAATTTGGAGTGCCACTTCACACCATATACCAGAAGGAATTTTAGATCAATTCAAGTTAAAAGTATGAAATCAAATCACAGAAAAACATAGGAGGAAAAAAAGATGTGAATGTCTCACAACCGCTAAGTTTCAAAGAGACAGGTGAAAAGAAAAAGACCAACAGATTTGGCTATAAAATTTAAAATATGTGTATGTTTTTAAAAAAGAAAATGTAACAAAATGTAAGGCAGACAACAAATTGGGGAGATACTTTAAAACACAAAAATGTTGGCTGGGCGCGGTGGCTCAAGCCTGTAATCCCAGCACTTTGGGAGGCCGAGACGGGCGGATCATGAGGTCAGGAGATCGAGACCACCCTGGCTAACACGGTGAAACCCCGTCTCTACTGAAAAATACAAAAAAACTAGCCGGGCGAGGTGGCGGGCGCCTGTAGTCCCAGCTACTCGGGAGGCTGAGGCAGGAGAATGGCGTAAACCCGGGAGGCGGAGCTTGCAGTGAGCTGAGATCCGGCCACTGCACTCCAGCCTGGGCGACAGAGCCAGACTCCGTCTCAAAAAAAAAAAAAAAAGTCTACAATTAATAGATATAAGGAAAACAATGACAAATATATGTACCAAGTATGCCAAGATAGATACTCAAGACTGTTCCCTGCAGGCGTATTTGTAAACATAAAATAACTAGGCAACACGTCTGTCGATGCAAGAAAAGTAAGTTACAGTACATTCATATAATAGAATATTGTATGCATGCTGCACATACACATGATTTGTACGTCTATTATTGAATGAAAGAAAACTCTAAGTACTGTCTAAGAAGAGGAAGTTACACACACACACACCTTTTACATGCATAACAAAAGGTCCTAAAAAACTATTTGCCAGCCATTAACAGCGGTTATATTTGAGTGATAAAGGGAAAGGATAGGAAGGAAATCCCAACCCAGCCATTCACCTTTGACTTTTTAGGCCTCTATTACGTTTGTTTGCTTGTTTTACAACAAATAGATATAATTCCAAAGGAACTAACACCATGGCAGCCACTTCTGACTGCATGTCAGTGTTTATTCTCCATTACTTTTTGCGTTACAGAACTCCAGTTTTTTAAACAGGTTCTTTGCTGCCCCGCTAAACACTGTTTCTCAACAACCCTTGCAGTGAGGTAGCCAAGTGTCTAAGTTCTGACCAGTAAGAATTGAACAAAATGTTATCTGTAGGTTCTGGGAAACCTCCTTAAAGCTCATGAGAGTTCTTTGTTCCTCCTACTTCACTACTTCCTCCAGGTTGCTGCTACGAAAGAAAGCGTGATGGCTGGAGCTCCAGCAGCCATACCGGACAACTTGGGAATAAAAGCTACATGTGGCAAAGCAATAGGATAATGGAACCTTGGTCCCTGGAAATACAGAGCTCCCATACCAGCCCTGTGATATTTTGAGAGGTTTATGTTATTTTATAGTTAAAAATGACCATGTATAAATATGAAGACTAAATTTAGCAAATAGGCAATGGATCAGAACTGACAATTCAAGAAAAGAAAAGAGATACACTAAGTTAATAAATACAAAGGCAAAAGTTAAACCACACCACTAATTAAGGAAATAAACACAGTAAGCTGCAGTGGTTCGCCTATCAACTAAGTAAAGATGAAAGTATTTTTATTTTGTTATTTTGTTTTGATTGTTTTGACAATTTTTTCTAATGCTCACAAAAGTAAACTGAAACAGGTCAGCTAATATTGCTATGGAATACAAACTGGTATAGTTATTGTGAAAAGCAATTTAGTAATAGGTACCAAGAATCTTTAAAGAAAAAAAAAAGCCATATCTTATTCTGGATGTAAGTCAGTCAGAGGGAGTACTCTCCACCCTGACTTTCCACTGAATGCAGCTATAAAAGCTGAACAGAATATATGGAGCAGTTACTTGAGGACTATGAAAAGTAAATAGTAGTGGGTGAAATCACCTGTTGCGTTTTTCCCTTCTCTCTATTCTCTCACGTCCCAGCCCCCAAGCAATTGTAGCAGTGGTGACGACACCGGCATTAGCAGCTGCAACGGGAACCCGGAAGAGCCTCAAATGTTGAGGGTAGAGAAACTTCCTTTCCAGTCAAAGGAACAGTAGTGAAGGAATCTGTCCCCCACACATACACACACACACACCCCATGCTTTTATTCTCTCTCTGCCCTGCTACCGTTTTTTCCCAAATGCAACGTGAAAGTACCCAGCAGAGCAGGACAAATAAAGCCCCAGTTTTCCAGCCAAGGAATCAAAAAGGAGAGCCTCAAGAAAAGTGTAAGAGAGATTACAGAAAAGGAGGCACTTGGAAAAGAGACCTCATAAAGTTGATGAACTCCTGGCTTCATCCTTAAGCTGAACATGCATAGGTTTCACCTTAGAGAGCATGTGTGTGTGTATATACATGCAATCTTAAAGATACGTATGTAAATGATCATATACGTATATCTATCTTTAAGATTGTATTTGTTTCAGGGATCTCGCTGTCTTTACAGCTTTGCACCTCGGTTCAGTATTACTCAGAGAGAAAACAACCACGTGGAATGTGAACGTGTACTGAGCAACAAAGACAGTTAGAGGCAGAGCATGAGATGAGGGGAGGAGGAGCAAGAGTAAAGGACATAAGAGATCGATAATCACGAAGAAGAGTACCAAATACAGTTGGGGTCCCATTTGCAAAATGGCAGAAAAAAACCACCCATATATAGGTAACCTTACAGTTTAAGGCCAAACTGCTTGGCAATTTTAAAATGCTTCATTTTATACATGTTTTAGAAACACACACACACACATACACACACACACACACACACACACGTGTCTTAGTCCACTTGGCACCTTTATAGTGGTTCAAATGGTGACCTATAGTTTTGTAATAAAGCTTGTCCAAATCCTGGGGAAAAAAAAAATCCATACTCTTTGACCCAATAATTCTTCCAAGACTCTATCTTTAGGAAATACTCCTAAGCAAAAGATATTTATGCCATCAATATTTATATCAGTGGTAAACAAAATTTCCAACAACAAGAAAATGGTATGAGAAATTATGGTGCATGCCCTCAATGGAATATTACACAGTTTTTAAAATCCAAATTTTCTGAATACTATATAATAATATTACCATATAACATCATAAAAAATTTGTAGGCTATGGTGGGAAACAGAGTGAGGCTAGTTTTCGTTGCATATAAAGAATGAACATAACAAAGCTAAAAATGAAAACATTTACCTAGGAAAAAAAGGCTAGAAGGAGGTATAAAAATGCTGATGGTGTTTAAAGCTCATTTATGCCTAGTGTTCCATTATTGGAACACTAAGCATGTGGGAGTTATTTATATCCTACTGCTCAAGGTCATTGCCAAGGTCTGATTGCAAAAATTCAAAAAAACTGCAACCTCAGGTATACATCGGTCAGGTGGTGAGATTACAGATAACTTTTTTCTTCGTTCTGCTTTTGTGTTTTTCAGGTTGGGATAACGAGCACATATTACTCTGAAAACAATAGTTAACCACCCCCTACAAAATAATAATTTTTCTCCTATCTTGCAAACATCCTCGACATTATGACACTAAGTCATGTTACAGATTTTCCAAACACAATTTTTCTCTCAGGAATGGAAAAAAAAAAATGCTTCTGGAATGCAGGAATCTCAATTACTCGTTTCCAGTCCTCCAGTCAACCACTATGGAGAGGAAAAGCATTCCTGCAGCTGACAGTTAATAAATAATGTGAAATTACTCAGAACTTTCAAATCAGACCATTCCTCCTTATTAGGGGAAAAATTAGATGACACATTTGCAAGAACACCATTCCAAAGTAGTTGGGTCTCTGTGGACAATTACAGAATGTCAAGCTGTCACACAGAACGCCGCTAGTAACTAAACTGTTCTTTTGATTCATCGTAACTTAAGGTCCCCACCCTCCCAAACTGTCAAGAAGGCCCCTTCCCTTCCATCTGTTCTACAGCCCCATGCTTAACATGAAAGGCCAACAGCAGAACCCCTCTGGACCTGTCAGCTTGGTTCATCAACTGCTCAGATAAGCCAAACCCACTCTGCGGCCACGGCCCGTCCTTCACCCGACACCTGAATCACGGGGGTGGCGGGCAGGGCTTTGGCAGCATGCTGGGGTGTCATGCCATTCATGTTAGGACTTCCATGGGCAAAACAGACCATTTCTGAACCACAGACAACTGGCTGTGACCAATTTTCAGGATAAAAAACGCAGCTTGGGTTTCTGTCCTTTAAGCACAGGTATAACTAACTGCTGAGTAAATGAGAGCTGTGCTGTCAAGAACAAACAGCACCAAAGGACAACACAAAGCCAACTATGCAACTTGGGCAATTCGGAATCTTCTTCAATCTTCCTGAAATGTGATTAAACATGACCTTTAGAGTAGTGGAGCAACCAATCAATTTTTGTGAAACAACCTTGCACAAGACGAGCAAGCACATGGCACGGAGGGAGGAACCCACCATGGCAGCAGCAGAGCCTAACCACCTCACTGTGCAGGAAAAGTTACTGAGATTTATCTCCATTGATTTTACTTGCAAGAAAAACACATCAGAAAACTGCAACCTCAGCAGGACACCAAAGGTCGGTCTTGGCTTCTGGAGGGATGAACTTGATATCAATAGTTACTAGGACACATTCATACAAGATACACAAGAGAGATGGAGAGAAGATGCTGGTAATCTTACTTAATCCTGGTGCGGCCCTAAATCAGGCTCTGCAGACTGTGGGAAAAATCAAGGAAAAACTTCAATATTCCTGAGATGAGCTTCTGCAGGCATGCGCTCAAAGTGGAGCCAGAGGGAGAGTGGCAGTCAAGTGGTCATTCTAGAGCCCAGTGGGGAGATGGCCAGCACGGATGTCACACTCTCCTCCCAGCTCTCAGGGACAGGCTGCCAAGGTCTGGTGAATGTCCAGCAGAGTACAGTCAGCCCAGCCAGGAAACCAGCAAAGAGAATCATAGAGAACTTGGGCCTGGACAGGACCTTCCAACCAGAAAGGGCTGAGAACAAAACAAAGCAATGTGAGCCCTCCGAAGCTGCACACATAATCTCTGGCCCACCGACTGTCAGCGAGACTGGCTCCCAGAACCCTACATCACCCTAACCACACATTCAGCTCTCAGAAATAGGAGAAAACTGAAAACACTGCCAAAGAAAAATGGGGGAAATCCAAAGAACCCCAAAAAAGGGAAAATTTATTCTAAAGAATCCAGAATTGGAGTGTCTGTATGTTTTACAGTATTTTAAATTAAAGTATTTTTTTTCCTCAAACCTGACACTACAAAGAGTCTTTGAGTTCAAGGCCAAGAAATGGGAGAAATAAAACATGGGATGGGCCTGATCATATTTATTACCAACTCAACAAATATCAGGGCATTGCTTGTGATGTAATCCAAACAATCCCTCACCACAAATCAGGAAATAAGGGTTCCGGCCACAGCTGGGTGGGTGTGGTCAAGTGTCCCAGGAGAAAGGATAGTAAGCGGATGGGAAAGATCAGGGAAGAACTGAGGAGAAAAGTTTGTTTCAGAAAAGAGGCACCACATGAACAAAAGGGAAATAAGAAAAGTACCAGCTCTGTTCCAAGGACAGAAAATGGAACAGTCTTGACTACAGAAGGCAACGTGCAGGGCTTCAGATGGGAGATGAGGGGCAGTCGAGGTGCTGGGCTAAGGAGCACGCTTGCCCATGGGATCACCACAGAAGATGCTGACACAGCCCGTGGGAAGACAGCCCACCGCATGTGGCAATTAACAACCTGATTTTGGCTGAAGGTGCCCAACGAAGACAGTCGCTCTGTAAAAGACAGGGTCCCGGCCTGATTACGTTCACAGGGAAAAAAAGAGTGAGAAATCAATATAAGTTCCAGATATCAAGAGCCCCTTCTGTGACAGCAAGAAATACTAACAGCTTCAACTGCAGCAGATTGCCTTCTGAAGACTCCAAGGCTGGCCTTGCTGTTTCCTCTGCTGGAAGGCTCTCACCAGACACCATATGCAGGCCTCTGCCCAGACTCTGCTCTCCACACAGGCCGGCCCCCAACCCCATCAAATGGACTCACCCCAGTCTTTCTGTAGCTCTTATCCTGCATGATTTATCACCACCTGCCATTGCTTTTATAGTTTTGTCTCTCCCGGCAGAATGTAAGCTTCATGAGGGAGGGTAAGGGCTGTGAGACCTTGACTTTTAAATTACTACGTTGTCAACATCTCAGCATATGAATGGCACTCAATAACTACTGGATGGCTGAAAAGACTCAATGATGGCCTTATTTGTGTTTCTCCAATCATCACTTGTCCAGGAAACCCTAGGTTCAACACATGCATCTATACAACTGCACATTCACCCCCACACACTGCAGCGAATGTTCTAATGGATCCATCCTTTTTCAAATGAAGTGTCAAGACACAGTAGTTTTTGTAATCAATTATGAGATGTGTCCCAAATAACATGTTCCCAATAACAGTTACAGTGCACGAGATTGTCAATTTACTGATTTACTGATAAATTTACTGATAAATTAGATCAGATTCAAGGTTATCCCTAATAACATTTCTATCACTCATTTGCATTCCAGTAAGCTTTCCTGAGTGGGAAAGAAAGGGGTAGAATTACAGCTAGCTAGTACACGGATTTCTGAAAGGATTAACCCAAATGCCAAATGTACTTTGTTCTAAAATCTAACTACGTTGGGGAAAAAAGAGGGCTTGTCTTGGCCACAGAGTTCGAGGCTCCCTGTCTCAGAGGCTCTGTGTTCTTTCTCACCCCATCACTAGAACTGATGCTTTTCAAAGCCCTATCCCATCCCCTGCCCCTCCTTAGCTAGACAGAAAGACTGTGGAAATAAGCACAGTGAAGCAAAAAAGGGTTAAGTTAAGCACTCATCTACATGGCCCAAGGTTCCTTCCAGCCTCCAGATCTGTGACGTCCAACATAGTGGCCACTGGCTACAGGTGGCTATTTAAGTTTCATTAAAATTAAGTAAAATAAAAAACTTATTTCCTCAGTAACACTAGCCACATTTCAAGCGCTCAACAGTTACATGTGGCTAGCGGCTACCATGTGGGATAATGTGGATATAGAACATTTCCATCATCACATAAAGTTCTATTGGCAAGCACTGCCCTGATCCCAGAAAATATGTCACATATCACATTAAAACCAGAAGAATCCCGATGGACGAGACTGAGGTGCCAAAGCAGGTCCCTTTCCTTGCCTTTTTAACTATGATGAGAGAGTTTAGCTTATAATAGTTGATCAAAAGATGAATAAAACAAAACAACTGTGTTCCAGGAAAAAGGGCAATAGGAGAAAATAACATGGCTCCATTCAATCCGTGACTTGCTTCATCCAGCCCAAGCATGAGATTTTGCGAGACAGGGGTGGGCAGCAGCGCAGCTCTGACAAGCAGAGATGGATGGCGACACAGAAAAGGAACACGAAGGGGGAAAAACAGCACCAGCAGGCCCTGGGTCTCCTGGCTCTGACAAGGTCGCCTCAAGACAACTTTATTCTTGTACATTTCCTTTAAGAGGGATCAGTTATTTGTCTACAAACTTCCGCTTCAGAAGCAAAATCAAAACACTGTGGACAAGAGCAGACATTTAATCTGCAAACAGTCCCTATTTTGAGGTTGAATAATGAAGGTTAAATCCACACAGTAGTGATCTAGTAGTTATACAATATATAGGTTTTTGAAGTATGTAATAGCTATCAGGATAAAGCCTAATAACTCTTTGTAGAGGTCACATTTCAAAGCTAAGATTTAAATACATACACAGGGAAAAAAAATCTCTCTGCAGCAAAGCCCAACCAAACACCGGTGCAGTGAGAGTTTCCACACCACATTCCAAGTCAGCTGAAATTACCTGTCCATACCATTCTCTCTCTTTTTTTAAAAAAAAATAGTGGTTTCAGGGTAACCATCACCTGAATAGTATACATTGTTGCCATTAGGCAATTTCTCATCCCTCTCATCCCTCCCACCCTCCCACCTTTCCCCCGTCCAACCTTTCCCCGTCCCCAATGTCTATTATTCCACTCTCTGTGTCCATGTGTACACATTATTTAGCTCCCACTTAGCAAGTGAGAGCATGCAGTACTTGACCTTCTGTTTCTGAGTTATTTCACTTAATAACCTCCAGTTCCATCCATGCTGTTGTAAAAAACATAATTTCATTTTTCATGACTGAGTAGTATTCCATGACATGCACACACGACACCTTCTCTATCCAATCGTCTGTTAATCCACCTTAAACATAATTTCATTTTTCATGACTGGGTAGTATTCCATGGCATGCACACACTACACCTCTATCCAATCGTCTGTTAATCCACCTTAAATATAATTTCATTTTTCATGACTGAGTAGTATTCCATGGCATGCACACAGGACACCTTCTCTATCCAATTGTCTGTTAATCCACCTTCCATTATTTATGAGGGTGCCCTTTAAGGTTCCCATGAAAGGGCCACTCAGACACTTGTGAGTTTTAGGCTGGCTGCTGAGAAAACATAGTAAGGGAAAAAAATAATGGGATACAGAGGTGCTCATTTCGTTAGGATGAGCACCAAAGATCTGAATACAGTATACCAGAGAGAAAGAGACTTGGGTACCCAGCAGAAATGCTTACCTCTTGTAACAAAAAAAAAAAAAAAAAAAAAAAAAAGGAAAATCTATTGAGGGGCTTACTATGTCCCAAACTCTGTAGTGAATAATTTACAGACATTACCACATCTTCACAATAACCCTATAAGGTGGACACTATCTCATTTCACAAGAGAAAATTGAGGCACGGAGACATGAAACAACATGCCTGAAGTCACACAGCTGGGAAAGAGCAGAAGCAGGCTATGGACCCAGGCTGCCTGGTTCCAGATCCAGCTGGTAACTCTGGGCCACACTCCCCATCTTCCTGCTCTGCTTCTCCTGCTCTCCAAGTTTTCAGGCAAAATAGTTGAGCCTCTTAGCCAAATACAGAGTTCCCCAAAGCGTGTGAGGCGTACCACTGGTGAATACCAGGTGATTCCTGGGTAGATCCCAGGGGAACACTGTTTCTCATTTTAGTGTTTATATATTTATTGTAATCTCTATTAGGAAAAATATATATATTATATATAATATGTAAATTATAAATAAAATAGATTAAATAAGTGACAAAATTTCCTTCTTAAAGCAAATGTATTCAGAAAAACAAAAAATTGCTGAAAAAGATATCAAGTAATCAAAACTAAAGATAATACGGGAGTATGGCATCAACAACAAAAACCCAAGAAGGTAGCATGCTGATACAGCTTGGATATTCGTTCCTGCCCAAATCTCATGTTGAAATGTGATCCCCAGTGCTAGAGGTGGGGCCTGGTAGGAGGTGTTTGGGTGAGGGGGGCGGATCCCTCATGGCTTAGTGCTGTACTGGTAATACTGACGTCTCCTTTAAAAGTGTGCAGCACGGCCCCCCTCCTCCCAGTGCTCCTGCTGTGACCATGTGAGGTGTCTGCTCCCACTTCACTTTCTGCCATAAGTAAAAGCTCCCTGAGGCCTCCCCAGAAGCCCAGAAGCTCAGCAGATGTCCCGCCACGCTTGTGCGGCCTGCAGAACAGTGAACCATTTAAACCTCTTTTCTTTTATTTGAGACAGAGTCTCACTCTATTACCCAGGCTGGAGTGTAGTGGCGGGATTTCTGTGCACTGTAATTTCCACTTCCTGGGCTCAAGCCATCCTCTCGCCTTCCACGCAGCTGGGACTACAGAGGCACGACCACACCCAGCTAAATTTTTTGTATTGTTTGTAGAGATGGAGTTTTGCCATGTTGCCAGATCTCAAACTCCTGGGATCAAGAGATCCGCTTGCCTCGGCCTCCCAAAGTGCTAAGATTACAGGCATGAGCCATCATGTCCCACTACCTCTTTTCTTCATAAATTACCCAGCCTCGGGTACTTCTTTATTGCAACCCAAGAACAGCCTAACACACCTGCAAATCTAATTTCTTAGATTAAGAAACTTAGGAATCTAGTTGTTTTGTTTACCTTTGCTCAAACTGTCCTTTCCACCCGGAATATTCTCCTTCCCTCCCCCCTACCCTCCACGTCTGCCTGTTAGAAGCAGACACCCTTTGGGGCAGGCCAATGCTCTCCTCCGGTCTTCTTTAGGGTACCCTCACCAGTGCTGCCTCCTCCTCAAGCCTCTCAGAAGGGCGCTTTCTTTGACCATCCCAGCCTCACTGCTCCCTCCTGCCCTGGACCCTGTGGATCTGCTTCCTTGCTGTCCCCCTCGCTACCCTGGAAGCGCTGTGAAAGCAGGGCCTTCAGTTGAGCATACATCCCTGCACATAGTGGGCCCTCAAGAAGCATTTCCTAAATGACCAAGCATTCTCAGGATACTGGATTAGGTACTCCTAATCCAGTACCTAATTAGGAGACAGGATTAGGTACTCCTCATTTCTGCCAGCAAATAGGAAAAGGTACAAAATTGTTATGCCCCCAATATTTCCTGAAACAAGGGACCCAAGCAGGAATCTCCCAGACCAAAACTGTAAAGAGTTGGAAATTCTTTTTCATTAAACACTCACCAAGTTTTATTGCAAGTCTGCAGGCCTAAACCCAGATGGAGCTTTTGTAAGTCCTCCACAATGGGCCTAGCCATCTATGAGTACTTTATAAACAAAATACAGTAATTAACCTTGGGACCATTGAAAACCACATGAACAACCAGACTAAATTAATATTTACAAGATCAAACAGGACAGCAAAGACGATTAGATCAAGGAAGATTTAGATGTGGGTCAACTCACACTGCAAACCACAAATGAAATCTGCTATTAAGATGCCTTATACTCACTCATAGCACTGATAAGCCACCTCTAAGACAGAACATTAGGACAGGTAAAGCATCTGGACTAATAACAGTATTGAGAAGACTCCCCATTATCCATCCGTTCACTGGAACCAAGAGAGCAGCCGAGACCATTAAATCCACAGATAACACAAAAGCCTCATTTTAGTCAAACCTCCACCACAGTCCAATTGTAATGATTAACAACGCTAAGAAAAGTAGCCATTTATTGAGTCCTTATGATGTGCCAGACGCCACTTTAAGTACTTCAGGGGATTTAATTCATTGAAGCCTTACAACAACCCACAGAGGCAGCTGCCATGCTTAGGCCCATTTTTCAGATTAGGAAGCAAAAGGAGATCAGTGCGCCCCCCAGGACAGCCAGCAAGGCAGTGGTAAAAGCAGGGTCTGAACCTGGCATCAGAGAGGGCTCATGTGCTTCATCATCATGTCATACTTCTGTGCACCTAAAATTGCAATTTTATCCTCAAATATAACAGGCCTAACATTTGCTCACATTTCCATCAAAATAACTATGGCATATTTGCTTGTTTCATGCCTTCATTATGGTGACTTCATTAAGTCGGACAAATACTAGCATTTTTTATACCTCATTATTAGTTCTACAACAGACGTTGCTTATGCAAGGAACACAAAGATTAATCCTCTTTCTAAATCTTAGCGGAGTCCTAGCTGATGCAGTCATGACAGGGAAAAGCAGCAGCAAACTTCAAATGTATAAGGCTGATGCCCTAGTAAATAATCACACAGTAGCCAGCCTCCCATCCCAATGATAAAATGAGAATTGCTGGGTGAAAATACCACCAACTTCCAAGCAGGTACAAGTTGAGCATCCCAAATCTCAAAATCCAAAATCCCAAATTTTTTCAGCGCCAACATGATATTCAAAGAAAATGCATATTGGAACATTTTGGATTTCAGATTTTTGGATTCAGGACACTCAGCTGGTAAGTGTAATGCAAAATCCGAAAAACCTCTGTCCCAAGCATTTTAAAAAAGGGATACTCAACCTGTATGAGCTATTTCAGAAAAGCAACTTCCCGACTTTCACAGATTAGGGAAGGTATAGACACCATGACAGAGGGCTCACACCTTGCAGAGGATGACTCGGGTCTAGTCCAGCATAACCCCTCTGTCTCTCAGAACTGTACACCCCAACTCCATGGACACATTCAGTGGCCCAGAACAAAGAGCTGGCTTCAGATGCTCTCTCAAAAAATGGAACTAAAGATTCTTCATTCGGCTCATATGGCTCACCGATGCTGAGGTAATGTAAACTCAGAGGCCACGAGGCCATTGTGCCCTGACAAGTACACCCATCTGCTGACAGCAAAGCCTGATAGAGACTCATGAGGAAGCAGAGACAAGGGACCATGGGGCCCCACAGCACCAAGACTCACAAAGGAGTTGCACTACCCCTTGGTGCCAGGCCCTTGCAAGGTCTGGCTATATTGTTTGCCCTCTGGTGCCACAAAACACCCAAATAATGCCTCCTTTTTGTTCACATGAACTCAAGTGAATCTTTCCCTCTTAATCACAAGAGCCTAGACAAAAGCACACGACCCGAGGTAATCCTCTGCCAGTCCCACCAAACAGGATGATCTACAGCCCTTGGCCATCCAGTGCTGTTTGTGTCCTCCCGGAGGCTCAGCGTCCTCATCTGGCAAACCAATCTAGTCTAGATTCACAAGTTACTGGGGACCAAATGAGAAACAAATGGATTCTGGGCTATGCTCTGCTGTGAGCAGTTATTTCTACGGGGAATCACATACGGAGGCAGCACCAGCAAAGGTCTGCCAGTGGTTGGTGTGCCTTCAAGAGGCAACAGAGCTGGGCTGCGTGGGCCACAGGTCACATCCATATGGCGTTTAAACATTCTCTTGCATCTGCAGCTAGTTTACAGACTGAAATAATCATGAATAACTTAGTGGGACCTCCTTAAACTTCATTTGCTCTAGGATAAACATAAGCCGATATGATGGCAATTAAATCAGTTTCCCAGATACTCATCTAGGGAGTGACTAGAAAATTCTGCCTGTACGTTGGATTTCCTAACAGGTGATCCCAAACATTACTCATGAAAGTGAAAAGACCTCCTGAGTTTATCTTTCTTCCAGACTCCCAAATTGTCAATGCCCACTCTACTTCCTCAGCCCTCCCTGGTGACAACAAAGAAGACATCAGGACTGTGTTACCCAGTGAGTGGAGCCTGGTGCCATGGCATGTGCCAACAATCCCAGCTACTTGGGAGAATGAGGCAGGAGGAGCACCGGAGTCCAGGAGTTTGAATCTAACCTAGGCAGTATAGTAAAACCTAATTTCTAAAAAATAAACGAAATAATAAATTAACACAGTGGAATGTTCTATCCTCAAGAAAAAAAACGTGTCAAGCGATAATCCTATTTTTTCTAAAGTTAAGAATTATATGAGGCTTGGCCACCAATTTTAAAAGTGAAAACTTTAAGCTGACTGAAAATATGTAGAATGTGATCATCTGAAAGTCACACATAAAAAGCACAACATTCCAATCTTTCTGTGCATAACTAGGGATGCTGGTCTCCCTCTTCCTACCTCACAGAGAGATGGGTACATTACTTTTTTAGCAACTTGGAAGATGGTACAATTTGGCTGTGTCCCCACCCAAACCTCATCTTGAACTGTAGTTTCCATAATCCCCACATGACGTGGGAGGGACCTGGTGGGAGGCAACTGAATCACGGGGTGGTTACCCCCATGCTGTTCTCGTGACAGTGAGTTCATTCTCACAAGATCTGATAGTATTATAAGGGGCTTTTCCCCCTTTGCTCAGCACTTCCCTCTCCTGCCGCCATATGAAGAAGGACGTGTTTGCTCCCCCTTTCAGTGCAACTGTAAGTTTCTCGGGGCCTTCCTAGCCATGCGGAACTGTGAGTCAATTAAACCTCTTTTCTTTATAAATTACCTAGTCTCGGGTATTTCTTCATAGCAGCATGAGAACGGACTACTATAGAAGGTCATGTGAAGGTCACTGGATGACACAAATATCTGGGTCCTCCAAATCCACATCTCCACAACTTCAGTGAAACCGTATCAAAAGCTAAGGATTTTATAACCAGCCTCATTATCAACATATCACATTTCACTTATTCTAAAACCTGAAATAATGATGCATCTTATGATCACAGTGTCTGAAAATTACCTGTGGCGGTGCTTTATCTTTCTTAGTGGTACAAAGAATGAAGCGTCTTACACTTTGTTTACATTCAATAAAACAGAAGCGATTTGGTGAGTGTCACCCTTCCCCCCGCCCCATGCATACCTCCTTCCCATCCCTGAAGGAACTTCTAAGCCCACTCGGGCCCCATTCTGAAAATCCCACTTGACTTGAAAGCAGCAGCAGCAGCAGTCAGCTACAGACTCACACTACTTAGCGGAAAAATGAAATTTAACTCACATGCAAAGATAAAAGGGGACAGTTCTCCGCAAGTGAGACACAACATACGGGACCAGAATCCAAACAAGTCCTTTCTTCAAAGCTTCTAACTTGAACTTCGGAGAAAGTCTGGTATCTCAGAGAGGGCAAGAGGAACAGAATCATCCTCAGAAAGACTCTGGTGGAGCACTACAGACCAGACTGGGGGCTTAGTGAAAGGGAGGCCAGCTTCAAGTTTCAACAGTGATTTGTGCATAATGATCCTCTCAGGTTGACACAAGATAGTTAGATTAACTAAATTAATCAAAGTACAAATTGTGCTGGCAAGCTCTAGTGCCTAGCTTCTCCTAAGACCAACCTGCCAGCAATGCCAAGGCTGCGCCTCACAGCCACCAGCTCAGAGCTGGCAGGTGATGGGGCCGAGAGATGCAGTCACGCTCCAAGCCAGAGGCAGCAATCTGAGGGGCGGGCTGAGGGAGGGCTCTGTTGAGCCGTGACAGTAGAAGCCTTAAACACAAGATCCATTACAGCCTCAACACCCACAGCCATTTGTATATCATGGCTGGAAATAAATCCTCAGGAAAGCAGCCATTAATGCACCTTGCCCAAAACCCAGCTGAAGATCCCTATCTGCTGAGATGTGATACAGGGACACACGACTTCCTCAACTTCCTCGCTTGGTATTACCAGTCTGAAGAGCAGCTCAGGTGACTGTCGTTATATTTAGCACCAATGCTCACTAATACATTTTGTTTATCATACCCCTCAGAGCTGACACTAAGGGAGCCCTGAGCTAAGTTCTTTACCAGGGTTAGCTCACTGAGTCTTCACAGACATCCTAGAAGGTAAGAATCATGATTCTCTCCACTTAAAGATGTGGAAACTGAGACTCAGGGGAGGTCAAGTAACCTGCCCAAGGACACAGTAAAGAAACTGCAGAGCCGGGCGCGGTGGCTCAAGCCTATAATCCCAGCACTTTGGGAGGCCGAGACGGGTGGATCACGAGATCAGGGGATCGAGACCATCCTGGCTAACACGGTGAAACCCCGTCTCTACTAAAAAATACAAAAAACTAGCCGGGCGAGGTGGCGGCGCCTGTAGTTCCAGCTACTTGGGAGGATGAGGCAGGAGAATGGTGTGAACCTGGGAGGTGGAGCTTGCAGTGAGCTGAGATCCAGCCACTGCACTCCAGCCTGGGCGACAGAGCGAGACTCCGTCTCAAAACAAAACAAAAAAAAACCCAAGAAACTGCAGAGCTCGGACTTGATCTAGTTACCTAACGCTGCTGGGAAGTTGGTTTCAAGGTAGAAAAACATGAACAAATTAACAAAATTTCAGTTTCCATTTCTTTCGTAGAAGAATCACTGACTAGCATAGGTATGACCCCCATGTATAGAGATTAATGGGAGAATGAGGAAGTGAGTGGCCCCCTGCTTTGGGGGAGGCAGTGACACACCATCTTGTCGAAATGCAGACGCATCACCACTGGCAGACAGACACAGCGGAAGAAGATGAATGTTGACAAAAAGCTGTAGACACAAGCTTGACCTCTTTGGCTGCCAGTTCCACGTACAGCCGTGAGATACAGATATCCCTGTCATAAGGCAAATTTGATGTAGGCCAACTCTCAAAGGCTTTTCTCATCAGTTGGACAAATGTGCACAGGGACGGCAAAAATTACTACTCCCCCTCCCACCCGACTGACTACTGCACGGTTCCACATGATGGCTCCATTTCTGTAGAAGCTTCCTCCAAGGGCCGCCCTTTCCAAGCTTCTACAGGAAACTCTTTACGGTCCCCACCAAGCACAGTGTGTTGCTCAACTTCAAAATTCAGTTTTCAGATAAAGTGTTTTAAACATTTCCCAGCTGGGCACAGTGTCTTATGCCTATAATCCCAGCACACTGGGAGGCTGGGATGGGCAGATCTCTGAAGGTCAGGAGTTCAAGACCAGCCTGGCCAACACGGTGAGACCCCATCTCTACTAAAAATACAAAAATTAGCCGGGCATGGTGGCGGATGCCTGTAATCTCAGCTACTCGGGAGGCTGAGGCAGGAGAATTGCTTGAACCCGGGAGGCGGAGGCTGCAGTGAGTGGAGATCACACCACTGAACTCCAGCCTGGGTGACAGAGAAAGACTCCATCTCAAAAAAAAAAAAAAAAAAATCCCTTTTTTCTTTCAGAGGACACTGTCTTCAAGTTTTAACTTTCTTTTCATCTGCTGTCACCCTACAAGTAGCTCTTTCTTCATCAACTAATGGACTGATACAAGAGCATTTCTGCATCTACAACCATTTCTCCAACACTAAAGGACACTTAAGGACAGAAAGGGGGGCAGCAAAAGGATGTGGGTAAAACCTTGAGGGATGGAGGCTGAACCTTAACTTCAGACATAAGTTCTCCAAATCAAAAGTAAGTCAGAGCTAAAAGGACCAACGGTGCCTTATCTCACAGCACATTCCTGCAGGCCTTGTCCCTTGAGGGCCAACGAGTGGCTATGGGAGGGTATGTCTCACCCAGCAAAGTTAGAATTGGAGGTGATGCTAAGGTATAAAAACAACCGTACTTTAGATCTTTTGATTTTGGTTGTAAGATCTTGCTTTTTATACTGACACTGCTAGTAGTTTGTAAGTGAAGTTGATGTGGCATACTTTCAAATTGTATTGTTTTAGCTTGAATGGTCTATAATAAACTTTTATAGAGCATAACATGTTAATCACTATAAAATTTGTTGTATTTTAAGAAGGGTCTAAACATTTTATTAATAAAATGCCTTGTTTACAAATCACTCCTGCCATCAACCTCATTTTACAGATCAGGAAACAGGAGTGAGCTGAACAACGTCACCAGTTACTAAAGGGCGGCAGCAGGGCTGGCACCCAGGCCACCCACTGGGCCCCAGAGCCCAGGCTTTGACCCCATACATCGCAGCTGCTCCTGGCTTGATGCAATGACAGGCATGTCCATGCTTCAGAAACTGTAAAGGCCTAAAATAAACATAAGGTGTCTCTATGACTTTCGCTGTATCCTTTCTTTGCCCTTTTCATAACTGCCTCAAAATAATCAGGATAATTTACCTTCTGTTTGTATCCCCAAACTAGTTTAAAAAAAGAAAAAAACAAGCCTTAATATGCATGCTCCTTCAGCAAGCCGAGCTGTGAGTGGAATGCATAAGCCCAATACAGACATCGGAGCAGCTGTGTGCTCTGGAGACACACGGGTTAGCAGTCATCTCCCACCAACCTCCAGAAAGTGGGCCTGGAATCCCACCTATGCTCCTACCTCCTCTCAAAAATATGCTCAATTAAAGTTATTATATTGTCTTCAAAGATAATTAAGCTACTCATCTAACTGAAAGTATTTTGTTAGTTTGTTTTCTTCTGCTGGACTTGCTAGAGGTTGGAAATAAAATGGGGAACAGGCCGATCTGGCCCCAGGCCCTGTCCAGGCAATCAGTACTTACAGTCCAGCATGAATCAGGCCATGATGTGGGCAACACGGGAGTGGGAAAGTGGCCTGCGGAAGCACACGGGAGGGCACCTTGCCCCAACTTGGGGAGTTAGAAAAGACTCTCAAGTAACAAATACAGAAAAATGAAAACGTATTCACCACGCATAAAGTGAGGTGGGCACATCTGAACACGGCAACAGCTCAGGCAGTAGCATGGGCCAGCAGGTCGAGTATGGTGACTCAAGGTGACTAAGTACCAGAGCTGGGGCGCTATGGGAGCCAGACCTGGACCATAGCGAGCTACATTATGCAGTCTGTCTTCATCCTGAGCATGAGAAGGAGTCATCAATACTTCTTTTTTTTTTTTTTTTTTTTTTTTTTTGAGACAGGGTCTCACTCTGTCACTCAGGCTGGAGTACAGTGGGGTGGTCACAGCTCACTACAGCCTCGAACTCGGGCTCAAGTGATCCTCCCACCTCAGCCTTTTGAGTAGCTGGGACTTAGGATTATTGCATACCACCACACTTGGCTGATTTTTTCATTTCTTTGTAGAGACGGAGTCTCATGATGTTGCCCAGATTGGTCTTGAACTCCTGGGCTCAAGCTGTCCTCAGCATCAGCTTCCCAAAGTGCTGGGATTGCAGGTGTGAGCCACTGCACCCAGCCATCAGTACATTTTCAGCAAGACAGTTATGTGATCAAACTTGCATTTTGAAAGGTCACTCTGACTATGTGGGAAAAGGACTAGGTGTAAGACAGGGCCGCCTGTGAGGAAGCTGTTGCAAGTGTCCTAGTGACAGAAGACAGCCTGAAACAGGGTGGGAGTATTTGTTCATTCAGTTAGCAGCAAATTCATCAGTATCATCTGAGGAGATGGGAGATGCAGTCACTGGGAAGTGCCTTCCAGAGCACGCCAGGCTGCAGACAGTGACAATGTTCCATCTGGGTTGCTTATGGGAGGCCTATAATAGGCCTTTTCCATTTTGCAACTCATAAGAATAAAGCAGTTCCCCTAGAAACCCCCTCAGCTAGCCAAGAGCTTTGAAACCCTCCTTGAAAGCAATATGAACCCACCACTACGTGATTGAGAAGGACAACACTTCACTATCTGGAGGAAGTCTCAACAGGAAACGCAACATTCCCCACAAGACATCTCGCTAGGAAATTACCACGTTCCGGCTTTTTGAGCTGAGGTCCCCAAGTACAACGTTTTGGCCGAGGATTCCAACCAACTGCCAGCAGGATAATGTGGTTATGCTGTCTGAGCTACTGTGAAAATGCATTAAAATCTCAATGTTTGAGCTCATCCAAGCAATTAAAATTAACACGGACTGTTCTGTTTTAGACTGGGAAAAACAAGGGATAGAGGAATGCTGGCCTCCATAATCCTCTGCTAGTTTCTTAAATATTTTAAAGGCATTTGGAGCTGGTATGTATGCTATCCAAGCCGAGTCTGAAGGGAAACTAGTTAGGCAGGAACACCTCCACCGCTCAAGTGTTCAGGGGCAGGGGGAATGGCGGATGGGAGCTTGGGGTAATGAGAGAAAAACTTAGACCTACTGGACGCCTACTATATGCCAGCCCGATCTAGGTGCATTCACCACCTGGAAAAAGGAGTGTCTTCAAAGCCATTTGGCAGATGAAGTGGAAGAAACTTGTAGAGGATCTAAAGCACACAGAAACTATCATGGAGACACTGGAAGGAAAACGTACTTCCGCCTTGTCGCTAAACAAAGCTCCTCAACGGTCACTTCGTCATTTTCTGCTCACTAAGACATCAAGAATTCAGTCTATCTTGAAACTCGGGTGATTCCAATTCTCATCACAGACAACATGGATGATGTAGTATTTTGAATCAATGCATTCAATTCTGGGAAACATGCCGAATACCAAGTGTGATTTTAAATGGCGAGGTAGATAAATCTTGCTATGATTGGATGACTGGATGAAGAGCAGGTGGGTGGTCGGACACACCAAGAGAATACAGAGCATCCGGGAACCCAGCATGCCGGGAGGAGGTGCTGAAGTCAGGGAATAAGGCCTGTCTCACACACAGCCAAAATCAGCCTTTGGGGATCTAGAGGAGATGTAAACAGACCCAGTCCGAAATACAAGGAATAACAAATGTGTAGCTTCTTTGCTACAGAGTCACCAATACATATCTCAAAGAACATGTAGAAAGTTATCTCATGATAGAAACAGACCAACTGAGTCAGGTCTGAGGTTGATGGAACCCTAAAGCTGATTGAGTGGTTGCTTTTCCTCGATGAGCCATAAATACAAGATATATAGTGTTCTCTTCCAATCAATGAGAATCCCTTAAAGTGAGCACAGCCTTAGGCTAGAAAAGGATAAAGGCAAACTGGTGCCAAGCCAAGGGCAAATAAGCCAGAAAGGGTATATCGCTAATAATACATCTGCATTTGCATTAAGTGTGGAGCAGAATTAAAATGCACCATGCTATAAAAACTGGGCGATATTTAAGATACTAGGATAGCAAGAAAAAATTTCCTTCATGTTCAGACACTGCTTTAGATAAGTTACATTTGCCAATTGAAGTCACCCGGCACTCTGTCATATTCCGTTCTGACAGTAAGGACTGGTAAGCTGAGGCATTTAAGGCTACTGGTTAAGGAAAAAAAAAAAAAAGACAAGCAGTAGGGCCAGAAATTATTACTAAAACCAGGTGCTTTGGGCACTTTACTCCTCTGTCCACCAGGAAGGTGGGAACTTACTGGCTTCATTCACTGTGTTAGAACAGCACCTGGAATGTAGGAGGTGCTCAATAAACGCATATCGACTGGATGCACTGGATATTTCCTAGCAAAAAGCACACTATCCAAAAACACAGTTTGGAAATGATTAAGAATTAGCACATTGGCAGCAAGTGCGACCATCTTCTCACACGTTAATGCATATACACATTCAAAACCTACAGACTCTCACCCTTCAAAAGTTAACACATTTAGCGGCATCCAGAGAGAGCCAAGACCAGAACACACAGTGGTGGGAACTACTGATAAGTAATCAATAATCAGAGAAGCCTACTGACTAAAAATAACAGTGGTCTACCATAACCCTCCAGTGCTAAAACACACAGACACACACAAACAGGGAAAGGAGAAGAGCGGCGGGTATCTCATCTTATGAACCCAATGGGCGACCAAGTACAATCCCTGTTTAAAACAAACAAAAAGGTGCAGGGGTGGTGCCTGTCTTGACACAGCCATTCTTTGGTGCCCCCTTCCACCCCGCTAAGGGGCTCCTGGGCAGTACCCTTCTCTTTCATGAGATGCCCTGCAAAGATGCCAGTGAGTTGCTCAGATCCCAACTTATCATAGCTAGAGCTTAACGCACACAAGGGTGCCTGCCGCTCCCGAATCTGAGAGGCCTGCAGCTGCCTTCCTCATAAAGGTCAGGGCAATTCCTCTAAGCTGTGTCCATGCCCGGGCTGGGCCCCACATGGCTGTCTGTGGATCACACCTGTCCCCAATGATTCCCTTTGGTATGTCACATGGACAGACCACTGGTCCTGCTGTACTGATGGGGGCCACCCAGGGGAAAAGTCAGTATCTTAATGGGCCTCAATGGCAGAAGAAACCTCTCTGCTTTTCTGGACATTCTACTGACATTCCCTCTTATAGCTGCCAAATACTGCTGGTTCCAGTTAGAGGGCTAGCAGCATGGCCTTGGACAAGTCACTCTCTATCAAATGAGATGTGATGCCCAACCTCGTCACCAAGGTCCCCTAACAGTCCCAGGAAGTACAGTCCCCGGAGTGTGCTTGGAAAGATGGCAGAGGTGCTGCTCAATTACGGCGTGCCTGCTCTGTACTCAGAGCCAGGCACTCCAAGATGACTCCAGTCCCCACCCTGGAGAACGGGGCCGGACCCAGAGAGCAGGCAGCCGCAGTGTGGTCAGTGTGACTGCCCAGAGGCTGTGGGGCAAAGCCGGCTGAGCTAAGCTCTGCTTGGTCTTCATCGAAGAGACACTTTAAGAGGGCTGGAGGAGAAAATGCATTCGCAAAAGTGCAAGGCATTCCAGGCGGAGGCACGGCGAGCAGCAGGGCACAGCTGACCTCTGCAGGCTCCTTGCAGCTGACCCGGGGTGCATCTCGCAGAGCAGCCACAGATGAGGCTGGAGGAGACTTCAGAAACAGCCTCCAACCCCAGGGTTGAAACAAGTTTGGCAATGTGACAAAAAGACAACAAAGTTCTTGACTTCCCAGCAAGTACTAGATGAGCAAACCGTCCCCTGTGTGATGGGAGGGTCTTAGGGAGTTCTCTTCACCTGGAGAGGTCAGCAAGGAAAAGAAGAAGCTGAGCCAAGACCCTGGGCAGGGACTGGCCCCAACAACAAGCCTCACCATGCCCAAGAAACTGTGGTGAGCTGGTGCCTCCCAAAACAAGTAAGTGACTGCAGCAAAGGAAATGCAGAGAGCAAGTTCCAGAAGCCAAAGAAAAGTGCAGTGAACAGGAGGCAAAACAGATGCCCCAGCTCCCCTCCCGCACACAGGCCAGAAGTCCTGAGCCAGTGCAGAGAATCCCTAAGATTAGCACAGAGTGTAGTTTGGGAATCTTCTATTGCTAGAAAGAAAATGAAAAAAATAATAAAAATAAAAATAAAAGCACATAGCAGCCAAAGAATTGGAGAGGAAGCCCCCTGGCACTCACTCCCAGGCCTCCTGCCTCTCAGTGCTCCTGCACCTGACAACAGCCACAACCAAAATCTGAAAAAGTTAAGGTGATGCAAACGGAGGCAGATGCAGAAGGAAAAGAAACCACAATCTAAAAATGACAGAGGAAGAGATTCAGAGGCTCCATTTTAATTCCATTCAAATACTGTTTTATTGCACACTTGGAAATCACTAATACCAATAATTACCATTTATTAAATGCCACTGTGTGTCCAACCCTGAACTAGAAACTTGACATACATTTTCCAGTTAGATGCTTAGAACAGCCCTGTGAGATCAGCGCCATGCCCGTTTCACAGTCCAGCAGGTGTTAGGTAACTGGCCCAAAGCCTCAGTGCTAATACAGGAGAAGCCTTCATCTTGCAGGGAAAACAGACAAGTAAAGGCAATCATGGGGTAAACACAGGGAACATCTAATTTGGATGCATCTCAAAGCCCGGCTTCCCAGAGGTGGTAACAACTAAGCTGAGACTTGAATGACTCAGAATTTTCCACAGAAAGAAAGGAGGAGGAAGAACAAGAGCTAAGGCCCCAAGACGAAGAGATGATGGCCCCTTGGGGAATCGCAATTAATTCTGTAGACTAGAAGTGGCAATAAAAAGAAGAGCAGAGAAAGTGGGGAGAGAGGAAGCTGTGCACTAAAGTCTCCATAGATGAAATGCAGGATGTCTGGGCTCCATTTTCACATATGGACTCCAGTCCTCGCCTCCCCCCACCAAAAAAGCAAGCAAGCGTGGGGAGAGATGGGGAAATATATGCAACAAGTTCAGCAAAATGTTCTTTATTTATTTATTTTGAGACAGAGTCTCGCTCTCTGTCACCCAGGCTGGAGGGCAGTGGTGCGATCTCAGCTCACTGCAAGCTCCGCCTCCCGGGTTCACACCACTCTTCTGCTCAGCCTCCCCAGTAGCTGGGACTACAGGTGCCCACCACCACGCCCGGCTAGTTTTTTGTATTTTTTAGTAGAGACGGGGTTTCACCGTGTTAGCCAGGATGGCCTCCATCTCCTGACCTCATGATCCGCCCACCTCGGCCTCCCAAGTGCTGGGATTACAGGCGTAAGCCACCGCGCCCGGCCCAAAATGTTCTTAGTGGTTGAAAGTAGGTCATTATTCTCTCACTTTTGTGTATATTTGAAATTTTGCATAATAAAAAGTTTTCATAATGAAAAGGGTTTCTTCCCCCCGCAAGAAGGGAGGGAGGAAACAAGCTAGAAGAACAAGTGGTGCCAGACCATGATGACAACAACAGACCATGATGACAACAACAGACCATGATGACAACAGACCACAACGACGACGACAGACCACAACAATGACAACAGACCACGACAACGACAGCAGACCACGACGACGACAACAGACCACGACGACGACAACAGATCACGATGACGACAGGCCTGCACTGGGACTGCTAATGGTCAACAGGTCATGTACAGACACTCCCCCTGGGCCACACACTCGCATGCAATATTCATGTCATCCTCACTGCTACCCTAAGAGGCAGGACTATTTGTGGCATTTTACAGATGAGGAAACTGAGGCGAGGGAAGCCGGCCAAAAGACTCGGGCTCCCGTGTATTATTACTAGAAAGCCTCCAAGCGCCAGCAAGGGAGCTGGAATTCATCCTAAGAGAGAGGGAGGAAATCACTGAAGAGTGACAAAATCAGATCTCTACGTTTTAAAGATCCCTCGAGAGCTGCAGAGTGGAAAATAGATTAGAAAGGGTAGACTACAGGCCAGAAACCAGTGGGGAGGCTGCGGCATTGCCCCGAGCAATAATGGAGGCCCGGGGAGAGGCAGCAGCAGTCAAGATGGAGAGGAAAGACCTGAGAGGCTGTGAAGAGGGGGAATGAATAGATCTGTCAGAGGGTGTGAGGTACAGGCAGAAGCGACGGATGACACCCAGGGATCTGGGCAGGTGGCTGGCTAAGGCATCCCACCACGAGAAGTGGGTTGGTGGTGGGAGTGAGGATTTCAGTTCTGGACTGCTTCAGTCTGAGAGGCCTGTGAGTCTCCAAGGGCAGCTGTCCAGCTGGGCCCTTTGATACATGGGTCTGGATGTTGGGGGAGGGAGCCAGCCTGGTGATGGAGTTAGAAGTCACTGTGTGTGGCTGGCAAGCGCAGCCACAGAACAGATGAGATGGCCCAGAAAAGGGAGAGAAGCACTAATAACCCGGCGGCCTTCTCCCAGCCCAAACCACCATGAAGAGAGAAGACAAGAAAATGGGAGGCTTCTGTACATGTAATGATATGCTTCCTTCCCACCACCAATGTGCAATTTTGCATAAGGACAAATGACAGGAGACAATTTCCTTTCTACTTAACATTCTTGGAAGAGAAGAGAAAATGCCCTTTATAGGCTCTGGTTACAATCTACAGAAGGCTCTGGACAAACCACACAAACCTGATCATCCCACAAAAGGCTGATAGAAGAGAGTCAAGCAGGGAATCAATGTGAGTCCCCACGGCCAGTGGCTCCCAGCGGGCAGGCTGACACACGTTCAGCAGCCTCTGCAGCCTCCCTGGGGCCGGCCAGTGAGCCTCCCAAAGACAGTTCCTGCTCTTTTACAGAAAAGAATGAGGGAGTCACAAACCTGATTCCAGGCAACAAAAAAAGTGACTATTTTCAGAAACCACAACTAATAAGTAGAACATAAAGACATGGAATCGGGCCAAAGCCTTGGGATAGAAACCGTTTCGAATGATAGGGGTATGGCTTGATTTTCAGTAACATTTACCCATGGTGTGTTACAAGAGGCGAATGCTGTCTGCAGAACCTTTGCAAGGTAATTTTCCACTCAAGTCCCTGGGGGCTGCTGCTCCACTCTGCACTCGGGGATATTCTGAGATGCCCTGGAGCATACACAAAGGCTGTGTGTACTTCAGAAACATTACTGGACTGGAGCTGAAGAGGTGGAAATAACTCTCCCTTCCTCGGATTACACTTTTGTTTCCATGACCACAGAAATGCACTGATGACTCCGATGAACCTCTCCGGGGCAGAGCTGGAAGGGACTGAAGAGATCACCCAGCCCAACCCTTCATCCTACCGACGAGGAAGCTGCAACCCAGGCGGGGAAAGCCACTGGCATGAGGCCACAGAGCAGGACAGTGGACGGCCAAGACTGAACAGTGCTCTCTAGAATGCTCCGTCCAGGGTTCTCCTGACTGCACACCGCCAGGCGCAGCTTTACCTTTCATATTAAAATGAGCAAGAATAAAGGACAGTTGCCGCAAGCGCGCCACACTGGGCACCGGCCTAGGTCCCTCAAATGTGCTCAATGCCTTAGTCCCCACAACAGCCCCGGAAGGTGGAAGCTACTGTTATCCACACTGAACTGATGAGGAGGCTGAGGCAAAGGCACGTTCTTCCAAATGAGAAAGCTGGGAAAAGGGGGATGAGGATTGAGACCCAATGAAGTCTGACTCCAGAGCCCTGCTGATAACAAGCACCCAATTTACAACCTGGAGAGAATCCAAATGTTCTAAATTAGCCTTTGTGTTCAGATATTGTCCTCAAGAAGCAGGGCTTGCTGAGCGTGGTGGCTCACGCCTGTAATCCCAGCACTTTGGGAGGCCAAGGCAGGAGGATGACTTGAACCTAGGAATTTGAAACCAGCCTGGGCAACATAGTGAGACCCCGTCTCTACAAAAAAATTTAAAAATTAGCTGGAGCATGGGTGTGCATGCTTGTAGTCCCTGCTACTTGGGAGGCTGACGCAGGAAGATCTCTTGAGCCCATAAGGCTGAAGCTGCAGTGAACCATGATTGTGCCACTGTACTTCAGCCTGGGCAACAGAGCAAGACCCTGTCTCAAAAAAAAGGCTAAAAATCCCAGACTGGCCCACAAGACCTTTCCCACCAGGTGAGAAGACTATAAAACAGATCTGATATCCTAGGTCTTACTGAGTCCCAAGGTGGGAAGAGTCCCCTTTGGTGTGCACAAATGTCCGCCTGGGGCCAAACATGCCCTTCTCACCTCCTCTCCACAGTCCTCTCACTACTCCTGTGGTTTGTCCCCAGGACTCTCGCCCTGCCTTTACTGCCCCTCGATTCCCACACCCCCCACCAAATCCCCAATCCCTTACCTCCACCCCCAGGTTCTGTGAGGAAAGAACTGCCCCCCAACACATTAATTCATATTAATGTGTGAATTGTTGTCTCAGTGGAAAAGGTGCTGATTATCCAACAGAATCTCCAATGTGAAGAACTTCAGGAGAATACCAAAGTCAGGTGTGGGAGGCCTGGTGAGGGAGCTGAAGCCACTGGAAGATGGGCCACCACTGCCTGGAATCTGTCCTCAGCATTGTCTTAAGACAGTAATAGCAGCCACTGGAGAGTACTGACTCTGTGCTAGGTTAAGTGCTTTAGTTGTATCACCTCATTTAGTCCTCATAACACCTTTCTGAGGTGGGTACAATTATCATTCCCATCTTAGAGAATACAGCACTGAAGCACAGAGAGGTTAGCCTCACGGCTGTTAGGTAACACAGCATGTGAGCCAGAGTGGTCAGGCTCTGGAGCCTACGCTCTGAACCACTGAGCAACACCACCACTCGATAAACGAGTACACACGCATGTAAGTAACACACGCCCCATAAACAAGCACACACACGAGAAACAGGTGCCCCAAGAATGAGCACACACACATATGTGTAACATGCACCCCATAAATGAGCACACACGCATATGAGTAACGAACACCCCATGAACGAGCACACACACAAGTAACACACACCCCACAAGTACAAATGCATATGAGTAACACTCCATGAGCACACACACATGCGAGTAACGCACACCCCATGGACGAGCACACCAAGCAGAGTAACCCACGCCCCATGAACAAGTACACACGCATACAAGTAACCCGCACCGCATGAACAAACATGCACACGAGTAACCCGCGCCCCTGAATGAGCACATATGCATACGAGTAACACGTGTCCAGGAATGAGCACACATGCATACGAGTAAAGCACGCCCCATGGTGAGTACACACATACACACACCCCATCAACAAGCACGCACACACACGCACGCATAACACGCACCCCATGGACAAGCACACACATACGAGTAGCACACACCCCATAAATGAGTACACAGGCATATGAGTAACACGCAATCCATGAGTACACGGGCCCAGAAGTACACACGCCCCATAAATGAGCACACACGCGTATGCGTAACATGTACCCCGTGAACAAGCACACAGGCATATGCATAACACACACCCCATAAATGAGTACACAGGCATATGAGTGACACGCCATCCATGAGTACACATGCATACAAGTAACACACGTTCTATAAATGAGTTCATATGCATGAGTAACATGCATTCCATAAATGAGAATACACATGTGTACTATCACTATGCCTGGTGATTATAACTACCATTTACTTAGCACTTACTATGTGTGAGTTATCCTAAGACATTTGATGTGCATTATCTCAATCTTCGCTTCAACCCTATGACACAAATACTAGTATTATCCCCATTCTACAGATGAGGAAACTGATACTCAAAAAGAATTTTTTCCCTTGTATCAAGGGTTGTGAGCTCAAGTATAAGCACAGAGCTGGATCAGAACTCAGGTAGTCTTGACTCCAGAACTCACATCTAGGTTTTTATATTTTTGATATACCTTCTTGACTTCTGAATCCTACCATATATCTAGCTGTCCAGGAGACTGGCTGAATTTCATTGTTTTCTCTGGTTGGCTGTTCTTTTCATAATGGCTCCCATGGTATCCAGGGTTTGCAGGTGGGGAGGGAGGAGGAGGGTGCAGGGTTCAAGGCTAACCAGAGCAGTCTATACTACAGCCCAACCCACTATGCTAGCAAGTTCATTTTGAGTGATGGGGCGCTACACAGGTTAGATTTAGGTGAAAGAACACCTTCGCTAATAAAAGGACAATCCAGAAGGGTGCTCAATCCTAAAGTCATGATGATTAAACTCTGAGGGGCATTTAAGTCATTTTCTTTCCTATTATATTCTGAATGAATCTGTATTCCCTGAACATGTAGCAGCTATATGGAGAGAAGAATGAGCCGGGTGGGCCTGGTGGGAAGGAAAACACGAGCAGAAATTGGTTATAGGTAACTCACAAAGTAGGATAACCCTAAGAGGCTGGTGGAGCTGACTTTCCTCTTCCTAGACAGTTTCCACATTGCTGCCAAAATGACAGCTGCCACAGAACACCTGACATCAGGTGCAGCAGCTCAAATTAGCCTGACTCAGGCAACTCCAAAAAACTTCCACCAAGTCCCATTAGAAGGGCACACCAGGTGACAGATGATATGGATAAAAATGCTACAATCAGCCTTCAAAGAGCTTATCATTGGTTCACCCAATGACCTCACCCTGGCCTTCCAAATGACCCCCAGCCCTGGCCTCCATCATAAGATCTCCAAATTTCCTCCCATCTGCAAGCACCACAACTGGCTTTCTCAGTAATGGCTGAAAATGGAAATGCCCTCATTGTACTTCATCAAAAATACAAGCAAGCAAACCACAAAAGGGTTGTAAATTAAAAATTCAACAGAAAATGCTTCGATTCATTTATTCTTTCATTCACTGAGCTAGTCTTCACTGAATGATTACAGTGTACCAGGCATCTTGCTAGGTGCTGGGGACTCCCAGCAAGGAACAAGATGGACATGTTTTCTCTCCCCTGGGCCTTAGAGTTTACCCTTAGAAGAGGACGGAGTCCGTAAAGGAAAGGCTCTGCGTTGCAACGTAACACGATTCCAACCCTGTTAGTTCCGTGATGCAAAAACAGAAAAGAGCACCTTCAGAGATAGATGTAAGAAGTGAACTTTGCAGTAACTTCGTCATTAAGCAACTGGATTCTGATAAGAACGGTTCAGGAGGGCAGGACGGAGGAAACGTCTTCAGACTTTCCAATGGAATATTCTTGGAATAGAAAGTTGCTCTTTCTATAATAAAAAATCAAACATTAAAAAAAAAAAAAAAAAAAGGTAGCAGCAGCACCTCGCTCTGGGCCCATTTCCCAAGCCCAGTAAAAAGTGACACTTCTGGGGTCTTTGCAGCTTCAGATGTCGCCAGGGAAAGGCGGACGTCTTAGTCTGCTTTTCCAGGCAAATATACAAGTAGCCTTCTGCCATAAACAAATGAAAAAAAAAATAAAAGCCAGAAATAAAAGCCTGGTGACAGGATGCCAGAAACCTTCAAAAGGGGACCTTCAGAATAAGTTCAGGTTAACTCTCAGCATCTCTGAACATAATAAGCACTATCAAGTCTACATTCACTATTTTATAGCAAGGACAGCGTTGATGCCAATTATTTTTTGCCCTAGTCAAGAGAGCTTGTCATCCTTCTCAGAACAATTATCTATAGGTGCATAATAGTGAAAAGCTAAATTCTTCCCCCAATTCAGTATGGGAAAAGTGCTGCTCACAGCAATTTGACATCATTCCATTAGATGAGATTAATTTTTAAATGTGTTATTCTAACAATTATGCCAAGTACCATGTAATTAATATTCCAACTGACTTTACAAAAATTACAAAATCCCCTAAAGAAAATAATTAGTCATTAGGCATGAACGAGACTTTTCTATAGCCAACAGCACATAAAACAGAAAGTTCATCTCATAATGGGTGGGTATCAAAGCCTTTCTCATATGTCCTTCAATTCTTAGCCAATAGTGCATACAGCTGACATTGGCAAGTTACCCCAAACTTCACTTAACATATTAACGCACTTACTGGTTTAAACTCTTTGAGGGTAAAATGATGAACGATGAGCTTTAGCAATTAAAAAGCTCTTTTCATTTGTAGGAAAGGCAAGATAAACATATATAATTAATTGTTTGCTCTTCCATGTCCCCAGCTGGAAATTAGAGTACTGGCTTATTTCTTGAGGCTACTTCTTGTGTTTATTAAAGAAATGTATATAGGCATCCTCATCCTTGTTTTCCCTCTTTTCTTTCAGGGTTTTGTGTATTCTTATAATCTATTTTAAATCACTTGTAGAAAAAGGCAAGGTATAAATAAGTAATAGTCGCACAGGACGTCATATGCTATAACAGAAATAAAAAACATGTTTTCCTTGCCACCCTCTTCTGAATAATTGGCAGTCACTGCCTAGTGCCAGAACAGAGAGGTGCAAGGATTCTAAGCCAATATACACACAGCCTCAGCAGGAAAGAATGCAATGGTTGATTAGTGATGTCTGCCCTAGAAAGAGCAATAGGTTAAGAATCCAGGTACCATGTATTTGCCATCTCCACCCTTTGATAAATCACTAAAAATTAGAAAAATACATACAGATTCATAAATAAAATATAATGTGAATTGTTTCCAGGATGCAAGTAAATGGGGAAAAAAATGTTTTCTACAGTTGAAAACCTTAAGCAAAACCAGACTAAAACATCAAGTTTTGAGGAAATAACATTGAACCAGGTCAGGAAACCCAAATTCTGGTCTAGCTTGGGGAGCTGTAAACAGGTCAGTTCACTGGGCCTCAGTTTGCTCACCTCTAAAATAAGGGGCTGAGTCTCTTAACTGTTCTCTCGTGCTGGTGAAAGAACATAGTTCCTTTACAGGAGCCGAACCTCAGCAGGCCGGGGACATGTCTGCAGCCTCGACACCCCCTCACATTGCTCATAGGAGATTTATAATCTGGGATAAATGCATACAGATATTTTTAACCTGTAGCATTTCCAGCACAAGAAGTTCCACATACATAATACATAACATTTCTTTTCCTTAATACAACTTATTTTCCACTGTGGGGCAAGGGTAGGGGTTGACGTAGGAACTTCTTTTTTTTTTTTTTTTTTTTTTTTTTTTTGAGACCGGAGTCTCGCTCTGTCGCCCAGGCTGGAGTGCAGTGGTGTGATCTCCGCTCACTGCAAGCTCCGCCTCCCGATTCATGCCATTCTCCTGCCTCAGCCTCCTGAGTAGCTGGGACTACAGGCGCCCGCCACCGCGCCCGGCTAATTTTTTTTATATTTTTAGTAGAGACAGGGTTTCACCGTGGTCTCGATCTCCTGACCTCATGATCTGCCCGCCTTGGCCTCCCAAAGTGCTGGGATTACAGGCGTGAGCCACCGCACCCGGCCGAAGTAGGAACTTCTAATAGCGGAACAATTCAGTGATTAAACTACCTTCATTCAAAAATTCAGTGTCATCACTTCAACGTAAGACTAGTCATTTCCACGAAGTGTCCCACTCACTCATGGTTTTGAGATCAGCCTGAATCTTCCCACCACGGAACAGTCCTTGTCACTGTACCCTATTTCGAGAACTTGACCCACAGGATACATCAACATGGCTTCCTTTTCCAAACACCTATCTGTGTAGAGCTGGAACAGTCCCACGTCTGGCCTAAAAAAACTGCAACAGACATCTGTGATTTCTTTATCTGCCCTGCATCCATCCCTTCTGGGAACTCCCTCTGTCCCAACTCCAAGGAGCCCCATTTCCTGTGTTTCAGGTGCTCTGAGCTGCGGATCCCACCCATGGATGCAATGAACCATCTCAGAGGGCACCTGTCAAGTTTGGGCCAGAATCCTTTTTCAGAGCCTGACATGGACACTGGGAGGTCACCAGGTATGAGAACTATGTATCCCCACAACTGCATGTTTTTTACCCCTTGGAGAGCATCAGGCCAAGAAAGGAAAGCAGTCCTAGAGAGGGCAGGAGAGTGACGTTCCTGCCACACCACCCAGGCACCCGGATGCTCCTGAGCTCAGTCACAGACAAGTAACTCCCTGAACATTTTAGTTCCTTGAACCAGTGAAGGCCGCCATGCCTTTTTTTTTTTTTTGGCTAAATCTAGACCCAGTTGGGTTTCTGTCACTGGCAGCCCAGAGTTTTGGGGAAAGGCCTTCTAGGCTACATGTATGCATTCAAGGTTCAAGTTCTTTCTTTAGTAACCCATGATAAATCACCTTCCTAAATCACAAATGCAGCTCCCAGGGTTCCCCTTCAAACCAAAGAATACTAAAACACCCTCAAAGAGAAATTCAAAGAAAAAATTCTGCACACCAGGAAAACTCTCAAGGTTTATCTCTTATCCAAGACCTAAGGGGAAAAAAACCACCGAAAAGAAGAAAATGCCAATGGATTACTGGAGGGGGCACCACCCTGCAAACAGTTAAACAACTAACAATTCTAACAACAATTATTCAAAGAGGCAGCACAGTATAATAAAAAAGCTTCCAAAATCATTCCTAAAGTATATATATATTCTAGTTCCCTATCAACATAAAAAGCCCGTACACACATGCATGCCACAACACATAGCACCCAAACAAAAGGAACTTGTTCGTAAACAAACGAACCGTTTCCAGATTCATGAGCCTAACTGTTTCTGTTATTTTTCAACTACAGTTTAGTTTTCCACTTACAGCTGTCCTAGGGTCTCTGCCACAGGCCTGCCTGCTGAAAGAAATCATGAATATCAAACTCTACAGAGCATGTTAAGAAAAATCTCCCTTAGGTGGCATCTAAGTAATTAGAGAGTCATCTAACAAACAGTATTGTAGTGATGCTCATCCATCTGTGACAGAGGAAAAGACAATACAAGAACATAATGTTTGCAGCTAAACATTTAGACACCTCCTGGGGGCCACAGATTCCTCTGTGAACCTGATGAAAGCTACGAAGCCTTCCCCAGATACACATGCACATACCACAACATGCTGCATATAATTTTAAGGGGTTCATAAGAGTTGCTCCCTATACCCGGTCTCCAGGTTAAATACACCTGAGTTAGAATTTTTAATATGTAATCACCTGAGCATCATGAATCCCCAAAGACTTCAAAGGACTACAAAATAGATTACAGAAAAATTCTACCACTTCCAACTCTATAACCCCATGCTGAATCAAGAACATAGCAAGCAATCCAAACTTACTCTTGCTTTCTGCATTTATGGAATATAAGAAAACTTGGCTTTCCATCTATTAGCTCCATTTATTACATCTCCCTTACCTTGTTTGACCATTTATATGCTTGAAGGAGTTGACTATAGAGAGGAGTTTTGTCCTGCACAGGATCCAGGCTTAACAGCCCACTGTTATGAAGAGGATGGTTCTCAGATGGCTTGCCTACCAGATTGCTCAGACGTTCCAGCTCACTGAAAAGCAAAGAGATAAGGCAAATAAACCTAAGCCCACTTACACTCCAAGGTAAAGCCAACCCCCAGGATCAAAGACTGCTCTTCAAACCATCCATCAGAAGTCCCTTAAGAAGAAACACTTTTTGAAAGGTTAAAAAATATTTGGGACACTTAAAAAAACAAAAACAAACAAAAACCCTAAATGAGAGCTTATCTGACTTTAAAACAGAGCTTCCTGGTGCCATTCCAAAGGAGGAAAAAAACGTAAGGGCACTAGAATCAATAAGACTCCCACAATCAGAATTGAACAACTCAAATTCATCTCTGCAGTGGGGACGAGACTTTCTGGAATTTTGAAATGTGGCATAACACGGCCTCTCACTAAGAGTTTTCAGACCCACGTGCAGATCATTACACTTGGCAGAACAGCAAGTACCTGAATAAATGATTATTTATCATTCACATAGGGATAGATTTGTACGTGATGCTTCACAGATGGCAAAACTTAACAAAACAAAGAAGAGATAAAATAAACAAATGGAATGGGAAGACACCACCGAGGGGGCTGTGTCAAACACACTTCAGTCTAGCAGGAAAACCCTCCAGAAGCTTGGGAAAGCGAGCCAACAAGAGCACATTCCAGGAGTACGTTCTGAGGGGCCAGTCCCAAACTGCCAACAAAAGACTCTCTAGGAACAGCTTCTTATGCCACATTCATTTTGGAATCATCAGCCACCTTCTTCTTGGCACTACTGTACAAAGATTTAAGACGGCACAGGGATAATGTAAGCACTCTTAAAGTTTCTATTTAAAATGGTGAAGGGTTATAATATCCTGAACATTACAAAGGAAAGTAACTCGGAGAGAAAATGGAAAGAAAACAGAAGATAGGGAAGAAGAGCCAGTGCATCCCCTGAAGCAGGGAAAGTATTAACTGGTGCTCGGCGCTGTGCCAGAGAATAGCAAGCGGATGTGGGCGTTGAGAAGGGGTGTGTGATTTATGGCAACTACTTAGGGGGAAAACAAAAAGGCACCCATCATTTGGCCACCTCCTCCACCTCCTCCTCCATCCTACCTCCTCTTTCCATCTGGTTACTAAGGAGACCAAGTTGAAAAAACAAAAATTCAACCAGTCCAGAAATCAAAGGATGACTAGCTCACCAAATGCTTTCCCCTACTCAGGTCAGTTCTGAGAAGTAAAAGGCAAAAATCCTGAAATTCTAACCTTCCTGGGAAGGGCTGACTCTCTTATAAAAGAGAAGGCAAGTTCAGGACCTAAGCAATCAAGAAGTGCCGACTATGTGCCAGGCCCTTTACAAACATCCTCTCATTTAATTCTTACAACACTCGTAAAGTATAAGTGAAGAAGGTGCTTTGTAAGAAAGACTAGGAAAAGTGGAATCCTTAACCCTAAAAGACTACAAATTAAGAAGCACGGGCGTTAAGCATAAGTAAGTAAACTGGTTAGGAGCTTGAAAATTAGGTCTCTACTGCGGAAGAAACTGAACAGGAGCAGTGAGAGTGGGAGTGAGGAAACTGATCAGGTGGTTTGGGAGAGGGTAGGGGAAAGGGGGAAGATAGCTCAAGGCCTGGCCTGTTTCGTCGTGGTTGCCGGTGGGTGGTGGTGGAACTGATGAAGTCCAAGTTCAGGGCCAGGGAATTGGGGCTAATCAGATTGGATGCACTTGGGTTTGGAGCGGACTGATCAGGTCCTGTCTGTACTATCACTACATTCGGATCAGACGTGATGGGGCACAGAGGGCCTACAGGTGAGAAACCTGCCAAGCTCAGAGAAGCGGAACTTCATAGGAAGAGCATGCCTCCTTGTCAGGAATGGAACCGCCACAGAAGAGGTCGAGGATGGCGGGAGACAAACAGGACCAGGAGGCCAGGAGAAGCGAGACGAGAAAGCAGGCATGGTGATAAGGTGTCCCTGAGAGGCAGGCAGAGGCTTGGAGAGCACGAAGAGAAAGAACGGGGATCAAAGGAAATGGAGAACAGCCCCTGCCTGGGAAGACTCGAGCGACGTAGGCGCAGGGTCGGAGCGGGGCCGGTCCCCGACCCCGGCCCCTTCAGCCGGTACCTACTTGAGGTCCCGGTTGACCGAATGTAAGTTGTCCTGGAAGTGCGCAATGAAGGCCTTCTCCCGGCCCTCCAGCGTCTCCTTGTTCCGCATCCCATCCTTCAGGCAGTCGAACACCCTGCTCACGCTGGAGCGCAGCGCCTGGATGGCACTAATGGCCTGGGAAAAGGCCTCCAGGTTCACACTGACATTTATCACGTCCGCCATGTTGCCGCCGCCACAGCAGCTCTCCAAAGCCGGCTTCGCCAGCAAAAAGCCGCGCTCGCTGATGACGTAACTCCGAAGCTCTCTGGGAAATGCAGTTCGCGCGGGGCTGCCCAGAAAGCACTTTCGAAAAAGGGTTTCCCCTTGAGCTAAACTAATGCGTGGGCAGGAAAATGATTTTTCTCAACTTGGGGAAGTCAGGTTGCACTCTCAGTTTGTTTAATGGTAACAAAGAAATACAGAAAGTTTCCGCATTTCCCCAAACTTGCATTCTGGGGAATCATAGGGAAAAGAATTGCTCAGAGCAATAGTGTAAAAAGGAAAGGAGCGTAGTCCATTCAATAAAATGAGTCCATATTCACAAATAAAGGGGGGAGAAGGGAAGTTTCTTCTTTCTAGTAGAATGCCAACTCATCAACGCAGAAAGAGTGACGGAATTAGAAAATTGCCATTTGACAACCATTAGAATAACTGATTTAGATAGAAATCGATGGATGCTAACACTAGTGGGTGAAAGTGTCAGAAAAATAACAGGTTTTTCAGGTAATCTCAAAGTATTGTCCCCCAAGATGTTTATTAATTAAGAAGAGGAAAATAATGATCCAGAGGTTCCACTTCTGGGCGCATACCCAAAAGAAGTGAAAGCAGGGACTCAATACTTGTACACATGTTCATAACAGCATTATTCACCAAATAGCCAAAAGGCAGGGGCAACCCAAGTGTCCATAAACTGATGAATCAGCAAAGTGTGATATTGGCATACAATGAAATATTCTTCAGGCTTAAGCAAGAAAATTCTGACATATGCTATCTGGAGGAAACTTGAAGACATGCTAAGTGAAATGTCAGTCACAAAAAGACAAAATTCTGCTTAGAGTAGTCAAAATGTTAGAGACAGAAAGTAGAATGGTGGCTGGTTTACAGTGAAGCACACACCTCCGAAAATAACATACATAGCACAGAGGTTGTGGAAGAAAGAGAAGGTTTGGGATTTAAACAAAACCATTTTGGCCAAATCTGGCTTTATGGAAAAATTCAATGTCTCTTTGTCCTGTTGGCTATAGACAGGCTTCTGAAAATTTATTATCTTTTTACCAAAGGGAACCTGCCCAAGTCCTCATGTTCTTTCCTTAGAGGAGCTGGGGTTGCATAGCTTGGAGCAGAGAAGAGTAGAGCAGGAGGTAGGTCATGATTGTCACCTTCAACTCACCTTCATGTCAACCCAAGACAAGAGTCGTCCTTGGTTAACTAGTGGCAATAACAAGAACCAGTTGTAGGAAAGCTGTAGAGAGGAAGATTTCAGCGTAATATTGCAAACGGCCACCTTTAAGTCTGTACTTAAAGAGTACAGACTTGGAAAAGTTTTACAGCTGGATGGTGGTGATGGCTGTTCAACAATGTGATTGTACTTAATGCCACAGAACTGGACACTTAAGGTTGATTTTATGTCATGCATATTTTACCAAAAATTTTAAACAATTCATTAATGTAAAAATAAGGGGGGATGGATAGTGACTTAAGAGTGACTTCACAGTGGAGAAACATGGCAGACACGAGCTTAACCAAAAGGCCAAGGTCAACATCACCAGTGATGGGACATGTTGTGCACCTCCTGGTACAATGCACTGGAAAGAGCACAACATGACCTCCGTGATATTCTTGCCAGCAGTGCATAACCTGAATCTAATCAGGACATCAGTAGAGCTCAAACTGAAAAACATGACAAAAGTAACTGACTGATCTGTACTTTTTCAAGAAATATCTGTGTCAGGCCAGACACAATGGCTCACGCTTGTAATCCCAGCACTTTGGGAGGCCAAGGTGGGTGGATCATTTGAAGTCAGGAGTTCGAGACCAGCCTGGCCAACATGGTGAAACCCCATCTCTACTAAAAATACAAAAAATTAACTGGGCTTGGTGGTGGGCGCCTGTAATCCCAACTACTCGGGAGGCTAAGGCAGGAAAATTGCTTGAACCTAGGAGGTGGAGATTTCAGTGAGCCAAGATTGTTGCGTCATTGCACTCCAGCCTGGGTAATAAGAGCGAGACTCAGTCTCAACCAAAAAAAAAAAAAAAAAAAAAAAAAAAAAAAAAAAAAAATTTATATATATATATATATATATATATATATATATATATATGTATATATCTGTGTCCTGAAACACAAAGAAGGCTGAGAAATTCTTCCGGATTAGGCCGCGCACGGTGGCTCACGCCTGTAATCCCAGCACTTTGGGAGGCCGAGACGGGCGGATCACGAGGTCAGGAGATCGAGACCATCCTGGCTAACACGGTGAAACCCCGTCTCTACTAAAAATATAAAAAATTAGCCGGGCGCGGTGGCGGGCGCCTGTAGTCCCAGCTACTCGGAAGCCTGAGGCAAAAGAATGGCGTGAACCTGGGAGGTGGAGCTTGCAATGAGCCGAGATAGCGCCACGCAGTCCGGCCTGGGCGACAGAGAAAGACTTTCGTCTCAAAAAAAAAAAAAAAAGAAAGAAAGAAATTCTTCCGGATTAAAAGACACCAAAGATATGTGACAGCTGAGTGCAATGTGTGAGCTAGGATTTTCTTTTGCTGATACGATTGGGACAATTGGTGAAATACGAGTAAGATCTGTAGATGAGTTAATAGTATTTTATCAATGATTGCATTGGTCTGTTCTTAAACTGCTATAAAGAAATACCTGAGACTAGGCAATTTATAAAGAAAACAGGTTTAACTGACTCATGGTTCTGCAGGCTGTACAGGTACCATGGCTGGAGAGGCCCCAGGATGCTTTCAATTATGGCTGAAGGTGAGGTGGAACCAGCGCATCTTACATGAGTAGAGAGTGAACAAGGAGGAAGTGCCACACAGTTTTGAACAACCAGATCTCGTGAGAACTAAACAACCAGATCTCGTGAGAACTCACTCACTATCGCTAGAACAGCAAGGGGGAAATCTGCCGCCATGATCCATCCGCCTCCATGATCCAATTACCTCCTATCAGGCCCCTCCTCCAACACTGGGGACTACGATTTGACATGAGATTGGGGTGGGACACAGAGCCAAACCATATCATTGATAATTTCATGATTTTGTTCATTGTATTGTGGTTACAGAAGAGGATATCTTTATTTTAGGGGAAATATACCCTGAAGAGAAAAAAGAGCATCATTATGTCTACATGAAAAAGAAAATAAAATGAATATGTTTATTTAGAGAGAGAAGGAAAAAGCAGATGTGGTAAAATGTCAACAGACATGGAATCTGGGTAAAAGGTATACAGGAATACTTTGTATTATTCTTGCAAGTATGAAATTATGTCAAAATAAGTTGCTTTAAATGGTCATCCAGGCCGAGAGCAGTGGCTCACACCTGTAATCCCAGCACTTTTGGAGGCCGAGGCAGGAGGATCACCTGAAGTTGGGAGTTTGAGACCAGCCTGACCAACATGGAGAAACCCTATATCTACTAAAAATACAAAATTCGCCGGGTGTGGTGGTGCATGCCTGTAATCCCAGCTACTCGGAAGGCTGAGGCAGGAAAATCGCTTGAACCCTGGAGGCAGAGGTTGCTGTGAGCCGAGATCATGCCGTTGCACTCCAACCTGGGCAACAAGAGTGAAACTCCGTCTCAAAAAAAAAAAAAAAAAAAAAAAAAGCCATCGTTAAGATGCAGGGAAAGTCTAAACCACCATCTAGATGGTAAGAAAAATCTTCGGTTCAGCCAGGCTGTGCTGACAAGGATTTTGAAATTGGGTAGTTCACCTCAATTCCACCTCCTTAATAACTCCCCACTTCCTGGCCAAGTACGGTGGCTCACGCTTGTAATCCCAGCACTTTGGGAGGCTAAGGAGAGCGGATCACTTGAGATCAGGAGTTCGAGACCAGCCTGGCCAGCATGGTGAAACCCTGTCTTTGCTAAAACATACAAAACTTAGCCGGGCGTGCACAAAACTTAGTCAGATGTGGTGGCATGTGCCTGTAATCCCAGCTACTCGGAAGGCTGAGGCAGGAGAATCGCTTGAATCCAGGAGATGGAGGTTGCAGCGAGCCGAGATTGTGCCATTGCACTCCAGTCTGGGCAACAGAGCGAGACTCTGTCTCAAAAAAATTCACCACTTCCTCCTAACCTGACCTCACCACCTCAGTTCAATTCCTGTAGTTCTGGAAACACAAAGATGAATTCTGCTAAGAAACTGGACCCTGACAAACCAACTATTAAACAGTATTTAAATTAATTAATTGTCTCATGCAAGAAAGCTGTGAGATTGTATAGTTGCTTCCATTTCCTGACATCTAGCTCACCTTTACGGTGTGGTCATTTATAGCTTTTCTTAAGGGAAAGGATGAAGATAGCAGGAAACTTCTAGCTGTGGAGTTTAACAAGTTATTGAACCTCCCTGAATCTGTTCCCTTGTCTGTAAAACAGGACTGGTAATAATACATATCTTCATAAAATAGCTGTGAGGTTTAATAACACCTTGCAGGTAAAGCTTTTGAAATAATGCTTGGTAGATAATAAATACTCAGAAAAGCATAGCTGTTAGGAGAAGATGTGTGTGACTTATGCTTCTCATCCCACTGAGAATTCTTTACATAGACTCAAGCAAAGATTAGCAATGGGATTATTAGTTCTAATTATCTCTAATGACATGACCTTGTTGCTAATAGCTTGTCAATGGATTGTATCCCATAATTCACTGTATTTGGTGCCTTTTTTTTCTTTTCTTTTCTTTTTCTTTTTTTTTTTGAGATGACTCTCGCTCTGTTGCCCGGGCTGGAGTACAGTGGCACGATCTCAGCTCACTGCAACCTCCGCCTCCCAGGTTCAATCAATTCTTCTGCTCAGCCTCCCAAGTAGCTGGGATTACAGAGGCATGCCACCACGCCGGGCTAGTTTTTGTATTTTTAGAGAGATGGGTTTTCACCATGTTGGCTAGGCTTGTCTCGAACTACCATCCCCAGGTGATCTGCTTGCCTCTGCCTCCCAAAGTGCTGGGATTACAGTCGTGAGCCACCGCCCCTGGCCTTGGTGGCCTTTTTATTGCCTTTGGAATGTAGTGGTAAGGCTTTTTTCTAAGGTTTGGTAGAAAATATTTTTTAACTTTACAAAAGTCAAGGAAGTAAAAATAAATAAAAATATCTTTGTTCATTGGCTTGTTTTGGTTTTTGCTTCGGTTTGTTCATTCTCTCTAGGGAAAGAGTAGAGGAGGCAAATTCTACTATCATAGTTACTTACCTTTTGGGGGTTCAAAAGGTATCATAGTTACTTACCTTTTGAAGGATTAGAAAATGTGACTCATGCTGTATATTTTGTCCCCAGGAAAAAAAGAAAAGAAAAAAAGTACCAGTCTGTTTCTACCCTCACCCACATGTGCCCATAAACATAAGATTTTACATACAATTTCAGGAGGTTCATAGCACCACCTCCCCAAGCCCAGACGTGAACCTCTCATTAAGGATCACACTCCGGCACTAACACCGTTGGGTCTCCAATGCCTGGGACTCAATAAGTACTCAGTATAAGTTGGTGGAAGCAATTAATTAATGCAATATGTTATATTTGCTTTTTTGGATCCTCTCTCCAAATTATTCCATCTCTTTGTATATGCAGATCCCATCTCTCCTTCATGCTCAGTCTCACACATACAATAAGATTTTTCTTTGTCTCACTCTCCGTTCAGTGGTTTAGACTCTGATTGGTGCAATAAAGTACAAATAGACTTTGCTCCTGCAGCCATTCGTTTTCAGGATTTCTCTGTGGCTCCCCTCTTCTGGGAAACTCAGAAATTGATCAGTGGAAATACACATTTCCCCTGAACCTAGTAAGGAGTCTTTTATCACGTCAACAGAAAACGTTTCATTTTGGAAAGAAATGGACAGAGTTTCTCTAAGGGGTTGTAAATTCTTGGGAATGTTGGCACTTACATGGCTGCATCTGTGTGTGTTTGTGGGATATAAATTACTTTAAAGGAGTTCGTTTCGAGCAATATCAGATTTTAATTATTATGATCTTATGTTTGGGTAAAAGGCAGCGCCCCGCTGTTAATATCTTCCAAAACGAACAAGCCATTAGCTTGGTGCTATTAGCTCAGGAGTATTAGAATGAGCAATCAGAATTAAAGTTGTCAGTATTTAATTAAAATATGCTGCAACTCCCATCATATTCAGAGAGCATGTGGTTTAAGCATTCAGACTGAGAAGGCACCCTCATTAATTAATAATTATTAAGGATTCACTGGATGCAGAGCAATGCATTCGATGGTTGGAATGTCACCAGAGAGATTTAAAATCAAATCTGCCTCAGATAAGCCACAACATAACTAAGCCACATGTTGTAATCAGTGTGGCATAACACTTAAGACCTTGCAGGTTGCTCTGAGGATTAAATTAAGAAAGCATCCAGTTCTGGGGACATAGTAGGCATTCGTTTGAGTCACTCAACAAATACATATTGAATGTGCCCAACATTTTGCTAAACCTCTGGGGAGTCAATGGTACAGCCCAATAAATATCACCAAAAATATCTCAAGTGGGTTTTGTGTTCTTCCATGTTTACCTGGTTAAGGCTCAGAACAACCATCATTTTTAGATTGCTTAGAATCAGGTTTATTATAACTAATCTAAAACAAGTATAGTAGAGGATCCTCTTTTAGTCCTTTCTGAACTTTTCCTCTTATTTCCTTCCTATCATTATTTTGACATGATGCTGATGCTGACGATGATTACCATGAGGACAATGACCCACATGCTCCCAGGGACAAAGCGGACCCTGGAAGTCAGGAAACCCTCGTAGACTAGGGCCTGTGGCTCCACTGGTATCTCTCAGGTGAATAAGTTAACCCTTCTGGACCTCAGCTCTTGCAGCTAGAGAATAAGAAAGCGGGCCGGGCGCGGTGGCTCACGCCTGTAATCCCAGCACTTTGGGAGGCGGAGACAGGAGGATCACGAGGTCAGGAGATCGAGACCATCCTGGCTAACACGGTGAAACCCCGTCTCTACTAAAAAATACAAAAAACTAGCCGGGCGAGGTGGCGGGCGCCTGTAGTCCCAGCTACTCGGGAGGCTGAGGCAGGAGAATGGCGTAAACCCGGGAGGCAGAGCTTGCAGTGAGCTGAGATCCGGCCACTGCACTCCAGCCCGGGTGACAGAGCGAGACTCCGTCTCAAAAAAAAAAAAAAAAAAAGAGAATAAGAAAGCGAATCCCCTCTGTAGCTAACAATCCAAGGGTAGGTGATTCAGAGGAACTTGTTAATTCAAGAAGGAGGACAGGGAGAGAATCCTTAACCGCCAACCCTGATCATAACCACCACACCAGGATTCCTGCATTCCTGATTCATTCATTTATTAGGGAGTATCCACCCAACGAAAGGATTACATAAAGATCCAGGTGGAACGTGTTCCTGTTCTCATGACACCCACCCACAGCTTGGTAGGGGAGGCAGACATGATCAGAACATGAAACACAGTGAAGTTCAAGTGCAAGGTAAAAGACATACATGGAGAACTGTGGGGTCCTTAGAGAGGATGGTCAGAGCATCCTCCTGGAGAGGGGAAGCTTGAGCCACACCTGCCGAGGTACATAGGGGCTGACCAGGTGAAGTGGGGGTAGAGGTAAGGGAGAACCATCCGGCCAATGCAAAGTCTCCAGAGTGAGAAGCCGCTTAGAGTGTGGAGGGGCAGAGCCTGCAGCAAGAAACCAGAAAGGCCTTGGATGGCATTTAATAAATAAATGGAATAACTGTCGTGCATCCTGAGCTTCCCTCTGTAGGTAGGGTTGGGGCAAGTGCAATAGATGGTTAAAACAAGGATGTCATGTGATCAGATCTCTTTTTGCAAGTCCACTGTCCACCTCTGGAGAAAGTGGGCAGATGTGCCCAAGCTCAGAAGCAGAGAGACCAGAAAGGCAGAGGAGACCTCCACCTGCCGAACAGCCAATGAAGGACACACAGGAGCCATACTCTTCCCATCACAGGAAGCCAGGAGGCATTTTAAGTATTTTAGTAAATTATTGATTGCCCATTTGGATGCTCACTTAATCAACCACTGGCCATGTTGTTAGGGTCCTCCACTCTCTGCTATGTTCATACGTAATTAAGTACAAGACATCTCAGGAACGGACCCTTTTACCAACACTTTAGGCCAAATCAAAGTGAAACAAAACACGTGCTGTTTGTGCAGCCTCAACCGCAGCCCATTTGAGGGAGGAATTGCCTTCTAATTCTATTACTGAGTTATGTGGATGGTGCATTTTAATCAAGAGGGTCAGTGGTCTGCCAGCATCAGAAGCTACTAAATCTGGAGTCTTCACCCAGCACCTAGGTGCAAAGGGCAGATGCCTGGCTTCCAGGGCCCCAGGGAAGGCCAGGGCACATGGGGCACCAGCAGCTCTAGGATTTTTGTCTCAGAAGCTCCCATTCAGCTCCCCCTACCCCTCCCAACACCCTCTCTAGCTTTCCCTCCCCCAACTCTCCGTAAGACAATAAAGGGGGCGTGTGAGATTCCAGACAAAGCAACAGTCCATTCAGGAGCCTTATTTTTCTTAATGCGTTGCTTTCTATTTTCCTGATTAGAAAATACAAGCTTACTTTGCAATCTGGGAAGCCAAAAAAGAGTCTACATAAGAAAATTAAGGCCGGATGAGGTGGCTCACACCTGTAATCCCAGCATTTTGGGAGGCAAAGGTGGGAAATCACTTGAGCTGAGGAGTTTAGACCAGCCTGGGCAACATGGTGAAACTGTGTCTCTATAAAAAAATACAAAAATTAGCCAGATGCAGTGGTGCCTGCCTATAGTTCCAGCTACTCAGGAGGCTGAGGTGGAAAGTTCACTTGAGCCAGGGAGGCAGAGGTTGCAGTGAGCCAAGATGGCACCACTGCACTCCAGCCTGGGCAACAGAGTGAGATTGTGTCTCAAAAAAAAAAATGGCCAGGCGTGTTGGCTCATGCCTATAATCCCAACACTTTGGGAGGCCGAGATGGGTGGATCACCTGAAGTCAGGAGTTCAAGACCAGCCTGGCCAACATGGTGAAACTCCATCTCTACTGAAAATACAAAAATTACCTGGGTGTGGTGGTATGAGCCTATAATCCCAGCTACTTGGGAGGCTGAGGCAGAAGAATCACTTGACCCCAGGAGGCAGACGTTGCTGTGAGCTGAGACCAAGTCACTGCACTCCAGCCTGGGTGACAGAAAGAGATTTCATCTCAAAAAAACAAAGAAAAAAATTAAGTTTTGCGTGATCCTACCACTCCACATTTTGATTATATCCAAATATACATTCTTTTACAAAATTAGAATCATACTATTTTGAGACCTCTATCTCTCATAATATAGATTAAATACTGTATCATAAAATAGTCTTCCAAAACATCATTTTAATAACCATCAAAGATTCTATTCAATGGCTTTGCAGAATTTATTGAATTCCCTATTGCTGATGGCTTAAGTTTCCTACATTAAACAATACAGCGGTGGACATCCTTATTTGTAAATCTATGTGTGTGTAAAGTAGACACATTCCCTGCAATTGATGCGTGGTCACCATTTGGTTAGAAAACGCCTTTCCTGTTTGGGAGTAATCATGCAGAGGACAGCCAAGAGCCTGGTTTTCACCTCACTGGTATCACCAGTCCATTATTGGGAGACAGTGGGTGATAGAGGTGGAGAGAGATGATGATTTGGTTTGGCTGTGTCCCCACCCAAATCTCATAATTATAGCTCCCATAATTCCCACATGTTGTGGGAGGGACCTGGTGGGAGATAAATGAATCATGGGGGTGGTTTCCTCCATACCGTTCTCATGGTAGTGAATAAGTCTCACGAGATCTGATGGTTTTGTAAGAGGTTTCTCCTTTCACTTGGGTACCATTCTCTCATTCTTTCTGCCTGCCACCATGTAAGAAGTGCCTTTCACCTTCCACCATGATTGTGAAGCCTCCCCAGACATGTGGAACTGTGAGTCCATTAAACCTCTTTTTCTTTTCTTTTCTTTTCTTTTCTGTTTTTTGAGATGGAGTCTCACTCTGTCGCCAGGCTGGGGTACAGTAGCACGATTTCAGCTCACTGCAACCTCCGCCTCCCGGGTTCAAGCAATTCTGCTGCCTCAGCCTCCTGAGTACCTGAGACTACAGTAGTGCACCACCACGCCCAGCTAATTTTTGTCTTTTTAGTAGAGACGGGGTTTCAGCATATTGGCCAGGATGGTCTTGATCTATTGACCTCATGATCTGCCTGCCTCGGCCTCCCAAAGTGCTGGGATTACAGGCGTGAACCACCGCGCCCGGCCCCAAACCTCTTTTTCTTTATAAATTACCCAGTCTTGGGTATGTCTTTATCAGAAGTGTGAAAACAGACTAATACAGATGGAGAGGCTTTAGGAGACAGACAGACAGACATGTGCTCAAGTCCCAGCTCTGCCACTTTAGGAGTGATCCCATTATAGAAATGTGGCCACACTAACAAACGCATAAAAAGCTACAGGTGGTCTGAAGGGAGAAGAGCTTATGGTCTTGCATGATGAGTGGTGTGGGGCTACATAATGAGAGGCCGATGCCAGGGTTCACCAGCAAGTCTCCTCTTTCATCAGTCTGCCCCACCACCCTTAACCTCATCCTCATTTCTGTCACTTCATGGTTGCAGGATGCATTATAGGCAGGAAGAAGGAGGAAGCAGAAGAGGTGGCAGCAGCAGACACGCTCATGCCTCACTGACCAGAGCAATGTCACTTGGCCGCCTCTATCTGCACAGGAGGCCAGGAAATCAAGTTTTCTCTTTCTTTTCCAGCCTCCGTTAGCACTGCTGGCAAGAAGAAATACAATGTGAGCTACATGTTTTCTAGTAGTCATGTTTAAAAAGGTAAAGAGCCTCATACCCACTAGGCTGGTTATGATCAAAGACAAAAACAGCTGGGCATGGTGGCTCATGCCTCGAATCCCAACACTTTGGGAGGCTGGGGCGGGTGGATGACCTGAGGTCAGGAGCTTGAGACTAGCCCGGCCAACATGGTGAAAACCCATCTCTACTAAAAAATATATATATATATATTAGCCAGGCATGGTGGAAAATTAGCTAGGTGTGGTGGCACACACCTATAGTCCCAGCTACTCGGGAGGCTGAGGCAGAATTGCTTGAACCTGGGAGGCAGAGGTTACAGTGAGCCAAGATCACGCTACTGCATTCCAGCCAGGGTGACAGAGTGAGACTTCATCTCAAAAAACAAAAACAAAAACAAAAACAAACAGAAAGTAGCAAGTGTTGACAAGGACATGGAGAAATTGGAACTATGTGCACTATGGATGGGAATGTAAAATGGTACAGCCACTGTGGAAAACAGTATGGCAGTTCTTCAAAAACTTAAAAATAGAATTGCCATATGATCTAGCAATTCCACTTCTGGATATATACCCAAAGAATTGAAAGCAGGGTCTCAAAGAGATATTTGTATGCCGATGTTCACAGCAGTGTCATTCACAGCAGCCAAAAAGTCTAAACCACCCAAGTGCCCAGCGAATGGGTAAACAAAATGTGGTCTAGCCACACAATGAAGTATTATTCAGTCTTGAGGATAAAGGAAATCTGACACATGCTACAGCATGGATGGACCTTGAAGACATTATGCTAAGTGACTCTCGCTTCCTGCCATGTAAGATGTGACTTTGGTCTTCCTTCACCTTCCACCATGATTGTGAGGCCTCCCCAGCCATGTGGAACTGTGAGTCTATTAAACCTCTTTCCTTTATAAATTACCCAGTCTTGGGTATGTCTTTATTAGTAGCATGAGAACGGACTAATACACATGAGAATTAATCTTAATAATATATTTTATTTAAGCCAATATATCCAAAAGTTATTTTAATCTGCAATCAATATAAAAATTACTAATGAGATAGTTTACATTCTTTTTTTATGCTAAGTCTTTGAATTCTCTGTGGATCTTACAGCACATCTCAAATTGGACATTAGCTACCCTTTAACTACTGTGTCACATGTAACTAGTATCTGGACTATTGGACAGCTCAGCCCTATAGTAAAGACGGGCATGGGAGAACCAAGAGTGGGAAACAGAGATTAGGTGAGCCAGCCTGACCTGTCTTTGAACCTTGGCTGGGACACTCAAACTCCTTGAGTTGGGAGATGGTGGATGGGTGGGTGATAATGACCAACTTCTATGGTTGACACAAGGATTTTATTGGGCAATATGTGGAAAGCCCCCAGTAAACTGTCTGGCACACAATAGCTGCTTTTGTAAATAGTGGCAATTGCTATTCATGTTTCCATGGAGAATAGAGATAATAATAAAAAGGACATTATATAAACTTTTTTTTAAAGTTTGTAAGATAATAAGGAAAACTTGAATGCGTTTTGTATGTGTGTGGGTTTTTTTTGTTTTTGAGACAGGGTCTCACTCTGCCACCCAGGCTGGAGTGCGGTGGCTTGATCACGGCTCACTGCAACCTCTGTCTCACAGGCTCAAGTGATCCTCCCACCTCAGCTTCCCAAGTAGCTGGGAGTACAGGCGCGTGCCACCACACCAGGATAATTTTTGTATTTTTTGTAGAGACAGGGTTTTGCACTGTTGCCCAGTCTGGTCTCAAACTTCTGAGATCAAGCAATCTACCTGCCTCAGCTTCCTATGCCTAGGATTACCATGCCCAGCCATGTGTGTGTTTTTTGGAGTCCTCTTTCAGAAGTACATACTGAGATATTGACGGGTAAGATTATATGTTATATGGAGGAGCAAAGGTAGATGGGGGAAGGTGAAACCAGATTGGCTATCAGCTGAGAATTATTGAAACAGGGATTCATTCTACTATTCACTCTACTTAGGTTTGATAGTTGGATAGCTTCCATAATGAGGTTAGATATTTTTTATTCTTTGTTTTTGTTTTTAGGGACATTATGTAGGTACTCACATGCCTTGAGTTTTTCCGATTCTAAGTTGTTATTTTGGGAATTTGTTGGTTCTATATTTTGTTGTTAGAAATGAGGTCTCCCTCTGTTGCCCAGGAGTGCAGTGGCATGATCATAGCTCACTACAACCTCGACCTCCTGGGCTCAAGTGATCCTCCCAACTCAGCCCCCAAGTTGCTGGGACACAGGTGTGTGCCACCATGCCCCGCTCAGGAATTTGTTGGTTATGGTGACTGCCTGCAGTCTGTTGTAGAAACAAACAGGCTATGTGGACTCTTGGACACCAACCTGTCTACTATCCACTGTGATGGTCATTGCTGGAAGGGATGAAGATAACATGATACTACCAGCAGTCACTTTACTTCCTCTGCATAATATCAACCAGAAAATGACTTCTGTTTTTATCTTTGCCCAAAACATTGGTGTCTTGTGTTATTAGTACTGGGAGGAGATAGTTGAAGTCTGTCAAAATGGTAGCTGATTCTATTCAACTGCTTGATTTGTGTGTGTGTGTGTGTTTTCATAATAGATGCAAATAGGTGAAAGCTACCTATGGTAATCACTTTTATCCGTTGTTTAATTACTCAAAGGTGAAGACTAATGTTTTAGAAAAATAACAGCTACATTGAGCTATAATTTACATACCATAAAATTTACCCTTTTAAAATGTGCATGCTTTATATATCCACAAAGTTGAGCAACCATCACCATTATCCAATTCCAGAACACTTTCTGTCCCTCTCAGTCTGTGGAAACCACTTTCGGTCTCTATGGATTTGCCCATTCTGCAAAATTCATATACATGGAATCATACAATATGTGGTCTTCTGTGTCTGGCTTCTTTTACTTAAAATAATGGGTTTTTAAAAGTTTCATCCAGGTTGTAACATATATCAGAGCTTCATTCCTTTTTGTGGACGAAAGGAGTAGATGGACCACATTTGGTTTTTCCATTCAACAGTTGATAGGCATTTGGGTTGTTTCCAATTTTTTGACTATTATGAATAATGCTGCTATGAACATTTGTGTATAAGTTATTGTGTGGACATATGTTTCCAATTCTCTTGGATATTTATCTAGGAGTGGAATTGCTGGGTCATGTGGTAACTCTGCTTACATTTCTGAGAAACTGCCAAACTGTTTTGCACAGTGGCTGCACCATTTTTCATTCCCACCAGCAATGTATGAGGGTTCTTATTTCCCCCAAATCCTCAGAGACACTTTATCATCTGCCTTTTTGGTTATAGCCATCCTTGTGTGTATGTGTACTGGAATCTCAGTGTGGTTTTGATTTGCATTTCTCTAATGACTAATGTATCAGTCAGTGTTCTCTAGAGGGACAGAACTAATAGGATAGCTGTATATATGAAAGGGAGTTTATTAAGGAGAATTGACTCACATGATCACAAGGTGAAGTCCCACGATAGGCCATCTGCAAACTGAGGAGCAAGAATGCCAGTAGTGGCTCAGCCCAAGTCCCGAAACCTTAAAAGTAGGGAAGCCAAAAGTGCAGCATTCATTCTGTGGCTGAAGACCAGAGAGCCCCTGGCAAACCACGGCCATAAGTCCAAGAGCCCAAAAGGTGAAGAACTTTGAGTCTGATGTTGGAGGGTAGGAAGCACCCAGCATGGGAGAAAGATGAAGGCCAGAAGACTCAGCAAGTCTGCTCATTCCACCTTCTTCTACCTGCTTTCTTTTTAAAAAATGTTTTTATTTCCACAGGGTTTTGGGGAACAGGTGGTATTTGGTTATATGAGTAAGTTCTTTAGTGGTGATTTGTGAGATTTTGGTGCACCCATCACCCGAGCAGTATACACTGAACCCAATTTGTAGTTTGTTTTTGTTTTTGTTTTTGTTTTTGAGATGGAGTCTTGCTCTGTCGCCCAGGATGGAGTGCAGTGGTGCGATCTCGGCTCACTGCAAGCTCCCCCTCCTGGGTTCACGCCATTCTCCTGCCTCAGCCTCCCAAGTAGCTGGGACTACAGGCGCCCGCCACCATGTCCGGCTAATTTTTTGTATTTTTAGTAGAGACGGGTTTCACCATGTTAGCCAGGATGATCTGGATCTCCTGACCTCGTGATTCACCCACGTTGGCCCCCCAAAGTGCTGAAATTACAGGCATGAGCCACTGCGCCTGGCCCCCAATTTGTAGTTTTTTATCCCTCACTCCCCTCCCATCCTTTTCCCCAAGTCCCCAAACCCACTGTGTCATTCTTATGCATTTGGATCCTCATAGCTTACTTCCCACTTTGGAGTGAGAACATACGATATTTGGTTTTTCCATTCCTGAGTTACTTCACTTAGAATAATAGTTTCTAGTTCCATCCAGGTTGCTGCAAATGCCATTAAGTCATTCCTTTTTATGGCTGAGTAGTATTTCATCACAATTTTATATGTATGTATTTAGCAATATAACAATATATAACAATTTCTTTATCCACTCATTGATTGATGGGCATTTGGGCTAGTTCCATATCCTGGCAATTGTGAATTGTGCTGCTATAAACATGTGTGTGCAATTATCTTTTTCACATAATGACTTATTTTCCTCTGGGTAGATACCCGGTAGTGGGATTGCTGGATAAAAAGGTAGTTCTACTTTCAGTTCTTTAAGGAATCTTCACACTGTTTTCCACAGTGGTTGTACTAGTTTACATTCCCATCAGCAGTGCAGAAGTATTCCCTTTTCACCACGTCCACACCAACATCTATTTAAAAAAAATTTTTTTTATTATGGCCATTCTTGCAGGAGTAAGGTGGTATCACATTGTGGTTTTGATTTGCATTTCCCTGTTCATTAGTGATGTTGAGCACTTTTTCATATGTTTGTTGGCCATTTGCATATCTTCTTTTGAGAACTATCTATTCATGTCCTGAGCCCACTTTTTGATGGGACTGTTTGTTTTCTTCTTGCCAATTTGTTTTTTTGTTTTGTTTTGTTTTTTGAGACGGAGTCTCGCTCTGTCGCCCAGGCTGGAGTGCAGTGGCCAGATCTCAGCTCACTGCAAGCTCCGCCTCCCGGGTTCCCGCCATTCTCCTGCCTCAGCCTCCCGAGTAGCTGGGACTACAGGCGCCCGCCACCACGCCCGGCTAATTTTTTTTGTATTTTTAGTAGAGACGGGGTTTCACCATGTTAGCCAGGATGGTCTCGATCTCCTGACCTCGTGATCCGCCCGTCTCGGCCTCCCAAAGTGCTGGGATTACAGGCTTGAGCCACCGCGCCCGGCCCTTCTTCTTGCCAATTTGTTTGAGCTCCTTGTAGATTCTGGATATTAGTCCTTTGTTGGAGGTATAGATTGTGAAGATTTTCTCCCACTCTGTGGGTTGTCTGTTTACTCTGCTGACTGTGCAGGGGCTCTTTAGTTTAATTAAGTCCCACCTATTTATCTTTGTTCTTGTTGCATTTGCTTTTGGGTTCTTGGTCATGAAGTCTTTGCCTAAGCCAAAGTCTAAAAGGGTTTTTCCAATGTTATCTTCTAGAATTTTTATAGTTTCAGGTCTTAGATTTAAGCCCTTGATCCATCTTGAGTTGATTTTTGTATAAAGTGAGAGATGAGGATCCAGTTTTACTCTCCCCCATGTGACTTTGCCAATTATCCCAGCACCATTTGTTGGATGTGGTGTCTTTCCTCACTTTATGTTTTTGTTTGCTTTGTTGAAGATCAGTTGGCTGTACGTTTTTGGGTTTATTTCTGGGTTCTCTATTCTGTTCTGCCTGCTTTTTCTAGCCATGCTGGCAGCCAGTTGGATGGTACCCACCCAGTTTGAGGGTGGATCTGCCTCTCCCAGTCCACTGACTCAAGTGTTAATCTCCTCTGGCAATACCCAGAAACAATACTTTGCATCCTTCAATTCAATTCAATCAAATTGACACTTAATATTAACCATCACAACTAATGATGCCAAGTATCTTTTCTTGTGCTTATTGGCCATTTATGTATCTTCTTTGGAGAAATGTCTTTTCAAATCCTTTTTCTGTTTTTAATTGGGTTATTCATCTTTTTGGGTTATTCATCTGTTGAGTTGTAAGGGGACTTTTAAAAAAATGAATTCTAAATGACACCTGACAGAGTGGACATAATTGAGCAGATAGTAAAAGTTCTTTGAGATATTAATCACACTGCACCTCAACCCCACTGCTCACCAGCACTCCCAACTGACTAGGTATGAAAAGTTTTCATCATGAAAAAAAAAAAGATATTTCAACCTAAATATTTCCAAAACCTTTCCATTAAAGAGAACAGAGGGAGGAGGAGGATGTCATTTATTTTTATACCTTGTGTTTCATGAGCACCTGCTGGCATCTGGGTGACTGATTGCTCTCTGGGAATTGTTCCTAACAAGAAATACGAATACAAGTTACTAAAACTTAAGTTGCTGTAGGTTAAGGCCACCTCAATAGTGACCGCTGGGTCTGAGGAGAACACAAAGAAAGGAGAGTCACTTTATCTAAAGGGTTAGAGAGGGCTCAGGAAGGACATAGCATGAAAGCTAACCCAGTCATTCTCAAGTCTGTCTGCAGGACGTTCTGAGAGTCCACAAACTGATCTGCAAACATAAGAAATAGAGCAAACATTGATTAATGGAATACTCCATGCCACGCACAATCTAGGCCTAGGGAACACAGCAGGATACATAGTGAGATAAAGTTCCTGCTTTATGAAACTGACATTTTAGTTATGGAAAGTGGTGAGATGCGTTAAGAAGAGAATGAAGCAGGATGAATGGACAGAGTGATGCAGAGGTGCCATTTTGATAGATAAGGAGATCTTTGAGTAGTCACCTGTGTGCAATCAGGAATCGACGATGCTGTGAGGATATCTGTGGGAAGGACATTCCAAAAAGGTGCAGGTGCAAAGTCCTGGGGGAGGCTAGGCATGGCGGCTCATGCCTGTAATCCCAGCGTGTTGGCAAGCTGAGGCAGGAGGATTGCTTGAACCCAGGAGTTCAAGACCAGCCTGGACGCCCGTCTCTACAAAAAATAAAAAATTAGCTGGGCATGGTGGTGTGCACCTGTAGTCCTGGCCGCTAGGGAGGCTGAGGTGGGAGGATTGCTTGACCCCAGGAGGTCAAGGCTGCAGTGAGCTGTGATCGCACCACTGCACTCCATCTTGGGCACCAGAGCGAGACCCTGTCCCCCCCGACCAAAAAAAGAAACCCCAAACAGCAAAAACCCAAAGTCCTCGAGGGGAGTAGCAAGGAGACCAGAGTGGCTGGAACACAAAAGGAAAGGGAGAAGGTGGATGAGAGCTGAGATCAGAGGGGTGAGGGAGGCGGGGTCTCATTGGACCTTTCAGTTGACCTTGAACATCTACTGCAGAGCAAAAGAACCCTTGGGCCACATATCGAGGATGTGCATGCACATTCCAAAAAGTCTTTGTTGGAGTCGGCTCACGTTGGGTCTCCCAGTCTTGTTGGCGTGTCTTCTTCTCATGGCAGAAGAATGTCTGAAGGACCTCTTGACAGGATGGTGTGTTCTGTAGGCCATTCCCTTTGAGAACATCTCTACTAATCAGAATCTGGTTTTCAGCAAAGTCCACGCCTCCGAGGAACATACATAGAGGTTGTAGAAGGAAGAGAAGGCTTGGGATTCAAACAAAAACAAAAACAAAGAAATACATTGGCCAAATCTGGCTTTATGGAGGCTCAAGACATCCGCTTTGTCTCTCTGTCCTATCCACTATGGACAAGTTTCCCAAAAAGTTATCATCCTTGCTACTGGAGAGATCCTGCCAAGTCTTCATGTTCCTTCCTTAGAGGTGCTGGGTGTGCTTAGCTTGGAGCAGGAGAAAGATCATGGTGGTGACCTCCAACTCACCTTCCTGTCAGCCCAAGAGGAGATTCCTTCTAGGTTATCTTGTGGCAATAACAAGAACCCGTTGCAGGAAAGCTGTAGGGAGGAAGATTTCAGCCTAATATTGCAGAGGACTTCCTACAGTTGGGAAGGTAGTGAGTTCCCTATGACTAAAGGTATCCAAGTAGACATTAAAAGGACGTTCATCTGGGATTCTAGGCAGGAGATCCCTGCATTGGTTGGTAAGTGGTACCAGAACCCCCTCAGAGCTAAGATTCTGTGATCATATTGTGGTGTCTTTCTTCTGGGCAAAAATCAAGACCGTTCTTGTGACTTTGGGAATCTCGTCGGGGAAGGAGAACCCTGTGGAACGAGTTGAAGGTCGTGTATAGTACACCCTGAATCTTCTTCCTGGAACTGTGTGCTGTTAAGGGGGTTTTAATTAAGCTTTCCCCTCCGGGCACAACCAGCTTGTTTTGGTGAGTGCAATATGCCATCCCAGAATATGTCAAACTTCATTTGCAAAATATCAGACTGCTGTTTTTTTCCCCAGAGCCAATCTGCAGAGTAATACGTTCAATAACTTTTGCTCTTTTCGCTCTCAAAGACAGGTCTTTTTGGAGTCGATAGCGCAATAAATGCGGATGTGGTGCAAATTCCAATGGAAAGAAAAGATATTGTTATTTAAAGGCCAAATAACGGCTTAAAATTAGAGTTGTGAAGGCATTGAAAAACACCAGACTTCCCAGATGGCTTGGAGATAATTCACTTTGCACTCAGTCCACTCACACGCTAAAAAAAAATACTTTTGACTCTGTTTCTCCTCAGATTGAAAGTTGGTGCCTGCTTTAAACATATGTGCTTCTCTCTTTAAATTTAGCTCTGAGTCATGTTGTATTACATTAGGAATTCAGCAGGCAGGCACTTGGAAAATGTACATCAATGCGTTTATTTTTAAATTATATAAAAATAAAAATATATATGTTTAAATATATTAGGCTATATTTTTGCCCAATTTCAAAATGGTTGTTCTCCAGAACAGATTAGATAAAACAATAATAACGATGATGACACTATGGTTCTGGAACACTGCCCGTTCCCAAGGATCCCAAACCTACTTGACAGATCCTGTCGCTTCTAGCCCCCAGCCCAGCTACGCGCGGGACTTGTCACAGAAACCTCCGCCTCCATGGGGGACCAGGCAGCTTCCCGAACAGCTGCAGGGTGGCCTAATTAAGATGTTCCTTCCTCCAGAGTGTCAGGTCTCTGGGCAGAAGTCAGCAAAGGCTGGGGGCTGGGGACAGTCAGGGAGGCAGAGGCAGACAGTCTGGAGGAACATCTTTAGCTTAGCAGCTAAGCTCATGGACTGAAGGCCCCAGCAAACAATGCTGGGCGCAAATCCTGGCTCTACTCCTTCTAATCTGTGCATCCCTAGAGAAGTGATGGGGCCTCATTTGTGTCTCAGTTCCTCACCTGTGAAATGAGTAATGGGTCCTACTTCCCGGGGTTGCTGTGAGGACTACCAGGGATAATCCCTTTGATTCACTTACTCATTCACCCACCACATGTTTATTAACATCCATAGGACAAAGTGGTGAATAAAACGAACAAACCCATAATCGCAGGCCTCATAGAGCCCGTGGTCTAGTGGGTAGAGAGACATGAATGAATAAAAATCCCTGATGATTTAATCAGAATTGTGGTGAGCGCAAGGAGGGTGAATTTGCAAAGTGAGGCTCATCCAGATCAGAAGGCTCCAGAAAGTTTCAGCAAAGAAGGAATGTAGACTGTGGTCTGGTGCCTGTCACACAGTAGGTGCCTGTTCGTTCCTGTATGCATTTCCTATGGTTGCTGTCACAAATTGCTGCAAACTTAGTGACTTAAAATAACATATATAGGTCGGGTGCAGTGGCTCATGCCTGTAATCCTAACACTTTGGGAGGCCATGGTTGGCGGATCACCTGAAGTCAGGAGTTCGAGACCAGCCTGGCCAACATGGCAAAACCCCGTCTCTACTAAAAACACAAAAAGTAGCTGGGCATCTCACACCAGTTAGAATGGCGATCATTAAAAAGTCAGGAAACAACAGATGCTGGAGAGGATGTGGAGAAATAGGAACACTTTTACACTGTTGGTGGGACTGTAAACTAGTTCAACCATTGTGGAAGACAGTGTGGCGATTCCTCAAGGATCTAGAACTAGAAATACCATTTGACCCAGCGATCTCATTACTAGATATATACCCAAAGGATTATAAATCATGCTACTATAAAGACACATGCACACATATGTTTATTGTGGCACTATTCACAATAGCAAAGACTTGGAACCAACCCAAATGTCCATCAATGATAGACTGGATTAAGAAAATATGGCACGTATACACCATGGAATACTATGCAGCCATAAAAAAGGATGAGTTCGTGTCCTTTGCAGGGATGTGGATGAAGCTGGAAACCATCATTCTGAGAAAACTATCACAAGGACAGAAAACCAAATACCACATGTTCTCACTCATAGGTGGGAACTGAACAATGAGAACACTTGGACACAGGGTGGGGAACATCACACACCAGGGCCTGTCGTGGGGTGAGGGGAGTGGGGGAGGGATAGCATTAGGAGAAATACCCAAAGTAAATGATGAGTTAATGGGTGCAGCAAACCAACATGGCACATGTATACCTATGTAACAAACCTGCGTGTTGTGCACATGTACCCTAGAACTTAAAGCACAGTTAAAAAAAATTAGCCAGGCATGGTGGCGCTTGCATGTAATCCCAGACACTCAGGAGGCTGAAGCAGGAGAATCACTTGAACCCAGAAGGTGGAAGTTGCAATGAGCTGAGGTCATGCCACTGCACTCCAGCCTGGGTGACAGAGCAAGACTCTGTCTCAAATAATAATAATAATAACAACAATATTAATAATAACATTAATACTATCTTGCAGTTCTGGAGGTAATAAGTCTGAAATGAGTCTAAGTTGGCAAAGAGCAAGGTATTGGCAGGGCTGGGTTCTTTTTTGGAGACTCAAAGCAAGAATCTGTTTCCTCACCTTTACCAGCTTCTAGAGGCTACCAGAATTCCTTGGCTTGCGGCCCCTTCCTCCACCTTCAAAGCACATCACTCCAACATCTGCTTTCATGGTCATACCCCCTTTTTCTGACTTTGACCCTCCTGATTTCCTTTTATAAGAATGCTTGCAGCCAGAAACAGTGGTCCACACCTGTAATCCCAGCACTTTGGGAGGCTGAGGTGGGAGCATCACATGATGCCAGGAGTTCAAGAGAACCCTGGACAACATGACAAGACCCCATCTCTATAAATAATTTAAAATTAGCCTGGTGTGGTGGCATACATTGGTGGTCCCAACTACCCTGGAGTCTGAGGCTGCAGTGAGCTATGATTGCACTACTGCACTCCAGCTTGGGTGACAAAGCAAGACTCTGTCTCAAAAAAAAAAAAAAAAAAAAAAAAATCCTCACTGTTTCATTAAGCCCAGCTTAATCTCCTCTCTTCTTCTTAAGATCCTTAATGAAATCATGTCTGCCAAGTTCCTTTCACCTGTCAGGTAACATATTCACAGGTTCTGGGGATTATGATGTGGTAATCTGTAGGGGGGCATTATTCTCTCTACAACAGTCCGGGAAGTTCAATATCCGAAAGGAGGAATTCCAGGAAAAAAAAAAAAACAGAGAGAAAATAGAGGGGCAGAAATTATCAAAGAAAATAATACATGGCAATTTCCCAAAACTTTAGGGCAAACATTTTCAGATTTAAAGAGCCTTCAGAGTGCCCAGTGCAAAAGCATGTCAAAAACTTCCAAAGACAGAATGTCATACACAAATGGCATACACAAAGGATCAAGGACCAGGCACTGGGCTTTTTTTTTTTTTTTTTTTTTTTTTTTGAGATGGAGTCTCGCTCTGTCGCCCAAACTGGAGTGCAGTGGTGCAATCTCGGCTCACTGCAACCTCCGCCTCTCAAGTTCAAGTAATTCTCCTGTCTCAGCTTCCCAAGTAGCTAGGACTACAGGCATGCGCCACCATACCCGGCTAATTTTTGTATTTTTAGTAGAGATGGTGTTTTGCCTTGTTGGCCAAGCTGGTCTTGAACTCTTGACGTCAGGTGATCTGCCTGCAGGCATTGGACTTTTTAACATCATCACTGGAAACTGGAAGAAGGCACAGGCCTTCACAATCTTGAGGAAAAATATTTCCAACCTAGAACTTATTGATAATCTTATTTCGATTTTAGAAACAGGGCCTTGCTGTTACCAAGGCTGGGGTGCAGTGACTCTTTACAGGCACGACTGTAGTGCACTAGTCAGGCTTGAGCTCCTGGCCTCAAGTTATCCTTCCACCATAGCCTCTCAAGTAGCTGGGAGTAAAAGCATGCATCACCGTGCCCAGCTGATAATTTTTTTCTTTTAGAGATAGGGTCTCGCTATGTTGCCCAGGCTAGACTTGAACTCCTGGACTCAAGTAATCCTCCCATCTTAGCCTCTCAAAGTTCTGGGATTACAGGTGTGAGCCATTGCACCTAGCCTCCAGCTGATAATTTTATCAATCAAGTGTAAGTGTGGACTAAATACATTTCAAACATGCCTGGTCTCACTGAATTTTCCTTCCATGCCTCCTTTCTCAAGAAGCTACTAGAGGATGTGCTCCATCAATATGAGAGAGTAAACCAAGAAAGTGGAAAACAGAGAATCCAGGAAACAGGGGATGCAACAGAAGAGAGAGGCAAACATTATCAGAGAGATCCCAGAACACAGGTGTGCATAGGGCCCAGCACAGCAACCAGCCTGATTGCAGCCCAGGATGGAGGGCTCAAAGCAAGACAGAGAACTGATAGGTTCTGAAGTTTTAATTATATTTTACAAGAGCTTTAGAGTTGTGACAGAGATAAATTAGCAACCACATTGAAAATATAAAAACCCACCAAAATTACTAACTCAGAGAAAAATGAAATCGTACCAAAAAATGCAATCACAGTGCATTGGGTAGTCTGTGGCATACAATATTTTCCCAAGTCATAGGACAGTAAACACTGAATATTGATTTAAACAGAACCTGTGATCTTGGGGTGGTCAGACGAGAAGATAAGTGTGTGTGTGCCTGTGTTTAAGAGCTAAATCCTCATTTTCTATAGTAGGTAGTCAATTATATGATGCTTAAAGCTGAAACATCAAGATAAAGCTGAAAGAGTTGAAGGTGGCTATCTCTGGGACAAGGGGATCAGCACCAGTGAGTAGGGCTATTTTTAAACTATACATTATAGGGCTACATGATTTTTTAAACTATGTACATGCATTTCTTTAATTAAAATATATATATATATATATATATATATATATATATATATATTAAAGGGGAAGAGAAGGGAAGGATGTTAATCCTCCCTGAAAAAGGAGGCATTGGCGGGTTTGGGGAAGAGGCAGCCCCTCTGGTGTATTTGGGTTTTCTCTGACTTCAGCCTCATTAAATCACAGGAGGGAGATGACCTCAGCAAAGGACATCAAACCTGTGGGAGCACCTGCAAGGCCAGAAGCCCTCTGCCCTCTACCCTCCACCCTCCCCAGCCATCGCAGTACGGTGGCAGACAGGGCCCTGTGAGCGGCAGGCACCTCTCAGCGCCAGAGTCCTCCCAGCAGACCTGGTGGCCCTGGTGAAGGAGTCAGCTTGGGAGAGACAAAGCTGGAATGGAGCTGGGTGGGAGAGGGAGAGAGGAAGACTTCAGGGCTACATAGTACATTATAATCATACCTGTAAATAGTCACTGCACTCCAGCCTTGGAGGGAGATGGGGTGGGAGTGATGGAGAAACTTCCTTGCAGTATGGACCTGAGTGGATCCCACACTTCTGACACCCACTGGGAATGTTAATGTGACTCAGCTTGCTGTGGCAGCCAGAGACACCCTCTGTGCCTTGAGGTCCTCAACTCTCTGCTTCAGTCTCCAACTCAGAGGAAATCTCAAGAGAGGGGCATGGCTCCTGGCAGGGGGTTTGGGGAACAAAAGAAAATGTCATCTTCCATCAACAATGGGTATGTGGCCCCTGAGAGGGCTGACTCCTGGCACACCCCCACCCCAGGTCATGTAGGGTCACTTCAGGTGGGCCTGCTGGGTTCCTAGAGGCAGGAGGGATTTGAGCAAGACCCCAGGCAGAACTCAAGCTCTGCAGCTCTGACACCCTGGAGCTCAGCACAGTCACAAAGAAGAGTGGTGAAGAGTTCAAAGAACATGGATCACTTCTGGCCTGAGAACAAGAGAACGGCAGGTGACCCTAGATGGCATTCTCTATCCTCTTTTAAAATATGGCCAGGCACGTTGGCTCACACCTGTAATCCCAGCACTTTGGGAGGCCAAGGTGGGCCAACCTGAGGTCAGGAGTTCGAGACCAGCCTGGCCAACGTGGTGAAATCCCATCTCTACAAAAACACAAAAATGAGCCAGGCATGGTGGCAGGCATCTGTAATCCTAGCTACTCAGGAGGCTGAGGTGGTAGAATTGCTTGAACCTGGGAGGCGGAGGCTGCAGTGAGCCGAGATCACACCATTGCACTTCCACCTGGGCGACTGAGCGAGACTCCGTTTCAAAAAAAAAAAAAAAAAAAAAAGATGGTCACCATCAAATTGTACTGGGCTTTCAAGGGAAAAAAACATTTGAGATGTACTATCAAAACACTGAAAGAATAGACTTCAAGGCCGGGCGCGGTGGCTCAAGCCTGTAATCCCAGCACTTTGGGAGGCCGAGACGGGCGGATCACGAGGTCAGGAGATCGAGACCATCCTGGCTAACACGGTGAAACCCCGTCTCTACTGAAAAATACAAAAAATTAGCCGGGCGAGGTGGCAGGTGCCTGTAGTCCCAGCTACTCAGGAGACTGAGGCAGGAGAATGGCGTAAACCTGGGAGGTGGAGCTTGCAGTAAGCCGAGATCCGGCCACTGCACTCCAACCTGGGTGGCAGAGCAAGACTCCGTCTCAAAAAAAAAAAAAAAAAAAAAAAAAAAAAAAAAAGAATAGACTTCAAGTGATGAACATTCTCAAAGGGAGAAGAAAATTCAGTGTGGAGCTCCTTCAACAGTGGACGTCTCTAATTTGAACCCAAGAAGGAATAAGCTTATTCCCCAGATTCTCCACAGAATCAAAATCCACTTTGTAGGGAACCAACTAGCATTGGTGGATGGTAACATGTTAAAGAGTAGGTGTGGGGGCAGGATGTGTCTGGGGTCAAATGTTTGGAAAATGCTGGCTTAAACAAAGTAAATGGGCAAGCATGCTGAAAACATTAATGTTCATTGTAAACATCCCAAAGAAGTTTATATCTTTTGACAGTTGCACCTGTCTTTAAGAAGCAATGGATGGAACAGTTCCGTGGAACACATTTTGGGAAACACTGGCCAAGTATCTCAAGTCCCTGAGGGCTTGGCCGTCCCTAGCACCTGTCTGCAATATGCTTGGCAAGAACACACATCTGTGGGCTTCTTTGCCCCCCAAATCCCCACCTAGCTAGGAAGTTCTGAAATATTTGCCGGATGGACTCCATCTTTTTGTCATGCACCAGTCATGTAGTTTATGGTTTTCGCAAAAAGGTATCTATCAGGGGAACCCGCCCCCAATACTGCAACGTAGGTTCTTTCTATTTTCCGTGTTTTCCAGCTGAGAAATAAAGAGAAAGAGTTCAAAGAGAGGAATTTTACAGCTGGGCCTCCAGGGGTGACATCACATATCAGTAGGACCGTGATGCCCACCTGAGCCACAAAACCAGTAAGTTTTATTAAGGATTTCAAAAGGGGAGGGGGTGCAAGAACAGGGAGTAGGTCACAAGATCACATGCCTCAAAGGGCGAAAAGGAGAACAAAGATTATATGCTTCTGAGGAAACAGGACAAAAGGCAAAACAGAACTACTGATAAGGGTCTATGTTCAGCTGTGCACATATTGTCTTGATAAACATCTTAAACAACAGAAAACAGGGTTCAAGAGCAGAGAACTGGTCTGACCTCAAATTTACCAGGGCTGGGTTTTTTCCCCACTCTAATAAGCCTGAGGGTACTGCAGGAGACCAGGGCATATTTCAGTCCTTATCTCAACTGCGTAAGACAGACACTCCCAGAGCAGCCATTTATAGACCTCCCCGCAGGAATGCAATTCTTTCCCTAGCATCTTAAAATTAATATTTCTTGCTAGGAAAAAAGTTTAGCAATATCTCTCCTACTTGCATGTCCGTTTGTAGGCTCTCTGCAAGAAGAAAAATATAGCTCTTTTTGCCTGACCCAGCAGGCAGTAAGACCTTGTGGTTGTCTTCCCTTGTACCCTAAAAATCACTGTTATTCTGTTCTTTTTCAAGGTGCACTGATTTCATATTGTTCAAACACACGTTTTACAATTTGTACAGTTAACACAATTATAGTGGTCCTGAGGTGATGTACATCCTCAGCTTACAAAGATAACAGGATTAAGAGATTAAAGTAAGACAGGTGTAATAAATTATAACAGTATTACTAGGGAAGTGATATATGTCTATATCAAAAATAAATCTTCACAATTTATGTTCCTCTGCTGCGGTTCCAGCCGGTCCCTCCATTCAGGGTCCCTGACTTCCCGCAACAGATGTCTGTCTTTCATTAATTTTCTTAGACATGAGGAAGAGCCTCAGAAAATAGGACCTTAGCTGACTCGATTCTTCTAGTTCTCACTTCTTGTGGTTGTTGTTTTGAGATGCAGTCTCACTCTGTCACCCAGACTTGAGGGCAGTGGCGCAATCTTGGCTCCTACAACCTCCATCTCCCAGGATGAAGCTATTCTCCTGCCTCAGCCTCCTGAGTAGCTGGGATTACAGGTGCCCACCACCACTCCTGGTTAATTTTTTTTTTTTTTTTTTTTTTTTAGTTTTCACCATGTTAACCAGGGTGGTCTTGAACTCCCGCTGTCAGGTGATCTGCCTGCCTCAGCTTCCCAAAGTGCTGGGATTACAGGCATGAGCCACCAAGCCTGGCCTGGTTCTTCCTTTCTTGATTCTTTGGTTTTCTCTTCAACCCCACACGAAATTCTCATGAGAATTTTTAGTACACATCACCCTGAGAATCACTTGTTTTCATGCCTTTGTTCCAAGAGCTGTTTGTCAAGCCTTAAATGACTTATGCTTCTGTTAAGGGTCTCTTTACCTTTTTAAAAGGTGGAATGCCACAGGCCCACTTGCAACAGGGGCTTCTCACGCAGTATTGGTGCCCTTGAGGGTGTGGAAATGTGTAGGTGACAAAAATATGCTCTGCAGTCCATTCACCAAGAGTCTCAGTTGATTAATGCTACTATGATACCAGAGACTGGGTATCTCATAAATAACAGAGATTCATTTTCTTGTAGTTCTGGAGGCTGGGAAGTTCAAGATCAAGGAGCTGTCAGGTTCTGTTGTCTGGTAAGGGCTGGTCTTTGTGTCTAAGATGGCACCTTATTGTTGCTTTCTCTGAGCAGGGCAGGGGGCAATGCTGTGTCCTCACATGGCAAAGGCAGAAGAGCAAGGGAGCCGAAGGCTGTGTGAAGCCTCTTTTGTAAGGGCCTTAATCCCATTCACACGGGAGGACCCCTCATGGCCTAATCACCTCTTAAAGGCCTCATCTCTTTTAATTCTATCACACTGGCAACACCTGAATTTTAGAGGGAATGCATTCGAACCATAGCACTAACTCAAACAACATGGTTTGGGGCTGCATCTACCTGAGTGGGGGGCATGGGGGGTGAGGAGCACCTTTTCCTAACTGGCACAAAGGTGCTGCTGAGTGGGCCAGTGGCAGCTCTGACTTCCTGTAAGGTTGTAGGGTTTACAGACTTCACCAGATTAGCATAACCTGAGAGTAGCCTCGTGTCAGTGATTTCTGCATTGATTAATGGTGGCTTTGAACTCCAGAATTGAGCTGAGCAGTTGTTAGACCCACACGAAGCCAGCAGCTCTGCACTGGCTCCTCTGAGAAGGGAGGGGGAAAAGGAAGTTTGACCAATTATATTAAAATTGCAGGCGGGGCACAGTGGCTCATGCCTGTAATCCCAGCACTTTGGGAGGCTGAATTGGGAGGATTGCTTGCAGCTAGGAGCTCGAGATGAGTCTGGGTAACATAGTGAGACCCTGTCTCTAAAAAAAAAATTAAAAATTAGCCAGGTGCGGTGGTGTACACCTGTGGTCCTAGCTACTTGGGAACTTGAAGTGGGATGACCACTTGAGTCCAGGAGGTTGAGGCTGCAGTGAGCTGTGATCACACCATTGCACTCAGCTTGGGCAACCAAGTGAGACCTTGTCTCAGGAGGAAAAATAAAAAAGAACTGCTGCCACTCACTTTCTAAAAACAGGCCCCCTCTGCCTTCCGCTGTGGAACTGAGCGTTCAGTCTCAGCCACCAACTTTGTAAATACAAATTTCCCCTTCCCCTTACACACTACCCCTCAAATCTCTAACCAGCCTGAATAGCACATGAGGGTATCATAGGGCACATCAGCACACCCTAAAGGCAACCTGGCTGTTTAATTTTTAAAATTTTTTTAATTTTATTTTTTGAGATGGAGTTTCCCTCTTGTTGCCCAGGCTAGAGTGCAGTGGTGTGATCTCAGCTCACTGCAACCTCTGCCTTCCAAGTTCAAGCAATTCTCCTACCTCAGCCTCTTGAGCAAGTGGGATTACAGGTGGTGTGCCACCACGCCTGGCTAATTTTTGTATTTTTAGTAGAGACAGGGTTTCACCATGTTGGCCAGGCTGGTCTCGAACTCATGACCTCAGGTGATCTGCCCGCCTCGGCCTCCCAAAGTGCTGGTATTACAGGCGTGAGCCACCATGCCCAGCCCAACCTGGCCTTTTTAATTTTTGCCACTTCAGTGTTTTCTCACTCTGGGTGGGAGGGAATCTTGTGTATTATAGCATTTGAGAAACGGTCTTGAAGACAGGATGGAGACAGGTAATGAATCTTTTTGATTTCCAAGGTATGTCCTGTGTTTGTGAGTGAGATTGTTTGGGTGTATGAGTTCCCTGGCTCAGTGCTTCTCAAATTTTAATGTGTAAATGAATCACCTCAATACTTATTAAACATGCAAATCATGATTCAGCAGGTGTCTTTCTAACAAGCAGCCAAGTAATGTTGATGTGGCCAGTCCACTGGAGGTGCAAAGCATGGCAATGGTGCTACCCATGCTTTGGGATTAGAGACCCCCGTTTACAATTCTGCTTCTGCCTTTTACTCACTGCATGACCTTGAGTAAGTTATTGACCTTTGTGGAGCCTTAGCTTTTTCCTCTGGAAGAGACAGAAAAATGGATATCCACTTCCAAACATTCTTGTTAGAATCGCATGAGACCATCTACCTCTTAACATTCTTGTTAGAATTACATAAGCAGCATGGCTTCTGACACATTGGAGGCTCTCAATCAATGGTGGGAATTCCATATTTTTTCCTCTGCCTTTTAAGAAACAAATATCAGAAAAAGGGAGAAAACGTCGTTAAACAAAACCTCAGTAGTAACGTTGACCTGGTCTTTGCCACCGAGTTTAGACCACAAGGGCTCCCAATGTTTTTGTCTCGTCCCAGTCCACCTGAGGGCCAGGACTGTGCCTGCACGTGGTTAACGCTCAGTAACTGGTTGCTGAATGAATGACTAATGCACTTCCGCCAATAATAGTAGCTGTTGCTGGCAGTGGGGCCCACTTCTCCCTAAGGCAGCAAAATTAGAATGTGTGGGAGGTGGGGATAGAAAGTAGATGAGAAAAGCTCTCTCCAAGACTCTAATACTCCCCCAAGGGGGCATCCCTTCTTCCCATTTAGGAATCAATAGTCCAAAGGAACTTCCAGAAAACTTAATTTTACCTCTTCTAAAATCATACATTGTTTGGTTCTCTTGTTTCCTGTGAGCCCCTAGAGAGGAACAAAAAACCCAAACTGCAAAAGCGGCCAGGGAACCATTGTCAGCTGTGCTGGGGAGGAGGGTGGCTCTCCCCGGGTGCTCAGCCTTGGAGGCCCCGTGCTGCCTCATCTCTTCCCTGGGGGTTAGCACAGCACTCTTTGTTGAGTTGGCAGGTCTTTGGCTAAGGATTTGCACATCGTCAGTGTTACAACCTGCTGCCACTGTTGTATCTCGTGGCCGCTCTGCCCTCTGTGCAGCCCAAGAACTCTTGGCATCCCTCTGCCCAGGCATGAAGCTTCCAAGTCTTCGCCCCACTCTCCAAGCCAAATTGAGCTGTCTCTGCCTTGCCTTTCATTTTCTTTCTCTGTGGGTATAATTGTGTTGACAGCCACAAGAAACCAAATGTTTCCCTACATCATTTAGAGTTGTGTGGCCCATGAAATTCCTTTCCATTTTGTTGTTTTCACCATGACTGCAATGAGCACAGTTGTCAGGAGAAAAACCTCAAAACATTTTGGGGAAATAGAGAAAACTTAGCATCCTAGCAATGTGTTGCCATTAGACTAATGAATCACTCAGACAGCCAGATCACAGTGACTGCCTGAACAGAATGCACCTAGCTCCATGCAGGTGTAGGCTGAGATGCCACAGCCATGGCCTGTCCAATGCATTCCAGGGCTGAGGGAAACCCAGACCCAGCTGGGAGCTGAGAGGAAGGATGGGGTGAATAACCAAGGCGGGTCACAGGTCAGATGATGAGTAGGTAAATTACGGAAAGCTGCGGTTAAGAACTGAGACTGGGAGTTACAAAGACAGCAAAGGTGGCAAGAGACACAAACATGGGATCTCCCTAAATCCATCACATGGATTTATTTTTTGTCTTAAAGGGATATTTTCCCCTGATTATGAGAGTTCTATTGACCTATTAAAGACAATGTAGAAAATATGAAAGTAGTTGGATGCAGTGCCTCATGCCCATAATCCCAGCCCTTTGGGAGGCTGAAATGGGTGGACAGGTTGAGCCCAGGAGTTGGAGACCAGCCTGGGAAACATGGCAAAACCTCATCTCTACAAAAAAATTAAAAAATTAGTTGGGGGCCGGGCGCAGTGGCTCACGCCTGTAATCCCAGCACTTTGGGAGGCCGAGACGGGCGGATCACGAGGTCAGGAGATCGAGACCATCCTGGCTAACACGGTGAAACCCCGTCTCTACTAAAAAATACAAAAAACTAGCCGGGCGACGTGGCGGGCGCCTATAGTCCCAGCTACTCGGAAGGCTGAGGCAGGAGAATGGCGTGAACCTGGGAGGCGGAGCTTGCAGTGAGCCGAGATCCGGCCACTGCACTCCAGCCTGGGTGACAGAGTGAGACTCCGTCTCAAAAAAAAAAAAAAAAAAAAAAAAAAAAATTAGTTGGGTATGGTGGTGCATGACCGTAGTCCCAGCTCCTCAGGAGGCTAAGACAGGAGGATTAGTTGAGCCCAGCAGGCAGAGGTTGCGGTGAACTAAATTAACACTGCTGCACTCCAGCCTGGGCAACATAGTGAGGCCATGTCTCAAAAAATAAAGAAAAGGGAAGGAAGGAAGGAAGGAAGGAGAGAGAGAGAGAAAGGAAGGAAGGAAGGCCGGCTGGGTGCAGTGGCTCACGCCTGTAATCCCAACACTTTGGGAGGCTGAGGCGGGCAGATCATGAGGTCAGTAGTTCAAGACCAGCCTGCCCAACATGGTGAAACCCTGTTTCTACCAAAAATACAAAAATTAGCCAGGCGTGATGGCAAGTGCCTATAATCCTAGGTACTCAGGAGGCTGAGGCAAGAGAATCACTTGAACCTGGGAGGCAGAGGTTGCAGTGAGCCAAGATTGCACCACCGCATTTCAGCTTGGGCGACACAGCAAGATGTAGTCAAAAAAAAAAAAAAAAAAAAGGAAGAAGAAGAAGAAGAAGAAGGAAAGGAAAGAGAAAGACAGACAAAGAAGGAAAGAACAAAAATAAAACAAAAAAGAAAAATAAAATATAGAGGTGCATGAAAAAGAAAATGAAGATTGCTTACAATTCCACTTTTGGTTAAGTATACTCTTTGTATATATCCCATTAATTTCTATTTACATCCACACTAGCCAGCCTATCTTGCATGGTTCAGAAGAGCCTTGGACAATTGTAAAATAAGTACATCCCTGCTGCTCTTTACCCAGAGCAAGCTTCCTGAGGTTGTCCACCTGAGAAGCAGCCCAATTTCAGCCCAACATTCGCATTCTGAACATCACCCTCATGACCTTTAAGGCTGGAATTAAAATTTGCTCTTTGTTTTCTACATTGGCGGTGTCTTAGCATGTATGGCATGTCATCTAATCAGTCATCAAGTCCTGATTGTTCCACCATCAAAATGTATTTTGAGGCCGGGCGCGGTGGCTCACGCCTATAATCCTGCCACTTTGGGAGGCTGAGGTAGGTGGATCGCTTGAGCTCAGGAGTTCAAGACCAGCCTGGGCAACAAAGTGAGACCCCTCTGTCTCTACCAAAACAAACAAACAAACAAAACTAGCCAGGTGTAGTGTTGTATGCCTGTGGCCCATTAAACCTCTTTTTCTTTATAAATTACCCAGACTCGAGTATGTCTTTACCAGCAGCGTGAAAACAAATGAATGCAATCTTAAGCCACAGACTTTCAGAATATGAAAATCATAAAATATTCGAATCCAGATTTTACAGTCATTGGGGATTCCAGAAACCAGTCTAATAACTCCACTGTATAGATGGAGAAACTGGGCCCAGTGGGACTCAATGACTTCTTCCAGGCCCAACAGTTAAGGGCAGAGGTAAGATCTCCCCATGTCAAGGTAGACCTACGCTTCCGCAACATTGGTTCTCAAATTGACTTCTCCAAGGCACCAAGGTTCCTTAGACGTATCATAAAGGTTCTGCCTGCAAGTCATTGAATCCCACTTGGCCCCGTTTTTCCATCTATACAGTGGAGTTATTAGACTGGTTTCTGGAATCCTCCATGACTGTAAAATTTGGATTCCAAAATTTTAGGATGAAGGTAGGGATGAGGAAGGGATGAGCAGAGAGTGGAGCCTCAAGTCTATAATTAAACAGTTCTACTTTCACCCCATTTATCGTGAGACCTGAGTAGTTGTCTTTTTTAAAAAGGGGTTTCTTCCCCCCAAAAGTTTCAAAAACTCATGCACTGTATACTGTGTTTAACAAATAATCATGAGCAGCAACAAAAAAATAAACCAAAACAAGAAAAACGAAACCCCATACATGATCACAATGGTAATACAAATGAAATCTTTAAAGATATTTGTTAGGAACGCTCAGGTTGATACAAACATCCTAATTTTATTTCCTACAGGTAGTGGTTGGGGGTTAGAATGACAGCTGTCTACAACAGAGTATGGCCTAGATATCTGCATCTGAGCTCACATCTCAAATAGAGCTGGGCAATTTCGGATTCTGGGTACAGAGAGGAAGGGAAAAGACTGTCCTAAAATGTTCCTCTGGCGTCACGTCAGGAATAGCATGTATTTATAAAGAAGGCACTCACTCCCGAAAGACCGTGGTTGATAATGATATGCTTGGAGGATTGGGTCCTAATTCTGATTAAGACTTTCAGTTACACAAATGAAATATTTTCATTGATCAGGACTGAATCTTCCACTTTTACTCCCCAAAATGCATGTTTTCTATCCTGGGGAAGTAACACCCCCAAACTTTAAAAAAAAGTAACCAGATCAGGATTCAGTCAGCAGCAATCAACAAGGATAAATGGATTAATGACTGGCTGTGAAAAGACATTTGTCCAGGTCTACAACGTTAAATATAGATAGATAGATAGATAGATAGATAGATAGATAGATAGATAGATATAGATATAGATATAGATATAGATATAGATACAGATATAGATATATATTTAGAGATGGGATCTCACTGTGTTGCCCAGGTGAGTCTTGAACTCCTGATCTCAAGTGACCCTCCAGCCTCGACCTCCCAAAGTGCTGGGATTACAGGCGTGAGCCACCGCACTTGGTCTACGATGTCAATTTTTAAAATTTACAGCATCAGCCAGGTGCCTGTAATCCCAGCACTTTGGGAGCCTGAGGCAGGTGGATCACTTGAGGTCAGGAATTTGAGTCCAGCCTGGCCAATGTAGTGAAACCCTATCTCTACTAAAAATACAAAAATTAGCCAGGCGTGGTAGCATGTGCCTGTAATCCCAGCTACTCAGGAGGCTGAGGCAGGAGAATCGCTTGAACCTGGGAGGTGGAGGTTGCAGTGAGCCGAGATCCTGCCACTGTACTCCAGTCTGGGTGACACAGTGAGACTCCATGTCAAAAAAAAAAAAAAAAAGAAAAAAAAAAACAAACCTTGCAGCATCTTGATCTGCTTCCACTCTAGGACACTTTGAATGGAGGATAAAGGGTGCCAGGGGAGCACACTGTTTTAGCCCCTAGCTTTACCTTTGTGCCCTGGTTCCCAGTGCAACACTCTGCAATAGGTTGATTAGAAAGACACTCATGTATTTTTTGTTATGTATTTGTGTATTTATTTATTTATTTTGATGGAGTCTCACTCTGTTACCCAGGCTGGAATGCAGTGGTGTAATCTCCACTCACTGCAACCCCCACCTCCTGGGTTCAAGCGATTCTCCTGCCTCAGCCTCCTGAGTAGCTGGGACTACAGGTGCGTACCACCATGCTTGGCTAATTTTTGTATTTTTTAGTAGAGATGGGGTTTCACTATGTTGGCCAGGCTAGTCTCAAACTTCTGACCTCGTGATCTGCCCGCTTTGGCCTCCCAAAGTGCTGGGATTACAGGCGTGAGCCACCGTGCCCAGCCATTCACTTATTATATAATGTGTGTATAAAGCACCTAGATCCCCTCAAGATAGGCAACCTCACTTTCACTTTGCCTGGATCAAGGTTTAACTTCACCACAGTTCAGTATTTCCAGGACTGTTGAAAGATTACAGACAAGAGAGGTGTTCTATGAGAAGCTACCCAAAGCAGCAGGGACCCTCATGAGGGGTAAGACCCTGCTCTCTTGCTTTATAGCGGATTTTAAGGCAACTTTTTGTTTACTTTGTGTTTTTCACACTTGTTTTTCTACTTCTTTGTTTTTCACACACATTCAACCCAAGGACCATAAAAAAGCTTGGCACTCAATGCAGTGACAACACCCTTTTATTTCGTTCAGTGTGTTTTATTGTTTTCATAACTCAAGTAACGATGTAACTCACGATCCAAATGAGACTATGAGAGAAAAAGAGAATATTAAGAAATATTGTATGTGCATTTACTTTCCTGCATATGTTCAGTTTCCATCACCCCAGCATCCAAGCTCCACGAGGGCAGACTTAACCCAGCCCACCACAATGTCCTCAGAACCATGGACAGCGCCCAGCAGAGCGCAGGTCGGTGGAGGCTGGGCAGTGCATTACGCTCCTGGGAAGCAGCTGATGGGACAGGCCGGAACGTCTGCTGTGAGACCTAAAGGATCAGTGCGGGTTTTCTAGATGAACATCGGGGAAGAGAATATGTCAGGCTTCTGTACAAACTCTGAACAGAGAAAGACAAAGACTTGCTTGAAGAGCTGCCAAAATGCCACCATGGCTACAGTGGGAAGTGGAAATGTGCAGAGGGGTGAGACACACTAGGCAGGGATTCTGGAGGCCTGGACTTTATCCCAAGGGAGCTGGAAAGCCACTGAAGTATATTAAGAGGAATGACGACTCTTGGTTGCTTTTTTTTTTTTTTTGACGGAGTCTCCCTCTGTCGCCAGGCTGGAGTGCAGTGGCAGGACCTCGGCTCACTGCAACCTCTGCCTCCCGGGTTCCAGTGATTCTCCTGCCTCAGCCTCCCGAGCAGCTGGGACCACAGGCGCGTGCCGCCACGCCCAGCTAATTCTTGCATTTTTAGTACAGACGGAGTTTCGCCATGTTGGCCATGATGGTCTAGATCTCTTGACCTTGTGATCCACCCGCCTTGGCATCCCAAGGTGCTGGGATTACAGGCGTGAGCCACGGTGCCCAGCTTTTTAAGTTCATCCACATTTAATGATATCAATATACTACAGGGTATTTTTCTTTTACTTTTTAATAGGTAATATTTTTACATGATTCAGAATTTGAAAGGATTCAGTGATAAGTCTATCTGTCCCCTCTATTTTTCCCTGGAGTCATCAGTAAACATTATTAATTTCATATTTATGTGTCCAGGGATGTCTTGCAGCTATATAAGCAAATATTTTCAAAAACAATATGCTTTAATATATTTTTGTACCCCTTTTGTTAAAAGTAATGAATGCATGCTTTACACACTCTTCCGCACCTAGCTTTTTTTCGTCTAATGCAATATGCCGAGGGGATCTTCCACATCAGCTGTATATCTTAGTTTAGCATTTAAGGCATCTCATCTGCTCAAAATTGTTTCCTGCTGTTTCTCATTATCGTTTTCTGTGAGGCCAATTCTTGCCTTTGGTCTCGATCTTTAGAGTATTATTTTCTAAATTGTGTTTTATATTTACAGACATTCCTCACCCTACCCCACTCCCAAATAAGTTTGGGAAGTGCCACGTTACACAAGGTTCAGCGTGTCTCTTCTCCGCAGCACTTCTCTGGACTGCAGTAGATTTAATGTCCTAGTCCTCACACTGGTTCTCACAGAGAGGACTTGGTGTGCCACCTTCCCCATCTGCATTTGTTCCCGGACACTTCTCCCCAAGCATCTCCGGGAGCTGTTGTGCCGTAGAAGGGATGTAGGAAAATGCTGCTTCAGACAGCGTTTCTCTCCCTAGTCCAATACAATAAAAACTGACCAGTTCCTTCCGTCTATCTATCTTTTGTGCTTGATGCTGACCAGTACTTTTCTGTTAATAATTCCTCTCCAGACAGGTTAGAGCAAAATCAATGAGGTTACCACTTTCTAAGTCAGTGACCAGATATACCCGGGTCACTTTGATTAGATTTGAGTGTTTCCCAAGTCAAGGAGGTGTCCACAGGCTGCTTCTCAGAGAGAGCAAATGTCTGTGTTTACGTGTCCTGTGCTGATTCTAACTAGGTCTGCATTGTCAAAGGTACTTCTGCTCCGAAGTTGGAGCGCCTTACCCTAGCTCCCTAATGACCAGCCATAGACCAGAGGACTTTGGGCTCCATTTCCAGGCATCTCTCTCCTGTCCCACGGCCTCCTCAGCCCCTCTTCCCATACTCAGTTGTATAGGATATTATATTGAGCACCAATCACTTTTCTCCAGCAGAAATTGCAAAATTTTTCTACAAAGTTCAGAAACTTTGTTTTCTTCTTAGTGTGTTCTATATCAACCTCCCTGCCCTCCCCCAGGGCCAGGCACCCTAGAGCTCATTATTTTTGAGATAACTTTATGGGAAAAATAGGTACCTGATATGGTTTGGCTGTGTCTCCACCCAAATCTCATCTTGAGCTGTAGACCCCATAATCCCCACGTGTCGTGGAAGGGACCCGGTGAGGGGTAATTGAATCATGGGGGCGGTTGCCTCCATGCTGTTCTCATGATAGTGAGTGAGTTCTCATGGGATCTGATGGTTTTATAAGGGGCTCTTTCCTCCACTTCGCTCTACACTTCTCCTTCCTGCTGCCAGGTGAAGAAGGACTTGTTTGCTTCCCCTTCCACCATGATTGTAAGTTTCCTGAAACCTCTCTACCCATGCTGAACTGTGGGTCAATTAAACCTCTTTCCTTTATAAATTACCCAGTCTCAGGTATGTCTTTATGAGCAGCATGAGAATACAGTAATACAGTACCTATAATCTCTCTCTCCATTTGTCAAGCAAAAAAAATGTATTGCTCAATAGAGCTCTGCAAACCAGTGGACTTGTGGGTGGGGATGCATTCTCTCTGCACCTGCCCTCCGTGTCCTCACCTGCCCCAGCTTGCAGCAGATACTCAGTGAATGCTGGGGGTGGGGGCCACAGTCCGCCCATTATTTGAATATACACAGAACCAATGATGATAAAGGCTGAGGGTCCTTGGGGATCATGGAGTCTGACTCCCCTCATTTTGCTTATGAGGGGCCAAAGATGGCTCTGGCTTGCCCCAGGACACACAGAGCTGGGACTCAAGCCCAGGTCTTCTGCCTGCCCTGGCTCTGCCACTGGCAACATTGTCTCCTTGGTAAAATGGGGTTAATGATGTCCACCTTGCGGGACTACCAAGGCTCACTCAGCTGAGAGGGTGCATGTAGAGCTCTTGGCACAGTGTCTGGTGCTGTTACTGCTCAATGCATAGTGGTTATTATAGCTAAGCAAATATCCTTCACCCCATGCCTTAAAAGCTCAAGTGTATAAGGCTGATTTCTCTACATTTCTAATGTCTATCAGTCTCTTGCAGTTAATAGAGACCAGCAAGCATTTGATGATGATAACCAATTATCTGGTTGCTTATGTAACTTTTACCTTATAGCCCCAAGAGAAACTGACCCTGTCCCCTTCTGAAGGACGATAGGTGTTCACTCTGGTAGAAAACTGAGTTCCTATGTGACTTTGGTTAGACAAGACTTCCCCTTGCCTCAATTTCCCCCATCAACTCACTAAGCTTGACCTGAGGAATAAGATGCAGTAAACCTTGATTTATGGATTCATTAGGGCTTGGAAAGGGTCCCTAGTCCTCAGAGCCAAGCACTGTTATTTAAAGAACACTGATGGAAGAGTGGAGTTAGGTACTCAAATCGTCCTCAGAGGACCGACAAGGCGGCCAGTCATTGTAGGGCATTTAGAGAGCTAATTCCTTGTTTCAGTATTTAAGGCCTTTGAAAAAGCTACATCCATCTTCCATGAAGAAAAAGAAAATGTTCTTGCATCTTCCTGCTATCTAGAGATTATTTAGTACTCTGATATTGACACCACTTCTGTGGAAAGATTTAAAGATAAAAATGCAATGTATTCAAGTGCTGATCATTTTTCATCGTCACTTAGTGACAGTACAGCCTGGAGTCAATTGCAGCAGATTTATCTTTTGTGGTATTGATTATGTGCATGTGTACTGAAGCTGTTTGCAAATACCTGGCTCCATCTATGAGGGGTCACTGCAAGCGCTGGGGGTGGGAGGCTTGGACAAAGAGACAGGGCTCGGTGAGGACCCTGCCTCTAGCTTTTTGCACTACAGGAGAGCCTGGATGGGCACTGCTGAGAAAGACCTGGACCAGGAGTCCCAGGGCGGGCTGATCATTAAATGTCTGGGGAGGAACCTACTGTTTAGTCATCGTGCAAAGTCCCTGAGGTGTTAGGAGCAAAATGGTCAGGAGTCATTTGTGTCCTGAGGCTTATAATAAACATACAGAGCTGGAGTTCCAGCCTTCTTTGAAATTTGTGTCTCTTTCCTAAAAGTGTATGGGTCAACAGCTCCCCAGTTGGGGGGATGTGATCCCAGTCAAGTCATTCAAACTCCCTGGTCCTCAGTCTCCTCATCTGTCAACAGCTCCCCAGTTTGGGAGACAACTAAGCCCTAGAATGAGACCCTCTTCTCTTCGTAACCACAGGGCTACCATTTACAGCCACTGCACTGGCCATTTTCCACGCTCCCTTATGAAGAGCAGCCCTGGGAGCAGGGGAGGGAGGCTTCTGAAGTCAGGGTGGGTGGTGGTGATCAGTATCCTTCATTTCAGAGGACACAGCTGAACTTTAAGGAGTTAAAGGCCTTGCCCTCAAACCACCTGCCTTTCTCAGAGTCATTTCCTTCCATCTTATCCCCACTGGTGGCCACTTCCTGGGTTATTTTCCTTCAAAGCCAGCTTCAAATCCTACACTGTCTCCCTATTAGGGAATGGTTCTCACCAGATCTCAAGTCCCCATTTAAAAAAATAACAATAGAGTATGATTCAAGAAAAAAAAATAAAAAAGAAAAGCAATGGGTTAGAAAATAGGAGTAGAATTCTGGGCTTGACTCTACTACTAGCTTACTTGGTGACCTTGCTACTTATCCTCCAGAGACCTCAGTTTCCTCACCTGTAAAATGGCTTAAAATGAAAGCATATTGAGGTAAAGTCATCAAGAGTTATTTCTTAGTTCACGTAATAAATATTTGTTGAGACGGGATTCAGGTTGGGGCAGCTGCTTTGTTCTGTACATCATTGATATGCCTTCTAAGGCAGTAGAAAGTTATTGGCTTCAGGGTCAGAGACCTGGGTTTGAATCCTGCTGCAGCCTCTTGCTCATTGTGTGATTCCAGGCAAGTCATTTGAACTCCCTGGCCCTCGGTCTTCTCATCTGTAGTATTGAGATGGTGATATGGTTTGGCTCTGTGTCCCCACCCAAATCCCATGTTGAATTGTAATTCCAAATGTTGGAAGTGGGATCTGGCGGGAGGTGATTGGATCACAGGAGTGTTTCTAATGGTTTAGCACCATTCCCTCAGTGCTGTGTTGTGATAGAGTTCTCATGAAATCTGGTTGTTTAAAAGTGTGTAGCACCTCCCGCTTCGCTGTTTCAGTCTCTCTCTCTCTCTCTCTCTCTCTCTCTATCCCCCCCCCCCACCTGCTGGCCATGTGAATACGTGCCTGCTTCCCCTTCACCTTCTGCTGTGATTTTAAGTTTCCTGAGGCCTCCCCAGAAGCAGAGGCCTGTACAGCTTGCAGAACCATGAGCTGATTAAACCTCTTTTCTTTATAAACTACCCAGTCTCAGGTATGTTTTTATAGCAGTGTGAGAATGGACGAATACAGACAGTTACTCCTGCCCCACAGGGCAGTTATGGGGACAGGAGAGCACTCATATAAATATTCTCAGAGATGCCTGGCCCAGCAAGGTGTACATTGGAAACAAGCACAGTGGATACCAGTTACTCAAATGACTTTTGGTGCATGTCTGAGGTCTCAGCTCTCTTCTCACCCATGCCTACCACTTGCTGGTGGAAATGGGGGCTCCCAAGCACCCCTTCCCAAGCTCCCACACTGAAAGCCATCATAGGCTTTAAGCACTTTGTAGAAGCCCAAGCCCCAACCAACAAGGGTCTATTTGAGCCCCACTTCAGGGTGGCTGGTCATCCTGGTTGTAAATGCCAAGAATTTCTAAGAAGGCCAATCTCTCACTGTCAGGGAGCTTTTCCTTGATATTTAGTCTACACTGACTATTCCTAAATCTCATCAATCATGCCTCCTCAGACCCAGCTAAATCATTCCTCCGCTCCTCCCCATGACTCTACACTTTTTAATACTGGTCTACTTTTTCCACCTGATACCTATTTTGATGCTTCAAAGACATCAAAATAGGGATAGGACCAGGAAACAAGGTTCCCATTCCCTGCTCTGCCCCAGCCATGGACACCCAGGCTTTTGGAGATGAGAAGGACCTTAGAGATTATTAAGAATTTACCCTCTTACTGTTCAGATAGGACAACTGAGGCCCAGAGAGGAAATAACCTGGACAAGGTCACAAGCCCACGCTTTCAAGATAGTAGCCCTTTGAAAATAAATAAATATAAAATTAAACAAAAATGAAATCAGTCCCTGAATTTTATTGGATAAAAGAATGCATATTACTGTCATGGGCAGGGTCATTTGCTGAGAGCTATTAACTTGATCACAACTTAATACTGTTTACTGAGCACTTCTCTGCCGGTCAGGAAATGGACTTCCCAAGGCAGGTGATTTATCTCATTCAGTCCTTGCAACAGTCATTGGATGTGGATGCTATGACCCCCAGTTCCCAGCTGAGAACACTGAGGCTCAGAAAGGTTAAGTCACTTCTCCATGGGTCACACAGCAAGCTGGTGGCAGAGTTGAGTTTCAACTCCAGGCCTTCCTAACTCAACGTCCATCACCTCTCTCTCAATAACACTTGAGATCGGAAGTCAAGAAAGTGTCAATAAAGCATCAAGAGGTTCAAATTCCAAAGATGGAGAAAGGAAAGGGAAAGTGCTACCTCTAGGAACCAAGCCACTTGGCCCAGGACCTAAGGAAATAAAGGGCAGGACATTTTACTGAGTTGCTTCTTCTGCACTAGGAGCATCCAGTGAGCAGACAGGGGCTTATTTATCTCTGAATCCACAGCACCTGGCACAGAGAAGGTGCTCAATAAGTGTTTGGTGAATAATAATTGAAGAGTGTGGAAAATGACCTTACCAAAGGGAAGTCCAGGAGGGAAAAAGTGCACGCAGAAAGAATATTACTGACTATGCCTCTCCAATATTACACACCTGGGAGAATGAGAGTGTTGACATCACCCCTGACAGGAAGTACTAACAACTAGCTGAGATTCTACCCCAAGATATTCAGAAAATACCAGTTTGTTGCCAATGGTCTTGTGTATAGTAATAAGGTCATAAGAGTTACCATTTACTGAATACTTACCCAAGGTCAGACATAACACTAAATGCTTTAAATGTATCATTTCATTTAAACCTCATACCAGCTCCCAAGAGGTAGGTGTTGGTGTTCCCATTTTGCAGAGGAGAAAACTGAGTCACAGGGAGGTTAAATGACTTGCCCAAGGTCACACAGCTAGTGAATATTGAAGCTTGAACTCAAAGCTCAGTCTGCTAACACCAAAAGTCCACTAACTCAAAGTTAACCAGTTAACTTGAAGTCAACGGCTGGTTGTCCCTATCACTGAATTGTGGACTTGAGACTCCAAACAGCCACCAGCCTGGAAGCCATCACTTAAAAATACTGTTCTAGCATCAGAGTATTGGAACATGGTGGTGATCCACATGTTACTTTCTTGTTCTTATTATTTATCTTCATCATTCTAGATCCTCTCCCAAGTTCTTTAACCACTGCCTGTCATCGGCTGACCTCCTGTTTATTTTTTCTATGTATTGTGTTTTGGATTTGCGCAATCGTCTGAAGGATATCTTCCGAGAAAGGAATTTAATCATGTTCCCACCCTGCTTTCTGTTCCTGGAGAGGCAGATGACCACCAAGGCCCAGTATTGATCCTAGCATGTACACTCCAAGAGGGCAGGCAGCTGTCAGATTGGATGCCTGGCACTGTAGTGGGTGCTCACAAAATGTGTTTTGAGCAAATGGATTTCATATCTCTGTTCAGCAGAAATGGTATTGGCATCTCCAAGCAAGGTAAGGTAATTTCTACCATGCAGAGCATCAAATCTCCCTCATCTCATAGGCTCTGGGAAATCTTTGCAGAAGCTGCTATTTCTCTTTCTCTGGTCCAGAAAACTGCAAAGCATCTGCTTATTGGGCCAGCCCAACTGGCCGGAGTCTAGTGGCCTTCCAGGGACCATCCTTTCCTTGCCCACAGTGCCCTCCCCAAGCATAAAGTTTCTGGGAATTGTACATCTAACCTCCGAGGAGCCAGGATGACCTCACCAAGGAAATTTCCTTTAGGGACACTTTTCCAGGCAAAGGCTCTGGGCCCTAGTGACCTGTATGACCCAAGACGGAGCCTCTGGACTTTATGACGTGGGTGAGGAGCCAGGACAGGGATCGTAGCATTGGATCGTATATCTCCTTTTCAAATGTCCTCCACAATCTTGGCCATTTTCACCACATCACACCTCCAGCTAAGATCGCTGCCTGCCTGAACCTCTTTCCGCATTATTTTTGCATTGTTCTTCTCTCCAGGGAATATCCTGTTTTAGACTTTCCTCCCAGTTGAATTTGTCTTTCTCCCCTCTGAGCCAAATCCTATTTTGTTATTTTCCATTGATATCTTTAACCCCTCTTTGAGACATCTGCATTACCTCTCTGCCCTTCTTGGCGATAGCAACACCTCCCAATTAAGGATCTTATGCAAATTTCATTAGCGTGCTGTTGACTCATCTTCCAGATCATTATTAAGGATGTTAAATAAGAGCAGAACAAACATCAGTTTCCATGCACCTTCAGGGAGGCCGTGCTCTGTCATTTTTCTTGGGTTTGGATGTGTGCACCATTTCATCTGCAAAGTGAGTTCTTTTCCATCCCAGTTTGAATTTATTTCATAAGGAAAGTTTCATAATATATTAGAACCAATGTTTACATAAAAATCTTATGGCTCTTCATGGTACCCCTGCATATATGGTCCCAGCAGATGCCTGAATGAGCATAGGTGACCTGCTTGCTTTCAGTAGAAACTTACCTTGCTGGGGAGCCCCCAGTCTTCAGGGTGCCCTCTGAGTTTCCTTGAATATCTCTGTATTCCTTGCTGGGCTGGCCAAGAACATAGATTAAATACCTACTAGATTCAGGCTTCCACCTGTGCTGGAAGAGATGCCAAAATGGAAAAAGGGGCCCTTGTCCTCAAGAATCTTGTATCTGACCGAGCAGAAGGAACATTCCCACACACACACCCTCCACACACAAGGAAGTGAGCAGAGCAGGATTCTGAGGAAAGCAATGTTTAATCAGGTACAGGCTACAGTTCAAAATGCACAAGCATGGCATGCATTTTAAAACTTTAACTTTTTATTATGGAATATTTCAAACATACACGAAATGGAATGAGTCCCTATGCACCCATTATCCAGTTCAAACAGTTGCAACATTTTGCCATTTTTATTTTGTCTCCCCACCCCCCTTTCTCTCTCTCTCTCTCTCTCTCTCTCTCTATCTCTTTTGTTGGAACACTTTAAAGAAAATCCCAGGCATCATATATATCATTGCACCAGTAATTACTTCAGAATGCAACTTTAACAGATAGGCTTTTTTTTTTTCTTCTAACATAATCACAATGCAACTAATACAGCTAGCGTTATTAAGGATAACTCCTTATGACATATCATCTCTTAACTGGATCTTGTTCAACTTTTCCCCTGATTGTCTGAAAAATGTCTTTTTACAGTTGGTTCATTTGAATCAGGACCAAAACGAGGACCACACATTCTAGTCCTTATTTGAGGCATCTGGTGGACCTGCCTCTTAAGTCTTTTAACCTGTAAAACATCCTTTCTAAAATGGCATTTATTTGTTGAAGACACTAAGTCATTTGTCCTGTAGAATTCTAAGTGTAGTTCATTTTAAAGGACATTTGTTACATGAAATATAAACATAGAAAGATAAACCAGGAGATAAAGTAAGATAAACTATGCATGCCAAAACATTTGAAACATGGACCCTTCAAGTTGGAAGGAAGCCTAGAATTTCTTCACACAAACCCTGCCCCCACCCCTTTCCCTATCTTTGCCCCAGACACAAAATCCTCGTCAGCAATAACGTGACAGATGCACATTCTCTTCACTTTGTAGAAGAACCCACTTTGGGATTCTTTTCTATACCAAATCCTTCCCATGGAGATAAAAAAAAATGCTATTCAACTTAGCAACAATTACAAAATCTATTCATACAAATCTATAGTAAAACTCTATTGCCCCAAATGTGCTACACCTGGGAAGAGTCCTGAAATTAGAAAGAGAGAAAAAAGAGAAGGAAAGGAAGAGAAAAGAAAGAAAAGGAAAGAAAAAAAAAGAAAGAATGGCTGGGCACAGTGGCTCAAGCCTGTAATCCCAGCACTTTGGAAGACTGAGGTGAAAGGATTGCTTGAACCCAGGAGGTCAAAACTGAGGTAAGCTGTGATTGTGCCACTGCACTCCAGCCTGGGTAACAGAGTGAGATCCTGTCTGGAAGGAAGGAAGGAAGGAAGGAAGGAAGGAAGGAAGGAAGGAAGGAAGGAAGGAAGGGCAAAAACAAAACAAAACAAAATAAAGGGCCGTAGATACAAGAAATTCCAGCTAGAGTTAGAGATGTTTAGGAGGCTAAAGGTAGATGATGGTTAAGAGCAAAAGATGGCTGGGCACGGTGGCCCATGCCTGTAATCCCAGCACATGGGAGGCCAAGGTGGGCTTATCCCTTGAGCCCAGGAGATCGAGACCAGCCTGGCTAATCTGGTGAAAATCCATCTCTACAAAAAACGCAAAAATTAGCCAGTCGTGGTGGTGTGCACCTGTGGTTCCAGCTACTTGGGAGGCTGAAGTGGAAGGATTGATTGAGCCTGGGAGGTCAAGGCTGCTGTGAGCCATGAGCACACACCACTGTACATCCTCTTGGGCAACAGGGTGAGACCCTGTCTCAAAAATAAGGAGCAAAAGATGATGGAAGTTTGTTGGACTAGAACATGACCCTACCCCCTTCTACTCTTTTGTCTAAGACTTGATGGCTCACTGAGGTGGAGACAGAGGCAAAGCTAAGTTTTGGAGGGGAATGTTGTCTCTGTTTTGAGGGAAGGTTTTAATTTTCTGAACCCGAGTACCCATCTCAGTGACTTGGGATGATAATTCTCACTTCCAGGTTTTGTGCATGAAGCCAGTAATGTGGGAACGGGCAGGCCACCCAGTGTCTGGCACGTGGCCGGAGCTCAATGGGGCAGGGTGCTTGCTGTGTACATGGCAGGGCTAAGCTCCACCTGTAACGCTCCAGACAGACAACCTGTTCATTCTGCCTGACGACAGGTCATTGCACTGGGGAAATCTATCACATTGATTGGCTCTCCTAACAGGTTGATTGGGGGAAAATAAAACATTCGACATAAGTGAAAAAACAGGAGTAGGTGAATCCGTGAACCCAGCAGGGAGGTGGCCCTACCGTGGGCATTCCAAGTGCAGGTAAGTGAATTTGAGAACAGCTCTTCTGTTTTTTTCTGAGGTATTTGTACCACATTCAGATCATTTTGCATTTCCGGTCTCAGCTTTATCCTTTATAATTTTCCCAAAATACTAAGTAGGTTATACAATTCCTCCAGGGCTCTTGGATGCTCGCCGCCCTGATGTGCTGATGGTGCATTTGTTTACCCAGCGGGATCCAGGTGAGGGGAGAGCCTCAGCCCCTTTCAGCCCACCTCCTGCCTCCCTGCACCTCCTGGAAAGCCTGAACCGCTTGCATTCACAGTCAGCAGGTGCTCCCTTCATCACACGACAGGAGAAGGACCTCAGCCTGCACCTTCAGCCCCTTCTGGCCCCTCCACAAGGGATTTCCAGGGGAAAGTTTAAAGCTCACATAAGGATCTGAGCCTCTCCCAAGAGAATGGCGAAATAAACACAAGCTGTTATCGGCATCATCTCAATATTGATCAGGGCTCATAACTGCTTAATTCTTCACTTTTATCAAGTCTTCCCAAACTCCCAACCATCTTCAGTGCTTGAGCATTTCGGCTTCATGTTGAAATGAAGTCGGTGCAGCAGCCGTTTCTGCATGAGGGGCTGTGTCTCCCCACTCCCTTGGTTATGAGCAGACTCCCAGCCCCTCCTGTCTTCTCTTCTCCACGGCCAATCTTCAGCTGATGGTTTGGTTTCCAGAGATACGACAGAGCTTTTCCAAGTCCATTAGAAGCCCATTATTTAGGGCGGTCGCCCCTACTTCCTTCCAGACCCCTCACTCCCCTGACCACAAAGATCCCTTATCAGGAAAGTTGGTGTTTGGTTTCCTGAGGGGCGAAAAGCCTATCTGCAGACAGAAATGACTCCACGTGCCACCCTCGGAAGGAAGGTCTTCCTGTTAGGATGCAGGAGGGCAATGTCGCTCCTTGCGTGAGGCCCTGTCTCAACTCCAAACTCACCTGTCAATCAACAGAGCTCTCCAAGTCTGGCAGGCAAAGCAAGAGGCAAAAAAAAAAAAAAAAATGATCTGAGTCCTTCAAAGACAGAGCTCCTCTACGACTACGATTTCCAGCCACCGATCACTTCTTTTCAATAAGCAAGCCCCTTATTCCACCCTTCTATGCACGAGCCCCCGAAATAAACTGAGCTAGTCATTAATGCCCCCCCCTTCTTGTTCTCATCTTTTCCAGTGCTGACTTGAGTTTCTTTTTTAACAAGGGGATTTCCTCCACCCCTGCCTGCGACCCCCCTGTTAGGAAATGTAAAATCGAAAGCAACAATACAGCTGCGGTCTTCACGATGAGTAAAATGAGTGACTGCCAACCTGGCCCACAGCCTCCCAAAGCAAGGCTCACTGACGACTCATTCTAGCTGTTCAAGTCACATTGTGATTTTAATAGTTTAGCCCCAGGTGGGGTTGTCTCGGCTGGTGAGTGGCTTCCAGACCTCAAGTTCTCGAAATGTTAATGCTACTGATTTGTCATCCCTCACTGATGGAGCGTCAGAAGCTTCTGGTAGTTGTAGGGGAGGCAGACTTGCAATAACAGAGATGACGCTGGCCAAATGGGAATCTCTGAGTGAGGAAACACAGGCGAGCGTGTCCTCTGCTACTGGCTGTCCTGGGGCCCCAAGGGGAAGACTGTGGCTCAGACCTTGCAGTCCGTTAGACCCTCCAGGGATCAAGGGCGAAAGGGTGATGGATGGTGTAGCAAACCTGATGATTTAGATTTTTGAAATCTGGCATAGGGACCCCCAGTGGAGTCTCCTTATGGATTATTTTGCTGTCTGCCAACACGTGGGTCGCGTGGCCCTGGTGGTAAGTGGAAGGGCTTGAGTGGAATTGGGCATGGTGTTGAATAATGTTAAATCACATCGTGAGAATAACTTCCTTTTCCAATTATCTTTCAACCTTCACATTGCTTAAAGGGAAATTTCAGGTTCTCCGGAGTCTCTAACGCCTCCCTAATACTTTGCGAATCTTCTTCCTTAACAAGGAGAGCTGTCCTCAGGCTCCCAGCCTCTAGTGGGAATGCAGCTCTAGAAATTGACAGCATCATTTGGTTTTCATTATATTTATTTGTATAGTTACCTTATGTTTGTAGCAAGTTGTACCGATTTTCCATTTACCGTGGTGATATAAAGTTTCCTTTTGTTTAAGTTAATGTTTAAGTTAAACATTAGATAATTCCAAATAAAACTATTAAGAAGTAAGAGTTAGGGTGGGCACGGTTGCTCACGCCTATAATCCCAGCACTTTGGGAGGCTGAGGTGAGTGGATCACCAGAGATCAGGGGTTCGAGACCAGCCTGGCCAACGTGGTGAAACCCTGTCTCTATTAAAAATACAAAAAGAGCCAGGCATGGTGGTGCATGCCTGTAAGCCCAGTTACTCAGGAGGCTGAGGTGGGAGAATCGCTTGAACCGAGGAGGCAGAGGCTGCAGTGAGCCAGGATCCTGCCACTACGCTCCAGCCTGGGTGACAGAGCAAGACTGCAACTCAAAAAAGAAAAAAGAAATAAGAGTCTGGGTGGTATGTGGATAGAGCAGTACATCTGAAAGTGAGTATGGGGTGAAGGGTCTATGGTCGGCGGGGAGAGCAGCTCTCTACAAGCAGGGAGCTGAGCTCTCATAGTGCTCATCTCATGATAGTCCTCAGGAAACACTCACGGCCCACACATGTCTCAGGGGCTGATGTGAGCCGAGTCCAGGTGGGGCGGGGAAGCCGAGGCTGGGGAGCCAGGAGGATGCACAGTTTGCCTCTCAGGGCCTCTGCTTCCCTGCTTGCACATGGGAATATTTAGGTTACTTCAAAAATAAATGAGAAAAGTCTGGGGAGAGTTCCGGTAAATGGGGAAAGTACTACTAAAGGTATGTAATGGACACGTTTAACAATATCACATAGGCCAGGCGCGGTGGCTCACGCCTGTAATCCCAGCACTTTGGGAGGCCGAGACAGGCGGATCACGAGGTCAGGAGATCAAGACCATCCTGGCTAACACGGTGAAACCCCGTCTTTACTAAAACTACAAAAAAAAAAAATTAGCCGGGCGAGGTGGTGGGCGCCTGTAGTCCTAGCTACACAGGAGGCTGAGGCAGGAGAATGGCGTCAACCTGCGGGGCGGAGCTTGCAGTGAGCAGAGATTGCGCCACTGCACTCCAGCCTGGGAGACAGAGCCAGCTCCGTCTCAAAAAAAAAAAAAAAAAAAAAAAAAAAAAAAAATCACATACTGGATCCCCAACAGAGATCGCGCCACTGCACTCCAGCCGGGGAGACAGAGCCAGCTCCGTCTCAAAAAAAAAAAAAAAAAAAAAAACACCATGTCACATACTGGATCCCCAACTGCCGACTGGCCTCAAGTCCCCCAGACCCAGCTCCCTCCCGAATAGAGCAAAAGCTTCAGGCTCAGAAGGCAGAGTGGGTTCCCATTTGTGCCACGATGGAAAGTGTCCTTGCACACTCACTCGCCTTCCAGCAACCCGGAAGAGGGTGGGGTCTGCCTTAGCCTCAGGGGGAGTGGAGGCCTAGCAAGGGGAGATCCCTCCACCAAGGATCATGGCCACCATGTCACTCAGCCCAGGAGTCTGACATCAAACTCCGCCCTCCTTCCTCCTCTGCCCTCCTGCCTGATCTTTTAACAGCAGTAATTACATGGTTCAGAAATCAGACTAGATAGGAAGGTGCTCACTGTGAAGGCCAGCTTCCACCCTCCATCCTCCACTACAAGGAAGCACGTTACTACCTTCTGATTTAGCCTTCCAGGTTCCATACGCAAACACACACTAACAAACAGGGTGCATGTGGAGTTTTATGTATGTATATCCTTATTCCACCCTTCTTCTTTTTAACTCTTTTTTACTGTGATAAAATCACATATATCTTTTTTATTTTTTTACCATTTTAAGTGTACAGTTAAGTGATATTAAATATATTGTAATGTTGAGTTTCATCACCAGAATTTTTTTTTTTTTTTTTTTTTTTTTGAGACAAAGTCTCACTCTGTCACCCAGGCACCCAGGCTGGAGTGCAGTGGCGCGATCTTGGCTCACCACAACCTCCACCTCCCGGGTTCAAGTGATTCTTGTGCCTCAGCCTCACAAATATCTGGGATTACAGGTGCCCGCCACCATGTCCAGCTAATTTTTGTATTTGTGGTAGAGACCAGGTTTCACCATGTTGGCCAGGCTGGTATCGAACTCCTGACTTCAGGTGATCCACCCGCCTCGGCCTCCCAAAGTGCTGGGATTACAGGCGTGAGCCACTGTGCCCGGCCTCCAGAACTCTTTTCATCTTGTAAAACTGGAGCTCAGTACCCATGAAACAGTAACTCCACATTCCCCTCTCCCTCCAGCCCCTGACAACCACTGTTCTACTTTTTTGTTTCTATGAATTTGACTATTCTAGGTACCGCATATATATGGAATCATACAGTCTTTGTCCTTTCGTGGCTGGTTTATTTCACTTAGCATAATGTCCTCCAGGTTCATTCACGTTGTAGCCTGTCAGAACGTCCTTCCTTTTTAAGGCTGCATAACATCAACATCCAAAGTGTGATGCAGTGGTGCTAATTAGAGCACGGCTTACTCTGCCTGTGACCTCAGTGTGACTTAGCTGTGGTCGACCCTTTTCTGGGAAGTCACAGTGTCCACTGCTGTGGCTAGAGCTGGAGGGAGGCCAGAGAGGTGGGTGGGAAGGAAGGCGGGTGGGCTGCAGGCTCACTGAAGGTGCCTGCTGTAGGGCTCCTGGTAGACCAGGTGTCTAGGCACACTTCACAGACTGGGGGCAGGTCCTCAAAGGGCCTCAACCAGAAAGTAGTGAGTGCCGCCTGGTGCCTATGTGACAGGCACCATGACAGTGCAAAATGCAACTCACGCCTGGAAATCTCACATTAGGTAAAGTGGATGTCGGGACACGACTGCATATCTGTTCAAACATGCTCAGCATCCTGTTAGGGACCATCACACGGGGGGAGACAGGCACGAGGACAGAGGCCTTTGACTCAGTGTGGCGTGAACAGGGTGTACCTGCAAGCACTGGTCACTTCCGAGATGCCTGACACAGCCTGCCCAGTGGGACAGCCCTGTCCTGCCCCTGGGCAGGGATACGCCCCTTCGGCAGCCACCCCTACCTCGGGGCCTCAGAGCCTGCTAGTGATGTCAAGGAGCAGAAGGAGTCCGTTGGTCCTGATAGGGGCTGAATTCATCTGCTGGAGTCGTAGCTCTCAGTACTCAAAATATGACTGTGTTTGGAGAGAGGGACGCTAAAAGGGGAATTAAGTTAAAATGAGGTCATTAGGGTGGGCCCTAATCCAATATAACTGGTGTTCTTAAAAGTAGAGGAGAGTGGGGCCAGGCGTGGTGGCTCATGCCTGTAATCCCAGCACTTTGGGAGGCCAAGGCAGGCGGATCACCTGAGGTCAGGAGTTCAAGACCAGCCTGACCAACATGGTGAAACCCTGTCTCTACTAAAAATACAAACATTAGCTGGGCGTGGTGGCGTGTGCCTGTAATCCCAGCTACTCAGGAGACTGAGGAAGGACAATCACTTGAACCCAGGAGGTGGAGGTTGCAGTGAGCTGAGATCACACCACTGCACTCCAGCCTGGGCAACAAAGCGAGACTCCATTTAAAAAAAAAAAAAAAAGGTGGGGGAGAGGAGAGTGGGACACACAGATGCACGCAGAGGAACGACCCTGTGAGGATGCAGGGAGAAGATACCATCCACCAGCCAAGGAGAGAGGGTCCAGGAGAAACCAGCCCTGCCAACACCTTGATCTCTGGCTTCCATCTTCCAGAACCATGAGACAATACATCTCTGTTGTTTAAGCCACCCAGTCCCTGGTCCTTTCTTGCAGGAGAATAATACTGGTCTGGCCTGCTGTGTGATGCCATGAGCTGCGAGAGAGAAGCCTTGCTTCCTTCTCTGCCACCTTCTCTGTGCCTCACCCCACCTTCTTCCTAGAGTGTGCCTGGGAAGCCCCAGCTCCATCCTTCCCCTGCTCTGAGTATTTTCAATCTGCCTTTGGACGTCAAGATGCATATTTCTGGCACCCACGGCCTCAGCTGTAGAGTAAGGCCAGCCCCACATCACTGGAGAGTGCAATTGCTCAGGCCTGGATTTTAATCCTCCTAGAAGGATTAAATCCTCCACAGCTGGCCGCAGATGAGCTTCTTGTCCTCTCTGAGTCTCTGTTTCCTCGTCTGGAAAGTGGGGGAAATGCGGGGTTACTGTGGGGATCACACAAAAGATGAATGTGAGATGCAGTGCAGTGTCCGGCACATGCTTCAGTAAATGGCCATTCACTCTTCTCTCTCTTTTATCTGCCAGTATTTACTGAGCTCTTACGATGTGCACAGTCCCAGGCACTGGGATACAGCTGGGAAGAACACAGGCAAAAACCCCTCAGGAACATCCTAGGCGAGGGAGACAGACAATAAATACAGTAAGTGAACTGTAAGGTCTTTAGATGTTCAGTGCAATGGAAGTAAAGTTCAGCAGGAGGAGGGATGGGGAGCAGGGTGGAGGCTGGGTTTGGGCTGCTCCACTCCCTGACCCACAGAGCCATTTGGGGTTATGGTCCAGGATCGAAGGATGCGTCCCTGCTTCCCTGAGCTGCTGAAGCAGCTGATTCGGTCAGGGATAAAGACAGGACAAGACGAGTTGGCCGTCTCATGGTGGGCAGTGGTGGGGAGCAGTGGTGGGGGAAGGGCGGGGCTCTCCTCAGGCTCACAATAGCTTCTTTCTCCCCTGCAGACGGTGAGGTGACGGCTGAGGAAAGGAGGTCTCATTGGTGCACACCACATTCCTGTATTCTCTCCTTAGTGGTTGTTTTTGTTGGCAGTAGTAGAAACAGTAATAGGAGCAACAGCAGTGGTGGTAAATGTAAAATGAATGTTAAGGAGATTCCTCTAGGTGCCTTCTGGCTCCAAGTTCCTGAGCAGGGCTGGGCCACATGGAGCAACCAGAGCTGTCTTCCTGGACAGCTGACATCCCTTTTTTCTGTTTGCTCAGATGCCTGTTTAATTTCTGCATGGGAATATCAAATCCGGAGCTCCCGAGACCCTTCTAGAATGTTCTGTCCTGCACTTAGCATATCTCCTTTCCCTTGACAAATGGACTCCATCTCCTCTCTTTAGACTGGATTTCGCTGATTTGTGTAAATTTGGCATTATAAAGTATTTATATGGCTCAGTGGCCTCTCTCCAGCCTCCTGGCTCCATTCCTTCTTGGGAAGATGAGTGACTGGGCTGGACAGTGACTGGCCACGACTGTGGACACTGCCCCGAGTAGCTCCTGCCACCTCCACCCTTTTAGTCCAATTCCACGAGCGTTTACTGAACACTCCCTCTGTGCTCCGAGTTTGCTCCGTGAGAAATTCTGACATGAACAAAAGGCAGTCCCGCCACGGAGGGGCTGGCACCTGGCAGGTGAGGCAGGGATGGAAACAGCTTCACCTGGGCTGGCGGCGGTAAGTCGTAAGAAAGGGACACGTAGAGCCCCTCAGAGTCCCAGCTTCAGGAGGGGCAGGGAGGGCTTTCTGGAGGCCGTGGCACGTGACCCCAGGTAGAATGGGGCCACGTGGCGGGGAGGGAGGGGGACGCGGAGTGAAGGGAACAGCACAGGGAACAGCAGGGGCAAGTGTGCAGGCAGCAGAATGGGCGCCACAGGGCTGTGTGCTTAAGCAAAGCCTCCGCCCGTGAGACAACGTGGAGGGGCAGATGAAGGCCCCAGGCTGCGGGGTTTTCTTTTGATTCTGAAGCCAACAGAGGGATGAGGGATGGGGATGGGTGAGCCCAGACTGGAAGTGACAAGAATCAGGGGGTGTTTCAAGTGGATCATTCCAGGAGCAAGAGATGGAAACCAGCTCCTACGAAGCGTCTATTCTGCGCCTCTGTATTCGTTTCCTGTTGCCACCGTAGTTTGCTATGGGGTAGCAAACTACCCCACACACTTAGTAACTTAAAACAACACACATTGGTCAGGTGCGGTGTCTCATGCCTGTAATCCCAGCACTTTGGGAGGCTGGGGGGCAGGTGGATCACCTGAGGTCAGCAGTTCGAGACCAGCCTGGCCGACATGGTGAAACCCCATCTCTACTAAAAATACAAAACTTAGCCGAGTGTGGTGGGGCATGCTTGTAATCCCAGCTACTTGGGAAACTGAGGCACGAGAATCACTTGAACCCAGGAGGCGGAGGTTACAGTGAACCGTGATTGCACCACTGCACTTCAGCCTGGGTGATAGAGCAAGACTCCATCTCAAAACAAAATAAAACAAAACAAAAAAATCAACACACATTTATTATCTTACAGTTCTGAAGGTCACAAGTCCAAGATCAGTCTCTGTGAACTAAAATTAGGTGTCAGCGAAGCCAAATTCCTTCTGGAGGTGCCAGAGGAAAGTCAGGAGCCACCAAATCAGACTGAATCAGGTCTAAGCTCCAGGCCCTCAGTGATGGAGAATTAACAGAGCTGACAAAATAAGTGAGAAGATGAGGTTGAGGATAGAGGGAAGGCTAATGACTGCATTTGGGGCCAGATGGAAGGGCCCAGCTGGAAGCTTACACCAAGGGAGGGGTTGGGCTGGGAGCAGTTCTGAAGGTCAAGCATAGACTTGGAGGAGTCCCTGAGATGGGGTTAAGGGAGAAAAGGGTTGGGCATAGAACCAGAGCTGGGAACAGAGCCAGGATGCAGTGAAAAGGCTCCCAGGTGTCATAAGGAGGAGAGAGGGAAGGAGTGGCCAGTAAGGCTGGTATTGTCTAGGAATGTAGTGTCAGACATCAAAGGGAGTGAACAGAAAGACGGTCAAATGCCAAGCAAAGCTCTTGGGTTCAGCAACTTGGGAGTGTCTGGCAGCAAAAATACAATGGTTGCCACCATCACCAGCTCTCAGGTGGTCTTGAGAAGGGCTGTGTTTGGTGCTATCCAGGCTAGGCTGGCTGTAAAGACTGCAAGACCTTTGTGAGATGCTTAAGCTCCTGAAAGATCCTTCTCAACCCAAAGCAAGAACCTCCTGGCTGAGCCCAGTTCGCCCCCACACTGTGAGAGATAGCAATAAGACTCTGATGCTATTTAAGGCACTAGGCCATGGGGCAGTTTGTTATGCAGCATTAATAGCATGGGTCAAGGATAACATTGGTAGTAGTTTCAGGTGGAAATTTGGCAGGAAAATCAGAGGTCTGTTGGCAGATATTTTAGTTCCAAATTGTCCACGGGTACTCTAATTGGAGATGGTATTGGGAAGAAGAGAGTTTTTATCTCCAGAGCTGCCTCTTCCTCCCACTAACACACCAGCCCCTCCTTTCCCAAAGCATTCTGCTCTTGTACCCTCATCATTCGAGTCTACTTTGGGGAAATCAGTGTGTTTTTCTTTCCAGGGCCATCGATGCCTTTAACCTGAGCTCTTCCTCTGAAAGGAAAGACTTGACTCCCCAGTTTCAGTGGTTAAGGGTTGGGTCGGCACTGTACTGATGCTAGGTCACAGTTAAGGGTTGGGTTAGCACTGTACTGACGCTAGGTCACAGCTAAGATTTGGTTCAGCACTGTACTGACGCTAGGTCACAGCTAAGGGTTGGTTCAGCACTGTACTGATGCTAGGTCACAGCTAAGGGTTGGGTCGGCACTGTACTGAAGCTAGGTCACAGCTAAGGGTTGGGTTAGCACTGTACTGAGGCTAGGTCACAGCTAAGATTTGGTTCAGCACTGTACTGATGCTAGGTCACAGCTAAGAGTTGGTTCAGCACTGTACTGACGCTAGGTCACAGCTAAGGGTTGGTTCAGCACTGTACTGATGCTAGGTCACAGCTAAGAGTTGGTTCAGCACTGTACTGACGCTAGGTCACAGCTAAGGGTTGGTTCAGCACTGTACTGATGCTAGGTCACAGCTAAGGGTTGGGTCGGCACTGTACTGAAGCTAGGTCACAGCTAAGGGTTGGGTTGGCACTGTACTGAGGCTAGGTCACAGCTAAGGGTTGGGTTGGCACTGTACTGAGGCTAGGTCACAGCTAAGGGTTGGGTTGGCACTGTACTGAGGCCAGGTCATAGCGGCTTGAGAGAGCCAATTGTTACATTTTAAAGAATTTAGTGAGATGGTTATTGTGATGGTTAATTTTAAGTGTTTAGGTGTTTTGACTGGATTAAAGGATACCCAGAGAGCTGGTAAAGCACTGTTGCTGGGTATGCCTGTGAAGGTGTTTCCAGAAGAGACTGGCATTTGAAGCCATGGACTGAGTAAGGGAGACTCAGCTTCACCCAATGGGGGTGGGCACCGTCCAGTCGGCCGAAAGCCCAGGTAGAACAAAAAGGCAGAATAAAGCTGAATTCATTCTCTCTTCTGGAGCTGGGACACCCTTCTTCTCTTGTCCCTGGACATCAAACTCCAGGTTCTCTGGCCTTTGGACTCTGGGACTTGCATCAGCAACCCTGCTGGATTCTCAAGACTTTGTCCTTGAACTGAGAGTTACACCATTGGCTTCTCTGGTTCTGAGGCTTTCAGACTTGGACTGAGCCCAGCTTCCCTGGGTCTCCAGCTTGCAGACGGCGTATCATGGGACTTCTCAGCCTCCATAATCATGTGCACCAGTTCCCCTGAATAACCCCCTCTCAGATCTCTGTATATACCCTATTGGTTCTGTCTCTCTTGAGAACCTAGACTAATATAATCATTAAACACAACCATTATTAAAAATTAAATTATGGGCCGGGCGCGGTGGCTCAAGCCTGTAATCCCAGCACTTTGGGAGGCCGAGACGGGCGGATCACGAGGTCAGGAGATCGAGACCATCCTGGCTAACACGGTGAAACCCCGTCTCTACTAAAAATACAAAAAAAAAACTAGCCGGGTGAGGTGGCGGGCGCCTGTAGTCCCAGCTACTCCGGAGGCTGAGGCAGGAGAATGGCGTAAACCCGGGAGGCGGAGCTTGCAGTGAGCTGAGATCCGGCCACTGCACTGCAGCCTGGGCGACAGAGCGAGACTCCGTCTCAAAAAAAAAAAAAAAAAAAAAAAAAATTAAATTATGGCTGGGCATCATGGTCCATGCCTATAATCCCAGCACTTTAGGGGGCCGAGGTGGGGGCAGATTACTTAAGCCCAAGAGTTCAAGACCAGCCTGTGCAACATGGCAAAAACCTGTCTCTACAAAAAATTCGCTGGGTGTGGTGATACATACCTGTAATCCCAGCTACTTGAGAGGCTGAGGCACAAGAATTGCTTGAACCCGGGATGCAAAGGTTGCAGTGAGCTGAGATCATGCCCTTGCACTCCAGCCTGGGCGATGGAGCGAGACCCTGTCTCGGAAAACAAAAACAACAACAAAAAAACTTTTACCAACATGCCACTTCAACTTTGGGAGAGGTTTGAGAGAGCCAGAATGGCCACCTTAGCCAGATCCTTGTAGACTTTGGAACTTATGACGTTGTAGTGTTCTCACCAAGGCTTGCAGTATCTATTTGTCGCCAAAAAAGCTGATTTTTTTTTTTTTTTTTTTTTTTTTTTTTTTTTTAGACAGAGCCTGTCTTTGTCTGTTGCCCATGCTGGAGTCCAGTGGCACGATCTCAGCCCACTTACAATCTCCGCCTCCTGGATTCAAGAAATTCTCCTGCCTTAGCCTCCTGAGTAGCTGGGATTACAGGTATGCACCACCACACCGGGCTAATTTTTGTATTGTTAGTAGAGATGGGGTTTCACCATGTTGACCGGGGCTGGTCTCGAACTCCTGACCTCAGTGATCCGCCCGCCTCAGCCTCCCAAAATGCTGGGATTACAGGCATGAGCCACTGCGTCTGGCCCCTTGGCCTTCTCATTTAAACCTTTAACTCTTCACTGCCCCACCCTGCCCTCAACAGTGCCAGGGGTACCACGACAGCAACAAAGCCCACAGCTGCTCTTTCCAGAGGACTTTGAGAGCAGAAAATTTTGTGCAATCACATGAATCTGGGTCCTGCCATTTCCAAGTGTGAAACCCTGGGCTCTTTTGTTGAACTCTTTGGGCCTCAGTCTGGTCCTCCGTAAAATGGGAACGACAACGGAACGTATGCCTTAGGGTGGTAGGGAGCGTTCAGTGAGATCCTACGCAAGTTCTTCGTCCTGGGCTTGGTCCATGATGATCCCTTCACCATTGTGTTCAGACGACAGTGATGACAACTGGCCAAAACGTAGAGCTGGAAGGACTTGGAAGATGATCTTGTCCAATGGGGACACAGAGGCCTGGAGATGGGGAGGTCATGCACCAGCTGCGGTACAGGCCTCAGTTGTGCCGCTTTCCCAGCGGCCTTGACTCTGAAGGGCCTCTGGCCAGGAAGAGCTGGTGGTGCCGGTAAGAGCACCTCCCTCCTCTGCTGGCTCCAGGAACCCTTTGAGGTGGGCGCGCCTCCCAGGCAACAGTCGCAGGAGAGGCAGCCTAGAACTGACGCCGCGAACCAGAGGCCACAGGCAGAACTGAAGAAGGGCCTTCTCCTTGCCTGGCCCTCCTGCTGGTCTCATCTCGACTGGACATTGACCCCCAAGGGCAACAACACGTACAGCATTTAGGAACCACCCTGGACTCCCTCGGCTCTGGAATCCAAGACACAGAGTTTCACCCCAAGTAGGCGTGACCTTGGGTGGGAACCGGAACCTCTGAGTATCCATTTCCTCCTCTGCAAAATGAGCAGATAGGACCGGCTTCATGGTGCTTGCATGGCTCAGTCTTCCTCGCCTTCACGTTGACTCCCATGATTCCCACGAGACTGTGAGCACACCGCCCAGCCTCAGCACACACCCAGTTCATGCAGGTCTTCATCAACTCGTTGGAGATTTTTTTCTTTTTTTTTTTTTCCTGAGACCCTCTTGCTCTGTTGCCCAAGCTGGAATACAGTGGCATGATTTCGGCTGACTGCAGCCTCCACCTCCCAGGTTCAAGCAATTCCCCCACCTCAGCCTCCCGAGTAGCTGGGGTTACAGCCACCCCGCAACACATCCAGCTAGTTTTTGTATTTTTAGTACAGACTGGGTTTCACCATGTTGGCCAGGCTGGTCTTGAACTCCTGAGCTCAAGAGATCCGCCCGCCTTGGCCTCCCAAAGTGCTGGGATAACAGGTGTGAGCCACTGCACCCAGCCCATTGTAGGTTTTAAGATCACTGGTATCATCCATAGTAAAAAGAGAGAGGGATGGTCATGTTCGTAGACCTTAAAGTGGAAAGTCACCTACACCGGGAGGCAGAGACCTGGAACCTTCCAGCCATATGATCTCAGGAAAGTCCTTTCCCTTGTTACGTCTCAGTATCCCCAATTGTAAAGCAGGAGGGAGGACCCTGATGTCGAAGACCCCTCTGGTGCAGGACTGTGAAGTGCCTAGGATGGGCTCCCATGGACCGGCTGGCGTCCCCGGATCCCCAGGGCTCCACCAACCCTGCCCAAGAAGCCCACCCTGCGGGCTGCAACTCCCTCCCCTGCCCAAGGGAGTGCTTCTCAGGGAAGGGTCCAAATAGCTCTCCTGCCGCTCCTCCTGCCTTGACAGGCAGCAGGCTGTGTGGAGAGGCTTTTAAACCTGCCTGGCTGCTGTGAGTATTGATCAGCTTTGTTCCTTAATGGGATTCTTGTGTGCTCGCTGCCGGCCACCCCTCCTCCAGCCCCCATTATTCTGGGCCATCGCTGCTTCAGGCCTCCTTCCCTCAGCTGAATGACACCGAAGACTGGAAGAGCTGAGAGTGGCGCTCCTCTAAGGGGGGGAACGAGGGGACAAGCAAGCCACAGTGCTTGCTGGGGGCTGGGGGCTGAGCCACTGCCTGTCACAAAGGATGGCCGACCGCCGAGCACCTGTCCTAGGAGCTACAGGCTACTTGGTGGCTCCCACGCTGGGGTCAAGCCCTGGAGCCCTCTCCTGAGCCCAGCTGAGCCTGGGCCCTGCGGGGAGCCCTGCAGCCCTTCCTTCCTCTCTCATGGGTCCAAGCAAGTGTGGCCCTCAGGTGTGGGTGGCCATACCCCAGCCTCCCTCTCCCTGTTGTTGCCAAAGAACCCCCAAAAATGTCACCTAGGAAAGTTCTGGATTTCCTCGACTTTGGGAAATGGCGGTTTTCAGGCCGGTCTGTTGCTATGGAATTCAAATTCATGGCAACCTTGTGCCATTGTGTTGGCCGCCTGCCTTAGTTCCTCTGACTTCCTTTACAATCAAGTCAATAAAAGTGTCACCTCGCCCTCATCTTTTTAGTATTTATATTTCAGATCAATGTGAGGCCTGAAGCCCGTCGATTACCCTCCGATGAGTTGCAAAAAAGTGCAGTATTAAAAAGGGCCGGTTCTGAGATGGAGCCAGGGAAGTTGCTGGTCATATGAGTCAAGTCTTTTTCACATACAGCGACATCTTTTATTTCTACGATTGCAATGGCTACCTCTGTTGTAGCTGTTCCTGCCTTTCCTGTGACATCGGGGGCTGCAGTTCCACGCCCCAACAAGTTGCCCGGTTGTCACAAGCCCTCCACAGTGGCTGGGAAACCAACCCTGAAGAGCAGGGACCCTGCGTCACACCTTCCGTGACAGCCCCAAGGGGCATCTTCAGAGAAGAGACACACTCGTGGCACTCAAAGGAAGCCGAATGCACCTGTTCCTGGCTGGTCTGGGAGGAGAACAGGCTTGTGCTGGGGGCATGGAACACAATTGATGGCCAATCGATACCCAAGTCACAGTATCTGCTGCCGTCGGTTTACGTTTTCCAATAGGCGCCTCCTCCGGTCGTCAATACAGTGGTAGAGAACGTTATCTTCAACTTCATACTGGCCCCAGGGCTGCTTCCAAGGCAGCCAGCACAGCCCCTTGCGGCCTGGAATGGAACACAACTGCTGGCGGGCTGGGTCTACGCAGCCACATAGAGGACGTGGGAATAGGCCAGAAACATACACGGCAGAGACTGCGAGCCCCGTGACTGCCCCTACCCATTTCATCCCCAACTCACAGCTTGATGATGTAGCAATGAGGGTGAAAAAGAGGCTCATGCAGGCTTTTTTTGTCTTGTTTTGTTTTGTGTTTTGAGACAGAGTCGCACTCTGTCACCTAGGCTGGAGTGCAGTGGCGTGATCTTGGCTCACTGCAACCTCCACCTTTGGGTGGAAGTGATTCTCCTGCCTAAGCCTCCCAAGTAGCTGGGATTACAGGCAAGTGTCACCAAGCCTGACTAATTTTTGTGTTTTTTTTAGTGGAGATGGGGTTTCACCATGTTGGCCAGGCTGGTCTCAAAGTCTTGACCTCAAGTGATGCCCCCTGCCTTGGCCTCCAAAAGTGTTGGGATTACAGGCATGAGCCAGCATGCCTGGCCTCGTGCAGGCTTTTGAAGCAGAGGGAAAATGTCTCAAAGCACAGCAAGAGGGGACAGAGCTGGGTCAGGGAAGGAGTCTGTTGTTTTTAATAGTTCGTAATTTAGGAAGTAATAGAGTGGCATGAGGAGGGGCTTTGAATTTGCACACCCAGGTGCTCTGCTTCGTAGCTGTGTGATTTTTGGCAAATGACTTAACATATCTGAGCCACGATTCCTTATGCATAAATTGGGGGTGATAACAGTGCCTGACTGGTGGGGCGGCCCACTGGGAGCTTAAAAAGGGTAACGCAGGCAATGAGTCTGGTCCAGGCAACTGGCACAAAGAAAGCGCTCCCTCCTTCTTATTACTAACTTGTGTTATTGTTACTGTGCAAAATGCCTGACCCTCAATCAGACATTGCACCCTGTGGCACTCTGACCATCCCCAAGCAAGGCCTCTACACATGCTTGTGCATGCCTTCTCTGACAAGGAGGGGCTGTGTCTGCTCCGGCCACCCCTGTATCCTCAGAGCCCAGTACTGTTTCACTCGTCATCAGGCTCCATTTTAAGTACTTTTCTGTGCCTAGCTCATTAGATCCTCAATAACATGATGGCTAGCCATTCATCACAACAGTTTCTAGAAAATTCCTTGCAGATGTGAGAATGTGGCTGGTGTCATTGTGGAGTTTGAAGGCGTTTCTCTTGGTGGGTGATGTTGGGAGTCTAATTAGAAATGGTGGGGCAGGCCAGTCGCGGCGGCTCACACCCGTAATCCCAGCACTTTGGGAGGCCGAGGCAAGCAGATTGCTTTGAGGCCAGGAATTGGAGACCAGCATGGGCAACATGGGTGAAACCGTATCTGCACACAAAAAAAGAATGAGCCAGGTGTGGTGGCATGCACCTGTAGTCCTAGCTACTTGGGAGGCTGAGGTGAGAGAATCACCTGAGCCCAAGGAGATAAAGGCTGCAGTGAGCCGTGATTGCACCATTGCCCTCCAGCCTGGGCGACAGAGTGAGATCCTGTATCAAAGAAGAAGGGAAGGGGAGGGGAGGGAAGAAGAGAAGGAAGAGAAGGGGAGGGGAGGAAAGAAGGAAAGGGCTGGGTGCAGTGGCTCACGCCTGTAATCACAGCACTTCGGGAGGCCAAGGCGGGCAGATCACCTGAGGTCGGGAGTTCAAGACCAGCCTGACCAACATGGAGAAACCCGTCTCTACTAAAAATACAAAATTAGCTGGGCATAGTGGCACATGCCTGTAATCCCAGCTACTCAGGAGGCTGAGGCAGGAGAATCACTTGAACTCGGGAGGTGGAGGTTGCAGTGAGCCGAGATCACACCATTGCACTCCAGCCTGGGAAACAAGAGCAGAGCGAAACTCTGTCTTTAAAAAAAAAAAAAAAAAAAAAAAAAAGGAAGGAAGGGGAGGGGAGGGGAGGGAAGCTGGGGAAGGGAAAAGCAAAGCTAGGGCAAGTGACCAGACCATGAGTGTCAAAGGACTCCTTGCTGGTGGTGCCTAAAGACCATGTGCAGCTCACGTCTTCTTGCCTGGCCTCTGGCTCACTCTTTTTTGTATTTTTTTTTTCTTTAAGGTGAAATTTACATAGCATAGAATCAGCCACTTGACAGTGACCATGGCATTTAGTACATTCACGAAGTCGTGCCACCACAACCTCTAACTAGTTCCAAAATACCTTCATCACCTCAAGGTAAAACTCTATCCATTCATTAGCAGTTACTTCCTACTTCCCTTCTCCCTCCTGCAACCACCCATCTGCTTTTCTGTCTATGGATTTACCTATTCTGGATGTTTCATATAAATGGGATCATATAATACGTGACCTTTAGTGACTGGCTGCTTTTACTCAGCATAATGTTTTCAAGGTTCATCCTGGTTGCAGTATGGATCAATACTTCATCCCTCTTTAAGGCAGAATAATATTCCGTTGCCTGGATAGACCACATTTTGTCTATCACCTGTCAGAGGGCACTTGGGGGTGCTTCTACCTTTTGTCTCTTGAGAATAGAGCTGCTGAGGGCACAAGTGTGCAACTCAAATACTTTTGATTTGCATCACAGCTGGACTTGCAGCTCTCAAAACCATCCCCTCTCCGGGTTCTGCCCTGGTGCCCCCATCCCCGTGGTTGACTCCTACTCACTCCTTAGGGCTCAGCTTCATGCCACTTCCTCCAGGAAGCCACCTTGCTGTGCCTGGACAAGGCTGGTGCTCCTCTTCCTGAGGGGCTCCGTGACACTCCGGACATCCCCAAGCAAGCTCTCTGCACGTGCCAATCACTGCTTGTGAATGTCTTCCCTGATGAGGATGCAGCTGGGCCTGCGCCAGCCACAGCTGTATCCTCAGCGCTCAGCACAATCCTGGGTGCATAGGAGGCACTTTAAAATGCTTGTTGATTACCTAGATGGCCATCACCTCTGCAATTACCGGGACTTTGTGGCAGCTTCATAGGTTTTCTGACCCGGGAGCGATCATCATATTGCAGGTTGGAGTGAGCTTCCTTTAATAGACCGGAGAAGCCACCTCCAGTGATTATTGCCAGTGGTGAAAGGCCCTTGGGAGACTTGCTGATAAAACAAAAATGCAGTATGAAAATGGGAGCAGGCCGGGGAGCGGTGGCTCACGCCTGTAATCCCAGCACTTTGGGAGGCCAAGGTGGGTGGATCACCTGAGGTCAGGAGTTTGAGACCAGCCTGATCAACATGGCGAAATCCCGTCTCTACTAAATCTACAAAAATTAGCCAGGTGTGGTGGTGCACGCCTGTAATCCCAGCTACTTGGGAGGCTGAGGCAGGAGAATCACTTGAACCCGAGAGGCGGAGGTTGCAGTGAGCAGAGATCGCACCATTGCACTCCAGCCTGGGTGACAAGAGCGAAACTCTGTCTCAAAAAAAAAGAAAGAAAGAAAGAAAGAAAATAAAATAAAATAAAATAAAAGAGAGCAAAGCTGCCATTAAAAATGATTAATTAGAGCCCTGCTCAACGGTCTATGAGGAACAACTCTGTTAATATTCATGACCCTTGAACATTCTCCATGCACAGCCACTTACTCTTTATTTCTGTACTTGCTACTGCGTGGGGTCACCCCTTACTCTGAAGCTCTCCGAAGCTTGAATTCTTCCCCAGAATGATTCCCTCTGGAGGGAACTGGGCCAGAGTTTCTGCCACTCACTTGCCTAAGGACTGTTACCATTGTTTACCCGCTCCCCAGACACCTGCGCCAGGCAGCTGAGGAAGTGCTTCCCCTCCCACCCCAGCCAGGTAGCAGGCAGAATGAGCCTTTTTTACGGTTTTATTTTGTAGCCGAACGCCACGGTGGTTTCTGGGAAGAGGGGGACAATGCCTGACCCCACGGGAAAAGGTTTAGCTTTCCCTAATAAGATGGCAGCAGAGAGATGACACAGAGAGAATGAAGGGACGGCTTCAATAGGGCAGCTGAAAGGAAACCATTCACGAGGGAAGGCAGAGCGAGAAGCCCGCAGGGGCAGGCGCCCCAGGAGCCCGTCAGCTCCACGGCAGCTCCAGCTGGGGAACATGCCAACTGCAACCTGGGAAAGCGCCAATTAAAAATATTAACCCCTGTGCAGGGCTCCGGACGCGGGTGCTGGTCAAGGCGGAGCTGCAGCTCTGTGCTTTGAGGAAAATGTGTAGGAGAAAGAAGTGCAGAGAACCCAGTCGGGCTCATTGTTTTGCCTGTCCTGGTGGGAGCAAAAATCACTCCCTCGCACTTTTTGCCTGTTTCTTGCCCCTGTGGCATCTTTGCTCTCCATCGGCCTCTTAGGAAGGGTCTCCTGTCTGCAGTGCCATTCACCCTTGTGAGGGCTCCGTGAGGAGAAAGACCGCGTCCACGTTGCTTGCTGGAGCCCAGCACACAGCAGGCGCTTAATAAATGCTCGATGAAGGGTAATTCGGTTATTTAGCCCTATTTAATTATAAACAACTCTCAATTGTCTTCAAAAATGATCAGGAGGGGAAGAGAACATTCAAACATGTCTATTTGTCTTGGGAGTGGGTTCTTGGACTGATATTTCGTAATGCATGTGATTACGTCAGGTGTTTTGCAGGAACCTTCTTCTCCAGGTCTGAGATGTGTTCAGTAACTTTTCCTCTTTAAAGGTAACTGGCATTCACTGGGTACTGCATATGCACTGGGCCGCGTCTGAGGGCTTCGTGCTCACATGCTCCGGATGGAAGCGCGATAGTAACTGCACTTCCCAGCACTAGGAGCATCAGATATGTCCCAAACAATAGCCAGCCACACACACCACACACACCAAACACACACACACTACACACATCACACACACCACACTCACCACACACACCACACTCACCACACATACATACACACACACCACGCACACACACCACATACACCACACACACACCACACACCCCACAAACACACACACACACATACCACACACATCACACACACACCACACACACCACACACACCACACACACACCACACACCCCACACACACACCACACACTCCACACACACACCACCACACACCACACACGCCACACGCGCCACACACACACCACACACGACACACACACCACACACCACACACACCATACACACACACCACACACACACCACACACACCACACACACACCACACATACCACACACATACCACACACACCACACACCACACACACACTACACACACCACACACACACCACACATACCACACACCACACACACACCACACACACCACACACACACCCCCCACACCCCCCACATCCCCACACACACCACACACACACACACCACACACACACCACACACATCACACACACCCACACCACACAGCACACACACGCCACACACACACCACACACGCACACCACACACGCACATCACACACGCACACCACACACACACACCACACACACACCACACACACCACACACACACACCCCACACACCCCACACACACACCACACACACACACACCACACACACACCACACATACACCACACACACCACATACACACCCCCCACACACCCCACACACACACCACACACACACCACACACACACCACACACACTGCACACACACATCGCACACACACCACACACCACGCACACACCACACACACGCCACACACACACGCCACAACACACGCCACAAACACGCCACACACACACACCACACACCATGCACACCACGCACACCACACACACACATATCTCACACACACACCACACAGCACACACTCACACACTACACACACCACACACACACACACCACATACACACCACACACACACATCACACACACATCATATACCACACCACACACACACCACACACGCCACACACACGCACCACACACACACCAGACACACACACCACACACACCACACACATACACACACACACCAAATACACACCACACACATACCACACACACACACCATACACCACACAACACACACACACCACACACGCCACACACACACACCACACACACACCACACACACCACACACACACCACACACACACCACACACACCACACACACACCACACACACCACACACACACACCACACACACACCACACACACACCACACACACCACACACACCACACACACCACACACACACCACACGTACACCACACGCACACCACACGCACACACCACGCACACACCACGCACACACACACCACACACACATCACACACCACACACCACACACACACCACACCACACACACACCACACACACACCCCGCACACACAGACCACACACACACCCCGCACACACACACCACACACACACACACACACACACACAGAGCTTCATAGCCATATTTAGTGATTAGATAATATAAAAAAGTTTGCACAAAGCTGACTTTCCCCAGCAGGTACATTCCTTGCCTTGTGATCTTGATGGGGAAACTGAGGCTCAGAGAAGTGAAGCCACTTCCTAGGTTCACACAGCTAGAGACTGGCAGACTATAGGATGTGGTGTTTGTGTAAATGCAAATGTATTTGAAACCTTTTGATTCTGAGGCTAGAAGTTCATTCCAGAGGATCCCACTGTCTTCTGCTGCACATAAACACGATCTCCTGCTTTGCTCTTACGTGACTGTGACTGGCTTCGACCCCTGTTGTGGAAGCGAGCTGGTGCTCCCTGCACCGCCCTTGCCTGGGGCAGCTACAGCTCAGCCTGGCTCGGCACTCCCCATCTTGCCAGATTGCCCCAGTCCCTCTAGACAATCAGGCTGGTCTTCCCCAGCCTCCCAGCTCTGTCTTCAGTGCCCTTTAATTAAACAGCAACTCTCCACGGAAAGCAATTGAATTATCTAATTATGCCCTCCTAACCCAATTGCCGTCGTTAGCACCAGTGACTTGGCGAAGCAGGTGTCTCTGGAGCTCGATGGGAGCCAGTAGTGACCCCCAAGCCACTCCTCTCTCTCACCCCACCCAACCCCAGACCTTGTCCTAAATAATGAACAGCCCAGAACCTGATGGCTGTGCTGGCTGGGACCTCAGCTGCTGGCAGGAGCCTCAGCTGCGCTTAAATGCTCCTGAGTGGTTGCAAAGGACAGGGAGGGTAGCACGTTCATCCAAGAGACCGCCTCCTCCCCTGGCTGGGCCCCTGGACCGCTCTGTGGCACTCACAGCATCTGGCTCCATATCCACTGGTTTGTTTTGTGTAATCATCCTGCGGCTCCCGAGCGGGCATCTCCTGTGTGAGGGCACACTGCCAGGGGCTGGGCATCAGAGATGAGGTCTTACTGTCACCTGGTTATAGTCCTAGGACATGACCTTCACCCTGACTGAAGCTGGGGCTGGCTGACTCACCCCTGCCTTTTCTGGGGCCCCCAGCTTAGAGCCCCTCTTGGAGAAGGGTTCAAGGCATATTTGAATAATAACTATTAAGATCAAATTCTAATATCGTGTGCATAGTATTGAATGTGCTTCCTATGTAGCTTGCACCAGGTTCTTTTAAATTAAATGTAATTCTTACTTTTTTTTTTTTTTTTTTTGAGATAGAGTTTGGCCCTTGTTGCCCAGGCTGGAGTGCAATGACATGATCTTGGCACATTGCAACCTCTGCCCTCCGGGTTCCAGTGATTCTTCTGCCTCAGCCTCCTGAGTAGTTGGCATTACAGGCATATGCCACCATGCCAGGCTAATTTTGTATTTTTAGTAGACATGGGGTTTCACCATGTTGGCCAGGCTGGTCTCTAACTCACGACCTCAGGTGATCTGCCCGCCTCAGCCTCCCAAAGTGCTGGGATTACCAGCATGAGCCACCAAGCCCAGCCTTACTTTTTAATTTGAAACAACTTCAAACCTATGCTAGTATAGCAAAACTAATTCCTGTGTATCTTTCCCTCGAGTTCCAGTTTGTGAGCATCTTGCCACATTGCTCTCTCTCTCCACACATAATCTATCCTGTCTTTGTTTTTGTTTTATTGACTCTTTCTAGAGTTAGTTGCAGACATCACGCCCCTTCACCATGAATTACTTGCAGCTTGTGTCATCTAAGCACGGGACACTCACAGCCTCAGGACAATGATCAGATTCAGGAAATGTAATACTGATAACATAATACTACCCTATATGGGAGATTGTCCCTGTGCACGTTTTGCTAATTTTCCCAATACTCCTCTTTTCAGTAATTTTATATTTTCCCTTGATCCAGGGTCCAGTCCAAGACCCCACATTACATTGAGTTGTGCCTCTTCAGGCTCCTTTAGTCTAGACCAACTCCTCAGCCCATATATACACACACACACACACACAAACATACATATATATACGCATATGTGCATGTATATATGTAAGTACATGTATATATGTGTATATATGTATACATGTATATACATATATGTGTACCTTATATGTACATTTATGTGTGTATATATACTTTTTTAATTTTGGAAAAATTTTAGATTTACAGAAAATTTCCAAAGTTAGAACAGAGAGTTCTCCATAACCCTTCATCCAGTTCCCCCTAAAGTTATCATCTGACGTAACCAGAGTACACCTGTCAAAACTGAGAAATGAGCATTGTTACTGCACTACAAACCGAACTCCAGACTTTGGATTTTATCCTTTTTTCCACGAATGTCCTTTTTCTGTTCCAGGATCTCACTTCGCACTCAGCAGCAGCTGTTGATCTTTCAAGAGACTGATGGACGTTAGGTTCTTTCCAAACTTGTGTCATTTTAATTTCCTCAACAACCCGGCAAAGATGGTGTGTTATCGAAGAAACTGAGATGAGAGGAGGTGAAATGACTCGCTCAAGGTCACACGGCTAGTAAGTGGAAAACGCAGACTCAGTCCCCTCAGCCTGGCTCCAAAGCTAGCTCTAACTTCATCTGCATCATGACTCTCTCTCTCTCTCTCTCTCTCTCTCTCTCTCTCTGTCTTTCTGTGTCTGTCTGTCTCTCCCTCTCATGCACACATCACACTCACACAGAGGTGCACACACAGAGCATTTTACCCATATTTAGCAATTGGCTAACATAAACAATTTTAACAATGCGTCAAATATTAAAAGAATCCCTCACTTTATCCAACAGGTACATTCCCAAAAAGTTGACTGTAGTTCTCTAGAAGGGCTCACTAGAAAGTAGCCATGTATCGGCCGGGCGAGGTGGCTCACGCCTGTAATCCCAGCACTTTGGGAGGCCGAGGCAGGCGGATCACCTGAGGTCAGGAATTCAAGACCAGCCTGGCCAACATATTGAAACCCCATCTCTACTAAAAATGCAAAAATTAGCCGGGCGTGGTGGCGCGTGCCTGTAATCCCAGCTACTCCAGAGGCTGAGGCAGGAGAACCGCTTGAACCCTGTAGGCAGAGGTTGCAGTGAGCCAAGATCACGCCACTGCACTCCAGCCTGGACAATAGAGGGAGACTCCATCAAAAAAAAAAAAAAGGAAAGAAAAGAAAAAAGAAACCATATATCCTTTGCCTGCTATGGGCTCAATACTTTGCATATATTTCATTTGATCAGTGCACAACTGTTGATGGGACATGCTGTCACGCCCATTTTAGAGATATGAAAATGGAGTCACAGACATGAGAACTGACTCATTCTAGGTGGAATGGCCAGTTACTAGCTGAGCGGGGATTGGAACTCAGTTCCCTTTGTCCCCAGTGCCTCGTCCTTAACCACCAGGTTCAACTCACTCCCAGATGACAGGGCTCCCACTGTCCTTATGCGTCCTAGTGCAGTGGCAGTGGAGAATGCTGGACAGAATGGCTGCAGAGGCTCTGGGGTGGGCCCGAGGCCGCTCATGATTCCCAGGGACTCCTGTGCCTCGAGCAGCCGGTGCCACCCTGTCACTCACAGGGACGAGGCTGATCCAAGGGCTCCACTTTAATAACGGGTCCAGCTGGTGCCAGCTTTTATTTTAGCGACGTGTGAATGCTGTTGCCATGGAATGCAGCCTTATACCCAGGGTGCAGGAATTACCGAGAGGAGAAGCTGCTCTGGGCTATGTTTTTCCCTCTATCCAAATTTCATTTCCCTCGGCTTGTTCCACCACTGATTATCTTTTTAGTGTTCGTGGAAAACTGGCACGCGGAGGACAATTTGAGTCAAGGCGCTCTGTGCTTTATAGTCCCCAGTCCCCATGTGTTTACAAGCCACCACTTCTGAGAAGGAGGGATATGAAATTGTTATTTTCCCACCGTGTGTGAAAATAGCATCGGAGTAGAGCGTGGGGCAGGATTGGTCCAACATGCCAAACAGCAGCTCTTCCTTCTCAGTAGGACAGCGGTCCCCAAACTGCTCCTCAGACACCCTTCGCTCCTGTTAAAACTTGACTTAAAACGTCTCCTTTTGAAAAGAGGGGCTTGGGATTCCCAGGAGTCTTTGGCTGGGCATGTACACAAACCAGTGGCCCTCTCGGCCGTGCGGTGCGTGAGCCCTGGCTTATGTATCAGCAGAAATGGACTTAGCTTCCAACGAGCTGGGTGACCTTGGGCCAGTGACTTTGCCACCCTCCTCAATTGCCTCATTCATTTTTTGTTTTTTTCTTCAAGACGAAGTTTTGCTCTTGTCACCCAGGCTGGAGTGCGATGGCGTGATCTCAGCTCACTGCAGCCTCCGCCTCCTGGGTTCAAGTGATTCGCCTGCCTCAGCCTCCCAAGTAGCTGGGATTACAGGCACCCGCACCACATCCGGCTAATTTTTTGTAGTTTTAGTAGAGACAGGATTTCACCATGTTGGCCAGGCTGGTCTTGAACTCCTGACCTCAGGTGATCCACCTGCCTCAGCCTCCCAAAGTGCTGGGATTACAGGCGTGAGCACTGTGCCCAGCCAGTTTCCTCATTTGTAAACCAGGGAAACAACTGGTTCCAGCTCAGAGCTGGGGGATAAAGAAAAAGGCTGTAAAGCTCAGTGCCCGGCACAAACTAACCACATAGGGATGGGAGCTGGCAGCAGTATCGCCTTTTCTTCCCATGACCACTCCCTACTTCCTTCCTTCCTTCCCCTCTTCCTCCTTCCTGGACAAAGGGACAGGGCATGAGGTTGGGGAAGTGGTGAAGGAGTGGATAAAAGGCTAAATGGATGCTTTTAGCCTAGTAGAGGGCACAATACATATCTCCAAATAGCTGCAATGCCCGTGAGACTGTACTCATGGCCCGTGGTCACCGAGCGCAACCTCCGCCTCCCAAGTTCAAGACCAAGCACTTCTGGTACATACGGTTTTAACTGCAACCTCCGCCTCCCAGATTCAAGACCAGGCGCCAGTACATGTGGTTTTAAGTGCACTCTGTGCATGATTTTTTTCTTTTCTTTTCTGTTTTTTGTTTGTTTGTTTGTTTTTTGAGGCAGAGTCTCACTCTGTTACCCAGGCTGGAGTTAAATGGCACAATCACGGTTCACCGTGGCCTCTATCTCCCCAGACTCAGGTGATCCTTCCACCTCAGCCTCCTGACTAACTGGGACCACAGGTGTGCACCACCATGCCCCACTAACTTTTGTATTTTTTTATAGAGACGGGGTTTCACCATGTTGCCCAGGCTCGTCTCAAACTCCTGGGCTCAAGTGATTCTCCCACCTCGGCCTCCCAAAGTGTTGGAATTACAGGCGTGAGCCACAGCACCCGGCCTATGAGATCTCTTCTAATCCTCAAAACAATCCCATGGGGAAGGGGCTATTCTTATTCCCATTTTGCAAATGGGAAGACTGAGATTCAGAGAGATTCACTAATACATCAAAGTCACACGTCTGTGGGAGGGTGGGGGCTGGGGTTTCAAGCTGGTCGTCTGCAGAGCCCTAAGCTTTGTCACTACCACGCCCTTCCCACAAGAGCAGCCTAGGGCCTCGGGGTCGGGGGCTGGTATTAGCTCTTCCAGGTGGGAGAGCCAGAGGAGGGAGCAGCAGGGTCACCCCTGAAGCCCTGTAGGATTTCCTGGAGACTTATGGCGAGAGTAGGCCTGGGTTGGGGGCCAGAATCCACCATTTTCAGTGCCTACTATCTTGTTCCCAAGGAAGAAACATCCAGGCCAGGGGCATTGTGGGTGTGTATGGGAAACAGCCTGGGGCGCCGGATTGCAGCGTGGAGGGCAGGAGGGAGCAACATGAAGGGGATGATGGGGGAAGCTGGGCTAGCGTCACTTTAGGGCCATTTGCAAACCTTATTCTCTAGGCAGTGAGAAACGGAGGGTGGTCAGTGGAACGAATGGGGGAGAAAGGGTGTGGGGCCCAGATGATGGCATTGAAGGTACAAGTCAGAAACTGAACTGTCTGCTGAGGGGCGTTCATGGTCATCCATTTACTCATCTGTTGTGTCCTTGAACTGTTACGTTCTTCCCAACTAACATACAAGCTCGTTGAGGTCAAGTGGAAGAGCGAATGTCGTGGGTGCTCAGGGGGCCGTGGGGAGTTTCAGCAATTAGGGGCGGCTCACTGCTGTCAGCACCATCTACCTTCTTCCCCCTGACCTGGCTCCTTGTCTCCAGTTGCCATGTTTTTTCTTCTTCTTCCTCCTCTAGGGCAGGTGAAACCCCAAGGAATGCCTGGAAGTGGGAGGAGTGGAAAGCGGGTGGTGAGGGGAGCACCCCGCGGGCTGTCCAGGCAGGCAGGGGGTTCTCGGTGCCCTCCATCTGCTGTGGGAATTCCAGGCAGCTGGGGAGAACTTGGACGGACTGTTTTCACTAGGAGTCATACCCACTAACCCACACCCACACACAGACCTCCACATTTCTCATCTGAACACGGAGAACATATTTCAGAGCTGTGATTGTCTCACTATGTGTGTGAGGGGGAAAAGCTGACAGGTAAGACAATCCTATTCAGGAGAGAGAAAGTGTATGAGACAGAGAGAGAGAGAGAGGAGAGTGTGCAATAGCAAGAACTAGAAAGAAATGCACTTTTATTATTATTATTATTTTAAGACAGAGTCTTGTCCTGTCACCCAGGCTGGAGTGCAGTGGTGCAATTATGGCTCATTGTAGCCTCGACCCCCTGGACTCAAGTGATCCTCCAACCTCAGCCTCTTGAGTAGCTGGAACCACAGGCGCATGCCACCATGCCCAGTTAATTTTTTTATTTTTATTTTTTGTAGAGATGAGGTTTGGCTATATTGCCCAGACTGGTTGCAAACTCCTGGCCTCAAGCCATCCTCCCACCTCGGTCTCCCAAAGTGCTGGGATTACAGGTGCAAACCGCTTTGTCTGGCCAAATTTGATTTTAAACATGCAATTAGCATCTATGCTGATCTTATTAATCCACTAATTACTTAGCTTTACCTGAGCACACAGGAGTCATTTAATATAAACTGCACATACCCCTCTTCTTACTCATTGCTTGTCAGTTCATTCAGCTAGCACACATGTATTGAGTGTCTACTGTGGGCAAGGTACAGGAGGTCTTCACTGAGCCAGCCAGGCAAAGCCTTCCCATGTGCAGCTTGCAGTCTGGTGGAGGTGTGAGGAGGGGGCCCCAGTAACCAGGAAAGTCACAGCATGGTGTGGGCAGGGCTCTGTATCAGGGGAAACATCGGATCAGGTAGGAGCTGCGGAGTCCTGGGCACCTCCAGCATAGGCTACATCTGACCCTCTGACTGTCTGCCTCCCGACCCCTCTGGGTTTCAGAAGGGTAGAACTATATCAGTCTTGCTCTCTGTCATTCTTCTGGATAAGGCACATGGAATGACCCTGGTAGGTACTTATTAGATGAATAGATATCACTTTTTTAACACCTACTCAGGCACAGTCCTTGGCATGACCGGCCTATTTCATGCTGCATAATTGTTGTCTCTATTTCCTTTATGTAGATAAGCGGACTTGGAGAGGTGAGATTGCTCGCATCGAGTTTTATGGTGAGAGAGTGGTAGAGTGGGGATTGGAACTACTTCTTTCCCAAGATCTCATTCCCCCCATTCCCCCTTCTCCCAAAGCCAGACCTGCTTCTATCAGCACCTGCCACCTTCTCAACAGCCTGCACCAGGTAGAGGTGAGGGAAGGAAGGGCAGGTGGGAAGGAGGGTGGAAGGAGAGGGCAGTCTGGAGTCAGGAATATCTGCGGCGCCCAGTCTCAGCGTCTTGTGATGCTGAAACTCAAGAGCCCCCTGACTCAGCAGGATATTAATAACCCTGGCTGGTCCTGGGAGGGCACTTCTGCCAGGGAGGAGAACAGCACGGTTGTGCACCCTCCCTGCCACCGTGGCAGCTCACACTCCACTGTGCTCACCTTGTCTGGCTCCGCACACACAGGGAGCTCCCTGGAAGCTCTTTGGAGCTGATGCTGGTCTGTATCTCCAGACCCTAACACAGAGCGTGGTGCACTGAAGGCACTCAATAAATAACTGTGAAGGCAATGAATGAATGGATGGATGGACGGATATATAAATGAACCTTCAAATTTCCCAGAAACATCCCTCCAAGTTCCTCTCTCTACTTTATCATCTAGTTGCACATAACATGTGCTCAATGAACACGGGTTGGCCGGGCACAGTGGCCCACACCTGTAATTCCAGCACTTTGGGAGGCTGAGGTGGGAGGATCGTTTGAGCCCAGGAGTTTGAGACCAGCCTGGACAACATAGTAAGACCCTTGTCTCTACAAAAAATTTAAAAAATTAGCCAGGCATGGGGGCACACACTTGTAGTCACAGCTACATGGAAGGCTGAGGTGGGAGAATTGCCTGAACCTGGGAGGTAGAGGCCTGTCCTCACCATTGCAGCAGTCCTCGTGGATAGCAGCAAACCCACATGCAGATGCCTCATGCCAAGAGGTTCTTTCTGGAAACTGCCTGGTCATACCCGGTTAAGAGGTTCCAGCCTCACTCTGGCCTGGGCAACAGAGTGAGATCCTGTCTCAAATAGTAGCAGTAGTAGTAATAATAATAATAAATACACACATATTCATGTTTAACATTGCCCTCAACTGAATGCATTTTTCAAGCATTGTGTGTGTCTGATGTGGCCCTGGGCTGACTATAGGGTGGGCAGAGACTCATCCTCATCCTCTAGAACAGGGAGAACATGGAGTCCAATGCGCCTCTCCCCCATCCCAGACAGACATGACAAATCCATCGCCAGGCAGCCATGACTAGTCAATCACGGCACTCTGTCCTGATAACCTGGGGTCCAGCTCAACACAGTCCCCTCGTCAACAATAATACTTGGAATTATCCCCCTCTATGCCTGCTGCACTTCTCCATCTGAGTCTAAGAGACCACAGACAAGGGCAGCCGGAGAAGAGCCCCCTCTTCCATAGGCAGAAGCTACTCTCCTCTCTGGTTATAAAATGCAGAGTCGTGGGTGGGCTTAGCTGGGGGAAGGTTTCTGGAGACAGTAAAGCATAGGCTCTATAGGACCAGAAGTTGCCTTCCTGCTCTGCTGTGGGGAGACCCCAAGGTGGCCCAACCCCAGTGACCTGGGCTCTGAGGGGGATGCTTGGGGGTCGGGTCTTCCTGAAAACACCCTAGGAAATCCCAATGGACAGCAGAGAACCACATCACCCCAAACTCTGGGGTGCAGGCATGTGCACATGTGTGTTTGAGGTCAGCAGTGATTATCAGGATACTGAACAACCAGCAGGCCATGGGTGCTGCTCAAGGGGACAGGCAGGTGCCAGGTGAGTGCAGGAGTGAGACCTAGAGGTCCTGCTGCTGTGCCAGGCACTAGTCCAGGTAGCTGCTGGGTTTGGGGTAGGTCCAGCTATCTAGAGGTTTCCAGGGAAAGGTGCTGAATGGCCTGGGAAGTGGCATGGGGAGACCCTCCAGGGGCCCAGAATCGTGGCTCTTTGCCAACAGTAAATGCATGAAGTATTTCAATGTTTCAACAAATGGCAGTGGTGGCCCTCGTGCATTTCAGCCGGATAGCAGCAGCCCCACGGGCGGATGCCTCATGCCAAGAGGTTCTTTCTGGAAACTGCCTGGTCATACCTGGTTAAGAGGTTCCAGCGTCACCCTTGGGCTCCCAAGGCCCTGCAGACACAGAGCAGTTGCTAGGTACATGTTTGGCCATTTAGCTAAAAAGGAGAGTTTTTCCCAGTGTACTGTAAGGCATTTCTGGAGCTCACATTGGCAAAAATTAAAAATCAAAGCGCAGACCGGAAGCTCAGGCCTGTCTACCGGGTCTGCCGCCTCCGTGTTCCCCAGTGGCCGCGCCGCTGGCTGCCCAGGGCGTCACCTGTGCCGTGTGCGTGGCATGTTAATGTCAGGCTTCTAACAATCCTGTTCCTAACGTGTGTCTCTCCTCTCCTTAGGGAGTTGTCATTCTGTTGATCGTTCAAGGAAACATTTGTACTGGGTTAGTTGAGACTCCTGTGTCAGGAGAGGACCTAGGAGGTTAGCAGCTTATCTGAAAATGTTAGCACTGGAAGGACCCTCAGGGCCACCAGCTCAAACTCCTCCCCTGACGGATGAAGATCCTGAAGCCCAGAAATGGAGTCAGGGACTCAGCTACAGTCCCAAAGCTTTCAAGGGACAGAATTGGGGCAAGAAATTCTGAGAAGTGTGGGAGGGGAAGGGTCAAGGCACTGGCCGTGGGGTCACAGGCGTGTGTTTGGATCCTGGTGTAGGACTTGGATAAAGTTGTTTCACCTTTCAGAGCCTCAGTTTCCCTATCTGTAAGGTGGGGACAAGGAAGAGCCCCCTCCTTCCAGGTCTGGCACATGTTCTGTTTTGTGGGGTGCGAGTCAGGGTTTGGAAGAGAGAGGCGGTGCTTTTGGCTTCACGGTGGATGGGTGATGTAAGCTGACCTCAGAGAATGAGTTCATTTGAATAGCAGTTCAGGGATATGTCCCTCTATTTGACAGGAAAGTATATTTTCTTTGCCTTCCAATGTCACCCCACTTCACTGTCTTATGAATTCAAAGCCAAAGGTGGCCTTTCCCCCTTTGAGGTGGGATGAGCACTCCCTGTTTCTAGAGGCCCAAAGGCTATTCTAGGTAAGGAGAGGTCCTTCTGCTCAGGCTGGGGACATTTTCCAGGATCAAGGGTTCACCTGCTCCTGGCAGGGTGATCACCTGCAGGGCTCCTACACCCTTCTGAGCACTCTGCAGTCATGATTACATTCTTATCTTCTCACGACTACCCTGAGAAGTGGTGCTGTTGTGCCCATTGTACAGATGGAAAAATTGAGGTGAGAAGGCGTGTCCAAGGATATAAGTGGCAGCACAGGGACTCTCAACCTCGGCTGTCAGGTTCTGAGGCCAGGCTCATAAATGTCAGGCTTACCGCGAATGTAGCCAAAGACTATCAGATAGGCCACTGGAGGACCATCCTGGGACCATCTCAGCGTCCCCAGGTGACCACGCCACACATGCTTGGCTCAGGGCCCCATAGGCCTCAAGGTGATCTCCAAAAGCAGTAAAAGGAGCTGGGGTCATCAGAGCTACAGAGAGGGGTCCTGGAGGACCCTCTGGGCAGGGCCGGGAGTGGGCCAGATAACCACAGAACTGCATCGTGCAGCCAAGTTGGACTCCAGAACCAGCAGGACCAAGAAGAGAGGAAGTCGGGCCCAGAACTTTTCTTTTCCTGTATTCAAAAGAAAATCTCCTGGGAGTCCTTTTGAATGTGAAAAGCCATGTCCCTCCAACTCCCAGGTGACGCAAAAAGCAAAGCATGTGGCTAAGTGGCCCTGGCCACTTCTCCCTCCCAGCCTGCATGTCTGTGTTTACTCCACCAGTAAAAAAAAAAAAATGAACCCAGTGAAAAAGGAGTGAAGGGTAGGGATGGGAGGCAGAAGAGCCTGTGAGGAATCCCCAGGGGGGACAACTCACCAGGACCCCCAGAAAGAGGAGGAGTCCCACCCACAGAAATGGGGGCAGCTTGGGTTAAGTGTGGACATCCTAGAGGTCATGGGCAGCGGCCAGCCAAGTCCACGGAGCGAGAGACCAGTGGCAGCTGGAGCTGTCTCCATCCATTAGGTCGAGCGTCATGAAATGAGAAATCCATGCCGGTTCCCAAGATCAAGAGTTGACTATGTGAGCAATGGTACCTGCTACCTTCTAGGGAGCCCTGATCCCAAGGCCTTCCTTTGAATAGAAAAGATTGACCAAGAGTATGGTAGGAGGAGGAAGAGAGACGGACTCTGTCTCACCGTGTCTTACAGCCTGGACTGCCGGAAAGCACGGACGTGGGGATGTTTGGGGAAATATCACTGTTTCCTTTTGGCAGGATTCAGAGCAAGGGTCAGGGTCAAGGTCATAGGACTCAGAATTCAATGCTTTGATGGACCAAGAGTTTGTATGCCAATGGTGACAACTTAATGAGGAAATGGTTGCCCACAACACAGCGTGTGTGAATGTGCACGTGAGATCAGGACAGAAGCAGCCAGGGAATACCTTTCTGTAGATCAGTTTGTCTCGTCGTGGGTCGTCGTTCAGATTTTTCAGCTGCCTTTCGTTACAAAGATTGCTGCGCCCGGCTTGCCTACAGCTGTCGTTCATCTGTGCAGGACTTTGCATGGTTGCAAGTGGGTGCTTTTGGGGTGGGGCCTACATGGGCCTCTTTTTGAATGAAGACAATGATGAGGGGAGCGGGGGTGGGGGTGCGGTGCTCTGAAGGCCGCTGCCATGAGCTCCCCAGGGCAGTGGGAGGCAGAGGGCTGAGGCGCAGAGCAGGTCGTTCTATAACTGGGTCAATTACTTAGTGACCAGCACATGTCTGAGAGGAAGGCCACATCTGCTTTGCTGTCCTGGAGGCCCAGATCACCTGCCCAGTAAGGAAGAAAGATGTTTTCCTCTAGGTGAGGAGTCACTGGTGGGAGGGGGAAGCAGCTTCCTCCCGCTGATAATGCGTTTTCCCTTCTGATTGCAGCCTTTCCTCAGCTCCTGCTCTCCTTGCTGATGCAAACCTCTTCCCAATCACCTCCACACATCCCTGCTGCCCCGAATGGGAGCCTGTGAGAAGCTTGCACACCTGGCGAGAGGATCAGGTGGACCCAGGAGAAAGATTCCGTGGCTCAGCCAGCTGCGGCTCCTTCCACAACTTCTCCAGCTTCCCACATTGGGAGTTGGGAGAAACTGTCCCAAAAGCAGGAGGGGAATGGGCGGGGTGAGGATGGAAATTCAGATTCAGATCCAAGAGCCGATTCTGAATTGCTTATGTGTGAAAAGAGACACTGTGGCTGGGAGGAGAGCTGCGGCTGGTGTTCCCATTTATTTCCCAGGCTTGATGGCCAGGTGACACTGGATAGTCTAACCCCATTGCTCTTCTGACACGGAGTGGTGTTCCCCTGGACTCCCCATCACCGTGGAACAGAGAGCCTTGGCCAGAGGAGAGATTTGGCCAATGATGACGAATCAGAACGGACATTTCTTGAGCACCTACTTACTACCTGTAGCAATTCCTACACATTTTCTCAGTGAATCCGTCCAACAATCCCAGGAGGTAGGTGCCATGACTATCCCCACTTGACAGATGAGGTAACTGAGGCCCAGAGAGGTGGGAGTAGAGGTCTGGGTTCCCACCAAGCCTGGGGATTGCTCTTGGCACTCCTAGTTTGAGCTTTCCTTGTCTCCTATCCTGAGAGGTAGGACTTGCCTCCACCATCGACTTTGTGTTGTCTAGTGTTTTTGGCAACACCGCCAGGCCAGCACGCTCACACTCTGCCTGCATGCATGTGTATGTGCATATGCATCCTTATACGCACTCACACTTCCTCAGACTGCACCGCCTCCCTGATTTGGCCCGTGTCTGGCACATAGTAGGTGCTTAGACAACCTAGGTGAGGTGCACAGGCAGCCTGGTCGATGTGATATGAATAATCCCACTAGACTTGCTGCACCCCAGAGGCAGGACCCAGTGGATCTCTCACCATGGGCATCCCCAGGGCTGGGGGATGCTGGCACACAGTAGGTACTCAGTGGGTAGCCCACAATTGCCCAGAAGATGCCCAGAAGTCCTGAGCTCGAAGCTGGCAGGACTGGGCAGTTACCCACTCTCACTGAGAAAGGGGTGCCAAGGCTCCTTTGCATCCTGTCTCCTGAGCCTGAGGAGTCCTCAGAGACTCCGGAATTCATGGCAGTGAGCAGCAGTGGGTCCTGCCTCTGGGGCTTCCAGATGACAGACCGGCTGCCTGCGATCCCTGGCTCTCTGCTGCTCCGTGGAGGGTGGAGGGGGCGGGCTTCCTTCTCACAGCAGAGACCCCTCCCCGGGGAGCTGAGCAGCTTTGCCTGGAGGAGCCTGGACTCTTCTGGGCTGAGCTTTGCTGCTTTCCTCTCCCTGTCATGCTGCTGGAACTCGGGAAAGAGACATTTCCATGGGAACTCACGGATTGGAGGGATCCCAGCCAGGCTCCCGGTGGAAGAAACTTTGCAGAGAAAGGCACGGTGGCTCAGTAGTATTTCCACCCAGTCCACAGGGGCTGTTCTCACTGCCCAGGGCTCACATGCCACGAGCTCTGGAGAAGGCACCAAGTCACTCCCAGCTCCCAGTCCCTGTATCTCCTTTTTTTTTTTTTTTTTTTTTGGCTCTGTCACCCAGGCTAGAGTGCAGTAGTGCAATTTGATCTCAGCTCACTGCAACCTCCACCTCCCAGGTTCAAGTGATTTTCATGCCTCAGCCTCCCAAGTAGCTGGGACTACAGGCACGCACCACCACGCCTGGCTAATTTTTGTATTTTTAGTAGAGATAGGGTTTCACCATGTTAGCCAGGCTGGTCTCAAGCCCCTGACATCAAGCGATCCGCCCACATCAGGCTCCCAAAGTGCTGGGATTACAGGTGTGAGCCACCGCGCCCAGCTAGTCCCTGTATCTTTTGCTGGCAAGTGGAGACTGCAATGCTGGTTCCCTCCCAGGTCTGTTGGGAAGAAACAATCTTGGAATGATAAGCTTGGGACCGAGACCATGTATCAGTGAGCCCAACCATGAGGCCTGGATTCAAATAGGAGCCCTGCCCTCCCAGGATAACCCAGGACACATCCTTCAACCTCGGGATTCTCGTCCGAAGAATGGCCAGGATAACAGTCTCTTTCACAGAGTGGTGGTTAAAGCAGAAATTGGAGATCGTCAGTAAACTGCTGTGCTTCGTGCCTGAGTGTGTAATACCAGAGCCACCTTGTGTTAAGCGCTTTCTAGGAGTCAAATTGATTTCAAGCATTAGTTCACTAAATCGTTAGACCAAGCCGAGGTATTGGAGAACATTCTAACCTCCATTTTCCAGATGAAACAACTGAGGCTTGGCAAGGTGAGTCACAGAGCCAGGAATGGGACCCCAGGGCTGCTTGACCCTGAAGCCCCCCAGATTTCAACTGTGACTGTATTAGGTGCTCATTTAAGATCTGGAAGGACCAACAAGGTTCAGCCACCATCCCATTTCACAGCTGAGAAAACTGAGACCCAGAGCAGGGAAGAGACCAGTTGAGTCACAGAACTGCTGGTGCTGGAACCAGGCCTAAGGTTCCACAATTGCTGCTCACGTTTATCGAGCACTTACTGTGTGCTAGGTTCGAAATTGCTTTCTGTCTATCGTTGTATTTGATCTTGACCATAACTCTAGGAAGATGGAGACTATTATAATCCCATTTTGCATTTGGGTAAAGTGAGGCAGAGAAGGAAGTAGCTTACTCAAGGTCGCACAGCTAATTAGCGGGAGAGGCACAACTCATACCCAGAGAGTCAGGCTCTAGGGCCCTCATCCAAGCCCTCTATAGCACTGCCTCCCAGCCAGGGCAGGCTGGCCTTGCCCGGCAGCCTGGGGCCTAGGCCGACTTGCCTGCCAAGGGGGTGGGATCTGCATGACTCCTGTGGTACGGCTGCCACCGGGCAAGGCAGGATACTACTGAGCTGCAGTACTCAGGGAGACGGGCACGGAGCTGGGACTGGCAAGCTCCGTGTGCTCGAAGGCCATTAGCCCCCTGCCTCTCCGAAGAGAAGTTTATCCAACAAAATGCAGGCAAGCAAAGAACACGTTCCGCTTTATGTGTCTCTTGTTGTAGGCAGTGCACATCTTGGGAGATGTGTGGATGAAAGGCGCCATATAAAATGCAATCAATTATGAATCACCATTACTGAATTAATCACATGTATGATTAATACAGTAATAATAATTAATGGGAGTATGGTCTAGAGATTAGAGCTGAGGACTGACAGGGAGGGGTCAGATTGCTTCTAGCAGCCTCTCCACTGCCTGGAGGTGTCAACTTGGGGAAGGCTGCAGGTTCCCCCTTCCCCTACCTTGGCAGTAGAAGGGGCCCCAGGACGTCTTGAATACCCCTAGATGGTCCCGGGCACAGGATCTTACCACTTCCTTAACAGCTGCATCTCAACTGCTCAAGGTCAAGGGGACAAAGAGTTTCTCAAAGAATCAAAATCTTGGCCTGGCATAAGTGAACAGAGTGAGCGAGGAAAGGGGTGAGAACTTGGTAGGGGTGTCCTTTGAGCTTGCACTTGACTTAAATCAGCAATGTGAGCTCATTTTTTCTGTCTGTCTGTCTGCATCAGGACGTGTCTTCTCTTGGAAGTCCCCAGAGGGCCTGGACCTCATCTGTTACCTCTCATTACAAAGCTAGTAGATTATTTTTGCTTGTGACTTTATAATTTCCTGTTACTCATCTATACCATGCATATTTCCTCATTGTAAAGGAGTCAAGCAACCCAGAGAGGATATCTATAATAAAGCCCATTGGTCCCCCCTCATCTCCCCTGTTCATACTTTGGTGTATATCTTCATTGTCCACATATATAATGGATGTGTCCGTATATATAGTGGACTTGTATACAATCATATGGATATAATCATATATATGTATGGTTATATACAAATCCTTTTAAAAAATATAGATGGAATAAAATTAAATGCATTGTTCTGCAGATGCTTTTTGATAGCAAATTCCGCATACACAATTCAAATTAAAACTGTGCATTGGAGCCAAAATCCCACCAGTGAAGAGGATGATTAGGCTGCTGGTGAGAGGGGAGCCAGTGGTTATTTTCGGGGAGATTCATTAACACTTTCCTGCCCCTGGTTCTCAGCTTCTTTTCATGGCTGGAAAAAAGGTCATTTTTCAGAAGCTACCTTAATGAAGTTTAAAAATGAACGTCCCTCAACCACCTGGTCCCCGCATGGCCGAAATCCTATTTGTTCCCTATCTTGGAAAATAAGTGCTTTATGGTTCACTTGAAAGGAACATCGTCTCCTGGAGGCTGCTGTGGAGTGCAGTCAACTCAGGATCATAGCACAGGGACCACCCTCCTGAGCAAATCCCCTCATCGTCAGATGGGGAAACTGAAGCCAAGAGCAGGGAAGGGATCTCCCCCAGCCACACACAGTGTGGTAAGTGCTGAGCCAAGAAAAGCCCATTATCCCAACTCTCGGTGCAGTGCTCTTTCCATTATCCTGGGGTCTGGAAATGAGACCAGAAGACAGCTTCTGGCATAGGTCCCCGAAAAAAGCCTGTTGGCATCAGCTTGTTGCAGAGGCAGGGAGTATTGGGGGGGGGTGGGGGCTGGCGGGGAGGCACGTTAAAAATTGTTTCTAGTGGCACATATCTTTGCATACGGGTCACTGAAACCCTCCTGGCAGTGCTAGGGAGGAGGCACCCCTGGTCCCTCTGCTGTGATTAGATGAACTACAAATAAGAAGCGGCCCCTCCATCTCTTTGGCTGTTCCCGACAGCATCCAGTCCACAGTGATGATGGAGGAGCAGGGCGGTTCCCAGGGATTGATGACCCTGCCTCGGGGTGACAGCAGGCTGAGGGCTGACCCTGGTCATCACTCACCCTGTGCAGGAGCCCCACACCCTGCCCTTCACTGCTGCCTGCAGGCTGGGTGCTTAAAAATCACGCCACTAAGATCTGTTCTCTTCTCCCAAGGAGCTTCCTCCTGCATAGAACAGGTAACTAGGGGCTGGCCCATGTCTGCCTTCCTGAGCTTCTTGGTGGGATAGGCCCATCTCCGGTGGTAGGCATCTGAGAGCGTGTGCAGGTAGAGGCACACAATGGCCCTGTTTTGACCCCTCTTTGAAGAAAGAAGGATTTACCATTCATATCTCACATATGGGGAAACTGAGCCCCAAAGCAATCTGGGCCGTGTTCCAAGTTAATCAGCCAGCCAGGCCAGTGACAGAGCATCACTCAGGAACCCAAGAGCCCTGCCTCCCTGGCCAGAGTCCTTAGCTATGTGACCTTGGGCAAGTTACTTAACATCTCTAACTTGAGGCTTTGCTACTAGCAGTGAAGTCACTGGGCTTTGGCGAAGATTCAGTGAATAATGCACACAAGCTGGTTTGCATGGAGTCTGGCATAAAACAGGTGTTCAATAAATATATTATTATTATTACTATTATTACTACAGCAGATGACAATCTTTAATTCTGCATCCTCTGCCTGTTATGTCACAATATTCTAAATATTATTCAGCAGTATAACTCCCTCTCCAGTTTTCAGGGCAGCTGAGAGCAGGGAAGGGTTAAGGTGGAGGTGAAGGGTGGCAGCAGGGCCGGGCACTGAGGTGCCATGTCTTGCTCCATTCCCAACACCCTCTATGACCTTGGGCTGGTCTCTCTCTCTCTCTCTCTCTGCCTCTCTCTCTGTCTGTCCTCAGGCCCTTTGTTCTTGATGCATCCAAATGATAGTGCTGGCTGCTCAAGGCTGCAGTGAGCCCACCCCAGGAGGCCAGGAGTGTCCGAAAACCACATGTGCTTCTGGAAGATGTGAAAACTCTCTCAGAAGCCCTGGGAGGCAGCCTGGTAGGAAACCACCCGGGGGTCGGAGAGTACAGGGCTGCCCGATGTGATGTTGCCAACTGGGTGGCCTCTGCCCTGGGTTGCTGCTACCGGAGCCCTCCCACACCTGCCTCCCATGCTTGCAGGGGAGGGAGGCAGAGAACCCCTTAGCCAGGCCCCTCCTGCCCCCCTACTCTGCACTCTCTGCAGAGCTGGCTTGGCTTCGTCAAAAGCAGGGCCCATCAGGGTGGAGGCGGCGATGTGTCAGCTGGTATTCAGGCTCTGGTTGTGCGCTCAGATCGCTCCCCCTCCCCATCTCCCCAAATCCACCCACCCACCCCGGTACCCACTGCTTGGGGCCTTCTGGGTGGCAGCACTTCACAGGGAGAGACCGAGGAGCAGCCCTGAGCCCCTGGCTGTGGGGGGTGGGGGAACTGACTCACTTGGCCCCCCTCCCTCGTGCCGATGGGGCAGCCCCCACACCCATGGGTGCTGGCACCCCAGCAGGCCCCCGGGTTTTGGAAAAGGAAGCTGCAGCCCGGCTGCGCCTGACCGGAGCCGGCTGAGGATGCGCTCTGGGCGCAGGGACCCGCTGGCCCCCGGGCCGGGAGGCGATGTTTAGGCAGCGACCCCCCAGAGGCTGCCAGGGTCACCCTGGCCGCGGGCCCGCGGGGACTCCCCTGCTCGCCGCGCCCCTCCCCGGGCCGTGGCGCGTCCCCCGAGCCGCGCAGTATTTCCTTCCTGCACCTTTAAGAAGACCGTTGCTCCGTGGTGGGATGGTGTGTTAAAGCCACACAGAGGAAGTTACGCAGCCCGGATCAGACCGAGAGATAAAAGCCCCGATGGTGATCGTGAGTGATGGCAAGAGGATTTAGCCTCGGCATTAACTTGGAGCGGAGTGCAGGGGGGCAGTGAAGCGCCCGCCATCTGGCCCGCGCCGCGCCGGGGGGATGCCCCGGCTCCCCGACGAGCCGCCGCGAAGCCCACCCGGGCCGGGGGCCGCCCGGCGCCGGAGCGCGGGTCCTCCCCGGGCCGCCCAGGGGGGCCAAAAAGTTTGCACTTGTTAGCGGCGACCTCCCGCTCCTCCCGGGCGGGCGATGCGGGCAGCGCGGGCGGCCCCCTCCCCCGGCCCGCGTCTCCGGGACGGCTGCGGGCGGCCCCCCCGGCGGCCGGAGGGCTCCCCGGCCCCGATCTGACGGCGGCGGCGGCGGCGGCCACAGCGGCGGGAGCGGCGCGGGGAAGGAGCAGCGGCTTGCAGCCCTCGGCCCGCGCCCCCACCCAGCGCCAGCCCGAGGGGGGAGGCGCAGCGCCGGAGGGTGGCGGTCCTCGGCCCTCCCGGGTCTCCGCGCCGGGAAGCCGCTCCGAGCCGGGGTAAGGCGGGCGGGGAGAGCCCGGGAGGCGGGCGGGGGAGAGGCTGCAGCTTGGCCAGGCTGGTTTCATTTTTAAAGGGCTTCGGTGACCATGCAGGCTTGCCCGGGCCCGGGAGCCACTTACAGCGGCCCGGCAAAGGCTCGGATGCAAAAGTTGTTTGGTGGCGGCTGCTACGAGCTGAGGACTGGAGTCGCCCCAGAGGGGTGTGTGAGGGTGCGTTCTTAGCAGCATCTTAAAGGGGTAGCTTGTCTTTCTGGCCGGCTTCCCCCGGGTCCTTTCCTTCGTGTGTGTGTGTGTGTGTGTGTGTGTGTGTGTGTGTGTGTGTGTGTGTGTGTCTATGTGTGTCGGGGAGGGATGTTGCAAGGATGCTCGGATGTGTCTCGAAAAAGGAAATTAACCCTACTCCCGCGCCTCTCCCCCACCCCAATTTCACCGCCACAGCTTAGAACCACCCCCATCCCGTGCCCTCCCATCTCTCTGCAAACTGGGAGCCTGTGAGTTGCACAGAGAAACTCCCGCGGCCGGCCGGGGCTGGAAACTTCTCCTGGCGCCGGGAGGGGGTCGGGAGGTGAGGGGGCGCAGGCACCGGCTTGGGGCCGGCGTGGAGTCGAACCTGGAACTGAGCGGCGCGCAGGCTGGGGGAGCAGAGGCGGCGGGAAGGCGGGAAGAGAGGACCGCGGGCTCTTAGGGTCCGCCCGCTCTGGAGTAAGTTGGCCGTCTGGGCGGGGGGCGGCGGCAGCCGGGTCGCCGCAGGCTACAGCGCCGGGGCAAAGGATCCAACTAGTTCCTGGGCGCCCTGCTCGGTGTCTTTTAATTAAGTGAGGCAGTGCCGAAAAAGGGGGCACCTCAGTCCGGGCCGGGCCTTTATTACAGGCTTAATTATTAATTGCTCCCGTGGCTTGCACGCAACTTTGGGAAGACAAAAAGCAGCTGCGGGGCTGCCGGGTCGTCGGTGTCCCAGGCTCGCAGCCGGCCCGGAGCACTGACTCGACCCCGGCCCCGGCCTCGACCCCGCCCGCCGGGACCCACCCGAGGCCGGATGCTCGCGCCCCGCCTCCCGCGCCCAACTTTCCAGGGCTCCTGCGGGCGGGGACCCAGGGGCCGGATAAAGTGCCCGCTCCGGAGCAGGGGACACCGGGGCCGCCGGAATTAGGACGCCCGCCGAGGCTGCGGTGAGCGCCGGGCGCCCGCTGGACCCCGCCCGGGGCGGAGGACGGGAAGGTGACCCCGCCGGCCAAGCTTCCTTTCCCTCCCGGCAACCCCCACCCTCCCCCGAAGGCAGATTTCACCCCCATCCGCCGCCCCTGCCGAGGAGGGAGAGGGAACCCCGGGGTGGGCTGAGTCCCCTCCAGTCCCAGGAGCCCCCAGCGCCCTCCCTCCGGTGCCCCCAGGGGCCCCGCGCCCGCCGCGGCAAGTTTCCCATACGGCGAGGGCGCAGCCGGCAACTCCAAGAGGAACCTGCTGGCGAGCCCAGCCAGCTCGGGAGGCGCTAATTCAATAAGACAGAGAAATCTGAGTTCAGAAATCCTGATAAAATCTAATTTTCGGGTTTTAATACCCTGGCTATCAGCCCCCCTCGGTTCCTGAGGACTCTTAAAAGAAAATAAAGCACATTGATTCTATTTGTTTCTGGGAGCTGCAGTTTCTTAATAATATCAGGTGAAGATAAATTTTCCACGGAGAAAACGATCCTCCGGGATGCAGCCTTTTACTCTGAAAATTTCCCTGCCGACTCCTCACTCTCTGCGCTCCTCCTCGTTATCCGGGGACTCCTGTGTCTCTTCCCCCCTTCTCTTTTTTCTTTTTGGCAGAACCCGCCTGTAATATTCGTGTGCTGAGCTCATAATTCCCCCTGCGATGCCAGCAACGCCCAATTGATTGACTAGTTGTAAACACATTTTTCCCCTGGCAGATTTTGTTGTTGTTAGGGGGTTTTTATTTATTTATTTATTTTCCAGGGAATGCGTGGCATTTAAACCAACAGGACTGCAATTAATAGATTTGCGAGTTGCGCCGCGCGCGCCGCTCGCCCCAGCCTGCCGGCCTCCGGGCCTCGCTGCCTCCCCGCGCCCGGCGGCGTCCAGCGCCCTGCAAGCCCCGAGCAGCCGCGGGTCCTGCAGCTGAAGGAAAGCGGCAGCTGCGCCCTCCTTGCAAGCCGCAGCCGGGCGTCCTGGTTGTCCCAGCAGCCAGGAGCTCCCTACCTGTTAGTGAACAGTTGGGAGTCGACTGCTGGAAGAATTAATTAGGAACGTGCTGTGCTCTGGGCAGCGCGAGCTCGGGTAGTGGCATCCAAACCTTTGCCGGCCGCGCTATTTTATTTTTACTACATTTTCTCAGGTTGCAAAAATAGACACCGGGCACGTTCTTTCTGAGAGTTTTCTAGCAAGGAGCGCCTTCAAGGCCGGGCAGGCTCTATAACAGGTTCCTCTTTAAACAGCCAGAGGTGAGACGGGGAAAATGGTCCTGGCTGGGTTCTCATTCATCTCCATCAGCGGCCCTTCACCCAGACAGAGGGGCAGGGGTCGCCCTAACGCAGATGAATGAGTCCCATGCCTGGAGCCCTGGGGCCCTGGCTGGGGGCTGCTCCGAGCCTGAGGTGCTCAGGGCAGCAAGTGTCTGCCACTTCGGTTTGTCATTTTTGGCAGGAGCGTTTTTCTGTCTGGGTAGAGAATGGAGTTTCATGGAAGCACAGTTAACTCTTCAGGGGCCTTGCATGCACAGAAGGTGAAGAGGATGTCAGGGGAGAGCCAGGCTCAGACTGGACATTTGGGGCGGTTTGGGAAGTCAAATGCAATCATTGGAGGCATAGTAACCAGAATAATTAATCATGCAGGCACTTCTGCTGTAACTTATTGCAGTAACCTTTGCCCTATTGGCCAATATTTTTGGCCAGAATCCCATGCTGGCTGGACTTGGATTCTCCGGGTGATGTATCCAGTGTCTGGAACACACCACAGTACTGCAGTCATGTTATTTCCCGATGTAATGTTCATGTAACTGGCATCTATTTTGATATAACAGTTATATCTATTTTGATTTTAAATAATTAACAGAAGCTTAAAATAGCACAGCAATAATCATAATAGTAACCTGTTTATAGACCTACCCTCTAAGAATGATTTGCAAAATGCTGGCCTTGATCAGAAAAATCTGAACTCACAAAACAGTGTCACCTCTTTGGCAGTCTTCAGTATCCCTAGTTTCTTACAGTTAAAAAAAAAATTAAATTTGCCATTTCAGATTGTGCCTATGATTGGGGAGCTGTTTCTCAGTGCCTGGCTCTTCGTGGTTGGCCAGCACGTGGGCACTCTGTTCATCTGTACATATAGGTATGGGCTCATCTGCACCTATAGTTACATTCTCATCTTTGCCTTCAACAACTTTGACTTTCTGACTTGACAATCACGGTATTTTAAAGCAACCATTAAATCTTGGCTCCTGGAGATGCTTTCAAAAGTCTCTGACCCCCAAACAGGGGCACTTCTGCTGAACTAACCCTCCCATAAATGAGAGAAAAATGCATCATCTTTTAAAGAACATGCCCGATCTCCAAATGTGCAACTCTGATATTAATAAAAATAACCCAGTTTTCTCGGGAGACTTTGCTAATGCAACCTCATTTTTTGCACATTTTGCCGGAGAGCTTTTGTTCTTATACGTCTCTATTCTCCCCCTCTTTAATTTGTTGCAGGTGTTGTTGCTAATGAGCTCTCTCTCTCCTCCCCTCTTACAATGAAAGACAAGCCAGACCCCAGGTACCTGGATGGATTGAGAGCTGAGATCTCAGAAACTTCATAATAAGTTGCCGATGGCTACCAGCCAAGGTCAGCTGGGCCCCATTAGTGCCGGCCCCCACCAAAGCAGAGCCAAATAGCCTTCTCCCCGGTTAGCACCTCAGTAGCTTTTTATTCTAGTCCAGTCACACAGCTGTTGCCACCTTAAGCTCATATGAAAGAAATCTCTTTTATTGGTCTGAGAACCCAAGTCCAGTCCCAAAGAGGGAACATGTTTCCAGCTAACATGTCCAACTCCTGATTTTATTTTATCTTTACAATGCAGGCTGGAGGGTTGTTTTGCAGTGGTGTTGAGCACGTCACCCATTAAGAGCCCTTTAAAGACCTGGATTGATTGGAAGGACAAAAATTAAAAGCAATCTGATCCGGCCTCATGCAGGATCCCGCGGATTTTCTCCTTATCCCATTTCCATCCACTGTCACAATTTGAGAGTCTGCCTGATTTGATCAGATTCACCTCCGGGGGAGGTGTGATGACAAGGTTAGGAGGACGTGAAGTTGTGGGCAACTTTCTGATCTGTCCATCAGCGGTCTGAGAAACACTGGCTCTGAATTTTCCGTATCGGCCTTTTGGAAACAACAAGTTCCTCGCTGTTTGCAAAGCTTCAGTGCTTGGGTCCCTGGGACACCCGGCCACCCTCGCCTGGTAGATGTGGCATTTCCATGCTGAGGCCACAAGTCCCGCCTGACCCCGTCGCTGCCTCTCCAGGGCTTCTCTGGGCCACGCCCCTGCGGACTGCGCAGCCATGCTGCACCTGCTGGCGCTCTTCCTGCACTGCCTCCCTCTGGCCTCTGGGGACTACGACATCTGCAAATCCTGGGTGACCACAGATGAGGGCCCCACCTGGGAGTTCTACGCCTGCCAGCCCAAGGTGATGCGCTTGAAGGACTACGTCAAGGTGAAGGTGGAACCCTCAGGCATCACGTGCGGAGACCCCCCTGAGAGGTTCTGCTCCCATGTAAGTCCACTTACTGCTCTTTTGCTTGTCCAGGCCAAGTGGGAGGAGGTCTGGAGTAGATCCTTGGGGTGGATGAGCAGAGCCGGGGGACTGATATGCAAGGCTGACTTTTCTGCCTCTTGACCAGGTCTGGACCAGACCTGGACCAGACCTGGACCAGGTCTTTGTCCCACCTTGGAAATGTGTCAAAACAGAGGCCACCCTGAGGACACTGGGGTCATATGCCATTGTTCTCTGGGGTGGGGGCATTCTTGGCCAGCTGGCCACTAGATTAGTTCCCTCGGGAAGCCCATAGTATTCGGCTCCCCAGCCTTGAGGGTAAGCCTCACCTCCTGTGTAGGAAGTCAGCATTCTGGGCGAGTGAGCGAGATGCTACCTGCAATGTGATACCCCTCTGTTCATCCTTTCTGCAGTGCAACCTCTTAGCCCCCTCAATCCAATCCAGCAGACTGTACCATGAAGCTAGAGCATGCCAAGCACTGAGCTGGCCCTTTGCATGGGGAGGTTTGACAGAGGCTCAGAGGGGATTCACAAAGGAGGAAGTTGGGGGTCAGGCCGGGACAGACAGTGCAGCTGGGTCCCCTTCCAGTTCCATTCCTACATGCAATGGCGATAGCCCCCAGATAAGTCCAGGGAAGGCAGACATTCAGGCGTTGTCCCTTGCCTCCCTAGTTAGAGAAGGAGTAGTCCTAGGGGCATGGAGTACTTCAGTACTCAAGTAATGTTAACAGCAACAACAACAGCAGAGATGGTTGCACGCGAGCTGCCTGAGTGTGTGGGCTGAGCCTGATGCCATTGCCAGGAGTCCTCCCTTCAGCCAGCCAGGTGGATTCTGTGTTGTGTAAAGAAGGAGTGTCAGGGGAGGGCTCTGACCCAGTGACGTCTGTGGGCTTCTGTTCTGTCATCTGCAAAATGGGCACACTAAGAGCACATACTCCTAGGATCATTGTGAGGAGTTTGTGGTTTCATTAATGTAGGTAAAGCGTTCGGAATAGGACCTGGCACAGAGTAAGCGCATGCAGATGTTAGCCACTGTCATTCCGGTCATACAGGTGGGGTAACTGAGGCAGGCCAGGGGTGGTGGGTGAAGGCATCTGGCCAAGGTCACGCTCCAGGAGGTGGCGAAGCTGTGATTCCAGCTTAGAGTGGCTCCAGTGTCTCTGAGCTAAGCTGCTTCCCACTGGGCAGTGCTTTGGAGGCCATCCCTGAAGGCAGGGCAGAGCCGGGTAGGGCAGCCAGGCTGCAGGAACTCACAGGAGGGGGTCGATGCCATCCCCCAGGCAGCTTGTGCCTCTGCATGTCCTTGGAGGAGCCTCCAGGTCTCCGGGCTTATGGTGGGGCTGACCCGGTGCCCCCACCTCAGAGTCCTGAGGACTCGATCTCATGGGCCGGCTTTGCTCACATCACAGGGCAGTCAGCCCAAGAAGGTAGCTTCTTACTTGGGCTTGTCAGTGGCGATGAGGCTGTCGTTGTGGGTGGTGGCTGGGCCAGGGCCAGCTGGGGAGAGAGGGAGGGAGGGAGGGAGGGAGGGAAGGAGAAGGTGGCACAAAGCCAGGAGCTGGGGCTGGATAGTCTGTGGTCATAACTGCCCCGGGGACCGCAGGGCCAAGCAAGGGGGCTGGGCTCTGGAAGCCAGGAGGAAAGCCAGGATGGGGGCTGGTGCTCCATCCACATCTCAGAGCCGGTGGGAGGGTTCTCTACACACTCCCGGGCACAGTCAACCTCTGTCTTGTATTAGAGTCTTGACTGTATTTTTTCTCTTAAATATTAATCACTGCCTCAATGTGCTTGGGGGAGCAGTTAAATCATAATTCTAGGACCAGCTTTGGGTCGAGGGCTTGAGGTGGGGAGATGACCCTCAGAGGCAAGTCTGAGGCCCTCTCCTGGCCAAAGCTGGCTAAGATGTCGTTGGCCCTGGACCTCTGCCCCGCCCCCACCCTGAGACAGAGAACCCAGCGCAGTGGGCAGCTGCCCTGGGGAGGTGGTCACCCCTCCCAGTCCCAGTGCTGGCAGAGCCTCATCCCAGGCAGCCGTCCTCAAGCCCTGGGGTCTGGAAGAGTGCACTCTCCCATCCCACCCCCTGCTCCTCTCCTGGGCAGACAGGTGGGGAAGGCAGGGGAGAAAGAATAGTCCCTCCACAATCTACCACATGGGCGAGTCCTCAGTGTCTCGCCACCTGTTTGATGGACTTAAATATTTCATCATGGGCTGCCATCCGGCTCTGCTTTGATTACAAATGTGCATCCGATGAGAATGGGGAGGCCTCTGTGGCAGGCTGCCGGCTTTTGGAGGGCTGGCTTTGGAGGGCTGGCTTTTGGAGGGGTGGTTTTTGGAGGGCTGGCTTTTGGAGGGGTGGCTTTTGGAGGGGATGGTTACTTCCAGACAGATCTGGATTCAAACCCTGATGTCACAGTTTATTGTGGCTTCCCTGGGAGGGTCCGGGCAGGTCTCATTTAATCATCTCTAGGATGCTCTGAGGTGGGTCCTAGTCTAATCTCATCTTAGGGATTAGAAAATGTTGCCTAAATCCTGCCAAGGTCACTTTGTTGAGAAGGCAGGCTGGGAACTGCCCGTGGCCAAGGCCCATGCCCACCCACCAGGCGGCACAGCCTCCCCTCTCTCAACTTCTGACCTCTCTGAGTTTCACTGTCTTCCTCTGCCCAGTAGAAGCCATAATGTTAGGAGTGTCACGGTGCTGGTGGGACAGCGCAGCCCGGCCATGCTGCCATGGTACACGTGGACACATAGTAGGTATTCAATGTGCAATACTAGTCACTGGCTTATTCCTGTTGTGATTATGGCCTCGGTGACTTTCCTGGCTTCTCTACTTCCCCAGAGTCCTTTGCCTCTCCCCAGCCTTGGGGACGCCACGCCTTGTATTTCTAGTCTCTGGCAGCAGGTGGAAGATGTAGGCGGGGGTGGGGGGGGAGCTTCCATGCCTAAGCCCCAGCAGCTGTTGTTAACCAGCCACCAGGGGGCGCCCTCATGGCGGCCAGATGCCCCCTGCCCAGCTTAGCCTTGCCATCACCCATGGGTCCTTGCTCTCCTTCGCCCCTTCTGCAGCGGGTGCTAGGTGTGTCCTAACATCCAGCCTACGGGAGCGCAAGCCTGGCTGCACTCTGAGGGTACAAGAGGGGCCCGGGGCAGATGGCCTTTTCAGAGGCAGGATGCAGACCCTGTCTCTCTCCCAGGCTTCTTGTCCTTCAGCAAGGCCACCTGAGAACTGAATTGTAAATTCCAGCCTTGCAAGGAAGGGGAGGAGGCTAAAAGACAAGATAAATGAATAAATAAAAACCTATTGGCTCTAAATGCACAATGAGAATTAATAGGGATGAGCTCTCAACCGAGGATTCTTGGGCAAGGACAAAATTGCAATGAGGGCTGTGGGAGAAGAGAAGCTGCCCCCACCCAAATTCCCAGGGCCTGCCCCAGAGGTCAGCCCGGCAAGGCTGTGGGCCGGGGAGGAAGCAGGAAGGGCGGCGGGCAAAGGCGTCTCAGCCCCTCACAGGGTAACAGCTGCTTGCAGGACCCCTTCGAGATGGGGAGGGCATGACTGGCATTGGGAGGTACCCCTTAGCGCTCTGCAAGGCAGGGCTCCCGCCGGCCACCTGGGCTCCCCATGACAGGAAGGGGGAAACCCTTCCTTTGTGCCTTGGAGACAAAAGCTAGCCACCCGAGACTCAGGGGCAAGCTGACGGGCAGGACAGAGAGACGGAGGGAGCTACTGCCTAGGCAGCCTCACCGTGATAGAGGTGCAGAATCCTAGACTCCGCCCCACACCTGCTGAGCCAGAATCTGCCTTTCAACAGGAAGTCTCTGGAGCGCTGGGGTGGGATTGGTGCACGGTGGTGGATGAAGCTTGTCATTGACAAAGGGGCAGAGGTCTGTGGGTCCCATGGGGTCTGTGCGGGTTAAGGGGAGGGCACTGCTGAGGGGAGACAGGAGCCAACAGGAGAGCAGCAGGGGTCCTGGGAATGGGGGGATGGAGCTGGGAGCCTCGCTTACCAAGGCGGGGCGGGGGATCTGTGCTTCTGAACAGGAGCCAGTGGAAGGTACCCAAGAGAGGCAGCACTAGCTCCTGACAAGAGCTACAGGCCTGGAATCTGAAGCCCTGAGCTCACATCCCAGTGTTGTCACTTGGGGGCTGGGTGGTCTGAGGTGAGTCATTCAAATTCTCCAAGCCTCGGTTTCCCTATCTGTAAAAGGGGTATGATCGTGACTGCCTTGCCCACCTCACTGACTTCCTGGGAGAGGAAATGCCTCTCACAACATACCGGAAGGTGCTTGGCGGAGACTGTAAGTTCTGTTCTAGTGTGAGGCTTGAATATTATTGTTTATCCAATCTTGATAAGCTTGATGTTTCCACATTGACATGGGTGAACATTCGAATTTCAGCCCATGTTGGAGTCTCCAGCATACAGAGGCATCTCGGCTTTGGTGGACAGGAAAGCCGAGGGCAGGCTGTGAATGTGCATCTTTGAACACACATCTTACTCAGTTAGAACCTGCTTTAGCTTCTCTGTGCCTCAGTTTACCCAGCTGCAGAGCAAATGGTTCCATTCCCCCCCCACGGGGTCTGCTGGGCTGATGAATGCAGAGAGCAGGCAGGTCCTGGAGTCCTCGAGCCACTCCCCACCGTGACATTGAACACCACATGCAGAATCAAGGTCAGAGACACTCTGCCTCCTGCCGGACCTCGATGATCATGAAATGTTTCCATCCAACAATGCAGAGCTGACCAGCCCAATGGCTCTGGCCTCCTTCCCCCTCTGTGTTTCTGGCCGCAGCCTCCCTCCTCTCGCCATCACACCCATCCAGTTGGTAGGTGTTTCCAGGTCTGACCTCATGCCAGGCGCAGTTGTGATGGGAAAGTGAGATGACTAGAGAGAACTGAAGCGAAAAACAAGAGAAAACACAACAGACATTGAAGACAATGCCCAGCTAACAACAAATGGTGACATCGGCACCTGATATGACAGGAGCTGGGGAAGGAGGAGGGCGTGCCCCTGCCCATGAGCTCTCCCGGCCGCTCCAGCCTTGGCCCGTGCTGTCTCCTCCACCCGAAGGCCTGCCCCTTCCTTCCTTTGTTTTCAAGGCTTCCGCTTCTACCCAGATAACCCTGGCTCCTTTTTCAAGGTTCAGGTTGGACCCCACCTCCTCCTCCAGGAGGCCTTCTCTGACTCCCTTGCCCAGTGAGGTGAGGAGGCCCTGTTTGGTCATCACCCTGCTTACTGACTGGCCTAGCAGTGAAGAGCTCTGGCCCTAGGGATGGAGAGTTTAGAATCCCGTGCTGTGTGATCTTTGATGTGAGACCTAACCTCTCTGAACCTTAGTTTCTCCAATGGGAGCTATTAATAGAACGTGCATAGGAGACTGTCATGAGCACGATGCTCGGCACATAGTAGGTGCTCACTGCGTGCTGGCTGTTGGGACCAATTCTCTAACTTTAGATGTCTGCTTTCCCCCTGGACTGTGAGTTCCTCAAAGGCAGGGCTGTCTCGCTATCTTTGCATCCCCAGCACCTCCCTCTGGGCTTGATCAGTGCTCAGTAAGCATTTCCTGAATGATTGGATGCATGGGAGGAAACATGGTGTGATCCAGGAACGCTTCTCAGAGGAGGTAGGATCAGGGCTGAGTCTTTTTTTTTTTTTTTTTGGAGTCAGAGTCTGGCTCAGTCGCCCAGGCTGGAGTGCAGTGGCACGATCTCGGCTCACTGCAAGCTCCGCCTCCCGGGTTCACGCCATTCTCCTGCCTCAGCCTCCCAAGTAGCTGGGACTACAGGCGCCTGCCACCACGCCCGGCTAATTTTTTGTATTTTTAGTAGAGATGGGGTTTCACCTTGTTAGCCAGGATGGTCTTGATCTCCTGACCTCGTGATCCACTTGCCTCGGCCTCCCAAAGTGCTGGGATTACAGGCATGAGCACCGCACCCCGCCAGGGCTGAGTCTTGAAGGAAAAACTGGGGTTTGGGTCACAACAGAGGAGACCCTGGAAGCCCCTGATTCTCACCTCTGCAGTCCCTGTTCTGTGGGATTTGCAACTGGATGAAGCCGGGAGGTTTGCACAGCTCTGTCCTTAAGTCAGTTGCAAGTGACTTTGGCGCCTGAGCTTCACCAGCCGTTAAAGCCACTCAGTCTCTTGAAATGCCCGAGGCAGGGCCCAGCCTAGGACAAGAATAGTTCCGTGAAATGACATCTTGTTGCACAGTGAAGTCTCCCTCCTGGGCAGTAGACAATGAGAAGACCGAGGTCCGGGGCCCACGGAGTGAGATCCTTGCTTCTGACTTCCCTTGAGGGAATGGGGTCGAGTCCAGACACCCCGTGGAAGGCAGGCAGCCATGCGAAAGGGCCCAGCGGGGACATCTTTCCAAAGAATATCGGAGACTTACAGACCTCAGACCTTTCTGGTTTGCACATCCCCACCTTCCTGGGCTGTCTTCCTCTATGCTCCCTAGCCCTGATGTTTACTCCATTTCCCTGTTTCTCATTTATTGTGGGTATAATCACAAGCTGCCTCCAATCCCACCTGCAACGAGGCAGGCAGTGGACGGACGGATGGATGGACAGGCAGGCAGGTCGCACCATGCTGTGGATGTGAACTTGGGCTTCCGGAGGGAGCAGACGGGACTCGGGCACATCTCGCACTTCTGGGATGTGGAACTTGGGATAAGTCCCTGGTAACACTAAGCCTTGGTTTTCTGGTCTGAAACTGGGCATGGCGCTGGACACAACCTCAAAGGAAATGTGTACGAGTAAGATGAGACCAGGTGTGTGATGCCCTCAAGCTGGGTGCCAGCACAAAAGGGATGCTCAAAAAAAGGGCCAGGCGTGGTGGCTCACGCCTGTAATCCCAGCACTGTGGGAAGCCAAGGTGGGTGGATCACCTGAGGCCAGGAGTTCAAGAATAGCCTGGCCAACATGGTGAAACCCTGTCTCTGCTAAAATTACAAAAATCAGCCAGGTGTGGTGGCGCTCGCCTGTAGTCCCAGCTACTTGGGAGGCTGAGGCAAGAGAATCACTTGAACCTGGGAGATGGAGGTTGCAGTGAACCAAGATCGTGCCACTGCACTCCAGCCTGGGTGACAGAGCGAGACTCCGTCTCAAAAAAAAAAAAAAAAGTTGCATTTTTATTTTTTTTAATTCTAGGATTTAGCTTGAGGGACAGAAGAGGACCCCACAGGCCAAACCCACAGCCAGAGGCACAGGCTGTGCACTCAGAGGTGGGCCTTGCAGGATGGGAAGGGTCAGGAGAGTGAGGGTGTGGGCGGAAGGAATGGTTGGTGCAGAGATGCAGGGAAGGGGGCCGGATGATTCGAGAGGAAAGTGTGTGGGTGACAGACAGGAGACAGTCCGCACCCCTTTTCCACCTCATCCAAGCCCCTGTAGGTCTATTACTGTGCATCTGACTGGTGAATAGTCTGAGACTTCTCAAAACCCACTGAGTGTAGGAGCTGGGGTTCAGCCTTTCTGTGTCTGGCTCCTGACTGCTCGCTAGGGTTAGGAGGAATTAGGCCACGGGCTCTGAAGAAGCAAGAGGGGCAGGAGGGCAACTGAGAGGCAATGGTGGGAACTCAGAGCAGGGAAGCCCTGCGCCACGGGCTGGTCCAGAGCTCACCAGGCTGGACCACGTGGGCACTGAGCCGTGGCCCCTGACCGGGGCTGACCTGGCCAGAGTCCCTGTGGCCAGTGCTGATGCAGGGCTCCTTCCTGGAGTGGCCGGGCGATGAGGAATGGGAGAAATGGCAGATGATGCAGGAACCGGTTCTGTTCGGCTTTGGTTTGCAGGTTCCGATTTGTTTTTCATCAGCAGCAGATTTGCTTAAATATATGAAAATGTGTTTCTAATTCCCCGAGCACACACCAACTGCTGGCGGGGGAGGGGGTAGTGCATAGGAGCAGAATGAATGCCACGGGGAGCCAGAGTTCTAGGCCCTGGCTGCTGAGAGACCGAGGATACGCCCCAGCCTCAGTTTCCCCAACTGAGCAACAGGGGGTTTGGCTAGATTAACCAGTTCATTCGATGTTCCCTGGTGATTGCCAGGTACATTCTGGGAGTTTAGGGAAATCCAGATTGGTCAGAGACAAAACCACAAAAAACGGTGGACTCCGGTGCAGACAGAGGGATCCCAGATGTATATACCTCGGGCTCAGCATAGCAATAAGCATTTTTAAAAAGATTTTAAAACATTTTTTAAACTCAGGTGAAATTCACATAACATAAAATTAACCAGTTAAACAATGTTTTGGCGGGTGCAGTAGCTCACACCTATAATCCCAGTGCTTTGGGAGGCCAAGGCAGGAGGATCACTTGCGGCCAAGAGTTTGAGACCAGACTGGGCAACATAGTGAGAACCCATATCTAAAAAAAAAAAAAGAAAAGAAAAGAAAAAAAAAGTCTTACTGTGTCTAACATAAAACTTGCCTTTTAAACTATTTTACAATATACAATTCAGTACATTCACAGTGTTGTGCAACTAGCATCTCTACCTAGTCCCAACACGTTTCCATCACCCCGACAGAAAACCCTGCACCCGTTAGTTACTCCCCATCCCCATCCCCTGCCCCTGAAAACCACGAGTCTACTTTTTATCTCCATGAATTTACTTATGCTAGACATTTCGTACAAATGGAATCAGACAGTATGAGGCTCTTTGTGACAGCCTTCTTTCACTGGCAAAATGTTTCCAAGGTTCATCCACATTGTCGCGTGAATCAGTGCTTTGTTCCTGTTTATGGCTGCATAATATGCCATCGTGTGGACACACCATATTTTGTGTATCCATTTCCTAACTGATGGACATTTGAGCTGCTTCCACTTTCTGGCTATTAGGAGTGATACTGCTGTGGACATTTGGGTCCCAGTTTTTGTATGTGTGTACGTTTTCATTTCTCTTCGGTGTCTACCTGAAAGTGGAGTTTCTGGGTCACAAGATAATTCTATGTTTAACTTTTTGGGGAACCGCCAAACTTTTCTACAGGTGCTGCACCTCTTATGTTCCCACCAGCAATGTACGAGAGTTCCAGTTTCTCCAAATCCTTGTCAACACTTCTTATTTTCTGGTTTTGTTTTGTATCATTAGGATGAGCCTAGTGGGCATGGGGCAGTATCTCATTATGGTCTTGATTTGCATTTCCCTGATGGCTAATGATGTTAGCCATCATGTGCTTATTAGTTGTTTTTTGTTTGTTTGTTTGTTTTTGTTTTGTGTTGTTTTAAGACAGAGTCTCATTCTGTCACCCAGGCTGGAGTGCGGTGTTGCGATCTTGGCTCACTGCAACCTTCACCTCCCGGGTTCAAATCATTCTCCTGCCTCAGCTCCCAAGTAGCTGGGATTCCAGGTACACACCACCACACCCGCCTAATTTTTGTGTTTTTAATAGAGACAGGGTTTCACCTGTCTCGAACTCCTGGCCTCAAACGATCTGCCCACCTGGGCCTCCCAAAGTGCTGGGACCACAGGCGTGAGCCACCACCCCCAGCCTATTTTAACTTTAATAAACTCCAATGTATGTATTTTTTCCTTTTGTTGCTTGTGTTTTTGGTGTCACATCTAAGAAACCATTGCTAAATCCAAGGTCAGCAGTATTTTCTTCTAAGACTTTTATAGTTTTCTTCTAAGACTCTTATAGTTTTAGCTCTTGTATCTAGGTCTTTGATCCATTTTGAGTTAATTTTGCATCTGGTATAAGGGAAAAGGTCTATCTTTATTCTTTTGCATGTGGAGATTCAGTTTCCCCAACACTATTTGTTGAAGAGCCTATTCGTCCCCCACTAAATGTTCTTGGCAACCTCACTGAAAATCAATTGAGCATAATCTATGCACTTACTTCTGGACTCTCAAATCTCTTTTTTTTTTTTTTTTGGAATCAGAGTCTTGCTCTGTCACCCAGGCTGGAGTGCAGTGGTGCAATCTCAGCTCACTGCAGCCTCCACCTCCCGGGTTCAAGTGATTCTCCTGCCTCAGCCTCCCAAGCAGCTGGGATTACAGGCACCCGCCACCACGCCCAGCTAATTTTTGTATTTTTAGTAGAGACGGGGTTTCACCATGTTGGCCAGGCTGGTCTCGAACTCCTGGACTCAAGGGATCCGCCTGCCTCGGCCTCCCAAACTGCTGGGATTACAGGCGTGAGCCACCGAGCCCGGCCTCAAATCTATTCCTCTGAAGCATCGAACATTCTATGTGCACTACTTCATCGAACCCTCCGGGATAATCCACACAGTAGAAACTATTACTCTCCTGTTGTGCCCATTTTATAGATGAGGAAACTGAGACTCCAAAACTGAGCAAAGTCAAGACTCAAACTCAGATCCCAGTCATTTAATGCCTATGCCACAGTGAGGCCTGAGGAGGGGAAAAACCCAAACGGTTACCCTCTCCTCCCCCTCCCCACCCTCATTTTCTTCTCCTGCTTTCAGGCTGGGATGTTGACTTGGATTCTCAGAGCAGGGGCCTTGGAAGGAGACGCTGTGACTTCTCTCTGGCCTCCAAATACCTCCTCAGCCTGCACTCCACCTCTGTCCCTCTCCCACAGAGCCAGGCACTGTTCTGTCCTCTTCTTTGTAGCACAGTCAGTGCTTGCATGCAGTAGGTACTTAATAAATGCTAAAGATAATTATCCATCATTTCAAATAGAGACACACAACTTAGAAGGCATGCTGGAGATTATCTAAGGCCAGAGAAACCCCAACATCGATAAGCATGGTACAGCAAAATTGATGGCTCCCGGGAAAGGGGACCCCAGAAGCAAGTGACTGGTGTCCCTCTGCCTTGCCTCAGGCCCCTGAGTTCCCCAGTCCACCCCCAGGAAGTCCTGGGCTCCTGTGAAGACAATATAAAACCACTAATCAGGTCAAGTGCAGTGGCTCACGCCTGTAAATCCTAGCACTCTGGGAGGCCGAGGCGGGTGGATTGTCTGAGCTCAGGAGTTCGAAACCAGGCTGGGCGACACGGTGAAACCCTGTCTCTACTAAAAATACAAAAAAAAAAAAAAAAAAAAAAATTAGCTGGGCGTGGTGGTGATGTGCACCTGTAGTCCCAACTACTCAGGAGGCTGAGGCAGAAGAATTGCTTGAACCCAGGAGGCAGAGGTTGTGGTGAGCCAGGATTGTGCCACTGCACTCCATCCAGCCTCGGCAACAGGCGAGACTCCGTCTCAAAAAAAAAAAAAGAAAAAGAAAAAACCACCGATGAGACCCATCCCTCTCCCTTCTCATTTCCTATGGGGAAACTGAGGCCCAGAGGGTTGGAGTGACTTCCTTGAGCCCCCATGAGGAGCTTCAGACCCTGGAGGCTCCACCCCAGGCCAAGGGCTCCCAAAGAGGTAGACTGGAGCCATGAGGACCCTCCCCAACCAGGTCTCTGTCCATCTACACACGCCCTGGATCTGACTTCATGTGATAGCATCTGGTAAGGGACACGGGATGCCTGCCCAGATGCCACTGCAGCCAGCGGGGGCTGGAGCTGCCTCTTCAGGGTCAGTGAGGGTGATGCATCCACTTCCCAGCCGGCTTAGGTGAGCTCCCGCCTGTGTGTCACTACTGGTGACTCTGGCACGGCTCAGAGCTGGATCTTGGGGGCCCTGAGGGGATCAAGAGCGCGCCCTAAGCCCAACTGCCAGCCGTGGTCCTCTCTGTGGTGGCAGCATCACGGAAGGTGGACAGAAAGAATGCTCTGTGCCAGGAGGGCGAGGCTGGATAGGATGGTGGCGGGAACGCTGGCAGTTGCAGCAATGCCGGCGATCATGGCGTGGGTCTCAGTGGTGTGCTGGACGCCTGGGAGCCTCATGAGTGAGAGGCTGGGGCACACGTGCTTCCATCGTGCCACACACCAGTGGCGATTCAGAGAAAGGCACTGTGCAAAGCACCCCATGTGCGCAGCTTTTTGCCTGCTTGTAACAGGACGGAGCCAGGTCAGAGTGCAGATGAGGAGAGGGAGGTGCAGGGAGGGGGAGACGCTGACCCAAGTTTGCACGGCCAAAACTAGGATCACTCTCCAGGGCCTCCGTCACCGTCCTGTCCTGCCTTCTGTCACACAGGAGTCCGAATGGTCGTTCTGAAATTGAGAGCTAGCAGGGCTGGGATCTCACTGGGTGGCCACAGAGGGGTCCCCTGACCTCTTGGGGTCTCATTGGCAGGAGGGAATTGTATTGGAATATCCAGGGGTGTGGATCCCTGTGAATCTAGCCCTGGAGTGTTCCAGAACTGCCCACCCTGTGGAAAGGGACTCGGGCCTGTCTTCAAGGACCTGGCATCCTTCTCTCCCAGTGCAGTTTATCTTGGGGACCGTTTGGGCCTCCTCAGCCCCTCATTCCACCTCCCTCCTGCTGCCCAAGTCATTCGTCCACTTGACTCCAAGAGTCGGCTGGGGAAATAAAAGGATATGAAACACGACCAGGCATTTTCCCTTGGCCGGAGCAGAAGTCTGCTGTCGGGCACAAGGTGAAGAAGAGACCAGTGAGAGATGAGCCCACTGTGCTCCTGCCCTCTGCCAAGGCAGGCTGTCCTCTGCTGCCAGCCTGCGGTGGGGGCGGTGTCCTTCTGGGAGGCGTCCCTCCCTCTCGGGGATCAAGAGATGGCCAAAAGCAGGTGGAGAAGCCTGTTATCCAGAGCGCACCTTGTCTCTGCCCCTGTCCCCACTCAGGCACAATCCAAAACCTTTGCCCACAGTTCTGGGACTGGCACTGTCCTGGGGCCCAGCTCCTAGGGACGGGGGCTTCCCCGGGCACTGGCTGCCAGGAGCTGGGTGGCCCCGGGGAAGTCTATTCCCATTTCAGGGTATAGATTTCCTGCCTGTAAAATGAGGGAGTCTGCAGGTCAACCTCAGAGTCCCACTGTACCCCCAGATTCTGCTTCAGGGAAACAGAGAGAGAGAGAGAGAGAGAGAGAGAGAGAGAGAGAAGGGAGAGGTGCAATAACCTCCCAGCATCCAGGAAGACCCGGAGGGGAGAAAGGCAGGGAACCAACCCAGAAAAGCCTGGAGCAGGAGCTTCTCACTTTTAATGGCCATGGCCCCACTTGAGAATCCACGGTGCTCTTCCCAGAACCATGCATGCGCACATGTGTGTGCAAACGCTGGGCTCATGCAGAGGCACACACACACAGATAAGGTTGCAAACACTTTTAGGGACTTCCGAGATTACCCTGAGTCCACCTGTGGTCACTTTCGGTCAACCATCTGGCCTGAGCAGGTTCTGCCCTCTTGGGTCTCTTTACCCTCAGGGAAATCAGTCTTTGGTTTCCTGTAATTGACAGGTCCAACTGTCTCAGGACTTTCTTTTTTTTTTTTTTTTTGGAGACAGGGTTTCACACGGTCACCCAGGCTGGAGTGCAGTGGTGCAATCTTGGCTCACTGCAGCCTCGACCTCCTGGGCTCCAGTGATCCTCCCACCTCAGCCTCCTGAGCACCTGGGATCACAGGCATGCACCACCATGCCTGGCTAATTTTTGTATTTTTGTAGAGATGGGGTTTTGCCATGTTGCCCAGGCTGGTCTTAAACTCCTGGACTCACTTTCTTTTCTTTTTTTTTTTTTTTGAGACAGAGTCTTGCCCTGTCACCCAGGCTGGAGTGCAAGCGGCATGATCTTGGCTCACTACAACCTCCACCTCCCAAGTTCAAGCGATCCTCCTTCCTCAGCCTCTCAAGTAGCTGGGATTACAGGCACCACCACCATGCCTGGCTAGTTTTTGTATTTTTAGTAGAGACGAAGTTTCACCATGTTGGCCAGGCTGATCTCCTGACCTTAAGTGATCCGTCCACCTCGGCCTCCCAAAGTGTTGGGATTACAGGCGTGAGCCACTGCACCCAGCCATAGCCAAACTGTCTTGATTCTATATCTTTCTCCTCCTCAGAGCAGCAACATTGAACATTCGTTGAGTGCCTCATGTATACCAAGCCCTTAACCTAAGCTATAGCTCATTGAACCCTCACAGAAGACTTAAGGTAGAGCTTGTATTTAGACCCGTTTTGAATATGAGGAATCTCAGGTTCAGAGAAGTTAAGCCACTTGCCCAAGGCCACACAGCTTCAAAGTAGAAGAGCCTGGCACCTCCAGCCTGGGCCGCCTGGCCCGGCGTCCAGGTTCCTAAACAGGCTGCTCAGCTGACACGGGTCTCTCTGGATCTCAGAAAGCGCCTGATAGACGGAGGCGGCTGTCATCTGTGTGTGTGTGCGTGCATGCGGCCATGTGTGCTGGTGAGCATACTGTCCCTGTCAGCCTCTCCTCCCCCAGCACACCCCGGCGGTCTGGAGGAGGGAGGGCCCGGAGGAGTGACGGTGGCGTTCCCCACCCCCTGCCCTTTGAGACACGATGGAGTCTGCTAATCCAGTTACTTGATAATTCACTTATTTCATGTCTATTTGGCAGCAAGCGTGCTCCCACGCACCAGCTCCGGGGAAGGCGAGATGGTTTTGCCTGGAGGAACCCGATCTGTTTTTCTGGGGAAGGAGTGGGGAAAAAAACTGCACCTAACAATGGACAATAATGGGCCTAAAAATAGAGGGTGGAGGGTGCAGGGGGCGGAGGAGTGCGGTGTCTGCCAAGGGAGGGCTCCAGGCCTGTCTGCTTGGCACGGAGGCAGCCCTACCCTCCTGCCCAGTTACCTGCCCCTGCACTGGGTTGGCCGCCTCTCAGCCTAGAGGAGGGGCACAGGAAAGAGGAGGCCCAAGCGGGTGGGGGCTGGGTGGCCTTCCTTGCTGCCTCTGCCCGCTCCAAAATGGAAAACTGTCCCACCCAGGGGGTCCTCGAGGCAGCAGCCACGACCTCGGGTGGACACTGCACCCCATCTGTCCTGACTAGCCGTGATGCCCGGGACCTTCCCCCAAGGGGCTCAGGCATCAGCTGAGAACTGCAGCTTTGGGTATGAGCTGTCTTCCAGCAAGAAAGGGAGGTGTCAGGGTTTTGTGGCTCTTTTCCATCTCCCGACACTTGGGGCAGTCTTCTCGAAGGCCTCAAGTCCGGCGGGCAGCTATGACCCCACCAGGGGCGGAGCGGGCAGGGACCGGGCTGCCCTCCGAGCCACTTGGATGGCTCTCAGTCGGGGTGCACACTGGACTTGCCTGGGAGCTTTCCATTCCCCCCGCTGCCTCAGCTGCCCCCCCAGACCAGCTTCAGCAGCCTCTCTGGGCAGCCCAGCAGGAGGAGGCATTAAACCTCCCCAGGTGGTCCCAGTGCACAGCCAAGTTTGAGAAGCACCGATTGAAACCTCTCCCAGGCCTGCCCTGGAGCCCTTCCAGCCCGAAGCAGCTTGTTGTCTTAAAACTGAAAGACCAGCCGGGCGCGGTGGCTCACGCCTGTAATCCCAGCACTTTGGGAGGCCGAGGCGGGCGGATCATAAGGTCAGGAAATCGAGACCACAGTGAAACCCCGTCTCTATTAAAAATACAAAAAATTAGCCGGGCACGGTGGCGGGTGCCTGTAGTCCCAGCTACTCAGGAGGCTGAGGCCGGAGAATGGCATGAACCCGAGAAGTGGAGCTTGCAGTGAGCCGAGATCGTGCCACTGCACTCCAGCCTGGGCGACAGAGCGAGACTCCGTCTCAAAAAAAAAAAAAAAAAAAAAAAAAAAAAAAAAAAACCTGAAAGACCAGGAGGAAGAGAATTCCATGGCCTGCCTCGGCCCTCTCGGAGCCTCTCTCACATCTGAGCTGCAGGTTCTCCGTCCTCCTTCTGGCTTCCTGGGTGCCGAGGGGTGCCGGCTGTCCAGTCTTGGGAGAGGGCCACCTGAGCCCTCACACTTTGTTCCCAGGCTCTTCACCTGTCTTCCTGGAAGGAGAAGGAGGGGGGCTGGCCAGCATCAGGGCTCTCCCTGGTGCTGCTTAATGTCAAGCTGCCCATCTGGCTCCTGGCCTCCCTTTGGCCTTCTCTCCTGTGCTCCCCACCAAGCTCCTGGCTCAGCGGTGTGCATGTGTTAACCCATCGCTCCCTGCAGCATTTTGTGCGTCTGGCCTGGCCCTTTGCTCAGTCCACCTAGAGCACCATCCTCCCAGACTAGTCGAGTCGCCCTCCACCTGTCCTGAGCCCAGATGAAATCCCACCTCCCCCAGGAAGTCTTCTGACTGCCCCAGCCTGTCACCTCCAGGGCGTGTCATCTGTGCCACTCATGGGGACCAGGACACAGGTGACTTCTCTGGTGGACACAGCAGAACGGTCGACATTCCCCTAAGCGAGCAAAGTGCCCGAGTCACCCCAAGTGTGACCTTGAGCAAGCGCCTGACTCGGGGGGCCTTGGCTTCCCCACCTGTAGGTAAAATAACAGGAACAGTGCCATCGTGTGGGTGCCCTTCCCTGAGCCACCTGGACCAGCCTCTCAAACCTGGCCGCACATCTGAGTCACCTGCTGAGGGTTTTGGTTAGTTGGTTGGTTAATTACTTGATTGTTTAGTTTGTTGGTTTGTTTGTTAGCTTTCAAGTTGGAGTAGAATTTCTGACCTCAGGGCCCAGGAATGTTGCCACACCCCTCCCGTCCCCAAGTATTGTCATTGTTTTCATGGGTGGCCAAATCTAAGCGCTGCTTCTCTGGGGCTACTTGGTGCAGGAAGGATGTTCACAAATAGTTGATGAATACGTGAATGAATAAATAAATGAAACTTACCAGCCCAGCCTCACTACTCACACCCGCCCCCCACCGCCAGCCAGGGTTTCATCCACAAAGGGGTGTACCTGTCCACGTGTCCCCAGGTGTGGGCAGACCCAGTGGCTTTACTCCTTCCTTGGCCCCGCCGCCTCTTAACTCCTCAGAGACCAGCAGGAAGAAACCCTCGGAGGTTGCAGCTTCTGGCTGTTCTCATGGGCAGACCCCATCCGTCGGGTGCTGTGTCTGCTCCTGAACCCTCGTTCTGAGTATGGAACACCCGGCGAGGGAAGGGGCTGAGGAGGGGGAGTCACTCCACTGTGTCAGGCTCTGCCCCTGCCTTCCTGGAGTTCACAGTGGGGAGGGGACACATCCGTCATTAACCGAAGAAGCCACCGGGGAAAACTGTGACCCAGTGCTCCCCTGGGACTGGGGGACAGCGGCCAGGTGTGTTTTCCCTGAGGAAGATAAATTTAAGCAGACACCTGTAAAAGGCTGGAGGGAGAGCTGCAGACAGAAGGTGACTCAACCTGAAAGCTCAGTGGGGTGGAGGGGGCGTCCAAAAGGCGGGAGAGACTGGCCGGTAGAAAACGAGGCCAGAAGCCGGACATGGTGGCTCACACCTGTAATCCCAGCACTTTGGGAAGCCCAGGCGGGTGGATCACCTGAGGTCAGGAGTTTGAGACCAGCCTGGCCAACATGGTGAAACCCAGTCTCTACTAAAAATATGAAATTAGCCAGGCGTGGAGGCACATCTGGTAAATCCCAGCTACTTGGGAGGCTGAGGCAGGAGAATCGCTTGAACCCGGGAGGCGGAGGTCGCAGTCAGCCAAGATCGTACCAGCGCACTCCAGCCTGGACATCAAGAGCAAAACTCTGTCTCAAAGAAAACAAGGCTGGAAAGACGCGAGAGAGAGGCAGGGCTGGTGGCACAGCCAGGCCCAGGGTTTGGACTTAAGAAGGGGAAGGCGCTGGGGCTCTGAGGAGGAGCTGGAGACACGTGGATGTTTAGGAAGGGAAGGGCGGCTGGCTGCAGGTTGAGAATGGGCTGGGGGTGGGGAGGCTGGAGGGGTTGGTGCAGGCCCCAACCAAGGCAGGGCAGGGGAGAGCAGAGTGAGCCTTTAGGAGAAACCACTGCTGGGGACCAGGCTTCACTCTCAGCCCATCTGGAAACCTCTTTCAGTTGATGCTTCCCTGCAACCCCCTTCCCTGGCCTGGGCCTCTGTTGGAACCTGGCTGAGGCCCTGTTGACCAGCAAGAAAGCCCAGCGCAGCTCTCAGAGAAGAGGAGAGGGGCCCCCTAAAAGGCCCCCAGGATCCGGGGAGGGGATCCGAGGAGAGGCAGCTACCAAGCGCCCCAGCCAGGGGGACCTGCCCCTCACCCCACCCCGGCACTGAAATCCTCATAGCCACTTTTTTCCTCCCTCCGTGATGAAATATTCATGGTGGCAGAGTAGGCCCTCTTTGGGAAGGCTGCCTGGGTCTAGCTTATGCTTTGCACAAGCTTTTAAAGAGCAGGGCGCTGTTCCTACTCTCTAAGCATTTTCTAAGTCCTGAATCAATAATGCACTTTCCTGGGCTTCTCCGGATGTAGCCCTCTTCCTCTCGGTGCCCTTCCCCCACCCGCCCCCTTCTCTTTCTTTCCCTTTTCTTCTCTCCCTTTCTTTCATCCTTCCATCTCTCCTTTTCTTTTATTTACTTTTTTAAAAAGTATGAAAGTGTTGAGCTGTTTGGGTGGCCAGTGAAGCCTTGAGTAGGGAGTGGGCAGGAAGGGAGGCACCAGATTGAGCCGCCCCTGTGTGTGCAGGGAGGAGGAGGAGGAGGGGGAGGAGGAGAAATGGGAGGAGGAAGAGGAGGGAAAGGAGGAGGAGCAGCAGCAGCTGAGCACTCCCGCTGGCCCTGGTAGGGAAGTGTTTGAGGATCACTGAGTTCCTGGTGTGGGGGAGGAGGAGGGCTTAGCCTCACCCAGCCTCCCTCTCTCCTTTTTCTAATCAATTAGAAAATGTTTGCAGCATAGCCAGAGGAAAATAGGGAACCTGGGACAAAGAAAAGATGCAAAGCACCCGCCATATTATAGCCCCACACTCAAAGGAGGGAGCAGTGGGGTTTGACCTATCTGCCTTCTGTGGTAATGAAACCCCTGTCGCTGGAGGTATGCAAAAGAAGGGGAGCCTTGCCCTGTCTGAGACAGGTGCCCATGTGTCTGGTCCATCTTGTCAGTCGCCTGTGGGGGGCCCCAGGGATGCACGGGCACTCTTCAGCTGGAATAGCATTTCCCACCCCAAACATTCCTGGAAATCTGGCTGTGGGAAGAATCCACATATGCCCAGGGCAAAGCAGAATGTGTCCTTTAAAAACACAGTAATACAGTTTTAAGTTCCTGGAGAGATTAACCCTTGTCTAGCCAGAGCCATGGCAATGCCTCTCCGCCCACCACACTTTGGCGGTTCAGCTGACAGAGATCAGTCATTCAGGGGTCTGCGGTCCTGGTGAGCAGTGGGTGCCCTCGCCAGGCCTGGCATTTCATCCTTGCTCTCTGACCCTGGCTTCCCCGTGGACCCTCTCCCGGGCAGCTCGTCCGTCAGGGCAGCCCAATGCCCTCAGGTCCTCCGAAAGGATTTCAGGGTGTTCTGTGGGGACAACCCGAATTGGGATAAGAATACTAAGCAGTCATTCTGCTAGAACAGCATCTCCAAAGCAGCATGAGGCCCACGGGTGCCCACCGCCTCTCCCCCAGGCAGCGTCCTACCTGGGTGGAACTGCCTGGAGCCACTGCAGAGGGTCCTTGCTCAGTTAGAAAATGTTTGTCAAACACCGCTGTGTGCAAACAGCTGTCGGGAGTGTGGCGCAAAGGCGGGCAAGGCCCCTGCTCTCCCAGAGTTCACACTCACAGAAGGTTCTAGAAGGAGGAACACTGTGGGCAGGGTTGAAAGGCCTAAAGTGCTCCCTTTCCTCCCAAATAATGCAGCGTGAGGGGTGGCGGGGAGAGCTGCTCTGGGCAACCAAAGAACTGAGATGCATTTTCTGGCGTTCTGCTGGGGCCAAGGGAGTTTGAGAGGTGGCCAGAGACTCTGGGTTCAAGGTGGACCTGTGCCCAGGCGACGCCCACTGTGGCCCGCCTGGGGGAGGGGCAGGGGCGGTCGCCGTGGCTTCTGGAGGCTCATTGCTGGGATAAACGAGTCCCTGGGGAAGCAGCGCGCAGAGGCTTGGAGGCGGAGGCTCGCTTGCCTGCCCCTGCCTTAGTAATTGCTTGGAGCTGGGAGGAAAATTGCTCCAACCAGAAAACAAAACAGAAAAGCCACCTTGGCCAGCTGCAGCTCCAGCCCTGAAATGCCAGGTCGGTTTACGCTGATTCACGAGCAGGGAGGGTGACCTTGCTGTCTGTCGTCCAGGGCCTGTGCACGAAGAGAATCCGGAAAGGGAAGGAGAGAGAAGCCTGCACGCTGGGGAAGGAGTTAGCGGCACAGAGAGCAAGAGGGACAGCGATCAATGAAACCATAGAAGGAGAATAAGACACACACACACACACACACACACACACACACACACACAGCGAGAGAGACAGAGAGACAGAAAGAGAGAGGGAGGCAGGGAGGGAGAGCTCAGAGAGTTAGAGACCATCAGGGCCGCTAGGATTAGAATCAGCTCTGAACAGAATCTCCGTTTCCGCTTTGTTAATAATTTATCCCCTCTGCAACTTTTCTTACCAATAAATAGGAAGTAATCTGTTAAGGAGAATTCCCCCAGCACCCCGGCTTTCTCCCTAGAGTCAGGGGAGGAGGATGTGTCTCTGTGCCCTTCCTCCTTAGCAGCACGAGGGGCCTGAGGAACTTGCAGAACTTGAGACTTTAGGATGTTAGGGTCAGAGGCGGACAGCGCACTCCTGCCCGGTCGTTTCGTGAATGGGGAAACCAAGGCACAGATAGGGCAAGGCCCCGACCAAGGTCACACATGGTGTTAGGGGCAGTCCCCTGAGTCCTCATTCCATGGCCCCACGGGTCAGGGCACCTATTGATTTATGCACCTGCCCAAGCCATAGGGTTTCCCCTGAAATGGCAGAGGCCACGTCCAAGGAGGAGGGTGGGGCTAGCTCGGCTGCCTTTCCTCGCCTTCTCCCACCGTTGCTTCCCCCGTGCTTGAGTCCTGGCCCTCTACCTGGGCACCCACACCCAGGGCCTCTCCTGGGCAGCCTCCGGCCTCCCACCTTGGATGCAGCGGCAGCCTCCCGTCCTGGTGAGGCTGAAGGGCTGAGGATGGGAAGGGTTCCGCTGGCAAATCAGCAGACAGGTTCAAAAACAATCTGTCAGCTGCTAAACGGTTCCCCAGGCCTGCCCATGCACCTTGGTGTCAAGAGCTGTGCCGCCTGCCTCTCCATGGAACCCGAGTCAGCGGGAACACAGTGCGGCCCAGGCAGCGGCATCCTTTTCCTTTGGGTGAAGGGCACTATTTCCCAATTTGTCGCAGAGCCCAGCTCAGTGGGCCGTCCCCTGGCTTCTTGTCTCACCTTGGCTCCTGCCGAGCCGCATGACCCTGGGACATTGCTCAGCCTCTCCGAGTCTCGGTTTCCTGAGGATCGCACTCTCCAGGATCCCTGGGAGAATGGGAGGTGGGGTTGACACACATGGGACACCCAGCACAGGGCCGAGGTGGAAGACATGCTCCCTAACGGCAGAGCCTGCTGTGTGCTGAAGCACCAGGCCAGACAGTGGCCATGAATGTTCTCCCAGTGTCTGTCACCCGTGAGCCAGCGCCACCGAGGCACTTGCCATGGTTCACCTGGCGTTATTCCTACAACAACCCTGTGAAGCCAGTGCTAGCAACCTCATTGGGCGTTCATTCTTTCTACGAAGATTTCCCGAGTCCCTGAGTGGGGCTGGGGGCTGGGGCTGGAGTGGGGACAGGATCCGATGTGGTCACCGCCTGCATGAAGCTTCCCCTCCAACTGAGAAGCCGAGGTTCTTGGGAGAAAGATCTCTTCCTCATCCATCCTATGTTAGTGGCTGAGGCCCCCTCGTAAAAGACAGATTAACACGACCAAAGCATATGAGTGGATTTAATATAAGTTTTATGTGAAAAAGGCTTTCTTTCTTTCTTTCTTTCTTTCTTTCTTTGTTTCTCTTTCTTTCTTTCTTTTTCTGGCACAGTTATGGCTCACTACAGCCTTGACCTCCTGGGCCTAAGGGATCCTCCTATCTCAGCCACCCAAGTAGCTGGGACCACGGGTGTGTGCCACCATGGCCGGCTAGTTTTATTTTTTGTTCTTTGAGGTTTTTTTTTTCTGTAGAGATGGCATCTCCCTGTGTTGCCTGGCCTCATGGGAGCTTTCATAAGGAATGAAGACCCAAAAACATTGGTGAACATCTATTTTTTATGCTAGGTTTAAGGGAGAAATAGTCATGGAGAACTATGATTGGCTTTAAAAAAGTATCATCTCCTGGTGATAAACTGGTGGGAACTTTGCAAGGCCTGTGTGTCCAGGTCCCTCTCTGTGACCTGGCATCTTTGGAGATGAGAATGTTCTGTCCTCCGGGCATTGGGAGGGCACCTCTCAAATGAGCCTCATGTCCTGCTTCAGGGAAGAAGGGCAGGGAAGGTCAAAGAGTGATCTTCCGCTTCTGTGGTTTTCTTCAATCCCTTCGGCTTAAAAAAAATAAAAATTTTTTTTGAGCTGGAGTCTCACTCTGTCACCCAGGCTGGAGTGCAGTGGCGCGAGCTCAGCTCACTGCAACCTCTGCCTCCCAGGTTCAAGCAATTCTCATGCCTCAACCTCCTGAGTAGCTGGGACTACAGGCACGAAACACTATGCCCAACTAAGTTTTTATTTATTTTTTTAATTTTTAGTAGAGACAGGGTTTTACCATATTGGCCAGGCTATTCTCAAACTCCTGACCTCAGGTAGTCAGCCCGCCTCGGCCTCCCAAAGTGCTGGGATTACAGGCATGAGCCACTGCGCCCAGCCTAAAATATTTTAAGAAGGTTTTAGGGTAGCGTGTCCCAGGCCTCATCGGGCTTAAGGAAACTGGGGGACTCATCCAAGCCTGTGGAACTCGTGCACGGTTAAGGGAGTGAGCCAGTGCATCCCACCACAAACCGCAGAGCCCTGCCTGAGACACCCTGGCGATTTCGTCCCAGCTGTGAGATTTCATCCCAGCGCAGGCTTGGGTGCAAGGCCAGCTGCATGACGTTGTCTGTTCTTCTTCGTGAGACTTGGTGACCATTCCAGTGACCGCCCCTCCATGGGCTCCTTAGTCCGCGGCCCGGAGGTTCAAATGGCTGGGCTTCCCACGGCCACATTTACCTCCGTTCTTGCTAACGGTTCACTTTCCCATTCAATTATGTTTTTTGCCTGCAGCTTGCCTATGATGTTTACAACCTGGCCTCTGACTTTGACTGTACCCTTTGCACAGAAAATAACATAAAAAGAAAAGCACTTAAGCTCCCATCACGAGGCTTGAAAAGCATGGCATGAAATGGTTTCTCCATAGAATATTTCATGCCAGGAGCTCAGGCTTGGTGTCTGCGTAGGAGGCTCCCCGTCACCCAGTTCTCTGGTGCTGTGGGCCTGGCTGACTGCCTTCCCTTCGCTCTGCCCACCCTCCTTTGACTTCTAGCCACACTGCCTGACTTTTCCGGTGACTTGCCTGTGTGTGTCCAGAGAGATAGGAGAGCTGTACACACGACGGGCTTGGTTTCCCCAAGATTCCTCGAGGTTGGGTCCCATGGAATCCAGGGGATGGGTAAGTGATATGCGGCCATGGGTACTTAGTGTGTCTTATTTGAGACATGGAGCTGACTGTAGCACCTGCCTCCCTGGGGGTTGCTGAGAGGGTGCAGGGAGGAGCGGCTGTGAAGTGCCCAACCCAGCCCGGGCACAGGGCTGGCACTCAGCGAATGTTATGATCATCACACTCTTCTGAGTCAGCAGTTCCTGGGACGGTCCATGCCATGAAGTTCCCGGGTTTCTGGTGCACAAGCCTGGTGGTCTCAGCCTCACCTCTTCCTCCTGTGGAAGGTTGCTGGGAGTGCAGCGTCCCTGAGTGAATACAAAGCTGCTGTTTCAAACTAATCACTCCCGTGTGGAGACATTTCCTAGGGATTCTAGACAGTGTGAGACACAGACCATCTCACAGGACATTCAGTGAGAAAACAGAGACTCAGAGAAGTCAAGTGACTTCGTCAAGGTCACACAGCCTCAAAGGAGAGAGCTGAGAGGGAACTCGGGGCTTTCAGACCCCAGGGCCCAAAACTGTATGGAAAAGGGGTATGTTACTGCATCTTTCTAGAGAAAATCCCAAGGCTGTTTTTAAAAATCAGGGGTATGGTTTTTGTTGTTGTTTTAATTTTCATGAAATATTTAAAGAAGTAGCTACTACTTTGATACTATCAAAAGGCGGCTTTGGAGCCATCCTGAAAGGCTAGAGGTGTGCCTAACAGTCTTTCCCTGTATTAGGCCACTTTGTTCTGACTGCTGTTTTTGTGATTAGTTGATCTGCTCTCCTGGAGATGGGTGGAAACGCACAGACCCGGAGGAGGCTGGCAAACCTTCACCCCTGCTCAGAGGAGACACTCCCAGTCTCAGCCCTACCCCCACGACATTATCAGCTCTCAGATGCTAACTGGGGACTGGGGTAGGGGGGACTGGGGTAAACTGGGCTTCTAATACCCCGGTGGGTCCTCAGAATTCCCCCAGTGAAGAATAGAAGGTCCAAGCGCAGTGGCTCACACCCGTAATCCCAGCACTTTGGGAGGCCGAGGCAGGCGGATCACCTGAGGTCAGGAGTTCGAGACCAGCCTGGCCAACATAGTGAAACCCCTGTCTCTACTGAAAATACAAAAATTAGCGGGGCGTGGTGGTGCACACCTGTAGTCCCAGCACCTGGGAGGCTGAAACAGGAGTATCGCTTGAACCCAGGAAGCGGAGGTTGCAGTGAGCTGAGATTGCACCACTGCATTCCAGCCTGGGCCACAGAGCAAGATTCTGTCTCAAAAAACAAAACAAAACAAAAAGAACAGAAGGAAAGTAAGAGGAAGCAATACTGTGTTTGCAGAGGAAAAGGAAGGTCAGGTCAGCGCCAACAGTGCCTTTGCTGGGATGCTGCACACTCCTGACCAGCTCAGTGGAATTCTGAGATCTTGGGGAGAGAAATCAGAGAGGGAAAAGGGGAGAGACAGAAAGAGAAAGAGGGAGAGAGAGAATTGTGCTGGCCGCGGCTCGGGATTTATTTATTGTACTTGCTGTTGACTAAGCCCGCTCCGCAGCAGGCGAGGGGCCTGTAAACACACAGGCTGATTCATTAGTTTCTGACCATCTGCTTCCCGGGCCGGGGTGGGGGCCAGAGGGCCCTGTAGGTTGGAACAGCCAGCTTGGAGCCCCCATCTCCAGCCAGAACCAGCTGTGTCAGTCTTCCCAGTGACAGGCCAGGCGCAACTGGGGGCTTTGAGGGATACCCTGTCCCCACCTCAACACCTCCACCCCATAGAACCCATCAGGGGCCTGGGCAGGGTAGGGCTAAGTAAGGCAGGAAGACAAAGAGAGACCAGGGAAAAGGTGGAAGTGTGGGTGGCTCAGCAGTTGGGGTTGACAGGAATACTATCAAGACTCAATAGGAGATATGTCAATATCACTGTCATTTGATTAATAGCTAATTAATATGATAATAATAATAAGTATAATTGAGTGAGTGGTTACTGAGGTCCAGGCCCAATATGGAGGCCTCACTACACCGTCCCCAGTAAGCACATTAACAACTCTACGATGGATGATGAGAGAACTGGGTTAAAAGATTGATTCAAGGCCAAGCGCGGTGGCTCACGCCTGTAATCCCAGCACTTTGGGAGGCCGAGGCGGGCGGATCACAAGGTCAGGAGATCGAGACCACAGTGAAACCCCGTCTCTACTAAAAATACAAAAAATTAGCCGGGCGCAGTAGTGGGCACCTGTAGTCCCAGCTACTCAGGAGGCTGAGGCAGGAGAATGGCGTGAACCCAGGAGGCGAAGCTTGCAGTGAGCCGAGATCGCGCCACTGCACTCCAGACTGGGGGACACAGCGAGACTCTGTCTCAAAAAAAAAAAAAAAAGAAAGAAAGAAAGATTGATTCAAGTCAGGAGGGCCTCCTGGAGGAGGCACATGTGGGAGGGCTCTGAAAACCAGGAGGACAGAGAGTGGCCAAAGGAGCACAAGCTCCAAGGTGGGAGAGGACGATGTGGCCTGGGAAATGGCACAGCTTCAGTGCTGGGTTGATAAGAGCTTTCTGGGGAGGTGAGGCAGTGTGACGCCACTTGGTGCCAGCGTACTAAGAAACCAGGCTGGCGGGGGAGACCCCAGAGAGAGCCTCTGGGGAAATCATCAAAAACTCCCGATTCATCTCTACCCCTCTGAGCCATTCCTCCCATTCCTCCCTGTTCCCTCTTTGCTCACACCTGGGATGAGGCTTGTCTTAGCTCCAGCCACCATAACAAAGTACCACACGAGACCCAGGTGGCTTAAACAACAAAAATGTCTTCCCTTGTTCTGGAGGCTGAAAGTCCAAGATGAAGTTGTTGGCAGGTTTGGTTTCTGCAGAGGCCTCTCTCCCTGGCTTGGAGCCAGCCGCTGTCTCACTGTGCCTTCCAACAGCCTTTTCTCTGTGCACATGGGCCCTAGCGTCTCATCAGGCAGCCAAACTTCTTCTGAGGCCACCAGTCAGATTAGACTAGGGCCACCCTGAGGGTCCCATTTAACCTCAATCACCTCTTGAAAGATAATCTATCTCCAAATATAGTCCCATTCTCAGATACTAGGGTTAGGGCTTCAACATAGAAACCTTGGGCGAACACCATTCAGCCCCTAGGAAGTCTCCAGGGGCAACAGAAGAAGCTCTGGGACTTCGGGAAGGGGGTGATGGCTGGGCTGGGGGAAGAGGGGCATGTACCTCAGTGCCAGAGCCCAGGTGCAAGCTCTTGGAGCGCCTGCCCACCACTCCTCCTCCCGAGTGGCACAGACAGAGCCCATTCTGCGTCCAGGCTCAGAGCGCCCTTCCCGGCTGCCAGCTCCCTCACAGGTCAAGCCTACCTCCTCCAGCCCAGCACCTGCTACCCACTCAGGCCATTGGGCCATCCCCATGGCCTCTCAGCCCCACACCATTCCAGGCAACAGCACAGGACAGGGCAGCGTCTTGCCCAGAGTCACCCGGCCAGTGAGTGAGGAAGCTGGGAACCACCCCACCTGCCCCCGCTATGTCCCTCTACTGTCCTGGCTCGTTGGGCTTGCCAGTGCTGTGGATATCTCTGATGGTAACAGCAGACTCCTCCTCAGAGGTGCCATCCGCTCTCCAGAAGGCTGGGGCCAGTCCTGCCCTGGCCCTGGCCTCAGTCTCCCCATCTGCTTAAGGAGGTACTGGACTTTATGGTGAGCTCCTGCCACTCTGAGGTTGCATGGAGGCCTGAGGACAGAGCTATTTTGGTCAAAGAGGGATTTGTGGAACCTGCCTCAATGAGCCGAGGGTCAGCCCTGCCACCGAGGAGCCCCAGGCAGCCAGGGTACCTGTCCTCCACCCTAGAGGATCGAAGCCCACAGGCTGAGGCTGCTGCAGTGGCGCCTGGTGGGGGCCGCAGGGGTGTGGCTCAGTCCCTCAGAGGGTGATGGGCCCCACTTCCCCCAAGAAGGCCAAACAGTTCATTTCAGAGTGAGAAGTTTTAACTTAGATCCAAGCCATTTTGTCTTTGAGCAAACCAGATGCCTGAAATATTCATCAAAAAGGGCCACAATGGTCTGGAGCACTGTGTGGCTGTTAGTGACAGTGTTCGATTATTTGTTTGTTTAATTAATTAATAGACTTAATATTTTAAAGCAGTTTTAGATGTACAGAAAATTGAGCAGATAGTAGAGAAAGTACCTAAAACCCCATGCCGCACCCCCCCACCCACCATCTTTCCCCGCCTATTATCAACATCTTGCATTACTGGGGGATATTTGGGGTTTTGGGGGGTTTCTTTTGAGACAGGGTCTCTCTCTGTCATCCAGGCTACAGTGCAGTGGTGCTACATAGCTCACTGCAGCCTCAAACTCCTGGGCTCAAGCAAGCCTCCAGCCCCAGCCTCCCAAGTAGCTAGGACCACAGGTGTGCACCACTATGCCCAGCTAATTTTTACATTGTTTTTGTAGCTACAGGGTCTTGCTGTGTTGTCCAGGTTGATCTTGAACTCCTGGCCTCCAGTGATCCTCCCAGTTCTGCCCCCTGAGTTGCTGGGGCTAGAGGCATGTGCCATCACTCCACACCCAGTTTATTTTTTATTGTTTGTAGAGACAGGGTCTCTCTGCGTTGTCTGGGCTGGTCTCAAACTCCTGGGCTCAAGTGACCCTCCGGCCTCGGCCTCCCAGAGTGTTGGGATTCCAGGCATGAGCCAACATATTAGTCATGTCTGATGAGCCATTGTTGATACATTATTATTAACTAAAGTCCATAGTTTACTTGAGAGTTCACTCACTGTGTTGTACAGGTCTATGGGGTTTTTTTGTTTGTTTGTTTGTTTGTTTGTTTGTTTTTGATACGGAGTCTTGCTCTTGTTGCCCAGGCTGGAGTGCAATGGCACGATCTTGGCTCACTGCAACCTCCGCCTCCCGGGTGCAAGTGATTCTCCTGCCTCGGCCTCGCGAGTAACTGGGATTACAGGCATGTGCCACCATGCCCGGGTAATATTTTTGTATTTTTGGTAGAGACGGGGTTTCTCCATGTTGGTCAGGCTGGTCTCGAACTCCTGACCTCGGGTGATCTGCTCGCCTCGGCCTCCCAAAGTGCTGGGATTCCAGGTGTGAGCCACCGCGTCCGGCCCGGGTCTACGGGTTTTGACTCATGCATAATGGCATGCATCCACCACTACAGTATTATACGGCATAGCCTCACTGTCCTAAAAATGCCCTGTGTTCGGCCTAGTCATCCCTCTGACCCTGGGAACCACTACGTTAGTGACATTTTCAGGTCTCTTTGGCCTGTTTCCATCAATGACACTTCTCACACCAAATGCGTGGGTTTTCCACACCAACAGCCTATTCTCTAGCTCTCTGGACAGCAACTGGGTGTCCGATGATTCTGTTCAATTCTGACACTGCCCAGAGCTGGCGTCAGAACGCTTAGGTGAAGGGCTCAGTCGCACCACCCTGCCCCCACCTCTGAGGCATTTGCAAGTTCCTGCCTCCCATACCTGCCCAATTGGCTGCAAATTGGGGGTTCCCACGACCCCTCCCTCAGGTTTGATCGTTTGCTAGAATAGCTCACGGAACTCAGAAAGGCATTTTCCCTACGTTCACCTATTTATCAAATTCAGGAACAGCCAGATAGAAGAGACTCACAGAGTAAGGGATCGGGGAGGGACCCAGACCTTCCAGTCCCTCTTTGAGCACCTCAATGTGTTCACCAATCCTAAGGGTACAGATAAAAAGGCTCAGGGGCCGGGCGCAGCGGCTCACATCTGTAATCCCAGCACTTTGGGAGGGCAAGCTGGGTGGATCAGCTGAGGTCAGAGTTCGAAACCAGCCTGGCCAACATGGCGAAACCCTGTCTCTACTAAAAATGCAAAAATTAGCTGGCCAGGGTGGTGCATGCCTATAATCCCAGCTACTTGGGAGGTTGAGGCAGGAGAATTGCTGGAACCTGCCAAGATCGCCCCACTGCACTCCATCCTGGGCAACAAAGCAAGACTCCATCTCAATTAAAAATAATAATAAATAAATTAAAAAATAAAAGGCTCATGAAGGTGACTCAGCTAAGGCGATGTTTAGAGAGTCGAGAACGTGAATGGGAACTTTTGAGGCAGACAGAGAGTGGAAGGGCACGTGAAGGAGAGAGAATGCCATCTGCAAAGACTCAGAGGTACAACCAGGCAGGGGCAGGAGGACAGATGTCCTGCAGAGGCCCAGGCACAGTGTCACCAGGTGTGGGAGGGCAGGTTGGGGTCAGTATATTACAGAGTCAGGACTGTGTATTCCAGGCAATGGGGAGCCATGGAAGGCTTCAGAGCAGGGGACTAACACCCAGCCTCCTTGGTTGTCTGTATTTAGAGCAGGAACAAGTGTGCATTTCTTGGGAAGCCATGGGATGGCACACCTCTGCATGCATTGAGGAAATGGGCACAAATCCCCCAGCTATGTCTGGGCACCGGAACACAGTTCCTGTAGCCACAGAGCAGGTGTCTGGGCTTGCAAGCAGGGGCCAGGCTGGGCAGAGGCTTCCCAGGCCGTCCGGAGCATCCAGCACCCACCCTTCCCTTCTCCTCTCCCCGCTGCAGGAGAATCCCTACCTGTGCAGCAACGAGTGTGACGCCTCCAACCCGGACCTGGCCCACCCGCCTAGGCTCATGTTCGACAAGGAGGAGGAGGGCCTGGCCACCTACTGGCAGAGCATCACGTGGAGCCGCTACCCCAGCCCGCTGGAAGCCAACATCACCCTTTCGTGGAACAAGACCGTGGAGCTGACCGATGACGTGGTGATGACCTTCGAGTACGGCCGGCCCACGGTCATGGTCCTGGAGAAGTCCCTGGACAACGGGCGCACGTGGCAGCCCTACCAGTTCTACGCCGAGGACTGCATGGAGGCCTTCGGCATGTCTGCCCGCCGGGCCCGGGACATGTCGTCCTCCAGCGCCCACCGCGTGCTCTGCACCGAGGAGTACTCGCGCTGGGCGGGCTCCAAGAAGGAGAAGCACGTGCGCTTCGAGGTGCGGGACCGCTTCGCCATCTTTGCCGGCCCCGACCTGCGCAACATGGACAACCTCTACACGCGTCTGGAGAGCGCCAAGGGCCTCAAGGAGTTCTTCACCCTCACTGACCTGCGCATGCGGTTGCTGCGCCCGGCGCTGGGCGGCACCTACGTGCAGCGGGAGAACCTCTACAAGTATTTCTACGCCATCTCCAACATCGAGGTCATTGGCAGGTAAGGCCGGGGGAAGCCCTGGATGTCTCCTGCAACCTGGGATGCTATCCGTTACCTGGGATGTGTTTGGATACCTGGGATGTTACCTGGTATGTGAAACATGACCGGGTTCTTGGGATGTTACCTGGTTCCCTTGAGGTTACCTGGTATGTGATACATCCCCTGGTTCTTGGGATGTTACCTGGTACCTCGGACATAACCTGGTTCTTGAGATGTTACTTGGTTTCCAGGAGGTTACCTAGCACCTGGGACATTACCTGGTTCCCAGGACATTACCTGATATTACATCATAGGGACTGTCTAGGATGGCCGGGACTGTACAGACCCAATGCCTGAGCTTTTCCACCGAAGGAGGTGCATGTGTTGGAGGAAGGAAGTACATGTGTTGGAGGTGTGGAGGGCAGGAGTGGAGTCTGTCTGGGCAGGGCTGGGCTAACTCCTGGTGCTGACTGTGAGAAGTGCTCTGAGGCTGTCCACTGACTCAGTGAATGTCCACTGACTCACATTCAAGGGTTTCCGAGACCACCTTTAGGCTCCACGATTCACTAAAAAATCTCACAGAACTCAGCAAAGCTGCTATATTCACAGTTATGATTTATTACAATGAAGGATACAGATTAAAATCAGCAACAGGAAAAGGTGCCCAGGTCTGGGTCCAGGAGATAGCAGGTGCAAGCTTCTCATTGTGCCCTCCCAGTGGGGTTGTGCAGGCAGCACTTGATTTTCCCAGCAGTGACATGGGACAACGCTTGTGAGCTATCGCCAGGCAGGGATGCGTACCAAAGCCTCAGTGTGGAGTTTTTATTGGAAGCTGATGGTAGAGGCATTGCTGATGATGTGGCTGGTCTTTGGTGTTAATCCCTGCAGAGGTCGAGCTGATACTACATGGCCCAAGGCCCCCCAGTAAATCTCATCAGCGTAGGCTTTCTGATGTGTGCCAAGACCCGCAGGCAAACACGGACACTCTTTCTAGACAGGACACTCCAAGGGCTTATGGATTAGGGGTCACCTCGCAGTAAGCCAGAGTCAGACCTTTCTTTGGAATGTGCAGGGTGTGGACACCCCAGACCTGCTGAGTCAGCTCTTTCTCGGCCAGCTCTGGAGAGGAATGTGTTTTGAGGCAACTTTGAGGAAGGCAAAAGACTGTCATAGGAGAAGAAAGCAGCCTTTACCTCCCAAAAACTGTTTAGATTGTGGAGGAATACATGGTTCTGTGCTGTCCTAAGTCATTGATTCTTTTGGCAGATAATATGCCAATCTGTGGGGGCAATGCCATCTTCCCTGGGCCATCTGTAGAATGGGGATGGTAACAAACATACTTCTCTTGCTGGATTATGGTGAGGGTTAAATGAGTTAAAGTTGAAGTACTCAGAACAGTGCCTGGCACATAATATGTGCTAAAAAAAAAAAAAGTGTTTAATAAAAAAAATTGGACAAAATAATGGAGTGAGAGGGCTGGGGTGGGCTGAGGGAGGAGAGAGTTGAGACCCAAGGGTGCTGGGGCAGTCCGGGCCAGGAGCCTGGCCTAGGCAGGTGCAGGCAGGGGCTGCACCTGGGGAGCCCAGCTGGGATGATCACTCACTGTGGGCATCTCTCCACTGCAGGCTCTCAATGCCCACCCAAATCTGTAATTCCTGACAAGTGGAAAAAGTGATTTGCCATATGGCATGTAGAGCATAATCCTGTTTTTGTAAAATATATGATACGCCTTGTGTATCATTTCTGCGTCTTGAACACACATTGGCTGTAAGTGTATACAAGCCCGGGACAAACATCATGGGTTGGGGAGAAAGGCTGGAAGCCCGTTTGCCAGCCATGTGCTGTGGTGACGCCTGCATGGTGAGGCTGGACAGGCCACTGTGGTGCTGCTGTTTCCAGCTTGTGTTTGCATTTTGTTTCACTTTGACGGCGTGTGTGGATTCCAGGTGGCCAAAGGCAAAGGCAGGTCGTGCATGAAGCCGGAGTCAGCTTCAAGTCTGGCAGATGGGAGTGAAGCAGGTGCAGACAGGGGTCCGTGGTTCTGATACCCGTGATCTCTAACCCGCCTCAATTGGGACAGGATACTCAAAATCAGGAATGTTCTGGAAAACACCCCATATACAGGCACTGTGGTGGAAGCTGGTGTCCAGACTTTCAGCCCCTGGGCATCTCTGTGACCTCTGCCCTTGGAATGCCATTGTCTGGTTGTTACTAGACACCCGCCAATCCCCGGGCTTAGCAGCTCAGGGCTGGGAACCAGCTCCCCAGGCCCTGCAGGCTCCTGGCTTGTCTTCTGACCTTGGGCTGCTCAGGGAAACCCTCATCTTCAGGCAACTGTTCAAGGACCCTGCCTTACATTTCCTAAGGCGGCTCATGTGGGGCCCTCATGTCTGGGCCAGCTGTAGGGTCCAGAATGGGCCTGTGATGGTCAGGGTCTGGTGGTGCCACTTCAACCCCAGCAGGGTGACCTGGGGTTCAAACCCTGCCCCTCTGCACCCTGTCTCGATTTCCCATCTGTGACAAGACAACTGAGGCTGCCTGGAGCTCATATCTCCCTGGAGGTGGTTCCCCTTGGCACCCAGCCTCTGCAGGCGGCAGGGAGGAGCCGAGGTGGTGGCGAGAGTGTGCAATCAATTCAGAGAGAGAGTAAACACTCTTCAGGCAGCAGCTTGGCTTGTCGTTGAATTGGGTCGGGTTAGATGGTTCAAGGAAGAGCTGAGGCTACCTCCCCTTTTCCCTCTTCATTTCCCCTGGGAAAGTCCAGCCGTGCTGAGAAGCCAGAGACGAAGGACCCGTGACAAAGGGGGATGTGGCACCCGAAGTTCCTGAGTGGGCACGAGGGACCCCCTGGGGGTTCCCGGGCTCTGGGATTTCACACTGAACCTGTTCTGGGGATTCCCTCAGAATTTCATGACCGCCATGTTGCCCAGTGGCTCCGCTGCGGTCCACTAACAAGAACAGCAAATGTTTATCCAGCATTTGCTGTGGGCTCATTTGCTATTGAGTGCTGTTATTAACGGCTTCATGTGTATTTTCTTGTTTAATCAATAGTTGTTTAATTTCCCGATGGTTATTGAATGGTTCAGATCCTGCAAGCCAAGGACACAGCACTGAGCAAGCCGGACCTGATCCCCACCCGCTGGAGCTCTCCCTGCGGGGGCAGTGCTCCCCCAGCCTCATGTTTTCAGATGAGGAGGCTGAGGCCTGTGAGGTCAGGGAATAGAAGGAGATTGCACAGCGCCACTACATGGCAGACAGCTAACATCCAGACACAAGCATGTCCGGGCTCAAGATGGACTCAGCCACCGAGCGGTCCCTAGCCCTGGCCTGGTGGCTGCCTCATTTCTGGTCCCAGCTCTGACTTGAGCCCACCTGGAACTCAGATAGCCTGTATGATGGGGCCATCCCACGGGACTCCCCTCTGAATTGAAGGTTCTTTAATGGGTGGTGGCTCCCTGCTCTGCCACTCAAGTCAGCGATTTCCAGCTCCAAGGGGGACCCCAATGGCAGGCAACAGTGTAGGCAGGAGGGGGAGGACAGAAGCACCTGGCTGCGGAGGAGGAGCTGGAGCAGCTGCAGCCAGCCCAGGGTCCTGGGAAGGAGGGACTGGTACAAATGGTGAGGGGGACAAGAGGTGGGGACAGACTGAGCTCCAGCCCCACCACAGGGGGCAGGTGGGGTGCCAGTGGCTCTGAGAGAAGCACAGGCACCCGCAAGTCCCAGCCACACCCCCTCCCTGCCTCCCGCGGAGCCTGCTCCACGTGCCCATTCCTGGAAGGCAGGCAGGGGGCGGGAGCTATTTTCTCCTTCCACACATGGGGAAACTCAGGTGCGGAGCTTGGAGAGTGGTTGGCTTCAGACTGTGCAGCAAATCTGGGGCAGAATCTGGATTTGAGAAGGAATGAGATCATTCCTTTATGGTGCTTGGAGCGGGAGGGGCCTCTGCTCCCACCCTCCACACGACCATTAAGAGAAGCGGGGCCCAAACCTGACCCAGCATCTCACAGGAGAGCCGTTTAAGACAGGGTTCCCCAGCCCCACCACTGAGAGCTTTGGGACTGGGAGGCTTCGGGTGAGGTCCAGAAGGCTGTGTCTTTGCAAAGCTCCTCAAGTGAGCTGGAGAGGTGGAAGCTGCTGCATCCATGGAGATGGATGACCATAACCTGTTGGAACCTCAGTTTTCTCATCTGTAAAATGGAGAAATAGTAATGATGTCAGCTGCCTGTTGTGAAGAGTCAATGAAATGCTATATTCAAAGAGCTTATCCCAGTGTCTCATTCCTCTGGTTAGACGGTGGGAGAGGGAAGGCGAGGAGGCTTAGGATCAGGACTGCCTAGATATGAGGCCATTCCTGCACCCAACCCAGGTACTAGAAGGAGTGTGGAAGCATGCCTCTGGGTTCACAGGGGTTGCCATCCCAAATGTCTGCAGAGGCTGGGAACATAGCTTGTGTGGAAGCCAGGCATGGTGGTGTGCGCCTGTAGTCCTAGCTACTTGGGAGGCTGAGGCAGAAGGATTACTTGAGCCTGGGAGATTGAGGCTGCAGTGATCTATGATGGTGCCACAGCACTGCAGCCTGGGTGACAGAAAGAGATCCTGTCTCTAGAAAAATAAAAATAATAAATAAATTCAAATGAATAATAAAAATAATGAGAAGAAGACAATGTATATGGGTACCTATGGTACCATCAGAAGTGATAGGGAAGGGTGTGGCCTGGGGAGAAATGGAGACAGCAGGACCCTCACAAGACAGCTGACCGAACATTCCAGATCTTCTGCAGTAACAAAGGAAGGTGCACAGCAGTATCTGTGTAAAGTCTCTTGCTTTCAAAAATATTGGCACTGACTTCAAAAAGTTGTTTAAACTCTGTGCAGGGAAAACAAAATACACCTGCAGCCCAGGACAGCTCACTAGCTGCCGGGGGCACCCCTGCTCTGAAATGCTCAGTGTCCTCCTGCAGCTGGGGTAGCAGCCGCATTCGATGAGCCCGAGGCAGGGCCAACACACTGGAGCCAGGGCAGGGGCAAAACAGCCCAGCCAGCCCTGCCCACTCCAGACCTGGGAGTCAGAGGGAAGGGGGCATCATCCCATGCAAGTTCCTCTGCCCAGAAAATCCTTGGAAGCTCCAGGGAGGCAGCCCAGCAGGTCCTTTGCCAGCAGGAACAGGAAAGGAGGAATGAGTTCCCCATTCCTGGAGGTATTCAAGCCCAGTGGGTGGTGTTTGTGGGAGATGATGAAGGGAGGTCCTTTGCACCAAATTAAGGTCTTGTGTGCCCATTCTGTTCAACAGGAATAAATGTGGATTAAGGGAACAAGAGAGGCAGGTACCATTTATTGGTTACGTGCCAGGCATTGCATCCTCACCCCCTTTCTGCCCAGGAGGAGGTTGAAGTCCTTGAGCGAGAGGAAACCCGTGAGATCCCAGAGGCTGAGCTGGGCCTGGATGGGCAGATCTGAGCTCTGGAGTGGCCAAGCCCAGCTCCTGCAGACCCAGCTTCCCCAGACCCTACGGGGGTCTAGCTGCTCTGTGTCCCTGGGCCTCCCCCAACCTCGTTCCCCCCCCCATTGACTCCCTCCCCTCTTTCTTGCCTTCTTGATTTCTTTCATAAACGTCCTGTCCCTATTGATCGCCCCGCAACCGGAGATGGACGGACACTGGACGAGAATAGAAACAGCAGAGGGAAGAAAACCGTGGAGGGTGAGCAGGTGGGTGCGGGGAGGGGAGTGCAGAGACAGGCGATTTCAGTCACCCTATTCCTGTACCCACCCTCCCTGCATCTCTTTCTCAGCTGCTCTACAGGAAAAACAGGGGCAAGAAGGGAATTCTGTGATGTTATTCTGCCTGCGCTGACTCCTTGAAACTCTGGGAAGGCAGAGCCTCCTCCCTCAGCAATATTAACTGTCATTCACCAAGAATTCCCGTAGCCCAGGTAGCATCCCGAGTCCTTTATGTGCATTTCCTCATTAAGTCCTATCCTGTGAGGATCATTGTCCCCATGACATAGATGAGGAAACTGAGGCCAGAAGATTGAGATATAGATGGAAAGAAAGGCTGGGGTGTGGTGGCTGGTGCCTGTAATCCTAGCACTTTCGGAGGCTGAGGCAGGAGGATCACTTGAGTCCAGGAGTTCAAGACCAGCCTGGGCAATATAGTGAGACCCCCATCTCAATGAAAACAAAATAGATGGAGGTACCCATGAGGATGGCTGTTATTGGACAAGCAAAAAATGACAGGTGTCGGCAAGGATGTGGAAAAATCAAAACCTTCATGCATTGCTGGTGGGAACAAAAACGGTGCAGCCACAGTGGAGAACAGTATGGTGGCTCCTGAACAAGTTAAATATAGATTTAGCAATTCTGCTCCTAGGTATAGACCCAACAGAATTGAAAGAAGGGACTTGAACAGATACTTGTACACCCATGTTTATAGCAGCTTTATTCTGAGTAGCCAAAAGGTAGAAACAACACAACTGTTCATCAACAAATGGAGACACGAAATGTGGCCCATCCATACAATGGAATATGATTCAGCCTTAAAAAGGAGGGAGAACCTGACACACGCTGCAACACAGATGAACACTGAGGACATGATGCTAAGTGAAATAAGCCAGACACAAAAGGACAAATACCATATGATTCTGCTTACCCGACGTCCCTAGAGTCATCAAATTCATAGAGACAGAAAGTAGAATGATGGCTGCCAGGGGCTGGGGGAAGGTGGAATGGGGGTTAGTATTTAATGGAGACAGCTTCAGTTTGGGACCATGTAAAGTTCTGGAGGGGGTGGTGACAGAGCTTGCACAGCACTGTGGATGTACTAATGCCACCAGACCGTACACTTAACAATGGTAAGGTGACTGGGTGCGGTGGCTCATGCCTGTAATCTCAGCACTTTGGGAGGCTGAGGCAGGCGGATCACTTGAGGTCAGGAGTTCGAGACCAGCCTGGCCAACATGGAGAAACCCTGTCTCTACTAAAAATACAAAAATTCGCCAGGTGTGGTAGTGGGTGCCTGTAATCACAGACACTCGGGACACTGAAGCAGGAGAATCACTTGAACCAGGGAAGTGGAGGTTGCAGTGAGCTGAGATCGCACCACTGCACTCCAGCCTGGGCGACAGAGAGAGACTCCATCTCAAGAGAAAAAAAAAAATGGTAAGGTGATAAATATATACCTATATTTTAGCACACTAAAAAATAAAGGAAATAGATGGGTGGGTGGTCTCCATGTCACACTGTCCAGGTGCAAATTCTGGATTAGGTATGACCGTGGGCAAGTTGCCTAACCTGTCTGCCTCCTTCCCACCTCCACAAAATGGAGACAATCACCCTGGGGTTTAAGTGAGACCATTCAGGGAGAGGAGCCATGGCTGTTGGGGTTGCATAGAAAGAACAGCAGATCACAGAGGGCCTGGAGATTCCTCTACTGGGGCCTATGGGCTCTTAGGAGGGCAAAGGGTGGGCCTCAATGATCCATGGACTCTCTTAAATATATGCTAAGTGTCATGTGTGTGCAGTCAGTTGGTGAGAGCCCCTAGTCTTTGTTCCATTCTCAAAGGGAGCCCATGATCCCAAAATATTTGGAGAGTCCCTGGAAAGGCAGCTTTGTGTTGTTCCTATCATTTTTTTAAACCCAACTCTTGGCTGGGCACTGTGGCTCACGCCTATAATCCCAACACTTTGGGAGGCCGAGGTGAGTGGATCACCTGAGGTCAGGAGTTCAAGACCAGCCTGACCAACATGGTGAAACCCTGTCTCTACTAAAAATACAAAAATTAGCTGGGCGTGGTGGCGGGTGCCTGTAATCCCAGCTACTTGTTAGGCTGAGGCAGGAGAATCACTTGAACCCGGAAGGTGGAGGCTTCAGTGAGCCGAGATCGCGCCACTATACTCCAGCCTGGGTGACAGAGCGAGACACCATCTCAAAAAATAAATAAATAAATAAAAATTAAAAAAATAAAATAAACCCAACTCTTTGGGGACACCCAGTTCTTTGGGGACAGACATTTTGTTAGGTGCAGTTCACACACCTGCAACTGTACCTCCCAGGCCCCCTGAACTACTGCTTCCCACCAAAAAGCCGGCATGCACAATTCAAGACCACGTCGGCCTCCACTGAGAAATGCCGGTGTTGGGAAGGGGCCAGACTGTGCTAAAGAGTTGGGGAGGTCCACTGCCAAGGCCGGTGGTTGGCCCCTGGGCCTGGGGTCTCCTCTGGTCTTTGGCTCTGCTCCACTGCTGGGTGGGGCACAGAGGGCAGGAGGGGCATCTCAGGCTTGGCCAGGGTCACAGGAGGCTCGGGGAGCCCTGCAGGTGCTTGGGAGAGAGTCACGCACAGCAATGCCTTCCCAGCAGCACTGGACAGAATCGGGGTTCCCTCTTCTCTTGCCTGAGAAGGCATTTCCTCTGCGAGCTTTCTTGCCATCATATTAATTCACTCAACAGATGTTTTTTCTCAGACCTTGCGGGGATGAATTAACACATATTTCTAATGGACACTGCCTTGGTTTCTTGGAGCCTCCATAACAAAGTACCACAAACTGGGGGGAGGTCAGGAGTCTGAAATCAGGGTGCAGCTGGGCTCGCTGTGGACCTTGCAGGAGGGAACCTGTCCCACACCCTCCGCCCTCCACTCGCTCCTGGCGGGGCCGGCAGCCTCTGGCGTTCCTGGGCTTGCAGCTGCGTCACTCCAGTCTCTGCCTTGTCTTGCAGCTGTCCGCTGCCTGAGCGTCTGTCTTACACGCTGTCTCCCTGTGTCTCTTCCCACTGGGACATCCATCACATCGGATAAGGGCCCGCCCTCCTCCAGCATGACCTCAGCTTAGCTTATATCCTCATCGCATCCACGAAACCCCATTGCCATGTAAGGTCACATTCACAGGCAATGGGGGTCAGGATGTCAACATATCTTTTTGGGAGACGTGATCTGGCCCACAGCAGGCAACTGTGACGTGCTCAACACAGCAGGGTGCCAGGGTCCAAGAGCATGGAGGGGCTGACGCTTCCATAGTGGGAGAGCAGGAATCCACAAACCCAGTACCCCCAAGAGCCCACAGGTGAGAAAGAAACCCAGGGCAAGGCCAGGCATGGTGGCTCACACCTGTAACCCCAGCACTTTGGGAGGCTGAGGCTGGTGGATTGCTTGAGCACAGGAGTTCAAGACCAGCCTGGGCCACATGGTGAAACCCCGTCACTACAAAAAATACAAAAATTAGCCAGGCACGGTGGTGTGCGCCTGTGGTCCCAGCTACTTGGGAGGCTGAGGTGGAGGATTGCTTGAGCCCAGGAGGTCAAGCCTGCAGTGAGTTATGACTGTGCTACTGCACTGCAGCCTGGGTGACAGAGCAAGACCCTATCTCAAAACCCAGGGCAATGTGGGCGTGGAGCTGGGAACCAGCCTGAGACCTGGACCCGGGGGTCAGGGAAGGCAAAGAGAAACCTGAAGGGGGAAACGGGGGCACAGCATTTGTGGCAGGGGACAGCAGGTGGGACAGGCGCGGTGCCTTCTAAGGACTCAATGTGATGCGGCTGTGGTGGGTGGGTAAGATTCCAAAGAAGAGCAGGCAGGGCCCGATCATGCCAGCCCTGCAGCCGCGGGAGGAAGTTGGTTTTGGTTGAAGTTTGGTGGGAGGGCTACAGGCAGGGGAGAGGTGTGATCTGATTTCTGGTGTTTGGAAATCTGAGTTGGGGGTGGTGCTGCTGGAGGCCAGCAGGAGACCGGGCGGGTCCTTCCAAGACCGGCAGCAGCCTGGCGGGGTCCTGGCGGGGACAGGGGCTGTGATGTGGGCCGCCTGGAGGTGGCCTTTGGTGGCAGTGTTGTTGCTGAGTGGCTGGTGGGAGCAGGGGGTGGGAGGCATCGTGGGGGACTCCCAGGCATCCGGCTTTGAGACACCGGGTGGATGGAGATGTTGCCTCGTCAAATGGGGACAGAGGTGAGGGAATTTTCTGGAGGGGAATTTTTTTAATTTCTTAATTTTTTTATTTTTATATTTCATATAGCAAAATGGACCTTTGGGGGGTACAGTTCTAGGGATTTTAGCACGTGGATAGCTTCATGTAACTGCCACCACAGCCTGGGTCCACCACAGCCTGTGTCTCCAAAAACTCCCTATGCTACCCTTTGAGCCACCCACGGTCCCCGTCCTGAAACCCCTGGAAGTCCTCAATCTGCTCCCCATCTTTTCTGAAAATCTCCTGTAAGTGGAGTCGTGCGGCAGGTGGTTTTTTCAAGGGGTCTCCTTTGTCCTGGACATGCCTCTGAGGCTCATGGCGTGGCCACCCGCGTGGCTTAGGTTCGTCACTCCTGAGTAGGACTGTGCTGTGTGCGCGGCACATCGTGGTCTGTTTACCCAGTCTCCGTGGAAGGACGTCTCGGTGGCTCCCACTCTGGGGTGATTATGAATAGAGCTGCTATAAACATTGGTGGCAAGGTTTTTGGGTGAACATAAGTTTTCGCTTCTCTTGGGTAAGCACCCAGGTGTGGACGGCTGGGTCGTCTGGTGAGCGTGTTTAACTCTGTAAGAAACTGCCAGGCCGTCTTCCAGCGCGGCTGTGCACTGGAGGAAGCCTGACTTCTATTTTGGACCTGTTGGTTGTGAGCGTTTTGGAGGCATCCGGAGCATTTGGGCCTTTTGAGTGTGAAGCGCAGGCGAGACTGGGCGCAGGGAGTCCTGAGCTCCGCCGTGCCGATGACGCCCGCCGTGGGGGCGTGCGAGACTTCCGAGAGGAGAGCCGGGGAGCCGGGCGGTCTGCAGCCCTGAGATCAGAGAGAGGGGGATCTGGCAGGGCGGTGCCCCAAAACCACGCGAGAGCCGTGCCTCCAGGGCAGCGGCCACCTGTGTCCGTGCCGCCCAGGGGCCAAGTGGAGGAGCCAGCGTGGGCCCATGGACCTGGGAAGATGGGGGTCACAGCAGAGGTACCCAGAGCAGAGCCCGGGATGAAGGCCGTCGTGGGGTGGTTTCAGGGGCGAATGCCAACACTTTTAAAAGAGTGAATAAGAGGTGAAAAAGAGGGGGTGTAGGCAAGCTTTGAAAACATTTGGCTTGGAAGGGGAGCAGGGAGATGGGGTGTGAGCTGCTGGGGGAATGGGGAGGGGAGAGGGTTCTTTCTGAAAGGCGGGAGGCGCGGCAGCGTTGGCGTTGGGATGGGAAGAATCCACCAGGACTGAAGATAGCTGCGGGGAGGGCGGGAGGGACACTGGGGACAGGAGCCGAGGAAGTGATTGGGGTGGGCGGAGAGCTGACAGGACAGAGGGCCCACCAGCATGCGTAAGGAGGAAAGGCTGACTGATTTCATATTTAGGTCAGAAACCCTGCTTCTAACACCTTCTAGAGACTCCATGTCCATCCTGCCAACCCAGGGTGGCCCACCCTGGTGACTCACAGGAGTCCCTTTGTCCTGAGTAAAGAGTGGCACATCACGGGGCCAGCGAGCAGACTGCCTGAGATTCCAGCTCTTTCCATTTGCTCTTTTCTGGCAAGTCTCTTCCATTTCTCCAGGCCTCAGTTTCCCCACCTGTAAAATGGGATCCTGCTGTTGTAAAGATTGTCTGAAACTTGCCGGCTCAAGTCCCAACACTCAGGAGGTGCCTGAGGAAGGGGAGCCATTGATCCCTCGAAGGAGTCGGTATTTTGTCACCTGAACACACAGCCCATGTTCCTCCGTCACTCACCTGGGGGCCGAGTGGAACTCCTCAGCTTCATCTCCAGCTCTGTCCTCTGTCCCTTCATCAGTCAACAGTCATGCAGGAATGAGAAGCTCAGCTCATAGTAGGTGTAGCCAAAGGGACTTCGGAGGAGAGTACTGCCACCAACAGCGGACAGGGGACTGAGCCCCACCCAGTTCTGCGTGAGCCACGCCCGCTGGGTCTGTAGCCACGACACCTGGCAGGCTCCTGTCCCCCCACCCCAGTTCTGTGGCTTGCTGGACCTCACCAGCCGCGATTGGGCAGGACAGACGGGGCTGGAGAGGGGAAGTTGGGTTGGGAGAGGACAGGCCACATCCAGGCTCATCCTCAGGCCTTGTTCTGCCTCTGGACTGGGCTACCTCCCTCCACATCTCAGCAGAGGGAGCGTTTGGGGGGGGTCATTGCAGAGGATCCCTGGCCCTTCATCCCATATGAAGCCTGTTTTAGACGCACAGATGCTCCCTTAGATGTACCCGCCAAGTCACACACACACGCAGGCATTCACTCATCTGTAACGTGCCCCTGACTCACACATAAACACACACCTGCCCCACCCACACTCGCGAATCCGCTTCCAGAAGCACCCAGTCATAGACACATCACACTCCACACGGCCGCCTTGCACCCCTGCTCACAGACGCGGACCCACAGGATGGGCGGAGGCCTCCGCGGGGCCCCGGGGTTCACCGGAGGCCTTGGCTTGACTGCCCTGGTCTCGGGGCTTCTCTGCGCTTCTCCCCCATGTTGAGGCACCCACTTCATGCTTCGGTTCCTGGAGGCCTCTTTCCATTCCGTGGGGCAAAGCTTCTAACCATCCCTCCATCCCACTCTCAGCCTGAACTAGGTCCCAAGGTGGACCCCCCCATCAGCAGCCCTGCCCCCTAGAAGAAAGGTGCAGGCTGGCATCAGGTTTTGGTTTGGGGACATGACTGGCCTCCCTCCCTCCCTTCAGTCTTGCCCTTTCTGTAGTTTTTTGTCCCTAAACACAAACCCAGTCACTTCTCTGCACAATATCTCTGGTGGTCTTCTACTGACCTTGGACTCAAGTCCACGCTCTGTGATCACAGACTCACCCTCTCACCTCCTTCTGCAGCCTGGGCTCTGAGACTCCCAAGACCAGCCACCCCAAAGGTTGGGTCCCTCTGGCTGGCCTAGGGCCTAGTCCTTCTGCCTGGAACATGACCTGGCCTTCCCCGGCCTTCCTGTCTGGCAAACTCTTCACCCCTCAAGGCTTGGCTCAGAGAGCACCTCTCTGGAGCTCCTGAAGGCTGGAGACCTGTGCAACCAGCCCCTCGGTCCCCTTCTCCAGCCTTGGCGGCTGGCGGCAATCCCACAGCCTTGCCATAGCTACCATAGCTATGCACGTACACGTCTGACACCCGCCCCCACAGGCTCTGAGCTCCAAGGGAGCAGGGATGGGGTCTGGCTTGTTCTCACCGTAGCACCAGCACCCAGAACCAGGTAGGCGTGCTGTGTATGTGTGGAATTCATTCATTAATTCAGTCAGTCATTCATTTGTTTATTCATGAACAAATGAACTTACATGAACAAAGAACTCTCTGGAACTTACTATCTGGAACTATCTTACTATCTTACTATCTGGAACTCTTTCCAGATAAGAAAGAGACTGGAATATAGGCGCTAGGAGGCAGAGAAGCAGGACCAGCTGGGCTTGCTAGCACCCACCCCTGTCGCCTCCCACCCTTCCACCATCACACCCTGCTCCTTCTCCTGTTTTCCTCGTGTGAGAAACGGGCCTCTCTGGGCTACCACCTGGACCTGGTCCTTCCCTCAGGGGTGTTGGGCCTTCCTACAGGGGAAGATGCAACGTTGCTGAAGTCAGCCAGGCTGCTCAGGCTGGGGGTGCCTTTGCAGGCCCTGGCCATACCCACCGTGTTACCCCTAAGCCTCACAGCCAAGCCCACCAGCACCCGCCCGTCAGCCTCTGTCTTGTATGCAAGGAAGCTGCTGCCTCTGGCTTTGTAATGGGTAATAGGATTTATCAATAGACTGAGGAGGTGAGGTATGTTAAAGCACTTAATAGAAAAGGGCTTCGCACAGAAGCCCAAATTTGATTTAGCCAATGAACTCAATTGCCGGCCTGATTGCGTTCCAGGAGGCGCAGCAGCCAGCGTTTGTCCACATTACCCTGGAAAAGCCAGGCTGCACCAGGCGACGGACCCAGACCGCCCAGACCTCCCCTCTGTCCCCACAGCTCTGCCGTTGGTTCCCTGCTTTCTCAGGGTCTCAGGTTTGAATGGCAGTCCTTTGACCCAAACGATCTCAAGTTCTCTCGCATCCAACAGCCTCCTTCCCTCTCATGCCCGAGGCTCCCCCATCTCGTGAATTAGCTAGAAGTCCAGTTTGCTACCACGTTCCTTTCACCATGATCCTCAAATCTGTGTGTCCTCTGGTCACTTGTTACTTCTTAATCAAGCTGGCCTCTGCAGGCTTCCCTCGTGACCATTTGTTGCTTCTCCGGCTACTGTTCATCTCTCCACACTGCTTGCCCGAGCCAAGGACACATCTCTGCCAACCCCGCAAAGAAGACCAAAACCCCCAGGTCACAGTGTTTCATGACACCTTGACTCAGGCCTGGGCATAGCAGATGAGAATTACCATGTAGAAAAGAAGGACTTGAGGCTGGGCGCGGTGGCTCATGCCTGTAACCCCAGCACTTTGGGAGGGCGGATCACCTGAGGTCGGGAGTTCGAGACCAGCCTGGCCAACAAGGTGAAACCCTCATCTTGACTAAAAATACAAAAATTAAAAAAAATTTTTTAAATTAGCTGAGCATAGTGGTGCATGCCTGTAATCCCAGAAACTCAGGAGGCTGAGGCAGGAGAGTCACTTGAACTTGGGAGGCGGAGGTTGCAGTAAGCCGAGATCACGCCACTGCACTCCAGCCTGGGTGATGACAGAGCAAGACTCTGTCTCAAAAAAAACATTTTAAAAAAAGGACTTGAGAGGATTTCCATTGGTCATCACCAACCTCGAGGCTGTCCATCCATTGGCCACGGCCACCCACTGGCTGGGGAGGGGAAGCCCCTTGGCCATGTGAGCCCCCAGCCCCCTCCCAGGGCGGCATCCTTCCTCACTGCGGTCCAGGCCCCCAACCCCAGCTCTGTGAGTCCTCAGGAATGTAGCGCCCTTGTTGCTTCAGCCTCCTGCTTCATCCTGCGGAACACGCCAGCCTCCCGTGCGAGCATCTCCAGGCCAACGTAAGATCTGAGATTTGCTTTAGGTTATTTTGTCCATAACCCAGAGGCTCATGAAAAATATTTTTCCAAAAACGAAAGAACACTCTTCACCCAAAGATAAATGCAGTATCTTGCAAGAGAAATTGGAAAACATTGCTGGCTGCTTTAAAATAGTACTTTAACTTTAGCCCCCAAGGTACCAGAGCTCTGCGAGGCTGGTCTCAGTATACCCGACGTGTAATAATGTGGGGATGGGTGGTAACATACCAGGAAAGAAGGACCAGGCAATGTGATTAGTGACCAGCAACCCCCATGGTCCTACAAGGAGGTGCTTTGAGAGAAGCTGGGGACTAGCTCTCCCCGCCCAGCACCCGCCCACCCCAGTTCAGAGCCATCGCCATGAGCCCTCTGAAATCCCCGTGGGGCTTTGCCTTTGCAGGGAGCCAGCCCTGGGGCCTCCTCCTCCCTGCCCAGCTCCGGCACCATCCCTGGCTCGCTCACCCAAACTCACCGCTTCCTCCATCGTTCCCCCCAAGGAGTGGATGACATCACTCTTTCCGGCAGCCAGGAGTTGACCTACATTCCACCCGCCCTCCTGTCTGGGAGACTCTCCAAACCCCCCGCTCCTCTCTCCCTGGGAGGAGGGAAGGGCCCCGCTCACGATTTTTGTGGAGTGACGGTGCCAGGCCCGGGTCCAGATGGTGCCCCCGCAGCAGCTCCTAGGCACTGCCTGCCCCTCCCCGCAGGGCAGGGCACGCTCCCGCCTGGCACGGGCCAGGGTCCCTGTCATCCTTCATGTGGCTGTCGGGGCCCCAGCTGAGCCTGCCACGTTTCCCGGAGAACTGTTGTCTGGGCTGGGCTCTCCCCTGGAAGTGAGGCCCGGTGCTGCCTCCTAACAGTTGTGGTCTCCGGGGGCTTACTAGGGATTCGTCAATTCAAGAAAAAGGGAAACTTAGCTGAGAAGCTGGCTGTGACTCTGTCTTTGGGCTAGTATCCAGCAAGCGAGAGAGTGCGCCCCATGTCAGGCCATGAGAGAAGTCAGGGTCCGAGCAGAGGGGCCAGACAGCCACACGGGTGAGCAAGGTAGCAGGAGCAGGTGGCCCTGCCAGATGAAAGATGGGATGCCCAGTTAAACCTGAATTTCAGATAAACAAGGGAATCATTGTTTTTTTAGGATAAGTATGTCCCAAATATCTCATGGAATATACTTGTACTAACAAAATCAGTAGTTATTTATCTAAATTTTTTTTTTTCAGAGACAGGGTCTTGCTCTGTCACCCGGGGTGAAGGGCAGTGCAGTGGCACAGTCACGGCTCACTGCAGCCTCAACCTCCTGGACTCAAGCAATCTTCCTGCCTCCGTCTCCTAAGTAGCTAGGACGATAGATGCTCACCACCATGCCCTGATAAATTTAGAGTTTTAAAAATTTTTTTGTAGAGATGGGGGTCTCACTATGTTGCCCAGGCTGGTCTCGAACTCCTGTTGTCAGGTAATCCTCCTGCCTGGGCCTCCCAGAGTGCTCGGATTACAAGCATGAGCCGCTGTACCAGGCCTAAAATTCAAACGTAACTCTGTGTCCTGTATTTTTATTTTGGAGATCTGGCAATCATTGTGGCATGGGGCTCTGTGGGGCAATGACCCCGAGAGGCCGGTGAGGGCTGGGCATGGTGGCTTATACCTGTAATTCCAGCACTTTGGGAGGCTGAGGTGGGCAGATCATTTGAGGTCAAGAGTTCGAGACCAGCCTGGCCAACGTGGTGAAACCCCATCTCTACTAAAAATACTAAAATTAGCCGGGTGTGGTGGTGGGAACCTGTAATCCCAGCTATTCGGGAGGCTGAGGCAGGATAATTGCTTGAAACCAGGAGGCAGAGGTCGAAGGGAGCTAAGATCAAACCACTGCACTCCAGTCTAGATGACAAAGCGAGATTCCATCTCAAAATAAGTAAATAAATAAAGGATAAATATTTGGCAATATATTACTGAATCCTCCAAGAGGCCAGTGGGTGTGTCACCCCTTGTGGGTGGCCCCAGGGGCCTGGAGAATAGGTTGATTATCTCTATTTTGGGGAGCTGCAGGCCGCGGAGAGAGGCTGTGGGGTGGGTGTTGGAGGGGACGGCATGAATAAAGGGCCCTGCCCTTGGGGCCAGGCACCTCGGGGCTGCCAGGTAAGGCCGATCTTTGCACCTGGGAGCCCCTGTACTCTCATCTCCATCCCTCCCTCTATCACCTGTTGGCTGTTGACAATAGCAGCAATAATAATAGCTGACATTTCTGGAGGGCTTGCTCTGTGCCAGACCCAGTGCTGAGCACTCGAGGGTATCAGCTCAGCTCGACCCCTGACAGCCCTGCCACGTGGAAACAGCCACTTCCTAGGGTTACAGGACGCTGACTGATTCCCCAAGGCTGGTCACCTTCCTGCCTTTGCCCAGCTTGAGGGGTCAGAGGTTTTTTTTGTTTTTGTTTTTGTTTTTTGAGACGGAGTCTCGCTCTGTCGCCCAGGCTGGAGTGCAGTGGCCAGATCTCAGCTCACTGCAAGCTCCGCCTCCCGGGTTTACGCCATTCTCCTGCCTCAGCCTCCCGAGTAGCTGGGACTACAGGTGCCCGCCACCACGCCTGGCTAGTTTTTGTATTTTTTTTAGTAGAGACGGGGTTTCACCATGTTAGCCAGGATGGTCTCGATCTCCTGACCTCGTGATCCGCCCGTCTCGGCCTCCCAAAGTGCTGGGATTACAGGCTTGAGCCACTGCACCCGGCCGAGAGGTCAGAGGTTTGAACCCGACTGTCTGGCCACCATGCAACCTGATGCTGCAGCCCAGCTGAGACACTCACTGGCCTTTAACCCAGCAGGTGCTCCGTGCCAGATGCTGCACAGAGGGCTCCCTTGCATTATCCCCTTCCTCCCTTGCTTCTTTCTGCAAACATTGAACGCCTTCTCTGTGCCAGGCAATGTGTTAGACATTGACCAAAAATTAAACCCAGAGAAGTGACTTGCTCAAGGTCACCTAGCAAATCAGTAGCAAACCCTGGGTGAGAATCTGGCTGCTGACTCAGCCTCTCTCTCTCTCTCTCTCTCTCTCTCTCTCTCGCTCTGTCTCTGTGTGTGTGTGTGTGTGTGTGTGTGTGTGTGTGTGTGTGTGTGTGTGTCAGTCCCATGGAGCCTTCCTGCTGCTGTCTGAAGAGCTAAAGCCGTGGGATTCTGCAATGGAGCAGGGGTGGAGAGGGAACAGCCCTGGTGGCCTGGGAGGGGTCTGCTGGCCTCATGGGCTGGCCAGCTTGCCCTGTCTTTATGTTCATTATTAAATCATCTTTTCTGATGGATGAGCTGAAAAGCGCTGTGTCGGGGGATCAGGTGGCCCAGGTGATGGTTTTCTGTGAGATTGATGGTTCCTGAGGGTCAAATTCAGAGAGCAATCCCTTGGGAAAATTGATCCCACAGAAGAAGGGGAAATATCTGGGCTGGAGTGCAGCCAGGAGCCCAGACTGCCCACCCAGGTCCAGATCCAGACTGCCCACCCGGGTCCAGACCCAGACTGCCCACCCAGGTCCAAATCCAGCCTGCTCACCCAAGTCCAGATCCAGCCTGCCCACCCAGGTCCAGATCCAGACTGTCTACCCAGGTCCAGATCCAGACTGCCCATCCAGATCCAGACCCAGACTGTCCACCCAGGTCCAGATCCAGACTGCCCACCCAGGTCCAGACTGCCCACCCAGGTCCAGATCCAGACTGCCCACCCAGGTCCAGATCCAGACTGCCCACCCAGGTCCAGATCCAGACTGCCCACCCAGGTCCAGACTGCCCACCCAGGTCCAGACCCAGACTGCCCACCCAGGTCCAGACCCAGACTGCCCACCCAGGTCCAGACCCAGACTGCCCACCCAGGTCCAGATCCAGACTGCCCACCCAGGTCCAGACCCAGACTGCCCACCCAGGTCCAGACCCAGACTGCCCACCCAGGTCCAGATCCAGACTGCCCACCCAGGTCCAGATCCAGACTGCCCACCCAGATCCAGATCCAGACTGCCCACCCAGGTCCAGACCCAGACTGCCCACCCAGGTCCAGATCCAGCCGGTCCACCCAGGTCCAGACCCAGACTGCCCACCCAGGTCCAGATCCAGACTGCCCACCCAGGTCCAGATCCAGACTGCCCACCCAGGTCCAGATCCAGCCGGTCCACCCAGGTCCAGATCCAGGCAGAGGCTGGTGCCGGGAGGGCATGTGGCAAAGGGGGCTTCTTTCTTCTTCTGTGGCTGCATTTCCTTGGCCGTGGCTTGGCCACAGAATTGGTAAGCAGGGCCATGGGTGGCAGGCATGGGGGCATCTGGCTTAGTGGCCCCTTTCCTGGCCTTCTTTGTCCCCATGGTATGGACGCAAAGCCAGCACTGAGAGAGACGCAGGGGGCAGGTGGCTGTGAGATCCAGCTTTAGTACCATGCAGCCCCGGGTGCCAAGCCTGCTTCTTCCACCCAGAGCCCTGGCCCTTGACCCATCTGAGCCTCACATTCTCACCTGTAAAGTGGGAAGGACAGCGCGTTCTGGGTTTTCATGAGGATTTGATTAAGAATGCATAGCGTCTGTCCACGTATGAGCGCTCAGCAAATTATTTCTATGTGCTTGCTTATTTATTTCATTTACTTCATCTCCCAAGGGCCTTCCAGAATAGGGCAGAGAAATCACAGAAGGCTGGCAGCCTGAGGCAAGGAGGGGAAGGGTGTGCCTCTGTCTGGGGGAGCTGTGGGGTGGCTGCAGTTCCAGGAGCCTGTGTCTGTCCAAGAGCCAGCAAACTGAGACTTTTCAGGCTCTGCCCACTGCCTGCTTGAGACCCTTCCTAAAGTGGGGTTCACCGGCTGTGTGACCTTGGGCAAGTTGCTTAACTTCTCTTGCCTCGTTTCCTTGTCTGTGAAATAGAGATAGTAGTAGTATACTCTGCATAAGGTTCCTATGAAGAGGTGATAACTTCACTCATTGAAAGCTCTGAGGATCCCTGGCCCTAGGAGCTCTTAAGTATAAGAAATGGAAAACTGGCATGTCCTGGGCACCTGTTTGTCTTATGCAAGAGCTTTGTAGACTGTCTTGCAGCTGATCCTTCCAACAACTCCATGAGGCAGGTGTTACTGCCATCCTTATTTTACAGATTAGGAAACTGAGGCTGAGTGAAATTCAGCAACTTTCCTGAGGTCACACAGTCGTTGGCAGAAGATCCCAGGCCAGTGGGGCCCGGGGGATGGGGCTACCATCTCACAGTCACCCAGAAAGACAAAAGGAAGGCACACAAACCCCAGTGGGCACTGCTCTGTGCCAGGGCTTTTGTTTCGACCCAGCCGCGATGAGCGTGGGTGATATGGCCGGTGTGGTCCACATCTCTCCTCAGGGCCAGGGTCAATGGTGTTTGTAGCAGCCTGTGGCATACGCAAGATATTGTTTCCCGCTCTTCAAATGAGAAAAGCGAGATTCGGTTGGTTAAGAATTTGTGCAGGCCACACAGCTGTGTGCAACATGAGCCGGGCAAAAGCCCCGCCCAACAGCACCACGAGGGCTCCCGGCTTCTGCCACATGGGCCACCCAGGAACACAGACGCTAAGTTTGGCTCTGTGCCTCTGCCCCTTATCAGCTGTGGAACCTCAGGCAGCTCACTTCGCCACCCCAGGTCTCAGTTTCCCCATCTGCACAATGGAGATAATAATGACATGTCGTTTGGAGGACTGCTGTGAAGGGCTGATGTGCTAATTCGGGTGGCACTCTCAGAACAGTTCTTCATGCAGAGTGAACACTCTCGCATCAGCTCTCTACCCAGGAGCCTTCCTTTGAGGCACAATGTGATAGGGTTTTTTGTTTGTTTGTTTGTTTGTTTGTTTGTTTGTTTGTTGAGACCAAGTGTTGCTCTTGTCCCCCAGGCTGGAGTGCAATGGTGTGATCTCGGCTCACTGCAACCTCCACCTCTTGGGTTCAAGCGATTCTCCTGCCTCAGCCTTCTGAGTAGCTGGGATTACAGGCGCCTGCCACCACACCTGGCTAATTTTTATAGTTTTAGTAGACGGGATTTCACCGTGTTGGTCAGGCTGGTCTTGAACTCCTGACCTCAGGTGATCTGCCCACCTGGGCCTCCCAAAGTGCTGAGATTACAGGCATGAGCCATCATGCCTGGTCACAATGTGATAGGTTTATACAAATAGGAAAACAAATCTCTGAAGATTTTTAGGAGAGATACTGCAAGAAAAGCCTGTAAGCTGTCAGCATGCAGGTAAGCCCTTCACTGTTTCCACACACCCCATTCATTCATTCACGCACAGCTTTGATGCACACGTACAGTCCACACATTTAAAGCGTACAATTCAGTCGCTTTTAGGTTATTCACAGAGTTGTGCAACCATCACCACAGGAGATTTTAGAACATTTCCATCACCCTAAAAAGACACTGTGGCCGGGCGTGGTGGCATATGCCTGTAATCCCAGCTACTTGGGAGGCTGAGCCAGGAGAATCACTTGAACCTGGGAGGCAGAGGTTACAGTGAGCTGTGATCGTGACACTGCACTCAGCCTGGGGGACAGAGCAAGACGCTGTCTCAAAAAAAAAAAAAAACAAAAAAAAAAAACACAAAAAAAGCCATCTATCTATCCTAGACATTTTGTGTAAATGAAATTATACAATATGGCTGGGCACAATGCTTCACGCCTATAATCCCAGCACTTTGGGAGGCCCTACCTGGAGGATCACTTGAGGTCAGGAGTTCAAGACTAGCCTGGCCAACATGGCAAAACCCCGTCTCTACTAAAAACACAAAAATTAGCCAGGTGTGGTGGTGGGCGCCTGTAATCCCAGCTGCTCAGGAGACTGAGGGAAGAGAATCACTTGAACCCAGGAGGCGGAGGTTGCAGTGAGCCAAGATCATGCCACTGCCCTCCAGCCTGGGTGACAGAGCAAGACTGCATCTAAAAAAAAGAAAAAGAAAAAAAGAAAAAGAAAGAAAGAAAGAGAGAAAGAAAGAAAGGAAAAAATGAAGGAAGGAAGGAAGAAGGAAAGAGAAAGAAAGAAAGAGAAAGAAAGAAAGAAAGAAAGAAAGAAAGAAAGAAAGAAAGAAAGAAAGAAAGAAAGAAAAAAAGATTATACAATACGTAGTCTTTCATCACTGACTGCTTTCATTTGGCGTAATGTTTTCAAGGTTCATCCGTGTCATAGTGTGGATCAGTATTTCATTTCTTTTTATGGCTGTATAGTATTCCATTGCCTGTTTACACCACATTTTTTTTCCTATTGATGGACATTGGGTTGTTCCCCCCTTTTGACTGTTATTAGCAATGCTGCTACCAACATTCGTGTACACATTTTGTGTCCCTTTCTCTTGGTTTATACCTCGGTAGAATTGCTGGGTAACTCTCAGTTCACCTTTTGCAGAACTTCCAGACCACTTTCCAAAGCAGCTGCAGAATTTTACATTTCCACCAGCAGCGTATGAGGGTTCTGATTTCTCTGCATCGTCACCAGCAGGTGATTATCTGTCTCTTTGACTCTGCCTATCCTGGCGAGTGTGAAGTGGTATCTCATTATGGCTTTGATGTGCGTTTCCCTGATGGCTGTGATGTTGAGCATCTTTTCGTCTGCTTCTTGGACATTTGTATGCCTTCTTCGGAGAAATGTCTGTGCAGATCCTTTCCTCATTTTAAAAACTGGATTATTTGTCATTTTATTATTGAGTTTTAAGTGTTCATTAGATGTTCTAGATATAAATTCCTTTTTAGCTATGTCATGACTTGCAAATATTTCTCCCATTCTGGGGGTTGTCTTTTCACTTTCCTGACAGTGTCCTCTGAAGTACAACAATATTTCGTTTGGATGAAGTCTAATTTATCTGTTTTTTTCTTCTGTTGCTTTTGCTTTTGGCATCCTGTCTAAGAAACCATTGCTTAATTCAAGGTCATGAACATTTGCCGCTATGTTTCCTTTTTTTTTTTTTTTTTTTTTTTTTGAGACACAGAGTCTCGCTCTGTGCTCAGGCCAGAGGCCAGGTCACCCTGGCCTGACCTCATGCTTCTAAATAACATTTCTAAAACATGAACTTTAAGCCAGGCGCGGTGGCTCGCACCTGCCATCTCAGCTCACTGCAACCTCTGCCTCCTGGGTTCAAGTGATTCTCATGCCTCAAGACCTCCCAAGTAGCTGGGATTACAGGCACCCACCACCACACCTGGCTAACTTTTGTGTTTTTAGTAGAGACGGGGTTTCACTATGTTGACCAACTTCAACTCCTGACCTCAGGTGATCTGCCTGCCTCAGCCTCCCAAAGTGCTGAGATTACAGGCGTGAGCCACCATGCCTGGCTCCTACATTTCCATCTAAGAGTTTTCTAGTTTGCAGGTCTCTGATCCATTTTGAGTTAATTTTTGTATGTGGTGTGAAGGATCCAACTGCGTTCTTTTTATGTGGGTTTCCCATATTATTTATTTATTTATTTATCTAATAATTTCTTTAAATTAATATACTTTAAAAATTTGGCCTCACTTAGGTAGTATTTTTGAGATCCCAGGTCCTATGAGTTTGACATTTAAAAAAACGTACTGCGTATTCAAAAACAGATACTAGCCTGTGAAGCTGTTTTACAGTCTGTGCGCCCGTCTCCCCCAGTCTTCTGGTACACCCCACTTGGGGAGCCAATGCTGATCGTGAGTTTTATGGAGAGGGAGAGTGTAGCAGGGGGTGATTGGAGGTAGGGATCGTGAAAGGCCTCCCCAAAGAAGCGGCATTTGGCCTAGAATCTCTCACCACCTCTAAGTATTAGCTCTAGGAGAAGGGGCGGAGCCTGTCGTACATTCCAGGCAGAGGGAACAGCATGTGCAAAGGCCCAGAGGAAAGCAAGATGAGAACATCTGCTGGACAGAGACGTGGAGAGAGAGGCAAAGAGACAGGAGAAGACGAGACGTGGAGAAAGGTGCACTGAGAGAGTCAGAGAGGCCAAGAGGTCATATACAAACACCATGTCCACACACAGACACAGAGGCAGTGCCACCCACAATGACCTGCAAAAGTCAGGGAGACCAGAAGCACCCGCACTGACCAGCTACCATGTCTGTGCCAGCCTTGCCAGCCTTTCCCCACACTGTGCCAGCTCCTCCCTGCAGCCCTGCCAGGCAGGGCAGTTCTCTCCTTTGGAAGAAGCAGCACTGTGCTTGTTCTGGGGCTCAGCCATGGAGTTGAAGAGGCCAGGACATCTTCTCCTGTTCCCGAGGAAGACAGGACTGATAGGAGGGGCTGGCCAGGATGGAGCCTGGGCAGAGCCAGCTGGGGAGGGACTTCTGGATTTGGGTCAGGAGAAACCAACTGTGTGACCTTGGGCGACTCCCCACCTGCACCACCCAGCCTGTCCAACTCCGACATCCAGTGGCTACCTATTATCACCGTTACAATATGCTTCTTGGAATCAGCCGGTCTTCCATGCATCTTTACTAAGCCAAGGTCAATGTGATCGCCCAAAGTTGATGGCAATCTTTTCTTTCTGTAGCTGGTATCTAAAAATATCCCTTCTTCAGGCCAGCAGTGCCGAGCACATCCCCAGTTCCATACAGCTGCAGTGCTCCTCTCCGGCCAGCTCAGGGGGGTGTTAGACAGGAATTCAGAAGAAGGAAATTAAAACCTCCCCAGGTCAGATTTTGCAGACAAACTCTTGTTAGACAAAGTCAGACAGATTTCTTCCCTGCAGGTCTTGTCAGAGCCTTTAATCTGCTGAGACGTACTATGACCCTCAGTGGAGTGAGGTGGGATCAAGGAGCAGATGTCAGGGGATTTGGAGGGCATCATATGCTTGACCAAAAAGGTTTAAGCATGGGAACTTTCTGTGCCATCTCTGGGATCTGGCGTCTCCAGAGAGAAGGGCTGCCCGTACCAATAGGTGCCTGCTGTCCTCCTCTGTGCCTTTACCAGAGCTAAGCATATAGCAGTCCTGCAGCACGCGTGTGGCAATGGAGAGACGGGAATGCCAGGCAAAGAGTGAAGAGGCTTTTTAATGCTCTATTTATTTCAGCTTGGTGTTGCAGCAAAACCTCGGCAGGGTTAGTGTCCAGGCTCTCAGGGAAAGATGGAGTTAAAATAACACAGACTTCAGTGGTGGCTAGCACTGCTGGCCAGGGCTCTTGCTCTGCCTTGGAATTCTGTTCCACAGAATTCCAGAGACGTCCTTCGTCCTAGGAACTGAGCATCACAGCACAGTGGACACATGTAACCTAAAGCAGTGGGTTCCCGAGTACCCCCCTCTCCCACAGCCCGTCCAGGGGCTGCGGATTCTCTCCTTCTCCTGGGAGGAAAGGCGTGAGCTCAGAAACCCACCACCTTCTCCACCCTCGCCTGACCTCATGCTTCTAAATAACATTTCTTTTTTTTCTTTCTTTTTTTTTTTTTTTTGAGTCTCGCTCTGTCACCCAGGCTGGAGTGCTGTGGCCGGATCTCAGCTCACTGCAAGCTCCGCCTCCCGGGTTCATGCCATTCTCCTGCCTCAGCCTCCTGAGTAGCTGGGACTACAGGCGCCCGCCACCTCGCCCGGCTAGTTTTTTGTATTTTTTAGTAGAGACAGGGTTTCACCGTGTTAGCCAGGATGGTCTCGATCTCCTGACCTCGTGATCCGCCCGTCTCGGCCTCCCAAAGTGCTGGGATTACAGGCTTGAGCCACCGCGCCCGGCCTCTAAATAACATTTCTAAGACATGGACTTTAGGCCGGGCGCGGTGGCTCACACCTGTAATCCCAGCACTTTGGGAGGCTGAGGTGGGCAGATTGCTTGAACCCAGGAGTTTGAGACCAGCCTGGGCAACACAGGGAGCCCCATCTCCACAAAAAGTAAAAATAAAATTAGCCGGGCATGGTGGCACGAGACTGTGGTCCCAGGTACTCGGGAGGCTGAGGAGGGAGGATCGCTTGAGCCCGAGAGGCAGAAGTTGCAGTGAGCCCAGGTTGTGCCACGGCACTCCAACCTGGGTGACAGAGTGAGACCCTGTCTCAAAAAACAAAAGGATTCCATCGCCTGGATGTACCATAATTTCCCTAACCATTCTGCAGGATAATTCGAGGACAGAGAGAAGCCCCTGAGGAAGAAGGCAGCCCTGGTGACCAAAACTGGCAGATGGGGGTTACCTGGGAGCCCCAGGGCTGGTGGATGCAGGGGCCACTGTTTCCCCACCCAGATCCTTGCTCTGGAAGGTGCTCCCCAGAGGACCCTTCATTCCCAGTCAGATGGGGACAGAGGCGGGGCAGAGCCGAGGGAGGAGGGCTCAGATGAAGCGCCTGGCAGGACTGATATATGAGGGAGGCCGGACGCGAGGAGGGAGATTCACAGCCTGTGGTGTCCAGGAGGATTTGGGGACTGTGAGGTGAGAAAACAAAAAACCTCACCCAGCGCAGTGGAAGGGGAGCATGAAGAGAGAAGAAAATGCCAGTTACACATCCTCAAGACAATCTCTGAATGGACGAGCGCCAGTCAGGGGGAAACGGAAGTTGCACTGAGCCAAGATTGTGCCATGGCACTCCAGCCTGGGTGACAGAGTGAGACTCTGTCTCAAAAAACAAAAAGATGCCCCGCACCCCAGGCACGACGGGTGGGACCAGGTGCCCTGCCCTGGTCCAGGCCTCTATTCACAGGGTCTCACTGGTCTCTCCCTGCCCAGGCTTTTGTCTCCCAGACAAACCAGTCTCCATGAAGCGGCCACAGCAATATAAAATACGGCCCAGAGCAGGACACACTTAACCTGTCAAAGGCTTGCAGAGTAAAATCCCACCTCTGTCTCCTGGTCTGGCCTCCTCCACTCCCCAGCCTCATTGCAGACCTCCCGGGTGGAACTCCTTTCAACCCCAGGGCTTTCCTCATGCTCTTGCCTCTTTCTAGAAGGTTCTCCCCTTCTGGCCCAGCAACTCTTGATCCTCTTTCAGGTCTTAGTTTAAAACTGTTCTTCCTGAAAATCCTGGACTCCCTTAGTGCCTTCTTTGCACAACACATGGGCTCTTTTAACGGTTGAAATGAACACTTGAAGAGGTGTGTGATTCTTACTTTTATAATTAATAGACTTTATTTTTAGAGCAGTTTTAAGTTTACAGAAAATTGAGCAGATAGTACAGAAAGTTCCCATTTCCCCACCACCCCTGCACAGTTTCCCCTATTGTGGAGTATATGTGTTACAATGATGAGCTAACATGGATACAGTAGCATTCACTAGAGCCTGTTGTTTACATCAGGACTCACTCTGTGTTGGACACTTCTGTGGGTTTTGCCATATGCATAATGCCAGGTATCTACCATTGTGGCATCATAAACAATGGTTTCACCACCCAAAAAATCCCTGTCTGCCACCTATTTATCCTCCCTCCCTGTCCCCTCCAATCACTGATTTTGTTCATGGTCTCCCAGCTAGACCCAAAGCACCATTAGGGCAGGGAGCCATCTGCTTTGTTGACATTATACTCACTGTTCCCAGCTCAGAGCCCCTGCCACATAACAGGGGCCTGATAAATATTTTTCTTTGCATCTTTTAATAAAAATAGGATTCTACTAAACCCATTGTTCTGCAATTTGCTTTTTCCAAATATTGACAATATATCTTGGAAATCTTCCCATCTCAGAATATAGAGCACACACTCTCTCTCTTTCACTTTCTGTTATGGAGAATTTCCAACACAAAAGAAGACAGAATCTGCTATGACAAACCTCTGTGTACCTCTTGACTGCAGTTATCAACTAGTGAACCTTCCTGTTTCATCTGTACCTCTGCCCATCAGATAGTTTCATCTGTAAATATTTCTATGTGTAGCTCTCTCTTTTTTTTTTTTCTTTTTTTTTTTTTTTTTTTTTGAGATGGAGTCTCACTCTGTCTCCCAGGCTGGAGTGCAGTGGTGCAATGGCTCACTGCAACCTCTGTCTCCTGAGTTCAAGTGATTCTCCTGCCTCAGCCTCCCAAGTAGCTGGGATTACTGGATGCACAACTACACTTGGTTAATTTTGTATTTTTAGTGAGATGGGGTTTCACCATGTTGGACAGACTGGTCTTGAACTCCTGACCTCAGGTGATCTGCCTGCCTTGGCCTCCCAAAGTGCTGGGATTACAGGTGTAAGCCACCACGCCCGGCCCTTTTTTTTTTCTTTTTTTTTTCTGGAGTCAGAGTCTTGCTCTGTCTCCCAGGCTGGAGTGCAGTGATGCAAACATGGCTCACTGAAGCCTCGAACTCATGGGCTCAAGGGATACTCCCGCCCTAGCCTCTTGAGTAGCTAGGACTGCAGGCATGCGCCACCACACTGGCTAATTTTTTTATTTTTTGTAGAAACAGGATCTCACTATGTTACACAGGCTGGCCTCAAATTCCTGGGCTCAATCTATCCTCCTGCCTCAGCCTCCTAAAGTGCTGGGATTATAGGTACGCACCACCATGCCTGGCCTGTGTGGTTCTCTAAAAGATAAGGACTTTAAAAAACATAACCACGATATTATCATCACACCTAGTAAACATCAATTTAATATCATCTAATATAGGCAATGTCCAAATTTCCAGTTATCTCATATATATACGTTCCATTTGTTTGCGTGTTTGATTTTACAGGATGTTTGAACCAAGGGCCAGAGGAGCTTCACGTCTGCCATTAATTGGTATACTCTTGAGGTTTCTCCTGCTCTAGGTCCATCCTTTTTCCATATCAATTTTTTCTCCAGTCAACTCGTCCCTTGGAAAAAGTGGATGATTACTGCCGGAGATTCCTCCAGTCCAGATCTTGCAGATGGCGTCCCCTGGTGTCGTTCAGGGTGATGCTCTGTCCTCTGTCTTTCTTATGTGCTCACAGCTCGGTCTAGAGGCTTGATCTGATTCAGGTTCAATTGCTTTGGCTTCGGGTGAGGGTGTGTTCTAGAGACGCTCACTGTCTGCTGGCCTCTCAGTGGGAAATTCTGGGCTGGTGCGGCTCAGTGCCTGGAGCCATTCATTCATCAGGGACTGCAAATTCTCCTGTGAAATGCTTCTACAAAAAAGAAGCTTCCCCTCATCAACTTTCGGTTACCCCGAGGTACAGTTTATATAGGACAGGCAGGAGAAATGCTTGATTCTTTCCCTTTATTTACCAGCTTTCAGAATAATGAGTCGCCTATAAATATTTGAATGAATGGATGAATAATACATGTGTGAATGACCTGATGGGGGTGTGGGAGTTGGGGGTTCTGTCACCCTCAAGGGTGTGGCCGTGGACCACAAGCTGACAGCAGAGGTCCAGCCCGAAGCCAGGTGCCTTTCTACACAGTGAGGTGCAGCCCGTGGCCAGGTCCCTGTCTCCACCAGGGGCTGGCAGCTGCCTCTGCCACCCATCAACCCACCTCAGTCAAAAGCTAGGTGATCAGAAGCTGCATTACTAAGAATCTAGCATCAGGGACAAGGGAGTACCATCACTCTCCCCGACTGAGATGTGAGGAATCCTTGAAACCAGCATCGGAGCGGAGAGGAGAGCCGCGCAGTGAGTGCAGCGGTGGCCTTCGGAACGCGGCGTTGATCTCTCTGCAGGAAGGGGAATCAAGGAGTTTCTGGCCTAAAGGTTAGGCTGGTGGCCTCCAGGGTTTCTTCCTGGACCCCTCCTGGGAGGCTCTCCTTTCCCCAGAGGCCAGGCCAGGCTGCCCACAAGCTCTCTGACATCTCTGCCCTCTCGGTGTGTCCCCAGGTGCAAGTGCAACCTGCATGCCAACCTGTGCTCCATGCGAGAGGGCAGCCTGCAGTGCGAGTGCGAGCACAACACCACCGGCCCCGATTGCGGCAAGTGCAAGAAGAATTTCCGCACCCGGTCCTGGCGGGCCGGCTCCTACCTGCCGCTGCCCCACGGCTCTCCCAATGCCTGTACGTGCCACTCCCCGGGGCCACAAGCCTGCATGACTGTAGTCTTCCCCGCCCATCAATCCCAGGAGCTGTGGATCATACACACGCACACATACCTGCACACAGGCACATACGTGTGCACCTGCATGCACATGTGCACGCAGAAACATACGAGCATGCATGCACAGGCATGGGCATACATATAAATGCACAAACACGTGCATGCACAGACACACACATGCATGCATGCCCCCCCCACACACACTTTGTTCTACAGCTCCCAAGCACCAGGTCTTGTAACAGGTCCCTCTAGCATACCTGCATCCTGCCGAACGCTAAGCTGCCCTTCCAGCCCTGGTCTGCAGGGAAACCCGAGATGAGCAGCATTTCTGTAGCCCTTCCCCTTCTTAACCCTGACACCTGGCAGGAGGCCCCCGTGGGATGGCAGGGAGTGATGAGGTGGGACCCCCACTTCAGGTGAGGGGATCAGTAGCATCATCCCTGATCATGAGCATCTCTGGGGTGTTTGGAGCAAGCCACAAAAGCCAAGTGCTGCGTGTTCAGCACTTCCTCCATCCTCAGAGCAACCCCTGGGAGCTGAGCTCCTGTCATCCCATTTTACAGATGTGTCCTCTATGGCCTGCACCAGAGTCCCCCGCACGTGCTCTCTGCCCACCCCTCTCCTGTCCTCGCCCAGCCATGCCAGGGAGCCATCCTCAGGGTCTGCCCACTCGCATCTGCATCATAGTCCCCCTTCGGAGGACCCCCACTCAGGAAGCCCCTGGGCTGCAAGTGGAGAAGGCCACAGACTGCCCCTGGGGTGGGCTCTCCCTGACCCCCACCGTTGCCACTTTACAGATGCTGGCCGTTCTCAAGTGCGTGGTTGGTGCCCAAGGCCCTCCTGGGCACTTTGTGTATCTCGCTTCCACCTCACACAGCCCCATAGGGCGCAGTCCTTATTATGCTCCATTGTCCAGATGAGCAGACTGAGGCCCAGCGAACCTCGGGGTCCTCCCAGGTTTCACAGTGAGTTGCGTGCCAATGCCAGGGCTTAGGGCAGCTACTGGATCTGATGCCCACACCAGGCCTGGGCAGTGGGCTCCTGCACCCCATCTGGACATCCTCCCTCGACGGGTGGAAGATTTATGTGACTTTAGGCTGATCAAAGCTGAGAGCCATGTGCAGAGGCCATGACAGGCATGTCACGCGTGTGCTGCAGCAGGCGGTGAGACAGGCCTTTGAAGGGGTGACTTGGCAGGCACCAAACAGCACTCTCAGGTCTTCAAAGGCACAAAGAGCGCTCCAGGGGCTGACAGCCCACTCCAGCCACTGCCTCCTCCCAGCTTGCCATCCCCATCTCTTTGTGGTCCAAACCCTTTCCTGAGGTCTCTCTTTAGTGGCCGTCACTCTCTCCCTGACTCACAAATTGGCTTCCCCTTTGTCTATCCTGAGGGCCTCTCTCCCTTCCCTCCTCTCTGCCTCCGTTCTCTCCATCATCATGCCCTCCTTTTTTTTTTTTTTTTTTTTTTTTTTTTTTGTCTTAGAGATAGGTTTCTCACTCTGCTGCCCAGGCTGGAGTGCAGTGGCGCAATCATGGCTCACTGTAACCTCAACCTCCTGGGCTTAAGCGATCCTCCACTTCAGCCTCCCAAGTAGCTGGGACCACAGGTGCATGCCACCAGGCCCGGGTAATTTTTGTGTTTTTTGTAGGGAAAAGGTTTTGCCATGTTGCCCAGGCTGGTCTCGAGATCCTGAGCTCTAGTAACCCTCCTGTCTTAGTCTCCCAAAGTGCTGGGATTACAGGCATGAGCCACCATGTCTGGCCATTTCTGACTTTTTTCTTCTTCCACTTGCCTCCTGCATCTGGAGGTTCTGCAAGGCCTCCCTCTGCCCGTCTCTGGCCACCTGAGACACTTAGCTGCAGGTCACACCTAGGAGGACCCACTGTCCCCACCCTCACCACCACCGGTCTAGCCAGCGATGGACAGACAGGCCTGTAGGGACTGCGCAGCTGGGGCTTCCTTATTTAGGGGAGACTCCTGGAGCTGGCCCCACCTCCTGCTTCCCTGGGAGTCCCTGGGAATTGCCTTTGAGGCCCCCAAGCCCCAGGAAGGAGGGGTTTCTTCTGATATTTGCAGGCGCTGCTGTCCTCAGCACCCGGGTCTCCTGCCTTCTCTGGGGCACCAACAGGAAACAGCCCAAGGAGACACAGAGGCTAATTTTGCCCTCACCCTGCCCCTGCTGTGACCCCTTCTCAGTAAGTGGCACCGACATACACGGGGCCAAGCTGCAAGTCTGGGGGTCACCTTGACTGGAGACCCTCCTCCCCCCACGTTCTTCCAACTTCCCTCCATCCCCCCAGGTCTCTCCCAATGCCACCCTCAGCCCTGCAGCAGCCCTCAAGCCCAATGTCTTCCCACCTCCTTACCCCTCTGCCCCCACCTGGCCAGCCCATCATCACCCCCCAGGGCCCAACTTAGAGGCCCCAGGACCTCCCTGTGCCCTGCCTGATGTCCCGCCTGTCCCCACAGAGCCTCACTTAGTCACCACCCAGTCCTGGTGGTGCTTACTGTGGCTGCACCCTGAGGTGTCCTCAGGGTCTAGCAGGTGCCTGCCCAGACACGGAGGTGGAGGAAGGAATGGGTGGGGATAGGCTCGTCCTCCCAGGCCCAGGAGAAGTCCATGAGCCACACGTCCCACTGCTGATCCCACAGCGTCCTTTCTTGGGAACACCGTGGAGAAAGCTGTGGCACCAGCTCCTTCCTTTTGCAACTGGGATGAATCTCACTCCAGGATTTTGAGGCCCCTGGTCACACCAGGATCATAGGCCTCCCCCATCCCCTGGACACACAAAGACACCCAGATTCGAGTCAGGCCTCGCCCACTCCCAGCTATATTTCTCCCCCAGCCACGTGTCCTCAGCTGTAGAATCAGGACCGTAAGGAAACTCCCTCATGGGGTTCTTATGAGGACGGCACAGTTCATGTAGGGGATGCTGACACCGTGCCTGGCACGTGGGACGCACACCACCCGCGACGGCCGTTCCCGTGGTTTCTCAGCGAGTTTTCCAGCCACACTGCACTTCTTAGACAGGAACACTCCACACAATGTCCTTGTCCTGCACTGGAGGGCCCAAAAATCTAAAATAGGAGTGTGTATGAAGCTCCCAGTGGAGCGTTTGGCACCTGTCAGCATGTCCCCAAGGGCAAGTCACCGCTCTGAGATTCAGTGTCTCCATCTGCAAAATGGGCCAATAGTGGTTCCTCCCTCCCAGGGCTGCCGTGAGGATGGAACGGGATAATCCACCCCGGTCTCCACACCCTGCAGGTCATCATTGCTAGCAGCTGTGTGGTGCAGCAGGTGCTCTTGAGGGAGGAGCACCTCCAGGCCCTCCCCTGGCCTGCTGGCCCCTCTGCAGGGAGGCGACAGCCAGGCCCCTTCCCCTGGGGCAGCCAGCTTACGCCCCTCTCTCTCCCGCAGGTGCTGCTGCAGGTTCCTTTGGCAGTAAGTACACGCCCAGGGAGGGCGGCCAGGGCCCCTCTTTGCATGTCCTGGAAAAAGCAGGAGAGAAAAAAGGGGCTTCGGTGTCCCCTCTGGGACTTGGGCCTATTCACTCCGTCCTCTAATTACACCCCATCTGCTTCTCCACCTCTCCCCCCTCCACCTCTCCCCTCCACATCATATGCCATGTGTCATGTGTCATTTTGCTGTGGCCTGCTGTCCAGCAAGTCTCAGGCTCTCCCAGGAGCTCCATCAGTGCTGCTTTGGAAAACGGGACAGGACCTTTTGCAGGTCCCTTGGCCCCGGGTGGGCTCCCTGCTCCTCCCGCCCGGGCCTCTTCTCTCACCTGGATCTGGGAGAGGAGTCTCTCCTGCCAGGCAAGAGTGGGGTGACCTTCCACCAGGGGTAGAATCCACCCCCCAGCCTGACCGTGGGGGCAGCCTCCCTCTGAGCAGCCTCTGTAGCCAGCTTGGCCCAGGGCTCTGCTCGTCCAGGTCAGCTCAGGTCCCAGGGGAGTTGGACCAAGGAGGGGCATCCGCAGGAGGTGGGGGTCCTGAGAGTTCCCCAGGAGGGTGAGGGCGACATGGTGCCCGCAGATTATCAGTGAATGTCATCGAGACTGTCCCCAAACACTCACAGGGCGCCGGGCACAGTCTCTCATTTCAGCCTTGCAAACCCCTCCCCCGGGAGGTCGCCATCTGCTCCGAGAGGCAGCAGGAAGGGGCTGGCCAATGTCAAAGAGCCAGCCGGGAGCAGACCCCAAATCTCAGAAATGCTTCTGGGGTGCACTGTCAGCCTCCACCAGGGCTCCGTGGGGCCCCACATCCCACCCACATTGTCCCTCCCGGACCCAGAGGGCCCCTGGCTGGGAAGCCAATGGGCCGAGAGGGCGCCAGGGACGCGGGCCTGCACAGCCGTCGTAAGTTACTTCTCTGTGGTGTCCCCACCCCAGCAACCCCCCCACCCTCTCTTGCTTTTCCCATCTCTCACCAGGCATCAGCGGGTCCCAGAAAGACCCCGACCCCAAAGGCCCTGTGGCCACTGCGGCCACCACAGCCATGACAGGGGCTCCCACTACTCCTGTCCCCTCCACGTCCACTGCCTGGGCCCCCACGGCTCCCAGCACCCCACAGCCCACAGGTGGGTGCCAGGGTACAGTGACCCCTGCCATCCCACCCTCTCCTGCTTCTAGCCTGCGTCCCCGCCTCTCTTGGGGTGGGAGGGTCGGCAGCCCTGTGCGGGAGAGCAGGGGCTTGGCTCTTAGAATAGAGACGCTGCAACCCTAGAGCTGGGAGGCCACAGGCCAAAGGGGCTTCCAGGTCACCTGGGTCAACCTGTTCCTGAGCCCAACCAGGGGATTCAGTGGTCAGTTCAGCTTCCGAAATCGTCTTCCTCCTGCCCTTCAAGCCATTGCTTAGAAGGTCTCCCAGACCAGTGTGGCCAGACAGCTGCAGGAACTGGGAGGAAAGGTGCTGGGGGCAGCAAGGCCATCCTGACATGCAGCCAAAGACCGGCCTTGTCTCCCAGTGGTGCTTCTGCCTCCACGGTTGCTGGAGCCCCGCCCACACCCTGCCCCCACCTGGCCCCCAGGGCCTCTCTGTCCTTAACCCCTCAGCAGCGCACCGGTGCGATGGATGGAGCAGGGTTAGCCCAGAAAGCAAACGTCTCTGATTAGCAGGCCAGAGGGAGCCTCTGGAGTTGGGTTTGGCTGCTGGGAATGTGGGGGCTGCGTGTGTAGCGCAAGGCCAGGCCAGGGCCAGACGTCCTGCCCCCTCAGGGTTCTGCCACAGACAAGCATGGAAACCTGATTCTCACTCCCCTCCGAAGGAGGGATTCGCATACATTCAAGGCTGGGGGTGCTGGGGTGGGCCTCTGCTCTCACCTGGACTCACCTTGGGAGTGTCCCTGGACTCTGCGCACTGCAGGTGCCAGGGGTCTGAAAGGATTTTTCCTTCCCAGAGGGCTCCAGGAAGACAATGACCAAGGGGAATTCTTCCTGGTCCCAGCCGGGGAGGGGTGCTCCAATAACCTGCCATATCCTGTCCCCCACCTCCCTGCAGGGAGGACCTGGTGGGGACTCCTGACCCCTTGGGTAGTGCCCTGGCCCTCCCTCTCTCTGATCCAAGAGGACCTGCCCCACTGCTCCTTCCCCCTGGAGGGGTGGCATTTCTGAAGGGCAGAGTCCCCTCCGTCAGCTCCTGCCTTGGCCTGTTGCTGCATGGGCACTCAGGCTCCCCAGGCGGGGGCAAATGCTGAGAGAAAGACCTCCTCCTTCCTAGGCCATCCGGAGCGGCTCCCCTGGGGGCAGCACATCCCACTTCTCTCTACATCCTTCCCTTTCTGCACGAGGCATTTACAGGAGGCAGGGGTAGCCAAAAGATTGGAGGATTTCAGGGAAGCCTCCTGGCCCAGGAATCCTCCTTGGGGTGGAGGACGTGGGTCACTCTGAGAATTCTGGACTTCAGACATAGGTTGGCCCAGCCACAGGGGAGCTGTGCTTGGCTACTGAGCCTGTGGTGGGCAGACAGAAGCAAAAACAGTGGTGGTGGGTGCTGTGCCTGCCTCCAAACAGTGGTCTGGCTGGGAGGCCAGATACTCTCCATATCACATGTGCAAGTGTACACACGCACACACACATGCATGCACACACACATGCATGCACACACACGTACACACACACACATGCATGCACACACACGTACACACACACATGCATGCACACACACGTACACAAACACACACGCACACACAGAGGAACCTTGAATCCATTTGCGGAGCTGCTTCTGACTTGGTGCCAGGGCAGCCGTGGGAGGCTGGGCAGATTGTGCAAAGTTGGGAATTAAAGAGGAAAAGTCAGAGGCCGGAGTGGTACATGTGGGGGAGGCAAGGATCCCCAGGATCCCCTCGGGGAGCAGAAGGCATACCCTCCCTCTCGGCAAGACAGTGTTGCTCTACACCCTCAGCCCTGTGTCAAGAAGCAGGACATTAGGGGAGGAGGTGGCTTCAATGTGACAGTCAGTGGCCCCCACAGCCCACATCTAGGGGCTCCTCCCTCCTCTTCAGCAACCGAAGCCCCTGTCCAGAGCCCCCATTAATAAAAACGATCATTGCAGTTGCTGAGGGTGAGTTCTCCCGGGCTAAAGGCTGTGCTCCTATCATCGTATCATTATATTCTGGGGTCACAGCTCTGTGAGATGGAGGCTGTTATTTTCCTAGTCCCACAGGTGAGGGGAATCGAGGCTTAGGAAGACGCAGCTGGATTTTATGATATGTAAATTATACCTGAATCAAACTGTTTCAGAAGAAAAAAAAAAAAGAGGCAGCTGCCCGATGTCCCGGGATTATGGAGAGGCACAGGCAGGATTTGAACTCAGGGTGCGCCAACTCAGCCACCCAAAGCTGTTACCCTGAGGCCTCCAGGGGCTATGCTATCTTTATTTATTTATTTATTTATTTATTTATTTATTTTGAGATGGAGCTTCGCTCTTGTCGCCGAGGCTGGAGTGCAATGGTGCGACCTCAGCTCACCACAACCTCCGCCTCCCGGGTTCAAGCAATTCTCCTGCCTCAGCCTCCCAAGTAACTGGGATTATAGGCACCCGTCACCGGGTTCAGCTAATTGTGGTCTTTTTAGTAGAGACGGGGTTTCACCATGCTGGTCAGGCTGGTATCGAACTCCTGACCTCAACTGATCCACCCGCCTCAGCCTCCCAAAGTGCTGGGATTCCAGGCGTAAGCCACTGCGCCTGGCCAGGTAGTGCTATCTTTAAGGCCTGGCTTGCAGGGCTTCCCAGTTCCAAAGGAGCAGACCAGGCTTCCATGGGGCCTTGCCACAGCACACGGGCCTTGGCGAGAACTTGCTTCCTGCAAACCTGAGTTGTGCCCCTGGGCAGCCCAGCTAGGACTCTCTCCCTCCCCAAAACCCTGGTCCCTGAAAGATCCTGAATATCCCCGGACGCCTCTCAACAGGTGCTTTGGGCTCTTTGACCAGAGTCCAGCTGGGCCTCTGAACTCCTGGGCCAGATGTTTCTCCCGCCTGCCAATGTCAAGCTGTCTGGAGGACAGTGCTGGGGGCGGAAAACGCCGCTGGAGACACTAATCCTCTCCTGGGCTGGGCCACGGAGGGTGGAGGGAGACAGGCTCCGAAGCAAATGCCTTCAGGGCTGGCTTTCTCGTGGCTCTAATTAAGCCCTTGCCAATTTGGGCCTGGCGGCCTCATCTTCCCACTGAACATCGTATTAAAGTCAATTGATGTCCAAAGCTCTCCGCTCCCAGCTGGGAAGTCTTCCGCCCTTGTTAGCTGGTAGCTTTTCCTTTTCTTTCCCCACAGCCACCCTTGTGTATAATCCCTTCAAGAAGGAGAAAACAGCAGCCCTCCCCTGTCCCCCTGGGTTTGTCCTTGGAAATTTGGGCACAGGACAGTTCTTTGCCAGCCCTGCCTGCCTTCCTGGCTGGGGGTCCTGTTAGTCTAGGGGCTGAGCACTGTGGCATTTGGGGGCTGATTCATGCTGGGGTCCCTGGTGAAAATGGGCCCAGGCCAGGGGTCAGGGGTCAGGAAGGTAGAAGGGCGGTGATCAGGGAAGCAAGTCAGATGCTGGGGGAGGCTCCGGTCCCTGGATGGGGGCTGGACAGGAAGGAGGCCTTCCAGAATACTTCCGGACACATCTAAGATCTTGGCCGGAACACGTGCCCCACTTTGCAGCCATTAGAGACGTCAGCTCAGAGAGGTCTGGGCCCAGAGACGGGACCTGGCCTAGCTCTGTCCTTCAGTCAGAACGGGGATCACACAGGGAGTGTAGAAGGGTCTCGCTGAAGCATATGCAGATTCTCAGGCATGAGGCCACCTCCCATCTATCTGGCTTTAAGTCTGTATGTGCTGTCCACAGACTGCAATAGTGTAGATGCCGCCTCTGTAGTAGATTTGGACCCAGTTCCTTTGGCCAGTGTAGACAGAGCCTCTCCTGATAGTGCTGCTGCTTTAAGGGGCCTGTCGGGTGCGGGGCTGTGGTGCCTCAGTAAGTGCCCAGCTTCCCTCAGCACCACCCCCTCACATAACTTGGTTTCTTCTCTTCTTCCCCACAAGAGTGGACCAGGCCATCTACGGCTGCCCCGCTCTCAAGCAGGTGGTCCCAGGTGGCCGCCCGTGCAGAAGGTATGGGGGCAAGGCCTGTGATGGGCCTGAGACCCCGGGGAAGCGCCCTCTTAGACTCATAGGCCCCTCCCCCTGTAGTGGAAGTAGCAGGGGTGCGTGGTGGGGACCTGGGGTCGGCGGGGGGTTGGTGGCGCAGCAACCAACTGAGGGCACGGGTGTAGAATGTCGGTGCCTGGGAAGCTCTAGGGCATGGTGGTGAGGGAGCGGCCTGGTAGAGCAGGTCTACCAGCTCTGCCCCCAAACTTCACCTGCTTAGAGAAGTTCCATGTGGCACCGCCACGCCAAGCTCTTCCACCAGCACTCCCTCCAAGGGTTTCGGAGTCGAGTGGAGGTCCTGCCTCCCATGACAGGAACCCCCCTTTCCAGCTCCCCCTTGCTCACAGGACACCAGGGCAGTTGCTGGATCACAGAGCAAGTCAGAGGGAGCTTCCTGCAGGAGCGGGGGCCGTGAGACCTCAGAGGGTGGACTGTGGCGGGTGAAGGAAGAAGGTGGCATATTCCAGGCCGCAGGACCAGCCAGGGCAAAGGCTTGGCAGTGGGATGGCAGGGAGCCTGACAAAGTGGAAAATGTGTGGGTTAAAGGCGGGAGAGCGGGATCCTGGAAGACACTGACATCCTCCTGTTACATGGGAGGAGACGCACCGGCTCATCTGTAGCCGTAGACAGACACGCCAAGGAAACGTGCAGGCCTGCCTGACTCTCCAGAAGGGAAATGGTCCCTGGCCCCAGTTCACCAAGCCTGGGCTGGAAATTAGGGCCTGAGGTCTAGGGAACCGGTGAGCTGTTCTTCCAGCTCACCTGTTCAAATTCCCTCCAGCCCCAGCTCTGAGCAGCGAGCCGGGCTTTGAGCGCCCTCTACTGGCAGGAAGCTCTGGCGCTGGAAGCATATTTAGAGAGGGTCGGATGGTTGGTTCCTAGAAACCCGGAGGACCTGGGTCTGGTGTCCTCTCTGGTGATCGAGACAAAGCTGACGGGAGCCATCACTTCCCTGCCCTGGGCCCACCAGGCCGCCACAGACCCCCATGGGGAAGCCAAGGCAGTGACGCTTCCGGGACAGTGGCCTGCTCACGCACAGATAGGGCGCTGCGGCCCCGGTGGGATGCTGGGCAGGGCATCGCTGTTCCTGGCTTGACAGCACTTGCGAGTGGGACTCCAGGGAGAGCGAAGGATTCACTTTGGCTGGAGCAGGAAGATTGTTTCAGAAAGGAAGGGAGATGCCAAAGTCCTTAAATGCCAGGTTTAGTCTCTGGGTTTGATGCTCCCGGAAGTTTGAAGAGGAGGTGGGGAGAGCAAGAGACAGGTGTGCAACACGCTATCAATCCGTCTAAAAGCCGTTCGGCTTCCAAGAAGGCCTTAGCAGGGCGCGGGGGGTGTCAGGGGTTACAGAAGTCATTTGGGGGAGTAATCCAGCCAGATGTGTCCATGGTCTCAGAGAGGGGACCAAGGGCAGGGCTGATTTGCGAGCTCGGGATGTGCTGTGTTTCCTTCAGGAAGGGGCCCCATCTCCCTGGGCTCTTCGAGGAGAGGGGCTGTGTGATTTGAGGCCAGAGGGGCCTCTCCCTCCCTCACTTCTGAGCAGGCGACAAGGCTGCCTGCCCTAGAGCTGGCCCAGGGCCGCTTGGAAGCCTTTGCTGGGCTCTTCCCTGGGCAGCGGGACCACGGCAGACGAAAGAACCTGTTTCTCATCTCTCCAAGCTGTGGGCACCCCTGCTGCTGCCCCTGCCCCTGCCAAGGGCTACAAACTTTTCCAGCTCAAGCCCAAATCTCCTCAAGTGATGCCTATTGAAGAATTCCAAGGTAAGAGGATGGGCCTGGGGCCCCATCAGCCCTCCCTGCCACCTGTTCCCCAACCGTCACTGGAAAAAGACGGTGCAAGACAAGACGGTGCAGGACAGAGGACAAATGCCTGGCTCAGAAAACCCTCCCGGAGTAGCTGGGCCAAGGTTAAACTGAGTCTCTCTTCCCTACAGGCCTCCCTCCCCAAGGGAGCTGGGAGCAGGTGTGAGTCAGAAGCCAACTTGGGCACAGTGGGCAGGCCACACAGCGGGCAGAGCAGATGCCAGAAATAGCCTGTCCTGGCTCCCCTGGGAGGTGTGGTCCAGGGGCTCGTCTTGGCTGAAGCAGAATCTGGGACACACGGGTCACCAATGCTGCTCTTTGGGACACTTAGAGGATGCCTCACCTCATTGTCTCTGGAGGGACAAAGTGAAGGGGGCAAATCCAGGTGGCCCACAGGTGGGAATGCCCACCATCTCTCATGGGCACAGGCTGCTTCTCCAGGGTCTCCCATGCCCTTGACCACTGGGTCAGTCCCTCCTTATCCCATCACAAAAGGGAAGCTGGGTCCTCTAGAGATACACAGATGGTGTTTCAAGAGGGTGGCCGGTGTCCTTCCTGGTTCAGGGGCAGCCACATTGGCTTTCTTGCTGGAGGGTGTGTGGGCGGGTGAATACTGTGTCCCTTCGTAGGAACATCAAGGGATGCCCCCCCATTCTTAGGGATGGTGACCTTACCAAATCCTCCACTGACATTGTGGGGTTCACCTCCAGTCCCTGAGAGCCTTGCCCCATGCTTGTCTGGTCCTCGGAGCGGAGCCGATTAGGCAGGGGTCAACCTGAGAACCACATAGGAGTGGGGTGCAGGAGGTGGCAGGACATGGTGGTGGTGGTCCTTGGTATGAAACCATGTGTTTCCAGGAGCAGCGAGTCACAAGCCGGGCCAGGGCCAGGGGGAGGCAAACAGGTTCCTGGGGCACCTGCTTTAAAGTGGCACTCACTCTTAGCATCCTGCAAAACAACCAAACTTGCAGAAAGCTCAGGCTAATAAGAAAGGGTCCAGCAGGTGGGCATTTTCCTCCCAACCATCTTCCAAAGCAGCATGGGCAGGAGCTCCTGGCCCATTGCATCTTGTCCAGCGTCCATCCATGCATTCATCCACCCGAGGACACCACAGGGAGCGCCGTGAACCCAGGCGCCACCCTCCCCCAGTGCACAGCCAGGTGGCATGACCCCGCCCTCCTTGCATGAATCACTTTCTAATCACTCCAGCACTCGGGCATCCTTCAGTGAGCACTTGGCCCTGGTGCCCAGCCAGGCGTTAGCAGGTGCTGCCCACTGGCCCTCCCTGGTTCCCTGCCCACAGGGCCAGGTGGGAATCCCTGGGCTCAGCCTACTCAGGTTCTCCTCCGGGCTCAAAGCAGGGAGGCCTGTCTCTTCCTGAATCTGACAGAAGGGTTGGAGGCCTAGGGCACCATCTTTTCCAAAGGTGCCTTCCTCCCTGCATGACCTGGGGTGAGTCCTTCCTTGCCCTGTGCCTCAGTTTCCCTGAATTATCACTGATCATTGATATTTTTCCTACTTGGCCGCCCCAGACTGCGAATGCTACGGTCACTCCAACCGCTGCAGCTACATTGACTTCCTGAATGTGGTGACCTGCGTCAGCTGCAAACACAACACGCGAGGTCAGCACTGCCAGCACTGCCGGCTGGGCTACTACCGAAACGGCTCGGCAGAGCTGGATGATGAGAACGTCTGCATTGGTGAGAGGGCACGGACACGGCACAGGGAACTTGCTGGAATGCGTGCCCCCTCTGGGGCCCCCCGCATCAGAATCACCTGGGGAGGCTGTGGGAATTCTAACTCCAGGGCCCACTCCATCTCTAAGGACAGAAAGCTCCAGAAGCTACTCTATTAGTAACCTCCCCTTGCGGTTCTCTGGCAGGCACTGGAGTTGCAAAACTTACCAGTGGCCTTTCCCTCTCTGGGCAACTGGAGGGGACACTGACCCTTCCTGGTTCCAAAGAGCTGTGACTGTAGCAGGTGGCAGGCACTCAGTGGCAGAGGCCACTGAGCATCTGTCTGGGGCTGGTGTCGGTGGGGGGGTGGGGGAGACAGTCCCCCTCCATAGCTCCTTTCCAGAAGGGTGGAGGAACAGCCTATCCCTCCTCCTTGGGGGCCAGTTGGGGGCCAAAAGATGGCCTTGCTGCATACATTTGGGCAGGTGCCTTCCCCTCCCTGGGCCTCGGCTTCCTCATTCATCAAATCGGGAGGCAGATCAGATTAGTTTTCAGCTCTTTTTTTGTGGCTGAAGCTTTTCTTCAAACGCTTTACCAGCCGAGGTCCAGATATAAAGCTGCTCTTCACCCCCGGTGGGCACCCGGTCTGCTTTCTTCCAAGTTCTACTCAAGGACTGGCTTTGGGGTAGAGAAGGAAGTTCATCAGGGCCTTGGGCCTGGGCAAAGACCAAAGCCATGACTGCCAACCAAAACGCACCAGCCTGGAATAGTTGCCCCTGTCGTCAGTAGAGGCCAGGTCTCAGCCCCAGGGGCTGTCCCCCAACCCTGCCCAGCCAGGCCCCTTGGGACACCATCGCCCATCCCCCACCCAGCAGGCGGCTCTGGCTGCGCAGAGGAGGGGCTCCTGCAAAGCTGGAGCTGTCGGTTTGAATTATGGCGGCAGCCTTCAGATAATTCCATCAACTCTAAGTGATCAAAGCCGCTGACGTCACAGGGGGCCAGCTGCAGGGACAGGGCAGGGCCTTTGGATCCAATTAGAGGCGCCCCCACCCTGGCACCGTCCTCCTCTCCCTGGCTCTCCCTGCCTCCACCCCCAGAGCCATCACTGAGCTGCAAGGTTTCTCAGGGTGGAGGATATTCGCCCCCTCCCACAAAGCAGAGCCCCAAGGAAACCAACTGGGCCCCCCCGGGAGCAGGAATAGGCTGTTCCTCCACTCCCCTGGAAAGGAGCTGTGGAGGAGGGCCACCCCCACAGCACAGCAGCCCCAGACATGCTCAGTGGCCTCCGCTGAGCTTCTGCCATCTGTCGGAGTCATAGCTCTTTGGAGATGGGAAGGGTCAGCGACCCCTCTAGTTGCCCAGAAAGGGGAAGGGGCTGACCCGGGTCACGCCAGAGCCAGGGCGGGGAAGGCGGGGCTGGGAGATTTTTGATCCCAGGGAAGGAAGCCGGAGTCTTCCCTCCAGGTCTGGACACCCCGGGCAGTCCCCACCCGCCGTCCAGCCGCGGGCTCACGTGGACCCAAGTGTGGGGAGCATCCCCTGGGGAGTGCGGAGACCCGGCTGCGAGGCCGGGAGAGTGGGGGTCCGAGCAGACGGCGCCCACAGGTAGCCCTGACCACGTGCCCGTGTCCGTCCAGAGTGTAACTGCAACCAGATAGGCTCCGTGCACGACCGGTGCAACGAGACCGGCTTCTGCGAGTGCCGCGAGGGCGCGGCGGGCCCCAAGTGCGACGACTGCCTCCCCACGCACTACTGGCGCCAGGGCTGCTACCGTGAGTGCGCGCCGTTCCCCCGTGGGCGGAGCCTGCGGAAAGGTGGCGGGGCAGGACCGAGGCAGTGGGCGGGGCCTAGTAAGACCTGGCCGGGACGGTGGACGGGACCTAGCAAGACAGGACAGGGCCGGGGAAGTGGGCGGGGCCTCGTGGGACGGGGCAGGGGAGGTGGGCGGGCCTCACGAGACGGGGCTGGGAAGGTGGGCGGGCCTCACGAGACGGGGCTGGGGAGGTGGGCGGGCCTCACGAGACGGGACAGGGGAGGTGGGCGGGCCTCACGAGACGGGACAGGGGAGGTGGGCGGGCCTCACGAGACGGGACAGGGGAGGTGGGCGGGCCTCACGAGACGGGGCTGGGGAGGTGGGCGGGCCTCACGAGACGGGGCTGGGGAGGTGGGCGGGCCTCACGAGACGGGGCAGGGGAGGTGGGCGGGCCTCACGAGACGGGGCAGGGGAGGTGGGCGGGCCTCACGAGACGGGGCTGGGAAGGTGGGCGGGCCTCACGAGACGGGACAGGGGAGGTGGGCGGGCCTCACGAGACGGGACAGGGGAGGTGGGCGGGCCTCACGAGACGGGACAGGGGAGGTGGGCGGGCCTCACGAGACGGGGCTGGGGAGGTGGGCGGGCCTCACGAGACGGGGCTGGGGAGGTGGGCGGGCCTCACGAGACGGGGCAGGGGAGGTGGGCGGGCCTCACGAGACGGGGCAGGGGAGGTGGGCGGGCCTCACGAGACGGGGCAGGGGAGGTGGGCGGGCCTCACGAGACGGGGCAGGGGAGGTGGGCGGGCCTCACGAGACGGGGCAGGGGAGGTGGGCGGGCCTCAGGAGACGGGGCAGGGGAGGTGGGCGGGCCTCACGAGACGGGGCAGGGGAGGTGGGCGGGCCTCACGAGACGGGGCAGGGGAGGTGGGCGGGCCTCACGAGACGGGGCAGGGGAGGTGGGCGGGCCTCACGAGACGGGGCAGGGGAGGTGGGCGGGCCTCACGAGACGGGGCAGGGGAGGTGGGCGGGCCTCACGAGACGGGGCAGGGGAGGTGGGCGGGCCTCACGAGACGGGGCTGGGGAGGTGGGCGGGCCTCACGAGACGGGGCAGGGGAGGTGGGCGGGCCTCACGAGACGGGGCAGGGGAGGTGGGCGGGCCTCACGAGACGGGGCAGGGTCCTGGAAGTTGGCGGCGGCCTGATGAGATGGGGCAGAGCTGGGGGCGGTGGGCGGGGCCTAGCGATACTGAGCGGGCAGGTGGGCGTGGACAGAATGCTGCTGGGGTCGGGGTCCGGGCCGAGGGGCGGGTCCAAGAAGAGCTTGGGGCGGGGCCTGATGCGATCTTGGGCATGGTGGTGCGTGGTGGGAACTACGAGAAAGAGGCAGCTGGGGTTGGTTGAAAAGGGTTTTGCGGGGACAGAGGGAGGGAGGCTGTCCGAGTCGGCGTTAGCTGCAGGCAGAGGGTGGCACGGTGCTCCAGGCGCATGGAACAGCACGTGCACAGCTCTGGAGACTGCAGGCGCGTCTGAAGAACCGCACCGAGGCCAGTGGGGCGGGGAGAGAAGGGCAGCGGTGGGAGGCAGCCGGGGGCCCGATCTCGCCCGGGCGCCGTTACCCTCCCAGCGGGACGTTTCACACCCAGCGCTCCCGGAGCCTCCTACACCCCCGGCCCAGACGGCGCCCCCAGGAGCTCGCACACCCCGCTTCGCAGGAGCTCGGAGGTGGGGCGGGAGGGACCGGGCCACGCCCCGTGCTGACCGCCCCCTCCGCCCGCAGCCAACGTGTGCGATGACGACCAGCTGCTGTGCCAGAACGGAGGCACCTGCCTGCAGAACCAGCGCTGCGCCTGCCCGCGCGGCTACACCGGCGTGCGCTGCGAGCAGCCCCGCTGCGACCCCGCCGACGATGACGGCGGCCTGGACTGCGACCACGCGCCCGGGGCCGCCCCGCGCCCCGCCACCCTGCTCGGCTGCCTGCTGCTGCTGGGGCTGGCCACCCGCCTGAGCCGCTGAGCCCCGCCCGGGGGACGCTCCCTGCACCCGGGGGCCGGGGGTCCCGGGGCGGAGCCGGCGTCCGAGGCCGGGCGGCGAGAAGGGTGCGGCCCAAGCTGCTCCCAGGTGCTACTCAGCAGGGCCCCCCGCCCGGCCCACGCTCCCGCCCGCACTGCCCTCCCCCCCGCAGCAGGGGCGCCTAGGAACTCCGGTCCCCGCACCTGCGATTTGGTTTCGTTTTTGTTTTGTATTATCTGCTGCCCAGTTCCTTTTTTGTCTTTCTCTTTTTTTTTTTTTTTCGCTGGTGGTGAGCCAGAGGGTCGGGAGGAGAAACGCTGCTCGCCCCACACCCCGTCCTGCCTCCCACCACACGTGCACACACGGGACTGTGGCCGACGACCCCTGGCCTGTGCCGGGCTCACGGGCGGCGGCGGACCCCGACCTCCAGTTGCCTACAATTCCAGACGCTAACTCGGTCCTGTTTTCTATTCTTTATTTTTCCTGCAACCCATCAGACCCCAGGCCTCACCGGAGGCCCGGTGACCAAGGAACTCACCGTCTGGGGGAGGAGGAGAGAAGGAAGGGGTGGGGGGCCTGGACATTTCGTTCTGTAGAGAACTATTTTTGTTCGTATTTACTGTCCCCTGTAGGGGGGAGTGGGCGGGAGTGCCGGTCACCGCGGGGGCCGAGGGGCGAGAATCCGAGGAGTAAAGAGTTTGCTCACTGCTGCCTCCACGGCCTGTTTTCTTTCTGTGTTGGGGACGCTGGGCAGGTTTGCGGCTTAGTGAGGAACCCACAACAAAGCCTTAAAGAAACGGTTTCCCTATTGGGGCCACCATTTCCGTGTCCTCCTTACCTTCTCAAGATTGAGGAGTGCTGGAGGGGACGGGCAGCTTGGGAGTGGTGAGAGGAAGCTCCTTGATTCAGGGTTCATCCCCTGGGACCTCTGCTTCAGAGGATCCAGCAGCTCTCCCAGCTCTGCTTGGTGTCTCCAGCCCTGGGGCCACACTTCCCCCTCGGTCCAGCCTCCTGTCCACCTAAGTTTATTTCAGAGCAGTGCCGGGGATCCGGTCCCGGTTGCTAACTGCTCCCACTGCTCCACCTGCAGGTGCTCCCAGCACTGACTTCTGCCACCACACCTGTTCTTTCCCGGCTGCGAGGTTTAGACCTGGGTCCTTCCTTTGAGTCCCCAAAGCTAATCTAAGACCAAGTGGAACAAACTTGGCCTTGGGGACAGCAGGAGAGTACAACGCAGAAAAAGGGGGAGGTATGACAGGACACTGCATAGGACTCACAGCGTCCCCAGCCCACATGCCAGCCCCTCCTGGCCTCCTCTGTTAGCTCCCACCCCCAGCACCCCGCTGACCCGGAAGTGCCTTCTGCCAGCCCCGGATCCTCCCACAGCTGACCCATCTCTACGCTCACCTTCCTTATTCACAGAACCCCACTGCCTGGGACCCAAAGCACCCAGATAAAATAAAACACCTCTCTGGGGCTTCTTGTGGATAGGAGTGGCCAGGGGACACAGCTCTGAGCAGTGAGATGTAAGCAGGAGTGATGGGTGGGGCTTCCAGAAAGTTCCTTAAAAGTCATGCCTTCCTCCACACCCCACAAAGCCTCAGTTGTCCAAGTTTGTGGCTCTGTTTTTTCTCTCTCATCCCTCTGTTCTTCAGTCAGCAGGATGGGGAAGGAGCCTTCTTGAGATACTGAGCGTAAAAGTGTCACCCTCAGGACAGTGAAGGGTGGAGCTGGGGGTGGAAGTTGCAGCGCCTGGGACACCTGCCCTGGCTGCAACCTCTGCACTGCTTTTATTTATCTACTTATTTTTTATAGAGTTGGGGTCTCACTATGTTGCCCAGGCTGGTCTCGAACTCCTAGGCTCAAGTGATCCTCCGGCCTTGGCCTTCCAAAGTGCTGGGATTACAGGTGTGAGCCACCGCACCACCTGCGTGTCTTACTGTGTGAGAAAAAAAAATAAACGTTGATGTGATTAAAACACTAGAATTTGGGTTTTCTGTTCCATGCACACTTTCCAAGTTCTTGTGACCCTCCCTGATTGGCATATGGGCCCCCTGAGTCCTCTAAGGCCAGAGAGGCTGAAACCCACCCTTCCTTGGCCGCAGTCCCCTGTGGTGACCCTCAAGTCACCAGGAAGAGGACTGTCCATGACTCAGGCTGAGGAGTCCACCTCTGTCCAGAACAGGACTGCCCCTGCCTTCCAGTGAGCACAGGGCAGCCGAGCAGAACTCACCCCAGAGAAAAGCAGCACTGGCAGGTGCTTCCTCCTAGTCATCAAGATGATAAAGTATCACCTAGAAGCAGAACTAGAGGCAGAACTTGAGACAGGGACAGCAGGGCCCAACCCCAGTGGCCAGCCCTGGTCCGATCCACTGGCCGCAGTCAGTAAACAGCAGGTGCTTCCTCCTAGTCATCGAGATGATAAAGTATCACCTAGAAGCAGAACTAGAGGCAGAACTTGAGACAGGGACAGCAGGGCCCAACCCCAGTGGCCAGCCCTGGTCCGATCCACCAGGCTGGGGACCCTGGAGCGTCAATGACATCCCAGCACTGTTCTTGTCTGGAGGCAAGTGGGTCACCCTCTGTCAGGCACCAGTGCCAGGCTGGCATGAGGGCTGCAGTAGAAGCCCCTGGTGCAGAAGGTGGGCAGCTGGGGGCTGTGAAGAGGCCTACACGGTGGTGCAGAGGGCATACCTCTTTATGTCACCCTGGATGTGTCCCCGAATACCCTTGAGGGGTCTGGGAGGCAGGGGCCTCTGTGGGCACCCACTCTGTCCTCCTTGACCTCTGTCAGCTGGGCCCGCTCTGTGTCAGCTCTTCTGGCACCGGCCTGTGCATCCAGGACCAGGGATGTGGAGCTCATTGTAAATCAGAGTGGCAGTCCCAGTCCCCAGGGACACACTCAGGCCCTGACCTCCCCAGAGGGTGGACGGAATGTTGCCAGTGGCCATTTGGAAAAACTCTGACATATTCCAGGCAGCAGGAGAAGGAGAAAACAAGGTCGGCGGAGCCAAAAGTCCTAGACCATTCTCTCTTAAAATGGCACACCCTTGTCCCCAGAGCTCATATTTTGACATCTGGTTCTGGGAGGTAAGGAGGAAAAGGCTCCCATTGTGCGGCTTGGATCATCATCACCGCACCCCCAGGCGCTGTGTTTGCATTACTGCATTAACCCTCACCTGCACCCGAGGGCAAGGTTTTCAACCTTGGCACCATTGACCTTGGGGGCTGGGTCATTCTCCATGGCAGGGGGTGGGGGGCTGCCCTGTGCACGTGGGATGTGCAGCCGCATCACTGGCTTCCATGTGGCACTTCGATGTGCCCTGTCCCCAGTTGTTGCAAGTGAAAGTGCCTCCAGTAATTGCCAAATTCCCTGTCCCCAGTTGTTGCAACTCAAAGTGCCTCCAGTTATTGCCAAATTGGGGGCAAAATCGTCCTAGATTGAGACTCACTGCCTCCGGAGGAAGGGATTGTCATGCCCATTTTACAGAGGGGTAAGTGGAGGCTGGGAGAGGCAAAGTCACTTGCCTGGGGTCACAGTTTCTAAGAAGCAGAGGCGAGAGTTGAACCCAGGGCTGCCTGATGCTGGAGTCCAGTGTTTCACCCCCAAGCCAGGCAGCCCTGCGCAGGCATCAGGCATCCACTCCCCTCCTGGGCGGCCGCAGCTGCCCCCCACCTCCATGCCTCCAGCTGCCTCCTTCCTTTGGCACCCAGAGCCAGGTCAGGCTGAGCAAGGAACCCTGGGGAGCCCAGCTTCATCTGAACGGCTCTGCTGTCAGGGGAAACACCTCCCCTCCCCCCGCCCTCTGCAGCAGTGTGGCCTGTCCCCTGCCCCCACCTACTCCCCTAAATAAGCAGAATTGCTTCGTCGGCGTTTCCTGCCCAGCCCATGCCTTACTGTTACGAGGCATTTATGGGAGCCTGGGGAGCATCCAGCAGCATCTCCCGGCAGACCTGGGCCCGCCTCCTTGTCCTCCTTGTCTCCCCAGAAGCCTGGTCCATCCTGGCGCATCCCAGCCAGAAGAGTTAAGGGAAAGGCACCAGGAAGAAAAACATTACCTATTTATTTTTCGGTTTAAATCACATGTCACAACTTGTAGGAAAGTTCGAAAATACAGAAAAGCAAAATCATAAAAATTTGTAAATTAAACTCACCCACAATTCTTTATCCAGAGCTAATAACTATTAATATTTTCTTTCTTTCTTTTTTTTTTTTTTTTTTTAGACAGAGTCTCGCTTTGTCGTCCTGGCTAGAGTGCAGTGGCACGATCTCAGTTCACTGCAACCTGCACCTCCTGGGCTCAAACCATCATCCCACCTCAGCCTCCGGAGCAGCTGGAACTACAGCTGCACACCACCACACCCAGCTAATTTTTTGTATTTTTGGTAGAGATGGAGTTTCACTATGTTTTCCAGGCTGGTCTCGAATCCCTGGGCTCAAGCCATCCTCACTCCTCAGGCTTCCAAAGTGCTAGGATTACAGGTGTGAGCCACCACGCCCAGCATAACTGTTAATATTTTCTGACAGGTATTTCCAGTGTTTTTCTGTAAAATGAAACCCACACTCAGACATCGCCCCTCACCCCTGCATTTGCTAAGCCCTAGCACTGAGGCTGGACATGCCTTATTTCAAGGGTCTCTGCAGAGATGCTGAGAGTGGGATCAATTAATATAATATGGCCATCTTACAGCTCCACACACCAGGGCTCTGAAAGCATCCTGGCCAGCAACCTTAGCCACAAGCACCAAAACAAAACACCAGGTGATTTAAGAGGCAAAGGAGATTATTTGAAGGATCACAGACCCCTCAGACACTTCAGGAGAGCAAGGTAAGAGTAGGGAAAGTGGGCTGCACGGTGGCTCACACCTGTAACCCCAGCACTTTGGGAGGCCAAGGCAGGCGGCTCACTCCTGAGGTCAGGAGTTCAAGACCAGCCTGGCCAGCATGGCAAAACCTTGTCTCTACTAAAAATACAAAAATTAGCCAGGCATGGTGGTGGGCGCCTATAATCCCAGATACTTGGGAGGCTGAGGCAGGAGAATCCCTTGAACCTAGGAAGCGGAGGTTATAGTGAGCCAATATTGTACCACTGCACTCCAACCTGGGCGACAGAGCAAGATTCTGTCTCAAAAAAAAAAAAAAAAAAAAAGTAAAAATAAAAACCAGCTGGGTGTGGTAGCAGACGCCTATAGTCCCAGCTACTCAGGAGTCTCAGGCAGGAGAATCCCTTGAACCCAGGAGATGGAGGTTGCAGTGAGGTGAGATCACGCTGCTGTACTCCAGCCCGGGCGACAGAGCAAGACTTCGTCTCAAAAAAAGCAAACAGCTGGGCACGGTGGCTAATGCCTATAATCCCAGCACTTTGGGAGGCTGAGGTGGGCGGATCACCTGAGATCGGGAGTTTGAGACCAGCCTGACCAACATAGAGAAACCCTGTCTCTACTACAAGTACAAAACTGGCCGGGTGTGGTGGCACATGCCTGTAATCCCAGTTACTCAGGAAACTGAAGCAGGAGAATCACTTGAACCTGGGAGGCGGAAGTTGCAGTGAGCTGAGATTGTGCCACTGCACTCCAGCCTGGGCAACAAGAGCAAATCTCTGTCTCAAAAACAAACCAACAAACAAAAAAAACAAAAAAGAGGAGGGTGAGTGGAGCCAGGAAGGGCACCCAGTATCCTGCACAGGGTGGCTGGAGAGCCAGAGCCCCAGATGCTGCCCTAGGCACAGCCCTGACCCCCAGGGATACCCCCTTGCTGGCCTCCCCACCACAGCTCCCACCACACACCTGCACCCTCCAGTCCAGCATTTCCCACTCCAGCAAGGCAGATGGGCTCTCTTTCCTCAACCGGAGGAAGAAAATACAGAATGAATGTCCACCGCAGAGCAGGTGTGTAAGTTGCCCGGGGTCACACAGCCAGGACGAGCCTGAGGCCAGGATTTAAATGCACTGTCTTGGGCAGGCTGCATAGCCCTGCACGTTTTCTTAATTTTATTTTTTCCGTTTATTTATTTATCTTATTTATTTTTAACAACAATGGCCTCATCGTGTACACATCCTTCTTTAGCCTGCTATATAAAACTTAGCACTGTATCTAGACGATCAAAGGAGGCCTTTTAAAATAATAGAGAGGCCGGGCGTGGTGGCTCACACCTACAATCCCACCACTTTGGGAGGCCGAGGTGGATGGATCACCTGAGGTCAGGAGTTTGAGACCAGCCTGGCCAACATGGTGAAACCCCGTCTCTACTAAAAATATAAAACATAGCTGGGCGTGGCTGCAGGCACCTGTAATCCCAGCTACTCAGGAGGCTGAGGCAGGAGAATAACTTGAACCCGGGAGGCAAAGGTTGCAGTAAGCTGAGGTCGCACCATTGCACTCCAGCCTAGGTGACAAGAGTGAGACTCCATCTCAAAATAAATAAATAAATAATAAAAAATAAGAAATGCAAGGCCGGGTGTGGTGGCTCATGCCTGTAATCCCAACACTTTGGGAGTTCAAGGCAGGTGGATCACTTGAGGTTAGGAGTTCCAGACTAGCCTGGCCAACATGGCAAAACCCCGTCTCTACTAAAAATACAAAAATTAGCTGGGGCGTGGTGGCAGGTGCCTGTAATGCCAACTACTCGGGAGAATAAGGCAGGAGAATCACTTGAACCCAGGAGGTGGAGGTCGCAGTGAGCCGAGATCATGCCACTGCACTCCTCTGGGTGACAGAGGGAGACTCCGTCTCAAAAAAAAGAAAAAGAAAAAGAAATGCAAGGCCCCACCTTTCATTTTTTGCCCAGCCTCTCACCCTCTTCCCCTCCCAGCCTGGGCCCACTGGCAGTGGGACTCCGGCTCCCAGGGCAGGGGGTTGCCAAGCGCCCTTCTGACACCTCAGGGTCTGGCCCAGCGCCTGTGCTCCTGGTGGCACAGGAGACCTTGCTGTTCTGCAGGGGCGGCCAGATGGAGGCACCTGCAGCCGAATTGCTCCAGATGGCTTCCAGCCAGAGGCTCTCTCCCTGGCTGATGGAGCAGGTGGCCCTTGGGACCCAGCCAGGAGTAGCTGGAGTGAGGCCAAGAGTCCTGGGAGCTCGTGCCTTTCCAGCTGACCCAGTGCTCACATTTCTGCCCATGAAGGGGAGGGCAGCTTCCCAGGCAGAAGAATGGTGAGCTCTGGAATCTGACCTGGGCTCGAAGCCGTCCCCCACCACCTACCAACTATACGACCTTGGGCAAGTTCCTCGGTCTCTCTGTGCCTTGGCCATCTCATCTGTGAAATGGGGATGTTAAAAATAGTGCCTACGGGAGGCTGAGGCAGGAGAATGGCGTAAACCTGGGAGGCGGAGCTTGCAATGAGCTGAGATCCGGCCACCGCACTCCAGCCTGGGTGACAGAGCGAGACTCCATCTCAAAAAAAAAAAAAAAAAAAAAGTGCCTACGTGGCAGGACCGTTGTGAGGAATGAATGAGTTGAGCCGCCCAGTGTTTAGAACAGGGCCTGGCACAAAGTCAGCCACCCCTAAGTGTCAGCTGCTGTGATTGCTTTGTTTCCTCTGTGCCGCCCTCTCCAAAACCTGCCAGGAGGGTGCAGGCTCACTCACACCTCCTTTCTCACTCGTCATATTCCTGAGCACCTCGACGTGCCCAGCCTGGCCCAGTGAACCAGACAGACACAGGCTCTGCCCTCCCGGAGCTCCCAGTGGGCCCCTCTTCTACCACCTACCTTACACACCAGGCAGGATTGAGATTCTTCGTAATCTGCAGAGGGGCCCAAGCTTTTGTGCCAACAGGAAGAACCAAGAAGATTCCCAAAGCCCCTGCCTGCCCCACCACCCTCACCTGGCCAAGCCCGGCTCCACCCAGCAGGCCCCAGAAACCTCAGTGCCTGTTCCTCAAACACCCCGATACCTCCTTTCCCTTTCCCCTCCTGCCCACAGGAGGTTTCGGATTGGGGAAGGGGTTGGTGGAGCGGTAGGTGATGAGGGCAGAGGGAGGCTCACAGGACTGGGGAGGTGGAGTGTGAATGGAACAAGTGGGGACCAGGAAATGGAGGTTCCAGCACCCTTTCTAGCAGGCACAACTGACTGTGCCACCTGCCTTCAGAGAATTCTGCACGCCCAAGAAAGTACGCATGGGTCCCTTGGCTTGGCCCAGCAGGAACATGAGGGCCAGGCAGGGCCAGTTCCCAAGAAGCTGAGCCTGTGAGGGACCCGTGGAGAAGGTGGGCCTGTAAGTCAGGGATGGGGCTCCTGGAGGCCCCCACATCCCAGGCCAGGCTTGCAGCGCTGCGGAGTGCGGGCCTGGACGATGCCTTTGGTGGGGTGGCTTTGAGACCTGTGGCCCGAGTTTGGCACAGCCAGGCAGCACTAAGCCCAGAGACCAGGATCCTGACCTCTGGGTGTCGACACCGCACCCCCTGAATTTTCAGGGCTGGGACGAGAGCGCAGATAGAGGCCCCTGTGCCATGTGTCTAAATATTTAAAGTCGCCCATCAAGCTGTTGAATAAAATGCAGCCAGTCCTAGACAAGCAATCTCTTCACAATGACCTGAAAGACCAGGCTCAAATCTGCACCCTTGGACTCCTCCAGCTGCGGCCAGCATGTGGTGGGTGGCTGGGCCTGGCTTCCCCAACCAGTCACCCTGCCCAGGCCCTGATCCCGGGTGGTCTAGAAGGAGGGTGCAGGTTCTGGGGGGCATGCCCCTTTGGCCCATGGCGGGGTTGGGGAGGCCCTGAGCAGGGCTGGAGATGCCCAGCCTCACCTCCTGGGTCCTCCTGGGGCCACAGAAGCTATTGGGCAGCCTCTGAGACCCCACTTGGAAGACCAGCCACAAATACCCACAGTTCCATGGTGCACATAGGGGCGGAGCTCCGGGGTAGCATGAAACCTACTAGTGGAGACATTTGGGCCCACCCCCAGCCAGCCAACTGTCGGCTGGTCGGCAGCGAATGGGTACTGCTGCGTGTGCCAAACTGGACAGCCCTGTGTCAGCCACTGGGGCAGCCAAGGGAAGTCTTGAGTGAGACACAGCCTCAGTTCAGACTGGACGTGTCAGGGGGTCATAAGCCCTCATGTTGCTGGTTCTTTAGATCAGCATTTCCCCAGGGACCAGTTTCATGGAAGACAATTTTCCCATAAATAATCAGTGGTGGCAGATGGTTTTCAGGTGAAACTGTTCCACCTCAGATCATCAGGCATTAGATTTTCATCAGCAGCATGCAACCTAGATCCCTTGAATGCACGGTTCACAACAGGGTTCACGCCCTATGAGAATCTGGCAGGAGGTGGAGCTAGGCAGTGATACTTGCTTGCCGCTTGCCTCCTGCTGTGGGGCCCCAATCCTAGTAGGCCATGGACCAGTACTGGTCTGTGGCCTGGGGGTTGGGAACCTCTGCTCTAGATGTTTCAAGAAAAACCAGAAATCTCAAGTTTAATGTCAACCTTTGGATTTTCAAACATTGGCAACTACCTTGTCTGTCTTTAAAATCGTGCAGACCAGTTCTTCAAAAAGCCAGACAGAATTCACATATGATCCAGCAGTTCTGCTCCTAGTACTGGTCCCCAAAGAATGGAAAGAAGGTATTCAAACAAAAGCTTGTACACAAATGCTCATAGTGGCACAATTCTCAATAACCAAAGGCTACTGGGAAAACAGCACAAAAGCCACATTTGGGAAACAAATTGTCCATCAACTAATGAATGGATAAACAGAATGCTGTCCAGCCACACAGTGCACTGTGATTCAGTCAGAAAAAGGCATGAAGCACTGATATACCTATGATGTGGGTGAACTTAAAAACATTATGCCGGCCGGCCGCGGTGGCTCACGCCTGTAATCCCAACACTTTGGGAGGCCGAGGCGGGAGGATTACCTGAGGTCACGAGTTCAAGACCTGTAGGGACCAGCCCTACAGGATCTGTGGGGTTTTCTCCCCATGTGCAGAGATGGGAGATCATAGAAATAAAGGCACAAGACAAAGAGATAGAAGAAAAGACAGCTGGGCCCAGGGCACCACTACCACCAAGATGCGGAGACCAATAGTGGCCCCGCATGCCTGGCTGCGCTGATATTTATTGGATACAGAGCAAAAGGGGCAAGGTAAAGAGTGTGAGTCACCTCCAATGATTGATAAGGTCACGTGAGTCACGTGTCCACTGGACAGGGGGCCCTTCCCTCTTAGGTAGCAGAGGCGGAGAAAGGACAGCTTATGTCATTGTTTCTTCTATGCTCTTTTCGGAAAGATCAAAGACTTTAATACTTTCACTAATTTTACTACTGCTATCTAGAGGGCGGAGCCAGGAGTACAGAGTAGAACATGAACGTGAAATAGGAGCGTGACCACTGAAGCACAGCATCACAGGGAGACGGTTAGGCCTCTGGATAACTGTGGGCGGGTCTGACTGATGTCAGGCCTTCCACAAGAGGTGGAGGAGCACAGTGTTCTCTAAACTCCCCCAGGGAAAGGGAGACTCCCTTTCCTGGTCTGTTAAGTAGCAGGTGCTTTTCCTTGGCACTGACGCTACCGCTAGACCATGGTCCGCTTGGCAACGGGCATCTTCCCAGACAATGGTGTTACTGCTAGACCAAGGCGCCCTCTGGTGGCCCTGCCCGGGCATAACAGAAGGCTCACACTCTTGTCTTCTGGTCAGTTCTCACCATGTCCCTTCAGCTCCTATCTCTCTATGGCCTGGGTTTTCCTAGGTTATGATCGTAGAGCGAGGATTATTATAATATTGGAATAAAGAGTAATTACTACAAACTAATGATTAGTGATACTTATATATAATCATGTCTATGATCTATATCTAGTACAACTCTTGTTATTTTATATATTTTATTACACTGGAACAGCCCGTGCCCTCGGGCTCTTGCCTCGGCACCTGGGTGGCTTGACACCCACAAAGACAAGCCTGGCCAACATGGTGAAACCCCGTCTCTACTAAAAATACAAAAAATTAGCCAGGGGTGGTGGCCAAGGTGTCTGTAATCCCAGCTACTTGGGAGGCTGAGGCAGGAGAATCAGTTGAATCTGGGAGGCAAATGTTGCAATGAACTGAGATGGCACCATTGCACTCCAGCCTCAGCAACAAGAGTGAAACTCTGCCTCAAAAAAAAAAGAAAAGAAAAAAGAAAATTTGCAGTTTTTAACCTCCAGTGTGGCTGCGGATTCAGGCAGGCTCATAGACAGGTGCTCAAGGCACTGGCCAAGGACCTGTGGGCCACAGGGCACTCCCATGGCCACAGAGTTTTACCCCACAGACGGCTGATTAATTACACAGACTGGAAGCTGGTGGACACTCCCTGGAGAAAGTGACCAACTCAACGCCACCAACAACGGGACAAACATATTTTGTGCCTCCTGATACAACAGCACAGGAAGGACACACCACCACTGACACAATATTCTTCCCCCAGATATGTAACCTGACTCTACGCACGAGGACACAATCGGACAAATTCAGATAGTGAGGCGTTCTCTGAGATAACCGGCCTGTACTCTTCAACAATGCCCATGCGTGTGCAGGAAGGCTTATGTTGGAAAAAATAACAATAAAAACAAGAAAAAAAAATGCCAGTATTGTGAACGACCAACAAAAAATAAAATAAAAAGGGAGTGGAGTCGTTCTGAACGAGGAAAACTAGAGATAACAGGACAACCATGTACAGTGCATGATTCTATGTTGGATCCAAATTAAATCCTTTTTAAAAAAAAAAAAAAGTACAGAAATAGGCCGGGCGCAGTGGCTCACGCCTGTAATCCCAGCACTTTGGGAGGCCGAGGTGGATGGATCACGAGTTCAGGAGTTCGAGACCGGCCTAGCCAATATGGTGAAACCCGTTCTCTACCAAAAATACAAAAATTAGCTGGGTGTGGTGGCGCGTCCCTGTAATCCCAGATACTCAGGAGGCTGAGGCAGAAGAATCGCTTGAACCTGGGAGGTGGAGGTTGCAGTGAGCCAAGATTGTGCCACCGCACTCCAGCCTGGGCGACAGAGTGACACTCTGTCTAAAAAAAAAAAAAAAAAACACACAGCAATAAAGGACATCTTAGGACCACTGCAAAATTGTGAATGTGGATAATATATTAACTAGTGTTATTATATCAAGTTTAGATGCGATAATAGTGTTGTGGTCATGTAGAAAAATGTCCTTATTCCATAGAGATATGTGGTGAAGTGTTTAGGAGTGGAATAGCATGACACCACAGCATAGTTTCAGATTGCACAGTGAAAAACTGAACACAGACAGAGTATCTCATGACAGCCTGGGTAACATCAGGAGACCCCGTCTCTAAAACAGAAAGAAAAAAGGGAGTGCAATGTGGTGAGACTGGTGAATCCGGGCAATGGCTATTTAGATATTCCTTGTACTATTTCAACTTTTCTTTAAACTTAAAATTTTCAAAATAAAAATTTGGATAAGATACAGGCCGGGCGCAGTGGCTTACACCTAAAATCCCAGTCCTTTGGGAGGCCGAGGTGGGTGGACCCTCTGAGGTCAGGAGTTCGAGATCAGCCTGGCCAACATGGCGAAAACCTATCTCTACCAAAAGTACAAAAATTAGCTGCATGTGGTGGCGCGTGCCTGTAATCCCAGCTCCCCAGGAGGTCGAGGCAGGAGAATCTCTGGAACCAAGGAGGCGGAGGCTGCAGTGAGCAGAGATCATGCCACTGCAGTCCAACCTGGGCGACAGAGTGAGACTCCATCTCAAAAGAAAACATAAACAAAAATTAGCCAGGCCTGCTGGCAGGTGCCTGTAATCCCAGCTACTCAGGAGGCTGAGGGAGGAGAATCACTGGAACCCTGGAGGTGGAGGTTGCAGTGAGCAGAGATTGTGCCACTGCACTCCAGCCTGGGTAGAGCGAGACTCCATATCAAAAAAAAAAAAAAAGTTGAATGACTATTAATAAATAGAGCTAGACTGACGTGGTTGCATTTATGAGAAGTCAGGAGAAAAATTCTATCCCTTCCGCATACCATGCCCCAAAATAAATTCAAGTGGTTGAAGACATAAATGAGAAAAGTGAGGCTTTAAAACGCTTAGGAGATTGATTAATTCAACTACATTAAAATAAAAACCAGCAGGGCATGGTGGCTCGTGCCTGTAATCCCAGCATTTTGGGAGGCTGAGGCGGGTGGATTACTTGAGGTTAGGAGTTCAAGGCCAGCCTGGCCAACACGATGAAACTCCGTCTCTACTAAAAACGCACAAAACTTAGCTGGGCATGGTGGCTGGCACCTGTAATCCCAGCTACTCGGGAGGCTGAGGCATGACAATCTTTTTTTTTTTTTTTTTTTTTTTTTGAGACGGAGTCTCGCCCTGTCGCTGAGGCTGGAGTGCAGTGGCGCGACCTCGGCTCACTGCAAGCTCCGCCCCCCGGGTTCACGCCATTCTCCTGCCTCAGCCTCCTGAGTAGCTGGGACTACAGGCGCCCGCCACCGCGCCCGGCTAGTTTTTTTTTTTTTTTGTATTTTTAGTAGAGACGGGGTTTCACTGTGTTAGCCAGGATGGTCTCGATCTCCTGACCTTGTGATCCGCCCGCCTCGGCCTCCCAAAGTGCTGGGATTACAGGCGTGAGCCACCGCGCCCGGCCGACAATCTTTTTTTTTTTTTGAGATGGAGTGTCGCTCTGTCACCCAGGTTGGAGTGCAGTGGCGCGATCTTGGCTCACTGCAAGCTCCGCCTCCCAGATTTACGCCATTCTCCTGCCTCACCCTCCCAAGTAGCTGGGACTACAGGCGCCCGCCACCATGCCCAGCTACTTTTTTTTTTTTTTTTTTTTTGTATTTTTAGCAGAGATGGGATTTCACCATGTTAGCCAGGATGGTCTTGATCTCCTGACTTTGTAATCCACCCGCCTCGGCCTCCCAAAGTGCTGGGATTACAGGCATGAGCCACCGCTCCTGGCCGAGGCATGACGATCTCTTGAACCCGGGAGACAGAGGTTGGTTGCAGTAAGCTGAGATTACACCACTGCATTCCAGCCTGGGCAACAGAGTGAGACTTTATCTCAAAAATAAAATAAATAAAAACCTACTGTACAACAAAAGACATCAGCAAAAAAGCACAAGCCGTGGAACGAGATGAAATATTGGAAATATATGTGATACATAAAATTAAGATGAATATGGAAAAAATTTCTTTCCATGGAGTGCAGCCGCACGATCTTGGCTTACTGCAACCTCCACCTCCTGGGTTAAAAAAATAACAAGAGGCCGGGGCGGTGGCTCACGCCTGTAATCCTAGCACTTTGGGAGGCCGAGGTGGGCAGATCATGAGGTCACGAGCTCAAGACCAGCCTGATCAATATGGTGAAACCCCGCCTCTACTAAAAATAGAAAAATTAGCCAGGCGGCACGCACCTGTAATCCCAGCTACTTGGGAGGCTGGGGCAGGAGAATCGCTTGAACCCAGGAGCCGGAGGTTGCAGTGAACCGAGACTGTGCCATTGTACTCCAGCCTGGGTGACAGAGCGAGACTTCATCCAAAGAAAGAAAGGAAGAAAGGAAGGAAAGGAAGGAAAGGAAGGAAGGAAGGAAGGAAGGAAGGAAGGAAGGAAGGAAGGAAGGAAGGAAGGAAGGAAGGAAGGAAGGAAGGAAGGAAAGAAAGAAAGAAAGAAAGAAAGAAAGGAAAGAAAGAAAGAAAAGAAAGAAAGAAAGAAAGAAAGAAAGAAAGAAAGAAAGAAAGAAAGAAAGAAAGAAAGAAAGAAAGAAAGAAAGACTTCATAAACTAGAAGGAACCACTTTGATGTGGTTCCTGAGAGCCCTGCCTGTGTCTACCCCGCCAGCCAGGGTGCCTGGCGCCGGCGTGTGTCTACCCCGCCAGCCAGGGTGCCCGGCACCGGCTCCCTCCTGCTGTGCATGAGCAGGAGTTTGCTTCTTTGTGATCTGTCACTGCCACGTTAGTGTCATCCATACCATTGACGCCGTTGTGGGATGTTTGGACACAATTTATACTGCAGCCCAGGAGCTTGAGCTACTCTTGGCCCCTAAGTTTATATCTCGTGTATTTCGTGTGCATGAGCTCCTCTCCACTTAAAAGCAATGCGTCGGCTGCCAGCAAAGAGATGCCTTGATTTTGTCATTCTCCCCTGAAAAGCAGGGACACTGGCAGAGGCCCTTGTACCCTAAGGGGTCCTGAGTCAAAAGACTGTGAAAGCCATAGAGCAGCGGATTTTACATCTCTCCACCAAGATGCACACTCCAAGCACCTGCTTTATCACAGCCCATGATTGCCCGGCTGGGTGCTAGAGAGAAAACTCACTCTTCACGCCTGCTCTGCTCTACGTGGCCCGGCTCGGCTCCATTCTTTGTCCGACTCTTTGTAGGCTGAGCTGCTCCCTCGGTGCGCTGCAGCCCCAGGGTGGCAGCACCAGCTCTCTGTCCCCGGTCCCAGGCAAATGTGACTCCAGGGGCCCAGATCCCCAAAGCAAGGGTGAGTGGGGGGGCAGGGTGAGGCAAAGGGCACTGGCACTGCAGGGACCACAGACCCCTTGGCCTGGGCTCCATCCACACTCCACCTGGGCTCTGCACAGCTGCTCTTCTGGCCATTCATTCAATAAAGCCTTTCTGAGTCCTCACTTTGTGCCCTGGCACTGGGAGTCCAGGGCACAGGAAGGGAGGAGGGGGAGAACAGAGGGACTCATGGGGGCAGGTGTACCAGGGGTCTTTTGGATGTAGGCCCCCACCCATGAGGTTACACTGAGCCCCAGAGATAGGTCAGCTTCTGTCCAGCGCCCCACAAGGACTTCACGCTCCTGGACATGGTCCCCAGGGCTTTGCCGTGATCCGGCTCTGGAGAAAGCCTTTTTTTTTTTAAAGAGAGATTGGCTAATGATATAGTGTAGATATTTGTCCCTGCCTGAATACCATGTTGAAATGTAATCTCCAAGGTTGGGGATGGGGCCTGGTGGGAGGTGTTTGGATCGTGAAGGCAGATCCCTCATGTCTTGGTGCTGTCCTCACCATAGTGAGTTCTCATGAGATCTGGTTGTTTAAAAGTGTGTGGCACCTCCCCCTACTCTCTCCCTTGCTCTCACTCTGCCGTGTGAGATGCCTCCTCCTCCTTTGTCTTCTGTCGTGATTGTAAGCTTCCTGAGGACTCCCCAGAAGCAGATGCCAGTGCTATTTCCTGTACAGCCTGCAGAACCGTAAGCCAATTAATTTTTTTCTTATAAATGAGCCAGTCTCAGTATTTCTTTATGGCAATGCAACAATGACCTAATACAGAAAATTGGTCCCAAGGGCCAGGGCATTTCTATAACAATACCTGAAAATGAAGCAGCAGCTTTGGAACTGGGTAACAGGCAGAGGTTGGAAGAGTTTGGAGGGCTCAGAAGAAGACAGGAAGATGAGGGAACGTTTGGAGCTTCTTAGAGACTGGTTACATGGTTGTATAACCGAAGTGTTGAAAGTGATATAGACAGTGAAGTCCAGGCTCAGAAGACAGGAAGATAAGGAAAGGTTGGGAACTTCTTAGAGATTGGTTAAATGGTTGCAACACCAAATACTGATAGCGATCTAGACAGTGGTGTTCAGGCTGCCAAGATCTCAGATGGAAATGAGAAACTTGCTAAGAACTGAAGCAAAGTCCACCCTTGTTATGCCTTAGCAAAGAACTTGGCTGAATGTGTCCATGCTCTAGAGATCTGTAGGAATTTGAACTGGAGCCTAATGATCTGGGGTATCTGGTGAAAGAAATGTCTAAGCAGCAAAGTGTTTAAGAGTGGTATGGCTGCTTCCAGCAACCTATGCTCAGATGTAGGAGCACAGAAATGACTCAAAGTTGGAATCTATATTTAAAAGGGAAGCAGAGCATACAAGTTTGGAAAATTTGCAGCCTAGCCATCTGGCAAAGAAAGAAAACTTATTCAAGAGAGGAATTCAAGCAGGCTCTGGAGCAACCACTTGCTAGAGGTATTTGCATAACTAAAATGGATCCAAGTGCTAATAGCCAAGGCAATGGGGAAAAGGCCTCAAAGACATTTCAGAGGCCTTCTCGGCAGCCCCTCCCATTACAGGCCCAGAAGCCTAGGAGAGAAGAATGGTGTCATGGGTCTGGCCCCGGGCCCTGATGCCTTAGTAGCCTTGAGACACTGCTCCCCACAGCCCAGGCCACTCCTACGCCAGCCTTGGCTCAGAGGATCCCAGATATAGCTCAGGACGCTGCTTCAGATGTTGCAAGCTGTAACCTTGGCATCTTCCAAGTGGTGTTAAGCCTGTGGATGCACAGAGTGCAAGAGTTAAGGAGGCTTGGCACACTCTGCCTAGATTTCAGAGGATATATGGAAAAGCCTGAGTGTCGAGGCAGAAGCCAGCTTCAGGGGCAGAGCCCTCACAAAGAACCTCTGCTAGGGCAGGGTGGAGCAGGAATGTGGGGTGGGGTTTCCATTGGGACACTGCCTAATGGAGCTGTGAGAAGGGGGCCACCACTCTCCAGACCCCAGAATGGTAAATACACGGGCAGCTTGCACCTTCTCCTGGAAAAGCCACAGGCACTCAACAACCTGTGACAGCAACAACAGGGGATGAACCCTGCATGGCTACAGGGGTGGAGCTGTCCAATGCCTTGGAAGCCCATCCCTCATACCTGTGTGCCCTGGATGTGGCACATAGAGTCAGGGAGATTATTTTGGAGCTCTGCAATTTAGTGAACGCCCTGCTAGATTTCAAACTCACATGGGGCCTGTAGCCCTTTTCTTATGGCTGATTTCTCCCTTTTGGAATGGCAATATTTACCCAGTGCCTATACCCCCATTGTATCTTGGAAGTAAATAATTTGTTTTTTTATTTTACACACTATAGGTGGAAGGGATTTGTCTTGGATGAGACTTTAGACTTTAGAGTTAGTGCTGGAATGAATTAAGACTTTGGGGGACTACTAGGAAGGCACTGTATTTTGCAATGTGAGAAGGACATGAGATTTGGGGAGGCAAGGGTGGAATTATATAGTTTGGATATTTGTCCCCATTTGATATAGTCTGGACATCTGTCCCTACCCAAATCTCATGGTGAATCATAATCTCCAATGCTGGAGGTGGGGCCTGGTGGGAGGTGTTTGGATCATGGGAACGGATCCCTCATGGTTTGGTGCTGTCTTTATGAGCTCTCACAAGATCTGGTCATTTAAAAGTGTGTAGCACCTCTCCCCCACCTCTGTCTCCCTCTCTTCCCCTCTCACTCACGCCTTCTTTTGCCATGTGACATGCAAGCTCCTGTTTCACCTACTACCGTGAGTAAAAGCTCCCTGAGGCCTCCCAGAAGCCAAGTGATGTTAGTGCTATGCTTCCTTTACAGCCTGCAGAACTGGGAGACGATTAAACTCTTTTCCTTATAAATTACCCCATCTCAGGTATTTCTTTATGGCAGCAAGAATGGTCTAATACAGAAAATTGGTACCAGCAGTGGGGTATTACTATAAAGATACCTGAAAATGTGGAAGTGACTTTGGAACTGGGTAACAAGCAGGGATGGAAAAGTTTGGAGGGCTCAGAAGACAGGAAAATGAGGGAAAGTTTGGAACTTGTTGGAGACCAGTTAAATGGTTGTAACCAAAGTGCTGAGAGTGATATAGACAATGAAGTCCAGGCTGCCAAGGTCTCAGGTGGAAATAAGGAACTTACTGGGAACTGGAGCAAAGGTCATGCATGTTATGCCTTAGCAAGGAGCTTGTCTGCATTCTCTCCATGCCCTAGGTCTCTGGGGAAGTTTGACCTTGAGAATGATGACCTAGGGTATCTGGCAGAGAAAATTTCTAAGGAGCGAAGTGTTTGAGATGTGGCTTGGCTGCTTCTAACAGCCCATGCTTTATGCAGGGGCAAAGAAATGACTTAAAGTTGAAATTTATATTCAAACAGGAAGCTCGATGTAAAAATGTGGAAAATTTCTGGCTGGCCACGTGGCAGAGAAAGAGAAAGCTCTTTTGGGAAAGGAACTGAAGCACGCTGTGGAGCAACCGCTTTCTGGAGAAATTGGCCTAACTGAAAGGGAGCCAAGTGCCAATAGCCAAGCCAGTGCGAAAAAGGCCTTGAAGGCATTTCAGAGACGTTCCTGGCAGCCCTTCTCATCACAGGACCAGAGGCCTAGGAAGGAAGAATGGTTTCGTGGATGAGGGCCAGGGCCCTACTGCTCTGCACAGCCTCAGGATACTACTTCCCTGTATCCTGGCTGCTCTGGCTCCAGCCTCAGCTCAAAGGGCCCCAGATACTGCTCATGCCACCACTTTTTTCTTCTTTTTAGACAGAGTCTTGCTCTGTCACCTGGGCTGGAGTGCAGTGGTGTTATCTTGGCTCACTGCAACCTCCACCTCCCAGGTGCAAGTGATTCGCATTCCTCAGCCTCCCAAGCAGCTGGAATTATAGGCATGTGCCATCATGCCTGGCTAATTTTTGTATTATTTGTAGAGATGGGGTTTTGCCATGTTGGTCAGGCTGTTCTCAAGTGATCCACCTGCCTCAGTCTCCCCAAGTGCTGGGATTACAGGTGTGAGTCACTATTCCCAGCCTCATGCCACCACCCTGAAAAACACAAGCCAGAGCACAAGTCACAGTAAGCCTAGATGCCTTCCACGTGATGTTAATTAAGCCTGTAGGAATACAGAGTGCAAGAGTTAAGGAGGCTTGGCACCCTCCACCTAGATTTCAGAGCTTGTATGGAAAAGCCTGGGTGTCCGGGCAGAAGCCTGCTACAGGGGCAGAGCCCCCACAGAGAATCTGTACTAGGGTAGTGTGGAGGGGAAATGTGGGATTGGAGCCCCCCTACAGAGTCCCCACTGGGGACACAGCAGTTGTAGGAGCTGGTTTAAAACAGACAGAATATGCTGAGTCCCACCTTCACTACTACTGCATATTGGAGATTAATTTTGAACAGGAATTTTGGACAAATGCAAACAGTCCACAGCAGAAGGGAATAATTATTTGACTAGATTTCTCATCAGGAATGGTGGGGACAGAAGACAGGGGACATCACCTTTAAAGGAAAGCACTGTCAACCCAGAAATCTATATCCAGCAAAATATTCCTCGAGGAATATTTTGGACAAGGGGGCATAAAGAACATTCTCAGATGAAGGAAAACTAAGAGGATCATTGCCAGCAGACTTCCTCTAACATAAATAATTCCAGCTGATGGGAAATGATTCCAGAAGGCAACTTGGAACACCAGGAATAGGAGAAAATCTACAGACATGTTAAATAGCTGGGTAAATAGATTTTTTTCCTTTTAAAATCTTTAAAATTTGTATGACTGTTAAGCACAAAAAATATACTTACATATTATGAATAAACGTATGTAGATTTATAATATATGATGACCATAAAATAAAAAAGGGAAGGCAATGGGACAGTTCTGGTGCTGAAGCTGGGAGTCTGCAGGCAGGCCGTTGGGAAAAGGGTATAAGGTGAGGAGAGCAAGGAGAGTCAGACACCCATTTGACAGGAAGGAGGCCTAGCTGCGGGCCTGTCTGCTGCCCCATGCTAACGGGCCTGCAGATACATGACAACAGGCATGAGCTACAACAGTAGTGCCTGGTGTCCCTGTGGCAACTTCCTGAGCATCAGAATAGGGCTGCTGCTTCATTTCTGGTTTCCAAATCTCACAAATAAGTGTCTCCTGTGGCCCAGTCTAAAGGGAAATATAAAAGGAGTTCTAGAAATGGAGCCTGCTCAGATTGACAAATTATATACCCACCACACTCTTCTTGTCCCTCTCCAGAACCTCAGAGGTCAGGGCCTGGAATTTTGGAAGTTATTGGTGAAAAGAATCAGAAGAGAACCCAAACCCCAACTACTATTTTCAGGCAAAGAAAGGGAAACCCACGAAGGCCATGAATGGCCCATGGCCAACGCCCATGGTGGAGCTAAGGCGATCTCTAGCCTCCTTTCCAGGTCACACCCCCTGAAGGCCTCTTTCGGCAGCAGTGTGGCCAGCTTGGCATTCAGTCTTGCTCGGGTACCTACTGTAATGATTATAAGCAAGGGTTTTGGGGTAATAAGAACTGAGTTTGCAACGGCAGCTTTGCTAGTTCTTAGCTTTACCATCCTCAGCAAACCATTTCATTGATGCAACCCTGTTTTAAAATCTGTGCAATGGGAATGCTAGCGTGGGCATCATGGGCTTCGTGGGAGAACTCAGAGATGACGCAGGGGGCGCAGATGCCTTGCAGACCACAAGCACTCACTGCATGCACCATGGGTTCCTTGAACTCAGAGCGCTGGCACTGTGTTTTCTTGCTTAGAGAACAGCTATTCTGGCATCCCTTTGCTGGGGGCCAGAGAACACCCCCAAGATGGATGGCCTGAGACCTCATTGGCCACACTGATTCATGCCGGCTCGTCCTAGACTTGGGGAGCCTTCTACCTTCTCCCTTCCAGGGGTGTCAGGAGTCACCCGAACTGTTTCATTTTCCTTTTCTTGGCTCTGCTCTGCTGTCTTTGGAAACCCGCTTCTGAACACCTTGTCCAGGGTACCCGGAGATGAGGTGCTGACGAAGGCACACATGACCCTCTCTGGGCTCCTGGAGCTTCTCTTTCCTCCTGACCTCAAAGGAGCCAGGCTCCCATGCTGGCTGCTCAACGGAATCATCTGGGAGTGAATTTTTAAAAATCTGAGTCTAAAAAAAAAGCAATTGTAATCAGATGAGCAAAAATTTTTTTTTTTTTTTTTTTTTTTTGAGACGGAGTCTGGCTCTGTTGCCCAGGCTGGAGTGCAGTGGCCGGATCTCAGCTCACTGCAAGCCCCGCCTCCCGGGTTCACACCATTCTCCTGCCTCAGCCTCCCGAGTAGCTGGGAGTACAGGCGCCCACCACCTCACCGGCTAATTTTTTTTGTATTTTAGTAGAGACGGGGTTTCACCGTGTTAGCCAGGATGGTCTCGATCTCCTGAACTCGTGATTCGCCCGTCTCGGCCTCCCAAAGTGCTGGGATTACAGGCTTGAGCCACCGCGCCCGGCCGCAAAAATTTTTAAAAACTGAAAAAAAAAGAAAGTTAAAAAACCAAGGGCTGGGCTGGGCGTGCAGGCTCACGCTTGTAATCCCAGCACTTTGGGAGGCCGAGGCAGGTGGATCACCTGAGGTCAGCAATTCGAGACCAGCCTGGCCAACATGGTGAAACCTCGTCTCTACTAAAAATACAAAAATTAGCCTGGCGTGGTGGTGAGAACCTGTAATCTCAGCTACTCAGGAGGCTGAGGCAGGAGAATCACTTGGACCCGGAAGGCGGAGGTGGCAGTGAGCCGAGATTGCACCACTGCATTCCAGCCTGGGCGACAGAGCAAAGCTCCATCTCAAAAAAACAAAAAACAAACAACACACACACACCACCACCACCAAAATAGAGTTAGTGGCTGCATCCACACACCACTGTGTCATGTTAGGATGGATCCCGGGCAATCAAAATGTTTTTTAAAAGTCCCCCAGGTGAGCCCAATATGCTCCCTAATGTTAAAACTCAAGGCTGAAGACTACCAATCTAACAATTCTGTTATAATGCTGCTTGAAAACAAAGGCAACTGTGTCTACTGAGCTGACAGGACAGCAACAGAGTTCCTCCTCCCGCAGTTTCAAACACCCAAACTACAAATGCCATTTCTGCCATTTGACTTGACAAATGCCTTCTGTACAGAAGGACAGGGTGACGATAACTCAGGTCTTTTCAGTCATGGAGGGATCCCTTGTGTACAAAAACTGCCTGTGTGGTGCTGTATGACACTATCAATTCTATTTAAGTCGAGGCTAAATTTTAGTTTCCTCCCTGAATTATTTATTCCTCAATGAATGGTGAACCCCAGGAGGTGGGGGCGATTGTGGGGGCGGATGGGTCAGGAGAGAGATGTCTGGTGACTTCAAAAACCGTCGCTAAGGCTGCTGCAGTAACAAATTCCACAGATGACCACCATGCAGCACTCATCTCTCGCCTGGCCATTGGGCAAATTTATTATTCCCCCTAAGGCCCAAACACCCCATTTTACCCTCCCTGGTAATTTGTGTATGCATACTGAACGAACCAAGCTGGCCAAGAGGGCTGTGTGCACACGCTTCTGGGTACGGAAAGAGACACGGAGGCGGAGGTCAAGTGCCTTTCAACAGGCACAAGTGTGGGGAAGCTGACTACATTTCCTGAAGTTACTGTTTTATAAAGCGTGTTCCACTTCTATAACCATCAGCAATTACCCCTGGCCAGGGCAATTCTACCCTGTCCCTCCACCAGTGCCCCTGGGAGCTCCTTTCATGGGTCACTGTCCATCTGTTCCTCCTATCTCACCTCCACCCCAATTCCAGCCTAATGATGAGCACGTATTTCTGTTGGACCAAACTTCAGTCGGTAACTGAACAGCACAGCTGGCCTCAACGCACCTCATTACTGTACAGAGAAGAGTCCAAAAGGAGCAAGGAAGGAGGGCTGGGCTGGATAATGAAACTTTTTATATCTGAATTACACAAATCCCCACCAAGTAATTTCAGCATAAAGCAAACCAAATGGCAGACGAAATGGATGTTAGTACCTTGTAGTTTACTTCAGTAATACATAACTTCTAATCCATGTCCGTCTTGTTTCTGCTTTTAATTCTGCCATTTCCTCTTAAAATTTAGGGTTTAACAAAGACAACAGGGCTACTGTTTGCCAAATCCCAGCTATTAATTCACAGCATAGAAAAGTCAAAGCTATAGCAAAAAATTGCTCATCTGCACAACTTTAAAAAATAGTTCAGTACATTTTTGTTATAAAATTCATTTACAGGAGGTTATTCACATATACTTGTCAAATTTACTCCTGATAATTCACAAAAACATACAACTCAACAAACTGCGCACAACAAATCCAAGGCAAGTTATATACAAAGAAACAAAACAAGTTTGTAAGTAGCACATATTCATGTTGAAGTAACTAATATTGAAAGAAGACAGGGAACTTTCTCTTAATGCCATGGCAAAGACAAAGCAAAGAGCCACACTTTACACCCTGTAAAAATAATAGCCCTGTTCAACAACGCTGCACTGACAGCCACATCAAGAGGGGCCACAGTAAACACATTAAATGCCTTTGGCAAATACCTGTACCAACCGGAACGAGTGAAGTTTCCAAAGTAATGTCAGGGACAACTGCATTCCGCTGTGAAAGGCCGTCACAGGACACAGGCTCACTTGTTAGCAAGGATGACGTAGTTCTACCACTGATTCTTGCAGAATCAGATCTAGTGAGTGGTGAACCAACAGGTGAACGGGCATCAAACTTAACTGGAAATAATACTGTTCAGTGTGTGGCAGCAAAATATGCATTTTAGAGAACACTTTTCTCAAATCAGGTGTTAACAGTATTAACATGAGCAGTGTGGGAGACACCCTGACCCCAGCTGTTTTTCCATGCCTCCCTTTGGAAGCTTAGGAGTTTGTACGTTCCCTAAGTGGTCACCACTATAAGCGTCTGCTAAAATGGGCACTTCATCAAGATAACAGAAAAGTAAACTTAAAGTAACGAGATTTCTTCCCAAAGGCACATGGAAGAGGCTGATAAAACCCCTGACCCAGACAGAGTGGGGCCCATCCCTCCCCGTCCTGAACTGTCACACACTGCATGGCCAAGGACAAACTCTCCGCCCCCACACAGGAAGCAGCAGCTGCCTCTGGGGACAAAGCACTCTAGGAAGTCACCTGCTGCCTGGGTTTTAGGAGTCTTCAGCTGACGTTAGTCAGATGTCAGGACACCAGTAAGAGAGACACAGGTAATGAAATCGAATGTTCAAACTTTTGGCAAGCAAAAGTTGTTTTTTAAAGCTCTTTATAATCTGCTCAAGTAGAATTTCTAACACAAAATCCTTTTTTGCTTAAAAATGACAAGGGAAACGTCAAATAATGCACATGAACCTTCAGTTACTTTCCTACCCCCAAATGAGGTAGGGGCTGCACCGCATTCACTACAGACCCCTAGTTTTTACAACTGTCAGCTGGACATTCTCATGTTTAGGATCCTCCAATTCACTGTGTGGCTGCTTGGAAAACTGGACAGAATCAGGCAGCCCGCCCCTCCCTTGTCCCGAGCCTCCTCCATCTCCATTCACCATGGCCAATTTTTTTCCCCCACAAAACACTATCACCTCTAACGGTAACTGGAAACACCTATCAGATATTCTAAACAACATGTGTTTTCAACAGGTAGATGATTTCTGAAGATCACAGGAAGTCTGCCACTCTCTTCCCAGTTCTGAACTCTTCTGGTTACCCTTCATTTTAAACCGGCTGCTCCTTTCCCGCCCAAAATATTCTATTTGGCCTGCCCCAGCGGTTCCCAGGCTGCCTGGTGACCAGAGTCCCTTGGGAAATGTTGAACACAGTTTCCCAGGCTTTCTGGAAAACTAGTTACATCTGTCTGACATCTGTAAGCTGAGGTGATTCTTCCACAGCTGAGTCAGCGCTCATCTAGCATTTGGCAACTACACGTCTGTACCTCACCAGTCACACAAAGCTCACAATATGCTGGGAGCATTCAAATGATAGTTCAAGAATTATTCTTTCACTCCATATTCTTCTCTTTCAAGAAGATTAGGGATTTGAGCTAGGGAACTATGTGCATACTAAACAGGTAAATGAACTCATCCCAGAAATAGAATATCCTGGGCCTGTGTCTAAAAATGCACCATGTCAGCAGGATTTTACCTAACACAACTCTGCTGCCCAAAGTGTCCCCCAGGAGACTCCAGGTTTTTTTTTGGGGGGCGGGGGGGTTTGCTTTTTTTAAATAGAGCTAGAGACACCAGCACTAACTCAGCTTATTCCAAGCTAGGCTGTTAAATAAATCTGTCTTGCCCTAACAATGGTTGAAAGGACCTGCCCTCCTCCCATCTTTTTTTTTTTTTTTTAATATAAAGTTTGTTCTGTTGAAAAATGATAAACATTTTAAACAGGGGAAAGAAAAGCGGTCTACTAGATTAAATTTTAAAAGGATTTTGTTATTTGCTATACAAATATACATTTCAACTTTTACAACATTCACTCCAGTCTGACCTCCTTGTCTATAGAAGAGTAAGAGATCAACATTTCCAGTCTCTGACTTCAAGGACATTATTACTGATACACAATGCCCTCTGAAAGCTTTTGCAAATGACAGAAAGTACTGAAGATGACCAGAGGCTCAGGCATTAAGGATGCATTTTCCGTGTTTTCCAACAGCACACAAGCTCCTTACAAAAAACAAATAAGCTTATCTAGATGGTCCCCCGAGCTGGTCATCTTCAGTTTACAATATGCTGTGGCTGCTGGCCCATGTCATTGGGCTTTCCTATAAAAGCTTTCTTTTCTTGGAACTGCTGTCCTCCTGCTCCGGTCTCCTCTTGTCCCACCTAGAGTTCCTCCTGGTGTGAGGGGTCTCGGAACCACACTTCTCCTGCTCACCTTCACTGAAAGCCCTGGCCTCTCTCCTGTGACAGAGCTCCTCTTCTGGGTCATCACATTTGCTCTGACACGTGGAAGCCTCGGGACTGGCAGCTGGAGGTTCGCCCTGCACGGGAGGTTTGTGGCTGCTCAGAGCAGCCACTACGGCAGCAGGCTGCTGTACATGGCCCAGGTCCTGGTGAACGACAGGGAAGCTCGGCTCTCCTGCAGGAGGTGTTGCTCCAGGATGCTGGGGGCTCGAGGGCTGTGGATCCCATAGGAATATTCCTCCTTTGACCTCAATGCCCATCCTCTTCAGCAGTCGTGGGTCCCGAAGTTGGTCATGAACAGGAGGTCTTTCAGGGTCCTTTGAAGTAACAGTAAGAGTAGTTTCCCTGGAGTCAGAGGGTGTGTGGTATAGAGAAGCAGCAAAAGATGTCTTGGCAAATCCACTGTCTAGCTTGCTGCTGGGCAAGCCACCCTGGGGTCTGGATACCTCTGGGGCTATGGTAGGAGGGTGAGTGAGACTTCTCTGTAGCACGGGCTTGAGTTTCAGAATCTTCATTGCATCATGTCTATAGTTTTTGTCACAGGTCTTAATAATGGCACCACGCTTCTGAGCATCCTGAATCAGCTGATTCCAATGCTGGTTTTCCTTGAAACAATGAGAAGGGAGAAAGAATTACACCCCAAAGAAACACTGCTTGGGAAGCACAGAGTTCCAGCTTTCATTTCTGAACAAGTAATATATATTATTGTATGAACAGATTCTCAAGATTCATTACTCGTCAGACAAGCATGAAAGGAAAAAATAAATTCGAATACAGAATGATAAAGTCCCATTCCTAAAGAAAAAGAAAAGACCTGGTCACAGCCTATAAGGGAGAACTTCAACTTTTTTTTTTTTTTTTTGAGATGGAGTCTCACTCTGTCGCCAGGCTGGAGTGCAGTGGTGCGATCCTGGCTCACTGCAAACTCCGCCTCCCGGGTTCACACCATTCTCCTGCCTCAGCCTCCCAAGCAGCTGGGACTACAGGCGCCCGTCACCACACCCAGCTAATTTTTTGTATTTTTAGTAGAGACGGGGTTTCACCATGTTAGCCAGGATGGTCTCGATCTCCTGACCTCATGATCCGCCCACCTCAGCCTCCCAAAGTGCTGGGATTACGGGCGTGAGCCACCGCGCCTGGCTGAACGTCAACCATTTTTATCGGTGCATTCAACTGCAATGCAGGTCTGCGCTAGTCACTAGGAGCATCATGTTGCTATTTCTATTTCAATTAATTAAAATAAAACAAAATATAAAACTCTGTTCCTAAATTGCAGCAGCCACATTTGAAGTACACAGCGGTCACACGTGACTAATGGCTGTTGTACTGAGCAGTGCAGACACAAAACATTTCCATGATGACAGAAAGGTCCTTTGGACATTGGTGATCTAGAGTACTGCCTACACCTCTTGGCAGGGCTAACATTCCCAAACAGGAAGGTCTGGTTTCAGAAAGCAAACTTCTGAGTGCATGTGACTATTCCAGAAAAAGGCCCATGGCTTTCATTGGATTTCCAAAGGCCTCTCAAACCCCAAATGGCTAAAACATCTTCATCACTGAGATCGCCAAGAGATCATCTCACTTTCTGCCTGTTTCCTAAAGGAGCTTCAGACATAAAATCCCATCTCGGGAAAGTCGCCAAACACATCCATCTCTCCTCTCTTCCCGACAGCTTCCTCACAGGAGGCTGCTGCTTTACAACCACTAGAACTCAGGTCTCTTTAGAAAGAAGAAAGAGAAGAAGAAAAAGGATAGCTACCCTCTCATGGGGGCTCCTGTACTATTCCTAAGGATATGTTAGGGAAGCAGGGAGGTTGCACAGTATTTACTTGCTGTGTGACCTTAGTCAAGTCACTTGACCTTTCTGAGCTTGTTTCCTCATCTGTAAAATAGGAGTAATATTTTATTTAATGGATTCTGAAGTGCACATTGCTTTCACATTTTACCATTTCTGACCTTGGGGACCCTCTTGGCCATGTACCTGTCCTTGGGGATTTCATGATGAGGCAATTATAACCCTTAGACTTTTAGTCAATAAACCATTTAAAGATCTCGCCTGAAAACTTTCTACAGACATTTTCTGATAAGACAAGAAAACACCAGCATTAAAACTTATGCCTTGGGCTGGGTGCAGTGACTTATGCCTGTAATCCTAACACTCTGGGAGGCCGAGGCAGGCGGATCACCTGAGGTCAGGAGTTCGAGACCAGCCTGGGCAACATGGTGAAACCCCGTCTCTACTAAAAATACCAAAATGAGCCAAGTGTGGTGGCGCACACCTGTAATCCCAGCTACTTGAGAGGCTGAGGCACCGGAATCACCTGAACCCAGGAGGCAGAGGTTGCAGTAAGCTGAGATTGCACCACTGCACTCCAGCCTGGGCGACAGGGTGAGACTCTGTCTCAAAAAAAAACAAAAACCAAAAAAACTTTATACACTGGAGATCAAGGGTTCTAAGAAAATCCTGGAGACAATGGTGAAACTCTTAGCAAACGCTACACTGCCAATCTTACTACTGCGCTGAGGATGAATGGCAACACTGGTGACTACGGACTGGGAAGTGATTCATTTGTGCTAGATTCTGAAAGTGAAATAATTTTAGGAATATCTTAACCTATTATTTTACTTGTATTTTCTCTTTTATGTATGCATAAGAATGTGATAAAAATCTGTCTCAAGTCTTAAAAGAGTCCTTTCAATAAATATGAAAGTTCTAAGTGAAAATAAAGCACTGTATCATAGTCTAATAATGGTACATAAAATAGTGGTGGTGCATATTATAATGAATGGTTTGTTGAATTTGATAAACTATGGTAATAAACTGACTTCACAGTAGTTTTTTAAGGTTTGGAGAAAGTCATGTGACCAGAATAAAATGCTTGGCACGGTGGCTGGCATATTCCAGACAGGTCTGTGGAGGGAGTGCCAGGCTGTGTGGCTCAGTTCTCTTTCTCACTCAGATCTCTAGAGATCCTTAGCCTGTGGCTCAAACACATATGTGAAGCAGATGGCCTTGCTATTTTTGCTAAGTTTACCACACCTAAAGTTGGTGTTTAATCCATTCCTAAGATTACAAAAACAGTTCTGAGCAGGCACAATTAGCTTTGGTTTTACAGAGGAAATCAAACGCTTTAATGATTGATCCCATTTCCAGAAGGGGAACTAGGCTAAAAAATTAAAAACAAAAACAAACAAATCCCCAAAACAACAAAGAAAAAGCCCAAGGACAAAAAAAGTTAGAAAGCCCAGCTGACAAATTGGGAATTTTTAGATTCTAGTCTGTCTCTTTTTGTAGCACTGCCTTCCTAGAGTGAAGACAATGTCGGTGCCATTAGCTGGAGGTCAGTGGTCTGTACAGTTGTGGAAGGGTGTGTGACCCAAGGGCTCCCAAATACTGTCTAAATGGAATGTGAATAAACTTCCAAGCCCCAGCTTCCCATGTCCTCCTTGGGCTGCCCTGCCTGCTGCACCGCACGCTTCATAATCACGATGGGCCTCATCCATCCACAGAGTGCACTGCCAAGACACATCAACACCCTGAGTTGCCAAATAAAGGGAGGATGAAAAACAGTAGTGCCCATGAAGCGCCTTTAATCAAGGCATCACTAAAAGATGTATCTCTAGTAACATTTCATTTACTTTTCAGGTTTAAACATGATGAAAATCTGTAATATTAAACATATTTGTCTTGTTTTGCTCAACTGTACAAATAAGTGTTAACAGGCTATTCAACTGACAAGAGATCATGTTTTAACACTCAGATCCTTATGGTCACAGGAAAAGCAATTTTTAAAAATCCAAACCTATATTTTGAGATAACTATAGATTTACAGGAAGTTGCAAAGAAAGCACTGAGAGGTTGCATGCACCCTTCACATGGGTTCCCCAAGTAGTTATAAAAATCAACTTTTTAGGCCGAGGTGGGATGACTTGAGCCCAGGAGTTTGAGACCAGCCTGGACAACATGGTAAGACCCTGTCTCTACTAAAAGCACAAAAAATTATCAGGGTGTGGTGGTACATGCACCTGTAGTCTCAGCTACTCAGGAGGCTGAGGAGGGAGAATAGCTTAAATCCAGGAGGCAGAGGCTGCAGTGAGCTGTAATTGCACCACTGCACTCCAGCCAAGGTGACAGAGCGAGACCCTGTATCCAAAAAAAAAAAGGGGGGGGGGAATACAACTTTTTAAACTTTCAAGTTATACAGAAATTATCATGAGAGAGATGTAGCTCAGTGAGATTAATATAAAGGCTTTTAATTCTAAAAAGAGATTACCCCAGTGAATCTCATCCCAAACAAGTAGGAATAGAAATACAATTTCAAAGAGAGGAAAAAATAAAATAATATTGCTTTCTATTCCACTGAATATATTTAAGAGCGATGTAATAGTTTTAATTGCTGTATTTTAAAATGTCAATATTGATAATACATCAGAAACATAATCTTCAGTAATATTTAAACGTACAAAGAATTTTTCTATCAACTTAAAAATGGGAGGTACATAAAAATAAAAGGTACACAGCTTTTAAAACTTCCTTCAGAGTAGGCATACAAACGACAAAGGCGGGAGTGATAGAGAAGAGTGAAACGAGAAAGGTGTATCTGAGTGCCACCTGGTGGCAGGAACCAAAACCAGGGGAAACAGCCACCAAGTTGGCTCTTCTTAGATGAAATCAATGACTTTATAAAAAGAGAAATGAGAAAACCTACAAAGTTATTACCCCTAATGAGACAAACAGCAAATACGTGAGACATCTAGCTGTGGTATCAGTGAATTAAGTTGTACCATTTGTCTACTAAAGTTGGAAACTCGTACACCTCTTCCAGAGGGGCGCCGGTCCTGGCAGAAGAATGCCGGAGGCGCTAAGTGCTAGAGAAACAGAGTGAGCAGCACGGCTCCCAGTGCCAGCAGAAAAGCAGAGCAGAGTACGCGCCTGCAAACTCTCTCTGGCATTAAGCTGGGCCAATAAACAGTCACATTTACTGAGTGTTTACTAAGTGCCAAGTAATTGCTATGGCACTTTACATTTGTGGATTTAATATACCTTCTTAACAATAATCCTATGATGTGGATAATTTGTTTTAAAATGGTCACCTTGAGAGCCCAGTGTAGATACTTGGGTTCTGGGCTGAAAAAAGGCGAATGGTTCACGTGTACACAAAAGCTCCTAGGAAGAAGTTGCTGGAAAACATAACAACCATTATTTTGTAATCCAGAAATCATTTACAGTTTGATGGAAAATAAGAACAAAAACTCAAACAAACAATAGTAACAACGGGTAAATTTCTGAGCTCTCTGGTACCTACCATCAGGGTCCTCAAATGTCCGAGGATGAAGAGGCTGTACTTGGCTCGTGTGATGGTGACATTCAATCTCTGCAAACTTGCCAGGAATCTAGGCAATAAAAAAAGAGTTCCTTCTTTGTCTAGAATGATTTAACACACCTGTGTGAGACACAGGTGGACTCCACAATGACTTAGTGTGCCCGAGACACAGGACGACTCTAGAATGACTTGGCGTGCCCGTGTGAGACACAATGTGGACTCTAGAATAACTCAGCGTGCCCGAGACACAGGTGGACTCTAGAATGACTCAGCGTGAACGTGTGAGACACAAAGTGGACTCTAGAATGACTCAGCATGCCCAAGACACAGACGGACTCTAGAATGACTCAGCATCCTCATGTGAGACACAGATGGACTCTAGAATGGCTCAGCGTCCTCATGTGAGACACAGATGGACTCTAGAATGGCTCAGCGTGCCCATGTGAGACACAGGTAGACTAGAATGACTCGGTGTGCCCGTGTGAGACATAGGTTGGACTCTAGAATGACTCAGCGTGAACGTGTGACACACAGGTGGACTCTAGGAATGACTCAGCATGCCCATGTGAGACACAGGTGGACTGCAGGCAGCTTTTCCGGGATTCCTCCACTCCTCTAGAAGTCACAGTGCTTTCTTACTCTCTGTCCCAATACAGGGTACCGGGCACAGAAGAATTCCTATTAAAAACAGTAAACAAACCAAAACCTCAGGGCTTCCTTCAAAGTGATGTATCTATCAATTTCCTATTTTTACCTGGATGAGATAATTGGAAATTTTAACAGTGCAATCTTGAAGACTTAAAAAATCCTAAAAATGTGGTACCAGCCCATTCACTTTATTCTTACATTTAAATATATCCAGGTTGTTAAGATATTGTAGAACTAGTGTAGAAATACATGAACAGCAGATAAATACTTCAACAGCTCAGAAAAAGAGCTCAGAAATAGAACTGGTGTACGACAAAAGTGAAATTTCAAATTAGCTGGGAGAGAAAGGACTATTTATAAACTGACCCTGAGACATAACTGGTCTCTGTATATGCAGCCCATCCCAGGGAGAGGCGAAGATTACTTTAATTACTATTTTATTTGAAAACAAACTAATTTATAACCTGTAAATTCTATCTGCTTCTCGCCGGGCACGGTGGCTCACGCCTGTAATCCCAGCACTTTGGGAGGCCGAGGCAGGCGGATCACAAGGTCAGGAGATCGAGACCACGGTGAAACCCCGTCTCTACTAAAAATACAAAAAATTAGCCAGGCGCGGTTGTGGGCGCCTGTAGTCCCAGCTACTCGGGAGGCTGAGGCAGGAGAATGGCGTGAACCCGGGAGGCGGAGCTTGCAGTGAGCCGAGATCGCGCCACTGCACTCCAGCCTGGGCGACAGAGCGAGACTCCATCTCAAAAAAAAAAAAAAAAAAAAAAAAATTCTATCTGCTTCTCATGACAAAGAACAAATAATTATGTAAGAGTCTTGGTCTTGGGGGAATATTCTGTCACTCATACAGATTGTCCTTAGCATCTTAAATACACTGACAGTAGTTAAGGTTAACAAACTTAGCCAAAGCAGGAAAACACAAAAAACAATGACACTTTGACACATACCATGGAGAGTAACATGCCTCTGCAAAGTATACTTAATCTAATTGTCTATTTGAATCTTATTAAATAAAAGAACAGATTCACACTATGAAATGGGTTAATATAAAAGACACCAAAACCAGGCACGGTGGCTCAGGCCTATAACCCCAGCATTTTGGGAGGCCGAAACGGGTGGAGCACTGGAGCTCAGGAGTTTGAGAGCAGCCTGGGCAACATGGTGAAACCCTGTCTCTACAGAAAAATACAAAAATCAGCTGGGCGTGGTAGCACATGTCTGTAGTCCCAGCTACTTGGGGGGCTGATGCAGAAGAATTGCTTGAACCCAGGAGGTGGAGGTTGCAGTGGGCCAAGACTGCACCAAGATCTAACAGTGGGTCTATTTCACAACTTAAAAGAGAAACTTTCATAATATTACACAGGTTTTCACAAAAGAAAATTAAGAAAGCAAATGGTGTTCTCTAACAGTGATAATGAACCTAATCCTGAATTATAAACAAGCAACAATGTATAAAAGTATAAAAGAGCAACAATGACAGTAACTCACCCAATTGAACCTTGCCCGCTATTTGCTCTGACACATGTAACAATAACACAATCCTTCTGCCGACCCTGGAAGGCATCCACAGTATCTACTTCTGCTGGTCTATTTACAAAAGAGAAACATATTTACTGGAAAAAGGAAGATAATTATTAAATAAACATATTTATAAACTAGTTTTTGGTTTTTTGAGAGATAGTCTAGCCTCACTCTTGTCCAGGCTGGAGTGCAGTGGCATATTCATAGCCCACTGTAACCTGAACACCAGAGCCCTGTCTCAGCCTCCTAAGTGGCTAGGACTACAGGCATAGACCAACACCCTAATTTTTCCATGTTTTGTAGAGATGGGGTCTTGCTATATTGCACAGGCTAGTCTCAAATCCCTGGCTTAAGCAATCCTTCCACCTCACCCTCCCAAAATGTTAGGATTATAGATGTGAGCCACCTTGCCTGGCCTTACAGTCTTTATTTTTAAAGAAACTTTAAAAAAAAAAGAAAGAGAAAGAGAGTCTCACTACGTTGCCCAGGCTGGACTCAAACTTCTGGGGCTCAAACAATCCTCCTTGCCTCAGTCTCCCAAAGAGATGCATGCACCACCATGCCTGGCTGCTAAAAAATTTTTAAAATATTTTCTTGGAGGTTAGCCTGAATTCCTCCTCTCTCCATTCCCTGGCAACCACTAATCTACTTTGTCTCTACAGATTTTCTTATACTGTGAGTTTCACATAAATGGAATTACAAAATGTGATTATTTGTGACTGTTTTCCCTTAGTATAACATTTCCAAAGTTCATCCATGTTGTAGCATGTGACAGAACTTCATCCCTTTTTTTCATTAATATTTCATTGTACCACACAGTACAAGTTACTAAGACTTAGTGTTAGATGGCAGCACTCCCCAAACTGATCTACAGATATATTCCAACTGCCTTTTTTACAGAAATGGTCACACTGATACTAAGTCTTTGGCTGGACGTGGTAGCTCATGTCTGTAATCTAAGCTCTTTGGGAAGATCATGTGAACTTGGGAGTTTGAGAACAGCCTGGGCAACTTAGTGAGACCTCATCTCTACTAAAAATGAAAAAACACCAAAAAATGCAAAAAACAAAACAATACTAAGTCTTCCAGTCCATGAAAACAGGATGTCTTCACATTTATTTAGGTGGGTTTTTTTTTTTTTTTTTTTTTTTGAGACGGCGTTTCACTCTTGTTGCCCAGGCTGGAGTGCAATGGAGGGATCTCAGCTCACTGCAATCTCCGCCTCCCGGGTTCAAGTGATTCTCCTGCCTCAGTCTCCAGAGTAGCTGGGATTACAGTTGTGTGCCACCATGCCCGGCTAATTTTTGTATTATTAGTAGAGACAGGGTTTTTTTTTTTTTTTTTTTTTTTTTTTTTGAGACGGAGTCTCGCTCTGTCACCCGGGCTGGAGTGCAGTGGCCGGATCTCAGCTCACTGCAAGCTCCGCCTCCCGGGTTCACGCCATTCTCCTGCCTCAGCCTCCCGAGTAGCTGGGACTACAGGTGCCCGCCACCTCGCCCGGCTAGCTTTTTGTATTTTTTAGTAGAGACGGGGTTTCGCCGTGTTAGCCAGGATGGTCTCAATCTCCTGACCTTGTGATCCGCCCGTCTCAGCCTCCCAAAGTGCTGGGATTACAGGCTTGAGCCACCGCGCCCGGCTGAGACAGGGTTTTACCATGTTGGCCAGGCTAGTCTTGAACTCCTGACCTCAGGTGATCCACCCACCTGGGCCTCCCAAAGCGCTGGGATTACAGGCGTGAGCCACTGCTCCCGGCCTATTTAAGTGTTCTTTTAATTCTTTTCAACAATGTTTGCAGTTTTCAGCATGTAAGTCTTATATTTCTTTGGTTCTATTTATTCCGAAGTGTTTTATTCTTTTTGATGTTATTGTAAATGGAATTGTTTCAACTTCCTTTTCAGATTGTTCGTTGCTAGTTGTATCAAAATATAATCAACTTTTACATATTAATCTTGCATCCTGCTAAGCTTATTATCTCTAATAGTGTCTTTGAGTGGATTTGTCAGGGTTTCTAGAAATAAGATCACACCACCTATGAAAAGAGATAGTTTTGCTTTTTTCTTTCCAATAAAGATGCTTTTTTTTTTTTTTTTGAGACGGAGTCTGGCTCTGTTGCCCAGGCTGGAATGCAGTGGCTGGATCTCAGCTCACTGCAAGCCCCACCTCCCGGGTTCACGCCATTCTCCTGCCTCAGCCTCCCGAGTAGCTGGGAGTACAGGCGCCCGCCACCTCGCCCGGCTAATTTTTTTTGTATTTTAGTAGAGATGGGGTTTCACTGTTTTAGCCAGGATGGTCTCGATCTCCTGACCTCGTGATCCACCCGTCTCGGCCTCCCAAAGTGCTGGGATTACAGGCTTGAGCCACCGCGCCCGGCCATAAAGATGCTTTTTACTTCTTTTCCTTACTTAACTGCTCTGGCTAAAACCTCTAGTACAATGTTGAAAAGAAGCAGTAACAGTAAGATTTTCAAACATCTTTCCTGATCTTAGAGGAAAGGCTTTCATTCTTACTATCAAGTATAATGTTAGCTATGAGTTTTTCGTAATTGTCTTTTATTAATAAAAAAAGTTCCTTTGGGCCGGGCACGGTGGCTCAAGCCTGTAATCCCAGCACTTTGGGAGGCCGAGACGGGTGGATCACAAGGTCAGGAGATCGAGACCATCCTGGCTAACACGGTGAAACCCCACCTCTACTAAAAAATACAAAAAACTAGCCGGGTGAGGTGGCGGGCACCTGTAGTCCCAGCTACTCGGGAGGCTGAGGCAGAAGAATGGCGTAAACCCGGGAGGCGGAGCTTGCAGTGAGCTGAGATCCAGCCACTGCACTCTAGCCTGGGTGACAGAGTAAGACTCCGTCTCAAAAAAAAACTTCCTTTGTATTCCTGGTTTGATTTTTTTTTTTTTAATCATCAAAGGGTTTTGGGTTCTGTGCAGTTTTTTTTCATATCTACTGAGCTGATTATGTGGGTCTTCCCATTCTTCTAATATGGTATATCATACTGATTTTCACATGTTGAAGCAATCTTACATTCCTGGGATAAATCCCACTAGGTCTTGATGTATAAATCCTTTTAATAAACTGCTAGATTCAGTTGGTCACTATTTTGTTGAGGATTTTTGTATCTGTAGTCGCAGGGATTGGGTCTGTAGTTTTCTTGTGATGCCTTCCCTTGGCTTTGCTATCAGTGTAATACTGGCTTCGTAAAATGAATGTGAGTGTTCTATTTATTGGAAGCATGTGAGAAGGACTGGTGTTCATTCTTCTTTTAATATTTGATAGAATTCACCAGTTTAGTTTGGTTCTGGGCTTTTCATTATTGGGAAATGTTTCATTATTTGTTATATAGGTCTGATTTTTTTTTTTTCAATGGAGTCTCTCTCTGTCACCCAGGCTGGAGTGATGCAGTGGGGCAATCTCAGCTCACTGCAGCCTCCGCCTCCTGGGTTCAAGTGATTTACCCACCTCAGCCTCCCGAGTAGCTGGGACTACAGGAGCACGCACCACGCCTGGCTAGTTTTTGTATTTTTTTTCAGTAGATGGGGTTTCACCATGTTGCCCAGGCTGGTCTCAACCTCCTGACCTCAGGTGATCTGCCCGCCTCAGCCTCCCGAAGTGCTGGGATTACATGTGTGAGCCACTGCACCCAGGCTATAGGTCTGATTTTCTATTGTTTTCAAGATTCTATTTTGGTAGTCTGCATGCCTGTAAGTTAAGATGATTTTAAGGTTATGGATTTCCATAACCTTAAATCTTTAAAAAAATCTTTAATCTAAAAAAAAAATCTTTAATTTTAATCTTAAATTTTACTGCTGAGGTAAGAAGGAAACAAAAACATCATCTTCATTCTACACATAAAGGCAATGCAAGGGTTAAGTCATTTATTTAAAGTGAAATGTCACTTTTAGTCTTGCTGGAACAAGAATTCTGATGACGAAGTCATGGAACTGAAGGGTAAAGACCTGGCAAGTTTCTTAGTCGATTCCACTGCCAAGGAGAATGTTGACATTCCAACTGCCAGGAAGTTCTGCCCAGGAGCTCCACAGCACAAGTGTCTGAAAGCCAGCAGCATCCCGGCTTCCTTGTGCCACATCACCAATGTGCACAGACCACTCCTTAAGAGTTTCCTTTTCTTCTTTCCTTCTATGTCCTCTCAATCTAATTCAACAAGAAAACTGGAAATATTTATAGAAATACCTCACCCTTGGCCGGGCGCGGTGGCTCAAGCCTGTAATCCCAGCACTTTGGGAGGCCGAGGCGGGTGGATCACGAGGTCAGGAGATCGAGACTATCCTGGCTAACATGGTGAAACCCCGTCTCTACTAAAAATACAAAAAACTAGCCGGGCGTGGTGGCGGGCGCCTGTAGTCTCAGCTACTTGGGAGGCTGAGGTGGGAGAATGGCGTGAACCCGGGAGGCGGAGCTTGCAGTGAGCCGAGATCACGCCACTGCACTCCAGCCTGGGAGACACAGCGAGACTCCGTCTCAAAAAAAAAAAAAAAAAAAAAAAAAGAAATACCTCACCCTTTTCTATCGAACTCTTTGTCCAAATCCTTCTGAATCATCGTCTTCTGGGCCTTGTAATGAGTTATTATGCCAATGTTTCGAAAACTAACATCCTTTCTTTTGTCTTTAATAAGCTTAATTATTTCCATCACCAGTTTTATTTCTTGAACATTTATGTATGAGCTAAACAAGATGGAAAAAGAAAACACAATGTTATCAAAACTAATAGCAGGCTAATTGCTAACTTAAGTTCCATTGAGTTTGTTTCCCATTATAGTAAATGGCAGGCAGATAGGTTTCATCTTTTATTCAGCTAGCAGTGACTCCACGAGGCTGTTACCATGACCATTAATATGGTATATATGAATAAACGTGAAAATGCTATGGTAAATATGAATACATGTGAAACGTCCAGTGAAAAATGAAGCTGTAGAGAGAAAAGAGTTTGAAATCAACTGAAGTTTAGGCACCACTTTCTTCATCTGTTAAAAGAGGGATAGCAGTAGTAAGAACAGCAGTATTAATAAGAACAAGGATGTGAATAAGACATAGCTAACATGAATTAAGGATTGACTATCTTCCCAACACTGAGAAAATGCTTTAGATGTATGATCTTCCTCGTCCCCCACCACTGGCTGCATACAACAGACACCACACAACTGAGCAGTTGCCATCCACACAGATTCAATGTGAAGGATGTGTCCTACTTGACCCCAGTTGAACAACATGGGGCCCTGGAGCAGGTTCATGTCCTCTTTATAGTCCTCACCAGTCTCATATCCTGTACTCTCAACCCCTCCTGAAACCACATGCTCCCTCATGACCATACCAGACCCGAAATGCACCAAGACCAGGGGATGCACTGCCCCTATCCCTTGATTCCTGAGGATACCTTACCCACCTTGCTTTACGAGCCTTAAATACCCATTCTCCTAACTTTGAGAATTACTATATGGACAACCCAGTCAGTGAGCGATCTCTTCCATCCCTGAAATCTTCATTTTCCTTGGTCCCCTCCCAGATTAACCCTCTCTGGTCAACATTCCGCTCATAACCCTCCTTCCTGATGCTCTGGGGCTTAACTCACAATCCTCTGCTCTCCTCCAATAGGTCCCATTAAAACCTTTAGGCTGCAGTCCCTCCAGCACTACAATCCCATGGCCAACTCCTCCTCTGTATGTTTAGCCTCTTCAATGAGTGTTCCCTACTTCCACCTCTGTATCCTATCTAACACCTGATTCTCGCCTGAGGACGCCACCTGCTCTGCAGTCATCCCATGATGTAGAAGTGGGATTTGTGTTTCCTCCTACTTCATGACAGCGTGGTGCTTGCATCTGTGCCAACAAATGCTGCCCCTAGACCATTCCTCCCCTAGTCTCTCACAAGAATCCCCGGCTCCTCTGACACTGCTGCTATCTAGCAACACCACCACTCCTCTTTGCTGTCATATACAGACCACCTGAACACATGCCCTTATTCACAACCCAATACCATCCAACCTCTGTCACTACTTCCTTCCTCCCTTTCACATCCTCATTCAACTGAATTTATACTTAGCCTTCACAGTACTTAACCCAACTGGAATAACTGCTTACCTAGGTGATTACCTGGTGAAGGTCTGTCTTCCCATGAGATCACCATCTTGCAACAGGCACGTCTGTTTCCCTCACTGCTGTGAGCTCAACAAGTATCTACTCAAGTGCTTGCTTATGACATTAGGTAATATTATCCCCATTATACAGAAAAAAGAAGCATCAACTTAAGTGAAAATGACTGTGCCCTGACACTAGGCAGAGAGATGTGTATAGGAAATGTATTTAACAGAAATATGAATGCAAATCATGTAACAATTCTGGGACTATCAGAGGACTGAGGCAAGAGGAGAACATACTCATTATCCCGTCTTTCTGAACCATCTCCGACATCAAACACAAGGTATGGTTGAAATGGCCAGTCTGATGAACATCGAATGGTTTCTGTCTGTCTGTAAAAAAAAGCAGTCAACATTCAGAATAAAGTCAAGATTTAAGAAAATATTTTGGTATTACTACAATTTTTTCTGTGTGGTGATGTGGGCTGGGGCAAGTAAGAGGATAACAGGAATATTCTTTTCTATACGTATATTAGTGAAAGGTACAAAACAAATTCTATTTCTTTCCTGGTGCTAGGAAAGGTATCTTTATCATTAAAATATAACAAATATGATTGGAAAGACACTCATAATAGAGTAAGCCACAGAATACTATGTTGAGTAAGGTCCCACATTTTTCCTTCAAAAATTTAAAAAGTAAAAAAAGACATGCATGGTAAAAGCACTGAAATGACTCTCGCCTGTAATCCCAGCACTTTGGGAGGCCAAGGCAGACGGAATGCTTGAGCTCAGGAGTTTGAAAGTAGCCTGGGCAACATAGTGAAATCCTGTTTCTACAAAAAGAAAAATACAAAAATTTGCCAGGCATGGCGATGACTGAGTGTAGTCCCAGCTACTCAGGATGCTGAGGCAGGTGGATCAATTGAGCCTGGAAGGTTGAAGCTACAGTGAGCCAGGATTGTGCCACTGCACTCATTCTGTCTGGGTGACAGAATGAGACCCTGTCTTCCCAAAAAAAAAAAAAAAAAAGGACTGAAAGCAGATATACCAAAATGTGTTACCAGTGATTATTTCTGGTTAGTATAAATATAGGTGACTTTTTCCCCCTTTCATTTTTATGTGCTCTGCTGTATTCAACATGATGGCTATTATAACAAGAGAAAATTATTAATCCTCCATGATTTACGCTTTTTATGACAAGACCTAAGAAGAAGATAGTAAAATGTCTATTCTTCATAAGTAGCTAAACTACTAAGGTTACGAGCAGTAAGGTGAACTCACCTATTTGTTTTTAAGTTTCTGTTGTAAATATAATTAGAAGGGAAGAGGCATATATCTGGATGCATCCTGTACTGCACAGTGAGCTGCAGAATAGGCAGCCTGCTGATCATGTTGTGTTCTACATTCTCTTCCAGCAGTCTGCAGAAGCGAGCCATCATTGACTGGTCATAGCCATACTCCTGTGCTTTCTGTGAGGGGCAAAATAAAGCAATAGTTTCCAAGAATTCATTTCTATCTTTCCCACTATTATAAACACAATTACTGAGATCTAACACGTACATGGCAACGTTCAGGTAGCATAAGATTACCAACCACAGCTTCAGACAAAAAAGGTGTTTCTGACTCTGATCCTCAAAATGCCATGAATCTTTTTTTTTGGAGACACAGTAGCGCTCTATCGCCCAGGCTGGAGTGCAGTGAGTGGCATGATCTCTTCTGCAACCTCCACCTCCCAGGTTCAAGCGATTCTCGTGTCTCTGGCCTCCTGAGTAGCTGGGATTACAGGCATGAGCCACCACACCCAGCCAAAATGCCATGAATCTTGAATACATGTGGAGGTATTTTCTACTCATATACTGCTAATGAAAGAGATACGATCTCGTGAAAGACGACTGATGCTATTTTGATGCTACAAGATGCCACCCAAAAAAACCAACAATAAAGGAAGCAGAGAAATGTAACACAGATTTTAACAATTATTTCCAGGGGTATACCCTCACAGACAGATATACTGAATGCCACTGTAAACAAGCCCTTTGAAGACAAAATTCTTCATTCATCCATCTAATGTGTACTAAGCACCTATAATCTGGAGTGCCAAGACTGCCAGAGTGAATAAGATCAAGTTTCACGGGACTTAATTTCCAGTGAAGGAAACAGACTCGACTTATGTGTTAGCCATCTCTAATCCAAAAATTCAAAATATTCCAGTGAGCATATCCTTTGAGCGTGAACTTTAAGTATAATGTCAGCACTTGGGAAGTTTCAGATAGTGAAGCATTTCAAATTTTTGAATTAGGAAAGCCCAAGCTGTGCTAAATGGATTTCACAAACCAAATAATGGGTTATACTCTGCAATCTGAAAAACAGTGACCAAAGTGACAAACGGGATAAACTGTCTTGATGTTATTACAGTTGTGCCTTGGGATACACTTTCCAACGGCAGCATCATAGAAAGTTTCAAAAAGTACTTTATCTTAAATAACCTGGAAGTAAAAATGTGCTGAAAACTTCACTAAGATGATGGAATCTTCATGAGTGATGTGAAAGATACTGGTACTGAAGATGTGCAAAGCCTGAATAAACTTGTTTCACAAACTATGAGAGTGGAAAAAAGGCACTACTTCTTAACCTATTCATATGTGTGATTTTAAACAGGTTTGTGTAAGTAAAAAATAATAATTATTAATAGACATATGACAATTTTGCCTAAATCCTCAAAAGTTTATCTGCGTTAGCTCACAAAATCTAATTTTTAATCTTTTCTTTGGGCAAACAGAAAAGGAACTTATATAAGGTAACACATCTGCCTTCAGACAGAACCTTAGTCCATTCTACAAATGACACAGAATTTATTAATATATATTCTGACATGGGAGAATGTCCCTGATTTACTAATTGAAAAAAAAAAAAAAACAATTCTACACAGAATGATTTTGCCACCTTTAAACAAAATCAAACCCATGTACATATACACATAAATATATACATGTATACAAACCATATACCACTTTTTAGTAACTGACTGCTATCCCCTAGAATATCAACACCATGACTCATGGCAGGGATTTTGTCTGTTTTCTTCACTGTCATAACCCCAGGACCTAAACAGCACCTCAATTATGCTGGCACTCAGTATACACATACTGAAAAAGATGAACAAACACACAAATGCCCAGCAATATCCATTAAAAATACTCACTTTCACTGTAATTATCACTAGAAATAGGTGGTCAAAAAAGGCACCTTATGGAAATGAACTTTGTAATTATTTTCTCAAAATAGCCTGTTTTATTTGCACAACAATTTAAAAAGCACAAATGGATTTTTTTTCTAATTTTTGTTGTTTTTATCAATCATTAAACTAGGCAGTAAAGTTGAGGCCCATTAACAATCTCTCTTTTCACTATATGCTAAGGCCCTTCAATGAAATACTGCATTATTTAAAGAAATGGGATACCGAATTTGCTCTTCATTATTCTCCATGAACAGAGTTACCTGCAGCAGTTCTTCCCTACACACACGGGTTTTCAGTGGGTGACAGGTGTGCTTCTGGGCCACACACTAACGTGATCATGTACCTATGCTCAAATGTCACACAAAGACCTGCACTATCATTCTGAATAATTCCAAAGTCAAAAACCACTAACGATAACCACCTGCATTCATGCCATACTTCAACAAAAATGCTTTGAAAATGATCTATTTTCTAGGATTATTTGAGGCCACTGCTCAATTATCTGTATAATCTATGTTATTAGTAAAAAATACACATTTTATTAAATTTCAAAACCTCTTCAGATTACTTCAAAACATCTATTGAATCCTGATTCTGATGTGCATTTCCAGGAGACGTCTTCCGTGAGATTTTAAAAAAACCCAACAAAGTAGACTAGACTACAATCTGATTCTTCTCTTCCTGAAGTCAGAGTTCACAATTCTTTTTTTTCCCCAGTACCTTCACTTTCAGATGATGTGAGGGGCACAGACATGTTCTTGTATGAACAATAGAATATCAAATTCTAAAAATAGAAATGTACTCCAAAATTAATTTAACCTCATATTTCCTCAATTGGTACATATTTAAATAAAAATCAGGAGGGTGGGATTCTTCTCCTTATTTCTGCAGTTTTTCTTTTATTACTGTTTTGGTGTTTGTATGATTAAAATAAATCAGATTCAGCTCTTAAAACACGTGCACACTGCCTTTCCCAAAGGTTGGTTTCCATGGCACGTCATCCATCTAGGCTTCCAGTCCCTGACACACTGCTTCTGCCACACATACACAGAAGAACAACTATGAACAAAGGGGCATTTTTAGGAATTTTTTTTTTTTGCTTATTAAGACTCAATCCGTGCTTCTCTTTTCTCAGTTACTGCTTACTTTTCCCTCCAAACTAAGAGGCTAATCCAAGAAAGGTGTCTCTCCCTCCTGAAAACAAACGTTTTAAAAAGCCCCTTCCATTTTAAAGCAATCTGAACATAAAAAACTTACCATAGAGATGACTGTGGGAGGGAGCTGCTTGGGATCTCCTACTAGGATGAGCTTATTGCAGCGATGGATGAGTGGGGTAAGAGTCTCAATTTCACAAGACTGTCCAGCCTTGGTAAGATACAGAAGGGAAAGGCAGTCTTAACAATCTTTACCATTTATCCATATAGTTTATCTGATTAAAGTTCTAACCATTCAGAAAAGTACCACACTTCTCCTGCACCAAATGTCAAAAATAAGGATTTTCCCTGAAATCAAAAAACAAAACAAAACCAACAAAATAAGTCCTCCAGGCTGTGTGTGGTGGCTCACACACGTAATGCCAGTACTTTGGGAGGCTGAAGCGGGTGGATCACCTGAGGTCAGGAGTTCAAGACCAGCCTGGCCAACATGGCGAAACCCCATCTCTACTAAAAATACCAAAAAAATTAGCTGGGCGTGGTAGCCAGTGTCTATAATCCCAGCTACTCGGGAGGGTAAGGCAGGAGAATTGCTTGAACCCAGGAGGCAGAGGTAGCAGTGAGCCAAGATCACATCACTGCACTCCAGCCTCGGTGACAGAGCGAGACTCCGTCTCAAAAAACAAAAATGAATAAATAAAAAGTAAACTCTCCAAACACATTTTTCAAAAAAATCAAACACGTATTTTGAAGTCAGCCACCAAGTCGGCCACTACCACTTAGGAACCAGCCGTAAGTTCGGAAGGCCATGCACATCCTAGATGTGCGCTCTTTGTTCCTGCTGGACGTGAGCCTGAAAAAAACTTTTCTCCTCTAAAGTCCTTTTAAAACTTTATTTTAAAATTTTTATTTATTTTAAAAATTTTTTTTTTTTTTGAGACAGTCTCACTCTGTCACCCAGGCTGGAGGGCAGTGGCATGATCATCGTTCACCGCCTCCCCGGCTCAAGCAATCCTCTCACCTCAGCCTCCTGAATAGCTGGGATTACAGGCGCATGCCATCACACCTGGCTAATTTTTGTATTTTCAGTAGAGACAAGGTTTCACCATGTCACCCAGGTTGGTCTCAAACTCCTGGGCTCAAGTGATTCACCCTCCTCAGTCTCCCAAAGTGCCTGGATTACAGGTGTGTGCCACCATGCCCAGGCCCTTTTCAAAACTTTGTATTTGAGGTTCAGAAATCCCATTAGGAGCGTCCAGGAGTGTGTTTCCCCATAGCTGTCCTCCTGGTTCCTCAGCATGCCTCTGATCACGAGACTCAAATTTCTCTTAAATTCAATGACATTTTCTTCAACTATTTAATCATTTCCACTTTTTGTCCTTTCCTTCTGGTGAAAACTGGATCTTAGGTCTCCTGATCACTCAATTCTCTGGTTTTTCCTGCTCCATCTCTTTTGTCTTCTGACTCTACATTATGACAAAGAGCAGGTACCCAATAAATGTTTGCTCAAAGAGTGAACTAGGAATAAAGGATGTCAGGTGAACATACTATGGCTCAAAGCTGTCCAAAATTATATTAAAACTACATCAAAAGGTTACCAGAGACACTCTCAGCAGGAGCGAGACAGTCACTCAGCAGAGACTTTGTTAGAAACCATCAGTCATCCTCAAGACTAACCCCCAAATACTGGAAAACCCACTTTCACTATGGAGGGCCATTAAGGAGTGTATTTCTTTTTGTTTTTTGGAGATGGAGTCTCGCTCTTTCGCCCAGGATGGAGTGCAGTGGCCGGATCTCAGCTCACTGCAAGCTCCGCCTCCCGGGTTTACGCCATTCTCCTGCCTCAGCCTCCCGAGTAGCTGGGACTACAGGCGCCCGCCACCTCGCCCGGCTAGTTTTTTTTTTTTGTATTTTTTAGTAGAGACGGGGTTTCACCATGTTCGCCAGGATGGTCTCGATCTCCTGACCTCGTGATCCGCCCATCTCAGCCTCCCAAAGTGCTGGGATTACAGGCTTGAGCCACCGCGCCCAGCCATAAGAAGCGTATTTCTACATAAGGGAATACACATGTAATAGCACGTAAAAATCAGATGCAAAAAAACCCCACATCTCCTCAACATCTCAGCAGCCACAATTAATCTAAGACTTACTCCTCATAGTACTAGTCAAAGTTGTATGGCTGACTGTTGACTGACCTCATCAACAATGACACAGCTGAAGGGGACACCCCCTTGCCCCCGGAAAGCAGATTCAAGTAGTAAGCCACCACTTGTGCTCAATGTGCAGCAGATGACATGGGACTCTAAGATGATGATACTCTGTGTTTTCTGTGGGCGTCCTTGAACCTAAGAGAACAAAGATTAAATCAATATTCAGCTGTACATCAATCCCTGACTATGACAGGCCTATGTTTACTATAAAACACTCACTATTTATTATGTGACAGAAAAACATTTAGTAAAAGTTAGGGGGAAACCCTCAAATCTAGGAAACAACAGAAACGTTCAAGATAATCCCAAACCGGAAAGAATGTGTGCTTTGCAGCTGAAACACAGAATATGATTTAAGCACATTAAAAATTCTTATCCAGGGTTTGACTTGGTCAAAGGAGATTACAATCCTTCCTGTAGTCAGATATATGTAGGTAGGTATCTGAAGTAGAGATGTAATAATCCTGAGTTGTGAATTATCCGAGTAAAACCAGGGTTAGAATTCAGCTTGAATGTACATTTTTCTGTTAGTTTTTAAGTATGTAATATTGTCTTTTCCTTTTTTTTAGTGCTTTTGCTAGTACTAACAAAAATGCCTGCGAACCTGACAAATACTCTATTTCCACAGTAAGAAAAACAAGTGTGGCCTCCTTCTATAATGCAAAGTACTGTGATGGAGCCAGACAACGTGGATGATGCCTCACAATCATACCATGCAGTGCTCAAATAAATCAGCATTTTCATCAGAAATTCACTTTGCTTCTTTTTGCTACTAAGAAGTAGAGGTGATTCATCTCAGCACATATGATATATTCAACCATGCAATTCAAGGCATGCGTGTGAGCTTTAGGAAGACGGTGGCACTGTGGTCCTCCACGGCTCACACAGTAAAGCCCTGTCAGACACTGTCCTCAGCCCTCCAGTGAGTAAAACTGCAAGCGCAGTTTCATGGCCCACACAACACATGTGATGAGCAGCAAAAAACATCTGTGAAGATGGACTTCATCCTTGACTCAGGAAAGATTAATCTGGGGTTCTGTTTATAACTTTAATCAAAAGCTTTCACATAATTTTTAGTTTAAATAAACTGCTAATGAAAATATGTATTAAATTCAACTGTATTTTAGTCCACAGAGAAAGATCATAATACATTCAGGAGAAACACTTCAGCAAAAATACTACTAACGTCATCAGTTACTATTACCCTCTTTCCCTGACCCCAATGCGGTTTGATTAGGGCTGCATTCTGACAATCAGGGTATATACCTGGCTCAGCCAAGCTTCAATTAGTCTAAATCTTACAGGATATTTTCACATCCAAAAAATACTGGGGAAAAGCTACAAAATATTACAGGAGCCTTATGATCTAACGCAAGTACAAGGAGTTTATGCCCTAAGCCAAGAATTGCAAAAAACAAAAACCAAAAATCAAAGTGCTGTACTTTCTTATGCCAAATTCTGCCCATCATCACTCTACTTGCGCCCAGGTTGGAGCTCTGGAGGGCTCACAGTTGCCACCCTCATCCTAAAGCTCACACAGATGACCTTTTTTTTTTTTAATATGGAAAACACCCATAAAGCTAGTTTCATTAACTGTTTATCTGATGATAATTATCATAATTGTTTTTTTGCAGTCTGTGGGAAGCAGAAATAGAGCACCTCATAAGAAGGAATTTAAATATTTATCGAGACCTAAAACAGAAAAAAGATAATTTATAACCACCTCTTTCTTAGAAATCTTAGATGGTGTTAAGAATTCATTCTTAGGTTAAAGAAAATAATGCAAATGTTGTTACACCATTTTCTCCATTTCCACAGAAGTTTATAATTTTTCATAACAATTTAAAATGTAACTGAGAAAAGCCCATAGCTGGCTGGGCATGGTGACTCATGCCTGTAAAGCCAACACTTTGGGAGGCTGAGATGGGCAGATGACTTGAGGTTGGAAGTTCCAGACCAGTCTGGCCAACATGGTGAAACTGCGTTTCTATTAAAAACACGGAAAAAAAGGGCCTGGCGTGGTGGCTCACGCCTGTAATCCCAGCACTTAGGGAGGAGGTGGGCAGACCATAAGGTCATGAGATCGAGACCATCCTGGCCAACACGGTGAAACCCCATCTCTACTAAAAATACAAAATTTAGCTGGGGGTGGTGGCATGCGCCTGCAGTCTCAGCTACTTAGGAGGCTGAGGCAGGAGAATTGCTCGAACCCGGGAGGCAGAGGTTGCAGTGAACTGAGATCGTGCCACTACACTCCAGCCTGGTGACAGAGTGAGACTCTGTCTCAAAAAAAAAGGCCAGGTGTGGTGGCTCACGCCTATAATCCTAGCACTTTGGGAGGCTGAGGCAGGAGGATCACGACATCACGAGATCAAGCCCATCCCGGCCAACATGGTAAAACCCCGTCTCTACTAAAAATACAAAACTTAGCTGCACGTGGTGGCACATGCCTGTAAACCTAGCTACTCGGGAGACTGAGGCAGGAGAATCGCTTGAACCCGGGAGGTGGAGGCTGCAGTGAGCCGAGATCATGCCACTGCACTTCAGTCTGGTGACAGAGCCAGACACCATCTCAAAAAAAAAAAAAAAAATTAGCCAGGCATGGTGGTGCACGCCTGTAATCCCAGCTACACGGGAAGCTGAAGTTGCAGTGAGCTGAGATCATGCCGCTCCACTCCAGCCTGAGAGACAGAGTAAGACTCTGTCTCCAAAAAAAATAAAGCCCATAGCTTGTCTGAACAGTCATATTTACATAAAAAAAAATAATAATAAAACAAAATTAAGAAAATGCTACAGGTGAACTACTTACCTCTTTAATTTTAGAAGCAAGTTCCTGCCTTTCCTTAGAAACTTTGGAAATGTTTTCATCTAATTCTTGCCTCTGGAAAAAATTCAAACGTCATAATTAAAACTAAACTAAGCATTTTTAAATGCCTTCCAATGGACTGCCTCTAATTTTAAAAGAGCCTGTATTTTACCAATGAAAAATGTGTTTACCCAGTTTATTTCCTCTTTACCACTAGAGTCCTGACGCATTCTGTATGCTGCTAAGACTCAGCTGTGTCCTGTGCGCTGCACGTGAGTAGTCTGCTTAGCATTCCAGCCCTGGGAGCATCGCACCGCCCTTAACTTCCAGGTGATTCAAATGAGGCTGTAAATCACACCCCAACCATTCCTCTGGCCACAGTGATGGGCATCTAACACAGGCCTGGCCAATCATGGCACCCATCTTCTTAAAAATACGGATTAGACCTGCTTGCTCACCCAGGGACTAAACTAACTGCTTCTTTGGATATATGGATGCTAAGAGAAAGACCTTCTCTCCCTATGGGGTTTCTAAGTTGAGATGGTGGAAGCCCTGAGATGGTGACACTCACCTTCTCCCGAAGAAGAAATGGCTGACACACAGAAAAACAAATCATGGACTGGAGAAATGATGATGTCATTTGAGCCTCTGGATCCACCCATACTGAAGCTAATTCCCTTTCTGTCTAACCTAATTTGAACTGGGCTCAACATGCAACTGAAAGATAACTAATAAACTCAGTATAGCTTTAATATAAGGCAGTACAGCCTATAAGCCAAATGCAAGGCCACGTGCAGGGACACATGCCTGTAATCCTGGCACTTTGGGAGGCTAAGGTGAGAGGACTGCTTGAGGCAAGAAGTTCAGACCACCCGGGGCAACATGGCAAGACCCAGTTTCTACAGAAAACACACAAAAAAATTAGCCAGGCATGATGGCACACAGCTGTAGTCCCAGCTACTCAAGAGGCTGAGACAGAAAGACAGCTCACTTGAGTCCAAGAGCTTGAGGCTAAATTGAACAACTGCACCACTGCACCACTGCACTACTGCACTACAGCCTAGGCCACAAAGTGGGATCCTATCTCAAAAATAAACAAAAATGCAACATCCCATCTATTTTTGTAAGTAAAGTTCTCCTGGAACACAGCCACATCCATTTATTTATGTATTATCTATGGCTGCCTTTGTGCTACCAAAAGCAGAGTTGAATAGCTGCAACAGAAACCAACCATATGGCTTGCAAAGTCTAAAATCTCTACTGGATTATCTTGCCCTTTACAAAAACGTTTTTTAAAAGATTAAAAAAAAAAGAAATTTTAATAAAAACTGAAAAAAAAATTAAAACCAAAAGGACAAAAAAAAAAAGCAGAAAGAAATGTGTTAACCTGAGACACATTTTTAGCATCTTAGTACACATTTTTATACACGAATCATGCCATTCCCCAATAAATAAAGGGCATTAAATACTCATTAATTAGGCTAGTCGCAATGGCTCACGCCCGCAATCCCAGCACTTTGGGATGCTGAGGTGGGCAGATCAACTTGAGGCCGGGAGTTTGAGACTAGCCTGGCCAACATGGTGAAACCTCAACTCCATTAAAAATACAAAAAATTAGCTGAGTGTGGCGGCCCATCTTTGTAATCCCAGCTACTTGGGAGGCTGAGGCAGGAGAATCACCTGAACACAAGAAGTTGAGGCTGTAGTGAGTCAGGATTGTGCTACTGCACTCCAGCCTGGGAGACAGCGCAAGACTCTGTCTCAAAAAAAAAAAAAAAGAAAAGAAAAGAAAAGAAAAAAAAAACGTGTTAACTAGTTTGTATACCTGAGTTATTATTTAAAGAACGTTATTTAAGAAATGCAAAGATACCTGTATTTCCCGTCCACCTCGACACAGAGCTCGCTGCCGGGAAAGCTCATCCAACTGATAATCTAGAAATTCCTTTCTTTTATGCATCGCCTGAACATGAGAAGGTAAATCTTTTTCTAATAAAAATAACAAATAAAAAATTATATGCTATTCTAATTCTAACAAACTCACAAATATATACAACACAATGAGAAGGAAAATTAGTTCCCAAAGCCAGACTAATTCTGGAGGCTTCAAATTACCTTTAGTGCCCAAGTAATTTCCCACCAAATGAAACAGAGAAAACACTAGTATATACCACATTCAGTACTTACTCATTCTGTGGTTTACTTGGCTGTCCAAACTGAACTTCAGAACCTCATTATTAATAGACTTTTCTGGACCCAGTCGTACTAAATTTATATCTCCACAGTTTCCTGTTGATAAGAATCACAGTTAAGGACTAATAAGGACACTGCTGATCCATCCTGTCTCTATACAGAGTATCTATATTTCTAAGTAAATGTTAATAATCAGAGAAGGGAGCGAATATGAACTTCCAATTAACTAGACACCCGGAACTATACCACAAACTTCTTATACATTATTTCAGATATTGTTCCTAACAACCCTATATGGCAAGTACTTATCATTTCTACCTAATAAAAGCTAGCAAGGTCATCTGAACAGTACACTGCAGAGTTGAGATTCTACTATAGTAACATTTTCAAACTATGTTCAGTAGAACATTCCACAGCAAAATAGATTCAAGAAAAATGTTGAGATAAAAAAATGAAGCAGTTCTCTTATGTTGGGAAAAGGGCTTGTGGGGTGCCTGCATAAACTGGCCATACAAGTATGGAACAATAAGTTGTGGAAAGCCACAAGAGGTCTCTGAGGAGGAAAGCCTTCTAATTGCCATCATGTTCCCATGACCAGAACGTGACCTGCTCTCCTATCTATAAACACTGTGCTCAAGGAGAAAGACACTCCTTTGAAGCACCAGAATGTGGCCAGATATGCTGGCTCCTAGTTAGGCCCACTCCCCACAGCTGCTCTCCAATTAGTTAAAAAATAAATCAGTAGTTAAGTTTATACTGTTCAGCACAAAGAAATTTACCTAAACCACCATTGCTATAGATTAGGTGTATGACACACCGCCCTGCTTTCACCATTTCACCCCTGAACACCTGCTTCTTAAATCTAAGTGATTGTACTCAATAAATAGTGTGGAGATCAGAGCTTGGCGCCTTTATAGCCTCTGATTTGCTCTGGCCCCCTGGCGCCCTCCTTTATGAACTCTTAACCTGTCTCTTCTCATTCCTTTGTCACCACCGAATTTCGCGTACCCTGCGGGTGGTGTCGAGGCTGGTCTCCAACACTCTTAACCGCAGAATATTTCAAGAACTTTTATATGTTATATATTAATATGTAATTTTCAGAACAGAATCTTATGTGACCATCGAGTCTTCTTTTGTAGAATACTCAGGATAAAGTTTTTAAAACTATGTTCCACCTCACCTTGATAGTCTAGAAAGTAAGGGACACAAGATGATAGAAATTCTTGGATATAGTAATTGCAAAAACTATAAAAATCAATTTAACTTGCCTGTTTATTAACCACGTTTTAATCTCAGGTTAACACATTTCTTTTTGCTTTTTTCTTGTCCTTTTCGTTTTAATTTTTTTTTCTTTTATTATAATTTCTTCTATTGGGTTTTTTTAAAATCTTTTTTCTGGCCGGGCACAGTGGCTCACGCCTATAATCCCAGCACTTTGGGAGACAGAGGTGGGCAAATCACTTGAGGTCAGGAGTTTGAGACTAGCCTGGCCAACATGGCAAAACCCCATCTCTACCAAAAATACAAAAATTAGCCAGTCATGGTGGCTACTAAAAATACAAAAATTAGCCAGTCATGGTGGCACGCACCTGTAATCTCAGCTACTCAGGAGGCTGAGGCAGAAAGTTGCCTGAACCCAGGAGGTGGAGGTTGCAGTAAGCCAAAGATTGCACCACTGCACTCCAGCCTGGGTGACAGAGCAAGATTCCATCTCAAAAACACAAACAAATTAAAAAAACACCTTTATTTGTCTTTTTTTTTCCCCATGTGTTATTATTTTATCTAAAAATTCCCCACTATAAGGCTGGGCACAGTGGCTCATGCCTGTAATCCCAGAAGTTTGGGAGGCCAAGGCAGGTGGATCATGAGGTCAGGGGTTCGAGACCAGCCTGGAGAACATGGTGAAACCCCGTCTCTACTAAAAATACAAAAATTAGCTGGACATAGTGGCACATGCCTGTAATCCTAGCTACTCGGGAGGCTGAGGCAGGAGAATTGCTTGAACCCAGGAGGTGGAGGTTGCAGTAAGCCAAAGATTGCACCACTGCACTCCAGGCTGGGAGACAGAGCGAGACTCCATCTCAAAAAAAAAAAAAAAAAATTTCCCCACTAAGGCCAGGTGCAGCGGCTCAGGGCTGTAATCCTAGCACTTTGGGAGGCCAAGGTAGGCAGACTGCTTGAATCCAGGAGTCTGAGACCAGCCTGGGCAACATGGTGGAACTCCACCTCTATCAAAAATGACAAAAATTGGCCCGGCGTGGTGGCCTCCCCCTGTGGTCCCAGCTACTTGGAAGGCAGAGATAGGAGGATTGCTTGAGCAGGGGAGGCGAGACCAGTCTCACAAATAAATAAATAAATAAATATTCCCCACTATATCACTGGGCTAAATTATGCAATCATGTAGCATTTGTCAGCATTTATTCCAATTGGACACGTCACAGTTATTTGTTTACTGTCTATCTCCATCCTTTAAATATTAAGTCCCAAAATAATAGAGTTTTGTTTTGATCACCACCTAGAAGAGTGGTGGGTACATAATAAATACAATGATTATATGAAAAATGAATGGCTTATTTTTACAGTTATCTACAGCGTATTTTTTACCCCAGTTCAGCTCATTTTCCTAAATTTAAGGCCAACATTTACTTCAGGGTTTGAAAACTTTTTTCTTTTTTTTGAGATGGAGTCTCGCTCTGTCGCCCAGGCTGGAGTGCAGTGGCGTGATCTCGGCTCACTGCAAGTTCTGCCTCCCGGGTTCATGCCAACCTCCTGCCTCAGCCTCCCGAGCAGCTGGGACTACAGGCGCCCGCCACCACGTCTGGCTAATTTTTTCTATTTTTAGTAGAGACGAGGTTTCACCGTGTTAGCCAGGATGGTCTCGATCTCCTGACCTCGTGATCCACCCGCCGCGGCCTCCCAAAAGTGCTGGGATTACAGGCATGAGCCACCGCGCCCGGCCTGAAAACTTCTTAATTCACTTATGTTTCCACTAGAAAGGTAGATGAGATGACCTGGAAACCCACCTACTATAAGTACCCAGAAATGTTCCACAAATTATAACAGACATCCTTTACATCGCTGGGTAAGCTCAGGAGAATGTTAAGAGAAATCCCTAGAGGCCAAAACCAGAGAGCTGAAAACCAGATTTGAAAGCCCCTGAGCTGTTGTAGCACCCATAAGGGAGCAAGGCTGGGCAGCAGTGTCTAGGTACCTGGGTGTCTGTTTTGTTCTTTAACATTCTTGAGGGATAATTTACATTCAGTGAAAGGAACAGACTTTAAAATTCTATGAGTTTGACATCGCCAAAGCTACCATTCCAATAAAAACATAGAAATTTCTACAATGGGAGCTTGGTAATGCCCACAAGAAAGTAGGGGGGCCTGGAAGAGGTGGAAGAATTAAAAACAAGTGTGATTATCTTGGCTTGGGCTCAGGTGGGCCATGAAAAATGATTTTAATTAAAATATAAACTACTAATCAAGCAATTTAATTAAATTTAATTCCATCTATTAATTATTGATTTAGATAAAATAATTTTTAAATACTTTATTTTTTCTGGCTTAGAAAAAATAAATGTTCTCCTTGTACTTTCCCACCCCTAAGCCTGTGTCACATGTGCATTTAGGGAATAAATACATAATACAGCAAATGTGGTCGGGGCAGTGTCTCATGCCTGTGATCCCAGCACCTTGGGAGGCTGAGGCAACAGGATTGCTTGAAGCCAGCCTGGGCAACATGATGAGACCCTGTCTCTACAAGAAAAATTTAAAAATTAACCCAGTGTGGTGGCAAACCTGCAGATCTAGCTACTTGGGAGGGTGAGGCAGGAGGATCACTTGAGCCCAGGAGGGCGAGGCTGCAGTGAGCCATGATCATGCCGATGCACCCCAGTCTGAGCGACAGAGAGAGACTCTGTCTTAAAAAGAAAAAAAAAAAAAAATCACCTCAAAGTTACTATGGAAATTAAATGAGAGGGGCACATAGGACTTGGCACATAATAAGCTCTTGTTAATAACAGCTATTATAAGTTAATAAAATATCCAATGGTTCTAAAAAAAAAACACTTTCCAGAAACAACCCTCCCCTCAATTTAAAAATTGAGACCTCTCTCAATTTTAAAAAATACAATATGGCCGGGCGCGGTGGCTCAAGCCTGTAATCCCAGCACTTTGGGAGGCCGAGACGGGCGGATCACGAGGTCAGGAGATCGAGGCCATCCTGGCTAACACGGTGAAACCCCGTCTCTATTAAGAAATACAAAAAACTAGCCGGGCGAGGTGGCGGGCGCCTGTAGTCCCAGCTACTAGGGAGGCTGAGGCCGGAGAATGGCGTAAACCCGGGAGGCGGAGCTTGCAGTGAGCTGAGATCCGGCCACTGCACTCCAGCCTGGGTGACAGAGCGAGACTCCGTCTCAAAAAAAAAAAAAAAAAAAAAAAATACAATAAACAACACATGACAAAGGGTATCCAACCACAAATACAGTTGAGATTTTAAATATGAGAATACAATGAACCATTTTCAGTCAATACATACAAAAACCTTAGTTGAAGTAGAAATTTTTCTTGAAAAGTATGAATTAGCAAAACTGACTCCAAACTAGAAAACATGAATAGACTTATAATCATTAATGACATTTAAACAGTAAACAGAAATTTACTCACTCTGTTAAAAAAAGACAACAAATACAAAATAAAACAATACTAATAACAAATCAGCCTTCAAGAAATAGACAAGTTGTCTTATACAAAACCTTCCAAATAACAACAAAAAAATTCCCAACTCTTTTTTTTTTTTTTTTTTGAGATGCAGTGTCGCTCTATCACCCAGGCTGGAGTGCAGTGGTACGACCTCGGCTCACTGCAAGCTCCGCCTCCCAGGTTCATGCCATTCTCCTACCTCAGCCTCCCAAGTAGCTGGGACTACAGGTGCCCGCCACCGTGCCCGGCTAATTTTTTGTATTTTTAGTAGAGAGGGGGTTTCACCATGTTAGCCAGGATGGTTTCAATCTCCTGACCTCGTGATCCGCCCGCCTCAGCCTCCCAAAGTGCTGGAATTACAGGTGTCAGCCACCACACCAGGCCCCAAATAATTTTTTAAAGCCTGTGTAACTTCAATACTAAAACTAGACAAATACAGTGTAACAAAAATTACAGGCTGGCCTCATTGATGAACATTAATTTCAAAGTCCTAAATAAAACACTAGCAATCTAGCAGTGTATTAAAAACTAATACAAGACACCAAGGTGACCTTATTCTGTAAGAATCAAAGATATTTTAACATCAGAAAAACATTGTAATCTACCATATTAACAGATTAAAGAAAAATTTCATTACCATTTGAAGCATGCAATAAAATTCAACACCCATTCATGATAAAAACGCTAATGAGAAAGCAACTCTTTACCCTACTAACAGGTATACACAAAACCCAGAAATATACTTAATGGAGAGATGTTCAAGTCATTTCCTTAAAGGAGACCCAAGACCACTGGAAAGTGAAAATGAAAGTACTGAAAAAGAAAAAAGGTCTCTCTACTCAGAGAGGATATCATTTGCTCTCTTATTTATTCTTAGAGACAGCTTCACTCTTGTTGCCCAGACTGGAGTGCAAGGGCGCGATCTCGGCTCACTGCAACCTCCACTTCCCAGGTTCAAGTGATTCTCCTGCCTCAGCCTCCCAAGAAGCTGAGATTACAGGCCCATGCCACGACGTGCGGCTAATTTGTATTTTTAGTAGGGACAGAGTTTCACCATGTTGGTCACGCTGGTCTCGAACTTCTGACCTCAGGTGATCCATCCACCTTGACATCCCAAAGTGCTGGGATTACCAGTGTGAGTCACTGCACCTGGGCTGCTCTCTAATTAAAAAAAAAAAAAATAAAGCTGGGCGCGTGGCTCACACCTGTAATCCCAGCACTCTGGAAGGCCGAAGTGGACGGATCATGAGGTCAGGAGATCGAGACCATCCTGGGCAACACAGTGAAACCCCCGTCTCTACTAAAAAAATGCAAAAAATTAGCCAGGCGTTGTGGCGGGCACCTGTAGTCCCAGCTACTCGGGAGGCTGAGGCAGGAGAATGGCGTGAACCCGGGAGACGGAGCTTGCAGTGAGCCGAGAACGTACTACTGCACTCCAGCCTGGGCGACAGAGCGAGACTCCGTCTCAAAAAAATAAAAATTAAAATTAAAATTAAAAAATCCAACCTAGACACCTCGTTTGCCTCACCCTAGTCCTGGCCCAGCTGTGCAGTCAATACACCTGAAAAGCAGCTTAAGCTCACGCCATCAGGGAAAGGCAAATTGAAACTACCAACTGCATGCTGCACAGAGACTGCTCTTGGGAGCATAACTGGTACAATCACTTTCAAGAATTTGGTACTACCTAGAAAACTGAAGATGTACAAACTCTTGAACCCCCACATTTTCACTTTGAGATATACATATGCTAAAGACCCGTGTTTTAGTAAACTTTTTTAATGCTCATCTCAAGTTTGAAATAAAAAATTGAAAAGAAACTAAATTATCGATGAGTAAATTTTGCATGCCTTCAATGAAACACACTATAGCAGTTAATATGAGTGACAGCAGCTATTCACAATATCAATCTCACAAATGTAAAGGCAAGTGGAAAAATGTAAATCAGAGATTGACAATGTATTGTATGTTTTAAGAGCAAATGAATTCTATGTGTATGTAATACATATGTGATATAAGGAAAAACGTGTGTGATCCCTCAGAATAAAGATGACATGTCCAGCCTCTCTTATACATCGGTGTGGCCAAAAGAAAATAAGCAGAGGTGCTATTGGCAGGACCTAGAAACTTTCCTTATAACTTGGCTAGAATGTTCCCTCTCCCCCATCTTCATCTTTTCCTCATGTTTGCTGGAGCTGGAGCAGCTATCCTGACCACAGGTGCACTCGAGAATAGAGGCCACCCATGGTGGAGCAACCACATGGAGCCTGGGTCTCCAAGGACTCTCTAAGGCAGAGTCGCCAAACCAGTGACTCTGGTACCAGTTCTTAACTGCCCAACTCTGGGCTTTTTAACAAAAAGAAAGAAGTAAACTTCTATTATATTTAAGTCACTGTATTTGGAGTCTGCTAAATCAAATCCTGTTAAAAGGCCCTGTTAGGTATCCTTAAGGAAAATTAAATTTGGTAGGGAAGACAAGACATAAGAGCTTGGAAAGGTCATCAAATACAAAGCCTTAACTATACCACTCAATACGAGTGATACGAAAAATGAGTGTTAAAGTTAAAAAAAGAAATAATTTCACATCTTCACTTCAGTGCCCTGAATCATTCGTTGTAATGCTCATTATCATGTACATTCTACCAAAAAAAGTTATCCCTCTAGTGTAATTAACATTTCTCAGCTTCAGTTTCCCCACCTACAAAATACAGATGGTAGGGTTAACACCAAGTTCCTGGGATTATTTTGAGAATTACTGACACACAGCCAACACTCAGTGACTGTAAACAATGATTGTTTTCACTAAGCCTGTGCTTACTCAAAGTCTCATCTTTCACCGCCACCTAATGCTCTAGGAACCTCATGAACCATCTGAGGCTCTTTTGCCCTGATTCTTTTTTTTTATGGCAATCTCTGCGCTCAAGTATTCCCTAACCCTCTACTTCCTGTGGCTAATTCCTAACTGCCCTTCTCTAACCCTCACACAATTGAACTGGGGTCCCTCTAAGGTGTCTGAAATACCCCACATTTTAGCCCCACTGTGGAACTTATCACACTCTATATTGACCTACTTCCTCACTAGACTGTGTGTCTCCTTGAAGTCTTCACTGATGAAACCTCAGTACCTGGCACAGGGTAAATGTTCAATGAAATACTTGCTAAATGAACTAACAAGCCACAGATTCAAGTAGAAGCTATTACCAGGACTAACTTGCTCTTTCCTTTGTCATTCAAAGTTGCCTACACTTAACACTGAAAACAAAAACAAGCTAAAAATCCACAAAAGTATCATACCTAAAGGATTCTTCTTGTCTTTACATTTTTCTTTGAATTCAAGGATAATTTTTTTCATGAGTTCATCAACAGCTGCATTGGAAGGTGCACACACGAGGACACGGTTTTGTTTGATTTTGGCATTGGAGTTTTCGTCTGAATGCCCCTTCCTCTGGTTCTACAGTTTGCCACATACACATACCAAACAAACACACAAAAAATATGGGTGAGCTCTATTATATAGCTTTAAAGTTTGTCTTTACTTCCATGTATTTTTGAAAGTTCTCATAATAAAGTTAAAATAAAAGCATCTACATCTTACACTGATATTTTAAATTACTCTAGCAAAAAAATGTGTCATAACTGCTCTGAGCCTTACTTTATCATCCACGTACTTTAATCAATACTCAATCCAGGCCAGGCACGGTGGCTCACGCCTGTAATCCCAGCACTCTGGGAGGCTGAGGCAGGCAGATCACTTGAGGTCAGGAGCTTCAGACCAGCCTGGCCAACATGGCAAAACCCTGTCTCTACTAAAAATACAAAAATTAGCTGTGGGTGGTGGTGTATGCCTGTAGTCCCAACTACTCGGGAGGTACTCGGGAGGCTGAGGCAGGAGAATCACTTGAACATGGGAGGCGGATATTGCAGTGAGCTGAGATCGTGCCACTGCACCCTAGCCTGGATGATAGCGAGACACTATCTCAAAAAAAAAAAAAAAAAAAAAAAAAAACCCACGATCCAACCAAAATGTAGCCCAGCATTCACAGTATTAGCTGTGGCCTACAGTGAAGCCTGAAGGTCATCATTCTCATCCTTACGATTTGTTTCCCATAAAATAGTGGTTTTTTTCCTCTTTTTACTTCTCATAACCTTCCCTTCCTCTGCCCCTCTGCCACCCTTGTCTCTGACACAGTTACACACAATATAAAAAATACACACAAAGCAAAGAAGACATGGCATATTAATACTTATTTACATGTCAGGTAACTCAAGTAAAAGTAAAATGATGCATCTAGTTAACGGCATCAGTGCCCTCACCCATACCTACCTCTGTCAGTAGACAATAGAGGAGGCCAACAATAGTTTTTGATTTTCCTGTTCCAGGTGGTCCATGAATCAAGCAGATTTTGGCAACTGATGGTGAGTGTTTCACCATAGCATATGCAGTTTCTATTGCTTTCTTTTGGTCTTCATTGAAATCTCTTAAGTAAGCAATCTATATAAAAACACATTTTTGAGAATGAGTTGCTGTTTCTGTAGTGGAATTTGAAAGGAAGACCATGAAAAAGACCTGTTCAAATCTCTTTCAATGCTTCAGACAAAAGCTTTGGTTATGGTCAGACAAGATAAGGGCACCAAAGTGACCCTTAATCTAAAAACACGTTCACTGCTGGAAAGAAAGCTCATTACTAATTACTAATTAGTGTCTGTAAGGCTTCAAGTACTTACAAATACCACAACCGTATTTTTGTGTTTTATTCTTACAAAGATAACTACAATAAACTGCATTTACTAATCCACACCTTTTCTTTTTACTACTCTGTTTTTCTTCCTTCTTTAGTCAATTTTCTCCTTAGTGAAAACATCCCGAGACTATGTATTTCCTAACACATGTGTACAGGGGAACAAACGTGGATTTCAGGGTCAGATCCGAGTCTAAGCTTCACTCACTTACAAGTTGGGTCACTACACTCCTAACCTAAGCCTTAGCCTCTGTTACTCATTAAATCTAGGATTCCTTGAAAGTAAGAATAGACTGAGATATTATGCACATGAAAGCCATAGCATACAGTAGAGTTTCAAAAAATATTACTTTCCTTTTGCATTTCTCTGTGTTAATTTCGCAGGGTTTATATACAGCTTCACATGTTCAGATGACATCTTTGCATTTCCAACAATACCAGCCAATTCTCCATCAATTATTCAAATGTAAATTTAACACCACTAAACCTGAGACTTCTCATCGAATGCACATTAAGTAGGCTGCTGAGCTAACATTTTAATGTTGCTCTTCCAGCAACCTTCAACTCTCATTGTACTGTACCTTTTCCCGAGGTGAGCCGACTAACCTCAATTACTACTTTGCAATATTAAAGAAAACTAACACTAAACTGTTCACCGTGAACATGTCTTTGTTGTAGACATAAAGGAATATGTAGCAGCTAAAAATATGATGCTTTAGCATCCTAACATGAAATTATCTAGTATCATATAATCATCACTCACAATTCTCTCAGATGTTGTAGTTAGTAAATCTTTTGTACAGAAGTCCATAGGGTTTGGATTCAGAACAGCTCTAGCCAGTTGGTTCCGACTACCCAACAGAGACATGGCTTTCAACTTCCTTTGTGTCGTTACCAGAGAACTGATTACAATACAATTCACAAGTTCGTTTAAATTGGCCGGAAAATTCTCTTGAGTCTGGATGGAAAGGTAACATTCAGCTTTCCCATTACGCACTATCATTAAGAAAGAGAAAAAGCAACTTCAGTTATCACTGAATAATGTGTTGCCTAGTTTAAAAGGTCATGCAGAATTAGGTAATTTTAACATTATTTTTGGATATTATTTACATAATTTACCCAATAAATATTTATGGACTGCTTCCTGAACCCAGTAACGTTCTGTCCTCCAGAGGCTTATTTTCTAGAAGAGGGAGGCAGACAACCAAATAAATACGTCAAGTGGTAGTAAGTGCTCTAAAGAAAACAGACAAAGGGAGGAAGTGATGGGGATGGAGGCGGATAGGCTGGTCCAGGAAGGTCTTCCTGAAGAAATATTTGAGCAGAGACTTGAAGTAAGGGAGTATGCACTTAGCAGGGGGTAAACAATGCTACACACAGAAAATCAGCAACTGCAAAGATCTTTGAAGACAGAGATGTGCCAGGAATATTTTAGAAATAGGGAGAAGGCTAACATGGCTAGAAGGAAAAATAGGGAGAAGAATGCTTAGTGACTCAGAGTAAAATGGGCTGTATTTTATAGGGCTGTGCAGATCGCAGTAATGACTCTGAACGCTATTCAGGATCAGGTAGAAAACCATCGGGCACTCTGTGTAGGGAAATAACATGCTCTATCTCACAAACTGAAAGAACCACTCTTACCTCAGAACAAAGAATAACAACAATAATAAAAGTACAGAAACAAAAAGACCACTTACAAGGTTACCATAGTAATTTAGGTAAAAGTTAATGACAGCTTGGACCAAGATACACTAGTAGACGTGGGAACTGGATTTGGGATATATTGCAAAGGAAAAGTCAATCAGATCTGCTGACAAATTAGAAGTGAGGTGTGAGAGAAGGTAAGGATCATGGATAATTCCAAGGTTTTTGGTCTGAGTAACTGAAAGAATGGAGGCCCCAATTAACAAGATGGGAAAGAATGAAGGAAGTGCAGATGTCAGGCAGAAAATCAAGCGTTAACTTTTGGACTAGTGGATTTGAAATGTCTAACATATTTCCAAATGGAGATATCCGAGAGATGATTTTGATCTATGAGGAGTTCAGGGAAGGAGACTGCCTTAGAACTATATATTTGGCAAAGGTAATCGTTTTTAGGAGCCAAAAGCACAGAGTAAGACATCAATCCTCACTGCAACTCTTCTAAACGTATCCTAAATGTATCTACAGAATTAGGCCCTGATCACACAAATAAACATGGTACACCTGTTATAATGCAGTACAATGTTGACACACTTTATTGCTACTTTTAAGATATCATGCAAAAAGGAGAAGGAATAATAAAATAACGTTCTTGTCTTCACATAACTAAGACTAAAAAAGTTGCAACTGCCAAAAGGCAGTTTGTCATAAGAAAAACAATGTGGGGCCGGGCGCGGTGGCTCAAGCCTGTAATCCCAGCACTTTGGGAGGCCGAGACGGGCGGATCACAAGGTCAGGAGATCCAGACCATCCTGGCTAACACAGTGAAACCCCGTCTCTACTAAAAAATGCAAAAAAACTAGCCGGGCGGGTTGGCGGGCGCCTGTAGTCCCAGCTACTCGGGAGGCTGAGGTAGGAGAATGGCGTAAACCTGGGAGCCGGAGCTTGCAGTGAGCTGAGATCCGGCCACTGCACCCCAGCCTGGGCGACAGAGCAAGACTCCGTCTCAAAAAAAAAAAAAAAAAAAAAGAAAGAAAAACAATGTGGACTTTGCAGTCAACAAAAGCAGGTTTCAATTCTGGACTTACCACTTAACACTGATGATAGCCTTGAATAGGTTACTTAATATCCCTGAGCCATGATTTTCTGATGAGCAAGGAATAATTTCTACTACTTTTTGGGGCTTCAGGGAAGATTATAAATGTGCATAAGAAGAACAAGTCTCAGCCGGGCACGGTGGCTCATGCCTGTAATCCCAGAACTTTGGGAGGTAGGTGGATGGGGGTGAGGAGTTTAAGACCAGCCTGGCCAACATGGTGAAACCCTGTCTCTACTAAAAACACAAAAAATTAGCCGGGACTGGTGGCGGATGCCTATAATCCCAGCTACTTGGGAAGCTGAGGCAGGAGAATCGCTTGAGTCCAAGAGGTGGAGAGTGCAGTGAGTCGATACGGCATCACTGCACTCTAGCCTGGACAACAAGAGGGAAATTCCATCTCAAAAAAAAAAAAAAAAAGGGGGGACAAGTATCACTGCATACATCTGGTATTCATTAAATTTAGGCTAACATTTTTGTTATTAAATTATCTAGGGAGAAACATACAATGGATGGAAGTGATGTAAGCAGATTCCTTACAGTGAGTTTCATGTTTGGTCATCTCATTAGTAATTGGCCACAAAACTAAGGATGAAATGTAATTTAACAAACAACAGATGGTCTGCAAATGATCCATTTTATAGCAAACACAATGACGGATAAAGAAATGTAACAAAAGGATAGAACATTACAAAAATAAATACAAGGTCTTTTCCAGGTAAGTCTAGAAAAACTAGAAAAGAGACTCTGAACGGCAAGTAATCAACATAGCAAAAACATGTTTGGTAAATGTATATCAAATACACTTGATATACACAATTTAGAAGCAAATTAGAAGACGAGATTGTATCTGACATTTCCTGTCAATGTCTCATTATTTACTTACTGACTGAAGTGCGGCGAAATTTATGAACATAACCAGAATGATATTCGTGGAGATCTTGTATGTCATTTCTCTCTGCATCTTTCTTCTCTTCATTTATTCTCTCAGGAACTAAAAACACCAAATCGTTTTCCTTTGGATAAAGCTGTTTAGCCAATTCACATTCTTCCAGATAAACTATGAAACAACAAGAAGTCGGAATTTATATAACTCTAAGAGAATTATTTTAAATAAGATTAACTTAAAAGAAATTAAATCCTTGTATTAAGTTCAAAAATACACAGCATTAATGGACTCAGCATATACTTTAAAATGGTAATCTAATTCAATCAAAAACTTAAAATATTAAAAATATCAGCTACAGAATATAGTATTCTTCAAAACTGCCATAAGGCCAAAATAGTAGCTAATACATTTTCTTTCCTTTAGGTTTATTGTTTTTTTTTTTTTTTTTGGAGACTGGGTCTCACTCTGTCACCCAGGCTGAAGTGCAGTGGCGCGATCTCGGCTCACTGTAAGCTCTGCCTCCTGGGTTCATGCCATTCTCCTGCCTCAGCCCCCCGAGTAGCTGGGACTACAGGTACCCGCCACCACGCCCGGCTATTTTTTTTGTATTTTCAGTAGAGACGGGGTTTCACCGTGTTGGTCAGGCTGGTCTCGACCTCCTGACCTTGTGATTCGCCTGCCTCGACCTCCCAAAGTGTTGGGACTATAGGGTTGAGCCACCATGCCCAGCCTATTCTGGCTTTTAACTAAATTTCTCTCATTTGTTTCCAACTTTCAAAATCCCTGAAGAAAATTCGGAAACAAATCCAAGTAGTTATAAACTGCATAATGTTGCTGTGGTCAGTGATGGACCGGATATATACAACAGTGGTCCCATAAGATAGTATTTTTATTGTATCTTTTCTATGTTTAGTACAAGAATACTTCCCCATGTTACAATTACCTACAGTATTCAGTACGGTAACATGCTGTACAGATTGATAGCCTAGGTGTTACCAACATGTTACCAACATCGTGAGAAGCTGGCATGATGATGAAATCGCCTGACACATTTCTGAGAACGTATCCCCATCAAGTGACTCGTGACTGTACATACAAGAATTTTGCAACTTCTACGCATTTGAAACAAATGGGAAAAGAAAGTGGTAACTACGTGGGACTAGGAAAACAGAGAAAGCACTGGAATAAAGTTCAGTACCAACTGCTGAACCTAGCCCTATACTCTGAAAAATACAAGCCACTGTTGAGAGAAACTGAAGAGAGCCTAAACAAATGAAGAAATGTACTAAGTTCAAGGCCTAAGACTTAATGCTGTTAAAATGTCAGCTCTCCCCAAATTAATCTTTAGAGTTAAAGCAATCCTAGTAAAAATACCAGCAGGCAGCCGGGCGCGGTGGCTCGTGGCTGTAATCCCAGCACTTTGGGAGGCCAAGGCAGGTGGATCACGAGGTCAGGAGATTGAGACCATCCTGGCCAACACGGTGAAACCCCATCTCTACTAAAAACACAAAAAATTAGTTGGGCATGGTGGCAGGCACTGGTAGTCCCAGCTACTTGGGAGGCTGAGGCAGGAAAATGGCATGAACCTGGGAGGCGGAGCTTGCGTGAGCTGAGATTGCACTATTGCATTCCAGCCTGGGTGACAGAGCGAGACCCCGTCTCAAAAAAAAAAAAAAAAAAAGGCCAGGCATGGTGGCTCACGCCTGTAATCCCACCACATTGGGAGGCCGAGGCAGGCAGATCACCTGAGGTCAGGAGTTTGAGACCAGCCTGGCCAACATGGTGAAACCCCATCTCTACTAAAAATACAAAAATTAGCCGGGCGCAGTTGCAGGCACCTGTAATCCCAGTTACTCGGGAGGGTGAGGCAGGACAATTGCTTGAACCCGGGAGGTGGAGGTTGCTGTGAGCCAAGATTGCGCCACTGTACTCCAGCCTGGACAACAAGAGTGAGACTTCGTCTCAAAAACAAAAACAAAAACAAAAACAAAAAAAACCAGCAGGCATTTTTATAAATATTGACAAGTTGATTCTAAAACTGATGACAATAAAAAGAAACTAAAAAGAACAAAACTGGAAGGCTTAAACTATCCAATTTCAGTATTTTTTTATAAAGCAACAATAAGAGACTGTGGTATTGGTGTAAGGCAGCTACACAGATAAAGAAAACAGTGTCTAAAAGCAGACCTGCAATCAAGATCAACTGATATGCTGACAAATATGCCAAGTTACTGAATGGCAAGGTTATTCAATAAGAAAGGCTACATTTTTTAAGAAGTAACACTAAAACTGAGCACCTATTTTTACATTGTTTTTGATTATTTTTGTAGAGACTGGGTCTTGTTCTATCTCCCAGACTGGAGTGCTGTGGCATGATCACAGTTCACTGCAGCCTTAAACCCTTGGGCTCAAGAAATCCTCCTGCCTCAGCCTCCCATGTCACTGGGACCATAGGTGTGTGCCACCATGCTCAGCTAACTTTTTTTTACTATTCTGTATAGACAGGGTCTTGCTATTTTGCCCAGACTGGTCTCAAACTCCTGGCCTCAAGTGATCCTCCTGTTGTGGCCTCCTAAAGTGATGAGATTACAAGTATGAACCACTGCGTCTGAATTCTACCTTTAAAAAAGCAAAAAGGCCGGGCGTGGTGGCTCACGCCTGTAATCCCAGCACTTTGGGAGGCCGAGGTGGGCGGATCACAAGGTCAGGAGATCGAGACCATGGTGAAACCCCGTCTCTACTAAAAATAGAAAAAATTAGCCGGGCGCAGGGGCGGGCGCCTGTAGTCCCAGCTACTCGGGAGGCTGAGGCAGGAGAATGGCGTGAACCCGGGAGGCGGAGCTTGCAGTGAGCCGAGATTGCGCCACTGCACTCCAGCCTGGGCGACAGAGCGAGACTCTGTCTCAAAAAAAAAAAAAAAAAAAAAAAAGCAAAAAAACCCTAAATCCTTACATATGTCATATATAAAAATAAAATTGAAATGGTCATCAACATAAACACTAAAATTAAACTATAAAATTTAGAAAAAAAAATAGGAGAAAATTGTGACCGTGGGTTAGGTAAATGTTTCTTAGGACACAAAAAGCATGAACCATAAAAGAAAAAAACTGATAAACTGGATGCCATCAAAATCAAAACTTTTGCTCTATGCAAGATACTGTTAGGAAAATTAAAAGGTAAGCCAAGGATTAGGAGTAAATATTTTCAATATATAAATATAATAACTTGTCTCTAGGATATAAAGAACTGAAAAATAAGTAAAAATAAGAGGACAGCCGGGCGCGGTGGCTCAAGCCTGTAATCCCAGCACTTTGGGAGGCCAAGGCGGGTGGATCACGAGGTCAGGAGATCGAGACTATCCTGGCTAACATGGTGAAACCCCGTCTCTACTAAAAATACAAAAAACTAGCCGGGCGTGGTGGCAGGTGCCTGTAGTCTCAGCTACTTGGGAGGCTGAGGCGGGAGAATGGCGAGAACCCGGGAGGCGGAGCTTGCAGTGAGCCGAGATCACGCCACTGCACTCCGGCCTGGGAGACACAGCGAGACTCCGTCTCAAAAAAAAAAAAAAAAAAAAAAAAAAAGAGGACAAACAATCCAAGTAAAAATGGAAAATACATGAAGGGATATGTACATTGCCAGTAAGTCTGTGAAAAGATTCTCAACATTGTTAGTCATTCTAGAAAAGTAAATTAAAACCACAATGACATACTACTACACACCCGCTTGAATCACCAAAATTAAAAACACCACGCAGGCGCACTAGCTCACACCGGTAAACCCAGCACTTTGGGAGGCCAAGGCAGGCGGATCACCTGAGATCAGGAGTTCGAGACCAGCCTGGCCAACATGGTGAAACAACGTCTCTACCAAAAATACAAAAATTAGCCGGGCATGGTGGGGCACCTGTAACCCCAGCTACTTAGGAGGCTGAGGCAGGAGAATTGCTTGAACGCAGGAGGTGGAGGTTGCAGTGAGCTGAGATCGCGACATTGCACTCCAGTCTGGGACAACAGAGCAAGACTCTGTCCCAAAAAAAGAGAGCTCAGGAGCCTCAGCCAGCTCCAAATCCACCAGGAGAAGGGTAAGGCCAACTCAAGTGTGAAAATACTAAAGCAGCACTCTGACAAAAATCAGAATACAGCATACAGCACAGGGTCTTAATGGTTCATGGGGTTTGAACTGGCAGTATTTGAAACTCAAAGCTTCTGAGGGACAAGACAAGAAGGGAGAAGTACCCTTTTATAACTGCATACTGTAAGTAGAACCAAAAGGGGAGAAAATTTAGAGTCCTGCAAGACCCTCAAAAGTGGAACAAACTCTGGACTTCACTACACTTGCAAAAAAGGGTGTCACTGAACTTGTAATTGCTTAAACCATCTCATTACCTCGGAAATAGAAATAAAATTAATAAATCCATACTACAAAAAAAATAAGAAAACAGAGATCCAACATATTAATGAAAATTCTCAGCCTGGGATTTTGAGGCTGCAGTGAGCTGTGACTGTGCCACTGAACTTCAGCCTGGGCGACAGGCTGTTGAAACAGACCCTGTTTCAAAAACAAAACAAACCAAAAAAAAAAAAAAAAAAAAGAAAGAAAATTCTCCCCAAAACAAGTGGGAAGGAAAAGAATACTGAATTAGGCTGGGCGCAGTGGCTCACGCCTGTAATTCGAGCACTTTGCAGGGCCAAGGCAGGAGGATCACCTGAGGTCAGGAGTTCAAGACCAGCCTGGCCAAAACGGCAAAGCCCTGTCTCTACTAAAAATACAAACATTAGGCCGGGCGCGGTGGCTCAAGCCTGTAATCCCAGCACTTTGGGAGGCCGAGATGGGCGGATCACGAGGTCAGAAGATCGAGACCATCCTGGCGAACACGGTGAAACCCCGTCTCTACTAAAAAAATACAAAAAACTAGCCGGGCGAGGTGGCGGGCACCTGTAGTTCCAGCTACTCGGGAGGCTGAGGCAGGATAATGGCTTGAACCCGGGAGGTGGAGCTTGCAGTGAGCTGAGATCCGGCCACTGCACTCCAGCCTGGGCGACAGAGCGAGACTCTGCCTCAAAAAAAAAAAAAAAAGAAAAATACAAACATTAGCTGGGCATGGTGGGACGTGCCTGTAATCCCAGCTGGTTGGGAGGCTGAGGCAGGAGAATCACTTGAACCTGGGAGGCAAAGGATGCAGTGAGCAGAGATCACACCACTGCACTTCAGCCTGGGTAACAGAGTAAGACTCTATCTCAAAAAAAAGAATACTGAATTAAACATATTAGCTACTTATTTGGGGATATAAAAAACTATTTTGAAGAAATACCTCAAAAATGAAAAGAAATAAAAAGAAAAACCATTAAAAAAAAAAAAGGACAAGAAATTGGACATTCACTCATTACAAATGAAAAAACAGTAACTTTACAGTGCAGATACATGAGACGCCACCGTAACGAAGTGATGGAAGTTAGTATCACCAGCATGAGATTTATCAACATCATGTACCTCCCGATCTGACAGACTGAGAAGAGCACAAATGGCTTGTATGTTTTCTTGGCAAAAATGCAAAATCTGAATTTGACTCACAAGGAAATATCCGAGAAACCCAAATGGAGGGACATTCTGAAAAGTAACTGGACAGCACTCTTTAAAAACATGTACGCCATGAAAGATAAAGACAGAATGAGGACGTAATTGTTCTAGACTGAAGGAAACTAAGAAGGCCTCACAACTGAATGGGATTTGTGATCCTAGATTGGACCCTGGAGCAGAAAACAGACAAGTGGTATAATATGAATAAGGTCTAATTAACTCTTAGTTCATACCAACATAAAACCCTGGTTTTGATCATTGTACTGTATTTACATAAGATGTTAACATTTGAGGAAACTTGGTAAAGGTTATAGGAACTCTACTAATTTTGCAATTTTTAAAAAAAATCTGCAATTATTTCAAAATAAAAAATTAATTCCTCTGGCCGGGAGCGGTGGCTCACGCCTGTAATCCCAGCACTTTGGGAGGCCGAGACGGGCGGATCACGAGGTCAGGAGATCAAGACCATCCTGGCTAACATGGTGAAACCCCGTCTCTACTAAAAATGCAAAAAACAATTAGCTGGGCGTGGCAGCGGGCGCCTGTAGTCCCAGCTACTTGGGAGGCTGAGGCAGGAGAATGGCGTGAACCCGGGAGGCAGAGCTTGCAGTGAGCCGAGATCGCACCACTGCACTCCAGCCTGGGCAACTGAGCGAGACTCCGTCTTAAAAAAAAAAAAAAAATGTTATTCCTCCAAGGCAAATCCAACCCCATAGGATTCTTCATCACCCTACTCCATCCCATGTAACTCCCTTCTCCCATAACAAAGGAACCCTGCCTCCTAACACCAGCTTTCTTACACATTAGCTCTATTTTACAATACACAAAATCATTTAAGAACTACTAATACTAAGCCAGTTCCACTACTGACAACAAATCTCACAAATTTTAGCTGCTGTCACCCAGGATGGACTGCAATGGCGCAATCTCGGTTCACTGCAACCTCTGCCTCTTGCATTCAAGCAATTTTCCTGCATCAGCCTCCCTAATAGCTGGGATTACAGGTATGTGCCACCACATCCGACTAATTTTGTATTTTTAGTAGAGACGAGGTTTCGCCATGTTGGCCAGGCTGGTCTCGAACTTCCGACCTCAGGTGATCCAACAGCCTTGGCCTCCCAAAGTGCTAGGATTCCAGGTGTGAGCCACTGTGCCCAGCCAAGGTTACTATTTCTTTTCTTTTTTTTTTTTTTGAGATGGAGTCTTGCTCTGTCACCCAGGCTGGAGTACAGTGGCCGAATCTCAGCTCACTGTAAGCTCCGCCTCCCGGGTTCACGCCATTCTCCTACCTCAGCCTCTCAAGTAGCTGGAACTACAGGTGCCTGTCACCTCGCCCGGCTAGTTTTTTGTATTTTTTTTTAGTAGAGACGGGGTTTCACCGTGTTAGCCAGGATGGTCTCGATCTCCTGACCTCGTGATCCACCTGTCTCGGCCTCAAGGCTACTATTTCTAAAAGTACTTGTACCATTTTCTTCTCTGTGGGTTATGTATATGACCAATTTAAAATATAATTAGGTTCACTTACTTCAATTGTATTTCTTTTTAAGGTTTGCTTTTTAAAATTCATCTTTGTTGATTTAATTGTTCAAAAGTCATATATATGTAAAAAGTATACTCTAGTTCTATCAGTTTGATTTATTTATTTAGAGACAGGGTCTTGTTAATGTCGCCTAGGCTGGAGTGCAGTGACTATTCACATATGTGATCATAACACACAACAGCCTCAAACTCCTGGGCTCAAGTGATCTTCCCTCAGCCTACTGCATAGCAGAGACTACAAAGGCACAGGCCACTGTGCCCAGCTCTTTACTTCATTAGGTATATGCATTCAGAATTGTCATATCTACTGTTGAACCAAAATATTCCCTTTTTATCTCAAATAATGCTTTCTGAGCTGCGCGTGGTGGCTCACACCTGTAATCCCAGCACTTTGGGAGGCTGGGGCAGGCGGGTTACCTGAGGTCAGGAGTTCGAGACCAGCCTGGCCAACATGGCAAAACCCCGTCTCTACTAAAAACAAAAATTAGCTGGGCACGGTGGTGAGTGCCTGTAATCCCAGCTACTCAGGAGGCTGAGGCAGGAGATTCGCTTGAACTCGGGAGGCAGAGGTTGCAGTGAGCCAAGATCGGCCACTGCACTCCAGCCTGGGCGACAGAGCAAGACTGTCTCAAAATAATAATAATAACAACAACAACAACAACAACAATAACGCTTTCTGCCTTAATGTGTATTTAGTTTGATATTAACAGAATTAAATAAGTTTTAATTTGGATATGCATAATTATCTTTTACTTACAATCTTTATGTATCCTTATTTTCAGATGTATTACCCACTAACAGCATATAGCATGCCCAGATTGGTGTCGAAATACCACTTTCAACTAAAATACAGCAAGGCTCCTTAGAAAACTGGAAGTTCAGTTACGGGATAAAAACAATATATATGATGAACTTGGAACATCCTGTCACAGCACACAGCCTCAGAGCCAACTAGAAGGAGCTGACTGAAATGGACTGAAACACAAGCATACCAATCCATGCACTCACAGTTTTTTTTTTTAAGCTTACCAGTCACCACTGGCACTTACTAGTGAATTTTTTTTCTTTTTTGAGACGGAGTCTTGCTGTGTCTCCCAGGTTGGAGTGCAGTGGCATGATCTCAGCTCACTGCAACCTCTGCCTCCAGGGTTCAAGCAATTCTCCTGCCCCAGCCTCCCTATTAGCTAGGACTATAGGCACGCGCCACCATGTTTGGTTGATTTTTGTATTTTTAGTAGAGACGGGGTTTTGCTGACAAGCCAGGCTGGTCTTGAACTCTTGACCTCAGGTGATCTGCCCACCTTGGCCTCCCAAAGTGCTGGGATTACAGGGCGTGAGCCACTGCACCCGGACTACTAGTGAATTAAACTCATTATTCTGAAAAGTGATCAAGCGTCAAGTATTTATACTGCCTTTCCTTTATAAACTATACTACTGAGTAACCAAATAGAAGTAGAGAATTTTCTCTCTAGAGAAGTATTCCAGCTAACATAAAATAATTAAAGTGTCACCATTTTGCTCCCTTTAATGAATTAATAACTAAGTGCAAGCAGCTGTGATTATCAGAAAAATAAACTAGGTATCATGTACCTGCTGCTGCTGATGGAACATATGACCAACTATAAAACAGTTTTGCCAAAACCGAATAAAAATTTACCTGAATTGGATCAATTCTCTAGCTCCAACTATCAATTTATAGGAAACACACAGAGGACACAGACATTCTAAACACCACCAAGGGGATGCGATATCAGCAAAATCCAGACCATGATTAACTCTACAAAATTTTCTCAATTTTTTCAACAAAAAAATTGCAAGGGAAGAAAATGAGAGAATTCTAGTTCAAAAAGACCTATCAAGTAATGCCACTGGGTGGACTAACTTGCCTTTGGGTGGACTAATTTGGATCTTAAGCTGAAAAAAAGTGTTATGAGATAATTGAAAATCTGAACACTGACTGATATGAAGGGATTACTGGTAACTTTTTAGGTATGACTGTTACTTTTCTTATTTTTTAGAGATACTCACTAACATAGTTACAAATGACCAACAATAGATGACATGCAAAACCTCTCCACAGAAAACTATAAAACACTGAGAAAAATTTAACCCAAGTAATTGAAGACATATACCTTATTCATGAATTAGAAAGTATTAAAAGTTGTCAATTCTTCCCAAATTTCCACTTCTTTTCCTCTATAATTTATACGGAAATACAAAGGGCCAAGAATAGCCAAAGCACTCAAAAAGTAGAGCAAGGTAGAAGGGAGTGAGGCACTGTGGCTCACACGAGCACTCTGGGAGGCCAAGATGGGCAGATCACTTGAGGCCAGGAGTTCGAGACCAGCCTGGCCAACATGGTGAAACCCTGTCTCTACTAAAAATACAAAAATTTGCCAGGCATAGTGGTGCACACCTGTAGTCCTAGCTACTCGAGAGGTTGAGGGAGGAGAATCGCTTGAACCTGGGAAGCAGAGGGTTGCAGTGAGCCAGGATCGTGCCAATGCACTCCAGCCTGGACGACAGAGCAAGACTCCATCTCAAAAAACACAACAAACAAAAAACAAACAAAACAAAACAAGGTAGGAGGACTTGCTCTATGAGTTATTAAAACTTATATAAAGCTAGATAAAGTAAACAATGTGATATAAGCACAAGGGTAGGCAAATGATCTCAAGAAGAACAGACTGATGCCCAGACATTAAGAGGACTCTAGACTCATAACAAACATAGCAGTGCAGTGAAGCACAAATGGTCTTTCAATAAATAGCACTGGGATAATTAGACCTCTACTTGGGGGGAAAAAAAAAAAAAAAGGAACCCAACCCACATACCTCAGTCACAAACAAAACAACAAAGCTTCTAGAAAAGGGGTTCCCAAATTTCCTCTGTAAAGGGCCAGATAGGCTTGTGGGACTACACATAATGCCTGTTACATTCTCTTTTTTATAAAGCTTTAAAAAAGTAAAAACCAGCTGGGCGAGGTGACTCACACCTGTAATCCCAGCACTTCAGCAGGTTGATGACGCAGGAGGATCACTTGAGACCAGGAGTCTGAGATCAGCCTGGGCAACAGCACAAGACCCCATCTCTACATTTAAGGGAAAAAAAAAAAAAAGAACATAAAAAACGTACCCTAGGGCAATACAAAAACAATACATGGGGTAGGTGGATCTGCAAGCTGTAGTTTGCTAACCTTTGTTCTAGAAGGTAAGAGAGATCCTGATCCATGGGTGATGGGGATGGGGGCAAAGGAAGGCAAGAGAATGTAATTTGCAACCTGCAGCAGAGAAAGATTTCTTACTCTGTTTAAGAAACGGGACACAGAGCACTAACAATAAAAGACTGATGTATTTACTATGTTCAAATAAGCAATTCTCAATAAGAATGAAAAAGGAATTTTTAAGACATCACTAAAAAGAGTCAGAATGCAAGTCAAAATGAGGAAATGACTTCTACCCAGATTATATAAAGAACTCCTACAAATCAACTGAAAAAAAGACAACAGAAAATGAACAAAAGCCTTGAACAGGCACTTTCCAAAGGAGGTTACTAAGACAGCTACTAAATACATGAAAAGATGCTCAATCTCCCTAATAAGGATATTACAAAAGCCCATAAAACACCACCAATACACACAGCCCAATAGCTAAAAATCTCAAAGCAATCTATACAAATGTGTTGCTGAAGACACGGAACAATGCAACTTCTCATACATTGCTGGTGGAATATAATTTTATACAACAGGCTTGGCATTATTTACTGAAGTTGAACTTATACACATCCTAATATTCCACAATCTACTTCTGGATATAAACTGAACAAAAATACGTTCAGAAGAACACTAAGAGATACATGGGTGATTACAGCAGCATTATTCATAACATGCTATGCAAAAAAGAGTTAACATAGCAGGCATGCTATCCTTTGAAAGATCTACTTGAGAGGCTGCCCCTTGGTTGGTATCTAGGAACTTAGATTTTAGGACAGTTCTCATCATTCCCTAATAAAAATGGCACACTGTTACTAAACCATGTGTGAAAATGATATGGTCCCACCAAACACCTGCTTTCTTTCTGCTTTGTGGCTACTGTATCTCAATGCACAGCTGACACTTGAACAACATGGGTTTGAAGTGCGCAGGTCCACTCATTCATAGTCTTCTTCCATCTCTGCCACCCCCGAGAGAGTAAGACAAATCCCTCCTCCTCTTCATCTGTCTACTGAGCGTGACAGTGATAAAGATGTAGACCTTTATGATGATCCATTTCACTTAATGAAGAATAAATATATCTTATGATTTTAGTTTCTTTAGCTTTACTATAAGAATATAGTATATAATACAATATAACATATAATTTTTGTTGTTGCTGTTGTTCTTTGTTTTTGAGACAGTCTCGCTCTGTTGCCAGGCTGGAATGCAGTGCGCTATTTTGGCTCACTGCAAACTCTGCCTCCCTGGTTCAAGTGATTCTCCTGCCTCAGCCTCCCAAGCAGCTGGGACTACAGGCGCCCACCACGACGCGCGGCTAATTTTTGCATTTTTAGTAGAGATGGGGTTTCACCATATTGGCCAGGATGGTCTCAATCTCTTGACATGGTGATCCGCCCGCCTCGGCCTCCCAAAGTGCTGGGATTACAGGCGTGAGCCACTGCGCCCAGCCTCATTTTTTTTTTTAAGCACATCTACAGAGTAGGATGGATGGGGGATGGGGGTAAAAAGAGGACTTATTCATTTTATTTTAAAGAGTTCTGAATGTTTGGTGTATTTATAACTAGTATATAAAAGTGGTATGTGGTTCAGATCAATCATGAAATGAAAAAAGAGATGCCAGGAAGATTTACTCAGAATCTGTAAAGACTATTACTGCAACACCCCCACCAAAGCCCTCCACTCACCCTCTCTCCCGTTACCAGCCTCCACTGACAATTCAGCCTGTAGTATTCTAACCACAGAGTGGGAAAAAAATAATGAATTTTACATTCGTAATTGTCCCAGCAACTATCCTCATTAAGACTTAAAACATATTCTAAGTAGTCACAAATTCAGCTTAGAAAATTTGTGTCCCCCTAAATTCAAATAATGCTATCTCCTCTTAATTAGAAATCCCAAATTATTATATCATATATTCCAAGTTGCATAAGAAAAAACTTACCCGCAAACTCCCAGTATTTTATATAATCGGCAGGAAATTTTCGTACTTGCAACTGATAGAAATTCTCTCTATTTGGAGAGTTGAGCCATTCCTGCGCCACCTACACAAAGCACAAAAGCAAATTAAGAAAGCAACATTCCTGGAAAGTGATGCTAAATAGTAACATTTTCCAAAGTTAAGCAACAGTAAAATCCAGAACCTAGAATCTAGGTGACAGAAACTAAAAACTGATTCGCAGTGGGTTAATAAAATTATCTGGAACTGTCCTGTCCAATTCAGTAGCCATTAGCTACATTTAGTTATTTACATTTAATTAAAATGTTAAAAAATAAAAATTCTGTTCTTCAGTCAAACTAGTCACACTTGCAGAGCTCGACAGCCATCTGTGGCTGCTCCGCTGTGCGCAGACGTGAAGCATTTCCAGCAGTGCATAATGTACTGCGGGACAGCTCCGGTAGAATGCTACTTCCCAACCAGGTCAGCTAGCTCACAAGTCCAAAAGGACCTAGATTTGTTGCAAACCTTAGGGATTTCTCACCAACATGTCATCCTGCCAGTTTATAAAATGCTCTATACCTATCTTCCAATTTGTCAAAGCTCCAAACTGAGAAGTATCCTTAAGGATCTTCTGAGAAATAAGACTTCCCAATCCCAAACTTAGGAAGACTACTAGTATAAAAAAGTCATATTAGCTTTCACTTCTTTTTTTTTTTTTTTTTTTTTTTGAGACGGAGTCTCGCTCTGTCGCCCAGGCTGGAGTGCAGTGGCCGGATCTCAGCTCACTGCAAGCTCCGCCTCCCGGGTTCACGCCATTCTCCGGCCTCAGCCTCCCGAGTAGCTGGGACTACAGGCGCCCGCCACCTCGCCCGGCTAGTTTTTTGTATTTCTTAATAGAGACGGGGTTTCACCATGTTAGCCAGGATGGTTTCGATCTCCTGACCTCGTGATCCGCCCGTCTCGGCCTCCCAAAGTGCTGGGATTACAGGCTTGAGCCACCGCGCCCGGCCAGCTTTCACTTCTTAAAAAACTAACAAATATATTACCTTTTGGGCCCTAAGAAGGGTTTTGTCTAAATGTAACAGTTAGTCATTAAGTATTTAAATCAACAACCAGCCTTCAGTTCCTCTGAAGAAACTTATCATCAAAGATTACTGGTGCTGAACTGCTTCTGCACTGGTTAACCGACTAAGACTCCACAAGGGTTATGCTATGGACAGGGAACAAAACAATACTGAATCTGTGTTATCCGCTAGTACGGTCAGACTCTCGACCATGATAGTCATGATCAGTTTGTATCACCCAGAGTACCCTACAGTAAGGCAACTCCATAGAATCATCATCAAAAGCACATTCTACGTTCACAGCATTATTTACAATCACCAAAACCTGGAAACAACCCAAATGTCCATCAGCTGTGAATGCAAATGTACTATATCCATACAACAGAATCTCATTTGGCAATAAAAAGCCATGGCCTATTAATAAATGCTACAACATGGATGGGCTTCAAAAAGATTATATGAAATGAAAGGAGCCAGATTCAAAAGACCACATACGTACACTTCTATGTATGTGACATTTCCAGAAGAGGCAGATTTACAGACAGATGGGAGATTAGTGTTTGCCCAGGGCTAGGGGTAGGAATGAAGAATGACTACCAATGGGCAGAAGGGATTGTTTTAGGTCAATGGAAATGTTCTAAAACTGGGTTGTGGTGATGGCTATACAACTGTAAATTTACTTAAAAAAAAACCATTCAATTATACACCTTAAAAGGGTACCTTTTATGGTATAGTATACCTTAATAAAGCTGTTAAAATGCATCCTAGTGTGTACAACAAAGATTAAAAAACTGGATCAATAAAATTTTGTCACAAGGGATTTACCTAAGAGTACCCAGAAGATCCCAGATAGTTTCCATCTTGGAAAAAGGAGGGAAGATCCTATTATTTGGGCCTAATATTAACTTCTACAGCAATCCCACGAGCCAGAGATTAAGTGGATCTCTTATAGTCAAGCTATAATGATCGACTAAAGATAACTGAAATTCCAGAGTTATCAAAGAGAAACTTAGCTAGGTAAAATGTCCTAATGAATAGATACTCAATATACAACATAATTCACAGCTTTGTATATTTGATGCAGTTACAGGTTTATCTGTTTCATAACTCATGGGGCCCTGGGAAATTAAGAAATCATAAATTACATGAGCTAGTAGTTTCACACTAAATAACTGTTCAAAGTACAAACAAGTGTACGTTTGTGGTCCATCAGAGCATTATCAAAGGTAAAAGTAATCAACTAGGTTCAGAGGATGAAAAATCATGCAGATGGTTAGAAAACCTACTCTTTTTTTTTTTTTTTTTTTTTTTGAGACGGAGTCTCGCTCTGTCGCCCAGGCTGGAGTGCAGTGGCGCAATCTCGGCTCACTGCAAGCTCCGCCTCCCGGGTTCACGCCATTCTCCTGCCTCAGCCTCCCGAGTAGCTGGGACTACAGGCGCCCGCCCCTGCGCCCGGCTAATTTTTTCTATTTTTAGTAGAGACGGGGTTTCACCATGGTCTCGATCTCCTGACCTTGTGATCCGCCCACCTCGGCCTCCCAAAGTGCTGGGATTACAGGCGTGAGCCACCACGCCCGGCCAGAAAACCTACTCCTTTCAAAAGGTGTCAGCTGCTGTAAAAAATAAACAATAAAAAGAAAACAAGCTCTCTGAACATAAGAAACATTCAGAATACACTGAACAGAGATAAATATACAGTGGTTTTCCAATTTTTTTTTTTTTTTTTTCTGAGATGGTTCACTCTTGTTGCTCTGGCTGGAGTGCAATGGAATGATTTCCGCTCACTACAACCTCAGCCTCGTAGTTTCAAGTGATTCTCCCACCTCAGCCTCCCATTAGCTGGGACGACAGGCATGCGCCACCACGCCCGGCTCACCTTTTTTATTTTTTATTTTTTGGAGACGGAGTTTCACTCTTGTTGCCCAGGTGGGGGTGCAATGGCACAATCTCGACTAACCACAACCTCCACCTCCTGGGTTCAAGTGATTCTCCTGCCTCAGCCTCCTGAGTAGCTGGGATTACGGGCGCCCACCACCACGCCCGGCTAATTTTGTATTTTTAGTAGAGACAGGGTTTCTCCATGTTGTTCAGGCTGGTCTTGAACTCCCAACCTCAGGTGATCCACCCGCCTTGGCCTCCCAAAGTTCTAGGATTATAGGAATGAGCCACCACGCCTGATCCAAATTCTGTATTTTTAGTAGAGAGAGGGTTTCACCATGTTGGCCCACTGGTCTCAAACTCTTGACCTCAGGTAATCCACCCACCCTGGCCTCCCAAAGTGCTGGGATTACAGATGTGAGCCACCAAGTCCGGCTAGCTTTCCAAGTATTAAAGGTCAGTGGTAATGTTGTAACAATCTCACAAAGCACTATCATTTCAAAGAAGCAAACTATGTCCCTGTTCTTCCCACTCCAGACAGGAAAGACAGATAGTCAGGGCTCATCTTCAAAGGAGGTCTGAGTTCTCTTTTTCCCCAGTAACTAAGAATAGATTATTCTACAAAACTGGCTGTTCCTAATAATTTAGTAATTTAACATTTTTCAGATCAAATAAATATTATGTTTTGATAAAAATATTTCCACATAGACTAAATACACTGGTTATAATGAGGTTTTGTGTGTGTGTGATCCCGAGAAAATTATCTTTAAAAAATTATTATCATTATTTTTATTATTTTTTATTTTTTAAGACAGGGTCTTGCTCTGTTGCCCAGGCTGAAATACAGTGGCACGATCTCGGCTCACTGCAACCTCCACCTCCCAGGTTCAAGCAATTCTCCTGCCTCAGCCTCCTGAGTAGTTGGGATTACAGGTGCCTACCACCATGCCCGGCTAATTTTTGTATTTTTAGTAGAGACGGGGTTTCACCAAAGTTGGCCAGGCTGGTCTCAAACTCCTGACCTCAAGTGATGATCCGCCTGCCCTGGCCTTCCTGTGTTGGTATTACAGGCATGAGCCACTGTGCCTGACCAAAAAATTACATTATTAGAACAACAGCTGTTTCACTGGGGCAAAGAAGTTCCTGCAGCACTGGCTCCCAATAACCAAGACTGTCCTTGCCTTACATAAGACAGCCAAACACAAACCCCAAAACAGACAAAGGAACTGACATTCATTTCCATGTCCTGTCCCCTTTCATTACAGAAGTCTAAGGCAAACTCTCTGATTTCTGTCCTGGATCCCTCTTCCCTTGAGGACTTAAAATTCCTAGAATTATCCATTTTCTTGCATCAGTTTCTTCCTGCCCATTGCTCATTCCCATGAGCATATACACTGCATTTGCTCTAAGAAAACCCTGTCAACAATAAACAAAACCCTTCCTTGTCTCCAAATGACCATTTAGCTTAGTGCCCCCCTTTTCCTGCTCCCCATCAACGTGTATGTTTTCAAAACACTCCTTCCACTCACTTCTTTTACATCTGGTTTCTGACTTAACCACTGCTGCACAAAAATCGCCCACCCATCAGACTCAATGATGACCTCCTTGCTGTTATTTTTCCTTACCCATCTCAGGTAGTGCTAATCCAAATCTCCAGTTCGTGACACACTGTCAAGAGTCTATGCAAGGCCCTCATCATTTGATTTCTCCTGTATCCCTGATTGATTCCACTTCCATGACAACCTCCACCCTAGGTATCCACTATAGCTGTGTTAGTATAACTGAAAAATCCAGAAGGGCTGTGTGTGAGAGAGATTTAGACAAATAGTATTCTACTATAAACTAGGTGTTTTGTGTTTTCAACCAACTTTTAAGTCTTCTGGGACTGACTCACATAGTACTCTTTAGTATGAAACAGCATTTTATTCATCCATCCTTTTAATCAGCTCCAACTCTATATTCTATAAATGACATCCAAGACAGATCCCTTATGGACAGACGTGAATACGTTCTTCTACTGAGTCTATGCAGGGATGACTGCTAGATCATAAAGGATCACAAACTTTTCCTCACCTGTTATTTTAACTTCCTTTCCTCCTTTCGGTAACACTTCATATACTTATTAACACCAAGTTTTCCCTTCTGCAAACTATTTGTTGTCCATCTTCTACTGATTTCCGTTTTTTGCTGTCGATTTACAAAAGTGCTTTGTGTGTTTTAGCTACTAACCGCTTGCCAGTTGAGGAATGTTTTAAAACTCTCTTCTTCCTATCAGTTGACTCCAAATATAGAGTCCTTCACTAAAAAGATATTAACTTTGACAGAATAAAATCCATTAATATTCATTAATCCATTAATGTGGCTAATGCTTTTTGGTTTTATGATTACCTTCATCACCTAAACTGACATGTTTTCTGATATTTTCTTCAATTTGTTTAGTTTTACTTTCCAAACATATGATTTAACCAGTTTACGTGCTATAAAGTATGAATCTTAGCCTAATTTGTTTTTTCCCAGTGAAGTAGGCCAGTTTCCTCTAACGACCTATCCCTTCCCCACTGATTTGTGATGTCCTATTTATCTCATTTTATCTAACATTGACACATATGCAAGAAGGAAGAGTTCCTTCTTAGGAGCCAAAGAGACTCCCACTGTTTCTCCGGTTATCTGCCTGCCCTGTGCCACTCTCATATGTGTCTATCACTACGGCTTTGAAACAGCTTCATAGCAGATAAGGCAAGTATCATTCCCCCCATGCCCTAGTTATGCTGTTCTTTTCAAAGTGATTTTATTATAATACATTTTGCTTTTCACCTCAAAACAATCCTACTGGGATTTTAACTTGAACTGCATCAAATTTATAAATGAATTCAGAAAGAACTCACATCTTTACAATGTGAAGCTGTCTCATCCATGAGCATAGCACCTCTCCATTTTGAACAAAAGACTAAACATCGGGCCAGGCTCGGTGGCTCAAGCCTGTAATCCCAGCACTTTGGGAGGCCGAGACGGGTGGATCACGAGGTCAGGAGATCGAGACCATCCTGGCTAACACGGTGAAACCCCATCTCTACTAAAAAATACAAAAAACTAGCCGGGCGAGGTGGCGGGGGCCTGTGGTCCCAGCTACTCCGGAGGCTGAGCCAGGAGAATGGCGTAAACCCGGGAGGCGGAGCTTGCAGTGAGCTGAGATCCGGCCACTGCACTCCAGCCTGGGCGACAGAGCAAGACTCCGTCTCAAAAAAAAAAAAAAAAAAGACTAAACATCTTCATCACCTTTAAAATAGTTTAAAGTGTTTTCCATAAATGTCTCATGCATTCATTAGACTAATTACTAACAGGTATGCAGTTCCAGTTACCATGATATTTTCTTTCATATTTTCTAACTGGCTACTGCTGCTACAGAGGAACACGACTTATTTTTTTGCACATCCATCTCGTGCCCAAATATTGATGCTACTGGGGTTTCTATGTAGGTCATCTGCAAATGATCAGAACCGTGTCTCTTCCAATTATTCATTGCTCCATTTTTGTCATTTTAATGAACTATATCACTGAATATCTACAGCAGCTGTCATTATCTACAACTGTTCCATCAATTGTTGCTTCGTCTATTTTGAATTATTATATATATACACGTTCACAATCAATTGTATACGCTTGGGTAACTGTTCCTTTTACTGGTATCTAGTGTCTTTGCCCCTCTGAATTGTTCTCATGTTAAAGTAAATGTTGATTGTAAACTTGCAACTCCAGCTTTCTTTGGTTCATGTTTGTTTGCCGTGTAATTTTCCTATTTTAAAAAAGGGACGGGGTCTCACTTTGTTGTCCAGGCTAGTCTCAAATTTCCAAGCTCAAACGATCCTCTGGCCTCTGCCTCCGAAAATGCTGGTATTACAGGCATGAGCCACTGCACCTGGCCATCTTTTTCCATTTTTTCATCTTAAACCTTTCTAGCCTTTTTTTATTTCTGGCAGGTAACATTGTTCCCGGAACTTACATTTTTAAATACATTCTAAAGGTCTCGATATAGCTGTTTATGTATACACTCATTCAGTTATATTCCTTTGGCATTAAAAGCCCTCTCAATCTCAACTCTCGACTCCTCTAAGAAAATCTTGGTCTTATACTTTTTTTCTCTCCCTCTGAGATCCTTATTACACATATATTAACACTTCTCTATCCACTTTATTGCTTTTTCTATTTTCTGCTTCTATCCTTTTGTGATAACTTGTGGGAATCTGAGTGGACATTCTAGCTTGCCTATACATTCTTCAGTTGTATCCATGTACTAGCCACTCCATTTACTGAGTTCTCTAACTATTGTGTCCTCTATCCCCAACCAGCTCCTGTTTGTCGTTCTTTATGGTTTTTCCTTCTTGCTTCATGTTTCCACCACGCTCTTTCTTTGAGATATTTAATATGCTTATAGCTAAATCTTATTCTGACTATTCCAATAATTTTGCTTTATCTGCTCCACATTGTTTGGTTTGTTACTTTTCTCTTATAGTGACTATACTCCAGACAGGAAATGCAGATGTTCCCCTCTGAATGCATGCTCCCCAGGGAGACCAGGCACATCAGCTACAAAGGAACACTGCAGGAACAAGTGGCTATAGCCTAGCACCACCTAGCTTCTGTATCTCTACTGATGAGTAGGGTAGAGAGTCATGGGGACACAACTCTGGGAATAAGCATTTCAGTATTATAATCTCTAAGTCTATCCTGATACTTACCTTTCTGAATTCTGACTTCCTTGGTTACAGTAATTCAGTCTTAGGGATGGGAGGGAACAAGTGAACTTCCAAGAACCAAGCAATCCAACTATATCCACTGTTAATTACTCCTCATAGGAGCTGGGATACAATGCCACCCTAATGCTACCCACTGCTTTTGGCAGATATGAGCTAGTTGCAACTTTCCTGCCCTGCACCACAAAGTAACATAAGGGTAGTACTCTAGCCCAGGGTAATGAGGGGAAGAAAAAAAGGGCGAAAACCTAAGAAATTCCTTTCTACTTTAATTCCCATCTATAGGAATTCTAGTCTGCTCTACTTACTATTTCCTTCCCATCCCAAGAACCCAATCACATCCTAGGCTGCCCCAGAGTTTCTCACAATATGTATCAGTTTAACATCTTCAACTACACTCCCTGGCTTCAGCAATGTCACTCCCAAAAGAGAGGGCCATTAACCCATGATCATTTGACATCAAGTAAACAGCATCACAATCTAACCAGAGGCTTAAGCCAAAACCTTCAGAATCATCCTCCCTTCTTAAACTCCCCCCTCAATTCTATCACCAAGTCTTCTAAGTACTCTCTCTAAAATTTACCCCCAATATCTTGAATTCCTCTCCATTTCTACAGCTACCACCCAAATCCAGCCACCACCATCTTTCTCCTGGGCTACTATAGTAGCCCCTTGACTGGTCAACTGCATTTATGCTTACCTTTCCACAGATTACTCTCCACATAGCAACAGCAAATGGTGTGTAAAAAACGTCAACTGGTATTATGTTACTATTCCCCCAGTCTAAATGACCAACCAAATAAAAAGCTTTCAGTACCTTCTCACTGAACTGAGAATGAAACATCAACCTGCGGCTTACAGGGCTGTATCTGACTCTTCTTTCTTCAATCTTATTTCATTTCTCTTTACCCCTTATCAGCTACTTTACTTCAGCCATACCAGCCTAATCTCTTTCTTCATAAGACTCAGTTCCCATCTCATGGCATTACATTCTTGACATTCCACCCCACCTCCCGAACAATACTTTCTTCTTCTGGATCTCAGCCAGGTCTCAAGAGCAGCCTCCCAATATCGCCACTCACAACAATTCATCATATTGGCCTATCTGTTTCCTCCACAGAACTGATTACAATCTGAAATTAGCCAAAGCGTCTATAGCCATACCACCCTAAATTCACCCAATCTTGTCTGAAATTGGCTAAAGAAATAGAGCCATCTCCCTACTGGGCACTGAGAATCGAAGTTGGTGCCCAAGAAAAGTACTCCTTGCCTGCCTGCTCCCTGTCCAGGCAACCTACAGTGACCGCTACACAATAGAGGTACCAGTAGAGGACTGCAGGAAACAGAAAGCACATCTAAGTTTTAAAATAAAAGAGTATTTGCCACAACTGACTGCAAAAAAATTGGTCCCTGGCAAAACAGTGCACATGTATCCAATTAACACTTTCATGTGTTAAATACAGCGATCAAAAAAAATAATCTTCCAGTCACATCAATATACAAAAGACTCATTTCTAAAAGCTGAATCTGTTCTCACTTCTCTTTTGTGAGGGATAATTCTATGTAATGTCACTATGTTCCACTTGCAATAAACATAACCAAATAATTAAATCTATGTTTCAGGTTCTAAATAGGATATAAACCAAATTTGGTAACCCTCCTAAAAAAAAGTCTATGCCGGGCATGGTGGCTCACACCTGTAATCCCAGCATTTTGGGAGGCTGAGGCAAGCGGATCATGAAGTCAAAAGATTGAGACCATCCTGACTAACACAGTGAAACCCCGTCGCTACTAAAAACACAAAAACAGCCGGGCACGGTGGCTCAAGCCTGTAATCCCAGCACTTTGGGAGGTCGAGACAGGCAGACCACGAGGTCAGGAGATCAAGACCATCCTGGCTAATACGGTGAAACCCCGTCTCTACTAAAAAATACAAAAAAATAGCCGGGCGAGGTGGCGGGGGCCTGTAGTCCCAGCTACTCGGGAGGCTGAGGCAGGAGAATGGCGTAAACCCGGGAGGCGGAGCTTGCAGTGAGCTGAGATCCGGCTACTGCACTCCAGCCTGGGCCACAAAGCGAGACTCCATCTCAAAAAACAAAACACACAAAAACTAAAACAAAAATTAGCCAGATGTGGTGGCGGACACCTGGTGGCAGGCGCCTATAGTCCCAGCTACTCAGGAGGCTGAGGAGGGAGAATGGCGTGAACCCGGGAGCCAGAGCTGGCAGTGAGCCGAGATCGCACCACTGCACTCCAGCCTGGGTGACAGAGTGAGACTCCGTCACAGAAAAAAAAAAAAAAAAAAAAATCTGTACAACCTATAGCATCCCATTAACAAAGTGAAAGTAAAATTGCATCAAATTACAACAGGAATAGGGTGTAACTCTTGGTTCAGAATTGCAGTTGACGCCACAGCCCACAGCTTATTACAAAGACTAAAAACTAAAATTGAACAAGGCATCTTAATACAACCAATAATTACTGGCCTGTATAAACCAGGAATGATTAAACAAGATGGCTGAACTTGTATGGTTAAAAAGAAAGGTGTAACTTCAAAGCAGATTGAACATACACCATTTCCTTCCCTCCTGAAACCCCACTAAAACACCAAAGAGATTTTTAAAAACAGCACTGACCAATTAGAACAAAAAGGACAGAAGAAGAGACAAGAGTAACCAAACTTTGGAAGCTGCAAAGCAGAGAGATGAATGGAACTAACTTAGCAAGTCCAAGAATGTGAAGTCCAACTGGGAAGCAACAGACCTCTATAAGGATGGCTGGAAGGAAACTATTGCTCCTTCATCCCAGCAAAAAATGACAAGAGATTTTGTCTCTAGAAAGGATAAGCAGTCTCTGACCTCGGTGACAGCAAGAAGGATGAGGATACTATGTAGAAAAAAAAAAAAAGTAAATGTGTATATACCAAATGCTTGAACACCTCTCCTCCCTGACTCCTATCCCAGCCCTCTTCCCACACTCAGCTCCCTGCCATGCCTATACTTCCCAGGTAAAATATTTGATGATTCTTTTTTGGGAACTGAGACCTGACAAGAAAAATAAAGACTAAAGACACTGATAGGCTGGGTGCAGTGGCTTGCACCTGTAATCCCAGCACTTTGGCAGGCCAAGACGGGTGGATTACCTGAGGTCAGGAGTTTGAGACCAGCCTGACCAATATGGCAAAACCTCGTCTCTACTAAAAATACAAATATTAGGGCCGGGCACGGTGGCTCACGCCTGTAATCCCAGCATTTTGGGAGGCCGAGGTGGGTGGATCACGAGGTCAGGAGATCAAGACCATCTTGGCCAACACGGTGAAATCCCGTCTCTACTAAAAAATACAAAAAATTAGCTGGGCACAGTGGTGGGCGCCTGTAGTCCCAGTTTCTTGTGAGGCTGAGGCAGGAGAATGGCGTGAACCCAGGAGGCGGAGCTGGGTGAGCCAAGATCATGCCACTGCACTCCAGCCTGGGAGACAGAATGAGACACCGACTCAAAAAAAAAAAAAAAAACAAAAAAAAAAAATTAGCCGGGTGTGGTGGTGTGCACCTGTAGTCCCAGCTACTTGGGAGGCTGAGACAGGAGAAATGCTTAAACCCAAGAGGTAGAGGTTGCGGCGAGCCGAGATCGGGTCACTGCACTCTCGCCTGGGCAACAGAGTGAGACTCCATCTGAAGAAAAAAGAAAAAAAGACATTGGGGTGGGGCTTCCTAATGAAGTGCCAATGGTCAACAAGCCCACCCTTTCACTCAAAGCTTCTGGTGTTTTCACCTTTTATATATATAATAAAATACAGATTATAACTGCACCTAAATGCAAAACCTTACCATAAAGAATGAAACTAATGTTGGGTATTACCATGCTATGGCACCCCTCAGATCACATTTGCCTTCCAGAGTGCAACCATAAACGGGTTCATTTTTGTAAAAGTATCTGAAGATTTCATGTTTTCCTAGGCATCTTTCTTTTTTTTTTTTTTTTTGAGACGGAGTCTTGCTCTGTCACCCAGGCTGGAGTGCAGTGGCCAGATCTCAGCTCACTGCAAGCTCCTCCTCTCGGGTTCACGCCATTCTCCTGCCTCAGCCTCCCGAGTAGCTGGGACTACAGGCACCCGCCACTTCGCCCGGCTAGTTTTTTGTATTTTTTAGTAGAGACGGGGTTTCACCGTATTAGCCAGGATGGTCTCAATCTCCTGACCTCATGATCCACCCGTCTCGGCCTCCCAAAGTGCTGGGATTACAGGCTTGAGCCACCGCGCCCGGCCGGCATCTTTCTTAACTTGTTGCTAATCAAATTTATTCTTTTTAAAGTAACATTTTTTAAATGGAGATAGTATTTCACACAACATGAAATTCACCATTTTAAAGTGTACGTCTCAGTGGTTTTTAGTACCATGGTTTTATTTACTATGCCGTGCAACCATCACCACTACCTCATTCCACAGCATTTCCATCACCCCAAAAGAAACCTTATACCTATCAGCAGTCCCAATTCCCACCTCCTTCCTTCCCCTGACAACTACTCATCTTTCTGTCTCTACAGATGTGCCTATTCTGGACAATACATACGAATGGAATCATACAATATGTGACCTTCTGAACCTGACTTATTTCACTTAGCACAATGTTTTCAAGGTTCATTAGTGAACACAGATCTTCACTTCTCTTTATGGCTGAATATTATTCCATTCATTGTATGAACAGACCTATTTATCCATTCATCAACTACACACACATTTGGGTTGTCTCCACTTTTTGGCTACCATGAATAATGTTCCAATCTACTTTTTAGTTTCCTGTTCTTAAATGTGAGTAGACCACCAGAAATCATTACCACATAAAAAAAGAAATTAATAGAAAGGACTATAAACACTAAAATGAACAGGAAAAAACCAACTGGGGAGACAGGAAGCATGCAAAAAGAGAACAACTTTTAGCTAACTTTAAAATTATCACTAATAAACTTTAGCTAATAAAAAATACCACATCCACAAAATAAAGGACTATTCCGAGAACCAGAGTTCCAGGAAACTAAAAATACACTAAAAAGAATGCAATGGATTTGGGAGAAAAGTTGAGGTGGCCTCCAAGAAAGGAGAACAAAAAGAAAATGAGATAAAAGATAGAAAAAATTAAAGAAAATGAGAAGATTAAAGAAATTCTAAGATATACAAAGTTTCAAAAATGTACCTCCCATATACCCTCTTCTCTGGAAGCCTGAAGGACAGGCCTCGCTAACATGAGTGACCAAGAAAGATGACGGGGGTGGAGCCCTTGGGACCCAACCCAAGGATAAGGACTACTATTTCAGGAATATCATCATGCCCCACACACAGAACAAATTTATAGATTAACTAATGTGCCTGATCATAAGAGATTTAAACATTCAAAAAAAGACAGCCTGGCATTAATTTAGTAATAAGTAAAAAATTAAATAAACATATAAAACAATAAATCCAAGGAAAACACAGAGTTTGGAAGGAAATGGAAAGGCAATTGCAGCATACTACATGGCTTAGCTGAAGATATCTTTCACATAGTCAAAATAACAAAAATGGATCTAAAAATTTCAAGACAATCCCCTAATGAGGATGAGGGAACAGGAAGGGTGTGTGCAAGGGTTAGGCTGGGAACGGGGGTAGTTCCTGAAGCAGGAAATAGAAACGCCTAAAACTGAAAAATCAAGGAGTTACAATATGGGAATGTTACTCAGAAATAGGAAGGAGGGCCAGGCAGGATGGCTTATGCCTGTAATCGTAGCACTGTGAGAGGCCAAGGCAGGTGGATCGCTTGAGTCCAGTAGTTTTGAGACCAGCCTAGGCAACATGGCAAAAAGTCTGCCCCTACTAAAAACACAAAAATTAGCTGGACATTATGGTGTGAGCCTGTAGTCCCAGTTACTCGAGACACTGTGATGGAAGGACCACCTGAGCCCAAGAGGTTGAGGCTGCAGTGAGCCATATAATTGCACCACTGTACTCCAGCCTGGGGGACAGGAGTGAGACCCTGTCTCAAATAAATAAATAAATAAATAAACAAATATGGAAAGAAATTTTCAAAGGACTCATTAAGAATAGAAAATAGTTACTTGGGGTCCAACACAGTGGCTCACGCCTGCAATCCCAGCACTTTGGGAGGCCGAGGCGGGCAGATCACGAGGTCAGGAGATTGAGACTATCCTGGCTAACATGGTGAAACTCCGCCTCTACTAAAAATACAAAAATTAGCCAGGCATGGTGATGGGCACCTGTCGTCCCAGCTACTTGGGAGGCTGAGGCAGGAGAATGGCGTGAACCCAGGAGGCGGAGCTTGCAGTGAGCCAAAATCGCGCCACTGCACTCCAGCTTGGGCGACACCCGTCTCAAAAAAAAAAAGAAAGAAAATAGTTACTTAGGGGATGGGGGTGCCTGATGTTCTTTATAATGGGCCAGATAGAAATCTTTGACGATTTTAAACTCTGTATATGTACAAATGGAACTTATGCTCATTCTGTTTTTAAAAAGCTGAGATGGGCCGGGCGTGGTGGCTCAAGCCTGTAATCCCAGCACTTTGGGAGGCCGAGGTGGGCGGATCACGAGGTCAGGAGATCGAGACCATCCTGGCTAACATGGTGAAACCCCGTCTCTACTAAAAAATACAAAAAACTAGCCGGGCGAGGTGGCACATGCTACTCGGGAGGCTGAGGCAGGAGAATGGCGTAAACCCAGGAGGCAGAGCTTGCAGTGAGCTGAGATCTGGCCACTGCACTCCAACCTGGGCAGTAAAGCGAGACTCCGTCTCAAAAAAAAAAAAAAAAAAGGCTGAGACTACAAAAATGTCCTGAAGAAAATAAATCTTAGTAAGTACCTTTAACTCAGGAAATAAAAGTATGTGTCTATCCCTCATAGGGTTATGAATGGCTTCTAAGCAATTTAGTGCTTTCCAGCGAAAATAAAGCAACTCCTGCTAAAACGAAAGTACCTTAGGAAAAAAGAAAAATAATAAAGCAACTCTCAACAATGGCTAAAATTTGGGGCACAAATTGATCAAAAGATTAAACATAAAGCACATTTATGAAGATACACTGACTCAAGCTATGTAAAAGCCATTTATCTCACCAGGTACAGCATTAACAACTCACTTCTTTTTTAGTAGACTTGTCCCTTTGTACATTACACTTCCTTCTCCAACACTCCAATCTTACTGTTATCAGACTCTTTGCACTCCACTCTGCCTGAACATACTTCCCACAGTTAACTCCCAGTCACTTGGGTCTCAGTGTAAATATCATCTGCTCATAGAGGTTATCTGATTTCTCCAGAAAGTATCCTGTCCCCTTCGTTCTAGATCATACTAGAGTCTTTATCTCAATCTGAAATGGTCACTTCCAGAAGGAAGAAACCTCATCTGTCTTGTTCACCACTTCATCTCCCACACTCTTAAGAGCACTTGGCACACACTAGGCACTCAAATATCAAGTTAACGAACCATGACTACTTACCTCAACATTGTTAGTTTTAAGAGTCTTACTGTATTCGCAAAGATTTCTTTTGAAGAATAAGTAAAAATTTGCTCCCACCTCTTACCTGCCTTGAAAACACACACACAAAAATCCTTCCAAACACAACTGAATGCTTACACTAAAGAATTATTTGCTGTTTTTCTCAAATTTTAACTGGGAATCTTATCGTTTGTCAATTCTACTTGAGTAAGAAGGAGAGAAAAACCAGAATAGGATGTGCTGGGGTTGGGCAGGCTGTTACACAGAGCAGCTGCTATGAGGAGTAAGAAACTGCGGCCGGGTGCGGTGGCTCACGCCTGTAATCCCAGCACTATGGGAGGCCAAGGCGGGCGGATCACAAGGTCAGGAGATAGAGACCATCCTGGCTAATACGGCGAAAACCAGTCTCTGCTAAAGATACAAAAAGTTAGCAGGGCGTGGTGGCATATAGTCTCAGCTACTCATGAGGCTGCGAGGCAGGAGAATGGCGTGAACCCAGGAGGCGGAGTTTGCAGCGAGCCAAGATCACACCACCACTGCACTCCAGCCTGGGCAACAGAGCGAGACTCCGTCTCAAAAAAAAAAAAGAAACTGGGAAGTCTGATGTGTAGAGAAATTTAGGATTCATTACTACTACTTTGTATTCCATGTAATTCACCCTTTGCTACCTCCTCAAGAAAACTACAGCAGAGGTCTCTGTTATTTACAAACAAAACAAATGCAAATGAGAAACTATCTCCTCTGAGAAGTCCTCCTTTACCTGTGTATCAATAAACATTTCCTTCAGTGTTACCTCTGGACTTGGTATGTTATTAGCACCCCGAGTTGTGTCTATTAACTCCAAGGAGCAGAGGGTTAAGTGTTTTCAGCCAGGCACAGTGGCTCATGCCCGTAATCCCAGCACTTTGGGAGGCCGAGGCTGGTGGATCACCTGAGGTCAGAATCAGAAGTTCGAGACCAGCCTGACTAACATGGTGAAACCCCTTCTCTACTAAAAACACAAAATTAGCCAGGCCTGGTGGCACATGCCTGTAATCTTAGCTACTTGGGAGGCTGAGGCAGGAGAATCACTTGAACCTGGGAAGCGGAGGTTGCAGTGAGCTGAGATAGCACCATTGCACTCCAGCCTGGGCAGCAAGAACAAAACTCCATCTCAAAAAAAAAAGTTTCCTCTGTATTGCCAGTATCTAGAACAGTGGCTGGCACAAATGTCTGTTCAACATGAAATCTAAAAGCAGTATCTAAATCAAAAAGGTCAATTATTTTAACTATACTTTTTTTTTGTTTTTCTTTTGAAACGGAGTCTCGCTCTGTCGCCCAGGTTGGAGAGCAGTGGCGCGACTTTGGCTCACTGCAACCTCCGTCTCCCGGGTTTAAGCAATTCTCTGCCTCAGCCTCCTGAGTAGCTGGGATTACACACACCCACAACCATGCCCGGCTGACTTTTGAACTACACTCTCATTTTCACTCAGCAAGGTAGAGGTAACTTGAAAAGTTTGGAGAGGCATACAAATGAAACACATACTTACTGTTTCAAAAGTATTCAATACCACCAAAGGGAAAAAAACATTAAAATAATCTCCATAATTGTGAAATCTGACAGGCACAGGTCTTGAGATGGACTGACAAAGACTTGCAGGGGGCCCACACTGATCAAAGTTCAAAAACATTTCGTATTTCCATTTTAAGACCTCTTTAACGAAGGTGTCAGAGACAGACTGTGATGACAAGAGAATGTTTACTGGAGAGGAAGATGGAAAATATTTGCTTTCACCAAATGGAACTTTGCAACCTTGCCTGTTGGAATTATTCGGAGACTGAGGATGAAGAACATTGCTCGAATTTTTCATTTCACCCACTGGCTTCTGAGCTACGAGGGGAGCTGGCTGTGGTACTTTCAAAATTGACTGTATCCCCTTTGACTTATTTTTTAGAGATGGTGAAAGTGCTGAAGAAGTTTCCAAAGATTTAGAAAGACCAGCAATTCGTGAAGTACTCTTTGAGCTAAAAATCTTAGCAGTGGTAGGTCTCAAAGGTTTAGATGCAGAAGGAGGCAAACCAGGTTTACGAAATACATCGTCATCTGCTGCTTTCACTTCAGAGTGTTGTGGGCAGTATTCACCCTGGTTTTTTGTGGTTTCAAGACAATCTTTGTACTTACACTTTGTGCCACCCAAAGATTCCAACTGAGGCTGACTTACAGAATCTTCTTCAACCTGAACTGTATCTTTCCCATGAATTAGTTCAATGAATTTATAATTGTCATTCTCCATTTGTGAACATAAATCCATATCTTCAGGATCATTTTGTGTTAAAAATAAGTTATCTTCCTCTATATCACTGCTGGAGTCAGGCTCTCCCTCGTTCAAAGTTGCCATCTCTGTATGATGTGCTGTCGAATCACCTCCCCCCAGAGGGTCCTCTGAAGTACAGACAATTACTTCACTTGTTGGTATTGTTCCATTTAACACTATAGAATCACACTGGTTCAAAGGGCAAGCACCATCAGTCGCTGGAGACCCATGTTTTGCTTTTATGGTTTCTGGTTCAGAAGGCATGCATTTTATTAATTGTTTTTCATTACTGTTGGCAAGTACCTCAGTTCCTCCTGTACAATCATAATCTGACCTATCAGATTCTGGTACAAGAAAGTCAGAATTCTGTGCTGTATGAGGCCCTGCTCTTGTAGTATCTGTACTTTCACAATCAGAAAGTCTTTGTCTATTTTTTTGTGATTTGGGTCTGATCTGCCTTTGCATCTGAAGTTCTTGACTAGTCAGCAGTTTCTTATTATTTCTGACAGACAGGTTCTGAGGAGAAATTAATTTAGTCTTTTTTCGAGTATCAACTACTCCAACAGTTTTGCCATGATCACGTAACTGAGCTACATAATCCAAAGATCGCTGGGACAACTCAAATGCCCTACGAGGACCCTTTTTCAGGCCAAGTTTCTCCACTGTTGAAGTTGGTTCAGGACACTGACGAAATTTCTTTGGTGGCACTATAGCAGGAGTTGTCCTACAACTGAGGTAATTTGAACTTCTATTCTGTCCTTTTTTGGCATCCGAATGAGTTTTCTTAGGGGTCTTAGAAACTGGAACTTTCCTGATGGGTTCTGTATAAGTACAAAGCTTTGAAGATTTCTTTTGTGAAACCGTAGTGGCTCTCTGAATACTTGAATTGGGAGTTGTAGTCCTTCTATCTATACTTTTAAAATCATTTCCAATAAGATCTCTCTTATTAGTATCAGACTGGCCCTCATTTCCGACAGAAGATGAAGGCCTCACAGGATCTTCAGGAATTGGCTTTTCAGATCGTTTTCTCTTAGGCTTTTTTACTTCAATTTCACAAAATTCCTCAACAGAAACACGACTGCTCTGTGGTCTTACGTGTTCTTCAATACCCTCTGCCCCTTTTTTAACAACTTCAGATACATAATCTGTACAATCCTGACCATTTGTGGTATTGGCTATAGGAGTCAAACATTTTTTCTCACCATCTTGAACTGAATTATTATTGTCTAGATGATCTTGCCAAACGGAAAACACTTCAGATGCACTTTCAAACTCAAAACACTGAGAATCAGATTCCTCAAACTGAAAAAGAGACTTCGTCTTTTCTTCCTTTACTGGATTCTTTTCCTCCTTGACTGTTGAAATGTGCTGCTCTGGACGTTCCTTCTCAAGGCATCTTTTGTCCTGTTTAGTGAGTTTCTCAAGACTCAGGATTCTTTCATCATCATCATCATCATCAGAATCTGAAATAATAATCACCTGTCCACGGGAGGCATCGCCAACATTATTTTGGTTAGCTGTGAAACATCTTTTATCTTCTTTTCCTTTCCTTTGTAGCTGGGATGAGTTCTGAGGGGAATCAGATGGAAACGTGATAACACTGGCTTGAGCTAGTAAAGATAATTTGTGAAGGTCTCTGTCTATCTGAGAATCCGTTAAGGTGTCAGATTTAGGACTGATGCCAGGGGCCTGTTCTCTTGTCAAGTTAGAATAAATCACATTGGTACTATTACTCATCGCCTCATCTCTTGATTCAGGTACAGTCATAAGATCTTTAAAGGAAGATGATTTCTTCTCTAAAGTATTGGCCATTTCTGTAAAGGGGATCGAATCTTTATCATCAACATGAAATTCCTGTATTTCACAACTGTTTTCATGGGAATAGAAAATATCTAACTCTTCATTCTTTAATTGCTTCTCTTCTGGCAATAAATTGTTTTGAGATTTTTGTTCTCCATTCTTATTATCATCCAGACCACCACTAGGGTCTAAAGAAAGATTGTGTATGAAACCACCTCCTTTCTGAACTCCTGTATCTTTCCTTGAATAGAAACGCTCAATGTTAGATACAGTCAAATTTTCGTCTAAATTGATAGTATTATTGACCAAAGTACTCTTCCTGTGTTGCTTCTTTATTACATGTGATAACTTTGCACAGATTTCATCTTTCTGTACCTTAGTTTTTCGTTTTGAGGTTTTAGCAAGAGCATCATCCTTTAAAGAGAAATCTTCATTTGATGTGGATACTTTTTCCAAAGCATCAGTGCTAGAATCAGTCAACAAACGTGTTGATACTATTATTCCTCTGTCACATCCCCTTTCTGGACCATTTCTTGAAGTACAATCCTCTGGTGTATATGAGGAGTTCTCCTTTACAGACTTCTGCTTCCTTGTACTTATTTTAATTTCATCTTCAGCTCTTTCAGTAAAAATGTTTTCACTACTCTGCTTTAAGCATGACCCAGCTGAGAGCTGGTCTTCTAGTTTCACATCCTTTATATAATTTTGCTCATCATTGTCACCTTCTATAGTGTTATCTGCTTTGATCAGTACACTGTCTTGCGCTTTCATTGGTTCTTTAGAAAATGTTGGGCTGGAAGCTTCCAAACAATGCATATCTTTTCTAGACTTCTTCCCTATTTGTTCACTTTCTTCTTTATTATAAGATGCAGGAGAGGTTTTACATGTAGAAGTCAGATCCACAAAAGTGTTACATGGAGGTGCTTTGAATTTTATGTTTCTAATAATTTGCTTTAAACAAGTTTGTAGCTCATGGGTTTCCTGACTAGTCAACTGCCAACCTAGAGATAAATTTCCTCTAAGGAATAAGTTGAGTTTATCCCAGAATCGCTTGCAAAGAGATTGCTGCCCAAGCTGATAACCTTCTTTAAGGAGACTTCTAATCAGCTGCACACAAGCAAGTTGTACAGAGTTCGATGGCATGGAATGCAACGACAGTGATGATATTATTGCTGTTCCTTTGGAGCAATTTCCAGATGATTTCTCAGAACTCCGTGTAAATGCAGTGGTAGGAAGCTTGGCACATTTGACGACAGCTTCTACCCATTGCTGGGAACTTACCCACAGCAAATGCAAACATTTTTTATTTCTATGCAGTTCAATCACTGATACCAAAATTAGAAGAAAAAATTCAGTGACTTTGTCACACATGGCATCTGTTTGGTTGAGGACATCTTTGACTTCAGAGTACAGATGATGAACAACCTCTACTATGTAAGCCACACCCAAATCCTTAAGATCCATGAGGGACTGGACAAAAGGGATGAACCACAGAAATGTGCTGTTATGAACACGCATGTCTTGACCAATATCTGACTGAAGCACACTGGCTAATGTTTCCATTTCTTCATACATGTTAGGACAATAATCTGGGCAAATGGCTGTTCTCCATCCAGAATCCTAAAAGGAAAGAAATGCTGATGTTCAGATAAATAAGCACCACTTATGACAGGTTCAACATCCAAGTCGTTAAGAAAAATATGTCTCCCAACTCTCTTATTTTGGTTTACCACATCATTATTATGGTATACAATGGAATGGTGTAATTGTGGCATACAATTATATCACAATCGTAATATACCTAACTCCAAAGAAACTAAAAATATAAACTGAATTTTGAGGTTAAAGTTACATAAAAAGACAAATTGATAACACTTTTATGTACTCTCAGCTTTTTTCCACTAGCTAGTTTTGATTTCTAGTCATACCACGTATGTCCCCATAAACTTTCCATCTTCCCTAAATGTACTTAGAAATTAATTTTCCAAAGTATACACACTGTAGTTAGAGTCCATCTTCCCCAATGCACAATACACCTGCTGTTCAATGAGAAGGTCTTTTACATAGTAGTAGATTGAGAACAGCTACATATCATAAAATCAACAACTCAACAAATTATATAAAATAGTCTACACAACACAAAGGCAATAAAACAGCATCTGAATTTTCAAAGTGTTTTATACCTTTTTGGTCTTTTCAGGATTATAATTGTATACGATCTGGCTGCAAGTCACCATATCATCCAAATACGACTCCGGTTCTAACTTGGTCCTTAAATATTAAGAATAAATAGAAATTACTGAAATTAAGGGGGGAAAAAAAGGCAGAAACACCTCTTGTTAAGAAATTCAGTGGGGCCGGGCGCGGTGGCTCACGCCTGTAATCCCAGCACTTTGGAAGGCCGAGGCGGGCGGATCACAAGGTCAGGAGATCGAGACCACGGTGAAACCCCGTCTCTACTAAAAATACAAAAAATTAGCCGGGCGCGGTTGTGGGCGCCTGTAGTCCCAGCTACTCGGGAGGCTGAGGCAGGAGAATGGCGTGAACCCGGGAGGCGGAGCTTGCAGTGAGCCGAGATCGCGCCACTGCACTCCAGCCTGGGCGACAGAGCGAGACTCCGTCTCAAAAAAAAAAAAAAAAAAAAAAAAAAAAAAAAAAAATTCAGTGGAACACACTTTCTTACAGAGATGATGTATAAATCCTGACATTAGCTGAACTAACCTTACAGAGCTGTTCCGTATATGTTGGATCTCTCTATTGTAGCTTGCATTGTTGATAATGGTTTGAAATGCCTCAATAGGATCAATAAGCTGACCCCAGACCTTAGATCCAAGGCGGTCCAGAATCACCATAAAACAGTGTAATGCTGGCCAGAAAGGATCCACACTATCATCTGAAATACAATGGCACAAATCGTTGAATTACTAAACAGTTAGAAAAACATACTAAAATACATTGAGAATTAAGCATTCTTTATCTAGTGAGTAGTAACCAAACTAAAAGCCAAGCAACAAATAATTTAAAGTAGCACGCCACCAATCCTTAGACACACATAGGTTTTAAAAAGCAGGTACATTTTCAAGATTTTTTTTCAAGCAATACTATGATACTTCTGAAAAACAAAAAATTAATGGCAAATTATTTAATGGGCAAGAAAACAGTAGAACAGTCTAGGTAAACATAATCTTTTCACACCCTATTTGCCATACCAGAAACAACCTTTTCTAACTTAGCTCCTCAACCCCTCCCAAAACTTTGTAGTCCCATCCTCCAATAACTAACAGAAAAGAAGATGAAAAAATATAAAGGAAAGAGAAAGAAACTTGGTATTTACAGATCTACATGAAGCCCACAACACAAGAAATTCTCTTTCAGCATGATCCTGAATTTTGTGTCATGCAGTTAGTGTAAATGACTAAAATCTTTTTTTTTTTTTGGCGACGGAGTCTTGCTCTGTAGCCTAGGCAGGAATGCAGTCGCGCGATCTTGGCTCACTGCAAGCCCCGCCTCCCAGGTTCACGCCACTCTCCTGCCTCAGCCTCCCCAGTAGCTGGGGCTACAGGTGCCCACCGCCACGCCTGGCTAATTTTTTCTATGTTTTAGTAGAGATGGGGTTTCACCATGTTAGCCAGGATGGTCTCGATCTCCTGACCTTGTGATCTGCCCGTCTCGGCCTCCCAAAGTGCTGGGATTACAGACGTGAGCCACCGCACCCAGTCAATGACTAAATTCTTTAGCTAAGGAGTAAGGCAAAGATACACACTCTTCATCCGTCCGTATCTCAACGTGGCTTTGCTATTATCTACTTTTCATCCAACTTCCTGCTTCTCTATTAGATATGCAGTAGCAATATACTGCCCTACTCAAAGACCTTCAATGGCTACTTAATGTCTTCCAAGAAAATTCAAAGTCCTCAGTCAAGAACTTAAAAAATACTGATCTACTGTTTATTTCCATTTTTATTTTTCATATTCCTGTAATCATATACTATCTACAGCAAAAATAGATCACTGCCTTTTTCCAAAATAAGCCCTAGAATGCCCTTGCTTCTAGCACAACCTATCAAAATCCTACTCATCCTTAAAAGTTCAGCTTAAATGCCTCCTACTATATATTAAACATTCCCCCACTTCAGTCATCTACAGTACTCTTCTAAGGCAAGTGCTGGAATTCACTCAGTTACTGCTAGTTGGTAAGTCATCCTAGAACTTGGGACTTTCCTTCCCTCATACTTCTCAGACTTTGTCACAGTCATCTGAACTTTCTTATATATTTTTCTATCCTCCAACGCATCTGAAACAGTGCCTGTGTCTAGTAAGCTTACAAGAAAGAAAGTAGCTAGGTGAAGACCATTATGAAAAGTTTCTCAAAGAGGTAATTAAAATTTTGAAGACGAGGCTGGGTTCAGTGGCTCACGCCTGTAAATCCCAACACTTTGGGAAGCCGAGGCAGGAGGATTGTTTGAGCTCAGGAGTTCGAGACCAGCCTAGGCCACATAGTGAGAGCTGGGTAACGTGGCACATGCCTGTGGTCCCAGCTACTAGGGAGTCAGAGGCAGCAGGATGACTTGAGCCTGGGAGGTTAAGGCTGCAATGAGACCTGATTGAGCCACTGCACTCTAGGGTGGGTGACAGAGTGAGATCCTGTGTCAAAAGAAGGGGAAAAAAGGCCGGGCGCGGTGGCTCAAGCCTGTAATCCCAGCACTTTGGGAGGCCGAGGCGGGTGGATCACGAGGTCAGGAGATCGAGACTATCCTGGCTAACATGGTGAAACCCCGTCTCTACTAAAAATACAAAAAAAAAAAAAACTAGCCAGGCGTGGTGGCGGGCGCCTGTAGTCTCAGCTACTTGGGAGGCTGAAGCGGGAGAATGGCGTGAACCCGGGAGGCGGAGCTTGCAGTGAGCCGAGATCACGCCACTGCACTCCAGCCTGGGAGACACAGCGAGACTCCGTCTCAAAAAAAAAAAAAAAAAAAAAAAAGATGATAAGGGAGCTAGCTTAACAGAAAGGACAGAGTTATACATGTAGTTAGGCAAAGGGAAAGAAATGAACAATTTACGCAGTAAATGTTGGCAAAAGAGTAACAGCCTTAATCAGATATAATCTAGCAAGAAAATATATGCCACAGGCCAGGCGTGGTGGCTCACACTTGTAATCCTAAAACTTTGGGAGGCCAAGGCAGGCGGATCACATGAAGCCAGGAGTTCAAGACCAGCCTGGCAAACGTGGTGAAACTCCATCTCTACTAAAAATACAAAAATTAGCCAGGTATGGTGGCGCATACCTGTAATCCCAGCTACCTGGGAGGCTGAGGCAGGAAAATTGCTTGAACCCAAAGGCAGAGACTGCAGTTGGCCAAGATTACACCACTGCACTCCAGCCTGGGTGAGAGAGAGAGACTTGGTCTCAAAAAGAAAAAACAAAACAAAACAAAACAAAAAATATATATATATGCCCTATCAACAAAAGAATAACAATATATTTATATCAGAATCTCCCACAAATGAGTTTATATACAACATTCAAGTTGCATGGGGAAGAGAATGAGGGGAAAAATTATATTCATTATGTTTTCATAGGATCTGGTATACTTGGTCTTTATTAATTCATTAACTTCAAAAAGATTCAAAGCACTTATTTAATTACAGATCCTTCATGATTAGCATGATACAAGCATCAGCAAAAGGAGGTCAGGATCTAATAATAAAGACAACTACAAGTTTTAGGCCTCATTATCTAGACTATCTAGAGCAGCATATCCAAGAGAATGTTCTGTGATCATGGAAATGTTCTGTCTATGCACCGTTCAATACAGTACAGGGTACAGTACAGGCACGTGTGGCCACTGAGCCTTGAAATATGACTAGTGGGACCAAATAACTGCATTTTTAATTTTAACTGACTTAAATTTGTTTTAATAATCATATGTGGCTGGCAGTTACTGTATTAGAGAATCACAGAGAAACAAAGAGGCAGGCAAAGGGAGGTCATGGGACAGAGAAGGCTTTTCCCACAATGTTAACCACAATGTCATTACAAATGGGTGTCCCAGAGGTCCTGATATTTATCCTACCACCAACTTTTTCATCATGAAAAAGTAGATTAACTTCCCTTCTTCTATGGAAGGAAGGTACTGAATTAAATTATAAAGGTCCTTTCTGATTTAAAAGTCTGAATCTGGGCCCAGCACTGGTGACTCATGCCTGTAATCCCAGCGATTTGGCAGGCCAAGGCAGGCAGATCACCTGAGGTCAACAGCTCAAGACCAGCCTGACCAACATGATGAAATCCCGTCTCTACTAAAAATACAAAAAAATCAGCCAGGCGTGCTGGTGCACACCTGTAGTCCCAGCTACTTAGGAGATTGAGGAAGGGGAATTTCTTGAACCCAGGAGGTGGAGGTTGCAGTGAGCTGACATCCCATCATTGCACTCCAGCCTGGGCAACAAGAGTGAGACTCCGTATCAAAAAACAAAACAAAACGAAAAAGTCTGAATCTATTACTAAACCAGAAAAACTCTTTTCTCCACAACATGCACCAATTCCTGCAAAGACACTATCGTTTTAAAAGTGCATCATCATCACCATACTCAAAAGCATTCACCAAGTAAAATTTATTACCATCTGATTGCCTCTCCATAGTGTGAAGTATCGATTGCATAAAATCATTTTGTTTGTCTGAGCCCAACAATAGGGAATCCATGGCTTGTTCCTCAAGAATGGTCAGCAACATGCAAATACCTGTAAGATCATTTAGAGTTATATTGAATTGATGAAATAATACTATTCTAATGCCTGGTTTAGTTTGCAAAAGAAAAACAAGGCAGGAAGATGAAGCAAGATAGTATTTAGTTTCTCAAACACTTAAGTCTTAGATATTCATACACAACTGCTCCCAAGTAACAGAACTTTAGACTAATTCAAGTGTCAAAGTAGAAAATGGTTAGAAAACAATTTCTAAGATAACTACCATATAAACTGTATCTCATCAATATAAGATGCCTTCAATTTTAAGATGCACCATATTCCATATACCGCTAAGAAAGAAAAAAAATCACTGCCAATTACGACACGTGACCTTAAGATCTGGAATCAAGGAAATGGTATAGAAGTATTTTGAGGCCGGGCGTGGTGGCTCATGCCTGTAATCCCAGCACTTTGGGAGGCTGAGGCGGGCAGATCACGAGATCAGCAGATTGAGACCATCCTGGCTAACACGGTGAAACCCTGTCTCTACTAAAAATACAAAAAAATTAGCTGGGTGTGGTGGCGGGTGCCTGTGGTCCCAGCTACTCGGGAGGCTGAGGGGCAGGAGAATGGTGTGAACCCAGGAGGCAGAGCTTGCAGTGAGCCGAGATGGCGCCACTGCACTCCAGCCTGGGCAACAGAGCAAGATTCCGTCACCAAAAAAAAAAAAGAAGTATTTTGAGCCACTATAGAACTTGTAAACAATGCTGACAATTCTTCCTACCAGGAAAATTTAATATTTTTAAGAGACAGGATCTCCCTCTGTCACCCAGGCTGGAGTGCAGGGGCACAATCCTAGCTCACTGCAGCTTCAAATTCCTGGGCTTAAATGATCCTTCCACCTCAGCCTCCCAAGTTGCTGGGACTACAGGCGTGCACCACCATGCCCGGTTCTACCAGGAAATATTTTACACACTGAAAAAGGAGTATTAACAATCAAACCCTGTTTAAAGCCAACTATTACACTAATATTTTGTTAATAAAATGTGTCCTTAAACAAGATTCAATTCATTTGCCAGTGCTTGAAAATGTACCTCTTACTACACAAAAGTTTGTAGGATATAAATACTGTTTAAAACAAGGTATGTAATAGTTAAGTCAATTTAATGACAGAATAAGAACTGGGAACTATAAAATCCTATCTTTAGCAAGTTTTATCAGATTACCAAAAGAGAACACTTCCCTTTTAGGACAATCAAGAACTACAGGGTCGGGCGCGGTGACTCACGCCTATAATCCCAGCACTTTAGGAGGCTGGGGTGGGCAGATCACTTGAGGTCAGGAGTTCAAGACCAGCCTGGCCAACATGGTGAAACCCTGTCTCTACTAAAAATACAAAAAATTAGCCAGGTGTGGTGGCATTCCCCTGTAATCACAGCTAATCAGGAGGCTAAGGCAGGAGAATTGCTAGAACCTGGGAGGTGGTGCAGCGTGCAGTGAGTGGAGATGGTGCAACTGCACTCCAGCCTGGGCAACGGAGTGAGACTCTGTCTCAAAAAGCAGAACTATATGAAAATACTAAGTGGCCGGGCGCGGTGGCTCACGCCTGTAATCCCAGCACTTTGGGAGGCCGAGGCGGGCGGATCACAAGGTCAGGAGATCGAGACCACGGTGAAACCCCGTCTCTACTAAAAATACAAAAAATTAGCCGGGCGCGGTGGCGGGCGCCTGTAGTCCCAGCTACTCAGGAGGCTGAGGCAGGAGAATGGCGTAAACCCGGGAGGCGGAGCTTGCAGTGAGCCGAGATCATGCCACTGCACTCCAGCCTGGGTGACAGAGCGAGACTCCGTCTCAAAAAACAAAAAAAAAAACAAAAAAAAAGAAAATACTAAGTATATTAGTGTAGGAACAATACTCACCTAACCAATAGCTTTTGTAGTTGGTAGTATCATACATGTGTGAGGGCAGAAGAATTAGTTTACCCTTCTCTAGGACAGAAGAAGTATAAATGTCTGGACTCTCTAGAAGTCCCAACTCAATGACTTTAAAAAGGCAAATTAAAACTTCTTGTAAGTCATAATAATCATCTCTGTCCACTTTCCCCAAGTTTCTTGCAGTCAAGATAGCCCAACGCCGAACCTAAATGCAGAACATAATATGTTTATTACTCAATTCAAAAAACAATGGTCTACATACAGTAAGAACATGGATAAGAAAACAGGATTCTCCGCAGATTTTAAAAGACATGTGAGATACTAATTAATGCAACCTGTAGACCTTCTTCGATCCTGATTTGAACATACGAGTCCTAATAAACAGTTTGAGACAATCCTTTCCATTCATTCAAACACTGACTGGCAACACAACATTAAGGAATTATTCTTTTAGATGCAATAATAGTATTTTTCTGGTCGAGCACAGTGGTTTACAACTGTAATTTCAGCACTTTGGGAGGCTGAGGCATGCAGATCACCTGAGGTCAGGAGTTCAAGACCAGCCTGGCCAACATGGCAAAACCCAGTCTCTACTAAAAATACAAAAAAATTAGCTGGACATGGTGGTGCACTCCTGTAGTCCCAGCTACTTGGGAGGCTGAGGCAGGAGAATTGTTTGAACCTGGTGGAGAGAGGTTGCAGTGAGCCAAGATCATACCACTGTACTCCAGCCTGGGCGACAGAGTAAGACTCCATATCAAAAAATATATATACAACAATATTTTTCGGGTTTTTTAAGTCCTTACCTTTTAGAAATACATACTGAAATATTTTGTGGATGAAATGCTCTGATGTCTAAGATTTGCTCTAAACTAATCCAAAGGGGAGTGGAATGTTGACCACGTATTGATAAAGCTAACTGATGGATTATGGGGGGTTCATTACACCATTCTCGCTACTTTTATGTTTATCATTTTCCATAACAGAATGTTCAAAAAAGGAAAGAAAACACAAAATGAGGAATCTCAAAAGAAATCAAAGGCCGTTTCTAAATGGCAAAATAGCATAAAGAAGTGATTTTAAATTTCTTGGAGGCTATGAATTAAATTTAGTGCTCACAACCAGCCTTAAGCAAAAATAAACTAAATAAAAATATAGAGTGCATCCTTCATAGTAAAACTGTTATTTTACAAAATACATTATATAGGCACATGTATACTTTTTCACTACAGATTGTAGTCAAACAGTTGGAAAAACACAGACCCCCACATGAGCTCTATGCCAACATAAGCAACAAATTATAAACTACAGAAAAGGTTTTGGAATCCATGAGTTTTTTTTTTTTTTTTTTTTTGAGACAAAGTCTGGCTCTGTCGCCCAGGCTGGAGTGCAGTGGCATGATCTCGGCTCACTGCAACCTCCGCCTCCTGGGTTCACACCATTCTCCTGCCTCAGTCTCCTGAGTAGCTGGGACTGCAGGTGCCCACCACCACGCCCGGCTAATTTTTTGTATTTTTAGTAGAGACGGGGTTTCAGTGTGTTAACCAGGGTGGTCTCGATCTCCTGACCTTGTGATCCGCCTGCCTCGGCCTCCCAAAGTGCTGGGATTACAGGCTTGAGCCACCGCACCCGGCCCGGGTTCTTACTGATAAGTGGTAGAAGGGGAAAAAGCTCTTGATTACTGTACAATCAATGTCAAGTGGTAACTAGTAAACATAGAGAGTGCTGGAGTTAGGAAATTACCATCTTGCAATCATGATAGAAAAACTGGTTCAGGCAAGACACATGAATGAATGCTAAATTTAGGAGGAGATTTTGGTGAAATGCAGAGTATTTACATGGTCTTAAAGTATCTAAACGATAGAAATTATACAGTAGAGAAATGGGACATCTTCACAGAAAGCTCAAAATTTACATCACCATGAGTTGCAAAGGACATGGCGTGCCTCTCTACATATGACAAGGTGAGAAGGACAGTAACATCACTTACATGGTACTCCAGTTGGGAATGTATAACCTGAACCTATGCATGAGGAAACATCAGACAAACCCAAAGTGAGGAACACCTTTTTTTTTTTTTTTGAGATGGAGTCTTGCTCTGTCACCCAGGCTGGCATGTAGTGGCACAATCTCGGCTCACTGCAACCTCCGCCTCCCAAGGTCAAGTCATTCTCCTACCTCAGCCTCCCAAGTAGCTGGGATTACAGGCGCGCGCCACCACGCCCAGCTAACTTTTGTATTTTTAGTAGAGATGGGGTTTCACCATGCTGGCCAGGCTGATCTCGAACTCCTGACCTTGTGATCCACCCACCTTGGCCTCCCAAAGTGCTGGGATTACAGGCGTGAGCCACCATGCCCAGCCTCACTTATTTTTTTAAAAAGAGACAGAGCAGGAATGACTGTGTTCTTCAGAAAAGTAATTGTCATGAAAGACAATGAAATGTTCCAGATTAAAGAGGACTAAATGGACATGACAGCTAAACACAAGACCTCTTACCAGCAGTAACAAGAGATTTTGCAAATCTATGACCTCTCCAAAATTGTATTCTCAGGCTATCACACAAATATAAAATGGTGTATCATTATGGTCTTATTATTTCTCTGATCATTAAATATAAAACGCTCCTTCACATATTTATTAGCTATTAGTAGTTTCTCGTCTGGCACATGACTGTTCAGTTCAGATCTTCACCCATTTTTTTCGTATTATTAATAATATGATTATCTTCTTCCAATTTTTTAATTTTTTTTGAGAAAGAGTCTCACTCTGTTGCCCAGGCTGGAGTGCGCCAGCATGATCAGGGCTCACTGCAGCCTCAACCTCCTGGGCTCAAGCGATCCTCCCACCTTAGCCTACTGAGTAGCTTAGGGCTACATGTGTGCAGCGCCATGCCCAGCTAATAAAAAAAATTTTTTTTTTAAAGATAGGTTCCTGCTATGTTGCTCAGGCTGCTCTTGAATTCTTGGCGTCCAGCAATCCTCCGGCCCTGGCTTCCCAAAGTACTGGGCTTTCGAGCATGAGCCACCATGTCCAGCCCTTTTCCCAATTTTTAACTAGTATTTTCACTCTCTTAATGATGTTGTTTGATAAACAATAACTTTTCATTTTAATATAGTCAAGTTCATCAACTTTCCTTTCATAATCAATGCTTTCGTTTTTACAAAACCCTTCCTCAGACCAGGCGTGGTGACTCACGCATGTAATCTCAACACTTTGGGAGATGCCAGGGCACTTGAGCCCAGGAGTTCAAAACCAGCCTGGGCAACACAGCAAAACCCCATCTCTACAAAAAATTAGCTGGGCATGGTGACCAAGGCAGGAGATTTTGGTGAAATGCTTCAGCCTGGGAGGCAGAGATTACAGTGAGCTATCATCACGTCACTGTACTCCAGCCTAGGTGACAAGGCCAAGACCCTGTCTCAAAAAATAAAACAAACCTTCCTCACCTTATAATCTAAATGCTATACACCTCTATTTCCTGCGAAGAGTTTGAAAACTGAACCTCATTATGGTTTTTTAGACAGATTTTGTCATTATGAATGATAATGAGGTAGGGATCTAATTTCTCTTTCCATATAGTACAACTTTCTTTTTGTGAGATGGAGTTTCGCTCTTGCTGCCCAGGCTGGAGTGCAATGTCACTATCTCGGCTCACTGCAGCCCCTGCCTCCCAGGTTCAAGTGATTCTCCTGCCTCAGCCTCCCAGGTAGCTGGAACTACAGGCGTGCACCACCACACCTGGCTAATTTTTTTGTATTATTAGTAGAGACAGGGTTTCCTCATGTTGGCCAGGCTGGTCTCGAACTCCTGGCCTCAGATGATTCACCCACCTCAGCCTCCCAAAGTGCTGGGATTACAGGTGTGAGCCACCGTGCCCAGCCCTATCTCCAGTATTTCTTTGTCCTGATTTTTAATTTTCTCTTTCTGGGACGTCTTACATCTTTGTTAACACTACTACTTCTACCCTCCATTTATCTTGTAGCTTTTCTTTTTATATTTTCTATTTCTTTTTTTCTTCTTAGGGATTTGCCAACCTGGTCTTCTAATTCAGTTCTCTTGGCTGTACCCACTGTATTATTTATCCCATCTCCTGAAGTCTCCTAAATATCTCATTTTTCAATCTTACAACAACTTGGCTTGGTTCTCACATTTTCTTTTTTTTTTTATTATACTTTAAGTTCTAGGGTACATGTGCACAATGTGCAGGTTTGTTGGTTCTCACGTTTTCTAGTTCTCATTTCACATTAGTATCTTCCCATATTTCTTCTAGCACATTTACTATAATAATTTTAAGTTTATTGGACAAGTGTTCTAATATATCAGCTTCTACTGAAATCTTTATGTTTCTCATGTGTCTATTTTTTTTAGTTTGTGAATTCCCTTTCACTCTGGGGTACTGGCTCCTGTCAGGCGGTGCCTGTGGAAGGCCAGACTCCAGACTGGCTTATGCCCAATCAATTCAGAGCTGAGTGGTGGATAAAATCCAAGCCAGAAAAACGTAATCACTCACTGACATGGGTGATCACTCCCAGGGAGAAGCAGCATTAGAAGACACTACTGGGCTATAATCCCCCAATTCCTGGGGTTGAGAGGGGATGATACTGAAGCAATCATCAGCGGTTAATTGGTCTCCACGTGCTTGTCTCAGTGCCTCACAAACATCAGGGGTTATCCACTGTCCTGATTTCAATCCTACCTTCAGCTGGATCGGATCTTTTAGTTGAGAACAGATTTGGATACAGGTTTTATTCATCTAAGGCAATGGTGAAGGAGAACTGGAAGCAGAACCTTAACAGTTCCTTTTCTACTTTATTCTCCCACAGCCCATTTTAATTCTCAGGCTGTAGGAGAATGCTCTCAGAGATAATTTCATAGTACCCCCCACAGGTACTCCCTGATAGGACCCAATACCCCAGAGTGAAAAGGAATTCACAAACTAAGGATATTCTCTTCCCCATCTCCCACATTCACCTTTCAAAACAGCCCTTGTCAGCTGGACGTGGTGGCTCACACCTGTAATCCCAGCACTTTCGGGGACCAGGGTAGGTGCATCATTTGAGGTTAGGAGTTCGAGACTAGCCTGGCCAACGTGGTGAAACCCTGTCTCTACTTCCAGCCTGGGCAACAGAGCGAGACTCCGTCTCAAAAACTAAAAAACAGTAATAAAAAAAATTGTTTTAAATAAACCAGCCCTTGTCAACTCAGAGTTTCTCTCAATGTTCTCCATTTTCTCTTTCAAGTTCCTCTAGAGTTAAACCTAGGGAAAGGACCGATAGCACTGGTCTTCATTCTCTGTCAGAGCACACGCTTTCTTCACGTGTTTCAGGGATTTGGTTTGCAAGCTCATCTGACAGGGAGGAATTCTGTGTCCCTCCTACCACTATCCCTCCCCTTCCTAAATGTAAATTTGGGCTGGTCTCTATCCATCCTTCAGAGTCCTGCTCCAGAACTAGGTCTACTATCAGCAGCCCAGGACTCCCAACCTTTGGTCACCTAAGGACTAGGTAGACTCGGTCACCAAGGCTGCAAGTGCTTGGCCCAGGCCCTGGTTACAAGACCAGACCTGCTTCCTCCATATGTACACAGCTTTTAAAAAGCCAATGAACCTTTTTAATACTTTGGCAACCTTCTTTCACAGGCAGAGGAGCACCGCCATCTGCCCCTTGTTTGGAGTGCGGAGTTTGGCTTTGGTTCTTTTTGCCTGGAGTATACTTCTAATTCCTGCTGTCCTGCACAAGCTGAATCCCCAACTACCCACCGCCACCCAGGCCTACGGGTTTCCACTCACTTACTACTTTAGGTTTCTGTTCCACTGCTGGTCCACAGAAATAAGTTTTCCTTTGGAGGAAAGTGATTATACCTCTTTAATTTCCTCCTTTTGCATTTTTTTATATCATTGGTATGTGTTTGGCCCAGAGGAAACTGAAATTCACCATTATCTTCACTGACAATCCCATTACCATGCTTTTTTTAAAAAAAATCATTTTTCTTGCCTTACATTGGCAGAGCAGCCCTTCCTGACTACTGGCTTAAAGTAGTCATTCAGTTCTAGGTGGCATTAGGCATGAGACCTGAAGTACAGACTGTCTTACCACAAAAGGTGACAAGATCTCAAACCTTAGCCATAGGGCTATGTCAGGTTTCAATGCTACCTGCTTCTATTCCCGCTCACTGTTCTGGCTTTTGTCCTTCTTCACTTCTAGCACCAGAATTTCCTAGTCTCCGTCCCTACCTTCCCTTGTTTTAATTCTCATCTATGAGAAAATAACTTTTCAAATGTTTTAGCCAGTATCTCCACGTGTTTGCAGTGGGACAAGCAGGTGAGAAGTCAAGAGAAGAGATCTTCTTGAGTTCAATTCAACACAGTGAAAGAACATCAAGTTATTTCCACCCGTCTTTTTTTTTGAGATGGAGTCTCACTCTGTTGCCCAGGCTGGACTGCAGTGGTGCAATCTCGGCTCACTGCAAGCTCTGCCTCCCCGGTTCACGCCATTCTCCTGCCTCAGCCTCCTGAGTAGCTGGGACTACAGGCGCCCGCCACCACGCCCGGCTAATTTTTTTGTATTTTTAGTAGAGACGGGTTTCATCGTGTTAGCCAGGATGGTCTTGATCTCCTGACCTTCTGATCCGCCCACCTCAGCCTCCCAAAGTGCTGGGATTACAGGTGTGAGCCACCGTGCCCGGCCTCGTTTGCCTTTTAAGCTGAATTATCACCTGTCGGTAAGTATCCCCTATCCTCTCAGATCCCCTCTTCTTTGACCACACAGCAACCTCTACTTAACTGTAGTAAATTTTAAAACAAGAAAAATTTTAGCAAACATTTTAAACAAAATCTGCACCAAAAACCTCTACTATAGCTATCTATAGGTACAAAAGTACAATATATCCTTCTACCACCCAACACTCATACTCACCATATCATTGGGATGGACCAAAAACAAATAGATCCCTGGATGTTTGTCAAACACCTGAAAGGAGCAATTGGCTTGTTCCATCCGACAAAGTGCTTCAACACATAACTCGTCTAAAAGGAAAAAAATAAGTAAAATATATAAATCTTATCATCTTATCAAGATTACCTAAATTAGGTTCCTTGGTTTATTCTGTAAATAAATAAAAATTTGCTTTTTTCCCCCAAATTGAGGCATAAAAATGCTTATATTGTAAATGCAGGAATAATATGTAACTATTTGACAGGCTAAATCAGTTGGTCATAGCGTGTTCTTGGAAATTATTCTGACCTTATTAGAATAGATCCCTTTTTTGCCAGGCGTGGTGGCTCACGCCTGTAATCCCAGCACTTTGGGAGGCCAAGGTGGGCAGATCACCTGAGGTCAGTAGTTCGACTGACCAACATGCAGAAACCCCGTCTCTACTAAAAATACAAAATTAGCCAGGCATGGTGGCGCATGCCTGTAATCCCAGCTACTCAGGAGGCTGAGGCGGGAGAATCACTTGAACCCAGGAGGTGGAGGTTGCGGTGAGCCAAGATCGTGCCATTGCACTCCAGCCTAAGCAACAAGAACAAAACTGTCTCCAAAAAAAAAAAAAAAAAAGATTGTATCTCTTTATTTACACTTATAATTATCTCCATAGGGAATGTATAAAGGACCTGTAACCATACGGTTGTAAGTCCAATTCCATTTGTATTTTATGTTTTGATCCACCTAGACTTTATCTGACACAAAAATAAGGAACAAAGTCAGCTTTACCCCTAAGCAACTAGCTGTCCCATTCTCATTTACTGAACAATCCATTTACCCTTTTACATGAATCAACTTTAACTGTAAAATTTCAAAAAAAATTATCATTTTTTATTTCCAATAATATAGTTTTTTCACTAGTGGCACTGGCTGGCTTTGAGGATGGGAGGCACAATGATAGAAAAGCACGAAGGGTGCTCCTGGGATGTTGATAATGTTTTGATTTTTGATCTGGATGCTGGTTACACAAATGTGTTTGATTTGCAAAAAAAAAAAAAAAATCAAACATATACTTTTGTGGATATTCTTTAATATTTGAAAAAAATCTTAGAATTTTCAAATCTAGTTACTTCGAATTTATTGGTTTAGACAAAACTGACTCGCACTTTTAGATCTACTTTTCAGTTTACTGAAAATACAGTAAGTAAACAAGATAAATAACAGTACAGGAAAGAAATCAGAAAAATCCATAAAGTGTGTTATTCTACACGGCAAATATATGGCCTCCCCCAACAAGTCAGACTCATGGCCAAAAAAAAGATGAGGGCACAAGTTGGTTTCTGTACAAACACAGTTGGCATGTGCAGGGGTTTGGTTCCAGGGTACCAAAATCCACACACAGCTGAGTCCTGCAGTTGGCCCTGAGAAACCAGCATATACCTAAAGTCGACCCTCCAGAGAAGCGGGTTTTGTAACCCATAAATACTGTATTTTTGATTCCACTTGGGTTGAAAAAAGATCCATGTATGACAGGATCTGCACAGTTCAAGGATCAACAAAGATTGTTTTTGGGTTTTGTAGAGACAGGGTCTTGCGCTGTTGCCCAGAATGAAGTACAGTGGTGTGCTCATGGCTCACCACAGGCTCAACCTCCTGGGCACAAATGATCCTCTCACCTTAGCCTCCTGGGTACCTAGGAATACAGGCACGTGCCATCACATCCAGCTGAATTTTATTTTTCGTAGAGATGGGGGAGGGAGGGTATTGCTATGCTGCCGAGGCTGAGAAGGACTGTTTTGAATTAAAAGAACTATGTACCAAATGTACTGTGTGGTCCCTGACTAGATTCTAATTTAAGCAAATCAGCCAAAAACACATTTTGCAACTATTGGGAAAATATGAAAATGAACTAGATTTTAGTATTGTTATTTTGGGCCAGGCCTGCTGGCTCACACCTATAATCTCAGCGCTTTAGGAGACCGAGGTGGGCAGATCGCTTGAGGTCAGCAGATTGAGACTAGCCTGGCCAACATGGCGAAACCTTGTCTCTACTAAAAATACAAAAAATTAGCCAGGTGTAGTGGCAGGCGCCTGTAATCCCAGCTACTCAGGAGGCTGAGGCAGGAGAATCGCTTAAATCCAGGAGGCAGAGGGTGTCATGAGCCAAGATCGTGCCATTGCACTCCAGCCTGGGTGACAGTGAGACTCTTTAAAAAAAAAAAAAAAAAGGTATTGTTAGATTTGATAGGTTAGGGAAACGTCTTTGCTTTCAAGAGATTCATATTATGAACTACAAATATCAACAACCAAAATCTAGACAGCTATAATAAGCCATGCCATGGTGGTTAACGAAAATTACTACAGAATAGCATTTCCCAACCAGGGGTGATTTTATACCTTACCCCCCAAAAGGGATATTCAGCAACGTCTGGAGATATTTTTGGTTGTCACAAAGGAGATAGGGAGTGCTACCGGCATTTAGTAGACAGAGGCCAGGGATGCTGCTACACATCCCACAATGGATGGCAGAGCCCCACAGCAAAGGATTATCCAAAATGTCACCAGTGCAAGGCTGAGAACCCCGCCACAGATAAATTACAAGAATGGAAATTATTATTACTATTTTTTAAGACAGAGTCTCCCTCTGTCACCCAAGCTGGAGTGCAGTGGCACAATCTTGCTTCACTGCAACCTCCGCCTTTCAGGTTCAAGTGATTCTCCTGCCTCAGCCTCCTGAGTAGCTGGGATTACAGGTGCCTGCCACCACACCTGGCTAATTTTTCTATTTTTAGTAGAGATGGGGTTTCACTATGTTAGCAAGGCTGGTCTCAAACTCCTGACCTCAGGTGATCCGCCCGCCTCAGCCTCCCAAAGTGTTTGGATTACAGGTGTGAGCCACCATGCCCAGCAAGAATGAAAATTATTAATAATTGAACAAATAGATGAACAGATACGTAATAAAGCAAATATAGCAAAATGTTAACAACCGTATAATCTATGTGATGCGTATATGCTGTTCACTCTATAATTTATTTTTCTATGTTAAAAAAAATTTCACAACAAAATGCTGGGAGCCAGGCATAGTGGCTCAGCCTTATAATCCCAGCAATTTGCGAAGCTGAGGTGGGAGGACTGCTTGAGCCCAGGAGTTCAACATCAGCCTGGGCAACACAGTTAAACTTCATCTCTACAATAGATACAACATAAAATTAGCTGGACGCAATGGCACACACCTGTACTCCCAGCTACCCACAAGGCTCAGGCAGGAATATTACTTGAGCCCAGGAGGTAGAGGCTGCAGGGTGCCATGACTGCGCCACTGCACTTCAGCCTAGGAGACAGAGCAAGACCCTGTCTCTAAAAAAAAAAAAAAAAACTTCAGTTGCCCTCTGAACAAGGTAAGTTTGAACTATGCCCCTAAAAACAGATATTCTGTGTTTGAACTCAAAAAATCAAAAATGCTGGGAAAAAATGAAGTCCTAATTATTTATCCTAAGTTTAGCAAACAAATTTGCAATAAGCCTAAATTCTTATGACACTAAAATAATAAAACTGAAATAACTTGAGGAACCATCAAGATACTCACTAACACGTTCATGTAGAAGCAAATAAGGATATTTCAGTATTTCAAGAAGAGGAACTCGAAGCTTATTTTCAAAGTCTTGTCCAGTGATGTCAAACAGTGGCATCTCTCCATTGTTGTCTACTATATATAACTCATCATCATCTCCAATTTCTGCCTTCATGGATTTTTCAAAGTGATTTATCAGACGTAAAGTTTCCAATTCCCATAAAACCTGAAGGAAAATAAATGGGCAGTGTGCGTTATGTCTTATCATCAACAAAATACACTGAATGTGATCATCCAGAAAGCCTTTTCCTAAGTACAAAAATTCTGAAATGTAAAGTATTAGAGACTGTATTTTAGATTGAAAGAAAACTATTTAAATGTGGCCACTTTTAGGCCGGGCGCGGTGGCTCACGCCTGTAATCCCAGCACTTTGGGAGGCCGAGGCGGGCGGATCACAAGGTCAGGAGATCGAGACCACGGTGAAACACCGTCTCTACTAAAAATACAAAAAATTAGCCGGGCGCGGTTGTGGGCGCCTGTAGTCCCAGCTACTCGGGAGGCTGAGGCAGGAGAATGGCGTGAACCCGGGAGGTGGAGCTTGCAGTGAGCCGAGATCGCGCCACTGCACTCCAGCCTGGGCAACAGAGCGAGACTCCGTCTCAAAAAAAAAAAAAAAAAAAAAAATGTGGCCACTTTTATGAAAAATGAGTATACACAGTATGAGATGCTGGCCAGGCACAGTGGCTCACACCTGTAATCCCAGCATTTTGGAAGGCTGCGGTAGGAGGACTGTTTTAGGCCAGGAGTTCGAGACCAGTCTGGGTAGCAAAGAAAGACCTGTCACTAACAACAACAAAAAAAAATTATAGAAAAATTACCTAGGTGTGGTGCATGCCTACAGTCCCAGCTACTCTGGAGGCTAAGGCAGAAGGATCACTTGAGCCCAAGAATCTGAAGCTACAGCGAGCTATGATTGTGCCACCGTACTCCAGCCTGAATGACAGAGGGACACCCTGTCTCTAAGAGAAAAAGAAAACAGGCCAGGTGCGGTGGCTCACGCCTGTAATCCCAGCACTTTGAGGGGGTGAGGTGGGCAGATCACCTGAGGTCAGGAGTTCGGGACCACACTGACCAACATGGAGGAACCTCGTCTGTACTAAAAATACAAAAATAGCCAGACGTGGTGGTGCATGCCTGTAATCCCATACTCGGGTGGCTGAAGCAGGAGAATCGCTTGAACCAGGGAGGCAGAGGTTGCAGTGAGCAGAGATCGCGCCATTGCACTCCAGCCTGGTCGACAACAGCTCAACTCCGTCTCAAACAAAAAACCAAACAAACAAAAAAAAAACAACAAGAAAACAAAAAGTAGTATGGGATGTTTGAACAAATTTTTTTTTTGAGACAGAGTCTTGCCCTGTCGCCCAGGCTGGAGTGCAATGATGTGGTTTCAGCTGACCTCAACCTTGGCCTCCTACTTCAGCCTCCTGAGTAGCTGGGATTATAGGCGCCCGTCACTGCACCTGGCTAATTTTTGTATTTTTAGTAGAGACGGAGTTTCACCATGTTGGCCAGGCTGGTCTCGAATTGCTGACCTCATGATCTGCCTGCCTCGGCCTCCCAAAGTGCTGGGATTACAGGCATAAGCCACAGCGCCAGGCCTTAAACACTTCTCCTGTAGAATTTTTCTATAAATATCTCAACATCCCTATCAACTATCTTCAAAAAAAAAAAAAAAAAAAAGAGAGAGAAGCTGTTAAACGCAAAACCGAGGCCCTTCTACGTCTTCCCTTCTACGTTCTAGCCATAGCTAACTACCTTAGCGCAGCTTGTAGTATAAAGACTCTGGATAGCTTCATAATTAGAAAACCTTACAAAATGCACGTTTCTCAACACCAATCCATTAGTAATCATCCTCTCCTCTATATACTGCACATATCTCTAAGGTCTACGTTCTGTTTTTCATCAAATAAATAAACCAAATATTCAAAGCCAAATATTTAGAATTGTATCTTTCACTTTGGTTATTATGACTGGAAAATATGCTTGCCCTTAGAGGTTTATGCCATTTGCCCATTAAAAAAAGAAAAAAAAAGAAGTTATTACCACCATTTAAAAAAAAAAAAACCCCTGGCCGGGCGCAGTGGCTCACAGCTGTAATCCCAGCACTTTGGGAAGCCGAGGTGGGCAGATCACCTGAGGTCAGGAGTTTGAGATCAGCTGGGTCAACATAGTAAAACCCCATCTCTACTAAAAATAAAAAAATTAGCCGGCTGTGGTGGCACGTGCCTGTAGTCCCAGCTACTCGGGAGGCTGAGGCAGGAGAATCACTTGAACCCACCCGGGAGGCAGAGGATGAAGTGAGCCAAGATCGCACAACTGCACTCCAGCCTGGGCAACAGAGTGAGACTCTGTCTCAAAAAGAAAAAAAAAGGAAAAACCAATAACAAAAACCCAGGCCATTCAGATATACGCATGTATTATAGCACTGACCAAAAAATCATGAAACAAATCCCCTCCCAATGACTCTATTTCATTAAATTATTTTATACCAATGTGACCAAAAGTGACAGATCATAAAATTCTGATCCAGGTTTCAATTCCATCAGTGATAAACATTTACTCAGCACCTACTATGTACCAGGCAATGAGTTAGGTACTTGACTTATATTAGCCTTCAAAGTCAGCCAGGAATGGTGGCTCATGCCTGTAATTCCAACACTGGGGGGCCAAGGCGGGAGGATCACTTGAGCTCAGGAGTTCAGGACCAGCCTGGGCAAAATAGTAAGACCTCGTCTCTACAAAAAAATTTTAAAAATTAGCACAGCATGGTGGCACACGCCTGTAGTCCCAACTACTCAGGAGGATGAGATGGGAGGATGGCTTGAGTCAAGAAGGCTGAGGCTGCAGTGAACCGTGATCTCACCACTGCACTTCCAGCCTCGGCAACAGAGCAAAGACCTTGTCTCCAAAACTTAGCAAAACAAACTATGAAAACCCATGTGGCCCATGGAAAATCATGAGCAGCACTTTCACTTTCAGGAATTTGTCCTAAGAATATACTCGAATGTGTAAAATGATATATGTATAATCGCTCCACTGCACTCCAGTCTGAGTGAGAGACTCCATCTCTAACAATAAAAACAAACAAAAAAACCCCCACAAAGTTGCAATCGTATCATCATTTCTCTGAATATCCAACAGAGTTCAAACTTATTATCTTCCTAGCTGTCACGCTCTGAAAAATATTGCCCATCTGATATAAATTACCTCATGCAAGAATGGCAATTCATCTCTTGCTTTGTGGTATTCTGCCACACACTCTAAGCAGTAGCAGAGATCTTCGTCAGCTGTTTGAAATTCACTGGATGGAGTGTTGGAAGCATAGCGCTTTAGGAAGTCAACGGTGGAACCACCACCTGGAGTACACCAACAACATGTGCTCATTCTGTACCTACAGCCAGAAAAGACGACATCAAGAAGAAAACAACATCAAGAAGAAAACCAACTTCAGACCGTCTGTGTGTCAAGAACAGGTACACTTCCAACTTGTGACCCTGGTTTCAATTTAAAATGTGTCACTAAAGCCCAAATCTTCTGCTGGCTGGCTGATCAATCACTGAACTCACTAAACTAAAAAAAAACCCTTCCATTGTTGACATATGAAAAATTCAGAAAAATGAAAGCATTTTAAAAGGAGTAAGTATCATAAGGCAACATAAAGTTGTGCTACAGAGAAGGCTCAAAACTACACAGTACTGACAGAAAATATACAGAGACCCAGACTTATCAACATTTTCAAAGTACAGATTTTGGAGTGGGGAAAAAAGTTACCAAGTATGAACTTAAGTTCATTTCATAAATTGAAAGGACCTAGCTCATGCATCCTCACCAGGAGTGATGTCACCCTCAGAGAGATCTAAAACTAGTTAGTGGGACGTGAAAAAGTCCTCCTCTTTCAGATATAAAGCTCAGATAAACAGACAGTACATAAAGAAAGACACAATATATTGGTAGTATTAAAATTCACAGGAGGGCAGTTTTTAAAAATGTTTAAAAACTCTCCATTCAGGGAGAAAGAAGGTTAGAAGGAGGTTAAAACACCTAAGTAAGGCGGTGGCTCACACCTGCAATCCCAGCACTTTGGGAGGCCGAGGTGGCCTTGCTTGAGGTCAGCAGTGCGAGACCAGCCTGGCCAACATGGTGAAACCCTGTCACTACTAAAAAAAAATACAAAAATTAGCTGTTGGTGCGCATCTGCAATTCCGCTACTCGGGAGGCTGAGGCAGGAGTATCGCTTGAACCTGGGAGGCCGAGGTTGCAGTGAGCCAAGACTGCGCCACTGCACTCCAGCCTGGGTGACAGAGTGAAATTCTGTCTCCAAAAAAAAAAAACCTAAGTGAAGACATCGGGTATGTGGGAAGGGAAACATGGCAGTGTGAGATTTTTGAGTATCACCATCACCCTAAACTTAAGAATACATAATCTTGACCGGGCGCGGTGGCTCAAGCCTGTAATCCCAGCACTTTGGGAGGCCGAGACGGGCGGATCACGAGGTCAGGAGATCGAGACCATCCTGGCTAACCCAGTGAAACCCCGTCTCTACTAAAAAATACAAAAAACTAGCTGGGCGAAGTGGCGGGCACCTGTAGTCCCAGCTACTCAGGAGGCTGAGGCAGGAGAATGGCATGAACCCGGGAGGCGGAGCTTGCAGTGAGCCGAGATCTCGCCACTGCACTCCAGCCTGGGCGACAGAGTGAGACTTCATCTCAAAAAAAAAAAAAAAAAAAAAAAAAAAGAATACATAATCTTTACCAACAGGAAAAATAAAACATCTCAACAGAAAATAGGCTTGGCTGCTGAGGCTTCTGTGGCATAAAGCTAGTTCCTAAAATACAGTGATTTCTAAAAATTCTTTAATTTCTTCTTATACCCACAATTAAATAATTATTTAGAAATGCATAAGCAAATACATTGTCATATGAATTGATTTCTCAAAATTTATTAAATATTACTTTTACTTATGCATTTGAAGGGGTATGCTTTCTTCATGGTTCTAAAAAAAATTCAGGGTAGCTTTCAACATTAAAGTACATACACAAAAGGACATTTAAAAATGAGATTTCAAAAAACAAAATCAAAACTTCTTTAGAAGGAATTTAATTTCACTAAGTTCTACATTAGGAGCTTCCGGAAAGCAGACGAAAAGGGTAACATGAGTTACAGTTCTCATCGAAGTTGGGGAGAAAAAGAGTATGCAGTGATAGCTGCATAGCACCACCCTTTCCTGACACTAACTCTCAATTACATTTTATTAAGGCGTCCTAGTACAGGGGCACTGCAAACCAGGAAATGCCAAGTAACATGGGATAAGATCTTCAATATATTTCTGCAGAATTTAAAACTGTTTTATTCAAAAGAAGAAGAATTACTTATACCTAAGAGGCTAATATCATACTACTAGTAAGTTAACAGCTTGCAGAAGCTGGTTTTTTTCTGGCGACCTAGTTTGACATGGAAAGCAAACTTAGAAGACGTAAGAACAGAAAGTGAAACTTCAAGGAGGTTTCTCAAACATCGTTTTAAGCATGACCTCAGCAGCTAACAGACTGCAGTCAATTTAAGATCTAAAAAACTTAAGTGGGACTACCATGCAAATAAAACATTGCGTACTTCTTTTCCCACTTACCTTACTTGAAACTCTTAATGTTGTGTACTTTACTAACAAAGGAGACAACAAAAGAAACCTTCTATTAAGAAAATTACAGAATTTGCTTTTTATTTCACTCAGAAAAAGAGCCTATTTCCACAACGGAAAAAGCAAGACTAAATTTTCTCGAAGCATATGGGAGTTACTACCAAAATAGGTGAGTGTCGTGGCATCTAGAAGATAATGGAGAACACTGCTGCAGAGCACACCAAGAGAACATACGCTTCCGTAGTTCTTCTTCAAAAGGCTGTGTGTGTGGTTTTGTCTTCAAACTTAAAATCATCACTAGCCTAATGGCTAAGCCCAGGAAATCTCAATAGGGCATATTTTGTCTTTTAGGGAGAAAATAATTGCTTCTAAACTACTGTGAATCCTGTTAAGTTTTTGTACAACTCAGTTCTTCTTGAGGTCTATTTTGTTAGTTTCATCAGACTGTAACCGCTTGGAATCATTACTGAATGACAAATGGGTGTGTCCAGACAATGCTCAAGCTGCAAAACCAAAATTAAAGCAACTCTCTGAGCACCCACCAAAAAGAGAGGTAATGTGTCAAAACCAAAAATATAGGATGCTTCACCATAGGTATAACTGTAACTTTCTACAGACTTATCCTTAGGCCAGAAACTTCAAATACACTTCTCAGCTAAACATCCGGAAGTTTAGATTCACTACCTCCCACTTCAGCTCCTTTGCACTCTGGCTTCTACCCTTACACTCCACTGAATTTTAAGTCCCTAACACTCTCTACATTACCAATCCAACAGGTTCCTTACTTGACTCTGCTAAAGCATATGAAAACGCTGCACACGCTTTCCTTACCTACAACACACCATTTTTTGGACACCACTTCTACCCACTCTCCTTCATAATTACCCCTGCCTTTGTTACTCATATAAATACTAAAGTTTTCGAAGGCTTGTCCTGAGAATTCTCACCTCTTCACTCAGTACTCTCTTTCTGGGTGACCTACTTCAAACCACTGCTTCAACTACTGCCTAGATTGAAGCTGCCCAAAGACTGAGAATGTATTGTAAAACTTAATGCAGGTAGGGTGTGGTGGCTCACGCCTGTAATCCCGGCACTTTGGGAGGCTGAGGCGGGCAGGAACTTGAGATCAAGAGATCGAGGCCATCCTGGCCAATATGGTGAAACCCCGTCTCTACTAAAAATACAAAAATTAGCTGGGCATGGTGGCACGCACCTGTAGTCCCAGCTACTGGGGAGGCTGAGGCAGAATTGCTTGAACCCGGGAGGCGGAGGTTGCAGTGAGCCAAGATGGCGCCACTGCACTCCAACCTGGCGACAGAGCAAGACTCCATCTCAAAAAAAAAAAAAAAAAACTTAATGCAATGATGCGCTGTGTTCCACCTACTCAATAACTGACAGCCTAGCCTAGAACTCCAGACAGATGCATTCAATATCCAACTGCATACAGTGTATCTCTACTCAGGTGTCTGAGGGGCACCTCAAAGTAAACATGACCAGAACCCAACGAAGTCCTTCCCTTAAATCTGTTATTTGTTCTATATTCCCTTGTTGATGACATGACCATCCGTTCAATTTTCAAATCAGTAACCTAGGAATTACCCTATACACTCCTTCTCCCTCAGCCGTAATCTCTGAGCTCTAGAGCCTACCCCTTAATTACTTCTCTACTTTCTTCTCAGTGCAACCGCCACTGCCTTAGTTCAATACATTTTCATCATTTGCCTGGATTACCGAAGAAGCCTAAATGATCCGTCTCTTGTTTGTTCGCCACCAATTCCTCCTCCAAAATGCTGCCAGAGGCCAAAGCCCCAAACTGGACTTCGAAAGCACAAATGACTCTTCCTCCAATGTTTGGATAAAATTCAAATTGTTGAGCTCAATACACACAAGGCCCGCGATGATCCAGCTTCCACATCATCTCTTTCCTCCACACTTACCTCCTTTCACTTGCTCTTCCTAAAACCATTCATGGTGACTGGTACCCCCGGCCTTTAGGGAAGCTCTTCCATTTGCCTTGAAAACCCATCCTCCTACCTCTACCTGGTTCTTAACTGTGAACGCACGTCAGACTTACCTCAGGAACTTAAAAAAAAAGTAGAAAAGATCCTGTGGATAAAATTATTTCCCTTTTAAAGAACTCCACTAAGATTCCAAGAGAAAGCTGGATTTGATAACAACCAGTGTGCAAGCCCTCCCTGAGCGTCATCACGTCTGGGGGGCCTGTCCAACCTGTCCTCTCTTCCAGTCTGTCTCTGATGACCTTCTTCTCCATCCCTTCAGGACTCTGCACACGTTTTCATCATTACACTTACCTTGGCCCTCTGAACTCCTGTTAAAAAAAAAAATTATTACCTGGGCAAATGGCCTACAGAAAAGTGATCGTCTCAGCTGGGCTTAGTTGTGAACACACACGGATTTGCATTCATATATGCCCAGACTCTGGCCCCAGAAGAACATCTCTGAAATTAAAAAACAAAAAACAAAATTGTTAAGTGGTATTTATACTCTTATCTCATCTGAGCCTGGTATCAATCCTATTACAGACAGACACTGCTGGCTGATGAGGAAGCCCAGATAGGTTAGACAACTTGGCTGCGGACTTCCAGATAACAGCAGAACTGCAATTCTGACTCCCAGTTCCACAGGGGGATATCCGCCCTCACAGGGATAGCTAGGTACTGAATCAAAAATCCAAGTTACTAGCCAGCACAGGTAACATCAGTCCTAGGATCTTCAGCTGTATCACTTATCAAATACCACACTTGGCCTTCTCCTTGTGGAGCTCCTTTCCCTCAAGGCAGTCATCCCCGTTTCACTTGGGTCATGCAAATTTCTGGGCACATTGGTAGATCCCAGAAGTTGGGGAGGACGCACAAAGCCCTGTGGCCAGCAGCAAAATCTCCAGCCCCTCCAAGTGGGAGAAACAGCCTCTCCTTCAAACCAAGGGACCGGTTGGGCGCAAAGACTCGGAAGGTCCCTGGAGTAGCTGACCCCAGCCTGGGCAACACAGCCAGGCCCCGTCTCTGCAACAAATTATTTTTTTTTTAATTAGCCGGGCGTGGTGGCTGGCGCCTGTGATCCCAGCTACCCAGGGCGGGGGGGGGGGGTGAGGAGGATGGATCGCTGGAGCCCAGGAAGTCGAGGTTGCAGCGAGCCGTGATTGCTCCACTGCACTTCAGCCTGGGTGACAAGAGCGAGACCCTGTCTCAAAAAAAAAAAAAAAAAGAGAAAATAAAAGAAAAAACAACAAACGGAGGGACTTCGGGCGGGAGGCAGGCGAGGGTACGGAGGGGACCCACACTTTCCACCCCGAGACCTCCCGCTCAGTCCCAAGGAAACTACGCAGTGTCCACATCAAAAAACAGCTCACACGAGACCGCAGTGTAAACAACGGAAGGAAGGAAAGGCGGTCGCAGCGGCCGGGTCCAGCGCGCAGGAAGGCAACAGGCGGCCTCTAGCCGTCAGGGGTGCTCCCGCCCCCGCGCCGAGGGAAGCTGCCAAGCCCGCGCCGACTCTTCCCACATCCGCCCACCGGGACCTACGCGCCGCGATGGTTCCCCGACGCGGCTCCTACGCTCACGCCCGCCCGGCCTGCAGCTTCCAGCCCGCCGCTCCCCTCACCGCGCTCTGCCTGGCCTCGGCCTCTAGCCCACCTCCATGCCGGGCCCTGCTCTCGGCCACCGGCGGAAGTGCGGGCCCGCAGCCGCAGCTACCAACCAGCCGTTGCCGCGAGTAGGCCCCGCCCCCCGCACCAAGTCGGCCGGCCGCAGGCCCCGCCCCGGCTGCTGCTTTCAGATTCCTCTGCCCTCAGTGGGCGGGGCATGGGAAGAGCAGCCGCCGTGCACCGCCCACGCCGGGCGCTGGCGTCACGTCCGGACGGCTGCGGCCCGACCAATCCCGAGTCCCCGTCAGAGTGGACGGGGAGAGTTTGCCGCGGAACCTTGACCTCGGCCCCGCCCCGGGCTTCCCGCGGGCGGGGCGACTCCGGGATGAGCCGCGTCGCGGGTGGGGTCAGCCCCTACCCGCTGGCCATTTCCGTTCCTGTTTCTTCTTTTGTCCACGCTTCAGGTGTCTCAGCGGATGTACTACGGTGACGAAGTAATTTTTCTCTTTAGCTTTAAAGACCTAAAATGTAAATTATGGAAACGTGTAATTTCGGAGGAACATATGTATATCCTTTATGCTACAGAAAGGGAGTCCTTAGGTCTTGCGAACAACGCGCGCGATGCGCAACACAGCAGAGTAAATCCCACGGCGGCGCGGTGGCTCCCGCTTCCAGTCCCACCGCTTTGGGAGGCCCAGGCGGGAGGCTCGCTTGAGCCCGGAGTTCAGAGAGACCGGCCTGTGCAACATAGCGAGACACCCGTGTCTACAAAAAAAAGTTAAAATTTAGCCACCGAGACCGGGCGCGGTGGCTCACGCCTGTAATCCCAGTACTTCGGGAGGCCGAGGCGGGCGGATCACCTGAGACCGCAGTTCGAGACCAGGCAGACCAACATGGTGAAACTCCGTCTGTACTGAAAATAAAAAAAAATTACCTGGGCGTGGTGGCGGGTGCCTGTAATCCCAGCTACTCAGCAGGCTGAGGCATGAGAATGGCTTGAACCCGGGAGGCAGAGGTTGCTATAAGCCGAGATCGCGCCACTGCACTCCAGCCTGGGCAAAGGAGCGAGATTCTCAGGAGAAAAAAAAAAAAAAAAAAAAAAAAAAATGAGCACCTGTGGGCCCAGCTTCTTGGGAGGCTGAGGCGGGAGGATCCATTAAGCCCAGGAGATCGGGACTGTAGCGAGCCGTGACTGTGCCACTACACTCCAGGCTGGGGAACAAAGCAAGACCCTGTCTCAGAAAAGTCTATAAATAAATAAAAACGTAAAATAACAAAGTGCAGTGGCGCAATCTCGGCTCACTGCAACCTCCGCCTCCTGGGTTCAAGCAATTCTCCTGCGTCAGCCTCCCTAGTAGCTGGGATTACACCCGGCTAATGTTCACGTTTTTAGTAGAGACGGGGTTTCACCATGTTGGCCAGGATGGTCTCAAACTCCCAACCTCAAGTGATCCGCCCCGCCGTGGCCTCCCAAAGTGCTGGAATTACAGGCGTGAGCCACCACGCCCGGCCCCTACCCCCTTTTAGTAACGCCTACTGCTGACCCCGATGATGCAGCGTCACCATCTTACAGTGAATAGAGGAGACAGGGAAATTAAACAATTAGTAGTGACCCAGGTGATAAAGAAAAGAGGCCGAGATGGGCCTCTTTTGGGAAAAGTGGGTCCGATACAGCCTTACCGAGGAGAACCCTGGACTGAAGATGAGGAGCAAGCCCGGGGGAACACTGCGGGAACGGCCCCAGGCCAAGGAAGATTCTGGGAAGGGGGCGTGGCTTGTTGGGAGGGCGTGGTAGCCGTTATGCAAATTTAACCGTCCAGGGAGCAGCACACGTTGACCGTTATTTTCCTCTTTTCTAGTTATTCTTAATGCTGTCAAATATTTTGAACATATTTTAATTGTTTTACCATATAACGCTAATATACCAACGCAGCTTTATACCAACACGTCATAAAATATAATTTTTTTTTTTTTGAGACGGAGTCTTGCTCAGTCGCCCAGGCTGGAGTGCAGTGGCGCCATCTCGGCTCACTGCAAGCTCCGCCTTCCGGGTTCACGCCATTCTCTTGCCTCAGCCTCCTGAGTAGCTGGGACTACAGGTGCCGCCACCACGCCCAACTAATTTTTTGTGTTTTTAGTAGAGAAGAGGTTTCACCATGTTAACCAGGATGGTCTCAGTCTCCTGACCTCGTGATGCGCCCGCCTCGGCCTCCCAAAGTGCTGGGATTACAGGCGTGAGCCACCGCACCCGGCCATAAAATATAATTTTTTTTTTTTTTTTTTTTTTTTTGAGACGGAGTCTCGCTCTGCCACCCAGGCTGGAGTGCAGTGGCCGGGTCTCAGCTCACTGCAAGCTCCGCCTCCCGGGTTCACGCCATTCTCCTGCCTCAGCCTCCCGAGTAGCTGGGACTACAGGCGCCCGCCACCTCACCCGGCTACTTTTTTTTTTGTATTTTTTAGTAGAGACGGGGTTTCACCGTGTTAGCCAGGATGGTCTCGATCTCCTGACCTCGTGATCCGCCCGTCTCGGCCTCCCAAAGTGCTGGGATTACAGGCTTGAGCCACCGCGCCCGGCCCATAAAATACAATTTTTGTCATTTTTTTTTTAATGGAGAAAAGTGCCATGAAGGTCACGTGTGCCCAGAGCCCACAAAAGTCATAATTTCCTCCTGCCCCTGAAGCCCTCTGTGGGCCTTGTCATCTTCCCACATTTGTTTTTGTCTGTAAGCAACATATAAGTTTTACATGCTTTTTAACTCTGTATGGATTATGGAGGATGTATTTTTCTGCAAATTGCTTTTTACACTCAACGTTATGTCCTGAGACTCATTGATTCAAGGTGCATTCAGGGATTGTTGAGCTCGAAACTTACACAACCTGTAGAATGTTAAACAGAAGCACAGTAATAGAATTTGTAAATATAAAATTAGAAATGAAAATTAATACTTATTTGGAATGAATAAATAAGTACAAATTACAAACTTCTAAAGCTGATGAAGCCATAAACATGGCTGGGCGCGATGGCTCAGGCCTGTAATCCCAGCACTTTGGGAAGCTGAGGTGGGCAGATCACCTGAGATCAGGAGTTCAAGACCAGCCTGGCTAACATGGTGAAACCTAGTCTCTACTAAAAATACAAAAATTCGCCAGGCTTTGCGGTGCGTGCCCGTAGTTCCAGCTACTTGGGAGACTGAGGCAGGAGAATGGCTTGAACCTGGGAGGCGAGGTTTGCAGTGAGCTGAGATTATGCCATGGCACTCCAGCCTGGGCAACAGAGACTCCATCTACTAAAAAACAAAAAAAAAGACTGGGAAGTATGAGTCCTCCAATATTGTTCTTCTTTTTCAAAATTGTTTTAGGTACTTAAGGTCCCTTGCTGTTCCATGTGAATATTTAGAATTGGGCTTGTCCATTTCTGCAAATAAATAAGTACAAGCAGTTGGAATTTTTATAGGGATTGAATTGTATTTTTAGATACATCTGGGGAATCAATTGACACCTTAACAATATTAAGTACAGCAGATTCTCTAATAAGATCATTTTGTTCAATGTGGTTTTGTTATAACATTGATGAGAAAAAAAAAAAAAAATCCATTCCTGCCTAAGGCGACTTTCTGGTTTTTTTTGAGACAGTCTCCCTCTGTAGCCCAGGCTCTGTAGTGCAGTGGTGCGTTCTCAGCTCACTGCAACCTCCCCCTCCCAGGTTCTAGTTCAAGCAATTCTCCTGCCTCAGCCTCCCAAGTAGCTGGGATTACAGGCACGCACCACCATGCCCAGCTAATTTTTGTATTTTTAGTAGAGATGGGATTTCACCATGTTGGCCAGGCTGGTCTTGAACTCCTGACCTCGTGATCCGCCCTCCTTGGCTTCCCAAAGTGCTGGGATTACAGGCATGAGCCACCACGCCTGGCCGCAAGGTCACTTTGTGTGTGGAGTTTGCCCCTTCTCCCCATGTCTGCGTGGATTTCCTCCAGGTACTGCGATTTCCTTCCCAATTCCAAAGATGTGCCGGTTAGGTTGTTTGGCGTATCTACATGGTCCTAATCTGAGTGAGCATGGATGTGTGTATGAGTGTATACCCTGCAAAGGGATGTCATCTTTTCCTTTTGCACCAGGAAAGATTCTGGCCATCCACGATGCTGAACTGGAATGAGTCGGTAGATTATTATCTTATTAATAAATATTAGTCTAATCTTTCTCGAATGTATAGTCCACATTTATTTCAATGTTTAATATTAGAAGTGTTTTGTGCCGGGCGCGGTGGCTCAAGCCTGTAAGCCCAGCACTTTGGGAGGCCGAGACGGGCGGATCACGAGGTCAGGAGATCGAGACCATCCTGGCTAACACAATGAAACCCCGTCTCTACTAAAAAATACAAAAAACTAGCCGGGCGAAGTGGCGGGTGCCTGTAGTCCCAGCTACTCGGGAGGCTGAGGCAGGAGAATGGCATGAACCCGGGAGGCGGAGCTTGCAGTGAGCTGAGATCCGGCCACTGCACTCCAGCCTGGGCAAGAGAGCCAGACTCCGCCCCAAAAAAAAAAAAAAAAAAAGAAGTGTTTTGTGTGTTTATTTAGAAGTTTGGTCAGAATAAATGGCTTTTATGAGACAAGTCAGAACTTGCGGTTCAGAAGACAAACCCCACACACATTCAAGTGGATGAAAACAAACCCCCTGCAAGGGCTCTGTCCTCCTCCTCCTCCTAGTTATTATTTAGTTTCAGAATCTGTTTGATGTGTTGTTTTAATCCTATATATATTTTACGGTTGTGGCTTATCCATTGTTTGATTTTTGTACAAGAAAATCTTTGCTATAGAAATCAGCATACTATTTTTATCTGGAGAGAAGATATTATGGCAACTGAAACTATGGCCAGATGTTAGAGAAAAATGTATAAATGCCTTTTTGCCGACCTGTCAGTCATATTACATTCATTTTATATTGGCTGACAATATCGAAAGTTTCTTTTTTTGTTTGTATAAACTCTAATTTCTATCAAGGGGTCATGAATATTTAAAGTTGGTGTTTCATTACAAATCTCTCAGTGTTGGTTCCTGATTTTTGTCAGGACCATTATTCATTAAGCAAACAAATTCCACAGCCATTTGGGGGTAAAAGAGTAGTTTATTGATTTGAGGTATTTCTTCTTTTTTAATGTAGGTGTCTACAGCTATAATTTTTCCTTGGAACACTGCTTTTGCTACATCCTGTAGATTTTGGTATGTTGTATTTTTGTGTTCATTTGTCTCAAAGTATTTTATTTTATCTATTTATTTATTTTTGAGATAGAATCGTTCTCTGTTGCCCTGGGTGAAGTGCGATGGCATGATCACAGCTCACTATAGCCTTGATATCCAGGGCTCAAGTGATCCTCCTACCTCAGCCTCCCAAATAGCTGGGACTACAGGCAAATGCCGGCCGGGCGCGGTGGCTCAAGCCTGTAATCCCAGCACTTTGGGAGGCCGAGACGGGCGGATCACGAGGTCAGGAGATCGAGACCATCCTGGCTAACACGGTGAAACCCCGTCTCTACTAAAAAATACAAAAAACTAGCCGGGCGCGGTGGCGGGCGCCTGTAGTCCCAGCTACTTGGGAGGCTGAGGCAGGAGAATGGCGTGAACCCGGGAGGCGGAGCTTGCAGTGAGCTGAGATCCGGCCACTGCACTCCAGCCTGGGCGACAGAGCGAGACTCCGTCTCAAAAAAAAAAATAAAAAATAAAAATAAAAAAAATACAGGCAAATGCCACCACGCCTGGTTGATTTTTTTTTTTTTTTTTTTAGTAGAGACAAGGTCTTGCTTTGGTGCCCAAGCTGGGCTCAAACTCCTGAGCTGAAGCAGTTCTCCCACCTCAGCTTACCAAAGTGCTGGGATGACAGGTGTGAGACACCACACCCAGCCCAAAGTGTTTAGCTTCCTTTTTGATTTCTTCTTTGACTCCTTGGTTGTTCTAGAGCATGTTGTTTATTTTCCACATATTTTTGAATTTTTTTATCTTCCTTCTGTTTTTTGTAGTTTCATTCTAGAATATACTTTTCATGATTTCAACCTTTTTAAATATATGGAAAATTGCTTGGGGCCTAACGTACGACCTTTTTTTTTTTTTTTTTTTTTTTTTTTTGAGACGGAGTCTCGCTGTGTCGCCCACGCTGGAGTGCAGTGGCGCGATCTCTGCTCACTGCAAGCTCCACCTCCCGGGTTTACGCCATTCTCCCGCCTCAGCCTCCAAGTAGCTGGGACTACAGGCGCCCGCCACCTCGCCCGGCTAGTTTTTTGTATTTTTAGTAGAGACGGGGTTTCACCATGTTAGCCAGGATGGTCTCGATCTTCTGACCTCGTGATCCACCCGCCTCGGCCTCCCAAAGTGCTGGGATTACAGGCTTGAGCCACCGCGCCCGGCCACGTACGACCTTTTCTAGACAATGTTTCATGTGCACACGAGAAGAGTGTGTATTCTGCTGCTGGTGGTTGGAATGTTATGTATATTCCTGTTAGGTCTAGTTGGTTTATAGTGTCATTCAATTCCTCTGTTTCTTTTTTTTTTTGAGATGGGGTCTCGCGGTGTTTCCCAGGCTGGAGTGCAGTGGCACAATCTCGGCTCACTGCAAGCTCTTCCTCCCGGGTTCACGCCATTCTCCTGCCTCAGGCTCCCAAGCAGCAGGGACTACAGGCACCTGCCACCACACCCAGCTAATTTTTTGTATTTTTTAGTAGAGACGGGGTTTCACCATGATAGCCAGGATGGTCTCGATCTCCTGACCTCGTGATCCACCCACCTCAGCCTCCCAAAGTGCTGAGAATAAGGCGTGAGCCACCGTGCCCAGCCCAATTCCTCTGTTTCTTTAATGATCTTATGTCTGAGTGTTACATCCATTATTGAAAATGGGGTGTTAGGCCGGGCGTGATGCCTCACACCTATAATTCCAGCACTTTGGGAGGCCGAGGCGGGCGGATCACGAGGTCAGGAGATCGAGACCAGCTTGACCAACATGTGAGACCCCATCTCTACTAAAAATACAAAAATTAGTGGGCGCGGTGGTGGGTGCCTGTAGTCCCAGCTACTTAGGAGGCTGAGGCAGGAGAATCGTTTGAACCCAGGAGGCGGAGGTTGCAGTGAGCCAAGATCACACTACTGCACTCCAGCCTGGGCGACAGAGCTAGACTGCATCTCAAAAAAATAAATAAATAAAAATAGCTGGGCGTGATGGCAGGCACCTGTAGTCCCCAGCTACTCGAGAGGCTGAGGCAGGAGAATCACTTGAACCCAGGAGGTGGAGGTTGCAGTGAGCCATGACCATGCCATTGCACTCCAGCCTGGGCAACAAGATGATAACAACATCTCAAAAAGAAAAAAAAAGAAAATGGGGTGTTAGGGCCAGGCACAGTGGCTCACACCTGTAATCCCAGCACTTTGGGAGGCCGAGGTAGGTGGATCGCTTGAGGTCCGGAGTTCACGACCAGCCTGGCAAACATGGTGTAACCCTGTCTCTACTAAACATACAAAAATTAGACAGGCGTGGTGACTCACGCCTGTGATTCTGGCTACTCAGGAGGCTGAGGCAGTAGAATTGCTTGAACCTGGGAAGCAGAGGTTGCAGTGAGCTGAGATTGCATCACTGCACTCCAGCTTGGGTGACAAAGCGAGACCCTGTCTTTAAAAACAAGAGAAAGAAAGAAAAGACAAGTGAAAAAAAAGAAAATGGGGTGTTAAAGTCTCCAAATATTATTGTACATCTATTTATCCTTTCAATTTTATCAGTTTTTGCTTCATTTTTTGAGGGGCTCTGTTAGGTACACACACGTGTGTGTGTGTGTGTGTGTATATATATATATGGGTTATATATACATATATATTTATAATGGTTATATCTTCTGATGGATTGACACTTTTATCATTATATCATATCCTTTGTTCCTTGTAACAATTTTTGTAACAATAATTTGTAACAAGCTACAAATTATGCTAATTTGTCTGACATTAGTGTAATTACTCCTGCTCTGTTTTGGTTACTATTTGCAAAGAATGTTTTAACTATTTGTGTCTTTAAATATAAAGTGAGTCTTTTTTTTTTTTTTTTGAGACAGAGTTTCACTCTGTTTGCCCAGGCTGGAGTGCAATGGCGCAATCTCGGCTCACTGCAACCTTTGCTTCCCCAGTTCAAGCGATTCTCCTGCCTCAGCCTCCTGACTAGCTGGGATTGCAAGCATGTGCCACCATGCCTGGCTAATTTTTGTATTTTTAGTAGAGACAGGGTTTCTCCGTGTTGGTCAGGCTGGTCTCAAACTCCTGACCTCAGGTGATCTGACGACCTTGGCCTCCCAAAGTGCTAAGATAACAGGTGTGAGCCACCACACCTGGCCAAAAGTGAGTCTCTTGAAGACAGCACATTTATTGGATCTTTTTTTTTTTTTTTTTTTTTTTTTTTTTTGAGACGGAGTCTCGCTCTGTCGCCCAGGCTGGAGTGCAGTGGCGAGATCTTGGCTCACTGCAAGCTCTGCCTCGCGGGTTCACACCATTCTTCTGCCTCAGCCTCCCGAGTAGCTGGGCCTATAGGTGCCCAACACCATGCCCGATTAATTTTTGTTTTGTTTTGTTTTTGTATTTTTAGTAGAGACGGGGTTTCACCGTGTTAGCCAGATGGTCTCGATCTCCTGACCTCATGATCCACCCGCCTCGGCGTCCCAAAGTGCTGGGATTACAGGTGTGAGCCACTGCACCCGGCCTGATTTAGTTTTAATAGCATACAAAACCTTTGCTTTGCTCTCTCTTTAAATTGTTATCTCGGTGCGCCAGTTTAGGTTCTTGACTTCACTGTACAAAATAATTTGAGAGTGAATCTAAAGTAAAAAATAAGCAACAGAGGCCGGGCACGGTGGCTCATGCCTCTAATCCCAGTACTTTGGGATGCTGTGGTGGGCGGATCACCTGAGGTCAGGAGTTCGAGACCAGCCTGGCCAACATGGTGCCACCCCCTCTCTACTAAAAATACAAAAATTAGCCGGGCGTGGTGGCACATGCCTGTAATCGCAGCTACTAGGGAGGCCGAGGCAGGAGAATCGCTTGAACCCCGGAGGCAGAGGTTGCAGTGAGCCAAGATCGCGCCACTGCACTCCAACCTGGGTGACAGAAAGAGACTCTGTCCCCCCAAAAATAATAAAAATAAAGGCTGGGCACGGTGGCTCACGCCTGTAATCCCAGAACTCTGGGAGGCCAAGGCGGGTGGATCACTTGAGGTCAGGAGTTTGAGACCAGCCTGGACAACATGTGAAACCCTGTCTCTACTGAAAATACAAAAACTAGCTGGTCGTGATGGTGCATGCCTGTAATCCCAGCTACTAGGGAGACTGAGGCAGGAGAATTGCTTTAACTCAGGGAGCGGAGGTTGCAGTGAGCCAAGATTCCACCACTACACTCCAGCCTGGGCAACAGAATGAGACTCTGTCTCAAAATAAATAAATAAAATAAAATAAAGGCAGGAGCAAAATGCTTTTCATAAAAATACTGTATGCAATAATGACAAGTATCAAAGATACTATTTGGTGACTGACAATTATCTGCTACAAAACAGGAAACAATTATTTACTGGATTGTTTTTCAGATTGCAGGTGCCCTCTGGCATCCAAAAGAAGGATTTCTCATAAATATAATCTGCAGTGCGATTCACTTAATCATTCATTTATATCAATTCTTTTTTTTCTTTAATTCTTTTTATCTGCCTGCTCCATCTCACAGTGACACTATGTTACTAAAAGCATTAAATATCTGCGATTTATGCCTCAAACCAAGACATCATTTGAGTAATTTAAAATGATGTACAGCTCTCATGTAAAACTGATGCTTTGTGGTCACAATTACCTCAAAAAGTAATTATTTCAAATAGCCTGAGGTATCATGCTTTAGCAATTACAGTAGCATGCTTTTGACACATGGCAACTTTTAAAGTTAGGCAAATGTGAAATGCTGAAAGATGTGAACAGCTGTTCCTCTGTGTAAGTTTAGAGTGCAGCAAAACTCAGGTAATGGCTTTACTTTTTAAATTAACCTCACCAGCCCACAGTTATGCATAATAAATCCAAGACTTTTGGAAATACAGATCCAAAGAAGGGAATACGTTTATCAAGTCACGAAAGTTTGCCAAATCAATATAGTAGTCTTTAATACAATACAATCATATTTTCGTTGAAGTCTTACATTATTTTCAGGATAATTTTCACACTAAAAATATCCTTTAAGTGCAAAATCGCAACATTGTATATTTTAATGGTGGTTTTGAATGTGGCAAGATATTTTATACAAATTAAACTTTTTTTCTTTTTTTGAGACAGAGTCTTGTTCTGTGACCCAGGCTGGAGTGCAGTGGTGCCATCTCGGCTCACTGGAACCTCCGCCTCCCAGGTTCAAGTGATTTTCCTGCCTCAGCCTCCCTAGTAGCTGAGACTACAGGCATGTGCCACCACACCTGGCTAATTTTTTGTATTTTTAGTAGAGATGGGGTTTCGCCATGTTAGCCAGGCTGGTCTTGATCTCCTGACCTCATGATCCGTGCACCTCAGCCTCCCAAAGTGCTAGGATTACAGGCATGAGCCACTGTGCCTGGCCTAATACGGCTTTTAAATGTATGCAATTTAGTCATGGCACAGTAGCTCACATCTGTAATCCCAGCACTTTGGGAGGCCAAGGCAAGAGGATCACTTGAACCCAGGAGTTTGAGACCAACCGGGGCAATACAATGAAACCCCATCTTGACCGGGCGCGGTGGCTCAAGCCTGTAATCCCAGCACTTTGGGAGGCCAAGACGGGCGGATCATGAGGTCAGGAGATCGAGACCATCCTGGCTAACACGGTGAAACCCCGTCTCTACTAAAAAATACAAAAAACTAGCCGGGCGAGGTGGCAGGCGCCTGTAGTCCCAGCTACTCGGGAGGCTGAGGCAGGAGAATGGCATGAACCCGGGAGGCGGAGCTTGCAGTGAGCTGAGATCCGGCCACTGCACTCCAGCTTGGGCGACAGAGCGATACTACGTCTCAAAAAAAAAAAAAAAAAAAAAAAAAAAAGAAACCCCATCTCTTAAAAAAAAAAAAAATTGCAATTTCTCCACTTAACGTGAATGCCTTCTTGCAAGCTATTGAAGTTTAATGCAGCAGCGCAATTGTGTGTGTACAAAATGCTCTTCTTCATTCTGCGGTCGGCCCAAATCCAGATAGAGTTCCACAGCAAAAGAGCCTTCAAATTCTACCTTAAGGAGATGCCACAGTTTAAAAGTATTTGTCAGCTGGGCGCAGTGGCTCATGCCTGTAATCCCAGCATTTTGGGAGGTCAGGGCAGGCAGATCACCTGAGGTTGGGGGTTCGAGCCCAGCCTGACCAACATGGAGAAACCCCGTCTCTACTGAAAATACAAAATTAGCCAGGTGTGGTGGCAGGTGCCTGTAATCCCAGCTACTTGGGAGGCTGGGGCAGGAGAATCAGTTGAACCCGGGAGGCAGAGGTTGCAGTGAGCCAAGATCATGCCATTGTACTCTAGCCTGGGCAACAAGTGCAAAACTCTGCCTCAAAAAAAAAAAAAAAAAAAAAAAAAATTGTCAATATTTTATGTTTTTTTGCATGGAGTACTTGCACAAATTATATTAGGGTCATTGCTTGGAATAGTTTTTTGTTGTTGTTGTTTCTTTTTTTCTTTTTTGCACATAGAGTCTCAGTCTGTCACCCAGGCGGTAGTGCAGTGGCACGATCTCAGCTCACTGCACTCTGCCTCCCAGGTTCAAGCAATTCCCCTGCCTCAGCCTCCCAAGTGGCTGGGTTACAGGTGCCCGCCACCACCCCCGGCTATTTTTTTTTTTTTTTGGTAGAGACAGGGTTTCGCCACATTGGCCAGGCTGGTCTCAAACTCCTGACCTCAGGTGATCCACCTGCCTTGGCCTCCCAAAGTGCTGGGATTACAGGCGTGAGCCACCGTGTCCGGCCTCATTGCTTGGAATTGGATGGTCTTTTGGGTTATTATAAATGGTGACTGTGGGATGCAAAAGAATGGCCCCCAAAGATACTTATTTCCTAATGCCCAGAATCTGTGAATATGTTACATTTCACCACAAAAGAAAATAAGGGTTGTAGATGGAATGAAGGTTGCTAATCAGGGATATTTAAGATAGGGAGACTAGCCTGGGTATCCAGGTGAGCCCAATCTACTTCCATGAGCTCTTAAAAGTGAAAGACAGGCAGAAGAATGGTCCTAACATGTGCCACCTGAGAAGGATTCGATGGCCTTGCTGGCTCTGAAGCTGGAAGAAGGAGTCACAAGCCACGGAATGCAGTGGCCTCTAGAAGCTGGGAACAGCCTTCAGTTCACACAGAGCAAGAAAACAGTCCTGCAGTCACAGGGAACTGAATTCTACCACGCCATGAGCAGAGAACATTCTCTCCTAGAGTCTTCAGAAAAGAATGCAGCCCTGCTGACATCTTGATTTTAGCTCTGTGAGAGCTATCTAGAACTTCTGAGCTTCAGAGCTCTAAGATAATAAACTTCTGTTGCTTTAAGCCACTGAGTTTGTGATAATTTGTTATGGCAGCATAGAAATTTAGTAGAGATTTACTTTAAAGTGTTTATTTTCTGTTTTTGTATCTAGCAACTTGACCTAATAATTCCCATACATTTTCTACAGTTTTTTTAGATTTCCTGTATTTTCAATCAAATCATCTGTGAATTACGGCAGTTTTATATCCTCATTTCCAATCCGCGTAGCTTTTGCTTCCTTTTCTTGATCATTCTCTCTCTCTTGCTTTTTTTTTTTTTTTTTTTTTTTTTTTTTTTTTTTTTTGAGAGATGGGGTCTCACTGAGTTGCCTGGGCTGGTCTCAAACTCTTGGGCTCCGCCAGGCGCAGTGGCTCAAGCCTGTAATCCCGGCACTTTGGGAGGCCGAGACGGGCGGATCACAAGGTCATGAGATCGAGACCATCCTGGCTAACCCAGTGAAACCCCGTCTCTACTAAAAAATACAAAAAACTAGCTGGGGGAGGTGGCGGGCACCTGTAGTCCCAGCTACTCGGGAGGCTGAGGCAGGAGAATGGCGTGAACCCGGGAGGCGGAGCTTGTAGTGAGCTGAGATCCGGCCACTGCACTCCAGCCTGGGCGACAGAGCGAGACTCCGTCTCAAAAAAAAAAAAAAACTCTTGGCTCAAGAGATCCTCTCACCTCAGAGTATTACTCTTTTTCTTAATCTCAATGAGAAATTTTTCAATTTTCTGCCTATAACAATAACATTGACTATCAGTTTTTGTAGATACCTTTATCTGATTAAGGAAACTGCCATCTCTTCCTATTGAATGGATTTAAAAGTTATCAGTGTCATTTATTTTTTAGTTTCTCATAATTTTTCTTCTTCATTAACGTGGTGGATTGCACTGATGGGTTTTCTTTCTTTATAAAAAATTTTGGTGGCTATTTCTTCCTTTTTTTTTTTTCCTTTTTTTTTTTTTTTTTTTTTGTTGTTGTTGAAAGGAAATTCACAGAACATAGAACTAACCATTTTGAAGTGAACAATTCCATGGTAATACATTCACAATGTTGTGCAACCACTTGAAATAGTTCCAAAACATTTCGTTATCCTTAAATGAAATCCCACACCCATTCAGCAATTATTCCCCACTTCTCTCAGGCCCTGGCAACCAGCAATCTGCTTTCTGTCTGTGTAATTACCTATTCCATTTCATATAAATGGAATCAGGCAATATGTGACCCTTTGTGTCTGGCTTTCACTGAGCACGGTATTTTCAAGGTTCCTTCACACGGTAGCATGGATCAGTACTTCATTCCTTTTTGTGCCTGAATAGTATCCTATTGTATACCACTTTTTGTTGATCCATTCCACTGAGTTTTATATGTCTATTATTTCCTTTTTTCAGTTACTATTAGTTCTATTTGTTTTATTTAATAACTAGTTGAAGGCCAGCTACGGTGCTTGGCTTACCTTATGGGTTTCCACTTTCACCAACTTTCTTAGCAGCTCATTGATGCATTTAATAACATTGAATAAAACCTTCATTCAACCTTTCTGGTGTTCAGAGGGAGGTCGGGGCAGTCTGGATACCTACCCTGCTAAACTGCCAAAAACAAATCCCTGTGCATTTTTTTTTAAAAAAACTGGAATGATTTTAATATACTTTTTTTCTCTTAAAAACAGCTACAGTGGGCCGGGCGCGGTGGCTCACTTCTGTAATCCCAGCATTTTGGGAGGCCAAGGCGGGCGGAGCATGAGGTCAGGAGATCGAGGCCATCCTGGCTAACACAGTGAAACCCCATCTCTACTAAAAATACAAAAAAAAATTAGCCGGGCGTGGTGGCAGGCGCCTGTAGTCCCAGCTACTCGGGAGGCTGAGGCAGGAGAATGGCGTGAACCCAGGAGGCGGAGCTTGCAGTGAGCCGAGATTGTGCCGCTGCACTCCAGCCTGGGCAACACAACGAGACTCCGTATAACAAAAAAAAGAGCTACAGTGGACTGGGCGCGGTGGCTTCCGCCCGTAATCCCAGCAATTTGGGAGGCTGAGGTGGGCAGATCTCTTGAGGTCAGGAGTTCTAGACCAGCCTGGCCAACATGGTGAAGACCTGTCACTACTAAAAATGCAAAAATTAGCCAGGCGTCATGGTGGGTGCCTGTAATCCCAGCTACTTGGGAGGTTGAGGCAGGAGAATCGCTTGAACCTGAGAGGCAGAGGTTGCAGTGAGCTAAGATTGCACCACCACACTCCAGCCTGGGCAACAGCGCGAGACTCCATCTCAAACAAACAAACAAAAAATAGCTACAAAGGTCTTGGAAAAAGTGATGTTGAAAAAAGTTTTGAGTACATAAAAGTTTAAGGTAAAAAGCACCCTGCATGCCGCCATATATTCAATAAAGATTGAATAAATCCTCACTAGAGGGTGGGTATGACCAGTCAGTGGCATTCACATTCAAAGGGAGGGACGGGCATTAGGTGAGCAATTTCCATTGTGCTGAAAGTTACACAAGGGTGAGTACAGGATGTTCTGAGAGGCTTTTCCTTCCCAACTGGGTTAAGCCCTTCCAAGGAGGCCTGTATTCTCAGTCCCACCTTCAGACCTGGGCAAGCCCTCAGGGACCGTTGCCGTTTGGAGTGACTTCTCAACATTTTCGAAGTCCCTCTCTGCTGCCTGGGACAAGTTGGGGCTGCCAGTGCTGTTCCCAGACCAAGCCCAAGCCGGGTCTGGCTGTGTGTTCTCGTGGCTTAGTAACAAGAAGAGATAAACTAGGAAAGGAAGTCTATGGCTGTAACCAGATATAGGGAGAAGGTCGGAGATAGTTTCACCAGACCGACTCGAAGCGTTACAATTTTCTCAGTGCTTACCTGTGTGGGGGTTATATGGCTATGTGTGGTATCGCATTCGGCTAAGTCTATAGGTGACTGATTTTGTTCTAACTCGGTTAGAAGCCAAAAATGCTTTGGATCTTTTTTTTTGATCTTTTTTTTTTTTTTGGAGACGGAGTCTCGCTCTGTCACCCAGGCTGGAGTGCAGTGGCCGGATCTCAGCTCACTGCAAGCTCCGCCTCCCCGGTTCACGCCATTCTCCTGCCTCAGCCTCCCGAGTAGCTGGGACTACAGGCGCCCGCCACCTCGCCCGGCTAGTTTTTTGTATTTTTTTAGTAGAGACAGGGTTTCATCGGGTTAGCCAGGATGGTGTCCATCTCCTGACCTCGTGATCCGCCCGTCTCGGCCTCTCAAAGTGCTGGGATTACAGGCTTGAGCCACCGCGCCCGGCCCAAAAATGCTTTAAGTTCAGTGAATCTATGAGGACCCCAGTATCATCGAAGCCTGTCTCCTAAATTCTAATTAATAAGGACTGTGGTACTGAAGTGATTATTTCTATCTTATCTCTTTTACGGTTTGGTCCGGAGAGCTGCCTTAGACTCTCCAATAAATCTGTTCACACTGCTGGCTTTGTTACCTTAACGCGCCCCAGATTTCATTGACCTGAGATGGGTCCTGGCACAAGGAATGTAAGGCTGTCTCCATTACCTTGACTTGCTCCAGGTTTGGGAGAAGCCTATGCAAAGCTTCTCCTGAACGTATGTTTAATTTCTGAATAAAATTAGTCACCTATAGACTTAGCTGAATGCGATACCACACATAGCCATATAACCCCCTCACATGTAAGCACTGAGTTGGGCATCGATTTCTCTGGGTCTAATTATTAGCTCAATGTTAAGACAGTGCTGTGAAAATTTGTCTGTGTAACTGGGGTGCTATGCAGGCCTGTCTGTGTGACTGTCAGGGAGAACTGGCCTGGCACAGTACCTTCCTTGGGCAGAGGGCTAAGATCCTGGAGCAGGACTTTGAGGTCCTAAGCTCCAATTCTCCCTGTTGGGGGCAACCTCCAAATCTCTACCCCTACCCCCTACACGTGGGGTGGACCAGATGCTCCCAGGAGCTTGGGGAAACTTGTACTGAGGGGCTTCTTCCAGGGCTGTGTGGCTGGCTCTGGTTCTAGGAAGGTGGGGTGGTGGCCCACTTACTCAGCGGCCCAGTGAGCTATTTCTTTTGCAGAATTGCCTGAGATTGGACCACCAGCATGGTATCTAGAAAATGACTTTGGGGTGTCTCAAGTTGCTTAGATAGACAGGAATCCTGGCTCTCCGTCCTCCCAATTGCCAGCCACCCCTTCCCCTTTCCCACAAGGATAGCCCTGCCTATAATTCTCTGTAGCATTCAACATGATTGTGATTGTTTGTTGTCTTCCTGCCTGGCTTCTTTTCTTCCTCTCTTCCTCCTTCCGCCACTATTCCCTTCCTTCCATTCATTCATTCAACCCAGACACCATTCAAGGTACTGGGGACGTAGGAATAAATACATTTCTGCTTCCTTGGAGCTTATATTCTGAGACAGGAGCTGGGCAGTAAACAAGTAATTCAAAAAGCAGGATAGAGATAAATGCTATACACATGACAGCAGAGTAAGGTAAATTCATGGGGGTCTGCTTGGCACTAGGGGGAGATCAGAAAATGTCTTCTCTCTGAGGAAACCGCATTTGAGTGGAAACCTCAATGAGGAGTCAGCCTTGCAAAAATGAGCCTTCCACTCTTTTCCATTGAGTAGAAAATTAAATGAGGAGTCAACCTTGCAAATTTTTGTTGCATTGTTCTAGCCAAGGAATGGTACCCACAAAGGCCATGGGGTGTTTCGTGCTATTCATTCATTCATTCATTCATTCATTCATTCAACAGCAGTTTCCTGGAGTATAGTGGGTGAGAGGAATAAGAGCCTGAGACAGGGTTGAAGAGACAAGCAACAGCAGATTGTGTAGAACCCCTGTAGACACGATGACATAGAGTTTGAATATTATCCAAAAGCATGGGGGAAGCCATTTCAAGGTTCTTTCTTTCTCTTTCTTTCTTTTTCTCTTTCTTTCTTTCTTTCTTTCTTTCTTTCTTTCTTTCTTTCTTTCTTTCTTTCGTTCTTTCGTTCTCTCTCTCTCCTTCCTTCCTTCCGTCTTCTTTGTTTCTTCCTTCCTTCCTTCCTTCCTTTCTTTCCTTCTTTCTTTCTTTCTCTCTCTCTCTCTCTTTCTCTCTCTCTCTCTTTATTTCCTTTCTTTTTTGACAGAGTCTCGCTCTGTCACCCAGGCTGGAGTGCAATGGCGTGATCACGGTTCACGGCAACCTCTGCCTCCTGGGTTCAAGCAATTCTCCTGCCTCAGCCTCCCAAGTAGCTGGGATAACAGGTGCCCACCACCACGCCTGGCTAACGTTTGTATTTTTAGGAGAAACAGGGTTTCACCATGTTGGCCAGGCTGGTCTCGAACTCCTGACCTCAGGTGATCCCCCTGCCTCGGCCTCCCAAAGTGCTGGGATTACAGGCATGAGCCACCACACCCGTCCCCATTTCAAGGTTCTCAACAGGGTGGTGCAGGATCAGTTGTTGCAGATGTGGGGACTACAGATCGGAGAAGGGCTGGTAGGGGAAGCAGGGAGATCAGTGTAACTCAGAGAATGAAGTCTGAGGTCACGGCAGGTGGCAGTGGAGGTGGCTAGAGGGCAGGTGGGCTTGGAGGCAAATGTGGTGGGGTGGGGTTTGCTCTCAGGTTGGATGTGGAGGTCCTGGAAGAAAGGATGGAAACAGAATGACTTCTAGGTTTCTGACTTGAACAAACAGAACGACTATACTGTTAGGTAGTTAGATGGACATTAGCAGCTGGGAGAGGGAGAGAGAAGAAAGCAGGAGGGCTGTCACTAAGACCAGCCCTAGCTGACCTAAGTTCAGCCCCAGACCGTCCTAACTCCACCCTAATGGATGGAATTCGTGGTAAAATCTGGGGCCAGCACATCCTGGAGGAAGAAAAACTGGGGCACAGATAATGATGGCCCATCCTCATTATACAGTCATTATAATACAATTTACATGTGGTTTTGCCCCTCTGAGTGCGCTTTTCTTAATGAATTATGGGTAAAAACACACGCAGTTTAATTTTAGGGATGTAACCATAAACTGCCAATCAAACACAGCCTAAGTTTCAACTCCTCCCACAAACCCCGTAAAAGCACCTTGAGTTTTGTAAAGAGGTGCTGATTTTACTTCCCAGAAATCAGCCTGCTCTCCCTCAGAGTGTTTTACTGGGTTGCAGTAAACCTTGCTTTAAGCTTGCATTTCAGTGTTAGTGTGCCTTTTTTTTTTTTTGAGATGGAGTCTCGCTCTGTCGCCCAGGCTTGAGTGCAGTGGCACAATCTCGGCTCACTACAAGCTCCGCCCCCTGGGTTCATGCCATTCTCCTGCCTCAGCCTCAGAGTAGCTGGGACTACAGGCGCCCGCCACCATGCCCGGCTAATTTTTTTGTGTTTTTAGTACAGACGGGGTTTTACCGTGTTCGCCAGGATGGTCTCTATTTCCTGACCTCGTGATCCACCTGCCTCAGCCTCCCAAAATGCTGGGATTACAGATGTGAGCCACCGCGCCCCGCCTAGTTTGCAATTCTTTGCTTGCTATCGCAAGAACTGAGATTGCGGGTCCAGAGCTCCAGCTCTGTTGTTCTTGGTTAAAGAATCTGTCAGGCCTCTGAGCCCAAGCCAAGCCGTCGCATCCCCTGTGACTTGCACGGATACGCCCAGATGGCCTGAAGTAACTGAAGAATCACAAAAGAAGTGCAAATGCCCTGCCTCGCCTTAACCGATGACATTCCACCACAAAAAAAGTGAAAATGGCCGGTCCTTGCCTTAAGCGATGATATTATCTTGTAAAATTCCTTTTCCTGGCTCATCCCGGCTCAAAAAGCTCCCCCACTGAGTACCTTGTGACCCCCACTCCTGCCTGCCAGAGAACAAACCCCCTTTGACCGTAATTTTCCTTTACCTACCGAAATCCTATAAAATGACCCCAGCCTTATCTCCCTTCGCTGACTCTCTTTTCGGACTCAGCCCGCCTGCACCCAGGTGAAATAAACAGCTACGTTGCTCACACAAAGCCTGTTTGGTGGTCTTTTCACACGGACGCGCATGACAGAATCCATTCCAACACAGGATGCCCAGTAACAATACCATTGGCAGAGATGAGGAAGCCTGGGGGACAAGTGACAGATTTTGAGATGGGTGTCAGCAATTAGAAAGTTGTTTGTGCTGGATGAGGTGGCTCACACTTGTAATCCCAGCACTTTGGGAGGCCGAGGTGGGCGGATCACCTGAGGTCGGGAGTTCGAGACCAGCCTGACCAAGATGAAGAAACCCCATCTCTACTAAAAATAAAAAATTAGCCAGGCGTGGTGGCACATGCCTGTAATCCCAGCTACTCGGGAGGCTGAGGCAGGAGAAACGCTTGAACCTGGGAGGCGGGAGTTGCGGTGAGCCAAGATCGCGTCATTGCACTCCAGCCTGGGCAACAAGAGCAAAACTCTATCTCAAAAAAAAAGAAAGAATGTTATTTGTAATATGATAATAGATTTCAGGTGTAAGATCCCTGCATGGAGACAGTGAGTAGGCAGATGAATTTTTTTTATCCTGGTGTTCCAGGGAGAATCTGACCTGTAACTACACACTCGGGAGGAGGGATTAGCATATACACGTTATTTCAAGTCATGGAGAGAATGTGAAGAAGCCCAAAATTGAGCTCTGAGGAACACTAACTTTTCAATGTTGAATGCAGGGGGAGGAGCGTAGCAGAAACTAATTGAGTCCATACATAAATACATACACACACACACACACACACACGTTAAATTAAGATGAGTTATACTAGAGCCTGTTTGTATGGTGTTAATGGTCCAGAACAGAAGGCTGACAATTTAGGAGAAGAATCAACAAAATATCAAAATCTCAGAAAATGCTGGGGGTAGCCAGGCGCTCACACCCTGTAATCTCAACACTTTGGGAGGCAGAGGTGGGAGGATCACTTGAGCCCAGGAATTTAAGACCAGCATGGGCAACATACAGAGACCGTGTTTCTACACAAAAATAAAAAATAAAAATTAGCTGGTGTGGTAGCACATGCCTGCTGTGGTCCCAGCTACATGGGAGGCTGAGGTGGGAGGATTGCTTGAGGCTGGGAGGTCGAAGTTGCAATGAGTTGTGATTGTGAACTCCAGCCTGGGCAACACAGTGAGACCCTGTCTCTTTAAAAAAAAAAAAAAAAAAAAAGCAGGGGATGGGCTGCAGGGGCTTAGGTGTAGGCATCGGCTTAAGTGTGGCTGGAGGTAGGTTTGTTGGCTTGGTGGAGGGAGGAAGGAGCTTATGTCTTATGGCTTCACTTTCCTAAGTGGATTATATACATAAGGCAGTAAGGGAGTGTGAGAGGGCTGACTGTGGACATGATCTGATGTGGGGAAAAGCAAAGCAAGCCTACTAGAGATTCAAAGTAGGATCCTTTGGTAACATTGTGTCCGTTTGAGCTTTATCATCATTACAGTGAAATCTGCACAGCTCAGCTGTAATTTTCTTCTGGGAATATTCAGCTCTTCAGGTGCAGGTAACAGGCAAAGGGAAGGGTTCACCCAGGTCTGGTGTCTTAAACAGGGACATGCCACAGGGGGACAGAATGCCGGGATGGAGGGTGTTCAGGAAGCAGCGATTGTATAATGGACCATGTGACAACCTGGATAAACTGGGAGCGAGCTGATGGCACGGAGGTAGGCTGAAGAATGCCTGCGCATGTATTTCAGGAAATAAACAGGAAATGGTGTTCCGGAAGCGCTCGACTGTGTAACCTCTAAGAAAGCAGGCCCCAAAGCTGCACTGTCAATGCTTGTTTTTTTTGAGATAGAGTCTCTGCCGCCCAGGCTGGAGTGCAGTCGCGGGATCTCGGCTCACTGCAACCTCTGCCTCCCGGGTTCAAGTGATTCTCCTGCCTCAGCCTCCGGAGTAGCTGGGATTACAGGCGCGCACCACCACACCCAGCTAATTTTTATATTTTTAGTAGAGATGGGGTTTCACCGTGTTGGTCAGGCTGGTCTCAAACTCCTGACCTCTGACCTCCTGATCCTCCTGCCTCGGCCTCCCAAAGTGCTGGGATTACAGGCGTGGGCCACCATGCCCAGCCTCTATTACTTTTTTTTTTTTGAGACAGGGTCTTACTCTGTCACCCAGGCTGGAGTGTAGTGGCGTGATCTCAGCTCGCTGCAACCTCCACCTCCTAGGTTCAAGTGATTCTCTTGCCTCAGCCTCCAAGTAGCTAGGATTACAGGCAGACACCACCACGCCCAGCTAATTTTCTTTGCATTTTTTTTTGGTAGAGATGGAGTTTTATCATGTTGGCCAGGCTGGTCTCTAACTCCTGACCTCAGGTGATCTGCCCGCCTTGGCCTCGTAAAGTGCTAGGATTACAGGTGTGAGCCATTGTGCCTGGCCTCTTCAGGCTTTGATGTATCTTACCAAATTGCCCTCCAAAAGGAACATAAAATTTATATTAAGTTCTTCTCCATTTGAAATATCTAGGGTGGTTTTGCTTTCCTGATTGATGGAATAGCCCACCATTGAAATTATCTTTGAATATCCTACAGGAGTTATGCCTGACTGCCTGACACTTTTTTTGTTGTTTTTTTTTGACGCGGAGTCTCGCTCTGTCGCCCAGGCTGGAGTGCAGTGGCCGGATCTCAGCTCACTGCAAGCTCCGCCTCCCGGGTTCACGCCATTCTCCTGCCTCAGCCTCCCGAGTAGCTGGGACTACAGGCGCCCGCCACCTCGCCCGGCTAGTTTTTTGTATTTTTTTAGTAGAGACGGGGTTTCACCGTGTTAGCCAGGATGGTCTCGATCTCCTGACCTCGTGATCCGCCCGTCTCGGCCTCCCAAAGTGCTGGGATTACAGGCTTGAGCCACCGCGCCCGGCCCACATTTTTTTTTTTTTTTTCTTTTCTTTTAAGCGTCTGGTCTGTCACTGTCCCCCAGGCTGGAGTACATGGTGCCATCATAGCTCACTGCAGCCTCAAACTCCTGAGCTCAAGTGATCCTCCCACCTCAGCCTTCTGAGTAGCTAAGACCATAGGCTGCACTACCGCACCTGGCTAGCACCTTTCTTTTTTTTTTTTTTTTTTTTTGAGACGGAGTCTCGCTGTGTCTCCCAGGCTGGAGTGCAGTGGCATGATCTCGGCTCACTGCAAGCTCCGCCTCCCGGGTTCACGCCATTCTCCCGCCTCAGCCTCCCAAGTAGCTGAGACTACAGGCGCCCGCCACCACGCCCGGCTAGTTTTTTGTATTTTTAGTAGAGACGGGGTTTCACCATGTTAGCCAGGATAGTCTCGATCTCCTGACCTCGTGATCCACCCGCCTCGGCCTCCCAAAGTGCTGGGATTACAGGCTTGAGCCACCGCGCCCGGCCAGCACCTTTCAATAAATATAACAGAGATGGGGTTTCACTGTGTTAGCCAGGATGGTCTCGATCTCCTGATCTTGTGATCTGCCCACCTCGGCCTCCCAAAGTGCTGGGATTATAGGCGTGAGCCACCGTGCCTGGCCCCTTCCTTCCTTTTTATAGAGACAAGTTCTCACTATGTTGCCAGGCTGGTCTCGAACTCCTGGGCTCAAGTGATACTCCTGCCTTGGCCTCCCAAAGTGCTGGGATTACAGACGTGAGCCACTGTGCCTGGCCTAAGCCAGTTTTTCTACAAGCAATGGAAGAGATTGCTATTTTTTGTTTGTTTTCAGTTAAATACCAGGTAAGTTCAGTGACTTGCTTTGACAGGACATCCTGTATGAAAAATACTTATCTTTGAACACTAGAATCAAACTCAGGAAGATGAGCTATGTACACTATGATAGGTACAAGGGAAAGAGACCTGTTTGAGGGAATGGGATTCACAACATCCACCTAACGCGAATGTGATACATATGTACATGGAGAGCAGACATCTAAACAACTGGAAACACAGCAGAAGGGCACATGCTTTTCTGAAATTGTTAACTTTCTCCTTTTCATTCAGTACCCATCTAGCTGAACTCACGTAATGAAATGTTCATAGAATGTGACCCTATTCTCTGCTACAATTAGAGGGATTTGTGAAACTTTTGTCCTTTAATAAAACCATTAGTTGTAATTATTTATTAAATCAATCCATATGCTCCTCTTTCTTTTCACATTCAAATACACTTTAATATGAATGGCAATACATTTTAATGCTCCAGAGGAAAGAGTAGAACTCTGGCCATTGTACATTCTTTATTAAACATCAATACTGAAAACAGATTTACTGACACATATATATATAAATATAATCAAACTGATAAAAAGGGACAAGAAATAGTAATCTCTCTCTCATGTGGTGGTGCGACTTTGGCTCACTGCAACCTCCGCCTCCTGGGTTCAACTGATTCTCCTGCCTCAGCCTCCCAAGTTGAAATTACAGGTGAGTACCACCACACCTGGCTAATTTTTGCATTTTTAGTAGTGACAGGTCTTCATCATGTTGGTCAGGCTGGTCTCGAACTCCTGATCTCAGATGACCCACTGGCGTCAGCCTCCCAAAGTGCTGGAATTACAGGCGTGAGCCACGGCGCCTGGCCTTCACTTTCTTTTTCTATGTCCTCTCCTTCACTATCGTCTTCATAATAAAAGATGTCTCGAAACGGGAAAACTTGCTTGGGTGCTGCAGGAGTCTGGATTTCAGTGCCTTTTTTCTGCAACATCTTTTCTAACTTTTCTTTAAGGAAAGGTAGAGTCGTCTCATAAAGGTAGTCGATGATCTCTACAGAAAAGAAATTTAATTGTGCAATTATCTGTCTGTACAAGGCCTCTTTTTTTTTTTTTTTTTTTTTTGAGACGGAGTCTTGCTCTGTCGCCCAGGCTGGAGTGCAGTGGCCGGATCTCAGCTCACTGCAAGCTCCGCCTCCCGGGTTCACGCCATTCTCCTGCCTCAGCCTCCCGAGTAGCTGGGACTATAGGCGCCCGCCGCCTCGCCTGGCTAGTTTTTTGTATTTTTTAGTAGAGACGGGGTTTCACCGTGTTAGCCAGGATGGTCTCGATCTCCTGACCTCGTGATCCACCCGTCTCGGCCTCCCAAAGTGCTGGGATTACAGGCTTGAGCCACCGCGCGCGGCCTGGACAAGGCCTCTTATCACGGTTGAGGCATGCAGGAGACTGGTAATGACTATGAACTGCTCCTGTTATTGCTGTGTGTAAGGTCTGGTTCCAGTTGGTTTACTCACATTCACTTCTTTAATCCTTGCAAAAATCCTATGAGTTAGGCACTATTTTTAACTTGTTTTTCAACTGAGGAAACCAAGGCATAAAGACATTAAGAGACTTGCCCAGGGTCATGGAGTTCATAAGGATTCAAACCCAGGTAGTGATGTCTGCTGAACGCAAAGACGCATTTCATCACAGCCCAGGATACGATATCATCCAAATGGTGGGTCCAGGAGAAACACCAGTGCTGCACAGACACTGAGAGAGAGCACAGGCCTGCAAGTTTGTTAGTGAAAATCCAGGCTCTGGACTCGGTCTAGAGACTAGGAATTGGTAGATCTGAAATGAGGCCCAGAAATTTGTATCTTTTTTTTTTTTTTTTTTGAGATAGGGTCTGGCTGTGTCACCCCAGCTGGAGTGCAGCGGTGCGATCACTGCAGCCTGGAACTCCCAGGCTCAAGCAATCCCCCCCTCTCAGCCTCCCAAGTAACTGGGAACACAGACATGCACCACCATTCCCGGATAATTTTTGTATTTTTTGTAGAGATAGGGGTGTGTGTGGGGGGGAGGGAGGGTCTCTCTAGGTTGCCCAGGATGGTCTTGAATTCCTCGTCTTAGGCGATCCTCCTACCTTGGCCTCTCAAAAAGTGTTGGGATTACAGACATAAGCCACTGCATCTGGCCAGGAATTTGTGTTTTTAACAAGTTTCTCACATGGCTCTGATGATCCGAGTTTGGGACTTACATATCTAAAACATCCACAAATGGCTACAAAGAAGGAACTGGGTGTCTTTCATTCTTTCTGGAACGCGTGTATGCTTCTGTGTGTATGTGCATGTGTATGTGTGTACGTGCATGTGGTGTGTGTGAGTGCATGCATGTGGTGTGGTGCACAGGCATGTCGTGTGCATGTGCTGTGTGCACATGAGTGTGTGTGTGTGAGATGGTAACACCAGCAGGACTCAGCTATTTACAGAGTGGTCACTAAGTGTCAAGCACCGGGATGACCACACCTTACACGTTCATGGCCTCATTTAGGACTTCGGAAAGTCCTGCCACGTAGGGATTACACCTGCCTGTTTCCACCATTTTGCAGCTGACGAAGCTGAGGCTCTAAGTCCAGTCACTTGCCGAGGTGACTTTCATTACCAGCACGTGGCACCAAACGCCATGTTCTTAGCCATATAAATATTAACAATACTAACCTGGAAAAGTCTTTTTCTGCCAAAATGGAACATAGATAGCTTTCAGCCTAGAAAATTTCGTTTGAACATAAGATGGAGGAACATCACTTTAGAAAAGGAAAGAAAAGATAAAAAGCAAGTTAGTTTAAAAATCTATGATTTCAATACAGTGTAGTCAGTACATTGATTCAGGTGAGGTTTATAGCTTTACATAAACATAAGATCATCATACATGTGTGATACAAATATGACACAATGTTGTTTTTTTTTTTTTTTTTTTTTTTTTTTTTTTTTTTTTGAGACAGAGTCTCGCTCTGTCGCCCAGGCTGGAGTGCAGTGGCGCAATCTCGGCTCACTGCAAGCTCCGCCTCCCGGGTTCACGCCATTCTCCTGCCTCAGCCTCCTGAGTAGCTGGGACTACAGGCGCCCGCCACCGCGCCCGGCTAATTTTTTGTATTTTTAGTAGAAACGGGGTTTCACCGTGGTCTCGATCTCCTGACCTTGTGATCCGCCCGCCTCGGCTTCCCAAAGTGCTGGGATTACAGGCGTGAGCCACCGCGCCCGGCCAAATATGACACAATGTTTTGTGGAAGACAGAAAGCTATTGTTTATTTGGTTTAAAAAAAACGTAAAGGGGAAAAAGAATCAGTAGTACAGAATGGATTTGGTTTAAATTAAAATAACTTCTATCACTAGTCGAGAAGGCAAAGTATAATGCTGGCCAATGTGCTGATGCTTACCTGGTGCTCAGCCCTGCCCGAAGCACCTTAACTGCAGCAATAAATAATCCTCACGACAACTCGAGGAGGGAGCTACCACTCTCTCCCTCGTGCTGGAGAGATGAGGAAACTGAGGCACAGACAGGTTGCCCAAGTTCACACGGCTAATCAGGGATAGAGCAGAGACTTCAGCAGGTAGTGTGACTCCAGATCCTTCCCTTTTAATCATTACACTCAGGACAACGTATTGGTCACAATTCAAAGATAGATGTTCCCTGATATTTATCTTACAAAGCTAAAAAAAAAGCAGATGCTTACGAGGTTTTGGTACGTTTTCAATTTACAATACATTTCAATTTACAATAAGTGGGTCAGAAATTATTCTTTAATTGTTTTTTTTTTTTTTTTTTTGAGACGGAGTCTCGCTCAGCCCAGGCTGGAGTGCAGTGGCGCGATCTCAGCTCACTGCAAGCTCCGCCTCCTGGGTTCACGCCATTCTCCTGCCTCAGCCTCCCGAGTAGCTGGGACTACAGGCGCCCGCCACCGCGCCCGGCTGATTTTTTGTATTTTTAGTAGAGATGGGGTTTCACCGTGGTCTCGATGTCCTGACCTTGTGATCCGCCCGCCTCGGCCTCCCAAAGTGCTGGGATTACAGGCGTGAGCCACCGCGCCCGGCCAATTGTTTTTTAAAGTAAAAACCACCAACTTAACTTATTGGGCACTTTTTCCTAATAAAAGGGGAACATTCAAAAACAATTAACTAATCCAGTAGTTAAAATAATTAGCATGAAGAATTTGATCTGTTAAGTATGTAGAGGTAAAAGGTGATCAGATTCTTCCAACCTCTTCATTACAGTAATCACTAGCTGAGGACGTATGTGCCAGGTACCAGACTATGTCTCTTTCTTGCATTATCTTTTTTTTGGGGGGGGGGATGGAGTCTCGCTGTGTCACCCAGGCTGGAGTGCAGTGGCACATTCTCGGTTCACTGCAACCTCTGCCTCCAGGGTTCAAGTCGTTCTCCTGGCTCAGCCTCCTGAGTAGCTGGGAATACATGTGCCCGCCACCACGCCAGGCTAAATTTTTGTATTTTTAGTAGAGACAGAGTTTCACCATGCTGGCCAGACTGGTCTTGAACTCTTGACTTCAGGTGATCCACCCGCCTTGGCCTCCCAAGTGCTGGGACTCCAGGCGTGAGCCACTGCACCTGGCCCATTATCTCCTTTAGCCCTCCTAATGGCCTATTAAATCATTATGCCCATGAGGAAACAAAAGGCTCAGACAAATAGGTAACAATTGCCCGCAGACTTTAAGTGGAGTCCCTGGACTCTATGCCAAATCTGTCTCACTCTGAAACCCCAGCTCTAAGGCAGCCTGTGCCTTTCCCCTTCCCATGATGCTGTGCGCCCAACATGCTGCAGACCCAAGCCCATGCCTCGAGAAATAACAATAATTGATCTGGACATTTTAAAACTAAGCAAGTGTTACATCTCATTAGGTGGAGATGCTATCCTTAAATCCTGCTTATATCATTCACAAAGAAGTCTTTAAGAATCTGAGGAGACTGAACTTTCAATATAAATTTTACCATTTTAATTTGTTATTAAAACTTTGAGAGTATATAGTATTTCAAACAGTATTTGACTAGATGCCAGAAACTCTATCTTAGAGTTTCGAGATTTGTAAATCTTAAATAGATAATCAGTTCATCAGTTACCCCCAGCCTGGATTTCGTGGGGCCCTTTTATTTATTTTTATTTTTTTGAGACAGGGTCTCACTTTGTCACCCAGGCTGGAATGCAGTGGCGTGATCTCGGCTCACTGCAACTTCTGTCTCCCAGGCTCAAGTGATCCTCCCACCTCAGCCTCCAGAGTAGCTGGGACAACAGGCATGTGTCACCACACCCAGCTTAATAATCAGTTTTTATTTTTTTATTTTTATTTTTTTTATTTTATTTATTTTTTTTTGAGACGGAGTCTCGCTCTGTCGCCCAGGCTGGAGTGCAGTGGCCGGATCTCAGCTCAATGCAAGCTCCGCCTCCCGGGTTCACGCCATTCTCCTGCCTCAGCCTCCCGAGTAGCTGGGACTACAGGCGCCAGCTACCTCGCCCGGCTAGTTTTTTGTATTTTTTAGTAGAGACGGGGTTTCACCGTGTTAGCCAGGATGGTCTTGATCTCCTGACCTCGTGATCCGCCCGTCTCGGCCTCCCAAAGTGCTGGGATTACAGGCTTGAGCTACCGCGCCTGGCCAATAATCAGTTTTTAAACATGTAGTTTTACTTAAAACCATAAAAACCCATTTTAATTTTAAAAATCATGTGATTTGAAGAAATGTCACAAAGTATACACAAATTTAATGGAAAAGTTTTTGTTTTTTTTTTTGAGACGGAGTCTTGCTCTGTCACCCAGGCTGGAGTGCAGTGGCCGGATCTCAGCTCACTGCAAGCTCCTCCTCTCGGGTTCACGCCATTCTCCTGCCTCAGCCTCCCGAGTAGCTGGGACTACAGGCGCCCGCCACCTCGCCCGGCTAGTTTTTTGTATTTTTTAGTAGAGACGGGGTTTCACCGTATTAGCCAGGATGGTCTCGATCTCCTGACCTCATGATCCGCCCGTCTCGGCCTCCCAAAGTGCTGGGATTACAGGCTTGAGCCACCGCGCCCGGCCGAAAAGTTTTTTTTTTTTTGAGACAGAGTCTGGCTCTGTCGCTCAGGCTGGAGTGCAGTGACGCAATCTCGGCTCACTGCAGCCTCCGTCTCCCGGGTTCAAGCAATTCTGCCTCAGTCTCCCCACTAGCTGGGATTACTGGTGCCTGCCACCATGCCCAGCTAATTGTTGCATTTTAGTAAAGATGGGGTGATAGGATTTCACCATGTTGGACAGGTTGGTCTCAAACTCCTGACCTCAAGCAATCCACCTGTCTTGGCCTCCCAAAGTGCTGGGATTTGACTTCAGGTGATCCACCCGCCTTGGATTTAAAGTTTAAATCCTTCTTTTTTTTTTTTTTTTTTTGAGACAGAGTCTTGCTCTGTCGCCCAGGCTGGAGTGCAGTGGCTGGATCTCAGCTCACTGCAAGCTCTGCCTCCCGGGTTTACGCCATTCTCCTGCCTCAGCCTCCCGAGTAGCTGGACTGCAGGGGCCCGCCGCCTCGCCCAGCTAGGTTTTTTTTTGTATTTTTTAGTAGAGACGGGGTTTCACTGTGTTAGCCAGGATGGTCTCGATCTCCTGACCTCGTGATCCGCCCGCCTCGGCCTCCCAAAGTGCTGGGATTACAGGCTTGAGCCACCGCGCCCGGCCAGTTTAAACCCTTCTTAATGGTTCCACAGAATATTGACTAGAAACAAAACAAAACCTTTCCTAATGGACCAATGGCGACCTCACACCAGTAACCACACTTCTGGAAGTCAGACAGGCTGCAGCACCCTCACCCCACTGTCTACCTTCCAAAACCAAAGGCCAAGCGATCCCTCAACATCCCTGCATCTGAAAGTCACTGATCCCCGAGCCCCATGATGCTCGACAACACGTAGAGGGCCTGTGTGCTGCAGCCCAGCTCTCCCTTGCTTAGCAAGCAGTTAAGTTCAGATATCGAGAGTGGTGGCCTCTCCAATCACAGGAACGGATTAAAAAGGAAGAGCTGTGTACAGTGAAGGCTCACAGTGAAGGTAAAGAGAGACAGCTTATAAACACAAGAGCCATGTTCAATCTCACTTCACAGATGAGAAATGCAAATGAAAACCACAAGGAAACCAACAGAAGCTTAAAGAGAAACAGGATCTTTATATAGTCTCAAAATGTCTCCCCACAGCCATTTCTTACCACCAAAGGAAGAACCAGTATTTTTATACAGTGGGGAAAAGAGGCAGATGCTGCCTTAGCCAAATAATCAAAACGAGAATCAGGTGCCTCGTGACATAATGCAGTGATAGAAAACATCAGGAATATGCTGTACTCCTGCCCAAAGGACACAGCCTGAATCTCCTCAAGTGGAAATACCAGACAAGTGTCAACTGTGGACATTCCACAAAACACCTAGTCCGTATTCCTCCAAAATTTCACTACCATCAACAGCAAAGATGGACGATGTTCATAGATTAAAAGACAGTAAGAAAGGCCTGGCGTGGTGGCTCACATCTGTAATCCCAGCACTTTGAGAGGGATTAAGGCCAGGAGTTCGAAACTAGCCTGGACAACATGGCAAAACCCCATCTCTTCACTTAAGGCCAGGAGTTCAAGACTAGCCTGGGCAACATGGCGAAACCCCATCTCTACTAAAAATACACACACACGCACACACACACACACACAAAAGGTTGGGTGTGGTGGCTCACGCCTGTAATCTCAGCAATTTGGGAGGCTGAAGTGGGTGGATCACTTGAGGTCAGGAGTTTGAGACCAGCCTAGCCAACATGGTGAAACCTTGTCTCTATTAAAAATACAAAAATTAGCCAGGTGTGGTGGCAGTTACCTGTAATCCCAGCTACTCGGAGGCTGAGACAGGAGAACTGCTTGAACCCAGAAGGTGGAGGTTGCAGGGAACTGAGATCATGCTGTTGCACTCCAGCTTGGGCGACAAGAGTGAAAATCCGTCTCAAAAAAAAAAAAAAAAAAAAAGAAAATTAACTAATTGAAAAAAAAAAATTTAGCCAGGCAGGGTGGTGCATGCCTCTAATTCCAGCTATTCAGATGGCTGAGGCACAAGAATTGCTTGAACCCAGGAGGCGGAGGGTGCAGTGAGCCGAGACCACGCCATTGCACTCCAGCCTGGGCAACAGAGTGAGACTGTTGTCTCCAAAAAAAAAAAAAGGACACCAAGGAAATGGAACAGTTAAAGGGGGGAAATGCTACCAAGGACATCACTGGGAGGACTGGTGAAATCTGAATGTAGACTATGTTTTAGAGGGTGGTACTATATCATTGTGAAACTTCCTGATTCTCAATTGTACTGTGGTTATGTAAAATAACATCCTTGCTTGGGAAGTGGTATCTGCCACTAACTCTTAAATGGTTATGGGAAAAACCGTTATTCCTTTGGAGGAGGGGGACAGGGATGATAAAGTTAATGCAGCAGAATGTTCAGAAGAGGCGACTCTGGGTGAAGGGGATGCGGGGTTCTTTCTGTTATTCTTACAACTTGTTTAGCTTTTTGAAGCCTTTAAGAGACTTTGCACACATCTCATTTGCCTTTCTTGCGTGTCTTCGGTGGCAGGTGGGCTGGAGGGAGGGCTGGTCTGATTTGGTCCAGAGCACAGAGACTGGAAGTCTCGAATAAACACACACATCGCAGCTTTCCTGTTCTGTGGCGCTGGCTGGCACGCCACCCTGCAACCCAGGCAGTGTTTCTTCACCCAAGACTGTATCTTGGCGCTCTCTGTGCCCCCCCACCGAGGGGCTTTCTCATTATTTTTTGTAGCTATAAAGAATTTCACTGTGGCCAGACGTGATGGGTCACGCCTGTAATCCCAGCACTTTGGGAGGCTGAGGCGGGTGGATCACGAGGTCAGGAGATCGAGACCATCCTGGCTAACACGGTGAAACCCCGTCTCTACTAAAAATACAAAAAATTAGCCAGGCGTGGTAGTGGGCGCCTGTAGTCCCAGCTACTCGGGAGGCTGAGGCAGGAGAATGGCGTGAACCCAGGAGGCAGAGCTTGCAGTGAGCAGAGATGGTGCCACTGCACTCCAGCCTGGGTGACAGAGCAAGACTCTGTCTCAAAAAAAAAAAAAAAAAAAAAAGAATTTCACTGTATGGGTAAAATATATATATAGTCAGTCTCCTATTAACAGGCATTTTGCAGTCAGTTACTTTGTATACAACTCATTTCATGGATGTGTGAAGTTGTTTTGTAGAATGTATTTTAGAAATGGAATTACTTGATTCCAAATGGAATTATTAGAATTATTTGAATTTTGAAAGGTACTAAGGCTGCAAAGTATGTAAAATTTACCAAAAAAGATAACAATAATTGGAGGGAGTGAATGTAGATGTTGAATAAGGATGACTGGAGTTTGACAGTTGCTAAATTGGTTCATTTATTTTGTTATCTGTCTAAAATTTTCCTAATAAAGTTTCTGAAAAAATAATTGGGCATTGCTAATAAAGCAGTACTTAGAAGAAAACATATGGCCTTAAATGTATATTACAAAGAAAGAAAAATGGCAAATGAGCTAAGAACCCATCTCAAGAGGTTGAAAAACAGCAGAAAGATAAACTCAAAGAGAGCTGAAGGGAGGGTATGATAAGGAGCTGACATTAGAATAATCACAAGATAGGGTCAATGCAATCAAAGCTGGTGTTTTGAAAAGGCAATCTCTGGTAACTCCTATTCGAGGAGTAAAAAAAGAAAGTAGGTATAAATAGCCAACAATAGCCATCAGGACATTACTCAGATCCTGCAGACATTTTGCATAAACCATCTCTGGAAAATAGACACTGGTTTCCTGCAGGGCTGTGTGGCTGGTGAGTGGTGAGGGGACACTTTTCACTGTGTTTCCTTTCATGTTTCTTTTTTCTTTTCTCTTTTTTTTTTTTGAGATGGAGTCTTGCTGTGTTGCCCAGGCTGGAGTGCAATGGCACGATCTTGGCTTACTGCAACTTCTGCCTCCTAGGTTCAAGCAATTCTCCTGCCTCAGCCTCCTGAGTAACTGGGACTACAGGCACTTGCCATCGTGCCTGGCTAATTTTTGTATTTTTGTAGAGACGGAGTTGAACCATGTTTGCCAGGCTGGTGTTGAACTCCTGACCTCAGGTGACCTGCCCACCTCGGCCTCCCAAAGTGCTGGGATTACAGGCAAGAGCCACGGTGCCTGGCCTATGTTTCTTCAATTCTGGACTATGTAATCTATTACCTATTCCAAAAAAAAAGGTAAAATCAAACTGACCAGTCAAGTCCTTTTTCCTTACGGGTGGGGCATGATACTCAGTTCTGTATTTGAATTGTCACACACAACTAAAATGTTCTAACTGGGAACCAACCAAGTCATTTAACCAGTGCTAAAGCACGGGGTCTTGGCAGGGTAGCACATCAGTCACCTGGAGCTCTGAACTATCCCAATGGCCAGACCCCACACACCAGACCAATCCTATTCATGTGGCACTTGTATTTTTTTTTTTTTTGAGACGGAGTCTGGCTCTGTTGCCCAGGCTGGAGTGCAGTGGCGCAATCTCGGCTCACTGCAAGCTCCGCCTCCCGGGTTCATGCCATTCTCCTGCCTCAGCCTCCGGAGTAGCTGGGACTACAGGCGCCTGCCACCTCGCCCAGCTAATTTTTTGTATTTTTTTTAGTAGAGACGGGGTTTCACCGTGGTCTCGATCTCCTGACCTTGTGATCCGCCCGCCTCGGCCTCCCAAAGAGTTGCGATTACAGGCGTGATCCACCGTGTCCGGCCCGGCACTTGTATTTTTTAAAAGTTCCCCAGATGATTTTGAAGTGAGAGCTGGGCTGAAAACCAGAGAATTGCTAGTGCTTACAAAGTTTCAAATTGGGTACACAAAGGTCACTGGAACTCCTGGATGTCTAGAGCGTGTGCTGTGTTGTCAACTGTCTGGAGTCCCCTGAAGCGTGGGAGTCTGGCCTGCAGACCCACCCAGCCCATTGCTACCATCGTTTTACTCACTGTCCTGGGCCACCTGGCCCCTTTCCAGTCCCCTGAATGTGCCCAGCCAGCACCGGCTCAAGGTGTCTGCATTCACTACTCTGTCCGAACACCCTTCAGTCTCATCCCCGCATGGCTACCCTGCCACCGCTTCGGCTTCCAAAGTCTTCCCTAACCACCCTGATTGCCCCCAGTCCCTTCTACTCTATTTTTGTTTTCTTTTTGGTACCATGCTGTCTGAAATGAGCTTATCTGTTTACAGTCTCTTCCCAGAACTAAATGTGAGTTCCTAAAGTCCTTATTCATCACTACGTTTTGCGCCTGGTATACAGAAGGTAGTCAATAATTATTATTAGTTTGATATCATTATCATCAATGTAGTTTTTAGGTTAATTCTTTTTTTTTTTTTTTTTTTTTTTTTTTTTGAGACGGAGTCTCGCTCTGTGGCCCACGCTGGAGTGCAGTGGCCGGATCTCACTTCACTGCAAGCTCCGCCTCCCGGGTTTACGCCATCCTCCTGCCTCAGCCTCCCGAGTAGCTGGGACTACAGGCGCCCACCATCTCGCCCGGCTAGTTTTTTTTTGTATTTTTTAGTAGAGACGGGGTTTCACCGTGTTAGCCAGGATGGTCTCGATCTCCTGACCTCGTGATCCGCCCGTCTCGGCCTCCCAAAGTGCTAGGATTACAGGCTTGAGCCACCGCGCCCGGCCCAGATGAATTCTATACTATACAAAACTTGGTATTTGTGTCAGCAGAATGGACACTCTACCAGGCAAGGAACTTGGTTTTTGTTCAATGCTGTATCCCCAGAGCCTAGAAAAATGCCTGGCATAGAGGCACTTGTATTTGGTGGCTGAAGAGTAATGCTGAACCTTTGATTTTTCAATAATTGGAATTGATAAAAGGTATGTACTGGGAAAATTCACTCTATTGTTACTAAAGTCCCTATAATATCACCTCCAATGCCTGCCAAGGTCAACTAGACTGTATGGTAATATTTTCTTTTTTTTTTCTTTTTTTTTTTTTTTTGAGACGGAGTCTCGCTATGTCGCCCAGGGTGGAGTGCAGTGGCCGGATCTCAGCTCACTGCAAGCTCCGCCTCCCGGGTTTTTACGCCATTCTCCTGCCTCAGCCTCCCGAGTAGCCGGGACTACAGGCGCCCACCACCTCGCCCGGCTAGTTTTTTGTATTTTTTAGTAGAGACGGGGTTTCACCGTGTTAGCCGGGATGGTCTCGAACTCCTGACCTCGTGATCCGCCCGTCTCGGCCTCCCAAAGTGCTGGGATTACAGGCTTGAGCCACCGCGCCCGGCCTGTATGGTAATATTTTCTTTCTTTTTTTTTTTTTTTTGGAGACAGAGTCTCGCTGTGTCCCCCAGGCTGGAGTGCAGTGGCGCAACCTCGGCTCACTGCAAACTCCGCCTCCCGGGTTCACGCCATTCTCCTGCCTCAGCCTCCTGAGTAGCTGGGACTACAGGCCCCCACTACCGCGCCCGGCTAATTTTTTGTATTTTTAGTAGAGACGGGGTTTCACTGTGGTCTCGATCTCCTGACCTTGTGATCCGCCCGCCTCGGCCTCCCAAAGTGCTGGGATTACAGGCGTGAGCCACCGCGCCCGGCCGGTAATATTTTCTTACACAATTATTTTTCCACTGGAAAACTGAAATAGGAGGGAGGTGGGTGGGCCATTGGTATTATGCTCTAGCTAAAATCTGTCATCACAAAACACCTGAGGCGTGATGATCTATGCGACACTAAAAAAAGGGAAGAAAAATCAAAAACATATCCAACTAATGATGTATTTTGTGTCATGAAAACCTGATCTACCTAGCAACTCAGAGCCTTAACGTATACATTGCTCCTAAAATTATTGTTTCCTCTGCACTAACAAATTGGTTTCCTAGCAAATACACTGAATTTTTTTTTTTTTTTTTGAGACAGAGTCTCGCTCTGTCACTCAGGCTGGAGTGCAGTGGCACGATCTTGGCTCACTGCAACCTCCGCCTCCTGGGTTCATGCCATTCTCCTGCCTCGGCCTCCCGCATAGCTGGGACTACAGGCGCCCCCTGCCTCAGCCTCCCAAGTGGCTGGGACTACAGGTGCCTGCCACCACGCCCCGCTAATTTTTTGTATTTTTAGTAGAGATGGGGTTTCACCGAATACACTGAATTTTAAGCACCACTTATACAAAATTCCAAATGCAGCATCATTATCAGCCCTGTAAGATGATAGAGAGTCATTATATTTATTAAGTCATCTCTATATTTTAATTACTTTAATATTAAACAAATGGTCTTACCCTATGGCACTAGCAAGATCTTCCCAGTCTATTTCATTAGTATCTTCCACATTTATTTCATACAACCTGTGAGAAAAAATACAAATTAAATTGTCAAGCAAATATCAGCATGCTAGCCATCTTCATGGACGCGTGGAGTGTTAAGAGCTGGAAGGTATCCATGCTTTCGCCCCATGCCAGCTCCCTCATTACACATGCACAGTGAGGTCAGCATCCCAGCCCAAGGTTAACCCAGGTCAGTGAGTTGCTGGGCTGCAGAGATGGGCTGAAAAGACCTCTCTCCTCCTCTGAGCCCTTTGTGTCTCTCACCAAACCATGTTGCTTTCTCACAGCAAAAACCACCACCTCATCGTTCAACATAGGCACACAGTAAGAGGACATCTGTACTATGTGACAGACACTGTGAAGGTCTTTTTTTTTAAAATACTGGGTCTCGCTGTGTCACCCTGGCTGGACTGCAGTGGCGTGATCGTGGCTCACTGCAGCCTCAACCTCCTGGGCTCAGGCGACTCTCCCACCTCAGCCTCTTAAGAAGCTGGAACCATAAGCACGTGGCACCATGCCTGGCTAATTTTTTAGATTTTTTTTTGTAGAGACAGTCTCCACATGTTGCTCAGGCTAGTCTCAAACTCCTGGGCTCAAGCGATCTTCCTGGCCTCCCAGTGTTGGGATTATGGGCACGAGGCACCACGCCGAGCCGGTTAAGACCTTAAAGCGCACACATTCATTTACAGTAACCCTCCCCCCGACCTACAGACAGGGAAACAGTGCCAAGAGACTCAGTCACAGGCTCCAGATTGCATGACTAATAGGTGGGGCCAACACTGGAACCCAGGCCTGTTTGACTAGAGATGCCCTTCTTGGATCTGCTAATCTATGCTGTTGCTCTAGCAGGGAAGACTGGGCGGGGGCATAGGAAAGAGCATCAGGAAACCCACAGTGAGCCTTCGGCAGGGCTCACGTGTGAGGCAGAGGGAAAGAAGGCGGACAGCAGGGCCAGAACCCACAGGCTCCTGCTGCTCTTTGCTGTTCCTCAGTCGACGTGGGCCAGGTCCACTAGTCTCACAGGCATCACAAAACGGGCCCATGTCTCCCTTTTCCTCGTCACCCTTCAACACTTTAGCGCGGACCCTGCATGGACCAGGAACTCAAAGACAAAACCAAAGACAAGCAAGGATGACACCAACGAGCTCATGCTGGAGCACAGGAGGGCTCTGTCTGAATCATTCGCCCCCATTTTCCAATGGGCGTAAATAATTTTATCCACATGAAATGCTTCAAAGACTAAAATAATTACATGGAATTATTACACAGTACGTTTCACATGTTATTTTCTTTTATCCTCCTGAAAGCACTAAGAGGTAGGTACGATTATTGTCATCCTCAGTAGATGAGTTAAGATGAGTACACTGAGACTCAGAACGGTAGGTCATAGGCCCACAATACATGCGGGAAGTGCTGGAACAGGGATTTGGACCTTGGCAATCTCACTGCAGACTCTGCTGGGTTAACAACTTCTCTTTGGCTAGAGACAGAAACAGTTAAGAGGCGTCCGTTTCTATTTTTCCTACCTTTCAATAAGGCTGACCTTGGCCCGAAGGGCATTAACGCCACAGTATATGCGCCGACCATTAGTCATCCTCTTGGTTAGAATTTCTGTCCTACATTAAAAGGAAGAAAAAAACAGTTTACTTTCAAGGGTAGATTTTTCATTAAAATTTCCTATATTTTTCTCATCTAAATTGCTCTCATTCAGAACCAACTTCTAACTTTTCTTTTTTTTTGAGACGGAGTCTCACTTTGTCACCCAGGCTGGAGTGCAGTGGCACGGTCTCAGCTCACTGCAACCTCCGCTGTCCGGGTTGAAGTGATTCTCCTGCCTCAGCCTCCCAAGTAGCTGGGATTACTTACAGGTGTGCACCACCATGCCCAGTTAATTTTTGTATTTTCAGTAAAGACAAGGTTTCATCATGTTGGCGAGGCTGGTCTCGAACTCCTGGCCTCAAGTGATCCACCTGCCTAGGCCTCCCAAAGTGCTGGGATCAGAGGCATGAGCCAGAGTGCCTGGCCCTCAATTATTTTGACTATTTATACACAGACAGGCATTGCTCTTATTACCATTACCAGCTTTGGAACATCAAGTAAGACAAATTTAGTAAAGTGAGAAATGATTTGATGATTCCTCTAATGCCAAAGCTAGTGGCTGCAGGCTGACTGAAGTTTCTAGTAAAGGCAGTGACGCAATTAAAAAGATTTTAAAAGTACTAATCTTGAATAGCAAAATTTGTCACAATCTGATAGACAGATCATTAGCTGTTATATTTACATTCTTGGTAACGGAGACACATGATCCACATGCTGATCAACAACACTGTGGCTCTTAGTGAGAGCCATCCATGTTTAGAGTTGAAATGTACCAGTGGAGGTCATTTCAATGTTACACAAGGTAAACATACACTCAGAGTTTAAGTTTACTATTTTTTATCTCAAATTAATAGCTAAATCTTGCATGTTATCTTAATTATGTTGATCCTCAACCAGTACTACCCTTAATGATCACCATGTCCTCTTTTTAACATTGGTATGTCATCCTCCAATTGAGGCTTATAATTCACTCTTCCTTTTTTTTTTTTTTTGAGACGGAGTCTTGCACTATTGCTGGGACCGGAGTGCAATGGCGCGATCGCGGCTCACTGCAACCTCCGCCTCCCAGGTTCAAGCAATTCTCCTGCCTCAGCCTCCTGAGTAGCTGGGATTACAGACGCCCATCATCACGCTGGCTAATTTTTTTGTATTTTTAGTAGAGACAGGGTTTCACTATGTTGGCCAGGATGGTCTTGAACTCCTGACCTTGTGATCCACCTGCCTCAGCCTCCCAAAGTGCTGGAATTACAGGTATGAGCCACCGTGCCTGGCCCTCACTCTTCCTTCTTTTAGCTGAAAATAGAGAGTAGAAAGAGCTCTGGTTCCTTCAACATTCCCTGTTCTTTGGAGTTTATTTCCCTGGAGTTGTAAGGTATATAAGCAGTGTGATCTAGGAGTCTGCTTTTAACATAAAATATGCCTACTCTGGATTTCACTCCTACTATTTATTATTCAAGAGCCAATGAGTGCCCTTCGTGTGCAAGGTGGGGGGTCATGAGCACGCAGAACCACTGGTTTGAGGAGTTTGCTGCAGCTGGACATCCAGCTGTGCAACTCTCCTGGTCCTGGAAAAGCTATATCCAGCAAAGAATGTGTGGCAGGAGCAGAACTGAAACTATCTCCATGTGACTGATGTAGCCAGGAGCACATCTACCTCACTTCATCTGAGGAACCGCGGAAGCAGAAAGCATTAGAAGGGCGGAGCTGTGGCCAGGCGCGGTGGCTCAAGCCTGTAATCCCAGCACTTCGGGAGGCCGAGATGGGTGGATCACGAGGTCAGGGGATCGAGACCATCCTGGCTAACACGGTGAAACCCCGTCTCTACTAAAAAATATGAAAAACTAGTCGGGCAAGGTGGCAGGCGCCTGTAGTCCCAGCTACTTGGGAGGCTGAGGCAGGAGAATGGCATAAATCCGGGAGGCGGAGCCTGCAGTGAGCCAAGATTGCGCCGCTGCACTCCAGCCTGGGCAACAGAGCAAGACTCCATTTAAAAAAAAAAAAAAAGAGGGGGGGCGGAGCTGTTACTGATCACTATACTTGTGATTTCTCTCTGCATGTTAGTTTTCTATCTTTTTTCTATATATATATTTTTACTTTTGCTTTTTTGAGACAGAGTCTCGCTCTGTTGCCTAGGCTGGAGTACAATGGGGCAATCTCAGCTCACTGCAACCTCCACTTCCTGGGTTCAAGCGATTCTCCTGCCTCAGCCTCCAAGGTAGCTGGGATTACTGGTGGCTGTGAGCCACCACACTTGACTAATTTTTGTATTTTTGGTAGATACAGGGTTTAGCCACATTGGCCAGGCTGGTCTTGAACTCCTCGCCTCTTGAACTTTTGTATTTTTGGCAGATACAGGGTTTTGCCACATTGGCCAGGCTGGTCTTGAACTCCCGGCCTCTTGAACTTTTGTATTTTTGGTAGATACAGGGTTTTGCCACATTGGCCAGGCTGGTCTTGAACTCCCGGCCTCTTGAACTTTTGTATTTTTGGTAGATACAGGGTTTTGCCACATTGGCCAGGCTGGTCTGGAACTCCCGGCCTCTTGAACTTTTGTATTTTTGGCAGATACAGGGTTTTGCCACACTGGCCAGGCTGGTCTTGAACTCCCGGCCTCTTGAACTTTTGTATTTTTGGTAGATACAGGGTTTTGCCACATTGGCCAGGCTGGTCTGGAACTCTTGATCTGCCTGCCTCAGCCTCCCAAAGGGTTGGAATTACAGGTGTGAGCCACCACGCACAGCCCCTGTCTTTTTTTCTAATGCTGCCAACAGATTGCTACCTTGTTTTATTAAAGACTTAGAAAGAGAGTAAAGAAATCAGACGTCAATATTCAGTTTTAAAAAGGTTCAAGTTCTTTAGGAGGAAAGCATACACTCTTCAATGCATCAGGGCTAGTTACGTGCTAATTTAAATCAGAGAGTGATACGGAAGCAGCGGGGGCAGCAGACGGGACATGATTGTTCTTGACACGTAAGCTTCCACACAGCAGTTACGCAGATATTCTTGGTAACCTCAGCTCTCCACAGAAGCTGGAGAGAGAAAGAGAGAGGGAAGAACTTACCACTTACTTTTACACTGCATCCAATTTCTGGTTTGCACTTTAGCTTCTACTTCTACCCAAGATATGCCCTTGTAGAGTTTCTCCCGAACAATTGATAGGCAACTTTCAGGATTTTCTTGGAGTTTGGAATCCACCTCTTTTAACTCCTGGGGAGACATTTTCTTTAGAATCACTTCTTCAACAGCCTTGATTAGTTTCTGGGTTTCAGACTTACTCCAAGTACCACGATTTCTTTCTGTAGATACAAAAAGATGGTCTTACAGTTGCTAATCTATTTGCTTTCAAACACAATATTAAAAATGAAATGATAAATCAGATACTTTTCAGAAAATAACGGGCATCTCAATTATACAGACAAAAACCACACACAATTATGTGCATATTAAAATGAAATTACTAACATGGTCATGGATTTTTTTTTTTTTTTTTTTTTTTTTTTTTTTGAGACAGAGTCTCGCTCTGTCGCCCAGGCTGGAGTGCAGTGGCCGGATCTCAGCTCACTGCAAGCTCCGCCTCCTGGGTTCACGCCATTCTCCTGCCTCAGCCTCCCAAGTAGCTGGGACTACAGGCGCCTGCCACCTCGCCCGGCTAATTTTTTGTATTTTTTAGTAGAGACGGGGTTTCACCGTGTTAGCCAGCATGGTCTCGATCTCCTGACCTCATGATCCGCCCATCTCGGCCTCCCAAAGTGCTGGGATTACAGGCTTGAGCCACCGCGCCCGGCCGGATTTTTTTTTTTTGAGACGGAGTCTTGCTCTGTCGCCCAGGCTGGAGTGCAGTGGTGTGATCTCAGCTCACTGCAAGCTCCCCCTCCCAGGTTCACACCATTCTCCTGCCTCAGCCTCCTGAGTAGCTGGGACCACAGGCGCCCGCCACTACGCCCAGCTAATTTTTTGTATTTTTTAGTAGAGACGGGGTTTCACCATGTTCGCCAGGATGGTCTTGATCTGCTGACCTCGTGATCCACCCGCCTCAGCCTCCCAAAGTGTGGGATTACAGGCGTGAGCCACCGCGCCCGGCCAGTCATGGATTCTTTTTAAGAACTAAAGCTGGAAATTATTAAATAAGTCCTTTCTTAAAGCATTGTTTTATTTATTTATTTCAAAACAGTTGTTCATCCTGTTTCTGAGAACAATGTCTCCCGCATGAAACTGTGAGGTTCCCAAACGTTTAATGGGGGGGGAAAAAAGCCAGCCAAATGGCTTTTATGTTATTTTATTTTATTTTTTTGAGATGGAGTCTCACTCTGTTGCCCAGGCTGGAGTGCAGTGGCCGGATCTCAGCTCACTGCAGGCTCCGCCTCCCGGGTTCACGCCATTCTCCTGCTTCAGCCTCCCGAGTAGCTGGGACTACAGGCGCCCACCACCTCGCCCAGCTAGTTTTTTGTATTTTTTAGTAGAGACGGGGTTTCATCATGTTAGCTAGGATGGTCTCGATCTCCTGACCTTGTGATCCGCCCATCTCGGCCTCCCAAAGTGCTGGGATTACAGGCTTGAGCCGCCGCGCCCGGCCGGCTTTTATGTTGTACATGTACATGTCTCTTGGCCAAGAGTTCCCAGTGTAACAATAATAGCCACAGTGACACCAGCACAGTACTTGATGAAGGCACTTGAGAATTTCTGAAGCCAATTATCTTTTTTTTTTTTTTTTGAGACGGAGTCTCGCTCTGTCACCCAGGCTGGAGTGCAGTGGCCGGATCTCAGCTCACTGCAAGCTCCGCCTCCCGGGTTCACGCCATTCTCCTGCCTCAGCCTCCCGAGTAGCTGGGACTACAGGCGCCCGCCACCTCGCCCGGCTAGTTTTTTGTATTTTTTAGTAGAGACGGGGTTTCACCGTGTTAACCAGGATGGTCTCGATCTCCTGACCTCGTGATCCACCCGTCTCGGCCTCCCAAAGTGCTGGGATTACAGGCTTGAGCCACCGCGCCCGGCCGAAGCCAATTATCTATGGCAGATGCCCACAGTATCGATGGTTCACCCTTCTTCACTGGAGACATTCACAGTCACACACAGACTGAGATCTTAAAAAGGAGTCTCACACTGGCAGCTGCTTGGCTGTGCTTTTGGTAACATTCCACAGAATGTTACATTTTCCCCTCAATAACAATCTGGATGAAAATTTAAAAATCAAGAGATTTCCAAGAAAGAAAAAAAGATATCTAGAGTTCACAAAATTTAAAAAAAAAAAAAAATTCAAGATTTTTCCTTTTTTTCTTGGAAACTTGAAGAACTGGCTGCAAGGCACTACCTGTGTGGCCGGAGTATGTGAGCCCCTGTGCTAAACAGAAACCCGCTAAGGACTGTCTTCTTAAAGGAAACCTTTTAAGAAAGAGGAGATAGAGACAGGAGGTCACCAACACTGGTTCTGAGAAAAGTCCCCGCCTGACAGGCACGAACTGCATGCCTGCCTCCCTCCCAAGGTGTCCCGTGCCACCGCAGGAAAGTGACCCTCCGCCCAGGCTCTCCCACCACCAGTTTCTTGGGTTCACTTGGCAGTTATATTTGCACGGACAGTTACTGAAGTGTGGTAAAAACCAGCCTAGTGGGTAAAGGTTGCATGGCTTCACTGAATACAGGAGGAAACCAAATGAATTAGCATAGAGAACAGCTTAACAAACAAAGCTCTCGCAGAAGACAGGTCTGCGGTGATTTCTGGGCATTGGATCAGTTATGGCTGAACCAGGCCTGTCAGGGCTTATTTCTTCAGCGAGGTGGGCACTGGTGGCTGCCACTTACGACTGCTGATCTGCGAGAACTTCAGGGCCACGGAGAGGCTACTTCGGGCCACCATCTCACCAATCGTCTTCCAGTCATTCCCAAGGAGAGAATGGTACATCTTTAACTTCTCAGTGTCTCCTTCGCTATACCTAACAGAAAGGGAAAACATTTCACAAGTTTAAACTCACTATCAGATTAAATACGGTATTCTCATCCCAGTACGCAGCAATCGTGGGAAAAGCTGAATGGTGTAGGCTGTCAGGGAACCCGGTCAGAGTTCTCTTCACTTCCTGTTGGCGCCTCAATGGTGGTCATCCTATCAATCAATCACTGAAGTCGAGACCAGAGGCCTGGTTCAACTGAACAGCAGCCAGAGCAATCACTTAGCCCTTCTTCAGCTCAGAGCCTCTGTCCCTGTGGTGGAAATGGCTTTCCTCTACCCCACCTGGACAGTGCCTGCACGCTCACCAGTGCAGTTTAAACGGTGCATTTTCAGGGAGCGCTTCCCTGACTCCCTTAGCCTGAAGTCCCCCTGTTGATTGCTCCTGGAGAACACTGTGCTTCTCTTTCACAGCACTGGTCACAACCCGCACTCACACGTGCACAGGCTCCCTTGTTCATGCCTCTTCCTCTAGACCAGCACCGCCCAACAGAAACATAATACGAGCCTCTTACGGATTTTAAGTTTCCTAGTAGTCATAGGAAAAGTCACTTTAACCTAGTTTTAATAAAAGGAACTTTAAGAATATATTTCTTACACGGGCATGTTGCGTGATGAAAAACAAAAACAAAAAATAATATATTTCATTGAACTCAATATATTAAAAATGCTATCATTTCAACATGTCATCAGTATCAAAAAATATCAATGATGTATTTTACATTCCGTTCTTCATCTGGAGCCTTCAAAACCCAGCATGTGTTTTACTCTGACGGCATCTCAATGTGGACTAACTACATTTCAAATGTTTGACAGGCCCAGGAGGCTGCTGGTCACCATACTGGAAGACACAGTTCAAGAAGGGAAGTTCCATGAGGGCAGAGACCTTGTCGGTTTCATACACTTTGGTATCCATAATGCTTGACAGACAACAGGCATTCCATAAACATACAACAAATGGCTTACTGTAAATATGTAACTACTTCAGAAATGTAAAGTGCATTCATCCTACATAAAAATACATACATTAAAGTACTAAAAAAAGCACTATAATATTATAAATGGATTTTAAGATTAAAAACCTAAATAAGTAAATAAAAAGCAATCTTTACAACATCTTCAGATTCCTATCTGAATAGGAATGGTGGTTTATGTCATCACTAAGGCAACATAATTCTAGAAATCCTAGAAAAATACAATTTCTTTTTTTTTTTTTTTTTTCTTTGAGACAGGGTCTGGCTCTGTCACCCAGGCTGGAGCACAGTGGCATGATCATAGCTCACTGCAACCTCCACCTCCTGGGATCAAGCAATCCTCCCACCTCAGCCTCCCAAGGAGCTGGGATTATAAGCATGCACCACCACACCCGGTGAATTTTTGTATTTTTAGTAGGGATAAGGTTTCACCACGTTGGCCAGTCTGGTCTCGAACCCCTGACCTCAAGTGATCTGCCTGCCTCAGCCTCTCAAAGTGTTGGGAATTACAGGTGTGAGCCACCATGCCTGGTCTATTCTTCACTACTAAGAATCATGGCTGTCAGTCAGGTATGGTGGCTCAAGCCTATAATCCCAGCACTTTGGGAGGCTGAGGCAGGAGGATCACTTGAGGTTAGGAATTCGAGACCAGCCTGGTCAACATGGTGAAACCTCGTCTCTACTAAAAATACAAAAATTAGCTGGGTGTGGTGACACATGCCTGTAGTCCCAGCCTCTTGGGAGGGTGAGGCAGGAGAATCACTTGAACCCAGGAGGTGGAGGCTACAATGAGCCGAGATTGCACCACTGCACTCCAGCCTGGGTGACAGAGTGAGACCCTGTCTCAAAAAAAAAAAAAAAAAAAGAAAGGCCAGGCCAGGTGTGGTGACTCATGCCTGCCTGTAATCCCAGCACTTTGGGAGGTCGAGGCGGGTGGATCACGAGGTCAGGAGATAGAGACCATCCTCCATCCTGGCTAACACAGTGAAACCCCATCTCTACTAAAAATATACAAAAAAATTAGCCAGGCATGGTGGCGGGCACCTGTAGTCCCAGCTACTCGGGAGGCTGAGGCAGGAGAATGGCGTGAACCCAGGAGGCGGAGGTTGCAGTGAGCACTGCACTCTAGCCTGGGTGACAGAGTGAGACTCCGTCTCAAAAAACAACAACAACAACAACAAAAAAGGCCAGGCACGGTGGCTCACGCCTGTAATCCCAGCTCTCAGGGAGGCAGAGGCGGGAGAATAGCTTGAGCCCAGGAGTTCGAGACCTGCCTGGGTAATATAGCGAGACCCCGTTCTCCACAAAAAGGAAAAAAAAAAAAAGACCAAAAAAACCCAACAATTGCCAGGCATGGTGGCTCACACATGTAATCCCAGCACTGTGGGATGTGGGAGGCTGAGGTGGGTGGATCACCTGAGGTCAGGAGTTTGAGACCAGTCTGACCAATATGATGAAACCCGTCTCTACTAAAAATACAAAAATTAGCTGGGTGTGGTGGTGGGCACCTGTAGTCCCAGCTACTCGGGAGGCTGAGACAGCAGAATTGCTTGAACCTGGGAGGCGGAGCTTGCAGTGAGCCGAGATTGTGCCACCACAAGTGTTGGAAGCACATTATAATTGGATATGGTATTTGAGGAAAAGGAAGGAGAGAATGACAACCGGGTTAAGCACCCTGGGTTGGTACCACTGAACTGCATTTAACGGACCTAATAATCCCAGCGCTTACCTCCACCTTCAAATAGTTACTAAAAACCCACAGCAGTCTGCTAAGTGCTGGAGGGAACATCTGTCAAGACGGGATGTTTGGGTTCACAAGGAGATGACGAAGTAAGCAGAGAGCAGAGCAAACAGGAGTAACAGCACATGAGGCAGCGTATGGGGAGTGCTAAAGAAAAAGTGTAGAGAAAGCTGCAGATGCAGGAAACAGGTCACTAAGCCTTCACTAAAGAGCTGAGAATGGAAAAGGGCATTGAAGACGCACACATTTGACACACCATCTGGCTTCACACACACAAATCTTCATTATTTTTACTGTTAATCCACTGCTGTGAATGTCTTTTTTTTTTTTTTTTTGAGATGGAGTCTCACTCTGTCGCCCAGGCTGGAGTGCAGGGGCCGGATCTCAGCTCACTGCAAGCTCCGCCTCCTGGGTTCACGCCATTCTCCTGCCTCAGCCTCCCGAGGAGCTGGGACTACAGGCGCCCGCCACCACGCCCGGCTAATTTTTTTGTATTTTTAGTAGAGACGGGGTTTCACCATGTTCGCCAGGATGGTCTCGATCTCCTGACCTCGTGATCCGCCCGCCTCGGCCTCCCAAAGTGCTGGGATTACAGGCATGAGCCACCGTGCCCGGCCTATGTGAATGTCTTGATTTACGGTATCAGCAAAGACTAGAGAAATGTCCTGTCTCAAGCTGCTCAGACTTTTTTCTTACCTGCCTTTGTAATTGTTGACATCGAACATCTTCTTTGCTCGATAGTATATAAGCTTCCAGGGCCGGGCAATGTTCCTACCTAAAGTCAGAAGAAAAGTGATCAGAGGGGCTCACATGACATGAAGTCACAATGGTAAAAGGAGCCCAGAACAGCCCTTGTAACAACATGAACTATCCTAAGCCCCGTGTTAAGGCTGGGATTTCCTGTGTCCTGAACAAAGCTGTCTTGAAGAGCAGATATACACAATCACCAGTTTCCTTGGAGATCTCCAAAAACTAAATGCTGAGTACCCCGAGGCTCCAGCTTCCAGTCTATGCAATTTGTGGAAAGAATCCTTATAAGACAAAGTAATTTTAACATGATTTGAATTAAGAGAAAGAGAACACTACGGTGGAGAATACAGGGTAACAGTTCTCCAGAAGATGAACAACAAATCTTTCCCAAATCAGCTTTTCTCATTTTCTCACTCTAAGGTGAAATAATCCCTCAATGGGGGCACACTACCCTGTTTTTCTTCGTGGACTCCACAGAACACCTAAGAAATTATCCTCTTTAAATTCAAGAGAGATTTGCTTTGGCTCTGATCCTCCACGACAGCATGACCTTCTAACTTCACAAGCAGCACCTCCAGTCGGAGGGTTCCAGTTACAAAGCACACATATGGCCACACTTAAAAAACCGTGGGGCCGGGCGCAGTGGCTCAAGCCTGTAATCCCAGCACTTTGGGAGGCTGAGACGGGCGGATCACGAGGTCAGGAGATCGAGACCATCCTGGCTGACACGGTGAAACCCCGTCTCTACTTTAAAAATACAAAAAACTAGCCGGGCGAGGTGGCGGCGCCTGTAGTCCCAGCTACTCGGGAGGCTGAGGCAGGAGAATAGCGTGAACCCGGGAGGCGGAGCTTGCAGTGAGCTGAGATCCGGCCACTGCACTCCAGCCTGGGCGGCAGAGCGAGACTCCGTCTCAAAAAAAAAAAAAAAAAAAATAAATAAATAAATAAATAAATAAATAAATAACCGTGGGAGACCACGGTGCGTATAAGGATGTGCTTTGTGTAGCGTACACAAAATATAAATAAGGAACAGGAGGAGAAACCAAAACCATAACTACTGCCAAGGAAGAAAGGTAAAAGTTGATCATTCAATTTTTCACACTGAACTTGGGAGACATGAACACATTCCAAATCCCCAAAAGTAGAGACTGGCAATAAGAATACCATCAGGGCAGGGTGAAGTGGCTCACACCTGTAATCCTGGCAGGTTGGGAGTCCGAGGAGGGTGGATCATGAGGTCAGGATATCGAGACCATCCTGGCTAACAAGGAGAAACCCTGTCTCTACTAAAAATACAAAAAAATTAGCCGGGTGTCGTGGCAGGTGCCTGTAATCTCAGCTACTCGGAAGGCTGAGGCAGGAGAATCATTTGAACCCCAGAGGTGGAGGTTGCAGTGAGCCGAGATTGCACCACTGCACTCTAGCCTGGGCAACAGAGCGAGACTCTGTCTCAAAAGAAAAAAAAAAAGAATATCATCAGCCATCACAGCAGTTAATGTGCACTGCCTGCAGACGATGGCCAGATAGCGTGCTAACACTTACCACAGGTTATCTTGTTTATGGCTGGAAGGCTGTGGATGGTCAAAGAGTGATTGTTTCTAAACTTACCAATGTGCAATCTAAACGAGTGTCTCCTTTTCAAGTTGGTGATCGCAGATTTTTCCTCGGGGTATCTGTCGGTGTACAGCAGCTTGTCTGCGCTCTCGATGCCTGTCAGAGCTAGAAAGTCTTCCACATTTTTCTCTAACTGCTTATTTTCCTTCACAGAAAACTTGCCAAATTTAATAGCGACACCTAGGATTGGGAAGGAACAGGGAGAAAGTGTGTATCGTTAATAATGAACAAAAGCAAACCTATGACTTGGTTTTTCATCAGCAATGACAGTACCACGGCCCAACAGTCCCAACACCTGACATTTGCTCTCCTGCCCCCACTTGCAGGTTCGGCCTTTCCTCCAGGGTTCAGCCCAAGCCACACTTCTTCTGTCAATGTCCTCCCTGGTCATCCTATTCCAAAGTGACCTTTCCTGTTTCATCTATCTTTTTAAAAAATAGTTTTCAAATTTATTCATGCATTCTTTAGATAGGATCTTGCTTTTTCACCCAGGCTGGAGTGCAGTGGCATGATCAAAGTTCACTGCAACCTTGAACGCCTGGAATCAAGTGATTCTCCTGCCTCAGCCTCCTGAGTAGCTGGGACTACAGGCGTGTGCCACTAACACCTGGCTAATTTTTTATTTTTTGTAAGATGGGGTCTTGCTGTTTTGCCCAGGCTGGTCTTAAAACTCCGGGTCTCAAGCATTTCTCCTGCCTTGGCCTCCCAAAGTGCTGGGATTACCGGCGTGAGTCACCTCACCTGGCCTAGGTTTACTTTAAAAATATTTTACGGGCCAGGCACAGTGGCTCACGCCTGTAATCCCAGCACTCTGGGAGGCTGAGGTGGGCAGATCATGAGGTCAGGAGTTTGAGACCAGCCTGGTCAATAACATGGTGAAACCCCGTCTCTACTAAAAATACAAAAATTAGCCAAGTGTGGCAGGCGCCTGTAGACCCAGCTACTCGGGAGGCTGAGGCGGGAGAACCGCTTGAACCCAGGAGGCGTAGGGTGCAGTGAGCCGAGATCGCGCCACTGCATTCCAGCCTGGGCCACAGAGCGAGACTCCGTCTCAAAAAAAAAGGCTTTTATAAAATACATACTCATAAGAATTTCAACACAATATACCAATAAAATGGGATTATATACTACAATTGTGTGCATGTGTGTAGTGCTCTCTTTTTTGCTTAATATGTCTTGTCTATTTTTCTGAATCTCTTCAATACTATGAATTCTGGAAGACTATGACTCCTCTTCTTACTTTTTCCAATGACCAGTTGTATTGGGTCTTACACAGCAGATATTTAGTAAATATTGCTCACTGGTAGTACACAGCCTTACATTTGCAGTTTATTCTTTTTTTTTTCTTTTTTTTGAGGCGGAGTCTCGCTCTGTCGCCCAGGCTGGAGTGCAGTGGCCGGATCTCAGCTCACTGCAAGCCCCGCCTCCCGGGTTCACGCCATTCTCCTGCCTCAGCCTCTGGAGTAGCTGGGACTACAGGCGCCCGCCACCTCGCCCGGCTAGTTTTTTGTATTTCTTAATAGAGATGGGGTTTCACCGTGTTAGCCAGGATGGTCTCGATCTCCTGACCTCGTGATCCGCCCGTCTCGGCCTCCCAAAGTGCTGGGATTACAGGCTTGAGCCACCGCCCCGGCACAGTTTATTCTTAAATCCAATAAGCTTTATTATTGGATTTAAGAATAAAAGTTATTTGTTATTCTTAGTAATAATTCTTAATGAGAGGTTCAGAAACACAGTGAAATCAAGAAGGTGATCAAGTCCACTACAACCAGCTCACCATCAATTTAATACCTTGGAGAAAGAAACGATACCTCACTAAAGTTGATTATTTTAATCTGACAGCATTTTAGTTTTATATAACTGTTGTATCTTTTCCAGTGTCTCAACCAATTAACCTCTCGTCCTTTCTCTTCTTGGTGGGAATTAATTATCTGGTCTCTTTAGCCCCATTCTTCCTGGCTACCTTTACCAGAAACTGGGAGAGAAGAGGAAAAGCAAGAGCACTTCATTTTGCTAATTTTATAGCTCAGACAATTCTGGTAGGAGACAGAGGTGAAGGCAGCGAAAGAATGCTTCTTGTCCATCTATAAATCTGAATCATCCATAAAAGAAAGTCAGGTGCTAGCTCTGCATACAGGAAGTTCAACAAACCCTAAGGCCCCACAAGCTCACCTTGTGCTTTAAAGTCCTTAAACCGTTCTAAGTCATCCCGGTACATCCGCTTGATTGTGCTGGTGGCCCTGTCCTTGATGTTAGGAATGAATTCCTGAAGCTGTCTGATGGCAGAACCCAAATCCGCATCTGAATCATCGGCATCTCCTGAATCTGCATACAAATATCTTGTTTCGGAATCTTCAGCTGTTTCCACGTTGCGTTCTTCATTTGCAGGTTCTATCCTAAGGGGTTAGAAAATTGGGTTGCCTAACATTAACACATCACTTGACCTCATAACTTTTAAACTTTTCCTTCTTTCTTTATGAGACAGAGTCTCGCTCTGTCGCCAGGCTGGAGTGCAATGGTGCGATCTCAGCTCACTGCAACTTCTGCTTCCTGGTTCAAGCGATTCTCCTGCCTCAGCCTCCAGAGTAGCTGGGACTACAGGCGCCCGCCATCGTGCCCGGCTAACTTTTGTATTTTTAGTAGAGATGGGGTTTCGCCATGTTGGCTAGGTTGGTCTCAAGTGACTCACCCACCTTGGCCTCCCAAAGTGCTGGGATTATAGGCATGAGCCACCATGCCTGGCCTTAAACTTTTCTTAAAATGGCTCTCACTTAGGCTACCAGAATATTAAAGCAAGATGAGATCTTAGAGTTGACTCAGTCCATGATTTTCAAACTTTTTACTGGAACTTGAATTACTTGGATATATCTCAGAGGCAGCCTAGAAGCTAAACGTGCAGCCCTAAGCCCTATTTCCTCTGGTTATTTGCTCAGACTATTTTTCAGAGGTAATTTGGGCTTTTAAATTTACTCACAGATTTTCAGGGCTGGAATAGTTCTTAGTGAAAATCGAATGTCTTATTTCACACATGAAGAAATTAAACTACCTGCCAAGTTTACTCAATTAAAGATGTATGATAGTCTGTACATCGAGGGTATATTGAGGGTCTACCTCTTGATGATTTCTGCCATTTAATATGTATGTACTGAGGCCAGGTGCGGTGGCTCACGCCTGTAATCTCAGCACTTTGAGAGGCTGAGGCGGGTGGATCGCCTGAGGGCAGGAGTTTGAGACCAGCCTGACCAACAAGGAAAAACCTTGTGTCTACTAAAAATACAAAATTAGCCAGGTGTGGTGGTGCATGCCTGTAATCTCAGCCACTTGGGAGAATCGCTTGAACCCGGGAGGCGGAGGGCACAATGAACTGAGATCGCACCGTTGCACTCCAGCCTGGGCAACAAGAGCAAATCTCCGTCTCAAAAAAAAAAAAAAAGAGTCTGTGCTAAATAAAGAGGCATGGGCAGAATCCATACAAAAGAAATATACCAGTAGCTGGCATACCACTCCCACGTTACCTTGGCACCTCTTGCATATGCTTGCTTGCTGAACAGGCCCGGGTTTTCTTTCGTCGGGGCCTGGGTTTCACACTTTCTTCCATCACGGCGCCATCACCTTCTACTGAATCAAAGAGTGTGCTCTCAGAGTTCTTACTGGACACTGAAAAACCATCACCAGACGCTACGGCCCTTTTGACAGACTTAAGCTTCCTTTTCTTAGACTTCTTCTCTGTACTGTTGGATTCCTTGAACCCTTTAAGAGCCTTCCTGCCTTCCACAATCCCAACCTCACGGCCCACCTGTGATCCTTCAGGGTATGCACTCTCAAGGCTCTCAGGCATGGCCATTGCCTCAAATTCCTGGTGATTGGACTTTTTCTTTTTTTTCTTAGACTTGTTTTTATAAGCCGGTGCTGGTAGTTCTGCAGTTTCACCACGTAGGCCCACAGCAGGCCGGGATTCCTGCGTCTCAGTCGCAACCTCGCTGCCCACTTGTGATCCTTCAGGCATGGCCAATGCCTCAGAGTCCTGGTAACTGGACTTTTTCTTCTTTTTTTTCTTAGACTTTTTTTTGTGAGTAGGTCCTAGTAGTTCTGGAGCTTCACCATCCAAGCCCACAGTAGGCCGAGATTCCTGCATATCAGGCTCAGCCTCACTGCCCGCTTGCGATCCTTCAGGCATGGCCAATGTCTCATATTCCTGGTTGCTGGACTTTTTCTTTTTTTTCTTACACTTGTTTTTATGAGCAGATGCTGGTAGTTCTGTCATTTCACCCCCTGGACCTATAGAAAGCCAGGACTCCTCCTGGTGGGATTCCGACTGAGGCAGGGCATCCATTGCCCGCTGGCTCTCCTGTACAGCATCCCAGGATGCAGCTTTCCTCCGATGCTTTTTATTCTTTTCCTCCCTAATTTTATTGTGCAGTGCTTCTGATTTATGTGCATGTGACTTAGCAAGTACCTGAAATTTGTCTGTTTTAGGCTCTCCTGGTAACTTCTGTTCCATGCTCATATCAACACAAATGACATCAACATCCTTTCGAAAAGGCTTTGGTGTGTTGCTAATATTTTCTTTATCCACAAGGACAACTGTAACACCTGCTTCCTCTTCCACCTCCAAAGCACTGTATCTTCTCTTTTTTCTCTTTTTGAGCGTAGCAGTGGCATTTTCAGCATTATCATGGATTCTGGATTTTTTCAAAGGAGAAGAAATGAGATGCTGGAAATCTTTTTTCCTCTTTTTCCGCCTAGTTATTTGAGACTGTTCACTCACCAGGGAGGAGTCTCTGAAAATTTCGTGGGAATGTTTCTGAGGTCTTTCCTTATGTGCAGAATACTTTTTCTTTTTCTTGTCAGAAACTGGAGTGTGGATTTCAAATCTGCGTGATTCTCCTTCCATTTTATTCCTATATGGAAATGTGACGACAACAATGGTTTATTTTTGCTTTTTTTTTTTTTTTGAGACGGAGTCTCGCTCTGTCGCCCAGGCTGGAGTGCAGTGGCGCGATCTCGGCTCACTGCAAGCTCCGCCTCCTGGGTTTACGCCATTCTCCTGCCTCAGCCTCCTGAGTAGCTGGGACTACAGGCGCCCGCCACCGCGCCCGGCTAATTTTATTTTTGTCTTTTTAGTAGAGACGGGGTTTCACCGTGTTAGCCAGGATAGTCTCTATCTCCTGACCTCGTGATCCACCCACCTCAGCCTCCCAAAGTGCTGGGATTACAGGCGTCAGCCACCGGTGCTGGCCTATTTTTGCATTTTAAACATAGCCTCAGGGGAAAAAAATCACAGCAAAATGAAATTGTATGACAAATGACAAGCCTGTAGTCATGATTACAAATTTTATATTATTCTAGATACACAGGTGGCTCACTGGAATTCTGTCTGGTCCCACCGCCTTTATGATGGAGAAAAAAATAGTTAACAGAGAACAACAGTGCCCTGTCCCCCACAGCCTCACCTCTGACTCATCTGTCCAACTCTGCGTTTAAGCCACAAGCAGCTTGTTTTGGTTCCTCAAACACGCCACAACCTTTCCCCCCAGCTCTCCATGACATTCTCTCCACTGTCTCCCCACCCTCCTTGCCTCTTGCCACCTTCAGAGCTTGGTTTGAAGATCAGTTCTTCAAGAAAGTTTTCCCTGCTTCCTTAGGCTTGGCCTGATTCCCAAGTAACATACTTTCATATTTAAAAAATAAACACTTAGTCATTTACAGGCTGTCTTCTCTGCTTAAAAAAAAAAAAAAAAAAGAAAGAAAAAAGAAAAAAAAGAAAACAAGGAAGAAAAAGATGGTTTATCTGTCTTGTTCCCCTCTGTGTTTCTACCACGGAGAAGCCATTAGACCCCATTAGAGTGCAGGATCCTGGCCGGGCGCGGTGGCTCAAGCCTGTAATCCCAGCACTTTGGGAGGCCGAGACGGGCGGATCACGAGGTCAGGAGATCGAGACCATCCTGGCTAACACGGTGAAACCCCATCTCTACTAAAAAAATACAAAAAACTAGCCGGGCGAAGTGGCGGGCGCCTGTGGTCCCAGCTACTCGGGAGGCTGAGGCAGGAGAATGGCGTAAACCCGGGAGGTGGAGCGTGCAGTGAGCTGAGATCCGGCCACTGCACTCCAGCCTGGGCGACAGAGCCAGACTCAGTCTCAAAAGAAAAAAAAAAAAGAGTGCAGGATCCACAAAAGGGCTTCGCAGTGGGGATATCAGGTATCCACTGACCTCAAACCAGAAGTCAGCCTCTTTGTGAAAGAAGTTGGATATGCCTTGTTAGTGTCCAACAAAGAGCAAACATTCTGCAAAACACTGGAATAAATTTCATAAGCCACTAACGTTAATACTCACATATCAGGTGTGTGCACTTGGAATTAAAATACAGTAACAGAAACGCACTTTCCAAAAGAGATGATTACAAATATAATTTTGCAAACATGTCTTATTGTTCTCTTTGCTCTGTGTTGCTTCTGGGTTTCATTTGTTTTTAGATTTTATTTTTGGCTAAATAACACATTTACATGGTACAAAAATCAAAATAATCTTCATATTTCTTCTCCTTTCTTACACAGAAGGTAACAGCTATATATTGTGATCTGCACTTGCTATTTTTCCTTAACAGACCCCAGAGCTCTCTCTATATCAGCGGTCTTTAAAGTCTGAATGCTAAGCATATTTTCTACAGAAGCTACCTAGTTTATCCTGGGTAGTAAATATCAACTGTATTAGACAAGAAATAGGTCACTCCCCCAAGTCTAACACACCTGCTTGTGCTGCCACATCCTCTCTCTCTCACTTGCTGCAACAAAGGAAGTGTCCCTTCTTCTGTCAAAGGCTATTTCCTTCTGTTATAGGAAGGAAAATGTGTGCTGGCTCCCAACCCCCTCCTGCCTTCTCAGAGAGATAGTGGTCCCCCAGGTACCCCATCTCTCTCCTGTATCTTCAGCCTGTGTTTTCTAGTAAAACACCAATAATATTTAATCTCCTCTAACTTAAAAAAAAAAAAAAGCAACTGTCGTCTAACCCTAAGTCTCATCCAGCTGTTCTCTTTCTTCCCCTTCACAGCAACATTCCTGATAGAGAAATCACTCTTTTCATTACCTCACCTTTCATCCACTTATTAACCCACATCCTTGGAGCTCCCACCCCACTACTCCACTGAGACTGCTCCAGCAAGAGTGTCCTTAAAGCCACTAACTTCAACAGATGCTTTTCAGGCCCATCTTTTAGGACCTCTTAATAAATCACAAACAGAACAGATTATTATTATTTTTTGAGACGGAGTCTCGCTCTGTCGCCCAAGCTGGAGTGCAGTGGCGTGATCTTGGCTCACTGCAAGCTGTGCCTCCCGGGTTCACGCCATTCTTCTGCCTCAGCCTCCAGAGTAGCTGGGACTACCGGTGACCGCCACAACGCCCGGCTAATTTTTTTGTATTTTTTAGTAGAGACAGAGTTTCACTGTGTTAGCCAGGATGGTCTCAATCTCCTGACCTCATGATCCACCCACCTCGGCCTCCCAAAGTGCTGGGATTACAGGCGTGAGCCACCGCGCCCGGCTGATTTCTTTCTTTCTTTTTTTTGGAGACAGAATCTCACTCTGTCACCCAGGCTGGAGTGCAGTGGCGCGATCTCAGGTCACTGCAACCTCCGCCTCCCGGGTTCAAGCGATTCTCCTGCTTCAGCCTCCGGAGTAGAAGCTGGGATTACAGGAACACGCCACCAATCCCGGCTAATCTTTTTATTTTTAGTAGAGACGGGGTTTTGCCATGTTGGCCAGTCTGGTCTTGAACTCCTGACCTCAGGTGACCCACCTGCCTCGGCCTCCCAAAGTGTCAGGATTACAGGCGTAAACCACAGCGCCCAGCCTTGATTTCTTTATATAACATTTCCCCTTCCATCAGTTCCTTTCCTTCTTTTTTGTAAATACTTCCTCTGGTCTCTGGAGCCTAGTACAACCTTCTAAACATATAGTCTCTCCCTGCTAAAAACTTTTTAGAGTTCCCCTGTTATTCTTAAGATAAAGTCAAAATCCTCACAGACCTGCAAAGGTCTTCATTTCTTCATAATCTAGCCTAGAGATGGAGAGAGGTAGGTCCATGCCTACTTCTCTACCTCTCACTTCTCTCTAGGTTTCAGAAACCCTGCTTTTTTCAGTTCCCACCACACTTCTGGCAGTTATAATATGATCGGCTTCTTGAGGGCTGGAATTTTGGCCACCTTGCTCCCAAATGGCTCCCCAGTGCTCCAAACATATTGAAAGAACGGATATACATTTATCCCCCCTTACTCAGAACATACACTTCCCGCCCTGCAGATATGTGCTCAAACCTGGTCCCGGATTCTCTCACCGCCTTTGAGGTGCCAGAAAAACCCCGCTCCGCTTCCAGGTGGGCGCTCCAGGGCTGAGAGGGGAGGAACTAACCAGATGTGAATTCTCCATCTTCTCACTCCCAAAGACCCAAGCCTCGGCCAGGCGCGGTGGTTCACGCCTGTAATCCCAGCACTTTGGGAGGCTGAGGCGGGTTGATCACCTGAGGTCTGGAGTTCGAGACCTGCCTAGCCAACATGGTGAAACCCCGTCTCTACTAAAAATACAAAAATTACCTAGGCGTGGTGGCGGGCGCCTATAATCCCAGCTACTTGGGAGGCTGAGGCAGGAGAATCGCTTGAAACCAGGAGGCGGAGGTTGCAGTGAGCCGAGATCGCACCACCGCACTCCAGCCTGGGCGACAAGAGCAAGACTCCATCTTTAAAAAAAGAAAAAAAAAAGACCCAAACCTCAGTTTCCCCAAGATAAGGCCTGGGGCGAAGACGCGGCCTGGAGACCTCAGGCCAAAAGGCGGGTCTCCCAGAAGACGGGGAAATCCACCACCCCACGCTGGGTTTTTACGTGCGCATTTTGAAATGCAGAAACAACTAACAAAGGCGCTTTCAACTTACCCTCCAAAAGCGCTGCCACCTTTCTCCCAACCCGGAAGTGCTGCTGTTGAGGAAGCGGAAGTAGTAGTGCGTCGCCTTCCGGCCCCCTCGGCGTCACGCTGTCATGGTAACACGGCTGCCGCTAGGCAGTGGAAGCGCGCGCAGTTGTCTACCCATTTTCCTTCTAGGTCCTTTAGAGGTCAGGTGGGGTAGAGCGTGCTCCTAAAACGAAGAAAGTAGGACAGAATGCCCCTCCATTGACGTACTAATGCATGCGTGCATTCCATTTATTCCAGTTTTTGGTGAACTCCAGGAACAACTTGGGAAGACAGATGACAAATCAACTAAGATAATTTCAGATTATCTTGTAAGAAAAATAAAATAGGGTAACATGATGGAGAGTGACTAGGGGACAGTGGGTATTACTTTAGATGTAAGGGAGGGCTCACTGAGGAGTGACATTTGAGCTGAGTTTTTGGTGAACTCCAGGAACAACTTGGGAAGACAGATGACAAACAAAGCAACTAAGATAATTTCTGATTACCTTGTAAGGAAAATAAAATAGGGTAACATGATGGAGAGTGACTAGGGGACAGTAAGTGCTACTTCAGATGTAAGGGAGGGCTCACTGAGGAGTGACATTTGAACTGAGTTCTAAATGAAAAGGGCAGGCAAAAAATCTAGACAGAAGAGTGTTCCAGGCTGGAAGTGAATGGAAAAGTCCTGAACTTGGTTGGTGGAGGACCTGGGAGAAGACCAGAGCAGCTGGAGCAGAGAGTGAATTCACAGAGTGAACCCACAGGGTGACAGGTCGCACACGCCCAGCCTAAGTGAATGCATGTGAATGCAGGGGAGGGGGTAGGAGATGAAGTCAGAGGTCTGCAGGTGCAGAGTCTGATGGATGTTAAGCTTGGATGAAGTCTTAGAAGGTTAGAGCTGGCAGGAGTTTGGAGATCTATCCCAGTCTTCCCATTTCAACAGAGTCCTGAAAAGACCTAGCTAAAAGGGCAGCTTTAACCTGGCTATCAATTCAAGGCCATTATATTTACCAACCAAACGTTTAACCTTTTTGGATAGGGAACATATACGATATAGGCAACAAGTTTTCTCACTTAATCCTTGTAGGTATCTATGAGGTATTATTAATCCCACCTTGTGGATAAGAAACCTGGGTTTACAGTAACTTGTCAAAGGTGACTTAAATGGGCCAGCCAGAAATCAGACCTATGCTCTTTCTACTACTCCACTATCTTGCCCCTCACTGTTCCACCTGACTTCTATGTGATCTGCCAAGTGTCTTTGATTTAAAAATGCACAACCTATGCTTCCATGAAAGTCTGGAAGGGAAGCAGGTTGGAGAAATGATGAACCTATATATGCTGCTCTGGGACGTGGATGTGCAGTTGGAGCTCTGTCTGGAGAAGTCTGTAAATGTGGTGGTGTCCACTGTTGATACGTAAGGCCTTGAAGTCCAGGTTCGTCATTGGTGTCACGTGTTCTGTGGTGAGCCCACTTACCCAGAGCCTTGTGGTACTAGTGATGCATGAATGAACCCACAAAAGGCTGGCACTAGAGGAGAGATTAGAGATCATACAGGTTAGTGGTTTCCAATCCTCCTCCAACTGCACCAATCACTTGGGAAGCTTTTTTGTTTTGTTTTATTTTAAATGTAGATTCTCAACTTTGCAATGGATTTTATAATAAACACTATTGTATCACATTAAAATCTTCGGACATGATAATGACATTGTAGTTATACATGGGAATGTCCTTGCTACCTGATGAAGTAACTAGGGTTAAATATGGTGTTGACAGATACTTTTTCAGGTGATTTTGTATTGTGTGTATGTGCATACTCACACACTCACAGAGAGAGAGCAAGAAAATGTGGCCACTGCTGGGGATGGGTGAATCTGTTAGTCCAAATTACACCATTTTGTAAGCCCCCTGCCATTTCACAGCCCTTGCTTAGAGTGAAACATTCCACAGGGGTTCAGGCGGTGAGAAACAGCATGCCTCTTATCATATTCTGCTGGGAGAAAGTGCCAGGAACATCACATTCCACCAGAACAAAGTCCAAACTGCCTCATCATGGGAATACCTTATCAACATCTTCCCAGGCAGTAGGCTATTCCCCCCGGGGCCCCTCCCTGCCCAGGCCTATAATTTCCCCAGCTTGTAAGCAGCGGTGGGCACTGCCATTCAGCTGGTCTCCCACCTCTGTAGGTCTTATGCTGGACATAAAGCCTGCATTTGCTGTAGAGCCGCCACTCTTTCTTTAACCCTCCCCTTCCCTTCAAAATCTAACAGAATCTAGGTGAAGCCTATATGTATTTTCATTGTATTCTTCTTTTGACTTTCAACTTTTCTATAGGTTTGAACTTTTTCACAAAGTTGGGGGTGGGTGGTTAAGGGGTTTTTTAAAAATGCAGCATCTGTCCTGGTGAGGTGGCTCATGTCATTATCAGAGCAAGACTCTGTCTCTTAAAAAAAAAAAAAAAAAGAAAAAAAAGAGAGCCTCAGGTGACATTTCCAGATATTCTGATTCAGTGAGTCCTGTGAATCTTCGTTCTTCTTTTTTTGGCACACATTCTCATTCTGTCATCCAGACTGGAATGTAGTTGCCCAAACACAGCTCATTGTAGTCTCAACCTCCTCCAGCGATCCTCCTGCCTCAGCCTCCCCATAACTGGGACCACAGGTGTGTGCCACTACACCTGGCTAATTTTTAAAATTTTTGGTAGAGATGAGACCTCACCATGTTGTCCAGGCTGGTCTCAAACTCCTGGCCTCAGGCCATCCTCCCTCCTAGGCTTCCCAAAGCAATGGGATTACATGGGTGAGCCACCGAGCCCAGCCCAAATCTGTATTTTTCAATTTCCCTTCATTCTGTTGCTTAAATTTGGGAACCATTGGTCTAATCCAACTCTAGACTTTCCTTGTCACCCATCTCACAGGACAAAAAAAAAAAAAAAAAAAAAAAAAAAAAAAGCCCATTGGATCCAACGAGTCCTCCCAGTGGGTCAGCCTCAGCATCACGCTTGGAATGCCTTTCGTGCTTTCTCTCGGGTGTGTGTGCGGCGCAAGGAGTAGAGGTGGGGAGGGTTTGTGAGTGGAATGGGGGTGAGCAGAGGATGGAGTCTTTGACTTGAAAGACTAGTGTAAATGACCCTCTAAGAGCCATGCCGCTTTAAACGCAACCCACTGGAGATTCTCGGTTCTCCTGTATCGATTCAGGAAAACTCCAAACAATTCCACACTGGTAGCCACCAAGAGTTTCTTGAAAGAAAAGTACAAGCCGAGCCGGGCTCTGTTGGCGTCCCGTCGCCAAGGAGACGGGCCGTTGCATTCGTCCTCCAGGGGTGGTCTTGGTTTTCTTTCCTCTCCCAGTCCGCAGCGCGGGGCCCAGGAGACGCCCTGAGGATCCGGCGGGGCTTCTTCAGGGCTCCGGAGCTCTTTGCAATTAGGAGCCGGCGCGAGGGGGGCGCGCCTGGCTCCAGAGGGGTCCTGGCATCTGAGTTTCCCCCCTAGGATCCCGGTGGTGCGGCCCGGGTCGCCCGGCAGGCGCCTGGGAGCTCCCAGCTGGCCTGGACTTGGGGAAGCGCGCCCAACCCAGCCCGCGGGCCGACTCCCCGGCGACCCCAAGGATGCCAGAGGGCAGGAACGCCGGCCTGGACCCCACGCGATGGAGGAAGCAGCAGCAGCCTGTGCGCCGCACGGTCAGCCATGTCTGCCCGCCCCCGCGGCGGCCCCTGACCGTGGCTGACATCCGTCCCGGCATGGAGAACGAGCGGCTGGGGGTCGTGCGGGACTCCATGTTTCAGAACCCCCTCATCGTCAAGGTGAGCACCCCACGTCCACCGCGCTTTCGCGGTCGCCGGCTCCGGGCCCCACGCCGCCGGGGGTCCCCACCCGCCGCGCCCTGGCCCCTCGGCCCGGGGTCCGAGCGCAGCGTGGGAAGCTCCAGCTCTGGTCCAGACAGGCTTGAACCCCCGTGCAGGTCGCGTCGCCTCTCTGAGCCTCGGTTTCCCCATCCTCACAGTGGGATGATAATGGCACCACTAAAGGGACTGATTGGGAAGACTGAATAAGGGTAATTTCTGCGGGACCCCGGGACAGAGCCTGACATGGGGTAAGCCTGCAATGGGGGCTGCTGTGGTTTCCCACAGAGTGAACCCCACAGGGTGAGAGGTCGCACACGCCCAGCCTAAGTCCTGGCTGCCAGCACTCCTAGGGTAAAGGCCGCCTCTCCCGTTCCCCTGCACGCCTGGGGTACGTCTATGCAGCGGAGGCTCCGTGTCTGTCCTGGAAGCATCACGTCGAATATTCATTTCCGTCCGATCATACTTATTTCTCACCTAAATTACAACCCTAAGAGAAAAAAAGCAGTTTTTGGCCTAGGAGGCTCCGCAGACAAGAATGAGGGAACTGCGATTTCGGGCTAGATCACATTGCGCTTCCCTCCTCCCCACCTTTAGCCTCGCTTCCCGCTGATGGGAAACCAACACTGCTGTGGCGGCCACACCTTCCCGGGGGCTACGGGAGAGGTCAGGCTGAGGCTTGGGGGTCGGGCAGCAAGCCTCGGGGCGAATTTATCTTGCGCCGCTGGAGGGCAGTGCGCCTTTAAAAATGCGCTCCGCGTCCCAGGTGCGGGAGTGGAAGGCGCAGGTGGTAACCGTGGATTCAGCAACAATTATTTGTGTGACCGCCAGGCGCTGAGTAGAGCCCAGAGGTGGTGGTGGCGATTTGTTTTTGTTTTGGGGAAAAGGGAACCCGTGCTAGAATTAACTGAGTTAATTGGCTCCTGGCAAAACATTGACTCCCTCCTCTTGCCTTCCCTAAACTCGGTCCTGCAGAGGAGGAAGGATACTGCCCAGGTGCAGGCTGCAGCTGGGGGAGGCTGACTTACCGTGCTCGTGCCTTTCCATCGAATAGGCCCCTTGGGCCCCTCAAAGTGGAACAAGGTCCTTCACTTACTTCTAGATGAGAAGAGCCACTCTCAGTGGACAGGCAGGACAGGCAGGTGGGGCTCACTATTCTTGTATCAAGGAGAGAATCACGCCCGCCACCTCTGACTACCTACGTTAAGGTTAGGTCGTTGCTTTTGTTCAAGTAGTTAGTAGGGAGCCAACTTCTTCCTACTGAAGTGTAGAGTGAGGGCATATGGAGTTATTCTCCATGGTGAGTTAGCATGTGGTGCCCACGCTGAGCGATATGTACGTACACACACGTACATGCATATGCATTTGTGTATGCGCCTATATACATACGGTTTACATCTATGATGTATACATGCACGCATATGTATAATATACATGTACATATGTGTAAGATGTATGTACATATATGTAAATTTCCCCCTTCTTTTCCTTTTTCCTTTTGCTTCCCCCGACCCATCCAGCTATATCGAGGACAGCATTTGGCCTCTGGATGGCACTAGCTGAACAGCTTCCAGGACCGATTCAATCCCTGATTTCTGAACCCAAGCTTAGGGTTGGAAAATGTACAGGAGATGACTCACCCACGACTGGGGTTCTGTCTTCAGGGCACGAGATGCAGAGCGGGTCTGCCCTGGCTCCTGGTGACCATGCTGGAGCAGCAGAGACCCACTTCCAGGCTCCCACTCTCTGAAGATGGAGCCCGGGGTTCTCTTCTTCCATCAGGGGCCGCCAGGGGGCAGCCTTTACCTCTGGCTTTCCTTAGTGGGTTCTTCAGGGTCCGTAAGGTACTTTCTGGAGCAGTTAAGGTGACATCCACTTTTCGGTATTTACCACGTCATATAATATTAGAATATCTTATAACTGTAGAGGTCAAAACCTGACCTAAATAGAAGTTGGCAGAGAAATTGACCACAAAAGGGAAGCTTGACCGTTACCTTTTCCAGACCCCTTTTGCAAATGAGCACACTGAGGCCACCTCTGTTTTGTTTGTTTTTTGTTTTTGTTTTTGTTTTGCTGAAGGTTTTGGCAGAGCTTGGGTTTGCAGCTTCGTTGGCTAACTCCCATCCCAGCATTATTTTTACCACTCCAAACAGCTTCCTATATTATTATTTTTTAAATTATGAAACAACTTTGGTGTTTTTGACTTTAAAGAAAAAGGGAAAATGGAAAATATGTGAGGTTGGGGAGCTTTAAGATTTTTTTCTTTGCATGTTATGGAAATTTCTGTTGAGCTCGGCTTGTGGATTTCTTCATTGTGGCATGTCAGTTTCACCACCACAGATTTTCAGATCCCCGTGGTAGCCTGTGCCTCACCGCTATGTATGGTAGAGGTTGGGAGTGCACTCTGCCTTGGTGTCTTTAGGAGGGTCATTAGAACTAAAGTCTATGTTGGTTTTGTCTAAGTCTGAACCTGAAGGTGTGCATCTATATTGGAAGACTATAGCACCTTAGAAATAGGCATTTATTCTACCGTATTGGGGGGTTGTTTCTTGGGTTGCTTTCTCCAATGAATAGGATCAACTTTTTTTTTTTTTCATTTAAAATGTGGAAACACTGACTGAACAAACTCAACAGTGTTATTTCACATCCATAAAATTTACCAGGATGTATACACATCAGTTATTCAAGAACATGTTGGCCGAGCGCGGTGGCTCAAGCCTGTAATCCCAGCACTTTGGGAGGCCGAGACGGGTGGATCACGAGGTCAGGAGATCAAGATCATCCTGGCGAACACGGTGAAACCCCGTCTCTACTAAAAAATACAAAAAACTAGCCGGGCGAGGTGGAGGGCACCTGTAGTCCCAGCTACTTGGGAAGCTGAGGCAGGAGAATGTCGTAAACCCGGGAGGCGGAGCTTGCAGTGAGCTGAGATCCAGCCACTGCACTCCACCCTGGGTGACAGAGCGAGACTCCGTCTCAAAAAAAAAAAAAAAAAAAAAAAAAAGAACATGTCTGCAAAATGCCACTGTAACCAAATGAAAAGTGAAAAACTGAAACCTCCAAGCAGGTATTTTATCTACAAATGCTCAACAATCATTTGCCTCATTTAAAACCAAGTCAACTGGTTATTTAATAGGAGTGATTGAATCAAGTCGGTGTTTTACATGGCCACAAAAGATGTAAATATTTTCCATTAGAAAGGGTTTCGACTCTAGTGTAGACAGTGATGTGCAGTTAGCCAGTTTTCCTTCAAATGTGACTCTGGGAAGAATAAAATTAAATAGAGAAAGAACCAAGCTTCTCCCTGCTTGGTTCTCATTTCTCCAGAATTCTGTGACTCCACACAGAATCCTGCTACAATAGCCTTCAAGACTCCTTCACAAAACCTGTCAGGGTTGCACCTTTCTTGCCATCGGAACTCAGCTGATAACCTGTCAATACAATTATAGGGAGAGACTGCTTGGTTTGCTCCCCTGACAGCCTTGGATCTTCTGTCGCCCTGGAGAGGCTGCCTATGTACAGGGGTGGGTGGAATTTATGGAATCGAGCACCCTTAGAAAGTGCAAATGATCCTGGCACCTGATATTTTCATAATTTATTACTGATTTTGTTTTTCTATGGGGTTTTATGTAACCAACAAGAAGTGCATGCATTTGTAAAATAGAGTCATAGAATAGACACAGCATTTGGGGCTGGAGGGAATCTTACAGACATCTAGTCCACCTCCTTTTTTGAGGAGCTCAAGGCCCAGTGAGGGGAACAGACTCATCCAAGGTGCTATCCTCACCTGGTGGCAGAAGTGGGATGAGACTCAGGTCTCCTGGCTTCCAGCCCCACGTTCTTTTGGCCACAACATACGATTAATTAACCAAAGACAATCCAGGTTGGTAACATCCTGTACAGCAGGCAGTCAAACAGTGTTTACGGGTGAACCAGATTCCAATATCATTTCATTCAGTGTTCCTTCCAAAGTGAGCTCTACTGATTTCTTAGGACTTGTTGACAGCCAAGAAATATTTGTTGAAAGTTTACCAAGTGCCCAGTGCCACCCTAAGCTTTCCTGGGGGCATAGAAAGAAGTTTAGAATTCAGCATTGCTGAGTTTCACAGGAGTCAACCATTTACTATTTAGCTGGGGAGATGGGATACATACACACGTTTATAAATGTTCAGATAGAGATGAACGCAAAGAGGCAGGCAACTTAGCACAGCACCTGCCGTAAGGAAAGCTCTTGGGAAATGTTAGCTCTTATTCACACACACACACACACACACACACACACACAGGCATGTATGTATAAATAAGACAGGCATTGTGATGCGTCTCCACCCCCATAGTTTGCAAGTGAGCTACATTGCCCAGAGAGTTCAGATTTGTGGGAAGGGAGCTCTGGGCAAGTCTCAGGAACCTGGAACCAGACCTTGAAAAGTGAAAAAGCAGAGCTGGGAAAGTCATTCAGCTCAATTCCGCCCTCCTCAGCTCCTAAATGCTTGTAGGTTTTCACCCCAACTTGAGTCCTAGTTTACAAGACCCAGTGCTGCTGCCGGGATCATTATCATTATCATCACGAGGAAGCGTTTATTTAGAGCCAGTGTGTTCAAATTGGATGCTCTACAAAATTAGGCAACCACACCATGCCCACTAATAGCTTAACATCTCTAATAAATATTGATGCCGGCGAACATAAAGGCACGGAGAGAGACTAGCACAAAGAAGGCAGACAAAAGCACAGTTGTACAAATACCGCCGCGTGGGTCAGTATTTTTATGACATTTGAGTACAATCTGAAAATGTGACATGCAGCTTTATTGTTGAAGAGAATATACCCCTGATTGCTCCAATCCTTTTACATTCAATTACAATGTAATAGGAGAAAATAAAACCTTAGGAAGGGATTAAAAAATGAGCTGCCCATTCTAACGGCCCCATCTTGGAGGGCCAGTGGATCGGTTTCATTTTTCTAGAGAGTGCTGTGGGTTGATCCATCCTTGCAGCTCTCTCCCTCTTGGCCCTTTTTTCTTCTTTTTAAACCAAAGCCTCCCGCTTCTGGGTGCCCAGTTACATCCTTCAGTGAGTCGGGCTGAGGCAGGAAACTAACTCCCCTGCCCAGCCCCTTGGCCATTTCAGAAAGCCGAGCTGCCCCCTTCCCCAGCTTGTCACCACCCTGGGGCAGCCGCTGCCCTGCCGGAGGAGCCCGCTGTCCTCTTTGTCCCTCTGAAGAAGGTGTGCTTTGGCTTTGAAGCATTAACTAAGCGTAGACCTCAGCCCTAAGCACTTGGGTTCCTCCTGTTGAACTCAGCACCTCCCGATTACGTGGCTCTCAGAACACTGCGGTGGCGTGGCGGGAAGGCCGTTCCTCCAGAATAATTCTGAGACTGGAGTGAACTTATCAGAGGTCCCTTCTCACACCTTCCAGAGCGTTCCAGGCTCCAGTGTTGCTCACTGTATAATCCAGCCTGCTTGTTCCTTATCTTGAAAGACAAAGTTTTCTTCATTTTAAAATGACCCTGTGGGTGAAATTTCAAACCCCATTTTCTATTGCAGTGGTTTGCACACTGCTCTGTGGTCTTCAGGAGCACTGGAGGTCTCGTAAAATGTCCGATTCAAACAGCCTTTTAAGAAAATACATCTTTATATTTAAAGTTTAATAAAAACATCAATACAATTAAACGTATTTTATATCAAATGCTAACAATGGAGACCACCAACATGTTAGCTATGCTTGAAGTTTGCTAGCTTTGGGGTGTTAGTTCTGTGTGTGTGTGTAATGCATGTAAATGTGTCACAGACAATGAACATTGTAACCAGGCATAGGACTTTGGGCTGAGTGAATCCCTTCGAGTAGGACAGTGTGCAGAGGGCTTTGCAGTGGTCCCTGAGACCTGGGTTGGGTTAAACCTTAGACCCATCTGCTGGGCTCTCACTCCTGCCTCAAGAATCTCAGGTTGGTTGGGCAAAAACAAGGGAAGGCACACAGTCACACTCATCCAGTGCCTGGTTGATTTTGGCATGTGCCATAACTGTTGAGTGCTTCTCATCTGATCTTTCGTATTCTTTTTTTTTTTTGAGACAAAGTTTTGCTCTCGTTGCCCAGGCCGGAGTGCAGTGGCCTGATCTCGGCTCACCACAACCTCTGCCTCCCCAGTTCAAGGGATTCTGCTGCCTCAGCCTCCCTAGTAGCTGGGATCACAGGCATGCGCCACCACGCCAGGCTAATTTTGTATGTTTTTTTTAGTAGAGACGGGGTTTCTCCATGTTGGTCAGGCTGGTCTCGAACTCCCAACCTCAGGTGATCCACCCACCTCAGTGCTGGGATTACAGGCGTGAACTACCACGCCCGGCCAGGCTGGAGTGCAGTGGTACAGTCTCACTCACTGCAGCCTCCACCTCCTGGGTTCAAGTGATTCTCCTGCCTCAGCCACCCGAGTAGCTGGGATAATAGGCATATACCACCACGCCCAGCTAATTTTTGTATTTTTAGTAGAGACGGGGTTTCACCATGTTGGCCAGGCTGGTCTCGAACTCCTGACCTCAAGTGATCTGCCCGCTTTGGCCTCCCAAAGTGCTGGGATTACAGGCGTGAGCCACTGCGCCCGGCTGATCTTTTGTATTAGTTTTTTTAAAATGCCAGCATTTGTTGGTCATTGGTAATGATTCAACTTTAAATAAAATTGTCCTTGGAATCTTCCTTCAAGCTCCTGCATCAGTATGTGAAGACCACAGTATAAATGAGGAGGGCTGTTAAAATGATTCCAGACTGCAGCTTTTGTTTTCTTTCTTTTCTTTTTTTTTTTTTTGAGATGGAGTCTCGCTCTATCGCCCAGGCAGGAGTGCAGTGGCGCAGTCTCGGCTCACTGCAACCTCTGCCTCCCGGTTCAAGCAATTCTCTTGCCTCAGCCTTCCGAGTAGCTGGGATTTCAGGCTCCTGCCACCACGCCCAGCTAATTTTTGAACTTTTAGTAGAAACGGGGTTTCACCATGTTGGCCGGGCTGTTCTCGAACCCCTGACCTCATGATCCACCTACCTTGTCCTCCCAAATTGCTGGGATTACAGGCATGAGCCACCACGCCTGGCCACAGCTTTTGTTTTCACGCAACCACAAAAGATATCGAAATAGGTTGGTTGCCCAGGCAAATAGAAAATTGCAGCTACTTCAGCAGAGAGGAAGGCCAGTGGTGTGGTATAGATGTCAGGTTGGAGCCAGCAGATCCTGGAATGAGTTCTGTCTCAGCCACTTACTGGCTCTGCCACCCACGAGACGACTTACCCTTTAAGCCTCGGTTTCCCCTACTTTAAAATGTAATGGTAATAGCACCCTAGCATGGGAGAGTTTTGAGGATTCAATGAGACAATGCAGGCAGGGTCTGCCCCAGGAAAGAGCTTAATAAGTGAGCATTTTGTTATTTTCCTTTATCCTGAGTCCAAATATTTATGTTTCTCAAAGCTACCTTATTGTTCTCAGCAATTGAAGTCAACGTTAAATGTCTGAACTTATAAAGAAATGGAGAATGAGACAAATCCACCTAAGTGCTTACAGTTTTTCCCCCTTTCTGTTCTCACTGAAAAATACTGTTACCCGGCCGGGCGCGGTGGCTCACGCCTGTAATCCCAGCACTTTGGGAGGCTGAGACGGGCGGATCACGAGGTCAGGAGATCGAGACCATCCTGGCTAACACGGTGAAACCCCGTCTCTACTAAAAATACAGAAAAAATTAGCTGGGCGTGGCGGCGGGCGCCTGTAGTCCCAGCTACTCGGGAGGCTGAGGCAGGAGAATGGCGGGAACCTGGGAGGTGGAGCTTGCAGTGAGCTGAGATCGCGCCACCGCACTCCAGCCTGGGCGACAGAGCGAGACTCCGTCTCAAAAACAAAAACAAAAACAAAAAAAACCCCCAAAATACTGTCACCCACCTCATCTTGTGTTACCTGTGGCCATGTACCCTGGCAGATGGGTGTGCCCTAGTTGCCAGTGATGAGTGCCGAGCTTACCCCTTGAGGATTCTTGGGGAAGTGGCTTAATTTCTCAGCCTGGGTTTCCTGATTTGGAGTTTGGGTACTAAGACCTACCCTACCTACATCTCAAGGTTGTAACGTGGTTGGATTCAAATGAGATACTATATGATGGAAGAGATTATGGCGAAGTGGAATGAGGTCAGGGGTTCTTAATTGAGGGGGGCAGTTTTGTTCCCCAGGAAACATTGGGCCATGTCTGGAGACATTTTTGGTTATTACATCTGGGGAGGGGGTGCTAGTGGCATCTGGTGGGCAGAGGACAGAGATGCTGCTCAGCCTCCTGCTATACACAGGACAGTGTCCCCCACCCCAAAACGAGGAATCCTCTGGCCCCAAATGTCAATAGCACCAAGGCGGAGAAGCCCTGAACCAGGAGACATAAAGGAGACGTGGGAACTTTGTTATCCTTCACCCATGGTTCATGGTCTCTTGAAACCTAATGCAAAGACTCTAGCAATGAGCTGGTTTGGTTTTAATTGCTTCTCTACCCATTGTTTGCTTCCGATTGTCTTCCTCCCATACATTTTATGGCTATTTAAAATACCCCCTCTTTGAATCCGTTTCCTTTCCCTGAGCAACGTAGCTTACATGAGTTTGCTAGCTTTTGTCTGAGACTTGTCAATCTCTAGACTCACCCATGTTGTCCTTTAAAAAAATAAAAAGCATTTCCAGCAATTCATACAGTGTGGCTCAATAATTCATTAGATAAACTAATTAGCAAAGGGACTGATTTGTTGAGTAATCACTGACCAGTAGACAAGCTTTGTTTCCTCGGTGCACCAACTTCTAAGGGTTTTATGTGGTTTGGTTTTGTTTTCCTCAGCATGAACTAATCTAAGATTTAAAGCATAATTGATTTAGTACACCAGAAATTAAGCTCACAGTGGTCCAGGGCCCCATCACAGACTCTGTGCTCTCATTGTGGCACTAAATACAGCATTTCGGGGAAGCAAATAAATATGCTTTATAAAGAAAACAGCTGTATTTTTCCACCCAATCATTTAAAGGCACATCAGGGTTCGGGCAAGAAACTGACAGACATGGGTCAATGAACAGAAAGGTCAACATGAGTAGCACACAGGAGGGAGAATGGCCACCAAAAGGATTGTGGAAAACACATAATGAGCCAAAAAGAGGGATTTTTGATCTTTTATATGAACCAAACAATACATATTTGGGAGACCAGTGAACTCAGAAGCATGCAAGATAAATTTCTTTGTGTGGATTGAAATCTTTTGTGTTTGTCCAGAAGAAGGAAAGTGGAGGCTCAGAACTCTTTGAATTCAAGGTATGTATGGCATTAGTGAGAGGCCACACCGCTGCCAGGTGGCTGGCTGTTTGTAACCAATAGCACAGCATCTAAGCGGTGCCATGGCATCAGAGAAGCAGCCCTAGCGAGCCAAAGCTCGGATGCCACAGCCTCCCACAAAGATGGGGCACCCAAAAAGGCAACGAGAGAGGTGATCTTTCGGCCACAGCATTTCTGTTGAGGGAATTAGAAAATCTACTGGCAGCTTTATTAGTTAATTTTACTGGACAATAGTGAATTTGGCCGTGTCACCACGTTAAAATGCCATCATAATATTCCCATTATGTAGAACTGCATTTGTATTTTCCACCTGCTTCCCAGGAGATCTTTAAGAACCAAGATATTGGCTTTTTTTTTTCTTTGTATGCATTGAAGACTGCTAATGAACCCATCAGCCAATGAGCAAATATTTATTGAACACCTACAATGTACAAGGGACCGGAGGAAACACAAGAGGTTGAAGACTTTGTTTCCAAGAAGTTGTAGCCTGATCAGAGAGAACCAGACTTTGCACACTAAAATCCATAAGTTATTAAAAGTGGGTGGCTGGGCCGGGCGCGGTGGCTCAAGCCTGTAGTCCCAGCACTTTGGGAGGCCGAGACAGGCGGATCACGAGGTCAGGAGATCGAGACCATCCTGGCTAACATGGTGAAACCCCGTCTCTACTAAAAAATACAAAAAACTAGCCGGGCAAGGTGGCGGGCGCCTGTAGTCCCAGCTACTCGGGAGGCTGAGGCAGGAGAATGGCATAAACCTGGGAGGTGGAGCTTGCAGTGAGCTGAGATCCGGCCACTGCACTCCAGCCTGGGCAACAGAGCCAGACTCCGTCTCAAAAAAAAAAAAAAAAAAAAAGTGGGTGGCTGGAGGTAGTGACTCACACCTGTAATCCCAGCACTTTGGGAGACTGAGGCAGGAGGATGGTTTGAGCCCAGGAGTTTGAAACCAGCCTGCGCAACATAATGAGACCTGGCATCCACAAAATTTAAAAAAATTAGGCGGTTGTAGTAGTGTGCACCTGTAGTCTCAGCTACTCAGGAAACTGAGGCAGAAGGATTGCCTGAGGCCAGGAGGTTGAGGCTGCAGTGAGCTATGATCACACCACTGCACTCCAGCCTAGGTGATAGAGCAAGACCTTGACAAAAAAAAAAAAAGTGGAAGGAGAGGTGATGAGAGGCCAGAATGCTACGTTTAAGAGTTGAGGCAGGAGCTGTGTTGGGGCTTTCCAGGCAGCTCAGAGAGCTGATGAGGTTGGGCTGGGCCTATAGGATGGACCGGATTCCACTGGGGGAACAGGACAGGAAGGGGACACCTAGAGCAAAGGCACATCACCTGGTATGTGCAAGGTGTTCTCAGCAAGAATGGACATACCTGTAATCCCAACACTTTGGGAGGCTGAGGTGGGTGGATCACTTGAGGCCAGGAGTTCGAGACCAGCCTGGCCAACATGGTAAAACTCTGTCTCTACTAAAAATACAAAAAAAAAATTAACTGGGCATGGTGGTGCACACCTGTAATCCCAGGTACTCGCAAGGCTGAGGCAGGAGAATTGCCTGAACCCAGGAGGTGGAGGTTGCAGTGAGCCAAGGTTGCACCATTGCACTCCAGCCTGCAGCCTGGGCTACTGAGTGAGACTCCGTCTCAAAAAAAAAAAAAAAAAAAAGAACAGAACAATAATTCCATGATTCTGTGCATTCATTCACTCACAGATTTAATTAACACTTTTTGAGCACATAATGTGTACCAGGCACAGTGCCAGGCACCAAGGAGACAGGGGTAAACCCACCTGGATATAGGCTTTGTCCTTGAAGAGCTTACAATCTAGCAGGCAGAAGCAGACATAAGATGAAAATCAACAGCAAAGTGGTACAGACATGGCCAGAGCCATCCGGACGGGATCCATGCCCAGCACTGAGGGTAGCTCCATCTTCACCTGGACGAAAGGAGATGAGGAAAGCTCTCATAGGCTGATGGTTTGGCTTGTGTCTTTTTTTTTTTTTTTCTTTTGAGACAGAGTCTTGCTCTGTCATCCAGGCTGGAGTGCAGTGCCGTGTTATCGGCTCACTGCAACCTCCACCTTCTGGGTTCAAGTGATTCTCCTGCCTCAGCCTCCCGAGTAGCTGGAATTACAGGCGCCCGCCACCACACCCAGCTAATTTTTGAATTTTTAGTAGAGATGGGGTTTGTTTCACCATGTTGGCCAGACTGGCCTCAAACTCCTGACCTTAGGTGATCCGCCCGTCTTGGCCTCCTAAAGTGATGGGATGACAGGCTTGAGCCACCATGCCCGGCCTTGGGCTGAGTCTTGACACAAAGATTAGCAAGTATGTGGGGGGAACTGAAGAGGTGGGGGCAGAGGGAGATCCAGATTTTGCCAGGCTTAAAGTTTATGCAATGTTGGGATCACTCTTTAAGAAACAGAATACAGAACTACAAATAATTTTGAAAATTAAGTCCAAGGCCTTGGAATGGGCCCTGTGCTGGAGAGTGACCCTGAAGCTAAACTTCACTAGTTTCATGGTAAATCAACTTTGGGAGAGAAAAAGCTTCCCAGGAGAAGAGAGAGCGTGTTCAGTGGGGCTGGAATTTGGGGGGATGCACGCTAGACCATTAGACTTGAGAATCCTCGATTCTTCTCCTGGCTGCATGACATTCAGTCATTCATTCATTTCTTCACTAAGCATTGCACAGTTCCCCTGGGCCAGGCACACCGGGTCCTGGCACCACAGCGAGGAGTTCACAGTCTACTGCACACTCTCATTGGCTCTGAAACCTTGAATGAATCACTAGATGTCTCTAAGCCTTGATTCTGTACACCTGAATGGCTTCTCGCCCGTCCTTCACTTGCTCATTTGACCATTTGCAAACTGTTTATTGAGGAGCTGTTATGTGTGCTGGGCCTTATGGACACCTCAGTGGATAAGACCAGCCTTAGTACCTGTCAGCAGGTGGCTTCTTCTTTTTCTTTCGAGATGGAGTTTCACTCTTGTTGCCCAGGCTGGATTGCAATGGTGCAATCTCAGCTCATTGCAACCTCCGCCACCCAGGTTCAAGTGATTCTCCCGCCTCAGCCTCCCCGGTAGCTGGGATTCCAGGCTCGCACCACCAAGCCCAGCTAATTTTTGTATTTTTGTAGAGAGGGGCTTTCACTATGTTGGCCAGGCTGGTCTTGAACTCCCAACCTCAGGTGATCCACCTGCCTCGGCCTCCCAAAGTGCTGGGATTACAGCCATGAGCCACTGTGCCCAGCCCAGCAGGTGGCTTTCAAGACCCTGCAGAAGACAGACAGTAAGCCAAGGACCCCTCACTCAGGGATACACATTGCGGAGGAGTGCAGGGTGCTCAGAGGCTAGCGAAGCCCCAGCTGGAGGATAACACGGATGCTACATTTTAGCCCAGCCTTTCGAGCTGAGGGGTCCTGGTCAGTGAAGAGGTACTGGAAGTAGAGTGTGTATGTGTCTGTGTTCGGATGATCAGTGGGACGAGACTGTTCCAGGCAAAATAAGAGATTTTATGAGAAGACCCAAAGCAAGGAGGAGCCTGGAGCTTTGGAGAAAGAGGGCCAGGGGGCTGCAGTGAAGCAGCAGGGAAAGGCAGCACTGAGGTGAGGCTGGGCAGGAAGTCAGAGGTCAGGGACACCTGCAGGAGTCAAAGCAGGGGCAATACACAAAGGGCTGAGAGACAGGTCCAGAAACCAACAAGAGGCTGTAGCAACCACACCTCCTTCCCTCCACTGAAGGTGACAACAGGCTGACAAAGGGACACACTCTCAGCTGCAGCGTGCTGCGGTGTGACAGCTGGGATGGACATGTTAGTTGCATTCTGGTCCCTAACCAGGCCAGGCACGGATGGCAGGATGTGTGCCTCCAGGCTGGTTTAGGGTTGGTGACTACGATTCGTTTACTTTTTGTAAGTTACACAAGCCCAAGTCTGCCGCACTCTGTATTTTCACCAAGTCGTTTGAGGGAACCTGCTGGAGCAATTCCGGGGGGTCCCTTAGGGCTGAGTGTTGGGCTTCGCGGCTGCCTCCAAAACCTTTACAAACCGTCACTGAAGATTTTGCTGTCTCTGTAGGCACCCCAGTGGGCATAAATTCAGAGGTTTAAGCAAGTCTTTTTAAAACTCCCCTTCTAAAAGGACAGCACCTGTTGGGTGAACCTGAAAGCTCTGTCTTTTCTTAGGCAGCCGCTTGCTTCTTGGGGAGATCTTCCCAGGATCACCTCTCAGGATGCTCACGGGCCTGACTTCTCCCGGAGTGGGAGGATGAGGAGGAGGCTGAGCCTGGGTCTGGGTTTCCAGGAGGCTTCTAGCTGCAGACCATTTGATCAGCTGATACGCCAGTGTGCCCACTGACAGCAGCTGCCCTCTGTGCAATGTGCTTATCGTATGCCGGGCACCGTGCCTCTCCCTTACATCTTTGCAACAATCCTGAGACGGGATGACTATCATTCCCATTTTACAGATGGGGAAGCCGAGGCTTATAGAGGTTACAGAAATTGCCCGTAGTCACCCAGCTCATGCCTGGACGAACCAGGCTTCCAACCAAGTCTTTCATCCTGAAGTCTGAGGTTGTAACCGCCGTGCAGATCCAAAGAACTTAGTGACATCAGTGGCCATCACTTGTTGAGTACCTGACCAAGCCAGATCTTTTACATATATTATCTCAACTCTGCAAGCTCCATGTCTTGAGCCCAGAAGGGCTCAGAAACATGCTCAAGGCCACATGAAGGGTAAATGGCAGGACTGGGGCTTGCAGTGTGGCCTGAGTGAGTCCACAGCCTGTCATGCCTCCTACATGTTACGCCACACTGCCCATTACCCTGGGAGACCCCTTTGTCCTGATGGGAGAGAAGAATCCAGTTAATCCATGTGCTTATCACCTGCGTCTATATCTATCTGAAGGGTCAAACTCATCTGGGGATGTGTTTTCTATTCTCCAAGGACCTTCCAGTCTAGTTGGGCAGAAAAGTCGCATCACACATGGGCACCTACGGCCAGAAGTTGACTGCACAAGGCTGAAACCAATGCAGCCAAGACATCCATGGCTGTTAAAAAAAGGAGTTAGGAGGCCAGGTGCAGTGGCTCACGCCTGTAATCCGAGCACTTTGGGAGGCCGAGGCGGGCAGATCATGAGGTCAGGAGATGGAGACCATCCTGGTTAACATGGTGAAACCCCATCTCTACTAAAAATACAAAAATTAGCCGGCATAGTGGCAGGTGCCTGTAGTCCCAGCTACTCAGGAGGCTGAGGCAGGAGAATCGCTTGAACCAGGGAGGCAGAAGTTGGAGTGAGCCGAGATCGTGCCACTGCACTCCAGCCTGGGCTACAGAACGAGACTCCATCTCAAAAAAAAAAAAAAAAAAAAAAAAAAAAAAAAGAGTTAGGAAGGGGGGCAGCCCTGACCTGGCCTGGTCCAGAAAGACCTGTGGAATTGCTGGAGGGCTGAGAAGAGGAGGGACAAGTGTAGACAATGACCAGACAAGGTGAGAAATTGGCTGCCATGAGCTTGAGTGCATTTTCAGGGGAAGTCTGGAGGGAGCACGCTACCAAAAAGGCAGCAGAGGAAAGTTCCTGGGAAAGGGACGCTGGGATCAGGTGAGGACCACTCAAGGAGCCTGCATTTTGGGTGTCATCACTTGAAAGTTTAAAGAAGAGACTCGGGATAAAGACGCATAGATACCGGGTTTCCCACGGATGTCAGATTTCAGGTTATTCCAAACGCGCGCATCTGCTGGCCAGGGAGCCAGGATGGCTGGGGGCAAAACCTCCATCAAGGCTGAGCAGAGTGGCCTCCCCCTTTTCAAAGGAAAGGCGTCCCCTCCTCCTCTCCCAGCCACGACTCCCTTCTTCTCCCCACGTCCCTAATCAGAGAGAGCAAATTGTTATCAGATTAGCGCCAGCAATGAAAAGCACAGTCCCGCTCACCCTCGCAGTTAGTTAGCATTTAGATAGACTGGGACTGAGGCCCACACAATAGGCATCAAAGCCCGGCTCAGGGCGGCGGGAGGGATTAATTTCTTTAACCAACAGGCCTGATCTGGCCTAACTCATTACCCTGCCTTGTCAGTGTGGATGTTAGATTCGATTGAAGATTATACCATTTAGGCCTTTCCCTTGTTTTCTGCCGAAACCGGGGCTATTGAATTGCACATTCTTGCATCTCCGCCGTCAATACTCAGCGGCCTGAGGTTCTAATTCTGCTTCATTTAAACTTCATCAACTTTTCCAATCATGTGGAAGGATCCGAAATAGGCTCTGTGAGCAGAAAGGCCCGATTCCCTTTGTCAGATAATTTATTCTGTTTTCTCCTCCCCCACTCCTTTGCTCTCTTTCTCTCTCCAGCCTCGCTCCCCAATCCCCTCTCTCAATGCTCCCCCCTCCTTATCCCCATGCTGAAAATGAGATTACAGTATTTAAATGACTATGGTAATCAATCTAGGGACCCCGAGCTGAGATTGAGGTTAATTTTTCTTAGCAGAACAAAGAAGTGTGATGCCTTTGGGGATGTGAAGGTGCAATCTGGGTTTCTTGCTTGTGTTTCTTTCCCCCCCGAAATTGCAGTTTTAGGAGTCTTTTCTTGTTACTAACTAGGCGCCGAGTGTGATTTTTAAAGGCGGCAGCTCCTAAGAGAGCAGAAATGTAATTTTGAGCTGATAAACAGCTAACGGCCTTCAATCAACAATTTTAATAGGAAAAAAAGAGTCACTTACATGATATGGGTACAGATCTAATGAAAGGGTGATCATTTACCTTATTTATTTTTAAACACACGCGGAATAATTTCCCACTGTGTTAGAACTAGTAATTACAGCCACACAGTGCGCCTGTAAACTTTTGAATGAAGAGCCTTGTCAGTCAGACGGCCCTCTCCCTGCCAGCTTTTGCTGCTATAAAAGTTGAGATTTTGTCATGTTTTGGCTAATTGGAAACCGGGTCATTATACCATTGAAAATCTACATGAAAGTGACTTGTTCAATTGTTACCTGAAGCATTCACAAGCCGGCCAGTCATTCTGCTGGGACCCCCGCCCTCCTCCCCCAGCTTCTAAAACAGAGAGAATCAAAATATGTATATTTCTTTGTCTCCCTTTGCTATCTTGTCAGAGCTGTTTTACATGCTGCCACCCAATGTTATCTTTTATTTGTGTCAGGAGAAAGGATTTGACAAGTTCCGTATACAATGTTCATTTGGCAAGGCAAATTTTTCATACCAATTTTGAGTTAGGAAATGAAACTATCTTTCAACGGAATGAGCAACATCATTTTTGGACAGACTTATTATGAGAGAGAGGATTGCAGAACTTTATTTCCTTGCAGGATCCCGAAAAGTCTAATACATTTTTTTAAAAGTAGGATCCCGTTTCCATGTGCAACCCAAGTTGGGGGAAATGAGAGACAACGGTAATGTCTTCAAACAGGGAGGCCTAATGTCACATTCCCCCCCCTTCCCTGTTCCCTGCCAGTTATTAAAAGGCTGGAATAAATTGTTCCTCTTCTATATTATAATGACTTTGCTTCAGACCCTTTAAACTGTGGGTGAGTTTCTGACAGTCATCCACATTTGCAAAGCAAAATATTTATTAACCATCATCGTCTGAAGCAGCAGTGGAACCTGAGGCAACCTTGTTTGTGCAGAGTGAAATTCCCCCGCCCCCGTGCCCACTTTCCATCCCTGTTTGCCTAAAAAAGAAGACTCGCTCACCCTCTGTGCTACCAGATTCATTTGGGGCAGTGGTTTATGGTGACATTTTTCTTTCTTAAAGCAAATATTGACTCACCATGGGGAAATTAAAACTCCATTAGGCATCGCTACATTGTTGAGCAGCCTGCATTACAGCAGTCAAGCTACTATTAATTGGTTTCTTCTTCAGGAATAATTCAGGGAGGGCAGAGGGAATGGAGAAAGAGAAGATGGATCTCAACCGTAATTCCTTAAAATGACACCATCTAATACAGCAAAGGTGATCATTATGCGGTTGTTAATCTAAATATAAAGAAGACACTGCCTGATAATAGGATGAATTTATCAATATAAGAAGCCTGCAGCCGAGTTATTTCTGGGCTGGAGAGAATACATTTTAAGACACAGGTGGGCCAGCCTTGGCCAGATTTGGGCCAGAACCGGCTTCGCCAGAACACAAGAAGCCCCGATTCTTCTCTCTTTTATCTGGGTGAAAAAGTTTTTGTTTCCTGCAATAAGGTAATAAGGTGTTCCTGCAGCCCATTCACGGCTTCCTTCTCAGCACCAACGCTCTGCTTTTTCACCCTGGCCATTCCCTCCTTGGCCATCCAGCAATTCCCGCCATGCCCAGCCCATCCTGTGTCCCACCCACTCCCCCAGACTTCTTCTGTCCTTCTCGGGTCTAGCGGCTTTGCCCTCTGTATTAGGGCTGCCTAACGAATGATCACACATCAAGTGGCTTAAAAACAGGTGTTCTGGGGCCAGGCGTGGTGGCTCACGCCTGTAATCCCAGCACTTTGGGAGGCCGAGGCGGGTCACGAGGTCAGGAGATTGAGACCATCCTGGCTAACACAGTGAAACCCTGTCTCCACTAAAAATAAAAAAATAAAAAAAACTAGCCGGGCGAGGTGGCGGGCACCTGTAGTCCCAGCTGCTCAGGAGGCTGAGGCAGGAGAATGGCGTGAACCCGGGAGGCGGAGCTTCATGTGAGCCAAGATCGCGCCACTGCACTCCAGCCTGGGCAACAGAGCGAGACTCTGTCTGAAACAAACAAACAAACAAAAAACCATAAAAAAACCAGATATCTTGTCTGGGTGCGTTGTAATCCCAGCTACTTAGGAGGCTGAGGCACGATAATCTCTTGAACCCGGGAGGTGGAGGCTGCAGTGAGCCGAGATCGCGCAACTGCACTCCTGCCTGGGCAACAGAGTAAGACTATCTCAAAACTAACTAACTAACTAAATAAATAAAAACAAAACAGATATTTATTCTCTCAGAGTTCTGGAGGCCAAAGTCCAAAACCAAGGCATCAGCAGGGCTGGTTCCTCCTGAGAGCGGTGAGGGAAGGATCTGGTCCAGGCCTCTCTCCCGGCTTGTAGATGGCCCTCATTATGTTCCCATGACATTCTGCCTGTAAAGGTGTCTATGTCCAAATTTCCCCTTTCTATAGGGACAACTGTCCCCTGCAGTATCACCTTATAATTAACAAATTATCTTGCCAATGATCTTATTACCAAACAAAGTCACATTCTCAGGTACTAGGAGTTAGGACTTCAGCATATGAATTTTGAAGAGACAGAGTTCAACTTCTAACATTCTCCATTGACCCCATGACCCAAGTTTGTTGAGCGTTAGATTCTTTTTTTTTTTCCTGAGACAGGGTCTTGCTTTGTCACGCAGGCTGGAGTGCAGTGGTACAATCATAGCTCACGGTAGCCTTGACCTCCCGGCTCAAGTGACCCACCTCAGCCTCTTGCATAGCTGGGACCACAGGGACATATGCCATCATGCCTAGCTAATTTTTTAGTTTTTTTTTTTTTTTTTTTTGGTAGAACATGGGTCTTGCAGTGTTACCCAGTCTGGTCTCAAACTCCTGGGCTCAAGCAATCCTCCCGCATTGGCTTCTCAAAGCACTGGGATTATAGGTGTGAGCCACTGCACCTGGCCAGAGCATTAGATTCTTAATAACTGCAAGGAGCTGGGCATGGTGGCTCATGCCTGTAATCCCAGCACTTTGGGAGGCCGAGGCAGGCGATCACTTGAGGTCAGGAGTTCCAAACCAACCTGGCCAACATGGTGAAACCTCGTCTCTACTAAAAATAGAAAAACTTAGCTGGGCATGGTGGTGGACGCCTGTAATCACAGCTACTTGGGAGGCTCAGACAGGAGAATCCCTTGAACCTGGGAGGCAGAGGTTGCAATGAGCCAAGACTGCACCATTGAACTCTAGCCTGGGCAACAGAGCAAGACTCCGTCTCAAAAAAAAAAAAAAAAAAAAAACTGCAAGGAAAAAACACACCTAGATTACCCTGGCAACGAGGTCCCTTCCAAACAGCTGGGGAGGTGCAGAGGTAGGGGCCATTCTCTTATCATCCATAGTCTGGGTTTTGAGACTAGGGCACATACCCAGGTCCCAAGGCCTTCAGGGCACAGTGAGAGCTTTGAAGACTGCCCTGCTCTGTGTACATTGGCATCACCAGGCTGCGACGGTGGTGGTCAGGGTCCCACCAGGTCATCTCTGACCACTGGCTTCTGTCATGTCTCATTCACATGTGACTGCTTTGGGCTTGGGTCCTGATCTGTGGTCCCTGAGTTTTGGTAAGAGTTACAAGGTAATCACTAGAGTGTCACCCTGAATGTTGAACTGGGGGCCTCTGTCTAGTTTTCTTTCTTTCATGATAATGGTTTTTCTCAAATGTTTGTCTATTCTCGGTTGGGTATTGTATTTTTATTTGCCATTTCCTAAATATTTTCCTGTGAATGTTTTTTTCTCTCACTGCTAGAGATTGCAGGGAAGAGGCAGGCTAGACTGGAAAGTAAGATAAACTAGTGGTTTTTCTTCTGAGTATGGGAATAAAGAGCCACATGAGGGTATCTTTAATCTCTCCTTTCTGGCCAGGCGCGGTGGCTCACACCTGTAATCCCAGCACTTTGGGAGGCCAAGGTGGGCAGATCACGAGGTCAGGAATTCGAGACCAGCCTGGCCAACATGGTGAAACCCTGTGTCTTCTAAAAATACAAAAATTAGCCAGGGGTGGTGGCGGTGCCTGTAGTCCCAACTACCCTGGAGGCTGAGGCAGGAGAATCACTTGAACCCAGGAGGCAGAGGTTGCAGTGAGCCGAGATTGCGCCACTGCACTCTAGCCCAGGTGACAGAGCGAGACTTCATCTCAAAAAAAAAAAAAAAAAAAAAAAAAGAATCTCTGCTTTTCATGATCATTGCTTTAGTCTGAATGCAAATGCCACCGTTGCTTTCTGCTTGGTGACAGGCTCAGTTAACCTTGGAAGGGGAGAGGCTCAGTTAACCCAACTGCTCCCAAAGCAGCTCCCCAGAGAGTCCACAACTGCTGCCCAGAGCCCTCTTTTCTCTGGTGCATGGGGTCTGCACTTGGTATTAGGGGTCTGCACTTGACATTCTCCTAGGCCCTCCCTGGCTCCATGGCTGTCATCTCCTATACTTATTTCTGGTGGTGGTTTCCTCTGGTTTTGCTTTTCTGTTTGTCTGATTCTGTCTAATTTCTATCATTCATAAATTTTTAAAAATTTCTGGCTCGGTGATGGAGCTCACTTTCTCATTTTTCACACTATTTTGGATATTATTTTCTTTTGGAAAATACTTTCTCTGTCCTGTCGTGGCATTTGTGGGATGGGGAGAGAGAAAGAGGATGAACGGGCTTAGTCCTCTGTTTTGATCCGATCTCCGTATTTCTCCTTCCTAAGATTTTTGCAAGCATTAGATCTCATAATAAACTGGTAAGGCACATTCCAAATCATAGCCTTAAGATAGTTATGTTTATCCCCTACAAAAAGATTTTTAGAAACTACCTTAGCATCTACTTATAATGCAGCCAAGAATGTTTCCATTTTTCCCAATGACCAGAGCTACCCTGTGAACTAGAAACCCACTTCTTTGTTGTGATCTGAAGCAAAGCCCTCCTGTCCTAGGCATTCCTACCAGATTGCCAAGGTACCAGAAAATCTCAGCAGAATCCCCTCTCTTATCTGACACATCTGGGACCTCAGTCAATATGTCAGAAGGAAGAAGCAGCACTTCAAGCTATTTTTTACCCAGTAACAGAAAACTTGTTCCTCTTCTGGTCATGGCCAAGTAACCTCCTACCGTATCAGCCTTCCCAGAGATAACATTTATATACTCCAGATAAAATGTAAAAAGAAGAAGAAGAAGAAGAAGAAGAAGAAGAAGAAGCAGCAGCTAGGAAGTGAACAAATGCAGGCAGATACAGCAGGCAGATGAGGGAGTCAACGCATGGAGGAAGACAACAGCAGGAGACGACTTTCCTATTTTAAAAACGACTTTTATCCAAAGGCCAGGCTATAGTCAATGCTGCACAGTGTGTCTACAGTTTGAATAGAAACCTGTGATTCTATTCAACCTGTGGTTGAAGAACCAGAAGACAGAATCGGGGCAACCACTGTCACTGGAAGGTGAGGGAAGAATCCAGGAAAGGAGAGAGCCAGAGAAGGGAAGTCCAAATTCAGGGTCTCTGGATAATCCCTGAACCCATATAAATGGGGCAGACACTACAAAGCCCAAATAAGGCTAAAATAACAGAACTTAGATGTGAATTTCCATCCACTGCAGCAGAGGCGAAGTTTGCCTCTTGCAAATCAAGTTAGCTTCTTGCAAACAAGACAAACAACAAAAAATGTTTAAAAAGAACATAAATAATCCAGAGTCTCTACAATGGGTCAGTCACAATGTCTAAGGCATACCTCAGAAGTATATTTGACACACAAAGAAATAGGAAAACGTGACTCATTCTCAAGTGAAAACATATAGAATTAAGATAATTATCCAGATTTAGAATCAACAATCCTGAATTTAAAGTGGATGCTATGACTGCACTTAAGATGTAAAGAAAAATATGTTCTCAGTGAATGAAAAGATAGGACAAAAAGTAACCAACAGGAATCTAGAAGTGAAAATACAATGTCTGAAGTAAAAATTCACTTAATGAACCCAACAGCAGAATCTAGACAGCAGATGATTCAGTGATCCTGAAGATATACCAATAAAAGTTATCCAATTGAGGAACAGAGAAAAAACATTGAAAAACATGGGCAGATCCTCAGGGACCTGTGAGATGATATCAAAAGGTCTAACGTGTACTTGAAGAAATAGTAGCCCAAATTTCCCCCAATTTACTCAAAGACATATTAGGTTGGTGCAAAAGTAATTGCAGTTTTTGCCATTACTTTTGCACCAACCTAATACATCTCAGTGAATCCCAAAAAGATTTCTTGAACTCCTGGCCTCATGCAATTCTCCTATCTTATCCTGCCGAGTAGTTGGGATTCCAGGTGTGAGCCACCACCACTGGCTATTCAAACAAGATTCCTAAAAAGTAACAAAACCACACCTGTGCACATCATAGGCACATTGTGAAGAACCAAAAATAAAGAGAAAATCTTGAAATCAGACAGGGAAAAATAACACATTGCATGTCAGGGAACAACAGTTCAAATCATCACAGATGTCTCGCTGGAAACACGGAACCCAGGAACAGAGACCTTGGCCCGGAGTCCTCTCTTAGAATTTCTAGTTCTATAAAAGGACATCAGGAAGCAGGACACAATATAAATAAGCCTGGATTTGGGGGAGGGCAAAAGGGTGTTATGTGGAAGAAATGTGTGGTTTCAGGGACAAAGTGGAGTGGAATCCCTAGCAAGACGTGAACAGAGTCTGAGGGCTTTACATGGGAGGAGTTGGGTGGCTAGGAACCCATATTTGAGAATGCAGCTTCACAGTCTTATTGGGAGCCAGATCCATCCATAGAATGTAGCAAGGACTTTGAACTTGGACAGGTGTGTAGTTTACCCCTCCTTCCGCTGCTTGCTAGCTGCATAACCTCAGATAGGAAGAGGGTCCCTTAGTCCTTGGTTCCTTTTTGTTGTTGTTGTTGAGATGGAGCTCGCTCTGTCGCCCAGGCTGGAGTGCAGTGGCGCGATCTTGGCTCACTGCATCCTCTGCTTCCAGGGTTCAAGCAATTCTCTTTGCCTCAGCCAACTGAGTAGCTGGGACTGCAGGCACATGCCACTACGCCCAGCTAATTTTCGTTTTATTTATTTATTTATTTATTTATTGAGATGGAGTCTCGCTCTGTTGCCCAGACTGGAGTGCAGTGGCGCGATCTCAGCTCACTGCAACCTCCACCTCCCAGGTTCAAGCAATTCTCCTGCCTCAGCCTCCCGAGTAGCTGGGATTACAGGTGCCCATCACCATGCCTGGCTAATTTTTTGTGTTTTTAGTAGAGACGGGGTTTCACCATTTTAGCCAGGATGGTCTCATTCTCCTGACCTCGTGATCCGCCCTCCTCGGCCTCTCAAAGTGCTGGGATTATAGGCGTGAGCCACCCTGCCCAGCCAATTTTTGTATTTTTAGTAGAGAAGGGGTTTTGCTATGTTGGCCAGGCTGGTCTCAAACCCCTGACTTCAAGTGATCTGCCCCATCTCGGCCTCCCAAAGTGCTGGGATTACAGGTGTGAGCCACCATGCCCAACCCCTTGGTTCACTTTCTATAAATGAGGGCTGATAATGGCATCTACTTCATGGGGCTGTTGCAAAGATGAAATGAGACAGATGTGTATAAACAGCTAAGTGCAGAGCTTGCTCAACGGTAAGGGCCTGAGAAATGGCACTTGCTCTGAAGGCTGCTGTGATTCTGTTTGCCAGCCGTCCTGTCCTCGTGTGTGAGCTCTTCTAGCCTTTGACGGCCCTTCATCCCTCACCACTCTCTGTGAGGTGTGATTGCACCAGACAGTACTCACCTTCTCACCTCTATGACAAAAGACAGCCCAGATGGCATAAACTAGCCATCTGCCTGTGGGCAGGCTGCCCCCACCCCAACCTGAGATGCCACTTCACTGCCCTCCCCACACTTCCCCTGTCCTCACGTGGCTATTCATTCATCTTTTTTTTTTTTTTTTTTGAGTCGGAGTCTGACTCTGTCGCCAGGCTAGAGTGCAGTGGCACAATTTTAGCTCACTGCAACGTCTGCCTCCCAGGTTCAAGCAATTCTCCTGCCTCAGCCTCCCAAGGAGCTGGGATTACAGGCGCGTGCCACCACGCCCAGCTAATTTTTGTATTTTTAGTAGAGACGCGGTTTCACCATGTCAGCCAGACTGGTCTTGAACTCCTGACCTCAGGTGATCCACCCGCCTCGGCCTCCCAAAATGCTGCGATTACAGGTGTGAGCCACCACTCCCGGCCTATTCATTCATCTTTTAAAACCCGGTTTTGGCCAGGCGCTCATGCCTGTAATCACAGTACTTTGGGATCACTTGAGTCCAGGAGTTAGACACCAGCCTGGGCAACATAGGGAGATCCCATGTATTTAAAAAAAAAAAGTTACCTGGGCATGGTGGCATGTGCCTGTAGTCCCAGCTACTTGGGAGGCTCAGGTGGGAGGATCGCTTGAGCCAAGGAGGCTGAGACTGCAGTGAGCCATGATTATACCACTGCACTCCAGCCTGGGTGACGGAGCGAGACCCTGTCTTGAAAAAATAAAAATAAAATAAAGTACAATAAATAAGGCCCAGCTCTGGATCCTCTCCTCTGGAAGTCTTTCCGGACCCCATCCCCGCTCTGAGATGTTTTACGTGTCCCCGCTCTTTGCTGCCATTGTATCCTGTGTGTATTTCTGTCATTGTTCTTACCATGTATATGAAAATGTCTGTCCTTGTTGGTTCCTTGTGGCCAGGAACCAGGTTTCTATCCCCAGTGCCTGCAGTACTTGGCATAAAGTAGGTGTTCAATAAATGTTTGTCAAATGAGCAAATAAACAGTTTAATGAGGACCTGGGAGACTGTCTCCTAGTGAATAGTAGCCTTGGCATTTCTACAAACATCTAGATCTATTTTCAATCCAAAAGTTAAGACACTTTCATTTTAAGATTCAAAGACAGGCTTTTCTCCACGAAGGAAGGCACAGCTATGCGCACAGGTGGGTAGAAGCTATGAATTTGCAATTTGGTTTCACCGAGAAGCAAAATATCTGTGCGTACAACTTTGTGTAATTGAAACACGATTCGTACCACAACAACCTGTGTGTTATCAAGCCTCCAAGCACCCACGAGCAGTGCAAATGGATACAGGAACCTGTAGGGGGGCGGAGGGATTGCTTCTGGTCTGGCTTTTGATTTGAGCATTTAACAAGTAAATCCAAATGGGCACTTTGAAACCATGGTCCCTTCCAGCATGGCCATTCTGTGGATACGCGCTCTGCCTGGGCCGCCCAGAGCACAAAAGCGAAAAAGAAGGAACACATGGCCGGTCCCAAGCCAGAAAGGGCCTTTCTGTGACAGGATATTGAGCTGTTTGATAAAGCCCAATATTACGCTTGAATTATGCTTGAATGCTTAGAGAAAGAACATTGTTCAAAGACGCTTAACACAGACTCAAGTGGATCGCTTTCTTCCGCCGCCTTGGAGGTGGTGTTGTGGGCTGTAATGATTTGGTATTGTATTTATAAGCTGACAGCGTAATCCTAGGAACAGCGGGAGGGGATGCAACCCAGGCAGGACTTTTCCACCCTGCTAATTAAAACAATCCTTCCTCTCCCCATGAAAGCTAATGAGACAGAAAGCGAGTGGGCTAATGAAAATGTCACCACGAGATTGCCCACTTATTTTATTTATTTACTGAATGTTGTAACTTCCATTTTGGGGTTCTAAGAGAGAGAGATTTTAAAAAATCTGCTGGAAAGCCCTTTCTCATTCATCACTGCTCTGCCCAGGATGAGCTATCACCCCGCGTATCTTTAGTGATCTGAAATTTTATCTCCGGTTGTCAATAATAACGATATGCTAGGAAAAGACTGTGTTCACTTCAAACTGAATAGAAGTGAAGGAATCTGAACACTTTTCAGAGTATTTCCCCGTGAATCCAAGAAGCCAGTTGGTTTATTAAAGGCTTGGGCCCTGGGGTGGCCGGTCGAGTAGAAGAAACTTCAATACCGAGTGGTGTTTGGTGGACGGGAGCAGTGTGTCCAAACACACTTAATGTCTACACCAACAGCATTTGGCACTGCCAAGATGGCAAGAACTCAATTAACATGGTATCTAATGGCGTCCAGCATGACCTCACCCTTCAATACCATGAGGGCACCCCAGGGCCCTCCTTCATTTCAAACCCTTGCATTTTTCTAGAATGCTTGGTGATGTCAGCTCATGACTTTATTGGCACCCACTGTACACTGGACCAGGGAAAGAAACACAGGTTTAACCTTTATGCAGATTCTGATAAGTGGGATTTTTATGCTGGTGAGACTGGATTTTTGGTCACCAGAGTGCATTTGCTCAGTGAGTGAACTGAGACCAGCAGCAGGTGCGCATTCCCCAGGAGAACCCAGGGAATGAAGAGAGGATGATGGTCTGCTTATGGACTTGGCAGGTTTATTCATTTCCATGGCTGCCATCACAAATCACAACTTGATTACTTGAAATAATAGGAAATGTATTATCTCACAGCTTCAGAGATCAGAAGTCTGAAATCACAGGTGTTACCGGGGCCAAGCTCCCTCCAAAGGCTCCAAGGGAGGGTCTTTCCTGGCCTCTTCCAGCTTCTAGTGGCTCCAGGTGTTCTTGGCTTGTGGCCGCATCACTCTGATCTCTGCCTCTGTGGTCACATGGCCTCTCTCCTGTGTCTGTCTCCTATTCTCTCTTATGAGGGCACTTTTCATTGGATTTATGATCCACGTGGATCATCCAGGATGATCTCATCTCAAGATTCTTAATTGCATTTGCAATGATCCTTTCTCCAAATAAGGTCACATTCACAAGTTCTGGGGACATATCTTTTGGAACCCACTATAGTAGGGTTTGCAAAAAAGTTGAGTTGGTCACTTGATCCAAGTCGATTACACAAGCATTTTTCACTCTTGCTTCAGCAAAGAATTTTTCTCCCTAGTTTTTCATGGCATGAAGATATTTGCAGAGTAATCTTTATGAAAAGAATACTCAGGAAAAAATACAACATTTCGAAGGCATTTAAGTGATATCTAACGGCCTTACCACCATTCCACATTTGAAGTTGGAGACTTTAATGCTATGGCAATTCAAAGTGATAATTATGAACACTTCAAGTGAGATTCCTGATGGGGAAAATGCCCGTGATAGGTTGATGAGTGGGGCAGTGAGGAGGAGGTGGAACACAAAATTATATGTCTAGTGTGGTTGCAGTTTTGCAAAAATTATCCTTGTCTATGAACAGGGCCAGAAAGTGAACTCTGAAAAATGAAAAGTGGTAAGTTATAGATAGGAGCTGGATTTTCCCCCCACCCCTACTTCACAATTTCTGTTATGAGGATCATTTTTAAAGTTACAGTAGAGTTTGCCTCTATGGGGAGAGGAGGACTCCTGGGACACAGAAACAGGAGGGAGACCCGCTCTTCATTTCACACCCTGTGTATCATCTGACTTCTGTGTCATGTGCATGTAATACCTATTCAGGTAACTCGATGCACAGAGAAAGATGACAATTCCTGTCATCATGAGGCCTTCCCTGATCGCCTTGTCCCCGAATGCTGGGCCTGCTTTCTGAAGACTCCTTTAGCTGTTGATACACTGTGAGTGTGTTTATAACATTATTCTGCAATTGTTTGCTCTTTTCTTCTTGTGCAAGGACTGAGAGCATGGGCTAAGCCTTGAAGCAGAAAGACACTAAGGTGTACTCCAAGAACAGAAAGACGGTCAGTATTACAGTTTCAAACTTGAGGCAGGACATGGCAAGAGGTGAGGCTGAAGGAAAGAGTCGTGGATGTCACAGTAGGAGTCTGGACTTTGTCCGAGGGCAGTGGGAAAACATCAAGAGGGGTGGGACCACTTTTGCATTTTCGAGAGATCACCCTGGGTGTGGAAAATGGGTATATAGTAATTTTGCCATATAGGTGTAATAGTTATAAGTAAACCTCAAGAGTACAGGCAAAAGTAAGACATTGGCCAGGCACAGTGGCTCACTCCTGTAATCCTAGCACTTTGGGAGGACGAGGCGGGTAGATCACCTGAGGTCATGAGTTCAAGAGCAACCTGGCCAACATAGTGAAACCTTATGTCTACTAAAAATACAAAAATTAGCGGGGTGTGGTGGGCACACACCTGTAATCCCAACTACTCAGGAAGCTGAGGCAGGAGCATCGCTTGAACCCAGGAGGCAGAGATTGTAATGAGCCGAGATTGCACCACTGTACTCCAGCCTGGGAGACAGAGCGAGCCTCCATTTCAAAAAAAAAAAAAGTTAGGCATTGGAAAATAATTAGAAAGTGATGCCTTTAGAGTATTTATTGCATTATCTTAATATAACTTAAAGTTTGTATAATTTAATTTTTAATAATGTCCCTATTTAACAATTGGCTTGCAAGATTCCTGAATACTTAATGATTGGCTCTGGTGAGCTGATACTGACTTTGTATACCATTGGTTTCTATTGAGTCTCAAATGCATGTATTTTAGGAGAATGTAATATACTACCACACATAAAAATTTCCAAGATAAGAGGATTCTGAGTTCTCCTTTATTTGGGGGGACAGATATGGTCAATATATATATATTTTTTGAGACAGGGTCTCAAGTCATCCAGGCTGGAATGTGATGTCACATCATGGCTCACTGCAGCCCCAACCTCCTGGGCTCAATCAACCCTCCCACCTCAGCCTCCCCAGTAGCTGGGACTACAGGCACATGCCAACATGCCTGGCTAATTTTGTATTTTTTATAGAGATGAGGTTTCACCATGTTGCCCAGGCTGGTCTCAAACTCCTGAGCTCAAGCGATCCACCCATCTCAGCCTCCCAAAGTGCTAGGGTTATAGGCGTGAGCCACCGCACCTGACCAGCCAATATTCTTTGTTTATTTTTTTTTTTCTGAGATGGAGTCTCACTCTGTTGCCCAGGCTGGAGTGCAGTGGTGGGATCTCGGCTCACTGCAACCTCTGCCTCCTGGGTTCAAGCGATTCTCCCACCTCAGCCTCCTGAGTAGCTGGGATTACAGGTGCACGCCACCACGCCCAGCTAATTTTTGTATTTTGAGTAGAGATGGGGGTCTCACCATGTTGGCCAAGCTGATTTCGAACTCCTGACCTCAGGTGATCCGCCTGCCTCGGCCTCCCAAAGCGTTGGGATTACAGGTGTGAGCCACTATGCCCAGCAGTCAATATTCTTTTTTTTTTTTTTTTGAGACGGAGTCTCGCTCTGTCGCCAGGGCTGGAGTGCAGTGGCCGGATCTCAGCTCACTGCAAGCTCCGCCTCCCGGGTTTACGCCATTCTCCTGCCTCAGCCTCCCAGTTAGCTGGGACTACAGGCGCCCGCCACCTCGCCGGCTAGTTTTTTTTTTTTGTATTTTTTAGTAGAGACAGGGTTTCACCATGTTCGCCAGGATGGTCTCGATCTCCTGACCTCGTGATCCGCCCGTGTCGGCCTCCCAAAGTGCTGGGATTACAAGCCTGAGCCACCGTGCCCGGCCAATATTCTTAAATAAAGGAAGCAGTTGAACATGATATTTCACTCTGCACTGCATCCAGTCCCGAGTCCTAAAGAACAAGACCTGGCTTACGTGGGTAGAAGCTGCTAAGCCAGAGAGGAATTTCCTGGTAGGGGCATTCAGGACCAGGGTTTCCTCTTTCACCTGCTGAAATCACTGGCTTTGGCCTCCTTCCTCTGTGAGGCTCTGTGATTAAGCCAACCCAGGCAGCGGAAGCATCTTTCTGGTCACTCCCCGCTCTGAGCTCTGAGCCGAGAGATCTAGCTCTTTGTGGTCTGATTTAGTCTTCCTGACTCATCTTCAGATAAATCAGCTACTGTTACAGTTTCAGCTCTTACTCTGGGTAAGATGCTCTAATCTACCTGTCCAGAGCAAACATCTGTCTTATTCCTCGATCCTATGGTGTGGTGATGTAGATCACCACTCAGGGAAGAATGGAGAATATCACCCTTATCATAGATCATCATCATCAACATCAGCATCACGGCATCATCATCATTATCGACATCATAACATCATCCTCAGTGGCGGCAGCAGCAGCAGCAATAACAATAACAACAGCTCTGGAAGGCCGAGGCGAGGGGATCACTTGAGCTCAGGAGTTTGAGACAGGCCTGGGCAACATCGTGAAGCCCCCTCTCTACAAAAAAAGTCAAAAAATTAGCTGGGCATGGTTGCACATGCCTGTAGTCGTAGCTACTTGAGAGGTCGAGGAGAGAGGATTGCTTGAACCCAGGAGGTCGTGGTTACAGTGAGCCATGATCACGCCACTGCACTCCAGCCTGGATAACACAGTGAGACCCTGTCTCAAAATGTTAGTTATAATAGTAATAATAATAATAAACAACTCACATTGACTGAACAGTTTCTATGGACCAGGAACTGGTTTTACAATGCATTCTCTCATCAAATCCTCTTAACAACCTGACCAGAGTAGATACTATTGGTATTCCCATTTTACAGATCAGAAAACCAAGGCTCAGAGAAATACGGAAACTTGCCTGAAGTCATACCGCGAGTGAGTGGTGAAGCCAAGATCTGAACCTCCACTAGGCTGACTCCACAACCCGTCCTCTTGTTAGTAACTCTGCTACAATGCCATTGACTAGCTATTGACAATTATGATTAACATCTAGATCACGTTTGAGGGTTTACAAAGTACCCTTGAATCTATCATCTCATCTACCACCCTGGGAGGGCCACCATTATTTCTGTCATCATTTGAGAGTCCAGGGAGCCGAGGCTCAGGGAGGTGTAGGGCTTTTAAGAACCCATCAATGGTAGACAGTAGAGTGGTTCTGAACCTGGGTCGGACCCTGCAAACTGTGCAGGCTGCCCTATTTTACATAAACACTTTCTGGGGTCTGGACCATTCTTCTTCAGCAAACACTTCCCATATACAGGACTTTCTGATGCAACCTGTGTGTGTTCCCAAAATAGCTGTTGAGTGACAGTCTAGCCTCCTTGATTTGAAGCTTGCAAAGACCACTGTTTTCACTATCACTCTTCTCTGCTTGCCTCTTACTTCCTTTTCCTCCTTACTCCCTTTTCCTCCTCTCTGCATCCTAAACACACAATACCAGGGTCGGTGGGACCCGCAGCCTTTGTTTTCAAAGTAAAGTGTTGAGAATCTCACCCCACAAATCTGTCATTTGCATACTGTTTCTTTGGGAGTAGGGGGGAAAGGAGGCTGTGGGCCAGATATTTTCATGCAATTCTACTCATTATTTACGCAGACAAGGAGATATTTCAGTAAAACTGCACTCAACTCTGAGTGACAAGGTATCTTTCTGCAGTGCAAGGTTCAGGGAAATTGTAGTGAAGTTGACAGCTTTTTAATGTACAGTTGCTATTCCACTGAAATACGGCATGTTTTTATTTTGAAAGTACAAGATGACCTATTTATTAGCTGTGATTCAAGCTGAGTTTACATGCTGGGAAACACAAAGGGAGAAGAATAGCATATTTCTTTTGAGGGCCACAGACGCCCTCCCCGCTCCCCCTCAACCACACATAAGAAAACATTGAAACCGAGTTTTCCGAATTGGAGTGGACGTATTTTCCTTGAAATGACAGCCTACCTTGGAATCACGGGAAAAAGTTGCCAATTACCTTAATCATCCTCCTCAGGGTAACAACAAGGAAGTGCTTAGGCTGCCTCGGTGCGAGCAGGCAGAGTGAGCAGTGAGTTCTGGGAGGCAAACAGCCCCGGGTTCAAATACCGGGAACCCGATCTTCTTCAATGGCAAGGCTCGGGTCTGGCACGCCTGAACTCCTCCTCCTCCAAGGGTGGCTGGAGTGCCTGCAGCGTCCACAGCCCTGGGCGCTTGCTGGAGACGCAGCATCTCAGCCCCCACCCCAGACCTTCCTAATCATCAGAACCTATATTTCAACAAGGTCCCAGGTAATCTGTGTGCATATTCCAGTTTGGGAAGTGCTGGGCCAACCCAGAGTATCTTCTACCCTTTGTGTAGCTTAGGGAGGTTCAGTTGTGCACTGTTCAGTTTTTCTTTTTTGTTTGTTTGTTTTTTGAGACGGAGTCTCGCTCTGTCGCCCAGGCTGGAGTGCAGTGGCGCGATCTCGGCTCACTGCAAGCTCCGCCTCCCGGGTTTACGCCATTCTCCTGCCTCAGCCTCCTGAGTAGCTGGGACTACAGGCGCCCGCCGCCGCGCCCGGCTAATTTTTTGTATTTTTAGTAGAGACGGGGTTTCACCGTGGTCTCGATCTCCTGACCTTGTGATCCGCCCGCCTCGGCCTCCCAAAGTGCTGGGATTACAGGCGTGAGCCACCGCGCCCGGCCCAGTTTTTCACTTATTTGGCACCTCCTACTGTGTGCCAGGAGCTGATCTAGGTACTAGGAATACAGGCATTAAGACAGACATAGCCCCTGCCCTCCCTTGGGCGTTTCCAAGACAAGCAGCGATATGGAACAAGGAATTGAAGTGGGGATGGATTGTAAGACCATTCTCACCGGGATAGAATGGCATTCGCATCTTGATGGGATTGTAACTGGCAAAATTTATTCAACAAGAAAAAACAGGCTGGGCGCAGTGGCTCACAACTGTAATCCCAGCACTTTGGGAGGCCGAGGCAGGCAAATCACTTGAGCACAGAAGTTCAAGACCAGCCTGAGCGACATGGCGAAAACCTGTCTTTACCCAAAATACAAAAAGATTAGCCAGGTGTGGTGGTGTGCACCTGTGGTCCCTGCTACTCAGGAGGCTGAGGTGGGAGGATCGCTTGAGCCTGGGAGGCAGAGGGTGCAGTGAGCTGAGATTGAGCCACTGCACTCTAGCCTGAGCAACACAGTGAGACCCCATCTAAAAAAAAAAACTCTGTGTTGTAATTTATGCTGCATCATTTTACATAATCTTATAAACCTTTTCTTAGAGGTTATTTTGTACTCGGAGATAATCATGCCCATCTTTTTTTTTTCACTGAGGCAAAATTCACATAATAGTCACTCATTTTTTTGTATGTACTTATTTTTTGTAGAGATAGGGTCTTGCTATATTGCCCAGGTGGGTCTTGAACTCCTGGGATCAAGTGATCCTCCCACTTCCGCCTCCCAAATTGCTGGGATTACAGGCGTGAGCCACTGCACCCAGCCAAACCATTTTAGAGTGTACAATTCACTGGCAGTTCATGCATTCACAATGTTGTACAACTAGCACCTCTGTTTTGAAAGGTTTTTCATCACCTCAGAAGAACACCCCAAGACTTTTCAATAATCACTTTCCATTCCCCTCTTCCAACCCCTGCTAACCACTAACCTGCCTTTTGTCTCTATGGATTTGCCTATTTTGGATATTGTATGTAAAAGGAATCATAACATGTGACTTTTTGTGTTAGGGTTTTTAACATGTTTTCAAGGTTCATCCATGTTGTAGCAAGCATCAGTACTTCATTCCTTTTAAGGGCTAAATAATATTCCATTGTATAGACATGCTGCAATTTATTTATCCATTCATTCATTGATGGGCATTCATGCTCATTAAAATAAAAAAGTGTTTTTGTTTTGTTTTGTTTTGTTTTTGAGACGGAGTTTTGTTCTTGCTGCCCAGGCTGCAGTGCAATGGCGTGATCTCAGCTCACTGCAATCTCTGCCTCCCGGGTTCAAGCGATTCTCCTGCCTCAGCCTGCCAAATAGCTGGGACTACAGGCATGTACTACCACGCCTGGCTAATTTTGTATTTTTAGTAGAGATGGGGTTTCTCCATGTTGATCAGGCTGGTCTCGAACTCCCGACCTCAGGTGATCCGCCTGCCTCAGCTACCCAAAGTGCTGGGATTACAGGGGTGAGCCACTGCATGCGGCCAAAAAAGTATTTTAATTTAAAATAGGCCTGTGTTTATCTTAGGTAAAATGGACCATCTTGGTAAATGGCCATTTGTGAAGCAACAATGCTCAGTTTGGATTATGTCAGTTGTTGTCACTTACATATGTAGTAGCAGTTTTTTGAGATATTAACCCAAGATGTAGGAAGCGTTCTTCCTGAGAAGGACAATACTATGGTCTGTAAGGCTCAGATTGGAGCATGACGTTGAAAATAGGATTCTAGATTACACGCATGGGGCTTCTGGCCACACTTGAATAGTAGACACTGGACTTGAAAATCACTTGTTTGGGTCTGCAAAGCATGAATTTTGCACCCACCACACTGCCCAGAATCAGTGGCAGTTCTGGGCCGTTTTCCCATTTTATTCAATCAGTTGTTGAGTTCACACACCAGCCATTCCTTGAGTGTCAATTCTGTGCTGGGTCCTGGATAGATGACAATGGCCCTCCGGGGCCCACAGACCAGGCTTCCGGACGTGCCCAAGATAAGAGCTGAACAGCCACCAGGGTGAAGGCTCCACCTGGTCCTTCATTGAATTCTGAGAACACCCTTTCCTCTTCCCCTTCCTGTTTCCTGCAGAGGTGGCTTTGCAGCTCCCAGGGAAATCAGCTTGCACATGGAAGCCCTGGGCATTAGCAGAAGCAACGGAAGAAGGTAATTGTGAGGATAAGACGCTCAGATGGGGTTTTCCAGCCAAGCAAACCTAGAGCCACCTGCAGCATTGCCAGGGAGACAAATGCCACATCTGGAAAGATATCTGCATAATCCACAGCTTGTCATTTGGGCAGGAAGTATTCTCTCTCCTTTGAGAATCTGCCTTATTATGGGCTGGATCCATGCCAGGAAAGAGGAACGAGAAGGGAATGAAGCAGGAGCACATACACTCAGCACTTTCATACCGTGGTTTGTCCTCTTGGCTCGTGGCCCGCCTCCAGGGCCCCACAGGTTCAGGAGGTGCCCGTAGTTAGATTCAAGAGAGACGGCCACGGCAAGGCAGGATGGCTGACCTGAGTCCTCCCGGCCGGCCGGCTGGGTCTTGGCTGTGGTCACTCGAAATCGTGCAGTGTTTGGATCCATAGCGAGGTGTGTTGCAAATCATCTGTCGCTACTGGTAAAATACTGACTTTTGCAGGTTATTTATCTTTTTTCTTTAAATTTAAAAAAAAAATTGTAGTAAAATATGCGTGACCTAAAATTTGCCGTCTTACCCATTTTTAAGTGTAAAGTTATGCGGCATTAAATGCTGAACCACATTAGATACTGCGTTATTGTGCCACCGTCACCACCATCCAGCTCTGGAACTCTTTTCATCCTGCAAAACTGAAACTCTGTCTCCATTAAACAACTCCTAATTCCCCCTCTCCCAGCCCCTAGCAACCACTGTCCTATTTTCTTTCTTTCTTTTTTTTTTTTTTTTGAGACAGAGTCTCGCTCTGGGGCCCAGGCTGGAGTGCAGTGGCCGAATCTCAGCTCACTGCAAGCTCCACCTCCCGGGTTTACGCCATTCTCCTGTCTCAGCCTCCTGAGTAGCTGGAACTACAGGCGCCCGCCACCGCGCCCGGCTATTTTTTTGTATTTTTTTAGTAGAGACGGGGTTTCACCATGTTAGCCAGGATGGTCTCGATCTTCTGACCTCGTGATCCGCCCGTCTCGGCCTCCCAAAGTGCTGGGATTACAGGCTTGAGCCACCGCGCCCGGCCTTCTTTCTTTTTTTAGACAGAGTCTCACTCTGTTGCCCAGGCTGGAGTGCAGTGGTGCAATCTTGGCTCACCGCAACCTCCGCTTTCTGGGTTCAAGCAGTTCTCCTGCCTCAGCCTCCTGAGTAGCTGGGATTACAGACATGCACCACCACGCCTGACTAATTTTTGTATTTTTAGTAGACACAAGGTTTTGCCATGTTGGCCAGGCTGGTCTCAAACTCCCGACCTCAAGTGATCTGCCCGCGTCAGCCTCCCAAAGTGCTGGGATTACAGGTGTGAGCCACCGTGCTTGGCCTCACTGTTCTGTTTTCTGTCTCTATGAATTTGACGACTCTAAGTACATCATAAAAACAGAAGCCTACCGTGTTTGTGTTTTTGTGTCTGGCCTATTTCACTTAGCCTCATCTTCATCTGTGTTGTAGCTTATGTCAGAACTTTATTCCTTTTCAGGCATAAATACTATTCCACTGTATGGATAGATCACATTCTGTGTATTCATTCCTCTGTCGAGGGACACTGGGGTTGCTTCTACCTTTAGGCTACTGTGAATAATGCTGCTATGAAGATGGGGGCACAAGCTATGGCTTTTGAAAAACAAAATAAATATGCTGGGCACGGTGGCTCACACCTGTAATCCCAGCAATTTGGGAGGCTGAGGCGGGCAGATCGCTTGAGGTCAGGAGTTCAAGACCAGCCTAGTCAACATGGTGAAGACCTTTCGCTACTAAAAATGCAAAAATGAGCCGGGCGTCATGGTGGGCGCCTGTAATCCCAGCTATTCAGGAGGCTGAGGCAGGAGAATCACTTGAACCTGGGAAATGGAGGTTGCAGTGAGCCAAGATTGCACCACTGCATTCCAGCCTGGGCAACAGAGCAAGACTCGATCTCAAAAAGAAAAAAAAAGAAAAAGAAAAACAACAGAAATAAGAGAATTTCTCTGCTCTTGTGTTTTCTAGTGTTCTTTTAGGGGAGGGGGCTTCCAACTGGGTGGTGCATTAGGTGCCGCCCTCCACTTGCCTCATCTCAGCCTATAGTGAGAGGCGTTTGCTGTTGGCCCTTATGTAGCTGTTCCAATTATGAGTGCTCATTCTAATGTAATTGTCCCACAAATGACGCTGGTGGGGACTTTCCTCAGGATCTAGGCTTGCTCACAGGCATGGTGAGCACATGAGAACTCAATCCACGAGATATTTTTCACTATGGAAAAAAAAAGTTCAGAAGAGCTTCCTTAAAATCTAGGAAATTCAAGAGTCTGCTCGGTCGTGCCGGGGAGCAGGGCTGAACCCTGATCCTGGACCTCGAGGCTGTGGCCCTCAGACCTGGGTCTCTGAGTCGTCTGGGCATGTGCGGTCCTGGTTTCTGTTTTCACCGAGAACACCAGCTGGAATGAAGCCCTGACAGATCGCGTCTTGTGCTTCACTCTTCACCTAACTCCCGTGGGTGCCTGCCAAAGATATGGCTCTCAAGGCCAGGTGCGGTGTAATCCCAGCACTTTGGGAGGCCGAAGTGGGTGGATCACAAGGTCAGTAGTTCGAGATCAGCCTGGCCAACATGGTGAAACCCTGTCTCTACTAAAAATACAAAAAGTAGCCGGGCGTGGTGGCAAGTGCCCGCAGTCCCAGCTACTCAGGAGGTAGTCCCAGCTACTCGGGAGGCTGAGGCAGGAGAATGGCATGAACCCGGGAGGCGGAGCTTGCAGTGAGCCGAGATGGTGCCACTGCACTCCAGCCTGGGCGACAGAGCGAGACTCCGTCTCAAAAAAAAAAAAAAAAAGAAATGGTGAGAACATTTAAGATTTACTCTTTCAGCAAATTGCGAGTGTACAACGCAGTATTCATAGCTCTGGCCACCGTGCCGCATGTTAGATCTCCAGAACTTATCCATCCTGCATACCTGAAACTTTGTCCCCTTTGACCGTCTCCCCATTTTCCCCTGGAAATCACTTGTCTACTCCTAATTCTATGAATTCAACTTTTAAAGATTCTATATATAAATGAGAGCCTTCAATGTTTATCTTTCTGTTCCTGGTCTATTTCACTTAGCATGATGTGTCCTGGATTCATCCATATTGTTGCAAATGACAGGACTTCCTTCTTTTTATGGCTGAATAGTATTCCATTGTGTGTGTTTGTGTGTGTGTGTATGTGTGTGTATATATATATATATATATATTTTTTTTTTTTTTGAGACAGGGTCTCGCTCTGTCACCCAGGCTGAAGTGCAGTGGCACAGTCTCGGCTCACTGCAGCCTTGAACTCCTGGGCTCAAGCGATCCTTTTGCCTCAGCCTCCTGAGTGCAATGGTGTGATCTCAGCTCCAGAATAATCGGGAGATAGGCACCAATGACCTGGCGATGAGGTTACGGGAAAAGTCCAACAACTGGGCTGTGAACAAGGACAAGAGGCGTGAGTCACCATGCCTGGCCTATATTTTCTGTATCCAGTCATTTACTGGTAGACACCTCAGTGGCTTCCATATCTTGGCTATTGTGAATAATCTTGCAATGAACATGAGAGTGCAGATACCTCTTTGAGATACTGATTTCATTTCCCTCGGATATATACCCGGAAGTGAGAATGTGGGGTCATATGGTAGTTCTTTATTTTTTTGAGGAACCTCCGTACTGTTTTCTATCATGGCTGTACCACGATTTCAGAATTAGTGAACCTTTTCTCCCCTCTTTTGTTCATTTCCTTAGTTCATTCCTTTCTATGATAAACTTTACATTGGAGCCTTGAATTCTAAGTAGGAGATTTGGTCAGAAAAACCCAGTAAGAGTCAGGCCTCTTATCACCCACATGGTCACAAGTTGAATCAGTCTCATAAAGTTGCTTTGGAAAAGCTCCGTGTGGATCCATATGCAGCAGCCACGTGAGCCTGGCTGATTCATTCATTTCTCATGGAATTACACAATAAAGATAACACATTGGCCGGGGGTGGTGCTTCACGCGTGGAATCCCAGCACTTTGGGAGGCCGAGGCAGGTGAATCACAAGGTCAGGAGATCAAGACCATCCTGGCTAACATGGTGAAAACCCGTCTCTACTAAAAATACAAAAAATTAGCTGGGTGTGGTGGCGGGCACCTGTAGTCCCAGCTACTCGGGAGGCTGAGGCAGGAGAATGGTGTGAACCTGGGAGGCGGAGCCTGCAGTGAGCCAAGATCTCATCACTGCACTCTAGCCTGGGCCATAGAGTGAGACTCCTCCATCTCAAAAAAAAAAAAAAAAAGATAACATGTAAAAAAAAAAAAAAATACAGGTGTGGGGAGGGGCGGGGGGTCTCCCTATGTTGCCCAGGCTGGTCTCAAACTCCTGGGCTCAAGTGCTCCTCCCGCTTTGGCCTCTCAAAGTGCTGGGATTACAGGTGTGAGCCACTGGGCCTGCCCAGTTCTCCCATTTTCCAGAGGTGAAGACTGAGGCTCCATGAGGTTAGATGATTTGCCCCAAAGTCTCAGGGTAAAGCAGGGAAGCCAGGATTCAGACCCCAGTCTGACTCTCTCCAGATTCTACACTCTGCCACTGATTCTGCATTTTATGTTTTCCCCCTTAAAATCAACCAACGAGCAGAAGAAACTCTGGAAGTGCTGCGCTTCCATCTGTCAATTAGAACCTGCCTCTTTCTGGGGATGCAGAGAGTGAACTAGGTCAAATTAATTGATCAGTGTTGGTGTTAGAGGACCCCTTCCAAGAAAAGAAAAGCCGTATTATTCACATTCCAGTTTCCTTTTAAGCCTAGCAAATAATTGAAAGCAGACTTCAGACAAGCGTAAGGTGACCCGCCCTGACTAGGCTGCTTGGGGTCTTGTCTTCCCTCGCCAGCTTGGACGTGATCCCTGCTCCTGCCACCAGGAGTGCGTGGCCTTTTCTTGGACGTCCCCATCCACAAAGCAGCGTGCAGAGTGGCTCCGGTCCGCACACATCAGCATGTCGGTTACACACAGGGTGCCCTCCGTGTGTTCGGACCTAACATTCCTCTCAAATACACACTAAGCTGCTGACAGCAACAAACGCGGGGACTTCAAACACCTAGCGCAATGTATATGTTGAAAGAGTCGTTTTCTAGAATACTAAAAGGTAGAACATACCAGAAAATTGGGCTGATTAAAGAACCAACCTGCTACTTCCTCTCTGTACTCAGCCCTAGAATATTTCTTAATAAAACCACCCAACATTCAAAGGATATCCACTGGAGGAAAGACCTACTTAGGAGTGCAGTTTACAAGGCAGTGAGATTATTTGTTTTACCGCAGCCGCTGTATTATGCAGTTAGGGGCTGCCAGGGGAGGTACCCATTGGTAATGTGGTGACAATGTTATGTGCTTTGTTTGGGAGTGTGGCTTAATTAGATGACAACTTGGAGGTGCTAGCTGTTTGCAAGGTAATACTGGTCTCCTGGGCTGAGGACTAATTTAGCTTTTTCGTTTAATTCAGAAATGGCGAGAGGGAAGAAACTCAAGTTGTACTGCATCGAGAAACACACACACATGTACACACACACATGCACACACACATGCACACATGCACACACACGCACACATGCACACACGCGCGCGCACACACACGCACACATACATGCACGCACGCACACATGCGCACACACGCACACGCACATGCACACACACGCACACACGCACACACACGCACACATGCGCGCGCACACACACACTGATACTATATGTACATCACAAAACTTTGGTTGCATGACCCTGGGAAGGACTGTGGTCTCAGAGTAGGAGAAGAATGGAATGGCTCTCACATTCAATTAGGTTGATTAAAACACATCACTGCTGAGACCTTTCTCTTCCCTCATGCACCATAGCAGGCAGTATAATGTTGTGTTAAGGCACAGCTTTGGCTCAGGCAGACCAGACATTGGGCAGGTATTTATTGAACCTCTCTGAGCCTCCATTTCTTTGTAAAACAGGGATAGTAACATTCGCCTCCTGGGCTGGTGCTGGTGAGGATCCAGCACTTGGCAGAGTTCTTAGAACACAGGAAATGCTCCCCAAATGAAGCCTCTGTTTTTTGTTTGTTTGTTTTTGTTTTTGTTTTTTGAGACAGAGTTTTGCTCTTTTTGCCCAGGCTGGAGCGCAATGGCGCAATCTCGGCTTAGTGCAACCTCCACCTCCCGGGTTCAAGCGATTCTCCTGCCTTTGCTTCCCGAGTAGCTGGGATTATAGGTGTGTGCCACCATGTCCAGCTAATTTTTGTATTTTTAGTAGAGATAGGGATTTGCCATGTTGGCCACGCTGGTCTTGAACTCCTGACCTCAGGTGACCCACCCACCTCAGCCTCCCAAAGTGGTGGGATTATAGGATTGAGATGCCGTGCCTGACTGAAGCCTCTGTTTATTATGAGCAGTCGGGGAGCAGAGATACATGAAGGGACAAAGGACCTTGCCTCTAGAATAATCGGGAGATAGGCACCTATGACGTGGAGATGAGGTTATGGGAAAAGCCCAACAACTGGGCTGTGGACAAGGACAGGGCACCGTGGAGGTGGGAAGTCAGAGGAAGCTTCACAGAGGGGGCCAGTCTGGAGGTAGGTTTACACATTTCCTTTATTGTTCACAAAACTGTGATTTTTACGCCATAAAGTTGATCCATTTTAAGCATCCAGTTTGGTTGACTTTGGCAGTTGCATGCAATCATGTCACCTCCATCACAGTAGAGATAAAGAACAATTTCCCCAACCAAAGAAGCTCCCTTTTGCTCCCTTGCACTCACCCTCTTCTCTCCTACTCCTGGCCCCAGCAACCACTGATTGCTTTCTGTTGCTACAGTTTTTTTTTTGTTTGTTTGTTTTGTTTTTTTTTGAGACGGAGTCTCCCTCTGTCGCCCAGGCTGGGGTGCAGTGGCCGGATCTCAGCTCACTGCAAGCTCTGCCTCCCGGGTTCACGCCATTCTCCTGCCTCAGCCTCCCAAGTAGCTGGGACTACAGGCGCCCGCCACCTCGCCCGGCTAGTTTTTTGTATTTTTTAGTAGAGACGGGGTTTCACTGGGTTAGCCAGGATGGTCTCGATCTCCTGACCTCGTGATCCGCCCGTCTCGGCCTCCCAAAGTGCTGGGATTACAGGCTTGAGCCACCGCACCCGGCCTATTGCTACAGTTTTGTTCTTCCTAGAATTTGACATAAATGGAGCCATAGAGTACACAGGATTTTTTTTAAATGTTTGATTTCTTTCATTAGCATAAGGCACCTGAAATTTATCCATGTTGTGGCATATAGCTGTACTCCATTCCTTTTCATTGCCAGGAAGCTTTCCATCGTATGGGCATACCACAGTTCGCTTATCCACTTGTTCAGTTGGTGAACATCTGGGTTGCTCCCAGTTTAAGGCTGCGATGAATGATCTGTGATTTCCAGACAGACACTTTCGTGGGCATATATTTTCATGTATCTTGGGTAAATACTCAGGAACAGGATTGTGGAGTTACATAATAAACGTATGTTTAACCTTGCAAGGTTCTGCTATATCATTTTCCAAAGCGGCTGGCCCATTTCACATTCTTACTAGCAGGGCAGGAGCATCGCAGTCGCTCCCCATTCTCACCAGTACTTGGTATTGTCAGTCTTTTAAAATTTCACCGTTGAATTTCCAGGGACGATTAAGAGTTTTGTAGGCAAATGAGGTGGGGAAGATATTCCAGGCAAAGAACATAGCATTTGGAGAAGCAGGGAAACAGGGAGAAGGATGTGATGTGCAAGAACTGCCGATCGGTCAGTATTCCTGGGGCAAAAAGTGGGGGCCTGGCAGTGGAGAAGTTGGGAGGGCAATAGATGGACTCAAGATGTGGACGGAGGCTGGACATGAGCCTAGACTGTTAATAATAAAAACAATGACTGCAAACACGCATTAAATTCTGCATATCAGCCACCAAACTTCTATGAGATAGGCCCTCCTATTATCCCTTTTCAAAGATGAGGAAACTGAGGCATGGTTCATTAATGTGCCTACACACATATAGCTGGTAAGCAGAAGAGCAGAGATTTGAACTCTGGTGGTCTGCCTAGACAGGCCATGAGCTTAAAACCATGGCACCACACTGCCCAGCAGGAAATTTTGGTTTAGATACTGCAGGCCATGAGATGCTTTTAAAGATGTTACGTGGGGCAGTGAAATGAACGGACCTGTCTTTATGCAAGGCCACGTGGCTGCAGAGTGAGCCTGGATTGGAGGGGGTAAGCCAGGAGGCGCAGAGAAGCGGGAGGAGGCTATGGCAGTCGTGTGAGTGAGAGGTAAGCAGCAGAGGGCAAGAAACAAATGAATGGGTTGGAGAACTACTTAGGAGGCAGCCTGATTGAGTATGGAAAGTGAGGAAGAGACAGAGGATGGATGTCAGGAGTTTGGCTTGAGCAATGGGAGTGCCTCCAACCAACATGGAAAATTTCAGAATGGAAGCGGGTCTGTGGAAAGATCATGAATTGGGCCGGGCGCGGTGCCTCATGCCTGTAATCCCAGCACTCTGGGATGCCGAGTGACTCACTGGAGGGTGGATCACTGGAGGTCAGGAGTTCAAGACCAGCCTGGCCAACATGGCGAAACCTCGTCTCTACCATAAATACAAAACATTAGCCGGGCATGGTGGCACGCACCTATAATCCCAGCTACTTGGGAGGCTGAGGCAGGAGAATTGCTTGAACCCAGGAGGCGGAGGTTGCAGTGAGCCGAGATCGTGCCATTGCACTCCAGCCTGGGCAACAAGAGTGAAACTCCGTCTTAAAAAAAAAAGAAAAAAGAAGACAAGAAAGATCACGAATTGGATGTGGGTATTCGGTCTTCCACAAACAGTGGTCTTTTGGCGCTGGTGGTTTTAACACTCAAGTGAGGGCCCTGAAGGCCCATGACATTCGATGATTCATAGTTTTGCGGAGATTCAAATTTGAATATCCTGCAGTGTGAGGTGTGTCTGTGTGTACAGGAGTCATTTAAACTAGTGAGTGTACCTCCTCAGCCACCCAGCGTCTACACTGCCACCTTACTCCATGGTTCTCTCCTCTTCATTGCGTGTAGATTCTTTGTCTCTCTCTCGATCCCCGCCACACCCCCTAAGTTAAGGGCCATCACTGTTTGCTCCCCGAGCCAATCCCAGTTGCCTTCATTATGGCATCTCTCCACCAGCCCTCACCCTCTCCATTCTGCCTCCCACCCCGAGCCAAGGAGATTTTCTTTTTTCTTTTTTGAGACTGAGTCTCACTCTGTTGCCCAGGCTGGGGTGTAGTGGTGCCATCTCGGCTCACTGCAACCTCCGCCTCCTGGATTCAAGCGGTTCTCCTGCCTCAGCCTCCCGAGTAACGGGGACTACAGGTACGTGCCACCATGCCCGGCTAATTTTTTGTGTATTTTTAGTAAAGATGGGGTTTCCCTGTGTTAGCCAGGGTGGTCTCCATCTCCTTGACCTCATGATCTGCCTGTCTCGGCCTTCCGAAGTGCTGGGATTACGGGCGTGAGCCACCGCGCCCAGCCGGAGATTTTCAAAAGAACAAATCTGGTCCCATCGCTCCCCCATTGCAAGCCCATTAGAGTTCCCCTTGCTGTCTGCAGGGTGGGTCACAATGCACGTGTCTCCTCCCAGTTTGTATGCCCTTGGGGGAAGGTCCAGGGCAGACAGAGCTCTTCTGCAGTTCACGCCTTGACCAGAGCATCCACTGCCTCCTCCTAAGGGGGAAAGTCAAGCCTGTTGAGAACATTCTTACAGCAGCCAGGTGGTGTTGGTTTGGGCACTGATGTTATCAATAGACAAGACCCCTTCCCCGTGCCTCTGCTTTGCAAAGAGCACCCGGGCTCAGCTCTGGTTACCTGGGGTACTGCAGGCCTGCAGAGGAGGGGGCCAAGTTGGTGAACAATCCAGAACCACAGGAGGACCAGCTGAAGGAGAAGAAAAGGCCAAAATAGAATTGGATCATGTTCAACCATTACGGAAAACAGTATTGCGATTCCTCAAGGATCTAGAACTAGAAGTACCATATGACCCAGCCATCCCATTACTGGGTATATACCCAAAGGATTATAAATCATGCTGCTATAAAGACACATGCACGCGTATGTTTATTGCAGCACTATTCACAATAGCAAAGACTTGGAATCAACCCAAATGTCCATCAGTGACAGACTGGATTAAGAAAATGTGGCACATATACACCATGGAATACTATGCAGCCATAAAAAAGGATGAGTTTGTGTCCTTTGTAGGAACACGGATGCAGCTGGAAACCATCATTCTCAGCAAACTATCGCAAGAACAGAAAACCAAACACCGCATGTTCTCACTCATAGGTGGGAACTGAACAATGAGATCACTTGGACTCCGGAAGGGGAACATCACACACCGGGGCCTATCATGGGGATGGGGGAGGGAGGAGGGATTGCATTGGGAGTTATACCTGATGTAAATGACGAGTTGATGGGTGCTGATGAGTTGATGGGTGCAGCACACCAACATGGCACAAGTATACATATGTAACAAACCTGCACATTATGCACATGTACCCTAGAACTTAAAGTATTAAAAAAAAAAAAAAAAAAGAATTGGATCATGATTTTCAAGTCTTTGAAGAAGGTGGCTTTTCTGTTTTACTCTAGAAAGAACTACTGAACCGCCACTAACATTGGATCCTGTGCCCAGCAACTAAGACTCAGGACTAGGACCTCAGTGGAGGCTCCAGGGAGGCAGACTCCAATTGCAGATAAAGAAGAGGTGCCCGAGAGTGTGACGAATCTGTCGCTGAGATGGGGTGCCTTATGCAGCAGGGGTGCTCTGTCCCAGAAGGAACTAAACAGCCTGGAGACCCACTGACTCTACAAGGCACATTTACTGGACCTGAGCAGGAGGGTAGACCAGATGACCCCTTCTGACTCTCAAATTCTTTGACTCTAAGAAAGAGTTCCATTCCTAAAAAGAAAATATCTGAGGCCGGGCGCGGTGGCTCAAGCCTGTAATCCCAGCACTTTGGGAGGCCGAGACGGGCGGATCACGAGGTCAGGAGATCGTGACCATCCTGGCTAACACGGTGAAACCCGGTCCCTACTAAAAAATACAAAAAAAAAAAAACTAGCTGGGCGAGGTGGCGGGTGCCTGTAGTCCCAGTTACTTGGGAGGCTGAAGCAGGAGAATGGCGTGAACCTGGGAGGTGGAGCTTGCAGTTAGCTGAGATCCGGCCACTACACTCCAGCCTGAGCGACACAGCAAGGCTCCATCTCAAAAAAATAAAATAAAATAAAATAAAATAAAGCCAATATAATTCATATATCTGGTAGAAGGAAATATATCTCATGTTGGTTCCAACTGAAGCCAAAAGATTCATTAAGAAACCCCACAGAAACCGTTTGTTTTCATAAAAAGGGCTTCAGTGTGGGGGCTGAAGCCAGGGACACCAGGTAATGAACCCCAATCCTGTATCTTGCTGCCCACTCTTGTAGCAACTTCTGGATTCTCGGGGAGGATTCAGAAAGCTTGGATCATTCTGGATGTTTTCTCCCTTAATCATCTTTTGGTCTCTCACTTCTGAGTACATAAGAGCCATCTGCTTTTCACATTTACAAGACTTTCTTTTGGAATGTTGTCCCTTACTGATTCCGAGAAAGGAGGACATTTGTTTTAATAGATTTGAATTTTATCAGCCCGTGTATTTGCACCAAAGCATAATAATAATAAATTACAGTCCTAATAAGTAGGTTGCCCAGAAGGAGGGTGGTGGCACCCCCAATAATTGATGTACATTCTTTGGAGTTTAGGGGCATCATAATTTATCGGGGTTCATTTTTTTTGTATCCAATCTGAGGAAAGGCAGCTGTGTTTTGTATGCAATAAACCCTGCCATTGTATTTCTTGGCTAAGCAGAGAAAAGCATTATTATTTTTTGCCTATTTCCTAGTTATTACTGCAGTATCTAGTGGCTTCTTTATGGGGAAGAGTTTATCAATATTTCAATTATAAACTCCAATTTTCAGGAGGTTTGTAACTCATCTATTTAAAAATCAGATCAGGCTGAAAACACAGCGAGTAGCTTGTCATCCCAGGAAACCAAGGCTTTCTAAAATATTAAATAACCAGTGTAAGTCAGTTCGATGTCTTTGAACTTTTAGGGCAAAACTTTGGTTTTTCTTCCCCACATGAATAAAATGGAACTAAGCTTCTTTTTCCATAAAACGTGGTTCAGGTGTTACTGAGGTTTCCGTCTGCAAGTAAAGGGAACAGGTGCTGAAATCGGCGTCTCTGATATTGTTCATTGGTTGGTATGTTCTGGAAAAGCTGCCCACACATCACATTTTTTACCAACTGAGTGACAGTTTGATATAATGCCCTTTTGAATGGAACCACATGGTGAATCCTTTTCTAGAAGTGAAGACTACTTCAGGAAAGCAAGTAAGCACTCCTTTTTTTTTTTTTTGAGACGAAGTCTCGCTCTGTCGCCCAGGCTGGAGTGCAGTGGCCGGATCTCAGCTCACTGCAAGCTCTGCCTCCCGGGTTTGCGCCATTCTCCTGCCTCAGCCTCCCGAGTAGCTGGGACTACAGGCGCCCGCCACCTCGCCTGGCTAGTTTTTTGTATTTTTTAGTAGAGACGGGGTTTCACCATGTTAGCCAGGATGGTCTCGATCTCCTGACCTCGTGATCCGCCCGTGTCAGCCTCCCAAAGTGCTGGGATTACAGGCTTGAGCCACCGCGCCCGGCCAAGCACTCCTAATTATTGCAACGGTATCCTAGCTTTGAGAAAGCAGACATACCTGTAATGTAGCCAGGGGCCAGCACTGCCCTTGTCATTGAGTGGATGGGGACAGGCCAGCCGTCTAGTGGCCCAGCCCTCCTGGTAGACATGTGGACCTCAGGCACCTAAGGCCATCTGTTGACTTCAGTCAGTCAGTGACTTGAGCCTGTCCTCCCCACCCACACCACACACTGAGGCACTTCTTTCAAAGCCCCCTTAAGTCAGAGATCACGTAGAGCATCCCAGGATTACCTGAAGCGAGGACATCACAAAATCCCATAACATCCTACAAAAAAAAAAGAAAGAAAAGCCAAAAAATTAGCCTGCACAAAGAACCCTAGTCCATGGGAAGGCCCAGTGATATCTGGTGAAGTTTGTTCTACTCGCGGATCCTAGTTGGCCCTTTCCTAGGCCTTATCGGTCCTGGGACCTTGTTGATGGCAATACCATCTGCCATTGCCGCAGAACCCATTACTGTGGGGTTCTTACCTTAAAGAGGAGAACTGGCTGGGTGCTGTGGCTCACACCTGTAATCCTGGCACTTTGGGAGGCTGAGATGGGTGGATCTCCTGAGGTCAGGAGTTCGAGATCAGCCTGGCCAACATGGCGAAACCTCATCTCTACTAAAAATGCAACAATTAGCCAGGTGTGGTGGCAGGCACCTGTAATCCCAGCTACTCAGGAGGCTGAGGCAGGAAGAACTGCTTGAAACCAGGAGGCAGAGGTTGCAGTGAGCTGAGATCCCGTCACTGCACTCTAACCTGGGCGGCAGAACGAGACTCTGTCTTGAAAAAAAAAAAAAAAAAGCAGAACTTCGAGACCAACCTGGCCAACATGGTGAGACCCTGTCTCTACTAAAAATACAAAAAAAATATATATATATATATATCTAGGTGTGATGGTACATGCCTGTGGTCCCAGCTACTCAGGAGCCTGAGGTGAGAGGATCACTTGAGCCTGGGAGGCGGAGGTTATAGTGAGCTGAGATCACACTACTGCACTCTGGCCTGGGTGACAGAGTGAGACTGTCTCAAAAACAAAACAAAACAAAACAAAAAAAGCAAGAGAAACCCCACATCTCTCTTCACTCAGCTCCCAACAGGATGCAATTGTCAAGGCAAGGCTATAACTCCTAACTGTGGGATTTGGGGAGGCCACAGAATGTAGTGGCCAGGATGTGGGCTTTGAGGTCCATAGGCACAGACCCGAGTTCTCATCCAGCGCCAGCCACTTATTAGCTGTATAACCTTGAGCAAGTTATTTATCCACTCTTAGTCTTCCCTTCTCTAAAATGAGGACAATCACACATTCCTGGTGGCATTGCCATGGTGATTCAATGAGGAAATGTGAGTGCTGGGGCTGGCACTTGTCCATCCACGAATATTTTATGAAGCACCTGCTGAGTGTCGGGTACTATCCTAGGCTCCGTTGAACGAGACAGGTGAACTGCCTCTCTCATGCTTACATTTCAATGGGGAAAGACAGGCAATAAATACACAGCCGAAAGGTAGCATCGCTTGTAGTAAGTGGCTGGGCAGGGAAGGTGGCTCAGAGTGGGTGACTGAGGAAGGGCTCTGTCCACAGTAGCTGTTGTCCTGCTCCCTATCTTTACATCTGCTGCCCATCTCCCAGCCTCATGTGTCTTGTCACGTGCCTGTGCCTATTCCCATTTGTACCCCATCTTCAGCCAGCGCTTGACTCATTCATCTTCATATTCCCTAGGGCACCTCCTTGGTATGGCACCGGGCATGTGGTCAAACTCTAGAAATGTGTTCAAATGAAACTTCTGAAAATACTAGACAGGGGCAGTGCCTTCTAGCCCTGTGGGTGCACAGAGTCCTGGCTCTAGAGCCGTCTCTTATTCAGTGATGGACTTGAGCGCCTGTGCAGAATCCCATTAAGATTTCCATGGCCCGGCCCCACTCAGCTCCCTTGGTCCTAAGTCCGTTTCCTCTTCCTCTGGTCTTCATGGAAAACAGCATCTGAAAGAAACCATTCCATTTGGGTAGTAACCACCTGAGAGATGGGAAGAGGCCGCTGATCCAACTGGAGATTTAAAAAGTTTTTTTTTTTTTGAGACAGAGTCATACTCTGTCACCCAGGCTGGCGTGCAGTGGTGTAATCTCAGCTCACTGCAACCTCCACCTGGGCTCAAGCGATTCTCATGCCTCAGCCTCCCGAGTAGCTGGGACTACAAGTGTGCACCACCATGTCTGGCTAATGTATTGTAGAGACGGGGGGGTCTCACCATATTGTTGCCCAGGCTGGTCTTGAACTCCTGAGCTCAAGTGATCCACCCGCCTCAGACTCCCAAAGTGCTGGGATTACAGGCATAAGCCACAGCACCTGGCCCCAGGCAGATCTTTAAAAAGAACCATGACTGGTCCCTACCGTGAAAGCAAGTCAGGGCAATCCTTCTTATGTGTGCAGGAGCTGACTGAGCCCCCTAAACCGCTCACCCCCACCCCTGAAGATGAGGAAGATGAGGCCAAGGTTTGCGTATCCTCTGGATGTAGCCCTCGGCCCGGGGTCCAGTTGTGTGATCCTGGGGACTCGCTCCCACGCATGCCCGCAACACGCAGAGGAACTGACAGGCGGCCGCATCTTATGACGGGGGTGGGGAGAAAGGATTAAAATCCAGATTTCGCTATTATTTTCTTCTGATAAAAGTGTAGCAAGGAATAGCTCGACTGTGTCACTGCCTAGTTTTTCATTTGTGTTTTTTGTTTCTTGCTTCAATATCTTCCTCCAGCTGCTCGTGTCTCCTTTTCTTTTCTCCTCGCTTTGATCTATTCGTTTTCCCCAGAAATGCGGTTTATAAATCATTGTAATGCAGCCTTGGGAAAGATGGTGCTTAGTGCAGGGAGAAATACATCGCCGCTAACAGCCCCGGCAGGGAGAAAAACTCTCGCCTTGTTGCTGGGTTCTGGCGACAGGTTACTGATGGTATTTGCTTTTTATGTCTGCGCGCGTGCCATCGGGGCAGGGCCGTGGGGAGCGTTCCGCGCGCCACCTTGGTAATATTTCAAGTCTCCTCCGGCAGTCGAAAACAAACGGCTCCTGCCTGCTCTCAAGGAGGCAGAGAGAGAAAGGGAAGGGAGATGCGAAGGCAGGGAAGTAGCATAAAGACGTGTGCCTGTGATTATCTGGATCCCACCCCGGATAAAACCAGCTCCTAAAACGCCTCTTCCCCTCCCTGAAACCCTCTGCACATTTGGATTGACATAATTAATCTGGTGTCCCGGATCGTCGGGTCCGAGTCTCCCAGGCACAGTTAGGAGTCTAACAGCCCCGATCCCTTTTTTTCTGAAGGCCCAGGGCCTCCCTCCCTCGTCATATTTTATGATCCTATTTTCTCTGCAGCTCAGAGCAGCAGAGAAGCATGGGGCTCGAGGTGTGGGCCTCCTTCTGGCTCAGAGCGGCCTCGCCGTGCGTGTGAGATCCGGGGCGAAGCAATGAAAATCCTGCGAGGTCTTAAATCAGAACATCAAGGTGGACGCCGTTATCCTGGAGCCAGGCACGCTTGCACAGATCCAGGCTCCTGGGCCGGCCTGAGATGCGCAGAAGTGCGGCTGCCAGTCGCAGCGACAAGCCTTTGATTTCTTCTTCACCGACAGGCCTCTCCACCTTTGTCTCCCCGGCAGGCGGGTGTGGAAGGCTCAGCTCATCCCCACTCTCCCGCACCTTCTTTTCTCCACGTCGGGAATTTCGGCTGAATTTTGCCACCGTTGCTGTATCTGTCCATTTCATCTTGCCTGTGTGAGCTACGTGTTCATTCTACAATGATCAGCAGAAGAATGTTTCTTCCCCTTCGTAGGTCAGGTCCACACAGGGCAGAGTGAAATGGAGATAGTGAGTTGGGGAATTAGCATTGGATAGCTCAGCACTGTCCAGTGGAACTTTCTGGAGGGAGCTCTCTCTGCTGTGTCCAGTAGGGTCACTACAAGCCGGATGGCTAGTGAGACTGAAGACTAAACATCTAACTTGACTGAAGTATAATTAATTTAAATCTAAATAGCACTTGCGGCTGGCAGGTGTCGTATTAGGCGGCACAGATGTAGCCAGGCACGCTGGAAAATTCAGAGGAGAGGCTTCTTTTGGTGATGTCTTGTTATACCTGGAGCCACTGTTTCCAGCAGGCTAACACTAAAACACTGAGGCGTGTGCGAGGAAATAAAAGGGTGAAAAAAGCATGAAATGGCTGAACCCTTTTGAAGTCACACTCTTCCTCCAGGTACACCCAGGGGTGAGGATACTCCCAGACTTGATAACCAGACCAGATTGTGGGAGAAAATTTCCTTCGAGGTAAAAATTAAAAGATAATCCGGGTACATTGTGACTTGCCCTTCTGGTGGCAGCTCAGTCTACAGCCCCGGAACTAATTTTTTTTTTTTTTTTTTGAGACGGAGTCTCGCTGCGTCACGCAGGCTGGAGTGCGTGATCTCGGCTCACTGCAAGCTCCACACCCTGGGTTCACACCATTCTCCTGCCTGAGCCTCCCGAGTGGCTGGGGCTATAGGCGCCTGCCACCATGCCTGGCTAATTTTTTGGTATTTTTTAGTAGAGACGGGGTTTCACCGTGTTAGCCAGGATGGTCTCGATCTCCTGACCTCGGCCTCCCAAAGTGCTGGGATTACAGGCGTGAGCCACTTCGCCCGACCGCCCTGGAACTAATTTATCCCATGCAGCTACTGTGGCCTGGATGAATTGTGTGTGTATATGTGTGTGTGTGTATTTGTGTGTCTGTGTATATGTGTGAGTGTGTGTATATGTATTTGTATGTATATATGTGTATATATGTATGTCTCTGTTGAGGTGTGTGTATGAGTGTGTGTAGGTGTGTGTGTGTGAGCATGTGTGCATGTGTGTATGTATGTATATATGCCTGTATATGTGTGGGTGTGTATATGTATATGTGTGTGTATACATGTGTGTATATATGTATGTGTGTATGTATGTCTCATGTGTGCATATTTATGTGTATATTGTGTATGTGTTTGTGTATGTGTGTTTACTTGTATGCATGTTTGTATGTGTGTATGTGTGTAAGTGTATGTGAGTGTGTGTATGAGTGTGTGTGAGAGTGTATGTGTATGTGTGGGACTATACAGGAGTCTATGTGTGTGAGTGTGTGTATGTGTGAGTGTGCTAGTTTGTGAGTGTGAGTTTGTATGTGTGTGCGTGTGAGTGTGTGTGTGTGAATCTGAGTTCATGAGTGTATGCGTGTATGCTGCTTTTTTTTTTTTTTTTTCTGAGATGGAGTCTCGCTCTGTAGCCCAGGCTGGAGTGCAGTGGCGTGATCTCAGCTCACTGCAAGCTCTGCCTCCCAGATTCACGCCATTCTCCTGCCCCGAGTAGCTGGGACTACAGGTGCCTGCCACCACGCCCGGCTAATATTTTGTATTTTTAGTAGAGATGAGGTTTCACCGTGTTAGCCAGGGTGGTCTCGATCTCCTGACCTCGTGATCTGCCTGCCTCAGCCTCCCAATGTGCTGGGATTGCAGGCGTGAGCCACCGCGCCTGGCCATGTGCATGTATACTTCTTAAAGACCTTCAAGGCACTTCTCCTGACATCCAATTCTTCCATGCAGGGCTTCGCACCCTGCGGACTTTGTAAGCAGGAGGACTTCCTGACCAGCCCCTTCAGAGTAAATGGAAGAACGTTTCTGGATGTACCAGGGGATGGTTCAGAAAAGTCACTCCACCCGTTTCCTGTTGCTGCTCCCTCTGCCTTTGCTCTCGCTCCAGCCCTTCCCCAGTTCCTGGGCAGTTCAGCGGTCAGACTGCCTGGCCACCTCCAACCTCCTCCACTTTATGAAGGCACAGGGACTTGAGTAAGTGACTTGACTTCCCAAAGCCACTGTGTCCTCCTCTGCAGAGTGGAAATGATAATAGCACCCACCTCAAAAATGTTTGAATGTCCATCAGCAGATGAATGGATACAAAATATGGCCTATCCATATGGTGGAGTATTACTTGGCCCTTAAAAAGGAATGAAGTACTGATCCATGCTACAACGTGGACAAACCTTGAAAACATTATACTAAGGGAAAGAAGCCAGACCCAAAAGACACATATTAGATGACTCCATTTACAGGAAATATCTACAATAGGCAAATCCATAGAAAATGGATCAAATAGATCAGTGGCTGCTAAGACTAGAGAGATGGGGGTGTGAGGAGTGGCTGCTCAAGGGGTATGAGATAACCTTTTGGGGTGATGAAAAAGTTTTGGCGCTAGATAGAGGTGATGGTTGTGCAACATTGTGAATCTACTAAATATCACTGGATTGTACACTTTAAAAGGGTCAATTTTTTTTTTTTTTTGATACCTTGCTCTGTTGCCCAGGCTGGAGTACAGTGGTGCAATCTCAGCTCACTGCAACCTCCGCCTCCTGGGTTCAAATGATCCTCCTGCCTTAGCCTCCCCAGTAGCTGGGATTACATGCGCCCACCACCACGCCCGGCTAATTTTTGTATTTGTAGTAGAGACGGGGTTTCACCATGTTGGCCAGGCTGGCCTCAAAGTCCTGACCTCAGGCGATCTGCCTGCCTCAGTCTCCCAAAGTGCTGGGATTACAGGTGTGAGCCACCGTGCCTGGCCAAAAAGGTCAATTTTATATTATATAATTTTCACCTAAATTAAAAAATTAATGTAAAAAATGTATGCTCATTTATTTACTCAAAGCCCTCTGCACAGTGCCTGGCACAATAGCAAGTGCTGAATGAAGGTTGGCTGTTTTTATTTTTGTTTTTGTTTTTGAGATGGAGTCTCTCTGCTGCCCAGGCTGGAGTGCAGTGGTGCAATCTCGGCTCACTCCAACCTCTGCCTCCCGGATTCAGGTGATTCTCCTGCCTCAGCCTCCCGAGTAGCTGGGGTTACAGCTGCCCACCACCACGCCGGGTTAATTTTTGTATTTTTAGTAGAGACGGGGTTTCACTACATTGGCAGGGCTGGTCTCGAACTCCTGACCTCGTGATCCACCCGCCTCGGCCTCCCAAAGTGCTGAGATTACAGGCGTGAGCCACCACGTCCGACCTTGAAGGTTGGCTCTTAAGAACAGTAACGATGACACAACACACCTCCAATCTCTGGAAATCACACTTCTTACAAGATGGAACATGCGAGGAGGAACTGGGCAAAGCCCCCCTCGTTTTTTAGTTAGGCAAAACCCACGCATTGGACGAGGTGTGTGGCCAAGGGTGTGCCTGGCTTCCGGGACTGCTTTTGCAGGTCTCTCTCTGTCTTACACCAGGATGAGTTAAAGACCCCTGGTACAGCCCAGTGCTACCAACTACAATTTGGCGAATGCGTTAATTGCATCTGCTTCAGCGGCCTTCCTTCTGGCTCAGGGACCATGTCTATTTCCCTGCTCCCTGGTCCCCAGCAGCCAACTAGGGCAGGCCCCAGCAGCAGAGCAGCTCGATTCCTCGAGCCCAAGGAAGCCATAAATCTAGAGCTTTAATCATGTCTTCATGATCATTCAGCAAAGAGCGACCGAGGATTTATTCTACCGGGACGGCCAAGGGAAGACTGCGGGGGTTTGTCGTGGGGGATATTGGTTTAGCAAAGGCAGAACTGCTCCCCTGGGCCCTTCCCAGGCCTGGCCGATGAACGATGACACCAATGGCCATAACAAGGCAATTACGGTGTGTGAGGGCAACGCTTTGTTAAAGACAGACAGGCTTCCCAGCCAAGGCCTTTGTTGTGCCACTTCATCCGCCCCAGAGTGCCTGCGATTTCTCCCCGTTTCTGCTCTAGAGCCTGCGTCCTTGAGAATGCAGTAAGCATTTTTTAAAAGCCCCAAGGGTCCTTTCCAGTTTTCTCTGCAAATGTTAAGGAGGAGGAGAAATCAAGGAAATCCAGAGAGGACTCTGTGGTCCCTTGCACACGGCCGGCACCTAATATCTACCTGGTGAACATCTCCGCTCCTTCATTTTCAGGGCAAGAAGAAAGAGGCCCAGAGAGGTAGCGATTAGTAACTGTCACACAGCTGGTCTCCCAATTCCCAGCGTGAGCCGGCGTGTGTCAGTGCCTGGCCTTGTTTACAAACCGCAGTCTTGGAACCACAGAAAGGGAGGGGGTTCCCCTGGGATGGAGGGAAGAAAGCCAGCCCCAGTTCCTGCGGCTGATCTCTAGGACGCGTTTCTTGTGAGTTACTCCAGAAAAAATTCTAAGTACGTGCAAGTGGTCCTGCCCCTCCGTTGGTTTGCTTGTTGTTTTTCCACGATGAGATGCTACTTCATTCATTTATCTGCCAGGCACAGATTGGGACATTTTCATAGCAGAAGGAGTTGGTTTCCCTCCTTTTTAAAATGGCTGTGACTCGTTCCATTACACAGATGTCCCATAAAATAGGCTTCTGTGCCCCCACCCTGACAGCACCCCCGGCAATGGCCATATCATCTCCAGGTTTTCAACATTGTAAAACTACACTGCAAGAACACGTTTGTCTTTGGGAGGCCGAGGTGGGTGGATCACCTGAGGTCAAGGGTTCGAGACCAGCCTGGCCAACATGGTGAAACCCCGTCTCTACTAAAAATACAAAAAATTAGCCAGGTGTGGTGGCGGTCGCCTGTAATCCCAGCTACTCAGGAGGCTGAGGCAAGAGAATTGCTTGAACCTGGGAGGCGGAGGTTGCAGTGAGCCGAGATCGCGCCACTGTACTCTAGCTTGGGCAATAAGAACGAAACTCCGCCTCAAAATAAAAAAATAAAAAATAAAAAAAGAAAGAACACATTTGTATATGTGTTTATGTATATAAACACATGCACTTTGTATATAAGTTTATGTATATATATTTTAGTTTATATATATTTTACGGAGTGAACTCCATGAAGACAGGCCTGGGTCTGTCTCCCCAGCACCAAGTCCAAGGCCTGGCACGTAGTAGGAGCTCCAGGATTTACAGATGTGTGTTACTGCTGAGCACCTAGCCAGTATCCAGCAGTCCAGAGTGGGCTGTCTAGCGGGACAGGGAGAGGCAATGAGTCAGGAGCACACAGAAGAAGTATATAAGCTGAATAGAGAAGGAAAGGGTGGCTGGGCAGGCTGGGAACAGATGGAAGGTGGCCACTCTCGGGTGCTGTGGATGGCATCGCAAGTCGGCCAATCTTTGCGAAAGGCACTTTTCAGCACCAATGATATTTTAAAACGTGAGTACTCTTTGGCCCAAAAACTCCTCGACTAAGATTTAACCTCCAGAATTATGTGCACATATATACAAACGTGTTCTTGCAGTGTGGTTTTAGAGTGTTGAAAACCCAAAAGTGAGAGAAATGGCTGTTGCCAGGGATGCTGTCTGGGGGCTGAAGCCTATTTTATGGTACATCTGGGTAATGGAAGGGGTCGCAGCCATTTAAAAAGGCAGGAAGCTGGGATGAATTGCTGAATGAGGTAGGAAGCTTCGTGTCCCCTGGGCCACCCACCTGGATACCTGAACAAGGTGGCCTTTCCCCAGTTGTCCACCACACAGCAGAGGTTACTCACACTAGAGAAGCCAGCCTGGCCCCGGTGGAAAACCCTCAGTGACACAGCAGGAAAGGGGACACCAGGCTAATGACGCTAAAGGGGAGGGGAGGTTGCCATACCTGGGGACCAGCAGAGATGGTGGAGAGTGGTGACCCAATGGGCACAGTCTCCTCCCATTCAGCCCAACCACCCAGGGCTTCAGAAGCAGGCCTGGGCCTGGAGGAAAGGGGGAATCCAGGCCCAAGGGCAGCATTGGAGGCCCCTGGTGTCCCTGCTATCTGTGCAAGGAGCTGCTGACGCGAAGGACGCAAACACTCGCCTGGCTTGGCCTCGAAGGGCCCTGAACTCGGCGGAGGATGCACAGGTGCGGGTGGATTCCACTCCAAGGATACCTGGGCTGGGAGTTGCCCGATGGTTTTAGTTCCTGGTTGTGGCTGATTGGCAGGCAAAGGGGTCGGGTAGGAATCACAGAAAGAGGATGGTTTCCCTCATTCTGCATCACAACCTGCTGTGCTTTCAGTGAACGTCTCCATAGAGAAAACTGGTTTCTTAGTGACTGACAACAACAAAGTTCAGGTATTTCCCAGCAAATGGCACCTAAAACCACTGCAAGCACGTATCCTTTCATTTTTTTTTTTTTTTTTTTTTGAGACAGAGTCTCGCTCTGTCTCCCAGGCTGGAGTGCAGTGGCGTGATCTCGGCTCACTGCAAGCTCTGCCTCCCGGGTTCATGCCATTCTCCTGCATCAGCCTCCCGAGTAGCTGGGACTACAGGCGCCCACCACCACGCCTGGCTAATTTTTTGTATTTTTAGTAGAGAAGGGGTTTCACCGTGTCAGCCAGGATGGTCTTGATCTCCTGACCTCCTGATCCGCCTGCCTCGGCCTCCCAAAGTGCTGGGATTACAGCTGTGAGCCACCGTGCCCTGCGGTATCCTTTCATATTTTAGGGAAACATGCAAATCTTCCCATCAGTAGTGAGTATATTGACAGCACTGATAACTGAGTGTGCCCCAGGCCACATACAGGGCTCAGTCTCTGCCGCCTCCTCCCAGGACTCTCCCAGCATCTCCCATTTTACAGGCGAGGACACCAAGGCTTGGAGAGTTGAAATTGCTCACCCCGATTTTGAAAAAAACAGGACAAGGCAGAACTGTGCTGTCTTCAGAGCCCGTTCCTGCAGGCACACAGCTGTGGAACAGCACGGGCCCAAAGGGTAACAACGCAAGCCTTGTGCAAGCCCCATAGGTGGTTTAAGTGTTCTAGAAGCCACATTCAATATGTAAAAAAAAAAACAGGTGAAATTAATTTTAATGATGTATTATTTAACTCACTATGTCCAAAATAGTATCACTGCAATGTGTAATCAACATAAAATTATTAATAAGCCCATTTTCCATTCCTTTTTTGGTCTCACATCTTGGAAGCCTGGAGTGTATTTTACACTCATAGCACATCTCGGTTCCAGCCTGCCACGTTTCAAGTGCTTAGTGGCCACACGTGGGCTGTGGCTGTTGTAGTGAAGAGCATCACTCAAGAGAAAGAATGGTGACTGTTTAATTGACTTGAAAATGCTGGGCTGGGCGCAGTGGCTCATGCCTGTAATCTTAGCACTTTGGGAGGCCAAGGTGGGTGGATCACCTGAGGTCAGGAGTTCGAGACCACCCTGGTCAACTAAAAATACAAAAATTAGCCGGGCGTGGTGGTGCATGCCTGTAATAATCCCAACTCGGGAGGTTGAGGCAGGAGAATTACTTGAACCTGGGAGGTGGAGGTTGCAGTGAGCCGAGATTGTGCCATTGCACTCCAGCCTGGGCGACAGAGAGACCCTGTCAAAAAAAAAAAAAAAAAGAAAGAAAGGAAAGTAAAAGAAAAGAAAATGCTGGCTAGACAGTTCCCTTGACTTCCCGGTGCTTTTGTGGCAAGTTGTCTGAAGGAGTCTCTTAAAAGTCAAAATCACGTTGGTTGTGGTGGCTCACACCTGTAATCCCAGCACTTTGGGAGGCCGAGGCGGGTGGATCATGAGGTCAGGAGATCGAGACCATCCTGGCTAACCCGGTGAAACCCTATCTCTACTAAAAATACAAAAAATTAGCCGGGCATGGTGGTGGGTGCCTGTAGTCCCAGCTACTCAGGAGGCTGAGGCAGGAGAATGGTGTGAACCTGGGAGGTGGAGCTTGCAGTGAGCCGAGATCAGGCCACTGCCCTCCAGCCTGGGCGACAGAGCGAGACTCCGTCTCAAGAAAAAAAAAAAGAAAAAAGAAGAAAAGAAAAAGTCAAATTCACATATACTTTTGCTTAATTCTCCATCTTTTGGGAATCTTTCCTGTGGAGGTCCATTTTGGGTACTCTCTGCTACTGAAATTAATTAGGCATGGAATTATGTGCAAGAGTGTTTCCTGAAGGCTTGTTTGCATTGCAGCAGCAAAAAACAAAAATAAAAAACAAGAAACACCTGGTCATGAAGGTGGTGTTGGGGGAACAGTATCTCTACCCTGTGGAGTATGATACAGCCAGGAAAAGGCACGAGTTAGACATGGGCCCTTGATCTATGTTTAAGGGAGTGGCAAGGTGCAGATCCCACATGTGCAGGGGAATCCTCGCCCTTGCATAGCCGTTTGTATGTGTGTCCAAGTTCAGGAGAGGGAGGCACAGAAAGACACACCCTGGTGTTCACTTGGGGGACCTCAGTGGGTGAGATGGAAAAAAAGGGGTTATTTTGCCTTTATACACATCTGGTTGACTTGTAAAGCAAGCATGAATCAACTTAAAATAGACTACCCATAACGTTTTCTTTTTTTTTTTTTTGAGACGGAGTCTCGCTCTGTCACCCAGGCTGGAGTGCAGTGGCCAGATCTCAGCTCACTGCAAGCTCCGCCTCCCGAGTTTACGCCATTCTCCTGCCTCAGCCTCCCGAGTAGCTGGGACTACAGGTGCCCAGCTCCTCACCCGGCTAGTTTTTTGTATTTTTTAGTAGAGACGGGGTTTCACCGTGTAGGCCAGGATGGTCTCGATCTCCTGACCTCGTGATCTGCCCGTCTTGGCCTCCCAAAGTGCTGGGATTACAGGCTTGAGCCACCGCGCCCGGCCCCCATAACGTTTTCTAAAAAGTCTCTTAGTTCTGCCAAATTCTTCCAGAGTCCTCAAAGCAGAACTGGTAATTCTCCGCTCCCTGTCCCCAACACTTCATGGGAGCTGTTAGCTTTTAGAAACAAACAGAGTGAGCTGCGCTGATGGCACGAGGAGACATAAGAACTTAACAGAGACCAGTGGTTCAAGATGAACTGGCAGGAGGAAGGGCCCGCACCGGAAACCTGAGAACATGTTGGTCTGCCTTTACCTGTGGATAGCTGACATTAATACCATTTGAACTTGAAAATCCATGGCGGGGGAGCTTAACCTACATCACAGAGGATTCTTGAGTGCAGAATGTCTCGGGGTGGGATGCAGACATGAGCACTTTTTTTTTTTTTTTTTAGTGCTTTAAGTTCTGGGGTTCATGTGCAGAACGTGGAGGTTTGTTACATAGGTATACACGTGCCATGGTGGTTTGCTGCACCCATCAACCCGTCATCTACATTAGGTATTTCTCCTAATGCTATCCCTCCCCTAGCTTCCCCAGCCTGCAACAGGCCCTGGTGTGTGATGTTCCCCTTCCTGCATCCACGTGTTTTCATTGTTCAACTCCCACTTAGGAGTGAAACCATGAGCACTTTTTTTTTTTTTTGAGACAGAGTTTTGCTCTTGTTGCCCAGGCTAGAGTGCAATGGCGCGATCTCAGCTCACCACAACCTCCGCCTCCCGGGTTCAAGCGATTCTTCTGCCTCAGCCTCCCAAATAGCTGGGATTACAGGCATGTGTCACCATGCCCGGCTAATTTTGTATTTTTAGTAGACCAACATGGTTTCTCCATGTTGGTCAGGCTGGTCTCGAACTCCCGACCTCAGGTGATCCACCCACCTCGGCCTCCCAAAGTGCTGGGATTACAGGCATGAGCCACCGCACTTGGCTGAGCACTTTTTTTTTTTTTTAAAGACATGGTCTTGCTCTGTTGCCCAGGCTGGGGTGCAGTGGCGTGATCATGGCTCCCTGCAGCCTCGATCTTCCAGGCTCAAGCAATCCTCACTCCTAAGCCTCCTGAGTAGCTGGAATTACAGACGTAAGCCTGGCTGACATGAGCATTTTTTTAAAATGCCCCTAGATGATTCTAGAGAGCAGCTGGGGTTGACAACGCCCACTTTACTCTCACGACAGGACCCATCCCAGGATGCCTTTAGACAACGCTTTGATTGACACACATTCAAGTCAGCTGCAGCTAGCAGGGCTGTATCCGCACTGCATGAAGCCAGGCACCCTTATACACCAAGTCCCAGGAGGAGCACAGTTCTTGGAACTTGTGCTCAGGGGATGGGGACATTCTGCAAAGCCAATGCCGGAGAACGAATGTCGCATTGCCCTCTGCACTGTATTGGCAATTGGTACTCTCTTCCCAAGGACCCGATGTCAAGTAATTTCCTGCACATCAGGTCCTTGGGAAAGAAAGACTGGATCGGTATGGGGACACCTGGCAGAGATGCCCCAAAGAGCTATTTTTCCTCTTCAAGAAAATAGCTCTGAGTTAGTTCCCCTGACCTCCCAGCTTCCACCAGAAGCCTGTCTGACGTCTCCTCACCACATCCCAAGGACTTGCCCAGCAGAAGGGGCTGGCAGAGATGACCCCTGGGCTCCTCCACCTTCTCTAATTCTTTGATTCAGATCAATCAATGACATTTGTCACAGCCAGGTGTCCTGGGGCTGGGAACAGCCTCTGTTTTCATTTGAAATTGTAAAATATAGGCCGGGCGAGGTGGCTCACACCTGTAATCCCAGCACTTTGGGAGGTCGAGGTGGGTGGATCACCTGAGATCAGGAGTTTGAGACCAGCCTGGCCAACATGGCGAAACCCCATCTCTACTAAAAATACAAAAATTAGCCGGGCGTGGTGGTAGGTGCCTGTAATCCCAGAGATTGGGCTGAAGCGGGAGAATCACTTGCACCTGGGTGGTGGAGGTGGCAGTGAGCCAAGATCGTGCTATTGCACTCCAGCTGGGCAACAGAGTGAGATCCCATCTCAATAAATAAATGAATAAATAAATAAATCATAAAATATACATAACAAAATTTACCACCTTAACTATTTTAGGGTGTGCCGTTCCCCAGTGTGAAGGACATTCACATCGTTTGTGCAATCCATCTCTAAAACTCTTTTCATCTTGCAAAACTGAAACCCTGTCTCCATTAAACAACATCTTCCTGTCCCCCTGCTCCCTCTCAGCCCCTGGCAACCACCGTTCTCCTTTCTGTCTCTGTGAATTTGACTATTTTGGGTACTTCATATAAGTGGAATCATACTTTGTCCTTTTGTGACCAGCTTCTTTCACTTAGCACACTGCCCTCAAGGTCCATCGACGTGGTAGCATGTGTCAGAATTTCCTTCCTTTTCAAGGCTGAGTAATATTCCCTTGTATGGAGGGACTATATTTTGATTGTTTATCCTTCCATCGATGGATGCTTGGGTTGTCTCTACCTTTTGGTTATTGTGAATTATTCTGCCATGAACTTGAGGATGAAACTATCTCTTTGAGTTTCTGCTGTCACTTCTTTTGGGTATCTACCCAAAAGTGGAATGGTAGAATCACACAGTAATTCTATATTTAACTTTTTGGGGAACCACCATTCTGTTTTCCACAGCAGCTGTATCATTTGGCCTTCCCACCAATGGTGCACGAGGGTTCCAATTTCTCCACATCCTTGCCACCATTTGTTATTTTCTGTTTTGTTTTGTTTTTTTTTTTTTAAATTTTTTTGTTTAAATAGTCACCATCCTAACAGGTATGAGATGGGGGAACATCCTTGTCAAAGCTCTGTTCATGAAGTGAACAGATAAGGGGCACATGAGCAGATGTGGATCTGATGAGCTCACTCCCCCTCCTGCATCCAACCCTTCAAAGGCTCTTTGCCTTAGAACTGTAGATTAGGGTCGAGTGCAGCGGCTCACGCCTATAATCTCAGCACTTTGGGAGGCCAAGGCGGGTGGATCACTTGAGGTCAGGAGTTTGAGACCAGGCTGGTCAACATGGTGAAACCCTGTCTCTACTAAAACATACCAAAAAAATTAGCTGGGTGTGGTGGCGCACGCCTGTAGTCCCAGCTACTCAGGAGGCTGAGCGGGGAAGATTGCTTGAGCCCAGGAGGTGGAGGTTGCAGTGAGCCAAGATTGCACCAGTGCACTCCAGCCTGGGCAACAGAGTGAGACTTCATCTCAAAAACCAAAAAACTACAGATTAGAACACTTCAAACAGGCCACAGTCCTCCCTGTTCCACCCCAGCACTTTCCACTCCAGCCTCATTCCAGGATGCCTTCTCTGGAACACGGAACCTCCCATGCCCCACCTCGCCAGCCCCTGCCCTGGGCCCACCTTGTACTCACCCAGCACTTCCTTACTCTCCCTTTAGGTCTCAACTCAAATGTCCCTCCCTCCAGGAAGCCTTCCCTGACTACTCAAGAGCAGGCCACAGCCCTCGCTATGCATTTTCTAACAATTGTCACAGGGGCAATTCAATGCTTCGTCCTGTGATATCTGTCTTTCCAGATGGGATGTAAGCATTGTGAGGGACTATAATGTCTCTTCTGCTTACTTTTATATCCCAGGGCCTTTCACATTGTAGGTGCTCAGTCGATATCTTTTGAAAGAATAAGCAAACACACACACACACACACACACACACACACACACACACACGCCACTCATGTGGTCAAGTTTAACTCTCAGCCTATGTATACAAACCAGGACAGCCCTTTCCAAATGGAAAGAATCAAAATAACTATGACATGTGTCCTATTAAAAGAAAAATTTCAGGCCCGGCACGGTGGCTCAAGCCTGTAATCCCAGCACTTTGGGAGGCCGAGACGGGCGGATCACGAGGTCAGGAGATCAAGACCATCCTGGCTAACACGGTGAAACCCTGTCTCTACTAAAAAATACAAAAAAAAAAAAAAAAAAAAAAACTAGCCGGGCGAGGTGGCGGGCGCCTGTAGTCCCAGCTACTCGGGTGGCTGAGGCAGGAGAATGGAGTGAACCCGGGAGGCGGAGCTTGCAACGAGCTGAGATCCGGCCACTGCACTCCAGCCTGGGGGACAGAGCGAGACTCCGTCTCAAAAAAAAAAAAAGAAAAAAAAGAAAAATTTCCAACCCCCAGACCTTTCCCCCAAGTCTCTTCTCTTTCTCCAATAGGTATAAATGCAGTCATCTTTCCCACTTCCATCTTTGTAATGGAGGCGAGGAGCGCTCTAAGAAGAAAACAAACAAACAAACAAAAACGCTGTGCTCCCTTATTAGCAAAAGGGGTGGGGGCGGGGGAACCCAGCACTTGCCGGGGGTAGAACGAGGTCTCCGTGAGAAGCTGGAGTGCCCAGGGGCAGAGACCCAGCCATGAGAAGGGCTGGAGGACCAGCTCGTGCAATCACAGAGAGATTTTCCCCCGAGCGCCTTACAAAAGCAGATAAAGGCACGATAAAAATACCTTCCATTTCCCCCCTAATTTGTAGTTTTCTGGTGTTAGCAAGGCTTATAAGACACATGCTCCCAATTAGCTGCTCCTCTTAATTTAAATGCTTCATAAATTATCTCCTGCGCGTGTGGATTATCACTTCATAATGCGAGTTAGCATTTAAATAAATAGCTGTGGTGTAGAAAATTAGAGAGGTTTACTTCTGAGGCGCCGGCATAATGAAGGAAAATACCACGGCAGCTGAACAGGGGCAGAGGGAGGAGGCGAGGGGACAGAGAGGCACGTCCGTGCTTCCCAGAAAGGGGGAGTTGTCTGCAAAGTCCACGCATCACTCACCGGCTTCAACGTTTTCTTTCAAAAAAAGTGTTTCATTTGCTCACCTTTTAAAAAAAATTTTTAAATTTTGAAATAATTACAGACTCACAGAAAGGTCTCACTTACCCTGACCCCAGCGCTCCCCCTCCACCCGGCGGTGACATCTTAAACATCTAAGAAATAGCGAAACCGGGAAATGGACGATAGTCCATCCACAGGCCTTATTCAGACTCTGCCAGTTATTGCTCCGAGATATTTTTATTTATTTATTTATTTATTTATTTATTTTATTTATTTATTTTTTTGAGACGGAGTCTTGCTCTGTAGCCCAGGTTGGAGTGCAGTGGCTGGATCTCAGCTCACTGCAAGCTCCGCCTCCCGGGTTCACGCCATTCTCCGGCCTCAGCCTCCCGAGTAGCTGGGACTACAGGCGCTGCCACCTCGCCTGGCTATTTTTTGTATTTCTTAGTAGAGACGGGGTTTCACCGTGTTAGCCAGGATGGTCTCGATCTCCTGACCTCGTGATCCGCCCATCTCGGCCTCCCAAAGTGCTGGGATTACAGGCTTGAGCCACCGCGCCCAGCCATTTTTATTTATTTATTGTTGAGACAGAGTTTTGCTCTTGTTGCCCAGGCTAGAGTGCAATGGCACCATCTTGGCTCACCGCAATCTCTGCCTCCTGGGTTCAGGCAGTTCTCCTGCCTCAGTCTCCCAAGTAGCTGGGATTACAGGCATGCGCCACCACGCCCAGCTAATTTGTATTTTTAGTAGAGATGGGGTTTCTCCATGTTGGTCAGGCTGGTCTCGAACTCCCGACCTCAAGTGATCCGCCCGCCTCGGCCTCCCAAAGTGCTGGGATTACAGGCGTGAGCCACCGCGCCTGGCCTAAAAGATTTTTTAACGTGGCCAGTCACGGTGGCTCACGCCTGTAATCCCAGCACTTTGGGATGCCAAGGTGGGTGGATCACTTGAGGCCAGGAGTTCCAGACCAGCCTGGCCAACTTAGTGAAACCCCATCTCTACTAAAAGTACAAAAATTAGCCTACTTGGGAGGCTAAGGCACGACAATCACTTGAATCCAGGAGGTGGAGGTTGCAGTCAGCCGAGATTGCGCCACTGCACTCCAGCCTGGGTGAGACTGTCTCAAAAACATTTTTTAATGCTATTTTATAAATGGATATGTTTATTTTTTTTCCTTATGTTTGGAAAATAAATCAAAACATTTTTGTGGGCCCCTATAAGGACGGTGGGCCCAGGGTACTCTGTCCCACTGCCTGATGGATAAGTTGGCCTCACATGTAAGGCATACGATCCAGAGGTTCAGAGAAGCAATTGGAGCAATGTAGTCAGTCGGGAGAACCACAGGCCTCAGAGGGTTCAGCCCCGGAAACTGTGACCCGAAGCCCACTGGGAAGTGATGCTGAATGAGAGGCAGAAGTTGGGAAGGTCCCACAGAATCATCTGGAGAAGGTAGCTGTGACCCAGCTCCCCAGAACTCTGTGGCAGGAGCCCCAGAGCCCCAGAGTCATCTGGGGGCACCCTGCCTGCCCATGACTCTCTGGGTCCCGATCTGGGGTCCACCCACTTCTTCCTATTCCTTTATGGACCCTCCCTCCCCGGCACACACACATCAAGTTAATGGCCACACCCTCAGGTCCTGCACAGGCTTCTAAAGCCACTTCTCAGAGTTTCATGTTGCTTTCACTTTGGGATCTTTTTATGTTGTGCTAGAAACATAATCAGGTAGGTTGGTGATAGGAGACACTTGGCCAGCCCCAGGTTACAGCTAACCCAGCTATTACAGGATTTTTCTGTGCAGGAGCATTGTGAGGGAGGGCGGTTGTTTTTGTTTTGTTTTGTTTCATTTTGTTTTGTTTTGTTGAGACAGGGTCTCATTCTGTTGCCCAAGCTGGAGTGCAGTGGTGCTATTATGACTCACGGTAGCCTCGAACCCCTAGGCTCAAGCTATCTTCTCACTTCAGCCTCTGGAATAGATAGTACTATAGGCATGTGCCTGCCACCACACCTGGTTAATTTTTGTATTATTATTATTATTATTATTTTGTAGACACGGAGTTTCACCATGTTGCCCAGGCTAGTCTCAAAACTCCTGGGCTCAAGCAATCTGCCTGCATTGGCCTCCCAAAGTACTTGGATTACAGGTGGGAGCCACTGTACCCTGGCTTCACCGGGCATTTTTATTTGCTAAATCTGGCAGACTAGCCGGCAGCCCAGCACCTGTGCAGACCTATGCAGATCCCCCCCCGCCGCTCCCATGACTCCATCCCACAACCACATGTTTTCTCCTCCCTCTCGCTCAGAAAATGTCAAGTTTTAGGGACCAGGAATTGTGTCTCTCACTTCAATGTCCCCAGCACCGGGCACAATCTCTGGCACACATCTGACGCTGGATATCGTCTGTCAAACATATGTTGAGTGCTGGCACTCAGGGAGGTCTTTGTGAAGAGATGGACCGGTCATTTAGGAAGTAATTTGCAAGACTCTTTATTGTAGAATGCAAAAGCTGCAAAATAATTAGCTGCATTGTGGCTAATCACGTGACTGTTTCCGCAGTCTACTTAGGCATAGCACAGTGATAAGTGTGTTTATAATGCAGGCAGGTGCGAACACAAACATAACAACAATTGTTGGACAGGTGCATTGGCTCACACCTGTAATCCCAATGCTTTGGGAGGCCGAGGTGGGAGGATCGATGAGGCCGGGAGTTCAAACCCAGCCTGGGCAGCATAGTGAGACCCCATCTCTACAAACAAAATTTAAGAATTAGCTGGGTGTAGTGCGGCTATAGTGGTGCCTGTAGTCTCAGCTACGCAGGAGGCTGTGGTGGGAGGATCACTTAAGCCAAGGAATTCAAGGCTGCAGTGAGCCATGACTGCACCATTGCACTCCAGCCTAGGTGACAAAGTGAGATCATGTCTCTAAAACAAACAAAAAACAATGGCTCTGATGAACTCAGTGTTTGCTGTGTGCCCGGCTCTCGGAAAGCATTTGTGTTGAACCATATGAAATTGCTTCTTTTTCCGGTTAGGGCCATGTCTTATTCCGTTTTGTGTTGCTATAAGTTAACACCTGAGGCAGAGTGACTGATAAAGAAAAGAGGTTTATTTGGCTCTGCAGGCTGTACAAGAAGCATGACACTGGCATCTGCCCAGCTTCTGGTGAGAACCTCAGGCTGCTTCCACTCATAGCGGGAAGCAAAGGGGAGCCGGGGTGTGCAGGGACCCCTCCGTGAGAGGGAGTCAGGGCTTGGGGGAGGGAGGTGCCAGGCTCTTTTTAACAACCAGCTTTCAAGAAACTAACAGAGTGAAAACTCATTCACCCCTAAGGGACGCATGAATCTATTCATGAGGGATCTGCCCCCTCACCCAAACACCTCCAACGTCATTCAGGATCACCTTTCAACACGAGGCTTGGGGGAGCGACCATCCAAAGTGGGCACAGTGGTATGGGTGCCAGGCATTCCCTCATCTGATCCCCAGACACACCCTAGAGGCAGTTACTGTTTGGCCTCCCTATTTTACAGCTGGGGAGACTGAGGCAAAGAACAGTGACGTAACTTGAGCCAGATCGTCCTGAAGATGAGTAACAGAGCTTGGATTTCAACCCAGGCAGTTGTAGTCCCCAAGCCTGGACACGGATTCCCTTCCAGACTGTATACTCATCAGGATACCTTCCTGTCTGTGGAGAGGGTGGTTCCAGGCCAAACCAGACGTGTGAAAACCAGACAATCCCTAATTGTGTCCCTGGAGCCCTCCCCAGTGCAGGCGAAGGGCCTCAACCAGAGCTGTTGCTGACCTTGGAGTTCTATTTTTTTTTTTTTGAGATGGGGTTTCACTCTTGTCACCCATGCTGGGGTGCAATGGTGCGATATCGCCTCACTACAGCCTCCGCCTCCCAGGTTCAAATGATTCTCCTGCCTCAGTCTCCCCAGTAGCTGGGATTACAGGTGTGCACCACCATGCCCGGATAATTTTGTATTTTTAGTAGAGACGGGGTTTCACCATGTTGGTCAGGCTGGTCTCAAACTCCCGACCTCAGGTGATCCGCCCGCCTCGGCCTCCCAGAGTGCTGGGATTACAGGCGTGAGCTGCCGCACCCGGCCTGACCTCGGCGTTCTGGACACAGACTTCCTGTTGATCACATTGCGTCCTCTCCTCACAAACCCAAGAGTCTATTGACAGCCCTGGAGATGTAGCTGGGGTGCCCTGCATGCGTCAAAAACTGTTTTATAGATTTTGGGTTGTCTCTTGTAAGGGTCTGCATCTAGAAGAAAATCTTGCTTGATTAAAAACAAAGCTCGGCCGGGCGCGGTGGCTCAAGCCTGTAATCCCAGCACTTTGGGAGGCCGAGACGGGCGGATCACGAGGTCAGGAGTTCGAGACCATCCTGGCTAACACAGTGAAACCCCGTCTCTACTAAAAAATACAAAAAACTAGCCGGGCGAGGTGGCGGGCGCCTGTAGTCCTGGCTACTCGGGAGGCTGAGGCAGGAGAATGGCGTAAAAACCCGAGAGGCGGAGCTTGCAGTGAGCTGAGATCCGGCCACTGCACTCCACCCTGGGCGACATAGCGAGACTCCGTCTCAAAAAAAAAACAAAAAAAACAAAAAAAACAAAGCTCATTGTGCATTTTCACATCTGTATCTTTTTGCTGTGAGTAGAGAATACACGTGGTCTGGTGGGTGCCTTGCTCTGGAAGAGTGGTTTTCCAAGCTTCTGTTCTGTTTGGCTTTGGACAATCATACACTTAGGAACGCCTCGGGATGCCATTCATTCATTCAGTCAGTCACTCGTTCACCCAAACACGTCATTATCAAACTGCGACTCTGGATCCATTCAACCCAGGAAGGAGCGTGACTCAAGTGAAATGGGATAAATGTGGGGGCTGGCGGGGCGTAGGGATGCTGCTGGTTCACATCGCTCAAGTATGCAGGGATCAAAGGCCACCGTTGGAATGTTCTAAGACCTTTGAAGCTTGCAACAAAGGGGTTTCTAAGAAAGTTCAATCCTTAGGAACAGGGGGCAATGCTCAGATGGAGCTGCTGGGGGGTTGGTGACAGGGACACTCAGGTTGGGTGGTGGTGGTAGAGAATGATTAGGGAATTACCAAGTTATTGACCAACAGGGCCAAAGGTGGAGACAAAGGCAGGCAAAATGGTGCACGTGACTCAGGGCAGGTTGTTTGGGGGTATCAGAAATGCCTGGGGGGAAGTTTTCTCTGAAATAGTCAAAATTGGATCTGATGGCTTATGTCTTTCCAACTGATCTACTAATCATATTTCTTCAAATTTTATATCCCCGACCCTTGTAAAAGGATTGCATTGAAGGCGTGTTTTAAGCTGCATTTTAATAAGTCAATAAGACAGCTCAAAATTATTTAAAGCTTCTTAAAGAGGATTATATTTGATTTCTTGTGGGAATTCTGGGGTGTGGAAGAGAAAGGGGCTCAGTCCTTCTGAGGTTGTTTAACATGAAGGAAATGCATCATTTCAGACAACAACTTTTAACTGTTTTGTTGTTCCGATAGAGATGATTTAGGACAAGGAGACTTTCATTATCTGCTGGCGGCATTAACCGAGCCTGAGGTCTTACGGGGAGAAGAAATTGCTCTTTAAACTTTCCAGCAAATGTGAGGCCCTCCTTTACAGTTTATTCCCTAACCTTTAAAAATGAGAGTTTTCTGATATTCTGAAAAGGGCAGTCGGATTCCCCAGGTGTCTGGAAGAGCCCAGCCTGGGTATCATGCATCTTGGGGATGACAAATCTGGGCCTGAGCAGATGTTGAATTCTTGCTTTCTACGGCTGCGTCTACCACTGGGCCCCTTCGCTAAGGCTGGTCTGCAGTTGGGAGTGTGATAGAACCCAGGCCGGTTCCAGGCCACAGTCTCCCTGCTGAGGGGATGCAGGGGTGGGGAGGGAGCCCACTTGGGGACTGAGTAGATAATCCTCTCTGAATTGCCTTCGTTTTTGCTAGTGTTCAATGCCTCAGTCAAGGGAGAGATCCACAGGAGTTAGGCAGGGAGAAGTGACTCGGTTAGGAGCAGGAAGAACAAAGAACCCACATGAAATTGGGCTGGCAGCTTTCTCTACATCCAATCACCTTTGAAGATATTTGGGTCCGAAGAGCTCAAGCATCTTGCATTCGCCACAGAGGCCTGAGCATTGCTCTCCTAGATCAGACTCTTGCCACCTCCACCTGGAGTGCAGAACCAGATTCCTGGGTACCCCCACCCTCTGCTTTCTCCTCTACCCTCTCCGGTGCCGACTACCAGTCCAGCTTTCCCAAACTGCAGTACTGATCCTACCATGGCCATGGAACCACAACCATCCATGGCTCCCTATTCCCTCTCAAAGAAGATAGCCTGGCGCACACTGGCCCCATGACTCACCTTCCCTCTGGTCTGCTGGATCATTTGCTGCTGCCTGTGTTTCTGTCCAGGCTTTCCTGCCATCTTGGCCCGCACTGTGAAATGCCGCGCCATAGCTCTGCATTCCAAGTCTTTCTCAAATGCCACCTCTTCTGGGAGGTCTGGCCCGAGCCTGGCAAATGGACTTGCTTGTCAGAGTTCTCGTGGCCTGTAAGACTTCCGTTTTGGCATTCCTCTATGCCCAGCTGTTCTGTAAGTGTCTGTCCTCTGCTTGGTTCTGAGGCTGGAGGCTTTCAGGAACACCCTCAAGACTGACTATCAGAAAAGTCTAACTCAACTCTCACTCACTGCGTCCCATACCACATGCTCGGAGGAACCTTCCGCCAGTGACCCACCTTCCTCCTGGAGGGCTGGATGGTGAGCTGTCTTGAGTCTCTGGGTCCCCAGAACTTTGCTTATGTCTGTCTTCAAGCTCTGATCTTCCATCTCCCCACGAGCTGTAATAAGGGGCACACACATGTTGTCTGTCCCAGCAGATGGGTGTGGCTCATCCAGACGCAGCACTTGGTGCTGGGATGGTTCCCACAACGTGCTGGCTAATGAGTGCTGTGACCTTACTTGGACATAGGGTCTTTGCAGAGATAATCAAGTTAAGGCTCTCAGGATGATACCATGTTAGATGTAGGGTGGGCCCAAACCTGATGACTGGTGTCCTGACAAGAGAAAGGGGAGGGAGATTTGAGGCACAGAGACACACAAGGGAGAAGGCCACGTGGAAACGGAGGCAGAGATTGAAGTGATACAGCCACAAGCTAAGGAGCACTGCAGACCGCCAGCAGCCACCCGCGGCCGGGAGAGAGGCCTGGAATGAGTCCCCCCGGAGCCCCAGAAGGAACCACTGCTGCTAACACCTTCATTTCAGACTCTGGCTTCTGGAGCTGTGAGATTTCTGCTGCCTTCAGCCACCAAGTTGGTGGCGATTTGTTGCAGCAGCCACAAGAAACAGATATAGAGGCGATGGTTTGGGGCCAGGAGTGCATGGTCAGGTCTCCCAGCCGCCGGTGCTGTGACGCCAACCTCCTCTGGTCTTGGGGCTGCCGGAGCTGCAAGCAGCCTCATACATCTGCCTCCGTGTCTCGTGCCAGGCTGACTGGTTTCTCTGTGTGCCAGGATGCCCAGAAGGCTGGGAGGCGCCAACCGGGGGGCCAGCATGAGGGACACCTAGTTGATTTCCGAGCTCTGCCTCTGGTGATTAGCGAGGTGACCCCGGGCACATGTCACCTCTCTGACTAATCTGTAAACCTGGCACAAGAGTAGACCTACTTCTTAGGTCATGACGACGAGCCTTCCGTTCATTCCTTCAGCAAAGATGCATTGAACACGTACCACGCGCAAGAACTACTCCAGGGCCTGGAGACAGAGCAGTGAGCAAACCAGCCACCAGTCCCCATCCCACAGAGCTTGTCTTAGGGAGAAGAGAAAGACGATGACCCAAATTCAGCAGTAGAATACATAGTGAGTTGTTGATTGGTGCTGCAAAGAAACACAAAGCCAGGCAGGGGTGCAGTTCCCAGTGGGAGGTTGGGTCAGGAAGGGACAGGGGTCAGCAGGGGTCAAGTGCTTCACCCTGGGGAAGGCATTGGGCACATAGTAACTGCTCAGCAACATGAGCTGTCTGCACGCCAGGCCAGGGACCTAGTCCATTTCTTTCCACGGGATGCTCTTGCCTTCTCTTGCCCCGCATTGGGTTCCAATGCCACCTCCTGGCTCCCTTTCTTGAGCATCTGAATGCCAAGGCAGGTGTCTGTGGGGGTGAGTAGGGAACTGGGCCAAACTCTGATGGAGACGTGGGAGGCCGTGGGCTCAGAAGGGCAGCCTGGGAGTCCAGACCCTCTGAGTCTGGACCAGCGTTCACGACCCTCTGAGTCGGGACCAACGTTCACGAGGGCGGAGCCACCGAGACTCTACCAAGCTGGGGGCAGTGGGGCCCGGCCACAGCCGTCTACTCTTTCAGTCATTCCACTTGCTTTTGTTTAGAAGATGAGAAAGTCCAAATGTTTGCAATTTCTTTGAGAACTAAGACAGGAGATTAAGGAGTCAGTGTGGTGGAATTTTTTTTCCTTCTCATCTACCCAACCTAACCAGGTGATACGGTTTGGCTGTGTGTCCCCACCCAAATCTCATGTGGAATTGTGACCCCCACATGTTGAAGGTGGGGCCTGGTGGGAGGTGACTCGATCATGGTGGGTGGTTTCTGCCCCATGCGCCTCTTCCCTTTGCTGATTTTAGCCTGTAGCTTTTTACTGTCATAAACCATAACCGTGAGTACAGTGGCTTTTCTGAGTTCTGTGGGTCCTTCTGGCAAATTCCTTAAGCTGAGGGTGGTGTTGGGGAGTCCTGAATGGCAGCCAAGCCTCAGCCTCTGCTTACCCTGCATGAGGCTCACAGGTGAAGACGCGGCACTGGTTTCCCCCCATTTTGCTCTGTCGGTGCCAGTGGCTCCGGGTGTGCGTTCAACCCTCCAGACTTCAGAGGCTGTACTCGCCGAGAACAGGAACAAGCTCCTCTAATAATCAACCCCTCCCCTTGGCTTTTATTACTTTGGGCAAAATAAAATTTGCTCTCGAATAAGCAAAAGCTCCCTGACAGCCCTGTCGGTGCGAGGTGTCCTATTTGAAAACATATGAGAGGCGAGGGACAAAAAAACGTGAGGCTCCTCCAAGGCAGATGGGGCCCGGCGTGGGCTGGAGGTGACGAGGAGGGGACTCAGAATCTAATGAAGAAGAAAGGGCTGGGCCGGAGATGCTCATCTCAGCCTAGCCCTTTAAAACCAAAATGATGGAGTTCATTTGCATTTAGATCTCCTTGGCTCCCTCTTCTCATCTAAAGACAAATCCTCACAAAAGGCTGCTTAATTAGACCAAATTAGATTTCCGCTCTGCAGCTTGTCATTCATTACAAAATGCTGTTCTTTTTCTATTTTGGTAATTATAGGCTGGTCTATAACCAGTTTGTAAGCATTGACTCTAGCCATTGAATATGACTAGCATTCCTGATTTTGTGCAGAGAGGAGGAAAATTATTCAGTTGCACCAAATCTGTCTATTTTACAAGTTGGCTCAAGACCATCGCTGGAGTCTTTTACAATAATGGGCATTCTCACTCCTAATTCTTTAATGATTAATTGTAGGAGCAGCACAGGGCTTGGTAATTTTCAAGACTAAAAGCTAAAGTACAAATAGATTTTCGCATGTAGCAATTATGCCGCATACTCAGAATCTTTACCTTAGTGATGCAACCCCATTGCATCTAAGAAGCCATCCGTGAAAGCATTTATAGCACAACCCCTCATGCTCGGCTCACAGTGCTCAGCCATCGTTTGCCTTGGGCACCCTCAGGGAGCTCAGACCTTTTCCCCCATAGTTCATCCCACCATAGTTCATCCCACCATAGTTCATCCCACTGTGGTTCATGCCACCATGGTTCATCCCACCGTAGTTCATCCCACCATAGTTCATCCCATCCTCCCAACCACGGAGCCACAGAGTTTCCAGTTTTCAGTTGCAGACACAGAGGCAGCTGAGTGGGTGCATGGAGGAAGGCTTTGGGGGGCTGGGCCTGGTTTGGCTGAGCCGAGGTCCTCCTTGTGGCATTCTTGAAATACTCTTCATTCATCGAATCTGCTGCAGTGCATCGAACCTGCTGATCCAATCACCTCCCACCAGCGATGCTCCCCCAAGTGGCTGGAGGGATGTGCTGCAGAGCCATGGCCAGAGTTCCCTCCAAGGATGGCCCCATTGCCTTTGCTCGGGCCATTCTGGTTGAAAGGATGTGGGCAGGTGGGCCGAGCTGGTCACCAGGGACAGATGTTGCTGATGGAGGGGGGACACGTAGCATCAACTCCCTCTAATAATAGTGGCCACACTTTTCTACTGCAGATATTGAGGATGGCCTACTACATGTGAATATTCTCATGTAGTAGGCAGTGAATATTCTGATCTGACACCAAGCCTGTGAATTAGGTGGTATCCAGAGGCAGGCTCAAGGGTGAGGTCCTTGGCCAAAGTGACGCAGCTCACAAGTAGGAGAGTGGCAGTGGAACCCAGGTGAGGCTGGCTCTGAGCTCTCCACTGTGCTCCTCTGCCTCCTTGAGCAAGAGAAGCAGATGATGAGGATCTCGATGACACGATGGAGACGCGCTCCAGATAGGAAGTGGCAGAGCTGGTGGGGGGGACCAGCTCAGCCCCCTCATTTTGCAGAGGGGACTACTGAGGCCAGAGAAGAGGAGAGGGGGCCTCCTCAACTGCTCTCCTGGACCGCCATTCCCAGAAGCCACCAGACTCCCTCTTGCTCCTGGTCCCTGCCCACCTGCCAAAGTCACAAGGTGGGAAACTGCTCAGCTCCACTGCCCACCCACCCTGCTCTGGGTCCAGAGGCTCCAACCCTGTGGGGTCAACAGCAGGGCAGGACAGGGCTTTCCCACTTTTTGCCCTCATAGCTCAACTCCCTAGATAATTCGAGAACAGATTCCAGACCCTATTCTGGAAGAGCTGCCCCAGATGGCCCAGGCCTGGGAGGGGTCAGCTTCCATAGCAGGCCTGTGTACCCCACCCCTTGGCACTCAGTCACTTGAACAGAGCATGTGCTGAAGACCTACTGTGCGCCGGGCACGGGAGACGCTGCAGCCAATGAGACAGGTCTGCCCTGTGCTCACACAGCTGACCTGCCACTGAGTGAGACGTGGCAGAAACCACCATTGGAATGATCCATTCATCTCAAAGACGTGTGTCCAGGAAGGAAAAGATGTGAGATCCTGTGACTGGGGTTTCTCACGGAGGCTACAGAGTCCAGGGGCTTCTCCAAGGAGGTGACATTTCAGCTAGGAGTTAGGGGGGTCGGGAGCTGATGAGGAGAGGGAGGTGTCAGCCTGAGCACAGACTTCATGCGAGAAGGGGCCTGAAAGTTCCAGGAGCCGAAAGAAGGCCCGGGGCAGAAAGAAAGTGGAGAGTGAGAGAGAGGGCATAAGAAGAGGCCAAGGCTGGCCGGGCGCGGTGGCTCACGCCTGTAATCCCAGCACTTTGGGAGGCCGAGACGGGCAGATCACGAGGTCAGGAGATCGAGACCATCCTGGCTAACCCGGTGAAACCCCGTCTCTACTGAAAAATATAAAAAACTAGCCGGGTGAGGTGGCGGGCGGCCTGTAGTCCCAGCTACTCGGGAGGCTGAGGCAGGAGAATGGCGTAAACCCGGGAGGCGGAGCTTGCAGTGAGCTGAGATCCGGCCACTGCACTCCAGCCTGGGTGACAGAGCGAGACTCCATCTCAAAAAAAAAAAAAAAAAGGAAAAGGCAAGGCTAGGAGCAGAGGTGCCCCCCTTGTGGTCCGGGGGCCCCGTTATCGAAACAAGCCACAGACAGTCCCCATGTATCCACCTTCGGTTGCTCATTTCTTCACAGCAGGCTGAGACCTGTTAGCTCGAAAGCGCACAAGCACCAAACAAAATTTTCCACGTCCGGTTGTTTTAAAAAATCTCCAACAAGCAGAATTTAGCCATTTAGAGCACATCTGCTTTGCACACCCACAAAGCTACACTCGTGTCTGCCTGCCACAAATACAACAGAGCCTGGTGACCGTAAGACCCCAAGTTGCTGCTGCCCTTGGGAGCTCTCTGGGCCCGAGACTCCCTGCCGCGCTGCTAGACGCTTCAGCCCTGTCTCCCGCAAAGTGGCCTCGCACTCCTCCTTCCTGGATGGTGGCCCCTCACTGTCACCTCTGGACAGTCTCATAGACATCGCTCCTTGGGGACTTCCCCTCTCCTGAAACCCCATCCAAGCCCTGCCCACTAAAGCTTGTGTATTCATATGTTTTCCCTTTGACTAGCCCCCTAATCCTCGAACTCACTCCTTACACTCCTCCCTCCCCAGCAAGATTCTCATCCATCTTTGTGTGTTCGAGGTACCGAACACAGTGGCTTGCACCCCGTCGGTGGCTGCTGCCTCCGCTCCTGCTAGAGGAGGAGAAGCATTGCTGCTGAGGTCTCTGCATCATCTACCCTAGGAAATGTCAACCCAGAACCAATCATACAGCAAGCCCAGAGGCTGCGAAGAGGAGGGGGTGGGAGGACCCCGTCCTCCAGCCTCCCAGCTTTGTGCTGAAATCAAGAGCCGCCGCTTCCTCTCCCAGCCGACCCCAGCCTTATTAACGGGCTTCGTTTTAGGGACACCTCCTCCGCCTCTGCTATCTGCTATGCTAACAGGTCAGCTGCCATTTTGTGTTAAACTCCTTCTCATTTATTACAATACCACTTTTTATTGACATGGAAATAAAACTTACAATCAATAAGATATTATGAAATATACATCAAAACAAAAGTCACCGGAGCGGGCGTTTTCATCTGTTCTCAGGAAGGAACAAGGGTTTATGGTGGGGGTGGGGGGGCGCGGAACACTGAACATTTTTCTTCCCTATTACATGATGCGATTTTCAATGAATCTATAAAGAAAATGAAAACATAAATAGAGTAACCAAACAGAATGATCCCTGCAGCTGTCAAAACTTAAAACAGTTCAGTTTTCCTTTGATTTCTGTTTTAAGTTTTGAAAAGTACATAGATCATTCTCTGCTTTTTCCTTTTCTCTCGTTCTTTCTTCTCTCTTTTTTTTTTTCTTTTCATAGGGAGGTTTTTTCTTAAATCTGCACATTCAGGGTCTGCTGGCTGTGACCTTTGGCAGCTAAACTGACCAAATGATCAAGTGGACTCTCTGCATTTCTTTCTTAGGCCGCTGGCCCGGCCTCTGTGGGAACCTCTTATTCTGTTTATGACTCCTCAACGGTGCAGAAAGTTATTCCTTCCCTTGCTGGACACCACATCAAAGGAGGCCCAAGGTGTTTCTTCCTTCTGCTAAAATAGTGTCACCCCGGAGAAAAAGGGGAAAAGAAGGGACCTTCCCGGCTTCTGCACACCTACTGTGTGCTGGGCACCCGTGGTTATTCACCTCCGTGGTCTCGTCTAAATCTTGTCATTACGCCATGGGGTGGGGACGGTTATTCCCTGTTTAATGAGTGACGGGAAACTGAGACTCCGAGAGGCCAAGTAACTTGCTCAAAGTCACACAGCAAAGAAGGATCAGAGTCTGGTTCCAATCCCATCTGTCGACCTCGGGTGGGCGCTGGTGAGGGCTGCCAAGGCAGCCTAGTTGGATTCTCATTTTGTTTGTCTTAAGAACGCGCCCTTCCGGGCTGGGTGAGGCGGCTCACATCTGTAATCCCAGCACTTTGGGAGGCCGAGGCAGGCAGATCACCTGAGGTCAGGAGTTCGAGACCAGCCTGACCAATATGGAGAAACACCCTCTCTACTAAAAATAGAAAATTAGCCGGGCATGGTGGTGCATGCCTGTAATCCCAGCTACTCGGGAGGCTGAGACAGGAGAATCACTCGAACCCTGGAGGCGGAGGTTGCAGTGAGTCAAGGTTGTGCCATTGCACTCCAGCCTGGGCAACAAGAGCAAAACTCCATCTCAAAACAAAAAAACAAAGCAACAGCAACAACAAATGCACCCTTCCAAAGAGCCCTGACTTGGAGACCCCCATACATAAAGCATATATTAGAGTGGCCACCCAACTGACTCAGGACAAGGGGCGTCGAGCCCCTGAGGTCCTCTGACCCCCAAGGGGTTGTGGGGCTCTGCGGCAGCCACCCGTCTTTTCCCGTGCCCCCAGTGCAGACAAGGCTGACACGGACTGACACCTGGGTCTCCCAAATCACAGACCCGTGCGCTCCTCCCTCCCCCCTGCAGCCTTTCAACAGTGAGGCCATGGCAAGCAAAGGGGGCCACACCGTGAAACGGGATCCATCTAGTTTCATGGTTTCAGACATGCTCCCCCGGCTCTCACCATACGGACTGTCAGAACAGCGAGACTCGGATGGAAACGGCTTTCACTATCCTTCCCAGCCCAGGGCCCACTCCCCACCCCATGCCCACCTCAGCATGGTCTCAGAAGAGAGCACAGTCTCCTCAGGACTGAGTCACATTTTCAAAGCACGTTGTCCTACTGTGATCACTTCGTCTGCATGTCTTTCCTCTCCCGTCCTCCCATCCTTAAGGGAGAAAGAGTTTCCTAAATTGCTCGACAGGAACCATGGCATCTCCTTCCTGTGGAGGTATTGTCTTGTTTTTTTTTTTTTTTTTTTTTTTTTTTTGAGACAGAGCCTCACTCTGCTGCCCAGACTGGAGTGCAGTGGCGCGATCTCGGCTCACTGAAACCTCCACCTCCTGGGTTCAAGGGATTCTCCTGCCTCAGCCTCCTGAGTAGCTGGAATTACAGGTTTCCGCCACCACACCTGGCTAATTTTTTTTGAATTTTAATAGAGACAGGGTTTCTCCACGTTGGCCAGGCTGGTCTCAAACTCCTGACCTCAAGCGATCTGCCCGCCTCAGCCTCCCAAAATGCTGGGATTACAGGCATGAGCCACTGCACCCGGCCTAATTTTTCTTTTTATGTGAGATTCACATAAAATCAACCATCAGCCATTTTCAAGTGTGCAGTTCAGTGGCATTGACTATATTCACAATGTTGTACAACCATCACCCCTCTCTAGTTCCAAGACATTTCATCACCCCAGAAGGAAGCTCTGTGCCCGAGACCAGTCACTTCCCCTTCCCTCCCTCCAGCTTTCTGTCTCTTCGGATTGACCTCTGCTTTCTGTCTCTTCGGATTGACATATTTGGACATTTTAAATGGGTTCATACACATGGCCTTTTGTGCCTGTCTGGATTTTTTTTTTTTTTTTTTGAGTCGGAGTCTCGCTCTGTCGTCCAGGCTGGAGTGCAGTGGCACGATCTCGGCTCACTGCAAGCTCTGCCTCCCAGGTTCACGCCATTCTTCTGCCTCAACCTCCTGAGTAGCTGGGACTACAGGCACCCGCCGCCACGCCTGGCTAATTTTTTGTATTTTTAGTAGAGACGGGGTTTCACCATGTTAGCCAGGATGGTCTCGATCTCCTGACCTCATGATCCACCCACCTCGGCCTCCTAAACTGCTGGGATTACAGGCGTGAGCCACCGCACCCGGCCTGGATTCTTTTCCTTAGCATAATGCTTTCAGTTTCCATCTACACTGTAACATGGATCAGTGCTTCATTCCCGGTTATGGCTGAATAATATTCCATTGTGCGGATGTGCCACGCCTTGTTTATTCACTCATTAGGACACTGTGTGGTTTCTGTCTGTTGGCTATTGTGAATACCGCTGCTATGAACATGCAGGTACATGCGTTTGAATGCCTGTTTTCTTTTTTTGTTGTTGTTAATTTTTGTGGGTGCATAGTAGTTGCATATATGAACACCTGTTTTCAATTTCTTTGATGTATCACTAGAAGTGGCATTGCTGGGTCATATAGGGTAATTTCATTTCCTTCCTTCCTTCCTTCCTTCCTTCCTTCCTTCCTTCCTTCCTTCCTTCCTCCCTCCCTCCCTCCCTCCCTCCCTCCTTCCCTCCCTCCCTCCCTCTCTTTCTTTCTTTCTTTCCTCTTTCTCTCTTTCTTTCTGATGGAGTCTTACTCTGTCACCCAGGCTGGAGTGTAGTGGCATGCTCTTGGCTCACTGCAGCCTCTGCCTCCCGGGTTCAAGCGATTCTCCTGCTTCAGCCTCCCCTGCAACTGGGACTACAGGCATGCGACAGCACGCCCAGCTAAGTTTTTTATTTTTAGTAGAGACGGGGTTTCACCATGTTGGCCAGGCTAGTCTCGAACTGAGAACCACGGTGCCTGGCCCTCATCTTTAACTTTTTGAGGAACAGTCAAGCAGATGTGTTAATTACATAACTAGTTCTCTATTCACACAAATGGAGACGGAGCTGCTGGTTATTCAAAATAGCAGAGTCTAACAGTGGCCAGTAGGTGGTATGACTACTTTTTATTAAGAAGCTTCCAGGCCCTCTGCTGAGAACTCTGCCTACATTGTGACATGCTCTGCCACCCTCCGAGCTGGAGCTCTCATGATACCTACTGTAAGGAAACCGAGACTCGGAGTTCAAGCATTAGAACTTGCCCAAGGTCACGCAGACTTGAGAAGCCAGAGTTCTAATTCGGGTGGCTCGGCCCCCAAGCTCATGTTCTTAATCACTAAACTGTCATGTCCCGATCATGCACCAGTTGGTTTCTGTTTGGACTGCAGTGTGACAGGGTAGAAGCTGGCAGCGGCGGATCTCTGCTCCTAATTATGCCAGGCTCAGACTGTTATGAAAATGAGTTTGCCTTCCTTGAGCACGCCCCAGCTGTGAGCAGCGGGAGCTGGCCGGCGGGCGGCTGGAATGAAACCCCACGCAGTGGATAACCCCACCAAACAGATAAGTGACACTTGACTGCAAAGTACGACGCCGAGTGATTGCCCTCCATCGCGGCCGTGAGCTTCATCCCTCCGTTCCTTCAGAAAACAGCCTGTTGTCCCCAGAACAGCTCCCATTTATTGGGCACTTACTCCCCGTCCACCAAGGTGCAGAGATCATCTAACCACAGACCAAAGAGGGGGTATCGTTTTCCCATTTTACAGACAAGGAATCAGGGCCCAGGTAGTTTTCGTAAACAGGCGACGAGCACGCAGGTGTCATTTACCGAGCTGATGTCAGCCCAGGTGCTGGGATTTGAGAGCACATACCTCCTCTTTTTATTTATTTATTTATTTTGAGATGGAGTCTCGCTCTGTCACCCAGGCTGGAGTGCAGTGGCGGGATCTTGGCTCACTGCAAGCTCCGCCTCCGGGGTTCAGGCCATTCTCCTGCCTCAGCCTCCAGAGTAGCTGGTACCACAGGCGCCCGCCACCACGCCCGGCTAGTTTTTTTTTTTTTTTTGGTATTTTTAGTAGAGATGGGTTTTCACCGTGTTAGCCAGGATGGTCTCGATCTCCTGACCTCGTGATCTGCCTGCCTCGGCCTCCCAAAGTGCTGGGATTACAGGCTTGAGCCACCGCGCCCGGCCCACACACCTCCTCTTAATCAGAGGCATCATCGCTTTTGGGAACTTCAGATTTTGCTCAGAAGGAGAAGTTTCTAGGAGTTCCTTCCCCAGGACGGTGAGCTGCCTCCTGCGAGTGACTTGGCTCTGTTCATAATCTCAGATGATACCTAGCCAGTTTTTATTGCTCTTTAAAAAAAAATATCCCATCGAGGTATTCGTTCCTTGCCACCTCTCACGTTCGCCTTTTGTCAAAACGCTGCGCATTTCCCCCTCATTCCCCTAAACCTGCTGTTGAGTTACCGGCCCCCAGAGGCCGTGGACTCAGAGCGGATGCATCCCCGCACCTCGCTGCTCGCTGCCTTCTCCGGGTGTAATCAAACATCAAGCTAAGTAGCAAATAAATCTCTCGATCTCATAAGCTGCACAGCGAGATCATGTAAATGCAAATGAAGGACCTGATTTCAAGCTGTCGAGGGGGAGGGGAAGGAATGCTGGGGCCCTGTCCCCGTGACCGCCTCACGCGGCAAGGGCCATACATCAGCCGCCAGAACAGAGCAGGCAGCAGGAAGGGAGGCCGGGCTGCCCCGGGGAGCGGGGACCAGGCAGGCGGCAGAGCGCAGGCAGCCCCGGGCCGTGGGAACCAGACAGGGCTGGACTGGGTGGCGGGGCAGGCATGAGGACGCCTGGAGGGGCTCCCCACGGTCCGCGGCTCCCTTTGGACCCGAGCTGGGAGCTGCCATGGCAGTCTTAACAATAAGACAGCAGTAACAGAAACCATCCTTTACTAAGCAACCTCCTGGGCCAGGTGCCATGAAACACTCTACATACAAACCTTGGGAGGTTTTGCAGGTGAGGAAAGAGAAGACCAGACAAGGCGAGGGACTTGCCCAAGATCATACGGGAAGTGGCAGAGCTGGGAGTCCAACTCAGCTCTGCGTGAATTAGTATGCCAGCTACCAACTTCTCCTCCGCGACCCCCCGGCCCCAGCCACCAGCTGTCATCTTAGCCCCCGTTATAAACCCCAGCAGAATTGCAACGACGCAGAAGAGAGTTTTTCATAGATAAAATAGAAACATATGACTTAACTCTGTTGTGTAGCTTTTTAAATTATAAAAGTAAAACCTCACTATCAAAAAAAGGGCCCACATCTGTAAACACACGTCCTCACACACCACAGTTACGGGGCTGGGTTTCCTTCCAGTATTTTTTTCAATGCATTTTTTTTGTTTGTTTTGTTTTTGTTTTTGTTTTTAACGTGGTCGTAACAGTAGTCTATGTAGAATTTTGAATCCGGCTGTGTTTTTTTTTTTTTTTCACTTGACATTATTTATACGCCTTTGATCACACATGGATGTGGTCTTCTCATGCGTGGCTTTTTCGTATCATTATGCAATGTTCAACTGACGCTCACACAATGCACAGGGTTCAAAGCATCGGGCTTCTAAGAGGATGCCTGAGCCCTTTGATGCATAATGCACCTTATTTTACATGATTGTTTATCTGAGGTTCTCATTATGGAAATAAATAAATATCCTCTATGCTAATAATGATCACAATTTGCATTTATATTGTGCTTTTCATTCGAGGATCTTAAGTTGTTTTACAGTAATGAACTACCCCTCCATAAGCACAATGGTATGCGTGTGCATATGTATGCATGGGTCTAGCTATGTACAGATATTTATTTAATAACTACCAGGCAATGGGATTTCACATAACTGCGCTTTCACAGAACGCAGGAGAGCGAGTGGAGGCTTTTCAACTGTCGAGCAAACATTCATTTAGTTTAGACGCAGGGCTAGAGGGTTAATGAGCTACACTATGTGTGGTTGCCAGGAAGTGGCGAGTGATTGATTCCTTTGAGGGGCTTGCTCGTGATGGAATGAGCGTCTTTGGTGGGTCTGAAACTCAGGCATCGAACTCCCTGACAGAAAACCTGCCACTTTGGAAGTGACCACTGGCCCGTTTGTCTGGACTAAGATCCGACTCAAGGCTGTCTCAGCAACAAAGCCAGCTGGCTTCCCTCCTTTTCGCCTCTTCGTTTCTCATTTCTTATGTCTGGATTTTTTTTTTTTTAAATTTTTTTTTTGAGATGGAGTCTCGCTCTGTCGCCCGGGCTGGAGTGTAGTGGCCGGATCTCAGCTCACTGCAAGCTCCGCCTCCTGGGTTTACGCCATTCTCCTGCCTCAGCCTCCCGAGTAGCTGGTACTACAGGCGCCCACCACGTCACCCGGCTAGTTTTTTGTATTTTTTTTAGTAGAGACGGGGTTTCACCGTATTAGCCAGGATGGTCTCGATCTCCTGACCTCGTGATCTGCCCGTCTCAGCCTCCCAAAGTGCTGGGATTACAGGCTTGAGCCACCGTGCCCGGCCTCTTATATCTGGAGTTTTAAGATATCTCGTGCAAAATCCACAAGGTCTTTTAAGAGGCGCACCTGTTTTGCAATAAGAAATGAGGGCTAGTTAAGGGGAAAAAAAAGTAGATTGGGTGGGAAATGATTATACTTGAGTTGCAAGGCTGGGTCACGTGTTTTGAAGAAGTCGTACCATGCAAATGGGCTTTGGTGAAGCTCCGAGTCTAGAGACCTTCGTTCCTGGGTCCCAGGTAGCTTCGGATCAAAGCCTGTGGGAAACGCTACCTGCACCTGCCTCTAGCTAACCCCAGTAGTTCTCACAGCGACGGGCTGCTCCGAGGGGGCTTCCGGGCGCCAGGGCTGCCTGCCCAGCTTGGTTCCCAGCGTGGGTTTCCAGGGCCTGGTCCTTCATGATGGGGAGTGGAGGGAGCTGATATTGCAGGAGGAGCCTGGAGAATCCCAGGACCCCCTGGGACGGGGAGAGAGATGGTTTTAATTAGAGCTGAGAGATGGGAAATAAGGCAGAGCGGAATGACATCTTAATGAGGTTTAATGAAGCTGTCTGCTGATGGGGACAGCTGTCACCCAGAGCTGTATTCCAGCCAAGCCACTTTGTGATGGAGGAAACTCGGAAAAAGGCGGTTTGAAGGCAGCTGAGGAGGGAGAGGTGGTCAGACTCGGAGCTGGGATTTTTCTCCATTTGCCTCTTAATTCCAACACCTCATTGACAAGGGATTCCAGCTAGTGGACCATATTACAATAGCCTCCAACCTTTCAAAATTCCCTGTTGTGCAAAACTAAGGTGTGCCTCTTCAAAGACCTTGTGGATTTTGCACAAGATGTTTTAAAAATTCAGACGTAAGAAATGAGAAGCGCAAGGATTTTGAGGGCTGAACCTTGGCTCCTTGCTTGTCCAGTGGGGATACCATGGCCTCCCTTATAGAGTTGTTGTGAGAATTGGGGGGTGGCTGGGAGTTAAGCACAGAGGTGTGATGTCCAGGAGAGGTAAGTTTAACCCCAGCTCTTCTATTGACTATCTGGGTGGTGTTGGACAAGCGTGAACCTCTTTAAGCTTCAGTTTTCCCATCTGTAAAATGGGAAAACCTACTAGACAGTGAAGTTGGCAGAGGTCAGGGAGAAGCAAAAGCACTCTTCCAACATGCTCAGCACATAGGAAGCACTCAATAAAGAGGGCACAGAACATTCCATGTGCCCTGCATGGAGGAGGTGCACAATAAATCTCGATTCTCTTCCTTTTTTCTTTCTTCACTGTGTGGTGGGTTCCAAGGGATCCCTGTGCAGGGAGGGTGATCTCAGCCTCCACACAGCCCAATAGCCAGGCCACACCCGCTGCCCCAGGACCTTTGCACATTCCAGTTTGGGACCTGTCTGGGAGACCCCTTTTGTCTCTGCACATGGCCACCTCTCATCCTGGCCTGGGCTGGTGGGGTAGGCTGATGGGGTCCCGGGTGGCTGATCAGAGCTGAGATTTGGGACTCAGTCTCGTCAGTTTCATGGATGTCAGAGTGAGGTTACCAAGGTCCTAGTGTGTTTGTGCTGCTGTAACAAAATACCTGAGATGGGGCAATATAGAAAGAAGAGAAATTTATTTCCCACCGTTCTAGGGGCTGGGAGTTCAAGATCAATGCGCTGGTGGTTTCTGTGTCTGGTGAGAGCCTAGTCTTTGCTTCCAAGATGATACCTTGTTGCAGTATCCCCCCGGGTGGGGACGAACGTTGTATCCTCACTTGGCAGATGGACAGAAGGGGATCGAAGGGGCGAACTCCCTCCACCAAGGCCTCTTATAAGGGCACCTATTCCCCCATGAATGCAGAGCCCTCATGACTCAACCACCCCCTAAAGGCCACACCCCTGGACACTGTCTCATTTGGATTAAGTTTCAGCATAAGTTTGGAGGTGATAACAACATTCAGACCATAGCACTGTGGAAAAGCCAGTGACCATCAAGCCTCAGGTGCCCCTGTGTTTTGATGGCAGCTGAACTCAGACGTCTGTCACAACCTGCTTGCCCGTGTCTGAAAGTTCAGGATCAGGAGCTCCTCTGAGTGCCTCTCTCTGTAGGTTCTTAGCAGGCTTCACACAGCCCCGCTGAGATGCCCAGAGACCACCCCTCTGACAGGCAGCTTTTCTCTGTAAGCTTCTAGAAGGCCCCACTGAACAAGCTGGGGAAGGAGGCCAAGGGTCAGCGCTGGGCCCTCCCACCTCTGGCTCCATGCCGCTCCCTGCACTAACTCCCCTTGGCTCTCTTGCCCACCCTGTCTACCTCTGGAAACTTTTTCAGGTCCGTTCTTCTCAAAATGCCAATTCAAGATCTGTACGTGTCTTTCTTTTCCTGGCTACCCTTCGCCCAACCCAGTCAAGACATCTGGCTGGGTCCCAGTCACTTTAGTCCTGAACAGCAGCTCCTCCGTCATTTTGTTCAACATTGTTATAAAGTTGATGAGAAAAGAAATCAATGTCCAACTGGAGCCACTGTCTGCGCGGCATCTGCATGTTCCTCCTATGTCTGCGTGGGTTTTTCTCCAGGCACTCTGGTTTCCTTCCACATCCCAGAGGTGTGCGCATTAGTGAACTGGCGCATCTAATGGTCCCAGTATGAGTGGGCATGGGTGTGTGTGGGTGCGCCCTGCGATGGGATGGCGCCCTGTCCAGGGTCGGTGCCTGCCAGGTGTCCTGAGCTGCTGAGACAGGTTCCCACCACTCGCAACTCTGAACCGAAATAAGTGGATCAGAAACACGAATGAACGAAGGAGTACAAAGTATTAAAAACAAAAATCTGTGGCTGGGCATGGTGGCTCACTCCTGTAATCCCAGCATTTTGGGAGGTCAAGGCGGGCAGATCACTTGAGGTCAGGAGTTCCAAACCAGCCTGACCAACATGGAGAAACCCCGTCTCTACCAAAAATACAAAGTTAGCTGGGTGTGGTGGTGCACGCCTGTATTCCCAGCTACTCAGGAGGCTGAGGCAAGAGAATCACTTGAACCCAGGAGGCGGAGGTTGCAGTGAGCCAAGATTGTGCCATTGCACTCCAACCTGGGCAACAAGAGGGAAACTCCGTCTCAAAATCTGTAAAGTTCTGTATATGATCATCATACATATGCACGACTGTGGACAAAGCGTAGCAAGCCCTTCGGATTGATGATGTTTGTTTTTTACTGCACGGTCGTAGGAGGGGCTCCTGGCAATTTTGACTTTGCAAACATTTATTCCTTGATTTAACCCATTACCACTCTGACTGCTGTCACTCATGGATTCCCCCCAAACTGGGTAAATAATGATCTTATTTGTTTTTATTAATCTTTCTTGAATGTATGGGTAGCTCACACTTATATCAATATTCCATATTAGAAGTATTTTGGTGGTTATTGAGTTTGGTGATGTTTTTGTGACCAGATTGTGCCATAGGAACTTAATTCTTGTTATCTATTAGCCTACGTTAAAATTGGGTTTCTTATACGTTGTTTTGCTTAAAGTTGCAATTTCCAAAAACATATTGATGATGTTGAGTGAGGACCTACTGTTAAGTTTTCTGAAGGGATAGCTCTTCCCATGAACCTCAGTCTATATATTGAACAGTGGACTTCTGCCAGGCACGGTGGCTCACTCCCATAATCTCAGCACTTTGGGAGGCCAAGGCAGGAGGATTGCTTGAGGCCAGGAGTTCGAGACCCACCTGGGCAACATAGTGAGACCCCATCTCTACAAATAATTTAAACATTATCTGAGAGTGGTGATGTGGGCCTGTAGTTCTAGATACTCTGGAGGCTGAGGTGGGAGGATCACTTGAGCCTGGAATGTCGAGGCTGTAGCAAGCTGTGATTGTGCCCCTGTACTCCAGGCCTAGGCAATGGAGCAAGACCCCGTCTCAAAAAAGAACCCCCCACAAAACAAAAAAACAAAACGACGAGAACAAAAACAGCAGACTTTACCTGGGGTTCTCCTGTGTGTAAGGCACTGTGCTGTGCACCATTGTGTGGGGCAGAGAAGGCCAGGAAGTCAAGGCTCACCTGTTCCATATGAGCCAAACCCCACCTGTAGAGATGAGGTCTGTGCACATGAAAAGACAATCAAGCCCAGGCCATCTCTGCTAAATGCCGGCTCATGAAGTAGGAGGCAGCAAAGACTGTGGAGTCAGAGGTGGGCTCATACCCGCCTTGGCCACTCAGCTGTACGGCTTTGAGCAATCAGGGCCCTCCAGCTGTCCGTGCCTTCTTTTCCATACCTGTGAAATTGACATGGTGGTTATACCACGTTGCAGGATTGTTTTATGAATTGGCAGTAATAGGGGAGCCGGGCACACAGATGCCAGGATTATAGATGTTTGATGAGCACATGGCCAGGTGGGTGTCCAGTTAGCCTGTCTTGTGGGGCAGATGAGCTGGTAATGGGTGGATGTGCTGCTTGTCTAGGGCATTTGCACGCGAACGAAGGGACTCTGAGACACACTGTACTTGCACCTAAAGGGCTGGATTGTGGACAGTGGGATCTCAGGCCATGGAGGTATCTGGGGCCAGGAATAGAGGGGAGGGTTGTCGAGGACTCCCACGGCTCCAGCCTGGGCGGACACAGCCATGCTCATTTGATTGTGCTTTGCTTTATTGCGCTTTGCATGCAGGAGTCCTCACAAAGCCCCGTTGGTGGCCTCCAGCTGCGCCCAAGTGAGGCCCAGGGACCCCTGGGGTTTCCTACCCATGACCCTCTCTGACACTGCGGTGTAGTGTAGCCTGCCCAAGAGGGAAGGAAGTCCAGGCGCCAGGGCAGAAGACTGAGAGGTTGATAGGGCTTCTCTGAGTGTCCAAATCTGCTTCTCGGCTGAGTTCCTGGGAAGTTCTGCTTCATCCTTCCAGGCGATGCTACGGTCTGGAAAGTCCTGGGAGATGAGAAAAACACTGCCATGGGCATTTCTGGAGGATGAGACTCTCTAGTCTAAGAAATATAGACCAGAGAATCCCTTTGGGAAAACAAAAAGTTGTTGTGTTGTTGCTGTGGTTTATCTGGTGCCTGTGTTCATGCAGTTCTCATGTGAAGCTGGGTCTCCGGTGTGGACAGAGAGCACATTGCTCCATCAGCAGGGAGTTGGGGGAAAGGGCTGGCAGACACAGTCATGGATGAATGGCTCCTGGGGGAGGGCAGCAGGCGGCGGGTACAGTGTGAAGGGCACACATCGGGTCAACAACGTCATGACCCCTAAAGCCCCCGGTGCTATCTTCAGTCACTGCCCCAACCCAGGGGTCCTGCACTCCTGACTTCTAAACCCAGAGATGAGTTCTGCTGGTGTCTGGCTGCATCTGCGTGGAGCAGCACACCTCTGTGTGTCTGGCTTCCTTCACGCCACACTTTGTGTGAGGACCACATATGTGGTGGCCCACAGTAATGTTCTTTCATTTTCAGAGTTTATTTCTTTTCTTCTCCTTCCTTCCTTCCTTCCCTCCTTTCTTTTTCTTTCTTTTTCCCTTCCTTCCTTCTTTCCTTCCTTCCTTCCTTCTTTCCTTTCCTTTCTCCTTTCCTTTTCCTTCCTTCCTTCCTTCCTTCCTCCTTCCCTCCCTCCCTCACTCCCTCTCTCCTTCCTTCCTTCCTTCCTTCCTTCCTTCCTTCCTTCCTTCCTTCCTTCTTTCCTCCCTCCCTCCCTCCCTTCCTCCCTTTCTCTCTCTCTCTCTCTCTCTCTTTCTTTCTTTCTTCCTTTTTTTTGACAGGCTTTCACTCTGTCACCCAGGCTGGAGTACAGTGGTTCAATCATGGCTCACTGCAGCCTCCACCTCCTGGGTTCAAGTGGTTCTCCCACCTCAGCCTCCTGAGTAGCTGGAACCACAGGCACACACCACCACACCCAGCTAATTTTTACATTTTTTGTAGAGATAGGGTTTTGTCATATTGCCCAGGTTGGTCTCAAACTCCTGGACTCAAATTATCTGCTTGTCTTGGCTTCCCAAAGGGCTGGGATTACAGGCGTGAGCCACCGCACCCAGCTCATTCCGAGTTTCTTAATCTCTGTGGGCATTGTTGGCATCAAGGGACAGACAGCTCCTTGATGTAGTGGGGTTGTCTGGTGCATTGCAGGATGCCTGGCAGCATTCCTGGCCTTCACCCACTAGATGGAGGATAGTGCCCCCTCCCAAGCCATGATGACCAAAAATGTGTCCAGACATGGCCAGATGTCCTCAAGGGCACGTTATCACCCTGATTGAGGACCACTACTGTAGGGTATTCTGTGTTACGAATATGTCATGAATTTTTTATCCACCTATCATGGCCACTTGGGTTGTTTCTAGCAGTTGACTATCATGAATTGAGCTGCTATGTGCATTCGTAGACATGTTCTTGGGTGGATGTCCACATTCATTTCTGCTGGATGACCAGGATGGAATTGTTGGGTTATGGGGCAGGCATATATTTAGCTTTAAGAGATACTGCCAAACAGCTTTCCACAGTGGTTGTAGCAGTTTGCACTTTCACCAAGTGCATGGGTATTCCAGTTGCCCCACATCTTTATCAATAACACTGAATTTTTTTCTTTGCATTTCCCAGAGGTTGACATTTCGACATATGGGTCTTGGCCATTGGGACATCCTCTTAAAGAAGTTCCTATTCAAGTATTTTGCTCATTTTTTCCTATAGGATTATCTGCCTTTTTCTTATTGATTTGTAGTAACTCTTTATATATGATGGATAAGACTCCTTTGTTAGATATGTATATTGCAGATGTCTTCTCTCACTCTTTAAACTCACAGACTTTTAGAACCAGGGGCACTCTGTGTTTCCCACATCAAATACCCTGGTGCACATGACTGCCATTGCTTAACTGTACTTTTTGCAAGACAGTGAATTTCATAAGAGCAGGGCTGTGTGTCTGATCTGTTCACCCTAGAACTCCCAGCACAGAGGGCTTAGCGCTGAGTGGGTACAAAATAAATATATGTGGAAGGAAAGTATGAGCAAACCTCCCATTGGGATTTTTTTTTCTTTGTAGTTTAAAGCTTCCACGTTTCAGCAATTATTGATTCCCAGGCAACCACAGTAAAAAGCAGAGATTGAGGCACATGCCTGCTCCCTTGCCCCCCGCCTGAGGGTGGCAGCCAGCTCCTGAGTCTGTCTGTCATTCCCCTGCCAGTTGGAACTCTGCCCACCTGCACCTGCCCTGAGGGAGGCGGGGTCTCTCCCAGAGAAGTCACATTTTAATTAACTTCCCCGGCAGTCACTGGAGAGGCCGGATCATTTTCATAAACAAATGAGGCCGGGCGCGGTGGCTCACGCCTGTAATCCCAGCACTTTGGGAGGCCGAGGCGGGCGGATCACAAGGTCAGGAGATCGAGACCATGGTGAAACCCCGTCTCTACTAAAAATACAAAAAAAATGAGCCGGGCGCAGTGGCAGGCGCCTGTAGTCCCAGCTACTCGGGAGGCTGGGGCAGGAGAATGGCGTGAACCCAGGAGGCGGAGCTTGCAGCGAGCCAGGATCACGCCACTGCACTCCAGCTTGGGCAACAGAGCAAGACTCTGTCTTTTCAAAAAAAAAAAAACAAAAAACAAAAAACAAATGAGAGGCCAGAGCTTTGTCTGCAACTCAGAGAGCATAGTATGGAAGGAATTCAAAACAAGCCACCCTGCAGAGTCCCCATGCACCCACCTGAAACTCAGAGCTCCATCACTCCTGAGGGACACTGGGGTCTGGGATTTGAGATGGAAAAGAAGAGGGAGAGAAATGATCAACTGTTGTGTAGAAAAGAGCCAATGGTCTCAAAGTAGGCTGGATGAACTGCACGTCTGTGTACCCCTAAAATTCAAAACCTAACTTTAGATGAGATGGCATTAGCAGGTGGGTCTTTTAGGAGATGATTAGGTCATGAAAGCAGAGCCCTCATGATGGAATTTGTGCCCTTAAATGAAGAAGAAGAAAGCTAACTCTCTCTTTCTGCTCTCTGCCACGTGAAGATATAACAAGAAGGCGGCCATCTGCAAACCAAGAAGAGAGCCCTCACCAAGACATTGGGTCTATTGGTTTCTAGATCTTGGACTTCCCAGCCTCCAGGACTTTGATAAATAAATGTCTATTGTTGAAGCCACCCAGTCAATGATAATTTGCTATGGCAGCCTGAGCTGACGAAGACATAGTGTTTTACCCACTCATTTATTCAACCCCTATTTATTAGCATCTATTCTACACTGAGGCTTGGGAAAAGAAGAGTGAGAATAAAGATTCACGGGGTATACAAAAAATCTCCGTACCTTCTGCTCACTTCTGTTGTGAACCTAAAACTGCTGTAAAATATAAAGTCTGTTTTTTAAAAATAACCTTAAAAAATAAAGATTGGATCCCTTTCCTTGTGGGGCTCACAGGCTCATGAGGGAAGACAGACATTAAACTGATCATTATGCAATGAATGACTTAAGTAGTGTACTTTGTAATTTTATTTGAGATGTAATTCACATTCCCTACAATTCACCCATTTAAAATGTAGAATTCAATGGCTTTTAATATATTCACAGAGTTGTGACACCATCACCGCAATCAATTTTAAAACATTTTCATCACTCCCCAAAGAACGCCCCTTAGCCATCACAGCTACAATCATTCCATCCCTTCCCCCGACCTGTCACCGGCCCTGGCAACCACGAAGCTACTTTTTGTCTCTGGATTTGCCTGTTCTGGACATTTCATGTAGATGGAATCATGCAGGACGCGGCAGTGCTCTGTGTCTGGCTTCTCAGCATGATGTTGTCAACTCCACCCACACTACCACGGGTACTACCCTGTCATTTTGTAAGTGCCGTGAAGGTAGGCTGAGGCCGCTGTGGTGCCACCATATAATAAGGAGGCTTGTCTAGGACTGATGCCAATCTGGGAAGGCTTCCCAGAGGAAGTGGCTTTTAATATCAGGCATTTATTGTGCACCTGCTCTGTGTCAACAGGAAAAAGAAGGTAATAGGAGCCATGGCTCTGGCTGGATAGGAGTGTGTAATCCAGGCAGGGGGGTCTGCATGTGCATTCATGGAAACTGAGAAGGTGGCAAGTTCTAAGCCCCAAATGAACAGAATAGATAGTCAGAGTCACTGGCATTCAGACGAGGGTGAGCCATGGTGAACCCAGGGGTCCCAAGAGCTTCTGGCAGAGACAGGGCTTGAAGAATAAGGACCAGTAAGGGTGGGCCTTGAGGAAAGAGCAATGGAGGCGGCTGGATGCCTGTGGTCCTTCAGACAAGGGGGGAGTGGGTTCGTCTGTCTCAACAGTGGGGCCATAGGGGAGCCTGGGAGGCAAAGCCACAGGGCTGGGTGGGGTTGGAGGGTGCAGGACCTGGACTGCCAGATGAAGGAGGGGTTTATTCTAGAGGCAGTGACGAGCCACGCTGGGTGGTCCTTGACCATCTCTCTACCTCTCAGCACCCAACCTGTGGGAGCTGGAGAGATGGGGATATAGACGAGATGGCAGGAGACAGTGAGGCCAGAGCCTACCAGACCCTCTGGACAGTCTTTGGTGTGGCCAGAGTGGAGAGATCCCAGGAAATGTAACACCCTGTGACTTTGAGTCCACAGCCTGTGGCCTGTGGCCTGTGGGAGGAGCAGCTGAGCCTACCCTTCTCAGTAATGGCCCCGGGGCCTGCTGGCACCAGGGAGCCACAAGAAGCTGGGGCTGTGGGCATTTCTTTGGCTTGTGGATCTGAGCATGAGCTGGGGGCAGCCAGCCTGGGTTCCAGTGCCGGCTCTGCCACTTCCTACTGCTTGACCTGAGGCAACCTGTCGGATCTGTCTGTGCCTCAGCTTCCCCCTGAGAAACGGGGATGGTAATGAGAACTGCCTCACTGGGTGGCTGTGCAGACGGCATGAGGGAAGGCCAAGGAACCCCAAACATTGTGCCTGGGATGCAGTCAGAACCCAGCAAGTGCCCATCGATGCAGCAGGTGCGATGGGGTTTGCAGCACTGTGCAGGACAGGGCCTCTGACCTCGAGGAGCTGCTGTGCTAAAGGGAGACCATGTGGCAGGATGATCAAGAGCGCCAGCCAGGAGGACGGGCACACCTCCATGCGATGCCCTGCCCAGCCCTTGGGGACTGGGGATATCGACCCTGCCTCTCTAGGCCTCAGTTTCTATAGCTATAAATGGGTGGTGGGTGGGGGGCGTCTAATGTGGTTGATGACAGGGCAATTTCATTTGTACAAACCACCTCTGAGACGTCAAGGAGTTCCCTAGAGTCACAGGGAGTAAGGACAGCTGGCCAGGTGCAGATGGGTGGCAGTGGCCCTGTCACTGTGTCTTCCCCAGGTGAGCATTCGAGGAAGTGACTTCCTCAGTGATGATGGTTTGAGTGGTCCCTGGTGTGAGGAAGGTGGGAATGAAGGTAGGAAAGAGGTCTCCTTCCCTCGACGGGGCCTCCAGATGAGGCCTCCCGAACTGGGTCTTTCATTTCCAGCTTGAGCCAGCCAGGTCTAGGCTCCACCCCAAACACAGCTGCCCAGCTCAGGGACTATGCCTCCCCACTCCGACAATACAGATGTGCCGAGAGCCCTCCCATCTCCGATGTCTTCATTTGCCTTCAGCACAGACACGCGGACCCGCTTCTGCCGTGTGACCCTGTGCCAGCCGCAGCCTGCGCTCCTCCCAGGGAGGGCTCTGCCACCCACTCCTGTGCCGCCCTGAAGGAGGCGGCAGGGCCTGGGGCAACGCAGGCATCTGGTGCCTCCCTGCCGCCGGATTACAATACGGTTGGTCTGAGACTCCACCCCTCACCTGTGCTCTCTGTCCTTCCCCCGACAGGCTGAACTCGGCAAGCCCCGGGAAAGAAGCTACAGTCTGCCCGGCATTAATTTTAATTACGGACTCTACATCCGAGGGCTTGATGGAGGAGTCCCTGAAGGTGAGCGAGCAGCTTTGGAGCATGAGGGCAGAGGAGTGGGCGGGAGGCTCACCCCTCTTCACAGAGCCCTTGACCTAGCTCGCTGCTAGGCAGCTGGTTGGGTGCTGGAGAAAGACCCAGGGACCCGGCCAGCCTGGGCAACTGAGTGGTAAAACCCAGGAAGTGGCCCAGACGGGGAGGGCCAAGCAGGGCCCTGGTGTACGGTGTCAGGGAACTAGCATGGGCACCCGCCCCCTGGCAGGGACCGTGTGCACTGTGCTGCTCAGGTTACAAGTACAGAATGAGCCTGGGACCAACCCTCTCTCTGCCCAGAGGAAGTCAAGGGCCAGGCCAGCCCAGCTCCAGGGAAGATGCTTGACTTCGGTATGCTCTGGGATCTCTGGGAGCCCCGATCCCACCCTTTTGGGCCATCATGCTTTCTGGGGGGCAGGTAGGGTTGTCACCCAGCAGGCTCAGGTAAATGGGAAGGCCGAGGACGCGCGTACCCCTATTTCTTCTTGATCAGCTGCCTCAGGGTGCTTACTCCCAGGCTGACCACTGCCCCGTGGGTCTCTCCCTGCCATCAGCCATCGGACGCTGGAACGTGTTTAAGCAGCAGCCCACCTGCCCCCACGAGCTGACCCGGAATTACATCGCAATGAACCGTGGGGCGGTGAAAGCCGGCCTGGTGACTGCCCAGGAGAACTTGCTCTACCGTCAGCTCAACGACATCCGCATCAGTGACCAGGATGACCGGCGCCTGAAGAAGGAGCCGCCCCCTCTCCCTCCAAACATGACATTTGGGATCCGGGCACGGTGAGGTGGCTGGCAGCCAGGGCTTCATCCCTTGAGGGGTGGGGGTACCAGCTGAATCAGGGACAAGGTCGGAGGCTGACAGGGACGTGGAGCATCCTGCCAGCCCCACTCTCCTCTCTCCAATGACTGTCTCTTGTGTGACTTCTGTAGCCACACCCTGAATCCTGCTGAGCTGGGTCCTGGCCTTACAGTGGGTACCCTGTAGGGCTGTGCACAGGTCACCCACTTTCCCTTGATCAACAAACAGTGATTGAGACCTGTCCCTGGGCCAGGCCCAGTGACTCATCTCTGTAATCTTAGCACTTTGGGAGGCCCATGTGGGAGGATCGCTTGAGTCCAGGAATTGGAGACCAGGCTGGGCAACGTGGCAAAACCCCATCTCTACAAAAAAATTTTAAAAATTAGCTGGGCATTGTGGCATGTGCTTATAGTACCAGTTACTTGAGGGCTGAGGTGGGAGGATTGCTTCAGCCCAGGAGGTCGAGGCTGCAGTGACCCGTGATTGCACCACTGCACTCCAGCCTGGGCAACAGAGTGAGACCCTGTCTCAAAAAAAAAAAAAAAAAAAAAAAAGGCCTGCCTCTGTCTTCATGGAGCAAGAGAGGGGAGAGCCTGCCAAGTTACCCAAGCACAGCACCAGCCTAAGGAAGCCACGAGAGAGGCTCTGGAGCCTGGGCTCAAACCTGGACTCTGGCCATGACTGGCGGTGGGATCCTTGCCCCAGCTTCCGCATCTGTAGAATGGAGATAAGAGCAGCACCTGTTTCGCCGTATGCTGAGGTTTCAGTGATGTAACGCATACAAAAACCTGAGCACAGGGCCTGGCCTACAGAAGGCGCTCAATAAATGTTAGCTAGTGTTCATGTTAAGATATGATGTAATGTGAGTTGTAGATCCAAGAGCTATGAAATTTTTAAAATTTTTTGTTGAGGCAGTAAAAGGCACAAATCACGGCGTGTTCAGCTTAACGCAATTTTACAAATGGACACACTCAAGTAACTACCACTAAGATAAAGATATAGAATAAATCTGGCACCCCAGAAAGTTCTGGCACACCCCTGAGAAGCAGCAGTTCTATTCTATTCTTCCATCCCCTGAGAAATGACTGTCCGGTGGCCCCACTGTCACCACAGGTTAGATGACCGGCATGCACGTCCCAGTGGGTCCACATCCTCACCATTGTCAACAAGGGCACGACTGGCTTGGCGCTTAGATCAGCTCCCTAGTGCTAATGAGGGCCCACAGGCCACACACAAGTAAATGGAGGGAGATGGGGGGACACCAGAAGAGCCACGTGTCCCATCCAGTCAACGCCCCGTCTTCTTCTGATTGTCCTACAGAAACCAGCTAACTGCTCTCTCTTCTAACAGAATTGGCCCTTCCCAAGCCACCTTCCACGTTACTCCAGAGTTATCTTGCGAACACACAGATGAAATGAGCCAGACGTGACCCATGTCCCAACCCTGGCACACAGGACATTCTATAAAAGCAGAACGTAGTTGCGTTTAATCAAAACTCACTCATGGCTCACGTGATTGGAAAGTGCAGGGATGACTTCAGGCACAACAGGATCTAGACAGTCAGGAAACGTCATCAGCAACAGGTCTCTCTGTTTCTTGGCGGTGCTTCCTGATTTTGGCTCCATTCTCTGAGAAGCTTCTTCTTCACCTGCAAATGGCCAGCAGCAGTTCTAGTCTGGTTTTCTCTTAACAGCCCAGTGCAAAGGGCATTGGTGTGACCTTGAGTTCAAGACTCTTTGGGCCAGCTCGGGGTTACATGACTATCTTTTTTTTTTTTCAGACAGTATCTCTGTCTGTTCCCCAGGCTGGAGTGCAGTGGCACAGTCTCAGCTCACTGCAACCTCTGTCTCCCTCCCAGGTTCCAGTGATTCTGCTGCCTCAGCCTCCCGAGTAGCTGGGACTACAGGTGCGCACCACCACGCCTGGCTAATTTTTGTATTTATAGTAGAGACGGGGTTTCACCATGTTGGCCAGGCTGGTCTTGAACTCCTGGCCTCAGGTGATCCACCCGCCTTGGCCTCCCAAAGTGCTGGGATGACGGGTGTGACCCACGGTGCCCGGTTACATGACTATCTTCTACTCAACCGCTGTGGCCAGGGCTGAGATGCCAGGTCTGGGTCATATGTCTGCCTCTGAGTCAATGGCTGAGGCCGGGGGAATCTGAAGCCTGACTGGCCTGGTCTGCCAGGGGAATCGGAAGCTTGGCTGGCCTGGTCTGATGATGCACCCTTTCCTGGAGTCAGGGGCGAAATCAGTCCCTGCAATCCACATGGGCTGATGGTGGAAAAGACGTACAGACCAGGGTTCTGTTCCAGGAGGGGAATGGATGCCAGGCAGGCAGCAGGACTGCCCAGCCCTTTCCACATCACGGCACAAGCTGGTCATTAGTACAAAAATGACCAATATTTGTGCATTGCACTGAATAAATAAATAGAAGCGGCTGCTCCCAGACAGTGGTGGGCTTCTTGCTATCTGGAGCCCGGTTCAGTGGCCTGTGACTGACAGAGCCAATGTCTTAGCCCATCTGTGTGGCAGCATCCAGGCCGGGCCTCGTTCAAGGCCATTGACATTCCATCCCTAGCTTGTGTTTCCAGTCTCCCCTCTTGCCTTTCCTGGACTAGGTGCCTTCCTCTGACTGTACCATCATATATATATATATATATATATTTTTGGGGGGTGGTAGTTCCTTCTTTATTTTTTCTAATTTTTTATTGTGGTAAAACATACATAAGATTTATCATCTGAACCATTTTTAAGTATACAATTCAGTGGGAGTGATTACATTCACGTTGTTGTGTGACCATCACCACCATCCATCTCAAGAACTTTCTCATCCTTCCAAACCGAAACTCTTTCCCTATTAAACACCACCCCCCAGCCCCCGGCACCCACCATTCTACTTTCTGTACCTATGAATTTGACTACTCTAGAGATCTCATATGAATGGAATCATGCAACGTGTGGCTTTTGTGTCTGGCTTATTTCGTTTATCGTAATATCCCCACGGTTCATCCATGTTATAGCGTGCCTCCGAATCTCATTCCTTTTCAAGGCTGAGTCATGTTCCCTGTGCGTATGGATTGCGTTTGGTTGCCTCATTCATCCACTGATGGACGTTTAAGTTGTCTCTACCTTTTGGCTATTGTGAATAATGCTGTTGTGGAGGTGGACGTACCCGTGTCTGTTCCAGTCTTGCTTTCAGTTCTTTTGGGTGTAGACCCTGTAGTGGGATTGCGGGATCAGGTGGTAATTGCGTTTTAAGTTTCTGGGGACCCGCCACGCCGCTGTCCACAGCACGTGCTGTGTATGCCCTTGTATGCTTTTCCCAGCATCCTACTCATGGGAAAGAACCCTGAGGGGAATGAGTCGGTGGGAAAACCTACGCATTCTTCAAAGTTCAGCTCAGCATCGCCTCTTTGGTAAGTTTTCCCACCTCTCATGGCCTCAGGCATGTCTGTCCCCAGAAATGCATTTCTATGCACCAGCCCTGAAACCAGGAAGGTGACACTAGAGACACATTGGCAAGTCACTTCGGGGCTGGATTAATGAACTCCTGTACATCATCCTCCCTGTACCTTTGAAATCGTCCCCCAGGTGGGTCCCCCAAGGCATCTCCTGTGACTTTTGCTGCTGACCCGACTTCTCTTCTCAGCTCTCAACACATGTGCCCTCCCTTGCCCTGTTCTTACAGGCTGCCTGGGGCAGAGAGGAGCCCCTGTTCCTGGTCCGTGCTGTGCACTAGATTACTAGATCAGTCCATGCTGGTGACCAAGTGTCTCAAACACAGTGTGGTGGCAGGAGAGGGGCCCTGGGCTGGGAGTTGGCCTGGGATGCTAGTTCCAGCTTTGTCACCAACTCTCCACGTCACATTCCCCCCCAGGGCTTCTGTTTCCCCATCTGTAGACAGGGGGCTGCACTAGTAACACACATACTCATCACAGCACTCTGTGATTCTCAGGCTATGTTGTTGCCTCCTCAGCTTGGCTCTAAACCTTCATGCCAAATTATTTTCGTGGTCATAAAAACCCTGTACCAGAGGTGGGCAGGATTCCTGTCCAACTGAGGCAGGCAGAGGTTAATTGACCTCCCCAAGTTCACGCAACCTCTTCATGGCAGGGCTTGGCCTGGATTCTCAACCTTTAGTATGTTTATATTTAAAAATAGAGCCGCGTGCAGTGGCTCACGCTTGTCATCCCAGCGCTTTGGGAGGCTGAGGCGGGTGGATCATCTGAGGTCAGGAGTTCGAGACCAGCCTGGCGAATATAGTGAAATCTCGTCTCTACTAAAAATACAAAAAAGAGTCTGGCGTGGTGGCGTCCATCTGTAATCCCAGTTACACAGGAAGCTGAGGCATGAGAATTGCTTGAACCTGGGAGGTGGAGGTTGCAGCGAACCAAGATCACACCACTGCACTGCAGCCTGGGTGACAGAGTGAGACTCCATCTCAAAAAAAAAAAGAAAAAGAAAAATAGAAAAGATTGGAACACAAAGGACACTGGTGATCACCTGGTTCAAAGCCCTTATTTAAAACAGGAGAAAAGAGAAGGAAGTTCAGAGAGATGAAGAGAGCTTCCCAAAGTTGCACAGCAATTTGTCAACTGAGACAGGTCTGGAGTCCAGTTGTCAGGCTCCCCATCCAGTGCTCCTCACTCTGTGTCCTACTTCCTTGGAACCGACGTGCAGCCAGAACACCCACAGCTTCTCATCCCGGGGCCGGGGTTTTCCACGGCATTACTGAAGTCAGCTGGGCTCAGAAAGGACAAGCACTATCATCCAGCTCTCAATACAGAATCTTAAATTGCTATAAAACCGAGTGGCCACAATTCCAGGGAAAGGACGTGATGAAGTGCTGGCTATATCTTCTGTGATGGTAAATGAGCTTTGCATATGCAAATTGAATGGATTTTAAAATGGTATTTAATGACAATTTTCGTAGCAGACATTAACATTAATTGCACAAAAATGAAAATGCTGCATTAGGTTGCTGTTAGCAGCAAATATCGTGGCCATAAAGCTTTATCTTTATCAACAGCAGCCCTTTCTGATGTGACGGGCAGCTCCGCAAATTGCAGGCAAAAGGGCTTTTATAGAGCAGAAATATCCCCCAAAGCAGGCCCAAATCAGCATCAATTTCGCTTTATTTCTTTGTAAATGGAGGTTAAATGGCTGCTGGAAAAGCTTTTACTGAGATGCCCAACTTGCGTGGAAAGCCTCCACCTTGCAGCATAAATGCAGAGGAACGGTGACAAAATCATCGCCCCGCTCCCTAATGGGGCTATTACTTTAAAGTTATGGGGCCAAGGCCCATTTTCCAATGATCACCTTTTACAAGCCTCAACTGTATTTATTTCTTTACTTTAAAAGCATGTTAAAACACCAAATCCGATTACACCCGACAGAGGAGGGGTTAGGGCAAGTTTGGTCCCATAAATAAATAAAACAAAACAAAAACAAAATGAGCGTTATTTACTCACAATTACAGATGTGTTAAAAAAAAAATAAAGTCCCACCTCAGACTGAATCCACTAAAGCTCCCTCTAAGCTAGGATGCTAATGAGCAGAGGAGTGGTGCCTGCCACCCTGTGAGCTACAATTCTGACCACAGCCAGCCCCCCAGCCCCACCCACGTCTAGATTTGCAATGGGCAAATGAATTGTGGTGAGGGGTGCACCCCCTCTTCTCCACATGTCTCTGAATCTATGCATTCAGCCTTAATACCAGATGGGATGCAACGCCGAATTTCGATTATTCAATTACTTCCTTCCCAGTTATCCTATTTGGTTCCCAACCCACACCGATTTGTTGCGGGTTGTCACTAAATCGGAAGGGTGCATTTTAATCCAAAAGCCTCTGTGACTCGCAGGAAGTGGAGACCTGAGGAGTTACCTGGAAAATAGGGGTCGTGTAGGCATGGGGGCAGACTGGGGGCTGTGGCCCGATCAACCCACAGAGGAGTTTGGCTGGTGCAGTGATTAAAGAAAAAAAAAAGGTTGAGTTGCCACATTTTTAAAAACGTAGGGAGATTTCATATAAATACCTGGATTTTCTACTTCCCTTGAAAAAACAGAAGCCTGGGCAAGTGGAACGGCGCTCTGCCCGGCCCTAGGGGCTGGGGCTGAGGGGCAGCGTCCCTTTGGACAGAATCCATGGACCGTTTATCCCAGTCCTCACCCAGACTGGCTTCTCTCATTTTTGTTACCTGCCTAGTCCAGGTAGGCACTGAGTTTGGAACCACTGGTGTAGACGGATGGTCTCGATCCCTCAGCTAACTGTGGCTTCTTTTTGTCCTCTGATGACAGTATGAGCCACCGGTAACAAAAGCTGCTCTGCATCGATCTTAAACATGGAGGCATTTTGCACACATAATTGTTAACCCTCACATCCTTCCTATGAGACAGGTATCATTCTGCACGCTTCACAGGCCAGGAAAGGGAGGCAAGGGCCGTCCCCGAGGCATTACAGTGCAGAGCCTGGATTTCTACCCAGTCTGGCGGCTGGCTTTGAAGACCACACCTCTAGGATCAGGCAGCCGGAAAGAGCCCCAGTATTCTCTCACTGCTGTTTCACTGTCAAATCCCAGAATTCAAGTCAGGGAAGAATTTTAAATTCTCATTACCAGCGTGTAGGGCCCTCACACAGATCTCAAAGCACGCTGCGACCCGAGGTCCAGAAACAGATATGTCTGGAGGCCAGAAATGTAACTATTAAAGACACGCTTAATTATTGATGCATTTTAATAAGTGTTTGCAAATGTTCACATGCCCTCGGCACATCTTAATTGTTACTGCTCCTAATTGGCCCAGCATTGTCGATTATGATGAGTCAGGGATGGCGGGGAGGGGAGGAGCAGGGAGGGCCTGGCAGCAGCTGGTGCTCCTGGTGGACTCTGGGCACCCTGGGCTCTGCCACTGCTCTGCTTGGGAGCCTGTGCCACACTCAAGACACAGATGCTAGCAGGAACATCCATCACTCAGTCAATCAGCAAACAGCCCCTTGCGCATCAGTATCTGACATGGGCCAGATGGAAGGTGGGAAGACCCCACTTTGCACTAACAATGGCAACTATGTGTTATTATTACTACCACAGGTCAGACACTGTGCTGAGGTCCTCAGGAGCCTCCTCGTTAACTAACTCTGAATAGCTCAGTGAGTACGAAGTTAGCTTAAGTGAGTACAAGGTTGCAATGCTTCTATCCCCATTTTACAGAAGAAGAGACAGAGGGTCTGAGAGGTGAAGTCATTTGGCTGCTCTGCAGTGCGAGGAGGGTTAGTGTAGCCTAAATGCCTATGACAGTGACCAAGGGTCTGATCTGCCTCCCTGACAAACACAGGGGTGGAGGTGACACGGGCAGAGACTCTGCTTATGTTTTTCCAGCACTAGAAGGGGGATGAGACAGGATTCTGTGTAAGGCCATCCTGTCTGGATTTTTCTTAAAGCTTTAGAACTTAATCTGAACAGATCCAAAGAGCCCGCTGAGCTTCCCCTTTCTGGGTCACTTCCTTCCCTTTCACATTCAGCGGCAACCACTTCCTGATAAACCCAAACTTCTTGTCAGGGCATCCAGAACCTTCGCCACGCTCGATGCGCCAGGCCTGCTTTTCTCACCCCAGGATCTCTGGTGCTGACCACAGTACCTTTGCAGAGGAGGCCCTCGTGGAGTTGCTGAATGAGTGCCTGAACGAATGGCCACATTGGGGTCCAAATATAAAGCCAGTTGCCACGTGCAACCTCAGTAGCATCCTCAGATCAGCACTAATTAGCCTGGTCTACACCCCCAGTCCTGGTGCTGAAAGCCTTCGGACCATAGAAACATAAGAAACATCAGATAAGTGGGAAACGCTGCTGGCCCAGCCTTCTGTCTGCAGCCGCTGCTGGTCCTGCTATCAGATGCATCATCAGCCTGACGCTGACAAATGTGAAGGATGCAGGAAATTTTACAGGCTGTTAAAAAAATGTTTGCTGCCTGACAGGTTTTTTGAATCTCTCTGCCAAGCTGATTTATTTTACAAATTTACAACGGGCCCATCAATCACTCTGGGTTATTTTGTTTCTCCTGGATCCGATGGCCAAAAAAATCCAAGCCACCCACCCAAACTCCTATAAAATAATAATAAGCCCCTTCCCCAGCAGCCATCCCAGAGATCCGAGGCAGTTTCTGAAGGGCGAGACCGCGGCGGCGTTTATTGGTGTCCTGAAACCCGGCTGGATGAAATCTGGTCTGACCACAAGGGGGCGCATGTGGATCTCGCAAAGACTCCTGGGCCTCGGAGAGGGCCAGAAACGTACATTGCCCCGCAGCAAAGCCAAGTTTTTCCTGTCCCCCGCATAATCTGCTCCCTGGCACTGACTGCGACTGTCGTGAATACTCCTCTGCTGTATGTCAGGTCCCAGAGCGCAGGGAGAATGTCGGTTTCATCCATCATTGCATTGTCAGCATCCAACACAATGTCTAGCACATAGTGAGCACTCGAATATGGTCTGGAGCCCTTTAAGACTTTGAGACAGTTATCAGAAGCAAAGAGACAGTCCATCTGAGACCTAGAGAGGGGACGGTATAGCCAGATATGACACTTAATAGACTCCACTGTGATCCCCGCTCCCCACCCCCATTGATGTTATGAGTCTGCAGTGCCCTGAGGCTGCCTCAAAGAATGAATGTGTTCCTCGGCCATGTTAATAGAGGTAGCAAGTTCAGAACAAAGGAGGTGACCTCCTTGCTCTTTTCTGCAGCTCAGGCCATACTTGTAGTATCAAGCTCAAGAATGGAGGACATCATACATTCAAGGGAAGGTTCATAAACAGGAAATGGTCTAGAAGGGAACCATCAGGATGATAGGTGGGAGCGGGGAAGGTGTGCACTGTGTACAAAGAACAGGAGAAGAGCTGAGGTCCTCCTAGCTGGATGTGAAAAGATGCAGCAGAGACACAGCAGCTGTCCATAACCCTCTGAAGCCCTGGTATTAGGACAATGGAGGGGTTTTGCTCTCAGAGGCTTCAGAGAACAAAATGAGGACCAGAGTGTGTGTTGGAAGGCGGCAGTCTTCATAGCTGACACTTTCTGGGCCCTCACTGAGTGACTGCTGCGTGCAACACTGAGCCCTGTACCTCATCTCATTAAATACAACTCTACCAAGTAGAGACTATCAGCCCTATTCTGCAGATGGGGAAACTGAGGCTCAGAGACAGTCACTTGCCCAAAGTCTCCTGGCTAGTTGGAGGCAGCACCAGGATTTGAGCCGAGTCTCCTTCCAGGGCGGCTGTTCATATCCACAGGCCGCATGCTTCCAGGAGGCAGAGCAAGGCCCTGGGCGAGGAAGCCATTTCTCATCCTGAGCTCCGTCCACCATGGTGCCAGCGGCCTGGTGCGGAGGCGAGCCCTCAGCAGCGAGATGGTGGCTGCAAACAGCAGTTACAGCCATCAACGGCCAACGCTGATGAGCACCTACTGGGGCCTGGCTTTCCACAGAGCAACTGGATGAATCCTCGTTGCAGCCCTGTGCGGTGGGCGCCCATCACCTCTATTTATCCATGAGAAAAGGAAGGCATGGTGAGGTTCTGTCCCTCAGCAAGAGGTTGCAGGTGGTGAGTGGAGGTGTGGGGGCTCCGTCCAGGCAGCTTACACCAGGACCCTGGCCCTTAGCGGCCTGAACAGGTTCTTTTGGGAGGTGGATGCATTGGCTGGCTGCCCAGCCCAGGCTACCTCTGCCGGGGCTTTGGGAGCCCCCTGAACTGAGTCTGACAGGGGTCCCCTCCTCCTCAAGGCCTGCCTGCTTCTATGGGCCTGGATCTCCAAGGAGTTCTGTTAAAAGGGGCCCAGGCTGCGGGCTAGGTTTGCTTGGTGGCTCACACCTGTAATCCCAGCACTTTGGGAGGTCAAGGCAAGTGGATCACTTGAGATCAGGAGTTCGAGACCAGCCTGGGCAGCATGGTGAAACCTCATCTATACTAAAAATACAAAAATTAGCCAGACATGGTGGCGGGTGCCTGTAATCCCAGCTACAGGGAGGCTGAGGCATGAGAATCACTTGAACCCGGGAGGTGGAGGTTGCAGTGAGTCAAGATTGCACCACTACACACCAGCCTGGGCAACAAAGCAAAACTTTGTCTCAAAAAAAAAAAAAAAGGTGGGGGATGGGCAGGGAGCCATAACTGGGAGAGGTAGCAGCCTGGGGCCCCAGCCTGGCTGCTCCCGATCCACCCTTTCTCCCTCCGCAAACTCCGGCTGCTCCTTCCTCCTTCGTGGGGGCTTTGTCGCCAGAGCCAGGACACAGACATTTTTCATGCTTTGCCTTGTTTCCCTTTTGGCTCTCCTGTGGCCCGGACAGAGATTTATTCGCGGCCTGACACTCGTGGCATCCCAAGCAGTGAGGGCTCAGGGAGGCGCTGATGGGCCCATAATGGATGGGGCCGCCACTCCCTCGGGGCCTGGCCAGGCCCGAACCCCATCCATCAGGAGCAGCTCGGTGCCAAGGTCAGCACTAACGAGGCTGGCCCGGCTGGTCCCCCTCGGGGCCTCCCAGGTTGCATCACACATGCTCCGCTCTGCCTTTGATTTTTCCAGAGCTGGGCCTTGCCCGTGTCGGGGGAGGGGCAGAGTGAAAGCCCTTCTGGGAGCCAACGCTGGAGTCCAGGGTCGGGAGTCCGGCTCGGTGCCTGGCCCGGCCGTGGGCCTCTTATCGCCTCTACAGCCTCCAGCTCACGACACCAGCAGAGGGGTTGCTGGAGTGAGGTTGGTTTAGCTCATTCTGGGACACAGGGCACGGAGGAGATGGTGCTGCTGTGAGCCAGCCGGCACCTCCCTGACACTGCCTGAAGAACCAGGCGTCAAGCCCAACACATCAGCCCACATCCCACTGTGGCAAGGGACCCCGTAAGCAAAAATAGTCACAGAATGAGCGCGTCATGCAGAGGAGCGGTGAGCCCAGCCAGGACGAGCTGCAGGCAGGCCCTGATCAATCCCGTCGGAGGCCGATCATCTCGATCATCTCGTCATGCGGAGGAGCAGTGAGCTCACAGGACGGAGCTGCAGGTTGGGCACCATCAGTCCTGTTGGAGGCCAGATGGGAGTGGCTGTTCAGGCTAGAAACCCCTGGAGCCTTGCGTTCGTTTTGATGAATTAATAGTGCCAGCTTCCGGGGCCAGACACCATGCTGGGTGCTTCATACACATCAACTCAAGAGATCCTCAGAAGGCCCTAAGGTAGCAACTGACTCTCTTATCCCCAATTTACAGACAAGGAAACCAAGGCCCAGAGACACTTGTACACAATCACGTGGTCACAAAGGGGTCACGCTGGGATCTGATCTCAGAACCCACATTCGTTACCTCCGGCCGATGCTGAGAGTTCATTTAGGGCTCACCTGTGCTGGGCATTGTGGTGCTGGGTGTTTGGGATACAGAGAAAATAAAACACAAAACAAACCAGTATGCAACCAACCGGTATAACAACAAGGCAGTGCATGCTGTTTCTAGTGGGCAGAGGACCTAGGAGAGAGGGCACAAGGGTACCTTTGGGTCTGCTGAGACTTCACTCTGACTCCCCCAAGCTAAACCTCCTTCAGTCCCCTGAACTCCCTCCCTCCCCACGTTTCTCTGGACTCACATATGCTTTTCCCTCTGCCAGGGACACTCGTCCCCCACCTTGCCTGGGTGAGGCCTCACCATCCTTCAGACACTCCTATGTCCCTTGCCTAGACAGGCCATCCTGTGTGGCCACTGCCTGCAGACCTGACCATCTCCCCCAGCAGATTCAGTGGGGCAGGTCTGGTGTTATTCATTCCTCCTTCCCCAGTGCCTAGCACGCGTCTGCCTGGAATGTGGTAGGTGCTCAGTAATCGCTTGTTGACTGGCTGAGTGAGAGGGAACAGACTGCTCAAATGCAGTGCATCCTGGATATTGGGAACAGGCAATATTCTAGTGCCAAGAGCACATGAGGCAGCCAACTCTTTCCTGGGCCCGACTCTTGCAGGGCACTGAGCTTCGGCTATAGGAGCTGTTGAAAATCATCGTTTTAGGCCGGGCGCGGTGGCTCAAGCCTGTAATCCCAGCACTTTGGGAGGCCGAGACGGGCGGATCACGAAGTCAGGAGATCGAGACCATCCTGGCTAACACGGTGAAACCCCGTCTCTATTAAGAAATACAAAAAAAAAAACTAGCCGGGCGAGGTGGCGGGCGCCTGTAGTCCCAGCTACTCGGGAGGCTGAGGCCGGAGAATGGCGTGAACCCGGGAGGCGGAGCTTGCAGTGAGCTGAGATCCGGCCACTGCACTCCAGCCTGGGTGACAGAGTGAGACTCCGTCTCAAAAAAAAAAAAAAAAAAAGAAAATCATCGTTTGTTAATTTCCTGGGGTTTCTGAAACAAATTACCACATACTTGATGGCTTAAAATAACAAAAATGAAACGGCCGGGTGCGGTGGCTCACGCCTGTAATTCCAGCATTTTGGGAGACTGAGGCGGGCGGATCACCTGAGGTCAGGAGTTCAACACCAGCCTGACCAACATGATGAAACCCCGTCTCTACCAAAAATACAAAACTTAGCTGGGTGTGGTGGCACACGCCTGTAATCCCAGCTTCTTGGGAGGCTGAGGCAGGAGAATCGCTTGAACCTGGGAGTCGGAGGTTGCAGCGAGCCGAGATCGTGCCACTGCACTCCAGCCTGGGCCACAAAAGCAAAACTCCATCGAAAGAAAGGAAGGGAGGGAGGGAGGGAGGGAGGAAGGAAGGAAGGAAGGAAGGAAGGAAGGAAGGAAGGAAGGAAGGAAGGAAAAGTAAGAAAAATGGATCCTTTCCTAGTTCTGGAAGCCGGAAGTCTGAAATCAAGGTGTTGGCAGGGCCACACCCCCTCTGCAGGCTTTAGGGAAGGGTCTCCCGCCTCCTCCGGCTCCTGGTGGCCCCAGGTGTTCCTTGGTATCCCTTCAGCCACTGCTGCCTCAAACTTCCCATGGCTGTCTCTCCTGCATCTCTGTCTTCTCTTCTGTCTCTTACAAAGATACTTACCATTGGGTCTCGGGCTCAGCCAAACATCCCCACATGATCTTATCTCAAGATCTTTAACATCATTACATCTGCAGAGACCTCTTTTCCAAATAAGGTCCAATTTACAGGCTGGAGTGGGGTTAGGATACGGACACATCTTTTGGTGGTGGAGGGGGGACCATTCAGCCTACTATAATCATCCAAGCATCTTAACACAAATGAAGTCAGAGTGTCCTGCGTTTTAGGTGTCGTTGGGTTTTGAGAAAATGATCTTTAGAATGATAATTTTCCAGTGGCTTCCCTGGAGTCTTGCTACCTGTTGGCCCCTTAACGTTTTTGTGAAAAATACAGAAGGGGTTTGTAATCAGTCAAAAAATGATAGGAATAGGCCAGGTGCAGTGGCCCACACCTGTAATCCCAGCGCTTTGGGAGGCCAAGGCGGGCGGATCATCTGAGGTTAGGAGTTTGAGACCAGCCTGGCCAACATGGCGAAACCTTGTCTCTACTAAAAAGGTTTTTTTTTTTTTTTTTTTTTTTTTTTTTTTTTTTTTTTGAGACTGAGTCTGGCTCTGTCGCCCAGGCTGGAGTGCAGTGGCCGGATCTCAGCTCACTGCAAGCTCTGCCTCCGGGGTTTACGCCATTCTCCTGCCTCAGCCTCCGGAGTAGCTGGGACCACAGGCGCCCGCCACCTCGCCCAGCTAGTTTTTTGTATTTTTTAGTAGAGACGGGGTTTCACCGTGTTAGCCAGGATGGTCTCGATCTCCTGACCTCGTGATCCGCCCGTCTCGGCCTCCCAAAGTGCTGGGATTACAGGCTTGAGCCACCGTGCCCGGCCATCTCTACTAAAAATGTAAAAATTAGCCGGGTGTGGTGGCGGGCGCCTGCAATCCCAGCTACTCGGGAGGCTGAGGCAGGAGAATTACCTGAATCTGGGAGATGGAGGTTGCAGTGAGCTGAGATAGTGCCCCTGCACTCCACCTGGGCGACAAAGGTGAAACTCAGTTTCAAAAATAAATAAATAAATCAAGATGATAGGTATAAATGCTTTTATGAGTAGCAAGTATTTTGTTTTTTAATTAAATTTTCTTTTTTATTTTTTTATTTTTATTTATTTATTTATTTTTGAGACGGAGTCTCGCTCTGTCACCCAGGCTGGAGTGCACTGGCCGGATCTCAGCTCACTGTAAGCTCCACCTCCCGGGTTTAGGCCATTCTCCTGCCTCAGCCTCCGGAGTAGCTGGGACTACAGGCGCCCGCCACCTCGCCCGGCTAGTTTTTTTTTTTTTGTATTTTTTAGTAGAGACGGAGTTTCACCGTGTTAGCCAGGATGGTCTCGATCTCCTGACCTCGTGATCCACCCGTCTCGGCCTCCCAAAGTGCTAGGATTACAGGCTTGAGCCACCGCGCCCGGCCATATTTTTTATTTTTAATTTAAAATATAGTGTATATGTTTATGGGGTACGTGGGATGTTTCCATACGGGCTTGTCATGCGTAACAATCACATCGTGGAGAGTGGGGTCTCCAGCTCTTCAATTCTACTCTTTTAGTTATTTTAAAATGTGCAGTTAAGTTCTTATCGACGGTGGTCACTCTGTGGTGCTATCAAGGGAGCAAAACCTTTTGACCAATCCTTTCTTTTGTGTTTATTAGAAAACTTTCCAAACAAATAGAAAAGTTCAGAAGCAGCACAACTAACTCCGGCGAACCCACTACCTGGATTTAGCGAATGTTCACCATCTGGCCACTTTCACTTCTGATCCTTCCCTTTAATATTAAAGAAACAAAACGCGACAAACACAGTCTGAAGCTCCTGGGCGCCCCTTCCTAGCCTCAGCCCCTGCCCGTCTTCCCTGAGGACCCTCCCGAGGTTGGAGCACGCATGCTTTCCACCCAGCGTGCCCGGTTTTGCTCTGTCGTTAGCGATCCATAAATCACAGGGACTCCCGAGTGGGGTCCTGTGCCCTGAAGGTCACTCTGCACAGTGACTCGCTCATCTCCTGACACACGTTCGCAGCATCACCCTGTCCCACTGTCTGAATCGTCCGCCACAGGTGTACCCATCTCTCTACTGCTAAAGCGTTCCTCGTGTGCCCCCATGACAAGGCCCCGGCAAGTACCCTGGCACACCCGGTGCCCCTGTGTGAGGGTCCTCGGGGTTGATGTCCACGAGCAGAGCTGCTGACTGGAATGAGACCTGCTCTGCCTGTGCCGAGGACCCCAGTTGTTTCGGATGCTGGCCCCATCTGCCCTCCCATCTTCTCAACTTTTTCTACCTCCTGTGTCATTGACCACGGGTGACAGTGAGGAAATGACCCCTCCCCGGTGTCACTGACCACGGGTGACAGTGAGGAAATGACCCCTCCCCGGTGTCACTGACCACGGGTGACAGTGAGGGGACACTCCCTCCCCAGTGTCCCTGACCATGGGTGACAGTGAGGAGACGCCCCCTCCCCTGTGTCACTAACCACGAGTGGCAGTGAGGAGATGCTCTCTGTCCTCCTGGTCAGGCAAAGGGTGGGTACCAGTGATCACCTTGGAAAAGGGGAAACTGAGGCCCACAGGTGAGGCTCTCCGCTGAGTTACACACACTTGTTGAGAATCTAGTCTCCTAACACCTGGTCCGTGGCCTCGATCCTCTTGCCCAGTCGGTTTCTGAGTGGCCTGGCGGATCTCTGGTTCTCAGCCCTTTCCATTTCGGCTTCACTGAGCGCTGCCTTCCTTGCCGCCTGCTGCCTGCACTGGTGCCGGAACTGCTAATTGAATTCACCCTTGTGAAAAATGTTAACACATTGCAAATGACCTCTCAGACAGATTCAGAAGTCAGGCGTGTGCTGCTAACCAAGCATCCCGCGTCATTAGCTTTTATGTTGGATCCACAAACAAAAAGTAGCCACAAGCCCGGAGGTCCTCTTCTCTAATTAGCTCTAAGAGTCCTGCTAGGGAGACAGGCGGGGCCTCAGTTCCACCCCTGTTCCTAGAAGAAACAGGCCCTGGAGCCGAGGGGTCAATTAAGAAAAAGGCAATGAGGGGATGAGAGTGGTCCAGGGGGTACAGCAGTCCCCGGGGGCTCAGAGCTCAGCCTCCCAGCCCGCCCCAGCTCTCTGCCAGGACGACAGAAGTGCTGGTGGCCAGCAGGTGGAGGGCCCCCTGCCCGGGAAAGGCTCGGAGCTGGGACTCTCTCTTTTTTTTTTTTTTTTGAGACGGAGTCTCGCTCTGTCGCCCGGGCTGGAGTGCAGTGGCCAGATCTCAACTCACTGCAAGCTCTGCGCCCGGGTTTACGCCATTCTCCTGCCTCAGCCTCCGAAGTAGCTGGGACTACAGGCGCCCGCCACCTCGCCCGGCTAGCTTTTTGTATTTTTTTTGGTAGAGACGGGGTTTCACCGTGTTAGCCAGGATGGTCTCGATCTCCTGACCTTGTGATCCGCCCGTCTCGGCCTCCCAAAGTGCTGGGATTACAGGCTTGAGCCACCGTGCCCGGCGGAGCTGGGACTCTCAAAGGGTGCCAGGGAACACGTGCGCCAGAACCACTTGGCGGGGGTGGGGGAGGCACCCTTGTTCAAATGCAGATTCCTTGCCCTCCCCTACAGGCCCAGAGAGCCAGAGTGTCTGGGGGTGGAGGGTGACATCTCTGCTTTCACTAAGCTCTTTGTTATTCACCCTTCAGACAGAGAACCCCTGCCTGACATTCTGAAGGAAGGAGAGACTGGGAAATGCAACTTCTTATCCAGGCTGAGGCCTGTGTCTTTGGGTCCAGGGCAGCTGGACTTGAGGGCTGATACCTCCCTCCCAGGGCTGCAGGAGGACTCTGGGGCTCCTGGGCACACTTGCCTTCCTGTGTCCCTTCCTCTATTTAAAAAAAAAAAAAAATCTATTTTATGGTTACGTTAGTATAAAGATGAATATAATCCAGGCTGAATTATTTTTATATTTTTCTGATTTTGAAAGAAATTTAAACATTTTAAGAGTCCCTAAAAGTGTCTTGGGCCCAGGCACAGGACCTCCTGGACCTGATGCGTGGACTGGTCCTAGATCTTCTCTTCTCTCTCCCCTCCTTGCCTCTCCTGACACTCTTTCTGCAGCGAGCAGAGAGAGGATAGAGAACTTGCCTTGAAGCCTGAAGACTCGAGACTCAACACAGACCTCTCCCATTTCCCTGGTGAGGAACTCTGAGCAGGCCACACACTCTCCACGGGCCTCCATTTCTCCATCTATCATTGGGATTAACACTCCTTCCACTATAGGAAAAAAACTGTGTCAATCCATCAGTGAACAGTTCCTTGGGCTCTTAGGAAGAGAGAGAGGCACCAAGTATTTTTGTTGTTTAATTGGCATAGAACCAGGGTTACAAATTCACGAGCCTGCAGAGGCCTGGCAGATAAAAGGGGATGCTGGCCCCGTGTAAGGCTACAGGGAGTGGTGGGGACTGCGGCAAACTGGGGCACATACCTGGTCTAAAGTTGGCAGCTCCAGCCAGTTGTGGACACGTAGGAATGTGTGCCAGTGTTACCAGATCATCTAACATCTCAGAAAACAAAGCCAGGCATTTGGACTTTTATGTGAACCTTCTGATTTTTAAAAAAAATATATTGGTTACTTAAGATTTCAAAATGCTACAGGCCAAACTAAGCATGTCTGCGGTCCAGACATGGCCTAGAGTCTGCTATTTGCAACCATTTTAGGGCAGTAGTCACCCGATGCTGATCCTGAGTGAATTATTTAATCTTGTTGAACTCCGGTTTATTTATACATAAAGTGGGGCTCACATAACAGTAGTTCCTGTCTAGTAGGTTTCTTGTCGGGATGAAATAACGCAGTCTCTGGAACGTGAGTGCAGTGTGGAAGCGAGGTGGGTGTGGTTCCAAAGGACAAGAGGAGGGAGCCTTGTGTGGACGGAATGTTCCGTGTCTTGACCATGGTGGTGGATACATAAAACAACAGATGATTAAATCACACAGAAATACACACACACACACGCACACGAGTATGGGTGAAATCGGGGAAATCTGAATGACATTGTTGGACTGTATCAATGTCATTATCCTGGCCGTGATTTTATTCTACAGTTACCATTGGGGGAAACACGGTAAGGGGCACGTGGGATTTCTCTGCATCATTTCGTACAAACTGCATGTGAATCTACAATGATCTCCATAAAAGTTTCAGTTTTTTTTAAAAAAATGGATTTAGTGGTAGCTTTGGTACCCACAGGCAGTGTTATAATCACTTGTTAGAAAAAAACAGCGGTAAAACTATAGGCACAAGCAAAGTGCTCAGTAAACAGCCATAGAAGTCACTTGACAGTCGAACAGCCAAGCGATTCAGGAAGCCTTGGGTGCCAAGGAAAAAGAGAGACACCCCAGCCCTGTAGCACGCGGCTCGGGGCTATGCAAGAACACGAGTGCGGTCTTCAGAAACCCCACCCGGCAGGTGGAGAAGGTGGGTCTCCCTAGACGGTGCACGTTATGGATCAGGTGTTGATTTTGTATCGTGGAGAGAAGCCCAGCCCTCCAGCCTTCTCCCTCCTCCCAAACCAGCCATCCACAGTCTCAGGCCCAGCCTCAGAGGCCACCATCTGCCCCTCCGTCCCTTCTCAGCTGCGAGGGTGCCAGCACCTTCCTGGCCCCTGGGAGCAGCAGACTGCTGGCGTATTAGAGATGGATTTTAATTTTATTTTAACAAAATAGCTGTCTCCACTGGAAGAAGCATCAAGAGCCAAATAAGGACCCGTCTTGAGCGGAATCACGTTGAACAGACCTCCGCGCTGTCATTGATTTTCCAGGAAGAAAAAAATCGCCTCTGGCTACTAAACCGAATTAGTAGTCACTGATGACCAATTATTTTAGCCCGCTGTGAACGGAGAGCCGTACTAAAATCCAGTTTGTCAGACCCAAGTCTCCCTTCTGAAACACCTTTCAACAAATGTGTACCTAAAGTCCCTCAGAAGGCTCCTCCAGCTTCCTCTCTTCCGCCAAGTTCTCCAGCTCCACAAAGTTTTAATGAGCAGCGAAGATGAAGATGGGTTGCCATGAAAGGGCCCCTCTAATCCACAGAGCACTCCTGGCAGAGCGGAGCCGCACCGGCAAATCAGAGCTGTCAGCCCTCATCCCCCGCACTCACAAAGTGTCAGCCTAATGTTTGCAAATGATAATTTCCATTTCCCCTGCGCGTCCCCTGTGCCTGCATCGGAGATCACCCCCTGGTCTGGGGTATCAATCGCAGAGCAGTCAGGATGGGTTTGATGGAACTAATTTGAAGTTTCTGGGAGGCCTACCCCGAGTAGGAGCTGATTTCATTTCATTCCCCCATTTTCCACTTTATGGGACCGACTTTTGACACGGTTTTGTTGCTAGTGGGTGCGTCCGGCGATGAGAAACTTTCCTGGGGCGTTCCTGCCAGGTTATCAGCAAATAATTTGTCGAAGCTCTTAGCAGAGGCCTCGTCATCACGACACAGGCTGTTCAGGAGTCCACGGGCAAGCCCAAAGCCCGGCTTTCCGAACAGTAGAAGCTGCAGCTCGGAAGCCCTTGCAGCCCAAGTGTGAGGGCCTGAGACCCCTGGATGGGGCCCAGCGTGGAAGTCAGGACAAATCGGACTCCTTTGTGTGGAGGAAGCACTTGCTCACGAGCCCAGGCTGGCAAATTGCCAATAAGCACAACTTGACCTGGACAGAGATGAGTGGATCATTCAGACCCGCCTTGGAGCCGCTCAGCACACAGACTAGCCGTTAGGGGCAAAAAGCCTCAGGGCCAGGGGAACCCGGATACAGATCCTGGCTCTCCTGCCTGGCTACTCTGCATCTCTGAGCATCACACAGGCAACTTGCTCCATTTCTCTGAGCCTCAGTTTCCCCTTCTGAAAGCCAGGAGTCTCCATCCTCCCTTCCAGAGTTGTGAGGACTCAGTGAGCTTTGCACGTGGAGGGCTTGGCATAGAAAGTGCTTATTAGGATGGGAGGCATTTTGAATCGCTGTTATTCTTCAGGGCAGATCAGGCCCGTCTCCAGCTAAGAGTCCTGCCTGTGTTCACACCGTTCCCTGTCTGGAGTTCCCCTGCCCAGCCACCTCCCGCCCATCCCCAGAGATCTGTCCAAAGCCTCAGAGGAGACGTCCCTTATCCCACACCCTTGCTGAATTAACCTTTCTCTCCTCTGAACTCCAGCCACACTGCAGGTTGCTGTCTACCCTGGCATTGACCCTTGGCACTGCAGGGCGATAGGGCTGCAGCGTGGCTACCCCTGCAGGCTTCCAATTCGAACAACTACTGTGTGGTCTTGAGCGAGACAGTGGTGTTCCCTGGGCCTCAGATTTCTCATCTGTAAAGTGAGGATATCGATATCAGTCTCTCGAGTTGTTGTCCCAAGGATTGAGGAGGCAGGCAGGGAGTGTGAGCTGTGAGGATGGTTATTTCTGCTGCATGTTCTGTGACCCTAGAGGGCAGGGAGCCACCTCCACATTCAGACATACTATTAAAGCTCCTAAATGGGCCAGACAGGTGGATGGGTGGATGGATGGATGGATGGATGGATGGATGGATGGATGGATGAATTAATGGATGGATAGATGGATGGATGGATGGATGGATGGATGAGTGGGTGAATGGATGGGTAGGTGGGTGGGTAGATGGATGGATAGATAGATGGATGAATGGATGGGTGGATGATGGATGGGTGGATAGATAGATGGATGGATGGATGGGTGGCTGAATGGAGGGATGGATAGATGGATGAATGGATGGGTGGATGATGGATGGGTGGATGGATGGATGGATGGGTGGGTGGGTGGATGGATGGATGGATGAGTGGCTGTCTGGCTGGCTGGCTGGATGGATGGATGGTTGGGTAGATGGCTGGGTAGGTGGATGGATGGGTGGGTGGGTGGATGGATGGATGGATGGATGGATGGGTGGGTGGATGGATGGATGGATGGGTGGGTGGATGGGTGGGTGGGTGGGTGGATGGGTGGGTGGGTGGTTGGATGGATGGGTGGGTGGGTGAGTGGGTGGATGACTCGATGGATGGATGGGTGGATGGGTGGGTGGGTGGATGGATGGATGAATGAGTGGGTGGATGGATGGATGGATAAGTAGGTGGGTGGATGAGTGGGTAGGTGGATGGATGGATGGATGGATGGATGGATGGATGGATGGATGGATAGATGGATGGATGGATGGATGCATGGACAGATGGGTGGATGAATGGGTGGGCGGATGGGTGGATGGATGGACTAATGAGCAAGTGAATGCAGAGTTGAGATCTCATTCACAAGGTGCACCACCCTTCGGCTGTCCCCTTCCTCCCCCTGAAATGTCCTTGGACCCTCAAATCCTGTACCCTTCCCCCTCCCCCAGGCTAATCCACTCTACTACACAGCAACAATGTCTGGCATCATGCCCCCTCCCCTCTCCTTTCACTCAGAAACCATCCCTGGTACCTTCATAAAGCCTTTCCTCTGCTATAACTCCTGCCTCAGCCGTTTACTCCCCAGTCTGGTCTTTTTAGTTTTTCTTTTGAAACAGCCTTATTGAGGTGTGATTTCCAGACAACAAAATGATCCATACACAGTTTGATGAGTTTTGACAAATTTATACACCTGGGTATCCAGTGAAGATACAGTACATTTCCAGGCCAGGCACAGTGGTTCACACCTGTAATCCCAGGACTTCAGAAGGCCAAGGTGGGAGGATTTCTTGAGGCCAGGTGTTCAATACCAGCCTGGGCAACACAGGGAGACTCCCACCTCTACAAAAATTAAAAAATTAGCCAGTTACGGTGGTGAGTGCTGTAGTCCCAGCTACTCAGGAGGCTGAGGTGAGAGGATTGCTTGAGTCCAGGAGATTAAAGCTGCAGTGAGCTAGGATCACACCACTGCACACCAGCCAGTTTCTAAATAAATTAATTAAGAGACGCAGCACATTTCCATACCCCAGAAGTCCCTCACGTCCCTTCTCAGTCAGTTCCTTACCCCTCCTCAAGGAGGATCCCCAGTCCTCACCAAGCCCCTGGCCTCAGGTCCGGTGTGGACCTGACCCAATTCCTTCTGCTCCCTGGCCCAGGAGCCCCTCCCCAGACACCAGCGTGGGGCCAGCCCTCCATTCCTGTCTCTCTGGGCTCTGACAAGCCTCAAAGGCCAGTAGGGCCGTCCTGCCTCAGAGCAGCCCGCAGTCCTGCATCCCTACCCCAGTGCCCTGGCAGACCCCTTCAGTATTGCACAGAAGCAGCGACGTTTGCAATCTTGAATTACTTCTGAACACAGTCCTAAAGATTTATAAGGAACAGTTCTGACAGCAGCAGATCTCCCTGGCTCCTCCAGCCTGTCCTTGGCTTCAGGAACCTCCTCTCATTCGTCTTCAGGAAGGAGTTGCTTCCTTGGCGTCTCCTGGCCTGGCTGGGCTCTCTGTTCTCCAGGGCTACTAGGATCCAGGATCGGCTCTGACATGCTGACTTAACGGCTGATCCTCCCACGAGAGAGAGAGAAGGGAATCAAGAGGCCACGTGGCTTGTCCTCGATGCTTGCACCTGTTCTGAAGGATATCAGGGCCACCCCACCTCCATCACTAGGTTCCCCGAGGAAAAGCCCATTTCTTCCAAAGACCTCCTCCTGGGCATTGCAGTTGAGGCCACGGGTCCTCAGGAAAGGAGTTTCCAAAGGCTTTGAGTCACTCGGCTTCTCTACTGAGTGCAGACAGTCCAGGCCTAGAGATTTGGAGAGGGCAACCCAGCACCATCCCTGCTCCGGGGAGCTCAGAGCCTGGTGGGAAAGGTGGACCCTGAGCCAACCATTATAAAGAACTTCAGACACCTTCGCACGTGCAAAGTGCAGCCATGGCAGAGTAGGCAGAGCTAAGGGAGTTCAGGCGAAGGAGAGGAGTCCAGGAGGAGGTGGGGGAGGACTCTGCATTTGGGAGGGGGTAGGAGAGGGACTGAGCTGGAGACCCTTGAGAACCATGCACTCTTAAGGGCAATAGGAAGCCATCGGTTGTGCTGAGAAAGACAGAAACAGACCTGCTTTTTTTTTTTTTTTTTTTTTGAGATGAAGTCTCACTCTGTCACCCAGGCTGGAATGTAGTGGCCAAATCTCAGCTCACTGCAACCTCTGCCTCCCGGGTTCAAGTGTCTCCCCTGCCTCAGCCTCCCAAGTAGCTGAGACTACAGGTGCACGCCACCACGTCCAGCGAATTTTTGTATTTTTAGTAGAGACAGGGTTTCACCATGTTGGCCAGGCTGGTCTCGAACTCCTGACCTCAAGTGATCCACTGCCTCGGCCTCCCAAAGTGGCGGGATTACAGGCGTGAGCCATGGTGCCGGGCCCCAGACTTGCATTTTTGAAAAAGCCTTGGCTCCTATGAGGAGCGGGGGGCCAGGAGATGGGGGCTGTTGCAGGATCCGGGGACAAATGATGGTGTCTGGGAAAGTCTGGGGTCCTATATGAAAATAGCCAGGGCCCCTGGACTTGGCCTCTATCTGCAGCTGGCTTGCTGGGCAGTGTTGTTCAGCCTTAACTGCCCTCTCTTTTGTGAACATTGATTCAAATTCTCTTGGCCGGAGACACTGCAACCGGAAGGGTGGGAGTCCAGGCTTTGCTACTGGAGTGTGCTGTGTGACCCTGGGCAAGCCATTTGACCTCTCTGGGCCTCGCTTCCCATTCCCACCTTTTCCATGCTCATTTAGTGAGGATAAATAATTAAGATCCTCCATGTGAAACCCTCCAGCGCCTCAAAAGAAAGCTGCAGAAAGGACGGCTATAATTGTTACCACAGGGGCTCTCCGCCTGGGGCAAAAATCGTTCATTTTGGGAGTGGGAAAAATGCCTATATTTTACCGTAAAGAACTACATTTACTTAAAAAACTGAACGTGTTGTAAGGTAGCATCAAAAAATGGTTATGGAGAAAAACAGGAAAAATGGCTCCTAAAGATGCATTCTAGAAAGGTCAAGTACACAGGGAAATGCTAGATGTCCCCAGGGCATGATGGAGTAGGGCTGGGCCCTCCAGCCAAGGGCGCTCCCCATGGCTCCAGAAAAGCAGGATCACCCCCGGATGCTTTGTGGTGGAAAGCAAACGGCCCAGAGAGTTCTGATCTGATGTTCGGTGTGGATCTGTGCGTGGCAGGTGGGGCTGGGAATGCGTCCTGACCTTGAGTCTGGGGACCGGAATCCATCACCCTCATCACCGGCCACGCAGTCTCAGCCAACTCTCAGGAGTCCTTTTTTTTTTCTCTATTCTTTGCAAAAGGGTCATATACAACCACTAAGTAAGCTGAAACATGAAAGTCTCCCTTACCCCATCCCTAGTTCTGCTCCGCTGCCTGAGGCCTCACTGCGGACATCACTGATAGGCTTCTTTCTTCTTCTTCCCTTTTTTTTTTTTTTTTTTTTTTTTTTTTTTTTTGGAGACAGAGTTTCACTCTGTTGTCCAGGCTGGACTGGTGCGGTGGTGCAGTCTCAGCTCACTGCAACCTCCATCTCCCGGGTTCAAGCGATTCTCCTGCCTCAGCCTCCCAAATAGCTGGGATTACGGGCACCTGCCACCACGCCCGGCTCATTTTTGTATTTTTTAGTAGAGACAGGGTTTCGCCACGTTGGCCGGGTTGGTCTGGAACTCCTGACCTCAAGTGATCCTCCCGCCTCAGCCTCCCAAAGTGCTGGGATTACAGGTATGAGCCACTGCGCTAGCCTTCCAGTCTTTTTTTCATCCACCCACGTTTGTGCAGAGGCACCTGTACTGTACGTCTCCTCCCCTGACTTCCTGTTTTACGCGTGACATGTCTCAGAGATCTCTCTAGCTCATTACACACACAGCCACTTCATTCTTTTTGGCAGCTGCATAATATTTCATCATGAAGGCCGTCGCTTTTACAAATGTGACCAGCTCAGTGAACAACTGGGAGGCACAGGGGGGTCCGAGAACACCTGAGCCCTTGACCGAAGGGCCTGTTCACACCTGCTCTGAGGGTCGACTTCTTTCCCAGTCTCTTAGGTGAAACCTCAGGCTTCCTCGGCTTTTCTGGTCACTTCTAATTACAAAAGGCAATCTCCATGCTCTAATTAATGTGCCCAGGCTCAGGTATCATCAATACTCCCAATTTCACTGGAAGAGGAATTTCTTTCCTCCCCTGGCTGGCTGCTTGGTGAGAAGCAGCAGGGAGTGAGCTGCATTCAGGTGTCCGGTTTCTGCCCTGCCACCATCACTCCCAAGCTCCAGGATGAATGCAAGGTATTACAAGGGGCCTTTGCTGTTAATGCATTAGCCTATTTGATTTGGTGCTATTTTACATAGCATCCTTTTTAAAATTTTCTAATTTTTTTTTAGAGACAGGGTCTTGCCATCTTGCCCAGGCTGGTCTCGAACCCCTGAGCTCAAGAGATCCACCCACTTTGGCCTCCCAAAGTGCTGGGATTACAGGCATGAGCCACTGCACCCAACCTACTTTACTTAATATTCTTTGTGTTTATAAGCGCGACTGACCAGCAGCGTGTATATTCTCCTTGTCTCGGTTGTGATCATAAAATGATTTGGGAAGCTGTCTTTTTTTTTTTTTTTTTTGAGACGGAGTCTCGCTCTGTCACCCAGGCTGGAGTGCAGTGGCCGGATCTCAGCTCACTGCAAGCTCCGCCTCCCGGGTTCACGCCATTCTCCTGCCTCAGCCTCCCGAGTAGCTGGGACTACAGGCGCCTGCCACCTCGCCCGGCTAAGTTTTTGTATTTTTAGTAGAGACGGGGTTTCACTGTGTTACCCAGGATGGTCTCGATCTCCTGACCTCGTGATCCGCCCGTCTCGGCCTCCCAAAGTGCTGGGATTACAGGCTTGAGCCACCGCGCCCGGCCGGGAAGCTGTTTTAGAAAAAGTTCTGGAAAGTTCTGGAATAGTTTCTATAGCACAATTGGGAGAGCTTGTGTGTAAAAGTACCCGGCGTCAGGCACTGGGGCTCACACCTGCCATCCCAGCACTTTGTGAGGCCAAGATGGGCAGATCACTTGAGGTCAGGAGTTTGGATAAGCCTGGCCAACATGGTGAAACCCTGTCTCTACTAAAATAAATAAATAAATAAATAAATAAATAAATAAATAAATAAATAAAAATTAGCCGGGTGTGGCAGTGTGAGCCTGTAATCCCAGCTACTCTGGAGGCTGAGGCAGGAGAATCGCTTGAGCAGGGGAGGTGGAGGTTACAGTGAGCAGAGATCATGCCACTGCACTCCAGCCTAGGCAACAGAGCAAGACTCCATCTCATAAATAAATAAATAAATAAATAAAAGTACCCAGGCCTGGTTTGCAAGGCTCTACTAAAGTTTTGTATAAGCACATCAGTCAACTTTGATCTTTTATATTTTCCTGGAAAAATTGCCTAATTTATTTCATTTATTGGCACAAAGTTGTACATGATATTCTCTCAGGCTAATTAAAAAAATCAAAATCTTACCTGCATTCAGGCCAGTTCCAGGTTTTGTGGGATAATAAGCCTGGAGCTTATTCAACCTTGGGGGCCCTCTTTAAGAAAAAAAATTCAAAATCACGAATACAAATTCAGGCGCAAAACTGAATAATAAATTAGGATGAGAAAAGAAATCAGAACAAATTGCAAATTTAAATTAGCCGACCAATACCACAAACCACAAAAATCCAGGAAAATAACATACTTAAAAAAAAATTAAAGCTGGGCACGATGGCTCATGCCTGTAATCCCAGCACTTTGGGAAGCCAAGATGGGCAGATCACTTGAGGCCAGGAGTTGGAGACCAGCCTGGCCAATATGGTGAAACCCTGTCTCTACTAAAAATACAAAAATTAGCTGGGTGTGGTGGCCCATGCCTGTAGTCCCAGCTAATCGGGAGGCTGAAGCACGAGAATCACTTGAACCTGGGAGGCAGAGGTTGCCGTGAGCAGGGATGCCACTGCACTTCAGCCCGGGGAACAGAGCAAGACTCTGTCTCAAAAAAAAAAAAAGAAAAAATCAATCAACACACCCCATATTTATTTATTTATTTATTTATTTTGAGGCGGAGTCTCACTCTGTTGCCCAGGCTGGAGTACAGTGGCACGATCTCGGCTCACTGCAAGCTCCCCGTCCCAGGTTCACGCCATTCTCCTGCCTCAGCCTCCCGAGCAGCTGGGACTACAGGCACCTGCCACCACTCCCAGCTAATTTTTTGTATTTTTAGTAGAGACGGGGTTTCACCGTGTTAGCCAGGATGGTCTCCATCTCCTGACCTTGTGATCTGCCCGCCTCGGCCTCCCAAAGTGCTGGGATTACAGGTGTGAGCCACTGCACCCGGCTGACACACCCCATATTTATTTTTACCCTATATTTTTTGGTCCTATACTCTTTGATTAAATCTTTACATGATAGTAATTTTTTTTTTTTTTTTTTTTTTTTTTTGCAATGGAGCCTCATTGTGACCCCCAGGTTGGAGTGCAGTGGCACAATCTCGGCTCACTGCAACCTCTGCTTCCCGAGTTTAAGTGGTTCTCCTGCATCAGCCTCCTGAGTAGCCAGGACTACAGGCATGCACCACCACGCCTGGCTAATTCTTGTGTTTTTAGTAGAGACTGGACTTTTACCATATTGGCCAGGCTTGTCTGGAACTCCTGACATCAAGTGATCCACCCTCACTGGCCTCCCAAAGTGCTGGGATTACAGGCGTGAGCCACCATGCTCGGCCCCATATGGTAGTAATTTTAAAATATTTTTCTATAAAAGTATAAAGCTATTCCAGTCTTTCCGCTAGCAGGCTTGATTGCATTTAAAAAATATTTTACTTTGAAATGATTATAGATCCACAGAAAGTTTTAAAGAGAAAGTTTGTACAGAGAAAGCCCACGTCCTCTTCACCCAGTTCCCCACAATGACAAAATTTCACATAGCTAGATTGCAAAATGAAAACCAAAAACTTGACATTGGTACCACGCACAGATTCCATTCATCTGCCAATTTCATATGCGCTCATTTGCATGTGTGCGTGTGGGTATGTCTGTGTGTGGTGTATTTAGTTCTTGCAGTTTTATCACATGTGTAGATTCGTGTGACACAATCAAGACACAAAACTGTTCTATCATCCAAAGATCTTCCTCACACCCCCTATAGTGAACTCTGCTTCCCTCTAGTTCCCAATGCCTGGAAAATTTCAAGAATGTTAAATATATGGAATCACACAGTGTGTAACCTTTTGAGGTTGGCCTTTTTTGCTCAGCATAAAGGCCTAGAGTTCATCCGAGATGTTGCATGTAGGGAGAGTTCATTCTTTTTTGTTGCTGAGTGATATTCCCTGGTATGGATGGAACTGGATGTTCTTCTGGTCTATAGCTTGTATTTTCATCTTCTCCTTTTCATTCCTTCACTGAAGGACGTTTTTGTTTTCCAGTTTTGCACTGTTACAGCTAAAGCTGCTATGTAGGCTTCAATTACATCTTTAAAGAAAAGAAAATTAAACAAACAAATAATCAAATGCGATGAACATTTGTGAATAAGTTTTTAGGTCAACCAAAGCTTCCATTTCTCTGGAATAAATGCCCGGGAGAGCAATTGCTGGGCCATCTGGTAAGTATGTGTTTAACTTTTTAAGTAACCGCCGGCCGGGCGCGGTGGCTCACGCCTGTAATCCCAGCACTTTGGGAGGCCGAGGCGGAAGGATCATGAGGTCAGGAGATCAAGACCATCCTGGCTAACACGGTGAAACCCTGTCTCTACTAAAAAATACAAAATATTAGCTGGGCGTGGTGGCGGGCACCTGTAATCCCAGCTACTTGGGAGGCTGAGACAGGAGAGTTGCTTGAACCCAGGAGGCGGAGGTTGCAGTGAGCCGAGATTGCGCCACTGCACTCCAGCCTGGCGACAGAGCGAGACTCTGTCTCAAAACAAAAAAAAAGAAAAAGAAACTGCCAAACAGTTTTCCAGAGTGGCTGTGCCATTTTTCATCCTCACCAGCAGTGCATGGGAGCTTTAGTTTCTACGCATCCTCATCTGGTAGTGTCATTATGCCCTCTTATTTTAGCTGTACTAATGGGGGTATAGTGATATCATAGTCTTCATTTGCATTTCTCTAATGGCTACAGATGTTGACTATTCTTTCATGTGTTTGTTTGCCATCCATATATTCTCTTTGATGAAATGCCTCTTCATGTCTTTTGCCTATTTTCTTTCTTTCTTTTCATTTCTTTGTTTTTTTGGTTTTGTTTGTTTGTTTGTTTGTGTTTTTGTTTTTGTAGACAGGGTTTTGCCATGTTGGCCAGGCTGGTCTCAAACTCTTAGGCTCGAGGAATCCTTCTACCTTGGCCTCCCAACATGGGGGGATTACAGGCATGAGCCACCGGGCTGGGCTTTGCCAATTTTCTTTTTATTTTTTTTCTTTTTTTTTGAGATGGAGAGAATCTCTCTCTGTCACCCAGCCTGGAGTGCAGTGGTGCAATCTCGGCTCACTGCAATTTCCACCTCTCAGGTTCAAGCGATTCTTGTGTCTCAGCCTCTTGATTAGCTGGGATTACAGGCACGTGCCACCATGCCCAGCTAATTTTTGTATTTTTAGTAGAGATGGGGTTTCGCCATGTTGGCCAGGCTGGTCTCGAACTCCTGACCTCAGGTTACCTGCCCCCGTCGGCCTCCCAAAGCGCCGGGATTACAGGCGTGAGCCACCATGCCTGGCCATCAATTTTCTAATGGGATTGTTTGGGTTTTTTTTTGTTTGGGTTTGTTTTGTTTTACTGTTGAGTTTTGAGAGTTTTTTATTCTAGATACGAGTCCTTTGCCAGATATATGGTTTACAGATGTGTTCTCCCTGTCTATAGCTTGTCTCTCCATCCTCTGAACTGGATCTCTCACAGAGCAAACGTTTTTAATTCTGAGGAAGCCCAATTTATCAGTTTTTTTCTTTCATGGATTATATTTTTTGGTGTTGAGTCTAACAAACTCTTTACGTAGCCTTCGATCCCAAACATTTTCTCCTATGTTTTCATCTAGAAGTTGTATAGTTTAATGTTTTGTATTTAAATCTGTGATCCATTTGAGTTAATTCTTGTATCAGGTGTGAGACTTAGGTTGTGTTTGTTATGTTTGTTTGCTGTGTTGTTTGTTTTGTCCAAGATGTCCAAGGCTCCAGCACCATTTGTTGAAACGACTCTCCTTCCTCCATTGAATTGCAGTTTCCCTCCATTCCCTTCTTTTGGTTTATTATAACTCATAGATAGTCTAATTTACAATACCCTGAATTATGAAAAGTTTATCTCCTAAAATTCTGCCTAGTCTTTTTCTCTGTCTCCTTCCCCCCTTCCCTCCTGCTGTGTGTCCTCTCTTTCTCTCTCTAGGTCTTTTTCAACAAGAAATAATTCCTGAGAGCAGCACTGTGCCAGTTCACACCAGACATAAACTATCCCCACCCTCGTGATGTTGGTGGCCAATGGCCAAGACCTGCTGTAAATCAGCAAACAAACGAATGAATGAGTGCCCTGCATGGGAGGGTGCCCGATGAGGGCTGTCCTAGGATGAGCTGGTTGGGGAGGAGCCTTCTGGGGAGGTGGCCTCGCTACTGGGACCTGAAGGCAAAGGGGAAGCTGAGTGTGTGCCGAGCGAGACAAAGAGGATTCTCAGGGCTTGGAAGACCTGGTGGGGGGTGGCATGAACGTCAGGAAGGAGCTGGAGAAGGAGACAGGAGCTGCTGGAAGGGCCCTGTGGCCCGGGCAATGAGTCTGGGCTTAGGCTAAGACATGGGGGGCCATGGAAGGCATTTTAAGCAAGGGGTGATATGATCTGACTTATGTCCGAGATTCTTCCCACGTCAGACCAGCTTCTCCACCTTTGTATCCAAGGTAATGAGCCAGAGCAGAAGTGGGCATAGCCTGCTGGTCTCCTTCAGAGAACCCAGGCTGGGGCCGTTGGGACTCCCAGGGTTTGTCAGTTACTCTCATGCCCCGAGCCCCGTTCCCGGTTATAAGAGCTGCTGGCCGGAGCAAGACACAGGATGTCAGCCAAGCCCGCAGGAGGGCTGAGGGTGCCTTTGTGGTGGCGATGGATGTGGCGGGGACTGCTGAGAAGAGATCTTTTGTGTTGTGAACAGCCTCTTGGGGTAGATATTTTCAGATTGCGAATCTAGTGTCATTAGAAAACACAGCTATAAATTAGGCTGCTCAGAAGCATGGGGTGAGTAATAATTAAGTAATAAAAGTCACCGCAGGGGAAAGGAACTGGAAAACAAAGAACCACCATTTGTAGCTGCACCACAGGCTGCTGTGTGAAGGACCTCTGAGCAGGGGCAGCAGCTTGAAGCTGCTGAACCTTTGCTCAGACAGAATCCCAGGCTCAAACAGAATCCCAGCTCAGCCCCGGCCCAAAGAGAGCTGCATGCAGGGGAGGCAGACTGGCCTAGGAGCACAGACGGCGGCCAGGGAGTGGATATTTAGTGTCTGCTTTAGCTCTACAGCTGTCTCTGGACCATAAGCTGAAACATGTGGAGGAGCCCGGCAGAGAGCAGAGCCAGCCTGGTAAGGCAATAGGGCAGGGTGAGGCCTGGGGCGGAAGGGGAACTTGTATTCAGCGCCAGCCAATTGCTGTAGCCAGGAGTGCAGTCCAGCATTGACAGAACTTACCAAATGTCAAGACACTCCAGGAAGTTGTTTTTTGAATGGAAAAAGTTTTCATTTTTAAGTGTTGACAATGACGTCAAAGTTTAAGACCACCATGCAGTCCACATAAAACGCAGAGTGAGAGGCTCCAGGTCTGCCACCTCCGGTCCCGAGCTGTGTGACCCTGGGAGCCGCTTTCCCTCTCAGGACCTCTGTTTCCTCATTCATTTTTTCTGTGAAATTAAGTCACGGGGTAAGTTCTGAGGTTCTGAACCCTTCCTGCGGCATTTGCATCTTTGAAAAACACATAAACCGGGTGCAGTGGCTCACGCCTGTAATCCCAGCACTTTGGGAGGCAGACGCAGGAGGATCGCTTGAACTCAGGAGTTTTGAGACCAGCCTGGGCAACATAGTGAGACCCCCTGTCTCTACAAAAAATAAACAAAAAATTAGCCGATATGTTGGCGCACGCCTGAGGTCCCAGCCACTTGGGAGTCTGAGAACATCGGATAAAAGCTGTGGATTCTCTCCTCAGATGAATGTCTTTACATAGCTGCACAGAAATAATTGCCTGGACCTTCCTGGGACTTTGGGAGGCTCAGAGCCTGGGGTTAGATCATCTCCAAGTCCTTAAGCCTTGAAGCATGAGGCCTGGATGCAGCGCCTTGGCCGCCCCACGTGACTGAACCAGAAGTGCCCTGAACAAGATCCCATGGTGACCCAGGTGCACAGTTTGAGAAACACTGCTCAAAATGCCCTTTGGCTGTCGAAGACTCTTCCATGTTCCAGTCACTGGCCGTGTTCTGGATACCGCTCAGCGGGAACGTGGTTCCCATAGATGTTTCCCAGCGTGTAGGCTGAGGAACCCCTGCGTACAAGTGTCCTGTGGCCGGTGTCACAAATTACCATGAACTTGGTGGCTTAAACAACAGGAAATGATTCTCTCACAATTCTGGAGGCCAGAAGCATGAAACAGGAGTCAACAGGCCCCGCTCCTTCCCAGGGTTCTAGCCGAGGACCCTTCCTGCCTCTTCCAGCTGCTGGCAGCTCCAGGTGTTCCTTGGTTTGGGGTTACAGGGTAGCTCACGTTATATTAGGTTGGTACAAAAGTAATTGCAGTTTTTTTTTTTTTTTTTTTAAAGTAATTTGAGGCCAGGTGCGGTGGCTCACGCTTGTAATCCCAGCACTTTGGGAGGCTGAGGTGGGTGGATAACCTGAGGTCGACAGTTCGAGACCAGCCTGGCAAAATGGTGAAACCCCATCTCTTCTAAAAATGCAAAAATTAGCTGGGCATGGTGTTGGGAGCCTGTAGTCCCAGCTACTCGGGAGGTTGAGGCACGAGAGTCACTTGAACCCAAGAGGTGGAGGTTGCAGTAAGCCGAGATCACGCCACTACACTCCAGCCTGGGCAATACAGCAAGACTCTGTCTCAAAAAGAATAAAAGGAAAAGAAAAAGAAGTAATTTGACAATGCTGGTCTAGAGTCTTGATTACCTTCCAGTTAGTTTACTTTGGGGTTTTTTCCTCCAAACATATTTGGTAGGCAGTCCAGCATACCTCCTAGCCTATCACTTCTGGCACAGTATCTATTTGTCACTGTCAGTGATGTCAAGATTGATAACGGGTAAATTTTATGTTGTGTATATTTACCACAGTAATAACACGACGATCATAGAAAGGGCTGGTCATTCGGTTCAGCTGCTGCAGCACGACCCATCTGTTGGGAATCTCCCATCAGCCTCCACCTAATCATTTTAGCAGCCACTGATGAATGTTCCCTAGATCCATTATTTCATTAGGAGTCACAAAACACTGATTTCCCCACAAATTCTGTCATTCCTCCTGCATTTATGAGCTCTGGTTTTTCTTTTTTGAGATGGAGTCTCGCTCTGTCGCCCAGGCTGGAGCACAGTGGTGTGATCTCGGCTCACTGCAAGCTCCGCCTCCCAGGTTCACGCCATTCTCCTGCCTCAGCCTCCCGAGTAGCTGGGACTAGAGGTGCCCGCCACCGCGCCCGACTAATTCTTTGTGTTTACTATTTAGTAGAGATGGCATTTCACTGTGTTAGCCAGGATGGTCTTGATCTCCTGACTTCATGATCCACCCGCCTCAGCCTCCCAAAGTGCTGGGATTACAGGCGTGAGCCACCATGCCTGGCCGAGCTCTGGTTTTTCTATAAAGAACTTTCCCTTATTGCCTATTTGATTACCCAAGATCCTGTTAGTACAGGAGGAAAGGCAGGTAAATGCTCTGTTATTTATTTTCAGAATAATGATTTTGTGGCCTAGCAACCTCCAAACTGCACAAGGAGGTTTTCCTTTTTTCCCCAACCAGAATTATACATATATGTCCATGTGTCATATAGAGAGTGCTATATGATGGATTTCAACTCACGGCCGTTGTTATTCTATCTAATCCTCAAATTGTCCTGTCTTTGGCCAATTTGGGCTGGCCCCTGTGGTCCATTACCATGTCTCCCAATAGCCTCTGACAGCCTTCTTGCTTCTGGCATGGGTACCTCCTGGGCACAGAGATCAACCCTTTCTCCAGTGATCCCTGGTTCTTTTGAGCAGAGAACAGCACTTTGAGACCACAGTCTAGGCACTAGGGGTGCTCATTGCTACTGAGTTGTGATCACTTCTAGACTTTTACAGTGGACAGAGATAGGGATAGGAAACATGTTACTTTTTATAAAGAGGAAAACTAATGAGTTCGTGATGATATTTACAATTCAAATTTAAAATTACAGAGGTTCTTTTTCTACTACTTTGATTTTATATAGGTATTTCTTTTCTCCTAATGGCATTTATATAATTACTAATTTGCTTTATCCTGGAATGTATACATAATAGTTTCAAACTAACAATATCAACATTATTATTAGCAACAAGGACACAGCTTCAGATTTCCTCATGGTTCTTTTTATCCTCAGGATATTTTACGCTAGGGATATTCTACCCAAATCTCTTTTAAAGTCACTTGAAGCTGGGCGAGGTGGCTCACGCCTGTAATCCCAGCACTTTAGGAGGCTGAGGTGGGCAGATCACTTGAGGTCAGGAGTTTGAGACCAGCCTGGTCAACATAGCAAAGCCCTGTCTCTACTAAAAATACAAAAAATTAACTAGGTGTGGTGGCTGGTGCCTGTGATCTCAGCTGCTCAGGAGGCTGAGGTGGGAGAATCACTTGAACCTGGGAGGCAAGGTTGCAGTGAACTGAGATTGCATCACTGCACTCCAGCCTGGGTGACAGAGCAAGACTCCACCTCAATAAATAAATAATGTCACCTGAAATCATCTGTGTTTATGCCACAACTTGACATACAATTAGGTTCATTTGCTCTCTCCTGTTGTGATATGGGGTAGATGCTAATCCTTTCTCTTTAATTTTTTCATAATTAGCAAAAAAAACCATTTTTTATATGTTTCCAAAGTCAAAACTATAACACAAAGTCTATTCAAAAAGTTCTAGGTTTCCTTTCTGTTATTTCCTTCCTGTTCTCTCCCTCATTCTACAGGTAACTTCTTAGTTAATAAGTTTGGTTTATCTTTTCATTTTCTTCCTCATGAAAATAGAAATATATGTATATGCATCATGTATATGATATACATCATAAATTCTAGGTATCTATTTTATATATATGGGGGCATCCTATGGGACTGGTTAAGGGCACTTATTTAGTTTTTTCTGGTTGTTTCTGAGCTGCAAGCGTGTACAAAAATTAGGGGAGCTGGGAGTTATTAACCAAGTCCCAGACATGCTGGGTTGGCTGTTTCGAGGGTTATTGTTTGGCTTCCTGGACTGTTGGTAAAGACCACAGTCTGACTTCCTACAAGTCTGGCATAGCAGGTGGCTTCCTGGGCTGGTTACTGTACAAAACGGGCTGGTTTCCTGGCCTATCTGCAGATTGTGGCTCATAGTTTTGTTTTTGTTTTTGCTTTTGTTTTGAGACAGAGCCTTGCTCTGTTGCCTAGGCTGGAGTGCAGAGTGACGTGATCTCGGGTCACTGCAACCTTCATCTCCCGACTTCAAGCGATTCTCCTGTCTCAGCCTCCCTAGTAGTTGGGATTACAGGCACACGCCACCACGCCCAGCTAATGTTTGTAGTTTTAGTAGAGACAGGGCTTCACCATGTTGGCCAGGCTGGTCTCAAACTCCTGTCCTCAGGTGACCCACCCTCCTCGGCCTCCCAAAGTGCTGGAATTTCAGGTGTGAGCCACAGCGCCCAGCCCATAGTTCACTTTTATATGTGGTTTGGCCATTGTCCATTTGGATATTCAGCCTCTCAACCTGTTTAGAGATTAGGTCCCACCTGGGAGCAGTTGGCCATTCGCTGCAAGGACATGAAATCCCACTGCTACAGAGGCTTGTGGCTGAGCGGGTCTGCCTTGCGGTGCTGCCCGCACTGCTCTGGGATCTTACCCTTCTCATCTGTAAGATGGGAATAATACTAGTCTCCATTTTTGTGTTGGGAAGGGGTGGAGCATACAAAATACCTAGGGTAAGTGCTCCTTGGCTGGAAATCACTGTCAAAGAGAACCAGAGCCAGACACTGATTAAAGGTGGTAAAGACATTTTATTCAATACTATTGCAAAAAGGGAGAAGCTTCAGTATAGAACTGAGTTCAATTCCAGATACAACAGAAGTGGGGATGTTTGGCTGAGGAACCAAGGGAGGGGCGGGGTCAGTGGATGGAAAATTACTAAGAGGAGACGTCAAGGCAGGAAGATCCTTGCTAAAGGCAGGCTAAGGTCATCAGATATCAAGGGTACAGGTGAGGAACCTAATCAGCTGTCAAGGGTAATCAGATGTGAAGGGGTGGCGAATCAATGTAGCGGGACTCTTGGCTAAAACTGGCTTCAGCAGGCCAAGGATAGGGCCCAGGGATGTGGCCTAGTGAGAAAGAGAGCTCAGAGGACCAGACCTCTAACGTTTGGTCAAGGAGAGAGTCCTACCACCATCGCAGGCCCAGCACTCATAAGCCTAGGTGAGGCACCTGTTTCATAGCTTTTGCGGGCTGGGAGTGAGGCTTTCACAGCTGTAGGAGTGATGCACCCTGCAGCTCCTGATGTTTAGGAGGCTCCTGGGGGCGGGGGGTGGGGAGCGGATGCCTCCGTCTTTCCAGGGCCTCAAGCTCTGTCTGAATTTCTTCCCTCCAGGCCTTCCACACCCTTCTTTGATCTGCTGCAGCACCGGTACCTGCAACTGTGGGTACAGGAACAAAAGGCCACCCAGAAAGCCATCAAACTGGAGAAGAAGCAGAAGGTAAATGTAGCCCTCACTCCTGAGTTGCCAGCTGAGGGGGTGGAGAAGAGAGACGGGCTGGCCAGGGCCAAGCATCGAGATGACATTTGTGTATGTTTGTCATTGGGGGTGGGTGGGAAATCAGGTTGCATCTTCTGACCAGCATCAGAGAATCTAGAGCTGAAAGGATCCAGTTCTGACCCTACGTAAGTTCAGAGGGTAGAGGACATGGGTCCAGGCCACCAGTCAACAGGCCCCGTGTGACCCTGAGCGGGGATAAGAACCCAGCTGTCCTGACTCCTACCTAGGCACCCTTCTCACCAAACGTCTGCACAACTTCACACACCCAAAATCAGATTTTAGACTAATCCGACCTGGCCCACACAGAAGTATGTCCTGTACAATCTATAGAGAAAAGGCCAATAAGGCAAAGTTGAAGAGGAACCCACTTCTAAAAGGGTGCCTCAAAGAACACATTATATTAAACTTTGTAACATTTTATTACAAATTAACCAGGAAGCAGTATTCCAAACACCTCCCAAGCAGGACATGCATCCTCGCATCTATGCTACCAAGGGCGCAAGGCAGGCATTGTAATCTCTGCTTCCCAGGCGTGGAAGTCGAGGCTTGGGGAGACAGTACCTGCACAGGGAAGTTTGAGCTGAGGTCCCGAGGATGTCCAAACACTGCCGATTGCTGGTGATAGGAGTCCCTAGCAATGAGCAGGACATCAGGTCAGTGAGGATTTTAGCAGGCAGGAAAACCATCTTTAACTGTTCATTTGCATTGTCATACACATGTGAAAATACTCACGGCCGGGTGCGGTGGCTCACGCCTATAATCCCAACACTTTGGGAGGCCGAGGTGAGTGGGTCACCTGGTTTGAGACCAGCCTGGCCAACATGGTGAAACCCCTGTCTCTACTAAAAATACAGAAATTAGCCGGGCATGTTGGTGGGCGCCTGTAATCCCAGCTACTCGGGAGGCTGAGGCAGGAGAATAGCTTGAACCCGGGAGGCGGAGGTTGCAGTAAGCTGAGATTGCACCACTTCACTCCAGCCTGGGCGACAGAGTGAGACTCTGTCTCAAAAGAAAAGATACTAAAATGGTACTTCCTGGCTGGGTGCGGTGGCTCACGCCTGTAATCCCAGCACTTTGGGAGGCCGAGGCAGGTGGATCACGAGGTCAGGAGACCATCCTGGCTAACACGGTGAAACCCCGTCTCTACTAAAAATACAAAAAATTAGCTGGGTGTGGTGGCACGAGCCTGTAGTCCCAGCTAATCAGGAGGCTGAGACATGAGAATTGCTTGAACCCAGGAGGCGGAGGTTGCAGTGAGCCAAGATCGTGCCACTGCTCTCCAACCTGGGCGACAGAGCGAGACTCCGTCTCAATAAAAAATAAATAGATAAAATAGTACTTCCTTTAAAGTATTCTGAAACTCAAACGTTCAGAGAGATCAGATTGGCCTCCTCCGCAGTAGGTCCAGACTGATGATGGTAAAATCAGATTTGTTCTATGTTCACGTGGTGCTTTACAGACTTCATCAAGGGCGTGGCTCCAGTGTGGCTGGTTGTCATGACAATCACAACCAGCACCCTCCCCAAGCCTCTGAGCTGAGGGCTGGGCTGAGCACGCACCCTGAGTTTCTGCATTTAGTTCTCCGAGAATGCCCTGACGTCAGTCTCTCCTCTTATCATCTCAGTGTGGTTTATTTGACAGGGAAACTAGGGCTCAGAGAGATGAAGTGATTTGCCAACAGTGTCAGACCTAGGTGTGTCCAGCCTGAGAGTCCAGGCTTTTCCCGAAGGAGAGGTCCCACTCCTGCTGTTTACGGAAAAGCCTGGGGCTCAGCGACAGCGCCTGTGATGTGCTAGGGCCAACCTGGGGATCGGAGGAGTCTTTCTAGAAATCCTGGTACACCTCAGGAGGGGCCAGGAGGGGTGTACGAGTTGGGGGTCCAAGGATTTCCAGGCGTGGCGGGTGCCAGGGCCTCTCCTGGCTCTTCTCAGCCGTCTGCAGAGCCCCAGACAGCTCATTAAAGAGCTGGGCATTGTAATAATATTTTAAGAGCAACCCATGACCAGTTTATTTGTTAATGGCTCAAGCAAGAGTCCACTTGCTATGGTAATGGCCGGTTCCAGAGGGAGCATTACCAGCACAAACTGTTTTCTAGCCCTGCATTAGAGCTGGGAGTTCTTTTGGTTTTTTCGTCTTCCTTTCTTTGTTTTTGAGACGGAGTTTCACTCTTTTCGCCCAGGCTGGAGTGCAATGAGGCAATCTCAACTCACTGCAACCTCCGCCTCTTAGGTTCAAGTGATTCTCCAGCCTTGCCTCCTGAGTAGCTGGGATTACAGGCACCTGCCACCAGGCCCAGCTAATTTTGTATTTTTAGTAGAGACGGGGTCTCACCATGTTGGCCAGGCTGGTCTCAAACTCCTGACCTCAGATGGTCCACCCACCTCCTGACCTCAGATGGTCCACCTTGGGAGCAAAGTGCTGGGACTACAGGCGTGGGAGCAAAGTGCTGGGACTACAGGCGTGAGCCCATTGTGCCCGGCTTAGAGCTGGGAGTTTTAATTAGCAGGTATTTCACGCAACCCAGTGTTGGTAAATGCACCCCATCTTCCGGCTCTAGGAGAAAGCCCCTCCTTTTCAAGCAGAGCCCCCTGAAACAGCTCGTGTGGTTTGGAGCAGGTGCCAGCTCTGCATGTGTAGCTGAGGGAATCTCTCTGTGTTGGGGTCTTGGTTTCTGCACTGGGCACAGAAAGGGGTCTGATTAAATGAGGGCCCGCCATGCTGTGTCTGTGAAGGGAGGAAAATATCTTTCTTTCTACCCATCCTAGACTCATGGCTGAGGGCCCTATCACAAAAGACAGGTTTGCAAGAGGAAAGCATTCAAATGTCTTTCAGTTTTATGTGACACGTGAGCCTCCGTAAGGAAATGAAGGCCCAAAGAAATGGTTAAACGCATGTATTTTTAGGCTGGATTTGGTGAAGAAGGGGATAGTTGTGGAGAAACAGGATTGGATGAATAGTGAGATCTTTTGGTGATAAACTGGGGGAAACTTCGCAAGTCCTGTTTGTTCAGATTATCAGGATGTTCTTTACCTGTAGGTTCTGGGGGCCACCTCTGGAATGAGGGTCTCATAACCTGCTTGAGGGGAGAAGGGCAGGGGACGTGAGAGAGACCGTCCTACTTCTGCCCTTTTTCAGTATGCCAACAGCGCATATTTGGAGGTATTGTGAACTCCATCACTTAGCGCGTAGCAGGCAGTCAGAACATACTTGTATCAACCTTGTAATCTTGCTCCAAGATTCTCTGTGTCTGCTATATTGTCCTACAAATGGCTACAAACCCACCAAACGCTGGGAGGCTGTGGTCTGGGGTTGACAGACAATTTACCGGACTTGCTTAGATGGTCAGTTTGCAAGGCCACATCCCCCCAGCCACAGACCTCGGTGTCCTCCTTAAGCCTGTCAGCATCTGGGTATGGCCTGACTGGGATGACCCCAGATGAAATTCATGGCAACAGCTACCGATAAGTGAGCCATCATCTTGGCCAGCTGCCCTGCTCAGAGTTGAACTCAGCAAACCCTGCAAGAACCCTGCTCGCCCTATTTCCAGCAGAGAGAACCGAGGCTCAGACAGGTGACATGACTGCTTGCCTCCGATTCCGAAGCCCGGCTCCCTAACCCCCGACTAGACAGCCTCTCTGCTTTGGTTCAAAGATAGTTTCAAAACCTTCTAGACATGGCCAGATGTGGTGGCTCACACCTGAAATCCCAGCACTTTGGGAGACCAAGGCCAGTGGATCATTTGAGGCCAGGAGTTTGAGACCAGCCTGTCCAACATGGCGAAACCCCATCTCTACTAAAAACACAAAAATTAGCCGGGCGTGGTGGCAGGTGCCTGTAAACCCAGCTACTTGGGAGGCTGAGGCAGGAGAATCGCTTGAATCCAGGAGCCTAGATCACAGCACTGCACTTCAGCCTGGGCAACAGAGCGACACTCTGTCTCAAAAAAAAAAAAAAAAAAAAAAAAGGGTCGGGGGGCTTGTAAGTGATCCATAGACACTTTCAATAAAATTAACACAATAAATCAATAAAAGGGGTTTACTGGGGTGGTGGCACCTCGATTAAACTCGGTGCAGTCTTTATTTGCCGACTCTGCCTTCCGTGTGCTTCACGCCATGGGAGGCCACGTGGAGTTCATGGGGCCCCGCCCTTGGAAGCCAGGGCAGATCCATGTTCTGTAAGGCCTGAAAAGTCTACAGTTTGGAATCCTGATTTATGAGAAAGTACATAAAGGAAACCTGAGAGCCTGTGAGCTCACGCCCTGGGCCCCTCCTAACCGAGCCCTGAGATAAAGGACTTGGCAGCATTGGCCTCAGGGCTATTCCACCAGGCCTCTGTCCCCAACACTCCCCTGGGGCTGCAGGTCTGTGGCTCTGGCTGCAGCCAATACTGATGACTCCCAGACCAGGGCTTCCAGCCCATCCCCAGCTGCCTATGCCCTGTCCCCTCACACATCTCAGGACATGACACAGTCAAAGCCAAACCAAGTCTTTTGGATCAGTCCAGAACAGACCTTATGAGCTATGTGGCTCTAACAGTGGACTTGCTGGCACCTGTTAGAGGGCACAGGCACGCAGGTCAGCAGCAGACGGGCTTCTCCTGTGTCTCTGAAATCACACCTGCAGAGACACCATGGTGGGGGGTCCCTGAGTTCCCCGAATAAGCTCTCACTCCTCTGCATGAGCAGGCCATGGAGGACTTGTTCTAAGAGACACTAACCTCTCGAATCATGCAGTTCTTCATTCAGACACCATGGAGTCCTGGGGACCCACTGGGACTGCGTTAGCCACGGAGGACAAGTTCAAGGATGACTGAGACACTATCCATGCCCTCAGGGTGGTTGCATGCTGGAATCCCACGTGTTCCAGGGACTGGAATGCTCCGGGTATCCTGGGGTTCCACCCCCCGCCCCCAGTCTCCTGAGCTGTGGCTAGAGACAGGACCACGGAGGCAGGTGGTGTGAAACAGCCTTGGAGAAGGGCTGGGGCTGGAAGGAAAGTGACCGAGGATCTTGCCATGCCAAGCATCCCAGCCCCCTGTCTTTGTATTCCTTCAGCACGGCCTTCTCCAAATAGCCAGGCGACCGTCTCACCGTTGCCTTTCCCTGGTCTGCAGGTGGTCCTTGGGAAGCTGTATGAGACCCGGAGCAGTCAGCTGAGGAAGTACAAGCCGCCCGTGAAGCTGGACACCTTGTGGCACATGCCTCACTTCCAGAAGGTCAGTGTCACCTTCATCCATGCCCCTCCCTGCCTCATGCTGGCTGCTGGTCACCTTGCCAGGTCTTTACCTGCTGTCTCTAAGTTCTGTGGGCTTCTCGCCATCGATTAGCACAACAGCAGCAGCAGCAACAGCTCATGTTTCTTGAGCACTTCCTAAGGCCCGGAGCTGAGCCTATGTGCACCATCTCCATGACTTTTCACATTCACTGAAGGGGGCAGCTGCTGGTACCAGGCCTATTTTCCGGACAGGGAACATAGTGGATGCTGCAAAGTGGCAGAGTCTTGGGCTGAACCCAGACCATCTGGGTGCAGAGGCTGGGCGGCTGTCCACCTGAGGCAGAGGCGGTCTACCTGTAGAGGAGGCTGTCCACCCGAAGCAGAGGCTGTCTACGTAGAGGAGGCTGTCACCTGGGAAGCAGGCTGTCCACCCGAGGCAGAGGCTGTCTACCTAGAGGAGGCTGTTGCCTGGGGAAGAGGCGGTCCATCTGGGGCAGAGGCTATCTACCTGTAGAGGAGGCTGTCTACCTGGAGGAGGCTATCCACTTGGAAGGAGACTGTCCACCTGGGGCGGAGGCTGTCTCCCTGGGGCAGGGGCTGTCTCCCTGGGGCAGAGGCTGTCTGGGCCAAACTTCCCTCCAGGGAAGGGGTAGCTGATGCATGACATCCTGCGCTGGGAATTTTGGGGTGCAAGACAGATGCATGCCAACCAGGATGAACTTCCCACAGAGCGACGTCCCTGGGGAGAGAGGAGCAAAGGTCTACCAAGGACTGGGGCAAGTGTGCGACATGTACCCAGACTGACCTAGATAAGGACCCAGGGAACGCGCCACGTTCTGGCCTCAGAACTCAACCGGCGTTCTCTCAAGCACGTAGCCCTGTAGCACCCAGACAGGGATTCATCTTCAACAGCTTTTGGCAGGGAAAGAACAGTCAGTGTAAGAGCCGGGGGCACCATACGGAGAAAGGGAAATGGGATATTTGGGAACAGTGGCTTCAGGATGGGGCTGAAGGAGCTGCGTGTGCTCAGCTCAGGCAGAGGGAGCCTTTCTCGGAGGCCACAAGGCACCCCCCCGGCCCCAGGAAGACAGCTGCACAAAGCAACGTTCCTGGCCAGCCAGGCCCGGCTGCTGTGCCACATTAAACTGCAATTTAAACAATGAAGGGCCGGTGCCTTTCTGAGCCTAATGCACTTGAACAGGCTGTAGAGCTTCACCGGAGAAACCTGCTCTGCCCCCCTTGACGCGGCCTCTCATGTTCTGCCCAAGTGGCCTCTGCCAGCATATGTCAATGACCATGCGCCCCGCCGCCCGTCAGTGCGCTGCCTCCGTGCACAGCAGACATCAAGGGAGGAACAGGGCCGAGCACATTCGGGAGGTGGTGGGAGTCACTGCAGCTCTGCAGCTCCTCTCACTGCTCCTGCCCTCAACAGCATGGCTCATCTCTAGCTTCTCTGCCTTTTCCAGCCATGTCACTTCCTCTGCTTCCCCTGCTCTCTCACTTACTCAGCAGATTCCATCTACAGCCTCCATCCTGGCCCTGGCTGTGGTCTTTCCTCCCTGCCTTTTTTTTTTTTTGAGACGGGGTCTCGCTCTGTCGCCCAGGCTGGAGTGCAGTGGCCGGATCTCAGCTCACTGCAAGCTCCGCCTCCCGGGTTTACGCCATTCTCCTGCCTCAGCCTCCCGAGTAGCTGGAACCACAGGCTTGCACCACCATGCCCAGCTAATTTTTGTATTTTTTGCAGAGATGAGGTTTCGCCATGTTGGACAGGCTGGTCTCGAACTCCTGGGCTTAAGTGATCCTCCTGCCTGGGCCTCCCAAAATGCTGGGATTACAGGCCTGAGTCACCACACCCAGCCACCTCCCTGCTCTTTTCTCTGTGAGAATCCCTGTGGTCCGTGGGAACGCTGCCTGAGAAGGGACTGGGACCCAGCACTCCCCTGGCATGGGCTGTCCTCTGCAGGACTCTGCTTTAGGCCTTGACTCCCAGCCCCACTCAGCCCCCTCCTTTCTGACTTAGAGCCCAAGACCATGGACACAGGACACTCAGGTGGTCTCCCCTCAGCAGAGCAAGGAAAGGGCTCCGGGTAACGGTGCTACACCTGTGCTGGGAGCTCCGGTCTCACTCACCTGTGTCCCATGGTGCCTGGCCCGGAGTAGGAGCTAAATGCACATAGAATGAGCTTCCATTTTCAAAAGAGGGGATTTGACTCAGCTGACCAGGGGTCTGCCAGTCTTGAGACCGTTATTCTGACATATGGCTATGAACAATAGCAAACCAGGAATGATGGCCTCCTGTTCCGTGCCAGGCACTGTGTGAGGTCATGTGTGCATATTCCTTCATTTCATCCTCAGAACAAGCGTCCTGACCGGGTGGTGTGGATGAGAGGCAGAGGGGGAGCACCTTCCTTGCCCACAGAGTGGCAGGGCCAGGAACCGAGGTGTGTCTGATGGCAGGGCCCAAGCTGGCACACGTGACCTATCAGGCCATAAAGATCATGAGAAAGAAAATCAACATGCAAGCCACAGTATCTGCCGAGTGTTTTCCTCCTTCCTGAGGATATTCGCAGGATGCTGGGCGTTAAAGCAGCAGGCTGTCTCCCTATCCTACTGGCCGGAAACCTGGGGCCAAGGGAAATGCGGAATTGTGCAGGGTTCATCCCCGGATGCCGCCCTGTCCAACCCAGCAGAGACCCTTAGGCCCACAGAGTGCTGCCGTTATAGGTGTCACACGCAGTCCCCTTCTTGTCAGGAAGTAACACCAACAAAAAGTATTTACTGAGCCCTTAGAATGCACCCGGGGCTGAGCATGCCTCGTCTCATAGATATCATGCCCCCATTCTACTGATGTGGAAACTGAGGCTTGCCGAGGTGAGAAGTGGAGTCTGGGTCCAATCTGGGGTTTTCTAGCCCCAGGGCCTCCCGAGGACCCCTTACCTCACCTCCAGGCCCCACCCACAGGTCCCCAGTCTCGCCACCAAGGGGCCCTTTCTTCCCCTTCCTGGCACTTAACTCTGCAATTAATTAACTGGGTAATTGTAATTTTTATCATCTTGTTCAGTAAAATGTGAGCCCCCAGGACCGTGCCTATCAGTTCCACACCTTGTCCCCAGAGGCCAGCAGGGTGCCTGGCACAGAGGAGGGGGTCAGTAAACATCTGTGGAATGAATGAATGAGGGGATGAAAGACTGAACTGCCAATACAGCCCAGAGTGACAGAAGAATTTAAAAGCCTGTTACGGACCTGATGAGCCTCCCCTTTCTCCCCTTCCCAAACCAAGCACCCAAGCACCCACCATCCTGGCAGCCACCAACCGGGCCTGGACTCAGAGGTCCGGGCGGGCAGCCAGGGCCACTCCCCGCAGTGGAGCTGCTGTCTGCGGTGTCTGTCGCGCGTGAAGCCCCGGAAGGGCCTTTGTCTGCGCCTGGCGTTGCCGCTGATCTGCTGCCCCCACCCCGGCCCCATTATGAAGGGAAAAGCGCTTCCAAAAAAGTTGAACCTGTCACGGTGATGGATAACCTAAATGGACTCTCCCCGCTCACGAACAGATGTCGACGCTGAACTCTGTCAGAAATAATTAAACACCTTTCACACGGAAAAGCAGCAGGCAGGGCGCGGCTGCTGCACCGACGCCGCCAGCCACAAGGGGGCTGCCCCGCCAGAGGGGCTGCCGAGACCCCCGCCCCGATGACCCGGGCCACTTACAGGGTCGTGAGAGGAGAGGGACCAAAGAGGGAAGAGGACACGTCCCCCACCGTGCATTCCCTCCAGGCAGGGCAGTAGACATGTCTTCTTTCTGGTCTGTGCCACCAGCAACTGCCCCGGGTGGCCGGAGCCCAGGAGGGGGCTTAGCCAGCAGCCAGCAAGGGGCCCTCCTTCCAGGACAGTTGGGCCTGGGCTCTCCGGGCCTCAGTTTCCTCATCTGAAAATGAGCGGGTGGGACTAGTTCTTGAGTGTCCCTTCCAATCCAAGATTCTGTGATTCCCAGCTCACTGGCCCAGGAGCCATGTGGGAGGGGATGGGGGCTCTTGGAGGTGCAGACCCCAAACCCAGGGTGAGCCAGCAGGGGGAGCAGCTCAGATCCTTCTCAGGTGCTCAGTTTGGGGATGGGACGTGAACTCATTGTCTCCCATCCCTGAATGGAGGAGCCGCTGGGCTGGGGCCGATGCCCCTGTGCCCTGGGGGGATAGGGACGCTCCCCTGCCCTTTGGCCCAGTGTTCTAGGTCTGCAGGGCAGACCGCAAGGCCAGCAGGGAGTAGCATGGTACGTCTGTGTGCACACATGACTCCAGGGACAGCCAAATGGGGTCAAGTGGTGACCCTGCCACACCTACCTGTCAGGTGGCTTTACCTGTCCGCGACCCACTTCCTATTCCGTAAAATGGGCTAACAAATGCTCCCCTGGCAGGGCTGCTGGGAGGATCTGGAGAGAACGTGTGAACCACGCTTAGCAGAACGCCTGGCCCATATTAACTGCCTATAAGTAGCAGCTGCCATGAGGATGGTTGTGGAGATCATTCATTCATTCACTCGCTCATTCACAAATCTTTTCCACCTGCGCCTTCGTGCCGGGCCCTGTTCCCTGCACTGACACTATGCTGGCAAGCAGGCCAGACTTGGGTGTGACTGCCGCCGTGGGGCTGCTGGCCACTGGCTTGGGGTGACATGGACAGACAGACCAACACACAGGCAGCTGCACAGCTGGCACCTGGGCTGGGAAGTCTGGAGAAGGTCTGCCCTAGGTGTCCTCGGGTGTCCCCAGGTGCCCCGTGTCCGCAGCCTGAAATGGTCTGGAGACACCAACCTTGCTTGAAGGGCGGAGGCCACTCCCATAACGATAGCCCCATGAAACGTAACCCTGCGTGGACCGGCCCACCCTGTTCCTGTGCCTTTTGCAGAAACCTCCTCAGGGCTCTCCAGGCGGGGTCCAGACACCCCTACTTGCCCAGGGGCCCTGGCTAACAGCACTTCCTCTGGTTCTCAACCAGCCCCTCGTGCATGGCCACACAAAGCAGACGGTACATCCTTCTGCCCAAAGATGGAGAGCGAGTGCCCCCAAAAGCTTGTGGCCGATGACAGTGGCGAAAGGCGGGATGCCACGGATGAAGAGATGGCTCAAGTACATGTTAGGAGACCTTGACAACCATGGCTTTGATCTGTATTTATTGCCACTTTAATAACATGTTGTTGGGTAAGAGTCCATGCCACGGGACCCCGTCTGGAGAGAAGCTCCCAAGCATCTCTGAGTGCACAATGCGTACAGACGTTTGGCAGGAGGGCCCCCCAATGGTAGCAGTGGTGATCTGTGGGGCGGGGGGGGGTTGAAGCTGATTTTCCTTTCTCTGATGCTCTTTTCTATATGCTTTGCATTTTTTTCATTGAGTAGATGTAGCTTTTCCAAAACCAGTAAGGCCAATTTTTAAAATGTTTTTAAAAGATGGAGATCCTGAGTTCTTCCCCAGGTGTTCATCCCAGTGTTCGACCCCCAGCTTTGAGCTCAGTTCTTCCTGATGTCTCACCAAACGTTCGCATGCTGCTGGCCAAGTCCGGTTTTGCATATTCAGCTTCCCTCGGCATGAAGGTCAGGGCTGTGCTCCAGCAGCGAAGCCTGCTGACTTCCAGAGTCTGGATCTTTATCATAAAAAGTACATCTTATAATTAGAGACCCAACATCCATTTTAGAAGGGGGCTTGCCCAAGCATCTGGCAGGGGCGGGGGGGGGGCGGTCTCCACGTTCCCCTCCCACCCCCACCCCCAGAACACCCGCCCCTGCCCCCACAGTCCTTGTCTCTCTACACCGCCAATACCCACCAACATTACATAGTCGTTCAGTCACTAAAGTATGAACAAATTGACTATATTTTCATTTGGCTTTTGGTTTCAGCCCCACTGCTTTAGAATAATGGCCCAAGCTATTAAGCTAACAGTTTGATTTACAAGCTTTTGTGCTCTGAACGCTGGGATCAGACTCCTCTGTTCGTGGAAGACTAACCCTGCCTCGGGTCTCCTGGGTCCCCTAGCTTCCCTAATAGAACAGGAGATGGAGGGAAAAAAACATATCTCAGCAGCCAGCCAAGCAGTGACACCCAGAGATGCAGCTGATTAGTGAAAGCTGCTGAATCTAAGAAAAGGATTTTCTTTCCCACCTTTAAGCTCTCTTACAAATCATAGCTGGCTGGAAAGTTAACTCTCTGCTAAACCCCCCAAGCGGGCTCCTAGTCTGTCCACCCTGCCGCCTCTGCCTCTCCACAAGGCTTGCCTGGTTAAAATGAAGATGGGCGGATCTCTACAAAGGTGTATCTGACCCCGGGAAGGATAGCTGCCAGATCTACTGCCCCTCTAAGGATCTCTGCACCAGTGATGTATTTTTAAGAGTCCTGTCGCTTCCTTGCATCCGAATAAGAATCGTCCTGTGTCACTGTGGAGGGCACCAAGTACAGGAATGGAATGTGTCACATGTGGAAACAGGGCAATGGGAAGAATGATTCAGAGGCCCTGATGGAGTTGACACTTCCTCTCTAAATACAGACACCCCCCATTCTACATGGATCAGTATGCAGACGAGCTGACTTGCTACAGGGATGAAAGCAGGAGGTTGGCCGGGCACAGTGGCTCACACCTGCAATCCCAGCACTTTGGGAGGCTGAGGTGGGTGGATCACCTGAGGTCAGGAGTTTGAAACCAGCCTGGTCAACATGGTGAAACCCCGTTTCTATTAAAAATGCAAAAATTAGCCAGGCGTGATGGCAGGTGCCTGTAATCCCAGCTACTCGGTGGGGCTGAGGCAGAAGAACCACTTGAGCCCCAGAGGTGGAGGTTGCAGTGAGCAGAGAGTGTGCCACTACACTCCAGCCTGGGTGGCAGAGCAAGACTGTCTCATTTAAAAAAAAAAAAAAAAAAAGCAGGAGCTTAATTGGTTTTACATAATCTGGCACCTCAGAGGTACAGAATTTTTAGGCACCTGCTTGTGAGGTGACATTGCTGCTCAAATACTGGCAAGCCACAAATAGCCAGAGCTGAAGGTCTGGGGCAGAGACAAGAGGAAAGGAGGCATTTGTGTATGTAGGGAGTGATGGGGGAATAGCGGCCAAGCTCCTAGAGCAGCACTCAGAGTCTGGGAGTGTCTGTGGTGGGGCCTGGAGAGGCCAGCAGTGAAGGGATGACCAAAGCTGACCCTTCCAACAGAACCAGTCCTGCAACCTGGGAACCCCCAGCCTGGCTGCCCCCTTCATCCTTCTAGCTCCAGAAGCTTTTTGTCTAATCCAGAAGGTGGTTCTCCCTGATTATATGCAAAAGTATCTCACGTTTTTGTTGAAAATCACCAGAATCAATGAGTAAGACAGTTGGTTTGGGCATCAGTCACATCTTTCTAATTTCTAGAGGCAGCGAGAGTCTCATGTTGAATTTGGGGAGTTGATGGAATTTGGGAGGTCCCCAATCTCCTCTTCCGACTTCTAGTTCATCTCCAGGAGAATAAATCTCCTATGATCTAGAGAGAATCCCACTGGCTTGGGAAGGAGTTTGGGGAGTAGCATCTTCCTCAACGTCTCCCTCGAAGCTTTTTTTTTTGAGACAGGGTCTCACTCTGCTGCCCAGGCTGGGGTGCAGTGGTACAATTATGGCTCAATGCAGCCTCTACCTCCCAGTCTCAAGTGATCCTCCTACCCCAGCCTCTTAAGTAGCTAGGACTACAGGCCCGCAGCTCATTTTTAACTTTTTAGTAGAGACAGGGTCTTGCTATGTTACCCAGGTTCCTTCTGGTTTCTGAGTGTCCCCACTTGTCAGCCTCCATCCCCCGACCCCAGCGAGGTTGGTGGGGTGGGGACCCAAAGCCACCTGACATGGCGTCACCTGACACGGTGCCACCTGACACGGGGCCGGCAGCAGATTCTTGCCCATAAATGGCATCAGATGATTTCCTGGAATAAGCTCAGGGTTCATTCAAACTGAACTCTGGCAAAGCTGCAGGTGAAATGGATCAAGATGCTGGCTAACAGAGCCTGACTGGCTACCCTCAGAGATGCAAAGTGCATGGCGTCAGTGAACACATTTGGGGTAGGGGGAAGTAAGACAATGGGGAGGTTTCATGAAGACTGATTCTGTCTTCTTCCCCTCCTGTCCTCAAAGGAGTCCTAGGAAATGATGCCTTAGGGTGGTGCCAAAAAAAAAAGTGTGGGTAGGTTGACCAAAGTCCAATGGCTGGGAGAGTGGAGGGGAGAAGTTATCCTAAAGACAGAGTTCCCAGACAGCAGCAATGATAACATCAATAGCTCACACATCCTGACTCCTTCTTGAGTGTCAGCCTGGGTGCTTTTTTTTTTTTTTAAACTATATTTTATTTTTTTAAGATGGAGTCTCACTCTATTGCCCAGGCTGGAGTACAGTGGCACAATCTTGGCTCACTGCATCCTCCACCTCCTGGGTTCAAGCAATTCTTCTGCCTCAGTCTCCTGAGTAACTGGGATTATAGGCCCCCGCCACCACGCCCGGCTAATTTTTGTATTTTTAGTAGAGACAGGGTTCTGCCACGTTGGCCAGGCTGGTCTCCAACTCCTGGCCTCAAGTGATCCACCCACCTTGGCCTACCAAAATGCTGGGATTACAGGCATGAGCCACCACGCCTGGCCCAAGCCTGGGTGCTTTTGTGAGTTATCCCATTTCATGTCAATACTCGCAGTAACCCCACACGGTAGAGATGAGTCACCCTGTCTCTGAGGCAAGGAGGCTAAGGCTCAGAAGCTTAAAGTCACATGCCTGATTAGCATGTGGCCAGGTGGGGACTTGGACTCTGGCTGGCAGCCTCCAAGCCTCAGGCCCTGAAAGAGCTGATAAATACTACAGACCTGCAACTGAGGTCGGGGGCCAGTGCGGGGCTAAATGCAGGACCTGGGAAGGAAAGTGCAGGGCAGTTAGGAATGAAGGATTTTATGAGTGTCCAGAGTGTCGTGGCCGGGCCTGCTCTGGCTGATTTAAGCCCTGGCAATAAACCAAACTTCCCACTGCCCCAAAAGCCTCTAGACCTTGATAAAATCTCGGGCATCTTTTAAATTGCAGTTTGGCCCCAAGGCTAAAAAGGAAAGAGGCGGCTGATCCCGGATTCAGGCTTACTGCATTAAAAGTGGGAGGCTGAGGCCGAGCCCAGCAAGAGGGCTGTGTCTGTGGGCTGGGCAGCCACACAGAGCAGTTCCAGGTCCCAGCCTGCCTGGTGCCCGCCCCAGGTCTGCATCCGTGAAGTGGGGATGGCAAAAGAGAGGACCAGGTGCAATCATGCATGTGAAGCCCGTGGCACAGGCCTGGCTAGGGGAGGGTCATGGGGCAACCAAGCCTCTGGGAGGGACGAGGCCCTGGAAGCTGCTTTGGTAGATGAGTTATGTGAAAACTTGGCTATGCCTGGGATCCTCTGAGGAGATGTTTAAAATGCAGAGTCTAAGGCCCAGTGCGGTGGTTCATGCCTGTAATCCCAGCACTTTGGGAGGCCAAGGTGGGAGGATCACTTGAGCTCAGGAGTTCGAGACCAGCTTGGCCAATATGGTGAAACCCTGTCTCTAGCAAAAATACAAAACTTATCTGGGCATGGTGGTGGGCTCCTGTAATCCCAGCTACTCAGGAGGCCGAGGCAGGAGAATTGCTTGAACCTGGGAGGTCAAGGTTGCTGTGAGCTGAGATCACGCCATTGCACTCCAGCCTGGGTGACAGGGTGAGACTCCATCTTAAAAAAAAAATGCAGAGTCCAGGACTCTGATCCAGTGGGTCTGGGGCAGCCATCAAACCTGTATTTTCAGCAAGCCAGCTGCCCCAGCTCCCAGGGTCATGTCAACTCCACTCTTACAGTTACGTTCAAATATGTGTTTACTGTGGCAGGTGGATGTGTTTTCATATGTTTGACATGAGGCATGATGGGGCTTTCAAAGGGAAATGGGCAGTTGGAGACCACCTCTGTCTGTTAAACAGCCCTAAGGCTTATGAACTTCTGTCTTGGTCAGCTCAGGCTGCTATAACAAAATTCCATAGACCAGGGAGCTTAAACAACATGTTTATTCCTCCTAGATCTGGAGACTATACGTCGAAGGTCAGGGTGCCAGCATGATTGGGTTCTGGTGAGGGTCCTCTTTCTGGCATATAGCCAAGGTACCTTCTCACCAAGTCCTCACTTGCTGGAGAGAGAGAGAGAGGAAGCACACACTCTTCTTATAAGGACGCTAATTCTATCATGGGGGCCCCACCCTCCCGACCCCATTTAAACCTAATGAACTCCCCAAGAGCCTCATCTCCAATGCCGTCACACTGGGGGTCAGGGATTCACATATGCATTTTGTTGACTGAGCGTGGTGGCTCCCGCTAGTAGTCCCAGCACTTTGCGAGGCTGAGGTGGGAGGATCGTTTGAGGCCAGGAGTTCAAGACCAGTCTGGGCAACTTAGTGAGACTCCGTCTCTACAAACAAACAAACAAGCATCATATGTGAATTTTGGATGGACACATTCAGTCCATAGCAAGCTCTTTTTCAAGTGCAGTGGAAATCTGCCTTCTACCTCCTCCTCATGGTGTTTCTTGCTTCTGGAGCCCTATGGAATCACCTTCTCTCCCTTCTACATGACAGCCCTGCGAATTCCCAAAGTCAGATACCATTTCTTCACAGGCAGCCAGGGTCTCGATTGCACCCCAGGGCAGAGTTCTGAATGTTGGAAGGGGGAACCCTGCGTTGCAGCAACAGTGGACGGCCCAGGCACCACGGTCTTCACCCAGTGCATGCTGCATTCTCTACCTTTACCCATATGCATGGAAGATTTGTCAAGCTGCACTGCATTTCTACATATTTTTAAATAAAATTGTGGCTGAAGCTGTCTATCAGTGCCACTTGAATCACTTAATACAAGAATCTCCGTGAAAATTCCCTGCTGGAGGGCAATTTCAGGAAGAAGCTTAGTCGGATTCATGTACTACTAATAGCAGTAATAACAGTACAAGCCACCATGTCTTCAATGCCTACACTGTGTGCCAGGCACCATGCCAGGCTTGGCAATGACCCCACGGGACGGGTAGTGTGACCCTTACTTACTATGTGAGAAACTGAGGCCCCTGGTCACACAGCTGGAAAGCGATAGGACCAAAATTGGAACTCAGATGTGTGGAACTCAAAGCCCTGCGTCCCTAATCATTGAGTACACTGTCGTCCCTTCTGTTGTGGAAAAAACATGCCTGACATGATAGAATGTGCTCCATTTGGCTTCATGTAACAGAAATTGAGCAAGAGTTAGAATCTGTTCAAACCAGGGGCCTGAGAGTTGCTACACTTTTCTTCAGACTATGCTTTATGCAACCCTTTATTTTATTCTATTTTTTTTTTTTTTTTTTTTGAGACAGGGTCTCACTCTGTCACCCAGGCTGGAGTGCAGTGGCACAATCACAGCCTCAACTTCCCGGACTCAGGTGATCCTCCCACCTCAGCGTCCCAAGTAGTTGGGACTACAGGTGCATACCACCACACCCGGCTAATTTTTTTGTATGTTTTGTAGAGATGGGGTTTTACCATGTTGCCTAGGCTGGTCTTGAACTCCTGGGCTCAAGAGATCCGCCCGCCTTGGCCTACCAAAGTGTTAGGATTACAGACATGAGCCACTGTGCCCAGACCTTAAACACCTTGTTTCACATTGCATGCAATCCGCCAGATGCCTTCAGATTACTTGGAAGGAGACAGGTACAAATATTGAAGAAAGTAAAACACTCCTTCCACTTAGAGTTTAAGCTGAGCATAGCAGAGATCTTCAGGGTGCCTGAATCTTGGATGCATTCCTAAGGGCTGTGTTGCCTCATCCCCAGGCCCCTGACCCACTCATCTGTCCATCCATCCATCCATCCATCTGTCCATTCATTCATCTATCCAACCATCTATCCATCCATCTATCCATCCATCCTCATCCATCTGTCCATCTGTTTGTTCATTCAACGATCCGGCCAAGATTTGTTTGGTGTCTACTGGGTGCCTCTAAAAGTAGAGTTACCCCAAGACCTTTGAAGGCCTCCTGTCTGCTGACATTTCCCTAGAACCATGCCTACAATATGGCATTAACATCTTTGCTATCTAGCTGAGGACACTTAGCTCTAATAGTCCTATTTGTGACTTGTCAGGCTTAGCCTCGTCAGCCACAGAAAGGTTCTACTCCTTCTTAAAAGATACCAGAAAAAGTCCTTCCTGGTCACTATTCCAATAAGATAAAAGGGGAATAACAACATCAAACCTCGCTGCAGTACACTCCACCCCCATCGGCCGAGGACACCAAACATCAGAGTGTGTCCCCAGCTTCCCTGGCAGTAACGCAGGAGTTGTTCAACAGCCTATATTAATGAGCAATAAAGTCCTGACGGGCACTGCATGGACGGCTCAGCAAAGGACTTAATTTGCAACCGAGCACAAAATCAGAGACTGTCAACCGAGGAACCATGTGGCTGGATAAGCACCTTGTGCTACCTGAGAAAGCACTGTCAGGTAAATTTCCAGAGAAGGTAATTAAAGAATCCCCATTGTCTAAATTCAGCAGTAAAATTTGGAGCTCTGGAATTTGATGCTCACCAGGGACCTGGTGTCTCCTCCCAGCCCGATCCTTCATCAGAATGAACAGTGGAGGCTTAGGAAGGGATCAGCTGGCGTGCCTCCTGCCCTTTCCCTAACACGCCCCCCAGCCCTGTGTGGTCCTGCGTGTGTTGTCTTGTCAGAGAAGCAGAAAGCAGCAAATGAGATCTCCGTGTTGTGAGACGGGGGTGAGATTAATATACAAACATATAGACCTGAGATCTGGCAAGTGCCAATTAATATTTATCAAGCACCCACGGCGTACATGGTACCGAGAATCAACATGCAAAACCTACAGTCCCTGGCATCAGGCAGTCTCCACTCCGAGTCATGCTCAGGTTCCGTGCACAATGGCAGGTGCTTGGAGGCACCTGCCCCGGTGGGAGAACCCACCAGGAGTTTAAGTTAATATTGATACAAGCGCCCTCTTCACACTGAGACAATGTAGGATTCTCAAGCAGGCATCGTCAGCACCCTGGCCTCGACTGGGGGAACCCTGCTGAGACACCACCCCAGATCTCTAAGGGCCGTCCCATTCGCAAAGATGCCTCAGCAGGGTCTCCGTCAACACAGTCCCTTCACTAACTTCTTCTTAGTCCTCACGATAAAAGAAAAAATCCTCCTCCCCACTGAAGATCAGGCTCTGCCGTGACCTCCCCTGTCCTGATATTTCTAAGCGGGGGTGGGCAGGTTGCGGCAGGACCCCTCCAGAAGAAAGGGCTGAGCAGCCTCCCATCATCTGCGTTCTGCAAAGAAAAGGGGGCACCCCCCTCCCCGGCGGCTCGGCTTGTCAGGGCCTTTGTTGACAACCCCATTGAAAGCGGCCTCACGGTCGCTGTGAAGTTCCCTCCGTCTCCCATTCACTCCTTAGACAGTTTTTGAAAGGCGAAAAGTCTGGAAAACACACACACACTGTCCCACCCCACCCCCTCGAGCCCCACCACACAGAGGGAGAGGGGGCGGCAGCTTGGGGGAGCCGGGCTGAGGAGCCCCTCACCTGGCCCCGCGGTGCACCGCCTCCAATTAAATCAAAATGGTTTGTTTTTAATGGTCTTTTACACTGACAAGTGGGCGATCATTTTGGGCCCACGAGCTGTCAGGGAACTGAGGCAAATCCTCCGTTGATAATGCCCAATGCTTCCAATTAGGAGCCGAGGCCGCTCCTGGCGCGCTAACGATTCCCCAGCCAGCCCCCAGGCCCCTTTGGCGCTGGCTGTTTCTTCTGCCTCCTCCACCGCAAATTACTGACACAAAACGGAAGGCCCCGCGTCTCCTCCGCCACGCCAGGCCCGGGCCCTGTTGGGTTTAATGAGCCGATGGAAGTTTCGTGGCTCCGGCGCTAAATTCTTTTCTTGTTTGACAGCTGCTCGGCTAAGGCAAGTGTTGACCTTATAAAAGATTTAGTGTTTCTCATTATTTTCTGTCAAGCTTCACAAGTGATGGCGCGGCGGTTATCATTTGCATCCTGGGGTGTGCGTGTGTGCAGGGTGTGTGTTGGGTGCGTGTGTTGGACAGGGGCTCCAAGGTGCGGACGGGAAACGGGAAGGGAAGACCTCTCCCCAGGTTGTCTCTGGCCCCCCGCACAGCAGCTGCCAGCGTGAGGTTCTTCCTGGGCCCAGGTGTTTCAAAGAGAAGGCTCAAGATGCAAGGCGAAGGTGATAGATGCTTCCACGGCTTCCAGGCCTCCCGATGGAACCAGAGCCACTGCTGTGGGGGCACAGGAGGAAGCCCAGTGCACACTGAAGTCGGTCAACTCTCAGAGCCTGCTGGGCCCCAGCCCAGCCAGGGATGAGCACTGAGCAGCAGCACAGTCCCAGCCAGACTCAAGGCTGAGGATGGTTTTAGGATCATGCTCAAGATTTAATCAGGGACCTCATCCTTGCCTCACAGGCCCTGGTTAAGGCAGTTTCCCAAAAGCTTCCTCCTCCTGCTCTACACCCGGAGAACCGATGTTTTCAAAGTGGCTGGCAATATTCTCCCCAAGCCGACTATGGGAACTTTGTTAGTCCTTCTGGCACCCCATGCAAATCGAGGCCACTCGGTAACTCACAAGGCTGTAGGGAGTCCTTCCCCAGCCCCTGCTGGCCTCCTCTTTTCTTTCCGTCTCTGCATCCTCCCCTTGCTCCAACCTACCCGCTGGCTATCCCAGGTGCCGGCGACCTGAGGTTGCATAAAGAGTGAGAGAGTTGAGGGCAGTGGAACATGTAGATGTCTCCTCCCCCAGTTCTGAGTTTATAAGCACCATTGTTACCATGGGAGACTCCACGTTGATCTTTTAGAGTGAAAACGTGGCACTCTACCTCCCTGCTGTGCCCATGGCCAACCTTACTGATCAATCGTTGTGTACTTTTTTTCACCTGTCTGGGTTCGGCCTTAGAATATTTTGTAACAGACGATGGCCATCAGCTACCACCAGTCTATTAGAGCTAAGTGAAATGAAACAGTACTGCCATCCCTGCCTTAGAGAGGTCATGAAAATAAATTGCTAGGTATTCCTAAAATTGCTTATCTTTTTATGCCATATTAAGATGATATTTATAGAAAAGGAAATAAAATATATAGCCCACCACATAAAAATAAATAAATTAGACTTCACTAAACTTTGAAAGCTTTTGTGCTTCAAACAATACTATCAAGAAAATAAGAAGACAACCAGCAGAATGGGAGAAAATATTTGTAAATCATATGTCTGTCAAGAGACTTGTGTTGATGAATATATAAATTACTCTTATAAGTCAGTAATAAAGTCCAGGTGCAGTGGCTCATGCCTGTAATCCCAGCACTTTGGGAGGCAGAGGCAGGAGGATCACCTGAGGTCAGGAGTTCCAGATTAGCCTGGCCAACATGGTGAAACCCCCATCTCTACTAAAAATATAAAAATCAGCCAGGTGTGGTGGAGGTGCCTGTAATCCCAGCTACTCAGGAGGCTGAGGCAGGAGAATCGCTTGAACCCAGGAGGCAGAGGTTGCAGTGAGCTGAGATTGTGCCATTGCACTCCAGCCTGGGCAACAAAAGTGAAACTCTGTCTCAAAAAAATAAATAAATAAAAATAAGGACGGGTGTGGTGGCTCACGCCTGTAATCCCAGCACTTTGGGAGGCCAAGGTGGGCAGATCACCTGAGGTTAGGAGTTCGAGACAAGCCCGACCAACATGGTGAAACCCCGTCTCTACTAAAAATATAAAAATTAGCCAGGCGTGATGGCACACACCTGTAATCCCAGCTACTCAGGAGGCTGAGGCAGGAGATTCACTTGAACCCAGGAGGCAGAGGTTGCAGTGAGCCAAGATTGTGCCATTGCACTCCAGCCTAGGTGACACAGCAAGACTCTGTCTCAAAAAGAAAAAAAAAATCAGTAATAAAAAGATAAATAACTCAATTTAAAAATGGGTGGCTGAGCGCAGTGGCTCCCGCCTGTAATCCCAGCACTTTGGGAGGCCAAGGCGGGCAGATCACAAGGTCAGGAGATCGAGACCATTCTGGCTAACATGGTGAAACTCCTTCTCTAGTAAAAATACAAAATAATTAGCCAGGCGTAGTGGCGGGGACCTGTAGTCCCAGTTACTCAGGAGGCTGAGGCAGAAGAATGGTGTAAACCTGGGAGGCAGAGCTTTCATTGAGCTGAGATTGTGCCACTGCACTCCAGCCTGGGTGACAGAGCGAGACTCTGTCTCAAAAAAAAAAAAAAAAAAAAAAAAAAAGGCAAAAGATAGGAACAGACATTTCTCCAAAGGAGATAAACAAACACATGAAAAGATGCTCAACAACATCATGAGCCATCATGGAAACACAAATCAAAATCACAATGAGATGGGACTTCACTGCCCCTAGGATGGCTAGAGTGAAAATAACAGACAACAACAAGTGTTGGTGAGGAGATGGAGAAACTGGAACACCCATACGTGCTGGTGGGAATCAAAAATGGTGCAGCCAAGTTGGAAACACTTTGGCAGTTCTCCAAAAGGCTAAACATAAAGCTCTCGTATCAACCAGAAATTCTACTCTTAGATAAACACCCAAGAGAAATGAAAACATACATCCACACAAAAACTTGTACATGAATGTTCTAGCAGCATTACTCATAATAGTAAAAAATGGAAACAACCCAAGGTCCATCAACTGATGAATGGGTAACAAAAACGTGGTCCATCCATACAAAGGAATACTATTCCCTGGAAAGGAACGAAGTGATGCTCTGTGTCGTAACGTGGATGAACCTTGAAAACATGATGCTAAGGGAATGAAAGCAGCCAGTCACAAAAGACCCCACATTGTATAATTCCATTTATATGAAGAGTCCAAAATAGGGAAAGCCACACCAACAGGAAATAGATTAGTGGTTTCCAGAGGCTAGGGAAGAGGAATAGAAGTGACTGCTAATGGCTATAAAGTTTCTTTTGGGAGTGATGAAATGTTCTAAACTTAGAGTGTGGAGGTGGTTGTACAACCCTAAGAACATGCTAAAATTGGTGAAGTTTATGGTATGTGAATTATATCTCAATAAAGCTGTTTTAAAAAAGAGTCACTTTAAAAGATGGTCCAGTTGAATCAGATGAGTGATCATCACCTAGATTCTGACTTTAGGGGCCAGAACAGGGTGATAATTGGCCACCGAGGTCTGGCCTCAGAGGAGGGGAGTCTGCTGTGTCCTCCAATACAACTCTCATTCACCTGCAGCCTATTGAACTTAGAAGCTGAAGAAGCTTAGGAGCTGACCCAAGGTTGATGGAAAGTTCACACGCACACCCCACCTTGGGACTGGCATTACCCAATTATTTTGCTAGTAGCGTCTAGCAAACAGCTTCATTGTTCAATTTTGATTTCAACTGCTGCTGACTGGCCTTCACTAATCCTTGCGAATGACCTGGAGCCATTGGTATGGTTTCTCGAAGGAGCAAATCAATTCTCATTTTCAAAGGCACAAATATCTAACTTTCCTTCTGCTCCGGTAAGTTCCGCAGCCCTGCAGTGAGTCCATGGAGGACAGCTCTGGATTCCTGTTGGGGCTCTGTCATTTAGTAGCTGGGTGTCCTTGGACCGGTGTCCTACCCTTCCTGGGCTTCAGTCTCCTCCTTTGTCAAACGAGTGGTCCCCCACCCCATTCCCTCAAGGTCGCTGCTCCTCCCCATTCCCTGGGCACGGTTCACCGAGAGTGGTGCCAGTGCCGTTTGAGAACCTACATTAGACCTTGCAGGAAGGCAGGAAGTTTGTTTTCCAAGCTGAGCTTGGCTGTTCTTTGAAATCGCAGCATGTGTCAGCAGGGAGGGTCGGGTCCTGTGTCCTTGCTCATCTATTTTTGGACCACAGAGAAATGAGAGCCAGTGGCAGAATAACAATCTAGGGGACCAGATGTCTCAGGAGAGATTGTTACCCTTGTTAATTACTTAAACGACAACCTGCTACATCAGAGCTGAGGACCCAGCCTGCTCTCCAACGACGTCCTGCATGAATCTGTGTTCTACCGGGGCCTCTGACCTCCAGCTGCCCCAAACTCGACAGGAATTACTGACCTGGGACTGATCCATAATTTTCAAGTGCCTCTCATTAGAGGAGACAGCCTCTCAATCTTTTAAAGCAAAATCTCTCTCCCAGTCACCTGAGCAGTTGTCACTTAAAAACTCAACGAAAATTTCTATGGCTGTCTTTTTTTTTTTTTTTTTTTTTTTTAGTTCTTTGGCAGATTTTTTTTTTTCTTAATCTGTTTCCCCCCGCCCCCCAGATCCTCCCTTTTGCTTTCTCAGTCTCCAGACCTGGCACTGGAAGCTTGGTGTGCAGTTCAGGGACCTTCGTGTGCCCAATGCATGGGGAGGGGGGCGTCTGCTGGCTCAGCTGCCCCGGCGGTAGGACTGGGTCGGGGACCTGGACTCAGAAAGTACTGTGGCAAAGCTGATTGACCTGTGAATTTGTACAGCGCCGGATTTGGTTTCTTCTGGCCATTGTGGTGCATGTACACACACACACCCTCCACGTGTCTCTGGCATGGCTTCGCAAGCAACAGCAAGGCATGACACTGGACAGGAGGCTCAACACAAAACACACGGCCCCTGCCCTCCCAACATGAAAAGCCCCAGGGCTGTGGCTGCCTGAACCCCCCACCTGTGGCAGAGGCATCAGGCGGAGAGGGTAAGAAGGCAAGGAAAGAGGGAAGGAGAAGAAGGCAAAGGCAGCCCGCTTTTCAGCTTGTGAACCAGAGCCATTCAACCCAGCAGAAGGCTGGTGCCGTGCAACGCCTCACCCCCAGGGAGAGCCTCTGCGTCTTGGATATTTTCTCAGGCATGGAGGTGAATTTAAGCCCCCATGAAGCTGGATAAGCCCAACAGGAAGGGCCATCGAGAAGTCACATACGTAAGCCAACGTCACCCACCACTGGCAGCTACGGTTCCTATGGCAAAACTTTGTATTCAAGTTTGGAATCCTACCCACATCTCTAATAAGTGAAACTCATAAAACAGAGTTACTCTTTCTAAACTGTGTGTGGCACGGGGAGGCCCTCCCTCACCCCAGGTCACCTCCCACAAACACAGTTTGAACCCATATTTGTGTTTTCATATGAAAAAGAGGAGAAGACAACAGTCACGTAGAAATAAAACTGAAATCCTCCGTGCTTTGCTCCCTGGACTCACTCCCCTTCCTCCCAGAGGCAGAGCCTAGCATGACCTCTGAGAACATTCTTTTCCTTCCGCCCCTTTCCTGTCTAAGCAGATTCACACATCTGCTGGAGCAACACAGGGATGCATTTTGTATGTTTTTTTTTTTTTCATGTCAAGGAAATCATGCTTAGGTTCCATTCTGTAAATTTTCTTTCATGCAACGTTGGGTTTTTGAGATTTATATGCATTGGTTCTGATAGATCTGGAACAACACTGTCTAATATAACTTTCTCTTTTTTTTTTTTTTTTTGAGACAGAGTCTCACTCTGTCGCCCAGGTTGGAGTGCAGTGGCGCAATCTCGGCTCACTGCAAGCTCCATCTCCCGGTTTCACGCCATTCTCCTGCCTCAGCCTCCCGTGTAGCTGGGACTACAGGCGCCCCCCACCGCACCCGGCTAATTTTTTGTATTTTTAGTAGAGACGGGGTTTCACCGTGTTAGCCAGGATGGTCTCGATCTCCTGACCTCGTGATCCACCCGTCTCGGCCTCCCAAAGTGCTGGGATTACAGGCGTGAGCCACCGCGCCCGGCCCTAATATAACTTTCTGATAAAAATGTTCTACATCTACCTGTCCACTGCAGTAGCCACTGGCCACTCAGGGCCATTGAGCACTTGGGTTTTTTTTTTTGAGATGGAGTCTCGCTCAGTCTTCCAGGCTGGAGTGTAGTGGCACGATCTCAGCTCACTCCAACCTCCACCTCCCAGATTCAAGAGATTCTCCTGCCTCCACCTCCTGAGTTGCTGAGATTGCAGACACGCACTACCACAACCGGCTAATTTTTATATTTTTAGTAGAGACGGGGTTTCACCATGTTGGTCAGGATGGACTCAAACTCCTGACCTCGTGATCAGCCTGCCTCGGCCTCCCAAAGTGCTGGGATTACAGGCGTGAACCACCGCACCTGGCCGCACTTGGGGTTTTTTTTGTTTGTTTGTTTTGACTTTTTTGGGTTTTGTTTTTAGAGATAGCACCTCACTCTGTCACCTAGGCTGGAGTGCAGGGGTAAGATCATGAATTACTGCAGCCTCTGCCTCCTGGGCTCAAGCAATCCTCCCCCTCAATCTCCTGAGTTCCTGGGACCACAGGTGGGTGCAACCATGCCCTGCTAAAATTTTTTTGTAGAGATGGAGTCTTGCTATGTTGTCCAGGCTGGTCTCAAACTTCTGAGCTTAAGCGATTCTCCTGCCTCAGCCTCCCAAAAAGCTGAAATTACAAGTGTGAGCCGCTGTACCCAGCCTATTGAGCACTTGGTATGTAGTTAGTGCAACTGAGGAACTAAGTTTTAGATTTTGTTCTATTTGAATCCATTGACATTGAAATAGCTGCGTGTGACTGGGAGCTGCCATGTTGGGCGGGGCCTCTCTGGAGTGTTCACTGTAGTGGATGCAAGGTGTTCCACTGTCTGAATTCACCACCCTTCGTCCTAGCTGGCCCCACTTATGCACATGCAGTTATTTCCGGCATTTATTGACATGGTACTACCGTGAGGATTCCTTATGCACGTCTCTTAGTGGACATTTTTGAGAATTTCTGCAGGGCATGTATGTAAACATGGACTCGTGGGTTCCATGGAATGTGTGTAAACTTTCTGGCTATGCCAAGTCCGTCTAAATAGGTTGTACGGATGAACACATTCGCTAGTAGTGCATGGAAGTTCTCGTTTCTCATGTTAGACTCATTCCCATTATTACCAATCCGATGGGTGTGAAATGCTTATTCTCTTGCTTAATGTGCTGTTCCCTGGTGATGCGTTGCGTTGAGCATACTGTCCTGTTTGTTGGCCACTCAAATTTCCCCTCTGGAAACCACCCGTTCCTTTCTTCTGCCGTTGGGACCCCTGCACCAGCTACTCTGCCTCTCTGAGTATCTGCTTGTGTGCTATTTCCTCAGGGAAGCCTTCTCTGACCTCAATCAGAGTTGGAATCTCTGTATCATAAACTCTTACAGAACCTGGTATTTCCTTTAATACTGAACCCAATTCTAATTGAAGAATTCGTTGTGTGATTTTATTTTATTTATTTATTTATTTATTTATTTATTTATTTATTGAGACGGAGTCTCACTCTGTTGCCCAGGCTGGAGTGCAGTGGCGCGATCTCGGCTCACTGCAAGCTCCGCCTACCGGGTTCACGCCATTCTCCTGCCTCAGCCTCCCGTGTAGCTGGGACTACAGGCGCCAGCCACCATGCCTGGCTAATTTTTTGTATTTTTTTAGTAGAGATGGGGTTTCACGGTGTTAGCCAGGACAGTCTTGATATTCTGACCTCGTGATCCACCCACCTCGGCCTCCCAAAGTGCTAGGATTACAGGCGTGAGCCACCGCACCCGGCCGATTTTATTTTTATTAGTAGTTTCTCACTGTATCTCTGGGACTAGCCCCATCTCTGACACACAGTGGATGGTTAATAAATAAGCATAGAATAAAATCATGAATACGTAAATACAAGGACAAGGGCCACATCTTAGCCCCAACCCAGTTCCTATTGACATCTTCTCTAGGATAGCACCAGTTCATTCCACATGGGGATTTTTTCATTGAAAGTAGAACAGATTTTTCAAGCAAGAATACAAAGCAAAACCTCAATAAATACCAAAGGGTCTGACTTGTGAGGATTACTTTAGCACCAAAGAAATTGAATTAGAAATCAGTAACAAACCTAAGTGATAAAATTGCCTGGAAATGTAAAATCATGCTTATAAATAACTTAGGAATCAAAGGAGAAATCCAAACAGAAATTAGATAGAAATCAGATTAAAAGAGAACTGAGCAAAAATAAATATACTCAAAACTTGTGAGATGAGCTAAAAGAGAATTTAGAGGGAACACAGTTGCTAACGCTGTGTTATATAAATGCTAATATTGGAGAAAAAAGAAAGATGAAAGGTAATTAGCTAAGCCAACGACTCTAGATGCTAGAAAAAGAACAACAGAGTAAACATTAGTGAAATGTCAAAGGTACCATTAAGGATATCAATCAAATGAAAAGTTGGTTCATTACAAGTGGATTGGAAAAGCACAGATGCTTTCAAATCAGTGAGAAACTGGGGCCCAGGGCTCTAGATGCAGGAGGCAAAGTGAGACCTCGGTTCAGGGACTGCGGTGCTGAGGAAGGGGACTGCTGTCTGGCGGCAGGTCTCAGCTCTGCCCAGGACTCGCGGGAGACCTGGGAGGGTCACTTCCCACCTTAGGCCCTTGGGATTCCCATCTGTAGTATGAGAGAGTTAGATTCAGTATCCCTAAGCTCCCTTCCAAACCTGACTCTCTGGGAATATTTTATTCTGATCCAGTAGCAGAGAGGAAAAGGATGTTATCCCAGGAGGGAACTATGATTCCTAGGCACATGGAGTGGAAATCTCTTCCAGGATCTAGTAGCTGCTCATCTCCCCTGACACACCTGGCTGCCCATGACAGCAAGGGCTTGCTTTCGTTTCCTCGAATTCACCCCCATTCCTCCTTTGCCCCTTCCTTTACCCCTGGCTTGCTCCTTCATCCTCCCCAGAGAGCCCTTCCTGAGCCCCAGATAGAGGTAGATCGCCCAGTCCACAATCTTATTAAATAGCTCTTGTCGGCCGGGCGCTGTGGCTCGTGCCTATAATCCCAGCACTTTGGGAGGCCAAGGCGGGTGGATCACCTAAGGTCAGGAGTTCGAGACCAGCTTGGCCAACATGGTGAAACCCCATCTCTACTAAAAATACAAAAAATTAGCCGGGCCTGGTGGCGGACACCTGTAATCCCAGCTACTCAGGAAGCTGAGGTAGGAGAATCGCTGGAACCCGGGAGGCAGAGTTTGCAGTTAGCCGAGATCGCACCACTGCACTCCAGCCTGGGCAACGAGAATGAAACTCCTTCTTAAAAAAAAAAAAAAAAAAATTTATATATATAGCTCTTGTCTAAATGTCACAATCACATGCATAATGTGTTTAGTGACCGCTTCCCGAGATGTCTCCCTGGGTCCCTGTGGGCTCTGCCTTCCTCACTGGGGTATTTCCAGGACACTGCATGGCAGCACTCCGTCCTTATTTCTGCGATGCTATTGAGATTTGTGCAATGCTCCCCATTCGAACGGGACCAGCTCCTTCGCCAACCCGGATAAAGCTGCCCACCCGCCCGGCTCCCAGGGCTGCTGGCGGCTGTGGCACTTGCCTCTTATTTACCTGCCTTGACCTTAGAGTAGCTCAGAGCTCCATTCAGCAAAGCTGTCTCCTGCCAAAGCCGTTACAATTTCTTAGCTCCAGGCAGAGACAGACCGCAGATGGCTTAATTTAGAAGCATCTCAGAAGGAATTCCTTGCTCCATAGCTCTTCATCCTTTGACTCCAGGGGTCCACAGGGTCGTGACCACACAAGGGCTTGAGGCCTAACTTGTAATCAGGCTCCTCATGTGTGGCTGGGCTGCTTGGAGAGGGGGGAGTGTGCATGTGGGGCAGAGCCATGACCTTGCAGCCAGCGACTTTTGCTTCACGGACTTCATGAGCATTTAATAAGAGGCAATGGAGCCCGTGATGAAGAGCCTGGGGCCTTGAGTCTTGCAGCTCTGGGTTCAATCTCTGAAAAGGGGCAAATGACTTAACCTTCTGGGACTTCCACTTTCCCATCTGTAAAATGGAGACAACGATGGTGCCGGCCTCCTCGGGGCATTCCGAGGCTTATATGAAATAAACGCCCAGCGCCCAGCAAATAGCAGGTCTGTTCTTGTCCTAGCATTACTGTTGACAAGGGGCTGAACATGCCAGTTCTGGCCTCCAGGACAAATTTTGCAGAGAGGCACCCAGCTACCAGGCCCATTAAGGATCGGAACTCCCCTCTCCACAGACAACTGGTTTTTTTGGTTAGGGATTTGGAGACTTTGTGGGTCCCGAATAGGCCCCATCTCCCTTCTCTTTCTGAAGGGCCCATCCCACCTGGGGTAGACACTTTTGCTTGAGTTCGCTTTCAGTGGAGTCTGCCAGACCCAGGCACTAAGCATCTCCTTTGGTTTTCGCCTCCAGACTCCACCTCACTGGGCCCCCTCCGGCTTCTGAGGATCTGTTTTCCTTCTGTTCCCTCCCTTCCCACCTCCCTCGCCACAGTCCTTCCAGGGCACACTCAAGTCCCTTCTGGCATGAGAAGCCCTCTCTGGCCGCCAGAGGTCAGATTCTCTCAATTTCCTTCACTCATCATTCATTCATACATTTGATCGCCCACCCAACCTTGTTTAAACACTTCTCAAATGCCAGGTTCTGGGGGTCCCTCAGGAAACAGGCCAGGAGCAGACCCTGCTTCATAGAGGACGAGCCCTTCCTCGAGCTCCCCTCTGGGATGAATTCACTCCGTGAGATTCCAGTTGGAATGGGAAGTCATCCACATCAGAGACCACAGGTGACACGCGCTCTGCCTCTCCCAATGTCAGTGCACAGCAGGTGCCAAAGTGTGTGTGGTTAGTCATTGGCGGGGAGCCTCTCATGCCCAAAACACTCCTTTAGAAAACCAAGGGGAATATGGAACTTGGAGCTCTGAAGTGCAAGGGGTATGTGCTTAGCAGCTGCTGGCACACAGTAGGTGCTTAATAGATATTTTTTAGATGGATGGATGGGTGAACACTTCTGCTTCAGTGAAGTTTCTTTTTTTTTTTTTTTTTTTGAGACGGAGTCTCACTCTGTCGCCCAGGCTGGAGTGCAGTGGCCGGATCTCAGCTCACTGCAAGCTCCGCCTCCCGGGTTTACGCCATTCTCCTGCCTCAGCCTCCGGAGTAGCTGGGACTACAGGCGCCTGCCACCTCGCCCGGCTAGTTTTTTGTATTTTTAGTAGAGATGGGGTTTCACCGTGGTCTCGATCTCCTGACCTTGTGATCCGCGCGCCTCGGCCTCCCAAAGTGCTGGGATTACAGGCGTGAGCCACCGCGCCCGGCCTCAGTGAAGTTTCTAAGTAAACGGCGATGGCGAAAAAGAAAATTTCTCATCAGGGTTCTCTTTTGTCCTTGTGTGGTTAGACTGAGCAGCTCCTTAGGGCTTCAATCCCCCAGTCACCTTCTTAGGGTATGAGATGAGTGGGTGCTGGCGAGCCTCCTGCCACCAGCAGAGGCAGCCGCAGCCCCGCCCACCATTGCTGCATGCTGATTTGCCCAGGGAATGGCTCGAGGGCTATATTAGCTTCTAGAGGCTGCTTTAACAAATTGTCACAAACTTGGTGGCATAAGACCATAGAAGGCCGGGCGCGGTGGCTCACGCCTGTAATCCCAGCACTTTGGAAGGCCGAGGCGGGCGGATCACAAGGTCAGGAGATCGAGACCATGGTGAAACCCTGTCTCTACTAAAAACAGAAAAAAAATTAGCCGGGCGCAGTGGCGGGCGCCTGTAGTCCCAGCTACTCGGGAGGCTGAGGCCGGAGAATGGCGTGAACCCGGGAGGCGGAGCTTGCAGTGAGCCGAGATTGCGCCACTGCACTCCAGCCTGGGTGACAGAGCGAGACTCCGTCTCAAAAAAAAAAAAAAAAAAAAAAAAAAAAAAAAAAGGACCATAGAAATGTTTGCTCTCACAGTTCTGGAGGGGCCAGACCAACAAATCAAAGTGTCATCAGGGCTGCACTTCCTGGGAGGTTCTAGGGAGAACCCTCCCTGCCTCCTCCAGCTCCTGCGGGCTCCTGATGCTTCTCGGTTGTGGCCACATCGCTCTCATCTCTGCCTCTGCCTTCACATGGCTGTCTCCTCTGTGTCTGCTGTTTCTTCTAAAGACGCTTGTGATTGGATTTAGGGCCCACCTGAATAATCTAGGATGATCTCATCTCAAGATATTTAATTATCTGCAAAGACCCTGTCTCCAAATAAGGCCACATTCTCAAGTTCTGGGGGTTAGTACATGGACCTATCTTTTTGGGAGTCATGGTTCAGCTCACTACAAGGGCCAAGGAGGAAGGAATGGACATGGCCGAGAGGTGGTTTGCAGAGCTTTGCTCCCCTATGACGAGCCATGGGCACCCAGAGAAGCAGAGAGAAGAAACATGGCTGCCAGGGACTTGGGGCAGGGGGAAATGGGAGCTGCTATTCAAGGGGTAGTTTCATTTATGCAAAATGAATACTCTCTAGAGACCTGCTGTACAACACTGTGCCTAGAGTTAACAGTAATGCATATACGTGGGCACCATGGCTCACGCCTGTAATCCCAGCACTTTTCGAGGCCGAGGCGGGTGGATCACCTGAGGTGAGGAGTTCGAGACCAGCCTGGCCAACATGGAGAAACCCCGTTTCTAATAAAAATACAAAAAATTAGCCGGGCGTGGTGGTACACACCTGTAATCCCAGCTACTTGGGAGGCTGAGGCAGGAGAATCACTTGAACCCAGGAGGTGGAGGTTGCAGTGAGCCGAGATCATACCATTGCACTCCAGCCTGGGCAACAGGAGCAAAACTCTGCCTCAAAAAAAAAAAAAAAAAAAAAAAAAAAAAAAAAAAAGCAATAGTTCATATACTATTCTGTGCACTTGAAAATGCTGCTAAGAGATCAGATCTCATCTTAAGGGTTCTCACCAAAAAGATCTCCAAAAAGCAAAACAGCAAAAAACCAACTGGGCATGAGGAAGCTTTGGAATTTATTTATTTATTTATTTTTTTTGGAGACAGGGTCTCTGTCCCATAGTCTGGAGTGCAGTGGCATGACAATGGCTCATTGTAGCCTCGACCTTCCAGGCTCAATCAATCCTCCCATCTCAGTCTCTCAAGTGACTGGAACTACAGGCATGTGCCACCTTGCCTGGCTAATTCTTGTATTATATGTAGAGACAGAGTTTCACCATGTTGCCTAGGCTGGTCTCTAACTCCTGGGCTCAAGCAATCCACTTACCTTGGTCTCCCAAAGTGCTTGGATTACAGGTGTGAGTCACCTTGTCTGGCCATTGATGGCTATTTTTTCTTTTTTTTTTTTTTGAGACAGAGTCTTGCTCTGTCGCCCAGGCTGGAGTGCAGTGGCCGGATCTCAGCTCACTGCAAGCTCTGCCTCCCGGGTTCACGGCATTCTCCTGCCTCAGCCTCCCGAGTAGCTGGGACTACAGGTGCCCGCCACCACGCCCGGCTAATTTTGTTTTGTATTTTTTAGTAGAGATGGGGTTTCACAGTGTTAGCCAGGATGGCCTCGATCTCCTGACCCCGTGATCTGCCTGCCTCAGCCTCCCAAAGTGTTGGGATTACAGGCGTGAGCCACCGCGCCTGGCCTGATGGCTATTTTTTATTGTAGTGATGGTTTCAGGGCTATTTGCGTATGTCCAAACTCATCAAATTTTACACATTAAATGCAGGTTTTGCAGGTTAGGTAGATCAATCATACCTCAACAAGGCTGTTACAAACATCTTTTTAAAAAGTAAAATTAACTTTGGGAGGCCAAGGGAAGAGGATCACTTGAGGCTAGGGGTTCCAGACCACCCTGGTCAACACATTGAGACCCTTGTCTCTACAAAAAAATACAAAAATTAGCCGGGCATGGTGGCGCACACAAGTCCTAGCTACTTGGAAGCGAGGCAGGAGGATCCCTTGACCCCAAGAGTTTGAGGCTGCAGTGAGCCGTGATTGTGCCACTGCATTCCAGCCTGGGTGACAGAGTGAGAACCTGACTCGGGGGTAGAAGGGGGGAAAAGGAAAATTCTTATAGTGACATTGTAACTACATGGATAGTTGTTTTCACATGCTAAACATTTTGCAAAGTCAATATCGTTATTATTACTATTTGAAAAATATGCCTGTATTCTAAAAAGCAAACAAAAAGACACCATTGGTGACTGGCCACCAGAGACAGCACGACCGCCAATCTGGATGCCACTAAGGCCATGGATGCCTCAGGTCCAAGCCAGCTGGACACCAGGGTGGCTGCATGCCCCCAAGACCCTAATGCACCTGCCTTCCTAAGCATCTCTAGTTGCCCCCTTTTTTTTTTTTAATAGACGGAATCTCACTGTTGCCCAGGCTGGAGTGCAGTGGCACAATCTCAGCTCACTGCAACCTCTGCCTCCTGGGTTCAGGCGAATCTCCTGCCTTAGCCTTCCCAGTAGCTGGGACTACAGGCGCCCACCACCACGCCTGGCTAATTTTCGTATTTTTAGTAGAGATGGGGTCTTGCCACGTTGGCCAGGCCAGGCTGGTCTCAAACTCCTGACAAGTGATCCGCCCGCCTTGGCCTCCCAAAGCACTGGAATTACAAGTGTGAGCCACTGCGCCCGGCCTCTAGCTGCCTTTTAGGAACCACGGGCCTCAGAAAGATCATGCCACGGTGTAAAAATCAGGCTACCACTCGCCAGAAGGTCACAAAGGTGTCACTAGAAGCCCTTTGTCCACGGACTATTTTCCTCCTACACACTGTGCAAGGCCTTCTCTCTTCTCAGTGTGCCTTGTCAGGCTACTTGGACATTTTTCTGAAATGTGAAGATTGAGCTGAGGACACGATCATGGTTTGATTGATGGAAATGAGTTGCACAGCAGACATGCAGCCCTGGGTCCAGGTAGGCACTGGGTGACTGTGCTACGTGCCCCGACCTAAGGGGTTCAGTAGCTTTCAGGCTGGGCTCAGGCGTCTCCCTTGGTTGCAAGAGCCCCAAGGCGATTCTGGGGCAAACCTAAAAAATCTGAAACCTGAGGCTGGGGCTGGGACTGCGACTGGTGCTGTGGCTGGGCTGAGGCTGGACAGCTCTGAGAAATGCCGCCATGGAGGGTCCCTAGAGGGACTTGCAAAGGGCCCTGAAACCTCCTAAATTGCCTGCACTGTTTTTTATGTGAGCACTTGTGGGCATTTTTTTTCCCAGAAGAAGAGGGCCTGTGGCTCTCCAAAGAGCATCCCCAAGGGGTCCACGTCCGCTGGAAGGTGAAGAACGTGGTTATTCCGGGAAGAACAGAATCTCCAGTCACCATTTGATTTTTATGGGTTTCTAACAACCCTCCACAGCCCCCTGCCTTCTTTCACCTCAGCAAGTGAGGTGTAGGGAGCACCCTAGACACAGCAGGAACAGCAGCTGTGACAGAATATTCTAGAAAGAATCCAGAACTTAGAGTCCAGAGGTTGGGGGTCATCAATTCCCTGTGGGGGCAGCCCTGAACCACACTCTGCCCTGGGCCTCTGTTTCCTCGTCTGTGAAATGATAAACAGTCCAAGGGGGATTCCACCAGGTCCAGAGAACAGAGACTTTCCCTACAAGCCGCTCCTTATCTTCCCTCTACCCCCGTTTAATATTTCATCCTCTCTCCCCACATTTTTCTTCTTCTGTCACCTTTCTTCACGCTAACCTGCAGTGCTGTGGGCTTAGGTAACCACTCCAGGGTGGTCAACCCTGGCCTGGATTCTTGACAAGCACCCTGTGGCTGTCCCAGGCATGGGGCCTGCTTTATCCTGAACCCACTGCAGAGCCTTTGGCTGCTCCTGCAAATCCAAACAGGACCTGCCCTGCCCACCCTCCACCTGGCCACCGCATCCCCTCACAAACTTGAGCTCTCTTGGACCCCAGGGCCAGCATGCACGCTACCCCCTTTACCCTGGAATCCCAGCTCATCCTTCAAGACCCCCTGTATGCATCTCTTCCCCAAGACCTGCCCAATTTGTTCTCACTGCACATGCCCCAGCCCTCTGTCCATTGTAATGTGATAGCTGTGTAGTTACTGCTGGATGTCTGCTCTCCCTCTAGATTAAAAGCTCCATGAGGGTAGGGCCGCGTCTCTCTGGTTTACTGCTGTATCCCCCACATCTGACACAGAGTTGTGTTCAATAAACATGCATTTCATGAATTAACAGATGGATAGAAGCCCAGATGCAGGAATGACCACGTGAGCCCAAACCCTTTCCACCCTGTGCCATCCTTAGGTTATCCCAAAGGAGAAATGCCGAGGCAGGAGAATGTTGTGCTCAGTTAATGGGATGGATTTTGTGGCACTTGGAGGTGATGTAACAGACACAGTGGACATGAGGAGATGAGGCGGGGTCTTCACTCACCACCATTTCTTGAGAAGAAAGGGCAGGCTGAGATACTGATTGCGTAAAATCTCAACTGAAAAGGCTCCCACTCCTTGAATCTGTCTCCCTTGCATTTTTTTTTTCTGATTTATTCTTGAGCTCTGCTTCTGGTGCTGTTGAAGTTCAGCTCTTGACTCCTATGGTGGCTGCCACTGGGCAGGAGGGAAGTGATCTAATTCCCAGCAAGGGAGTGCAGACATGGTCAGGAGGTCCCCCTTGGACAGGGTGGCTCGTTTGGGGTTTTTAATGGTGGAAAAGCAGTGTGTGAAGGACGCTGGCTACTAGGTCCCATTGCATGGTCGTCTGGTCATGGTCTGGCAACTTTTGTTCTGCTTGCATCTTCCCCAGCAAGGAGCTGGACAGAAGGACGAACACTTCCCCCAGGCAGCCCCTGCTCTCTGCCTTGCAGCTCAGCACCAGGAGACTCACAGCACTTGCTATGACTTCCTCCCTCTTACGGCTATTTTTATCATTACTCTAAGATTGAAGTAGGGGGTGGGCAAGGGGAGCAACCGGAATGAGCTGCACCAAAGACTCCCCCCACCCACCCACTCTTCCCTTCTGTCCACAGGTGGGCCGCCACCTGGATACGTTCCCCACCGAAGCCGATCGCCAGAGAGCATTAAAAGCCCACCGGGAAGAGTGTGCCGTGCGCCAGGGGACCCTGCGGATGGGCAACTACACCCACCCCTAACCCCTCCCTCCCTGCCATGAGAAGCCACCTTGACAGAATGGAAAATTCCTAGAAGGACTCCCTATCTTGCCCCAACCCTGACATTCCCCCATTTTTATGCGGCTTCTGCTTCAAGGAGCTCAGATTCAAGTCTTAGGTTAATTGGTTTCAGTAAAAGTCCCCCCTTTTAGGTTAGCCAACATTAGTCTCCACTTAGCCCCAGTGACCCTCTCTACCTGGAGCCTCCACCTCCTCCTCTTCCTTCTCCTCCTAGGGCAGGCTCACCCTGCCTCTTCCCAAGCCCTCACCTGCCAAGACAAACCTAAATTACAAGACAATTTTTTAGACTCCAGGCTAAGGGTCGATTCCATGGCTCTGCCCATTACGTGTTAAGAACGACCTGCGTATTTGCTACAGAAAGCATGACAGTGACGTGCTTTGAAAACCCTCATTTTCTATTCCAAACATGAGTTTTAATTGCTGTTTTTGGGATGCCTGATGTCTCATCACGGCAGTATTATCTCTCTGGGACCTCTGACAGCAGGAAGAGCCAATGGTTCATTACTCGAGCCTGCCCCCGCCTCCTCGGTGCTGGGGCCCTGTCAATCAAGCAGGCCAAGATGGACTCCTCCCCCAGGACTGACTTTGGAAGGTCAACCCCTCTGGAAAAAGAGAGCCTTCCGGGCGGGCGAGGGGTAGACTGCCGAACGCAGGCTGCTGAACTTCTCAGCTGAATTCCTGGGCACTTCCTTACTCGGTCTTTCTGTGTGTTCTTTGGCTTCTCTCTGCAAATTTTATGCTGATCTATTTTAAATTAAAAATGCTATTTATCATCCTCCTTTTGTGTCTTCATTTGAAAACCAGTGAGCAAACCAGCCTCAGAGCCATCAAATGAGGGTGCCACATAGAGACCTCTCAAGTTGGCTAACCTCCAAGACATTCCAACCACGCCTTTTCTGAGGGAGGCAAATTTTCAAGTTTAAATATCATTTCTAATCTGAGGTTTACTTTATTTATTTATTTATTTTTGAAATGGAGTCTTGCTCTGTTGCCAGGCTGGAGTGCAGGGACGCGATCTCAGCTCACTGCAACCTCTGCCTCCCGGGTTCACGCCATTCTCCTGCCTCAGCCTCCCAAGTTGCTGGGACTACAGGTGCGTGCCAACACACCCAGCTAATTTTTGTATTTTTAGTAGAGACAGGGGTTTCACCATGTTGGCCAGGATGGTCTTGATCTCTTGACCTTGTGATCTGCCCGCACTGGCCTTCCAAAGTGCTGGGATTACAGGCATGAGCCGCCGCGCCCAGCCAAAGATTTCTTTTTTTTTTTTTTTTTTGTGACGGAGTCTCGCTCTGTTGCCCAGGCTGGATTGCAGTGGCACGATCTTGGCTCACTGCAAGCTCTGCCTCCCGAGTTCACGCCATTCTCCTGCCTCAGCCTCCCGAGTAACTGGGACCACAGGCGCCCACTATGCCCGGCTAATTTTTTTTTTTTTTTGTATTTTTAGTAGAGACGGGGTTTCACCGTGTTAGCCAGGAGGGTCTCAATCTCCTGACCTCGTGGTCTTGATCTTCTGACCTCATGATCCGCCCGCCTTGGCCTCCCAAAGTGCTGGGATTACAGGCATGAGCCACCATCCCCGGCCCCAGCCGAGGATTTCTTAATGTTGATCTTCAACCTGGCAACCCCAGACTCTTTCTTTTTTTTGAGATGGAGTCTTGCTCTGTCGCCCAGGCTGGAGTGCAGTGGTGCAATCTCAGCTCACTGCAGCCTCCGCCTCCCAGGTTCAAGCAATTCTCCTGCCTCAGCCTCCTGAGTAGCTGGGATTACAGGCACAGGCCACTATGCCCAGCTAATTTTTGTATTTTTAGTAGAGACGAGTTTCACCATGTTGGCCAGGATGGTCTTGATCTCTTGACCTTGTGATCTGCCCACCTCAGCCTCCCAAAGTGCTGGTAATACAGGCATGAGCCACCACGCCCTGTCCCCAGACTCATTTATCCAGCTGCCCACTCAGCGTCTCCCCTTGAGTGTCTGACATTCATTGTGAACCAACACGGCCAAGGCAGACATTTGATTTTTTTTCTGCCAAACTTACTTCTCTCTTTGTCTTTCCCATCTCATAAGTGAGACCACCATCTACCCAGCTGTGGAAGCCAAAATTCTTCAATACTCATTTTCCTTCATCCCTCCAATCTCCCAAGCAGGCAGAGTCTGAGTGGGCTGGCCCTGAGCAGGCGGTAGCACGCCATGCCACAGAAGAACGCGAAACCCAGCTCTGCCCAGCAATTAATTTCCGTGTGATCTTGAGCAACAGTCCTGGCCTCTCTGTGCATCTCAGAGACAGGGCCCCACGCATCACAGACTGCGTCTTCAAGCTATATTAGATGACCATTACATGAAAGAATGTATATGAAGGGATGAGCACAGGAACTGGCACTTTTAAGCAATAGATTAATATGAATTATTATTTTCTTATTACTAAAGCACACTGCAGAAGCGTCAACCAGAACCCTGTGAGTGACTAAGGGACTGGGCAGGGCAGGACGCTCATGGGGACAGAAGGCTTTCCTCCAGATACATCCAGAAGCTGAAGGACATTTTGAATCGAGCCCACTCTTTCACTCTGAAATCCCCTATGGAAAGGGGAGGGGGCACATCAGGAGGCAGAAGAGTTTCCTGAAGAACCCAAAATTAGCCCCATTGTGGCAACAGAGATGCCCTCCCAGGCCTGCTTTTCCCCAGGACCTGGGCGGAGGCAGGCAGGACAGGCTCAGCCAGGTAATCTTTTTTTTTTTCTCCAATCACTCCTTCCCCCATTTGCTGGGGGATCCACTAGGGCTGTGGCAGATGCCCTGGGAGCACCACCGTGGGTGCTCTCTGGGGTCCTCTGAGTGCTCCCAGCCCAGGGCGGAAGCGGTGCTCACTGGAGAGACCCTCAGCTCCTTGTCCTACAGCGCCACCCGCTGGCGAGTCTAAGTCAGAGGCGGTGGAGCTTCTCCGCGCTTCCCTCTCTCCTGGCGTCCTTCCCCCACCAAGCCTGGTTCTTCCCTCCTCATTGATTATCTGTGACTGCACAAAGCCCCAAGTCTGATTCTGGTCTGATTCTACCTTCTTGGGTATCCTGTCACCTCGGCCAAACCCCTGTCCTCACCTGAGCTGACCCTGGTTGGGGCAACTACCTGCCCTTTTTTTTTTTATTTTTTTGAGACGGAGTCTCGCTCTGTCACCCAGGCTGGAGTGCAGTGGCCGGATCTCAGCTCACTGCAAGCTCCGCCTCCCGGGTTCACGCCATTCTCCTGCCTCAGCCTCCCGAGTAGCTGGGACTACAGGTGCCCGCCACTTTGCCCGGCTAGTTTTTTGTATTTTTTAGTAGAGACGGAGTTTCACCGTGTTAGCCAGGATGGTCTCGATCTCCTGACCTCGTGATTCGCCCGTCTCGGCCTCCCAAAGTGCTGGGATTACAGGCTTGAGCCACCGCGCCCGGCTACCTGCCCTTTATGACCCGAATAGAGTCCCCAAAGTGTCCAGCCTGGAAGGGCCATCTTGTTCATCTCCCTCCACTGCCATTTCCTCAACTTCATAGGTGGAAAGTGGACGTAAAAGGAAGCCTGAGTTCACTCAGGAAGCCAGGGCAGTGAACTCTCCCAGGCCAGTGACGCCCACGACACGTTCCAGAGCCTGCCCCCCAAAACCCCTTCCCAATGAAAGGTGGACAGAAATGGGGATAGCCCTAGCTTTCCATCCCAAGTCCTCCCAATCACGCACCAACAAATGCCAGGTGAGCATGAGTGTCTTTGGAGGTATGGCTTTGTGCCACTGTTTTGGCTAATTTCCTCACTGGTTGGCATTTAGGAACATTCTATCTCCTGGTTGACCTTCTTGGCAACACCTCATCGGAGGTTTAACCAAAGAGGTCCACAGGCACTGTTTCCACAGGCCTAGGGAGGCAGCTGGTCTGGGCCCTTACCTGGCCTGCTTGAAATTCTCTGAAGTCCCCTCCAAGGTGAGAGGGAGGCAGCACCACACTGATGTGCACCTGGCAAGGTGGACGGGGCAAGTGCAGGACTGGGTGCCAGAGCGTGGAGATGGAGCCATTGGGAAGAGGACTCATGGAGATGGACGGGCTTGAGGACACCTGGAGATGAGGCAGGGTCTTCACCCACCACCATTTCTTGAGAAGAAAGGGCAGGCTGAGAGACCGGTTGCACAAAATCTTAACTGAAGAGCCTCCCACTCCTTGGATCTGTCTCCCTTGCATTTTTTTTTTTTTTTTCTGATTTGTTCTTGAACTCTGGTTCTGGTGCTGTTGAGGTTCAGCTTTTGACTCCTATGGTGGCTGCCACTGGGCAGGAGGGAAATGACCTACTTCCCAGCAAGGGACTGCAGACAGGGCCAGGAGGTCCCCCTTGGAACGTCCAGGAGAAGACAAAGGGTGGTAGAACTACTTAGCATCCATACAGGGCCAGGGCAGACCTCCCGGATGAAAGCTCCAGCTCTCCTCCCGCACTGATCCCCACTGGCTTCAGTCCATGGCCAGATTTTTAGAGCCCAAACTTCATTCATTCTGTCTCCCTCTCTAAGATGTAACTGTATAATTAACAATTTCCTTGGACAGAAGAAAGAAGGTTGTTTTAGAATCTCACTAGAGACTCCAGAGGAAGTCTGGAGGAATTGTAGCCATGAGCAAACGGCCAGCCGTGTCTGCTGCCTGCCTAGCAGGGGGCTCCTGGAAGCACTGCCCATAGACCACATATCCAATTCTAGTCCCCAGGGAGGTCCCTGGATCCACACAGAGTTGGTTTGGCTTTTAATTCAGCTATCTCAGTGCCCCAAGTAAACCACAGATTTAGAAGTCCAGAGAAGGCACATCTCTGCGGCAGCAAGCTGATCAGAGCCTAGATGCTGAGGTGCACCCCCGATGGCAGCCAGACAGGTCTGTGTTTCTAACCAAGCACCTTCTCCTGCATTTATCTGTATGAACCCAATAATTCTTTTTGCTGTACTTATTTTTTACTTGGGAAACCCTTTGATGCTTAAAATCATCATTAAGGAAAAATAAAACTAGGTTGGCTTTTTATACAGGTTCCTAGAGTTGAATGCAGGTAACTTATAAACTTGAATCTACAGTGGGCAATTATCTGTGAAGGGGGTTTAGATCCATGGGCACCAATGCATTCTGTGGGCTCCATTCGAGTGGGTCAGCTCTGTCCCACTCTCCATGACTCACCAGCGTCTGGTATGATGCACAGGATGGAGGGTATGTTGGAAGAAAGGAGGGAGGGAAGGAAGAGAAGGAAGGGAAGGAAGGGAAGGGAGGGAGGGAGGAAGGAAGGAAGGGAGGAAGGAAGGAAGGAAGGAAGGAAGGAAGGAAGGAAGGAAGGAAGGAAAGAAGGAAGGGAGGGAGGGGAGGGCAGGGGAAGGGAGGGGAGGGAGAGAGGAAGGGAAGGAAGAAGGAAAGAATGGAGGGAGAGAAAAAGGAAAGGAGGGAAGAAGAAGGGAAAGAAGAAATGGGAGGGAGTGGTAAGGGAAAGAGGAAGAAAAGGAGAGTGAGAGGGAGAAGAGAGAGAAAAAGAGGAAGGAAAAACGGGAGGGAGGGAAGGGGCAGGAAGGGAGAGAGGAAGAGCCTATGGGAAGGAAGGGAGAAAGGGAGGAGGGGAGGAAGAAAGGAAGGGAGGGAGGAGAGGAGAAAGGAAGAAAGAGAGGGAGGAAGAAAGGGAAGGATGAAAAGAGGAAAAGAAAAAATATGTTCTTTTCCTGGTTTCAGTAGCTCTATGAGGTTTTAAGCTTAAAAAACAAACAGAAAACAACAACAAACCCATATAAGAACAGCATGACCTTGAAGTCCACAAATTGCCCAAATCCTTGTCCAACTCAACTCTTTGCAAAGCAGAAAGATGGCACCCAGGCCTGGCCTGTATCATTCGAATCCTCTGCTCACTTCACCTTAAAAACTGGTTTTGGTGGGAAGACCCTGGGCAAAGGTGGGTGCTGACTTTTCTAGAGAGGGCTGAGGAGACAAGCCTGAGGGCTCAAACCTGCCAGAGGAAAAAGGCTCTAGCTATAATTAACAGAGGTTGTACTATGAAGTACATAATTGCTATTCCTCAAGACTGCAGCCAAGTGCCAAGATTCCTCATATGAACCATGTAAAATGGGCAACAGCACCCCCACCTTACAGCTGGAAGGAAAAACAGCTCAGAAAGTGACTTGCTTTAAAAAAAAAAGAAAGAAAGCGATTTGCTCAAGGTCACAGAGTGCATCCCACTCACATAAGGGGCAAAATCTAAGAGGTGCCAAAAAACTCAGGAACCAAAACCAATGATAATACATTTTAAAAATCAAAATTTAAAAATTCATGATGGACAAAATATCAACATTTTAAATAACATCTTATGTGACCTGCCTCATCTCCTTCATCTTAGTCCCAGCCCTGGATTCTAGAGTCTAGAGAATTTGAACTCAAGTCTGACTGATTTCTAGTCTGTCCTCAACAACCCCAGCCTGTATGCTACCACTAGACCCAGCTATGCAGAAGCTTGAACAGCTCTAGCATGAGCCCTGCATTTAAGCCACCATTCATAAGGGAGCAAAGACCACTTTGGGATCATTCTCAAAAAGCTCTGGGCAGATTGCTCTGTGTGACTCTGCCTGGGGAGCTAGGTGAGCAAAACCGGCAGAAAAAACCCATTCGCTAGCTCCAGGAATGAGAGGTGTGACGTGGAGAAGGAGGTGGGGCTAGGAGAAAGTTGGCTAAGAGCCGTGACCTAGCCAGGGTCTCAGACTCATCCAAGTCCATCCTGACCCAAAGCCAAACCCAAGCCAAGAGCCGCAGGTGGCAAAGAAGGAGGTGAATTCTACAGCCAGGTGGCTTCTGAATGACCAGGGGACTCTCCCACCCTCGCCTCTCACTGCCATGTTCCGATGTTAATGCCTTTGTACCCAAGGGAAAGCCAAGATCTGGGCAAGAGAGATGAGTTGTCCAGAGTGTGGGCAGCGCCAGAGCCTTCTGGGGGTTTCTGCATGCACCTGCCTGTCCTGCCCCTGGAGAAGAGCAACTGTGGTCGGCTCTGTGGGTGTGGGTGGGAGGTCTTGGATCTGCTAGGGCTCTGAATCCATCAAGAGGCTAAAAGTCTAACAGAAGGCAACGCCAAAGGACTGGGCAGGCAAGGATTGGAAGTGGAAGCCAGAGATCTCAAGAGGAAGTGGGAAGCTGGGGGATGGGAGGAGGAGTTGGGGTCCTGAAAAGAGCACAGAGAACAAGGAACTTGGACACTGGGGTGGCAGTTCTGACTCTTGGTTAAGACTGAGTGATCCTGGCCGGGCGCGGTGGCTCAAGCCTGTAATCCCAGCACTTTGGGAGGCCGAGACGGGTGGATCACGAGGTCAGGAGATCGAGACCATCCTGGCTAACACGGTGAAACCCCGTCTCTACTAAAAAATACAAAAAACTAGCCGGGCGAGGTGGCGGGCGCCTGTAGTCCCAGCTACTCGGGAGGCTGAGGCAGGAGAATGGCGTGAACCCGGGAGGCGGAGCTTGCAGTGAGCTGAGATCGGACCACTGCACTCCAGCCTGGGCGACAGAGCAAGACTCCGTCTCAAAAAAAAAAAAAAAAAGACTGAGTGATCCTGGGAAGCCCGGCCCTTGATGCACCTTCATCACACTAATTTTCTTTCTCTCTCTCTCCCTCTTTCTTTCTTTCTTTTTTGGCCCCCAATGCACCCCTGCCAGGCCCTTGTGGAGTGGGTCAAGAATTGCTGAGGACAGGGACCTGGGACTGGGGAGAGGGGCCTGCCTCCTGCTGTGTGAACAGGGGCTCAGAGAAGTTGGGCATATTGCCGAGGCTCACCCCCAGCTCCTTTGGACCTGGAAGCCCTGATACCCCACGCGACCAACCAGGCCTCTTTTCCAAAGGTGGGAAGGTAGGGTGGACTCAGGCTCCCCTGGACGCTGAGTAAATTCCCAGCTAAACGAGAGCTCAGGTGAGCGCCCAAAAATCTCTTCGGCCGGGGACAGGGTGAGATGCAAGACGCACACCGATAACGGGAAAATCAGAGGAGAAGGCACCTGCATGGAGCTGGAAATCCCCAAATCGGAATAAAACGATGTTATCGAGAAAGGGCTAAATCCTAGAGTAAATTTCAAACGAAATAAATCGCACAGCACATTTTAGGTGATAATAGACGGCGGTAACTCAATACTAATGATAGTGTACTGACAACCCGCTAATATTCTTGGGCTCCAAGAAGCCCGGCAAAACCGGCTGGAGCGGCAGGAGGTCCGGCTTTGCTGTTCTTTCCCACCGGGAGAGGTTGGAGCCACCCTCACTCCGGGCCGCTCTCAATTGATCGCAGCTCCCCTCGCTCCAAAGCTTCGCTTTCGCTGGGTCCAGGATCCAAACCCCAACCCAAGAGCCAAAGGCCAGAAAAGGCCCCGGCGTTGCCAGCTGCTTGTCGCCCTGGGGAGGGGCGGCTTGGGACCCGCCCGGGGCAGAGAAGGACAGAGGAGGATGCGGACGCTCTGGGGATCAGGCGGTCCCGCGGATGCTCGGCCAGGGGCATCGCCATGGCTAACAGGCGGGTTGTGGGGCGGAGGGGGCTCGCCGTCGATCTAAGTGAGGATCTCGGTGCTCCGGGGAAGATGAGATTCCTTAGGGGATGCGGGTGCAGGCCTGGGAAACAGGGGAGGAGTGGGTGATGGGGAGGGAAGTGGGGTCTCCAGAGACGCCCAGAGCAGGAGCAAGGCCAAGCTGAGGACTGGCCTGGAAGAGCCAGGGCAGCCCACTCTCCTCTTGATTTATGGCCCCCTCCCAATCCACCAAACTGAAATGAGCGGCCGGCCCGGCCCGCCGCGGGAGGTGCCCACTGCAGTGGCCGCCACCGATCCAGAGCCTGGGCCCCCGCCCTCCCGCCTCACCGACAGCTTGCAGCCGAGCCGGGCCACCATCCCCCGGGAGCCGCCCGTCCTCACCCCCAGCCCGGCCGGCGGCGGGGCCGCTTCCAATCTGCCGGCGGGCACAGGGGGAGAGCGCGGGGAGCCGGGCGCGGGGCCACCGCCGACCTAGCCCGAGGGAGGAGGAAGTTTTTGCTCCGCCCGACCACGCCAGGGTTTGGAGGGCATGCGGGTGCCTCACGATTCGCTGCGGTCTCGGTCGCTGAGCCCGACGTAGGGGCCGGGGTAGTTTCCTGGGGGCTGGGGATGGTGGCAGGGGCGTGCGGGCCGGGCTGGAAAGGCCTGGCTTCCCGAGCCTGCGGGGGTAAAAGGACGCCTCTGACCCGCTCGGCCTCGATGAAGGCGTTTGGGTTCCTCTCTGAAAGCCCTTTCCACCGCAGACCTGGGTTGTGATCCCTGGGGCTGTGCAGAGAGGATTCAGACCCGGGACACACTTTGGATCTGTCCGCGGTCCTGGGCCCCAACACGGGGCTGACCCTAGAAAGGCGCTGGACTGGAGCCCTTGACGGGGTGGGAAGGGCGAGGGGTCGCATGATTCACAATGAAAAGGCCACGTTTCCAGAGTTGCCTTGAAAATGCATCCCTGGACGAGCTCTGGCTCTGCGTGGAATAAGAAGCCGTTAGCAGGCGTCTACACTCGCACTCGGAAGCTCTTGCGCGGGTCCTGTTCAGAGGTACGACAGCACTGGCCCCTCAGGAGGTGCCCATGGGAGAGGCCATCAGCGGGGCTGGGCGGGTTACTGCTTTCTTTGTCCCTTGCGCTGCCTTCCTTGAGCCACACGGATTTCTTGAGGTCTCCCTAACGCCCCAGACAAGATCTTCCAACCTCGCCCTGAAGTGAAGTCCTCCAATCTCGCCCTGAAGTGAAGCCATCGGTCTGGTCACTTCCCGGGCAGACACCTGGCTTTCCCCACCCCCGCCAGGCCCACAGGGTCCCAAGAGGCCAGAGAGACAGGACTGCAAATTGTCCTACAAGGGAAACACCGAGAGCCCAACAGAAATGCTGCAAACAACATAACTTGAATTTTCTTCCCCACACTAGAAAAGGGGTTATCGACACACACACACACACACACACACACACCACACACTTCTTTCTCCGCTGGGTTTAGTCCCTTTCTGCTGCTGGAGGAAGAAAAACGAGGGAAGAAAAAGGATCTACGACAGACCTGCGGACGAATAATTGGAATAATTGTGGGAAAGGGTCGGGGAACGCTAAAAAAGCCCAGCGCACATCCCAGCCCACCGCAGCAGCAGTCGGCTCGCCCCCTCCCCGCCAGCCGTACCCCCCTTGGCTAATCACCCTCATTAGGAGCTTCGTCACCGGCCTAATGAAAGCAAACCGTGTGGAAATCGCCGGTAAACAGTTGGGTCTGTGCGGTAATTAATTCAGTGTCTCTTTTAATCAAACTGAAAGGGAATCGGGCAGCGGCTTGCGGAGCCGTGACATCACCCCCAAAATCGGCCAGAGCCAATCAGCGTCATCACTCCGGGGACACGTGGGCGAGTCTCCTTAAAAAAAAAAACACAACACAACGAAAAAAAAAGAAACCAAAAAAAAAAAAAAAAACCCAGACCCAAAGTAAAAGTGACACAAGTTCATTTTTTAAAGGAAGGGGGGGAGGAGAAGGCGCGCGCGGACCGGCAGAGAGCTGCCGCCGAGGAGCAGGGAGGCGCTGTCCACGGTGCTGACGGGCCCCCGGAGCGGCGAGGGCGCGGAGAGAGGACCTCCCTGGCCAGGTGGAGCGTCATGAGCCGCTGGCAGCCGCCTCCGCCGCTCTCCGCGGTGCTGATGCCTCCAGGTGCGCTCCGTTCCGCCGGCTGCTAGCGCGGCCCGGGCCCGCAGCTATCCGCGGTGCTGACCTCGCCACCCTCAGCCACCGCTTGCCTGGAAGAAGCGTGCGGTTTGGATTTTTAAAACGCCATTCTTTATTTAGATTCCAACATCCTCGCGTTTCTTCTGTGCCAAGGGGCCCTCGGGCCGTCCGTCTCCCCCTTTGCTCTCCCCAACTTGGCGCGCCCTCCCTCCCATTCCTCCCTGACACTCCCACCACCCCCCCTCGGCTCGGCGGCTCGGCGCGATGCTGCAGAAGACGCACTGAGTCCTTTTGGATCTAATGCGCAGAGGAGGTTGGCCCAGAGCTCCTGGGCTGCCCCAAGGCTGAACTCCGTCCAAGGTGCCCGCAGGCTCCCTGCCCGCCTTCCCCATGCCAGCCCGCAGCTAGGGGCAGGGGCAGCGGCGGCTGGGGTTGGGGGTGGGTGGGGAGCTTTTGGGGAGGACAGGTCGCAGCTTGGCTATGGAAGGCTCCAATGGCTTTGGGATCGACTCCATTCTCTCCCACCGCGCGGGCAGCCCCGCCCTTCCCAAGGGGGACCCCTTGCTTGGGGACTGCCGTTCGCCCCTGGAGCTGAGTCCACGCTCAGAGAGCAGCAGCGACTGCTCTTCGCCAGCCTCTCCAGGAAGGGACTGTCTGGAGACGGGCACCCCACGGCCTGGTGGGGCATCCGGCCCAGGTTTGGACTCCCACTTGCAGCCCGGGCAGCTCTCAGCCCCGGCCCAGTCGCGCACCGTCACCTCCTCCTTTCTGATCAGGGACATCCTTGCCGACTGCAAACCACTCGCGGCCTGCGCACCCTACTCTAGCAGCGGGCAGCCGGCAGCCCCTGAGCCTGGGGGCCGCCTTGCGGCCAAGGCCGGGGAGGACTTTAGAGACAAGCTGGACAAAAGTGGCAGCAACGCCTCATCGGACTCTGAGTATAAAGGTAAGAAAGCAGGAGGTGAAAACTTGGGGGGATGCTATGTATCTAAAAACTGGCATTTAAAACGAGTACACATGGCAGGACACGCACTCGCTCACCTGGGGGCTCCCCCAGGGCTCAGGTTGAGCAGTAGTTCTTCTCGGAACATTTCAGCCAGTCCTGTGGTTATGCCTTTGAGTAACAAAGAGTCTGGTGGAGAGAGTGGGGGCAGGGGAGGGATACTGTGTGCCCGAGGGGAGATTTCCCCAAAATGCATGAAGCAAACTTTCTAAACTTCGACTGGGACCCCTGCCCTTCCAGCAGTGCTGGTGGACAGGAGCAGGTTCCAATCAGGCCAGTGGCTCTCTAGGAAGAAACCTTGCAGAAGCAATGGAAGACTCAAAGGGTTCTGCTTTATAAGAGTGAAAATATAGCAGAAAAATTTCAGCTGGAGCCCTGAGAACAGGCAGAATTTTCTGCCTTTTAATCTACATTTCCAGACAGGAAGAGAAAATGGGTTTTTCCTCCCAACGGGCCCAGTGTGATCCGGGTCCTGTGAGTCATGAAAAGAGGCACTCACTTCAAAGCAGAAACCTCAGCTAGGCAGCTTCCTGGGAGCAGGTCAGGGGGCTGGTGGAGAGGGCAGTACCCTGCACCCTCCCACCAAGGGCTCTCATTGAATTTGATTTTAAGTGCCTTGACCAACCAACTCCAGGTTTTATGCAAGTTCCAGGGATTCCTAAGTAACCAGCCTTGTCTGCCGCTACACTGGGGTTGTTGCCTCTCCACTTTTCTTTTTACCTCTATGAATCTTTGTGTCGTTTGCTCCATTTTCATCCCATCTTAACCAAGGAGATGAGATCAGGGTTCAAAGGAAAGGGAGAAGGAAGGAGGGAAGGAAGGAAGGAAGGAAGGAAGGGGAGAAAGGGAAGAAAAAAAAAAGAATTCCCTAATTTTGTTTCTGACCCCCAGCCACTACCTCCACTTTAGCTGTTTCTCAAAACCAGAGGCAAAAAGTTCTTTCTAAGGAAGAAGTCAAGGGGCAGAAGGTGAAGAGGAGTATGAGGGCTTCATGGGAGACAGCCCCTAGCAGAACACTCGGAGCGGGCAGAGGCTGTTTAGAGCTCTTTCAAGCATATAATTGATTCCCAGAAATCTTTTCAAGAGACAAAATTTCCCTGTAAGGGCAACTTCTTTATTGTCTTGCCCCCTCCCCCAACACCACCCCCCTCCTGGTGCCGTACCTTCTGATCTCTATTTGGACCAAGTTTTCACAAAATTTTAGGAAGGCTCATTTGACACTTGCCTCCCAACCAAGAATTCGTTTGTGGATATGTCCTAACTCCAAACCGAAATTCATTGGTCCGACTGCACATCCCATTTTCTTGATTTCCCCCACACAAACGGCTGAGCCTTCTTCAGCCAGGCTGTGCCGACCATGCCTGGAAAGTAGGCAGGTTGAACAGAGCAGCCAGGAGGAGATCTAGAGGCATGCGGGTGCCCACAGGCCAGCACCTGCCCAGTGGCCCTTGCTCCTTCCCTGCGGGGGCCTGCTTAGAGAGGCAAAGAAAACTTGCTCTGGAGAGAGACTGGCATGGGGAAGGGGGAGGAGAAAGAGGGGGAAGTCAATGTAAATATATATTCATAACATCACGGTTATTATTTACCATTTGCAACAAGAACGGCCCTGCTTTAGTTAGAGCAAAGGGCACGAATCTTCCACCGCCCATGCTAATGGCTGGAACTGGCAATGGTAACACAGTTTGGTCCTTGCCTCCTTTTATTTCTTTGCCCTCAGGAAGGATTTTGAGGACAGGTTTCGTTTAAGATAATTAGAATATCAATTTTCTTCTCCTGTCTCTGAGGATATCTGATCGGGAGGTGACGGAGGTGACGAGGGCCGGCTGTCTACATATCGCTTAAATAGGTTTGGAGCGAAGGGGTTAGAAGGTCTTGCCCAACCCCCACCCCAGGTGTTGCTGCCTTTGCCCCTAGTGAAAAAAGGAGCAGGGCCAGGGAGCCAGGCCTTGTCTGGAGCGTTTCTCAAATGTGGAGGTGACTTTTTCAGAGCTCAGAAACAGACACCCCGAGCCAGTCCGTGGAGCATTTAAGCTAATCTACTCTCCAGCCGCCTTCCAAGCTGAGTCATTTCCTTCAAGGAGGGCATGGGGGAAGGTCAGCCTCATCCCAAGTTTCTGCTATCAAAGGCTCCTCAAACAACATTTCTTTGATAATATTTAAAGAAGCCAAAACTCAGCTTTGAAGTAAGGCGGTCGGGGACACTAGCGGCTGGATCCAAGGTCCATGGAGAACCCAAACCAGAGTTTTGTTCCCAGCAGGCAGGGTCGGTGGATGGGCCTGGAACTTGGGGACACTGAGATGCAGCCTCTAGAACCAGAGGTTGGGAAGCCAGTACCCCCCTAGGCTGAGCCTATCCAGGAGGAGGCCAAGGCAGAGCAGGCACAGAAGGTGCATTCAAAGCCCACGCTGGAGGGGGAACAGAAGAAAAGCCCCATTAGGTGACCCATTCTTCCTGACACCACAAACTCAACACCTCCCGACCTCCAACGCAGACCTCGTCCCTGAGAAGTGGGGGATTTTCATTAAGTAGTCCAGGCAATTAGGTCAAAAAGTAAGAGTTCTACGATATTAAGTTTGAGATTTGGATGATCGTTTCCTCAAACTTATTTAAACTATCTGTCTGCACAGACAGAACTCAAGTCCCCCCATCCCAACACATCCCCTTCTCCTGATGGTGGCCATGCCCAAATATGGGGAGCCCACACGGCAGGGAGAGCCTGGTGCCGGCCTGGAGGAGGCAGGTGGAAAGCCTTAGCCGGCCGGCCGCCGTTTCTCCTCTGAGCTCTCCTGGCTCACCAGGCTGGATGCCAGGCCCTCCTTGCAGCGAAGCGCTGCCTTTTCAGTTGAAAAGTCTCGATCCCTAGTGGCTCAATTAACCGGATTATTGTTTCCTACAGAGAGAAATCACCTTGCATTCAGCTGAACCCTCTCACTGCAAACGCCAGGCACAATGAAACTCCACCATAAAAGAAAACAGAGAAAAAAGGGAGTAGGTTGGGGGAAAGCCCCAGTCTCAGCCGCCAATTTTGGGGAAATGGTCTAGTTGGTTATATAATTGCTTTAGAGGGAGAAGGAGAGTGAGCATTTAGCTTGTTCGATTAAGTGTTTTCTGTGCAGTCAAAGCCGAACGAAAGTGTTTGGGATAAAGAAATCACCCGTGCCAGGTCTATCCTTCGAACTCAGGAGCTGTGCCCCCGGTGCAATTCTGTCCCGACTGTGGGATGTAAACACACGATGCCACGCAGGTGTAGCAGGAGCCATCGTTAGTGAGCAATGTAATGACAACGAAACGCAGACCTGGGCAATGCGCGCTGCGCCCAAGGGGCAAGCGGGTGGCAGAGTCGCTTATTTCTCCAAGTGCTCGGCGCTCGCAGACCCGGCGCCTTCCGCCCAGCGCCCTGTGTCGGGAGAAATCATCACTATGAATTCGTATCCATATAGGGCAACGCCAGGCGGGACACAATGATCTGTCCTTCAGGACAAAGAGTGGCTCCGGGGAGAGCAGATTTTTGTCCCTCCACGCAGGTTTCTCTCCCCAGACCTCAGCCTTCAGCTTCCTCCCTTCCTGTCACGGACGCAGCCGGGGAAATTGGGGTCCAGACGCGGAGCTCACTCCGCCAGAAACCCTGGGCCCCCTCCCCTACTCTGGCAGGCTGGTTCCGGTTCCATCGTCGCGGCTCCGTTTATCCCTCCAGGGAGCGCGGGCGGAGCGCCGAGCGCGGCGCAGGGACTGGAGAACGCGGCGCAGCTTCGGGTTCTTTCTACTCGGAGCTGCCCGGGGGATCTCGGCCTCGGGCGCTCCCGCCGCCGTCCTGTTTCCCTCAGAGTTCATGTCCTGTTCCCGGGGCCCCAGAGGTCCCGGCTCCGAGCGGCCCCCGCGAGCTTGGGTGTCGGGGAACCACCGCTGTCAGAAGCCGCGGTTACACAAACGCCACAGGCAGGAGAGGGAGGGCACCGGCGGCGGCTGCGAGGCCGGGCCCTGACATGCCACTGTGTCCGCAGTGAAGGAGGAGGGCGACCGCGAGATCTCCAGCTCCAGGGACAGTCCCCCGGTGCGCCTGAAAAAGCCACGCAAGGCGCGCACGGCCTTCACCGACCATCAGCTGGCGCAGCTGGAGCGCAGCTTCGAGCGGCAAAAGTACCTGAGCGTGCAGGACCGCATGGAACTCGCCGCCTCGCTCAACCTCACCGACACGCAGGTCAAGACCTGGTACCAGAACCGCAGGTGAGGCCCGACTGCGCGGGTAGAGGCAGAAAGGGAACTTCCCCTTTCCTCACAGCTCCTGGAGGGGACCAGGAGTCTACAGGTTGGTGCTAAGGGAGCGATCCTGAGCCTCCCCCATTCTGTAAAAGTGGGAAACTGAGGCCCTAAGGGAGAAGGCTCTGCCCAAAGTCCCCACAGTGAGGGACAGAGATGAGATTAGACTTGGTCTCCAGTGTCCAGTCAGTCCTCTCCCAGATGGGTGGACAGACACATAGGCCATTGAAGATCCAACTCCTGCCCTAGCTCAGCTGGAGTTGGCGGGGGTGTTCCTGGAGCCGCCACGTGAATCAGCCTGGGTCTTGGAAGCCCCAGGCCCTTGAAGGGTGACAGTCTTGACGCCCAGGAAGCCTGTGAAGAGGACAGCCAGGCAGTGGCCCTTGGGGTATTGAAGCCTGGCCCAGACCGGGCAGATGCCTTAGAGGCCTCTGAGTTTCCGAGGCTCTTCAGGTCTCCCCAGACTTTCTGGTCCCAAAACGTGAGTGGGGAACTGGCCAAGCCCTTGCTCCTTGGGGACAAGGTGACTAGGAAGTTGGTGTTGGGGCACTAGACTTGAACCTGTTTCCTAATTTCCCTCCCGAACACACTCACCAGACTTAGGTGCACATGTACAAAACATACACGCATCCACACACTCAACCCAAATAGCGACACACTGACGCACACATCAATACAACTTGCAGTCACACACGCACTCACACTCAGCCCCACAGTCACTCGCACACTCTTAGCAGAGGCAGGAATGGTGCTTTTCATAAACAAGCCTCAGAACACATCGCTCCATTAATAATAAATACTGATTACTGCTCCGGGCATCAATAATTAAGGCCTGTTACAGTAATTACACAATTATGATGATGATTAATAATTCAGGGAGGGAAACAGGGCTGGTGTGGCTGAGCCCACCTTAGTGGACCCTGGCTGGTCTGCCTAGCCTCACCTGGCAGGTGAGCCTGGGCTCCAGGCCTGCCTTCTCCAAACCCCAGGCCTTTGGCTGGCCAAGGCCTCTGGACTTTGGGGCCAGACAGTGCGCAGGGCTCACACTGCAAGCCCGGGAGAGTGGCAGGTGCAGACTGCTCCGGCCGGCAGGGCATGCAAGCCGGGAATGCATCCTCTCCGGTTGCCATTTCAGGCTCGCTTGCTTGTGCTAGCTTGCAGCCTGGCCAGCCTGCAGAGGAATCAACCGCATTCCCTTCCCTGACCAGAGCACCCCCATCCCCGCAGCCCTCTCCAGGGTGATCCCACCTTCATAAAGAGGCACCTGCAGGGAGGAACCCTTCTACCCAAGGGTTCGTTCTGCGATGTCCTGGGCAGGGTAAGGCGCAGTTAGAGCCAGGCTTTGGGGTCAGACAGCAGGGATTAAAACCCGGGCTCAAAACCCGGGCTCCTTTTTGAAAACTGGCCCAGACCTCAGTTTTCCTCTCTGTAAAATGGGGTAAGAGCCACGGAAGGCCGGTGGAAGATAAAAGGAGAGGATGCATGTAAGGCGTGCGATGGTGCCTGGCACTCGGTTATTTATTAACAAATGAGTATGATCCCTCTTGGACTCCTTTGGCCTCTCTGGGCCAAGCAGTGGGGAGGGGCTGGGGTCCCTGGATGCCCTAGCCCTGATCCCGCCATGCACGTTTATTTCGGCCCCCAGGACTAAATGGAAGCGACAGACAGCCGTCGGGTTGGAGCTGCTGGCGGAGGCAGGCAATTACTCAGCGCTCCAGCGGATGTTCCCGTCGCCTTATTTCTACCCGCAGAGTCTGGTTTCCAACCTGGACCCCGGCGCGGCGCTCTACCTGTACCGCGGCCCCAGCGCGCCGCCGCCCGCTCTCCAGAGACCTCTGGTGCCCCGCATCCTCATCCACGGACTCCAGGGCGCCAGCGAGCCGCCCCCGCCGCTGCCTCCGCTGGCCGGCGTCCTCCCGCGCGCTGCGCAGCCTCGGTGAGGCGCCCGCCCGCTCCGGGGCCTCTTCCCGGGGGCTCGGCGTGGCCCCTTCCTCCCGCCTTTCTGAGGGCGCGGGTTTGACGCCCCTTCCAGGGAGCGGGCCCTGCCCGGCCCTCCCTGGCGCCCCAGCCCAGTGTCCCCCGAAGGGCCAAATGCTAAGTCCACTGAGGCCCGGACCTCGGACTGCGTCTCCCCAGTCCCCCCTCGGCGTCCTCTCTCGCGGCCGCTCTGTCCGGGAGCCACCCCCACCCGCCGGGTGTACATACGCGTCTCTGCCCCTCCCCGCCCCCAGCCTCTGCCGGCTCCCCTAGGCGCCCCTTTCTCCCCAGGAGCGGGTGCGACTGATTCCCAGGCTTCGCTCTCTCCCACAACCCTTCCACGCTCCAGGTGGAGAACAGCCCCTCTCCCCGCGCCCCTGCCAGGGAGAGAAGGGGAGTGCGGAGTCCCGTCTCCCTATCCCTCGAGCGCCTGGGCCAGCGGCTGAGCTGTACATACCGTGTGCAAAGTGTATATGAAGTTATTTATTCGTGAACCATGAGCCCGTGACCGTGTCCGTGGATTAGTGAGTCTGTGGCCTGTGCCCTCCCCACTCCCAGGCGGGGCAGGAAGGGGCTGAGGGGGCTTGCCCACCCACCCCGACCCCAGTCCCCAGCCTCAGCCCCGGTCCGGGGGCAGCCAGGCCTCTCGGGTTCTCTCTTTTTTTAAATGTCGAAATAAACTTCTTACAAATGACCAGGCGCCTGTCCGCGCTCCCGTCGCTCGGTCCGCACTCAACCCCTCTCCCATCCCTCTCATGGGGGCTCGGTTTCCTTCCATCCTCAGTAACGAAACATTTTTGTCCCCCTTTTCTTCCCCGGTGCTGTGGACGTGCGCGGGGGGCCGATGGGACTCGCTGGAGCCGGGGTCTCCCCTCCCTGGCCTCAGTCTTCCCATCTCTACAGCGAGGCCAGCCCGTTCCTCCCCTCCTCCCCCTCTGTCTCCATCTGGTTCCTCGCGGCTCCCAGACGGTCCCGAGGGCCGGGGCGGGGGTCCGTGCCGGAACAGGCGGGGGTCAACGCGGGGCCTCGGTCGGCCTTGGCCCGGGCTGCGGGGCCCGCGCCGAGACGACTCATCTGGCCGCGACAAGGGCCCCGGCAGCTGGTGACCGGCCCGCCGGGCGCGCGCCGACAGATGGGCTCCGAGGCTGCTCCCCCCATGACTCCCACCCTCCGCCCCGCGTCCGGCCGCGCTCGGGCTCCCGACGCTCGCGGGCGCCAAGGCGGCTCCGGCCTCCGGGCCTCCCGCACCAGGCAGGACTCCGCGCGCCTTCGCTGCGAACCAGACGCCACATCGGGTAAAGCCCCACTCCCACATCTTCTCACCTCCCCTTTACCCCGGGAGGAGGTTGGAAATGAGACCCGGAGGGGAGCCAAATCTCAGCGTCTGCCTGATCTCTTCTGGCTGCCCCAGACCGCAGCTCTAGCATCTCAGGGGAGAGGGGTTTAAGTCCCGAGTCAGACTCGAGGCTTCCAGTTCACGTTCAAAGGGCCATGGTCACCTGAGACTATTCCCTCTCCGGGGAGGTGGGCGCAGGTGCTTCCCTCCCACACACCACCTGCAGCTCGCTAACTCTCAGCGCGGGGAAGTTTTGGGGGCCTCTAGTTTGGGGGCAGGGTTTCTCTGAAGACGGGGGCCGTGTTCAGACTATAACCCCTCTCGAAAACCAGACCCACAGCCAGGTCCGCTACTGTTTCCTCCCTGCCCCCCAACACTCGCGCACAGCAGCTTTCTTTCCTGGGATGGCAAGGGTATTATTCTGATTTTGCAAAATGCACAGCAGCTAATTAAGTCAAGGAGCCCCTCGGCTTTCGAGTTCTTTTGCATGTGAATGGGGGTTGGTAAATCCCCAGCTCTGGCTCTGGTGGGGGGCGAGGGGAGACTGTCCCCAACTCAGGGTTAATGAAGTGGGAAAGGAGTCTCTCATAGCCTCCTGCAAACAAAACCCCCCATGCAACAAACCCTGCCCAAATCCTACATGGATTGACTTAAACCCAGGGGATAAGTGCTTTAAATTAATCTCATTGAATAAGAATGAGACCAAACAAAACTCTTTAAAATCATATTAAAAATCTATCAAAGGACAACTTGCACTGGTGTGCTTTTCATTTTGTGAAAGTGAAGGAGATAGACGGTAGCAACCACCCTCACATTTACACAGTGGCAGCGCAAACCACAGACACATTCTCAACTATGTAATTGTCCTTGTACCTCAGAGGCGATTTCATATCTTACATTAATGAAGAACAAGGCTTCCCTACAAGTTTATAATTAGAATATTTTAAATTGTCCTGCACATCCCATCTGCAATAATAACTTCACAACCTTTGCAGTGAGGTGGGCTCCTGCCTTCCACCCACTTAGAAAGCTAAATTGGTTTCTGTTCCCAACCCTGAGGTTGGGCGAGCTCTCATGTAAGAAAAAAAGAATAAATGTGGGACCCCAACAGGCCTGACAATAGGAGAGGGCTGAGAAGGTATCTTCTCCCGCTGCGCCACTGACCCATTCCCCCTCATAAACGTCGACTCCACAGGGAGGGGGCAACAAAGTTGAAAAGAAGTTGAGAGCTCCCTGCTGGCCCTTGGTCGCAAGGGAAATTGAGGACTGGGGCAAGTTGAGAACCTGAGCTGATTTTCAGGGCGCCCACTGCCCGACACTGACAGGCCTGGCTCTGGATTCTTCCTACTGTGGAGCGGATTAAGAGATAATGTCTAATGGTCAGGGGGGAGGTTTAACAAGACCAGTTAAGAACCCTTTTCAAGCAGGGCAACTTCCCCAGTGGAAAAGCCTTCAACTTGTGTCTCTACGAAGCAATGCTCGGATTTTAATGCCTTCCACTGACTGTGGCCTGAAGGGTTAAGCGGGGAGGCCCCTGGCAGTTTGGGAAGATACCTGCTCCGAAAGGTCTCATTTACTTCCCTCTTCCCTAAAGTTCTCCTCCCTTCACTCCAGGGGGAAAAGAAAAAAAATCAAAGTAACCCACTGGGCTTTTTAAAAAAAAAAAAAAAAGAAAAAAAAGTCCTTTACTGAGATTTGGTTGGCTCGTTGCTTCTCTAGAGTGGAAGGGGCTGTCTGCACATCAGCACTGACTTCATCTCTCAGCAAGGGCTTTCTGACCTTCAGTGCGTGAGAATGAGGCCCGTCAACTGCTAAGGCTGTGGCAAACATGACGATGTCCTGGATTCCAAAAAAACATTCTACAAGCCCACTTGGGGGGAACGCTTTTAGGCTGCAACATTCTATTAAATGTCCAAATTCTGTGTGACTCTAACTATGGGAACCAGGCTTACGATATAGAGACGTGGGTAAGTTTGGGAAATTTTAAAAAGAGGCATGGTTAAACATACACACAAAAATTAGAGTATGTACAATGGAATTAGGCTCAAGCTTTGCCTAATTGATGCCTGAAATGTATAATCTGTCAAGAGCCGTAATAAAAGAGAAAGAGATTTATTTTAAGGTTATTTAAATTTAAACAATATTAACCTTAAATCTGCTAAATCCATGTTTCTTTATTAACTGGGGTAATATATTGATTCTACTTAGACCCACATAGCATCTATGGCAAGAAACCCTCACCGTAAGAGTTAGCAGATGAGGTGTGGAAGTTTTGATCTTGGAATGACCGTCACTCACACAATGCACGATTCTAGCACTCCTCTTTCCCCCCAGGCATGCAGAACTCTGCCAGTTCGCCCTTTAGTGGAATGAGTATTAGGGGGAGAAAAAGTAAGGTTTCTCTTTGATCATCCCCAATCACTGGCATTAATCCTGTTTTGCACACAGCTGGGTTTTGTCTATAAAGTTTGAACCCTCCTTTTCTCATCCAAATCATGTGAACCACTACACATCGAAATAAAAGTAAGGTGGCAGATTTGCCCAAAGTCAGGCTGACATGTGCTACAGGGTTGTTGTTTTTAAATTATTATTGTTAGAAACTTCACCAACAGTCCCTGTTAATTTGTATGTGACAGCCAACTCTGAGAAGGTCCTATTTTTCCATCTGCAGAGGATCCAGTCTCACTAGGCTCCTCCTCGCCCTCACGCTGGAGTCCCTGCCGGTGTGGGTGCCCACTGACATTCACCTGTGTCTAGAATGGTGGCAAGGATGCTGATCCCCCGTGGTCCCTGCGGGAAGGCCCACTTTGCCAACTCTCACCACCCTCTCGTGGCCACCTAGGCCTTTCATGGATCTAGGGGTATCTGCTGAAGTGGTGCCTCAACACTGGTCCTGGGGAGACCACGGAGGGTGGCGCCGTCACTGCAGAGGAGAAGGGAAGTGAGAAAGCAAGAGACAGCGGAGAGGACAGGAGTGGTGCCCAGTGGTGTGGAGGCCTCCAACCCTTTCTCTTCTGGACCCCTCTGCAAGTGCCCAAATCTTACATTTATTGGGAAATCAATACGCTCTAGGGGGCCTCTTTCAAACCTCCCAGAAAACAATGCAGGGGTGGGGGGGGGGCAGCTGTGGCCTGGGTCACAATACAAAGACCCCCAGACCTTTCTTGAAGACAAGACGGGATTTGATAGGGAAAAAAAAGCTTGGGATACTGGGGACTTTTGACTTCAAAGGCAAATAATAAAAAGCCAACAGTAAATCAATTAGCCTGAGAGAATGAGTTTTCCATGGACATAAAAGAAGGAACAATGCATGTAAATGCAATCTCGTGTTTCCAGAGGAAAATAAGAGGGATCACGAGCCTGAAAACACATTCGTATTTTTTGACCCAGCCCAAAAACTTTTTGTATTTTCTTCTCTCTTTGTACAAATTCAATTCCAGTTTTTAACACCCTAATTCACAAAATTCATGCCAATGTATGCACTGATAGGTAGGCTGAAGTCAAGCTGTGAAACTTCAGAACACAGGTAAGGGCAGCAATCAACCCCGTTCCAGACTGACACGCAACACGTTCTTATACCACGTCCCAGAGTGCCAGCTCAACCCCGGCATGTCAGCGCCTGGGTGAAGGGAGTGCCGGGTAGTGATGGGATCATTGCAAGACACAGACCCCTTCCATCGGGAGCTGGCTAGTCTCTATGGTGCCCCACGCCACTGATTTCTATCAGGCTCCAGGGCCTCCCACGGAGGAAAAGGGCTGTGGCCCCTCTGATTCTTGGGGACGTGATATTCAGAGAAAGACAGCAGTTGTTTTCCACAAGGCTCCTCTGACAAGAACAGGACATCAATCTACTGCCACCCAGGGCTTCCAGGATCCACTCAAAGACCCAGAGAGATTTTAAACTTTCTGGGAAGTCTTGCTGTCCTGCTGTAAAGCTTTCTGGGTTTTTCTCCATTTTAATGTTTTCCCATGGCCAAAGCAGGGTGTCGGCTGCAGACTGGGCCGCAGCGGCCGGCTACCAGGCTCTCCGGGTGCGTTTTGCTTTTTGACCTTGGCGACGCCAGGCTCTATGCCACTTGAGTATTCCGAACGTAGGATTTCAGTAAGGCTGTGTTTACTTTGGGTCTTCTTATGAAGGTCAGGCCTGAAGAATAGTAACAGCAGAGAGGGAAAGGAAACTTTATTATTACTATTTTTCTTTCCCATTTGGAAAGAGGCTGATAGCAGCTGGTTCTGAGACTGTGAAGCTGACATTTTTGTATTAACAGAAGTACAATTCCTTCAATGGCACTTGTTTTGATATTCTATGCACCAGAAGATTAGATACGGCGCTGACAGATTTTCATAACGGTGGCAAAATACCATGGCATTTTTAAAAGTGAGGCTTTGTTCTGTGTTGTTTTCATGGGGAAAAAAAGAACTATACACCCTCATGCTCTGATGGCAAATGAGGTGTATGATACAGCGGTTTGCCAAAGGACGGGGAGAAACCCACCGTCACACTCAACAACATGAAGCAGTGAAAGCTTGCGGCAGCTTCCCGGTAACTCCCAAGCAGCTTAAAGCAACTGGCCTCCTCATGGGCTCCTGAGGGCTTCAGGACTCAGCCCTGCGGGAGCAGAGTCCAGCAAGGTCTATGCAGCCCTCCAGGGTCCCAGAATGATGGCTGGGATGAGAGCCTGATATGAATGGAATCATATGAATGGAAAAAACTATTAAACATATTTCTGACCCTACAAAGCCCAAACCCAGGGCACAGCCTGGTCAATGTCTGCACTGAGGATTAGACCAGCAGCTCTCTCCAGCCCACACAGACCCGGGTGTTAGAGGGAGGCTTCTCCCTGCCCTAAGCCACTCAGAAAATGCCAAGGGTAGAAAATCAATTTCAGATGTCAGATCCTGATAACTGTCCTGAAAAGATGGCAATTTTACCATTTAATCAGAAGACCAGAGGAGGAAATTTATAGATGTTCAATCATACATCAGAAGAATGATCATGAAAATTGAAGAGTAAAATAATGTTTCTTAAGACAAGATCTTAACCAAAGCAACAACAATAAAACAATTACCAATGGGGCCTTGTTGGCAATTCCTTCAGTACCAAAATGGCAGTGTCTTAGGACACTACAGTGTCATGGAGTTGTCACAAAGACATACGTTACATTCTGCTACTACGTTTACAGCATTCTCTTTGCTGCAATCAGAGAATAAACTGAACTGAAATTATGGTCAAAATAAATGTAACAGAATGCCTTAAAACCCAAGAATTAGAAATAAGACTAATAGTATGTTATTAACCTGACTGTGAAAGCTTGTAGAACCCATTATAACCGAGCTGAAGCAATAATACCTGGTTATAATCACACTCCAGAGGACAGGGTGACAGTCATACAATGGTGTTTTCTATTGTAACATACAGGAAGACACATTCAAGCCAACCTCTGCGGGAAAAGAAGATCTGAAGCAAGGGGACAGTGAGGAGATAACATGTAAGGGCCAGGAGTTTATGGGGTGAGCACATTAGGGCGGGATGTAGTGAGAAGATTAGAAGTATACAGGGAAGACATCCTGGGGTCTGTGGGAAATGATTCATGTACACGACCTCCTACAATCCTCGCTCAACTAGGTGGGTATGGTTATTATCCTCATTTACAGACAAGGACACAAAGACCCAAGGAGGGTAACTTGCCCCAGGACCACATGGCTGGTAAGTGGAGAAGGCGAGGCAAACTCAGGGCAGAGAACGATTTGCAGGGTCAGGCAGGGCAGGAGGACTCAGCTGGACCAAGGGTGGAAAATGGCCGAGATGTGACAGGAGGGGTCCTCTGTGGTCTCCTAAGGACTACTTCAGCAGGACAGTGGGGCAGGAGCCAGGCGACTGAGTAGGGAGTGGTGAAGGGAGACGGCAGAGCCATGGGGCGGAGGAGGGAGCAGCCGGGATTGGAACTTGACTGTCACTTATCAGCTGAGGACACGGAATGAGCAACTCAGGCTCTGTGCCTCAGTTTCCTCACTGAGAATGGCGCTCATAGGTGTGAGGATTAGAAAAAATTAAGAGGTATAAGGGGGTAGCTGGTAGTTGGCATGTGGATCACAATCACAGTTAAACATTAGGAAACAGGTCTGCAGATGCCACGCACCTCCCCCAGAGCCACCCAGGAGCCAGGACTGGTGCTACAGCCCCTGACAGCTGGATGAGGGCTCTTCCGACAGCATCCACCACTTCCCAAAGAGCAGCGAGCCTCATCATGGGTCACCCACCCATGCGGACTGAGTGCACCGGGCCGAGCCGCGGGGGGCTGACCTGTGGTTGGGAAGTGGCAGGAGGCACAGCCTGCGGTTGGGCGCACTCAACTTGTTCCAAACTGAGGGCTGCCAGTTCCTGTGCCTGTAGTTTATTTTTAGTCAGGTTATGTGACAGAGTGAAAAGGGTCTGACAGGAAGGAATGCTTTTTCTTCCCTCTTGTTTGAAGCCAGGTTCACAATGTGTATAATTTTAAATGTAACAACCTAAGTTTCAAAATATGCAAAATTTCAGTCAAAATATTCTCCCCAGCATAAGCTCCAGCACTTCAATGATGGCTCCTGTTCCCGCTAAGGCAAAATAAAGAACCAGCATCTTATTGGGGTGACTGATATACTAACTGCCTACAGAGGCGGTGCGGGCTGCAGGAGCATCTTCCAGACACCAGCACTCAGGCAGTGTGCCCATGCTCCCAGGCTGCCATCCACCCAAAAAAGCAAAAGCCTGTACCCATGAATGCAGCCTACACAACAGGCAGACACCCACACACCACCGGGGCCACTTCCACAGCTCAAGACCTGTCCCTTCACAGACAAACACCGTGGGTCTGGGGTGGAGGAAGGCAACCACTAGGGTGTACACTGCGCCACTGAGTAGGAACAGGAGAGCCCATGTGGTGGAAGAGGATGTACGTCTTGGAGATGGGGCCTATGCGCCTTCAGTTATCATCACCACCTTTCCTGGCTATTTCATCACGTTAGCCAATATCCTTTCAACCCGGGATACAAAGCCAGCAGTCCACACACTCAGAGGTTCCGGTGGTCAGCAAGCAGGCAGAGGGTGGCATTTTCCAGCCCAGACCTCTTCCTTAAGTGGGAGAAGCTCAGGCCAACCCTGCAGGGGTTTCACCTGCTGTCACAACAGCCACCTCAACAAAACCCATTTATCCCTTGGCCAGCTCCCTGTCTCCTTGTCCTTTGTTCCAAGGCCCAGTGCTGAAAAGGCGAAGTACAGATGGGAAGATGAACTACTCTAAACCCAAACATGCGATGGGCGCTCAATTTCTCCCTCCGCCAAGCTGCAATGCTCCCAGGAACCTGCCAACTTTCTCGCCCTCCTTCCCCTCCAAATACCCGCACCCCTCTCCAATGGCCTTCCTGAGCATCCACCATAGTAATCCTGTAGTTACCAAGCAACAGATCAGTTTATCTAACCACAGGGAACTCCCTTGTAGTGAAGGCTGAATAAACCCCTCCCCAGTTACCAGGCTGGATTACTCAGCATGACAGGCAGATGCCACTTGCACCGCCAATAAGGTGAAATCACAGCCTCATTAGAAAATCAATACACCCTGTTACAATGACCACTGGAGAAGAGAGATCGCAGGGCCTTCTCCCAACTTCATCATTAAATTCTCAGAATGAGCTTCCTAGGTAAAAAGCCATTCGAATTCAGGCTTTTGTTAATGGCATTCTGTTATAGGACAGAAGTTTAAATGTTATTTATGTACCGTTAAGTATCAATAGTTTCTTTCAAGTTTTATGGCTTTAGGGTCATGTTTTGAAAAGTCTTCATCCCAGGATTTCAAAAATGTTAAAGTATTTTTTCATCTAGCTTGCTACTGCTTTAATTTCATCTAAGTTTTATTTTGATTAATAGAGAAATGAACTGTTTCTTCCTAAGAGTTATCCAGTTATCCACTACGGTCACTGAACAATACATCTTTTCCCCAAGGTTTTGAAAGGCTCCTTTAGAGCACTTCCTGCAGGCTCTGTTTGAAGAGCAGTGATGACCACAATGGCGTCCTGAATGGGCTCTACAAATAGATGAAAACATTTAATCGAATACCAATTACATGGGCTGTTAATGGATTTAAATATAAAACAGGTCAAATCAAAGTCATTCAAATGACTACATGATGTAGGCATTTAACTCACTCACTTTTCCAACCACCACCTGAAACAGGTACTACTAGTATCCCCACTTCCTGGTAAGGAAACTGAGGCACAGAGAGATTAGGTCATTTGTCCAGGGCCACAAACCAGTAATGCAAGAATGTGAACTCAGGAAATCTGACCTCACAGAGTTGAACCATAGCAGTCTGCCACCATGCTACAGTTTTCAAAACAAGGGGCAAATTCCTGGTGTAAAATGTTTTTAATATACATAAATCTGGGCCGGGCGTGGTGGCTCAAGCCTGTAATCCCAGCACTTTGGGAGGCCGAGACGGGCGGATCACGAGGTCAGGAGATCGAGACCATCCTGGCTAACACCGTGAAACCCCGTCTCTACTAAAAATGCAAAAAAACTAGCCGGGCGAGGTGGCGGGTGCCTATAGTCCCAGCTACTCCGGAGGCTGAGGCAGGAGAATGGCCTAAACCCGGGAGGCGGAGCTTGCAGTGAGCTGAGATCCGGCCACTGCACTCCAGCCCGGGCTACAGAGCAAGACTCCGTCTCAAAAAAAAAAAAAAAAAAAAAAAAATATATATATATATATATATATACACACACACATAAATCTGTATGTCTGTATGTATATGTGCAAAGTCTGAAGGATAAAGGAAATGTATCAGGGTGAACTTGAATGTGGGCTTATGGGTAATTGTTGAGCTTTTCCCTAGGTCCTGTAGTTTTACAATGAGCATGCATTATTTTTATAACTAGAAAATAACAGTATATTCAGTCTAAGGGGAAACAAAAGCAAATGGTAGAATTTTGTCCAATAGTGAAAGGCCAGAGTATTTTAATTTCTACTAATCAGAAACCTCTCTGCCTTTTGCCTTTGAGCTGGTTTGATTCTGCGAGGCTGTAGTACAACTAAAACACAGACAGACAGACAGAGGGGGGTTCTTCAGACAGACTGAGGACTGATGAAGCACACTCCTCTGATCTGATGTTCCAGGGCCACGGCTAGGCGCTGAAGGTCTCTGCTGAGGACACAAGCCCCCCAGGTGGGAAGAAAAGCCTGGGCTCTCAGTGAACGCAGGAGACAGCGATGACTTCGGGTGGCCCGGGGCTGACTGAGTCCCTACATTTGTGCCTGACTCCATGGATGACGAAAAGGTGGCCATGTCTGGGTAGGGTTTTGGTGGCTCTCAGGTCACAGTGAGGGTAACAGGCAACTCCAGGGGAATGTGACAAGCGGGCCCTCCGTATGCTTGTACACAGAGGAGCTGAGGTAAAGAATAAGCTGGTGTGAGATGCCATGATAACTTCACCTTGGCGTGGGCCGGCCCAGGGAGGACGCTACCCTACCTTTTATGGTCAGTGAGGAAAAGGAACTGTATCAAGACTCTTGGAACCTCCGGGTTCTGTTCTAGCAGACCAGCTGTTTCAGGGGTGCCTTCTTTGTGATTTCTTAGGATCCAACCAAGTCAAGCTTTTGTAAAACTACCGGAGCCCCAGCAGACGCTCGGCTCCGGTTGAGTCCTGCTGTGGCAGCGAGAATCATGGGAACCACAGCAGCATTCTTGGGAGGGGTTCTGTGGACAGAGGCTGGTGGAAAGTGGACTTCAGCTTCGTGCCAATGATCAAGATCTAGTGAAGCTCAGAACTCTGAGCCCTGGGCCAAGGACAGGCACAGTGGCAGGCAGCGCAGACCACAGGTGACTGAGAAAAACCGCAGATGGCCTGGTGCACTTGCTGCCTGGAGGCCACGCACACAATGGGAAAGAGGAGAGACCATATTTAGGTACAGCTGATGTCTGAAAATGAAGGGCCTAACCAGAGCCCCAGAAATGGATGGAAACTTTGAGATTATTTAGCCCAGGTGACCAAAACTCTTAGGAAGTTCTGTCAGAACATAAGCAGGAACTTCAGATGGCAGGTGGCAGTGCTGGGGACAGGCAGAGGACCAGAATTTGATGACCTTGGTTGGAATCCCAGTTCTGCCACTCACCTAGCTGATGACCTTGTGGAGTCACAGCAGCTTTCTCCAAGCTTCGTTTCCCTGTACATCAGAAAGGACCTATGCACAGGCACACGGCCAGCATGAAGGTAAACGGCCTACAGTGCGTTAGAAAGCTCAATACATCTGAATTCTCTGTGAAGTCTCATGAATTACTGTTAAGATGGAGGATACAGGGTGAACACGGCAGCAATGAGTTGTGGTTGGAACTGTTATATGATTACACACTGAAAATACTGACTGAGAGAGACCAGCTTGGGGCAGAGTCCCAGCCCCACACCTCACAGCGCAGCCCCCTGGGCCTGTCCTGTTTGACACGGTGGGCAAACTGGATGATATCATGAGGCATATCTACCACATCTGCAGGAACAGCGAATACACTGGCTGACAAAATAACAGTCCAGGAGACCGAAGGGATGGGCCTACGCTGGCAAGGTGAGCTTGAACTGGGACAGATGTCAGGTCTTGCCATTAGAAGGGTGGCATACATTGTCACATATGCAAATGGGCAGGGATTTAGTTGGCAAGTTTCAACCTGGAACCAGAGGTCTGGGTTCGAATCCCAGCTCTGCCCAGTGGACAGTGGTGCCATCATGGGCAGTTTCCTCCTCTGTAAAACAGGGATAACATCATGATTGCAGTGAGGACCACAGTGGCCATCCATCATGGGGGCCAGTGCCTGGCCGCTGAGGACCCCATTAGTGGAGCCGCCATCCCTGCCATTATCATCCCCTGCACTAACAGACGTGATTGCCCCATACTTCTTGCTGGGTAATTTCCACTGTAAGTCTGGATAATTTCATGAACCAGACTTGGAAAAGAACCTGGACAGATAGGATAGGTGGAGCCGAGTCATCCAGATGACAGCGTGGACCAAGGAGCAGCTGGGCCTTGGTACGGCCTGAGACAGGCACACCAGAAGTAAGACCCTCTGAGCGGGGGTCCCGGCACAGCCTCATACAGGCTGTAGAACTGATTCTGGAAGTTCGGCCAAGGTACTTATTTCTCTAAGTCCCAGGTTATTCACTTATGAGATGATTAATGAGCTAACATTCTCAAGTATTCATCACACGGCCTGTTATGGAAGTACTCAGTAAATACTGACTACTGTTATTATTAACAGCATGAGAAGGAGAAAAGGGGAGGAGACAAGAGTCATCCTCAGATTTGTGGCACACTGCCATGTGAACTAAGGCCTGGTCTGATCGTTAACACCACCTTCTATGTTAGCACATCATGTACACACAGCATTTGAATCTCACAGAGGCCAAACAGTGGAAATAAGACCAAAGGGTGGAAAATGAAAGTCGTGAATTCTGGTTCATTCTCAGAAGCTCTAATGGCAAGCCAGGTCCATGAATGGACAGCCCTGGGGGCTACAAGGCACTGGGACGCCAGGGGTGCTGAAGCAGAGGCCACACTAACCATGGGAGGTGCGATGGGACCCACAGGACCAGACTGGGCCAGGCTGGGCAGACTCAGGGAAGACTACGTAGTTTCCATCTTTTTATTTACAGATCAAAGAGAGGAAGTGAGACAGGGCAGAGGAACCGCTGTTTATCAAACACCCACTCTGAGATCAGCCCTGAGCTAAGGCTGCACATTCCTTACCGTTCCCCACACCCTACACCCTACACGACAACCCGACAGCACCTCCATTTTACAGCTAAGCTGTTGCTGAGTGCTATGGTTGGGATCAAACTCAGGAATGTGGGCTTCAAAACCCACGCTCCTAGCACTGTACCATTCTGCTTCCAGACCTAAAGGAAACTGGAAAAAAAAGTCAGATCCAAATCTTGCTTATGATAGTCTCTTCTCAAAGTTGTTCCAATGATTTTCCCAAAGAGTAGAAAACATCTACGACCCACTCTTGGAAGTCTGGCCAAGGTACTCAACTCTCTAAGTCCCAGTTTATTCACTTACAAAAGGATTAATAAGCTAAGGTACTAAAGCATTCATCACACTGCCCATTACGAAGATACTCTGAGTTTCAAACCAAATTCTTCCATACACACAACCAAAACATCTCCTACTTTAAGGCCATTTCTTTGGTTACATGAGTAGTTATCTCCTTGTGTTCATATACTTGCTATTTCGCCCAATACGGATTCTATAAACCAGCAGCTTCCAGACGGGGCAGGTGAGAAAGCGGACACAGCCCTTGGCTGAGAGTTTGGGCTTCAGGGTCTCTCAGACTCAGAATCATATGACCAGGCTCCGAGTTCTACACTGGCCACTGAGGATCCTGCCTTGGTCACAGGGTCTGGGTGAGGCCTCAGTGAGAAAATGTGCATGGAGGACTCAGCTCGGCAGAGAACACACATAAGCCCTCAAAAGAGATGCTGCCACCACCGCCGCGAGCACTTAAAACTGACATGCACAAAGTGTCACATGCTGTCGCTCTGGGATGCTGGTTCTCAACTGTATCCCTCATTTTGACTATTAAGTAGTTAACGAATTACTCTATATTTTGGACTGTAGCTGTAACACTGGGACCAACATGGAGATATTTGAAAAAGACTTGAAGTCATTTCGTATAGGTTATAACACGATGGAAAGGTTCTGACATCATTAAGAAGAGGGTGGAGGGGCCCCGGATACACACCTTCCTATTGCAGGGAGCAGCTTAATGAAAGCAGCGTTAGATTAGAAGAGGAGAGTAGGTAGTCGGCTGTAATACAGGAGGGGTTTGGGGTGACTGAAACTACCCTGTGTGCAGCAAGGGGAGACCTGGGGGACTGTCATGTTCTTTCTTGATCTCTCACATGATATGAACTAGAAGAGCTCTGAGCGAGGACGAGCTAATGAAGAGCTGGTACTCTCCTGTTGCACGCAGCCGCATCTGGCATCTAGCAGTTCGTGCTAGGCCAGCCACATCTTCTAATCCCAGTGCTTGGGCAGCTCCAGCAGCGGATGTGCCCGTCTCCAGCATCGTCCCGGGAGAGGCTGGCTGGGTTCCTGTTCTTTGTTGTCAGCCCTGACTGCATGACTGAAAGCATGCCCTGTGGTTCCCGCTGTCTGCAGGTGACCCAGGTGTGGAGGAAGCTCAGGGTCACCGTGAAATCCTCTAATCGCCTCATTAGCAGGGTGGGGAGGAGGGTGGGTTTGTTCCACGAGGAGGCAGAAAGCTGGTAATTGCATGGTGTCAGATAGAAAAAAATCATGGTGGAAGCAAAAGGCCAAATGTAGAAAGCTGCGTGTGCACAGCTGTAATTAAACCAGAGCCCGAAAAGTGAGGCCCACAGTACCTGACCATAGAAAGAAGGTAAAGCAGTGGAAACTGGCTTTGCATGGGGTGTGCCGAGAGGGGAAGAGCAGACCCCCTGCTGGAGCGTGTGCCTACACCGTGCAACCCATTTGGAGTTGCCTGTGAACACGACGTGCGTGAACTCTATAACCAACAGATGGATTCATTTGACAAACGGTCCCTGAGTGACTACAGGCCGGTGTTCCCCACTCAGAAGAAACGCAGTTGCCTTCCACAGTAGTGCTCCGATCCCTTGCTCCACGCTGAACGAGAGTTTATTCTTAAGACAAATGTCCTAAAGACATGATGATCCAGCATGGACCCCAGAGGTGCCAGCCTGCCTCCCTTGACAGAGGCCACGAGAGCATGTTCTTGGCTATCATCTGTGCAGCTTGCCCATGGTCTACATAAAAAACCACTGATTAATCCTAACTCATCTTTAAACTATGGATATATTCAGCCAGCACCTCGCTGCCCTGCCATGTGAAAGAGGACATTTCATCATCTGCCCTGAGGACCACATTTCTTTCAAGTTCCCAGGGACTGTCCCTGGGTCAAGTTCACCGTCACTTCTATCTCACTCTTCATAATTTTAGATTTTACTGAACCACGGTCTCCTGGGTTGGAGCCTGGGCAGAGCATTTTCATACGATTCCCCAGCAGATTTCCAGAGCACATTCTGTTTCCCCATATACTGCCACATCTGTCCTCATGGCTACTTCTGGTGGTCCTAACTGTTTTGCTCTGGTCTTCCGGCAAGGCCTAGTGACCTCTCTCTGCCTGGATGCCTGCTCTGGCCTTGTCTAGGCGGGGTGGAGGCCCTACTCCTGAGCCCATTCATCTCTGCGCTGTGGGCTGATCCCAGGCCTCCTTCACTGGGGAACAGAACCAGCGGCTTGGCCACAAGGGGCATCAGCAGGGGGAATGCTGTCCTTCCTGAGGATGCCTTTATGTTGAGGAAGGAGATCCCAACCCCAGGCCTGCTCTCTTAGAACAGAATGACCGACAAGCGGCCCATGGAGTTCTGAAAGACGACTTTCCCACCAGGCAAATTCACTACACAATAAAGAGGGATTTACCTCCTTTTCATGTGAGAACAATTTCTTCTTCTTTTCTTTTCCTTTTTGCACTTCCTCTCAGAATTATAGGACATTTTGGTTTCTACTCATCTATTACAAAAAATTTACTGAGCACCTACTATGTGCCAGGTTCTGTGATAGGTGCTGGGCACTCGGGTTGAACATCTCAAATCTGAAAACCGATATGCTCCAAATTCCAAGGCTTTCTGAGCACCGGCATGATGCATGATGCATGACACTGAAAGGAAATGCTCACTGCAGCACTGCAGATTTCAGGGTCTGGGTGCTCAAAAAATCTGTACAACGCAAACACTACAAAATCTGAAAACACTGAAACCTGACATACTTCTGGTCCCCAAGCATTCTGGATGAGAAATACCCAACCTGTATGATGAGCAAAAACCAGGTGGGGTCTGTTCTCTAAGCTACACTTTCGAGGAGGGGCAGACGCTGACCACACATACAAATAACACCATCAGCAGATGTAAAGCTGCCACCACGACAGACCAGGGTCAGGGCACAGAGGCGTGAGGGTGTCTACTTGGCTGGGGAGGGCACAGCAGGGAGGGGAGAGGTCCAGGCCCAGGATATGTTCAGGCAAAGGCTCTGAGGAGAGGATAAGAAACAGGGGTGTCGGATGAGGCTGAACAGTCAGCAAAGGCTGGGGCCTTTGTGAGGAGGGGGGTTTGTTGTGGCTTGCTCTAATCACAGCCTAACGGGATGCCACTGAAAGGTGCTAAGCCAGGGCAAGATGGGGTGAGGGCTGTGGAGGTGCTGGCTGGCTGTGGCACCGTGGCCACAGGCAGACTCGGTGGGAGACTTTCAGAGGTTCAGATGGAGTGCCGGGGGGCGCTGAGGGCTGCTATTTATAAAGACAGTGTTTGGGAAGTGGAGGGAAGAGACCGGTTTAAGGAGGCCGGAGGGATCAACAGTGTTGGACGCGGCTGAGGCGGAGTAGATGAGCACTGACTCAGGTGCAGTGGATTTACACGGAGAAATCCTCATGTCTCCAAGCGTGGTTTCGTCCAGCCTCTCATCTCATGTTTGGCCAATCTGTCTTTTTACAGAATGCTAACTGGCTCAATGAAATCGAGAAAGTTTTCACAGTGGGCAAGATTCCAGGTTTGCCTTCAGCTAATTAAGTGATATTAGGGAGGTTGTAAATGCCACATAAAAATTGGCAGGCAAGCTGCTCTAATGATGAGAATATTGCTTTACAGGGAGATGCAGCTGCAGCTTCTTAATGCTCGTCTTTGAGGGACCCGGTTCCATGTTTTCAAGGTTGTTCCTGATAAGAAAAGTTCCAGGGTGCTACAAGGCACTTTTCTTATTCTCGGTTCCACGGGTATTTGCGACAATGGTGGGGGCTGGGGGAAGCAGCAACGCGATAATATGGTCGCTGTGATGATCTACCGGGTGCTCCCGCTTATTCCCGTGCTGCACACCACGCTGTTTCCAGGCATCCTCTGGCTTGACCCCCACGATGAAAGGGCGACTTGGGTACCTCCCCTTTGAGGCCAGAGAACCCAGGCACAGAGACGCTGAGTGACTTGTCCAGAGGCACACAGACTGCAAGTGGCCCAGCCAGGATTCAATCCCGGTGTCTGTGTGATTCAAACCCAGATGTCATCACTGTGATTCTCCCAGAGTCGGCATGTAAGAAACCAGAGAGGGGCAAGGGAGAGGGCTAACGGGGGTACGGACTCCTCAAGCCAGAGCTCTATTCCACACAGTTAGCTCTTCCCAGGTATTAGACAACCGCTGAATGAGCAAGGGTGAGAATCAGAGAACAACACAGCAGAGGCCTTCTAAGATGAAAAATGCCCCAAACCAGAGCTTTGCAAAATTTCAAATTGGAAGCATTTGTGATAATTCAGACAGGAAAAATCTGTGAACCTGTCCTATCTATGAAGAAGGGGTGACTGGTGTGTATGATTTCCACGAGGATGTTTATTTTAGAAAATAAATGACTTCTAGAACTTCTGAAGTGTGGGAGATTAAGGAAATCCTCTGCAGGGCCTGGCACACAAGCCACTGGGTGCGCTGGTTCTGGTCCCACCTTCCCTCTTCCTAATGATCAGGGCCTGCTGAGCACTGACTTAGCACACCCAGATCTACCAGGTACTAAGGGGTAAGAGGGCCCCAGTTTAGACTCTATACCCTATTTGATAAAATTAGGAGCTACCAGGTAACATTTGGGCTAGGCTGACTTGAGAAAATTTATGCAAATAAAACTACTTTCCAACCATTCAAACTGCTGTTTGTCTAGTAATTTTAAAGAGGAAGCTGGGAATAGGGGGACAAAATTATTGCACTACTGATAATGAAGATGTCCCAGATGTTTCTAAGCTCTAAGAACAACATTAGAAAGGCAGGTGGCAGAAGTAAGGGGTAAAACCAGTCTTAGGTACTGTAAACCGAATCGTCTGGGCAAAAACTAGTACGTGAGCACAGCATATAATTCACATAAAACAGGGTGGTTTAAAAACAGCAGACTTACTCTTTCATACTGTCACAGTATCACCAAGACCTTTAAACATTTTTAAAATTTGTTTTTATTTTTTAGAGATGGTGTCTCACTGTCACCCATGCTGGAGAACAGTGGTACAGTGACCACAGTTCACTGCAGCCTTGACCTCCTGGGCTTGGCCTCCCAAAGCACTAGGATTACAGGTGTGAGCCACGGTGCCCAGCCTAACACTAAGAACTTAAGGCACATCGTTTCTATAGCATTGAGCCATTTTCCGCAGAGTGGCGGCGAAATGAGAGAGAATCGTGGCCCTATTGAGCGTGCCTGCCTGCTCACTGTTCCTGACATGTTCTGCTCGTGTGACGACCTAGACAGACAGACAGACAGACACCTGGCAAACAACACAATTCTGCCTCTCCCAGCAGAGAGAGCTGAGTCTCAGCATCTCCTGGAACGATGGAGATTTTGGAAGGATATGTTACCTTTGCTACTCAGGAACTGCTGAATCTACTATAGCTTCAAAATAAGAACTGCATTTCACGGAAGGAAAAATGCTGTTTTCGTGACGGATGTTGCTAAGGGGGCCACTCAATATTTTACCGATAGCACCAACTATCTGTGTACACGTCTATGTCAGTGTTTGGGGTGGGGGCTGTTCTGACAGGTTTGCGTGTAGGTGTCAGAAGAGTTTCTGTGACTATGACTGTATTTCTGTGTGTAGGGGAAGGTATTTACTGTTCCCTTTCAGAACCGAGCACTGGAGAAGTCGACAGGAACCTAGTTATTAAGATCTCATTTGGGGCCATGAACTATTTATTTTCCTTTTCTGAAAAATGGTCGAGTGAAGGACTAAAGGCAATAAGAGACGAAGGGTCCCTCTCCCATCGCACGGACCAGCCGAACAGCCTCCTCTCTAACCTGCTCCCGATCCCCATTCTAACAGCCGCCTGAGCTCCCGCTTGGCATATGACAGGTGAGACAGGCTTCTGTTAGTCTGATGGATTTGGTTTGCAGATATCACAGGTTTGCACATAATATATAATTATTCTAGGCAATAAACACCGTAAAATGGAATGCAGAATAGTTTAGAGAATTTAGTGCCATTATTTTATTCACCCATACAAAACACAAGGAACCCATTCTCTTTCTTGACAGATGGATTTCAGAGGAGACGTTTCAGCTCAGAACAATAATTGTGACCACAGCATAACTCTCACACTTTGTGGGGTTTAATGGACTTTTCTTTCCAGTCCTCAAAAAGCAGCAACTGGCATTTGCTCAAACCCTGACTGAGGTGTGGAAAATCTGTCAAATTTTCTCTGCCGCTTACCCTGACCACAATTATACGGTCCATGTGCAGATTAGCTGCAAAGTCATTCCTCCTCCAGGAGTGACAAGATTTCCCCAAATAAAAAAAAAAAGGTATCTACTGTATCCTCGAGTGCCCGTCTGCCTTCGAAAGGCAGGGGTGGGGGGAGGATCTAAGGAGTGTGAAGAGAAATGCCTTCAAAAGAAGGGCATAACAACGGAAAAAGTAGCTGTAACAGAGTGGGGACATGGCAAGAACAGAGAGAGGCATTGTCACGGGCGGAGTAATCCTGTGACACACTGCTGTCACTCACCGCCCGGCTCCCTGCCGCGCCAGCCAGACATCAAAGGCTGCCCCATGCCATCTTACATGCTCTTTATCGGCTAATCAGCCCATTCTTCCCTAAATAAAGCCCTGTTAAATCCCCTGCTCACAGGGGTATCGTGGTCTTGGTGCCCATCTGCTAGCGAGGGTCAGCTGGGGCAGGAGGCGGCGGGCTGCTCTCTCCCTAGCGGCTTCTCAAGGTAAGGACAATGCTGCCTCCAACTCCCCCGCCCACAGGCCTCCTCTCTGCTTTCCAGGAGCTGGGCCGGTCTGAGGAGCTGCTATCTGGATTAACACTTGCTAATGAAATCTCCAGTCATAAAGGCACATCATCTGCTAACTATGAAATCTTGGGATTGCATTTATTTTCGGGGAAGAGGAATAAACAAAGATGTGTGTTTCCCTTTTTTTTTTTTTTTTTTTTGAGACAGTGTCTTACTCTGTCGCCCAGGCTGGAGTGCAGTGGTGCGGCTCACTGCAACCTCTGCTGTCCAGGTTCAAGCGATTCTCCTGCCTCAGCCTCCCGAGTAGCTGGAATTACAGGTGCCTGTCACCACGCCCGGCTGATTTTTGTAGTTTTGGTAGAGATGGGGTTTCACCATCTTGGCCAGGCTGGTCTTGGACTCCTGACCTCGTGATCCACTGCGCCTGGCCAGATGTGTGTTTCTTAACAGTAATCATTTGGCAGGTCTCTTCCTCCGCCCTCAAAGTATCACCATTGCCGAGACAGTGACAAAATGGTCAGGCTTCTGATGAGGCTACTCTTAGTCACTAGCTGTGAAGCCTCATGGTTTCACCCCACACTCAAAGTTAACATGCATGGGTACCGGGGACAGCAGATCCTAAGACAGGAACCCAGTTCCCGGGCCCTGCAGCCTAGACTCCTGGCCCAGTCGAGAGCGCCTGGGAGTAGAGCGGAAGCATCTTGGCCCTCTGGGAGGACAGCCTGGCTCTAGCAGAGGACGAGCAGAAACATCTCTGGGCTGCAGCCCTGCTCTGCACCCCTGAACCTCAAAACGGCCTAGAAGGAACCAGAGAAGGACACGTCCACGCTCATCTAGGCACTGCAGTACAGCAGCACATGGAAACTGTTTGTTTTTCCTCAAAGAATTACTGGAGCATTGTCTTATGTGAGAGTATTAGTATCAGAAAAGAATCAAGCATCTTAAAAATTCCAAAACCGGGAACAGAATTAGGCAACATTCTATCCATTCCAATGATACTTGGAGGTGCGAAGTCCCCCAGAGAGGTCAAGTTGGATGTCCCCGAATATGCTTTTTAGCTTGTAAGGATCTTCATCTGTAGGGCCCTGTATGGTTCAAAAGGCATATTCACAAGTCACCTCATCTTTTTTTTCTTCTTCTGTAGAGACAAGATCTCTCTATGTTGCCCGGGCTAGTCTCTAACTCCTGACCGCAAGCTATCTGCCTGCCTGGGCCTCCCAAAGTGCTGGGATTACAGGAATCACCTGATTTTGATTCTCAAGACAATCTTGTGAAGTAACTAAAAATATGGATTTTCTTCTCCATATAGTGTAGTTGAGATCGAGGCTCTGAGACGTTAAGAAAAGGCATGGCCCCAAACTCACATCACAACAGAGCTGACTTCAATCCAAGTTCCCTGATTGCAAGACCAATGGTCACTTTCCTCCACTGGGTGGTCCCTCTGTCTTTGCCGTGACAGGCTAGAGAAACAGAGCCCTGACAAAGTTGATGGAATACTCGACACTTCCTGGTGAACAGGCAAGCCAGACATCATGTGGGAACAGGCAGTGCACAGTGGTCCTTCCTGCAGATTCCCTGAGTCAGTGGGGGAGCCTGTGGCGTTTGTAAATTAACGTGGAAAAGGGAGGATAAACAATGCAAACTAACCATACAGAACATTCTGGGATTGAACCTGGAAATCAGGGCAGGTGAGAAAAAAGTCTCTGTGCCCCAAACATTTGTTCGACGGACCCTTCCCACATAAACAATGAGACCATCCACCCCAAAGTTCTGACATGAGTAGCTCACAGGGCCTCAAGCACTCTCGCTCCTGTGAGGGGCTGAGGCTGGTACTAAAAGAACACATGTCTTTGAGAAGAGGAAGAAAGCCTTTTACAAATGTAGCGTGCTGAGGGAAATCATCTCAGCACTGTGAAGACAGACTCAGAGCCCAGCCTCGAACAGGGCAATACCCCTTCCTCTCCCCCTCCACTCCCCAGGACCTCTGGACAGTCCTGAACACGCTCTTTGTGGGAGGAAAGGGGAAGGGCTCACCGCGCTTGCCTTGATGAGTGCTCACCACTGGAGGTGCAACTCAGCAGTAAGGAGCCCAGCGCTGACCCCAACGCCAGCCTGTTAGAGATTTGAGCTTCGGCAGCTCCTGGAATCTGAGGCTCGGGCACTCGGCCCTTCCATCTCACTGGAACAAAGTATGCTCCTAGGGCTCGTCACACAGAACACACCAGAATGTGTCATACACATCTCGGATACTTGCCAGGGCGGACCGCAGCACAGCTGAAGCTCCAACTACAGCGAGTCCTATGAACCCTACCACATTTGGGCCCAAAAGGAGGCACCCCTGAATTTCGGCAAGATGAGGGGCTTTCTTCTCATTCCAAGTGCTTGTTTATTGGGAGAAAGGCAGGTATGAGTGAGAAGACAGCTGTGGTGAGCATGGCAGCTAGCACATCACCTCACTGGTGCTCATGTGAACGGAGCTCTCTAGCCCCGTCACGGGACGAATTCAGCTCATCTTACCTTTTTAGGTGTGCTTTCCTTTTCTTTCTAGTCAAGGCACTAAGATTCCTGGGGGCATCTCTCAGCCCGAAGCTCTTCGCCACATGCCCAAGGTGGAGGGATCGGACATGGAAGATGTGCTTCAGCTCCCTGGGGTAGGTGGCGTAGGCTTGGATGAAGGACTGCAGAGCTGAAAGAAAAGAAAAGGGAGTGGGGAGGGAGGCTGTCAGGACCGGGGTCTCCAAGCTCCAAAGTGCCTGGCCTAATGGTTATCTTCTGTACTTTATCTTGCCAGGCAATGAAACATGACAATTACAACATATACAAACAACTAAAATCTAGACTTCTGTGTATTTCTTCAATTCCTAAACAACAAAAAGAAAAAAACTACAGGGGACCACAATTATTACTTGAATATGCCCAGTAAAATTTCAGATTTGACCACAGAGCTTCTAACAATCCAACAGGGTGAGGCCCAGCACAGCACCTGGTACCGGCCGGCAGTTGGTAGATGTCTGTTGTGTAAACGAGTGAAAAGAGAGAATGGGTGAAGAAACTAAGAAATGATCAACACAGGACATCGCTTTCTTATGAAAATGAGAAAATCATTAGACATTTACATTAACACATTTTTCCTAATTAAATTTTACTTACTTTTGAATAGTTAATGCATGCTAGTGTGTTACAAAATTCACAAAGTTCAAAAGGCTTCATTATGACCGTAAAGTTTACTATGAATGAATGACATTACCACCAATGCCCCCTTCACCACAAGCCGCACCTCCAGCTCCCTTTTCCACAGGCAATCCCTGATACCAGCTTTTCTGTGTACTTATGGGACTTTTTAAATTTAAAATTTGTTTAAGAGGCGGGGTCTCACTGTGTTGTCCAGACTGCAGCACAGTGACGTGATCATAGCTCACTGTAGCCTCAAACTCCTGGGTTCAAGTAATCCTCGTGCCTCAGCCTCCTGAGTAGCTGGGACTACAGGCTAATTTTTAAATTTTTATTTTTGTAGAGACAGGGTTTCACTATGTTGCCAGGTTGGTCTTGAACTCCTAATCTCAAGTGGTCCTCCCGCCTTAGCCTCTCAAAGTGCTTGGGATTACAAGTGTGAGCCATCTCACCCAGCCTTCCTCATGGGATTTTAAAACCAAGTTTGTTCTAGAAGTATCCAGGATTAACCAATACAGTGCTTCTTACTCAAAGAATGTGTAAAAAAGGGAATGAAAAAAAATTTTAAAGGAGAAAGAAAATTATTAAGTCTCTAAAATAGTCCCTCGAGGACTGACAACAATTTAGGGATGTTTATCAAACATTCTGTCAGGAAAGTTTCAGTCCCATTTTAAAATTAAGAAAAGCGGCCAGGTGTGGTGGCTCACGCCTGTAATCTCAGTACTTTGGGAGGCTGAGGTGGGTGGGTCACCTGAGGTCAGGAGTTTGAGACTAGACAGGCCAACATGGTGAAATCCTGTCTACTAAAAATGCAAAAATTAGCCGGGCCTGGTGGCAGGCGCCTGTAATTCCAGCTACTCGGGAGGCTGGGGCAGGAGAATCACTTGAACCTGGGAGGCGGAGGTTGGAGTGAGTGGAGATCGTGCCACTGCACTCCAGCCTGGGAGGGCAAGAGCCAAACTCCATCTCAAAGAAAATTATATTACACTCAGAAAAGGGGGTCCTTGTTGTAGGTCCCACCTCCCCCAGAAAAGGGCCAGACTCATTCCCAGAAGGGTGGAGCTTTGGTCTACTTAACTAGGCATTCCCTTGAGAAAAGATTAGATTGGGTTCCCCCTTGAATATCTCTGGAAGTAACAATGAAAACCGAGTGTCCACCCACTTCTCACTCCAACAAGGAAGGAGGGGAACGTTCTGCAAAGCACTCCCCACCATTCCTGTCACTGCTCTCTTCACCTCCAATCCTGGTCTTCCGCCAGCTGAGCCAGAGCCCAGCCGACGGTGTCTGATGGAGGCAAGCACTGAACACCAGCCTTCACTTCCTCACTCTCCTTGTTGAGCCACTGGACTGGCAAGTTTGCCCACAGCTTAAACATAATATCCCAGCAGCACCTGGAGATTGGCGTTTATGAACAGTAATAAAAAGTGTCATTTTAGCAGATCAGCTCCTGGAAGGATCCTGGGGAATCCATCAAAGCTCTATTTACTGAGTAAAGTGAACTCCTTTTCCCAATCGATGAGCAATAATAACCAAGGCAACTCCTCTGTACCCCACTCTTAAATCTGTGCTTACTCCCCTTTTTAATAACCAGGGACATTTTCAAGGAAAATCTTTAACGCTTCAAATGGTCTGTACTATCTGGAGGGTTCTGATACCACTAGACACAGAGCCCCACAGCCAAGCCCTCAGAGGGAAAGGCTCTACTGCTACGTGACCCAGGAGATTCAACCCTCTTCTCCTCAACCTCTGTCTTTCCCCAACCCTCAACACTTACTCGGGTCTAAAAAAAGACGAGACTGAAACCAAGTCAAGCCGAAACCAAACCAAGAGCCTGCACTTTTAAAACCTCAGTCAGCCAAATCCCACTCTAGGTCTCCTCATTTCCTGCCTCTCTTCTGTGTAAGCAGATGAGCCCCTGGGCTTCCACCCTGGTCACCTCTCTTCCTCTCCTTCTCTCCACCAATCCTATGAGCCGAGCGCTGAGAGCATCTGTCCCAGGAGACGTAAGTGCCCAGCTAACAGCTTTACAGGGATAATGAGTTTGCCAAGATGTGGCAGCAAGTGTTTTCTCCCCAGACAACTGGTCAGGCAGCATTTCACGCTGCATATCTTTACTAACCCTCCTTGTCCTCAAGGCTCCTGTCTCACCGGGACAGCGACAGTTGGTTGTCCTCACATACTTGCATGGACTCCCATGTTTGGATAATTCAGAGAAGCAGGAATTTCAGATGCTGCAGCAGCTGTCTGCAGGACCTTTCAAGGAGCAGGAAGTGGCTCATGTTGGCAGTGTCTAGAATGTGCAGAAGGAACAAGGGCTGTGGGACCCACACAAGCGGAAAGTGGAGAAGTAATGAAAGTAGACATTTATTTGGGGTGATGGATGAAGCTACAGGCCACCAGAGTTCAGCACTTTGCAGTCACTGATTGCTATTTCTTGCCAATCACTTAAGGTGCCTGAATTAGGGCAAATCTGTTTTCTAGTATCTCGCATGGACACATCGTCCTTTCTCATTCCTGGACATTTGGATCAGAAACTAGTGGTATCTTATGATGACTCGTAAGATGAAGGAGTCAGAAATAAACAAAGCTCCAGCCTGGAAGGTGAAGATCATCTCTGCTCCTCCCAACCCCAGCCCCCACTCCCACAAGAGCACCCTTCAGTGCAGAATAAAGGCACATGGATCTTCCCACCCAACCCCTACAGTGACAACTATGGGAAGGATGTAGGCAAGAAGATTGCCTGCTGTTCTCTTAAAGACAAAGCATTTGGTAAAGTGCCCAGCGTAGCTCTGACCCCACTGAGGGGAGAAGAATGACTTGTCATCACTTGTATGGGTTTTCTAGACTTTGAGAAGTATCCCTTCCAAACAGGCATAAATCCTACATGGAGTTTCTGGTCTGCAGGGAGACCCGAAGATGGAGAGCATTAAGCCACAGGAGCAATGGTCATTTGCAGGCAGAGGACTCTAGCTTCCAAAATTTTTGTTCAGGAGTCTGGAATGCAAACTTATGTTACCACTCTTTTTACAACTTGAATCCCTAGCTAAAAGATGCAAGAAAACAGAGGAAAAAAAGGGGTAACTGCTTCTGGAAACTGACAATTAAATGCTGGTTATTAACAATGACTGGGTCCGAAAACGCAAAAGGAAAACAAATACATACTTGGCCCAGTTTCTAACTAGTTTTCTGCCATCAAGGCAAAAGCCAGCTGCTTTGTTAATTATTCATGAGGTGAGTTCTGAAATGGCATAAAATGGAAGCAAGTCAATAGTGTGGAATTTGCATATGCAGATTGAAATGCAAAAGACTGTCTCCACCTATGGGGTGGAGTGGCTGTTCCTATGTTGTAAATTCAATACATTTAGGGTGGCAAATACGTGTGTACTCTCTCAAGCCTCCAAAACTTAGTCCTAAGAAACAGGAGAGAAGGAATGGTGGCAAGACTTATGTCTGAAATGTGGTGACTGAGCTCTGTAAGAGGCGGCGGTGTCCCAGGCCATCATCAATCTGGTGTGGAAATCGATTAGCAAATAAGAGACATGATACGTTTATTTCCTTAATGGTATATAAACATTGGGAAGTGACCCTGTTCCAATATTCCTTAAACAAAAGACAAGTGACTCTGCTTGTTTCATGGTATTAACAAGTTCAATGGTAATGACGGTGAGAGAAAACCCAAAACCACATCCTTTAAGAATTACTGTAACTTCTACTCCGAAGACCCAGACACCTTGAAATAGTTGTAGTCTTGCCAAAATATCTGAGGCATCACTGACACCAAAATCGAAGGTGACAGTGTGGGTTTGATTTCTTTCTTCCCATTGCAACTTTGATACCAGCCCTGGAATTCAGTGGCACAACAACTTGTTATGTACTGCACAGCCAGTTGAATTTGCCTAACTTTCATCAAAGGTCCAAACTCTGTAAAGTTACACTGTGACAAAGACCCTATTCCTCTTGAGAGACAGAGCAACACTCCTCTAGAGGTAGCAAGGTAGGAAAACCCTTGGGAATTGTTGAATTCACTTTAGGGAAATGCTAAGACAGGATATTATTAGAGAAAAGTCTAGAAGGATATATAGTGTATCTACAGTGGCAATTACTGGGACTTCATCTTTTACCTTGTGTGGTTCTGATTTTTAATGATGACAACCAAGAATTGCAATTATAATGTACTAAAGGTATGTAAGAGGTCCTTGAAAATATTTGCTGACTAACCCATTTTTATCATCTATGTTTCCTGGTGATCACAATTGCTCCTCAGCCAGTCTCCCAGCTTTTACCTTTGACCCCCACTAGTCTATTCTCACACAGCAGCCAGACGGTATCTTTCAAACCTAAGTCAGATCCCACCACACTTCTGCTCCCCCTTCATTCTGACGAAGACCCAAAGTCCTACGTGATTCTGCCTTGGTCAGCACCCCCTTTCCATCCACACTGCCTTCCTCGAGCTCTTCTGCACCGGCTCCCACTGCCCAGAAGGTCTTTCCTTTAGAGAGCCACGGGGCTCATCCCACTTCAGGTTTTTGCTCAAGTGTCACCTACACAATGAGGCTCACTCTGACCCCATTAAAAATGCACTCTGCTATGTCACCCCTTCACCTCCCCCATCTCCTACTGATTCCATAGCTCTTGTCACCTTGAAACAGACTATTTCTTATGTTTATTATGCTCTCTGTCTGCTGCCCCTGACCCCACTAACACGTTGGCTTCACAAAACAAGGATTTTTATTTTGATCTCTCATGTATTCCAAGCACTTGGAATAGTGCCCAATTTGATAAATATTTGTCAAATGAAGAGTTTTTAAAGCATTTCTATTTATAAAAAGAGAGGATGCTACAGTGTTCCGGTATTTATAAGCCAGCCTGGTACTCTTCTCAAAATATCAGGCAACTAACAAAAAACCCCTGCGCATCCTCCAGCATGGAGTAAGTCTCATTAGACATGGTCAGTCTCTGGCCAAGACATACCACAATAAAAAGTACCAGTGATTATAAACCCCCTTCAGCCATGCACTGCTTATTACTCAACGTGAACTGCGATGTCCACATCTAATGCATGGTGATCCCAGGAGTCAATTTATCCTACAAAGGTCTGAACATTAAATCAGTACCTAACTCTTTTATAAATTTCCTAGGAATTGGGTTCATGGTCTACGGCTCTTCCTCAGTACTGTTCTTTCTCATTTTTCTTTGTGCCTTCAAATAGGAACTGCTTAGGTCTAATATTTTCAGCTCTGGCCTTCATCTCTAATTTCCATCTCTACAACTGTTTCTACTAACGTGTCACATTTCTTCTATCTGGTTTTCAAAGAGGAAAACGGATCCTTAAAAGATCCAAGTTGTTGGGTCAAAACTCTAGTCCCCATGTAAGCCAAGATAAAGCCTCGTTTGTGCAAAACGTGGGGAAGGACGAAATTAACATTTAATATCACTTTAAAGCCTTCCGTGCCTGCTTCCAAACCCTGCAGAATTATGGAGATTGAAGGCTTTGGCTGGTGAGCAGGGACCCCATGTTGGCCTCTCAACCGGTTTGGGGGCATGGGGGTGAAGGTGGGGGAGAGCACTCTGCTGGGCTATCCACTGCACAAGCACCTAGGAAATAGACCGACCTTTCTTTGCCCAGGAGACCCTCCTCTCACTGGAGTGCACGTAATCTTCAAATACCGTCTGCAAGACTGTGGCTCGCTCTCGGATTTCCTGGGGGCCAACAGCATGGGATTTCTGAGAGGGCGACGGAAGGATTAAAGGAGAGATAGAGTCAAAGTCAGGAATAATGAAGCAGTTTATAATAGATTTAATAACAGTAAAACCACACAGTAACCACCTAGGGGCCAACAAGTGTAATCCTTTCAATATTACTAGGGAAAAAAAGGGAGCTATAGAGATGTTAAAGTCAAGTAAAGATGAGGATGGCTTTATGAGAAGATCAGGTCTGTTTACTTATTTACTTACTTTTCTTCCTGACCTCTTACCATGCATGTTCAAAATCAAAGACCATTGGAGACACTTTGGAATTTTCCAAGTCCAATTCAGACATTTAAAACATCACTGAACATCAGCTGTTTTCAAATGGGTCTTGGATCTCCTAGGGATCCTCACCTTTCCCTTACACACACCAGTGGAACACTGACAATTTCTCTTCATGAGCACTCCACAGTGACCTGCCTAAAATTCTGCCTTAAAAAGTTACCCCTATGCTTGAATTTCAGAGCAGGCTTTCTCAGTGCCTAGAGCGGTTCAGAATTCTAGTGTTTCAGATATATTCCTCCAGCCCATGGCCACTGTGCTGAGTTCCCAGGAATCTATTAAGGAGTGAGTGGGCTGTTCCAGGACACGACACTCAAAAACTGCCTGGATCTCTGCAGCAAATTGTCCCTGTGTAAGAGGTAGCATCTGTGTGCATGCAAAGAGCCTACAGATGGAAAATGATAACAAAATAGACGATTATTGTCTTTTCATTCTTTAACAGTACCAGAGAAAAAAAATTTCCTTTTTAAATATCTCCTCTAAAAACTAGTGGCTTTTGTCTCCAATATCTTAAAACAAACATGAGTGCTTTCTACTGAATGTGAGATCAAGAGAACACAGATTCTTCCACCCAATGAGGCCAACCTGCCAAGTGACACTGATCACCTGAGTGGTGCTGGTGCCTCTACTTCTACCCGCCACCCCAGTGTGAGCCCCCGGGGAAAATCCAGAGTGAGACCAGGTCGTGCTGCTTAACCTTGTAGAGGACGGTGTATGAGCGCTTGCATCTGGCCTCACCAAGACTCCCCGAGCCTCCCTTTCACCTTTAAGGCTGACAGAGGAAGAACAAAGGGGAGGAAAGAAAAAGCCTCATTCTCTGGATCGACGTTCATCTCTATATTAAGAGACTTAACACCGTGAAAATGTTTTTAGTTGAGTCAAATCATTCCTGCTACCTGTTTGGTTGACGACAGTCTCGCGGATGTCACAGTACAATACAAGGTCCCCCTAAGGGTTCTATCCGCTAAAATGTCAGGAGAAGAGTCACTCAGGAGCCGTGTTACCAAAGTGGACATTTGCTATTGTCATTAACAAGGATTTTTTTTTTTAAACCCTCTTAACTGATGTGAAATGCAAACTTTCTTTTGCTGCCCTCCTTTCGTTAAGCCACCTCAGCAGCACAACTGTCACCTTCCCTGTGTGCTTTTTTTTTTAATATGAATGTGAAATTACCGAGGATGCCCTTTCCCCTGGCGGACAGAATCCTCTGTTATTAAAAAGTAAAGCACTTTAATAATGAAAACTTTTTCCTCTTTTTCTTGTGTTTTAACTGTTTAAAATTAATGAGAAGGGCAGAATGGTTGTCAAAGCGATATTGAAAGCCGGGCAGCCAGGACCGAATAAGCACAAAAATCCCTCTAGAGTGTTAAATAAACAGAGCTCCAGCCCTCTCCGAATCCCTCTGTTGGTTATTGTATACATTCTGTAACAGCTCTCAGAATAGATCTGAGAGCCAGGGAGGCAGAGAGGTTTCAGAATTCCAATAAAGGCCTCAAATTAAAGACAGCCTGGTGCGAATTCCAGGAGAAAATTAAAGAGACCTCAAGCTTAAGTGACAGGTGACTTGCTTCTGTGTCACAACTGTCAGGGGATTTAGTGATAATATGGCAATATATTACAAAGGGTTTTTCTTATTCCCCCCTTTAGGTTTCAAAATGAGGCATCTTTTCTTCCCAACCAAAAAAAAAAAAAAATTACATATATATAATGTGAGTGTGTATACAAGTGAAATACGTAGGGAAAAAAACATGATAGAACTAGGTTCACAGGTTTGAAATGATAAGGTCAGTTTTAGTAAAATATAAGAATAAGTTAATGGCAGAAAAAAACAATATACGTTACTTAGGAAAAAATATCTTACTCCTCCCTAACCCCCGCTTCCAGAAATACCTCATTTTAAAATTGCCCCTCTTGAGAATGAATGAGGGATTCTTCAGTTGTCTTCTGGGGAGGACAATCTAAATTTAAACTGAAGACAGAGTGGGGCAGAGTTATGCAGCACCATCTCAGCCCCAGACAGGTAAAATGCTCCTATAATGAGAGCGGGTCAAACCCCTGAGGGCACACGAATACCTGGCAGGACTGGCTCTCCCACCCTCAAAGACACACAGTCAGTCCTGGTTAATGAAGCTAACTTGCAACTAGAGGACCATGGGTAGTTTAGAAAACACATTTCCGACCATCCTTCCGCGCACGCAACGCACCTTTGTCTCTAATATCCTACTGATCTTGGAAAAGACAGGCCATCAGAAAGGATGAGCAGGGGGCTCTGAACTTATTTTAAGATCTCGCAACACCAGCAACGGCTCCTTTGTTAGGATAAGTTTACGGGTACATTTCATAAGACAAAAACGCTTGTAGGAAAAACATGGTTGGGTGTGTGTATACTTTGATGATGAAGATTTCACACCTATCAAGAAGCAACAGATGGGAGTCTAAGATAAATAGACTGGACTATTTTTATTATAAAAAGTAGTAGCAGAGGTAGGAGGTTTTTGTGAAAGCCTGCATCTTGATATTGCCAACTTCCAAGGTATTTTTAAGCTAAATGGAAGGGTTTTGTTTTAATCACTTTATTGCCAAGCTGAGTTTTACCCCCATGGTCCCTAGAACCTTCTGAGCGCTTCCCAGTAAAGTTGAAAGATCAAATTTATTCTCTTTGTAGGCAGGTGAACATTCACACACCCAGACGTAGCTATATATATTTTATATACCTAAATATGAAATATACATTTTACAGATGCTTCACTCGCTTTCTTTCTGTTCGCAGAAGCCCAAAAATGTATGTGCCAAAGGGACATTTACCATGGGCTTCAATCGCGCTGGGTGAAGGAGAGGGGCCCTGTAATGAGGTGTCTGGCTATCTGAATGAAAGGCCTAGCAACTGAACCCACATTTACATGCCTGGCATTAGTTCGCATGCTAGAGGGCTGCTCAAATTGAGGACAGCAATTAAGACACACGGTATTTCTTATGCACAACAGAATTAAAAGTTGTATCCAGCATCTAGTTTATTCTTTTTACTACTGACATGAATCACACATAAAATACTCTCCCGGGTTGTGTAGATCCGTGCAATAATTAGTAACACAGTCAATTTAGTTTAGTTTTTCTTTTTCCTCTGAGTTCAAGTTAAACTTGGCTCAGTCAGCCAGGTCTTTACCAACATGACACCTAGAATGTAGGATGGTTAATTTAGCTTTCTAAGTTAATCAGTTATATCATGAAAGCCCAACCTTGCTCAGCTTTTCTAAAAATAAAAATAAAAAAAAAAATCACCAAACCTTAAAAATATCCAAGCATTCACTACTATCTGTCAAGGAAGGAGCTGGGGGGCTGAGATCACGAGACAGAGTTTCTAGACCTAAGAATCTATGAGGTCTGGAACTCTACAGGGCACTTTATGCCTTGTTTTATTTAAACCTCACAGCAATCGTGTGTTTTACAGATGGGAAGACTGAGGCTGGGAGAAGATAAAATCTGCCTGAGATTGCAGAGCTACCAGCTGGGAAGCAAGGATTCAAACTCAAACTCGTATCTGTCTGACTCTGGGACCTGGTTCTTACTCATGAAGTTAGAACCGCTCCTCAAGTCTCAGGAAGTCTTTGAGGTTGGCCTCAAGCCAGGGAAAAGGCTTAAGGAGAAGAATTTATGCTGCAAGGCCACAGAAGGGCAGATGTTACCAAAAGAAATGACTGCAGCTTGTTGCTGAAAGAGTGGAGGGAGGTGCAGCTGCTCCACTCCTTCTTTGGGGACGTGTATTTCAGGAGAGGCTTCCTGCCCTTCTACAGCTTCCCTGCGTTGTGCAGACAGGCAATGATCAACTCCCTGGAGAGAAATGATCTGCGCTCGGGGATAAAGACTGACACCAGCGCCAGGCCCAGAAAGAGTATACCTGAGACTACGTTTGATCAAACTTACAATCTCATTTTGTAATTGTACTACTTGCTCTTATTTCTGGAGAGCTGGCAGATGCTAATGTTCCACTTATTATGATACAGCAAAAAAGGGCACTGGGATTCATGTCCCTGAGTCTGGGCTTTAATTCCACATCTGCTACTAACTTGTATGACTACAAATAATCATGATAGTTACAGTAATAATAAAAAATGACCTTTGGGCCGGGTGCAGTGGCTCATGCTTGTAATCCCCGCACTTTGGGAGGCCAAGATGGGCAGATCACCTGAGGTCAGGAGTTTGAGGCCAGCCTGGCCAACATGGTGAAACCCAATCTCTACTAAAAATACAAAAGTTAGCCAGGCGTGGTGGTGTGTGCCTGTAATCCAGCTACTTGGGAGGCTGAGGCAGGAGAATCGCTTGAATCCAGGAGGCGGAGGTTGCAATAAGCTGAGACCATGCCACTGCACCCCAGCCTGGTCGACACAGCGAGACTCCATCTCCAAAAAAAAAAAAAAAAAGCCCTTTGGTCCTATGCTTTATACTTGGGAATCCAGGACTATTTCCCACACAATCCTCTGATGTCCTTAGAAGAACACTATTTTATCTCAACTTTACATGTGAAGAAACTGAGGCTTAGAAAGGTCTAGTCCTGGCCAGGTGCGGTGGCTCACGCCTGTAATCCCAGAACTTTGGGAGACCGAGGTGGGCGGATCACAAGGTCAAGAGATTGAGACCATCTGGCCAACATAGTGAAACCCCGTCTTTACTAAAAATACAAGAATTAGGTGGGCGTGGTGGCACGTGCCTATATTCCCAGCTACTTGGGAGGCTAAGGCAGGAGAATCTCTTGAACCCGGGAGGCGGAGGTTGTAGTGAGCTGAGATTGCGCCATTGCACTCCAGCATGGGCGACACAGCAAGACTCCATCTCAAAAAAGAAAAAAAGAAACCCAAAAAACCCCTTAACTAGAATTTACGATAGTGTGAAAAGAACAGAAGTGTGCCAAGACCAATGAAGATGTGTCTGGTCACAGATCTTGCAGTGAGCCAAGATCGTGCCACTGTACTCGAGCCTGGGGGACAGAGCAAGACTCCGTCTCAAAAAAAAGCTCCAGTCTTTGCCCAAAGTCACACACTGGTGGCAGATGAGGAACGTGACCCTGAGGCTGTGCTCTTAGCCACTCTGCTACACTGCCGCTTCGAAAGAAACTGAGGCTTAGAAAGGTCCAGTCCCTGCCCAAGGTCACACACTGGTGACAGATGAGGAATGTGACCCTGAGGCCGTGCTCTTAGCCACTCTGCTACACTGCCTCCACGATCAGCTCCCCATCTGCTCCCTGCTGATCCCATAGAGATGCCATGGAACCATAATTAAGTATCTGGGGGAACACTAAAAAAGAAACCAAAAGGCCGGGCGTGGTGGCTCACACCTGTAATCCCAGTACTGTGGGAGGCCGAGGAGGGCGAATCACGAGGTCAGGAGTTTGAGACCGGCCTGACCAACACGGTGAAACCCCATCTCTACTAAAAATACAAAAAAATTAGGTGGGTGCAGTGGCGCGCGCCTATTCCCAGCTACTCGGGAGGCTGAGGCAGAAGAATCACTTGAACCAGGGAGGCGGAGGTTGCAGTGAGCTGAGATTGCGCCATTGCACTCCAGCATGGGCAACAGAGCGAGACTCCATCACAAAAAAAAAAGAAAAAAAAAAGAAAAAAAGAAACCCAAAAAGCCCCTTAACTAGAATTTATGATAGTGTGAAAAGAACAGAAGTGTGCCAAGACCAATGAAGATCTGTCTGGCCACAGGTCAACACCCCTAACAACAAACTATTAAGAAAGGGTGGTCCAGAGGCTTATGAGTCTTCTATGAAATACTAACTTGCTTCAAGTAACCTGATGACCAATGGAGGTTTTAATAGCTTTTATTGTTCACAGGGATCTTTGCTATGGTACTAACTGTTGATCAAATGTCACCTCTAAAAATGACTAACATTTCCTTATTTAAAAAACGATTCAGTTCAATTATCTTGGTTTAGTTAATACTAATAAAGGCATATCGGTATACGGTTAAATATATGTGCTTTGAAGTTAAGACTTCAAATCCCAGAATGACTAAAGCATATTGGTGTGCACCTGTGAAAGTTCCTTCACCTCTCTAAGTCTCAGTTTCCTCATCTGTAAGTTGGGGCCATCACTACCTTCTCAGATTGCTAGATTAAATGGGACCGTGCATGTAAAGAGTGTAGCACAGTCCTAGGTTGGGAATACACACTTTGCTAATAGAGGCTATATGGCTATTTCCTCTCCTGGTATTACATACATTTCCTTAGACGCTCTCTAAAACAAGGGAACTTAAGTCAGGGTCAGTGAAACGGGGTCCCTCCCTGCTCAGGGAGAATAATGATCCAAATACAGGCACATGCTACAGCATGATAGAAACTCTTAAGCTTGATCTATCTGGCCCTGATTTTCCAGTCCATCCTCAGGCACACAAAAACAAATGTAAAATATTCAAGTGATTAATATCTCACAGACAAAATTACATATAGCAACACTGCACCCACACATGGGAATACCGGGTAAGGGTGTGGGGTTGGGTGAGGGAATAATGGTTTAGTCGGGTGCAGCCTTAAGAGAAGGAGCAGGAAAGGGTGTCCAGGGCTGTCTGCACCTGCTCAGAATCTCCATATGGAACTGCATGGATAATAAAAATTTTTCTTCTTAATGATCTCAACTTTACTCTTCCTCTGTGGATAGCACACACACATTAAAAAATGGATGAGCTAAGTGCGTCTGAAAGGAGACACAGAGATACCTATTTCTTCCACGCTGTCTGGGATAGGCAGGTCTAAGCAGCCGTCCTTGCTGAGAATCTGGACAGGGACCACCGGGGCTGAGCGTGTGGAGCTGCCTCCAGACTCATTCTGGCCTGGACCTCCTTTCTGGGGAGCCTGCTGCTGTCTGGCAGGCTTCCAGAATGGACCGTAGCCCACTCACTAGATGAGAGTGGCAAACGCATCCAGAAGCAAAGACGAGAAAAAACAAAACAAAAAACAAAACAAAACAAAACAAAAAAACACCGAGATCTGGCCTCATCTAATGTCCACGGTTCTTAAAATAAATGTTTTGCTTGACAGAGGAAGTAACCCATACACAAAGCCTCTACTACCCCAAACCAAGTGAGTCATGTCTGTTGGCAGCAAGCACAATAAATAACAAAACTCACCTGGGCTCCCCATCGTTTCCCTTTAAAACAATCATCTCTCGCCAGAACACACAAAATATCTTCCATCTTCATCTCAGAAACGCTGTAAAAGGAAGGGCATAGCAAGGTAAACTTTTTGCTCTTTCAGAAACACCCAAGACCTTGATGCATAAAACTGGCCTATTCTTGAGCTAATTAGACATGAAGTAGAAGTGACACCTTCCTAGGAAAGGAAATATTTTCCTAAACCCTTAGGAATTGAGAAGGGGACCTCTATGATATTAAAGGGACAGGATGATATTCCTGACACTTTCTTTCCTCCCTGATGAATTTAAAAGAGGCTACATTTAGAATTTCCTTAATAGAGATTGTGTCATTATTTCTTAATAAATCTTGAATACCAAACAAGTGTGCCCACTCAACTGATCAACTCCCTTGCCTTGAGCAGATGATGATGAAACAGAAAGCATTTTGATCTCTTTAGTTTATACTGGAGAGAGAGAAAAAAAAAAAAAAGGAAAGAGAAGGGTGGCCAACATCCTCCACTGTGGGGTAAACACCCCTGTGAGGGTAATGAGGACACAAAGCCCTGTCCACAGCAGCACTGCCCTTTCCTCTTCTACCCTGAAGGAGCTTCACTACCCTTGTCTCTTAATTACTGAGGGGTGAAGACCCAAGGATCTCTGACAAACCCGGAGCCATGTGCCAAGCACTGAGACAAGAACTCGGGCTTCACGCAGGAACAGAAGCCACCAGGAGCCAGAACAGAACAGTCACACCTGCCTAGCGGTGGAGTCTGGAAAGCCTCCGCTTCATCCAATCGACTGCAAGGCCACAGCATTCGAATGTAGCGAGCAGAGAGAGACTTGCGTGTCAGAGATGAAGGAGGAAACGTGAGCTGCTGCTAAGATACTTCCCAGGGAGAAAGAGAAACAGAAAGAGAAGGAGGAGTTCTAGGGGGGAAACAGATCATAAAAAGACAAATGATTTTGTTGTATGTTCCTTTTTTTTTTTTTTTTGAAAATGTAACAGCAAATTAAAACATGAATGGCAACCTCTTAGGTGGGAGAAGACAATTCTCCCCCTTTCACCCAAAGGTTACTCTGACAAGGCTATGAATGAAAATGTCACGTCTCTGACAGCGATTTACCTGAAATGTGTCATCTCCCTGCACACCCCTAGTCCTCACCCCTCAGCATCCTCTCTCTGCTGCCAACTCACAGCCCTATGGATGGGTGAAGCCTTTTTACAGCAGCAAGAGTCAACCAGAGGAGGCAGAGCATGCTCTGAAAGGGCAGGAGTCGGAGGGAGAGTGCCCTGACTTCACGGGAAATCTACTTTTCATAGGAGACAGGAATGCATGGCTATTGAACTCCCCTCTCATTTGTGCCTGGAACCCTGAAGAAAGGTGAAAACATAGCCCAGTCCCATCTCTTTCTTGGTCTATCTGATTTGCTTCTATTCATCACTTTTTTCTTGAGAAAAAAAAGAGGAAAAACACAAAAGTAAAAGAAACGCAAGAACTTGGGGTCAAATCTTGAAGCAGAAAGAAAAAAGAATCGTGCCACTTGCATTCAGCAATATAAAAAGCTAAATAGCCACAGAAAGGCAGCGTTCTCAAATGCATGTGCTGATATTCCAGCCGGAGCGCGGCTCATATGCTGCGTGTCCACCTGGCGATGTCGGGGGACCACACACCCCAAGCACACGGGAGCTGAGAGGGAACTGAAGTGATTTACAGTTTCAAAGGGCCTTCTTCTTCCTAAGAAATTGCTGCTTCTGAGGAACAAAGCAAATCTACTATGATTATTTATGGGTCCATCAACAGATCTGAATCACCCCACCTTAGTAGGAAACGAGATGGATAAATAAATAAATTCAGGGAACTGTCTTATGCCTGATCTAAGAAATACACGTTTTGATGAAGCATTTACATTTTAATAAACCAATGATGATTTTCATTAGAAACACATTTAAAGGGGAGGCAGAAAAAAGTTAAGAAGTTGACAAATACAGAGAAGTCAAAAGAATGCAGAAGCAAAGTTCTGAGCATCTAGACAGAGGTGGCAATGGCCCAGGAACCTGCCTCTTGTCCTGTCTGCTCCATTCAACTGCCAGGGCAAGCACCGCAGCGCTCGGTCTAGGAAGGCGGGTGGCCGTTTGTCGTGCTGGCCCTTGCTGCCGAGAGCCTCGGCCTGCCTTCTCCAATCTGCCCTGTGATGCCTCAGCCCTCCCAGCGCCCCTCTGCCTGGCTCTCATGTTCTCAGGCACGAAACATGCACGTGCTTCCTCCTCCTCAAAAAATATTTAGGAGTGGACCTTTTGGGTTCTAAAAATGTTCAAGTCTGCTTCTTCCCACTGCACACTTTGCAACTGGTTAATAGGGGTTTTTTTTTTTTTTTTTCATTAAGTCAAAGAAATAGCTCATGTGTAGATATAGCCAATGTAGAGCCTTTCCTCAAACAGAAATTGGGAAGAACAATGCATGACTGCAACGTAGTGACCCAGATTCTGATGTCTGTTTAAGTTGATTATAGCGCGCCCACGAGGCAGGCAGCGGTCCAGGCCCAGGCCCCTCACAAGTGAGTTTTCAGGGCAGACACCAGTGAAGTGGGGCTCACGCAAGGACCCTCCCTCCTCACGCAAATGCTCTTCCACCACCCTGCAGAGTCCCTTCCCAAAAGGCCTACACTTCCTCCTTCCGGAAGAGGTGGCGTTTGTCACTGAGTTGTCTTCCTTCTAACGTGGGATAAAAAAGGGAGTCATGTAAATGAGGGCACACTATTTTTTCCAGACAAGATCATCACAGCAGATGACGGTATTTGCTATGTCTTTAAAATATACCTGACTCCCTAATACTTCATGCCTCTGCTAATCACTGTTTTCCCTTCTCAATTTTAGCTTTATATTTGAGCCCTTCATAGCAATCTACTTGAACGTGTTATTAGAGAAAAATAAAGAGAACAGAGAGAGGCATGTCTGCTGTTAACTCTAGCATTAGACAATTATCATTGGACTCTGTAATTGCTGTCACTCATTTTTCTTAGGAAGAGGTCATGTTAAAGTGAACGAGCTTGGGGGAACATCCAGAGAGCTGCAGCCAGCAAGGAACGGGAGAATGGAATTTGTAGCTCTAGAATGGAAGGAAGAGGAAAAGAAGTGTGGAGCGACTGACAGGCTGTTACAGTGTGGTGACTACATTTTCTATTGTGGGGCCACAACACAAAATTCTGAAGATGCTTTCTGCAGGTACACAAATTCCTATGACAGGAAACGCGGCCACCAGCAGCACTGTGACGGGCTCCCAGCCTGTGAGAACAGGGTCAGGGAGGAAAAGGAAACCAGCTGCGCCAGCGGGCTTGCATTTCACCTTCCCCAGGGTTCCTGGTACACCCGCCTGGTGGGTGTCAGCCTCCATGCTGAAAGGGCCACAAAGAGAGGCCAGCCAGCCTCCAGCTGAGGGAGCTCAGAACTCAGCCGGAGAAGCGGTGCTGGGTGAAAAGTGACTGATCTGTATGAGATTTCTTTCACTAATAAGATACAATATGCATATCTTCCTTAACAAATAAAAACCACTCTTTCAACTGACAGACTGTGTTAAGATAAGGAACACACTGAAGAAAGGAAAACCCGAACTATATTTTGGCCCCCCTGACATTACAACCAGGAGTAGTTTCCTTCCTCCCTCAACACTGCAGGACACACGACACATTTTCTGAATGAGCCTCAGTCCGTAAGTGTTCACACGAACAACCTTGAGAGAGTTTTGAAAAGCCTTACTAGCATGAGAGGTGGAGTTCTGCTGGTGGGAGATGGGGCAGGTATGGTGGGGACAGCCACACACAGCTCCTGCGACTGAGTGGGCTGCACCCCTAACAGGCCTCCAGGCTGCCTGCTAGGATGTTTCCATTCCAATGACGAATGCAGTGCTTTGTTCTAGCACTGTACTTTAGGGGAGAAAACAGTGTTGCAGTTCTATCTGATGTTTTACATAAAACACAGGGCTGGGCAAGGAAAAGGAAGTAAGACTATCCCATTGACAGCAGAGCTGAGCTGCGTGCTCACGGCACGCCAGGTCTGGAATCCAGGGCTTTACTAAAGCAGGGGTGTGAGGTGCTGAACTGTGACACACAGGGTGGCGGCTGAACGTCCTGGCTGTGAGTGTAGTATGGATTTCAACAGCCTCAAAATCATTTCCCCTGGGTTTATCTTCCTGGGGGAGGGAAATTGTGTGGTAAGTAAAAAGCATTATTTCTTTAAAAGACAAATCAACTTTGAAGATACAAACCATTAATTGCAAGAAATAAAAGTTGTGAATAAAAGGCCTTTCAGAAGCTGTGAAGATGGTGCATACTTATCTTTACAGCAGGAGAAACAAAACACAGCTCTCTAAAAGAAAACCAAGTACAACAGATCGCCCTATGACTTAGTCTGGCAATGCAATGAAAACTGTCATGTGCTGAGGATATTAAGGGTTTTAGTTTTTGCCACTGGCTATTCTGGGACTCATTTAGGGATCACAAGGGTTAATGGCTCTTCGTCAGCTTACAAGGCCCATCCACTGTAAAAAGCGACCGAAAGTTAATTAGGTGAGATCAGCCGAAACCCCATTCAGGTTTCTGACTCACTTGATTTTGTGAGAAGCCAACGAGTTGACATATTCTGCCTCCGAAGGAGCCAAAATGAGCAGGCTGCTCCCATGGCAGCCAATCCGGGCGGTTCTTCCAATCCGGTGGATGTATTCTGCAGGTGAAGATGGCGCGTTGTACTAAAAAGGGTAACAAAAATGAAGGCATTCATAGATCAAGGGACTGCCATTAATTGGAAGTGCAATACCCCTCACCTGCCTCCAGGTATCCCAAGAATTAAATCCTGGTGCTATGGTTACTCTAACACAATCATAAGGAGAAGTCACTCAACCCTGAAACTCCTGGCTTCATTGGAAATAACAAGGCTCTGACACGCAAATGTGAACAGTGGCCAAGTTTCCGATAAATGAGACGTCTTCTCATCCCGATATCTCCTTTTTAATTTTACTTCTCCACAGGTCTCTTCATTTTCTGATTTGCATCTTTTCACTGTGGTGACTGGATGAGGTGAAAATGTAGGCAGGTGGGGGTACATTTCTCCAGGATGATCACATGACCTTGGCCTACTTCCTTGGAAGACAAGGCCATAGGGTGAGGTGTCCAGAGGACACTGGAGGGCATAAGGACGAAGGGGCTCCCTGCTCTGTGGGCAGAGTCTACCTCTGCTGCCAGGCCACCAGGAGCAGGCCCCAGGAGCCGGTCCCCACCAGCCTGTAGCAGCCCCATTCAGTCCTTTAGAATGAAGGCCATTCTACAGAATGTGGGCAGGTGAGGGGCAGGTTCCCTGCAGGCAGGACATTGCTTGTGCTTGCATGGAGAGCACTGCCAACTCAGAGAAAAGAGCAGACTCTATCACTCATTACGATGGATAATGCACAGCATTTTATGTTTTCTTTGGCAATAACTTTGCCATCATTAAAGCTAACTGACCATCCACTCGTTCTTCCTTTTTTTTCCCTTTGATGCTACACAAATCAAAAAGATGAGGGTCAAGATGAATATAATGTATGGGAGGCTAAGCATATGAAATGAATCAATATTCATAATATAAGCTCTAAATGATCAATTCTGTATGTCTGGCCTCCGGTACATTAAAATCATCATTGCCTTATCTTCAGTTCACTCTGTGGCCAGCAGGAAAGAAGACACAATGCCTCCAGTTCTAAAGTGATCATCTGCAGGGAGCAGATCAGACATCCTGGCCAGTGACAAGCACGCGATCCCACTAAAATGTGAATAAACCATGACTCACGTCAACAGGGCACGTGTCCCCCAGCCCCCACACAGAAGGGCTTAAAAATACCATTCTGTAGACCAATGAAAAGAAAAAACAAAACTAAAACCACCAGACTCTAGTGCTAACACCTGTACCCTCTGGCAAAGCGTCTAAGGCTAGAGGTATGTGTAAGATGCTGTCAGGAACTTAATTGCTCCCTGCAGGTCAATGTACATGGACACGGCTCTCAGGACAGCTGAGCCATCTCCTTCTGGACACAATGAGGCCTCCCAGGGGCTGAGGTAATTCCTGTTGTTTTCAGATTGCTGAAGTTTTGGTTTGTGACATGAATTAGTCTAGAAGCAGGAGAGCCTGCCACCTCCCTCTCGTGAACGCACATTCTGGCTGTTTTGCTGCAGCGGTGAGGTGGCCTGGGTTAAGGAAAGATGTCAGGGGAATTGTACAGATAAGGCTGGTTTGCTGCCTGGTTACCAGGGCAACACCCAAGAGGATAATAATAATTATTCTACTTAAAGCCAATGCATCTACTCATGATCATATATTCCTGCCTCAAGCTTACACCTTAACAACTAAAAAATTACCTGAACAATCCATGTGACTTGAGGGAGATCTAAGCCCCGAGCTGCAACATCCTTTAAAAAGAAAAGAATATGGTTTAACACTGAGTTTCTGAATCTTTCTGGGGTCCTGGATATGTCTGATAATTTAACACAAACTCTGAGAGTTCACCCACCCACAGTGCACACACATTCGGGCATACATGTGTATGCCCAGTACACACACACACACACACACACACACACACACACACACAGAGTCCTGCATAAAACTTCAGGGGGCTCGGGGACCCACTGCAGTCCTCTTGTGGTTAAAAATTCTGATTTCGGGGCAAATTCTACAGAATCCATTGATGAGGGAGTCACAACACCCTTTGCTAAAAGAATCGACAGGTTAGCCTAGGAACTTAAACAGTAATGACCAGTTGCGTAATGTAAAGAACTCTGAACACACATTTTATTTGAAAAACCACTTGATGATGAACACATTCATGGATCATCATCCCCCCGCCACAACCACGAGCAACGCCGAACAACAAGCTGGCCTTGAGGTGTGCTCTCGAACATCTCCCCTCAAGGCATTCGCTGTGGGAGTGAAGTGCAAAGTAGTTACTGAGGATTTTGCTTTCTGGCCTCAGAGAGCAGCAAGGATCCAGCAATCCTCCATCTCTTCTGATGGCTGGATTAGAATACAGGCCAAACCCATTAATCACTTCAAAGACTTAGCTAGAGAGCTGAAAAACTATAAAAGCAATGGAGATTTATTTTTTAATTTTATGTATCTTTTCAACTAGTCACCACCCAAAGAGCAAAAATTCTCTACTCTCTCTAGGCTCTCACCATTCCAGCAGACTGGAAAGTGGGAATTTCCCTGACTTTAGCTAACATTTGCACTCAGGATTCGTTCTTCAAGAATAACAGTCATAATGAGAGTGTCCCAGTCAACATTTACTGAACACTTACTATCCACCACACACACTGCGTTGAGATCTTTACCTGCGTTGCCTTGACTAATCCTCAAAACAACTATTACCCCCATCTGACAGATGAGAAAACCAAAGTTAAGAGAGATTAAGTAGTTTGTTTGGGGACACACAGCTGGGAAGTGGAAATAATCCTCGAATCCAGGTCTGCTTTGCTTTTTCAAGGCCATATTATATTATACCGCATTCCACCATCAAAAATGATCCTATGTCCCTCATATGCTGCTGGTGGGAATCCCTATGGCAGGGAATTTGGCAGTATCTAGCAAAATTACATGTGCATTCGCTCTTGACCCAGAGCAGTATCACTTCTAGAAGTCCATCCAAAAAAAGATACACTGACAAAAATACAAAATGATATGGGCATGAGGCCATTGATTTCAGCACCATATATGATTATAGATCTAGAAAAACACTGTTGACCAGCAGAAGACAGGTTCGATAAAATACAGCAATATCCCATGTAATAGAGTACTATACAGCTATGAAAAGAACAAAGATTTCTATATACGGATATGGAGACTCTAGGATATATTTTGAGAATGTCTAGTATGCTTGTGTAAGAAGTTGGGAAAATACAAACATATTTGCTCATATTTCAGTAGGAAATAATGGTGGGAAGAATCCCCAAAGCTCAAAAAAATTGTCACCACTAGGGGAGGAAGAAAAGAGGAAGGATAGGATAAAGATGGAAGCTACACTTTTTCTTTTTTCTTTTTTGTTGAGATGGAGTCTCGCTGTGTTGCCCAGGCTGGAGTGCAGTGGTACGGTCTCGGCTCACTGCAAGCTCTGCCTCCCGGGTTCACGCCATTCTCCTGCCTCAGCCTCCCGAGTAGCTGGGACTACAGGTGCCCGCCATCACACCCGGCAAATTTTTTGTATTTTTAGTAGAGACGGGGTTTCACCATATTAGCTAGGATGGTCCCGATCTCCTGACCTCGTGATCCGCCCGCCTCAGCCTCCCAAAGTGCTGGGATTACAGGCCTGAGCCACTTCGCCTGGCCCGGAAGCTACACTTTCTTTAATGAATCTTGATACTTTTGACTCAGACCGTGGAAGTGTCTTGGCATAATTTAAAAAGATAAACAGCTGTCACTATAGGAAATACAGAGTATCACTTATGACATATTCTCACCAAACAAAATAAAACCTGAAACTAGAACCTAAATCTAATCAAGTCTCTAGATCCAACTACTAGTTTACAGGAAATATGGGAAAGAGGAACATGTTGAACAGCATGAGGACACAATTAGCCAAATCCTGAATGTAGGGTATTCTAAAAGACAAATGATCTGGTTTCTTCAAGAAAAAAGTTAAAGAAAAATAAAGGAGGGGTAACAACACCCAAAAAACATTAAATAGGCAGATGGAGAACCAATACCTTGATGGAAGCTCACAAAACCACCAACTGTGGTTATCTCTGGATGGAAGGATCTAGGGGGATTTTTACTTTTCTCTGTGTTTGGCTTTCTTTTAACAATGAATTCTTACCATTTCCCCTACAATTTTTATTTATTTATTTTTTGAGACAGAGTCTCACTCTGTCGCCCAGGCTGGAGTGCAGTGGCCGGATCTCAGCTCACTGCAAGCCCCGCCTCCCAGGTTTACACCATTCTCCTGCCTCAGCCTCCCGAGCAGCTGGGACTACAGGCGCCCGCCACCACGCCCGGCTACTTTTTTTGTATTTTTTTTTAGTAGAGACGGTGTTTCACCGTATTAGCCAGGATGGTCTCGATCTCCTGACCTCGTGATCCGCCCGTCTCGGCCTCCCAAAGTGCTGGGATTACAGGCTTGAGCCACCGCGCCCGGCCCTACAATTTTTATTTAGAAAAATTTAAACCTACAGAAAAGTTAAAAGACCAGTATAACCTAGATTAAGGAGATACAGATGTAACTCCTTCACCTAGATTCCGCTACCGCCAGTCTTTGGCCCATCTGTGTTCTATCTATCTACTCATGCCCCCACACACATACACATATGCAAGCACATTTTTCTGAACCATCTGAAAGTAGGTTGCAAACATCATGACATTTTAACCCTAAATACTTTAACACACACCTCCTAACTAAAAGGACACTGATCTACATAATCACAACACTATTACCACACCTCAGAAATTTAACACTGAATAGCATTTTCTAATCAACAGTCCATATTCAAATTTCTCCAACTGTATCAAAGATGTCTCTTTTTTTTTTTTTTTTTTTAAAGATGGAGTCTCGGCCGGGCGCGGTGGCTCAAGCCTGTAATCGCAGCACTTTGGGAGGCCGAGACGGGCGGATCACGAGGTCAGGAGATCGAGACCATCCTGGCTAACACGGTGAAACCCCGTCTCTACTAAAAAATACAAAAAAAAAAAAAAACCAAAAAAAACTAGCCGGGTGAGGTGGCGGGCGCCTGTAGTCCCAGCTACTCGGGAGGCTGAGGCAGGAGAATGGCGTAAACCCGGGAGGCGGAGCTTGCAGTGAGCCGAGATCACGCCACTGCACTCCAGCCTGGGTGACAGAGCGAGACTCCGTCTCAAAAAAAAAAAAAAAAAAAAAAAAAAAAAAAAAAGATGGAGTCTCATTCTATTGCCCAGGCTGGAGTACAGTGGCACAACCACTGCTCATTGCAGGCTCAACCTCCTGGGTTCAAGTGACGCTCTGGCCTCAACCTCCTGAGTAGCTGGACGACTACCTACAAGTTCCACCACACCCGGCTAATCTAGATTCTTTTTGCTCAGGCTGGTCTTAAACTCCTGGGCTTAAGCGATCCTCCCATCCCAGCCTCCCAAAGCGTTGGGATTACAGGCATGAGCCACCACGCCTTAATATGCCTTTTACAGTTGTTTTTCTTTCCTAAACTAGGATCAGATGGTAGATCACGCACTCCGCTATGTCTCTGTAGACTTTCTTTGTTTGGAACCATACCCCTGCCTTTGATTGACTTACTTAGTTTTTCGATGTCTGTCATTTTTTAAGAACATCAAAATGTTCCTGAGGACATGAGACAACTGGATTTGTCTAACTGCTTCCTCATGGTAAGGTTCTGGTTAGGCTTTCTGGCAGAAACAACCTCAGGGTGGTGTGTGCTTCCCACGGTTCCATGTCGGGAAACACACCGGGGCAGTCTGTCTGTATGGGTCCCTCTGTAGCGAAGGTGACTTTCTCCTTTGTAACGAGTAACTGGGGAGTGACACTTTGAGACCATGTGAATAATATGGTCCTGTTTCCTAAAACCTTTCACCCAAGGCTTTTAGCATTTATTGATGGCCCTTGTCTGTACTGTTACCTGGATGACTCTTTAAGTCTATCATTCCTTCCTTCCATTTCACAGCTCTGGGATACTTCTGTAAAAACAGCCCACCCTCACCCACTGTTAGGTATCACAAAGGATTCATATGTACATAGCTTTCTTTTTTTTTTTTTTTGAGACAGAGTCTCTCTCTGTTGCCCGGGCTGGAGTGCAGTGGTCTCGATCTCCTGACCTCATGATCCGCCCGCCTCAGCCTCCCATAGTGCTGGGATTACAGGTGTGAGCCACCGTGCCCGGCCTGTACATAGTTTTTTGAAAAACAATAATACTATGTGAAGTACTATACGAAACACACTCCCAGTGGGTGCAGTGGCTCACACCTATAATCCCAGCACTTTGGGAGGCTGAGGCAGGTGAATCACCTGAGGTCAGGAGTTTGAGACCAGTGTGACCAACATGGTGAAACTCCATCTCTACAAAAAATACAAAATTAGCCAGGCATGGTGGTGCGTGCCTGTAGTCCCAGCTACTTCGGAGGCAGAGGCAGGAGAATTGCTTGAACCCGGGAGGTGGAGGGTGCAATGAGCCAAGATTGCACCATTGCACGCTACCCTGGGCAACAAGAGCAAAACTCTGTCTCAAAAAAAAAAAAAAACAAAAAACCACACTCCTGCTTCCCCCAGGGTCAGAGGCAGGACTTGGGGGAGATACCACCCCACCATCACTCCCCTAGAAGGACCACTGAGGGTACCTCAGGATTTGTCTGCCTTCACTCGTACCTCAGATTTGCGGGTTTCCTTTGAATGCTGGCTAGGCTGCATTTGTAAGTGTGTAAGCAGAAGTTAAATGTCCTAAAAGTGTGTCAACCACCCACAAAGTGTTTTCAGACAGCTCCCACAGGCTCTGGAAGCGGAAGGCTGATGCTGCAGAGCTGATGCCTTTGAAAACACAATTTAGGATGTTCTCTATCTAAAGGGGAGCGGGAGCGGCTTTCTACACCAACTACAGTTTATGTTTTTAGAAACACTGATGAGTTCTTACATCTGCAAAGCTCTTGTGAAGAACTGATTTCTTTAAGTGCCCTGCAGTGGGAGATACATGTAGGCACGGGCTGCTCGAGCTTCACAGACAGGCCTTGTAAAAAATTTAACGCTCATTGGCTTAGTAAATTCAACCAGCAAACACTAAGACTCTAAAGACTCTAAAATAATGTGTGATGTTCATGAAACTCACTGTGAGTCCAAACACACTGCAACAGTGAGTGACGAAGGACGCCGGCAGACTGTCATTGTGTCTTCAAGGTTCTATTTCCTACTTAGGTGACCTAGCTCTGGACAACAGGCTAAGACACAATCTTCCGGTCTCCCACTAATGCGTGTTGTTGGGGGAACCTCACTGATGGCCAACCGCTGCCCAATACTCCTTGTTTTCTCTCCCCCAGATTTAACTCAGCCATTTCTTTAGGCTACCACAGTGAATAAGGAGAAAGAAAGGCAAGTCCTGGTCTAGGAAGAGAGAACTGGACTGCTTGCTCCAGTCCCACTTAGGGGCTGTCCAATCCGCGTGGGTCAGTTCAGCAAGCTGAGCCTCAGCTGCCCCGCCTAGAAAACGGCTGGGAGAACCATGCTATGTACATCATGAGGTTGTTGCTAAGATCAAATGAGACCATGTATGTGACAAATATCTTGAGACCTACAAATCTCGGTATTCTTGAGATTCTATAAATCTCACTTACCCTGGTGAAGTAAGAACTGGTATGATGGCAATTAGGCAGAGAAGTGACTTCAATGTCTCTGTACTCTCCTCCTCCATCATATCTCATTCTCTGCCCCCGCCCCACCCTGGGAGAGGTCGCAGGGAAGCAGCAGAGCCTCCATTTCCCTGGAGCACAGTCAGCCAGCTACATCAGATCAACAGGAGATCATGACCCACCAAGACTCGGCAGAGGATTCTGTTCTGTCTGCTCTTAGGACTTAGATGTAGCTTCATTTTATTCCTTTAAGCTAATTAGGGCAAAAGAATTGCTAAAGTCAGTTCTGAAAGACACTCAACGGTGAGGCCTTGAAGGCCCTGGGCCTGACAATTGGCTGCCTCCATGAGACCTAGGAGTACAGATGGAAGGCAGCTTGCTCAGGTGCCAGCCTGTCAGTTGGATTAAAATGACTCATTTATTTACCCAAGAACCTCACAAAGTGCTTTTACTAACAGGGAGAGGGGGCCTGCCGTCTCTCTGAGAAGGGACGCAGCACACTCGCCTCTGACGCCTTCCCGGCCTGCCAAAAGTCATTATTGCCGTGTGTGGAAAGCCATCAGCAGGGTCCAGGCCCCCGTTGTCCGGGTGACAGATTGGGCTGCGTAATCAGAGGAGGAAGGAGAGAGTGCAGAAGCTGTCAGAGGCGAGAGATCTTGGCTGGAGCCGCCAAAAAACTGGCAACATGAGTTAGCGTAACTGAGTAAACAGCAAACAATCTCCAAATGATCTTTCCGTTAACACAAACAAAATAAAATGAAAAAGATAAACTTCACCTAAAAAGCATACCCCAGAGAAAAGCACGAAAGTCTACATTTATGTGGGGCACAGAACTGACATTCTGTGACTCTCACAGCCTTATCTCCTTTGTCTCCTAGCCTCCTGGCATGGTAGAAATTTCCCAGGAGGAGAGGAAATTAAGAACTGCACAGACAGAACAGTATGCTTCAAGCGGAAAAAAATACTGAGAAGGTGGAGGAAAGCAGCACAGGTGATCTAGGTGCATCTTCCGAAAAAGAAATGCGTGCGCTGGACAGCCAAGGAGGACGCCGAGGGACAGTCGGCACCCAGCAGGGGCTGCGGGTAGCTTCTTTCTGGGAAAAAGGTGACTGCACTCCATCCAGGGACAACCAAGGAGAGCCACCAGGAGACCAACAGAAAACCTAGTACCAGCCTGAAAATCAGGTGGCTCGGAAACTCCATTTTCCGGCCAGTCAGTGGTACTTCTGTTTATCAACTCATCAGCATAATGATGGTATTAAAAACCAGGTTCCTTTCCTCTGGCTTAGGGTGAGCTCTTCACTATAAGCAGGAGGAAATAACACTTTACACATAATCCAGTGTCTGATATCTGATCCCTTTGGTTGCTTAATTCCACTTGGGAAAGTGGGCTTTGAACTTCCAATGCCTCGTTTCTGCTCATCCCTACTTCCTACTTACCTTGGCTTTTTCTTAGATCTAGTTTCCCAGAAGACACAAAATTACATTGTGAATGTGTGAGGATTCCTCGTCTTTCACAAACTGATTTCTTTTGCTCCCAACTAAGCTTTGCCTAGACTCCATCTTACCATAGTCACACCTTTACTCAACAGCCACAGTACACAAGCCACGTATCAGGGCTTGAGAGCTGCATGATAATTAAAAAGGTCCCTGCTTTTGAGATGTTTATAATTAAAATGAAATAAAACACACACATGCACCCTTAACAGTTCCTAGCAGGAAGGAAAATGAGGTGGGGGACTTTGTAACAGTAAAGGAAATAGCATAATTGTGAACTTTTGTGTGGGCACATCACTATTTCCAAATTTTCATAAAGACATTCATTCTGGCCTTGTTAAAAGGATCTCGGGATGATAAATTAAAATGGCAAAAGGCACAGTATAAAGGGGGGAAAATCCCCACGTAACGATTAACAACACGATTCCTCTTTATCAAAAGAAGCCAGTTCTCCATCTGTCTCGTCCTGAAGTGGCCCTCGTTCCTCATTAACACCAAGGAGGCTCCTGGAGAGCGTTCAGATAGCCTGGCAAGCAACAGGCTGCTTAAAAGGATGCAGAGTGGCAGCATCTCCCCCGACCCAGGCATGATCTATTACAGCGTGTGCGTCCCACTCGCCCCAAAGCTCTCATATGCCAGAAGCGTCAGCTAGAGCAAACAAGCATGGCAGAAGGGGCAGGAACACCAAGAGAAGCGAAGGACTTCCCATGACTGGGAACCTGCGCTCCTGCTCTGGCCCAGCAACCGAGAGAAAGGAACCCCACGCAGCTCTTCTCCAGTCATCTTCACTACACAGCAAAGAGAGCTCCCAAAAGATCAGCAAACTGAAGTGACCTGGACTAGAAAATGAACAAAGACTGAGGGCTTTAGACAAATCAGGCTGTGGGCGAGGGAGTTTTCTTTACATGTGGCACCCGGGACTGGCAGGGCGCAGAGGGCTGGGAGGTACTGTGCTTTGCCAAGACAATGGCATTCTTTGTCTAGCTGATACCATGTGCCTGCAGGTATCATCAGATAGACAGAACAAGGAAAGTGATCGTATGCTTTTGACCTCACCAAGAATTATATTAACTATTTCAGAAAGAATAATCTTCTCTTCCATGCAGAGCTACTAAAAATACAAACAGCGGAACTTCAGATACCTGGAGTTTTCTTTAAGGCTTACAGCTCACCCATGTCTGTAAAGCGTTTGCATACTGGGAGACTCAACAATTTCCGAGGGATAAATCCAGCATGTTATGGGTCAAAGATAAAATATTCTGTTCCTATCATAACCTGAACTCCACCCCAAAGGTTCCTACTGCTTTCTATTTTGACAGTCCAGAACATTCACTTCTCAGGTAACACCAGAGGAATGAAAAACCCATTCCCAGTGAGCAAGTCTATTAATGTCTGTCTTTAGAAAAACACACACACTGGTAGCCCTCAACATCGAGTTTCTTGGGCCCCATCTATTGCCCCCAATTCAATCTACAAAACCAAGCACCTACTGCGTGCCTGCTCTGTGCTAGACACTGGGATAGAAATGCAAACAAATCACAGTCCTTGTCTTCACGATGCTTACGACTGGCTGGGAAGGTACCTAGACCAGGCGGGATAAGCATTACGGCGAAGAAATGAAGGGTGCACTGGGATGGCCTCGTGGGGAAGAACAGGGGGCTCCTGAGTTTCATTTCTCTGAAGACATAAAATTTAAGGGGACACCTAAGGATGGTTTAGTCAAAATCATGGTAGTGTTCCAGGCAGAGGGACTAGCATGAACCAAGGCTCCAAGGCCAGAAAAAGCCAGATGATACATTCGAGGACTGAAAGAGGGGGCTGTTTGGCTGAAGGGTAGGGAACAAGGGGGAGTAGGGTGAAAAGAGACAAATAGGGGTCAGGTTCCACAAAGTATTGTTAGATATAATAAGGACTGTTGACAAGTTTTTCTTTTGAGACAAGGTCTCACTCTGTTGCTCAGGCTGGAATGCAGTGGTGCAATCACAGCTCACTGTAGCCTCGACCTTCTAGGCTCAAGTGATCCTCCCGCCTCAGCCTCCTGAGTAGCTGGAACTACGGGCATGTGCCACCATGCCTGGCTAATTTTTAGTCCTTAACTTTTTTTGTAGAGACGGGCTCTTGCTATATTGTTGCTCAGGCTGGTCGTGAACTCCTGGGCTCAAGCGATCCTCCCACCTCGGCCTCCCAAAGTGGTGGGCTTGTAGGCGTGAATCACCGCACCTGGCCCAACAAATTTCTTTAAGTAGATTATTTAGAATTTATCTTCACTATAGGCCATGCATAAAGCTGGCTTTAGAACAAGCTTGAACATGTGACTCGTGGATGGGCCTCATAAAGGGAAGGACTTGGTCAGACACAGATCTCCTAAGGAGGCAAGCATTCCATGGTGACAGCTCTCAGGCCTGAATGAGTGTCAGCAGAGCCACTGTTTGCCTCGCACACATGAGAACCAACACTGTGATAAGCAGGTTACCAACAAGCCCCCTCTTGCAGGTGAGCACACATATATATACACACAAGAAACCATGCTGCACTCATACAGAAACTCAACACTTAGACAGAAAAGTCTCCATTGCCTTTAATAGTGAATATGGAATACAAGTTCCTTAAAAAGTAATTGCATCAAATGTGGCCTAGATGGGCATTCAAACAGCTTAGTATCTTTGTTTCTACCCAGCACTTGTTCACTGGATTGACTAAATTTATAGTACAATTTCATTACTGTATATATAGGAACTTCTCCATTAACCAGCTGGGGATTAAGTTACATCATCCAAGATGGAACAGAGAAGGCATTTTAATCTTTGGAGATAGCAACAACTACGGTAAAGTGAATCCCCGGGCGGTGGGGACAGAACACTGAAGGTGTGAGTTTTTAATCTCGAAAGAGCACAAGAGGCATGAGTTTAAAAGGTCAGTGTTGTGCTGGAGGAGGCAGCTATCCAGGACTGCAGAGCCTGAGGCTGAGGGAGCTGGCCCTGAAATCACAGGGCAAATGACAGTCAGAGACAACAGCAAATAAAATTGGCCCAAATGCACCAATTTTCCTTTAAGAAAAGGTGAGCAGAGGCGAGCAGAGTCATTTTGTTGTGGAAAGACTTTCTCAGCTCTAATTACTCCCGATAGCTGTAATTTACAAGTTTTGGGTGGATAGAAATCTCCAAGATTCACACATTTTCAGACCAACAGCTGCCACTATTAGTGAGCAAATTGCCAAGTCTTCTGCACGGTGGTGGCTGGCTATCTGTGGCCCTGTCAGGTAACAAGAAAGAAGTGCAAAGAGGCCAGCCCCACCAAGGGGCCCCTAGTGTTCCTGGGCCCTGTAGGACTGACCACAGGACAAACTGTCAAGAGACAAAAAATTACACAGCCATCACAGAAATGTACCAGCCTTCGCATGGAAGACAGGACGATACGTACCGTGCAAAGAAGGACGCCTCTCCTGGAATGTGAAAATTCCTGAAACACTGCTGTTCTTTCCTACAAAAACAAGGAAAAATAGAGCTTTACAACTCAGAGACAAACTCCAGCAAGGTAGGCTTAGATCTCCCTAGCTCGCTCCATCTCCTACTGCTAGAGCTATTTTCAGGCACAGAGAGGCTTGCCAGGAAAGAGGAAGAAGTGGATTCTTTATATCTTCTAAGATGACCCTGTACTTACAGGACCAGACTTGAGGCTACGGTGAAGTAGCAGGGGTTGTGAGGGTGCACATTTCTGGGAGACAGTACCAGGGGAGGCACACTCTCCAGGAATGGCCAAAAACAAGAACAGGAAGGTGCAAGCTCCTGCGTGCAGGGTTCCAAACCTGTGTGCAATGTATTCTAAACATTCTCCTACAAGTGCTCTGAAGGAATAAAGAATCACCAACCTTCTCTACAGGCAGTTTTAAAAAAGATTAGATACGGCTGGGCGCGGTGGCTCAAGCCTGTAATCCCAGCACTTTGGGAGGCCAAGGCGGGCGGATCATGAGGTCAGGAGATCGAGACCATCCTAGCTAACATGGTGAAACCCCGTCTCTACTAAAAATACAAAAAAAAAAATTAACCGGGTGTGGTGGCGGGCGCCTGTGGTCCCAGCTACTCGGGAGGCTGAGGCAGGAGAATGGCGTGAACCCGGGGTGTGGAGCTTGCAGTGAGCCGAGATTGCGCCACTGCACTCCAACCTGGGCCACAGAGCGAGGCTCCATCTCAAAAAAAAAAAAAAAAAAAAAATTAGATATTTATAAAACTATGTATTTTAATTGGAGAGAAAATATATTTGCATTAAAGGAAGAAAATAAAATACCACTCAAGGCAAACCACCACTACCACTGGGAATACTTTGATGTTTCCCGAGTTCCCCTTTGATGCATCACATAACCAAATATGTAGCTTTCCAAAAACATGGCACCCTACTATTTATACTATTAACATGCTCTTAGATAGCAACAGAATATGAACATCTCTTCATGCCAATAAGTATTCAAAGACCAGGTCATCTGTTGTGGTGAAACAGTACTCAGCTAAATGGATGCGCCATTATTTATTTGACCAATGTTGTATGCAATGAAGGTTGTCTCTGATTTTTTTTTTTTTGAGACAGGGTCTCATTTTGTCACCCAGACTCACTGCACAATCTCAGTTCACTATAACCTCCACCTCCCGGGTTCAAGTGATCCTCCCACTTTGGCCTCCTGAGTAGCTGGGACTACAGGCATGCACTACGATGCCTGGCTAATTTTTGTATTTTCTGTTAGAGACGAGGTTTTGCCATGCTGCCCAGGCCGGTCGTGAACTCGAGCTCAAGCAACTCACCAGCCTCAGCCTCCCAAAGTGCTAGAATTACAGGCGTGAGCCACCGCGCCCTGCTGATTTTGTAATATTGCAATCAATGCTGTGACAAACATCTCTGTAAATAAGTCACTGTGTAGATTCTTAATTACTCTCTTAGGTTAAATTCCTAGAAACAGACTTGCTGGACCAAAAGGTGAGCATCCTAGAATGCTTTCAGTATGAGCCTGCAACGGTGCCTTCTGAACGCTCTTCAGTCATGATGCTCTATGCACTTGAGTTGGTCACATTCACCCGTCAGCAGCAAATACAAAGAAATAGAACCAAACTACCCAAAATCTGGAAAAAAGTAAAGTCTCTGTTGCTTTGGCACAGTCACTGTGTGCTATAGTATGTCTTTCTGGACTTTCATGTGCGTAGATTTTGTCCATGGCTGGAAGCCCAGGGCACACCTCACTGAGTACACTGGATAAAGACATACAAACAACAAACATTCATTGAGTGCTCACCACGTACCAGACACTGGCTTAAGCACCTCACACGTCTGAACTTCGCTAATCCTCACAACAACCCTATGTGTAGGTATTATCATCACCCCATTTTCCAGAAGAAAAAAACTGAGGCACAGACAGGTTAAGGAACTTGCCCAAAGGACACACACACATGGTAAAGGGCCGGAATGATATCCGAACCTGGGAACTGTGTTCCTGAGTCAGTGCTCAGACCCTCAAAAGGACAGATCCATTTGTCCAGTCTGCTGCATGGTCTTTATAAATGATCATTTTTAACGGCTGTATCTTAGAATCAGAATCAGAAAAAATCAAAAAGTTCATAAAAGCTTACGAAACACCTTAAAGACTAGTTATGATGTATTCAGATTTGAGACAAGAAAAAAAAAACCTACCAAACTCTGGGACTTTCATCACAACTACCATGCAAATAGTAACTTCTATGCAATGCTCAGAAACTTACTTAGAATCATGTCAGTCATCATCACAACTACCCTGCAAATAGTAACTTCTATCCAATGCTCAGAAACTTATTTAGAATCATGTCAACCATCTAAGGAGACCATGCTAAGGCCTTGTAGGATAGTGGCCAGGGTAATAAGTCAGGAAAACTTAAGTGGGACAGTTTCAGCTTAGTCTGGAACAAGAAACTTACCCCTAATACTTAGAAAATAAAACACAGGGATACTATAACCTCCTGTCTTCCACTGCAAAAGCTAAATACTACACAGACATTCTCCTTTTTAAACTACAAAAACACAATTTTAATTATAAAAAAAAACTTTTAAACTATAAAAACAGAACTATTTCTGAAAGACAGATAAAAACAATAATAATAAAGGAGCTTAACATTTACTGAGCACTTTCTGTGTGCTACGCCCTGGAGAGCGCTGTCTGCATTAACTGAGTCAACCCTAAAGGAAGTACAATTATCATCCCCACTTTAGAGACATGGAAACTAAGTCACAGAGAAGTTAAATATTTACCTGAGATTACACAGCCAGCAAATGACAGCCAGGACAGGACCACAAGCAGTGTGCCCCCAGAGAGCACAGCTATAAACAGCATGCTAGACTACTCCCCTGTTACAATGTGAGATGAACAGCTTCTGTATAATGAAGCTATAGACTCTTGTGTGTGATCTATTATAGCGAATTCCTAGACTATTCTGAGTCCATACCCAGCTTCCCCCAATTGCTTGGATCGACGCCGCAGAACACTTCTGGTAAAAACAGACTCACAGGATTAGTAAACAAAGCTTAAAACAAAAACAAAACCCCAAACCATTAATGGTATTACAAAAATAAAATCAACAAGTTTGATTGAATCAGGGATCCGAAGGTAAAGACCAAGAGTTTACCTAATGCACAAGGGCTGGAATATCCAGGGATTTCTATATAATCTTGTGGCAAATAACCTGTGTCCTTGAGTGACCTTGAGCAAGTTCGCTTTTCTGGGCCTCTATTTACTTCAGTATTAAAACAAAAGAGCAAAAGCAAAGAGAGGTTGGACTTGTTTAGGATCGTGTCAAACCTCTGGTGTCCCTTTTAGCTCTAAAAATGTTATGATCTTTTAAGCTGGCTCAAATCAAATCTCATTCCGATTTCTAGTTTTCTTTCCCACTTTCTAATTTGCGAAGCTGCCTGGTACCCTCTCCTCTAGGGCAAAATGGCTCCTACTTCCGAGTCTTGCTCGTCCTTTCTTTCCCAATTCCAGTGAGCGTATCTTACTCCCGTACTCCACCCCGACTCCCTACCAAACGGCCTAGTTAAGAGTGGAGGAATGCGGTGGCTCAAGCCTGTAATCCCAGCACTTTGGGAGGCCGAGACGGGTGGATCACGAGGTCAGGAGATCGAGACCATCCTGGCTAACACGGTGAAACCCTGTCTCTACTAAAAATACAAAAAAAAAACTAGCCGGGCGAGGTGGCGGGCGCCTGTAGTCCTAGCTACTCGGGAGGCTGAGGCAGGAGAATGGCGTGAACCCGGGAGGCGGAGCTTGCAGTGAGCTGAGATCCGGCCACTGCACTTCAGCCTGGGCGACAGAGTGAGACTCCGTCTCAAAAAAAAAAAAAAAAAAAAAAAAGAAAAGAAAAAAAAAAGAGTGGAGGAATGCAATTCACACAGCTAAGTCCCTAAAATAGAGGAAATGTTGTACTCTTCTTCGTGAACGGAAATCTTACTCCATGCCGAGAAAGAACTGGGAGCCCGCAGCCCCTCTGGTTCACAGTACCCTCTCCCAACCGAAAGTGTTCTGAGTGCAGCGCTGTGTCTTGTTGACAATGACAGCAGCCGTGCTCAGCAGTACCATATGGGATCCACAATTTAGCTCCATTAATGCTCTTAATTTGAAGACATCAAGCCCTAATTACACACTGGGTACTAAAAAGGCAAAACCCTTCCCTGGTGCCAGCTACTTAGTGGTACTCTGTTGCCTTAACAGCTGGTTGAGGTAGATTCAGGCCAAGTCGGGGCCTGTGAGCTCTCTCGGGTGGAAGAGACCAGCTCCCGGAGCAAAAGCAAATGGGAACAATAGACTCTCCTTGCCCACATCAATCCAGCAGTGTGATCCCCTCTAGTTCCAGTGGGTCCCCCATTTTCGTCTAATTCTTGACTTGCCCAGTGGAGTGTGCAAGGGTCGTAGCCATTGCTGAGCCTGAAGAACAGGTTTGCTGGACTCAGGTTCATCCCGATCTCCACGTGGGGCCACGGTGCTGTCGCTGCACAGGGAGATCAGTGCTCACCTCCTGCTCCATGTTGCCATGCAGCCGTAGGAATTTTAATCGTGTGGAGGCAGATGGCAACTGCCCTGATGCCGGCGCCCCTGAGCTGCTCAGCAGGGTCTGTAGGAAGAGGCTGTAGTGGAACTCCACCAGCTCGCAACTTGAGAAAAAGACAACCATCTTCTGGTCTTTCTCAAACTACATGATACAAAGGGAGGAAAAACCCACATATTTTAAGATTACGTGACGCCAAAATGAGTATTTCTCTAAACTATACAGTCATGCTGACCCCCATTTGGAAATAAAGGTGACTATCTTTGAATTATTTTAAAAAACAAAAACAGTGATACTGCACTCTACAAAGAATGCAGGAGAGGAAAACGACACAACTATCATTTCAAACGGGTTTCCCTTATCTGACAAAAATAAACACACTTCAGAGCACAGCTGGGTGGGAGCTCCATTCCCTTTATTCATCCAGGGCTTGCCACAGCAACACTACCTGGCTGAGACCCTACACATGCAGAAAATCTTCACCCTGAAGCCCTTCCACTTACTATCTTCTCACGTCAGAGTCATCACAGAAGTCTAGTAAATAAATGCACAAATGCCAGGACTCTTGGAGAAACATGAGCACAAGCCCCTATGTCTGCCTCACATCCAGCTGTTCCCGCCACCTGTGATGTGCCTACTATCAGTCCCAGGAAAGGTATCGAGGACAGATTTCAAGCTGAACATCATGGCTACCACTGACCTCTGATTCTTTACCATAATCCTAAAACTTGACTGAAAGGATGTACATCAAAGTTTACATCCAGAATGCAGACATAAGTTGGAAAACCTCTGATTTTTGGTGTCTTAACTCATTGCTACCAATGGCTTAACACAAGAAAGCAGGCCTTTCTTCCCCGGATCAAGTTGGCACTAGCCCACAGTCCCACCTTGCATTTCTGAAGGATGAAGGCCGCTAGGCAGACAAGCCTCAGTTTGCTGGGAACCACAGTCACGTGCTGCTCGAGACTCTCTGGTATTGCAAAGTTGTCCAGCTCGTCGCCAGTTTGTGGAGGACAGACCTCCCGGACCGCTTTGTCCTTTGGGTTCAACTGGTCATGGCTCTTGTCCAGGACTGAAATACTGACTGGATCATGCAAACTGATATCAGCTAGCCGCGTTACACCTTGGATAAAAGTGAGAAGGGCAAAGCAGACAACAAACACACTGTGAAACTGGTCACAAAAGCATACCCCCTATACACCCCCACCCATGAATGTTAGGACTATGTATGTTACCCCATGGGTATCACCAAGTCCCAGCACTGATCTGCCCTACTGCTAACGTGTGTGTTGCAGGGAGATCTACCAAAACTTCTTCCCACAGCCTAATAACCAATCTGTACCAACGTTCTATAAACACTCACCTATGGAACAGCGTCCAAAAGACAGCAACAGATACTGCGCCCACTTCCACCTCCCAAAAGGGTTCTTTGATCAAGTTATGGTAAACCTTGGATTTCAAAGGTTTCACAAAAGCTTCTTTGCTCTAAGCAGCCCTCTCAGGGCCTTTATTATGTTAATGTGCCCTGAGAATATCCAACGGAGGGATGTGGGGTATTTCTCAAACTTTCTTGACCACAGAATCCCTTTTTCATGAATCATCCCTCAAAATTTAGAACATGGGGAACTGTGAGGGGTCACATGCATGGCATCTGGTACATGCACATCACAAGGTGGCCTAGTAAACCAAGGAAACCAGACACGAGAATGTGAAAGCTGCACTGCTGGTCAATGACTCACTGTGTGGGGTGATTCTGGTAGAGTGATGCAAATTTTCCAAGCCTTCGTGTTCCCACCGATAAAAGAGAGCTAAGAATTTCTATTGCATATGGATGGAAGACAGAGAAGAGCTTCACTGATATATTTTTTAAGTTCAATAGCTCTATAGGAGGAAGAGTGATTACATCAAAAATGCACTCAGATAAGAGGTCATCATCTTCAGTGCAAGGGCCCTGCTCTCTGTGGGCTGCAAGTGCAAAAAAACCTCATGAAACCACCAAGCCAACGGCAGCCAGTCTTTTCTCGTCCTCATCCCTGCCCTTTCTCCCTTTCCCCATGTGCTGGGGAACATATCTGTCTTGGATGACTTGAAGAGTGAAGCTGGGAGTGCTGAACATACAGTTTGAAAAGGCAGTCTTCTAAGGACATCTCCCTCCCTGCCCCTCACCTCCCTGAGGTTGAGAATCACGGCAGCAAACAACCCAGATTAAATCTAGGTCCTTCCTCTTCATTAAGAACAAAGAAGGACCCATCACTTCTTTCCAACTCACCTTCTGTGAGTGTCGCTGATAGTAAGACATTCTGTCGTTTCTGGCATTCAGCGTTTACAGCATTAAGTATCACTGTGATGTCCCTTTCAAAACCCAAATCCAAGATTCTGTGGTTGTAAAAAAAAAAAAAGACATTTTCATCTATATGAAGAGCAAATGTGGTCTAACGGGCCACAGAAGTTGCAACAAGGAGAGCAGAAACAGCCCTTCTCTTCTACCTGTCATCATCCTGGGACGAGGCTCACCTGTCTGCTTCATCAAACACCAACCACCGCAGCCGACTAAAATGAATGTTCTTTGTGGATTTTATATGATCCACCAGGCGTCCAGGAGTTGAGATAAGGATATTTATTCCTTTGCGGAGTCTGTTTAAAATTATATATCATAAAAGAAAGTAAATCAAACAGGGCTACGCCAATAGAAAACACAGGAAAAAGGCAAAAAAGACAGACTCATTTCATGTACAGTACAAACGTGCCATAGCCTGAAATCATGACAAAACATAAAAACTGGGTAGAAAGCTGTGCTTGAGTCTTTCCCCGTACTGTGAGATGCAACTGTTACGATCTGAAATTACATTAAAATCATAAAACCTTAACTTTGAAAGGAATCATAACTACATAATCCAACGCTCTTTATCTGATTCACAAATCCTTTCTAGAACCTTCCAAAGAGATTGTAGTCTAGCCTGTTCTTGAAGGTTTCTGTGCTAGGGAATCTAGTATCTGAGCAAGTTATCCCATGCCAGTGTGCTTCAATTGCTAGGACACTTTTTTCTTATGCTAAGCCCTTTACATAACTTCCATACAACGGGGCTCAAAGCTTTGTCCCATGGGTTATATACAATAAATCTAATTTCTCATTCCCCAAACAACCATTTTCCTATTAGTCCATAGTAATAAAGGCTTCCAATTTTTAGCACATTTTTTGTTCTTTGTAGAGATGGGGTTCTCGCTATGTTGCCTAGGTTGGTCTCAAACTCCTGGTCTTAAGTCATCCTCCTGCCTTGGCCTCCCAAAGTGCTGGGATTACAGGCATGAGCCACTGCACCCAGCCTAGCTGGATATACTTTCCAGCTTCCCTTGCAGTTAAGTATAGTCATGCTTCTGTTTTAGCAATGGGAGAAAAGGGTAAAGGCAACATGCCAATCACACAAGCACCTTCAGAGGGACCAGGTATGATTATCTCTGTACCTGCTGGCAAGAAATTAGACGCAATGGTTGGAATGCCTGCAACTATCTAAGACTATGAGGTAACCTTACAAATGGAATCCTTCCATAGTGGCACAAAAAGACAGAGTTTGGTCCCCGACACTGCAGCACCAGGCCAGCCTTGGACTGGCTCTGTCAGATTTCTTAAATGTGGAAGTAAAATAAAACTTGCGTATTGTTTGTGCCACTGTTATTTCTTGTTATTTACAGCTGAGTCGAATCCTAACCAATGCTTTGAGGTTTCAGGTTTCATATTTACTTCTTGGTTATAGACTACATGCATCATTATTGAGTACTGGTTATTAAGCTGTAATACAATAAAAATGTTTTCAAAAGAATGAAGACAATTTGAGATTTACTTGTTGCAACAATTTTCAACTGACACTCATTATAAATTTTAATAAAGAAAGGAATAAACATATTTGGTTGTAAAAAGCAAGTCCCAAAGCATTATATGAGTTAATGATCTTGTTTTTGTAAAACCAAACAACAAAACCCCAAACTCTCAATGTACACAAAAGCGAGTTGCACCCAGGTGGATGTATACTAAACCAGGGATGCTGTAGGACATTGGGTAGGTGGGAGTTAAGAAGGTGACAGCACTGTTACTAGCAACGTCAGAAGGAAACGTGTTTGTAGGTTTAATATTTTAAAAAACAGCACCGTCTAGAGGTGACCGCTCCCCACTGACTCAATCTGTCCCTGTGCACTGGGACTAGGAAGCAGAGCCTGAGACAAAGCTCTCAGCAGGTTTAGAAGGACTCAGCCTTATGGAACAGGAAGGCAGGACAGATTCAAGAAGGAAATAACAACCAACAAACCTCTTCCTACCTCGCCTTTTCTGATTTTCTCTTCTCTCCTCCCATTAACACTCCAGGCACAATCCAGGTGAAAGGCTACAGAAAGACAGCAGACCACAGTCAGTGCAAAGCCCCTTTACTAACATCAGACACTGATTCCAAATTCCCTTTCCTTAAGGCATGAGAGAGAACTGGCGCTTCTCATTGTATAAGGTGTTATTGTGCAGACACAATTCCTAGGCATTGCTACACCCATGTACACTATCAGCAGTAACTTGAATTATAGGTATATAACTAGCTTCTACCACAGTGAGAGAGAAATGTGAGCTTCTTAAATCATTCAAGTAGCTTCCCTGTCTTTCCCCACAGAGCCTGAATTGAAAACACATTTCAGTAAGTCTACTGCCTTTTTTGGGGTTAAAACCCAAGCAACACCTTTCCCTACTCTCCACCCCTAATAAAAGAAAGAATGGATCAATTCATGATCTAATTTGGTGAGCTGGCTGGTTTCGACTCTGAAACCTTCACTCTCCTTTCTAAACAAACCCTACTTGCAGCTAAGTTGCTTTCCACTGGGTCACCGTCAGGGTATACCTGTGCATTTCTCTATGTGGCTTGCTAGTGACTATGATGAACCAATTATAGGACTTTATCCACCAGGAGTCACTGATAATCCAGCTAAGCTAGAAATGGGTGGGTTTAGAGCAGTAAAAACCTATAAGTTACCTAGAGAGAGCAGAGATATCCAGGCAAAAGGAAATAATTCTTATCTCTTTGAAAATAAAGAATAGACTGTGGTATACTAAATCCTTCCTCAAAGTCAGGAAGCAAGATAAAATGGAACTCATGGTTTGCCTTACCTTAAGCAGTTTCTGGACAGTGTCAAAGCTTTGTAGAGCCAGCTGTAAAAATTTCAAAAGTTATAGATGATCAACAGGATCCCTTTTTTTTTTTTTTTTAAAAAAAAAGACAATGTAATGTGATTAGGATCCAAACTTGGACCTGAAGTTAACATTTAAGAAGAAAAAAAATCCTATACACGGAATCTAATATACCTTGTTCTTAGACTGGTTCTGCAACCTGTCAGTTTGGGCAAAGAGTTATAGACACCACATCTATTTGTTGGACATACACAAAAATAGTGTTTTGTGCTCCCTCTGCTGGCTCAAATTCCCAGAGTGCCACACAGAGAAGTTCAAGTCTATGCTGCACAAAAATGTAAGGGAATGAACCAAAGTAACCTGAATTTGACTCTCCTTAGAAAGAGAAAGAATATGTATGCGAGGTAAGACAGAATAGTGATGCAACAGGGTAGCCTCTGGGAACTTCACTCTAAAGGTGCCATGACTGTATTCTACAACTGTCCCAGGGTATGTGAAGCCCGGGAGACGATGGTCACTCCTCAAGTTTACATCAATAAAACAAAAGCAAACCAACAGCTCCACTGGAGAACAAAGCAAGTGAAAATTAAAGTAGGCTACAACCATTAACAACCTTTAAAAATGCCTCATACAGAATCCCGTTCTTAAAGGATGTATATACAGTTTCCACATATTTAGTATTCATGAAGCATCCTAGAGAAGTTGCAAGTTTGCTGCTGTAAAAATTTTAATAGCTTCTGTGCCTGCTCCTTCATTGGACTGAGCTGAGATAGGGGACTGCAGGCTGTATAAAAGGCTGACTTCAAATCATCTCTGTGATCAATTCTCTATAAGGAAGTGATCAGCATTTGATATAGAAACCAGATACCCTAATCCGAAGTTGCCACTGTGGGCAAATAAAATAGATTAGATAGAATAGAGTTCCACCAAGAAAGAAAAAAAATATTGAAAAGTTTAACTTTTAGGAACAAGTAACATTTTTGGTAGCAGTAGCTTCTTAAAAAAATTAAAGGTTCATTTTCAGAGCCAACTGCTTTTGGCTTTGAATTAAGTTGCTTAAAAAAAAAGAAGCCTACAAAAATGCAAGGTTTTTTTTTTTTTTAAGCAACTTAATTCAAAACACGACTAAACAGACATTTAATAGTGTCATTGGTTTCTAGACAATAGGAAAATACTTTTCCATGCTTATGATTCTCGGAGACTACTTGAATTTTTCTCCTTGACAAGAACCAGAAGGATGGCTTCCAGGCAAATGGAACTGGTGTGCAGTGGCTTGTGCAGTAGGGAGAAAAATGGTAAAACCACTTTTAAATTCAAAGGGACATTAGTGAAAGCATGTGCTTAAAACTTGCCCCAAAAGGGAGCCTGCTTACCTCTCTCGTTGGTACGAGCACCAGGGCATAGGGGCCATCACTGCGCTGTTGACACACAGGAAAGAAATGCCATGAGCAGGATAAATAAAGGCAGACTCCAAATGGACAGGACACGGGGTGGCCGGTTGTAGAACATCAGAAGCACTCTCGATGAAGAAAGGGACAAAATAAGGTTGCCACTGATGTGGTTTGGCTATGCACCTACCCACATTTCAACTTGCATTGTATCTCCCAGAATTCCCACATGTTTTAGGACGGAGGGCAGGGGGGCAGGGCGGGAGGTGGTAATTGAATTATGGGGGTCGGTTATTCTCGTGATATAATGAGTAAGGCTCAAGAGATCTGATGGGTTTATCAGGGGTTTCCGCTTTTGCTTCTTCCTCATTCTATTTTGCTGCTGCCATGTAACAAATGCCTTTCGGCCAGGCGCGGTGGCTCAAGCCTGTAATCCCAGCACTTTGGGAGGCCGAGATGGGCGGATCACGAAGTCAGGAGATCCAGACCATCCTGGCTAACACGGTGAAACCCCGTCTCTACTAAAAAATACAAAAAACTAGCCGGGCGAGGTGGCGGGCGCCTGTAGTCCGAGCTACTCGGGAGGCTGAGGCAGGAGAATGGCGTAAACCCGGGAGGCGGAGCTTGCAGTGAGCTGAGATCCGGCCACTGCACTCCAGCCTGGGCGACTGAGCGAGACTCCGTCTCAAAAAAAACAAACCCCTTTCGTCCTCTGCCATGATTAGGAGACCTCCCCCAGCCATGTGGAACTGTAAGTCAGATTAAACCTCCTTTTCTTCCCAGTCTCAGGTATGTCTGTATCAGCAGCGTAAAAATGGAGTAATACACCCAACTAACCCCATTATTCTAGAATACTGTTCTAAAGATCCTGGCCCAAACAATCTGACAAGAGAAAGAAATATGATGTATAAAATTAGAAAATAGGAGACAAAATTATTGTTAGCAGATGATGTTATTTTATCTTAGAAAAAAAAAACCGTAAGAGAATTAAAAATCTATTACAAACAAGATAATTTTGTCAAGCAGCTGAATGCAAAATTAAAATATAAAATCAATAACCATCCAGGGGCAGTGGCTCACGCCTGCAATCCCAGCACTTTGGGAGGCCAAGGCGGGCGGATCACTTGAGGTCAGCAGTTCGAGACCAGCCTGACCAACATGGTGAAACCCCGTCTCTACTAAAAACACAAAAATAAGCTGGGCATGGTGGTGGGTGCCTGTAAACCCAGCTCTTAAGGAGGCTGAGGCAGAAGAATCACTTGAACCCAGGAGGTGGAGGTTGCAGTGGGCCAAGATCATGCCATAGAACTCCAGCCTGGGCAACAAATGCAAAACTCAGTCTCAAATAATAATAATAATAATTATTATTATTATTATTATTCAGTAGCCTTCCAATATAAAAAGTTAATAGCAACAAAAAATACGAAAAGAATAAGCTTAGCAAAAAATACACAAAATCTATATGAAGAAAATTTTAAAACATCTCTGAGGGGCATAAAGTAAATTTTGAATAAACGGAAAGATATACCCTATTTCCGGATAAGAAGATGCAATAGTACATATAAGCTAATTCTCTCTAAATCAGTCCATAAATGTAATGTAATTCTAACAAAAATGCCACAAATACATGTATATATAAAATATCATATATAACCAAACAACCTGATTTGAAAGTTCATATGGAAAAATAAATGTACATAAATAACCAAGACATTTATGAAAAACATATCAGATGTTAAAATAATTTAAAGCTGCAGCAATTACAAATAATGATACTGGCACATGAATAGAGATTATAATAGTAAATAGAGTTGAGAATAGAATCAAATAGATACCAAAATTTAGAAAATAATATAAGGACCATTTTATATCAGCAAGAAAAAGATGGTTTAATTCAAAAGTCCTGTGAGAAAAAAATAAAGTTAGGAAAACAAAGCTGGAATTAAGTTGTCCTTTTAATAGATGACATAAAACTCAGAAACCTTAAAAGAAAACACCAATAAATTTTATTACCTAAAAATTTTAAATTTCAGAATGAAAAATAAAGCCTAAACAAAACCAAGAGTCAAATGATAACCTGGGGGGAAAATATGCCACACCTGAGAGAAATAGCTAATTTCCTTAATTTATAGATTTTTAAAAGCCCTGTAATTCAGTTTTTAAAAAAAGACCAATTTGGTCAGGCACAGTGGCTCACGCCTGTAACCCCAGCACTTTGGGCGGCTGAGGTGGGTGGATCACTTGAGGTCAGGGGTTAGAGACCAGCCTGGCCAACACGGTGAAACCCTGTCTCTACAGAAATACAAAAAAGATTAGCCAGGCGTGGTGGCGCATGCCTGTAATCCCAGCTACTCAGGAGGCTGAGACAGGAGAATCTCTTGAACCCAGCAGGCGGAGGTTGCAGTGAGCTGAGATCATGCCACTGCACTCCAGCCTGGGCGAGACAGCAAGACTTCATCTCAAAACAAAACAAAACAAAAAAAACAATTCAAATAGAAAAATGAACAAAGCGCCGGATGTTGTGGCTCATGCCTGTAATCCCAGCACTATGGGAGGCCAAGGCGGGCAGATCACTTGAGGTCAGAAGTTCAAGTCCAGCCTGGCCAACATGGTAAAACCCTGTCTCTACTAAAAATACAAATACCTGTAATCCCAGCTACTCAGGAGGCTGAGGCAGGAGAATCTCTTGAACCCTAGAGGTGGAGGTTGCAGTGAGCCAAGACTGCATCACTCCACTGCAGCCTGGGTGACAGCAAGACTCTGTCTCAAAAAAAAAAAAAAAGAAGAAGAAGAAACAGAAAGCAGCTGAGAGCACTGGAGGGCATGGGAAAACTGGACCTTCTACACAGCTGCTGGAGGGCACACTGGCATATTCCCTTTCAAGTTTAATGTTGGCATTACCTACTAAAATAAAAATGCAAATTCCACTTACAGAAAGTTCTCCTACAGAGCATATGTGTGCATAAAGAGGTTGTAGAATATTTTACAGACTGTAGAGTATTTAAGTGGCCTTGTTTGTAGCAAAATACTGAATATAATATAAATTCCACCATCCAATAAGAGAATGAGTAATTCACAGTACATACATATATACAATGAAATGCCAGGCAGTCTTCAAAAAGAACAAGGTAGCCCAATATGGTGCTAATTAAGGAGCCCAAAACACATCAAAGGAACCAAAGCAAAGCACAGAACATCCTGCATAACAAAACAACCACTCATTATCAAACCAAGCAAAACAGAAAAAACACTTCGCAAAAAAGTGGTAAGAGGAATTACACATACTCATATTTGCTTGATAGGCACAAATTTCCCTGGGAGGATATACAAGAGGCTAATAACCACCATGGCATCTTGAGAAGCAAACTGTGCCACTAGGGCAAAGTGGGAATAGATGACTTTACTTTTCACTATATATATATTTTTTGGTACCCTTCAAAATTGTTAAAACATATATGGTACGTTATATTTAAAAAGTATTAATAAAAAAATAGAAGAAACCAAAGTAATCCGAAAAAGGCCCCTAAGCCAACGGTGCCTTGCACATCCAAAGTGCTCAAAGACACTGAATGAATGAAACAAAACAATGTTAGTGCCAAAGCTAAGCACAGAGCTAACAGCAAATTCAATTACAGGTATGGTTTTCGTGTTTTGCATAAGAAACATTTACCCAAAAGAAGAAAAGGATTTGGAATTCAAACCAGAGTCGTCTGTACTCAACATCGACTTTGTGAGACTACACTGAACACAAGCTAGGAATGGTAAATATGCTAGTACAACAGTAGCAATGTGCCATCGTGTGACATTAGGAAATTCTGACATTTCAAAAGGTGTTACTACATAGAGAAGAAGAAAGAAAAATCAATTCCTCGCAGGGCACAAGTAAGTGAGGGAGGATGGATATGATGCTAAAAAAAAAAAAAATCAGAGCCAAAATAACTGAAGAGCGTGGACACAGAAAAGCAGTCCGTTCTCATGCCATCACCAAAGTAATTTAAGAATCTGTTGGGTGCCTTAAATTTGCTGTGCCCTCCAGATAAATTTTTTACAGGTCAAATCATTTTACAATGAACTCCAAGGGACTATATTGAGTATTACTTGAAATAAGTGAATTAAATTGAGGCTTGGAAAACTGTGTTTCTGCAGAATATTCCAGTCTTTAATAGAATGACCTGTTCGTGATTTTTTAAAATATTGCAGCAAATAAAAAATGACATGGCTTACTAATGGTTCTGAATATAACCAATCAAATCATTGCCCCTCCAACTAGCCACATGACCACGTTGCTGATGATGGCTAAAGCATGATGTCACCATACACTGCACGTCGGGTCTCAATACTGCACATGCATTAGCTCAACCCTGATCCCAGCACTTGGAGACAGGCACTGCTATTGTCCCTGTGCCACAGCAAAGACACTGAGGCACAGAGGATGAACGATTTGCCTCAAGTTACCCTCAGACCCAGGATTGAGCACAGCTGCCCACCACACCATTCCCCTGATCATCAAATTCCCCTGTCATCAAATCTCTCTCATCCTCCAGTCACGGATCTATGAAATGAGAGTTAGGCTAGAACTGTATAAGTCATTCCAGCCCAAATAGTCCAAAGAGTCAAATAGCTCAAAGAGTCCAAACTCTTCTACTGGTATAAAGAAAAACCTCTCCACTGGCAAGATGTTCTCCCGGAGTCCGTAAGTGGATGAGACTTTACTACATGATTGTAGTAATTTACATTTATTTTTCTCTATGTGCCAGGGACAATGTTAAGCACTTTACACAAATTCTCTCACTGTAAACCACTTAATATGGGGGTGAAAAAATCAGTTACCTTTAGGAAGTAAAATTCCTCACTCAGAGAAAATCAATGTTAACAGTTTGCTAAGAATTATTCCAGCCTTTTTATGCGTACATACACAACTATTACTTATGAAACTCGGGTCACACTATACATACCATTTTGTAACTTGCCCTTTTTCAAGTAACAAAGTAAAAATATTTGTTCAAGTTCACAAACGGTAATTGAAAAAGTATCATTTTTTTAATGGCTATACTTGGTTCCATCTCTGGATGATTTTGCAGGGTTTCTTTAACTGATTTTAAAAAATTCCGAACCTATTCATTTTGAATGAATTCAGGCTTACAATTTCAGACTTACAAAAAATTTGCATAAAAAAGCAAGGAATTTCCACATGCTTTTCTCTCAGCTTCTCCATATGTATTATCAATTATCAAAACCATAATATAATTATCAAAACTGGGAAATTAACACTGATTCAATGCTATTGACTAATCTACAGACCTTATTCGAATTTCATCAATTGACCTGTTAATGTCCTATTTCCAGACTAGGATCCAATCCAGGACTACATATTGTATTTTGTTGTCATGTCCCCTTTAATCTGGGTAGTTCTTTAGCATTTGTCTTTTATAATCTTAACGCTTTCTGAAAACACTGGCCAGTTATTTTGTAGAGTGTCCCTTGATTTGGATTTGTACGGCATTTCCTCATGACCAAATTCAGGTTATGCGTTTTTGGCAAGAAGGGATGTATCCTCCCCAGTGCAGGGTATCAGGGGGCACATGAGGTCAGAACATCTCATTACTGGTGATGCACACTGATCATTTGGTTAAGGTAGTGACAGCCAGGCTTCCTGACTGGAAAGTTACTGCTTTTCCCTTTGTAATTAAAAAGTATCTTGTGGAGGGATATTTTGAGACTATGTAAATATCCACTCCCCACCCTAGCCCCCACAACACTTTCATCTACTCATTTTAGCATCTATGATAACTCATGCCTGAAACAATATTACTGTGGCATTTGCCAAATGGTGACTTTCTATTTCTATCATGTCTATACTTATTAGAATTCTACATAAAGAAGAATTCTACCTTCTCCCTCATTTATGTATTCAATAATTTATTTATATCAGTTTGAACTCATGGATATTCTGTTTTAGTTTACAGACTGTAATGCAACACTATTATTATTTGTCACTCAAGTATCAGGCAGGCTACATACACTGCTAATTCTGCATATCCAAACTGAGAAAAACAGTCATCGATTAGCTTTTGCCTGTTTTTTTGCACTCACTTCACTTTCTATTTCTGGTCTTACCACCTCCTCTCAGCTGAGATAACGAGGGCTGTATCTGTAGGATCCTGGGCTGGCATCTGAGATGAAGCCTCCGCCCACGGATCACAGCAGTTAACTGGCCTCCTAGGGGCTCAACCCAGGCACTAAATTAACACGTTTCACAACTAAAGATAAATTCCACATAATCTCAAAAAATGAGGCAGCCCAATTTGTCCTCGTATTAATATTTCAGCTAAACGGGTGCTTATTTTCATATTTACTGTTCATGAGAAACCACTGTTTTAAATATGAAGTTCAGCCTTCTTGGTCAAAAGTAAACACCATGTGGGAACTTAGAAGGCTAAAATTGAATGCTTTATATACAACACAGACTCGAGCATCAAGGGACGGCTGCAAAACCAAATCCCTGTTATTGAGCCATCATTCTGTAAAAGGTCCCATGTTAGGCACCGTGGAAGACACGGATGCATGGTCCCCATACAGCACAGGAGCCAGTAATTAACCTTCGCTGTAAGTCTTCACACAGAGTAAGGAGCTTGGTCTCTGCAGCCAAACAGAACTGAGGTAGAAATCTAGTTCCACCATTACTTGTTGCATGGCCTTGGTTATGTAACTTTCCTAAGCCTGTTTTTCTTTGTAAAATATGGATAACAGTAATACCTAAACACGGTGGGGGAGAGAGCAGTTAAAGATTCAAGAAGGGAACACATGCAAAGCATCATGCCTGACACACAGCGAGCATTTTACAAAGTTTCCCTGTTACACTCACTATGACAATTGTGAAGTGTATTTATTCAACTCTAGGAACAGTCTTTAGATACAACACATTTATGTAATAAATAAATTAAAAGGAGGTGAAAAAAATACTCAGTGTAAACAGATTCTTTTAGTCCTAATATTTCTGTTAGGGTTCAGTTTGCTGGTTGCTTATGCACTATAAGCAATGACAGAAAAACACATTTGATACACACCTGTATTTTTGACTTCATTGCTTGAAGGGACTGGACCACAGGGATGCAATAGGCAAGAGTTTTACCTTTCAAAAAAAGCAGCAGCAGTTAAAATTACACATCCTACAGATGTAAGAAAAGCAAAGGATGTAAAGGGAACAGGCTCTGCTATCTTCCAGTAGTACTAAATTCTGGGGAAAGGGAAACTGCCCATTATACATCCAAGAGAAGTGAAAAGGGGCTTCCCTGTCTGCCACAAATCCCAATATTGCTTTGTAAAATGAGTACTTCTAAAAAACTAGAAGCTTCAGTTCCTTTATTCATCTGACAAGAGATAACGATATGTCTCCCAAATTACACAGAAGCTCAACTTGATGGCTGTCTGCAGGAGCCAGAAAATTCCTCCTTTGAAGTCCTCCCTACCCTCTCAGATGAGCTTCAGTGGTCAATTACATCTCCTCTACAGTGCTGACGTGATTGGGAACCAGTCTGTATTCTAGAGCTAATTTCTAACGATGGAGAAACCAACAGATGGCAAAAACTTTGGGTATCCAGCCTTCTGAATGGTGGCCGAGCTGGTGGGAGTAAAGGATAACTGAACGCCCACTGAGGGCACACAGGGTCAAAACAGCAAGTCCAGACTGACCTGGAACATGGCAGGAACAGTGTTCTGTCCTCGAGCACAACTGGCATCTGATCAGTGTATGCTCAGGCCAGAAATCACTCTGTGTTTAATACCAGAAGAAAACATTCATTCTCCACTAGAGTGAGAATGGGCTACTGTGGCCACAGAGTGCGGGACTTGGTAAAGCCCTGAAGTAGGCTCTGAGGAAATTGTAGCTGAACCTCACTACTTCCTAATCATTCCTCATCGTGGCACCATCAACTGTCCCCTTCCTTTCATTATGTGAACACATTTGGGGCTCTAATCAAAAGCAAGCATGGCCTCCCTCCCACAAACGAAACAAAATTGCCACCACCACCAACCCAGACACCTCATGGCAAAACCTACTGCATGACCATGCGCCTGAGCAGAGGAAAAAGGGCAGAGATGAAATGAGACTAACCTGAGCCCGTCTGGGATCTCACGAGAGCATCTCTGCCTTCCAGCAACACAGGAATACTTTGCTTCTGAACACTGGGCCACCCGAAAAAAAGAACACGCTTTATCTATATCATCCAGTTAAAGGCAGAGACGCAGGATACATAAAAGGCAACTGCCCCCACTTGGATTCATCTAGCAACTGCCACCTTAGAAGCTATGAAAGCATTCAAATAAAGGTGTGAAGAAACTTTTGATGATTATAAAGATCAAACCCTAGTTACATTTCTGGAACTTAGCCTGAAAATGGTGAGGCAAACCAGAGACTGGCCATTCTATTAACCTAATTCTTCTAAAAATGGAACAGGCAGCCGCGTGCGGTGGCTCACGCCTGTGATCCCTGCACTTTGAGAGGCCGAGGTGGGTGGATCACCTGTGGTCAGGAGTTTGACTAGCCTGGCCAACATGATGAAACCGCATCTCTACTAAAAATACAAAAAATTAGCTGGGAGTGGTGGCACGTGCTTGTAATCCCAGCTACTCAGGAGGCTGAGGCAGGAGAATTGCTTGAACCTGGGAGGCAGAGGTTGTAGTTAGCCCAGATCGCGCCACTGCACTCCAGCCTGGGCAACAAGAGTAAAACTCCGTCTCAAGAAAACAAAAAACAAAAAAAGGAACAGGCATGACAACAAATCAGAGTTACCACAAAGTGTATCACACACTCTCCTGCCTTCACTAACAGGAATATGACACACAATGAAACATAATGGAAAGGTTTCCATGCAGGATAGCAGGAGGAAGCTCGCTAACTATTCAGAGAGCCAGCAGCTGCTATCCATTCTCCAGGAGAAGGTTATGGACATGCCGAAATGTGTGTCTACACATGTATTTTAAAACAAGAAACAGAAGAGACACAAAAATCACTTAAATTTGGTTGATGAAATAAACAAAAAACTTGTCGGGAGGTCCCTTAATTTAGTCTTTAATATTCTTATTAATTTTTACTAGTAAAAGTAAAAAATCATTATGAAAATGCACAGAAGCACAAATACTCAAAACAAGGAAGCTCATCTCCTCGCACCTATTTCACTTCTTTATTTTCCAGGAGTCATTCCCTTAACAAACATTGAAAACGTTTTTTCAGTATCCCACTCTCTCCAACTGAATGTTTACTCTTGTCTTTTTGGTTGACTCTAATTCTTACTACTAAGGAACGGCATGGTCACATTCTCTATTTTGGCCAAATTCTTTTCAGGGAAGCACAGAAAACAGCGGCGCTCATGCAGCCCACCTTCTGGATGAGACGTCTCTCGCAGTTTAGAGCCAAGGGCAGAACTAGATGGAAAGCCAGTCTTTCCATTTAACAGGTGGAGAGAATGAGTAGCTACGTGAGATGACAACCCTTTATGGTCGATAACCTGGCACTGTTTTCTAACGCCAAGCCACAGATTTGCTCTGCCTTGCACAGACAGGTTTCATCTGGTTATACCCAAGTAACGCCTAAGAAATCAAGAGGAGCCTGAAGTTCTTACCTGGTCATACTAGACATTTTTAAGACCGTATTTATTGTGGAAATCTAAAAGAGAAGATGAAAAAGCTTTAATTAATATTTTGATACAAAATATTTAATGGACGTTACACAAAAAAGGAGAAACTATTGAGAGGACATTGACTACTAAGATCAAATGAAGTTCTTCCACCCAGGTGGTGCTTTCTACTCAGGGCGATTCTGTCACCTGCCCTAACTCACTGGGGACACAAAGGGCAAAGTTTGGAAAAATTTTTGCTTGCTATACCAAGGGGAGGGGGGCACTGCTGGCATCTAGTGGGTAGAGGCCTGGGATGCTGCTGAACATCCTACAATGCACAGGAAGTCCCCAAAACTAAGACTGACCTGGTCCAAAATGTCCACAGCACCAAGGCTGAGAAACCCTGTTTTACCCTGCAGGTGAGAAAACAAGCTTAGGTAACCCACCCTACAGAAGGGGTAGGTAAGCTGTAACCATAAGTGCAGAGGAAACCAAGCCTGCCTAAAAGTTAATATATTTTTTTCTTCTTACTCATGAGTCTGGAGAACTTTTTTTTCCTTTAAAGTGTCCATTTGTTTGTGGAACACACACTAAAATACTCTTCTTCCCTCACTTCTCTAAAACTGTGGATGTCCTTTAACAGCAAGATGCCAGCACAGTTCCCTCTCCTATGGTCACTGTGACATCTGCCACCACAAATGGCTTCACCACTACAGCTCTCCAGTAAATAGGGAGCTGTTTGAAGTTTAGCAAGTGATGTCCTGACCCTAAATCACATTAGTCGAGGAAAGTCTTCAGTACTTAAAAAACAACACACAAAAACACACAAAACACAGGGGATGGGGGAAGGTGGGGGCCAGAAAACAGTGAACAGTAACCTAAGCACCCCTGAACTGTCCTAGAAGAGTATCATATCAATCTGAGTTCATTCAGGTAACTTAGAGCAGAAACAAACACTCTCCGATTTCTCTTCCTAGAACTGCCGTTGCACAGACCTTCTGAACGGACAAACACACCAAAAACAACTGACCCAGAAAACACTGAGAGGTACTTACTAAATGTGGGTGGAGGCCCAGCTCATGAAAAGCAGCTGAAGTAAACACTTTTTCTTGCACCTGCTTTACCACAGGTCTGCAAATGATGAACAGAAACCCAGGCATCAGTGCCAGTATTAACAAAGAAGAGGCAGAACACGTTCTTTCTTCTTCCTGAAGGGCATCTGCCGCTGGACATACCTGTGGAGTTCCGGAATGTCAGGGTTGTTTTTAAACAGTGATGAAGTCTTAATGCACGGTCTCTCCTCCTGGTTTCTATCACTTGGGCTAACCGAATGCTTCTTTGGAGAAAACGTTTTTTGTGTGTTCCCCTTAAAAGTCCTCTGAGTTTCTTTAACACTAGTTTTCTTGGCTGGCAGAAATGAAGTTTCGTTCCTCCGTTTCGCTGGGGGAGCCTCACTGGACGCTTGGTGTTTTCTTTTCGTAGCCTTTGCTTGCTGCGTTGTTCCCAGAAGGAAAGATCAACAAGAGATGCATTAGTCCATGAAGACAGAGCTCGCAGTGAAGCCTGACTGCCCACAGAATTGCATCTCTCCCCGCAGAGATCATTATGCCCCATATGTCAAGCAACAGTTTAGGGTTTGCAATCAGACTCTTTGACTCAGCTTCTTCCAAAAGGTAAAGAAAACAAAAAAGAAAACAGTCTCAGCTCACTCATCTACCAGACCTCACCATCCATCTTAACTGTTAAATCAATCAAGATAAGGTAAGGATGAAACAGCAGCATTTTTCCAGTTGAATGTTAACTAATGGAGTCCGCTTTAAGGGAAGCAAGAATTCACCTTGTGCAGGGTGTGTCAATCCATATTCCTAGGAACCCAGTCACCCAAGGAGAAAAGAGGGGCAGGGGGAAAATGAATTTTTTCTCTCCACTAACAAAGCACACTGGAGATCGCACAGGAGAGAGGGGTGAGGGGGAACGCGCATCCCAGCCCGTGCCCAGGAAGCGGAAACCTTCATTACCATTCTACCCTAATGCCTGGATCTCTGTCATTCTCTCCTCTCAAGCTGCTCCTCCAGATTCAGATGGCCTGGAGAAAATTTCTACGCCCTGTTCCCATTCCAAATGAGAATGCTGCTCCATCCATCACCTCTACCACAATGACTTCCTACCTCCCTTGCCTTTTGAGTCTCTGAGTCCCCGAGTCCCTGCCTGATTGCCGATTACAGGCTACACAGCCCCAGGGATCTCTTGCCTGTTGCTTATTTCCATTATACGAATGTGGTTCAATGCATGATGTCCAAACTTCCCGTAGGAGAAGAAACATCCAATTCCTCTATTTTATTTGGCTTTCTTCTCTGATTTACAAATGAATATAAAAGCATCCCTTGAGTAGCCAGTGCTTGTTATTCTGGAGTTTGGGGTTCTCTCAGAATACGTTATTTTCCTCTTTGCTTGAAATAATGACTTGGTTTTACGTGTCGGCTTTCTTTAGCCATGACCGTCAGCTTCAGACTAACCTACCAATAACAACAGTTCTTTGTTCCAGAAGGATTCCTTTACTTAAGTAATTAAATAAATACAACTTCAAATATCTAATATTAATAAAGTAAAAACAGACATAGTCCATCTTACAAATTTATTTTTTTACAAAGTCTCAAGTTCATGAATTTTCAGATTAAAGAAAGAGATGAAATCAAGTTTCAGGTTTGTTGAATCATCTGCAAGACAGCATGAAATGTGCAGACTCCACCTGATTTACAGACCCAGGACTCCTGGAGCACAAAAACTCTTAAAAGGCCACTCCCGCCACGCATGGAATTCCTGACAGTCCCTGGCACGTGGACTGGCAGCCTCTCCCCGCACACCTCCTGCAGCCCATGAGGCAGCCTATTCTGTTCATGACCAATTCTAGGAATCAGGAAGCTGTCTCTGACATTTATGCAAGATCTGCACCCTTGAACATCTACCTAATACTTTCTGCAGCAACACAGAACAAGCTTACTTCCTCTTAACACATAACATTCCTTCGTATATCACATAACTCTCTTTTCTTTCTTCTTTGGACTCAATATTTCAAGCAGGACACAACTTTAGATCCTTTATCGTCTTGGGCACCCTTTATTCCCATGTCAACATCTCTCTAAAAGCAAGTACTGAGAGTTAAACACAATAGGTTTTCCATTGCTCTTAGGCTAAACTAAAAAGTCTGTAATACTGCCAGGTGCCATAGCTCATGCCTGTAATCCCAGCACTTTGTGAGGCTGAGGTGAGCTGATTGCTTGAAGCCAGGAGTTCAAGACCAGCCTGGGCAACATGCTGAAACCCTGTCTCTACAAAAAAATACAAAAATTATCTGGTGCATGTCTGTAGTCCCACCTACCTGGGAGGCTAAGTTGGGGGGATCACCTGATCCCGGGAGGTCAAGGCTGGACTGAGCCATGATGCCACTGCTCTCCAGCCTGGGCGACAAGAGTAAAAAAAAAAGCCTGTAACATGATCAATAAAGCCCTCTAGAATCTCACCTCTGGCCACCTCACCAGCTTCAGCTTTACTCTCTGTCACTCGGGTCTTCCTCCAGTTCCTAGAATGTGCTGTGCTCCTTCCTCCTCCTCCTCCTCCTCCTCCTCTGCACATGCTACTCCCACACCCAGGACTCCACTCTGCCCTCTGGCTGGCCACCCCGTACTCATCCTTCAGATGTAGGCTGACCAAGTCCTTCCTCAGAAGGGCCTTTCCTGACCTCTCTTCACCTAGTCAAGCCAAGGTACCCTGTTCTTGGCTCTCCTGGCACCCTTATTCTCCTCCACAGCATTTGGCAAAATAATAAGCATAGCATGGAACTCATTGTTTTATGTCTGTCCTTCCCATAGATTGTAAGCTCCACAGGAAAGGGACCAGTTTGTCCTACATAGCACTGTATCCCCTGTACAGGCGCCCGTCTGGCAGAGTAAGCACTCAACAAATACTTGTAAGATGAATGAATAACACACAATGGAATTATCCTTTCCACGAGCTGGGTAAGATTCTACTTGTTAGCTTTTCTCCCCCAGCATCCAAAACACATTCATTCAGCAGTTGTCAAGAAGCTTGGTTCTGAAGACACAAAGTAGAAAGATTCGCTAAGCCCTTGAGGAAGTCATATAGCAGCAGAGTACAAAGGCAGAAAGAGTATAAAGACAAAAGTATAAAGGCATAAATCCAATCTCTACACTGGTGCTACAGAAGAGATACATACAAAAGGCCACGAGAGCACCAAGGAAAGCTGGACTAACACGGCCTGCGGCAAAGAAGAGGGAGGCAAGAAAACCAAGAATGCTTTGTGAGGTGGCATCTGAGCAGACAGGGAGCAAGGACACATCTGGATCTACTAAAAATTAGTTGTGCAACATGAAGCAAGTCACTTCCGTCTGAGTCTCCGCTGCCGCACCTGTAAAATGAGGGGATTTTGGCAGATGACCTCTAGGACCCATCCAGCCCTGAGAGTCTAAGATGCCATGCCTTTGATATTAATAAACATACTGACTAGTTACTGTATGCCAAGGAGTATGCTAAGTACTCACATGTATTCTCTCATTTGTCAACACAGGTACTGTTACCATCTCATTTTAAGATGCGAACATGGAGGCAGAGATGTGAGGTAATTTGTCCCAGAATCACTGAAGGAACCAGGCTTTCCCCAGGCATCATGATTCTACATTCTAGCGTCCTCACGACAATACTATAATCAAGGTCTTTTATTAACTATATCCTCTTTGCTTTAGAAAACATCATGTGTAGTGATTCCTATTTTGAGTTGTTCTCTAGAACAGGACATACACCGAAACGGCAACAAGCACTGAGTATGGCAATTATGGGTGGGTTTATAAAAATCTTTTTTCCTAATTTTCTGTAATAAATTTGTATTAATAATCAGTCTTTTTTTTTTTTGAGATGGAGTCTCACTCTGTCACCCCAGCTGGAGTGCAGTGATCTCTGCTCATTACAACCTCCCCTGGCTCCCAGGTTCAAGAGATTCTCGTGCCTCAGCCTCCCGAGTGGCTGGGATCACAGGTGCCCATCACCACATCCGGCTAATTTTTTTTTCTGTATTTTTAGTAGAGAGGGGGTTTCTACCGGCCAGGCTGGTCTCCAACTCCTGACCTCAAGTGATCTGCCTGCCTCGGCCTCCCAAAGTGCTGGGATTACAGGTGTGAGCCACCTTGCCCAGCCCAGGAAGTATTTTTAGAGAGAAAATTTCCGCATAGTGTTAGATATAGCATAATTTAAGCTGTCAGTCTTTCTAAATCCAGTATATTAGCTACGCATCTCAAGCGGTGGCTCATGACTGTAATCCCAGCACTTTGGGAGGCCGAGGCGGGCGAATCACAAGGTCAGAAGATGGAGACCATCCTGGCTAACACGGTGAAACCCCGTCTCTACTAAAAATACAAAAAATTAGCTGGGTGTGGTGGCAGGCGACTGCAGTTCCAGCCACTCGGGAGGCTGAGGCAGGAGAATGGTGTGAACTCGGGAGGCGGAGCTTGCAGTGAGCTGAGATTGCACCACTGCACTCCAGCCTGGGCGACAGAAACTCCATCTCAAAAAAAAAAAAAATGTAGATCTAGACAAGGCCACTGCAGACACCTGTCATCACCGCATTAATCAATCCCCTTTTGATAATCATAAAACTAGGTACCCTACATGTACTTACTCAATGCTTCTTATGTGTTAGTTACCAGGCTCTGCACAGGACACAAGCACCCCACTGACCTCCTGATGTAGTAATCTATTATCCAAAATGGAGCCAAAACTACTTTATATTGTTGGCATTTATTAAGTGCCTCTATGGGCCAGACAATGTATACTCTTTATGTATGTTATCTCAATTAATCCTTACAATAGTCTTCTATGAAGTAGAAATTATTGTTCTCATTTTACAGATAGGAAAAGTGAGAATCAGAAAGATTAAGTAACTTGCTCCAAGGTCACAGAGCTAGTGTGCAGCAAGGGTAGCATCGAATCCCAGGTCTATCCTATTCCAAATCCCACGCTCCCAATGGCTCTTCTATCCTCCCCAGCTCCTTCCCGATGCAGCTACACTTGGCTAGCTGGACTCCTTACTGCCAAGCGTCTAAATCCTAAAGTTTGATGATCACTTTATGATTTTACATCAGCCTTTCTGTCCTGTGGTCCTCTTTTCCAGGAGACAAATCAACCATCCTAGAAACCAGTTTTCAGTTCTTGCTTAAGTTAATTTTAGGGCATCTTTCCCCTCTCTAGCAATGGGATTATATCAATGAAACCGATTTTCCTATCTCCCTCCATTGCACGTGGATGAAAATCTGTCCCATTTGGCCGGGCGCGGTGGCTCACGCCTGTAATCCCAGCACTTTGGGAGGCCGAGACAGGTGGATCACGAGGTCAGGAGATCGAGACCATCCTGGCTAACACGGTGAAACCCTGTCTCTACTAAAAATACAAAAAAAAAAAAATTAGCCGGGCTTGGTGGTGGGCGCCTGTAGTCCCAGCTACCCAGGAGGCTGAGGCAGGAGAATGGCGTGAACCCGGGCGGCAGAGCTTGCAGTGAGCCGAGATCGCCACCGCACTCCAGTCTGGGCGACACAGCGAAACTCCGTCTCAAAAAAAAAGAAAATCTGTCCCATTTTTGAAAGCTCTTCAAAGAAAACTCCTAGTTGGCCAGTCCTCACTCCTGCAACAAACGAACCTTCCTCATGGTGACGAAAATAGTTAAACTCTAAAATATTTGAAGAGACTTATTCTCAGCCAAGCATGAGTGACCACGGCCTGTGACCCAGCCCTCTGGAGGTCCTGAGAACATGTGCCCAAGGTGGTCGGGGTGCGGCCTGGTTTTACACATTTTAGAAAGGCATCAGACATCAATCAAATACATTTCAGAAATACACTGGTTTTGTCCAGAAAGGTGGGACAACTCAAAGCGGGGACTTCCAGGGTATAGGTAAATTTAAACATTTTCTGGTTGACAATTGGTTGAGTTTGTCTAAACACCTGGGATGCATACAAAGAAAATGCTCAGGTGAAGATAAGATTGTGGAGACCAAGGTTCTTTTGAAGTCTTCAGTGGCTGCCCTTAGAGACAACAGACAAGTGTTCCCTATTCAGATCTTTGAAAGGTGGTAGACTCTTAATCTCTTTAGGATTGCGAGGGCCTGGAAGAAAAAGATCTAGCTTTGTTAATAGAGATTCTTTACAGATGGAAATTTCCACGCCCCCCGCCCTGGCCACAAAGAACAGCTTTGCAGGGCCATTTCAAAATATGGCAAAGAAATATGTTTTGGGGTAATATTTTAACTTTCTTCTTTGTCACATAATATTAGGCCAGAGCCAGACTGGAAAGTAAGTCACGATATATAGGGTTAAATGAAAGCCATCTGATGAGAATTTATGGTTTGTAGCGCATGACTCTTCCCAAACAGGAATGTAGGAAGATTTAAATAAAAAATAAAAAAATAAAAAAAACCCAGAGCTTAGTCCGCACTCAGTCGAGGAAACTGGCTTAGAGAAGTTAAGCCTTGGCCTGGGACTTGCGCCGGAGCGTCAGGTCCTACCTTCCACGGGAAACAGCCTCTAATTCTTTCCTCTACTTTTCCACGCGCAGGAGCCAGCTCCCGCCCCTCCACACCGCTCCACTCCCCCCTTCCAGGCGCATCCCCGCGGGTGGTGTTCCGGTTAGAGACACGTGTTTCGGCGCAACTTGTCCAGAAGCTGCCCCGTGTCTGACTTTCTCCCGCTGAACTCCGTAAATGACTCGAAACCCGACTCTGAGGCACGGCTGCAGCTCGCGGCGCGCCGAGAGCCGGGCCGCGGGTGGGGACGGAGCTGAAGCCAGGTCAGAACTCACTCGACTCGCCTGGGCTGAGGGACGTCTGGAGAACGTCCTGGGGTTGTCCGAGAGCGAACTGTCGGCGGCTGCCATGGCCTGCGTGGGTGACGCGTGGTGCAGCGGCGAGCCGGGTGCGCAGACCTGCTGGGCCCGGGACCCCACGTGGGACGCGCGAGGACCCTGCGCCACCGCCCCTTCCGGGTCCGGAACGGCTCCAGCTGTACGCACCAGCCCCGAGAGGAGCCGGGGACGGCGGCACCGGCCGGGTCGGGGCGAGCCGGGGGCGCGTGCCCCCGCCGGGTGGCAGCCCCGCTCTGCGTCCCTCGCGGCGTGGCAAAATCACATTCGGCCGAGAGTTCACGCTGGGGAAGCTCTCTGAATGCCTCTGAGAAACGAGGCCCGGCGCCATCTCACCGACGAGTCTCCCCTTTACTGCTGCGTGCGTTTCCTCGGCACTTTAGGAACTAAAGCCTAACTGGGTAGCTCCCTAACAGGCTCTGGAGCTCAGTCCCAGCCTGGGCAGGGGGAAGGGGGTCCTCTTGGCTCCCAGCTCGCGGTCCTTTTTCTGGACAGGCAGTTCCTCGGCCACCTGGCAGAGCCGCGTTGCCTGGCAACGGCGGGGTCCTTCCTGGCTCGGCGGCGCTCGGGGCCTGAGGGGAGAAAACCGCCGCGGAGGGTGCTGGGGGTGGCGGCGGCGGTCCGGGAGGTGGCGGCGCGACTGAGACGCGGGTTTGGAGCGCCAGGGCGTCCGACCTCTGCACCTGAGAGAAGATGAACACGGCCGACCAGGCCCGAGTGGGGCCCGCGGACGACGGGCCTGCGCCACCCGGAGAGGAGGAGGGAGAGGAGGGGGGCGGCGAGGCGGGCGGGAAGGAGCCAGCAGCGGACGCGGCCCCGGGGCCCAGCGCTGCATTCCGCCTCATGGTGACTCGGCGGGAGCCGGCCGTGAAGCTGCAGTATGCGGTGAGCGGCCTGGAACCGCTGGCTTGGTCCGAGGACCACCGCGTGTCTGTGTCCACGGCCCGCAGCATCGCTGTGCTGGAGCTCATCTGCGACGTGCACAACCCGGGCCAGGACCTGGTTATCCACCGCACCTCGGTGCCCGCCCCTCTCAACAGCTGTCTCCTCAAAGTAAGTCATCCCTCGCCATTCCCAGAGTCTTCCCCTGTCCCCCTCTCGCGGCCGCGTCATCCGTCCCAGGGGAATCCGGTCCCGCACTCGGTGCGGGGATTTCCCTCTTCGCGCCGAGCGCTGGGGATTTATTAAGCAGCCAGGGTTGCCACCGCTTTAAAAAAAAAAAAAAAGAAAGAAAGAAAAGCCCTGCAGCTGTCTACACCCTGTTTCCCCAGGTCACCCGCCGCCCCAAACACAGGTACACACCCAGGGGGCTTTCCCGGAGTTAAGTCCCGCCAACCCCTCCTTCGCCCCAGCGTCGGGCCGGCACATGGAACGGGTTACTCGGTGGAGCTTTCTGAGACTCCACCCCCTGCAGATCCAACCCGGGGCCTGCCTCTGTCGTTGCTCCTATTGTTCGGGGCCGAGTTTCCGAGCTTCTTGGCTGGCTTTGTCTACTGTGTGTGCCCTCCTCTCGCGCCACTTTAGCTTGAGAAAAGAAAAACTGGTCCTATCCATAGTCTTAACTGTTTAAGTGACTTTATTATGAATGGTCCTCGCCTCTCCTTGGGCAAACGGGTAAATACTGGATCTCGGGGTTTGTACTCTAGTTTTTCTTCACTAACCAAACATCTTTGGGATGTAGAACGAAAATAAAGACTCGAAACAACTGCATATCTTAAACTTCAAGCGCAAGGTCAAGTAGTAAGCCATAGCGTTCCTTTTAGTTGCTTAGAGGGGTAAAAACTTTCCATATATCCTTAATAGAAGCGTACACTTACGTGTGATCTGTCAAAGTGTATATTCATACATTCAATAGATATTTGAATACCGCTGTGCTTGGTGCTACCGCATGTTCTGGAAATAAAGCAGTGTGCAAAATAGAGCCCCTGCCCTCATGAAGCTTACATTCTTTGGCAAGTCAAGCACAAATGATAAGGTCCTGTCAGGTAGTGATAAGCATTAGAAAGATGTGTATCCACACACAGAGAACATGTTGATGTGTTCGTAAACTCTTATTCTGTACAGCCATTTAAAATATGAGTCATTAGCTATAGGTAGGGTGATGATAACCCTCATCACTTTGTAGCATATTTAATTCAAGTTTCAAACAGCTTGTTGTTAGATTGTTCGTCAGCTTGTATGACTGAGCTTTCTCTGAGATCTTGAAGAGGATGTGAACACATTTGTTCAAGTGTAAACAGATCAGATAGACAGATGCAACCCTATGAAATTGAGAATTACAAAAGGAGGAAGGCAGAAGAAAGGTGATTTAAAAGGTGTATCTTCTGCTGAAAAGGCACTTAACTGTTTCCAAGGATATTCATACGCACATCAACTCAAGGAAAGTATGTATGTCAGTATGGTAGAGATCGAATACCTTAGCAGAGAGAATGTAAAGAAAGGAGGGAATAGTAAGAGGAGAGACTTTTATGGGGCAGGTCATCTGGTGGTGAATCTACAGCAGTCCCAAAGAAGGTAGCGTTTGGTTTGTAAGAGGAAGGAAGGAAAGGGCATTCCAGGTGGTGGGAATGAGGCATTCATCCCATGTGCATACACGTTTAACTCATGAACATCATTTACGATTGTTTGTATAATGACGGATCAGTACATGAGCTCAAATAGGTTTTCTAGAGAGTCAGAGAAAGTAAGATGAGGCCAGTTGTGCACTTGGAAGGTTGGTATGAGGAAGTTGGCTTCAATCTAGGAAGCCTTCAAGATGTTGTTAACAGTTTCATTAGCATAGAGTGACCTGCTGTGGTTCAGGAACATTGCTGGATAGAGGCAAGAAGATGATTGCTGGGATCAGTGTAAAATAGAAGTTAAGAGATTGGGCTTTGGCACAAGATAGGCCTATCTATAAAAGAGGGATAATGAAACCCTGTTTAGGCTTTTTGGAAGATTGAATTAAACATACATAATCACTTGGCCCAATTCTTGGCACACTGTAAATGCTCAAGGTGAAAATATAATGCAGTTATACAGGTATGAAGGAGTAGGAGTCTGGATTAATATTGTGGTTGTGGACTGTCATTTTGCCTCACCTGACATTTAACACAACTGCTACCTAGTAACAGGAAATCCTTATATAGCTGTCTTATAGTTGACAAATGGCTTCGACGAAATTAATTAGTAACATCTTCCCCTTCTGTACTGTGGTGGTTTTTTTTTTTATGCACATCACATAAACCATCAGTCCTTTTGCAGTCTTTTTAGACTGATTGAAGTGAGTGAATTCCGAATTGTCCCTGCAGTTCTACAAGAGCCCTCTGTGGGTTAAAACTCTTGTGTGATGGTAGGAATGTAAAGAAGTCCGTATCAGCTCTTTGATGACTCCACCCATTGGCAGTCTGTGGATTTAAATCTGCTCGGTGCTGTGCAGCATGCCTTCGGTCTAACCTAAACAGTGGACAGTCTGCAGCACAGATCACAGTTTTAGTGTAGCATTGTTAGAAAACTAGGTACTAAACACCTTTGAAGCTTTTGCTCTATGATTATGTTATTTAGATTATGAATTTGCAGGAAAATCTGCAGTTATGTAATAGGTCAGACATTAATTATCTATCAGCTGTTTTATAAGATTGTATGGTATAAAGGTGAACAGTATAAATCTGAAAAGCAATGAAATAGTGATTTAAGAATGTCAGAATTGTTTTTCCCATTGGACTATTGATTTAGTGACTCATCTAGTGAGTCATTTGTGTATAGTTCCAAATTCTGATAATATATGTGTACCGAATTGTATTGCGCATCAATTGTTAGGAGCCTTAGAAAGTATTAACTTCATCTGCTACATTAAGTTAAATAACTGTTGCCTGGCTTTGAACTCTATTACCTGTCCTCAAGAAGCTTACTGTCTAAAAGCTTCAAGTGAATTTTTGTCAGGTGCTTACAAAATGCCTAACAGTTAGTATTAAAAGTATTTGCCATTAAAAGTAATGGTGAAAACTGCAATTACTTTTGAATAGTATTAGTGGTCAACTGGAAACTGGATGTTGTACAATTAAATGATTGGCTGTGGGCAGGCCCCTGGGAGCTGGACTTTTAAGTATACTCCTTGAGCATCTGAATACTTGATTTGTTAACGGTTTTGTGATAGGGAGAATTGGAGCGGGGTGCAGTAGTCTCATTGAAACTAATATGTCAGAAATTGCTACACAAAACCCTAAGACTTTTTCCTACCGGTCAAGATCTGTGCTGCTCTCCATCCTGTCAAGAATTATTCCCACGATGAGTAGGACCAAGGGTTGCTTGAGCTTCCTTTATTTCATCCTGTGCCGCTGCTTTGGGTTACTAATCCTGTGAGTTTACTTCTACAGTAGCTTTTATTTGTAGCAAATTTAACCTGTTCTAAGGAGTATTGCTTAGTTCACAGTATTAAAGGATTTGATGAACAATTTTATATCTACTGTTCATTTGGTACACAACTTTATGTCTACCTTGCATTTTTGCATACTTTTGTTAGCATTAAAAATCTTATTAACATTTACTTGAGGCTGAGTGCTGTGGCTTACGCCTGTAATCCCAACACTTTGGAAGGCTACGGCAGGAGGATCGCTTGAGCCCAGGAGTTAAAGACCAGCCTGGGCAATACAGGGACACTGCGTCTCTACAAAAAAATATAAAAATTAGCCAGGCATGATGGTGTGCACCTGTGGTCCTAGCTACTGAGGAGGCTGAGGTGAAAGGATTGCTTGACCCCAGGAGGTTGAGGCTGCAGTGAGCTGTAGTCACACCAGTGCACTCCAGCCTGGGTGACAGAGAGACTCTCAAAAGGTTTTCTTTTTTAACTTAATTCTCAGAGTATATTAACAATTATCATAGGTAACTTTATTGAGCACTTAATATATGCTTTGATATATTGACTTATTTAGCCTTTCTAACTTTATGGGTCATGTATTAGTCTCATTTATAAATGAGGAAATTAAGGTCAGAAGGTTTAAGCAATTTGCGCACACAGCTGGTGTGTAACAGAGCCAGCATTTGAACCCAGGTAGTCTGGCATCATAGCACAGATTTTCAGTTATTATGCTTCATTATGTCATCTCACAAATTTTATCTATGTAGAAAGCACCGGGCTTTGATTAGCATTATTTTATTTCCAAGCCAGCCACCTACACCTCATTTAATTGGCATTTTCAGTCTGTGATTCTCCAGCAAGTTTCATAGTGTATCCAAGAGACTACTTTAAAATGCCTTCCTAAAATCAAGATACACTGCCTGAAACACCATTCCCAAAGTATTCTACATACTTTGGGATAATAAATGGTGAAGGGTAATAACTGTCTTCCCTCCAAAGGCTCTTATTGTTTAAAAAGGAAAAAAAGTTTGGCTTCTTGTGGCTCAGTAGGTCTTTATAGTAGTTCCCTGGCCAAGGCATTTAGTGTCCTCCTGTCACTTCTCAAGGGAGAATGACATATATAGTATTTCCAAAGCTTGTTTGGCCATAGAACTATTTTTAAGGGACAATGAAAGGGAGTAGTGTACTGTGAAACACACTGGAGGAAAAGTTAGTTCTCTGTTTTGTGGACAATTTTCTATTTACATTTCATTTTATTTGCTTATCTATTATTAGCAGAAAAGAGAATAAGAATAGATTATTCCTGTTATCCTTTGCTGCTTTCTTTCTTTTTCTTTTTGAGACGGAGTGTCGCTCTGTTGCCCGGGCTGGAGTGCAGTGGCGCGATCTCTGCTCACTGCAAGTTCCACGTCCTGGATTCACGCCATTCTCCTGCCTCAGCCTCCTCAGTAGCTGGGATTACAGGCGCCCACCACCATGCCTGGCTAATTTTTTTTGTATTTTTAGAAGAGACGGGGTTTCACCCTGTTAGCCAGGATGGTCTAAATCTCCTGACCACCCGCCTTGGCCTCCCAAAGTGCTGAGATTATAGGCGTAAGCCTGGCCATCCTTTGCTTGTTTCTAATCATCATTCCTGTCTGCACAAACTCCAAAGTGCTGAGATTATAGGCGTAAGCCTGGCCATCCTTTGCTTGTTTCTAATCATCATTCCTGTCTGCACAAACTATTCGTTTGTTTGTACATTGAGGAATTTTTTGTTAGGCTTAATGGTCTGTAGGTTTTGTTATTTATTTACCATTTGGGTTTTTTTTTTTTTTTTTTTTTTTTTTTTTTTTTGCAGAGCCTGGCTCCATCACCCAGGCTGGAGTGCAGTGGCACAATCTCGGCTCACTCCAACCTCTGCCTTCCCAGGTTCAAGCACTTATCCTGCCTCAGCCTCCTCAGTAGCTGGGGTTACAGGTGCCTGCTACCACGCCTGGCTAATTTTTTGATATTTTTAGTAGAGATGGGGCCTCACTATGTTGTCCAGGCTGGTCTCAAACTCTTCATCTCCAGTGATCCCACCTCGGTCTCCCAAAGTGCTGGGATTACAGGTGTGAGCCACTGCGCCCAGCCTTGGGGGATATTTTTTAACTCTTTGTTGCACTCTAATTTTCTGATATGTCCCTGGTTGTCCAGACTTCATCTAGGATGTGGTCAGTGATTCTGTGTTAATGTCTTTCAAGTGCTTTCTGTGTCCTGGAGGGTAATTCCTTTAGGCTTGAAAACTTAAACTCATTCAAAGTGACTTTTATTATATCCATGTGTGTCTTAGGCTGGAATTTCCTTTTAATCATGTTCTACCCTTTCCAGTTTAAAGGTCAGCCTCTTTGAAAAAGGAAATTGACACTGAAAAAGAATTGAAGGATTCTTTTTCTTTTATCCATTTCTCTAAAGACAGTGGATAAAGTCCTTCCTTCCTCCTGCTTCCAACATAACAAAAAATTGTTTGGCTAATCTCTGCTCTTTTTGGCTTTAGCCTTCCTATTTTTTTATGGTTCTGAACCACTTTCTTTTGGTCATTTATCTCTTCGTCCATCTTTGATATCTCTTTAAAATCTTATTAAAGAGCTCACAGCTGGGCGTGGTGGCTCGCACCTATAATCCCAGCACTTTGGGAGGCTGAGGCAGGTGGATCACTTGAGGTCAGGAATTCGAGACCAGCCTGACCAACATGGTGAAACCCTGTCTCTACTAAAAATACAAAAATTAGCTGGGTGTGGTGGTGCACACTTGTAATCCCAGTCACTTGGGAGGCTGAGGCAGGAGAATTACTTGAACCCTGGAGGTGGGATTTGCAGTGAGCCAAGCTTGTGCCACTGCACTGCAGCCCGAGCGACAGAATGTCTTACTGTCCGATACATGTTACGAACTTGGAGGAGGGAGAGATGAATGAAAGCTTGAACGACCTCAAAAGGCCTTACAGGGAGAATTAGATCTGGTAGGATAGATGGGATTTATACAGGGAGAACTAGGCAAGGGAGCCAGGGAAAGCTGAGGTGGGACTGTTCAGGAATGGCAACTAGAATAGTCTGATTAGAGTGAACATTATTCTGTAGAAACAGTAAACAAAGCAGTTGGAGTTGGCTCTCGCCATTATTTGTGAATGAAATTTCAGATAAAGGACCTAAAGGTGGCATTTGTATTGCAAAGATATTGTAAAAATCTAAATATCAATTTGTATCAAAGATACATATAGACACATATTTTCTTTTTTTTTTTTTTTTTTTTGAGACGGAGTCTCGGAGTCTCGCTCTGTCGCCCAGGCTGGAGTGCAGCGACACGATCTCAGCTCACTGCAACTTCCGACTCCCAGGTTCACGCCGTTCTCCTGCCTCAGCCTCCCGAGTAGTTGGGACTACAGGCGCCCACCACCACGCCCAGCTAATTTTTTATATTTTTAGTATAGACGGGGTTTCACCATGTTAGCCAGGATGGTCTCGATCTCCTGACCTTGTGATCCGCCTGCCTCGGCCTCCCAGAGTGCTGGGATTACAGGTGTGAGCCACCGCACCTGGCCTTATTTTCATAAATTTGTTAACACCTTTTTTGTTTTGTGACTAGCTCAGATAAATGCTATGTTGAATCTTAAGAATCAAGTACATCTCTGTTGGATATATTAATTCTAAGAAGAATATGAGAACCAGGCTATGAATAATGACACTTATTCTGACATTTTAAAAAAACTGCCATCGCCTAAACACTCATCTGATAGTTTTTATATCTCTTTATTTTCAGGTTGGCTCAAAAACAGAAGTTGCTGAGTGCAAGGAGAAATTCGCCGCCTCCAAGGACCCCACGGTCAGTCAGACTTTCATGTTGGATAGAGTGTTCAACCCTGAGGGGAAGGCTTTACCACCAATGAGAGGATTCAAGTACACCAGCTGGTCTCCCATGGGTTGTGATGCTAATGGCAGGTGCCTCTTGGCAGCACTGACCATGGACAATCGCCTGACCATCCAGGCAAATCTCAACAGACTGCAGTGGGTCCAGCTGGTTGACCTGACTGAGATCTATGGAGAACGTCTTTATGAGACCAGTTACAGGCTCTCTAAAAATGAGGCCCCGGAAGGAAATCTCGGGGATTTTGCTGAGTTTCAGAGGAGACACAGCATGCAGACCCCAGTCAGAATGGAGTGGTCGGGCATCTGTACCACTCAGCAGGTCAAGCATAACAATGAATGCCGGGATGTTGGTAGTGTGCTCCTGGCCGTCCTCTTTGAAAATGGTAATATCGCCGTGTGGCAGTTTCAGCTGCCCTTTGTAGGAAAAGAATCCATCTCTTCATGCAACACGATTGAGTCAGGAATCACCTCTCCCAGTGTATTGTTTTGGTGGGAATATGAGCACAATAATCGAAAAATGAGTGGCCTTATTGTGGGGAGTGCTTTTGGACCCATAAAAATTCTTCCTGTCAATCTCAAAGCAGTCAAAGGCTATTTCACTTTAAGGCAGCCTGTTATCTTGTGGAAAGAAATGGACCAGTTACCTGTGCACAGCATCAAATGTGTACCACTTTATCATCCTTACCAGAAGTGTAGTTGCAGCTTAGTAGTGGCTGCAAGAGGCTCTTATGTATTTTGGTGTCTTCTTCTGATCTCCAAAGCAGGGCTGAATGTTCACAATTCCCATGTCACAGGCCTTCACTCACTGCCGATTGTCTCCATGACTGCAGACAAACAGAATGGAACAGTCTATACTTGCTCCAGTGATGGAAAGGTGAGGCAGCTGATTCCCATTTTCACAGATGTTGCATTGAAGTTTGAACACCAGTTGATTAAACTCTCAGATGTGTTTGGCTCAGTGAGGACTCACGGGATAGCAGTGAGCCCCTGCGGTGCGTACCTGGCCATCATTACCACTGAGGGTATGGTCAACGGCCTCCACCCCGTTAACAAAAACTACCAGGTGCAGTTTGTTACTCTCAAAACCTTTGAAGAGGCAGCTGCTCAGCTCCTGGAATCTTCAGTTCAAAACCTTTTTAAGCAGGTAGATTTAATAGACCTAGTACGCTGGAAGATTTTAAAAGATAAACATATCCCTCAATTTTTACAAGAAGCTTTGGAAAAAAAGATTGAAAGCAGTGGAGTCACCTATTTTTGGCGTTTTAAGCTTTTCCTCCTGAGGATTTTATATCAGTCAATGCAGAAAACCCCTTCAGAAGCCTTGTGGAAACCCACCCATGAGGACTCAAAAATCTTGCTAGTGGATTCACCTGGGATGGGCAATGCTGACGATGAACAGCAGGAAGAAGGCACTTCTTCCAAACAGGTGGTGAAGCAAGGCCTGCAGGAGAGGAGCAAGGAAGGAGATGTAGAGGAGCCCACTGATGACTCGCTCCCCCCAACTGGAGATGCTGGAGGCCGGGAGCCAATGGAAGAGAAACTCCTGGAAATCCAAGGGAAGATCGAAGCTGTGGAGATGCACTTGACCAGGGAACACATGAAGCGAGTCTTAGGAGAAGTGTATCTGCACACCTGGATCACAGAAAACACTAGCATCCCCACCCGAGGACTCTGTAACTTTTTAATGTCTGATGAAGAGTATGATGACAGAACAGCACGGGTAGGTGTTTATTAACAGAAACTCTGAAATTGTAAAGTCTGCTTTCTTCATGAGAAAGAAATGACCTAAATTGAGTTCCTGAAGATCAGCTTTTGCTTTGACATTTTTTAGGTAATTGATTTGCATGAGGTGCAGGGGAATAAATAGGAAATGCGGATTAATGCAGAGGATGCATTCATAGCATACAAAGAATATTTTGATTCTTCTTCATACTGGCCTTAATAGATATGCAGAGTTTGCAGGATGAGCTTTCCAGACTGGATTAGCTTAAAGAGACTGCATTTAGCTGAGTAATATGTGATGGGCAGTCATGGCCATAGAAATATGGTGCCCATGCTCCCTGCCCTTCCTCTTTTACAAAAGTTTTGTAGGGGAGGGGTGTAGTGACATGTTTTCCGTTTGATAGGATTTAAGGATATCTTCACATTTAGTCAAGAAAGACATGTAAACGAATCATTACCCGTGTCTCATTTTTACAAATACTGGGCACAATCTTTATTTTGGTAATAGAACAATCATAGTGTTATCCAGAATGTATTCTATAGAATTTAAGTTGCTTAATGGAACACTGGGGTTCCCAGTGCATATTACCATCCTAAGAGTTCTGAGAATTCCTACAGAAAGGAAACCTATACCTTCGTATAGTTCGGTATTACTCAGACTTCCTGATCGCAGAATCTTTCTTGCAGCTAATAGCTGCTAAAATCCTGAAGAACCCGTGTTCCAGGAAATATACTGTATTCTGAAATACTCAAAATCACAAATATCTGTGTTCCTTTTTACTTTAAAGATTGATACTTATTGACTAAAGTCTTAAAATATTAATTGAAGGCAGTATCTTTGTTCGTAATGTTAAGCCATTCACAATCACTTCTTGCATTTTGTTGTTGGAAAGAATGTGTATGTTTGTGTACACACATTTGCCTTTGAAATTATTGCTCATAGAATGTTTGCAGTGGTCTTAAGAGTATTAAGATGCACTGTTCATGTAAATGACTTTTCTTCTTTAAAAGTTAACTTTTGGGGCCGGGCGTAGTGGCTCATGGCTGTAATACCCAGCACTTTGGGAGGCTGAGGAGGGTGGATCACAAGGTCAGGAGTTTGAGACCAGCCTGGCCAACATGGTGAAACCCTGTCTCTACTAAAAATAAAAATTAGCCGGGCATGGTGGCGGGTGCCTGTAATCCCAGCTACTTGGGAGGCTGAGGCAGGAGAATCGCTTGAACCTGGGAGGTGAAGGTTGCAGTGAGCTGAGATTGTCAATTGACAAGAGCAAAGCCCCATCTCAAAAAAAAAAAAAAAAGTTTTTTTGTTTTGTTTTGTTTTTGTTGTTTTGTTTTTTTTGTGGTTTTTTTGAGAGTCTCGCTCTGTACCCCAGTCTGGAGTGCAGTGGCATGATCTCGACTCACTGCAAGCTCCACCTCCCGGGTTCACGCCATTCTCCTGCCTCAGCCTCCTGAGTAACTGGGACTACAGGCGCCCGCCACCACGCCTGGCTAATTTTTTGTATTTTTTTTTAGTAGAGACAGGGTTTCACCGTGTTAGCCAGGATGGTCTCGATCTGACTTTGTGATCTGCCCGCCTCTGCCTCCCAAAGTGCTAGGATTACAGGCATGAGCCACCGTGCCCGGCCAAAAAAACTTAATTTTTAAATGTTTCATTGTGTTCCAAATTGTCTAGAAGAGTATTCTGGTTATCACAGTGCCATGGGACCTAGTTAGGTTTATTATAAGAGTCAGTGAAAAATTAGCAAAAACATGTTAGAAAGTACTAGAGGTTGGGTTTGTAATGATTTAGAATAATTGTCCAGGTACTCCATGAGCCCAGGAAGCTACATTTAGCGTGGTGATGTGATTCCAACAGAGCCAGTTTAAAAACCAGAAGATTACGCACCCATCCCTGTCTATAGCAACTGAGTTTATTGAAGACCATGCATTCCTGTCTTAAAAATCCAACTATATGCAGCCGGGTGCGGTGGCTCACGCCTGTAATCCCAGCACTTTGGGAGGCCGAGACGGGCGGATCACGAGGTCAGGAGATCGAGGCCATCCTGGCTAACACGGTGAAACCCCGTCTCTACTAAAAAATACAAAAAACTAGCCGGGTGAGGTGGCGGGCGCCTATTGTCCCAGCTACTCGGGAGGCTGAGGCAGGAGAATGGCGTGAACCCGGGAGGCGGAGCTTGCAGTGAGCTGAGATCCGGCCACTGCACTCCAGCCTGGGTGACAGAGCGAGACTCCGTCTCAAAAAAAAAAAAAAAAATCCAACTATATGCATAAAATGAAGACTTTTTAAACCCAGGATGTTGATTTATTAGTAGTTATAAATTATTTTGGAGATTATCAGCCTAGTATGCTGGTACAGTTAAACTAGCACTTTTAAACCTTTTTTCATTATCACTTCCCCCAGAGCATTTGTAGACTTTTTCGGAATTGACCCTGCCCATGAAGTTTTAATACCACAGATGTATTTTGTGTGTCCGTTTATATACTGTGTGTATATCTTTGCTTTATATGTAAAAAGAGAACTTTTTGTCCCCCAAGAACTAATATTTGCTGCTTTGGAAGGACTCTCACTCCCATTGAGAATGTGTGAGTCAGAATAACACAGTTAAGAATTGAGCTTGCCAAGGTCAAGGCTATTGAGAACAAATAGCAGTCTTTCCTTATGTAAAATTGAGGTGTATCTGGGCTGGGTGCAATGGTCACGCCTGTGACCTCAGCACTTTGGGAGGCCAGGGTGTGAGGATGGCTTGAGCCCAGGAGTTCAAGGCCAGCCTGGGCAACATAGCGAGACCCTGTCTCTACATAAAGTGAAGGAGAAAAAAAAAATTATCCTGGTGTGGTGGCACAAGCCTGTAGTCCTAGCTACTTGGGAGGCTGAAGGGGGTGCCATGTTCGCACCACTGCACTCTAGCCATGGCAACAGCGAGACCTTGTCTTAAAAAGAAAATAGAGGTGCATTTGTATGGGAGGAATTCTGAGTAGTTTTTGTCACTGTATCATTATCAGGATGTTTGGCCTGTCTAGAAAAGCAGAGTGAAGCTGGGCACGGTGGCTCATGCCTGTAATCCCAACACTTTGGGAGGCCGAGGCGGGCGGATCACAAGGTCAGGAGATTGAGACCATCCTGGCTAACACGGTGAAACCCCTTCTCTACTAAAACTACAAAAAAGTAGCCAGACCCTGTAGTCCCAGCTACTCGGGAGGCTGAGGCAGGAGAATGGCATGAACCCGGGAGGTGGAGCTGGCAGTGAGCCAAGATCACGCCACTGCACTCCAGCCTGGGTGACAGAGCGAGACTGTCTCAAAAAAAAAAAAAGAAAAAAACAGAGTGAGTTTGGTCATCCTTGCTGTAAGGGACCATATGTTAGAATTCTTTTTTTTTTTTTTTTTTTTTTTTTTGAGACGGAGTCTCACGCTGTTTCCCAGGCTGGAGTGCAGTGGCGCGATCTCGGCTCACTGCAAGCTCCGCCTCCCGGGTTCCCGCCATTCTCCTGCCTCAGCCTCCTGAGTAGCTGGGACTACAGGTGCCCGCCACCGCGCCCGGCTAATTTTTTGTATTTTTAGTAGAGACGGGGTTTCACTGTGGTCTCGATCTCCTGACCTTGTGATCCGCCCGCCTCGGCCTCCCAAAGTGCTGGGATTACAGGCTTGAGCCACCGCGCCCGGCCCATATGTCAGAATTCTTAAGACTGAAAAGAAAAAAGGCCAAAAATTAATGGGATTTAAATTTGTAGAGTATATGCAGAAGAGGTAAGATACTGGGTTTACCAACTTCTGAGCTAGTAAGACATCCTTTGAAACTTAACTAATTTTAGTGAATTAATCCAAAATCTTGTGGATTCATTCATAAGAAGCAGAAATGGATTCAGAACTGGAAGGGCACTATCACTAGTAAGAGAAGACAACTCTTGAGGGTTATGTATCCCAGCCTCCAAATTACATATCCAGTGAAGTTAAAATTAAAAAAAAAAAATGAATTGGATTCAAGTTTTTTTCAGACTTTTATGTTTAAACAGTAAATCTTTTTTTTTTTTTTCCTTGAGATGGAGTCTCACTCTGTCACCCAGGCTAATGTGCAGTGGCACAACCTCGGCTCACTGCAACCTCCGCTCACGGGCTCAGGCAGATCCTTCTGCCTCAGCCTCCTGAGTAGCTGAGATTACAGGTGTGTGCCACCATGCCCAGCTAATTTTTCTATTTTTAGTAGACACGGGGTTTCACCATGTTGGCCACCTGGTCTCGAACTCCTGATCTCAAGTGATCCACCCACCTTGGCCTCCCAAAGTGCAGGAATTACAGGCATGAGCCACTGTGCCCAGCCAAGAGTGTAATCTTAATAAAGCACAGAAAAGCCAAACTGAAGCAAAGAATGGCCTAGAGTCTGCCGTTACCTCTCTCACTCCCAGCTTCTTGCTCCTATAGTAGGTCTTGCCATGCCTCTGCAGTGGGGTCAGCTTGTCTTAGATTGCCGTCTACTGGACTATGTTGGCCATGGGTCTTTGGGCCATCAGAAGGGGAAATTATTTTTTAATCCTGATGATCTTTTTACTTTGTAAGCCTGTCTTTTAAAATAGACATTTGTACAGTTCTACAAAGAGAGCAGTATTCCACATAATATTTTGCCTATAGAGATTATGCTTTTTCTTCTTAAAGTCAAAACATTATAAATAATAGCTAAATACTTTGTCTTCTAATAGAACTCTGAAATCCTTGTCTCAGAAGCAACTAAAACAAGGCAAGTAATAAGATTTTGGTTTTCAGAACAGTTTTCTCCTTAGTGGTTACACCCTGTTGCCATAGAGTACCTGAATAAATTTATTTTATTTAGCTAGTTGACACAGGTTGAAACTCTAGTTCTTTTATTTTCCAGACCGTATAATCAGCCTATTTGGCAATGCAGATCCCCTGTCTTTTGTGAAATACTGCTCTTTGCTCTTTTCTTTTTATTATTTTTTAATTTTCCCTTTGTGTTTGTCGGCTTTTTCTTCAGGAAATCCTGCACTTACACTAAACTTTGCTGACTACTTTGTCTTACTAGGTGCTGATTGGACATATCTCAAAGAAGATGAACAAACAGACTTTCCCTGAGCACTGTAGTTTGTGTAAAGAGATCTTGCCATTCACAGATCGCAAACAGGCAGTCTGTTCCAATGGCCACATTTGGCTCCGGTAAGCCATTTTAAAAGTTCCTACTTATGCTCATTTTTCAGTTTTGTGTAGCACAAACTACTGTATGTGACAGAATAGCAACTTTATGCCAGTTATCTGTTGCCCTTGCCAATTTGTTGGAGAAAAGCTGCTATTACAAAGCCTGATGTCGACTTTTTTCATCAGTATCACTCAAGCAAGTTGGCCTTTAAAGACAGTTTTTTACTGCTTAATATATAGGAGTTTTCTTATTTGTTCAATTTTGTAATTGAACAAATTATGCCTCCTCTTCCTAGCCTCATTCTAAGACCTTGGTGTATCCTCACGTTACTGGACCTGTGGGCTGCATTTGACATAATTACTCCTTCCTTGAAGCACTTTGATCACCTGCCTTCTGGGACACAGCAACCCTGGTGTTCTTCCTGTCTCTGACTCTTCATTCTCAGTTGACTTTGCTGATGGGCATCTCAGCTGTCTGTCTTTCGCCTGTTTTTCTTCTCTTTGCACTTTCCCGGGGCGGTTGCTTATCATCTGCACAATGATGATTTAAACTTAGAGCTTTTGCCTGTATCTCTCCCCCTAAGTCTAGGCTTAAGTATCTAACTGCCTGCTCAGTACCTCTGTTTGGATGTTTAATAGGCATTTCAAATTGGAATCCAACCTTTTGTTACTACCTCTGCAGCCCTGGTCCAAAACACCATCATCTCTTGCCCAGATTATTATACCTGTAGTTATTTTCCATCTGGTCTTCCCGCTTCCATCCTTGTCCCTCCAGTCTGTTATTACAGTCGGGATAGTGATTATGTCAAAACTTTGTCACTGGCTACTTGTTTCTGATGAGTAAAACTAAAACCCTCTCAGTGATCCACAAGACGCCACACAGCCTGAGGCCCCTTCTTCCCTTTGTCCTCCTGCTGACCTCGTCTGCTCTATTTCTCCATCTTGTTCGCTTCACTCCAGGCAGACTGGCTTCATTCCTCAGGTACGTGAGGCATCCCTCCACCTCAGGACATCTACACTGGCTGATTCCTCTACCCAGGATGTTCTTCCAGCAGATGTCCACATGGCTTCCTCCAGTGTCCCTTTATCAGTTAGGCCTTGCTGGCTACCATTCCTAAAATTGTAACACCCCACCGACATACCTTCCCCTCCCATTGTTTTGCATCCTCCTTCCTTGCTTTATTTTCCTCTTTAATAATTATCACTATTTATTTTTTCGGTGTCGTTCCTCTAGAAAAAGAAAGCTGTATGAAGACAGGAACTTTTGTGTTTTGTTCACAGCTATTTCTAGAACAATGCCTAGTGCATGGTGGGCACTAAATTTTTTAATTTTTAATTTAAATTTAAATTTTATTTTATTTTAGAGACAGGGTCTTTCTGTGTCGGCCAGGCTGGAGTGCAGTGGCGCAATCTTGGCTCACTGTGACCTTTGCCTCCTGGGTTCAAGCGATTCTCCCACCTCAGCCTCCCCGGTAGCTGGAACTACAGCATGCACCGCCACACCCGGCTAATTATTTTTTGTATTTTTGGTAGAGACGGGGTTTCACCATGTTGACCAGGCTGATCTTGAACTCCTGGGCTCAAATGATCCACCTACCTTGTCCTCCCAAAGTGCTGGAACTACAGGCGTGAGCCACTGCACCCAGCCAAATTTTTAACAAGATTGTGCTACACATACCATGTTAACTCACTAGTTTTGTTATCAAAATGTATGGACATTTTTCTACATCAGTACAAAGATAACATTCTTAATGGCTATAGAGGTTTCCATTGTACAGATGTTTCATAGTTTACCCCCTTATTGATAATTTCTTCTTTTTCCAATTTGTATTGCATTCCTACAGTTTATTTATTTATTTATTTATTTATTTATTTATTTATTTATTTGGAGATGGAGAGATGAAGTCTCACTATGTTGCCCATGGTGGCTCAAACTCCTGGGCTCCAGTGATCCTCCTGCCTCAGCCTCCTGAGTAGCCAGGACTATGGGCATGTACCACCACGCCTGGCTCCTACACTTTTTCTAATTTGACCATTCAGACTTCTTAAGAGGGAAGAATAGGAAATAAACTTGTAGTGTATTTTAGGTTAGTAATAAAAATAAAAACAATTATTGAGCACTATTAATATGCCAGGCACAGTCTAAGCTGTACACATGTATTAAGTTACTATATTATGCTGGTTGTGAAAATAAGTTGGTAGGAGTACAGGCATGTGCCATTGCACCTGGCTTTCTGTTAGTTAAGATTGGGTATAACTACTGTCTTTAAGACTCTGGCAGTACATTGGGGAAAACCCTGACGAATATTGAAGGCAAAACTAATGGTGCAAAAAGAGACAGGATACTAACAAATGTTCACAGGTTCAATTCCATCCAAAGATTATCATTGGGCCTCTACCAGGGCCAGGCAAATAAGGATAGGTGGAATGTATTTTCACAACAACCATGCATGGGGAGCATCAGGATTACTTTTGTTTTTACAGATAAGGAGATTGGGGCCTGGGGAAGTTAAATAATTTACCTAAGTCACAATGGTGGTTTGTAGCATAGCTCAGAACCTGACATTCTGGCTCCAGAAGCCACATGTGTAAACATTACACATTAATGTCTCCTAGATGGGTTCTTTCAGGAAAATTGTTTTCATTTTTACTGACTAAAGTTACGGCTGAAATACCTCAGTATGATTTCTGTAGGTGAGAACCAGTGCTTGCTGTCACTCAGATGTAATCTTTCTTCCTAGATATCCATGTCTTTACTCAAGGTATACCTGCTTGGAGTCCCTTCCCTTAACCTCCTCCTTTGTATTTTCTGCTCCTTAGTTGCTCACCTGAAAATTGTTATCTTTTGGGAAACCTTCCCTGCAACCCAGATGTACTCTTTCCATCTCATTGCGTCCCACCTATCCTTATTTGCCTGGCGCTGGTAGATAGTCAATGAATAATCCTTGGATGGAATTGAACCTGTGAACATTGGTTAGTGTCCTGTCGTTTTTTTGCACCATTAATTTTGCCTTCGATATTCTTCAGGGTTTTCCCCAATGTACTGTCAGAGTCTTAAAGACAGTGATTATAGCTAATCTTAACTAATAGAAAGCTGGGCACAGTGGCACATGCCTGTAATCCCAGCTACTTGGGAGGCTTAGGCAGAGGATCACTTGAGCCCAGGAGTTCAAGGTCAGGCTGGGCAACGTAACGAGACCCTGTCTAGAAACAACAGCAACAACAAAAAAACCTAACGAATAATTCCCAATATAATACATGATCAGTTTTAAAAAGCATATCAAGAATTTAAAGTGCAGTCAGGTATGGACAGACTAAATTCTTTTCTGATGCTCAAACAGGAAAAAAAGCTGCAATCTACCTGGATTAGAACCTTTATGTCTCTTTGCTAAGCACGGAGCATAGGTTTGGCCAGCTTTGGTGCACAGGGGGTACATTGTTGCATGAATGTATGAGTATCATGCTTTCACTTGGTTAATGTGTAGTTTTATGATAACTCTCTGTGATGGAGAAACACCAGTTTCTGAGTGTTAGTAGAGGAAACCCTCTCCCTTGCCAATACAGTCTGTCTTCTTTCAGGTGCTTCTTAACCTACCAGTCCTGCCAGAGTTTGATATATAGAAGGTGTTTGCTCCATGACAGCATTGCCCGGCATCCAGCTCCAGAAGGTGAATGCTTTCCCTTACCTGGGAGGGTGGGTGGGTGGAGCATGCTGGCAGTGGGCCAGCGCCCCAGAATAACAGTTTAAGTCACACTCTACATGCTGTCGGGGATGGGGGGTGGGGAGCAGGCTCCTGCTGCTCTTTACAGTGTTACCATGAAGCCACAGTTAACTGAAACATGGCCATTGGAATATGTCATATTGAAGTGCATACTGCATTTAGTATGTGAGTTAAGTGTGTCTGCAGTTGCTGTTCTGTCACTGCAAACAAATGACTCATGCCAAAAAGTCAGTTTGTTTCAGTAGATGACATAGATTATATTTGAATGTAAACTCTGTAGATGATACTGTATACGAAGACAACATTATTTAACCAGTAATAGGATGTTCACTTGAAGTCGTTCTTCCAGTAGCCATGATGGGTCTTTCCTGATAGCTCTAATGTCATCCATTTCTGGAGATAATTACCTGGAAATAAGATTGTAGAGTGGTCAGGAATTAGTGATTTAATGATGCCAGTGTCAGATTTTGTCCTGACGTTAATAATGCACTCTAACCAAGTGAGCTAACTAGATACAGAACATACAATTATATATGCATTTTGGGGGAAATATTCTGTTCTCAGCTGAAATAGCATTCTATATAAAACTACATACATTCTTGAGTTTTGCTCTAAACTGACAGCTCTGTAATTCTCATAAGTAGGTATATTGATACCTTGTGTTCTGTTGTAGCTTTTTATTAGGGAAACTACAATCATACACAAAAGGAAAGAGAAGAGTATAATAGACCCCTGTGTACCCATCACTTCAGAAATTACCGACTCATGGCCTTTTCTGTTTCATATGTAGTTCCCTCACCCACCTCCCTCATCCTGATGGATTATTTTGAAACACATTTTTGGGCACTTTTAAATTTTTACTGCAATTGATAATTGATACGCTGCCTCGGCAGGAAATCTGGAAGAGATTGAAACTTTAAAAATCATGCCCATTGACTTTGAGTGTAGCCATTTATGGCTTTTGGGAAGAATGAGAAGCTACTGGATCTAAAAAAGCATTGGAATAGAGTTTTTCATAGATGAAAGAGGAGGAGGATTTGACCAGTGTTGCCACATTTTTATTTCTCAAGAGCATAGCATTTTCCTGTTACTGTAATTTTATGAGAGAATATTTTAACATTAACAGTGTATGAAGAACACATTCTCGGAATACAGTCCTTTCTTTAAATTGAATAAATTTAGCTTTATGAAACATTCATTACCCTTATTTTCCTGTGTCATCACACTTTGTGAACCACAAGTTTAGTCCAGCCTCACTTGGAATGTTGGAAACTGAAGCCCAAAGAAGTGAAGTGCTTGGTCTAGGGATGTGTAGCTGGTTCATTGCAAAATTGGGACCAGAATGCCCATCTCTCAATGCTACAGTCCGGTGTTCATCCCTTCTGACTGCCTTTTCCGAAGCTAACAGTTGATACCACTTGTCTTCCTTTTGCAGATCCCGACTGGATTAAGAGGTTACTGCAAAGCCCCTGCCCTTTCTGTGATTCTCCTGTCTTCTAAATAATCAGTGACAGGAACATGGAAGGGCTGATGAACTCTACCATAGAAAACTTCCTCCAGCCTGAAGAGAAGGATGTACTGGAGGAAGCCTGACCCTCACGAGTGGAGAGAAGTCCTTGGTGATTGTAAAGAGGGCCCCTGGAGCTCATTTCTGAAGGGCACTCTCCATCTCCAGGGACTAACGGATGTCCTTTGAAATGGCTGGACTCAGCGAGTTGGAGTCATTTTGAGATGAACATTAGCCCCGGCTTTGTAACCAATGAGGAACACTTAAGTATCTTGACAGAAGCAATTTGAACACAATGTCCTGTAATTTCTAGGAACAGAATGGTCTTTTCTAGAGAACTTGGATAAGGACCTTGCTGGGTTGAGTTAGGTTTTAATCCTTGCTTTGGTCTGGAACTGCCTTCTGGCTCCAGAACTTAAATTGCCTGGTCCGTGGCATCTGATGTACCAACAGAGATTAAAAGTGTGTAAAGCAACACATGGGCTGATGTTTTGTTGTCAGAAAATAGCTGCTGGTCTGCATCCCTCCATTCTTGTTTTTTATGCATATGGAAAACATTTTCCTAAAACTATATTCTCAAGTTGAAGCCAAGACTAAAATTTAATGTGTCAGATGATCTGGTAACTATTATAATGAGTAATGGTGACTTTTTTTCATTCTCTCCCGTGTCATCAGATTTCCTGACCCAACTCCTTAATCCGTATAAAGATGTCAAATGCTGTAGTTTACCCACGCCACAGCCCTGCTTCAGACTTAACTGTGGTAGCCTAGATGAGCTATTTGTACACAGAGGAAAAAAAGATATTTTCCTCTTTTAGTAATAAAACGTTTAGTATTTTTAATGTTGACATTTCCAGATGTTTCATTGAGTATCCAGGGGTCTGTCTGGAGACTTCTAGAGAGGGACAGCTCAGAAGTGGGGCCCTTGAGCTCGGGTGCCATAAGCTTGTGCAATTCAGTTGAACAGAGCCTGGCAGTGTCTCTCCTCTGCACACAGCCCCTTGGTATTTGGAATCCAGGTTCTGCCCCCACCCCTACCCACCCAGTGGTCTGTTAAGATGTCCCAGATGGGGCCGGGTGTGGTGGCTCACGCCTGTAATCCTAGCACATTGGGAGACCAAGGCAGGGAGATCACAAGGTCAGGAGTTCAAGACCAGCCTGACCAACATGGTGAAAGCCTGTGTCTACTAAAAATACAAAAATTAGCCAGGCGTGGTGGTGCGCACCTGTAATCCCAGCACTTTGGTAGGCCGAGGCAGACGGGTCACTTGAGGCCAGGAGTTCAAGACCAGCCTGGGCAATATGGTAAGACCCCGTCTACTACAAATACAAAAGTTAACTTGGCATGGTGGTGCATGCTTGTAATCCCAGCTACTCAGGAGACTGAGGCAGGAGCATCACCTGAACCCAGGAGGCAGAAGCTGCAGTCAGCCGAGATGGTACTTAGATGATAACCATAGCGGCAACCTAGCCCCTCCACCCCCTATTGATAGGTAGTGAGCCCTTGGAGGCACTTCTAAACAATCTGCTCGGAAATGTCTTCTGTTTCCTATTCAAATTGCTGTTTTGTCTCCTATGTTTAATCATGTATTTGCTATTCTGCTGCTTATTCTCATTTTGGTGGTAATTTCAAGAAGAGTGTTTATCCACTATTGATTTTCAAGAAAGAAACCAAGCACCATTGAAATCATGAGAAACAGAATTCAGAACATTGTGTGGTTGAAGTCATTTGTGTCTGCAGCTGTTTTTTCCACTTTACAATAAATAAGTAAAAATTAAGATCATGTCAAAAAATTATTGCAGTTTTAATCATTATGGCATATTCTGCCCCCCCGCCACCTGCATTAGAATCAGTGGAGATTTGTTCTTACTGGGAATTTTGGGCTGCTGCCATTTAAAACTTAGGTTTTTATTTAAAGCAGTTGTGCATTTTTGAGAAAATTTATTGAGAGTAACTAGAGAGGATCTCCCAATTTTTTTTGTATGTCTCTATAGGAGTAAACATGGCAACAGTTTTTCTAGAACGTGGACTCACTGCAGGGACTGGACCCAGTGGCATTAAGACCCTAAAATCGAGCCACCACCTGCCTGCCCCAAGTTTCCAAACACCCAGTTAGAAGGCCTTTCCCTGCCCTTGTCCCTGTCCCACACCCATGGAGGTTAAGCTACAGAGCTGGGGAAACAGGAGATTTTCAGTTAATGGCAGCCTCACAAATAGTGCTTCTGAATTTCTCTGAGAGTCAGCATACCTCATGAGTGTGTTGCTTGGTGCACCTTGGAAAAGTGAGAATGGCACTAGAAGTTTTTAATTGCCTCTTGCAGTTCAAACTTAGATACCTACACCTCTGTACCTTCCTAAAATTTGCCTGGTCTTATTTGGTAGATTTCCAGTTGCTTTCAGCTGTGACCATAACTGAGGAACTGGAGAAATAGTGGAAGTGCTATTGCCGCACTGCATTTAAAGTACAGGAGCAAAGATTCTATACAATTAGACCCTTTAAGCTACAACATGGTTGCATTTTGGGAGTCTGATATCCACATATGTATCACGTTTTCTCTGCCTGGGGTTAATTTGTTCCTATTATTCTAGATAAGAAATTGGTAGCTTGTTATGCTTGATATTCATTCTGAAATCCTTACGTGTCCACCAGGCAGACTTCAAGCAATCTCTACCTACTATTATATCTGCCAAAACTACCAATTATTTTTCAATGTCAGAAGTCATTAGAGCCACTGGCAAAGCTCATGGTTGAACGTGACATTTTTCTGCTTTTCCAAGAAGTTTCTGAGAATGTTAATGTTGAAGTATGTAGGCTGGACCTATCAGCAAGTTTAACACATTAATTAGGTGAAAAGACTCTTAAAAGGCAATAATCAAATATTTCAATTATTTTGTAATTATCATGGTATCAAATAAGATGCAAAAGCAGTTGATGCTCATTGGTGCTTGTTAAGAGAATGACAATACTGGTTCTGTGGGCATCTTTCCCCTGCAGCAGTTACACTGCCTCAGAGTTGGGTGCATTACTGCAATTCCTGGAATGGAACCAGGAATTAGGGTCACTGGTTGATTGGCACAGGATCTTTCCATCCTTTCTGCTCCTGACCTCTCTCTCTTGCCTTTCCTTCCCCCAGATGCCCTCTTGGTTTCCATTCCTTTAGCTCTCTCTGCTTTAGAACACAGTCAGAGCTAACAGATTACATGTTGGAAAGAAAAATGGATTAATGGTCAAATTTCTAAAAGCTGAATTGTGTAGTGGGTCTCACTTCCTAGAAGAAACTATTGGTAATATTTCTTTCTAAAGGTAATAGTATTATTTATATCTGGTTTTCTTCAAAACTTAACTATAATTTCCTTGTCAGGGTGCTCAGTAGCTCTTGGTTTGACTTCGGGCTAAGGGATGTGAAATTTTAGCTCCTTCCCACCACCTGTTTCCGCTCGCTCCCACCCCCAGCCAATATTCTTCTTCATAAGCAAAAATTATGCTTAAGCTAAGCTGAATGGGTTATATTCTAAGTAAGTGCAGACAGCAAATAGGCAGACAAATCCAGGAATGTCTTTAAAATTAGCCCACCACGAACTGTTCTGAGTCTCTGCATGGTTTCCATAATTCATTATGATGTATCTTTATGTTCTTTCACAGCTCTTCTGTGGGCTGGAGTTTAGCAGTTCAGTGAGACTGGGGAGTGTCTCAAGAATGGAACCTTTGCCCTCAAGGTTGGGTCATCAAAAATCCCTCTAAAGGATCTAACTGATGAATTGTTTTTATTTTCGCCGTTAGTGCAAGTATCAACTGGCAGCCTCAAACAGCTTTAGACTATGTCTCAGGTCTCTCATAGTTATACTTAGAACTGCTCTTTCTTGAAGCTAAAAGAGGTTTTTGGCGTAAAGATCTGCTGTTCAACCTAGTATAGAGCATGTGAAATGGAATTCAGCCAAACTCCAAGAATATTGAGTTGCTTCTACTTACCTAAAGTAGTACAGAATCACTATCCTGATGAGAAGTGGGGTTTTTCAGAAGATTGTAAACTCATTTCCATGGCACAGATAGAAATCATTATCAGGACTTGTTAGCCAGTTCATGTCTCATTGATAGGATGCAGCCTGCCATCTGCATAGATGGTTTAAGATGGTGCTGTTTTTGAAAACTTGCTGTGGAAATAAATTTGACAGAGGAATAGTTATTTGCAAAGCTGTCCTAGAAAGAGGTTAACTCTTTTAGTATACGGATGTTTCTCCTCCAACACCTTTAATTAGGTGGTTCAGCTTATCTTGTATTTTCTGAGTCATAACTGTACTCTAGGGCCAAGACCTACTATAAAATCTGGAGTCCTAATCAGAGAGTTGTTTAGATCAATATTATATGCTTTGCCAACATAATCTAAGAAGGTATTCATTCTTTCTGGATTTGAGAAGAGTTGACAAAAGTGTAAGATTATATTCTCATGCTGAAATAAGGTATAGGCTAAGTGAAACACTGTAAATGGGTTGGGTAGAATTGAACTTTAGCGCTCTAAATATTATGCTTATTTTTAAAGTAAAAAGTTGCCTCACTGTCATGAAATCCTATTACTTCCATTAAAAAAATCCTGTAAAATGGTCAAACTGGACAATGTAAGAGATAATGATGGCTTTGAGGCATTTCATACTTTATCGGTTTACATTTGGCTAACAGACTGGTAGGTAAGGTTTAGGGTTCTCTCCACTAATGGAAAATTAAATGCAAAATGTCCTAAGAATTATGTTTTCAAGGCTTTGACTCAGATTTGTACTTTGATGTATGAAAGTGAATATCAAACTTGTTTATACAGAAAAGACTATATAGAAAAATAAATCCATGTTGTGTAGAGTGATACATGTTTTATGTTTACCCAATGCCTGTACTAAATCTTGTGCTTGGCTTTGAATTATATATGTGTTTACATATGACTTTTTTTTTTTTTTTTGAAATAAAAAGAACAGTCATCTAAAAACGTAAGGTTTTGGAAAAGAGATGCTTTTTCAATCCTTACCATTAGGTGGAATGTTTTATAGAATTTTGGTGTTAAAAAAAAATTTAGTAACAATGCATTTTGCTTGGAATACTCCCCAATCCAGAAAAGTTGGTGACTTCTCTCCACTGTATATATGTACATAGTTTTCATTATTAGATTGTAAGCTCCTCAAGGGCAGGAATTGTTTTATCTTTGTTGTTCCTGCAGCACCTAATGTAAAGTGCCTTGCACAGGGTAGGTGCTCATGACGTGTAGAATGAGTGAGTCACTTCCTGCCTCATAAATGTGGTTCACTTCCCCTGTGTTCAACACTACAAAGCTACTCATGCCAGAAGAGGGCAGAGTTCTTTCTTGGGTTTGAACTGGCTTTTTTGGGTTGAATCAGACCATTCCACATCCTTAGCACTACTTAACCTCCTTTTCCTGAAGACTACATATCAGTGTCCTGCGTTTTTAATCTAATATTACAGCTGAGGTTTCTAGGAAAATTTTGAAGTGGAGAAGATTATGGAGAAAATGCAATGGAGATTTGGAGAGGGTGGTTTGTCAGTATATTGCCCTGTGGGGTAATCGTATTTTAGTTATTACTTGTTAAAAGGGTAACAGAACCTCTGTTTCTTTACCAAGTCGCTGGTTGGCCATTTCTCCAATTAACGAACTACCATTGGTTTTAGCTCTTTCTCATTTTGAATTCCCTTCAATTGCTTCCATGATTCTAGAACTTAAGAGTCTAATACAGTTGCTGTGAATATTTAGTGCTGTACATAATGGCAGTTTTGTAAATGTGAAATAACCTTGAATATGTTGTGGTTTGTATACAGAGCCATTCGTAGTGTTATTTTGGCCACTTTTTTATTCAAAATAAATAATTATTTGTATACTGCGTGTCTGTTTTATGGAGTTCCCACCGTTTATAGCAAAGCTTGGAAACCTCTTAAAGCCTGAGCACCCCCAACAAAGTTAAGTAATGCCCAGGCATGGGCAGACAAGAAAGAAAGAGCTCTGTGAGGGAAATGTTAGGGAACTGACCACTAGCAACTACCTCAGAACCAAGTCAGTAAGTCTTAGGTGGTTTATTCCAGAAAAAGGAGGAGGAATGTAAGGGGAAGTAACAGAGGTTCAGTAGTATGTTAGGCCACATGTTCTTGACAATATCAATTAAATAGTATTTGGTGAGGAAAGTGACCCTGAAAAATATGATCTCTATAAGCATTATGTATTTGTGAAAAGATGAGTATATACCAGCATTTTTTGCAGCTAGTCATCTGTGCTTATGGTAGAGGCAGTGTCTATCAATGGGTTCATCCATGTGCATCAGAACAGCTTGGAGGATTTGTTAAAACACTGGGTAGGGTGAACCCCACCTCTAGAATTTCTGATTCAGTAGATTTGGGATAGAGCCTGAGAACTGCTATTTCTAATGCATTCCTGGTTGGTGTTCACACCTTTGATCTGGGATTTGTGTTTTGAATACTGTTGGTCCGCAAATGAACTCAAACACTGTTCCCTACCTTGCTTCTGTGGCGCCCACCAACAGTTCACATAGATTATGGGTTTGTACAAATTGTCAGTCTTACCTGAGATTCTCAACATCACTACACCAGTTACTTTTAACTTTATTAAGACAAGATTTTGAATTTTAGCCTTTCCTAAGGAGGACATATGTAGTAGACCACTGTAGTGAATCCTTTCTCTCATATGTCTGGCTAATTTCACTCTTCCTCTAAAACTCCTTCAGATGAAATGAAGCTAGTCCTCCCATCCATTGGTGTATTTGAGCTTAATTCAGCCCATCACTTGAAGTTCATTGAATAAGAAACTTCAAAAAAGGCCAGAGTATTTGTGCTACTCCTATTTTGAGATAATTTAAATGAAATACTGATTGCAGGGATTTCAGCAGTGATAAATTTACAATTTAGACACATATTCCTGCTGAGAACAATCAGAAAAGCTAGACAAAAAATGTTTAAATATACATATGAAAGTGTTGGAGACCGAACCAGGCAGGAATTACAAGGCGAATATCTGGGAGAAGGAGGAGTCTCAGAGAGGCAAACCCAGCACCTAAGGTAGGTTTATTCTCTTAGATGAGTCTGCCAGTTCCAGAAGAAAGAGATGAGAGGCTAAAAAGATTAGCAGAGATTTTTACATTGTTGCACAACAATAACAGAAATCAGACAGCATTGTCCACCAAGAAAGCGGGTATCCTGGTAATAAACCTCCACTTTTAGGATTGGGAATCCAAAAGAGCACACCTTACGAGAAAAGGTGAACTGCAAACAGACTGGTTTCCACAGAAACTGAAGCCCAGCTTCACATCATTTCAATACTTGAAGTTGGGTTAAAGTGATCTAGGTTGGTCAGAACTGCTCATTGTCTTCTTCTGAAGGAAGAGGCTATCCCTAGGCCTCAAATCACAATGTTTGGCATTCAATCAATAATAGCCAGCCCCAAACAGTAATAACGAGGCACACTAGACTATAAGACAACATGTTTTTCTTAAAACAGAGAAAAATAGGTTATCCAAATTATGTTGTTGTTATAAACTTTAATCATGTTTAATATTCTCAGAGAAATAAAAGATAAGTTTGAGAATTGTTTACATTTGTGCAGGGCTACAAAAGAAGCAGCAACACAGGCCACACATGGCCCACAAAGCCTACAATATTCACTATCTGGGCTTTTACAGAAAAAGCAAGAAGAAAATATCCAGAATGATGTAGGCAGAGAAAAACAAAATCCCCAAATGCAGGAAAAAGCATTAGAGATATGATGGGAGGATATAAGCAAAATAAATGTAATAAGAATCCCAGAAGGGAAGGAGAAAGAAAATGGGACAAAAGACATATTTGAAGAAATAATGACTTGGAATTTTCCAAAACATAACTAAAAGAATCATGAAGCCCTATAAACACCAAACAGGACAAATAAAACGAAAAGCATATCTAATCTATCATAGTAAAACTGCTAAAAATCAAAAACAAGAAAAGCTTTAAGTAAGGAACCAAGGACAAAAGACAAGTCACCTTAAAAGGAGCATCAGTAAGATATGACAGCTTACTTCTCAGTGGAAATCATGAATGTGAGAAGACAATGGAAAGGTGTCTTCAACATGCTGAAAGAAAATACCAACCTAGAATTCTGAACTCAGCAAAAATATCCTGTCATAATGAAAGGGAAGACATTTTAACACAAAAATGAAAAATAATTGATTACAAACAAGCCATCGTTAAAAGGAATTCTAAAGGGTATTACTACATAAAAGGAAATCCAGAGAAGCAGCAAATAAGAGCCTGAAAAACAGAAAATAGATGGGCAAAAATGATGACAATATAAAGCAAATAGGATGTTGTAAAAGTTGTTAGAATCAAAATGGGTTCACTAATATTAAATCTACAAAAAACCCAACAGTACCCTGACAAATAGAGCCAGGGAAGGGTCATAAAGACAGGATTCTCATTCTTGTATGCCTGATAACAAAAAGTATCATAAAATACTCTGCAGAAACCACAACCTTGCACAAACTCCATTGCAACATTATACCAAAAAAAAAAAAAAAAAAAATACTTATTCAAAGATATCTGCCCAGCAACTGCCTGTCCAACCTCAGACTTGCATCACACTTATTATTGACCTTTGTAGCCAAGGATACTTCTTTCAAAACAATTATGTAATCCTCATTTTTTTTCTTAAAAATCTTTGTTTTCCTTTACCTCCCTGAAAACACACACAGTTTACTATGGTACATGTATCCCCATTGCAATGCTCTATTCCCAAATATTTTTCTTTCAGAAAGCCTATGTCTTAGTTATGCTGACATATGTGGTGTCAGAAGTGAGACCCAAAAAAAAGATCACTATCAGATCAGTGATTCCTGGAACCAGTGTGCAGTACTCATGTGAGCCTTCTGTACCCTCTGCTTCTGCAGCTCACCTTTTCTGCCCTGGTGAGTCTTTTCTCAGGCTGAGCCTCCCACTTTTTGGCAGAGGCTTTTAAAATATGATTTTGGATCTTGTTTAGATAAGGTCACCTTAATAAAGGACCATACATCCCCTCCTTAGATGATAAAAGACCTTTTGTCTTCTGGCAAGCCCTTTTTGGTATAAAGACAAGTGTCTCTCTGAACACTGAGCTTTGGGTACCCAACTCTATATTCTGCAGAATTTACATTCTGTCTGTGAGGTATGTCTTTTCTGGTGAATATATTTTTAGTGTGGTCTGTGTGCCTATTTTAATGTTTTGTTTGATCCGAATGCCTGGGTTAAAATTTTTGTGAACACTCTTGTCTTGGTCTCTTTTGATTTGGTTTAACCCTTTTCCCTCGTTTCTGAAAATCTTCTGAGAGCCAAAATAAATTTCTAAATGGTAGGTATGGGATAGCTAATTAAAAACCACTAGGGAAGGCTGGGTGTGGCAGCTCACGCCTGTAATCCCAGCACTTTGGGAGGCGGAGGCATGCAGATCATGAGGTCAAGAGATTGAGACCATCCTGGCCAACATGGTAAAACCCCGTCTCTACTAAAAACATAAAAACTAGCTGGGCATTGTGGTGTGCACCTGCAGTCCCAGTTACTCAGGAGGCTGAGGCAGGAGAATCGCTTGAACCTGGGAAGTGGAGGTTGCAGTGAACCGAGATCATGCCACTGCACTCTAGCCTAGCAACAGAGCGAGACTCCGTCAAAACAAACAAACAAACAAACAAAAAACCACTAGGGAAGTCACCACCATCTAAAACACTGGTGTAAACACTTGACATTTCCTGACAGGATTTATAGGATTTTCTTTGCTCTTGAGAGATTGATAAGAAGTAGAATGGCATTCTCAAACATTAAGACATGCCAGGTTTTCTGGGACTCCAGCCAGTTACATATTATGGCCCATTCTTGTGCACATGTTTAAACTGATAGGCAAAATTATATCAAGGAAAATTCAGAGCTCAAATGGTCAAGATTCAAAACCTGAAACTATAGAGGTAACATGTAGAGTCTTCTAAATTCTCTTTTTTCCTGCCTCTGTTGAATCTGCTGACTGTGCTACTGGTATTGAGATAAAACTCATTGTTTATGGCATTCCAACCAAGATTGTTTTAGAATAAAAAGGAAGTAGTAGTCTTTTTTTTTTTTTTTCCTGAGATGGAGCTTCGCTTTTGTTGCCCAGGCTAGAGTTTAATGGCGCAATTTTGGCTCATTGCAACCTCCGCCTCCCGGGTTCAAGTGATTCTCCTGCCTCAACCTCCCAAGTAGCTGGGATTGCAGGCGCCCGCTACCACATCCAGTTAATTTTTTGTATTTTTAGTAGAGATGGGGACTCACCATGTTGGCCAGGCTGGTTTTGAACTCCTGACCTCAGGTAATCCGCCCTCCTCGCCTCTCAAAGTGCTGGGATTACAGGTGTGAGCCACCGTGCCCGGCTGGAAGTAGTAGTCTTAAAGGGCTTTTAAATGAATGGCTTTACAAATTACACTAGTAATTTGGACTGGTGTACAAATTGTAACCTAGACACCTTTTAGAAATACACATTTAGATTTGACTGACTAGCAATTATGTGCAGTGATGGAACACTTAATTGAAAAATAAATAATCTAAAAATAAAAAGAACTAGATAAATGTTTATAAAAGTTTGGCTCCTGGGTCAAACGAGTCAAAATCTTGAGCTCTGAGCAATTATATGCAGTATCTCTGTCCAACATAAAAATTTTGCTTTTTCTGCCATGCTGAAGCCAAAAAGAAAAAGCTGTGGGGTGGGGGAAAACTGCTAAAATTCTTCCCCATCTGTATTTACGAATAAAGCAAACCAGACTGGCCAAAGAAAGATTTGTTACTAGTTCAAGGCTACTTGAAGACGTCTTCCTTATTCAATTCGATCAGTCCTAGCTAAAATGTAAACGTTGAAAATGTATCCCTAACCTCATTTGAAACTGAAAAATGGGATAAGGAAGGTGAAAGAGGTTTTTAAAAAATCAAACTGCCATGAAAACTGCTTCACCTCAAATTATCAAACTGCCATGAAAACTGCTTCACCTCAAATTTTGGTCCACAGCTTTTATTAGATTATCTATTGGGAAAAGTAAAGTTGAGCCATGTGAACAGATCCCAGTTTTGTCAGAAATGTGATGTAGATCTGTCTTTTATAAAGGAATAAATTTGTATTTCTAGCTCATGACTAAAATTCTAAACTGAAAGCTGTAAGATTATTGTGTATGTGTACATGATGTGTATGTGTTTAGGTGTGTTTACATACATGTGTATGTATTACATTTTATGTTGCGTCTACATATAAAAATCTAGTATAGTCAACCAGAAATCCCTCAAGGAATTCTATTTAGATAAATGAATGCTAATATAAAATAGTAATTTACCTAAATACTTTTTAGTTCACATGACTTCAGTAAATCTTTTTTTTTTTTTTTTTTTTTTTGAGATGGAGTCTCACTCTGTCACCCAGGCTGGAGTGCAGTGGCCGGATCTCAGCTCACTGCAAGCTCCGCCTCCCAGGTTTATGCCATTCTCCTGCCTCAGCCTCCCGAGTAGCTGGGACTACAGGCGCCCCCCACCTCGCCCAGCTAGTTTTTTGTATTTTTTAGTAGAGATGGGGTTTCATCGTGTTAGCCAGGATGATCTCGATCTCCTGACCTCGTGATCCGCCCGTGTCGGCCTCCCAAAGTGCTGGGATTACAGGCTTGAGCCACCGCGCCCGGCCCTTTTTTTTAATTTTTTTTTATTTTTAGTAGAGACAGGGTTTCACCGTGTTAGCCAGGATGGTCTTGATCTCCTGACCTCATGATCTGCCCACCTTGGCCTCCCCAAATTTTGGGATTACAGGCGTGAGTCACTGCACCTGGCCAGGATGTATCTCTTACCTTGTAGAGATACTAAATGATTAAGCTGATGTGGTAAGTTATATGTGAAACATTGTCAAATGATAGTGATACTAGATCTTCTTTCAGTTACATTTATGGGTATATTATTGATGTAAATGTTCCAAAAATTATATAAAATCACAAAATCTGATTTTATCAGTCATAATTTTGGTTACATTAATTTTTTTCTAAAGTGATGCTTGTAAAGATGTGTTATTAATGGGAGTATTCTAAAGACTGCATGAAATTTAAAGAAGTCTGATGGTTCTGATGTGATGCTATCATAGTCAGGATTCTGGTTATTATCTTAAAATGCTACATGTAGGCCAGGTGCGGTGGCTCACACCTGTAATCCCAGAACTGTGGGAGGCTGAGGCAGGTGGATCATGAGGTCAGGAGTTCAAGACCAGCCTGATCAACATGGAGAAACCCCATCTCTACTACAAATACAAAATTAGCCTGGTGTGGTGGTGCATGCCTGTAATCCCAGTTACTTGGGAGGCTGAGGTAGGAGAACAGCTTGAAGCCGGGAGGTGGGGAATTGCTTGAACCCGGGAGGCAGAGAAGTGCTTGAACCCAGGAGCCAAGATTGCGCCATTGCAGTCTAGCCTGGGCAACAAGAGTGAAACTCTGTCTTGATAAAAAGACAAATGCTACACATGGTAAAAATAACTAAGTTTCTTTGTCAATTGGGAACTTTCATCAGATTTTCAGCCACAGTTATTGTCTTGAATTCTTCTCTAAAAACGTGTGCAATCAGTTAAAGTCCAAAATTGCTTTTCATGGAAAAGACTCTAACAAGTGCTCCCAAACACAGATTTTTGATAATTTAAGATTAATGGGCTGAATGAAAATTTATAGAACTCTAATAAAGAAACTGGTGGGTTCATAGAACTGCTACTCAAGATCAAGCACAGGCCGGGCGCGGTGGCTCAAGCCTGTAATCCCAGCACTTTGGGAGGCCAAGACGGGCAGATCACAAGGTCAGGAGATCGAGACTATCCTGGCTAACACGGTGAAACCCCGTCTCTACTAAAAAATACAAAAACCTAGCCGGGCGAGGTGGCGGGCGTCTGTAGTCCCAGCTACTCGGGAGGCTGAGGCAGGAGAATGGCGTGAACCCGGGAGGCGGAGCTTGCAGTGAGCTGAGATCCGGCCACTGCACTCCAGTCTGGGCGACAAAGAGAGAATCTGTCTCAACAAAAAAAAAAAAAAAAAAAAAAGATCAAGCACAATGAAAAATTAATTACATGAAATTAAGTAACTCATAAAGATAACATTTTATGACTTTTATTTAAAACATGGTTGGTTCTTTACATAAATGTTTTGTTTTCCAGAGGTAAGGGTATTTTCTTTTCTTTTTTTGAGACAGGGGCTCTCTGTCACCCAGCCTGGAGTGCAGTGGTATGATCTCAGCTCACCATGGCCTCAACCTCCTGGGCTCAAGCCATCCTCCTACCTCAGCCTCCCAAGTAACTGGGACTGCAGGTGCATGGCGCCATGCTCGGCTAATTTAAAAACTTTTTTTTTTTTTTTTTTTTTTAGAGATGAGGTCTCACTCTATTGCCCAGGCTGGTCTCAAACTCCTGGGCTCAAGTGATCTTCTTGCCTCAACCTCCCAAAATGCTGGGATTACAGGCATGAGCCACCACACCCAGCCACATTTTCTTCCATAAGCTATCTATAGTTTACAATTTGGTAAAGTATACTTTTGTGAATGAAGATGGAAGCATTTACCTTTTCTCCCTACTTGATTCCTCAAAAAGTCAGAAACCAGTTATGAGTATCCTTTTTTTATGACAATATGATTGTTTACATAAGTTCAGTAAAATTCTGATCTTTCTTTATAAGCAGGATACAATGGGAAACATTGGTTATACCACCAGGCTTTGACTAAAATGTCATATTTTAAAATGTGCATAAAAAGCCTGACTTTAAGAGTTTATTAAAGTGTTTATATTATTAAGTAATTGTTGCTTCCTCATAAGCCCAAGAACAACCTTAAGACTGTAAGTAAAATCTAAAGTCTGCCTTGGGGCTGGGCGTGGTGGCTCATGCCTGTAATCCGAGCACTGGGAGGCTGAGGTGGGTGGATCACTTGAGGTCAGGAGTTCAAGACCAGCCTGGCCAACGTGGCGAAACCCCATCTCTACTATAAATACTATATGTAAAATACTATATATAAAATACTATATACTATATATATATAGTATATAGTATTTTACAGTATTTTATATATATATAGTATATAGTATTTTATATATAGTATTTTACATATAGTATTTTTATATATATAGTGTGTGTATATATATATAGAGAGAGAGAGTGTGTGTGTGTGTGTGTGTATATATATATGCGCTGGGCATTGTGATGCTCCCCTGCAATCCCAGCTACTTGGGTGGCTGAGGCCGGAGAATCACTTGAACCCAGGAAGTGGAGGTTGCAGTGAGCCAAGATCAAGCCACTGCACTCCAGCCTGGGCAATGGAGTGAGACTCTGTTTCAAAATAAAAATAAAATAAAAAATAACGAAGTCTTCTTCAGTTTGGCTCCCTAGCCTTAAGAAGTTAAAATATGTGATTCTTATGAGGTCAATGTTAAGAGAAACAGTTAGGTTTCTGAAGAATAATTATAATACACCTGTCATTCAACTGTAGCCCTGCATATTGTTTTTAAGTTCCTGTTGCCTGGAAACTGGGCTAGATCCTGATTCTTCTAATTTTCTCCAATATTTGGCTGCAACTCTTCACTATTAGTTAAAACTAGAAAAATGTTAAGGAACAAGTCTTGCGCTTGATGTATGGACTGTACCAAAAGTTCACCAAACCACCCAATATCATGACCAGAGAGGTTCAAACTACAAACCAGGAGGAGAAGCTGAAGTTTTTACACTGTAGACAGCTTTTGCCAGGACATCAGAACAAGACTCCATGTCATAAAAAGACTTCCCCCCTTAATGCTACCTTTTTCACTGGGCAGGATAGTGGTATAATCGAAATATTGCTATCTGGCAACTTAACAAAAACTAACCTAAACATTCTTTTGTATCCTTTGTTTAGTAAGAAAATATCTGTGCTATTTCCAATACTACTTGCTATACTTGGATAAATTCATCCGGAAAATATGAGACCCACATACACAAAATTTAAAAACAGGCCACATAGTTACAACAGGTCTCACCTAATTCCCTACAGTCATTTGATTTATTCAATTATTGTCTTCAAGCCTAGGTTCATGGCACAAAACCACGATGCAAACGGAAATTGTTCTATTACTGTTAATTTTACTTTGTGTTTTCCCTTTTTTTTCTTTTTTTCGGGGGGGACGGAGTCTCACCCTGTCACCCAGGCTGGAGTGCAGTGGCGCAATCTCGGCTCACTGCAGGCTCCTTCTCCTGGGTTCACGCCATTCTCCTGCCTCAGACTCTCGAGTAGCTGGGACTACAGGCACCTGCCACCACGCCCCGCTAATTTTTTTGTATTTTTAGTAGAGATGGAGTTTCACCATGTAAGCCAGGGGCCTCGATCTCCTGACCTTGTGATCCACCCGCCTTGGCCTCCCAAAGGTGTTTTTTTTTTTTTTTCTTTTTTTTGAGACGGAGTCTCGCTCTGTTGCCCGGGCTGGAGTGCAGTGGCCGGATCTCAGCTCACTGCAAGCTCCACCTCCAGGGTTTATACCATTCTCCTGCCTCAGCCTCCCAAGTAACTGGGATTACAGGCGCCCACCATCTCGCCCGGCTAGTTTTTTGTATTTTTTAGTAGAGACGGGGTTTCACCGTGTTCGCCAGGATGGTCTCGATCTCCTGACCTCGTGATCCACCCGTCTCGGCCTCCCAAAGTGCTGGGATTACAGGCTTGAGCCACCGCGCCCGGCCCCAAAGGTGTTTTTTAAACTTTGTGACTGTTACTTGTTACATTTTTTACAGAAGTACAACTCCTAACAAAATAATGCGGGTCCAGTACTTTGAGACTATAACAAAAGACTGTGGAACAGTCCAGGCATGCTGGCTCACACCTGTAATCCTAGCATTTTGGAAGCTGAGGTGGGCAGACTGCTTGAGCTCAGGAGTTCAAGACCAACCTGGGCAACATAGTGAAACCCTGTCTCTTACAAAAAATACAAACAAAAATTAGTCAGGCGTGGTGGCACACACCTGTATTTCCAGCTAGTTGGGGGGCGAAAGACAGGAGGAGTGCTTGAGCCTGGGGGGTCGAGGCTGCGGTGAGCCATGGTCGTGCCACTGCACTCCAGCCTGGGTGACAAAGGGAGACCCTGTCTCAAACAAACAAACAAAAAGACTATGACACAGACAAAATTGAACTTAATAACGGACTCCAAGTACACTTAGCCTGAGAGCTACTCTCTTCAAACCTCCCTTGTTGCTCAAATGTGGCTAAAAGATTTTTGATGCTGACTCCTAGTCATCAGTCATTCCCCCCAGTGTGAGACAAGACCAGCAATTGTGATAGTCTATTCCAGCACCAAGAGACATCAAAACTACAGGATGACTGACCAGTGATGCTTTCAGAGAAAGATCTTGATTGAAAGAGGAAAATGTAAATGTTTTCAGAATCAAAATGAAGCCACTAGTGTTTAAAAAAAAAAAAACAAAAAAACACACACACACACACAACCACCTGACAAGTAGAGCTGGGGAAGGGCATTAAGAGAGAGTTCTCATGCTTATATACCTGATAACAAAAACACTCATGAAAGATGGCAAAAACCACAACCTTGCACAAAGGCCACCATGACCTTACACAAAGAGTACTTCTGCAAGGACATCTACCCAGCAACTGCCTGTCCAACCTTAGACTGGTGTTGCCAAGGCTAATTTCAAGAACAGTTACGTAATATTCATTTTTCCCTTTAGAAACCTTTGTCTGTCTTTACCTCCCTGAATATGCACATAGCTTATCAGGACATGCATATTCCCATCGCAATGCTCTATTCCCAAATAAAGATCTTTTTCTTTTAGAGAGCGCCTCTCTCTGTTATTTATTGGGTTGACAATGGTCTGAGAGATTTTGAAATAAAACACATGACAATAACAACTAAGTCAGGAGATGGTAGATTCTTTACATCCTTGCATCATCTAGGAATAGGTAAAACTACTAATCCATATGGTACTTTGATAAGTAAAGTTTTCTTTAGAGCAACCACTTAAAGAGTACTGAAAGTAGGTTATGATTAAGCTGATAGGGGATTTAAAACTAGAACACTTCAAAAATAGAACACTAGAGGCCAGGTGTGGTAATCCTGTAATCCCACCTGTAATCTCAGCACTTTGGGAGGCCGAGGTGGGCAGATCACCTGAGGTCAGGAGTTCAAGACCAGCCTGGCCAACATGGTGAAACTCTCTCTACTTAAAATACAAAAATTAGCTGGGTGTGGTGGGGGTGCCTATAATCCCAGCTACTTGGGAAGCTGAGGGAGAAGAATTGCTTGGACCCAGGAGGCAGAGGTTACAGTGAGCTGAGATTGTGCCACTGCACTCCAGCCTGGGAGACAGAGCGAGACTCCATCTCTTAACATGGGTGTTCTTCATTAGAACTGTGGATCTAAGTTTGCATCTGTTATTTCCCTACCTTAACATGGGTGTTCTTCATTAGAACTGTGGATCCAAGTTCTAATGAATTTATTTCATTAGATACTGTTATTTCCCTACACCATACAGTTCTTTTCAGGTTTATCATCGTGCAGCTCTGCTGCGGACAAATTTGCTCAGCATTTGTTTATCCAATATATAGATAGACAGATACATATATATCATTTTTTAATAAGACTGGCTTATATGCATTTATTCATTTAATCCTTTTAAAGAATGCTTTCATAGGGTATAGTGGAGATTATAAATATATGTACATATATATATGTGTGTGTGTACATATATACGTTTCCCCCAGATCCTTAAAAATACCTAGTGATACTGCTTTCTGGCATCCGTTGTTTTAAATTACTTTTTCCTACATGTAATGTGTTTTTTATCTCTGGGCATTTTTAAGATTTTTATTGATCCCATATCCTCTTTGCCCTCCTGAGTTTACCAGCAGCTACGGTAGACATTTTCCAGAATACTAAGGGCTAACAGTTTGCCTTCCTCCCTTGAGATCTGTGTCTTCTCTGCCTGAGGGGCTTCTCCAGCACTGCGGTGGCTTGCTCAGCCCCATCCCAGAAGTGTGAGGGTCAACAGTTTCAGAGGGAACCCTCGACCAATGCACAATGTGGACTGGGGGGGATAAATGTCTCGGTCTGATCAGGGCTCTGTGTGGTTTCTCAGAGCCTCCCTTGTGCGACAGAGCTGCAGTTTCTCCTACCGGTAATCCACTACTGACCCACCATTGAAAGGTCTTTCCCTTCTCTGTTCTCACTTTCCTCACTGCTTCTTACCATCACTTCCCGAAGAAACTCTCCACACCAAATTCCCTATTTCACAGAAAGAAAACAAAGACAATTGATACCATAAGTAGCCCTAGCATGTAGTCCCTCAGGATGAGATTTTGGAATTGGTTCACTTGCCAGTCGGCAGTAGGTCCCACAGTCCTGGCAACTACAGAGGAGTCTGAATGCACAGCCAACAAGGCCTCCTGTGTTAGTCTGTTCTCATGCTGCTAATAAAGACATACCCGAAACTGGATAACTTATAAAGGAAAGAGGTTTCATTGACTCATAGTTCCATATGGCTGAGGCGGCCTCACAATCATGGCGGAAGGTGAATGAGGAGCAAAGTCACATCTTATATGCTGGCAGGCAAGAGAGCTTGTGCAGGGGGACTCCCCTTTATAAAGCCATCAGATCTCATGAGACTTATTCACTATCACGAGAACAGCACGGGGAAACCACCCCTGTGATTCAATTATCTCCACCTGGCCCCACCCTTGACACATGGGGATTATTACAATGCAATTCAAGGTGAGATTTGGGTGGGGACATAGTCAAACCATATCACTTCCTATATTCAAGGTAGGCTCTTGATAAGGATACCTTATCAAGTATCCTTGATATGGTAAGGTCCTTGATATGAGATGTGGGGTGGAGACATTTGGGCGGATGCACTTGAAAACACCAAATCCTCCATTCCTTTGAATCCCATCAGCTGCAGATTTTGTTCCCTGCCCCTCTAGGAAGGAGAGCCCCTCCCATTGCTTGGAGATCAGGCAAAGACCTCGTCTAAAGCCTCACAAGATGATATTTTCCCTCTTCCAAGTTCACCCTCACTTCCCATCACTTCCTCTGTGTCAATCACTTGGGTTAAGTTTCCAACTGGCCCACATGGGGAATCACAGTCATGGCTATGGGAGGGCATTGTTTACTCTCTAAAGAACTGTGAGGGTTGCAGTACCTGCACATGTCAGAAGTCAGGGAGCTTGAGGCAAGAGAGATTGAGAACATGAGGCTGGGTAAAGGAACTGCTCACTGATATGGATGCACTCTCTGTGACTCAGGGTCTAACGTGGCAAGGACACCTAGAGATTGTTCTGTATAATGATGGATGATGGCTCATTGAAGATAGACACTAAGGTGGGCCTCAGATATGTAAATACCATTAACTGCCTCAGCCTGGGGCATCTGAGAGAGAGATATCTGTAGGCTCCTTAGAACGAAAGAAGTAGACACATGAGAGTGGCCAATGAGAGGACGCACTTTTGGCTAAAGTTGGGGAGGGGGCACTGGAGTCACTGAGAGGCTCTGTAGTGGCTGTCCTGGAGGCCAGGATTGACAGTAGGACTTGCTGATAAAGAATTGGACTTCCTAGTGTCCATGATGATAGTATTCTGGAATAGCAGAGACTAAGTCACAGCACTCAACTGTTAAAGAAAAGAAAATATGGCTGGGCATGGTGGCTCACACCTGTAATTCCAGCACTTCGGGGGGGGCTGAGGCAGGTAGATCACTTGAGCTCAGGAGTTTGAGACCAGCCTGGGCAACGTGGTGAAACACTGTCTTGACAAAAAATGCAAAAATTAGCCAGGCATGGTGGCATGCACCTGTAGTCCCAGCTACTCACAAGGCTGATGTGGGAGGATCTCTTGAACCTGGGAGGCAGAGGTTGCAGTGAGCCTAGACCATATCACTACACTCCAGCCTGGGCAAGCCAGACCCTGTTTCAAAAAAAAAAAAAAAAAAAAAAAGGAAAAAGGAAAGAAAGAAAAGCAAAGATAATGACCACCGTAGGCAGTCAGACTGGAGTGGTGATCAGGAAGTCTTGTCCCGCAGTGCTCTGTGGCAATGGCTAATAGACCATGGTGTTCTTAGGGTGAGTTAGATGGGTAGAGAATGGGGGTGTTACTTGATTTTAACTGAAAGCGAGGGACCAGGGGCTTGAAAGCCCATTCCGTGATCATCTCTCTAATCCCTGAGTTCCTATTTGGGATGCATGTACATGGCATTGGTTCTCTCACCTGTGGAGAAACGGCCAAGTGCAAGCTCCTAAAACTTCTGCCACAGCCAAGATAGTAAAACAGAGCAGGCCGGGTGGGGTGGCTCATGCCTATCATCCCAGCACTTTGGGAGGCCGAGGTGGGCAGATTACCTGAGATCAGGAGTTCGAGACCAGCCTGGCCAACATGGTGAAACTCCATCTCTACTAAAAATATGAAAATTAGCCAGGTGTGGTGGTGCACGCCTGTAGTCCCAGCTACTTGGGAGGCTGAGGCAGGAGAATCGCTTGAACCTGGGAGGCGGAAGTTGCAGTGAGCGGAGATTGTGCCAGTGCACTCCAGCCTGGGTGATGAGAGTAAAACTCCGTTCTCAAAAAATAAAATGAATAAATAAAAAAGAGCAATGCTGTAACTCAGGTGGAATCCTAAAGATCAATATCACCTGCAAAGATTTAAAGATCAAGTTGGTGGTGGCCTCCGTCACATCCCTGTTTAATGTGCCAGGCTGGTCCCTGCCCAACCTGATAGATCTGACAGGAGAGGGGGTTACCATAAATGCAATCAAGCCAGGGCCCCACCTGCAGCTGCTGTGGCAGACGTAAGGTCTTCACCGAGTATACCAAAAGCCCTGGAAACTGATGTGTGGTGCATTGATGAGGCAAAGGCATTATTTTCAATCCCCATCAGAGAAGAGGATCAGAAACAGTTTGCAATCTCCTAGGAAAGACTGAAATTCACATTTGCTGTCTTGCCCCAGGGTTCTGTTAACTTGTATGAAGAAACTGAGGCTAATCTGACCCTGCTGGGGGATGTTATAGGATGTACCAGACGCACTGCAGGAGCGACTGTAAGAGGCACTGGTAATGCAGCATGAAGCCTAAAATGTCAGAGCTAGCGTGATGAAGAATTATGACAGGCAGGCTAGGCGCAGTGGCTCACGCCTGTAATCCCAGCACTTTGGGAGGCCAAGGTGGGCAGATCACTTGAGGTCGGGAGTTCGAGACCAGCTTGGCCAACATGGTGAAACCTCGTCTCTACTAAAAATACAAAAGTCAGCCAGGTGTGGTGGTGATGCACGCCTGTAATCCCAGATACTCAGGCAGCTGATGCAGGATAATTGCTTGAACCCAGGAAGTGGAGGTTACCATGAGCTGAGATCATGCCACTGCACTCCAGCTCGGGTGATGGAGTGAGACTCTGTCTCATAAATAAATAAATAATAAAATAATCATGAAATGCAGCCTGTCAGAGCAAGCTCAACACAACCAGCGACACAAATTCAATGTCTGCTACTGAAACTAGGATGTATAACTACTGTAGCTCTAATTGCAATTAAATAGAGCTAAAAATCCACTACAACTCACTAGCCACTTGCTGGCTACCTACCTACATACATTCACAGTGTTTTTTTGTTGATCAGTATGACATTCGTTGATTATATATTTATAAATGGGTATGTTCCTTTGGATCTCGATTTCTTCCCCACCCGAGCTCATCTGCTCTTCATTACAACATAATCCAAAGACATTTGTCTTCCTGCTCCACAAACCATCATGCTGCTCTGTTATGTTGACGGCAGCATCCTAACTGGACTTGGGAAACAGGAAGGTGGCAACTGCTTGAATGTGGGGCATCTGTGTGCCAGAAAGTCGATGAAAAATACTACAGTGATTCTGGGTCCTGTAATCACAATGAAGCTTTTATGGATCCAATGGTCCAAGGCATGCCATGGCATTGCCTTTAAGGCAAAAACCAAGTTCTTGCACCTTTTACTTCCTACCACTGAGAAAGAGGCAAAGAGCTTCTGGCAGCCTCTCCCAGGGACCTAGCTCTGGCTCACTTCCTGAATAACTGAAAAGGCTGGTAGCTTTGAGTGAGGTCCATAGCAAGAGAGGACTCCAGGTTCAGGCTGGGATGCAAGCTGGCCTGTCACTTGAGCCGTGTTACCCAGAAGACCCAGTGGAGCTAGACACATCTATTCTACTCAACATTGCACTGTCAGTCCTGGTCATTCCAATAAGGCAAGAAAGAGAAAGGTACAATGATTGGGGAAAAGGGGCCACACCTGTAATCCCAGTACTTTGGGAGATTGAGGCAGGAGGATCACTTGAGGCCAGGAGTTTGAGGCTTCAGTGAACCATGATCACGCCACCTCACTCCAGCCTGGGTGACTGAGCGAGACGCTGTCTCTTAGGAAAAAGAAAAAAAACAAGATTGGATAAAAGATATCATATTCTCAATCAATAGGATTGGGCATGTAGCCTGGGCAACATAGGGAGATCCTATCTCCACAAAAAATAAAAACAATTAGCCAGGCATAATGGTCTATACCTGTAGTCCCAGCTACTCAAGAGGCTGAGGCAGAGGATCACTTGAGTCCAGGAGTTCAGGCTGCAGTGAGCTACAGTGGCACCACGGCACCCTAGCCTGGGTAACAGAGCAAGACCCTGTCACAAAACAAAAAATATGATTGGGTATGAAAAAAGTATAAAAGAATCAACTGATAAGTTATTAGAATTAAATGACATTAGCAAGGTTTCTGGGTCCAAAATGAATAGTCAAAAATAAATTGTGCTAATATTCATAGCAGTTTTAGTCACAATACTCAAAATCTAAAAACAACTCAGGTATCCATCAATAGGTGACTATATAAATAAAATGTAGAATAGCTATACAACGGTGTATTGCTCAGCTACAAAAAGGAACAAATCAGTAATACATATGGAGCCACTTACTGATTGATTAACTTAGCTCCAGATTCACCCTTCAGTCCACACCTGCTGTCATTGGCTGGACTCCATCCTTCTCCTTGGCTGTGGGCACGATGTTAAGCTTTGTCAAAAGAGGGTGCTCAGGCCGGGTACAGTGGTTCACGCCTGTAATCCCGGCACTTTGGGAGGCCGACGCAGGTGGATCACGAGGTCAGGAGTTCAAGACCAGCCTGGGCAATATGGTGAAACCCCGTCTCTACTAAAAATACACAAACTGGCCGGGCGCGGTGGCTCAAGCCTGTAATCCCAGCACTTTGGGAGGCCGAGACGGGCGGATCACGAGGCCAGGAGATCGAGACCATCCTGGCTAACACGGTGAAACCCCGTCTCTACTAAAAAATACAAAAAAAAAAAAAAAAACTAGCCGGGCGCGGTGGCAGGCGCCTGTAGTCCCAACTACTTGGGAGGCTGAGGCAGGAGAATGGCGTGAACCCGGGAGGCGGAGCTTACAGTGAGCTGAGATCCGGCCACTGCACTCCAGCCTGGGCGGCAGAGCGAGACTCCGTCTCAAAAAAAAAAAAAAAAAAATACACAAACTGCTTGGGCATGGTGGTGGGTGCCTGTAATCTCAGCTACTCGGGAGGCTGAGGCAGGAGAATTTCTTGAACCTGGGAGGCAGAGGTTGCAGTGAGCTGAAATCGGGCCACTGCACTCCAGCCTGGTGACAGAGCAAGACTCAGACTCAAAAAAAAAAAAAAAAAAAAAAAAAAAAAAAAAATTGCAGGTGCTGGAGGGAGCCTGCAGAAGGCAGGGGCTTGTGGATCTGGTGCCTTCTCCTTCCTTCCTCCCTTCTTCTTCCTCTAGCATCCATGTACATAGAGGACCGCGATGGTGCCCTGCCCCAGGCTTGGCTGAATGTCTCCATCCTGAAAGCAGCTGGCCTGTGGTTCCAGGATCCACTCAGACTGGCGGGGTGACCAACTCATCCAGGCTCTCCCAGGACTGGCCCGCTTTGCAAAGTGGAATGCCATGTCTGGGAACTCGCTCAGTCCCAGGCAAACCGGGATGCTTAGTTTCCCCATAGCCCAGACTCCTCCAACACAGCTTTTAAAGGTAGAGGAAAGCTCAGAACTCCGCGCTCATCTCCCCAGGTGCTGAAGGGCCATGTTCCCGCCAGGACCACAGCCCAGCCCTCCACAGCTAACGACAGAGATGGCTGTGCCTCCGTTTTCAGGTTTTGTTCCCTTTTCTTCCCTTCCCTCTTTTCTCCTAAAATGTGCGAAGGAAGTTGGGGATGAGAGGGAGGCTTTTGACAATATGAGGAACATCCCTGGCGTTCTTTCTCGAGAAGCCCTAACATCTACCACCCTGGGTCCCCTGCTTAGGATACTCACCGAGGACATCGATTTCAATGCGGCGCTCCAAGAGCCCCTGGAACACCTCGGGGAAGCACAAGAAGTAGGGGCGACTCAATCCAGGGACTCCAGCTGGGACCTCCGGCGAGTCCCTCAGCTACATGCCCTCCTGCCCTTGCTTGCAGCTTCACCCTTGGGAACTGTTTCTCAAAGTGGTGCCTCGGCCTGTCTGCAGGTGGAAGGCAAGAATCTGGGGCCTCAAAATCCGCAGGCTTAAGGAGCTCCTCTGGTGCGCTGACGCATACAGCAGCGCACCTGCGGCGTCTCGTGGCTGGCTCGTTCACCAGGCACGCAGCTGCACTTCACCAGATGACGCCGATTGTTTCTTAAAGTGGTGGTGCCTGGTCCACCCCACCACAGTCTTTATGAGTTCCCGTTGCTCCCCATTCTCTCAATATTAGAAGCGGCCAGGTTTGTCAAATTGTTGACAGTCTCGGGACAGTAACAGTATCCCATTAGAACCTGCATTTCCCTAATTATTAATCAGGTGGAGCTTTTGTCATGTATTTAATCGCCTAATCATGTTTTCTTCTGTAAAATGCCCATTCATGGGCCAGGGGCAGTGGCTCCCGCCTGTAATCCCAGCCCCTTTGGGAGGCTAAGGTGGGAGGACCACTTGATCCCAAGTGTTTAAGATCCTATCTCTTAAAAAAAAATTAGTTGGGTGCAGTGGTGCATACCTGTATTCCCAGCTGCTTGGGAGGCTAAGGCAGGAGATGCACTTGAGCCCAGGAGTTGGAGGCTGCAGTGAGCTATGGTCACACCACCGCACTCCAGCCTGGATGACAGAGCGAAACCACCTCTAAAACACACCAAAAAAGCCCATTCATGTCTTTTTAATATTTTTCTCTTCAGGCCAGGCGCGGTGGCTCATGATTGTAATCCTAGCACTTTGGGAGGCCGAGGCAGGCAGATCACGAGGTCAGGAGATCAAGACCATCCTGGCTAACATGGTGAAACCCTCTCTCTACTTAAAATACCAAAAAAATATATATATATTAGCTGGGCGTGGTGGCCGGTGCCTGTAGTCCCAGCTACTCTGGAGGCTGAGGCAGGAGAATGGCGTGAACCTGGGAGGTGGAGCTTGCAGTGAGCAGAGATCACACCACTGCACTCCAGCCTGGGCGACAGAGCGAGACTCCGTCTTAAAAAAAAAAAAAAAAGAATTCTCTTCAGTTGTGTGTGTGTGTGTGTGTGTGTGTGTGTGTGCGCGTATTGCTACTTAAGCCCGTCTCAAATGTATTCAGCGGTTTCATTAACATATACCATGTACAATAAAGGCCACAGACTTCAGTGCACAGCCTAGAATTTGAGCATAACCGCTACCCGGATTGATACAGAACCTTTACATCACCCCAGAGTCCTTGTTCCCCTTCTCAGGCATGTCTCTCTTAGAGATGATCGCTATTAACAGTGCTTAGTTTTATCTGCTTTTGAACTTCATGTAAATCAAATCATAAAGTGTGTGTTCTTTTGTGTCTGGCTGTGAGATTCACCCCTATTGAGGCATTTATCAGGAGTTTTTTATTGTCATGTAATATTTTATAGCATGAATAAACCATGATTGATAAACACTTGTGCCATTTCCAGTTTGGGGCTAACATGAATTAAACTGCTATTAACATTCTTATTCATGTCCCTTTCTAGGCTTACACACTCGTTTTGTACATACTAGGAGATGAATTGCTGGGCCACAGGGCAGGCATGCTCAGTCTTGGCAGATAATTTCTTAACAGTTTTCCAAGTGGTTAAGCCAATTTCCACTCCCACCAGCACCATACGAGAGTTCCTGCTGCCCTACGTTCCCCCCAACACTTGGTATTGCCAATCCTTTTAAATTCTGGTGGTGGGTGTGCAGGCACATCTCATTGTGACTTTTAATTTGCAAAACTTGGATCACCAATGAGGTTAAGCGTTTTTCGTGTAGTTAATCGACCATTCATGTTTTCCTCTGTTAAATACCTGTTCATGTATGTTTCCATTTGTTTATTTGAATGCTTGTGACTTGGTAATATTTAGGAGTTGTGCACATATTCTGGGCACTAATACCGTTTGGGTAAATGCATCGCAAATCTTTCCTCCCAGTCTCTCTTTCTTCCCTGGGGCGGAGAGGGGAGACTCTGCACTTCGTCTCCAGTGTCCCATGTGTGCACCATTTTAACTGAAGATCTGGGCCACCGGGCTCAACACACACTTCCACGGCAGCTGTGGCTTCAGCCGTCTGTCTGGATTCCTACTTTCATATCCTTTTCGGCCAAGTATATTTCCTGCTAGCTCAGTTATAGTTACAAGTCCCCAGCCCTGTCACCATATTTCATTCAGAATTTTTCGGGATTTGTTTTAAGAGGCATAATCAGGATCTCTAATCTGCAGGTTGTCAGAACTGGAAGTCTCCAGTTACTTTTGAATGTTTTCTTTTCTTTTCTTTTCTTTTCTTTTCTTTTCTTTTCTTTTTTCTTTCCCCCTTCCCTTCCCTTCCCTCCCCCCCCTTCCTTCCTTCCTTCCTTCCTTCCTTCCTTCCTTCCTTCCTCTCTCTCTCTCTCTTTCTTTCTGTCTTTTCTTTCTTTTCTTTCTTTCTCTCTCCTTCCTTCCTTCCTTCTTTCTTTTCCTTTTCTTTTCCTTTTCTTTTCTTCTCTTCTCTTCTCTTCTTTCTTTCTGACAGTCTCGCTCTGTTGGCCAGGCTGGAGTGCAGTGGTGCAATCTCGGCTCACTGCAACCTCCACCTCCCAGGTTCAAGCAATTCTCTGCCTCAGCCTCCTGAGTAGCTGGAACTATAGGCACATGCCACAACATTTGGATGATTTTGGTATTTTTTGTAGAAACAGGGTTTTGCTATATTGGCCAGGCTGATCTCGAACTCCTGGCCTCAAGTGATCCATCTGCCTCAGCCTCCCAAAGTGCTGGAATTACAGGTGTGAGCCACTGTGCCCAGCCATGTTTGAATTTTCATGTTCTCACTATAAGCATCCTCCACAAAAGGCAATGATTCTCAAAGTTCAGGTCCACAGACACTTGATCAACGGTGGGATGTTTGCTACAAAAACAGATTTCCAGGCCCTGCCCTGAAGTGTTAAATCAGAATCTCTGGGGATAGAGCCCAGGAGTCTTATTTTTTGTTTAATTTATTTTAATTAATTTATTTATTTTGAGATGGAGTTGCCTAGGCTGGAGTGCAGTGGTGTGATCTCGGCTCACTGCAACCTCCACATCCCAGGATTAAGTGATTCTCCTGTCTCAGCCTTCTGAGTAGCTGGGATTACAGGCACCAGCCATCATGCCTGGCTAATTTTTTTTGTATTTTTGTAGAGATGGAGTTTCACCACGTTGGCCAGGCTGGTCTCGAACTCCTGACCTCAGGTGATCCGCCTGCCTCAGCCTCCCAAAGTGCTGGAATTACAGGCGTGAGCCACTGCGCCCAGCTGAGTCTTCTTTTTTTTTTTTTTTGAGACAGAGTCTCACACTGTCGCCTGGGCTGGAGTGCAATGGCATGATCTCGGCTCACTACAACCTCCGCCTCCTGGGTTCACGTGATTCTCCTGCCTCAGTCTCCTGAGTAGCTGGGATTACAGGTGCACACCACCACTCCTGGCTAATTTTTTGTATTTTTAGTGGAGATGGGGCTTCACTATGTTGGCCAGACTGGTCTTGAAATCTTGACCTTGTGATCTGCCCGCCTCGGCCACCCAAAGTGTTGGGATTACAGGTGTGAGCCACCACGCCTGGCCTGAGTCTTATTTTTTAAACAAGCATCCCAGATAATCTTACCCGCTGAGCCATCACCCTAGGGAAAGCTCGCAAAGAGCTGCTCAGAGACAAAATGACATGCTTTGAGTGGCTAGAATACCCATTTGCAAAAGAATGAAGCTGGACTCCATCCTCACACCATATAGAAAGGTTAACTCACAACGGACCACAGACCTACATGTAAGAGCTAGAACTATACAACTCTGAAGAAAACATAGGAGCAAATCTTCGTGACTCTGGGTTAGGCAAAGCCTTTGTAGACACCAAATGTACACGTGACAGAAAAAATAGATACGTTGGACTCAATCCAAATTAAAAACTTTTGTACTATGAACAGCATCATCAAGAAAGTGAAAAGACAACCCACAGAATGGGAGAAAATATTTGCAAATCATATATCTAATACAGGACTTGTCTTTAGAATATACAAAGAACTCGGCCAGGCGTGGTGGCTCATGCCTATAAATCCCAGCACTTTGGGAGGCCGAGGCAGGTGGATCACGAGGTCAGGAGATCGAGACCATCCTGGCCAACATGGTGAAACCCCCGTCTCTACTAAAATTAAAAAAAAAAAAAATTACCTGGACCTGGTGGCGGGCGCCTGTAGTACCAGCTACTCGGGAGGCTGAGGCAGGGGAATCGCTTGAACCTGGGAGGTGAAGGTTGCAGTGAGCAGAGATCGCGCCACTGCACTCCAGCCTGGTGACAGAGCCAGACTCTGTCTCAAAAAAAAAAAAAAAAAAAAAAAAAAAGAATATGTAAAGAACTCATCACTCAATAATAAAAAGACAAACCATCCCATTTTAAAGTGGGCAAAGGATCTGAATAGACATTTCTCAGAAGAAGACATACAAATGGCCAATAAGCATATGAAGAGTTACTCAATGTTCTTAGTCATCAGGGAAGTGAAAATCAATGAGATACCACTGCACACCCATAGGGTGGTTATAGAGACAGATGTGAACAAGTGTTGGCAACAATGTAGAGAAACTGGACGCTTCATGCACTGCTGGGGGAAATGTAAAGTCTTGCAGCTGTTTTAGAAACAGCCCAGTGGTTCCTCAGAAGGTTAAACAGAATTATCAAACAACCTAGCAATTCCATTCCTGGGCATATACTCGAGAAATTAAAACATCTGTCCACACAAAAACTTATATGCAAATGTTCACGGCAGCGTTATTCATAACCGTCCAAAAGTGGGCACAACTGAAACGCGTTCAGCTGATGAATGAATAAACAAAATGGGGCATATTCATATGATGGAATATTACTGTGCAATAAACAGGAACGAAGGACTGATCCATGCTACGACGCAATGAACTTTGAAAGCATCAGAAAGAAACCAGACACAAAAGGCCACATGTTGTGTAATTCCATGTATGATTGTATGTGAAATGTACAGAATAGGCAAATCCATAGAGACAGAAGGTAGAGGAGTGTTTGCCAGGAGACTGGGTGGGGAGAAGGAAATGGGGAGTGATGGCTAACGGGTATGGGGTTTCTTTGTGGGACAATGAATTGTTCTTAAATTAATGGGAATTGTACAATTCTGTAGACATACTAAAAACCATTAAATTGTACACTTTTATTTTTATTTATTTATTTATATTTACTTATTTATTTCGAGACGGAGTCTCATTCTGTCCCCCAGGCTGGAGGGCAGTGGTGCAACCTCGGCTCACTGCAACCTCCACCTCCTGGTTTCAAGCAATTCTCCTGCTTCAGCCTCCCAAGTGTCTGGGATTACAGGCGCCCACCACCACGCCTGGCTATTTTTTGTATTTTTAGTGGAGATGGGCTTTCACAATGTTGTCCAGGGTGGTCTCAAACTCCTGACCTCAGGTGATCTGCCCGCCTCAGCTTCCCAAAGTGCTAAGGCATGAGCCACCACGCTCGGCCTAAATTGTATACTTTTAATGGATGAATTTTATATGTGAATTATTTCTCAATAAAATTGTTTTATATATATTATCAATGAATACATATATATTTTTTAAAGTGGCTAGGAGGTTTGTTGCTATTCATTCTCCTCCATTACATACAATGATGGAATTTCCACCTGTCAGTCTGTTATGCTTTGTAGAGTGCATAAATATATCACTATAGATGAGATCCTGATGCTTGCCCAGCTTCAGGTACAACCTCCCCATGAATCTAAGGCAGCGGGCTCAGTGAATAGACATCTCCGACCTGGGCCCGTAGAGAGGTCCACATTTTTTGTTCTTCCTCTCCATCTGGATATCAGGGGAGTATCTTGCTGTTTCTGAGAGTAACCAACTGGTGCCCCAGTGGTCATAACTAAATTAGATGTCAGTGTCCTCATTCTGGCTGCGGGGTCCAAGATCAATTGGAAAAGATTCACAAAGGAAATATGAGCTTGATAGGAAAAACTGGAGTGTACTGTGTGGACATTACTCAAATACAGAAGTGACGGCTGTGAAACTTGACCTCAGCCCTCTCATGCCAGGGAAGGAATGCCCAGGCTGGTCAGTCTGTAGCTTGTTTGATGCTCCTGGGCTGTTGATAAAAAATACAAATAAAAAATAGGCCGGGCGCGGTGGCTCACACCTGTAATCCCAGCACTTTGGGAGTCCGAGGCGGGCGGATCATCTGAGGTCAGGAGTTCAAGACCAGCCTGGCCAACATGGCAAAACCCCATCTCTTCTAAAAACACAAAAATTAGCTGGGCGTGTGCCTGTAATCCCAGCTATTCAGGAGGCTGAGGCAGGAGAATTGCTTGAATCCGGGAGGCAGAGGTTGCAGTGAGCTGAGATGGTGCCACTGCCCTCTAGCCTGGGCAACAGAGCGAAACTCTGTCTCAAATCATCATCATCATCGTCAGGCAATTGTTTTGCTAAAGGGCAAACTTCGTTATTAGGTCCTAGAGCCTGGGCCCTGGCCGTTTTGCCCTTCTTGGAATCTGGAGCTGACCCTGGGAACCCCTGTGTGTGGAGACAAGTATAAAATTGGTCCAGTGCACAGTGCAGGGCTTTGTCTGTCTTATCACCTGCTATAGGCCCAGAAGAAACGGGTGCGTCGGGCAGAGTAGTGCTTGTTTAGTATTTGTGGAATGCATGAACCTAAGAACTGAAAAATTCATTAACTCAACTTTTTTTTCTACTTTACTTGATAGAGACGGCTTTAATAATGACCTTGGTCTCCTCCGGTTAGAAGTGGACAAGGGACCCTTTATTATTATTTTTATTTATTTATTTTTCTTTTTGGAGATGGAGTCTCGCTCTGTCCCCCAGGCTGGAGTGTCGTGGCACAAATCTCGGCTCACTGCAATCTCTGCCTTCCAGGTGCAAGCGATTCTCCTGCCTCAGCCTCCTGAGTAGCTGGAATTACAGGCGCCCACCACCATGCCCAGCTAATTTGTTGTAGTTTTAGTAGAGACGGGGGTCTCACTATGTTGGCCAGGCTAGTCTCCAACTCTTGACCTCAAGTGATCTGCCCACCTTAGCCTCCTAAAGGGCTGGGATCACAGGCGTGAGCCACCACGCCCAGACAAGGGACCCTTTTTAAATGCTCAAGGCTCTGGCCACAGAATCCTCAGTCTCCCCACCTGTAGAATGGATATCACAGAAGGGACAAGTCCAGGGGAGGAAGAAGCCTTGGCCCTGGAGGCAGGAGACCTTGATTCCTTCTGTGGAAGGAGTGAATCGGCAGGATCTTATTGGTTGCCTTTCAACAACCTCAGTATTTTTTTTTTTTCCCCAACCAAGTCCTCTTCGTTGAGATATTCACTCGTCCCGCACATGGCTAAGGCTCCAGGGCAGACTGAGCGTTTCCTAGTCAGTGTAAGATGATGAGCACAGGACACCACCTGGCGATGGCTGTGGGCCCACACCTGGGCTTGGGACTGAGCCAGAATTGAAACACTAACAGTATATGGAGAGTGGTCCCCATATACCCCTCGCTTCCCTTCCCTCCCTCTTTTTTGGTGAGAACGATGACTTTCCTGAAAGTTCTCATTGGCCAGAACTTTGTTCCATGGTCACCCTAGTTGCAGGGAAAAATCAGGAGTTTTAGGTGGTTACCTTAGTAGCCTGAACAAAGTGTGGGTTCGATGGCATGGAGGAAGGGAACCCCCAAAGGAAGGCATCCATCAGTGTCTGCCTCACCAGTAAGAACATTTAGGGACTGGGTGTGGTGGCTCATGCCTGTAATCCCAGCACTTTGGGAGGCTGAGGCAGGAGGATCACTTGGGCCCAGGAGTTCAAGACCAGTCTGGGCAATGTAGAGAGAACCCCATCTCTACTAAAAATAAAATGACCTGGACATGGTGCTCTGCATGCCTGTGGTTCCAGCTACTTGGGAGGCTGAGGTGGGAGGATCACTTGAGCCTGGCAGGTCAAGGCTGCAGTGAGCTATGATTGTGTCACTGCACTCCAGTCTGGGACTGGACCATGTCTCAAGAAAAAAGAAAAAAAAAAAAAAAAAAAAGAACCCTTAGGTTCTGTCTCTTCTTCCTCTATCATTCTATTATGAAGTGTTGCAGTAAACATCCTTAAACGTGTCTCCCTGTGCACGTGTGAGTTCAAGGGTAGAAGCTGAGAAGTGACATTGTCCCATGTTGAATGGGTGGGGTACATTATGTGCGTTTCACATTTTAGTAGATGCCGTCACGGTGCCCTACAAGGTGACTGAACCAACTCATATTTCCCCTGCAGTGGGAGAGAATCTGTCTCCCCAGTTTCACCAGTCAGTTCTCTCTCTCTAGGGCTGGACAGTGCGGCTACCTTGTTCACAAAAGGTGGGTGATTCAGTGAGAGGCAGGACAGCACAGTGGGGTCACATGCCCTAGGTCGGCCGCCGGCTGCCTGTGTGAGCTGAGGAAGCCATTGCCCTCTCTGAGCCAGTTTTCCCATCTGGATGATGGAGATCATAAGTTTTCTCCTGGCCGGGCGCGGTGGCTCAAGCCTGTAATCCCAGCACTTTGGGAGGCCGAGGCGGGTGGATCACGAGGTCAGGAGATCGAGACTATCCTGGCTAACATGGTGAAACCCCGTCTCTACTAAAAATACAAAAAAAACTAGCCGGGCGTGGTGGCGGGCGCCTGTAGTCTCAGCTACTTGGGAAGCTGAGGCGGGAGAATGGGGAGGCGGAGCTTGCAGTGAGCCGAGATCACGCCACTGCACTCCAGCCTGGGAGACACAGCGAGACTCCGTCTCAAAAAAAAAAAAAAAAAAAGTTTTCTCCTTTGCCAGCCTCTTGTGTGGGTGAAATGAGCCTGTGTGTGCCCAGGCCTCACCATAGGGGCTGGCCCAGGACTGGTGCACAGCACATGGACTCCCGCCTATTTGCTGTCTGCGGGTCCCTCAGATGCCTTCTTTTCCAGATCAGGCCAAGGAGGGGTGAGGACTAGGCTGATTTTTAAAATCTTGCCCAAATTCCTTTCTAGGGGGTCTGGGAAGTCATGCCCTACAAACCATAAATTCTCATCAGATGGGTTTTATTTAGCTCTGTATATCGTGACTTACTTTCCAATCTGACTCTGGCGTAACAAGGGAAAATGTCAACATGTTTCACTCCAAAATCTATTTCCTTGCCGTACCTTGGAATCGCCCTGCCAAGTCTCTTGTGGGAAAAATCCACATTCTATAGAGAGTCCCCTTCCCCTTTGTTTTCCTTCCTTCCTTTCCAGATTCAGGAGATAATCAGCTAAGAGCCAGGCACCCTTTTAAGTCCAATAAGAAACATTTTACAACCTGCTCTCTCCGAAGTCTGCTGTCTGAGAGCTTCCTCTGCGCAATAAAGCTTGATCTCCGCAATCCTTTATCTTAACCTCAACATTTCCTTTTTATTAATCCCAGGTCTTCAGATAAACTCAACCAATTGTCAACCAGAAAATGTTTAAATTTACCTATAGCCTGGAAGCTCCACACCATGCACAGCCCCCCCTCCCCACCCCCCAGCCCGCTTTGAGTTGTCCTGCCTTTCTGAACAAAACCAGTGTATTTCTTAAATGTATTTGATTGATGTCTCATGCCTCCCAAAAGCATATAAAACCAAGCTGTACCCTGACCTCCTGGAGCACATGTTCTCAGGACCTCCTGAGGGCTGTGTCACGGCCCACAGTCACTTATATTTGGCTCAGAACAAATCTCTTGGCCGGGCGCAGTGGCTCACACCTGTAACCCCAGCACTTTGGGAGGCCAAGGCGGGCGGATCATGAGGTCTGGAGATTGAGACCATCCTGGCCAACATAGTGAAACCCCGTCTGTACTAAAAATACAAAAATTAGCTGGGTGTGGTGGCGAGTGCCTGTAGTCCCAGCTACTCGGGAGGCTGAGGCAGGAGAATTGCTTGAACCTGGGAGGTTTCAGTGAACCGAGATCGCACCACTGCACTCCAGCCTGAGCGACAGAGCGAGACTCCATCTTAAAAAAAAAAAAAAAAAAATCTTAAAATATTTTATGAAGTTTGACTCTTTTCGTCAACAGGGAGTAGCCCAGTTCCTCCCCTTTTAACTTCTGTCAAGCACGGTGATTAACATGGCAATCAAACCAGAGCTTTCACCACGGGATCACTGCCTGGAAGAAGCAAGACTAAATGGAAGTAAGCACATGGATTAAAACTGAAAATGGGCCAGGCATGGCGCCTCATGCCTATAATTCCAGCACTTTGGGAGGCTGAGGCAAGAGGTTCACTCGAGTTCAGGAGTTAGAGACCAGCCTGGGCAACATGGCAAAACCCCGTTTCTTCAAAAAATACAAAAATTAGCCAGGCGTGGTGGTGCATGCCTGTAGTCCCAGCTACTTGGGAGGCTAAGGTGGGAGGATGGATTGAACCCGGGAGGTCGAGGCAGCAGTGAGCCGAGATCATACCACTGTACTCTAGCCTAAGTGACAGAGCAAGACCCTGTCTCAAAGAAAAAAAACAAAAACTGAAAACGGAGCTCTTCTATACATATGTAATTTTTTAGGTGTTTATTTTATTTTATTTTTTTTGAGACAGAGTCTTGCTGTGTCGACCAGGCTGGAGTGCAGTGGTGCGATCTCAGCTCACTGCAACCTCCGCCTCCTGGGTTCAAGCAATTCTCCTGCCTTAGCCTCCTGAGTAGCTGGGACTACAGGCATGAGCCACCACGCCCAGCTAATTTTTGTATTTTTAGTGGAGACGGTGTTTCACCATATTAGCCAGGCTGGTCTCGAACTCCTGACCTTGTGATTTACCCGCCTCGGCCTCCCAAAGTGCTGGGATTATAGGCATGAGCCACCGCGCCTGGCCAAGGTGGGTGTTTTAAAAGCTGCATTTGTTGAGTGCTTCTGGAGCCGGGCACTGTGCTGAGATCTTTATCGGCATCACCACTCCTTATCCCACAGCAAGCCTGTGAGGCGGCTACGGTTTCTAGCCTCAAGTTGGTTGTGAGAAGAGAGGCTCTGTGGGTTGGGACTCCAAGGACACACCACGCGCTGGTGCTGGAGCCACTACTTGTCCCAGGTCCGACTTCAGAGACCCGGCCTGCACTCCACTTTACCACCACTGTGGGCTTCACCTGTCCTGTGTCCCCAGACCCCTACATGAGGCCAACTTCCAGCCGCCTCACCTTCAGGACGCATGAGACTGTACCCAGCACGCTTTATTGGCTTTTTAGGGGAGCTTTGGAGAGGTTGGAGGGCTGGGGGCAGGGGATTAACTCTTTCTCTGGGGCGGCGCTCCTGGCTCTGAACCCATCAGGGGATTTTCTTGGGCAGGGGATTAATGATGCCGCTCTCGATGTATTCAAAGACGGTGTATGGGTCCTGGTCTCCGTTGACGGTGATGGCCGACCCATAGAGCTGCTCCAAGTCGGCCGAGTTCCTGTAGAACAGGTCCATTTTCAGCTTGACCTGCTCTTCAGCATCCTTCGGGTTCTGCAGGAGGCGAGCCTGGATCTCCATGGTGGGAGGTGGCTTGTACATGAGGTGGTACCTGCAAGGGAGGAAGGAAAGCAGGTGACCCACGGCCTGGCCCGGAAGCAGGGGAGAAGGGGACCCTCTACTCTATTGTGGACCAATTTGGGGTGTCCTGGCTACCACCACCATCACCAAACATTTGCTGCTGTGGACCGCTGTGTGCACACATTTGACTGATGGGCCCTGGAGCTACAGAGATACCCATGATGTGCTCCCCGCTCAAGGGAGAGGGAGAGAGATCAGTGATAGAAGGACAGAATACAATCATACATGGGCAAATTCTTTCCTTCCTCCCTCCCTCTCTCCCTCCTTCCCTCCTTCCTTCCTCTTTCCCTCCTCCCTACTCTCCTTTTCTTCCCTCCCTCCCTTCCTCCCTTTCTCTTCTTCCTTTTCCTTTTCTTTTTTGAGACAGGGTCTCACTCTCTCGCCCAGGCTGGAGTGCAGTGGCATGATCTTGGCTCACCACAACCTCCGCCTCCCAGGCCTGCACCACTACTGTCCAGCTAATTTTTGTATTTTTAGTAGAGAAGGGGTTTCACCATGTTGGCCGAGCTGGTCTCGAACTCCCGACCTCAGGTGATCCACCCGCCTTGGCCTCCCAAAGTACTGGCATTACAGGCATGAGCCACCGTGCCTGGCCTCTTCTTCCTTTTTCCTCCCTTCTATTCAATGTTTATCTGCACTGAGTCCAGTGTTAAATCTGCCGCTGACAGTGCTATGGTAAGCAGGACAGGTCTGTGCCTACCGAGCTCACAGTTAGCTGAGGGAGTGGGACATTACAGCACCTGTGGAGATGGAAGGAAGTGCCACAGCCGTTCACTGGTGGGAGAGACTCCAGGGACAAGGTGACATGAAGGCCACAGTACTTGAGATGGGAAAGCTGCAAACTCCCATGACAAATCAGGTCTACGTTTTAGAAAAATCCCTGCACTTCCTTCCTGCCCCGCCCCACCCCACTCCTGCGTCCCTACCAAGAAATGGGACCCTGATTGTCAGGAGAGATGGCAACACCTGCCTCTGAGTGACTGTGGGGTTTTCCATTGCATTTCAACATGAGTGCAGTGCTTGTACTTGGTCAGACTGCAGAATCAAACTCGGAATTTACCTCCTGTAACTATGGGAAGCCTCAAAGGAAACTTGTGCCCGTGGGGATGGGTTTGTACAGCAACCACCGCCGGGATGCATCGTGGTTGGAGGAAAGGCCAGTGAGGAAACGCACAGGTGACGCCCATCCCAGGCTGCTGTTTCACATGCCGAGATTAAGCTGTTGACCCCAGGATAGAGTGGGTGAACATTTCACCATTGTGTTGCTTTATTTATTTTTTTTTTTTTGAGGCGGAGTCTAGCTCTGTCGCCCAGGCTGGAGTGCAGTGGCGCGATCTCGGCTCACTGCAAGCTCCGCCTCCCGGGTTCCCGCCATTCTCCTGCCTCAGCCTCCCGAGTAGCTGGGACTACAGGCGCTGCCACCACGCCCGGCTAATTTTTTTGTATTTTTAGTGGAGACGGGGTTTCACCGTGTTAGCCAGGATGGTCTCGATCTCCTGACCTCGTGATCCGCCCATCTTGGCCTCCCAAAGTGCTGGGATTACAGGCTTGAGCCACCGCGCCCGGCCCATTGTGTTGCTTTAGATACACATTTTCTGGTTATTCTTCCAGGCAAAGAGGGTCAACAGATATTGCACAGAACAACCAGTTGGATAAAGTCCATTTTGATAATCGTCCTTCAGTGGTCACCAGTGTTATCCCTGCAATGGTTCCACCATGGCACTGGTCAGGCAGTTGGGTCTGGCCCCTGGCAGCCCCCAGATTGCCAATCGCCAGGAACACAGCACAAACCTCTCCCCAGTGACTGGATCAATTCTTCTCAGAGTCAGCCGCTCCATGATGGAATCAAATGGCACATTCAGGAAAAATACCCTATAAGGAAATAAACCACATTAATAATGTTTTTTATTTCCTGTATTTTATGATGCTTTGACATCCCGGGTCTTGCGAATCCTGGAGAGACTGCTTCTCCCAGGGCTGGCTAACTCCTAGAGCCAGCAAGGATTGTGCCTGCAAAACTGCCTTTCATGTGCAACCCAACCACTCCAGAGCCTGTGTCCCCAACCGCTTCCTTCATCTGACTCTCATACCCCAAACCAATATTTTTCCTGCCCTAAATCACCACAGGGCTGGGTGCCAAGCATCCCTATAGACCAGAGCCTGCCAAAATTATTCCAACTGCCCAATCCTACGCTCGCTGTGACTTGTCTGCCTTCTGGGACACGCTATCCCCTCACTCCTGCTCCCTCCTGACCGACTGTGGTGCCTCCCCAGGTGGTCCTGCATGGCGTGGCGTGCCCCCCTTTTCTTGGGAGCTGTGAGTAATAAACTCTTCTTTCAGTGACATTGGCTTCTCTGTATCATCACCTGGTTACCTCTATACATTCGATTTGGGGTGCAATTAAGACAAGAACAAGCAGATGGTCATGGGGAGCAAACCCCAGGCTGGACTCTCGTCACCCCAGACGAGCGTGGGCATCATTTCCCACATGTGGGTGGAGCCACTGGAGCCACTGCTCAGGGCTCTGGGATACCACACTTGGAGGTCACCAGGGGCAGATGCGGGACAGGAGGGCTCCCTGTAAGGATACTCTCAGCTCCCCTGGTTCAGGGACAGCTCTCAGCCCTCATCGCTCCTGGGGGTGGGACTCCCAGGGATGGGGATCATTGTTTGGGTGAGCTTTGGGGGAACATCTTGTTCTCCAGAGCCACACAGTCTAGTCACAGAGAGGCTAGACTCTCACCTCCACTATGGACTTGCTGTGTGAGCTTGGACTACTGACCCAGCCTCTGTCAGACTCAGTTACCCCAACTCTAAAATGGGGCTAATTATAGTTCCCTAGTGTTGAAGATTTAACGCGATAAAGTGTGTGACAAGCTAAGTGCGAGGTCTGCACAGACTCGGTGCCCCAGCGTGGCAGCTGTTATAATTTAATCACCGTTCCTGGATACCCTTCCTGGGAGTTCAGGCTCCCTGACTGCCCCTGCCCTCCTTGGAGAGGTGGGCTTGGTTGTTCTCAGCTTTCTCTCTTTCTCTTTCTCCTTTTTTTTTTTTTTTTTTTTTGAGACGGAGTCTCGCTCTGTCGCCCAGGCTGGAGTGCAGTGGCGCGATCTCAGCTCACTGCAAGCTCCGCCTCCCGGGTTCACGCCATTCTCCTGCCTCAGCCTCCCGAGTAGCTGGGACCACAGGCGCTGCCACCACGCCCGGCTAATTTTTTGTATTTTTAGTAGAGACGGGGTTTCACCGTGTTAGCCAGGATGGTCTCGATCTCCTGACCTCGTGATCCGCCCACCTCGGCCTCCCAAAGTGCTGGGATTACAGGCGTGAGCCACCGCGCCTGGCCTCTCTCTTTCTCTTTCTCAAAGGAGCCCCTGGACCCAAAGGAGCAGGACACTCCTGCCGATAAGCCCAAATCAGAACCCAGCAGAAGAGATGATGCTCACTCCTCCTGATTCTCAGACTGGGAGCACCAGGAAATTCATCTCTCAAACGCCTAGTTCCAATGGTTTAATCCTCACCCCCCTTTTTAGGGCAATGGAACACTTACTTTATATAAAACCTTTTTTTTTTTTTCTTTTAGAGGCAGGGTCTCACGTTGTTGTTCAGGCTGGAGTGCAGTGGTACAATCACGGCCCACTGCAGCCTTGACCTCCCAGGCTCCATCGATCTGCCCATCTCAGCATCCTGAGTAGCTGGGACTACAGGTGTGCACCACCCGACCCAGATAATTTTTTATCTTTTTTTCAGAGATGGGGTCTCACTATCTTGCCCAGCTGGTCTCGAACTCCTGGGCTCAAGAAACCTGCCCCCTTCAGCCTCTCAAAGTGCTGGGATTACAGGCGTGAGCCACCATATCTGGCCTATATAAGACCTTAGGAGAGTGGTTCTCCACCAGGGGTGATTTTTGTCCCCCAGAAACCACCTGGCAAAATATCTGGAGCCATGTTTTGTTTTCCCAGCTGGACGGTGATGCTGGAAAGCACCTTCTAATGTATAGGACAGCACCCACCTCAAAGAATGATCTGGCCCCAAATGCCAAGTGCATGGTTGAGGAGCCGTGTTCACACAGTGTGTGAACAAACACAATGACAAGAGATGTGGCTGCTCTGGCTGGGAGAGGTGCGGCTGGGGAAGAGCCAAGACCCCGAAGCTCCCACCCACAGAGCTAAGCCAGGTCTTCTAGCGCTGAACCATCTTGGTTCATTTTTTAAAAATAACTTTTAGAACATTCCATTGCTCACTTACTATTTGCTCGTTTGCCCTTTAATTCATTTATACATATGTTTATCAAGTGCTGGCTGTGTGTCGGACACAGTAGGAAGCTCCAGTGTTTACCAGCTCACCATATGGAATTTAGGCACTACATTTAAGAATCTCCTCCTTGACGACATTGACGGGGTCCTATGACTGGCATGTGCAGTGTCCACTGGGGCCAAAGTTGGTGACAACATCAGCGACAACAAGAAAACAACAGTGACAACAAACACTCCGTGTGCACCTAAAGCCTTGTATTCATTTCACTTTCAAGAAGGTAAACTCAGGCCAGAAGCACCTCTACGTGCGGAGAAAACACACACAAATGAGACCTCCCTGCTTCCCTCCTAGCATAATCAAAAGATTAAATCAAAAGATGAATCGAAAGATTAAAATCCCAAATGTGGAAATCCCGAAAGCCAAATTCTGAGCGATTCGTGCGTTTTCAGCAGTGCCCAGGCTAGCTGTATCATGTTAGGCGGGATTATTACCTTGTTATTGTCTTGGAAACTAAATATGGTTTCGGGAGGTACCTATGGGTGCCAAGTCAACAATACGGTGGGAGACTTTTCAGTTATTTTCAGACTGCCTCCTCCAAGTCAGTGAACAAAAGCAGCCAGTCACTGACATCCTTGGAATTCTCCAGATGTGTTGAGCGGGCTGCCAAGAGGCCACGCTTTGGTAGGTCCAATGGGACACTGGTTCCCATGAGGCCCAGACCTACCTTTGGGGCACAGGTGTCACCTGCTTTGTCCAGAGCAATAAAGCACGTGCTCAAGAAATGCTTGTGAAGGAATGAAGAAATGAACCAACGGTACCCAGGCCTAGCATTCTTTTTAAAGTCTCTGCCCACTGCCTGTTTTTTTATTTTTTTTTCATCCCTGCTTCCCCCCCCCCCCCGCAAAAAAAAAAAAAAACTCATCTAACTGGTAGAACTGAGAGTGATCTAAAATCCTAGGGTTGGGCGGGATCTTAGACCTGTAATTCCCAGGGATCAGTTGCATCAGAATCCCATCAGGAGCCTTTGACAGTGGATGACTATGCCCCTCGCCCAGAACTGCTGAGTCAGTGGCATTGGAGGGAGCCCAGTGTGGCCCTGGTGACTGGAATCCACTGCCTTAGAAAACACCCAGGCCAGGGATTCTGAGCCAGGCACCCCACGGGTCCTGTGAGCCCCGGAAATTCGATACAAACTGCTGACCACATGGAGAATGTGTGCCCTCCTGGGTGCTGGGTGGGCTCGTCAGATTCTCAAAGGGCTGCTGGTCCTTAAACGTCATTATGAATCTGAGTCAAAACCTCATGTTCTACAGGGAGATGAGGGACCTGGCCTCGGCAAAGCCAGGGCTGGCCCCGATCCCGCACGCTGTCCTCACGCTCACTGTTCTCCTTGGTTTGTAGACACCTTTTCATTCTCCTGATTCCCTCTGGGGCGCCACCCTGATCCCCTTGCATCCCTGTGGCTTGGCTGGAACTACCAGGTATGGATCATAATCCTGAAAGACCAATCCCCAATGTCCCAATCCCAAACGCTGAAATCCTGAAAGGTTCAAAATCCCTAAAGTCTACATTCTAATGTCTAAAATCCTGAAGATCACAATTTCAAAAGACTAAAATCCCAAATGTGGAAATCCTGAAAGCTGAATTCTGAGTGATTTGTGTCTTTTCAGTGGTGCCCAGGCTAGTTGCACCATCTTGGAAACTAAATATGGTTTCAGGAGGTGCCTATGGGTGCCAAGTTGACAATCGGTGGACTTGTGGACTTAATTTTATGTGTCATCTTGACTGGATGAAGGAGCACCTAGCAAGGTGGTAAAGGATTCTTTGGGGCATGTTTGTGCAGGTTTCTCCAGAGGAGAGGGCGGTGAGTCTGAGAGGGTGGGTGCGGAAGCCCTACCCTGCCCTCAGTGTTGGTGGGCCCTGCGTAATCAGCCAGGGTTCCGGAGACAACCACTACAGAAGGCAAACTGGTCTCTCTCGGAGGGCTGGACAGGCTGTGCTTCTGCTGCCTTGGACATCAGAAATTTGATTTCATGGAAGTGCTTATCACAAGGCTGACTGTGTGTGAGCACTGCATATGGACATGGAAAGTTTAAAACTTCCTCAGTGAATGACCAGATGTCCTATTTATGCATCTGCATTTGAGAAGGATAAAGTTTCTTGAGAGCTCAGCTCTCTGGATGACTATATATGTGGTGGTGACCCATCTGGGTTTTTGGTCAATCTTGTCAAAAGACTGAGGTTGTGCTGAGGTGGGAGGATCCCTTGAGCCCAGGAGTTTAAGGCCAGCCTAGGCAATATTACGAGACCCCGTATCTGAAAAACAAAACAAAAAACAAAGGTAGGTTGTCTGTCATGGTATTTCAGATGACCACAGTTGCAAAGCTGGGTTCCCACAATTACCAACCATAGTAATATGCATCTATACATTTCATTTTTAACCTATTTCTTTATGAAGATGATTCATCTACTCAAAACTGTAATACCCGTGTGACTGCTATTAGTGTACCTGGAGTGTTTATGCTTGTTAAACAAGCTTGTTTATGCTTGTGAAACACCTGAGTGTTTATGCTTGTGTTTATGCTTGTGGAATACGTTATTATGGCCAATTTTATTGTGTAAAGTGGCCTACAAAGTGCTCTGTGGTGTTTTTAATATCTCAGATAAATCCCCTTTTCAAAATGTAAATAAACATTTTTTAAATAATTAAAAAATGTTTTTCCCAGAATTATATTTTTGGGATTTCGATCTTTCAGCATTGTGATTTTCAGAATTTTAGACTTTAGGGATTTTTGACTTTTCAGGATTTTAACATCTGGGATTATGGCATTCAGGATTATGTCTTTCAGGATTATGATCGGTTCCTGAACTAGTTTGCCCCAGGGCTGCAGGGCTGGGCCTGAGGGAGGCCCAGAGGTCACCGATCTGAGTGCTGGCTCCTCCTGGCCACAGGAATTTGTTTAGAATGCAAGGCTGATCCAAGCCAGGTCTATGAGAGGCCACCCCAGGGCTTGCTGGAGAGAAGTGAGCTTCATTTCTGCTGAGGCTGCAAAGGCAATGAAGTGGAAGCCCGGGGTTGCCTGGGGCCCGCATCCATAGAAAGCCTGAGAATGAAGTTCATGCCATGACAGCAGAAAGATGGCGAGCCATTTTTGGGGCCCTGGATCAAGCTGTGCCTGTAGCCAACTTCAGCACGTCACTGACATGAATATATATCTATCTCTTCTCTTGCCTAAGCTGGGTTTCCTGCAATTGTTACCCAAAGGACACATCATATGTTCAGTTTTTCCAGTGCCACTTGCTTCTAGAAAATGTGTGAACTTAAAACAACTGTGAGTCCCTGAGCACAATCGCTTTCTCCTTTGAGGTCAGCTTCTCCCGTGGCCTTGCTTCTCCCTCTCTCACTTTGCCCATGCTGTTCGCTAAGCTTTGCTTCTGCCCAGTCGCCAGGAAGCCCCTCACTGGTGCCTGATGAAAACTGAAGCTGCCCGACTGGGCGCAGTGGCTCATGCCTGTAATCCCAGCACTTTGGGAGGCCGAGGCTGGTGGATCATCTGAGGTCAGGAGTTCGAGACCAGCCTGGCCCATATAGTGAAACCCTGTATCTACTAAAAATACAAAAAAAATTAGTCGGGTGTGGTGGTGGGCACCCGTAGTCCCAGCTACTTGGGAGGCTGAGGCAGGAGAATTGCTTGAACCCGGGAGGCAGAGGTTGCAGTGAGCCAAGATCGCGCCATTGCACTCCAGCCTATGCAACAAGAGCAAAACTCCGTCTCAAAAAAAAAAAAAAAGAAAAGAAAACTACAGCTGCCCCTCCATGAAGCGAGTCCAACTGTTTCCCCAGCAGCCTGGAGGGGCCGGGAGCCATGAAAAGCCATGTCCTCCTTGTACGTGTGCTTGATAATGACTTCCATTCACAATGTGCTGCAAAATAACAGCCACCAAACAAAACAAAACAAAACAAAACCATGCGAGATCGGGGAGTGTGTAAATACAGGGAGTGCAGGTGTCGCAGCGGCTTTCATCCCTGACGCTGTGAACACGCGGCCCCCCTCGCACCCCCGGTACTGCGAGGCCCAACAGCAACACCAAAACACGGCTGTCACCGCGGCTGGCGGCTCTGGATGCCGACGCCAGTAGAAAGGAAGCAGGTTTGGAAATCCCTGATAATTGAAGCTGCTTCATAAACAAGCCCCATTTGAAAGATTTTTAACCCAGCGTATCAAGACTGCTTGTCGTCATTCAAGGGAATGGCTTGTGAAAGGCTGGCAAGATCAGACGCACAAGGACACCAAGTGGGTGCTTGAAGCACACTGCTGGGGACAGCCTCGCTGTGGAGGGCCCTGCTCCATGCTGGAAGCTTCTGATTATCCTGGCTCATTGCGCCCAATGTGAGGGCCAGGTGGCGGGGTACAGGGGCAGCCCAGGCCACTCTGCTGAGTGCTACTGCCCTGTGCACACCCCCAGCCACTGGTTTTCTGTTTTCTGCTGTTTATTTACAGAGCCAGGAAAGGGAGAAGGGTGAAAGCAAAGAATACTGAAAACAGGGTGTGCTGGGCAGACCCTCCTGGTGTGGGTGAGGGAATTGGGTGCCTGGATTGGCCAGGGGCGGGCACTCTACCTGCCCTTGGCTTTGCAGAACTTCAGGCTGGTAGATGCTTCAGGAAGGGAGGTGGAAGGTGCCTTTGGAGGTCTCTAATCCCTGCTCCAGGTGGGCACCTGGATCAGCTGCCTCAGCACCTCCCTGGAGCTTATTAACGGTGCTGCCCACTCACTGGAGTCCATGTTTAACAAGATCCTCAGTGATGTGTAGGCACATTAAGGTTGGAGAAGGGTCACTCTGATCCGTTTCCAAGATTTGTCTGGTGTTGAGACTTATCTGGAAGGCTCACCTAAAATACAGATTGCAGGCATCCCTTCCCCCAAGAGCTACTGAACCAAAACCTCCAGGGAAGGGGCTGGGAGGCCTTTATTTGTAAGTCAGCAGTTCGGGTGATTTTCATGCCCAGGCAGGTATGGGAGCCATGGCTCTCATCCATGGTCTCACCCTTGGCCGCACCCTGAAACCAACAAGAGCTTTGAGCATGCTGAGGCCTGGGCACTACTCCCGGAGATGCTAGTGTAATTGGTCCAGGGTGAGGCCTGAAAATGGGGATTTTTAAAAGCTCCTCACTGGGTGTGGTGGCTCACGTCTGTAACCCCAACACTTTGGAAGGCTGACACAGGAGGATCGCTTAAGCTCAGGAGTTCAAGACCAACCTGGGCAACACAGTGAGACCCCATCTCTACAAAAAGACTTTTAAAATTAGCCCAGTGTGGTGGTGCACTGATAGTTCCAGCTACATGGGAGGCCAAGGTGGGAGGGTCGCTTGAGCCCAGGAATGTGAGGCTGCAGTGAGCTACAACCACACCACTGCACTCCAGCCTGGGTGACAGAGCAAGATCCTGTCTAAATAAATAAATAGGTTGGGCACGATGGCTCACGCCTGTAATCCCAGTAGTTTGGGAGGCCGAGATGGACAGATCGCCTGAGGTCAGGAGTTTGAGACCGGACTGGCCAGCATGGTGAAACCCCATCTCTACTAAAAAATACAAAAATTAGCTAGGCATGGTGGCGTGCGCCTGTAATCCCAGCTACTCAGGAGACTGAAGCATGAGAATCGCTTGAACCCGAGAGGTGGAGGTTGCAGTGAGTGGAGATCGCGCCACTGCACTCTAGCCTGGGCGACAAAGCAAGACTCCGTTTCTAAATAAGTAAATAAATAAAAGCTCCCTGGGTGGCTGTAGTGTGTAGCCAGGGTTGAGTACCACTGCCCTGATTCAATCTACTTAGTCTACTGGGTCCCAGAGAGCTGAGGGGTTCGTACTCTGTCACTCTGATCATTGGTGTCAGATATCCAATGACAACTGGGGGCTCCAGACCCACCCTTGTAATGCCCCCTCCAGCCACACTGCCTGAGACTCTGTTTGAAGAACACAGGAAGCCTCTTTCCTCAATGACCTTGAAGCTCATCCCCTGCTTTCATCACTGGAAACTGAGGGTGAAATTTACTCTGGATCCATGGATGGATTTCGCAAGTTGAGAGATACGATGTACAATAACTGACTGCAAATATGATGCCCAGTTCTGCCCAGAGGCAGGGGCCTGACTGTGTTGGCCTCTTGATCTTAACCAATAAGCCTCCACTATTGCAAAACCCTACACAAAGCAATATGATATAACCACAGGGAGATACTACTTCACACTCAGTAGAATGACTGTTACACATTGAAAAACAAACCATACAATAAGTGTTGGCTAGACTGTAGAGCGATTGGAACTCCTGCACATTGCTGGTGGAAATATAGCATGGTGCAGCCTCTGTGGAGAATGATAGGCCGGCTCCTTGAAAAATTAAACATAGATCCAGCAGTTCCGCTTCTGAGGATATAACCAAAAGAACCGAAAGCAGGGACTCGAACAGGTATTTGTACACCAATGTTCTTAGCAGCATGATTCACAACAGCCAAAAGGTGAAAGTAACCCAGCTGTTCATCAATAGATGAATGGATAAACAAAATGTGGTCTATACAGTCATGCATTGCTTAATAACAGGAACACATTCTGAGAGTTGTGTTGTTTCTTGAACATCATGGAGCACACTTACTCATACCTAGTTGGTATAGCCTACCACACAACTAGGCTACAGTCCTGTACAGCATGTTACTGTACTGAATACTGTAGGCAATTATAATGCAATGATAAGTACTTGTGTACCCACACATATCTAAACATAGAAAAGGCACAGTAAAAATATGGTATCAGAATCTTATGGGACCACCATTGTATGTGTGGTCTGTCATTGACCAAAATGTTGTTATGCAGTGCATGACTGTACATACAATGAAATACCATTCAGTCTTTTTTTTTGAGACTAAGTCTCCCTCTTGTCCCCCAGTCTGGGGTGCAATGGTGCGATCTTGGCTCACTGCAACCTCTGCCTCCCAGGTTCAAGCGATTCTCCTGCCTCAGCCTCCTGAGTAGCTGGGATTACAGGTGTGTACCATCATGCCCAGCTCATTTTTTGTATTTTAAGTAGAGACAGGGTTTCACCATGTTGGCCAGGCTGGTCTCAAACTCCTGACCTCAGGTGATCCGCCTGCCTTGGTCTCCCAAAATGCTGGAATTACAGGCGTGAGCCATCACGCCTGGCCAATTAGTCTTAAAAAGGAATAAAATTCTGACACATGCTAAAACCTGGATGAACCTTGAGGACATTATGCTAAGTAAAATAAGACAGACACAAAAGGACAAACATTGTATGACTCAATTTTTTGAGGTCCCTAGGGTAGTCAAATTCATACAGACAGAAAGTAGAATGGGGCTTCCAGGGGCAGGGGGAAGGGGAAATTGGAAGTTAGTGTTTTAATGAGTCTAGAGTTTTAGTTTGGGATGATAAAAAAGCTCTGGAGATGAGTGGTGGTGATGTTTGTACAACAATGTGAAGGTATTTAATGCTACTAAACTTATACTTCAAGATGATCAAAATAGTAAGCTTTATGTTATGTATATTTAACACACGCACACGCAAACACAAGCAGTTAGTAGACATTATAATGAAGGCAACTGGGGGAGAGAAGTTCTCTGACCTTGAACAAACTTACAATTTAATGAGGTTCTGAATACATGCACATATACAAATAAACGCATGGACAAAACAATGAACCATATGATAGTATTAATTCTACACAAACTATAATGCAAATGCTACATAAACTCTTTCAGAAAATAGAGGAGGAAGGAATATTGATTTTATTAGTCAGCTTTTCCTTGATACCGAAAACCAGACAAAGACATTAAAATAAAACTACAGACCAACATCCCTCATAAACACAAATGCAAAAATCCTTAGTAGAATATTAGGAAATTTAATCTAGCATTACATAAAAGGAATAACATGTTACAACTAAGTGGGATTTAGCCTGTGAATGGAAAGCTAACATTCAAAAGTCAATCAATATAATTTACTGTATCATTAGAAGAAAAAGTTTATAATCATCTCAACAGATGTGGAAAAAGATGTGACAAAATTTTACACCAATTCCTGATAAAAACTCTCAGCAAACTAGAAATAGAAGGGAAATTCCTCAACTCAATAAAGGGCATTCACTTAAAAACTATAGTTAAGATCATACTTAATGCCCAAAGACTAAACACTTTCTCGCTAAAATTGGGAACAAGGCAAGAATGTCCACTCTCACTTCTACTATTCATCATTAAACTGTGAGTCCTGGATTGTACAATAAGACAAGAGAAGGATATAACAAGTATATAAATTGAAAACAAAAATATCCCATCACTGTCTCTATTTGTCATCTATTTGTAGATGACATGATTGTCCAAACAGAAAGTCCCAAATAATTTTCAAAAAAAGCTACTAGAATAGGTAAGTTTAGTGAATTTGCAGGATAAAAGATCAATATACCAAAAAAATGGTCTTTCTAGATACTGGCAATAAACAGAAATTGAAATTTTAAAGTACCATTTATAATAGTACAAAAATAAAATATTTAGGTGTCAATTTAACTAATACTAGGTCTGTGTACTGAAAACTACAAAACGCAAATGAAAGAAATCAATAAGACAAATAAATGGATAAGCTATACCATGTTCATGGATGCAGAGACTCAATATTGTAAACTGTCCATCATCTTCTCCTAATAGATCTACAGATTCAATGCAATTTCAATCAAAACATTCCAACATGTTTTTTTGTTTGTTTTTGAGAGACAGGGTCTCACTGTGTTACACAGGCTGGAGTGGAGTGGTGCACAGCAGTAAATCATAACTCACTGCAGCCTCAAATTCCTGGGTTCAAGTGATCCTCCCACCTCAGCCTCCTGAGTAGCTTGGAAGGCATGAGCCACCATGCCCAGACAACAAGTTTTTAAAATATTCTATACAAGTTAATTCTAAAATTTATATGGAAAAAAGGAATTAGAATTATTAAAACAATGTTTAAAAAGAAAAGCAAATTGATTTTAAGACTGACTACAAAACTTCAGTAATCCAGGCAGTGTGGGGGTATTAGTGAGAAGACAGACACATAGATCAAAGGAACAGAATACAGAGTACAGAAATAGACTCCAACAAATGTCATCAATTACTTTTCAACAAGGTTTGAAGGCAATTCAATGGAAAAAGAATAGTCTTTTCAACCCAGTGATGCTGGAACAATGGGACATCCACATGCAAATAATAATCTTGACCCACACCTCACAGCATATACAAAATTCAACTCAAAATGGATCACATACCTAAATGTAAAACCTAAAACTTATTAAACTTGTAGAAGAAAATCTTTATGACTTTGGGTTGAAGATTTTCCAAGATATGACACTACAATAATGATCTATAAAATAAAGAATTGATAAGTTAGACTTTATTAAAAACCGAATAATTAAAAATATCTGCTCTTCAAGAGACATTAAGAAAATGAAAGATAAGCCACAGACTGTGAGAAAATATTTGCAAAACACATACCTGACAAAGGATTTGTATCCAGAATATATAAAAATGTGAACTACATGCACAATACTTGACATATACAAGGAGGCACAGACCCCTTACTACCTTAGTATTTGCAAATGTGATGCTCAAACTGGGAAGATCTGGCCTAGAAAAATAGTTTCCTGAAAAAGGCTTAATCTGCCTCCTCCTTCCATGGCAATGACGCTGTTTGGGTTTTAAATGAAGTCTCAGCTTCTGTCACACAGCGCCTCTTCTTGGGTCTGAAACACACATCCAGGGTGCACCCTTCTCAGGCAGGCTGCAGCTGACTCTGGCTGTGGAATAATTGTGGGGTGTCTCTCGAGGGGAGCTTCGCAGTGACCACCACAGAAGGGACCCAGAGAGAGAGGAGCGCCATCCAGAAAAGTGCAAAATGACACAGTGGATTGCCACTTAGAATGGTCTGCTTATCTTTAATTAAATGTGTGCCCGTGACACATCAGAGTGGAGATGTAACATCGCCATCGAGCAATGGCAACCTGTGGGGCATTCACGTAACACAGAGCAGGAGTGGCCGTTTTGTATGGATTTGTCAGGACAAGGTCTCTGTCTAGTCTAAAGGGAGAGAGAGGCCACATCCATGCCTAGGGGCAGGTGTGAGCAACAGGCTGTTAGAGAGTGCAAACTAAAATGGAAGATGAGGATGAGCAGAGGATGAGAGGAAGAAAGCAGCCTTGGGAAGAACTGGGCAGAAAGTGCAAGTGAGTCATGCAGAGACTACTAACAAACAGAAAACCAAAGTGAGCCACTGTGGGAGGAGTTGGTCTCTGAGTACCCTGGGCGTGGGCAGTCTGAGCACCGGCGCTGGGACAGCCTTGCAGGCGCTGTGTCCTCCGTTCCTGGCATGTGCTAAGTGCTAAATAAATATTTAGCACACGATTTCCCATTGCTGAATTACTTTTTTTTTTTCCTTTTTTGAGACAGAGTCTCGCTCTGTCACCCAGGTGGAGTGCAGTGGTGTGATCTCAGCTCACTGCAACCTCCACCTCCTGGGTTCAAGCGATTCTCCTGCCTCAGCCTCCTGAGTAGCTGGGAATATAGGCGCCCGCCAACATGCCGGGCTATTTTGTATTTTTAGCAGAGATTAGGTTTCATCACGTTAGCCAGTATAGTCTCGATCTCCTGACCTCGTGATTTGCCTGCTTTGGACCTCCCAAAGTGCTGGGATGACAGGTTGGAGCCACCGCGCCCAGTCAAAGTATCTTAACGTGGGCAGTTTTCACATCCTCAAGTCTATTCCCAATGACTGTTCAACTCTTTTTTTTTTTTTTAATTTAAAAAAGTTTAAAAACCAAGTTCCCCCCTTTTCTGTTGGTCAGTACAATTTGATCACAATAAATATGTCCTTTATAGCTCAGGGTCAATTCAAACATTCATAAGAACACAAACAATACTGTGTTCAGACCACTCGTTTGGTACTCTAACAGAACCATTGTCCATTTCTAGCTAGACTGGGACCGGAGGGACAGTTCAGGGATGTTTACCTTGGGCAACCTCTCCTTTGAGCCAAGGATAGTTTCCAAAGGAAGTAATCCAGGGGATACACTTGCTCATTGGTGAACACTATTACAACAAACAACACAGAAGTATGTTCATGACTGTTTTTTTTTTTTTTTTGAGACAGGGTCTCACTCTGTCCCCCAAGGCTGGAGTGCAGTGGAGCCATTATGGCTGGCTGCAGCCTCTATCTCCAGGGCTCAAGTGATCCTTCCATTTCAGTCCCCCAAGTATCTGGGACCACATGTGTGCTAATTTTTTAATTTTTAATTTTGTAGAGACTCTCCTTATGTTGCCCAGGCTGGTCTTGAATATCCTGGGCTGAAGCGGACCTCCAGCCTCAGCCTCCCAAAGTGCTGGGATTATAGGCATCAGCCACCATGCCTGGCCTGATATATTGTTAATTTAAAAAATCAGGTTATATATCAGGCAATGTATAATACTGTTTGATCCCACTCAAAAAATGTATAGAAAAGAAAAATAATGCAACATTAAGAATGATTATTTCTGGGCCGGGCATGGTTGCTTATACCTGCCATCCCAGCACTTTGGGAGGCCGAGGCAGGGGGATCACCCGAGGTCAGGAGTTTGAGACCAGACTGGCCAAGATGGCAAGACCCCATCTCTACTAAAAATATAAAAATTAGGCCGGGCATGGTGGCTCATGCCTGTAATCCCAGCACTTTGGGAGGCTGAGGCAGGCGGATCACAAGGTCAGGAGATTGAGACCATCCTGGCTAACATGGTAAAACCCCGCCGCTACTAAAAACACAAAAATTAGCCAGGCGTGGTGGCAGGTGCCTGCAGTCCCAGCTACTCGGGAAGCTGAGGCAGGAGAATGGTGTGAACCCGGGAGGCGGAGCTTGCAGTGAGCCGAGATTGCGCCACTGCACTCCAGCCTGGGCGACAGAGCAAGACTCCGTCTCAAAAAAAACAAAAACAAACAAAAAATTATCCAGGCATGCTGGTGGATGCCTGTAATCCCAGCTGCTTGGGAGGTTGAGGCAGGAGAATAGCTTGATCCTGGGAAGCAGAGGTTTCAGTGAGCTGAGATCATGTCACTGCATTCCAGCTTGGGCAACAGAGAGAGACTCTGTCTCAAAAAAAAAAAAAAAAAAAAAAAAAAAAAAGACTGTTGCTGCTTATCTTTACTTTCTCTTTTCAGCTCCATATATTTAAAAAACTTTTTACAATATGTAATATATGATTTTTGTAAGGAGAAACAAGCCAGAGTTTTTTTGTTTTGTTTCATTTTTTAAGTCAAGTTCAAGCCAGACACAGTGGCTTGTGCCTATAATCCTATCTACTTGGGAGGCTGAAGCAGGAGGGCTGCTTGAGGCCAGAAGTTTGAGACCAGCCTGAGCAACATAGTGAGACCCTCTCACTAAAAACAATTAAAATAAAATTTAAAAAGTGAACTTCTACTAACATGGAAGTCAGGAAGAAGAGAGAAATACCCTGTGTACCACCAGCAACAGCCTTGCCTTCCGTAAACCAGGTCCGGGCCCCAAGGCGGGAGGAAGGGCAGGTTGATGGCGGGGATGTTACGAAGTAGTGGCAGAACAAGGCCCTTACCTTGCAGGGCAAAGCACGCATTCTTGTTTGGTTCCCACACAGTGGCATGCTGGTAACCCAGCTTTTGGCAGTGAGGTGGGTCGACCCCTGATTTGTAGCATTTGCCAATATCCCCATCATCTAGTCAATTTCAAGCTGCCACATGCCGTCCTTAAATGCGGAAGAGAAGTCCACATTCGGACCTCAGGAGCTGGCGCAGGCCAGTTCTAGCACGCCCCTGCCACAGCAGCCCTCTAAGGTGGAGCAGGGATTACTGTTCCCATTTTACCAACAAGGGTACTAGTCAGACGGCCACTTTTTATCAGGCACTGTGTTTGAAGCCAGCCACTTCCTGTGTGTTGTAATCCTCACAACACCCACATGAGTGATTATGGATGATGCTGACTTTTCACATGAGCAAACACATGAGGTCCAGAAAGATCAGATGCCTGCACAAGGTTATTTGGCTAAAAAGGGGTAGAGACTTGAACCCAGGACAGTCTGCTTCCAAATTCGTGCCCATAACCACGTGGGGGTACCATCTCTCTCCAACAAGGAGCTCATCTTGCACTTAGTGACCGTGTGTGGTGGGCTGAGTTCCTTGCTTTGAGCCTTCTCCAGAGGTGCGAGACATGGAACAGACATTTCTAGGGAGATGAGAGGGAAGAAGTAAGGCTCCTGACTCTGCAGTGGAATGAGCAGCTGGGATGGGTGGGACTTGGTTCTGGTCAGCTCCCAGTTTGCATTTGGACATGAATAGAGACCTGTGCACCTCTGGCCTCCTGCAGTCTTAGACCTGAGCACCCCCCCAGCCCACTCTGGGGCTGCATCCCTCACCTGCATGGGGGGCCCAGGTGAGGAACCCACCCAGGCCTTGGAAAATGCGGTTGATGAATGGTCATCTTCATCTCCAGGGCTGCACTCCTTATCAGAAGCATTTGGCTCCTTTGTTGATGGGTGCGGATGCAGAAGGGTTGACCAATCCTAGTGTCCAGAGACTTCTTTGAGGTGGCATCTGGTGTGTTGTCCTACTCTCAGAAGATGGTGGGCCTGGGGGTCCCATCCCCAGCCTGAGGACCCTCACTATCATCTGGCTGTTCCCAAGTGGCACCTGGCCACCCAGCCGTCCCTGCCACATGGGTGGGAGTGCCTTTTTCCCTCATTTCCTGGGATACCCTGGGCAAGTTGAATCACCCATGGCAAGACCAGCCAGTCTGTGCCAGGTCATGGCACCATCTGTACCAGCAGCTCTCAGGTGCAGGTATGGGGCACAGAAGCACACTTTAAAAACTCTGACAGGGCCTTTTTCCTGGTTCCGGGCAGGGCCTGTGTCCGAATCCCCCCCGACATTGCTCTTTCACGCCTGTGCACACTTGGGAGTTAGCAGTCAGTGCAAAGTTCCTGCATGCTCCTGGAAACCCATCGTCTTCGCTGGGCACTGCACCGCACCTTCTACCTGGCACTCAGAGCTCTAACAACCACTTAGCTTGACAGTGGGAACATTAGTCAACACCGATCAACACTGAAGTGGCCCTGTTTGGACACCAGTCAAGATCCATTGGTCAGCAACAGCCCCCAAAAAACAGCTGGGTTGGTGAACATTTCCTCCACGTCCTGAGGTACGGCTGGTGTCGAGAGGCCCCACTCAGATCCCCCTTCCAGAAAGAGCCTGAGGCTCAGCTGTAAGGAGTGTGGTTACCACAGCCTCCAGCTGAAGCATCTTGAGGGTCTGGAGCTCTAGTTTTGGTTTTTGTTTTGACATCTTTACTGAGCTATAATTCACCCGTGTAATGAGTCTAATTCAATGGATTTAGTATATTCAGAGTTGTGCCATCATCAACACTATCTAAGTATGGAATATTTTCATCACTCCAAAAAGAAACCCTGAACCCACAAAGTCATTTCCCCTTCCCCAGCTCCCAGCCCTAAGCAAGCACTGATGGACTTTGTCTCCATGGATTTTCCTATTCTGCACATTTCACAATACACAGCTCTCCAAGTCTCCATCTAGGATAAAAAGAAAGTGGACTTCACAAGATTGTGTTAAGGATTAAATAAGATGATCCATAGAAAGCACTTAACACATAATTACATAGAATATCCACGAGGGCCAGTGTGCCAGGCTGCTTTCACTTAGCCTAATGTTTTCAAGGTTCATCCAGGCTGTTGCACGGATCGGAGAACTTCATTCCTCGTGCAGCCAAACAGGGTTTCATTCTTTGGATCTCTCACATTTCGTTTATGCATCCACCGGTTGATGGACTTGGACATTTTTTTTTTTCTTGAGAGAGAGAGTCTCATTCTGTTGCCCAGGCTGGAGTGTAATGACAATCACAGCTTACTGCAGCTTCGACATCCCGGGCTCAAGCAATCCTTCCACTTCAGCCTCCCGAACAGCTGGGACTACAGCACATGCCACTACGCCCAGCTAATTTTAAAAAACATTTTTTGTAGAGACAGGGTCTCACCATATTGCCCAGGTTGGTCTTCCGGCCTCAAGCAATCCACTCTCCATGGCCTCCCAAAGTTCTGGGATTACAGGCGTGAGCCACTGTGCTGGCCAACCAATGGATTTTTAACCTAAGCTTTTGAGCCAAGGTCACACTCTGGGGTGACCTTTGGCCAAAGACTAAGCACGACAGGGGTACCAGGGCCTGGCATTTCTGCCCAACGCAGCCCTCCGAGGGGCTGTCAGGGGCTGCGCCAGGTCTGCGTCATGATCCATGGCTCCTCACCAACCTGACTTTGGGCTCTTTTCCTGGTCCAGGTGTGCCTTCCCCATTAACTCCTCTTCACTCCTGACCCTGTGTCAGCATCTGCTTCCCGAGATCGCATCCTGACAAGGCACTTAGTGTGTAATAACAACACAGAACCCATGTGGGCCCCCACACCAGCGCTCTTCTGTTAGGCCTCCGTGAGGCCATTTCATCCTCATCACAAACTTGAGAGGCAGGGGGTGTCATTAGAACAGATGAGAGAACTGAGGGACAGAGGAGTCCAGCAACCAATCCAAGTTCCCCGGCCAGATGTGATGGAGCCACGACTCAAAACCCAGGTGGCTTCTCCAGTGTCAGTGCCCTTGGTCACAGCACTCCATTGTGATTCCGCTCAAGCAATAAGGTAGGGACGGGGGTTTGGCCTCCCACTGCTCGGCTCAAGCCACAAGCCCTGGCTGCGTGTGTAGCTTTAGCTCCCCGGGGCTGCCCTGTGAGGCCCAGGTTCAGAGCCAGCTGGAGTCAATGTCATCTTTCTCCACCTGCAACAGATCAGGTGGAAGAGATTCGAGGCGGGAAACACAGCAGATGCTCTGCCATGGAGGCCTACCCATGTGTCTCTGCTCGCGACCTGACCTGCCATCGGGCGGCCCCACAGGCACGGGTCTGAGAGCAGGGTGTGCAGGTCCGGGATCTTTGGGTCACCTGGAGGACAAGTGCATCTCCTTGTCACCGGTCACTGGAAACGGGCAGCGGAGACATGGGTAGGTGTGCTAATTTTGAGGTTTCCTTTCTCAGAGTCAGTCTCCATCAGTGACAAGTGCTGCTATAAAATCTGTCTCTGGTGAAAAGTTACATAAGCACATTCCAGTGTTCCTCTGCCACAGCACCGCTGCTACCCACCGCCAGACTCCCCAGCCCTCACTTTTCTGCTATATCTATATATCTATCTATATAAACGTGCTGCAGAGAAACCTGTGTTTTAACCTTTTCTACAGCTGGAGCTTTTCCATGAATCCCTCTGTCTACACGTGTTTTACTTCTTGGTTTTCATTTTAATCCTTTGCCTTCCATTAATCAGCACCAAAAGTGTTGTATTGATATTTCCTACCTGCCGGGCACTGGTAGTAAGCACGTTACACGCACATGCTGTCTTATTTAATCCTTGTGAGAAGTACACGACCCAGGTACTGTGATCGTGCCCATTTCGAGGGTGCAAAGTCTCGGGCTCTGAGAGGCGTAGGGTTGCCTCCAGGCTGGCCTCCAGGGCCAGCTGAATCTAGGATGCTCCGTTACTGCTCTAAGTTCTCAGATGTAAAATAATCGTGCTTTGCTCCCTGAAGTCGGCAGAGCCTTCCTGAAGTCTCCAGTGAGGATCAGGAAACGGGCAGTGAACCTACCGGGACTCAGGCTGGCTAGCGGGCAGGACTGGAGTTGACCCTGCTTACGTGCCCCCCCTCTCCCGGTGTGCGAGACCCCACCTCAGACTTCCCCGTGTCCCCCGTTACGTTGCAGGTGTTCCGGCTCCCACCCTTCAGTGTGCCTCCCTAAGGACACCGGGCACAGCTGTCTCTCAGGACTAAAGATGAATTCTACAGATTCCAAAAGACCCTTCCTTCCCAGTCACAGCTGCCTTGCCTAAAGAATCTGCCACCGTGGTTGTTAAACCCACACTTTAATTACTCCAAAATTATGTTAAATCCTTGCATAAATATTGCAGTGGCATCTTCTGAAGAATTTCATTACAGTAAGTTGGGTTGCCGCCAGAGCTCTCCACTAAAAAGTAAGAGGAGAATAGACACGTGCCAAAAAAAAAAAAAAAGGATAGATACTGTTTTCAAAATAAAAAGGCGAGGTCATCCTCTGTCAGATCACGCAGGTGTCAAAGAGAAACGGTCTCATAATAGCAGAAATCTCCCATTTTACAGACCGAAGAGGAAAAAAATACCCTTCAGCCCTCTAATCTAATAGGATTCACTTCTGGAAAAACCTAAATCTGATTAAATATTAATAACCAGTGGTATTAATTAAGGGGGAAAAGTCCATCAAGAGAACCCCAATATGTTTCCAGTGTCCCCAGGAAACTGGGAAAATTCACAATCAAGTGTGTAAATGTTCTAAAAAAGGGTCCTGAATATTTTATGAATATTTGTCATAAAACAGAAATAATAACCACTGTGCAGAGCTATTAGAATTAATATTTATGCTGCCCGCCATGAAATATTCATGGGGACAGAGAAAGGGGGGCCATAAGACAAGAATTAATTTACATTGGGCTCGGTTTACCCGCTGGCTTGATGTTTAAAGACGGTTGACAAGCCTCCATATGAATCCGCCAGTCACTTCCCACAGTCTGCGGAGTGGAGGGGGTGGAGACAGGTCCGGGCTGCTGACAGCTCACAGATTGAGTTTCTGACAGCCCTTAAAAAACCTAAACGGACCCCCACCTTTTTCCCCTTCTTCCATTGCCCAAGGCGCTCTGTTCTGCCACCGTTCATCCGATCTCCCCTTCCATCTGCTGAAATTAACGAATTAATGAGCGCGATGCGCTTTACGGTGGGGCCCTATGAATGTTTACAGGCGATTAAATTATAATGCGGGGCGGCTGTATAATTCATGAACCAATTAAAGGAAGTGTTAGTTGATTTGATGGGATGAGGACGTACAAAATGCATTTAACTAATGGGGAACCGCGGGCTGCCCAGGGCCGGTTCCCTCTCTCGGATTACGCGGCTAATTGCTCGACTTTACGGGGCTGTCACAGATAGCCATGCATATTTCATTGTTCTCAAATACTTCAGTTGTGTGCGTTCGTGTCGCGGCTGTAATGTGGAGAAGGCCGGCCAAACTTGGGTGTAGTTACAGTGCCCGAGCTGGGCCCCAGCAGAAACCTGAGCTCCAGAGTCGGGTGTCTGGGCCATTAGGTGATTAAAAAGGCTCAGCATGCGATCGCCTTTTGTTTTACTATGTTCTCTTCAGGACACTAATTCCGGATGCTGACTTCATGACCGTGGCGGCACTGGGGCCCTGATCCCTTTTTTTCCGGGAAATGGAGGGGAGGTCCACAGCCCCCTGTACTGTTCATGCCCTCTGTGCCCTTGAAACCCAATGTCCCCAGTGCAGGGGTCCCTCAGGACAGTCCACCTGAGACAATCCCCAAGCTAACAGTTTCCCTCAGGCCTGACTTTGTCCATCTGTACAAGGTGGTCACTAGGAACTTCTTTAAACGCGGCCTAAACTTGGACCCAAACTTGAAGCTGTCATCAGCTCCTTGAAGTATGTTTGGAAGGAAATCAGCAGAGAAGAGCAAATGCACCCTCCCCAAGAAGAAGTAAAATTATCCTGGTGCTCAGGAAGAGAGGATGCTTCCAGAATTCTGTGAGCCGAAGGACAGAGGAGACAAAGGTGGCTGACTTCCCAGCCAGAGCAAAGGAGATGTTGAGTTTAGGGAGATGCTGCCTTCATCCAGCAATCCCAGCGCGCACTGCGGGGAGCAGGGCGAGACCATCGGAGCCGCGCAGCCAACCAGTCAGTCCTCCAAGATGGTTCTATTCTCTCCTCTCGCTTCCAAGCCAAAGTCTGGCATTCACCTGAGCCAAGCACACGCATGCATACACACACACAGACACACACGAAACGAATGAAAAGCCCTGTGGTTACCACCTTCAATCCTCCCGTGGACGCCTACAAAAGAATTTCTTTTACTCCCACTTTCGTGAGTGGGGCCTGGGCAGCAGCCAGAGCTGGGGCTTTGGGGTCTGCACTCCTGGGATCAAGGTTCACACCCTTCTGCAGACACCAGGGCTGTGTGGTCGAGGGCAGCCCCAGGTTCCCCATCTAAGGGGACAGGGATGGCAATAGGTGAGGAGGATTAAAAGCGCTAACCCGTGGCCTTAGTGTCGAGGCTGGCATGTGATAATTACCCAATTTAGTCAATACTGTTATCACATGATAATAGAGATTCTGACTCATGCAACAGGGAGGCTACATCCATCACTTTTCTCTTCCACAAACACACATGACAGTAGGGTTTGGCTTCCACCCCTTAATTGCGCAGTGGACACTGTGCTGTCAAATGAAGCAAACAATGAGGTCTAAAGAATGCCTTATGGAGGCAGCAGAATAGATCCAGGTGGAAAAGGTTGCAGGAACCCAAGGGCCACACGTGAGGAGAGCACTCAAACAGTCTTAGCTTCAAGGATGAAAGAAGGGCCAACTGCACATTAAAAGAAAGTAAGTTCACTTGGTCTAAAATATTTAATTGGGCCCTAATTTAAAATGAAGTTATCAATTAGTAGCCAAGCTGGGTTTAACGCATTCTAGTTTCAAATAAAACCAAACTATCATTCATCAAATACCACTGCCTTAAATATTTTACCATTGTTACCTTATATCATCTTACAAAGTAAACAGTATTCTCAATGCATACATGGGTCAACTGAGGCTCAGAGGAGCCAAGTGTCTTGGTTCAGAAATCTCTTTTAAGCAAATATTTGTGCAAGCATAAAGATATAGGGACAAGATTTCTCACTGCTGAATTACTTTTTTGAGACAGAGTCTCGCTCTGTCGCCAGGCTGGAGTGCAGTGGTACGATCTCGGCTCACCGCAACCTCCGCCTCCCGAGTTCAAGCGATTCTCTTGACTCAGCCTCCTGAGTAGTTGGGACTACAGGCGTGTGCCACCACACCCAGCTAATTTTTGTATTTTTAGTAGAGACGGGGTTTCACCATGTTGGCCAGGATGGTCTCGATCTCTTGACCTCATAATCTGCCCACCTCAGCCTCCCAAAGTGCTGGGATCACAGGCGTAAGCCACTGTGCCTGGCTTTTTTTTTTTTCTTTTTTTCTTTTTTGAGATGGAGTCTGGTTCTGTTGCACAGGCTGGAGTGCAGTGGTGCGACCTTGGCTCACTGCAGCCTCCGCCTCCCAGGTTCAAGCGATTCTCATGCCTCAACCTGTAGCTGGGATTATACCATGCCTGGCTAATTTTTTTGTATTTTATAGAGATGGGGTTTCATCGTGTTGGCCTGGCTGGCCTTGAACTCCTGACCTCCAGCGATCTGCCTGCCTTGTCTCTCAAAGTGCTGGGATTACAGGTGTGAGCCACCACAGCTTGCCTTACTTTATATGTCTGCTTTTTATTTATTTTTATTTTTACAATGAGACTGTACTATTTCTACAATTAAGAAAAACACTAATTATAAAATCACAGGCTGGACGTGGTGGCTCACGCCTGTAATCCCAGCACTTTGGGAGGCCAAGGCAGGTGGATCACCTGAGGTCAGGAGTTCGAGACCAGCCTGGCCAACATAATGAAACCCCGTCTCTACCAAAAATACAAAAAGTAGCCGGGCATGGTGGCAGGCACCTGTAGTCTCAGTTACTTGGGAGTCTGAGACAGGATAATCACTTGAACCCAAGAGGTGGAGGTTGCGTGAGCTGAGATGGCATCATTGCACTCCAGCCTGGGCAGCAAGAGCTAAACTCCGTCTCAGAAATAAATAAATAAACAAATAAATAAAATCACAAGAAAAGGTTTATTGTTAAAAACTGTGAATTTTCAACTACAGGACCAACATAATGGTGATAACATGTAAGATTAGACCAGACTTCCTTATGTGCAGATCACACAATGCACAGATCTAAAGCTTCATGTGTCTCAGCAGTGGTCTCAGTCTCTTATCAAACCCCCCATATCATTGTGGAATCAGAACTTCATTTCAATGAGAGTGGGCAGACTGGGGACAAGGACACAGCAGATGCTGGCCACTGAGAAGGACAAACAGTGGGACAACCTTTCACCCAGGTGCCAGCCTCCCAGGTGCTCAGGTGCAAGAGGACTCAGGTGAGGAAGTGTGAATAGCTCAGTGCAAATCAATGCCTCTGGTTTAAGAAAATCAAATGAAGCCGGGTGCGGTGGCTCAAGCCTGTAATCCCAGCACTTTGAGAGGCCGAGATGGGCGGATCACGAAGTCAGGAGATCCAGACCATCCTGGCTAACACAGTGAAACCCCGTCTCTACTAAAATACAAAAAACTAGCCGGGCGAGGTGGCGGGCGCCTGTAGTCCCAGCTACTCGGGAGGCTGAGGCAGGAGAATGGCGTAAACCTGGGAAGCGGAGCTTGCAGTGAGCTGAGATCCGGCCACTACACTCCAGCCTGGGCAACAGAGGGCGACTCCGTCTCAAAAAAAAAAAAAAAAAGAAAATCAAATGATGTTCATTCATTCATTCAACAAATATTTACCCAGTGCTTCCTAGATGCTAGTTGCTGGCTGCCTTAGGAACTACAGATCTAGTGGTGAACGAGCCAGGTACATTCCTGGCCTCCCACAGCTTACAACGTGTGTTTAGATGCACACAGATACCATCTGCCTGTGGTACTTGGGGTTGATCTCGAGATTAAAAGATGCAAATATGTACTATGAAAAGACCGGTTTGCAATCGGCAAATGGATGAGATCCACAAGTTGTTCAGTAAATATGGTTTGGACAAGGAGGGTGAAGTACACACTAATGTCTTGGATGGATAATGTTTCTGATGAAGTAGCTAAGTTGTTTTTGTTTGTTTGTTGTTTTGAGACTAAGTCTCACTCTTGACCTGAGGCTAGAGTACAAAGGCATGCTCTCGGCTCACTGCAACCTCCGCCTCCCGGGTTCAAGCGATTCTCTTGCCTTAGCCTCCCGAGTAGCTGGGATTACAGGCGCCTGCCACCATGCCCGGCTAATTTTTGTATTTTTAGTACAGACGGGGTTTTACCATGTTGGCCAGGCTGGTCTCGAACTCCTGACCTCAGGTGATCTGCCCATCTCGGCCTCCCAGTGTGCTGGGATTACAGGCATGAGCCACCGCGCCTGGCCAGAAGTGGCCAAGTTGTTAAACAGCTAATATTTACAATGTTTTTCACGAGCTAAGCATGCTACATAACATAATTTCATGCAATCTTCTCTTTGTAGGAGTTAGGCACAACCACCATCCATCCCCTATTTGATAGGTGTGGGAACTGGGTCTCAGGCAAGTTATCGAGCTTCTCAAGGTCCCATCCCTAGTAAAGGCAGACTCTGGGTTCAGGCACTGGACACCCTGGCCTGCCATAACGATGGGGCACGACCGCCTCTCTGGACGCTCTTGTGCGAGGCACCTTGTAAAGCGCCCTGGCTCTTCAGGGGCCCCGTGCCGGGCACTCTGTGAGGATGCACAGGATACCTCTCACTGCATCTTCATGACAAGCCTGGGACATAGGTATAACTGTCACCCCCATCTTACGGATGAGGCAGCTTGCCCCGATATCCGCCGATGAGTGACCCAGAAGAACCCGAGACCCACAGCTGCTGGACTCCAGCATCCAGGGTGGGAAGCACTGGGCTGTGCTGCGGTTTCCCAAATGCAGGAAGGTCTCTTAAGTGTTCCATATTTACTCTTTTTTTTTTTTCTGAGAAGAATTTGTTCATCGATAATTTTTATTTTTTAAATTGATGTGGAAAATCCTCTTGCAGGGATGGACTGGAGGTGAGGGCAGTTGAAGAGATGAGTGGGAAAGCCGACAGCCAGGAGCTCCCAGAACTGGCATGGACAACAGATGCTGCTGCAGGAGGACATGGGGCTGGTGTTGGGGTGGGCATGCACTTGCCATCCTTTTATTTCTTCCCCAACCTACTTCCTCTGTCTTCCTATCCTTGAGATACTGACAGCACACTTTTATCGAGTTTCTGCCATGCGTAGGCATTGGGGGGAGGCCTGGGAGGCTCTGATGCATCAGGCTTCTTGGCCTCTCTGTGCCCACCCTGAACCAGCCTCTCTTCCTTCACCTCTTCTCATGGCCTCTGTCCCCCAGGCTGGAGTGCAATGGCGCGATCTCGGCTCACTGCAACCTCCGCCTTCTGGGTTCAAGCGATTCTCCTGCCTCAGCCTCCCGAGTAGCTGGGATTACAGGCGTGCTCCACCACACCTGGCTAATTTTTGTACTTTTAGTAGAGACGGGGTTTCACCATGTGGGCCAGGCTGGTCTTGAACTCCTGACCTCAAGTGATCCACCCATCTCCGCCTCCCAAAGTACTGGGATTACAGGTGTGAGCCACCGTGCCCAGTCCCTCTTCATTTCTTCTACACATCTTTCTGTCCAGCATAGAGGCAGCAGTGGCCAACAGGAGACACGCACCTGTGGCCTTCCCAACACAATTCTGAGGACTTCCCTGAATATTCCAACTCTGGGACATCCCGTCTGAGCTTTCATTCCAGGAAAACCATGCTTCCTTCTCGAATTTCTTTTTTTTTTTTTTTTTTTGAGACGGAGTCTCACTGTGTCTCCCAGGCTGGAGTGCAGTGGCGTGATCTCGGCTCACTGCAAGCTCCGCCTCCCGGGTTCACGCCATTCTCCCGCCTCAGCCTCCCAAGTAGCTGAGACTACAGGCGTCCGCCACCACGCCCGGCTAGTTTTTTTTTTTTTGTATTTTTAGTAGAGACGGGGTTTCACCATGTTAGCCAGGATAGTCTCGATCTCCTGACCTCGTGATCCACCCGTCTCGGCCTCCCAAAGTGCTGGGATTACAGGCTTGAGCCACCGCGCCCGGCCTCGAATTTCTAAATAGGATCGGAAGCTCTTACTTGTGGACTAGCAAAGACAAGGGTTCAGATTCTAGCGCTTCAAATAGGACTCCGTCTGGTGAATCCCACCAGGACGTGAGCTCCCCAACGAGAGCCACTTCAGAGAGAAGTTCCCTTAGGCTCCCTGCCCTCCCAAATCTGCACCTAACTCCAGGCTGCATCCAGAGATACCAAGGGAAATTAGGTACAAATTGTACCCTGGACTTGACTTTGCAATTGGAAGAAACCTCGATTTGTGAGGGTAAAGGTCACCGCCTAGAAGGCCTAACCCAAAGGCCAGCCCTGTGGCTTGGCCAGGCCAAGAGAAGCCTCCCCTAATTGCCTATGGAAAAGAACCCAGGGTTAAACTGTTTAGCTGCGTTATGCTCCCAGGTTAAACTTCTTAAGTGAACTGACCCAAGGAGGTGAAACCTGAATTTCTAGATAAAGCTTTTCCATGTCTTTGGCCAGGTACACAGAACTGCAATTTAAAACTTCTGGGTTTTATGCCGTGTGCCGTGGCTCATGCCTGTAATCCCAGCACTTTGAGAGGCCAAGGCAGGCAGATCATTTGAGGTCAGGAGTTCAAGACCAGTCCGGCCAACATGGTGAAACCCCGTGTCTATTAAAAATACAAAAATTAGCTGGGCGTGATGGTGCGCACACCTGTAATCCCAGCTACTCAGGAGGCTGAGGCAGGGGAATCGTTTGAACCGGGGAGGCAGAGGTTGCGGTGAGCTGAGATCACGCCACTGCACTCTAGCCAGGATGACAGAGTGAGACTCCAAAAAAAAAAAAAAAAAAAAAAACAACTTCTTGGTTTTGCTAGTTGTCTGTGAATTAAATCTATGATTCCAGCCGAGAAGCCTGCGACATCCTGGTGGCAACTCCCTCCCAGAGCCATCACCCTGCAATAATCCTGGTCTATGTGTGATGGCTGATGAGCACAAACGCTCTCAAAGAAGTACTGTGCAGCCACTGACGGTGAGGCTGGGGACAGCGTCTGTGAACATGGGTTCATGGTATATTCCGTAGAGGAAAGGGCTGTGATATAATGTGTGCAATTAAGACCCTGTTTTCATTTTTATTATTTATTTATTTTTGAGAAGGAGTCTCGCTCCGTTGCCCAGGCTGGAGTGCAGTGGCGCAATCTGGGCTCACTGCAATCTCTGCCTCCCGGGTTCAAGCGATTTTCCTGCCTCAGCCTCCTGAGTAGCCGGGACTACAAGCATGCAGCACCATGCCTGACTAACTTTTTTTTTTAGTAGAGATGGGGTTTCATCATGTTGGTCAGGCTGGTCTCCAACTCCTGACCTCAAATGATCCGCCCACCTCGACCTCCCAAAGCGCTGGGATTATAGGCGTGAGCCACCGTGCCCGGCCAAGACCTGTTTTTATAAAGTAGTTTTTAAAATATTGGAATAGGCATACACCCAAATGTCAACATTGGTTATCTTCGGATATTGGAAATATTTTTACTTAGCTGCATTTTCTAACTTTTCTACAATAAGTAGATGCCCTGTTTAATAAAATGTTTGAAATAACCACCATCGCCACACCCCGCCCTCACCTTGTTCCTCCAGTGGCTTCCCTTCCCCCAGCTCTCCTGGCATAGACCTGGCAGTCCCTGGCCCAGGACATGGGCGCTGGCTGCCCCACACCCATCCCCCCTGCAGAGCTCTTCTTCCCCTCCTCCTGCAGCTGGCTCCTTCCTTCTATTCAAGTCTGAGCTTAAACCAGCCCTCCCCAGAAGCACTTTCCCCCGCCAGCGCATCCAAACCAATCACCTTGCCCCTACTCGATCATGCCATGGCATTTTAATCCCACATAAATCACTTGGTCCTAGCAGGTATTTCTCCTCCGTTTATTTGTCTAATGTCCGCCTCCTCCCTTGGGAATGTTTTGCTTGTTTCTGTGGCCCCAGCATCTGGAACGGTGCCAGGCAAAGAGAAGCCTACAATAAATACTTGTGGAGTGAACAAATTGAAGTGTGAATCCCTCACTTACTACTAGGAGTAGCAGCTGCCACAACTGGGCTCCGAGCTAAGCGCTCCACATTGGGGAATCACGCCGCTTTCCCACTGAGGAAGCAGCCAGGCCATTGTTGACCTCTTTTAGTCCCAGAGACATAAAGTAACCTCCCCATCACCCCCCTAGTAAGCCGGCTGGTCTGGGCTCTCTCATCTTGCCGCTCCATTGCCAAGAACATCCCCCATCCCCTGCCAGTGGCTGAGCCTGGCCCCAGTGGCAGGGTCCCCACAACTCCTATCTCAGAAGGGCTAAGGGACAGCAGCCCAGTTAGAACTGCTCATGGGACATGTCCACAAAGCTGCGCACTCTGTTTGCTTAGACGATGGGTTTATTTGGGGTGGCTGGGGCAGAGAGGGCTCATGAGTGCGGGGGCTGAAGCCATCCCTGGACTAATCCCCAGGTACTCACGTCCTGGTAGGGAAGGGCCCCGGCACAGGCTCAGGCTGGTGGCTTTAAACCAGTTTCCTTGCTGGAGGGTATGGCTCATCCCCAGGCTGGGGTGGAAGGGCACCAGCGCAGTGAGGGGATCCCCGCTGCAGAGAGCATGCAGCCCCTCCATGTTCACTGCGGAAGGAGACACGTGGACAGGAGACAAGTGCTCTCACACCCCATCCCCGCAGCCTCCTGGAGTGGCACTCAGGTGACAATGGGGACCGCAGGGAGCATGCACGAAGGCCTCCTCTTTGTATTTACGCATCCAGTCTCTCCACTGCCATCTGAATTAGGTCTTATCATCGCTACCATTTCATGATGGAGAAGGAGCTCTCCAGGTAGGATAAGTCATTCAGACAGCGCAACTCACAAAGGGCACTGCAGCCCGGAGTGCAGGACGAGAAGGCAGTTCTTTGCCCTCACACCACGCTGCCTATCTCTAAACGACCCACTGCAGGGTGTCTTGGTTAACGGCTGAGAACCCACTCAGCTCAGCAGAAACTCCAGGGAAAGAAGAAGAGGCCACATGGCCGCCTAGGACCTCTGCAACAACATGCTACCAGGAGACGGCAGAACAGGCAAGGTCAGGAAAGGGGAAGCGGATGACACTCTTTGATATTTCTGAAGTACCTCGGCCACAAGCAAGCACAGAGATGCATTTCAGTTTGGGACAGAAATGGCTATTTGCATTTCATCATCTTTGAGCAGGACCGCAGACAAATATGGGACCCATGATGGAGCCAAGTCAGCGTATTGCAGTGTGAGCCCAAGGTGATATCCAGCAGGCCTTCGAGAGGTGTGGGTACCCAGCATGTAACATGGGCATTAACCACCAGTGACTCTGAATGTTCCTGGAAGATCAGTAAGCGTGCAAATGAGAGAACAGGATTGGCCCCCATCCCTACCTGATTGGAAACATATCAGGCCGCCCCCGTTTTATATCAAGTTTCCATTGTGAAGGCTGAAACTTTCAATGCCCATTCCTCTTGCCCCTGCCCTCTCTGTGATGCTGGCGCTTCCTCCTGCCACTGTTCCTGGCAGGACACTTGAGCCAAGGGCAGCTTCTCCTCCTCTGCCTCCCCGAGCCATGCCTTTTGTACATAAGGAACCAACAGTTTCCAATTTGATTCCATTTTTCTCCAACCACTTAAAGAAAAAGGCCTTATGGCCAGAACATTACCACTGATTTTTTTTTTTTTTTTTTTTGAGATGGAGTTTCGCTCTTGTTGCCCACGCTGGAGTGCAATGGTGCGATCTCGGCTCATTGCAGCCTCCACCTCCCGGATTCAAGCACTTTTCCTGCCTCAGCCTCCCAGGTAACCGGGATTACAGGCATGTGCCACCATGCCCAGCTAAGTTTGTATTTTTAGTAGAGACGGGGTTTCACCATGTTGGCCAGGCTGGCCTCGAACTCCCAACCTCAGGTAATCCGCCCGCCTCGGCCTCCTAAAGTGCTGGGATTACAGGTGTGAGCCACCGTGCCCCACCTTGCTGATATTTTTATCAGCATCTTTCCCTCTTTTAGCTGACAGAAACAAGCACTCGCTGTCATGCCAGAATATCTGGATTACAACTTGATTGTCTAAAAGATTTGGCAGGTTTTCATATTTTCCATGTGTCAGGGACCTGGAATGCTACCGTGTCCTGGCACCCCCTCAGCTGCTTTCCTGCTTATGGTATCTCCCAGGTGCCAGGTGCCCTACCCTGCACCCCAAGAGCCACGCCGGGAGAGAGTGCTGCCGGTCGAGCACCCTCACACCTCAACAAATCCCACCTGACTGCACCTGCTCTAAGGCAAACCTCAAAGAATGCGCTCACTGTGGAGGACAGTAGTTAGCTATTGTCAGATCTGTCTGTTCTGCTAGAGGGAAGCTCCTGGGGAAGGGACCATGGAGGGCAGGACGGCGCCTCACTCCCACTTTTGCATCTCCAGAGCCTGCACCGTGTGCACATAGCCCTCATCACAGGGCTTAATCAGAATTTGCTGAATGAATACGTGATCTTCCTATTGGCTGACAGCCATAAATCACCAGCTATAGAAGTGGCAGCCCCAGTAGCCATTGCATCATAGCATCCCAGGGCCAAAGAGAATACCAGAAGACCCTAATTTCTTTTTTTTTTTTTTTTGAGACGGAGTCTCGCTCTGCCGCCCAGGCTGGAGTGCAGTGGCGCGATCTCAGCTCACTGCAAGCTCCGCCTCCTGGGTTTACGCCATTCTCCTGCCTCAGCCTCCTGAGTAACTGGGACTACAGGCGCCCGCCACCGCGCCCGGCTAATTTTTTGTATTTTTAGTAGAGACGGGGTTTCACCGTGGTCTCGATCTCCTGACCTTGTGATCCGCCCGCCTTGGCCTCCCAAAGTGCTGGGATTACAGGCGTGAGCCACCGCGCCCGGCCTGAAGACCCTAATTTCACAGGCAGAGTTGCCTCAGCCCATTGACTGGCTCCAACTCTCAGATGTTTTTGTTTGTTTGTTTGTTTTTTGAGATGGCGTTTCGCTTGTTTCCCAGGCTGGAGTGCAATGGTGCGGTATCGGCTCACTGCAACCTCCGCCTCCCAGGTTCAAGCGATTCTCTTGCCTCAGCCTCCCAAGTAGCTGGGATCACAGGCATGCGCCACCATGCCCGGCTAATTATCTATTTTTAGTAGAGATGGGGTTTCACCACGTTGGCCAGGCTGGTCTCGAACTCCAGACCTCAAGTGATCCACCCACCTTGGCCTCTCAAAGTGCTGGGATTACAGGCGTGAGCCACCACGTCTAGCCTCAAAGATTTTTTTAAGAGGAGGTGTATTCCTCAGCTGCCCTTATCTTTCCTCCCATTGCCACCTTTGAAGACACTAAAGAGTTCTTGTTGTCCAGACTCTTTCTGGTCTACATAAATCCACTTCCCTTTGTTCTCCTCTCATAGGAAGTACAAAAACAGCAGCTCATTCTTGTATAGAAAAGAATTCTCCCAAAAAAGAAGCTCCCAGGTTCTAGAGAGAAAGTTTTGAGGCCCTCAGTTTAAGCCATTCTGCCTTCCGCAGTGTCTGGGGGAAGCTGCTGTCGCGCTCAGCTCTCTCCTAGAGGCACCTTGAGGTGTGGAGCTTGGCTCCGAAAGCCAGGCAGGGAGCCAGAGGGAGGGCGCCTGCAACCTGCGAAGCCGTTTCTTAAGTGATCATTTGCATACCTAAAAATTCACTGTTCATGGTAACAAATTCCTTTTAAACCACCTTCTGCACTGAGAACAAATCTATGTTTTGCCAAGGTGAGGGGAGGGGCGATCAGCTGCCAGGGGCCACACTCTGAAGTGCGAACAGAATCCGAACCACCCTCTCACCGAAAATGCTGGCGTCTCACTGACCTGACTCTTTCTGACCAAGCAAGAGGGTACTAGGTTGTCCCACTCTTTGGAGCTCAAAATGGGCTCCTGTAAGCACCGGGCACATATCACCTAATTTATTTCTCATCACACCCTGTGAGCAGTACCATTATCATCATCCCCCCCTTTAGAGAGTAGGCGAATTCCGCACACCCATAAAACGACTCACTCAAGATCATTATCAGCCCTACATCTATAACTCACCGGATTGGTGTCTAGAGAGTTCTGCCTGGCTGATTTTCTCTGTTCTTCTAACTACTCCACAACTAAATGTTTCACAAAGCCATTTCCTCCCCAGATATTTATGTTCTCAAATGTTTATTGCCTCTCTATCATGATCAAGATTTTATGAGCACTCTATACCAGTTGTGAATTAAATACATAATTTCGGAATCATCGCATTCCAGTTTGGTTGCTACATTTGTCTCTATTACACTGCAGCAGTTGCCGTGGGCACCCGACAGATGACAACGGAACGCATGTGTCCAGGGGCAGCCAGAGTGACTGACATTTCAATCCAGAAGCTGCCACGGGGACCTGGTGATTCCCACCGTGAGCGGGAGAGAAGCTTCCACAGCTCACTGGGATGGGCAGAGGGTTCCAGAGCAGGACAAGGCTAGGACAGGTTCCCCCACTCACCCTCATGGCACCAATGCGGCTGTTTCCAACCTGCTGGCCTCTGGGGAAGGAGGGCCCGTCATCTCACGGCAGGTGAGGAAGACAAGGAGCAGAAGAAGACTGTTTCCTCTGATGAGCAGTACCCACTCTCTTATAGAACAATCTGGGCTATGCCTGGGGGCCTACTGGTTAATCTGATCCCGTATGGGAAATACAGAAAGAAGATCGAGCCTGGAACAAAACTGCTACGATTTACTTTTCCCTCACATTACCTGTATGCATTACCTGACTGACCCTCACAGCAGCTCACACAACGTGGACTACCAATTCCACTTCGCAAGTGAAGAAACTGAGGCTCTGAAAGGCGGCAGCCACAGAGGTGGATCTGGTTCCTGTTTCCAGGCCTTTGCCCTTGCTGTTCCCTCTTGTGGCTAGCCCCTCAACACACTAAAAATGAAAATAACTGTCATTACTGGATATACTCTATCTGTATATCCGTATAGAACTGCCGTGGGTAATATAGCTATTCTTGAAAGAAAACATTTAGGGATATTTTAAATCCATCATTGATCCTAAGGGGGGAAAAAAAACTCCTTAAACCTTAAGTTTCATGATGACAAATATTTCCACAGCTTGAGCACGAGGAGGGCAATTCCACCGAACTGGGCCACTAACTTGGGCAGGGCTGCAGTTTTGATGGCTCTGGGGGCCATCCCTCACATTGCTGTCCTGATGTCCTCATGGTCTGCCATGTGGCATCACCCAGCTTAGATGAAGCCTTTGTTTCTTGGAAGTTTCAGTCATTTCCAAAGCATCCATCACTTTCAGTCATCCAGTTCTTTATTGCCACCATAGAATTATGAGCTCTTGAGCACGTAGGTGGCACCCATTGAAAACAGAAGTGCGGGCCGGGTGTGGTGGCTCAAGCCTGTAATCCCAGCACTTTGGGAGGCCGAGACGGGTGGATCACGAGGTCAGGAGATCGAGACCATCCTGGCTAACACGGTGAAACCCTGTCTCTACTAAAAAAAAAAATACAAAAAACTAGCCGGGCGAGGTGGTGGGTGCCTGTAGTCCCAGCTACTCAGGAGGCTGAGGCGGGAGAATGGCATGAACCTGGGAGGCGGAGCTTGCAGTGAGCTGAGATCTGGCCACTGCACTCCAGCCTGGGTGACAGAGCGAGACTCTGTCTCAAAAAAAAAAAAAAAAGAAAAAAGAAAAAAGAAAACAGAAGTGCAACTACCGTTCCCTTCCAGGGTTTTAATCTGGAGAAATAGTCATATGAATACGCAGAGTCACACATACGGCATGTTTATTACAGCACCATTTGCAAAGTGAAAAAGAAAGAAAAAAGTCTAAATGCTCCTCAGCAGGGCTTCCTACTCATCCATATCCTCATCAGTACTTGGTTTGGACAGACTTAATGTTTGACAAGCTGGTAGGAACAAAACAATGTACCATTATGATTTAAATTCGTATTTTCCATTTTCCTTTTTTTGTTTGTTTATTTTTTTGAGACAGGGTCTGGCTCTGTCGCGTAGGCCGGAGTGCAATGGTGCGATCTCGGCTCACTGCAACCTCTGCTTCCCAGGTTCAAATGATTCTCTTGCCTCAGCCTCCCAGGTAGCTGGGATTACAGGGCTGTGCCACCACGCCTGGCTATTTTTTTTTTTTTCTGCATTTTTAGTAGAGACGGTTTTTCGCCATGTTGCCTAGTCTGGTCTCTAACTCCTGAGCTCAAGTGATCTGCCTGCCTCAGCCTCCCAAAGTGCTGCGATTATAGGCATGAACCACCGCATTTCCATTTTCTAATGAGGTTTAGCAACTTTGTATGTTTTTTTGGTCCTTGTGTTTTTTCTTTTGTGAAATCCATGTTCATGTCTTTAAAAAATAAAATGAAACAGCCTTACTGAGATATAATTCACACACCATAAAATTCACTTATTTACAGTGTACAGTTCCAGCCGGGCATGGCAGCGCACGCCTGTAATCCCAGCACTTTGGGAGGCCGAGGTGCGAGGATCGCTTGAGCCCCAGAGTTCCAGACCAGGCTGGGCAAAATGGCAAAACCCTGTCTTTACAAAAAATACTAAAATTAGCCTGGTGTGGTGGCGTGCTGTAGCCCTAGCTACGAGGGAGGCCGAGGTGGGAGGACTGCCTGAACCTGGGAGGTTGAGGCTGCAATGAGCTGTGATCGCGCCACTGCACTCCAGCCTGAGGGACACAGTGAGACTTTGTCTCAAAAAAAAAAAAAAAAAAAAAAAAAGAAGTGTACAGTTCCACAGGTTTTAGTATGCTCCCAGAATTCTATGGTCTGTTCCTGCTTTTTTGCCCATTTTTTGTATTAAGCATGCTTTATCTCATTCATTTATAGGAGTTCTTTATAAATTTTGGATACTAACTCTGTTTTGGTTGCAACTAGCCTAATCCAGATTGAGTCTTTTCATTCTTCAGATGAAGGCCTTTTGCTGAATAAAAGTTCTCAATTTGGCCGGGCGCAGTGGCTCACACCTGTGGTCCCAGCACTTTGGGAGGCCGAGGTGGGCGGATCACAAGGTCAGGAGATTGAGACCATCCCAGCGAACACAGTGAAACCCCGTCTCTACTAAAAATGCAAGAAATTGGCCGGGCGTGGTGGTGGGCGCCTGTGGTCCCGGCTACTCAGGAGGCTGAGGCAGGAGAGTGGCGTGAGCCCGGGAGGCGGAGGTTGCAGTGAGCCGAGATCACGCCACTGCACTCCAGCCTGGGTGGCAGAGCGAGGCGCCATCTCAAAAAGAGAAAAAAAAAAAAAAAGAAAAAGAAAAAGTTCTCAATTTTAATGTAGTCACATTTATTTATTTTCTTTTGTTGTTTATGCTCTTTGTGTCTTGTTTTAGGAAGACTTCTCTATCCCAAGATCATAAGATAGTTTCCTGTATATTCTCCTACAAGGTTTTAAAGTCTTGTCTTTCACGTTTAAGCTTTTAAACTGCCTGGAACTGATTGTTACCTATATGGGGCAAGTAGCTGTCGAAGGTAATTTTTTTCCCACATTGGGTATCCAATTGCACAGCATCATTTATTGGTAAATCCATCTTTTCCCACTGATCTGTGGTGCCACATCTGTCATTATCAAGTGTCCGTACAAGTGTGAGTGTTTCATTGGTTAGTAGATCTAATTTAGTGCTAACACCTCAATGTCCTAATGGTTTTAAAATAAATAGATATTTGAGAGGGCAAGTCCTCCCACTTGGTCTTTCTTCGGGAATAACTTCATAAATTTTTAACTCTTTGCTCTTCTATGTAAAATGCAGAATGAGCACAGCAAGTTGCATCAAAAACCACCACCACCACCAACTTGGAAATTTTAATTGTGATTCCACCAGATCTATGATCAATTTGGGAAGTGGTGACATCTTTATAATATTAGCCTCCCTAACCATGAATAAGACATTGTCTCCCTTTTAGGGATTCTTATATGCCTTTTAATAAATTTACACAATTTTTCCAATAAAGGGCTTGTACATCTTTCATTGTGTTTATTTCAGTGTACGCTTTTCTTCTGCTATACATTGTTGAATTTTTTTTTTTGGAGATGGGATCTTGCTGTGTTGCCCAGGCTGGAGTGCAGTGGAATGATCATAGCTCACTGCAGCCCTGACTCCTGGGCTTAAATGATCCTCCCGCCTCAGCCTCCCAGTAGCTGAGACTACAGGCTCAAGCTGCTGTGCCTGGCCATTGTTGTTATTGTCTTAATTTTATATTTTCCAACTCTTTGTTGCCAAAGAAAGTGCAAATAATTTTTGGATATTTAGTTATTGATCTTTTAGTTGGTAAACTTGCTAAACTAAAACTATTAAGTACTCCATAGATTCTTTGGGGCTTTCTTAATGTAGAGGATATAACATCTGCCAATAATGACTTTTGGTTCTTCCGTCCCAAGTCCTAGAGGTTTTATTTACTTTTCTTGTCTTTACTGCACTGTTTAATAATGTTTCATAGTGGCCGGGCGCGGTGGCTCAAGCCTGTAATCCCAGCACTTTGGGAGGCCGAGACGGGCGGATCACGAGGTCAGGAGATCGAGACTATGCTGGCTAACACGGTGAAACCCCGTCTCTACTAAAAAATACAAAAAACTAGCCGGGCGCGGTGGCGGGCGCCTGTAGTCCCAACTACTCGGGAGGCTGAGGTAGGAGAATGGCGTGAACCCGGGAGGCGGAGCTTGCAGTGAGCTGAGATCCGGCCACTGCACTCCAGCCTGGGCGGCAGAGCGAGACTCCGTCTCAAAAAAAAAAAAAAAAAAAAAAAAATAATAATAATAATGTTTCATAGAAATGATGATGGGGGAATCCTTGTCTTATGATTGATTTTAAAGGGCATGCTTCTAACATTTCACCACTAAGACCTATGTTTGCTATAGTTTGGGAAGGTATCTTTTATCAGGTTAAGGAAATCCCCTTCAGTTTATAGCTAAGAATTTTAAAATCATGAATAGATATTTAATTTTATCCAGTGCTTTGTTTTTATCTATTGAAACAGCCATATCTGTTTTTCTTTAATTTCTTATTATGGTGAATTCAAGTAATAGATTTTCTAAAGTTGAATCATCCTTGAACACCCTACTACACAATTGGATTGGATTTGCTAAAATTTTGTTTAGAATTTTGGCAACTATATTTATGAATAACATTGGCCTGTAATTTTTCTTATTTATATTATCTTTGGTTTCACATTAAGAATTTATTAATCTTATTAAATGCATTGTGATGTGTTCCCTCTTTTTCTGTTTTCTGAAAAGAGTTTGTTCACAATGGGAATAATCAATTCCTTGAATATTTTGGTAAATTTCACTTGTAAACAGCATCTGGGCCTAGTGTTTAAGGGAGGGGAACAATTCACTTTTATTATTCAACTTATTTAATAGTTATGGGACTTTGGATTTTCTATTTTTTTTTTGAGACAGGGTCTCACTCAGTCGCCCAGGCTGGAGTGCAGTGGCACAATCTTGGCTGCCACCTCTGCCTCCTGGGTTCAAGCAATTCTCATGCCTCTGCCACTCGAGTAGCTAGGATTATAGGCATGTGCCACCACGCTCAGCTAATTTTGCTATTTTTAGTAGAGATGGGGTTTCGCCATGTTGGCAAGTCTGGTCTCAAACTCCTGGCCTCATGTATTTGCCCACCTCAGCCTTCCAAAGTGCTGGGATTGCAGGTATGAGCTGCTGTACCTGGCCTCTATTTCTTCTTATGTCACTATTGATAAGATTTTGTTTCCTATGAATTTATCTATTTTGTCTGTTTCCAATTTATTACCATAAAGTTGTTCATAATATTTTTCCTATCCTTGTAATCTGTTATATTTATGTTGCTATATTCATTATCTAAATGAGTTTTGTCCTCATTTTCATTTCAAATGTCAATCTGTTCTTTCTTTCCTTTCTTTCTTCCTCCCTTTTTCCCTTCTTCCCTCCCTCCCTCCTTCTCTCTCTCTCTCCCTCTCTGTCTCTTTCTTCTTTCCTTTTCTTCCTCTCTTTCTTTCTTTCATTTTCTTTCGAGATAGAGTCCTGTTCTGTCGCCCAGGCTGGAATGCAGTGGTGCAATCTCGGCTCACTGCAACTTTCACCTTCCCAGTTCAAGTGATTCTTGTGTCTCAGCCTCCCGAGTAGCTGAGACTACAGCTGCACGCCAGCATACCTGGCTCATTTTTGTATTTTTAGTAGAAAAGAGGTTTTACCATGTTGGCCAGGCTGGTCTCAAACTCCTGGCCATAAGTGATCCACCTGCCTCGGCCTCCCAAAGTGCTAGGATTACAGGCATGAGCCACTGCGCCTGGCCATTCCTTCTTTTTTTATGATCAGTATTGCTAGAGATTTGTCAGCTTTATTAATTTTTCCAAGGAATCCAATTTTGCTGTACTCAAGCTCTGTTTCCTATTCCATTGGTTTCTGTTCTCTCTCCGGCTACTCTTTGAGTTTAGTAATTTTTTAACCTAGGTCAGAGGCTTAGATCATTAATTTTCAACTGTTCTTCTTCTGAGATTTAGTTTTCACTGAATACCATTTATATTCCTTCAGTGTGTGACTCTTTTCAATTAAAAAATCAAAGTAGATGATGTTGGAGTGACCCCAGCAAGATGGCTGGCTAGAGGCATCTAGTTAGCTCTCCCTTCCACAAAGACAGCCAAACAGTGAATAAACAACTATATGTGAATGAAAATAAATAAAGGCATGAGCCCTGGAGTTCATCAAAGGAGTACCAGAAGCCCTGGTGAGCACAGAAACTCTGGATAGCCATCTAGAAAACGGAAGGAAACAATCCCAGCACTTTGGGAGGCTGAGGCGGGTGGATCACCTGAGGTCACGAGTTCCAGACCAGCCTAGCCAATATGGAGAAACACTGTCTCTACTAAAAATACAAAAATGGGTCAGGTGTGGTGGCACATGCCTGTAATCCCAGCTACTCGGGAGGCTGAGGCAGGAGAATCACTTGCACCCAGGAGGCGGAGGTTGCGTGAGCTGAGATTGTGCTACTGCACTCCAGCCTGGGTGACAAAGCGAGACTCTGCCTCAAAAAAAAAATTAAAATAAAAAGGGGCCGGGCGCGGTGGCTCAAGCCTGTAATCCCAGCACTTTGGGAGGCCGAGATGGGCGGATCACGAGGTCAGGAGATCGAGACTATCCTGGCTAACACGGTGAAACCCCGTCTCTACTAAAAAATACAAAAAACTAGCCAGGTGAGGTGGCGGGCACCTGTAGTCCCAGCTACTCGGGAGGCTGAGGCAGGAGAATGGCGTGAACCCGGGAGGTGGAGCTTGCAGTGAGCCAAGATCGCGCCACTGTACTCCAGCCTGGGCGACAGAGCGAGACTCCGTCTCAAAAAAAAAAAATAAATAAATAAATAAAAATAAAAAAATAAAAAGGAAGGAAACAACAGGACTCCACTGCCCATCTTCCAGCCAGGGTCAGCCAGGAACCAGGAGGAACGTCTTCCTACAGTGAAAAGGTGGAAAAGAGGATTCCAGCAGCTCCCACCACCCTTTGGACACCTACAGTACTCACCACTGGGGTCCTCAGAGGCCCTATGCCCATGCAGAGAGCTGCCGAGTATCTATACAGCTGTGCTCCCCTAGAGAAGGAGGTGACACAGCACCCTGCCACTGTGGCCAGCCAGCTGCTGTATGACACCATCGTGAAGCTGGAGCTACCTCTGGAGTGTGCCTTGCTTTCGGGGGAAAGTCACAACAAATTTTAAAGAATTGATATCATATCAAGTATCTTTCCTGACCACAATGGCATAAAACTAGAAATCAATAACAAGAGGAACTTTTGAAACTGTACAAATACATGGAGATTAAACAACATGCTCCTGAATGACCAATGGGTCAATGAAGAAATTAAGGAGGAAATTAAAAAATTTCTTGAAACAAAGGAAAATAGAAACACATGCTCTTCAATTAAGTTTAGCCTAAAGCTGCCACCTTACATATTTTAAGTCTGGCCTGAAGGTTGCTTTACACACAGTAAACTGTAATCTAACTAGATGTGTAAACAGATTGTAACTTATTTTTGTACCTATCACCAAGTTTTGGCCGACTAAGGCAGACAACTGTTCAAACCGTATTCAAATACGGCAAATGCCAAGCTGTAACCAATCCAGTTGTTTTTGTACCTCATTTCCATTTTCTGTATGTCACGTCACTTTCCTTTTTCTGTCCACAAATCCACTCCGCCCACTTAGCAGTGCTAAAGTCATTCTGAGGCTGTTCTGGTTTGTGGGGGTTGCCCAGTTCATGAACTGTTCTTTGCTCAATTAAAGTCTGCTAAATTTAATTTATCTAAAGTTTTTCTTTTAACGATCCCAAAGCCTACGGGGTACAGCAAATGCGGTATTAAAAGGGAAGTTTATAGTAATAAACACCAACATCAAAAAAAAAGTAGGAAGATTTCAAATAACCTAAGGATGCATTTCAAGGAACTAGAAAAGCAAAAACTAACTCAACCCCACATTGGTACAAGAAAATAAATAATAAAGATCAGAGCAGGCCTGGCGCAATGGCTCATGCCTGCAATCCTATCCTAGCACTTTGGGAGGCCAAGGTGGGTGGATTGCTTGAGCCCAGAAGTTCAAGACCAGCCTAGGCAACATGATGAAACCCTGTCTCTACTAAAAAATAATTTTAAAAATTATCTGCGTGTGTTGGTACGCACCTATAGTCCTAGCTACTCAGGAGGATGCGGTGGGAGGATCACTTGAGCCTGGGAGGTGGAAGTTGCAGTGGGCTGAGATCACACCACTGCACTCCAGCCTGGGCAACAAAGCAAGACTCTGTCTCAAAAACACAAAAATAAAAACAAAAAAACAAGATCAGGGTAGAAATCAATTAAAACTAAAAGAAAAATACAAAGATCAACAAAATGAAGTCAGTTTTTAGCAAAATCAATTAGCTTGATTAACCAAGAAAAAAAGAGAAAGGACTCAAATAAATAAGCAGCAAAAAAGGACACATTACAACTGGTACCACAGATATACAAAGGCTCATTAGAGACTATTATGAACTACCATGCACCAACAAATTGGAAAATCTAACAGAACTGAATAAATTCCTGGACACATACACCTACCAAGATTGAACCAGAAGAAACAGTAAAACTGAACAAACCAATTATGAGTGACAAGATTGAATCAGTAATAAAAAGTCTCCCATCACAGAAAAGCGCAGGACTTGATGGCTTCACTGCTGAATTCTACTAGACGTTTAAAGAAGAGCTAACTGAAAGTAATGGCCAAAACCACAATTCCTTTTGCACCAACCTAATACCATTTCTTCTCAAACTTTTCTACAAAATAGAAGAGGAGGTAACTCATCCAAATGCATTCTATGAGGCCAGCATTACTCTAATACCAAACCCAGACAAAGATACAGCAAAAAAAGAAAACTATAGGCCAATATCACTGATGAACACAGAAGCAAAAATCCTCAACAAAATACTAACAAACTGAATCCAGCCGCACATTAAAAAGATCATTCACCAGCTGGGCGCAGTAGCTCACATCTGTAATCCCAGCACTTTGGGAGGCCAAGGCAGGCGGATTGCCTGAGTTCAGGAGTTTGAGACCAGCCTGGGCAACATGGTGAAACTCCATCTGTACTAAAATACAAAAAATTAGCTGGGCGTGGTGGCACCCGCCTGTAGTCCCAGCTACTCAGGAGGCTGAGGCAGGAGAATTGCTTGAACCCAGGAGGCAGAGGTTGTAGTGAGCCGTGCCATTGCACTCCAGCCTGGGGGACAGAGTGAGACTCCATTTCAAAAAAAAAAAAAAAAAAAAAGATCATTCACCATAATCGTGTGGTGCATCTCAGGGATGCAAAGATGGTTCAACATATGCAAATCAATAAATGCGATAGATCACACCAACAGAATGAAAGACAAAACCATATGATCATCCTAATAGATGCAGAAAAATCATTTGATACAATTCAACATCCCTTCACGATAAAAACCCTTAACAAGCTGGGGACAGTGGTGCACACCTGTAGTCCTAGCTACTCGGGAGGCTGAGGTGGGAGGATCACTTGAGCCCTGGAGTTCAAGACCAGCATGGGCAACATAGCAAGATGAGACCCTGTCTCTAAAATAAACAAACAAGAAAAACAACAACAACAAAACCCTCAACAAACGATGTATAGAAGGAGTATATATCTTAACACAATAAAGGTCATATATATGACAAACCGGTATCTAACTTTATACTGAATGGGAAAAAGTTGAAAGCTTTTCCTCTAATAACTGGAATAAAACAAGTATGCCCACTCTCATTACTCTTATTCAATACATTACTGTAAGTCCTTGCCAAAGCAATTAGACACAAAAAAGAAATAAAGGTTATCCAAATTGGAAAGGAGGAAGTCAAATTATCCCTGTTTGCAGATAGCATGATTTTGCATATAGGAAACCCTAAAATGCTCTACCAAAAAACTCTTTGAACTAATAAACACATTTAATAAAGTTGCAAAAGACAAAATTAACATACAAACAATTAGTAGCATTTCTATACACCAACAATAAACTGGTGGAAAAATAAATCAAGAAAGCAATCCCAATTACCATTGGTACAAAAAAAATACCTAAGAATACATTTTCTTTTTGAGACAGGGTCTTGCTCTGCTGCCCAGGCTGGAGTGCAGTGGTGTGATCACGGCTAACTGCAGCCTTAACCTCCCAGGTTCAAGCAATCCTCCCACCTCAGCCTTCTGAGTAGCTGGAACAACAAACGTGCTCCAACATGCCTGGCTAATTTATTTTTATTTTTAGTGGAGATGAGGTCTCTCTATGTTGCCCAGACTGGTCTCAAACTCTTGGGCTCAAGCAATCCTCCTGCCTCAGCCTTCCAAAGTGTTGGAATTACAGGTGTGATTCACTGTGCCTGGCCTAAATATAACATGTAATGATCACATTGGGATATTTTAATAAATTTAACCAAGGAAGTAAAAGGTCTCTACAAGGAAAACTATAAAACACTGGTGAAAGAAATTAAAGAGGTCATACATACAAAAATTGGAAAGACATTCCATGTTCATGGATTGGAAGAATTAATATTGTGAAAGTGCCCATACTACCAAAAGCAACCTACAGATTCAACACAATCCCTATCAAAATACCAACGAAATTCTTCACAGAAATAGAAAAAAAAAACCTTAAAAATTATATGAACTATGGAAACTATGGAACACTTCAAAGAGCCAAAACAATTGTGAGCAAAAAGAACAAAACTGGAGGCATCAAATATACTACAAAGCTATAGTAACCAAAATAGTATGGTACTGTCATAAAAACAGACACATAGACAAATGGAACAGAATAGAAATCCATAAATAAGTCCATGTATTTATAGCCAACTGATTTTTGACAAAGGTGCTAAGAACATTCAGTGGAGAAGGGGCAGTCTCTTCAATAAATGGAGCTGGGAAAACCTGATATATCTGTATGCAGAAAAATGAAACTAGATCTCTCTCTCTCCTCATAGACAAAAATCAAATCAAAATGGATTGAAGACTTTAAAAAAAGGCCCAAACCTATAAAACTACAAAAGAAAACATTGAGGAAACACTTCAGGACATTGGTCTGAGCAAATTTTTTTTGGTAAGAGCTCAAAGGACAGGCAACAAAAGCAAAAACAGACAAATGCGGCTTACATCAAGCTAAAAAGCTTCTGCATAGCAAAGGAAACAACACAGTGAAGAGACAACCTATGGAATTAAAGGAAATATTTGCAAACTATCCATCCAGACTGAGATTAGCAGCCAGAATACACAGGAACTCAACAGCAAAGCCAATTAAAAAATGGGCAAATGATCTGAATAGACATTTCTCAAAATAAGATATACAAATGGCCAACAGGCGTATTAAAATAAAGGTTCAACATCACAAATATCATGGAAATGCAAATTAAAATCACAATGAGATATCATCTCACCCAAGTTAAAATAGCTATTAGCAAAAAAAAAAAAAAAAAGATGCTGGTGAAGATGTGGAGAAAGTGGAATGCTAGCACATTGCTAGCAGGGCTGTAAATTAGTACAGCTACTTTGGAAAACAGTATGGAGGTTCTGCAAAAACTAAAAACAGATCTGTCATGTGATTCCATAATCCCACTGTTGGGTGCGTATCTAAAAGAAAGAAACTTAGTATATCTAAGAGACATCCGCAGGCCCATGTTTACTGCAGCACTACACACAATAGCCAAGATATGGAATCAACCTAAGTGTCCATCCACAAATTAATGGATAAAGAAAATGTGGTATGTATACACAATGAAGTACTATTCAGCCATAAAAAGAATGAAATTCTGTCATTTACAGTAACATGGATGAAACTGGAAGTCATTATGGTAAGTGAAATAAGCCAGGCACAGAAAGACAAATATGGCACGTTCTCACTCATATGTGGGAGCTAAAAAAGTTGATCTCATGGAGGTAGAGAGTGGAATGATGGTTGCCAGAGGCTGGGAGGGGGCGGGGGAGGTGAAGAGAGGTTGGTTTCTGGGTAAGAAAATAGTTAGATAGAAGGAATAAGTTCTAGTGTGTGACAGCACAGTAGGGGGACTATAGTTAATAATACTTTATTGCATATTTCAAAATAGCCAGAAGAGATTTGAAATGTTCCCAAAATAAAGAAATGATAGATGTTTAAGGTGATGGACATCTTAAATATCCCAATGTGATCATTACATGTTATATGCATGTACTAAAATATCACATGTACCCTCATAAATATGTACAATTATTATCTACCAATAAAAAAAATCAAAATCATTAACTTCTCAATTTGTTTTTTTTTTTTTTTTTTTTTTTGAGAAGGAGTTTCACTCTTGTTGCCCAGGCTGGAGTGCAATGGTGCCATCTTGGCTCACTGCAACCTCTGCCTCCTGGGTTCAGGCGATTCTCCTGCCTCAGTCTCCCAAGTAGCTGGGATTACAGGCATGCGCCACCACGCCCGGCTAATTTTGTATTTTTTTTAGTAGAGACTGGGTTTCTCCATGTTGGTCAGGCTGGTCTCAACTCCTGACCTCTGGTGATCTGCCCGCCTCGGCCTCCCAAAGGGCTGGGATTATAGGCGTAAGCCACTGTGCTGGCCAACTTTTTAATTGTTTATGTCTTTTGGATCAGCAATTTCATTTCTATGAATTTTCCCTAGGGAAATGATCAAAACGAATGCAAAAACAAATACAAATGCATATGTGTGTGTATACAAATGAATACCAGTTGTTACACTGTAATAGAAAAAAAAAGGAAACAAATGTCTGCTAACGGAAGGTATTTAAATACATTACAATACATCTGGACAGTCTCATGCTATGCAAACACCCAGTGAGCTACATCTTTATGCAGTGATAGGGAAAGATGTCCATAATATTTTATTAAGTGAAAAAGCAAGTTACAGAAGGATATATGCAAGATTTTATTTGTCGTTAAAAATCTCCATGTTTTAAAATCCACTGGAAAATGAATCCCAGCCACACCACCGTAAGGGTTCCTTACCTGATCCAATCATTTACTTATTAGAGTGAGTGTAATACAGTTCCTGCCCACGTGGGGGGAAGCGGGCTGGGAGGAGGGCCAGGGGCAAGTAAGTGCTAGGAGGGGAAATGGGAGGGGGCTGGGCAGGCACTGTGGGGAGGGGCCGGGGTTCCCAAGGAAACGTCAAAATCTCCAAATATAGTCGGCCAGACGGGAATAAAAGAGAGACTGAAGAGGCAGAGCCGTCCTGCTCAGTCCAGGTACCACCCTGCCCTGCTACTGCCTGGTGGGCATCTTGAGTGCCAGACTCTCAGCCTCTCTGGGCCCCCAGTTTTTTCCGGGTAAGAGACTCGAACTGATGCTCTCTAAGGATTCCTCAAGCTCTGAAATTCTCTGCTGACATTTGCCAGCAGCAAGGCTGACTCGGATCTGAAATCTCTGAGGAAAGTGGGGGCCTCTCCCAGGATGGAACCCTCTCTGAACACTTTCCCGGGAGGGACCTTAGGCTGTGCTGCCTGTTCCCAGCGTCGCAGGCAGGAGGAGCGCAGTCACTATGGGTGGGGTGAGTGCATGGGAGAGGGAGTGAATGAGCAAATGTCCAAGGAAGGGCATAAGAGAAAGGCTCCAGCAAGGATGCAAAGGAAGATTTGTCTAAAATGGCTTTTCAAGGCGGTCATGAGCTTGCCTCTAACCCAGCAAAGCGTGTGGAAGAAACATCGGCAGTGAGGGCTCCCATCTCTCATTTCTCAAATGCCGAGCCTTTCAGCGAGGCCACTTGCCATTCCTGGTAGGTAATCAGATCGCTGTTAATTAATAAAGCTGTCAGGTGGCTCGTCCTCTCTGGTCATTAGTATCCTTTCAGAAAGAGAATCCTGCCATCGCCGCCTTGTCCGCCCCTCCGCTTGCCAGCAATTAACTTAATGCTATGCAAATGAGAGGCTCTTCTCATCATTAGCTTATAGCCACGAATGTTAATCGCATAATTGGGCCTTCAACAGGGTAATTAGACACGATTTCCTCCATTAGTCTTACAAGGCTAATTATTGTTGAGAGGAGAAGGGGACTGCTCCCAGGGCTCCAGGCGAAGAGGGGCATCTGGTTAAAGCGAATTCGGGGGCCACGTCCGCCAGGTAAAAACGGCAGTCGCGATCCACTGTCACAGCCCACTGTCCCCACCCATTGCAGGGACGGGGCTAGGGAGGGAAACGGAACCAGGGGAAGGCCTGGGGGGATCACGCCCATGCCCCTCGCCTGGGTGCTGGGATGCACAAAAAGAACGTGGCACTCAAAAGTGAAAGCGGAAACAAACAGCAGCCCCCGCCAGCCCGGCCCGGAGGCCCAGCCCCTCACCAAGGGCCACCCCTCGGCGCTCAGCTTCCCTAGGCCTCTGCCGCTTCCTCAGTGCCATGAGGACCGCGGCTCGATGGCGTCCAGGCGCCTCTGGGTTTGACTTTCATGGCTATGAATCTCAGGATGAAAAAAGAGCCCAGAACCCTGGCTGGGGTAGGGGCTGGGGCGCGGGGGCGAGGGGACACCCTGCCGAGGAGCGGGCTGGAAGCACGGGGATGACCCGGGACTTGCACACGCGTCCTGCCCTGGCTGTAACATGAGCAGCCCGCGTGAGGGTCAGCGGTGACTTCTGGGACTGAATTGGCTGGGAAGCGGGTCCCGTTTCAACAGAGAGCTGGGGCAGCGTGGTGGGCAGCGGGCTGGGCGGAGATGGAGAGTGGGACAAGGCCAGGAAGAGCGCAATGGGTTGGCCCCTTCAAGGGGAGCCCTGGGGCACAGTGTGGGGCGGTCTTGCTCCCTGTTGCCTGTTGACCCCCAGCCCCTGGAGCCAGGAACCCATGGTGGACCCCCTGGCATGGGGTTACACCTTCTCTCAGGCCCAGCGGGGGTGGGCCTCCCCCATCAGGGAGACACTTTCCCCATCTCATCTCAGTGGGGAGGGAGCAGCTGGTGGCCTGGGCAAAGGCGGGGCAGGAGAGGGGAGGGTCTGGCTGAGGAGGGGGCCGCAGGAAGCCCCCGGGAAGCCAGCAGGGCAGGTGTGGACTTAGTGCCAGGGTGTCCTGAAGACTCTGCGCTCAGCGGTTCAGAGCACAGGAGTCCAGGGACCCCGTCTCAGTCTGAGTCCGTCTCCACTGCCACGATGTGCTGTGTGATGTGGGCAAGATACTCAGCCTCTCGGAACCTCAGTTTCCTCAGCTGAAAGGTTCGGGTGATGCACCCTTTCCTGAGTCTTGCTGGAAGGACCAGGAGGGAAGAGGTAGGCCAGGTGCACAGCCCAGGGCCTGGCCCTCCTGCCCACAGGAGACGGAGATTATGGAGGAAGGTGCTGTGGCAGATGGTGGACATGCTTATACTCCGAGAATTATGTCCCTGTCAACAGAATGGCCCAGGAATCCTGAACATGGCAGCCTTCTCTGGATGTTTTTACGAGATTCTGTTTATGAAAATGTGTCACCCTCACTGGATCGTCCAATCCTCCATCTTTATATGCTTAAGCCCCTACCACAGGCTCTCAATAAGGCCATTAAGGGGTCCTTGATGGACTGAAGGGAGCCTCTTGTAAAGAAACAAACCCTAAGGTGTCACTTGATTGAAATGTGAAGGCAGAATGAAGGTAAGCTGGAAAGTACCAGGTCTCTATCTATCTAGAATGTTCTGACTGCAATTCCCTTCAAAAGGCTCAAGGCGGCCGGGCGCGGTGGCTCAAGCCTGTAATCCCAGCACTTTGGGAGGCCGAGACAGGCGGATCACGAGGTCAGGAGATCGAGACCATCCTGGTGAACACGGTGAAACCCCGTCTCTACTAAAAAATACAAAAAAAAAAAAAAACTAGTCGGGCGAGGTGGCGGGCGCCTGTAGTCCCAGCTACTTGGGAGGCTGAGACAGGAGAATGGCGTAAACCCGGGAGGCGGAGCTTGCAGTGAGCTGAGATCCGGCCACTGCACTCCAGCCTGGGCGACAGAGCCAGACTCCATCTCAAAACAAACAAACAAACAAAAAAAAAAAAAAAAAAAAAAAACAAAAGGCTCAAGGCTCCCACTTTGTTATGGCAGTGTGGCTCCATTATGAATGGCCATTGACAAGCATGTGGTGTGAGGTCGCCAGAGGGGAAAGGCTAAGATGGAGCTTCCTTTCAGAGCCTGTTTTCACGCTGCTAATAAAAACATACCTGAGACTGGGTAATTTATACAGGAAAGAGGATTAATAGACTCACACTTCCACATGCCTGGGGAGGCCTCACGATCGTGGTGTAAGGCAAGGAGGAGCAAGTCACATCTTACATGGATGGCAGCAGGCAAAGAGAGAGAACTTGTGCAGGGGAACTCCCCCTTAAGAAATTATCAGATCTTGTGAGACTTACTATCACGAGAACAGCATGGGAAAGACCTGCCCCCATGATTTAATTACATCCCACCAGGTCCCTCCCACAACACTTGGGAATTCAAGATGTGATTTGGGTGGGGACACAGCTAAACTATATCACCCCAGAATGCTCCTGCCACCACCATCAATGAGAGCAGTTGCTCAGCTGCCTTTGAGAGCTCACTGGGTGTTAGACTCTGGTGATTCCCAAATTTTTCTTCCTGAACTACCAGACTCAGAGCCTGCTGCCTACGTGATATACTGTGTAGATGTTGTTAGGGTTGAATTGTGTTCAAATTCATCTGTGAAGCCCTAACCCCCAGAACCTCAGAAGATGACTGTATTTGAACACAGGGCCTTTAAAGAGGTGGTTAAGTTAAAAGGGCCCTAAAGGGTGGACCCCAATCCAATCTGACTGGAGTCCTTATAAGAGGAAGAAATGTGGACACGTAGAGAGGCACCCAGGGCACACGTGCACAGACAGACGACCATGTGAGGATGCAGTGAGAGGCCTCAGAAGAAACCAATCCTGCTGGCACCTTGATCTTGGACTTCCAGCCTCCAGGACTCTGAAGAAATAAACTTCTGTTAAGATATCTCGTCTGTGGTACCTTGCTGTGGCAGCCCCGGTAAACCAGTAGATTTCTAAGAGGCATCTCAAGCTTATCATGCCCAAAACTGAGCTAGTGGTCCCTCCCCAGCCCCGTTCCTCTAGCCTCTTCCTCTGGTCAGCACAAGGGCAGCCCATTCTTCCTGCTGCCCCAGCAAGCATTGGAGCTCTCCGCAACACGTCTCTTTCTCACGTGTCCTACATCCAGTGTGATAGCAAATCAATGGTACCAATTCTACCTTCAAAGGACTTCTCACCACCTCCACAGCTACCACCCTGGTCCAGGCCTCTGGCACCTCTCTCCTGGATTACTGTCAACAGCCCCATACCTGGCCTCCCAGCTACTACCTTGTCCCCCTGCCTAGAGCCCATTCTCCACCCACTAGGTATCCTTTCACAACATCATCTGGATCCCATCAGTCATTTGCTCAAGCCCCACACAGTGGCTCCCACATGACTCCAAGGAAAAGCGCAATTCCTTCAGGGTCTGTGGTCTCCTGTGACCTCTCGCACCTCACCTGCGAGTCTCCCTGCTCTATAGCCAGTGGCCTCCTTGATGTTGATCAGAGTTGCCAGGCACACTCCTACCTCAGGGCCTTTGCACTGTGGTTCCAGGCCTGGACCACTCTTGCCTACATCTGTCCATGGCTCATTCCCTTACTCCATTTAAGCCTCTGCTCAAGCATCATCAGAAAGGCCTTCCCTGATGGCCCTCTATAAACAAACCACCCTGTCCTCTCCCTTCCAGCTGTCCATCTTCCCTATTCCCTTTTATCCTGTGTTATTCTCCATAGCATACCATATATTATGCATCTGGTGTTAATAGACTTTCTCACTCCAGCCAGAATGTCAGACACCTGAAGCGTCTTAGGTTTTGTTTCCTTTTGAGTCCCAAGAACTCAAGTAGTGCCTGCATGCAATCGATGTTCCATAAATATTTGTTCTCTAACTGAATAAAATCATTGCCGTGTTACATGGGAGGAAACTATGGTTCAGAGTAACGAATACCCTGACCAGCATCACACAGCCCATAAATGGCAAAGCCGGGATTCCAACTCAGTTGCCGACTTCAGAACCTCTTTCTTAACCACTGTCCTATTATGCTGCTTCCCATCACGAGAACAATATGTAAAGTCTTATGGAGGTGCAGGGCAAGGAGAGGCATCAGGGGAGGCTTCCTGGAGCAGGTGGCATTTGAGCCAGGCCTTGTAAAAAGATAAGATTTGTGTGAAATCCCATGATGTTCTAAAAGAAGAAACACCAAGAGTAAAAACTCCGTGTTTAGGAAACAGGAAGTGGGCAGGTGTGCTAAGGTGTTGGGGGGAGAAGGGAGTGGTAGATGGGAAAAAGAGAAAGCATGGGATCCCCCTCTTCCCTTGGCTTCTGGATGCTCCCCATTTCTCCTGCTCCCCACTCCAGCTTCTAGTCTGGGAGGAGTTCCTGGCCTGGCTGACCTTTATTGGGATCATGAAGCCCTTCCCTATGACCTAGAATCCATGCTCCTGAGACAGGCCCAGGAGAGAAAAGGAGGCACAATGCCAGCGCCCCTGGATGGACACTGTCTGGTGGCCAGCATGGGGTGGGGGTGGCTCTGACCCTCCCGCTCATGGGGGGTTGGGGCTGGTCTGGAAACTGCAGAATCTCAAAGCCAACAAGGAGGCGATGCCTGGAGTCTTACAATCTCATAAAAAGTAAGGCTGCACTTCTATTTGTGGAAGATTCTTCTTAAAATTTTTTTTATATATTAAATAATTTCTGTGATATTTAGGAAGAAGAGCTTCAAGCTTTTAGACATCTGCCACCTGAATCTGGCAGAGGCTCAAGCTTTTAAAGCACAGTGCCGAGTTCAGCAGTTCAGCACTTTAGTTATGCCTCTAAGGAAGATGGAAAATTGAAGTACACTCTGATGTCTCCCAACGTCCCCTATGGGTAAAGAAAAACAAATATGATTTCTCCGAGTCATCTTGGTGTCTCTGTCCTCTTGCCTTTCTCTGAGAAATAAATTTAAGTGAACGGTCGAACATCGCGCCTGCCAAAAATGGGGGCGTCTCCATCAGAGCTCGATTCAAATGCCAGCTACCCCGGGCTCTGTTCTGTTAAAGGTCACCTGTCATTCTCCGCCCAAGGCATGGAGATTGCTTTGGAGCTCTGATTTCCGCAGCGGGGAAGGCATGTTTATCTTCTCCAACGTCTTATTCACCACTGGCTTAGGCCCAACTGTTACCAGTTGAGTACAACCCGCTGGGCCCCTAATAAGAGCTTGGAATCCACAGGAGGGAAAGAAATTGAGATGCGCTTTCCCAATGAAGAGTGGTAAACCTTAAAGGTAGGAAAAGAGAAGTCAGTTGCGCAGGAGGGTAGATTTCCTGGCTGTAAAGGCTCTCAGACACTACAGCAGGAAATGGAGAACAGTCATCCCTTTCTCTCCAGAGGCATTTTACCCAGAATGCTGTGCTGAGAGCAGGGGATGGCAAAGGGACCCTGGAAAGCTCTCCCTGACCTCCAAGAGTCACCAGGAAAGTCGAACCAGCAATGCAGGCTGCACTGGGGGGCTCTTAGAAAGCTCTTAGGAAAAAATGTTAAGTGGTAAATAAACTGAGTTTCAGTATAATGCAGTGAGACTGATCGTGTCTGTTTATTTTATTTTTATTTACTTTTTTATTTTTATTACTATCACCCATGCTGGAGTACGGTGGCGCAATCTTGGCTCACTGCAATTTCCACTTCCTGGATTCAAGCAATATTCCTGCCTCAGCCTCTCCAGTAACTGGAATTACAGGCATGCACCACCATGCCCGGCTAATTTTTGTATTTTTAGTACAGATGGGGTTTCGCCACGTTGGCCAGGCTGGTCTCGAACTACCGACCTCAAGTGATCCGCCTGCCTCAGCCTCTGCCTCCCAAAGTGCTGGGATTATAGGCATGAGCCACTGTGCCTGGCCTCATGTCCGTTTTAAACGAGCAAAATTACTCACCAAGAAAAGACGACACAGAGCCCTTGCTATATGGCATGACCCTATCTCTTCCTCAAGATTAAGTTCCCTGATAGAACAGGCCATCTCTCCATGGCTCCCCGGAAACTTCTTCCCACCTACCCCAGGCACCATGCAATGCTCCCTCCCAATCCTCGGCTGCCTCTTGGGGACAGCAGAGCCGTGCCTGCGGTCGCCTGGGCACTCTCTCTGCAGAAATTCACTGTATTTTTATACTCAGAAAAATCCATGAGGCAGAGTTCAAAGGTTATGTACATTTTTTGATGTCGCTGCTTCAAAAGTAATTGCTCTTATGCTCTCAAACACAGACAACATACCTAGTAACAGGCTGTCATAAACTAAGTGTTAACCCAACAAAGCAGCAGCACCGGCCTCTCCCGCATTTGCCCACATCATCCTCACCGGACTCCCTCTTACACAAACATTGGAAATAAGTGGTAAAATGTCAATGGTCCCCAGGCAGGAAAATAACGGGAGAACTTTCCTTTTTCCACTCCAGTTCTGAGTTTATTTACCGAGAGATTAAAATGCTACAACTCCAGGGGTGGTGGGCTGCTGGCCTATCACCACTATTACTGGTTACAACCTTGGGCTCGAGGCCCAGGGGGGCACCTCCTTCTTAACTGCAGGCCGGATGACCCAGACACCACCTCCCTTCTGACCTCAAAGGATTCACAGGGCTCTCTTCCCCTAGCTTTTTTTTTTTTTTTTTTTTTTTTGGTTTTATTTTTTTTGAGACGGAGTCTTGCTCTGTAGCCCAGGCTGGAGTGCAGTGGCCGGATCTCAGCTCACTGCAAGCTCTGCCTCCCGGGTTCACGCCATTCTCCTGCCTCAGCCTCCCAAGTAGCTGGGACTACAGGCGCCCGCCACCTCGCCCGGCTAGTTTTTTGTACTTTTTAGTAGAGACGGGGTTTCACCGTATTAACCAGGATGGTCTCGATCTCCTGACCTCGTGATCCGCCCATCTCGGCCTCCCAAAGTGCTGGGATTACAGGCTTGAGCCACCGCGCCCGGCCCTTTTTTTTTTTTTAAGACGGAGTCTCGCTCTGTCGCTCAGGCTGGAGTGCAGTGGCCGGATCTCAGCTCACTGCAAGCTCCGCCTCCCAGGTTTACGCCATTCTCCTGCCTCAGCCTCCCGAGTAGCTGAGACCACAGGCGCCCGCCACCTCACCCGGCTAGTTTTTTGTATTTTTTTAGTAGAGACGGGTTTCACCGTGTTAGCCAGGATGGTCTCGATCTTCTGACCTCGTGATCCGCCCGCCTCGGCCTCCCAAAGTGCTGGGATTACAGGCTTGAGCCACTGCGCCTGGCCTCTTCCCCCAGCTCTGAAGTCATGATGAAAAACTCTTGATTCCCCTTCACAGGCAATTGACTAAGCCCCCACCAACCACTTCCCTTATCCAGCCACACTTGGGGCCAAGTTCTAGACAACCTGGGACAGCCTCTGTGCTCTGGAGCCTCCAAAATTATTTAAATTAGCCATATTAGACCCCTGGCCCCATGGAGTCTCAGACATGAATGTGATTTCATCTTTGTCTTCTTGCAAGATCGTCCTCTTGCCCCGTGTGTCACCTGGTGGATAAGGAACTGCCTTTCTCCAACTCTGCCCCGCAAAGCCAGCCCAAGGGAAGCAGGCTGCTCAGAGGGGCCAGCCACAGCCACAAAATCTTGCGACTGGTATTTTGGTGAGGAATTGGGTTGACCGTACTTCTCAGAAGCTCCGATCTCTACAGAAAGGCACAGAGCTCCCAATATGTGAGGAATAAATATGGTCACACAGGTGGAGCCCCTGTCGATGCCAGCTCTGTGCCCAGTGCCTCCCTGCATCAGCTCACTGAGTCCTCTCACCTGATGTCCCAAATCCCACTGTCCCTGGTTTTTAATGGAGGAAACTGAGGTGCAGAGAAGCTAAGAACTTGCCCAAGTAGAAGCAGATCAGAGATGAGTTGCTGTGACTCCACACCGATGTTCCTTTGCCCCTGCTGCCTCCCCGGCTACAGACTGAGCCTGGCTCTCTGTAGCAAACCCAGATTTCAACTTTGAATCTGTTGATAACATTATCTCAGTTGTATAGAGTATTTTCCAGTTCATCATTCCCACTAATACATATTTTCCCAGCAAATATGTCCATTAGCCCAGCAAATGGTGGGCGGGGCTATTACTCCATGTGATGGTTAAGGAGACTTGAGGCTTAGAAAGGGTAAGTAGCTGCCTGTAGACCACTTGGCCAGTAGAGCAGCCAAGCAGGGCTGAGGGAAACAGGCTGTGAACTATCAGGAAGCTCTGGGGGCAAGGAAGGAAACTTGGGGTACAAGAGAGATGGCTGCCAAATGTTTAAACAAAGAGAAGAGCCTGGAAGAGGCAAGGCTGTGGGTCCCACCCCCAACACATGCCCCACTTTCTTTTTCACCCTTGTCCACAGACACTGTGGAAACAATGGCCACTTCCACCAGAGCTGCCCAATTTGAGGCAAAGACCTCAATCCCCCAAGTGGACCTCTGTCTCGAGGTGCGAAGGGGCACGGCAGGCCTATGCTGCATCACTGCCCATGAGACAAAGTCAGAATGACGTCAGGTCCTGTTGCGGTCGGCCGCATGGGGGCTTCTGTTAGGACGGGGTTTCTGTGAGGGCGAGGCTCGCAGCAAACTCGTCTTTAAGAAAGAGCTTTCTTCCAAAAAGAAAAGGCGCCATGGCGCACACAGTCAATGATATGTATTCCAGCCCATGTCTGGTAAACTCTCGGATGATGGCAGCAAGGCAGGGTCACCCGGGTTCTATTAGCTCAATTAATGAGGAGTAAGATAAGGCTAACACCCTGCTCATCAGGCGGCTCGGGCCCAGAGCTGCAGTAATGGAGTTATTAACCTTCGTCAGCCACTGGATTTTGCTGCTGATTCCAACTCCATTTCCTAGTTCAGGCCTCCATTAATGGGCTGTTTATTATCCATAGTCTGCATAAGGATCAGCTGCAGAAATATGAGCGCCTCCTGGAAGGACCCGTGATAATGAAAGAGAGAGAGAATGGGGCGGGCAAGAAACCCTCTCTACTTTGCATTTGAATTTTTCTTTGGTCCTACTGCCATCCCCTTAAGAAATTATAGCATCCTTCTTAGTTTGGACCACGTTAGAAATGACAAAGTCATTATCCAAGGGTTTCACTGTGTTGTCCCCCAAAAGCAACTGTCATACGGAAATAAATTACGTCAAATGAGGGAGCTCTGACCTATAAACTATATGCCAGTCTGGTTTTCAATTTCATAAAGTACCACCATATTCCATCTTTTAAAATTTGACATAATCAAAACAAAAAAATCAAAACTGCGTTTAGCAGAATAATTTTATCAACGTTGTTAAATGCCCTGATTAAAAATTTCCAGTTTGCTTCAGTTTCAATTGAAAAAAAAAAAAAAATCCAGTTTTCTTGGCTCAATGGGGTCCTGAACAAAAGGGCAATTTTGTCTTTGACTATTTCGAGGTCATTCGCCCCATCTGCTACCAGAAGAACAGGCTACGTTCCCCAATTCCAACCCAGTGAGAAGAACAGGCTATGTTCCCCACTTCCAACCCAGTGAGAAGAACAGGCTACCTTCCCCACTTCCAAGCCTTGCATCTTTAAAATGTCTTCCATAGATGAGGAAAGCAAGCAGGTCGCCATTCGAGAAAAAATATTTTTAAAGTTATTTCTACCAACCCATAGTGAGTGGATGCAGCAAATACTCTTTGAGGGTCATCCCTTCAATATTTGCCATCTTAGACTCTTTGTATTGAGCAGGAATCCAACATCACATGGGGAAGTGTCATAGTAAACGTGTTTACACTTCTTAACATATAGATGAATCTGTAGCATCCTATTCGGGGGCTGTGTGTGCTTTATGTATGTATGTATGTATGTATTTATTTATTTATTTATTTTCAGAGAGACAAGGTCTCCTTCTGTCACCCAGGCTGCGATGCAGGGGCATGATCACAGCTCACTGCAGCCTCTGATTCCTGGGCTCTGGCAATCCTCCTACCTCGGCCTCCCAAGTAGCTGGAATTACAGGTGTGTACCACCAGGCGTGGCTTAGCGTGTAACTTGTTATGTGAGAACAGGTGAGAAGACAAACTCTCCCCTACACATTTGAATGAGAGTCGGCCCTGACAGGAGGTGCTCTGGGCACTCACACGCAGAGCAGGTCATAGCATCCACAGTATCCGTACAGCTCTTTCAAGCTATCAACCACAGGCACACATCCTCCATCTACTCTCCAGAGCAGCAGTGCTGTGAGGTTAAAAGAGTAGAGATTATTGCCCCATTTAACAGATAAGGAAATTGAGGTTAAATGTGTCTTCTTCAAACCAGCCAGCCAACAGGGAGGGATACATGCAATCCCATTGCATAAAGGATAAAATGTAACAGTTCAGAGCAAAGAGCTGGGTTCAGGGCTGGCCCCTTCCATGGATCTTACCTGGCTGTGTGGCCTGGGGCAAGGACATGGCTTCTCTAAAGCCAGCAGCCTTTCACCTGAGCAAACCTCCTTTACTGGGCTGTTGAATGGACGGAATTACATAGGAAACAACTGCATAATTAGCACTCAGTAAAGGCCAGATATCAACATTATTACTCTTGTTGTTAAGATAATGATGATTATGAAGCAGGAGGGGGCAGGAGAGAGGAGGAGGGTAAGGGAAGAAGTGTCCTCAATGGACGTGATCTGGGAACAAAGTGGGAGGGGCTGCTTCACGGCAGTCAGAGAATAAAAGGAGAATGAACTGAAAGATGAAGAAGGAGAAAGGAAAGGCAGACAGGAAGTTGAGAAAGGCAGAGCAGAGATGCCCTATGCAAAGCCATAGCAGTTTTGCCCTTTCAAATCGAAAAAGAAAGCTTCCAGACCCGAGGGGACAGGCTTGGCCCCGGCAGGCTGCACTGGGTGTGGAAGTGCCAGCCCCTTGTGCCTGGGGGTGGGTGACTGCCAGCCTCCCTCCCCTCGGCAGCTCTGTTCTCTCCGGCTTTCTGGAGGAAATGTCTCCGTGTGGATGGTCTGTTTAGCAAAAGCCAACAACGACAACTACAAGCCCAGCACCAATGAGGAGCCATATGCAATGAGAAGAGACCTGTCACTGCCTTTCCGGGGACAACTGAACCTCTCTGGGCTCCTCTGGATGTGGGACACACGTACCCATCTTATTTAAACAACAGTAATAAATAAAAATTCAGAAACCACCACATCCTCAAAGGAACCTATATAGTAGTTTCCAGTTTGTAGAAAATGACCTGGCACCCAAATGAGTTAATCAGAAATATCATTCTTGGGTGGTTTCCTGAGAGTCCTAAAATGTAGTCCAATGAATAGAGAAAAAGATACTCCAGAAAGCAACACCAAGATTAAAACTCCCTGCTACCATTTTGCTGAATTTCATTGCCACTGACTCATCTAGGTCCCTCCTTTTACACCTTTTTCCAGGGATTTCTGAGATAGCATGACCAAGACCTTGCGGGGGAGGGTTAAGGTCACAGCTTGCCCCGCCCCCTCCCTCCTTGCAGCATGGAGGGAAAAGAGGATGCAAAAAAACAGCAGGTCTCATACACGGCAAACTTCCCAACATCAATCAGAATCCTATACTCTTTCTCTGTAGTAAGCATTAATTTTAAAAGAAAATACTGGGCTACAAACTTGCCGCATGAAATGAATTATTTTACAGTCAGGCAGAGGGCAGGTTTCTGGATGCAGCCGTGAACACAGTTCTTTCTTTGTTTCTTTCTTCTTTCTTTCATCCTTTTTTTTTTTTTTTTTTACTATTATTATTACGTTTTAACAAACTTTATAGCCCATTTTATTTGTTCTCAAATAACTTTTTCTCCTTCTTTTCGACAGATCAATTACTTGGTTTGTTTCCCTTACTGTATGATGTTGGAATCAAGAGATTGATACTGCTCAGTGGAATATAATTTAGTATTATGTGCCACGGGTTTATGAGGTAGGAGTCAGACAAAACATTGCATTTGAACACTATCCATTTATTAGCTCTAAGAAGAGATTTATATTTGACAAGGAGACAATAACTTTGTTTTCTGATAAGCCAAAGAGGTCTATTTTTGTGTCCAATACACGGAGTAGCTTACCCTTCCCCAATAACTCTATTTACTAGTGTGAATATATTTTAATAATAAAATTGATATATATGTAAATTTATTTTAATCTAATTTCATCGACCCTTCCTTAAAAAAAGAGCCTTTGTAGATTGTTTTCCTATCTGAATTATAGATTTCTGTATCGTATTCCCAGATTGATTTCTAGGCTATAATTCTGTCAAGATTTCCTACTGGTGTCAAAAACAGCAACACCACCAGCTAGAGTGTTTTATAATTGGCATCACAGCCGAACCAGAATTACAGTCCTGATAGTCATCCCGGTGCTAGGTGGATTCATTTTAGAATATTTCTCTGTCTTAGCCTGTATCTGAACTTGAAGGTTTATGGCTAAAATTACTTTCTGAGTTAATCATAAAAATGTTTAATTGAAAGCTAAGGTGCTGGAAACGGAAGGGACACAGACGAGAAAGGAGGAAGGAAAATGCACCCTCAGTGACTACAAAAGGATGATTAACAGCGGCATATGATTAAATCTACATTGTAAATAAAGATTTTTTCTTCCTACCTGTCCTTCGCTCTAGGGTCAAATAAATTAAATCGGCATTATTTACTTAGTCTTTAGAACGTGATTTTCACTCCGTGGTGAATGGAGGAGGGCTTCCTTGCACCCCTGCCCTAAATCAAATGGTTCTTGAATATTCCTCCTTGTGTGCTTTTGAGCACTGTGCCCTCCCCTGTGTTGGTCCTGTAGTACTGGTGCTTGGGCTCCATAAGTAAAACAGTCATTTTTCCCCTCAGGCTTCACAAAGCCAACACTAGATTCTCTCCCCTGACCTGTTAATGACACCCTGCCCCTGCCTTCTTTAAAGTGATTGTTGTGTATTTTCCCCAGTGCCTTTCATCTTCAGGTAGCTGATGAGCTCACAAAGAAGCTATGCAGGCTGGGAGCAGTGGCTCACGCCTGTAATCCCAGCACTTTGGGAGCCTTGAGGTCAGGAGTTCGACACCAGCCTGACCAATGTCAGATGGTGAAACCCCATCTCTACTGAAAATACAAAATTAGCTGGGCGTGGTGGCACGAGCCTGTAATCCCAGCTACTTGGGAGGCTGAGGCAGGAGAATCACTTGAATCTGGAAGGCGGAGGTTGCAGTGAGCCAAGATCGTGCCATTGCACTCCAGCCTGGGCAACAAGAGCAAAATTCCTTCTCAAAAAAAAAAAAAAAAAAAAAAGAAGCCATGCAGCTGGTGCTGTGACATTAACCATGTCTGTGGCATTAACTGTGTTAGGAAGAACAGAGGGTGGACACTTAGCCTTTGGGTACTTGGTCCCTGGAATTTCACAGGAATAATGATAGTAAAACAGGATGCTCAGGTTAAGACTGTCAGATCCCTGCTGCCCTGGGCCTAAACAGAGGTTTCAGTCTTCCAATGGGAAGCTCGGTAGCCCAAACTCTAGGGATATAATTCAGAGTTGAGGAGATTCTAACTGTCGGAAAGGCAGAATAATGCCTGCCCCCAACTCCAAGATGTTTACCTCCTAATTCTCAGATTCTGTGAATAGGTTAAGGAACAAGGAACAAGGAACTTTGCAGACTGGATTAAGTTAAGGACTGTGTTGATATGGTAAGATTATCTCAGGTTATCTGGGTTGGCCCTATCTAATCACATAGCTCCTTAAAATCTGAGACCCTTTCCCAGCTCTGGTCTCAGGGAGACATGAGTACAGAGGAAGCGTTGGAGTTGCACTATGGCCTCTGAAGATGGTGGGAGGGGCTGTGAGCCAAGGAATGCGGGCAGCCTCTAGAAGGTGGAAGAGGTGAGGAAACGGATTCTGCCCTAGAGCCTCCAGGAAGGAATGCAGCCCTGACAGTGCCATGATTTTTAGCACTACAGAATTTGAAGACAATAAATTTGTGTTGTTTTAAGCCACCAAGGTTGTGGTAATTTATTACGGCAATATAGGTAACTAATACGCCAACTTACACTATTCTTAGATAAACAACCGGCCTATTCAAAGGTAAAGAATTTACAAAATATATCCATCTTGGGACCCAGTTATAGGTGCTACCAAAAAATGGAAGGAAAGGGGCATAAAAGTTAAAAAAAAAAAAAAAAAAAAAAAGGGAGAGAGAGAGAGACAATGAATAGCCGTTAGAAAACAAATTACTCCAGGAAACATAAGAACATTTTAGATAAAACCTTACCAGAATGTTCTAAATAATTTAAAGAGAATGGGCTCCATGATACAGGAAATGAAAGAAAAGATGATGAGATTTTTTAAAAGGAGATGCAAAAAAGCTAACAAAATGAAGGAAAAATACCTAAGGGAAAAGTAAAAGCATTATGGAAACAAAAAATCAAATGAAAAGCCGCAATAAATAAACACAGCAGAGAACAGTCAGTTACCATGAAGGTCAGAGTCGAGAAAATAATACCCAAAGAGTAAGATAAAAGCCACCAGCAGAAAATCCAAATTATGAAAAGCTGATGACAAATATCTTACACACACATAATTGGTCTTACTGAAGAAGAAAACCAAGCAAATGAACCTGAAAAACATTAATATATCTACTAGAAGAAAACTCTCCTGAAACACCGTAAGTGAAAGGGTTCCTAATGTCCAGAGAAAAGTAATAAGGAGAACCAAGACTGAGCTATGGCCTGGTGATTGTAAATGAACTTAAAGAGAAGGGGGTAGGGAACACAGACAGGCAGAGAGAGACAGAGAGATCTCATGAACACCCAGGCAAAAGAAACACATGTATAGGCCGGGCGCGGTGGCTCATGCCTGTAATCCCAGCACTTTGGGAGGTCGAGGCGGGTGGATCACCTGAGGTCAGGAGTTCGAGACCAGCCTGGTCAACATGGTGAAATCCTGTCTCTACTAAAAATACGAAAATTAGCTGTGCATGGTGGCACACATCAGGAGGCGGAGGCAGGAGAATCACTTGAAGCCAGGAGGGGAAGGTTGCAGTGAGCTGAGATTGCGCCACTCCAGCCTGGGTGATAGAATGAGACAGACAGACAGACAGACAGACAGACAGAAAGAAAGAAAGAAAGAGAAAATGAAAGAAAAGAAAAGAAGGAAGGAAGGAAGAAGGCAAGGAAGAAAGGAAGGAAGAAAGGAAGAAAGGAAGGAAGGAAGAATGGAAGGAAGAAGGGAGGGAGGAAGGGAGGAAGGGAAGGAAGGAAGGAAGGACGGACAGACGGAAGGACGGACAAGACAGACATCTGGCAACATGTCAGAGTCTATGTAGAAAGGATTTGGAACACGGAGGGCCGGGGAGGAGCTTGAGGGGAGAAAGAAAGGAATATGATCAAAGAATTCTTTGCCAGATGTTGTTTACAAGTAAAAATAACAGAGAGACATTCTCAAGTATGCAAGAATTCAGGAAGTTTAGTATCTATGTACCCTTGCTGAAAATGACTCAAAGACATAATCCATTCAAATGAAAGGCAAAATCAAAATTAATAAATGAAGAGGTTGAAATATATAAACAGCTGGTGTTGAAATCTTAATCCAGTTTTAGAGAGAATAAAAACTTTGTAAGTATAGCAATTATAGTTAAAAACAGAATATAACTGTTATATTTCTAGAAAGAAAAGTTTAATCAATACTGATTAAAAACAATAATCTGTGTATAATAGACTGGCACAGAAAAATTTCAGGATATATCTGTCCCTGGCTCCCCCAAAATGGAGAATGGTTGGAGAAGGGGGATGAGGAGGCAGTACATGTGGGATCCTTTTTTGACATCGTTTTTTTTTTTTTCTTTTGAGACGGAGTCTTGCTCTGTTGCACAGGCTGGAGTGCAGTGGCACGATCTCGGCTCACTGTAACCTCCGCCTCCTGGGTTCAAGGAGTTCCCTGCCTCAGCCTCCTGAGTAGCTGGGACTACAGGCACCCGCCACCATGCCCGGCTAATTTTTGTATTTTCAGTAGAGATGGGGTTTCACCATAATGTCCAGGCTGGTCTTGAACTCTGGAGCTCGTGATCCACCCGCCTTGGCCTCCCAAAGTACTGGGATTACAGGCGTGAGCCACCACGCCCAGCCGACATCTTTCATATGAAGGGGTCAAGATATTCTGCTGCATTTCAAAATCAACAAACTGAGAAATAAGGTTTAATCAAGTCATGTTGAAGAGACTATTAGAACTACAAACAGATATCTTCTAAATTAATGGAAGTGGGGCAGGTAAGAAGCTAATAATAACAAGAACAAAACTCAAAACACATCCCATAAAGAAAAGATGGAAAACAAAGGAAACCATAATGAAGCACAAAATAAAGTAAGAAAAGCAAAAATAAGTGGGATAGACTCAACTATTCAAGGAAAAAGACACTCAGATTGAAGAAAAAATATCAAACCCAATTTCATTCTGTCCACAGTGAAGATGACGTCTAAGGGCTCCACCCATGCAACCAGAGCTTCCACATAGCTTTTTAGTAGTGTCATCAACAAAAAATAAGAGAAGCAAAATAGTTGAAAGTAAAACTTAGGAACATGCAAATGTAACAAATCAGAGTTTGGATTCCAGATAAAAATGGCTTTTTGAAAACCGCACCAGATTTTGTTTCTTCCCCAAATCCCACAGAAAAATGACAAGAAAGGCACTTTGAAAAACTAACCCACAAGCACAGAAAGAACAGGGAAGAGGAAGGCAATCAGACAAAGGACTTTCCTTTTTCGATGCTGGAAAGCAGACTTGGACCACAGGCAACGAGCTGAGGTGGACTCAGAAAGCCAAATCCTAAATCAGTAATAGGAAAACTGAGAATCAACCTCATCTTCCCCAGAAAATCCTCAAAAGGCTCAGGCACAGGTGCCACCTGGGAGCTGGTGGCTAAAATAAGGGGGCTTGGTTGAAATTTGTTTGAGAAGAGAGTGAGTCCTAGATCCTTTCCTCACTCATCCAGGTGAGTGAATGTCTCTCCTCCACTTGGGAAGAAATGAAACATTTATTCTCTAGAGAGGATAAAATGCAGGCTCTTTGGGATGAAGAATGCCAAGCACAGTTGAGAGCTTGAGTCTATGGCAAACACAAGGGAATTAGGTAAAAGTATGCAAACTGCATGCAGTATGTGAGACCCCTCCCCCGCCCTTCCCACTGTCCTGCTTCTCCCCTGGACCCCCAGAGAGGTGGTCCTGGCAGAAGGCCTTTATCCTCCAGCAGGAGACTGCATGAGTCCTCTCTGGGGAATCTGAGCAGCCCAGAGGAAAAGACCTAAAGATGTTGACACTTGGTGGGAGGGATGGCCCAATTTTATCACCCCAATGATATCACCCTACCGTGAAGACTAAGCCTGTGGGCTCTATCCATGCACTCAGAGCTTCCAAATCGCTTTTTCAGTCTCCCATGCTTAGACATGAGCAAACAACCAAGGGTAATCCAACATCTAAGGGTAAAAAAAGACTCTGCTGAGAAAGAATAAGACCAAGACAAACAAAAATTCTATAGAAACTGATTATGCAGAAAGGAAGAGGAAAAAACCCTATCTCCCCATCCTTCCAACAAAATCAAATTTTAAGAGATAAAAAATCCACAAAACAAAATCAAGAAACTATAAAAGGAATATTCAGAAAACAAAAATATTACAGAAATAATATTTTTGTTATTTCTGAATATTACAGAAATAAACAAACCCAAGAGCAGAAATTAGAATTCAATAAAAATGTTGGAAGAGAAAGTTGAGGAAATCTCCCAGAAAGTAGAGCCAAACAAAACAAAAAGCAGTAATTGATCACACACACACACATACACACAAAATACAAAAGAAAAAAGATATTTTTACAACATTTAGAAGGCCAGTCCTAAAGATCCAATGCCCAAATAACAGGAGTTACAGAGAGAATAGAAAAAAGGGAAAAAAATCATTAACAAAATAATTCAAGAAAATGTCCCAGGACTGAAGGACACAGGTTTCGAGATTAATTTCTGGTACAGTGGAGTAAATCTGACCTATACCGAGGATATAATGAAATTTCACTGTGAAATTTCAGAACCCTGGAGACAAAGGAAAGAGCCTACAAACTTCCACAGAAAGAAAAAAGTCACATATAAAGGATCAGGATCAGATCGGCATTGGACTTCTTAGCAACATTGGAGATTCAAAATTCGACGGGAAAATCATTTCCAGCCTATAATTTCTCACCCAGTCAATCTATCCAACAAGTATGAAGATAGAATAGCCACTTTCAGATAGAATAGTAAGGCCCCTCAAAATTTACCTCCCATACACTCTTTCTCAGGAAGTTACTGATAGATGTGTTCAACCAAAACAAGGTAGTAAACCAAGAAAAAGGAAGCCATGTGATATAGAAATAAAATATCTAACATGGGAGAGAGGTAAAGAGAATCTTCAGTGTAGCAGCGAATAACAATCCCAAAATGATTGTTGTGTACAGGCATAAAGGGTGACTTCTTAAATTTAGAACACATGTGTTGCCAGTGTAACAGCCTACTGCTTTTAAACCATCTTTTTAACTTAAGAAGCAACTAGAGGTTATGCTTTGTCAAATCAAGGAGGTATATAAAAGGAAGATGTGTGACTTAGGAAACAGAGACTCCAACTCAAAAGAAAGCCAAGGGGAATTCCTCTGATTATAGTAAAGAAAAGCTCTTGATGATCAACTATGCAGTAAGCCTAGAAAAAAATCCAGTCCAAACAGGAGAGGAACGGGAGTGACCAAGAAGAAAAAACAACCTGAAACTGGGAAATTGTTCTGAAAGGCTATTATGAAATGTGGAAATAATTAACTAATAGATACAAAGAAAACTAGACAAGTGAAAAAGCAAGATGATTATTAACTTCAGGAAAATCGAAAAGAAAGGAAAGGCAAAATAACAACAAAAAAAGCTAACACCTTCCAGCTGAGTTAGATGCCTTAAACCAGGTTTCCTGGAAAAACCACACAACTATATGCTTATATCTCATTGGCCACAACTTAGTTTTGTGGCTCCATATAGCTGTAAAGAAGACTGGAAAATGGGATCTTTTATTTTCAGATACCAATGTACTCTTCAGAAAATTGATCTTTTGTATTGAGGAGGAAAGTTAGAACAAATGTTGGGGTAGATAATTAGCTGTCTGTCACTGACGGTCACTTTCATCAAGAATACATTTCACAATGAACACATAGCTGACAGAAACCTTTATGCACTAAATAACATAGCACCAAAACACATAAAGCAAAAACTGTAGGAAACACAATAAAAATTAATGGCACAAGATATTCAAATTATGTTAATATATTTAAAGATAGGGAAAGGGATGATTTTCTAGGAAGAGATCAATTGCACAAGAAAAGAGAGAAATCTGAATTGACCAAACACCATGAACAAAATCAATCAAATTGTTAACAAGCTACCTCTGCCCCGTAAGTGCCAGATCCTAAAAACAGTTACTGCTGGACTTTTAAAAACTCTCTCAGATATGGAGAAAGAAAGAAAATCTATGAAACTTTCACATTACTGATACTAAAGCCTAACAAAGCACAAGAATGTGGAAAAATTCTAATCCATACTATATATGCATATTAATGCAAAAAAACTAAATAAAAATGTAGCCAATACAATCCAACAGCATGTTAATTTCTTGCGCTGCCATTATCATGTTATGACAAACTTAGCTGCTTAAAGATACTCAGATTTGGGCTGGGTACGGTGGCTCACACCTGTAATCCCAGAACTTTGGGAGGCCAAGTGGGCAGATCACGAGGTCAGGAGATCAAGACCATCCGGGCTAACATGGTGAAATTCCATCTCTACTAAAAATACAAAAAATTAGCCAGGCATGGTGGTGGGCGCCTGTAGTCCCAGCTACTCAGGAGGCTGAGGCAGGAGAATGACATGAACCTGGGAGGCAGAGCTTGCAGTGAGCCAAGATCGCACCACTGCACTCCAGCGTGGGAGACAGAGCGAGACTCCATCTCAAAAAAAAAAAAAAAAAAAAAGAAAAAAATGATACTCATATTTGGCTAGGTGCAGTGGCTCACACCTGTAATCCCAGCACTTTGGGAGCCCAACGCGGGTGGACCACCTGAGGTCAGGAGTTGAAGACCAGCCTGGCCAACATGGTGAAACCCGTCTCTAATAAAAATACAAAAATTAGCCATGCGTGGTGGCACACACTTGTAATCCCAGCTACTCAGGAGGAGGAGGCAGGAGAATCACTTGAACCTGGCAGGTAGATGTTGCAGTGAACAGAGATCATGCCACTGCACTCCAGCCTGGGCGACAGAGTGATACTCGTCTCAAAAAAAAAAAAAAAAAGAAAGAAAGAAAGAAAGAAAAGAAAAAAAGATAATCAAATGTATTATCTCACAGTTTCTGTAGGTCAGAAATCTGGTATGAGTCTAACTGGACTTAGGTCAAGCCAGAGCTGTAGTTCTCACCTGGGGCTCACTGTTTGTTGGTCGAATTAATTTCTTCTCACATTTTCCATGGCCCCCATCTTTGAGCCACCAATGCTATGTCATGCTTAGAAATCTCTCTGACTTCCTCTTCTGCCCTCAGTCAGGAGGGAACTCTGCTTTTAAGGGTTTGTGTGATTATTCTGGGCCCACCCAGATAGTCCAGGTTGACCTTTCTATTTTAAGGTCAACTGATTAGTAATCTTAAGTATATATGCAAAGTCCCTTTTGTCATATAATATACATTCAGAGGCATGACAGCAGGGGGGTAAAGGTCATAAGGGTCAAAATTCTATCTGCCACAAGCAGTAGCATAATATACCATGAAAGAACAATATGCCATGACCAAACCAGTTATTATAGGAACAAAAGATTGGCTTACTATTATTAACATAATTTATAATATCAATATGTCAAAAAGAGAAAAAATAATTTTAAAGGATGCTGAAAAGCTCTTGATAAAATTCAACATTAACAAGAGATTTTAAATCACGGTGCTATACTTCTTTAACTTCATACAAATTGTATGCACTTCAAACCAAAAGCCAGTAGCACCTTAATGTCAGCAGTACCAGGACAGCCCTTATGGTCAGGAAAAACCACCCTGTCGATCATGACACCCTGTTCTGAAAGTACCGCCCAACAAGAGTAAAATGAAAAGTATAAATATTGAAAAGGAAGAGGCAAAAGCATGAGTATTTGTAGATGACATGATCATCTACCTGAAAAACCCAAGAGAATCAACTGAAAAACTATCCAAAACAGTAGGAGGGTTTGAGAAGGTGGCTGGAGTACAAAATAAGTAAGCCAAAATCAATGTCTTTTCTACACTCTTGAAAAACCCACTTAGAAAATACGGAATGAAAAGATCTTACTATAATATCAGTAAGAAGAACAAGAGATAATACACCTAGAAAAAAAATAAAAAATGCAAGACCCAAGGAAGTGTTGATATTTTCACTAGAAGCAAAGACAGGATATAGCCATGTCAAACTGTAACGTGTAATATTAGTTCATTTCACACTGCTATAAATAACTACTTGAGATTAGGTAATTTATAAAGGAAAGAGGTTTAATTGATTCACAGTTCCACATGGCTGGGGAGGCCTCAGGAAACTTACAGTCATGGCAGAAGGTAAAGGGGAAGCAAAGCACATCTTACATGGCAGCAGGAGAGACAGAACAAATGGGGAGGTGCCACACTTTAAAACCATCAGATCTCATGAGAACTCATTCACTATCAAGAGAACAGCATGGGGGAAACCGCCCCCATGATCCAATCACCTCCCACCAGGTTCCTCCTTAACATGTGGGGATTATAGTTCAAGACGAGATTTGGGTGGGAACCCAGAGCCAAATCATATCACAGATCAATTTGAAAATCTAAGGCAATTCCAGCTAAAATTTCAATGGCAGTTTCTTTTTGTACATGATAAAATCACTATAGTTTTCAGTTGGAATAATAAATATATAAAATAGACAATAAAGATTAATGAGAGGGCCTTATCCTGCATTGACTATTGAAATATAATATATGACAAAAGTAAAGCAGTTAAACAGAGTGGTACTACTGCAGAAATAGACATTCAGACAAGAGAAAGTTCAGACACAGGCCCAGTATATTGAGAGACTAAACACACAGTTTGACGATGGTCAGACCATATATAAAAACAGAACTGGAACCCACAACCTGCAACCTGCCCAGGGAGTCAGACCACAATCTCTGCAGCAATCAGCCCCAAAGGGCCAGGACTTGATCAGGACTTGATAGCTTCCCTCATTTTTGCCACCATTTGCAAGGTAGGACCAACCAGAGAAAGCCAAATATGTTCCCTTAACCCATCACATAGGAGGCCCCGCCTCTAGTTAGCCCACCCAGCTTCCCCAAGCCAACAGCCTCCAATTGGGGCACAGTAGAACCGAAGCTTTTCCCACCTTCCACTAGAATGCTGTCACCTCTGCTGCCTGCCTGTGAGTCTCTGCCAAAACGCCAAGCAATGGTGGCTGACCCCTTGCTATTGCAAGCTCAGACTAAATAGCCTTTGTTTGCTTTTACTTGGGTGGACTTCATTGCTCTCCACAATATATACAATTGCGATGAGCTCTCAAGTTCAAACTAGTAGAGGGAAGACAGAACATCCAATGATAGTCAACAGTCCGAACAAATGGTTAACCATTTGGGGGGAAAAAAAGGCGACTCATACTGCCTACTCACGTCAAAATAAGTATCAGCTACATCAAAGATTTAAATGTAAAAATGAAACTGTAAAAATAGTAGAAGAAAACATCAGTTGATTTGTATAACAATTTCCCAAAGAAGGCAAGACTGGTATTTATTACTGTTTTACAGATGAGGGTCCAGCAAGGAGAGTGAAAGCCAGTATTTGAACCCAAGCCTGACTCCTAGTCCACCGGGCAGATGGGGTGAGTGGGAATGGGGGTGACCAGGAGACATTCCACTTCAGGAACACGTGAAGGCTTGTGTAACCTGGACCCCTTCAGCTGAGCCCTGGAGGGGGGGTGCCCAGGGGCTTGGCCAGGGCTGCGGGCTTGGCTGAGGCCACTCACCTGTTGGGATTGTAGCCCAGGCTATTCAGCAGGTGTGCCTGGTCCAGGTCCCGTGGGACGCCGTGCAGCACCCAGCCTTTCTGGATGCAGTCCTGCTGGTCCAGACGCTGGCTCAGCACCTTCATGAGGAGGCTGTCAGGAACTGCAGAGAAGGGGGACAAGTGAGCCCTCTGCTGACCTGTAGCCCATGGGTCCTGGGCTTCCTGACCTTACTTGACCATAGATTGAGCTGCTGAAGAAGTGGGTCTAGGTAGAGCCACTGGGACAAGGCTGTCAGTGCCTATTTCCCAGGTCCCTCCTCGGTCCCCAGCAACAGGGCTGCATGAGACAGGAAATGCACTGGCTGACCTCGACCTCAGTCTCCCTTTCCTGGACAAGACACCATCGCCACCTGCAACCCAGTGAGATGTGAGCAGCTGTCCCCCTGTCTTAGTCCATTTGGGCTGCTATAGCACAATCCCATAAACTGGGTGCCGGGGAAGTCTAAGATCAAGTCAGATTCAGCGCCTGGAAAGGGCCTATTTTCTGGTTCACAGATGGTGCCTTCTTGCTTCATCCTCACCTGGTGGAAGAGGTGAGGAGTCTCTCTGGGGTCTCCCTTATATGGGCACTAATCCCATCCATAAGGGCCCCCGCCCTGTGACCTCACCACCTCCCAAAGGTCCCACCTAAATCATTGTCTTGGGGATTAGATTTTAGCATATGAATTTTGGGAGGACACATTCAGACCACAGCACCCACTACGGGCCCAGTTTTTACAGCAAACACTTTTCCTGGAAGCACATCAGCCCCAGCTGCAGTTTCAGTTTTCCTCAAATGGGATCGTGCCAGTGCCCCCAAAGCTCTCTGCTAGTCTGTGATGCACTAGCAACCCCCACTCCTCTCTTTCCCCAAATGTTCCAATTTCCCCCTCCTTGATGCTGAGAATGAAGTCTCTTCCAAGAATCACAGAACTAGTTATAACCAAAGACTGAAATAAAGTCCTACGGAGAATGAGATATTGAGAAGCCTCTTGTTTACATTGTGGCAATTGACATTTTCCTGAAATTCATACCTCTCTTCCCAGACTCATTAAATGTCCTATGTTGCTAATGTACTGCGTTCTAGCAATTTGCACTGCGTTTCCTGCACTTTGCACTCATTTTTCCAGAAATACTTGGTAAATATTACCATTGTTTGCTATGACTGTGGCCCCGATTGGAACTGGTTCCTAGGGGTGTGGTGGCAGTGAGTTTGGCAGTTTCTCTGGAAGCTGCCTGCTTGCCCTCCTATCGACTGCCCAGGGGTCTGGCAAGACGGCCTGAAGCACACATTTGAAACCTTCCACAGGGCCCCCCAGGCTGACAGCCAGGTGAACATGGAAGGAAGAGATGCACAAAAATCACTACCAGCCGTTTTCCCCTGTGGCCGTGACTTGCTGGGTTACTGCCCTTGTCACCAAAAAACCATAAACCTAATTCTAGGCAATCTGCATCTCCCTGAATGTGTTCTCTCTCAAGTCCTTCATCCTTTCTTCCCCAGTCCCCAGGAAAGAGCAGAAAAGGGTTTTGCTTTCACGAGAACATCTGGCTACCTAGCATGAATGAGAAGTCACTTCAGTGAATCCCATCCCTTCCCCTGCTTCAAACCTGCAGGGGCCCCCCAGTGCTCTGAGGATAAACAGCGGTCTCCTTTCCAGGGCAAGGTCTGCGCCCTGCCTTCCTCCCAGGTGAATCTTCCCAGCTTGCACCTCCCTTCGCATGTGCCACCTCCTCCATCCGGAACACCCTTCTCCCACACCCTGCCTGGGTTCAGCCTTCAAACTCAGCCTCAGGGCCACGGTGGGATGTTCCCTCCCCAGGGAAGTCTCTAAGGACAGCCCTCAGCCTGCACTTCTCATCCTCCCTCACTTGCCATCCTTGTTATCACAAGGGTACTTCTCTCTGGGTGATTCTTTCTTTAATGTCTGCGTCTCTCTCATGGGTGGGTCCCATCAGAACAAAGGACCATGTCTCTCCCACTTTTCCCTGCCTAGAACAATGCCTGGCATATAGTAGATGTTGAATAAATAGAAGGTTTTTCAAATGCTTCACTGCAACTAATCAACTCTGTTAAAACCAACTTGACCAGACTTTGGGGAAGCCAGGTGGTAGGGAGGAGAACATGGGCTTGGGGCGTTCACAAATCTAGGTCTCATCTCAGCTCTTCCCTTCCTTGCTGTCTCATCTCCAGGCAGTCTCTCAGTCTCCGAGTCTCAGCTTCCTATCTGCTGAAAGAGGATAACAGGACTCATCGTGACCAGCTCACACCACATTTACAATTCCAGCACATAGCTGACACTCAGAGGTGGTGGCTGTTACTTTTCAATTCAGGAGATGTGTGTGGGGCAGTGATGCTTCATGAATATTTTCATGCTTGCCCGTGGTCAGGGCGTCTCAGCAAAGACTGTTGGCACCTGGGATAAAGGATGACAGATTAAGAACAGCCTTGGAAGTTAAAGACAGAGACTGCCAGAGAGACTTAGGGACCTCTGCCCCGAGACATTTGTTTACATTCAAAGGGCTGTAAACCTAGTGATCTCCTCCTCCTCTCCTCTGGAGTTGGAGTCAGTTCCTTCCAGGGTAAAGCTCGGGAGGGAGCTGGCATGTTGTCCCGCATAAGCTCCAAGAGTCACAATGTTGGGGCTCCCCTCCTGCTATAGACCCCCTGTACACTCGGGGTGCACTTGGCTCTTTCCACATTGCCTGTGAGGACCTGGGCGTGGGGAGCCAGCTCTGAGATTACTGTGTGAATGAATTTGGTCTGTCCTCTTATCCAGAGACCTTGTGTTTTCTTGCCAGGATGAATAAACACTGATTTAAAACAATGTGGGGTAAGAATCTGCCATAGAGCCTTCCAGTCCAGGCTTATCCTTAATATTTACAGATATTTTCACGGAAAGAAGAAACCAACACAGAAATAATCCTTCCCCCACGATTCACCCAGTGGGTAGTCGCTGACCATCTGGGCTGTGCCAGGCACTGTGCTTGACATGGGATACGGGCTACACAGCAAGCTTGACTGCCAAGGCTCCTGGGCTCCTGAAATTCACGCTGTCTCTGGGAAACAAACATTACCCAGGTAACAAATAACCATTTCTGAGAGTCATGAGTACTGTGAAGAAAATCAACCAAATGATGGGAGGCTGCTGCTTTCATTGGGCCTAGGACGGCTTCTAAGGGGGCTGCATTTGGCTGGGATCAGAATGGCGGATCCCGCTAATAGTCTAGGCCCACGAAGGCCTCCGCTGTTCAGGGGTGAGAATTATTTGGACCAAATATTTTCTGAGTGTCATCTCCAATAATCAGGTATGGCTTGGAAACCCAGCTGCACTGCAGGTGGTCTGAACTTTGGAGCCATAGCTTTCTGAGAGCCTGGAAGGTCATGCCATTAACCTCTTGTTTGAAAGTTAGGAAACTGAGGCCCAAAGAGGTTGTGGTTTAAGTGACCCACTCAAGGTCATCTAGTCAGCTGGAGATCAGGCCCATGATCCCGGCCCATAACACCCCCAACTGTCCTGCTGCCTCATTACCCAATGGCCTGGAGCCCCTGAGTTCCTCACACTGGCCACTGACGAACCAATAAGAGCAAAGTTTCTCAACTGGGGAGAAATCTGACTCACGGGAAACATGGAAGGCCAGACAGAAATACAATGAAGTTTTTGTTTTTTGTTTTTCTGTTGGTTGACAAAGATTTCTAGAGAGAATTTCCCAACCTGCATCAAAATTTAAAATGTACATGTCTTTTGACCCAGCAATCTTACTTCTAGGAACTTGAACCTAAGAGATAATAGCCCAGAGGGGAAAAAGATGTGTATACAAAGATGTCCATTTCAGTGTTGTTTATAATAGTGACAATTGGAAATGATCTAGAATGTCCATCAATAGAGGACAGATTAAATCAAAGAAGGTACATCTCTGTAATAGAATATTAGACCACCTTTTAAAAATAATCTCTATATTAACTTGGAAAGAGATCTATGACAGGTCGAGGCAGAAGTCTATGACAGAATGAGAAAAAAGCAGGTAAATCAATGACTTGTATATATGGTCTAATTTAAACATATATTCATATCTAATCATATTAATATATATACATATATACATGCTACATATACAAATACACACACACACACAGAGACAGAGAGAGAGACAGAGACAGAGAGAGAAGGAGGGAGAAGGGTGGCCACCAGTTGATGGTCCATGAATCGGACCCAATCCCTCTGCTCATGGAGCCCAGGGTGGTGGAGATAAGAGGACCCGGATGTAATGCAACACAAACTGGGCAGGAAAGCAGAGGTCACAGAAGTAGGAAGTGCTGGGGACGTCGGAGGCAGGGAGGGCCAAGTTTCCAAAAGATTGAGGAAGAAACGGAATGCTCACACTGGTTCCCACTTTGAGCCAAAAACCAAACAAACCCCTCTTTGCAGGAATCAGGAAATGCAGGCTCTGCGGTTAGACTTCCCGGAAGGCCTCATCACAAGCGCACATCAGTAACAACTGATGTAGTATCTGTTTAATACCTGCATTCCCACCCCAACCCCCACCCCACGAAAGTAGCTATCCCCCTAGTAGGGTCAGGCTCATTGCTATACCCCAGCACCCGGCACAGTACTGGGCCCATGGAAAGCACCTAATAAACACGAAGGAAGGGAGGGAGGGAAGGAAAAAAGAGAACCATTTCCAAAAACCAGGAAGTTCTTTAGTTCCTCAAGTGTTCATGGGCCAGAGAACTTAAGGATTTTTCTCACCAAGCACTGAATCAGGTCCTGCGGCAACAGAAAATAACCAAGGGAGACCCTTCCTCTCAGTCATTCCATTCATCTCTACGTGATCACCCACTCGCGAATTAAATATGCAGCCAAAAGAATGAGCACTAGCACCTGGGGTTTGCTGGGAGGGGTCTCTGGGGTAGGAGAGGGTGGTTCTAGATGCAACAAGGGTGGCCACAAGCACGTGAGGTTCATTACACTAGCGATGGGTCCCACAGGTTCATTATTCTATTCTCTCTACTTTTTCGATGTGTTTAAAGTTTTCCACTAAAAATGTGGTGTTTTTTTTTTTAAAAGGAAACAATTTAACGCCTAAAATAGGTTGAAATGGCCCCTGTGAGAGACCGTTCCTAAAGCCACAAAGGACACAATCTCCCCTGAAGGCCATGGGCGGCTCTCCCTTTCGGGGGACCTGCAGTGTGGGTGGCCTCCGGCCGTCCTGTAACTCCATCGGTTCTGGAAGCTCTGCCCAGAAGCCTGGCATCACGGGCCTTTGCCCACATCTGCCTGTGTTAGCAGTCCTGTGAAAGCTCCTCATTAGAGTCCTTTAACCTTTTATACGGAACAGCAACACATTTTTGCTCACAGTTCCTCACTGGGGCTGCGTGGCTGAGGGGCTGCACTGGTCCTCTCCCAGCGCACAGGGATCCTGTGTCATGGTAGGGCTCTCCCAGCTGGGTCAAGACAAGCAACAGACCCCACCGGGTGCTGCTCTGAGGCTACCGACCTTTCCCAGTCAGCATCTCTTCTCAGGGGCGGCACGCGGGTTGAGGGGTGAGGGGCGAACCCTGAAGACGCCGCCTTTAGTGTAATTTCCCCCAAACCCACCTGTGTCTCTTGTCCCAGCCTCTCTGAGGCTCGGTGTCTGTTTTGCTGCGGCTTGTTTGGTTTTTCCTGTCAGCTACAGACTCACGTTTCCAGCCCCGCGTGGTCTGACCAGCCAGCTTAGCACAAAGCTGAGAACGGGCTGCTCCTTGGTTCACTGTGCTCTGCCCGAAGTTTCGAGTCCCCTTGATAATGCTGTCCATTTACCCTTTCTCCTCCTCTCAGATAGAGATTTTTCAGCGTGGTCTAAAGTCTTTCACCATTAAGTCGATGCCTCAGGCTTGATTTCTGGGCTTGACAGTTAACATCTCACCCTTCATACAAGCTACCGCCAAGGGCTACCTCTCTGGAATGTCCTGTCAACCCTAAATTTAGCCAAGTGCAAGATATGAGTATCCCATTGTTTCATAACGCCACACCACATGGTTTCGTTGTTTTTTTTTTTTCTCAAGATCTTCCATAAAAGATGGCAGTCCTCGAGTTGACCTCTGGGTCATTAAAATCTCAATCCATTTATTCCCCGCGGGACTGGGTGTGCCTGGGGCTTGGCATGGGGGTAAGATGGGGATCCATGGTGGCAAGTGGGATGCTCCCAGCCCCTCCACCCCCGACCGCGGGCCCGTGGCCCACCCTCCTGTCTGGAAGGGGAAGGAGTCCTGTCTAAAGGCCCAGTATCCCATCAGGCTCCCTCCTGCACAGCAGTTCCACGGCTCGGGACAGGAGTCCCAACACCGATGAGATGGAACTGGGCGGCACTGTCTCCTCCCGGGCTGCAGGTCTGGCTTCAGTCACCCTCAGTCACATCCAGCTCCAGGGCTGATGGGTGTGAGCAGGAAAGGGGCCGGAGAGCGCACCCAACCCAGCTTGCAATTTTGCAGCAGGCACGGAGGCCCCTCCTGCTGCGCCATGCCGCCGCCTGCTGTCCGCACTGCACCGCAGAACCAGCCCTGCAGGGACCTTGGCTTTCGGCCCATCAGTTATTGTCTCAGAGGCTGTTGAGGGAGAAGATATGAGGGGCACTAAGGTTGCTGGGGGTGGCACACAAAGATAGGACAAAAAGTGGAGCAAAGGAAATAGCTCCTTCAGCCAGTGGCTTAAAGGAAAAAACATGCCAAGGTTGATTGCTAGACCTGTGATAAGCCGTGTGACCCTCCTTGGCAGCCCAGGGCAAATTGGAAAGAGCTGAGTACCTCCCCATACACCCTTGTACATGCCCTGCACACGCCACCCCTCCATGCACACTCATAAACTCTCCCACACACTACATACATGTCTACTCACGACTCCTAAAACACTACAACACACACAGGCACGCGCACACACACATGTGCTCATGCACTCAGCTACAAACACCCACACACACACATTACACACCCCACACCCCTACAGCCCCCCACATGCACAACACCTATCCACACACAGTACATGAGCGAAGCACACAGCCTCATTACACAAACACATTTAGCAAACACACCTACATACCTACACCGAACCCACACTCCCTCTGCTCACCCCTCACATTTGCTTCAAGCTGCCCCGTGTAACTTCTTTCCTTCTTCAAGCCCTCCTTGAAACTGATGTCGGCTGGGCGCAGTGGCTCACGCCTGTAATCCCAGCACTTTGGGAGGCCGAGGCAGGCAGATCATGAGGTCAGGAGATCGAGACCATCCTGGCTAACACGGTGAAACCCCATCTCTACTAAAAATACAAAAAATAAGCCGGGCGTGGTGGCGGGTGCCTGTAGTCCCAGCTACTCAGGAGGCTGAGGCAGGAGAATGGTGTGACCCTGGGAGGTAGAGCTTGCAGTGAGCCGAGATCGCACCACTGCACTCCACCCTGGGCGACAGAGGGAGACTCCATCTCAAAAAAAAAAAAAAAAAAAGAAAAAAGAAAAAAGAAAACAGAAAACAGAAATCGACGTCAAGGTGAACATCAGTGTTCACGGGGGGAGGCTGGCATTTGCTCCTCTTTCTCCTCCCAGCACAGTTCCTGGTCCCTGGGTCCCCGGGGACCCAATAGGATCCAGGAGGTCCAGGGAATCTTAGAAAAGGAACACGACTGCGGAGGAGGAAAGGGGGTTGCTTTTGGTTTTGTTTTTAATTTTCATTTCACACAACCTGGTGCCTGAAAGAAGCGGGGCTTGCATCCCGCCAGGGTCTCTACTCTAGGCTGCTGGGAGGTGTGCCCAGGCCCTGACTTAATTCAAGGAAAGCTGAACGCCTCCCATCTCTGGAGGCCATCACTCTCAGGATGGCACGGATTCCCGGCAGCTGGGCCTGCAAGCTCCTCTCGATGCTGTCGCCAGAAATCCTGCGTGCCCTGAAGGCCCCGCAGCGCCCCGGTGCCAGGACCTGGCGCCAGGTGTTTCCGTTGGTGAAGCCGTTTGTTTGTTATTTACTACCACCTGCTGGTGGAACATGGGTTCTGCACCCCCAAGTGAACGCTGCCAGCAACGCACAGAACATTTCCAAACCTGGAGAAGATAATGAGGAGAAACCGGGATTGTTCCATCGGCCGCACCCTGTGATTCCTAAGGGAGGGTAAGGCCCACCGGATCTAGCTTGCTCTTTGGTAAACTCAAGTCACTTGCCCCAGACAAACCCCCATTTGGCTGGGCCTTGGTTCCCCAAGTAGGAGATGAAATAGACATCTTCCATGGTTTCCTTAGACGCCAACATTTCTACTCTGATACCTCTATTGCTTAACAACATTTAAAATTGCCTGGCAGACAATGGTGCCAGGAAATAATAATGTTTCAATATTGGATTTTCTGTCAAGTCCAGAGAAGTAAGTACATCAGCCCTGGGTGCCCTGCAGACTAGGAGGCCACGTTGTGCCCCTCCTCCCTTGGAGAGGGCCACCCACTTTCTGTCGCTCCCTTCTTTACCACGTCTACTCGGGCAAAAGGCAAAGACAACACTGAGGTGCCCACATGGCGTTGACATATCTACCTGAGGGGCAGAGATGCCCAATAGTGAACATTTCGGTTTGTCCCCTTTTTCTTTTTTTTTCTTTTTTTGGAGATGGAGTAGTCTCGCTGTGTTACCCAGGCTGGAGTGCAGGGGTGCAATTTTGGATCACTGCAACCTCCACCTCCTGGGTTCAAGAGATTCTCCTACCTCAGCCTCATGAGTAGCTGGGATTACAGGAGCGTGCCACTAGGGCCCAGCTAATTTTATTTTGTATTTTTGGTAGAAATGGGGTTTCGCCATGTTGGCCAGGCTGGTCTTGAACTCCTGACTTCAGGTGATGCGCCCGCCTCAGCCTCCCAAAGTGCTGGGACTATAGGTATGAGCCACCACGCCTGGCCAGTTTGTCCCTTTCAAATGAAGTTTTAGGTGACAAAAGAGACCATTCAAAAATAGACATTCTTCTATAAACAACTGGTACATCACTTAGCAAATCAGTAACACTTCTTTATTAGAAAAGCTCAGCTAGCCACACTGTGCAGAATGATTTGATAACTCCTCTTATTTTAAAGTACATTTTTACATCTTTCAGTGGAATATGAAAGTATCTGGGAAAATGAGCAGAGGTCAGCTAGTCTGCGTGTGAACCGGATTGTTTTAAAGTATGATGTATTCACTAAGTGTACACTGCAGATCAAAGAGTCTAAGGAACATGATTTTCCTTCCATTTTAATGAATTCAGGGCTTAGAATCAGTTTTTTCCTCCCACATCTCAAGGGCAGCGAGGATGCCATAGCCCACACAATCTATGAGAAGAAAGTCAGCAGCAAGCAGAACCATGAGCCCAGTGCCCTGGGAGAGAAAAGATACAATAGTATATTGACTCACCAAGCATGTATGCTAGAGTGCATATGATGAGCCTGGCCCTGTTCTAAGCCTGTCTTTGTTCTGATTCAAATATTAATTCATGTAGTTTTCTCCCTACGAAAGAAGTAGCCACAGAATCCCATTTTACAGATTAGAAAACCAAGCCACAGGAAGAGGAAGTGACTTGCCCACAGCCATACAGCTCACAGGGAGTGGAGCTTGGAATTGCATACAGCCAATCCAGCTCTGGGGCTGCTTGCTGCCACCTGACTTTTAGGAGGAGGAGCACTGTGATCACGAGGACTAGAGGCCCGAACTATGCCCTGCAATCTGCATTCCACTTGCAACCTGCCTTTGGGCGACTCATTTTACCTCCTAGCCAGGGCTTCCTGTTCCTCATGAGGACAGCATTGGGCTCCAAAGCCACGGAGGTATTAGTAGGCCCTTATGTGGCACCCGATGTCGCCTGGGGACCCAGCTCCTGAGGGCTGCTTAGGCTGTGGCTGCCTCCCAGGCACGTGGGGCAGCCCATCCTGAACAAAACTGAAATGCTCACATCAAGCCTTCCCCGGTGTGGGAGATGAAAGATGGCCACGCCTTCTTTGCTACTCTTCCCAGGGCAGGGGCTGGGAGGGGGCCGGTGTCTCAATCCCCTCCCTGGAACCTGGACTGGCCCCAGTGACAAGCTCCATGAATAGAATCAGACAGAAGTGTATGCTGGGGTATCTGCGGTGAGGTCATGGGATGCCTGGCCGCTGGCCCCACCTTCCACCCCAACCGCTGCCGCCCTTGAACTCTGTGGAGTGCTTGAGCCAGGAGCAGCCAGCCACCATGTAAAAAGACAGGTGAAGCCAGCCCCAGGGAGAGGCTGTGAGGAGGGAAGATGCCTGACCAGCCCCAGCCATTCTAAGTGTGCCCTCCCAGGCACCAGACATGGCGATGAAGAATCTGTCTTGGACACACCATCCTGGCAGATGTAACGTGGAGAAGAACCAAGGAACCAAGCTGACGCCAGAACTGAGATCCAGATGTAAGTCCCCGGGTGAGCCAGCCCAGCTCTCTTAGGCAGTTCAAGGCAACCCACCTAAGCCCAAGTCACTATAGAGCAGAGTCGAGGCCTCCTTGCCATGTCCTGCCCCAAACCCTGACCCACTAAATCAGGAGCATAATAAACTCAGTGTCATTTTATGCCATTAACTTGGAGGGTAGCTTGTTAGGCTACAAGAGATAACTGGGGGACATACCCAAGACTGGGTAATTTACAAAGGAAAGAGGTTTAATGGACTCACACTTCGGCGAGGCTGGGGAGGCCTTGGGAAACTTGCAATCATGGCAGAAGGGGAAGCAAACACGTCCTTCTTCACATAGAGGCAGCAAGGAGAAGTGCAGAGCGAAGGGGCAGAGCAGAGGAAAGCCCTTTACAAAACCATCAGATTTCGTGAGAACTCACTATCATGAGAACAGCATGGAGGTAACCACTCCCATGATTCAATTTCCTCCCACTGGGTCCCTCCCACGACAAGTGCGGATTATGGGAACTACAGTTCAAGATGAGATTTGGGTGGGGACACAGCCAACCATATCACCGAGCATCAGAGTAATGCAAACTTGAGCTCTGTCAGTTCCCAGTTACTGCAGGGACCGGGTCCCCAAAGCTGGTAGCAGTCACAGGAAATAAATAAATATAAAAAATCTCCCATATATAAAATATATTCACACCTGACAGGACTTGCTGTGAGTACCATTACTACCACTAAGATGATGACGATGGCAACTCCATTCTTGTTCACAATCATGGTGAGTAGTCAGTGATTGTAACCAGTGACCATAGTAAGTAATTAGTGAATTACAGACACAATTCCCTTTATACAGAGCAAGCCAACAAATGGGATCCTAGGAAAGCTCACCTTACTGATAGGAAAACTGAAGGGAGCTCTGACGGGGTGCATGGCTTGCCCAGTAGCACAGCTGGGAGGAAGCAGAGTCTGAATGGGAACCAAGTCTGTGTGATTCTGAGCCCTGACCTGTAGCCACGGCCCCTCCCATCTGGGAGTGATAGTCACTCGCCTGCCTTCTAGAAACCCTTCAGGCTGCATGCTGCCCCCTGTGACCTGTCTGCTCTTTGTTCCTTCAAGACTAATTCTCTGGACCGGGCACGGTGGTTCACGCCTGTAATCCCAGCACTTTGGGAGGCCGAGGCGGGCGGATCACAAGGTCAAGAGATCAAGACCTGGCCAACATGGTGAAACCCTGTCTCTACTAAAAACACAAAAACTAGCTGGGCGTGGTGGCAGGTGCCTGTAGTCCTGTTACTCAGGAGGCTAAGGCAGGAGAATCGCTTGAGCCCGGGAGGCAAAGGTTGCAGTGAGCTGAGATCACGCCACTGCACTCCGACCTGGCGACAGAGTGAGACTCCATCTCAAAAAAAAAAAAAAAATGACTAACTCTCTGAAGCCGCTAGGGCTGCCCATGGAGAGGGGCCTCACCCGAATAGAAATGCAGGCAGCAGAGGGCAGCATCTGGGCCCCGGGTGCTGGAGGCAGGCTGGCCTGGTATTGTCCACACCACAGGGACCCAGGTCAACTGCCACAGGCTCGCTCTTCCACTAACCTAGCTGAGCTCCTACCCTGAGCCCTGAGGGAGCTGGCTCCTCAGCCCTGGAAGTGGCCGGCTGAGCAGACAGCATGAGCAGAAACGGGGGGATCCTGGGGTGGGGAGGTCCCAGATGAGGCCGTCTCGTCTCCCAGTAAACCAATCAAAGACTAGGGGGAGGTCAGAGTTCTGCAATGAAGATCGTGGATGGGGTCAATCAGAGGAGGTCTGCGGTGAGGGTGAGGAGGAGGGACTCCCCTTCCCCTTCCCCCGCCTCCCGCATCCCCTGCTTCCCCAGGATCTTCCCAGGGAGGGGGTGGGGGCCGGTATATCCCTCTGTATGCCAGGAAGCCTCTTCCCTCGCCTCTCCCCCTCCCGTGTCCCTCTGCTCCCATCTTGCTTCTTCTGTCGGGTGTGCCCTTGTCACCCAGAGCAGCAGCGACAGGTGTGAAGCTGCAGGGTGTGGTGCCCGCTTCCCTCCCTCCGTGTCCGATGAGGCTGTGCCAAGTTCCCTTGCACAGGAAACCTCAGAGCCAGCTTCTGGTTGACAAACCCCAGCAAGTCCCACGTCCCCGATCATAGGTGTAGAGGCTGCAGAGGGTCACTGGGGCCGCCTCTTCCCCACCCCTCATGTCCTGCCCCTGCCTCTGCAGGCCCCGCTCACAGCCCAGTGAGAAAGAACCCGTGTCAGCTCCCGTCAGGCGAGGACGTTCCCAGAGGGAAAGAGGCTTCAAGCTGCACCTGCCGTTGGGGGGGTCTGTGAGGGGCAGGAGCACAGCTCTAGGCATGCCAGGGGCTGCCCAGACAGCTACACCGAGAGACCTCCCGACTGGAGAAGAAGGCCTGGGGCCTCCAGGGTCAGGCCTGTCAGAGACAATTTCACAGCTGAGCGCACTGGAGGTTTGCTCTTCTCTGAAGCCGTTGGGGTTGCCCACGGAGAGGGAAATGCTTCTAGAAGCTCTGGTCAGAGCAAGGATGACTCTGTGCGCTCCGGCTCTCCCTGGACTCCCCAGAAATGTCTGGGCTGGGTTTGGTTTCTTTTTTAATCTGGATGCCGGACACACAGCAACACCTGACATTCAGCCCAACAGGAAAATCTGGCTGTGCCCCTATGGTGGCTCCAGTCAGGTGACAAGGAACAGTGCTAAGCAGGCCAGACCTGCCCCCACTCCGGCAGCGCCCATTCTTCTTGGGGAGACAATGTCGTTGAATGGATGCATGAATGAATTTGGCATCACTCACTGCCTCAGTTTCCCCACTAGACTAGCCATTGAGCAAAGGCTTTTTGACCTTTTGGTGACGGGGCTGCCCCCTGGCAAAGCATCATTTTCATACTGGAGAGAGACAATGCACAATTTCAAAATGAAAGTCTCATGTAAAAAAACCGAAGAGAAGGCCCCTCGGGAGGCACAAACCTGTTGATAGGCAAAGGTGCTCGCCCTTCCTCTAACTGTCCTCATCCCGGGCCCTCCAGCCCCCAGAATGCAAGCAACACTTGCACCCTCCTGCTCTGCTGGGCTATCTTGGCCACAGCCTTCTCTCAGGCTGAAAAGGACTCCTACCTAGTTTCCATAAGGAAATCTTTGTAGCAGTCCCAGCGGAAAAGTCAAAAGTTTGACTTGAAAAAAGGAGCTACTTCAAAAGCATTGTCAGACTGAGGTGAGGGTTCCTTTAAAATGCATAAATTACAGGGGCATCCATTAATCCACCTCTAGGCCACCCTGCAGCGGGGGCTGTGGGCTGGGGGTGCCAAAGGGACAGAGGCCAGCACACCTGGGGGAGGCAACGCGAAGGAAATCCACATAGGATAAGAGTAAATTAATGTGTTTATTACTTACTGCTTGGCATGTGTGTGTGTGTATGTGTGTGTGTGTAGAAAAATGAAAGAAAAATGTAGAGTTTTTTCAATAATAAAAAGGGAGTTGCACTGCGGGGCCCCTAAAGCTTGTGAAAAATTAAACTCGACGGATTCAAACTGTCCTATTTCCACTTCAAAAGAGAAGAGGCACTGAGCTCTTCCCAACTTATCTTCAAACGCCCAGCACCCTAGAAAGTTTCTTTAAAAAAATAAAGGCTCCTGTTCCCCCAAGCACTGTACCGGTTACTGTACCCACTGTCTCTCCCTCTTCTAATTATACCCCTGTGAGTCTATTAATCAACTGGTAAATTATTTAGAGAGTCATGCGCTGTCTTCAGCGAGTACAAACACACCGCATGCAAAGGCTTGCTGGAAACGGGCAGCGGGTCCCTCAGGGTCTCCCCTCCACGGGAAGACAGCTTGCAGCTCGCCGAAGCTGCTCTGCTAAAAACAAGAAATAGCATTCCGCTTACCTCCTCAGATGGGGAGATTTACTTTGTCTTTCAACTCAGCAACTCTTTGCAAGTTTTTAACAAAAGAGAAAAACTGGTCTATTGTCGATCTTTAGTGTGCATTTAGTGATGAGAATATTAATTCCCCCTTAAAAATGAAGCACTTTGGTTGAGCTCTGATCCATGCCTCCTGGGATCTGGACCCACGGAAGGCTCTTGAAAACACATCATCATCCCAATTGGTGGCTGCTTTGGCTTGTTTGTATTACGATGGCTGCATTTGCTAGGGTGAGGCCTCATTACCAGAAAGGGTGCAAATTAGCTTCTTGAAACTCTCTCAAATCTCCCGCCTTTTCTCGGGTTCTATTAGGCCATGAGGGACCTTTCCCAGCAGAAATATTTAGGAAATGTAGGGATGTGTGGGAGGGGCACAGGTAACAACTCGATAATGATCTGTCTTCCACATCACCTCTTCTACATACCAGGACTTTCGCTTTTAGGGGAAAGTCATTACCAATTAAATAGCTGTTTTCTCTCATGACAATAAGAACGGGATATGTCTGGTATGTGCCAAGGAATGTGAGCCTTCCTACAACAGAACTGCTTTAGCTGTTGGGAGATGCTGGTGGGGCGGGGCCACAGGGGCAGCTGCCAGTCAGGAGCTCATTGTAACTGGGCTGACAAACCAGTTGGGCAGGTGTCGCAGAGTGTATGGAGAGACGGGAGATGTGAAAAGCTAGAGTCTGACTCAGAAGCCCCACTGCTGGGGAGGTGGCGTGGCTGGCGGGCTCCTGACCATGCAGTTCCAGCACGTTCCGAGTGCACTGTGGACAGGCTGAGATGAGCATCTCATCTCATGTTGGTTTCTGGAGCAAAGACAGAAACCAACAAGGACAAGACCCACCTTCGGCTGTTTTTAATCTCTTCCCTGCATAGCTACTCTCCAGGGGAAGTCCAAGCAACACACGAGAATGAGAACGGTTCCCTGGGCCAGGGCAGAAGCCAGGCCTTCTGGCTGAAGAGCCGGCGTTGTATCATTAATTAGGCCTGGCAACCTGGGAGTAGGTTATATCCACCATCAACAGTCCCTGGACCCTAATTTATGGCTAAAATTCTCATGAGAAACGCTAAAAATAAAGCAATGCAGACTTCAGACTTCTTTGTGTTGGGTGAGTTTGAACAACAGAGTGAGGCCCATGAGCAGGGATCGTTTTATATTAAGTGAAAATGGGGAAACAACATTCCAAGGGGCAAAGACAGAATATGGCCAATTTCCTTGGGAAGCTCTGGGCCTCCAGAATTCAGAAATTTCCAACACCCTCTGGTAGGAATGGAGCTGTGGGGAAGCAGCTGAGGACATTATTTGGCGGTGGTGGCCACTGTGAGCCACCGCTGATTTAAGCAGAGAACTGAGATCTAGTAGCGCCTTTGCTTGGGTTCCGGGAGGAAAGAGGTCATCTGCACACACTGCTGTAGCACACGGTGGCACTGGAGGCCGTCGGCGGCAACCATCTCATTTTAAATGATACAGAAACAGCTGAGAACTTCTTTTTCCAAAAGCCCAGAATCGTTTTTACTTGTTTTGTACTAGTGTAAAAGTGACGGGAGCTCCCTGGCAACTAAGGCTGCATGATTTAAGCTCGACCCTGTTTATCGTATGCAGAGCAAACTCCTGGTGACTTTAATGGAGGTTGCCTGCATAAAGAACGCCACGTGTGGAGCCCTGGGGAATAAATTTGTTCTGTTCACTGCAGCTCAAGTCGGAACGAGTTTAGGAGGTCAGACCTATATATTTCAAAGTCCAGGCAGAGAATAAGCATCTCCCCCAATCCTCTGTCCACAGTGCCGTCACCAAGGGCCTGGGATCAAGGGGTTGAAGATGCGCTAAGATGGGGCCCTGGGGTCCTTTGCCCAGTAAATGTGGAAAGATGGGAAAACAGCACAGTTATTAATTTTGCTGCTGATTCGAAAGAAGGAGGTGTTGGCAGCACCTGTGAGGACAAAAACAGAACATAACTAAGTCTGCAGAGGTCACGGCTGGGACATAACATCACGAGGCCTGGAGTGGGGATAAGAGCAAGAGGCTCCACGGGGAAAAGATGACATCTGGATCTATTCGGCGGAGCCGGTGATGGTGGTGAGCATGACTGTGAGGGTGGCGGGGATGCACAATAACAAAAGCTCACATCTCTGGGGCACGCAGCTCCAAGGTGACTGGAGAGAAGGCACAAGTCTGCAATGGCAGGGGTCCCAGTGGAAGACCAGCAGGAGGCCAGCAGGCAGGAGCACAGGCAGGGTGGAGTACCCAGGGAAGGAGGTCCGGTACCCACTAGGGCGATGAGGGGGTACCCAGGAAGAGTCTACAGTGCCTGGCTTGGGGAGTGGTGAGGATGGGGTTTCTGCACTGGTGGCTAGACGGTAGGGCGTTCTGGCAGTGACACCTGCAAGCTCAGAGACGACAGGGGCCTCTGCCCCATGGTGACGAGGTCTCCATGTCTGTACAATAATCTCATTTGCTGAGCTCCTGAACCTTACAGATGAAAACTCCTAACAGGCAGGGGAGTGACTGGGTACTTTCCTATGTTCCCAGGAATGCTGCTGGCACCCAGTACAGACCTAGGATTGAAGAGGGGAATCTGGAACGTCTCCAAGGACTCCCCAAAGGTATATGGGGGAGCAACCAACCAGCGGCTCCTCTTCTGGAAGTTCTGAAGGCCTCAGGGGATACAGCAGCATGTCCTCCAGTTTCAGGAGGGCCCTTCTGGCTGCAGGGCAGTGTTGGGAAGCTGAATTCCACTGTTCCCTTCACCCTGTGGCCTCCCTCTTCCCCAGAGTGGGGAGTCACTCCGAGACGGGCTGAGTCCCTCCGGGTCTGCCTTCTCCCGCTGGCTGGCCTTGGCCCACAGCGCATAGGAATTTCCTTCCACGTCTGCCCCCACTCGGTCAGGGCTCTTTCTGGGGCAAGCATGGGGGCCCGTCTCCCTGTCCCCACATTGGGGTATGGCCATACAATGGGTGGCTTGTCTCCAGGCCTGGCCTCAGAGGGGCATGTTAAGCCCAACTGTGACCTGGGATCTCAGCCACATTATCCATTCTGCGCTCTCAGCAAACTCTGAGGTCTGTCTCCTAATGGGTTCAGAACTCAGCGTATGGGGAAGGGATGTGGTTAATCACCACCCCTTGAGCCCAAACAGTGGGGTACACCTGCAGGCTAGGGGACCCCTGAGTCACAGATGTCACCAACGCTCAATGCTCAATTCAGGAAGGAGGGGGCCTCAGCCAGCTGGGCTTATTCAGAAATAAGCAGGCTGTGGTCGGCTAGGCAGAGTCTCCCTGTTCAGCCTGACCTTTCCTTCGAAACCAACCTCTGTGGAGAATCATTTAAATTTTCTTCTTGTTTCAGCCGGCGGTGAAGCAGGCCCCTGCCAGACCTGGGTGGTTCCAGCTCTGCCAGCCGAGCGCTTTGGTTTTCTCCGCAGCTTCTCTACAGCCCACTAATGAGACCCTGTTAGTGGTTATGAATGTAAATGCATTCTTTGTTATCCCTGCAAGATCAGGATTAGTGAAATGACAGAATTTATTGCTTCCGTTAGGGAGATATGATATTGGTTGTTGTTGTGTCTTCAATTTTGTAGGAAGAGTGAAAGTATAGAGGTACATTGTCTAAATAAACAAAAAGCTGTGGAAGAAAAAATTCAGCATGAAACATTGAAGATCGAAGTGATCCGGGTCTCGCTAACTTTACAGAAAATTGGGAATTGTGCCGTCAGCCTCCTTTGCATCCCCCAAATACAAAAAACGAACACAAGAACGACTCTGTGCTCGGACCACCTTTGAAAGGACTCTTGGGTTTGCTTTTAGTGGTGGATGAATTAAGCCGGCTCTGTACAAAGTTGATGTGCTTTGATTCAAGCAAATTCATTTTTGTCTCTCGAAGAGGAAGTAACAATAGGCCCCATTTACTCAAAAGATACAGTTTGAATAAGTCAGTAAAATGGTGCCCATATCTGATGGTTAATTAAGGATCTGCAAATGCCCAACTCCCTATAAGACGAGGAAGATAAGACTGTGCTGTCAAATGGTAGGAGAGAGGAGGTAAGGAAACCAAAAGAACGAGTGCTCCATGACCTCATAAAAAAACCAACATCCTTATATGACCTTCTCGGTGACCGTGACATCCCACGATGCCTGAGAACTAAAGGGCTGTGAGGAGTCACTGTTCTCTTTCCCAACAATTGCTAAAACTACCAAATTATAACGTGACTTGAAACATAGAGATAAAATAAAGAAAAATCAATGGAAAAATGTAAACAACCCTAATACGCAAAGAGCACTGACAAACCAATTAGGACCAAAAAATAGCTTAATTGGAAAATGGGCAAAGAGAAGAACAGTTAACAGGCCAAGGCTATAGAGAGGTGGTTCACAAAGGTAAAATACACATGACCAATTATCTTATGAAAATACGTTCAACTTTACCAACCTCACCGACAATCAGAAGACCACAATTAAAAATAAACACATCTTTTGTCACCTAACAAAGTGGCAAAGATTCAAATGGCTGGCCATGGTAGGCAGAATAAAACCTCCCAAAAAGATGTTCACATCCTAATCACTGGCACCTATGAATATGTTCCCTGATATGGTAAAAAGGGCTCTGTAAATGGGGTTAAATTAAGCATCTGGAGATGAGGAGATGATCCTGGACTGTTCTGGGTCATCCCAAGCGTCCTTATAAGAAGGAGGTAAGAGGGTCAGAGTCAGAGAGCGAGGTGTGATAGCAGACGCAGAGGTCAGAGAGAGAGATTGGAAAATGCTACTCTGCGGGCTTTGAAGACAGAGGAAGGGGCCGTGAGCCGAGGCATGGAGATGGCCCCCAGAAGCTGGAAAAGGCAGGGAAGTAAATCCTCCCGAGTGATCCAGGAAGGAGCACAGCCCTGCTAATACCTGGATTTCAGAACTTCCGACCTACAGAACTGCAAGATAAATCTGTGTTGTTCTAAACCACATTTGTTACAAAGCAACAGAACACAAATACACTGGCAATACCCAGAGATGGCAAAGAGAGGCAGGGAATGGGCATGTGCACACTGCTGGTGGGAGCGTACGGCAGTACAGCATCACCACTGCCACTGTCCATGGACATCGCCACGGACTCCGGCCTCAGTATATCCTAATAAGATCACCAGGGATGTTTCTCCATACAAGAGTGTGCATTTTAGTATTATTGAAGGGCTGCAAATCTGGAAACCACCTACATCTTTATTTTTGTCATTTTATATTTTGACAAAAGTTCAAATGGACAAGGAAACTGCAAGAAGAGTGAACGAATTCCTGCAGACCCTTCCCTGGGATTGGCCGATTGGCACGGCCTCAGCTGCTCGGCCATTGTCTCTGTTTCTGAACCACTATGCTTGTTAGTGGGAAATTAAATTACCTTCCAGACATACTATGGAATACTACCAGCAACTACTTGAAACTATATAAATTAGGTTAATCTGGTATCACATTCACTTATTTTTTAAACAAATCTTTAGGGTGCTAATCCCCACCTCAGTAAATGGGAATTTGGAGAGAACTGGAGAGAAATTATGCTTGAGGATGCAACAGGTACTCCACCATTGCTGCTGCTTGCTACTGTGGCCTTTTTTTTTTTTTTTTTGAGACTGAGTCTCACTCTGTCACCCAGGCTAGAGTGTAGTGGTGCAATCTCGGCTCACGGCAACCTCTGCCTCTCAGGTTCAAGCGATTCTCCTGCTTCAACCTCCTGAGTAGCTAGGACTACAGGCACCCACCACCACACTTGGCTAATTTTTTTTTTTTTTTTTTTTTTTGTATTTTTAGTAGAGATGGGGTTTCACCATGTTGGCCAGGCTGGTCTCGAACTCTTGAGTTGAAAACATCCACCTGCCTTGGCCTCCCAAAGTGCTGGGATGACAGGGGTGAATCACCACACCCGCTGGGATGATGGACAAGCCACCGCACCCGGCCGCTAGGTGGATTTGAAGAGCAGCAGCTGCCCTGTGGCCTCCCAGGCCCTATGCACGTGGATGAGGGCTGCTTCTCAGGACAACCCTGCAGGAAGGTACCTCTACCTCCATCCTGTCACCGGGAAGCCTGGGGCTTCAAGAAGGGCAAGGTGGTTTATTGGTGCCACATGGCTGGTGGAGGCAGCGCTGGAATCTGAACCAGACTGGGAAGCATGAGAGCTCGTGCTGGTTTTCATCCTCCCTGGTGCCTCCTACCTCCACCTCATTCTGTGGACCACTGCAGACACCCAGGACCGGACCCGCTCACTGCCCTGCGCCTACACAGATCACCTCATTCTGTGGACCACTGCAGACACCCAGGATCGGACCCGCTCACTGCCCTGCGCCTACACAGATCACCTCATTCTGTGGACCACTGCAGACACTCAGGATCAGACCCGCTCACTGCCCTGCGCCTACACAGATCATTGCATCTGATGGCTCCTACTCCACACACTGGAACTCCGCCCCGCGGACTAGGACATCTTAAGGAGGGACTTGGGAGGGCCGGCCAGCACATCTCCCCGGGAGGCCCATTCAGCGGATGGCTGAGAGGACAGAGCCTGTTTCCATGTGCTTCCTCATCAACCTGCTCCATCTAGAAAGTGGTAGGAGAAGGCCGCAAGCTTCCACCAGGAGGGTTCCTAGCCAATGCCCGCACTGCTCACGATAATGGCAGCTGCTTCTGGAATTCACTTTCTTCACAATAAGCACGTGTGCACGTCAGACTTGACAAGTGGGTGTGCACTGATTGCTGGGAGGAGCCGCAGCATGTGCAGGGGAGGAAGGTGTGGGTGAGTGAGTGGGAAATTCACTGCCCCAGGGAAGAGACAGACGGAGGATTCAGAGAAGCCCAGCCGCCAACTGGCTGTGTGGCCTCAGCAGCTCAGTCCCATCTCTGTGGCTCCTTTGTGGACTCAGGAAGCCTGACTAGAATGCTCCCAAAGGTGCCCTTGCTGGTGGTCAGATCTTAGGAATGCCTTCAGACTGTGGGTCACAGAGGGCACCTGGAAAGAGGATCTGGTCCTGCTTCCCCTGTCAAACAGGCGAGCACCTAACTGCTGAGGACCAATGCCAGTCAACACTCACATCCCCAAAGCTGTCTGAACCTTCTGGCTTCTGAGTGCTGATTAAATTGGAATATTTACCCACAGTATTTTTATATTCCAAACAACAAAGGGTGTAGGGGCAGGGGGTGGTGGCTCACGCCTGTCATCTTAGCATTTTGGGAGGCTGAAGCAGGAGGGTCACTTGAGCCCAGGAGTTCGAGACCAGCCTGGGCAACATGGAGAAATCCCATCTCTACAAAGAATACAAAAAAATTAGCCAGGCGTGGTGGCATGGACCTGTAGTCCCAGGTACTTGGGAGGCTGAGGTGGGAGGATCACCTGAGCCCAAGAGGTTGAGGCTGTCGTGAGCTGAGACTGCACCACTGTACTACAGTCTGGGTGACAGATTGATACCCTGTCTCAAAAAAAAAAAAAAAAAAAAAAAAAAAAAAAGATGTTGGGAGGTCTGTGGCCTCTCCTGGCTCTCAATCTTAAGTGGTACCAGTTATGAAAAGCAAATAGTCTTGAGAAATAGGAACATTCTAAACCATCAGGAATAACCCCCACACATCCACAAACTCACCTCACTGGGGATCGGGCTCAGACACCAAGACGCCTTACTAGAAACAGGCAATAGAGCCTTAGCTTTACAAGAAAACCCAATTTCCATTTCCCAGCTGTTCTCCCCAGTTTTGAGCCCCTGGATGTTCAGAGAGCCGCACAAAGAGAAAGTTCTCTCTGCAGCCTGTAAGGTCGTGACAGTTAGTGGGAACGTGGCCTACCTGCCATCTCCTTTTCAAAAAAGGGCTGAATGAGCTCGCCAAACGTGGTCCTGTCTGCCATAGCCTCTTTCAGCAGTTGCCCGCAGCAGACTGAAGGAGAGAGGAACAGAAAGGCACCCATTACATTTTAAATAGGAGGAAGGATGAGAAAAAAAGAACCCCCAGTGCTGCCTGCTGGGGGGGAAAAAAAAAGGTCACTGAAAAAAGCATAAAAGGGTTTTTCTGTGTGTGGGTATGTGTCCAAGTAAAAGTAAATATCAAAAAGGAGCCGGGAAATAAAGAAGAGGGAGAGGTGGAATGAAAAGGAATGCATTTGGCAAAGAACACATTAAAAATGGACGGCGCGGGGAAGACACTAACGAGGATGTTGCCCACAGAGGAGCCCTGCAGGGCCTTGCTGCACCTGGAATTGCTGCGCAGAACTCGGCGCCCTCCAGGTCGCTGCGGAAGATCAGCGTTCCGGTGGAGGGCTGCTTGTCTCTGAGCAATGCGCCTCAAGTGTGTCCACATTCGCACCCTTGTTACACGGAGAAGGGATGCGGCACGTTGCTTCCAAAGCCCTTCCAGCTGGCAGGTCATCTCCACGGGATGGTGGGGCCACAGAACAGGATAGATGCATATTTCAAGTGGGCTGACTCATCATTAAAAGGCACCATGTGGCGGTAATCCCAGCACTTTGGCTGAGGTGGGCGATCACTCAAGATAAGGAGTTCAAGACCAGCCTGGCCAACATGGTGAAAACCTGTCTCTATCAAAAATATAAATATTAGCTGGGTGTGGTGGTGTATACCTGTAATCCCAGCTACTCGGGAGGCTGAGGCAGGAGAATCGCTTGAACCTGGGAGGCGGCGGTTGCAGCCAGCCAAGATCACGCCACTGCACTCCAGCCTGGGCGACAGAGCAAGACTCCGTCTCAAAAAAAAAAAAAAGGTACCATGCTGGAGTCACCTGGCCAGTGGCAGCTGCCCCCTTCTGGACACCTGCTCGCCCTGGGCAGGAGCCTCCCTCTGGCCCCACTGTCTCGAGCCCTGAGCCAGGGCTGGCACATAGGAGGTGCTGGGCAACAAGCACGAGTGAATAAACACAGGCAACTCCTCCTTGGCCGTGAAAGCCCTTCCTAGCCAAAGCCAGAAGATTTAAGCTATATTTTCATGAATTGTTCATTGCACACTTTTGGCTTTCTTACCTTTAGGGCTAAGAAGTTTTCTGCCTATACTAAAGAGACCAAAAACACATCCTACAGTTAACTGGATAGCATGAATGTTTAACAAAATTACCGTCACCAAGGATTCATTCCTCAATAATGATATGCTTAATTCACTATGTAAATGACAGCAGTTGTTGTTTAATTTAATCCAATGTGGTTGGCAGCCTCACCAGCAAAGGACATATAAGTGAGAAATAAAGGCTGCTGGAAGCTAGGTGCGGTGGCTCATGCCTGTAATCTCAGCACTTTGGGAGGCCAAGGAGGGAGGATCATTTGAGGCCAGCAGCGCGAAATCAGCCTGGCCAACATGGTGAAACCCCGTCTCCACTACAATACAAAAATTAGCCCGGGTGTGATGGTGGAGGCCTGTAATCCCAGCTACTTGGGAGGCTGAGGCAGGAGAATCGCTTGAGCCCAGGAGGCAGAGGTTGCAGTGAGCAGAGATTAAACCACTACACTCCAGCCTGGGTGACAGAGCAAGACTCTGTCTCAAAAAAAAAAAAAAAAAAAAAAAAAAGGAAAGAAAGAAAAGAAAAAGAAAAAGAAAAAAAAAGGCTGCTGGGAACTGAGACACTCCTATATGCCAAGCACTGTGCTAAGTGTGCTTTGTTGCTTTGTTTTATTTGGCCCTCACAATAACCTGTTGTTTCTTAGGTAAAGACACTCAGGCTCAAAGAGATGAAATAACCTGCTGTAGGTCACAGAGCCACTAAGGGGCAGAGCTGGGGTCCAAACCCAGGTCTGTGTGACATCAAACCCATGCTTAGCTTCCAGTTCTGGCCACGAAGCAGTAATGGGTATCATATTTAACTTGTCTTATAGAAAGCTGTGTAACTGAACAAAATCTATGAAGCAATTCTTTAGAGTCACTGGACAACAGAGAGACAGGTCTGTAATCCTTGAGAGGCAGGAAACACACAAAATGAGCCCCATATTTATCCTGGATTTCTACCTACGGGCACTTCTCAAGTCATGGCACAGGAGAAGTGGAGCCCAAACGGATCAGCAGGCTCACTGGGTGGGAGCAACAAAGACTAGAGCCAGAAACAGCCAGAATTTGTAGAACAGGGTAATGGAGAGGAGGCAGCTGTGAACAGAAGGGGTTCCAGAAATCTCATAAGGGCTCACTGAGCCTTTGGCCAATATGGAGCTGCACATGTGCAGGGTGAGACTCCAGAGGCCTGGTAGAGAAAAGCTACCGGGAAGCTGTGAACTGAATGGAAATTCACACAGGGCTGGGAGATGCTGGCATTCTGACAACCAAAGTGAGAGAACTTGCTGAACACCCCAGACATTCAGCTGAGATTCCAGAAAGGGCAGACCTTAGCTGCAGGGATACTCTAGCCCTAGAGTAAGAACACTCTAGTCCCACTTAACAAAGCCTAAAAATAAGCTTCAATGGGATGGAGTTAATCCTCCAAACTCAATACTCTTAAAGCAGAATGATGACACAATCCAGACCTTCAAAAATATCAGAAACACAATGTCTAGCATTTAATTGAAAGCTCTTTGACATGCAAAAAAGCAGGAAAATGTTTTCTCTCCTATAAGGAGAGAAAACAGGCCATAGAATCAGATCAGGGGATGACACAGATGTCAGAATCAGCACACCAGGACTTTAAAACAGCTATTATGAGTGCATTTAAAACCTTAAAGGAAAAGATAGTTAAAATGAGTGAACAGATGGACAATCTCAGCAGAGAAATGAAAACTGTGAAAAAGAACCAGATGGAAATTCCGGAACTGGAAAATACAGTATCTTAAATGAAACAAATCACTAAGTGTGCCACAATCAGTGAATTTAAAGACAGGAAAAGAGGCAACAGGAAGTAGCCAAACTGCAGCAAAGAGAGGGATGGGAAAGCACTGGAAGAAAAGAACCAAATCTAAGAGACCTGGAGGACAATACCATACAGTCTAACATATGTGTGGAGTTCCAGAAAGAAGAGAGACAGGCAGAAAAAAGATTTCAGAAGATAATGACAGGAGAATTTCAAAATTTCATTAAAAATTTCAACCCACACATCCAAGAATCTCTGAGATCCAAGCAGAACAAACACAAAGTAAGTCACACTTTGATACATCATAGTCAAATTGCTGAAAGCTAAAGAGAAAATATTAACAGCAGCTGGAGGCAGGGGGGGTGCTTAGTATGTAGGGCAACAATGGTAAAAATAACCTTTGAGATCTCATCGGAAGAAGTGCAAGCCAGAAGACAATAGAATGACATCTTTAAAGTGTTAAGAGAAAGAAACTGTCAACGTAGATTTCTATATGCAGCCAAAACATCCTTCAAAAATGAAGATGAAATCATGTCATTTTCAGGCGTATGAAAGCTGAGAAAATTTGTCACCAGCACACTTTCACTACAAGAGATGTTAAAGGAAGTTCTTCAGGCTGAGAGAAAATGATACCAGAAGGAAACTTGGATCTAAACCAAGGAGTGAAGAGTATTGATAGGTGGGTACATATAAAAGTCTTTCCCCCTTTCTATCTTCACTTCTTTAAAAGATGAATGACTATTTAAAACAAAAATAATTACAATATATTGTAGGGTTTATAACATACACACAAGTAAAATGTATGTCAACTGTAAAGAAGTAAGGTAAATGGAAAAATCTACTGCTGCCGGTCTCTGATACCATACGTATTGAGGTATAATATTCACTCAGAATAGGCTGTGACAAGCAAAAGATGAATATTTAATCCCTAGCAACCACTAACAAAATAAAGCAAAGAGATATGGCTAAAAAGGAAAGAAAGAATATGAATTACTAAAAAATATTTGGTTAATCCAAAACATGGCAGGAAAGGAGGAACAAAGAACAGATGACACAAGTAGAAAACAAACAAACAAAAACAGGCCAGGCGTGGTGGCTCATGCCTGTGACTTCAGTGGGAGGCCAAGGCGGGAGGTTCACTTGAGCCCAGGAGTTTGAGGGTGCGATGAGCTATGATTGCACCACTGTACTCCAGCCAGGGCAACAGAGCAAGACCCTGTCTCTTTAAAAAAAAAGTGAGACCCAACTGTATGCTGCCTACAAGACACATATTTAGACTATAAGACACAGATAGTTTAAAAGAAAAAGAATAGAAGGAATATCATACAGACACGAAACATAAGAAAGTTAGAGAAACTTCATTAACATCAGACAAAGTAGACTTCAAGAAAATGAGTATTGCTAGAGAGGAAAAGCAACATTTCCTAGCAATGAAAGGGTCATTTCACCAATGAGATATAATGATCCTTACTGTATACAGTCAACCCTCCATATCCATAGTTTCTACACTCATGGAGTCCACCAACCACAGGTTGAAAATATTTGGGGTAAAAATTATGTCTGCACTGAACATGTAGTCTTTTTTCCTTGTCAATATTCCCTAAACAATACAGTATAACAACTGTTGCATAGCATTTACATTATATTAGGTATTATAAGTAATCTAGAGACGATTTAAAGTGTATAGCAGAATGTACATAGGTTATATGCAAATACTATGCCATTTTGTATCAGAGACTCGAACATCCTCGGATTTTGGTATCCAAGGAAGGTCCTGGAACCAATCCCCCATGGATACTGAGGTGTGACAGTATGCACTTAACAATAAATTACATGAAGCAAAAACTTGCAGAGAATAGACAAATCCACAATTCAGAGTTGGGAGATTTTTGACATTTTGGGCCGGATGACTGTAAAAAATTAAAAATAAAAGAGTTGGGAGAGTTTGACACACCTCTCTCAATAACGGACATAATAAGTAGAGTGAGAATCATTAAGGACATAGAAGACTTAAACACTGTCAAACATCTTATCCTAATCAACATTATAGAACACTATATCCAACAATGCAGAATACCTACTTTTTAAGTACACTTGGAATTCACCAGTATAGACCATATATGCATATTTCAAAGGATCAAAATCACATAGGGTATGTTCTTTTACCACAATAGAATTAAATTAGAAATCAAGAATATAAAGCAATCAGGAAAATCCCCAAATATGTGGGAATTAAGCAAGGTGCATTCTAAATAGTACACGAGTCAAACAGGAAACCAGAGGCCTAGGTGGGAGGACTGCTTCAGGCCAAGAATTTGAGACTAGACTGGGCAACATAGAGAGATCCCATCTTTACAAAAATAAAAAATTAGCTGAGCATGGTGGCATATACCTGTCGTCCCAGCTACTTGGGAGGCTGAGGTGGGAGGATCACTTGAGGAGCTGGAGGCTGCAGTGAGCCATGATTACGCCACTGCATTCCAGCCAGGGTGACAGAGCAAGACCCGAAAAAAAAAAGAAGAAAGAAAGAAAAAGAAGGAAGGGAGGAAGGAAGGAAGGAAGGAAGGAAGGAAGGAAGGAAGGAAGGAAGGAAGGAAGGAAGGAAGGAGTTCATGCTCACTGTAAAAAAAAAAAAATCTGAATTGTATAATACACAGCTCTGCCGAGATAAGCAGTTTGGTGTATGGATATTTCTTTAGGCTTTTTTCTGAGCATAAACTAACATGCTTTTTAAACAAAAATGAGCTCACCCCCTGGATACTGCTGAGCAAATTGTTTTCTGCCCCTCCCTTACTTAGCCACGTATCACCGACATCAAATCACTTTACAGGTTTATTTTTAACAGCTGCCTCGCAATCCATTACATGGGTTTATCACAACTTATTTCACACACCTGCTTATTAACAGAGTTGGAGGTTGCCTGTGTTTCTCATTATGCTTCTGCCACATCTCTCGCTGCATATCTGAGTGCTGGAGCAGAATAAACTCCTAGGAGTTACATCCCAGGGTCACAGGGTTTGTGCAATTAGCGCTTTAACCAATAGTGGCTCTTGCCTTTCAGAAAGTTGTGTCCATGTATAATCCCACCATCCTAAGTGGGGTCTTCTGATGAACTCTGTGGCAGTAAGTTTAGAACCAGCAGCGGATGGCCGCAGCGGAGCAGACAGCACCCAGAGCTCTGGGTTCAGACAGGCATTTGCAGAGAGATCCCAACGCTACCGCTTCCTGCCTTAGGTCCCTTAAATGGGTTTGCTTAAATATCATGATGTCTTGTGTTTATCAAGAACCCCTTGATAAATGGGAACTTCCTGAGGCAGTCTCCAAATGCTTAATTATCTAAACAAGCCCCATCATGGCTCTTAGGTAACAAGCAAAAACCATGACAAGCCTTCCTATTTTCATTTTTGGAAAAACCTAGGAAGATAATTTCATCTCTTCATAATTGGTGTGCTGAATGCAATTTAAATTAAAAAAAAAAAAACCTTTTCTTGAATGAGAGTGTCTGCATCATAAAACAGAGCACCGAGACAATTATTTCCATAAAGCTCTGCACTGCATTACAGTATCGCTGTTGCGTGTTCAGACCCTCCCACCACCGCCAGTGCCCCTCCACGCTCACTCTGTCCCTTCCCGTAACGATGTGTGCACGCACGTAAGCAAGTGGTGCCGCCACAGGTAGACTGCGGGTCATCGGAACGAAGAAGCCATCCCTAACACTGCTGGAAATTTTGTCTTGTAACAAGAGACACAATCAAAAGGAGAAGGAATTATTGAAATTCATTTTTAAAGATGAACTCAAGGAAAAGCATTTTTTTTTCTAAATGTCCTGGTTAATTTTCCATAGTAACCAAATTTGCAGAATAATTGTTCAGGTCTCTATCTTCATTTTAGGGGTGTGACTTTTGTCATGGATTCCTTGCTAGTCTCAGTGGCTTTAGAACTGTAAGCTGGAGGAGGCCTAATTGAGAAGCATTTTTATTCAAAGCTTGATCCTTCTGGGGAGGCATATACATATATTTGTATGTATATACATGTACAAACATTTGTACGTATATGTGTATATACATACACAAATATATGTATATACATGTATAAACATTTGTACGTATATTTGTGTGTCTATATATTTGTTTGTATTCCCTCTCTACATTCATATGGTATACCTGTATAATTTGGGGGGTTGTATGCATATGCATATATTTGGGGGTGCAGGTCTCATGTTCCCTTAGTAAATACAGTAGAGGTTATTTAGGCTTGTGGAGCATGGTGTGCGTGGGGGCAGCGCTTTTAACTCCCTTCAACCTGGCAGTGTGTCTCTGCTACAGTTTCTTCCTCATTCCCATCCCTTTATCCTCCTGAACACAAAGCTGGCATCCAAGACCGCCTGGGACCAAACCGGGAAAGACCTGGAGAGCTGATTTCAATATTTTCTCTCCTCCTGGTAAAATATTTATTGAAACTGTGCAGAGCGAGACGTCTTCCTCTGCTTCAGAAATTGTTTGCCTGTAAACACACTGACCTGGGTTGGGGGCGCCAAACGAGGCGGGAGAAAATAAACAAACAGCACATTCCTATTATGCAGGAGCTGAGGCTTCAGGGGAGATGGCAGGGGCAAGATGGGAGCCACCCCTGGCGTATGGCACAGACAAACCCCCCGCTCCAAAGGATATAAAAAATGATGACTGAAAAATGTTCTGTCTCTTTAGGCTGTGGGCATGTTTTTAGCGGTTAATGTTTTTACGGCAATATTCTTCGGGAGGAAAAATATCTATTCCTGCAAAGATGGACTAACAGAAAATAGTTAAGAACAAAGAGCCAGAAAAAGAAGTGATACTGACCCTTCTCCCCCACACCACCCCAGATAAAATGAGAGAGCTGGGGAGGAGGAGCAGGAGGTAGGGAAAGGCGCTCCAAGCTGGGCAGCCCAGCGCCTGGGGCACTCACCATTGACAAGCCTGTATTTCTGGGCCAGGAGGGCGGCCTGCAGACTTTTCCCACTGCCCACAGGCCCGAGCAGCAGCACCCTTGGGGTGAACGGGGCATTAGTACGATGGTTGCTTTGGACATAGGTCAGAGCTGGAAAGAAAGGATATGAGGATAACAAACCTAGGTCCTAGAGAACAGGAAAGCAGCTTGCAGCCCCTCTGCTTTGACTCTTTTAACGGCAGTAACTATTTTTCTCTTTCACAGCACCATGGAAGCCCTCTGTGCATCTGGCGAAGAGGCAGGGAAAAGAATTATGTGGCAGGCCTGGGCACCAAGGCAGGGAGCAAGTAGTGAAGTCCACAGAAGCCACCCTCGAGCGCTGCCCTGGAATTCCTCTCAACACAGGCGTCTAAACACGTGCAGGTGTCTGCATTTCCTTCCAGGCTGAAGGAAGGATTCCTAGGGCTGGCTGTGTTGCAGTTGGGAGGCTGGTCCCAGGACATGAGAGCACTCTCTACAGGGCTGGTGGCTTTTCCTACTGATTCGGGCTGAGCCTCCCAACCGGAAGCCCCAGGACTAGGCTGGTCTTCTAGAATTGCACGCTGGCTTTCTGCTAGGTGCACCTGAATGTCAGACACAGGCTTTGATAAACGCATCCAGCCTCATAGGGGCCCAGTGCCCAGGGACTTTTAAAGGACTCGAATTAGTGGAGAGTAATTTGTGCAGCTGCACTCTGGTGACACCAACTTTGTTGCGACTCTCCAAAGAGGTAGTGATCCAATAGGTCACAAGAGTGGCCAGATGTAGCTGCACAGCCTTGGCCTGTGGTGTGCCCCTGGCATTTGGTGAACAAAGAAGTGAGGAGATGGGGTGAGTGTCTCCAACAATGAGGCCACCTGCACCATGGGGGACACTGGATGCCAAGAAGCCACAGGAAAAACATCAAACAGGTCACCTCCCGCCGGAGCTCAGAAGCGGGGAGCCGCGAGGAAAAGCTGATGAGGTTGTAAAGGGCAGCATTTCGGGCACCTTGAGGCAGGGCAGATGCCCACAGATGAGGCACGGACCTGGGCCAGTCCCCAAGCCAGCCTTCAAAACAGGGTATCCTTCCCCAGACAGACCTCCCCCTCCTTCCAAGGCCCCAGACTGTCCTATGCAAAGTCAGCTATGGGTGGCCCCGTTACACCTTCCTGCCGGTCTGCCTTTGCCAATGTGCCTTGCAGTGGATTCTGTGCTGGTTGAGGGGCCAGGCCATCATGCTTCCTTCAGGAACATGCCACCCAAGAACCAGGTAGATTCCTCATCCTCAGCACTACCACCATTTGGGGCCAGAAGATTCTTTGTTGCGGGGCCGTTCTGGGCACCGCAGGATGTTGAAAAGCGTCCCTGGCCTCTACCCGCTGGGTGCCAGTAGCACAACTGCAAGCACAAAAAAACCTTTACGGACATTGCCAAATGTCCCCGGGGGGGCGGCGGGGGCAAAACTGCCCCCGACTGTGAACCGCTGGGATATGTTCATTGTGAAAACCCTGACCTCTCAAATCTTTGCAGGACTTTTAAATTGGAAGGGTCATTAGAGAAGAACAGTCCCCTCTTTTCGGAAGGCACAGATGAGTTAGAATGGACTTTTTTCCAGGTTGTGATCAGCATCATCAATGGCATGTACTAATTGCTACGACAAATACTCCACAGGCACCATCTTGTTTGTTTGACCCAACAATCCCCTGAGGGCTGTGTTATTCACGTCCCATTTTACAGATGAGCCAATTAGGCTGAGACTTGGCAGAGCTGGGGCAACTCTCCCAAACCTCCCGCCATGGGTACCATTCCTCCACTGAGAGAAGCCCAAAGGAAGCTACTCAGGCGAGGCTCTCTTTCTTCTCAGACCTTCCATAATCCCGTGCATCTGAAAAGCACAAATACTACAGGCAAAGCAGCCTGCTTACAAATGATGCTTAATTTACAGTAAATAACTAAGTTAATTAGAAGTAATGATCCCCCAGACAGTCTCAACATCTAATTATTCTTTTTAAAAATATGTGGTTGCTGGGTGCACTGCAGAGAGATTAAAAAAACAACACAGAGAGAATTTTGCATTCCAATTTTCAATTTATCTCTCTGCATTATTAATTAATAATAATTAATATTCAGACACTCACATTTTTATTTACAATTCCAGGCATGAATTCTTTATGAATGATCATATGAACTTTTAAATTTAATTAAGTAATTTGGAAGTAATTAATGTGTAAATGCAGAATCATGGCATAAGACAAATGTTGTGGTTGTTTATCTTAAGAGTGCAGTGTTTGTTACTAAAGACCCTTCCGAGATGCAAAATCACTGGAAAATTATAAGCCCTCATAAGCCTGGCATTTCTTCTTTAAGTAGCGACACTTTCTACTAACCCACCCGTTGGCTGACTGCCCCCTTCAGAGGGCGAAGCTGTTCAACCCACGCCGGCAAACATCGCATCTTTGAGCTCAGCGTGGCAATGAGGTTTATGCACCGAGTCTACCGGCAGGAAAGGGTGCTGGGAGAGTCAGCAGGGAAGGGCTTGAGGGAGCTCAAAACCACCTCCCCAGCGAAACAGAACTCTTCTTGGAGAGATTTGAGAGAATATATGAAAAAAAGGACTTTGTAAACTGTCAAGTGTCTTAAATATCTGTGATGTTCCCTGCGTCGTAAATGCTTCATTTACCTGACACTGCATGGAAAGGGATAACTGGGCTTTCAGATGACTGAAGCTCAGCAAGACTTTTGAAAATGACAATACAGCTGTTTGGGGATAGAATTATTCCACCTCGCCCTTGCCTTTTTGGACAGGGTGTTGAACAATGATAGGAGCTATGATGTCTGATGTTTATTGAGGCTTTCCTCTGCACCAGAACTGGGCTTGTGGCTGTGGACACATGATTTGGAGAATCCCATTTAATCCTCACCTACGCCTGGGAGGAGGGCACAAGTTTTGTTCCTATTTCAGGGATGCCAAAACTAGGGCTCCGAGGAGTTAGGACAATTGTTGAAGGCTGCACAGCTGGGCTGCGTCGGGGCTGAGATTTGAACACGTTGCCCAGCTCAGCCATTCCCCGACCTTGCACAGGCCACCCGCAGTGGCTCCTGAGCTGCTAGGAACATCAGCCATTGCTGTGGACAGCAAAGCAGTGCCAGGCGCGGGGCCATGTATCTCCATCCTAAAGGAAGCATATCACCTGTATTGTGTGTGTGTGTGTGTGTGTGTGTTTTGTTGTGTTGTGTGTGGTGGTGGTGGTGATTTTGTTTTTGTCTTAATCTTTATATATTTCTTCTTTCCTCTCCCTCAAGGTCAGGCTCAAACTTCTTGCTACCATGTCCCTCCCACCCCATCCCTCGCCTCTCCTCCTCCCAACCCCATCACCACCAAATCTGCTGTGGGCCAGAGATGTGACCACATCTGAGTGTGGGACATTAGCCCAGGGTCTCCAAGTGGGGTTCACCCAGGGGCTCTGCACACATACGTTTCTGGGCAGGGAACCCGGGTCATCTATGACTTGACTCCCAGGGTCCCAGGCATGTCCCAGACACAGGCCACTCCCAGAGTAAGGGACAAAGTGGTAGAGGGCACAGTGAGCCCAGCCCTTGGCCGCCTGTCCAGGGTGGGGCTGCCTGCTTGTGTTTACCCTGGTAGAAGACGTCCACACATGGCTGGTCAGCACTGATGACTTTGAGGATTTTGGGGTAGGAGGGAATGACCCTGACGATGTTCCTATGATACTCCAGCAGTTTCTGAGCCGTCTCCAGCTCTGAGATGTCCTCTGGCACCATCAGACGGTTCTGGATTTCAGATTCGGGTGGCCAGTCAAAGGTGGTGTGATAAATCTCTGCAAGGAGAGAGGTGCACAGTTAGAAATGGCCATGCAGGGGCCCTGTGGGCGCTGCTGTGCTGACTGGAGTGCTTGCTGTCCTGGAGGCCAGGCCCTGCAAATTCCTGGGGTGTGGCTGACCGCGGCAGGACACTGTCATTCAAAACCAGCGCTTCCAGCGACTCTGAGCCTGCTCTTAACTACTGTTCTTGTTACAATACAAGAACAGGGCCCAGGGCAAGGGCTGCCGTGAACTTCTGAGCACTTATTCTGTGCCAGGCACTCTTGACAGGCACCTACCTGCAGACTCCCATTTCATCCTCAGAGCCATCACATCAGTCATTAGGTTGGTATTTTCTCTTTTTTTTTTTTTTTTTGAGACAGAGTCTTGCTCTGTTGCCCAGGCTAGAGTGCAGTGGCCGGATCTCAGCTCACTGCAAGCTCCGCCTCCCGGGTTTACGCCATTCTCCTGCCTCGGCCTCCCGTGTAGCTGGGACTACAGGCGTCCGCCACCTTGCCCGGCTAGTTTTTTGTATTTTTTAGCAGAGACAGGGTTTCACCGTGTTAGCCAGGATGGTCTCGATCTCCTGACCTCGTGATCCACCCGTCTCGGCCTCCCAAAGTACTGGGATTACAGGCTTGAGCCACCGCGCCCTGCCCTAGGTTGGTATTTTCATCCTCATGTACAGATAAGAAAACTGAACCTCAGGTATCCCATGTCTACAGCCAGAAAGGGGCAGAGCTAGGATCCACAAACCCAGGTCTATTTGCCACCATAGCCTGAGGCCCGGACCATCAAGGGCAGTCCCGCCTCCCCCCATCCTCCCGCCAGCCCCTTGCTGAACTGCCTGGTCTTCAAGGCCCAGTTCAAGGGCCCTGTCCCCTGCAGCACCTGCCAGTTCTCCCAGGTAATGCTCATGCCTCTGTCTTCTGTATGCATACCAAAGAACAAGGGGTGTTAGGGAGTACATAATTTGTCCCAGGGAGAGGCAGACACGCCCCCTGGCTCCTGTGTGGGCCCCAAGCCCAGGTGCCCCACATGACCCCCCACACTGTACTCTGGTTCTGCCACAAGAAAGTCTCCTCCTTTAACCTAAACGGGGCCTCCCTTTCCTCATCTACCAGAATGTACCCCTGCCAGTGACTTCCAGCCCAGAGCCCGGCCTGTGGCAGCCTTCCTTGTGTCCCTCTGTGGGTGCCCAGAGCAGAATGCGAGCTCGGGAAATGGGAGGCAGGCTGTCACCACCAGGGTCTCTGAAACCCCATGGGGCTGGGTGGGGGTGGCCATAGCCATACCTCCAGTTTGAGGGTCGATTCTCTTCCCCAGGTTTCTCTCGATCAGGACCGTGTCTGGAGCACTCAGCACGACTGGACAGAGAAGAAAAGGAGAAAAGCAGGCATGTCAGGCAGCGGGTGCCACACATATGAATAGCACGGACCAATACTTGCTTTAGGTTTTTTTTTTTTTTCTGTATAATGACATTAAAACAACAATCATCTCCCATGCCCATGATTTCCTAAGAGAAAGGTCTTCTTGCACTCAAACACAAAGAGCGTAACATCGGGACAGAGTGTAACCTCGGGACAGAGCCAGGCCCATGACTGAAAGTTCTGCCTGTTAGCAATTTCCCTCGTCACAGATAACGCCATGATGGGCATCTCTGCGTGCACTGAACGCCTGCATAGCATTCTAGTTGATTTTCTTCCTGGGACAAGGAATCACCAGGCTGAAAGCAAAACCCCACTTTTCTTAAGAACCAGCCCTGAATATAGTTAGCTCTGTGAAAAATTCAGCTGTGCTGTCCTCTTCCTTGCTGGGTCTCGGACAGTGCCTGGGCTGAGGTCGGGAGCAGGCGGCATGAGCGGGGTGCTCACTGGCCACCCCTTGGGGCTGCAGCTGTGGCAGGTGGGGGACCCTTGGGAGCTACTCACTGACGTGTCTAGGGGTGATCCCCAGGGTCTGGATCCTCAGGGCCTGCTCACGCGTCTCGGGGATGCCATCCAGAATCCAGCCCTAGACAGAGGATTCAGAGAGGTGCTCATCTGTTTTGATTTTTAGATTTTTTGGAATTATTTTAAAAGGAACATAATAGCTTTATAGAAAGACTAGAACTTTTAAGACAAAAAAATACATAAATGTTTCTGATAGCTACTTCACCCTTTAAAAACTACTTTGTGGCCAGGCGCGGTGGCTCACGCCTGTAATCCCAGCACTTTGGGAGGCCGAGGTGGGCGGATCACAAGGTCAGGAGATCGAGACCATCCTGGCTAACACGATGAAACCCCGTCTCTACTAAAAATACAAAAAATTAGCCGGGCGTGGTGGCGGGTGCCTGTAGTCCCAGCTACTCAGGAGGCTGAGGCAGGAGAATGGTGTGAACCCAGGAGGTAGAGCTTGCAGTGAGCCGAGATCGCGCCACTGCACTCTGGCCTCGGTGACAGAGCAAGACTCTGTCTTAAAAACCACAACAACAACAACAAAAAAAACAAACAAAAAACCCTACTTTGTAATATATTATTATATTCCCTTCTGAAGCATATGTTGGTGACTATAATCATAACATATATATTTTACATCTTGATTTTTTTTTTCTTGATACGGAGTTTCACTCTTGTTGCCCAAGCTGGAGTGCAATGGCATGATCTCAGCTCACTTCAACCTCCGCCTCCCAGGTTCAAGCAATTCTCCTGCCTCAGCCTCCCAAGTAGCTGGGATTACAGGCGTGTGCCATCACGCCCGGCTAATTTTTTGTATTTTTCGTAGAAACGGAGTTTCACCATGTTAGCCAGGCTGGTCTCAAACTCTTGACTTCAGGTGATCTGCCTGCCTTGGCCTCCCAAAGTGCTGGGATTACAAGCGTGAGCCACCATGCCCGTCCTACGTCTTGATTTTTTCCACCACACAATAGCAACCACAAGCATCTCTTCACATCTGCGTGGCACCTCATTGTCCCCATTATCAACGGCTGTGCAATGTCCCACCAAGAGAATGTACACAGCAACTTAACTACGCCCACGAATGCACATTTCAACTGCGAGCAGTGTCCACTATCATACATAATACCTCGATGAACATCTTTGTGCATCTAGCGCTTTCCACATTTTGGATAATTTCCTAAAGAGAGTTTCGGAGAGATTCCTGAGACCAGGGTGAAAACCCCGCTTTTGTTTTTATTTTCTGCCTCATATATCTGCAGTAACACCCCACTTTTCTTAAAAACAAACTCTGGACGATGATTCCGGTTTCTGCTCTGCAGCTACCTTCTTAAAGGACTGAAATTCCTCACGCATCAGCCCCCTCTTGGTACAGCTAGGGAACTGGTTTACAGGTTTATTTTTACTATCTATTTATAGAGATAGAGTCTTGCTACATTGCCTAGGCTGGTCTTGAACTCCTGGGCTCGAGCAATGCTCCTGCCTCAGCCTCCCAAAGTGCTCGCGTTACTGGCGTGAGCCACTGTGCCCGGCCTTTACTAACTCTTTAAATCCAATTGTGAAAGTAATATACAATCATTGTACACTGTGTGGAAAATACTGAAAAGCTGAAATAATAAGTCACTGGTAACACCTGAGACCCAAACAAGCCACTGTCAACATTCTGGTGTATCTCCTTCCAAGCAGCAAGTGCAGATACCTTTGTTCCTGGCGGCTGGGGGCTGTGGGGAGGGGAATCACACCGTACATACTATTTGGTAATCTGTTACTTTCTAGCAAAAACATTTCATGAACGTTTTCCCATGTCACAAAGTGCTCCCTGCACAGAAGTTTTCACAGCTGCCTGGTATTGCATGAACTGACCGGATGGTAACTGATCCCATATTGTTGCTCATATTGTTCAGTTTGATTCCAGTTTTCCACCATTGTAAACAATGTTGTATATGCATCTGGATGCCTAGCAAACATCCTCAGATAAATTTCTAAAAGTTGACACCTTCTTTTATGACTTTTGATACATTTTGCCACATTGCTGTACAAAATGACCCACCAGTTTATGAATCCAATGGCAAAGCATCTGTTTCCTTGCATCTCTGCCAAAGTTGGGCATTATCTAGGGGAAAAAAATCTGTCCAGCAAAATACAGTATACCACTGCTGCTTTAATTTACATTTCTTTGATCATTAATGAGGTTCAGTATTTTTTCCATATGTTTATTAGCTATTTGGATTTTTTTTCTTTTCCAAAATGTCTATTCGCGTCATCTATCTGCTTTCCCCTGGGGGTTTCATCCTTTTATTTATTGACAAGAGCTCTTTACATATTAAGAACGTTACCCCATTTTGGATTTTGGCAAACACTACCACAAACCCTTTGAGGCAAACTATGTTGCCAACATTTTCAGCAGTTTGTCTTGCAGCCTTTTCATTTTGTGTGTGGTGTTGCTTTTCACACACCAGTTTGTGGCCAAATCAATCACTGCTTTCCTCTTTAGATTCTGGCATTGTGTGGATGCATAAAAACACCCTCCCCACCGCAAAAGCTGATACATATTCACTTGCCGTTAAATTGCATTCTTGTGTTTTTACTCTTTACTTGTAAATAGTAATGATCCGTGTAATAGGGCCACATTTCAGTTTGCGAATGATATGGGGCTGTGATGTAATCTGTTTCCCTGTGGCTCACCACTTGTTCCAAACTCACCCCCAATACAGTCCATCTTTTCCCCTCTGAGGACACTTTTATCAGAGTCTAAATGCTGATAACGACATTGGCTCTGGCCTCTTTCTGCCTGTAAATTGTTAAATTCTTTTTTTTTTTTTTTTTTGAGACGGAGTCTTGCTCTGTCGCCGGGGTTGGAGTGCAGTGGCCGGATCTCAGCTCACTGCAAGCTCCGCCTCCCGGGTTTAGGCCATTCTCCTGCCTCAGCCTCCCGAGTAGCTGGGACTACAGGCGCCCGCCACCTCGCCCAGCTAGTTTTTTGTATTTTTTAGTAGAGACGGGGTTTCACTGGGTTAGCCAGGATGGTCTCGATCTCCTGACCTCGTGATCCACCTGTCTTGGCCTCCCAAAGTGCTGGGATTACAGGCTTGAGCCACCGCGCCCGGCCTGTTAAATTCTTTTTATTTAACTGTTTAAATTGTTGTTGTTTTATAGGTTCTCATAATGTCTAGTAAAATAAACTTTCCCTTCTTTTTTCTTTTTTTTCAAAACAAGATCTTTCAGGTAAACATTAAAAATATTTTGTCAAGTTCCCAAATAGAAATTCCACTAGGATTTTGGAACAACATTAAATGTGTAGATCAATTCACGACAAATTGACATTTTTACACTATCAAGTCAACACATTATCGTCTCATTTGCTTAAGTTGCTTTTTTATGTCCCTCGGCAATGTTCACATTAAACAATTTCTAAAGTCCTTTCAAGTCCCATGAGTTTAGAGTTACACACACACACACACACACACACACACACACACACACACACACACACAGTCTAATGCTTTAGACTTGGTGTCCAGGTACATTAGTAAAGTGAGCTTTGGAAGAGCTGAAAGAAAGCAGTGAATTGTTTCAAGTATCCATTTTGCAGGTAGTGGGGTCCAGCAACTGGGAGTCAACACTGGGAGCCCCCACTTGCTGTAAAGCCCTCCCTCTCAACCATTATGAGACTCGGTTGCTCTAAGGTCAGAGGATGGACTGACATGGACGGACTCAGCCTCCAGGTCCCTCACGTCCACACCACCTGATTGACAGCCTCCAGGTCCCTCACGTCCACACCACCTGACCACAGTGTGGGCGATGGTAAGAGATTTCTTCCTTTACAAACAGACCAAAAGGTGGTCTGGGTGCAGTGGCTCACGCCTGAAATCCCAGCACTTTAGGAAGCCAAGGCAGGAGAATTGCTTGAGGCCAGGAATTTCAAACCAGCCTGGGCAACAACATAGTGAGACCCCTACTCTACCAAAAAAGATTTTTAAAAATTAGCCAGGCGTGTTGGCGCACACCTATAGTCCCAACTACTTGGGAGGCTGAGGCAGAAAGATCCCCTTAGCCCAGGAATTTGAGGCTGCAGTGAGCTATAATCATGCCATTGCACTCCAGCCTGGGTGACAGAGTGAGACCTTGTCTCTGGAAAAAAAAAAAAAAAAAAAAGCCTGCCTTTCTTCAATATTAAAATATTTAGGTTCCAGTAGCCTCCACTGACAGTTAAAAAAAAAAAAAGCTAAACAAATTTGCAGCCTAAAGACTGTCGGAAAAATCCAGCAAGCTTTCATTAATTTCTTGAATTATACAGGAAGACTCACAGCCACAGAACCCCTGGTTTCTAGAACTAATGAAGCAAAAGTGCAAAAAAAAAATTTTTAACAGCGTTTTGCTCCCTCAAGTCCTTGTTAGAGCCAGCCAAGTGCCGGGCTGCAGCTCCTGGAAACAGCAAACATCTACAGACGTGAGCAACACCAGCAGAACCAGGAGACGGAGCGTCTGAGAGCTCCCTCGCAGTTCTGGAAGCCGAACCAACATTTTCTGAACTTTAGCTAAATTCACACCCCCTTATTTTTCCTTTATTTAGACGGGAAGGAATTGGGAGCCCATTGATTGCTGCTGCTAGTACAAGGGCTGGTAATTCTGTTTTGAGTCCCTTTTTGAAGCTGGAAGGTTGGAACTCCGTCTTTGCTCGGCACTGAGAAAGGCCTCTGCTTTTAATATTGCATTACTGAGCAATCATTATAATCTCGCCCACAAATTTGCAGCAGATATCAGTATGTGGTCCAAAGCTTTTAGAACTATTCAGGGGAACAGCTCTCACTGACTTTTCACTGGAGAAAGCGGGACTTCCAATTACACAGGAAAAGTGCAGCAAAATGAGGAACATCTCCCTAATTAGCCTGGCCTCACTGGAGTGTCATTCTGGTGCAGATGTGAAAATCTACAAGGAAGAAGGTGGGGGCCTCTGGAGTGAGCCCTAGGCCACCAGCTTTCCAGGTCTGCTCTTTCTGAGTTGGGGAAATGGTACGATCATCTGGGGACTAAGAAACAAGGTCCCCGAGGAAGCCCTCGAGCAGCACCCAGGCCCCATTAGAGCCACCCCCCACCGTATGGAGAAGGCAGCCGTGGAGGCTCTTCCTCTCTGTGCCAGCCCACGCTGGTCCACACTGGTCCACCTGGAAGGGAGGGCGCCTTGGCCAAACCTCTGTGGAAGGCGGGTCTATCCTACGGCATCCTCATGATGAAAGCTGCAGGCTGGGTGCTCAGAAAAGATCTTTCCCAGAGCTCTTGCTAAGGCGTTATTTGCCCAGCTGCAAAATGGGCTGCACGTTCACAGGGAAGCAGCAATTTTGGCTGGGAGGACTTTAATGGCTGCAAATTCTGGCAAAGCAAGAAGTCATAAATCAGTAAATAGCACCCGACAACTGCCACGAGGGGACATTAAGACATTCCCAAGAAGCCTGCGTTTCGAGGTTCGCGGGTCTCACGTCCAGGAGTGGCTGGATGTGGAGGTATCAGTCAATCCCTAATTAGAATACATTATCCATCTTCCTGACACTTCAGTGAAATGTCTATTCCACTCTGAGCTGCAGCTTTGTTCAGAGCAGGTTAATTGATATTCTGATGCCTTCGCTCACCATACCCCCGTGGCTCGGTTCTGTTTTATCACACATCAAAAAGGCCGTATGCTCAGGGCACTCCAGGCACCAGTGCAGAGCTGGAGGTCTGCACAGCTGCGAGGGGTATGGTATCACAGGAGGGACAAGCACTGAGCAGATGTCACAGATGAAAAAAAAAGGAAAGAAAAGAAGCCAGCCAGCCTGGGGAACTTGGCGAGGCCCAGCAGAGCGCGGCCTGATGCGGTACGAGCCGTCCGGCTTTGTGCGAACACTGGCCTCTTTTGCCCTCCTGACTATTATTAAAGCGCAATTAGCAACTTCACATGGGAAGGCTCTGTTGCCCTCTGGGCCTCTGCCTGTTTGATGCGTTGCCTTTCTGCTCCTCCCCTCTCCTCCCAGGACCAGAGCATGGGGGCTCCCCTGGGTGCTTCCCCCAGTCCTGCCCCTGATCTGGCTCCCAGCTCCGACTGCAGACTCCACCGCAGGCATTCCCTGGAGCTGCATGCTCAATCTCTGCAGTCCCAAGGAGGCAAGCTGAGGCTGAAGACTTGCACTCAATAAATCAGTTTTGCTCAGCTCCAAGTCTGAACCAGGGCAAGCCTCACAAGAGGCACTGAAGGCCCAACGTTGCCTAATGAAATACCGCGTGGTTCCCCCAGGTAGAGGAGGGAGACTCTGTCAGCCAGGAAGGAAATGCATCTTAAAAGTTCCAGTTTGGGACAGTGATACATTCTAAAGCCAATCGGTGAGAACAATGAGACTACTTTGAGGAACACAAAAAAGTTGACAGTTACTTTGGTTTATACAAACACATAGTAGCAGTTACTATGTAGCAGTAACTTTGGTAACACAGTAGCAGTAACTTTGGTAACACAGTAGCAGTTACTTTGGTTTATACAAAAACATAAAAACCTTAGCCTGCCATAGAACCCTAGAATGCTTTCCATATTCAACTCACCTGAAAGATGACTAGCAAGAATTTTTATCTCAAAGTTGAATCCCAAACAACATGCGCCCCGTTAGCACTGAACATGGAATGCATTGAACACGGAACGTTAGTATTCCACATTCCACGTGTATGACTGTAACAGGACCCCGTTACCCCTCAACTTGCTCTGATTCCTCCACCTGGGCGAGGTGAGGTGTGCCCAGGGCTTTGCCTGACCTTTTTCTGGGCACAGCCTAACAGTGATTATGCTCTTACAACGCTGAAATATGCAGGAGTGATTTTTCTAAACAACAGTGTTGAATTCCACCCTTGATAATCAATGATACATGCGTAGTGTTTTTATACCAACGTGCAGATGCGGGGAGATCATTACTCCTAGATGCGTAGCCTACAGGCCAATGATCTCTAGGGTATGAAAACCTGGTAAAGCCCAAATGCAGGCATTCAAGAGATGCCTTTTTTTTTTTTTTTTTTTTTTTTTTTTTGACTGAGTCTCACTCTGTCGCCCAGGCTGCTGGAGTGCAATGGCACGATCTTGGCTCACTGCGACCTTCTCCTCCCAGGTTCAAGTGATTCTCCTGCCTCAGCCTCCCGAGTAGCGGGGACTACAGGCACGTGCCACCATGCCCGGCTAATGTTTTGTATTTTTTAGTAGAGACCGGGTTTCACCGTGTTAGCCAGGATGGTCTTGATCTCCTGACCTCATGGTCTGCCCTCCGCTGCCCCAGGTGCTGGGATTACAGGCATGAGCCACCGCGCCCGACCTCAAGAGGCTTTTTACTAGTTCCTAAATAGTTTTAAAACAATTAAATCAAATTCATATCAAATGTCTATGGTGCCCCTGAAGCCACTCCATGGAAGGAGACACAGTTTGAAGAACAAATTGTTCTGTCCCCAGATGGAGCAGCTCTGAGGCTGGGACGGCCCCAAGACAGCCCCCGGCAGAGATAACTCACTTTGGAGGTTCACATTTAGCTCTCCAGGTCAGACGTAATGTGCTTTAGATGAAAGTAACGGACATGGATAACCCAGCACCCAGGGCCCTTTCCCCTCAAACACTTTAGACCATGTCTGTGATGTAGACCCACCTCTCTAGAAACAAGATTAGCCCTGGAAAGGATCCGTTTATTGTGATAGCGGAAAGCAGTGGCTTTGGAACCAGATGACCTGTGCCACAGCCAGCATGTGACTTTCAACCAGTCACTTCATCCCCTCTGGCCTCACTCTCCTCTGCACAATGGGAATAATCAAAATCTAGCTCACTGTTGATGAAATAATTAAACGAGGATAATAAACAAACAGGCCAGGCACTGTGGCTCATACCCATTAAGAGCACTTTAGGAGGCCAAGGTGGGAAGACTGCTTGAGGCCCGGAGTTCTAGACTAGCCTGGACAACACAGTGAGACCCCACTTCTACAAAAAAAAGTAAAAAATTAGGCCAGGTGCGGTGGCTCACGCCTATAACCCCTGCCCTTTAGGAGGCCAAGGTGGGTGGATCACCTGAGGCTGAGAGTTCGAGACCAGCCTGATCAACATGGAGAAACCCCGTGTCTACTAAAAATACAAAATTAGCTGGGCATGGTGGCACATGACTGTAATCCCAGCTACTCGGGAGGCTGAGGCAGAAGAATTGCTTGAACCTGGGAGGTGGAGGTTGCGGTGAGCTGGGATCGTGCCATTGCACTCCAGCCTGGGCAACAAGAGCAAAACTCGATCTCAAAAAAAAAAAAAAAAAAGTTAGCCGGGCACAGTGACATGCACCTGTAGTCCCAGCTACTCGGGAGGCTGAGGTGGAAGGATCACTTGAGTCCAGGAGTTCGAGGCTGCAGGGAGCTATGATTGTGCCACAGCACTCCATCCAGCCTGGGTGACAGAGTGGACCCCATCTCTGAAAAAACAAACAACAAAACAAGTGTAGTGCCTGGCAACAAAGAAATGACCCAAAGTTAACTAATCTTATCATTATAATTTTGAGAAAGGTGAACGATCTTTTTCTCTACCTACTTCCAAAGAGTCCCACTTAAGTTTGTAGAACTTAATATAAAAAAATTGTTTGAAAAGGCAAATCTCAGGAAAATAGGAGCAAATGGCATTCCAGATATGAACTGAGGGAAGATCTTTAATTAAGGAGGACTTTGGGCAGACACATTTCTCGTTTTTTGAAACTGGGGTCTCGCTATATTGCCCAGGCTGCTCTCAAACTCCTGGCCTCAAATCATCCTCCTGCCTCGGCCTCCTAAAGTGCTGGGATTACAGGTGCGCCACCACACCCAGCTGGGACAGACACATTTCAATTAGAATGCGGGGGTCTAGTGAGTTGACAGCTACTGTGGATTCGCCCCAAGGTGGGCTCACGCCATTTGCCATCACTCGGCCAGCGGCCCTCCCTGAGGGGAGTTTGCTCATCCTCTAACCCACGTGACTGTTTCCTTATCTGTATAACAGGAATGATGAAAATAGTGTCTGCACTTCATAGTGTTTAGGGTTACATGCAACGATGTACCTAAAGTGGTGGTACAATGTCTGGCAGACAGTAGGTGCTTAATAAATGTCTCCTGGCATACACAGGCTATTCATAGTTGACAACTCATTTGAAAAACAGACCAAACTCAGCCTAAGAATGGGAGAATGGGCCAGGCACGGTGGTTGACGCCTATAATGCCAGCATTTTGGGAGGCCGAGGCAGGCGGATCATGAGGTCAAGAGATCGAGACCATCCTGGCCAACATGGTGAAACCCCATCTCTACTAAAAATACAAAAATTAGCTGGGTGTGGTGGTGCACGCCTGTAGTCCCAGCTACTCAGGAGGCTGAGGCAGGAGAATGGCGTAAACCTGGGAGGCGGAGCTTGCAGTGAGCTGAGATCCGGCCACTGCACTCCAGCCTGGGCGACAGAGCTAGACTCCGTCTCAAAAAAAAAAAAAAAAAAAAAAAAAAAAAAAAAGAATGGAAGAATGTGGAGTTGGCCCCCTTCTGCTCTGCCCTTCTGCTGGTGGATGCCCTGCTAGCTCTCGGGAGCAGGCCTGGCACCTCTGACTCTCTGCTCAGCCTGTGAAGAGAAGAGTGATGTGGTCGGTGCTTCTGGGTCCAGTCCCGTTCCCAGCATCTCTGTGCCTCTCCAATACTCTCTCCTGCTCCAAGGTCCACTTGCGTCTGCTCAAACCTCAGGCCCTGTCCTGCATCTGATCATCTCTTTTTCCTTTTCTACTGCAGTGAGAGGGATCATCTGAGGCATCACGCACCCACAGAGCGTATCGGAGCACGCGTTCCTCTCCACATGGAGTGCTGTGGCTCTGTATACAGACACGTGGTCAACATGTGCCCTTAACAAGCCTGCATCACACCAACCAACCAACCACAGCCTCAGCATCAGGGTCTCTTACAGAAACACCCACAAATAAGGGGGCGTAGGGGATGTGATCACTGATCACTGTGCTCTGCCTGGCACCTCACCAAGCCCTCAGAAGCCCTGCCTCACTGTGATGCGGGCCATAAGTTTCCTGAGTGGAACTCAGACCTCCCCTTCCAATCCTCTGCAAACCTAACTGTATCTGTATTTGAGGAACACACAGTTACGGCCTCAGCAGAGCTGTGGATCAATAAAACCGCACTCCTTGGAGGAGGCAAGTGACATCTATAAACCCGTGAGTGTCAAAACAATGGCAAGAAAATCCTGTGTTCCTACTGTCAGTGGGATGAAAGCGGTGTAATTAATGCCAGCCCAATGACACCACAAGGAGAAATAAAACAAACAGCTGGTGGTTCTATGGACCAGCATCTAGCTCCTCCACTCCGTTACCGTTTCCACTATAAAATACTGACTCATGTTATGGGCAGGGAAGCATAAATCTATGACCAAAGAGGAGGAAACAAAGACTATAGAAATCCAACATGTAAATTCTAAACTTTTGGTTCCACAGTCAAAAGTGTGCTACATCCTCTCCCCACTTATAGTGAAAGAACCAAGTTTCCATGATATTACATGAGCTCTAAGAGGAGTCAACCTGGGAACACAAAAAAGAAGTTTGCATTTTGTGGACAGTAAAGAAAATACCCCCAGCTGATACAGTCACTTTTAGGGCTGAGGGCCTGAACTCGCTTCCCACGTGCATCAGAGACCTGACTCCAGGGATCTGCGGACATGGTCAAGGTTCAACAGAACGGTCCAAGTGTTGCATCTGATGATGGCATTCTTTCTGTAGCTCCAGGAGGAAGATAATGCAGAAGCAGACATTTGGAACCTGATGCATTTCGAGAAGGTCAGTTTTTCTTTTACGTAATGTATTCACCCTTCCTTTGGGTCAGTGGGTGGGGCTCCTGTGCTACGGCCTCATCCGTAGAATGACAGCAGCTCTTGGAACCTGCCTGCTCCTGCCAGCCCTCTGTTTTGAGCCACCTAGAACATTTGCTGATGCACAGCAGGTGCCCCAGAAGTCTTAGCTGTTGAAAAACATCATAGGACAGTCGTGCCGTTTCAATGGGAAAATGCATCACAGTGTGACGTGGTATTTGGCACATATCAGGTGCCAGGAAATGCTAGCTGAGCATTCTGTGTACCTTATTTTTAATTTTTTTTGTTGAGATCGAGTCTCCATCTGTCACCTAGATGGAGAGTGCAGTGGCGTGATCTCGGCTCATTGCAACCTCTGCCTCCCGGGTTCAAGCGATCCTCCTGCCTCAGCCTCCTTAGTAGTGGGATTACAGGGGCCTGCCACCACACCTGGCTAATTTTTGTATTTTTACTAGACATAGGGTTTCACCATGTTGGCCAGGCTTGTCTCGAACTCCTGACCTCAAAAGATCCACCCACCTAGGCCTCCCACAGCTGGAATTACAGGCGAGAGCCACCACATCCGGCCGATGTGTACCCTTATCTTGATGGACCGTTTCTGCTCTTCACCAACTGTGTCTGGGCTTAACTCGGGCCTTCATTGTCCTTCTTCCTTGTCTTTACTGTAACATGATCACAGGCTCAATGAGTCATGGGGCCAGGTAACATTCCTTTAACACACTGAAGCAGAGACTTGTTCATATCCCATTTAACTGCTCATGGGTCCTGGTGGACAGGCTCCGTGTTTCCTTCCTTTGCTTTTGATAAGAGAATAAGGAAGACTTCTCGAAGAGGTGCTGGGGAATAAGAGGCGATGTCTAGAATGCATTAGCGGGATGCAGATAGGGGCAGCATCCCTCCGCAGGCTCCTGCTCAGCTGCACCGGGGAGGATGCAGCGGGCCTAGCTTTTGTTAGTCACAGTGTGGCTTTGACTCCGCAGGGGCTGTGAGCCTCACAGTTAAGGAAGAAGAAAGAGGAGACGCTGTGAACAGAATGCAGACTGAGGAGGCACCGCCCACCAGTTGAGCACTGTCTTAGTCCATTTTTTGCTGCTTATGACAGAATACTGAAACTGTGTAAATTGTAAATAAAACATTTTTTTTTCGCAAGGGGGATGGAGCCTTGCTCTGTCACCCAGGCTGGAGCGCAGTGGCGTGATCTTGGCTCACTGCAACCTCTGCCTCTCAGGTTCAAGCCAACTTCTTGCCTCAGCCTCCCAAGTAGCTGAGATTACAGGTGCCCACCAGCATGCCCGGCTAATTTTTTTATTTTTAGTAGAGATGGGGTTTCGCCATGTTGCTCAGGCTGGTCTCAAACTCCTGACCTCAGGTGATCTGCCTGCCTCGGCCTCCCACAGTGCTAGGATTACAGGCGTGAGCCACTGAGCCCGGCCCCAATCACCTCTTAAAGGCAGTACTGTGACTCTCAATGCTGCCACATTGGGGATTAAAGTTCATCATGAGTTTTGGAGGGGACGAACATTCAAACCAAAGCAAGCATCAAGAAAGCAAATTCCTGCTGCAGTCACACTGAAGGTCCTTCCCTCACGGCCCAGCTCCATTTCCAAACGAGTGAACCGAGCATCCCACATGCTTGGCTTCCTGCATTACACTCGTGCTTGGCAACCTTTCGAACCATTCCTAACCTCCAGAGTGGTGGGACTCAATCCCAAGTAGAAACACACACACACACGCGCGCGCGCGCACACACACACACACACACAAACCAAGACAAGTGAACAGGCATGACAAAGGCAGGCTGCAGCTGGCTGCGAAATTTCATTGATTTTTTTTCCTCAGGCACTACACTGAAAAGTCTGCTCACTCTCATCCACCCAGGTGTGGGGATGTAACAGAACTCACTTGAGTTGTGGTTTCAAAAGTGTACCAAAGGTCAGGCGCGGTGGCTCACGCCTGTAATCCCAGGAATCTGGGTGGCTGAGGCAGGTGGATCACCTGAGGTCAGGAGATTGAGACCAGCCTAGTCAACATGGTGAAACCCCGTCTCTACTAAAAATACAAAAATTAGCCAGTTGTGGTGGCACACACCTGCAATCCCAGCTACTTGGGAGGCTGAGGTGGGAGAATCACTTGAACCCAGGAGGTGGAGTTTGCAGTGAGCCAAAATACCTCCAAAAAAAAAGTACACTGTGATGTTGCTGGTAGATCATAAACCCATCCAGAAAGTGTCCAGGACTGTTGTCTAACACAAAGCCAGGTATGAAGAAGCAGTGGACTTCTACTCATAAGGGATCCTCAAATGGCCTTCACCCAGGTCATCCGGCATGTAAAAAGCATCTTAACTCCAAGTCGACCTCCGGGCCTGGCACGGTGCTAACCGCTATGCTTGGATTGTCTCATTTAATCAGAGACAGCAAGACAGCTGTTACTTCAGGACATGCGCCACAGCACCTAAGGCCATGCTGCTTGTCTATGAATTACAGGGCACTCTACGCAGAAAAGCACTGTGGCCCGAGCAGGCTGTCCACACCAGTCCCTGTCTGAGTGTCCCTCACTGCTGTCTGCCAGCCCAGATATTTGAGGGACGGCTCAGGTCAGCAGATATGAACACGAGCCACGTGTGCAGCCCATAAAAATCACATTCCCGGTGCGGGAAGGCCTCTGCCTTTTGATGAATAATAAAATTCTCCACACATGACGAGCCGTCATAATTGGGCACAAGTCTTTCCTTTGCCCCTGCAGCAGCGTGGGGGTGGCATCCGTACACGAAAACATTTCTTCTTTTATTTGCCAGATATTTTCCAGTCTGTGATATTCCAAATGTCTGCTGCTGGTGACATACAAACGCCTTTGTCATAAGGCCTGGCACAAGCTTGCCGAGTCCAGCTGAAGCCTGACCTGCCAGTCAGGTAGCCAGGAGCCTCTGCATGGTGGCCTGTAAAATGCCACACTGACCCGGCCTGTGGGACATCAACCAAATTCCTTCATCCATCTGGGCCTCAGTTTCCCTTTTTATAAGAGGTTTTGGTGGGATGATTTCTGTAGATGGCTTTTCAAAAGACATTGGTGAGACAAACTGGGATTCATCCGCCAGGCGTGATCACTTTTATGTTACACATTTATTTAATGTTTTAAAATCAAGCACCCTGGTGCTTGATTCTTGTTACAGTTGATTGGAGGAATAAAGGAGGAGGAGACAGGAAAATCTCCTGGCATAGGAGATCAGCTTGGAAGACTTGTCCTCAAAAACTTGAACCCGGGGTCCCATGGGGGCACCTCTAGCCTTAGGGTGCAGCGCTTGAACTTTCTTAAGGTGCAGGAGTCCAAGGCCAAACGGGAAACTTGAAAGCATTAATGATGGAAATAATTTTAGAATACAAGGAAGAAGTTGCTAAACGGATCCAAAATTCACAGAAAACAAAGCTAGCACACTGGCCAAAACAATCTCCCCAGAGAAGCCTGAAGACAGATGTGCTCCTGGTGTTGAAACCATTATTAGGACATTCGGACATGACTGGATAGGGCTGTTGGATTTTAAACACCTTTCCCTCCTTGGGCCACAAGCATGTTGGGATAGGAATTCACTGCCATGGTGGTGTAGAACTGGGGAATTCTCCAAATGGCATTCATTGATTCACTGATTGACTTGTTGATTGACTAAATGATTGATTGATTCATTCATTCATTCATCTTATAAGTATTTACCCAGCATGGAGTCTGTGCCAGGTACCATACGAAAGATCTTGCATTTCTAACTATGACAGTGCAGAGTTGGAGAGCAGAATGCTGTGAGCACGTGTAACAGGCAGGTCGGCCTCATGTGGGGCTGGACAAGGTTAGGGGAGGCCTCCCTGAAGAAGTGACTTGAAGCTAAGGCTGAGGAACGAGAGCAGTTTTCTAGCTAAGGGGTGAGGTTAAGAGCACTGTGTATTCCTTTTCTATTGCTGCATAACAATCTTAGCGACTTTAGACAATACAATTATTATCACATGGTTTCCAAGGGGCAGGAGTCTAAGCACAGCTCAGCTGGGTCATCTATTCAGTCTCAAAGTCTGCAGTCAAGGTGTTGACTGGGCTGTGTTCTCATCTGGAGGCTTGACTAAGGGAGAACCCTCTTCCCAGCTCATCTGGATTGTCGACAGGATCCATTTCCCTGCTGCTGTATGACTAAGGGCTCTGGTTTCTTGCTTGCTGGGAGCTGGAGGCCCCTGCAGTTCCTAGAGACCAGTCATGTGGGCTTCTCCAACATGGCTGCATACTTCATCATGCCAGCAAGGAGGATCTCTCTCTGGTCTGCTAAAGCACATTCTTACATAAAGTAATGTAGCACAGGAGTGACATCCCCTCACCTTTGCCATATTCAGCTGGCCCTGCTCCCACTCAAGGGGAGGGGATTACATAGGCATGGACACAAGGGGGTGGGAAATCATTGAGAGCTGCTTAGTGATATAGTTTGGATATGTGTTCCCACCCAAATCTCATATTAAAATGTAATCTCCATTATTAGATGTGGAGCCTGGTGGGAAGTGTTTGGATCATGGGGGCACCAAACCAAACTCATGGTTTGGTGCTGTCTTCACAATAGTGAGTTCTCACGAGATCTGGTTGCTTAAAAGTGTGTGGCGCCTCCCCCTCCCACTCTCTCTCTCTTGCTCCTGCTCTGGCCACGTGATGTGCCTGCTCCCCCTACAACTTCTGCCATGATGGGAAACTTCCTAAGGCCTCCCCAAAGCTGAGCAGATGCCAGCACAGTGCTTCCCACACAGCCTGCGGAATCGTGAGCCAATTAAACCTCTTTTCTTTATAAATTACTCAGTCTCAGGTATTTCTTTATGGCATTGCAAGAATGCATATGGCCTAATGCAATTAGGGTCTGCCAGCTGCACACAAAGGCCTGAGCAGGGTGGGTGCAGGTTGAGCTGGGGAAAGGTGGCGAGTACTGAACGGGTATATGAGAGAAGTACAGGGATAAACCTGAGCCACAGGAAGGCCCAGGACACACAGGGCTCCCGGAAGCAGTGGAGGGTCACAACCACATTTATTTTAAAATAACAGATGTTTCTCTATGTTTAAAACCATCCTCAGAAGGGTGCACTTTCAAGAAAGTGTGAACATCAGTTGCCTCCAGGGAAGGAAACTGGGTGGCTAAGGAACAGGAGTGACGGGGGACTTTGGTGCCTTTGGAACCATAGGAATGAATATATCGTGGTTATGAAATAAATTCATTCATTCTTTAAAAAGCCATCCTTCCAGCAGCAATGTGAAGAAAGGATTGGGAAGAAACCAGGGTAGCTGCGGGGAGATGGATCAGGTTCCAAATAAAGGAAAGGGATTCTTAGCAATTTAAATAAAATGGAGCACCAGTGGTGACTACGGGCAAGGTAAAATTTAGAATCTCTTTGGTACTGAGCCTTTCCCTCCAAGTTTCCAGAACTTACTGCCTTATGTCTTGCCTTTTCTTTGCCCTACAGGGGTAGTCTGAAGATTTGGGCACATTCTCTTGATTGTCCCTAACAAATGGCTAATGGGTATCCAACAGGTAGAGCCAACAACGCCTTTTGATTGTTCCAATACAGAGTGCTAATTTTTCTTTCTCTAATGCATTTGATGGTCACTTCAAAAAAAAAATTCTTCAAAGAGATTGCATTAGACCAAAAAAGAAAAAAAAAAAGAAAAAGAAACCACTCCCCTGCATTAATACAGAATCCTGATGGGTTATGATTGCGTTATTTTTCCCTGAACACTATTCCCTGCATTCTTTTTGTGCTCTAAATTACCAATTCTAGTCCCTGTGTAGCTAAATAATAATAATTACCATATAAATGAATATGCATATGTGTCATTTTTCTCCCTAAAAGCAAGAAAGCCTGTTTATTTTGGATGAGGGTTTGTTTTGTTTTTGCACAACCAAAGCACATAATTAGAAGCCTAACCTCTTACTCTTGAAATCCTGTCTCCAGCGGGAAGAGATGAAAAGGCACTGGATGCCCCTTGAAGGTTAGAAGAAAGTTTAAAACAAATTGAAGGAGATATTTCTTTACTTTGCAGGTAACAACAGCGTGGACATGATCAGAATCACAGAACTATAAGGCTAGAAGGGATTTCCATGCTCAGGTCCAACCCCATGATTGTATAGATGGGAAAACTGTGGCCTAAGGAAGTGAAGCTCTCACCAAAATAACACTCACTGCCTTTTTGAGATGCAACCTTTGAAACAAGAACAGAGTGGCCAATAGTATAACACCGTGTTTGCATCTCAGTTCTGAGACTTAACTGTGGGATGTTCAGCAAGATACACAACCTCTTCAGGGCCTGGATTCTGCATCTGTGAAATAGGGTAGCCAATAGCGCCACCTCCGCAGGGCTACTGTAAGGACTCCACAGCACACAGTCCTGCTGCCGATGCTACACTCCCAGTCAAGGGGAGTCACCCAGAATATAATTGCAGCCTCTTGCATAGTGCAAGGTGCGCCTGAAATGTCACGTAGCAGATAACATGCCAAACCAGGCGTGTAGACGACAGCTACCACCATCATCAAAATAATCACAATAATAACACACATTATAAATACTCATATAGTCAATATATTATTTACAATACAATATAATCACATGTAGTGTAATGCAACTAATAACGATGTCAATAATTGAGATTTTAATTTATAATATTAACAACAGATATCATCATTTTTATGATGGTGACTTGGGATGCATGGTCCCGTACTCTGTCCACACTGCAGGTGCACTATGCAAACAGATTATGCAGACCAAGCTTTTAAATAAGCTCAGGAAGAATTCACAGAATTTGAATGCGCATTTGAAAGACTATTCTAGGCCGGGTGCAGTGGCTCACGCCTGTAATCCCAGCACTTTGGGAGGCCGAGGCAAGGGGATCACTTGGAAGTCAGGAGTTCGAGACCAGCCTGACCAACGGCGTGAAACCCCATCTCTACTAAAAATATAAAAATTACCCAGTGTAGTGGCAGGCGCCTGTAATTGCAGCTACTCAGGAGGCTGAGGCAGGAGAATTGCTTGAACCTGGGAGGCGGAGGTTGCAGTGAGCCAAGATCATGCCACTGCACTCCAGCCTGGGCAACAGAATGAGACTCTGTCTCAAAAAAAACAAAACAAAAAAGGGCTATTCTAGATCACTGAGGGCAGGTTTGGGATATCCAGTTGCAATCATAGAGAGAATCACCATATCTTCCCCAGAAACTATCACTCAGTGAGGTAGAGATTTTTTTAAAAATCACGGAAACAAACCTGTCCAGGCCAGCTGGATCCTGTGTGAAAACTGTGCAGCCTTGTTAGATTCTGGAACGAGGGAAGAAGCGCAGTGCGACTTCAAGGGGGTGTACGTAGCCAGTGGGACACACAGACAATTGTTGGCAGTCCACCATGAGGCCCTGCATCTCTGGATTCTAGATTTCCACCTAGAATCCAGAATGCTTACCCACCAGAAGCATTTCCATTGGAATGCTGTAACTTGCAAAAATTACTTACACGAAATAGTACTGCTCCGTATGTTTTGAGGTTGGAAAGGAGAGAGACTTCAAGAGTTGCTCGGTGGTATCCAGACACCCACCGTGGGCCTTCTGCAGTGGTTGTGTGGGGTGGATGGGGCAGAGGGGCCCACAGATGCCTTGGCCCCATGCCAAGCCTCTCTTCCCGCTATGAAGTTCAGATCCACCTCTAGCTGATGTAACACCTTTGCTTGTTTATCTGGTTCACACTGTCTGTCTCTCCATGACTAGAACTTCTGTTTCTTAAGAGCAGACGTTTAACTTTCTTATTCACTGCTTTGGCCCCTGTGCTTAGCAAAGTGATTTGTTGCATAAGAGAATAGATGAATGAATGAATGAATGAATGAATGAATGAATGAGTACTTTTAGGAAACACTGGCTGGGGAGCCGGGTAGGCCAACAAACCATGACAAGGCTTTTGGTCATGACTCCAGTTGAGGAACACATCAGGTGGCATGGGGACACATGGGGGCCTGTGAATGGCACAAAACATGACAGGGAGTAGGTAGGCTTTGCCCAGCCTTTGAGCTTCTGTCCTGGGCTGCACGGCACAGCCCTGGAGCCCCCGGGTCACAGCGCTGGTCCTGTGTACCACATGCCTGGTCCACCCTGGCCAGCCCTGCTGCTTCCCACTGTGTGGCTCTGGGCGTGCCTCAGGCCCTGCAGCTATAAAATGGGCACAATAATAGTAACATTGACCATGTAGGGTCCCATGAAGCTGGAGAAGCTGCTGGGTACCTGATGCCAGGCTCAGACGCATGCTCAGTTCAGGTCTCTAGCTTCTCCTGGGGTGAGATGGAGAGCTGGAGCAGAGGCTCTGGGCCTGTCCTGCTCTCCTGCCTGCCTGGACCCCAGAGACTTCTGCCTTCCAGTGGTCAGCAGGCCAGCTCCCGGCTTCCGCTGCACCAAGGCAGCTGGTTGAAGCAAACACTCTTGACCAGGAGAGAGGGCCGGGGGAAGAGCGGCCCGGACACAGCAGTTCCTGCTCGAGTTCCTGGGTCACAGGTGGTTTGGGGATCATAGCATCTTCAAAGGAAATCTGAAAAGGGAAAGGCGGGTCTTCCACCACCAGGCACAGGGAAGTCCTGCTGCCTTTGCTGACTGAGACAGACTGTGGCGCCATCTCCACTGGGCCTTTCGTTTGCCAAGGGTGGTGATGGTGGCTCATGAGTAGGCCACAGTTTTTAGGTGCATGTTATTCCTGAGGATAGGAACTACACAATTTCTCCCTTCCTGTGTGCTTAGAACGAATGCTCATCACACTGAGAGTCCTGGTTCCAGGAACTCTTGGCATATTGAATTTGAAACACCGCCTGATGGCTAAGACCATATCCAGCTGTGCTTTCATAGACAGCCCCCACCCCTGCTGAGGGTGTCCAGTCCTGGGCAACTTAAGCCAAAGAAGTACCACCTCCCTATATTTGACCAAATTTGATGAGTAGCTATCATGATGAAAAAGAGAAAACGGCTTAGCCTTAAAGATCACAAAGAGCCAGGCACGGTGGCTCATGCCTATAATCCCAGCATTTCAGGAGGCCAAGACATGTGGATCACTTGAGCCCAGGAGTTTGAGACCAGCCTGGGCAACATGGTGAGACCCTGTCGCTACAAAAAATATAAAAATTAGCCAGGCAAGGTGGTGCACGCCTGTGGCCCCAGCTCCTCAGGAAGCTGAGGCAGGAAAACTGCTTCAGCCCAGTTTAAGATCAGCCTGGGCAACACTGGGAGACCAGGTCTCACAAAAAATAAAAATGAAAAATAGACGGGCATAGTGGCACGTGCCTGTAGTCCCAGCTACTCAGGAAGCTGAGGTGGGAGGATCGCTTGAGCCCAGGAGGTTGAGGCTGCAGCGAGCCATGACTGTGCCATTGCACTCCAGCCTGGGTGACAGAGCAACACCCTGTTTCAAAAAAAAAAAAAAAAAAAGACTGAAGAGAAGAAAGGAAGACTCCCTTGAATGCTTCCAGCCTGGTGATCTGCTATGCAAGAATCTAATCCAACTTGGCAAATGCATAAGAAATAATGGAGTAAGGCACACAGCATTTTGTATGGGAAAATGCTGGCCCATTTCCAGTCACTCGGGCCATCTTTCCCTCCCCTTTAATTCTCTGCCAAAAGATTGTTCGGCATGTCCTAGAGAAAAGAGGTGGGAAACCTTAAACATAGTGACCGACCGATGGGTCAGTTTTAGGAAAAGTTCCCGTGAGGTTGGTTGGACACTCTGAGTGAAGAGTGTGAAGCTGGGGTAAAGGGCTGGGTTTTCTGGTCCCTGCCTCACTTCTGGCTGCCATTCCCTCCAGCCTAAGACGGCCCCTCCACAGTCCACTCCAGTCCCCTTCACTAGAGACTTCAGGAATAACTTGACTCTCCTGGCCATGGTTTGTCCATCACAACCCTTCTCACCATCTGCCTTGCCTTGGTCATGTTTGACTCTGTCTCCAATTGCAAATGGTGAGCCCAAGGCAGGCAACATCATCTTGCTAGAAGTGGGGGGTGCTGAGGAGGAGGGTCTCGGGTGTGGGGAAGGGTCCTAGCAGTGAAAACAACTCAGGGCCTGCAGGGGGCACGCAACTGGAGACGCAGAATCAAGCCATGGAGCTTGGAAGTCGGGTGACTGGGAGGGAACTTAGTGAAAATGAAAGTCTGTGGTGAAGCTGGCCTTTCTTCTAACACTCCTGGAAGGTGGAAGTTTGCCGTTTTTTTTTTTTTTTCTTTTTTGAGATGGAGTCTTGCTCTGTCGCCCAGGCTGGAGTGCAGTAGCGCGATCTTGGCTCACTGGAACATCTGCCTCCCAGGTTCAAGCGATTCTCCTACCTCAGCCTCCCGAGTAGCTGGGACTACAGGCACGTGCCACCGTGCCTGGCTAGTTTTTTTATATTTTTTGTAGGGACGAGGTTTCACCGTGTTAGCCAGGATGGTCTCAATCTCCTGACCTCATGATCTGCCTGTCTCAGCCTCCCCAAGTGCTGGGATTACAGGTGTGAGCCACTGCGCCCGGCTGGAAGTTTGCTTTCTATTGAGAGCTCAAGAGAAAGGACAGAAATGTTTCTGTGATCGATGTGAAAGTATTACTTAGAACAGGGGTTGGCAAGCTACAGCCCCCGGGCCAAATCTGGCCTGCTGCCTGCTTCTAAGATGAAAGTCTTTCTAGAGCACAGCCATGTCCTTTCGTGTCTGTGTTGTGTGCGGCTGCCTTTGTATTACATCAGAGCTGGTCGTTGTGATAGAGGCCGTATAGCCTGCAAAGCCTCGACGAGTGTCTCTCCAGCCTTTTCAGAAAACATGTGTCCACCCCCAATTTAGAACAGCCTCTGGGCTCTGGATATCTGCCTACACCTGGGCAGAAGACCGTCCACTCACAGTGAACAATTTGAGGTCAGATGTAAACACACTGTTCAGAGTCAGCGTTGCAGCCCGGCCTGCAGCGTGTTTGTGATGTAGATCCCATGGCTGAGGGCCATGCAGGACAAGCTCATGAGAACTGCTACTCCAACACCAGCATGCTGGAAAGATTCCTGGGTACTGCTTCAGATTTGGGGCTTCCCAATCAATACATATATTTTTTTGAGACAGGGTCTTGCTCTGTCACTTAGGCTGGAGTGCCGTGATGCATGTTGGCTCACTGCAACCTCCTCCTCCCAAGCTCAAGTGATTCTCCTGCCTCAGCCTCCCGAGTAGCTGGGATTACCACTGCATGCCACCATGCCCATCAAATTTTTTGTGTGTTTAGTAGAGACAGGGTTTCACTATGTTGGCCAGGCTGGTCTTGAACTCCTGGGCTTAAGCGATCCTCCTGCCTCAGCCTCCCAAAGTGCTGGGATTACAGGCATGAACCACTGCATTCAACCCTAATACTTTCTTTTTTTTTTTTTGAGACACGGTCTCACTCTGTCGCCCAGGCTGGAGCACAGTGGCATGATGTCAGCTCACTGCAACCTCCACCTCCTGGGTTAAAGCGATTCTCCCACCTCAGCCTCCCAAGTAAATGGGATTACAGGTGTGTGCCACCATGCCCAGCTAATTTTTTTTAATTTATTTTTTATTTATTTTTTTGAGACAGAGTCTTGCTCTGTCACCCAGGCTGGACTACAATGGTGCCATCTTGGCTCACTGCAACCTCTGCCTCCTGGGTTCAAGCGATTGTCCCTGCCTCAGCCTCTCAAGTAGCTGGGATTACAGGTGCCCACCACCATGCCCAGCTAATTTTTGTATTTTTAGTAGAGACAGAGTTTCGCCATGTTGGCCAGGCTGGTCTGGAACTCCTGACCTCAGGTGATCCGCCCGCCTCGGCCTCCCAAAGTACTGGGACTACAGGCACGGGCCACCACGCCCAGCCAATTTTTTGTATTTTTAGTAGAGACGGGGTTTTGCCATGTTGGCCAGGCTGGTCTAGAACTCCTGGCCTCAAGCAATCCTCCTGCCTTGGCCTCCCAAAGTGCTGGGATTACAGGCGTGAGCCACCACGCCCGGCCTGGCCCTAATACATTTTCAAGTGAGAGACAGATGGAGAGAGAGAGAGAGTCTGTATGTGCATATATATATATTTTAAAAGGACACAATTTCCGATTCTGGGAGACATGAAATGCGCGCCCCCCCCCTTGTCACCCCCAGTGAAAGTAGCTGTAATACATGCATAAAACACACGGGGCAGCTATTCAAGGACTCAGAAAGTTATCCAGTAGTAGGCAAGTTGGGGGAAAAGACTAGAATCCCAAATACCACCAAACCAGTATCTCCTGGCCTAGTCTTAAGGCAACCTGAAGGCTGAAGGTGGGCAGCAGATGGGAGAAGAGTGAGCTGGGAGGGGAGTGGGAAAAGGGAGTGGGGGTGCCTCTGTGGGGTTTTTCTTTCCTCTGTTATCTCACACTCCTGCCTCCAGGCAGTCCTGCGTTGGCCGTGGTGGCACGGCTGTGTCAAAGGGGCCTGCAGGTACCTGAAACACTGAAAGAGGGGACCCTTCTCCAGTCCCAAGAAAACAGGGCAAAGCCCGGTCAATCCTTCCTCTCTTGTCCTCCCACCACTTGACCCTGGTCATGGGTGCAGTCTCAGGAAGTGAGTGGCAGAGCAGGATAAATAAAACCTCAGTTTCCCGGCCAAAATACCAAAAAGAGGAGCACCGGGGAACTAGGAATTACTGGGAGATGCCAGAGAGGGGAGCTCAGGGAAGTAACTAAACACAGCATTTGATGAGATCAAAGGCTCACCCCCAAGCTGTGCGCGTGTGGGCCTGACCCTAAACGGCATTTCAGAGACACTGAGACGTGAACTGTGGCCAGCTCACCGCCAAGTCCCCAGGTGCCCCGGGGTGATATGCGCGCAGCACAGAGCTGCACGGTCAGTCACTGCACGGCACTGCAAAGGGGCTGAACGCAGGACTGACATGGAAACCACACCCTGAGAAGCCTGGTGGGAACGCGCAACCTGAACCCAACTGAATCAGTCATCTCCTTAGGCAAAAAAATGACATTTGCCATAGGATTTAAACAAGACCCAGAGCCTCATAACAATATTTAAAATGTCCAAGATACAAAAGTACTTAGCGCAGGGAGAACCAGGAACATCTCTACTCACATGAGAGCAGATACAGATGTCACCACCACATAACTCAGATGTTGGAATTAGCGGATGAAGACTCAAAAGCGGCTATTACAAGAAAGTTCCAACTGGTAAACACATGGAAAGATAGAGTCTCAGCAAAGACACAGAAGGCAGAAAGAATCGACGCAATAAAAAATTCACAGGACAAGCTCAATAGTGGAATAAAAAAATAAAGAGAAGATTCAGTGACCCTGACAATAGTTCAATACAAATTATCACATCTGATTGACAGAGAGTAAAAACAACAGGGGCTGGGCATGGTGGCTCATGTCTGTAATCTCAGCACTTTGGGAGGCCGAGGCGGGCGGATCACTTGAGGTCAGGAATTCCAGACCAGCCTGGCCAACATGGTGAAATCCTGTCTCTATTAAAAATATAAAACTTAGGCCAGGCGCAGTGGCTCACGCCAGTAATCCCAGCACTTTGGGAGGTCGAGGCGGGCGGATCACGAGGTCAGGAGATCAAGACCATCCTGGCTAACATGGTGAAACCTCATCTCTACTAAAAAATACAAAAAATTAGCAGGGGATGGTGGCACAGGCCTGTGATCCCAGCTACTCAGGAGGATGAGGCAGGAGAATAGCTTGAACCTGGGAAGCGGAGGTTGCAGTGAGCTGAGATCGCGCCACTGCACTTCAGCCTGGGTGACAGAGTGAGACCCTGTCTCAAACATACATACGTACATACATATAATAAAATAAAAAGAGAGAAGTAATGACGCGACCCAATGGGGTTCCTGTGAGGACACACGAGTCGGTGTGCAAAGCCCTTCTGTGGCGCCCATCACCGCCCAGTAGACGGGTGCTACGCTGCTGTCCTCCTGAGCCCTCCCCTGCCCTCTCCACCCTCCTCACGTCCCGGGAGGCTGGCCTCAGTGTATTGCTCACCTGGATTCCTGCCGTTTGGCTTCACTGGGTCTGGCAAGAGATCAAAGGACGGGAGGCGAGAGTCTGGGGTACCCCTAATTCTGTCTCCTGCTGATGCCAGTCCCTGGCAACTCGCCATCACTCGCCGGTTGCCTTACCCTCCCACGCTTCTGCGACTGTCCTGTCATTAAATGCTTTCCTGTGACCCCTCTGGGCGGGCTGGCTATTTCCTACGGGAACCTTGACCGATACAACGAATTCCACGCTCTTCCTTTTCCTTTGACAAAAGCAAAATCCATGTCTGTAGACTGACCTTCACGGAGCTCCCGTTTGCCTGCCTTACCTTCTCTCATGCCTCTGGTCATCTCTGGTCTTGGAGATGACCACACGCCCTTCACCCTCCCCTTTATCTTGGCACTGAAGACCCCAGCTCACTGGAGTCCTACCCGCTTGACGCAATCCTCTTCAGCCAGGCGTTCCTGAATCAGTTGGACGAGCAGCGCGCTGGGAATTGTCTGAAGGAAAAAGGACACACAGAATGATGGCCCGAACCTGCATCCTGCAGCTCAGGACACAGACCAGCACACACCCCTCACCAACGCCCTGGCCTCGGGAAAGCTCTGGCCACCATCGGGCCCCGCCCTTCCTCCATCCACCGCACCCCCTTCCTTGAACTGTCTTCTACCCCCAGCATCTCTGAGGACCTCCCTCACATGTGTACTCACCTTATCCTGTGCCCAAGCCCCAACATGCCCTCACCCACCTCCACCTGAATAACTCCTGGGCTCCCTCAGAGCCTCCGCCCCAACTGCCAGCCTGCAGGAAGCCCTGCCAGATCCTCCCAGGCCAGGCTGGTGCTACTTCCCGTGCTCCATCATCCTGGATGGAGAACTCTGTCACTGCACTAACCACCACACATTCTAATGGCCCGCCCGTGTGGCTGTGTCCCCAGTAAGTTGTAAAGCTCTTCGAGGAAAGGGACACTGTCCTACTGACTCTGGACCCCAGACAGTGGCAGGTGGGAGGGGATTGGCTCCAAGACCCAGCAGAGGCGAGTGTGTCCATCTCTTCCCGAGTCCAGGTCAGTGACCTCATGTTGGTAACAAAATTGGCCACGGTGGGAGTGTCTACACCACAGAAACGGCAAAGGCTACGTACAATAAGGACTCCCCGCCCTACCCCAGTGCTGGTTGTTAAATGTTGACCAGCAGACCACCACCCCAGCACCAAAGGGTATCAAGGATATAGGAAGCCCTGTCAGCCATAATGAAACTTCAAATTCCTTGATTCATTCAACAAGTAGCAGTCACGACGGCTAGCGTGTGTTAAGCGTATGCTATGTGCCAGGCCCTGGGCCAAGCACTCCATCCTCCGCACTGTGTAACAACTTTGTGCCATCTGTACCACTGTCACCCTTTTCACAGAGGAGGAAGCTGAGCCTCAGAGAGGTGAAGCCACTTCTCTAGGGTTACACCGCCAGGGAGCAGAAGGCAGGGCTTGAACTCACGCCAGTCTACCCAGAGCCAGGCATGGGAGTGATAGACAAGCCCAGATGGGTGAGCGAAGGGAGGAGGCTGGAGGCTGCCTTCCTTCTGCCTTCTCTCTTCCGAACTTTCTGACCAGCATCCATACTCCACTTTTTATAATCAAGTCTGATCTAACTTACAAAGCCTCAAACGCCCCAGGGCCAATGCCCCTGGAAAACCCACTCCCAAGAGTCCCCTTGCCCTGGGGTCACTGAGAGCTGGGAGTTCTTCCCAGTCCCCCAAACATTCTGCCATGGGAGACTCCCAGGCCAGCCCCAAACCACACATCTCAACATCAGGGCAAAACCAGCCTCCCAGGAATGGCAAGGAGGGGCTTCTGTCTGGGGCTGGCCATGGCCCTTGGCCACAGCTGGCTGCCCAGGTGTGCAGTTGGGTTCACACAAAAGTGCCCAGCTGAGGGGGTGAGGGCAGGGGAAATCCACCTTACACTCCTTTGTCCAAGCGGGAAGGTGCTGACGTGGGGCCAGGCAGCCCAGGTGGATGAGCACCTGTTCCTAATCTCTCAGTGTCCTGGGGCTGGTGGTGACCCTGGCAACATTCCAGTGAGCTAGACAAACATCTAGATCTTTACATTTAGAACCAACATTTGTGAGGGCTCGGGGTGACCACCAGACCCTGCCTTTGGAATGCCATGGCATCTGCCTTGACTGCTGTTGGCGCACTTAAGGGGACAGAGAGCTAGGCCATCACAGAGCCACTCCAGCAGGCTGCGTGAACCCGCTGGGGCCTGCTGACTCGCAAGGGTACTTTCCTAAGGGCTCTGTGCATGGCAGAGCGGGTCCAGGCTTTGCTCTATTATGTCCTGGTGGTGAGGGTGGGGAGAATGGATAGCCCTCAACCATCTCTAACTAGTGAGGTTTGCCATTTTTCTACCCCAAATTTAATATCGTCTGTGCTCAGTGAACTGGCTTAGGTCAGCCCAAACACTGAACAACTGACAGGAAGCACCTGGAGAGACAGCAGCTGGGTGGGGTGGACCGTTCCTGCAGGGGCTCAGTTCCTACACATTCAGATGCTCTCCTGGATTCTCATGAGGCAGCCTCCTGCCTGCCTTTTCCTTGGGCTATTTGAATGGGTTCCTGACAAGAGCAGGCTGGACCTGGACATATGAGGGTAAAGGGAGGAGATGTCCTCAGGGACCCAGGCATTCAGGGTAACTGGCTTATGGTAGGAGTGGGAGGTGGGGGGAGGGGAGACAGGCCCTGGAGGGACAGGAGGGAGGGCAGGCATGGGATCCTGATTGGAGGAAGTTAATGATGGCTTCAAGAGGAGAACCAGGTGGAAGTGGGGGGAATCTGGCCCCAGGGAGGTCCTTTGGGGACTCAGCTGCTTGTGGTCTGCACCCTGGCTGCCCACTGAGTGACCTGGATGAGTGGCTTTAATGCTCTAAGCCTCAGTTTCCTCATTTGTAAATGGGCCAAAGATAACATGTTTCAAAGAGTTTCTGTAGCGGTTAAATGAAATGATACATGTGACAGGCGTGGGGCGTTGCTGGCCCTCAGCAAGGCTCAGCACTGTGGCAATCACTGCCCCCTGAGCACCCTCGATGTCCATCTCTTCCCAAGTCCATGGTTAGTGACCTCATGTTGGTAACAAAATTGGCCACAGTGGGAGTGTTGACACCATAGAAATGGCAGAGGCTACAATAAGGACTCCCTACCCTGCCCCCAGCGCTGGTTGTTAAATATTGACCAGCAGGCCACTGCCCCGGCACCAAATGGTGTCAAGGATATAGGAAGCCCTGCTGACTGATGAACTAATGAAACTTAATTCATTCAACAAGTAGCAATCACAAATCACGTCAGCTAGTGCTTGTTGAGAACATGCTAGTGCCAGGCACTGGGCCAAGCATTCCATTCTTTGCTTTGTGTAACAACTCTGTGCCATCTACACTCCACTTACAGTAACACAGGCTCCCAAAGAGGAGTCGCCGTCTTGCCCTTCTGCCTGTATGGTCTGAGTGTGCTCAACTCCATCCTCAGATGCAGAGGAGGGCCCTGACTGGCCCAAGCCAATCCGCATACCCCACTCCTGGCCACTGTGATTGATTGAGAGGCTGCCTGGGACCCCGTCCCAGCCAATGAAAGTCAGGCCCAGGACATCAGTGCAATCATTAGGGGCATGAACCCCTGCTTTCCACCAGATCAGAAGCTGAGAAAACGTAAGAGCAGGAGCTGCAGCAGCCACTTCACGGGCATGATGGGTATGGAATGGAATGAAATCAGCACAAAGGGAAAGAGAGAAGCCAGACCCAGCCGCAGATTGGCTTTTCCAGGGATGGGGAATGGGAAGAAAAAAGGGCAGATAGTGAGAGAATGAGGGAGAGGCACCTCTGCTGGGAACTGGATGAATGTGTTCGCTTGAAAGTTATGGGGCCACCATGTTTCTACGAGGTAGACAGCCAAAGTCAAGATGGAGAGCAAGAGGGAGACACAGAATGAATGGATGGTGCACAGAGAAAACAGGAGACCACAGAGGCAAGAAGGAGGCGAGCCAGCATCCAGTCCCTGGCTCCAACATCTGCTGACACAGCCCTGTGTCCTTATCCTATTGCCCCCTACACCCACCCTTCTTCCCTAAGCCAGTGGTTCTCAACTTGATTGTGCAACAGAATGCTGGCAAAGCTTCTGGAAACACAAATTGCTGGGCCCCACCCCGGGAGCTCTGATTCGGTAGCTCTGGGATAGAGCTGAGAATGTGCATTTGTAGCACGTTTTCAAGTGACACGGATGCTGCTGGTCAGGGCATCACACCCGGAGAACCACTGGCACAAGCCACCCACACGGGCCCCGGGGTCTGGGGAAAGCTGCTAGAGAAGGAGGGTGTCCTTCCGCCAGTGCCCGTTTCCCCCAGGTCTCCAGGGGAGCTTCCCCAGGCTGGCAAGGGAGGGGGTGGGCAGGAAGCAGCACTGTCCCTTCCCTCTGCATCTCCCCTCCGTCTCATCCTCTCCCCTCCCATCCCCTTTCATCCTTTCCCAGCCCCTCAGGTCCTCTCCCAACCCCAGACACAGCCAGTATCCATCCTGGGGCTGTTTTTCCCAGATTCCTCTGCCCTCCCTGACAACACCCATGCAGGAGGCAGTGTTCAAACAGGAAGCAGAGGAGGGTGCCAACCAGGACACAGGGGGTGCCAGCCAGTCAAAGAGCACCGGCTGAAAGGCGGCCAGTCCCGGTGGGGCACAGCGCCCCCTGCAGCCTGCCCAGCAGGGGATAGGCCGGTGGGTTTGAGCACAGCTACTCCTGAGCGCCCCCCGCCGCTCCCCGCCACTGTGCTGTCTCCACACCAGCTTTGATGTGTCACGTCAGTAGCAGGGCTTTCAGGAGCTGCTTCTCGAAGCCCTGCCAAACTGTCTTAGCAGGAATCAGCCTCCCTCCTTGCAGAGCGCTGTGATGCTCTCCCACCCCAGCCCCCAAAGCCTGGCGTTTGGGGAGAATCAGGGAGAAGCTGACAGAGTGCAGTGATGCTGCTCCTGGCCACAGAGAAGGCTCAGCCCCCGCTCAGGCCCCTGGCCCCAGGTCTCCCTGCTCAGTGGCACCGCAGCACCCAACTAGCTGCTCCCATGCTGCTTCCATGCACTTAAGGGCAGGACAGGCTGCGTTTGCTGCAATTTGGATTTTTCTCTCTTTCCCTTCCAGCACCCAGTGCAGCTTTGGTGGCTTTCCGGGCCTGGGGGCAGACTGGCTGACCTCCTAGCCCTCCAAGGTGCCGCCCCGCTGTTTTGCGGTTCTGAGGCAGCCAAGTACGCAGGTGCCACCCTGGCTCTGTCCCTGGGGCGCCACCTGACTTCTCCCCAGTGGGCTTTCTCACACTACGATGACATGAGCCTGCATCTCCCTGTCCTACCTCCAGGCCCCACTCTCAGGGACCCTAATGTCCCTGTGTCACCATGGTGAGTGATGTCTGCTCAGAATTTGTGGGCATTTTGAGCTACAGTGTGAGCTTGGGAAGTAAAGCAGGGAGAGGAACAGGTGAGATGCCCTTATCTGACCCCCACACCCCACTTCTCCATAAAGGGGCTTCTCCTGGCAGAGGAGGGAAACCCAGTAGTCGGACTGAGCTCCCCTCAGAACTGACAGAACATCCTTTAAAGACAATTCCCATTCCAAAGTTACCGCTGCTGCTCGGAGCTGTCAGAGCAGGTTAGGAGACAGCAGGAACTGCCTCCTAGAGTCTGGGAGGGGGAGGGTTGGGGGACCAGAGACAAGAGGAGGGAGAGGAGAGGAGAAGAGGCTTCAAAGGAAGAGAGCAGACCTCACAGCGCGGCACCCAGACAGGCGCATGGAAGAAAGTGGCAGCAAAAGAAACCCTGGACTGGACAAAGGCCAGGGAATTTTCAAAGGAGCGACAGAACCTGGTGCTCCGGCTTCCCTGGGCTGCAGTCACCTCCCCTACCCAAAGCCTTCAAAAAAGGCCCGCTCCACGCCGCTGCCTGGAGTGGTTGACTCCGGAAAGGGAGGGAGAGACTGAGGGCGTTCCCACCGTGTCTCAGTTCAGCCTCCAGAAATGAGAGCAGCAAGGCCAGCTGGAGATGGAGTGGCCAGAAGTGAGGGAGACACCCAGCAGGACTCGGAAGCAACATCTGTGGGCTATTTCCCAGAAATCCTCAGAACTATTTGGAGGGGACTATGTTTCTTGTGTGCAGACAGAGGTAGGATGAGGGCTCACGTTGTTTCCTTTCTCTGAGACAGGGTCTCACTCTGTCATCCAGGCTGGAGTGCAGTGGATCCATCATGGCTCACTGCAGTCTCGACCTCCCAGGCTCAGCCTCCTGGGCAGCGGGGACTACAGGTGTCCATGCCTAGCTAAATTTTCTTTTCTTTTTTGTAGAGACAGAGAAAAAAAAGAAAGGTGGCGATCCTCCCGCCTCAGCCTCCCAAAGTGCTGGGATTATAGGTGTGAGCCACTGCACCCAGCCAGACTTTTTTTTTTTTTAAACAGTAGAAATTTAAGGCTCATAAGTACAGGATCAGCACCTGAGAGTGGCTCCTCAGTGGCCTCCCCTGACTCCCCCCTCTCCTCCCTGCCTCTCCCTGTCCCCCCCACCTCCTCCTCCTCGCCCCGGGTCTTCCTCACCTGAGCCTTTTTGTGGTGTTTATGATGTTGAGTCAGATTGTGGGCTTAGAGATAGGGCCAGAGAAAGCAGATGAAGGAAAAAAGACTTGGCCAAAAGATGAATTCAATTAACTTAATAAATAAGAACGGGAGGCAAAGGTGGCCTCGGGCTGGGGTCCCAGGAGCAGCCTTTCAGGGGAACGGGCCTGTGGAGAAGGTGCTAGAGCCACTACTGTGGGAAGAAAGGTGGGGGTTTCTGCAGTATTACTGGAAACCATGTCCCTTTCACGGTGTTCAGTGAGAGGACTCGGGCCATTTTGACTTTCATTTCGATGGCTCTCACCATGTCTTTGGGTCCCTAATCCCCTCCAGGAAGAGCTGTGGGGTCAGCATCTAGACAAAATCACTCAGGGGAGCCGGTCACCAGCCAATGACCTTGGCTGGTGTCCAGTGACAGCCAGCATCTTCAGGGCATCAAACGTCTCTTCTGGCCCGGCCTGGACACGGAAGCATCACATGTCCCTGATGGTCCAGTGAGGGAGGGGCCCGAGCTGGAGAGGGCCCAGAAGCCATAGAATACCGTCTCCTCAGGGAGATTTCTAACCCTGGCTGGGCCCTGGTGGAATCCTCAGTGAGACTTCTAGGTGTATCATGTGTCCCTATGCGTTTACTGAAAAAGGTTCCTTATCTTTGGGGTGTGGAATAAATGAAGACCACCCAAAGGAGACAAGCCAAGGCTGTTTACTCAGAGCTTGCTGGGGCAAGGGAGTTGGCCAGCATCGTTCACATCTGGCGGATTCGAAGGCAGGGAGAGGACAGGGAGAGTTCTAGAGGAAAAGGGAAGGCTCCAGGCATGCCTGCTGGAGGCTGCTGCTGGGGAGCTGGAGGCGTCTCTCTAGAAGTGGGCATTCCACAGGACTGGACAGGGGAGCACATTTGGCTTTCTCTGGCTGGTCCTAGGTTGGAAGCAGAAACAAAAACTAGAGACACTGACAGTTATTAATGATGCCCTGGCCATTTGGGATAGGTGGCTATAGGGGTGACTTAGTTCAGCTTCCTGGACTATTGGAGGAGAGAGCAGCCTGGCTTCCTGCAAGCCTGGTGCAGCAGGCGGCTTCCCGGGCGGGCTCCTGCAGGTCATGGTTTGGTCTCCTGGGCGGGCTGCCACAGACTGTAGGGCAGAGTCCTGTGTTTACGGGAGGTCTGGCCATTGTCCACACCGAATATTCAGTCTCAGGAGATCTGGACTAAAACATCCATGGGGAAAGTCAAATGCTGTCTGGGTTTGCTTTAAAATAACCCAGGGCAGGAGGAGCAGGTAGGGGTGCAACCCGAGCCTAGACCGCCATGAGCTGACCTCTGTCGAAGCAGGGGATGGATCCATGGGGGTTCTCAGACTATCCTCACTGCTTCTGGATATTTTTATGAGATTTCATAACAAACAGTTAAAAACAAACAAAAATCCCTGGCCACTGTGAACCCCCAGCATCGTGGGGCACCATCCTGGTGGGCTTTGTGACATTGCCCGATTCCAGACCCTTCCATGCCTTGGAACATCACAGTGTGCCCTTTGGGAAGGCTTTGCTTAGTGTAACTGTGGTTATGGCTCCAGGGAATCCCTAAATCTTGCAGCCTATACCCCCTTCCCAGCTCAGAGCCAGTGCCTAGGACTTAGTAGGTCCTCAGGACTAATGTAAATGAATTAGTAAATGAATTGAGTGAAACAAGCCGCCGATTAATTGCTTTACTGAAGGTTCCCCGGCTCCCAGACCCTGGCTTGTGCTTAGTTTTATGGGACCATCAGTCCCCTCACTGGCTGGAAGCTTCTGGGGTAAGGAGAAGAAACTCGTTTTCATCTCTCCCATAGCACTGCAGAATAGCGCTTGGCAAAAAGGCAGTTAGGAAGTATTTTGGAAACCACTGGGAAATGCCTAAGATGGAGATGTCTTGGTTAACAGTGGCAATGTAAGAGATTTCTGCTTAAGACGGCAAAGCCAAGACTAGCAGGAGAAAATCAGATATTTGAAGGCATCATTACCACTCGCAAAAAGAGCCATAAGGACTCCAAATGAGCAGACAATTTAAAGAGGACGTTTAATGAGAGGCCTTGACTGGCAGGCACTGTCTGCAGACAAGGCCACGCATGGCCGAGCCTGCCACGCGCCCACTCGCTCTTCAGAACATTTTACTCCTTGACGAGGCCTGACATCCAGGCCTTTCATCTTCCCTCCACCCGAGTTTCCGTGCCAAGGACCCCAACAAGACACCCTTGAAAGCACTTCAGTGTGGTCTGAAATATGCTGATAATTAGCCAAATGAAACCCAGAAGGAATTTCCTTAAACTCCCTCCTCTCTGTTGAATTTTATAAAGCTACTAAAAACATTTTTATCCTACAAAAAAGCCTTCCCCCAAAAAGCTTATCTTCTGCAGGAAATGAGATAAGCACTTTCTCAAATCATGTTCCCAGCCCGAAAGGCTAGTGTCCCCACAAGCTGAAGCCACACAGTCCAACTCTTGCAAGACCACAGGGGCGGCTGGAGGACTGAGTCGCCGTGGGGGCGGCCGCCTTGCTGAGGCGGGCTTTCCTTCTCCATCGGACTGCTGTCATAGGCAGACTTGGGGCTGGGGGTCTGTCGAAGTCATACCCCTCTCCCTCTCTCTCTTTTTTTTCTTTTTTTTGTTAACACAGAGTCTCATTCTGTCGCTCAAGCTGGAGTGCAGTGGTATGATCTTGGCTCACTGCAACCTCAGCCTCCTGGGTTTGAGCAATTCTCCCGCCTCAGTCTCCCGGGTAGCTAGGAATATAGGCACCCACCACCATGCCCAGCTAATTTTTTTGTGCTTTTTGTAGACATAGGGTTTCACCATGTTGGCCAGGCTGGTCTCGAACTCCTGACTTCAAGTGATCTGCCACCTCAGCCTCCCAAAGAGCTGGGATCATAGGTGTGAGCCATCGCGCCTGGCCCATACCCCTCATCTCTGAGAACTGCCATCCCCGCCAACCAGGAGTCTTCATGGCCACGTCTGAGCTCTGTGGCCTCACTGAGCCCTCACAGCACACTCCTCAACAGAGCTGACTGTGCCTGGGACATTTGACCAGCTAGCCTGGGCAGATCCCCCTTCCTGAGGATTTGGCTTTGAAGCTGCCTTTGTGGGTGGTCTGAACCGAGGACACAGGAGACAAAAATGGATTGGTAGTCACGAGTAGCTGGGAGCATGACAAGAAAGACAGAAGAGAGGAGGAAGGGTCCCCACCTCAGCCTCCCAAGTAGCGGGGACTACAGGCAGGTGCCACCATGCCCAGTCAGAGGTAATTTTGAAGAAATATTTTGAGTTTCTATTTGTATTAAAGAGAAAATATGTGATCGAGTCTTATATTTCCTTTTAGATGTTTTTCAAATATTGAGCTGGTGGTCTTTTAGAAACAGAACACCCACACCTCCTGCAATGCTCCCCAACGTGTGTGAGAGGGACAGGGTGAATGGGCACTGCCCGGACCAGAGGGTGGGCTGTGCAGCAGGGTGCCCAGGGCTATGGGAGGGAGACGCCTCTAAGGTACAGGACATGGGGGCTTTCCACTCTGGGGACAGCTGGACAGCTGCCCTTTCAACTGCTGGTGCAGCCCAGCCCGCCATCCCCTGGCACGGGCCACCGGGTTCAGCACTTGCCTCCATGCCTTCACTCGGCTGAGCCTAAGAAGAAAAGAAGCAAGCCTGGACCATTCCACCAGGCGCTTGGACAAAACAGCCTCCTTCACTTGACTTGCGATCCTTTCCCATTGCAAAAACTCACCTCGGTACCCAGCGGGACGTGGGCCCAGTAAGGAATTATCTTCTTCCTTCCTTCACATCCTGCCTGTGTCTATTTTACTCTAGCATTTTCTTTTACTCAATCAAAAATGAAATGGAACAAACCAAGCAATGGCTGGGTGGCAGTGGGGGTGGCGGTGGGCACTGCCACTGTGTGCCTACCCCTGTCCCCGGGGCCAGTCCTACCTTCCTTTGCAGATAAAGCCTTTTGGCTTTGGTGGCCGTAAGGGAAAACTCGTTTAAGACCAGGTTCTCCAGGGTGAGGAGACTGCTGTTCAGATGTTTGCAGAGCCACATTGCCTGAAGAAAGGAAAGAAGAAAAGAGCATTTTCATAAAAACAATAAATACACAAATAACTCCATTAAAATGCCCAGGTCCTTCCCTCTCCTACGGGAAAAGGTTGGCCATGGGAAAGCACAATTATTTCCAGCTGGAGGAAGGCCACCAAGGGAGACCCACCCAGAAAGTACCTGCCGGCCTAAGAGCCCTGCTCATAGCATCTCTTCTTCTACCAGCATAGACTTAAATCAAGTGGGAAGACCTGCAGGCGGGCTACGTTTTAGCTGCCCTTGACATGCTTTCCAAGCTCTGTGGACCATGAGTTTCATCTCAAGGAAGATTTAGAACAGGAACTTTGAGGACAGAACCTAAGGATGGGTAACAGCCCACACTCAGTATTCTTTTTTTTCTTAAAGATTGGGAGCTGGCATGTGCTGGTCAATGGGATGTTTAGTTCATTGATAATTACTCTATAGTCTGTAACAGAAGAGTAAATTTTAAGGAAGAATAATGAACTAAAACAATCTTGACACCAAAATTGTGCTGATGACCCTTCCAGCCTCGAGATGGTTCTGAAGGCCCTTCCAGGACCCAGGGCTGGTGTGAACCTTCATTCTTCCTGTTTCTGTTGCTGAGACAGAACCTCAGTGACAGCATTGGGAAGAAGCCCTTTTTGACTGTACATCGTCTTATCAGAACTGTGTGTCTCCAAAGGGCACTCAGGAGTGGGGACAGCAATTCACCAAAAGGCTTGCTGTTGAAACACCAGCTGCCGGGGCCTGACCTCAACAGGGACAAACTCGATCACTTCAACCATGTCGAGATGTGCCGAAAGCAAGCCTCTGCCCTCTGAATCTGCTCTGCCCGGGAGATTCCTACCAGGGACCAGAGAAGAGCTAGGACAGGACGAATTCAAATGTCAAAGACAAAAGGAGAGCCTCCCACTGAGCAACCAGACTCTTCCAGAAAAGCGAGTTCAACGAGCTTGTCTGTCTAAATGCAGAATCTGTCATTCTCACTCCCAATGTCAGAATTACCTGGTGAGTGTGTTCTAACTACTAGTTTTTCGGGGCTCTGCTCCAGGAGATTCTGATGAGGTTGGTCTGCAGGGGACTCCAGGAACCTGCATTTTTCATAGCACCCTGGAAATGCCAATGATCAGCAGGTCTGGGAGTCCCTGGCTTCTAATTGTGAAACAGCAAAATGGTTGGACTCAGGTGGGTTAAATGCAGAAACACATGGAACCCTACAGTCTGATATGGAGGAATCAAATAGAAAAACTATAGACCAACAGGATGAGCAGATGGACAGATGAGTAGACAAGCTATACTAACTCCAAAAGCATAGCCCATGCAGGTTAGTTGAGGCAAGGATCAGTCATTTTAACTCCTTTTCAGAAGAAAGCAAGGTGCCAGTTAAACAGGGGAACAGCCTGCCCTATCCCATCCATGACACATGCTCACAGCGATTATATAGTCACGGAAGAAGGGTTTGCTGATGTTTACCGACCAGGTTTTTAAAAGGTAAAAAGGGTCTCATCTTGGATGAATGAAACTTTAACACGTTTCTGGCACTTAAAAATGGACTTTAGGCCGGGTACAGTGGCTCATGCCTGTAATTCCAGCACTCTGGAAGGCCGAGGCAGGCGGATCACGAGGTCAAGAGATTGAGACCGTCCTGGCCAACATGGTGAAACACTGTCTCTACTGAAAATACAAAAATTAGCTGGGTGTGGTGGCACACGCCTGTAGTCCCAGCTACTCAGGAGGCGGAGGCAGAAGAATCGCTGGAACCCAGGAGGAGAAGGTCACAGTGAGCTAAGATCGCGCCACTGCACTCCAGCCTAGCGACAGAGCGAGACTCCGTCACAAAAAATAAAAATAAAAAAATAAAAAGTAAAAAGGGTTCCATCTCAGATGAATGAAATTTTAACACATTTTTGGCACTTAAAAGTAGACCTTAGGCCAGGCGTGGTGGCTCACGTCTGTAATCCCAGCTCTTTGGGAGGCTGAGGTGGGCAGATCACCTGAGGTCAGTTCAATACCAGCCTGGACAACATGATGAAGCCCCATCTCTACTAAAAATACATAAATTCACTGGGTGTGGTGGTGCACGCCTGTAGTCCCAGCTAGTCGGGAGGTTGAGGCATGAGAATCGCTTGAACCTAGGAGGCAGAGGTTGCAGTGAGCCCAGATTGCACCACTGTACTCCAGCCTGTGTGACACAGTGAGACTGTCTGAAAAAACAAAAAAGGACCTTAAAGATTGAATGTCCTAGAGGCATTCACTGTCTAGAAAATGGCATTCACTGTCCAGAAACTGGTGGTATGTGAAAAAGGGTGGGCGAGGTGGGCCCAGGCATTGCTGTATCTTCAAAGATGCATTTTCTTTAAAATGGGGAGAGAACAAAGCAAATATGGCAACATGTTAAATTTGTATAACATCTGGGGGTTGGGTACATGAATATCGATGATATAGTTTGCTGTCCTTTTCTGACTCTTTTAAATATTTCACAATTAAAATGTTCAGAGTGAATCTTAAGATTCCAAGTCAAAGTCTGTGAAATGTGTGTACTGTTGGACCCAGCACTTCTACTTCTGGAAATGCATCCTAAGGACATAACGAACCATGAGCAAGGAGAGCGTGTACGCGGGCAAGAAAAAGCCCACAGAGGTGTCTCCAAGCAGGTTAAAGGAATGCTCATCTGTGGATCTCTGGATGGTCGGGGAATTCTATTTTTGGTCTTTTGTAGTTTCTAGGTTTTCTGCTACAAATACACACTACCTTTTGTAATAAGAAAATAAGGAGGAGGAGAAGGAAAAGAAGCAAAGCTCAGTTATGCTGCAAATTCATGGAGGTGCAGTCTCATACCAGCTCTGGAGGATAAATGAGATATTACAGCATCACAACACTTAATATGATACACTTACTATCGTCGTTTTCCCCGAGGCAGGTGGACCTAATATTACAATCCTGGGCACTGTGGAATAAAAAGATTTGAATGTCACCACTCAACATGACAAGCAGCCTCCCAGGTCTGCGGTACTCGGGGTGTACTCATTTCTTTCCTCCCCAGATTTCATTTTCTGCCAGTGACACGGCCATTTGTAACCCAGCAGCTCAGAGACACTCTTGCCGTGGAACGCATTCTCTGTGTTTAGAGAGGTAAGTGATCACCGAGATGGTTTATTCTTCTACCTCCAAGGGGACATGGACACAGTAACTTGTTTACCAAACTCATAAATATCAAGAACAATTGGGATTTCAAACACCATAAAGCATTTTAAACAGGGATTTTGTCTCCAGTCGCTCTCTCCAATAAGGCTGTAATTTATGCAAATCGACCTTCAGAAGCTTTTCTTTATGTTTATGCCTTTTTATTTAGCAAATTGTATTCCCCACGATTTTACAGAGGGAAGTAATGGGGAAAGCCCACTACTTCCCTCTGTATGGGGAAGTGTATGGGCCAGATTTCTAAAACCTGAGAAAGGAAAGTCTGCTTTCAAAGATGGACTTTATGCAAATGGAAAACACTGGCAGCTTGTTTGATTTGAGTCCTGGCTGGTTTTGGTCTCACAGAATTCCCAACCCAGGCTACTGACAAGAGTGTGATATGAACCAAGGGCTCCTGAACCTGTGACCGAGAGTCTGGGCTCACCCGGCAGGTGAAGCTCTGGTGGCAGACCCAGGCCCTGGCCATCACGGAAGCTGAGGAGGCATTTTCAGCTTCTGGGGTGGGAGCCAGGGCAGAGATTCAGCAGCCCTTTCTCTGTTCTAGGCCTGTAACCTGGGGCAAGGCTTCCCAGGGCCCTCCCCATGGGGAGAGAAGCCACTGCAGGTGGAAAAACGGCTTGCAGGACAAGTCTGGAAACAAGGTGGCTTTGAGAACACGTGGTCAGGTGAGAGGATGAGGTGAGACAGAGCTAGAGTGGCTGCTGGCGACGGGAAAAGAGCTGACTGGCATGGGGAGAAGGGTGCTGGAAGGCATCACCCTGGGTTGAAATGAAGGGAACAGCAGTGGGGTCTGGACAGATGCATCCACACTGCCTGCCTGCTCAACACCATCTTGACTGGGCCAGCTGTCCCTCTCCTCGTGGGGAGCCGGTAACCTTGGCCTGGCCCCTGACCCAAGGCGACAGATGAACGGATGTCCACTGCAACTCGCATGAGCCTCTAACGTCTGCATGAGAGCCTGTTCTGGCTGGGCTTCCGGGAGGGAATCTCGTCTCAGCAGAGGAGAGAGGTGTATGGCCTTCTAGTTTGGGGGCAGACACAGAAAAGGAACTAGACAGTGTCCTTTTGGCCAGCAATGTAATGGTTAGCACATCTACACCCAGCTGGCTGCTTGGGTTTAAAGAGATCTTTGCCCAAAATCATGGCACCTTCTCATTTTTGGAGGAAGTCAAGGTAACTCACTGAATGATCCTCTCCTCTAACCTCAGAAGCTGTGGACCTTCTTATTCTCCCTATGGCTGTTCCTTCCACGTTCCTGCCTTGCCACCTGTCATTTCCCATCAGGAACATCCTCCCTTCCCAGTGCCCAGCACCCCCAGCCTCCCACTCCCTCTCCCTCCCTGAGATCCTTGTTCTCGCTCCCTGTGGAGGCCCATGATCAAGTGGCGGGCTGCCGCAGCCTTCCACACTGGTGAATGTCAGCCCGCTACTGAGAAACAGGTGGAGTCGCTGTCCCCACAGAAAGAGAAGCTCCCAAGGGCAGAGACCGAGTCTTATCCTCCTGGATCACCCCCATGGCAGCCAGAACTGTGAGGAGCCACATACAGCAACCTTCAGGGCCACCTCCTTGGCTGTCCCCATCTCGTCCTATGGTCACCGTTTGTCACCTATGTCACCACCATTACTACTGCCTTACAGAGGGCCCCGTCTGCCAGTCAGCATGTTTGGGTACAAGTGCAAAAACTGGATGCAGCTCAAGAAGAAAAGGGGGTTGCCTGCTCACACCTGTAACCCCAGCACTTTGGGAGGCCGAGATGGATGGATCACTTGAGGTCAGGAGTTCGAAACCAGCCTGGTCAACATGGTGAAACCCCATTTCTACTGAAAATACAAAAAATTAGACAGGTGTGGTGGCACACACCTGTAATCCCAGCTACTCTGGAGGCTGACACAGGAGAATCACTTGAACCTGGGAGGTGGAAGTTGCAGTGAGCCGAGATTGCGCCACTGCACTCCAGCCTGGGCAACACAGCAAGACTCCGTTTCAAAATATCTATATCTATCTCTCCATCCCAGCGTGGCTCACAGAGTCCTACACAGGCTGGGAAGCCAGGCCCTCAGGGCTACCCCACAGGAACAACACCCCAAGCAAGGCCACCCAATGGGCTGGGAAGACACCACAGAGTGCAGCCCATGCCCATGATGCTGCTGTCACATGTGGGCAGCATGCCGCCATCAACCACGCTGCCCTTCCACCCAGGAAGCAGGCCCTGCGGAGCTGCCAGGTAGTGCTCCGGGCCCTGCCTGTGACTCTGAGTCTGGACTCCCCTGGCAGGTGAAGCACTGGTAGCGGGCCCAGCCCTGACTGTCATGGAAGCTGGGAAGGTGTTTTTAGCTTCTGGGGTGGGAGCCAGGGTGGGCATTCAGCGGCCCTTTCTCTGTTCTAGGCCTAGGGCCTGGGGCAAGGCCTCCCAGGGCCCTCCCTGTGGGTGACAGAAGCCATCATAGGAAACAGTGTGGGAAACACTGCTTGCAGGACAAGTGCGGAAACGAGGTGGCTTTGAGGACACATGGTCAGGTGAGAGGATGAGGCGAGATGGGAGCCAGGGTGCCATGGGAGGTTTGTGGGGAGGGGTGGCAGGGAGGGTGGTCAAGGGTGGAGGATCCTTGGGCCATGAGGCAGAGCTCTCACTTGGACCATGGGGAGAGCGCCTGCTTGGCCAAAGTCAGATGAGGGAGCAGTGGGGAAGCTGGGTCTGCTCAAAGTCAGATGAGGGAGCAGTGGAGAACCTGGGTCCGCTCATGCACCATCGCCTGCTGCCTCTCCGGGGCTCTGACCACAGGCCCTGCTGAAGCTCCTCCAGACACAGACGAGACCCAACAGGGCTCAGGGCGCACAGAGCCCGAGGAGTGGGGAGATGCAGCTCGGCAAGGGCCTTTGGGGAGCAAACCTGACTCCTGAGTCACACATTCGCCTGAGAGTTCCCGGGCAGGGGAAACCCTCCCCTTCCAGGTTCCTGTAAGTGGCACCCAAATGGTACACATCTATGAACAGACTTTAAAAGGGGAACATCCACGGCCTTTCTCCCCACCTAATTTCTCCCACACATTTATGTGATTAATTTCAGTTTCTTAAAATCTAACACCTTGAAACTCCAGCCCTGCTCATGAGTAATTATTTATAAACAGTGTCATAAAAGGCTGCTTGACTGCCAAGAGTAATCAACTTCTTCCAACCACTTCAAAGGAAATCAAAAAACCTTTCCATCCACAGATCCTTTTGAGGTTTAACTAGGAGCATGATTTAAAATTCACAAGAAAACCCTTAGGTATTGGAGCTCTAATACACAGCTTTCTTGGACAAACGTTTGATAAAAAACGAAACATACCATTATATACACCATCGCCTGCTTTAATATTGCCCAGGGCTACTGTAAATGCTCACTTTGTACTAAATCTGCTTTTCTGGCGGCGAAGGGGCTGCCAGCCCATGTACCGGGGCTCTCTCTGCTCCCTCGTGTGCTCGCTCACCGGGATGAGCCCGGGGCCTTCTTTCCCTCTACACCAGTCACCGGGCATGTCACTGTGTGTGGCAGTTAACCCCAGGCCCAGGAAGAGGAAGGGCTGAGGTCCTACCTACCACAGGCCGCTGTATGGCTGGAAGGGGGCACAATGATCTGACACACCAGCCCAGGGGAATAAAACACACATTGGATGTCACGGGCCCCTCCAAGCCTCCCGCACTCTTCTAGGACGCATGAGGATTGGGCTTAGCTGATTCGAGGCTTCTCCCACTCCTAGAAAAGTCACCAAGGCGGCCGGGCGCAGTGGCTCATGACTGGTAATCCCAGAACTTTGGGAGGCCAAGGTGGGTGGATCATCTGAGGTCAGGAGTTTGAGACCAGCCTGGCCAACATGGTGAAACCCCGTCTCTACTAAAAATACAAAAGTTAGCTGGGCATGGTGGCGGGTGCCTGTAATCCCAGCTAGTCAGGAGGCTGAGGCAGAAGAATCGCTTGAACCTGGGAGGCGGAGGTTGCAGTGAGCCGAGATTGCGCCATTGCATTCCAGTCTGGGCGACAGAGTGAGACTCCGTCTCCAAAACAAACAAAAAACAGAAAAAGAAAAGAAAAGTCACTAAGGCAGGGTAGTCTCCCTTCCTCCTTCCCATTTTTGCTCCACAAGCGTGGGCAGAGAGAGAGAAACCCATGGGTATCACTCTCTCCTTTCCATTTCAGTGGTTGGGACTTGAGCCAAAGGACAAAATGTTCCAACATCCGTAAAAGCTGCCAGCTGAGGGCCTGCGGTGGAGTGCAGGGCTGTGGGAAACAAATGAACTCTCCAAAACAGTGGTTCCTGGGACCCAGCGACTCTACTTCCTGAGAGCATCTGGCCAAAAGCTGGACTCAGCTGTTCAGGAGGACAGACCCCCAGCTAGAGGCTGGCCCCCAGCTAGAGACTGCATGAGGCAGGTCTGGATCCAAGCCCCTGCTCGAGAACAACGGAGCAGGTGCAGTGCAAAGAAAGGAGCAAGGACTCCACGGAGGGAGCTTCGGGAAAGCCCCAGACCTTCGGATGAAGGGGAAAGGGGCACTAAGGAGGGTGGGAGGAGGAGACAAAGGGAGGGAGGCGGCAGCGGAGGTGGCTGTCCAGCCAACATCAACTACACTCCATCCAAACCAGAAAGATGATGTTTAAACTTTAAAATCCTGATGAAGTGGACAGTTTGACATTGAAAATTAAAGCTGCACACAGAGGAGTAAGATCAAAACAGAAAGAGATTATTGAATCTGCCTCAAATTTCTTGAAATTCAAGGCTCTTGAGTTTCTAGGCTGGGGAACTAGGTAAGCCTTGAAGTAGCGGTTTAAGAACACACAGGGCCGGGCATAGCGGCCCATGCCTGTAATCTCAGTGCTTTGGGAGGCCAAGGCAAGAGGATCGCTTGAGCCTAGGAGCAGGGACCAGCCTGGGCAACATAGTGAAACCCTGTCTCTACAAAAAAATTTTAAAATTAGCCAGGTGCAATAGCATGTACCTGTAGTCCCAGCTACTCAGGAGGCTGAGGCAGGAGGATCACTTGAGCCCAGGAGGTCAAGGCTATAGTGGGCTGTAATCACCCCACTGTACTCCAGTGTGAGCAACAGAGTGAGACCCTGTTTCTAAAAAGAAAAATAAGAGGGAGGAAAGAACAAAGAGAAGAACACAGGGCATGCCCCAAGCAGGATTTTCAAACTAACAGCAGAATACGTCAGTAGAACCTAATTTATGAGAGTTCAAGTGGTTACATTATTATCAAGCACTTTTTTTTTAGACAGAGTCTTACTATATCGCCCAAGTTGGAATGCAGTGGGTATTCAAGATGCAATTGTGGCACTGTGGTCTCGAACTCCTGGCCTCAAGCGATCCTCCTGTCTCAGCCTCCCAAGTAGCTGGAGCTACAGGTGCACTACCACACCCAGCTTTCAAGCACTTTTTGTTTTTGTTTTTTTAGATAGGGTCTCACTCTGTTGCCCAGGCTGGAGTGCGGTGGTGCGATTTCGGCTCACTGCAACCTCCACCCCCTGGGTTCAAGCGATTCTCCTGCCTCAGCCTCCTGAGTAGCTGGGATTACAGGTATGTGCCACCACGCCCAGTTAATTTTTGTATTTTGTTTTTGTTTTTGAGACAGAGTCTCACTCTGTCACCTAGGCTGAGGTGCAGCGGTGCGATCTCGGCTCACTGCAAGCTCCACCTCCCGGGTTCACACCATTCTCCTGCCTCAGCCTCCCCAGTAGCTGGGACTACAGGCACCCGCCACCACGCCTGGCTAATTTTTTTTTATTTTTAGTAGAGATGGGATTTCACCATGTTAGCCAGGATGGTCTCGATCTCCTGACCTCATGATCTGCTCACCTCGGCCTCCCAAAGTGCTGGGATTACAGGCATGAGCCACTGCCCCCAGCCAATTTTTGTATTTTTAGTAGAGATGGGGTTTCGCCATGTTGGCCAGGCTGGTAAGCACAATTTTTAATTTAGAAAAATCTATCAAGCTTTTTACTACTGGAAACTCGACATCGTATCCCTGGAAGCCGCTACCCATGGTGCATCAGGGATTTCCCATTCCTTCAGCCACCACTGACCAGACCAGAGTTTCACGGCTTCCATCTGGTTTAACCAAACATGTCCATTTCACAAATGAGGAAAGTAAGGCCAAAGACAGCCACGATCTCTCACGTCTCTGCATTTTAAGATGAGTGAGCTGCAGGGTACCTGACAGCGGGGAGGGAGGTGGGGGGTGGCAGGACAGAGGATTGTGCCGCACCGCACTCTTCACTCGCTCTTGGTTGACTTTTAGTCTGACTTTGTTTTTGCTTTACTTTTACTTTAGCTTTTACTTGGCTCTTACTTCACTTTTACTTTGTGTTTCCTTCTGCTTTGCTTTCCCTTTGCTGTCCATCCTTTCTCTGGTGGCGGGGTGAGATAGCTGCGTGGGGGCAGAGCTGCTGTCCGCAGCCCTGGAATAACAGAGCTTAGCAACACCCAAGCTCCCAGCACCCACTCGGCCTCAGGGTGGGGGCGGGGGCGAATGCAGGAACTTCTTCCTCTGGCAGATGGAGCCAGTGGGGCCTGGGGGTGAGCCTAGGTCTGCAGCAGTAAGGGCCACGCAGGAGGGCAGGGTAGGCTTAACTCCCACCCTAAGAGCAGGTGAATCTGGAGAGACAGAACCTCCCACCTGGGCCATGTAATAAACAGCCAACCAGAGAAAGACAGTCTCTAAGAGTCACTGCAGGGCAGAGTAAACTGCACCAGGAAGGTGGGGTTGGGGAGAAGGCAAATCGGACATGAGGAAAGGGGTCCCGAGGCCACCCCAGCACCACACCACCCACGCCTGGGCACACAGGACTCTCAGTCAACATCCGCTGAACAAGGGAACGTCCAGTGAATCAGCCATTTGCACCTAACCAGAGGCTCAGAAAAGGGACTCTTTGTTGGCCCTTTGTGGGGTCTCTCTTTGAACCTGCCTGCCTAGGTCCATGCAATGGCATCGGGAGCCAAGACTCCCTTCCTCTGCTGCTCCGCAGCCAGACCTGGATGCGCCAGGACCTGCATGCAGGGCACGAGGAAAAGGCTTGGAACCTCCTCTCTCACTTTTTTTTTTTTTCTTTTAACTACCTAGTGTCATTTCTCACCTTGGGCCTTCTGAACCTCCACACAGGGCATCTCTGGCCTCTGTCCTCAGCTGCACCAAGTGCTAATTTCACGGGTGCGCTGGTAGCTCCTTCAAAGCAGCTAATTCCCCAATGAAAGAAACATAAAAGCTCCAAGACATCAGTCCTACCCAACAGCCCACACAGGACAGGACAGACCCTCCACTTGGCAAAGGGACCATGGAGTCGAGTGAGGGGCCTTCCTTGTGTGAGTGCCTCCCTCCTCCCCGCTCCTGTGCTCTGGCCTTAGGTCGGCTGACCTGCACTGGCCAACTGCAAAGGTTTGGGGAGCTCAGAAACTCATTAACACGCTCTGATAATGAGACCGTCAGAAAAGCCCAAGAGCTTGCCTGTCTAGGTAGACCAGAGACCAAACTTACACCTGACAAGTGGAGTGATCAGAGAGCTGAAACCCAACAGGCGACATCAGCTAGGGCAGGCGAAAGCATTAATAATTGATTCCATGGGTCATTCTGGGGTTTTCATTTTAGTAACTTGGCAAGAGAATTTTTATAAGTTGTGCTCCAAAAGAAATTAAGGCATTTTTCAATGAACCACCACCTCAAGTTGTCGAAACCCCTCCCTTCTGACCTCCCTTCAGACACAGGTAGGACAGGACAGTGCTCAGCTATTCTCGGGGTGGGGCAGGATCCCTGGAGAGGATGAGGAGAAGAAGGAGGAGACAGAGGATGAGGAGAAGAAGGAGGAGACAGAGGAGTCAGGAAAGAAGGGGAAGGAGGAGGTGAGGGGAAGATGGGGAGGGGAAGAGCCCCAGCCAGTGCTCACCATTGTCGTTGTCTTTATGCAAGTGCTGGATCATGAAGGGGATGGGGTCCTCAGGCTGATGGATCAGGAGTTGCTCCAGCATGTTCTGTGGGTGCAGGGCAGACACCCAGGTGGTTAATACCTGCAGGGGCATCTGGTCACCATAGATACCAGCTACGGGGCCTGCTGTCTCCACTGCACCCCACCAAATGTGACTTCAACCTGGGACCCAGCCTCTGCCCCAGCTGGCATCTGCTTGGGTCCCCAGGAGCAGAGGCATGAGGGGGGCCACGTGGTACTGCTGCAGAGGCACCTGGGGGAGGCAGAAGTGGGGCACCCTGCCCCTGATTCAGAGCAGGCAGTCCAGGGCTCTCTCCCCTGGGGTTCTCTGGGCTTCCCAGACGAGCCTTCTCCAAGTTCTCAAGCATCACCGTTCCCCTCAGAGCCTTAGCGGATGCTGTCCCCTTAGCTAGGAAGCTTCTTCCTCATCCTCATCCTGGCTACCTTCTGCTCAGTCTCAGATCTCAATGGGAACATACTTTCTTGAGTATGTGCACTAGGCAAACATGTCAGATGCTCCTGCACCTGCCTGCGGGCATTGCCCTGTTCCATGCCTCACCCTGTTCCTACTCACCAGGCCACCATCCTCCCGGCAGGCCATGGGTTCTTTGGGCCTCCTTGCCTGCCTAGAGCCCTTGGCACCCCAATGCCTGGCAGTCATAGCAGATGGCCGGCGCAGATGTTTGCTGGGGAACATGACCATCACCACTCCATGTGTCCCTCCAGAATGGAACAGAATATTACCAGCCAGATTTCTAAATAGTCCTGGGATATTCTGGCCATTTCATCCAATCAGGCAAGCATATCAAGGGAAAGCAGATTCTGGGGTTGCACAATCCTAGGCACAGAAATGAGGAAGAGCTCACAGCAGCTGTGCTGCCGCAATAAGGGGCATCCTTCAGCCCCAGGGACAAGGAGGGAAGGGCTGTAGCCCTCTTGGAGTGAAGGGAGTGTGAGGCAGGAAAAAGAGCACCGAGCCGTGAGAAGTCTTGGTTCCAGCCCCACTGTATCTCCCCAGCAAGTCCCTTCCCTTCTCTGGGCCTCAGCTTCTCCGCCTGTTCAGTAGCACAGCTGGAGTGAACTCACGTTTGTATACCACTGGTGTGATGGAATGAGATGATTTTTGATGGTTCACACATAAATATTTTACATTTCATGTTTAAATCATTGTGTATTTAACATATTGGAAAAATAAGTACATCAAATCAATAATTTCAAGGATATTACTTAGGATGAGGCAAAAGCGGCTATTTAATTTTTTTAAAGGTGAGTTGATTAGAACAAGTGATTAGTTTAAATGGAGGTGCATTAGTGGTTATGCAGATCTGTCCATGTGATATAACTGCACAGAACTGTATGCACAACAAAAACATCAATGCAGGTGAAAATGGAGGAAATCCAAATAAGGCCTACAGTTCAGGTAACCCTCTTGTACCAATGCCAGTTTCCTGGTTTCGACAATGTGCTACAGTTATGTTAGATGTTATCACTGGGGCAATGGGGGAGGGGAGACCAGAAATCCATACTATTTTTTAACTTCCTGTGAATCTAAAATTATTTTAAAGTCAAAAGTATAAAAAATGGAAATGGTCAAAACCATGGAGGGAATACACAGATGACTAAGGACTGGAAATATTGGACTGAAAGCTTTCTTGTTGGGAGGCAGAGGCAGAAGGACTGTTTGAGCCCAGGAGTTCAAGACCAGTCCGGGCAACATAGCAAGACCTCGTCTCTACTAAAATTAAAAAAAAAGATTAGCCAGGTATGGTGGCCTGCACCTGTAGTTTCAGCTACTCTGGAGGGGCTGAGGCAGAAGGATTGCTTGAGCCTAGGAGTTCAAGGCTGCCGTAAGCCATAACTGCATCACTGCACTCCAGCCTGGGCAACAGTGCAAGACCCTGTTTCAAAATCAGGAAAAGCTTTCCTGGGCAACTCCTCCAACAATCACTGTGGAAAACACACCAGGTTCTCTAGAGCAGACAGCAGGGCTCCAGATGCTCCCCCATCCTGCCCTGACCTGCTGACTTCTAACCCAGCTAGCTATTTTATTTGTGATTGGCCACTCAAGCAGTTTTCGGAATCTCTTGCTCTCCCTCTATCAGTTAAAACTTTCCAAGGGGAATGTGTTTGATGGAGGTACAGACACGGGTTTCTTTGTCTGGGCTCAGCTATCTAGTGTGCAGGGCAGAGTCTCAAATGACCACAGACACCACTATGCCCTCCATGCCATGCCCCTGGGGACGGGGTGTACCCTGGTGAGCAGACAAATGTTCTGGAAACTGAGCTCCAGCTTCCCTTTGCCTCCCAGAACCTTTGAGTGGCTGAGAGTTCATCCCCTCCAGCTCCTGAAAGCCTTGACCTCCACCAAGTGCAGAAGGGAAAACTGGGGCCCTGGCGGGGGCGGGGCCCCGCCCAAAGTCACACGGTGAGCTAGGGGCCCAGTCAGGCCTGGAGCCAGGATGAGAGCTTCGGAGCTGCAGGGGACGTCCGGCCCTGAGGGGGAGGGACCAGGGTGGGAGACGCTGCTGTCCCCGAGGCAGTCTTCTCCGAGGATGGAGATGCCAGCTTGAACTCGGACAATGCCCACCTCAGAAACCTGGGCCGAGAGGCTCCCCACAAATTCGACAGATGGGAACTGTCAGAGCCAGGAGAGCCCCTAGGAGACCACCTCTTCCAAGCTGGCATTTCACAGGTGGGGAAACCGAGACAAGGAAAGGACTGGTTCCAGATCTTAAGGCACCAGGACCAAATCTCGGCTCAAGTGGCCCCCTTCCTCCCTCTGGGTCCGCCTGAGGCAAACCCTGGCAGGGCCAGGGGCGTCCCCAGCTCGAGGGCCCCCTCGGGGTCACGGCGACACACGAATCGGACACCTCGAGTTGGGCTGCTTCGTGGGCGCATGACTCGGCCCCAGCTACGGGTCCCGGCCGCGCACCCGACGTCGCGGTGGAGGCTCCCGAGCCGCCGCCAGCGTCGCGACAGGCAGGGGTGTCCGGTCACCTGCATCAACTCGAAGATGTGGTTCTCCTCCCCGTACTGGGGCATCTCGGGGGGAATACGGTGCGGGGCGCTGGCCGAGTCCATGCAGCAGTCGCGGCGCGCCGCTCCCTAGTAACCGCGTCGCCAGGGCCGCCGCGCCGTTGCGTCATCAGCACGCGCCGCAGCCCCGCCCTGCAGGCTCCGCGCCGGGCCCAGATCCCCGAGCCTCGGTCGCGCGGGTCGCCCCCGCCCCGACCTCTTCGGCTGACGCGCTCTGCGGCTCGGGCAAGTTCTTTCCCTCACCCCGACCTCTCTTTCCCCATTTGCGCATCTTAGCGGGAGACACCCTCAGGTGGCTTCCAGCTGGGTCTCCTCGTATCTGAGACCCTCGACGAAACCCAGAAGGGGCAGGTCGGCCCTCCGAGGCGGACCCTGCTTCTGGTTCTGTCAGTGCTCCCTGGCCCCCGCTCCTTGTGCCTCAGTTTCCCCATCCTTAAAATAGAGATGCGGGAATAAATGTGGGGGAGGGTGTTTGAAGAGGGAGGGGCGTCTATGGGATGGGCCGGAGGTTCGAGGATCGGGTTGAAATCCTCAGCCCAACTCCTAGCGTCGAGCCCGGGTAGACCCCACCTCCGGCTCCCCGGCTCTGGCCCAGCCGCCACGTGACCCGATTGCTATGGCACCGGCGGTAACAATCAGGCCCGCGGCCCCGCCCCTTCTCGCCCGACCTCCCCACCCACCCTCGCCTCCCAAGACCTGGGACGGGCCTCCCCAACCCTCCGGGGCACCGACACTCACGGAGTGACTTCAGCTTCTGGGTGCTCCGTGGAGCGAAGAGCGCTCTAGGACAAGCAAGGGTAAACAGCGATGACCGTGGGTGGGCCCACTCAGACCCCATCCCGGCCTCTGGGTCAGAAACTGGAAGCTGGGGTGGAGGATGGAAAGATGGAGGGGTCCGGAGGATGGAGGGGCCTGCATAGCTGTCTGGGTGGGTGACGAGGGGAAGGTTCGCGCTGGAGATGGAGCTTTTCGAGTCGTGTGAATTCCCAGTGGTACGGGGCAGCTTGATATTTTATTAGTCGCAACACTGAATAGGGAGCTCTAGCTCTTGTCTGTTGCCATTAACAGTAGGAACTGTAAGAGTTTGTTGAACTCTTAACTTTGTGCTCTCGGCGAAACTCTGTTGTCTCTGTACCTTATGGAGAGGGAAAATGGCACAGTCAGTGCAGACAGCCCCAGATTCCAGTCTTGGCTCCACTTCTTACTGTGTGAGCTTGGCAAACTCTTTACTTGCTCCGTGCCTCACTTTCCTCGCCTGTGAAGCAGGAACTGCTGAAGGATTTCAGGAGCTAATGTATTGGAGAGTAACTGGCATGCAGTAAGCACACAATATATGGAGCTACTATTAGTAGTAGTATTTCATTTAATCGTTCCAACAACCCTGTGAAATGGGCACCTTCATTCCCATTTTACAGATGAGAAATTGGAGGATTAGAACAATGAGGAGTGGTTGGCTGGGTAACTTTGGGCGAGTCACTTCCCCTTTCTGGGCTTCTTTCCTCATCAGTTGTTGATCATACAGCCTTAGAACCAGACGGCCTCTTGAAGAAGAGGCTAATCCAAACTCTCTCATTTGACAGATGAATAAATTGAGGCCCAGAAAAGGGAGAAATCTTGGCTAGGGTCACTGATTAAATCGGGCAGAGCCAGGGCATGAACTCCACATACAGGCTCCAGCTAAAGCCTTTTTCTACCAGCCACCAGCCCAGAGACGTGCCCAATGTAAAAGCCAGCACTGTTGCCTCCTCACCTCCAAACCGCTTCCTCAAAGCGTGCACACCTTGGTAGGCTTGTCAAACCCAACTGTAAAGATAGCTGGGGAAGAAAAGGAAGCTGCCTCCTCCTGAACAAAGTACACAACAGCCATGCCTGCCATTTGCACTGGAGAGCTTTGGTTTGCTTCCTGGACATTTCTGAAATGACTTGCCTTTCTCCTCATTTATTTTAAGCCCTAGGCGCTTTTCCTACCATGATTTAATCTTCTTTACCAGCCTGGAAAAATACAAATCCATTAAAGCCTAAAACCTATGGGTAATCATTTTTTTCCTCCCTCCTCCCCCAGATCGAGAAGTGCCCATACCCTGTGCCTTTCATCCACACTAATTTGGCTGCAGTGGCTCTCGTTCAAGGGACGATCACTTCGGATAGCTTATTACAGCTCCTCTCATGACATTCCTGGCATGCATGTCACAAGTTGCTAGCATCAAGAACGGAGTCAGTTTTGCTCTCAGCGGCTCTTGGGGCCACCAGCCAAGGTAGTGCTGTATCCCTGGAGAACCTGACAACCCCAGGAAGCCCCAAGAGGGTGACAGGGAGCTGGGCACATAAAGGGCAGCCCCCTGAATGTTTAGTCCTCCTTGCTTTGGGTCAAGGAAAAGGGAAAGTCTAGTGGTCATGGCAGTGAGGCCTAGGGCTAGGACTCTAGTCAGTGGCTGAACCCTGGAGACGTCAGGCAGCTCTTCAGGCCCTTCGCATTCCCTATCCTCACCTCCACAGTCAGTCTGATGTCTGGTGTGTTTGTCTCTAAGTACTACCAAGGAGAAGGGGAGGAGGAAGGAGGAAGGGAGGAAGAAGGGAGGGATCCAAGTGAAGAGCCCAGACTTTATAAAGCCAGGCAGAGCTGAGCAGGAAGTCCTGACTTGCCCATTCCTTATCTGGCCTCAGTTTCCTAATCTATCCTGTGAGGATAACCATGGTACCTGGCTCTAAGGCCGTGGTGAGGACTTGAGCTAACATGTCCTAGAGCCGCATCCCATGACCCACGCTGTTCTTAGGAGGACTGGAGTGAGCCACCCTTCTTCAGGCCAGGATCTCCTTGAGGGCTGGAGCACAGCCCCAGCTGTCCCAGCACCGTACCCACCCTCCTCCTGCAAATGCCCCTCCAGCAGACAGTGGCCCTTCGTTCTCCAGGTTCCCACCTGCTTCCCTGCTTTATTTCCTCCTTATCTAAAATGCTGTTCATTTCGCTCTTCCGCATGGTCTGCCTTCCCCTGTGACAGACGAGCTCCTCCAGGGCGGGGAGTCTTGTTGGACACCCCAGCACCTGAATAGTGCCTGGCACACAGTGGGAACGCACAAGTGAATGAATGCATGAAGTGCTTTTCACCCCCTTGGCTTAGAAGCCTTCTGCTGTTCTTTCAAATGCCTCACCTGACACTGGGGTCCCTCAGCCTGACCCTGTCCACTGTCCTCTTCTGCACAGTCCCACGTCCCCACACACCAACCTCCAGCCCAGGGTCCCACCCCCACTGCACACCTGTCTCACCTCTCCACAGCCTCCTCCTTCTCAAGTCCGGATCCAAACATCCCTTCCTCCGGGAGGTCAAGCCCTTAGCAGTTCCTGCTTCTTTTGAGGTACACACCATGCCTGTGATGGTGTCCCCTGCCATTGCACACACACACGCTTCAGCCACAGTCGCGTTGATGATTCTGATGATAGCACCACCACATTCCGGGCCCCATGGTCCACGCCGTACACCTCTGGTCTCGTGTCGGCTCACCCCAGGCTGGGAGGCTGCTGCACGCTGAGGCTTAGGGAAGATGGGCAGCTTGCCCAAGGTCAGCAAGAAGGGCTGGAGTCAGGATTTGAATCTAGGCCTCTGTGATTCCAGGGCTCCAGCTCCTCTCATGACATTCGTGGTGTGCATGTCACAAGTTGCTAGGATCAAGAACAGAGTCAGTTCCTCTCAACCTCTAACAGCCACAGCTCTCACCATGATGGGGGAAAAGCCAGGCCAAAAGGGCACATGCCCCTTCTCCCTGGAGCTCCACCTATGTGCTCTCTCTAACTTTCCTGGAGCTTCACCTTTGAGTCATTTGTAAGCCCTGGGCCAAGATTAGGGCAAGGCAAGTGATGCACTCTCAGCACAAAACTTAAGGGAATGCCAACAGTTCAATCACTGAGGTGGACATTTTTCAAGTTTTAATGCAATATTTTTAAAAAATCAAAAATAATGCCTAAAATCCATTTAGAGTAACATGTCAAAAATTTAAGTAAAGGTAGGCTCAGTATTACTGATTTCTCCTCTTGCCTCAGGTTTCAATATGGCAAGGTGCAGCAATCTTTTCTTTACAAATTCTGACGCTGCCAGCTCATGCTTCTAATCCCAGCACATTGGGAGGCTGAGGTGGGAGGATCGCTGGAGCCCAGGAGTTCGAGACCAGCCTGAGCAACATAGGGAGACCCCATCTCTACAAAAAAAAAAAAAAAGAAAGAAAGAAAACAAGTAGTCAGGCACGGTGGCACGTACCTGAGGTCCTAGCTACTCAAGAGGCTGAGGTGGAAGCCCAGGAGGTCAAGGTTGCAGTGAGTCATGATCACACCACCACACTCCAGCCTGCGTGAAAGAGCAAGACCCGTTCTTTAAAAAACGTTTTTGGGGCTGGGTACAGTGGCTCTTGCCTGTCATCCCAGCACTTTCGGAGGCTGAGAAAGGTGGTTCACTTGAGGCCAGGAGTTCAAGACCAGCCTAGCTGACATGGTGAAATTCCATCTCTACTAAAAATACAAAAAATAGCCAGGTGTAGTGGCACACACCTGTAATCCCAGCTACTCAAGATGTTTTTTTTTTTTTTCTTTTGGAGACACGGTCTCACTGTGTCACCCAGGTTGGAGTGCAATACTGCGATCATGGCTCACTGCAGCCTTGACCTCCTGGGTTCAAGCGATCCTCCTGCCTCAGCCTCCCAAAGTGCTGGGATTACAGGTGTGAGCCACTGTATCTGGTCTATTTTTATCCTGATTGCTGAGTTTTTTGGCACCTCCTTAAGTTTTGCACGGAGGCAAGTGCCTTCCTCATCTCGCCCTAGTTGGGCCTGGGTGAGCCGGACACCATGGGAGGCGCAACAGGAAACCACTGTGCGTGAGTCAGCGTGTCTGCTCCATGTGGTGGGGACCAGCCAAGGATGTGGCAGGTGTCAATAAACCATGGCAGGCGTCATAAACCCCCACCTCATTCCCCACCCTCAGCTCTCCTTTCCATAGGAGGTTGAGCTGGAAAGAGGATCCTGCCCTGCCTGCCCTGGCCCTGGCCCCAGCCCACCCCCAGGGGAGCTGCAGCTGCCCCTGTGTCTGCTGATAGTCACAGCCCTGTGGCTCTGCTGCAGAAGCATACTCTTGTCTTTCCAGGAGACCCGCTCAGTGGCTCTTAAGGTGGCTCCTCTAAGGCAGCCTTGCTGGCTTTTGGCTCCAGGGATAGAGGCTCTGTGGCTGGGCTCCATCTTGCTAAAGGGCCTCTTCCCCAGCCTCCTCCAAGTTCCCTGATTTACCACACCCATCATCTCGCAGAGGCCATCTCCTGGTCTGTTCCTGTGTTTCCTTTCATTCCTCTGATGTCGTCTCCCCCGCCTCTGTGGGTTTTTTTTGGGTTTTTTTGTTTGTTTATTTGTTTGTTTGTTTTTCGAGACAGGGTCTCACTGTGTCCCCCAGGCTGGAGTGCAGTACTGTGATCATGGCTCACTGCAGCCTTGACCACCTGGGTTCAAGCTGGACCCCCAGCTCCAGCCCTGCTCTGGACACAGCAGAAAGAAATATTTCCCAGCCTTGTCTTGTTCTCATTCCTATCCACCTGGGACCTGCTTGGAAGCTTGGAATGTGCCTTCCCTGCCCCAGTCCATGCTAAATGTTCTGGCCCCTTCCATCTCCAACATCTCCCTTGGACTGGACCTGACCTCAGCACAGCCTTCTCTGACCCCTGCTCATGTGGTGACACATTCGAGCCTGGACTTTGTTCTGGAGGCAGTGGAGGGGCAGCCGAGTGTGGCAGCACTGACGATGCTGGTTAGACATAAGGAAGCCTAGGACCCAGGGTGTCTTGGGCACAAATTTGCTGTGACACCCTGGGCAAAACCTTTCCCTCTGAGCCTCACTTTCCCTGTAGCAGCTCAAGGGAGTTTGTTTTCTGAGTCCCTTCCCGCTCTAATGTGATAGAAATCTGTGGTCTGGAGCATTTTGCACGCACTCAGCAAAATCGTGATGTCGTGGAGCACACACCCACAGACTCTTCTGCCCACAGGAGGATTGTAGATGCTCTGTGGACCACCCAAATCACAGCAGGGACAGTCTGTGAGGTGCCAAGAGAGAGCCCTCCCCACAGCCTCCATGTTACTGATCACGGCATTCCAGCAATTAGCAGGGTCAGAGAGCAGTCCACTAGCCACCAGCCCTGCCCTGAGAATGCGCAAACCTGAGACCAAGGCTCCTGCCCCCAGCCCAGAGCAGGCAGACTCACATCTTCTCAAACTAGACAGTCTAGTATTGATTCTTCTCCCCACTTAATTCATGGGAAGGAATTCCCAGACTTTCCCACCAATTGCAGAGCAGCAGATACTTTAAAATAATTTGATCCACACTGATAATCCCCTGGTTTTATATCCTGTGGTATATCCCTTGATCCCTGACACCACAGTGAGGGATTGGAGGCTGTGTGTGTGTACACACGTGCGTGTGTGTATGCATGTGCTTGTGTGTGCACATGTATGTGTGTGCGTGCGTGTACGTGTGTGCGTGCATGTGTGTAGATCCCACATCTGGAGAAACAGAACCAGAGAAACTCGGTCCACAGCTGATGGAAGAAGTCACATTTCATGGCAAAGAATGTGTTCATGGAGGGTAAATTTCGAGGTCAGGCTCAGCTCTGTCATGGACAGCCTAGGGGGTCCGGACAAGTGTGCAGCCTCCCAGGGCCGCGCTTTCTTCTGTGGGGAGGCGCTCACAGGTGCTCCAGTGAGAGTGACCTGACAGTCATTCCCTCCAGAGCTGGATCCGAGCACTGGGTCCCAGGACCTCATCACTACCCTCTTTCTCCCCACAGATTCCTCCTCTCCTGTAAATGACCACAGAGGAAGACAATGAATGAGGTGAAAGAATTGCTTCGCGGCATCGAGCAGAAGTACAAGCTCTTCCAGCAGCAGCAGCTCACCTTCACTGCCGCTCTGGAGCACTGCAGGGAGAACGCCCATGACAAGATCCGGCCCATCTCCAGCATCGGGCAGGTGGGGCTCCCGACCCCCACGCCAGCCGAGGGGCAACAAGCCCAGCCCCCTCTCATGAAAGATGAAACCACTGGGGCCCAGACAGGGGAAGCACATTTGTGCCAGAATCAGGACCCAGACCCAGAACCTAAATGGTGGAATGAGTCCTTCATTTGTTTCTCCACCAAATATGTAAGTGAATAACACAGCAGTTAAAGAGGCGGGCTTAAGACTCAGCCAGCTGGGGCTTACGTCCTACCTCTACCGTGTGCCACTGCTGTGGCCTCCGCCAGTGACCTCACCTTTCTGTGCCTCAGTGTCCTCATCTGTGACGCAGGTTCGGTGGTCACCCATAGAAAACTGGGGATTTATTGGTGACCAGAGGGATCCTGTCCCTGCCATCAGATTCCACTGGGGGTTGAGGAACTGTGGGATGCCAAGCACACTGCCAGGTGCTTTCGCAGATGTTTTTATTTAACCTGCATCTCCTCCAAGGTTAGCTGCTGTCCAGGTTTGCTCTGCAGGACTTGGAGGCCTCAAGACCAAATGAGCCTTCCAGGAAGTTAGGGGCTGGAGCTGCAGTGCGGTTAGGAACACACACAGGCCGGCCCTTCGCAGCTTGGAGGGAGTCAGCCTGTGGAAGGGTAACTGCCCCAAGATGGGTGGGAACAGGCACAGGGCTCAGAACTGCAGAGGAGAAACAGGCTCGGGAGGAACAAGCGACCCCCTCGCTGGCAGCATCCTTTAAAAGCTTTTTTTCTGGCCAGGCGTGGTGGCTGATGCCTGTAATCCCAGCACTTTGAGAGGCCGAGGCAGGTGGATCACGAGGTCAGGAGTTTGAGACCAGCCTGACCAACATGGTGAAACCCCATCTCTACTAAAAATACAAAAATTAGCCGGGCATGGTGGCGGGTGCCTGTAATCCCAGCTACTCAGGAGGCTGAGGCAGGAGAATTGCTTGAATCTGGGAGGCGGAGGTTGCAGTGAGCTGAGATTACGCCATTGCACTCCAGCCTGGGCCACAGAGCAAGACTGCGTCTCAAAAAACAAAAAAAAGAAAGAAAAAAAAATCTTTTTTTCTAATTTTGGTAAAATGTTTCCTCAATTTTTTAACTCAAAAAAATGTTAAATGTAGAGGCTAGATGCAGCGGCTCATGCTGGTAATCCCAGCACTTTGGGAGGCCAAGGTGGGTGGATCACCTGAGGCCAGGAGTTTGAGACCATCCTGGCCAACATGGTGAAACCCCATCTTTACTAAAAATCCAAAAATTAGCCAGGTGTGATGGCGCGCACCTATAGTCCCAGTGACTCGGGAGGCTGAGGCATGAGAATCACATGAACCCTGGAGGGAGAGGCTGCAGTGAGCCAAGATCATACCACTGCACTCCAGCCTGGGCGACACAGCAAGACCCTCTCTCTCTCAAAAAAAAACAGTCAAATGTACAGAAAAGCAGCACCCATATAACCCTCACCCAGATTCAGCGACTTGTGACATTTAGCCAGTTTAGCCATATTTGCCCATGCACGCAGCCCCTGAGCTACTGGAAAATAAACTTCCTCTTCTGTAAACCTGGACTTCGGGGGAAGAAAGGAAAGAAACTGGCTACATCCTTTTTCGTCCATCCTCCAGAAGCTTCAAAAGTCAACAAGTGTCCCTTCCCAGAATCTCTATCAATGCATAAGGGAGTGGCCTTCTTGCCTTAGGTTCAACTGAAGGCTATTGGTAAATAGTGGCCTTGTGTTCTGAGTTGCCTCTTACCCCTCCCCTGCCCTCCCTGAACCAAAAGTGTCCAAAGGTTCCCTGCACACCGTGCCCCGCCCCCCGGTCCCCCCACCAGTGCTCTGTTGTAGTTACACCTTGGGGCAGGTTCCTCCTCCTCGACCCCCACAGGTGCCCTTGTGGGTATGTGTGTCAAAACCCTCGCGCCCTTACAAAGCTGCTGTGTGCCTGGCAATCCTTGAGAAGGAAGCACTTCAGATTGTTTGGGGAAACATCCCTTAGCAACAAAAAGGCAAACGGTTACAGCAAGAAAACCCTGATTTAGATGTAGACCTTTGTGGGTGCTGGAGGAGGTGATACCTGCATCTGTCATCAGATTGTGGAGAGTAGAACCATCTGACCGTGAAATGGGTCTGTTAACCTGGCCTGGACCACAGCCAATTCCTCCTTAGCACAAGATCAGACCTCCGGCTCTGGCTCAACCTCGGATGCAGTCACTTGGTAACCCAATAAGCTCCACTTACTCGCCTGCCCCTCCTTCCTCCAGCTTGTGAACATAGTACAGCTGAAGCCCAAAAGATTCCAGTCCCTGCTGTTTCCTCAGTATGGGTGGCCCACGCTGGCATTTCTCACAATGAACTCTCTAAGTGGGATGACAGGCACTGTGGCATTAAGTCAGGGGGCAGCCCCCTTTTGCTTTAGGTAGTGGTTGGTTCAGGTGGCATGGGGACAGGTGAGGGGTAGGGCATGGAGCCACTGAGCTGGGGACAACATCCAACTAAGCCACTGGTGCCCTGGGCAGGTTATTTCACCTCTCCAGACCTCCAGTGCTCATGTCATGGTACTCATCTGTAAGATGAGAATTTAAAAAGGTACCTACTCAGTGTGTAGGGTTTAGATGAAGACAAGTGAGAGCAGGCCTGTAAAGCATTTTGCATGGTGCTGGAACACTTGATTTTATATCCGTCTATCTATCTACCCATCCATCCATCCATTTAATTTAATTAATTTTTTTTTTTTTTTTTTGAGATGGCGTCTTGCTCTGTTACCCAGGCTGGAGTGCAGTGGCGTGATCTCGGCTCACTGCAGCCTCCGCCTCCCGGGTTCAAGTGGTTTTCCTGCCTTAGCCTCCTGAGTAGCTGGGACTACAGGCATGTGCCACCACGCCTGGCTAATTTTGTTTTTTCCTAGTAGAGATGGGGTTTTACCGTGTTGACCAGGCTGGTCTCAAACTCCTGACCTCAAGTGATCCCTGCCCACCTCAGCCTCCCAAAGTGCTGGGATTACATGTGTGAGCCACTGTGCCCAGCCAATCCATTAATTTCATATCATCTATCTATGTATCCATCCATCCATCCATCCATCCATCCATCCATCCAGAGAGATACCACTATATAGAGTGGTCTGTACCTTAAAATGCTTACGCGTTACTTGCATCTCCCCCATGAATCATGGAGGGTGGGAGGGAGTAGGGTGGGTGCTCCTGGACATCTGCACCATAAGCCAGCCAGGACCCGGGTTGGCATGTCCCCAGCTCATGTGGCGGTGGCCTTTGCAGGTGCAGAGCTACATGGAACACCACTGCAACAACTCCACAGACCGGCGGATTCTGCTCATGTTCCTGGACATCTGTTCAGAGCTGAGTAAGCTCTGCCAGCACTTTGAGGCCGTGCACTCTGGCACCCCAGTCACCAACAACCTCCTCGAGAAATGCAAAACCCTCGTTAGCCAAAGCAATGACTTAAGCAGCCTCAGAGCAAAGTAAGTCCCTCTGGTGCTGCTTTTGAGGCCCCGTGTGTGCCTGTGGGGAGGCCTCTGTCCTGCTTCTTTCCTGTTGTCTGGGTCATGTGGCTCCTGTTAGACCACCCTGGGCAGGAAATCCCAGTCTCCTCTCGGATTCAACGAAAACTTTTCTTTACAAGCATCATAGACATGGCAGGATACCAAATGTCTCACGGGTGTTAGCACCAGGCAGGTGGAGAAGCGGATGTAGAGCCCAGAGCAGTTGCCCCCGGAAGCCCACAGAGATCCTCACTGACATGCAAAGAAGTGGACGCTAGCGCTGCCTCCCAGGGGCAGCAGCACCGCCACTGAGGGCTCCTCATCCTGACAGCCTGGGAGCCCGCGGGACAGTGGGCCAGAGCCCGGGGAAGCTCTGTAGATACCAGGGTGAGATGAGCCAGAGGGATGAGCCAGCCAGTTCCTCACCCCCAACCCAGGTTCCTGCGGACCGTGGGGCAGTGGTTTGCACCTCCTGTCTTTCACACCAGAATTACCTGAGGCCTGTGGCACCCCAGGCCTGGTCTGCCAGAATCTCTGGGGACAGAGAGCCTGAGCATGCTGTGTGTCCAGTTCTAAAGCCTCCCCAGGTGACTCTGCTGTGCCTGAGGTCTGGCGGCTGCTTGCCACGGCATGGCAAGTCCCGGGAGCATGGGCTCACCCGGCCCCCTGCCATCCTGCAGATACCCTCATGACGTGGTGAACCACCTCAGCTGTGACGAGGCCCGGAACCACTACGGAGGCGTGGTCAGCCTCATCCCCCTCGTGCTAGACTTAATGAAAGAATGGATTGCCCACTCTGAGAAGTTGCCACGCAAGGTGCTGCAGCACGTGAGTGAGCCCCAGGCACGCCAGGAGAGCACCAGGGGAGCCGCTCGTCCTGCCCAGGCCATAGGCACCCAGCCCGGGGCCACTAAACACAAGTGTAGACAGCTCACCAAAGTCAGCCTCAAACCCAGGGGATGTTCAAAACCGCCCTGGAGGCCTCCTGGTGGGAAACTGTAACTCAGAGCCAGGGAGCTACATCGGTGGAGAGCTTTGCTATTTAATTTGGATTTTACTGGTTGGTCCTTTTTTCATTGGTACCCACGGCCCCTGCCACTTACTAACCCCAAAGGGAATCAGCCAATATATTACTGAGACTTCCTCTCTCTCTCTTGCTTTAACTTTTTTTTTTTTTTTTTTTTGAGACAGAGTTTCGCTCTGTTGCCCAGGCTGGAGTGCAGTGGCGTGACCTCTGCTCACTGCAAGCTCCGCCTCCCGGGTCCACGCTATTATCCTGCCTCAGCCTCCCGAATAGGTGGGACTACAGGCACCCGCCACCACGCCTGGCTAATTCTTTGTATTTTTAGTAGAGATGGGGTTTCACCGTGTTAGCCAGGATGGTCTCAATCTCCTGACCTCGTGATCCGCCCTCGTGATCAGCCTCCCAAAGTGTTGGGATTATAGGCGTGAGCCACTGCGCCCGGCCCTCTTGCTTTAACTTCTAATGTTTCCGCTTCTAAGCATCAGGCTCCGTGCTGATGAAGAGGAAACCCACTTACAGGAGTTTCCCAAACAGGATGGCGTGGTAGAGGGTCCAAGGAGGGCACTGAACTGTCACCTAGGTCCTCTTTGAGCCACATCCGGCTCCAGTGCCAGGCCTGTCCCTGCTGCGGGCTGCAGCTTTGCAGTGAGCCACCAAGCTGGAGACCATACGCTCCTTGCCCCACCACCAGCCCCAACTGTAGGCAAGGCACATGCTGTTTGCGAGCCAGGGATGCTCCCCTCCAGGATGGAGTGGGGGTGAGCATGTGGAACACAGTGTGTTTACATTTTATTGTTATTTTTTGAAATGGAGTCTCACTCTGCCTCCCAGGCTGGCATGCAGTGGCATGATCTCGGCTCACTGCAACCTCCACCTCCAGGTTCAAGCGATTCTCCTGCCTCAGCCTCCTGAGTAGCTGGAATTACAGGCACCCACCACCCCACCTGGCTAATTTTTGTATTTTTTTTTTAGTAGAGACGGGGCTTCACCATGTCGGCCAGGCTGGTCTTGAACTCCTGACCTCAACTGATCCACCCACCTCGGCCTCTCGAAGTGCTGGGATTACAGGTGTGAGCCACCGCATCTGGCCAGAACTCAGTGTGTTTAGTTCTCTGGACCACAGCCAAAGGGGAATAAACCCACCTTCCCTTCTCCTTTACTTGGGAGAGGGAGACCATGACCGAAGCCAGAATTCTGATTTTACGGCTCCTGAGCAAGGGCAGTGACCTGGTTTTCACAGCATAGTTGAACCCCAAACATTGTAAAATGTGTCCCTGGCTTCTGAGCTTGCCCAAAGTAATGTCTGACTGTTGGTTTTTCCCTTCACAGGGGACGACTTAGCTTCTGTATTGTTGCTTCCTCAGGGGGAGACAGTCGAGAATAAAAAGTATTCTACCACCTCTCTGCCTGGCTTGGTTTCCTGGGATTTATCCCTGAAAGAAAACCTCCATCTCCCCTAAGACATCAAAGGACACTGGGCAGTAGCCACACATGCAGAGCCTCAGCAGACAGCAGAGAGAGGCCACCCTAGGCAAGGGGGCGTGCCTGTCTCCAGTCAGCTTCTAAGAGGCTCATGCCCAAGCTCCAGAGGGCGAGCCAGCCTTCAGATCTTCCTCCAAGGGTGGGAAGTCTAGTTAGAGATCTAGTCAGATAAGAAAACCTGAATTTTCCTGAGAAATTAAAAACTGCCACCTCCCAGTCTTAGTCTCAAAGGAGTTGCTTCAACCATTGAAATGGGCAGAGCAGGGTAGGCGCGGTGGCTCACGCCTGTAATCCCAGCACTTTGGGAGGCCGAGGCAGGTGAATCACTTGAGGCCAGGAGTTTGAGACCAGCCTGGCCAACACGATGAAAACCCGTCTCTACTAAAAATACAAAAAAACTAGCCGGGTATGGTGGCAGGTGCCTGTAATCCCGGCAACTTGGGAGGCTGAGACAGGAGAATCACTTGGACCTGGGAGGCGGAGGTTGCAGTGAGTCGAGACTAGGCCACTGCACTCCAGCCTCGGCGACAGAGTGAGACTCTGTCTCAAACAAATAAACAAACACATAAAAATAAAATGGGCAGAGCAATGCTGATTTCCAGACACAGCCAGGCAGAGGCAAGCAATTGAAAGCCACATCGCAAATGAAACTCATCCCTGGTCCTTATATGGAAGTCCAGGCCAAGAGATCATTAGCCAGTGTGGATGTCAAAATGGTGTAAAGGCAGTTTCTGGCCGCCTTCCGAAGCCCATGAAGGGCATGGAGAAGGGAGTGTTGGGAGCGGCACTGTCTCCTTGGCACACTCACATTAACACAACCCGCAAGGCTCAAGAGGGCAAGCTCTGGAGCACTGACATGTCAGTGCAGTGCCCCCAAAAGGACTCCGAGACACCCAGCATGCCAGCACGGAGGAACAACACACCCCTGCAGACAGCCTGGCTCTGGGGGTTTCTCTGTAGACAGGATTCGAGTCACCCCCTCCCACACTATGCCCCTTGGCCACTCTTTGAGGAAGAACATGAATTTGAGGCAGATACAGGTAGGATGTGTGGCTGTGCACCAGATAATTTGCCAGAACAAAGAGTCTTCTTAGAGACAAAAGCCCAAATCCATTATTCGTCAGGTTCCTCCTCCAGTCACCCAGGGTAGCCAAACCAGACCCTAAGGCTTCGTATCTTTGGACCAGTTCCCTGCTTGACCTATAAGCCTGCCAAGGCCAGTGTAAGCCACTCCATGTCCACACAGCAGAGTAGTGCAAAACAATAAATTTTTATTTGTTCACAGTTAAACACAAGCAACTGCCTTGACGTTTTAGAACATTCTAAGAAGGACAGCAAACCCTTTTGATTCCAATTCCCATTCACTAAGATTGTACCATTTTATCTTGCAGTTCATTTTTATGGCATCTGATGTGGATTGTTGACATGCTTTTAGGATTGAGGCGGGAAAGTTGAGACCTTTTGACAAGAGCTGACTTTCTTCAATTTAACTAAAAGCAGTCCGTTAAAAACAATCAGTTTCTTTTCACTGATGGGACCCCTTTAAACTGCAAGTTTGCCGCACATGGTTCATCCATGATTGAGTTATAAAACTAGATTATGTCTTAGCAAAATCTGTTCCTCCGTAATATATTTGTGGTCCATAGAAGTCTTCTGAAAAGTGATTACTGATTCTTCCTAGTGCAAAATGCATGGCTGCCTCTTTCATAAGCCAAAGTATTTGCTACACAGAGCAGCACCATACCCTCCTGTCCAAACACTGTAAGAGGTGGGGAAAGGGAGGGAGGGGTTGGTCTGGGGGTTCTCAGACTCTCAGGATCTCCCCTGAAAGGTCCATTCCAATGGTTAAACCAGCCTACTTATCTCAGAGGGTGGGTAATGTGGCGCTGGGAAGCGAGGAGGAAACTCCTCTGCCTTCATTAACTCGTTTCATGACCAGAAGCCGTGGGCACAGGTGCTCGGCTCTTCCAGGCAGGCTTCCCTTGTAGCTACAGCTACTCTTCCCTCAGACGAGCCGATACGGACTGCAGGACGGCATGGAGGAGACAGGAACATGCTCCCCTGGGCACATCGAAGAGTTCCGGACAGAGAAGCCATGTGGGACAAGGGTCACAGCAGCAGCGTAGGGGCCAGTCCTCGACCTAAACTTGTTTTTACCTACAGACAAAAGCTTAATCGAGTGCAATCAATGCCTTGGGGATCTTTGCAGCAATCTGGGGGACATGTGTCACAGAACTCTGGATGTAAACAGACACACAAACATCTTCAGACTGGATACATTTTTCCAACGCTTGTGGCAGGTCAGTTTTAAAGCATGTACCCTGGAGAGTGAAGGTGCAGCAGATAGATCGTGTACTGATCTAAGTCACTCCACACAAGGCAGCTTTCTTCTCCAGGTGGGGCAGAGCCCCCTGGGGGGACCACTCTCCAAGAGTATCCGCAGGAGGTGGGCGGCACTCCATCTCACCAAGGTCCTGGCCGGGCCTTCACTCTGCCCAAACCCTCCTCCAGCCTGTACAGGCCTCCTCCCACCTCTTAGTGCTTTCAGTGAGATAAGGTGAGTCTCGCTGTGGAGAACTTTTGTTTGCTCTTCAGTTCCTTCTTCAAGTGGTATGCTCTACTATTTGGTAGAAATTCACATTGGCTTGTCACAGCACACTTCGGTTCTGCTGGCTACATGAAACACATACCCAGTTTTCTATTCTTAACAGCGAGTCTGAGCCTCTGTGGTCTCACAGATCCTTTCATCCCCAGGACCATTTTATACATCCTTCTCTGAACAACGGCTAGAGTTTTCTCTTTCTCAACAACTATACCAGAAACTACATGTGCTGTTGCAAATGGGGACGGCCCAAGAGTCTGGAGTTTTGTTCCCTGCTGCTCTGCTTTTACCCAGTAATGTGCGGCATGGTGGGTGAATTTTTCTAATTGTCAGTGGCTTCCAGAACCTGTTCCTGGGTTGTAACAGTTCACCTTCTCAGAACAATTTGGACTGTTTCCCCCAACCACGTCACATAAGCTTTGGCTCACAAAGTAGCTCACCTCTTGCCTCTCCACTCATCAAGCTTAGTAAGAAGATTCTGCAGCTTAGTCCCAAAGGTCGGGCAGTTTTCTCTCCTGAAAAACTCTGTGGGCACACCTAGAGAGGTCACTGTCTGCCCACCTGCCTTAGTAATGCTGGTCCTAACACTCCTCTCCAATGACATCTTTCACAACTTCTCCATCGAAGAAGTGACCTTGACCTTCCTACCTTTGGGTTTCAGTTTTTTTATATTCATGACCACGTGTTTCTTCCAATCCCATAATAACAATTTTTATAGACTTTATGGCAGAGTCTTGTCAATGGCTTTTTGAAAATCCATTGAAGTTCTATCAGATGCAGATCTGTGTGTTTATTCACCTGCAGGGACTCGGGAGCTCATCTGCTCTGCGTCTTCCTATCCCCCTCCCCGCTAAAGCTGTAGTGCACCTTTTTAAAGGAATTCCATGCTGCACAGCAGCAGACTTTGGGCTCCTCGGGGCCTGTGCTGACTCTGGTTAGTGTCAGGTGGGGATCCGAGTAGGTTATGCACATTGGCCAAACAGCTGAGACAGGTATGCTCACCCATAGTGATTCCTGGATGGAGGCCATCCAATCTCAGTATTTATGAATACCAAGCTGCTTAATTGGTTTCAAGATAGACTCTGCCCTGAACGCTTACTGTACTAATACCTTTGCCCAGGACTGAATTGCCTCTCGAGAGTCCTACTGTCACCTTTCCCATCCTTAAAACTACTCACTGCAGCATGACCAAGTGACTCTCGGCAGGTTTACCACTTCCAAAACCAAACCAAACCTAACTACTGACTCGAGTTCTGTGCAACATGAAAGCCTACAGTTTTAGGCTGGGCCCCTTCACCACGACTCCAGGTCTCATTCTCCCATCCGTGGTTGAGTGAAACCCACAGCCTCCTGGAACTCAGAGGCACCTGAGCTTGGAGCCACCTTTGTTATAAAGCTGAGGAAAGGGACACCCAGGCTGGATGGACGAGCTGAGGGCCCTGCACAGACATGTCCATCGAGCTTCAGGCCTAGGCCTCTGTCCATGCTGCCCCCTTTCTTCCCTTTATTTTGACAACCTGTCCATTTCTAAAATGCGTTTTCTTTTTCACCTGGGCCTCTTTTCCTTTGCCAATTAAGGAAAAAGCTTTAAGTGCCTAGTATCTTGTTCTGTGGCACAGATCTCTAGAAGGAAAGTACTTAAAACCAGTTTCAGGATTCACTCATGGGATTTCCTTCCCTTTCTAAATTTGTTCACGTTTTCCTTTTCTAAAACTGAACCGGGAAACTAGACTGTACTGGATTTTAAGCTTTCCTTTGGACAAAGCTGAATTAAACGTGTGGTGTCACTAATACTCCACATCTGACAATTCAGGGCCAACTGCCGGCCTGTGCTAGGCCAAGTAGTTGGGACCACGCCCGGCCACAGGCTGGGAATCAGTCACACCCAGAAAGCCTGCCTGAACAGGTTTTCTGCCGGTATAGCCAGGGTGACATAGAGTCTCCAACTGTCTACCTCCCTTTAGTTAGGAATGCTAGAATATTTATTGCCATGCTAAAAAAAAAAAAAAAAAAAAAGACTTTCATTCTCTAGTGCTCGAAGCCTCCGTGTGCACTAAGATTTCGTACCATGACAGTTTTTTTACCTCTTTATGACTGAATCCTTGTATTCTTTTTAATCAAAGAATAGAAACAGGAAAGCCAAGTTCACTGGCTCCTTCCTACCAGCTCTCCCCTGCCTCAGCTGGAACACCAGGCAACAATTCTTAGGATTCTAGCATTTCTTTCAGGAGCACTTGTTGAGTTTGGATTCTCTGCCACTGCCACTCTTCTGACTAGTGTCATCTCTCGTGAGCACGTGGGGCAGCCTAGTGGGCATACACAGCCAGCTTTTGCCAACATTCTCCCGGACTCTGCTTAGACTGCTCTGCCATTACTAACATGGACAGTGTGATGACATCGCTCCCTGGAGAGTCGGCCCCTGAAAGTTGGAATTGGTATGAAAAAGCTGCCCCCCTTCTGGTGGCCTAGAACCTGCTACAGTGAGGCAACCCTAACGGCCTGGGAAATGATGGTCACATACACTTTGCAGAAACTCTTTGGACCTTCAGAGCCTTTGTGCTGCACTGTCACAAATAAGCTGACGTGAACAAGAGGCGTGTGCACACAAAGGGAGGCCAGCAGACAGGAAGGTTTAACAAAAGGCCCAGCAAGCTGAGATGGACTGGAGGTGCAGTTCCTCATGCTCAAGTGCTTCTCGGTTAACCTCTCCCAGTGACTGCTCCTTGCCTCCTACGGAGAACAGGTTTTACCACCTACACACCAGCCTGTGGTCACAATAGTACCAACATTCAAGCAAACACCAAATAAATAAGAGGTAGTGGGGGAAGAGGGACAAGAGCTTTCCCAAAGGGTGTATGGTCTCCACAGTGCCAGCTCTAGACTTCTGAAACAGGCTTCTGTTTACACAGAACTTTCTAGGAAGCTTATTAGAACTGCCAAAAGAATGTAAGTGTGAATAAACCATTGTTCTTCTAGACCTGCTGCTTTAGATGCTGAACTTCAGAATCAAAAAGCAGTGGAAAAGTCTCATGTGACAGCTTTCAAGTGAAGACAACCAGCTTTGCAGGCTATGTCCTCCTGGAAGGGACAAAACCAGACTTACCTGCAATGCAACAAACTACCTGGTCTAACTGAGAGCCAACCCAGTAATCTGAGCTTCAGGAAAGCAGAAAGTGGTGTGTTAGACTCAAAGATTAAATTTGGCCTCATATTGCACAGGTTCAAAGGACGCAACCATTCTGGGGGGAAAGGAAGAAAGTAAAGCTACTGAGGAACACCAACTGGCCCTTGGATTAGAACACACTGCGAGGTAAATGAGAGGGGTTAGGGCGGGTGGAGGGGAAGGTCAAGAGGCATTTCAATGCCAGATCCAAAAACCGTTCTGCATTCAGTCAGCTGTCCAAAGGACCTCCGTCCCATTTCCACACATGAACTTGCACTCAGACCCTGGAAACAGGAAAGCTTTGAAACGTGCATTCACACCTCCTGTTCTGTGCCAACAATATGCAAGTTAACACTGATTGACCACCATCCTTAGCTGTGTTCATGATGAGTCTCATTGTAGTCCATGATATGTAGCTGTCCAACACTGTCCGGGTTCGGGGGAGATGGGTACGGGCCATCTAGGTTCAGGGGAGTCTTGGCTTCCACACCCAAGTCTTTGCTCAGTTCCGTCTTTAGGCTCTCAGAAAGGCTACTGGTCATGCTGTCCTCATCACACTGACTCTCGCTCTTATTACGAAATAACTCTCGGGCCTTCATACCCAGGAAGCTTTTTGAACTGGGAAGTGAGCCCACAGTGGTAGGGATGCTGGCAGACGGTTCTCCCGTCGTCGTCTCCCACCGACTGCTGAATGGGCCCGCCCTCTGGTGTGGGGGCTTCTCCGGGGTGGAAAGCTCGCTGCTGCTGCTGCTGCTGCCTCCACCTCCTCTGCTTCCACTACTGCCCCGGGTGCTGCTGGGCCTGGGGGTCTTGGTCTCACCGTTGTGGCCAGATGCCTCTTCATTGTGCCCTACCATGGAATCTGAGCACCCGTCATTACAACAGTCAAGCCTGTAAGAAAGCCCGGGAGGAAAGAAGGAGCTGGTGATTGAGGCATCCACATTTGGAAGATGTGGAATTACACTGACACTCACTCACACTGATGCTGAACTCTGCTAGCCCACTCTCTGTTTTATAATACTGGACTCAAGCAAGAGATCTCATCAAGAGAAACCTAAGTCACAGCTAGGGATACTAGGTGGCAATCTTAAGTGTGAACACTTCCTGTGGCTGTATGGAGGGACTCGAGGCCGGGAAAAGGAACATGAAGAGATCACTGGACGTTTGGAGGAAAGGAACGTCAGAGTGGGTCTCTGAAATGGAGTGAGCTGAGCGCTGCAGCCCTGTCTAATCAGCTATAACTGCTTCCCACACCATGTGACACAGTCCTTCTGCTGTAATTGACAGCTTAATCCCAAGGTCATTAATTCTTTGTTCCTACCTTTCTTCTGCTGCTTCAGCTGCTTCGGCTTTTTCTTCTTCAAGTTTTTTCAGGAGGCCATCTTTCTCCAACCTGCCATATAAATCTAAGATCTCCAATTCAAACACCTGGGTTATCCTTTTCTGAGCCTCATACCTGCTCTCTGCAGCCTGCAGCTGTCCTCTGAAAGATACAGACCAGCCAGAATACAGGAAGTTCCACTTAATAAAAACACAAAAGCCTTTCCTGATGAAAGTTACCTTGCCTGGAGTTTGACATCCTCTAAATATTTCTTCTGTTCCAAAAGAAGGTGGTCTTTCTTGGCCAGGTGAGATTCCAGTTCCAAAATCCGTTTCTGGGAGGTGTCAAGCCTCTGAGTCTGCTGGAGAACATGGCTTCTGTTTTTTTCTAGCTCTTTCCGATAGGCAGCTTTCATCATTTCTACTTCCTAAAAAAAAAAAAAAAAAAAAAAAAAAAGACTAGAATTAGTACTTATAAAAAATAAACACGCTGTATCCATTTTGAAAAGACAATGTAAGAAGGACTGAGAAGGCACTTTAGTAAGCTGGTAGTATTATCCTAGTAACCCTTCCTTGAAATCAATCCCCAAGAAAAGCATGTGAAACATAGAGATTTTGCACAAAAATAATCATCACAGCATATTTATAAGAGCAAAAACCTGGAAACATCGTTTAAGTCTAATGTCAGGGGAACAGCTAAGTAAATTAAAATACATCCTATATTTCTAAGTCTTTTTAAAAAATGATATGGTATCAGTAAAAAGATTAAAAAGCAGACTACAAGACTGTGTGAATAGTACAATCAACTATGCGAACATATACGTATCCAAAACACCAAGTGAAAATCCGCCAGTATCCGGCTATCATTTCAGTCTAGTGGTACCGCAGGCCACTTGCTTTCTTTCTCCTTTTCTCCCCCTCCTGACAATAGCGCAGGTGGGGCTACAGAATGGAACGCCAGTGGAGCAGGTCTGCTCAAGCAAAGCAGCCTCTGCAGACTGGGTGCCCTGACAAGGTTTGTTGATCGTGCTAAGGCAGATGGCCTGCAGCCGACAGATTGGAACAGCTTGAAACCCAGAGCAAGTACACATTAACGCTCAGAAAGAAGGCAGAAAGGATATTTTTTTAAGCCTGTGTTACTTTTGTGTGTGTATGTTTACTGTGGTAAATTGTACAAAACATAAAATTTGCCATATATTTGGTTTTTAGAAAAGATAATAAACCGTAAACAGCAAGGAGATGAGCTTTCACGAAGGCGCCCCTGGCTTGATGCTGTCTGGTGAGCCCAATGCTTCCTTGTTACAGAATGCAACTGATTTAAACTCAGAACTGGCTCTGATAATGTGGCTGTTCCAGCTGTGCTAAATGGCTCCAGACTTCAGCACAGGGTAGCTGAACGCATCTATCTGGCCTTTGTCATAAACAATAGAACTTATTCATGGATAATCATGCAAAGCACTGAACCAGGAACATCCGCCAGGAACATCCGTGCCCTCTCACTAATCCTTACAGCTACCCCTACCAACTGTTCCCCCCTGATTCCCCACCACTCACTCTTCCTTCTCCTCAGGATGGAACAAGAGCAACCCTAGCTCCAGGTTCGGGGGCAAATCCTGACTGGGTTGAGGCAATGACTAGGCTAGGGATGGGCACAGGACAGGCCCGGCCAACAGGGGAGATAAGTATGGTGGGAGCACCTGGGAAAGGTTTTCTTCTTTCTTTTTTTTTTTTGGAGACAGAGTCTCGCTCTGTTGACCAGGCTGAAGTGCAGTGGCATGATCTCGGCTCACTGAAACCTCCGCCTCCAGGGTCAAGCGATTCCCTTGCATCAGCCTCCCAAGTAGCTGGGACTACAAGTGTGGGCCGCCACACTCAGCTAATTTTTTGTATTTTTAGTAGAGATGGGGTTTCATCATGTTGGCCAGGATGGTCTTGATCTCCTAACCTGGTGATCACCCACGTCTGCCTCCCAAAGTGCTGGGATTACAGGAGTGAGCCACCACGCCCGGCCTGGGAAAGATTTTCTTGCTGAGGAATAGGAAGAGATGCTCTCCTCTTCTGTGGGACATTACTGTGTCTGCCTGTCATATCTGTGCCTATGGCACACACCTGGCAACCATGAGTGCAGCTAGCTGGAGGACCAGGCCTGCAGGATAAGCAAGGCAGTGCAGAAGAATGGAAAGAGCCTGGCTCCTCGATGCTGTCCCTGAATGGCCAACTTGACCAACCTGGAACTCACCTGCTTCACGACCTCTTGTCAAGAGAAATAATAAAATTCTCCACTGTTAAGCCAGTTGAGTGTTTTTTGTTTTTGTTGTTTTTTTGAGATGAAGTCTTGCTATGTTGCTAGGCTTGGTCTAGAACTTCTGAGTTCAAGCAATCCTATTTCAGCCTCCCAAATAGCACTATAGGCATGTGCCACCGTGCCCAGTCCTAGTTTGGTTTTTGTTGTCTACAATTGAAGGCATCCTGACTATCACAACTCAGCTGCATCACCCCTGTTTAATGAACTGGGAAACAGGGCTCCACGGAGAGGAGGCTACTCAAGGTCCCAAAGAGCACAAGGGCTCCATGGAGGCCGCCCGTCTAGGCTTCGCTCAGGAGATGGCACGGGCGCGTTTCAGCAGCTTTTTCAGGAGCTCTCTTGTGCTGCGGATCTGTTTCTCCCCCTTTCTGTTCCCAAAGTCATTACACCTCCAAAATAAGTGACAGATGCTTTCTAGAGAAAGTACCACATTTAACATCCTTCTAAGAAAGGGAGTCTGACTCTGAGAGCTGAGAGGAGCCAAGAAATAAAGAGTAATTATATTAGGAAAATTACTATCTCCAGTTCTAAGACTCCTCTCTACATCCGGCGAAAAGGACTCTTTACAAAGCACATGCCCAAGAAACCTAAAAAGGAGGCCCATGTGTGATGGAGAAGTTAGTGACAGGAAGCAACTGAACAGTTACTATTAAAATTCAATTCCCACCTCATTCACTAACATTACCTGAGGCTATTTATAAAGTGACTTAAAACTTCTGCCTCGACACCACTGGTGAGGCACTAATTAACGTAAGATCATCCCAATGCTGGCCTTGTTGCCAGGACTGAACTACCATCTGCAGAAATCCAACATTAAAAGGAAAAAAAAAACTGGTATGTACGCCAGTCTATACCCACAGTCCTGAGAGGTATGTTAAACAGAATTGGTCCCCCATCCTTCTTTTTTTCTCTCCCTGTTTGAAAGGGGGCTTAGGGAAGAGAAAGGAAACACTTTACACCTACTCTGTACCAATTACCATTAGGTGCTTTCAGTGCGAGTTAACTTCAAAGCAACCCAACAGGAGAAACAAGCTCACACGGTGGCTGGAAAGTGCTTGTCTATCTGGACCAGGGGGAAGTGGGACTGCCACTCCGTCTTTTAGGAAACAAGTCATCAAGCCATTCTATATAACATGCCGGAGACATACTGTCTGGGTCTGAAATGCTTTCCCCACTAAGGTCTGGCTCCCTGAGCCCTGGCATACCTTTGTGGTATCTGAGTGCTTGTTCTGCAGTTGTTCCAAATATAGCTCGTTGACCTCCCCAAGAACCAACAGCTGCCTGTTCAAGAACTCCATCTGCTGCTGGACCGACTCACTGTTTGAGAGCTAGCCAAAAAACATAAGCAAAGTGAAAAATCTGACGACATAAAACTAGCACATGGACATGAAATAGGGAATCAGCTAGGAGCACACTATTTCAATGTTAAAGCAAAATAAACAAGTCCCATCGATTTACAGTCCCTGACATAATGGCAGGTGGGGAGGATGGCACCCAAGGACAACAAAAATAGAAATGCACTTCGGAACTGTGCTTTGCAAAGGGGACAGCACGAATGCAGTCCATCAAAACTGGCCACCCACAGAACACCTGGAGAAGGTGGACAGGTATACCACCAAGGCCCAGTGGCATAAAGCCCTAGGGAAAACTCACCGTTCTTGACAAAATGATGTATGAAGTGCAGTAGTTCCCAAAGAAGGAGGAATCACGCTCAAAAACCTGAACAAACTTTTGACACTTATGTAAACAAAGTGTGAAGAAAGGGTTCCATGGGATACACATAGACCAGGGTTTAGGACGGATACTTCTTTGCTGCAGGGGGCTGCCTGTGCATTGTAGGATATTTGGCAGCACCCTGGCTCCGACCCACTAGATGCTAGTAGCACCAAAAACATGAACCTAAAATGTCTCCAGACACTGCCAAATGTCAGGGAACATGGGGGCAGCAGAACTACTTCCCGTTGGGAACCCATGACACAGACACTCAAGTAATATATTTCTTTAACCTGTCTGAAGGAAGAATGTTAGCAAATGGTGTTTCAACAGATTCAGGTCTGCCTCATTTCTTCTTACCTTTTGGGAAACCTGACTGAGCAGCAGCTCAGTGTGACACACCTTGTTGTTGGCCTTCTTCAATTCTATCCGCAGCTCTGCAATCATGTTCCTGCAGTCCTCCAGTTTCGTCTACCCAAAGAGACGTGGACATGAAGTTTGAGGAGCACTGACAGGCCGGATCACAAGCCTACCTGGCCACCAGCCCACAAAGGACTGGGAATGCCTAGCTCAACGGCTCTACTTTCTTGGGCCCTCAGGATTTGATATCTTAGTTTTAAAAAGTAAGTTATGGTTGATTTCTGAGTTCCTTACTGTTTAACAAAAGAAAAAAAGAGACCTAAGATTCTCAGTTCCCAAGCTGTGCACCAAAGAGCCCTGAGGCTACCCAGCAAACTCAGAGAGGCCGCAGAAAGATTTTAAATTTTCGAGGGAGACGCAGCGCCATCTGTTGGACACCCTGTGAATTACCAACTAGCTGGAAATGATGCTGCGACTGTGGATGACGTCTTTGTGAAGCTGGGCTTTTTTGGGTGCAGTGATACAAAGCACCACAAGGAAAACCAGTGTGAAACAGGAAATGAGGGTGTCACTGTCCACTCTGATTTCAAGGTCTGAGATGCCATGCAGTGCCCAATAGGTGCACACGAGGCATTAGTAATTGCAGTTATTATTTTTTTAAATTTATGTGTATTATTTCTAAACACCTACTAAGTTGTTAGGACATTCATACTCACTAAGTTATTCAGATCGACTTAATGAGCAGAACTGTTAAGTGTTTCTTTTTGGCTGCAGAAAAAAAAATTGACTGAGACACTAAGGGAGCTACTATATGAACCAAGAAAGTTGGGGAACCTCTGCCCTAAGTAAGATTCACTTGCCATGGCCAGGCGTGGTGGCTCAAGCCTGTAATCCCAGCACTTTGGGAGGCCGAGATGGGTGGATCACGAGGTCAGGAGATCGAGACCATCCTGGCTAACACGGTGAAACCCTGTCTCTACTAAAAAATACAAGAAACTAGCCGGGCGAGGTGGCGGGCGCCTGTAGTCCCAGTTACTCGGGAGGCTGAGGCAGGAGAATGGCGTGAACCCGGGAGGCAGAGCTTGCAGTGAGCTGAGATGCGGCCACTGCACTCCAGCCTGGGCGACAGAGCGAGACTCCGTCTCAAAAAAAAAAAAAAAAAAAAAAAGATTCACCAGCCATGAAGAATCTCTGCCATGATTTCAGAGAGAAAAGCATTCAGCTTAATGAAGCTGAACAAGTCGAGGACACCCCAGGAAACCAGCTGCCTCCCTCCTCACTGCTCTCCAGCGTTCTCGCAGTTGGCTTTGCCTGGTGCTCCAGTTTATACCTGTAATTCCTGGCTCTGGTTGTAGAATTCCTCTCGGTCATGCTGCAGCTGTCTGATCTGGCTGTGGAGCTTGGTCACCATAGTGTCACGCTGCTCCTGAAGCTGACTGTATCTAGCTTGTTCTTTCTGCAGACTAACCTTCCACATCTGGATGTCTTTCTCTTGTAACTTCAACTGATCTTTCTAGCAGAGACCAGAAATGTCATCATTTTAGCTGTCTTCCAACACAGGCAATTTAACACACACTGCAAACATTTCACCTGAATAGTCACAAGCTACCCTGACAATGTAACTACAGACCCAAACTCTTAAGAGCTCTCACTACTGTTTTACTTGGCTTTAGGTCAAGGTTTTCCAAATTTTACATTAAGCAAATGGATTTTAAGTTGCTTAAAGAAATCTTCTCAGGGATCAATTTGCTTCCAATACTTTCAAAAGTCTGACTACCAACACTGGAATAAAATCTCTCACACATGGTACTAAGTTCACTAAAATGATGAGCATTTACTGAATGCCTGCAGTGTGCTGGGCACTCAGCAAGTGCTACCAACATTTCTTTTAACCATCACAACTTAAAGAGCAGCTGCTGCTATTATTATTTCCATTTTACAGCATGGCTAACAGAGGCTTTAAGAGGCCAAGTTACTTTTCTAAGGTAACACTGGTAGAGCCGAGATTCAAACTCCAGGTCTGACTGGCTTCACACACACTGTACAATACACACTTCAGTTTTGTGCCATGAAATAGCTTTACAAGAGTTGGTTTTACATTTGGAAAAATAAAATCATCTTCTGACCCTTCATCACCATGGCCAATTACATGCAAACATACACACACAAAATCACTTGTCCCCACGGTTTCTGAGAATTATGAGGGAATTCTGAGACGTCACCATTCATGTCTTAATCTCGAGTGACCTGCCCGAAGGAGTGGGAGGGACTGGGAACTCTGACCTCCTCAGCTGCTGTGCTTTGTAAGCTATCATGCTGACCCAAAACAAAACAAACAGCAAGCTCCACCTGTCCCCTCCCCAGTCCTCACCATGGCAGCATTATGTTCCTCCAGAGCTGCTGCTTTGATCACCTTGCGGAGGAGCCGCCTGTTCCGCAGGGCATGCTGCTGCCTCTTAAAACGCTCGTAGAGTAACTGGTTGTGCAGTAAAAGCAACTGGTCTCGGAGGGTGCGGATCTCATCTGAAGGAGGAGAGCCTGATTTTAAAGCAGAGGGAGGGTGGCAGAAATGCCTTTTACAGATCGTTCAATCAAGCCCCCTTCCCATGTGTTGTTAGTTTAACAAACACAATTCTTTAAGAAACAAATCACCACTCTCTTTGCAAATGACCACTTGGCTCCCAGCAACAGCAGTGGGGAAAGTATGGACTATGTGTCTCCCTCGTGAAGGAATGCAAAGGGTCGTGTCACGTGGGATGACTCTTTCAGAGCCTGCTTTCCTTTCCCCACAAATCTAGATCACACATTTCAGGCGCCCTGTTTCTCAAGACCCTTCCTTCACTGTGTGTTCTCCCTCAGGAAGACACTTCACTCTGGTCTTCTCTAGGGAAGCCTGGCAGGAAGTCTGTAGTTTTGCACTTCTACTCTCAAGTGCATGGTACTTGCCACTTTTCAGAAATAAGAAATGCTGACTTGGCAACACTTAAGATCCTTTAGCCAAGCAGATAGCATGGCTGGAGCAATAGCCAAGGGGAGATCTGTTTCCCAGAGGGCACCTCCTTCAAGGACAGAAAGGGCAACAAGCAAGCAGGAACCTTGTGGGCTGGATTTGGAGCTAAAGTAACAACTTTACCTCCAAAGTGGGTCCAGTCGACAGACTTGCTGGGTAAAGGCAACCTAGGAAGAAAGTTTTTGAGTAACAAAGTTACGGATCTCACCAAGAAAAAAACTTATCTGGACTTTTATTTGCAGCAAAGTTAGATCACTTCTTTGTGGTCAAAATCTGCAATGGCATAAGAATGTTTCAAACTCCAGGGTCACAGAGAGTTAGAGAAGCCTACAGTGGGCACAATGGGAGGCAGCCCCACGGCCTAGGACCTGGTCTGCAGAGCAGAGAGGGCCGCAGGCTGACCTCCACTGCATACACCGTGGCCTCCGTTTCTGCGGCCAGCTCTCCAGAGAAACTGAGTGGTCAAACACGCTGAGAGCCGTTTTCAACCCTGTCTGTTGAAATATACAGGGAGTACACTCTGTTGTGAAGCTACTGTCACTCAAATTTAAGGAAAAAGTAGGTAATTTGCCTGAGCCTATCATGCCAAATCTCGTTTAAAAAGAGGGAGTTTAAATATTATAATCCCTGTCAAATTCCACCATAGCATAGTATATAAGAAGAAAAATAAAAATATTCCCCAAGCACCTGTCAAGTAGCTAATAAAAGAAGGATGGGAAACAGTTTCTCAGCTAGTCCTTTCTATGAAAACTTGGGTGCCTCAGCGGGTCTGGAGGGGACATCAGCCACCTGAACTTGCATAAAATGCTGGTGATTTTATCTCCACCTAATGAACTATATACCAAAATAGAAAATAATAATAATCTGTAGCTAGAGAGGGAAACACTGTGACAAATGTTCTTATATTCTTTGAAATACCACAACCTCGTTTTCAGCCTACAGCTTGCAGAGGGCACACATGAAAGCATTTGAGTGTCCTCATAGAACAGAGGCACAAAATGGCCTATATAAAAAGACTCATTTTGAAGTGGACTGCTAAGGAATCATCCCACTTTAGGTGCACAGAGGTCACACATGGTCACATATATGAAGACACAACAGCCTAGAAGGACATCTGACAAACAGCAGAGAACCAGCTGCCTCAGGGTGGGAGTGTGAAGAATGATTCTCGTTCCTCTCTCACACCTTCTGTGCTTCACAATCGAATGGACCATTTAACACAGAAGAGAGGGCCCCGGTCCCTTACTTGTTCAGCTCCTTGCTGTGCGCGTCTGCTCCCTGCTGTATCAGTCTGTCCAGCACTTCCATTGGGGAGGTAGAGGGCACACCATCTTCCTCTGTGCTTCCTTTTGCTTTCTTTAAAAGCTCCTCAGTCTTCCCGATGACAAAATGATGGGCTGTCTTTGGCAATGCCACCTCAAAAAGATGATCGTACGGGGGAGGCTGCCCGCTTCCAAAGCCCACTCTTGTCGAAGGTGGAATTTTACAAGGACTGGGAGTGAGGATACTGGTCTCCAAAGAAGTCTGGCATTCCCTGTCTCCCGCAGGGCTTTCCTCAGCACCGCCGCAGGGCAGGTCTATGGGAGTAAAGGCTTGCTTTGGTGTGTCAGGCCCAAGCTTGTCCAGGGAGGAGTGTAAAGGCTCAGGGTTCACGCTGGCGCCCTGAGCACTGGAGGCTGCCGAGTGGGTCTTCCGCTGAGAACCTGGGAGACTCTCTCGGTAAAAGGGAGAGTCAAAGCCTCCTCGAGGAACCACAGGCTCAGCCTCTGCTGTGGTGATCTCAGAAAGTTCTCTAGATATTGCAGCTGAGAGGAAGGAAGGAAACAAAAGAAACGGCAGTCGATATTCCACCTTGGAAAGGCTAGGCAGTTTGGGTTGCATGCTGCCACGTGCCAGTGTCACTGAGAGGGAGGAGAAAAAGTGGCATTCGGCTGGGCATGGTGGCTCACGCCTGTAATGCCAGAACTTTGGGAGGCTGAGGCGGGAGGATCACTTGAGCCCAGGAGTTAGAGACCAGCCTGGACGACATAGGGAGATCCCATCTCTACAAAAAATACAATAAAAATCAGCTGAGCATGGTGGTGCATGCCTGTGGTCCCAGCTACTCAGAGGAGGCTGAGGTGGGCGGATTGCTTGAGCCTGGGAGGTCAAGGCTGCAGTGAGCCATGATTGTGCCACTGCACTCCAGCCAGGGCGACAGAGCAAGACCCTGTCTTGAAAAAAAAAAAAAAAAGTGGCATCGCTTTACCTGGCATAGGTTCCAAACTAAACCACCCATCTTGTTACCTCAAGAGAAGAAAAATCAAGCAAGCCTGTGAGCATTGGCACAAAGTCCCAGATTCATAGCAGAGCGAGGGTCAGGTTTTATCAACTCACAGCAATCCCACATACATTACCTTCTTCTTTATCTTTTTCAATACTATCTTCTTCAGAGGCCAGATCACCTAAAAACCCTGGAAGATCACTTAGAGTGACAGAACCTTTGCTGCCAGGTGGCTCTTCTGAAGAGAAACAAAGACAACTGAAGTCAAAGAAACACAGTGTAATCCCTGTAAATGTGAAACTGCTTACACTGTACAGAGTATGTCTGTAATAACTCTTCCTGCGGAACAGAGACGGCTGGACATGGCTCTGTCCTATGGACATGGCTCTGTCCTAGGGATACTACAAAAGACTGACATATTAAAAATAATATAACTAAAAGTACCAAAAATAATCCCACAGCAAATAAAATGATCAGTTCTTAATGTTTCTGAAAAGAGACATAGTTTAACCAAGTCAAAATACAGGTACTTCATTGCAATAGCTTAAAAACTGTTTTTGATATTATTAGTTTAGCTTTTAGAATTCACTACTTGTTTCATTATCTTTAGGCCTCAGTAGTTTGGATATCCCAGAATTTCCTTGTTTCCAGTTAACTTTCTTTTCTTAAACACATATAACCCAATTAGAAGAGGCAAGCAAGGCCTGTGGTGATGCAGAAATTTTACCTGATCCTCTGTCATTCAGAAGATGGTGCTGTCTGTGTAGACATGGTCTTGCAGAATCCATTCTCTCTTCCTGAAAAGATAAGTATCTTTATATCACAAGGCAAAAAATATTGCACATGTTCTCGAGCATATTGTAAGGTAGTTTAAAGGTCAGCCCAGTGCAGTGAATCTCAAATTGTTTGGATGCTTGCTTTCTTTTTTTTTTTGGAGACTGAATTTCACTCTTGTTGCCCAGGCTGGAGTGCAGTGGCGCAATCTTGGCTCACCGAAACCTCCACCTCCCGGGTTCAAGCGATTCTCCTGCCTCAGCCTCCCGAGTAGCTGGGATTACAGGCATGTGCCACCACGCCTGGCTAATTTTTGTATTTTTAGTAGAGAGGGGGTTTGTCCCCATTGGTCAGGCTGGTCTCAAACTCCCAACCTCAGGTGATCTGCCTGCCTCGGCCTCTCAAAGTGCTGGGACTGTGCCTGGCAGCTTGCTTTATAGTCTTAATGTATGACTGCAGACTGGGCATGGTGGCCCATGCCTATAGTCCCAGCACTCTGGGAGGCCAAGGCCAGTGGATCCCTTGAGCTCAGGAGTTTGAGGCTAGCCTGGGGAACATGGCAAAACCCCACTGCTACAAAAAATTAAAAAGTTAGCCGGGCTTGGTGACTGGTGTTTGTAGTCCCAACTACCCAGGAGGCTGAGGTGGGAGGACCACCTGAGCCAGGAAGGTCAAGGCTGCAGTGAGCTGCAATTGTGCCACTACACTCCAGCCTGGGTGACAGAGTGAGACCACAAAAAAAAAAAAAATAATAAGAAGAAGAAGAAGAAGAAGAATAAGACTGGAGAATCCCAAGAGCTTTTGTTTATGAGGTATAATTATTATATTAGAAAACTAAGAAATTTTAAAAAATTTATTAATTCCCTTAAAAATAACAAGCCCATTACAAGTTAATGTAAATTACGTATTATTTAAAAACTATATTTCCCAAAATAAAAATAAATTTAATGAGAAGAGTGGAACATTTTTGCCATCTCTTTAATATACGGCTTCATGAAAGACAGGGGGATTCTCGTATCTACCTCTACATTCAATCTGTTGCAATATGTTATTTTGACTGAAGTGTATAAAGAAAAATTTGGGGCCCCACAGATATGTAATTACAAAAGTAAACATATGTGTTGCTGTTTTTATTTTTGAGACAGGGTCTGGCTTTGTCACCTGGGCTGGAATGCAGTGGCATGATCATGGCTCACTGTAATCTCTGCCTCCTAGGCTTAAGCCACCCTCCATCAGCTCCCCAAGTAGCTGGGACTACAGATGTACACTACCACACCTGGCTTTTTCTTTTCTTTCTTTTTTTTTTTTTTTTGGTAGAGATGGGGTTTTGCATGTTGCCCAAGCTGGTCTTGAAGCAATCTACCTCCCTTGGACTCCCGAAGTGCTGGATACAGGAGCGAGCCACCATGCCCAGCCGCAAAAAGTAAACATATGTTGACAGACTTTTCAAATACTCGTCTTTGTTATTACACCAAAATTTGACAAGTGGTAGTTTCTTGAAGTTACAAAGTGAAATTTGAAACCACATCAATGAGATTTTCCTGTATTAAAACCCACTAGTCTACCTTGTACTTTTTTTGTGTGTGTGTGATGGAGTCTTGTTCTGTTGCCCAGGCTGGAGTGCAGTGGTGTGATCTTGACTCACTGCAACCTCTGCCTCCTGGGTTCAAGTGATTCTCCTGCCTCAGTCTCCCGAGTAGCTGGGATTACAGATGCCTGCACCATACCCAGCTAATGTCTGTATTTAGTAGAGATGGTGTTTCAGCACATAGGCCAGGCTGGTCTTGAACTCCTGACCTCAAGTGATCCACCCGCTTCAGTCTCCCAAAGTGCTAGGATTACAGGTGTAAGCCACTGCGCCCAGCCTGCTTTGTACTTTGAATGTGCTTTTTACCTATGCCTGATTCTGCAACATCATACATTGGACATTCTGAAAATATTGGCTCACCAAGTTATTCACATATTCCAAATGTTGAAACACTTCATTACACAATATCAAAAACTCAAATTACTAACTAAGCTTCCAAAGACTTTTCAATTTCATAAAAGTCTTGGGGCAGCTATCAAGTTCATGGTGGCATATACACGTTTTTTAATATCCTAATTTCCACCTGAGAGTTGAATTTTATTGTTGGCAACAAATACTGTCAGTTGTTTATCTTGAAGTTACATACTCAGCTCATCATTTAAGAAACTGCCTGCCATATATCCAAGTCTGAATAACCAGTTTGTAAGACAGCTGTTCTTTCGAATAAAACTGGCACTCCATGAAAAAAGACAGCTAGTTCACCTCTCAATTCAAATAATTGCATATGCAGTATATGTGCCTTATGCATATTTTCTATCTTGCCACAAAGAATATTACACATACATGTTCTCAAGGGCTAAGATTTAATAAAATTAATAATGGTTACTGCTTAATACAGAACACTCAACTTTTTAAATTTTTTTTTATTGTTTTTAATGGAGAGAAGATGTCAGGGAAGAATACAAGGCCTCCTAGGATAGGACACTTCAATGCCTGCCTTGATTCAGGCTAAGTTGCCACCATTTCACCCCCCATCATATTTGTGCCATCAGTGCAGATGCCAACCCAGTGGGAAAGGCAAATGACAGTTTAGTGTTATGAAAGTGGGATTGGTCAGGTGTGGTGGCTCAAACCTGTAATCCCAGGATTTTGGGAGGCCCAGGTAGGAGGATCGTTTTGAGCCCAGGAGTTTAAGACTAGCTTGGGCAACATAGTGAGACCTCACCTCTACCCAAAAAAAAAAAGAGTTAGCCAGGCATCATGGCACATGCCTGTAGTCCCAGCTACTTGGGAGGCTGATGCAGGAGGATTGCATGAGTCTGGGAGGTCAAGGCTGCAGTGAGCCATGATCGTGCCACTGCACTCCACCCTGGGCGACAGAGCAAGACTCTGTCTCAAAAAAAAAAAAAAAAAAAAAAAAAAAAAAGGTAGGTTTGACCTGCTGGATTCCCTACAAGAGTTCTTCCATAGCAGAGTTTTGGAACCACCCAGGGGTCAGCAGATCACACCTTGAGAGCAGCTTGTTAGTCTATTTTCAATTATTCTGATTCAAACCCATTGCATTTTAGGTCAGAATTCTATCTGGCATAATTAGGCTTCTCAAAGTGAGGCTTTCAAGTGAGTCACTGTGCCTTGGGCAGAGGGATAGCAGATGAGTTGGATCGCACCTTCCTGGGGGGTGTGGCTGTGGCCTGGGGGAGTGAAATATGCACGTAGTCATCCGAATGACAGAGTGGGGCTGGAGGAGGAGAGGTTGCTGGGGTTCCCAGAGGAGTTCCTTTTCCACCTGCTTAGAGACAAGGGCAGAACATATATGAACACTGAGCCCAACTATTAGAAAAACTGCCAATTTTTTTTCAGCCTATTACAATAAATAAAGCTGCTAGAGTTAACTTTCTAGGGATCTAGATCAGTCTCTCTCTCTTTTTTCAGGTTCACTTTACACATTCTGAAAGCCCCAGGGATTTGCAATAAGTGTCAAAAACAGGTTTACAACTGCAAGTGGTCCCTTAGATCTGAAAGAGAGCTCCTCCTGCCATTAAAAGCAGGCCAAAACCAACCAATCAAATCCAACCTAAGACATACATACCAGTTGTACCAAAGACTTTACTGTAAGGGTGTGACAGATCAGGTGGGACATTTCCAGGAGAAGTTGGAGGAGTGGTCATACCACAAACCATAGATGGGCTCCAAAGAGTAGCCTGGGAAGTTAATAAAGTACATCAGCAGTGGCAAAGGAATGCTAAGTCATCCACAAGGTTTACATCCATGGCCAGTGTTCAGCTTAAATTTAGCTTTTTCAATTAGAAAAAGGCATCTTATTAAAAGTGTATCAAGAAACAAGTTGCATTTTATAAATCAAGACTTCAAGATGAATCTAAGAGGCAACAGTAACTTTCTTTGCTAATATGATGGATCCTTAAAAGTGACTCCTGAAATGAGCAGTGTGAAATTTTCCCAACCACATACTCAATCTGACCCAAAGGGTCAGCTTCACCAGAAAGCAGAGGAGAAAGCAGGCACACCAATTGACACCATACTTGTGGTGGTTCAGTTATCAGCCGTGTAGATGGGGAACTCAGAGTCTGAGGTAGCTGCCCTGGCGTATTTAACAACATCAGCCGAGACGTGGAGTAAGGGGTAGAAGTAGCACACCCTAAAATGGAAGGGAAGAACACAGGGGGTTAGTGTGTGGTTTTAGATTATTCTGATTAAAAAAAAAAAAGATGATCCTCTAGACCATTTGATAATATTCAATTCTCTGTACCTAAAAAATCTGAGGGACTTAACTGACATCCTTGGGGACAAAGTAACATTTCAGAGTTTCTTTAAATGCTCCTTTGAAATCAAGCTCAATAAGGTTTGATGTCTCATTAAGCCTCAAGATAACTTGAAAAAGCACAGTACGGATAACAACTTCAGTGAGTGCAACCCACAAATGAAGCCTAGATTTTTATACGAATCCAAGTCTAAATTGTTCTGACTCACTCCAACTGTGTCAGTGCTACAGCCACCAGAGCTTCACTCTAACTGTATGAAAATCACAAAGATTCCCTTATGAGGTAGAACCTGGAAGTCAAATACTTGAACCCATTTTCTTTGTTAAGGGTTGGAGACACGTCACCAACTCTGTTGGCATACAATTAGGTAGGAGACCAAGGATATCTAAATTAAACTTGAAGGAGAAATTATTTAGAAGAAAATGGAGGGATATGCAAATTTAAAATATTTTGGGAAAAATTCCTAGGAACTGAACTAAGTCTTACTCCAGAAAAGAAAGTCAACAAAGACAAATAATGTTTTCCAGAGACAAAGTTGCAAAACAGATAAGTACCAAAGACACTTTTTACCATAGCTATTCTGTGTGTCAACATAAGGGCTGGTGGTGACATCGGCTGAACGATGAGGAAAGCGAGCTGAGATTTGGTGAGACACAGAATAGCCATCTTCATATGAGGCTTCTGTGGGATCCAGAGAGATTTTGGCACACTCGATTACAACATCATGAGTTTCTAATCTCTTCCACCTGTAAAAGGCAATGAAAGTTAAGAAATACAAACTACTTCAGAGTTAAATTAAATACTTCAGAGTGTCAACTCAGTGCCAGCCACGGAACTCTGATAGCAGAGAACAAGCAGGACCATGCCAGCCCAAGTCTGAAACAATTCTAGTACATAAAGAAATAGCCATTCATTTTACAATCCTATACCTTCCCTGTTTAAAATGGTTATATCAAGTTAACAAGCTAATCTGAAACAAAAATTTCCTCACTAGGCACAGCCTCAAAATGGAAAAATGGAACGTAAGCTATGCAGTAGAGTAGCAGGCAGGGAAAAATGCCCTTTGGAACAAAGGTCATCAAAAAACAGGGAGACCTGAAAACTGCCAAGCAGCTGAGGCTGACTTAAGGTCTCCTATCAAGGCCTCAGGTGTCAAATCCATCCCTAGACCAGAAACAGAGTATAAAAGACAAACTTAAGAAAGTCCAAGATAATTTTCTTTTCTTTTTCTTTTTCTTTTTTTTTTTTTTTTTGAGATGGGGTCTCCCTCTATTACCCAGGCTGGAGTACGGTGGCATGATTGTGGCTCACTGCTACCTCCAACTCCTAGGCTCAGGGATCCTCCTGCCACAGCCTCCCAAGTAGCTGGGACTACAGGCACATACCACCATGCCTGGCTAATATTCTTACAGAAATGGGGTCTCACTTTGTTGCCCATGCTGATCTCAAAATACTGGCCTTAAATGATCCTTCCACCTTGGCCTCCCAAAGTGCTGGGATTACAGGCATAAGCCACCGTGCCCGGCTGAAGGCATGATTTTTTAAATCAATGTTAGTATGGCATAATTTGCTTACAATAAAATTAATCAATCTTGCTAAGTTTTGACAAAAGTCTCGATCATAATGAAGAACATTTCCATTACCCCAAAAGTTCCTTTGTGCCCTTTGTGATCAGTCTCTTCCCCCACTTCTTGCAACCATCGATCTGCTAAAAGCATGTTTTTTCAGGGGGTATAATAATAGTTATTCTATAGAACATATCCCTTTGGTTGAACTTTGGGTTATTTCCTTTCTTCTTTCCATTACAAGCTGTGCTGTGCTGAACACTGTTGTATGTCTTGACATACATATAGAAGTGAGCCACCATGCCAGCCTCCCATAAGGATTTTTTTTTTTTTTTCTTTTGAGACACAGTCTCGCTCTGTCACCCAGGCTGGAGTGCAGTGGCGTGATCTCAACTCACTGCAACCTCCACCTTCTGTATTCAAGCGATTCTCCTCCCTCAGCCTCCCAAGTAGCTGGGATTCCAGATGCCCGCCATCATCCCCAGCTAATTTTTTGCATTTTTAGTAGAGATGGGGTTTCACCATGTTTGCCAGGCTGGTCTTGAACTCCTGACCTCAGGTGATCCACCTGCCTTGGCCTCCCAAAGTGCTGGGATTACAGGCATAAGCCACTGTACCCGGCCGAGAATATTTTTAAAACTGTCTAAAGATTCCTGTTATGTGATCCATGGTTTCACTTCTAAGAATTTATCCTATAGAAACAGACATACAACAATGTCCAGCACAGCACAGCTTGTAATGGAAAGAAGAAAGGAAATAACCCAAAGTTCAACCAAAGGGATATGTTCTATAGAATAACTATTATTACACCCCCTGAAAAAGCATGCTTTTAGCAGATCGATGGTTGCAAGAAGTGGGGGAAGAGACTGACCACAAAGGGCACAAAGGAACTTTTGAGATGGTGGAATGTACTTTATTATGATTGGGACTTTTGTCAAAACTTAGCAAAATTGATTAATTTTATTGTAAGCAAATTATGCCATACTAAAGTTGATTTTAAAAACCATGCTCAAGGCCGGGTGCGGTGGCTCGTACCTGTAATCCCAGCATTTTGGGAGGCCGAGGCAGGCGGATTACTTGAGGCCAAGTTCAAGACCAGCCTGGGCAACGTGGCAAAACCCCACCTTTAAAAAAAAGACAAAAAAAAAAAAAAAAAAAAAATTAGCCAGGCATGGTGGCATGCACCTGTAATCCCAGCTACTTGGGTGGCTAAGATTCGAGAATCACTTGAACCTGGCAGGTGGAAGTTGCAGAGAGCCAGGAAAGTGCAACTGCACTCCAGCCTGAGCAACAGGGCCAGACTCTGAAAAAAGAAAAAAAAAAATGATGCTTTCAGCTGGGCACGGCGGCTCACACTTGTAATCCCAGCACTATGGGAGGCCAAGGCAGGAGGATCACTTGAGGCCAGTGGTTCAAGACCAGCCTGGGCAACAAAGTGAGACCACACCCCATCTCTACAACAACAACAACTGGGCGTGGTGGCATATGCTCATGGTCTGGCCACTCAGGAGGCTGAGGTGGGAGGACAGCTTGACCCTGGGAGGTTGAGGCTGCCATGAGCCATACTGTGCCACTGCACTCCAGCCTGGGCAACACAGCAAGACTGTCTCAGGAAAAAAAAGAAAAAAAAATCATGCTTTCCACGTGCCTGTACTCTCAGCCACCGGGGAGGCTGAGGCAGGAGGATCACTTGAGCCCAGGAGTTCGAGATTGGCCTGGGCAACATAGCAAGACCCTGCTGCAAAAAATAATAATACTTTCAAACATTAAATGACATAAAATGCTTATAATATAATCTTAAATGAAAAAAGACACAAAGTTATTCAGAGACACACCCGCAAATAGATCTGACTGTAGTAAGTATTCAAATTAAAAGAACTGAAGTTACAAACAATGTTCATTTATTCTTTCAACTCTTCAGTATTTGTCAAACATTCTATAAAGGCCCTAATAATTAACAGAATATTTAAAATTAAACGCCTAGTCAAGTATAAACTATTTCCTTTTAGACAACATAACTTTGCTCTATGTGTTTCTAAGGTGGTTAGTAACTCCATCAGAGATTTGCATTTTTTTTCCAAGTTTACAGAAAACAGCACAGCAACACTAAGGGCACTCCATAGGTTTACCTTAACAAAACATGTGATCCTACACAACTGCTGTAGAAAGCTTATTATATCTTAGATGCTGAAAATATGGTATTAAATACAGAAAAGAAAGTATCCAGGGCATGGGGAGAATACAAGGCAGCTTCACTAAGGAGTAAGTATTTCGATTTCAGGGCTGCCTCTTCATTCACTACCTGGGTTCTCACTGCCTGTGGGATCTTGTTAATGGGGACAGGCTCCTATTTATGCATTCTCAGCATGACTCGAAAGTGATTAAGTGAGAGCAGGCGTTAGGACACATGTGTACACATAAGAAGATTGATTTTAGAGGAGAAAATGAGAATCATAATAAAAGAGGAATACATTTAAATGTTTTATTTTAATCAAAGTAATTTATGCACTTACAATATTTCCCTGATTCTTAAAAGGACTTTTCATATTTTAATATCTAAAACTGGGAACCATCGTCTAATCAAATGCATGTTAGTTTACTTGGCATTTTTTTCTTTCTCAGGTGTATATAAAATAGAATTACACCACACATCTAACGGCATCTGAGATCCAATGAAATATGGTAGTTTAAAAAGTCAATACAGTACTGAAGTTTCCTCCCATCCCTTCCCCCTGCAACCACTCTGGCAGCTGCTTCCAATTCTGTTAGCTGAATTGTTATCCCGCCTCTATAGTTCTCAAGGATATGCCCTGTGCTTTTAATTTCGTGATTTATAAATTACAGACACCATCTATTAACTTACTATTATGGGAAGTGAGGATTGAGATCTCTTCCATATATCCTTTCCCTCCTTCTCAATGCTCTCAAAATAAATATGTAACTGTTCTTGTTGTTTTCAAAATTGATTTCAACATTATGACTACCTAAGTACTAGTCATGGCTGAGCCACAGAGTATACTATGATAATATTTCCTTTATTGTAAGTTTTAATTGTTCTGTGTCTCTTCCTCACCTTTTTGTGTGTCTATTGCTAATTTTTCCTAAATGTATTCTAACAGCTCTGAAACAATGCCTAATATAACTTTTATTAATGAAATGCAAAGAATACACCAGGATCATTCCTCATCTCCCTGAAGAGCTCCCTTCTGGAGCACTTTCTCCCCCACTTCAGATTGGACAGGCTGCTCTCAGCACTGCCTGTTATCCTGACACTTTCCCTGGACATGGTCCTGTAAAAGGGTCATGATCAGGCCCCAGTCCCCTGGATTCTGTCTTCCTCTTTCATGATTTTACTCTCATTTTGGTGGAATACATGCTCCAGTCATTAACTGAGGAAGGATATATGGGAAGGAAATTTGAGTCCATGCATATCTAAAAGTGTCTCATATTTGATAGACGAGTTGGCTGGCTATAGAATTCTAGTTGAAAACCTTTTTCTCACAATTTTGAAGGTATTTCAGAAGCTAATAGCATTCTGATTTCTGATCCTTATTAATGTGATTTCGTTTTTTTTCTTTCTCTGAAAGGTTAATCCCTGGTACTTTAAAATTCTACAACACTGAGACCTAGTTGGGCACCAGGTAAGCCCCTTTAATCTGGAAACTCACATCCTTCAATCCTAGGAATTTTTTTTGTTGTATTATTTCTTTTACAATTTCTTTCTCCACCAAAGTTTTCTTCTCTCTCTCTTTTTTTCTGAGACAGAGTCTCGCTCTGTCACCCAGGCTGGAGTGCAGCAGCACAATCTCAGCTTACTGCAACCTCCGCCTCCTAGGTTCAAATGATTCTCCTGCCTCAGCCTCCCAAGTAGCTGGGATTACAGGCACCCACCACCATGCCCGACTAATTTTTTGCAGTTTTAGTAGAGACGAGGTTTCACCATGTTGGCCAGGCTGATCTCAAACTCCTGACCTCAAGAGATCTGCCCGCCTCAGCCTCCCAAAGTACTAGGATTACGGGTGTGAGCCACTGCACCCGGCTCTTCTTTAAAAAAGAAAAAAAATTTAATTGGATGTTGGGACTTCCTGGCCTGATCATTCTAAATTTCTATTCTGCTCATATTACCCAGCTGTATCCTTTGGTTCTGCTTTCTGAGATATTTATCTATATCTTTGAAAAGCTGATGTCTGAGATATCAACTTTATCTCCCAATTCTTTTACTGAAATGTTTATTTTGGCTATCATTTTTAATTTTGAAGAGTTCTTTTAGTTTCAAAATGGTCTTTTTCTGTGGCATCCTGCTGCTTACATATGCACAGATGCCTTATCTCTGTGGCTATGGTAATATTTGGTAATATATTTGGTAATATCAATAAAATATTACTATGGTAATATTTTTTTCTGCTCTATCATTATGGTTTTGTTCTAGCTCTCTTTTCTCCTCTTTATGTTGGTGTCTGTCTTTAGTGTTAAAACCTTCTTCCAAAGCCAAGCAATCTGCCTAGCCAAGGTGAGTGAGGCTCTCTATAAGCTGACTAAGGAATCTTCCAAGTTAATATAGTTGGTTGAACGTATGCACCCAACTGTACAGCCTCCTGGAATCCCACTGTCTATAGTAAAGACTTCTTTGTTTTTCAATATAAACCCACAAGGAGGAGAACAGGAGAGAGAGAACAGAACCAGAAGTTTTTGAAACTAAAATACAGACAGGCAAGTGGTAACTGACACTACAAATCCACAAAAGCAGAATCCTAAGCTGCCACTGTCTCAAAGTGAAGAGTCAACTGATTATACTACAGAATCCTTAAAATCATAAGGAATTTACAGCATCTGGTACTTCTGGAACAGCAGATGAACAGCAGGTAGACAAGGGGAGCTAAAATACTGAAGACAGGGTGAAAACCACTGGAGGAGCAGTCACAGCCCCTGGGTCCTGCCCCAACTCTACACTCCTGAGCAACAGCTCTTTTTTCACCAGAAATCTGGATTATTCTCTAGAGAGAATAAAACAAGGAATGCCTGGATAAGGTATTCCAGAAATAGTTGAGGGCATGAGTGTCATTCCAAATAAGGGGATTAAGTGAAGCATATACATCCTAAATGCCAAGACCACCAACCCCTCCTCACTACCCGCCTCTTTCCCCCTAGAGGCAGTCAGACGCTTACCAGTCTGAAAATCAGAAGACTATTTTCTAAAAAATGTGACCAGCTCAAGAAGAAAACAATACCAACACCACTATTTCCAACAGATGCTCAGTTCAACATACAACAAAGCTCAAAGTCAACAAGTCCCACCACTGTGAACAAAGCTGTTTTGTCTCCCCATATATAAACAGTTTACTAGATCCTTGCAGAAGGCCTCAAAGATTTAAAAAGAATAACACAAAACAGAAAAGAAGGAAGCTTAAAAGAAACAGACTATGCAGGGAAAAGAAAACTCCTTATATATGTACATAGTCATGTGTCACTTGACGACAGTGACATGTTCTGAGAAATGCATCTTTAGGCAATTTCTTTGTTGTGTGAACATCAGAGTGTACTCACACAAACCTAGATGTTACAACCTCCTAGGCTACAAACTTGCTCAGCACGGTACTGTACTAAATACTGTAGGTAACTGTAACACAACAGAAGGTATTTGTGTATCTAGACATATCTGAACACAGGAAAGGTACAGTAAAGATGTGGTGGTATCATCTCACGGAACCACTATCATCTGTGGAGCCCATCATTGACTGAAATGTCATTATGCGGTGCATAGATGAACTGGATTTCTAGAAGGAAAGACAGAGAAAACAGGAAATCAAGCACAAAATAACTAAAGAAAATATCATAGAACTTGAAGAGCTTCCAGCTTAAACAATGAGAATAGATTCACACCAACGTACATCACTGGAAATTTCAGAATATTATGACAACAAAGAGAACACCAGCTCCCCTAGAGAAAAACACAGCAAATACAGATGATCAGAAATTCCAAGAGCAACATTGGAAGCAGGGTGGCAATGGAATAATACCTTCAAATTACTAACTCTCAACCTGTAAGTCTACACCAGCCAAACAACTGCATCCCTCCTCAAAAAGCTCCTAGATGATATGTCCTATTAAACAAGAGTAAACCAAGAAGACAAGATGCAGGAAATGAGAGATCCTGCACAGGAGAGAGGCGAAGGAAACCCAGGATGACAGCTGGGTACTAGGTACAGACGAGAACCAGTTTGGATCAGAACAGTACCTCCCAAGAGACAGGCATGTCTCAAAGTTCCTGCTGTCCTGCACTATCTTTTTAATGAGGGACAGAGCCAGGTGACCCTGGCCTGTATAACTTGTCTGTACTTAGCTTGTCTTAACTACATACTGATGAAATTCCTACTCTCCCTTCTCTGCTTGATCAGCAAAGGACATTCATTTTATCCCACAGAAGGATTCTGTCTGACCTATTCCTGGGAGCTGAAAGCAGGCACAGAGAGCAGCCTCCCCGACTGCCATATTTCACGCATGTCCAGTACCTTGTCCTTGCTAGAAGCTTTGCCAGACGCTGTGATGAGGGTAAGCCTTGTGTTTCCCAGACTCATTCATGACCTTGTGCGTTGACTTCCCAGAAGGGGCTGTGAAACCTCAGGGACAGTGAAACCACACCAAGACTCATATGTGCTGCTCCTCCTCTCATCTCCTGCAAACCTTCAACTACTAGTGACAAGACTGACCTTCTCTTAACTAGGCTTTGCTTCCTAATCAACTAGCTTTTTCAAAACAAAGCAATACCTACAGTAAAACTATAAAGAAAAGCAAGAGAATGATTAAAAGCAACAATGGTAGTTGCCTCTGAGGTAGCAGGGAGAAAGAAGAGGTTCTCCATGGGGAGCCTCTAAGGTAATGTTCTGTTTTGTTAAGCTAGGTGCCAGCTACATGTGTTTTTGTGTCATTATCAAACTTTATATACACATTTTCTGTACTTCTCTACATACATCTCACACTAAACTGCTTTAAGCTGGCTGAGGCTCTGTGTGGTAGAGGCAGTGTCTGTGGAGAGGTAAGATTCGCTGTTGGGGGATCAGGCAGTGAGCCAGCTTTTTCAGCAGGAGATCCCCAAGTGCCAATATCCATGGGTCAGTTTCCCCAGAAAGGGCCGGGTCTCCTAAGTGGGGAGCATAATAAGCCTGGCTACCAGGCACAGACAAGCAGAGGGATGGAGCTGGGCCTCCCACAGCTCAGTCTGTAAATTTCCTCTATCTCCCTCACTCTTACCCTCAGTTCCACTCTCCACTGTGCCTGGAATCCTCCAATCAAGGGTCTCAAAGGTTCAGTTTTTCCAAAGAACATACCTGGGGAACTCTGTAGGGCCCTGGGGAGGATGGTAGTCACCTGGTTTTGCAGAATGGAGAAAGGACCTCAGGGACTCCAAATAATATAGGACTCCCTGAAGTCCCTTCTCCATTCTGCAAAGCCAGATTTATGTATTTACTGCAATCCCCTTGTTTTTAGCCATGTGCTTCACCTCCTTCATTGCCCCATCACTGGCACTACTGAGGTGTAAGCCTTTCTGGGGGACAGGCACTTGTGCTGCAACTTTCTCCACTCTGCTAAATGTTATTAAATGTCCTCCACCTGTGAAGAGTATGTTTTAAACTCACACAAATTTTAGCTGTACGAGTGCTTCCAAGCGGACTGATTCTGTAAGTAGAACATCTATATTCCCAAATATACCTCAACAGGGATTACCTCCTAGATCACATTTTCAATCTCTCAAAAGATTCTTTAAAATTTTGACACTAGTTTCTATACCTTCGAGGGTCCAGTTCATGGTCCTTGGATCCAGTCACTAATTCCGGATGAATTCGCACATGCTCCATCATTGGCTAGAAGAGTTGAGTTGACAAATTATAAAGGGCTGAATGTTTGTGGAACATCCAAACAATGGAATATTAGTTGACAATAAAAAGGAATGAAGTACTGATACATGTTACAACACGGATGGAACCTTAACAACATTACACTAAGTTAAAGAAGCCAGTCACAAAAGACCACATATTATATGATCCCATTTACACAAACTGTCCAGAATAGGCAAATCTATTAAGACAGAAAACAGATTAGTGGCTGCCTAGGGACTGGAGTTGGGAGGAAGAAAACGGAATTTCTTTTCAAAATTTCCCTGTCTGCCATTAAATACAAAAGGTATAAATGCAGCCTATCTAAACAGTATGCTAAGTAGCAAACAAACAAGCAGTTTTAATTTACCTTGACCACTTCTTCAAAAGTCTCCAGGTTTTCTTTCATACTGTAATGAGAACGCAAAAAGGAGACAAAGTTGCAAGGGTACATTCCATAAAGGCGATGAAAGAGTGCGTACACACTGGCATGGAGATGGACGAGATAGACTTCCGCCACGTGGCCTAGAAAAGGAACCCGTTGAGAAAAGCCTCTTAGTTGGACACAGATTGAGGTGTGCAAAACAGATATAAACAAGTGGCTGCCAGCATGACTTTTTATCTACGTATATTCCCACCTCACTCCAAAGACAGGAAGAGTGGTTTTCTTTTTTTTTTTTTTTTTTTTTTTCCAGACGGAGTCTTGCTCTGTCGCCCAGGCTGGGGTGCTGTGGCCGGATCTCAGCTCACTGCAAGCTCCACCTCCCGGGTTTACGCCATTCTCCTGCCTCAGCCTCCCAAGTAGCTGGGACTACAGGCGCCCGCCACCTCGCCCGGCTAGTTTTTTGTATTTTTTAGTAGAGATGGGGTTTCACCGTGTTAGCCAGGATGGTCTCGATCTCCTGACCTCGTGATCCACCCGTCTCGGCCTCCCAAAGTGCTGGGATTACAGGCTTGAGCCACCGCGCCCGGCCTTAGTGGTTTTCTAAAACGCAAATAAATCTGGACACACCAGACACCCTTATCTCAAATCCATCAATGGCTCCCTATAACCTTTGGATAAACTCTAGTCTACTAGTGTCATCCATGAAAGCCCTTCCTGATCTAACTTTTGCCCTCCTCTCCAGCCACTGCCCAAAAAGGATCCCAAACATTCTCACAATACTGAACTATCTTTATGATGATAGATCTCTGTAAAATTTATACTTTTCCACTGCTGAATTCAGCATGAGCTTCCTGAGGAAAAAAACCATCTTACTGATTTCTCGGTGCTTTGCACTGAACCTGGTATTTAACAAGCACTCAATATTTACAGAATGAATGTGTGAGAATCTTTTAAATCAGTATGTAGTCTTAGCTATGTAGATTTATAATTACAGAGTGAAAAAAACTATTATCTAGAAATTAGCTTAAAGAACTAAGAGTGAAAGAAATTGAACATCTTAATTTAGCCTTACCTAGACCCTGTGGAAACCCATGGCCACAGTATACGTAAAGTTTCTCCACAATAATGAACAGACCATTCCTTTCTCCCAAAGATTCTACTAAACAAGCAGGCACCACGTGGGCCTATGCTTGTAACTGAATCCTGTACAGGAAGCCACAGTGTTCTGTCTCATAGGTCTGACAGACTTCACCCTTTTGATAGGAATACCTCACACTGGGATAACCCAAAGATTCCAAATTTCATATGCTTACAGCTTCTGATTCCTTTGATAGAGCTCTGCTACCTGCCGATAGGGGAAAAAAATAACCAAAAAAACCCCACTGCATTTGAAATTGGAGTGCTAATCACGACACATCGCATTTCCCTCTGACTCCTACGGTACAACAAGTAGGTTCTCAAACCTGACATTTGTGCTCTGTCACAACACAGCAGAAAAGGAAGACAGAAATGTCCCACAAGCTTAGTCCTGTACTGCTGCAATACAGACGGAGGCTGCTTTTCAGTTAATCAACAATCATGAAGTTTTACATCCTACTGCTCAATTTCTCTGACAACCAATCCTTTTAAGCCAACAAAATTAAAAAGTTATCTCAACAGTCATGTTTCTTATATGTGCCTGTAGTGGATGCACCCAAGGTATTCCCTCATCTGTCTGGTAAAAACCACTCATTTCAGCTATAAAAGTCTACATGTCCATTCCTTACAGCATATGAGCAATTAATCAATAACGAAAGCATTCACCTCACAGGGCCCAATAGGTATATGAGGAGATCTGTACCTGGTTTCTTCAGACACCATGATGAAAGACGGCCAAAAATGTCAAAGAAATCAAGAAGATGCTGTTTCCCGGACTGTGGAATCATTGGTAGCATGGTTATCAACACCAAGACGCCTGTTGTGAGGACAACGACGTCAGTGTCCATCTGCAGGAGAAAAGGTCAAACAGGAAACGTCTGTCAGGCACTGGCACCAGGATCGGCATTGTACAGTATGTGAAGAGGCTCTAAACACTGAGAGAATCACAAATCACAAGTTGACTCACATACTCATTTCCCTATCCATAAGGATTACTGAGGGGACAACATTCAAAGAGACTCAACAGGAACACTGAGACCCAGCTCTACTGTAATGAGTCAGTGAGGACCATTTACAACACACCTATGCAAAGGTATCCACGAGATGAGTTCAAACTTGACTTGGGGACACTCAAGTCCTGAAGCCTTAGGATGCCCTATTTATAGCACTTGGATGAAAACAAAAGGAGTTGCTCTTCAACAAAACACAGGAGCACTGCTCTGTTTTCATTCATTCAACCAAATCTTAAGATATTTACTTTTTGTTAATTAAAAAAAAAAAACAAAAAAACACTACACATTGACAAGTAACTTACTATTTTTTAAAGAACTACAACAGAAGTATAACTGAAGGAGAAATTAGTATAGCACTAACAAGTCAACTTAAAGGCTCACTTCAAAGCAGTATTTAGAGACCAGTAAATTAATATATATATATATATGGAAACCTTTGAGTATGCCTATAGTTTAAATATTAAGTCAAATAAATAACTTCAGGCTAACTGAAGACACTTAACACCCAATGAATACTCAATCAACTCTGACTAGCTAGCTATAGCAGCTCACCTGAACCATAATTAAATCATGAATGTTTGCCAGGTAGGTGAAATTCAGATTTATGAAACAAGATATTAATCAAAAGACTACTATGTAGGTTAAGACATCCATTATTCCTATTAGAATAAGAATCTATGAGTCTGGGAATAAAGTTTTAAATATATTTTGATTTTTACATCAAGCATCAAGTCTTTCATTATGGAAGATATCCAGTAAGAATAATATATTGGTAGGAGAATTGAGAATATATGAGACTACATAATGATTCTCAGCAAAAAGAACTAGCCCTGATTTCATTTACCCTAACGGTCTAACTGAAGACTCGTCCATGATTAATATTCAAAACTTACTCTTTTGGAAAAGATAAGTGTTTTGCAATCTGAACTAAATGATGTGCCTCAAAATTAGATTATATTCTCATCAATCCATTAATTAGATGATATTCTCACCAATCCATTAATTAGATTATATTCTCATCAATCAATTTGCTTAAAAAACATTAAGTTGTTAAAACATTAAGTTGTTCCTATTTTTTCAGAATTAAATGCACGTTTTTATAATACCCTACCAATGTGACTCCTTGGGACCCACCTCTAGGGATAATAAAAGAGTTACCCTTCTTGGCAGACACAAAAATCAATTTGCATGGTGCTGTATCAGATGAATCCAATGGTACTGCCATCCTGGAACAAATACTACTGGATATTTTCATGTCTCTGTGAGGTACAGGCAGTTAATATTAACCACATTTTTCTTATTTTATAGATAGAAAACAAGTCCAGGAACTAAAACAGATTAAACAAATAACCCTGAGTATGGCTGCACACCACTGTTAAAACTAAAACCATAAAGTTCTATTTAGATTTTGACTCCCTATATAGAAAAATGAACTAAATTTAGTGCCAAAAATTGAATGCAACTTAGTAGAACTTACATCAACAAAATCTGAATTATAGCTGCAACCAGACCATATTCCTAAATATTTAATAGAAACTTTAAGCCATTCTTCTATTAGCTAAAAGATAATTTAGAAACAGGGATTCCCAAAAGATAATCCAGGATATTTTTAAATGAGGGAAGGCTAAACGATGATGAAATCAAGAGGTTTGGAATAATGTAACATTGAACCCATCTGATCGAAATTTTTCCATACTTGCGTGGACGAGGTATTCAACAGTCACAGTGATATATTTGAGAACTTACTAAGTACCAACTCTAGACAACATTCTGTTTGAGAAAAGCCAAATGCCTAGAAGGTTTTAAACTCTAAAAGTTAAAATCTAGCTTCCTTGCTTTAAGTTACTTAAAATTTCAGAAACTACTCATAAAGCCATTTCATTCAAATCCTTACAAACATCCTACCTTGAGACATTTTAGTAAAGAAGGCAAAAGAGGTGCTTGAGACAGCTTATGCTTCCAAGATGGCTGCAGTCTTATGACATGACCCAGTAACGAGAGGATGGATAAACGAGTGGCGGCTTTACCCACATATTCATTAATCCTGTCCAAGAGGTGCTGAAAATGCAAAAGAAGAAGGGAAATCCTCACATGAATATATGAAGTTAACAAAAATAAAGACAACAATGATGTGCTCCAGTCTCTCAAGTCTTGTTCTAATGTAAAGCAAGGCTCATACAGATAAAAGATCAAATTCAGCATTTTAAAAATCACGTTAGCTAACAAAACACTGCTGCATTTGGCCTGTTTGCAACTCATGAAAAAGGATCCTACAATACATGCATGCAAAAAGGGGGAGACTTGTTCACAGTCCCTCAATAACCACTAGTGCCAAACTGTGTTAGGTTATTGAAGCCATGAGGGCATCCCGCTGGAAGCAGCCACTTATTGCTAGAGCAACCCAACCTACATGGTTTGATCTCAAGTATCAATTAGGTAGTAGAAGTAACGACTCAGACCAGAGTAAATAAAAAAACAAGATGGGCCAGGCGCAGTGGCTTATGCCTGCAATCCCTGCACTTTGGGAGGCTGAGGCAGGAGGACAGCATGAGGCCAGGAGTTCAAGGTTACAGTGAGCTATGATTGTGCCACTATGCTCCAGTCTGGGCAACAGAATGAGACCCCACCTCTTTAGAAAACAAAACAAAACAAGATGTACTGCAAAAGACATGCAATACAAGGTCTTCAAATCCTGGGGAAGTTGCTCTCATATACACACTTAAGACTTACCAAAGTCTGCAAAAACAATGCTTTATTACCTACTTACTAAAAACAAAAGGAAAACATGAAGGAGCCCTCCAAGTACCTGGTGCTAGGAAACAAGACTCATTAATTTGCCATGTAAGTCCTTTGTACTTGAAGCTTTTCCATATTGATAAAAGTCTAAAAATCCTATTCAAAGTATGGGTTGAAATATGGGTATCTATGGGCCAAACCATCACTATACAATTATAGTACTGGAAATGTAAGATTTCTTTAAACAAGATCTTTAACAGTCTCTGAAATATGTTTTATTCTGTAAACTTTTCAAGAATCATGGGTCCTACAAATTAATTTTTATATATAGTTATAAACTGGGAACAATGTCATCAGTAGCACACAGAAATCAAAAGAATAAGCTCGGGATAAATTGCACAGTGGCCATGCACAGAAGCTGTTGTACTCATGGAGAACATATGAAATGCCTACGACACGTCAGCCGTTACCTTGTCATGTGGCTCTTGTAAGGTGGTCAGGATGTGCAACGCCGGCTGAGAGTTGGTTTCCAGGTAATAATCCACCAAGGTGTTTACAAGCATAGGACCACGGTCTAAATCAAGAAAAGGGCAATGGATGATACTTACTCCCCTTAACATCCTAAATTTACCTTACACAGCTGCCTGTCACAAAATCTAGAAAATATTTCTTTATATGCTATTCTAAGTGTTATGCAGCATTACATTTCTGCCTTCTTAATAATAGGATAATCCCAAGCTTATTTGCCTAAATATGCATAAAAACATATGAAGTCCTTTTATTTTTATTGCTTTTTTTTTTTTTTGAGATGGAGTCTCGCTCTGTTGCCAGGCTGGAGTGCAGTGGCACAATCTCAGTTCAATGCAACCTCTGCCTCCTGAGTTCAAGCAATTCTCGTGCCTCAGCCTCCCCAGTAGCTAGCTGGGATTACCGGCGCCTGCCACCACGCCCGGCTAATTTTTGTTTTTTGTTTTTTTTTTTTTGAGATGGAGTCTCGCTCTGTTGCCCAGGCTGGAGTGCAGTGGCATGATCTTGGCTCACTGCAAGCTCCGCCTCCCGGGTTCACGCCATTCTCCTGCCTCAGCCTCCCGAGTAGCTGGGATTACAGGTGTGAGCTACCACACCCGGCCAATTTTTGTATTTTTAGTAGAGATGGGGTTTCACCATGTTGGCCAAGATGGTGTCGATCTCCTGACCTCATGATCCACCCACCTCGACCTCCCCAAGTGCTGGGATTACAGGCGTGAGCCACCACGCCCGGCCCTCTATTGCTTTTTTAATTACAAAAAATAATCCACATCTATTATTAAAAATTCAGGCGATGTAAAAGTACATAAAATAAAAGTGAAAGTGCTCCTCGCCACCTGCCTCCCAACCCACTCTTCACAGATAAACACCCTTAAGTTTAGAGTGTGTCTCTTCAAACCTTTTTCTACTTGTATAATCGCACACATGCAGCCCTCATGTCCACAGACGCAGACACAGTTTGTTCATGTGTGTTTTTTCCACTGAACAATGTGTTGTAACTGCCTTCCCATGTCAGCATCTATGGCCTATTTCATTTCTTTCCGTCCTCCAAGTGTTCTACTACATGGCTCCATATAACTAATTTAACCATTCACCTACTGAAGGATACTTGGGTTTTTCCAATTTCTCACTATACTTCACTCGAAGCTATAATAAGTTACAGATTCTTATAAATGGCCCAAATGGTATGTGTTTTAAAACTGATGATTGATACTCCAAACGGCTGAACATCAATTCACATTCCTGCTCACGGTGCCCATCTCTATACTCAGTATTTAATTTTGCCAACCTGGTAAGCAAAAAAGGGTACTATTTAAATTTGTATTTCTCATACTAAAAAGAGGTTAAGCACTTTTCATATTAAAAACCACGTATATGATTTACAGTTAAAGCGATGTCTGGAATTTGCTTTAAAATATTTGGAGGGTGGGAGAGTCGGGGAGGAAAGAATTTGAAACTGGGTTCATGGGGTTCACTACATGATTCTTACTTCATGTGTGGGCATACTTGAGTATTTCCATAATTGAAAGTTTAAAACACATATAGATACTCTCTTTGGGTGTTTAAAAAACTCTTCAGAAGATGAAAACTAAAATTATCAGCAGGATTCTAGTGGCTCTAAGTCAATCTCTTCTTTTTAGCAGATAAGCTAAAAGGATATTATTTTGCTAACCAGAATTGAGGTTCTCTTTAAAGACAGCTGTCACGTCGTCCCGCACACCCAGCATCGGGGAGTCCAGCATGGCGAGGAGCTCCCCGACATTCGCTTGTTGGGCCATTCTCTCCCTCAAAGGCGCTGTGCCGGCTCCAGGACGTGTGCTACAGGTTCTGAAGGTTCTTCATTGGCGCCACTACCAGACTGAGAAAAAGGAAGATGAAGAGTCACTAAATGGCCCCATTTTTCTCCACAAAAAAAAAATACCTGCAAGACAAACCAATGCATGTGTTCAATGCAATGGAAAGTTTGGCCAGAATTCTCTGGTTCGAACAGTGAGTACATTTGGCTGAGAAAAGAAGATAAAGCATATGAATAATTCTTTGGCGAGTTTATGAAGAGGGTTTCTACAAAATACAACAATCAGAAAGAAACCTTAAAAACTGATACCAGTCACAGTAACTTAATGATAGGATAAAATCTAAGTTTTATTCCTACTTCTGATTCTACCTTGGGTTTTGGCTAAGACTGTATTTATATTTCAAATTATTGATCTAAAAAGCAGATAGTCTTTTTTCAGCAAAAGAACTAAATACATACTATTTCCTTATTGACAATCTCATCAATGGCTAAGAGTCAGTACAGCTGGTTAGGTCACAATTCTGTTAAGTCCAACACCTAGCATAAACTAGGGGTCATTTCTCTGTTTTAGCATACGCCTGTCATCTGAGACATCTAACTGCACATCCAAATACCACTGGCTGCAGGGAGGTATTCACAGATGGGCTCATCAGGGCAAACCTTCAAAAACTCACCCTTCAAAACTCAAGCTGTCTATGGTAGTAGAGCAGCTGCTTTATCTTGATATACAAAAAGCAGCTCATTCCCCAAGTGTTAACTATACACACTTATGATTTCTCCCTCACTTTGGTCTGTGAGGCTGTATTTGTAAAAACAAGTAACAACAGTTATCATTCATAAGACAAGCACTGTACACCTTTTACAAACATCATTGTAAATACTCCTAATATGACCACCATGTAATTGGCACTTTTGTCCCCATTGTACAGGGAGCAGAATGGAGATCAAGCCGTTTGTTCTGGTCACAAAGCTAGCAAGAGGCAAAACCAGAGGAGAAAAACTGATATTGGAACCTGGATCTGACTTAGTCCAAAGCTCCAAGCCCTTAAGTGTCACACTAAGCTAACCTGTGGTTTTCATCATCACAGCAACTCTGTGATGTGATGTGAGCAGGTATCATCCTTATTTTACACATGGGGATATGGATGCCCAAAAAGGATAACATTTCCTTTTCTTTCAGTAAGTGTAAGTAGCAGTTCTTAAGCTTCAATGTGCATCAAAACTACCTGGGATATTTGCTAGAAATGCAATACCTGGGCCCCTTCCAAAACTGAATTTTGGGCTCAGGAATCTATATTTTAATACGCACTCCAGGTAATTCTTAAAATGAGACACAAACTAGTTTTGAGAAACACTATGATAAAGAAAAATCCAAATGAAGAGTTAAGCTGAGGCCAGATGTAGAGGCTGAGGCCGCGCATGGTGGCTCACACCTAAAATCCCAGCACAGTGGGAGGCCGAGGCAGGCGGAACACCTGAGGTCAGGAGTTCGAGGCCAGCCTGGACAACATGGTGAAGCCCCATCTCTACTAAAAATACAAAAATTAGCTGGTGTGGTGGTGGGCACCTGTAATCCCAGCTACTCAGGAGGCTGAGGCAGGAGAATCGCTTGAGCCTGCGAGGCAGAGGTTGCAGTGAGTCAAGGTCGTGCCACTGCACTCCAGCCTGGGCAACAAAGCAAGACTCTGCCTCAAAAAAAAAAAATAAAAATAAAAATAAAAAAAAGAGAGAGAGAGAGAAGCCCCTTTTGCAAGAATGCCACATTTAAATTAGCAATGACCCCCAAAACTGCCAGGTATTAACTTGCTATCATCTATGTTCCTGTTTAATTACAATCTTGTGACATTCACTGGTTTTGGCTCTCAGTAAGTTAGAAGTTCATTTAGCATAAAAATCAATTAAAATGTCTAAATGCCTTTTTGATACCATGGTATAGGAAGTTGCTGACTCATATCTATAAATAAAAATCTTACAAGTAAATCACGTAGGAAGTTAATTTCAAAGAGCTCCAAAATGTGAGACCACCATTGGTAAGATTCTACCGCAAAAATTCAAAACTAAAAAGTAATTAGTATGGTAACAGGTACATACAAATATTTGCTGCATAGTACCTGTATATTATCATAAAAAATACCAGTAAAAATCTTTGGGCCACCATTTTCAAGATGACTTTTTAATAGCACACTTGTCCAGCTAACCCCCACATTGATTTCTACTTCAGGTAAATCACAAATGATTCTCAATTAGTGACAAAGAATGTTGTTCATAAATTTAAAAGTATCTTGTCCCTAAGTTTGGTTTCGTTTCAATAAAATTGTTACTTACCTACTATCTGTCTAGGGAAACTCTGAGTTTGCCTTCTGTGTAGTCAGAAGACGATAATGTCAGATCTGGGCCTCCAAATGCAGGCAGCCCCAGAGCCAGAGTGACACGAGCTCAATTTTAAACAAAGATGGCGCCCATCCAGTCAACTTGGCGATAGTGTGGGCTAATCAGCTTGGGCTACCTAGCCTGTTTTTCTGTTTGCAAAATAAGGTTTTATTCTAAAACATATCAGAAACACATTTTGGCAACAAGTTTTTCTCTCTGGTTCCAAAATTCTACTGTCGGCCGCGTTGGTGGTATAGTGGTGAGCATAGCTGCCTTCCAAAATACTACTGTTTGCCATAGTTTTTAATCTCCAGGAAAAATATAAACATTGGGTTTTATGTGAGATTCTTTGCATAAGTGGCTCAAGTTCAAGCATTTCTGACATTCTAAAAAGCCCTCCTAAGAGTTAAATCATAGCTTTTGGGATCAGTCCCATAACTAGAATATCTCCTGTTTAAGCACATTCAAACATTTGAGGGTACAGTAAGTGCAAGGTGTTAAGTAGGTAAGACAGACTTAGCCAGTTCTATGAAGAATTAAATGTTCTATAGCAGAAAAAAAGACATGGTTCAATATGTGCACAAAAAAGGGGAAGAAACCAGCCCAACTTGGACTCAGTCAGGGGTGGTAGTGGTGGTGGATGAAATGTACACATGTTAAACACATTTTACAGCCTATAGAGACTGGCTGAGAAAAGTCACTTAAAGATCAGCACCACAGACACAATGAAGCATCAGTGTGTTAGCCACAAAAGTCTCTAGCCATAAAAGTCTCTTTTCCACTTTGGAAGTAACTCACCATAGAAAATACCATACGGGAGAAGTTAAAAGACAGCAACTGGGTGAATGGATTTCTGTATTCTATATGCTAAAGCAACATTCCATTTAGTTTAATATTATCTTTAGTGGCCACATACAGTGCACAGTACAGTGTTGTAGATGATGCTAGTCATATTAAGAGGGCACGACCTTCAAGGCCAATCTCCACTCCAAAATCCATCACTCTGCCATCTTCTGGATCTCAGTAAAAGGCACTACCATCAGTTTAAAGCGAACACCCAGGTGACTCCTTGACTCTTTCACCACCCCCACCACCATATCTAATCCATCAGCAAACCCTTTGCTATCACCTCAGTCGAAGCCCCCAACATCTCTCAGAGACAAGGGAGCAGCAGCCCCCCTCACTACTCTCCCTGCTTGTATTCATGCTACCCTACAAAATTCATTTGCCACCAAATAACCACAAGAGACACTGAGATATGAACATCAGGATCTCACTCCTCTGTTTAAAATCATCCAGTGGCTTCCCATGGAATTAATAAGAGCCAATAACATTATGGAACTTATGAAACTCATGAGTAGTCTACAAGGCATCCTAAGATCCAGCAAGTTATTAACCTCCCAACCCCCCTCTGCCTCTTCATTCCTCTGCTCTAGTCCCAGTCTTCCCAAACACAGGAATAGTGGTTCTTTCTTGCTCAAGGTCTTTGCACTTGCTGTTCCCTCTCTGCATGGAACACTCTTATCCCACATCCTTGCACAGCTGACTGTCTCACAGATCTCTGATGGGCCTCCCCTGACCACCCAATCTAAAGCAGCAGGGAGGTTCTTAGTCATCACTTTTCAATAAAAGATACTTTGTAATTCATGAGAAACCTTGAACCAAGTTTAAACTAGTAACCAGATTTGATCCAGCAATACTTATGATCTCAAAAAACATGGAAAGCAGGGATCTGCCAAAGTTCAGTTTCAGACTCTATACTCAGCCAAAATCTGCTGGCTGTCTGGCTTTGGCACAGGTGTTTTGTTTTTGTTTTTTAATAGAGACAGAGTCTCGCTCTGTCGCTCAGGCTGGAGTGCAACGGCACAATCTTGGCCCACTGCAACCTCCACCTCCTGGGTTCAAGCGATTCTCCTGCCTCAGCCTCCCAAGTAGCTGAGATCACAGGCGCACACCACCATGCCTAGCTAATTTTTGTATTTTTAGTAGAGACGGGGTTTTACCATGTTGGCCAGGCTGGTCTCAAACTCCTGACCTCAGGTGATCCTCCCACCTTGGCCTCCCAAAGTGCTGGGATTACAGGTGTGAGCCACCACACCTGGCAAAAAATGTCTTAAAAATGAGGACAAAAGTATAAGCAAGAGTACCCCATGAAAAAAGAAAAATGCTATTGAAAGTTGGGGGGGGGGTTTGTTTCCAAATAAAAACAATTGCTAAAGGCAGCCAATAATTTTTAGTAATTGAAGAGTAAGGATCTTTGAGGCTTGCCAAGCTATGAATCCCAGGTACAAGGTTCCTTCCAGAAAACCATCTACCAGAAACTTTCCTGAATTCTGTTTTGTCCAAAAATGTTACCAATGAGGCTGTGTGCCAGCTGAGATGATATTACACACCTGTGACATAGTGACCACAGGAGTAACCTAGCAGCCAGTAGTGTCCACAAAGTATTTTTCCTATATTAAATTTTCGAACTTCTAAAATCTGACTACTAAAATGCAATACAATTACTATGGTGAAAAATGTTTAATAAAATTTGAGATTTACTTTTGTATCTCAGAATTTACATTTTATGATGGTGATATTTAGCTTGGACCTCAATGATCTGAACACTTAACCCTTTGACTTTGGGTTCAAATTCATATACAGTGGACTTCTAAAAAAGGAACAGTATGAAGCACACACAAAAACACTGAAAATGAAAAATCAGACTCAAAATTTTCCCTACTTGTGAGAGAACAATACTTAACTTTCTTGTTAGACAGTCTACAGTTTGTATCAAGACCCTACTTACGAACTGATGTAGAGCTGTAAGACAAAAATCTCTACCTTATTTCACAATTCCTATGACAGAGGTGAGGCAGACAGTGACAGAATACAGTAAACAGCAACCACTGAGCCTTGGCATGAGTCACACAGCTATCCATGTATAAAGACAGCAGACCAAGCACCTCCTGTCTTCCCTACACCCTTCCTATACACAACTCTGTTGCACTTGGCACTATTACTGCTAAACCAAAATTACAGTTCAGTGATTAGTTAGGTCACTAAGAGGAAATTCCACCACGGAACTGCCGGCACCTCAACATTTATGAAGGATATATTCTGAGACAGGATCCTCCAATTCCTAAAAACTACTATAGCATATAACTTATCTCTCAAAAATTAATTTAAGACAACAGATATAGCCATGTTAAGATGCAAATGCGGCCGGGCGCGGTGGCTCAAGCCTGTAATCCCAGCACTCTGGGAGGCCGAGGCGGGCGGATCACGAGGTCAGGAGATCGAGACCATCCTGGCTAACACGGTGAAACCCCGTCTCTACTAAAAAAAAATACAAAAAACTAGCCGGGCGAGGTGGCAGGCGCCTGTAGTCCCAGCTATTCGGGAGGCTGAGGCAGGAGAATGGCGTAAACCCGGGAGGCGGAGCTTGCAGTGAGCTGAGATCCGGCCACTGCACTCCAGCCTGGGCGACAGACCGAGACTCCGTCTCAAAAAAAAAAAAAAAAAAAAAAAAGATGCAAATGCTCACTCACCAGCCCAAGGGTTCTCAGCCCAGGATGTACATTAGAATCACCTGGAGAGCTTACAGAAACTCTGGAGCATATCACATTTGGTTTGTTTTTATAAACCCATGCGGATTTCTAAGGTGCAGCCAGGGTTAAGAACCTCTGCACTAGTTAAATGACTTGTGTCAGCACACAGGCTTTAATTTAATGAAGTGGTTAAAACCAAACTTTGCTGCTCAACAGAGCTGAATTGAGTCCACCAAGTACTAGCTATACTCCTTTAGGAAAACTACGTGACATCTTTGAACCTGAATCCTCACCTGAAAAATGGGGATACACCGAAAGTGTGGCTGTGAAGAAGAAAAGTAATCCATACAATGCACTTTGCACAGTGTCAGGCACTGAATAAGCAACTAATAATCATCAGTAATGCTAATTACTTCATGCCATAGATGGTCCAGTTCCTGGCAAGTAGCTAAAACTGTAAATGTTAAATCCCTGAATGCACAACCATGGGCAAGATAATTCCCTCCCATCTTCCTCTAACCACTGGCCTGGTTAGACCTTACCTGTTCTAGGGACAACTGGTACTTCAGTTTCCAGTGCTGTCAACCTGGTGTCTTTCATGGTCACTGAAGGAAGAAAACATATGCACAATGAAGCAAAATCCCAGATGCAATCAGAAGCGAGTTAGGGGTTCATCTGGCACAAGCTTCTTCCTCCGCTATCCCCAACAGGTGGCCACCACGTTTCCACTGGAATGAACACTCATAATCACTGGAAGCACGTGCCTCTCCCCGTCTACATTTCTGAACAGCTGGTTGCTGGAAAATTCTTTATATTGTGCTGAACTTGTAATCTCTGTCTTTTGTTAATGTCTGTTAGAGGTATAAATGAATGGGCAGGATAGGCCCTAGAATTAGAGAGTTCCGGGTTAAAATCCAAGCTCTGCAACTTATTAGTGTGTAACATTTGGCTATTTATCTTAAGTCTCCAAGGTCTAACTGTAAATTACCTTGTCTGTAAAGTTAGAATAATGATGGCATCAAGCTCATAAGGCTTGTGGGGATTACATGAGATTATGCATCCTATTGCCCTTGGCACAATGTGGGGCACACCGAAGTTACCAGAGGAGCCATGTGAGGCAGGTCCAGGACAGTGAGGGGCACAAAGCACTGAGTGGGCCAGCAGGCCCTCACTGCCTGCCACAGTTCCCACAGTCCTCACCCCTCCGCAACCCTCCCCACCACCTTGCCTCACTGACCTTTCAGTTCCTTGGTCAAGCCACATGCTCCCCATTCCTGAGCCTAAGAGACTCTACCTTTGGCTCCTCCTAAACTCACTCTTCATCCTTAAAATCTCAGCTTAAATGCTCACTTCCTCGGAGAAGCCCCCCTAGGCTCCACTTCCCTCCCACTCCCACCTTCCAGACTAGGTCAGGTCCCCTGTTATGCTCTTGCAGCCTATATTTCTTGTGTCACTTACCACAACCCAATTAAATAAGCTCGATTAATTACTGAACATGTCTCCTTCACTAGAAGTTATATCCAGGGAGAGACTGCAGCTTACTCAGTACTGTATTTCAAGCAGCTACCATGGTGTCTGGCACTTCTTGATTGAATGACTAGGAGTTAAAATCTTTCTTTCTTTTCTTTTTCTTTCTTTTCTTTCTTTCTCTCTTTCTTTTTTACAGACAGGGTCTAACTCTTAGACTAGAGTACAGTGGAGCCATCATAGTTCACTGCAACCTCAAACTCCTAGGCTCAAGTGATCCTCCCACCTCAGTCTCCCGAGTAGCTAGGAATACAGGCGCACACCACCATGCCCAACTAATTTTTTTTTTTTTAAAGATGGGGTCTCACTCTGCTGCCCAGGCTATTCCCAAACTCCTAGCCTCAAGCAATCCTCCCATCAAGGCCTCCTAAAGTGCTAGTATTACAGATGTGAGCCACTACACCTGGCCAGTATTTCTTAAATAAATGTCCAAAGCCTAATTCTGCCTTCAGGCAACATGACTTAAATTTAATCCTTCTACAAGAGACATAAAATATTTGTGAACAGCTACCATTTTTCTATTTTCTTCTCCCTTTTACCCCACTTTGTCCAAATTAACTTGTATTAAATATCAATGCTAAATGAGTATATATCAATACATTCTAGTTTGCTTTTAAAATATGGGTCCTTCAAACTATATTTAGGTACAATCTGATCACTAGATTGTAAACTCCATGAGGACAGGAACCATCTGGGACACCTAGGGTCTATCCTGGCACCTGGCACACAAGAGGCAAATACACCCTGCTCAGATCAGGTAAGATGTAATCAGCTTCTTTGGCAGCCATTCCAGAGTTGAATAGAGTGTGAAAGCTGAGCTTCATATACTACAGACACCCAATTACCCTAAACATGGAAAAAACTTGAACCAACTTCTTAAATGTACAACCATGGCCAAAGTCAAACTAGTGGACTGAGGAACTCTCTAACAATTAAAATCACTGTTCCAGATGACAGGGTAATTCTATTTCCATGTGGAACACATTCCAGACATTAAACTCCACTGGTCTCTTCAGTGGCACCTGCAAGCCTGTGAACAGTGTTGCAGGCAGGCTGGTCCTCCAGAAAAGAGGGATCATACCATTCTGACAGGGAGTGCTTGCCTGGTCACACTCAGTGCAAGTCACAGGGCTTGAATTAAAGTGCAGGAGCCCAGGCCAGGCACGGTGGCTCACGCCTGTAATCCCAGCACTTTGGGAGGCCAAGGTGGGCAGATCATCTGAGGTTGGGAGTTTGAGACCAGCCTAACCAACACGGAGAAACCCCGTCTCTACTGAAAATACAAAACTAGCCAGGCATGGTGGTGCATGCCTGTAATCCCAGCTACTCGGGAGGCTGAGGCAGGAGAATCGCTGGAACGCAGGAGGCGGAGGTTGCAGTGAGCAGAGATCATGCCATTGCACTCCAGCCTGGGCAACAAGAGCAAAACTCCATCTCAAAATAAATAGATAAATAAATAAGTAAAGTGCAGGAGCCTCTAATCTTAAAATCAGAATCTTAAAATAAGCAGTTAGTCCAGTGAGTCATATAGACTTCCTCTTGCAACTAATCCGTGTTGGACATTTCACCTGAGAAGAACTATCTAAGGCAAGGGTAAAATTAGGATCTACACCAGATGAGATCCTGTAGACTGCCCAGCCACAACCCCTGTCCTCCATCAAGGCTCTACTCTAGGAAAGTAGTGCACACCACCAAAAGGTGGTGGTGGTTGGTTTTTTTGTTTTGTTTTTTGAGACAGAGCCCCACTCTGTCACCCAGGCTGGAGTGCAGTGGCCTGACTGTGGCTCATGGTTCACTGCGACCTTCGCCTCCCAGGCTCCAGCAATCATCGCACCTCAACCTCCCAAGTAGCTGGGAATACAGGCACACACCACCATGCCCGGCTAATTTTTGTATTTTTTGTAGAGACAGGGTCTCCCCATGTTGCCCAGGCTGGTCTAGAACTCCTGGACTCAAGTGATCCATCCACCTCAGCCTCCCACAGTGCTGGGAGTACAGGCGTGAGCCACCACCCCCTACCTAGCAGAATGTTTCTGTCCAATGCTCAATGTTAAGACTTTTAAATTCTTTATCACTGCACTAAAAATGATAATGGTACTAAATTGGTAGCAATTTTATGTTGGTATGTCAAAGGCTACCTACTATTCTACTCTTATTTATATTTTTAAGTGTTTATTGACTTACTCATTTGTATTTCAATCCTGCCCTACGGGGGGTGCTACCAGGCACCATCACTCTGGTCAGTAAAGTGAGATGTGATTTGTGAACCTCCTGAAGGGAAGGGAGGAGTGCAGATGGAAACACCTGGCAGACCAGAACACCAGTATCAATCCATGTCCTTATCTTCGAAAGCCAAATCTAAAAAGAAACCTGACTCCAGATCTAGAATTTTTTCCCTTTCATATTGGACCCAAAAGTTGTGTTCTCACTTATGTTCATCATTATAACTTCACTTCTATAAGCAATCTTTTTGAATAAAACATAGGTTTGCGGAAGAAGATAAGGGCTCTGGGTTTTAAGTATTTTGAGATGAAACAGAAGGCACATAGGTCAATCTGTTTTCACCATTCATCTTAACTAATATCATTCTTTAGGTGTTTACAGACGGATGGCTTATATGCCTAGGATTACACATGAACTCCAGCCTAACAGCCATGGAGAGCTGTCAATTAGCAGGACCCGTATGCCATTTTTTTCACATATCTCTGCCCTAGCCAAGATGCATTATGAGCTGTGAGAGCCAAGAGGTATATATACCTTTTGAAAATACTAGTGGCAGACACCTAAGATGTCTTTAGAAAGGGTTTATCTAACTTTTCAAAAACAAGTGCTGTGATATGTGGCCTAGACACTACCCCTCCACGACTCCTCAGGATTGTAGGTAACGTCAAATAGGTGACTGCAGATCAATTGGCCTAAGATAATTTTGTACACATTTGTCTATGATGTAAAAATGCACTACATGTGTAAATGAAGGCGGATGTCTCTTCACTATAACTTGTTTTCTATATCCAATTTTTTATCCATAAAAATTCAAGGACAATTCAGACACAGGTCCAGGCATGGACGGACTATTTTATTATCAGGTACAGTTAGATAGAGCAGAAACGTTACACTGTTAGGTTAATGCTCTGCTCTGGCTCAGGAATTCTCAGGTGACTTCTTAGGGTAATATTCTATCAAGTGAACCAAGGCGCCTTCAGCACAAATGCATCTAAAAAGGGTAAGATACTTGCTCCCATTCTCTCTTCCTATCAGTGCCTAGAAGGAAGGAGAAAAGGGTAGGAAATAACTGCTTACTATGTGAGAGTAAAACAGCTGATGGTAAAACCTGCCAACACGTGTAGTCATGTGTGATTTAAAAGGTCTCAGCAGTGGGAGTCCCTCTCAAGGACAAACTGGGGTAGGAGAGCTCCAACTTGCCAGATTCTCCATTCAGAATTTCTGCCATTAGGGGCCTTGATAGATGGTTTGCTAAAGCTTACATCCTATTGCAAAGGTGAAGAATCTTCTAGTAACTTGCGTATCAGGCCAGAGCTTGATTGTGCTAAGGCATATCTCAATAATGCTTATGTTTTGACTTTCTATTAACAGGAACAACACTATTTACTAAGAAAATACAGGCTGAACAGATACCATGTATATTTCAAAAAGACACTACCCAGAGCTTCTCCTAAAAGAAATATAAAGCAAACTGTGAGATATCTTTAGGTTTCAGGTTTACAGGACCGAAATAGAAGTATTCTAGGGAAAAAGGGTGTAGTTTGATAGTCTAGGGCAGTGGTTCTCAAAATGTGGTCCTGGCACCACTAGCAGGAGCATCACCTGGGTATTTGTTAGAAATGTAAATTCTCAGGCCTTTCCCCAGATCTCTGAATTAGATACTTTGGGGGTGGGGTCTTCTAGGTAATTCTGATGTCCACTAAAGGTTCAGAACCACTGGTCTAGGAAGAAGAAGGATGAAGGTAAAAAACATTCATTCATTAATATACCTCCGTTGAGGTTCAAAAGGAAAAAAATATATATCGTGCATAAACCTTGGGAAGAAGGCTCAATGGAATTCTCCCAGGTGCTAAAGGTACCAGCACAGACCGAACGCCAAGCCTGACAAGCACTTAGCAGATTACATACCTGGGTATACTACAGAAGTTTAACAAAATAATTTATAACCCAGACGGTACATAAGGCCACCTTCTGACTTGGGCCTTTCCTGCCTACTAGTTAAAAAACAAAAAAATTGTTTTTAATGAAGCCTAAGTCCATTTTTAGAGCAGTAATCTATCTAAAATGATCAGCTGGGTTTCAAGCTGGGTCCATAAAGTCCCTGAAGCCATATCCAAAATTCCATGTCTGTATGAATTTTTTTGGTGATGATGGGACATGAAGGGTAGAAGAGAAATTTGGTCCATAGCTTCCCACAGATTTTCAGAGGGGAACTGAGTCCACACACCTTCCCACCACCACCAAAGTTAAGAACTACTGACCTGACCTGTGAGTTAATTTATGAGGTCAGCAGATGAAGCAGTTTATCACAGAGGAAGACTAAATGTTTGGGCTGTGGCGTCAACCAAAAAGGTTCATATTCCAGCTCAGCCACCGAATAAGTAACTTTAGGCAACTTACTCTAAGCCTGTTTCGTCCTCCCATGCTGCCTCTTAAGGCTGTAAGAAGTTAATGGGGAATCAGACATGTAAAATACCACAGTGTTTGGCACATGAGTACTCAAAAAATGTAAACTTTATTGTAACAATATTACTACTTAACAAAAATGTATTGCTGGGTACATAATGCTTAGCAGTCTATCCATTTAACAAGTGCTATTTGAAACACTGATAAAACCATTGTGTAACTTAAAATGGATACAGTTCAAGTTTGTTACTATGCTCTGTGAACTACTCAAAGTAGCAGTCTTAATTATTGCAGACATTAAGGTCACTGCCTCTGCTCTTCCTACAGCTCCCCTCTGTGTCTTCCATCACATCACCAACAGAAGGGCAAAACTGTCCTTTGTCACTCAAACACTTCCCGGCCTCTACTGCCATCATATTTACTTAAGAGAGTGACCTGTGAGTTGTAGGGCAGTAACTACTATGCTTTATCTTGGACTAAAGCACAGTTTTCAAGGCATTTTACTTACTAGGTGTAAATCTGAATTAATTCAACTGTAAAAAGTATTGTTACCTTTTGCTGATTCCCTGTCCATAACAAAAGCTAGCACTGAACAAGAGAAAGGACAAGAAACTGACAAGGTTCTGAGACAGTATATTTTATATCCAGCGTGTAAAATTTGAATTTTTATTCTCCCCCATGAAAACAGACATAAGGTTACTAAATTCTAGCAACTACAGGCTTAAAAAGTAAACCAGAGAAAGAATAATCTCAAATTGTTGACAGTTTACCTCTTTCAGATGAACTTAAATGGAGAATGAGTATTTCATGCCATCCAAATTATATTAGTTACCAATTCATGATCTGAGGTTAAAAAAAACAAACTCAGTGTTTGAGTGTATGCTACATAGACACACTTCAAGCAAACAGCCACAGATTTTAATGCTACTAAGTACACTTTCTTTCATGCCTTCGGCTACTTAAATGACAAAACCAATGCAAAGACTAACCTTTCAGAGATTTATAGCATGGGAAACTTATAGGGAATTACCTTTTTAAAAAGTATTATGATGTAAAGGAAAGGATAAATGCTAAACAGATCTTCACCCAACAGGGTAGGCGCAAAGTCACCAATTTGCTTGGTTATTACAGAACCATTAACACGTTGCCTCAATCGATTTAGTCAAAATGTTTAAATGACACCCCAAAGGACTTTAAATCACAGAAATGTAGGCCTAGAAATACTCATTAATTTACATTCCAACTTTTACTTCACCGATGAAGACACTGAGGCTCAGAGAACTTAAGTGACCCACTGAAGGTCAAAAGCTATCTGACTCTTTAGGAGAGCCTGAAATGGTTGAGATATTGCTGTATGTGGCTCATCGGCATTCAAGAATATCCAATTAATTCCAGGAAAAGCTAATTTTAGTTCACTATGGGCCTGGAACCCAGAAATAAACATAGCTGTAGCCTAACAAACTTCAAATGAAGACAGAGCTATAAGATCAAGTCGGCTCTAATTCAGAGCCCAAAATCCACCCAATACTACATACATAAGAGGCCAGAAGCTATTTTAAGAAATACCTCTGCGATAAATAATAAATGAAAATAGCCAGATTGATACTTGAAGCCAGTGGTCCTCAACCTCTGGTGCACATCGGAATCAGTCTTCTTCCAAAATACATACACAAGGTGTCCGAATATGTAGGTCTACCTACTATAGTGCCAAATATCTGTACATCGAGGTTCTCATGAGCACTATGGTGTCAGATCTCTTGTTTCCAGCAAGTTCATTATTCTGCAAACATTACATACAGAGGTATATATTAGATTTGCCCTAGTAAGACTGTTAAGTTTCATCTCACAAGTGAAACCAGGCATGCACAAAAGGCATCATATTACACCACAACAGTAGCAGTATCAGTTTTTACTCTTAATCCAGTGAGGAAGAGGACAACTGAGTCACAGGACTTGAAGCACTCTAATTTTACGAAACAAAAAGGCCGGTAGCCACCTGCTTTCTAACCAGGAATTCAGGAACATCCCAAGCGTTTATGACACCAGGAAATGTATGAAGCAGAGAAAGTTTACATCATCTGCCCTTCTAGGCACGTGATGTAAGAGTGTTTTGGATAAGATATTAACTTTAGTAAGAGGATATTTTCTGTTTACATCTTCTATAAATACCCCTTAAGTTTACACCAGGTGGTTAGAGGAAGATTCTGCAGCTCCCCAGGGCAATAGCAAAGAATGTTTCAGTGTTTCTGAGGAGCCTCATTTGCCTGATGCATGACTGTTAAAGGTACATTTCCCTACACGACCCTAAATCAGTTTTCACATTTGCATATTCCAGGTTTACTCAGGAATGCTCAACTTAAGAATCACAGGTGGTTGCTTGGTAAATCAAAGGCTCCCCAAAGATTAGGTTTTATAATGCTTCCCAAAATTTACAGCTCCACTTTGCCAGGCTGTTTGAATTCAGATGACTCCAAGTTGATCCCAAAATTATAAATCAAAGTATCTCAGAAGAGTATTATTCCATTTTAGCACTTTTATAGCTTACTCTATGCAACGTGAAGTGTTATTTCTATGCTTTCTATTTAAAAAAAAAAAAAGAAAAGCCAGCAAGGATTTTAGCAGGACTTCTTTCTGCAGTAAACTCATCAGTTTTATTAAAATATCAAGTACTTTTTAGCCTAATTTAGACTAACAAATTTACATGCACAACACTGCCATCCCAAACAAAAGCTAAGGCGGATAAGCCAAGTGCATCCCCCCACTTTAACATTAAACAGAACACAGGTGCATAAACCGTGGCTAAATGATAAATTTTAACACGTACAGGTCAGCTTTGATCCAATAACAGATAAATTTAAGAGTCATATCTTTGGAGTCAGTCAGATTCCAGCAGTTTCAGTCCTGGCTCAGATACAATCGGGGTGTGATCTTACGCAAAGTACCCTGCTCTCTCCGGGCCTCAGTTTCTTCATTTGAGAAGACTGGAGGTGTTAATAGTGGCTGCCTCTTCTCTTTGTCGTGAGGACCAAAGGAGATAATGACTGCTAGGCACCTCCACAGTGCCTGGCACACAGAGAGCAAGCACTCCATTAACGTTAGCTGTTGTTCTTAGTTAGGAGGACCGCGTCCCCTCCCAAGTCCCCACCACAAATCCAAAACACACAAAGCAAAACTCTTTAACAGGAAACACAAAGAAAGAGCTTTAATTCTACAAGGTCCCTCCGACTGCAGGCTCTTCATCCTCCAGTTCCTCAAATGAATGAATGAACGCCTAGGAGTGGCTCTGCAAATAGCTGTCTCTTAGGAATCACCTTTGCCGACTTTAAGGTAACTGTCTTTCACCATCAATTAAACACCCACAAGTACACCCAGAACGAGGCACAACAGTCATGCAAATTTCAGCGGAGACACCGAGTCCGGGCGAGTCCTTGATCCCCACAGGCAACCTCCATTCATTCTCCACGCCCCTCTACCCCGACCCCTCTCTTTAAGTTCTAGGACCAGCCCTACACTCGCGACCCTTCCCCTCCCGCCAAGGGTCTCTACCGTGCCCTCCGCACCTAGCGTGAACCTGTCACCCCACCAAGTGAGGGGCTGACGAAGGGGCCCACCTCACCCCTGCCCGAGGGACCGAGGCCCGGGGTGCAGCCGTCCCCTCGGGCGCCAAGGAGGGGCGAAGTGCCCGGTCCGGCTCGTCTCTCCTCCCCACAGACCCGCCAGTCCCGGCCGGGCCCGCCGGAGATAGCGCGTAATAAGAGGGAGGGGAGAGCTCTCCGACCCCCCCCTTCCCCGGGATCCCTACCAAGCAAGTGAGCCTCTTGCTCCAGCCCCTCCGAGCCTCCCCGACTGCAGGCATGGTGCCGAGGCTGCCCCAGGAAGCCCCCATAAAAAGGAGGGGGAGACACCCCCATACTCACCCACCGTCTCCTCCCCCTCAGCTGTTTACCTCACAGTCCCTCCAGCCTACAGGGCGCCGCCATCTTGGACGTACAGCACCTCCCCCGTCGTGAAAGGGCCAAGGCCGTCGGCGGCCTCCGCCACGAAAAAGAGTCCCCCTCCAGCGCTCCCCTCCTTCTCGAAAGGAAGGACAGACGGCCGCGCTCGGCAACCTCGCCGGAAGGAAGAGGCTCTCCCACTCATAACTCACAATGCGGGTTGGACGAGAAAAAAAAAGCAAGGAGGGTTTTAATGGAAGGGGGCGGGGCCAGGCGGAAGGATCCCGAAAGGAGGCTGCTAAGAGATCTTGTGACTCCGCGAAGGAGGCAAAAAGAAGGGCCGGCGCGGCGGGAGGAGCCAAGCGAGAGCCCAAGGGGCGGGGCGGGTGTCACGTGACTGGCGGGCGGAGGGACACGGCGGAGAGGCGTAAACAAGCTGGAGGAGGCTGGGTGTGGTTCGAGCGCCCTGCCATTTGCACCCCCCGAGTCGTTTCTGCCCTTCGCTTGCCTGGCGACCCCCGAGGGTCTCTCTGTGGGCGGCCACAGAGCAGCGATCCTGTTTCCCAAGGAGCCGCTGGGGCCCGCGTGGGTGAAGGGCCTACTTGGGAGCCTTGGAGTTGCGGCTCACCTAGCAAGGGGCGGAAAGCTGGGGGCCAGGGCAGCCCTCCTTCCTGGGCTGAACATTTGCAGAAACCCGCCTCCGGGATTGCGGGGGACCGCCCTGGCGTCTGCCTTCAGGTAGCTCACACTTCACACCTAGTCATGACATCTAGGGAAAACCAGCCCTAGTAGGAGGCAGCTTGAAAATCAGAAGGCCTTATTGCGTTTCCTGCTGAAACAAGGCTTTAGGTCCTCCAAGCCTCAGTTTCTTCCTCTGTGAAATGGGCATAATGACATCTGTGACGTGAAGAATCAAGGAGATGAAGTATGGACAGCGTTTAGCCCAGAGCCCTGCGCCTAGTAAATACTCACTCACTAGGTAGGTGGCCGTTATTGCGAGCCTGAGTATGATGGGCTCCATCCAGCACGAACACAAAAGCTCTGGGAGAGGAGGCAGAGCGAGATGAAGTCGAACTGCGGGATATGAAAGGCATTTTGAAGGAGTAGGCATCAGGCTGGGTTTTAAAGGAAAGGTAGGTTTTATGAAATATTAGGTTGGTGCAAAAGTCATCACAGTTTTTGCCATTAAAACCGCGATGATTTTTGCACCCACCTAATAGAACCAGGCGAAGCGGCTGGGGAGAGGCTATTCCAGGCAGAGGGAACCAAAGGAGCAAGAGCCTAGGGACGAAAAGGTGCTGGGTGGGTTATGGGAATAACAGGTTTTGTCATGGGAACCAATTGGGTCACAGTGCGGGGCAACCATAGTTAAGGGGGGCCAGATGTGTCAGTAGCCAGCACCGTGGCTGTTGTCAGAATTCGGAGCAGGCCCTGAATGGTACTGGGTAGGGCCGCCGCTGGTCAGTGTAGGGCCTTGGTGAGACTTAGAAAAATGGCACCCCTGGGCTGTGTTTTGGCCCCTGTCCACCAGCCCCAAACCCTGCTGCGCCCTTGAGCAGTGGACAACCTTTATAAACATAGGTCTAGAGCCATGAAGGCTTAGGAGGGAGGTGGAAATTGAGCTGTTTCCTCTGTTCTAACACAATCGCTGGGGGGAAGCTAAGAGTTCTAGATTCAAACAGACCAGAGTTTGAATGTAGGTTTCATCATACTAACTGGATGAGCCTTAGTCTCCTTACCTGCAACATAGGGCTAATAACAATGGTAGCTCATGGGGATTTGGGGTGAATTCAGTGAGACATTAAGCTCTAAGTGGCACAGAGCCTACTCCAGTTAATGTTATTTTTGATAACTGTTACGTGCCAGCTGTCAGCGTTCATCACTTCCAGAAACGGATCCACCAAACACTAAATTCTTCTGTGTCACCACCCTAGCATAGTCTGCATGGGGTCCAGAGATGGAATGGTCGAGGGAAATGGGGAAGGATCTGGGTTCTCTCAGTTCCACGAATCTGCAAACTACTTCACAGAAACAAACTCGTCCCTTTGCATTCACACCAGGGCAGGGCTTCACATGTCTTCAGAGATTTCTGAGACCACCAGTGATGAGAGACCTAAGGAGGAGGGCAGGGGGAGCAGCGCTGCTCTGGAGCTCTGACCCAGGAAGTCCCCCAGACCCTGACCTTCCTTGGTTCCATGACCTCATCCTGCAGGAATGCGTTCTGCCATGGAGGAGAGCAGCCATACGCAGAGCTCATCAACTGCTCGCTCTGCAGGGGGCCATAACCACATTGTCACTGTTTCTACACTGTCTGGAAGAAGAATGGTCATTGTTATCTCATTACGGACCACCAGTGGCTTGCGAGAAGAGGCCGAAGATGACAGGCAAAGACAGCTCTACCACCATCTCCCGCCACTTACCAGGCTGTGCCACCAAGATGCTTTCTGCTTCTCTGGGGTTGATTTTTGTCGTTTGCTTAACAGACACTATTCAGACCACTACCTTCCACACAGCACCCTGGAGCCTCCCTGTGACGGGGCTTCCTGGCTGGCCTGTCTGAGCAGGAAAGGGCTGAGCCCTGCGTAGGCAGGCATGCTGACGGGATGCACGTGGTGGGGGACATCTGCTGCATTTGGCTGTGTGACATCTCCCCCTGGCCTTCTGAATAGGTGAACCGCCCTTCCTCGATTCTTTCAGTGCTGATGGTCCTCACAGTCACAGTACCAGCCCCAGGCCACAGCAGGTGGACCAGGCCTGGCCAATCTGAGATGCCCATCATGGAGGTTGTTAAAAGAAAACTTAAGTTCAATGAGATGAAATTTAATTGAGCAAAGAAAAAAGAGAGAAAGAATTCACGAATGAGGCAGCCTCCAGAATCACAGCAGATTCAGAGAGACTCTAGGGGTCAGAACAAATTTATAGACAAAGTACAGTGGCCTGGCGCAGTAGCTCACTTCTATAATCCCAGCACTTTGGGAGGCCAAGGCAGGTAGATGGCTTGAGGTCAGGAGTTCAAGACCAGCCCGGCCAACATGGTGAAACTCTGTCTCTACTAAAAATACAAAAATTAGCCGGGCATGGTGGCAGGCACCTACAATCCAAGATACTTAGGAGGCTGAGGCAGGAGAATCACTTGAACCTGGGAAGTAGAGGTTGTAGCGAGCTGAGATTGTGCCACTGCACTCCACCCTGGGCAACAAAGTGAGACTTGGTCTCCAAAAAACAAACAACAACAAAACAAAACTAAAGTGACGTACAGGAGTCGGAAGTGAGGTACAGAAACAGTGAGATTGGTTGCAGCTCGGCGTTTACCTTATTTGAACAATTTGAACACTCAGCAGTCTATGAGTGGTTGAAGCATGGCTGCTGGGATTGGCCAATACTCAGCTATTGTTACAGGTGCATACTACTAAGTTAAGTTTTCAATTTTGCGTGCCTGTTTAAGCGGGGTTACCGTTCGTCCACAAGGACTCAAATATATAAGTACGGAGTCCTTCTCAGGCCATATTTCGTTTGCTTTAACAAGCAGACATGGTTGGTCTAGAGTGGACCTGTGACTTGAGCTGGACTAGAGTGCTCCTCTGGGTCTTTAAAGATGGGTGTTTTTTTTTAAAAAAAGCAATTTTTTTCTTTCCTTTGGGGTCACTAAACTGCGATGAGGAAGCTGTGGCCTCTCCCTTCCCCTGTGCTACAGCAAGGTGTGTGACAAGTCGAGTTAAAGAGTGAAAGAGACGGAAACAGAGATGGAAAGAGAAATTCATACCGCTATCTTCTGCATTTCCAGAGTCCCTGAAACCAGCTTTGCCCTGGCCTTCCAAGTTCCATGAAGTAATAACTATTTTGGCCAATGCTAGTTTCATTGGATTTCTGTCCCTCATAAACAAAAGGCCTTCTGAATGTTGTGGGATTCAGAGGCCTTTAGAAGGACACCACCAGTCAAAAATATTTCCCACTCTGTGCCCGAAGTTCATCCACTTGAATTGCTTTTTGGCTTTAGCTTTCAGCTGTCTGTGCGGCAGCCTCCTGGCCAGGTGCCCTGCCATTAGTGGGCATCCCCTACAGGATGGGGTCTGAGCTTCTGCTGGTAGTCCCCAAGGCCCTCTGCAGCCCTGGCCTCTCTAGCGCATCAGTTTCCCCTTGCTGTCTAGCACCGTGTCCTCCAGTACCAAGGAACGCCCAGAGGCTTCACACCGCCCTTCGTTGGCTCAGGCCGTCTCCTCTCCTTCCGCACCAGATGGCGTCTGCAGCCTGTGCTGGTCATTCTCCATTTGCCCTTCTCTGTCTGGACTCCCCTCTAAGCCACACCTGCTAAGCATGTCCTCTCCCTCCTCTTGGATTTCACCAAAGTGCGGCAGGGTCAGGTGAGCAAGGAAGAGCCTTCCCACCTGGCCTGGCCTGGCCGTGATGCACAGCTCCTGCTGCGTGGCCCGTCTCACCCGTGCTGTTAGTAATGGTTCCCCTCACTCACTCTTCACACTCAGAGGTGATCACAGATCCCCACAGCTCACTAGTCCTTAGGTGCTTCAGCACCTGTTTTTTTCTCTGAAGCTGCTCACACCTGTCTTTTTAATTATCCCTTGGAGGGTGCTACTGTTTCCTGCCAGGATCCCAACTGCTACAACCCCTTCTTAGAGAATCTGCCTTCAGCCCGGGCTACTCACTGTGAATCAAGCCAAACCCACCCACCCACACACACACACACACACACACCCTGATTGGACCTGGATCAGGGCTGAAAACCTTCCTCACACTGAACCAGCCAGATTCTCCTTCTTGAGAATTTGAACTGAGAGACCCCAAGACTGAGATACATTGTGTTGGTGGAGGATTGCAACTTTACAAGGCTGCAGGGGGATCATTCAAACTGCTGTACTCCAGGAGAGGCAGATCACTTAGAAAACACCTCAAACAGGTGCCTTCGGGGGTTATGCAATAAGACGGGACTGTGCTGGTCCCTGGGGGGGGTAATATGGAGTTGGACCCAGCTGTGGCCATCAGCAGCACTCTGGACAGCAGAGGTTAAGCAGGAAGAGCTACTAGGAGCCTTGCTGAGGAAGCCGGCATGCCCAGACCAGCAAGGAGCAGCTGTGGCGACAGAGAGGAAGGAGATCTGCAGGACTAACCCATTGCCCAGGAGGCCTGCTTGGGTCTGGAAGATGCCCCTGTATCTTTTCAATAAATTCCACTTTTTCACGCCTGTAATCCCCACACTTTGGGAGGCTGAGGCAGGAGGATTGCTTGGGGCCAGGAGTTCAAGACAAGCCTGGGCAACATAGCAAGACCCCATCTCTACAAAAAAATGAAAATTAGCCAGACACGGTGGCATGCAACTGAAGTACCAGCTACTTGAGTGGCTGAGGCAGGAGGATCACTTGACCCCAGAACATTGAACCTGCAGTGAGCCACGATCTTGCCACTGCACTCCAGCCTGAGTGACCGAGTCAGACCCTTCCTCTAAAAAGTAAAAATAACACACACAAAAATTCCACTTTTACCTGGGCTAGAAGATGTTCGCTTCTGTTCCTGACAACCAACACCACCATGGAGGCTGGAGGTGGCCAAGAATGCTTTCCTTTCTCCATCACCCAGATCATACCTGTTCTTCCTCCAAGACTCAACTCCAATGTGATCCCCCCCAGGAAGTCTTCTTGGGACCCCCAGGATGGCACTAAAGGCCCCTGCCCTGAGCCCACTACCCCTTCCAAATGCACACCTCCATTCCTTCCACCACACAGCCTGCTTACTCAGGTTGTGCTTATGGGCCTGTCTCCCAAGCTCTCAAGAACTCTGCTACCCCCAGGAGGTAGGATGGATAAGAGGGCCCTTGAAACCTCTACTTCAAGGTCAAAAGACAGGAACAGGCCAGGCTCGGTGGCTCACACCAGTAATCCCAGCAGTTTTTTGTTTGTTTGTGTTTGTTTTTGTTTTTGAGACGGAGTCTCACTCTGTCGCCCAGGCTGGAGTGCAGTGGCGTGATCTCAGCTCACTGCGACCTCCGCCTTCAGGGTTCATGCCATTCTCCTGCCGCAATCTCCTGAGTCGCTGGGACTACAGGCGCCCACCACCGCGCCCGGCTACTTTTTTTTTGTATTTTTAGTAGAGACGGAGTTTCACTGTTTCACTGTGTTAGCCAGGATGGTCTTGATCTCCTGACCTTGTGATCCGCCCGCCTTGGCCTCCCAAAGTGTTGGGATTACAGGTGTGAGCCACCACACCCGGCCAATCCCAGCACTTTGAGAGGCCGAGGCAGGTGACCCCCTGGAAACCAGGAGTTCAAGACCAGCCTGAGCATCATAATGAGACCCCATCCCTACAAAAAAATTTTTAAAATTAGCCAGGCATAGTGGTTCACACCTGTATTTCCAGCAATTTGGGTGTCTGAGGCGGGAGGATCATTTGAGCTCAGGAGTTGGAAGCTGCAGCGAGCCATGATCCTGTCACTGCACTCCAGTCTGGGCAACAGAGTGAGACTTGTCTCAAAAAAAAAAAAAAAAAAAAAAAAAGCTTAGAATAAATCTTTCAAGACTTAGGCTAAGACTAAGGCTGAATGGGAGCAGTGTCAGGGGCCAAGAGCTACTCTTGCTGCATGGCTCGGTGTCCATGGTAGCTCAAGTGCCCACAGGGCTGGCCGCCATCTTGGTTTGCTGTTATTCCAACAATTGGAGTAAAATTTATTGTCTCACAGTTCTAGAGGCTAGAAGTCCAAGATCAATGTGTCAGCAGGGTTGGTTCCTTCTGAAGGCTTGGAGGAGATCTGGTCCCTGCCTCTCCCCCAGCTTCTGGAGTTTGGCTGGCCATCCTGAGGCTCAACCCCTCCTCCTGCTTCATTCCTTGGCTTGAGATGCATCACACTGTTCTCTGCCTTCATGTTCACACGACATTCTCCCTGTGAACTTGTCTCTGTGTCCAAAATTTCCCCATATTATAACTACACCAGTAACGTTGAGTTGGGAGCACACCCTATTCCAGCATGACCTCATTTTAACTAATTACATCTGCAGTGACCTTATACGTAGTCACATTCTGAGGAACTGCAAGTTAGGACATCAGCATGTCAATGTTTGGGGGAATAAATTCAGCCCACAACAGGTCCCAAGGGCTGAGTTAGTCACATTACTATCCATGGTTTGTGCAGGGGCCCTCTCTAATTTTTTATACTTGCATTTGTTTGTTCCCTTTTTTTAATTTTTAATTTTTATTTTTTTCTTGAGATGGAGTCTTGCTCTGTCGCCCAAGCTGGAGTGCAGTGGCACAATCTCAGCTCACTGCAACCTCTGCCTCCCAGGTTCAAGCAATTCTCCTGCCTCAGCCTCCCAAGTAGCTGGGATTACAGGCACAAGCCACCACACCTGGCTAGTTTTTGTATTTTCAGTAGAGACGAGTTTCACCATGTTGGCTAGGCTGGTCTTGACCTCCTGACCTCAAGTGTGACCTCCTGACCTCAAGTGATCCGCCCACCTCGGCCTCCCAAAGTGCTGGGATTACAGGCGTGAGCCACCATACCCGGCCCTGTTTGTTCCCTTTTATCTTCATTCCCCACATCCAGTTTCCTCCTTGCACATAAGCAACCATTGCCATGCATATCATGTGTATCCTTTGGTCTGTATGTTTCCTTGCAAAATGTATATGTGTGTATTTTTAATTTATGTAAGTGGAATTATGTTATAGGTGGCAATCTGTTTCTTTCTTTTCCTCCCATTCAACATCGTTATGAAGCTCCATCTAGCTGCTGAGAATTGTTCTGTAATGTGAACCTACCCTAATCTACTTTCCACTCTCTCAGGGATTGACACCCGCAGTAGCACCAGAAGTAACATTGTGATAAACATCACTGTACACTATGCACTATACTCTATGCACCATACACTGCACACTATATACACTATGCACTATACATTGTACACTGTACAGTATGCACTATACACTATGCACTATGCACTACACACCATACACTATACACTATGGACTATACATTGTACACTGTACACTATGCACTATGCACTATACATTATGCACTATGCACTATACACTGCACTATGCACTATACACTATACACTATGCAGTATGCACTACACACTACACTATGCACTATACATTGTACACTACACTATGCACTATACATTATGCACTATGCACTATACACCATGCACTATGCACTATACACTATACATTATGCACTATGCACTATACACTATGCACTATACACTATACACTATGCACTATACATTATGCACTATGCACTACACACTATGCACTATGCACTACACACTATGCACTATACACTGTACACTATGCACTATACATTGTACACTGTACACTAGGCACTATGCATTATGCATTATGCACTATACACTATGCACTATACACTATACACTATGCACTATGCACTACACACTATGCACTATACACTATACACTATGCACTATACACTGGTGATACACTATGCACTATACATTGTACACTGTACACTATGCACTATACACTATGCACTATACACTATACACTATGCACTATACATTGTACACCATACACTATATACTATGCACTATACCCTATGCGCTATGCACTATACACTGCATTATGCACTATGCACTATGCACTATACACTATGCACTGTGCACTATGCACTATACATTATGCACTATGCACTACACACTATGCACTATGTACTACACACTATGCACTATACACTGTACACTATGCACTATACATTGTACACTGTACACTATGCACTATACATTATGCACTATGCACTATACACTATGCACTATACACTATACACTATGCACTATACATTGTACACTGTACACTATGCACTATACATTATGCACTATACACTATACACTATGCACTATACACTATATGCACTATACATTGTACACCGTACATTATATACTATGCACTATACCCTATGCGCTATGCACTATACACTATGCACTGTGCACTATACACTATACATTATGCACTACACACTATACACTATGCACTATATACAGTACACACTACACACTATACACTATGCACTACACACTATACACTATACACTATGCACTACACACTATACACTATACGCTATGCACTATGCACTACACACTATATGCACTATGCACCATACACTATGCACTATGCACTATACACTATGCACTATACATTATGCACTACACACTATACACTATGCACTATATACAGTACACACTACACACTATACACTATGCACTACACACTATACACTATACACTATGCACTACACACTATACACTATACGCTATGCACTATGCACTACACACTACACACTAGGCACTATGCACCATACACTATGCACTATGCACTCTACACTATGCACCATACACTATACCCTATACACTATGCACTATGCACTATACACTATGCACTATACACTATGCACTATGCACCATAGACTATGCACTATACACTATGCACTATGCACCATACACTGCACTATGCACTATACACTATGCACTATACACTATGCACTATACACTATACACTATACACTATGCACTATACACTATACACTGTGCACTATGCACTATGCACTATACACTATGCACTATGCACCATACACTATGCACTATACACTATGCACTATGCACCATACACTATGCACTATGCACTATACACCATGCACTATACACTATGCACTATACTGTTCCCTTATGGATCCAGCTCAGAATTTACTTGGGATACACAACTGGGAGGAAAACTGATGGGTCATAGGGTGCATGGACTTCCTTTTTTTTTTTTCTTTTACAGACAGGTCTTGCTCTGTTGCCCAGGCTGGAGTACAGTGACTCAAACACGGCTTACTACAGCCTCTACCTCCTGAGCTCAATGGATTCTCTCCTCTAACCCCCCAAGTAACAGGATCACAGGCTTATGCCACAATGCCTGGATTTTTTTTTTTTGTAGAGGCGGGTCTTGCCATGCTGCTCAGACTGTAGACTTAGTTTTTTTTTTTTTAAGTTCCAGGGTACATGTGCAGGATGTGCAGGTTTGTTACATAGGTAAACGTGTGCCATGGTGGCTTGCTGCACGTATCAACCCATCACCTAGTATTAAGCCCAGTGTGCATTAGCTTTTCCTGATGCTCTTCCTCTCCCTGCCCCAACTGGCAGGCCCCAGTGTGTGTTGTTCCCCTCCCTGTGTCCATGTGTTCTCATTGTTCAGCTCCCACTTATAAGTGAGAACATGTGGTGTTTGGTTTTTTAGACTTTTTTTTTTTTTTTTTTTTGAGATGAAGTCTTGCCCTTCTCCCCCAGACTGGAGTGCAATGGTGCAATCTCAGCTCACTGCAACCTCCACCTTCTGGGTTCAAGCGACTCTCCTGCCTCGGCCTCCCGAGTAGCTGGGATTACAGGTGCATACCACCACGCCCAGCTAAATTTTTGTATTTTAAGTAGAGATGGGTTTCACCATGTTGGCCAGGTTGGTCTCAAACTCCTCACCTCAGGTGATCTGCCCACCTTGGCCTCGCAAAGAGCTGGGATTATAGGCGTGAGCCACTGCACCCAGCCTAGACTTACTTTTAAGATACACCACCAAATTATTCTCCAGGACACCTGCCCCAGCCTACACTTTCACTAGAACCGCACAAAAGTGTCCATATCCCTGTCCACACTTAGTGTTGACTAGCTCTTTAATTTTTTCAGTATAACGGGCTAAACGGACATGTTCTTGTTTTAACTGGCCTCTCTTTGACTTAATGAGATGGAGCATTTTCATATCCTTGTTATGAGTCTGTGGGTTACTTTCTCTATAGATTGCTGGCTCTTTTGACCATTTTCCCAGTACAATTACTATCTTTTTCTTGATTTGCTGAAGTGCCCTATGTATTCTATACATGTGTCCCTCATTGGTTATAGATATTTCTTTTTCTTTTTTCTTTTTTTTGAGACGGAGTTTTGCTTTGTCGCCTTGGCTGAAGTGCAGTGGCACAATCTCAGCTCACTGCAACCTCTGCCTCCCAGGTTCAAGTGATTCTCCTGCTTCAGCCTCCTGAGTAGCTGGGACTACAGGCGCCTGCCACCATGCCTGGCTAATTTTCGTATTTTCAGCAGAGACGGGATTTCACTATGTTGGCCAGGCTGGTCTTGAACTCCTGACCTCATGATCTGCCTGCCTCGGCCTCCCAAAGTGCTGGATTACAGGCGTGAGCCACCGCGCCCAACTGGTTATAGCTATTTCAAGTGTCTTCTCACAATCTGTTATCTACCTATTAACTATCTATATTATGCCCCATTGGAAAAGGTCATTAACTTGGGTGTTATCAAATTCACTTCTTTTTCTTTTTGATTTACTCTTTGGGTTTTTGAGATTTTGTTTAACAATGCCTTTTCCAACCCTTAATCACACACAAAAGAAATGCTTAAGCTTTCTCTGTTTGTATGGGGTTTTTTGTTGTTTGTTTGTTTGTTTTTGAGACAGGGTCTTACTCTGTCACCCAGGATTGAGTGTAGTGGTGCAAACATGGCTCACTGCAGCCTTGACCTCCCGGGCTCAGACCATCCTCCTGCCTTAGCCTCCCGTGTATCTAAGACCCCAGGAGTGTGGCACCACACCCAGCTAGTTATTTTATTTTATTTTATTAGAAATAGGGTCTCACTTTGTTGCCCAGGCTGGTCTTGAACTTCTGGGCTCAAGCGATCCTCTTGCCTGGACCTCCCAAAGTGCTGGGATTACAGGTGTGAGCCACCCTGAGGGGCCATTTGTATGTTTCATATTTATATTGTTACAGAAAAAAATATATTTAAACATAAAATATATATTAAAATATATTAAAACATAAAAAATATATTTATGTTTTACATTTCACTTTTAGGCCTCTGCAGAGGCCATGAAAAATGTGCCACTCGGTTTTTCTGATAATCGTTGAAGGCTCAGCTGCCGCCGCTCTGGATCTATACCCCATTTGCAATGAAGCCACACATCTCGTGAGCCACTCCCAGCCCGTGACTAGGCACAGCAGGGGTCCTAATGCAGGACAGCTCTGAGGAGGTGTGGGACTCTGACAGTGGAGGACATGGGCTTGAGAACTCTTCATCAACCCGATCAAACCTCTCTTGGAACTGCAAAGCAGTCTGAGACTCTTCTCCCAGTCTATTATCTCCCTATTAACTATCTATATTGTAGCTCATTGGAAAAGAGTCATTCATTTTGGTGTTATCAAATTCACTTCTTTTTCTTTTTGACTTGCACTTTGGGTTTTTGAGATTTTGTTTAGCAATGCCGCTTTCAACCCTTAGTCACACGCAATCCCCCCTTTCCTCACAGGTTTCAGATCCATATCATAGCTGAAGGCTCTCTCTGCTCTGTCCAGCTCCTCCTCTGTGTGGGACATTTATTCGAGTTTTAAAATGTCCTTCCCAAAAGTCTACTTTAGTATTATTCTAGTATGTATTTTTGAGACAGTGTCTCACTCCAGTCCAGACTAGAGTGCAGTGGCCTGACCATAGCTCACTGCAACCTGGAACGCCTAGGTTCAAGCCATCCTCCTGCCTCAGCCTCCCGAGTAGCTGGGACTACAGGCACACACCACCACACTGGGATCATTTTTTAAATTTTTTGTAGAGGTGGGCTCTCACCATGTTACCCAGGCTGGTCTTGAACTCCTGGGTTCAAGCAAATCTCCCACCTCGACCCCCCGAAGTGCTGGGAATACAGGTGTGAGCCACCATGCCTGACCTGTAGTGTATTATTGATTTATTGTTAGGTATTTTATAGTTTTTAATATTATTTTGTGTGGGTTTTTTTTTTTAATTTTCAACTTGGTTGTTACTGAAGTAGAGAAATTCTATTGATTTTTGTAGGTTGATCTTATGTCCTGCACCTAGTCAAACTCTCTAATTTTACTAGTTTGTCAAATTATTTTTATTTATGTTGAGTTTTCTAGGTATATTATCACATCACCTGAAAATAAGTTTTATCTCTCCTTTTTTTTTTTTTTTTTTTTGAGATGAATTCTTGCTCTGTTGTCTAGGCTGGAGTATACTGGCATAATCATGGCTCACTGCAGCCTCAAATTCCCAGGTTCAAGTGATCCTCCCACCTCAACCTCCTGGGTAGCTGAGACTACAGACATGTCTGGTTAATTTTTTAATTTTTTATAGAGGTGAAGTCTCCCTATGTTGCCCAGGCTGGTCTTGAACTCCTGGACTCAAGTGAAATTCCCGCCTTAGCCTCCCAAAGTACTGGGATTACAGTCATGAGCCATCACACTCAGCATGTCTCTTCTTTTTAAATTATAACTCTCCTCATTTCTCTTTCCCTTTTTATAGTGTTGGCTGGGACCTCCAGTACTCTGTCAACCAGTAGTGGTGATATTAGGCATCTATCATTATTCCCAATCTTCAAGGAAATGCATATAAATTTTCTACAGTAGGTATAATGTTTGCTTTAAGACTTTTGTCTATGACTTTTACCAAATTAAAGAATAGCTGAGGCCGGGCGCGGTGGCTCAAGCTTGTAATCCCAGCACTTTGGGAGGCCGAGACGGGCGGTTCACAAGGTCAGGAGATCGAGACCATCCTGGCTAACACGGTGAAACCCCGTCTCTACTAAAAATACAAAAAACTAGCCGGGCGAGGTGGCGGGCGCCTGTAGTCCCAGCTACTCGGGAGGCTGAGGCAGGAGAACGGCGTGAACCCGGGAGGCGGAGCTTGCAGTGAGCCGAGATCCGGCCACTGCACTCCAGCCTGGGCAACAGAGCGAGACTCCGTCTCAAAAAAAAAAAAAAAAAAAAGAATAGATGTGGGCCTTATCCAATGCTTTTTCTGCATTCATTGAATAGTCAGAAATATCTTTATTTTAGCCTATCAATGTGGTGAAGTACACAGATACATTGATGGTGATTTATGCTTGCACTCCTAGACAAGCACGACTTGATCATGCTGTATTTTGAAAAATACTTGTTGATTTGGTTAATTCATGTTTTATTAAGGATTTTCGCATTTATGTGCTTATGGTTCTTTTAATTGGAACATATAGACCATTTACATTTAATATAATTATCAGCGTAGTTGGGCTTCAGTTTACCTTCTTGATATTTGCTTTCTATTTTTCCATCTGTTCTTTGTTCCTTTCTTTTGTCTTTTTCAGCCTCCTTTTGGATTAATTTAGCATTTTTTAGAATTCCATTTTACCACCACTATTGGCTTCTTTGCTGTGCCTCTTTGTTTTATGCTTTTAGTGATTGCTCTAGGATTTAAAATGTGAATCTTTAGCTTATCACTGTCTGTATTCAGTGGCTACTATACCATTTCAGATATAATTTAAGAGCCTTATAACAATATACTTCTGGCCAGGCATGGTGGCTCCATGCCTGTAATCCCAGCACTTTGGGAGGTCGAGGCAGGTGGATTACTTGCAACATGGCAAAACAGTGTCTCTACTGAAAATACAAAAATTAGCTGGGCATGGTGACGAGTACCTGTAGTCCCAGCTACTTGAGAGGCTGAGGCAGGAGGATTGCTTGAGCCCAGGAGGCGGAGGTTGTAGTGAGACGACATGGCACCACTGTACTCCAGCCTGGGTGACAGAGTGAGATCCCATCTCAAAACTAAAATAGGCCTGGCACAGTGGCTTATGCCAGTAATCCCAGCACTTTGGGAGGCCGAGGCAGGCAGATCATGAGGTCAGGAGATTGAGACCATCCTGGCTAACATGATGAAACCCCATCTCAACTAAAAATATAAAAACATAGCTGGGTATAGTGGCACATGCCTCTAGTCCCAGCTACTTGGGAGGCTGACGCTTGAACCCGGGAGGCGGAGGTTGCAGTGAGCCAAGATCGCGCCACTGTACTCCAGCCTGGGCGACAGAGTGAGACTCCGTCTCAAAAATAAATAAATAAATAAAATAAACTATACACTTCTATTTCCTGCCCCCTGTTCTTTGTGCTATTGTTGTCATAAATTTTACTTCTACATAGGTTATAAAACCCTAGGTAGGGGTTTATATTATAAAAATATTTTTATTATTTTTGCTTTAAAGAATCAATTTTTTGTGTGTGTGTTGGTCTGTCGCCAAGGCTAGAATGCAGTGGCACGATCTCAGCCCTCTGCAACCTCCACCTCCCAGGGCTCAAGCGATCCTCCTGCCTCAGCCTCCCTGGTAGCTGGGACTACAGGCACGTGCACCACCACACCCAGATAATATTTGCATTTTTTGTAGAAACAGGGTTTTGCCGGCAGGGTGCAGTGGCTCACTCCTGTAATCCCAGCACTTTGGAAGGCTGAGGTGGGTAGGTTGCTTGAGGTCAGGAGTTGGAGACCAGCCTGACCAATATGGTAAAACCCCATCTCTACTAAAAATACAAAAATTAGCCAGGTGTGGTAGTGCATGACTGTAGTCCCAGCTACTCGGGAGGTTGAGGCAGGAGAATCGCTTGAACCCAGGAGGCAGAAGTTGCAGTGAGCTGAGATCATGCCACTGCACTCCAGCCTGGATAACAGAGCAAGACTCTGTCTCAAGAAAAAAAGAAATAAAACAGGATTTTGCTATGTTGCCCAGGGTGGTCTCAAACCCCTGGGCTCAAGTGATCCTCCTACCTTGGCCTCACAGAAGTGCTGGGATTACAGGTGTGAGCAACCACATCTGGCCAATTTTTTTTTTTTTTTTTTTTTTGAGACGGAGTCTCCCTCTGTTGCCCAAACTGGAGTGCAGTGGTGCAATCTCTGCTCACTGCAACCTCCTCCTCCCGGGTTCAAGTGATTCTTCTGCCTCAGCCTCCTGAGTAGCTGGGACTACATGGCACGCACCATGCCCAGCTATTTTTTTAATTTTTGGTAGAGATGGGGTTTCACTATGTTGGCCAGGATGGTCTCGATCTCTTGACCTCATGATCCACCCGCCTTGGCCTCCCAAAGTGCTGGGATTACAGGCGTGAGCCATTGCACCCGGCCAAATATTTTTTAAAGAAACAAAAAACTGAGAAAAAATGTTTCATATTTGCCCACATATTTACCATTGCTAGCATTTTTCATTTCTTTGTGTAGATCCAAGTTTGCATCTGGTATTATTTTCCTCCTACTTAAAGAGCTTCCTTTAACATTTTTTATAAAATGAGCATGGAATAAATTCTCTTGACCTTTGTTTGAAAAAGTATTTTACCTTCAATTTTGAAAGATATTTTTGCTGGGTATAGAATTCTAGGTTGACGGTTTCCTTCTATCAGCTTTTTTTCCTTTTGTTTTTTGAGACAGGGTCTTACTCTGTCACCCGGGATAGAGTGCAGTGGTGTGTTAATAGCTCACTGCAACCTCAAAGTCAATCCTCCCATCTCAGCCTCTCAAGTAGCTGGGACTATGGGTGCATGCCACCATGACCAGCTACTTTTTAAAACATTTTTATTAGAGATGAAGTCTCACTATGTTTCCCAGGCTGGTCTTGAACTCCTGACCTTAAGTGATCCTCCCACCTCAGTCTCCCAAAGGATTGGGATTACAGGCATTAGCTACCATGCCCAGCCTCTTTCAGCTTTTTAAATATGTCATTCCATTATATCTTAATCGACAAAATTTCTGAGGAGAAATTTGTGGTAATTCTTACCTTTGTTCCTTTTTTTCTGAAGGTAATTTAAATTCTTAACATAAACTGATTGGTTGATTGATTTGAAATCATCCTGAGTATATTAGTAAGAGTTCTCCAGAGAAACAGAACCAACACGATGTGTGTGTGTGCATGTGTGTGTGTGTGTGTGTGTGTGTGTCTAAGGAGTTGACGCACATGATTTTTGAGTCTGGCATGTCCAAAATCTGCAGGATGGGTTGGCAGGCTGAAGACCTGGGAACAGAGAAGAACCACTAGTCCAAAGGCTGTCTGTTGGCAGAATTCCCTCTTGTTTGTGGGAGGTCAGTCTTTTGATCTACTCAGGCCTTGAATTGAATGGATGAGGCCCACCCACATAGTGGAAGGCAAAATGCTCATCTCATCCAAAAACACGTTTTACCACACATATGGCCACTGTGGCCCAGACAAATTGAGACGTAAAATTAGTCATTATCCTGAGTGTCTAGGAAAACAAGTTTCTTGGCCTCTTAAACTATGGTTGTATTGTTGTTTTTTAAACCATTCTAAGGTAAAACTTTCTTCTTCCAAAGAAAAGCTACCATCATACCCTTTTCCACCTCCTCCTTTTTTTTTTTTTGGCAAAGAAAAGCATTGATGTAGATTAGAGAACTGTCATTTCCATGGATCGTCTTCTAAAAGCCCTTGCTTAGCAAGTAGACCTGAAAATTTAAAAATCATGTATCAGCATAGGATACGAATGTTGGCAAAAGTGATAGGCTGCTCAATAAATCCCAGGAAATATCCTAAAGGGGCCAGTCCCAGACAGAGATTCCAGGAACCCGTGGATGCTCTTCCATCCTTCCCTGCCAAAGTAGAGCAGTTTGACTTCTCCAAGTGCAGCCTTTGAAATATACCACCTGTTGCTGGATTCATTCAAAACAACACATATATTTCAAGCCTTCCCTTTTTGGGAAGAATTTTGACCAAAGAATGCATTAGTTGTCTATTGCTGTGGAGCAATTAATTCTGAAATATAGTTATCAGAAACATAGAATTGGAACACCACCACCTATTATCTCACAGTTTCTGTGGATCAGGAATATGGGTGTAGTTTAGCTGGGTCATGTGGCTCAGGGCCCCTCACAAGGCTGCAGTCTAGATGTCAGCTGGGGCTACAGTCATCCCAAGGCTTGACAGGGGAAGGATGCTCTCCCAAGCTCACACACAGTTGCTGACAAGATACAGTTCCTTGTCGTGTGGGCTTTTCCACAGGGCAGCTCACAATATGGCAGCTGGCTCCCATCAGAGAGAACAAAAAAGAGAGTGCAAATAAGATGGAAGACAGGGTCTATCATAACCTAACCCTTCAAGTGTGCCATCCCATCACATTTCCTATCGTATTCTTTAGAAGGAAGTCACTAGGTAGTCTCAGTGAGTGCCTAAGGCAGTTACTGCTCACACCCAATGAGAGGGGGGCCACACAGGTTGTAAATTTCAGGATTTAGGCATCTTTGGGGGTGATTTGTTTCCAATGCTTAGCACACAAATGTGCATGGCCTGGAAAACACCTTTCTCTAACGGCTGCCCTGACACCTCCAGACAAAGTAGCAGATCCTTCTGTGGTCCCCATAGTACTTTTCTGTTCATACATCTACCATCCCAGTCATCGCAGTAATAATGTAGCAACTAGCACTTACTGAGGAGTTGCTATGAGCCCATATTGTTCTAAGCACTCTACGTGTATTAAGTGAAGAGTATGTAGTCGTTTATGTGTCAATGCAGAGAAGCATTCTTTCATTCAACAATGATGTACTAGCATCTCCTCTGCGCTTCTTTGCTAGGCATGGGGGAACTCAGTAGTGAACAAGAGAGAGTCCCCAGCCTCTAGAACCTTATGTAGACCAGGATGGGAGATAGAGACATACAAGCACAATTGTAATACAACCCAGTGCTTGTTGTCATAGCATAAGTCAAAGACACTTTAGTAGCAGACACCCAGACCACTTTTGTCGGTGGTAGCATTTCAATTCAGATATGAAGAAGAAGTGGCAGTTAGTTAGCCAGGAAAAGAGAGAGAAAGTTAGAAAGTAGGAACATGTGTAATAGTAACAGGAATGAGAAAGCCAGGAGCAGCTGAGAAGCAGCCAGCATGACTGTAACCAAGCATGCTGAGGAAAGAGAGGCAAGAAATACTAATGTCAGCCAACAGGCAACGTGTATTGAGTACCAAGCAGTTTCCTATGGTTTTGTGTGCATATATTTACCTTCAGAATAATCCTATGCAGTAGGTGTAATTTTACAGATAAGGAAACTGAGTCAGAGAAACTTGCCCCAGTCACCAGATAATGAACGTCTGAGTCACAACCACTGGAGACACAGCAGGGGCAGATCACGAGGGGTCGGTCATGTGAAGGTGTTTGACCTTGATCCTGAGCTCAGTGAGGAGTCTTGAAGGATTTTAATTGGGTCGACATCTGCTGGGGTGTGGAGAATGGGGCCAGGCCAGGAGGCAGGGAGGGGCTGTTTAGAAATGGGATGCAGTACTCCAGGGGAGTGGTGATGATAGCCTGGATTAAGGTGGCAAGACGGGAGATAGAGGAGAAAGAGGATGTGTTAGGCTGTTCTTGCATTGCTACAAAGAAATATGCGAGACTGGGTAATTTATAAAGAAATGAGATTTAATTGGCTCATAGTTCTGCAGGTTGTACAGGAACCATAGCAGCATGTGCTTCTGAGAAGGCTTCAGGAAGCTTCCAATCATGGCAGAAGGCAAATGGAAAGCAGGCACATCACACAGAGAAAGCACGAGCAAGAAAGAGAGATCGAGGAGGTGCCATACACTTTTAAATGACCGGATCTTATGAGAAGTCATTCACTATCAAGAGGACAGTACCAAGAGAATTGTACTAAACCATCCATGAGAAATCTGCCCCCATGATCTAATCACCTCCCACCAGACCCCACCTCCAGTATTCAGGATTACATGTCAACATGAGATTTGGGCAGGGACACACATCCAAACTATATCAGAAGGTGAACTCAGGATTTTGGCTGGGGTGTGGGTGGTGCCATTCCCTGAGACACGAGGTGGGAACTGGACTGGAGAACGTGTGCTGATGTCACTTTGGGACCAGCTCAATTGAGATGCCAGAGAGACAGGCCCAGTGGACATGGATTTGGAGTTTAGACTTGAAGGCAGAGGCCAAGATTTGGGAAGTGCCGGCATTCAGAGGGTAAATGAGAGACTGGGAGAACTGGCCATGGCAGCTGAGGGTGTGCAGTGTGTGAGCCGGGCCCTCTGGTGAGGACAGAGAGGGCTGATTTATTGGGATCCTGGCTCTGCAACCAAGCTGTGTGGTCCTGGGTGAGTCTCCAAGCCTCAGTTTCTCCATCTGTAAAATGGAGATGATACCAATACCTTAGATTCCGAGCTCAGAAGGTTCCCAGGACAGTGATATGGTTTGGCTGTGTCCCCACCCAAATCTCATCTTAAACTGTAGTTCCCATAATCCCCACATGTCATGGGAGGGAAACTGTGGGAGGTAATTGAATCATGGGGGTGGTTCTCACATGCTGTTCTCGGGATAGCGAGTGAGTTCTCACGAGACCTGATGGTTTTATAAGGGGCTTTCCCCACTTTGCTCAGCACTTCTCCTTCCTGCTGCCACATGAAGAAGGATGTGTTTGCTTCCCCTCCTGCCATGATTGTAAGTTTCCTGAGGCCCTCCCAGTCCTGAGGAAGTGTGAGTCAATTAAACCACTTTCCTTTATAAATTACCCAGTCTCGGGATTTCTTCACAGCAGCGTGGGAATAGATTAATACGGACAGTCCAGTGAGAGACACGCATGAATACCTAGCAGAATGCCCACACAGCGTGAGGATTGAGTAAATATTGTTATTGTTGATGCCTGCTATATTCATTTCCCAGGGCTGCCATAACAAGTTACTGCAAACTGGGTGGCTTAAAACAACAGATTATTCTCTCACAATTCTCGAGGCCAAAAGTCCCAAACCCAAGGTATCAGTCAGCAGGGTTGATTCCTTCTGAAGATTCCAAGGGAGCAGCTGTTCCCTGGCTCTTTCCGAGCTTCTGATGGTCACCGGTCATACTTGGTGTTCCTTGGCTATGGCTGCATCGGCCCAGTCTCTGCCTCCATCTTCATGCAGACTTCTCCTCTGTGTCCCTCTGTGTTTGCTCCTCTTCTTATGAGGACCCCAGGCATTGGATTTAAAACCCACCTCAACCCAGTGTGAACTCAGCTGAATCAAACTACATCTTCAAAGACCTCCTTTCCAAATAAAGTCACATTCTGGGGTTCCAGGTAAGTCCCCTATACCTGCTGTCAAGGAGCGTGGACCCAGCAGACGACATGGGAAGGACCGACCCTACTGTGATCAAGGCCAGGTCCAGCCCAGAACCAACCTACAAAGTGCTGCAGGAGAAAGAGGTCAAAATCAGAGTGATGAGGGCAACTTACTGGTGAGGGTGAGACTTAAACTTTCCTTCTGGTTTCATCAAGAATTTGATCAATGGTGATGGAGCAGATGGACTTTATGACAGTAGGACCCAGCTTGAGCAGAGAGGCATGGAAGCAAGATCACAGAAAGCTTGCTTGCTTTATAAATGATCAGGTGTAGGGAATAGGAGGCAAGAAAAGCCATGTATGAAGGACCCTGTGCTAAATAAGCAGCCTGGACTGTATCTGTAGGCAACACAGAGCCCCTAGAAGTTTGTGAGTTCAGGAAAGAAGGAAAGAGCTATCTGTTGAATGTGGGCAAAGGCTTCATCTTGATATTGATGCCTGCCAATTTTATTTTATTTATTTATTTTTTGAGACAGGGTCTCGCTCTGTCCCAGGTTGGAGTGCGGTGGTGTGATCATAGTTCACTACAGCCTCGAGCTCCTGGGCTCAAGTGATCCTCCCACCTCAGCCTCCCAAAGAGCTGGGAATATGGGCATGTATTCCCTGGATACTTTTTTTATTTTTATTTTTTTAGAGATTGGCCCTAACTACGTTGCCCAGTCTAGTTTCGAACTCCTGGTCTAAGCGATCCTCCCACCTCAGCCTCCCAAAACATCGGGGTTACAGACATGAGCCACTGAGGCTGGCTCAATTTAAATTTAAAATTCTGGGTGTTTTGTCTCCTTGGGTAGGCCGCCTCCTCTCTCAAATCCCTGATCACGTCTCTACACACCCTCAGCAATAAATTGTGCAGGACCACACTCGCAGCGTGTTGGATGTTCGAGAGTTTCATGGTCACTGTGAGACCATTTCTCACTCCCCCAAGCAGCAGCATTCACAACTAGAAGTTTTATTTTAGCTGCGCCTCCCCTGAAGCATATGCAGTGACCATTTGGAAAAAGATAAAGTTAGATCCCTCTCCACACCCTACACCAGAATAAACTTTAAGTGTCAAAAGTGAAATCATACGAGTGCTAGAAGAAAACATGTGTGAATTCTCTGTAATCAAGAGGGGAGGGAAGAAAATCTTTCTAAAAATGGCTGAACAGTCAGAAACAATAGAAGATAGATAAGTTAGGCGACCTCAAAAAACCAAAGCAAAACCAAACAAAACAAAAACCTTTTGCATGGTAAGAAAAAAGTAAGCGAAGTCGAAAGATAAATGATAGATGCAGAGAAAACGTTTGCAACTTGTATCACAAACGGCCTCACTAATATACAGAGAACTAGTATATCACAATCTTAACTGTGAAAAGTCAATTATTTGTGGGGCCAGGTGCGGTGGCTCACGCCTGTAATCCCAGCACTTTGGGAGCCGGAGGTGGGCGGATCACGAGGTCGGCAGATGGAGACCATCCTGGCTAACACGGTGAAACCCTGTCTCTACTAAAAATACAAAAACTTAACCAGGCGCGGTGGCCAGCGCCTATAGTCCCAGCAACTCAGGAGGCTGAGGCAGGAGAATGGAGTGAACCTGGGAGGTGGAGGTTGCAGTGAGCCAAGATCATGCCAGATGCATTCCAGTCTGGGTGACAGAGCCAGATTCCGTCTCAAAAAAAAAAAAAATATTATTGTTATTATTATTTTCTCTTTTTTTTTTTGAGACAAAGTCTTGCTGTGTCACCCAGGCTAGAGTGCAGTGGCGCGATCTCGGCTCACTGCAAGCTCCACCTCCCGGGTTCACGCCATTCTTCTGCTTCAGCCTCCCGAGTAGCTAGGACTACAGGAGACTGCCATCATACCTGGCTAATTTTTTTTTTTTTTTTTTTGGTAGAGACGGGGTTTCACCGTGTTAGCCAGGATGGTCTCGATCTCCTGACCTCGTGATCTGCCTGCCTTTGCCTCCCAAAGTGCTGGGATTACAGGTGTGAGCCACCATGCCAGGCTTATTTTCTCTCTTGAGACGGAGTCTCGCTGTCATCCAGGCTGGAGTGTGATGGTGCAATCTCAGGTCACTGCAACCTCTGCCTCCCAGCTTCAAGCAATTCTCCTGCCTCAGCTTCCCAAGTAGCTGGAATTACAGGCATATGCCACCATGCATGGCTAATTTTTGTATTTTTAGTAGAGATGGGGTTTCACCATGTTGGCCAGGCTGGTCTCGAACTCCTGATCTCAAGTGATCCACCCGCCTCAGCCTCCCTAAGTGCTGGGATTACAGGTGTGAGCTGCTGTGCCCGGCCAAAAAAATATTTCTTATGGCATTATCTGCAAAAGTTGAATATTGGAGACAACCCAAATGTCAATTAATAGGGGACTGATTAGTGTTACAGTTCTTTTAGAATTTGTCTAGCAGACTTTCTGGTTTTTGCCCAAAAGCCTCTAAAAGAGTTAAAAAAAAGAAAAAAAATAGGGAACTGATTGAATAAACTATAGAGCAATAAGATGCAGAGATAAAAATGCTAATTTTGTCAAAAACCAAGATTTCCAATGTAAGAGAAAAGAGACACAAATATAAAATCAAGTATTTTTAAAAACCTGTAATGCAGGCCAGGCATGGTGGCTCCCACCTGTAATCCCAGCACTTTGGGAGGCTGAGGTAGGAAGATCACCTGAGGTCAGAAGTTCAAGACCAGCCTGGCCAACATGTTGAAACCCCCGTCTCTACTAAAAATAAAAAATTACCCACATGTGGTGACGCACGCCTGTAATCCTAGCTACTTGGGAGGCTGAGGCAGGAAAATCGCTTGAACCTGGGAGGTGGAGGTTGCAGTGAGCTGAGACCACGCCATTTCTCTCCAGCCTGGGCAACAAAAGCAAAACTCCTTCTCTAAATAAATAAATAAATAAAATGAAATAAAAACCTATAATGCTGAGAGAAATTACTTAATGGGTACAATATACACTATCTGGTGATGGATACACTAAAATACCAGACTTCTCTATGATACAATCTATGCATATAGCAAAACTGCTCTTGGACCCCTTCACTGTATACAAACAAAACCCAATAATGCTAAATTCAAACCGAGAATATCAATAGGAACTTGTGAAAATTGTCTGAATCAAAATGGAGCCACTTGTATTGAAAGCCCTGACAAACAGAGCCAGGGAAGGCCATGATGGGCGGATTCTCATGCATCAATGCCTGGTCACAATCACTATCACAAAAGATTTTGCAAAAACTACAACCTTGCACAAAGGCGGTCACAATTCTACACACACACAAATACTTTTGTGAGGACATCTGCCCAGCAATGGCCTGTCCAATCTTGGACTGTGCTATCCTTGTTATTGATCCTTGTAGCCAAGGATAATTATCTCAAAACAATTCTTCTTCCTTTTTTTTTTTTTTCGGAGTCCTGGTCTGGAGTGCAATGACGTGATCTTGGCTCACTGCAACTTCTGCCTCCCGGCTTCAAACAAGTCTCCTGCCTCAGCCTCCCGAGTAGCTGGGATTACAGGCACCTGACACTATGCCCAGCTAATTTTTGTATTTTTAGTAGAGATGGGGTTTCGCCATCTTGGCCAGGCTGGTCCTCATTTTTTCTTTAAAAACCTTTACCTTCCTTTACCTCCCAGAATATTTACATGTTAATAATTTCCTATGGCACCCACATTCCCATTGCAACGCATATACCTGAATAAACGTTATTTTCTATAAGAGAGTATTTCTCTTTGTTTTTTGTTTAGATTGACAAAGTCATAATTACAAAAATAAATTTAAAGAAATCAATTTCCTAGTTCTGAACACTGAAACAGCTCAGAGGCAGGTGCCCAGTAACAAGAGCTCCTGGCCATGGCTTTAGATCCCAGCCCTAACTAAATAGAACAAGGCTGAAAGAAATGGCTGCTTCCAGAAATGCAGTAGGGGAAGTACAAGTGGGTCACCTTCTTGTGTGAGAAAGCAAGGACATGCTCGAAGATTGATGGGGAGATGTCGAACCCATACAGAAACCATGCTGGATGTGCTGTCTGTGACAAAATGTGAGGAAACTGTAGTGGGTTGAATAGAGGCACCCCAAAAAGATAGGTCCAAATCTTAACCCTCAGTACCTGTGAATGTGACCGTATTTGGGAAAAAGGTCTGTGCGGATGTAATTAATGGTCTCAAAATGAGACCATCTTGGATTAGCCGGCTGGGTTCTAAATCCAATGTCCCGTGTCCTTACATAAGACAGAAGGAGGAAAGACATAGACACGGAGTGGGAGGCCCCGTGAAGGCAGAGGCAGAGATTGGAGTGGCGCAGCTACAGGTCAAGGAATGCCAAAGATTGCCCACAGCCAGCAGGCACTGGGAGAAAGGCCTGGGTCAGGTTGTCCCTCGGAGACTCCAGAAGGAGCCAATCCTGCCAACACCTTGATTTCCGACTTCCAGCCTCCAGAATTGAGAGGCAATAACTTTCTGTTATTTTAAGTCACCCAACATGTAATTGCTATAGTATCCACGGGAGCCATAAAATAGAATTTCTACAACTTAATGTAAAACATTGAATAAATAAAAATCCATGAGTTCTGGCACATGTTTACCTATGTAACAAACCTGCATGTCCTGCACATGTATCCCAGAACTTAAAATTAAATTTTTGAAATCCATGAGTTCATCGCGATGCTGAGGTTTAAGAGGGAAAAGAGAATAGACAAGAAAAATAGGCCAGGCACAGTGGCTCACACCTGGTTTCTCGGCACTTTGAGAGGTCAAGGCAGGAGAATTACTTGCGGTCAGGAGTTTGAGACCAGCCTGGGCAACATAGTGAGACCCCACCTCTACAAGAAATAGAAAAATCGGCCAGGTGTGGTGGCACGTACCTATAGTTCCAGCTACTCAGGGGACTGAGGTGAGGTGGGAGAATCACCTGAGCCTCAGGAGTTGAGACTACAGTGAGCCATGATCACACCACTGCACTTCAGCCTTGGCAACGAAGTGAGATCCTGACTCAAAAAGAAAAAAAAACAGAAAAGAAAAGAACAAGAACAAGAAGAAAAAAATCCAGTTACATCACCTTGCTATGAACATCAGCAATTAAGGATTAAGGAGGGAAGACAAATCACTTACACTCTCATTTTTTAGAACTTTGGTTCATCCCCAGCTAATGAGAGAAAGCTCTTCTTTTTTTTTTTTTTTTTTTTTTTGAGACGGAGTCTCGCTCTGTCGCCCAGGCTGGAGTGCAGTGGCCAGATCTCAGCTCACTGCAAGCTCCGCCTCCTGGGTTCACGCCATCCTCCTGCCTCAGCCTCCCGAGTAGCTGGGACTACAGGCACCCGCCACCTCGCCCGGCTAGTTTTTTTGTATTTTTTAGTAGAGACGGGGTTTCACCGTGTTAGCCAGGATGGTCTCGATCTCCTGACCTCATGATCCACCCGTCTCGGCCTCCCAAAGTGCTGGGATTACAGGCGTGAGCCACTGCGCCCGGCCGAGAAAGCTCTTCTTTACAGATAATAAATGTAGAAGGAATGATAGAATTGAAATTGGAAGAACAATAGTTTTGAAGGCACCAGTGATATTATTGATTATAGCAAGGAGCCGCAATGGATGCCGAAACCAGTAGGGGAGGCTGTAGAGAACAGGATGTTTGCTTGGCGATGAAGTCCTAATCCACAGATTGCTTCTTAATTCACTGTTATGGTGGAGAGAACTGGGTGTCACCATTTTAACCAAACTCAGCATCACTAAGGTGGAAGAACCTGTTGTTAGGTACCTCCTGATGCAGTGAGGCCAACAGCATCACCTGTGAAGTATCCATGCCTAAAACATCTCATCTGAATCCAGTTCAGCCTAGGACCTGACTGCCAAGACACAGTGAGATCTTGAAAAGAATGTTTATTCAGGAATAGGCATTGCAATGGGAATATGTGTTCCAAGACCCAGGGTGCTAGGGTTTGAATGTCCTCTTCAAAACTCATGTTGAAATTTAATTGCCGTTGGGAAGGAATTAAGAGGCAGGGCCTTTAACAGGTGATTCGGTCATGCCCTCATCAGTAGATTAATACTGTTACCATGGAGAGAATTAGTTCTTTGGGGAGGGAAGTTCAGCTCCCACCCGTGCTCTCTCTGTCTTCTGTGCTTGCCTGCTCTTCTGCCTTTCTCCATGGGATAATGCAGTACGAAAGCCCTCACCAGATGTGGCCCCTCAATCTTCCCAGCCTCCAGAACTGTGAGCCAAATACATCTCTTTTCTTTATAAGTTACCCAGTCTGTGGCATTCTGTTATAGCAGCAGAAAACGGACTAAGACACAGCAGGTGGAGGAAGAGGTTAAATGGCACCATGATGAAACAAGGAGAAAATCCCGAATGCTGAACCTTCTACTGGACTGGCCCGGGCTCTTTTTTTTTTTTTTTTTTTTTTGAGATGGAGTCTCACTCTGTCGCCCAGGCTGGAGTGCAGTGGCCGGATCTCAGCTTACTGCAAGCTCCGCCTCCTGGGTTTACGCCATTCTCCTGTCTCAGCCTCCCGAGTAGCTGGGACTACAGGCGCCCGCCACCTCACTCGGCTAGTTTTTTGTATTTTTTAGTAGAGACAGGGTTTCACCGGGTTAGCCAGGATGGTCTCCATCTCCTGACCTTGTGATCCGCCCATCTTGGCCTCCCAAAGTGCTGGGATTACAGGCTTGAGCCACGGCCACCGTGCCCGGCCAAGCCTGGGCTCTTTTAGGGGGAAAAATCATTATCAAAAGAAAGGGGCAGGGGGTGCTGTTCCATCATAAAGGAAACCAAAGACATAATACACGCATGCAATGCTTGCAACTTGGCTGGATCCTGATTCTAAAAGAGCAACTATAGAAAAAAACTGGGGGAAATTGCAAAAATGTCCATATGGACTGGATATTTGACAATATTTGGGAACTACTGATAATTTTCTTAGGTATGATAATGACATTGTAGTTGTGTAATTATGTATGAAAGGAATATCCTTATGTTTAGGAGATATATGCTCCAGTATGGGTGAAATGTCATGATATCTATTATATATACACACACATATGTATACACATGTATGTGTATATTTATTTTTTCTTTTTTTCTGAGACAGAGTCTTGCTCTGTCACCCAGGCTAGAATGCAGTAGGGCAATCTCAGCTCACTGCAACCCCTGCCTCCGGGTTCAAGCAATTCTTCTGCCTCAGCCTCCCAAGTAGCTGGGATTATAGGCATTAATTTTTGTATTTTTAGTAGAGACGGGATTTCACCATGTTGGCCAGGATGGTCTTGAACTCCTGACCTCAAATGATCCACCTGCCTTGGCCTCCCAAAGTGCTCGGATGGGAGGCATGAGCCACCATGCCCGGCCATTCTTTTTTTTTTTTTTTTTTTAATTTGAGACAGCATCTTGCTCTGTCACCCAGGCTGGAGTGCACTGGTGATCATAGCTCACTGCAGCCTCTATCTCCCAGGGTCAAGTGATCCTTCTGCCTCAGCATCCTGAGTAGCTGGGACTACAGATGCACGCCACCACACCTGGCTAATTAATTTTTTTTTTTTCCAGTAGAGACGAGGTCTCACTATGGTGCCTAGGCTGGTCTCGAACTCCTGGGCTCGAGCAGTCCTCCCACTTCAGTCTCCCAAAGTGCTGGGATTATAGGTGTGAGCCACCAGACCCGGGCTGCAATATACGTATTTTTAATGTTTTATTAAAGTATATAATAAAACTTTATAAGTATATAAAATATACTTTATATAATTAAAGTATATAATAATATGTAAGTGTATAATTGTATACACTTACATATGCATGGGGGACAGAAAGCATATTTTGGGAGATGCTAACTATTTGTTGAATATAGGTAGTAGATATCGGAGTGTTCATTAGATAAGATTAATTCACTTTTCGTTTTGAAAATTTATATAATATAAATGTTAAAAAATATTTGAAGGTCAAAATATAATTAGAATATTCGGTAAGAAAAGTTTGAGATCCTAATCGCAAGGTAGGAACATTCCCTGGGTTCTAGATCTTACTTCACCCCCCTGTACCTCTGCTTTCCCCATCTGTGAAAATGAAGGCCTCACACACAGAACATACACTTTATCATCCTAATTGTTTTTAAGCGTATAGTTCAGTGGCATCGGCTTAAGTACATTCATATCATTCCACAACCACCACCACCATCCATCTCCAGAACTTTTTCATCTTGCAAAATCAAAACTCTGTCCCCATTAAATACAAACTCCCCAATCGCCTGTTCCCCAACCCCTGGCAACCACCATTCCACTTTCTGTCTCTATGATTTATTTTATTAATTTTTTTCTTTTTTGAGACAGAGTCTTACTCTGTCTCCCAGGCTGGAGTGCAGTGGTACGATCTCGGCTCACTGCAACCTCTGCCTCCCGGGTTCAAGCGCTTCTCATGTCTCAGCCTCCTGAGTAGCTGGGACTACAGGCGCACACCACCAGGCCTGGCTAATTTTTTTGTATTTTTGGTAGAGATTGGGTTTCGCCATGTTGGCCAGGCAGGTCTTGAACTCCAGACCTCAGGTGATCGGCCTGCCTCAGCCTCCCAAAGTGTTGGAATTACAGGCGTTAGCCACTGTGCCCGGCCTGTCTCTATTATTTTGACTACTCTAGGTAACTCAGGTAAATGAAATGACCGTATTTGTCTTTCTGTGACTGGCTTATTTCACTTAGCATCATGTCCTCAGGGATAATCCAGGTCGTTGCCTGTGTCACAGCCTCATTCCTTTCTAAGGCTGAATAATAATATTCTGTTGTACGGACAAACCACATTTCACGTATGCATGCGTCGTCACTGACACTTGGCATGCTTCTACGTTTTGGCTGATGTAAATAACACTACTGCGAAGGTCTCTCCACGTGCCTGCTTTCAGTGTGTCTGGGTCTATACCCTCACGTGGGACTGCTGGAACCGGGCGAGATGATTTGTAAAGAACTCTTTCCTGTTTTCCAAGTGAGCTTATTACAGGTGCCCCTTTAAAACTGCAAACCATTCATCTTGCAGAAATGTGTTAACAGACCACTTTCACAAGCCCATTCTCCCCAGCATCTCCGTTGTCCTTGGCTAAAGGAACCTCTTTTTATCACCCCGACTCTCATGGGTTGCTAAAAAGCAGCAGGAAGAGAACAATGTTCATCCTTCAGGGGAATTCTCATAAAACACTCAAAATCTCTGAAGGCAGCCGGTACATGCAAAATAGATGTAAATCGCATGCAAATCCCGGCTGCTAGAGGGCTCCCTGGTGTTGATTCCCCCACCTTGGCCTCCGGCCTTCCAGCACATTCCTAGTGCTGACCAGTGTTGAGATGGAACCCTATCGATGGAAGAAGAGACGGATATTTCCCAAATGGGTTTTTTTTTATTTCCAAGTCTTCTGCAAAGGGGAGCACATTCTCTAAAGTCTTCCCACAGTGCTCTTCATTTCCTTTGAGGTGCTGCTTCCTGGGTCTGGAGACTGAAGCTAAGCCCTGGGTCCAGGGCTCCCTGACCCAGACAGGAGATAGGGCCTCTCCCCATCAGTAGCCACAGGAAGCTCCTCAGTTTGCTGAACCTGCCCAGACACCAGGCCAGCACCTGTTGGGGGTGCTACTCAAAGGGGCTTGACTGGGGAGGTGAGGACCCACTGGGAGATTTGTACCCTTCTTTTTTTTTTTTTGAGACGGAGTCTTTGCTCTGTCACCCAGGCTGGAGTGCAGTGGCGCCAACTCGGCTCACTACAAGCTCCGCCTCCTGGGTTTACGCCATTCTCCTGCCTCAGCCTCCCGAGTAGCTGGGACTACAGGCGCCCGCCACCTCGCCCGGCTAGTTTTTTGTACTTTTAGTAGAGACGGGGTTTCACCGTGTTAACCAGGATGGTCTCGATCTCCTGACCTTGTGATCCGCCTGTCTCCGCCTCCCAAAGTGCTGGGATTACAGGCATGAGCCACCGCGCCCGGCCCAGATTTGTACCCTTCTAAGGCTGGCTAATGAACACACACACACACACACAAACACACACACACAAACATGCACACACACACACACACACACACAGCTTGTTGGGAAGAGCAGAGAGTTGCATGCATCCGTGGCCATGCTTCCTGATCTGTGACGTGCAGTATGCTGCTCATCAGAAAAGGTTGGCGGGGGGCCGTGTCTGTGCCCTAGTGGATCAGGCATATTGCCCCTACTTATGTGGTTGGCCATGGTGCCAGCCCTGCCTGGGGGTTGGTTCTTGGTTTTCCATCATATGCTCAGTAATTCCCTGCGGCAAAATGCTCCAAAAGACTGAGAGATGAGGCATGTAAAGCCCCTCCACCCTGTCTGGCCTGGGGTGAGCTTCAACAACCTTTCACTCGCTCCTCCTTCAGAGGAGCCTTCTGCAGCCTCAGAGTGGGATTCCTGTGAGTCTCTATGGAGAACACCAATGCGGAAGTCATCGAGAGTTTATGGGGCAGTAACCAAATGTCAGGTGTTTCATTAATCATCAACCTGCCATGTAAATTAGCACCGCTCACCCGTTAAGAATCAAGCTGACGTCACCTAACCCTAACCCTGCCGCAACTAAGACTGCTGTTAACCATCCAGTTAAAGAGAGAAAGCGCAGAGTTTTATAGTCGGCTGTTGAATATTTCTGCTGAGAAATAATAACTCACGATTTTGCTCAGGTTCAAGCAACCCTCCATAGTGCTGAGATTATGGGTGCGAGCCACTGTGCCCGGCCCAGATGGACTTCTCAATCTTCTTGTTATTTCCTCAACCTAGGGGCCCATGGGTTTGACACCCGTGCCAGGGTTTTCGGGGGGCCTCAGGCAGGCCTCTCTCCTGTACTTTGCCTGCACCCAGAGTCCCTGACTCTCCCACTCAGGTTCCCTGTGTCCCCCCACATTTCTTCCATGCTCCTCTGAGGCACACCAGCCATCTCGAGAAGTGGATGCACCCCAAACCTCACCCCATGGCCTCCCACCCGAATACTGCCCTTCCCCATCTGAGGTTCCCTAAGGCAGGAGGGTTGAAGGGTTTAACGTCCAAGCTGGGGCAGTTGTCATCTGCCTGTGTGGTTACTCAAAAGCAAAGGGTCAGTGTGGATTAATTTGAATTGAAAACATTATAAGCACATACAAGTGGGAAAGAGATGGAGACAGGGAAAGGGAAGTAGGGAGGGAAAGAGGGCAAGAGAGACAGAGGGAGAGAGAGAAAGAAACGAGAAAAATATACTTCAAAAATGTTACTGTTGGCCAGGCATGGTGGCTCATGTCTGTAATCACAGCACTTTGGGAGGCTGAGGCAGGCAGATCACTTGAGGTCAGGAGTTCGAGACCAGCCTGGCCAACATGGCAAAACCCTGTCTCCACTAAAAATATGAAAATTAGCTGGGAATGGTGGCACGTGCCTGTAATCCCAGCTATTAGGGAGGCTAAGGCAGGAGAATCACTTGAACCAGAGTGGCAGAGGTTGCAGTGAGCTGAGATGGTGCCACTGTACTCCAGCCTGGGTGACAAAAGCAAGACTGTCTTAAAAAAAAAAAAAAAAAAAAAAGTTGAGTTGGGTGTGGTGGCTCACGCCTGTAATCCCAGCACTTTGGGAGGCCAAGGCAGGCAGATCTCTTGGACTCAGGAGTTTGAGACCAACCTGGACAACATAGCAAGACCCTGTATCTACAAATTTTTTTTAAAATTAGCCAGGTGGCCAGGAGCAATGGCTCACATCTGTAATCCCAGCACTTTTGGAAGCCAAGGCAGAAAGATCTCTTGATGTCAGGCATTCGAGACCAGCCTGACCGACATGGTGAAACCCCGTCTCTACTAAAAATACAGAAATTAGCTGGGTGTGGTGGTGGGCACCTGTAATGCCAGCTACTCGGGAGGCTGAGGCAGGAGAATCACTTCAACCTGGGAGGTAGAGGTTGCAGTGAGCCGAGATCACACCACTGCACTCCAGCCTGGGCAACAGAGCTAGACTCCATCTCAAAAACAAGCAAACAAAAATGAGCTGGGTGTGGTGGCACGTGCTTATGGTCCTAGCTACTCGGGAGGCTGAGGCAGGAGGATCACTTGAGCCCAGGAGGTCGAGGCTGCAGTGATCCATGATGGAGCCACTGCACTCCAGCCTGGGCAACAGAGTAAGACCCTGTCTCAGTGGAAAAAAAGTTAATAGGGGTGGGACAGAGGTGCATATTCTTCGTTTTCTTACTTCAACTCTGATCATATATTACTCTTGTAATTTAAACAGCATGTATTTGTACACAGATAATTGTTTTCACTTTTTTCAGACTGGTTTTTGTTCGAGGAAAGATAGGCAGGAGTGCCACCATGTGGTGGGACGGTGAATTGCCTCCCGTGTGGAGCGGAGCGCCTGGGTCGTAGTGTGGGGAGTCGTGGAGGGCAGTGCCAGCCCCGATGACAGGCAGGGTTTGCAAGCGGGGCTCCCGCACCTTGGCTGCCTGCAACCCCTGGCAAGGAGCCTGGACCTAGAAAGAGGTCCATAGCCGCCGATGACCAAGTGGACATTTCCTACTTGGCCTGCTGCCCACTGCTGTTCACCCTTCAGCACACTAGCAGCGGGACAGAGCCAGTAGGCACTTCTCTGGCACCAAGATGTACATAAAGCAGACTGACTCCAATGCCCAGCCGGCTCTCTGGGAGTCCCTGGAGGGCAGAGACCACTGGGTCCATCATTCCATTCCCAGGACTGTTGGGTTCAGCTCATGACCATCACATTCTGTGGCTATTCTGGGCCAAGGCCAGAAGCTGCCCAAGTTCACACAGCTGATGCCCGGCAATGTCGTAGCCCCGGTGCCACCCAGCACAGAACATTCACCCCCAAGCCCCCACGACCCCCGCACAGAGCTTCCCCAGCCCACCTGCACCTGCCGGAGCTGTCCGTATAGAGGGCCCGTGGCCCGGCCTTAGCAGTGGTGGTTCCCATGTATTCAGCCCTGATATGGTCCCTGCAGACCAGCATGTGCTAAGGCCCGGCCCACATCCGTTGTCCACGGACAGAGGACCCCATGACGTTCCTGCCCTTAAGGAGCCACCAGTCTCACCGAAAAGCAAGTGAGGCTCCATGAGTAACCGAGCAAGACAGGAATCCAAGGGTTGTCATGGGTGGGCCAAATCCTGTAGACAACAGATGACTCCCTGGATTGTGGGGCGTGTGGGAGGGCTTCCTGGAGGCGTTGAGAGCTGGATTGGGCTGTGAAGGAGGGGGCTGAAGAGAAAGAACCATTCCAGACAAGGGGAACAGGTGAGGCAAGAAAGGACACAGCATATCCAGGTGATGATGAGAGGACAGTTAGAAGGTAAAAGGTAGAAGCCATGGCCCCAAATGCCTCTCTGGCCTTATTCTGTTCAATGACAGCTGTTGTTCCCGCTCAAACCCATCTTTTCCTCTACACTTGAGTCCTCGTCGTTTTGGCAGGAAAGTCGCCAGCCCTGGCCAATAAGAGACCCATATCCCTCCCCCTGGACACAATGATTGGTGCTGGGATGTGCTTGTGACCGGGCTGGGCCAATCAGAGTCAACCCTAGAAATCTTGCTGAAGCAATTGAGGAGATACCTCTCTCACCACTGGGGTTCCTAGGCTCGCAGACGAGAGCCGGATAAAGTGGGTAGAGATCACAGCGTGAGGATGAGGCCAACACAGCGGGAAGCCAAGCCGAGAGATGAAGAGTCATTCATTCATTCATTCATTCACTCTGTGAAGATATCACTAGGGTCTCCCATACTCTGTCCTAAGCCCCGGAGAGTCTGAGCTCTGAGCTGTGTGCCTGGAAAAACAGTTCCTGCTCTTGTAGCATGGACATTCCTTGTGGGAAGTCAGAGCAATAAATAAATGAATTAAAAGATAGGAAGATGGCCGGGCGCGGTGGCTCACGCCTGTAATCCCAACACTTTGGGAGGCTGAAGCGGGCGGATCACGAGGTCAGGAGATCGAGACCATCCGGCTAACACGGTGAAACCCCGTCTCTGCTAAAAAAATACAAAAAATTAGCCGGGCGAGGTGGCGGGCGCCTGTAGTCCCAGCTACTCGGGAGGCTGAGGCAGGAGAATGGCGTGAACCCGGGAGGCGGAGCTTGCAGTGAGCCGAGATCGCGCCACTGCACTCCAGCCTGGGTGACAGAGCGAGACTCCATCTCAAAAAAATAAATAAATAAAAATAAAAATAAATAAACCCCATCTCTACTACAAACACAAAAAATTAGCCAGGTGTGGTGGTGGGCACCTTTAATCCCAGCTACTCAGGAGGCTGAGCAAGGATAATCGCTTGAACCGGGGAGGAGGAGGCTGCAGTGAGCTGAGATTGGGCCACTGCACTCCAGCCCAGGCGACAGAGCCAGACTCCATCTCAAAATGAAACAAAAAACAAAAAAAAAGGTAAGAAGATAAGCAAGGTATTTTCAGATAAGTGTGAATGCTAAGAAGAAAGGGTTGGGTGAAGGAATAGAAAGTGACTGGGGTTGGGGGGTCCTACTTTAGTTGAAGATCAAGGAGGTCTTTCGGCAGAAGTAACATTTTCGCTAAGACCTGGTTGACAAGAAGGAGACAGTCTTGGGGAAATCAGAGAGTTAAGCCATCCAGGCAGAGGGCCCGACAAGGGCCAATGACCTGAATGAGATTCCAGACAATATCATTTGAGCATCTGGATCCAACTATGTCAGAAGCTGAAAATTTTCTCTGACCTGAACTTATTGTTTTATTGTGGTTATTAAATGAGTTTAAATTGGGTTTCTGAGCTGGGCACGGTGGCATGCACCTGTAATCCAAGCTACTCAGGAGCTTGGGAGGATTGCTTGAGGCCAGGAGTTCAAGACCAGGCTGGGCTACAGAGCAAGACCCCATCTTTTTGAAACTTTCTGCAACTCGCATCTGGAAAAGTGCTGTTATTTGAAAGGGTGCTGACGTCGTGAAAAACATGGAGTACTGATTTCTGAAGCTGAGATTTCTGTCCTAAAGGTACAGGGAAATTATCGAAGGTTTTTAAACCAGGGAAAAATCTTCCTGATCTTTGTTCTTTTTCTCTCTCTAGGCTCAGCTCTCAAATGTCCTAACTTTCCCTCCGCTTCCTTCAGTCTCTGCGTTTCTTCCCTAATGAACTCGCCTGCTGTCAGCTCCCTTCAGGGGACCTCCAGTCCTTAGCACATGCTGTTCCTCTTTGAGACACTTTTCCCTACCTTCCTTCTCCCAACTAACTTAGCCTAGGCATGAACTTAGATATCACTTCCTTCACCAACCCCCCAAGTCTGGATCCATTTACAAATGCCCCAGACATCTTTTGTGTACCATGTTTATATCACAGCACTTGTCACCCCAAATTGTAAATTTCAGATTGCTCTTTGCTACCCTCTAGACCAGGAAGAAACATGTAAAGTCTGACTATTATTTGAAACCCCAGCATGTGGTGCCTTTTTGTAGGCACATGATACACACGCCACACGCATGAGATAAGGGAGGTAGGGAAAGACCTGATACGTGAAAGGTACCCAATGGTAACTGTTAAATGGATGAATAAACTGATGAATGGGCACGGGAATGTGGAAGTGATTTAGCTCTTCTGAGAGACTAAATGAAGGTGTTGACTCCAGGGTTACTCACTAAGGGAAGTGCTGGTAGCTCTTCAGGCAGCCCTGGAGGGGACACAGAACATGGGAGGTCCAGGGCTCTATGGGCCTGGGCGAGGCTGACTGGGGACTCCTGGCTTCAATTGCTATGCCAGGAGACTGGTGGCCTGGCCACTGCTCTCCCATCAAGGGGAGCTTCATCTGCAGGCTGGGTCCCTGGTCTAGGTCTGGGAAGGCTGTCCCTGAGTCAGTTACTCAAGGGGGAAGGTAGGGACCCTAAAGTGGGATTATAACCTTAGAACAGCAATTGAACTGCAAGTGCCTGATACAGCGACTTCCTATTAGAAAACACCCTAAAAAAATGGAGGAAGCATTTGGTGAGATAAACCATGAAACATGTGAAACCATTAAAGATGTCAATAAAGGCTGCAGACGAATTTAGGAAGCACTTCCATAAAATCATGTTTCACGGAAAATGACTTGCTGATTTACAGTAGCAAAATGTGGATATGTGTGTATAAGGACGTGAGAACATGAGGAAACTGTGGACTTGTTGACTTGGAAAGAATGTTTTAAGTTTTCTGCATAATGACAAACAGTTCTAGCTGATTGTTGGCAATGTACAACATCCACAGAATACTCAAGATGTGTCCCCTGGCTGGGTGCAGCAGCTTGTGCCTGTAATCCCAGCACTTTGGGAGGCTGAGGCAGAAGGATCACTTGAGGCCAGGAGAGTTCAAGATCAGTCTATTGTGAATACTGCTGCTATAAATGTAAGTGTGCAAATCTCTCTTCGAGCCTGCTTCCAATGATTTTGGGTCTATACCCAGAAGTAGATCCACTCACTTTTGACTTTGCATTCTCTGAACTTTGGAGGAGATATTTGAGAACTTCTAAATTTCAAATGAAAATAATGATTTAGACCAGCCTGGACAGCATAGCAAGACCCCAACGCTACAAAAAATTTAAAAAATTAACCAGGCACACTGGTGCACCTGTATGTAGTCCCAGCTAGCCAAGAGGCTGAAGGAGGCTGAAGCAGGAGGATCTCTTGAGCCAGGGAGGTCGAGCCTGCAGTGAACTACGATTTCAACACTGCACTCCAGTCTGGGCTACAAAGCCAACTCCTATCTCTAAGAAAATAATAATAATAGGCCGGGCGCGGTGGCTCAAGCCTGTAATCCCAGCACTTTGGGAGGCCAAGACAGGCGGATCACGAGGTCAGGAGATGGAGACCATCCTGGCTAACACGGTGAAACCCCGTCTCTACTAAAAAATACAAAAAACTAGCCGAGTGAGGTGGCGGGCGCCTGTAGTCCCAGCTACTCGGGAGGCTGAGGCAGGAGAATGGCGTAAACCTGGGAGGCGGAGCTTGCAGTGAGCTGAGATCCAGCCACTGTACTCCAGCCCCGGCGACAGAGCAAGACTCCGTCTCAAAAAAAAAAAAAAAAAAAAAAGAAAAGAAAAGAAAAGAAAATAATAATAATAATATTTTTTTTTGAGATGGAGTTTTGCTCTTGTTGACCAGGCTGAAGTGCAATGTTGTGATCTGGACTCACCACAACCTCTGCCTTCCGGGTTCAAGTGATTCTCTGCCTCAGCCTCCTGAGTAGCTGGGATTACAGGCATGTGCCACCACGCCCAGCTAATTTTGTATTTTTTGTAGAGATGAGATTTCTCCATGTTGGTCAGGCTGGTCTCGAACTCCCGACTTCAGGTGATCCTTGCCTGCCTCAGCCTCTCAAAGTGCTGGGATTACAGGCATGAACCACTGTGCCTGGCCAATAATAATTTTTTAAAAAGATGTTTCTTTCCACCAAGAGAGGCAATGGGGCTGGGAGCAGTGGTCTGCTGTCTGTGGCCTAGGGCTGGGACTGACATCCCAGCATTACTGAGGCCTGGTGACCACAGGGTTGTGGCCTCCTGGCTGGCACTCCAGGACTGGCCCAACAGAAAGACCTTGCCTGAAACACCTCTTTTTCTTCATCTTGAACCTTGGACTTGCAGTTTAAATCGGGGCTTCCTGTCACCAGACTTGTTTTCTTTAGGAGAGAAACACAATCTCCCCAGCGCCTGGGCTGGAAGAGCAGGCAAAGCAGTCTAACAGTGCTCTGTTTGTGGCGTTCTCATCTTATGCAAAACCTCCAGAAATAAATTAGTCATCCTGCAAGCGGGAGGAGGCGGGGGCCAGAGGAGGAAGAAGGTGGGGAGCCAGGGGATGGGACACCCTGCCAAATGGGAAGAAATGCCCCAGCCGGCTCAGCCAAGCTTTCCCGCCCCCACTCCCCGCCCCCCACCATCAGTGGGACACCCCAGAGGCCCCCACTGGCCTCCCCATCACTTTGTCTGCCACCAGAGGGCGGCACACGCGGGCTCTGGCACCTGGCCTTCAATCTGTATGGCAGCTTCAGCAGGCCAAGCGTCTCCTGGCCTCCAAACTCACTGCCACACCTCCACCGTGCCTCTACCCGCTCAAAGGTCATATCTGGGGGAAATGCAAATTTGATGTTTCTTCTGAAATGTGACCTCTGCAAGGACAAGGGGGGCCTCTATGAATGTGGCCGGCTTGGGAAGTAGGGGCTTTGCACAAGCCTGGCTGTCACAAGCCTCAGGGTGCTGAACTTGGGGAGGGAGGGATGGGAGGAGGGAGAGAGGAGGGAGGCAGGGAAAAACGGAAAAAAAAGGAGGGAGGAAAAGAGGGAAGAGAGAGAGAGGAGAGGAGGAGAGGGAGGGAGGGAAGGAAGGAAGGAGGGAGGAAGAAGGAAAATAAGGAAGGGAAGGAAGAAGGGAGGGAGGGAGGGAGGAAGAAAGAAAGGAGGAAGAGAAGGAAAGAAAAAAGAGGGAAGGAATAAAAAAGGCAAGAGAAAAGAAAGAAGAAAAAACCAAAGAGCCACGACTTCTCTATGCAAAATCGAGTTTTATAAGTTAGTATTTTTTAACTTTAATTTTTAAAATTTAATAATTTAGCCATCACTTTCTTTTTGTGCAGATGTTATTCAAAATTTCCAGCAAAATTCTGAATTTCTCTGCAGAGAGAAAGCGCTCCGCTCCAAGTGTCGAGGGTTAGAAATGAGGATTCGAAGTCTTGCGTCCTGGAAAGTTTTGATAAGCAAATACGGCTGAGCTCCCGCGCTCTCTTCATTGGCTGCTTCTTCACCGCCAGATTTTGACACAAATAATCAGATTGAAAATCAGGGAGGGGAACAGAAGAGGAAAAACACACAGAGAGACAGAGAAAAAAGGAGAAGTATCTATTTGTGCAAAGAGTCACACAGTTGACAGAGCGGAGGCCAGTCCCGAGCGAGGCTTTGCAGTTCCCACCTCGGGAAGCTCCGGCAGAACCCAGGCGAGGGACAGCTCCGGGCAGGTGAGTGCTGGAGGATGCGTTTCTGCGCTTTTCTTTTGAAATGTGCCTGCGCGCCACAGGTGGCTTCACAGCAGGTTCCCTGGCTCCTCCTGCAGTCCTAGGAAGGGTGAGGTGGGCTGGAAAAGCTCTGGAAGGCAAGGAGCCAAGGGAGAAAGAGGGTGAGGACGTAACCTTGTCTGAGACACTCTGCTGAGAATTACACCTTTGCCGGCTGTGCAGAAACACTTTTCAAAACTTGATTTTAGGCTGACAGACGTCACCTTCGGGCACAAAGTCATACCCACAACCCAGCTGTCCCGGGGACCTGGGCAGTGCTCAGGGAGACACACTTCCAAGTGCCCGCGTTGTGTTCCCCCTGGGAGACAGTCCCAGACTCTGGGGACTTAACTAAAGTTCCTGGGACACGTTTTTTTTTTTTTGGTTGTTGTTGTTGTTTTGTTTTGTTTTTTGGGTTTTTTTTTTTTTTTTTCTGAGACGGAGTCTCACTCTGTCGCCCAGGCTGGAGTGCAGTGACGCGATCCCACTGAAACCTCTGCTTCACGCATTCAAGCAATTCTCATGCCTCAGCCTCCCAAGTAGCTGGGATTACAGGCAAGTGTTACGACACCTGGCTAATTTTTGTATTTTTAGTAGAGACGGGTTTCACCATGTTGGCCAGGCTGGTTTCGAACTCTTGACCTCAAATGATCCACCCACCTCGGCCTCCCAAAGTGTTGGGATTACAGGCATTAGCCACTGCGCCCAGCCAATTCCCAGGACACTTTGAGAGTCAGGCATTCTCGCCCTCAGAGCCTACTAAGGGGAGATGACAAGGCTACCCTCTCCCACACACTGCCCAGGCTCCAGAAACAATGGAAACAGCCATGGGGAGGTACTGTTTCAGCTCTCCTTTCCCTGTAGACTGTTGTTAGCCCTTTCCACCTACTTTTGTAGGAAAAAAAAAAAACAAAAAAAAAACAAGTTTAAATGTTAAGGCATCTGGGGAGACATGTTCACTCTAAAATAGGACTTGTAAAGAGGAGGTCTGCAGAACTGACGTGGGTATGTGCCTGTGCACATTTTTCTGGGGAGAAAGTCCACAGCTTTCGTGAGTTCTTAGGGAGCAAATTCAGTTACAATCTGTGGGCATGAGTCTGGTAGATATTAGAAGCTAACTGAGCTGCACCTGACCGCCTGGACGCGCCTGCATGTTTCTTAGTAGGCAACAGGTAAAATATTTCTTCCAAGTCTAGCAAAGTGTCAAGTTTCTTGTCCTTAGAAGTGTTGCAGAAGGAATTCTTTGGACAAGAAAATGCATAATTCTCCTTGCTCTTTCTGTCAGATTTTGGTTTTCCTGAAGAGTGTTCTTGGGGAACATTGGAGAGCTATACCTGGTTTAGGTTTGATTACTGGAATCACTCAAAACCAGTGCAGACTATTGCCCCAAAGCTTTAAGGAGGGCAGGGTAGGGTGGGTGGGAATCTTAGTGGACAGTACAAGGATTTTCAAAGGCTCTGGGACCAGATGACTCCAGAATACCCAGGGAAAACAGCCTGATGAAACGGGATTCTTCACTGTCTGTGCCCTAATATCCAGACCCTTTGTTGAAACAACAGCAAATGCCACCCCCCCCGTTAGTCTAGAGGGAGGCTTTTCATGTGTTCCTTGCCAGGAATTCAAGCCAATGGGAGCTGCTTTAGTCTATAATATAGAGATATGCAGAAAGAGTTTCATTCACTCACTTTTCTTTTTATTTTGATAAAATACACATGACAAAATTTACAATTTTAGCCATTTACAAGTGTACCATTCAGCGGTGTTAAGTATATTCACATTGCTGTGCGACCGTCACCACCATCCATCCACAGAACTGTTTCATCTCGTAAAGCTGAAACTTCATACCTATTACACAGTAACTTCCATTCCCTTCCCCTCCCCCTGGCAACCTCTATCTTTTTCTGTCTCTACGAAATTGCCTATTTTAGGGACTCATATAAGGAATCACACAGCATTCGTCCTTTTGTGACTGGCTGATTTCACTTAGCATAAATCCTTCAGGTTCATCCATGTTGTAGCATGTCCAGCATTTCCTTCCTTTTTAAGGCCGAATAATGTTCAATCATATCGCTAGACCACATTTTGTTTGTTTGTTTGTTTGTTTGTTTGTTTGAGACGGGGTCTGTTGCAAGGCTGGAGTGTAATGGTGCGATCTTGGCTCACCGTAACCTCTGCCTCCCTGGTTCAAGCGATTCTCCTACCTCAGCCTCCTGAGTAGCTGGGATTACAGGCACCCACCACCACACCTGGCTGATTTTTGTATTTTTAGCAGAGGCAGGGTTTCGTCACGTTGGCCAGGCTGGTCTTGAACTCCTGACCTCAGGTGATCTGCCCACCTTGGCCTCCTAAAGTGCTGGGATTACAGGTGTGAGCCACTCAGAGCGGCCATAGACCACATGTTGTTCGGGCATTCATCTGCCATGAACACCTGGCTTGTTTCTACCTTTTGCCTATTGTGAATAGTACTGCTATAAACATGAGTATGCAAATATCTATTTGAGTCTCTCCTTCCAATGATTTTGGGTCTATACCCAGAAGTAGATTCACTCCCTTTTGACATTGCATTCTCTGAGCTTTGGGGGAGACATGTGAGAACTCCTTGTAAATTTCAAATAAAAATAATGATTTAGACCAGCCTGGGCAACATGGCAAAACCCCGTCTCTACAAAAAGTACAAAAATTAGCCAGGTGTGGTGGCGCACGCCTGTAGTCCCAGCTACTCGAGAAGCTGAGATGGGAGGATCGCTTGGGCCTGGGAGGTGGAGGTTACAATGGTCCAAGATCAAACCACTGCACTGCAGCCCAGGTGACAGAGTGAGACCCTGTCTCAAAATAATAATAATGATGATGATGATGATAATGATTACTTTCTGCTGGGGCCCCTGAGCCTGACCTGGGTGCATTTTCCCCTGACTCCTTCATGGACAAGTCTTGTTGTTTCCCCTTGAATCTTTTTTTTTTTTTTTTTTTTTGAGACAGAGTCTCACTCTGTCACCAAGGCTGGAGTGCAGTGGCACCATCTCGGCTCACCGCAATCTTCGCCTTCTGGGTTCCAGTGATTCTCCTGCCTCAGCCTCCCAAGTAGCTGGAATTACAGGTGTCCACCACCACACCCAGCTAAGTTTAGTATCTTTAGTAAAGACAGGGTTGCCTGTCTTTACCATGTTGGCCAGACTGGTCTTGAACTCCTGACTTCAGGTGATCCGCCTGCCTTGGCCTCCCAAAGTGCTGGGATTACAGGCAAGAGCCACCAAGCCCGGCCTCCCTTGAGTCTGTAAACATAAAGGAAGTCAAAAGGGTCCTCTGTAGTTGACCCTGAGAACCAGCTGAGTCTTACCCAACCCTCCCAAAAAGGGAACCCGAGTGACAAGTCTTTTAGTCAAGGTGGTTCAATCTCTCACTGAAGGTCAACGAATTCTACATGGGATTTTAGAGCAAAAGGGAAGTTTAGAAATCTCTCAGCCCAACCGTCCCTTTTGAGAGATAGGAAAACCAAGCCCCAGGTTGGTGGCTGATGTGGTCACAAACTCCAGGACCCCAAATCAGACTCGATTCCTTGGGCAACACAAGGGGCCTCATTACAGGGACCTCACAGGCCTGTTGATCCAAGTCCTACTGGAAGTTAGGGCGCCGGCTCCTGCCAGGGTGGAGGGTCGCCTGTCTTCAAGGAGCACTGACTGAGATTCTGACTCAGGGTCGGGGGGCTCTACCAGGATCGGGGGGTTATGAAGTGATGTTAACAGTGGGCCTCTTTCCGGAGGTCCGATACTATCAGGGCCTCTGTTTTATGAAGAAATCCTAAGCTTCTTTCATAATCTCTGCTCTTAGCTCTTTCTCAGAACGGAGTTCGTGTGAATCAAAACCAAGTGGTTGTTAATTAACTACAGTATAGGTGATTCGTTCCTGTTTTTTCTTTAAAAAAAAAAAAAAAAAAAAAACAACCTTTCCTACTTTCCTAACAGGGACCAAAAGGAAGTTCACCAGGTGCGTTTGGCCCCTTTGTAAGCCGGAGGGCTTGGCCGTGGCGTTGGCTGTGTCCCTGTCACTTGCCAAGCTCAGGGGAGAGCACACTGGGGGGAGCCAAGAGAAGGGGTGTGGGGCTCAGGGGAGATCACTAGAGTAGGCGTGAGAATCACCTTCCTGAAGCTGGAGAACTCCAGAGGCCAGCCCCACCCTGCACTGTGCCTAAGTGAAAAGTGCTTGGCCAGGGCTCGTGAGCGCTAGAAAGTGTCCACGTTGTGGGGTCCGGCATTGGAGTCAGTTGACCTGAGGTCTCCTTGGGCCCTGAGCCCAAAGGAAGATCAATGCTTCCTGAAGGGAGGTCTGTCCCTGGCCTGGCCCCACTGAAATTCTTCAGAGCCACGTGGGTCTTTTAGGAGCCTCGAAAAGACTTGGGGGTCAGAGGGTTTGATTTTTCTCCCCCCACCCCTTTTTTTTTTTTTTTTTTTTTTTTTTTTTTTTGAGACAGCGTCTGGCTCTGTCGCCCAGGCTGAAGCGCAGTGGTGATGCGATCTCAGCTCACTGCAACCTCCGCCTCCCGGGTTCAAGCAATTCTCCTGCCTCAGCCTCCTGAGTAGCTGAGACATAGCACGCGCCACCATGCCCAGCTAATTTTTGTATTTTTAGTAGAGACGAGGGTTCACTGTGTTGGCCAGGCTGGTCTTGAACTCCTGATCTCGTGATCTGCCCACCTCGGCCTCCCAAAGTGCTGGGATTACAGGCATGAGCCACCGCGCCTGGCCTGATTTTTCTCCCCTCTTGCCCCAGCACCCCGCATTTCCCTCTGTACTGCAGGTGGTGTTCACCAGGTGCTGTGAGGACCTCTCACAGTGCTGGGTGGCACAGTGGCTTGAGAGTAAAATCCTAACAGGCCAGGAGCCCTGGATCGGTGTCACTTTCCTCTCTACACCTCAGTTTTCCTACCTGCAACCTGGGAAGACACTGCTTGACACAGGCACGTGAGGGAGTTTCAAACTGCTGTTTTCATCCCTAGCACATCGGCTCCACACCCTCTGCAGAGAGAAAGCCATGCCGGGCACTGCCCAGCACTTGGCACCCAGTCTGCACCGAGTAACTGCCCACCTCCTGGGCTGAAAGTCAAGAGCATGGAGGCCTGGGGCCAGACAGACCCCAGTCCTGCCCTGCTCACTCTGCCGCAGGGTCCTGAGCCCTCCAGGCCTCAGCTCCTCCTTTATGAAATGGGACAGCAGCAGGACTCAGCATCTGGATTAAGCATCAGGATTAAAGGTGTAATAAAAAAGGCCGGCTAAGCAGCCCCCTGCCACAAGGGTTGACGGGCGCCTCCTTCTATCACAGACGCCTCGGCGAGTACCTTTGGTTCTAGCTGATTTCCTCATAAATATTATGTGGGAAAAAAGATCATCTTTTGATATTTTGATAGGCCCTCACAGGCCCCCTCAAAACAAAGTGCGAGGGGAACCCCGCACCCTCAGCCCTCCTCCTGCTCACTGGGTCCCCTCCTCTCCCGCTAGGGTCTGGCGTCCCCAGGGGCTTTCTTGAAGCATAGAAGAGTTAGAAGCGGGAAGGAAGGGGGGTGTGGGGAGCCCTGGTGAGGGAGGGGGAGGAGGCAGGAGGAGGAAGACGTGTCCCTGGGAGATAAGGCCGTGGGCTGCCCCCGGCCCGAGCCTGTGTTCAGAGAGCCGAGCATCTGACCGCGGGAAGGGACCCCAGAGGTCTTCAAGGTCCTTTCTCCTAATTTTAGAGCTCAGAGAGTACAGGGCCTTGAGTGTGGCCCTGACTTTGGGGAGCTGCTGCAGCCCTTGGCGCAGGGCTCACCCCGTCCTTTGAATGCACCTGCAGTGGGCTGGGTGCTGGGATGCGCGGATGGGCACATGCTGAGCGCTTCCCATGCTCGCTCCTGATGGATAAAGGTCCTTTCTCACTCCCCACAATCCCACGGGGTTGGATTGGGATCCCCATTTAGCAGATATGGCCACTGAGGCTCGGGGATGAGTCTTACAGCAGGCAAGGGCTGGGCCTGAGCTTGGCCCTCTGTGCAGAGCCCCCAGTCCAAACTCCTGATGTCCCCAGGCTCTGGGCCAGGGGGAAGGAGGTCTGGGTACAGTCAGGTCCCTCTTCTGCCTGGCTCTGGGTCATCCCTTTGGGGAAGGGGTGAGTCCCTGGCCCTTTTCCAAGCTGCATTCTCTAATCTCCCACCTCCCACCCTGCTCCTGGGCCAAGGCCTTATCACCCTGGCCCTCACTGCTGTTCTGAAGCAGCTGTGATCCCTTTCCCGCCTTCTCTGGACCCTATCACCGCTGCAGTCTTGCATGGCGGCTGGCCCAAGGGGATGGGGGGTGGGACTCTTCCGAGGCCTCTGGCGTGGGCCTGGTGTTGGTCTGGGTGCAGCATGGGGGCAGAAAAGATAGAGGACCACAAGATGATGCTTTCCAGGAGCCCCCAGGGGAGCCTCACAGGCTGAGTACAGGGATGTGAAGCATTCTGGGGGCCAGGCGGGGCTCTCAGCTCCAGAGGGCTCTGCAGGGGAAGCCAGGGTCCAGCCCTGTCACTCCCCGACCCTACCTGGGATGGTCCCCTGACTGATGTGGTCCTTGGTTTCTTCCCCCACTCCCTGACCGGTGGGGTCAGTAGTGATGCTGGGCTGCCCATGGAAGCTGGGGGATATTTGCCTCTTCTCCTGTGTCCGTGAAACTTCAGGCGTCCAGGTGCAGTGGAGTGGGGGCTCCTCTCAGGTCTTGAGTCCCCCCACCCCATTCCTCAGATAGAGAAGGCCCCTGTCTCTCTAGGAAACAGAGTCTGGGCCAGGGCTGTGGACAAGGCACAGCCCTGCTCTGTAGCCGTGGCTTGTAGCTTGCAGGAGCACGTGGATTGGCAATGTCTCCTCGTTTGCTTCAGCTTCTCTGCCAGAGCCCCCTGTGATAGACACTGAGCACCTGTGATGCCCTTGTCAGCACTGCAAGCCTCGACATCCCCCCTTACAGCAAAGGGAATAGGCCCAGAGAGGTTAAGTGTCTGTCCCAGATTGCACAGCAAGTGAGCTGAGATTCTAACCCGTGAACTGCTGATTCCAAAACCTAAGCTCAGACCATCTGTTTCTATGGCCTCTGAAGGTGAATCTCACTGGAACCTAAATGTAACTTTCTAGAATTGGGGTCCACCATGTGTCACAGAGGGAGACCTTAGCCCCTGCCTTTCCCTTTCTGCTCCATTGCAGCCCAGATCGTGCCAATGGGAGCAGGCTTGTCTGAGCATTTTCTAGGGGGCGATGTATTTGTTTTCTGGTGAAGGAGCAGTGAGGGAAGTTAGGATTTGTAGCTGCCGTAACAAAATAGCACAAACAGGTGGCTTAAAAACAACAGAAATTTATTCTTTCATGGTTCTGGGGTCTAGAAATCCAAAATCAAGGTGTCCACAAAGTGGATTCTTTCTGGAGACTCCAGGGAAGAGTATTTTGTGCCCCTCTCCGAGTTCTGGCAGCTGCCAGTACTGCCTGGCATTCTCTGGCTGATAGAAGCATCACTCTCTGCTCTGTTGTCACACGACATTCTCCCTGGGTGACCAGACCCTGTGTCTCTGGGTCCAAATTTCCGTCTTCTTATAAGGACACTAGTCATCTTGGATTGAGGGTCCATCCGAACCCGGAATGACCTCGTCATAACTTGATGACATCTGCAAAAACACACTGTTACTAATAAGGTCATATTCACAGGTTCTGGGTGGACATGAACTTTGGGGCTCACTCTTCAAGCCAGTAGAGCTGCTGTTTGAGCTCAGGAGGAGGTTCTGAGATATGGGGAGTATTGTTCTCTTGTCCTTCCCAACCGCTCCCATCCCTCCCTCTTGCAGGTGTGGGGTGCACACTGAAAATGCCACGCTCCTTCCTGGTGAAGAGCAAGAAGGCTCACACCTACCACCAGCCCCGTGTGCAGGAGGATGAACCGCTCTGGCCTCCTGCCCTTACCCCGGGTGAGTCAGAGCCAAGGCTGGCACCCTGCTGAACCCACCGGGGTCTTTCTGCTCTGTGTGATGGGGGTGCAGCAGCGTCCCTCCTGCAGCAGCCTCTTCTTCCAAGTCTGGAAGCAGGAGTGCAGTAAATATGGGTTGCAGATAAAAGGAGTAGATGCATGAATGATGCCCTCATCCCTTCTGCCCTGTTGGGGAGATGAGAGTGTCAAGTTGGAGCCCGTACTCAGTTACTGACATGTGGGGCCTCACTGGAGGCTCAATCTAGGGCTGGAGTTGGGTTGCTCAGAAAAACGGACTGGTCCTGGCCGGGCGCGGTGGCTCAAGCCTGTAATCCCAGCACTTTGGGAGGCCGAGACGGGCGGATCACGAGGTCAGGAGATCGAAACCATCCTGGCTAACACGGTGAAACCCCGTCTCTATTAAGAAATACAAAAAAAACTAGCCGGGCGAGGTGGCGGGCGCCTGTAGTCCCAGCTACTCGGGAGGCTGAGGCCAGAGAATGGCGTGAACCCGGGAGGCGGAGCTTGCAGTGAGCTGAGATCCGGCCACTGCACTCCAGCCTGGGCGACAGAGCGAGACTCCGTCTCAAAAAAAAAAAAAAAAAAAAAAAAAAAAGAAAAACGGACTGGTCCAAAGTCTTTCCCAGGGTCTCCTCCTGGCCTCTTCTCACCCCCCTGCCCTGGGCAGAGCCCAGGAGTATGAGCCACCAGAAACAGCCGCAAGTGGATGTCTATCTGGGCCTCCTTCTCCTAGGGAGGGTGTGCCCTCCTTGCTCCCTCTGGGCTTCCCAGAAGCTGTGGCTACTGATGCTGATGGTCCTATCTCCCTACAGTGCCCAGAGACCAGGCCCCGAGCAACAGCCCTGTCCTTAGCACCCTATTCCCAAACCAGTGCCTGGACTGGACCAACTTCAAGCGAGAGCCGGAGCTGGAGCAGGACCAGAACTTGGCCAGGATGGCCCCGGCACCAGGTACCCATCTGTGACCCCCTGTCATTCCCCAGGGAGTGCCAAGGGGAGGAAGGATGAAGGGACTCTTACAACACGGCCCCTTGGGGCCCTGGAGTCAGGAAGGACCCACAAAGTCACTGGATGCAGCCCGGGCTCTGTGGCTTCCACTCGGGCCTCCCAGACAGGGAGCTAATTCCCAGATGCGGGCTAGGTGGGAGAAGAGGTAAGAAGCAGCAGCTGGGCCGGTCCATGCAAGGGGTGAGGCGGGCACTTTGGAGTGAGGGCAGGGCTGTTTCTGGACTGGAAAAGCTGAGGAGCCACAGGGACACAGGCATCCCCAGCAGTAAGTATTGGGTTGACACCCTGAAACCCTCCGCATGAGGTGATGAAGGTGGTGGTGGGTGGTGGAGGGTGGTGGGAAGTGGGTGCCCTGTGTTTATTTTATTTCATTTTATTTTTTGAGACAGGGTCTGACTCTGTTGCCCAGGCTGGAGTGCAGTAGCACGATCTCAGCTCACTGCAACCTCCGCCTCTCCGGTTCAAGTGATTCTCCTGCCTCATCCTCCCTAGTAGCTGGGATGATAGGTGTGAGCCACCACCCCTGGCTAATTTTTGTATTTTTTGGTAGAGACAGGGTTTCACCATGTTGGTCCGGCCGGTCTCAAACTCCTGACCTCAAGTGATCCTCCTGCCTTGGCCTCCCAAAGTGCTGGAATTACAGGCGTGAGCCACCATGCCCAGCCCCCTGTGTTTAAATGAGTAACCAGGCATGTGTCCCTATCTCCACAGAGGGCCCCATTGTGCTGTCCCGACCCCAGGATGGGGACTCTCCACTGTCCGACTCACCCCCATTCTACAAGCCCAGCTTCTCCTGGGACATCCTGGCCTCAACGTATGGCCACAGCTACCGGCAGGCCCCCTCCACCATGCAGTCAGCCTTCCTGGAGCACTCCGTCAGCCTGTACGGCAGTCCTCTGGTGCCCAGCACCGAGCCCGCCTTGGACTTCAGCCTCCGCTACTCCCCGGGCATGGACGCGTACCACTGTGTGAAGTGCAACAAGGTGGGCAGTGGGGGGTGTGGGTGGGCACCTGGGCGCTGCTCTCTGCACTCCCTCTCAGCGCACTGGCAGCTCTGGGTGTTCCCTGTGCTGTGAACCTTGGGACTCTGGTGGGATTAATGATCAGAACGTTCGCCCTCATCACCATTCATTGAGCTCTGACCATGTGCCTGGCCCTGTGCTAGGCAGTTGACAGGCATGAGTGCCAGGAGGCAGATGAAGGGTTAAGGTTCAGAGAGGTTAAGTCACTTTTTCAGGATCAGACAGCAAGTAGCTATCAGAACCAGCATTCAAACCCAGCTCTGGCCAACTCCCAGCTCTTAACCACCGGGCTATTCAGCCTCTAGAGGAGGCAAGGAGGGGGCTCCAGATCCTCTGTCTCACACCCAACTTTGTAGATGGGAGACTGAGCCACAGAGAGGAAAAGGGACCTCCCTGGGACACACAGCAAACAAGTAGCAGAACTGGCGATCCAGTGTCCCTTCCTCTGTACACCCTGACTTGGCCGGAGCTGGGCATGGAAGAGACCATGGGACCCCAGGCCTGTTCCCCTCTCTGCAGCCCCCAGTGGCCTCACACGCTGCCCCTGCTTCCAGGTCTTCTCCACCCCTCACGGACTCGAAGTGCATGTGCGACGCTCCCATAGTGGGACCCGGCCCTTCGCCTGTGACGTCTGCGGTAAAACATTCGGCCACTCCGTGAGCCTGGAGCAGCACACACATGTCCACTCCCAGGTGGGCACCTGGCCCTGCGCGGGACTCCCAGCCCCATTCCTTTTCTGTGCTTCCCCAGGGAGCCTGGGGGCTGCGACTGGGTCCCTCCCCCTGCTCCTGGGGGCGACACAGATTGGGAGGGGTCCCCTAGTACCCACCTCCCTGAGTCTGGGTCTCCAACACCTGCCGTGAACAGACTTCCTACCCTTAACTAAACCGCTGTGCAGACCACAACCATCCCTGCCTCAAGGAACTCACTCTGGGTTAGTGGTCATGAAATGTGACCCTCTAAAAAATTTCTGAGATCAGTCAGTCCATCAGTCAATCAACAAACATTTATTGAGTTTTATTTTAAGCGGTGTACCGTGAAGATTACAAGGAAAAATCCCACAGGAGGCCAACGAGGCTCCAAGCTCCAGTTTCACCTCAGAGGCAGAGATGAGGGGTTCCCGGGTCCTGCTCCTCCAGGCCCTATCCTCCAGGCCACCCCAATGGAGTGTCCTATTCCGCAGGGGATCCCGGCCGGGTCCAGTCCTGCGCCTGCGCCTGATCCCCCGGGGCCTCGTTTCCTCCGGCAGGAGCGCAGCTTCGAGTGCCGCATGTGCGGCAAGGCCTTCAAGCGCTCGTCCACGCTGTCCACCCACCTGCTCATCCACTCAGACACGCGGCCCTACCCCTGCCAGTTCTGCGGCAAGCGTTTCCACCAGAAGTCGGACATGAAGAAACACACCTACATCCACACAGGTGAGTGAGTCTCACCTGCCTGCGCCCCCTGGGCAGAGCACCCCCACCTTTCCCTGAGAGATGCATCAGAGGCCCCCAGCGTGAGGCTGGGGGTGGGGTCTAGTTACAAAGTCGAAGGCCACTGATGATGGAGGGCTGGGCGCCTGTGCTGCTTAAGTGCACTTAATGCGTGGAAAAATTACAGGAAGGAAACAACAAAATCTCAACACTGGTGATCTCATGGCAGAAGTGAGACTAGCAATCGAATTATTCATTCATTTGCTTGCTCATTCACTCACTCACTTGCTCATTCATTTGTTCACTCATTTGCTTATTTATTCACACATTGGCTCACTCGTTTGCTCATTCATTTGTCCACTCATTCATTCATTTCTCATTCATTTGTTCACTCATTCTCTCACTCATTTGCTCATTCATTTGTTCACTCATTCTCTCACTCATTTGCTCATTTATTTGTTCACTCATTCATTCGTTTGCTCATTCATTTGTTCACTCATTCACTCATTTGCTCATTCATTTGTTCACTCATTCTCTCACTCATTTGCTTATTCATTTGTTCACTCATTCTCTCACTCATTTGCTTATTCATTTGTTCACTCATTCATTCATTTGCTTATTCATTTGTTCACTCATTCTCTCACTTATTTGCTCATTCCTTTGTTCACTCATTCATTCATTTGCTTATTCATTTGTTCACTCATTCTCTCACTTATTTGCTCATTCCTTTGTTCACTCACTCATTCATTTGCTTATTCATTTGTTCACTCATTCATTCATTCATTTGCTCATTCATTCCCTCCTTGCTATTAGCTGAGTGCCTCTTTTGTGCCAGGTGTACCAGACTTGGAAATGTGTTGATAAACAAGATGACTCGGCTGCTGCCCCTAACCACCCTATAATCCAGTAGGGGTGGGAGGAGGGTCCAAGTTGTGTCTTTGCTTCTCTCTCCTTTCTAATTCTTTTCTAAAGTGAATATGAGTTGGCCACGAGAGAAAACATAGGGAGTTATTGGAAAATGAACCCCGGGGCGGGGCAGTGGAGCGGCAGGCCTGGTGAAGAGGCCCTGACCCCACCCTTGCTGTGCTGCCCTCCCCTCCCTGCAGGTGAGAAGCCGCACAAGTGCCAGGTGTGCGGAAAGGCCTTCAGCCAGAGCTCCAACCTCATCACCCACAGCCGCAAGCACACAGGCTTCAAGCCCTTCAGCTGTGAGCTGTGCACCAAAGGCTTCCAGCGCAAGGTGGATCTGCGGCGGCACCGCGAGAGCCAGCACAGTCTCAAGTGAGGCTGCGCGGGCTCCCAGCTCCTGGCCAGCCTGCCCTGCGGTCCTGTCACCTGGAGGCCAGCCTCTCATGCCCAAATCTCCAGTCTCCTGGAGGTGGGACTGGACAGGAGTCTTCCAGCTTGTTTTGAGACTCACAAAAGTGTTGTGCGACCTTGGGCAAGTCACTTTCCCTCTCTGGATCAACATTTCTCCTGCTGCCAAGTGTGGGAGCCTGGCTGGGTCTTTCTGAGCAGAAGTTGTTTCCAGGTGTGCTCAGGCGCCTTCCTCTAGCAGAGCACAGAAAGCTAGAATACCCTCAGGGATACAGGGATGCGGAGAGTAGATGACCAGAGCTAGGACTCACAGACAGACCCTCTGCCTGCCTGCTGTCCACTGAGCTGGGACCTGGTCACCTTGGATTTTAGCGGGCCTCTTTCTGGCTGCAACAGGCAGAGTAGGAGCTGCCTCTCACCCCAGTCAGAGGCCTGGCACCCCCTCTGCTTCGGCCAGATGTGCTGGCTGACCCCGACTTCCGACCAGCACTCAGCTGGCCACTGAGGATTCCAGCTCTACAACCAGGCCATGAGGCTGGAGAAACTGGCAGTTATTGCTGTCAAAAGCCTGTTCTCTCAATTGCTGTCAATAAAATTAAAGATACAGATTTGCCGCCATGTGACCAGCATTCATTGCCTATGAGGTCCAGGGTACTGCACGAGGCTTTGGGGGATGATGGGGGGAGGCTTGAGGAGCAGAGAAAGCTATGGAGGCACTCACAGGCAAGTTGTGGAGACCGGTATTCAGCCCCCACGTGCACAGACCCGCTGAAGAGCCGGTAGCAGGCAGAAGGGGCCCATGCGACAAGACCACAGGGGTGGGCAAGGCTAGTGCAGCTGGGGCGGTATCCGTTTCCTGTGGCTGCTGTGACAAATGACCACAAACTTAGTGGCTTAAAACAACACACACTTATTCTCTTACAATTCTAGAGCCAGAAACTCAAAATGAGTCTCATGGGGCTAAATCAAGGTGTTAGCAGGACTGCGTTCCTACAGGAGGCTCCCAGGAGAGTCTGTTTGCCTGTCCTTTTCACCTTCCCAAGGCCGTCTGTATTCCTCTGATCTTGGCCCCTTCCTCTGCCTTCAAAGCGCATCACTCGGACCTCTGCTTCTGCCTCCACCTCTGTCTTCTGCCTTCGACCTTCTTGCCTCTCTCTTATAAGGACGCTTCTGATTACACTGAGCTCAGGTATAAATCGTCCCATCTCAAGATCCTGAACATAATCACTGTGGTCGGCTGAATAATGACCGCAAAGATGATATCTACATCCTAAGCCTGGAACTTGTGAGTGGGATGTTATAGGGCAAAAGGTCCCAACCCTGGAACCTGTGAGTGTAACGTTACAGGGCAAAAGCGACTTTGCAGGTATGATGAAGTTAAGCCTGGTGCTGCACCTGTCTAGCTGTGGGACTTCAGGTGAGTTCCTGAACCTCTCTGAGGCTCAGCTTCCTCCTCTGTAAAATGGTAAACACAGCAGTCCCTTCCACCGATTCGCTGAGACCATTCTTACGAAGTGGCATGAAGGGCCAGCCCAGCATGTAGTAAGTGCTGCTGAGTTGTGAACATCCCTTTTTGAAGTCCTGTCCATCCTACAAGGCCCCCTTAGCCGTCTCCTCCATGAAGCTTCCCTTGGTCATCCAGCCACAAGGTCTTCTCTCTCCTCTGATACTGAGAAACTCAGTCTCCTTGTTTACGGCTTAGGAGCCATTGAATGTGGAATGTAATTATGTGTGGATAACTTCAGAAGGTCTTCTGTCTGAGCTCCAGCCGCACCCACCCCCGCCATCCCGCACCAATCCTGTGCCTGACCCACAGCCATGGACACCTCTGATTGAGCTTGCAGGTACTGAGCTAAGCCAAGGGTTTCCACACATTTTCTCTAACCCACACAACCCTCTACAATGGAATGCCGTTCTCCCATTTTACAGATGGGGCAACTGAGGCTCAGAGAGGTCAGCCATTAATAAAAAACATAGATATGGGCCGGGCGCTCACGCCTGTAATCCCAGCACTTTGGGAGACCAAGGCGGGCAGATCACTTGAAGTCAGGAGTTCGAGACCTGCCTGGCCAACATGGTGAAACCCCATCTCTACTCAAAATACAAAAATTAGCTGGGCATGGTGGCGCGTGCCTGTAATCCCAGCTACTTGGGAAGCTGAGGCAGGAGAATTGTTTGAACCTGGGAGGTGGAAGTTGCAGTGAGCCAAGATCATGCCACTGCATCCAGCCTGGGCAACAGAGCAAGACTCCATCTCAGAAACAAACAAACAAACAAAAAATAGATGTGAGGGCTTACCCTTTCCAGGTGTGCTCAGGTGCCTTCCTCTAGCAGAGCACAGAAAGCTAGAATACCCCCAGGGAGACAGGGATACTGAGAGTAGACCAGAGCTAGGACCCACAGACAGACCCTCTTTCCTAGAGAAAGAAGGATTCTTTCCAAAGAAACGCTGCTATCGTCAGATGGTTTCTGTGTATAGTGTGATTTAGCCTTGGGTTCATGAACCGACTTGTTTAACGTGTATTTGATCGAATGCCAACTTATGAGGCTCAATCTGTCATGAAATGGCAAATGTCCCATGCAAATGCCCAATTCCCATCCATTGTGGACAGCTCAAACCTGGATCAAACTAGAAGCTGTTCACATGGATCATCAGGGGAGTGAAAGACAAGTCCTCAGACTCATGTTTGTGGCTGCAGAGAGGCCCACAGAGCTGGCTGGACATGGCTGAGACCCGTTCTGGTGCTCCCCAGGCGTGCGCCACAAGCCTCCGGGGGTTCATTTGCTTTAGACGGAGTAGAGATTACATTGCTCAAATAACTGGGAGGAACTCTGGGTTAACGTTCAGTCTATTGCAACCGCTTCTTAGAGCCTATAACGTGTAATGCACTTGTGTCCATCCCCGAGGGGAGGATTTGGGTATTCAGTGTTTTCCTAAGGTTAATTTGGGAACCAGAGAGGGAGAGGGAGAGGTTGGCCTAGTTGCCCAAAGTCACGCAGCAGGCAAAGGCACAGCTGGGATGAGAAACTGAGTCTGAGTTGAGCCTATCCTTTTGGAGCCTGTGTACCCTCCCTCCCACTGAGACCCAAAAGTGTTTCTTCCAGGTCTCACCTGTGGTGTGCAGGGGGCTTAGGGCCCCCAAGAGGAATGGGACTCTCACCCACCCCCAGGCTCTGCATTTGGCTGGGCAGAACCCTGACATCCATTTCCTGCCAGAGGCTCTTCCTGTTTCCTTTAGCCAGAATTCCCCTAAGCAAACCTGTCAGGTGAGTGGGGTGGGCTCAGGGCTTGGGATTTGCATGGGAGGGCGATCTACCCTCCTCAGCAAGCTCCCTGTGGGTGTCCTGTCTTGAAATCCAGTTCTTGAAATCAGGAGAAGAGGGACCCTGGTGGCCAGAGCACCAGAGCCAGCAAAGCCTTAGAAACCACCTGTTTGCATGTCTCCTCCTGTCCGGGAGGACAGTGAAGCCCAGCAAGTGGGAAGGGCCTTGCCCAAAGCCACACGTCTGGAGCCAGGCCTGGAATGGGCCCCTGACTCATCTCTTAAACACACATGCACACACACACGGATTGGGAGCTGCTTTGCATACTCCCTGTTTGCTAAACAAAACCAAACCACTATCAGGATTTCAGCCACTTCTGCAGCAGGGCGGGGCAAGGCGGAGGAGCTGAGCTGTGAGGGGAAGCCACACAATGTTCCTTCTTCGTCGACTGAGGTTTGGTGAGATCGAGATTAAGCTTGTCGGGCTCCTCCAGGGAGTGGGTGTGTGGGGTGGCGCCAGAGGAGGCCACAGCAGCCTCAGAGCAGTGGGGGCTGGAACCCCATTTGCATATCGCAGAGAAAGAGGGCAGGTAGTGAGGAAGCCTGTGACACCTGCTTCCAGGGGAAGACTCCGCACTGGCTGGAAGGCTTGGCTTGGGCTTCCTGGCCCTGCTGAGGCAGTGGATTGGAGCTTAGGGGTTGGTCTTAGCCAGAGGGCGGTGCTGCTGACCCTTCCTCATCCCTGAGAAGCTGCTGCGGGATGGCCTCATGTGCACAGCTGGGAGCCCCCAGGAGAAGGCAGCCCTGAAGAAGACTTGCAGATGGGCCCCCGTGGGAGCAGAGTTCCCTGGATGTTCCATCTCCTTCTGGAAGCAGAGGCTAAGCCCGTGACACTGGGGCAGAGAGGTGGCCTAGGAGGTGCTGTGGGCACCACCCATCTGTAGTCTGTGATTTCCGGGGAGTTCAAGCTCCCCCACCAATTCCCGTCGGCTTCCCTGTGGCCGACTACCTGGCCTGCAGTTCCTGCCATCGGAATTGCAACGTGACCTGGAAGGCACTGTCCAGCCCTGTGGAGACTGTCCATGGCTTCCATGTGCCACACAAGGAAACGGAGGCCCAGAGAGGAGAGGTGCTAGCCCAAGGTCACATTGCCACTAACAGCAAAGTAGGACAGAACTCAGGTTTTCCAGCCCCAGTCCAGTGGCCTTCCCAGCAGGGCCTCTGGGTTGCTTGACTGCAGGGGACTCCACGTACATAGAATATGGTGCAAATGGTGTTGGTGGGCTGGCTGGCTGGCCGGAAGGGTTCCTTAGACTGCGGCACTGACGCCCTGCTTCCAAGGATTGGATGGGGACACGTGAGACCTCAGGATGCTGCTGGTGACATGAGCTGGAATATCGGTTCACTCGATGGCAATTAACAAAACCAGTATTTTAATATCAAAACTAACCAGCCACATTAGGGAGTGGAATGCAACATCTGAATTAATTTTCAGATAAAATGTCCTGTTCGTGGTGACAGCTTCAGGCTACACTGCAGGCCCTGCACTCTGCAGGAGAAGCCCCTCTTCAAAGCAGGCCACATCCCACAGGGCAGCCAGGCCCAGGGTCAGGGCCTCCTGAGGGACAGACTGAGAGGTGCCCAGGAAGCCCTCCATGGAAATCACTGATAAGGATGGAAATGCATCTCCCAGGGTGAGCCTGGAGAGTTGTGCGTGTGTGCACTCACACACGTGTCTTGGCCCCAGCCTGTCTCTATCTGCCCATGGCTGGAGTGAGCTGGCCTGGAAGCAGGGGTGGACAGACCAAGGCAAGGAGGCAGGGACCGGGCACTGGGGCTATAGGGAAGTGGAATGAAGCAGGTTCTGTATGATCCGGAAGATCAGGACCTGTCCCGAAGGTTCCCTGGAGATCAGACATCCCCCACCCCATTGCCTGGAGAACAGAGCTCCAGCCCTAGCTGCTCACCATGACCTAGCCTTCAGGGCTGACCCTAGTCCCCTGACTTCAAACCCCTCTCTGCAATTCCTGCCCTATGGGGGCTCCCACTCAGTGTGGTGTGGGTGAGGGCTATTCCACAGGAAGGAGCTGAGAACATAGAAGAATCTGGGTTGGCCAGAAGTGTGAGAAGGAAAAATGAAGGAGTGCAGGAAGCGGGCAAAGCATGACACACACTGTGCATCGGGGGAGACTGAAGACCCCCAGGAGTTCCTAAAGGCATTGCAGCCATTGACATGGGCCCGAAGCCCCGAGGGAGCTGATGTGACATGGGCTGAGCTTTAGAAGGAAGACCAAGGTGGGTGTGCAGTGTGGCCTGGGGGCACAGAGCAGGGGCACTGGCTGGAGGCCGGTCTTGTCAATACCAGGAGTGACAGCAGCTCCAGCCTCAGCGTCAGCCTGGCCCGCACTTTCCCTGCTCCCCTGTTGAGGCTGCTCAGGGAGGGGAGGGCGACCCGGCCCTGGATGGAGGGCGGGACCCAGAACAGTGAGGCTCCACCCCTCCCCGCCTCCTGGGGTCACTGGACAAGCAGCAGGGCCCTTCTTGCTATTCCTAAATGGCCTTAAGAGAACGCTCAATGCTGTTTCCCACCCTCAAGCCTTTGCCCCTGGTGTTCCCTCTGCCTGAAATGCCCTCTCCTTGTTCTGAACCCTCTCAGCCTTAAGTCAAGTTCGTAAGAAAAGCTTTTGAAATGTGATCTCCCATGACCCTCCATTCCACTCCCAGGAATATATCTTCAAGAAATAGACATGGGACGGGCACAGTGGCTCACATCTATCATCACAGCACTTTGCAAGGTCCAAGTGGGAGGATTGCTTGAGCCCAGGAGTTCAAGACCAGCCTGGGCAACATAGCGAGATCCCATCTCCACCAAAAAAACAAACAAACGAAAAAAACCCCACAAAAGTTGGCCAAGCGCGGAGGCTCACACCTGTAATCCCAGCACTTTGGGAGGCTGAGAAGGGTGTATCAGGAGTTCCTGACCAGGCTGGTCAGGAGGTTAGGAGTTCAAGACCAGGCCGGCCAACATGGTGAAACCCCATCTCTACTGAAAATACGAAAAAAAAAAAAAAATAGCCGGGCCTGGTGGTGGGTGCCTGTAATCCCAGCTACTCAGGAGGCCAAGGCAGGAGAATTTCTTGAACCCAAGAGGCAGACGTGAGAAGCGGAGGTTGCAGTGAGCCATGATCATGCCACGGCACTCCAGCCTGAGTGACAACGCAAGACTCCGTCTCAAAAAAAAAATAAAAAAAAAATAAAAAGTTGAGAAGTGGTTACAGATGGGAATGCAGATTCAGCTGCAAGAGCTTCTTTGCAGCCTGTTTATAATGGCAAAAAAAAAAAAAAATCAGAACCATCCTAATGCCCATGGGAGGAGGCTGGCCACACCGTTGGTGCAACAGATGACCACATGGCCAGGAAAAGGAGCAAGCATGCTTTAGAAGGCCACCGGGGGAGGAGTTTATCAGGCTGATGTGGAGCGAAGAATGCATGTGGCATGCTAGCGTGCAGGTTCTGTAAGCATCTGTCTGTGTATGCTGAAGAAACACAGCTGAAGAAAGTCCACAAAACCATTGGTGGCGGTTATTTCTGGGGGCTGGAACAGAGGGTTAAATTTCACTCTCAGTGCCACCTTAAAAGAGACTTGCAGCCGGGCTTTGCGGTGGCTCACGCCTGTAATCCCAGTGCTTTGTGAGGCCAAGGCAAGTGGATCCCTTGAGTTCAGGAGTTCGAGACCAGCCTGGGCAACATAGTGAGACCCTCGTCTCTGCAACAAATAAAAAATTTAGCCAGGTGGGGCACGGTGGCTCACGCCTGTAATCCCAGTGTTTGGGAGGCCAAGGTGAGTGGATCACTTGAGGTCAGGAGTTCAAAACCAGCCTGGCTAACATGGTGAAACCCTGTCTCTATTAAAAATACAAGAATTTGGCTGGGTGCAGCAGCTTACACCTGTATTCCCAGCACCTGGGGAGGCCGAGGTGGGCAGATCATGAGGTCAGGATATCGTGACCATCCTGGCTAACACAGTGAAACCCCGTCTCTACTAAAAATACAAAAAATTAGCCAGGCATGGTGGCGGGTGCCTGTAGTCCCAGCTACTCGGGAGGCTGAGGCAGGAGAATGGTGTGAACCTGGGAGGCGGAGCTTGCAGTGAGCCGAGATTGCACCACTGCACTCCAGCCTGGGCAACAGAGCGAGACTGTCTCAAAAACAAAACAAAACAAAACAAAACAAAAATTTGGCAGGCGCCTGTAATCCCAGCTACTCAGGTGGCTGAGGCATGAGAATCGCTTGAACCCCAGAGGCAGAGGCTGCAGTGAGCTGAGATCGCACCACTGCACTCTAGCCCGGGCAACAGAGCAAGACTCCATCTGAAAATTTTTTTTTAAAGAGACTTGCATTTGTTGTAGATTTTTGGTAACCAAAAAAAATAGAAGTGAAAATAATTTTGTAGAATAAATGTATTGCCAGAGGAAGCTATTGATATCTGAAGTGAAAATGTGGTTTAGAAAATCAGTACACAACCCACGATTCCACGTTGTTAATTACACACACACACACGGAAGGAAGGGCGCAAGGATAGACGGCAGCGTCTTTTTTCTTATTATTTTTTAGTGTGTATGTTTTATTTTTCTGTATTGGGCGTGCATGATAACATTATCACTGGCATGACAAAAAAGCTCTCTCCGCTGAAATATAATTTCCCGGCCTCGAGGTTTGTGTCTCCGTCCCCTCCCTCAAAGCTGCAGGCCCCTTCGGGCCCCTGTAGTGCAGTGCACAGCCTTGCAGGCAGGTGCCTTCCTACTTTACAAGTGCTGGCTGTCTCGCCCCCACCCCGCTACTCTGTGAGCCACCTCCCGGTAGATGCTGGGTCCCATCCTTTGGGGCCAGCGCCTGCTAGATCCCCACTAAGTTTAGGATGGGTATGCAACCACCCGACTCCTTCTTAGCAGGTGGGACAGGGCCTCCAAGGTAGGTAGAGTGAGAGTCTGGCTTGGGAAGAGCGGGGTGGACATTGGACCTGTGACTCCTCACAGGGTCCCCAGCTCTTCCCCTGGCCTGGGTCAGGGGGCTGTCCGGGACCACCTCCATGGATGTCTAGCTGGAAGTGGGCCTGGCCCAGAGAGAGGCAGGACCCAGGGTTCCCGGGGGATGAGGGCTGCAGGGATGCTGCAGGAGGGAAATCTGAGGCAGGGCACGTTCCGACCCGGCAAGCTCAGGTTTGGCCTGATAAGTTTATCGCACGGTGCCGGCTGCCAACTGTCGGTGTGGAGTAGAACCACGGGCCAAGCAGGAGGGCACTCCTGAGCCGATAGCGCCTTCCAAGTGTTATCTGGCCCAGAGAGCAGGAGGGCCAGGCTGCCGGGGGCTGCTCTTTTAATTACTTGAACCCCATTCCTTCCCACCCCAGCCCTTTTCCTACCTAACCCCAAGCCCCAAGGCCTCGGGTGAGAGTCAGACTCAGTTTATCTTTTGTGAGTCCCTCTAGGGTGCCAGCCTGGCACTTGTCTCCATCCAGGGAGGCACAGCTTTCCAACATTACATCCCTCCTCATGATTGGGGAAACTGAGTCTGAGAGTGACCAGGAGGGCAGGCAGAGGGGTGAGGACCCAGGAAACCAGGGGGAAGAAGAACAGGAGAAGGGAAAGCTGCAGCCTGGGAGGCCCCACGCCCACCCTGAGGTCTGGAGGTCCGACAAGTGCTTCGTGATCTGCAAGGAAAAGTCAGACATGAAACGATGCCTCCCAGCCCCAAGCACAGTCACAGGGCAGCCTGGTCTTCAGCCGTGCACAGCCACCTGGCAGGGGGAGGCAGGGGCCGGCATCCGCAGGGTTATCTTTGGGGGGTGGATTTTTAAGTCCTTTTGTTTGTTTGTTTGCTTTTGTTTTGTTTTGTTGAGATAAAGTCTCACTCTGTCGTCCAGGCTGGAGTGCAGTGGCATGATCTCAGTTCACTGCAACCTCTACCTCCTGGGTTCAAGCAATTCTCCTGCCTCAGCCTCCCCAGTAGCTGGGATTGCAGGTGCCCACTGCCATGCTTGGCTAATTTTTGTGCTTTCAGTAGAGATGGGGTTTCACCATGTTGGTCAGGCTGGTCTTAAACTCCTAACCTCAAGTGATCCACCTGCCTCGGTCTCCCAAAGTGCTGGGATTACAGGTGTGAGCCACCGCGCCTGGCCTAAGTCCCTTTTATATACATATATGTAGTTTTCCGTGGTTTCTATAACAACAATGCCGGGCGCGGTGGCTCACGCCTGTAATCCCAGCACTTTGGGAGGCCGAGGCGGGCGGATCACAAGGTCAGGAGATCGAGACCACAGTGAAACCCCGTCTCTACTAAAAATACAAAAAATTAGCTGGGCGCGGTGGCGGGTGCCTGTAGTCCCAGCTACTCAGGAGGCTGAGGCAGGAGAATGGCGGGAACCCAGGAGGCGGAGCTTGCAGTGAGCCGAGATTGCGTCACTGCACTCCAGCCTGGGCAACAGAGCGAGACTCCGTCTCAAAAAAAAAAAAAAAACAACAACAACAATGTTATGGGGGAGGGTGTGAGGAAAGAAAGGTGATTTGTTCATTTGTTTTAAGAGGCAGAGAAGGAAAAGGCATTCATACCGAGGCTTTCTGGTCCGGTGGGAATGGTCCCAGCCCAGGATCAGTCTGCAGGTGCCCATCTCTGCCAGCCTGGGGTGCAAGCAAGGGGCCATACCAGTGTCTGCAGAGGCAGCAGTGTGTCCCCTGGAGTCATGTATGAGAGCCTGCACCCAGGACTCTCATAGAGGCACAAAGACCACCCTGACAGGGCAGAAATCTTTCATTCATCCACTCCTGTATCTATCAAGTGCCTGCCAGAGGTGGTAAGGATCAGGCCGAGGGGAAAACAGACAAAATCCCTGCCCTCTTGGAGCTCAGCAGGGATGCAGAGACTAAACAAAGCCAGGAGAAATAGAATGCAGAGAAGCCGGGCGAGGTGCTTCACGCCTGTAATCCCTGCACTTTGGTAGGCCGAAGGGGGCCGATCACCTGAGGTCAGGAGTTTGAGACCAGCCTGACCAACATGGTGAAACCCCATATCTACTAAAAATACAAAAATGAGGCCAGATGCGGTGGCTCACACCTGTAATCCCAGCACTCGGGGAGGCTGAGGCAGGAGAATCACTTGAACCCAGGAGGCAGAGGTTGCGGTGAGCCGAGATTGCACCATTGCACTCCGGCCTGGGCAACAAGAGCAAAACTCCGTCTCAAAAAAAAAGTTAACCGCCGTGGTGGCGGGTGCCTGTAATCCCAGCTACCCCGGAGGCTGAGGCAGGAGAATCACTTGAACCTGTGAGGCAGAGGTTGCAGTGAGCTGAGATCATGCCACTGCCATCCAGCCTGGGTGATAGAGTGAGACTCTGTCTTAAAAAAAAAAAAAAAAAAAAAAAAGAAGGGTGTGGGGTTCTTGATGACGTGGAGATCACCAAGTTAGATGGGTGGCCAGAGAGGCCTCATTAAGAAGCACTGAGTTGGCCGGGCGCGGTGGCTCAAGCCTGTAATCCCAGCACTTTGGGAAGCTGAGATGGGCAGATCACGAGGTCAGGAGATCGAGACCATCCTGGCTAACCCGGTGAAACCCCGTCTCTACTAAAAAAATACAAAAAACTAGCCAGGCGAGGTGGCGGGCGCCTGTAGTCCCAGCTACTCGGGAGGCTGAGGCAGGAGAATGGCGTGAACCCGGGAGGCAGAGCTTGCAGTGAGCTGAGATTTGGCCACTGCACTCCAGGCTGGGCGACACAGCGAGACTCCGTTTCAAAAAAAAAAAAAAAGAAGCACTGAGTTTTCTCACACAAGAGAGGGGATTGCAGAAGGACAGCCCTGGATGGGAGTCAGGAGACCGAGGGATGTCACTCTGCTTGGCGGGGTGGCTTTGGTCAGACACTGCCCTCTGGGCCTCAGTTTCTTTTTCTTTTCTTTCTTTCTTTTAAATTTTGTTTGTTTGTGTGTTGAGAGAGGGTCTCACTCTGTCACCCAGGCTGGAGTCCAGTGACGCGATCACAGCTCACTGCAGCCTCAACTTCCTGGGCTCAAGTGATCCTCCCTCCTCAGCCTCCCGAGTAGCTGGGAGTACAGGCACGTGCCACCATAACCGGCTAATTTTTATATTAGACAGGGTTTAGCCATGTTGCCAGGCTGGGCTCATACTCCTGGGCTCAAGCAATCCGCCCAGCTCACCCTCTCCAAGTGCTGGGATTACAAGTGTGAGCCACTGCACTCAGTCAGTTTCTTTTTCTTTTTTTGTACAGGTAAGGTCTCACTATGTTGCCCAGACTTGTCTTGAACTCCTGGCTTCAAGCCATCCTGCTGCCCTGGTTTCTGGAACAGCTGGGACCACGGGTACTCACCACCACTCCAGGCTAATTTTGTACTTTTTGTAGTGATGAGGTCTCACTCTGTTGCCTAGTTAGTCCTGGCTTCAAATGATCCTCCTGCCTCGGCCTCCTGTCGACACCTCTTGACTCCCAGCCTCTGCTCTTTCCATCCCCTCTACCCAAGTGGCTCTTTGCCTCCTACCACTTTGCTTAGCTCTCTCCTAACTGTCCTGGGCCCAGCTCAAGCCTCACCTCCTCCGGATGCCTTCCCAGGCAGTTTGCTTCCCTCTGACACGTTTGTGGTACCACCACAGCACTTTCCTGTGAACGCTGTGAATGGCTCAGTGTGCGGGTTAGGCACACAATAAATGTAGTTGTTATTGTCATTGCCAAAAGCTCTGACCTTGCAGCCCAGGTTTTGGGCTGAACCTGCAGGGCCGCAGGTCCTCCCAGTCTGGGGTTGGGTAGCAGGTGGGGAGCAGGTGCGCCCCCCCCCATGCCTTCTGTGATGAGCTGAATTCTGCTGCACTCCTCGGCTGTCCCTGCTGACAGCTGGAGCTACAGACGCCAGGCTGAAGCCCAGAGCTATTTCTACCAAGGGTGACTTGGAACTTCCTCCCGGATCTCTTAAAAATAGAGGGGTTATCGTGGCCGTCAGGCCCCTTCCTCCACATGGGGAGCTCGAACATGATTTCTGGGGAAGGCCTAAGCCCCAGGCCTCTCTCAGCCCAGCAAGGACTTATCTCTGAGCTCAGCTGGGCAGCAGGAAGGGAGCGAAGCGACCACCGTGGGCAGCTCTTCCTGCCCTAGGAGCCCCTTTTGGGAGCAGCAAGGGATGTGGCCACTGACTCAGGGGTGTCAGTCACCCCTCTTCCCCGGAGCTGCGGTTGCCCACCAGACTCTGAGGGGAATCAGAAATCAGTCGGGTAGAGAGCATCCTGGGGAAGCCTCAGGCACCGTCCGGCCTGGCTTTTCTGCTCCAAGCCCTCCCCCTGCGCCCAGCACGACCCCATCTCTGTACATGACCGTGAGATCACTGGTGGACAGCTGTCTCTACTGTGTGGCCAGCCCCAGCAGAGGCTGAGGGTCGGGCACCTGGAGGTCAGGCTGGGGTCCACCACTCCCAGCAGCTGGGTCCACTCTGCAATAGAGGGCATTCTTGGGGGCCGGCCCAGCTCCTCTGGGGATGTCTTCACACTTTGCAGACCCCAGACTTAGTGCCAATAGAAGACCCCTTCTCGCAGGGTACGAAGTCTCTGTTCAACAAGTATTTGCTGGACATCCACTCTGGGCATGGCCCTGGCAAGACCCAGGAGAGGAGATGCTCTGGGGGGTCTGGAGGCCCAAGGGGGTCACTAAGCTCAGCCGTCGGGGTGAGGGAAGTCAGTATTTGCAAGACAAAAATAATTTGATCTCTGGGAAGTGGAAAGGGCTGCCCCAAGCCAAAGAAACAGCGGGGCACAGAGCCCTGGGGGAGAAAAGAGGCCTCCCGCCTGCCCCCAGCTCTCGCCCAACCTGTGAGGGACAGTGCTCCAGCCAGCACTTTCTAACGGCCTCAGGAGGCCACTATGCAAAGCAAAGGTGACCTAGAGGGGTCCTGGGGGCTATCCTGTTGGGGCTTGGCAGCCAGCCACACGCACCTTTGGTCATTGCCACGGTCACGGTCCCTGCCTTCCCATCCCTGCTGGCTCATAGAATGCCCACAGGGCTTGCCTGGCACCCCCAGCCCTCTGCACTCCTCAGGAAGGAAGGTTCAGGATCCCTGAGCTCAGCCTCCCCAGGGCAGCTCTTCAGAAGCCTACAATCTTAGCTGGAAACCGTCACGGTTAAGGGTTTCCTCCTGGCGGCTCCCCAGCGCCCCTCAGCCCAGCCTGAGACTTATCACTGCCCCCCAGCCGGTGCCCCCCGCCTCCTCCAACCACCTCACGCCGGGTGATTCAGCAAATCTTCCCTCCATGGGGGGAAAAACAAGGGTGAAAAATCACAATGTCAGATTACAAAGCCCTAACTGTAGGGCAGGCCCCTGGCAGGGAGATAAGGGTCTCATTCCCCACCCTCAAAGCCTCTCTGGCAGATAAACCTCCTAGAGCAGCATGGGCTGCACCGTTGCAGGTGTAGGGTGGGGAGGCCTGGCCTCATGAAAGTCTGGTTAGGGGACACAGGGCCCTGCCAGGAGCTGAGGGCCCACAGCTCGGCCACTGTGCAGAGAGCTGGCCAAAGAGGAAGTGCCATGGCCAGCACTGATGTTGCCATCCCAACCCCTGCCTTGGAGGGAGAAAGAGAAGGGCAGGGCCTTCTCAGAAAGTTCAATGAGAGGATGCCCCACAAATGCCCTCCACCTTGGGGTGTCCCTCTGCCAGCTCAGCCTGCAAACCATGATCCCCTGCAGGACTGCAGCCCAGCTGTGTTGCAGAAGTAAAGGTGTCTGCCTCCATGAAGCCAGCCTAGAGAAGGGAGGAGCTGGGATGCCATTCCTGGGAGGGGGGCATCCTCTGGGGATGCCTGGGTGGAACTGAAAGCAACTCAGCCTCATCTGCCCTAGAGACCTTGCCAGGAGAAGTCCTGGGTCTCCAGGCCAGGGACCTGCCAGGCTGGGAGACCTGCCCTGGGAGCCCCTTGTCAGCAGGGGACCCTGTGATGGTGGGGATGAGGCTGGCAGGGGTGGTGGGGGACAGTAACTAGGCTTCCTCTACTGGACAGTAACTAGGCTTCCTCTAACTTCAAATGACGGATCTGAAGTTGAACTCTGTGCTGGGCCCTGTTGCTCTAAGCAAGACATTTATCTACTTTTTAGCCCTGTATGCTGTCTGTAAAGTGAGATAAGACAACCCACCAGCAGGGCTGTCCTGGGGAGTCCAGGTGCATGTCAGGCAGGAGTGGCACAGGTCCCGCTCTCTGTTTCCCAGGGTTGGGGACCAGCATCTGGCTGGAATGGGGGTGGCTTTGGGATAAGTGCCTGCACAGCTCTTGGGGTTCAGGGCCAAGGGTCCAGCTGCCCAGCATTCTAAAGACTCTCCTTTATCTGGGGAAGCTCTCTGAGGTCATTTCCCAGAACACCATGGGATGGCTGCAGTGGGCTAGGGAAAGGAGGGTGTGCACCAGGCACATAAACTTTCTAGAGTAGTGTGGCTTGCACCCCTGCAGGCATGAGGTGGGGCGACCCGGTGTCATGAAAGTCTGATCAGGGGACATATGGTCCTGCCAGGAGCTGAGGGCCCAGAGCTTGGCCACCGTTCAGAGAGCTGGGCAAAGAGGAAGCACCGCAGCCAGTGGCCTTGGTTCCAAGGGCCCTCGGCATGTTGAAATCCTCCGAGCAGACCTGGAGCTCCTCAAACCTCTTGCCTTGCTTTGAGGAAGTGCTTCTCTTCCCCTGGGCCTTGGTTTCCTCAGCTGCAGAAGGAAGAGAGCTGGTCAAGACGATGTCTGCAGTCCCTTCACTATAGAATTTTGCAAAATACAAACTGCTCAGTGGGTGTGTAGTTGGCCCAAGGTACTCCGCCAAAGAGGCACCAAAAGCTGATGGGCTTCAAAGCAGCATTGTTCCCAGCAGCCAAACGGTGGGCACCCCAATGTCCATCCACAGGTGATGGATAAACAAAACGTGGCCTGCCCATGCTAGGAAATATGACTTGGCCATCAAAGGGAACGGAGCTCTGACACATGCCACACGTGGACCTTGAGGACATCATGCTGAGTGAAACAGGCCAGTCACAAAAGGACAAGCACAGGATGATTCCACTTATATGAGGTCCCTAGAGTAGTCAAATTCATTGAAAGTAGAATGGTGGCTGGCAGGATCTGGGGGAGGGGAATGGGGAGTTCGTGTCTAATGGGTACAGAGCTTCAGTTTGGGAAAAGTTCTGGCGATGGCTGGTGGTGATGATTGCACAAGAACGTGAATGTACCCAGTGCCACTAAAATGTACACTTAGAAATAGTTAAGAAGGTAAAATTTATTCAATATATTTTAGTAACCACCCCCAACCCCGAGCCAAAAAAAAAAAAACCCAGTGTGCACAGTGGTCTCTGCTGAATAAAGACTTGAAAACCAGAGCCCAGCCCTAAACAGCTCATGTATAGTCCAGGCAGAGAAACAGAGCAGGTAATGCCCTCTCAACTGATGGCAGACAGGCCAGGGAGCCCTGCTCTGGGCTGGAGCAGGGAGGCACCTTCATGGATGTGGGAGATCTGCAGGGAGAGCCGCTTCTCCCTGGGGGGGCGGTGTCTGAGCAACAACACCAGAATCCCAGTGACCTTCTACCCTTCCTCCTGCCAGACTGGCTTTGCCTGCTTCTGAGGCTCTGGGAATGCTGTTCCCTCCACTTGGAAGGCAGTTTCCTCACTTTACCAATTTTTTATCTTCATCATCCCAGTCCCAACCCACATGCACCCCACAAGAAAGCCTCCCTTTGGCAGTTATAGACTCTCAAATCCCCCAGAAATTCTGCCCTCTGATGTTGATCATAATTGTCATGAGATAGCTATTTGTGTCATTGTGTGACACATTCTATGAAATTCTCCGTTGCTTCCCCAGTACTCATTAAGGAAATGTTTTTCATCAGATGGATAGATGGATGGTTGGGTGAGTGGATGGATGGATGATGGATGGATGGATGGATGGTTGAGTGGGTGGATGGGTGGATGGATGGATGGTGGACGTGTGGATGGATGGATGAACAGAATGGTGGATGGATGGATGGATGGATAGATGGATGGTTGGATGGATGGATGGACGGACGGACGGACGGACGGATGGATGGATGGATGGTTGAGTGGGTGGATGGGTGGATGGATGGATGGTGGACGTGTGGAAGGATGGATGGATGAACAGAATGGTGGATGGATGGATGGATGGATAGATGAATGGTTGGATGGATGGACGGACAGACGGACGGATGGATGGTTGGGTGAGTAAAGGGTGGATGGATGGATGGTGGATGTGTGGATGGATGGATGGATGAACAGAATGGTGGATGGATGGATGGATGGATGGACGGACGGATGGATGGATGGATGGACGGATGGATGGATGGATGGCTGGACAGATAGATGGATGGATCGATGGATGGATGAATGGATGGATGGATGGTTGAATGGACAGATGGATGGACAGAAGGATGGATGGATGGATGGATGCTGGGTGGACAGATGGATGGACGGTGGGTGGGTGGATGGATGGTGGATGGGTGGATGGATGGACAATGAGTGGATGGATAGGCAAGCAAACTGAGGGGTCTACCCACTCAAAGGGGCCAATGCATGGAGCACCTAGGACTGGATAACAGGGTGCAAATGTGCGTGTGAATGGGTGCTTTTGAGTCTTTTGCCTAGAACCATGAATTACAGTTTAGTACCACTGTCAGTCCTACCTGACACTGTGTGGACTGTGGAGCTGTGTGAGAACTGCTTCCTGGATCTAGAGCTGTGGCTGAAGGACAGCACTCACCATCCCCTGGGAGGACGAGCTCTCAATCTGATCTGATCTGATTGGCTTGGAGGACCCATCCCAGATGGCACCATCCATCTGTGCCTAGCACTTGCTGTGGCCTGGCCTGGCACTAGCTGAGCCCTTCCCATAGAATAGCAGGGGCTACTTTTCCCTGTTTTACAGACATGGAAACTGAGGCACGCACTTGTCCAAGGCTTAACAGAACTTTAAAGGGCCTCTTCCCCAAGGCTTTTTAATCCCAGGGTAAACCCTTCCCCAGGAATCAGGGAGTCAGTGCTGGGCCTGTGGCCCACTCTCCTCCATAGACCCCCTAAAACAGATAGCAAGTTCCCAGTGTGGTGCTCTGGGCCAGCATGGAGGGGTCAGGAAGGGATGAGCCTAGAGCAGGGGGGCAGTTTGGAAATGCCAGCTCCGGGGCCCTTCCTTCCCTCTCCACCTCCCTCCTCCTGTTCCTTTCCTCCTCTTCCCTCCCTCTCCCTCCCCACCTCTTCCCTTCCCTCCTCTCTCTCCCTCCTCTTCTCCCCACCTCCCTTTCCTTCTCCTCCTCCCTCTCCCCTTTCCCCACTCTTCCTAGCCGCAGGTGGGGTTGTGGCCCTGGCTGAAACTCCTGAATGATTTAGTGACTCTTTCCTCCCAGCATCTTGAGTTCTCCCTGGACCTAGGGGTGGGGGACACTGCTGCTGGCGAGGGGAAGGATGATGCCCCTGGTGTCTGTGCCCTGCTGGGGAGGGGAATGCGGGGCACGCGCGTGACTCCCTAGCTCGGTCCTCAGTTCTCTCCTCCATTTATGGGTTCGCTCACTCAGCAGCACTGATTTGGTGCCAGGCACTGGGGAAGCAGGGTCCAAAGAGACACCCCCGACCCTGCCTCAGCGACGGGGGCAGCAGGTGTGCTGCACGGAGGGGCCTCTTTAAGTGGGGGCAGAAACCCCTTCCCGGAGGTTACCCAGAGCCAAAAGAGAAGCAGGAAGGAAAGGCATGGAGGTCCTAGGGAAGCCCTGGCATCACAGGGCCGGGAATTTGGGGGAAGGGGCAAAGTGGGAATGGTTGGGAGAAGACAGGGGTGGTGGCAGTAGGACCCACTCCCACAGTCTCTGTTAAAGCTTTGGGTTTCTGACCCAGAGCAATGGGATCCGATTTGCATTTTTGGGGGAGAAGCATCCCTGGTGTCCTGGTGGCCAGGGAAGTCAAGAGCCCTGCAAGGTGACTGGAGCCCTAAAACTCAGGGCACAGAGGTTGCAAAGATGAGCTAGGCAGCCCCCTCAAGATGGAACAGCTCATGGGTCTAGGGAACCAAGGTGGGCCACCGCTGGAGGATGGCCTGAGTCCTCCAAGGACCCTGTGGTCCCAACAGGAGCAGGTATTCTTGTGGGAGAGACAGAAATTGTTGTGGCTCCAATGGGGAACAACGTAGTAATGTCTAACTAAATCACAGAGGCACACACCCTTTGACCCAACAATACCTTACAGATGCCTAGCCCATGTGTACACACTACAGTGATTCACTGCAAGCATTTGTTTTTGGGAAAGGTTGGAAATAACCTAAGTACCCATTAAAGAGGGTTGCGTAAATAAATCATGGTCCAGCCACACAGGGGAATACTGTCCGTCTGTTCAAAGAAATGAGGAAGTACTCTCTGAATTGATGGAGAGTAATTTCCATGATATATTGCCAAGTGAAAAAAGGAAGGTAGGAAGGGAATGTATAGCAAGGCACCACTGGTGGTCAACGAATTGATAGTTGGCTATAGTAGATGAAGGAGTCATATTATACTCTCTAGGGAAGCCAGTAAAAGCATGTGTAACTATTTATTACAGGGGAAGTTGAATAGTAAAACCCATTTGTGCGTTAGTTGTTTGCTTGTTGAAAAGGGGATGGAGAATATATATATATAATTTTGTTTATAACACTGTAGATTGTCTCCAGAGAGATAAACAAGAAACCGATGACATTGATCACCTCCAGAGAAAAGGTGATCTCAGTGTCTGAGATCAGACACTGGGGAAAGGAGTGCCTTTTTGTGTCCTCTGAATTTCGAACCACGTGCATGTAGTTACCCATCCCCTTAATAGAGAAGTGTAAGTGGATGTGGGAGATGCCTTAGAAGGCTGTTCCCAGTGGTGAAGTGGAGGCTGTTCCCGGTGGTGTGAGTTGAACTAGGGTGACAGATGGATGGGTGGAGAAGATGGATTTCTGATGAATTTAAGAGATAGAATGAACTGATGCGGCAGCGGATAGATGAGGGGCAAGTGGGGAATCCGGGAGGACACCCACGTTTCTGGCGCTGCCATTCCTGAGAAAGAGAAGCCTGCAGGAGGGAGTCACGGGAAGAGATCCGGGAAGACACAGGATGAGTTCAGTTTGAGCATCATTTGTTTTTTTTCTCCCCTTTGACTGTCCAGGATTCTCCCATCTCCCCTGCGAATAAATTTTCCCCTGTGGGTGTGGTCTTAGAGAATGGACAGTCCCTGGTGTGGCCCCTGCCTGTTGGAGTAAGTCCTGGGCTTAGATGCTTCCTTGGTCACTCTCTAGCAGGTAGTCCCATAACCTAAGCCCTACCCATTCTTGTCCATTCTAGGAGTTTCGATGTCCAATAAGTGATGCAAAGAACCCACTCACCCTTCAGAGCCCCCAGGTCCCTTGTCTGCCCCGTTGGTAGGATGACTCATTAAAAAGGAACCTGGGAATTCTTTGGGGTGATTGAAATATTCTGTGTCATGATTGACATGGTGACTACATTTATATAGTTGTAAAGTCATTAAACTATACACTTAAACTGGGTGTATTTTATTGCATATAAATTATACCTCAATAAAGCTGATTTAAAAGTATAACACAGGCTGGGTGTGGTAGCTCACACCTGTAATCTCAGCACTTTGGGAAGCCAAGGTTGTAGGTTCACTGGAGGCCAGAAGTTCAAGACCAGCCTAGGCAACATAGTGAGACCCCATCTCTAAAAAAAATAAAAATAAAAAATAAAATAGCCAAGTGTGGTGACATGCATCTGTAGTCCCAGCAACTTGGGAAGCTGAGGTGGAAGGTCGAAGCTGCAGTGAGTGCTATTGCACTCCAGCCCAGGTGACAGAGCAAGACCTTGTCTCAAAAAAAAAAAAAAAAAGATAAAAAGGAAAAAGTATACATACACACATACATATATGATGTGATAACAACAGAACAAAAGGCAAGAGGCAAAGAAGCATTCAAATGTGTCTTTACATTGTTATGGAAGTAGTAGAAGTACTAATCTGTATTGACTTTACTAGATCAAAGATTCATATTGTAATCCCTAGGGTAACCAGTGAAAGTATACACAACTATTTATTAGAGGAAAAATGAAATAACAAAATATGATTAGTATTAAAGAAGGAAAAGGAAGGAAAACCATATAGAACAGATAGAACAAATAGAAAACAGTAATGTAAAAGCTTTAAACACAAATATATTAGTAATATATTAAATATAAAAAGATTAAATATTCCAGCTAAAAGACAGAGGACCTTAGAAAGGAGAAAAAACTACATGCTGCCTATAAGAGATAGACTTAAAATATAAGAATACAGTGGCCTGGTGTGGTGGCTCACACCTGTAATCCCAGCACTTTGGGAGGCCAAGGCAGGCTGATCACCTGAGGTCAGGAATTCAACACCAGCCTGGCCAACATGGTGAAACCTCATCTCTACTAAAAATACAACAATTAGCCAGGCATGGTGGCAGGTGCCTGTAGTCCCAGCTACTTAGGAGGCTGAGCGTGAGAATCACTTGAACCTGGGAGGCAGAGGTTGCAGTGAGCTGAGATCATGCCATTACACTTCAGCCTGGGCAACAGAGTGACACTTTGGTCTCAAAAAAAAAAAAAATAATAAAATAATAAAATTTTAAAAAAAAAGATAAAGAAAGAATGAAAAGATGGAAGATGGAAAAAGATATATACCATGAAAACACTAACCAAAATAAATCTCTTACATCTATATTAACATCACACAATTTAGACTTTACTAGAGATAAAGAACATTTCATAATGATTAAAAGGCCACTTACCAGGAATATATAATACTTCTAAATTTATATATGCATAGTAACATGACCTCAAATATATATAAAACGAAACTGACAGAACTAAAAGGAGAAATAGGAAGTTCACAATCACAGTGGGAAATTTTAACACATCTCTCATAGAACAAGCAGACCGAAAAACAAAAGCAAACAAATAAATTAAGAAGAATACAGAACATTGTACCTGATGCTTTCAAATGTAGACAGAACACTTATCCAGATTGACCATCTGCTGGGCCACAAAGCAAGCCCCAATAAATTTCAAATAATGAAATCACGCAGAATAAGTTCTCTGATCATGGTGGAACTAAGCTAGAAGTCAACAACAAAAAGGTTATTTTAAAATCCCCAATTTTTGGATACTAAGCAATAGACTTTAAATAACCCATGGGTCCAGTGGCTCATGCCTATAATCCCAGCACTTTGGGAGGCCGAGGTAGGCAGATCACGAAGTCAGGAGTTTGAGATCAGCCTAACCAACATGGTGAAACCCCATCCATACTAAAAATACACACACACAAAAATTAGCTGAGGGTGGTGGCACACGCCTGTAGTCCCAGCTACTCGGGAGGCTGAGGCACGAGAATCACTTGAACCTGGGAGACAGAGGTTTCAGTGAGCTGGGATCACACTACGGCACTCCAGCCTGGGCAACAGAGTGAGACACTGTCTCAAAAAAATATAAAAAATTTAAAAAATAGTAATAATAATCAAAAATCACAATGGATATCTCTTTATTTTCAACTGAAGAGAAGAGAGACAGAATGAGGATAATGAAAATTGCGAAAGACAAATTCTCCCACCATAACAATGAAAAAACTAAGAATGAACTAAAACTATAAAGCTTCTAGAAGAAAACGTTGACTATCTTTATGAATTTAGAGATAGGAAAGTATTTTTAGTACAACATAAAAGGAACCATAAACCATAAAAGAAAAAATAGGTCGGGCGCGGTGGCTCAAGCCTGTAATCCCAGCACTTTGGGAGGCTGAGACGGGCAGATCACAAGGTCAGGAAATCGAGACCATCCTGGCTAACACGGTGAAACCTCGTCTCTACTAAAAAAAATACAAAAAACTAGCCAGGCGAGGTGGCGGGCGCCTGTAGTCCCAGCTACTAGGGAGGCTGAGGCAGGAGAATGGCATAAACCCGGGAGGCGGAGCTTGCAGTGAGCTGAGATCCGGCCACTGCACTCCAGCCTGGGCGACAGAGTGAGACTCTGTCTCAAAAAAAAAAAAAAAAGAAAAAAGAAAAAATATATATCCTTAAATATGTTTTAGCCATGTCAGAGCTAACGACTTCTACTCATCAGCAGGCAGCATTAAGAATGTGAACTGCCAAGCTATGTTCTGAGAAAACTTTCCCACTACATGTCACTGACAAAGGTCTTAAATCTAGACTATATAAAGAAATCCTAAATTAAAATACAATAAACTTTATTTTACTAAAACACTAACTCGATTTAAAAATAGGCAAAAACTGGCCAGACCCAGCGGCTCCACCTGTAATCCCAGCACTTTGGGAGGCTAAGGCGGGTGGATCACTTGAGGTCAGGAGTTTGAGACTAGCCTGGCCAACATGGTGAAATCCCATCTCTACTAAAAATACAAAAATTAGTCGACCATGGTGGTGGGTGCCTGTAATCCCAGCTACTCGGGAGGCTGAGGCAGGAGAATTGCTTGAACTTAGGAGGAGGAGGTTAGGTTGCAGTGAGCAGAGATGAAGCCATTGCACTCTAGCCTGGGCGACAGAGTGAGACTCCATCTCAAAAAAAAAAAAAAAAAAGCAAACCCCACTTTGGAAGGCTGAGGCAGGAGAATACCTTGAAGCTAGGAGTTTGAAACCAGCCTGGGTAACATGGCAAGACCCTATCTCTAGAAAAAAAATGTTTAATTAGCTGAGTGTGGGAGTGCATGCCTGTGGTCCCAGCTACTTGAGAGACTGAAGCTGGAGGATCACTTGAGCCCAGGAGGTGGAGGCTGTGGTGAGTCATGATTGCACCACTGCACTCCAGCCTGGGCAGCAGAGTGAGACCCTGTCTTAAATTTAAAAAGGCAAAAAGGCTTGAACAGACATTTCACAAAACAAGTTATTTAAATGGCCAAAAAGCATATTAAAAGATGCTCATTAACATCATTAGTCATGGAAAAATGTAAATTTAAGACACAATGAGCTATGACTGCAACCTATTAGTACAGCTGACATAATACTAAGTGTTGTTGAAGATGTGGAGCAACTGGAAGTCTCAAACACTCCTGGGATGAATGTAAAATGGTACAACTGCTATAGAAAACAGGTCGTCCGTTTCTTACACAGTTCAACACACACTCTCCATGTGACTTAGCTTTTCCATGCCCAGGTGTCTAGCCAAGATGAACATTCACATCTATAGAAATGACTTGTACAGGAATATTCATCACAGCTGTATTTGTAACAGTGGAAAACCGGAAACCACGTAATCTGGTGACACAGGCTGCATTACAACTTATCCCCAAAATAGAGTGGCTTGAAGCAATAGCGAGTATTTATTCTCTCTCATAGTTTCTATGGATCAGATAATCAGAGGCAATAGCTTCTTTCTCCTCCGTAATGCCTGAGACCTCAGCTACAAGACTCAAAGGCGGGCAGTTGGAAGCATCTGAATGTCCGTTCATTCACATGTGGCCTTGGACGTTGGCTCTTGGCTTGGGAGACTGGCTGTGGCTGTCATCTGGAACACTTGGTCTCTCCATGTGGCCTAGGTTTTCTCACAAAATGGTGGCTGGGTTCCAAGGGCAAACATCCCAAGAGAGGCCATGTTGCCTTTTGTGATCCAGCCTTGAAAGTTGTATAGCATCCTTTCTGCCACATTCTATTGGCTGAGACAGTTGCAAAGGTTCACCCAGGTTCCAGGGGAGGGAATATAGACCACCACCTCAACATGGAGGATTGTTGGACATCACATTGTAAGAAGACCATGTGGGATGGGATATTCATGGTGCAGCCACGGCTGGGAAATGCAAACCACCACACCACCAAATGGCCATCAGTAGGAGAATGGATGTTATGGACTGCATGTTTACATCCCTCCAAAATTCATACGTTAAAACCCTAACTCCCAATAGGATGATAGTAGAAGGTGCGGCTTGGAAGGCGATTAGGTCATGAGGCTGGGACCCTCATAATGAAATGAGTATAGTTGTAAGAAGATACCAGAGAGGCAGAGTGGCAGTGAGCTGATATCAGGCCACTGCACTCTGGCCTGGGCAACAGAGGGAGACCCTGTCTCAAAACAAACAAACAAACAAACAAACAAATAAAAATAAGAAGATGTCAGAGAGAGCTGGCCTCCTCTCTCTGCTTTCTGCCATGTGAGGATACAATGAGAAGATGGCTATTTGAAAAGCAGGAAAAGCGCCCTCAATGGACACTGGATATGCCAGCACACTGATCTTACACTTCTCAGTCTCCAGAACTGTGAAAAGTAAATGTGATCGAAGCTGCCCATTCTGTGGTGTTTTATTATAGCAACCCGAACTAAAACAATGAAGAACTAAACGTTGGCATAGCACATTTATCCAACAGGATACTGGCCAATAATATGAAAGAACAACTCTTGATACACACCATATAAATGAATCTCAAAATCATTATGTTGAACAAAAGAAGCCACACAGAACAGATATGGAGTATAATTCCAGCCAAACTGTTACAGATGGTGATAGAAATCAAACAGTGGTTGGGTCTGAGAGCAAGGGAGATATTGACTGGAAAGAGGCATGAGATGTTCTGGAATGATGGCAGTGTTTTTCTTCTTGATCTGGGAAATGGCCCCATGTATATGTATTAATACAAAGGTAAAAATTCATGAAGGGCTGGGCTTATGCCTGTAATCCCAGCACTTTAGGAGGCCAAGGCGGGCAGATCACCTGAGGTCAGGAGTTTGAGACCAGCCTGGCCAATATGGCGAAACACTGTCTCTACTAAAAATACAAAAATTAGCCAAGTGTGGTGACCCGCACCTGTAGTCCCAGCTACTCGGGAGGCTGAGGCAGCAGAATTGCTTGAACCTGGGAGGCAGAGCTTACAGTGAGCCGAGATCGCGCCACTGCACTCCAGCTTGGGCAACAGAGCAAAACTCCGTCTCAAAAAAAAAAAAAATTCATGAAGGTGTACACTTAAGATTTGTGCATTTTACTGTAAATAAATTATACCTCAATGGAATACTATAAAAAGATCATGAGAATATTATGAATAACTTTATCTCAATAGATTTGCAAATTTAGATGAAATTGAATAATCCCTAATAAAACATGATTTACCAAAGCTGACGCAATAAGAATTGGAAAATCTGAGTAATCCTTGACCCGAATCTGTAGTTTAAGACCTTCTCACAAACCTCCCTCCCATTCCCAACATTTAAAAAAGAAATCATGTACAAAAACAAAAATAAAAAAGACAAAATTAAAAAAGAAAAGAACGATAATAAGTCATGTGAAAATTAACACCAAGAGAATGGAAAAAGAGAGAACACTTTTCAATTTATTGTATAAAGCTAACATAAACCTTGCGATACAATACTGGCAAGGACTTTACAAGAAAAATTACAGGCTAGTCTCTTTGGAAGACTTCTAAAGGTGAATATACTATACAGGCACACCTGGTTTTATGATGCTCTATTTTATTGCAATTTTCAGATATTTATTTTTTCTCTTTTTTTTTTTTTTTTTTTTTTTGAGACGGAGTCTCGCTCTGTCGCCCAGGCTGGAGTGCAGTGGCCGGATCTCAGCTCACTGCAAGCTCCGCCTCCCGGGTTCACGCCATTCTCCTGCCTCAGCCTCCCGAGTAGCTGGGACTACAGGCGCCTGCCACCTCGCCTGGCTAGTTTTTTGTATTTTTTAGTAGAGACGGGGTTTCACTGTGTTAGCCAGGATGGTCTTGATCTCCTGACCTCGTGATCCGCCCGTCTCGGCCTCCCAAAGTGCTGGGATTACAGGCTTGAGCCACCGCGCCCGGCCTTTTTTCTTTTCTTTTTTTTTTTTTTTTGAGATGGAGTCTTGCTCTCTCGCCCAGGCTGGAGTGCAGTGGTGTGATCTCGGTTCACTGCAACTTCCGCCTCCTGGGTTCAAGTGATTCTCCTGCCTCAGCCACCTGAGTAGCTGGGATTACAGGTGTGCACCACCATACCTGGCTAATTTTTGTTGGCCAGGCTGGTCTCGAACTCCTGACCTCAGATGATCTGCCTGCCTGGTCCTCCTAAAGTGCTGGGATTAAAGGCGTGAGCCACTGCACCCAACCTGATTTTTTTTTTTTTTTTTTTTTTTTTAACAAATTGAAGGTTTGTGGCAACCCTGGGCCCAGCAAGACTATTGTCTTCATTTTCCTAACAGTGCATGTTCATTTCATGTCTCTGTGTCACATTTTGGTAATGCTCACAATATTTCAAACGTTTTAATTATTCTATGTGTTATGGTGATCTGTGATCAGTGATCTTGGATGTTACCATGGTAATTGTTTTGGGGTGCCTCAAACTGCACCCATACAACAGCAAACTTAATCAATAAATGTTGTGTGTGCTCTGACTGCTGCACTGACTGGCCATTTCCCCATTTCTCTCCCCCTCCACAGGCTTCCCTACCACCTGAGACACAAAATACTGAAATTAGACTGATCAGTGACCCTACAATGGCCTCCAAGAGTCCAAGTGAAAGGAAGGGTCCCAGGTCTCTCCCTTTAAATCAAAAACCAGGAACGATTAGTGAGGAATGTTGGCGTGAGGAAGGCAGGTTGAAAGCCAAGGCAGACCCAAAGCTAGACCTCTTGTGCCAGACAGTCAAGGTGTGAATGCAAAGGAAAAGTTCTTGAAAGAAATTAAAAGTGGGCCGGGCGCGGTGGCTCAAGCCTGTAATCCCAGCACTTTGGGAGGCCGAGACGGGCGGATCACGAGGTCAGGAGATCGAGACCATCCTGGTTAACACAGTGAAACCCCGTCTCTACTAAAAAATACAAAAAAAAAACTAGCCGGGCGAGGTGGCGGGCGCCTGTAGTCCCAGCTACTCGGGAGGCTGAGGCAGGAGAATGGCGTGAACCCGGGAGGCGGAGCTTGCAGTGAGCTGAGATCCGGCCACTGCACTCCAGCCTGGGTGACAGAGCGAGACTCCGTCTCAAAAAAAAAAAAAAAAAAAAAAAAAAGAAATTAAAAGTGCTACTCCAGTGAACACGCAAATGATAAGAAAGCAAAAAAGTCTTATGGCTGATATGGCTAAGATTCGGATAGAAGATCAAACCAGCCACAACATTCCCTAAAGCCAAAATCTAATCCAGAGCAAGGCCCTAACTCTCTTTAATTCTACGAAGGATGAGAAAGGTGAGGAAGCTGCAGAAGAAAAGTGGGAAGCTAGCAGAGATTGGTTCATGAGGTTTAAGGAAAGAAACCATCTCCGTAACACAAAAGTACAAGGTGAGCTGGGCGCAGTGGCTCATGCCTGTAATCCCAGCATTTTGGGAGGCCGAGGTAGGCGGATCACCTGAGGTCGGGAGTTCGAGACCAGCCTGACCAACACGGTGAAACCCCGTCTCTACTAAAAATACAAAATTAGCCTGGCGTGGTGGCACATGCCTGTAATCCCAGCTACCCGGGAGGCTGTGGCAGAAGAATCGCTTGAACCCGGGAGGTGGAGGTTGCAGTGAGCTGAGATCGTGCCATTGTATTCCAGCCCAGGCAACAAGAGTGAGACTCCGTCTCAAAAAAAAATAGTAATAATAATACAAAGTGAAGCTGCAATTGCTGATGGAGAAGCTGCAGCAAGTTATCCAGAAGATCTAGCTAAGATCACCGGTGAAAGTGGCTACATTGGCCAGGCGCGGTGGCTCAAGCCTGTAATCCCAGCACTTTGGGAGGCCGAGACGGGCGGATCACGAGGTCAGGAGATCGAGACCATCCTGGCGAACACGGTGAAACCCTGTCTCTACTTAAAAAAAAAAAACAAAAAACGAAAGTGGCTACATTAAACAACAGATTTTCAATGTAGATTGAACAGCTTTCTGTTGGAACAAGATGCCATCTAGGACTTTCCTAGCTAGAGAGAAAAAGTTATTGCCTGGTTTCAAAGCTTCAAACGACAGGCTGACTTTTGTTAGGGGTTAATGCAGCTGCTGACATTTGGTTGAAGGCAGTGCTCACTTACCATTCCCAAAATCCTAGGGCCCTTAAGAATTATGCTAAATCAGCCAGGTGCAGTGGCTCAGGCCTGTAATCCCAGCACTTCGGGAGGCTGAGTTGGGCAGACTGCTTGAGCCCAGGAGTTCAAGACCATCCTGGGCAACATGGCGAAACCCGTCTCTACAAAAATCACAACAATTAGCCAGGCATGGTGGCGCACGCCTGTGAAAGTCCCAGCTACTCAGGAGAATGAGGCGGGAGGATCACCTGAGCCTGGGAGGTGGGTTCAGTCTGTGCCACTGAACCCCAGCCTGGGCCACAGAGCAACAGCCTGTGAAAAAAAGAAAAGAAAAGAATGATGCTAAACCTACTCTGCCTGTGCTCTAGAAATGGAAGAACAAATCCTGGATGACAGCGTGTCTGTTTGTAGCATGGTTTACTGAATATTTTAAGTTCTCTGTTGAGAACTGCTGCTTAGAAAAAAAAAAAAAAAGACTTTTTTTCAAAATATTGTAGTACAGTTCAATGACACTGAATACATTCACATTGTTGCACAACCATCACCACATGACTTCTTTTTTTTTTTTTTTTTTTGAGACAGAGTCTCGCTCTGTTGCCCAGGCTGGAGTACAGTGGCGCGATCTCGGCTCACTACAAGCTCCGCCTCCTGAGTTCAAGGAATTGTCTTGCTCAGCCTCCTGAGTAACTGGGATTACAGGCACTTGCCACCATGCCTGGCTAATTTTTGTATTTTTAGTAGAGACGGGGTTTCACCATGCTGGCCTGACCTCAAGTGATCCACCCGCCTCGGCCTCCCAGAGTGCTGGGATTACAGGTGTGAGCCACTGCATGTGGTGTGGCCCTATTTTAAAAATAGAGACAAGATCTCTCTATGTTGTCCAGGCTGGTCTTGAACTCCTGGGCTCAAGCAATCCTCCCGTCTCAGCCTGCCAAAGTGCTGGGATTACAAGCTTGAGCCACAGTGCCTGGCCAGATAATTCTATTTTTAATATTTTGACGCTGGGCACAGTGGCTCACGCCTATAATCCCAGCACTTTGGGAGGCTGAGGTAGGTGGATAACCTGAGATCAGCAGTTTGAAACCAGCCTGGACAACATGGTGACATCCCATCTCTACTAAAAATACAAAAATTAGCCAGCCTTGTAGCCTGTAATCCCAGCTACTTGGGAGGCTGAGGCGGGAGAATCGCTTGAACTTGGGAGGCAGAGGCTGCAGTGAGCGGAACTCATACCGTTGCACTCCAGCCTGGGCGACAGAGGGAGACTGTCTCAAAAATAAATAAATAAATAAATAAATAAATAAATAGATAGATAAATAAATAATATTTTGAGAAACTGCCATACTGTTTCCACAGTGGCTGCGCCATTTACATTCCTCTTTTTATGTTTTACACATCTGCTGATTGGTGAAATTTTCTACAGTGTAGCTTTTAACTCTGAGCACTAAACTTCCTTTGACCCTGGACTTCATGTCAAAACATCAGTAAACTGTCACAGAAGGTAGTAATAATGTGTTTTCCTGGAAGCTATTTCTATATGGGATGACCAGTGATAACTATTAAATTGAAATGACTGCAAACCACACATACAGCCCATTCAATCCAAACTAAATGCATTCCCAATTCAACTTCCCCCTTAGTCAAATTCCCCAAATGCTTGTGACTGCTCCAGTGTCTCCCAACACAAGGGGACATTGACAGAGGGCAGGTACCATGGAAAGAGACAGCAAGCCAGGCATGGTGGCTAATGCCTGTAATCCCAGAACTTTGGGAGACGGAGGCGGGCAGATCACATGAGGTCAGGAGTTCGAGATGAGCCTGGCCAACATGGTGAAACCCTGTCTCTACTGAAAATGCAAAAATTATGCGGGTGTGTGTGGTGGTATGCCTGTAGTCCCAACTACTAGGGAGGCTGAGTCAGGAGAATCACTTGAACTCGGGAGGTAGAGTTTGCAGTGAGCTGAGATGGGGTCGCTGCACTCCAGCCTGGGCAACAGAGCAAGACTCTGTCTCAAAACAAACAAACAAACAAACAAATAAACAAACAAACACGAAAAGAAAGAGACAGCAGTTTAAATTGCAGTTAAAATCTTGTGTTATCGGTTTTTATAAAAACATGCCTATGTGAATACAACGATTAGGGACCTACCAGGGCCTTCAAAATGTACATGCAATAGAGGGAATCTGATGCTTAATTTGTATTAGCTTTAATGTAAATTTCCCTCTGCCTGGTACATTTGAAAAAATATTTATTTTAGGAATATAACTCTATTTATGAATAGACTTTGAAATTCAGTACTTATATGTATGTAACTTAATTTTGCTTCAGAATGACAAGTTGGTTAAAAGGGAGCATATCCTTTGGAACAGTTTGTCCCACATGGAAATAAAAAGAAAACTGTGAAAACTCTGCATAAACCCCATCCCCAGGTCCCCGTCATTTGCCACCCAGTATTGGAACTGTGTGGGAGTATTCTTGGACCTGGATGTGGGGTGTATATGGTCGGACCTGATCGGGAGCAGACTGGTGCCCCCTGGCCCAGCACATGACTTCTAAGCATCACATGATGCTCTAAGCTCCTCAGGCTGGATTCACCTTGCGTGGCTACTTCACCCTTTCTTCCAGGTTGTCATGGGCACTGATGGTCACCAGGTGGAGATGTTGCCCGGGAGGACTCTCTGTTGCCATCTCGTGGCCAAAATTCAACACTACACCCTTCCTCCTGCTCGGTGCAGGAATCAATTCCAGACCAGGGAATACTAAATAAATACCCACCGTGTGCTTCACAGACTGACGTGGCATCCCAGGAAGGAATATTCAGATTCTGGGACCCGAAGAAAACTTTTTTTCTGTCGCCCGGGCTGGAATGCAGTGGCACAATCTCAGTTCACTGCAGCCTCTGCCTCCCGAGTAGCTGGGACTACAGGCGCCTGCCACGGCGCCTGGCTATTTTTTTAAATTTTTATTTTTAGTAGAGATGGGGTTTCATTATGCTGGCCAGGCTGGTCTTGAACTGCTGGCCTCCAGTGATCCGCCTTCCTCAGCCTCCCAAAGTGCTGGGATTACAGGCGTGAGCCATTTTGCCTGGCTATGAAGAAAACATTTTTCAAAGCCTTCCTTGTCTTCAGTTAGTAGAGGATCAATATTCCCCCACCCAGGCCCCATCACAGAAGGGCCTCCCCAGACAGCATTAAGTACTCAAGGCCCCAGACACAAGTCAGGTGTGAGGGTTGCGGGGTGGTCAGAGTGTCAGGCCCCCCCCCACTCCATGGGATTTGGTCCTGTCAATCAGCCAGTAGCCCCTTTTTTGCCTTGGGACACCTCAGCAAACAGTACAGCTGTGTGATGTTCCCAAGTCTACAATCAGGGAGCAGGAGCTGGGCTTCAGCTGGATGCTGGGACAACTAAGGGCTGGGCCTGGCATGTCCTTAGTGCTTGAGCTGGGACCGTAGGTGACAGGGCATGGGGGCACCGGCCACCCCCTAACTTTCACACTACATGTCCCTGCTGCCCAGGGAGGATGTGAGCCTGTGTGGATCTAGTTGAGAACTCACTCTGTGACTTCCCGGGGTCTGGAGGCGGTGGCTGGGGCCGGCAGGGCCAGCTGCAAGGAAACGGTTAAAATGAGCTGGGCTAGGCTGGGCGCGGTGGCTCATGCCTGTAATCCCAGCACTTTGGAAGGCCGAGGCGGGCGGATCACCTGAGGTTGGGAGTTTGAGACCAGCCCAACCAACACAGAGAAACCCTGTCTCCACTAAAAATACAAAACCAACCGGGAGTGGTGGTGCATGCCTGTAATCCCAGCTACTCGGGAGGCTGAGGCAGGAGAATCGCTTGAACCCGGGAGGCGGAGGTTGTGGTGAGCCGAGATCATGCCATTGCACTCCAGCCTGGACAACAAGAGCAAAACTCCATCTCAAAAAAACAAAATCAAACAAAACTAACTAACTAAATAAATAATGCGCTAGGCTTCGTTTTTCCCGGAAACCCTCATTACCTAGTATTACATTCAACGTGGATTTCCTTTATTCGCCTGCTGTCTGTCTCTGTGAATCAAATGTGAGCTCTGTGAGGGCGGACGCTGGCGGTTCTCTTGACTGCATCATCTGAGCCCAGCACAGGATCCGGCACATCGCGGGAAGCATTTGGTAAATGGATGTCTGAGTGACTGCTGTGAAGTGACCGGTCTTAGTTCAGGCTACTAAAACAAAAACTTCATAGACTGGGAGGCTTGAACAACAGAAATGTATTTCTCGCAGTTCTGGAGTTTGGGAAGTCCCAGGTCAAGATGCAGGCAGATACAGGGTCTGGCGAGGGCCCTCTTCCTGGCTGGCAGGCGACCACCTTCTTGTCACACAGCAGAGTGGAGTGAGCACCCACTCTTCTCTCCTCTATGAGGGCAGTAATCCCGCCGTGAGGGCTCCACACTCGCGACCTAATCACCTCCCAAGGCAGCAACTGCTAATACCAGCTCAGGGAGTTAGGGTTTTAACAGAGAGTCTGGAGAGTGGGTGGGGACAACACTTGCTGCAATTCAGCCACCCAGGCTGGGCTGCGACATTTACACCATCTGCCCCCAGTGATGCTCAGTACCTCAAAGAGGACCCCAGTCTGGAAATGGGTAGTCTCTGGCCCCATAGGAGGCGTAAGGAATGAAGGGGGGAGGCCTGACTTACAGTGAGTGAGCTCCAGTAACTGAAGAGAAGAAAACCTGACCTGCTTATGCCAGAAAAGGTGATGATCCGTCTGGGTACAGTGGCTCACGCCTATAATCCCAGCATTTTGGGAGGCCGAGGTGGATGGATTATGGGGTCAGGAGTTTGAGACCAGTCTGGCCAACATGGGGAAAACCCGTGTCTACTAAAAACACAAAAATTAGCCGAGTGAGATGGCACAACCCTGTAGTCCCAGCTACTCGGGAGGCTGAGGCGGGAGAATTGCTTGAACCCGGGAAGCAGAGGTTGCAGTGAGCCGAGATCATGCCACTGTCCTCCACAGAGGGAGACTCCATCTCAAAAAGGAAAAAAAAAAAAAGAAAATGTTATGACCCCAAAATGAATCCCGGAAATGCTCTGAAAATTCAAGGACTCCCTGATCTGTATTCATCTCCTAAGGTGGCTGTAAGAAATCGCCACACACTGGGTGGCTGAAAACACAACACAAATGTGATTTTCAGAGTTCTGGAGGCCAGCAGCCCGCTAGCAAGGTGACAGTAGGATCCCATTCCCCCCTCGCAGTCACACCATGGGAAATTAAACATTTAAGCCAAAAAAATGTTCAAATCAAGCAGGGCAGTGCCCACACGCAGAAGTGAGGCCCAACAGAAGCGGACTCATCCTCCTCCTCATGCCGACAGCAGCTCGAAGCTTCTCAATGGTAAAGCTTCTGCCAGGTCCTGGCTAAGGCCAAGATTCAGCCTAAAACCCAAACCATCCCCGAGGGGGCCAACTCCTTAGTCCCTTCAGCAGGAGGGTCCCTGAGTCTGGAAAGAGGAGCTCAGCTCTAAGGGGTGGTGGTGGAAGATGCACCCTTCTGTGTCTTGTGCCAGGGGTCCCCACCTGTGGGCGGCAAGTCACCCAGGTGCCGAGGCAAGAGACCAAGGGCACGAGCTGTTCCAGTGTAATAAAATATATAAAATAACAAGAGTTATACTAGCTATAGATCATAGACATGATTATATATAAGTATCACTAATCATTAATTTGTAGTAATTACTCTTTATCCCAATATTATAATAATCCTCGCTCTACGATCATAACCTAGGAAAACCCAGGCCATAGAGAGATAGGAGCTGAAGGGACATGGTGAGAAGTGACCAGAAGACAAGAGTGTGAGCCTTCTGTTATGCCCGGGCAGGGCCACCAGAGGGCGCCTTGGTCTAGCGGTAACACCAGCGTCTGGGAAAACGCCCGTTGCCAAGCAGACGGTGGTCTAGCAGTAGCATCAGTGCTGAGGAAAAGCACCCGCTACTTAGCAGACCGGGAAAGGGAGTCTCCCTTTCCCCGGGGGAGTTTATAGAAGACTCTACTCCTCCACCTCTTGTGGAAGGCCTGACATCAGTCAGACCCGCCAGCAGTTATCCGGAGGCCTAACTGTCTCCCTGTGATGCTGTGCTTCAGCGGTCACACTCCTGGTCCACTTTCATGTTTCATCCTGTACACCTGGCTCTGCCTCCTAGATAGCAGTAGCAAAATTAGTGAAAGTACTAAAAGTCTCTGATATGCAGAAATAATGGCGTAAACTCTCTCTCTCTCTCTCTCTCTCTCTGCCTCGGCTGCCAAACAGGGAAGGGCCCCCTGTCCAGTGGACATGTGACCCCCGTGACCTTACCTATCACTGGAGATGGCTCATACTCCTTACCCTGCCCCCTTGTCTTATATCCAATAAATATCAGCACAGCCAGGCATTTGGGGCCACTACCGGTCTCCATGTCTTGGTGGTAGTGGTCCCCCGGGCCCAGCTGTCTTTTTTTTTTATCTGTTTGTCTTGTGTCTTTATTTCTATGATCTCTCGTCTCTGCACACGGGGAGAAAAACCCACAGACCCTGTAGGGCTGGCCCCTACACCCACCCTTTCCCTGAGTAGCAAACGCTGGTTGCCAGCACCCAAGCGTTCTTCAGGAGCTCCGAATCTCTCCTGTGTGGAAGTGGCACATAGAGGCTGCCCTCCAACCCCTAGTGTGCCCAATCCAGCCCACAGGAGGTGGCTAGAGCTGCAGAGCCCTTCTGTCCAGTGGGATGAGATCCGCCACCCCACAGCGGGGCAAGATGCAAGAAGGATACTGCATTCGTCTGTTTTCTGCTGTTATAACAGAATATCCCAGACTGGGTAATTTCTATAGGAAAGACATTTATTTCTTGTAGTTCTGGAAGCTGAGAGGTTCAAGCACACGGTGCCAGCATCTGCTAAGGGTCTTTGCATTCTTGCTGTGCCATGACATGGTGGAGGGCACACATGCAAGAGGGCAGGGGAGAGAGAGAGCTGGAGAGAGCTTGCCTCTGTAACAAAGAGATGAGCAGCCGGGCGCGGTGGCTCAAGCCTGTAATCCCAGCACTTTGGGAGGCCGAGACGGGCGGATCACGAGATCAGGAGATCGAGACCATCCTGGCTAACACCGTGAAACCCCGTCTCTACTAAAAATACAAAAAACTAGCCGGGCGAGGTGGCGAGCGCCTGTAGTCCCAGCTACTCCGGAGGCTGAGGCAGGAGAATGGCCTAAACCCCGGAGGCGGAGCTTGCAGTGAGCTGAGATCCGGCCACTGCACTCCAGCCCGGGCTACAGAGCAAGACTCCGTCTCAAAAAAAAAAAAAAAAAAAAAAAAAAAAAAAAAAAAGAGATGAGCAACTCACTCCCACAACAGCGACATTAATCCATGCATGAGGGCAGAGCCAACGTTAATTTATTCATGAGGGCAGACAGATTAAGTTTCCAACACATGAAATTTGGGGGACATTTTCAAACCATAGCATATGCCCTGAATCCAGGCAGAGAAAGTGTCCCCTCGGTGCACAGGTACTGTCACAGCTGCCTGCTCTAAATGCTGCAAGGTTTTGGAGAACGTTAAAGCTACTTTGCTGTTGTTGTTGTTGTTGTTGTTGCTGAGATAGAGTCTCACTCTGTCACTCAGGCTGGAGTGCAGTGGCACGATCTCCGCTCACGGCAACCTCCACCTGCTGGGGTCAAGCGAGTCTCCTGCCTCAGCCTCCTGAGTAGCTGGGATTACAGGCATGTGCTACCACACGTGGCTAATTTTTATATTTTTGGTAGAGATGGGTTTTCACCATGTTGGCCAGGCTGGTCTTGAACTCCTGACCTCAAGTGATCCACCCGCCTCAGCCTCCCAAAGTACTGGGATTACAGGCATGAGCCACTGCTCCTGACCAAAGCTACTTTTTAACTGGGTTCCTGATCTTTCTTGGCCTTACTGCTCCTGCCTCTGACCTTCTGCTTTGAATCTCAGGCAGGACCAAGTCTAATTTCAAAAAGCTTGGTCTGATGCCCTGGGATTGGTCCCTTGTCTTCCCCTCACACCCAGCCCCGCTCCTCACTTCCTGTGCACTAAAGGACACTCCTCGTCTGACAAGCCTTGATGTAATGTCCCCATGACCATGCCCTGACCTGGGGCTCGACTGAAGGCTCAAATAAGTGAAGTGCCCTCATTCAGTTGTTCAATAAATACTTCCTGAGCCCCTGCTCTGCTCAGCCCCACGAAAGGCAGTGGTGGCAGTGGGAAGACAGTGGTGAATGAGACAGACATGATCCCTGTTCTCAGGAAGTTGCCACTCAAGTGGAAAAGTAAAAAAGAAAAAAATAGAAAAAATAATAGTGCTTCTGGCTCCATGATGCAGGGAGTTTGGAGCCCCAGGCAGGGAGGATGGCACCAAACTAGTGTTTTCGGGTCAGGGAGGATTTACCAGGCAAAGTGACGTCTAAGACAACAACCTAAAGGGAAGGAGCAGTTAGCTGGGTGGTGGGACAGGGATGATGGGGAATCACTGGTGGTGGGGACGGACTGGGATCTCATTCTAGAAAGATCACTCTTGCTTCAGTAAGAAGGAAAAATAGAGCAAACTAGAGGGTCAGTGGATTGCAGGGTGGGCTCACTAAGGCTCCAGGTGGTCTGGAGTCAGCTTTGCAAGTTCAGAAACTCAATCTCTTTAATACCCAGAGGTGGGAGTGCCATATTTAGCAAATTAAAAAATCACCTAGCTAAATATGAATCTCAGATAACACATATTTAGTATAAATATGCCCCAAATATTGCATGAATTCAAATTTAACTGTGTGTTCAATATTTTATTGGCCAACTCTACCAACAGTGACCAAGTCTTCAGGACTGTCTTATGTGCACCAAACTACAGGGATCTGATGTAAATACACCAATGTATTGATTTACAATTGCAGGCAAGGTTAAAATATACACGTTATTCAGATTCTCCTTTCTGGAAAATGAAACGATCAGAAGATTGACTGATGAACATGGAATGAAGACAAAAGGACACAAGAAGTTTGAAAGGAAATTTCATCTCAAGGCATGGTAAATTCTGGAGAATCATCCTGGCCTCCCTACAGAGAATCCTCTTTGGTAGCACAAAGTGCAGGTCCCCACTAGAGAGGGCAGGTCAGGGGCCACCAGGTCCTCGCGTGCAGCTCCCTGTGGAAACACGTGGTTCTTCCAGCTCATCCATCATCTGCTGGTGGTTGATTTCCCACCGGACTCTCAGAAGTAGGCGTTCTTTCAAAGCTCTGGGGCTCCTGACCCAGCCTTCCAATTACATTTCACATTAAAGTTACACTTCAGACTGTATTCAGTGGGCTGAATTCATGCAGCCATTTATTCTGCCTTCTTAAACCCATCGAGAGCAATCAGGTACTCTTCTGATTAAGAAATCACAGGCTGGGCACGGTGGCTCACGCCTGTAATCCCAGCATTCTGGGAGGCTGAGGCGGGCGGATCATGATGTCAGGAGATGGAGACCATCCTGGCCAACGTGGTGAAACCCCATCTCTACTAAAAATACAAAAATTAGCTGGGCATGGTGGCGCATGCCTATAATCCCAGCTACTTGGGAGGCTGAGGCAGGAGAAACGCTTGCACCAGGGAGTTGGAGGTTGCAGTGAGCCAAGATTGCGCTATTGCGTTCCAGCTTGGTGACAGAGTAAGGCTCTGTCTCAAAAAAAAAAAAAAAAAAAAGAAAAGAAAAAAAAAGAAAAAAGAAAAGAAAAGAAAAAGAAAGAAATGACTTTAGGCAACATAGTCAGATCCCGTTGCCACACACACACACACACACACACACACACACACACAAATGCAAAATTAGTCGGGTATGGTGGTGCATGCCTGCAGTCCCAACTATTCGGGAGGCTGAAGCAGGAGCACCACTTGAGCCCAGGAGTTTGGGAGTGCAGTGAGTCAGGATCGTACCACTACACTCCAGCCTGGGTGACAGAGGGAGATCCTGTCTTTAAAAAAAAAAAAAAAAACTTCAGAAACTTGGGGTACCCATAGCCAAGAGCAAGGGGTCACTTGCTCTTACTAATTTCTGGCTTTAATGCAAGTGGCGTGATCATAGCTCACTGCAGCCTCCAACTCCTGGGCTCAAGTGATCCTCCTGCCTCAGCCTCCCAAAGTGCTGGGATTATGGGCATGAGCCACTGCGCTCGGCCATGATTCTCATCTCCCAAAATCCTCAAACCCAGTCCCTTCATCTCTTGTCTGGTTTATCTGAATTCACTTTCGCCCCCTTTGATCTATTCTCCACACAACAGCCAGAGAGCTCTTTCAAATGCATGAATGGGATCACTGCTCCGCATAAAACCCTTCAAGGGGCCGGGCGCGGTGGCTCACGCCTGTAACCCCAGCACTTGGGGAGGCCAAGGCAGGCGAATGACTTGAGGTCAGGAGTTCGAGACCAGCCTGGCCAACATGGTGAAACCTCGTCTCTACTACAATATAAAAATTAACCGGGCATGGTGGTGGGCCCCTGTAATCCCAGCTACTCGCGAGGCTGAGGCACGAGAGTAACTTGAACCCGGGAGGCGGAGGTTTCAGTGAGCCGAGAAAGCGCCACTGCACTTTAACCTGGGAGACACAGCGAGATTTCGTCTCAAAAAAAGAGAAACCATCAGGGGCTCTCCACGGCACTGGGAAGCAGCCAGCCCGACGGGCGGACCCTTTTCGTGGGTGAAGGTCTCCGACCTCGGCCGGCCTCGGACCTCATCTCCTCCCTGTTTGAGGGGCCACACCCCCAGCTCCGGGGCTTCGCAGCAGCCCTGGGCGCCTCCCGGACAGACGCTGTTCTCCCCGCTGGTTCTCGAATAGGGCCCAGGACACAGTAGACTCTTAATGTCTGCCTGCCTAACAGACGAACGCCGGATGCCTGCCTTCGGCCCCGAGCCGGCGCTTCGGGGCTTTCTGTGGAAGTGGGGCAAGTGGTTACAGCACAGTTCCCCCGCGCTCGCCATTTCCACATCCAGTTCCGCGAGGCCCCCCGAAGGCGCCGTTAGCAACCTAGTCCCAAGAGGGTTGCAAGAGATTGGGAAAAGAAGCGCCAACACCTACAGAACCCAGGCCGACCCTGACCCGGAAATCAATTCTCAACCGGGACCTTTTCCCACCCAAGCAGGCGGGTCGGATGTCTGCCTCTGGCCCGCCCCCGAGCCGTCATTGGGTGGAATAACCAGAAGAGGGCAGGGACGTGGTCAAAGTCTAGCTCCTTTTTTTTTTTTTTTTTTTTTTTTGAGACGGAGTCTCGCTCTGTCGCCCAGGCTGGAGTGCAGTGGCGCGATCTCGGCTCACTGCAAGCTCCGCCTCCCGGGTTCACGCCATTCTCCTGCCTCAGCCTCCCGAGTAGCTGGGACTACAGGCGCCCACAACCGCGCCCGGCTAATTTTTTGTATTTTTTAGTAGAGACGGGGTTTCACCGTGGTCTCGATCTTCTGACCTTGTGATCCGCCCGCCTCGGCCTCCCAAAGTGCTGGGATTACAGGCGTGAGCCACCGCGCCCGGCCAAAGTCTAGCTCTTTATTGGTTAAAACGTATGGAACTGGAGGAGAAGGTGGCACCTACCTTCCTTCGGACTTCTCATTGGCTAAGAAAAAAACTCGCTCGGCCCTCGGACTCTCATTGGCTGAAGTCGAGGGAGGGTGGTGTTTTATTATCCTCCGGGTCCCACGCTGGCTAGTAGGAGAGACTGGTGCTCGCCACGCCCCGTGGGCTAACCCGCTTCATTTTAAATAAAAAGTCGAAGAGACGGCGGTCGTTTTCCCGAAGCCATGGGGCCGCCCATGGGCCCTGTGCTCCCCGGAGGCCCTGGAGTCTTGCTGAGCCCGGGGAGTTAGGGTGTCGCGAGCGGTGAGGGAGCCCGGAACGATTCCTTCGCGGAACCATTGAGGCGAGGCCTCTGGGAGCACTTTGTGGGACGGACCATGGCGGGCCCTGCCAGACGCGCAGGGATGGCGGCGGAGGCGGCCGATCTGGGGCTGGGGGCTGCTGTCCCCGTGGAGCTGCGGCGGGAGCGACGCATGGTGTGCGTGGAGTACCCGGGCGTGGTCCGTGACGTGGCTAAGATGCTACCGACTCTGGGCGGCGAGGAAGGCGTCTCCCGGGTAAGGGGCTGGGAATGTCCGTGTTGGAATAAGAACTCGGAGTCGCAAAGAAAACGAGCACTCAAAGGATTTCTCAGCAAGGGAAATTTAGCAAATTTATGCAGAAGGGTGCTGCTCGCTCTTATGGCGGCTGCGAGAGCTAACTGAACAAAGGAGGGGAAGGTTTTTGGTTTGTTTGTTTTTAGACAGGGTTTCGCTCTTGTTGCCCAGGCTGGAGTGCAGTGGCGCGATCTCGGCTCACTGCAAGCTCCGCCTCCCGGGTTCCAGCGATTCTCCTGCCTCAGCCTCCCGAGTAGCTGGGATTACAGGCGCACGCCACCGCACCCTGCTAATTGTGTGTTTTTAGTAGAGACGGGGTTTCACCATGTGAAGGGGTGGCCTGCCCCTCCACACCTGTGGGCATTTCTTGTTAGGTGGAACCAGAGACTTGAGAAAAGAAATGAGACACAGAGATGTCTCATCAATGAGATATAGAGAAAGAACAAGTGGGCCCAGGAGACCGCGCTCAGCATACGAGGAGCCAGGCTGGCGCCGGTCTCTGAGTTCCCTCAGTATTTATTGATCATTATCTTTACTATCTTAGAAAAAGGGAGGTGACAGGATAATAGGATCCTTGTAGGGAGAAGGTCAGCAGTAAGACATATGAATAAAGATCTCTGTGACGTGAATAAGTTTAAGGAAAAGTGCTGTGCCTTGATATGCATATGCAAACATCTCCATAAACCTTTTTAGTGCATAAAGAGCAGCATTGCGCTAGCAAGTCCCACCTTCAGCCTGAGGGGCGGTTTTCTCCTTTCTCAGTAAACAGAACATACAATCGGGTTTTACACCTAGATGTTCCATTGCCCAGGGACAGATGCTTTTCTCTATCTCAACTGCCAAAAGGCCTTCTTTCCTCTTACACTAGTCCTCCTCAGCACAGACCCTTCGCGGGTGTCAGGTTGGGGGACAATCAGGTCTTTCCCTTCCCACGAGGCCATATTTCAGACTGTCACATGGGGAGAAACCTTGGACTATACCTAGCTTTCCTAGGCAGAGGTCCCTGCAACTTTCTGCAGTGTATGTGTCCCTGGGTACTTGAGATTAAGAGAATGGTGATGACTTTTAACCAGCAAGCTGCCTTCAGGCACTTGTTTAACAAAGCACATCCTGCACAGCCCAAAATCCGTTAAACCTTGAGTCACCACAGCACATGTCTCTTGCAAGGACAGGGTTTAGGGTAGGGTCACAGATTAACAGCATCTCAAATACAGAACAAAATGGAGTCTCTTATGTCTACTTCTTTCTATATAGACACAGTAACAGTCTGATCTCTCTTTTCCCCACAACCATGTTGGTCAGGCTTGTTGGAAATAAATTTTGGGTGCCACAAAGAAAAATCAGCACTCCGGCAAAAAGTTTTCTCAACAAGGCAAATTTACTTCTATAGAAGGGTGCGTCTTGCCGATGAAGCAATGGCGGGAGCACACCGACAAGGGAGGGGAAGGGGTTCTTATCCCTTATGCAGCTAGTCTCTACTGCTGTGTCTTTCCCATATGGGCTAGGGTTGGACCGCACAGTCTAAGCTAATTCCCATTGGCTATTTCAAAGAGGGCAGGGACACAGGCCTGAGTGGCGGGGTGAGTAGTTTCAGCAGGAAGGATGGTTACAGAGCAGGTAACTAAGGATGACTAAGGACAGAGCAGGTGATAGAGGCTAGGAAGGGGCTGTTTACTGAAACTAAGGGCAAGGAGGTGTAAAGAATGAGGAGTTAAACTTTAATTTATTATATATATTATATTTATATATATTTATTATATTAAATATATAAATATCTATCTATCTATATATTTTTTTTGAGACACCGTCTTGCTCTGTCGCCCAGGCTTGAGTGCAGTGGCGCGATCCCGGCTCACTCCACCTCCTGGATTCATGCCATTCTCCTGCCTCAGCTTCCCAAGTAGCTGGGACTATAGGCGCCCGCCACCACGCCTGGCTAATTTTTTTGTATTTTTAGCAGAGATGGGGTTTCACTGTGTTAGCCAGGGTGGTTTTGATCTCCTGACCTCGTGATCTGCCTGCCTTGGCCTCCCAAAGTACTGGGATTACAGGCGTGATCCACCGTGCCCAGCCGGAGTTAAACTTTAAAATGGAGAACAAAGAACAGGGAAGCTGCACATACTGACATATTGATTCTTTGAAATGGAACTCATAACTCATTGTATTTGTTAATTTTCCCCCTCTTGAATTTAAAGGAAGGTAACAGGCTAAAATCTTTGGAGAGGAATTTACTGTATCCTACAGGCTGGTCTCGAACTCCTGAGCGCAGGTGATCCACCGGTCTCCGCCTCCCAAAGTGCTGGGATTATAGGCGTGAACCACTGCGCCCGGCCTGGAAGGGGTTTTCATCCCTAACGCAGCAGTCCCTGTTTTTGTTACCTGTCCCTACTGGTTGGAGTTGGACCACCCAATCTAAGCTGATCTCCATTGGCTATTTCAAATAGAACCGTGGTGTGGGTTACAGTGGCAGGATGAGCGATTTCAGTGGGAAGAATAGTTTGGGCAGGAAGGGCAGTTAAACAGAGCGGGGAACTAAGGGCAAGGAGGCACAAAGAACAAGGAAGTTAGGCTTTGAAGATGGAGAACAAAGAACAAAGGAGTTGAACAAGCTGAACCTTTGAAGAAGAATTCAGTGTATCTAACAGTTTCCCCCTCTTGATTTTCATAATTCTTTCTCTTCAAACCTTTTCAGCATGTCTTGACTTTGCTGTTCTTGGTTTTCTAAAAGTAGAAGTTTGTCTGAATAAGGTGGGGGGAAATTGGAGGTTTTAGTGAGAGCTGTCTCAATAAGTCTTTGTATTAACCCTCGGGCACAGGGTATGATACAGAATCCTACAAGAATAAACATGCTTATTACAATGGCAAGGGAGATAAAGATCGAGGACATAAGTCCTTTCCACCTGCCGAACCATCTTCCCATTAGATCAGTGAAGGGATCATTTATCCCAGAATTTTAAGCTAGCTCATTGGATAAAACAGTAAGACCTTGCAGTGCCTTTGTTATGATTCCGTCGGGAACAGTATTATTAGGGATAAAAATACAACTTGGGTTCCTATCATGACACAAACCACACCCCTCTCTGCTAGTATCATTTCTAATGCTATTCTATTTTCCCAAGCCATTTGACTGGTGTGTCCTAGTTGTTCAGCTATTCCTTTGATAGCATCCCTAGTATAATTAACAAATTGTTACTGGTTGTAATAGATGTAATTTATCCAGTCTACATTTTTATTTATAGTTAACCACCAGAAAAACATAGACTCAGATCCTGCAGCTATTCGATTACGAGCCTTAAATTCATCAGGTACCCCTCGGGGAACTCAATGGCATCTATATAAACATGAGGGTCAAAGGAACCATGGGGGGCATCTCTTACTCTACAGTGCCTTGTTTTTACTTCTTCTGGTTGATGAAATGCCAGAGTGAAAGGGATGTCCAGTTGGATCAGAGCACAAGTGCCACTCCAGTTACTTGGCAGAGTATCCAGTAATGGTCCACCACAATGCCACCATACATCCGCTCGGGATGACTAAGGGCAGACTCATGGGTAAGCTCTTGGAAGGGCTTAAGCTCACTGCATCCTGTTAGATCTCCAAGGAGTGCCAAATTTGCCATCACAAGAGACATAAAGTAAAATTGGCATTGGGAGACAGAAGCTGGATAGCCTTTGGGGGCTGACCTGCAGGGTGTTGAACTTCAGGGAACAGCAGAGAGAGAGCTCGGCACGATTTGTCACCCCAGGCTGTGGGGTCCTGGAAAAGAGCTAGCTAAGCCCATGCCCGCTCGGCTGGAGGACCATCCAAGAGGAAAGGGGACAATCTGGACCTCTGGTCTACCGTGTGCACAAGCATAACAATTGCTTTTGTTTAAAGTGCAGACGAAATATTTAATCCATTCTATCCAGGCATCTGCATCTCCGTACCCTGTTTCAGTTGCTAGAGTTTGCTTTAGGTCTCTTACTTCTACAACTGCTACTTTGGCTGTGTCGTCCTGGAGATGGGAGGGGAACGCTGGACCTGATATGTTTGGGGAGAGCGTTGGGTCCCATACGTTCCTTGGACCCTGGGTCTGGATTTCTTCATTGTTTTTAACTGCCGATGGTCCAGCCAACCTTAGAGAGAGGGTTCCTATGGGATCCCGCCCTGTAACATCTGCCCCTAACCCATACCCTCCAAATACAGAGGGTTCTTGGGCCATTGTTTAGGGATTATCTGTAATTAGCAATAAGGGGTTACGCTTCAGTGGCTTACAATTTGGTGGAGTGGAACCATGGATAAGTTGGAGTTTTTGTTAAGAGTTTCCACAGCTTATTTAAAGGAGGGGGGTTGGCTGTCCACCCCCCATATTATTAAGTGGTCCACCAAACATTTGCCCAGTCACCACAGGGGCCCTTTAAGGCTCCATACTTATACTTGTTTGACTCTGCGATATGGACATAGATACTTACCTACATTGGATAGCTGCCTTTAAGCTTGTTCGTAGCTGCACGGGATAACTGAACAGGCATCAAACTGAAGGGTCAAGGGATAGTTAGCCTGAGTCACACTGATGACAAGATGACCTTCTGTTGGAAAGAAAAGGAAAAATAAACAAGTGATTATTAAGCCCTTTTTAGGGTTAGTTAGTTTGGTAGGGGTGGGTCCTGGGGTGACAGCCCATTTTTCCCTGTCTGTGGAAGTTACTCCTTTCACCCACGTGTAGTGTGCCCATCCCTTTTCAGCCCTTCGGATCACTGTTTCAGTAGTTAAGAGCACCAGATAAGGCCCTTCCCAAGCTGGTTCGAGTTTTCCCTCCTTCCAGCTTTTGATGAGAATGTGATCCCTAGGCTGATACTGGTGTGCTGGAAACTCTAGGGGTGGCATCTGTGCTAAGAGGCCTTTAGTCCTGCTAGAGGATAGACCAAGTTTATAGTTTTTGAGAAACCGATCTTTTGTTTCAAACGTAGCAATGTCAGCAGTGGAGTGTAGATAAGGCAACCCATATAGCATATCATGAGGTGATAAGCCAACATCTTTCCGAGGGGCAGTTCGGATTCTTAACAAGGCAATGGGAAAGCATTTAGTCCATGGCAGCCGAGTCTCTAAGACTAATTTGGTTAAGTGGCTCTTCAGAGTTTGGTTCATTCTCCACTCTTCCTAATGAAGGTGGATGCCAGGAAGTATGATATTCCAATGCTATGTCTAGTACTTGGGCTAGTTTCTTGATGACATGTGCAGTGAAATGAGTCCCATTATCTGAATCAATATTTTCTATTAATCTATTAAACCTGGGTATAATATTCTCAGTCAGTGCTTTAACTACATTATTAGCAGTTGCACTTGCAAAGGGAATAGGTTCCATCCAGTGCGTAAAGTGATCTGCTATCACTAATAAGTACTTCAGGCAACCGATTGGGGGCATGTCGGTGTAATCAATTTGGACACTTTGGAATGGTCTTAACCCTGGACTCCTTTCCCCAAGGAGTGGTTTTCTTAGGGTCTGCTTATTAGTCTTTTTGCATGTTAGACAACTATCTGTAACTTGTCTTGCCAGAGTATAGATTCCTATACATCCCTAAACCCTGAGAACTGCGTCCCACACGGCTTGGGTCCCCAGTGAGTTATTTGATGCAGCTGAGATAAGACTTCTCTCATGAGGGTTTGGATAACAATTCTCTTTGGTCTGATAATACCCATTTCCCTTCAGGATTCTCTTTGGCCTCTGTTTTTATTAATTTCTCTTTTTTCAGTTGAAGAGAAGATGGGAACTGCAGTCTGGGGAGGAAGACAAGGGGTTAGGTGAAAAGTGAGCGTTTCAGAGGAAATGGTGGCTTGTTTGGCTCTTTGATCTGCCAGGTTATTCCCTCGACTTTCACAAGAAGGACTTTTCTGGTGTCCTGGGACATGGACTATTTCTTCTGGCAGCTGGAGGTTACCTAATACTTGGGTGATTAATTCCTTGTGGACAAGGTCTTGGCCTTTGCTATTAATGAGACCTCGTTCGGTCCAAATTTTTCCAAATGTATGAGCTACCCTGAAGGTGTACTTGGAATCAGAATAAATAGTTCCCTCTTGGTTTTGCAAGTGCTTTAAGGCTTGATTCATTGCAAACAATTCACATGTTTGGGCTTTCCAATGATTGGGTGGCCTTCCTGACTCTCCTTCTGCAAGGTCTTCCCCATAGACTGCTGAATATCCATTATGTCTTTTTCCTTCGGTTACCCCGGAAGAGCCATCTATAAGTAAGTGCTGCTCTGTTTTGAAAGGGGTCTCCCTTACATCGGGCCTGAATCTAAACACTCATGCTCAGGTCCTTTTAGATTTGGATTCCCTGTTAGGAAACCTTGTGGGTTAAGTGAATTACAGAGGTTGGTGTTAAATCATCTCTCTCACAGGATGGCTTCATACTTTAAAGTGTTTGAGTCACTGAGCTGTCTCCCTGCTTTCTGGTTTAAGATAGTTCTAACTTGATGAGGCACGCTCGCAACTAAATTTCCCCCAAAGATCAGCTTTCTGCTTTCTTCAGTTAACAAAGTGGTAGCCGCGATGGATTGGATACGTTCAAGCCATCCACAGGTTACTGGATCTAAAACTTTCGACAGCAAGACCACAGGTTGCCAGTGACCCCCATGTTCTTGAGTAAGTAGCCCTAAAGCTACCCCCTTGTTTAATGAAAAGGTGAGATGGCTTTTCTAGGGAAGGCAGGGCTAGGACAGGGCAGTTATGAGCAGATGTTTTAGTTCTTCAACCTAGTGGATTTCTTCAAAGGTCCACAGAAGAGGGCCAGGCTTTTCTTAGGCAAGCTTTAGGTATAAAGGTTTTGTTTTTAGGGCGTTTGAGTCAATCCGTAAGCGGCAATACCCAGCCAATCCTAGGAATTATTCTGAGTTCCTGCTTAGTTTTAGGCAAAGGTAAGGACGCAATCCCTTTAACTCGTTCAGGCTCTATCCTTCATTTGCCCTTACTTATCAAGTGTCCTAGGTATTTAATTTCTGGCTCTATGAATTGAAGCTCTTTCCCTTTGAAACCCTTAACCCTTTTGCTTGCAAATGGTTAAGGAGGTGGACGGACAGGGCAGCTCTCTGTTCTATATAGCTTCACCAGATACCAGCAGGGCATCCACGTATTGAAGCAGGCATATGCGTTTTGGGGTAGAAATTTGTTCTAGAACTTGTTCTAGGATCTGACCAAAGAGGTTAGGGGAGTCTGTGAAGCCTGGGGGGAGAACTATCCATTGGTACTGTTGCTTCCGTCCAGAATGGAGATCTTCCCATTCGAAAGCAAAAATGTCTCGGCTGTCCTTAGCCAAGGGGCATGCCCAAAAAGCATCCTTTAAATATATGACCATAAACCACTGATGGTCGCATGGAATTTTGCTGAGGAGGGTGTAAGGATTAGGGACAACAGGGTGAGTATTCTGGAATATCTAGTTGATGGCCCAGAGGTTTTGCGTTAGTCGGTATGACCCATCTGACTTTCTTACAGGCAGTATTGGGATAAGGGGACATTACAGGGTTCAAGGAGCCCATCCCTAATGAGACTTTCAATGATAGGTTTTAGGCCTATTCTTTTTTTATTTTTTTTTTTGAGACGGTCACCCAAGCTGGAGTGCAGTGGTGCGATCTCGGCTCCCTGTAAACTCCGCCTCCCAGGTTCACGCCATTCTCCTGGCTCAGCCTCCCGAGTAGCTGGGACTACAAGCGCCCGCCACCACGCCCGGCTGATTTTTTTGTATTTTCAGTGGAGACGGGGTTTCACCGTGTTAGCCAGGATGGTCTCGATCTCTTGACCTCGTGATCCGCCCGCCTTGGCCTCCCAAAGTGCTGGGATTACAGGCGTGAGCCACCGCCCCTGGCTTCTTCTTTTATATTATTCGCTTGATTTATGGCTTTGACAGAATCCTTCCTCTCGCTAACCTCAGGGATCATGTGTACCCAGCGACAGCGTGAGCACTTTGGGAAGGGACCTTCATTACCCCTTCAGTCTCCTCATGTTTCTTGAGCACCTCCCTGTGCCAGGCCTACGCTTGGGTTCATTCCCACCCCATCATGACTCAGAGGTGTGTGTTTCATGAGGAGGAGATTCCTGAGGACAAAGTCGTCTTCATTCTCTCCCTAGGTAGTTCTTGATCACGTCCTAAGGGCCAGACCCTGTGCTGGGTGTTGGGAGCCAGCTCACCAGCATGTAGGTGACCTCATCCCTATTCACATTGTTGGTGCTTTCATATGCACATGTCCAATGCTCACTGTGACCCAGCATCGGGCAAGTATTCATTCAGATGGAAGTGGCACATGTTGAATGTCTACCATGAGTTAGGCACCAGGCACTGTGCTTTATTCATATTGAACCGTAGCAGTCCTATGACATAGATGCTCTTCTTGGGGTTTTTAAGGAGAGGGACCCAAAAGGGTGTTGGTATTCAGTCTCATATGCTTGGAAAGCTAGAGGTAACAGCAAGTCAGAGCCCAAATGCTTGTTACTGATTGATTTAATCTCATTTGGACCTCGAAACATTTGCATATGAGACTGAATACCAAGACCCTTTATGGTGGGTAATTGTCAGAGTAGGTAGCCCTAGCCAAGCCACTCCACCCTGCACCAAACCTGAGTTCCCTCCAAGATAAGGGTGATAGTACCTCCCCTCAAGTGTGGCCAGAGGGCAACCTGACGCCCCACACTGAGCAGGCACTTGATGGGTGATGGCATTTACTTAATTGGCACTTGTCATCTCCAACTTCACAACTTCTTAGAAGGAAGGAGACGATTCTCATTTTCTCCACTAGATAAAAACTAAGATACATGGGTTTAAAAAATGAGCCTTTTGGAATTAAGAGTCCAGAATGAAACGTGAGCCTCCTGGCCCTTCCTGGATCACTGTCAGACTTTTTCTGAGAGAGGAGCAGCTTCTCACTGGCTGCTTGGCTTGTCACTGCTTCACTCTGTCTCCTTTGGCCTTGCCACAGATCTACGCGGACCCCACCAAAAGGCTGGAGCTGTACTTCCGGCCCAAGGACCCATACTGCCACCCAGTGTGCGCCAACCGCTTCAGTACCAGCAGCCTGCTGCTCCGCATCAGGAAGAGAACAAGGCGGCAGAAAGGGGTGCTGGGCACTGAGGCCCACTCCGAGGTCACATTTGACATGGAGATCCTTGGCATCATCTCCACCATTTACAAATTTCAGGGTAACTGAAATCTGTTCTTGCAATGTCTGGTTATTTCAGGGCCGGCCATCCCAGCTGCCTGCAGGGGCCATGTGGGTCATCTGCATCAGTGAAGGGGGCCAGGATATGCCCAGGCAGGAGGGCAGGGGCTGTGGGGACACAGCAGGGCACAGGCCTCATCCGGGAGGCAGCCTTTCTTCCCTCCAGCCAGCGCTTCCCCAGAGACTGCGGGCTCATTGCTGCCAATCGTCAGCATTGTTAAGCTAGAAATCTCCTAACGTTTAATGAAACCATTGTATGGGACCGAATAAAACTGGTCAGTAGATGTCCTCCAGTCTTTCCTCCACCACAGTGTTTTGAACCTTCTCTTGGTCTCGGCGGCTGTTGGTCTTGCCCACCTAGCTGCCGAAGCCGCTTGAGACCTCCTGCTCCTTTGAACTCTCAGCAGGTTGAACGTCCCTCGTGGAGCCCTCAATCAGGTTTGCCACCTACAAGGAACCCCAGGGAGGAAGCAATAAGGCAAGGGAGGGAGATGGGAGTGAGAAAGACACAGACTCTGGCATTGTGCCTGCCTGAGCCCTGCCAGTTTCTTTGGGAGGTGGCTTGGCTTCCCTGAGCCTCAGTTTCCTTGTCTGTGCAGTGCGGGCTGCAGAGCCTGCTCCTTAGGCCCTTGTGAAGATTCCGGGAGGCAGTGCCCGTGAATGGGCCAGGCTCTGGACCACAGGAGGTGCCTGGCATATTACTAACAAGCCTTAGAGATGGCTGAGTTACAGCTGCAGGTCTAGGCAGAATCTGAAGAGTATAAAGATTGAGAAGGGAAAAGAGGACTAGAAAGAGAAAAGAGGGGAACAAGAAAGTGAAATAAAGGAGAAGCAGGACCTGGGGTCCCATGGGTTGGGCATTTTCAGTGGCAGTCATTCTGGTGGCTCGTGACATTCACCAAAGAGGGCTGTCCTTTGTGGGACAAGGTTTCCCAAGTGATTCATAAAACATTACACCTCGTATTTTTTATTGAATTGAACCAGCACCTTGCTGCTCAGTGTGTGTCTCTGAACTGGCAGCATCAGCCTCACCTGGGAGCTTGGTAGAAATGCGCCATGTCAGAACCTGCATTTAGCAAGATCCCGGGTGATTCATATGCATGTTATTAGGTTGGTGCGAAGGTAATTGCAGTTTTTAGAGTTAAAAGTAATATACGTCTAAGAAGCACTGACCTGGACTCCATCCTCACCTGTCATGTAGCTACCCACCTCCCCAAAATAATTTTTATGTAAGTGACTTAGACTGCATCGAGCCAACTTTGCAGAAGCATTTGGGAAGGGTGTGTTTTCCTGCCACCCTCACCCTGCAGCCTCCACCCTAAGGCCCACTCAGCACCTCCCTAAGCAGACATGGGTGTCGGTGTGTGGCAGCTGCCCGTTCCCAGACGGGTATCCCTGGACTCATTGTCTGCCATCTGCCCACCTTTCTTTCTAGGGATGTCTGACTTCCAGTACTTGGCCGTGCATACGGAAGCAGGCGGCAAGCATACGTCAATGTATGACAAGGTGCTCATGCTCCGGCCCGAGAAGGAGGCCTTTTTCCACCAGGAGCTGCCGCTTTACATCCCGCCGCCCATCTTCTCCCGGCTGGACGCTCCGGTGGACTACTTCTACCGACCAGAGACCCAGCACCGGTAAGGCCCCTCTCCATGCGGCCTCAGTTCTCCATCCTGAAAATGGGATGGGCTGGGTGCGGAGGCTCACGCACTGTGTGTGGTGGTGCACACCTGTAATTCCAGCTACTCGGGAGGCTGAGGCTGGAGAATCGCTTGAACCCGGGAGGCGGAGGTTGCAGTGAGCCAAGATTGCGCCACTGCACTGCAGCCCGGGTGACAGAGTGAGACTCTGTCTCCAAAAAAAAAAAAAAAAGAAAAAAAGAAAATGGGATGACAGTAGTACCTACCCAACAGAGGTATTGGGATTGAATTTAAAAAGTGCATGCAGTTCTCAGAACAGGGCCTTAGTAAGCAGTGGCCTGTGTGATCACCAGGTTGGCCTCACTCCTGAGGACAGTGCAAAAAACGTGACTGTGGGACATGTGGGTTCCTGCTGAGAAATGGCCTTTGGCTTAATCCCTGGTCATGGCTGACCAGCCAGTCTCTGGACCTTGCTGTCACTAGGAATGACACTACCTAAGCAAGCCGCCTGGGAACGTCCCACTCTCTGACCCCAGCTCTTTCCTACCTCCTTTGCTCCCCATAGCCTCACCGTCCCTGTCCCTGGCAGAGATTTCACAGCCTTTTGATCATCTGTCCCTCCCCTGCCACACTTACCTGCCAAGCCTCGGTCCCACTTCACCCCAGCTGTTTACGCTTTCCTGGTCTGCCCTGTGTGGCTGGAGGTCACTTCAGGGAACCCCTGACCCTGCCCATCGCCCAGTGTCATCCTTCTCAAGGCGTCTGTGACTCTACACAGCTCTCGCCTGCTCTGTACTTGGTTATGGTCTGTGTCCCCTCCCGAACATGGTGCCTCTTCTGAGGACAGGCGCTCGCTCTCTCTCTCATCAGTAGTGGGTTTCTCCCACACTGAGAGCTATGAAAAGCCATGTGGCTGTGACTTACAGTGCAGCCACCGCCACCCCCTGCCACCCACCACACCTCCCATGTGCACAGCCTGCCCAAGCCCACATGTAATTCAGATGAAATGAATTTTGTAACTCAGAAGTTCTTGACATAATTAGAGACCCCTGGGGCTGTTGGAAAGGCAGGCCTGGGCATTGTCAAATGTTCAAATTGTCAAATGCCATACATTGACATAAAATGGTAGGATTTCCTTTATATAAAATCCAAGATTGACTACTATGAAAACAAAATGAGGAAAACAAGTTTGAAAATACCCAACTGGGGACCGGGCGCGGTGGCTCACGCCTGTAATCCCAGCACTTTGAGAGGCCGAGGCGGGCGGATCATGAGGTCAGGAGATCGAGACCATCCTGGCTAACATGGTGAAACCCCGACTCTACTAAAAATACAAAAAATTAGCCGGGCATGGTGGCGGGCGCCTCTAGTCCCAGCTACTTGGGAGACTGAGGCAGGAGAATGGCGTGAACCCGGGAGGTGGAGCTTGCAGTGAGCTGAGATCGGGCCACTGCACTCTAGCCTGGGCGACAGAGCAAGACTCCATCTCAAAAAAAAAAAAATACCCAACTGGGGATGAATAACATTGACCAGCCTCACTGCCAGTTATTCCACATCCCTGTGCAGCAGCGCTGTGAGTGCATCTCACCCCAGCCTGGGAACAATTCCCCAGGGTTCCTGACACCCGCATCATACACATGAGGAAGCTGAGACGTGGGCTCAGTGCCAGGTCCCATGGGCAGCACCGCCCCGGTGTCTCCCGCTCTGCAGGCTTTGCTCATGGCCCAGTGCCACGGTGTCCTGATTTGTATGCTCTACTTTCTAAAATTACACACAAAAAGACAACATGAAAAAAAAAACTGCATCGCTACCCAGAGGCAGCGACTTGGCCTTCTTTGGTTTCTGTCATAGCCCCGGTGCCCAGAACAGAGCCTGGCCAGTGAGAGGGACTCAGCAAGTATCCATGGGCCCCACGCAGATTTAGGGGAGCAAACAGACGAGCAAAATGAAAGGGCCTTTTTTTTTTTTCGAAAGGCGGACTCTTGCTCTGTCCACCCAGGCTGGAGTGCAGTGGCATGATCTTGGCTCACTGCAACCTTTGCTTCCTGGGTTAAAGTAATTCTCCAGCCTCAGCCTCCTGAGTAGCTGGGACTACAGGCGCTCACCACTATGCCCAGCTTATTTTTGTGTTTTTAGTAGAGATGAGGTTTCACCATGTTGGCCAGGCTCGTCTCGAACTCCTGGCCTCCAGTGATCTGCCCACCTCAGCCTCCCAAAGTGCTGGGATTACAGGCGTGAGCCACAGCGCCCAGTCTGAAAGGGACTTTGAAAACTGGCCCAGAGGTGATGGTGTTTGTCGAAGAATTGTTCCATAGCATGTTTTAAGCTTCCAAAAATGCAGCCCTCAAGAGAATGGGCTTGGGCCTAGTGTAGTGGCTCACACCTATAATTCCAGTGATTTGAGAGGCCAAAGTGGGAGGATCACTTGAGGCCAAAAGTTTGAGACCAGCCTGGGCAATATAGCAAGACTCTGTCTCTACAAAAAAACTGAAAAAGTTAGCTGGGCATGGTGGCGTGCACCTGTATAGCCCTAGGTACTGGGGAGGCTGAGGTAGAAAGATTGGTTGAGCCCAGGATTTTGAGGCTGCAGTGAATATGATCATAGCACTGCACTCCAGCCTGGGTGACAGAGCAAAACCCTGTCTCAAAAAACAAAACAAAAAACAAACAAACAAAAAAGAGTGGACTCTGTGGACTGATGGGACCCATGCCCAGGTGCCTCCCTTGCTCTATGACAAAGGCAGGTGTAAGACCAGATTCTGTGGGATAAAAGTAAATGGTGGTATGATAACAGAAGCCTAAAAAAGTCTGGAAGATTTGGGGCTCAGCAGTTTTCTCTGAAGGGGTGGGAGGGCCTTCTCATTCCTCATTACGTATTTCCTTTAACATGTCCTGACTGAGCACCTGTGGTGGCCCAGGGCACTCCCTGGAGCCTGGTGTCCATGGACGACACGGCAGCTGGGGCGCAGTACAGGGGTGGGGAGCTAGATGGAGCATGATTACATGGCGGGGAGCCTTAAAGGAGGTCATGGGGAGTGGGCCGGGGCTACAGGTAACAGCGAGGGCCCTCAGAGGAACTGACATCTGGAGCTGAGACAGAGCCAGCCAGGTGAAGATCCAGGGAGAACTTTCCAGACCAGGGGATTGGCGCATGCAAAGGAAGGCTGGGCAGGCTGCTGTGCCCCAGAGCAGGTGAGCCAGGGAACGGGGGTGGGGAGCAAAGACCGGTGCCTAGGCTTCATCCTTAGGAGAGAGTGTGTTCTTCTCTGCCTCCAGAAAAGCATTGCAGAAAGGTTCAAACACACCTCAAAGGAGAGAGAATCGAATTGTCTAGTGGCCCTCACATGCCCATCACCAGTGTCCAGTGAGCAACATTCTGCTGGTCTCCACTCCCATTGGCACAGTGCTGCCTTCAGAAACAAGCAGCACGGATCTCCACCAGGGAAGACTCGTGTTTCAGACAGACCTGCCATACCAGTCTCCTACCCAACAAAGCTAACAGCACTCCCCCACATCACCCATACCCAGTCCTTGTTCACTTTTTCCTGATTGTCTCAAAAGCCACTCAGGAGCCAAACCAGGGCCACACAACGTTTCTTTTGGTTGCTGTCCCCTAGTCTGTAACATCCCCTACCGCCACCACCCCCTGCTTTCTTCTGATTGTAAGAATAAATTGTACCGGTTAGAAAAAAACAAAACACTGTGGAAATGTATTAACTAAAAAGAATCGAGTCACTTTGCCTCCCTGCAGAAATCTCTTGCATGTAGAATGATACAATTTTCTGTAAGTATATTGTACTCACCGTAAGAATGTGAAGCAGGGGGTGACATGATTTTTGTTTTTTGTTTTTTTTTTTTGAGATGGAATTTCCCTCTTGTTGCCCAGGCTGGAGTGCAGTAGTACGATCTCGGCTCACTGCAACCTCTGCATCCTGGGTTCAAGCGATTCTCCTGCCTCAGCCTCCCGAGTAGCTGGGACTACAGGTGTGCCCCACCACGCCCAGCTAATTTTTGTATTTTTAGTGGAGACAGGGTTTCACCATGTTGACCAGGCTGGTCTCGAACTCCTGACCTCAGGTGATCCGCCTGCCTCAGCCTCCCAAAGTGCTGGGATTACAGGTGTGAGCCACCGCACCCAGCCTATTTTTTTAAAGTTACTTATTGGCCAGGCATAGTGGCTCATGCCTGTAATTCCAGCACTTTGAGAGGCTGAGGTGGGAGGATTTCTTGAAGCTAGAAGTTTGAGAACAGCCTGGGCAACATAGTGAGACCCTGTGTCTACAACAAATTTTTCAAAATTACCCGAGTGTGGTGGCACGTGTTCCTGTGGTCCCAGCTACTCGGGAGGCTGAGATGGGAGGATGGCCTGAGCCTGGGAGGTCAGTGCTGCAGTGAGCTGTGATTGTGCCACTGCACTCCAGCCTGGGTGACAGAGTGGGACCCTGTTTTTTTTTAAAAAAAAAAAAAGTGTTTTTTTGTTTATTTTTTCTTCACCACAAGCAGCATACTCTTGTCAGAAACAAAAATATATAAAAGAAAACAGTGCGGGCACGGTGGCTCACACCTGTAATCACAGCACTTTGGGAGTCCGAGGTGGGTGGATCACCTGAGGTCAGGAGTTTGAGACCAGCCTGATCAACATGGAGAAACCTCGTCTCTACTAAAAATATAAAAAATTGACCAGGCATGGTGGCTCACGCCTGTAATCCCAGCACTTTGGGAGGCAGAAGCAGGTGGATCACGAGGTCAGGAGATTGAGACCATCCTAGCTAACACGGTGAAACCCTGTCTCTACTAAAAAATATAAAAAAATTAGCCAGGCGTGGTGGTGGGCACCTGTAGTCCCAGCTACTTGGGAGGCTGAGGCAGGAGAATGGTGTGAACCCAGGAGGTGGAGCTTGCAGTGAGCCAAGATCACGCCACTGCACTCCAGCCTGGGCGACAGAGCGAGACTCCGTCTCAAAAAACAAACAAACAAACAAACAAAACAAAAATGTAAAAAATTAGACAGGCATGGTGGCGCATGCCTGTAATCCCAGCTAGTTGGGAGGCTGAGGCAGGAGAATCGCTTGAAGCCAGGAGGTGGAAGTTTTTTTTTTTTTTTTTTTTTTTTTGAGACGGAGTCTCGCTCTGTCACCCAGGCTGGAGTGCAGTGGCCGGATCTCAGCTCACTGCAAGCTCCTCCTCTCGGGTTCACGCCATTCTCCTGCCTCAGCCTCCCGAGTAGTTGGGACTACAGGCACCCGCCACTTCGCCCGGCTAGTTTTTTGTATTTTTAGTAGAGACGGGGTTTCACCTATGTTAACCAGGATGGTCTCGATCTCCTGACCTCGTGATCCGCCCATCTTGGCCTCCCAAAGTGCTGGGATTACAGGCTTGAGCCACCGCGCCCGGCCGAGGTGGAAGTTAAAATGGTGGACTGAGATCTCCAGCCTGGGCAACAAGAGCGAAACTCCATCTCAAAAAAATGAAAACAGCACTTGTCTGCACCGCCGCCCCTGGCACTAGGTGGCAGCAGCATCTGAGCGTCTGCTCTGCCCTGCGGGCCAGTGGGAAGCTGTTTCAAGCCCCTGGGGTAAAATGAGGGAGGAGGGCCAGCTGCCCTCAGGCCCCTAGGCCCCCTTCCTCCCCATGTGGTTTATCGGTTTCCAGCACCTGGAAAGAACCTGCCTTTTCTCCCAGGGCTGCTGTCGGTTCTCCTGCCCTGCTGACGTTGCTGGGTGCGTGAGGACTGGCAGGGAGGAGGCCTAGCCACTGCCTCCTTGGCCCCTTCCTGGGGAGACTGAGCTTCCCACAAACCAGGTGGGCAAGCACAGGCTGCTGGACTGGCCTGATGGGGTTCTCCTAACTGGAGGATGGTGGGTCCCTCCTGCTCCTCAGGGACTCTCCAAGGTGGTCCTGTTGACTTTGCCATCAGCACCCTTCGACCCCTGCCAGCAGTTCCCCACCTGCTTAGAATCATGGTGACACAGACCACAGCCTGAGGCCGCCCCGGGGAGCGGGCTGGGGGTGCAGCCCCGGTTGCACAGCCTCTCCCTACAGGGTTGGGCGTAGAAGGGCTGCTCTTGCAGATGGCCACCCGGTTTTCCTTGGGGGCATCTTTGAAAACAGGATAGTGCTGACCTGTTCCGTGCGGTTTCTAACGCAGCCATTTTAAAAAGAAGGCCCAGACTTTTTTTTTTTTTTTTTTTTTTTGAGACGGAGTCTTGCTCTGTGCCCCAGGCTGGAGTGCAGTGGCGCGATCTCGGCTCACTGCAAGCTCCGCCTCCCCGGGTTCACGCCATTCTCCTGCCTCAGCCTCCCGAGTAGCTGGGACTACAGGCGCCCGCCACCTCGCCCGGCTAATTTTCTTGTATTTTTAGTAGAGACGGGGTTTCACCGTGTTAGCCAGGATGGTCTCGATCTCCTGACCTCGTGATCCGCCCGTCTCGGCCTCCCAAAGTGCTGGGATTACAGGCTTGAGCCACCGCGCCCGGCCTAGAAGGCCCAGACTTTATCCCGTCTTTCTAGGTTTGTTTCACAATGTGAAAGTTACTATTACTCTTTGTAAGTGTGCAGATGATATGTACTCATGTAGAAAACTAAGGTAAAATGGAAACAAATTTAAAAGGTAGTAATCACCCAAATGGATTCTATGATGTCCAGGACCTACTTTAAAATGTACTTCAAAATGGTGGGTTGGGTGGAGGTTCAGATGAAATGCAATTGACCACGTGGTGATCATTGTTGAAACTGATAGTGGGCTCATGGGGTTTCTTGACACCGGCCTCTGCCTGCTCTTGTGTAAGTTTGGTGTCCAACCTTAAAGAGGTAACCACTACAAATATTTTGAGAAATGTCTACCTAAAGGTGTTCTGTGCCAGCACACAGAGATAGTTCTAGAATCTCTGCTTTGTACGTGTGTGTGTGTGTTTTAAGACTTTATTTCTTTAGAGCAATTTTAGACTCAGCAAAATAAGAAGGCACAGCAATTTCTCATATGCCACCTAGCTGCCCCCACACACAGCCTCCCCCATCATCAATGTCTCAGTAGAGTGGGGCACTTGTTAAAGTGGATCCACCTACGCTGACACATCGTCACCCCATGTCCGTAGTTGACATTGGGGTTCCCTCTTGGTGTTGGACATTCTATGTGTTGGGACAAATGGAACCCTTGGCTTTAACCCCTGTGTTTTATGACAATGCCATTTGGTGAAGTCCTTTGTTCATTCACCTACATGTGGTCGAGATGCTTGTGAGCCAAAGAGTCATGCTGTATTGGGTGGCAGGACAGGTGTGTGATGGGACCTTTGCAGCCAGGCTCCTGGATGGGAGTCCCAGCTCCTTCCCAGGAGCTCTGTCTCTGGGCAAGTTTCCCAGTCCCTGTGGTTTCCGCTGCTGTATTAGAAAATGGTCCTTTCTCTGTATGATTAGTTTTGAGCATTAAATAAGTGAATCGCGTGTAAGCAGATGTCAGTGAGTGCAGCTCTTGTCCCTGTTTTGACAGTAGATCGTGTTCTTTCATGCAGCTGTGCTTTGAGTGATTTCACCATTGCCAGCTGCTGGACATTAGACTCTGTCCAGTTTTTCACTAGTTGGACAGTGCTGCACCTGACTCAGTGCACTTGTGGGGCTACCAGCCCCATGACAGGTGCCCTTTCCTGCACTCCAACCTCTAGGACCTTTTGGGCTTTCCCCAGCTTGAGAGCTGCCGGCCCCGGAGCTTCTCTGAGTTGTCATAGGCAGTTGTGGCCGCATCTCTTCCTCTGTGAATACAGGTTCCTTTAGCAGCCAGTTCTGGGGTCCTTTCCCAGCACAGACGTCCAGGGAGAGGCACACGGTGGCTGTGGGCCTTGCTAGGCTTCTGGGCTCCCTGCCTGGTCTGGTCCGGTGGGTACCTGGGATGGCCTTGGTGCTCCTGTTCTCACCTGTACTCTCTGCCCCCAGGGAAGGCTACAACAATCCCCCAATCTCCGGCGAGAACCTGATTGGCCTGAGCAGGGCCCGGCGCCCCCACAATGCCATCTTTGTCAACTTTGAGGATGAGGAGGTGCCTAAGCAGCCGCTGGAGGCTGCAGCCCAGACGTGGAGGAGAGTCTGCACTAACCCCGTGGACCGGAAGGTAGAGGAGGAGCTGAGGAAGGCAAGTCCTGCACTGCGCCCGGCCCCGGGGGCTCCAGCCTCTGTGTTGGCCTCCCGTGTTTACCCAGCTGCTCCCTGTTCCTGGCTGTGGGGTTGGCTGCATCGACCTTTCCCCATTCCTTAGTGCATGGGAACTTCTCACCTTCAGATGTTATGTCTAAAGGCCGTATCGGTATAAGTTTGACATTCCCAAGGGTGAAAATGCTTCTTAGAGTTCTTAAGAAAAATATGTGTGCATTGTTCAGTTGTGACCTCCATGTGGAGCTCTGGGATCCACTGAGCTCTTATTCATCCATTCACTCATTGCAGCAAACCCACTGGGGCACCTAGTGTGCCAGGCCCAGCACTTTCTTACCGTTAGATCTGGAGCTGTGCTGCCAGGCAGCCCGCCTTCCCTGGGCTTGCAGGTGCCGTGGAGGCCTGCATCCCCCCTGGCATGAGCATCAGGTTCATAGTGAGGCCACTGCCACCTGGAGCCCGGCTCTTCCCTTACACAGTGTGCCTGTGGGAGACCACGTGGATATCTTGTTGATTTCCAGCAGTCACTGGGGCACACTGTCCGTGGCTCCTTATTGCCCTCCAGGCACAGCCCACATTCCTGACCTGAACTGGCTTGTGAGGCCCGCTGCCCCGGTCCCCTGGCCCTCTACACTCCAGCCACGCTGACCTTTGCAGTCCTCCCCAGGCCAGGCTGTCCCCTTTACCTCTGACGATGTCCCACCTCAGGCACCTGTTCTGTAGATAGGGGCAGCATGGGGACCCTGGGACTCTAGCACATCCCCCACCCCGAGCCCTGCTCCCTGCTGTGCTGTGGGCTGTATGAGGACAGTGACCATGTCTCTTGTGGTCATTTCAGGGCCCCAGCCCCACAACTGCACTTGGCACAGGTGGGCGTGCAGCCCAGGCTTCTGAGGGACGGGGTGAGAGAGTGAGTGCAGCGGGTCCTAGGGCCACGCCCTGTGTGTCCAGCCCCTGTCCTCCATCAGCTCCTCTCTGGAGGGGCCCCTGGGGCCCAGCCCATGTTGGGGAGTTCAGGACAGAAGGGTGGAAGCTGCTGGTGCTCCTCTCATTGTCTGCCCTTGGCCTCCCCAGCTGTTTGACATCCGTCCCATCTGGTCTCGGAATGCTGTCAAGGCCAACATCAGCGTCCACCCAGACAAGCTCAAGGTCTTGCTTCCTTTCATAGCCTATTACATGGTAAGTGTCAGCTGCCTGCCCACCTGCCTTGGTTCCCAGCCATATGGTCCCTGGTCCCTGCTGTGATGTCTTAGAGCCACAGTAAGAGCAGACAACCCCCTATCCTGGCTCCCCGTCCTTCCTGCCCCACCCCCATCCTGGCATCTCCCCCGTCCTGGCACCTCCATCCTTCCTTCCCCTCTGTCCTGGTCCCCCAATCCTAGCATCCCTAAGACAGCTTATTAAAGCCAGCTGGAAAAGTTTCAGCTCGCTGAGTCCAGGACGCTCTCCACGCCTGTTGGGCTGCAGAACCCAGCCCCTGACCACAGCGGCCCCGTGTCGTCCTCCACCTGTGTTGAGTGGGGTTCAGTGGGAGGCAGATCCGTCTCTGATCTACAGGCATGTAAAGATGGATGTCATTACTGAGGTTCCCAAAGATGCTGGTGGGAAAGGGATCTTCCCCACCGTGAGGCCTCACAGAGCATTAGGGGAGGTGGCGTAAGACATGACCATGAGGGTCTGCAACAGGCAGTAGGGCACAGAAAAGACTCATTCCTCCTGCCGTGCCGGACTCTCAGCTCAGGCACATCACCTGTGCTGCTTGGCACTGGCATTTTATTTTATCTTATTTTTATTTTATTTTATTTTATTCTGTTTATTTGTTTGTTTTGTTTATTTATTTATTTATTTATTTATTTATTTTGAGATGGAGTCTCACTCTGTCCCCCAGGCTGGAGTGCAGCGGTGTGATCTCTGCACTGCAACCTCCGCTTCTGGGATTCAAGTGATTTTCCTGCCTCAGCCTCCCAAGTAGCCGGGAGTACAGGGGCACCACGCCCAGCTGATTTTCTTTTTTTGCATTTTTAGTAGAGACGGGTTTTCGCCATGTTGGTCAGGCTGGTCTCGAACTCCTAACCTCAAGTGATCCACCTGCCTCAGCTTTCCAAAGTACTGGGATTATAGGCGGGAGCCACCACGCCTGGCTGGCACTGGCTTTTTAGACATAAGCCATTCAAAAGCTCCGTTTGGGGACAGAAGACATCTCATCGATTAGGCCAGTAGTAACACGGGGCACTTAATATGTGCCAGGAACCATGATAAAGGCTCCATGGTGCTATCTCATTTAATCCTCTCCAAAACCGTCGGAGGCCAGAATCCCAGTACTTTGAGAGGCTGAAGCGGGAGAATTGCTTGCATCCAGGAGTTCAAGACCAGCCTGGGCAACATAGTGAGACCCCATCTCTACAAAAAAATTAAAAATTAGCTGGATGTGGTGGCTCATGCCTATAGTCCCAGCTACTTGGGAGGCTAAGGTAGGCGGATGGCTTGAGCCCAGGAGATTGAGGCTGCAGTGAGCCGTGATTGTGCCACAGCACTCAGCCTGGGCAACAGAGTGAGACCCTCTCTTGGAAAAACAAATAAAAGAACCCACAGGAAAGGGTGCTCCTGTTCCCTCCATCTGACAGGAAGACCAAGGTTTGGAAAGGCCACGTGCCCTCACCAAGGTGACAGGGCCTGCACGTGGCAGAGCAGGCCTGGGCATCCAGAGCCTTGTCCCCAGCTCCTGAGCTCTTCTTCCTCGGTGTAGGCTCTGCCCCACCCAGGGACCTGGGCCTTCACCTCGCCTCACATTATTCCACCTTCTCTGTCTCCAGATAACAGGCCCCTGGCGCAGCCTATGGATTCGATTTGGGTATGACCCCCGAAAAAACCCCGATGCCAAGATTTACCAAGTCCTCGATTTCCGAATCCGCTGTGGAATGAAACACGGTAAAAACTCCTGAAAGCTTTGCTTCCTGCCTTTCTCTCTGTCTTTCAGTTTCTAGCATTCTCTTTGGTAGTAAGAACATTTTCATTTGGAGAGAATATAAAAACCTTTTGCCCCCCTTGCTGAGACTCTTGGATGCAGAATGGCGTGGAAACGAAAGTCCCAGTTCTGTGCTGGCCCCACCGCTGACCGCCCCGTTTCTGAACCACAGTCCCTCATCGAGTGACCCCATGTGCCCTATGGTCCTGTGACGCAGGCCAGGCACTTGGGAGAGCATCCGTGTCCACCCCGCCTGGGAAGTGCTGGGATGCGTTGGTGACTGCAGTGGCATGCTTGGCAGCCTGGAGTTGCCCTCTCAGGAGCTGGCCCCATGGACCCAAGTCCCATCTCCAGTGTGAAGCCAGTGCTGTGTGCCGACCGGCCCTGTGCCCACCCTCCTGACATGCTTGCCCTCGCCTGCAGGTTACGCCCCCAGCGACTTGCCAGTCAAAGCAAAGCGCAGCACCTACAACTACAGCCTCCCCATCACCGTCAAGAAGACACGTAAGTGTGCCAGGTGCCTTTTGTGGGTCATGAGTGATTTGCTAAGGAAATCGGGGCACCTGGACCCAGATGGGGAGGTGGTTCCTGGGGGTCACTCCAGGGCTCTGCCGGTCATTCCTCCCCTAGGAGGGTGTGGGCAGGCAGGAGGGCAGGGCGTGGTTGGGAGAGAGACCTCCTCCGCACCCTGCACATGCCAAGCACTGCTGTTGTCCCCACGCAGCCAGCCAGCTTGTCACCATGCATGACCTGAAGCAGGGCCTGGGCCCATCGGGGACAAGTGGTGCTCGGAAACCAGCCTCCAGCAAGTACAAGCTCAAGGTGGGTGCTCCTGAGCCCCAGGAGAGAGTGGCTCCCAGGGGAGGCCAGGAATAGAGGGGAGGACCTCCCTCTCGGGACTGGGCACCCTGTAGGTGGGCTGGAGGGGTGTGGTTAGGGCAGCTCTGCCCACCAGGGCCTCGGCACCTTGCCTGCTTTTAGGACAGCCTTCAGACACTGAAGGCAAGAACTCGGTGCAAAGCCCCAGGGCTGTGTGTGTTGGGGATATCTGGCAAAAAGACAGGGAAGCCTGGTGCTGTCCTTCTGAGCTGCATGTGGCTGTCCTTCTCGAGCCCTTTGGGAGCCTGGGCCCCCACTGAGCCACATGACCACTCCTGGAATGATCGGAATTGGGCACACGCAGGAGGACAGAGCCAGAGCTGGCCATGTGGGCCGCAGCTGTGGCAGGAGCCTCACCGGCTCACGTTTTCTGTCAGTGTGATTGCCTGGCGGGGGCTGGCAGTTTCCAGAGCTGTTCCCACATTCAGGCTCCCGCAAGCCGCTCCACAGTCCTGGGGGAGGCTGAGAAGGGGTCATCCTGCACGGTGGAATCACCTGCCGAGGGAGCAGGTGGCAGAGATGAGTGCAGCAGAGACGGGTGATGTGAGGGACTTGCTTTCCCCGTGTCCGGGGGCCCCTGCCTGCTCCCCAGGTTTTTGAGATCTTTGCTGTCTTCCCAGTGAGGGGCGATCAGCCCGTGTGTGGCCTGCCTCCTCGAGGTCTCTCCTAGGAGGCCATTATCCTTACCTCTAGAACTACATGGCTGGGTACGGAAAGGAGAGAGTAAACACTCACTAAGCCCTGCTTTCCCCAGAAGAGATGTCAGGGCAGCCCATAGGGGGACATAGGGTGACAAATTAGCAGCAGTGGGTGAGGGATAAGGTCAGAGTGCAGGAAGGCACAGAGAGCAGAGCCCAGCACAAGGCTAGTGCTGGCCCCATGCCGTGGGCGCCATGGCCTGCTGCACAGGCGGGCTCGCCGTTTCCAGTGGCCCCGGAAGGGCCTGGGTGCTCCTCTGCCTCTCCTAGAGCATCCCGAGGAGTTAGACCTTGTTTTTTCCCCAGCTGCTCCCTGGCCTTCCAGCCTGTCTGCCAACCTGGTGCTGGTGACCAGTCAGCTCCCTGGAGAGACCCCATGGAAGCCTACATGGAGTGTCTAACACTGGCAGCCTCCCAGGGCTCCGGCTAACCTTCCCTGTCTCTCTCCCCCTTTTTCACCAGGACTCCGTCTACATCTTCCGGGAAGGGGCCCTGCCACCCTATCGGCAGATGTTCTACCAGTTATGCGACTTGAATGTGGAAGAGTACGTATGGGAGGGGCCCTGAGACACTGAGGGGGACCCGTGGGACCCAGGGACCAAAGTGCTCTCTGCAGCTCTTCCACTTCATGTCGGCCGTCATCTCCCGCAAGAACACTCGCCTGTCTGGGAGTTTGGTGCTGCTGAGAGCCCTGGCGTGCTGGCGGTCCTCGCAGAGGCAGTGCCCTGTAGAAAGCCTCGGCTCCAAACTGGGCAGAGACAGTTCTTGCTGTTATGTCCTTGCCCGTCTTCCACTGTCCACATGAAGGCCCCACGAGTGGTTCTCAATCCCAGGACCCATCAGACCCCAGAAACCTTTTATCGACTTGTTCTCAGTGATGTTTAAAGAATTGCAGGGGGCCGGGCGCGGTGGCTCACACCTGGAATCCCAGCACTTTGGGAGGCTGAGGCAGGCAGATCACGAGGCCAGGAGATCGAGACCACCCTGGCTAACAGGGTGAAACCCCGTCTCTACTAAAAATACAAAAAATTAGCCAGGTGTGGTGGCGGGCGCTTATAGTCCCAGCTATGTGGGAGGCTGAGGCAGGAGAATGGCGTGAACCCGGGAGGCGGAGCTTGCAGTGAGCCGAGATGGCACCACTGCACTCCAGCCTGGGTGACAGAGCGAGACTCTGTCTCAAAAAAAAAAAAAAAAAAAAGAATTGCAGGGAAAGGGCACTGGGATGGGAGGAGATGGAGATGGGAACACGTCAAATACATCTTGAAATCTGTTGAAAGCCATGGGTCACCAGAAGCACGTGCAGGGGTACACGGCCAGCTTCACGTGTGTGAGGGGGTCCGGGGAGCACACAGGTTTCGGGCCCCAGCTGGGAGCACACAGCTCGTGTTTCCAGTTCCTCTCTGTAGACTTCACTCACGGGGCTGCCTTTCTCAGTACAGCTCTGCCTCCGGTAAAAGCCAACACCGGCATCTCTTAGCAGAGACCCACCCTGGGACTTTATGTCCCACCCCTCTCCCCACCCCCAGGTTGCAGAAGATCATTCACCGCAATGACGGGGCTGAGAATTCCTGCACCGAACGGGATGGGTGGTGCCTCCCCAAGACCAGCGATGAGCTCAGGGACACCATGTCCCTCATGATCCGGCAGACCATCCGCTCCAAGAGGCCTGGTGAGAGCCGCTTGGGGTAAAGGGGGCCCAGGATGCCTGGGGATCCCCTTGGAGACAGAGGTCTCCCTAAGGGGACCCATTCCTGAGAAATGGCACCTAGGTGGCATCATCTTGCCCCTGGCCCTGGTGGGAGGGGGGCATTGTGAGCCAGAGCCCAGCCCAGGAGCCGGCATCACCCTAGCTGCCCACAGAGGCTTCCTGAGCCAAGGCCCTCGGCGCTGGGGTCTGGGGCAGGAGGGAAGCCCAGAGGGGACGGGTGCAGCAGCCCGGCACTGCCACTGGGGCCTCCACCTGACGCCCTCACACCAGCCCACGTCTTTCAGCCCTGCGAGTGCAGGCTCTGCCTCTGTCTTCTTCCTGTTCTACGGAGCCCAGCCCCTTCCTGGAACCAGGCAACCCTGGCAGGAGCGAGGGCCAGCTGCAGGGGAAGTGAAGGGGGCAGCACCTGCCAGGCAGTGGATCTGACAAGGCTGGGGAGAGTCATAAGACGCCTCCTCTCTCAGGGGACTCCTCCCAGGCTGGGGGATGGGGCATCCTGGACCCAGCCATGCCACACAGATCTGACTGAAGCAGGGGTTCTTAGTCTTGCTTGGAATCCAGATTCAGCCCCCTTTGGGAATCTAATCAAGAGTGTGGACCCTTTCCCAGAGAAAATGGCGTGTTCACTCTTGAGGGTCCCTGGGCCCTTGAAGCTGCTCGTGGCTCCCCTGCTGCAGTATTCCCCTGGGTGCCCGTTAAACTACACCTTCCCGGGGGATCTCCACCCCATACTTACCCACCAGCTTCTTCAGAGCTCAAGCTCGGACCCTTATTAGTAAACAGGCTCCCCAGAGCCTGGTGGCCTTTCTGGGGCCACCCAGCAGCCTGCATGGGACACCCATGGCCTCGTCTCCTCCGGCCCCAGCTCTCTTTTCCAGCTCAGCCAAGGCTGACGGCGGGAAAGGGCAGCTGACGTACGAGTCTGGGGAAGACGAGGAGGAGGATGAGGAGGAGGAAGAGGAGGAGGAGGACTTCAAGCCATCCGACGGCAGTGAGAACGAGATGGAGACAGAGATTCTGGACTACGTGTGACAGGGCCCAAGGCTGGGCCTTCCTGACCCGGCCAGACTGGTGTCCAGTCTAATGAGGCAGCCAGGGCTCCCCATTGCCACCCCCAGTGCCCGGAATGGCCCTAGGAGGCCCTCTGAGGAGAGCTGGAGTCCCAGCAGAGGGTGCAGCTGACCCAAGCACTGGCTATGACGTGCTGCTTGGTGCTGCCTCTTGTCCTGAGGGCTTAGGGACATCCCCAAAGGGTATGCCCTGGCTCCACCACCCATGAACCAGCCCAGCATCCAGCCAGTGAGTGGGCACCCAATGCCTCTCAGGATGAGACCAGTAAATGCCAGAGGTGGAGCTGGGCAGCTGCGGGGCCCCAGGCCACAGGCCAGTCTCACTTGGCTCTCATGACTATGGCGGTGGAGATAGTGTGGGGAGCCTGGCCCATGGTCTCAGGTGGCAAGAAGTGCCCTTGGCTCTGGATCCCAACCGTTTGACACAGCTTTGCCCACAGCCAGGCCCCTCTGGAATTGTCCTTATTAAACCAGTGTCCCGAGAAGTCTTGGTTTCTCAGTGTGAATGTTGGAGCTGCAGGGGAGTCTCTTGCTGCCTTGGGGCTTGGGCTCCCTTTGTCCCTTACTTTATTCCTTCATTCAGTGACCTCATGCTGGCAGTGCTGGCCTGTGCCCCTCACGTGTGGTCGGGTTGGGTGAGGACAGCTGGGAGGACTCCAGGCCTGGGCTCAGTTCTTCTCTAAATGAATACCTTCTGGACAAAGTCATGGGAAATGGGCCCTGCTGTCCCATGGCTTCCCAGTGTGAAACTCGTGGGTCCTGAGCCCACCGAGCCTGCCTGCCTGACCCTGCTCCCCGTGTTGCCCTTGGCCGAGGCACTTGTGTCTCCCCGAGTGCAGCAGCAGCACTCCCTCCCAGCCTGTGTGCGTGCCGAGTATTTGTTGAAGAAATAAAGTCATTTGTCCTAGAGAACGGCCCCGTTCAGGATCGACTGGTTGCCTCTGTGTAGTGCTGAACCTGCTTCTCTCCCCTGTATTTCCTGGGGACTGGTGGAGGTTCAGCCCCATTCAGGTTCAAGGTCTCTTCCTCAGCTGCATCGGTCTGCGTGCACAGGATGTCTGCTGGGCCCCTTTGTTGACACTAGGATTGACCAGCAGGTTTAGGTGTCAGGCTGATGCGTTGGTCTTTTATCTAATGGTTTTTGGGTTTCTGTGGTTTTTTTTTTTTTTTTGAGATGGTCTTGCTCTGTTGCCCAGGTTGGAATACAGTGATGCAATCAGGGCTCACTGCAGCCTCAACCTCCTGGGCTCAGGTGATCCTTCCACCTCAGCCTCCCGAGTAGCTGGAACTACAGGTTGTGTACCACCATGTCCAGATAATTTTTGAATTTTTTGTAGCGATGAGGTCTCACTAATGTTGTCCAGGCTGGTCTCAAACTCCTGGACTCAAGGCATCCCCCCGCCTCAGCCTTCCAAAGTGCTGGGATTACAGGTGTGAGCCACCACCTCCAGCGTATTTAATGGCTTTTGAACAGCTGTTGATCATTGCCTGTACTGCTTCCTTAAGAGTGCAAAATGGTGATTTTTTGAACTATATTGTTCCCCCTGTATTTAGTAGCTGGAATTCTATAAAGGAATCTTCCTCATTGTCTATTTGATTACCCTGAAATACTACTCGGACAGAAAAGGAGGGAAAATGCCTGTGTTCACCTCTAACAGTCTTCAGAACAATGAGTTAGTGCCCTGGCAAAGGCCAGTGACAGGGCAGGAAGGGGCGGAGACTGTGTTTCCTGGGCTGCCTGGTGAACTCAGATCTGTCCATTGCAGGCTTGCTTTTTCATGTCCAGCTTGTCTGTCTGCCCGGAGTCGGCCTCAGATTGGCTTCTGTAGTCTTTTGACACAACCCTTGGGTCTTGGGCACCTTCCTTACTTGTAGCCACCATGATGTTGCAGACTCCAGCCCCTCCCTGGCATTTCCTGCTGCGGACCGGCCCAACCATCCCCCCGGGGCGCACTCCTTCCTCGGTGTGACTATGATGTTTAGAGACCCCAATGTGGTCACCAGGGGTGGTGCTTGCTCTTGGGATTTCTTTACTGCTAGGACTTTGGAAGGGAGAGCCAGGAAATAAGTTTTTTTTTGTTTTGTTTTTTGCCAATTAAAAAAAAAAAAAAGTATGAGACTAGGCACGGTGGCTCGTGACTGGAATCCCAGCACTTTGGGAGGCTGAGGCAGGCAGATCACTTGAGCTCGGGAGTTCAAGACCAGCCTGGACAACATGGCGAAACCCTGTCTCTACTAAAAATACAAAAATTGGCCAGGTGTGATGGCGTGCGCCTGTAATCCCAGCTACTTGACAATCTAAAGCAGGAGGATCCCTTGAGCCCAGGAGTTCAAGACTGCAGTGAGCTGTGATTGTGCCACTGCACTGCCTGGTGACAGAGTGAGGCCCTGTCTCAAAAAGAAAAAAAAAAAAACCCAAAATCTGTGGACTCAGGTGATAATGACATGTCAGTGTGGGTTCATCCAGCGGAACAGCTGTACCCCCTGGTGGGGGCTGTTGATAATGGGGGAGACTGGGGTGGGGCGAGGACATACGGGAAGTTTTTGTAAGCTTCCTCTAATTTTGCTGTGAACCTAAAGCCGCTCTAAAAATGTATATATATAAAAAGTGGGGCCTTCCTTTCCCTCTCCCCTGCCCCTGCCCTCTCCCCCACCTCCTTCCTCTCCCTGCTGCCTGCCCTCTGCCCTCCCCTTTCCTCCTTAGCCTCTGTAAGTAACACTGCAGTGAATATCCTGGAGCACAAAGAGCCTGTCTCCCAGTTCAGAATCACCTCCTTTATGTAGAGCAGGTTCTCAGAACTAGAGTAATGGGGCAAAGGCCTGAGGCAAATGCATTTGTTCTGGGGTGCCCCAGCCACCTGCAGGCCCCTTATTCTCTGTGGCCTGCATTTGTTCTGGGGCACCCCAGCTGCCTGCAGGCCCCCTATTCTCTGTGGCCGACTCCTCCTCCCTGCCTCCTGGCCTTTCCCCAGCCTCCCTCGCCCACTAGGCCTCCTGAATTGCTGGGTACCTGCTGTGGTTGACAGACAGAGGGACAGATGTGGCTCTGCAGGTCCACTTGGTACCAGGCACCAGCCGCAGGGATGGCAGAGCAGGGGTGTGGTTGGTGTGGGAATCACAGGCTCCAAGTCTCCTGGGGGGCTGTTGGCTGGGCAGGCTCTGGCTGCCCCCACCCTGTCCCCATCACCGCAGAGTGCTGTGTGGTGACTGGAGCTGCCACTGAGTGTCTCGGTGAGGGTGACCTCACACTGGCTGAGCTTAAAGGCCCGATCAGAAGACTTTGTTCATGGTGTTCTTTCACTTGTCATAGCCTTTCCTGGCACTGGGAGTAACAGGTGTTCACAGAAAATGCGAGTGGCCTCCTCCTCCTCCACGACCTCACACGACCTTATCCCTTCCCTCCTGCTGGCCTCTTTCCCTCCCCTTCTGTCACTCTGCCTGGGTGTGCCTGGGGGCCTTGACTGGGCCCTTTCTTTCCTCAGGGAAGCCCTCAAGGTTGGGCTAGATGCCCCCCTAACCCTCCCACCCACACCATGTTCCCCTGAGCCTCTAGTCCTTCCTCCCAGGACACATCAGGCTGGATGGTAACATCTCCCCACCCTTGAGTGGGACTGCCTTGTGCTGCTCTGGGACCCACACCCAGCTTGGACTGCCCGGTCCGCAGGCCCCAGGAAAAGCTCGTACAGATAAGGTCAGTCCCATGAGTTGGGGGCCCGCAGTATGCCGCCCTCTCTGCCCCAGAATTCACGTGCTTGGTCCCCTGTGAAGCTCCTTTGGGGACCTAGGGGACAGGCAGTGCATGGAGACAAAGTATGCCCTTTTCTCTGACAGTGACACTAAGCCCTGTGAACAAACCAGAAGGCAGAGCGCTGTGCACCCTGCCCGGCCCCGCCACCCCCCTTGCCACCTGCTTCTGCTCCCAGGTAAGCAGTAACCTGCACAGGTGCACCGTGGGTTTTGGGAAAACTGGATCTCCCTGCACCAGAAGGGGTGGAGGGGAGGGGGTGTCTGTGACCTCATGAACAGGCATGTGACCTTGGCTCCGGCTCCATAAATACCCGAGGCCCAGCGGGAGGGCCACCCAGAGGCTGACGCACACCATGGGGCGCCTGCAACTGGTTGTCTTGGGCCTCGCCTGCTGCTGGGCAGTGGCCAGTGCCGCGAAGGTAAGAGCTCAGCAGAGGGGCAGGTCCTGCTCTCCTCCCCTCACTCACATCTGGAAACTTCGGGCCAGGCTGAGAAAGAGAGCCCAGCACAGCCCCAGGGCAGTTCCCGGGCACTCACCCTCATTTCTGTGGGGACAGGGGCCAGGTAAAATGAAGGATGCCCAGTTCCATTTGAATTTCCGATAAACTGCCAAGAACTGCTGGGTATGTCACATGCAATATTTGAAACACACATGGGCCGGGCGCAGTGGCTCACGCCTGTAAACCCAGCACTTTGGGAGGCCCCGGTGGGTGGATCACTTGAGGTCAGGAGTTGGAGACCAGCCTGGCCAACATGGTGAAACCCTATCTCTACTAAAAATAAAAATGTTAGTTGCGCATGGTGGTGGGTGCCTGTAATGCCAGCTACTTGGGAGGCTGAGGCAAGAGAATTGCTTCAAGCTGGGAGGTGGAGGTTGCAGTGAGCTGAGATCACGCCACTGCACTCCAGCCTGGGTGATGGAGCAAGACTCTGTCTCAAAAGTATAAAAGAAAAAGAAAAAAATGAAACATACTAAAAAAACAATTCGCTGTTTACCTGAAATGCAAATGTCATTGGGCCTCTTGAATTTGCATTTGCTCAGCCTGGTGATCCCACCTACCAAGCTCTCTGATGGACACTGTTGCCGTTTTACAGAAGGGGAAGCAGGCCAGGGGCAGGGAGTGTGGAGAGCAGGCAGTCGGGGCAGAGAGAGGCAGGCAGGCAGCCCAGCATCGCACAGCTGCTACCTCCTACTCCTGAGCAGGAACCTGAGAGCTGGGCTATTCCACACCGGGTCCGGGTCCCTTCAGAGGGAGAGCCGGCAGGCAGGAGCTCTCTCGAGCATCCATAAAATCCGCCCTCTCTGCCTGTGAGGGGGAAGCCACAGAAACCTGTCAGCGCCCGGCCCAGTCCCTGCCCCCAGCAGGACTCACACAGGGGACCCCAGATGCCTACCACGCTGTTCTCGTGCCTGCTCTCTCAGGCCCTGGGGTCTCCTCTCTCCACCCCCACTGCCTGCTCTCCACACTCTCTGGCCCTGGGACCTGGAGGTTTGGGCAGTGATCCTGGGCTCCTCACTCAAAGGAGAGGTCAACCTCTTCTTGGGCGAGCTCTTCTTGGGGTGCTGAGAGGCCTTCGGCAGGTCAGCACGACCCCTCCCCATTCCCCCACCCTGAGGCCCTCAGGCCAGTCTCAATTGCACAGGGACACTTCTGCCAGGTGACTTCTCTACACCGCCTCCCAGAGGTGGGGCGGGGCTGGGGGGAGCTGACACGAGGAGACACGGATGCCTCGCAGGGGTTGCCCATGATGTCTGCAAGTGTTGCTTCTGGCTCCTTCCCTCCCGTTCCAACCGCCCCACTCTCCCACCCCGGTGTGGCAGGGGCCCATCAGCCTAGACTTCAGAGGGCTGCTGGGACCCTAGCTGGACCTGAGGGTGTAGGGCCACCCTGCCCTTCCCCACCTGGAGCCTGGCACAGGTGAGAGCCAGCAAGCAACCACCGGCTGCCAGCATGCACCATAGGCAGGAGGAGCTGCTGCCCAAGATGGACAGGAAGTGGCTCTGGGGCAGACAGTTGCCTCTCAACAGGGTGACTTCAAGCCCAAAAGCTGCCCAGTCTCCGTTCCCTCAGGGACAGAGGGTGGATGAGCACCAACCTCCAGGACCCTCGTGGGGATGGACAGTTTGGTGCACAGAGGCAGTTCTCATGGCACAGGGAAGCGTGGTGGGGGGTGGGGGGGTCCCTGGGGGGGGGGTTCTTTACCAGCAGGGGGCACAGGAGCTGTGGGGACTTGGGTATGGGGACATCGACTTTGTGCCCAGCCAGCTAGGCCCTGTGCAGGGAGACAGGAGGAGGGAAATGCAGACCCCACCCCTCAGGAAGGAGGAAGGTTGGTGTGAAACATCCCGGGTACACTGAGCATTGGGTACGCTCCTGCCTGAGCTCCTGCCTGTTGCTCATCCTCCACATGGGCGTGGGGAAACAGGATCGGAGTCAAAGCTGGGCGGCCACAGCCTGAACCCAAACCTCCATCGCACCTCTTGGCAGGCTTCCCTAGTGGGAACACTGGTCGAACCGGTTTCCTCTATGATTCTGGGAGCAGGACACCCCCAGGGATAAGGAGGGGAAGAGGAATCCTCAAGCCCTGAGCAGTGCGGGGCAGAGGGTGCTGTCTGCGTCTCCTGGGCAGAGCTGTCCTGCTTCGAAGCTGTCTTTGCCTCTGGGCACCCAGTGTTGGCTTGCCTTGCCCGCTCTGGATTCAGGCCGATGGGGCCTGAGCCTGCCTGACCCTGCCCGTGTCTCCCTCCCAGCTGGGCCCCGTGTACACGGAAGGTGGGTTCGTGGAAGGCGTCAATAAGAAGCTCGGCCTCCTGGGCGACTCTGTGGACATCTTCAAGGGCATCCCCTTCGCGGCTCCCACCAAGGCCCTGGAGAACCCCCAGCCACACCCCGGCTGGCAAGGTGGGAGTGGGTGGTGCCAGACTGGCCCTGCGGTGGGGCTGGTGAGGGCGACTGCCTTCCTCATGCCAACTCCTCCTGCCACCCGCAGGGACCCTGAAGGCCAAGTCCTTCAAGAAGAGATGCCTGCAGGCCACCATCACCCAGGACAGCACCTACGGGGATGAAGACTGCCTGTACCTCAACATCTGGGTGCCCCAGGACAGGAAGCAAGGTCTGCCTGCCCCCTGCTCCCCAAGGGAAGTTCCCATGCAGCCAGAGCCGCGGATCTGCTCCTGGCTTGAGTCTGGGGCTGCAAAGCTGAACTGCCATGCAATCCCGCAGAGGGGAGAGGGGAGCGCCCGTGCCAGTCCCCCAGCCTGGGGCAGGGCCATGCCTTGGAGGGCCTCCCTGTCTCGGCCCCAGGCACCTGCTGCACAGGGACGGGGGACCAGCTGGGGAGAGGGCTAGGCAGGGCGTCTGGGGTCACCAGCCACTTCCCCATCTCAGTCTCCCGGGACCTGCCCGTTATGATCTGGATCTATGGAGGCGCCTTCCTCATGGGGTCCGGCCACGGGGCCAACTTCCTCAGCAACTACTTGTATGACGGCGAGGAGATTGCCACACGCGGAAACGTCATCGTGGTCACCTTCAACTACCGTGTCGGCCCCCTTGGGTTCCTCAGCACTGGGGACGCCAACCTGCCAGGTGCGTGGGCCTCTTCGGCCCTGAGGTGGGGCGGCCAGCTTGCTGAGTCCAGCAGGGAGATTCTCCTCAGTGCCCCTCACCCCAAACAACCAGTAGCCATCCACAGAAAGACCCAGAAGCTGGAGTAGAATCACGAGAAGCAGGAGGCCCTCAGCAGCCATAGCAAAATTAAAGATGCTGCGGAGGCCAGGAGAGGTGGCTCATGCCTATAATCCCAACACATTAGGAGGCTGACACAGGTGGATCACTTGCGCACAGAAGTTCAGGACCAGCCTGGTAATCACAGGGAGACCCCCATCTCTACAAAAAATATAAAAAATTAGCTGGGGACCAGGCGCAGTGGCTCAATCCTCTAATCCCAGCACGTTGGGAGCCCAAGGTGGGCGGATCACATGAGGTCGGGTGTTCGAAACCAGCCTGACTAACATGGAGAAACCTCTTCTCTACTAAAAATACAGAATTATCCGGGTGTGGTGGCACTTGTCTGTAATCCCAGCTACTCGGGAGGCTGAGACAGGAGAATAGCTTGAACTCAGGAGGTGGAGGTTGCCGTGATCTGAGATCGCGCCACTGCACTCCAGCCTGGGTAACAAGAGCAAAACCCCATCTCAAAAAAAAAAAAAAAACCAAAAAAAAAAAAACAAATTAGCCGGGCATGGTAGCGCATGCCTCTGGTCTCAGCTACCTGGGAAGCAGAGGCGGAAAGATCGCTTGAGCCCAGGGATTGCGGGCTGCAGTGAACCGTGGTCGTGCCACTGGGCGACAGAATGAGGCCCCATCTCAAACATAAAAGAGGCTGTGGGACAGACAGACAAACAGGCTGAAGCTGAGAGAGAAACCCGTAGAGCAGAGCCGAGTGAGAGAAAACGACACCTTGAGGCAGAGACAGCTGTGGACACAGAAGTGGCAGGACACAGACAAGAGGGACTAGGGCAGGGGCAGGAGAGGTGCATGGGCCTGACCATCCTGCTCCCCACAAACACTACCCCCTCTAGCACCCCACTGACACAACCTCCTGGGGACCCACCCCCTCCAGCACCCCACCCGACCCAGCTTCTCAGGTACCCACCATTTGCCAACCGGGGCTCTGCCGTGGCCCCAGGTCTGTTGAGGGCATTTCTGCCCCACCCACTCTGGTCTCCCCTCCTGGAGGCCAGGCCTGGGTCACTGATCTCTTGCACCCTCTCCCCTGCCCTGCCCGCAGGTAACTATGGCCTTCGGGATCAGCACATGGCCATTGCTTGGGTGAAGAGGAATATCGCGGCCTTCGGGGGGGACCCCAACAACATCACACTCTTTGGGGAGTCTGCTGGAGGTGCCAGTGTCTCTCTGCAGGTCTGGGGATCCCCGTGGGGAGGGCCTGCCCCACAGATTGGGAGGAAGCTCAAACGGGAAGGGGAGGTGGGAGGAGGAGCATGGAGCTGGGGCTGTGGTGCTGGGGTGTCCTCGGCCCAGCCTGGGGTGGGTGAAGTGGGGAGCGGCCTTGGTGACAGGATCTCTGGCTGTCGTAGACCCTCTCCCCCTACAACAAGGGCCTCATCCGGCGAGCCATCAGCCAGAGCGGCGTGGCCCTGAGCCCCTGGGTCATCCAGAAAAACCCACTCTTCTGGGCCAAAAAGGTAAACGGAGGAGGGCTGGGCAGCGTGGGGGTGGAATTGATACCCAGGTGGGGGCTGTCCTCATTTCCATTCTTTGTCTTGGACCCTGTCCTTGCCTTCCAATGGTTCGGAGCCCTGAGCACTGGCCTCACCTACCTGCCGGCCTTGCTCCTGCCCTCAGGTGGCTGAGAAGGTGGGTTGCCCTGTGGACGATACCGCCAGGATGGCCAAGTGTCTGAAGGTTACTGACCCCCGAGCCCTGACGCTGGCCTATAAGATGCCGCTGGCAGGCATGGAGTGTGAGTAGCTGCTCGGGTTGGCGCATGGGGTCTCGAGGTGGGGGTTGTGGGGGTACTGCCAGGAAGTACTCTGGGGAAGAGAAGAAGGTGCCGGAGCTGTGGTCTGGTCCTGTTGCCATCAAACTGGTGACTCCCCTCAAAGGCCCCAGCTGTAAGGGAGAAGGGGAGCCATTGTTTTTTTTTTTTTTTTTTTTTTTTTTTTTTTTTGAGATGGAGTCTCACTGTTGCCCAGACTGAAGTGCAGTGTCAGGATCTCAGCTCACTGCAACCTCTGCCTCCTGGGTTCAAGTGATTCTCCTGACTCAGCGTCCCGTGTAGCTGGGACTACAGGCACATGCCACCATGCCCAGCTCTTTTTGTTGTATGTTTAGTAGGGATGGAGTTTCACCGTGTTAGCTAGGATGGTCTCGCTCTTGGGACCTCGTGATCTGCCCGCCTTGGCCTCCCAAAGTGCTGGGATTACAGGTGTGAGCCACCATGCCGAACAATTTTTGTATTTTTAGCAGAGACAGGGTTTCACCATGTTAGCCAGGATGGTCTCGATCTCCTGACCTCGTGATCCACCCGCCTTGGCCTCCCAAAGTGCTGAGATTACAGGTGTGAGCCACCGTGCTCGGCCCCTTCTTTCTTCTTATCTCCCATGAGTTACAGACTCCCCCTTTGAGAAGCTGATGAACATTTGGGGCCCCTCCCCCACCTCATGCATTCGCATACAGTCATTTGCATACAATTTTAGGGAGATCCATAGACCCCAGACCAAGAGCCTTTGTGCTAGATGACAGTTCGTTCATTCATTCATTCATTCAGCAAACATTTAGTGAACTGCAGCACTGGGGCTTCCAGCTCCACTATTCTGTACCCCGCGAAGGCCTGGGGACCCCTTCCACAAACAGCTGTGCATGGCCGCCACACCAGCTTGCTAGGCTAACGCTCTCCCTTGCACATTCTTCTATGGCAACGTGCCATGAAGCCAAGTCATCTGCATGTTTACCTGACATGAGCTCAACTGCACAGGCTGGACACGCCCAAACAAAGCAAGCCACGCGGGCCTGCTGGAGGCAAAGCCCACTGTGCTGGGCCCAGTGACAGCCGGGCCCTGCCTGCCTCAGCAGTCGCAGGGTCCTCTAGGGGCCTGTCCGGGGGTCTGGAGGGCAATGCAGACCTCACACCATTTTTGGCTATTGGAGTGGAACCCAGCCCTGAGAGAGGGAGCTCCTTCTCCATCAGTTCCCTCAGCAGCTTCTAAGTTTCCTCCTTCCTGATTCAGGCCCAGCAAAGAGAGAGAGGAGAGGGAGGGGCTGCCGCTGAAGAGGACAGATCTGGCCCTAGACAGGGGCTGTCAGCCTGGGGATGTGTGGCAGGGCCTGGAGACATTTGTGATTGTCACGGCTGGGGAGGGGGTGCTCCTGGCACCTTGTGGGTTGAGGCCGGGGATGCTGTAAACATTCTACAGGGCACAGGATGCCCCGATGGTGCAGAATCAACCCGGCCCCAAGTGTCCTTAGATCAGAGAAGGGAGGAAATAGCCAACTCCAGCCCTGAGAGGCAAGGGGTGGCTCAGGGGACACTGGAAGGTACAAGAACCTCCTGGCTCTCCCACCCAGACCCCATGCTGTACTATCTGGGCTTCATCCCTGTCATTGATGGAGACTTCATCCCCGATGACCCCATCAACCTGTACGCCAATGCCGCCGACATCGACTATATAGCAGGCATCAACAACATGGACGGCCACTTGTTCGCCAGCATCGACATGCCTGCCATCAACAAGAACAACAAGGAAGTCACGGAGTAAGCAGGGGACACAGGACCCAGGGGCGACCCGTGCTGGAGGGCGGCCGGGAAGGCACTGGTGAGGGGGCCAGCCTGGAGAAGGAAGACACTGAGTGGAGGACTGGGAGTGAGGAAGTTAGCACCGGTCAGGGTGGGTATGCACAGGGGGAGTGTCAGTGCCTACTTGGTCCCCGCAGGGAGGACTTCTACAAGCTGGTCAGTGGGCTCACAATGACCAAGGGGCTCAGAGGTGCCAAGACTACCTTTGATGTCTACACTGAGTCCTGGGCCCAGGACCCATCCCAGGAGAACAAGAAGAAGACTGTGGTGGACTTTGAGACCGATATCCTCTTCCTGGTGCCCACCGAGATTGCCCTGGCCCAGCACAGAGCCAACGCCAAGTGAGGATCTGGGCAGGGGGTGGCTCCTGGGGGCCTTCCTGGGCTGCTGCACCTGCCAGCCGAGGCCTCGCTGTGAGTGGCTCTCAGGTGTCTGGGTTGACTGGGAAAGTGGTGCTTGAGTCCCCACCTGTGCCTGCCTCATCCACTTTGCTGAGGCCTGGCAAGACTTGAGGGCCTGTTTTTCCCTCCCAGCCTATAGGGGTTTACGAACCCCACGATCCTCTGCCCTGCTCAGCCCTGCACCCCATGGTCCTTCCCACTGGAGAGTTCTTGAGCTACCTTCCATCCCCCACACTGTGCATTGAGACGACACTGGACAATGGTTTCTATCCACTGACTCTTATGGGCCTCAACTTTGCCAATTACAAAACAGTTTCAGCCCACAGCCAGATTAAAAATCTTCATGTAATAATAGCCAATTATAATACAAAATAAGGCCAGACACAGTAGCTCACGCCTGTAATCCCAGCACTTTGGGAGGTCAAGGTGGGAGGATCACTTGAGGTCAGGAGTTGGAGACCGGCCTGGCCAACATGGCAAAACCCCATCTCTACTAAAAATACAAAAATCAGCCAGGCGTGGTGGTGCGCACCTATAATCCCAGCTACTCAGGAGGCTGAGGCAGGAGAATTGATTGACCCAGGGAGGTGGAGGTTGCAGTGAGCCGAGATTACGCCACTGCACTCCAGCAGGGGCAACAGGGTGGGACTGTGTCTCCAATAAATGAGTAGATAAATAATAAAAATAAAAAATCAGTTAGGAATACGAAAAAGATAGGAAGATAAAAGGATACCGAGAAGTCTAGGATGAAAGCTTTGCAGCAACTAAGCAATACATTTAGCTGTGAGCCTCTTTTCACTGAAGGCAAAAAGGGAAACAGTTGAGGGCCTATACCTTGTCCAATCTAATTGAAGAATGCACATGCACTTGGAGAGCAAAATATTTCTTGATACTGAATTCTAGAAGGAAGCTGCCTCACAGTGTTTTGTGGAGGTGAAGTATAAATTCAACAGAAATGGCAGAACCCATGAATCCATGAATTTGGTTCTCAGCTTTCCCTCTCCTGGGTCTGAGAAGCTCCATCTCTTCATGTGAATCCCTCAGACCCTTCCCTGCCCGCTGCCCGGGACCTCCCTCCAGGGCCAGTCTGTGGGCTGGGCGGTCCCCGGTGAGCACCCTGCCTACTTGGGTGGTCTCTCCCCTCCAGGAGTGCCAAGACCTACAGCTACCTGTTTTCCCATCCCTCTCGGATGCCCGTCTACCCCAAATGGATGGGGGCAGACCATGCAGATGACATCCAGTACGTTTTCGGGAAGCCCTTCGCCACCCCCAGCGGCTACCGGCCCCAAGACAGGACAGTCTCCAAGGCCATGATCGCCTACTGGACCAACTTTGCCAAAACAGGGTAAGGCTTGGGTTGAGAGCAGGGCGGAGGGCCGCAGCACGAGGCCCTGTTCCCTCACTTGCCAGCGGAGGGACTTTGGGCAAGTCACTTATCCTCCCCTGCATCGGAATCCATGTGTGTTTATGAGGATAAGAGCTACTGGCAGAGCCCCAAGCCCGCGCACGTGCACAGCCTGTGTCCTGTATGCGGTGAGGGGCCACGGTGCCCAGGGACAGCTCAGAGGACGGGGATGGCTCAGGCGTGCGGGTGCAGAGCAGGCCTTCAGCCCCCTGGGAGTCCCCAGCCCCTGGACAGCCTCTTCTCACTCTGCAGGGACCCCAACATGGGCCACTCGGCTGTGCCCACACAGTGGGAACCCTACACCTCGGAAAACGGCAGCTACCTGGAGATCACCAAGAAGATGGATGGCAGCTCCCTGAAGCGGGGCCTGAGAACCAACTTCCTGCGCTACTGGACCCTCACCTATGTGGCGCTGCCCACAGTGACCGACCAGGAGGCCACCCCCGTGCCCCCCACAGGTGACTCCGAGGCCACCCCTGTGCCGCCCACAGGTGACTCCAAGGCCACTCCCGTGCCGCCCACAGGTGACTCCGAGGCCACCCCCGTGCCCCCTACAGGTGACTCCGAGGCCACCCCCGTGCCCCCTACAGGTGACTCCGAGGCCACCCCTGTGCCACCCACAGGTGACTCCGAGGCCACCCCCGTGCCCCCTACAGGTGACTCCGAGGCCACTCCTGTGCCACCCACAGGTGACTCTGAGGCCACCCCCGTGCCCCCTACAGGTGACTCCGAGGCCACTCCTGTGCCACCCACAGGTGACTCTGAGGCCACCCCCGTGCCCCCCACAGGTGACTCCGAGGCCACCCCCGTGCCCCCAACGGGTGACTCTGAGGCCACCCCCGTGCCCCCCACGGGGGACTCTGAGGCCACCCCTGTACACCCCTCGGGTGACTCCGAGGCCGCCCCTGTGCCCCCTACAGAGGACTCCAAGGGGGCTCAGATGCCTGTAGTCATTAGTTTCTAGCATCCCATGAGCCTTAGTCTTAAGAGGCCGCAAGGGTGGGACCCCAGGGGCTCCCCTCCTGTCTTTAGCTCTTCCTGAATAAAACCTCATTTCCCTGTCTGGAGTCTTTCTTTGCTCCCAAGGCTAAGCTGCGGGATCTGCCTGTCAATTGCAGGCTTGCTTTTTCATGCCCAGCTCGTCTGTCTTTGGCCAGAGGTGGCCTCAGGTTGGTCTCTGTAGTCCTTTGACACAACCCTTGGTTCTTGGGCACCTTCTTTACTTACAGCCACCATGATGCTGCAGACTCCAGCCCCTCCCTGGCATTTTCTGCCATGGACCCGGGCCAACCATTTCCCCAGGGCGCACTCCTTCGTCAGTGTGAACATGCTGTTTAGAGACCCCAATCTGGTCACCAGGGGTGGTGCTTGCTCCTGGGATTTCTTTACCGCTAGGGCTTTGGAAGAGACAGAGCCAGGAAATAAGTATATTTTTTAACCAATAAAAAAAAAATAAAGTATGAGGCCGGGCACAGTGGCTCATGCCTGTATTCCTAGCACTTTGGGAGGCCGAGGCAGGAGGATCACTTGAGGTCAGGAGTTCGAAACTAGCCTGGCCAACATGGTGAAACTCCATCTCTACTAAAAATACAAAAAATTAGCCAGGTGTGGTGGCGCACACCTGAGGTCCCAGCTGAGGGAGAAGAATCGCTTGAGCTCGGGAGGCGGAGGTTGCCGTGAGCCGAGATCGCACCACTGCACTCCAGCCTGGGTGACAGGGCAAGACACGATCTCAAATAATAATAATAATAATAATAATAAAAGTATGAATTCATGCAGGCATTTCCCAGTTGTAAGATTGTCAGGTTTTACTTCTCTGATTTTACAACTGTTTCTTTTTCTACCTATGCTGAAAGTCTGGGTTCCTGACAGCACCAGCATCGTTTATGTTCTTTTCCCTATAACATACATATGCTAGTTTTGAAATATAAGATATTGCAGTAAATCATATAAGTTATATTTAAAGTGCATGAATTTAAATAAATTATAAATTATATAAAGTAATATATGATAAAATATTAAGACTACTAAGGATCATTTAAGATCGATTTGCTCATTCTCCTTAAATTCTCCCACAGAATAAACAATTGTGCCTCCAGGTCCTTTGAGTAACACTGTGGTTAGGCCATCTACCGATACACAGTTAGTTAGAACTTTGGGGTTTTTTTAATATGCAGATGAAGAAACTGACCTATGACTTTTTTTTTTTTTGAGACAGAGTTTCATTCTTATCACCCAGGCTGGGGTCCAGTGGCCTGATCTTAGCTCACTGCAACCTCTGCCTCCTGGGGTCAAGCGATTCTCCTGCCTCAGATTCCTAAGTAGCTGGGACTACAGGCATGCACCACTACGCTCGGCTAATTTTTTTGGACTTTTAGTAGAGACGGGGTTTCACCATTTTGGCCAGGCTGGTCTTGAACTCCTGACCTCAGGTGATCTGCCCGCCTCAGCCTCCCAAAGTGCTGGGATTACAGGCATGAGTCACCGTGCTCAGCCCCTAACTAGGACTTTTAAGTGAATGTTTCTCTGCCTGAAAAGAAAGTTGAAGTGTTCCTTTTAGACCAACCTGTAAACAATAACTGTAGACCCTAATATTGGTTGTGCCATGCACTTGTCATCCATAGTTTTGCTGAGTGAAGGAATTGATGGGGAAATGTGAAATTCAGAGAGGCAGGCACGGGCCCAGGCCACACAGCTGGGGAGCGTCAGCATTGGCTGGGACCTGTGTTGGATTTGCAGTTCTGCCTTGTGTGATGTAACCTGGACTTCATTAAAATTAAAAATTTCTGCTCTGCAAAGACACTGTTAAGAAAACAAAAGACAAGCCACAGACTGGGAAAACATTAGCAAAATACATCTGATAAAACACTTATCCAAAATATACCAAGAGCTCTTAGCACTCAATAAATAAGAAAATAACCTGATTCCACAATGGGTCAAAGGCGGACACCTCACCAGAGAAGCTATATGGGTGGCAACTAAGCATCTGAAAATGTAACCTAGGTTGGGTGCAGTGGCTCACGCCTGGAATCCCATCACGTTCGGAGGCTGAGGCAGGAGGATAATCCCATCACGTTCGGAGGCCGAGGCAGGAGGATCTCTTGAGCCTAGTTAATTCAAGACCAGCCTGGACAACATAGCAAGACCCATTTGTATTTTTTTTTAAAGATATGCACATCAGCCGGGCACAGTGGCTCACGCCTATAATCCCAGCACTTTGGGAGGCCGAGGCAGGCGGATCACGAGGTCAGGAGATCGAGACCACCCTGGCTAAGATGGTGAAACACCGTCTCTACTAAAAATACAAAAAATTAGCCGGGCGTCGTGGCGGGTGCCTGTAGTCCCAGCTACTTGGGAGGCTGAGGCAGGAGAATGGCGTGAACCCAGGAGGCGGAGCTTGCAGTGAGCCGAGATTGCGCCACTGCACTCCAGTCTGGGTGACAGAGCGAGACTCTGTCCCCGCTCCCGAAAAAAAAAAAAACAAAAAACAAAGATATGCACATCATATGTTGTCAGGAAAATGCAAATTTAATCAGTGAGCTACTACTGGATGCCTGTAAGAATGGCCAAAATCCAGAAAATTGGCCAAACACCAAATGCTGATGAGGACGTGGAGAAACCAGAACTCTCATTCATTGCTGTTGGGAATAACAAATGGTACAGCCACTTGGGAAGACAGTTTGGCAGTTTCCCGAAAAATAAAGCCTACTTCTACCATGTGATCCAGCATTCTCATTCCTTAGGATTTACCCAACCTCCAAACAGATGTTTATAGCTGTAAACCAAAAATAAAATTCCAAGCCCCACAACTGACTGGGTGAAACGCCCTCTCGGCCAGGGGGACCCAAAGGAACCTGAAGGTTCAGGCCATGATGGGCGGTAGGGGTGGGACATGCCTCATTCTCTCTTCCCTTTGGAATTCAGGCACAGCTGACCAGCTTTAAAACAGAGATCTTAAGACTGACAGAACAGACTCTAGAAATAAGATCAAATTCCAACCTGATGTAGTATAGCATCACATGACAGCAGGCCATGAAAGACATTGAAATATTTTACCCAAAAATGTATTTCTTTGACATATTTTGGAATGGCCCTGCACAGCTGTCTCTTGTGGAGGAAATCTGCATCGTGTAGAGAATCTCCTTCCCTTTCCAGGCTGTTTCTGAAGAGTCCAGCGCCTTTTAGAGGTCTGAGTAAGAAACATTAGCCATCTATTGTCCCTAAGGGAAGCCATCTATGGGACTTCATCTACATAACAAGAACCTTGGGCCAGGCACGGTGACTCACACCTCTAATCCCAGCACTTTGGGAGGCCGAGGTGGGCAGATTCCTGAGGTCGGGAGTTTGAGACCAGCCTGACCAACATGGAGAAACCCCATCTCTACTAAAAATACAAAAGTTTAGCTGGGTGTGGTGGCGCATGCCTGTAACCCTAGCTATTCAGAGGGTAGAGGTAGGAGAATTGCTTGAACCTGGGAGGCAGAGGTTGCAGTGAGCATAGATCACGTCATTGCCCTTCAGCCCGAGCAACAAGAGCAAAACTCTGTCTCAAAAAAAAAAAAAAAAAAAGAACCTTGATCTTCACAAACTTTTAACCTAACCAAGACCCTCCTTTCTGTTGATTCCAGGGTTTTTGATAATAACTCTTTCAACCAATTGCTAATCAGAAAATCTTTGAATTCACCTATGCTTTGTAAGCCATCCCAAACTCTCTCACATTACTGATTTATGTCTTATGTCCCCCTGAAACGTATAAAACCAAGCTGGAACTCAACTGCCTTGGGCACACGTTCTCAGGAACTCTTGAGACCATGCCTCTTGTGATAGTCAATCATATTTGTCTCAGAAAAAATCTCTTCAAATACTTTACAGTTTGGGTTTTTGGTCAACATAGCAGATGTTTATAGCAGCTTTATCCATAATTGCCACAACCTGGAGGTAACCAAGATGTCCTTCAGCAGGTTCATGGATACAATACATCCAGACAATGGAATTTTTTCTGCTGTAATGTTGCAGGATGCAGAGGACTAGAGAGACCAGTACAGGGCAATAGAGGAGGATATTAATTTTAAGGTATGCACCAGCTCAGTGGATTCACATCCAAAAATCCTGAGCCTTGAACAAAGACAGTGGAGTTTTTATAAGCAGGCTTACAAAAGCAAAAAAAGGCAGTCAATCATAGAATGCATAACTTGTGGCCTTGCCTAGCTGGTGGCCTTGTAGCTGCATCAAAAGAAAAACAAGAACTGGCTAAATACAGACATTTGTAAAACATAGTCATGCTTAATTAAGAGGCCAGGGAAAGGAGTAACAGTAAAGGAATTTCTCTCTCTTTTTTTCCTCAACCTTGCTCTGGAGGTGGGGGGCTGTCTGGAGCCCATTCCTTTGGCCTTGGCTTTTTGGACAGTGTTATCTTATAACTGTCTTTGAAGTGAGCTGCTAAGCAGAGGAAAACTTGTTTCTTTTTCTATTTAACCCTTACTACATTTTTCCCCCTTTGAGGACTTTTGTAAAATAAGTTTAATAGAAGGCCTCACTGTTACTTAATTCTGCATGAACAGACAAGTTTTCTTCTTTGGGCAAAGGTTGATTTTTACACAGAGCCATTAGCTGAGTGGTAATTTGCCTAGCTACTATTGCCTCTATAGTTGATTGAATGCTTCTAACAAGGAGAGGTGAGAGATGGGGGAGTATTAGGCAACTTCCTAGTACAGCCAGAACTACTCCTATTAAAGTCTTGAACCCTCCGAAAAATGAAAACCAATCTCCAAAGGAAAAATCTGGAGACCACCCTTTCCAAGTTTGAACTGGAACATGGGCTAATTTTCTCATTCTTGCAGTTATTTCTAGAATTGCCTTTCCACTGTCATTGATTTCTGGGCAGCAATTAGTTACATTGAACTTTCCACATCCTCCTCCTTCCTGGGCTAGGAGGTAGTCTAAAGCTAATCTATTCTGATAGATAGCATTTGTCATTTTTCCAGATTGCTGGGTTAACAGATCTGAAGCCCTTGCTGTTTCATTAGTGATGATCTCAAGCACTATCTGAAAACTTATGATGCAGTTAAGCATGTAAATAGGAGTACCGTAACCCTATAACCCATCTTCCCCCCAGGTAGCTGGCGCATAGTAGTGAATTATTCTCTCAGGGGGCCATTCTTCATCTTTCCAGTCCCCTATGGCTATGTCTTTCTTTACACTCCTTGTATATCTTTCTCTGTTCTCATCATAGACAGGATATCCTAAGGCTTCTCCTTGTCTTAGAGGGATTAAGAAGAAAGATGGCCTAATTGTTCCAAGTACACAGGCCCCTGTCCATTTGGCTGGTAACTGTCGGTAGGCCCGTGGCCCACAGATCTGATAGAGACCAGAGGGTGCTTGCCAGGTATTTGGAGCTTCAAGCTGATACCAGGTGTGGTTTAGAGAAGAGAAACAGGAGAATGGATTTGGATGAGGTGGTTTGGGACTATCTTTGCCTCACCATAAAGTTTTTCCTAATTTTTTAACATGTTTGCTGTCCCAAACATGTTAATTCCCCTACTGGATCTGTAAAAGTTTTTCCGTAGTGAGCAATACAGTATTTCCCAAGAATAGAAGTTTTTAAGAGACAGACACTTGAACTTGTGGGAGTCAGTTTGGGGGAAGAGTCAGTCAGAGTAAAGTTATCTTGAGGCATTAACTCTTTTGCTTCCCAAGGCCATTGTCCCTCCACAAACATAGCATAAGGAAATGTCTAGGCTGCCAGCAATGTTTTCAGCCAGCTGAGCAAATAGGTTTTTGGCTAAAGGGGGAGGCTCAGGCAACTTTTGATTTATATGCTCATACAAAGACTTAAAGACTCAGAATTGCTGCTGGACTGACTTCTTGGTTTGAGTCCTCTTTATAATATACAAATTTACTTTAGCTTTTTGACTGCTGCTTTGTAATGTCATGGAGTAACCTGTAGTCCATATAGGTAGATCTGGCTCTAAGATAGTAAGATTTACAGGATTGCAAGTGCTTGTCTTACAATCTGGTTTGTTGGCACTTTGATGACCAAGATCAATTTTAGCCTCAGTGATGATCGGTCAGTGAACTGTGTTGTGCAGTTCCAGCAAGCTATTTCTAGGGTCTTGGAGGGGCAAACAGGGTGTGCACATACAATTTTGTACTGACAGTTTGTGTAGTACCCTGTAGGACCAGAGATTGTGAAATAGATTGGGTTCATGGATGTTAACTGACAAATATCAAAGTATATGGCTATAGTCCCCCCAAGGGTAGAGAGGCTTGGGGTTGACTTATAAGACTTCCTTCCTTTAGAATCAATATCGTGAAAATGATCATACTACCCAAGGTAATTTATAGATTCAATGCCATCCCCATCAAGCTACCAATGACTTTCTTCACAGATTTGGAAAAAACTACTAAAAATCCATATGGAACCAAAAAAGAGCCCGCATTGCCATGTCAATCCTAAGCAAAAAGAACAAAGCTGGAGGCATCACACTACCTGACTTCAAACTATACTACAAAGCTACAGTAACCAAAACAGCATGGTACTGGTACCAAAACAGAGATATAGACCAATGGAACAGAACAGAGCCCTCAGAAATAATACCACACATCTACAACTATCAGAGCCCTCAGAAATAATACCACACATCTACAACTGTCTGATCTTTGACAAACCTGACAAAAACAAGAAATGGAGAAAGGATTCCCTATTTAACAAATGGTGCTGGGAAAACTGGCTAGCCATATGTAGAAAGCTGAAACTGGATCCCTTCCTTACACCTTATACAAAAATTAATTCAAGATGGATTAAAGACTTAAATGTTAGACCTAAAACCATAAAAACCCTAGAAGAAAACCTAGGCAATACCATTCAAGACATAGGCATGGGCAAAGACTTCATGTCTAAAACACCAAAAGCAATGGCAACAAAAGCCAAAATTGACAAATGGGATCTAATTAAACTAAAGAGCTTCTACACAGCAAAAGAAACTACCATCAGAGTGAACAGGCAACCTACAGAATGGGAGAAAATTTTTGCAATCTACTCATCTGACAAAGACCGCTAATATCCAGAATGTACAAAGAACACAAACACATTTATAAGAAAAAAACAAACAACCGCATCAACAAGTGGGCAAAAGATATGAACAGACACTTCTCAAAAGAAGACATTTATGCAGCCAACAGACACATGAAAAAATGCTCATCATCACTGGCCATCAGAGAAATGCAAATCAAAACCACAATGAGATATCATCTCACACCAGTTAGAATGACGATCATTAAAAAGTCAGGAAACAACAGGTGCTGGAGAGGATGTGGAGAAATAGGAACACTTTTACACTGTTGGTGGGACTGTAAACTAGTTTAACCATTGTGGAAGACACTGTGGCGATTCCTCAGGGATCTAGAACTAGAAATACTATTTGACCCAGTCATCCCATTACTGGGTATATACCCAAAGGATTATAAATCATGCTGCTGTAGAGACACATGCACACATAGGTTTACTGTGGCACTATTCACAATAGCAAAGACTTGGAACCAGCCCAGTTGTCCATCAATGATAGACTAGATTAGGTAAATGTGGCACATATACACCATGTAATACTAAGCAGCCATAAAAAAGGATGAGTTCATGTCCTTTGTAGGGACATGGATGGAGCTGGAAACCGTCATTCTCAGCAAACTAACACAGGAACAGAAAACCAAACACCACATGTTCTCACTCATAGGTGGGAATTGAACATGAGAACACTTGGACACAGGAAGGGGAACATCACACACTGGTGCCTATTGTGGGGTGGGGGGAGGGAGGGATAGCATTAGGAGAAATACCTAATGTAAATGACGAGTTAATGGGTGCAGCACACCAACATGGCACATGTATACATATGTAACAAACCTGCGCGTTGTGCACATGTACCCTAGAACTTAAAGTATAATAAAAAATAAATTAAAAAATTTTAAAAAAAGACTTCCTTCCTTTGATTCAGTATGAACCGCAAACCAAGTCCTAGGTAAAGACTTAAGTCATAGCATATATAAGGCTGGCCATTTCCTGGGTCACAAATTGCATAGGTGATCAGATCGTAAGTACAAGTTCCTAGGTGAGTCCCTGCACACTCCTCATAAGTATAGTATAATAGAGTCCTAGTTATACTGTTTCCTGACCATGTAGTATGTGTACAATGGGGACACCCTTTTAAGGGTACTTTTAGCATGGTTAAGGGGGGTCATAACAGCAAAACAATGTACAGCATATTCATATCCAGCAAGGACAGAAGAGGTCCTTGCCTGGGGGAGGAGGTTGAGCACAGCGACAGAACAATAGTAAAATAGTATTAAAAGGCAAACTACTAGTCCTAAGATTTCTAACCACATTTACTTGCTTGATGACTCCTCACGCTTCGGCCGTGCATAGTCAGCTTCGGGTGTGTGACTAGAGCAGGGCTTGTCTCCTTAAGCTTCAGTTGTGCGTACACTGGTCAGCCTCCAGAGTGACCAGAGCAGGGCAGTTGTCCTCAGCAGCAGCTTGGTCTCTTCTCAGGATCAGCCGGGTTGGATGATCTGGGTCCTGCTGGCTGGTCCACTTGTCTTGAGCTGCCGGTTTCAGCCTACTGTGGTGGATCCACGACATAACACCTGCAACTTTAACAGCAACGGGAGTGGACAAGATTACAGTATAGGGCCCATCCCATATGGGTCCTAGAGAAGTTGGATTCCACTTTTTAACCCACACAGAGACTCCAGGTTTAAAGGGGTTAGTGGGTCTGTCAGGCTTATAGGCATCCTTTCTTGTACCCAGCTATGGACGTCTTGTGTGGCTATTCCTAATGCCTGCATTTGCTTTCTTAAGGTTAATTCCCATAGTCCCCAGAGATCACGCTTTATTTCACTTATTACTGGGGGAGGCTGAGCAAACAAAATCTCATAGGGTGAATACCCAGTTTGTTTGGAGGGGGTGCACCTGACTTGGAGGAGGACCATAGGCAAGACCTGATCCCATCTCAGATGAGTTTCTTGGCACTATTTCTTCAGTAGCTGCTTGAGTGTCTGGTTCATGCATTCTAGTTTTCCTGAACTTTGGGGCCGATAGGCTATATGTAACTTCCATTTTATTTTTAACAGTCTTGGTAAATCTTGCACTATTTCAACTACAAATGCTGGCCCATTGTCTGATCCTAAAGTTAGAGGCAGTCCAAACCTGGGTATAATATCTTTTAACAGTACTTTAAGGCCGGGCGCGGTGGCTCACGCCTGTAATCCCAGCACTTTGGGAGGCCAAGGAGGGTGGATCACCTGAGGTTGGGAGTTCAAGACCAGCCTGATCAACATGGAGAAACCCCGTCTCTACTAAAAATACAAAATTAGCCAGGCATGGTGGCGCATGCCTGTAATCCCAGCTGCTCAGGAGGCTGAGGCAGGAGAATCGCTTGAACCTGGGAAGTGGAGGCTGCGGTAAGCCAAGATCATGCCATTGCATTCCAGCCTGGGCAAAAAGAGCGAAACTCCGTCTCAAAAACAAAACAAAACAAAACAAAAACAGTACGTTAGTCACTTATTGTGCTTTTTCTGTCCTGGTGAGGCAAGCCTCAGCCCATTCTGAAAAGGTGCAAATAAGCACTAGATATACTGGTATCCTCCAGCACAGGGCAGTTCAGTGAAGTCTATATGCAAGTTTTCACAAGGCATGGCTTCTACTTCTTGAATTCCTGGGGGCCGTGTGGGCCCTTGTCACAGGTTGTTCTGAGCACAGGTTAAACATTGCCCACAGATGGCTCGAGCCATGGCAGAGAGCCGTGGCACGTAGATATGATATTTTAATTATGTTTCTAGTGCTGTTTTCCCCATTTGAGTTCCCTGATGAATTTGTTGTACAAATTTAGGAGCTAACATCTCTGGAATGGCTAATCTCCCATTGAAGAACTTCCACCACCCTCCTTTAATATCTTTTCCATCTTCTTGGGCAAACCAGGCTCTTTCCTTTGGAGTATAACTTGGGTCCTCTCGGAGAGGAGGTCCTGGGAAGAGAGGCACAGATAAGGCTTTCTCTTTAAAATGCAGCGTAATCATTGCTGCTTTGCCTCTCCGTCTGCCTTTGTGTTTCCTTTGGCTTTGGTGTTCCTGCCTTTTGGTGCCCTCTACAGTGCATTACAGCTACTTTTTCTGGAGCCCATACAGTCTCTAAGAGCTGTAGAATCTCTTGTTTATACTTTATTTCTTTGCCTCCAGCTGTTAAAAGTCCTCTCTCTTTATATACAGCTCCATGTACATGTAATGTAGTAAAAGCATACTTAGAATCAGTGTAGATATTGACCTTTTTGTCTTTTGCTAGGAACAGTGCTCTTGTCAGGGCTATTAATTAATTCTGCCTTTTGAGCTGATGTTCCAGTAGGCAGAGACTGAACTTCTGTTATTGGGTCCAATGTTACCACTGCACACCCAGCATGTCAGATCCCTTCTAGCACAAAACTGCTTTCATCTGTAAAGTACTCAACATCTGGTTCTCTGAGGGGTTGGTCTGTAAGATCTTTCTGGCTGGAGAATACCTCATCTACTATTTCAACATAGTCATAAAGGGGAGCTCCCGGTTTGACTGGGAGCAAAGTAGCCAAGTTTAGGGTGTTTACCATTTTCAAAATAACGTAAGCGTTTTCCCATAGAATCCCTTGGTACTGGGTCACTCTCGGGTTTGATAACCACTGATGTCCTCTTTGATCCATGAAAGTTATGACTGAGTGTGGCACCCGGACGGTTAGCTGCTGTCCTAGAGTTAGTTTGCTGGCTTCTTATGTTAACAAGATGGTGGCAGTTAATGCTTTAAAGCAAGGAGGCCATCCTAGCTCCATAGAGTCCAATCGTTTGGATAAATATGCCACTGGGCGGTGCCATGACCCTGTAACTTGAGTCAGAACTCCCATAGCCATTCCCTTTCGTTCATGAACATACAGAAAGAAAGGCTTAGTTATATCTGGTAGTCCTAAGGCTGGGGCCTGCGTTAAAGCATCTTTGATCTGTTTGAATGCTGTTTCCTGATTAGTCTCCCAATGGAGGGTCTCTTTTTCTCCTCACTTTGTGGCTTCATGTAACAGCTTAGCCATCAGTGAGAAATTGGGAATCCAGATGAGGCAGAATCCTGCAGTCCCTAAAATTTCGATTATTTGATGTTTGGTGGTTGGGGTTGGAAGCACAGAAATGGCTTGTTTCCGCTCATAGCCAAGCCGGTGTTCCCCGTGGCTCACTGCGAAACCTAGCTATTTCACCTCTTCATGGCAAAATTTGGGCTTTCTTTTTAGATACTTCGTAATCTGCTTTCCATAGGAGATGGAGGAGGTCCCGGATTCCCTGATAACATTCCTCTTGGACTGGGGCTGCCAAAAGGTCATCCACATACTGTAACAAGGCGCAGTTATCATTTGGTGGGGTATAGGCCTTGAGGTCTGAAGCCAATGCTTCCCCAAAGACTGTGGGAGAATTTTTAAACCCTTGTGGGAGCCTAGTCCAGGTGAGCTGTAGAGCTTCTTTGTCCCATTGAAAATGCAAAGATAGGCTGACTAACGGGTGCCAAGCAGATACAAAAGAAAGTGTCCTTTCAGTCTAAGACTGTAAACCAGGTAGCACTTGCCGGAATGAGTGCCATTAAAGTATACGGGTTGGGTACCACTGGATGGATGGTTACCATGGCCTGCTCCCTTTACGGTGCAGCGCACTCTTACACACTCACTCTTCCTCTCGTTTTGGCTGACTATACCGTCTCCTATTATGTGAGTTTTCAGATGCTGCTTGGCTGAGAGTTCCTTATTCCTTCTACAAGTGCTACAGTCATAGAGCAGTTCCTGTTAGCCATACGCAGATTGCCACTCGTCTTCGCTGGCCCCACACTTCGCTCAGAGCACACAGTCCATGCTAAGAGATCTGTGACTCCCCACTTCATGAGTGATGAGCTTAATTAGGCCCCTTCATTTACACACTTTGACACACTTCCCCACTCCTGGTTCCCGTGTTTCCAACTGGGGTGGCGAGTCACTCTCCCCACCTCCAGTTTCCTTTTCCTAACTGACTAAGTGAGCCACTCCCGCATCCTGTGTCAGTTGGGCTGTGAGTTCCATCCAAATTGGCGAGCCACTCTTGCCGCCCGCAGCCCCTCTGGGTCGGATTAATAGTCACACCGTAGGAGGTGATCAGGCTCCCTTTCTGTCCTTATGGGACGGGTCTTGACTTGGGTCCCAAAACCTTACCATGGTTCCTGAATCACGCTGTTTCTGGAACTGTCCTGTAGCCCCTCAGTTTCCATTGTGCTGCTGGGTAGAGGCGCCAGGTCATGAGAGAGCTGATTTCCCCTCCTGGCTGAAGTTCTCCCAGCATCGCCTGGGGCCATGATCGCCTACTGGACCAACTTTGCCAAAACAGGGTAAGGCGTGGGTTGAGAGCAGGGCAAAGGGCCGCAGCCGAGAAGGGCCTCCCACCACGAGGCCCTGTTCCCTCACGTGTCAGCAGAGGGACTTTGGGCAAGTCACTTAACCTCCCCCTGCATCGGAATCCATGTGTGTTTATGAGGATAAGCGCTACTGGCAGAGCCCCAAGCCCGCGCACGTGCACAGCCTGTGTCCCGTATGCAGTGAGAGGCCACGGTGCCCAGGACCAGCTCAGAGGATGGGGATGGCTCAGGTGTGCGGTTGCAGAGCAGGGCTTCAGCCCCCTGGGATTCCCCAGCCCCTGCACAGCCTCTTCTCACTCTGCAGGGACCCCAACATGGGCCACTCGGCTGTGCCCACACACTGGGAACCCTACACCTCGGAAAACGGCAGCTACCTGGAGATCACCAAGAAGATGGATGGCAGCTCCCTGAAGCGGGGCCTGAGAACCAACTTCCTGCGCTACTGGACCCTCACCTATGTGGCGCTGCCCACGGTGACCGACCAGGAGGCCACCCCTGTGCCCGCCACAGGTGACTCTGAGTCTGACCCCGTGCCTGCAATGGGTGACTCTCAGGATGCCCCTGTGCCCCTCACGAGTGACTCTGAGGCCGCCCCGTGCCCCCCACAGGTGACTCCAAGGGAGCTCAGATGCCTGCAGTCATTGGCTTCTAGCATCCCACGAGCCTTGGTCTCAAGAGGCCGCAAGGGTGGGACCCCAGAGGCTCCCCTCCCGTCTTTAGCTCTTCCTGAATAAAACCTCATTTCCCTGTCTGGAGTCTTTCTTCACTCCCAGGGCTAAGCTGCAGGAAGGAGTGGCCGTCGGTTACCCTTACAGCACCAGGTAGGGGCCCAACCTGTGACCCCATCATCTCGCACAATCCCCAGGCTCCGGGACGTCGATGGTGGCATCCTCACTTTCGAGTGGAGGAGGCGGGCCCAGGGAAGTTGATTGGCAGGCCCAGGAGTGGGAGTCAGGCACAGGTCACTCCAGAGCCTGACCTTCCCTGAATGGAACCAGGCTGCTGGCCCCCAGGGGTTAGATTCTGTCCTAAATGGTGGGAGGGCCTGGTGGCAGCTGCAGTCAGAGAAGGAGGCTGTGGCCTCCTCTAGACTAGGGGAGCCCAGCCACACCCACATCCTCTGGGTGCAGGGAGTAAAGTCTGTGTTCTGACTGGGGTCTTGGGAACCCACCTGGGAAAAGAAGGGGATTCTGCTCCTCCAGCCGGATCCAAGTCAAAGAAAGAATCACACATCACTCCAGTAGGTTGGAAGCAGAGGATGGGGAGGGTGCTGGGCAGTAGGCGCTGGGTGGTGGGCCTCTGTTGTGGGGGGTGCCCAATGGCGCTGGCAGAGTTGACGGGGCAAGGGGCAGAGGGCAGAAGGCAGAGTCAGGAAGCACTCCTGCCTCTGCTGGCTCCAAGCCGGGGCACATCACCGAGCAGCTGACCAGCCTGACTTCACCATGGCCTTGTGGGGTGGGTACTGTGCACACCCTCATTTTAGATGTTTATAGATATTCAGAGGAAAATGAGGCCCTGAGAGGGCATCACGTGCCCAAGGTCACTCAGAGCAAGGATTTGAACCCAGAAACCTGACTCCAAAGCCAGTGATCGGAACAACGTTGGGGGGTCTTCTTCCCCAGTCCTCACCCACCTTCTAAGCGGGCGCTGCGGGGCAGGGTGGGGCTCAGATGAGAGAAGATTCTGGAATCCTGAGCAACTTTGCCTGGGAGGACTCCGCGGTAGAGGGCAGCAGCACCCAAGGACCAGCTAGCCACTCTCTCTGTCCCTCCAGCCTACAGGTGGGAGAATAAGTCTCAGGGCCGACAAGTTCCGCGGCCTTATGCAGCAGAGCTGAGCCGGGACGAACCCTGTACCCCGGAGAAGCAGGGGACACCCTGGCTGGCTGTGACCACTTTGGCCACCCTGGTCTTCCTGGGTTGGTCGAGGGGTCTCCGGTGTAAAAAGGGGACTCCCTGTCAAAGACTGAGTGAGATGGAACTCCCCGGCAATGTAGGCTTCTCCCAGCGACTGTCCCTGTTCTCTTGGGCAACAGAAGCCCGAGGATACAATGATGTGTCCCTCTTGGCCGCACTGGTACCCACAGGGATTATTGTGTTTCTACCTGTGGGGTCAGCTCTCAGGAGCCTCCAGCACTGTGGGAGAAACCCCTGGGACTCTATTGCCTCTCCCCAGCCCTCAGGACTGGCACCTGTCTCTTGTTGAGAGAAAGCACAGTCATGCCTGTCATTCAGAAAATCACATCCCTGGATGGCCAGCCACGTCAGAAGGGATGGGCTGTGGGGATCCAGGTGCGTTCCACCTCTGGGCTGCACCCACCTTGCCTCGGCTTTGGTTTGAATGCTTGTCCCCGCCAAAACTCATGCTGAAATTTAATCCCCAATGTGGCAGTATTGACAGGTGCTGCCTTTCAGAGGTGAATGGATTCATCCATTCATGGATTCGTGGTTAATGGGTCATCATGGGAGGGTAGCTGGTGGCTTTGTAAGAGGAAGAGAGACTACAGCTAGCATGTGAGCAGGCTCAGCATCCTCACCACATGATGCCCAGTACCGCCTCGGGACACCAGAGTCCTCACCAGCAAGGCCCTCACCAGATGCAGCCTCTCTGAGGCAGGAGGAGAGGGAACTAGGGAAGCCAAGGGTTAGGGCGGAAGCAACGGAACAGCAGGTGCAGTCAGTTCACATAAGCCAGAGAACAGCAGGTGCAGCCAGTTTACATAAGCCAGAGAACAGCAGGTGCTGCCAGTTCTAGGCAGGATTGGGGAGCACACAGGCCACATCCTCACTCCTGTGATAACAAGTCAGGAGCTTCCACTTCAGCCTCTGATTGACCGTGGGCCAACCCCCTTCAGCCTTTGATTGGTCCCAGGCTAATTGTTCATAGGCTGTAACCAATTGGAGGCCTCTGAAGGGCATCTGGGGTGTTCTTTATAAAAACCCTGAGAAGCGTTGCAATCACGAGGCGCTTGAGTCATTTGCTCGGGCCTGCTCCCACCCTGTGGGTCGTACATTCGCTTCGTCAATCAATCTGTGCCTTTGGTACGCCGTTCTTTTGTTTTTTGTTGTCGTCGTTTTGGTTTTTGTGTTTTTTTTAGACGGAATGTCACTCTTGTTGCCCGGGCTAGAGTGCAATGGCACAATTTGGGCTCACTCTAAACTCTGCCTCCTGGGTTCAAGTGATTCTCCTGCCTCAGCCTCCCAAGTAGCTGGGATTACAGGTGCCGGCTACCACGTCCAGCTAATTTTTTTGTGTTTTTAGTAGAGACGGGGTTTCACCATGTTGGCAAGGCTGGTCTTGAACTCCTGACCTCGTGTACCTCGGCCTCCCAAAGTGCTGGGATTACAGATGTGAGCCACTGCGACTGGCCTGTTTTGTCTGTCATTGCTTCGTTCTTTGGTTACTTTGTGAGTTTTGTTCACTTCTTTGTTCAACACACCAGTAACCTGGACAACTCATGACCAAGACCTTCCATCCTGTAACACCTCAACCTTGGACTTCTCAGCCTTCATAATTGTGAGAAATCCCTTTGCTTTATAAATTACCCGGTTGTAGGTAGTCTGTTATAAGCAACAGAAAATGGACTTTAAAAGCCTCTATGGCAGAGGTGAGCCCTGCTGTGTGTCTGGGTGATGCCTGCAGCTGTTGAGAGGGAGGGGACAACTCAGAGTCGCCTGCAATCCATCTGGCTCTTGCCATTACAGACTCCAGAGAATGAAGTTAAAAATACAAGGGCAGGCTGGAGGCTGTCTGGGGTCCTGCTGACTCCCCATCCCAGGAAGCCCGGAAGAGCACTGAGGTGAGCTTGGGCCAGTGCGTGTTGACTGTCACAGGGTAAGTGTTTGAGCGCTTCATTGTAAGGCTGTGGCCTTCTGTACTTGTGGATCCTCAGTCTCAGTGGCCTCCCTCCTCCCCCCACCCCAACTCCCGTGTCTCATGTTTAACACCCCCACCCCCCACCAGGACATAACCAAATCTCAGGCTGTGGACAAAGAATACAGTCACTCCAGGAGGCTATAAGCTCTAAAGCCTCAGGGCCCAGCTACCCTTTTAGGATGGATCAGTAACAACACGACTCAGTCTGTAAACTGGTGATCACCTGAGACTGGACCTCAGCACCACCGGACCCCGGGCTTCACCTTGGCCATCGGGGGAGATGATGGAGGTCTCTTGCTGGCAGGAATCAACACCCTTATCCTGGCAACCAGCACTCACTGGGCATTCATGAGGCTCCAGCAAGACGAGTGGCCACAGTGTGCAGGGCAGACAGGCTGGGGCTTTCCAAGGTGTTTCCGGATGACATCACTCACACAGGGGGTTGTAGGAATGCTGGCGTCCTGGTTCACAGGTAGACGCTAGAATAACACATCACTCTGGAAGGTCAGAAGCAGAGGATGCCAAGGGTGCTGGGTGGCAGGTGCTGGGTGGGGGGCCCCTAGGGGGTGCCCGGTGGCTCTGGCAGAGGGTAGAGACAGGACTACCCACATCTCTTCCGGGTCCAAGCCCAGGCACTGCACTGAGCATTTGACCAGCCTGACCTCACCATGGCCTTGTGACGTGGGCACTGTGGGCAGGAATGCTTATGGAATGAGGCCGACTGTAGCCCTAACACAGCGTCACAAGTCTTTCCCCAGACAGAAAACGCACAGGCAATGGAAATCTATGGTTAGGAGCAAGGATTCCCATCTAAGAAAAAGCGTGGACCACAGGCCTCTAGAGGGGACTGAGGGGGCAAAGTCCTGCCCGTACACTGGCTAACACTCTTCCTTCAGCTTTTCCCCCACTTTCCATATTGTACATTTTCTCTGTTTATAATTTTTTTTTTTTTTTTTTTTTTTTTTGAGACGGAGTCTCGCTCTGTCGCCCAGGCTGGAGTGCAGTGGCCGGATCTCAGCTCACTGCAAGCTCCGCCTCCCGGGTTCACGCCATTCTCCTGCCTCAGCCTCCCGAGTAGCTGGGACTACAGGCGCCCGCCATCTCGCCCGGCTAGTTTTTTTTTGTATTTTAGTAGAGACGGGGTTTCACTGTGTTAGCCAGGATGGTCTCGATCTCCTGACCTCATGATCCGCCCGTCTCGGCCTCCCAAAGTGCTGGGATTACAGGCTTGAGCCACCGCGCCCGGCCATTTTCTCTGTTTATAATTTGTCTTAGTGCTGACTAAATTACAGAGTTAGATCTTGAAATCCACAAGTTCCTAATTGGTGGTCAACAGAAACCTCAGCAAGACGCTCAGAAAATGCTCCTCTTCCCTAAAGCTGTAGAAAGGCAAACACTAACCTGGGCTAGGAAATGGTCCTTGCACATACAATTTTTTTTTAATTGTGGTGAAACATATATAACATAACTTATGCTAATTTAACTGTTTTTAAGAGTGGAATTGAGTGGCATTAGTTTGATTCACTGTTGGGCAACCATCACCACTATTTCTAAAATGTTTTTCATCACCCCAAATAGAAGCTCTGTATCCATTAGCTAACTCCTCATTTCCCCTCCCTTTAACCCCTGGTAATCTCTATCCTTTCTGTCTCCGTGAATTTGCCTATTGGAGATGTTTCTCATAAGTGGGATTGTAATGTTTTCAAAGCTTATCCATATTGTAGCATGTGTCAGCACGCCGTACCTTTTTTTTTTTTTTTTGGAAGCAGAGTTTCCCTCTTGTTGCCCACGCTGGAGTGCAGTGGCACAATCTTGGCTCACTGCAACCTCTGCCTCCTGAGTTTAAGCAATTCTCCGGCCTCAGCCTCCCAAGTAGCTGGGATTACAGGGGCTCACCACCATACCCGGCTAATTTTGTATTTTTAGTAGAGATGGGGTTTTACCATGTTGGTCAGACTGGTCTTGAACTCCTGACCTCAAGTGATCCACCCACCTTGGCCTTGCAAAGTGTTGGGATTACAGGCATGAGCCATTGCACCTGGACTTTTTATGACTGAATAATATTCCATTGTATGTTGCTGGCATGCAATGGTGCATTCTCTTAGAAAGCATTCTCTTCTCATCCCTTTTATTTCTGTAAAGTTAGTAGGAATGTTCCCACTTTAATTCCAAATTTTAGTAATTTGAGTCTTGTCTCTTTGTTGATCTAGTTAAAGTATTGTCAATTTTGTTATTTAGAAAGTACCAGTTTTTGGTTTTGCTGATTTTCTGTTTTTCTATTTTCTATTTCGTTTATCTCTACTGTAATCTTTATTTCCTTCATTCTACTAGTTTGGGTTTAGTTCGCTCTTTTTCTAATTCCTTAATGTGTGCAGGTAAGTTGTTAATTTGAGATCTTTCTGCTTTTTTAATGTAGTCATTTACAGCTATAAATTTCCCCCAAGCACTGCTTTCAATTCACCGCATGCTGTAAGTTTTGGGATGTTGTGTTTTTGTTTTCATTGTCTCAAGGTATCTTCTAATCTCCCTTGTGACTTTTTTAGACCCACTGGTTGTTTAAGAGTGTGTTAAGGCTGGGTGCAGTGGCTTACGCCTGTAATCCCAGTACTTTGGGAAGCCGAGGCAGGTGGATCATGAGGCTAGGAGTTCAAGACCAGGCTGGCCAACATGGTGAAACCCCATCTCTACTAAAAAAAAAAAAACATACAAAAATTAACCAGGTGTGGTGGTGCACGCCTGTAATCCTAGCTACTCAGGAGGCTGAGACAGGAGAATTGCTTGAACCTGGGAGGCAGAGGTTGCAGTGAGCTGAGATCACGCCACTGCACCCCAGCCTGGGCGACGGAGCAAGACTCTGTCTGGATTCGGGGAGGGGAAGAGTGTTAAGATCCTTTTGTAGTTGATGAACGTGCTGGGGTGTTCACACACATGTGTGAGGTGTGTCATCAAACCCTATTATGTTGGCACGTTAACCATCTGACGTGAAAAAGAAAAGTGTGTTAACTTCCACATATTCATGAGTGTTCCAGTTTTTCTTCTATGGATTTATAATTTTATCCTATTGTAGTTGGAATGATACTTTGCATAATTGCAATTTTTAAAAATTTATTGCTGGGCACGGTGGCTCATGCCTGTAATCCCGGCACTTTGGGAAGCCGAGGCAGGGAGATCACCTGAGGTCAGGAGTTCGAGACCAATCTGCTTAACATGGTAACACCCCATCTCTACTAAAAATACAAAAATTAGCCAGGCGTGGTGGCAGGTGCTATAATCCCACCTACTCAGGAGGCTGAGGCAGGAGAAGCACTTGCACCTGGGAGGCGGAGGTTGCAGTGAGCCGAGACTGCACCACTGCACTCCAGCCTGGGCAACAACAGCAAAACTCCGTCTTAAAAAAAAAAAAAAAAAATTAAGACTTCCTTTATGGCCTAACATATGGTCTATCCTGGAAAATGTTCCATGTACACTTGAGAAGAATGTGTAGTCTGCTGCCGCTGGTTTGAGTGTTGTGTATATGTCTGCTCAGTCTAATTGGTTTATAGTATTGCTCAAGTCCTCTTTCCTTATAGATCTTCTGTTTGGTTGTTCTTATCCATTATTGGAAATGAGGTGAAATCTCCAATTGTGTATTTCTCATTCAATTATGTCAATTTTTGCTTCATATATTTTGGGTGTTGTAAGTGTGTATATGTATATAATTGTTGTATCTTGATACGTTGAAGCTTTTGTCAGTGTATACTGGCCTTGTCTTGTTACCGTTTTGACTTAAAATCTATTTTGTCTGATAAGACTATAGCCATTGTTAAAATATACTATTTTCATGGAATAACTTTTTCCAACCTTTTACTTCCAACCTTTTTGTATCTTTGTATTCAAAATTTGTCTCAGCCGGGTGCAGTGGCTCACGCCTGTAATCCTAGCACTTTGGGAGGCCAAAGCGGGTGGGTCACTTGAGGTCAGGAGTTGGAAACCTGCCTGGCCAACATGGTAAAACCCTGTCTCTACCAAAAATACAAAAAAAAAAAAAAAAAAAAAATTAGCCAGGTGTGGTGGTAGATAACTGTAATCCCAGCTACTCAGGAGGCTGAGGCAGGAGAATTGCTTGAACCTGGGAGGCAGAGGTTGCAGTGAGCTGAGACTGCACCACTACATTCCAGCCTAGGCAACAGTCAGATTCCACCTTAAAATAAAATAAAATTTGTCTCTATAGGCTGGGCGTAGTGGCTCACGCCTGTAATCCTAGCACTTTGGGAGGCCAAAGCGGGTGGGTCACATGAGGTCAGGAGTTCAAAACCAGCCTGGCCAACATGGTAAAACCCTGTCTCTACCAAAAATACAAAAAAAAAAAAAAAAAAAAAAGCCAGGTGTGGTGGTAGATACATGTAATCCCAGCTATTCAGGAGGCTGAGGCAGGAGAATTGCTTGAACCTGGGAGTCAGAGGTTGCAGTGAGCTGAGACTGCACCACTACACTCCAGCCTAGGCAACAGAGTCAGATTCCACCTTAAAATAAAATTTGTCTCTACAGGCTGGGTGTAGTGGCTCACGCCTGTAATCCTAGCACTTTGGGGAGGCCAAGGCAGGTGGATCACCTGAGGTCAGGAGTTCAAGACCAGCCTGGCCAACATGGCAAAACCCTATCTCTGCTAAAAATACAAAAATTAGCTGGGTGTGATGGTGGGCGCCTATAACCCCAGCTACTTGGGAGACTGAGGCAGGAGAATTGCTTGAACCCAGGGGGCAGAGGTTGCAGTGAGCTAAGATCATGCCACTTCACTCCAGCCTAGGTGAAAGAGCGAAACTCCATCTCAAAAAAAAAAAAAAAAAAAAAAAAAATTGTCTATACAGCATATAGATTGATCAAGTTTTAACAAATCCATTCTGCCAATCTTTTTTTTCCTGAGACAGGTCTTGCTCTTGCTCTGCTGTCCAGGCTGGAGTGCAGTGGCAGGATCACAGCTCACTACAGGCTTGACCTCCTGGGCTTAAGTGATCTTCCCACATCAGCCTCTTGAGAGCTGGGACCACAGATGCACACCACCATGCCTGGCTAATTTTAAATTTTTTTCGAGACAGAATCTCACCATGTTGTCCATGCTGGTCTCAAACTCTGGGGCTCAAGCCATCTCCAATCTCAGCCTCCCAAAGTGCTGGGATTACAGGTGTAAGCCACTGCATCTGGCCCAATCTCTGCTTTTTAATTGGAGAATTTAACCTATTTATATTTATAGTAATTAATGAGAAAACCTTTACTTCTGCCATTGAGCTGTTTGTTTTCTGTATGTCTTATGACTTTCGTTCCTCAATTCCTCCACTACTGCTTTTTATGGATTTACTTTTGTACAACTGATTCCTTTCTTTGCTTTCCTGTATACTTTTTAGTTATTTTCTTACTGGTTACCTTTGGGATTACAAGTAACATCTTAAACATATAACAATCTAGTTTCAATAATATCAACTGAATTTAAGTAATATACACTGCTATTATACATCTTCCCTCTTTATACTGTCAGTCACAGATTATATCTTTACACATTGTTTTCATTAATGTGGATTTATAGCTTTATGAATTTTACCTTCAAATCATAAGAAAAAAGGATGAGTTACACAAACCCAAAGTGCAATAACACTGGCTTTGCTAACTACCTGTTAGTTATCTCTACCAGTGTTCTTTAGTTTTTCATATGGCTTCAAATTACTGTCTAGTGTTAATTTTAACTGGAAGGACTCCCTTTACCATTTATTGTAGGGTAGGTCTACTAATAAAACTCCCTTAACTTTTATCTGAGAATGTCTTAATTTCTCCTTCATCCTTAAAGGATGTTTTGCTTCTTCTTTCAGCACTTTATTTATTTTGAGAATATTTTTTGAGATGGAGTCTTGCTCGGTCGCCCAGGCTGGAGTGCAGTGGCGTGATCTTGGCTCACTGCAACCTCTGTTTGCTGGGTTCAAGGGATTCTCCTGGCTCAACCTCCAAATAGTCAGGCCTATAGGCATGTGCCACCATGCCTGGCTAATTTTTATATTTTTAGTAGAAACAAGGTTTCACCATGTTGGCCAGGTTGGTCTCGAACTCCTGACTTCAGATGATCTGCCAACCTTGGCCTCCCAAAGTGCTAGAATTACAGGTGTGAGCCACCACACTCACCCTTCTTTCAGCACTTTAAATATATCATCCTATTACCTTCTAGACTCCTTGGTTTCTGATGATAAGTCGGCTGTTAATCTTGAGGATCTCTTGTGTGTGATGAATCGCTTCTTACTGCTTTCAAGATTTTCTGTCTTTTGACAATTTGACTAATAAATTTGGGTATGGATCTCTTTGAGTTTATCCTGTTTGAAGTTCCATGAGCTTCTTGGATATGGAGATTTATGTCTTTCAACAAATTTGGGAAGTTCTGGACCATTATTCAAATAATCTCTGCCTTTTCTGAACTCTGATTAAATGCATGTTGGTACATTTAATGGTGTTCCACAGGAACCTCTAGTTCTGTTCATTTTTCTTCATACCTTTTTCTTTCTGTTCCCTAGACAGAGCAATTTCTATTGCCTTATTGTCCAGTACACTGATTCTTTCTTCTGCCTGCTCAAATCTGTTGCTGAACCTCTCTAGTACATTTTTCTTCTCAGTTATTATGCTTTTCAGCTGCAGAACTTCTAGTTGGTTTTTTATAATTTCTATCCCTTTATTGCAAATCACCCATTTGCTCATACATTATTTTCCATGGTTTCCTTTGGCTCATCAAGCGTATTTAGGACAGGTGATTTAATGTCTCTGCCTAGTAATTTTAATGTCTGAGCTTCCTCAAGGATAGTTTTTGTCAAATCCTCTTTTCCCCTGTGAATGAGCCACATTTTCGTTTCTTTGTAATTTTTTGAGAACTGAACATTGAGTATTATAATGCAGTGACTCTGGACATCAGATTGTCTCCCTCCACAGGAATTGCTTTTTTATTTATTGAAGGATACAGTGTTCTGTGTCCATAGTAACTTCTCCAGGCTTATAGTTGTCAGGCTTATATTTGTATTTTTGCCAGGCTTATATTTGTATTCCTTGTTGTGTACAGTCACGAAGTTTCTGTTTTGTTGTCTCTTGGTCAGCCTCTGACTTGATGGAGATTCCCTTAACTGTTAGAGTTCAGCAGCATCTCCCTTCACCAAGTGTTCCCCCGGTGACTATGTCCAATCAGGTTCGAGTCCCAAAACAGTTTATTCTGATAGTTTTCTTTTTAATCGTTTCTGTGGAGAGACTGAACAGTGGGGTCTCCTGCTCTGCCATTTTTTGCCGCAAATATTACTTTATTATTTTTTGAGATGGAGTCTCATACTCTTGCTCGGGCTGGAGTGCAGTGGCTTGATCTCAGCTCACTGCAACCTCCGCCTCCCAGGTTCAAGCGATTCTCCTGCCTCAGTCTGCTGTGTAGCTGGGATTACAGGTGCCTGCCACCAGACCTGGCTAATTTTTTAAATTTTTAGTAGAGATGGGGTTTCACTACATTGGCCAGGCTGTTCTCAAACGCCTGACCTCGTGATCCACCTGTCTTGGCCTCCCAAAGTGCTGGGATTACAGGCATGAGCCACCGTGCCTGGCCAGAAATGTTACTTTTAAAGACAGCTAAATTTCAGAAATTCTTGCTATGCCTTGTGAAAGTATCTCCAACCTCTAGCCCCAGTAGTTCTGAGGGCTGTCTCAGCACATTCCCAATTGAATGATGCCGAAATGAACATCTGCTGTATGAAAGGTAAACTTTGTGTTTCCTTCAGTGTGCTGAGAAAGGTGGCTGGGTTTTCCTGTGCATAAAATCACTGGATAATCCTGCAAGAGTCCTTATTTTAACATGGAATGTGAGAGTCTCTATCTCATTTTAATTAAGACAGGCAATGAAAGAACAAAACTGCAATGACCAGGCTATAGTAGAAACAGGATTTTAATATAATATTCAAGTCTAGCATTTGCTATTTACAACAAATAAATATTGCCCCTCCCCAATCAGTAAACATTTTTTTTTTTCCTTTTTGCTTTTTATACAAATAGTCAATCGCCCCACCCCCACCCCAAATCCTCCTTCCTCACTAACCCCCGTCTTGCATGGTCTCGTAAAGCCCAGGACGCAGTGGTGAATGGCACTTGCAGTGGCATGAGATTCAACATCGATGGGACTCAGCTGGGACTGTCCTCATTTACCGGGTGCAGAGTCTGGTCCATGAAGAGGGTTTCTCTCTCTGCTCCCGGGGGAGGGCTGGGGTAAGTGGTGGGTGAGACTCCCTCACTCTCAGTTGGCCCTGATGATGGAATCTTTGGTGCAGCCTGAGAAAGGCTAGAGTGGTGGGAGGGGCCGGGACCCCTGCGAAGGTCACAGGCTAGTGCCCGTGGGCATGAGGAGAGAACTGCAGTGGTCAGACATGGTGGGTGAGTGGGTGCTCTAGGGTGCCCATGGCACAGGTGGCAGTGACCCACACCTGGGAAAGTGTCAGGGAAGTGTACAGAGGTGGTGCCCGGGGGCAGGCAGGGCACCATGCCCGTTGGCACTGCTCCTTGGCAAAAGTCAGCTAGTCCTCTGGTTCCAGAGAGCAGAAGGCACCTAAGGCAGCAAGTGGTCCACGGGAGGCCAGGTCAGCCTGACCAATGGCAGGCGTCAATCCCAGCAGCAGGAGAGGTTCAGGATGAAACTGGAGTCTGGGGTACCCTGGGCTGGCAGGTGGGAAGAAGGTGCCCAGCTGGCCTGGGCCACTCTGGTCCATAAGTGCTCGGCTACCAGCCAGCCAGACCCTGGGGAGATGCCCTCAGAAGATGCCCTTGGCAATCTTGAGTCCTTTCTGCTTCATGCGAGGGAGGGTTGAGCTGGCTCCATGCTTGACCTTCACTCCCTTGGTGAAGGCCCGCTTCTTCAGGACAAAGTCATAGTTGGCGGTAGAGTTCATGGCATAGAAGACGTTGGCGTTTTCAGGGATCTTCAGCTCTGGTGGGGGAGGGGCAGAGGGGTGATCAGTGGTGCTCCTGGGGGCCCTGCAGGATACCCCTACCACTTGAGAGCCCCTATAGGGAGCGTCTTGATCCACAGACCTGAGATCCCCCTCCAATACAGCTCTGGGACTCCAAGGACCCCTCTCAATGACTCTGCCTAAGGATACTCTCTGCTGAGGTCCTCACAAAACCTGGTGACTCTTGTTTAAACAGGGACTGACTCCAGAACATTCCGGCTTGGCCTGAGCTGGCAGAGGGTCACCCTGTCCTGCCCATACTGCAGTGCTGGCTGCCCAGCTGGAACAGGCATTCTAGAATCCAGATCACCTTCTGGAATCCTGCTCCACTCAGGACAAGGGCTCCAAGGACTAGGAAAGGCCAGGCTTGCCCCAGGGCTCTGGCGCCCATTCCAGGGAGGCCTCTACTCCTTCTGGAACCCTGGCACCCAGCAAGCGCTTCCTCTTGGCTCCATTTCCCACCCTCTCCTCCGGCCCACAGCCTGCTGTGAACCAGAACTGGGCTCGATTCGTGCTCCTGCCGACATGGTGTGGCTTTTGGTCATCATCTTTAACCTCTCTAGGCCTCGGTCTTCCTTTTCTGTAAGATTGGGGGTCCCACCTACCTTGCCCACCTAACCAAAATGGTACAAGAAGCTGCCAGAGGATTCAGACTATAACTTCTAGGGATCATAGGAGTCATTGCTAACTGTCTGGGCTAATGGTGGGGGGTGGTGTTCAGCTCACTGGAAAGAAAACAGTTGATAATATTTGTAGTTAACTTTTATGGTGCACATAGATGCTTTATATATACATGCACATATATATATACGTGTATATACATATAGATTTTTATATATATGATCAGCCCACTGGTTACTTTCATTTCCATTTGGGGAAAAGAAGAGAAGCACAGAGGGCTTAAGGAACTTGCCCAGCGTCTCCAGGCCCAGGACACCCCACTCTGAGCCTGCGCTGGTTCTTGACACTTTCCCAGTTTCTAGAACACTGAGTTGGCCTCCTAGTAGCCTGTCCTGCTTTTAGAGTCTCACACCCATGGATTTTAACACTTGACACTTTGGTCTACAGTGGTCACCATTCTTTTTTTTTTTTTTTTTTGAGACGGAGTCTTGCTGTGTTGCCCAGGCTGGAGTGCAGTGGCCGGATCTCAGCTCACTGCAAGCTCTGCCTCCCGGGTTTTTACGCCATTCTCCTGCCTCAGCCTCCCGAGTAGCCGGGACTACAGGCGCCCGCCACCTCGCCCGGCTAGTGTTTTTTTTGTATTTTTTAGTAGAGACGGGGTTTCACCGTGTTAGCCAGGATGGTCTCGAACTCCTGACCTCGTGATCCGCCCGTCTCGGCCTCCCAAAGTGCTGGGATTACAGGCTTGAGCCACCGCGCCTGGCCACCATTCTTTCTAGAGCACATGTTTTCCTGTCTTAGCCAGAAAGGGTGCCTTCCAGTGGGCCACCTGGCAAACCTGTCCCAGTGAAAATGCCTTTTCTCTTTGCTCCTCACTGATGTGAGATTTGAACTGCCTCTTCACGCCTAGGGAAGGGCACACACTGGGGAGGTCCAGTGGTCACTGGGGGCAGCAAGCAGACAATGGGGGCAGCCAGGGCTGCCCTGTCCACAGTGTCCACCCACACTCTGCTGGTGAATTTTCTGGGGCCAAAGACTTCCGACCTGGGGCTGGGGAGTGGTGTGGACCTGCCCCCTCCGCCATCGCCCTCTGGTCCTCTGACTTACTCCGGTCATCGGAGAGAATCTGCAGCAGCTCATAGTCCTCCGGCTCATCCTCCTCCAGGTTGTGTTTGTCCATGGCCTTGCGGATTACGGCCGGAGCCTTATCTTGGCTGGTCACCTGCATCGTGGCGGGGCATGGACCATCAGGGAAAAGACCCTGGAGCAGCTCCCCCAGAGTGCAGTGGCTAAGGACCCTCTGGAGTCCCCTCAGCACCGGGCACAGGCACTCACAGCCTCTGGCCAGGTGCTTGGTCCAGAGAGGGCCTTGTCACCCTCTCCTGCTCCCCAAGTGAGGTCTCCGTGGAATGAGAATGGGTCTTTCCCAGCAGTTCCTACCCTGCTTCTCCTGTAAGAGCCTGTTCCCTCCTCCCGTGCTTTCCTGGGAAGCCCTTGCCCCTCCAGGATAACAGCATCATTGAGCCTGGGGAACAGTCCCTAGTCGAAGCCATGGAGGTAAGAAAGGAGGGGCTGGCCAGGGTGCTCAGTGCAGTCAGCACAGGCCAGGCCCCTGCTCCCTTGACCGAGGCCCAGAGCACAGGCGGAACTCGGACACAGGGCCACCGGTGACTGCTAACCATGCTAGCTCCCGGCAGCGAGAGGCTCGGGAGGGTGTGTGAATAATGGGGCACCTGGCCCAGTGTGGGGTACAGAGAGTGGGAGTTACAAATGGTTCACCTGTTGCAGGACACCTGGAGGATGAAGAAAGAGCCTCCAGACAAACCCATTCTGTGGGCACCTCCCATCAGCTGTCTGCAAGTGCTATCCAGACTCTGACCCTGCTGGCCCCCTCCAGGGCTCCCAGCCTGGTTGCCACAGCGGCCTCCTAACCAACACCCCTGCGGTTCTGACAGAGAAGCCAGTCATCTTCCTCCCTGAGAAAGTCGAGGTCCTGACAGTGCTCGCGGCCTATGTGGCCAGGCCCCAGATACTTCCCTGACCTCATCTCCCCCACAGCACTGCCCCTTCACCTCCCGGGGGCTTTGCACGGCTGCTCCTTCCCTCTCCCTCTGCACTCAGGCCAGCCTTGTCCCTGATCACTACCTTCTTCGTTTCTGTACCTGGCTGACATCTGTCCTTCCCCCCAACTAGAAGGGGATCCCAGGAGGGTAGAGATGGTGCGCTGTGTTCGGGTGCTTCTGCCACCAGTGGAGGGAGGGACCCAGGCCGCCCACCTGGCTGCCCACCCAGCTCACTGGTGGAGGGAGGGACCCAGGCCGCCCGCCCGGCTCAGCGGTGGAGGGAGGGACCCAGGCTGCCCACCCGGCTGCCCACCCAGCCGCCCACCCAGCCGACCGGTGGAGGGAGGGACCCAGGCCGCCCGCCCAGCTTACCAGGATGCTCTTGTACATGTTGCCGTTGTCCACGTCCAGGCTGACGCGGATGATGCAGCAGTCGCCCACCTGCTGGTTGTAGAGCGGCAGCGCGGAGCTGGAGTTGCAGAGCCCTGAGACGGAGCGCTTGTGGGTGCGTGTGGCAGCCACGGGTGTGGTGGAGGCTGAGGAGGACGAGGTGCTGCTGGAGGCCGAGCTGATGCCGGAGGTCTCCGGGGATGACTGTGAGGCTGATTCCCAGAACTGAGGGAGACGGCAAGATCAGCAGATCCCCCTGCCCTGTGGGGCACCCCAGGCCAACAGCCAGATGGGGAACCTTATAGAAGCTGTGTTCAGGATCCAGGGCTTCCTGGTCCCGTGCACGGATTTGGAGTGGGGAGATGAGGAAGGATATTGGGGAGAGGGGCAGGCAGTCACCTTCTTTTCCTGGCCATCTGGGGACTCCGGGACGAAGCTGATGTTGATCTCCTCCACATCAGAGCTGGAGGAGCCGGCCGAGTGCACGCTGAGCGCGTCAGCAATGTCCCCGCTGCTGAGGTAGGGGCCACACCTGAGCTGGTCACAGGACTTGGAGTGGGAGCTGCCGCTGGTACTGAGCTCAGTGCTGGGGGCCTGGCGGCTGGGTGAAGGGTCGGCTTAGTTAAGGGGACTCCCCAAGGACACACCCCACCCCCATAGCCCCTGCACTCTGGGCCCGAGGACTTTGCTAAGTGCTGGGACAGTTGCCAGTACTCCATTCACCACAACCATCTGGGAGAGCATTTAATATCACCCCATTTCACAGAGGAGAAAACTAAGAGGTGAGGGGAACTCATCCGGGTCTCAGGGCCAGTCAGCAGCGGGGCAGGATTCCAGCGCCTGCTGCCCTGACTCCCCGAGCCCAGGCTCAGCCCTGAAGCTTCTGAGCCCCAAGGCAGCTGCCCCTGCCACCCCTGGCCAGGCCCTTACTCGCTCCAGCGCTTGACAATGGCTGTGTTCTTCTTGGTCCTGAGGGTGTTGCTGGCTGACTCGGATGGGGGCTCCAGCTCGCACGACAGGTTGTAGCTATGAGCAGAAGGTAGTGGTGTGATGACCGGGGACCATGCTCGGGCCTTCCCCCAGCACCTGCCCAGAAGCTGGAGTCTGGGTGCCCCAGCCTTCTGCAGGCAATAGGGGCTGACGGTGATCATAGGTCATAGCTGCTGGCCCTCTGGAGCCGTCCCCATTTGCCGCCCCGGCCTCACCTCTCAGTCTCACTGAGCCGTTCCAAGGCCCGGAACCAGACCCCAAACTGCTCATCTGGTGTGATGCTGTAGTTGTTGCAGGCCGACTGCAGCAGCTTGATCTGGGCGATCACCTCGAACTCCTGGGAGCGGAGGGAAGCACAGGGCAGTGACAAGGCCCGGGCAGGACAGGGGCCAGTCTCCAGGTCTTTGCTCTTGGGGTCCCCTCCTCACCTCTACTCCCATCCAGGCCTTCCTGTTCTCAAAGCTGGGCTCAAACAGCCATTCCCCAGGAGGTGGTCCTGGACTAGAACCTCCTACCCCCACCCTCCAGTGGGAGGGGACCCCCTTCTCTCTGTATCCAAATGTCCCATGAATTTAAGAGGGAGAGGGTGGGAGTCGAGTGTCCTGCCCTGGTGGGTCTGTTTTCCACCCTCCCCCAGTCAGGGCTGCAGCTGCTTACCTTCCTCCTCTTCTCGAAGTTGATGAGTCTGCCCTGGAAGGTGGACACCCAATGGCCATCAGAAAGTGACCCCTTGACCATTACAGCCTCCCCACCTCATGCTGTACTACCAAGAGTGCCCACCAGGGGGCAGGGCACACACACCCCTGGACTGGAGTCCATGCTGGGCACCAGGGCAGGGTGACATGCGGGCAGAGGCTTGGGGACTTCTTGTCCAGCCCTCTCCGAGAACAATGGACTAAGGCCTCAGGTGAGAAGGCCGTGCTCAGCCACCACGTGCCATCTGACCTTGGAGGGCCTGGCTTCCCCCTGTGCTTAGGGTCACTGCCTGAGGGATGGGCTGTGTCTCACTCAGCCAAACCGTGCTTCAGCTCTGTTCGGGCAGCCCTGGGGTGTCACCAGCCGGGCATTGAGCTGTTTACTCATTTCTGGGCCCAGCCCCCACGGCTCAGGGAAGGTATCTCCACCTGGGCCCCACTCCAGCCTCGCCCAGCATACTCACATACAGATAGTCCTTCATGGCGGTGTCCAGCATCACCAGGTCGGTGAGGAACGTGCCCAGGTAGGGAACGGTGCCCTGGATGATGCCCTGTGGCAATGGGGTAGAAGGATGAGCAAGACCCCTCCCCTGAAGGCTTTCTCAGCCCCCAGACCCAACTGGCCTCACTTGGAACAGCCTGGGGACCTCTGGGAGCCTCCTGGAGCTTGCTGCCTCCCTGGACCTCAGACTACCTCTAGCCACCTCCCTGGCTGGCATCTGGGAAATGCCGGGTTCCTGAGTCTTGTGGCCCCTGGTCCTCCCCAGCCCCACGCCCGCCTGAGCTGGCTCTGCCAGGCCTATCCTTTCGTGGCTGCAGCTGGTCCTCCCAGATACCAGCTGATCCAGGCATGGCTCTGCCAGGGTCCAGAGGAGGCCACCTCTAATGGGGCCCACAGGCACCATGGCTACAGACGAAAGGGTCCCTCCTACCTACTCCCAGGCCAGCCCCCTTCCCCTCCGCAGCCTCGGGCACTCACCGTCTCCTTTGGCCGTTTCTGGGCTCTCTTGGGGTTCATCTCCAGCGTGGCAAACTTGGAGGTCCCCTCCTGCCAGGGTAGAGAGGACAGGGTCAGCAAGGCCCTATCCCCTGAGCCCTTAGCCCTCAGGCACCCTGACCTGGGGCGCTGCCAGTGTGCTTGGGTTCCAGGGCTGACCCTGGTATCAATACTCATTAGTGTGGGGTCCTGGGCCGGCAGCCTGGCCTTCCTGAGCCTGCCTCCCCCTCTGGAAAGTGCGGATGAGAACTCCACCTGCTGCATGGTGAGGTGGCTCACGCCTGTAATCCCAGCATTTTGGAAGGCCAAGGCAGGTGGATCACTTGAGGTCAGGAGTTCAAGACCAGCCTGGCCAACACAGTGAAATCCCATCTCTACTAAAAAATACAAATATTAGCTGGGCATGGTGGTGCGCACCTGTAATCCCAGCTACTTGGGAAGCTGAGGCAAGAGAATCCCTTGAACCCAGGAGGCAGGGATTGCAGTGAGCCGAGATCATGTCATTGCACTCCAGCCTGGGTGACATAGCGAGACTCCTCTTAAAAAAAAAACTGTAGGCCGGTCGCGGTGGCTCAAGCCTGTAATCCCAGCACTTTGGGAGGCCGAGAAGGGCGGATCACGAGGTCAGGAGATCGAGACCATCCTGGCTAACACGGTGAAACCCCGTCTCTACTAAAAAAATACAAAAAACTAGCCAGGCGAGGTGGAGGGTGCCTGTAGTCCCAGCTACTCGGGAGGCTGAGGCAGGAGAATGACGTAAACCCGGGAGGCGGAGCTTGCAGTGAGCCGAGATCCCGCCACTGCACTCCAGCCTGGGCGACAGAGCAAGACTCCGTCTCAAAAATCTCTGCCTACCTTGCAGGGCCTCAGAGACTGTCCGCTACAGCCCTGTTTTGGCTGAACACTCCTTTTCTCCCTTGAACCTTCCGTGAGGTCAGTACCCCAGGGCTGGCATTCCTCCGTTTTCCGGATGAGGAAACTGTGGCCCTGAGATGGGCAGCAACTTGCCCAGGGCCCCCAGGGACTCAGAACAGGCTTTTCTGTCCTAGCCAGAGGCTCTGCCCCATCTGCCTTTACCCCTGTTTAGCCACTGATTGGGATGCCATCCTCTGGGCTTCTCGTGCGTGCTGGGGCCCCCAGCAGAGCTGTGCCACGGAGGGAGAGGGACAGGTGTTCCAGAACCCCCTGCGATACTCCTCTGTAGGGAACTCTGCGTTCGTCCACGCAGGAGGGGGGCCCTAGATGTCATTTCGCTGACCGGGCACGCCGGGGCACCAGGCAGTGACACTTGACTCCCTCTGAGGCCTCGTGAATCCATTAGTCCCTGAAAGTTCTCCTCAGTCATCTAGGGTGTCTGCCATGGCTAACGGGGTACCATGAGAAGAATGCTACAGGGTTCTCTGGTCAGTGTCTCTTCTCAGGGCAGGGTGGGGAAGCCACACAGGGCCTCCAAATCTACCTGCCAGGTACGGTCACTTGGCCCTTGGCATCCCCTGCAGCTCCTGTCCCTGGGGTAGGCAGGCTGCCTTCTCCTTGGGTGTGCAGAACAGACAGAGGTAGGAGCCTGGCCTCCCGGGGACAGACGGGGCCAGTGTGGGGGCAGGAGCTGCATCCCCTTCCCAACCAGCGAGGAAGCCGGAGACCTGCTGGTCCTGATGCCCATCTACTACTCCTGGAACCTCCACTGCCACCCTTACTGTGTCGGATTAACCGGGGCCCTGTCCCTCAAACGCCCAGGGGCCAAACAGATCCCTCTTCCCTCTTTGTGCACACGGGAAAGGAACTTTTCCAGCAAGAAGCGAACGCCACCACCCCCTGCCCCAGTCTCTGCCTCTGCCTGCCGCCACTCCACCTTGATGAGCAGCTCCCGGCTCAATGAGTAGTTGTTCTCATCTGAGAAGATCTCCGACAGCTTCTGAAAGATCCGGAAACTGTCCCTGTCAGAAGGGCAAAGAAGGGAGGAGAAAGCTAGCAATGGCGGGGAGGGGTGTGAGTGCAAATCCATTTCACTTTAGAGTTGAAAGACCCCAGGCTGCCTGAACGCAGCACACAGGGTTTCACAGAGCACCAATGCTCTGCAGGTCTGGGGAGGGGGCCTTCATGTTGGTGCAACAGGACCCCTGTTCCCGTTTCCAGTGAGCAGCTATTTCCAAAGGGTTTTTTTTCTTTTTTTGGAGACAATTGCAGCCACCCAGGCTGGAGAGCAGTGGTCCGATCTCGACTCATTGCGACCTCCACCTCCTGGGTTCAAGAGATTCTCCTGGCCTCAGCTTTCCGAGTAGCTGGGATTACAGGCGTTAGCCACTGCGCCTGGCACAAAGGTTTTGATATCAATAGCATAAGGGTTCTGTAGCTACAACATGAACACCTGAAAATCTCTGATGTGGCTCAACCCACCATCTGACAGCTTAGGAAGCCGAGCTCTGAGGCAGAGCTGCCAGCTCAGGTCAGTGGAGGATCCCTGCGCTCAGGGTTTGTGGCCTCCCACTGGCTCACTAAGCGGGCAATGCCAGCCCTGTGGGAGGTCCCCAGTGCAGCAGGAGCTCCTATAGAGGCATGCCCACCTGGAAACGTCTTCCCACGTCTTCTTCAGCCGGTGGATGGAGTTGCTCTGCAGGGCGGAGAGGATGGCATACAGCGACGAGAAGTTCTTGAGGATCCGGCACTCCTGGCCGGGAAGAGCAGGAGGCGTGAGGTGGGGCTGGGGCTCCCAGTTTGCCTGGCCTCAGTCCCCCTTGGCCTCCCCTCCTAATGAGACAGACACTCAGGGAGTCCCCAGAGGGCACACCTGCGACCCAGGGGTGACAGGATTTTAGCTCAACCTAAGGAAACGGCGTAAGGAGGACGTGAGCATCCAGGCAGTGGGCTGGGAGAGTCAAGGAAAGCGTGCCCCTGGGAAGAGGGGCCTGGGGCCTGTACAGGGGCTTGGACTGCAGACCACAACCTGAGAACAGATGAAGGCAAAGAGGGGGCCCAGGCCCCTCCTGTGGCGTACCCTGGCCACCTCGATCCAGTGCTCCACCACCCTGGCCCTGTCTGGGGCTTTCGTGCTTCGGTCCCCAAGGCAGGTGGTGATGACGCAGTTGGCCACGCTGTTGAACTGGGTGACAGTGGCGCGGATGGTGGGTGCCAGGTGCTCCTTGCCCTTCTTGTCCCGCTGGGACCAGATGGAGCCCAGGCAGTGGTAGGGCACCACCTTCTTGAACAGCTCCTGGGGAGGAGGGTAAGCGTCACCTGGCTGTGCCCCAGCAGTCTGGGCTGGTGCTGGGGAAGCTGAGGATGTAGCTTGACCCCCTTGTGGGGGTCTCCGGATTTTATCCCATGTCCATGCAGGGTGCCTAGCACACAAGTGACCCAGGACAGAATGCTGGTGGGAACAACAGGAGCACTGCCTCGCACATCCTCACCAAGCCCCAGCGCCGACAGGCGGCTCGCACCTACATGGACCAAAACGGCACTACCGGCCCACGCCCCAGTGCCCCACCCCCTATCATCCCACATGGCACGCCTCAGTCTGCGCCCCATCCAGACGCACATCGGCTGTGGGCGCTATAACTAGGGGCTTTGTCCAGTGTCTGCCATGGGCTCTAGGACACACCGAATACCTAATGAGTGCTGAAGCTGGTGAGCCTCCTAAACAGATGGGGGTGACCCATGGAGCACCCTGGTGAGCACCCTCCACTCCCACAGGCCAGGCCTGCTGAGCTTCCGGTCTGCTCCATCTGGAATCTCAACACTCACTCTGGAGGACAGGGGTGACCCCATCTCTACCGTCCGGAGGGAAACTGAGGACTTGGGGTTCAGAAACTGGCCCTGGTTACTTGGTGTGTAACAGTAGAGCTGGGATTTGACCAGAACATCAGCTCTGGACCAGGGAATGCTAGGTAGGGGGCAGCAGATGCCAGAAGGCAGGCCCACCCCTGCCCTGCCAATCTGAGCCGCTCACCGCATCCATCAGTGTAAACTGCTCTGCCACCAAGTCGGGAGGGAACACCAAGAGGTGAGGCTTCTCACTCAGCCCGTTCTCTGCAACCACAGGTGAAGGCCAGGAAGGCTCTAATGCTGGAACTGGCACTAGAGCTGGCTCCAGCTCTAGAGTTTGGGAAGGAGCTGGATCCTGTTCTGGAGGTGGTACTGGAGCTGGCTCTAGTTCCAGAGCTGGCGCTGGAGCCGGTTCTAGTTCCACAGCTGGCTCTGGAGCCTGCTGGAGCTTCGGAGCTGGTGCTGGAGCGACCTCTAGCTCTGAGCCTGGAGCTGGTGTTGGAGCTGGCGCTGGGGCTGGCACTGGGCTGGGTGCTCGAGCTGGTGTTAGAGCTAGCTCTAGCTCTGGAGTTGGTTTTAGAGCTGGCACTGGTGACAGAGCTGTAAAAGAAAAGTTCAAAAATATTCCAGCCCTTCCTGTGCCTTTTCAAAGACAGAGAACAGCCCTGGCTTCCAGAGAAGCCGCTCCCCTCGAACCCACAAAACCTGCACCAGGCTGCCCTCCCACCTGTGGTCCCTGCCTGTGTGGTCTGAGGACATCTGTGCCCCTGGCCCAGCACCAGACCCTGGAGCCGCCGCCTCATTCAACCTCTGGCACCCACCCCAGTCGTCCTCACCCTCAGGCTCTGCCTCAGTGGGTTCCGAGTGCTCCAGCTGGGCCAGGAGAAGGTGGGCACGGCGCTCCAGGTCTGAGCCTGGCATGTTGAGCTGCACATAGGCCACCAGCTGCTTGAGGCAGGGAAAGTCCGGGGGTTGACAGAAATCCTCCGAGTACTGGTCCAGCCAGGTGCCCAGGATGGAGGAGATGGCACTGGGGACAGGTGGGTGGGCAGCAGAGTCAGAGGTCTGGGCTCCCCTTCCCCCATGGCCCTCCCATGGCTCCGTGAGCCAGGCTGGGCTCCTGTGCTGGCCCCTGTCCATCCGGAGGCCACCCACCCCAGCCCAAGCCTCAGCCTCCTTGGCTGTCCAGGCAAAGAAGCAAGGAGGCCCCTGGTCAATAGCGACACCTCTCCCCTCCTCCAGGGAAGTCCCGCCCACGCCTCTGCATGTCTCCAGCCCCTCTCCTCGCTGGACCATAAACTCCATGAGGGATCTGTCCTCCTGCCTGGCATCCCAGGTCCCTGGCGACTCGACTCGTAGCTCGGTGCTGGTGAGCTGCCTGGCTCTCTGACCACTGTGGGTCTTACCTTCCCACTGATCCCCTTCTCCCAGAGAGTGAGGTGTAGCCTGCCCACTAAGCACTCATTGAGGGGCGAGGCAATGTGAGAGCACAGGCTCACCCCACCTCCTGCCCTGGGCCCCTAGATCAGGGCACACTGAGCCACGCCCAGCTAGGATGAGGCTATGGTGGGATGGGTTCCCGCCGGCGGCTGCTCTGAGCCCCAGCCACCTCAGGACCCCTCCCCAGCTCTTGGTCTTATTTCTTCCTGCAGGCGAAGCCCCCAGACCCCAGCCCTCCAGCAGGAACCGCAAGAGGTGTGGGAGCCACGGTTCTGCCCATCTCGCTCCAGCCCCAGCCCCATGCACTCTCCCACTGTTTGCTGGAGACAGGGTCCCTTCCTCTTGGCTGAAAGCTCACTCACTTTTTAAGTTGGTCCTGGGGTCCGCCATCCTCGTCGGAATAGGGGAGGACGCAGCCGTATCTAGAGGAGGCCGTGAGGGCATCACATCTACCGTACCTGCTTACGACGTCGTGTGTTACTGTCTGACTCTCCGACTAGAACGGAGGCCCAGGAGGACAGGGATTTTTTTTTTTTTTTTTTTTTTTGCTTTTTTTCATCAAATTATATTAAATGCCTAGAAAAGGGCCAGCACACAGTAGGTGCTTCATATACATTTGTTCAATGAATGAGCCCCAACCAGCTCCTTCCCAGCTATCTGAGTGCCCCTCGGACCCCTCCACCAGCCCCCGGGTACAATCTGGAATGTCCTTGACAAGTGGGAAAACTGCTTTGTCCAAGGCCACATACGAGTGAGGCTTGGGGCAGAGCGCTTCCCCATGGGGGACAGGAAAATCGTAAATACAAGCACCACAGTCCAGCAGCCCATTCCCTAGGGCCACGTGGTGGAGGAGCACGTTCCACCCCTCATCCCACGCAGGCCTGACGATAACCCCATGAGGTCCTCTTAGCACCCAGTTTTTCTTTCGTACAAGCAAAGCGAGGCTCAGAGAGGTGAACCAGCATTGCCAAGACCCACAGCCGGGCGGGGGTGAGGGGCCCTGTGCATCCCATGCAGTGGAGGGTGCGTGCTCACCTTTTAAACAGCAGGTCCAGGACCTGTTGGGTGGTGGTGAAGGCTCTGTAGGTACACAGGAAGATGGTGACGTAGGAGAGGTCGCTGCCCTGGAAGGCGGGCACCAGGTGCTCCACCAGCTTCTCCAGCGTGCCAGCCTTCACGGTCCGCACCTTGCAAGTCTCATAAAGGTTCAGGGCCGACTCATTCTCATACTGGGGTGGGACAGAGGAAGGACAGTGAGTGGCAGCACATGAATCCCCTGGAGCTCAAATGGAACCCTGAGCCCTCAGTGGCTTGTGGCAGGAGGCAGCACTGAATGTCTCTAGCAGAAAAAGGTTATCAGCTTTAAAAGTAGAATTTCAGGCCAGGTGTGGTGGCTCATACCAGTAATCCCAGCACTTTGGGAGGCCAAGGTGGGAGCATCGCTTGAAGCCAGGAGTTCGAGACCAGCCTGGGCAACAAAGTGAAATCCCATCTCTACAAAAAATTGTTTACAAAACTTAAAAATTAGCCAGGGCCCGACATGGTGGCTTACGCCTGTCGTCCCAGCATTTTTGGAGGCTGAGGTGGGCAAATCACTTGAGGCCAGGAGTTTGAGACCAGCCTGGGCAACATGGCAAAACCCCATCTCTACAAAAAATACAAAATTAGCCAGGTATGGTGGCGCACGCCTGTAGTCCCAGCTACCTGGGGAGCTGAGGGGTGAGGATCGCTTGAGCCCAGGAGGTCAAGGCTGCTGTGAGCTATGATCATACCACTGCCTGGGTGACAGAGTGAGACCCTTTCTCTAAAAGACTGAAAAAAATGTAAAGTAGAATTTGAGGTACGGGAATGATTTAAATATTAACACCTTCAGGTCAGTCAGTTGTTAACTGAGTAATGGTAGCTGCCCTGTGGGAACAGCGTCACCTGAGAGTTCTAACAAAACATCCCCATTCTAGGCCTGGCGCAGTGGCTCACGCCTGTAATCCCAGCACTTTGGGAGGCTGAGACGGGCGGATCACGAGGTTAGGAGATCGAGACCATCCTGGCTAACATGGTGAAACCCCGTCTCTACTAAAAATACAAAAAATTAGCCAGGCGAGGTGGTGGGCGCCTGTAGTCCCAGCTACTCGGGAGGCTGAGGCGGGAGAATGGCGTGAACCTGGGAGGAGGAGCTTGCAGTGAACTGAGATCGCACCACTGCACTCCAGCCTGGGCGACAGAATGAGACTCTATCTCAAAAAAAAAAAAAAAGTGTATCCTCATTCTAGAGATGAGGAAACAGAGGCTTACCCAGGGGCTGGGAGGGACTGGTCCATTAGGACACACGGCATCTTCCCTGTGGCACTGATTTGTTTTGTTTTGAGACAGTCACCCAGGCTAGAGCGCAGTGGCGTGATCTCAGCTCACTGCGACCTCAGCCGCCCGGGCTCAAGCAATTCTCATGTTTCAGTCTCCCAAGTAGCTGCGATTATAGGCGCACACCACCATGCCTGGCTAATTTTTGTATTTTTAGTAGAGATGGGGTTTCACCATGGTGGGCCAGGCTGGTCTCGAACTCCTGACCTTAGGTGATCCTCCTGCCTCGGCCTCCCAAAATGCTGGGATTACAGGCGTGAGCCACCGCGCCTGGCTCCTGCAGCACTGTTGAAGTGGCCCCACAGCCATGAGGAGCTGAACTGCGGCAATGGCTCCAGCCTCCCTTCTGGAATATTACGCAGCTGCGTCAGGCACCGGCTCTCAACCTAGAGGAACCCCAGGGATGTGTTCTGGGAGATGGCAATTTGCAGAGACCTAACAGCCTGAAACCCTGTTCTTCTTGGGTGAAGACAGCCCCCCTACTCCAGACAGTGTGCACGTCTGGGAGAAGGCATGGAGGATGGCGAGGCTGATGGCTGCACACCCGGAAAAGGGAGGTCAAACATGAAAACTTGCCGTGGAAAACCTGATCAAGCCTGGGCTGGACAGTGGGGGTCGGGAAGGGAGTGAGGGCCATTTCCTTTGGGATCAGAACTGTGGGGCCCTCGAGGAGCAAAGCCCTGGGAGGGATCCCCAGCTGCGCCTCCTAGTGGAGACCCAGAGCGTACTCACCCCGAGCCAGCGCTGGCCCTTGTTGGCTCCGTGGTGCAGCTGCACCTTGCGCAGGGAGATGGAGTAGATGACTCCGTTGATCAGCTCCTCACCGATCTCCTGCGTGGAGCTCTGTGAAGACAACGCCCAGCAGCCGGGCGTGGGGACATCAGGGGCCTGCCTGGCCACTGTGCAGGGGATGGACCTGTGCAACCTGTTCCCCAGACAGGGCACAGACTGGTGGCTGCACAGACCTATAGCCCGGGGTGGAATGAGATCACAGCTCTACGGCCTGGGTTTAACATCGGCACATAGGGCCACTGTCCTGGCACTCCACTTCCCCAACCTGGCTAGCCACGACCTGGGGCACGGTCATGATGGGTTCACCAGGCTTCCAATCCCCTAGTAACTGGCTCCTGTTCCTGCCCAGGACGGACCCACCCTCAAGTCATCCCCCTCCATAGTGGAGACTGTTATTCAGCCATTTCACAGATGGGTAAATGGAGGCTGAGAGAGGAACAACTGGTCCAAGGTCATGCTGCCTTGGGTAAGCGGTGAGGCGGGGATCCCAGGGCTCTGACACGGCTGACTGCATCCAGGCGGTTATGCCCTGAGAGAAAGTTCCCTCACCTCCCCAGGGCCAGAGGCCCATGGGCGTCCTCACACTCACCCCTCCTCTGCCCAGCCTGGCGGGCCCTGGCTGACCCAGCAGGAGTGGGCAGCTCCTCCAGGCCCAGCTCTGGCGTGTCAGCAGCCCGGATCTGGGGAGGTGTGGGGCACCCCCAGCGGCCACATCCCAGCCACTTCCTTCCCCTCTGCTCATTCATGCCCTCGTGCCTGCTTGGGCAATGGGATTTCCCAGTTCCCTGACCGTCATCACATGAGGGGACGGGCGTGAGAGGTGACGGTGCCAGTATCCAGGCAGACGCTGGGGTTCCACAGAGCCCTAAACCACAGGCCTGGGCTGGAACAGGAAGGGGGCCTCTGGCTCCAGGCAGTAAGGAAAGGCCCTTGTCTTAGGAGACAGACTCCCCCCACCTGGCAGGCTGGCCTAGGTCACTTAGCCACAATCACCCCCTGCCTCACAGCCCTCTGCCACTTGCTCTGTCCAGGGATGGAATGAGCTTGCAGCAGGTAGAGGAGCCGGGGTTGGGGGTGGCGTAAGGACACCAACCTCAGAGGTTAGGAAGGAGTTGGGAGGTACTGGCCTGGCCCAGGGTCATTAACCGCACAGTCAATGCCCCAACCTAGGTGGGAGTGGAGCTCAGAGAAGGCCTGGTGGACAGTGCTGACTCAGGCCCTTCCCTCAACCCTGGCAGGAGTCAGGTAGACTGTCCAGCATGCTGCGGACGGGACCCCAGCCTCCTGCCTCCTGCGCACCCTCGGAGGCCCGGCCCTGGGAGGCCCAGGAGCCATCCTGGAAGTCCACTTCCTCTGACCCGAGGTCGCCCTCCCACTCTGGGCTTTGTACAACAGGAAAGCTGTGGGCACCATGCTGGGCTCCTGACCGCCACCGCCTCTGGACAGCCAGCCAGCCCCATTTCTTGGAAGTTAGCAGGGAACCCACAGGCACACTCACACCCACACCCCACAGACACCCCCGCCAGGGGAGGTCCGGCCCTTCCACTGACAGGAAAACAGAGACATACGCTCAACCCCTTTCCTGACTCACACGTCTGTCCCCTGCCTAGAAGATCGTTCCTTTGAAAAGAAAAGCATTAGCGGTTACACTGCCCAGGGCCCCCAACCACCCTGGCCTCCTCAGGGGTCCCAGACTGCCTCTTGTGAAGGCTGTTGGCTCAGCTGGGAGTCTCTCTCTCCCCTAGGGATTTTAGCCACATCTGGACCAGCTGCGAAGCAGACAGTATCCTGAGTGCCCAAGTCACCGGCAATGGCTCTGAGGTCTCATGCAGGACAAGCCCGCCACAGGGGACTAAACATGAACCCTGGGGGAGCCCGGCACAGCACCCAGGTCCTGGCTGAGCACCACCCATGCCTGCCGGACAGAGGTGTCCCCAGGCAGGCCAATCTCCAGGAGGGGCTGAAGCCAGGTGGCCTCAGCCATCCCTGAGCAGGTCTAGATAGTGGCTCCTCCGTGAGCTGGCGGGCCAGCAGCTGGCCCAGCCCTGCTTGGTGTCATATGATCCCTGCACCCTTCCCCCACCCCCCGGGGGCCCTCTCCTGCCAGCCGGGTGGTGGGGAGGGATGCAGGCCCAATGCTGACAGCCACACATGCTTGCGGTGAGGGAGCTGCCACCCTGTCACACGGTCAGGGAGACGCTCTAGCCCTCGTGGAGCTAGTCTGTCTTCTCTGGTCCCTTCCCGTCACAGCAGCAGCGGGCAGGGAACCGACCATAGAGCTACGTGGAGCACAGGGGCCGTTTAAACCGCCTGCTCAGATGGTAGAGGTGCAGGCTCCAGAGCAAACTGCCCTGGGGTCTGGGAACAAAGTGGCAGAGTAGGGCCTCTACCCTTTGCGCTGAGCCCCCCTCACAGGACAGAGAAAGCAAGGCAACAGCCCTGGCAGCTGCCCTGGGACCCTCTGGAGCAAGAAAGGTAGGGTTCCAGCACCCACAGGCCACCCTAGCTCACTCTGTTAGCGGACACCCCATCTGGGCAGCGCTTGGGCCCCAGGGCACTCTGGCAGGGCTGGGAGTTCAGAGGCGGAGGAGCAGAAACAGCCTAGTGGACAGCTGATGCAGAGAAAATGCTTCCCCCCGAGGGCAGGCGCCCAGGCAGCCGCTATGAGCTGACTGCTAGGAGAAAAGAACACCACATGCTTGGCTGTGTACTCAGGGGACACTCCTGTCCCACCCCCAGCAGGCGTGCTGATGTCCCTGGGCTCTGGGACCCAGTCGGCAGCTGTGCCTGTAAACACACTGCCTGGTCTTCTGACATTTGGGTCAGTGCAGTGAGGGTGGCATGGGGTCCCTGGTGAGTAGGGGCCCCCACACCCCAATGTCCCCAGGGACACAGCCCGGAGCCCTGAAGATGAGGAGGGGAAACAGGGCCTGGTGGCGTCTGGTTGAGTGTGTCACCTGATCAGCCTTCTCAGAGTGACAGGCCAGCAGGATGCCATGTCCCTGGCTGACAGAGGGAGGAAGCCACAGGCCAAACCCAGATTCCCTCTGGGTAGAATAGTGAGGGTCTTAAGGAGCCCCACGAGGCCTGCCCTAGCCCTGCCATCTCCCCGCCCAGGCCAACGGCGCCTCCTCCCAGCATGAGCCCTCTGGTGACTGGCACTGGGACCTGATGGCGGTGTGGTACCGGATGACACCTGATACCACATCCTCCACGGGGCTGGCGATGGACGCTGGGCGGTAAAAACCTGAGGGAAACTTGTCTGAGGCCTGCCTAAGGCTTGGGGACCTAGCCGAGGGACACTGTAAAGAGAGGCTGAGTCACCCTGAAACCCAGTGGGTGGGAGCAGCTTTCTGACTTGAGCTTTTCGCTCCAATACAGAAGCCAAACGCGAAACGCATCAGAGAAGGCTGCTCAGTCTCTACAGAACCCAGGTTCCCGGGACAGTGCGGGGCCCATGCTGCTGTGCACCCTCTCCGTCCTACAGAGGTGGGGACCCAGGCCCGAGGAGGGGAGCCGGTGGGGCGTGTGCTGGCTGAGGTGAGAGCCCAGGACTTCTCAAGTCATGAGCTCAGACCACGAGCCCCACCAAGGGAGGTGGGATGCAAGGACAGTGTGTCCGTGACCCTCTTGCCCTCGGGCCTGCCCTCCAGCTCTGGGTGGGTGGACCCAACCCTGATCCCCAGGGCATGGACAAGGCCCCAGGATGACAGGAGGCCAGCCCTGGGTGTTGGTGGGCCATACTCCTTCCTGATCCTGGGCACGGCAACCCACAGAAGTGGCCTCAGACTGGGACGACACAAGGTGCCTGCCCACCAGGATGCTCCCTGGCCTCGGAAAGTGGCGGCTGGGAACCAGCCTGTGCTGAGTCCCCCAAAGGCCAGCCCATCTCTCCAGAAACCCTCCCTGCAGGCCTGTGCCGTGCAGACCTCCAGGTCAGCCACAAGCCTCGGGCATCCAGGGTCGCTGTCCACACCCAGCCCCTGACAGTCAGGCGAACACAGGGCCAGGCCCACGAGGGGCAGCTGAGGAGGAAGGTGGGCTGGTCCCAAGGGAATGCAGGGCAGGGCCAGCTGAAGGTCCAGCCCCAACTTTAAGCAGCCACGGTGCCCGGTACATGCAGGCACTTCCTGGGTGCAAGGCCCTTTGGACACCCATCATGTTTAATCCTCCTAACACCCTGCCTGATGGATAAGGAAACAGCCTAGTAGGAACTCGCCCAGATCGGGAGCCAGGAAGTGGCAGCCAGAATGTGGATTTGAACCCTGGCCTGTTGGGACCCACCCAGGCCTGGCGCTGCCTCTGCCACAGTCTCAAGCTTGGAGCAGAGTCCAACCCCTTGTAGCACAGATGTGGAGGAGGGGCCGGAGACAGGAGGGATTTTCTCAGGTCACACAGCAAGTTCGCAGGGGAGTGCGGCAGGGCCAGCTTTCCAGCACCTGCATCTTCGAGAGGTTTGTGGACATGCCCTGGGCAAAAGGCCTGCAAGACACCAGGCTAGGGAAGTGCCATGCTGAAGGTGCCAGGTGATGCACCCCAGGAGCCCAGGGCCCTTGGAAGGCTCAGGCCACTCCCCTGGCACCTAATCAGAAAACCTCATTGTGGCAGCTGCCACCTAGCCACTGTGCCAAGTGCTGTGCTGGCCGCTCCTCAGACCTCCTGTTTCACTCGAGGGTGCTCACCACAACCCTAAGAAGAGGGCTGGCATCACGTCCATTTTATCAATGAGGAAACTGAGACTCAGGAGCACATCTACAGCTGCCAGGGGACTGAGCTGGCATCCCAGCACAATTCTCTTCTCTCCAGAGCCCAGGCTCCCTGCCTCTCGGTTGAGATGGATAAAAGTCTCCAGGAATGACTACAGGGGAGGCTGCCAAAGCATGCAAGCTTCCCCACGGAGGAAGACGCCAAAATCCTCCAACGCAGGTGTCCTGCCCTGCCCGCCAAGCCACCGTTGGGCTGCCATCCCCCTGCCTCCCCGGCCCGTGGGCAGGCAAGGTGTGCGGAACTAGAAGAACTGGGTCTGCTCAAAGCTCAGTTTGTCCTGCATGAGGCTGCAGGCTTCAGTGTCTGCCCCTTGACAATCAAATGGGGACCACTGCTCTGCTGGTGCTGCGTATCTGTGAACACAGCGATTCTGGGCCTGCAAGGCTGGAAGTCCAACCCTGGGACTGGGTGGCCACAGCATGGCGGTACCATGCCATGGGACTCACCTGGGTGGCCAACCGGCAGCCCCTGGAAACCAGTCCTTGACTGCCTGGGCGCAGCTTCCTGAAACCGCTCCACTGGCTCCTTCCGAGCCTGCCTGCAGAGGGCCAGGGACGAATCTCCCCGCGCTTTTTCTCACTGGCAACGCAGACAGGGCCTGCCAATGCCCAACTTCCAGGTTAAGAATCAGACCCCAGCCCTGCCAACAAGCAGCTTCGTATCTCCCAGGGCCATTCCTGAGCTTCCTGGGAAACAGGCCAGCATGCCTGAGCATCCCCCACCTGGAGAAGAAACAAAGACCCAGGACCAGCCAGCCTTGTCGCCCTCTTCTCCTGGGGGACCCTCCCGAGGAGTACAGCAAGAGGGGAACCTGAGGGTCCTGGGGGCTGCCCCTTCGGAGTCACCGAGGAAGCTCTCCTGGAAGACCAGTCTGCACACATGCACGCAGGGACACACACCCACACAGGGACAGGCTCCTTGGCTCGGGTCTTCAGCGTCAAAGTGCTCATGAACCCTGGCGATTAAACCAAAGACCTGCACACAGTGTGATCAAGAGATCAAACAGTGGGAAGACGTGGGAGGCTGAAGGGAGATGCTCCCTGTGAATACAGAGAGGCCCTCTCCACTCCAGCCCACCTACAACTGCCCTCAGGCCTTGGGTCAGAATCCTGCCCCTGCCACTGACCAGCTTGGTCACTCTGCACAATCGAATTAGCCTCTGTTGCCTCAGTGGCTTTATCTGTCAAATGGGCTCTTACCAGTCTTGACCCCAAAAGGAGGTGATGCAAATTACTTAGCTCAGAACCTCCCCAAAACCTGCTGGCTCCTATTAGCTGTCATTTTAAACCTGCGGGGTCTAGTTCTGGGCTTGCTTCCTCCGGGTAGCTCTCCCCGGCGTCCTGTGGCCCAAAGCACTTTTGCCTTCCTCTGAGCCATAAGCTTCCCTACTGCTCGGGGCATCTGGGCTGCCTGGGCCTTCTCTGATTCCTGACGGCTCCTGCACACAGCAGGTGCCACAGAGAACATAGCCCATGCTCAAATCCCGGCTGTGGCCCTTGTTGGCTGCACGGGGGTTTAGGTCGGAGACTTCCCTTCTCTGACCCCCCAGCTTCCTAGAAGGTGGTGTTGGCACCTACTCTGTAGGGTTTGTCTAAGGCAGATGAAGTGAGGGGGTGGCCCACAACCTGCACTTTTTGCCAGGCCAAAGCAACCGCCTGTCCAGAGATGGGGGCACCAACCAGGTCACCTCCAGAAAGCAAGAACTGTGCAGGCCAAGCTGGGTCGGTGGTGGCTTGCCTTAGAACCGAGAAGATAAGCGGAAGCCCAGATGTGAGAACATCTGGCAGCCCAGAGGGAAGCACCGGGTGGAAGCTAGGTAGGGAAACAGGGGTGTGGGGGAAGGCAGAAAAACTGTCTGGTGGTTTCCAGAGGACAGGGACCAAGTGCGCAGCGTCAGCTCTGGCAGGCCACATAGCCACCAGGAAACCAGCCCCAGGATAGGGGGTGCTGGCAGGAGGGACAGGGACTTCCCCGCCCCCTCCCTTGGGCCCTTGGTAAATGGTCATTGTGTTCAGTTTCCGGCAGTGGCCTCCTCTCCTGCCAGGATCCTGGTTTTCCTGACCCAGCCAGAAGTTTCCCCTTTGATTTTTAAATAGCAGCCACAGGCTGGATCTCAGAGCTGAGGCTGGGCCAGGAGGGCCAGGGCCAGAGAGGGAAGGCAAGACCCCAGGCAGGGGTGGGGCTCAGCTCTGCCTCTCCCTTGGTTCCTCAGGGACGGAGAGAGCGAACCTGCACGGCCCCTGTGAGCGCTCCGCCAGACCCTCCCAGCACACAAAGGCCGAGCTGCTGCCAGAGGTAATGAAAGCCAGATGAGCGCTGGGCTGCTGTCAGCCTCCCACTCCCACCCCCACCCTCCCAGGGGTCCCTCTCCAGCCGCCAATGAGGACCAGAGCCCTGGGTAGATGAGGGTTGAGGGAACACGTCTGGTCCGGCCATCTGCCAAGCTCAGGAGGAAAGGGTCTCTCAGGCGTGGGGTGTTCCCCCACCAAGAGCTCTTCCCAACACTGGGCGGAGAAACAAGTCTCATCCAGGCCCTGTCTAGGTACCAGGACACCAAGAGGCACGAGACTCAGGCTAACAATCGCCAGCAATCACAACACGCCACAGTCTAAAGCCATGAAGGGACTGGAGATGCACCAAGGCGACACGATGCAGCACGGGGACTCAGGAGGTTCACTGTGAAGGCTGCAGCCCGGCCAGAGCTCTGATGGGCCCTGAGCCCCTGATCCAGGGATGGCCTCTGTGCAGGCCCTGTACCCAGGCAGAGCAGGGCGAGGGGGGCGTCTCTGAATTAAACCAAAGACCTGCACACAGTGCGATCAAGAGATCAAACAGTGGGAAGACGGAGGCTGAAGGGAGATGCTCCCTGTGAATACAGAGAGGCCCTCTCCACTCCAGCTGTGCAGTCAGGTGGGAGGCAGATGGCACCACCCAGAGACCCAGGGCACACGAGAAACAAGCCCCAGCCCTCACCTGGTCACCCTCCCATTCATCCATCACACGTACACCACTTCCTTCTCTGAATCCTACCCAGTCCTTACAGATTCAGGGTGTTGGCACTCTTTCCAGTTAAGCAGAAACAAGTCTCGCCCGCTCTGGGCCTGGGCTACCCTCCTCCGCTCACCACCAGGACATCTGGTCCCACGTGTTGGAGGCCTGCTGCTCCGCCTCATTCCGCGACCCTCCCCCCAAACCCGCCCCGCTATGAGCAGCCCCGATGTCCCTGGTCACCAGATCCATATCTGCCCCAAGTAGGGTCTGTCTGGAAGGCCCCTATGGTCTCATCACCTCTGAGGATTCTAGGATTCGGCCCTCCCGACCACTTGTTCCACACCTGCATTGGAAAGGCTAACGACGTGGTGCAGGCCCTGGGTGGGCAACTGGGTGAAATAAGGCACAGGCCACCGATGTAAACAGTGACAATGCCGCAGGAAAAGGTCCACCTGGGTTGCGGAGACTCGGTGACAGCAGGACCTGGGACGGTATTGAGGGGGGCAAAATCCCAGCCGTGGTCCCTACTGTTGGACGGGGCGGGGCGGCAGCCCCCTGGCCCACCCTGGTGGCTGATTTCTGCAGAAGGCCCCGACCCCCACCTACGGAGGAGGGAGGAGGGAGGCGGCCCGCTAGGATAGCCCGGCCCCGTCCAGGGCTCGCCCCGGCCTGCCCAGCTCTGCCGTGGGTGGGGAGACTCCGACGCATCCCCCACCCGACCGCCCCAGCTCACCCACCTCCGGGCGCGGCAGGTCGGGGTCGAGCTGCGTGAAGCTGTGCAGCACCACCGGGCAGCTGTCGGGGACGCCCACCTCCAGGCGCACGGCGTCCCACACGCTGCGGCTCCGCCGGGAGCCCGGAAACAGCGGCTCGGCGCCGCCAACAGGCCCGGCCGCCTCGGCCCACATACGCTGCACCATGGAAGGCTCGCGGCAGGGGCCGGGCCGCGGGACCCGGGGCAGCGCGGGCGCGGGGCCGGCCCGGCGCGCGGCGGGGGCGGCGGCGCAGCCCGCGCGACTGGGCTTTGCCTCCGCTGTGAGCCCGCGGCCCGGCCCCTGCTGATGTCAGGCTGGGGGCGGAGCCGGAGGGGTGAGGAGGGCGGGGCCAGGGAGGGGCGGGACCGGAGAGGCCCAGGGACGCGTGCGTGCGTGCGCGCGCCCGCGGCCCCGCCCTCGCCGAGGTCAGACCCGGGAGCCTGGAGGGGCGGAGTCTGAACAAAGAGGGCGGGGCCGGGGAGGTCGAGGGGCGCGCGTTGGCTGGGTCTCCCTAAAGGGCCTGTTGTCACGTGTGTCGTCGGGCCTTGGGTACCCCGCTTAGGCACCGTCTGCGTGTTACGCTGCTGCAGTGCGTGGGTTGTGTAGGTCTGAAATCTGTACGTGCTTATGATGTGTGGGGAAGCTGCCCTGGTGTAGCCAACCTCGAATTCCAGCAAAGCCTCTCCCCAGCTCTGTGGCCTTCCACAAGTTGCTTAACCCCTCTGAACCTCACTGTTTCTTCATCTGCAAAATCTGGGTAGTGAAAATGACTTCCTCAAACAACTGCGGGGAGGATGACATTACGTGAGGGACATAAAGCACTCAGCACCTGCACCTGACTACAGGCTCATGCGGAGTTTGGAGAGGCTGACTATGTGTTCAGTGACCATGTCAGTGCAATTGGAAATCCTGAGTGTGGGGCTGTGTGTGCAGTGGGGGAAAGAGTGGGGCCCTACCATTTTGGGGGTAAAGCCCCATACTATCCCCTTTCAGCCTTACAGACACCCTCAGAGGAGGGGAAGTCAGGGAGGTGGGGGAGAGCGGGAGGCGCCAAGGTTGGGGCTGAGAGGCAACTGAAGAGGAAGGCATCAAGAGTGACGATGCTGGGCAGATCACATGGCTGCGGGGCCTGTTAGCTGGGGCTGCTTGTCGCTTGGACATCCCTGGTCTCAGGGTGGAGTGGGGCTGCTGGGGCTGAAGGGGAAGCAGGGACAGGGAGATCCTCAACTACTCTTTCTGGAAGCCAGTGAGGAAGGAAGACAACCTGGGGCTTAACAGCAGGGCCAGGAGAGTGGATGAATGAATGGGACCCTTCCTCGTGCCTCACCCACCACTGGGCCTGCCCCGGCCTCAGCCCTCAGTCCTCAGGGAGGCCAGCAATCGCTGCCAGCAGCCCTGGCCATGCCAACCTCCCCACTGGTCCGTACCATTGGGCCTCAGTTTCTCCATCTGTAAACTGAGAGGGCGGGACCAGACAGCACATTCCACGAGCACATCTTGCCCCCTTCCCAAGTGCCAATCCTCAGACACCCACGGAAAACGCTTCCACTGTGACTGGAGTGAGGTGGCAGGTCATCCTTTCAGAACCAGACCCCCATGTGCACACGACTAGAAGGGCCTACTTCACAAAAATTATGGTGGTAAGTTGCAGCTGGGTAGAGAAGCTATACTGGCTTTCATTTTACTTCCCTGAATTTCTAATTTCTAAAATCAGTATTTTAATAACCAGCTGTATGTGATAAATGCTGTTTTTGATTTTGTTTTTTAGACAGAGTCTCGCTCTGTCACTCAGGCTGGAGTGCAGTGGTGTGATCTCGGCTCACTGCAGTCTCCGCCTCTTGGGTTCATGTGATTCTCCTGCCTCAGCCTCTCGAGGAGCTGGGATTACAGGCACCCGCCACCATGCACAGCTAGTTTTGTATTTTTCATACAGACAGGGTTTCGCCATGTTGGCCAGGCTGGTCTTGAACTTCTGGCCTCAAGTGAAGCGCTCTCCTTGGCATCCCAAAGAGCTGGGATTACAGGCATGAGCACCACGCCCAGCCTGTTTTTGTTTTTTTTTAAGAAGCAAGATGGGTAGATTTGATTTGGGATGGAGATCCCTAGAGGCTGTTTAGGAAGCCTCCAAGCCCTTTGGCCAGGGAGGGTAATGTAGGTGAGGCACATTTAGAGGCAGGAGGTTCCCACAGGGCCACAAAGAGGTGACCTAGACACTGCCCTCTGGCTCTAAGCTCCTCCTCCTCCCATCCCTTTCTCCTGGGGCCAAGCTCCCAGTGCCTCCAGAAACTGAAAGTCCAGAAGCTGCCTGCCACGGACTTTATCTCCTCTGCTCTTTATCTCCTTCGCTGAGTGATGGGCCTGGGAACAAGCGCCCACCCGTTTTATAGCCCAGAAGGACAAGTGACTCATGAGGACACAGAAGAGTCACCACTATTCTGGCCTTGAAGGTCCTGGGTGCTGGGGCGAGGGGTGGCCCCAAGGAGGCTGGAAAGGTGAAGAATAAAGAATTCATTACACTTAAACCCTCCAACGCGGCTGGCCTGACTCCTTCCCATCTGACTGTATCATCTACAGGAGCCAGGGTCGGGGAGGGCATTACTTAGCCAGTCCCTCTGGCTGGTGTCTGTTTTTACAAAGTTCCTCTTCCTGCCTTGTTCACCTACCTTTGGGACTCCCCTCCCAACTCCTGGGAAGCCTGATCACTGCTCTGGCTGTACATGAGACACACACACACACACAGAGACAGACACGGGCGCACACATATACAGAGACACACACACGGAGACATAGGGACAGAGACATACATACACACACAGAGACAGGGACACACAGACAGACATACATACTTGGAGACAGACAAAGAGACTGGGCGTGGTGGCTCATGCCTGTAACCCAGAGCTTAGGGAGGCAGAGGCAGGATTTCTTGAGCCCAGAAATTGGAGACCAGCCTGGGCAACATAGCAAGACTCCATTCTCCACAAAAGGGGAAAAAACAAGTTTGAGATAGACACAGACATACACAGATCTGGAGACAGAGACACATAGAGAAACACACACATAGAGACAGAGACACAGATACACACACCCCACTAATGAATGTACTGGTAAAGTTCCCTGCATAGGATGTGTTGCCCAATGCCCCCAGATCAGGCAGGCCTGACTGCTCCACAGTGTTAGCAACCGGGCTTGGCATTCATGGGACGCCTCCTGCATGCAAGACCCTCTCCTGAGGCCTCCTGTGTCTCCTGTACGCTGTGGGGACACCCTAACCAAGGGCAAGGCCATCCTGGGACAGCACATGTCACCAGTGGAGGAACATAGCACCACTCACAGTGTTCTCCTCAAAACCCAAACCTAAATCAAAGCAGGCCTCTGCATATAACTGCCATTTTGGGGATTACAGGGGACAGAGAAACATGTTCAACACACCACAAGGCTGCAATCCACAAATCCAGGCTGTGGGAACCTCTACAGGACACACAACCCAGTTTCTTCAACAAATACATTTCAGAGGAAAAAGAAAGGGGAAACTAGATTAAAAGAAGGGTAAGAGACATCTAACAAATGCAATGTGTGGATTTTGGATCATGATGTCAGCAAGACAACTGTTTAAAAAAAAAAAACAACTACAAGACACGTGGATTGTCTGAACACTGCTGCATATGGATGACATTAGACATCTTTTTAGGTGTGAGAATGGTGTTGCGGTCACTAGCAGAGTTACATCTTGGGCTATCTGTGGATGGTATCACATGCCTGGGATTCATGTAAACGTCTCCAGGGATGGGCAGGGAGTGGGGCAGTGAGAGGTGAACAAGAGTGGCCCTGCATCGATGGTTGTGAAAGCTGGGGGTCTTTATGTAATTTTCTCTATTTTTGTGGGTTGTGAAAGCTGGGGGTCTTTATGTAATTTTCTCTATTTTTGTGTCTATTTGGAATTACCCATAATAAAAGTTATAAGAAGAAAAATGGCCGGACGCAGTGGCTCACGCCTGGAATCCCAGCACTTTGGGAGGTTGAGCTGGGTGGATCACTTGAGGTCAGGAGTTCGAGACCAGCCCGGCCAACGTGGTGAAACCTCGTCTCTACTAAAAATACAAAAAAATTAGCCTGGCATGGTGACGCATGCCTGTAATCTCAGCTACTCGGGAGGCTGAGGCAGGAGAATCGCTTGAACCTGGGAGGTGGAGGTTGCAGTGAGCCGAGATTGCACCACCGCACTCCAGTCTGGGCGACAGAGTGAGACTCCATCTCAAAAAAGAAGAAGAAAAAGGACACAGCTTGAGACTTGCCCTCTGATACCTCTGAGGCTCCCAGCAGTCCTCCAGAGAGGACTACAAACTTCTGACCCCGGGCAGTGACACCTGGCCAGGCTCACCATTTCCTGTATTACCCTCTGTGTGCTCAGGGGTCACTGATGGCATCTTTACTACAAAAGGGGTTGGGGGCCCTGCTGCGGGGACTGAGACGGTGGGCAGCTAGAACCCAAGTCCAGATGCCCAGATGGGGCTGTCAGAGGCGGCTGGGGCAGCCCGGGTCAACTTGAGTGGGTTTGACGCTCAAGGCTATTGACAACCCTGTGCTTGGCTGTTGGAGCCTCTGCTGGGAGGAACTAGGGACTCTCGACAGCACTACGCACTGTCCGGAAGTGGGGGTTCTTAGGAATCAGCGTCGGTCCCTTCTTCCCTCCTGCTCCCGCTCATGCCCCCCACCTCCCACCTAGCCTTCCCAGGTTCCCAACCTCCCCCTGGGACATGCACCTGCCTTTCCTTGGGGGCTACAACCACAAGCCCCTGGAAAGCACAGCTGCACAGACCTTTCGGAAGCCGGGACGCTGCTCGCAGGAGAACTTAAAAAGGCAGGCTGTGAACTGACAGATGGCAGCCAGCTCCCGCCCACACATGTGTTTTGTTTGGCTTGCGAAGTGTTTTTAAAATTTTAAGCCAACAGTAAAAGGTCAGGTGATTTCATATAAAAATCCACATTTCCCACTTTTCCTGTAACTCTGGCTGACCTGACCACACCGGGTCTGTGTTCCCGAGTGTCGCCGGAAGCTGACTGCAGCTGCCTCCTGTAGCCAGGGCATGTGTGGGGATCGCTCTGACAACTGTCCCCCACTCCTGCAGTGCCCAGTGCCCGACACCCAGGGGAGTCACTGCCACCCTGGAGGGGCCACCAATTCAACATGTGACAGCCCGAAGTGGAGGGAAGCAGAGGAGGAAGAGACAGAGGGGGACACACAGATGGAAACTGAGCCCAAGAACCAAGAGTGAGCCTGAGGACCACAGCGAGGGACAGCGCGAGAGGGAGGCAGCAGGCAGATGGAGGCGAGGAGAGACTCCCTGGGCATCTTACGTCACTCCTCAGCCCCTGAGCAGCTGTCTCATTTAAGGAAAATATGTGTTCAGGCTGGAACTCTGTGGTCCCTCTTCTCCCTGCTCCCATACCCAGACACTATGGCCAGTGGGGTCTTGATCCCACTGCCCTCAGGCAGAAGACCACTGGCTCGGTGTGGTCCTAGCTTCCCCCTCCAGGCTCCCTCTCGGCAGAACTGCTGCAGCTCCTTCTTCACGCTGCCCCTTCTCTCTGGCTGGTCCTTCCCTCCTTCCACCCGTTCCTCGGCCGGTACATCCTTGGCCAGTACCTGAGAGGCGGATCATAAAAGCTGCCCCTGTGGACCTTCAAGTCGGGACCCAGGCCTGCCTTTAGGCAAGATCCCAGGGAATGGGTTTTGGGCCTGGGGTGCAGTTCTAGGGACTGCCAGACACACAGCAGTTCAGAGCGGGAACCGGGCACAAGGCAGTGTCTGGGTGACTGTGGCCTTTGGCTATCACCCTTTCCAACCTGGGCTCGGCCAAGGCCGGGAGGAAAGGCAGCCAGGTATCCAGACTCAGGTCAGGCCCTGGTGGAAAACCTGTCACCTCCTGTTGGGCAGGTGGAGGTCACTGACCCCTTTCTGTCTCTTGTGATCTATATTTAGAGCCTGGGGAGGACATGAAAAGGGTGAGGCCTGGACACGCTCCTCGGTCATTTCCCAACACTGGCGTCACCATTCCTAGCCTGCCTAGGTCCTGGGGTGGCCCTCTGTGGACGGGTGAGCACACACCTTGGCAGGAGGTGACGCAGCTGGACCACGCGTGGGAACTCCCGGCACAGCAGGCGGGCCTGGCTCAGCCCCACCTCCCCTGCCACTGGGTTCCTGGCAACCTCTGGTAGCTTCTTCCTCCTCCTTCTATCCCCAGGATGCAGGGGTCCCCACAGGCGAGAGGCTGAACTCAGAGCTAGCCAGGTGAGAAGCGAAGCACCGAACCACTGAAATCTCTAGGAGACCACACTGGGTGGCGGGGTGACAGCAACCCTCTGACCTCACAGGGCGCTGCTGTCTCAGCACAACCGGAACAAGGTGTGCCGATGCCGGGAGCAGCGGAAACAGCCCTGGATGGGGATGCAGAGGGCTCCGGATCAGCCTGGGACTCGCTGTGGGGCACTGCTGTCATCCTCTGAAAATGGGTACACCCACAGCATATTGAGGGGTAGGCACGCAGAGGAGCAAATGTGATAAATGCATCCATGGGCTGCAAACCGGGGGCCGCTCGGACAGCTGTCCCCCACTCCTGCAGTGCTCGCTGCCTGGCACCATGACGAGTCACTGCCACCCCCAAGGGGCTACCAATTCAACATGTGACAGCCTGACGTGGAGGGAAGCAGAGGAGAGAGGAAGACATAGAGGGAAACTGAGCCTAAGACCCAAAAGTGAGCCGGAGGACCACAGCGGGAGAGGGAGACAGCAGGCAGATGGAGGTGAGGAGAGAGAGTGGCAGAGGGGCTGCGGGGGCGCTGTGCACACCTGGCTGAGGAAGGGACCAAAGGCCCAGAGGGTCCCATAATCTCAGCCTAGTACCTGTCCCCAAGCCCGGGGGCCCTGATCAGGAGGCAGCGACGTCTATCCCACAGCTGTGATAGGCGGGGCACATCACACCCTGAGGGGCCCCAGCATCCATGGTCTCCCCTCCTGTAGGGTGGTCAGCCGCCAGCCTGGCCCCGGACTCCTTGGAAATGTTCCACAAAGTGCCAGCTGGAAATGTCATAGCACAGGGGGCCTTGGGATGAGCCAGCCCTAAGGGGTCATTCTTTCTTGTGGGTTTGGGGAACTCTTTTAAGATCTGGAGCACAGATTCAGGTTCCAGTGCCTGTCCTGTGTCTTCCTAGCCTTAGTTTCACCTCTCGGGGCCTCAGTTTCTCCATCAGTAAAATGAGGACAGTAACCGTCATAGCACCGGGCTCTCAGGCTTCTCAGGAGAGCAGACAGTGAAGTAGTGCACAGAAGTCCTTGGTAATCCAAGAAGCACTCTCCGGACAGAGCTTCCGGGACAGCCCACAGCCACCCTGGACCGACCCACGGAGCACGGGGCAGCTGGGGAGGCCAAGTGGGTGCACACAGGCACCAGCAGCAGAGCAGACCCCCAGTCTCCTCTCTCATACCCGAGATGGGAGATGAAGACTCCACTGCGAGTTCCAAACTCCTCCAACCAGTTCTGATGGGGAAGAAGGGGAGTCCTGGGAAAGCAACTCCTGCGCCCCTGGGGCCCGGCGGTGACCCACCCAGCCTCTCCCCGGCAGAAGCACTGGTTGCCCTGGAAACTCACCTCAGTGGTGGCCGGTGGTGGCAGAGGTGCCAGCCAAGGTGTCGGGCTTTGGAGAGCGGCACGGCGGGCGATGGCCCTCCTCCTGGCAGTCACCACAGAGACACACGCAAAGAACACGGAGCCCTTCCCCACTCTGGGCACGGCAGGCCTGGCACAAACCTGGCCTGCTTCCCGGGCCATGGTGGGGCGAGAGCCAGGTGGGAAGTGGGCCCTGCGGGAGGCCCTCTGCCAGTGTGCTTGTCACCTACGTGCCTTAGTGGAGTGGAGCACCCGAGTGCCTAGGCCTGGTGTCACCCGCGTGGCTGTCATACCTGCTCCTGTGACAGGCAGGGCCAGGAATTCCCGCTTGTACCAGGCCACGGGCCAGCCGAGGACAAGTGGAGAGGCTGCCCCAAGCTAGCCCAGCTTTCTCCCTTAGTTCTCCAAGCCCCCACTCGCATTCCTTCTGTGTCAGGGGACTGGAAACCACCACATAGAGTCAGAAAGGTGACAGATACAAGTGACCAAATCAAAACAGGGCTCAGTCAGCAGAGCTACCAGGTGGATGTGAGTGTAGCCAGAGGCACTGGGAGGCAGGCAGGAGACCCCTACTCACTTGTTCTGGAAGGCTTCCCTGCCCCCTAGACCTGAGCTCCTCCATCCCTGGCACCCAGGCACGAGATTTCCTTTCTTCTTTTTTTTTTTCTCCTGAAATGGAATCTCTCTCTGTTGCCCAGGCTGGAGTGCAGTGGTGCGATCTCGGCTCACTATAACCTCCGCCTCCCAGTTCAAGTGATTCTCCTGCCTCAGCCTCCCGAGTATCTGGGATTACAGGCACATGCCACCATACTCAGCTAATTTTTTTTTTTTCTTTTGGGACATCGTCTCACTGTGTCACCCAGGCTGGAGTACAATGGCGTAGTCTCAGCTCACTGCACCTTCGCCTCCCGGGTTCAAGCAATTCTCCTGCCTCAGCCCCCCAAGTAGCTGGGACTATAGACACGTGCCACCACACCCGGCTAATTTTTGTATTTTTAGTAGAGACGGGGTTTCACTATGTTGGCCAGGCTGGTCTCGAACTCCTGACCTCATGATCTGCCTGCCTCTGTAATCCCAAAGTGCTGGGATTACAGGTGTGAGCCACCGCGCTCAGCCACTTGGCTAATTTTTTTGTATTTTTATTAGAGATGGGGTTTTGCCATGTTGGCTAGGCTGGTCTCGAACTCTTGACCTCAGGTGATCCATCTGACTTGGCCTTCCAAAGTGGTAAGATTTCAGGCATGAGCCACCGCACCTAGCCACAAGATTTCATTTTAACTGGGCACAGGGGTGGGGGTTGCCAACTGTTTCATTAAGTAGGATGGTAAAAAATAATAATATCACCAGCACTACTCCCACCATTCAGAAAAAACACTACCGAAGTTAACAAGAAAGGGCTGCCATCAGAAAGAAGGGCAGCCATGAAATGAGTACATTTGACTTTTAGAATAATTTACTAGAGTGACTACTGGAGTTGTAAACAACCACCACCACCACCACAACACAAAATTTACCACCTTGTCCCCATCCCTGTTTTTCTTATTTTGCTTCAAACCAGACATTGGAAGCCATCGGACGCATCCAACACACCCATCTGACAAGTGGAAAGATGAGCCCCAGAGAGAGCTGGGACTTGCCCAAGATCTCACAGGAAAACCCAGGACTCACGTCTGTCCAGCCGCTCTGCAAAGCTTGCAGACGCTCCCTCCATCCTGACCTGGGGGTAAGAACACTCAGAGCCCCAACCCCAAAGCCCAGAGATGCCAGGGTGAAGTCAGAGGCCAAGGGTCTCAGCTACTTCCTTACCTTCCTGGGACCCTGGCCGGGTGGATGCCCAGTCCCTGGCTGTAAGTGGAGGGCACAGGGCAGGGAGCAGGACAGCAGAGGCAGGGAGGAGGGGGTGTGGGCAGGGGCTGTGGAGGGCCCCCACAGGCACATCAGGCCCCGGGGCCCAGCGTCTCGCCCAGACACTGCCCCAGCAGCAGCTTGTTCCCAGCTCTGTTCCTCTGAGCATCTCACATCCTCTTCCGGTGGCTTTGTGGGCCTCAGGGGACCCAGCTGAGCAGGCAGTTCAGGGCCTGGGAGCTCTGCCACCCTTGGGGTGGGGACTCTCAGGGGATGTGGGTGGACATCTGGGGGTGGGGCCAGGCTGGGCTGGAGGGGCATCAGATAAATGGAGCTAGAGGGTCATTTCAGGGGGGCCCTGGAGCAGCCACTTTCCTGCCTCCCTGGACTCACCCTGCGGTCAGAACAAATCACCTCTGCTAAAATCCCTGCACCATTTCTGTCCCACCCAGAAGAGAATCCCAAGTCCTCACCTGCCCACAGCCCCCTCCTACTAACTCCAGCTGCCAGCATCCTCTGCTGGGAACTATGTTCTTACCCCTTGGTCTCAGGACTCGGTCCCCACTCAGAGCAGCCTTCTCCAACACCCCTGTCTTAATGCACCAACACCATCCCTGACCATCCCTGCCCCAGCCACCCCATTCCCTGTCCTTTTTCCATCTGGCACACTTCCTCCTGTGGGCCAGGCTCCAAGGCCCTGTCCCCTGGGAAAGTCAGGCGTCACCTCTGACCTCTCTCGCACACAATGACTCAACCTTTAGCTTCAAGAAATAGTAGAGCCAGCCAGGCTGTGAACCGGTCAGCCCAGGACTGAAATTCCGATCCCCAGGGACTCTGGAACCCTGGGCCAGTGATTTAGCATCTCTGGGCCTCAGTTTGCTCCTCTGTAAAATGGGCACAAGGGCGCTGGAGGATTCCACAATAACTCAGCATGGGCTTGGCTCATGGTCGTGCTTGGCAGATGTGCAACAATCATCTCCCACAGGGATTTGAGGAGTTCAGGTGCCACAGGGTCACATGCCTGCCCCAGTGCCAGGCACATAACAGACATTTGATCAATGTTGGTGGGTGCTGCCCCTGTGCCAGGAGTGCCATAGCCTGACTCCATCCCTGACAGCAAGGTCCAGATGGCAGTCCAGGGTCTGCCCAGTGCTCAGAGTGTGGCTTGTATCTGGATCCTAGCAGATAGCTCGGAAATGTTTGCTGATGTAGAAACACACACAGATGGGTACTGCAAGGCACCCCCAGCGATCGGGCTGCCAGCCGCCACCCCCGGGAGAGGAGACCAACGAAGAGGACGCTGTCTGGGTACACACTCTTAACGGGAAAGAAGCCCTGTGCAGACAGGCAGGATCTGGGTGAGGCAGGCGGCAGGGGTTGGTATCCGAGCAGGGATCCGAGACTGTCCCCAGCTTCGGCCTCTCACTCCGGTGTCGCCAACTGCCTGGCCATGTGACCGTGGGCATTGTGTGGTGTGGTTCGGCTGCCGCTCCAAGTTTAACAGGGAGCTCACCACGTGGTTTGGGGGGGTGGAGAGGGTTTCCCTGAGCCTCGGTTTCCTTGTATGTAAAGTGTGACCTCTCAGCCCAGCCCTGTAGAAAGGCTCAGTGGGCGAGAAGGTATTTCCTACAGTGTGTACACATTTGATTGGGTGGGGGGCTTAAAGAGGCCCTGGAAAGAAGCGCTCAACTTTCTCTTTCTCTTTTTTCCTTTTATTTTTTTTTTGAGACGGAGTCTCGCTCTGTCACCCAGGCTGGAGTGCAGTGGCACCATCTCGGCTCACTGCAACCTCCAACTCCCAGGTTCAAGCTTGTCTCCTGCCTCAGCCACCTGAGTAGCTGGGATTACAGGCATGCGGCACCGTGCCAGGCTAATTTTTGTATTTTTAGTAGAGAGGGGGTTTCATATGTTGACCAGGATGGTTTCAAACTCCTGACCTCGAGATCCACCTGCCTCGGCCTCCCAAAGTGCTGGGATTACAGGCGAGAGCCACCGCGCACGGCCAGAAGTGCTCAGCTTTCATGGTGGGGGACCAGTAGGGAAGTGGCAGGGAACCAGGTTACCCTGCTAGGTGTGTTTGTGAGCTAATGCCTTTACTTGGACAAGCAGCTCCTGGGTACCAGGCCCTGTGCAGGCCATCGCATCTCTCACGCAAGCTTTCTGTGTTATTCTTGAATAGCCCACTCCAGCCCAGCTTCCCAAGCCTGTTACCCCCATATCTCCCCTGCCCCCGCCTCCAGCACAGGTCAGCCTGGCCTCAGGGCCCAATCCTGGGGCTCCTCCTTTTGGAGCCAGGGTGGGCAGGGTTACCCACGGCAGTGGGCACTGAGTTTGCTGAAAAGGCTGTCGAGGGGCTGGTGACACAGTCAGGCTGCAGGAGGAGCAGCACCAGCTGTCACTCAGAAATGCAGGCATCCTGAGGAGGTGGTGCCGGAGGGAGGGGAGCAGCAGGGCCATGCACTCCTCCTCCCACCCACGTGGTCCCTGGCCCTGCCTCTGCCACCAGCCTGGGGGAGAGCAGGGTCTTTGTTCCCTGCCCGCCAGGCTGCCACGTGATGCGCCACATCACTGTCACTGCCTGGAACGAAGACTGCCATGGAGAGCCCAGGCGCTGGGGCCTGGGGGTGAGGCCAGTTGGAAGAGCTCCACCTGCAGCCCCCCACCACCCCAACTCTGGCTGCCTTCAGGAGCTGGGCCTAGTGAGGGCCATACACGACACAAACATTTCCAGCTACTGTGTGCGAAGCTCACGACAGCCCTGACCTCAGGCTTCTCCCAGGACACACGACCTGCCAGTGGTCCCACGATGCTCTGCCCAGCAGTCCAGGTGGCCTGGGATAATGCACCTGGCCACACACACAAGCCCAGGCTAGCAAAACCCAACCCACAGGCACCTTTCTAGGTAGGGGCAGGGCCAGGCCGGTGCGAGGCCCATTGTTTACAAACACTGTGCAGCTGTCGCTAGGAGCTGTGACTCAGAGCCAGAGCGGTGACTCCTCGAGAAGCTGTTTACTCGGCACCACATCCTGTCCAGGAAGCAGATAGCAGAGGCTGAGGCCTGGCTTTTGCTCCTCTTTCCTGCTGCTAACTTGACTCAGGGACCTGCTGACCAGACTTAGTATCCAGCTGGAGGGACACTCAGCTCCCCTCCCCCTGGCTTCTGGGAACCTGAGGGCCCGTCAAGTCACTCAACACACATTCAGGCCCAGGCGGCTCTGCTAGGCAGCGATGGTGCTGTGGTCATACACGAGATGGATCCTGCCCCTGGAGACTGCACCTATGCCTGGCATCTGACTAGGAGACTCCCAGGGATGGGGGCACCACTGACACCTGTCACCGTGCAGCCCAGGGGCAAATTCTTGCCATGTTCAGAAGCCTGGGAGGCAGGATCAACTCCTGACATGTCTTCATCCCCTAAAGCCTAGTCTGGCGCTGCCTTTAGCATACCTCAGTGGGGACAAAGCACTTTTCCACACAGCCTCTGCCAGAAAGATGAAGCCACAGTCATCATCTCTGTTGTAAAACTGAGAAAACTGAGGCCCAGAGAGGGCGAACAACTTGCCTGAGGTCACACAGCATGTTAGTGCCAAGGTAGGGTGTAAGTCCGGCCCCCTTGCTTTCCTCTACTCTGTTCCAAAGTAAGGATCACAAGTAGATTTGTTCCAGGCAGCACACAGACTTGACACTGCTGGGCCCTGTCCCTGGGGTGGGTGGTCTGTCCCCTGTAGGAGGCCCAGGCTGGGAACTCTGACTTCCATTTCTCCTGATCACTGCTGCCTCCAACCTGGCGCCTAAACCAGAGCCCACAACCCCCGATAATTTCTACTACTCACTGCCATGCCAATGCGGGTATCATTTCACCATCATGATACGTAAAGCAGGTTTTGCAGGTAAGTTTGAGGACAGAAGCTCAGAGATGGCACAAAACTCATCCAAAGCCACACAGCAGAGCAGGGCTTCCAATCCTGTCTGACTCTGAGACTGCGCTCCCAGTCGCTCCCTCCTGCAAACTCTTAGCAGGAAGACTTTTGTTTGTTTTTTTGAGATAGAGTCTGCTCTGTTGCCCAGGACGGAGCGCAGTGGCGAAATCTCGGCTCACTGCAAGCTCCGCCTCCCGGGTTCACGCCATTCTCCTGCCTCAGCCTCCCGAGTAGCTGGGACTACAGGCGCCCGCCACCACGCCCGGCTAAGTTTTTCTATTTTTAGTAGAGACGGGGTTTCACCGTGTTAGCCAGGATGGTCTCGATCTCCTGACCTCGTGATCCACCCACCTCGGCCTCCCAAAGTGCTGGGAAAAGAGTCAGAGGTGATTTTATCCTCATGGTGCCCTTCTAGGTCCAGGGTGCCAGTATCTCAATGGCCTCTGGTTCACGGGAGGGCCCCTGTGTGTGGTGGGGAGGCAGAGCCTCCGAATGACTTGTGGAAGGCTACACACCCCAATGGGGAGGCCCTTTCCCTCCACAGGACACACCTGCCAAGGCATGTGGAAGGTGGGCCACCCTGGAGCGGGGACAGAAAGGCAAAGAGGGGCTGTGTTTATTTTGGCAGCTGGGGCTTGGCACCACCCCAGGCAGGACAGTAATTCAGCAACTGGCTGATTCACCCACCGCAGGGCTCCCCTGCACTGGCTGCCTGCCTGCCGGCCCCTATTACCAGCCCACTGAGTCACGAAGGTTGCCAAGAAACTGAGGATCCAAGAATCCAGGCCCTGCCCCAGCCGCTCCCATTGGCTTTGAGCCCACCAGGACCCAGCCCTGCCAAGGGCACCGCAGCTCCCCTCCCCCACCCTGCCTGCCCCCAGGTCCAGCTCCAGGAGGAACCCAACATCTAACTGTAAGGATCCGAGCAGCGGCTGGGAGCTGGGGCCTACAGTGTCAGGAGTCTGGGGCTAAGCCCTCAGAGCTGGGTGAGCCAGGCCAGTCCCTTTCCCTTGCTGGGCCTTGGTTCTGGCCCATAAACAGGGATCACCTCTGCCTGTAAAAGACTGCATGCTGAAACACTGGATGGGAAGCACTCAAGATAGGGCCTGGCACATGCTCCGTGTCAAAACATGGCACGCCAAGGTGGCATCCTCTACAGGGAAGAACCAGAGTTCTTATTTTGAATTCAAGGCCAGCTGATACTTCTGTAAAATGCAACCGAAATGTTGCAGCAATGTCAACTGCCATGGAGTTTCTAAACAATGTCCATTTCTCTACTGAAGTAGATGAGGATCAGTAACAGAGTTTGTGGCCTGCACTGTCTGTGGACCACAGAGCGGGCCCGGGGCACGACTATATTCACACAGCCAGACCATGCGAATTAACTGAACACCTACTAAGTGCCAGGCACTATTCAAGTGCCAGCGATAGACCAGGGAAAAACACAAAACACAAAAATCACCTTTGGCCTGGGTCATAATAAGTAAAATGCATGTTTGAAAATAAGAATGCTCCAGAGGGCAAAAACAACAGAGAAGGCTGATGGGGCCCGTGGGGCAGGAGCAGGTGTTACAACTGCAGAGAGACCAGGAGAGCTGAGGGGGCAGCGCGGGTATGGCTGGAAGGAGGGACATTAAAACATTTCACCGAGGCCAGGCGCAGTGGCTCACGCCTGTAATCCCAGCACTTTGGGAGACCAAGGCAAGTGAATCACTTGAGGTCAGGAGTTCGAGACCAGCCTGGTCAACGTGGTGAAACCCTGCATGTACTAAAAATACAAAAAAACTAGGCCAGGCGCAGTGGCTCACGCCTGTAATCCCAGCACTTTGGGAGGCCGAGGCGGGTGGATCACGAGGTCAGGAGTTCAAGACCAGCCTGGTCAACATGGTGAAACCCTGTCTCTACTAAAAATACAAAAATTAGCTGAGTGTGGTGGCGGGTGCCTATAACCCCAGCTACTCAGGAGGCTGAGGCAGGAAAATTGCTTGAACCTGGGAGGTGGAGGCTGCAGTGACCAAGATGGTGCCACTGCACTCCAGCCTGGGCAACAGAGCAAGACTCCATCTCAAAAACAAACAAACAAACAAATAAACAAACAAACAAACTAGCTGGGCATGGTGGTGCGTGCCTATAATCCCAGCTACTCAGGAGGCTGAGGCAGGAAAATGACTTAAATCTGGAGGTGGAGGTTGCCGTGAGCTGAGATAGCACCACTGCATACTCCAGCCTAGGTGACAGAGCAAGACTCCATCTCAAAAAACAAAACAAGGCCGGGCGTGGTGGCTCACGCCTACAATCCCAGCACTTAGGGAGGCCGAGGTGGGTGCATCACTTGAGCTCAGGAGTTCGAGACCAGCCTGGCCAACACGGTAAAACCCCATCTCTACTAAAAATACAAAAAATAGCCGGGTGTGGTGCTGTGCCTGTAATCCCAGCTACTCAGGAGGCTGAAGCAGGAGAACTGCTTGAACCCGGGAGGTAAAGGTTGCAGTGAGGTGAGATCGTGCCACTGCACTCCAGCCTGGGCGACAGAGCAAGACTCGTCTCAAAACAAAACAAAACAAAACAACACAAGTCAGAGGTTCTTGTGGGAAGATCACCAGGAGAGCTCCTTGTAAGAGGTGATGAGGCTGGCGAGGAGCCTGAGGGAGGGCAGGGGGGTGGAGGGCCAGGGAAGGGCGCGGTCGCCTCTGCTCACCTGGCTCCCTCCCATTAAAGTGCTTTCCTGGGAACCAGGCTGAGAAGAGAGGCAGAGGCAAGTCCAGGCGGGGGAAGAGCGAGGAGGAAGGCAGCCAGGCTTCTGGGAAGCAAGAGCCCTTTTTCTTAGAAGCAGGGCCCTGGAGTTTCCCAGAAGCCAGCCTGCCCTGGGACGGTGAAGGCAGTGGTAGGTGGTCAGGTTGGCCCTGGTTTAACCTAGGGGATTTTCCCTTCCTAAATTCCTGGCCCAGGAACAACTCTTGGGCAATGGGTCTCTGTTCACAGGTAAGTAGAAGTTGCTCTGGTGTGGGCAGAGACCCCTCCGCACCGCACAGCCGTGGCTGGTGAGGATGGGGGATGGGGGCTGAGCCCACAGTCAGGCCCCTGTGTCCAGCAGGCCCTGGTCACCCAGTGCACTGAGGCCAAGGGAACCAGGACAAACGGGCCCTTGTGGTTGGGAGGCTGCCTGCCGTGCCAGGGACACTGCGTGCCCGGTGCTGCCACCAGCCTGCCGCCTGCCTGAGGGGGCTGAGGACCTGGGAAGTGGGGCTACCCTTTCCGAAGGGGACCTCCTGAGCTGCCCTGGCCTCTGGAGAGGGCACAGGGCCTTGGCTGGCTGCCAGGAGGTGGCAGGGCTGGTGCCCGCTGCCCTCTTTCTCACAGTCCTTTGCCTGCAAGAAGTTCCCCAGGGCTAGAGAAGAGCAATCCCTTGGGACTCTAGGGCCCTGGGTCTGAGGGACACTACTGTGTCCCCCCCTCCTGCCACCCACTGTCCCGTTAACCCCTGGGCTTGGCTCCTTCCTTGGCTTCTCCCCTGGAAGGCGACACTCAAGGGCCTCTCCTCTCTGCCTCACCTGGGACACCTGACAAAGGACAGCAAGGTACCAGCTGCCCTCCCCTGCCCAGAGACCCTCCGAGAGCTGTTCAGGTCTCCATGCCAGCACCACGGTGGGCAGCTGGGTGTACCAGGCAGTGGCTGAGCAGTTTCCAGCCACCACAATCCTGTGAGCTGGGCCTGGCTGTCAACCCAGTAACGGATGAGAAAACGGACAGCCCTGCTCATGGTCACGGCTCCAGCCTGGGCCTGGTGCTTTCTTTGTTTGTTTGTTTGTGACAGAGTCTTGCTCTGTCACCCAGGCTGGAGTAAAGGGGCGTGATCTCGGCTCGCTGCAACCTCTGCCTCCCAGGTTCAAGCGATTCTCTTGCCTCAGCCTCCAGAGTAGCTGGAATTACAGGTGTGCGCCACCATGCCTGGCTAATTTTTGCATTTTTAGTAGAGATGGAGTTTCACCATGTTGGTCAGGCTGGTCTCAAACTCCTGACCTCAGGTGATCCACCCGCCTTGGCTTCCAAAGTGCTGGGAGTACAGGCGTAAGCCACCGCACCCAGCCAGGTCTAGTATTTTAAAAAGGCAAAATGCAAACCCCCACTCCCTCCCACACTCACTGTGGCAATGTGCTTTCCCTCCCCGGGCAGCAGCCATGTGTCCCCACGCGCAGCCACATGCACCCCTTCATGTATGTGCTCCCTCAGCCACTGTCAAGCTCGTCACATCTGGGCACATGCATGCTGCAGACATATAGGGTCACCCAAAGGCAGAGAGATGCCCTTACCCCGACATACGTGCAGGAATGCACATGTGCCCCACGGCATCCCACAGCACACAGCCCCTGCCCCTACAGGCCCAGAGGCCCCGGATACACACCCTGCTCCCTGCATATCTGCCAGACAGCAATGGGTGCCCCAGCATCCCCAGACCCCTGAGCACACTCCCTCAAGGCTCCATGCAGGGACTCCCTGGCCCCAAAAGCTGGGAAGAAAAGTCCTCATGGAGGCCTGAAGAACGGCAAGCATCTGTTTCGAGGGGGTAGGGGGGCCACGCAGGCAGCGCTGCCAGCTGGGACCTTCCATACTGGGCACTACCTACCTGCACACTACCCCCAGCTGTCACCTCCACAGTCACCCAGGGCCTGAGGCCAGGTGGACTGCTTCACCCTTGAACTCCAGTCCTGAGCAACTGGGCAGCCAGGGCCTGGAACTTGGCCTGAGGGAAGAAGCGATGCTTAGCCTGGGCAACTTTCTCGCCTCCTCTGGGCCGTAGTTCCCCTACCTGAAAAGACCTGTGGATTCAACTTAGGGCCTGCAAGTGTCCCTGCCCTGCGCCCACACCCTGAATCCCCAAGGGCAGCCGGAGCTGGTGGGCCATCGGCCATCTCCCTTCTGTGAAGGGGAACGGACATTGGCTGCCACCTGCGGAGGGCCTGCCCGTGTCGTGCCAGGGGCCTTAGGAGCATCTCACACTCCCCCACATTCGCAGGTCTGCAGAGGAGGCAATGGGGGTGCAGAGGAGTTAGGGAGCCCACTTGTCTGGGTCCCCTGAGGCCAAGCCAGGGCTCCCATCCCACCTCCCAGGCCTCTCTCCCCTTGACCTCTAGACAGCCCGAACTTCACTGGGGCTTCTGTTCCTGGTGATCATCATGACAGATGACAGCACTCATCAGGTGATTAATCAGCCAATCACTTGATCATCGAGACAGATAAGTGCTGCTCAGGGCCGGGGTTCTCCCTCCCCGCAGCCACAGCCCAGCAGGTGTGGGGTGGGAGCTGGAATCCCTCTGGAATGGATTCAGGTCAGGTGGTGGCAGCCCCCAGGGCTTAAATACCTTCCACCGCCCTCCCCACAGTCTCACCCTCCCCCCAGTCTCACCCTCTCATGGTCTCACCCTCCCAGTTTTTTATGTGCCCACCAGGCAGTGCAGGGAGGGGAGGCCAACGTGGGGGAGGCGGGGGAGGGTCCTCGGTGCAGCACCCAGGCAGGGTGGGTGGGGCTGTATGCCTGAATCTTCCCTCCCACCAGCTGAAGCGGCCTCCTGCCGCCTGTTCTTCAGTGCTAGGCTGGGGGCTCACCTCGTCCGCCCGCCTTCTTGGCGTGGCGTCCGGCATGAACGTGGGCCAGGGCTGCACGCACCTTGGGCTGTGGGCCAGCAGCTCCCCGCCACTGTCTGTGCTGCCCCCTGCCCTGCCCCTCCTCATGTGGCACTCCAATTGGGGGCGGCTGGGCAGAGTCCCCATGGGAGCACCCTGAGCCCAGCCGATGACCCCCAAGTGAACATACGAGTTCAGCACCCAACTCCAGAGGTGGGCACGCCCCTTGTCCATTTGACAGATGGGGCAAGGGAGACTCACAGGGGTGAGGTCATGACCCAGGGTCACACAGTGAGCAAGTGATCAGGGTCAGACTGGCATCCTGGCTCCATGAGAGCACCGGGAGGCCCCGGGGGGTGGTCACCAACAGTCCTACCCTCACTGTCATCCCCAGAGAGAACATCTGAGGCAACCAGGTCTCACATCCTTCCCATGTCCAAAGTCCAACCCATTGGGCAGTGTGGCCCCACCTGCCTTCTCCCACCATTCTGCTGCCCCACCCTTTCCCAGGGTCTGGGGCTCCACCTCGCTCCTTCCAGGCTGGACACCCCTCATCTGTGTTCTCACCTCGGCTCCCGCAGTGCCCAGGTCTGGGTGCAGGGTGGGCGCCCACAAACTAAGGCAATCCCTATGGGAGCCCAGAGGGCAGGGCTTCCTTACACCCTCACAGCAACTGCGGGGGCCTCAGGGCAGACAGCAAGGCTCAGAGGGGTCCTGTGCTGCTTCTAGGATGCCCGGCAATAAGCGCTGAGCTGGAATTCCGACCCAGGTGTCCTGCTCCAAAGCCACCTGCCTCACCTGAGGACTGGGGGCCTGATAGCTGAGGTGGATGCTGGCAGGTGAGGAGGAAGGGCAGTGGCTGGCTTGGTCCTGGTCCCCTCACTCTCCTGCCCCAAGGCCCCAGTAGGTGACATAATTCACAGGGCAATGTTTATGCATTGAACGGTGAACACACAGGCAGAGGGGTAGATGAGTCACCAATGGGGAAACTGAGGCCAGTGAGAAGGGACACACTACGGTCACATAGTCAGTTGGTATCAAAGTTGGCCCAGAACCACAGTCCCCTCTTCCAGGGGCTCTACCCAGCTCAACCACACCCTGGCATGCCAGCCTGCCCCAGGCCACGGCTGCAAAGCACATGGTACCACACATGGTACCCCATGGTCCCACACACCCTGGCTGGCACCAAGCCATTGCTGTGCCTTCTGACCTTGCATTTTCTGACATTCTGCCACTGTCAACTCTCACTCAGGTATCCAGGAAGTGGCCTCTGTTGCTAGGGGACTGGTTTGATGCCGGGTAGCTGGCAGAGCGGGGAGATGGGGAGAGGGGAGTGGACTGGGGTGTGCCTCAGGAAGGATCCAGGGGCAGAGGCTGCTGGGTCCTGTCTCCGGGTGGAGGTGGAGGGCGGGTGGGTCATGAGAAGTATCTGAGGAAACTCGGCAGGTCAGGCCCCTTCCTCCCCAGGCTCTAATGAAGGTCCTGGACCCCGGTCTCTGCATTTTCTCTTTCAGCCTCAGAGTCTTCTCTTCGGGTCAGGGGTGGGTGTGCACTGACGGGGGTTGGAGGTGAGCCATCGGAAAGCCCATCGGAAAGCCCCAGCCCTGAGCCTTCCTGCAGGCAAGTATTTTGGGGGCCAGCAGTTGCCAAGCAACTGCTCTGGGTTGCCATGGGAACACTCCCTTTTTCTGGGGCTTGTAATTTTTAGGGGGATGACACGATGCTTTCCATGCCCTTTCCTCTCCACTTCCTCACCCTGGCTTGGCTGCCCTGGGAGGGGACACTGGGAGTCCATAAGCTCATACCCCACCCCTGTTGGGGGGCCTACATATCCCTGGCCCTAAGACTCTTTGAGGCTGCAGAATCAAGAACCCCCAAAATGCAGAGCCCAGAGTCCAAGGCCTTCATTAGAGCAGGGAGACGATGAAAGGGGCTCATTAGCTCTGTTTACGTCTCCTCGCCGCCATTAACCACCACTTGGGGCCTGGGGCCTCCCAGCCCCGCCCTGCCCAGCAGCCAGGCCCAGACCTGACCGTTGGAAGGTCGCTGTAATTGGAAGGAATGTGGTCCTAGTGCCTGGCCCTTCCCAGGCTTGTGTGCACACAGGGAGGCGCCATTGCCAAACTGCCACTACCTAGCTGTGAAGTCCCTTCCCCTCCCAGTGCCTCGGTTTCCCCACCTGGAATGGAGGATGGCAGTGGCACTTATCTTGCAGAGTGCTGAGCAGATACAAGGGACACCTTAGCACAAGGACTATGGGCTGGCTGTCACCACCAGGCACCTCTGCAGCACGGGACAGAGGTGCAGGGATGGCCTGGGAGGGACTCTCTGGAGCATGGTCCTGTGGCTAGCGTGCAATGGTGACTGACCACGCCGCTGATGGCAGAATAGCCACTGAATCCAGGTCCCCAGGCTCCCAGCCCATGCCTTCTCCACAAGATCTGTCTGCCCCATATCCCTGACCCTTCCACAGGAGCCAGGGTGCTCCCCACAGGCCAGGCACCCAGTGCCAGCCAGGTGTACAGAGGCCAATATCTGCTATGTGAATCAATCACTGAACCAACTGTCAAGGACCAGCAGCCTCAGGGGCGGGCCTGGTAGCTCCGTGAGCCAGGAGGTGGTGGGAGGACCTTGTGCAGGCAGGGAGGTGACAGTAAGAAATGGCCTCTGGCTGGATGCAGTGTCTCATGCCTGTAATCCTAGCACTTTGGGAGGCCGAGGCGGGGGGATCGCTTGAGCCCAGGTGTTTGAGACCAGCCTGGGCAACATCGGGAAACTCTGTCTCTACAAAAAATCCAAAAATTAGCTGGGAGTGTTGGGGTGCGCCTGCCACCCCAGCTACTCTGGAGGCCTTAGCCCAGGAGGTCGAGGCTGCAGTGAGCTGTGATCCTGCCCCTGCACTGCAGCCTGGGCCACAGAGCAAAACCTTGTCTTTAAAAAAAAAAGGAATGGCTTCCACTCATTCCACTCCCGGGCCAGTGGCTTGCTGTGCACTCCGCTCCCTCTCACGGATGCCATGTAAGCGGCTCCATGGCAGGGACCTGACCCCTGCACCTCAGCCCTACACTGCCTCGCCCCTTTGTATATCAAAGGGGCCTCTTCGGGGCCGTGCTGACCCCCACCAGGAGCAGCAGGACCACCTCAGGCATCCCAGCTCCCCTGAGACAGGGTCTGGGGCTGGGGTTGGGGGGAAGGACCCCTCAAGTCTCGATCTGCACAGACAGCCCACCCGTGCCCAGGGCTGCCTTCCGAGCACCCGCAGACCTGGGCCAGACAGCCCTGCAGTAACAGGAGAGCTATTTGCAGGTGTAATCAGCCACAGGGCCTCTGCAGAGGCCTGAGAAAGGCCGGCTCAGCTTGCAGGTGAGGAACCAAACGAAAGGCAAACTCCTGGCCCCTGTGGGCCCGGCCCCTGCAGCCTCCCAGGTCCCCTATCCCTCGTCCCTGCCTTCCTTTCCGCCCCGCTGACACCACAGTCTGCAAACCATGGTCCTCCTCGCCACCCCTGTCACCTCCTCCTCGGCCCCCCGCCGGCCTCCGACGCAAAGTCGCCACCCAGTCACCCCGCCTCGGCCCCGCCTGGTTTGATTTCCTCCCGTGTGTGTCACCCATAAGGTGGCCGTGCCCTTGGCCTGTTTACAGCTGTGCGCAAGCTCCTCGCAACCCAAAAGCGAGACCTTTGTCTGCGGCAGCTCCGCGCCGGGCTGGGCGGCCGCACGGGAGTGCACAGCGCCACCTGCTGGTGCTGCTGCCAAAATGCGCCAAGCTGAGGAGCAGGCGGGCTCCGCTCACGCCCCCACACCCCCTAGCTGGGGGCTGGCTTCCTGGGATGTCCTCCGACTCCCCGCTGCTTCCCTAGTCCTCGTAGGCAGGCGAGTACCCGGCCTGTGGGAGGGGAGTCATTCCCAATACTCCTGTTACGGGGTGAACTGTGTCCCCCCAAAAAGATCCCTGGTACCCGTGAATGAGATCTTATTTGGAAATAGGGTCTGTGCGGATTGAATCGGGATGAGGTCATACTGGATTAGGGTGGGTCTTAATCCAGTGACTGCTATCCTTATGATAACAGGGAAAATTGGACAGTCACGCACAGGCGGCCATGTGATGATGAAGGCACAGTTTGGAGTCACACGTCTACAACACCAGGAACCAATGCCAAGGAAACTGGCAGCCACCAGAGGTTGGAAGATGCAAGGAAGGATCCTCTCCTAGAGCATTCAGAGATAGCAGGGCCTGGCTGACCCCTGGATTTTGGACTTCGGGCCTTTAGAACTGTGAGAGAATAAATTTCTGTTGTGTTGAGCCACCCAGCACTTTGTGACAGCAGCCCGGGAAACTGACCGGATAGACAGCGGCCCCAGTCATCGCCCTCTGCGCCATCACACCTCCCCTCCGCGAATCAACCATGACCACAGGACACCTCCTTCTGGAATCTCTCTGTGCCCACTCACTCCCCAGATGAGCACTGCCCCTTCCCCTGGCAACTCCCCGGACTGTGATACCCCCTCCTCTGGCATGGCCTGGACCCAGGAGACAGATGCAAAATGAATGAGCGAATATCCGCCTTTGCTACTTCGTCATATTCAGATGTTCATAAAAATCAAGTGGCAGGCCGGGCGCAGTGGCTCAAGCCTGTAATCCCAGCACTTTGGGAGGCCGAGACGGGTGGATCATGAGGTCAGGAGATCGAGACCATCCTGGCTAACACGGTGAAACCCCGTCTCTACTAAAAAATACAAAAAAAAAAACTAGCCGGGTGAGGTGGCGGGCGCCTGTAGTCCCAGCTACTCGGGAGGCTGAGGCAGGAGAATGGCGTGGACCCGGGAGGCGGAGCTTGCAGTGAGCTGAGATCGGGCCACTGCACTCCAGCCTGGGAGACAGAGCAAGACTCCGCCTCAAAAAAAAAAAAAAAAAAAAAAAAAAAATCAAGTGGCAGCAATGCTGGGGGTTAAGGAAATGGGGAGAGCAATGGCAGGTGTGTGAGGGGGGACAAGGGGCACTTCCAGGTACTCACAGCCACTCTGGGAGCTGGGACAGCCAACCATTGTGTTCTCATGCTCCCAGCCCCTGAGGCTCACAGAGGGAAAGCCATCTGGGTCACCAAGCTCCTGCTTCTTGCCAGTTCTGTGATCCCAAACTAGTCATTGTGCCTTTCAGGGCCTCCCCAGTCTCCCGACCTGCACAATGCGGATGGTTCTAACATCTACTTCCTGGGGACATCACCACGCTAATGTGAGACAATACTACAAAACCTGTTAGCTACTGCACAGACTTCGAGATGGAAGGATTAGGAAGGGAAGGGGTCTTCAGAGACAGCAGGGCCCTGCTGACCCCTGGATTTTGGGCCTCTGGCCTTTACAACTGTGAGGAAAGAAACTTCTAACAGAGGTGAGACACAGCCCGGAATACAAGTGGGACACGCTGGGCACTGGTGCTGTATCTAGGGAGTCACTCCCTTCTTAGTCTGGTTTCCTCGTCTGCACCATGAACGGGTTGAAAATTAAGCAAACATCAGATATTGGCCCCCTGTGGCATATGGAAGCATCTCCCAGTGGGAACACCTTCCATTGGCTCCCATTATGTTTGTTTGTTTGTTTATTGAGACAAGGTCTGGCTCTGTTGCCCAGGCTGGAGTGCAGTGGCATGATCTTGGCTCACTGCAACCTCCACCTCCCAGGTTCAAGTGATTCTCCTGCCTCAGCCTCCGAAGTAGCTGGGATTATAGGCACCTGCCAAGACACCCGACTACTTTTTGTTTTTTTTGTTTTTTTTTGTGTGTGTGTGTGGAGATGGGGTTTCACCATGTTGGCCAGGTTGGTGTTGAACTCCTGACCTTAAATGATCCACCCGCCTCGGCCTCCCAAAGTGCTGAGATTACAGGTGTGAGCCACCACGCCTGGCCTCCATTATGTTTAGAATCAGGCCTGACTGCCTCCTCTCAGCCTCTGTCCCAAGCAGCCTCTGCACTGGCTCCAGAGATCCCTGCCTCCTGATACATAAGTTGCTGAGTGATCCCCTTCCTCCAAGGGTGACTGGATTTAGTGACTGGCTTCTCACCAACAGAATACAGCACAAGTGATGTGAGGTCACTTCCAAGATTTACAAAAAACCATGACTTCTGTCTTGCTTGTTTGCTCTTGTTTTCCTTCCTACCCTCACGCCTCACGCTGGGGAAGTGAGTTCTGATGCCGTGAGCTGCCTGCCCTACAGAGGCCCACATGGCAGTGAACCAAGGGAGGGTCCCCACAACAGTTACAGAGGAACTGACACCCTCAGTCAAAACTGAGTCCTGCCAATAACATGAGAAAGGCCTGAGGGCCGGTCCTGCCCAGTCCAGCCACGGCTGAGACCCCAGTCCCAGCCTCCCTTGAGACCTGGGGGCTGAGGCACCCAGCTGAGCTGCCCTGGATCTGGGTCCACAGAAACTGTGTGATGATCAGTGTCTGTTGCTGAAAGCTGTACATTAGGGTAGTGTTGTCACACAGCTGTCTCCAGGCCCCTGGGCTTCCCCTCCCGCCCCCAGCTCACTTGGGCCACACTGGCCTGCTTTCTCACTCCTCTCTGGCCAAACTCATTTGTGCCTTCCAGCCCTGTCTGCTGAGCCTTCTCCATCACACTGTCCAGACTCATGCAGGGCTGGCCCATGCTTTGTCTTCTGGTCACAGCACAGATGTCCCCTTAGCAAGACCTCTCAGACCCCCACCCAGCAGGCCCCAGCCCTCCCTGGCAGCACTTCCTTTTTCCTTTCTTTGCCTGTTTGCTTTTGTGCCCTGTCCATCGCCCGCTCCCGACTGCCAGCTCTGGAGGGCAGGCCCACCTGGGTCATTTTCAGAGCCACGCCCAAGCCCAATGCTGCTCCCCCACCCAGGGTGAGTGCTTGGGCACACCTGCTGAAGGGAAAGAGGAGGCTCTTGGAGCCCACTCCCGCATCTGAGCAGCTAACGTTGGGGAGAGGGATGCTAGTAATGGGGGGTGTGCATTGGGTGGAGGCCGGGGTCACCCAGAGGGACCCTGCGGGGCTCTCCCTGACTCCAGTTGCTCCGTGGAGCACAATGGGCACTGCCTCCCCCTGGTGGCCGGCACTAGCACAGCAGCAGCCGCGGGCAGAAAACCCACAAAACAAAACACACACCTTTGTTTGAGTGTTGTCAAGGTAGCAGCTCTCCTGAGTCCCAGAGGGTCAAAGGAGTAGAACCTGTAGGCTCCAGGGGTAATTCAAGGAGCCTCAGAAGCTTCATTTGCTCCCCTCTTTCCCTCTGCTGGCCCTGGGGTGTCCAGTTCACTCGTGAGGCCTCCTCACTCCAACCAGGGCAACGGCTCTGGCCCCACTTCCAGATAAGAACCCTGACGCTCCAACAAGGACAGTCTTGCCCCACAAGAGTGGTCCAGTGCTTGGGCGCACTCTGCACCACCCCAGGCCCTCAGCCCTTCAGCCCCCCAGGCTTCTCTTGCTCAGAAGGACCTCCAAGAAGAAGGCATTTTCCACAGACTTCGGTGGGTAGTGGGAGCATCCCCAGTGGAGACCCAAGGCCGACAGACACGTCTACGAGCCTGTGGGACCCTTGGGGTCACCCAGGCCGAACATTCCAATGTATAGCGCAGGAATTTGAGGCTTCCTTTCCTACAGTCCCCTCCACACTGAAGGGGTCTTCTCCTGCTTCTAGGTGATCACAGCGCTGAACACAGAACCCCACAATCTGTCCTCTCCAGGCTGCCCCAGCCCACACAGATCCTGGGAACCCTGGAGAACCCCCGCCCATCAAGCCGGCGTGTCCTCCCCTTGCCCCCTAACCCCGTGCCATGGCCCCGGGCATGTTGTTGGGTACTGGATGCACGTGCCCATGACAGAGCAGCCCCCGCCCTCTTTCATCTTTTCCCCAGTCACTTCCCCAGCGTCCCGTCCTACTCTGAGTCCCAGGAAGTGTGTGGTGTGTGTGTCTGCGTGTGTGTGAGCATGTGTGCGCAGGCCTGCGCCTGTGCGTGCGCGGAGAAGCCCAGGCAAAAGAGCCCACATGGGAGATGGGCAGGGGTCCTCAGGATCTTAGAGGCTGTCATTCCCAAAGCAAACCCCATGGGAAGGGTGAGCCGAACCCTTCCTGGCCTAAGAGGTCGGAACCCTCCCTTCACCTCTGGACTCCGCCCACTTCGTGTGCCCCGGGCCAGTCCCTGCCCCTCTCCTGTCCTCAGTTTCCCTACTGTCCCGGGCGGGGTTGGGCGCGGAGCTGCGTAAGCGCACGCTCAGCGTGGACGCCGCGCCGGGCTCCCTCCCCTCGGTGGGTGTGGGCGGGGGCGGGCGGTCCTCCCTCCACCCGCGACGCGGGGTTGGGGCCGGCGCGCACTCACCTGGCAATCTACCATCATCCTCAGCCTCGGTGGCTCATCGCCGGCCCCACGGCGGGGCCCGGGGCTCGCAGAGGCAGCTCGCCTCGGCCCGCGCGCGGCGCAGGGGTGCGCCCGGCTGCGGGGCTCATGGCGCGGCCTCCGGTCCCCGCCGGGCCCAGGACTCTGTGGCCCCCGGGGCCGCCCCAGCCGCCGCCAGCGCCGCTCCCATTGTCTGCGCCGCGCTGCGCTCCGGCCGCTCGGGCCCCGCCGCTCGGTTCCGCCCCGGCTCCCGGGGCTCGGGCCTGGGTGGGCGGGGACAGCTGCGGCCCCGCCCCAGCCCGCCTGCAGGTGCGAGGGGCGCGCCCCGACGCGCGAGCTCGGGGGCGCGCTCGGGGGCGCGCTCAGGCCTCCCTCCAGCTGGCCGACGCGGGTGTTCCCAGCGCGGGGCAGCCGGGCCTGGAATCCAAGGCCGGGCGCGCACACGGGGCCTGCGCGGGACCGCAGACAGCGCGTGCACGTCACTCCGCCTCGCCGCGCGCACGCGCCACGCGCCACGCGCCACGCGCCAAGCGCTGTGTGCGGCAGATCTCACGTGTCCCTCCGCCCCAGCCGCCTGCTCAGTACTCCCCACCCCGCCAGGACCTAGGGCCAACCTCGCCCCAGTCAGGCGGGGGCCGCTGACTCGGCGCGCCGGCGTCACCAAATATACACGCTCACCCTCTCGCCCAGCACCCCGATGCCACCTGCTGGACTCGGCTCGGCGGACGGCTGGGAGCTGGGGGACCCAAGGTGACAGCGGACTCAGCCTGGGCAGGGAGAAAGTCAGGTCTTCCCTTCCCCACCTCCATCCTTGTCTTCCCTGACAGCACCCGGGACCACGAGGTCCAGCTGCAGCTTCAGCTGGTGTAAGATGGGGCTCGAGGGAGCTTGGGGGAAGGAGGCCTCACACAGGGGTTGAGCTAGTGTTGGGGGTAGTCAGTGTTATTAGGGCTCACTGATTTCGTCCCTTTTTATTATTTATTTATTTATTTATTTATTTATTTATTTATTTATTTATTTGTGTTTTGAGATGTAGTCTCATTTGTTTGTTTTTTGAGACGAAGTCTCACTCTTGTCCCCCAGGCTGGAATGCAATGGTGCGATCTCGGCTCACTGCAACCTCCGCCTCCTGGGTTCAAGCAATTCTCCTGCCTCAGCCTCCGGAGTAGCTGGGATTACAGGCACCTGCCACCACGCCCGGCTGATTTTGTATTGTAGTAGAGACGGGGTTTCACCATGTTGGCCAGGCTGTTCTCGAACCCCTGACCTCAGGTGATCTACCCACCTCGGCCTCCCAAAGTGTTGGGATTACAGGCGTGAGCCACTGTGCCTGGCCATCCCTTTTGATTTATTTATTTTTTTGAGACAGAGTCTCACTCTGTCACCCAGGCTGGAGTGCAATGGCACAGTCTCGGCTCATTGCAACCTCTGCCTCCCAGGTTCAAGTGATTCTCCCATCTCAGCCTCCCGAGTAGCTGGGACTACAGGCATGTGCCACCACACCTGGCTAATTTTTGTATTTTTAGTAGAGATGGGGTTTCACTGTGTTGGCCAGGCGGGTCTGGAACTTCTGACCTTGTAATCTGCCCACCTCGGCCTCCCGAAGTGCTGGGATTACAGGCGTGAGCCACTGTGCCCAGCCCTTTTTATTTTTAAAACAACTATGTAGAGACGAAGTCTCACTATGTTGCCCAGGCTGGTTTGAAACTCTTGGGTTCCAGCGATCCTCCTGCCTTGGCCTCCTAAAGTGCTGGAATTACAGGCGTGAGCCACCATGCCCGGCCTCATTCAACTTTACATCAGAGCCAAGGCACCAGCATTGCAGGCCACTCAGCTCTGACTGGCCAGGCCCTGCTGTGCGTGGTGACCCCCACACTTCATGGCTCTTCCCCCGTTGCTCATCCCCGAGCTGGTCATCAGAGGCCTCATCCTGTGTTGGGGCCTCGCTGGCCAGGTTTCCCCTGAGTCCAGCACTTGGGCCCCATTTATATAGATCCCCCTGCTGGGACAGACCGGCAGTGACCCCCGCCTCCTTGCCTGGCATTCAGAACCCTGTGTGACCTGGTCCCTATACCCCAACTCTAGCCTCCTGGGGCCATGGTGACCCAGGGACCCCATCAAGCTCCTGCCTCTCTCAGAGCCCCCTGTCAGCACTGCCCCTCCCTGTATCATCCTCCACAATGCACTCACCTTCAGAGCTGCACTCCTCCCACCCCATGCAGTGCACAGTCTTGAACCCAGATGACCTGGGTTCAAACCTGCAGCTGGGCCACATCACAGGCAAGCTCGTGGGAACCTCTCAGAGTCTCAGTTTCCTCTACTGAAAATGGCTCAGGGACTCCCATCCGGGAGGGTGTGCCAGGGGTAAAGCTGGGTGTAAGTGGGCTGAGGGGGGTGTGGGGGGTTTCTCCCCTGCTAGGCGGAGCTGCCCAAGCCTCAGAGTCTGCTGTCACCTCGGGTCCCCCGTCTCCCAGTCATCCACCCAGCTGAGTCCAGTGCTTCCAAGGCCCTCTATGTGCTTTCAACAGAAGCTGCCCAGAGGCAGGGCCTACTCCTTCAGCACAGCCCCCCCCTCCCCTGGAGCAGGCAGGCGCTCCCTATGAGGGACACAGAGGCCATGGTTCCATTCCTGCCCCTCTGCCCAGGAGGCACCCAGAGCCCCTTCTAAACTCCAGGCCTCTCCAGCCCAGTCTGTCTCCTCCAACTAGTCACTCCATCTGTCCACACTTGGGATCGGTCCCTGCTCGCCAGCCAAATCACAGGTGCAGGAAGAATGAACTCAGGGCTGGCCCCAACTTCTCTACGGGTGACCAAGTGGGTGGGTGCCTGCCCATTCTGGTATGACCAGAGTCTACCCCACCCTCCTCTCTGTCTTCTTCCATGAAAAAGATGCTGCTATCTCCAGGGCAGTAAGCACCAGGCCACCAAGCCCTGAACCCATACCCCACCCCATCTCTGAATGGCCTGGCAGACAGAATCGCTGTAGGCCTCTGAAGTCCTTCTGGGTCCAGACTGGAGAGGTCATCTTCCTAAGCCCTCTAATCCTGGCCTGCACCATTGGCACAGAGTCCCATGCCCACTGGTGGCCTCACAGGGCTGCAGTGACCCTGGATACAGGAGCTCCCAGGGTTGTCCAGCTGCTGGGCTCCATATCCCTCTACACAGTCAGGAGCGTGTTAATCTGCCAGCATGCTCCGCTTCACCCAGTCTCCCTGGAGAACTGGAATGAAATACTGTCTGTTGCACCCTCTAGCTGTAGCTCAGATTTTCTGGAGTAACTATATCCCCTACCCCCCACCCCCATTTGATTGTGTTTGAAATCCAGTCTGCCCGTGTCCCCACTGCCTGATGGAACAGACACTAGGGACACAGGCAGGCTGGATGTGCAGGTAAAAACCACCTTAGTGGCCGGGCACGGTGGCTCACACCTGTAATCCTAGCACTTTGGGAGGTCACAGCAGGTGGATCACTTGAGGTCAGGAGTTTGAGGCCAACCTGGCCAACATGGTGAAACCCCGTTTCTACTAAAAATTAAAAAATTAGCTGGGTGTGGCAGGCGCCTGTAATCCCAGCTACTTGGGAGGCTGAGGCAGGAGAATCGCTTGAACCAGGGAGGTGGAGGTTGCAGTGAACCAAGATCACGCCACTGAACTCCAGCCTGGGTGACAAGAGCGAAACTCGGTCTCAAAAAAAAACAAAAACAAAAGCAAAAGCCAAACAAACAAAAAATCACCCTAGCTAGGGTGGAGCACACACCACCTTTATTATAAACTGCCCCAAACCCTCTTAAGAAGGAGGTGGCTAGTCCCCTGAGAGTGCGGTTCACTTTGGGGCGCAGGAAACCAGAGAGAGCCTAGACCTGCTCCATTTCAAAGGCTCGCTCTGGAGGCCTGAGTGAGGAATTGGCTACATGTGATTGGGAGACATCAAGGGATCCAGGACCCCTGTGACCAGAGAAAAGGGGTCTAGGGTGCCCTCACACTAGGGTATTAGAAATGCTATGTTAAGGGCAATATGCAATAAACGGGAGGCTGGCGCTGCAGGGTTCAGGCACTCTGAGTCAGGCTGAGGCTTCGGAGCCTGCCCCACAAAGGCACGGCTGCAGAACGCAGCAAGCCTGCAGGGCCCTGCCTTTGTAACTGTGCCTCCCCTCCCCCGTCTCACCGTTCCTGTGCCACATTACTGTGAGATCTTGTGTGCTACTGTGTGCACAGCCCTCTGCAGTTCACAGTGGCCTTTCCACATCCCTTTTCCAGCTGAATTCGCCTGACTGACAGAGGGAGGTGGGACAGGGCTGGTCTGCACACTAGTGAAGTGCTGGTGGCTGCAGGGCTTTGGATCCCCATCCATGGCAGCCCCAGCTCCGTGGTCAGCTCCTCAGGAGCTGATATCCTTGTCCAGTGTAGAAAAGCGGATCAGCTTCAGGCTGGGTGGCTGGGGCTTCCTGTCATCCCAGAGGTACTCGGGGGACAGCACCTTGGACGGCTTGTTTGAGATGAAGCGACGATTCAGGTGGCTTTCCTCGCGCCGGGCTGCCATGATGCCATTGGCCTTGTCTGCCAGGATGGCCATGTGGCAGCCCCTGGTAAACTCATATACCCTGGCCACCTGCCCCCCGAAGACTTTCCCACCATAATAGAAGTCCCCTTCGCTGTCTGCCACAAAGGCAGTGGAAACACGCCTGCGCTCGTAGGGAAACTGCTGGCGGGGTATGGTGTAGTAGCTTGGGTGAACGGCAGCCACCAGGTCTCCCAAGGTCTCAGGGCCCCACGGGTTCTGAAACACCATGTCCACATCAAGGCAGAAGAGGTAGTCCACCTCCCGGTGAGCCCTCTTAGCAATGTGCTGGCTGATGGTCTCCATCCGGCGCATGCATGTCTCTTCCCAGTTGGAGTGACCCTGGATGGGGATGGTGCTGAGGAGCCGGTGGGGACCCAGTGGGACCCCGGGAACGGCTGCAGGATTGTCAATGAAGATATAGTAGTGCACCCGGTACCCACGCATGAAGAATTCCTCGGCTGACTCCAGGAAGGACTGGATGAAGTGAGTGTACCTAGTGATGATCACCGGGTCACCCATCGCTACCCCAGCCAGGCTGGGGTCCACTTACCAGCTCCCCATCTCAAGATGTCACTCTGCTCCGACCCTCTGGATCCTCATTTGTCCAATTCCCAAAATGCTAGTACCAGCCTCTTACGGCTGTTGTAAGCATGTTCCTGGTAGAGATTCTTTTTCTTTTACTTTTTTTTTTTTTTTTTGGAGACGGAGTCTCGCTCTGTCGCCCCGGCTGGAATGCAGTGGCACGATCTTGGCTTACTGCAAGCTCTGCATCCCAGGTTCATGCCATTCTCCTGCCTCAGCCTCCCAGGTAGCTGGGACTATAGGCACCTGCCACCACGCCTGGCTAATTTTTTTTTGTTTTGTTTTGTATTTTTAGTAGAGATGGGTTTTCACCATGTTAGCCAGGATGGTCTCGATCTCCTGACCTTGTGATCTGCCCGCCTCGGCCTCCCAAAGTGCTGGGATTACAGGCATGAGCCACTGTGCCCAGCCTCCTGGTAGAGATTCTTACGCTTCTAGACCAGGTGAAGTTTTACTGAGCAATTTCTAAGTGCCCAGCAACGTTCTAAGAATTCTTATGATCTTTGATCTTCATAAGCTGCCTTAAAGTGTGCCCATTACACAGGCAGGAACATTGAGTACCACGGAGAAGAAAGTAGCCAAGAAGCAGATAAGTGGATGAATTAAGGGAAAGCAGTTGAGCTAGATGCTGGGGGCATGGAGTGGGGTGTGGTTGACACAGCCCTGCCCCCAGGCCAAAACTCACTGGACAAGGGGGTCACCTGACCCTAGGTGGGCCATTCATCATCTGGCCATGCTTTAGGGCTTGGGGCCCCAGGAAGTTCCAGGAAGGAGTCCCAGGGGCCCAAAGGGAGGCTGCCAAGCGGCAGCTCCTAAGGAAGGCTGGTGGGGTCAGGGAGAGACGAGGGCAGAGGAGGGGTCCAGATGAAACAGGGAGGGGCAGTGGGGCCTCCTGACAAAGGTTCCTGCTGTCCCCTCATCTGGACTCTGCCTCCCATCTATGCTAGAGCCAGACCCCCTACCCCAGGAAGCCCCCATCCCACGATCACACCCTACTCTGCACTTTCTGTCTGCTCGGCACCTGGTTCCGATCCTCCTGGGTGCCCAGCAGGGTCCTGTGTGCACGTCTGGTCTCTTCCTGACTATAAACTCCTGTGGCTCAGGGAGACCTCCCTCCCCTTCCCCAGCCCACTACTCACTTCTCCATGGCAAACGCCGTGACCCCAATGGTCAGGTTCAGTGGCTGGTAGATGTGCTGCAGAAGCTCTGGGTTGAAGGTTCCCTCGGAGACGATGGGCGCTAACCAGGGTGTGAGTGTCAGCAGCTGTGTGGGCCTGGCAGCAGGGGGGCCGTGGGCACTGAGACCCTCCCCTGTGAAAACCTAAGTCTCCTCCCGGCCCTGGCTCTCACAGTGTGACCGAGGCAGCTTCGTCCCCATCTCTGGGCCTCCCTTTCCTCACATGGAAGGTGGGAATAATGACAGTCACCTCTCAGCAGCGTTGGGAAGAGCAGGAGTTAACGCACACCAAGGAGGAGCCTGGCATTGTCCATGTGTGCCGAGCCCCTAATAAGTGAGGGTCATTAAAAAGGGCAAGACAACATTTTTTTTTTTGTTTTGTTTTTTGTTTTTTGTTTTTTGTTTTTGTTTTTTTGAGACGGAGTCTCGCTCTCGCCCAGGCTGGAGTGCAAGTGGCGCGATCTCCTCCGCTCACTGCAAGCTCCGCCTCCCGGGTTCCCGCCATTCTCCTGCCTCAGCCTCCCGAGTAGCTGGGACTACAGGCGCCCGCCACCACGCTCGGTTAGTTTTTTGTATTTTTTAGTAGAGACGGGGTTTCACCGAGTTAGCCAGGATGGTCTCGATCTCCTGACCTTGTGATCCGCCCGCCTCGGCCTCCCAAAGTGCTGGGATTACAGGCGTGAGCCACCGCGCCCGGCCAACATTGTTAAGAACAATGGCCCGAGCACCTACTGAGTGCAGACACCGCAGATGTTACAGTACCTCTCATCTGCTCCTCCAACCTCCAGGGAGCTAGGTACTATTATCCACCTGCACAGAAAAAGCTCAGAGCAGTTGGGTACCCTGCCCAAGGTCACACAGCCCAGGTGCCTGACTCCCAGCCCTGTGTCTTTCCACAGTCCCTAACTCTCTGGGCCCCAAGGCCACCCTGATATTGGCACCTCCACTACCCCAACTTATAAATCAGAGCTCTTTCGGCCCCTCCCCCCATCCCCTTCAGGCCTCTCCATGACACCTACCTGTGCTCCAGCAGCTTGGGCTGGGGGTACTGTGACCTGCAACCAAGAAGGACCAGTGGTGGAGGGGAGCCACCACCCTCAAGGCCACAAAAGGGGAAATGCCAGTCTCCTTACCATGCCACGGGCTGGAGTGGCTTCTCCCTCTTGCAGTGCAGCTTCATGTTGCTGGTGGCAGACGTAAGAAAGAGCCATCATCATGGGACTGGGGACAGAGATACTCAGCACAGGAAGAAGAAGGAGTCAGAGGTCCCTGCGGGCGGGCACCCGGGGTCCATGCAGGCTCCCTCTGGCCTTCCCCCACAGCCCCACCCGACTCTACAGAGGAGCTGGAGACCCTTGCAGAAGTGATCTGTCCAGGGTTGTTGAGAGAGTGAGTGACAGGGCAGTGACTCGAACCCAGTGCTGCTTAATCCCAAGGCTGATGCTTTTCCAACCATGTCACTCTCGTTGTCTGAGAGAAGGTTTGAAAAGCTGCAAAGGGCCGGGCACGGTGGCTCACGCCTGTAATCCTAGCACTTTGGGAGGCCGAGGCAGGTGGATCACCAGGCCAGGAGATCAAGACCAGCCTGGCCAAGATGGTGAAACCCCGTCTCTACTGAAAATACAAAAAATTAGCCGGGCATGGTGGCGGGTGACTGTAATCCCAGCTACTCGGGAGGCTGAGGCAGGAGAATTGCTTGAACCCAGAAGGCAGAGGTTGCAGTGAGCCAATATTGCACCACTGCACTCCAGCCTGGGTGACAGAGCGAGATTCCGTCTCAAAAAAGAAAAAAAAGCAAGAAAAGCTGCAAAGGCCTGGTGACTGGGATCTCCGGTGAGCTAATTAACCTGAGCTCACTGTAATGGTCAGTTGTATGTGTTAACTTGGTTAGGCTGTAGTATCCAGTTTCTCAAACACAAGTCAAAGTGTTGCTATGAAACATTTTTTTTTTTTTTAGGAGACAGGGTCTTGCTCTGTTGCCCAGGCTGGAGTGCAGTGGCACAATCATAGCTCATTGCAGCCTCGACCTCCTGGGTTCAAGCAATCCTCCTACCTTAGCCTCCTGAGTAGCTGCACCTGCCAGGCACTCATTACCACCCCCAGCTGATTTTTAAAAATTTTGTAGAGATGGGGTCTTGCTATGTTGCCCAGGCTGGTCTGTGAAAGTATTCTGTAGATGTGATGAACATTCTATATCAGTTGATTTTATGTAAAAGAGAGTATCCTAGACAACCTGGGTGGGACTGATCCAATTGGTTGAAAGGCCTTAAGAACAGAACTGGTGGCCAGCCCAGGTAACTCACACCTGTAATCCCAGCACTTTGGGAGGCCGAGGTGGGCAAAGCACTTGCATCCAGGAGTTCAAGACCGGCTTGGGAAACATGGCAAGTCCTCGTCTCTACAAAAACAACAAAAATTAGCTGGGTGTGGTGGTGTACACCTGTGGTCCTGGCTACTTGGGAGGCTGAAGCAGGAGGATGGTTTGAGCCCAGGAGGTGGAGGCTGTAGTGAGCTGTAATCACACTACTGCACTGCACTCCAGCCTGGGCCACCCACAAAGTGGGACCCTGTCTCAAAAAAACAAACAAACAAACAAAAAAAAACCTTTCACCTGTGGGCTGCAGTGTCCACTCCTGTCTGAGTTTCAGCTACCTAGCCAGCCTCACCATCACATAAGTCAATTTTCCCAGGTACGTTGGCCTGTCTGTCTACCTGCCTACCTCTTACTGGTTCTGTTTCTCTAGTGGATCCCTGACTGCCATTTCTCTGCATCTGCAAAATGGGCAAAACCATCCTTAGCCCTAGCAGTGGTGGGCTAGCGGAGGGGCTCTTGGCCCATGTCCAGCATGGAGCAAGTCCTCAGTAAGCTGAGGGATCCTGGGCAAGTCTTGGCAGGCAGTCTGCATGGTCACTTTCAAAGTCAAACTGGGTGGAGAAGAAAGAAGGGGGTCCATGAAGGAGGTGCCAGGGCTGTAGGGTCAGAACCCTGGGATCACCTCTGGCTCTGCCACCAACTGGCCCAGGGACCTGGAGCCAGACATTTGACCCTATGAACTTTAGTTTCCTCATCCACAAAATGGGGACAATAAAACCATCCACTTAGAGTGTTTCCAGCAGGTGGAAGCGAGGCACAGAGAAGGGAAACACTGGCCGGGCGTAGTGGCTCACGTCTGTAATCCCAGCACTTTGGGAGGCCGAGGTGGACGGATCACAAGGTCAAGAGATCAAGACCATCCTGGCCAACATGGTGAAACCCCGTCTCTATTAAAAATACAAAAATTAGCTGGACGTGGTGATGCGTGCCTGTGGTCCCAGCTACTCAGGAGGCTGAGGCAGGAGAATCGCTTGAATGCGGGAGGCGGAGGGTGCAGTGAGCCGAGATCCCGCCACTGCACTCCAGCCTGGCGACAGAGGGAGAATCATCTCAAAAAAAAAAAAAAAAAAAAAAAGAAAAGGGAAAAGCCACCCAGCCAGCAGCAGCAAGAAAAGGCCCGAGGCCAATTGTCCCCAGGCAGAAGCTCGTAAGGGTCCCACCCACTGATGACACAGTAGTCTGCCAGGTCCTTGTAAGTTTCTTTTCTTTCTTTCTTTTCTTTTTTGAGATGGGGTCTCTCTGTGTTGCCCAGGCTAGAGTGCAGTGGCACAAACTCAGCTAACTGCAGCCATGACCGCCTAAGCCCAAGCGATCCTCCCACACCAGTCCCCTGAGGAACTGGGACCACAGGTACCCACCACCACACCCAGCTGTTTTTGTATTAATGTTTTTGGTAGAGACGGTGTTTCACCATGTTGCCCAGGCTGGTCTTGAACTCCTGAGCTCAAGCGATCTGCCTGTCTCGGCCTCCCACAGTGCTAGGATTACAGGCATGAGCCGCCTTGCCTGGTCCCCTGTAAGTTTCAATATGTCACGTATGATGGGATGACTGAAGCCTCCTTGACTCTTCCACTTCTAGGCTATGCTCTTTTATTTGTGGTAAAGTGTACAAAACACAAGATTTACTACCTTAGACAACTTTTAAGTGTACAGTTCAGTGGTATTAGGTACATTCACATTGTCATGCAACGATCCAACATTTGTGTCCAGACTTTTTCATCATCCCAAAAGGAAGCTTGGACCCTCATTAAACAAGAGGTTGCCATTGCCCCTCCCCCAGCCCCTGAGAACCGTAATTCTACATCTGCCTCTATGAACTTGAGTATGGAAGGTACTTCCTATAAGTGGAATAATTAAGTTTTTGTCCTTTTGTGAATAGTAGCTACTTTTTTTTTTCTTTTTTTAGATGGAGTCTCAGTAATCTTGTCTTCCCAGCTGGAGTGCAGTGGTGTGATCTTGGCTCACTGTAACCTCAGCCTCCCGGGTTCAAGTGATTCTCCTGCCTCCGCCTCCCAAGTAGCTGGGACTACAGGTGTGTGCCACCACACCCGCCAATTTTTGTATTTTTATTAGAGACGAGGTTTCATCATGTTGGCCAGACTGGTCTCAACTCCTGAGCTCAAGTGATCCACCAGCCTTGGCCTCCTGAAGTGCTGGGATTATAGGCGTAAGCCACCACACCCAGCCACGTTGCTACTCTTGAATCAACAATTTTTTCAAGTCAATTCGTCAAACTGACCCTCTGCCCTAGTTTCCTACAAGCAAGCATATTTCAGGGCCCTGCTCAGAAAGTCCTGGGATTTCAAGAAGGGGTCAGGAGTTAGAAGGGGCACCAAACAGCCCATTACCTCCCTGGCTCCTCTTTTCTCTCCACAAGCCCAGACACACTCCAGCTGCAGTGAAGAGTTACACACAAGAATACAAAAGCAGGCCGGTGTGGTGGCTCACACCTGCAATCCCAGCAAGGGTGAGTTGGGAGGATCCTTTGAGGCCAGGAGTTCCAGACCAGCCTGGGCAACATAGTGAGACCCTGTCTCTACAAACAAATAAAAAATGAGCTAGGAGGTGTGGTGGTGCGTACCTGTGGTCCCAGCTACTCGGGAGGCTAAGGTATGAGGATCACTTGAGCCCAGGAGGTCAAGGCTGTAGTGAGCTGTGATAATGCCACTGCACTCCAGCCTGAGTGACAGAGCCAGACCTTATCTTCCCCCACCACACACACACACACAAAAGATAGACAAACTGTAAAGAAGAAAAAAAAAGTTGTAGGTATACTCAGCCAAGGGTGATGATAGAGAACCCACAAACGGACCAAACAGAGAAGGTGGGGAGGAAGCACTTCACACAAGAAAAAATTCAATTAATGGGAAGACATAGGGAAATGAGAGTCTCACTAGTAATAATAATAATAAAAAAAAATTAAGTCCAGGGGTGGTGGTTCATGCCTTTAATCCCAGCACTTTGGGAGGCCAGTGGTGGGGGCAAAGCCTGGCTGAGGCGGGCAAAGACCAGACTGGCCAACATGATGAAACCCCGTTTCTACTAAAAATACAATAATTAGTTGGTGCGCGTAATCCCAGCTGTTCAGATGACTGAGGCATGAGAATTGCTTGAACGCGGGAGGCGGAGGTTGCAATGAGCTGAGATCACACCACTGCACTCCCGCCTGGGCGGCAAAGCAAGCCTGTGTCTCAATATAATAATAATAATAATAATAATCATCATCATAAATAAAATTTATACCAAAGAGGATAGCATTTCCCTCTCCCAATCAGCAAGGCAGGTTCATTTTTGTTTTCATAACCCCTGGTATTCCCAGCAGTAGCCCATGTGTATTACAGGGTGGTTTTGCTGAGTACTGCTCGGGCAGGGCACATGAATGAGTGACCGATGTGCTGTGGTCCTTCTGAAATAACCCGATAAGATGGATCAGAACCTATCCACATCCTCTGGCCACAAGGGAACATGTCTGAACAAAACGATCTTTGAAACGGAGAAAGGGTTATGCTGCTCATCACAAACTTAGAACCCTGGGAAACTGGGAGCAACATAAATGCCGAGAGCAATTGGTGGTGGGAAAGAGAGAGGGACTCAAAAATTACGTGCCAGCCCCCGGGTGGAATAAGATGATGGTGATCAGGCTGATGCGGTAGCTCATGCCTGTAATCTCAGCACTTTGGGAGGCTGAGGCAGGAGGATTGCTTGAGCCCAGGAGTCTGAGACCAGACTGGACAACACAGTGAGACCCTATCTCGTTTTGAAAAAAAGAGGATGGGACACACATTGAAAAATAAAGTTCAGTCTGGGAAAACAGAATAAAAACTGCAAAAACAGTATGACCACAACTGTTCTAAATAGCAAGCAGCCATTTTGCATTTAGAACCATGTAAATATCTAATCTGTTAAATTTGAAAGCGGAACAAACAAGCAAAGCAAACAACGAACTTTGGAATTGGAGTGTAATTTTTGACAGGTGAACCTGACAGGGTTTTCTTTTTCTTTTGTCTTTTCTCCTTCCTGGCTTCCTAATTTACTATATTCTATGTTTACAATATAAAACATGCCTTGTTAATTAGTGGTCTGTGATTCAGATGTTTAACTTTCCTTGAGTTGTCATGAAAAACAAAAGACCAGATGCTCCTCTGAGATTATCCCAACTCATTCTTTCAGTCTTAACTGTTAAAAAGTCAGACTTGGCCAGGCGCGGTGGCTCACGCCTATAATCCCAGCACTTTGGGAGGCCGAGGTGGGTGGATCACGAGGTCAGGAGATCGAGACCATCCTGGCTAACACGGTGAAACCCCGTCTCTACTAAAAATACAAAAAACTAGCCGGGCGTGGTGGCGGGTGCCTGTAGTCCCAGCTACTCGGAGGCTGAGGCGGGAGAATGGCGTGAACCTGGGAGGTGGAGCTTGCAGTGAGCCGAGATCGGGCCACTGCACTCCAGCCTGGGCCACACAGCGAGACTCCGTCTCAAAAAAAAAAAAAAAAAAAAAAGTCAGACTCGGCCAGGCGCGGTGGCTCACGCCTATAATCCCATCACTTTGGGAGGCCGAGGTAGGTGGATCACTTGAGATCAGGAGTTCGAGACCAGCCTGGCCAACGTGGTGAAACGCAGTCTCAACTAAAAATACAAAAATTATCCAGGTATGGTGGCAGGTGCCTGTAATCCCAGCTACTCTGGAGGCTGAGACAGGAGAATCTCTTGAACTGGGGAGGTGGAGGTTGTGGTGAGCTGAGATGGCGCCACTGCACTCCAGCCAGGGCGACAGAGTGAGACTCTGACTCAAAAAAAAAAAAAAAAAAAAAAAAAAAACTCCTTAAGTAAGGAGGACTTTGGTCACATGTTCATTTGTTCCTTGAATCCATGGAATACAAAACTGAGCAACAGGGTCAAGTCCTAAAAGCCCTGAGCCCCCGGCTGGTCACCAGGAGCAACAGCAGGCTATTTATGGGCATCATTGCACTCCCTGTTCTCAGTGGCCAGACACAGCAAGTGAGGCTCACAGCTGTGCAAAATGTGGAAGATCAGACCATGCAGGGAGCTGCAAGGATGCTGGAAGACCGAAATGGGAATTTCACTTCACATTTGTCACAGCCCTTAAATTACCTAAATACTATTTCATTTATCAGAAACATGAACTTGGAACTCAGGAACCGGCAGATGAAGTGAACTTAAATACTCTCCTGTCTCCCCAAGTGTGAGCAGCCCACAGGGCCCCCAGTTCTCCTAGCCCCACCCATACTTACAAGATCTCTGGGCAGGGGAGATAATAGGGGACATAGGAGACTGGCAGCCAGTTCTCAACGTATGCCCTGTGAAGAAAAAAAATCTGTTGATCCACTCTGCTCCAGAGGCTGAAAACACACCCCACGCACATCACTGGGAGTGAAGGTCTCCCACAGTGCATTAGGAGACCAGGTCCCCTGTCATTCGGTAGGTCTGGCTGACCTCGGAGGACAAAGCCTACTGGTATTCCCCGCATGTGTCACAGGGCCTGGCATGCAGTCATTCATTCACCCATGCAGTCATTCATTCCCAGGGAGTGTATATTCTTGATGCCAGGCCCCCCACACAAACAGCAGGGTGAGGGGCAGCCCCAGGAGCTTCATGGAAGGACAGAAACAAAGAGTGAATTTGGGAGTGTGAACAGGGATTCCCCATCAACATTGGTTGAAGGATGGTCCAGGCAGAGAAAAGAGCAAGTCAAGGGCCGGGCGCGGTGGCTCACGCCTGTAATCCCAATACTTTGGGAGGCCGAGGTGTGTGGATCACAAGGTCAGGAGATCGAGACCATCCTGACTAACACAGTGAAACCCCGTCTCTACTAAAAGTACAAAAAAGTTAGCTGGGCATGGTGGCGGGTGCCTGTAGTCCCAGCTACTCAGGAGGCTGAGGCAGGAGAATGGAGTGAACCTGGGAGGTGGAGCTTGTGGTGAGCCGAGATCATGCCACTGCACTCCAGCCTCGGCCACAGATCAAGACTCTGTCTCAAAAAAAATAAAAAATAAAAAATAAAAAAAATAAAAAAAGCAAGTCAAAGGCCAGGAGACCAGTACAAGACAGAATTCAGAAGCCAGGGACACTAGTTGGGTCTTGCTAGAGCTGGGATTGGAGGACAGGTGAGTCAGGAGGGGTTGGTGGGATCTGGAATCCTAGGAGGAGACCAAGGTTTTGGGGTTGACCTTCAGAGACAGTGGGAGTCCTGGGTGGGAATAGAGACAGGAAGAGTTCCATGGGGCAGACTCACCACAGGACACTGAGGCTTGTGCCCACCAACAGGCAGAACCCCAGACCCAGGGCCAGTCTCCTACGATGCATTGCTGGGGGCTGCACCAGAGCCTGGGCACCTGCAGAGACCTTACCGACCTGGGCAGATGAGGCTGTCCCCTTGCGGGGATGTCAAGCTCTGAGCCTGGTCTCTGAGGTCCCGGGAACACCTGCAAAGGAACGCTTTTTTTTGAGATAGAGTTTCACTCTTGTCACCAGGGCTGGAGTGCAGTGGCGCAATCTCAGTTCACTGCAACCTCTTCTCTTGGGTTCAAGCGATTCTCTTGTCTCAGCCTCCCGAGTAGCTGGATTCCAGGCATAAGCCACCACGCCCAGCTAATTTTTGTATTTTTAGTAGAGACGAGGTTTCTCCATGTTGGTCAGGCTGCCCGAGCTCAGGTGATCCTCCCGCCTCGGCCTCCCAAAGTGCTGGGATTACAGGCGTGAGCCACCTCGACGGGCCAGGAATGCTCTTTATCGGGAGACGGTGACCCCAGCCCTGCAGCCCTGCCCTCCCCTTGGTCACCCACTGGGGTCATGTGGACTCTGGGTCCCGCTGGATCCCGGGCTCAGCTCTGGCAGCTCTGGGAGGCGCACGATGGCAGTGGCTCGGTGCTCAGCTGTTACTTCCAGCAGCCCTTGGGAAAGGGGCTGGGAATGACTTCGCGGAGGCAGCGGACCCCTGCCTTGGCTCCCGCGTCTCCCTCGCTAGGTCCATTCTCGGAGGTGAGCCGAGGCCGCCGGGAGGGGCGCATGGGCCAGTCCACCGTCCGCTGGAAATCAAGCCCCGAGGCACAGCTAGGACACACGCAGTCCCAGCGCAGGATGAGACGGGAGGGCCGCCCAGGATTCCCCGAGCGGAGCGAGGTGGTCGCTGTCCACCTCTCTGGGAGGCAGGGCCCAGGTTCTCCATGGAACAATGGGAACGCGCCTCAACCTGCTGGCTTGGTGACCTTGGGTCAGTCATCCCCTGCTCCCGGCCTCAGTAGATGGGCGCCGGCACGCGGCGCCCGGGGGGAAGACGCACGGCAAAGGCTGTGAAACGCTGGGCGCAGCCTGGGCCACAGTGAGCGGAGGGCCGGGGTTCTGGGGATTAGGCCGCTGCCACTCGGGAGTGTCCGGCAAGCCCTCTCCCTCTCTCTTCCTCTGGGGCCTCAGTTTCCCCACCTGGGCCTCCAAGCCCCGTCTCGCCCCCGCCTCCCGCGAACGCAGAGCCCAGCCCCGAGCGCCACCAGCCCCAGTCCGTGGTCGAGACCCGGGACTCTGGGTCCGAGATGCGCACCTCCTGGGCTCAGGGCCCTCCTCCTTGGCCCCCTGCGCGGCAGGGACTGGTGGGGGCCGAGGGAGCGCGACTCTCCCTACCGGGTGCAGACTTACTCCTTGCTGCCGGACCGGCGTTAGGACGAATGGAGGGGCGCCACCCCGGCGCAGAAAACGGACTCAGCTAGCCTGGGCCTCCGCGATACCCGGGCGATCGGCGGCGCAGGCAGAGCCTGGAGCAGGGCAGGCAGCGGGGCCGCAGGCGAGGCTGGAGAAGCCAGGCAGGAAAGAGGGAGCCGCAGCCCCGCCCACCTACAGCAGGCCCCGCCCCTGCGGTCCGAGAGCCCTTTCCCTGCGGCCCAGGAGCTGGATCCCGGGGGACCGAGCGCCTGAGCTGACCCCTGGGTCTGGCTTCCGCTAGCTGCCTAGAACGCGGCCTAGGATGCAGCAGGCGCAGCTCGGGGGGCCAAGAAGCGCAGGTCCGGGGGCAGGGTAGGGTGCGGGTGGAGAAATGAAGCGATTTGTGGGGAAAACCTTACCTTGTTTATAAGAGCTTTGAAGCAGTCACGGAAAGGGAGAACCAGCTGGACGCCACTTGTTGTCCGGTTTAGGATCTGTCCTCCTTTGCTCGGGGCCTCTGAGCCAGGCGCCCCTGCCCAGAGAGGGGACACAAGTGAGTGGCTCCCAGAATTACCGGGAACCTCCGTGTCCTCTTCTGTGAAATGGCACTGATCGCACTTTGTTTCCACGGCCTGTCGGGGTTGCATTATCCCTTCCACAAAGGGCTGCTCTTGTCCACCCCAGGGACTCTGGGACCCCAGGAGAGACCCTCTTGCAGCTCACCAGAGGTCGGCCAGCACATAGGGTAGAAGGTTTTTGTAGCAGAAGCCTCTTCTAGGCAGGGTGTAGGAGGGGAGGGGCAGGAAGGCAAAATGAAGGAGCCCTAAGGGAAAATAAAGGAGACAGTGACCAAAGGGGTGGGGGCGTGGGACCCAGCCAGAGAGGGGCTCAGAGAGGTTACAGGTGTGCTCCAGGTCACAGTGTAGCTGAAAGTTGAAAACCCAGACCTGCCTGGTGCCTGGGTACAGCCTCCCAGTCCCTTCAGAGGTGTGATGATTACCTGTGTCCTTGGGGTTTCTCTAGAGCACCACAGGTTTCTGTAAGGCAGGGCCTGTTTTCTTAGTCTGCAGGAGCCTGGCACCGGCCCTGGGCACTGGTGAATGCTGTTTAAAAGGTCATGCTTCCACCTTTTAGCTGCAAACACGAGCTCCCTGGGACCTGGTCTGGGATCTGCTGATTCATTTTCATTACTCAGTTTATGTTTGCAGAGTTCCCTGGTCTGCCTTCCAGACACTGATGCCTCTCTGGGAATTGTTTTCTAATACAGCTTTAAGGTGACCAAGACAGGGCCGACCTAGCCCTATGGCTCTGCCTACTGGCCGCAGCCCTCCCTTGGCCCAACTAGCAGTGTCTCCATCCCTCCCTGCTGCACCCCCAGAGGAGAAAGAATTTGGTCTAAAGACAGCACTGGCCTGGAAGGGGCTGGATGCAAAGGTAAAGAAAGACAAAGGAGACATCCATGACTTACAAATGTAATAATCAAAGGCAAGGGAGGTAAAAGGAAGATGGGAGAAAACACTGTAGGTACATGTGGACATCTTTCTCATCCGGGAGTGAAGTGGGCTGAAATAGGAATGTAGGCAGAGACTTGCGGTGTTCAAGGGAACCAGAAAGAACAAATCCAAGCCAGGCAGAGTGGGAGAAGAACAGTGGGGAGAAGAGTCCCTGCTAGCCTTCCAGTTGTCTCTCTCTGTCTCTGTTTTTCTGTCTGTCTCTATATATGACTTAAAGAAAACTCTCATTAAATATTACTTAAGGCCAAGCATGGTGGCTCAAGCCTGTAATCCCACTATTTGGGAGGCCAGGGTGGGAGGATCATGTGAGCCCAGGAGTTGAACAGCAGCCTGGGCAACATAGCACAAGCTATGAGGCTGGAGCCAGGGTGCCAGAGTGAGACTATGTCTCAAAAATAAGCAAATAAATAACATTTTTGTTTTACTTAAGTATCTTTTTTTTTTTTTTTTTTTTTTTTAATGGAGTCTCGCTCTGTCACCCAAGCTGGAGTGCAGTGGCATGATCTTTTGAGACGGGGTCTTGCTCTGTCGCCCAGGGTGGAGTGCAATGGTGCAGTCTCGGCTCACTGCAACCTCTGCCTCCCAGTTCAAGCAATTCTCCTGCCTCAGCCTCCTGAGTAGTTGGGATTACAACACCTGGCTGATTTTTATATTTCTTTTAGTAGAGGGTTTCACCATGTTGGCTAGGCTGGTCTCGAACTCCTGACCTCAGGTGATACACCCACCTCGGTCTCCCAAAGCGCTGGGATTACAGGTGTGAGCCACTGTGCCTGGCCTTACTTAACTACCTTTTGAGGAGGTGGTGGGCCACTGAAGCTGGGACCCAGATCGGTGCTTCCACTGCTGGCTGTGGGTGAGATGCTGTCCCTGCTTTTGGGCTGTGAGCTCTCAGGACAGGAATGGTGTCTGGGGTTCACTGTCATATTTCAGGTGTCTGCACACAACAGGGGTGCTGGATGCATGCATGAGTGAAGGAATGAATGAACCCAAGACTTCTTTGTGTCTCAGATTCCTCCTCTGTCAAATAAGAGTACCGGCTTCAAGGGGCTGTTGGGAGGATGACACTTGTTCATTCATCTATTTATTCAATAAATGTGAAGTGCCTCCTGTACCTGAGGCTCTGTTCTAGAGGCTAGGAACACATGGTGAACAAGCACGTTCCCCGATGGTGTGGAGCACCCACCCCCAACCCCCAGCAGGGTTTAAATGAGGAAAGGTGGGTCTCAGGCACGTGGTCCGAGCTCAGCGAGAGCAGCTGCTGGGATCGGGAGGTCACGCGCAAGTTCCTGTGCAACAGCTCAAGACCAGCCTGGGTGGGGTCTGCGGTGGAGGGGATGTAGGATCCTTGGTCTGAACTCCCAGGCTATCCAGTGTCTCTACGTAACCATTCCCCTCACTGGGCCTCAGCTTTTCATCTGGAAAATGGGCTAGTGAGGATATCCATCTCTCAGTTTCTCCATAAATTGGTCTTGATCTTCGGAAGCAGACAAAGAAGGGACTAACTTCCCACTGGTAATCCTGGAGGGCTGAGGTGTGCGTTCATGAAGGGAACAGGGAAACGTCCTCTGCTGGGGGACTGGCTAAGTTCCCCCTTCTGGTTAGCGGCAGAGCTGGGCTGAGACCCCTTGGCTCCAAAGCCAGTCCTTGGGCTCCCCACCATGCACAGACCCTCTGTAAATGATCCCCAGCTGTGACCTACCTCTGGGATGCCACAGAATGCTCCAGAGTGTTTCCCAGAAATAAGGGAGTTCATGGTCAAGTCTGGGAACTCAGGTGAGCAGGAGTGGCAGAACCCCCCAGACCTTTCATCTCTAAGGGGAGGTGGGGAGAGTCTGCAGAGCTTCCCTAGAGGTGGAGCTGGGGTGGAGGGACTGGGCGGGGTGGGGGCAGACCCCGTGGCCCCCCGTGTGGGCCTCACTCTCCTCACCTTAGGAGAAGCTCCTGTCTGGAACAAGAGCCAGTGTTCTCCTGAGTGGCCAGCAGGCATCTCTGCAAAGCTCGATTTGGACCCAGACATTGATTTTGGCTCATCTTGGCCTTGGAACCTGGGGATGGGCAGCAGCAGGAGGGTCCTGAGGACAGATCCCAAGTCTCAGTACATCACCCAATGTTCTGCCCCTGCTTTGCTGAGTGACCTTGGACAAAGCCTCAGTTTTTTCCGCTATGCATCGCGGTGACAGCTTCCTTTAGTGCTTGTCAAGCTGTGCCTCTCAGAGGCCTAGGAATGGGGTGCCGGAGAGGAGATTCCTGTAGTGTGTCTGGGTTGGGGGTAGGGAGTACAGGCCTCATCCCAGCTCCACCCTGAGCAGCTCTGTCCTGTGTTGGATATATTGGGGTTCTACATCTATATTATCAGAACAATGTATCACTGCCTCAAAAAAGTGGGGTTTAAAGACTATAGGGCTGGGTGGACTCTGGGCCAGCCCTGCCCCTCTGGGGCTCCCTGCACTCTGTTCCTCGTTGACCTGGTGGTTCAGGAGGACAGGTGCATTCACATCCACACAGCTGGCCCACCCAGAACCCAGCAGCATCCAGGAGCCAGCCTCTGATCCAAGCCCATCATCCTGCACTAGCTAAGGCCTGGCCTGGATACAGGCAGAACCCACAGCACCCTGTCCCAGGGGAGCAAATCCAAGCACTAACTGAAACCCGCAAGCTAGGCCCGGAGGAGGGATCTCATCCAAGCACTAACTGAAACCAGCAAGCCAGGCCTGGAGGAGGGATCTCATCTAAGCACTAACTGAAACCAGTAAGCTAGGCCCGGAGGAGGGATCTCATCCAAGCACTAACTGAAACCAGCAAGCTAGGCCCGGAGGAGGGATCCCAGGGCTGGTTCCTGGGCCCCCAGTACCTGGGAGAGGAGCTTCTTGGCTGTGCTGGAAGCCACACCCAGACCTTGACCCCAGGAATGCCCAGAGAACACATGTTCAGCAGGCTCCCCTGAGAGCAGAAGGGGACACACTTCAGAAATGGTGGAAAGATAAAAATCCAGCCTCCGCCTGCATCAGGACAATGAAATAAGACAGTGAGTTAGATGGCATGTCTCACCTACCAAGTGTGCAGCCTTCCCCCCTAAAGCCCCTTGAGTGGAAAACACACAAACTCTCTCTCTCTCTCTCTCTGTCTCTCTCTCAAAGGGCTTCTTCTCTTCTGTCATTCAGCATCAACACAGAAGTCTTCTGTGGCCCAATGTGTGGGGTTTTCCCACACACACAGGCGACAGTCACCAGTTGGATGTCCTCTAATTCAATCTGATTCTGACACTGTCTACCTGGAGGTAGCATCAGATCCCCCAGGTTGAGATCTCAGTCCCACAAGGCTGCCCCCTCCCCCGCTTCCCACAGACACCGTGGCAAATCTGGGCTTCCAAAGACAATTGCTTGAACCCAGGAGGCAGAGGTTGCAGTGAGCTGAGATCACGCCACTGCGCTCCAGCCTGGATGATAGAGTGAGACTCCACCTCCAAACAAACAAACAAATCAGCAAACAAACAAATCTGGGCTTCCAGGGCTTCTGACCCACCAGCTGCAAACTGGGGTTCCCACAGCCTCCTCTTTGGGTTCAATTAATTTGCTAGAGAAGCCCACAGAACTCAGGGACACATGTTTACTGGTTTATTATAAAAGATATTAAAAAGGATACAGATGAAAGGATGTGTAGGGCGAGGTATAGGGGAAGGGGTGTGAAGCTTCCCGCCCTCCCCGGGCACCCACCCTCCGAGAGCCTCTACGTGTTCAGCCCTCTGGAAGCTCCCTAAACCCTGTCCTCTTGGGCCTTTTATGGAGGCTTCATTGGATAATCGGATAGGGATGACTGAAGCATGGACAACTGTGTAGAAACGTGGTTGAACAAAAAGGGCACGGTCTAGCATTAGAGCACGATCTAGCATTAGCACATGGTCTAGCATTGGCCCACGGTCTAGCATTGCCCCACGGTCTAGCACTGGCGCACAGTGTAGTGTTGGCGCATGGTCTAGCGTTGGCCCACGGTCTAGCATTGGTGCATGGTCTAGCATTGGCCCACGGTCTAGCACTGGCACATGGTCTAGCACTGGCCCACCGTCTAGCACTGGCACACGGTCTAGCATTGGCCCACGGTCTAGCACTGGCACACGGTCTAGCACTGGCCCACGGTCTAGCACTGGCGCACAGTCTAGCATTGGTGGAGTGGGAAACTCACAAGGGCTGTCTGTGTAGATTCTTCTTGGCTTCTCCCTGCAGCATTCCTTCCTCCAGGGAATGGAGCAGGACTCCTAAGATGGGGATCTTGTGACCTACAATTAGACAAGGTGGGTCAGATAATTTATGGCCAGACAGAAAGGCAGGGGAAGATTCTTGCCCTGGGGAGAAAAAGGAGCAGGTGAAAGGAGGGCAGGAGAAGGTCAGAGAGAGAGAGAGAGATACTCTGTTTCTGAGGCCTGCTTCTGAGACCTAAAGCACCCCAACATTATAACAAGGGCTATGGGAGTTACGAGCCAGGAATCATGGCTGGAAATGTGTATATATATGGCACGATATCACACCCCTGAAATTCGAAGCCCTTGGAGTGGCTGAGGGGGATGGACACTTTCCCCGGGCAGTGGGAGGGGGTGTCTGGACTCTCCTCCTGGAGGGTGAGTTGGCACTAAGACCCCAGCACACCCCCCCTTGGATTCAGTTTGTCTACTTCTAGAAAACAGGAAAGCTTTAGAGGCATGAACAAAGGGTTCAAGTTCGAGGAGAGTTATCTTTGCCCATCTCAGAGCCCTGAGTGGCACACTCGCCCCCTAGCCTTGAGCAGGGGGATCTGGTGTCCCTGGAGGAGGAAACGCCCTGCAACCATTAAAGGTGCCACTGTTGGCGGGGATGCGGTGTGATCCCAGCTAGTTGGGAAGCTGAGGTAGGAGAATTGCTTGAACCTGGGAGGCGGAGGTTCCAGTGAGCTGAGATCGTGCCATTGCACTCCAGCCTGGGCAACAAGAGTGAAATTCTATCTCAAAAATAAATAAATAAATAAACAAAATCCCAGCCTACCCCATTAATTCAGCTCATGGTTCACTGAGGGGTGTGCTGACCTCTGTCTGACACCAGCATTTTTTTTTTTTTCTTTGAGACAGGGTCTTGCTCTGTCGCCCAGGCTAGAGAGCAGTGGCATGATCATGGCTCACTGGAGCCTCAACTTCTTGGGCTCAAGCCATCCTCCTGCCTCAGCCTCCCAAGTAGGCTGGGACCACAGGTGCATGCCACCACACTCAGCTAATTTTTCTGTAGAGATGGGGTATCCCTATGTTACCCCGGCTTGTCTTGAAACCCTGGGCTCAAGTGATCCACCTGCCTTGGCCTCCTGAAGTTCTGGGATTACAGGTGTGAGCCACCATGCCTGACCTGACACCAGCATTTTTTTTTTTTTTTGAGATGGAGTCTCACTCTATCTCCCAGGCTGGAGTGCAGTGGTGCAGTCTCAGCTCACTGCAACCTCTGCCTCCTGGGTTCAAGCGATTCTCCTGCCTCAGCCTCCCAAGTAGCTGGGACTACAGGAGCATGCCACCATGCCTGGCTAATTTTTTTTTGTATTTTTAGTAGAAATGGGGTCTTACTATGTGGCCAGGCTGGTCTCAAACTCCTGACCTCGTGATCTGCCCGCCTCAGCTTCTCCAAAAGTGCTGGGATTACAGGTGTGAGCCACCATGCCCAGCTAACTTTTTGTATTTTTACAAAAATACAAATCCAGGCTCCTGGCCTGGATTTTAAACAAAATAGAAAACATTAGAGAGTGGTCTCCCAGGAAGGGCCAGGGTTTCGTGGACTGCTGGTCTCAGGTGTGTGTGTGGATGCCGTCAGACACGAAGTGTTCCAGATGGGGGACGGGGCAGGTGTGGCAGGTGTGGGAGGGGGTTGGGGTAGCCCAGGACACCTGTACAGGAGAGGCCTGTTGGCCTCTGACATTCTTGCTCAGGGCTCCCCATTCCCAGGAGAGTGGGAAGCCTTGTCTTTGAGCCAGACAGACCCAGATAAATCCCCAGCACCGCTACTTACTGGCCAGGCGGTTGTTTGCATTTCCCACTTAGAGCATGGGGGAACCATGGTCCCCACCTCAGAGGCTTGGTTGCAGATGACACATGGTTTGCTCTCCAGCCCCTGGTGCACACTGATAGCAGCTGGTGGGTGACTGCACCTGCGTCTGACCTGGCTGTGCTACGCAGCTCCCTCACCCAGCCCACTGCTTTGAGCTTGACCAGGCACTATGGTTACCTCTCAGTCACCAGGTGCCCTCCCGGCTGAGCTGTCCTGGCCTGAGGAGACCACTTACTCCTGCCTCTCACAAAGGGGATGCACGCAGAGACCCCAGGGAGGCAGAAAGGAGGCAGCCCCTGGCTGTGCGGGGGTTTTTCTACTTACAAAGCTCCTGGTGCATTCGCTTCAGGCTCTGTGCCGAGGCAGCCCGAGCTGGGCAGGAACCACAGGTGCACCGCTCTCTGGCTGAGAGGCTTTACTCATGACCGTTTCCCTCTCTGAGCACCAGCTTCCTTGTTTAGAACAGAACAGGGATCCACGGTGAAGACCCCTGCTCCCAGGTTGGATGGCATCATGTACCTCAGACCCCGCGGGAGCTTCCTCTTTTGCACGCCAGCACCAGCCAGCAGAGCAAGAGCATTAATGCCCCAGGGACGACCCTCTACCACAGAGGCGGAGCCCATCCAGGTGGGACACTGGGAGGCTGAGCCGAGACTGAGCCCAGGCGCCCACCGCGGAGCTCGCTCATCAAGGCCACTCTCTGGCTCCCCTCCTCCGGGCTCACCTTCCCATGTCCTCACTCAGGTGTCCTGGGATCATCTGTAGCAAATGATGTGTCTCCAAGTCCTTGTCTGCTTTCAGGGACCCAGACTCTGCCAGGGTTCCACACTGGCTGCAGGACTTGAGCAGGTGGTCTCCACCTTCTGGATTTGAGTGTCCTCGTCTGTAAAATGGGAACAAAAGTCCTCACTCATGAAGTCATTAAAGGAGACACGGCATGTGCATGTGCAAAGTGATCCACAGTCAAAATGCCAATCAATTGCAAAGGGAAATGCAAATCGTGGGAAGAAACCGGAGCTCGCCAGGCTGAGGAAGGGCTGCTGGCAGCCTGTCCAGACATAGCAAGCCACTGCCAAGGGAGACCCTGGCAGAGTCGGATCACTGAGCAATGGAATAAGAGACAACTGACAAAAAAGATAAGGCGGCAGAGGTTTTCAAAGAGAACAATTTAAGCACTAGAAGATGTAAGAGCCCTTAGGAAAAGTAACGAGGTCCTAGAAGATTTCTGCTGACACGCTATAATTTCGTTGTAAAAACTGTGTCACACATACCTAATCTACAGCGGACTTATTCATTGTTGTTTCTAAAACTCAGTGTATACTTGCAATTATAGCTTCCTTTTTTGGGGGGAGGTGGGACAGTCTTGCTCTGTCACCCAGGCTGGAGTGCAGTGGCGCGATCTTGGCTCACTGCAACCTCTGCCTGTCAGGTTCAAGCAATTCTTAGCCTCAGCCTCCCGAGTAGCTGGGATTACAGGTGCCCGCCACCATACCCGGCTAATCTTTGTATTTTCAGTAGACATGGGGTTTCTCCATGTTGGCCAGGCTGGTCTCAAACTCCTGACCTCAGGTCATCCACCCGCCACAGCCTCCCAAAGTGCTGTGATTACAGGCATGAGCCACCGCACTGGGCCACATTTTGTTAAATATACATTTAACTGGCCGTGGTGGCTCACACTCATAATCCCAGCACTTTGGGAGCCTAAAGTGGGCAGATCCCTTGAAGCCAGGAGTTCAAGACCAGCCTGGGCAACATGGAGAAACCACACTTCTACAAAAAATATAAAAATTAACTGGGTGTGGTGGTGTGTGCCCGTAGTCCCGGCTACTTGGGAGTCTGAGGTGGGAGGATTGCTTGAGCCTGGGAGGATTGCAGTGAGCTGAGATTGCAATACTGCACTTCAGCCTGGATGACAGAGTAAGACCCTGTCTTAAAGCAAACAAGCAAACAAAAAGGCTACATTTATTTTTCACATTTTAATTATTTAATTTTTCAAGATCAAGTGCCAAGTAGGCCTTTTCTCCATTATTTCTTTCAAGTACAGGCCTCTCTTTTGGTAAAGTGGCCAATTCCCGGTGCCTATCATCCCCGCTAACCCGATGGACCGCCCTACACGTCACAGAGTGGGCGTGAGCCCCACGTGCGGAGTGACCTTGTTGGGTCATGCCCACTGAGGCACACAGCTGGGCACACAACAGGACCAGAGAATATTTGCTGAATGAGTGAATGAATCAGGAAGCTACGGTGCCGATGTTACCACCTGTTAAAAGAAAACTTCAGATAAGTTAAATTTGATGGCGTTTAATTGAAAAAAAAAAAAAAAAAGAAATGATTCACAAATCGGGCAGCCTCCAGAATCACAGCAGATTCAGAGAGACTCTGGGGGTTCCTTGTGGTCAGAACAAATTTATAGACAAAAAAGTAAAGTGACGTACAGGAATCGGAAGCGAGGTGCAGAAACAGTGAGATTGGTTGCAGCTTGGTGTTTGCCTTAGTTGAACACGGTCTGAACACTCAGCAGTCTATGAGTGGTTGAAGTACGGCCTCTGAGATTGGCCAACACTCAGCCATTGTTATAGGTGCATACTACTAAGTTGGGTTTTCCATTTTGTTTGCCTATTAAGCCAGGTAATGGTTGATCCACCATGACTCAAATATAGAGGTAGGGAGTCCCTTCTTAGGCCATATTTAGTTTGCTTTAGCAATTCCCCTCTTTTGGTCAGCCTTTCAATTTAGAGAGATTGACCAAAACTTTGGGCATTGACGCCACTGTCTGTCACCATTGTAAAGACTTATTTGGTCTCAGTGTGGAATTCACAAGTCTTCTTTAGCTTCAGTTTGGAGTCTCACAAGTCTTCTTTGATGTTAATATGGAATTCACAAGTTGCAGCTTTGTACCAGCTAAGTGATTCTTTATGTACTTTTTGACCTGGTTGGAATGAGACCATTCAACTCTCAATGGATGGCTGCATACGAAACATTTAATACTTGAGAGGATACAGTGTAACAGAGTGACGATTATTATGACTATCAAGAGGATACTATCAACATGCCAAAGCGTACTCCTTAATAAGCGTGCTTATGAAACGAACTGAACCAAATTAGCCAAGTGAAGGTTCAGACAATATAGGCAGTTGAACAGTATTATCCTCGTTTGGAGTATGATAGCGATTAAGAATCATGGTTTGCTGTAAAGTAGCGTGACTTAGAGTTACTCATTTTCATTGTTACACTGGTAATACAAGTCATCATGACTTGGAAACCTACTAGAAGAATTATAAGGATTAGAAGCCCTTGGAAAACCCAAGCTTGCCATCCACCCTTAGGCGGCCTGCAAACCGTTAGCTGCTCCTGTAAATACATCGTGGGCTCTTTCCTCTTAAGAGATGTCTTTAATGTATTTGGTGGCAGTGTCTAAGGAAACAGCAGTATCAGCACCTTTTAAATTAAGCTTCCTGTGGTAACAAAATCAGGTAAGAGATAAGTACGATATTCAGTTTTGTTTAACACCAAACCTAGGCTTCCAGCTTGAGCAAAAAGAGGATCTGAGGCGGCACGATGTTCCGTTAAGTGTTTTTGTTGAATACGTGTGTTGTCATCTACCTTTTTTTTTGTTTGTTTGTTTTTTGAGATGGAGTCTCACTCTGTTGCCCAGGCTGGAGTGCAATGGTATTATCTTGGCTCACTGCAACCACCACCTCCTGGGTTCAAGCGATTCTCCTGCCTCAGATTCCCAAGTAGCTGGGATTACAGGCATGAGCCACCACACCCGGCTAATTTTTGTGTTTTTAATAGAGATTGGCTTTCACCATGTTGGCCAGGTTGGTCTCAAACTCCTGACCTCAAGACATCTGCCTGCCTCTGCTTCCCAAAGTGCTGGATTACAGCCATGCCACCGTGCTCAGCCCTGTCATCTGCCTTTCTGAGAGTAGCTTCTACCCATCTGAAACCCTGGGAGGTCTGATTGGATTAAAAAATCCAAGATTTTTCCCAATTTACAAATTAGCTTTAAATTCCATACAACTGGTATCTCACTACCACCAAGAGTGCGCCCGCAGGAACCCCACTGGAATCTTTCTTCAGTAGAAACTAGCTTATCCTTTGCCAGGTGCGGTGGCTCACACCTGTAATCCCAGCACTTTGGTTTGGGAGGCCGAGGCAGGCAGATCATGAGGTCAGGAGATTGAGACCATTCTGGCTAACATGGTGAAACCCTGTCTCTACTAAAAATATATACAAAAAACAAATTAGTTGGGCGTGGTGGCGGGCGCCTGTAGTCCCAGCTACTAAGGAGGCTGGGGCAGGAGAATGGCATGAACCCGGGAGGCAGAGCCTTGCAGTGAGCCAAGATGGCACCACTGTACTCCAGCCTGGACGACAGAGTGAGACTCTGACTCAAAAAAAAAAAAAAAAAAAAAAAGAGAAACTAGCGTATCCTCGTCTACTAGTGCTAATTTCAGTTATTGATCGTTGTGGCCTCCGATCATAAGGGCCATCATGAGAATTTTCAGGGGAAGCTATTTGAAAGGCAGGAGCAGGCCATGCCAAATAACAAGAACCAAACCAGTGAGGAGGTAGAACAGAATATGCAGATTCTTCACAGACCCAATACAGACCTTTGGGGATTGGAAAAGAGGGTCACCTACTTGCATCTGAGCAGAGATCAGTCAGGTTTGTTCAACCATAAATCTGCATACCTCCTGAACAACATCCAGTGGGAAGTTTACTTTTATGTGGCCCTTTTATTGCATGTTGTAAGGGTATATAACCACATCTAGTAAAAAGAGATCCTACTGGATTTAATTCAGTTACATTATACAAGCAACCACTTGTATCAACATAAATAATTCCCAAATCTTGAGTGCGAGATGCCTGGAAGCACAATATACCTTTTGCTGGCATCACTTGGATTTTTTTTTTTTTTTTTTTTGAGACGAAGTTTCGCTCTTGTTGCCCAGGCTGGAGTGGAGTGTAATGGCACGATCTTGGCTCACTGCAACCTCTGCCTACCAGGTTCAAGTGATTCTCCTGCCTCAGCCTCCCCAGTAGCAGGGATTACAGGCGTGTACCACCATGCCTGGCTAATTTTTGTATTTTTAGTAGAGATGGGGTTTCACCATGTTGGGCAGGCTGGTCTCGAACTCCTGACCTCAGGTGATCCACCTGCCTCAGCCTCCCAAAGTGCTGGGATTACAGATGTGAGCCACTGCACCCAGCCTTGGATTGGTTTTTTTATGTTTGGTAATGATCGAGTTATCAATTGAAAAAGTTAGAGTGTTGGTTTTAGTGAGTGTAGGAAGCAAGTAGCAGTGATGTTTAGAATATCAAGAACTTTCTGTTCTTCCCTTGGAGTTTCAGGTAACTCTCATTGGGAACGCAGAGGGGCCATGGGCACCATTGGAATCATTTCCTGGTTTTTTGGCATTAGCCCACAAACCCAACAATTACTCTTGTTTTGTGCTAGAGCATAAACTTGAGCTAAAGCCATCCACTGATTATGGTGCCATAGGTTTGCCTGTAGGCAAAAGGACAGGAGTAGGGCAGAAGATGAGGAAAACAGAAAAACACATAAGGCTTTCTTGATGATTGAGAAGTCTTGATCCATAATCTTGGGAAAGTCGTCCAAAACTAGGATGCTATCTGCTTCTGAGGAGAGATTTCCTTGGTCAGCTTTACTTTAAAGTCTCCAACAGGTGTACAGTTCCAGGAGTCTGAAGGGGCCTTTTTTTTTGTTTTTTTTTGAGACGGAGTCTGGCTTTGTCACCCAGTCTGGAGTGCAGTGGCGCGATCTCGGCTCACTGCAAGCTCTGCCTCCCGGGTTCACACCATTCTCTTGCCTCAGTCTCCCGAGTAGCTGGTACTACAGGTGCCTGCCACCACGCCCAGCTAATTTTTTGTAGTTTTAGTAGAGACGGGGTTTCACCGTGTTGGCCAGGATGGTCTCAATCTCCTGACCTCGTGATCCGCCTGCCTCAGCCTCTCAAAGTCCTGGGATTACAGGCGTGAGCCACCGCACCCGGTCTGAAGGGACCCTTTTGACTCATGAGACGTGGACCCAAAGTTCAAGGCCCTGAAGCTTCACTGCAGTGTGGGTGGTGAGGAGAACTTGGTATGGTCCCTTTCAACGAGGTTCAAGAGCGGTCTTCCTCTAATGTCGTTTCCGGAAGACCCAGTCTCCAGGTTCCAGATCATGGAGGATTTGATTGTCTGCAGTTGGTGGATCTGGAAAAATTCCCATACCTGGTGGAAGTATACTTTGGTATAATACATTAAAGTCTTGCAGTATTTAGTCATATCAGAGCTCAAGAGATCAGGAGAAGCACGAAGTGCTGTTATTAGGGACATAGGCCTTCCAGTGACTATTTTATAAGCGGTCAATTTGTGTTTTCCAGTGGGAGTGGATCTGATTGCAATTCAAGTTATTTCCTTTGGCCAAGGCAACCCAATTGATTCAGTTAACTTTGCCAATTTCAGTTTTAATTTGCCATTTGTTCTTTCAACTTCCCTGAAGACTGAGGGTGATAGGGACAATGGTAATTGCACCCTGTCAGTAACACCTTATTGAACTGCTTTATAATTTGCCCAGTAAAAGGAGTTTCTCTATTGCTGGAGATTTTTAGAGGGATCCCCCTTAAAGAAAAGACATTTTAAAATAATTTCTTAGCTACGGTCACAGCATCAGCTTTCCTATATGGGAAGGCCTCTATCCAACCAGAAAACATACAAACTGTTACAAGAACATACTGATACCCCATTGCGGGTCACAACGGAATTAAGTCCATCCGTAAACGCTGAAATGGTTCATCAGGTGGTGGAAATATACGACCTGAAGTTTTGATTGTTTTTCCAGGATTATGAGTTTGACAAGTCAAACATTGATTATAAACCATTTTAGCGATTTTGGAAGTCACCCCACCAGTATTTTTTCATAATTTGGATCATTTTGTCTGTTCCATGATGAGTTGTGGAGTGCAGAGTTTTCTTTCTTTTTTTTTTTTTTTGAGACGGAGTCTCGCTCTGTCGCCCAGGCTGGAGTGCAGTGGCCGGATCTCAGCTCACAGCAAGCTCCGCCTCCCGGGTTTACGCCATTCTCCTGCCTCAGCCTCTCGAGTAGCTGGGACAACAGGCGCCCGCCACCTCGCCCGGCTAGTTTATTGTATTTTTTTTAGTAGAGACGGGGTTTCACCATGTTAGCCAGGATGGTCTCGATCTCCTGACCTCGTGATCCACCGGTCTCGGCCTCCCAAAGTGCTGGGATTACAGGCTTGAGCCACCGCGCCCGGCCGGAGTGCAGAGTTTTCAACAATGGAAGCTTCAAAGACTCAGGAAGGACCAGGCGGCCATCCGGGCCCTCCGTGAGTCTGTGCTTCACATTAAATTTACATTCTTTTTCAGCACTAGCTGATTTAGCAGAAAAATCTGCTAAAACATTCCCCTGATATTTGGGTTCAGTTCTACAAGTATGAGTTTCAATCTGTTTCTTTTGTTTTTTTTTTTTTGAGACGGAGTCTCGCTCTGTCGCCCAGGCTGGAGTGCAGTGGCCGGATCTCAGCTCACTGCAAGCTCCGCCTCCCGGGTTCACGCCATTCTCCTGCCTCAGCCTCCCGAGTAGCTGGGACTACAGGCGCCCGCCACCTTGCCCTGCTAGTTTTTTGTATTTTTTAGTAGAGACGGGGTTTCAACATATTAGCCAGGATGGTCTCCATCTCCTGACCTCGTGATCCGCCCGCCTCGGCCTCCCAAAGTGCTGGGTTTACAGGCTTGAGCCACTGCGCCCGGCCATGAGCTTCAATCTTAATAACAACAGTCTACAATGGTAACAGGATAGCAGAAAGGGGCTTATTTACTAGGAGTCCATTTTTGATGGAGGTCCCACTAGAGGTGAGAAACCCTTGTAGTTTCCATATCATGCCAAAATCACGTACCACTCCGAAAGCATATCTACTATCTGTATAAATATTTACTGACTTGTCCTTAGCTATATGACAAACTTGGGTCAGGTCAAAAAGCTCTGCAGGTTGGGCTGACTTAAACTACGGAAGAGTTTCCTTCTCTATTAACTCATTTTGGGTGGTAACAGCATATCCTGCCTGGTATTTTCCTTCTGAGTTTTTAGGATAGGACCCATCAACAAAAGGTATTAATTCAGGATTATCAAGTGGAGTATCTTGTAAATCAACACGAGGGGCCACTATTTCTGACACTACACTTACACAATCATGGTCTTCACCATCGTCAGGCAGAGGTTACAGAATAGCAGCGTTAAGTAGATTACAACATTTTAGATGAAGATTAGGAGATAGCAGTAATTCATAAGATGTTAGTTTACTTACTGAAAAATGCTGGGTTTGGTTGGAATTTCACAGACTTTCCACAGCACGTGAGGTTTGCAAATTAAGTTCACTTCCTAAAACCAGATCTGAGGAAGCTTCTACCAGCTTGGCAGTTGCTGCTACTGCTTTTAAACAGTTAGAATAAGCCTTAGAGTCTGGGCCTAATTGCAGGCTATCATATGCAATGGGCCTATGTTTAGGATCATGTTCTTGTGTAAGGACTCCTAATGCCTGATTGTCACACTCACGAACAAACAAGGTGAAAGGCTTAGGGTAATTCGGAAGTCCTAAAGCTGGGGGCTGTTGTAAGGCCAACTTCATTTGGCTAAAAGCCTGCTCATGACTATCTTCCCAAGGTAAAGGCTCTGGTACGGCATTTTTAGTGAGTTCATACAATGGTGAAGCTATTAAGGAAAAATTTGGAACCCAGGATCTGCAATATCCTGTAAGTCCGAAAAAGCCTCTTAATTGTCTTTTGGTTTCAGATCAAGGAAAATTTTGAATAGTTTTTATCCTCTCAGGTGAGAGGAAATCCCTTCAGCAGTCAAGTCATGTCCCAAATAGTAGACTTTTTTTTTTGAAAACTGAAGATTTTCCCGTTGAAGCCTTGTGACCTTTATATGCAAGTTTCTGTAAAAGGTAAACTGAGTCCATTTCAGAGCACTCCTTAGTGGGAGAGCACAACAGTAAGTCATCTACATACTGAATGAGAGTAGAATTTTGAGGAAATTGTAGTGTTATTAAGTCCTGATGCAATGCCTGGGAAAAATATGAAGTGGCTTTGGTAAACCCTAGTGGCATTACAGCCCAGGTGTATCGTCTATTTTTCCAAGTAAAGGCAAACAAGTATTGACCATTTTTTTTTTTTTAAGATGGAGTTTTTTTTGTTGAGATGGAGATTTTGTTGCCCAGGCTGGAGTGCAATGGCATGGTCTTGGCTCATTGCAACCTCTGCCTCCTGGGTTCAAGCGATTCTCCTGCTTCAGCTTCCCAAGTAGCTGGGATTACAGGTGCCTGCCACCATGCGTGACTACTTTTTGTATTTTTAGTAGAGACGGGGTTTCACCATGTTGGTCAGGCTGGTCTCGAGTTCCTGGTCTCGAGCTCCTGGTCTCAGGTGATTCACCCGCCTCGGCCTCTCAAAGTGTTGGGATTATAGGCATGAGCCACCAAACTTTCTTTATGAACTGGAATGCTAAAGAAGGCTGAGCAGATATCTATTACTGTGGACCAGTTGGAACTAATTGGCACTGTAGATAATAAAGTATCAAGATTTGGAGCTCCAGGAAATCTTGTTATTACAATTTTATTAATTGCCCGTAAATCTTGAACAAATTTCCAGCCTCATCCATTTGGTTTTTTAACTGGTAGGTCTGGAGTGTTACAAGGGCTGGTACATGGGATTATGAGTCCTTGTTTAATTAAATCTTCTATAATTGGCGAGAGCCCTTGAATTACTTCAGGTTTTAGAGGATATTGGGGTAATAGAGGCAAAGGTTTAGAATGATCTCTTTGTACTTTTATAGGTTCCAAGCTTTTAATTCTTACCATATAATTTGGGGAAGAGGTCCAAAAACATTTAGATATTTTGAAAGATCAGGGATATTATGGGCCTGAGTTTCTATCTTACAGATTTCTGCCTGTAGACAGCATACGATTCTAGTTCAGGAGAATCAGGAAACTCTAAGATTATTTCTCCTGAGAAAAATTGTATGTGCCCTTCTAGCTTTGAAAGTAAATCTCGCCCTAACAAGTTTACTGGAGCAGTATAACACAGTAAAAAAGTGTTTTTCTGAAAAGGGGCCCAAAGTTAATTGGATTGGTTCAGATATGGGAACCTCCTGAACTTGATTTGAAACTCCCACCACAGAAATGACCCTTTTACTCCGAGGGATTTGTTGGCTTTTTAAAGTGGAGTTTATGGTAGATAGAGTAGCCCCCATACCCCCAAGGACTGTACACAACTCCCCATTTATTTTAACCTGCTTCTCCACGTTTGATTTAAAGGTGTTAAGGAGAGCAATCTACTGGAGAATCCCTTGGAACCTCATCAAGGTTGATTTTTATCAGGAGGACTAAGGTCTCTTGGGCTCCCTCTAGTGGTAAAACAGTTTGGCCAAAAGGGAGGCTCATTGGTGGACTGATACAAAAGCGGACAGTCCCTTTTCCAGTGCCCTGGTTGTTTGCAATACAGGCAGACATCTTGGGGTAAAGAACTTCTTGTTCTAGGACCTCCTGATTGTAATTTAAAATGAGAAGGAGGCGGGGCGCGGTGGCTCACGCCTGTAATCCCAGCAATTTGGGAGGCCAAGGCGGGCGGATCATTTGAGGTCAGGAGTTAGAGACCAGCCTGGCCAACATGCTGAAACCCTGTCTCTATTAAAAATGCAAAAATTAGCTAGGCACGGTGGCACACACCTGTAATCCCAGCTACCTGGGAAGCTGAGGCACGAGAATCGCTTGAACCTGGGAGGTGGAGGTTGCAGTGAACCGAGATCTTGCCACTGCACTCCAGCCTGGGCAATAGAGCGAAACTCCGCTCTAAATAAATAAATAAAATGATTGGTTCCTTGGGTCCCGGTCCCTGTAACTGTTGTCATTGAAGGGCCATAAGCTTGTTAGCCTTTTGAGTTTTTTCTTGCTCTAGATCCTCTCAAAATGTTCAGCTAAGGCCAACAATTCAGTCATATCTGTAACTTCCTATCCCAACTTACGTATTTTAATTAAATTGCTGAGTCCGGGATGGAGTCCATTTACAAATAGAGCACTTAATGCCGTTTCAGTCCCTGTAGGAAATACTTCTTGTGGTACTTGGATCCCAGAATGTTTCACAAACAGCATTTCTAAGTGAGTTCTGTAATCCGAAACAGGTTCATCCTTTTTTGTTGTTGTTCACAAGATTGTATGATGGACCAGTCAATTTTTTTGTGGAAACATTTTAGGAATTGAATTTAAAAGGTTTTCAGCAATTTTTCCAGTGACTTTTGGTCCTTCTTGTGAGGAGCTTTTGGAAGGGTCTTTACCATCCTCCTCAGGTTTGTCCCATTCTGCTGTTGCCATCCATTTCCAAGCTTTACCAGGCCCCACTATCACGGGAATACATTAGTAAAGGTCAGGAAGTCCTGGATCATAAGCTCCTATGAGGATTCTAAATTCCTCAGTAAATTTTTGAGGATTTTCTCTTGGATCAGGGAAGTCCCTCACAATGGCTCTAAGCTCGGTTTTAGGCTATGGAGTGAAAGTAGTTCCTGCAGGCAGTCCTGACTGATCGGAAGGTCTCACTTTGTAAGGTGCCTAACTTCCTTTTTTCTTTCTTTTTTAATCATCTTCAGGGTGAAAGGGTAATTTATTTATTTTTTATTTTTTTATTTTTTTGAGACAGAGTCTTACTCTGTCACCCAAGCTGGAGTGCAGTGGCGTGATCTCGGCTCACTGCAACCTCTGCCTCCTGGGTTCAAGCAATTCTCCCGCCTAAGCCTCCCGAGTAGCTGGGATTACAGGCGCACAGCACCACCCCTGGCTAATTTTGTATTTTTAGTAGAGACAAGGTTTCACCATATTGGACAGGCTGGTCTCAAACTCCTGACCTCAGGTGATCCACCCACCTCAGCCTCCCAAAATGTTGGGATTATAGGCATGAGCCACCATGCCTGGCCTGAAAGGGTAATTTAGCAAAAAGGTTAGTGGACTCAGAGTATGCAGGTAGAGAAGGATAAAGAGAAGGAACAGTTGGGATGAGGTCAGTCACAGTATAGTCCTCTTTCATCATGTCCTTAGTCTGCTGCTTAAGCTTTTCATTTGCTTTTTGCAAAGAATCTTTTAAGGAGTCAATTTTTGATTCATTTACTCTTTTAGAGTAAATGCATAGCAGTAAAAGAATACATTCTACTGTTTTCGTGGGTTTTTTTTATTCCCCTTTTTCTAATATGCCTCATAAATAAACAATTTTATCTAAATTAAAACTTCCCCATTGTAGCCATCTTAATTCTAAGTTTTCTTTAGTTAGGTTAACCCATTTTTCTAAAAATGCACAAGTTCTGGACCCATAATTTTTATGCATAAAATTAGCTGGAGTCCCAGAATGTGGAGTCCAGACTCCTTGGATTGACAGTGAAATCTGAGCTGGTTCTAGGACTTGGAGTAGGGGCTGCTGCTGGTCCTAGGCTCCAAGTTGGGGGCCTGGCGGCCAGATGGAAGGTTCAGCTTTGCAGCGGTCACACCTGCTGGGTGGATGGGTGTTCTAAGGGTGCTCATTGGCACAGGTGGCTGTTACTCATATCTGGGAAGGCGTGAGGGAAGAGCACAGAGGGCAGCCATCCCTTGGTGTCAGGGCTCCATCCACACGGGCAGTGCTGCTTGGAAAAAGTCAGCTACTCCTTTGGATCCCGGGGAGCAAAAGGCACCTGAGGCAGTGAGTAGTCCACAGAGGCCAGGTCAGCCTGGTGACCAGGAGGTGTCCTACCCAGCAGCAGGACAGGTTCAGTGTGAAACTGGAATCTGGAGGTGGCCTGGGATGACAGGCGGGTGGAGGGTGTCTGGTTGGCTTTGTCCGCTCCAGTCTGTAAGTGCTTAGCCACTCTGCGAGTGAGCGCCTAGGAAGGGAAGCCCTGGTTGTTGCCCGGGGTTGATTAGAAGATGTCCTTGCAGGCACAGAGGCTCCTGTCTGTAATCCCAGCACTTTGGGAGACTGACACGGAAGGATTCCTTGAGCTCAGAAGTTCAAGACCAGGTTGGGCAAGATGGTGAAACCCTGTCTCTACAAAAAATTCAAAAAATTAGCATGTACTTGTGGTCCCAGCTACTTGAGAGACTGAGGTGACAAGATCACTTGAGTCCATGAGGTCAAGGCTGCAGTGAGCCAAGATGACACCACTGCACTCCAGCCTGGGTGACAGAGTGAGACCCTGTCGTAAAGCAAGCAAACAAACAAAAAAAACCCCAAAACCCCATAAAGTTAGCAGATGAAAGGAAATAGGAAAGATTAGAGCAGAGATAAATGGGATAGAGGACAGAGGAGCTCTAGAGAAAATCAGTGAAAACCTGTTCCTTCTATGAAAGGTTTACAAAACTGAGAACCCTTTAGCCAGTTGACTAAGAAAAAAAGAGAGAAGACTCAAATTACTAAAATCAGAAATGACAGTGCGACATCACCAATGACGCCACAGATATAAAAAGGATTTATAAAGAGAATGCTAGGAACAATTGGAGGCCAACTAGTTGGTTAACATAAATGAAATGGGCAAATTCCTAGAAATGTACAAACTACCACACCTGAGTCAAGAAACGGAAAATCTAAACAGACCTGTCAGAGTGAGGAGACTGAGTCAGTGATCAGAAACTTCCCAACAAAGAAAAACCCAGAACCAGGTGACTTCACTGGTGAATCCTCCCAAACATTTAACATGTAACACCAATCTTTCTCAGACTTTTCAAAATCTTCACTATAACACACCGTCTCCCTAGAATGAGGGGGAAAACCCACCATCTCAATTCATGCAGAAAAAGCATTTGACAAAATCCAACACTGTCATGATAAGAGCACTCAATAAAAGAGAAATACAAGGGAACTTCCTCGACAGGATAAAGAGTGCTTACAAAAAACTCACACCTACTGTCACTCGGGGGTGAAGGACTGAGAGCTTTCCACCTAAGATGAAGAACAGGACGAGGATGCCTGCTTTCACCACTTCACTCCAACATCGTGATGGAAGATTGGCCAGAGCAATTAGGCAAGACAAAGAAATAAAGGCACTGAAATTGGAAAGGAAGAAGTAAAAGTATCTCTGTTTTATGTTTTTTATTTTTTATTTATTTATTTTTTTTGAGATGGAGTCTCACCCTGTTGCCCAGGCTAGAGTGCAGCGGGGCAATCTCGGCTCACTGCAACCTCTGCCTCCCAGGTTCAAGTGACTCTCCTGCCTCAGCTTCCCGAGTAGCAGGGATTACAGGTGCGTACCACCACGCCCAGCTAATTTTTGTATTTTTAGTAGAGACGGGGTTTCACTATGTTGGCCAGGCTGGTCTCAAACTCCTGAACTTGTGATCCACCCGCCTTGGCCTCCCAAAGTGTTGGGATTATAGGCATAAGCCACTGCACCCAGCCAAGTATCTCTATTTATTGATGACATGAACTTATGTGTAGAACATTCTATGGAATAAAAATAGTGTTAGAGTTAATAAACAATTTCAGCAAAGTTTCAGCGGAGATGAGGAACACGCATACAGATCAGTGGAATACAGTTGAGAATCAGGAGATAAATCCGTACGTGTATGTCAACTGATTTTCAACATGGCTATCAGGATCATTCAATGAGGCAGAAACAGTCCCTTCCACAAATGGTGCCAGCAGAACTAGATATCCCCAGGCAAAAGAGGGAAGTTGGAGCCTTACTTAATACCATATAAAATATTGACTTAAAAGGAATTAAAGACCTAAATTTGAGAAATTAAACTTTAACACTCAGTCGGGTGTGGTGGCTCATGCCTGTAATCCCAGCACTTTGGGAGGTTGAGGAGGGTGGAATGCCTGTGGCCAGGAGTTCAAGACCAGCCTGGCCAACATGGCAAAACCTATCTCTATTAAAAATACAAAAACATTAACCAGATATGGTGGCACATGCCTGTAATCCCAGCTACTCGGGAGACTGAGGCACGAGAATTGTTTGAGTACAGGAGGCAGAGGCTACAGTAAGCCAAAGTTGCGCCACTGCACTCACTCCAGCCTGGGCAGGGGGAAGAAAAATGACACTCTTAGAGAAAACATGTGAGCAAATCTTTATGCCCGTTGATTTGGAAATGGTTTCTTAAATATACAAAAAGCACAAGCAACAGAAGAAAAAATACAGGTAAATCAGACTTCATTGAAATTAAAGCCCCTTAAGTACACCCTGAAAAGAATGAAAAGTGAACCCACAGGATGGTAGAAAATATTTGCAAATTATAAATCTGACCATGGTTTTATATCCAGAATATATACAGAATTTTTACTGCTTAACATCGAAACACAAATAACCTGAGGAAAAATGGGTGAAAAACTTAATGGACATTTCTCCAAAGCAGATGTACAAGTAAGTGACCATTAACACAGGGAAAGATGATTGGCATCCTGAGATATTGGAGAAATGTAAATCAAAACCACAATGAGATCCCACTCCACACCCACTAGGTAGCTGTATTTTAAAAAATGAAAGTAACGACTGCTGGAGAGGATGTTGAGGAAACCAAAGCCTCATATTTTGCTGGAGTAAGTGTAAAATGGTGCAGTGGCTATGGAAAGCAATTTGGCCGTTCCCCAGAAAATTCAGCGTACTGCTACCATTTGACTCCGTGATTTCTTTCCTAGGTATATATACCCAAAAGAATTGAATACAAGCTGGGTGTGGTGGCTCATGCCTGTAATCCCAGCATTTTGGGAGGATGAGGTAGGAGGATCACTTGAGGTCAGGAGTAGTTCAACATCAGTCTAGGTAACACAGTAAGACCTCATCCCTACCAAAAAAAAAAAAAAAAAAAAAAAATTAGTCAATTAGTCGGGTGTGATGACATGTGCCTGTAATCCCAACTACTCAGGAGGCTGAGGTGAGAGGATTACTTGAACCTGGGTTGTCGAGGCTGCAGTGAGCCGTGATTGTACCATTGCACTCCAGCATGGGCAGGCAACAGAGTGAGACCCTGTCTCAAAAAAAAAAAAGTGTGGTCTGTCCATATAGTGGAATATTATTCAGCCATAAGGAAAGATGAGGTATTGATATATGCTACAAAGTGGATGAACCTTGAAAACATCTTACTAAGTGCAGTAAACCCTTCAGCGAAGGCCACACGTGATATGATTCCACTTGTATGAAAAATCCAGAGAAGGTAGACAAACAGACGTGGGTGGCAGAGGTTTGTCTACCTTCTGACAGCAGGGGGAGCGCTAATGCCAGGCTGACAGCAGGGGGAGCTCTAATGCCAGCTCAGGGGCCAGCTCTGGTGCTAGAGGCGCGGAGTGGGAGACGGGGCGTGACTACTTACCAGGGGCGGGGTTTCCATTTGGGGTGATGAAAGTGTTTAGAACTAGAGGGTGGTGATGGTGCCCAGGATGGTGAATGCAGTGAATACCATTCAGTTGTACAACTGAATATGTTTTAAAAGGTCATCTTTAGGCTGGGCGTGGTGGCTCACGTCTGTAATCCCAGCACTTTGGGAGGCCGAGGCGGGCAGATCACGACGTCAGGAGGTCGAGACCAGCCTGGCCAACATGGTTAAACTCCGTCTCTACTAAAAATACAAAAATTAGCCGGGCATGGTGGCAGGCGCCTGTAATCCCAGCTACGCAGGAGCTGAGGCAGGAGAATCGCTTGAACTCAGGAGGCGGAGGTTGCAGTGAGCTGAGATCATGCCATTGCACTCCAGCCTGGCAACAGAGCAATACTCTGTGTCAAAAAAAAAAAAAAAAAAGGTAATCTTTATTTTATATGAATTTGATAACATAAAATACAGGTAACTATAAAGTATACGGATAAAAGAAAAATAGGCAGGAAAAAAAAAAAAAAAAGAATGCCTTGACAGGTGAGGGTCATGAAGCTTCTGGTTCTGGGGCTGGCACTGGCTGTATCTTGGGAGCTGGCACTGGAGCTGGTGCTAGAGCTGATTCTAGCTGTGGTTCTGGGCCAGAGACTGGCTCTGCCTCTGGAGGTGATGGTAGAGTCAGGTCTTGACGTGTAGCCGGCACTAGCCTTAGCTGTGAAGTGGATGCTGGAGTGGCTCTAGGTCAGGAGGCGATGCTACAGGAGGTTCTGGAGCTGTATCTAAAAGGAAAACTCTCACTGGCTCTCTCCTTGAATTGGTGCTGGGGCAGGTCATAGCTCTAGAGATGGCATCAGAGTTGGCATTAGAGCTGCCTCTATCCTTGGAGTTGCTGGGAGTGGTAGCGCTTGAGCGATTTCTAGATTGGTGTTGGAGCTAGAGCTCTTGTTGCAGCTGTGGTTAGCTCTAGATATGGTATCTGAGTTGAGAGAGCTGCCTGTATCTCTGGAGTTGCTTTGGTGTTGGAGCTAGAGCTCTTGTTTAGGCTCTGGAGGCAGCACAGGCTCTAGCTTGGAGCTAGTGCTGGAGTTGGTTCTGGACCTGACTCTTCCTCGGAATCTGGTGTTGGGTATGGTATGAACCTGGCATTGACTCTAATTCTGTGCTTGGTTTAGAGTCGGTTCAAGCTCTAGAGCTGGTGCTGGAACTACCACTGCAGCTAGTGCAGCAATTTGTGATAAAGGTGCCCAGACTCTGGATTTGATGTTCAAGTTCATATTGGAGCTAGATCTACCTCTGCTGATGGTGCTAGAGCTGTTTCTGGATCTGCTTGTAGCTCTGAAGCTGGTGCTGGGGCTGTCTGTAGCTCTGCAGCTGGTGCAGGAGCTGGTGCTGGCCTGGGCTTTACCTCTGGAGCCGAAGTGAGAGCCAGTGCTGCCACTGGCTCTTCGACTGGACTTGGCACTGGGTCTAGCTCTGTGTCTGCTGCTGGCTCCAATTCTAAATTGGTTTGGGAGCTGGTTCTGGCTCTAGATAAGGCCTGTGGGGGCCATCTGCTTCCTCTCAGGCTGGGCATGCTGCCTGGATGGCCCAGAACTGGCTACTTGTCAAAACGGTCCTGCAGGAGAGGTCTGTCTGTATTCAGAGAGGCCTGAGTGAGGGGACCAGGGACTGCCTGCCTGCCTGGCTCCCCAGGATGCTCTTGTACCTGTTGCCTTGTCCTTGTCCAGGCCGATGTGGATGATGCGGTGTCGCCTACCTGCAGGTTATAGAGCAGCGTGAGGAGCTGTGGCTGCAGAGCCCTGAGACTGAGCGTTTGAAGGTGGGTTTAGCAGCCGTGGTGTGCTGGAGGCTGAAGAGGAGGAGGTGCTGCTGGAGTCGGAGTTAATGCCGAAGGTCCCCAGGGATAACAGCGAGGTCGATTCCCAGAACTGAGAGAAATAGCAAGATCAGCAGAAGCCTGGATCCTGCAGGGCTTCTGAGGCCAGAGTCTACTTCTGGGGCTTCTTAGCAGCTCCATTCAGGAGTCAGGGATTTGTTGCTTCTTTTGTGGGTGCAGAGTGGGGAATGCAGGCACCTGGCTGGGCAGGGACGTAGAATGAAAGAGCTGTCCGGGAGAAGGGTGATCAGTCTCCTTCTTTTCCTGCCATTAGACGGACAGAGTCACTGGAGTTTTTATCTAACAGACGGACAGAGTCACTGGAGTCTAGGGTGGCCTGGGCTTGCAGTGGGTAGAAGGTGGCTGACTGGCCTGGTCCCCTCCAGTCTATAAGTGCCTAGCCACCAGCCAGACCCTGGGGAGGGCAGCCCTGTGGTGAGTCAGCACAGGAGATGGCTGAGAGGATGCTTTTGGGAATCTCCAGTCCCTTCTGCCTCATGGGAGGAGGGCCGAGTTGGCTCCACACCTGACCCGTGTCCCTTGGTAAGGATTGCATCTTTTGGACAAAGTCGTAGTCAGCGGTAGAGTTCATGGTTGCAAACGTGTTGGCTTTGTCAGGCGTCTCCAGCTTGGTGAGGAAGGGCAGAAGGATGGTCAGCTGTGCTCATGAGGGGGCCACACGCCAGACAGAGAACTTCATAGAGACAGAAAGCGGATGAGTGGTTGTCAGGGGTGAGGGTGGAGAGTGACTGCTTAATGGGTACAGGGTGTCTGTTCGTGGTGATGAAAAAATTCTAGAATTAGATAGTGGTGATGGTTACACCACATAGTAAATGCATTTAATATCCATGAATTGTACAGTTTACAATGATTAAAGGTTAAATTTCATTTCATTGTGTATAATTTGTTTTTGTTTTCCGAGACAGAGTATTGCTCTGTCATCCAGACTGGAGTGCTGTGGCGTGATCTCGGCTCACTGCAACCTCAACCTCCCATGCACAAGTGATCCTCCCACCTCAGCCTCCCGAAGAGCTGGGACTATAGCTCGGCTAATTTTTTTTTTTTTTTTTGGTAGAAACAAGGTTGCACCATGTTTCCCAGGCAGGTCTTAAACTCCTGAGCTCCAGCGATCCACCCGCCTCGGCCTCCCAAAGAGCTGGAATTATAGGCATGAGCCACTGCACCTGACCTGTATTTAAAACTTAAATCACAAAATATAATAAACCATAAAGAATGTGAAATAGAAACATACTATAAAAATTAAATGTTGTCATCCCAGGGAGGGGCAGTAAAGCTCTGGCACAGGAGCTGGCGCTGAAGGTGGTGCCGGCCTGAGGCTCCCGCACTGGAGCTGGAGTGGTGGCTGACACTCAAGCTGCCGGGCTCTGGCTGTGGAACTGGCTCAGTAGCTGGGGCCTGAGCCGGGGCAGGAGCTGCCTCTATCCCGGGCAGTGGTGCTGGAGCTGGATCTAGAACTGGCTCTTGTTCTGGAGCTGATTCTAACTCTAGCCTGGTGCCAGAAGGGGTGCAAGAACCGACACTGAAGATGGCTTTAGCTCTCCGAGTGTTGGAGCTGGAGGTGGCTCTAGCTCTGTGACTGGCACAAGACCTTATGCTAGAGTAGGCTCTAGCTCTGTAGCCCCCACTGCTGGCTGTGGGTGAGATGCTGTCCCCTCTGTTGGGCTGTGAGCTCTCAGGACAGGGATAGTGTCTAGGTTCACTGTTATATTCCAGGGGCCTGGGGTTCACCATCATATTCCAGGTGTCTGGCATTCACCATCGTATTCCAGGTGTCTGTGGTCACCGTCGTATTCCAGGGGCCTGGGGTTCACCGTCATATTCCAGGGACCTGGGGTCCACCATCGCATTCCAGGTGTCTGGGGTCCACCGTCGCATTCCAGGGGCCTGGGGTCCACCATCGCATTCCAGGGGCCTGGGGTTCACCGTCGCATTCCAGGTGTCTGGGGTTCACCGTCACATTCCAGGTGTCTGGGGTTCACTGTTGTATTCCAGGAGACTGGGGTTCACCATCATATTCCAGGTGTCTGGGGTTCACTGTGATATTCTAGGTGTCTGGGGTTCACCGCTGTATTCCAGGTGTCTGGGTTCACCATTGTATTCCAGAGGTCTGGGGTTCACCATCATATTCCAGGTGTCTGGCATTCACCATCGTATTCCAGGGGTCTGGGGTTCACTGTTATATTCCAGGTGTCTGAGGTTCACTGTCATATTCCAGGTGTCTGCATACAACAGGGAGCAGCGCACAGGTGCTGAATGCATGAATGAATGAATGAATGAATGAATCCAAGACTTCTTTGCATTGGAGGATTCTTCAGAGCACCTCCTTGAAGGGCTGTTGGGAGGATTACACTGATTCATTCATCTATTTATTCAGTAAACATTAAGTGCCTCTGGTGTCAGGCTCTGTTCTAGAGGCTTGAGAGAATTGCTGTGAACAAGCACGGTCCCCACTGGTGTGAGGCTGCCCGAGCAGGGTTTAAATGAGGGGAGGTGGGTCTCAAGCACGTGGTCCAAGCTCAGTGGGAGCAGCTGCCTGGATTGGTAGGTCAGGCACAAGTTCCTGTCCAGCAGCTCAAGGCCAGCCTGGGTGGGGCCTGTGGTGGAGGGGATGTGGGATCCTTGCTCTGAATGGCCATGCCATGCTATCCATGATTCCCAGTGGCTTTCCCTTCACTGGGCCTCAGTTTTCCCATCTATAAAATGGGCATGTGAAAAAATCCATTTCCTGGTTCCATAATGAAGTTGGCCTTGATTCTTTAAGGCAAGCAAAGAAGAACTCCCTGCAGTTTGTCTGTCTTCATGTGACCTGGAGGCCCAGGGTTAGAGTTCACTGCAGGACCTGGGCTACGTCCCCCATGGGAGGAATGGCCAATGTCTCTCTTCTGGTCAGTGGCTGAGCTGGGCCAGGAGCTCTGGCCTCGCCCATAGTGACCGTGATGACCCAGGTGTTGGGGACATGTTGGTAAAGCAATCTCCCAAGGTGCTGGCAAAATCCAACTGGGTGTCTCAGGCACAGAATAGTAAGTGCTAGCCCTGGTAGCAATTGGGTTTAGCCAGAGATCTTTCTAGAGTGATACAAAAAGTGATACAAAAGGCTCCCTCCTTTCACTCTTTCTTATTTTCTTTCCCAACTACATTGTATTTTGTCATGTGGATGGTCATCATTTATTTAACTAGATCCTTGCTGGAGGAAACTGGGTTGTTTCTAATCTTTTGCTCTTGTGAGGAAAGCCGCAATCAATAACTGTGAACATATGTCAAGTGTAGAAGTGTTAAGTGAGATGAATTCCCTATGCTGGGACTGATAAACAAAAGGGTAAATACATTGGTAATTTTGTGGGGTTTTTTTTTGTTGTTGTTGTTTTGAGTCTCTCTCTGTTGCCCAGGCTGGAGTGCAGTGGTGCGATCTCGGCTCACTGCAACCTCTGCCTCCTGGGTTCAAGTGCCTCAGTCTCCCAAGTAGCTGGGATTACAGGAGCACCATCATGTCCAGCTAATTTTTGTATTTTTTTTTGTAGAGATGGGGTTTCACCATGTTGGACAGGTTGGTCTCGAACTCCCCACCTCAAGTGATCCTCCTGCCTTGGCCTCCCAAAGTGCTAGTATTACAAGTATGAGCCACTGCGCCTGGCCAGTTTGTAATTTTGATAGATACGGTCAAACTGCATCCATTGGCAGACAACTTATATTTCTGTCAGCAATGAATAAAAGTTCCTATTTCTACACAACTTCAGAGTATATTTTCAAACCTTTGGATTAAACAATGTTGTATATTATCATTGAGAATGGACATATGTTCATATGCTTAAAGCCTTCTGTATTTCTTTTTGTAAAGGATCTCATACTCTCCTTTGCTGATCTTTTTCTTATTAATTTCTAGGAGCTCTTTACATATTGGGGATGTGAGTCATTTTCCTGAGATGAGAGTTGCAGGTATTTGTTCCCAGCTTATTATTCCTTCCTTTTCACATTGTGGGGCTCCCCCTACCACGTATTACTGAGTTGAGTTCTCCCCAAATTGATGTATAGATGCAATACATTCTTTATGAAATACAACAGCAGATATTGCTATGTGGAATCTGAGGAACACAAAGGACTAAAATAGAATCAGACGAATCTTGAATAAGAACAAATTTGGAGGACTTATGCTATGAGATATTCAGACTTATGATGCTACAGGAGTCAAGGCAGTGAGGTTGTAGTGCACAAAACAGACACACAGAGCAACAGAAATGAATGGAGGCTTGCGGGGTGGGGTGGCTCATGCTTGTAATCTCAGCACTTTGGGAGGCTGACGTGGGCAGATCTTTTGAGGCCAGGAGTTCGAGACCAGCCTGGCCAACATAGTGAAACCGAGTCTCTACTAAAAATACAAAAGTTAGCCAGGGATGGTGGTGCGTGCCTATAGTACCAGCTACTTGGGAGGCTGAGGCAGGAGAATCACTTGAACCCAGGAGGTAGAGGTTGCAGTGAGCCAAGGTCGTGCCACTGTACTCCAGCCTGGGGAACAGAGTGAGACTCTGTCAAAAAAGAAAGACAGTAAGAGAGAAAGAGAGAGAGAGGGAGAAAGAGAGAGAGAGAGAGAGAGAGAGAGAGAGAGAGAGAGAGAAGAATGGAGTCAACCCAGACTGAAACACAGACATTTATGAATCCCATGAGCTGAATGCAGGAAGCCAGACACACGAGAGTATGTTCTGAGGATGAAGCAACATATGAACCATGCAGACACATTAGCAGAATGAAGGGCAAACCCCATGGTAATGCCAACTGATGCAGAAACAGCATGTGGCAAAATTCAACATCCTTTCACAGTAAAAACACTCCACACATAGGAAGAGGATGAAACTGCCTCAACACAATGAAGGTCGCTTATGAAAAGTTCACTTCTAACGTCATACTCAATGGTGAGAGACTGAACGCTTTTCCTCCAAGAGTGGGAACAAGCAAGGGTGCTGGCTCTTGTCTTTTCTATTCAAGTTAGTATTGAAACTCATAACCGGATGAGTTAGGTGAGAAAAAGAAGGCAAAGGCATTCAAATTGGAAAGGAAGAAGTAAAATCATCCCTGTTTGCAGATGACATGATCTTATATTTAGCAAACCCCAAAGTTATCAAAAAAAGTTAGAAATGTACATGAATTCAGCCAAGTTGCTGATATAAAATCAGCATTCAAAAATCAATTGCCTTTCCATACACTAACAATCAATAATCCAAAAGGAATTAAGAAAATAATTTCAATACAATGGCATCAAAAAAAAATGAAATACTAAGGGATAAACCTATCCTACAAGCTCAAATACTTGTACACTGAAAACTATAAAATGTTGCTGAAAGAAATTAGAGAAGACACAAATAAATGGAAAGATATCTTGTGTTCTTGGATTCAAAGACCTTAATCTTGTCAATTTTCCCTACCACTTGAAGTGATTCAGTGCAATTTCTATCAAAATCCAAATGGTATGTGTTTCATAAATATAAAAATTCACCCTAAAATTCACATGGAATCTCAAAGGACCCCAAAAAGCCAAGACAATTTGGAGAAAGAACAAAGTGGAGGACTCACACGTCCTGAATTCAAAACATATTACTAAACTACAGTTATCAAAACAGTGTGGTACTGGCCAAAGGCAAAGATATAGACCAATAGAATAAAACAGAGAACCCAGACATAAACCCTTGTGTATATGTTCAAGTGATCCTCAACAACGGTGCTGAGACCTGTCACTGGGGAAAGGACAGTTTCTCCAACAAATGGTGCTGGGAAAATGATATTCATTTGCAGAAGCATAAAGGGAGACCCTTGCCTTATACCACATTCAAAAATTAACTAGAAATGAAATAAGAACCTAATGGTAATATCTGTAACTGCACAACCTCTAGAAGAAAATACAGGAATATTTGAAATTGCATATCTGACTTTTCAGATATGACACCAAAAGCACAGGCAAACCAAAGCAAAAACAGACAGACAGAAGTACATCAATCATAAATACTTTCATGCATCAGAAAACACTAACGGCGAAGTGAAAAGGTAACCTACAAGCTGAGAGAAAATATTTGCAAATCATATCTCTGATATGGATTTTCATCTAGAATAAATAAACCCTACAACTCAACAAGAAAACAATTAAATATTCCCACTTAAAAAATGAGTAAAAAAGGTGCTGAAGAAAAAAAAATGGTAAAGGACTTGAGTAGACATTCTTCTAAAGATGGTTTTCTTTTCTTTTCTTTTTTTCTTTTTTTTTTTTTTGAGATGGAGTTTCACTCTTGTCGCCCAGGCTGGAGTGCAATGGCATGATCTTGGCTCACTGCAACCACTGCCTCCCGAGTTCAAGTGATTCTCCTGCCTCAGCCTCCCAAGTAGCTGAGATTATAGGCGTCTGCCATCATGCCTGGCTAGTTTTTGTATTTTTAGTAGAGACAGGATTTCACCATGTTGGCCAGGCTGGTCTTGAACTCCTGACCTCAGGTGATCTGCCCACCTTGGCTCCCCAAAGTGCTGGGATTACAGGCATGAGCCACCGCACCTGGCCTTAAAGATGGTTTTCAAATGACCAAGAAGCACATGAAAACATGCTTCACATCACTGATTATCAGAGAATGCAAACCAAGTCCACAATGAGATAATCACCTCACATCCATTAGGATGACAACTATCAAAAAAGCCTGAATAACAAGTGTTGGCAAGGATGTGGAGAAGTTGGAACACTTGCGCTCTGTTGGTGGGAATGTAAATGGTGCAGCCTACGTGGAAAAAAGTGTGGAGCTTCCTCACATCATTAAAAAGAGGAGTACCATATCATCCTGCAATCCCACTCTTGCATACACTGCCAAAACAATTGAAAACTGGGTCTAGAAAAGATATTACCACATCCATACTCACAGCAGGACTATTCACTGTAGCCAGGAGGTAGAAGCATCCTAAATGTCCATCGAAAGATGAACAGATAAGCAAATATGGTATGTGGTATATATGTATAAGAAAAGATTTTTCAGCCTTAACAGGGAAATTCTGACACAGGCTACAACATGGATGAATCTTGAGGACATCATGCAAAGTGAAATAAGCCAGTTACAAAAAGACAAAGACTGAGATTCCACTTACCTGAGGTAACTGAAGTTATCATATTCATAGAAACAAAAGTAGAATGGTGGTTACCAGGAGCTGGGGGCTGGGGCAGGGAGCAAAGGGGATTTGTTGTTTCATGAGTTTAAAGTTTCAGATTTGTAAGACGAAAGTTATGGAGACTTGTTTGACAACTACATAAGTATATACATTATACTACTGAGCTGCACCCTTAAAAATGGCTAAGATGGTAAATTTTATCTGTTTTTTGACCACTGGGTGGGCTGCATCTGGGGTGGTGCCCACAGAGTTGGCAATGTTCTAGCTTTTGTGGGTATTGGTTACCACATGTGTTCCCTTTGGGTGACGTACCCAGCAAAATACTTACGACTTCCATACTTGCTGGTGCCTATGCTCTGCTTCAGCACCAAATGCAATCAATGATTACGAACTCTTTCTGGTCAGTTCAAAGGCCCAAGAGCATGGTGGTTGGTGCAAGACTCTGGAATTATAGGGTCTGGATTCATATCCTGAATCTAACTTCTTCCTACCTGGGCCAAGTGACTAACTCTCTGAGCTTCTTATCTTGGCCAAGTGACTAACTCTCTGAGCTTCAGTTCCATCATCTCTAAAATGGGTTGATTTTATGGTACTTCCCTGGTAGTATTCAGAGGACTTACTCTTTGCTGGCACAGAGCAGGAACTCAGTAAATCATGGCTGTTGTGGTCGATTTTGCTGTTTTTCGCTCTGGAGGACAGGGAGGCCAAATAACCGCTGCCCGGGCTGCAGGCTCCTGTTTTATATTTCTCTCCAGCCTCCACAGTATTTTCAAACAAGCGCTGCTGAAGCAAGCACGGTCTTCCTCGGTATTTACACTTGGTCTCCATCATCCTTGGTATTTTCACACGGTCTCCATCCTTCTACTTTTTTTTTTTTTGAGATAGAGTCTCTCTCTGTTGCCCAGGCTGGAGCGCAGTGGTGCGATCTCAGCTCACTGCAAGCTCCGCCTCCCGGGTTCAAGCCATTCTCTTGCCTCAGCCTCCGGAGTAGCTGGGACTACAGGCGCCCGCCACCACGCCCAGCTGATTTTTTTTTGTATTTTTTAGTAGAGACTGAGTTTCACCGTGTTAGCCAGGATGGTCTTGATCTCCTAGCTCATGATCTGCCCGCCTCGGCCTCCCAAAGTGCTGGGATTACAGGCGTGAGTCACCGCACCCGGCCGTCTGTATTTTTATACGTGCACTCCACTCTCCTTGGTATTTATACTTGGTTGCCACCCCCTCAGTATTCACATTTGGTCTCCATCATCCTCTGTATTTATACTTGCATTCCACCCTCCTCAGTATTTACACTGGATCTTCAACCTCCTCTGTATTTTACACTTGCTCTCCATTCTCCTCGGTATTTACACCTGCTCTCCATCCTCCTCGGTATTTTACACTTGCTCTCCATTCTCCTTGGTATTTACACCTGCTCTCCATCCTCCTCGGTGTTTACAATTCGTCTCCATCATTCTCCCCATTTAAACTTGCTCTCCATTCTCCTAGGTATTTACACCTGCTCTCCATCCTCCTCGGTGTTTACAATTCGTCTCCATCATTCTCCCCATCTAAACTTGCTCTCCACCCTCCTCGGTATTTTACACTTGCTCTCCATTCTCCTAGGTATTTACACCTGCTCTCCATCCTCCTCGGTGTTTACAATTCATCTCCATCATTCTCCCCATCTAAACTTGCTCTCCACCCTCCTCGGTATTTTACACTTGCTCTCCATTCTCCTAGGTATTTACACCTGCTCTCCATCCTCCTCAGTGTTTACAATTCATCTCCATCATTGTCCCCATCTAAACTTGCTCTCCACCCTCCTCAGTATTTTACACTTGCTCTCCATTCTCCTAGGTATTTACACCTGCTCTCCATCCTCCTTGGTGTTTACAATTCGTCTCCATTATCCACCACATTTAAACTTGCTCTCCATCGTCCTCAGTATTTTACACTTGCTCTCCATTCTCCTAGGTATTTACACCTGCTCTCCATCCTCCTCGGTGTTTACAATTCGTCTCCATCATCCACCACATTTAAACTTGCTCTCCATCATCCTCGGTATTTTACACTTGCTCTCCATTCTCCTTGGTGTTTATACTTGGTTCCCACTATCCTCAAATTGACACTGGGTCTCCATCATCCTCTGTATTTTACACTTGATCTTCACGCTCCTTGATTTACACTTGCTTTCGACCCTCCTCGGTATTTACACTTGCTCTCTAACCTCCCTGGTATTTACTGGTCGCCATGGTCGCCATCATTACTGGTCTCCCTGGTCGCCATCACTCTCGGTATTTATCCTTGGTCTCCATCCTTTTCAGTATTTACACTTGCTCTCCATCTTCCTCAGTATTTACACTTGGTCTTTATCATCTCGGTATTTACCCTTGATCGCCATCATTCTCTGTATTTACACTTGGTCTTTATCATCTGTGGCATTTACACTTGCTTTCCATCATCCTTGGTATTTATACTTGGTCGTCACCCTTCTTGGTATTTACTCTTGGTTGCCACCCCCCTCAGTATTTACATTTGGGCTCCATCCTCCTCAGTATTTACCCTTGGTTTTCATCTTCCTCGGTATTTACACTTGGTCTCCTCTTCAGTATTTATACTTGGCCTCTATCATCCTCCGTATTTTCACTTGGTCTCCATCATTCTCAGTATTTCCACTTGGTCTCCATCATCCTCTGTATTGGTACTTAGCCTCCATCATCCTCTATATTTACCCTTGGCCTCTATCACCCTCTGGATTTACACTTGGTCTCCATCATCCTCAAATTTACATTTACATCTCCATCAGTCTCAGTAGTTACACCTGGTCTCCATCATCCTGAAGTTTATACTTGCTCTCCATCGTTCTCCGTATTTTCCTTTGGTCTCCACCTTCCTTGGTATTTACACTTGCTCTTCACCCTCCTCAGTATTTACACTTGGCCTCTGTTATCCTCAATATTTCCCCTTAGTCTCCATCATCCTCTGTACAATGGACCCATTTTATCTGTGTGTTCCATATTCATGAATTCAATCAACCGTAGACGAAATATATTTGGGAAAAAATCCATAAAGTTCTGAAAAGCAACATTGAGTGTCCTGAATGCCACGTACTACATTCAATTCATGAGAATCAGTTGGTGCACAGGCATTTTATTAGGTATTGCAAGTAATCTAGAGATGATTTCAAGTATAGGAGAGAAGCTGAACTCGGTGGCTCACACCTATAATCCCAGCATTTTGGGAGGCCGAGGGAGGTGGGTTGTTTGAGCTTAGGAGTTCGAGACCAGCCTGGGCAACATGGCGAAATCCCATCTCTACAAAAAATACAAAAATTATGTCAGCAAGGTGGCACATGCCTGTAGTCCCAGCTCCTTGGGAGGCTGAGGTGGGAGGATTGCTTGAGCCTGGGAGGTTAAGGCTGCAGTGAGCTGAGATTATGCCACCGCACTCCAGCCTGGGTGATAGGGCGAGACTCTGTCTAAAATAAATAAATACATTATAGGAGAGGATGTACGTGGGCTATATGCAAATACTGTGCCATTTTATATGAGGGACTTTTGCATTCTCGGATTTTGGTGTTGCGGTGGGATGACTGCATTTAGACTTGCTCTTCAGCACCCTCAGTATTCACATTTAATCTCTACCCTCCTCTGTTGTTATTCTTTGTCTCAGTAGTTCATACCTGGTCTCTAGGCCTCTTTTTTTTTTTTTCTTTTAATTACTTGCTTGTGGGCATTTGAATTTAAGATCCCTGACCAACAAAAATTCTCATGTAATAATGTCCCCAAAGTAATAGTGGAAATGTGTCCCCTGCAATTTCATAATTATAGAATTGACATTATTGCTTTGTGAGTTTCAGCATATGATAAGGACAGGATTTACGTATTTATTTTGGAGACAGAATCTCACTCTGTCACCCAGGCTGGAGTGCGGTGGCATAATGTTGGCTCACTGCAACCTCTACGTCCCGGGTTCAAGTGATTCTCCTGCCTCAGCCCCTTGAGTAGATGGGATACAAGCGTGCGCCAGCCACCATGCCTGGCTATTTTTTGTATATTTAGTAGAGACTGGATTTCACCATGTTGGCCAGGCTGATATGGAACTCCTGTCTTCAAGTGATCTGCCCACCATGCATCCATCCACCATCCATCCATTCATTCATTATCCATCTGTTCACCTCCCCATCCATCCATCCACCATCCATCATCCATCCATCCACTGTCCATTCATCCACCATCTGTCCATCCATCCATCTTCCATCCATCCACCCACCTTCCATCCATCCACCCACCTTTCATCCATCCATCCACCCACCCACCCACCCATTCATCCATCCACCATCCATCCACCTACCCATTCACCATCCATTATCCACCATCTATTCATCCATCATCCACCATCCACCATCCACCATCCATCCATCCATCCATCCATCCATTCATCCATTCATCCATCCTCCACCCATTCATCCATTCATTTATTAGATGACTGAGCAACATGGGATTGAAACTATTATGATTGTGTGGCTGAGTCTGCATTTTCTCTGACACAATTGAGAGCTCCAGGTCCTCTAACCACTTCTATCACCAAGCCCTTTCCTTAAAATCAAGTGCAGTTTTGTCCTGATGACATGCATAAATGACAGTGCACCACAATCCCTGCCACTTAGACTGACCACCAGGATCTGTCTTTCCAACATCAGCTCCTGCCTCATCCCTGGGCTGCATGGGACTCATTTTCCTTGACCTCAGGGGTCTCCCATGCCAAAGGTGAGGAATCCCTGGGCCCAGAGGCTGAGGATGACTCTCAGGATTGAATGAGTCTTGTCCCTTTAGGAGTGAGGAAAGAAGGAGGACCTAGGCAGGGGTGCTTACCAGGGAAAAGGCAAAGAGAGGGGAGCTCGAGTCTTCTGGCCCAGGTGGGCATGAGTGTGGCTGGAAGCTGACCAGCTCTCAGAGAGGGAAATGAGGGTGTGGAGGCACGGTGGGTGCAAAACAGTGGGAATCTTGGACTCAGAATTAGGGGCCCAGATGCTAGAGATGCCTGGTCCACAGGCCTAACCATCAGGATTTTAAAAATTTTTTTGTTGACCTGAGCCCCGACTGCTCTCTAAGCCAGGGGTTCTTGGGTTCCTTCCTGGGACTGGGGGAGCTCCTGAACTTGAAGCATCTGTCCTATGACCCAGGGCTGACCCCAGCAGGAGGCCAGGGCTGCAGGTGATGCCAGGCTCACAATGGCACCCTTGTGTTTCCCAGGGCCAGGCACCACCTTCCCCGCCCACTCCCAATTCCCCCGGGTGGCGGCACCATAGGTGTCAGCCCGACCCAGTCATTCCCTGAAGGGAGGGCTGCTGGGGGGTGTCCTGCCATCCCCAGGGTGGAGAGAGGCAGGGCCACTGCCCTTTCAGGCCAGAGACAAGTGGGCAGGTCCCAGCCCCCAGGGGCCACAGAGAAAGGCTCTGGTGTCCCCTAACCCTGCTGACCTTCTCCCAGTGACAGGCAGGATTCCCGCCCACTACCAGATCTCAGCGAGGAAAAGGTGTTCCTCCAGGCCCTTTGACCATCCGGCCCCTGAATGAGACTCCGTGGCTGGCCCCTTCTCAGCAGGAGCCTGGACACTCAGGGACACCTTCGGGGCCTGAGAGGCAGTGTCTGTCCACAGCCCAGCAGGCTCTGTGGGAGGAAACGTGCGGATGGAGGCTGGCAGGCCAGGAAGGGGATGCAGGCAGCAGCCACACGGGCTGCTAAGAAATCGTTTTCTCCACATGTGTGTGTATAGGGGGTGTGAGCATGTGTGTTGGAAAGGGCTGTACACACACGCGATGGAACAGGATAGAACATTCAGAAACAGCCACACGGACAGGGCTCATGTATTAATGGAACCCATGGCTCAGTTCTATGGAGAAAGGACGATCTTTTCACCCACTGGGTTTGGAACAGCTGCTGGTCCACAGGCAGACCGATGGTCCTTGACATGAGCAACAGGCCTGCCTCACAGAAAACCAGCTCCCACGTGACCACAGGTCTCCATGTAACGCAAGTCTACAACATATTCAGAAGAAAACAAAGGAGAGACTGTCAGTACCTGGGGTTAGGCAAAGAATTCTCAGCTAGAGCACCAGAAGGATGACTCATTCAAGGAGAAGGAATGGGTTGGACATCATCAACATTAAAAACTGCTCTGCAAAAGATGCTGTTAAAAGATATTTTTTTAAAAGCTACACACTGAAAAATATATCTGCAAATTACATATCCCAACAAAAGAACACACAAAGAAATGTCAAACTTCAAGATCAAGAAAGAAAACAGCTCAGGGCCAGGCGTGGTGGCTCACAGCCTGTAATCCCAGCACTTTGGGAGGCTGAGGCAGACAGATCACCTGAGGTCAGGAGTTCAAGACCAGCCTGACCAACATGGAGAAACCCCGTCTCCACTGAAAATACAAAATTAGCCGGGCATGGTGGTGCATGCCTGTAATCCCAACTACCTGGGAAGCTGAGGCAGGAGAATTGCTTGAACCCAGGAAGCGGAGGTTGCGGTGAGCCAAGATCACACCATTACCACCATTGCACTCCAGCAGCCTGGGCAACAAGAACGAAACTCTGTCTCAAAAGAGAAGGGAGGGAAGGGGAGGGGAGGGAAGGGAAGGGAAAGGAAGGAAAATAGCTCAATAAAAGAAAACAAATCCTTGAACAGACACTTCACCCAAGAAGACAATTGGATGGCAAATAGGCACGCGAGAGCCGAAACGCAGCATCACCAGTCGCCAGGCAAATGCATGCACACCAACCACCAGGAGACACCACTGTACACCTAATAGATGGCAAAACTATTTCCCAAGAACCCTCACACTACAAAATGCTGGCAAAAATGTGGAACAACTGCAACCCTTATATTGCTGCTGTGAATGCAAAATGGCACAACTATTTCGGAAAACTGTCGGGCGATTTCTTATAAATTTGGATATATACTTACCATATGACCCAGTAATTTGTCTTGTTCTAATTTACTCAAATGAAATGAAAATACAGGGTGCACATGTTTATAGTTAAAGCTTGTATAAGGCCGGGCACGGTGGCTCACACCTGTAATCCCAGCACTTCGGGAGGCTGAGGCGAGTGGATCACGAGGTCAGGAGTTCGAGACCAGCCTGGCCAACATGGTGAAACCCCCATCTCTAATAAAAATACAAAAAGTAGCCGGGCGTGGTGGTGTGCACCTGTAATCCCAGCTACTCGGGAGGCTGAGGTGGGAGAACAACTTGAACCCAGGAGGCAGAGGTTGCAGTGAGCCGAGATCACACCACTGCACTCCAACCTGGGTGACAGAACGAGACTCCATCTCAAAAGCAAAAACAAAACAAAAACAAAAAAAACCAAAAGTTGTACACAAATGTGTGTAGCAGCTCCATTCATAATTGCTAGAAACTGAAAACAACTCAAACGCCTTCACCATCAATTGGGCAAACCGTGGTCCATCCATGCAGAAATACTTCTCAGCAATTAAAAGGAGCAAGCTGTTGATATGCTCAAAAGCGTGGACTAATATCAAAGGCAATATGCTGAATGAGTGAAGCCAGTCTAAAAAGGCTGCATACTATGCAATTCCATTTATGTGATATTCTAGAGAAGACACGACTATAGAGATGGAAGAAAGGTTGAGGTCTCCAGAGGTGAGGGGCTGGGGGAGGATTTGACTGTGGAGGGTAAGCAGGAGGGGGTACTGGGGGTGGCAGATCTGCTTTGTGTGCTGATGACAGTGGTGGTTACACAAATCTATACATGTGGCCGTGCGCAGTGGTTCATGCCTGTAATCCCAGCACTTGGGAGGCTGAAGACGATGAATCACCTGAGGTCAGGCGTTCGAGACCAGCCTGGCTAACATGGTGAAATCCTGTCTTTACTAAAAATACAAAAATTAGCCAGGCATGGTGGCGGGCACCTGCAATCCCAGCTACTTGGGAGGCTGAGGCAGGAGAATCGCTTGAACCCTCGAAGCGGAGGCTGCCGTGAACAGAGATCGCACCACTGCACCCCCGCCTGGGCGACAGGGCGAGACGTCGTTTCAAAAAACAAAAACAAAAAATCTGTATATGTGCTAAAAGCCACAGAACTGTCCATCCAAAAAAAAAAAAAAAAAAAAAAACACTTTTTTTCTCTATGCGAATTTCAAAATAAAATAATAAAAAAATCAGAAAGAGACTCATGTTAAAAACCAAAGAATGAAAAGGAAAATATATTTTCCAAAAGAAGTTGCTGTGAAATATGAGGAGAAACATCAAATGTGAACACACAAAGATGCTTGGTGCTAATAAGAGGAATGATCATCCCTAGGGAAAAGAAAGTCACCACCATTGAGCTGACCACACCAAAACAATTATAAATTCTAAATATATGAAGCAAAAACTAATTGAATTTAAGGAGAACATGAGAAATCAACAACTGAAGCGAGATTATTTAACAGAGATATTCAGAAACAAACGGATGAAGTAGAGAAAAATATTTGAGCGTTTAAGATGTAAATAATGTGATCAGTTAGGTTCATCTAATAGGTGTTTGTGGAAATATGCAACTACCAAAACCCACAAATTAATTTAAGTACATGAGAAATGTTTGCAAAAACTTTTCAGCCATATATTAGAAAGGAAGTATCAATAGATTCCCATAGTTGACAGTGTATACTCTTAGGATTACAAAGGAACTTATGAGCTACTGAGAAACGAATAACAATGACAGCAATCTATATCAACATTTGTTGGATGCAGCTAAAGGTGTCCTTTGTTGCACTTAGAGAAAATTACAGACATAAGCATTAGAAAAATAAAACATGGAAATATGGCCAGGCACGGTGGCTCATGCCTGTAATCTCAGCACTTTGGGAGGCCAAGGCAGGTGGATCACTTCAGGTCAGGAGTTCAAGACCAGCCTGGCTAACATGGTGAAATCCTGCCTCTACTAAAAAAAAAAAAAAAAAAAAAAATACAAAAATTAGCCAGGCATGGTGGTGGGCACCTGTAATCCCAGCTACTCGGGAGGCTGAGGCAGGAGAATCGCTTGAACCCAGGAGGCGGAGGTTGCAGTGAGCCGAGATCACGCCACTGCACTCCAGCCTGGGTGACAGAGCAAGACCCTGTCTCCAAAAAAAAAAAAAAAAAAAAAAGACAAAAAAAGGAAAGAAAGAAACATAAAACATGGAAATAAATGAACCAAGTGTTCAAATCAGTACTAAAAATAATAACAGAGCAGGCCAGGCACAGTGGCTCGTTCCTGAAATCCCAGCACTTTGGGGCTGAGGCGGGTGGATCACTTGAGTTCAGGAGTTCAATACCAGTCTGGTCAACATGGTGAAACCCCATCTCTCCTAAAAATACAAAAATTAGGCTGGGTGCGGTGGCTCACGCCTGTAATCCCAGCACTTTGGGAGGCTGAGGCAGGCAGATCACAAGGTCAGGAGTTCCAGACCAGCCTGGTCAACATGGGGAAACCCCATCTCTACTTAAAATACAAAATAAATAAATAAATAAATAAGACTGGCGTGGTGGCGGGCACCTGTAATCCCGGCTACTCATGAGGCTGAGGCAGGAGAATCACTTGAACCCGGGAGGTGGAGGTTGCAGTGAGCGAGAGGGCCCCGCTGCATTCCAGCCCGGGCGACAGTGTGAGACTCCGTCTCAAAAAAAACCAAAAAAACAAAAATTAGCCAAGTGTGGTGACCCTCTCCTGTAGTCCCAGCTACTCGGGAGGCTGAGGGAGGAGAATCACTTGAGCCTGGGAGGCGAGGTTGCAGTGAGCTGAGATGGCGCCACCGCACTCCAGCCTGGGGGACAGAGTGAGACTCCGTCTCAATAAACAAACAAACAAACAACAGAGCAAAACCGAAATGAGGAGGGAACGTGAGACAGGAGTGCCAGCTGGGAGTCGGCACAGGGAGAGGCAGGGACAGGAGTGCGAGCTGGGAGTCGGCACAGGGCGAGGCAGGGACGCTCCTCGGAGGCAGAAGCTGGTTCCTTACAGAGGTGGAAATAAAGAAGCCGACTCTGGGGAGACTGGAGAAGAACAGAAACGCAGGAGGCAGAAATAAATACTGCGGATGGAAGCAGAAACAAAACAAAATGTGAGCTGCTCCAAATCGGCGGCGGAGCGAGCTCTGGAAGAGCGGCGGTGTGGGAACCTCCGGTGCCTTCCTCTCCCAGCTGCAGCTGCGTTCCCAGGCAGGCTTCCCCGGCAGCCAGGGACGGAGGCCCAGGACTCCGCCAGGGGTGGGTCCGTTCCCCTTCTTGGAGGGAGTGTGACCCACAGGCCCCACGGAAAGGCAGTGCCATCCCCGTGACATTCCACAAGGCCCCGCTGGCCGGCCCCTGATCTGCCCCTAGAGAACAGCAAGCAGGCAATGCCCTGAAGCCTGAGACCCGGGCACGCCGGCCTTTGCCCCAAGGAGGCTGGGGACAGACAGGCTTCCTCCAGGCTTCTCAGCAGGAGATGAGCAAAACGTCCACAGAGCCAGTGACTGCGGGACCCACGACAATCGGGTCACTCCTGCAGGGAGGAGCAGTACCTGGACCTGAGCCTGGGGACTGGCAAAGGAACACAGCTGGCGAGCGGCCCACAGAGCGGAAACCAGAGCGCCGCTACGGCAACGGAGGCCACCGCGGGCACCAAACGCGCCCCTTGAGGACAGGCGGCCACGGCACAAAAGCAGACTGGGCTCGGAAACACGTGCTTTACAAACGGGGAAATGAGTGAGACCATGCAGGAAAGACCGCAGCTAGACAGAAGGTGAAGGCCACTGCGAAGAGGAAGCTCGCAGCCAGAGCTGAGTGAGAGCCCGCGGGCGGGAGGGGGCAGGGCGCGCGGGAGCCTTCCCTGCAAACCCAGGGCGTTCCAGGAGCAGCGACGCGCACGGGTGGAGGACAGGAGACCAAGAATGGCATAACATTTCCCAGAGCAGAAGGAACGCGCAAGCGCTCACACTTTCAGGCAAGGCAGGTGAGGAGAGACACAGGCCTGCCCATCCTGGAAAGCTCTTGGACTTAAAAGATGAAAATAAATGATCCTGGAAAGATCTCGAAAGATCAAGAATATAAAGCTTTTTTTTTTTATTGTTGTTTTTTGTTTTGTTTTGTTTTTAAATAAAACGAACTTCTAAATGCTGCCAGAAAGGAAGAACAAGCATCCATGAATTGTTCGGAAAAAAAAGGCTGATATCCAAGAGTGCGGCACTGGGCCAGGAACAGAACAAAGTGAAGTGACCTAGGGGGAGACAAGCGCCCATCCAAGGAGAGGAGCCAGTGAGAGGCGCTCACCAGGAAGCGGATGGGCGGGGGCTTGGCACTGAGCACAGTCAGGTCCAAGGGAAGATGCATAGGAGTGATCCTGCAGAGATGGCAGCGAGTGGCAACGGAATCCCCCCGCATTGAGAGAATAAACCTCTGGGCTCTGGTTCTGTTTGGAGTCTGTTGGTGGGGTTAGGGGTGAGTTAGGGGAGGGCACTGCCACCAGCCTTTGGGTATATTTCTCCTGCTGTTCACTGTGTGTAATAGACAAATACCAACAAGAAGAGAAGAGGCCAGGCACAGTCGGTGGCTCATGCCTGGAATTCCAGCACTTTGGGAGGCCAAGCAAGGCAGGAGGATCATCTGAGCCTAGGCGTTTGAGACCAGCCTGGGCAACATAGGGAGTTTCTGTCTCTAAACAAAACAAACAAACAAACAAAAAATTACCTGGGCATGGTGATGCACGTCTGTAGTGGCAGCTACTCAGGAGGCTGAGGTGGGATTGCCTGAGCCTGAGATATCAAGGCTACAGTGAGCTGTGATTGCGCTACTGCACTCCAGCCTAGGCAACAGAGAAGGACAGTGTCTCATAAAAGAAAAAAAAAAAAAAAAAGGAGAAGAAAAGCTTCCTGGACCTGCCCACACCATGGTGTCCAACAGGTGACTGGGACCCCATGTCCTCTGGCCGGTTCTCACCAGGGCCTCATGGGACTTTCCTGCTGGGGCCTGATCTGAAATGCACCGCTTCTTCAGACGGCTGAGGGTTTCTGCCCACTGAACCTTTGGCAATGCCAGGCGAGACGGGCAGCTCCAGCCCCACCATCACTGGCATCCTCTGGGCAGGTGCTCAGTGTTCCCTAGGGCCCAGGAGTGAGCCAGATGCCACCTTTACTTTTGTAGGCAAATTAGAACTTTTAACTTCTGCCCATCTCTCTTTTGTCTGTACAGTGTGATAGTCTTGCTAACCTACTGCTGGATGAGTGAGTCTGGCTGTCACCAAGCAGCAGGTGCACCGTCCCATGGGAGAGGCAGGGGGTGGATGCACAGAACTCCGGGGTTCTCTGGGCACCCTCTATGCTTCCAGGCCTGTGAATTGGCACAGCAGGAACACAGATCTCCAAGGTGCACAGCCGGGGGCTCAGAACCCTGAAGGTCGGTGCTATCCCACTGGAGAAGTGACCTAGTCCAGCTGAGCCCCTGGCCAGCGGCGAGGAGGAAAGGATGGACATCAGCCATGACTGACACTGACTACCGAAGCTGGAGCTTCGCCCAGCCCAAGAATGTTTCTGTTCTAAGACTTCTGTCTTTTTTGTTTTTTTTAGAAATTATCACAGGCAAATGTTACCTTGAAGACTCGGTGGCAGCTAAGTGTGAGCTCAGTGTGGGGCATGAGTGTTCTGAAGCTGCCAGGGCTGGACTGCAGCAGGTGCCATGGGGTCCGTCATAGCCCCTTGGGTCTCGCCATAGCAGGCCACGCCGGCCACATTTCCACCGCACTTAAAAAGCCAACTGTTATGCATGAACTAGAATAACACACAGAAGACTTAGTGAAACTGAGTGTTGTATTCAGTGTTCTCAGCTCCTCTCTCTCGAAGGTTCGTCTTTCCACCAAAGCTGCCCTGCCCTGCAGCAGCAGGAAGTGCCAGGAATTAGTGCCCTATGGAAGCATCCCCATGCCATGACAGGCTGGAGCTGGTATAAACCATGGCAACACCAGGGACTGAGCCCCAGTGGGTCGCAAGTGGTCATCTTGATGCTGGACCCCTCACCAGCGGCCTTCCCTGCCGACGTCACCTCCCCCACCCTACCAGAGTCTCCCAGGACCACCTCCTACGTAAACCACTTGAGCTTCCGTCTGTCTCATCTGCTTCTGGGGGACTCACACTAGAAAAACAAAATTAATTATTTTTTGCTATATGGAGTGGTGTGATTTGAAATCCTTCCATGGATAATGACTGCTTGCTTATGTCTTTAAAAACATTTTTTTTTTATTTTCTTGAGACAGAGTTTTGCTGTTGCCCAGGCTGGTCTCAAACTCCTAGGCTCAAGCGATCCTCCCATCTCAGCATCCTGAGGAGCTGGGACTACAGGTACCCGCCATCACAGCTGACTCCAGCATCTTTGTTTTCCGAATATTGAGTCCAGACATGGAGTTAGACCACAGCAGGCATGCGGATTACACCCTCTAGCAAGAAGGACACCATTGACAGACATGTAGACTTAGGCTGTACCAGGCCTGTATACCAGGGGGTGCATTGTGAGTAGGTAGGTGTGTGTGTGGGTGTGAGACTGTGTGTGTGTGTGTGAGAGGGAGAAAATGTGGCAGTGTGTGTGTGCATGTGTGAGAGCATGTATAGGTGTGTGTAGGGGTGTGTGTGTGTGTGCATATGTGTGTGCATGTGTGAGATTGTGTGTAGATGTGTGCCCAGTCCTCGCAGCAACCTTGCTGGTGAGTGCTCCTGTGGTCCTTGTTTTACGAACAAAGAAACAGGTTGAGCACTTTCCGGAAGGCTGGTGACCCACGAGCCCCATGTCACACTTCTCAGTCTGCCTGGGGCCCTCGCTCTCAGCCTGGACACTCGGCCCCTAGTGAACAAGTCATGTCAGAGAGAACCCGTCTGGTGCCCCGTCTCCGGGATACATGTGTCCCTTTGTACATATATTTAAAAATTCATTTTGAAAGAACGCAAAAGCTCCACTGCCCTCCTTCGCATCTGTGATTTCTTGATTTTCAAACACTGAAAGGCTCATTTTGCTCCTGGAGAGATTCTGCTCGGCGCCTCTGCCATGCTTGGGTTGGGAGTGAAAGTTTTCCTGACTTATTCGGGACACTGTCCTCAAATATTTGAGATGTTGGGTGTCTGTGAAGGCCCCATGGTTATGAGCCATGGGAAGAGGCTTCATGTGACTCAGTGACCGGAGAGTTTGTGGGTGGAATTGGGGGGTGCTGAGCTTGGAAGGGGAAGTCGCATGGGGCCGGGGCTCTTGGGAGCAGAAACGAATGATGGGGCCCACGTCTGCCAGGACAGAGCCCCCCACCTCGAGGGCTACATTCCCAGGGCTACAGGTCCATGGTCCACCCATCACAAGGTGGCCAGGACATTGGATGGATAAGGCAGATGAATGGACCAACAGCTCAGGCAGGGATGCAGGGAAACCCACAGTTACCCATGCTAGGCCCTCCAAGTGGGCAGGAACGTACTTCCCAGCTTCTCATGTGCCTACCTCCTGCCAGCATCATCCCTGCACCCACGCTCAGCACTCTGCAGTCCAATCTCTGTCTTTCCCAAGGAGACTCTCCCCACTGCTTAGATGTATCAAAAGTCCTTTTCCACCAGGTAAATATTTTTACTATTTATTTATTTTTTCCTCTTTTTACAAATAGAGGTGAGGTAACGCTATGTTTCCCAGGCTGGTCTTGAACATTGGCCTCAAGTGTCCTTTCTCCTCGGCCTCCCAAAATGTTTACAGATGTGAGCCACTGCACCCAGCCAATTTCATATATATGTATTTTTTTTTAACTTTTTAAGTTTATAGCAAATAACCAACCAATCTTGAATTTGTACACACATCCTAACCTTTCTGGAATCTGCATGGTAGCACTGGGTGGGGGAGATGGCTTACTGCTCACCCATCTTTGTGGGGTGAGGTCTGCCCTGTCCTCCACATGTGGCCTGTGGACACCCAAGCTGGCTCCATCTCGGCTCGCCTGGGCCCTGCTGGCCTGGCTCACTTCAGGACCACGCTGTAGTCTAAGCCAAGAATCACGTCCAGGTGGGAGAGGAGGAGGTGAGGATGCTGGTCTGGGCGGGAGGCAGGCAGTGGTTACTTGGTGCGGCCCTGGGGAGAGGCGGTCACTTTGTAGGCTCAACCCCCGAGAGGCCTGTCCAGCTTGGGTTTGTGGCTCCTGGGGCGTGTTTATCACTGCGGTGCAGTGGTCTCTCCTCCCTTGCTGCGGTCGGCCTCCTCATGTCCCAGCAGCCCCAGTGTCTGTACAGACCATGGCCCCTGAACAAACCATGGGAAGGCCAGGGTGGGGCCAAGGATCTCGGAGACTGGGGCTTGCTCTGCCTTGCTCTGGGGGTGATGATGGAGGCACCAGTGCCCCTCTCTCCAGCGCTGCCACTGAACCCAGGCTGCTAAAGTGGGGCCACTCGGAGGATCCCTCTGAGACCCCTGGGACAGGAGCCCTGCAGTGGCCCCACTGCTGCAGCTCTGACACTGTGTCCCCACTCCTGTCCTCCCCAGTGGCTTTCCAAACGCTCCTGCCCAGGGACCTGCCTGTCCTAAGCTAAACCTGAGACCTGAGGGTGGCTCTACAGGAGGCCCCTCCAGGACATCACGTGGCCCCGCAGGCCTGTTTGACGTCATGCCTCTCGTGGTTTGACGCTTGCTAGGTCCAACGTCTCCCCAGCTTCCCTTGTGGCTCCCCCTCCCAGCAGGCCTCCCAGGGAGCCGGTGCAAGTCCCTCCATCCCCACAGAGAGGCCTGCCCAGAGCTGGGGGAGAAGCTCTTTATTTGGAGTCAGGCGGATGGGAGCAGGGAAGGGTCATGGCTGGAGGGTAGGTCCAGGCAGTCCGGGCTCCGTGTCTGGCAGCAGGGTGGACTCTGGGTGCAGACTAGGGGCTGCTGTGCTAGGAAGAGCAGAGGTTAGGGAGGCCATAGGGTAGGGCAGAGGCCAGGCCCAGAGCTCCCTCCCCAGGATCTGCAGCCCCCACATCAGCCACTGCTGGGCAGCCTTGGGGCTCCAGAGTGACCTCAGCTCCTCCAGTGACCGGGCAGGCCTCTGAGCATCCTCAGTGAGTGGACTGGGGGAAGACGACCGAGTGGGGACAGATGCAGGGGGCGATGGGCCGAGCTGACACCTGAGGGAGCCCAAGGGAGGCCTCGCTGTGGAAGGGCCGAGGAGGACGCTCACTCGGGCTGGCAGGCGCGGGAATAGGTGAAACAAAGGACTTCCCAAATGTCCCAGGAATTGTGGGTGGGCAGACTCTGAGAGGTGCCAACCTCGTGCCTGACCCCGGGGGGTCTCCCTGCTTGTGTGGGATGGCAGGAGCCAGAACAGATGGACCTTTGAACCCTGGGAACCCAGGACTCTGGGCTTGTCCAGTGTCCTCCCAAAGGCTCACTCACGCTAGTGTTCGGGAGTGCAGCTTCCTGCAGAGACCAAGAAAAACCCAAGGATGAGAAGACGCCCTGGACCAGGGCCCGGACCCCATCACAGCCCAGCGCTCAGAACCTCCAACGACGAGGACCTTAAGCAGGGCCCGGACCCCATCACAGCCCAGAGCTCAGACCCTCCAAGGATGAGGACCCTAAGCAGGGCCCGGACCCCATCACAGCCCAGAGCTCAGACCCTCCAAGGATGAGGACCCTAAGCAGGGCCTGGACCCCATCACAGCCCAGAGTTCAGACTCTTCAATGACAAGAACCCTAAGCGGGGCCCGGGAGTCCCTGTGAGGAGACTCAGGGCACACGGGGAATGCGGGGTACATGGGAGGACACAGGGGTCATGGGACACTGGAGGTCACAGAGAGACACAGGGGGAAACACGGGGGACTGGGCACAGCTGTCCTCTCACCCGTCTGTAGGGGTATGAAAATGTCCTCCTCCGAGAGTCCCTTGTGCTGCACGAATTTCTTAAATTCTTCCAGGGCCTCCATGTTGATGTCAGGATTCCTACCTGCAGGTGAGGTGGCTACAGGTGAGCCGAGGTGGGGACAGCGACATGGCCCTGCAGGGAGCAGATGCCGAAAGAAGACAGCCACGGCCCAGCACCAGGACAGGGGGAGAAGCCCGAGAGTGGACCAGAGTTCAGGGGTGGGGCTGGGAACAGAGGAGACGGCCACCACCCAGCACCGGACAAGGGGGAGGGGAGGCCCGAGACTGGACGGGAGTTCCGGAGTGGGACTGGGGGACAGAGAAGACGGCCACTGCCCAGCACCAGGACACGGGGAGAGGCCCAAGAGTGAACCAGAGCTCTGGGGTGGGGCTGGGGACAGAGCAGATGGCCACCACCCAGGTGAGAGGTCCCCAGGAAGGGGGACAGTGGCGGGGACTCTCCAAGCCACTCAGCAACCCCAGGGGACCTCGGCAGCTCCCAAAGCCACGCTGCAGGGTCATAGCCCTCACCTGGAGGGACCTTGTGTCCCAGAGGCACTGGCCACCTTCCCACCCTGGAGGCTCCCTGCGCCATGAAGAGCCCTGTTAGGATGCTACCTCCCCATTCAGGTGACCCTCCTACACTGGAGACCCCAGAAGCAGTCCTTGGCAGGTTCATGTCACCGAGGCCGTGTCTGTCCCTGCCTGGCCCACCCCATTCCCACTTCAGGTACTTGGACCGCCTGCCCAGCGGTGCGCGGCACATGAAGGCCGGCACAGGGGGCTTCCTCTTCCCCCCGTGCCAGGGCGTGGTGATGCTGGTTCCACTGGCTTCTGGAGGCAGAGACCGTGGGGCAGGACACGCAGGCCCCAGCGGGCCCCTCACCCATGAGCTTTCCCATGTGGAACAGGCCCCCACGGTGCTGGTCTTTGCAGTAAAAGACGAAGTGGTCCCTCCCGGGCAGCTCCTGCACATATATGAGCTTCCTGCCTCCATCTGTAGATGACAGAGAAGATGGGTCATTCACAGAGAGAGCACTCAGGACCACACGAAGAAACACTCAGGAATGTCTCAGTGGTCACCCAGGTGCCCTGGACACACCTGGTGTCTGACGTCAGGGCCACTAGCCTCCGGGGAAGGACGGGCCAGCCCCTCCTTGGAGGTGGGCAAGGCTGGGACCCTGGCAAAAGGGCAGCCCGGGCACTCTCTGCCTGTGGTGGGGCTGGTGCAGCTGGGGTTGATGGTGGGGGAGGGTGGCGGTGGGGTGGGGGAGGAGCTCACAGGCACTGAATTTGCCGGGCTCCTCCGTTTTCCACATCAGGATTTTCTTCTGGACGCACCGATCCTCCCTCCTGGAAAACAGGAAACACGTGGGCAGCGGCTCCCAGGACACACCTGGGCCATCCTCAGCTCACCTGGTGCATGGCCTTGACCTGGCGCCTGAAAATTCCACTGCTTCCCCCCTCCCCACCGAGCTTTAGCATGCCCGGGATGTTTCCCTCCAAGGCAGGGGGTGATTCTTACCAACACCCAAAACCAGGATGGGGCAATGGGCACCAGGTGGGTCTGGGGAGGGGAGATAGTGGCCTGAGGGGCCCCGCAGTGGGCAACACTCACATGAAGGTGAACGTGGCTTCCAAGTCCCCACCGCCCAGGGCTGTCACCTTCACTGGGGACACCTTCCTGGGCTTCCTGTCCTCCGGAAAGTCCTTATCGACCACCATGGCCTTCACATACATCCTCCCCTCCTCCTCCTCCTCCTCCTCCTCCTTCTTCTTTTTCTGACACAGTCTTGCTCTGTCACCCAGGCTGGAGTGCAGTAGCACAATCTCGACTCATTGCAAACTCCACCTCCCAGGTTCAAGCGAGTCTCCTGTCTCTGTCCCCCAAGTAGCTGGGATTACAGGTGCACACCACCATACCCTGCTACAGGCTACCCTTTCAAGACTCATTCTATAGCTAGCAGATGGACAGATGCATAGATCAATGGGACAGACAATAAAGAATCCTCAAACAGACCTGCACACATATACTCAATTAAGTTTTTACAAAGATGCAAAAGCAATTCAATGAAAGATAGCTTTTGTAGCAAATGGGCTGGAGCAACTGGACATCCACAGACAAAACCACCAAACAAAAAGAAGAACCACAACCTACGTCTCACACCCTGTATGAAAATTAACTCAAAATGGATCATAGACCTAAACATAAAACTTAAAACTATAAAAGCTTTAGAAAACAATAAGAAAACTTTTGGGATATGGAGCTGGGTCAGGAGGTTTTAGATTTGTCACCAAAAATATGATCCATAAAAGGAAAAATTAATAAAATAGACTTCATCAAAATAAAAACCTTTTGCTCTGTAAGAGACCCTGTTAAGAGAATAAAAAGAGGAGCTAAAGACTGAAAGAAAATATTGACAAACTACGTGTTCAACAAGGAATTAGTTTCTATACTTTATAAAGAATTTTTCAAAACTCAACAGTTTCAAAAATAGAATGTAGACAAAAGATGTGAAGGGACACTTGACTAGAGAGATGTAGATGGCAAATCAACACATGAAAAGATGCTCAATGCCATTAGTCATCAGTGAAACGCAAATAAAAGCCATGATATATCAGTACATACCTATCAAGGTGGCTGAGATAAGATCATAGTGCTCACACTGAAGCTGGTGAGGATGCATGGAAACTGGAAAGCTTCTGAAAAATGGCTTGACAGGTTAAAACAAAACAAAACAAAAACAAGCTAACCCTGCAACAAGCATAGAACCCAGCAATAGAACCCCTGGGACTTTGTCCCAGAGAAATGAAAACTGATGTCAATGCAAAAACCTGTACATGTGTCATAGCCCAAATCTATAAACACAGACGTCCTCCAACAGGTGAATGGTTAAACAGACTGTGGTACATACATACCACGGAGCACTACTCAGAAGTAAAAAGGGATAAACTACTGATAAATGCAACAATGGGATGACTCTCCAGAGAATGATGCCGCTGCATGGGGAAAAAAAAGCCAATAATCCCACAATTTTATGATTGCAATAGATGACATTCTTGAAATGAGCAGATTGCAGTAGTGGATAACAGGTCTGTCACTGCTGGGGTTGGGGCTGGAGCAAGCCAGGTGAAGATACACATGATAGCTCTGTGTGGCTTTTTACAACTGCCTGGGAATCTACAGTGTCTCAAGATTAAATGTTTATTTTAAAAACCACAATGAGCATAAACGCTTTAAAAAAAAAAAAAGAAAAATTTAGAGCCAAAGACTCAGCAACTCCACTCAGAAGCATCATTTCCACAGATACACTCCCACATATGAATCAGTAGATGGGTTCAATCTTTACTTACAAATCTTGGAAATGCCTCCAATATCCATCAAAATAACAATGATAAAAGTTCATTTTTATGTTTGATTTTTGCAGACTTTCTAGATACCTCTCATTCTTTGGGCACAAGGAATACATCAGTGAATAAAACAAATGTCTTGCACTCGTGTGGCTCATATTCTAGGTGCAGGGGACATAAAATGAACAAAATAAATAAGTGAATTGTGGTGCCAGCTATCAATATCTTGCCTCCAGCACCAAATGCACCCTTCACGGCCGATTCTGAGGTAATGGAGCTGGAGCCAGCAGGCGCTTCTCTTGTGCACCTGGCGCGATGCTAAGCTTTGTTAGTAGAGGCGTAGGGGAAAGTGCCTCCCAGGCTGGGTCCAGGATGCCTGGTTCTAGGATGCTTCCATTTCTCTCTTTTTCTTTCTCTTACTATACAGATGGCAGTGGCACAAGTCAGGAACATCTGGCGGCACTCACCACATTGAATTCAGGGGACCCCCCAGATGGCTTCCTATGGAGATTCAGTGGCATCCGCACATGTGGGTTCCCAGTGACTTTTGTAGGCTTCCCAGCCCCAGCCCACCTGCCTTGGGAGAGAAGAGAGGCTTCCTGCTTGCCAGACGCAGACTGCATTTCCCTGCCTGCTGGCCTCTGCTCTCACCATAGGCCAGCTGTGGCCGGGCAACCCAGCAAACTTCTCTAGCATCCCTTGGGAGAACCACACCTTTTCCCATGAGATCTGAACCCAGGCTTGTGGAAAGGATCCCCGCCCCCATTTATGTCTTCCTTAACTGCCCTCCTGCAATCCTGAGCCATTTTTTGTGGTTCTCTTTAAACCTCTATAGCTGATTGTTCATTGTGCAAGCAATCCCTGTTCAATCTATTGTCTCTGGATCCTATGGGTCACTGGTTCATATAATTATATATTATTTTAAATGGAAATCAGTGTTATGGAAAAAGCAAAGTGGAAAGTTGGACAGGGAGTGCTGGGACAAGGGGTTATTGGTCCTTTAAATGAAATGATGAGGAACAGCCTCGCCAAGGTGGCATTCAAACATCGAATTTAAGACCTGAAGGAAGCAAGTTACGAGCTCGTCAGCTGGAAGAGGAGTCCAGGTGGCAGGAGCATCCAGTGCCAGCCTGGAGGTGGGAGAGCACTGGCGGTTTCCAGGAACACATGGCAGAGTGGCCACAGCAAATGATCCAGGGAGACTGGCCATATGTGAACCTGGGGAGAGGGCGGAACTGCTGTGAAGGGCATGAGGACCACGACGAGGACTTCAGCTTGTACTCTGAGTGAAGGACCCTGGGGAGCTCCGACAAAGGCAAAGCTGCGACTTCCGTATTTAAGGGGTCTCTCCAGTTGCTGCACTGAGCACAGATTTGGGGGTTGAATATAGAAGCAGAGAAAGCAGTTAGAAAAGGCGCGGCAATAACCCAGGATATTTGGGGGCCCAATACAGAAGCAAAGAAAGCAGTCAGAAAGACGCGGCAATAACCCAGGAGGGTGCATTGATTTCTACCTGGGCATCCAGGAGAACAGGGGATGGACCTAACTGTCCCACCACAAACAGAGGGAAACTGGCCCCCAGGTGCGAAACGCTTGTGTTCAGACACCGAACTCAGACAGCGCAGGCTGTGATCCCTGAGAGTGGGAGCTAACGAGCTCAGCTGGATCATGGCAGCTTTATGCCTGTAGGGAATTTCAAGCCACCACAGAGAGAGGAACCCAACAGAGCAAGGAGTCAGACGGCGTGGGCAGGATGCAGGTTGGACTCTGGGCATCGCAGATGACTAGAATGTGGGAGACAAGGAAGCAGACAGGAGAGCACTGTGCAGAGGAAGAGCTCCCGAAACGTGCAGAGGGGTCCTCAAGACTGTAGCTAAATACTGGTCTATGCAGGCAGAGGGTGGAACTCCACAGGGCCAGAGAAAATGATGTTTGGGTAAAGAAGGATTCCAAGGAAGTGAAGAAAATCAACACCCCACAAACACAGGTACAAAAACGAGTTGAGATGCCAAGACAAGAACAGTCTTCAGGCCGGGCGCGGTGGCTCAAGCCTGTAATCCCAGCACTTTGGGAGGCCGAGACGGGCGGATCACGAGGTCAGGAGATAGTAGACCATCCTGGCTAACACGGTGAAACCCCGTCTCTACTAAAAAATACAAAAAAAAAAAAAACTAGCCGGGCGAGGTGGCGGGCGCCTGTAGTCCCAGCTACTCGGGAGGCTGAGGCAGGAGAATGGCGTGAACCCGGGAGGCGGAGCTTGCAGTGAGCTGAGATCCGGCCACTGCACTCCAGCCTGGGCGACAGAGCGAGACTCCGTGTCAAAAAAAAAAAAAAAAAGAACAGTCTTCAACAAATGGCTCTGGGACAACTGGATGTCTACATGCAAAAGAATGAGGTGAGACCTCACGCCACACACAAGCTTTCACCAAAAATGGATCAAAGACCTAAACGTAAGAGCTAAAACTGTACAACTCTAAGAGAAGATATGTAAATCTCTGTGACTTTGGCTTTGACAATGAATTCTTCTCAATACACCCAAATAGCACGCAACCAAAGGAATAGACAAGTTGGACTTCATCAAAATTAAAAACTTTTGTACATCGATGGACACTATCAAGGGAATGAAAAGACAAGATACAGAGCGTGAGAAAATACTTGCAAATCACTTATCTGATAAGAGTCTAGTATCAACAATATATAAAGTACACTTATAACTCAACATAAAAACACAAATTGCCCAATTTTAAAAAGGGAAATTACTTGAATAGACTTTCTTCAGAGAAGATATAAAAATGACCAATAAGCATATGAAAATATCCTCAATGTTATTAGTCATTAGGGAAATGCAAATCAAAATTACAGTTAAATACTACTTCATATTCATTAGGATGGCTAGAATCACAAAACCAGATAATAACAAGGGTTGGCAAGGATGTGGAGCAATTAGAACCCTCATGCACCACTGGTGGGAATGTAAAATGGCACAGCTGCTCAGAAAAACATAGTTTGGCAGCTTATCCAACAGTTACACATAGAATTATTCAATACCATATGACCCAGCAATTCCACTCCCAGGTATACACCCAGGACAAATGAAAACATATGTTCCCACGAAAATATTTATGCACAAATGTCCCTAGCAACATTATAAAACCCAAGAAGTGTAAACAATGCAAATGTCTACCAATGGATGAAAGGATAAAAAAGGTGTGGTATTATCCACACAATGAAATATGATATTGTCATAAAAAGAAATAAAATATCGACACATGCTACCACGTGAGCAAACTTTGAAACATTACGCTAAGAGAAAGAAACCAGTCACAACAAACACATATATATGATTCCATTTCTATGAAATGTCCAGAACAGGCAGGTCCACGGAGACAGGAAGTAGATGAGAGGTTCCAGGGTGGGGAGGGAAGAATGGGGGTGAGAGCTGATGGGCATGGGGACCTTTGTAAGATGATGGAGATCTCCTGGAATTAGATAGTGGTGATGGTTTCACAGCCTTGTGAATTTATTGAAACCCATTGAATTGGGCACTTTTAAAGAGTGAGCATGATAGCATGTAAAATAGATACCAAATAAAAATTCTAAAAATCACCTCCCCAGAGAAGCCTCTATGGGCTACGCAATGGGAAGATGCAGCCCCTCCTCTCTTTGTCACTCCGCTGAGCTGTGTTCCATTTAGGACACATCACTTCCCGGAAACACCCTGTTCATTTACTTGCAATCCTACTGACCGTCAATTTCCCCCATGTGGTACACTGAATAATGGTCCCCTAACGATGTCCACACCCTCATCCCTGGCCCTGTGGATGTGTGTATGGTACAAGGGACTTTGCAGATATAATTCAGTGAGAGACCTGAGATGAGCAATTACCCTGGATTATCTGGGTGGACCCACTGTTATCACAGGGGCCTTTATAGGAGAGAGGCTGGAGATCGAGGAAGGGAGAGAGAGGAGGGCGGGGAGAGAGCATCTTTACCAACAGAAGCAGAAGAGGCTGCGCTGCTGACTTTGAAGGTGGAGGAGGGGCCACGAGCCAAGGCATGTGGAGGCCTCTGGAAGCTGGAAAAGGCAGGGACAGATTCCCCTCCAAGAGCCTCCAGAAGGAGCCAGCCCTGCCAACCTTCATTTTAGCCCCATGAAACATACTGAAAAGAAGAGCTGGAATGAAGCATCTGAGGCTTTCTCAGCAAACCCTGCACGCTCGGTTGCAGTTGTGGGTTTTTTGACCAACAAATGAAAGCATTCTAAGATGCCATGCACCTTCGGCTGAAGGGGGTGTGACTATCTATTCCCAGCCCCAGCCCCACAACCAGAGGATGCGTTTCCTCACAGCTTTCTCCTGCAGCTCAAGGAGGGAAAGCGTTTGGAATTATTTGACTTCTCCCCTACACTCAATGGAACTTTGGAATTATTCTTCCCACCCTTGCCAACCACAGGGCTTTCTCATGTCTATGGGCATGTGTGAAGGTTTCTTGGGTATGCAAAGATGCAGGGAGGGCATCTCGTCGATGGAAAATGGGATTCTCATGGGCATGGCATGAAGTGACACCACAATTCCCTACATTGTTTGCTGTGGTTTCTCATTGGGACGTGGCACCGACTAGAACCAAGGCTTTGGGAAGCCAACAGGCTACTGGGCTTGGCCACAAACATGGTAATGACGACTGCAAGGAGAATGGGGCGGGGGCTGCCCTGACTGCTCTGGGGCTTTCAGAAAGGAAATGCCAAGGTCTAAGCTTGAGTAACAGGCAAGACACTGCAGATGTTCCATCCTGGCCTTGAATATTTCATTCTTGCAGCCACAGAGCGGCAATGACTGAAAATCCGACTCCACATTTAGTAGTGTGGGTTGCACGGTGAGCTGGGTTCTAAAGTCGCCAAGTGTTTATGTGAAAGTCGGGTCACTGCTTAAGGAGTGGGGCCGTGACACGCAGAACTAGGACATTCATGTGACCTCAGATGGAAGTGAGAATCGTGATCCCCTCCCCAATCCCCCTGAACCCACCTGGGCAGAATCATCACCTCCTCCTTTGTGTGAGGAGACGAGACCTCGCTTTCTCAGACATCTTCCCCCGAGACAGTTGTGTGGGGATATATTCTAGGGGCTTTACACGAAGAGAACCGTGCTCTAATGTGGACCCAAGCTGAGCGTACCAGTGCATATGTACTGAGCACGGCAGAGCTCTTGGCATGGATTGGCTCCGCCCAAGCCCCTGCACCAGGAGACAGGAGATCACCAAGCTCTCATGGCGTCCAGCAGCAGGAGATGCATCCCTGGGGTGGCCCCAGCACCCTAAATGCTTACCTGAGAGTAATGCCAGGTGGAGCTCAGCCCCAGTGAAGTCAGCAGCAGACCCTTGGGTGGCTTTGGGTGAGTTCTTGGGTACCCAAAGTCAGCAAACTTCTCTGCCATCCCAGGACCACAGACATACCCTCTCCAGGGAGGCCTCAGTGCCTTCCAGGTTATTCCTACCCCAGTGCTCAGCCTCAGCCCTGGGGTAGAACTGGTAGAAATAACATTTCTGTTATTTCTGTGGTTTTAGAGTCCTCTTTACCCATTGGTAGCCCCTCTCCTGTTACCAGTTGGGAATTCTTCGCAGTAATTTGCCTTTCAAATGACTGTACGACCTGTCTCCAACACCCTCTCTGTGTCAACCATGGCCTTTACTTTCTGAATTTGGACACGCTGATATCTGGGGCTGCAGGCGAATTTGCTGTGTGTGCCAGCCAGCATCCAGCCGCCCCTTCTTAGAGCTTTTGCTAAAAAGGGCTTACACCTGTGACTCCTTCCTTCGCCCCTTTGAGAAGTCAGTGTTTCTCCTGCAATGCAGAAGTGTCTTTCTCAGGCTGGGTGCAGTGGCTCACATCCGTAACCCCAGCGCTTTGGGAGGCATAGGTGGGTGGATCAATTGAGGTCAGGAGTTTAAGATCAGCCAGGGCAATATGGTGAAACCCTGTCTTTACTAAAAGTACAAAAATTAGCCGGGCGTGGAGGCACGTGCCTGTAATCCCAGCTACTCGGGAGGCTGAGGCAGGAGAATCGCTTGAACCCGGGAAGCAGAAGAGGCTGCAGTAAGCCAAGATCGTGCTACTGCGCTCCAGCCTGCATGACAGAGCAAGACTCCAAAAAAAAAAAAAAAAAAAAAAACAAGTGTCATTCTTAAGGACCTGAGAGCCATTCCTTAGAAATGTGACCTTCAGGAAAAATGGGCCTCCATCTCCCAGACTCTGTTGGGGCACAGAGTCCTCCTTCCGTAACTGCCACACAGCGGGCCCCACTGCACTGACCCTGCCCAGCCCTCTGTAACTCTTCACTGGAGCCCTCACTCCCTCCCGCACCCCCTCCCACTCTCCCTTCACAACACCCCTTCACCCCTGCACAAAGTAACACGGAACCACTCTGTCCCCGGCTCTCAGAAGTTGCTGAATAAAACCTGTCCTCACTGCTTTAACTAGTGTCCAGCTTGGCTCGCTGGTGACGATGTATCCAAAATGCCATATTTCACACATGGACTTGAGCGGGAGAGCAGCTCTCACGATGGCTTCCAGGACTGGCTGAGCTGGCGTTGTGGCCTCATTCACGGGGGCTGGGACGCCAGGATGGCCCCATATAATATGAAGAAAGGACTCTGTGCTGCAGGCTGGTGGGGGAAGACACAGCCATAGAAATGACTGGGAGGGAGGCTTGTTATACTCAGACCCCTAGAAACACGAGGGGCGGGGCCTCGCGGAAGCACCAGGGCCTGTCTGGAGGAACTGGGAGCAGGAGGAGAGTGCGGGCGGAGCCTGCACTGCGGTTCCCACGTTTCCCACGGGAAGGAACGGAGGAAGCAGAGTAAACAGGCTCAGGGCGGGCTGGTTTCAATAATGTCCCGGGCCCTGGGGTGTAGGGGCTGGCTGTCCCTAGCTGTCTGGTACCTGCCCTGGGGAGGGTGTGGGATCTGAACAGGTTGGTTTGCATATGGAAGGCACGCTTACAGACAAGTCATCTGCTATTTCTAGAAATTAGCCAACTCCAGAAGAAGCACTTCCTCCAGGGTTAGCAAGGCCCCAGATATCAGCGTGTCCAAATTCAGAAAGTAAAGGCCATGGTTGACACAGAGAGGGTGTTGGAGACAGGTCGCGCAGTCATTTGAAAGGCAAATTACTGCGAAGAATTCCCAACTGGTAACAGGAGAGGGGCTACCAACAGGTAAAGAGGACTCTAAAACCACAGAAATAACAGAAATGTTATTTCTACCAGTTCTACCCCAGGGCTGAGGCTGAGCACTGGGGTAGGAATAACCTGGAAGGTGCTGAGGCCTCCCTGGAGAGGGTATGTCTGTGGTCCTGGGATGGCAGAGAAGTTTGCTGACTTTGGGTACCCAAGAACTCACCCAAAGCCACCCAAGGGTCTGCTGCTGACTTCACTGGGGCTGAGCGCCACCTGGCATCCTGCTTGCCAGCCAAGCCCCTCAGGATAGAGAATGAAGAAGTCTCCTGAATCTAAAGGGAAGCCCCTTCCTCCCTCGACCCCTGTGCCCTCTGTTCACAAGGCCTAACAGTGCACCAGCTACGAAGGAGAAACATCGACAGGGTCCAGCTCCAGTCACACACAGGATAATTAAGAGCAAATTTGAAACAGAGGGGCAATAAACCCATAGCTGGCATAGAACCCAAATGGCCAAGGATTCAGAATGTGGGGGTGCACACTCACCCACCGCACCTGCTTCCCCCATTGTCAATTTCTTCTCTTTATTATTTCCTTTCTTCTACTTTCTTTAGGCATAATGTGATCATTTCTTCTTAAGGTGGGGGCTTGGGCCATTGACTTAAGCATTTATTTTTCCTACTAGAACCATTTAAAGCTATAAACTTGCCATCCCTGCAGCCTTAGGTCATGTAAGATTAGAGTGTTAGGTTACCAAGAGGGAAAGCTCTGCTATCAGGAAGCACAGTGAGTGCCCCAGGAAACCTGCTGTGATGGTTCCACCAGGCCATGCTGGGATCCTAATGCCCACAGATGAGCAGGTAAAGAACGGAGTTACTGTATATCAGTGGGTGTTTTATACTGATTACATATATTGGTGGGTAGTTGACCCTGATTATGTACATTGGTGTGTAATTGACTCTGATTATGTATATTGATCAGTAGTTGACCCTGATTAGGAATATTGGTGGATACTTTACCCTGATTATATATTTTGGTGGGTAGTTCACCATGATTACATATATTGGTGGGTAATTGACCCTGATTATGTACATTGATGGGTAATTATTAACCCTGATTATGCATATTCATGGGGAATTATTGACCCTGATTATGTATATAGGCGTGTAGTTGACCCTGATTATGCATATTGGTGGGGAATTATTGACCCTGATTGATTATGTATATTGGTGATTGTATATATTTATGGGTAGTTGACTCTGAGTATGTATATTGGTGGGTAATTATTGACCCTGATTGTATATATTGCTGGGTAATTATTGACCCTGATTATATATATTGGTGGGTAATTATTGACCTTGATTGTATATATTGCTGGGTAATTATTGACCCTGATTGTGTATATTGGTGGGTAGTTGACCCTGATTATTGTGAGCTGGTGAAGTGGCTCCTACTTAGGATGAGCAGAGAGGAGTGTGTCTAAAATTCAGGAGATTCAAGGAAGCACCCATGGGTACCTCCCTGCCTAGTGGTGACCATGACAAAGCCACTACAGTGACCAGAGCCTGACGAGAGCTCTGACTCAGGTCTCAGACACCTTGGAGATGAATGTGCAGCTTCCCCACTGGGCAAACAATCCAGACGGTGAAGGGAGCCCAGAAATGCAATGGCCGATGAAGCTTCAGTAATGGTCCCATGGGGCTGCGTATATCTGTGCAACTTGAGGGGTGGAGCACAGACAGTCATGTGGGACCCCAACCGTGTCCTCCCAGACGCATCCTCCTCGTGTGCACAGGCAGCTCTCGGCTGCATGCCCCATGACTCCTCGCTTGAAGGTTTTCTCTGGATGCTGAAGCATGCCCAGCCCACACCAGGCAGATTGCATTGCAGGCTGGTAATGTCCCTGTTGTGGCCCTCAACCGAGCACAGCCAGATTGGAGGGCAGAGCAATCTGAGTGTGCTCTACACAGGGCCGAGGGAGACCCCACCAGAGATCCTCCCTTCCTGTGTTCTCTTTATAGTGACTCTATACACATGATGGGTACCTTTTCCCAGTCAAGATAAGCTGAGTAAAATTTTCCTGCATCGGTAGTAACAAGTGACTCTACCTGCAGAGTGGGAGACATCGGTGACTTAGGCCATTACTTAGCTCAAGCGTGCCCTCTCCTACTGGGATTGTGAAATGCATTTCTTTTGCTAAATGGTGAGTTCCACTTCCCATTGTGGCCAAGGAGCTCCCATTTGACCAAGCCTCCCTCAAGTAGCAATGATCAACTCTGGACAAAATGCAGAAACCACTCTCCCAGGGCAAACAGACACTGCAGGTCGGTCAGCACCTGGAAGAAGGTGACAGCACGGGATGAGTTTCCCATTCTCACTGCTTTTATCTGGAGGACAGGCCCTGTCTGTGCCACATGGAGCAGATCAAACTCTGGTAGACACCCTGCAATTTTGCTGGCTTGAAGAACCAGAGGACAGAGTCCTAGGCAATGATAGCTGCTGGAAAGTGAAGAGAGAAATTCAAGGAAGAAGAGAGCCAAAGAGAGAGCCCCAAGTTCTATGCAGAAACCGTCCAAATCTCAGGCTAACCCCTAAAAAATGAATACCCAGGTAAGACATGAAGCGGCCCAGCAAAGGCTAGAAGAACTGACTGAAATGTGAACTGAATTGCTGTGCACCACAGAGGAGGCAGAGCTTACAGCTGGAGGTCAGGTAACTTCCTGCTTCAAAACAAAAACCACGCCAGGTGTGGTGGTTCACTTTGGGAAGCCCAGCACTTTGGGAGGCTGAGGCGGGCGGATCACCTGAGGTCAGGAGTTTGAGACCTGAAGGGGACCGGCTCCTCCACATCTGTGAGTGTTTCTCGTCAGTTGGGACGAGAGACTGAGAAAAGATATAAGACACAGAGACAAAGTATAGAGAAAGAACAGTGGGCTCAGGGGACCAGCACTCAGCATACAGAGGACCCGCACCGGCACTGGTCTCTGAGTTTCCTCAGTATTTATTGGTCACTATCTCTACTATCTCAGTGAGGGGGATGTGGCAGGACTACAGGGTAATGGTGGGGAGAGGGTCAGCAGGAAAACATGTGAGCAAAGATCTCTGTGTCATAAATAAGTTTAAGGAAAGGTGCTGTGCCTTGATGTGCACGTAGGCCAGATTTATGTTTGACTATACACAAACCTCTCAGTGCATTAAAGAGCAGTATTGCCACCAGCACGTCTCACCTCCAGCCATAAGGAGGTTTTCTCCTATCTCAGTAAATAGAATGTACGACTGGGTTTTACACCCAGACATTCCATTCCCAGGGACGAGCAGGAGACAGATGCTTTCCTCTTATCTCAACTGCAAAGAGGACTTCCTCTTTCACGAATCCTCCTCAGCACAGACCCTTTATAGGTGTCGGCTGGGGGACGGTCAGGTCTTTCCCTTCCCTCGAGGCCATATCTCAGGCTGTCCAGTGGGGAGAAACCTTGGACAATATCCAGGCTTTCTTGGGCAGAGGTCCCGGCGGCCTTCTGCAGTGCATTGTGTCCCTGGGTACTTGAGACAGGAGAATGGCATTGACTTTTACCAAGCATACTGCCTGCAAACACTTCTTTAACAAACCACATCCTGCACAGCCTTAAATCCATTAAACCTTGAGTCAACACAGCATGTGTTTCTGTGAGCACAGGGTTGGAGCTAGGGTTACAGATTAACAGCATCTCAAGGCAGAAGAATTTTTCTTAGTACAGCGCAAAATGGACTTTCTTATGTCTTCTTCTTTATACATAGACACGGTAACAGTCTGATCTCTCTTTCTTTCCCCCACGGAGACCAGCCTGGCCAACATGGCAAAACCTTGTCTCTACTAAACATACAAAATTTAGCCAGGCCTGGTGGCGGGCACCTGTAATCCCAGCTACTCGGGAGGCTGAGGCAGGAGAATTGCTTGAACCCGGGAGGTGGAGCTTGCAGTGAGCCGAGATTGTGCCAGTGCACTCCAGCCTGGGTGACAAGAGCGAAACTCCATCTAAAAAAAAAAAACAAAACAAAAACCAAAAACAAAACCCAGCACTTTTCACAGGAATATAACAAAACCCAGAGTTTATACACCATTCAAACTCTTCAAGAAATGATCCAAAATTATTATACACACGAAGAAAGGAAAATATGACCATTTTTAAGAGAACTGGCTTTTAGCCAACCTGGAGGCAGCTGACTGGGACATGCCAAAGAAGTGACCACAATACTGAAGCATGTGGGGGAAATAAATGTGCTCAGAATGAACGAAAAGACAGGTGCTCTCAGCAGGGAAACAGCAACTGCAAACAGTAACCAAGTGGAAATTCCAAAATTAAAAATCACAACATATGGAATGAAAATTCACCAGGTACAGCTAAGAGAACAGCTAAGAGAAGAATTGAGACACCTCCATCACGTGCGACGGCTTCAGGCAAGCTCTGCAGTGCTGTGTCGTGGCATCTCCAGCATATGTAGATGTGATGCGTGTCAGCAATGACATGAGGGAAAGCCCCTGTGCCGTCACAAGGTCTATGACATGAGGCAGAGCAGGGAGGACGCACCTGTGCCATCACAAGGTCTTCACGTTTTAAGTAAAGGACACAGTGCTTGCTTCAAGTCCACTGTGAATTAAGGATGTCATCGTCACCCCTAGAGCAGACACTTTTAAAATAATGCAGCGGGATAACGAAACAGCTGACACATGAATTGAGATGAAATTGGGAAGAACGGAGCCATTAGGGCTGATGGGACACCCTCTGACCTTCCGTAACATCTTCCAAGGGGCCCTCGGTCCTCTTTCTTCACCACTTTCTTCACAGCCCGCTTTCTTCCCCACCAGTCCTCCAGGAACACGTCCTCTCCCAACAGCCCCTCCGAACCAGACGCTTCACCTCCCTAAGAGGTGGATTCCAGTCCAGCGTCTTCCAAACTCCCTTTCTGGCTCTCGCGCAGTCATGCTCTGGTCCACATGAGAGTTCTTCTGGGGTGCACCCAGGTTGGGTGCCTGTCTTCTGTAACTGCTGCCCCATCATCCTCTCCTCTCTGCACAGTTGTCCAGACTGTCCCTGGGCCTGGGCTCTGACACTGGCCCTGCGGGAGAGGTGGGCTCTGGCTTCCCCATGGCTGTCATGTGGGGCACGGGGCACTTTCTGAGCTACAGGTGCTCACACGAGCTCCTTGCACTCATCTGTGTGGCGTCTGAAGACTGGTGCAGAGACTTGCACACCTGAGATGGGCGTGCCGGTTGGCGTGGCCACGTCTGCCTGCTGCAGGTGACACCCGCTGCAGCCATGTCACCCCTGGAGCCCGGCAGACGGGAGATGGAGCTGGGCATAGGTGGCATCTGCTATGAGTGAGAACCTCAGACACCTCATAAGAACCAAGATTCATCTTGAGATGCAGAAAGTGGAACCCAAATGGAATTGGGTTTCTTTTATTTTTTATCTTATTTTTTGAGACAGGGTCTTGCTCTGCCACCCAGGCTGAAATGCAGTGACATGATCATAGCTCATTGCAGCCTCGACCTCCTGGGCTCAAGCAATTCTCCCACCTCAGCCTCCCTAGTAGCTGGGATTACAGGTGTGCACCACCAAGCCTGGCTAATTTTTTTTTTTTTGGTAGAGATGGGGTCTCACTACGTTGCCCAGGCTGGTCTCCAACCCCTGGCTTCAAGTGATTCTCTCACCTCCACCTCCCAAAGTGCTGGGAACACAGGCATGAGCCACCATGCCTGGCCAGAACTGAGTTTTTTTAAAATGCAGTCTTGACCTACCGCTGAGGCCCTGTTTAGGGGCCGGCCCCTTCCTGAGCAGCTGATTGGTCCATACAGCCACCCTGCCCTATTCAGATGGGCTCACTCGGGGGCCACTCCCCACCAGCCCTCATTGCCCCAAGGCCAGGTACCAGACAATCAGGGACAGCCGCTATGCCCTGGAGCAGAGAAATGACTCATGTTAGCTGGCCACAGGCAGCCGGGTCACCCGCTACCCTTTCTGCTCCCTCCCCTGAGCTCCGCAGGCTATTGTCCTGTCCCGGGAGCAAGCCACCCAGTGTGGTGCTGCCCGACAGCCGCCCTCTCCTGGGGAGAAGCAGGTCACTAAGAGTCTGCCTCTCCTCGCTCCCAGCCCACTGCGAGGTTGCGCCATCGAAAGAAACTTTAAATTCTACAAACCGCCAGGGTCAGGAAAGGCACCTGTGCAAGGTGGGACCTCCGGTGGCTGCCCCCAAGCTGGGAACTTCCCGTCCCAAACCTACCCAGGCACAGAGAGGGACAGCGTGGAGCCAGGCCCTGGCGGCAATGCTGGTGTGGTTCCCCGGAGGACAGGACTGGCTTCCCCGGTGAGCTCAAGCCTGAGCCACACCCTGCCTTGAGCTGCTGTCCCCTCTCCCCATGTCTAGCCTCACGGACTCAGTGTCAGTGCTGAGGGCCCTGGTGGCCCTGCCCAGTCCCCCTCTGGGATGGCAGCTGAGCTTGGTCCCAGGCCTTCTGGTCTTACTTGTGCAGGACCGAGGAGCAGAGCCCTGCCCCCACCCACCCCTAGAGCCTGAGCTCCGTGGGCGGCTGACCTGCAGGAAGCACCCCCGAACCTTCAGGCCGAGTCGCCAGCACACAGACCCCTGCCAGGCCCTTCCAGGCCCCTCACACTGTTGGCCTGCGGCACCCACCATGGAGAACTGGGCCCAGGCTGGTTCCCTGTCCTTCCTCCTGCTTCCCACCCCCTCCCTGCACCCAAGAAGCACCCAGCCAGCATCCCCCACCCCGAGGAACCCCACAGACAGGCGGAGTCTGAAGCTCTTTATGGAGAACCAGGAGAGGGGACGCAGGGCAGGGGGAAGGTGGGGGGTGGTAGGAAGGGGTGTGGCTGGCCGGGTTCTGCAGGGGTGGGGAGATTTTCCGTGTTCCTGTGAATGATGGATGTGCTGGGTGGTACCGTCCTTGGGCTGCTGAGGAGCCAAGATGCCCCCTGCCCTGGTAAGCGGGGGAGGGTGAATGAGGCCACGACAGGGAGGGTGGCGGGGGGATGTGACGTGGGAACGCATATGCTCTTGGGTGCTGCAGTGTGGGGGCACATGTGAGCTCTCAGGTGCTATGGTGTGGGGGCACATGTGGGCTCTAGGGGGCTGCAGGGTGGAGGCCTATGCTGGCTCTTGGGGGCTATCGTGTGGGGGGCACACACTGAGATGGGCTCTTGGGGGCTGTGGGGTGGGGACACATGCAGGTTCTCAGGAACTAGGGTGTGGGGGCAGATGCCAGGCTTTCAGGGACTACGGTGGGGGGGGTCACATGCAGGCTCTCGGGGGCAATGGTGCGGGGGGCACACACCAAGCTCTCTGGCTGTAGGTAGGGGCTCCAGCCTCCAGATTGGAACAAATGGAGCAGGGACCCCCCTACACACAGGCTGCCCACAGAGCTCCCTGCCGAGTGAAGAGGCATTGGGGGCAACTGCAGGCCAAGGGGAGGGTGTGGGAAGGACAGCGATGCTGTCCGGGATTCTGGCTCTGCCCACACCTGGGCAGGTGACCTCGGGTGAGTCTCCGAACCTCTGGTCCCCTCGTGCAGCCAGCAAGGGGCCCATCTAACACAGCGAGCACAGGCACGCCTGCCACTTTGCTGAATCTTTGAGCAGGTAAGAGGAGTCACATCAGGTAAGAGGAGTCACAAGGACGGCTGAGGGTGAGTGGTGCTGAGGAGGAACCTGAATCTCCCGCCTGCTCCCGCCCAGGGGGCTGCAGGGTAGACACCGTCTCCACCAGCAGCCAGCAAAGGCGGGCTCAGCGCTGTGGGCTTCTCAGCTTCCCAGGAGTCACTCCCAGGGCAGGAGCAGAGGCTGGTGCCTGAGTGCGGGCAGCTCAGGAGAAGATCTCCCACCTGCCTGGCCTAGGTGGGGCGTCTCCCACCCAGGTAGGAGTGCAGTGGGTGGGAGAGACCCCAGGGCCTCTTGAAGCGCCACTGGGCCTAAGGCTGGATTTTCTCAAATGTCCTCTAAAGCTGTTCACTCACCCTAATCACTCCCTGGAGAGCAGGCTTCTGCAGGAGAAGGAAGCACAGGCAAGTCAGGAGACCCCCAGGAATGCAGTCAGGACCGGGGCCCCTCATCAGCCACCAGCTCCACCACCCCAGGAAGGACAAAGCCAGAATTAGACGCAGCACAGTTACACGCCCATGCAACGCGGCTCTGCTGATGTCCCCACGCAGGGACACGGGGGGCTCTGCAGGGCTGTGCCTCCTACCGCTCTGCCTGGAGGATGAGGATACTCTCCGTGCTAAGTCCGCGGGCTCCCGCGGCCTTCTCAAAGTCCTCCAAGGCTTCCAGGTTGTTCTCGGGGTCTCTGCAGGTTGGTGCCAGGACAAGATGTGGGCGCCCGAGGCAGCATGGGCAGACGGTACCCCGTCACAGCCTGGAGGCCTGAGCTGGGCTGGGGAGGGGGACCTCGCCCACCATGGGGGTACTTGAACCCAGAGGCCCTCAGGCTGGCAAAGCGGGACCAGGGTGTCGTACGCAGCTGAGAAGGCTCCCGCGGCAGCAGAACTGGGAGAATGGGAAGGGTTCTCCGTCCATCCCCAGGCATCTCCCGGAGTGAGGATGGACGGCAGGACAGGCCCACCCTGGAGGAAGTGCCTCTCCCCTCGGGGTCACCAGGGCACTGCCTGTCCCATTCCTCTGTCGTTTGCAAAACCCTGGATCCAGGGAGAACTCAGGAGCCTTCACGGGCCTCGTCCTCAGACAGGGATGGCACTGACATGTCACTGTCTGTGGGAGCCACGGCATCCGGAATTCAACCCTGGGAGCTGGAACATTCTTTCCACACAGACTCCTGCTCGCATCCCCGTTCCTCTCCCCTGCTGGACACCCTGCAGGAATGCGCTCAAGGATGACCTGCCCCGGGGGAGGGCCTGGCCTGCTGTGGGACACGTGTGACCTCTGAGCCCCTGTGCCAACAGCCGCGGCTCCTTTCTGCATTCACTGCAGAGACCTAGGCCGGGGCATCCGAAATCCTGAACTCCAGGGGTGAGAATTGGGGCCTTTATCAGGAAAACTCATCCTAAGGAAACTGCAGTGGGTTCCTGGGTCCCAGTGGCTTCTCCCATGGGGAAGAGGGTGCAGGAGGCCGCGGGAGGAGGGAGGGCGGGTGGAGGCTTGGGTTGCAGGGTGTGGGTGCGGGACCCACCCACGAGCTTCACCCCTCGGATCGGCTTCCCGTGCAGCTCGCCCTCACAGTAAAAGATGTAGTGGTCCTTCACGTGTGACCTGATGATGTATGTCACGTGCTTGCCGCCATCTGCAGGAGGACAGCAGCACAGTCCTGAATTAGCCACCAGGGCCTTCAGAGAGGATCCCGGGACAGCATGTGGCACCCGGCCCAGCAAGCCCCACAGCTCCTGCACCCTCCCAGCCTCCCAGAGCTCTCCGACCCAGGGTCCCCACCAGGCCTGAGCCCCAGGCCATGGGACCCGCACTTCCCAGGAACCTGATGCACCCGAGAGGCGGCCACATCCCAAACCAGTGAGTCACCAGGGGTTCCTCCGGGTACGAGGTCTTCAGAGGTGGGAGTTGGGGTGCAGGACCCCACAACCAAATACGACCCTGCTCCTGGCTCCACCAGAGCCACAGTCAGAGCTACAGGGAAAGCCCTGAGGGACTGTCCCAGGACAAACCTGCCACACCTGGTGTTTGGGGTCAGGTGTTCACATTTCTAATGCAAATTGACCAGTGGGACAGGAGAGTGGGCTTTTAGTGGAGTCAGAAGGCAGCAAAAGACTGTGGCTCAGGCTGCGGGACTCACCGGCTGTGTATTTTCCCGGCTTGTCAGTTTTCTCCAGGATGACCTTCATCTCCCAGCACTGGCCACTTATCCTGGAAAACAGAAGCTCCCTGGCAAAGCGGCCCTGGCCTGTGCCTCCCCTGGCCCTGGAGCAACCGCGCTGCAATGCCCTTGCCTGAGCCGGAACACCCGCTGGAAGTGGGCGGGCAGCCAGTGCCTTCTTGGGGTGGGCTTTTGGCCTGGGAAGCCTTTTGCTACCTTCTGACTCCACTAAAAGCCCACTCTCCTGTCCCACTGGTCAATTTACATTAGCAATGTGAACACCTGGCCCCAAACACCAGGTGTGGCAGGTTTGTTCTGGGACGGTCCCTCAGGGCTTTCCCTGTAGCTCTGACTGCGGGCCCTGCCTGCCGGCTCTGATTCTGGCTGGGGGTAAACACCTTTTCCCAAAGGGGCCTGCACGGCACCAGACATTCCCTAGTCGGAGGAGGTGGTGGGTGGTACCCAGCACCGCCTCTGATAGCCCACAGGGGCCTCTGCCCCCTCAGGCCCCCTTCAGCCAAGGCACCTCACTGGCACAGTTTGCCCTCAAGCATTTCAGGAGGGGCTAAGAGGGGCCTCCCAGCAGGTCTGCCCACATCCCCAGCACCAGAGCTCTCCTGGGTGGGGAAAGGGAAGGCCCTAGACCAGGTTGCAGGCTGCCTGGTGGCTGGCAGACACTCACAGCATGGTGGCCTTGGCTTCCAGGTTGCCCCCTTCCAGGGTCATGAGGGTCAGGGGTGTCACCGATTCCAGATTCATCTCAGGGAGCTCCCTGTCCACCATCATGGCCTTCAGATACCACGTCCCTGACACCTGAAGAAGGCTCCTCTCAGGCTCAGGCCAATCGCTCCAGAGCCTCCCCCTTCCCTGGCCTGCAGCCCCCAGACTCTACCGCACCCCAAGGGCTGGAGACAGGGAGCATTCCCCACTCTAACCCACCCAGAAAACACCCAGCATCCTTGCCAGGCCCACCTGAATGTGGCTCCAGCCCCCGCAAGTTGGCCAGGACCACAGAAACCCTCACCCCCAGGAGAGAAGTGAAGTCAGCCAGGCCCCCACCCTCCCAGCCCTGCCCCTCTGTACCCCGGCCCCCGCAGACCAGACTCCTGCTGTCCCATCTCATCATCCTTCAGGGCAGGGCTTTAATGCTCAACCTGAAAATGAGGGTCTCCTTGGATGGGGGGGATGGGGTCTCCCTCCAGCAGTGTCAGCCTCGCCCTGTGGCCCCCTCCAGCCCACCCTCTCCATCCGGGCCTCACATCCTGAATCTCCTCATCTGAGGCAGGAGGTGGTGGGCCTGCAGGGCAACAATGAGGCTGAGGTTGATGGCCAGGAGCAGGGCCTTCATCTGTGGGGTCTAAGTCCACGGCCGCCTGACAGGTTGCTTGCTGGGGCTGGGAGAGGCTGTGCCACTCCTCCCACAGCCGCCCTATATACCACTGGACTCAGGGTCCCCTGGGGACCTGGCACAGGTGACTGACCAATCCCTTCCTGGATGTAAACCACGGCCAGTTCTGCAATGGAGTAGATAACGTGCCATTGTTGTTGGAGGCTGTTGAATAACAGCTTGCTAATCCCAGAGGATCATCCGGACAGGACCAGGTCCAGAGGAGCGGGTTTGCAGATTTCACCTGGAAGGAAACTGAAGGGAGTGAAGGGTGTGCAGGCCTCCGTGGGGGCACGTGTATGGCAGTAACAGGCACCCTCCAGCCATCCCACACGCGCTGACGTGCACACTGCCAAAGGGATTGCGGATTGGAGTCTGAGGCCCATGGGCTTGGGTCTCGGCTGAACTTCCTGCCTCTCTGGGCAGGTTACTTGGCCTCAGATTCATCGTGGAAAAAGTGGGACCCTCCTGTGCGAACACGGTACCGTGTGCATTTAAAGAGCGTGTCCGCACTGCTGAGCACGGTGTGCAATAAGGAACCGCTCTGCCCCCCACACACTGCAGCAATAGGTCAGACAGACAAGACCAAGGCAGGTGTGTGTGTGTGTATGTGTGCATGTGTGCACATATATACATGCACACACACACACTCACTCACTCACATGAAACCAGGAATGGAGGAGAAGCACAGGCTGGTGATGGGGCAGAGGCAGGGGCCTGTCAGCCCCAAGTCTCAAGGCAGGCAGAGAGGGCCTGGGTCCAGCTCCTGGCAGTGATGGGAGCAGCTTCCCTGACTCCAGAAAGGAGGCTGAGAAACCCTTCCTGACACATCCCAGGGCTGTTACTTCTTATAACTTAGTGGAGCACTGTGGGCATAGGAAGGCAAGAGGACATCGACACAGCCTGGAGAGAAGCTGAGACACGCCATCATTGGAAGGGGTGACTTTATCTGTGACATCCTCCGCATCACTGCAGAGCAGAAGCCTGGGACCCAGGGCAGAGGCTACGAAACACTGTTAGACAGAGGACAATGACAACAAGATAGTGGAGAAAGGCAGAAATGCAGAGACACAATATCCTCACCTTGAAATGAGCAAGGCCAGGTTCCAAATTACCATAGTCAGAACGGGAGACGCCAGTACTTCTCCATTAGAAAGAGAGGGCGAGGGTTTTAAAAGTTCACACCAATGTTGAAGGTTTGGAACCAAAATTGTGAAATATACAAAGGCACTGCCCCAACAGCTAAACAATTATATTTTTATAGTTGTTACAATGAAGAATTCTTAATTGTTAATTGTAATTAATACTTAATTCTTATTAAGTACACATACAATAGTTTAAAAAATAGGCCACATACCAGGCAATATGGGGAATTCCACAGAATCAACACAGCAGAGCCTGCCCTTTTTAGCTATAAGGCAATAAACTAGAATCAACAACGAACAGAGTGTTACATAAAGAGAAATATAAACTTCAAGTCTACAGCCTCAAATGCATCTATTACATGGTAAAAAAGTAAGTTAGGCATTCAAATATAAAACAGTAACATATAACCTAAAGAATTTAGAAGACAGAAATAAGAAAGAGAAATCCATGGACCAGAAAATAAAGAAGAACCGCACCCGCAAACGCAAAACTGGCTCTTAGAGGAAAATGCAATGCAACGGGTAGACCTCTGGCAAGACTGGTGAAGAAAACAATGAAAAAAGCAGCAGTTCAACACCACTAGGAAAGGCGAGGTGACAGACACTGTAGATGGAGGCCAAAGAGAAGCTCATGTGACTCAGGGAAGCGGGGGGCGGAGGCACACGCCCGGCAGGGTGGGAGGTCCTTTGCCACTGTCATTAAGTCTGTGGTGTTGTCACGAGGCTGCACAGACAGGTCAACAGAACAGGAGAGAGCCCAGAAACAGACTGGAAATGGAATCGGAAAATAAGGGGCACAGCGAAAACATCTGAGGGGAAAATATGGAATAAATGAAGCTTTTATCCGTATGAAAAGGACATATCCATTTAGCTTCCTACCTCACACGGCACACAGTTGATTCCGGGCAGATTAACAGGCTTAATGTGAAAAACAAAACTTTAAAAACCTTTGGTAGAAACAATGGGACAATCCCTTTGTGACCCAGAGGCAAGTTCAAAAGTGGTGGAAGGGTCATGTCTTGTACAGAGGCAGGAGGCAAGCCAGACGGGAGGGAAAGCCCTGCCGTGTGTTCGGCTGCACGGTTTCAGCATGCAGAGTGCACGAGGAACTCCTGCCAATGATGTAGACAAAGACAGACAACGGGAAGGAAGAGCGGGCAGAGGATGGGAAAAGGCCATCGGGGGAAGAGGTGACCCGGATGCCGCAAGGATGGGAAGACAGGCTGAGTAAGGAGAGGACAGTCTCAGGGCCCGAGGCTGAGCGCATTCCTCACTCTGACAGTAATGTGGGGAGGATGAGGTGCATCAGGAAGCACCCGTGGGTGCAGGCGTTGGAGAGCAGTGGCCCAGCTGCGAAGCTGGAGACAGCGTGCTCTGAGACTCCGCAGTTCTGCTGCCTCCTGCAGACCCTAGGATGCCCCTGCGTGGTCCTTGCCATGCGCAAGCGGGGAGCTCCCCTGGACATGAGTTTGTGAGATCTGCCACGGCTGTCTCTTTCCACGGCACTGGGGGGCCCCGGGCTGGTTCAGGCGCACCAGGGCCTATTGAAGCTGACAGTCACTCTAGCTTAGAAGCTCCTGCCTTCCGGGGTAGTCTTCATTTTCAGGAATATTCCCACCATTCCGTGTGCCAGTGCACCTGGCGTCATGACCCAAGGATGCTGCGCTGCACATCACAGCGGGACATGAAGGGAAGTCGGCGGGTCGGGAAGGAGAGGCAGGTTTTGCCCCTGGGGGAAGCCGGAAGCAAGTCGTGGTCAGCGCTTCCGAGCCCCCAGTGTGCACGCCTGTAAGCGGGGATTCAGTCCTCTTCAGTGTCTGTCAGTCCCCAGTGTGCACGCCTGTGAGCTGGGATCAGTCCTCACCAATGTCCCTCAGCCCCCGACGTGAATGCCTGTGAGCTGGGATCAGTGCCCACCCATGTCCCTCAGCCCCCGACGTGAATGCCTGTGAGCTGGGATCAGTGCCCACCCATGTCCCTCAGCCCCCGACGTGAATGCCTGTGAGCTGGGATCAGTGCCCACCCATGTCCCTCAGCCCCCGACGTGAATGCCTGTGAGCTGGGATCAGTGCCCACCCATGTCCCTCAGCCCCCGACGTGAATGCCTGTGAGCTGGGATCAGTCCTCACCAATGTCCCTCAGCCCCCGACGTGAATGCCTGTGAGCTGGGATCAGTTCTCACCAATGTCCATCAGCCCCCGACGTGAATGCCTGTGAGCTGGGATCAGTCCTCACCCATGTCCCTCAGCCCCCGATGTGTACACCTGTAAGCTGGGATCAGTCCTTATCAATCTGTCAGCCCCCGATGTGCACGCCTGTGAACTGGGATCAGTCCTTATCAATGTCCATCAGCCCCTGACGTGAACGCCTGTGAGCTGGGATCAGTTCTCACCAATGTCCGTCAGCCCCGGATGTGCACACCTATAAGCTGGGATCAGTGCCCACTGACATCTCTCAGGACGGAATTCCTCTCTGCGTGAAAAGTTCTCCGTCATGAACACGCACGAATGCCCCGGCCAGCTCTGCGCTCCTTTGGTGGCCACCTCGCAAAGGAGAATTGATCAGAGCCGCTGCTTACGGGGCAGAGGCCCATGGCAGCATCACCACACACACATCCATGATGGCGGCCACGTGTGTCATGCGGCCCCCAACCGATGATGAGAAACGAACCTGAACTTCACGTCAAAGGGAAGGCTGAGTTATCTTTCTATTCTACTTATGGAAAATTATTTTCATAGGAAGCAATAATCAAGGGGTAACAGCCAAGAGATATAGAAAAAATAAGTTTGATAGAGGGATGCCAGGGAGTAACTAATCAAATCTTGTTTGTTTCTTCCATTTGATGATGTTTAGTGCACCTATCAGCTTTTTCATGTGTGAGCTTTGTGATTTTATCTCTTCCAATAAACATTTATTTTCATTTCTAATTTGGATTCATAATTTCTATTACTATTTAAAGTAACCCCCAAATTTTATATATATTTTAAGCCCCACAAAATCCATCTACTCCTGGCTATATCTGTGAGTTTAATTTCCTTTTAAAATAATCTGAATATATACCAACGAGATTTTCTAATGCCGGGCATGGGCGATGGGTGTTTTTATTCTCGGCTTGTTTCTGGGCACTGAAATAGTCAGGATTAGGACAGCGCACCACAGAGAACGTGCCCGAATGTGCTGGTACCTGCAAATCATGATAAAGGGAGGTAGCATGAATTGCACGTTCTTTTATTTGGATTCTTGCTACTCCCACGTTACTGTCAATATTTTTTCCTGGAGTTTGAAAAGCAAATGCCCCAAGGCAACCACACAGGGTGCAGGGGTTGTGGTGTCCCGAGGGTGGGGCTGTGGGCAGGGCCTGGACCCCCAGCACTGCGGCTCCTTCTCTGTCCCTGGGCTCCGTCCTCCTCAGTGGCCTGCAGAGCCTCTGTCCACTGCTGGGCCACTGACTAGGCTACGGAGAGACAGTGACGGTCAGGCTGCTCGGATCCCCTGGGCTAGAGGAACACGGGAGCGTTTCAGCCACCCCGTTGACCACCCATGAGACAAAGGCAGAGCAGCCGCCTGGTCACGGAGGATGAGCAGCCCCTTGCCCCGTCTCCTGGAGGCTGGCGCTCAAACCAGTAAAACCAGGGAATCCTGGGATTCTTCCTGCCCAGACACAACGCCCTTGTGGGGTTGCTTCCTGACACACGTTTAAAGGACGCACACATGTTATAAATCTTAGAAAGCTGGAAGAGGGGAGAAAATCACTTCCAATCCCACCTCCCCAGTGACTCACTCGCGAGTTGGAACCATTTCCTTCCTGTCTTTTTTCTAACAGAGTCTTGCGTGGATGCGGTGGCATAGATGTGTCATCTGCAGCAGGACGAGCCACAGACAAAACTCCTCAGACACCGGATTAAAGAAGGAAGAGGCTTTTTATTCGGCCGGGAGCGTTGGCAGACTTGCGTCTAAAGAGCCAAGCTCCCCGTAAAAGAAATTCTTGGCCTTTTTAAAGGCTTACAACTTTAAGGGGTCCACGTGAAAGGGTCCTGATAATTCGAGCAAGCGTGGGAAATGTGACTGGGGGCTACATGCATCAGCTAACAGAACAAAAAGTTTTACATACATGCTTTTTTTCCATACAGTGTCTGGAATTTACAGATGACACAAGTAGTTTAGGTCAGGGGTTGATGTTATTATTATTACTTTTTTTAACTCCTAGGGCCGGGTGTTGGTGCCAAGGTTGTCTGGCTATTTATCTTACTTTTGTTTCTTTCTAACTTTTTGCTTTCTCTCTTTCTTCCTGTCTTGTGAACTAGGCAAGGTGGGGGGGTGCGGGTAGGAGGGCAGCAGGAGTAGTAGTGGTCTCCTTCCTTATACCCACCTGGGACCAAAGGAAGCCACAGGAAGGACACTCAAGGGCTTTGTGGCATCTCTTGTGCACCCTGCACTTCCCCGGGGCCAAAGCCAAGGGCAAGGCCAGCTGTGGCGGGCAGCAGCCCCTCTGCTGGACACGCCACCTCCTGCTCCAAGGCCGAGGCTCCAAACTCGCTCCGCCCCCGAGCATCCGATTTCCTGAGTCCCCCTCCGAGAGCTCTGTGATTTGACCTCGAAGTTCCCGCCCGCCTGAATCTGTGTGTTTTAGGCCTGCGTGGACTTCCCTGTCCATGCCCTGAGTCCACCCGGCCGCTGCCATCCTTCAAAACCCAGCCTAGTCCTACCTCCTGGAGGAGGAAGGGGCCTGTCCACCTGGCCTCTGGGGCATCTTGGGCCAGGGCAGCTGCAGCAGTCCCTGCATGTCCCCGTCACAGGTGGGTGCCTGTCCTGAAGGGGCCCAGTCAGCCTGACAGGCCTCGGCCCTCTCTGGCCACCCAGGCTCCCTCGCCCTTCCGGGCTGGGCTCAGCAGAGGCTCTTGGGACTCAGCAGAGGCTCTTGAGGGTCAGCTGGGCTGAGCAGAGTCGCGGGTGGTGGAAGTGAGGGGATCTGCACTTGGGGGCCCAGGGCGTGGCAGGGGGGCCCAGGGCGCTTTCGTGGAGGGGCTCCTTCCCGGGAAAGGTCGTGCTGTGTTTGTGTTCTGGCTCTTTCTTCTGCCTGAATTCCTCTGAGGCCCTGGCTTATCTGAACACAGGACCCTGTGTGTCAGAGCATGCACCATGTCACGGTGAATGTCACACAAACAGGAACGTGCCTGGAGGCCGCCTGGACCTGTCTTCCTGCCCATCAGCTGCCAAGGTGATGCTGTGGACACGGCTGTCCCCACCTGCTTCCCCACTCATGGAGCTCCTCACAGGCTCAACATCCCCCTTCCAGAAGGCTGGTCCCGGGAGGGGAGTTGCCAGCATCTGGAAGCTGGGCAGCCCTCCGCAGCGCGGCCAGCATGGGGTCCATGAGCCAGGGGGTGGAGGAAACCCCATGACACGGGGAACACACTAAGCTCCTAGCCCAGTTCTTCTCCTGGGGGACCAGACGCCCTCACTCTGCGGCTGGAGAAGGAGTGCACAGGGGGCTTGAGGCCAGTGCAGGAACAGTCCCCCAAATCTTACTCTGGGATCGGCACTTTCCTGGAAGACCCCGGAGTAAGGAGAAGGAAGAGCAACGAGGAGGGAGGGAGCGAGTCCCAAACCAGGTGCCACAGAGAGGGGACGGCGTGACCCTGTCCAGGTCACCTCCTGGGAAACTGAGTCCCAGCCAGGCAGAACAGGGTCTCCTTGTTCCAGACACCACCCGCCACTCAGGCAGCTGCCACCTGGGAGGCCAGAGATGTCAGGTGGGGTCTTCAGACCACTAGCCAAGTGGAAGGAGGCCACGATCTCTGTCCTCCCACCTGCACACACACTCTCCCCCAGGTGAGCTCCAGGAAGTCCCTCTCTGGGGTGGGGGTGGATGCTAATGTTCTGTGCAGCTCTTTGGTTCAGTGAGTCCTTTTTGGTGAAAGGGCTCAGAGATGTGGCTAAAGCCTGTACCAGCCTTGCACTTCCACGAGGGAGGTGTTACCCTCGTGCCCCTTTCACGGGAGAGGAAGGTGAGGCTGGAAATGGTGAGTAAGGGGCCGAGCTCGCTCAGAGGCTGCACGACCCCGGCTCATACCCGCCAGCAATGTTAAGAGGCACTGGGAGCTGAGAAGGGCTGAGGGCGCCACACCAGGGGTGGACCGGGTCCGACCTGCCCCCTCTTCTGAGGCTCTCTCCTTCCTTCCTGTGTTGGCCTTTGGAGCCCACAGTTTCAGCGTCTGTCACGGACCCCACCACATACCCAAGTGCTGCTGAGGACTTTAACTCCGGCTTTTGAATTTTCAGTGCTTTCTGATTATTTGTAGACTCAACATCAGAAGAGGCTATTTGCCCTAATCTGAACACAGTATATTTTCATTGCAGATCATTTTTCTTAAAAATTGCATTTTTAAGAAAAAATGCAATTTATCTACAAAGTCACACCCCTCCAAAACCAAACCAAACCAAAACAAAACAAAAAACCTCCCTAGGGATAGTGACTGGGCTGCTGTCAGGTGTGTAACTGATTTGGGGATAATTCCCCCATCCTGTTGCTTTTCACTACTCTATGGTCCCCGCATCCTTCAGGGCAGGTGGCCTTTGCCTTGTGAGCATCATATATTTTGGGGGCATTTCCTGGGCATCTGGTAGACCCATAGGTGAGAATGGCCCCAGTGGTACTGGGCAGATGTGTGCACTGGGACGATGTTAGTGCAGGAAGTCAGGGCCCCGTCAGGGCTGTTGGTGGCTGATGTGGCAACCATTCCCCTCCCTGTATCCCCCAACACACCAGCACCCTCATGGATGGTAACTGCACTCCCCACTCCAGGGCTCGTCTGATTGATCTAATGGGGTGCCGTCCCTCTTGTCTGTGATTGCTCTGGAATGGGCCAGGAACCCCAGAGAAGAAACACGCAGAGGGCATCTGAGAACCACAGCAGGGGACCCAGTTGGGATGAGTCAGCCCTAAGGACCTCGAGGAGACAGCCAGTCCTTGACACCATCACGGAAGCCTGCCCCACGCCTGTACTCCAGCCACATAGCCATGCAGGGCCAGGTGGACTCAGCGGCGGGGGGCAAAGCATAGTGCCTGGCGTGGATGCCACGTGTGTTGAGCTAGCTGTGCTGTGGACAGGGCACTGGGGACAGGGCACAGTGGACAGGCAGGGGATGTGGGCACTGGGATGGGGAGTGATGACTGGTGTGAGCGCCCCTGGAGAGGGTGGTGCTGGGTAGCGAGAGGTCAGGGAGGCGTGGGGGCTTGGGACTGGCACTGGCCACGTCAGAGCAGCATGGCTGCTGATTCCCAGCAACATGGAATGAGGCTGCTTGGCAAAGCAACAGTACATATCTTTGAAACGGCAGCATCTGACCTTTAAAACAGAGGCAAGTCATGCCTGTCTCAAAACGATTAAATCCTCGCCTCAAACCATTATGCGGCTCACTGCACCCACGGAAAGCCAACATCAATACCAGCGTGCACGCTGGTGTCCCTGGCTTGGCTGTTTTTTGGGGAAATGGATATCAATCATGCAGCTCACTGCACCCCTGGAAAGTCAGCATCAATACCTGCATGCATGCTGGCCTCCCTGGCGTGGCCGTTCTTTGAGGTCACTGACTCGAAGCCCCCAGCACTGCCAGACCGGGAACCTGGCAAACCCAGGAACTCCAAGGCTCAGCTCAACAGCCACACCCTTCCATAGGCCAGAGGAAGCAAGAGCTTTATTTATTTCTCACGGTTCTCAGGGATTCATTGTCTTTGTTTCTGTTTTTTTGTTGTGTCTTGTGTTTTGGGAAGGGAGCCATGTCATAGGTTACTATAGAAACAAGCCCTGAACTAGACGGGTGACAAAGCTGTTATTCCTCAGGGAGGCTCTTGGACTTGAACCGATTGCGGGGCCATTCTTTAGAAAACGGCTGTTTTTGCTCTGGGAACATTTTTAAATTATTTCTTCTTCCTTTGCCTCAGTTGGGAGGAGCATCACACTACTGGATCACCTCTGTTCACTTTTTCTTTTTTTTTCTTCTTTTTTTAATTTATCCAAAACCCAGCCTGCCCACCACAGGATCTTGTGTGAAAAGAGGGCTTCGTGCAGGTGTTCAGAAGAATGTTTTCAGTTTGTACTCATCTCAGAAAATGCTTGTGAAATGATGTTAATAAAGAAAACAAGATGCCAACGTGCACATTCCGCCTGGGCCTCACGCAGCCCGGGCAAAATGCACCAAAATGTCAGCATGGAAAGGATTCACAGTGATCTCTAACTTCCTTTTCACACTTTTATCAAGTTCTTACTATTTATTTGTTTGCTTTTAGAGATGGGGTCTCACTTTGTTGCCCAGGCTGGTCTTGAACTCCTGGGCTCAAGCGATCCTCCTGCCTCCACCTCCTAAAGTGTTGGGATTGAAGGTGTGAGCCTCCACGCCGGGCATTGCTTTTTAAGAGCATATATAACTTAGCCATGAGAAAAACAGCAGCATTTTTCAGCAACAGTAAAAAGGAGAGAGGTGAGAGAAAGGTCCCCCAGCAGAGCCGGGCCAGGGTTGGGGGAAGAACTGTGGGCAGTGGGAGCAGCGACTCCAAATTCAGCCCCGGGCCCGGCCTGCAGGCCTGGCCAGCTCCAGTGAGGGTGGCCCCACCAGGGTGAAGGGCGGCTGTCCACGGCCTCCAGGTCACCAGCAGGGCCTGGCTTATGATCTATGAACTCCCGCCCCATCTAGAGGCTAGGGCTGTAGATGGGGAAGGGATTCGGTTACAGAGAGGGCAGGGTGGAGGGGAGGATAGAAAGGGACCAGGGAGGTCCAGGCCCAGTGGGGGCTGAGCTGAGCGGGGGAGGCGGGGCCGAGATGGGCGGGGCCGAGGAGTGGGAGGAGCGTGGTAGGGGCAGGTCCAGTGGGGCAGGGTCAAGGCTGTGTTGAGGGGCGGAGTGGGCGTGGTCGGGGCGGGGCCGGTAGGTGGGACCCGGCGGTGCGCAGCTGCACCCAGCCTGGAGCTGGGCAGACAGGCTGACCCAGGGACGCTGACCACCTACGTGAGCTTCCACTCAGCTTCAAGGCTGTGGGGATCGTTTCTTAGCCAAGGTGAATGGCCCTGAGCCCTCCAATGGGCTCTGAGCGTTTCAGTGTTTATTCTAAATGGGCTCCAACACGGAGTGCTCGTGCGCTCAAGAACCAGCTGGCCAGGAGCGCCTTCTCTCCCCAGTCACCCAGTGAGAAAGATCTGGAATGTTCATCCGCGGTCTTCCCAGTGGTCCTCTCCTGAGCACCCTGGGCATGGAGTTGGGGGACTGGGCACGCTTCTTCAGTGCGTGGTACTTTCTGTCCCTCCCAATGGCATTGGTCTCTCCCAAATTCCTCAGGCATAGGAACAGCCACAAGAGCAACTCACATTTCCCAAAGCTTTCTGGGGGCACGGCAGCGCCCTGGGCAGAGGGGAGACCTGCCCAGGTCAGCGGGTAGAAATCCCAGTGCTGCTTTCCGTGCCCGCCAGGCTCGATGACTGCCATACTTACCAGCTGGGGGAGCTGGTGAGCACTGCCAGTCTCCAGTGTCCACCCTTACTTACCCCGGGGCAGTGCTGCTTACAGCACGGGGACTCCGAAAGGCAAGGAGTTAAAGGCACACGGATCCTAGCACTTTGGGAGGCTGAGGCAGGTGGATCACTTGAGGTCAGGAGTTCAAGACCAGCGTGACCAACATGGTGAAACCTCGTCTCTACTAAAAATACAAAACATTAGTCGGGCGTGGTGGCAGGCATCTGTAATCCCAGCTACTTGGGAGGCTGAGGCAGGAGAATCGCTTGAACACAGGAGGCAGAGGTTGCAGTGAGCCGAGATCGTGCCACTGCACTCCAGCCTGGGCAGCAGGGCGAGACTCCCTCAAAAACAAAACAAAACAAAACAAAACAAAACAAAACAAAACAAAAAAACAGGCACACAGAGCAAGCGGCTGGAAAGCAGATGGAAGCGAAATGGGACCTTCCTCCTCCGAGCCTCCTGTGGATAAAAAGTCAAAGCTGGGCACTTCCCCTTGGCTCAACGGGGCTGGCGCCCTGAGCCCCTTTCATCATCCTCCCCACAGCCCTGAAAGTTCTGTAACTCCACTTTAGGGATCAGGGATTCTCGGTCCAGGGCCTGAGCTGTTTCTGGAGCTTTCACTCTGGGCAGTGTCGGGGAGGGGTCCCTGCTGCTTTCAGGTCTGGGCACTGCCCAGGACACCAGGGCTAGCCCGGAGTTGGGCCACCTGAGATTCTGAGGCTGCCCTCTCTTGAGCCCACGGTGCTGACTGGGGATCCTTCGTCTGGCAAACTCAGCACAAAGTCAGGAAAACAAAACGGTGTGCACAGAATGACACATTTCATGTTTTTGAAAACCTTTTGGCCAGGCTCAGTGGCTCACGCCTGTAATCCCAGCACTTTGGGAGGCCGAGGCGGGTGGATCACGAGGTCAGGAGATTGAAACCATCCTGGCTAACACGGTGGAACTCCGTCTCTACTAAAAATACAAAAAAAAAAAAAAAAAAAAATTAGCCTGGCGTGGTGGCAGGTGTCTGTAGTCCCAGCTACTCGAGAGGCTGATGCAGAAGAATGGCGTGAACCCGGGAGGCGGAGCTTGTAGTGAGCCGAGATGGCGCCACTGCACTGCAGCCTGGGTGACACAGCCAGAGACTCTGTCAAAAAAAAAAAAAAAAAAAAAAAAAAAAAAAAAAAAAAAAATTTACAGCCGCGCTTGTGTGTGAAAACAGGACGCAGCACTTCTGCCGCCCCACGTGCCAGTAATGCTCCGACTCCTTTACTCCTCATTCCCAGACCCAGGGGCAGGCTCTGCTGTCCTCTCCATTTTACAGGCAAGGAAACTCAGGCTTGGGGTAGAGACAGAGATGGCCTGTAGTGAGTGGGTCAGGAGCCTGGGACCTTTGGCTCCAGGGTGCCACATTCCCCCCACCTACACTCCCAGGTAGAGGAACTTTTGTTGGGGGTGGGTGGTTACTTTCTGCTCATCTCCTTCCTTTTTTTTTTTTTTTTTTTTTTTGAGACACGGTCTGGCTCTTTCCTCTGGGCTGTAATGCAGTGTCCTGATCACCGCTCATTGCAGTCTTGAACTCCAAGGCTCAAGTGAACCTCCCACCTCACCTTCCTGAGTAGTTGGGACTACAGGTGAGTGCCACCACACCTGGCAACTTTTTTTTTTTTTTTTTTTTTTTTTGCATTGTTTGTAGAGATGGGGTTTCACCATGTTCCCCAGGCTGGTCTCAAACTCCTGAGCTCCAGTGATCCACCGACCTTTACCTCCAAAAGTGCTGGGATTACAGGCGTGAGCCACCGCACCCAGCCTGTCTTCTTCTATATGACTTTATTTTTCTCCCATGAGCACTTATGACTCTTTTAATCATGAACAAAAAAAACCTTCCTGGTTGAAGTCCAGTCAAGCAAGGAGAAGGAAGCATGAAGGAGGAAAGCGCAGCTGGGAAGCAGTGTGTGAAGCTTAGTGACCACCCAGTGAGCGGGGGCGCCCCAGCCAGGCAGTTGCTCAGAAGCACAGCTCCAGACACAGGGACCCATTCTTTCTAGAACCTTCCCAGAGGATTGCTGCTTCCAGGGGGAGGTACTTGTTGTGATTTGTATGAGACATGAGTTGTCCGTTTCCTCTTCCTCATGACCAAATGTGTCTTTCCAATTACAGTCATTGTAAAAATGAAATGTGAGTGAACACGATGATTCCAGGGCAATGGCTGTCAACTGTGGCTGCTCTGTAGAGTCATCGGGGAAACCTCAAAAGATACTGAGGCCAGCTAGGCACAGTGGCTCATGCCTATATTCCCAGCACTTTGGGAGGCTGAGGCGGGAGATTGCTTGAGCCCAGAAGTTAGAGACCAGCCTGAGCAACATAGTGAGACTCCATCTCTACAAAACCTTTTAAAAATTAGCCAGGCGTGGTGGCACGTGCCCGTAGTCCCAACTACTCAATAAATTGAGGTGGGAGGATTTCTTGAGCCCAGGAGTTCAAGGCTACAGTGTGCTATGATTACACCACTGCATTCTAGCCTGGGCAACAGAGAAAGACCCCATCTCTTAAAAAAAATACTGATGCCTGGGCCAGGCAACTAAATCACAATGTTCAAGTGTGGGGCCTGGCAAAGGGAATTTTAAAAGCACCCCAGGTGACTCTAATGTGCAGCCAAGGTTAAAACTGTTGTTTTCTAGAGAGAGGGGGACGTGGAGCAGCAAAGAGAACAGATTTGTTTCTCTTGTTCTTTCACTATTTCTTTAGGTTCATTAATCAGAAATGCTTGGATACAAAGAAGGGAACAACAGATACCGGGGTCTACTTGAGGGTGAAGCGTGGGAGGAGGGAGAGGATCAAAAAAAAATACCCATCGGGTACTACGCTTATTACCTGGGTGACTCAATAACCTGTACACCAAACCCCTGAGACATGGAGTTTACCTATATAACAGTCCTGCACATGCTCCCCTAAACCTGAGATAAAAGGTTTTGTGTGTGGGTTTTTTTTTTTTTTTGAGTTAGAATTTTGCTCTTGTTGCCTAGACTGGAATGCAATGGCGTGATCTCGGCTCACTGCAACCTCTTTGCCTCCCGGGTTCAAGTGATTCTCCTGCCTCAGCCTTCCAAGTAGCTGGAATTACAGGCGATCACCACCACATCTGGCTAATTTTTATATTATATATAAAAGTTTTTTTTTTTTTTTAAATCAAGAATTCTTAGCATAGTTTATTTTCGTTCCGGATATTGCAGTGCATTTTTCCCGTTCAACATTTCCACAAATCTTTAAATAAAAATAGAGCAATAAACAGGCACCTCAAGGGATAGCCATTGTTACAGCATTCGCCTGAGACTGCCACTTCTGTTGCAAAGTCACAGAAACCTCCACCCAGGCAGGTACCGAGAACAGCAGACCCAGTGATGACGTGCTGAGTGGCAGCTCCAGAGGCTGCAGAATCTCCTTCGACCCCTGCGCGGGAGCCTGAGTCACCACCCTCAGTTGACACAGGAGGAAAACAAGGCCCAGAAGGTCCAGTGACTCAGGCAGCAGCAAAGCTGCAATTTCAAGGCCAATTTGTTTCCAAAGCCCAAGCTTTCAACCATCATGCTTTAGGACACCATGCAGTACTCCAGATTCGTTATATATTTTATTATTTATTTATTTATATTTTTGCAGGATTAAATCATTTTATTTTTGCCTTAAGAATCTCTAAAAACCTGTGGTGACTCACACGTGTAATCCCAGCACTTTGGGAGGCCAAGGCGGGCAGATCACAAGGTCAAGAGATTGAGACCATCCTGGCCAACATGGTGAAACCCCACCTCTACTAAAAATACAAAAATTAGCTGGGTGTGGTGGTGCACACCTGTAGTCCCAGCTACTTGGGAGGCTGAGGCAGGAGAATCGCTTGAACCCGGGAGGCGGAAGTTGCAGTGAGCTGAGATCGCACCACTGCACTCCAGCCTCCATCTCAAAAAAAAAAAAAAGCTCTAAGAACTAATATCAGGCAATGATTAATGAAATGTAGAAATTAAAGTCATGACAGGGAAGATTATAGAAGCACGAACATCACAGTATTAGGAGAAATGAACAAGATTTCATATGGTTGACCAGCCAGGAAGCTAGTGCTGCTGAGTTGGCATTTAACTCTTTAGAATATGCATGCCTTGACAATACAAAATACCCTGGTCAATGTTTACCATCTTTATCTTTTTGGTACAATAGGGGAAAATGTGGTGTTATTTCTTCATAGTGGTTGTGTGTTGGGGATCGTTACCACCAAAATCATAATGATCATTTATAGCATATTTTAAAGTTAGTCTTGCAAGATCGTTATGGCATTTTAAAATCTCTGTAGTTTGAGCATTTTCATTTTATCATTTCTATTAACAAATTACTATTTCAAATAGTTCCTACCCAGAATATTTACAGGTAATTTAGCACAGGAGCAAATTTGAAGCTAACTTCAAAGAAGAAAAAAAAAGTTCAATAGCCAGAGAGCTAAGTATAAGATAGAAAAACCACATAGTAATTTTAAACAGCATCTTGCTACAGATTTCCAATCCAATGAATACCAGGAATGAAGGATTTTTTTTTTCTCCGAAAGAAGTATTTCACATGAACTCTGAACCTTGGATATGGAAACTTCTAGAAAAACTGAAGACCCTGACACACAAGTAAGTAAGAGTCTTCTGGCAAAAATACAATTTAATTTTCCAGTTTCCCTCCTTTCAGAAAATTCCAGAAGATACCTTCAGTAGGCACAGAGTTTATATGTCATACTCAAAATTTACAAGGTAAGCAGCAGCAAATAATTACATCCCTATCATTCAGAATAGATAGTTTTTCATTACAGAATTAGTTCCTGGTTTGTCGTAATAGGCTTGCAGAAACTGCCAAGTTTTATCATGCAAACTAATTGACCTAGTAATTGAGTCTGAAAGATCTGGAAGCTCTGCTCGCATCAGTGTCATTTACATTGGTAGAAAAGTAATCATGTCTAACTGGTGAGATAGCATTAATAAAACTCAAACAAATTTCCATTGAGAACATTTCAGAGTGCACACTATAGTCAAACAGCAATGTTATAAATACCTACACAGAAAAGAAACAGATAGGGTGATTCCAGAGATCACAGAGTCTTAAGTTATAAGGTAATTTCAAATTTCCCAAGGGTTGGTTTACAAAACGGTTTGAAAGTCTAGACTTACAGAACAGAAAACATACAAATGCACATTCACTCTATCCCTTGGCAAGCAAAGGATTTTTTTTTTTTTGTATTATTGCATGAACTGATGCCTGATACCCTCAGCTACTGACTTAAGAAACGCTGAAACCACTACCTTCAAATCCAGCTTACCATCAGAAGAACGATGTATACATGAGAAATTATGATTAAAGCTTTAAGTTCAAAGTCAAGTAATACACTATTTTTAAAAATACATGGTAAGGAGAAAGAAAATATCTATGTTGAACTAAGAAATACTTAAGCCAGGTTACAAATTACTAATAACTATGCACAACAATCTTTTCCAGGCTCAATTTTTTCCTTTGCAAAAAAAATCATTTACAGACATTCAACAAGTTAATTCTGTTATAAATGACAGGACATGTATATGTTCCAACATGCTTCCTTTTAGAACTAGCACAGTGTGGTACCAGCACTTCAGTAAGTGTTAACTTTATTTTCTAAGTGTTTAAATATGTGTTGTTTTTGTTTTTGTTTTTTGAGATGGAGTCTCGCTCTGTCGCCCAGGCTGGAGCACTCACTGCAAGCTCTGCCTCCCAGGTTCACGCCATTCTCCTGCCTCAACTTCCCAAGTAGCTGGGACTACAGGTGCCCGCCACCACACCCGGCTAATCTTTTTGTATTTTTAGTAGAGACGGGGTTTCACCATGTTAGCCAGATGGTCTCGATCTCCTGACCCCTTGATCTGCCCACCTTGGCCTCCCAAAGTGCTGGAATTACAGGCGTGAGCCACCATGCCTGGCCTAAATATGTGTCATTTTAAAAAGAAAAAAGGTGATATTTATTGTTGTTAAGATAAATGGAAACTGACAAGCCTAAATAACATTCCTTATGTAGTTTCTGATCGCTATAATATTGCAGCAATTTGCAGATGAAATAAAACTGATTTTTGAAGGGGTAAAAACCTAACAGATCTTGCTGAAAGGAAAATACTAGAACACTGATTCAACTATTTCAAATAAAGACTTCCTATTGGAGATTCTAAGTAATATGAACGTTTAAAAATATATGCCAGTAGGCTCCCACCCAAAATACATAAAAGTCTTACCTATGGAATCCATCATTTATAAGGATTTATACATAAAGATTCATTTGGTGGCTTTCAAATTCAAAATTTGAACATTTTCATGGGATTATTTCCAACCCTAAGAAGCAAAAAGGAAATCTCCATTCAATTCCATTCTCTATCATGTGACAGCCACAGAATTAAAAATACATGCAACAGAACTTTTCACATCCTCCTGTCTGCATTACAGAGATTTGGTTTTTTTGCCCACAGAGTCCATATTCCAAAGGTATAAAGTGGTCTATCCACCAAAGTATTTTACAGACGATGGCAATGAAAGCAAGGATCAATTCTAATTAGCTCAATCTAATTCGTTCTTCAGATGAGAGACTTGTCTGCATGGCTGTTTTCGTGGAGGGAGGACAGCAGGAAGTTGCCGTCCACATGGACTAGTAGAATACACAACCCAAGTGGAGATTTATTCTGACATTTTCCAGAACAACTCTACAACTTCTTATTAACTCTTTATGCCATCTACAAGACACAACACCCATTTATTGTCTCAATGTTAAGAAAACTAAGAATCCAGCAGTAAAGTGCTAACATGGAAGGAGAACGTTGTAAGATGTACTAGGGTAGGCTAATAACTCCAGCTATTTTCTTTCTTTTTTTTTTTTCTTTTTTTTTTGAGACAGAGTCTCGCTCTGTCGCCCAGGCTGGAGTGCAGTGGCGCGATCTTGGCTCACTGCAAGCTCCGTCTCCCGGGTTCATGCCAACTACAGGTGCCCGCCACCATGCCCGGCTAATTTTTTGTATTTTTAGTAGAGACAGGGTTTCACCGTGTTAGCCAGGATGGTCTCGATCTCCTGACCTCGTGATCTGCCCGCCTCGGCCTCCCAAAGTGCTGGGATTACAGGCGTGAGCCACCGCGCCTGGCTACTCCAGCTATTTTCAAAGAATATTCAGACTGCTTCAAATTCTATTCAGAAAACTCTCTCTCCAAGCTTTTTATTTTTTGCCTCTTTTAAATGATCTGAAAGCTAACTATATAAACAGATGCTTGGAGCGGGAGAGGGTCTCACCTCTACCCAAACTTTCAGAAAAATTTGCTTCTACAAAACTTATCAACAAATAATCCCACTCCACTACCTTCAGATAAGGTGGCAGGTCAAATTAATTTGTTTGCCCCTTAATTTGTTTTACTGATCTTCTGAAACCCCTGCCTCATCATCCAAAACAAAACTTTCTAGTATTTCAAAGGAGTTTAGTAAGATTCTGGTATTATGAATTCAAACTCAGTACTGCCATCTGTTACATTCTATTTTAAAATGGAATCATTTTCCTGCTGAATAAAAATATCTTCCCAGGTCACTGGCTTGTTCTGAGTAGATGTTGTGGTCCCTACTGGAGGTTCTTTTCCAGTGTCAATCTTATACCCAAAACCATCCTCATTTATTGCAGGCATAGTGCTTGATCTCTCAGAAAGATATGCATGTTGTCTGATCTGTCAAGACTTGTGTGGTTGTAAACGATAAAGCTTTGAGTCCCCAGAAGGATCTTGACTGTGAAAGGACTTTATATGTTTAGACATAAACTGAGAGTTGGTGAATGATTTGCCACAGGCCAGACACTGACACCTTCTCTCCCCTATGTGATGAATTTCATGCTTTGTGTGGTATTTTTGCAAGAAGAAACACCTTCTCACAGTAATGGCACAGATACTTCTTCTCCCAAGAAAGAATGTGAAAATGTCTCCGCAAGCTTGTCAGACAGACATATGACCTCTTGCATACGATACAGCTATACCCTTCCATCTACTCTGAACTCATAGTGACCATCATGTGTTACTTTCATATGTTTGTTTTTTTGCCATCTCGCTGCCAGACGTTTCTGGTATTTCATTCTCAAGTCTGGCCTCCCCTTGATCAGGGTCATCTTTGACAGTGATCACTTTGTCGTAAGTATCTTCATCGATATTTGCATAAACCTTGCAACTAGTCGATAAGCCTTCCCTCCATTAGATGTTTGAATCCTAAGTCTGGATCATTTGTATTTCTAGTGGTTATATCTGAAATTTTTAAGGAATTGGAAAGCAGTTCTTGGAGAAGTGTAAGAACCTGCATCTTCTATATTCACAATCCATCAATCTGGTATTTGAGGAGGTATCAGCCCAGCCACTGAGAAGAGCTGATGGAAGTAGGTCCTAGAAGCCGAGGGAATATTCTTGTGGGTCCAGAATTTTCAGTCTTCCATGATCGTGGGAACATCACAGAAGAGTCCATGGCCATGTTGCTCATTCGAGGAGGTCAGCAGACTGCCAGAGTATTGACTGTCTGTAGCAGAAATCAGTTTTCTCCTCTCCATGCCTGCTTCACAGAGCCACCGCTTCTCCTTCTTGGGTCACAGGGAAGGCTGGGAGTCCCCCAGCAACAAGAAGGGCGCTCCCCAGCCATTCCATCCCTTCCTTAAACGTCGCTCCAGTCTTGGTCGATGTGGATGCAGCCGCCGCCTCATTATATTTTTTAAAAAACATGAAAAGTCATGTCATATTCTAGCCATATAACAAATGAACCAAGAACTGTTTAGGATCCCAAATTCCAAACACAGCCAAAAGCGTGTAGCCAATGTCTTAAATTCCAAGTCATTGGTTCAGATGAAACCTGGGAAGCTAAAAGTCCAATAAATCCCATTTTTAGGAAGAAGAAAAAACCGCCCTGCCACAAACCAGCAAACTCATCCTACCTGTATGTTCACAGGGATGTGATGTGCAAAGCAAACCCTGACATGTAAAGGCAGCTAAGACAAAGAGCTGGCCAGGTCCCTGCCCAGCCATCCCCCATCACAGTATCTGCTGAGGCTGCAGAGCAGAGACCCAACGCACAGACACCCAACCTGCAGGGCACGGCCGGGGCTTCTGCCCAAAACCAGCTGTGCCAGGCGCCATCCTGACACCTGCTCACCCTGACAGCTGCCCGCCCAGGAGAGCAGAACACAGTGGGAGATCCAGGGCCTTCCTCGGAAGAGCACCGGGAGATCCCCTGTCTCCTCCGCAGGCTCCCTCTCTCCAGGCCAGGCCTGCCCTTCACAGCACAGAGTTCACCCTTGGTGTCCCCAAGACTCTGCACTTCTTGGGTGGGCCGGTGTCTCTCTGACTTTCTCTCTTTGGGCTTTCCAGTAACCCTGGCCCTGCAGGGCAGTTCTGGCACTTGGGGAAGCCTCTAGAAAGACCGTGGGCAGAGGCAGCGATGACCCAGGCCCACCCAACCCCAGAGAGCCCTGGGGACATGCCCTGCCTTCCGGGAGAACTGCCTGGTGCCCCCGTCAAGCAGATCCTGGGGGCCCTGTGTGGGGGTCAGATCCCTCTCCTCAAGGAGCCCCCTTGGCTCTGGGGGAACCAAGTGTGGGTGGTCGGCATCAGCCATTGCCCATGCGGGGACACTGGGGACCAGAGGGGCACATCCAGCCTGGGAAAGCCAGACCACGCGAAGCTCTTGGCATTGTCCTCACCTGCTCCGTCAGCAACACCACCCCCCGGGGGGCAGCTGGGTGACCCCATCTCACAGCAGGGCAGATAGGGCTTCGAAAAGCCCCTGTGCAAAGCAGAGCTGGGACTTGAGGCCACCAGATTTGGTGCAGAGGAGAGAGCTTGGATCCAGGGACAAGCTCTGCCAGCAGGGAGGACAGGACTGGGTGATGGGAGCTTAGTTTTGGAATAAAAATCTGCAAAGGAGCCATCTGTCCAGAAAGCGCCACAGAAACAGAGTTTTTAGTGGCAGCCACCATTCCTTGAGGGCCTCCCATGTGTCCAGCACTTTCCAGAGTGTTCTCTCTGATTCCTCCACACAGACCTAGCAAGGGCAATGACTGCCGGGCCTGGGCTGCAATGGTGGGCTGGGCTGCAGTGTTGTGGCTGGGCTACAGTGGTGGACAAGGTTGCAGTGAGGGGGCTGGGCTGCAGTGGTGTGTCTGGGCTGCAGTGAGGGGGCTGGGCTGCAGTGGTGAGGCTGGGCTTCAGTGTTGGGGCTGGGCTGCATTGGTGGGGTTGGGGTGCAGAGGTGTGTTTGGGCTGCAGTGGTGGGTCTGGGCTACAGTGGTGGGGTTGGGCTGCATGGTGTGTCTGGGCTGCAGTGGTGGGGCTAGGCTGCAGTGGTGGTGTCAGGCTGCAGTGGTGTGTCTGGGCTGCAGTGTGGGGCTGGGCTGCAGTGGTGGGGCTGGGCTGCAGTAGTGGGGTCGGGCTGCAGTGGTGGGTCTGGGCTGCAGTGTGGGGCTGGGCTGCAGTGGTGTGTCTGGGCTGCAGTGTGGGGCTGGGCTGCAGTAGTGTGGCTGGGCTGCGGTGATGGGGCTGGGCTAGCGCTTCAGGAGTGGGTCTCTCAGGCCTGATAAACCAAATGCCCTGCACCAAGGAATCCACATAGAAGCCTGACGGGGGTGGCTACTGATGGCTCAGGCTTCTGCACCACTTGCCCTGGGATGTGGGGGCTCCGTGAACCCTAGTATTGTTACCAGAAAGGAGTCCCAATCCATACCCCAACACAGGGTTCTTGGATCTCGGCTGACTATACTAACACTTATTTCTGGATATATGTTAAACAACAGGTGGACTGTTTGTGAGTTTTCCAAGAAAGGGGAGGGGATTTTTCTGAACTGAGGGTCCCTCCCCCTTTTAGACTATATAGTGTAACTTCTGGACGTTGCCATGGCATTTGTAAGCTGTCATGACGCAGGTGAGAGTGTCTTTTAGCAGCTAATGCATTACAATTAGTGCATAATGAGCAGTGAGGACGACTGGAGGTTACTTTTGTCGCCATCTTGGTTTTGGTGGGTTTTGGCCGGCTTCTTTACTGCTTCCTGTTGGATCAGCAGGGTCCTGGTGACTTGTATCTCGTGATACTAAACCTGCCAACCTCCTATCTGATCCTGTGACTAAGAATGCCTAACCCGAGAATGCAGCGCGGAAGGTTCAGCCTCATTTTTCCCAGCCCCTACTCAGCATGGAGTCGCTCTAGTTCACTCGCCGGTGACAGCGATGATCTGTCCTTTACTGGGGCTCAGCCTTCACCCACTGAGGGACTCTGGATGGGAGAATGTGTTTGCTTGGCGGGGATGAGCAGCCGAATTTCCCAGCCCCTGTGATCCAGAGGCTCTTCCAAGACACTGAGACTGGAGAGGAGTGGGGGTTCTAGATGGGGGTGGGCATGAGAGGCTGGTGATGGCTTCCTTTTCAAGAGGGGATTTAGCCTGCAGGAGGACAGCTTTGACCCTCTATGAGTTCATGTCTGTTCCAACCAATCGAGTACCTGTTACTTGGCCACCTCTGACCCCCCAAACTGCCTTGGAAAACCCCTACCTATAAGCCTTTGATGAAATGATTTGAGTACAAACTGTCTCTCCCACGTGGTGTGGCCTGCCTGTGTCTATTAAACTCTTTACTGGAATACAAGGTCTTTATTTGGGGAGGAGGCAGGAAGAACCCCTTGGGTGGTTACAAAAGGCAAGATGAAATTCCTTTGAAAGGCAGAACTCCAAAGGAAGAGGTGGGGTCTGTGTGTTTCTTCTGCCACCTGAAATAATTGAAAGGCTCAACATCCAATGTTACGGAGTTCTTTTTTTTTTTTTTTTTTTTTTTTTTTTTTGAGACTGAGTCTGGCTCTGTCGCCCAGGCTGGAGTACAGTGGCCGGATCTCAGCTCACTGCAAGCTCCGCCTCCCGGGTTTACGCCATTCTCCTGCCTCAGCCTCCCGAGTAGCTGGGACTACAGGTGCCGCCACCTCGCCCGGCTAGTTTTTTGTATTTTTTTAGTAGAGACGGGGTTTCACCATGTTCACCAGGATGGTCTCAATCTCCTGACCTCGTGATCCACCCGTCTCGGCCTCCCAAAGTGCTGGGATTACAGGCTTGAGCCACCGCGCCCGGCCTCGGAGTTCTAAGTTTGAGGACCACCACTCAGAAAACACAGACTCTAAAGGAATGGGCTCGGTGCTCTGAGGTGGAGGGATTAGGGCTTCACTGAAATGGGAAAATACAAGGTTTAGCATGATTACATTTTCCACGTAAGATTGGCTTATGAGTTGCAGCAATTTGTTTGGTTATATCTTGTTCCCTTCGGGAAAAGTATATTTAACATTCTGTTTTATGGTATTTGATAGGCATGGTGTCTTCTGTGCCATCCGGTCTGAGTTGGGTACAAAAAAATAAAGAAGTTAATTTGTAACAAAAGGTCAGGAACTAGGAAAGGGAAGGGGTCTTACATCTGGTGCCATTTAATCTTTCATAGCATTTTACAAAACAAGAAAGGAAGAGCATTAATCTATAATTAGAGAAGCAAAGTTCACAGCGACTTGCTGCTTGACCAGGGTCTCACAATCACATTGCTTCAGGGCTCAAAGTAGTTTAAAGTTCTAACAGCTTTAATTTGACGAGCTTATTGTTGACAAAAAGTCAAACTCTGCAAAATATTTGAAGAGATTTATTCTGAGCCAAATCTGAGTGACCATGGCCAGAGACACAGTCCTCAGGAAGTCCTGAGAACATGTGCCCAAGGCAATCTGGGCACCACGCCAGGCGCAGTGGCTCAAGCCTGTAATCCCAGCACTTTGGGAGGCCGAGGTGTGCGGATCATGAGGTCAGGAGATCGAGACCATCCTGGCTAACTCGGTGAAACCCCGTCTCTACCAAAAATACAAATAATTAGCCGGGTGTGGTGACAGGCGCCTGTAGTCCCAGCTACTCGGGAGGCTGAGGCAGGAGAATGACGTGAACCTGGGAGGCGGAGCTTGCAGTGAGCTGAGATTGCGCCACTGCACTCCAGCCTGGGCGACAGAGCCAGACTCCATCTCGAAAAAAAAAAAAAAAAAACAAACAAAAAAACACATTGGTTCCGTCTAGAAAGGTGGGACAACTCGAAGGTGGAGCGGGGAGGTTCCAGGTTAGAGGTAGATTCAAATGTTTTTTATTGACAATTGGTTGAAAGAGTTATCACTAGAAAGGAATGTCTAGGTTATAAGGGGTTGTGGAGACCAAAGTTTTATCATGCAGAGGAAGCCTCCAGGTAGCACGCTTCAGAGAGAACAGATTGTAAATGCCTCTTATCAGACTTAAGGTCTGCGTTGACGTTTCATGCTGGTCAGCCTTTGCTGAATTTCAAAAGGGAGGAGGACATAGATGAGGCATGTCCACCCCCCACCCCCCCCCACCTTCTCTTCACAGCCTGAACCAGATTTTCAGGTTAACTTTGGGTTGCCCTGGCCAAGAAAAGGGGTCCATTCAGATGGTTGGGGGAGTGGGCTTAGAATTTTATTTTTGGTTTACACTATTTTCAAGCTTTTAACACCATGAGCCATATTCTGCCAGGTGTGGCCCTGGGGAGGGGCCCCTTACCATGTGACGGGAGGTGCTACCACGGCTAGGCAGCTACTCGCCATCAGGCCACAGAAGAGCCTCTTGGACCTAGGGAAGGACCTGTGAGACTCTATGAAGAGGAAAAGTCAGTTTTGAATCAAACCCATTTTATAAATAAGAAAAATTAGAAAACTCTTCTCAGAAGGTGGTGGGGGTTGAGGAGGGGGACCCAGGGGCACCTAAAGGCTAATTCTTGCTAGAGTCATTTACATTTTAACTTAAATTTTCTAATGTTGTGAATAGACTTAATTATCTGTTCACAACTTTTAAAAATGGCTAAACATGGCTGAGCGTGGTGGCTCATGCCAAAATCCCAGCACCTTGGGAGGACGAGGCGGGTGTATCACTGAGGATAGGATTTTGATACCAGCCTGGCTGATATGTGAAACTCCATCTCTACTAAGAAATACAAAAATCAGTCAGGTGCCGTGGCAGGCGCTTGTAATCCCAACTACTCAGGAGGCTGAGGGAGAAGAATCGCTTGAACCTGGGAGGTGGAGGTTGCAGTGAGCCCAGATTTCACTACTGCACTCCAGCCTGGGTGATAGAGTGAGACCCGTCTCAAAAAAGAAAAAAAGAAAGAAAGAAAAAAAAGCAATGGCTAAACATTATTTTTAAAATCAAAACCATTTCAAAGCCCTTACTTCACTGGATTCTCAGCCAGGGCTGCCCCCAGAGCAGAAGGCAGCTGTGGGAAGCAGAGGGGTGGCCTCACCTCCACCTGGAAGATTCCTGCTCAGATCCTGGGTCACCTGCCCCACTGATGATGCCCCAGCTGCTCCTGCTGGGAAGCCGAACCCAGAACCCCCTCAGGTCTGGTCCCCACTCCGCCCCCAGCACCCCTAGTGCGGTCATGTGGGAGGATGGGGCCCGAGGCTGCAGGGGCGGAAGCAGGTGGGTCAAGGCTCACTTCGCCCGCCTGCAGGTGTTGGTGTTTGTTTTTTAAACCAAACAGAGCGCAGAGGGGCGAGGAAGCAGAAGTGACTCAAACTCTGGGCGAGCCAGAGCCCGTGGAGGCGGCAGCTCTCTCAGCACTGGGGACATGCCCAAGGCTGGCTTTGGGGTCAAAGAATAATCAAAGATGACACTTTGGGGCTGCCCTCTCCCCAGCCCTCCTGGGCAAAGTCGGTGCATCCGAGGAGTCAGCCTGGACTCGAACCTCTGACACTCGACCGCTGCTGGCCTTGGTGCCGGGACCCGAAAGGGTGAGAGGACACAGGGAGGGGTGTGGAGGGGGAGAGCAGCCGGACTCTGCCCAAGCAATTTAGGCGCCTGCCTCATCTGTGGTCCCCCACACCCCCAGCTCACTGAGCAGTGGAACAGCCCCTGGACATCCCCAGGGAGACGGGGCCCAGGGATTTCGGTGAGGCCCTGTGCCCAGGCTGGCTGTGCCCCACCTGAGGGAAGAGTCACTCCAGTCCCTCTAGGCTGGTCCATGTGCAACCACGGTAGGACACAGGTCATCTCCATTGAAACGCAGAGGGAGGAAAGGTGTGCCTCCCTGCTCCTTCCCCATCCTCGCAGGGAGGGGCGGTTGCCCTTAGCAACGGGATGCCCACATGGGATACTGGAAGTCTCAGCCTACCCCACCCCACCCCTCCAGGCCCAGTTTCTCCTGGGTACAAAGGGTTACTTCAGAGCTGTCGGGCCTCCACAGCAGTACATTAAATGTTCTGGAAACTAGGAGATATGGCACTGCTGTACAACGGTCAGGAATAGCCATCCTGTCCTCCTGACCCCGGGAAAACCAACTTCTGTTTGGAAGGAGCACAGGGTGGTGCCTGGCCTTTGGAGTCAGGAAGAACCAGGCTTAAGTAATAGAACTGCCTGACCTCCAGCTTGTCACTTCAGCTCCCAGGTCCGTTCTTGACTTGGGTTGACTGGGTGGGGCACATAAGAAGCTGCGTTCATTCTTTCTTGCCCATCAGGCATCCTGTGCTTTCAGGGTGCTGGGCGCTGTTTCAGGTCCCGGTACACAGCACAGAGGGAAGAGAGTGCCTGATGGCATGGTGATTGGTCTTAGTGGGGACAGCTAGACACTAAACCAGGAGTTCTGTCACGCCAGTTGGTGATAAATTCACTTGAAGAAATTTCCACTTCCAGGCAAGGTAGAACAGATGCACCTGTCCCCATGCCCTATACTAAGGACAGTTAAAATCCCTGTATATTTCCCTGGATATTACACATACGTATATAACTACGTACGTAAATGTATATATATATCAAACACTAAAAGGTGGAGAGAAGAAGGCAGACCAGTTAGGGACCTTGGGACCTGAGGAATGACATGACAGGAGTTCCCTGGATTTTCTTTCTGCCTCATATATCTGTGACTGTGTGCTGGAGAAGCCAGCAACATGAAACACCAAAAGGCACAGACAAAAAACAACGACAAGCCCAACAAGCTGGCCCTCAGCCAAAATAGGTAGGCAAGAGGAAGAAATAAAATGTATCCAAATTGGAAAGGAAGAAGCTAAATTGTCCCTGTTTACAGATGACATGATCTTAAAGAAAACCCTAAAGATTCCACCAACAAGCTGTTAAAATAAATGAAATCAGTAAAGTTGCAGGATATAAAACTAACATACAACAATCTGTAGCATTTCTATACCCTAACAAATCAAGAAAACAATCTCATTTACAATAGCTACAAAAAATACTTGCGAATAAATCTAACCAAGGAAGTGAAAGATCTGTATGCTGAAAACTATAAAACATTTGTGAAAGAAATTGAAGATACAAATAATTAGAAAGTTATCCCATATCTGAGATCAGGTGCCAAAAAAAAAAAGACATCCCATGTTCATGAATTGGAAGAATTAATATTGTTAAACTGTCCATACAACCTCAATCTACAGATTTAATGCAATCCCTATCAAAATTTCATTGACATTTTTCACCGAAATAAATAAAATAATCCTAAAATTCGTATGAGGGAGTAACACCCGCTCCACAGTGGCCAAAGCACTGTCAGGTGCCACACGCAGCCTGTAGGGACATGTGAACTGCAGTACTGGCCCCACCTAAAGTACCGTAGAGGCCCAAGAGACATGAGCCAGGGCCATTTTAACTGTCAGTAATGGCCACAAAGACCCTTAAATAGCCAAAGCAATCTTAAGCTAAGAGCAAAGCTGGAGACAATATACTACCTAACTTCAAAATATACTACAAAGCTATAATAATCAAAACAGCATGGGATTGGCATAAAAACAAACAGACCAAAGGAACAGAATAGAGAGCCCAGAAGTGAATCCATGCATTTACAGTCAACTGATTTTTGACAGAAATGCCAAGAAACACAATGGAGAAACGATAGTCTCTTCAATAAATGATGTTGGGGCCAGGTGCAGTGGCTCATGCTTATAATCCTAGCACTTTGGGATGCCGAGGTGGAAGGACCACTTAAGGCCTTCCTCCAGGCTCCGGAAGAGACCTCCTCCATGATCCCTTGTTTAAGGGGAAGCTTCCTCAGGACCTCACTGTGGAGGCTGAAGGTGGCCACCCCTCCAGGAACTTATGCCCCAGGCACTGAATTCCAGCTGCCTAAGTCTGTGTGCATGCGTCTGTGTTTGTGTGCATGTCTGCATGTCTATGTATCTGTGTGTGTGCATGTCTGCATGTCTATGTGTCTGTGTGTCTGTGTGTTTGCATGCATGTCTGTGTGTCTGTGTGGTCTATGTGTCTGTCTGTGCACTTCTGTATGTCTTTCTCTGTGCATTTTTGCATGTGTCTCCGTGTGTCTCTGTGCATGTCTGTCTATATGTGTGTGTCTTTGTATCTGTGTCTGTGTGTGTCTGCGTGCATGTCTTTCTGTGTCTGTCTGTCTGTCTGTGTCTCTGTGTGTCTGTGTATGTAATGGTGCGTCTCTGTGGCAGGAAGAGGTGTGTGCGATTGTGTGTCTGTGTCTTTGTCTGTGTGTGTAATGGTGTGTCTCTGTGGAAGGGAGGGGGTGTGATGGTGTGTCTGTGTGTGTCTTTCTGTGTGTATGTATGTAATGGTGTGTCTCTGTGGCAGGGAGGGGGTGTGTGTGATTTTGTGTTTGTGTGTGTCTGTGTATGTAATGGTGTGTCTCTGTGGCGGGGGTGTGTGTGATTGTGTATCTGTGTATGTAACAGTGTGTCTCTGTGGTGGGGAGGGAATGTGTGTGATTGTGTCCATGTGTGTCTTTCTGTGTGTGTGTGTAATGGTTTGTCTCTGTGGCAGGGAGGGGGTGTGTGTGATTGTGTGTCTGTGTCTTTCTGTGTGTATGTATGTAATGGTGTGTCTCTGTGGTGGGGAGGGGTATGTGTGATTGTGTGTCTGTGTGTGTCTGTGTATGTAATGGTATGTCTCTGTGGCGGGGAGGGGGGTGTGTGATTTTGTGTCTGTGTGTGTCTTTCTGTGTGTCTCTGTGGCGGGGAGGGAATGTGTGTGATTTTGTGTCTGTGTGTGTCTTTCTGTGTGTCTCTGTGGCGAGGAAGGGGTGTGTGTGATTTGAGGTGGGGGTGAGACCTAGGCTTCAGTTACTCGCAACAGGACAGACAAAGGAAGTACCATTTAACCGTTCCGCTAAAACCAAGGGCAGGAGGGGGACGGGGCTGCCGGCAGCCCTCCCAGAGCCCCTGGCAGCTGCTCACGGGTTCCGGACCGCCTGGTGGTTCTTGGGCACCGCCGCGAACCTCAGCTTCCTCAGGACCGCAGGCCAGCCCAGCAGCTGCTGGTCCCACAGGTACTCGGGGGAGAGCACCTTGGTGGGTTTGTGGCGCAGCAGGTACTTGTTCAGGTGGCTCTCGTCGTGCCACACGGCCTCGATGCCGTTGGCCTGGTCGACCATCATTGCCTAGTGGCAGGCCCTGGTGAGCCGCTGCACCTCCTGCACCGACCCCCCGAAGAACCCCCCCAAGTAGTAGAAATCACCCTCGTCCTTGGGGATGTAGGCCTGGGACTGGGGCCGGCGCTCGTAGGTGAAGGCCTCCCGGCTGCTTCCGTAGAAGGCGGGGTGCAGGGTGCCGAACAGTGGAGTCAGGATCTCCACGCCCACGTGGTCACGGAACTCCATGTCCACGTCCACGCACACCAGGTAATCCACCTCGCTGAGGAAGCGCCGCTCGCAGAAGTCGCTGATCATCTCCATGCGGCGCATGGACACGTCCTGCCAGCGCTTATAGGCGCGCACCCCAAGCACCGACAGCTGCCGACCGGTCCCCAGCGCCACGCGCGGCACCGCAGCCGGCTGGTCGGTGAAGACGTAGTAGTGGACCCGGTGGCCCACCATGAAATGCTTCTCCGCCGTCTCGAGGAACAGCTTCAGGAAGGCCACGTATCTGCAAGGCAGGCGAACAGGGGCTGGGGGAGCAGCCAGCCGCGTGCCCCTGGGCTGCAGGAGGCCCGCCCTGCGTGCACCCACCAGCGGCCGTTGGAAGGCTCAGAGCAGCAGATGCACCACATTCTCCTGCCCTGTCCTGAGCGAGTCCTCGGGCTCCGACTCGCTTCATCCTCTTCTCAGCGATGGAGGGACCACCAGCACCCGCTCTTAGTAAGGAGGGCCGAGGGCAGGCGTCTGGAGGCTGGTAGCAGGCCGCAGGCTGGCGCCCGCTTACTCTCCCTCAGCCTGCCCTGAGCCATGCCTCCCCATGCAGCTGCCACTCTTACGGCCGGGCCGGCCACCTGCCCCCTCGTTATAAGCTGGGCCTGAGGCCCCCACACGCCGACCTCTGCACCCTAGAGCTTCCCCCTCCCAGGCTTGAACTGCACGTATTCCTAAGAGTAGGTCATTCCTGGACTCCCCACTGGATCAGGAACCAGGCCTACCATGTGGGGGAAGGGAAGAAGGTGAACCCTGAAATAATAGGGGTGAGCAAGGGTTTGTTGAGGCCGCAAACCCCGAGTCCATGGTAGACCCTCTAGGCCCAAGTCAGGTGCCTCCCCCACCCCAGGACATTTTCTCCAACTGCCTCAGATGGCAGGTCCCTCCTTGAGGTTCCCCAGGGCCACCACCGTGGGGATGGGGGATCTCCCATCATTCAGCAAGTGTGCCCCTGAGGCCCCGAGTTTATGGAACAGGCATCGTGGCTGCTTTGCCCCAGCTGGCTCATTGGCAAACCACTCACAAAGGGTTTTACGGACCCGGCGAGCCCACGTGAGCTCAGTAAGATGCTGCGTGAATGAACTTTCCCATCTACCCTCTGGGAGGACAAGGCTGGCCGCCGCCCCACTCTGTCTTGAACACAAGGGGAGACCTCAGTGTCTGTGGTCACTTGTCACTGCCTGGGTCTCTGCCCTCAGCCACCTCATTGACTTACTTTTTGATGGCAAACACCTCACTGACTTACTTTTTGATGGCAAACACCTCACTGACTTACTTTTTGATGGCAAACACAGTTAACCCGATGGTGGTGTTCTGGAGCCTGAACTGCTCGTTGAGGATGTCGATGTTGAACGTGCCCTCCCAGACAATGGGAGCCAGCCAAGGGGTCACGACAAGGACGTCCTTCCTACTGCACATGGAGAGAGACGTGGGGTCACATGGAACTGGCAGGGTGCCACCCACATGCGCCTCTGGCACACGGCCATCCCCACTTGGAAACTCCACTCAGCTTCCGCCTCCTCTGACCACCCTTCCAGAGGCAGCCACCCTTCCCCAGGAAACCAGCCAGAGGCAAATGCGACTCCAACTGGGCAAATCATTCCCAGCCCTCCCTCAACATTGGACCTGCCGCAACACAGAGGAAGCTGAGCTTTGCTGGCAGACATAGGAACCACCCCTCCCCCGCACCCTCCCCCCGCTGCCCCTCCCCAGGAAGGAGGTACCTATTAGGCCTTTGCAGGGGCTTTGGTGAGCAAAGGGACAGGAAACAAGAGACACAAGTCAAAGAAAGCAAAGGGAAAGAGGACAGCCATGTGGGCCTCCGAATTCAGATGTCAGGAGAACCTGAGAGGAGGGAATGGCAAAGCAGCCCCAACTGAGATTTACATCAAGGAAACCGCCCTCTAATACCATCAGAACAGCCCCTTGAGCTGCGTTCAGTCTCAGCTTCAGTAACTTTACTCACCAGGGTGTCAGCACCTTTGGCTGGGGGTAGACCATCCTGCAAGCACAAAGCGCCGTCACGTGAGTTTGCGTGGAAAGCGTGGGATGCAGGTAAGCAGGGGGTGTGCACAGCTGCTGAACCGTGACTGGGCCTCAACCCTCCCGCCAAGGCCACACTCTCGGGCTGGAATCGCTGTGGCTGCCCGGGGGCTGTGTCAGCTCATAATCCCAGGACCTCGGGGAAGGGCCGGAGCTCAGAGTCTCTGGTTCAGCGCTTGTAAACTGGCAAGAGGGACCAAGTGACCTCAGGGGCCACTGCTTTCCACTTAAGGCTGGGAGGGATGTAAGGGGTTGTGTCTTAATTCACTGTGGGCAGACAGGAGGCTGGGTGTGTGGCCTCTGTCCTTCGTTGTTCCCAGGGAAAAGCCCTAAGATGTGCAGACTGCCCCACCTGGGCCCGAAGCCTGCTGGGCCTCCTTGTGGGCTGGTGGCTTCCAGAGCCCGGCCTCCTCTCTGAGAAGTGGGGGGAGTAACACCTGCTCCATGGTGGCACGAAGCACTGTCAGGTGCCACACGCAGCCTGTGGGGACGTGTGGGCCACAGTGCTGTCCCCACCTAAAGTACTGTAGAGGGCCAGGAGACATGAGCCAGGGCCATTTCAACTGTCAGTAATGGCCACAATTTGAATGTCCAAGATGGCCTTTGAAAGCAGGGAGTCAGCAGAAAACAGGAAGGAAATTCTGACACTTGGTACAACCTGGATGGACTGTGAGGACATCACGCTCAGTGATTTCAGCCCGTTATAAAAAGACAGTTACCGTTGATTCCACTTATAAAAGGAAGTTCGAGTAGTCAGACTCGTAAGAACAGACCATGGAATGGTGAGCTGGGGCAGGGGAAACGGGGTTGTTATTTTATGGGGACACAGCTTCAGTTTTGCAAGATGAAAAGAGTTCTAGAGATGGATGGTGGTGATGGCTGCACAGCGATGTGAATGGACTGAACACTCCAAAATGACTAAGATGGCAAATTTTATGTTAAGTGTATTTTACCACAATTTAAAAAAAAAATCAAAAGCAGTGTGGCCAGCTTGGCATTGATTGCCTAGTCTTTCTCGTCAGCACTGATACAGGCCCACATCCTGGGAAGCAGGCCCCCAAGGCCCCAGACAGAACAGACCAGCTTGTCATCCTCTTTAAAAGCCAATTTGAAGGCCAGGTGCAGGGGCTCACGCCTGTAATCCCAGCACTTTGGGAGGCTGAGGCAGGCGGATCATTTGAAGTCAGGAGTTCAAGACTAGTCTGGCCAATGTGGTGAAATGCTGTCTCTGCTAAAAATACAAAAATTAGCCAGGTGTGGTGGTGGGCGCCTGTAATCCCAGTTACTCGGGAGGCTGAGGCAGGAGAATCACTTGAGCGCGGGAGACAGAGGTTGCAGTGGGCAGAGATGGTGCCACTGCACTCCAGCCTGGGCAACAGAGTGAGACTCCATCACACACACATACACAAAAGCCAGCAACATGTAGCTGGTCAAAATTGAAGCTCCAGTTCCATCATGCTCTCTGAGTAGCTGCAGGACGAGGGCCAAGTCAGGGCAGAGACTGGGGAACGAACAGCCTCCACCCTCGGAGCCACAGGAGGAAAGAGGACCTGCCCCAGCTCCCACATGCTTCTCTCCACACGCACACATGTGCCAGGGCTGCAGGACAATTCTGTGACATGGGAGGCACTGACATTATACCTTGGCAATGAGACACGCTGCAGACCGTCTGGTTCCCTAAAAGCCGTGCTGCAGAATAAGAACACAGGAGATGAAGTTTATTCCAGGAGCAGGATTTAGGGCACAAGTGCATGGAAGCCAGCTGAGGGTCCCAGTGGAAGGGACATAGTGTCAGCCCTGGAGTGTGGAGCAGAGTCCACCAGAAATAGTCACAGAACAGCCATCACTGTGGCGATGGGCCTGGCATGGGCCCATGTGCCAGACCCTGTAACGGCCAACACTGCAGTCTGAGGTCTATGTTCGTGGAGCCTCACAGCCCACACATTCACCAGACATATCAAAGCCAAGGCCGGGCAGAGTGGAGTTTCAGAACATGTCTGCAAACCGTGAGGCCCCCTCCCATCAACAGATGGGGTCTGATATTCTGTGTTTCTAAGAAATAAAATGCAGCAGAAGTGATGCTGGGTGACTTGTGAAGCCAGGCCCTAAAAGGCGATCTGGTTTCTGTCTCATCTTTTTTGGGATGTTGGTCTTGGAGCCTCCCAACAAAGCTGAGCAGGAGCCCAGGCCCCGGAGAGAGGCCCTAAGTAGGTGTCTCAGCTGAGAGCCAGCATCAACTGCCGGAGACACAGGGCAGTCTTTGCAATGACCCCAGCCACCGTCTGCCAATGCCTGCTGAGGCCCCAAAGTGAACCACCCAGCTGAGCCCAGTCCGCCCCAGGAGGCCCAGGGAAAGATAGTAATCAATGATTGTGATTGCTTTCCATGGATGGGGTGGTGTGTTCTGCAGCCATGGATCACTGACACAAGTGGAAATTAGCAGACACGGCAGGGGAGAGACAAGAGTGGTCCCAGCAGAGGCCATAGCAGAGGCAAAGGCCTGGAGTCATGACAGCACGGCAGGTGGATGAGTGACAAGCCACTTTGGCTGGAGCATAGAGGGCGAGGGCAAAGGAGGGAGAGATGAGGCTGGAGAGGTCAGGAAGGCGGGATCAGACCATGAAGAGCCTCCTACCTTATATTCTGGAAAGATCACTCCAGCTGCTGTGAGGAGAAGGGGGACAGGGCTGACGGGGATGGGGAGACAAGTCTGAGGCTGTCACAGAGATGAGGGCAGCCCCACCAGACCCCTGGAGCAGGACATTGAAGGCAGAGAGGCCAGTGGGCATGCGAGCTGCTGAAGAGCAGGGCTGGCAGGATTTGGGAACCCAGTGTAGGGGTGAGGGCAAAGGGAGAATTGAGGATGGCTGGTGGAAGGTGACTCGGGAGGCGGGGTGAGGGCAGGGAGCAGAGACCGTGTGTGGTAACTCTGAGTAAGCCTGGAGTTGGGGACTGGAGGTCAGAAGGGAGGTCAAGGCTGACTCCAGAGATGTGGAGGCAGACGTATCCAGGTGACCCTTCAAGGCCACAGAGTTGACCACGTCTATGCTGGGCAGAGCATCGAGAGGGGGCCTAGGCCTACCCATGTGTATGCCCAGAAGAGGGAGTGGGAGTTCCCAGAGTGGGACCCCAGCCCACAGCCAGCACCCCGGCCAGCATGGACGCTCCACCTGCCCTTCCCTGCACTCACCAGAACCCCCGTTCCAGGCTTCCTGGCATTAGGCTTCTGGGGCTTAGGACCCCGTAACTGCAGGAAGGAATTGTGCCAAGACTCAGGACACAGAACCAAGACTGCCTGTTCATCCCTTCCTCCAAAAAGCGCATGGTGTGGCCAGCAGCATGAGCACAAGAGTTCCTGGTGAAGCTGCAAGGCCTCGAGGCAGGCAGGGCAAGTTCTCAGCAAAGCTCAGGCGCCTCGCCACGTCCCACACTGGGAGGTGGGTAGGACGGTGGTCCCTGGGATATTGCTCATGTATGGGCACCTGCAGGAGCGGCGGAGCCCCACCCCGCGCCACCCGTGCGTTGGTCAGTGTAGTCCCTAAGGCCACCTCAGGCAGTGTTTCCAGGCCGTATCCACAGAAACCCCAGTAGAGCGGGCAGGTGACTTCATTCTGTGGTTCTGGGGCCTTCTGTGTCTGGAAGTGACTAACAGCTTGGGTCCCAGATTTGCCTTCCCCATCGCCAGCCACACAACTCTGGGCAAGAGGCTTGCTCTCCCAGCCCCAGACTCCCCACTCAGGAAAATTTTAAATGGGAGGGAGATGAGCCCGTTGCCCAGGTGAGGCTTAAATAAGGGAGCAAGTAAACACACCCTCCACCAGAGCTGGACGCGGGCAGCAACTGTCCTTAGGACCCTGATGACTGTAATATTTGGGGGACTCAGGGGGGCCCCATGGGTCTGATTGGCTGCTGTGGCCACTTCTCCCCAAACCAGGCCAGCCTTGATGGTCAAGTGTGTCTTACCCAAACAAGACCAAGACCAGCATCATTAAGAAAAGGATCATAGGTAGAAATGTGTAGCATTTTGGTTTTCCTGGAAAACAGGAGTGGAAAAATCAGATTACTCACCTTCCTTCTCTCACCTGCCCCACTTTACCTGTCCTGTCTTGTGATTCAAGCCCCACGCCCTGTGACGGGCCTTCACCTGCCAAGACAGTCCCTCTGCCCCACAGGTGATGCTTTGAGCCTTACCTGAGCATCTCCAAACCCAGTCCAGATCCAGCCCTCCTCCCACTCAGAGAAAAGGGAGGCAGTCTGCTCCTCCCAGCTCATCAGCCCGACTGCTCCTGCAGACTCTGAGAGTCACCCCAGCTTCCCAATGACCTCCTTCCACTCAGCACCCCCTTCCCCTGGGAGACCGGAACGAACCACACTGAAATGGCACCTCGAGGTCACCGTTGAATCCACCGAGGGAGGCCAGGACAGCCTCATGGCCAGGCTGAGCCAGGAGCCCAGACCAGTTCCTGCCAGTGAGGGGAGCCACCAACTTCCCCTAGTATCTCCCTGCCCTCTCAGAGGCTCCTGCCCTGGAAACAATCATTGTCTTTCTTTTAAGGTGATTTTTATGTATATTAAAGTCATGTACAGTAGTTCCCCCTTATCCACGCCTTTGCTTGCCAGAGTTTCTGTTACCCATGCTCAACCAAAGCCCAATAATAGGTGAGTACAGTACAGTAAAATATTTTGAGGACAGGTCTGGTGGCTCGTGCCTATAATCCCAGGACTTTGGGAGGCTGAGCCAGGAGAATTGCTGGAAGCCAGGAGTTCTAGACCAGCCTGGGCAACATAGTGAGAACTCATTTCTGTGAAAAAAAAAAAAAAATTAGCGGGGCATAGTGGTGCACACCTCGGGTCCCAGGAGGCTGAGGTGGACTAGGAGGTGAAGGTTGCAGTGAGCCATGACTGCACCACTGCGCTCCCGCCTGGGTAGCAGAGTGATTGCTTTAAAAATAAACAAAATAGCCGGGTGTGGTGGCTCAAGCCTGTAATTCCAGCACTTTGGGAGGCCGAGACGGGCGGATCACGAGGTCAGGAGATCGAGACCATCCTGGCTAACACGGTGAAGCCCTGCCTCTACTAAAAAATACAAAAAAACTAGCCGGGCGAGGTGGCGGGTGCCTGTAGTCCCAGCTACTCGGGAGGCTGAGGCAGGAGAATGGCGTAAACCCGGGAGGCGGAGCTTGCAGTGAGCCGAGATCTCGCCACTGCACTCCAGCCTGGGCGACAGAGCGAGACACTGTCTCAAAAAATAAAATAAAATAAAATAAAATAAATAAATAAATAAATAAATAAAACAACAAAACCCCCACAAACTAAGATATATATACATATTTTTTTAGAGAGAGACCACATTCACATAACCTTTATTACAGTATATTGTTTTCGTTTTTGAGACAGAGTTTCGCTCTTGTTTCCCAGGCTGGAGTGCAAAGGGGCAACTGCGGCTCACTATGGCCTCCGCCTCCGGGGTTCAAGCAATTCTCCTCCCTGAGTCTCCCAAGTAGCTGGGTTTATAGGCATCCACCACCACGCCTGGCTAATTTTTTGTATTTTTAGTAGAGATGGGTTTTACCATGTTGGCCAGGGTGGTCTCGAACTCCTGACTTCAAGTGATCCACCTGCCTCGGACAGTATATTGTTATAATTGTTCTATTTTATTATTAATTATGGTTGTTAATCCCACCCTGTGCTTAATTTCTCGGAACGTATCCCCCGCAGTAAGAGGGGACTTCTGTTTTCACAAGGGCAAGCCTGAAGGGCGTCTATCTCCCGGCCCAGTTCCTATTCCTTCCCCTGAAATCAGTCCCTTTCAATTAATTCATCTGTTACTTCTTATCTTATAATACTTGTGTGTATTTACCTCCACCTTTCTAAATCCTGTGACCATGAAACAATTTATCTCGAATAGCTTCCTGAAACAGAAACGTGGGAGGCAACATTTGAACTTTACATGTCCTAAATGATTTTTACCATTTTTGTAGTTGGTAGATTGTTTGGCTGTAGGGAAATCTCAGTGGAAATAATTTTCCTTCAATTTGGCAAAAATGGTTCCATTTTTAAAAACTTTAAAAATCAATTTCATTTGAGGGAGAACTTACATCCAATGAAATGTACCCACTTTAGGTATACGGTTTTGATGAGTTTCACACAATGTAGGTACACGTGTAATCAGCACCCCAAACAACATATACACATTTTCATCACCCCAGTAAGGTCTCTCCTGACCCCGGCAACCACAGATCTGATTTCCTGGCGTCTCCCATAAACAGAATCGTCTGACGCATGCTCTTTTATGTCTGGCTGTATCACACGGCATGCTGTTTTGAAGATTTACCTATATTGTCACGTGTATCAATTGTTCATTCTTTTTTATTGCCGAGAAGCACGCCACTGTTAATCCGCCACAATTCATTTATCCTGTCTCTTATTGACAGACACTTCGATTTTTTCACTGTTTGGGGCCACTAGCAATAACGCTTCTGTAAACACCCATGTGCAGGTTATTTGTGGACCTGTGTTTTTACTTCCCTTGAATAAATACGAAGGAGTGGAAAAGATGGGTCACATGGTAAGTATATGTTTAACTTTGTAAGAAACTGCCAAACTGTGTTCCAAAGTGGTGACTGAATTTTCCATTCCCACCAGGAATGTATGAGAGCCATGGGTGCTCCACTTTCTTGCCAACACTTAATGGTCACTCTTTTATGCTTTAGCCATGCTAATGGATGAGTAGTGGTATCTAATTGTGGCCAATGACTAATTGTGGTCAATCATCTTTTCATGTATTTATTGGCCATTTGTTTGTTTCTTATGAAGCCTGTCCAAGTCTTTAGCTCATTTTATTAGTATTTATTTATTTACTTATATATATTTTTGGGGGACACGGTCCCACTCCAGTTGCCCAGGTTAGAGTGTGGTGGCACGATCATGGCTCACTGCAGCCTCAACTTCCTGGGCTCAGGTGATCCTCCCACCTCAGCCTTTTTAGTAGCTGGGACTACAGGCATGCACCACACCTAGCTAATTTTTTGTGATTTTGGTAGAGATAGGGTTTCACCATGTTGCCCAGGCTGGTCTTGGGAACTCCTGGACTTAAGCGATCCACCCCTCAGCCTTCCAATGTGCTGGGATTCCAGGCATAAGCCACCTCCCCCAGCCCTTTATTTTTATTTTTTTTAGAGATGTCACCCGGACTGGAGTACAGTGGCACGATCACAGCTCACTGCAACCTCGAATTCCTGGGCTTAAGCAATCTTTCCCCCTCAGCCTCCTGTTAGGTGGGACTATAGACATGCACCAACATGCCCGGCTAATTATTTTACTTTTTGTAGACACTGGGTCTCATTATAAATTGTTTCTCTTTTTATTATTGAGCAGTAGAATTTATTTCTGTATTTTGGATACAAGTCCTTTGCCAAATACAAATATTACAAATATTTTCTCGCCAGCCACAGAAAGACAGATACTGCATGTTCTCACTTATCTGTAGTATCGAAACATCAAAACAATTAAACTCATGGAGATAGAGAATAGAAGGATTGTTCGCAGAGACTTGGAAGGGTAGTGGCAGGGGTGGGAAGGTATGTAGGGATGGTTAACGGGTACAAAAAAATAGAAAGAATGAATAAGACCTAGGGAGACTATAGTCAATAATAATTTAATTGTACATTTTAAAATAACTAAACGAGAGGTCGGGCACAGTGGCTCACACCTGTAATCTCAGCACTTTGGGAGGCAGAGGCAGGTGGATCATCTGAGGTCAGGAGTTCAAGACCGGCCTGGCCAACATGGTGAAATCTCATCTCTCCTAAAAATACAAAAACTAAGGCCAGGCGTGGTGGCTCATGCCTGTAATCCCAGCACTTTGGGAGGCCAAGGCAGGTGGATCACAAGGTCAGGCATTCGAGTCTAGCCTGACCGACATGGTAAAACCCTCGCCTCTACTAAAAATACAAAAAATTAGTCAGGCGTGGTGGCGCTTGCCTGTAATCCCAGCTACTTGGGAGTCTAAGGCAGGAGAATCTCTTGAACCTGGGAGACGGAGGTTGCAGTGAGCCAAAATTACGCCACTATACTCCAGCCTGGGCGACAGAGCAAGACTCCATCTCAAAAAAATGAGAAAAAAAGTTTAAAAATACAAAAACTAGCTGGGCGTGGTGGTGGGCACCTATAGTCCCAGCTACTCAGGAAGCTGAGGCAGGAGAATCGCTTGAACCTGGGAGACGGAGGTTGCAGTGAGTTGAGATGGCGCCACTGCACTCCAGGTTGGGTGACAGAGCGAGACTCCGTCTCAAAAAAAAAAAAAAAAGAATAAAAATAACTAAAAGTAAGTATAATTGAATGTTTGTAACACAAAGGATAATTGCTCAAGGGGATGGATACCAGTTCTCCTTGATGTGAATTTTCCGTTGTATGAACCAAAATATCTCATGGACCCCATAAATGTGTACACTTACTATGAACCCATAAAAATGGAAAACAAAATACTTCTTAGGAAACAAATATTTTCTCTCAGTCTGTGGCTTATTTGTTCATTTTTCCTTAATTTTTCTTTTGAAGGGAAGTGTTAATTTTGATAAACTCTAATTTATCCTTATGAAAATGAAACCATTTTTAGGGTTTGAGCTTTTTTTGCCTCATCTATTAAATTTTTGCCTACTCCAAGTTCATGAATATTTTCACTTATTTTCTTCAGAATTCCATAATTTTCGTGTATGGTGTGAAAGGCTAAAGTCCCTTTCTTCCCCCAATGGATATCCAGTCATTTTAGCCATTTGAATTGAAAATACTTTCCTTTCTCCATCACATTACCTTACCACCCTTGTCAAAAAGCAACTATTTAAAAATCAATTGACTATATCTGTATGGGTCTGTTTCTAAACTCTGCATTCTATTCCATTGATCTATGTGTCTATCCTAATATCAACCTATTTGGATTACTGTAGCCGTGTAATCCACCTTGAAATCCAGCCTGGAAGGTAAGTCTTCCAACTTTGCTTTTCATTTTCTAATTGTTTTGACTATTCGGAGACCTTTGCATTTCTATATAAATTTTAGAATCAGCTGTCAACTTTACAGAAATTTATTCTGGAGTTTTAACCGAGATTACGTGGACTCTGTAGATCCATCTGGGGAGAAGTGACCGTTTAGCAATGTAAGTCTTCCAATCCATGAGCATGATATATTTCTGCATTTATCTATGTCTTCTTTAATTTTTGTCAGCAATATTTTGCAGCTTCGTGTTTTTTTTATGACTTTTTTTTTTTTTTTTTGTCAGGGTCTCACTGTGTAGCCCAGGCTGGAGTGCACTGCAATCTCTGCCTCCTGGGCGCAAGTCATCCTCTCACCTCAGCCTCCTGAGTAGCTGGGGCTACAGGTGCATGCCATCATGCCCAGCTAATTTTTTTCTTTCCTTTTTTTTTTTTTTTTTTTGTAGAGACAGGGTCTCACTATGTTGCCCAGGCTGGTCTCAAACTTCTGGGCTCAAGTGATCTGGCCACCTTGGCCTCCCAAAGTGCTGGGATTACAGGCATGCGCCATGGTGCCTGGTTTGTATTGCTGTTTTAACTGTATAGGCATTTCTCCTAATTTGGTAAATTATTCTCTAAGTATTTCATGTGTTATGATGCTACTGTAAATGGTATTTAAAATTTTTCATGGTTCAATTGATTGTGGCAAGTATTACAGAAAAATAATTGATTTATTCTTGTTTTTCTTTCTTTTTTTTAGATGGAGTCTTGCACTGTTGCCCAGTCTGGAGTGCAGTGGTGTGATCCCCAGCCACTGCAACCTCTGCCTCCTGGGTTCAAGCAATTCTCATGCCTCAGCCTCCCAAGTAGATGGGATTACAGGCATGCACCACCACACTCAACTTTTTTTTTTTTTTTTTTTTTTTTTGCATTTTTGTAAAGATGAAGTCTTGCCACGTGGGCCAGGCTGGTCTCGAATTCCTGGCTTCAAGTGATCTGCCCACCTCGGCCTCCCAAAGTGCTGGGATTACAGGCGTGAGCCACCACACCCGGCCTGATTTACTCATTGACTTTGTATCTTGAGACCTTGCTAAGCTGACTTAATTGATGGACTCACAGCATAAACATATATATGACAATAATAGCACAGAGGAGCAAGGAGGCAATGAAGCTATTATATATACCGGAACAAGGAAAGGTCACCAGACAATAACTTGAATATACAGGAAGAAATCAAGAGTAAAGTCAGTGGTAAATATACAGTGTAATATAAAAGACTTGAAAAGTGTTTTTCTCCTTACCTGTCTTACTGAATTGAAAAGAAATAAGATTGTGTGAAACAATAATTATAACACCATGTTGTTGAGTTTATCACATATGTAGATGAACATATATGACAATAATACCACAAACCACAAGCAAGGAGGGAGGAAATGGAGTTGTATTGGAGTCAAGTTTCTGTATTTTACTAAAATTAGTATTAATCTGAAGTAGGTCCCGATAAATTAAAATGCATATTGTAATCCCTGGAGCAAACACTAACAAAATAACTTTAAAGTATACACTTGAAAAAGGGAATTTAAATGGTACACTAGAAAATACTTAATGCAAAAGAAGGAAGTAAAAGATGAACAGAAGAACAAAAAGGCATAAGACGTAGAAGACAAATTGTGACCTGATAATTGGAAATCCAACCACAGCAACAGTAACGTTGAATGTGAATAGAATGAACATGCCAATCAAAAGGCAGAGATCCTTAGACTGGATTTTTTTTTTTAAGCTTTGACTGTATGCTGCCTATGAGAGACATACTTTAGAAACAAAGATACAAATAGGTCAAAACAAAAGGATAGTAGATTTACTATGCAAACAACCATAAGGGAGCTTGAGGAGAAATACTAACATCGGACTAAATAGATTTTTTGTTTTTTTAAGACAGAGTCTCACTCTGTCACCCAGGTTGGAGTGCAGTGGCACGATCTCAGCTGACTGTAACCTCGGCCTCCCAGGTTCAAGCAATTCTTGTGCCTCAGCTTTCCAAGTAGCTGGGATTACAGGCTCATGCCATCACGACTGGCTAATTTTTTTGTATTTTTAGTAGAGATGGGGTTTCACCATGTTTATCAGGCTAGTCTCGAACTCCTGACCTCAGGTGATCCACCTGCCTTGGCCTCCCAAAGTGCTTGGATTACAGGCGTGAGCCACCACATCTGGCCAACTTTGTTAAGATCAAAAATCTTACTAGAGATAAAGAGAAACATTCTGCCATGATATAAAGTCAATACATCAGGAAAATATAACAAGCAGAAATATATACACACCTGCCAATCTAGCCCCAAAATACATGAAGCAAAAACTCACAGAACTTGGGCCGGGCGCGGTGGCTTAAGCCTGTAATTCCAGCACTTTGGGAGGCCGAGACGGGCGGATCACGAGGTCAGGAGATCGAGACCATCCTGGCTAACATGGTGAAACCCCGTCTCCACTAAAAAATACAAAAAAAAACTAGCTGGGCGAGGTGGTGGGCGCCTGTAGTCCCAGCTACTCGGGAGGCTGAGGCAGGAGAATGGCATAAACCAGGGAGGCGGAGCTTGCAGTGAGCTGAGATCCGGCCACTGCACTCCAGCCTGGGCGACAGAGCGAGACTCCATCTCAAAAAAAAAAAAAAAAAAAAAAAAAACAAACCAAAAAAAAAACAAAACTCAGAGAACTGAAGGGTGAAACAGTCAATTCAACCATAATGGTTGGGCAGGGCATGGTGACTCATGCCTCTAATCCCAGCACTTTGGGAGGCCGTGGCGGGTGGGTCATTTGAGCCCAGGATTTCGTGACCAGCCTGAGTAACATGGCAAAACCCTGTCTCTACAAAAAAAAAAAAATACAAAAATCAGCCAGGCATGATGCTGCTTGCCTGTAGGTGCAGCTACTCAGGAGGCTGAGGTGACCTGAGCCTTGTGGGGGGAGGGCCGCAGTGAGCTGTGATCACACCACTGCACTCCGGCCTGGGTAACCAAGTGAGACCCTGTCTCAAAAGAAAATCCAAAAAACACTGATTGGACACCAAAATCCTACCCTACTCTCAATAATGGATAGAATAATTAGAAAATCAGTAGATACAGACGACTTGACATCACTAGACACCAACTGACATCTCTAAAACACTCCACCTGGCAAGAGCAGAAGTCACGTTTTCCTCAAGTGCACATGGAACAGTCTCCAAGGTCAATCATAGGCTGGACCATAAAATAAGTCTTGAGAAATTCTAAAGGACTGATATACACAAGGTTTCTTCACTAACCACAGGGGAATGAAATTAGAAATTAACAAAAGACATTTGGGAAATCTACAAATATGTAGAACTTAACACACTTCTAAATAAGCAATGGGTCAAGGAAGAAAATCAAAATATACTCTGAGCTGAATGAAAATGTAAACATGACATACCAAAATTTATGAGATATAACTAAAGCTGTGTTTCAAGGGAAATTTATAGCTGTAAATGTCTAAATTAGAAAAAAAATCTTAAATCAGCGTGTAAGCTTCCATTGTAAGTAACTACAAAAAGAAATGACAGAACAAATTAAACTCAAAGTGAGAAGAAGGGAAATTAATAAATATTAGAGTAGAAACCAAAGAACTAGAGAACAGAAAGAAAAAGATAAAGTAAAAACAATCAAATATCAATTCTCTGAAAAGATCAACAGAATTGACAAAGATTTAGCTAGATTGACCAGAGAGAGAGAGAACACAAATAACTAAAATCAGGACTAAAAGAGGAGACACCAATTCCAATCTTAAAGAAATTAAAAGGATTTCAAAGAAATACTATGAACAACTGTTTGCCAACAAATTATGCAAATTAGGTAAAATGGACAGATTCTTACACATAAACAAGAAAGCAGTTAGAAGAAAATATAAGATTAAATCTTTGTGACATTGATTAAGATTTCTTAGATATGATGCCAGATGCACAATTAATAAAAGAAAAAGTTAATAAATTGGAATGCATCAAAATGTAAAATTTTGTACTTCAAAACACCAATAAGAAAGTGTTAAGACAAACTTGATGGAGTGAAAATATTTGCAAATCATATATCTGGTGTGTATATATATATATATCTGATACTGTATATTCAGTATATGTAAAGAACTCTCAAAATTGAACAAAGGAAACAACTCAATTTTTAAAAGGCAAAACATTTCAACAGGCATTTCACTTACATATACAAATGGCTAAAAAGCACAAGAAAAGACACTCGCCATCATTTGTCATTGGGGAAATGTAAATCAAAACTATAATGAGATATTACCTTTTACCCACAAGAATGGTATATATTGCTACAGATGTACAGAAAGTGGAACCCTCAGCCAGGTGCAGAGGCTCGCGCCTGTAATCCCAGGACTTTGGGAGGCCAAGGTGGGCAGATCACTTGAGCCCAGGAGTTTGAGAACAGCCTGGGCAACATGGCAAAATCCCATCTCTACAAAAAATATAAAAATTAGCTGGATGTGGTAGTACTCACCTGTAATCCCAGCTACTCAGGAGGCTGAGGTGGGAGGAGCAATTGAGCCCAAGAGATTGAGGCTGCAGTGAGCCAAGATCATGCCATTGCACACCAGCCTGGGTGACAGAGCAAGACCTTGTCTCAAAAAAAGAAAAAAAGAAAAAGAAAATTAGAACCACTATACACTGCTGATGGGAATGTGATGTGGGGCAGTCACTTTGGAAAACAGTTTGCTAGTTTCTTAAAATGTTAAATATTTATTTCCTGTATGACTCAGCAATTCCACTGCTGGGTATCAACCCAAGATAAATGAAAACATATGTCCACACAAAGTCTGGTACATGAATGTTTATAGCAGTGTTGTGCAGTTTAAAATAGCTAAAAAAGGCCGGGGGCGGTGGCTCAAGCCTGTAATTCCAGCACTTTGGGAGGCCGAGGCGGGTGGATCGCGATGTCAGGAGATTGAGACCATCCTGGCTAACACGGTGAAACCCCATCTCTACTAAAAAATACAAAAAACTAGCCGGGGGAGGTGGCGGGTGCCTGTAGTCCCAGCTACTCGGGAGGCTGAGGCAAGAGAATGGCGTAAACCCGGGAGGCAGAGCTTGCAGTGAGCTGAGACCCGGCCACTGCACTCCAGCCTCGGCAACAGAGCGAGACTCCATCTCATAAAAAAAAAAAAAAAAAAAAAAAAGCCAAAAAAGCTGAAAGAGCCAAACTCTCCTTTAACTGATGAATGGATAAACAAAATGTGGTCTACTCGCACAATGGGTTATTTAGCAATAAAAAGGAATTAAATACTGATACATACTACAACATACATGAATCTCAGAAACATTATTCTAAGTGAAGGAAGTCAGGTGCAAAAGACTGTGTAACATAGGACTCCATATGAATTGTCCAGAAAAGGCAAATCTACAGACAGAAAGTGATTGTCTGAGGCCAGGTGGGAATGGGGAATGACTGCAAAGGAGTTCCAGGGAGTTTTGGGGGGCTGGGGATGGAAAAGTTATAAAATTTATTTCACAACTCTGTAAACTAACTGAAAATAATTCATTTGAAACAGGTGAATGTTATGGCATGTCAATGACACATCAATAAAGCTATTTCTTTTAATGGTGCCATCAACCCCAGCCCATTGACCCTAAACTGAAGGAAGACAGATGCTAGATGTGTTCAGTAGGGCTCCATCAAAGTTGATTTTTTGAAGTTGTGGGCACCATTCCAAGTAAGGCCAGGTCAGGTCTTACCAACGCAGGCCTCCATAACAACTGTCTTAGTACTGACTGTGTGGTTAAGGTAAATATTAAAAGCCAGTGCCCTTATACAAAGGCTGAAATGTAACAAAATCCTACCAAGAGTTTTGCCTAGACCTTTCCTGGGCCTTCAAGCATGACAAAATAACAAAGGAATTCTTAACAGGACCCATTTAGGATTAAACACGTTTTATTGGGGGTCTGAAGAAACTCCCCAGGCCTCCACAAATAGGTTTACTGGGGGTCTGAAGGAACTCCCCAAACTCCCACAATTTAGGAGACAACATAAGGGTTTTAGATTAAGTAAATTTACTGAGGATGCAGAGGAAGGTCTTCAGGACTCAGACCTTAGGTATAGATTAAAAGAAGTCAATTACTTATGTCTTTAGATGAATGCACACTTACACATAGACACATAGCTTAGAAGGTATATAAGCTCTGGAAAACAGTAATTTTGAGTTGGTCTGGCGATAATTTCCAGGTCTTATCTTTGTAACTGGTTACAGAAATAAAAACTCTCTTCCTCCCCAGTTCATCTGCATCTCATTATTGGACTGTGAGAAATAGCAGCCCACCCTCAGTTTGGTCCTGGAACAGTTTGATCTCTTCTTGGCCAATCTCCGGTGAAACCCACCAGAATGGAGGAGAGCTGGGACCCGGTGCACTGTCAGCTTCCAAAACTCCTTCACGTGGTCTCAGTCCTCCAGGGATTATGATGGGTGTGAAGGAGCTGGGCATTCTCTAAGGAGTCAGCATACGACACCCAGCTCACCACCCACCAACCGCATCCTCACTGTCATCTCCAAGGCTCTTTCATGTCCTCTTCCTGCCTTTCGGGGGGCCACTCCCTCTGACTCCACCACCCTGCCCTCCTGCCCTCCCCAACAAACCTGACTGATTTCTGGAGCAGGGCCTTCCCCCATGTGAGCTTTTCTCCCTGGCATGCTTGTGCCCTAGATTTCCACACACTGCGTCCCTTGCCATTGGTGTCCCTAGGGGCACCTGCTCACCAGCTCCCGGCTGCAGGCACGTTCTAGCACAGGCCTGCTTGTTCTCATCAGTGTTCAACCAACATTGGTTGGATCACTAAATCAACATGCAGAATGTGGGTAACCTGAGAATGGGCACTCACTTGCCAGGTTTCTCAAAAGACCTAACCTGTTAGTCTTCAAGATGTTTGTCTTGGGTGCGGTCATGGGCCAGACCCAATATCAGAACCCCAGGAGTATGGAGACCAACTGCCGAGTCCCCACTCCTCCAAGGCTCCCTGACATGAGACCAACTAAGACAGCATAACCCATGGGGCAGGACAGGCTCCTGGGGTGGCAGCTGTGTTCATCATCTTGACTGGGTCAAGATGTATCCAGCTGTTCCTTTTATGTGCAGTTTATTGTATACATCTGTTGAAACATATTAAGACAAGAAAAGGGAACAAAAAAAGGAAACAAAGACCACAAAGGAGGGACAGGGAAGAACCCGGAACGCGCTGGCAGCACAGGGAAGAGGCAGGTGTTTGCAGTCAGACCTGAGTTCCAGGTCCCACTCAGCCCTTCCTGCTTGGGACCAGAGCACTGTCCCAGATCTCTCCAAACCTGTTTTCCCATGGGTGAAAGAATGGCTCGGGAAGGATTTACTGTTCTTTCCTGAGAACTCAGCGGTATGGAACACAGTGCTGCCTCACAGTAAACACTGACAAATGGTGAGCATTGTTGAGGGCAGGGCCTCGACCTACCACCACACCCAGTTTTCTTCATGAATTTTCCACTCCTCTGCCTCCCGCACCTCTGGGGCTGCACCTCCCGGGCAGGAGCCCTCACAAACTCAGGCCTCACTGTGCCTTATCCCCCACCTGATTCCAAATCAAAATAAAACATTTCTCTCCCCAAATGTGTACACAGCACTCCTCTAAATTAAAGGGCTGTGTGCTGGCTCTGAGCACCCCACCTGGCTCTCCCTGGCCTTTGGCGCTGGGGTTCACTGGCCTGCAGCCTGCGCCCCATGGCCCTGCGTTCTGCATCCCTCCCTCTGAAGCGATGTCGTTGTCTGGGTAAATACCCAATTCATCTTCTGGCCCCAAGAAAATTAAGGACAGGTGATCCACCCTCGGCCTTCCAAAGTGCTGGGATTACAGACCTGAGTCACCGCTCCCAGCTGCCTAAATAATTTCTTCTTAACTCCTATATCACCTGAGCGCCCGGGGCGCAGTTCCCCAGTCCCGCTTGGGCATTGAACTTGCCCACCTCGCCTTCTCGAGGCGCCTCCGCGTTTACGGTATGGAGGCTGTTCACGGCCAACCCGGGTAGGGCTGGGGGCCAGGCAGGGCAGCCCGGAGCCTCGTCCTCGTCCAGGGTCAGGCGGTCGGTGCTGAAAACAGCAGCTCATGGAAGGCGGGGAGCGGGGAGGGTGGAGCGGAAAGAGGCCGGAGACCGCCACGGCGTCGGGGTATCCCGCCCTCACCGGGACCCGGGGACTAGCCTCCCGGCCAGGCTGCGCCAGCGCGCCCATCTTGCTTTCGGGTCCCAGGCACCCACAGCGCGGCCGCGCCCACCTGCCAGCCGGCTCCCCAGGACCCAGGGTCTCGGAGGCTGGGGTGGCGGCCAGCCTGAAGCCTCGAGGCCCTGAGCGCGCCCCCCGGCCCGGCTGTCGGGTGCACCCCGGATTTCCGGCCTCAGCGGCTCCCTCGCGGGCACCCGGGGCCAAGACCCGCACTCACCAGTCAGCGTCTGCAGCAGCTCCGCCATGGCTCAGCGTCTGGTCTCCGCTGCCGCCTTCCTCCCGGCAGCCCTGGGGCGGGGTGAGCTCGAGGCGCCCCCTCCCGGTCCGCGCCGCCCGCCGCCCGCCGCCCGGACTTGCCGAAGCCGGACTCGGGTGAGGACAGCGAGGCGCGGGAGGCGGCCGGGGGTCCCCAGGGACCCCTGCTAGGAAGGGACGGCGCCTCCTCGCGCGCGCCCCCATGGGACCCGCGCGCCCCTCGCAGCCCTGGTCCCCTGGAGCCCTGTCACTGCATCCCGCCCGGGGCCGAGCCGCTCCGGGTGCCCCTGAAGCCCTGCCCCCGGGGGACCCCTTGACGCCCTGTCCCCGGGGCGGGGGCGACCCCCTGACATCCTGCTCCCCCGGGGGTGCGGGGGAGACGAACCCCTGAAGCTCCAGCCCCAGAACCACCACCCCCGGCTTCCCGGCTCGCACGCGCCGGGCCCTCCAGCCCCGCAGGACCCTGTGCCCCAAGCCCGCGACGCCCCCCCTGAGCAGAGTCGCTCCCCCGGCCCAGGCCTGCGGCCCCACGGAGCTCTGCGCCCCGCACACTGAGGAACCTTCGCGTTCCGGCTGCGATCGAGTCCCCCTCTGGCGCCCGCCCCGGGCCCTGAGGCCCCTTTGCGGACCTCAGTTCCGCGGACTAAGCCCTGCTCCGCCCCGCCACGACCCCAGCCCTTGCCTGGCCTCCGCCCAAGGAAGCCCAGGAGAGGGCGGCGGCGGCGGCTGCAGGGACTGGGGAGAGCGCGCCCCACTGCGAAGAGGAGGAACCTCCCGAAGGCTCCAGGAGACGTCCCAGAGGCTTCGTCCCGCTTTTGCTGGTATCTCTCAGAGGGGTTTACACTGATAACAAGTTCACAGGACCCTGATCCCGTCCCGCCCTCCCAGGGCTCCGTTCTCATCTCCGTGAAAGCTGAGGGCATCTTTAATGCTTCCTTTCCCTCCCACCCAAAGTCCAGTTCGCCAGCTCCAAGACGTGTCCCTGGTGCAGGCGCAGGAAAAAAGTGTGGCAATTCCTCGAAACATCCAACAGAATTACCATATGAGGCCGGCGCCGTGGCTCACACCTACAACCCTAGCACTTTGGGAGGCCGAGGAGGGCAGATCATTTGAGGTCAGGAGTTCAAGACCAGCTTGGCCAAAATGGTGAATCCTCCATCTCTACTAAAAATACAAAAATTAGCCGGTTGTGGTGGTTCGAGTCTGTAGTCCCAGCTACTTGGGAGGCTGAGGCAGGAGAATCACTTGAACTTGGGAGGTGGAGGTTGCAGTGAGCCAAAGTCCCACCACTGCACTCCAGCCTGGGCAACATAGCAACACTCCGTCTAAAAAAAAAAAAAAAAAAAAAAAAAAAATATATATATATATATATATATATATATATATATATATATATAATATTACTGAATGAGCTGGCAATCCTTTTGGGTATACACCCAAGGAATGGAAAGGGAGTCTGGAAGAGACATGTGCATGCCCGTGTTCCTAGCAGCAGAACTCACGATAGCCAAAAGCTGGAAGCAGCCACAGTGTTCACCAAGGCGTGATGTCTGCACTGAATAGGTCTGTCTGTAGACGGAACACTACTCAGCCTTAGAAAGGGAAGAGATGCTGACACCTGCTACAGCGTGGATGAACCCTGATGCCTTATGCTAAGTAAAAGAAGCCAGTCCAACAAGGAAAAATGCCAGGTGATTCTATTTACTTTTTTTTTTTTTTTTTTTTTTTGGCAGAGTCTCCCTCTCTCACCCAGGCTGGAGTGCCATGGTGTGATCTCGGCTCACTGCAACCTCTGCCTCCCAGGTTCAAGCAATTCTCCTGCCTCAGCCTCCCGAGTAGCTGGCACCACAGATGTGTGCCGCCATGCCCAGCTAATTTTTGTATTTTTAGTAGAGACTGGGTTTCACCATATTGGCCAGGCTGGTCTAGAACTCCTGACCTAAGGTGATCCGCCTGCCTTGGCCTCCGAAAGTGCTGGGATTACAGATGTGAGCCACCATGCCTGGCCACGATTCCACATATCTGAGGGACTAGAGTCATCAAATTCGTAGAAATAGGAGAATGGTGAGTGCCTGGGGAAGGCGGGAATGGGAGCTGTGAACAGTGCTGAGTTTCAGTCTGGGAAGATGAAAAGGGTATTATAGATGGATGCTGGTGATGGCTGCACAACGATGTGAATGAACTCAACACCATGGAGCTGTGCATGTTTATATAGTAGAGATGGTAAATTTTATGTGTATTTTACCACAATAAGGAAGGAAGGAAGAAAGGGAAGGATGGAGGAAGAAAAGGGGAAAAAAGGGAGGGAGGGAGGGAAGAAGGAAACAAGGAATGAAAGATGGAAGGAAAGAAGGAAGGGAGGGAGGGAGAGAGGGAAATTCCCTGTGGGCAGCCCTTAACTATTCAAAGAGGGACAAGTGGGACAAGCCTGGAGGCTCTGTTCCTGCCCCCGAAGGACTCTGGCCCAAGGCTGCCCTGCCTGCAGACCCCACTCCAACAGGCCACTTCTGAGATAGCAGAGCCCTGCTGGTCTCCAGGTACACGACCAGGGAGCCCTACATGGGGAGGGCGTTCTCCCCTCCACCCACACATAAGCTGAGGGTTAGGCTATGAAAGGAGCTAGGCACATTCCTCAGCCCCGGGCTCAAAACTCCCTGAGCCCAGTACAAACACCACCTGGAAAGTCTCCGATAAGGAGACAGCCGTTCAAGGTTACTGAAAGCGCAGGAGCCAAAAGAATTTCTTTGTTCCCCTGCAACTTTCGGGCTATAAAAAGCAAACGCTCGCATTGTTCGGGGCCCTCTTGTATACTGTGTAAAGGAGGGACCAAGTTCGAACTTATAGTAAAGATCCTTGCCGCTTGGCTTTGACTCTGGACTCTGGTGGTCTTCTTTGGGGAACAAACAGTCTGGGTATAACATCTGGGGGCCCATCCGGGATTCCCCAAGCCCACCAGACCCCTGGTCAACGGATCTGCTGGGATCCATCTACTGATAGGTGAGCCGGCTCGTCTCCGTTTGTCTGTCTGTGTCTGAGTGTCTGTTCTGAATCTGAATCTGTGACTCAGGAGGTCTGAAGCTGAAGCTGGCACAGTCCTGGCGGACGCGCTATAGGACGGCCAGTGGAGACCGGTGGGAGACGTCCCCTGGCTCTCTTCTGATTTAAATTGCGATCTGAGTTGCCAGAGCGCGTTCGCGATCCGGGCAACAGCTGACTGAATTGCCCCGGTCCCCGGGTGCGCGCTCGCTGTCTGAATTGCCTTGTCCCCTGGTGTGCGCTCGCTGTCTGAATTGCCTTGTCCCCGGGTGCGCGCTCGCTGTCTGAATTGCCCCAGTCCCCGGGTGCGCGCTCGCTGTCTGAATTGCCCCGGTCCCCGGGTGCGCTCTCACTGTCTGAATTGCCCCGGTCCCCGGATGCGTGCTCGCTGTCTGAATTGCCCCGGTCCCCGGGTGCGCGCTCCCGCCCCGGTCCCCAGGTGCGCTCTCCCGGCCCCGTCCCCGGGCTCCCCGGCTTCCGGCGCCGCGCTCCCGGCCCGGTTCCCGGGCTCCCCGGCTTCTGGCGCCGCGCCTGCGCCCCGGTCCCCGGGCTCCCGGCTTCCGGCGCGGATTTCCTTTACAGGGATTCTAACCCACATTCCTTTACAAAAAGAGACACAGAAAGTGAGACTGGGGAGAGAGAAAAAATGAGTGAGAGAGAGACCATAAAAGACGGGAGAGGGAAAAAGTGAGAAGGGAAATCGGAAAGAGAAAGGGGAGAAAAAGGCAGACGTGGAGAGTCAGAGAAAGAGACAGAAAGAAAAAGAGACTGAGTGTGAAGGAGAAAAGACACAGGATGACAGAGAGAGAGAAAGCGCGCGCGAATGAGATAGAAACTTAAAGAAGAGACCCTGTAAGTATGTCAATCAAAGATTTAGACAGAAACGGAAAGATTAGAGAGAGAGATAGAGAGAGGAAGCAGGCGGAGGAGAGGCGGGCTCGCTGAAAGGGAAAGTAACTTTAAAAGGCGGGGGGGGGGGGGGGGGGGCGGACGCGAGGGCGCACTTTGCGGACTAGCCCCCCCCCCCCCCAGCCGCCTGACTCCACCGTGGCTTTACCCCTTCGGGAAATAAGACCCCCAGATGACACAGGAATCCCCAAGCTCCAGTACTGGCCATTCTCCACCAGTGATTTGTATAACTAGAAGACTCAGAGTGCTCGGTTTTCAGACAACTCCAAAGACTTACTGGCTTTACTGGATAGTGTCATGTTCACCCACCAGCCGATTTGAGATGATTGTCAGCAGCTCCTCTGAATCTTGTTTACCACGGAGGAGTGAGAGAGAATACAGGTAAAAGCTAGAAAGCTGGTCCCGGGGGACAACGGTCAACCGACTGCTAATCCTGACCTCATAAACGCGACCTTTCCTCTGACCAGGCCGGCCTAGGACTACAACACGGCAGAAGGTAGGGGACGGCTACACCTTTATCGCCAGACTCTAATGGCAGGTCTCCGGGCAGCTGCTCGCAAGCCCACTAATTTGGCTAAAGTATATTCTATTCTGCAAGAAAAGACAGAGAGCCCAGCCACCTACTTAGAAAGATTAATGGAAGCTTTTAGACAGTACACCCCCATAGATCCAGAGGCTCCAGGAAGTCAGGCAGCTGTTGTGATGTCATTCGTAAATCAGGCAGCCCCAGATATTAAAAAAAAACTCCAGAAATTAGAAGACTTGGAAGGAAAGCGGATTCAGGACCTCCTTCAGATAGCCCAGCGGGTTTACAATAACAGAGATACTCCAGAAGAAAGGCAATTTAAGGCCACTAAAAAATGACCAAGGTCCTGGCAGCAGTAGTACAGAAAGAACATCTACAGCCAGAGTACACCCAACCTAGGTGGCCCCCCCCAGGCATGATAATCTGAAAAAAGACCAATGTGCCTACTGCAAGGAGGCTGGCCACTAGGTAAGAGACTGCCTCGCTGCTGCCCAACCCGGACCTGGACGCCCCACTCCACGACTGCACCAAGGTACTAGCTCAGGTGCACGGAGTTCGAGAATACCTGCAGGATCGCCCATTTCCTGACGCCGACCTCGTCTGGTTCACTGATAAGAGCAGCTTCATGCATCAGGGCCAGAGATACGCTGGAGCGGCAGTGACTTCAGAGACTGAGGTAATCTAGGCGGAACCCCTGCCCCCAGGGACATCGGCCCAGAAGGCCAAACTAATAGTGCTCACCCAAGCTCTTACCTTAGGGGCGGAGAAAAAGCTGACGGTATATACAGACAGCCGATATGCTTTTGCAACGGCGCATATACATAGGGCCATTTACAGGGAGCGGGGGTTACTGACGGCTAAAAAAAAAAAACAAGCAAGAAATCCTAGCCCTGCTAACAGCCCTAAACCTACTCACTGCAGAAAAAGGTAGTACATGTATATTTCTAAAAGAAGACTGTTGTTTCTACATAAATGAATCAAGACTTGTAAAGGACCGGATCCAACAGTTACGCAACTTAAGCACTGAAGTAAAAACACGGCAGTTTGCTTCAGCTGCAGACCAATGGTGGCATTCCTCTATGTTTTCTCTGTTAGCCCCCTTCCTTGGACCCCTGCTAAGTCTACTATTTCTGCTTACCGTAGGACCTTATGTTGTTAACAGAATTTTACAATTTGTTAGGGAAAGATTTGACACCGTACAACTCATGGTCCTCAGAGCCCAATACCAACCTGTAAACGCTGAAATAGAATCAGACTTATAAGACCCAAGATTGGCTCTAAAGATACCTGAAAAGAAGGCGGGAATGAAAGGAGCTAGGCACATTCCTCAGCCCCGGGCTCAAAACTCCCTGAGCCCAGTACAAACACCACCTGGAAAGTCTCCGATAAGGAGACAGCCGTTCAAGGTTACTGAAAGCGCAGGAGCCAAAAGAATTTCTTTGTTCCCCTGCAACTTTCGGGCTATAAAAAGCAAACGCTCGCATTGTTCGGGGCCCTCTTGTATACTGTGTAAAGGAGGGACCAAGTTCGAACTTGTAGTAAAGATCCTTGCCGCTTGGCTTTGACTCTGGACTCTGGTGGTCTTCTTTGGGAAACAAACAGTCTGGGTATAACAGCTACAGCCCAGCATCCTGGTGCCACCTGCCCTGTTTGTGGGGCTGAATGTTCTCCCTGGACAGGCCTGGCACATGGAAGGAGCTTAGTAATCAGCTGTGGATCCAGTCCTCTGAGTCTGTGCTCTGTACCGTGAAGGACACCAGAATATGTCACCCCAAAATGAGCCTCAGAAATTATCTTGAGCTGAAGGCCACTAAGATACAGCAGAAGCAGAGAAATCTCTCTCTGCCCTGTCCCTCTGCTGCCTGAGGCAGGATGGACATTCTCTTTATAGGAGAGAGACGCATCAGCCAGAGAAAAGAAGGCATGCGAGGACTCTATGAACGAACCTTCTGCCTTAGTTTCCTCCCAATACTCACCTTGCCAGTTTCCCAACCTTGGAAGCCTAAAACCGCTCTCCTGGGTCCTGTCATTTCCCCACATGTTGATTATTCTTTGTTGAAGATGCTCCATAACCCAGTTCTCAATCACTGTTCTGAGTTGCTTTTTGTTGAGGTTTCTCCAGTGAGATGTGCACTACATGCATCAATGAACTGTTTTTCTCTTTTGTAAAGAGCCCCAGTTGGAACCCTAAGAGGAGCAGAAGGAAACTTTCACTCCCCTACCATGGCACAGTAGCCTGCCACATTCAGGGCTGGGGGCTAGTCGAGGTTCTCGTACCTTTTGGCTGACTTTCTAGCCCCCACTCCTCGTCCCATCAGCTCACTGTTTCCATAAAACATTTGTTATGGCAATGTGCAAGGAGCTCCCTGCCACTGCCCTGAACTTCTTCCCTGAAAACAAGCTAGCCAGTGTTCAGAGGAAGGGAAGGAATAAAAGGCTCTGCAAAGGAGAGCCCAGTCAGACCAGGAGGTGTAAGCATGAAAGCGATGTGGTATTCACAAATGCTTGGGCCAGGGAAGGACTTGGTTCAGAAGAATGTACAGTCTTGCCCAAGGTCTTGCAGAATTCAGGGCAATGTTGTGGCCCAAACCCAGGTCCAGGGAGACCTCCATTCTGGTTTGCATGTGTTGGAAACAAGTGCTTGGTGTAGCCAAAAGAAACGCGCAGTTAGAACATTTCTCAGCAAGTCATCTTTACTTCTGCAGAAGGGTACTGCTTGTGCCTGTTACAGTCCCAAGAGCACATCGAACAAAGGAGGGAAGGGATTTTTATCCCTAATTTCTGTTTCTGTGTCCTTCCCCATATGGCTGGGGTTGGACCGCATAACCTAAGCTGATCCCGAATGGCTAAGGCTTAAACCTTCCCAAATAAGGTAAATGTGCGATTTTTGAAAAGGTTGGGTGGGATAGGATTGGTTTACAAATTATTTATATAGTTGAGATGGTAAATTTTATGTGTATTTTACCACAATAAGGAAGTTGAATCTTTGAAGAGGAACCTAGTTGTCTAAACAATTTCCCTTTTTTTATTTTTATTTTTTTTTAAGTAGAGATGGGGTTTCACCATGTTAGCCAGGATGGTCTCGATCTCCTGACCTCGTGATCTATCTGCCTCGGCCTCCCAAAGTGCTGGGATTACAGGCGTGAGCCACAGTGCCTGGCCTCCCCTCTTCGGTTTTATAGTTCTTCCTCTTCAAATTTCTTTAACAGGATTTGGCTTTGTTTTTCTTCTTGATCATCTAGGAGCAAGAGCTTATCTGAGGACGGATGGGGAGAGGTGGGGGAGGTTTTTGTGACAGCTGCTTCTACGAGCCTTTGGGTTAACTCACGAATACAAGGTATGATACAGCAGCCCTCAAGGATGAGTACACCTGTAACCATTGCAAGGGAGGTAAAGATTGAGGTCATGAGTCCCTTCCATTTTCCAAACCATTTCTCCGTGACACCTGTAAAGGGGTCATCTATTCCAGAGTTCTCAGCTAATTCATTTGCTCGGGTGGTAAGGCCTTATAAGGCTTTTGTGATTGTTCCGTCCGGGGCTGTGTTTAGGGATAAAAGTGCCACATTGGACCCCAATCATGACACAGACTCTGCCCTTTTTGGCCAATATCATGTCAAGGGCTATCCTATTTTCCTAGGCCATCTGGCTGGAAGGGCCTAATTGTTCAGCTATTCCTTTTATGGCGTCTCTGGTGTAACTGATGAATCACTGTTGATTTTAGTATATATAATGTGTCCAGTCTACATTTTTGTTTATAGTGGACCACCAGAATAAGATAGACTCAAACCTGGTGGCTATTTGGTTTCAAGCTTTGAATTCATTTGGTACCCTCCTGTGTGCGACCCCAATACTGTCTATGTAAACATGAGGGGTCAAAGGACCCATGAGGGCCTTCTCTTTTCCTTTGGGCTACCTGCTTCCTGTCTGGTTGGTGAAATGCCAAGGTGAAAGGGACGGTCAATTGGTTCAGAGCGTAAGTGCTACTCCAATAGTTTGGCAGAATATTCAGTATTGGTCCCCCACAATACCACTATACATCCGCTTGGGGATGGAGTAGGGCTGACTGATTGGTTAGCTTTTGGAAAGGTTTAGGCCCATTAAATCCCATGAGGTTTTCGAGGAATGTCAGATTTTCCCCTTGCCATGAGAGACATGAGGTAAAATTGGCATCAAGAGCTGGAAGTCAAGTGGCCCTTGGGGGCTGTCCCATAGGCTTCTGACTTTTGGGAAAAGTAGTGAAAGAGTGGCACATGACCCCAGGCTGTGGGGTGCTGGAAGAGAACTACCATACAGTCCATGCCTGATTGCTTGGCCCATCTGGGTGGGAAGGGAGTAATCTGAGTTTCTAGCCTGCCCGTCGCACAAGGGTAACAATCGCTTTTCTTAAGGGTATGAATGGAGTATTTAACCCATTCCAGCCAGACATTTACATCTCGATACCCAGTCTCTATGGGTAGGGTTTGCTTTAAGTCCTTGACCTCTACTATAGTTAGTTTGGTTTTGTCATTGAACATGAAACATGAGGCAAATTTGATTTTGTGAGTTTGAGGAGAGGGCAATGGTGGGAGATGGAGGAGGAAGAACAAAGTGTATCTCAAAGGCACCTGTAGGATCTTTTCCAGTGATATCTGTTCCTAGACAATAAAGGCGCTCTAAAGTGGGGTTAGGGTCGATGGAGGTGGGGATGTGAATAGAGAGAAGTAGGCTGGTCGCGGTGGCTCACGCCTGTAATCCCAGCACTTTGAGAGGCCAAGGCGGGCGGATCACGAGGTCAGGAGATCAAGACCATCCTGGATAACACAGTGAAACCCCATCTCTACTAAAAATATAAAAAAATTAGCCGGGCGAGGTGGCGGGCGCCTGTAGTCCCAGCTACTCGGGAGGCTGAGGCAGGAGGATGGCGTGAACCCAGGAGGCGGAGCTTGCAAATTGGTTAACACTGGTTCCACGGCCACTTCTGTTGTGGTTGGAGTCATTCATAATAAAGTGTGCTGGACTCCTATGCAGAGCTCTGAATTTCAGAGGCCTTTTAACTCGGCAGATAACCAGCTGCTTCCTTCAGAAGACATTTGAGTCCCCTTTACCTGCCAGGGTGACCCTGGGAGTTTGAAGATGAATGAGACAAGCCCTCCCTGTCTTATGGATTTTACTGTCCAGAGGGGAGACAGATGTGGATGGTGAAGGAGGCCCTATCAGAGGTCAGCGCACATCAGTTTTATTTCTTCAGCACTTGCTGTGTTCAGGTGGTGCCCGGGGCCATGTGCAGAGCATCTGGGGACACTGCCCATGGCATCCCAGGCACAGCTAGCATCTGCGCCATCTTCATACTTGGCCTGAGTTTTGGGGAAGTACCGAGGATGGCTTCTGCCTTTGCTGGACAGGGTTGGAAGTCAGGGCAGCCCTCCACAAGGAGATGATCGCCAGCTGATTCCTCAAGAAAGAGAGGTGGTCCCCACATGGGCAGAGGAGGGCAGCATGTACAGACCTGGGTGTGGGGTCTGGGGCATGTGCATCTGAGTCGGGTCTGCTGGGAGACAGCAGGAGTGAGGTGTGAAGGCAGTTGGAATTTATAGGATAAATGATCACTAAGGCGATGCTGGGAAAACATAAAATTGGGACTCTCTGGGGTAAACGTGGACTTAGGTTGACCCTGGGTGTGGGTGTTTTCAGGCTCTGAAGGCAGAGATTTAGGAAATTGGGGCAGAGCTGAGCCACAGACGAGGATGAAGACCACCCTTGGGAAGTTGAATGGGACAGGGGTGGAAACCCAGTGAATGTCGTGGGGTCAGTCCAGCAGGAAGGCAGCAGAGGAGACCGGTGTCCTCAAAGGCCCCGTGGGGCCTGCCTCTCAAAGTCCTGGGATTACAGGCATGAGCCACTGCTCCCTGCCGATATTTTTAAAATTTCTAAGCTACTCTCTCTCATACCCACTCCCGTATTTTTTTTTTTTTTGAAAACAAGGATTATAGCTATATTTTTTCCAAGGGAACAAAACAGTTACCTGTTTGAAGTACAAATAACACCGTGTTTAAAAACTGAAAATGCCAATTTACATAGAAGTTTCCAAATACCCAGTTGGTTTGAGCCTTGCATTGCAGTGTCACTACCTGCTCTTAAATTTCTACACCATGTATATATAGCGAGGCAGGGACAGCTCATACATCTTCAGGTTTCAATTCTATTAAATTGGGCTATATTTTCATTTATTTTGGCACACCTGTGGGTGTGGGAAGCAAGGCCAGGGTATTTATTTTGAAGCTTGTCCTATAACAGTTGGGAAGATTTTCACATTTTTAGAATTTTCATAGTAATAGTTATAATTTACAAAGAATTTAAAATTGTGTAGTCATTATTTTGCTTTTTTCTAGATGTGCCCCGAAACAGGGTTGCTAACTACAATTCTACATCATAGGATTCAGAACAGTACCCTTTTGGAGCAGATGCCTGTAATCGAGGAATTCTGCCTAGTCAGTTCACTTTAAGCGTGTTTCAAAGGTTTTCTTTATCCTAGTTGGCACCTGTGGCTATAGTTTGTTTTCACTGCTGAGGAATATTCCATGATGGAAACCGTAATTCATCTGTTTTTCATATCGGTGGACATTTGGATTGTTTTGGGAGGGCGTGTATGTCTATTCAGCCTTCATTTTTTCAGGATTTTTTGTAGAAGATAATATAACAGTGTAATATCCTCTGCTACGGAGCCAACACGAACCCTGATTACAGCCACACAGACTCTCACACAGACTCTCAGGCCTTGTTACCAACGCACAGAACCATTTTCTTAAGTTGAAACACAGTAGCAGAACCTGAAGCCATGTGAACGGGTCCTCCGATCTTACACTTGGAATTTACTTTTTATTACTATGTCCGCTAATTAGGAAGCATATCAATTATACAGAAATCTGAGAATGTAAAATTATACGTTTATAACAGAAAAAAAACTTATTTAATAGCCCAGAACACATGGCTGTGTTTTTCCCTCATGGCCCACCACTGTTTTCTTTGCTTGAAATGGGAAATGACACTTGAAGGCGGTTTTCTAGCGACTGTTAGACTGGCATAGTTCTTCAGAGACAGAGGATGTAAAGCACATGGAGAATTTCTGTTTGTGGAATGTGATTTCCCGGTCACCTCATTCAGGCTGCTGCCGCCTTCCCCTCTGGCCGCCTGCACCGTGGGACATCTGAGGAGGTCCCCGTTTCATCCTCTGGAAATTCTGAAAAGGAAGGAGAGGAGGGCGTGCAGGGTGTGGTGCATTTGTGTTGGTCCTTCGAGGTTTTATTTGGAGTCTCGGCTGTCTTGGTGGTTCCTGCCTTTATGTCCCTAGCTCATGGCTTCGTCCTTGTGTCTAACTCACAGGCAGACAGATGGAAAGGGAAGTTGTATTCAGCCAACAGCTTGATGTTATTCTCAAGGCTCAAATCGACTGGTTATTTGGAGACTTCTGTGCAAATGGGCATTTTTGGTTTTTAAACATGGTGTCTTATTTGCACTTCAAATGGGTAACTGGTTCTCTTGGGAAAATGTATAGCCATAAAGCTGGTTCTTTAAAAAAAAAAAAAAAAGGGAGTGGGTGTGAGAGTGGCTTAGAAATTACACCAGTAATGGTCGGGTGTGTTGGCTTACGCCTGTAATTCCAGCACTTTGAGAGGAGGAGGCAGGTGGATCCCCTGAGGTTAGGAGTTCGAGACCAGCCTGGTCAACATGGTGAAACCCCGTCTGTACTGAAAATATGAAAATTAGCCGGGCTTGGTGACAGGCACCTGTAATCCCAGCTACTTGGAAGGCTGAGGCAGGAGAATCACTTGTACCCGGGAGGCAGAGGTTGCAGTGAGCCGAGATTGCACCACTGCACTCCACCCTGGGCGACAGAGCAGAAACTCCATCTCAAAATAGAAAAAACAAAACACAAAAAACAAAAAACAAAACAAAACAAAAAAATCCGGTAATGGAAACCTGATTGCGTCATCTGTGATGGAGATGGCGGATTATTTCATTTTTAGTGACAGGATGAATTGGATATGTTTGCAGTATTGATCTTGACAAGGGAAATGGTGAGAACCAAATGTGCCGCCCAGCTTGGGCCTCGCCCTTGGCAGAAGACCCTGGCGGGCAACAGACTGGAGACTCGGAGACCCAGGGGAGAATTCTCACGCCTTGACGCTGGTGCAGTCTGTGCTTCTGGACTCTTGCTGGAGGGAGCAGCCCCTTTGCCTTGCAGGCTTTGGTGCAGTGGAGACCTTAGGACCTGCCCCTCCTGGCACACCTGTGGGTGTGGTGAGCAGTGCCAGGGCTGAGGCACAGGTGCTGAGCCGGGAACGTGGGACGGGAGAGGCTGCACACGCCAGCAGACGTCTGCTCCAGCAGCTGGGGGTGTCCGCAAGGGGGCGGGGCGTTGGTTTTCCTCCTTGAATTTGGGTGGGGAGGGTGTCCTGGGGTGCTGTGTCTGCACTTGTGTTGCTCTGAGGTCAAGCTGTGGCCCCGAGTCCCTGTCCCTCTGCCAAAGTGAGGGTTTGCCCATTTTCAGGTCAGATTTCCCTTGGGTCCGGGCCTCTAGGAGTGGGGGGCATTCGAAGGGGGCGTGAGCACGGTGGACACGCCTGGGCCTCTTCCTCTCCCCTCAGCTCCTGGGCTGTGTGTGAAGAGCTGCCCAGCGGAATCACCCTCCTGCCTGGTGTTTCATTCACCAGAAATCGTTCTCACTGTGGACTCTTGAGTCAAATGTAATCCAGGAATGGAATGTGCTGTTGCTGGATGCCACACACAGCATCAGGAGCCTAGTTGGGGATTATATGATCTTACCCCACACCTTAAAAGTGAAGACTATAGTTGTCAGGCCTCTGAGCCCAAGCCAAGCCATCGCATCCCCCGTGACTTGCACGTATATATGCCCAGATGGCCTGAAGTAACTGAAGAATCACAAAAGTGCAAATGCCCTGCCTGGACTTAACTGATAACATTCTAGCAGAAATAAGTGAAAATGGCCTGTCCTTGCCTTAAGCGATGATTTTTTTTTTTTTTTTTTTTGTGAAATTCCTTTTCCTGGCTCCTCCTGGCTCAAAAAGCTCCCCCACTGAGCACCTTGTGACCCCCACTCCTGCCCGCCAGAGAACAACCCCCCTTTGACTGTAATTTTCCTTTACCTATCCAAATCCTATAACACGGCCCCACACCTACCTCCCTTCGCTGACTCTCTTTGGACTCAGCCCGCCTGCACCCAGGTGAAATAAACAGCCATGTTGTGCTCACAAAGCCTGTTTGGTGGTCTCTTCACACGGGCGTGCATGACAATAGTTAAGGGGATACTGAAGTGTTTGGCAGCTCCAAGAACTTTTTCAGTTTGTGTCAGGCCATTTTAGGCAGAAGGAAAAGCTTGCTTAGAGAATCTTACAGAAATGTTTGGTGCAGGGCCGTTAACTCGTGGAATAAATGTATAACTTTCCATGGCAGACCTCTGGAAAGAGATGCACTTTGAGTGCACCCTGGCCTGCTCGCTACAAGAATCAGCCGTGTCACCCCGCTTTCCTTGGGTCTGCAGCTGTGCGTGGTCCATTGCCCTGCACTGTGGCCATGGAAGGGAAGATGATCTGGAATGCTGGCGACAGTTATCGGTGTGTGTTGATGTGTGCTGCTTTCTACAGGGGAGAACATTTCTGTTTAATAAACATCTCATCACGATGATGACAGCAAGATATTTGAGTCTCATTCAATAGTGTTTCTGGGTTCCTTCTGTTTTTAATCTGCTTTCTAGCACTAGGCAAGTGAAGACATGGAAAGTAAAAACCCATCGAACTTGTAGAGACATGGTGTTGTGTAGGAGCAGACTGTAGCCTCTGGCTCTGTTTAAAGATTGTAGTAAACCTCTTACCTGGCATGGTCAGGGTGTAAATTATCTTGTTTAATCGAAATGTGTATGAGTCAAAGCTGGCGCCTGCATTGTTGATGAAATACCAGATTTTAAGGGAACATGTCAATGTGCCTTAAGACACCAACAAAGTCCCTCACTGAGGTTCGGCGCGGGTTCAGAGGAGCTGAGCCTTAGATCACCAGGGTCATCTCTGGGAGCAGATGCTCAGTGTGGGCATTAGTCACTTAGCCTTTCCAGAGCCGAGGAACAGCTCTCTGTGGTGGTTTTTGGAACCTGTATTTTGAGTCAGTTTGTCCCACTTGACTCGAAGTTGCCGCGCAGTTTCAGACCTTTGCCTTCACCGTGCGCTCGTTTTCTTGTCCTCTGATAACTGCCTCGGTGGCCCCGGCCTGACATTTGAGCCTCGTCGTTCATGCACACAGGCTTCGTGGTGGGACAAAGGTCACGACTCCGGCTTGCACAGTTCCGTGCCTCTCACCAGGGTTTATCACATCACTCCCAGGATCTCCCGTTTAGAGGAAGAGTGTCCCTTTCCTGCAGGCCCTGTGTGGTGTGGAAACCACCCCTACCTACCTTTCTCCTGTTTGAACTGTACCATGAAGCTATTTCTGTTCTAGCCAACCGTCAGAATTTAAGGAACAGTGATTTATGTAACTTATCACATGCTTCTCAGCAGTTCTTTATGAATTTCATTCTGTTGTGAAATTATTGCAGTTTTCATGGCTATGCTGGTCTCAGGTTGTGGCCCTTGGTAACTACCTTGAAATGAATTGCCTTCCCCATTGTGTGTTAAGGTTGTGCCTGGGAGCCGTTGAGGCCTCACCTCTGCTTAGGGTAGTGGCTTTGCTCTCCTGACAAGAGAAAGAATCTTATTTAGAGCATTTCTAATGTGGTTTTTGCTTCCAGACAGAATTACTTTTTTCACAGAGACAGCCACTAAAGTCATAAATTATGCTCAGGATGGACACACGGGTCAGCTGACAGAGTGGAGTCCAGAACAGATCCAAAGACGCAAAAGCAGTTCAGTGGAATTTGAGTCTTTTCAACAAATGGTGCTGGAATTATGGGACAGCCGTATGCAAAAGAGTGAAAACAGGGAGAAATTCCTGTATGAAAATTAAGGTGGACCATAGCCCTGAATGTAAAATACCAAACTACAAAACCTGTAGAAGAAAGGGAAATTGTCGAGACCTAGGGTGAGAACTCTTAGCCATGATACCATGATCCATAATCAAGGAAGAAAACAAGTAGGTAAGACTCATCAAAATTAAACTTCTAATATAAAAGACACCCCTAGGGAATTGAAGAGACACATTTTCGATAGATGGGGAGAAGATGTCTATGAACCATGCAGCCGGCAAAGGACTCGTATCCAGAATGCACAGGACTCCCATGGCTCATGACAGAGAACAAACCACCTGACTTAAAAGCGGCAGAGACCTGAACAGATGCTTCGCTGAAAAGGACGGGAGGATGGCCTGAAAGCATCCGAAATGACCTTCAGAGTGACTGATGTCACCGAGATGTGCACCGAAGCCGCAGTGAATTTGTTCACACCCCTGCTGGAGCACCTGACTAAGGTCTTCCGACAGCCCCAGGTGCTGGTGAGGACAGGCGATGCCGGGGCTCCTGTGCGATGCTGGGGTTCAGCACGGTGCAGACAGCTTCGCGGTTTCTTACAAAACTGAACTCACACAAATGTGGGGCCCAGTGACCCCACTCCTGGGTATTTACCCTAGAGAAACAGAAGCTGATGTTTAAGAAAAACTGTGCCCAGATGTTAATAGCGCTGTCTATGGTTGCCCAAAACAGGTTACAATGTGCCACAGCCATACGTGGAATAATAAACACCCAGCAGCCCCGAGGCCTGGCTGTTGATCACAGGACACCCTGGGTGCACCTCCAAGCACGATGCCCAGGAAATCGTGATTTTGTGAGTGTTTTGCGACAACACTCGCAAAAGACAGACCCGGGGGATGGGAGAACACGGAGACGGTGGTTGCTGGGAATGGGAGGGTATGCTTATGAGGCCCCGTGAGTGGGTTTGGGGCTGTTGGACTGTTCTGCTTGTGTGATGATGATTATGGGAATATTTGTGCCGAAATTCACAGAACTGAACACTGTTCACTTTACAGCAATTTTTAAAAAGTGGTAATATGCTCATTTTCAGTACTGTTTTTAATGGAAGATGGAGTTTGCAGATGATTCATTAGGGCAAGCTTGTCTCAGGAGTTTGTAGACGATTCGCTAGGGGCCTGTCTCAGGGCCCTTGGGTTGGGTTGGGTTGGGTTGGAAAAGCCTTCCCTGTTGCGGGCAGTAGCATGGGGCATGGAAAGGACATCACCATGGAAACACGTAGAATCCTTTGAAGAAACATGTGTATTTCTAACTTGCTATAAGATAGAATTGGAATTTGTAATGGTTTTGTTTTCTAGAGTCTACGTAGAATAGGGAAGACAGTGTAATAAAAGCTAATTTTGAAATGAAGAATTTTAAAGATTTTCAATAACAATAGCTCTAGGAAGTCACCCTGGAAATGTTTTTAAAGATGTTGAGCAGCAATAGCTCTAGGAAGAGTCACCCTGGAGTTGCTTCTTGAGCATTGGTTTCCTGGCTGTATCTTCTGACTTTCATTTTTGAGTTTTGCTGTGAGTTGGGGATGTGTGGGAATAGCCATCCCCAGGTGTTGGGTAGCAGTGGCCCTACAGGGGGGTGCTTGTGCCCTGAGGCCTGGGGCACTGTTCCAACCTAGCTTGGAACATGGTGACTCTTGTCAGTGGCTGGAGTAAGAGTACCAGCCTGGCAGGCTGGGGGAGCCCCGGGGTGGTCTGGGCACTGTCCTCCCTGCCTGCAGGACAGCAGCTGGAGGAGCTCGAAGGCTGCCTGCCTCGTGGCTGTCAGCACAGCAGCCCCTCCTGGCCCTGGAGCAAGCTTTGGGCCCATGAGTCTCTGCGCCAGGACTTGCCTCCTGGGACCTCCGCCACTGTCCTGAGGGCCCTGGTGCCACTTTCCCGGTGGGACCCAAGTCTCAGGCAGCTGCGACCCCAGATTCTGTTGCTTTCCCTGCTGTCTCATTCCAGCACAAGTGCTCACCTCACTCAATGCAGAGCCTCAGGTTCCCTCAAGATCCCCAGAGATGGAATCTCCCAATTTAACAAGATAGTTGGTGACAAGATTTGAGCGGCACTGATTTAACTCAGCTTCCAGAGTTTAAGTTCCCAAGACACAGTCCTGCTCCTTCCCTGGCCTCATCCTGTGTGGCTGGTGTGGATGCGGGGTTTCCGGAGGGTGGGGCTGAGGCAGGTCAGCAGCAGGGGGCTGGCTCATTACTGATCGCTCAATGCCTTGAGGATAACTAGGATTAATGACCTTTATAGGGTTGTAGGTTTGGGGTATATACATATATATGCACATATATATATATGTGTGTGTGTGTGTGTTTGTGTATATATATATATTTTAAACGAATTGGATTTCACGTGGGGCAACCTACAGTAGTGTGGCCTCCCCAGGTGCCCAGCAAGCCACCTGCTGACACTGTTACTGTGTGTGCTTCCGTCATCCCCCGAGGTGGACACGGTTATCACCGTATTTTTCTGACATGAAACTTGGAGAGCAGAGGGTTTAGGAAACTCCTGAAGCCACACTGTTTGCGGGACCCGGGTGGTCTGGCTTAGACCCTGCACTGCTCACCCCTCCCCACGTTGTCAACAGACCCAGGTGGTCTGGCCTTAGAACTCACGCTGGTCACCCCTCCCTGCCACGTTGTGGGGTTTTTCCTGCTTCTGGGCAGCATTTGATAGCTTGTGTAACAAGGCCAAGACTTTCTATGAGTGGATATGCCATTATCTGAGATCCAGAACGTTTCCTGGACCTGGCGTTGCCGATGTCACATAAGGGGAGGTAAAAACATTTTCACTGTGGTCATTGGGGCTCCTGAAATGGTGTTTTTCCCAGTGAAAATTTGCTCATAAAAATCTGTTAACTCAATGCTATGTGAACAGGAAGAAGTGTGTTGGGCTCTAGTTAAATGTCTCAGAGCCACAGAAGTAAATGAGGGCACCTTCCGAGCACAGCCTCCCTGAGGAGGCCAAGGACGTTTGCCTGGGGCAGGGCTGGTCTGCCTGGAGAGGCCTCTGCCATGATGTAGGTTAGTTGAAGTAGTTGAGGGGGGGTGGCGTGAAGTCGGTGGTCCCCAAGGAAGCCCCTAGCAAGGCCGGTTGCCGTGGGATGGAAAACTGCCGTTCAGTGGCTGTAATCCTGGCTTCACGGGTCTGACGTACAATCCTGCACTTGGATTCTTGGATCCTAGCCAGGTCAGATGGCCCTGAAAGGACATTCGGACTGTGACGGTTGCACCCATTCTCAGCATCTGCAGGGTCTTCTATGTATGTGTGTGTTTCCATTTTCTTTCAGCACAATTTCTCTCTCCCAGTGAAGTCACGAGAAATAGAAGGAAACGTGGAACGAAGATGTGATTGAGGCAAGTGTGGTGGGGTCTTCGACTTTATTTTGGTTGGTGCTCAAGAACTCCACCTGACCTCAGAGCTGAGCGTTTCTGCCAGGAGGTCCTGCCTTTTATCCTACCTCGAGGCCTGCTGACACACTCCAAGAAGCTTTATTAACAAGTTGCCTTCTCCTTTTACAGCAGTTGGATATATTTGCAGCAAAACAAAGGAATAACCCCCCAATATGGTGATTAAATGCATTTAAGTATAGATAACATTCAGTCTTGAAGGGCCTGGGATTTTAATCATCTTTGGGTCATGTAACAAGTGGTGTTGGTGATTAAAATCTCCTGACAGCTTTGTTCTTCCACGTTCCTCAGTTTTGAATGATGATCTTCCTGGTTGTACCTTGGAGGGGCGTATGTGTCAGTAGAGAGCAGAGTGGTGGTTCCCAGAGGCTGGGAAAGGACAGAGGTGAGGCCCCTGAAGGACGCTGGTCTTCCTGGTTTAGGGGTTTGGGGCTCAGCCACCTTCCTGTGTCTGTGTAAATTATACCCAGGATCATTTTCACTTGCCCCACTTTAGTTGAGCATTGGAGCTTCAGGATGTGTGTGCCCACGTCACCTAGACCGTGATCCTGGAGTTGGGTGAGACTGATTCCCGAGTTTATAGAATTACTCTGGGATTATTAAAAACAAAAGCACTTGAGGCATTCATAATGCTATTTCCTGAACATAATTTGTGTTCAGTTCTTCAGAAACATTTGTCTGAGGAAGCATCTATAATTTTTGTTTTCTGCCACTCAGTGCTAGAAGGAATTGTGTAACACTCAAGTGAGTGGCATTATTCCCCTCCCTCCACCATGCAAGCAAGATTAAAGGTACCTCTGGCTCCCCTCAGTCTTCTCACCTGCAGGGTGCCTGGCATGGCAGTGTGCTGCCTTCCATCTTCTTTATGGGGAGAATCAGTCATGTTTGTGTGTATTGCTCAGCTCAGCCTGGTGCGGTTGTGTGGGTGAGGAGCTTGGTTGCTAGGTGACCCTCCCAGGCCTGCCTCCCACCTCCCTAGGCCTTGTTCTAAACTGACAGATAACCAGTGTGTTTTGGAAGAGGACAGCAGCAGGGCAGGAGAGAGTTTGTTCAGACTTTCTCCTTGCCCTGACGTTTGAGCCTTCATCCAGCCTGGGCCCTTCTACAGAGCTGCCTTTGTGTGTGGCAAACCACTTCCTCCCAGTAACCCTGCTTTCAGAGGTTTGGAAATGTGACTGAACTCATCTTCAATTTAAAGCGTACTATTACATTTTAATGTTGAAATTGATGTATTTTATGGCCTTTATTTGGTTTCTCTTTATTTTTTTCCCCCATATGAGACATAGCATCTTAAGGGAGACAGCCTGGTGTTGGCCCTCTTTCCTAAGGATGGAAGTGAATTCTGAAAGCCCTTTATGTAGGCAGCGAAATAATCAGGGAATCGTTATTATAGCTATGCCTGTCCATGTAAAGCGAGCACGACTCATAAGCAGAAAAAAGTGCAGCCCGGGGGCAAGGTGAGCCCTAATGCTGCCTGTGCCTCGCCTTCCCGCCTTGAGGAACGGAAGTGCAAACACAGGTAGTTGAGTTAGCCTCCAAGCCCAGCCTGCACCCCCCTCACATCCCTCTGCATCTGCAGGGGCACAGGCCGTGCTGCACCCCTCGCTCAGTGACAGGGCTGATGCCTCAGGAACAGAGGGTGCTGTCTGCCCCTTGCTCAGTGCCAGGGATGATCTGTCAGGATTCCCTGTGCTCATCTGGTCCTCCTGTCTTCATCACCAGCCTCCTGCTGGTAACGGGCTTGTTATTACCTTGGTACGGGTAACAACATACTCATACCAACGTATGTAATAACATACCCATACCAACGTATGTAATAACATACCCATACCAACATATGTAATGACATACCCATACCAAGGTGTTGTGGGGCGGTGCTCAGTCCTCCGAGGGAATCGGCCCTTAGCCGATTCATATTCAACAGGACCGGGAAATGGGTTCTTGTTCCATGTCCTGGATCCCAGGAAGCCCTTGCCCTGGACCCTGTAATGCCCGGGGTCTTCCTGAGAAACGCTGGTGCCACTGGAGCACAGCCCAGCCCACTCCAGTTTCTCCGCTTTGTAACTGCTCTTGTGTTTAGCAGGTCTTCCAGGACTTAGACACTGCTTGGTGTGAGCCAGATTTTGTGTGGAAAGAGGACAGGTTCAAGCCGGCAACCAACCAGCCCAGAACCATCTTTTATGTTTCCAGATTCTGTGGCCAAAAACTTACCTGTGGACATTGAGGGTGATGCATTTCTGCTCCAAGACATCTGTGGACTCAGCTGGAGGGATGGAAAGGATGTGGAGCCTCTTCATTCCTGGCCTGGGCTTGGACTTGCTGTGCAGCCTCTCAGTGGCACCAGGGCCCCCTTGTGTCACAGCGGCCTGGGGTTGGTAGCACTGCCCCAGGATGTCCCAGGCTTCATGATGTCCAGGCTCCCCTGGCATGGCGGCCTCAGGTGGGTGGCACTGCTCTGACGGACGTCCCAGGCTTCATGATGGTAGGGCCTCCTTGTGCCATGGACGCCTTGCAATGGTGGCACTGCCCCAGGGTGTCCCAGGCTCCAAGACCAGTGTTCCGTCCAGCGAAGGGAAGTTGTACTGTAACGTCTAGTCTCGGAAGATGCCTGGGGTCCTATCCTTCAGAGCGGTCCTACACTCACCACAAATCAAACCAGGGGAGGTCCAGCCAGAATTTGCAGCTGTGTTTCAGGTCGTTCCACAAGACCTCTTTTATTTTGACCTAGTCAGGTATATAATTCTTTTTCTCTTTGGTTTTTTTGAGACAGGCAAAGAAAACCTTTTTGTTGCCCAGGCAGTGGTGTGAGCACGACTTATTACAGCCTCAACCTCCCAGGCTCAAGCGATTCTCCTGCCTCAGTCTCCTGAGTAGCCAGGACCCACAGGTACATGTCCCCCATGTCCCCATGCCTGACTTATTTTTGTATTTTTTTGTAGAGATGGATTTTTGCAATGTTGTCCAGGCTGGACTCGAACTCCTGGACTTAAGCACTCCAGCTGCCTCAGCCTCCCAAAGTACTGAGATCACAGGCATGAGCCACCGTGCCTGGCCAAATGTGTTTCTAATTTCAAAATTAAGAAGACCCAGAGCCAGTTAATTACATCTCTACTGGAACATGCTCCTTATAGTACATTAGGTAAAATCATCCAGAACTTGGAAAAGGGGCTGGACAGGCACAGCCCTTCGAGGTTGTCTGATGAACCCCTGGGGTCTTTAACCATCTGGAGAGATGTACCATGTCAGACTCACTGTTGTCGATGGGCTGAAGCCCAGGTTTCATGACATTATGCATCGGCTTGTAGTACTTTCTCTGGCAGAGATGCGAGTGACTTCTGCTCACTGAGAGGCTCATCTCAGGGACTTCATGGCCTGAGGGACGGCAGCCTGTTTGAGCTGATCGAGCAATCTCGTGCTACCCTTATTATCTGAAACGCCTATGAGTGACTTCTCACACGGTCTTTGAAGCGGCTTCATGCCCGCGCTCCTTGGTAATGATCGAATGCTTTTTTTGACCCCTCGTCCCCTTTCTTTGGGGTGTTCCAGTCTCAGGTCTCATGTGTTCTGCTTCTGCAGGAATTTCTGAAGCTGCTGAGTGTAGAAAGCACTGAGGAGGCTGTGCTCCCACCCCTGTGAGTCTTCCAGGCATCATCCTCTCCCCTTGGCGAGGCGGCGTCCATGGCACACCGAGGAGGCTGTGCTCCTGTCCCCCGTGAGCTTTCCAGGTGTCCTCGTCTCCCCTCCAGGGGGACAGGAGGAACCTTTCAAACCCTTCTTAAACTTGTTTTCATGTCTTTAACAGATTTCTTTGCATCGTCTCCCTTATCCAGAAGTGAGGGTGAACGCTGAGTTATTCACGGGAGTCAAGAAACCACACGCAGCCCAAAGAGACGTTTGTTTCCCTGAAAGGATTTGTGTGTGTTCACCTTAAAATGCAACTCAGTAAAACAGGTGTGTTTTGAGGAATGACTTTAAATTACCCAGGTAAAAATGTGACAGTTAAATTTCATCGTCTCTGCGGGTGTCCACAACCCCCTTCTTTGGTTGCGTGTGAGTTTGTGACTTGTGGTTATTTTTGAAGAAAGAAAATCTGTTGTCGAGGACTTCAGAGGGTGTGCTGGGATTGTGTAGGGTGGACATCGGGGGCTTCAGTGTGTGGCTTCCTTGAAGAGGTTCAAATTAAGGCTGAGAGTCCCTACTCCAAAATGCTCCGAAACCTGAAACATTCGGAGCTTCCCCATGACACTCGAAGGAAATGCTCTTCGGAGCACTTTGGATTTCAGGCGGGGGATGCTCAACTGGAAAGTGAAATATTGGAAGACCCTTCTGGCCCCAGGAGCTTGGATAAGGACATGGAGGGGGCCTGTGCTGGGTGTCTCTGGAGTGTGAGGTAGCCTGGGCTTACTGTACTGGTTTTTGTAGGAGCCACAGAAGGGAAAGAGGGTCAAAGTGGCCACGTCTGACTCCTGAGAAGTCTGGACCAGAAGGAGGTGGGCACGGAGGGTAGCAGTTGAGTCCCCAGCGTCCGGGGCTCCTGTCCCTGGTGGAGTTGAGAGCCTCCTCTATTTGTGGCCTCTCCTCTGTCAGCAGCCACTGAGGCCTGAAGGGAGAGGGGGCTGAGAAGAGGAGGAAGGATAGGCCTGCTTCTGGAGAAGGCCAGCATCGGCCTGTGCTAGCCTCGTGTGTCACTACTGTATCCAGGGTGCACGGCCGTGCCTCGTGGTGTAGCGGTTCCCGAGATGCACAGCACTCTTGTCTGCAGTAACGGCTTTGTCTCCGACCCTTGGAGGCAAGTTACCTTTTTCCCCAGTGAAAAGAGGTAGAAAATCTTACAGAAATTCATTTGCTCTCATGTCTATTTTCCGATAAGACATGGTCGCTTAGGCTAAATCTCTGGGGAGGTCAAGGCAGGAGGATCACTTGAGGCCAAGGGGTTCAAGACCAGTCTGGACAACATAGCAAGACCCCATCTGTATAACAGCAAAATTAGCTGAGTGTCGTGGTGCGTGCCTGTGGTCCCTGCTACTCTGGAGGCTGAGGTTGGGAAGATCACTTAAGGCTACAGTGAGCTGCGATTGCTCCAGTGTACTCCAATCTTGGCGACAGAGCCAAGACCCTGTCTCAGAAAGAAAAGTAAAAAAAAAAAATTCAGAAATGTCATTTTCTCTTTAAATCATCCCAAAAGGAAAATCGTTTTTTTCTAAGAATGTAAAGGGTAACTGATATGATTCGTTCCTTGCATTGTTTCTCCTTTTCAAATATTTACAGTAGTCCGTCCACATCGTCTCTGATCTCATTACAAAGCAGCAGGTGTCTTCCAGGTTAGTGGTGTTTCTCTGTGTCGCATCTTGGAGAACAGCCAGCATGAAACCTCTTACCACGATCATGCACATTGTTTGTAGTCTCAATTAAAATCCTCTCCAGAGACGCCTCTGCTGCTTATTATAGCAGAACTTTGGTTGCGCTGAAATGTGCATTCAGCTAATGGTTTTAAGTTCATATCTGAGATGATGCTGTATAATTCATGAAGCATATGGGATCAGTAATGATTGAAGATAATTCTGGCTGATGTCATTTAGAGGATATTTTTCACTTCAAGTTAAAACTTCCTTCGCGATAGTCATTTTGGGATTCATTTAACTATGTGCTTTATTTCATAGCTCAAATTTTCATTAGTCATTTCATAACATAGGATTTTGAAAGCAGATTTGGCAAAATCTTTCTAACAAAATGTTTGCTGATGACGTCCCAAGGAACAGCACTCAGAATTGCTGGTAACTGTGGTACATTTTAAGGCTGATGATAGAAGGCACTTGAAAAGTAAGGGCTGCTTTGTGAGGCAGATGGGGTTTGAGCCCCGACCCTCCTGATATGTAAGCCCTGACCTCTCCACTGGGAGATGAGAAGGGTGCCAGCATCCACCTCACAGGCCGTCCTGAGAACCCGGGACTAAGGGCTTGTGTTCCTCTTGCAGGTGGAGCAGATGTGGGGGCTTGAAGATATACACACTGCAGGCTGCCAGTGTCGGGGTAATCCAGTTTAGTCATAAAGGTGAGATTTGCTTTGCTCCCCTGCAGACCAGGTGCGGTGCTGCTGTTGTAGCAGGTGTGTGGATCCTCTTGGGTGGTCCTCAGGTGGACAACGAGTCACTGATTCGGATTCCCAGGGTTAGATGTGAGGGGACCATGGACCTCATGTGTTCAGAGGGGTGGAGTAAAAATCTTCCCTTGTAATTCCAGGACTGTCTATCCCAAGAATGCCAAACCACTGGCTTTCACCTGACACCGTCGTAGGTATGGAAATGAGGACTCATGTTTCACATACCTGAGCCAGTACGCGTTTCCCTCCAGGGCCGTGGCCGAGCCATCCTGATTTCGCTGGGTTGCCAGCCTGGGGATCTGTAAGCCCACCGACGTCTCTGGTCTCAGCCCCCGCTCCCCATGGGGACAGGAGGTGGCTTCAGGAGGCTGGTGATGAATGCCTGAATAAAGCCGACTTGTGACTGCAGTTCTGTCTAAGGGCCTCCCCGGGTGTTAGATGTCAGTAAATGACACCTGTGTGTGGATCTCATGTGATGAGAAAAACAGTGGGGAAAACCAAAGCTTGTGGAGTCTGCAGGTTCTGGACTTGGGGGTGTGTGTACTTGTGTACTTGGTGAGGGGTGAGATATCTGGAATGAGTGTGCAGGTGTGTCACGTTTGTGCATGTGTGGTGAGTGTATTTGGCAGGTGTGGGTGGAGTGAGCGTGTTCATGTGTGTCATATGTATTTGAGGCTGTGTGTGGAATGTGTACATGCATCACATTTGGTGAGTGTATTTGAGGGTGTGTATGGAGTGCATACATGCGTTTGCGTGTATAGTATTGGGTGAAGGGGTGGCATGCACACGTGTATGCTGTGTGTGGGGTTTTTACTTTGTCCTCCCCTGAGCCTGCTCCTGGGCCCTACTGTCCTGGTAGGTTTAGAGTTTTGTGTGTCTTTGATTCCGGAAGATTCTGGAACCAAATTCTGAAGCTGTGATCACAAACTTGCAGCCCTGGAGGACGCTGGTTCATGGAGCTGGCACGAGGGTCTCTGTGCTGGCCTCTCCCTGGGCTCTGTCCACAGAAGAGCATGTCCGATGATTGAGCTGTGCGGGTCTGTGGCTCCCCAGCCTCGAGTCCGCCCTCGGTTCTGCCCCTCCTCTGTTTTTCTTGCTGAGGGGCTCCGGGAAGTGGTGCCTGGGATGGCGTTTTCACCCTGGGGTTGCCTCACCAGCTGCCCAGGTACTCGTTGCGTGAGGCCTGCTGCCGTCCTGGGTGGACGGGGCTGTCTTGGGGACATCCCTGAGCACCTGCGGGAAGGCAGGTTTAGGAAGTGCCAGAGGTGAGTGGCTTCCTCCCACACTTGATTTTCTGGAAAGTTCTAGGTCTCCTATTTTTCCCTAAGGGAAGTTAGAAACTGAGTTTCTCTTTAGGGGAACGTCTTTGCAGCCTCTGTTGTTTGAATGTTCTCCAGGTGCGGAATACTCGGGGCCGTGTGTGTTTGGGAACTTCCGTGTCCTGAGCGAATTCAGTAGGGAATGGAGAGAGGCCTCCTGTCAGCTTGGCCTCTGTTTCCAGCTTGTTGAGGGTTGACGGCTGCTGGTATTCCAGGGAGAGTAAAACACTGGGCGGTGTGGGATGGGAACGTTCCCTCTGACAAGGTCAGTGGGAAAGCATCTAAACAAACGTAGCTGTTCTCTGGCCTCCTCGGGGTGGAGTTTGTTTTGTGGTGGTGAGGGAAAGCTACCCTTGTTCCTGTTCCTCACCATTTGAAAGGTGTCCAGGGCTCGTTCCTCTGGAGAGGTGATGCGCGTGAGTGGGGGTCAGGTCACAGGCTCCGAAGTTATTTGGGACCTGTCAACTGATTTCCTGAACACACAGGTGCTTGGTAAAGATGTTCCTGATTAGCTAAAACATTTCAAGAGGATGTGATAGCAGGTGGTTGTTTAAAGACTATCACAATTTTCCTGTTACTTTTTAAATGCCTGTTGAATAGGGAAGGATTCACATATTTTTCTTATCCTGTCTGCATACTTGATATTTTGTTTTTTGTTTTTTATGTGGGTGTGCAGTTAACAGGAATTAGAAGCAGTCTCAGCCCTGGGGAGACTTCAGGGCCACCTCAGTCAGTGTTGAAGGGAGGCAGGGATTTGGGGGCTACCTCCTCCATAGGACGGACACCAAGGGCCAGAGGTCAGCAATCTCAGTGAGGTCACAAAGACGGGCACACCCAGCACCCTGGCCCATGTGCCTCTCCTTCACGTTTGTCTCTGCTCAAACTGCTCTCCTGGGTCATCACGGGTGATGTCTAGGTGCGTGCTTGCTTCTTGCAGAAGTGGTATCTGGCTGTGGTCAGTGTGGGCCCTCAGGACTTCCATGTTTTTGGCTCACATCAATATTGGGCAGTGGTGTGTATTTGTTTTGGAGTGGTAGATCCGGTGGATTTTGGCTTTGCCAACTCATTTAATACCTGTTCTCCTAGGTGCTTGGACCCTCTCGTAAGCCACATGTTCTCCTAGATGCTGGGGCCCTATCATAAGCTGCATGTTCTCCTAGGTGCTGGGACCCTCTTGTAAAGCTGCATGTTCTCCTAGGCACTGGGATCCTATCATAAGGTGTGTGTTCTCCTAGGCGCTGGGACCCTATCGTAAACTGCATGTGAGGGATCTCGGAGGTGCTCCTTATGAGGATCTGACACCTGACCTGAGGTGGAACAGTTGCAATTCAAAACCAGCCCCCAGAAAAATTGTCTTCCATGAAACCCATCCCTGGTGCCAAAAAGGCTGGGGGACAGCTGGCTTAACAGGTGCTGAGATGTCTGTAGATTTTTGGACTTGGGCCTCAGTTGAAGAGGATTCGATTTTGAAAGGTGGGGATTGAAGGCTTCTAAAGGGCAGGTTTTCATCTCCAGTGGGGCCTGGGCACAACTGGGTAGAACTGACCCAGAAGCTGACAACTAGTCAGGCTGGCTCACTGCCTGTGTCCTGTGTGTGCAGCCTTGCTGTTTATTCAATTGTCTGGTGGTGGTGTGGATTCCATCCACAGCCTCAGAGTAGTGGAACCCATTACTTCAAGGCTGACCTTATTTAACTTTATCAAAAAGACATGAAAATCATTTAGTATAAATCTTCCAGATACCTGTATCCTTTCTTTTCCCAGAGGCTTTTAAGTATTGCAACTTAAAAATCTTCAAAAATAACTTTAAAGGAAAAGCTCTAAGTACATTTTTGATGAGCACGCTTGATAGCTTTAATATGTGAAGTAAATTCCCTTGACTTTTGTATTCCTAGAAACTCGTTCATGTTTGCAGAAGACTTTGCATTTTGTCAACAGTGGCCACTGTTCGGTGACCATCATACCTGCCGTGTCTCATTTAGAAAGTGGGATGTGGATGTATTAACTTTTCAGACACACAAACACATGGGCTGTTTGTTTCTGGTTTTGAATTTTTTGTTTTTTTTTTCCCCAGCTGAATTCAAGAAAGGGAAACAAGCAGACAGAGTAAGTACCCGAAAGCGTCTAAGTGGCTGGGTGGGGGATCCTTCTATGGTGTTGGATTGTGTTCTGCCAGACATCGCTCCTCAAAAAGCTGACCCTGAAAGGGCTGGCATTGCCCTCACCCTGAGACATTTGTCTGTCTCACCAGAAAATGAAGAATCTGCCAGAGTACTGTGAGTCACATTCAGTCAGAACTCGATTAACTAAGAGGCTTTGTCTCAAAGGCCAAAACATGAGGACACATTTTTAATTTTTAAGGAGCCCTTCGTCGTCAGTCAGTTCTCACGTGTACTGCATTAGGAAACCTCTGAACTTCCACGATCAGGCCCAGAGCTCTGAGGGAAAGTGGTTGTGACCTTCCCACTGTTTTTGTCACTAGCTTTATTCATTTCCTTAAAACCCTTTTTGTATGAGTTCTATTTTAGTTTGAAAAAAAATTCACTTAGGTAGAACTGGAAGTGTTTCCGCAGTGTTAATACTCATGACCCGTTCTGGGTCTCGGTATATGTGTACTGCATAAATGTACATGTTTGTATGTGGTGTACCCATACTACGTGTATTTCCACTGTGCAAGTATTTACAATGTATAAGTATGTACACTACATATGTGTCCTACAGACGTGCATGCTGTAGGCATGCTTGTACATGTGTATATGTGTGTATGGGCACTATGGTTATATGCACACTACTTGGACACCTATCTGTTCTGCATGTGTACATACATGCATGTATTTAATGCCATATGCATACCTGTGTATGTACATCATGTGGTTATGTGCACATTATTTCTGCAGATGTATATATACATATGTGCATACAAGCATGCATGTACACTATGCACACTGAATAAACTTTTGGATATGTACACACTAATACATATACATGCTGCGTATGTATGTACACTATTGCATATGTGTATATGCTTTATACGTTAGTGTACTGATATACATTGTATACATGTGCATATGTGTACACTGCGCATTTGTATGCATGCTGTCGTGCACCTACATATATTGGATAAGAATGTATGCTATATGCATGTGTATACATATAGTAAATAGCATACCTGTGTACATATGGATTTGCATGTGTATGCCATATGCATGTACATACAGGTTATAGTATACCTGTGTACACTGTATGCATATAGAAGTGTGTACATGCTATGCAAGTGCATACATGTTAGCATACCGGATGTGTGTATGCTCTATGCTTGTACACACGTAGTGAACTTGTTTGTACACTATATATATTTGGATATGTGTACACTCTGCATGTACACTACATGGATCTGGATGTGTGTGCACTCTGTACACATGTAGTGCTCTTATGTACACTATACATATTCAGATGTGTGTATGTTCTATGCAGGTACATGTGTTACAGTGTACCATATATGTACACTATGTGGATGTAAATGTGTGTGTGCTCTATGGCACCAGGAATAGGGCTCCCTGAGGGATCCAAGAATGCACCATCTCACCGGCACCAGAGAGTGTAGGAAGAAAACAGTTGTTTGTTGCAACCTAGTTGAAATTTGACAGGTTACTATACCCTTTGCAATGATTTAGGAACAGTCACTTCATTGATGTGTGTGTTCCTGAAATCATGAACAGCTCTGTGAGGTGTGTCTCATCCCCAGATGAGAGAGGGAACCGAAACAACAATGACTCGGTCACTTAAGTGAGGTAGAAATAACAGAGCAGCTGTCTAGCTTTCCATATTATAACTTTGTCAGGAGCTCAATGAGAAATCGGCACTCATCAGGAAATGTGTCCATTTTCTACTGTTCTTTATTCGTGGTATATTTACTGCCTCGTGTTATTCCTCACGATGTAGCAAAATCCCTCCTAGAGTTGTGAATATAAACAGTTTATGACAAATGTAGTATCTTCTTTATTAACGTTGAAAACGATATGTAAGTTCACCTTCAGATTCTGTTTGGAAGGATGAGAAAGAAGATGATTAGGACAAAAGAATAGAGAGCTTTCAAGTAAACAGGGAAAATAAGGACTTTGTGCAAAATATTTCCAAATTTGGAATTTGAGAATACTAAATCTCACATCTAAGATCGTAGGTAGCTTTTTTGGGTTTTTAAAATTAGTACTTGGTTTTCCATGCCTTTGGGAATTTCACTCCTGATGGAGGATTGCAAGAATAATCTGATTTTTCAGAACAGAAGGACAGTCTGTCTCAAAGGTAAATTCCAGGTTCTACCATAGAGAAATAGAAATTGCTGTCAACTTTCTGTAAGGTTCTTCAGTTCTTTCCTCTTCTGTGGTTAAAAAACCATCTCTGGGTTTAGTCTCAGCCAAGTTCCTCTTACTAGGTTGCCTTACATTTCACACAGCTGTTGAGAGTCTTCATCATTCATAGTTAACTTGTTAAAAGCAAAAGCTTATACTAGTTAGATCTGAGCACCTTAAAGGCAGGGCTTTGTTTTATATTTTTAATAAGCAGCAGGGTGATGGCAGGGCTGGGGCCCTTCATCCCATCATGCATTCCTTTGAGCTTTCAGAGTTCTCACTGTGTGCTGAGTGTGGTGTTGGCTGTTTAGGGTTTAAATAGGAATACGAGGCTCTGCGACTTGGGACGCTCTTACTACCTTCATAGAGAGCTTGGTGACAGCTTAGCATTACAGCTTTCACACCTGTTGTGTATACTTTATTACGGTCCCACAGAAAGGGTGTTGATTTAAATGTAACGAATTTCTCGTGTTTATTTTTGCCTTTATTCCTAGTTACAGTCCCGATACTTTTTCTTCCTTTAAAATCTTGCTAATCACTGGTGAATTAGTGATAAACTATATTTATGTGTTCTCTAAATCTAGCGATTTAACTGGAGGTCATTATTCTTGTACCATGTGTCAGTGCTGTGTCAGGGTGGCTCAGTTTTACATTGTCAAAGGATTAACTAGAGCAGGATGCAGCCTTACTGGAACTTGCTCATTTATGAAATACAGGCACTTTATTTTTTGTTATACTTGAGGTGTGCTCAAATGTAAACAGTTTGAGCTGTGTTAGAAGGATATACAAGATTGTAATGAAGAAAACGACAATTTGATCAAGTACCAGCTAATGAACTTTATGTTTGAAGTATATGGAACATGGACCTTGGCAATCAGTTTTCATCTTGATCTTTTATTTTTTTATTAGAATCTTGGTCTGTCACCCAGGCTGGAAGGGTGGAGCACAGTAGTACGATGTCCGTTCACTGTAACCTCTACTTCCCAGGTTCAAGCGATTCTTATGCCTCAGCCTCCCTAGTAGCTGGGGTTACAGGGTGTGTGCTTTTCTGTGCTCTTTAATAAAGTGCCAAGGGTTCCTGAGACTTAAAAGTTTGAAAACCACTGGCTTAAACCGACAAAATTGTCCACGATTCTTCAGTGTATCTTCTAATCTGTTGTTGGAGAAAGGACGGTAAGGGTTGCTTTTCTTTTTTCCTTTCACAACTCAATGGTGCTGGGACAACTGGGGTATCCACTTGGAAAAGGATGGACTGGACCCTTCCTCACCCTACAGGCAAAGCTCAACATGGATCCAATGTAAGGAGCCGACTGTGAGACCCATTCTGTCAGTCTGCTGGGTACCATAACGGACACAGACCGTGCGACTTAGACAATAGCATCTTGTTTCCTTTTTCCTGGAGACTGGAAGCCTGGGATCAAGGTGCGGGCAGGGTTGGATTCTCTGGGGCCTCACTCCATGCTGTGTAGATGGCGTCTTCTCTGTGTCTTCACAGGTTTCTCTTATGTGCGTGCAGCACTGAGGACCGTGTCTAAATTCTCTTAAAAGAACACCAGTCATACTGGATCAGGGCCCACTCTTAAGATCTCATGGGACCTAAATTGCCAAGTTAAAGGCCCTGTATCTAAATACAGTGACATTTTGAGTTTCTGGGGTTGTGACTTTAACATGGGAATCTTGGAGGGGGGGCAGGGGACAGTTCAGCCCATGACACCTTTAGAGGAGAATTCTGGAGAAACGGTTACGTTGGATTAGGCAATGTTTCCTTGGCTGAGACGTCTAAAGCTGTAACAAGCAACTGAAGGAAAAAAGACAGTATCAAAATTAAAATGTTCATTTCAGAGGATACTACTAAAGTTAAAAGACAACCCACAGAACAGGATACATTGTCACAATGAAGGCCTGATATCAAGAATATATTTAAAAACTTTTAATAACAATCCAATTTAAAAATGGACAAAGGATTTGAATAGACATTCTCCAAAGAAAGACATATAAATGCCTTAAAAAGCACATGAGATGGTTAGTAGAATTCATCATCTTAGAAATGGAAATCAAAACCACTGTGAGATACCACTTCACAACCACCGGGAGGGGTAAAACCCCAGTATTGGACAGTGACGTGGTGAATTTGGGAAAACTGAAGTCTTGACATATTGCTAGTGGGAGGGGAAGTAAAATGGTACAGTTGATGTGGAAAAGTCTGGCAGTTCCTCAGAAAATTTAAATATGAAATCACCGGACGACCCAGCAATTTCACTCCTAGGCATATGCCCAAGAAAACTGAAAACACTTTTACAAAAAAAATCTTATGCAAGAATCTTCATAGCATCAGCATTCGAAGTAGTAGAAACAGTCCAGGTGTCAACAGGTCACTCATTGTGAGAATTCCACTCACCTTGGACGTGAAAGATGCCAGCACCGAAGGTCACGCCAAAGGTCACGCACTGTACGATTCTCCTCACAACAGGTGTCCAGAATGGGCAAATCCAGAGAAATGGAAGTTGGCTGGCGATTGCCAGGTGCTGGCGGAAGGAAGGAGCAGGTGCTGACTCTTAATGGGTTCAAGGTTTCTTCGGTCCGTGGTGAAAAAGTCCCAGAATTACATACTAGTGGTTGATGTGCAGCTTTGAGAATACGCTAAACAGACTGAATTGTATCCTTTAATATTGGGGCTTTTATGGTTTGTAAATTCCTTTCAATTTCAAAAGGAACTCAAGAACTTCTTTGGTGTTGACATTTAGATGGCGAAAGAGACAGTATCCAAAACAAGTTACTATGTAACTCACGTCCCCAGAGTTAAACTTCATTTTCTGAGGATCTTGAAGTGTTTGAGCCTAGGTGACACAATGATCCTATACTAGATGTTACACCCCATCTTACTGATTTCTATCTCACATAACCATATTCAGGAAAAACCGACATGTAAACGTGAGCTGAATGCTATGCAGAGGCACATTCCTCTTACCCGGTTGATCTTTAGTGGTGCAGTAAGAGATGAGGTCATAGCAACGTTAGTTTAGTTAGTTTAACTTCCATGGCAACAGGAATTTGGCATATCTGATGAGTTAGATCTCCCTGCACAGTTCCTAATGGGGTTGCCCATTTCTGTGTGGTGTCTGTGTATATTCTCGCTGTGGAAATAAGTGATAGCACCTGCACAAACACTTGCCCGGAAACGCGCACGAAGCTGGTGAAGGCAGAGGACAGATGAGAGGGAAGCATGGCTCAGCCCTGGCAAAGAAGATCGTTATTCCAAACGCAGAAGATTCAGGAACACAATCCTTGGGAAGACTGGTGATGTCCGTGGATCTCACCGCTGTTGTGTTGTATCTGTGCAGCCAGTTACCGGAGCTCTCAGAATCGCACGTGTTGGTATTGGTGTCATCACTCAACGCTTCTGACTTTTCCTGGTGCTGATGCGGACTGCATGTGGCGGAAGCAAAGTGCTGACCTAGCACAGATCATCAGATCCCAGTTCTTTTTTATGAAGGGGGGCAGGGTTAGAACCCCCCCACACTCCCCAATCCTGTAAGAACTGGGATCTGATGATCTGTGCTGTCGAGAGAGGCAGGGTAAGAACACCCCACTCCCCAATCCCATTGTTGAAAATAATAGTTGGCTTGGGAGGGTTTTTACTCCTAAGGTTGAACCGTGCATTTCTGGAGCCTGGGCTGTCAGCCATGGTGGCTGGGGAAGGCTGGGGCTGTGGTCGTCCGGCCGCCGGCAGCCCTGCTGGTGGGTCCTGCCTCTTTGACACCATTCCTTTCTGAAGCTTGCTTTCCCCGGTGTTGGAAGTAGCAGCACTGGAGGAATGGCCGCCTTCCTACAGCGAAGCTCTGCCAGGAGAGAAGAAGACACGGAGCGTCTGTTCAAGGACGTGAAGTCCTCCTGGTTGATGTTACCATTACCTGGCATTTCACAGGAGGTAACTCGCAGATGCCACACTGATGGAAAGCTGCAGCAGCGCAGTTCGAGTCCAGGGCCAGCTGGAGCACATCAGCAAGGTCAGGCTGGACGCATGTGCTTGCTGACAGGAAACTGACAAGAAATAAGTCATTTCAGGAAAATGACAGGAAGATGACAGGAAAGAGGCCCATGAGGAGAGGAACCAGTGGATTCAAAGCAGGAAACTGAAGGAGCGAGCCATCACAGGGTGGGAGGCTCAGGAGCCAGCAGGCAAGTGGGATGTGGCCTCAGGGTGCTGCTGGGTTGGTGAGGGGCCTTTTGTGACTTTTCTAAAAGTGCAATCAGTTGTAGGGGTGGGTAATGGCTCCCGCGGATAAGAGCCAAGCGTCTTGCAGGAGACCAACGTGTGCACTGGGAGTTCCCAGTTGCGTGTCCCGGCATGCGGCCCAGACACCCCTGACAAGGCTCAGTGCACCAGGCACACAGTGGACTCTTGATTCCTGACCCAACGACGAAGTGAGGGAGTGAGTGAGGGCCGAGACACAGGTGCAGGGATGCATGGGACGGGGTGTAGTCAGGTGAAGAGTCAAGCTGTGGGGTCCGGGAGAGATGGGTTTGAGAATAAAAGGGACGGGGGTGCAGTCAGGTGGAGAGTCTTGCTGCTGGGGTCTGGGAAATGTGTTGTGTTTGCTTCTATCTGAACAGCTGGACCTGAGCGTGTCTGTGCTTTGACATTTAATCTGGACAGTATCCTCAGCAGGGTGTGTATCTCTGTGGCAGACGACACACCGGCCACAGTGGATGTCAGCGGCGGTGGCTGGACTCAGGGTCCGTGAATGTTGCGTGATCGAACGTGTTTGGTACATTCTCAGCTCCTGCTCAGGTGCCTCCCGAGCATCAGGTGCTGTGGCTCCCCACAGCCTTCCCATCTGTGTGTAGCATGACCACCACCTTCCTACCATGCGTTTGTCCTACCACGGCTGCCGTGTCTAACGGGCGCTTTGCTTTCCAGCTACTTTCTTATAATCAAAACCCTTGAACGACTTTGTCTGTGTTTCAGAGATGATAGGGTATTAGTCTTTCATGATTGCTCTGAGGATTTCCAAAAGCAAATGCAACTTACAGGATGCAAGATATTGGAAATGACAGTAATTATTAGATGAGCTTTCTCAGTCTTTTGATTGTGGTAAAATTACATAGCACTCTATTTTTAAGTGTATGGTTTGGTGGCATTATGTGTGTTCACACTGTCGTGCCGTGATCACCGCCATCCATCTCCAGAACTTCCTAGTCTCCCCACGCTTGAAACTCGATCTACCGAGGGGCCTCTCATCCCAGTTGACATTTCACTGCAGAAGGGGTTGTGGGCTTCATGGTCCATTGACAAATAGAACGTTACTTTTTTGTTGTTGTTTTTCAAGCACATCGAACCCTAATTCCTTTGGCCTTTACTAAAGTGGCATTTTGTAATTCCACATGATTTCATCGTTATACTCGCAGGAGAGAATGCTTCCTGTAAACCAGAAGGGTCTCTGAGATGGTTCTCAGCCCATAGAGAGTTCATTTTCCCAAGGTTAAAGACACAGCCTCGGGAGGGGTTGAGGACACACTGCGACAGCCTCAGGAGGTCCTGGACATGTGCCCAAGGTGTTTGGGGCACAACTTGGTCTTACACATTTTAGGGAGACGTGAGACATCAATATATGTGAGATGTACGTTGGTTCAGTCCAGGAAGGGAGGGACGGCTCGAAGCGGGGAGGGGTTTCCAGGTCACAGGTAGATCAGACAAAAGCGTTTCTGGTGCACCTTTCCAGAGGAAGCAGCCAGATCCGCATTTATCTCCGTGTGCAGATGGTGACTTTGAGTTCTGTCCTCTGTCCATGAGGAATTTCCTTGTGGATCAGTTGTGAGGGAGGTACGTGGCTTTTTTTCCCCCTCCCCCCAGTAGCTGTCTCTGTTCGGAAGAGCATAGGAGGCAGGTTTGCTCTAAGCCCTTCCTCACCTTGACGTCCCTTTAGCTTAGTGATTTTGGGGTCCTGAGATGTATTTTCAACTTCACGTTTCTGAACACACTGGCACTCTAAACAGTATTGTAGGAGGCATCTAACTTACTTAGAAGAAGAATCTATTTGGAAGGACTTCAGTATCTTCATCCTTGAGAGAACCAAGCCTTTGTTTAGTTTGCTTTGCCCCGAGGCTGTTACGCTGCCCTGGGCTATGTGGCCTTAGAAAGCTGTGCCCCTCTGACCACTTCCCTGTGGAATCTGGTGACTTTGAAGTTAATCCAGCAACTACATGTTTTCGAAAGCAGATTGCCTCTTAAAGTGTTGGTGATTATGATTCTAACACTAGAATTTCAGTGTATATTTTCCACCCTTCTTACTTTGTCTCCTCATACACTGAGATGCTGTTGCATTTGCCCTTAGGCTTCATTGAGGGGAGGGTCAGTTCTGACCCTTTCTTAGATATTGACCTTGAACGGAGAGAATCGAGATTCAGAAAAACCCTCGAGCTGTGAGAGTGTGCTGATGTCTATGTGAGTGGGGTTAATGTGTCAAACTCAGGTTTAAGAAAAACCAATTCTAGGCTGGGCATAGTGGCTCACACCTGTCATCCCAGCACCTTGGGAGGCTGAGGTGGGCAGTTCACTTTTGAGCCCAGGAATTCGAGACCAGCCTGGGCAACATAGCAAGACCCTGACTCTACAAAAAATAGGAGTGGTGATGTGAACCTGTGGTCCAGCTACTTGGGAAGCTGAGGCTGGAGGATCACCCAAGCCTGGCAGTTTGAGGCTGCAGTGAACCGTGATAGCACCACTGTACTTATGGTGCACCATGCCTGAGTGACAGAACAAGAACCACCACCCCCCCCACACACACAAAATATCAATTCATGCAGTGGCCAGTTCTGCTGGGACCACCTGTAAAGGCTACTCTGGGCCTCAAGGTTTGAGAAGGGTCTGTCCGGGGGCGAGAGGGAGTGGCTTGAGGGCCTAGAAGCCAGTTCTTGTGGTTCAGGGTGACTGCGGGTGTGGAGCTGGGGGCAGGGCTCTCTAGGGCATGAGTGGGTAAACGGATGGCCTTCTAGGATGAGCCCCTGTGACTTTGTCTGATTTACATCCGTCCAATAGAAATCTACAGGCTCTTACTCTAGAAGCTTCTGCCGGGGCTGATGGACTGGCCTGGGGACAGAGGGTCTCCTGAGAGCCTCATGGTGCCATCTGGTTTAGGAAGAGCACTTAGTCACCTAGATCTAGGATTTATGGCACTACAGGGGACTCGTCACACTTGGAGCAGCAGCCATCTGCATTCTAGACTTGGTTCTAGGCGGAGTATTTTGGAGCCTGTTGGTACCCTGTGTTCTGTTTATGTGTAAAACAAGTTAGAGTTATAACTAGTTAAAACCTATTTTTTAAATTTTGCCACAGAATATGGCAGTTGTGGTGGAGCCTGGTCAGAGACCCCCACACTTGGACGCTGCCGCGTGCTGGAGTTGCAGGCGTTGACTGCATCGGCTCCCCCTCCTGGCGTGTCTGTGTTGTTGACACAGGCACCCATCGAGGCTTGGCCTGTGGGACTCGTGCAGCCGTTTGTCTGCGTGTTCCTCTGAGGTTCCGCAGACTTCACGGTCCTGTGGCAGAGCGTACGATATCTGCTTGCATCCTGATGTCCTCAAACCCCAGGACAGGCCAAGAGTTCCTTACACACAACTGCAGAGGGCCCCGTGGTGTAGATTTGCGGGTGACACAGCCTTTCCCCAGCTCGACCTTTGTCTCCAGAGTAGGCTTTAGGGCGATAGAAACTTCCTTCAGACTGGGGTGGCCCTGAAGCTTTGGTGCTAGGAATTTGGTGACCAGCACGGATGATACCCCGTTTCTCTGCATTTGTAGCAATAGTTGTTAACATGACCACAAGATGTATAAAGGAAGGAAAAAGGAGGTTTTATTTTCAGAGTAACCCTCTGTGCTTTGGGAAATGTGGTCTTGGGGGAGCTGTAAGCACTCGCCCCTCAGGAGGGGAGGAGGCCGCGGCGTTACACGTTCCGGGGTTTGTTGGTTGTGTGTGTTTATCGGGCTCATGGAATGTCGGAATGTTTACAAGGAAAGTGGGGTTTGTTCATCCGGTTCGTGTAATGTCTGAACACTTACAGGGAAAGTCTAACACACATGCAATGAGTTAACCTGTAACATCCATGTTCGCCTTGGGGCGAGCGTAACATTTGAAATGAGGTGGACTGGGCGTGTCATGTACAAAGGTGAGCTGTTGGGCGCAGACGTTTATGCGCAGCCTCAGTCACAGCCAGGACTAGCTCAGGGTCTGCAGTTTGTGGTGGGAAAGGACACTCACGTGGCCATCCTGTCCAGTCGGGGCTGCCGGCAAGGTCCCAGGGTGGGGTTGTCTGTTAGGCCGGTGTCTGGAGTCCACCCAGGTCCCGTGGGCAGCGTTCCTCTAAACCAGGCTTCTGATTGTGGAGGAGACTTCATGCTGGTTAACAGACTGTACAGGAGTAGTGCTGTGGGGCTTTGGGGTCGACTTTCTTCCCTATGATGCTGGTTACATTTCTCTCTGGACCTCATCCTAGCCACAGAGAGTGCGCCTGGTCTGACAGCAGGGCGTGCCATGTTGACATAGTAATTTATTGTATTAACCTTTTTATTACTATTATAATAACCTTTTTTTTTTTCTTTTTAAAGGGATAGGGTATTGCTATGTTACTCAAGCTAGTCTTGAACTCCTGGCCTCGAGCAATCCTCTCACCTCAGGCTCCCAAAATGCTGGGCTTATAGACGTGAGGCAGTGCACCCAGCCTACAGCCATGTTTTTAAAACTCAGCAGTTTAAAAATCCTACTCCTTTCACCCCCTCGAGCAGGCTGGTTGGCCTTGTGCAAACTGGGGTGTCACGATCTTGGCCCCTGCTTTTATTTTTCCCTTTGGCCTCAAGTTCTGATGAGAACAGCAGTTCCAAAATGGCCATTAGGTGATTCTTCCGTTACTAAAGCCAGAATTCTCACCAGTTTGAGATTTTCCCCCCAAGATCCCAGAAAGCTGTTTTGAATCAAGCTCGTAGCAAATAAGTAAGGAACTAAACTCTTGGTCCTCTGCTTGGTACCTGGGGAATGGGTTAGTTGCTGATACCCTTTGATCTGTGCTCACGTGCTGCATCTCATCACGGGAAGCAGAGTCGCCCTGTGGAATAAAGCCCAGCTCATGGTGGCAGGTCGAGACGCTCTGGGCTGTCAGTCCCTTATACAGCGGCAGACTTGGAGACTCAACATCGCATGCAGAGCCCAGGCAACCGGAGTGCATCCATCTTAGAGACCACATTTCTGGTCAGCAAGGTGGACGTCCAGGCATATGGCCCTGACAGGCCCACTGCGAGGTGAATTAGGAATTCGTTAGCAAAGAAATCAAACTCGTCTGTGGGTCCCAGCTGCTTGGAAGGCTGAGGCGGGAGGATTGCTTGAGCCAGAAGATCAAGGCCGCGATGAGCCATGATTGTAATACTGCACTCTGGCCTCGGTGACACAGCGAGATTCTGACTCAAAAAACAAAACAAAACAAAACAAAAAAACCTTACTCTTCATAGCAGGGGGGAGAATTTATCAAAGTAGCTGCAACAAAATCTTAGATGATGTAATTTCAGTGGCTAAGTGAGCTGTGCAGCCCACGTGGCTGGCTCACAATGCAACAGAGCAAGGTGCTGCTGCAGCTGTCCTCCCACCTGATCGCTTGTGGACATTTTCTGTTTTCCCATATCTCCCTTTTGGATACGTAGCTCGCTACTTTATAGCTAAGCATCAGTAAAACAGGTTGTCTATTTTGAAAAGTAACTATTGTGTCTTTTAAGGACAGAAAATGAGGCAGGTGACAGTAGCATGGTGACGTGGTGAATAGATTTAGAGGAATATTTAATACTTGGCACCCCTCTGATCCCTCCTTCTTCTCTCATGCTTAGTTACAGCTGCCGCCTGCTAGGACAGAACACTTTGAGCTCTGTGAGTAGGAATTAAACATGTTCTAAATGAAAAGTTTTAGTTAAGCAGTATTTTATGTGAATGCCCAGTCCCTAAGTGCTCACTGTGCTGGTGTGTGGTGTCGAAGAAGGAAGGGGGGCTTGGGGCCCGGTCTATGGTGCAGTGTCCGGATTCCCATATGTGAGATGAGGGCCATGACACACGGCCTAGAAGGTTCAGACTTTGGGATTGAATGGATCTGCCCACTCCAGGGAAGCCTCGAGTCTAACTCGACTTGGGCTGGTTTTAGGGAGATGCTGGCAGCCCTGTCCTCACAGGTTACCGGGAGGGGCTCTGGCACCGTCCCCGTCAGGTGTCTCATGATCAGCCCAGCTTGCTCATCTCAGAAGCTGCTGGTCGTGTTCTCGTTCCTGTTGTTTGTTGTGTGTTATTTAGGTTCTGTTCATGTGGGGACCTAGGAAGTTCCACAGAGAGAGGAGAGCCGCTGAGCCGCCTTCCTGCCTGGACGCCAGCCCCACGGAGGACCGTAACTGCTTGAGGTTGGCTTCTGCCCCCAGCCTCACCTGTGGAGGCATTGATGCAGTGGTACTTTCTAAGCTCCTGGGGCACACAGTGCTGTTGTGTGGATCCACAGGCCACTGTGGCGTCCAAGCATGTGCTCCCGGAGGAGAGGACTCTGCGGGCACTGATAGTGGGAGCTGGCTGAGAGTCCAGCGAGTGAAACTCCCTGTGACGTGCACAGCTGCCATCTGCACAGCCCCTCCTGACGCCAAGATGGTCGTGTGATAAATGCACAAAGCGCATCTCCAGCAAAAAGCCGCCGAGTGTCCACATCCAGGGTATCCTCCATGGTGGCTTTTTGGTGTTAATACGATGAATGTGAGCAGCAGGTGGTCTGCGTTCTGGGTGAGTGTGTGACTGTGCCACTGCAGTTTTGTTCTCATGTCTTGATGAGCATGAACGGCTCCTGACGAGGGTAGGTAAGGATGCTGTGAACAGAGACTCTGCAGTGTTGTAGCTTGAGGAATTAAGGAGGTTTTCTCTCTTGCAAACACATCAGGGAGGATGTTCCAGGCTGGTGACTGCTCCGTGAGGTATTCAGGGATCCAGGTTCCTTCCAGGCCCCTGCTCTGCGTTCCCCAGGACACGGCTGTCCTAGCTGTGGTTGGGACTGGGTGATTACCACGCTGGGGATAGAGGGAGGCTTAAGGCGAGAGTGTCCATGATTGACCTAACCTACATAATGGCAGGCAGCCAGGGAGTAAAGTGTAGCCATGGCCCGGAGGATGGATGATGGATGTTGGTGAACGACTGGCCCACCAGTCACTGCAGCTGGCCCAGGGATGGGGAAGGATGGCTGAGTATGCCGTTCAACGGTACCTGGTTCTTTCAGATTTGACTTCCTTATGGATTTTCTGCTGTAAAGAGGAGAGAGCCTGTGGTTCTAGGCCAAGCATCTCACTCATCTCATAACATCTTGTATATCTTAGCCAACATTTATGTCAAGTTTTAGAAGTCCTATCAAACTGGCAAGCATTTCTCAATTTGGTTTAACCATTGGATTCTATATCTGTGTCTGCATCTCTATTTTACATCGATGTGGTTATTTGACACTCTGTAGTACATTTGTAATAGGTTCTATTTGGTGGAAGTTACTTTCAACAAACCCTTGCTGCTACTTGAATTTTCAAGGTTGCAAGTAGAAAGGAGAGAATAAAAACCACATCTTCTCTAATTTTAAAATTTGTTGTTCCTCAAATCACACCAGAAGTACAAATATTACAAATTACAAAGGCAGCCAGAATCAAGGTTAAGAGATTTCTGGGTGATTCTGGCTAATCAGCAGTATTTGCTGAGGTGTGTGCAGCAGAGCTACACGCCAAGAAGCCCGGGAGCGGGGAGAGTTGGGAGGCCAGACTGTGACTTCAGAGGTGCTGTTGCCTCAGGGAGAGAAGCTAGATGCAAGGAGGATAAATGGCCACAGGTGTGACCACCGCCGTCCTTGCCGCGGTACAGGGGCCTTTGTACGGGGGTCTTTGTGAGCTGAGTTAAAAATAGAAATTGAGAGAGTGCAATGCATTCTTAGTTTTTAAAATAAAATGCTAATAGAGAACGTTTTGTTTGTAAGAATGTAAAATGTTACGTCTTTGTTTAGAATTTAAGGATAGTAATTTGTTTCTGAGATCTTTGTGACTGAGATATGAAATCTTAACTATGGTTTTTTCATCCATGTTTTATACATATGCACATATACACATATATGTAAGGTATATAAAAGGAAAATAAGCGTGTCTGTATTCACATTTATATGCACTTCTATAATGTGTATACTTCTAGTCACACATAGGTCTCAGCGACTATGACTTTACTTGATAACCACGAGAGGGTAATTAAATAATGTACCTGCTCTTAGCCTTGCTTTTGCATCTGAGCAGGGACCCTGTGAAATGCGCCTCCCGCGTTCCAGGCCTCACACAGCCCGTGCCACGTATTGGAGGCAGGAGTTTTTCTGCAGCCACTTCGGGAAGCATATGGTTGCCAGGATTGCCTAGAGATCCAGGCTATCTCCAGTCCCAGCCTCCCTGGGGTAGAAGCTGCCCTACCAGGGGCCTGGACATGGACGTTAGGGCCTGGAGCCAGGGACTGCTTCTGAAGCGCGGGGCTCCCCTCACGGCTGGGCATGAGAACCGAGGATAGGAGGCAGAACCAGCCTCGGGCCAGTGCACGGCCTCCCGGAAGTGCATGTGGGAAACCCCAGCCACCCTTTGCTGACCCCACAGCCAGCACCAAACTCTGTAAGATCTCCTTGGCCCACCCCTCAGGTTCCTAAAATGGTTAGGGTTTCCTGAGCTGCAAATTTTTAGGTCTAGGCTAAAAAGTCCTGGGACAGACTCACAGGGTTCTTTATGTAGAAATGATGAGTGTGCTGGTGACTCAGAGCAGGCACTGCACCCTCACTCCAGGGTCCTTTGCACCCGGTGGAAACGAGCATGTGGGTCACCCAGAGTCCCTGCATCCTCACTCCAGCCACTGCTGTTTGGTTTCTTATTTAAAAACCTAAAAGCCTTGATAATGAAAATGCATTCTCCCCAGAGAGTAGAGTTTCCGGTTACGGAGGCTCACCTGTAAATGCCGTGCCAGATCAAATATGCTGAGACCTGGGCCAGGTCCTGCTTCCTACCCACGGCCAAGGCAGGTACATCATTTGGGAGGTGACCCAGGGGGACATCTGAGAGGCCTGCCGGTCCCCGAGGGATGAATCCGCTGGCCTTCACACTCTGCTCCGGCCTCCATCAGCTCCTTCCTACCTGCAAACTGCCTGCTTCGACGTTGCCATCATTGGAGATATGTTAGGGACTTGGTATGGGTTGATGCCCATAGGACCAGCAGATCGTGGAAAGGTGGGAACCAGGGCTGGGAGGGTGGTGACCATGGCCAAAATGACAACTGTGTTGCACTGGGAGGTCCATCTTCTGTCTAAAGTGTTTTTTTAAAATAAAAAACATAGTGTCTCAGAAGCATGAGAGGGCAGGCCACAGATGGGGAGATCGCATCTGTAAAAGACTCATCTGATAAAGGCTGTTATCCAAACCGTGCAAGGAACTCTCAAAACTCAATAAGAAAATGAACAACCTGATTAAAAATGGACCAAAGACCTGGACAGATACCCCAACAAAGAAGATACACAGATGGCAAATCTACACGTGGAAAGATGGCCCGCATCTTATGTCATAGGGTGAGGCGTCACTGTGCACCCATCGGCCTGGCCAAAACCCGAACTCTGACACCACCTCGTGCTGGTGGGTGTGTGGGCATCAGGACCCTCAGTCATCGCTGGGGGAAGTGGGGCAGCTGCTGTGGGAAGCAGCGTGGTGCTTTTCCATGGAACTAAGCTCTCCGACCACAGGAGCAATCACAGTCCTGGATGTTTACTCAGAGGAGCTGAAAGTTGACTTCCATGCGGAAATGTGCACACAGATGTTAACAGCAGCTTTGTAATTGCCAAAACTAGAAATCAACCAAGATGCCCTTCAGTAGGTGAATGGATAAACTGTGGTATGTCAGATACTAGGATATTATTCAGCACTAAAAAAAACTGGACCCCTAAGCCATGAAAAGACACGGAAGGATCTTAAATGCATGTTGCTATGTGAGATTCCAATGTGGAAAGGCTGCCTGCTGTCTGAGTCCAACCACAGGGCAGTCTAGAAAAGGCAAAGCTGTGGAGACAGTAAAATGGTCAGCGGCTGTCAGGGGTTGGGGAAGGGAGAGATGAATGGGAGGATAATAGGGGATGTGTAGGGTGGGGCAGCAACTCCAGGTGGGGCTTTCATGGGGGATCCATGCCGTTCCACGTCTGTGAAACCCACAGAGTGAGCAGCAGCAGGCCGAGTCCTCGTGTGAGCTGTGGACTGTGGGTGGTGGTGCCGTGTTGATGCGAGTCTGTCGGTCGCACAGACGTGCTGGTCTGGTGAGGGCAGGCGAATCATGGAAGCTGTGCCTGTGCTGGGAAAGGAGATACGTGAGGACTCTCTGTACTTTCCTCTTGATTTTGCTATGAACCGAAAACTGCTTTTAAAAATGTCTATTGAGAAGGCAAACAAAAGAGTGCTGGCCAGACAGCATCTGTGTGAGGGTGTGGCCTGTGTTCTACGTTCAGAATTATCTAAATTATTCAAAGTTAAATCTTTGCATTAATTAACTCACTAGAAAGTTACAGTATCAGCTTCAGCGCTGCCAGGATGGCCAGGATCCTGTATCCTGACCAGCTTCTCCCCTTACAGGTGCAGTTGACGTCCATGGCCACATCCCAGTAAGCGGCAGGGCTGGAATCAGGAGTCAGGCCTTGCGGGACAGAGAGGAAGTGAGATTTGTAAGCACGTGGCTGAGGGCCGGCAGGGATGACTTTTTGACCAGTTTTCCATATTGCTGAGGCCTTGGGGAGTTGGGAGTCCCCAGTCTCGGGTGCCTCAGAAACCAAAGGCTGCTCGTAATCCTCAAGTTCCAGATGCCTCAGGGGAGGTACCTGGGTTGTTGGGTGCAGTTCCATTATTTGCTGCTCGGTGGGATTTGCCCGCAGCATTTCTGGTTGTTTTTAAGAGCTGATGTTTGAGCTGCTTAAAATCACATATGGATGTCGATTTACCTATAAAAGTTAAGAATAGAATTTGAGTTCAAACAGTTGTGAAAATGTTCAAGGTTGTGTACTAATGTATACATTACATTTGTGGAAATATCTAAAAGTCCAGGATTTATATTAAACACTTCTCTTGATTTTTGTAATATCTACCTGTCATTTTTCCATTTGATTAATGGATGTCAGAGGGCTTAAATTTTGAGTGCCTGAATTCACTGAAATTAAAACTTCTTACATCAAATGTAATTAAACTGAATGTAGCCAACAGTACATGCTTTTATAAGTATTGATTAAAATATATATAAAAACACATATCTATGAACATGCAGATGGCGGCAACATATTAAACCATGGAAGTAGAATTAGTATTCTTTGTTTTCTGAGAAGACAAATTTTTAAAAAGCCAAGGGGTCTTATAACTTTCTAGTTTCCAACTTATTTGCCCTAAAATGGAAGATTGACAGCAGCAGAAGAGATCCTGGGCCAGTGAAGGCTCTGGGAGCAGCGGGGTGAGTGCTGGAAGGAGCTGGCTGGAGGCAGAGCAGGGAGGTGATCAGGGAGGCCAGGATGGCCTCAGGGCATGCGGCTCAGTGATTGAGAAAAGGTTCACATTTCTTGGAGAGCCCTTGTCTCTGCCCACGGAAAACTCAAACTCCTTCCAACTGGGATGTGCATCTCATGTAAAAGTTGTTACTCCCAGAAAGCCAGAGGATGTAGAAATTTTTTGTATGCAGAAATTACTTCAAATTTGTTTCTAACCTTATCCTTTTCTTCCCCCATCTTAACGTGTAGTGACTTTCTGCAGGTGACGCACACATCTTAGGAGAGCGCTGTATTTCAGTTGCTGTTGGCTCTGATGTGACTTTGTGGTGTCCGATCTTCTGGTTCTGAGGTTCTGCCCAGAACGTGGCTCCTCCCTGCTGAGCGTTGCTTGTTGAAAGCCCGTGTGGAAACTTTCCCTGTAAGTTCGTTGACCACAGCAGTCTTGGTTCACAAATCTTTGGACCTCCTGAGACTTCACACAGCCTTCTAACCTTTCTAGCGTGACCTTTTTATTTTACTGTTCCCCATTAATTCAGATGTTTTCCAGAATGTGAGTAATCTGCTGAATGCAGGGTGGGGGGTGCCCTCCGTTGGCTCTGGGGAGAGGCATCGCTGTTGCTCCGGGTGGAGCTTCCCGCCCACCATGGTGTGCTCCAAGACGCAGCAGGGTTCTTTGGCAGAAGTAACCGTCGAAGACCCGTGTCTCCGTGGCAGGGTGGCTGTGGGTGTGTGGCCTCGCGGCCATAACGGCCCCTCCCCATCAATGGAACCACGGAGAGGAGCAGGGGGAGGCCTGGGATCTGTCTCCAGAGTCACAGCTGTGCTTCCAAGACTGCGTCATCCGTTTGTAACTAGACATGCAGAGAAAGTGTTGGAGATAAGCAGGAGACGGTGTCTGTCCCTAATGAGCTCAGGCGTACCCTTGAGAGGGTCAGGTTTCTGTGCGGCTGATCCGGACTCAGCCTGGCTGTGGCAGTGCAGGTGACTGCTGGGCTTTGGCAAGGCTGCACCCACTGTCCATCTGAAACGGTCCCCTTCGCAGCTCGCGGTGCCAGCTGGGCGCCCAGGCCTGATTTCCCGCCAGGACAGAGGCCCGGTGTGTGTTTCGAGGAATTGGGCGATGAAGGGTGAGGTAGGGGGTCCTACTTTATTGCCGTATCCAATGCCACGCGGGGTCAGCACTCAGGAAACACGTGCTGTGTGGGTCAGCAGTTGAGTTCAGAAACCTGGAAAATTCAGCAGTGTAGGCTTTGGGCATGACCCGTCCAGCCTTGGGGCTCTTTCTTTCTCTGAATTTCCTTCCATGGCATCCTCCTCATCCCAGGGGCCCCTGTTCCCATATGGCTGTTGGCAGCTTCACAGCTTCCTCTGCCTCCCCTCCTGGGCCCTGGTGTGGCTGGGGCAGCTAGTGGCTGTGCAGACCCCACAGCCGGTAGATCGTTGGTGCCAATGCCTTGGGCCTGGGTTACCTGAGTCAAGGACTCTAGTGCATGGCTCAGCTCACCCCGAATGCCTGGATTGGAAGGCCTTGGTTGCAGAAGGGTGGGGTTTGGATATCGAAGGACAACCTGCAAAGCAGAAGGGGAAATGGCTGTGCTGGATGGGCAGCTGGAGGAGTCTGTTCAGAGCCTGGGACCCAGTACAGACACAGAGCTGACATGGACAATGCGGTGACACAGCCACCGTGGAAGTGGGCAAAGTTACAGGCTTCAGACCGACATGGAGGGGCTGGTCTAAAACGATCCTCCTTTTCCTTTAATCCTAGCAACTGCTGGCTTATGGGGTGGGAGAGTGAGATCTGTGGTGGCCACGAGGAGAGACAGGGATTTTAATTAAACCCCTCTTTCTGGGAGAGGGGAATAGCCATTTCTGTAGGGCAGTGAGAATCGTCATCTCAGGCAGCTCAGGCTGCTGTAATGAAACACCATTGACTGAGTGGCTTCTGAACAGCAGGAATTTGTTTCTCACAGTTCTAGAGGCTGGAAGGCAGGATCAGGGTGCCGCACGGGTCGGTTCTGGCGTGGGCTCCTTCCTGGTTGGCACACACCTCTCTGGCCCTGACACAATGCGAGGGTGAGGGATTTGCTGTGCCCCTTTCTGAGGCACAAATCATATTCAAGGAGTTCCAGCCTCAGAAACTCATCACCTCCCAAAGACCTCCTGACAGCATCACATTGAGGGTGAGGATTTCAACCTGTGTTTTGGGGGACAGGCAGGCAGTTCGTGACCGTCACCCTCTTTGTGTATATCTGACTCAACATTGAGTCTGCATTCAGCTCTCCAGGGGACAGAGCCTGTGTGGACACTGAGCAAGGTCAGAGCTGCAAGTATGTACACACTGGGGGCACGGGAGCTGCCAGGGGTGTGAGAACGCGGTTTCATGTCAATTGGAGCTGCTTTCCTGGCAAATGTACTCATAAGCTATCCTGGCAACATATGCTTTTCACGAAGAGTGGATCAGGCAGTGGAGGCAGCAGGCGGTGTTGCCAGAAGCTTGGAACTGATGGGCAGCAGAGAAGGGGCAGAGGCCATGACCTTGGCCATGCCAGGTGTCTGCTCTCCAGGCCTCACACCTGTGACTGTGCAGAGACCGAGCCGACCGGGGCTTGCCGGCCAGTGTGGCTCTCATGCAGGTGATTATTGGGGTGTGCTTTCTATGTAATGTTCCCTCAACCCTATGCCCACCCTACCAATTTCTGTGCCTAGCAGAAATCATGCTGCGTTTCCTTGATGAAGCCTTGAGTTTCCTATGGAGATGTAGGAATAAAACGATTTGGCTCACGTCAAAATACTTTGCAGTGAAGCTGCACGGAAGAGGATTCTAGGCTTCCATTTGATGTTTTCAACAATACCTGAGTGTTACAGGACCGTTTTGCTTGTTAAAATGCACCAGATGAAAAAGGCTACTGGTTAATAAAGGAGACTTTTTACATTAGCACAGAGAGGGTGGCTTGAGATAAATTCAGCATAACATAGGTGTGTTTGTAAGCCGTCAAAGGGACCATCTCTCTGCTGGCGACACGTGTTTTCTGGTATTGGTTTTGTTCTGAAAAAGGATGACTGGCATTCGGTAGAGTCATTCCAAAATTCACCTGGAAGGTGTCCACATGGTGCCTTGTTTTCTCCTGACATTCTGGGCACCACGAGGAATTATTACTGTCTTCAGCACTAGCAGGAGACTTTTCCTGAATACCTGCTCCTCTTTGGCATCGTGGGTGTGAAGGAGTCAGAGTGACCCTGTCTTCATGGAGTTTTCAGACACCATGGGGACAGTGTAGCATTAGTGTCAGGCTTGGGTGGGACGCAGGTTTTCCTCAGAAAACAGCTGCCGATTCCAGGATGGCCCTCGACCCCCCCTCCCTCTGTTCCTCTGCGTCATGTCTGAATTAAGGCTGTTCTATCGTAGCGGGGTTATCATGTTAGCTGGAACTGTGCTTTTTTTTTTTACCGGGCAGTAAGTAAATTAATGGTACATTTGCCAAGGACAGCGAGGTTTGATTTGATGAATCCAGTGGGGAAAAGAAGAGGCTTGGCTGGGTGGGGACATGTATGATGGGAGCAGAATGGAGCAGCCATGCAGGCTGTTGGGATGGAGGGGCTGCGCCCGCATTTCCATGGGGTCCGTCGATGTTTGTGGCATTACACCTGAACCTCTGTCTCTACTTCTAACACCCGCATAGTGAGAAAGCCCCTGACAGGCCTGAGTTGTTACTTCCCACGGCCATCACTGGGAAGTGCCCCGGACGACTCTCCTGGCTGGTGACGGCCCTGGGCCTGGACACTGGCTTTGTCGTGAGTTGTTTCTTCTTGTGGCCATCGCTGGGAAGTGCCCCGGATGCCCCTCCTGGCTGGTGACGGCCCCGAGCCTGGACACTGGGTTTGTCCTGAGCTCTACGAGGGGCTTGGGCTCCATGCGCAGCAGGCACCTGTGGATCCCTTTGGACGTGAGATGTTGGCGCTCGGCTTGGAGGCCACCGCGATCTGGGTGTGGTCAGGACCCGGCTCATCCTTTGGAAAGAGAGCACCTTCCCAGGGGCCCCTCTGAGGTGCGTAGTCGTGCAGTGCCCTCACAGGATGCCCGGTCCTCCGAGAACTTCTCGCCATTCCCCTGGACCCTCAGGTGTGGGAGTCAAGTGTGGTGTGTGTGTCATGGGCGGGGGTGCTGAGGACACCACGTGCCTGCTCGTGCGAATACCCGAGGCGCTGCGTGGGCTCGTTTCCAAGGGCCCTTTGGCATCTGGGGACCTGTGGGTGTCTTTCTACTGGCAGGAAATAATGGGTGGCCCATGTTAATTTGTGTCTTTTTTTGTCAAAAAGCCCTAATGTCAACATTGCTGTACTGCTATTGGAACCGCCCACCTCAGGCTCACTGGCCCTCCTGTTTCTGGGCTGCTGCAGTGTTGTGTTGGGATAACTGTGTTAACTTCGTTTGAATTTTCTTCCTGTTCTTTTGGAATAAGTGTTGATAGCTTGTGCTGCTTGTTCACCCCAGAGGCGAGGGTGTCCTTTAGGCCTGGAGGAGCACAGCCCGTGCAGGGAGGTGCCGGGTCTCTGCCTCTCGTATCGTCCACAGCCCTCTCTACATGTCTGCTCTTCACTCCTCATGCCCACGGCCAGGGTCAAGGGCCGCTCGCTCTGCTGTTTGAGATCCTTGGAAAAGGTGGTGTTTACACTGAAGGGAGATTGGGGGTGTGCGGCTGATTTTAAATAGGAGGAAATGATGGTGACAGAATGAGCAATGCCTATCACTTAGTCTCAGGCTTGAGAAATTGTGTTTTAGAAGCAAGGTATCCCCAACTCCGGTTTTCTTCAAATTAAATCTTTTAAAGAGTTCACAAATATAAATAGTTAAAGCCTAAAAACTATGCAAGAGAGGGCCTAGAGCCCAAGCCACTGCCAACTGTGACTCCAAGACACCTCAGAAACTTGGTCCTCCTCCTCAGAGAACTCCGCTTCTACTCCTCCCTCCACACTGCTCCCTCCACACTCCTCTTCCACCCCCTCCCCTTCTTCCTTCCCCTTCCCTTCTTCCTTCCTCCCCTTATTCCTTCCTCCCCTTCCTCTTCTTCCCCCCCCCGTCCTTGGGCAACCTCCATGGAACTCTGGTTGAAAGTTACTGCTCTATAGGGCCGCCCATTTGATAGACGAGCACGCTGAGGACCAGACACAAGTGACTGACTCAGACCCGCGCAGAGGCTGGCCCAGCTCGCATGCGTCTCCTGCCTCCCGTAACACTGGGTTGTCCCTAATGGAAGAGAATCAATGATGCTGCTTCACTGATCTCCTCCAGGGAAAACAGGGTGATAACAGGTTATAAACATGGGAACGTTTTGGAAAAGCCGTCGTCCACTTGTCATCTCCATCTCTCCTGCCCGGAAGATGTAGGGAGAACCTGCCTTCAGCCCACCTTCATCCCATAACAGGACAGAGAACAAAGGGGCAGAGACCCAAGTCCTGTCAGTGCCCTCAGGAAACCCCCTGTTTCCTCCTCATGGTGGAAGTGGAAACCATCCCGCTGGACTAGATCTTCCCGGGAAGCCCCTCCACCGCGAAAGCAAGGAATCTGGTTTGAGCAAACACCATTCTTGGTGCCATCACTTTCTGCAGCTGAACCCTGCATACCTGGCCCATTAATCTTGCTAGTCCGGTGTTACTGGGTCCTGGGAGTTAATGTGGTCTCATGGCAGGTGTTTACCGTTGTGTTCAGAGAGGAGAATAGAACTTTATTTTGTTGAAATCAGATGATAACCATTGCCATGTGATTCCTTGGGTTGGTTGGGGCGGGTAGTGCTCAACACTTTTCCTGAGGGCTAAGTTCTAGTTTGAGACCGTCTCACTTTGTCGCCCAAGCTGGAGTGCAGTGGTGCGATCTTGGCTCTCTGCAACCTCCGCCTCCTGGGTTCAAGCAATTTTCCCTGCCTCAGCCTCCCAAGTAGCTGGGATTATAGGTGTGTGTCACCACGCTTGGCTAATTACAAAGATGTTTAATACAGGCTGGGTTTTGCCATATTGGCCAGGCTGGTCTCGAACTCCTTGCCTCAAGTGATCGGACCACCTTGGCCTCCTAAAATGCTGGGATTACAAGCTTGAGCCACTGTGCCCGGCCCGATCCTGACATCTTTTAAAGCTGCCTTCATGTACCAAAAGCCAGTCTATGTTTGAAAATCAGGCTTGAAGAGCCTGGGAGGAGAGGGATAAACTTCAGCTAGGTAAATAACTATACATATGTTAAAAATATGGGCCAAAATCTACCGCAAATGTTAACTCTTCTGCTTTGCATTTTATATCCATTTATGGTTATTCTTTCAGTATTAAGATTTTTAAAGATTCTTTTGATAATTATGAACAAATTACTATTAAAACTCAGCTGCATTTGTAACACTTTAAAGAACTAATTGTATGACATTATTTTTCCTGGAGGCATTTTGGATTGTTACATAATTAATGTTTATCTCTTTGCCAGAAATCTTTTTTTTTCTTTTCCAGAACAGAAACCTGAAAAGAAACTTTCCTTTGCATTAAGTGTTATTTCACTGTGTGACAATCAATTTTTGCATATGAGAACAAGATCATCGTGTATTTTTGGGATAATTCTTGCTTAATAGTGATAAAGCTAAGTGTTAAAATTATGAAACAACTTGTTTCTTTGAAAATTACTATTTGCCTGCTCACCAGGTGAGGGCTGATGAGACCGTGAATGTAAAAGTTAAATTGTATTTAGCTTGTATAAAAGAAGTTAACAAAATTTTTTTTTTTTTTTTTTGTGCTACTACTGAAGTCGCTTAGCTGTGGAAATGAGGTTATTGCAGGCACCTAGAATTTTATCTCCTTCACTTCTACAATGAGAAGAAATTCTCCAACAAGCACAGGAATCTGACTTTCTGATATTGAGACTCCTAGGCATCAAGCCCCGTGGAAGGGTTGGTGATTACGTGAGCGTTGGCGTTGGCGTTGATGTGGGCACCCTCCAAGCTGGACGCAGGGAGCAGGGAAGGGCAGGACAGGCCCCTCAGGAGCCATGAGAAAATAAAATGTTGGCAGCAGTGGTGAGGGTTAATGTCAGGGGCCAGGACGAGGTGGCGAAGGGAGCATGTGCCTCAAGGCAGCCCTGGAACCCGCAGTCCCTAGAGTGAGGTCTGGTCTGCAGGGGATGTGGACGGCCACGTGGCGAGGCCCACAGACAGCCTGGACTTCGCTGCCTCAGAACTCCGGTGGACGCTGCAAACAGCCCCACAGGGTTGCAGTGTATATTCCTCGGACAGAGAGAAGGTGCTTGGAACTGTTCCCGGCATGAAGCCAGCACCCTGTGAACAGTGGCCGCTGCTGTCGTGACTGAGTGCTGTCCAACTTGGGGGCATTTGCTCTGCTCAGTTCACTTAATTAGGCAAGGAATGGGGTTACCCTGCCTTCAACAAGCTTGACGCATTGAACGAGGACTCAGTCGATAAAGTACTCTGTAAATACGCTCTCCCGGCTAGAGTGAGGAAAGCCCAGGGAGCAGTGGTTCTTCAGTATTAGGTGTTTGTGGCGGGGCCAGCTGTGCGGCTGCCAGAGCGAATGTGACCGGGAAGCCTCTGTCCCCGCCGGGCGGTGGCCAGCGTTTCTGTTACACGTGCCATAGGCAGAAGGTGGGCACTGCTGGGAAACTTGTTCATATTGCTGTTTTCTGATTAGAAATTCAAGGTTTCTGAGCATCCTACATCAAATTTGTACATTGCTGAGACTGTACACATTTCAACACTTGTTTTTTTCTGCTTTTCGGATCCATATAACCTGGCATTTGGCCGTGGCTTCCAGGACAGGCTGGATGCAGAGTGAAGTCCTCTCCTCACTGTCAATGTTTGCAGATGTCTTTTTGTAAAAACTTTGTATTTCTTGAGAGTCTCAATTAGGTTTTTACTTAACTAGACTTTTAAAATTGCCATGCACATAACTCTCCCAGTTACACTCGTGAGCTAACGTGGGTTTTTGGTTTTACTTTGATGAATGTTTAACATTTGGATGCTGGATGTGGGGGTGGAGGTCATTTATCTGCTTTTCATTTCCTTCTTGGTTATACTTAGAGACTTTCAGGTAAGGTGTGGAAAGCGTGGTACAGGGTGAATTGCAGGCTGCAGTGTGGCGCGGTGGAGGAGAGGCGGGGCTGCAGTGTGCACAGTGGATGAGAGTAAAGAGATTTCCATCCTCGAGGGAAACACACAACAAACAATTTTAAAAACTGATCATCTAGCTTGCATGAGGTCCAACACATTCAGTTTGCAAAGTTTAACTTCCAAGTTAACTTAGTAACTTTTCCCCTAAGTCATTAATTTAGTAGCTTATGTTTAAATATATGTTTTGTCTAAAGCAAGTCATAAATTCTAAAATGAATGACTAAACATGTAATAATTTAGGCATACAGCACCTGAAGGGAAAACTGCCAGTATGCTAAAATATTGGATACAGATGCTCAAAAAATGTAATTTAGCATTCTTACAATGCATGTGCTTTTAGCATGTAACTTTGTGAGTAGTTTTGAGCTATATTTGTAGGAATGTGTATATCTTGAATACTTTAGGGCACCACTGCAGATGTGTGCATGAGAGGTATAAATGCTGAATGTTCTTCTCCCTTCCCTTAAATGAAAAAGATTAGCTCCCTTCATTTTTATTTCTACTTTGTTTTGAAGTGGACTCTCGCTCTTGTTGCCCAGGCTGGAGTGCAGTGGCACAATCTCGGCCCATTGCAACTTCCGCCTCCCGGGTTGAAGTGATTCTCCTGCCTCAGCCTCCCCAGTAGCTGGGATTACAGGCACCCACCACCATGCCTCGCTAATTTTTATATTTTTATTAGAGATGGGGTCTTGCCATATTGGCCAGGCTGGCCTCAAACTCCTGACCTCAGGAGATCTGCCCACCCCGCCCTCCCAAAGTGCTGGGATTACAAGCATGAGCCACCACGCCCGGCCAGCTCCCTTCTGTAATGATTTATACAGTTGTTTTTGCTTTTTGTTTTTTTGAGACGGTGTCTCACTCTGTCGCCCAAGCTGCAGTGCAGTAATGCAAATCTTGGCTGACTGCAGCCTTCACCTCCTGGGCTCAGGTGATCCTCCCACCTCAGCTTCCTGAGTAGCTGGGACTAGACACATGTTACCACGCCCAGTTTTTTTTTTTTTTTTTTTCAATAGAGACAGACTTTTGCCATGTTTTCCAGGCTGGTCTCGAGTTCCTGGGCTCAAGCAATCTGCCGGCCTCAACTTCCCAAACTGCTGTGATTACAGGCGTGAGCACCACATCTGGCCCATTTTTTTTTTTTCCTTCTAGGATTAGGAGTCGACTTTCAGAAAACCCTTCAACCTTGCAAGCTTAATTTTCCATAAAAATATTCCTCTAGGATAAAAACAAGACACAAAGTAGTATGTGTGGACTGCAGTTAAAAATTTTCAAGACAACGTAGCTTAGGAAGGTTGACATTTACAAAGAGCAGGAGGCCCGTTCAGTGCCTTCTAGGCACTGGGAATGGCGGTCTGTGGGCGACTCTAACGTGTGCGGCGTCCTGAGACGTGATCGTGGTGTTCACGCTTTTACCGAGGGCCTCCTGGGAGTACCAGAGGCTCTTCTTCTGCAGTCGGCCAGCTAGGCAGCAGCTGCTGGAGAAGGAACAAACAGTAAAAGACAGATGTACACGGTGTTATTGTGGCAGAGAGGTTAAAACCAGGCTCACTTTGTTCTTTTTAAAAGACTAATAATGAAGTCCTTAAATATGTTCAGGATTTCAAAGCAGTTGTGGGTGTGTCTGTGTCTCTAGCTCCCATTCGGGTGCTTCCTGCGAAGAGAGCTTAGAGAGGCCGCCTTTCCTTGATGAGGTGACAGAGCCTGGAGAGGTGTGAACCCCGTGGTGGTGGGGTGACTGACCTGGGGTCAGGCTGGGTCAGCGTGGGGATCCACCCCCACTCCACGTTTCTGTAGGGAATCCACAGTTCTAAGTCTTTCTGATATGGGTAAAATGAACCTGGAAGGGGTGTTATTTTTTAAGAAGTAAGTACCATGCTATTTTTTCCTCATACTTTTCCGTGTTTAAGCAGCATTGAAGGATAAGGCACTGGTAGCATGTTGGTTTGGAAGTAATGTTGTTGGTTATTTTCCGTTGAATCTGACCCTAAGGTTGCCTGGTAACACAAGTTTTCCTTTAACAACATGGGACTGTGTTGAATCTGTCGCCCCATTGGCTGAGCCGCCTGAAATCAGTGTGGTGGCAGCTGAAGAGGCCTCTTCCCCTTAGAGGAAGGCGCTGGATTGGCAGGAGGCACCCCTCTTGATTGAGGGAGTGAGGCGGGTTTACAGGGACCCCACGTGGCACCTGCGGCTCTGTCCTACCCCCTGCTAGTTGGCCAAGCAGCCTCACGACAGTGTGCTGAGTGTGAATGTTCACTGGGGCAGGCCAAGGCTTTTGTTCCAGAAACACTGACTTCAGAAACGGCCGGCCATGTGTGTTGAGCATGGCAAGAAAGACTTAAGTGCGTCTTAAACCTCTTGAACAAAGCAAGTTGATGTTTCAAATGCATCTCGAAGGCTAATGACTTTGCTATGGTCAATATTCAGGAGAAAAGAGGGTTTGATGAAATAGAAAGACAGGAGTGGCAAGTGATGTGCTTGTGCCCCGTGTGACTAAGTGATGTCCTGGCCGTTCCACACCACGGCCTCTGAGCAGCCAGCCTGCAGATACTTGGTCAATTTAGATATCCCTGATCTCTGCAGAGGTTTGATCAGGTAGCCCAGGAGCAGATAAACACAAACGCTGACTGGAAACCCTGGCACATGGAGGCACTAGAAACAGCAAGCTGCTATTAACATCATAGTAAGAGACAGTTGCCTGCTCTCTTAGGGGTGTCAGCTTCTTTTGCTTCTAGACTTCCATCTGTGTTACAATACAGTTTTGTTCAGTTTATCCCCATTACTCCGCTGTCTTCGCTGTTAAAGCCTCAGCCAGCACTTAGCTCTGACACTGCAGGAATTTGACTGTGCGGCTGACCAGGCCTCCCTGGCATGGCTGTAAAGCAGGCGAGAGCTTTCCGGAAGGTGGTGACAAGACCCCGAGGCAGAAAAGAGCGTTGCTGGTCCACATACGGCAGTGCACCTGCAGCAGAGCATGTACGTGCACGTTCAGGCTAAACAGGTGTAGGAGAGAAGAAAACTGCCTATGATTAATCACTTAAAATGTCACACACCCAACCCTTGAGACCCTGGCACATAGAGTAGTAGGGGTCTTGGAGATGGCAGGTGTGCTTAAGTCTGATTTTCTCGCTTGACTTTTCCAGCAGCGCTTTCCTCATCTCCAAGCTGGGGCTAAAAACTGCCCCGCATAGATTTGTGCATGGAACCGTGCGTGTAAAGTGGGGTAGCCCCAAGGACCTAGGAAGGACTCGTGGTCAGTGTCGGTGGTCATGCGTGCTGTACGGTTCCCCCAGGAAGACGATTGTTACAGATAACTCCCTCTGTTCAACGTCACTGAATGTAAAAGGTGGGACCTTGGCTTCTGATGTGTCTGGTTTGCTGCAGGCCGCGCTGCACCCCGTGGTTCCTGAGCCCTGGGCTGAAGTACGCCCTGCTGCATCGCCTGTGTCTCTTTTGCTGTGTAACTTAGAGCTCCTGCCCTGGGAAACTTCCTCGCGCCTGACAAGCTCCACAGTTTGCAGGAAGACCTGTCTGAAGCGTGGACTGCGAGGAGCCCCGCCTTGACCCTGTCCTCTCCAGGTTGGGAGCGACTTTGTGGGGTTTGTCGGCTCTTCTCTCAGGTGTCCCGTGTCTCATGGATCAGCCGACGAGCCCCGTCTGGAGGAGCACTCTGCAAAACGCTGCCTGCCACCCAGATCTCCTAGCGCAGAGTGAGGCCACATCTGCAGACCATACCGCACAGAGTCCCGGGGCATTCGGCAAGAAGGGGAGTGGGATGTGTGTGAGTTCCCACTGCGGAAGCCGGCTCTGCTCCGTACTCTGCGTGCGGGGTGCCTGATGTTCAGACCTGCTGTGTCTATCGGGGGCCATGGCGAGGTGGTGGGAGTGGGGGCGGGGAGCAGCGCGGATGGATCCAGGGAAGGACTTAGTTGAATCCCAGCTGTCCACATACCTGTTGCTGGTCTTGGACAAGCTCCCTAGTTTCTCTGGGCTTCGGTTTGATTGTAAGACAAGGGCACCGCCCCAGTCTGAAGATGTCGGTGTGTGCGGGAATGCCTGGCGCAGTCACGATGGGTTTTCCATCAGCCTCCTCCTTGCCCCTCCCTGGGTCAATCAGTATCCATGCGTGCCACAAGTAAATTCCAGTCCCTCCGAAAAACCAGTTGACCCGAGTTTTATGGTCAAGCATGGTGAGTGTCCTTGCCAGGACATGCCACTAGATGTCATGGGCCTGCTCCTCTATGTCCACAGCAATCCCCGGGACAGGCTGGTTCAGGACGTGGGAGGTGGGAGTCGGTGTTGTACCTAGGTCAGGCTAAAGTCAAAGGCTCATTTGCTCTGTGAGGGGTGATCAGGATGACATATCAAAAGGAGCCCCGTGGCTGATTCTGGAGATGGATGGTCGGGTCGGATTGGCCCCCCTCCAGCACGTATTTCGAGTGATGCCTTCCCTGGGTCAAGCAGCCCTGATCTGTAGCGCACAACTTTCCAGCTCCAGCCAATCTGGTCTTGCCCTGTCCTTCCAAGAAGGTAGGTGCGGCGAAGTTGCCTTTAAGCGGCTCCTTCTGGACACCGCAGGGCGGCAGCAAGCAAGCATGGGCGGCTTTTTTCTTACGTTGACCAAAACACGCGGGGCCAGCTTTGCACGATCCCATTCAGCATCACACGTGTGCATCGGCCACTCACCTGTCCATCTGCCACAGACAGGCTTGGACAGGACCATTGAGTAGCCTTTACTGCAAAGAGCCTAAAGGGCTCACAGGAAAACCGGAACCAGCGCAATGGTAACAGCGCAGCAATACCTGTCATTGATCAAGGGGTATTCTGGGCCGGACATGGTGTTAAGTGACCCAGTTCGGTTAGCACTCTTAGAATTAACCCCCTTTTGCCTATCAGGAAATCGAAGACGGAGGGCATTAACGCCAGGGAGCAGGGAGTAAGGGGACACACAGAGGGGCTGAGGGGCTGGGCGCTCTGAGCCCACGGATCCGCCCCCAGGCCCCGGCTGCACGGGCACCAGAGTTGCTGTTCTGGAGGGGGTGAGGAGCTCTGGGGAAAAGATGGAGCCTGACGTGGGTAAGATTTGGATATTTTCAGAAGAGATTTTCAGCCTGGAAGGAGGGTGTAAGTGACTGAATCGGAGTGACGAGCCAGATAGCCCAGCTGCAGGAGCTCCCCTGTGGGGTGAGGGAGGAAGGCCTTGGGGGCACGTGGCTGAGCAGAGGCGCTGGGTCGCCAGGAGCCGCCGTGGGTTTGGAAAGGGGGAGAAACGCAGCGCCCTGCACTGCAAGGGCACTGAGACGTGGTTGCGGTTCTTCCTGACCGTGACAGGCACAAATGGTACTGATGGTGGAATGCACGGAGTCTGCCTTCAGAGAACTTCTCCTGTCTTTTAAAACCTGGGCCTCTCATTTAAACTTGGTGGCCTCAGGTGAATGGTCAGAAACAGTTTCTGATGAGGTTGCAGAGATTGTGCGTGGCCTCTGATTGTGCACAGCCTCTGATTGTGTACAGTCTCTGATTGTGGCCTTTGGCCTCTGTGTGGCCTCTGTGGCCTCTGTGTGATCTCTGATTGTGTGTGGCCTCTCATTGTGTGTGGCCTCTGTGTGGCGTCTGATTGTGTGTGGCCTCTGTGTGGCCTCTGATTGTGCTCAGTCTCTGATTGTGCTCAGTCTCTGATTGTGCTCAGTCTCTGATTGTGGCCTCTGGCCTCTGTGTGGTCTCTGATTGTGTGTGGTCTCTGTGCAGCCTCTGATTGTGTGTGGTCTCTGATTGTGCTCAGTCTCTGATTGTGGCCTCTGATTGTGAGCGGCCTCTGATTGTGGGTTGTGTGAGTTTCCCAGGATTAAGTAGATGAGCCTCGTGCTGGGGCAGGTGTGCCTTGTGTTGGGCATGTGGAGGAGGAAGAAGTTTAACCCATCCCCTCTTTGGGAATGACAGGGCAGTAACAAAGGTGGTTGATTTATACATGGCCATCCTCATGAGGTGAGGACCTGAAAGGTTTACTGCGTTCCTGGAAAGCTGCTCTGGGCATCACCATCACTGGTCATGGACAGCAGCTCAGAAGCCCGCTTAAGGTGCAGGGAGGGAGTGGCGCTGGTCCTGTCTGTGCCCAGGCTGCTGGTCACTCCGATGGCCAGGCGATGGCTGCTTTTGCACGAAGCTGGGGTCAGAGTTAATTTGGGTAGTGTCGGCTTTGATTTAGGTCAAGACTGGTCAGTCTTCCTAAAATACTAGCCATGAAAGCTTTCATAGATTGTAGTTCTTTGGGAGGTTCCTATGTGGTTTTTAGATGTTTAAAGCATAGGGCCCATGGCCAGTGTTGAATTACATTTTGTTCAGTGTAACTGACAGGACACTGGACCTGAGTCCCAGGCCTGCCACGGGGTTCAGGGAGCTTCAGAGAGGGGGATGTTTGTGCTGAAGTTTTCGCAGATGGGATGGGACATGGGCACGGGGCTGGAATGCTCTAACCTTCAATCTTCAGTCATCGGTACTGAAAGGAATGTGCAGCAACAAACTCACCTGTGAGCACGCATATCGTTTTCAAGGATTGACGAACTTTTGAGAAATATCTGAAGACTTTTCAAGTTTTGAAAGAAGCCGGGATGACACTGGAAACGTCAGGTGTCTTGGCTAGTGATCAGGTCCATCACCACACACACGGTCCCTAACCTCGCACACCTCTGATCCTGCACAGTGGGTGACCAGGTCTGTAACCTTGAAAGCTTCTGATTAGGTGCAGCTGGTGACTAGGTCTATAACCTTGCCTGGCTCTGATTGGACGCAGCAGGCAACCAGGTCCCTAACGTCGCACACCTCTGATCATGCACAGCGGGTGACCAGGTCCATAACCTCACACTTCTGTGCACAGCAAGTGAACAGGTCTCTAACCTCAAAAGCTTCTGATTGGGTGCTGGTGACCAGGTCTGTAACCTCGCATGGCTCTGATTGTGCACAGCTGGTGACCAGGTCGCTAATCACACACACCTCTATTCGTACACAGCGGGTGACCAGGTCCATAACCTCACACCTCTGTGTATAGTGGGTGACCAGGTCTGGAACCTTGCAGACCTCTGATCGTGCACAACAAGTGACCAGGTCCATGACCTCATGCCTCTCTGCACAGTGGGTGACCAGGTCCATAACCTCACACCTCTGATCGTGCACAGCTGGCGGGTGCAGGACCCACTTCAGTGAGGGGCTGACTTCCCAGATGTGAATGGGGAATGCTGTGTGGCTCGCTAAGCTCCTCCATGCTTTGGGGGCTCTAGGCTGTGGCCGGCAAGTAGGATGTTGTCCCAGGAGGCTGCTATGTGTTGGGGATGGGAGGCAGCTGCAGGGCGGAAGTAGGATGTTGTCGTAGGAGGCCACTGTGGGTGGGGTGGTGGGATGGGAGGCAACTGCAAGGTGGAAGTAAGATGTTGTCCCAGGAGGCTGCTGTGTGTGGGGGAGGGAGGAGGCAGCTGCAGGGTGGTGAGGGCATGCGTATTACTGGGAGTGGTCTGATCCATGCCTTCTGCACGTGAGTTCTGGTGATTATCTTCCGGTATGTTGATGGATCATTCAGCGCCCCCATCACATTTGACATGAACTGTACTCTGTGAGTGGCCCTGCCCCGGGTCATGACCACACGCTGGACTTGAGCTGTGGGAGCCACATGGACAGTTGGAGGCCTCAGACCCTAGGGCTACACACACCGAGATTTCCCGGCTGCGTCTCCCCAGGCCTCGTGCTGATCTCCCTTGCTGCTGCTGTCCCAAACCCTGACATGGCACAGCTTCCCTGTCAGAAGATGTCATTGAGCTTGTCTGCTGTTCGTAAATCTTACGCACATTTGGATACGTTAGCTTCATGCAGAAGTGCTGCAAGCAGGAGATAACGGAGTCTTGGCGCCACCTGGTGGTCTCCAGGAGTCTCTCTCCACCTGCAACCTAGCAAGTCAAGGTTACCTGAATGTGTCCTCCGAAGGTAACAAGCATGGGAAACATGTCAAATGCCATGCAGTGCGAGGTGGTTCTGGGAATACCAGTACACTCTCGGGCTGCCAAATGTCATGTCGTGTAGATGTCACAGCCTCCTTTTCTTTGTCACTTGTGTTGCTAATCCCCTGGATTTCTCAAATCTCTGGATTTCTCAGGTTCTTTACTTCTCCAGGAAAAAAACCTGCCCCATTGTCCTGTTACCTCTGAAAGGGGGCTTTTACAGCAGGAGGTGATGCAGCAGCTGTCAGTATAGGCACATGCTGCAGGATCCTACTAGTTCAGGTGCACCCAGAGGGAATATAGCTGGGCAGGTGGTCCCCATCTCCTGGGTCTCCGGGCACCTCTAAAGGCCCCAACCAGAGTCCTCCAACCCACCCGCGAGGCTAGCGCAGCAGCAACGCGACCCCACCGGCAGGGACCCCGCCCACCTGTGGCGCTACCCCCCGCCTCCGCGACCTCACCCACCGCTAGCGTGGCCCCCACCTACGACGACCGTCGCGTAGGTCCTCCTGCCCACACCCGCCCCCGGCCAGCCCCTGCCCCTTTCTCTGCCCCTTTTCCTGCCCCTTTTCCTGCCCCTGCCCCTAGCCGCGCCCCCACCCCAGCAGCCCCTCCCGTGCGTGGGCCCCGCCAGTCATCGCCCTTTGGCGCTGGGGCCGGGCGGGGGCGCGGGAGGGGCAGCGTTTCCGAGTCGGGCGCGCACAGGCAGGGTCTCCATTGCCTGCTGCGCACCCGGACTAGCGGCTCCCCTCAGCCTCCTCTCCTTGGACGCCGACGACTCCCGGGCTCCCAAGGGCACCTTGCGGAAGTTCCTGGAGCACCTCTCCGGGGCCGGCAAGGCCATCGGCGTGCTGACCAGCGCGGGGGATGCCCAAGGTACGCGCCCCCTTCTGGCGGCGAGGGAGGGACGGACGCAGAGAGGGGAACAGGGCGAAGGGGAGGGAGGGACGAGGCAGAAGAGGGGGGAAGCGATGGGAGGACCCGGGGAAAGGTGGGGAAACGATGGGAAGAACCGGGGAGAAGAGCGGGGAAGCGATGGGGGAGAACTGGGGAGAAGCCCGTGCCCGGGAGCGGCAGGGGTACCTGTGGGGCGGCGTGAGCCGGCAAGGCAGCCCGGGGGTCCTTGCCGGGTGGGGCGGAGGAGGAAGGGATATGGCGGTAGGAACCTCCACCCGGAAGATAGTGAGCTTTCCACCCCATCCGGTTTATGTTTTAAATTGAACCTGGCAGACGGGGTCGCCTGGAGCACCCTCGGGGGTCGTTCTGCCTCTGAGCTGTAGGACGGGGCCGGGCTTCACCTCCGAAGCGTGGGTACAGCGCGATCACTTCCTAAGTGGACCCTCGCCCCCCAACTCCGCCCCGCGCCACCCCCCAGCATGTCGAGGAAGAAACGGCCAGCCGGAAGAAACGGCCAGCCGGGTCCCCGCGGGCCTCCTGTCACCTTGAGCCCCGCGCGGCGTGGGCGGGGTCCCGGCTGCTGCAATGCGGGATGCGGCGCGGGTGCTCTGGGTTCCCGCCTGGCGTCTCCGAGGCGGTCTGGCAGCCCCTCGCGTTTCTGTTGGAAGATTTAAAAAAGGGTTTCCTGCGCTCGCATGTGCTGTCGCCTCCTGGCTCGTGACAAAACCGAAAACTAAAATGGGTCCCAGGCCCTCCTCGCCAGCCTCCGGGGACGGGAAGGACCAGGAAGCGGGGACTCCCGGACGTCAGCAGCGCCGCGGCGCGGGCTCTGGGCTTCCCCTGGCCTGCAATGTGGAAGCGGCTCTCCAGGAGGGGCCCGAGCCTGGGCCCACGACGCGGGCGCGCCGGGAGGACATTTAACATTGAAGAGCGGGAGGTGGTGGAGAGTGCGCTCCCCAGGCCCCGGGTACACGTAAGGGCGCCGCCGGTGCCCGGGTACAGGAGGGCGAGGCTTTCTTGGCCAGGTAGCCTTGTTAAATCCATCTGAAAGTCACAAATAACTAAGTATCAAGTCGTCACAGATCATTTAAGTATCCTGAATGAGATGGCTACGGAAAACATGAAAACATCGTTACTGGTTACGTGCATGATGCATCCAAAACATTGTTACCTGCACAGTGGCAGCACTGATATTTGTGGGCTTTTGAACGTGTGGACTGGAGTGTTAAGAGTCCTTCAGAGTTATGACAGTAGTTTGATTTGAATGTTCTTTTCTTGGCGAATAAATGCTGTACATTGAATTTACCCAGGAAACTAGGAAGGTGAACCCACACGAAGGACACAGGCCTGTGGGCTGCTCCAGGCGCCATTAGGGCGTTGCGGGGCCTGAGCCATGCCCTTCCCGCTCAGCCTCCTGAGAGCCTTGACTGAGCCATGCGCTTCCCGCTCAGCCTCCTGAGAGCCGTGACGGCGTCTCTGTTCTGCCTCACACTTGGACCCGCTAGTTTCATATTCTTGTTATGGTTCCGAGGCTACAAGCGGTTGGATTCTGTGAGTCACTCTCTGTCTTCCTCCTCCGGCTGCTTTCAAATGGGTCGTCTCTTTTTTTAGAAGTGTTTTTTAAGCAGTGATTGATGGGGTGAGTTGTAGTGCTGTCCTGAACTGCAGAGGGAGCGCGTTGAGGAACCTGGGTTTTGATGCTGTGCACATCAGCTGAGTGTCAGTCCCATTATTAAGCTCATTTCTTGGTCTTCTCATCGTTACTCAGACGCCTTAAAAAAAAAAAAAAGCAAACTCCTGCTTGCCGTCACTGGCTGAGTTTGGCAAATGGGTGTTTACCATGGAAAGAGGGGCATTTTGTCCTCTGGAACGTCTAAGGCGCCCTTTGGTGACGTGGTCGGTTTCTGACTACTCTATCCCATGGGTGTCCTTCCTGCTTCCACCTTCCCTTTCCGAACGCCTCCACCTCCAGGGCTTTAATTTTCCTTCTGTGTGTGTGCCACGCAGAGGTTATGACTATTGTGTGCCGTGTTTTTTTTTTCTTTCTTTCTTTCTTTTCTTTCTGCTGAGGGCCCAAAACTTGCTGTATCTCAAAAGAAGCAATTGCATCCATTTGTTCGCGATGAGCATAAATTACCCTTTAAGGGAGACTAATTGGTAAACCCGGCTGCTGTGGGTAGAAAGACAGAGGTGGCCACGGATCTGCCTCTTCGAAGCCTGCACAACCGTCCTGCTTTCTTTCTTCAATATCCGGGGTGGAGGGGGGTGGAGGTTAATTTTAATAAGCCCTTGCAACCAACAAAGCAGGAAAGTGCTAAGACATTGAGGTGTGAGATTTAAAATTACAACCAGCAGCCTCTCATTCTTCCTTCACTGAGGGTTGCCGCTTCGTTTTGGGGCTGCAGGGTGTGTTTGGCAGCGACACTGGCCCTTTGTGCTGTGCGACTCATGAATTGAGATAGTTCTTTACTAAGAGTTTTGTGCTGTAGGTATGAAAATGGGGAAAGAGGGAGCACTGTCCGGGGTGGAGAGGCGTGGAGAGACGCTGTGATATATAGCTAGTCCTTTTCTTCTGGGCTCCTGGTTTTAAATCTTTTTTTTTTTTTTTTCCTAACAGCTTGAAAGATGGTTTTTGGGTCTTAATTAAAAGATTGAAGACTGTGGGCCAGACCCAAACTAATTCCATTGGCATCAGGGAGAAGGATTGTTTACATATTTCTCTATAGGCATAATTGTTTTTTTATTTTTTGCTGAATTATTTGGTTAGTCAAATCATACATTAGAGAAGTAATATTAAAAATTAAAAAAATAAAAAATGTATCTGTAAACATATCCCTCTTCCATTCCAGTCTTTGTCTCTGTGTAATTTTAGAACCTTGGGCCATGATGTACATAAAGTTTATATTCTTTTAATATCTTGCTACTTCATTGTTTTCATGTTTAATCTTTGGGTTGATTTATCACAGGTTACTTGACCGTTTCTTACAGGTGTTTGGTTTAGGTTTTTTTTCCCCTTAACACTAATGTAAATTTGAGTGTTTGGCTAATAGTTTTAGCAGGATTTAAGGCAGAGCCTCAGTTAGGGCCGTGGATCGATTTATAGTCCCTAGTTTGAGGAGGGAGGTGGCAATCTGCCCTTTCTTCTAAAATTGATATGTTAAATCACAATGGACATGTACTTGATTTTGAGCACTTGGGACTCCCCTGGGGTTCACTGGTATTGCAAGGTCAGGGCTGGGGATCTTCTGCTGGAGAGGCCCCCAGCGTGCCCAGCGCAGAGTCCCGAGTGCGTTACTGCAGGACACAACCCCTGGGCTTTGTCCTCCAGCGGCCGTCTCTCCGGGAAGAGCTGACTGCAACAGGAATGAGGTCTATGCTCTGAAGCTCACAGTCAGCAGACCAGCAAAGGTCAGCACAGATGACCTTATTATATGAATCATTCATTTAGCAAGCATTCATGGAATACACACTCCGTGCAGTTGGAACTTAGAGTGGAAGGCCATCAGCTCACTATTGTCTGAGCAGAGCTTAATCTCTGGCTCCCTGTTGTAGCCTCCGCTCCTAGGAGGTGCACGGTGAGTGTTGGGGGACCCTCCACAGGCACAATTGCTGAACAAGGACCCCTCCCAAGGGCGTCAGCCCTGGGCCCTGAGCTCTGAAGAGGAGGAAGGCATTCCTAGGGCCGACTTCCCTTCTGGATACTGAGCTCTGCACAGAGAGAAACTCTTCCACATTCACTGCAGTGAAGTTCATACTTTAGAGGCTGGGGCCTGCATTTCCCAGAATTTCCATGGCCACAGGTGGTGGCTGCACCATGCGACTGGTGTCTATGTTCTCTGGAATTTCTGTGACCACAGGTGGTGACTGTACCATGTGACTGGGGCCTGCATTCCCTGGAATTTCTTTGGCCATAGGTGGTGGCTGTACCATGGGAATGAGGCTCTGTGTTCCCTGGAATTTCCATGGCCATATGTGGTGGCTGTACCATGCGACTGGGGTCTGCGTTCCCTAGAATTTCTGTGGCTGCAGGCTGTGGCTGCACCATGCAAATGGGGTCTGCATTCCTCGGAATTTCCGTGGCCATAGATGGTGGCTGTACCATGTGACTGAGGGTCTGCGTTCCCTGGAATTTCCATGGCCATAGATGGTGGCTGTACCATGTGTCTGAGGGTCTGCGTTCCCTGGAATTGCTGTGGCTGCAGATGGTGGCTGTAGCATGTGACTGAGGGTTTGCATTCCCTGGAATTTCTGTGGTCGCAGATGGTGGCTGTTCCATGCAACTGGGGTCTGCATTCCCTGGAATTTCCCTGGCCACAGGTGGTGGCTGCACCATGCATCAGGTCCTCTGTCTCAGGAGTTGGTGCCATTGTCTCTGTTACTCCCTCGCCTGACACAGAGAGGCAGTTCCTGACTTTATCACTCCCAGGAAACACACAGGCATCTGTTTTGGATCCTTGTTTTATTTCCCCATCACCTTTCTCATCAAAGGGAAATTCACATCCCTCTAAAGCTGAAAATGGTGTGGGGCCCCCTGGTGGTCTTTTTAAGGCATTATCAGCAGGTAAATTAGACCCTATGGGCCAGTGTACCTGAAATGAAAACAGAAAGATAAGTCGTGTCACTACACTTTGCTGGGAGATTCAGGGTCTTTTTCAGTGGCAGACTCATCCAAAGTAAGTTGTTGGTTCGCTGCAGATCTAGACGGTTAGCTGTGTCAGGATTAAACTTAGCCAGTGTCGACAGTGTGGAGCTTAATCCTCACGGAAGGGTGTCAAGTACAATGAAGAATAGCTGCCGAGTCTGCTATTGTCAGGAGAGGGGCAGGTACCTCTCTCGCTTAGCCCAGTGCTGCAGGAGGCGGGGCTCACGTCAGGCCGTAGTTGTGAGCAGGTTGGATTTTTAGCACGCTGGGACGGTAAAGCACAAACATCTATTTTTAACTTGTGGGTGACCTTCTTCTGTGCTGCTTGAGTCTCTGTAGGCCTTTCTCTGTTTCCTTCCTGAGGAGTCTGTGCCAGGGTCCCAAGCGTTCTCTGGGCTGCACTTCCGCGCCTGCCCACTGAGGAGCCTCCTTCTGGTGGCTGTGGGACCGGGCTGGGCCCACACTGTCAGCATCGTCCAGGGTAAGCAAGCCCGTCCTTCCACACCTCAGTGTCCCCAGCTGTTGAACAGGGCTAATCAACTGACCGTCAGGATTAATGGGGATCAGATGCACTCATCTCATAGCCCTGCTTGGTAAATAGCCACTTCCACTCTGTCCTCCAATGTGCTACTTTAGACTTGTTCTTTACCTCCATTTAGCCAGGTGATTCGAGGTGACAGTGACTATCAAGAGGGATGTACAGAGGAAATCAGTGGAAGAGAGCTCGAGGAGCAGACATGGGCGCAGGGAGCACAGTGCGGGGAGCAGGGGTGCAGGGAGCATAGGCATGGGGAGCACAGATAGGTATGGGGAGCATGATCGTGCGGAGGACGGGTGCGGGGAGCACGAGTGTGGGGAGCACGAGTGTGGGGAGCACGGGTGCCTGGAGCACAGGTGTGGGGAGCATGGGTGCGGGGAGCACAGGTGCCGGGAGCACAGGGTATGGAGAGCACGTGTGTGCTTGCATCTGACAGATGCTGCTGAGCATGTACTCTGTGCTCAGATGGGTCAGAGCCTCAGTGCCTCTTTTTTTAAAAAAAAAAAAATCTTTCTTTTTTTAAAGACAGGACTTCTGTCTTGCTGGTGGCCCCTTTTAGTCGATACTCTTTTAAGCCTGCTTTTCCAGAGGAAAGCTAGGAAGGATGGTCTGTATAGGTTCCAGTCTGGGCATATCTGGAAGAATGGCCTGTTTTAGGTTTGAGTCTGGCGTATCTAGGGACATCTTTGAACCTCCACTCAGAGTCCCAGAGCCACGTGTACAGGCTCCCCAAATGTCTGCTGGGATTTCCCCTCTGCTCGGGGATGATGAAGAGCAGAACCTCACCCTGCCACGACCTCTGGGGTCCTCCTTCCTGGAGGGCAGTGCCTTGGTGGCCAGTGTGTGTAGGAGGCTGGGTTGGCACCTTCGGGCTATGCTGTGCAGCGGGGGCTTATGCCATGGGCATTCTTGTGCTCTGCACCGGGACTGGTGATGTTGGGCATCCTCGTGCACTGTGGACCACATGCGGTGCACATGAGCCAGACAGCTCCTGGAACTCGGAGCCTGGCTCTGTCTCAGGCCACCCACCTGTCTGTGGCACTTCTGAGGGATTGTGGAGACCGTATGAGTCTGTGTCCCCACCCTCACTGGCTGGACACCTGTGCCAGGCTGGAGCTTTATGTTCCACCGTCCTCTGTTCCGAGTTGTGTGAATATTTATTTTCATTACCTACTCTCATGAGCTTTCCTTTAAAAAAAAAAAAAACTCAGAGACAGACTTTGAAGTCCCATGGCCCCTCCATTTGTGGACCTAATGGTATTGCAGAAATTATGGCTCCAATTATGTATAATAACTGGGGCTACTTTAAAAGTCATGTAAAGGAACAAGGTGAAGTGACCATTTCAAGTGGTACATCATGCTGGATTCTTAAGTGAACGTTATCAGGCTTTCAACACATTTTCTCTTTTTATTTACTTTGGCGAATATAATGGATGCTCAGAAGCTGTTGGAATTTAGTAAGAGGAAGTTATCCTTAAGGAGCTATTTAAGCAAGGGGACAGTTGGAGTAAACGTAAGTTATGAACACACACTTATTCCAAACCAGAGAAATAAAAGCATCAACTGTACTGGGGTTGAAACTTGGTTGCTAGTGTGCCTTTCCTGCCCACAGTGACTGTGGCAGTGCTGTGGCCAGGAAATTCTGGAAAGAAGACTTGGTGCCAGTGGTAGTTTTTGTGACGATTCATTTGCTTTCAGCTCAAGTGACTATAGCCCTACTTGCAAATGGCTGGGTCTCCACCAATGGACCACAACATTGACATAGGACAAATCAGAAATGGCCCTTGGGTTTTTAACAATTATTATTTTTAATGGACACATTATAGTATATACGCGTGGGATACAATGTGATATTTCAATACATGTTTATCATGTGTAAATAGCAAATCAGGGTAATTAGCATGTCCATCACCTCAAACATTTGTCATTTCTTAATGCTGGGAATATTTAAAATCCTCTCTTCTAGGTGCTTGAAAATATACAATAAATTGTAAACTATAGTCACCCTACAAGGCTATAGCACACTAACCCTTATTTTTACTATCTAGATGTAATTTTGTATCCATTAGCCAACCTCTCCCTTTCTGCCTTCCCGCCGCCCTTTCCTGTCTCTAGAATCCACTGTTCTACCTTCAGAGGGTAAAATATCATTTTCCTCATAGAGATCTTTAACCTTCTTGGTTAGATTTCTTCTGAGGTATTTCTATTTTTATTTTATATTTTTGTAGCTAAATGGGATTGCCTTCTTGATTTCTTTTTCCACTGGCTCATTGTTGGTCTATAGAAATGCTACTGATTTTTATATGTTGATTTTGTATTCTGTAACTTTACTGAATTTTTTTATCAGTTCAAAGAGATTTTTGCTGGAGTCTTTTTTTTTTTTTTAATATATAAGAGCATATTGTCTGCAAACAGACAATTAGAGTGCTTCCTTTCCACTCTGGGTGCTCTTGATTTCTTTCTCTTGCCTGACTGCTCTTGACTAGGACGTTCAGTGCTTTGTTGAATAGGAGTGGCACAAGTGGGCGTCCTTGTCTTGTTACAGATCTCAGAGAAAAAGCTCTTAGGGTTTCCCCATTCACCTTTATGTTAGATGTGGGTTTGTCACATATGGCCTTTATTGTGTTGAGGTATGTTTCCTTCAGTGCCTCGTTTGTCGAGACTTTCTATCATGAAGCAGCGTTGAATTTTATCAAATGCTTTTTCTGTCTCTATCGAAATGATATTATGGTTTTTGTCCTTAATTCTGTTGATGTGATGTAGCGTGTTTATTGATTTGTGTTTGTTGAGCAATCCTTGCATCCTGGGATAAATCCCACTTGATCATGGTGTATAATCTTTTTGATTTGCTGTTGGATTCAGTTTGTTAGTATTTTGTTGAGGATTTTTGCATCCGTGTTCATCAGGGATATTGACCTATAGTTTTCTCTTTTTATTGTGTCCTTGTCTTATTTTGGTATCAGGGCAATGCTTGGCTTGAAGAATGAGCTTGGCAGAATTCCCTCCTCTTCAATATTTTTGGAATAGTTTGAGAAGAATTGAAATAAAAATGTGTAGAATTCAGCTGCGAAGTCACCTAGTTCTGGGGTTTTCTTTGTTGGGAGACTTTTTATTATTACTTAGTCATACATGTTACTCATTATTGGTCTGTTTAGGATTTCCATTTCTTCTTGGTTCCATCTTGGTAGGTTGTACGTGTCTGGGAATTTATCCATTTCCTCTAGGTTTTCCAATCTGTTGACATACAGTTGTTCAAAATAGTCTGTAATGATCCCTTGTATTTCTGTGGTATCAACTGTAATTCTCCTTTTCTGTTTCTAATTTTATTTATTTGGGATTTCTTTTTTTTTTTTTTTTTTTTTTTTTTTTTTTGCTTAGTGTAGCTAATGGTTTGTCTATTTTATTTATCTTTTCAAAAAAACCAACATTTTTTTCTTCACCTTTTATACTTGTTAGTTTCAAGTTTAATTAGCTCCTCTTTGATCATTGTTATTTCTTTTCTTCTACCACTTTTGGATTTGATTTGTTCTTGCTCTTCTAGCTCATTGCAGTTCGTTGTTAGGTTGTTTATTTTAAATCTGTTTTTTAAATGTAGAAGTTTATTGTTATAAACTTTCCTCTTAGTACTGCTTTTGCTGTATACCATAAGCTTTGATATGTTGTGTTTCTGTTTTCATTTATTTCAAGAAATTTTTAAATTTCCTTCTTAATTTCTGCATTGACCCATTGGCTATTCAAGGGCATATTGTTTAATTCCTATGTATTTATACAGTTTTGAAAGTTCTCCTTGTTGATTTTTTTTTTAAATTAAACTTTGTGTTCTAGGATACATGTGCACAATGTGCAGATTTGTTACATATGTATACATGTGCCAAGTTGGTGTGCTGCACCCATTAACTCGTCGTTTACATTAGGTATATCTCCTAATTCTATCTCTCCCCCCTCCCCTCTCCCCCCTCCCCATAACAGGCCCCGGTGTGTGATATTTCCCTTCCTGTGTCCAAGTGATCTCATCGTTCCTTTCCCACCTATGAGTGAGAACATGCGGTGTTTGGTTTTCTGTCCTCGCGATAGTTTCCTGAGAATGATGGTTTCAGGCTGCATCCATGTCCCTACAAAGGACATGAACTCATTCTTTTTTATGGCTGCATAGTATACCATGGTGTATATGTGCCACATTTTCTTAATCTAGTCTGTCATTGATGGACATTTGGGTTGGTTCCAAGTCTTTGCTGTTGGGAATAGTGCCACAATAAACGTACGTGTGCATGTGTCTTTATAGCAGCATGATTTATAATCCTTTGAGTATATACCCAGTATTGGGATGGCTGGGTCAAATGGTATTTCTAGAACTAGATCCTTGAGGAATGACCACACTGTCTTCTACAAAGGTTGAACTAGTTTACAGTCCCACCAACAGTGTAAAAGTGTTCCTATTTCTCCACATCCTCTCCAACACTTGTTGTTTCCTGACTTTTTAATGATCGCCATTCTAACTGGTGTGAGATGGTATCTCATTGTGGTTTTGATTTGCATTTCTCTGATGGCGAGTGATGATTGTAGCATGACTAGCTGCAGACAAAACGTGACGGGGGGCTACATGCATCAGCTAACAGAACAAAATGTTTTACAGTGCTTTCTCAAACAATATCTGGAATTTATAAATAACACTAGTAGTTTTGGTCAGGGGTTAATATTATTATTATTATTTTAACCACCAGGGCCAGGTGGTGGTGCCAAGGTTGTCTAGCTATTTTTCTTACTTCTGTTTCTTTCCAACGATTTGCTTTCTGCCCCTTCTCCTGTCTTATAAAGTAGGGAAAAGGGGAGATGGGGAAAAGCTGGGAAAGACAACAGGAGAAGTGGTGGTCTCATTCTATATTATGAGCATTTTTTCATGTGTCTATGGGATGCATAAATGTCTTCTTTTGAGAAATGTCTGCTCCTTTTTGTTGATTTATAGCTTTACTCTGTTACAGTCTGAGAATATCCTAGATGTTATTTCAATTAAAAAAAAATGTATTGAGACTTTTTTGTAGCCTAGCATGTGGTGGATTGTAGAGAATGTTCTATGTGCTGAGGAGAAGAATGTGCATTTTGTATCTATTGGATGAAAAGTTTTGTAAATGTCTGTTAGGTTCATTTGGTCTACACTGGACTTTAAATTTGATATTTTGTTGTTATTTTCTGTCTAGATGATCTCCAGTGCTGACAGTGGGATTTTGAAGCTCCTACTATTGTTGTGTTGTGTTAGTGTCTCTCTCTCTCTCTCTCTATATATATATATACACGTTTATATATATATACCTGTATATATATATGTTGATATATATATATATATATATATATATTTGAGACGGAGTTTTGCTCTTGTTGCCTAGGCTGGAGTGCAGAGGTGCCATCTCAACTCATTGCAACCTCCACCTCCCGAGTTCAAGTGATTCTCCTACCTCAGCCTCCCAAGTAGCTGGGATTACAGGCATGTGCCACCATGCTGGGCTAATTTTTTGTATTAGTAGAGACAGGGTTTCACCATGTTGGCCAAGCTGGTCTTAAACTCCTGACCTCAGGTGACCCACCTGCCTCCATCCCCCCCTACAAAATGCTGGGATTACAGGCGTGAGGCACCGCGCCCGACCTCTCTCTCTATTTAGATCTACTAATATTTGCTTTATATATCTGAGTGCTTTGTTGTTGGGTGCACATATCCTCGTAATTGTTATATCCTCTTGCTATGTTGATCTCTTTATTATATAATTACCTTTTGGTCTCCTTTTTACAGTTTTTGACTTAAATTTTGATTGGTCTGAAATAAATATGGCTACTCTTGCTCACTTTTGATTTCCATTAATGTGGAATATGTTTTTCCATCCCTTCACATTTAGTCTATGGCTGCCATGACCATTTTAAATGTGGCACTGAATATCTGCCTTTTTTTTTTTTTTTTAAGAATTACAGATGTCACCCCTCACACCTCTATTCTGGGGCTGGCCTGGGCTGGCCAGCAGGGCTCCCTGGCTCGAGGCCATGTCTGAAGTGTTGTTGGACAATGTGGATCTGTGACCCCTTGGTCTTTGGGGAAGTGGGGCACCCCAAGACACCCACAGTCTTGCGACAGTTTACGGCTCTGTGTGTGGCTGCTGTGAGGCAGCTTTGGGCGGGGAGGAAGGAGAGCAGAGCCCATCTATCCTGGTGTGGAAAATGCCCAAGAAAGTAAAGAAATGGTACAAAAAAATCATCATCTGCCCTGGTGCCATTTCTGTTAAAAAAAAAAAAAAGAAAGAAAAAAATTCACTCTGAGTGTGGTTCTGTGCTTGAGGAGGATAGAAAATACCTGGAAAGACGAGCAAAGTGTTCTTATGTGGTCAGCGCTGGGAAGTGGGATGGGAGGCTTGGGAGCGTGTGGAAAGGAGGACGTGGGGTATTTTATTCTAGTTTATTTGGTAGAGCAAGTGATGAAAGTGAAGCTTGAGTGATCCGAGCGGCTCGGCCTGGCCATGGGTAGATGCCAGCATGTCCCGCCTCCCGCCTCCAGCTGTAGCTCTGTTTCTCAGTCACAGATGAGACAGGTGGCGTGAGGCTGTGGGCGGAGGAGGGGCAGCTCGGTGTCCCCAGCACGTGATTGTCCAGGCTGCTCTTGGGCCAGCCTGAGGGAAGGAGGGGAGGAGAGCTGGGAGGGTGCACAGTGCGTCCCCCTTCCCTGCCCTGGGACTGAGGTGAGCCCAGGCTGCTGTCAGGATGGAGGAAGATGCCCTCAGGACGGAGGAAGAGGCCGGTGGAGTTTGGTCAGCAGCCAGCGTGATCTTTCCCACAGGGGATACGCAGTGCGCCAACTCGCAGGAAAAAACTCTGCTTTAGTTTTTAAATTTTGCTCATTCCGTTTATGGTGCTGGTCATGCTAAGATTTGGATATTGTTGGTAGGAATCAGTGTCAATTGCATACAGTTGACTCTTGTACAACACAAACTTGAGCTTTGTGGGTCAACTTATATGTGGATTTTTTCAGCCAAACTCTGGGAGAAAATACAGTGTTCTGCCACGTGAAACTCATGTCGGAGGGCTGATTCTTTGTACACGCAGAAAATACAGTGTTCCTGCCATGTGAAACGCTTGTCGGAGGGCCGACTCTTTGTACACGCAGGTTCGGCAGGTCCACCTGTGGGGCTTGAATGTGCCTGGATTTGGTGTCCATGGGGTCCTGGAACCGACTCCCTGAGTCCAGCGAGGCTGGCTCCGGGACCGGCTCCCTGAGGACAGCGAGGCCGTTTCTAGTAGCAGGTGGTTTATTTTGTGTTTTCCCCCTGGCTCCACACCCCATTCTCAGAGACACGGCTGTCACAGTGGGACCAGCTGGGGCAGGGGAAGAGTGGAGGGCAACTGGTAGAAGTGGCCGTGGACTCTCTTAGGAACGAGAACAGTGGCACCTACCGTAGACGAAGATGTTGTTGGTCTGCGCTCTTCTCGTGTTGGTCTGGGGCATGCAGTTTCCGTGGGCTGGTGTGGTCCACAGCCCCGGGCTCCGTGGTCCGTGACCCTGAAATCCCATCTGGTGCTGTGTCACCTCGGGCCAGCTGTCTCCTGAGGGGAAGGGAACAGGGAACAGCCCTCCCTGCGTGGCCTGCCCAGCACCACCCACCCCCAGGACCTCCAGTGTTGACCCTGCTGGGGGCTCCTCTCTCCTGGGCGGACCTTGTCCCAACAAGAGGACTCCACGGGCTGCAGGAGGTGTCGAGCTATTTTCTCTCCTGGAACTGGGTTGCTGGCAGCTCCCAGATGCAGGAGGAAAGGTTCAGAAGTGCCTTCATAATAAGAAATTGTTGACGTGAACTTTGGACAGCAAACACTGCTTACATTTCCTTTTCCGTTTTGATGCGTTAATGGTGTGTGGCAACACCGTGACACACGGGGATGCGGGTGATGGGTGACCCCCCCGCAAGGGGGCCATGCACCTGTTTCATAATAAGAAGGCATGCTTCTCTTACTGCAAATAAAAACTTCAATGGTTTTCTGCCAGAAAGACCCTGTCCTTTATGTAGGATATATAGAGGATCATTTGGCAAGGGATTGAGGATTTGGGGTTAAACTAAAAATAAATTAATTTCATTTTATAGCACTCTGAACCCATTTGAGTTCATTATTCATTGAGAATTTGAATAGCACACACTGTTCTGACTTCTGATTTCCCCCTAATGAACAGCATTTGCTGTAACATGACAAAACCCTGAGTCTTAGAATTACTGGGTAATGTGGAAAAAGGCAAAGTTGGTTCTCTGTTGTTTTACTTTAAGGAAATTATATTATTTTGCAGCCACTTAGTTTTCTCCTTTCCAATAAGAAAAATTGCTTTTTTACTACCTGAAAATTCGTGAAGGTCAAGGGGACACAGGCTACAGTGCATTAAAAGCCACCATCAAATGTGGACGTGGACCCAGTTTCCCCCTGTTCTCTCCCACCATCAAATGTGGACTTGGACCCAGCTTCCCCCTGTTCTCACCAACCATCAAATGTGGACATGGACCTAGCTTCCCCCTGTTCTCGCCAACCATCAAATGTGGACATGGACCTAGCTTCCCCCTGTTCTCGCCAACCATCAAATGTGGATGTGGACCCAGTTTCCCCCTGTTCTCTCCCACCACCAAATGTGGACGTGGACCCAGCTTCCCCCTGTTCTCGCTAATCATCAAATGTGGACGTGGACCCAGTTTCCCCCTGTTTTCTCCCACCATCAAATGTGGACGTGGATCCAGTTTCCCCCAGTTCTCACCCACCATCAAATGTGGACTTGGACTCAGTTTCCCTCTGTTCTTGCCCACCAACAAATGTGGATGTGGACCCAGTTTCCCCCTGTTCTCTCCCATCATCAAATGTGGATGTGGACCCAATTTCCTTTTGTTCTCGCCACCATCAAATGTGGACACGGATTCAGTTTCGCTTTGTTCTTGCCCACTTTGTCACAATGGCTCATTTCACAATCACTCAGGAAAGGAAGAAACGTTATTTTTAATAGGCAATTCCGTAACGTCACTCCATCCTCAAGTGGAACATTTGTGAACAGTAGCAAGTATTGATGTGTACACCTCTGCAACCCAGCAGGAATTAATGCTTTTTATTTATGAATGGATGGTCATCGGATGGCCAGAGGGATTCTCTGTGAATTGCGGGGGTCCTCATGCCTGCTTGTGAGTGACATGCACATGGGGAGGGCTAGGGAATCTCAGTCTCTGTGATTCGAGTAGTGACATCGTTTACGCAAGGCAGGTGGATGACTCTTTGAGCTTGGCATGCTCCTGGGTGGCACAGCACAGCTGACATGGAGTGGGGCAAGGGCTTGTTCCACTAGTTTCTGTGTTTTTGTTGTGGTTGTTGTTATTTTTTTAGAGATGGAGTCTCTCTCTGTCACCCAGGCTGGAGTGTAGTGGCACGATCCAGGCTCACTGAAAGCTCCGCCTCCTGGGTTCACGCCATTCTCCTGCCTCAGCCTCCCGAGTAGGTGGGACTACAGGTGCCCGCACCACGCCCTGCTAAATTTTTTGTATTTTTAGTAGAGACGGGGTTTCACAGTGTTAACCAGGATGGTCTCGATCTCCTGACACTGTGATCCACCCGCCTTGGCCTCCTGAAGTGCTGGGATTGCAGGCGTGAGCCACCGTGCCTAGCCTGTTTTTGTTTTTTTGAGACGGAGTCTTGCTCTGTCGTCCAGATTGAAGTGCAGTGTCATGATCTAGGCTCACTGCAACCTCCACTCACTGCAACCTCTGCCTTTCAGTTCGAGCAATTCTCTTGCCTCAGCCCCCCTAGTAGCTGGGATTACAGGCATGTGCCACCATGCCTGGCTGATTTTTGTATTTTTAGTAGAGACAGGATTTTGCCATGTTGATCGGCTGGTCTTAAACTGTTGACCCCATGTGATCCGCCCGCCTTGGCCTCCCAAAGTGCTGAGATTACAGGCGTGGGCCACTGCACCCGGCCCTGTGTTTGACTCTTAAATCTTCTTTTTCTTTTTAATATTTCTGTTTCTGGACGGCCACTCAGTGGATATGGAGGAAGAGTTCACAGATGTCCATATTACATTTGTTTCTTAAATTAGCCTCCCTTGAACACTGCTATAGGGTACAGATGCATGAAGGGCTGAAAGGTTGCGTCCCAGTAAGTGTGAGCATGGAGCTGGTGTGTGAGACCCCGGTGCCGGTGAAGTCACCCGTGTGAGATGGCCTGGGACGGGGGTGTGCAGAGCCCTGACCGTGGCACACACCCTTCAGCTTTGATGCTTCAGGCCATTGCTCTGGTCATCAGTGAGCAGAAGGTCTAACAGCAGTGATATTTATCACTAGCTGTGTTGACCAATGTGTTAGGAGGGTGAACCTGTTTGACTTAAGCTGTTTGATGGGTTTGCATTTAAATAGACAACTGGTGACCTGGTGCCTGGACACTTACTCTGTGACCTGCCCCACGTGGCTTCTCCCTCTGCTATGCATTAGATGAGATGGGTGTGTTTAGGGTGGTGTGGCCCTAGACTGGAATGCATTAGAAGTACAATCCCTGCCTCACCCCAGATCTGCCCCACCCCAGTGTGACTTTTGGAGGTGGAGGCCCAGAATCCTTCACCTGCCCTCCAGGTGGGCCTGAGGATGCTGAGATTTCAGAGCACTGCTTTGCTGGCACACCAGCAAGTCCTGCTTAAAGAGACCAGGATGTGAAATGGCAGGTTACCAAATTGTATAGCAGAAAAATAGAAATGTTTCCTTAGAATGGGTGTAGGAAGAAAAATGATTTCCTTCACCATACCTGGAAAAGATTTCTAATTAGCACGCACTATTTTTAATTATTAGTGGTCTCCTGTATTTCTTATCTTTTTTTTCTTTTTTCTTTTTGATACACGGTCTCACCCTGATGCCCAGGCTGGAGTGCAGTGGTGTAATCTTGGCTTCCTGCAACCTCCGCCTCCTGGACTCAGGTGATCTTCTCACCTCAGCCCCCTGAGTATCTGGGACTACAGGCACGATACCACACCTGGCTGATTTTTGGATTTTTTTTTTTTTTTTTGTAGAGATGGGGTCTTGCTATGTTGCCCAGGCTGGTCTCAAATTCAAGCATTTGTCCTGCCTCAGTCTCCCAAAATGCTTCTGTACCCCTGACCCAACAAGGAAGGACAAGAGGTGTGAGCCACACTCCTGGCCTCCTGTCTTTCCTTGTTGAAGCAGGGATGTGGAAGCACTTGCCACAGCTGACTTGAGTATATCTCGTTTTGTTTTGTTTTCCTCACGGGTAACCTGGCAGTGCTGTGCACCAGTGCTGCTGGCCAGCTGTTTTTTGATGGACTGGCAGAAAATCAAACTGAGACACGGGTTCCTTTCTCCCTGGGTACTGACCAGATGGGAAAGGAAGGACGTTATCTGAGTATCATCTTCATGAAGGCTGGTGGGGAAACGTCAACTTTAAGGTGCCTGGGATCTAAGGCATGGAACCCAGAGTGCAGCAGAACATAGGGGATGTAGCCTTGGGAGCAGAGACATGCGGTGCCCTCGTCCCTGGCGGGTTTTGAGTGCAAGAAAAGGTTAGTGAACCAGCCGAGGTCACGGAGCAACCTGCCAAGACCTGCCTGGATGTATGGCTGGTGTCCGTGCTGGCCCCCAAACTGCCCATTTGGGGATTCCTTGCAGTTTCACATCCACCTAGGGGTCCGGAGAGTGTCCAAACCATGACCTCAAAGAACGAGGTGTTGCCTTGAGATCCTCCAAGGTGAGGGTAGGAATTTTTTTTTTTTTTTTTTTTTTTTTTTGCAATTAGCAATAATTTGTTGTGAATGATCTTGGACCTATTTTCACTTCTTTGTATAGGAAGAGAGACAGAATAAAAAGTCTCAATGTGCCAGATGCCATGTAATGAAGTCATGGGGTTAACATTGTTGATTATTACATAACATCACATTAATTGGAACATATTCACACGTGTCCACAGCGTGTGCGTGTGCCTAGTTCGATGAGCACGTTGGGTTGGGGTCGCTGCTGGTTCTTGCAGCCACTCTGGGTGGTGCTTTCTCTGTGACTTGCCCAATACCATTGCTGCTGCCTCTGTTGGAGTTCAGCCTTGACCGGCCTTGCTGCCATCAGGTTCTCGGAGCCTGTGCACCCTCTTCCCCGAGTGCCCCCTCTACCCCGCATGCACCTTCTTCCTAGGGCACACCCTCGTCTCCGTGAGCACCCTTGTCCTCCGTCCTGTCCACCCGGGGTCGGCTGTGTGTTTCTACTCAGCCCATGCCCGCCTCTTGCTGTGAGCTCAGTTTATTGAGGTGCGGTGAGAATCCAACAGAGGGGAGCAGTGTCCCAGCTTGTCAGGGCAGGAGGGAGCCTTGGGCATCTCTTCCCCAGCTCTGGCGACCCACCCTTCGTGATGTAGTGCTGGGCAGAGAGGTGAGTTCTAAAGGTAGGACCGCCGTGATTTCCTGAGTCTAAATTACCTAACACTGGGTCATCTGCCGTGTCGCCTCATCGAAGGCACCTCTAGAGACAAAGCAAAGCCTCTGGTGGCCGTGGGCGGGGTGGCCATGCCTGTCTGTGGGTTCTGTACAACCTACTCGGAGCCCCTCCAGCCATGGGGATGTTCAGGCACTTGCCGCCTGTGGGAGGTGTGCGTTAGCCGCGTGATAGGTGCGGACGCCTGGAGGGAAAGGCACAGGCCCACAGGCGTGGTGAGTGTGGGAGATTTAGCCGCCTGGGGATGTGTGGAAGGACGGGCACAGGACCACAGGCGTGGCGAGTGTGGGAGAAAGTGCACAGAGTGCCCAGCAGATGCTGTGTGGTCAGCGGAAGCCGTGAACACAGGCCGGGCTCGGGAGACACATTTGGAAATACACTTTAAGCAACATCAATGGATAATGCTGCGATTTGGTCTCCTCCCGTGGTCCAAAACACATTCTAGAGATGCCGCTGCTTTGTGTGTACCTGAGACAAGGGTCTAAATGTATTAGGGCCTTGATGTAATCTGTAAGACAGGCACAAAATGCCTATTTCAAAGAGGCACTGAACAAGAAAGCGTGCTCTATTCAGTGCAATGAAAATGCTTCATTGTCACAAGCAAAGTAAAATGCCTCCAAGGCGAGCTTGCCATGTGTTTAATGACCTTGGACACGAGCCTCCTAAACCTGCGAGAAAGTGCTTCCAGCGTGGCTTCATGCAGTGGTTTCATGCAGTGGCTTCAGTGAAGAATGTGCATATGTGGCTGATACCGAGAGCTGCGCAGCACCCTCCTGACCTGACGGGTGCCCGTGTGTGGACCGTGAGCCAGGCAGCACCCTCCCGACCTGACGCATCCCCATATGTGGACCCTGAGCCGGGCATCCTGACCTGACAGATCCCCATGTGTGGACCATGAGCCGGGCAGCACCCTCTTGACCTGACGGGTCTCCTTGTGCCCATTGTGGGACCTCCATCAGTCAAACAAGTGACACGCGTCAAACTGAATGCAGGGAGGAGCGTCCAGGATTGCACGCAGGCTCCGTGTCTCGTCCTTCTGAGGCCTTCTGGGAAGCCAGGAGGGCAGTGGGGTCTTTTGTGTGTTTCCTCCTGGTGGCTGTGAATTTGTAGCAATGGCTTTTTGCAAAAGGGCCCGGAGGTGGAATCAGAGCCTGTCTTGGAAAGGATGACACCTTCACGGGCACTTCTTTCCGCCTCTCCAGTGCTCCTGTGATTTTCAATATGTGCACCATGCAGACTTCAGCCTGTTGGTGTCTTGGGGGAATAGATACCAGGATTGCTTCAATGTCTGCAAACCTGAAACAGGAATTTCTCTGCATTAAGTTGGTCACCAAAATGGGAAGTAAGTGGAGAGGGGAAGGAACTTCTTGATCTCGTCGGCTCTTTTCTTGAAACTCACAGTCAAACTTTGTCAAATTCTAGATGATGGTGCTTCAGGCGATGCATTTATGTATGTTATGTCTTGTTTTCTGAGTATGGTGCTTCGAGGATGTAAATATTAAGGTGAAATTGCCATGCACAGTTGAATTGGCACCATAATTTGACTCTCTGTAAAGCTTTTTGGTTTCCTCTTAGAGTGACTTACCATTTTTTGAGTTAACTGAAGCAAACTCTGCTGTCAGCACGAAGGAGCCACTGTATAGTTAGGACGTCCAATTAAATAGAATTCTCCTAAATAGAGCGTGTTCTTTTCATAAATTTTAAAAATTCATTTATTCATCAAACACATATTGAGTACTTATCACCCTGGTTGCTAGTCACTGTTCATATATATTTTTAAGGAATTACTTCCACCTAGCTCTGAAATAACATTGCATTTAGAATTTAGCACAGAGGTGATTAAGCATGAATTTTCTCAGCAGTCTTGTTTTCATTTTTACTTGAGAACATGTTCTCAGACTCGGTGCCCAGCTGACATTACTGTGCATCGCCCGAGGCACACACCTGGCAGGGCTGTGTCTCTGGGGCTTTAGAGCAGGAAGGAAGGGCTGCCAGGTGTCTGGCCCTTCCATGTTTCCCTGGGGGAAGGATTAGGCCTTGGGCAGGAGTCTTGGCTTGTCTTACTGGATTAGCTGGTGTCATTCAATCAGCTCTGCCTTGGTGTTAAGCTCTGGACTGACTCTGACCTCTGAGTGGCAGAGGAGAGGATGGCGATTTAGAATCAGTCATGCATACCGGGGCACCCAGCGGGTCTCGGATAAAAAGTGGTGGCAATTGATCACTTGTCTTTTTGGGAGAACTGTGTGGATTGACTCAGACCTCTTTCTTTTCATTTTATCTTGAGACTTTGTAGAAGCAAAAATGCCTTTAAAAAAATTAAATGATGGGCTTTTGTAATGTTTGTGTCTCCCCAAGATTCATAAGTTGGAATCGTCACCCGCGAGGAGAGAGTGCTAGGAGGGGGAGCTTTGGGCGGTGAGGAGGTCGTGAGGGTCTCATAAATGGGATTTGTGCCCTCAAAAAAGGGACTACAGAGAGCTCCCTCGCTCCTTCCACGGTGTGTGGACCCAGTGAGAAGGCGCCATCTATGAACCAGGAAGCCGTCACCAGGCAAACCTGTCAGGCCTTGACTATGGACTTCCCAGCCTGAGACTGAGACTGAGAGCTGTGAGAAATGAACTTGTGTCGTTCGCCAGCCCCTGCTCAGCCTGTGGTGTGTTGTTAGAGCAGCCTGGGTGAACGAAGGCAGGTCGTGAATTTTCTGTCATACTATCTGGCTTCAGATACTTGCTAGGGAGATGTCACCATCTTACCCAGGTGGGACTGTCTGGAATCAGACGTTCCGTTATGATTTGACCTTGTTCTTGCCCCACGCCTGTGCTGTTCACACCTCCAGGTGTCTCGGCTGCCCGCGGCCCCTCCAGACGTTTCTGATTCGGGGTGTGGTGCTGGTTGCGGCCGCGCCGTCAGTGACCAGGAGTAGTAGCTCACGCCCCTCATGAACCAGCAGCCACACCCGGAAGCTGCCGAGAAAGCGTTTGACTGAAGGTGATCGCGCCTCAAGACTGAAACTTCCTGTTTACAGGGAATGGAGGTGCATAGTAGGGAATTTCATGATGGCCCTAGAAACAGATGCCTCTGGGGTAGGGGATATTCTGCAGGACAACGGCCCTGGACTCTCGAAAATTGAAGATCACAAATAAAAGGGTGCGAGGCTGTCCCTGACGAAGACGGGGAAGGAGTAATCATTCCGCCCAGTGTGTGGTCCGGATAGAAAAGACGTTTTCGGGACGATTGTGCTACCTGAACATAACCTGGATAGCAATGCTCTGAAATCGTTCTTGTCTGCTGATGATGGTACTGCGGCTGCAGAGGGGCCCTTATTCCTAGGAAATGTGTGCCTGAGGACTCGGTGAGACAGCAGGAGCCTCTCACCTTCAAGTGGCTCCAGAGGAGAAACAAATCTGTCTCTCTGTCTGATCTACAGAGAGGGTGAGAAAGCAAATCTAACGACACGTTAGCAGTTGTTGGAGCTCCACGTGGAGAAAACTTGACCACTCATTGTACTGTTCTTCCACTTTTTAAATATGTTTGAACATTTTCATAATGAAAATGTGGGAAAGTAAAAATAAATCTGGGAATTAGAACGGAAGTGAGCCCAGCCAAGCGCTCTTGGGTTCAGCCGGGAAGAGCCAATGGTCCGTTGGTGTTCTCTTGACTCGTTGTGGGGATTTCCTCCTCCTGGGTTCACCACCTAGTTTTCCTTGTGATAGTTATTTTATACATAGCTGTGAGCATAGGTGATACTGAAAACACACGTTTAGTGTGGTTTGTCATTAAGAATTTGGAGAACTGGCTAAAGAAACCACTTGTACAGATTTGAGATGAGCACTGCCTGCCTCAGCGTCTGTGGTAACAGCTTCATTTGGGTGCAGAGCTTGGCAGAGGTTTGAGTGACTCTGTCTCGATGGTCCTCTGTCAGAGGACAAGGTTAAGCATCACCACCGAGGGCCCTGTTGAGCCTCTGGGCCGGAAGTAACCTCCCCCGGGCTGGTGAGGCAGCCTCTGGGGGCCTTTCCTGACAAAGCCCTTCACTGAGCTGCAGTCTGGCCACCTCTGTCCTCGCCTCCCCGACTGCAGGACCTCAAGGTCTCACCACCTCCAGCCTGAGCGCCCAGTGCCCAGGGGCAATTTCCCGCCTTCCCTGGGGGCTCAGGACGCCGGCTCCCGGGGCAGTGCCCGCAGCTGGGCCCCTCCTCCTGGGCTGGGGGTAAGGCTGGCCATGGCCTCCTGCTATGTCCCACTGGCCACTTCACCGCGGCTGCAGCGCACACTGGGTGGCCCCTCTTGCTTCTGTTGGATGAGGAGATGCAGGCCTTCACCGAGGCTTTCTGGCCTCACCCCTGCTGGCCCCAAGGCTGTGCCTCTTCTCCCTGCCCAGTCCCCTGGTCTCTGTACAGTGTCAGTCCAGGATGTCTGTCCATTGGTCCTTGACATTCTGCCCAGATGCGGCCACTGTCATCCTAGTCTGTGAGGGGTGAGCAGAGCCCAGGTGCGGTCGATGTGGAGACGCTGATGGACTTCATTGTGCAGGGAAGTGACTTCCTTCATATCTACAGCCTCTGTGCAGACAGCTGGGAGCTCACCCCATTCACTGGTGGATGTGCCTTGTTTTTTAGCCCAATCGCCTACATTAAGTCAGACGAATCACAGTTCCCTGCTTTTCCGGCTTTCGTGACCGTCCGCCTCCCTCCTCTGCCTGGGGCTGAATGGTGGGGTCTGTCGTGGGTTCGTGGGACCCTCTGTTCTTGTGCAGCCATCAGGGACTGTTATCCAGGCTGATTCCACAGGAGGAGTTTGGGGTGAGCTCCTGAGTGAGAGTTGGGAAGACTGACGTCTGCGTAAACCTTGCTTGTTCATGGTTATTCTTCTCAGTCTTCTTAAATTCTGAAAAATCGGGGGCCAGTTTGAAATAAGGACTTAGGTATGGATCGGTGGAGAGAGAACGTTGATCTAATTGGGTTTACGTTGTATGTGATAATTTTATGCTACCCTCGGGAAGAACTGAAGATGTTGACATTGTCGTGAGAATAGTTTCTTTATTTCTTTGTTTGTTTGTTTGTTTGTTTGTTTGTTTTGAGATGGAGTCTCACTCTTGTTGCCCAGGCTGGAGTGCAATGGTGCAATCTCGGCTCACTGCAAACTCTCCCTCCTGGATTCAAACAATTCTCCTGCCTTAGTCCCCCAGTAGCTGAGATTATAGGCGCTCACCACCATGTCTAGCTAATTTTTTGTATTTTTGGTAGAGATGGTGTTTTGCTCTTAAGGGCATTGTTCATTAAGTATTAATTGGTGGCCTGCCGTTGAACTAATGTTAGTGTAGTATTGACATCATCAGCCATGACAGAAACGTACTTGGCATCCCTGGAAAAGAGGGCAGGGAAGCATAGTGCCCTGAAACCACCTCATTCTCCAGTGCTACTTCCAACTCTGAGCTGATGGTCATTATGAGTGGATCTGCCCTGGACAAGTAGTTTAGTGCAGCTGCCTTGGACAGGCAGCTTAAAAGTAACAAACCGCCACAAAACTCAGCTAATAAAATGTGAGGAGAGACATGGGGCGCCAGGAAGGGGTGAGGCCTGTCTCCCTGTGTGCCATCTGCATGGAGCCTCAGTACCTAGGGGACAGCGTTTACGCAGAGCCCCAGGTTTTTATTAGCATTTCCCTGAATAAAATGTCACTTGTGAGCTGCGGACTGGGAGGCTTTTTCTGATGATTAGGTTTCGTAATGTGGGATCATCAGTAGGCAAGGTGGACCTGAGGGCCGTAGGATCTGGAGACTGTCCAGGGCGGCTTTCTGGGGATGACAGGCTTGTCCCTTCAGCAGTCAAGACACCAAAGAGAGTCTTTCTGAGAATAAAAGAGAGAAGCTTTTAAGGAAAAAAGCAGTTTCTCTCTCTGTTTGGGAGTTGAGTGCATTTTCCTACATTTATTCAGAGATGTTCCTTGGTTCCCACCCTGTGCCATCACCCTGTTATGGGGTAAGGTCGCCCCACCGCTTACCTAACCCAGGAAAACTCCTCTGCAGTTATTTCAGAGGCTGTGTGCATTTCTCCTGCCTCAATGGGTAGAGTGAGTTTTTCTTCCTACTGTTTTTAGTCGGTTTTCTTAATCTAGCCTGTGACTGGGATAAGTTCCAGAGACAAGCAGTTTTAAAAACAATCTTTGTACCTTGCGTAGAGAGCAGTCCACCTGTAACCAGTTTGTTCCTGGAGGTACTGCAGTGGCCTTGGTTACGTGAGGGCCCCGTGGCTCAGGATGGGCCGAGGAGGCAGTGCGTGAGCAGTGGGCACTGGCCGGAGGCAGGGGAGGCGTGGCCACCTGTGGCTCGAACTCCCCCCATCCACTCTACCTCACCGCTGGGACGTGAACACTCTCGCCGTGGACGTTTTCTCTGAACGTTCAGTGCCCAGGCTCTTGGGTACACAGGCGGCCCCGGGTTTTATTTGAAAAGGGTGTCGCGAACAGTGAAGTAACCCACGTGGCTAAGCTTTGATTGACATGAAGGAATGTAGAGGCTGCTGAAATCCTGGTCATTTTAGAACAAAGTATTTTATTAACAGTTTTCTAAAAGAAAGACATCATTAAAAAATTGATCCCTGTTGAGGTAGAAGGATGTCGTCCTCATGCTCCTCAGTTCCTTCCAGAATCAGCTTCCAGTTCAGCTGCAGAACAGGTTCTGGTGGTGGCTGGAGCAGCCCAGACAGGTGCCATCAGGTCTGAGTTCACACTGGTGCCCATGTCTCCAGTTATGGTGTGGGCCGTGGGGTCTGAGTTCACACCATTGCCCATGTGGTCTCCAGCTACGGTGCTGGCCATGGAGTCTGAGTTCACACCGGTGTTTGCGTGGTCTTCAGTTACAGTGTTGGCCATTTGTGCCTTTCTGGGAAGTTAGAAGGAGGATCATTTCATCACCTCTCTGTCCTCCCACACCTGATCTATGCTGGGCCACCGTGAATTCTTCCTTTTAACTGTCTCTCTCATCACTGGTGTTCTGTGGTCAATATTTGCCATTTCTAAAAACGGATTCTGTGTTTCTTTATATAATCACGTGGTCTCTTTTACGAATTTTGCTTTTCTTTAAGAAAATCATCATGCTTTTATCTCTTCAATCTCAACTGTGTTCCCTGACACAGGCTCTTGCCAGCTTGAAAATTAAAAGTAATCTTTGATTATACTTAATACTTTCTAAGGTTTTCAAAAGTTTATCAACATGTGGGTTACTGAACATTGACTATTTAATGGAAAATTACATTCTAAGTAGAGTATTAGAGTGAAAATGATCTTTTGATTTTATTAAAATATTCAGGTAAAAATATTAAAATGCCTTCGCCAAACTTCATGCCTGTGTATTCCGAAAACATTAAGCTGCTCTCTGCTCCCGGGAATGCATGAGTAGAGTATGTGTTTGAAAGCGTCATTCCAGTCTTAAATTTTGGGTATTCTTAAAGGGGTTGGCTGGAGAAGTGACATTTAGCATTGAGTGAACGTTTGATAAAGATTTGTCTGGATATAAAAATAGCTAAAAACAATCTTTAATGTTTCCTGTCAGGGTTCACTCATTAAAGAATGGTCTTGTAAAAAACTCATTAAGAGTGTCGGTGCCCAGAGGTGTTACCTTGCCCACAGTTTTGTCATCTGCTGTCACCAGGCGACACGCCCAGGGTTTAGCTGCATGTCAGATGTGGCCATGGGGCCACAGGACATCTCTGGGGACGGAGGTTCTTATGCAGATTAATGAGGATGGAGACCGCTGCAGAACTGTAAGCCCCCCAGGGGCTGACGGAAGCCTGGGAACACCCGAGACACCAGAGTCGCTGCTGCCCTGGGTGGAAGGAAACCTGCCCTGGAAGATGGGAAAGGCAATAAGGAGAAAGTACCAAGGTACATGATGCTGTGAAAACGGAGATGTTTTAATTAAATTAACAATTAAAATCATTTTAATTATGTGAATTATTTGAACTCATGTTAGTTCTTTTTAGGAAATTAATACTTAAAGCAAATTTGTTTTCGGAATTGTTGGAATTAATTGAGTCAGCACAAGAGTTAGCATTGATATCTGACCCTCTTCCAGGGTTGGGGCAGAGGAGATGGGGGCAGAGGAGACGGGCCTCCCACCCGCTTTCCCCTGGAGCTCACCTAGAATTTCCCATTGGGGAGCCCTCAGCTCCCTGAGAGCCAGGAGCTCTTGCGGAGAAGCCGCTGTTGGCATGCCACCCGCTTTGATGGCCCTGCTCTGCCATCCCTGTGCTCCAAGGGCCGGACCCTGCCGCTGCCTGTGCCAGACGGGTCTCAGGGAGGTGCCAGCCAGCAGGTATGCGTGGCGAGGCCTTGGCATCGCTGTCCGGATTCCGTGGCTGTCGGTTTCATTGTCTTGCTCTTTGTCCCCCTAGCAAGACTCATGAGGTTCCTTGAGGACAAGACCCCCTCCTGCCACCTGGTGTGTTTCCTGAACGTTCTCTGCACTAGCACAGCCCCGAGGTGCAGCCCTCGTGAATCAGGGTGTCGGCCATAGTAGGGCGGGTCGCACTGCTGGACACCACGATGGATGTTAGCCGCTGTGCTTCACTTTGGGGAAACGTTTAAGTACAAAAGTAATTTTAAAATTTCACCATTCTTTCAAGACAGCTGAGAGCCTATTAGCACAGAATGCCTGGTCTGAATGAAATCAAAGAGTTCTTATTAAATATTCATGATGCCATGAATATGTAGCCTTATTTTTTATAATTGCCAGTCTGTATAATTAACTTTTCATTTAGTTAAAGTACTTAACAGTAAGTAGAGCTGTAATTACAACTGTTTTTAAAAGTATATGGAAGAATATGTAAAAGTTTAATTAGAACCACTTTTTTTAGTTTCATAGAAAATTTTTTTTACTTGTCAACGAGGATCTTTAATTATTTAAACCAAAAGAGAAAAACAGACCAGAAAAGAAAAACAACTAGAAAAGCTCGGAACTGCGAAGGTGGTATCATTCCGTTAGTCTTGAGTTTTGCTTCCTGGGTTTGTGACGTGGTCAGAGTCCTTGTCTTTGATTTCCTAACACAAGTTGTTAAAGTTGGAAGTGAGTGTGAAATTGAGTTAGTCCAGCTTTATTCTTTCACGGATGAGAATTGAATTATCTTCAGCAAGGTGGGTGCAGGCGTGGTCCCCAGGGGTCACTGTGGTGAACGGGCTGCCCTTGTGGGGAGCCAAGTTCGTCATCACTAGGACAGGGGCAAAGACACTTCCCTGGCTGGCCAGCCTCTTCCTAGAATCCCACACATTGCAAAGGATGGAGTCCAGATCTATACCATAAAGAAATGAGGGTGGTTACAGAAAGCACCACGATCTCAGCTGAGTGGATCTGAGCACCCCAACGTTGGGGCACCTCAGCATTCTGTGTGGCTCAGGCTGTGCCCAGCAGGGAGGCTGGCCCGATCGAGCTGCTGTCTCCACCCTGAGAGTGAGGGATCCTTCCCCCTGCATGCGTTAAAGCACCGTGTGTCCACCTGTGCAGTGGCTGGTCCCAGTGGCCCTGGAGGGCAGAAACCCTGGGTCCTGCCACTGGTCCGGGGCGTCTGCTTCCCCTTCCTGCAGTTCCTGTGTCTGTGTGTCCAGCGGTCTCCGATCCCTGTCTCAGGACAATGGGTGAGGGGTCAAGTTCACCTGCTTTGGAGCTGGCCCGGATCTTGGTTCTGTGGATCCTCGCTGTGTGGCTCTGGAGCAGTTCTGTCCTCAGGAGAGGGATCCTCACAGCTGCCTCTTGAGGCCATGAGGAGAATTAATAGGACGACCCCCGGGTAGCTGCTCAAAGCCCTGTGCGGGGCCAGCGCTGTGTCTCCACCAGTTTCTTCCCTCTGTGCTCACCCCCACTGTCACATCGCCAGCCTTTATTTCCTTTTCCCTGGACCCAGGCAGTGAATGCCCCGCTGGCCTTGGCAGCCCCTTCTCTAGTCTGTCCCCAAATCACTTCCTGATGGACAGCCCTGACTAGCCATCGGCGTGACCAAAACCCCACACAATAGAACCCAACTTTCCTATTAAGCTGTGCAGAGCTGTCCCAGCCCCACTTCCCACAGGCTGGCGTCATTCACCATGGGATCCGTGGTTCTCACCTGGGGCTGGGGGTGCCCCTGGCATCTGGTGGGGAGTGTCAGGGATGTCCCTCCAGGCGCAGTACAGTCCCCCAGCCGGTGGCCGGCAGACAGCAGCACCCAACCTGATGTCCCTGTGGCTTCTGGTTCCCCGAGGCCGGCTGTGCTTTGTGACTTCTTCATCCTCTCAGACGGGTGCCCTCTCTCCACCTTCACTGGTTACCAGTGCTCCATCCATTAGAGCTCAAAGCACTGCCTCCCGGCAATGCAGCCCCTTCTCCTGGCCTGCCGTCTGCCTCTGCCCCCCGGTCTGTACCATGTCCTCACGGACCCATCAGAGCGAGGCTTCCAGGGATGGAGAGGTTCCTGTTTGTGTCTCTGTCCCACCTTCTCTGGACCTGGCACCGTGCCCTTTGCCGACAGAGGTCTTGGGTTAATTATCAGCAAAGCAGACAATCTATATGGCTCTAAACGGTTGTGAACATGCTTGATTGGGTTATTTTAAAAATAATTGGATATGTAAACATTTGAGTGTGACACAGGTGGATTTTTGGGCTAATGATCTTGTTCTTCAGGGAGTAACCACAGGCCCATCCACAAGGACCATTTCCAGCTGATTTATGGAACGCTGTTCTACCTGGTTAATTTTCAACGTTATCTCAGCCTGAGAGGTAGATCAGCATGTGATGAAGATCACTGGTTTCAATCCTAATTTGCTCCTTAGGGGCTGCACCTTCCATGCCTCCGTTTCTTCCTTGGTTAGGTAGGGAAGGTATGAGCTACCTCAGAGTTGTGAGTGAGGCCTGCATGGAGTGACCACATTAAAGTGACAAGAACTGCACCCGGAGTGTTGATATTTAAAGACCTTTAAACATTGCGATACTGCATTTTAGTACCCGGGTAAAACAGCAAAGTTATTCCAGATGCAGACACAGACCCTCGGTGAGGTGGGTGACTGACAGCAGGAGGTGGAACACCGACCCTGTAACCAGGGCGTGGTCTGTTTGAGGCTGAACGAAGTGCACGTCATTGCGTGTACCACGGAGGTCCCTCTCGTGAAGTCCTGGAAGGGTCCATGTGACTGAGCCGTGTGGTCTGTTCATGACGTCCGGCAGGAGCAGAGCTTTCGGGTGCAGCCTTGCTCTTGTGTGCATGGCCCTCAACGGTCTCAAAAGTCTGAGGCTTAAAGCAGGCTTGGGGTTTCCTTACACCTCCTGGACATCTACTTTACCTGGCAAACATGTTTTTCTTGGGTGTAAAGGTGAAGGAGTGGGTGATTCTGGTGATAGTGTACTAATTATTGCATTTCTGGGTCAGTGGCGCTTGGTTGAAGACACTATCTGCCCTGGGTGGACATCTCTGGGGTGATGAGAACCGGTGGCTGGATGTCGCGGGGTTGCCAAGAAGATGCCAACTTTTTCCTTTTTCCTCAGTAACAACACCCTACTTTGTTTAGGGAAGCAGCACACCCAGTTGAAAATCCAATTCTCTTGCACGGCGGAGCGGCTGGTGACACAGGTCCAGATGCTGGGATGCCGATGGGGGATCCTGGAGAGAGAGGTGTCAGGAGGCTTTCCCGACCCACAGCAACCCTGAGCCCTTGTCCGGCCTTCTTGCCCGGGGCATGACACCTGGAGGGAAAGCAGCTTCGGGGGCCCGAGAGCCCGAAGGCAGAGTCCTGGCGTGTGAGGCAGGCCTGGGCCAGGCTCCTCGGAGGATGTCACAGAGCTGCTGCCCATGCGGGGACCACCCATCTCTGAGCCCCACGCAGATTTTCCTCCGTAGCCGAGTGAAATCCTGGTACGTCCAGTGAGGCAGTCAGAGGCACCTTTTGTGGAAGGAGGACAAAGCTGGAGGGAAAGAGGTTTTCCTAAAAGGCACAAGGTGCTGATTCTGCTTTAGGGATAATTCCTAGGAGTGTGGTTGCTGGTGGGTGGAAAACTGTAGCCAGAGAATAAGTGGGAGTGGCCCTTGCTGGTATTTAACTGATTCGTTCACGAATGGTCCGAGCAGTTCCAGTGAAAAGAACATTTCAAACACAGAATTTTTCATCCTGCCTGACAATCAGCGTGACCGTGGACTGTTCCGTCCTTCCTGGGCAACAGTGAGAGGGTCTCAGGCCCTTCCGGCCCTGTGCTGGCATTTCCCCAGGGTGTGTGCCCCATCCCGGATAGGCTGGAATGCCTCTGGGTGCAGCTGAGCCTCTTGAAAAGGGAAGACATGTGATGTGCTCTGGCTGAACAGGAAAATGAGGGAGGACAGGGAGAGGGGCCTGGAGGTGATGAGGATGGTGAGCAACACAGGGGACAGGGGACGGAGGCTAACACGAGGGACAGGGGGACGGAGGGCAACGCCGGGGACAGGGGCATGGAGGGTAACGCCGGGAATAGGGGATGGAGGGTAACACCACTTCTCCAGGTGTCTTGGGGGATGCTGCCACCTCTCGCACCCCAGAGTGAAGTCAACAGGATTCTGTCCCCAGGAGCCCCAGAGCCTGGCAGCTGGGATTGGCCCAGTATGAACCACCGTTCACTGGCTCTGCACCCTGGGACAGACTCCCTGGTGTTTTCACCCTGGTTTCCAATCTGTAGAGTGGGACCCTGAGTGTCCCTGTCCTAGCTGCGCCCGGAGCCCTGGACTCCAGCGTGTCGTCGGCACTTGTTAGTGTTTCTTTTGTTGTGGTCCGTGGACGAAGTGGCTCTCTCTTTGTGTGTTCACAGCCCTCCTGCTCACTTTACCTTCTGGGAACACTTTTTACATAGCTTCGTATGTGGGAGGACTCGAGTGATTAATCGAATGTTTCATCAAGTGCGGTTCTTCTGTTTCCCAGTTTTGACACAGCATTTGGTGCGTTTTCCAGGGACTCCTGTGGTCAGCCTCACGGTTTCACTCTGTCACTTTCTAATGCAGTATTCTTTGGGAGTCTTTTAAATTAAGCTCCATGATTTAAAAATAAGTTTTATTATATGCAGTTTCAGGTTAATTCTTTACCTTCGTGTCTCAGGCAGTGGCTCCCTACCTGTGAGTAGTCAGAAAGGTTCACGCAGTTTTCCAGGGCGGCCTTTGCATTTACTGGAACTATTAAGAGCTCGTTCCTGCTTCGGCGTCCATTGACACGCACTGCGCGTGAGGCCGTGCGTGGCTTAGCGTCTTCTGCAGGCTTAGAAGTCACTTTCTGTTCTTCCCTAAGCCTGCTCCGCTGTGCTGAGTATTTACTGCGGGCGACGGTCACGCAGTCTGGCACAGGCCACGGAGGGCACAGGGCAGGCTCCACCTAGCGGAGCCTGCAGAATGGCAGAGCTCGGCCTTCTCGCCGCCCTTCACGGGGAGCAGAAAGCGCAAGCCTGTGATCAGAGCTGTGTTAGCCCAGAAAGCCTCCGAACAGGTTGAATTGAGGAATTGGCTCCTATCAACTGCACATGTTTAGGATGTGTTTGAGTTTTTGTGATTTTTCCTGAACTGAAGCTACTGGGCTGGCTCTGAGACACCGTCATGAGACTTCACGTTGCCCCGAAGGGGAAGCAGAGGGGGAGGAGGGCTGCACAGAGGCTTGCGGCCGTGATAATGAAGGGCTTGTTGCCTCTTGGGACAGCGAGTTCAAACTCTTTGTAATTGTCAGCGTAAATAGTGACCTGCTGAGGACACGGCTGTAATTCAGGGTGGAATGGTTGATTGTCATCGTTAATATCAGGTACCTGCCTCTAAAATGACGGTACCCGTAGTGCGGCTCCAGGAGGGCAGCTCCTGCCAAACACACGTGCTCCTGGGCCCCTGCAGACAAGGTCGTGCTGCCAGCCAGGCCTGTAGCTGTGGGTGCAGCGGGGTCTTCATGGCACTGAGTGCCTCCCTCGTTTGCTTGTGGGGCCCAGGCCTCCATCCCTCCCAGTCCCCAGCGCGGCTTCTCCCAGGATTCTCCAAGCCTCGTCTTCACAGCCTCCCTAGTCTCATGGGCGCCCCAGGTGGGCGCCTGGGCAGGGTTCTTGTGTTAGTCGAGTTCTCTCCTGCCTTTCCTGGCTTGTGGCTCAGCAGGTCCCTCAGATGAGTCAGCCAGCTGTGTGCCTGCATGTTCAGGATATTTATCAGGGGCCTTCCTCAGGTCAGAGCAAGACCGATGCTCACGTCCTCCATAGGACTTTGGAGCCCGCCCTGGAGAGATGCCAGTCACATCCAGAGGGGCTGCCTGCGTCTGCCTGAGGGACACATCGGCAGCCACCGAGGAGCCGGAAGGTCCGGCGTTGGTCCCACTCAGTCCTTCTCGACTTTGGTGACAGAAGAGACAGCAAAACTTCAGCTGGGAGCCCCAGGCCTTCTCTACTTGGGGTCCTGGGACTGAGATAGCACAGATCTTGCCATCCACGTGCTGGGGGCCCCGCTGTGGGGCTCCCTCCTCTGGTCAGGGGCCACGCCCTTGGGCTGGGCAGCTCGGGGTCCTCGCACTCAGGGGCTCAGGGCGCGTCCTGGATGCAGAGAGAAGGAGAAGGGCGGCGGTTTGAGCTCAACTGTGTTAGCTTCATCTTCTGCCTCTTGTCCCTAAATACATTTGTAAAGTTTTCCAGATGAAAACTCAGAAGGGATTTTTAATGACTGGAATCTGTGAATTCCATGGAAGCCAAGTCTGTCCACCTCTTTCACCCACCTCACTTCTCCCCGTTGGGGCTGATGTTGGCAGCGTTCATAGCGGCAGGGACGCAAGGGGTGGTGGCCAGCCCTCGGCCCTGTGTCCCTCCCCTCCTCCCCTCAGCGCCACAGCATTTCGGTGTCATCCCCTTCCCTGCACGTGTCCTCATGAAAACCAAGTGCGGCTGGAGGGAGCTGCCTGCGCCCACTCCTGTGACCTTCCCGGCCAGGCTGGCTGCAGCTGCCCCTTGGCAGGCATCTTTCTGGTGTTGCCTCCGTGCCCCTCCCATCACCTGACGCTCGTGCTCCTGAATCTTCATGCGTATGCTCCGTGCAGCCACATCACGGGCTCCCTGGGAACGGAGACGGTGTCTCACGCCGGTCAGAATGCTCTTCTCTGTCCACTGAATAGTCCAACACAGAATCATTCCTCTGTGATTATTTATGCTTTGTTATGTAGAACTGGAATAAATAAAAAGTGAATTTAGACATTACAGCCATCAAGTTGAAGCTAGGTAATTGCATCAGGAAATGAAATGAGAGCATTTGAGCTTCTCGAGTTCTAATTCCACATCTTCGTATCCCCATCACCCCATACCCAGTGTCTAACACAGCTTTTGGTCTAGGATTTTCTTGATAAATGCTTATTGAATTGAACTGGACTGAGCTTAATATTCCCACCCAGAGTTAGAAGCCAGTCCCTGAGGAAATTGCATTTAGAACGTGAGTTTGATGTTACTGTGGTAAGGGGCATCCTACGTGTCATAATTCCTAGTCAATACCGGCTATTTAGTCAAAGAGAGTCAAGTATAGAGAGGCATTGGCCCATCTGGCAAAAGAGCAAGGCACGGTGCTTTAGGTCCAGGTCCCCAATATCAACTATGAAAATAAAACGTTGTCATCTCCAACTGCAGCCCTGTCCTCAGCTGGTCACTGTTTACGCTAACAATTATAAACAGCTTGAACTTGCTGTCCCGAGAAGCAACACACCCTCCATTCTCTCTGCAGTGCAGCTGCCTTGGTGGATGGAACATGCCCCTCCTCCCTCCCTCCCCTCTCTTCTCTCCCTCCCCCTTCCTCTCTCCATCTCTCCCCCATCGTCTCTCCCTCCCTCCCCCCTCCTCTCTCTCTCTCTCCCTTCTCTTGTCTCCCTCCCTCTCCCCTCCTCTCTCGCTCCCTGCCTCCTCCTTCTTCCTGTCTTCTCTCATCTTTCTCCCCCCACCTTCTCTCCTGGGCGAAGGGCAGAAGAGAAGAGACCTCCGGAATCTTCTGCTTCATCCAAGCAGCTTGGGGGCAGCATCAAGTGCTGCAATTTGGCTGTCCCAGCAGGTGCCTCAGGGCAGCCTTTCTAATGGGAATCCTGGAATCATGTCTTTCCTTAATGTGTCCTAAAGGCTGGAGGACATGAAGTGAAACAATGCTCCATGCTCAGTCCTGTGATTTTGCGTATTTATTGGACTTAATTTGAAATTAAACTAAACAATACCCAAGGTAGAGCGTGAAAAAAAAAGAAAAAACAGGCTATGGTGTTTGAAAAACAAACAAAACCGTTTGGTTTGTTGGTTTGTTCTTAGACCTTCACAGGCTCCTAGGTCACACATTTCAGTTTCTCAGCTAGTGATATTCTCGTGTCAGCTTCTTGTTTCATGATGTCAGCCACAGCAGAAAGAAGCATTCCATAGGCCCCGTGCTCAGCACTTTGGCGTGAGCTTCTGCCGTTTTCTGTTCATGCTCATCACAGCTCTGTGCAGTGGGCGTCCTCCTGATCCATGTGGGAGAATGGAGGATGGAGGCAGAAGGGTGAGTGACGGCAGGATCACATGAGGTGTCTCTCTCGAGGTAGGGAGGGGAACCGGCCCAGGACCTCAGTGCCCATCACGTCCTTCCTCCTCCTCTTCTGCCTCTCTGTGACTATTTGACTCAGGCTGCAGGGACAGATGTGAGTATGTGCAGAGCGTGTGTGCACCCCTGTGGGTGTGTGCTCATATTGGCAGAGAGGAATATGAGCGTGTACCAAGCGTGTGTGCACACCTTGGGGATGTGTGCTGGCATTGGAAGGGACAGATGCGAGTGCATACAGAATGTGTGCTGGCACTGGTGGGACAGATGTGTACAGAGCGTGTGTGCACACCTCGGGGGTGTGTGCTGTTGTTGGCATGGACAGATGTAAGCGTGTACAGAACATGTGTGCAACCCTGGGGGTGTGTGCTGGTGCTGGTGGGGACAGATGTGTACAGAGCTTGTGTGCACACCTGGGTGTGTGTGTTGGTGTTGGTATGGACAGACGTGAGCATGTACAGGGCGTGTGTGCACACCTAAGGGTGTGTGCTTATATTGTTTTTTAAGCAGCAAATACATGGCCCATTGCCTCGGGCAGCCCTGCGCTCGTGCTGAGTCCGTCAGTGGCCCTGGGGTTGGGGTCTCCATCTCCCCAGACAGCATTCCAGTGGCTTGAGGTTTCAGATTCTTCCCCTCTGGGTACTTGAGCCTCCGCAGGACCAAAGATCAGAATCAGCCAACTGCAAACTACAAGAATGTTCAAATGCATCTTCAGTAGGAAAAACACAAGCAATTGGAATAATTTTCCAACATGACCCCGTGGTTAAGCCGTTAGATACTCCAGCCAACAGATTGAGTCACATTAAAATTCACACCAATTAAAATGGTTGTGAGAGTTACAGAGCTTTACCGCTAAACCTTGAAATAATTGAAGCGTTCTGCTCCACTTGCTTACAAACTGGGGTTGGGGATAACTTTCAGTCCAAAGTAGCAACTTTCTCAATCCAGCTTAGATGCGAGGCTCCCACTGACACAGGAAGAGACAGTGGCCCTTGATTATTCTCCTGTGTTCAGATACTTTGTCATTTTTTTTTGTATCCTGATCATCACTTCTGCTTTTCCAATTCAAACTAAAGGGAGTTTAGTTCTGTTTTGGAGAAGCTGTGGTTAGTGGTTTCTTTTAATGGTTTGCTTAATCTCTTAAGTCTGGCGCTTACATTTACCCAAATGGACTTTTCTTTAGTAAGACGGTGCTGTAGCCCAGGGCTTCTCCCTCCATATCTGCTCCCCAGGAGGCCCCCTAGGAATGGGCGCTAGAGATCCAGCCCCTCTCCGTGTGCCATTTTCTTTGAGTCCAATGTGGGTTTGGCTCAGAGAAGAAAAGAGGCCTCCAGGTTAGGTGCCTCTGATTGCTTGCTTGTGAAATATTTAATGATAAGGCGTCTTCCAAACTAATTTTACACATTAATAGTTGTAGCTTAAAGTATCACTGCAGTCATAAGAACAAGAAACACTCCCATAAAGTAGATAGGCAGAAAAAAGCCATAAAAGTTTAATAAAGCACAAATAAAATGGTGTTGTAAGAATGTACAGTGGGAAATGTTCTCAGTCCAACCAGATCGGCTGTGGCGTCCTCCTGTAAATACATTCAGCCACGTGTGGCCCTGATCGTAATCAGTACTGTGAATTGTGATCCAGAATGTTCTTTGGGGCTGATACCTGGACTGTGCCAGCAGCTGAGTCTGATTGGACGTCACGGCGGTGATGTGCTAGGCGTGGCCAGCTGGGCCGAGGGGTGGCCACCCGTGTACTAGCCACGTGCAGCCGTTATTCTTGTGATGGAATTGCACGGTGCATGGCCTGTCTACATGGGCTACTTAAAGTACCGGGAACCCAACCTCTGGTGGGTGCCTCCCGACATGGGAGCTGTCTTTTTTATCCAGGGCCCTCTGGCGCTGCAGACCCTGAGTCCACGGGGAGGCACCGGAGGGCTCTGCTGGGCCATGGAGGTCCCCGAGCAGGTGGTCACTCATTGCTTGTGGAGTGGTCCATGGCCTGTGAGTTTATTCCTGGGGTCTGTGTAAGCGAGGTTAACCAGTTCACAGCTGGGCACTTACCCCTTACGCAGGTGACGCTAGTTAAAGTGGAATCTATATTAGCTCGCACGGGAGTGTGTGAGGAGCTGGGAGGGTGGTGAGGCTTGGCCTTAGCACTGGAGCCCGGGCTCCTGACGTTCTGCGTCTTCCTGTTGCGGGGCCATCAGGGCTGCTGTGGGTCCTGAAGACAGTAGGTGGCATATGGACCAGGGGATGCGGAAGCCTCTAGAGGCTGCGGGAGGCAAGGAGACAGTCGCTTCCCCAGAGCCAGCCTTGCCCACACCTCGACGTTACCTGGTGGGACCTGTTTTGGACTCCAGTTTTCAGAAATGGGAGAAAATAAGTCAGTGTTTCGGGCGCTAAATGTGGGGTGATTTAGTGGAGAAATAGAAAACCAGCCCACGAAGGTGCACGTATTGAAATGTGCTCTGTCCAGGTGTTCACAATGGCGTGAGGGGGATGGCGTCAGGGTTCTGGGAACTGCACAGTTTTACTGAAGGAAGGGGGCTCGCCACGCCTTTCCTCATGTAACTGAAGGTATGTATGCCTGCCACACGGCCCAGGAGACAGGGACTAGAATTCTGACTTGATTTCTTATGGGAACCAAGGTCAGAACAGGGTGAGGGCTGAAACGAGCTTCCTACAGCCTGAACTGGGCAGAGGAATCGCAAGTAGTTTGTGTTTTTCTACACAGATCTGTCCTTTCAGGTTCTGTTAAGTTCTGGAAAAAGGGAGAAGCCAGGCACACCTCGGCGACGGACAGTGTTTCTGGAGGTGGTGCGGCTTCAGCCTGAATGTGGCTGGGAGGCTCAGAAACTGCCCTCCAAGAGCACTCATCTGTTCCTTATTGCACTAATACCTCATTTACAGAAATCCACAGAAATTACAGAGCAGTGCGGGAGGCCTCTGGTCTGGATGGGTTTGTGTGGACCGAGGTCACGGGGTGTTGTCCCAAGTGCTTATCCTGATCTGGCAGAGGCTCTGTTCCCAAATGATTATGCCACAGTTTCAGAGTCTTTATCTGAGTGATAGTCTTTTAACTTTGTTGCATAAAAGCAAATAAAGTATGTCTTGAGAGTCTAAAAATCCGTTTAGTAGTCATGGCTGTAAACTCATCCATGGGGCTTTGGGATGGAGTGAAAACCACCGTCACCTGGCGTGGACGCTGTGTGGTATTTTGTGTGGTGGCCTGCTCGTGCCTTGAGCTCCATCTGCAGTGTGAACAACAGCCGTGCATTTGAGAAATGTGGGCAGGTCAGCTTGCTCCTCCAGGGGCCTGCAGGCGTCCAGGCGAGGAGCCTGGGATGAGGCCACGTCAGTGGGAAGGAGCTTGGTTGTGTCAGCAGATATGTCTGCCTCTACAGGCCTGCAAGCCAGCCAGAACCCAGTTTTCCTTTGGTCATCTAATGCAAGAAAAAAACCCATTTCTTAGAGATTCTCGTAATTTATGTTAATGAACCATTTGACCATACATAAGATGTTATAAATGCATGAGGCTTTACAACTTGGCAGATGTATAACTCGCATGTTATGATTGAATCAAACTGTTGAAGATATTGGTTTCACTTGAAGATTTTTAGCATTTTATGTGCAAACCAAATGCCGATAGCATTTTGAAGGAGTATTTTGAAATCGTAAATACAGTGGGACAGTGCTGGGTCACTGGGATGCTGGTGAGGTGGACGTGGCCTCAAGCTCTTGCAGCTTACAAATAAGATTCCTAAATTGTCACACCTGCAGTGCTGGAAGTCAAAGTGGATTTCTGTAAAGGAGATATTAGTGCAATAAGGAACAGATGAGTGCCCTTGGAGGGCAGTTTCTGAGCCTCCCAGACACCCCAGGAGGAAGCGGGAGAGGGAGGCAGTTACCCACCAGAACCTGGATGGTGGAGCTGGTTTTGCTGGTGGCCCTGCGTGGCAGGTAATTACGTGCAATAAGGAACAGGTGAGCGCCCTTGAGGGCGGTTTCTCGCTCTGCTTCGGAACTGCAAGTGGAAGACGCCCCAAAGTGGGGGTGGGGGGTGTGGTCGGTTATCCAATGGGGTTGGATTTGCTGTTGGCCGCTGTGCAGCAGGTCACTGAGGGGAGCGATGGGAGGTGAGTGGAGTGGGAATAGAGGATGCACCCTCCACAGCTACTGCTGGGAGTTGGCTCTGGTAGCAGAGGGGGCATAGAGGGATTCCCATCAGGGGCAACACGGCCGGGGTCCCACGTGTGCTGCACGCTGAGGTGTGGCTATATGTGATCTCAGTCTCCACAGCCGTCCTGGGAAGTGGGTTCAGTCACCTTCCTTTTTTACATTTGAGAAATCTCAGGGGCTTACATCACAGCTGGGTAGGTTGGAACTAATGTCTCAGGCAAGACGTTGGTCCCAGAGCCCAGATCTTACTCCCCCACCTGCTCTTTTCAGTTCACCAAGCTTGTATAGAGGGGTGTGTGGTGGTGAGGGGCGGTTGAGAAACCAACACAGTAGAATGGGGGAAGGAAATAAACCAGGCAGGAGACACAGGCAGTGCTTGGGAGGTCTGTGCGGGGTGTGGGTGGCACCTCTGGGCCTGTGAACCCCGTTCTGTGCTCTCGGCTTGCCCAAACTTGGCCCTCAGCCATATGCTGTGCACTTTAGGTGAAATCTCATGCCCTCGAGTGATGCGGGCATCTTTTCTCCCTGGCTTTGCCTCTCCTTAAATCACGGAGTCTCAGTGGGGATGCCGGGGTGGTTGGTGGTCTATGGAATTTGCCCTCCACTTCCCCATCCTTGTCCCGTCCTGTCTGGCCTGTTACCTGAATCTGTGTCTCTTCAGAGCCTGCAAATGAGTGGAGGCCACGGCAGCCTCTCGCTGACCGGCCTCTCAACTTTTTTATTCATCAGAATCGTGTTAAATGCTGATTCCTAGGCACCCCATTAGACTCTCTACGCCTGCCTGGTATGGGTACTTTGGGGAAGGTACAGAGGGTTGCTGGGCTGTTCCAGGAGGTAATTTGCATTTGTGGAATGTCCGCTGTGGTCTTTCCAGCTCTCTACTTTCCACGCACACATGGCATTAAACCTGGAAGACCTTTGGGTGCTGTGTTGGTGAGGAAGCCCCGGCTGGACGAGGGAGGGGCTGCTGGGGCTCGGACTTGATTCCTGGGCTGGGGGCTGTGGGTTTATTCTCTTCCGTGGGCCTGCTGATGGGACGCCCTGGGAAGTCCTGCTGTGCACTCGGGGAAGGTGTAGAGACAGGCTCGGGAAATACAGACCATGGATTTAAAAGTTCCTACTGGAATATCTTTTATGAGCAAAGTAATTTGCATCTAACTGTAGACAATCATTGCTTGAATAATTGATTTGTTTACCAAATTGGTCCTATGAACAGATTAAAGTTTTCATTCATGCCTTGTCTATAAAGTAAATAGGAGCTATTACCGCAACCTAAATTAGCTTTAAATTTTGTATCAGATTGCAGTCCAGATTACAAATGGTTGTTTGATAATCTAATTGATAAAACGGAGGAATTTAGTGCTTGGAACCCAGAGTTAAGGGAACAGAATTACTTTGGTTTCTCAAAAGCGTGTGACTGAGGGGTGACCTGGGGTGAAGAGAAGTGGCTGGAGTCATTACACTCGAGGAGATGATCTGCTCGAACCTTTCTCAGCTGTCTTCTGGATAAAACAAAAGGGCGATAAATAGAAAAATTCAGCACTGAGTTCATCTATGCCCTGAGCTTCTCTTATGGTCACTAATGTGACTGGGCTGTATCTGTGAAGCCTCCATACAGGCACAAAGGAATTAGGCTAGAGTAAGGCGGCCGGCGACCTCTGGCGTCTGCGCCAGGTGTCATTTCCTGAAGCCGTTTAGGTGAAATGACAGTCGCAGTGTCTGTTGTTCAGAGGACTATAATCTCATGTATGAGATACAGATTTTAAACGATGGAGATTTTAAACACCAAAGCCAGGAAGCTTGTTGGGAATGGCTGTCTTCCGAGTGGTTTTCTGTGCTGCCATGGATGAGGCGTGGATGTGTCATCCGTTGGTGAGATCCACTGGTGAAGGGGCTAAGCAAACCCTGGGGGGAGGGGTGTGAAGCCACATCTCTTCTGGCATCCCTAGTAAATACATTGTGTAAAACCTGTGAATTTGACCCTAACCCTGAGAGTTGAAGTCTGGTGCAGTGTCTTGAGCCCTCTTCTGCATTGAGGGTGAATGACTGTAAATAACCGATTCCTCAGTGATGAAAGTTCAAATTTAGCTTCACCATGGAAGCCAGACCTCAGTCACCCATGTCTCCATTAACACTGCGGCCCCTACACAGGTGGCTGCAAGTTTCCAGGCCCTGCTTGGAGACACAGCCTTGCGGTGCTTGATGATTTGATAACATCAGCCACCTTCTGTCTTCTGTCTAATCACGGTACAAATGATTCTCCTACAAGGAAACGGATCTGGTTTCTTCCCTGATCGTTGGAAGAAGCAGCCCGCCTAGGGACGGCACCATCCTCTGCACTTTCCCAGTGAAGCCTGTGTCTGTCTCTAAGGAGTGTCATGTGTGTCGTGGGTATCGTGGGAATTGCCTCCTTAATTCTTCCTGCTTTTGAAGGCTCGGGCAGCTCTGCCTGTTTCACCCGGGATGAACAGCGGGTGGTCTCTGGCTTCTGTGGGACTAGGGCTTGGGGTGCATCATCACATCCGGTGACCTGTCCAGGTGGGCATCATTGTCTTTTGCCTGTTGGCTGAGGCAGCTGTGATACCATGGGGGTCATGCTTGTGTCACGGCCAACCCAGTTCCTCCCATGCACACCTCTCCTGCTGGAGTGCCTTTCCTTATGATGACGTGTTGAATTAGGGTGGAGAATGCAGAGAGGCTCTGGGCCTCTCCTTCCCATTCTTACTCCCTGGAACTGTGATGCCGGACAAGGGATCCCATAGCCAGAGGCTCCTTTAAATTTAGTTAGAATAAAGATTTGATAACATAGCTAAACACGTTTGAAAAGAACTTCACAGATTAAATTCCGGATTCAGCCCTTCAGTCCCAGTGGCCACGTTTCTGGGCTCAGCAGCTGTAGGTGGCTGTTGTCTTTCTGTGTTGGCTGAGCAGATTGGGACGTTTCCGGTTCAGCAGGCAGTTCTCTTGCATGGCTCTGCCTGTGGTGAGGGTACCTTGGCTGGAGAGCCTCGTGGGGATCCCTTAGGCCTCAGGCTGCAGCCAGGCTGCACGGTTCCTGTGTCCTGCGTCCTCTGCAGGCCCAGAACTATCCCGCCACAGAGTCAGCACTGCTAGACTTGGGTACTGTGTGCAGACAGCAGAGGGGCACGTCTGGGTCTTGCAAGGGCTGGGGTGGCTGGCCGCCTTGGCCAGGCTCCCATCTCCGAGTCTTCAGGGGAAATGCATCTACTATCCACACCGTGCACCAGAGGAAAACTACAGGCTTCTCTGTGGATGGTGAATTGAGATCATGCAGAGTGACTAGGCTTGGGCTCCTGACCAGCGTGAAACCTGATGATACCTTTCGGTGGAACCTGATATGCCTCCATGTGTACATGCAAAGAGAATGCAGTGTTGTCAGCTTGAATACTGATGTGCTCCCGTTTTGAGGTGGAAGGTTCTGGGAGTATTGGCCGTTGGTGATTGTCCTACCATGGAGGACTTTGAATGCAGGCACTGGTTTAGGATAACCCTGGTTTCTCGGTCCTGTATGTGGGCATCGCTGAATATCCCCGGCTGGAGGAAGACAGGGCAGATGGGAGGGTGACAAGAGGTCAGGTGTTCCCAGCTCTGGGGAGTGATGCCATCAGATGGCCGAGATCAGGATGGTGGTGGCCGGGGATGAAAGCAGGGGTGTGTGGAAGTGCCATGTTTCTTGGGGCATGGGGAGGACCTGGGCAACAGTTCTTCCATTCTTAGGAATCTGTGCCATTGTAATTGGGTAGCAAATTCTGTAATTGCTCTAATTACTTACTGTTAAGTCTCCATCCCATTTACCATGAATTAGCAACAGTAATAACAGTTTGCCTGGTCAAACCTTGCCAAGAAAAACCAGTGGAACTAATTTTAGTTGCCTTGAGTTCCCTCCAAATCGGATTCCTTGGCGGCTTGTGTCCCCACAGCTGCTGCAGTTCCTCCTGGGCCTGGCAGGCACATTCCAGACATTCACATCTCAGCTCAGATGCAGGCGTTCACATTATTTATAGAAAATCGCTCTGTGCTGTGATTGGCTTGAGCTGACGTTTTCTAGGTGTGAGGCGAAGGCCGAGGATCTGTGAGGGACTATCCGAGTGTCCTCTCATTGACTTGGAGCAGGTGCATATCTGTTCTTCAAAAGTTCTAGTGGGATTAAATTAGAAATATGAATTTTTAAAATTCACGTGTTATTAACCCTGTTCAGTGATTTCCTCTGAAATGAGAGACTATTTGCAGATGAGGCAGTCAGCCTGCAGCTCTCCTTAGAGCTGTCCTAGACCTCGATGCCATCCTATGGCCTCTTCCTGGGTGTGGGGTGCTCTGCTTGAAGTAAAACCAAAGGAAAGAACATAGTCAGTGTGCCTCACTACTGCAGCCAACTCAACGCGCACACCCACTGGGAGGGGGAGCCAGATCACTTAACATTTTAAATGCATTTAACATTAAACCAGCAAGTCAGCCAGTGCTTTCTGTAACCAAGCTGCCTGGCTCATGGGAACCTGACACTTGACTTTTCAGAAGAGAATACTTGCTTCTGTGGAGTATCAATATTTGTCTCATTTGTTGAGACTTTGCTCAAAGTGATGAACGTGTGTAAATTAGGACCTTTTTGTGTAAATTGGGCCACAGAGCTCTCTAGGTACAGTCAGGGGGGTAAATGGCTGTGACAGATGCCTCCTGATGTGAACCGTGGCCAGACACTTTGGAACCTGGGATCCCATCTCCAGTCTTTCAAAGGACATAGAGGAATATAAAATGCAGATGGGAGAGTTCATATTTTGGGCATCTCTGTTCTTTTGAAATCAAAGTGCAAAGAAAAAGTTTTGCCTTGAGGTCTTACCCCATCCTTGTTTTTCTCCTGAGGTTTTAACATTTTAACTGCTTTTTTCTCTCCCGATCCTTGGGGAGCTTCTATCTTCATATCTTCTTAAAAGATATGGTTAAATTCAACACTGAAATTTAAAAACAAGCTTTCATATTATTTTTCTTTTAACTGATGTATCTGACATTGGTGAAGAACTAAGTGGGCATAGTGGTTTATTTTTATTTTTTTGAGACAGTCTTGCTGTGTTGCCCAGGCTGGAATGCAGTGGCGCGATCTTGGCTCACTGCAGCTTCACCTCCTGGTTCACGCCATTCTCCTGCCTCAGCCTCCTGAGTAGCTGGGATTATAAGTGCCTGCCACCATGGCTGGTTCATTTTTGTATTAGTAGAGACGGGGTTTCAACATGTTGGCCAGAACTCCTGACCTCAGGTGATTCGCTCACCTTGGTCTCTCCAAGTGCTGAGATTACAGGCATGAACCACCACACTCGGCCTGTGATATTCTTGATTGTAACTGTAATAGATCCCTTTAAAAAAAAAAGAAACAACAACAACAAAAAACTACTGTCTGAAAAGTCCCAAAATTAAAGAGCTCACTTGGACAGGGATTTGGACACCAGTTGAATGGCCCAGCACAAACCATAGTTACATGGGCCACTCGGCCTGTTAGATCCTTAGGGTATTTGAAGTCATGTGGATATTTGCATTTCTGCTTCTGGATATCGTGTCAGTATGAATTCGGCTAGTGTTTGAGGGCCAGGCACAGATCCGAGAAAACAAGAGCCCCTGCCCTCATGGCACTTCTCTTCCATGTGTGTGTGTTAGGAAAATAGAAAACATAAGATACTTTTTTCAATGAGCTGGGAAGATGGAAAAACAAGCTTAAGATGTTTACTTGTTCGGATTGTGCTAAACCATTAGAAACCACCCCCATGAGTCAATCACCTCCCACCAGTGCCCACCTCCAACACAGGGTTACAGTTCAGCATGAGATTTGCGTGGGGACACACAGCCACACCATGTCAGGCTTCCCTTTCTTCTGCACGTGCTTTGCAAATGGTTCTGTCATTGGTTTTTTATTTTTGTTGATACATAATATATGTACATATTTTCAGAGTGCATGTGATATCTTGATTCATCCCTATATTGATGAAATCTGGGTACTTGGGATGTCTTTCACTTTAAATAGTTTCTTTTCCTTGTACTGGCAATGTTCAAGTTATTTTCTCCTAGCTGTTTTGAAATACACAGTAGATGACCCACTGCCATCCCCCTGCTGATATATCAATAGTAAGTCTTGTGCTCCCATTAGGCTGTGCACTTGTGCCCGTTGCTAGCCTCTACCCATCCTGCTTATGAGTGGGCTCTGTTGGGCCCTGTCGACCACCTCCTCTGGCCTCCATGAGGTCTGCTCTCAGCTCCTGCTTATGAGTGAGAACATGCTCCGTTTCTTTCCTTGGCTCGTTTGCTTGTATGCAAGTATGCCTTGAGGGTCTAAAAATTCATGTAGTAATCATGCCTGTAAACTCATACATGGGGCTTTGGGATGGAGTGAAAACCAACGTCACCTGGCGTGGACGCTGTGTGGTATTTTTAGCGTGGTGGCCTACTGGTGCCTTGAACTCTATCTGCAGTATGAGCAACAGCTGTGCATTTGAGAAATATGGGCAGGTCAGCTTGTTCCTCCAGGGGCCTGCGGGCATCTGGTTGAGGGGCCTGGGATGAGGCCACATCAGTGGGAAAGAGCTTGATTGTGTCAGCAGATATGTCTGCCTCTACAGGCCCGCAAGCCAGCCAGAACCCAGTTTTCCTTTGGTCATCTAATGCCAGAAAAAACCTGCTTCTTAGAGATTCTCGTAATTTATATTAATGAACCATTTGACCGTACATAAAATGTTATAAATGCATGAGGCTTTACAACTTGGCAGATGTGTAACTCACATGTTATGATTGAATCAAACTGTTGAAGATATTGGTTTCACTTGAAGGTTTTTAGCATTTTATGTGCAAACCAAATGCCAGTAGCATTTTGAAAGAGTATTTTGGAATTTTAAACACAGAGTGGGACAGTGTTGGGTGTCTGGGATACTGGTGAGGTGGATGTGACCTTAAGGTCTTGGAGCTTGCAAGAAGGATTCCTAAATTGTCACACCTGCAGTGCTGGAAGTCAAAGTGGATTTCTGTAAATGAGGTATTTAGTGCAATAAGGAACAGATGAATGCCCTTGGAGGGCAGTTTCTGAGCCTCCCAGACACCCCAGGAGGAAGCGGGGGAGGGGGGCAGTTACCCACCAGAACCTGCATGGTGGAGCCGGGTTTGCTGGTGGCCCTGCGTGGCAGGTCATTACGTGCAATAAGAAACAGGTGAGTGCCCTTGAGAGCGGTTTCTCGGCCCCCTTCAGAACCGCAAGTGGAAGACTCCCCAAGGTGGGGGTTCGGTTATCCACAGGAGCCTGGATGGTGGAGCTGGGTTTGCTGGTGGTCCTGCGTGGCAGGTCATTACGTGCAATAAGGAACAGGTGAGCGCCCTTGAGGGCGGTTTCTCGGCCTGCTTCGGAACTACAAGTGGGAGACGCCTCAAAGTGGTGGTGGTGGGGGTGGGGGTGGTGGTCTGTTATCCAGTGTGGCCAGATTTGCTGATGGCCGCTGCGTGGCAGGTCACTGCGTGGAGTGATAGGAGGTGAGTGGAGCGACAATAGAGGATGCACCCTCCACAGCTACTGCTGGGAGTTGGCTCTGGTAGCAGAAGGGGCATAGAGGGATTCCCATCAGGGGCAACACGGCCGGGGTCTCACGTGTGCTGGACGTTGATATTTGGCTATATGTGATCTCAGTCTCCACAGCCGTCCTGGGAAGTGGGTTCAGTTACCTTCCCATCTCACATTAGAGAAATGTCGGGCTCACATCACAACTGGGTGGGTTGGAACTAATGTCTCAGGCAGGACGTTGGCCCCAGAGCCAAGATCTTACCCAACCCCCGCCCTTTTCAGTCCACCAAGCTTGTAGAGAGGGGTTTGTGGTGGTGGGGGGCAGTTGAGAAACCAACACAATAGAAGGGGTGCAGGAAATGAACCAGGCAGGAGACACAGGCAGTACTTGGGAGGTCTGCACGGGGTCTGGGTGTGGGGGACACCTCTGGGCCTGTGAACCCCGTTCTGTGCTCCCGGCTTACCCAACCTTGGCCCTCAGCCACATGTTGTGCGCTTTAGGTGAAATCTCAGTCCCTCGAGTGGTGTGGGCATCTTTTCTCCCTGGCTTTGCCTCTCCTTAAATCCTGGAGTCTCAGTGGGGATGGCGGGGTGGTTGGTGGTCTATGGAATTTGCCCTCCACTTCCCCATCCTTGTCCTGTCTGGCCTGTTACCTGAATTTGTGTCTCTTCAGAGCCTGCAAATGAGTGGAGGCCACGGCAGCCTCTCGCTGACCGGCCTCTCAAACTTTTTTATTCATCAGAATCGTGTTAAATGCTGATTCCTAGGCACCCCATTAGACTCTCTATGCCTACCTGGTGTGGGTACTTTGGGGAAGGTACAGAGGGTTGCTGGGCTGTACCAGGAGGGCAGTTACATTTGTAGAATGTCCGCTGTGGTCTTTCCAGCACTCTACTTTCCACACACACATGGCATTAAACCTGGAAGACCTCTGGGTGCTGTGCTCGTGAGGAAGCCCCGGCTGGAGGAGGGGCTGCTGGGGCTCAGACTTGATTCCTGGGCTGGGGGCTTATTATCTTCAGTGGGTCTGCTGATGGGATGCCCTGAGAAGGTCTGCTGTGCACTCGGGAAAGGTGCAGAGACAGGCTCAGAAAAGACAGACCATGGATTTAAAAATTACTACTGGAATATCTTTTATGAGCAAAGAAATTTGCATCTAACTGAAGACAATCATTGCTTGAATAATTGGTTTGTTTACAAAATTGGTCCTATGAACGGATTAAAGTTTTCATTCATGCCTTGTCTATAACGTAAATAGGAGCTATTACCGCAACCTAAATTAGTTTTAAATTTTGTATCAGATTGCAGTCCAGATTACAAACGGCTGCTTGATAATCTAATTGATAAAACGGAGGAATTTAGTACTTGGAACCCAGAGTGAAGAGAACAGAATTACTTTGGCTTCTCAAAAGCGTCTGACTGAGGGGTGACCTGGGGTGAAGAGAAGTGGCTGGAGCCATTACACTCGAGATGATCTGCCCCAACCTTTCTCAGCTGTCTTCTGGATAAAACAAAAGGGCGATAAATGGAAAAATTCAGCACTGAGTTCATCTATGCCCTGAGCTTCTCTTATGGTCATTAATGTGACCAGGCTGTATCTGTGAAGCCTCCATACAGGCACAAAGGAATTAGGCTAGAGTAAGGCGGCCGGCGACCTCTGGCGTCTGGGCCGCGTGTCATTTCCTAAAGCCCTTTTGGGTGAAATGACAATCACAATGTCTGTTCGGAGAAGTGTAATCTCACGTATGAGATGCAGATTTTAAATGATGCATATTTTAAACACCAAAGTCAGGAAGCTTGGTGGGAGTGGCTGTCTTCCAAGTGGTTTTCTGTGCTGCCATGGACGAGGCTTGGATGTGTCATCTGTTGGTGAGATCCACTGGTACAGGGGCTAAGCAAACCCTGGAGCTGGGGCGGTGTGAAGCTACATCTCTTCTGGCATCCCAAGTAAATACATTTTGTAAAACTTGTGAATTTGACCCTGACCCTAACCCTGAGTGTTGAAGTCTGGTGCAGTGTCTTGAGCCCTCTTCTGCATTGAGGGTGAGTGACCGTAAATGACCAATTCCTCAGTGATGAAAGTTCAAATTTAGCTTCCCTGAGGAAGCCAGACCTCAGTCACACGTATCTCCATTGTAAGCACTGCGACCTCTATGCAGGTGGCTGAAAGTTTCCAGGCCCTCCTTGAAGACACAGTCGTGTGGTGCTTGATGATTTGATAACGTCAGCCACCTTCTGTCTAACGATGGTACAAATGTTTCTCCTATAAGGAAATGGATCTGGTTTCTTCCCTGATAGTTGGAAGAAGCAGCCCGCCTAGGGACTGCACCGTCCTCTGCACTTTCACAGCGAAGCCTGTATCTGTCTCCGAGGAGTGTCATGTGTGTTGTGGGAATCGCAGGAATTGCCTCTTTAATTCTTCCTGCTTTTAAGGGCTCGGACAGCTCTGCCTGTTTCACCCGGGATGAGCAGCAGGTGGTCTCTGGCTGCTGTGGGACTAGGGCTTGGGGTTCATCATCACATCCGGTGGCCTGTCCAGGTGGGCATCATTGTCTTGCCTGTTGGCTGAGGCAGCTGTGATACCATGGGGGTCATGCTTGTGTCAGGGCCAACCTAGTTCTTCCCATGCACACCTCTACTGCTGGAGGGTCTTTCCTTATGATGATGTGTTGAATTAGGGTGGAGAATGCAGAGAGGCTCTGGGCCTCTCCTTCCCATTCTTACTCCCTGGAGCTGTGATGCCGGACAAGGGAGCCCATAGCCAGAGCCTCCTTTAAATTAATTAGAATAACGATTTGATTACATAGCCAAACACATTTGAAAAGAACTTCACAGATTAAATTCCGGATTCAGCCCTTCAGGCCCAGTGGCCACGTTTCGGGGCTCAGCAGCTGTAGGTGGCTGTTGTCTTTCTGTGTTAGCTGAGCAGATTGGGATGTTTCCAGTTTGGCTGGCAGTTCTCTTGAATGGCTCTGCCTGTGGTGATGGCACCTTGGCTGGAGAGCCTCGTGGGGATCCTTTAGGCCTCTGGCTACAGCCAGGCTGCACGGTTCCTGTGCCCCGCATCCTCTGCAGGCCCAGAACTATCCCACCACAGAGTCAGCACTGCTAGATTTGGGTACTGTGTGCAGACAGCAGAGAGGCATGTCTGGGTCTTGCAGGGGCTGGGGTGACTGGCCTCCTTGGCCAGGATCCCGTCTCCAAGTTTTCAGAGGAAATGCATCCGCCATCCACACTGTGCACCAGAGGAAAACTGCAGGCTTCTCTGTGGATGGTGAATTGAGATCATGCAGAGTGACTAGGCTTGGGCTCCTGATCAGCGTGAAACCTGATACCTTTCGGTGGAACCTGATATGCCTCCATGTGTACATGCAAAGAGAATGCAGCGTTGTCAGCTTGAATCCAGATGTGCTCCCGTTTTGAGGTGGAAGGTTCTGGGAGTATTGGCCGTTGGTGATTGTCCTGCCATGGAGGACTTTGAATGCAGGCACTGGTTTAGGATAACCCTGGTTTCCTGGTCCTGTATGTGGGCATCGCTGAATATCCCCGGCTGGAGGAAGGCAGGGCCGATGGGAGGGTGACAAGAGGTCAGGTGTTTCCAGCTGTGGGGAGTGATGCCATCAGATGGCCGAGATCAGGTGGCCGGGGACCAAAGCAGGGGTGCATGGAAATGTCATGTTTCCTGGGGCATGGGGAGGACCTGTTGTACTCTATTCCTGGGCAACAGTTCTTCCGTTCTCAGGAATCTGTGCCATTGTAATTGAGTAGCAAATTCTATAATTGTTCTGATTACTTACTGTTAAGTCCCCATCCCAATTACCATGAATTAACAACAGTGATAACAGTTTGCCTGGTCAAGCCTTGCCAAGAAGAACCAGTGGAACTAGTTTTAGTTTCCTGGAGTTCCCTCCAAATCGGATTCCTTAGCAGCTTATGTCCCCACAGCTGCTGCAGTTCCTACTGGGCCTGGCAGGCACATTCTAGACATTCACATCTCAGCTCAGATGCAGGGGTGCATATTATAGAAAATCGCACTGTGCTGTGATTGGCTTGAGCTGACGTTCTCTAGGTGGGAGGCGAAGGCCGAGGACCTGTGAGGGACTGTCTTGAGTGTCCTCTCATTGACTTGGAGCAGGTGCACATCTGTTCTTCAAGAGTTCTAATGGGATGAAATTAGAAATACGAATTTTTAAAATTCACGTGTTATGAACTCTGTTCAGTGATTTCCTCTGAAATGAGAGACTATTTGCAGAAGAGGCATTGAGCCTACAGCTCTCCTTAGAACTGTCGTAGACCTCGATGCCGTCCTTTGGCCTCTTCCTGGGTGTGGAGTGCTCTGCTTGAAGTAAAACCACGTGGTCTGTGCATCAGTACTGCAGCCAGTTCAACGTACACACGCACTGGGAGGGGGGCCGGATCACTTAACATTTTAAATGCATTTAACATTAAACCATCAAGTCAGCCAGTGCTTTCTGTAACCAAGCTGCCTGGCTCGTGGGAACCTCACACTTAACTTTTCGGAAGAGAGTACTTGCTTCTGTGGAGGGTCAATATTTGTCTCATTTGTTGGGACTCTGCTCAGAGTGATGAACGTGTGTAAATTAGGACCTTTTTGTGTAAATTGGGCCACAGAGCTCTCTAGGCACAGTCAGAGGAGTAAACGGCTGTGAAAGATGCCTCCTGATGTGGGCCGTGACCAGGCACTTTGGAACCTGGGATCCCATCTCCAGCCTTTCAAAGGACATAGAGGAATATAAAATGCAGATGGGAGAGTTCATATTTTGGGCATCTCTGTCCTTTTGAAATCAAAGTGCAAAGAAAAAGTTTTGCCTTGAGGTCTTACCCCATCCTTGTTTTTCTCCTGAAGTTTTAACATTTTCTTAACTGCTTTTTTCTCCCCCGATCCTTGGGGAACTTCTATCTTCGTATCTTCTTAAAAGATACGGTTAAATTCAACAGTGAAATTTAAAAACATGCTTTCATATTATTTTTCTTTAAACTGATGTATCTGACATTGGTGAAGAACTATCTGGGCGTATTGGTGTATTTTTATTTTTTGGAGATAGTCTTGTTGTGTTGCCCAGGCTGGAATGCAGTGGCGTGTTCTTGGCTCACTGCAGCCTCACCTCCTGGTTCACGCCGTTCTCCTGCCTCAGCCTCCTGGGTAGCTGGGATTATAAGTGCCTGCCACCATGGCTGGTTCATTTTTGTGTTAGTAGAGATAGGGTTTCAACATGTTGGCCAGGCTGGTCTTGAACTCCTGACCTCAGGTGATTCGGTCACCTTGGCCTCCCAAAGTGCTGGGATTACAGGCATGAACCACCACACTCGGCCTGAGATATTCTTGACTGTAACTGTAATAGAGCCCTTTAATAAAAACAAAATAGAACAACAACAACAACAACAAAAACAACTGTCTGAAAAGTCCGAAAATTAAAGAGCTCACTTGGACAGGGATTTGGACACCAGTTGAATGGCCCAGCACAAACCACAGTTACATGGGCCACTCGGCCTGTTAGATCCTTAGGGTATTTGAAGTCATGTGGATATTTGCATTTCTGCTTCTGGATATCGTGTTAGTAGGAATTCGGCTAGTGCTTGAGGGCCAGGCTCAGATCCGGGAAAGCAAGAGCCCCTGCCCCCACGGCACTTCTTTTCCGTGTGTGTGTTAGGAAAATAGAAAGCATAAGATATGTTTTTCAATGAGCTGGGAAGATGGAAAAACAAGCTTAAGATGTTTACTTGTTCAGAAGAAGGGAAGTGCCATGCACCTCCAAACAACCAGATCTCAGAACTATCATGAGGACAGCTCTTGGGGGATTGTGCTAAACCATTAGAAACCACCCCCATGAGTCAGTCACCTCCCACCAGGGCTCACTTCCAACAAAGGGTTAGAGTTCAGCATGAGATTTGGGTGGGGACACACAGCCACACCATGTCAGGCTTCCCATTCTTCTCCTGCACATGCTTTGCAAATGGTTCTGTCATAGGTTTTTGTTGATACATAAGAGATGTACATATTTTCAGAGTGCATGTGATATCTTGATTCATCCCTATATTGATGAAATCTGTGTACTTGGGATGTCTTTCACTTTAAGTATTTTCTTTTCCTTATGCTGGTAATGTTCAAGTTATTCTCTCCTAGCTGTTTTGAAATACACAGTCGATGACCCACTGCCATCCCCCTGCTGATTTATCAATAGTAGGTCTTGTGCTCCCATTAGGCTGTGTGTTTGTGCGCGTTACGAGCCTCTGCCCATCCTGCTTATGAGTGGACTCTGCTGGGCCCTGTTGACCACCTACTCTTGGCCTCCATGAGATCTGCTCTCAGCTCCTGCTTATGAGTGAGAACATGTTCCGTTTCTTTGCTTGGCTCGTTTGCTTAACGTAATGTCCTCCAGCTCCATCCATCCTGTCTCGGATGACAGGGATCTCAGCCGTGTGGTGGAGTATTGCTCCTGTGTATGTTCGGGCCACGTTCCCTTCATCCCCTGTTGACGGGCACTCAGGTGATTCCAGACGTTGGCTGCTGTGGATGGTGCTGCATTGAAGCTGAGAGCAGTCACTGGCTTTATACTCGGGGGACGTGAGCCACTTTTATGGTCTCTAGCAGCCATTCCCCAAAGCCCTCCGTGGAATGCCGCATTCCTTTTTGCCCATGGCTTCCACTAGGATGAAGAGCTGGGAAGGGGCTTTGAGTGAATGCTTGGGTTTCTCCCTTTAATTGGTACCCAGCTGCACTGACCAAGTGGGGGTCCCAGTGACCCTGGACACTACCTCACATAAGGTCCAAAGATACAGTTAGGTTCTTTTTTTAACTTTAAAAAAACAAAAACAAAAACAACGCTTTTGACCTGGTTAAGCTATAGCATTATCAGTTAGTGTTTTTCATATTGGAAAGGTGTATATTTTATTTTCTAAGAAGGAAAGAAATCCTATTAAGTACTCTAACCACAGATTAAATCATGTCAAGGAAAGAGGTACTATTTGGGGAGAAAATTACCCCTTCATGTCAAAGATCAAGGAGATGACTTAGATTGTTCAATTGAGTTAATTATGAAATCTTAAGCGGTTTTGAGAAGATGAGCTGTGGATGCTGCAAGACATGAGACTGATGCTGATTTAATGTTAGTCAGCCCTGACAGAATGTGGCTAATATTTAAAGCTTGCTCCAGTATTGCTTGATTGATTGTAAGTTAATGTAAAGATCTGTTTGATGCTTTTATTTTACAAAATATTATTGAGAAAAAGTTTGACAGCCAAGGAACCGCCTTCAACCAATTTCTTCCTCATTTCTATCACCAGAAAAATTTGTCCTGGTAATTCCACAATTTACTTTTGGAAAGTTCCTGTAAGGAGAGCAGAGGTATTGGTGGTTGAATGGTGACTTGAATTTAGGTGAAGATCGTTACATATTTCATAGTCATGTTTGTCTTGGTGGTTTTAGCAATTTTATATTAAATTTAGAACTGCGAGTGAAACCAAATGTGTTCTTTTGCTTTTGTGATACTCCTTTGTATGACTATACTGGTAAAGAATGATAAAATGTGTATCGGGTATTTTTTCTGTGTAGATATTAGGATTTTGAGGGGAACAAATTAATCATTCTTCTAATAGACATTGTGCTGTGTGTTGGGTCCTTTGTATATTAGTTGAATCACTATAATGAGGACCACTTGAAAGTCTGTTTCTATACAAGATCTTTTATATGCTGACTTGTGTTATGCAAAATCCTTCATCCTCTAAGAAGACTAAGCAATGGGTTGGAGGAGAGGTTTAATCACCCATTAGGTCTATTCCGAATGCCCAGAATTGAATGAAGTACTAATTATGTTTTTGAAGTGGTGTGTGTGTGTGTGGGTGTATGTGGTGGACTCCTTTTTAGGTCATGGGAGGGAGGTAAAGCAAAGATCAGATTTGCTGATTAACATTTGTGCATATGCTAGTGGAGAAGTCATATGACTTGACTGCACCTGCGTACTCTGATTTTGGTTTCGTTAGTGTCCGTAGCCACAAGTCTCAGCCGCCTCTGGGACCCACCCTGAGGGGCTGTGGTGAGGGTTATTACAGAGTCGTGTATCTTAGTGAATGGCACAAACGGCCTTGTGGGCCTACTTTGGCTTTGTTTGAAGCCAAAGATTGTTAAACTAAGTTTAACGTTTTGAGGATTACAAATTTTGATTCTTGTCTAAGAAGAGATTTCTGTTGTCTCTGAAGACAGGAGCCCCACCACAGATGGTCCCTGGCTCACAATGGTTACATTTGTGATTTTTTTTTCAACCTTGTGATGGTGTGAACTAGTCACAGTGCATTGTTTGGCCCCAGATGGGCTGCCTCTGGATGAACCCGTTATAAGTTGAAACTATTACGTCAAATGCACTTTCTCTTTAGGATATTTTCAGCTTATGCTGGGTTTATTGGAACAGTTTCATCCCATGGTAAGTCAGGGAGCATATGTGCTCATAAAAGTAGAGTCGATCCTCATAGATACCGTGAGATATAATGTCTCTGATGTTATAGAGATACGATGAAAACAATCAAGTGGGACTTGGAAGCCTTGGGGGGACTCACATGGGCGGCTCCTGGAATGCAATCCTGAGCGCCGCTGGCTTCTCGATGTGACATCTGTGCCTTCTGCTTAGCCCAGTGTGTTATCGGCTGCTCTCGAGGGCAGAGAGGTCCAGCGTTCCCGTGTTTAGGTGTTTGAGCTGCCTTAAGAGGCTAGGTCAATTCTCACTGGTGTCTTCAGGGCTTTAGGCCTTCTGAACAAGCAGGAGGAAGGACGACTTTGTAGAGCTTTGGAAATCTCAACGGACTTCAGGGCCATCCCCCTTGGCAGGAGAGAGCCCCACTGGAGGCGAGCAGGGTGCTGTACGGGCCCATGCTGGGCCCAGGCATGTACGGACGTTGTGAGGGCCACAGGACACAGATCGGTCTTGGTTCACAACTGGTGTCGATGGCCACGCAGCATTTCTGCCAGGTACATGAGTGAGGGGACTTGGGTTTTGGGGTGTGCGTCCTGGTTGCCTAGTTGCTTGGAAGACCCCTATTCAGACCCCAGCCTGAGTCACCGTGACAGGCCTCCCGCTTCACATGCCACACGGAAGCTGTGGCGTCGGTCAGTGACGTCCACCAGGTGTCAGATGTGCGTGTGTATCTTCCTTGGTCTCGGGATGGGTCTTGTTTTGAGGTTATAGTAAACGTTCTTTAAGAGGGGTTTTGGATATTTCATGTTGTTTGCAAGGAGGCAGCAGGGAGCGCTTGAGCAGTGAGATCCCCTTTCCAACCAATGCAGTTTCAGATCCCAGCAGGTAATTAGGGCAGCGGAGCTGTGGGATCACCTTTCCAACCAATGAGAATTCAGATCACAGCAGGTAATGACGGCAGCGGGGCGGGTGGCAGAACCCTGAACTGTGGCTGTTTCTGGTGTCTTGCCCCGCGGACAGTGTGCTGGGGCCTCCGTGGTCCTCCATGGGGTGGGTGGAGCAGATGAACTGGGTGCTGCTGGGCCGTGGCTGGCTCCCCAGCCCGGGGTTTATGCAAGACTCGTTCTGAAGACAACTTGGAACCCAGAAAGCAGCACAAGGGGAATGGGATTGTGCCTTTCTGGATCCTGGGTGCTTCCCAGTCTCAGACACTGAGCAAGCTCTGAGGGGTCTCACCGGGAAGACTTGCACAGTCGGCCCCCGGGGTGGAGTGGGGCTGCAGCAGGTCTTGCAGGAGCTGGAAATGGGGGTGAATGTCTCGCAAGCGGGACCTTTCAAATGGGCCCAGCAGGATGCATCCGTGGAAATGGTGCCACCTAAGGCAGGGCTGTGGCCAGCAGGACCTGAAAGGCTACAGCGGGCTCTGTTTCTGCTCTCTCTCGAGAGTCTCTGCACGGTTTTCCTTGGTTTTTGTCTGTTTGGAGGACGCTTCTCCCTTTCTTGGGCTTACCTAGCCTTCTGAGCTTCCTTGTTGAGTATGACAAAGCTCTGAGAACCATTTTTATCGCATAATTGTGTTATCCTGGTGGCTGGATAAATGACCTTCAAATGTGGGTGACTCAGTAGCTCTGAGGGTGTTCAATATGCAAGACTGAGGTGGGAAGGAAATGTTCAGGCAGGCATCAGAGGATCTGTTCTCTGCTTCACACTGGGGCCCTGGTTTGCTGACAGTCTTCACACTCAATCCAAAATGGGGATAATGAAGTCTCACGGATTCGGCTTCAGCTGAGAGCTGCCTCCAGCACAATCTTGAGTGAGTAACAGTTTTTATTTTTGGTGCGAAGGGCGGGCGTCAGTTGATCTTATTTGTGGTGGTGCTTATGGTGGGTTTTCCATAAGGAATGTAGACTTTATTAGCTTTGGCAACGGAATCCTGAGTGATAAATTGGAAGAATGTTTCAGGAAATTCTGGAACCTGCAGTGAATCTGGAATCTGTATGAAATTGAGATTTGGATTCTCACGATTTCCTAACGCTACCCCGAAACCCAGTAGTTGAGACAGTCGTAGAGCTTCAGTTGTGCTGCCCCGGTTCCCCATTTTAAAAGGAACACATTGCTTTCATCTAGAATGTTCTGAGCCCTGAGTGCTGCCGGCAGAGTGACCAGCTCTCTGCATCAGAGGGGAAGCCAAAGCTGCGCTCACGGTGTCGTGGCAGCTGGAAGCTGACCCTGGACCTCAGGCACGTGTGATGCTGACCATTTTCTGTAAACTCCAAGGGTGTAGTGGTCTCCTTGGCCCTTTGCAGTCTTCTGAAGCTTTTGATGTGTCTGCACTTTATAGATTTTTCAGAAGTAGACAGCATTTTCCCACACCCTTGAGCTGACTTTCATCAGAGGCTGGTGTGTGGGAAGCACCACACCCACATTCTGACAGGGAAGACTCTGGTGCCCAACTGAGGTCAGAGTGGAAATTTGTTCTTCCTTCCCTCCAGTCTGGTCCAGTGGCTCCCTGCTGGGCCAGAAGAAAATCATGCTTATCCAAGTCGTAGGCAAACCCCCGAAGTCAAACATTTGTCTTTTTCCTTTAATATGCCCATTTAGTTTATATGGGATGATAGATAGAGAAATGTCTTCTAGGGGAAAATTAATTTCCTTAATTACAGAGAACTTTTTGGATAAAAACTGCAATCAGGAGGCTATTTTGTAATAAGATTAGTTAAATACTACAGTGGAAAACTCCTTATATTTGATCTTAAACTTGGGCCCTGCGTGCGTGTCCGCACGCTCGTGCTCATGACGCCAGGCGCAGATGTGAACTACAGGCACGGTACATACTTTCTGGTTGCTTTTTTGAAAGTCTTATTGCTTGACCTCTCCGACTCAAATGTTGAGTTACGTTGATTCTGTTCAGAATGTTCATCCCTCCGTCTAGGGTCCAGTCGTCTTTCAGGGAGGAACCGTCTTCCTCATCTCTGTCTCCTACAGTATTGTATATTTAATAGTCAAATATTTATAGGTTATATGGGTGACTGATCTGTTTATTAGGAGGAAAACAATGCCAATTTTCTTTTTCTTTTTTTTTTTTTTTTTTTTTTGAGACGGAGTCTCGCTCTGTCGCCCAGGCTGGAGTGCAGTGGCCAGATCTCAGCTCACTGCAAGCTCTGCCTCCCGGGTTCACGCCATTCTCCTGCCTCAGCCTCCCGAGTAGCTGGGACTACAGGCGCCCGCCACCTCGCCCAGCTAGTTTTTTGTATTTTTTTTTAGTAGAGACGGGGTTTCACCGTGTTAGCCACGATGGTCTCGATCTCCCGACCTCGTGATCCGCCCGTCTCGGCCTCCCAAAGTGCTGGGATTACAGGCTTGAGCCACCGCGCCCGGCCAACAATGCCAATTTTCACATCATTATAATGGACTTGTTAAATGATTGTTAGTATAATGAAGTTTCCATGGCAAAAGAGGCTTTGCAGATGTGAGTGTACCGGACAGTGAGATGGGGGAGGACCCTGGGTTGTCCAGGTGGGTGCAGTGTTTTCACATGTGCCTTGATGAGAGAGAGTACGAGGGTCTGCCTCAGAGGAGGAGACCTGAGGACGAGATAGAGGCCAGAGGGCTAAGGGGCTGAGGGCGAGTGTGGGACAGGGGCAGGGGCCAGAGGGGTGCAGGGCTGAGACCCGGGCAGTGGTAGGAGGGGTGTGGGGCTGTGAGTCAAGCTGCATGGTGGCCTGTATGAATTGGGAGATTCCAGGCAGGAATACAAGCTACTGACCCATTGACTTCAGCCCTGGGACTCCTGACTTCCAGGGCTGAGAGGAGGTTTGCATTTGTGGTAATTTGTTGCAGCAGCAATAGGAAGCTAATGCATTGTATCTGTTCTTCACCTCCAAACCTTTGAAAAGTAACCCTGTTTTATTGGCCTTTTGTGTGCCCTAAATTCTAACGAGATGGTTTGTAGGAAATAATGGACACAAACGATGGCAGAACACAAAGTTGGACAGAAGCAGTGTCTTCTGTGGTTCTGTAGTTTGGGTCTGTGAAGTTAGATTTCGGTCAGAGAGTGTGTGGTCTTGTTCAGTGTATACCTGGAGTACTTGTTCAGAGCTCCTGGGGGAGTGGTCTTTAACACTGTTAGCATTAAAACTCCAAGCACATCAGGGCCAGAGTTCCTGAGTCAGTGTTAGGCGACCTTTGAATAAGAGTTGGCATGTAGAATCTGCCCACTTTACTAGTATGAAGCAGCAAAATCTTTTTTTTTACTTTTGAGATGGAGTCTCGTTCTGTCACCCAGACTGGAGTACAGTGGCAAGGCCTTGGCTCACTGCAACTTCCACTGCCTGTGCTCAAGTGATTCTCCTGCTTCAGCCTCCAAATTGTATGATTTATTTTCCTGTTTTATATACTTAGTATGTGAAAACTCTGCAAACTTTATTAATATAAATGACATGCCAGAACTTAGGAGAATCTGGCCTTTTCCCATGCAAATTAGTAGTGATGTGGAGTTCCTGGGCTGGTTTGGTTTTATAAGACATGGGGCGGATTCTTTGCCTAATTTCTGTGGAGCTAACAATTGTTAATCACCCAGCACTCTTACCTCCCCCAACAGCTCAGGTGAGCGGGTTACCCCCGCTGTCATGATGAGAGGAAGGAGACTGAGGCTTAGATGAGCAGGCGACACATTACTGTCCAGCCCCACCCACCCTGTAGTTTCCAGCCATGGCTCAGCTATCTTCCTGCAAGAAAGGACAGACACCCTCGTGCTGAGTAGAATTCCTTGTGAACCCCTTTGCATCCTCCAGGGAGTTCTTGCTTTACGGTGGTGGCTCATGGGGAGTCCTCTGGCCCACTGAGAAAGTGACTCATGTTGTGACATTACTGTCTCTCTGTCTGGCTGCTGTCGATTGGGTGATTTGTAAAGAGACATTTATTGCTCACAGCTCTGGAAGCTGAAAAGTCCAAGGTCAAGGCAGTCCAAGGTCAAGGCACCTGCAGATCTGGTGCCCCAGGGCCTTTGGCTCACAGACGGCAGCATCTCACCGGGTCTTGCGTGGCAGCAGTAGTCTCATCAGAACTCACGTGGTGGAGGAGCAGGAGGGCTCCTCCATCTCCCAACAAGGACACCAACCCCAGTCCTGAGAGCAGGACCTCCCAAAGGCCCCACCTCTTAATGTATCCCACCGGAGATGGTTTCAGCATGAGGTTTTGGGGACATTCAGGCCAGAGCCATTGCTCTGCTGCGGTGTTAGGGCTGCGTGGCATCATTACTGCAGCAGAGCCACAGCCTTCTCATGTGCATTTGCTGCAGGAGGAAGACGCAGGTGCCTGTGCAAGTTGGGGTTCGGTACAAGAAGTGGAAACACTCTGGGAATCTTAGCAGGAGGAACTTAAGGGCTTTGAGAACTGACAGCTTAGGACTGTAGTTTTCTTCAGACTGTAAAAACCTTGGTGTGTGACAATACTGAACATTGCCTGAGCCCTGTGATCCTGTAAAACAGTGGTGGTTAAGACATTCCCCCTCCCCACAACTGCGCCCCCACTTTTACTGCAAGAAGCCCCTTCCCATGTGGCTTAGGCTGACTGGCGGATGACAATTTACCGAGGACAAGGCCAGATACAGGCCTTCAAACCCCCCTTCTCTGCCTTATAAGTGATTAGCTAGACTGCCTGTTCCCGGTGCAGTTGCGCCTAGGGGGGTGGACTTGTCTTTGACTGTTGCTTCCACAGAGGACGGTTAGGGTGGGCAGGAAAGAATTCTCTGCTACAGGTCTGCATTCCAGGCTGTTTCCAAAAGTGGGAATTCTTGTGCCCTGGAGTCTGGGAATGGATTTCTAGTGTCTCAGTTTCAGGTGGAGTTGAAATTGAGTGAGACAACCCACCACACGCATCTGGAGCCAGGAACTAGAGCCATTTTTAAAGTGGCAGTTTCTCCATAAGATTACCCAAAAAATGCGTTCAGCACGTTTCTTTCTTTCTCATATGCATTTGGCCATCTAAAATGGGAATGGTGGTTTTTTGAAGCATGAATGTAGTTTTAAATTTTGAGTATTGTAAACCTTAATGTAGCTTCTTAAAATGTTTGCCTGATTATCTGGAGATTTAGTAAACCTTCGGAATGGTAATAATGAGTTGATCTATATGACTTCGCTTTCTATGATGCAATGAAAGTACTCTAAATAAAACCTCTGCAGTTGGGTCAGCAGGCAATTGGCCAAAACCAATTCTGCTTTTTGGGTTTCTTTAACCAAACAAGGGAGTAGAGTGTAGGCTGAAGTAGCAAATTCATTTCAGAGCATGCCAGAGCCCTCAGTGATTAAGCAGCCTTCTCAGGTGAACGTGTAACGTGCCGTGAGTCTTGGCAAGCCTGGTTACTGATGTGTGCACATGACACCACAGAGCCACACCTAGGAAGATGTGGTTTCTGTAAGAAGCTTTGGAAAACCAAAGTTCAACTTAATTATCCAACTTTGTTACAGAAAAAGCTTAGACTAGATGGCCAAAGACCTGATTGTTTCATGGTTGAGACATGGTTATAAAATTGCCCTTACTTGATGCCAATCAGTGTTGGTCCACAGTGATACTCCTCCAACCTCACTGAATAGTTTGGAGACTGATATGAGACTGTGAAAATCTCCTTAAGGTGAAAAGGGCTCTGGGGCACCCGGGAATATCCGCACACCCGTGGCCATTCCCCTATAAGGTGGAAAGGACGGCTGGGTCACGTGGGAGCATCCGCACACCCGTGGCCATCCTCTTTAAGATGGAAAGGGCTGCTGGGGTGCCCCGCAATATCTGCACACCCGCGGCCATTGTTCCTGTCCCCCTTTCTGCTCAGTCACCTCTGTGTTCCCGCATTCAGGCTTTGGGACACTCATGAACAGCTCGTCCCCTAGGCTGGTGAGGAAGGAGTAGGAGGTTGTTCTGAGGCTCTGTCACTGTCTGCCCTGTCATGAGCTGGGGAAGGCAGTGGCAGTGACCCTGGAGGAGTCTGGTCAGTGAGGGCTCCGGCAGGAAGTGCTGAGGCTTGAGGTAGCTCTGCCAGGCGTAACCAAATGTCTTCCCTCTTATTTCCATGATTCCTTCTAGTTCTGCACCTTGCACTGCAGAGTCTGTGTGTGTCTGTAAATACACATGAGTTACGACACAGGTGTCTCTTTCCCCTCTGTCTGTGGCTGGGCCCAGGGAGTGAAGTGCAAGACCCCCTTACTGCTGGATGCCCACCATCACAAGGCACTGCCTGCCCTGCTGACGAATGCCTACAGCGAGTCCTGGAAGCCTCCTTCTGAGCACCTGGCCTGTTGACGGTGTATACGGGAGACAACTGAGCTCCCCTTGCCCCACGCTGAGCAGAGACTGGGGAGGCGGCGGTAGCACTGCCCCCGTGGTGCATCCTTGGTGCATGGAGGAAAGTGTGTTCATGCTTAAAACACAGCTCATCCTCTCAAAAGCAGGGTGACAACCACATTTACTTCTGGAATCTTAAAAAAGGGCCCGTCTCTTTGAGAGAAGAGCGTGGCATGTATGTGTGTACCTCCTTTGTTTTTTTTTTTGAGACAGTTTCCCTCTGTCACCCAGGCTGGAGTGCGTGGTGCGATCTCTCTGCAAGTTCCGCTTCCCGGGTTCATGCCATTTTCCAGCCTCAGCCTCCCGAGTAGCTGGGACTACAGGCACCCGCCACCACGCCTGGCTAATTGTTTGTATTTTTAGTAGAGACGGGCTTTCACCGTGTTAGCCTGGATGGTCTCGGTTTCCTGACCTCGTGATCTGCCCACCTCGGCCTCCCAAAGTGCTGGGATTATAGATTATACGCGCCGGGCCGTACGCGTGTACCTCTTTACAAGTCTTGCCCGACCTTTGCATTTAAAAATTATTGAAAAACTTAAGGATGTAACTGACAAGAACTTTATAGGTTTCTCCAAGTAAAAATTTGGAAAAGTTAAGTGAACCCATAACGTGTTTTATTTCTATGAGTCCCACACTTGGATTTTTAAATGTGGGCAAAACATCTGTATGTTCTTCAGCCTGATTTCCGTGGAATCGTGAATGAAATGTGCTGAAGTTGCCGTGCAGATTTTGTTATGTGGCGGTGACAAGTGGGGCTGGTCATTAAACAACTGGAGGGACCCCTGTCCTTTCTATGCTCCTGTTGGACACTAGGCACGTGCTTGGGTGTTTTCTGTGTATGTGGACAAGATGAGGACAGAATTTCCAGATTCACACGGTGGTATCTTCTCTCTTTTCTGTTACAACGTGTCTTCTGCTGCTTCTACATAGACCAAGTGTTTCTTCCTCTTGCCTGTCTACATAAACGCTGTTTAACAAAAACTGTATTGTGGACATGTGAAGCTGAATTCCACATGATAAAGCAGATAGAGATGACTGTTTTGTGGAAGGAAGGTTTAAAATGATTTTTAGCTTTTTCCCTGAAATAGGGAATATTTCAACTTTTTCCCTGAGATAGGGAATAATGAAATGGGAAAATAATTAAATTTTACCATGTAATTGTTAGATTATATTTAATTATTAGATTATTCATGTATTGTAAGAGAAAAAGGAACTAGATCACTCCATGAACCCAAATGAAAATTTAAAGGGTATGGGTGAATTCATTTGAACTCCTTTAATTTGTTTTTGTTTGTTTTTGAGAGTCTCACTGTGTTTCTCAGGCTGGGTGCAGTAGTACAATGACAGCTCACTGCAACCTCAACCTTCTAGGCTCATGTGATTCTCCTGCCTCAGCCTCCCCAACTGCTGGGATTTACAGGCGTTAACCACCACACACAGCTTATCACCTCTTGGAGACTAGCTTTGAGTTTGGGCATTCACTGAACTATATTTTGGTTAATTCTCAAAGTTTGTCACTGTTTATCTTTAATTTGTTAAAAATCTACATGTATTGTGAAATGCATTACATTTCCTTAGCATTCATGGATTCCCTGTTAGTGGGGCAGAGACGCAGAAGGGCAGAAGGCGTTCGGACATCATCAGGGTTGCAGTTGAGTGCTTTCCCCGAACACACTGCGGCTCTGGGCTCTGTGGCCCTACGGGGGTCCTCTGTCCACTGAGGGGGCCGGGTTACCTGGAAGGTCCCTCCAGCCTCTGCCATTTTGCCCTTTTCAGGTTAACATCTCATCGTTGTCCTGGACAGCACTGCTATTCGTTCACTGACCTACGAGTGAACAGCTGGTCAGTGGCCAGTGCTGCTTCCTTCAGCTGGGAGGTGGTGATGTGATAACACTTCCGTGGAACTTGGTTCTTGGTGTATTAAGGGTTCAGTTGTATGTTTATTTTTAATCTGCACCTCTGAATTGGTCTTTTGATTGCAAAGAGATTGCTTACTGGATTTGTTTCTGAATATTTCGTGGGTAACAGGAGAACCTTGTTTATCTGTGTGTTCATTAATGTGTTTTTGCCAGGCATTTAAATGGGTGTGTTAGCCCTCAGTCCACTTTCTGTGTGTGGTGGAGTCATTGAAATCATTTATGTGAAGTCTCTCTTCTATTAAGGCCAGAGGACGTGGGGTGGTGTCTCCCTAAACTAGGGAGAAATTACTTGTTCTGCCCTCCTCCCTGGGAACGCTGTTGTTTCCAGGTCTCTGAACTTGGTTCCCACACTGGGAGAGTGGCTGTGGCTTCTGGAGCCCGTTTTGTGTGGGACTGACTCCTTCACTTGCTTTATTCCCCACCGTCTTTGCTGCTTTATGACGCAGGGATGAGGGAGTTGGACCCGGGGGCCTTGTCTGTGCCTGAAGGGCCCGATGCAGAAACACCTCGTGGGAAGGATTTTCCTTGAGGGCAACTTTTGGAGTCTTTTCCCACTTTTATCTGAGAAGCAGCTATTCACATGGTTCTATTCTGCTAGTGTGTTTCAAAATAATTGGTGTAGAGTTACGAAGATGTCCGAGACACTCATGATCCACTCCGGGCCAGTGCCAGACATTGAGCTCAGATGCATTCAGACCACATTCAGATGCCAAAGATTCTTGCTTGGTTACTCTCAAACTTATGAGAATCTAAATCGCGAGCCATGGTATGGATTTTCTCTTGAGCCCCCATGACTTTGCCTTGTATTTTGGGCATGAATGACTTCACCAAGGGGAAAGAATTTGAGGAAGGAGCCTCTGAGGCTAGGAGGGGGTGGGAAGGGGCGGTGGGAAGAGGAGGGAAAAGGAGCTGTAGAGGGAAGAGCCAGGCTGGGGCTACGGCATCTCCCCATGCTGCTCCCCCACCCCTGGCGCGAGGCCCCAGGGACTGACTGATTTTCTCACAGGAAATGTGTATGATTGCGTGTCTGTTTTGTGGGCTGGCCATTTGGATTGAGGGAATGTCCGTGTTGTGATTAGTTATTGATTCGAAGGTTGAAAAGGTTTGTGCTCAATACACGGGTCTCTTGGTGCGATGAGAAATGTGATCGCAGCCGCCTTCGGGGTGGGGAGAGCCCTTGAGGCCCTCAGTGGTGGCCGGTGTCGGCCTTCGTTTCCCTGGGTGAGCTGCCCTCGGGGTGGGAAGGGAGGTCCTCGCTGGTGGCCACTGTTGGCCTTCGCCTCCCTGGGTGAGTGTTGCTCCATCCCCGGCTCTCCGACTCCTTGCCTGGTACCTTCTTCATTGGAGGCCGTGATCCATCAACCTAGTCCAAGCGTGTCCTGTAGACTAGTGCTAACTGTAGGTTCAGGAGTGGTCAGAGGAGGCCCTCGTGATGCGAAGCTAAACGTTTAATGATGGCGCTGCTGAGTGCATGAGCCGCGTCAGCCCGAGTGTCTGGGTAGGAGGGAACCGCGGGGTGGAGGGAAGACTGGACAGATAGGTGCTTTCCTCGGCCCCTGGGAGCACGGCCAGGTCCATGCTCAGACCTCCTGGTTTCTCCCATATTTCCATAAATAGCAAGGGAAGGACTCGGGGCACCCAGGGACCTCAGGGGTGTAAGCTGTGTCCTCGCGTGGCCCCAGCTGTGGCCAGTGATGTTATTCTCTTTAACCTCACGCTTATTTTGTATAAAAACACAAAGGGACAGAAGTAGTTCAAGGGCCTCGAAAGACTTCCGTAATTGTTAATAGGCCTACTTTTATGCTTTCTTATGTATTAAGAGCAAATCATGAAACAAACTCATTTCTGTTTGAAGAAATCTTTACGGTTCTCGTTTTTGTGGCAAGCAACATTGATTCTTTGCTTAGTGAGCGTTAGTGCCCTCCTGCCCAGTGCTGCTGCCTGGCATGTCCTCACACACAACTCTGCCCATTGGTCTCCGTTCACCTTTCCGCCTAGAATTGTAGGAGCGGCGCTGGGATCTTAGGGCTAGAAAGAAACTCTGAAGACCACTTTTAGGGGCGGCTTTCAGTCAGGGCTCTCCAGAGAGACAGCCAGCCGGGTGTGCATGTGTCTCCAGAGGGAGGGCTGTTGCAGGGGCTACAGAGTCCAAGAAGCCCCAGGACCCACAGCCTGCAAGCTAGAGTCCTGGGAGGGTGTGGCTTGAAGACTTGAGAAGCGGAGGGTGCAGATCTCACCTGGGTCTGAGGAGCTGAGACCCAGGAGCATGGGCTGCAGAAGACAAATGTCACTGGCCCATCAACCAGACAGGTGGAGAGAACCCAGTTTTCCCCGCCTTGCTGTTTTACTCGGGCCCTGGGTGGATAGGGTGGTGTCCCCCACACCAGCGAGGATGGGTCTCCAACTCAGTCCAGAGGCAAACATGCATCTCACACAGAAATAATGCAGAACCAGCCATCTGGGCACCCTGGGCACGCTCAGGTTGATGCACAAAACCAACGCCACGCGTGGCCCTGACGTCTGCGTGTTCGCATCACTCCACGCACATTGCTCGGTCATCGCCTCGGTGAGTTTGTAAGCTCGTTGTGTGGTTCTGGGGCTCTTTGTCCCGGGTGGTGGTGGTGGTGATGACAGGCTCCCCACTGCCCCAGCTCAGGTATGGAAGGTGATGGCATCAACGGCTCCTTGTTTCTCAGACACTGGAGCGGGTGCTCTGTGCGGCCAGTTCCACCTGCAGCAGCATCTGTTCCCTATGCCGATTCCATTCGGAGTGTGTGCCTCCCTTCTGTGGAGGGTGCAGCCTTCTTTCAGAGAAGAACTGTGTCCTGTTCGCCTATATCTCCTGTGGTGTATCTCATGGTTGAATAAGTAGCTATAGTATACCTCGGTGGCTGAATGATAGGTTCATTGGAAGGAAAACTTTATAATTTTTTTTTTCTTTTTGGGATGGAGTTTCACACTCAATGCCCAGGCTGAAGTGCAATGGCATGATCTTGGCTCATTGCAAACTCCCCCTCCCGGGTTCAAGTGATTCTCCTCCCTCAGCCTCCCAAGTAACTGGGGCTATAGGCGTCTGCCACCATGCCTGGCTAATTTTCGTATTTTCGTTAGAGACGGGGTTTCACCATGATGGCCAGGCTGGTCTTAAACTCTTGACCTCAGGTGATGCACCCACCTCGGCCACCCAAAGTGCTGGGATTATGGCCATGAGCCACCACGCCCAAGAACTTAATACCTTTTTTTTTTTTTAATTATAATGGGCTTGTTAAATGCTTACGTTAATGTATATTTTAAAAAATGTTATCTGTGACCTTTCAGCTTTTCATAGCACTTCTCGTGTGAATATTTTAAAAAGGCCCTTTACTCGTGGGGGAGAAGCGGTTATCCCTTTCAGCAGAGGGAGATGGAGGACCACGCCCTGGTGGGTCTGAGCACAGGCAGTCACCCCAGCCTTGGTGCTTGCTTAGGTCTGCTCTCTGTTCACCGTAGCGCATCCACTCTCATTGTCAGCTTAAAAATAAGCTTTTTCCTCTTTCTAATCAGAACAGTTAGTTTGTTAACCATCACGTTAAGGTATCGAGAATGATGGCTTTCAGGCCTCAGATATGACACAAGTAGTAAATGCAGCTGACCCTGAACAACATGGGTTTTGAGCTTCGAAGGATCACTTATGTTAATTATTTTCCAACCAACCCTTACTGAAAAAACCTGGCTTTGTGGAGGGCCGACGTTTCCTACATGCGGTTCCATAGGGTGGCCGCGGAGTCCTGTGGATACGTAGATTTGGGTAAACTCGGGGGGTGTTCTGAAATCCATGTCCCTGTGTATACAGAGGGACAACTGCAGCTTTTTAAAAGTTTGTGTCCTGCCTTGTCCTAAAAAGGCTCCAAGGTAGATGCAAAATTATTTCATCCTTTTGGTTTTCTTGGTGCGATATTGATGTTTATTCTTCAGTGTCTAAAATCCTGAGTGAACAGAGTTAGTGCTTCAGGAACAAGGCCAGTCTGGAAACACATATTGAGATATCCACCTTTTCTTCATGGTTTCACAAAAGGCCATGATCATATTTTATTCGGTTGAACTGTAGGAAACTGCCAATATTTGCTGTTTTTGGCCTACAAAATGGCAAGTTCGTACGATATTAAAAACAAAGGCTCCCTGGATGGGGAAAATAGGAATCGGTGAGAACCTGAAGTTGTCTGTCATGGCCTCTGAGTCACAGGTAAATAAACCTGCGTGAGGGGAAGTTGGCTGTACAGTATTTTCCTTCTGTTTTGAGACTGTCAGAAAAAGGTGAGTTCCATTGCGTTGGGTCCCTTTGCTTCACCTTTGCTGCATAGATGACTTGCCATTGTACCTCTTGTTTCCAGTGCCCAGGAGGCTGATGCCACATAGAAGACCTGCAGGTCGGTGGATGTGAAACAGGCAACGGACACGCTGTGCACCTTGGGACGCATCTGAGAAGTACGTGCTTGCAGCAGGTCTGAGGTGAGGTCGTGTTCCATCTCCTCTCCCTTCTCTGGCTTTGCAGGCCTTTGAAGTTGGTCCTGGAAAGTGAAATTAGTTAATGCTGATTAGCTCCAGGTCAAAGCCTGGGGGCCGAAGAGACCCGCCCTTCACTCGGGGTGTGAAGCATTGGGCCTTCCCATCAGGAGGCAGCAGGGACTTGAGAAAGCCCCACATGCCCTCCAGTTCCCTTATGTTGAAACTTTTTGTACTCGGCCATGCCAGGTCATTTGGGAGGTAAATGGGGGGTTCACATGGGGGTGTGCAGTATTCTTAGGTGTCAGGTGTGAGAGTTGAATTTGTAGAAGCTGTGCAGATAGGAAAGGGCCTGGCAGGGAGTGCTGTTTACACGGAGCCAATTTAACGCTAGATCTGTGCTCTACCTGGGTCCGTGTCTGACCGGTGTCTCCCAGTCTGCAACAGGACGTTGACGTGACTCGGCGCCATCGTCCCACTCTGTGTAGACGTCTGAGGATCTGTGCGCGGCTGCTCTGTGAGAATGAGTTGTGATAATGAACTGAGAAACAGTGAACAAACCCTGAATTGGTTAGCACTGGTTCCACGGCCACTTCTGCCGTGGTTGGGGTCATTCACAATAAAGTGTACTGGACTCCTATGCAGAGCTCGGAATTTCAGAGGCCCTTTAACTCGGCAGCTAACCAGTCGCTTCCTTCAGAAGATATTTGAGTCCCCTTTACCTACCAGGGCGACCCTGGGAGTTTGAAGATGAGTGAGACAAGCCCTCCCTGTCTTGTGGATTTTACTGTCCAGAGGGGAGACAGATGTGGATGGTGAAGGAGGCCCTATCAGAGGTCAGCGCACGTCAGTTTGATTTCTTCAGCACTTGCTGTGTTCAGGCGGTGCCCTGGGCCATGTGCAGAGCATCTGGGGACACTGCCCATGGCATCCCAGGCACAGCTAGCATCTGCGCCATCTTCATACTTGGCCTGAGTTTTGGGGAAGTACTGAGGATGGCTTCTGCCCTTGCTGGAGAGAATTGGAAGTCAGGGCAGCCGTCCACAAGGAGATGATCGCCAGCTGATTCCTCAAGAAAGAGAGGTGGTCCCCACATGGGCAGAGCAGCGCAGCATGCACAGTCCTGGGTGTGGGGTCTGGGGCATGTGCATCTGAGTGGGGTCTGCTGGGAGGCAGCAGGGGTGAGGTGTGAAGGCAGTTGGAATTTACAGGATAAATGATCACTAAGGCGATGCTGGCAAAACATAAAATTGGGACTCTCTGGGGTAAACGTGGACTTAGGGTGACCCTGGGCGTGGGTGTTTTCAGGCTCTGAAGGCAGAGATTTAGGAAATTGGGGCAGAGCTGAGCCCTAGATGAGGATGAAGACCACCCTTGGGAAGTTGAATGAGACAGGGGTGGAAACCCAGTGAATGTCGTGGGGTCAGTCCAGCAGGAAGGCAGCAGAGGAGACCGGTGTCCTCAAAGGCCCCGTGGGGCCTGCCTCTCAAAGTACTGGGATTACAGGCATGAGGCACTGCTCCCTGCGGACACTTTTAAAATTTCTAAGCTACTCTCTCTCATACCTACTCCCGGATTTTTTTTTTTTAGACTAGTTTTATGGCTATATTTTTTCCAAGGAAACCAAACAGTTACCTGTTTGAAGTACAAATAACACCGTGTAAAAACCGAAAATGCCAATTTGCATAGAAGTTTCCAAATACCCAGTTGGTTTGAGCCTTGCATTGCAGTGTCACTACCTGCTCTTAAATTTCTACACGATGTATAGACAGTGAGGCAGGGACGGCTCGTACATCTGCAGGTTTCGATTCTACTAACTTAGGCTATATTTTCATTTATTTTGGCACATCTATGGGTGTGGGAAGCAAGGCCAGGGTATTTATTTTGAAGCTTGTCCAATAACAGTTGGGAAGATTTTCACATTTTTAGAATTTTCATGGTAATAGTTATAATTTACAAAGAATTAACAATTGTGTAGTCATTATTTTGCTTTTTTCCAGATATGCCCTGAAACAGGGTTGCTAATTATCGTTCTACATCACAGGATTCAGAACAGTACCCTTTTGGAGCAGATGCCTGTAATCGAGGAATTCCGCCTAGTCAGTTCACTTTAAACTTGTTTGAAAGGTTTTCTTTATCCTAGTTGGCACCTGTGGCTATAGTTTGTTTTCACTGCTGAGGAATATTCCATGATGGAAACCGTAATTCATCTGTTTTTCATATCGGTGGACATTTGGATTATTTTGGGAGGGTGTGTATGTCTATTCAGCCTTCATTTTTTCAGGATTTTTTGTAGAAGATAATGTAACAATGTAACATCCTCTGCTACGGAGCCAACACGAACCCTGATGACAGCCACACAGACTCACGCACAGACTCTCAGGCCTTGTTACCAACGCACAGAACCATTTTCTTAAGTTGAAACCCAGTAGCAGAACCTGAAGCCATGTGAATGGGTCCTCCGATCTTATACTTGGAATTCACTTTTTATTACTATGTCTGCTAATTAGGAAGCATATCAATTATACAGAAAACTGAGAATGTAAAATTATATGTTTATAACAGTAAAGAACTTCTTTAATAGCCCAGAACACATGGCTGTATTTTTCCCTCATGCCCTACCACTGTTTTCTTTGCTTGAAATGGGAAATGACACTTGAAGGCAGTTTTCTAGCGACTGTTAGACTGGCATAGTTCTTCAGAGACAGAGGATGTAAAGCACATGGAGAATTTCTGTTTGTGGAATGTGATTTCCCGGTCACCTCATTCAGGCTGCCGCCGCCTTCCCCTCTGGCCGCCTGCACCATGGGACGTCTGAGGAGGTCCCTGTTTCATCCTCTGGAAATTCTGAAAAGGAAGGAGAGGAGGGCGTGCAGGGTGTGGTGCATTTGTGTTGGTCCTTCCAGCTTTTATTTGGAGTCTCGGCTGCCTTGGTGGTTCCTGCCTTTCTGTCCCTAGCTCGTGGCTTCGTCCTTGTGTCTAATTCACAGACAGACAGATGGAAAGGGAAGTTGTATTCAGCCAACAGCTTGATCTTATTCTCAAGGCTCAGATCGATTGGGTATTTGGAGACTTCTGTGCAAATGGGCATTTTTGGTTTTTAAACACGGTGTCTTATTTGTACTTCAAATAGGTCACTGGTTCTCTTGGAAAAAATATAGCCATAAAGCTGGTTCTTAAAAAAAAAAAAAATGGAAGTGGGTGTGAGAGAGTGGTTTAGAAATTACACCAGTAATGGTTGGGCTTGGTGGCTTATGCCTGTAATTCCAGCACTTTGAGAGGAGGAGGCAAGTGGATCCTTTGAGGTTAGGAGTTTGAGATCAGCCTGGTCAACATGGTGAAACCCCGTCTGTATTGAAAATATGAAAATTAGCCGGGCATGGTGACAGGCACCTGTAATCCCAGCTACTTGGGAGGATACTTGGGAGGCAGGAGAATCACTTGTACCCGGGAGGCACAGGTTGCAGTGAGCCGAGATCGCGCCACTGCACTCCACCTTGGGCCACAGAGCAGAAACTCCATCTCAAAATAGGAAGAAAAAAAAAAAAAGCACCCCGGTAATGGAAACCTGATTGCGTCATCTGTGATGGAGATGGCATTTTATTTCATTTTTAGTGACAGGATGAATTGGATATGTTTGCAGTATTGATCTTGACAAGGGAAATGGTGAGAACCAAATGTGCCTCCCAGCTTGGACCTTGCCGTTGGCGGAAGAGACCCTGGCGGGCAACAGACTGGAGACTCAGAGACCGAGGGGAGAGTTCTCACGCCTTGACACTGGTGTGCAGTCTGTGCTTCTGGACTCCTGCTAGAGGGAGCGGCCCCTTTGCCTTGCAGGCTTTGGTGCAGTGGAGACCTTAGGACCTGACCCTCCTGGCACACCTGTGTGGCGAGCAGTGCCAGGGCTGAGGTACAGGTGCTGAGCCCGGAATGTGGGACGGGAGAGGCTGCACACGCCGGCAGGCGTCTGCTGCAGCAGCCGGGGGTTTCCACAAGGGGGCGGGGTGTTGGTTTTCCTCCTTGAATTTTGGGTGAGCAGGGTATCCTGCGGTGCTGTGTCTGCACTTGTGTTGCTCTGAGGTCAAGTTGTGGCCCCAAGTCCCTGTCCCTCTGCCAAAGTGAGGGTTTGCCCATTTTCAGGTCAGATTTCCCTTGGGTTCGGGTCTCTAGGAGTGGGGTACATTCGAAGGGGGCGTGAACACGGTGGACGCGCGTGGGCCTCTTCTCTCCCCTCAGCTCCTGGGCTGTGTGTGAAGAGCTGCCCAGCGGAATCACTCTCCTGCCTGGTGTTTCATTCACCAGAAATAGTTCTCACTGTGGACTCTTGAGTCAAATGTAATCCAGGAATGAAACGTGCTGTTGCTGGATGCCACACACAGCATCAGGAGCTTAGTTGGCGATTATATGATCTTACCCCACACCTTAAAAGTAAAGACTATAGTTGTCAGGCGTCTGAGCCCAAGCCAAGTTATCGCATCTCCTGTGACTTGTACGTATATACGCCCAGATGGCCTGAAGTAACTGAAGAATCACAAAAGTGCAAATGCCCTGCCTGGACTTAACTGATAACATTCTACCAGAAATAAGTGAAAATGGCCTGCCCTTGCCTTAAGCGATGATTTTTGTGTGTGTGTGTGTGAAATTCCTTTTCCTGGTTCATCCTGGTTCAAAAAGCTCCCCCACTGAGCACCTTGTGACCTTCACTCCTGCCCAGCGGAGAACAACCACCCTTTGACTGTAATTTTCCTTTACCTATCCAAATCCTAGAAAATGGCCCCACACTTATCTCCCTTCGCTGACTCTTTCTGGACTCAGCCCGCCTGCACCCAGGTGAAATAAACAGCCATGTTATGCTCACAAAGCCTGTTTAGTGGTCTCTTCACACGGGCGTGCATGACAATAGTTAAGGGGATACTGAAGTCTTTGGCAGCTCCAAGAGCTTTTTCAGTTTGTGTCAGGACATTTTAGGCAGAAGGAAAAGCTTTCTTAGGGAATCTTACAGAAATGTTTGGTGCAGTGCCATTAACTCGTGGAATAAATGTGTAACTTTCCGTGGAGGCCCTCTGGAAAGAGATGCACTTTGAGTGCACCCTGGCCTGCTCGCTCCAAGTATCGGCCGTGTCACCCCGCTTTCCGTGGGTCTGCAGGTGTGCGTGGTCCATTGCCTTGCACTGTGGCCATGGAAGGGAAGATGATCTGGAATGTTGGCGACAGTTATCGGTGTGTGTTGATGTGTGCTGCTTTCTACAGGGGATAACATTTCTGTTTAATAAACATCTCATCAGGATGATGACTGCAAGATGTTTGAGTCTCATTCAATAGTGTTTTGGGGTTCCTTCTGTTTTTAATCTGCTTTCTAGCACTAGGCAAGTGAACACATGGAAAGTAAAAACCCATCGAACTTGTAGAGACATGGTGTTGTGTAGGAGCAGACTGTAGCCTCTGGCTGTTTAAAGATTGTAGTAAACATTTTACCTGGCATGGTCAGGGTGTAAATTATCTTGTTTAATCGAAATGTGTATGAGTCAAAGCTGGCGCCTGCAGTGTTGATGAAATACCAGATTTTAAGGGAACATGTCAATGTGCCGTAAGATACCAACAAAGTTCCTCACTGAGGTTCGGCGCGGGTTCGGAGGAGCTGAGCCTTAAGTCACCGGGGTCGTCTCTGGGAGCAGATGCTCAGTGTGGGCATTAGTCACTTAGCCTTTCCAGAGCCGAGGAACAGCTCTCTGTGATGGTTTTTGGAACCTGTATTTTGAGTCAGTTTGTCCCACTTGACTCGAAGTTGCCGCGCAATTTCAGACTTTTGCCTACACCGTGGGCTTGTTTTCTTGTCCCCTGATAACGGCCTCGGTTGCCCCGGCCTGACATTTGAGCCTCGTCGTTCATGGACACAGGCTCCGTGGTGGGGCAAAGGCCGCGACTCCGGCTTGCACAGTTCCGTGCCTCTCACCATGGTTTATCACATCACTCCCAGGATCTCCCGTTTAGAGGAAGAGTGTCCCTTTCTTGCAGGCCCTGTGTGGTGTGGAAACCACCCCTACCTACCTTTCTCCCGTTTGAACTGTACCGTGAAGCTATTTCTGTCCTAGCCAACCGTCAGAATTTAAGGAACAGTAATTTATGTAACTTATTACCCGCTTCTCAGCAGTTCTTTATGAATTTCATTCTGTTGTGAAATTATTGCAGTTTTCATGGCTATGCTGGTCTCAAGTTGTGGCCCTTGAAATGAATTGCCTTCCCCATTGTGTGTTAAGGTTGTCCCTGGGAGCGGTTGAGGCCTCACCTCTGCTTGGGGAGGCGGCTTTGCTCTCCTGACAAGAGAAAGAATCTTTTTTAGAGCATTTCTAATGTGGTTTTTGCTTCCAGACAGAATTACTTTTTTCACAGAGACAGCCACTCAAGTCATAAATTATGCTCAGGATGGACACACGGGTCAGCTGACAGAGTGGAGTCCAGAACAGATCCAAAGACGCAAAAGCAGTTCAGTAGAATTTGAGTCTTTTCCACAAATGGTGCTGGAATTATGGGACAGCCGTATGCAAAAGAGTGAAAACAGGGAGAAATTCCTGTATGAAAATTAAGGTGGACCATAGCCCTGAATGTAAAATACCAAACTACACAACCTGTAGAAGAAACGGAAATTGTCAAGACCTAGGGTGAGAGGTCTTAGCCATACCATGATCCATAATCAAGGAAGAAAAGAAGTAGGTAAGACTCATCAAAATTAAACTTCTAATATAAAAGACACCTCTAGGGAATTGAAGAGACACATTTTCGATAGATGGGGAGAAGATGTCTATGAACCGTGCAGCCGGCAAAGGACTCGTATCCAGAATGCACAGGACTCCCACGGCTCATGACAGAGAACAAACCACGTGACTTAAAAGCGGAAGAGACCTGAACAGATGCTTCGCTGAGAAGGACGGGAGGATGGCCCGAAAGCATCTGAAATGACCTTCAGCGTGACTGGTTGCACCGAGATGTGCACCGAAGCCGCAGTGAATTTGTTCACACCCCTGCTGGAGCGCCTGACTAAGGTCTTCCGACAGCCCCAGGTGCTGGTGAGGACAGGCAGTCGGGACTCCTGTGCGAGGCTGGGGTTCAGCATGGTGCAGACAGCTTGGTGGTTTCTTACAAAACTGAACTCACACAAACGTGGGTCCCGGTGACCGCACTCCTGGGTATTTACCCTAGAGAAACAGAAGCTGATGTTTAAGAAAAACTGTGCCCAGATGTTAATAGCGCTGTCTATAGTTGCCCAAAACAGGTTACAATGTGCCACAGCCATATGTGGAATAATAAACACCCAGCAGCCCCGAGGCCTGGCTGTTGATCACAGGACACCCTGGGTGCACCTCCAAGCACGATGCCCAGGAAATCATGATTTTGCGAGTGTTTTGCCACAACGCTCGCAAAATACAGACCCGGGGGATGGGAGAACACAGAGAGAGTGGTTGCTGGGAATGGGAGAGTGTGCTTATGAGGCCTCGTGAGTGGGTTTGGGGCTGTTGGACTGTTCTGCTTGTGTGATGATGATTATGGGAATATTTGTGCTGAAATTCACAGAACTGAACACTGTCCATTTTACTGTAATTTTTAAAAAGTGGTAATATGCTCATTTTCAGGACTGTTTTTAATGGAAGATGGAGTTTGCAGATGATTTGTTAGGGCAAGCCTGTCTCAAGAGTTGGTAGACGATTCGTTAGGGGCCTGTCTCAGGGCCCTTGGGTTGGGTTGGGTTGGGTTGGGTTGGGTTGGGTTGGGTTGGGTTGGGTTCGGTTAGGTTTGGTTCGGTTCGGTTCGGTTCGGTTGGAAAAGCCTTCCCTGTTGCGGGCAGTAGCATGGGGCATGGAAAGGATATCAACAAGGAAACACGTAGAATCCTTTGAGGAAACATGTGTATTTCTAACTTGCTATAAGATAGAATTGGAAATTGTAACGGTTTTGTTTCCTAGAGTCTTGGTAGAATAGGGAAGACAGTGTAATAAAAGCTAATTTTGAAATGAAGAATTTGAAAGATTTCAACAGCAATAGCTCTAAGAAGTCACCCTGGAAATGTTTTTAAAGATGTTCAGTAGCAATAGCTCTAGGAAGAGTCACCCTGGAGTTGCTTCTTGAGCATTGGTTTCCTGGCTGTATCTTCCGACTTTCATTTTTGAGTTTTGCTGTGAGTTGGGGATGTGTGGGAATAGCCATCCCCAGGTGTTGGGTAGGAGTGGCCCTGCAGGGGGTTGCATGTGCCCCGAGGCCTGAGGCACTGTCCTGGACAATATAGCAAGACCCCATCTGTATAATAGAAAAATTAGCTGAGTGTGGTGGTGCGTGCCTGTGGTCCCTGCTACTCTGGAGGCTGAGATGGGAAGATCACTTAAGGCTACAGTGAGCTGCGATTGCTCCACTGTACTCCAATCTTGGCGACAGAGCCAAGACCCAGGCTCAGAAAGAAAAGTAAAAAAAAAAAAAAAAAAAAAAAATCCAGAAATGTCATTTTCTTTTTAAATCATCCCAAAAGAAAAATCGTTTTTTTCTAAGAATGTAAAGGGAAACTGATATGATTGTTTCTCCTTTTCAAATATTTACAGTAGTCCGTCCACATCATCTGTCATCTCTCATCTCATTACAGAGCAGCAGGTTTCTTTGAGGTTAGTGGTGTTTCTCTGTGTCGCACCTTGGAGAACAGCCAGCATGAAACCTCTTACCACGATCGTGTGCATTGTTTGTAGTCTCAATTAAAATCCTCTCCAGAGACGCCTGTGCTGCTTATTATAGCAGAACTTTGGTTGTGCTGAAATGTGCATTCAGCTAATGGTTTTAAGTTCATATCTGAGATGATGCTGTATAATTCATGAAGCATATGGGATCAGTAACGATTGAAGATAATTCTGGCTGATGTCATTTAGAGGATATTTTTCACTTCAAGTTAAAACTTCCTTCACGATAGTCATTTTGGGATTCATTTAACTATGTGCTTTATTTCATAGCTCAAATTTTCATTAGTCATTTCATAACACAGGATTTTGAAAGCAGATTTGGCAAAATCTTTCTAACAAAATGTTTGCTTACAACGTCCCAAGGAACAGCACTCAGAATTGCTGGTGACTGTGGTTATGAGAGAAGTCACTGATGGCTGATGATAGAAGTCACTTGAACGTGAAGGGCTGCTTTGTGAGGCAGATGGGGTTTGAACCCCGACCCTCCTGATACACCAGCCCTGACCCTGGCCTTCTCTCCTCTCCACTGGAAGATGAGAAGGGTGCCAGCATCCACCTCACAGGCCGTCCTGAGTACCCGGGACTAAGGGTTTGTGTTCCTCTGGCAGGTGGCGCAGATGTGGGGGCTTGACGATATACACACTGCAGGCTGCCAGTGTCGGGGTAATCCAGTTTTAGTCATAAAGGTTGAATTTGCTTTGCTCCCCTGCAGACCAGGTGCGGTGCTGCTGTTGTAGCAGGTGTGTGGATCCTCTTGGGTGGTCCTCAGGTGGACAACGAGTCACCGATTCAGATTCCCAGTGTTAGATGTGAGGGGACCATGGACCTCATGTGTTCAGAGGGGAGGAGTAAAAAGCTTCCCTTGTAATTCCAGGACTGTCTATCCCAGGAATGCCAAACCAGTGGCTTTCACCTGACGCTGTCGTAGGTGACACTGTATGGAAATGAGGACTCATGTTCCGCATACCTGAGCCCAGTACCCATCTCCCTTCAGGGCCGTGGCCGAGCCCTCTTGATTTCGCTGGGTTGCCAGCCTGGGGATCTGTAAGCCCAGTGACGTCTCTGGTCTCGGCCCCCGCTCCCCATGGGGACAGGAGGTGGCTTCAGGAGGCTGGTGATGAATGCCTGAATGAAGCCGACTTGTGACTGCAGTTCTGTCTAAGGGCCTCCCCGGGTGTTAGATGTCAGTAAATGACACCTGTGTGTGGATCTCATGTGATGAGAGAAACAGTGGGGGAAACCAAAGCTTGTGGAGTCTGCAGGTTCTGGACTTAGGGTTGTGTGCACCTGTGTACTTGGTGAGGGGTGTGATGCCTGGAATGAGTGTTCACGTGTGTCATGTTTGTGCGTGTGTGGTGAGTGTATTTAGCAGGTGTGGGTGGAGTGAACATGTTCATGTGTGTCGTATGTATTTGAGGGTGTGTGTGGAGTGTGTACACGCATCATATTTGGTGAGTGTATTTGAGGGTGTGTATGGAGTGCATACATCCGTTTGCATGTATAGTATTGGGTGAAGGGGTGGCATGTGTGGAGCCTGGGCCGGCTCGCCTGAAGACCCCGTGATGGAAAGATGCACCCCTCTGCCCGGAAGGAGGTGAATCTTTGTAGCGCTCAGGACGCATGGTTCATCTCTATATAAAGGCAGAGTGTGAAACGCCGTGGAGGCTGAGAGAAGAGATGTGGTTAGCAAGTATGAGTGAGACGTTTGGGGCTTGTTAGCACCTGGCGTGTGTGCAGCAAGCTTTGCTATCTGCACACGTGTGATCCTTAGAACGCTGGCGTGTGGAGCCGTGAGGCTGTCGAGGGCCCCAGCTCCTGGCAGGCTGAGGAGTTCCCTGTAACCACCAGGAGAACCGTGATTGAAGGCTGTCACTCAATCCCAAGTCCCGGAAGGGGCTCCTTTCAGAGAGGAAAACACCCCTAGAGCCTCGGGCAGAATTCAGCGATTTTTCATATAATGTTACTTAGATTTCGCAAACATGAAACCAAGAACATATTTCAGAATGCTTATGGTTCTTCTGTAACCATGGAAACAAAGTAATTTGCAGTCGATGGACAGTTTGCAGAAGCTGAACTGCCTACATCATGAGCACGGCGCTCTCCCTACCGTCCTGGGCCTTGCTCCAGTTTGCTGGGGAGGCTTTGCAGGGCCTCTTGGCTGGGATACCTCTCTCATGTCCCATGTTGCTACCCCTGGTCACAGCCATACTACTGGGCACCTGTGCCGTGAGGACACTGAGTGGACACGGAGCCGCGGGCCAGCAGTTGGTCAGGAGGAGGTGGCATCCACATGGTCCGAAACAGGTTTCTGTTCATTAAGAATGATCGTTGCAATAAAAACATAGAGTGAAAGAAAACTCTCTACTGACCTGAGAATGCGTCAGCTGAGTTGGATGGGGAAGTGCAGTGAGGAAGGTGAGGACTGAAAGGAAATGAAGGAGGGAGAGGAAAGGAGGGAAGGGAAGTGAAAGTGGGAGGGAGGATGGGAGTGAAGAGGAAGATGGAGGAGGAAGAGAGAGGGCGGTGGGCAGGAGCCTGGGAAATGAGTCCCAGAGTCGGTTCCTGACCGTCGTGGGTGCGTCAGAGCTGATCTTCCAGGAGAGGTGGCCTGGGAGGGCTGACCCTTAGGAAATGAGGGCTGGGGGGAGCTGATTTTTTGGCCCTCAGCGGGGCTGTTGCTGACCTGAGATGCAGTCGATGGTTATCCCGAAGAGGTCGTCTGCACAGCCACCGTTTGCTGCCAGGTTGGAGAGAGAAGTGCTCCCCATGGGTTCTTTCTATTTTGTGGAGTTTTCCCAGTATAGCTGAGCAGCCTGTCAGTGGAACTGTCAGTGATTACTAACGTGTCTGAATTCTATAGAGCAGTCGGCCAGCTTCCGATCCTGTAGTTGTTGGGGGCACCACTCCCTTCGTGTCAGTGCTGGCCTAGCATGGAAGCCACAGCCCCTCAGCTTCCGATCCTGTAGTTGTTGGGGGCACCACTCCCTTCGTGTCAGTGCTGGCCTAGCATGGAAGTCACAGCCCGAGGCGCTGGGAAACCTGCGGGGCTCTCGCTGCCGGGGTTCTGATGGGAGTCCTGCGCTGGAAGGAAGATGTCCTTAGGGCAGAGCCTGGCGAGGAGGGGGTGCTGCTGTTGCAGCAGTACATGGAATTTCAAATGGCGAATGAAACAAGCTTTTAATTATGACCAGAGCTCTATGCCCTGCTTTTCTTCAAATGGAAATGTTGTGCTGAAATGAATTTGCTGTTAATCGGTTGCCTCATGCAAGACGGAATGCTGGGAGCAAAGTAGAATGTGGACTTCTCTACAAAGCTTTCCTCCTCTCAGACTATAACCAGTTGGATGGTGCTACACAGGAATACGTGAGAATTCGTGTGAGAAAGGCGATGGGTGCAGACCTGTGTGACCGGCAGGTGTTGGGGGAGGTTTGAGAGAAGCTTTTGGTTGAAGTGGTGTCAGGTGCAGGTGCTGAAGTGTGATGTCTGTCTGGATGGAAGAGCACACGCTTCTGGGCTGCGGGAAACAGATAAAGGAGAAGGTGGGCAGACATGAGTCGTGTCTTAGGGATGGTAGCAATTCAGGCAGATCCAGGATCAGGCTCCCACGGGGGAAGAGTGGACATCAGGACCCAGGGAGCGAGGGGCGGGGGTCATGCCCAGGCCTCTGCGGAGCTTGCTACTGTGTCAGCAGGGCCTTGTGCTTGCCCTCCTTAAATCTTTCCCGATCCATAAAACGGGCACAACAAAATCCACCTTGTGACACGAAGCTTAAATGAGATGATCTACGTGGTGTCTTCCTTCCCTTCCTGACACATCAAAGACTCACAGCTATGGTAGCAGCGACAGACTGGATGGAATGCTGGAGCCTCTTTGCACCTGGTGAAGCCACATGGATTTGTGCAGTGCTGGCGACTGTCTCTGAAAGCCCTTGATCATGGCAGTGGCAGCCTCGAGTGGCTCTTGGCATACTTCAGTCTGTGGAGTGCAAGGTTGACTGGATCTCCGTGGCCATTGATACCATTCAGGGGTGAGCTGATGGGGCCCTAAAACATGGGGGAAGGCCGAGAGGACTTGGCTGCCAGAAGCATTGTAGATTTCTGGCTTCGAGAACTTGCTGATTTATGTACATAGGAAGGTAAACCCAGATGGCTCCAAAATTTTAAGTGCAGAAGAAAGGTGGGAGGGTACAATTGCTGAGTAGGTCATGGTTGCCCTGTCCCTTTCTTTCTGGCCATCGTTTCTGCTCCCTCCCCCTGCCTTTGTGGGCTGGAGGGGCTGAGCCTGCACAGTGGTCTATTTCATGGTGACGATGGCCGATTATTACCCTGCACTAAGAAGTCTCTCCACTTTATTTTGCAGCAGTAGTTAAATAAATGTAAAGAGTGATGGTTTAGTGGTATTTGTTTTGGTTTTGCTTTTTTTTTTTAAAGTATTATTTCACTGAATGTTATTCCCAATTTCACTGATCACTTTGAGATGCCAAAACATGCTTTGATTTGTTATTTCGTGTTTGAGCTAGTTTATTACGTCACAGGAATGCCAGTTATTCTGTTGTCACACATCATTAAGTATCTCAGATTGTGTTACTATAATACTTAGCTGAATTACCTCCCTTAGTTTGGCTTTTAAAAAACAAAAATCTGTGTGAAACACACAGGATGGTGCATGTCCATTGAGGGTTGTTCAGAAGTGTGACTTTTCCTGGCATGCTTGAGAATCAGTGACATTATTTTATAGAAACACTTTGTAACTGACACCAAAACTAGAAGCTCCTGTAAAGGGCAGGGTAGGCAACGTGTTATGTTTTGTGTGTCACAGAAGTCTCTGCATATATTTCTTTTGTGAAAACTTCAAAGTGTAAAAACCACTTCTGGTTCCCTGGCCAAGGCTCAGTCGGGGATCATGGTTTGCAGACCCTTGACAGCAGCTGAGCTGAAAGCTGGTCTCCCATGCGGTGAGCAGGAGCCCACCTCATTGCTTCAGCCAGGAAGATGCTGCCCTCATGCTGGAATTTACTTCAAACAAACTTGAAAGCTCTGGCACCGCTGCTCATTTCCATACGGTTGCAGGCTATCTAAAATACAGAGGATGCCTTGGCGTTTTGATTTTGTTACTCCTCTTTAAGGGCTCTGAGATGGCTCATCGCGAGTTAGACACTTGCAGAAATGATCAAGCAGAGCTGCAGTCATCTTGTATATCAAGTGAAGTTTTTTCTGAAAGGTTGTTACAGGCTTACATTTCTGATCCCTTTCCATCCACTGCTCTTGTATGATTGGTTTCTTTTTGCACCCATTTGGGCTGTGAAGCGTCTCCCCACCGTGGTAGAACTTTAGCTCTGATTTCATGCATGAGTCGGTATCCTCACTCCTCTTCTGCGAGGAGAAAGCGCTGCAGGTCCTGCGTGGTTTCCGTCCCCTCCTTGAACGCGGATGGATTGTGAGGTATTTGTGGTGTGTGAACTTGCTACCCCTAAAGGCTCCTTGCTCACTCCCCTGGATCATACTCCTCCCTCGTGGTTTATTCCCCGGACCTCATTCCTCCTTCCTGGCTCACTCCCCTGGACCACACACCTCCCTCCTGGTTCACTCCCTGGACCACACTCCTCCCTTCTGGTTCACTGCCCTGGGCCCCCACGCCTCCCTACTCTCCTGGGCCGCATTCCTCCTTCCTGTTTCACTCCCCTGGGTCCCCACTCCTCCCCCTTGGGGGCTTGGTAGTTTCTGCTGTGCTTGTGCCAGCACGATAAGGCTGAGTGGCAGCTCCAGGGCTGTGGCTGCTCACGCAGCTGTGGCATTAGTGCAGAGAACTGCGGGGATGCAGCTGCCCTTCCTGTGATGCTTCGAGTGTCATAGTCGATATGGAAAACTGGGTGGGATGTGGATGTCCCAGGAAGGGACAGGAGCCTCCCCTCAGCCTTTGTCAAACACTTCTCAGCCAGGCGTGATGGCTCATGCCTGTAATCCCAGTGCTTTGGGAGACCGGGGCGGGCGGATCACCTGAGATCAGGAGTTGGACACCAGCTTGGCCAATGTGGTAATTTTTGACCCATTAAGGATTAAGGAAAATGACTCACACTCGTTTGCCTTGCTTTTTAATTGACGATTGGTGTAGCCCAGTAGTGTGAACTTGTTAAGCAACCATTCTTACCGAAAGACTAATCTTTAAAACTCTCTTCCTCTGGACACGTCTTTGGCTGCTGTAATCAAATGCAATATAATCAGCACTGGTTAATGGCTTTCCTTGCTGGGCTAACAAATGCTCCTCAGAAACGTTGGTTTCTTGTTATTTTCATTTATAAGTATGTTTTAAGCATTCTAATTTTTCTAGCTTTCCTGCGAGTTGGGAACAATTGTGATGGGTGCTTAGTTTGGGATGTGGACGTACCCTCTATGCCCAGCTACTATGCCATTGTGTGAACACTGATTTGTCACTTTCTCATGAAGACTGATTTCACCTAGTTTGGTAAATTCGATTAATTTTAAGGAAGGGGGTGGAATGCAACTGCTGTTAGGAGGCTTTTTTAAGGATCAAGGAAATGTTGCCATGATTATTACCATTACAGAAGGAACATAAAGACACGTGCTGCCTTCAGTCATGATGAATATGTAAGTCCGCATCTGTGACTGCAGAAAACGGCAGCTCTAAATCTTAAAATCGTGTGGATGCACCAAGCCCATGTGCAGGGCACTGTGGAGCAGCCTGCGTTAGCCGAAGTTGGCCCACAAGCCCTAAGGGATGGTGTCTGAGTTATGATAAGGCTCTGACTTGGGATTAAACAGGCCTCCAAATACTGTGATATTCTAAACAAGGACACGATACTGCCCAGGGAGCCCATTGGGCACCTGTAGGCAGTGTAGGTGAGAAAAGGCTCCAAGGAAGATTCCTGCAGCTCAGCTAGGAGGATTCTGTAAGGCAGTAGACACATCAATGTTCACATAGGAGTGTTGAGCTATATTCATTCCTTTTAAGCAGCCAGGCTTGTGTGTGTTTTTAGGGGCACTCACATGGCACCCCTTCCACTCTCACTGCTGGTCAGGTGAGGTGTTCAAGACTAGCCTGACCAACAAGGTGAAATCCCATCTGTACTTAAAAATATAAAAAATTAGTTGGGCGTGGTGACAGGCACATGTAATCCCAGCTACTCGGGAGGCCGAGGCAGAAAGAATCACTTGGACTCGAGAGGCAGAAGTTGCAGCAAGCCGAGATCGAGCCACTGCACTCCAGCCTGGGTGACAAAGGGAGACTCTGTCTTAAGAAAAAAAAAGATTTTAAAAAACCCTACATGCCCCTAGTTGCTTCTGTAGGAGACGGCATGGTTCCCGAAGGTAGACTTTGTGTTGAGGACTCTGCAGCGTCAGGCTGGAGACAGTCTCCCTTCCTAGCAGCGTGGGCCCCTGGGCTGCTCTTTTACCAGAAGGGATGGTGGCATCTCTGGGAGGTATCTGTGGACTCAGATCTGTGTGGATTAGTGACTTGTGTTACTCACAGATACTTAATTTTATGGGTAAATGAATACCTGGATTGGCTGCAACTTCAGGGCGAGATTCGGGAGTAGGGAGTGAAAAGTGACGATGGAACCCTGGGCTTGTCTTGCCACCCCCAGGACCCCGTCGGGGCGCCTTCTTGTCTGAAGTCCCAGCACGAGGTCAGGGTAGCCCTCCCCTCTGAAGCCCCCAGCAAGTGATCGGGGCATCACTCCCCTCTGAGGCCCCAGAACCTGGTCGGGGCGCCCCTCCCTTCTGAATCCCCCAGTACCTGGTCGGGGCGCCCCTCCCTTCTAAAGCCCCCAGACCCTCCTGGCCTGCGGTGCTGCTTCTCCGAATGCTGCCCTTGGCTGTTTTCCAGGAGTCACCTGCACCCGAGCAGGCTGCCTGTTTCACTTCTCGGATCTGGGGTGTCGGTGAAGCTCATTTATCTTGTCTTCCTCCTCATGTGCCATATCTCACCTATTGTCTGTCAGAGTTCGTGTGAGTACGTGTTGTGCGTTCTCAGGCTGTAATCGGTGTTTAGGTGACAAGAACGTCTTAGAGCAACGGACTGTCTGCTCTAAAGGACGCTGTGGATGAATCGAGACACGGTTTACTTGTGGGGTTTAAATTTCCTGGGTGTTGGAGGCAATTGGGGAAAAAAGGTCTAAAAAAGCCCCTGGGGATGAGGAAGGCAATCATGAAAAAAATTACTCTATACACACTTAGCAGTTGATTTAATTTGTAGGTGAATTTTGTATTTTGGGAACTAGTAAAGCTACTGTTTGTAGGGATTCCTTGATGAGCTTCTTGTTTTCTGTCAAGTGGAAGGTAAATTGAATCGGTTTTGTCTTTAATTCGGACTGACTAGGATCTACTTTCTTTTCCCCCCCATTCACGTTAGGGTGGGGATTGGACTAGAAGAGCTGTAGGATCTCTTTATTTCTGATCTTAAATGAATTTTTTCTTTACTCACCTTATTTATTTATTTTTTTTTTTTGGTGAGCTGCTATTTTTTCCCTTTAATGCACTGTTCTTTGGTTTGGGAAATGTGGTCTATTTGTATCGTGCTTTAAATGTACACAATGGTTCTAAATTGCTACTTTTCATTAAAGTTAGATATAACATCTTAATTAAAATGTCATCTAAAAATCAGGCACAATCTGAGGCCTGGAGACCCCTCTTGTCACTTCCAGCCGTGTCTCCTTCCCTGGCCACGTTGCCTCTGGCCACATCTCCTCTCCACACTACACCGTGTTATCCCCACAGCACGTCACCTCTGGCCACATCAATTCCCTCCTGGCCACATCACCTCCCTCCTGGCCACATCACCTCTGGCCTCACTGCCTGCCTCCCTCCCTCCTGGTGGCCTCCGTGGCTTCTGCTGTCTGCCCTCCCGTGGGTGTGTTCGAGGCTCTTTCCCCATTTTCTGCTCCTGAGTGGGTCTCGGGGCCTGGATGTTTCACAGGATGCAAGTTTCTTCCCTTCCAGCCACAGGTCTCTGAGCGACAAGTCCAGAGAGGGCACTAAGCTATCCTTACCCACCTGGGGGCCCCGAGCCCTGACCGCCAACCACCAGGGCTTTTCTGTAGGGTGTGGGGCAGACTCATGCGTGAATTGGGCTAAAAAGGTGCTTCCAGGAATCCTTGTTTTAAGTGAACTGGAGCAGAGATGGGGAGCGGGGACCACCTGGTTTGCTCAGTATTTGGTCCTGATCACAGCCGATGAGTCAACATAAGCACCTCCTGAATGAAGCATTCCACAGACTGATTTTACACATGACAGTTGTGATGGCTGGAAAAGGCTTCACACAATGAGTGAGTTTGAGTTGCATTTGAAGGAAGAACAGGTCCCTGTAGGTGGAAATGAAAGATAAGGGTGATCCAATCCATCAGCAGCGGGGGATGGGGTGGTGTGGATACCCCATGAATGGTGGGCATGCCTGAAATGCAGGAGAGGGCAGGGGTGCGAAGGAACAGCAGGGCGGCATTAAAATTTCGCGGCAGAGAGGGGACATGACTGAGATATTATCACATGTATACAACTGAGAGATGATTTGAGAATGATTTCTGGGAGCCTGTGGGAAGAGTACGTGGTCATCATCAGTTCTCAGGATCTCTTTATGAAGTGAAAGAGTCGTGCCTCTGCCTATCTTGTGAGCTGTTAAGATCAAATCGGATAATCTTCAGTGAGCCTTTTAAAAGCTAAAGCTTATGACAGGCTGTTCCATCCCCCTTGTCTTCACCCTCCTTTCCTCCACGGAAACGTGAACCCTGCTGGGTACCTCATTATCTGCCTGGCTTCCTCATCCATAACGTGAGCCCTGAGTACTTGCTGGGTATCTCGCTGTTCACCTTCCTTCCTCAGTAACATGAACCCTGAGTATTTGCTGGGTACCTCGCTGCCTGCCGTACAGCTGGGTGAATCCTTCTCAAACGCACTTGGCTGGCACATAAGTAGAAGTGCTCCCCGGGCTTTGGGAGGGCTTTCTGACATGTGGGTGCCTGCTTTTCCCTGTTAGGCTGGAGCTGCAGGAGCCCTCCTAGACCAGACAGAGGACCAAGGCTGTGGCCTCGGGGTGGGGGCTGGGGGAGCTCGCTGGGTTTATTGTGTGGGTGAGAGCAAACTTCAGTCCTACTGCGGCATCGGGATTCAGGGTTCCTTCTGGAATGTTCTGAGTGAGAAGCAGGAAGTGTGCACAGGTGCGTCTTCTGCGGATTTTATGGTTATCTTGAGAGAGCACGGGTGCCTCTGAGCTATGAACCTGCAGAACCACTTCTTCCACTAATGGCCGCCTTTATAGAAAGAATGACTTACAGAAGATGCCACTTCAGATGGAGGTATTTGCAGGTGTGGCCTGAAAAATGAACAAAATGACTTTCATCTCAAGGAAAGTACCTTACATTATTCCCAAGGATAGACATTTGAGCTTTCCAATGAGTATTAAAATATATAAATCTTGTGTCCACCACTCTCTCATGTCATCAATGGTGATATTGATGTGTTTTTGTTTGTTTGTTTTTTGATATAGAATGAAATGTGGAACTTGCTCATAGTTCTGAACCAGTGTTTTCTAACCAATGTGTGATTACAAAATCGTGTGCTGGTAAAAGCCATTCAAGTGCAGGACGGACCAGTTGACTCAGAAGGAATTGGGGCAGAAAGGCCCGTCGACCAGAGCGCAGACTCTGCATTGCAGACAGCCTGTATGGAAGTGCCACTTGTTACATTTGGCAGCAGAGAATACCTAAAATGATCTGAAAACACAATGAAAATACTGCTTCCTACTTGTATATCAGCGTGGGGTCGGACTTCTTTCATAAACTTCAGCCACGGCTCTGTAGCCCACTGAATGCAGATGTAGGCATGAGAACCCTGCTGTCTGAGGTGCAGAGATGTTAGGTTTTTTCACAGCAGTACAAACTGTTGCCACGCTGCTACTTATTTTGGAAAATGGTTTCTTCTTGAAGACTGTATTAAGATGTAACGACTTTATCGTTGTAAAATAAATTGTTATCTTTTTTTTTTTTTTTTTTTTGAGACAGATTCTTACTCTGCTACCCAGGCAGGAGTGTAGTGGTGTGACCTTAGCTCACTTCAACCTCTGCCTCCTGAGTTCAAGTGGTTCTCCTGCCTCAGCCTCCCTAGTAGCTGGTACTACAGGTGTTCGCCTGCATGCCAGGCTAATTTTTGTATTTTAGTAGAGATGGGGTTTCGCCATGTTTTCCAGCCCAGTCTCGAACTCCTGACCTCAAGTGATCCACCTGCCTCTGCCTCCCAAAGTGCTGGGATTACAGGCATGAGCAGCCACCACTCCCGGCCTGATGAGAAAGCTTTTTTGTGATCTTGAATAAAGTGCAAAGGGTTCCTGAGACCCAAAAATTTGAAAACCACTGGCTTAAACTGAGAAAATTGTCCACGATTCTTCAGTGTATCTTCTAATCTGTTGATGGAGAAAGGACGGTAAGGGTTGCTTTGCTTTTTTCCTTTCACAACTCAATGGTGCTGGGACAACTGGGGTATCCACATGGAAAAGGATGGACTGGACCCTTCCTCACCCTACACGCAAAGCTCAAAATGGATCCAGCGTAAGGAGTCGACTGTGAGACCCATTCTGTCCGTCTGCTGGGTACCATAACGGACACCACAGACCGTGCGGCTTAAACAACAGCATCTTATTTCCTTTTTTCTGGAGACTGGAAGCCTGGGATCAAGGTACGCGCAGTGTTGGATTCTCTGGGACCTCACCCCGTGCTGTGTAGACGGCGTCCTCTCTGTGTCCTCACAGGTTTCTCTTATGTGCGTGCAGCACTGAGGACTGTGTCTAAATTCTCTCAGAAGAATACCAGTCATACTGGATCAGGGCCTACTCTTAAGATCTTATGTGACCTAAATTTCCAAGTTAAAGGCCCTGTATCTAAGTACAGTGACATTTTGAGTTTCCGGGGTTGTGATTTTAACATGGGAATCTTGAGAGGGGGGACATTCAGCCCATGACACCTTTACGGAAGAATCCTGGTTAAACTGCTACATTGGATTAGGCAATGTTTCCTTGGCTGAGACGTCTAAAGCTGTAACAAGCAACTGAAGGGAAAAAGACGGTATCAAAATTAAAAATGTTCATTTCCCAGGACACTCTTAAAGTAAAAAGACAACCCACAGAACAGGATACATTATCATGATAATGACCTGATATCATGAATATATTTAAAAGCTCTTAGTAAAAATCCAATTTAAAAATGGACAAAGGATTTGAATAGACATTCTCCAAAGAAAGACATATAAATGCCTTAAAAAGCACATGAGATGTTTAGCAGAATTCGTCATCTTAGAAATGGAAATCAAAACTACCGTGAGATACCACTTCATAACCACCGGGATGGGTAAAACTCCAGTATTGGACAGTAACATGGTGGTGAATTTGGGAAAACTGATATCTTGATGTATGGGGAAGTAAAATGGTACAGTTGATTTGGAAAAGTCTGGCAGTTTCTCAGAAAAGTTAAGCATGAAATCACCGTACAACCCAGCAATTTCACTCCTAGGCATACGCCCAGGTAAATTGAAAATATTTTTGCCAAAAAAATCTTATGCAAGAGTCTTCATAGCAGCATTATTCGTAGTAGTAGAAACAGTCCAGGTATCTGTCAACAGGTCACTCACTGTGAGATTCCACTCACCTTGGACGTGAAAGATGTCAGCACCGAAGGTCACGCACTGTACGATTCTCCTCACAACAGGTGTCCAGAATGGGCAAATCCAGAGAAACGGAAGTCGGCTGGCGATTGCCAGGGGCTGGTGGAAGGAAGGAGCAGGTGCTGACTCTTAATGGGTTCAAGGTTTCTTTGGCCCGTGGTGAAAAAGTCCCGGAATTACACACTAGTGGTTGATGTACAGCTTTCAGAATATGCTAAAAAGACTGAATTGTATCCTTTAATATTGGGGGCTTTTGTGGTTTGTAAATTCCTTTCAATTTCAAAAGGAACTCAAGAACTACTTTGGTGTTGATATTTGGATTGTGAAAGAGACAGTATCCAAAACAAGTTACTATGTAACTCACGTCCCCAGAGTTAAACTTCATTTTCTGAGGATCTTAAATGAAGTGTTTGAGCCTAGGAGACACAACGATCCTATATTAGATGTTACACCCCATCTTACTGATTTCTATCTCACATAACCATATTCAGGGAAAACCGACATGTAAACGTGAGCTGAATGCTATGCAGAGGCACATTCCTCTTACCCGGATGATCTTTAGTGGTGCAGTAAGAGATGAGGTCATAGCAACGTTAGTTTAGCTAGTTGAATTGCCATGGCAACAGGAATTTGGCACATCTGAAGAGTTAGATGTCCCTGCACAGCTCCTAACGAGGTTGCCCATTTCTGTGTGGTGTCTGTGTATATTCTTGCTGTGGAAAAAAGTGATAGCACCTGCACAAACACTTGCCCGGAAACGCGCACGAAGCTGGTGAAGGCAGAGGACAGGCGAGAGGGAAGCATGGCTCAGCCCTGGCAAAGACCACCGTTATTCTGAACGCAGTCAGGTGGAGAGTCTTGCTGCTGGTGTCTGGGCAATGTGTTGTGTTTGCTTCTATCTGAACAGCTGGACCTGAGCGTGTCTGTGTTTCAATATTTAATCTGTACAGTATCCTCGGCAGGGTGTGTATCTCTTTGGCACAGGACACCCCGGCCACAGTGGATGTCAGCGGCGGTGGCTGGACTCAGGGTCCGTGAATGTTGCGTGATCGAACGTGTTTGGTTCATTCTCAGCTCCTGCCCAGGTACCTCCCGAGCTTTGGGTGCTGTGGCTCCCCAAACCCTTCCCATCTGTGTGTAGCATGACCACCACCTTCCTACCATGTGTTTGTCTACCACGGCTGCCGTGTCTAATGGACGCTTTGCTTTCCAGCTACTTTCCTATAATCAAAACCCTTGAACGACTTTGCCTGCGTTTCAGAGACGACAGGGTATTAGTTTTTCATGATTGCTCTGAGGATTTCCAAAAGCAAATGAAACTTTTACAGGATGTAAGATATTAGAAGTGACTAATTATAGATGGCTTTTCTCAGTTAGTCTTTTGATTGTGGTAAAATTACATAGCACTCTATTTTTAAGTGTGTGGTTTGGTGGCATTAAGTGTGTTCACACTGCTGTGCCGCGATCACCACCATCCGTCTCCAGAACTTCCTGGTCTCCCCACGCTTGAAACTCGATCTACCAAACACTAGCTCTCTTTCAGCCCCAGCTCTGGTAAGCACTACAGATTGCGTACAAAATAGGCTTTTTCCGTAAGAGAAGGGGCAAGGAAAAGAGCTCTAAAGACTGTCTTGAGATTTGAGGAAGTGTTTTATTTTTTGCTGTCTGGTTCCCAGTGTAAAGGAACTATTGAAGACATGGGAAGGCGAAACTCTGTGACCTCAGGAAGTGCTGGACTGGGCAGCTTTCCTGCAGTGACGGGGGCACTTGTCCTCAAACCTGCCTGAGATAATCGCATGAGGATGGTGCTGCCTTGTGACAGCTCTGAACTTGGTCTCCTTGAACGTTGTCAAGTACATAAGCTTTGGCGGTTACCGTCTAGTGTCTGCGGGAGACCTAGAATTTGAACATTGTTGACTTTAGAACACACTCAATTGTATAACACTCTACCTGTTCTCATTAATGTGTTCTTTTTTTTGCCTTAATATTCTGTGTTGCAGTAGCAGTAGTTGCAGCGGATGCTACTTCTGGTTCATGGTCATTGCCAAACACAAGCTTCTGGAAACCGTGTGAAAAATGAAGGGGAAAGTGCTTTTCTGCAAAGGCCTTTTTTGAATATCTTGTTTTTTCTAGAATATCTGTTGTGGTGTAAAACGTTTTCATATTTAGGATTTTGTAACATGTTTTACACTAGTTAGCTTTGAAACCTCCTGTTTTTGCATGTCGTGGGGCTGCTTTATCCTGTTATTCTATGATATAGCTGGTTTGCAAAACTATTGGTTATTTCCCTTTAAAAACCAAAGCAGCTTACAGATTGAGTGTGATTCCTGTAAGAACTTACCTGTAAAATTGATTTGTGTTCAATAAGCTTACCAAAATGACTAGATCAGTGGACAAGAAGATAAGAACATGTCAAGTCTCTGGGCCATGAAGGACTTCCAAATAATACACATGATGCACAGTAATTTCTTAACAAAAGATTAGATTTAGTACATAGCTATTTAAAACCTCCACATTTTCTATTATAGCCATTCCACAGTGCCCATGGGGGTGGGCTGCAGGACTGCCTATGGCATCCGAGGTCTGTGGGTGTTGAGGTCCCTGCCCTAAAATGGCATGGTGTTTGCATATGACACGCACATCCTCCTGCAGACAGTCATGTCAGGGTTGCTCGTAACAGCTATGCCATGGACATGCCATGCGAGTAGTTGTTTAATGAATAATAAATTCTGAATGCTTAGTACAAATACATTAAAAAATATTCTTGATCTATGATTGGTTGAATCCACAGGCCTGGAACCCCGGGAGAGAGTACAAACTCTAGAAGCAAAACGAACAAAGAACTTGAGGTCAGCAGTGATGGGTGTGGGATCACACTGAATCTCATGTGTTTTGCTGTCTGTGTCACTGTGTCCCGTGTAAACGGGAATCATTTGTAGCTTAAGGTAAAATAGGTAACAGGAAACATTACAGAATGGGCACGAAGGCGCACCCCTCATTACCCCGTGTTACAGCCAAGTGTCTGCCTCCTGGGGAACGATCTGTTCTGTGGGGAGACTAGACGTTAATGATTTCCGGATGTGTGAAGTGAAATGCCCTCCGAGAGGCATGGCTTTGGCCGGAGCACGTCAGACGAGAGTTAGCATGGCATAGAGTTTCTACAGTGCCCCTCAGGCCTGCTGCTTCTCTCCTCTCCCCACCCCTGGCCCTGACTCTTACCAAGGGAGGAAAGTTCAGCTCCAGTTGAGCCCCGCACAGGGCTGTGGATCTCCAGGGCAGGTGCCACCTTCGCCTGAATAGGCTGTGTCATAGGAGGGTCTGGCCGTCCTTGAGCTGTGAGAGATGCTCTCAGAGATCCAGCATCCTGAAAACCCAGGTGCTGAAGGTTCCTCCTCCACCGTCCTGAGGGGAAGGGGATCTTATCCTGCTTCCCCTCCACCCGAGCTGACTTTTGTCTGTTCTGTACACCTAGTTTTTAAAACCAATTATTGTTAATCATCTAGCAGACAAACACCATAAGGTGAGAACCTGGGAGGGTAGATGGGGCTGTGGAAGATAGTTTCCTGAATAACAGTTCAGATTCCTGTTTTGCCGTCATTTGACCCAAGGCCTCCAGATAATTGAAATATTGTCAGCGAAACACCCATTTTGTATCTGAGTTTTTTTTCATGTTTGTTTTTGTTTTTGTTTTGTTTTTAAGGAATGGGTGCAAACTTCTAACCAGGGACCTGACAAAAGAGAAGGATTTCTTTTCAAAGTGAAGGTCGGGGATGGTTGGCATTTGCCATCTGTGACTAGCAGGGACCCAGGCTGCTTCCCTCCTGCCCCTCCAGCTCCTGCCCCTCCAGCTCCTGCGCCTCCAGCTCCTGCCCCTGTTCCCACCAGCAGGAAGAGGAGCGGGAAGGTGCCTCTTCCCCTTTAAGGGGATGAGGTGAGAGTTGCACCTGCCATTTCGCTAGTCCCTGGGGTGATTCTCCAGCATGGGTGGGAGTTGGGTTTGGAGGCCTGAGCCCCTTGAAGCTGGGATTGCTTTTCCCTGAGCAGTGGGAACCTGGACTCTGGGAAGTGGGGTCAGAGGGTAGCCTTTGCTGCATCCGCAGGAGGGGCCTCTCGTCCCAGTTGACATCTTCACTGCAAAAGGGGGTGTGGGCTTCATGGTCCATTGACAGAACGTTACTTGATTTTGTTTGTTTTTTAAGCACATCGAACCCTAATTCCTTTGGCCTTTACTAAAGTGGCACTTTGTAATTCCACATGATTTCTTTTTTTTTTTTTTTTTTTTGAGACGGAGTCTCGCTCTGTCGCCCAGGCTGGAGTGCAGTGGCCGGATCTCAACTCACTGCAAGCTCCGCCTCCCGGGTTCCCGCCATTCTCCTGCCTCAGCCTCCCGAGTAGCTGGGACTACAGGCGCCCGCCACCTCGCCCGGCTAGTTTTTTTGTATTTTTTTTTAGTGGAGATGGGGTTTCACCATATTAGCCAGGATGGTCTCGATCTCCCGACCTCGTGATCCGCCCGTCTCGGCCTCCCAAAGTGCTGGGATTACAGGCTTGAGCCACCGCGCCCGGCCAATGATTTCATCGTTATACTCGCAGGAGAGAATGCTTCCTGTAAACCAGAAGGATCTCTGAGACGGTTCTCGGCCCATAGAGAGTTCCTTTTCCCAAGGTTAAAGACACAGCCTCAGGAGGGGTTGAGGACACACTGCGACAGCCTCAGGAGGTCCTGGACATGTGCCCAAGGTGTTTGGGGCACAACTTGGTCTTACACATTTTAGGGAGATGTGAGACAACAATATATGTGAGATGTACGTTGGTTCGGTCTAGGAAGGGAGGGACGGCTCGAAGCGGGGAGGGTTTTCCAGGTCACAGGTAGATCAGACAAATGCGTTTCTGGTGAACCTTCCCAGAGGAAGCAGTCAGATCCGCATTTATCTCCGTGTGCAGATGGTGGCTTTGGGTTCTCTCCTCTGTCATGAGGAATTTCCTTGTGGATCGGTTGTGAGGGAGGTACATGGCTTGTTTTTTTCTCCCCCAGTATCTGTCTCTGTTCAGAAGAGCATGGGAGGTAGGTTTGCCCTAAGCTGTTCCTCACGTTGACGTCCCTTTAGCTTAGTGATTTTGGGGTCCTGAGATGTATTTTCAACTGCATGTTTCTGAACACACTGACACTCTAAACAGTGTTGTAGGAAGCATCTAACTTACTTAGAAGAAGAATCTATTTGGAAGGACTTGAGCACCTTCATCCTTGAGAGAACTAAGCCTTTGTTTAGTTTGCTTTGCCCCGAGGCTGTTACTCTGCCCTGGGCTGTGCGGCCTTAGAAAGCTGTGCCCCTCTGAGCTCCTGCCTGTGGAATCTGGTGACTTTGAAGTTAATCCAGCAGCTACATGTTTTGGAAAGCAGATTGCCTCTGAAAGTGTTGGTGATTATGATTCTAACACTAGAATTTCAGTGTGTATTTTCCACCCTTCTTACTTTGTCTCCTCATACACTGAGATGCTGCTGCATTTGCCCTTAGGCTTCACTGAGGGAGGGTCAGTTCTGACCCTATCTTAGATATTGACCTTTGAACGGACAGAATCGGGATTCAGAAAAACCCTTGAGCTGTGAGAGTGTGCTGATATCTATGTGAGTGGGGTTCATGTGTCAAACTCAGGTTTAAGAAAAACCAATTCTAGGCTGGGCATAGTGGCTCACACCTGTCATCCCAGCACCTTGGGAGGCTGAGGTGGGCAGTTCACTTTTGAACCCAGGGATTCGAGACCAGCCTGGGCAACATAGCAACACCCTGACTCTACAAAAAATTAAATAGGAGTGGTGATGTGCACCTGTGGTCCCAGGTGCTCGGGAAGCTGAGGCTGGAGGATCACCCAAGCCTGGCAGGTTGAGGCTGCAGTGAACCATGATAGCACCACTGTACTAATGGTGCACTGTGCCTGAGTGACAGAACAAGAACCACCACTCCCCCACCACACACAGAAAGTATCAATACATGTAGAGGCCAGTTCTGCTGGGACCACCTGTTAAGGCTACTCTGGGCCTCACGGTTTTAGAAGGGTCTGTTCCGGGGGCGAAAGGGAGTGGCTTGAGGGCCTAGAAGCCAGTTCTTGTGGTTCAGCGTGACTGCGGATGTGGAGATGGGGGCAGGGCTCTCTAGGGCATGAGTGAGTAAACGGATGGGCTTCCAGGATGAGTCCCTGTGATTTTGCCTGGTTTACATCTGTCCAATACAAATCCACAGTTTCTTACTCTAGAAGCTTCTGCTGGGGCTGATGGACTGGCCTGGGGAGAGAGGGTACCCTCAGAGCCTCAGGGTGCCATCTGGTTTAGGCAGAGCACTTAGTCACCTAGATCTAGGATTTATGGCACTACAGGGGACTCATCACACTCGGAGCAGCAGCCATCTGCATTCTAGACTTGGTTCTAGGCGAAGTACTTTGGAGTCTGTTGGTACCCTGTGTTCTGTTTATCTGTAAAACAAGTTAGAGTTATAACTAGTTACAACCTATGATTAAAATTTTACTACAGAAAATGGCAGTTGTGGTGGAGCCTGGCCAGAGACCCCCACTCTCGTACGCTGCCGCGTGCTGGGGTTGCAGGCGTTGCCTGCATCGGCTGCCCCTCCTGGCGCGTCTGTGTTCTTGACACTGGTGCCCATCAAGGCTCGGCCTGTGGGACTCGTGCAGCCATTTATCTCTGTGTTCCTCTGAGGTTTCGCAGACTTCACGGTCCCGTGGCACAGCGTACAGTATCTGCTTGCATCCTGATGTCCTCAAATCCCAGGACAGGCCAAGAGTTCCTTACACACAACTGCAGAGGGCCCCGTGGTGTGGATTTGTGGGTGACACAACCTTTCCCCAGTTCGGCCTTCATCTCCAGAGTTGGCTTTAGGGTGATAGAAGCTTCCTTCAGACTGGGGGGCCCTGAAGCTTTGGTGCTAGGAATTCGGTGAACGGCAGGGATGATACCTCGTTTCTCTGCATTTGTAGTAATAGTTGTTAACATGACCACGAGATGTATAAAGGAAGGGAAAAGGAGGTTTTATTTTCAGAGTAACACTCTGTGCTTTGGGAAATGTGGTCTCGGGGGAGCTGTAAGCACGTGCCCCTCAGGAGGGGAGGAGGCCGCGGCGTTACACGTTCCGGGGTTTGTTGGCTGTGTGTGTTCATCGGGCTCATGGAATGTCGGAACGTTTACAGGGAAAGTGGGGTTTGTTCATCCGGTTCGTGCAATGTCTGAACACTTACAGGGAAAGTCTAGCACACATGCAGTGAGTTAACCTGTAACATCCCTGTTCACCTTGCGGCAAGCGTAACATTTGAAATGAGGTTGACTGGGCCGTGTCATGAACACAGGTGAGCTGTTGGGCGCAGACGTTTATGCACAGCCTCAGTCACAGCCAGCACTGGCTCAGGGTCTGCAGGTTGTGGCAGGAAAGGACATTCACGAGGCCATTCTGTCCAGTTGGGGCTGCCGGCAGGGTCCCAGGGTGGGGCTTCTTATTGTGGAGGAGACTTCATGCTGGTTAACAGACTGTATAGGAGTAGCGCCGTGGAGCTTTGGGGTCCACCTTCCCTATGATGCCGGTTACATTTGCCTCCGGACCCCATCGTAGCCACAGAGAGTGCACCTCGTCTGACAGCAGGGGTTGCCATGTTGCTATAGTAATTTATTGTATTAACCTTTTTATTACTATTTTAATAACTTTTTTTTCTTTTTAAAGAGATAGGATATTGCTGTGTTACTCAAGCCAGTCTTGAACTAGTGGCCTCAAGCAATCCTCCCACCTCAGCCTCCCAAAGTGCTGGGCTTATATACATGAGGCAGTGTACCCAGCCTACAGCCATGTTTTTAAAACTCAGCACGTTAAAAATCCTACTCCTTTCACCCCCTCAAGCACGCTGGTTAGCCTTGTGCAAACTGGGGTGTCAAGATCTTGGCCCCCCTTTTATTTTACCCTTTGATCTCAAGTTCTGATGAGAACAGCAGTTACAAAATGGGCATTAGGTGATTCTTCCGTTACTAAACCCAGAATTCTCACCAGTTAGAGACGTTTGTCCCCAGGATCCCAGAAAGCTGTTTTGAATCAAGCTCGTAGCAAATAAGTAAGGAACTAAACTCTTGGTCCTCTGCTTAGTACCTGGGGATTGGGTTAGTTGCTGATACCCTTTGATCTGTACTCACATGCTGCATCTTGTCACGGGAAGCAGAGTTACCCTGTGGAATAAAGCCTAGCTCACGGTGGCACGTCAAGACGCTCTGGGCTGTCAGTCCCTTATACCTCACCTCCTCCACCTCCTCGTCCTCCATGCAGAGCGGGGGGCAGCGGGGCTGCCCACAAGCTGGCGGAGGTCATGGCCCAGACCGACATAGGTGAGCACGCTTCACAATGTCTTTCTGTGCCTGTTGTCTAAATGCCTTTGTGGGTGCAGGTTTTCCTCTGTTTTATCATGGCTGTGGAATCCCTTGGTGGAAAGAGTGCAGAGCCCCTCTGGCCCCTGGGGTGCTTTGGTTGGATTGTTTCTGGAAGCTCCTTTACTGCTTCTCATGCCCAGGTCCCTCCCACAGCTGGAATTGCAGGGGCCTTGCTACTGGGGAATCCTGCAGCCATATCCGCTCCCATCTTTTCTTCTCACTTATGCTCCTTTGTGAAACCTTAACAGTCCCAGTCAACAGGACAGGGTTTTAAAGTGTGCTCCTCCTGACCACGGGAGTCATTTATGGAAACGAGGGCTTTAACCACGGCTGCTTTACGCTGCTGTCTGCCACAGGTGTTCAGATTTCTTGGGCGTGGCGCACTGTTTTGTGTAGGTTCTATGACAAGGGCGATCCTCTGTGTTAGAAAAGAACGAAGTTAGGATCACTGCCCTACAACGTTTGAAGATGCCGTGGAAAAGGAGTGAAGTGAGAATTACTAGAGGTAGAGCCGGCGCGTGGAGGAGCGGTGATGAGCCTTCTGTCGCTCTGCCTTTGAATGGTTCAGGACTCTACATGTTTTCCATCAAGTATGGGACTTGGGTTGACTAGGATTTGGTGTGTGTCTCTATTAAAGCAGTAATCGGAGACGACTGTGTACCATGTTGCCGATAACGGAGCACAAGCCACAGGCTCAGACCCTCCCGGCATCAGCTACCACAGGAAAGCCTGATCTCTGCAAAACCCTCAGTGGGAAGCAGGTGGACGTCATGTGTGATCAGATAGCCCACAGACACCCCAGAACCCCAGAATGTTCACTTCTAGATCACTGACTCCTTGACACCCAGAGGCGTTTGGGATTGACTTGGGTCCCAGCCCCTTCGGTGCCCACTGACACTGAAAGCATCAGCTGTTTTCTGTCTGGAACAGGAGTTTGCTGTCAGGAGAGCTGGTCTGTCTCACTTTTCCCAATAACTGCTGCTGGGATCTTGAAGTCCCTTCTCCTGCTTTAGGCTTTGAGTGAGGGAAAAAAAATTGAAAAAAATATTTTTCTCTCTCAACTGTTGTCGGTATAAAGGAGAAAACAGAAATACTCTTTAAAAGTTTGCAAAGTAGTACTCAAATGCAAAGCAGTATTACACTTCAGTTTGACACAGTTTCAGGAACATGTACACTCATTTATGTGAATTAATAACCTATACTTGAAATTACAGTAGGTTGAACATTGAACAGAAATGTGTGACTTCTACATATTTTTCCATATTAAAATTCCATGTGTATATTGGATCCCAGGATAGTGGTCGAGGCTCTGCCAGACCTGAACGGGGAGGCCAGACAGCACCTCTGCCACTTGGTGGAAGCATTTGTATCCTCGGAGTTTATTCAATTTTAAGGAAATGCACAGAATCTTACCTGGAAAACACATATTTTTGAACAAATGAAGCACTGCACTTGGGCCTCCCTTTGTGGGTTGACCCTTGCAATACTGGAGGAAGTTTTAGTACAAAGACTTAATTTATCCAAACTGTGAGGGGCTCCTAACTCATGTACATCAGGGCTCAGTGTGACCCAAATGTAACTCTCAGGTGATCACGTTCTGGTAATTTCTAATTGGGCACAAAGGTAATCCTCGTAGACTATCTGGACATTTTCTATAAGTTTGGGATTTTTTTGGAAAAGCCGTGGCAAAATAATGAAACTTGAAAAGGAGAAATATTTTGTGTGGCAAAACAAGAGAAGTAAAAAGTCAGATGTGCATGTGACCTTCTGAGATCATCAGAAGCCTGTGAATGAGAACTCAGCGTGTGTGATCGTGTGTGCGCATGCGTGTGAGAGTTCTAAGGAGTCCAGGCACAACATAGTCACACTGGCCACCCCGTCCAAGGGATGGAAGGAGAGGCCACGGAGGCTGCTTTCATCGGAGGGGAGAAAAGCCCAGGGCTGCAGACTCCAGGTCACCCAGTCTCACAGAGCTGGCCGTGCTTCTACTTGTTGTTGAAGCGAAATCTCAAGACCTTTGTGGATTTTTTTCCACCAATTTATGCCAGCAGTTAAGTAGGAACATCTCACATATATCTTCACAGTCAAGCCCGTTTGGCATAAGATAGGAAATCGCATTCTAGTTTTCTTTTTCTACTGCTTTACCCGCTGTCCATCTAGAAGCTGTCTGCAGCGCTTTCACACCTCGGAGCTGAGAGGAGGCCTCCGAGACGCTACCATCCAAGTCCGCTGAGGATTGAGGGTTGGTTCTGCAGGAAGTCGGGCGGCCTGCCTCCAGGTGGAAAGTCGTGGCACTGACGGACGGTGTGGCTGACCCTCCCCTTAGTGACAGCCGATCATTCTTCTCTTCTCAGTCACGGGTTCCAAGTGAGTGGCGTTGCCAAATCGACTTGTGACAACAGACTGACACCCTCGGGAGAGGCTGACGCGGTGCTCAGGCGGCTCAGCACCCCCACCCCACCCGGTTCTCGGATCATAAAGGAGCATCGTTTCATGGCCTCTTTTGTGCCTCGATTTTCTGTGTGCTGTTTTTGTGCGTTCAGTTGATTTCGCCGTCTAAATGGCCTCCGGGCGGGTGCTGACACGGGCAGTGTCCGGTGAAGAAAGGCTTTTGAGGATGAGCGCCACTTTCAGCAGCACAGAATATCACGCTTCTGTGTCTTCTGTGGCTTCTGTTGCGTGGGACGGTGGTGGGTGATCCTGAAAAGCTTCTGTCAAAGCAGGATTCAGAATCCAGATCCGCACTGTGGCGCCCATCCTCAAGATTCTAGGTGTGACGGGCGTCGTCAGTGGGCTGCTTGACACATCTTCCTCAACGTTTTATTCATTAACTAGCAAAGCATGCTTTTCCCCATTTAGCCGTTTACGGCTTGACTTTCTCTCCACGGGGTGCTGTAAGAGAAAGAGCTCCATGCGCTCATTGGCCTTAGGCAGTCCTTAGTACACATTAGGGTGTAAAGGTGGTTTTTTGAATGACTAGTATTGTTTGTACTAAGACAAATAATAGTAGTTCTTGATGTCTCCCCCTTTTGTAAAGAAAATCCTATGAACTGTGTATGTGTTAACTCATGTAATCCACCCAACTACCCTACATGGTCATAGCCATTACTATTCCCATTTGATGAAGAAACTGAGGCACGGAGAGCTTAAGGGAAATCCCCAAATCCCCAGAAGTTTCCAGAGCTGGGTTTCCACTTCCAGGCCCTGGGCTCCAAAGCGCCAGTAAAGCCTTGGGCTGTGTCGATGGTGGCCGAAAGGAAACGGGACCCTTCCATGAACACACACACGATTCCTGGTGCCCCGCCATCGCCGGTCTAACGTTATTCTAGTTAAAACGCCGCTGACGTGGCTCCTTTTAGGAAATTGAGGTTTCACCGAACTCTACTCCATTTTCGGCAACATGAGTTATGCTGAAGGTCCCCCTTTGTGCCGGATGTTTGTGGCAGACATGGCGGAGATCGACTTTGGCTTCTCACGGCACCCCCAGGGTGAGCGCCCGCGCTCCGGTCTCTTCCTAAGTTATGGCTTGCTCAACCTGCAGAGCAAACGCCACAACCACCAGAAACACTCATGATGTGCTTCTTTACAGAAAATCATTCTGCACCTCCTGACGTAACCACGTACACCTCAGAGCACTCCATACAGATGGAGTGACCACAGGGTTCCAGGGAGTCCCGGACAGCGCCCGAGTACGGCAACGCCGAGCTCATGGAGACCGGCGATGGTACGTCCCAAAGCAGAGATGCGTTTTTTTCTGGTAAACGGTTTGTACTGATGTCCCGTTCCGTGCCCGTGACTGGGTGTGTTTCTTCCTGGGGTGCAATCTGCTGCCATTTTGTCTGCTGAATAACTAACAGTGGTTCAGCAACTGAGAAATTCTTGTACAGGTGTTAAGACCATGAACAGTCACTTAGAAGAGCAAGATGAAGTTAAATGTACAACAGAATTACTGCCAGATGGGCCGATATGTTGCTTTAGACTTAGGAGGAAAAAGGGTCTTTTTATCCATGTTGGACAGAGATGTCAGCGACTTGGTAAAAGGCTGTGGCAGGGGGCTTCTCCTTCCTTCCTTGTGGCCTGGTCTTGGTATGTTCTCATTACAGCGGCCGTTTGTATCACCTAGCCCCTATTCTATTTAAGTCTGAGTCCTTCCTGGGGTCATAAAAGTCAGTGTAGAGCCTAGCAGTGAATGAAATACAATACCCGGTGTGAAGCCTCATGGAGCAGTTTTGGCATAGCATCATCTTGCAGTGCATGGGACTCACAGGTGGACAGGGAGGCCTATCCCAGCCCCAACAAGTAGACAGGGAGGACTATCGGAGTCCCGACACTCACAGTGGACAGGGAGGTCTATGCCCTGGGCTTAGATAATGGTGCGTCAGGGTAGCCTTCCACCCTTTAGCACAGAGCTTGGTGTTCCAAAGGCCACGAGGAGTTTCAGACCCTGGACCCTGGACATGTTCCAAGACTCTTATGTCAGATATGGAAGCCCTGCCTCAGCTTCTCCCAACACTCAGCTTCTCGGAACACTCAGCTTCTCCCAACACTCAACTTCTCTGCCAACATAGAAGAAGCATCTTGATTGTGCTTTTCTTTAAAAAATCAATGTATTGCTATACATACATATTTTATACTTAACTGCATATCTTAGAGTATAAACGTTGACATATAAAAATCTCCATAGTGGTTATCTGTGGGGCACAGGATTGGCGCAGAAACAGGCACTTTCCCTTTGAACTGTGATGTTTGCGTTGTTCATACTAAGAATGTGCTCGCGTTGGTTGTACTGTTTGCTTCTAAGTTTCTATAAAAAGAGAGCAGTAGACTGATGCACTCAGTGTCCTGGAAATAGAGGCTGTGCTCTGGGTCTGAGTGCTGCCAAACCCCAGCACTCACTTGGGCGGTGAAGTCAACATTTCCGTGCCCGAGTCTTCTCATCTCAAATTGGGGAATAATAACCATAGGCTTGTGGTGAGTTTTGAGTCCCTATGCATGACTCAGAACCATTTGGCACATGGAAGGTACCACTAGGGCATTGGTTTGCCATCTGTAGGGGGAGGCATCAGCACCACCAGGTCAGAAGTTAAGGGGTGACCCTGGACACCACGTCTGTGGCGAGGTGGGGCTGTGAGGCTGCCTGTGTGTCAGGAGCACCGCGCTTCTGTGCCCAGCTGTGTGTGCCGGGAGCACCGCGCTTCTGTGCCGGCCTGTGTGTGTGTTGGGAGCACCACGCTTCTGTGCCGGCCTGTGTGTGTGTTGGGAGCACCGCGCTTCTGTGCCGGCCTGTGTGTGTGTTGGGATCACCATGCTTCTGTGCCGGCCTGTATGTTGGGAGCACCACGCTTCTGTGCCTGGCTGTGTGTCAGAAGCACCGCACTTCTGTGCCTGCCTGTGTGTGTGGGGGGGGCGGGGGGGGGACACCACGCTTCTGTGCCTGCCTGTGCCTGCGTTCTGTGCCTGTGTTCTGTGCCTGTGTTCTGTGCCTGTGTTGTGTGCCTGCCTGTGTTGTGTGCCTGCCTGTGTTCTGTGCCTGCCTGAACACCACGCTTCTGTGTGCGCCCTTGCACTCCAGCCTGAGTGACAGAGTGAAACCGTGTCTCAGATAAAAAGGGGGGGATTTTGTAATGGAGATAACAAAACATACGTGATCGGGCCCTAAGATGACTTTTCCTCCCAGCCTCTTGCCCGGCAGGCCAGTGTTCGGAATCTTGGCTAGCCCAGCGTTTTGCTTTCGTGTGGCTTTTTAAAACAAAACTAAGTATACCTTAAATTTTTATCACTAAGATAGTGTATTTGGCCTCTTGTAACAAAGTACCACACAGTGGGTGATTTAAACAACAGACACTTGTCTCAGTTCTGGAGGGTGGAGTCGGAGACCCCGAGGTGTCATAGGGCTGGGCCTCTGGAGGTGCTGAGGGAACCCGCCCCAGGCCTCACCCCAGCCTCGGGTGCTCAGCGATCCTGGATGGGGTACCTGTCACTCCAGTCCCTGCCTCCATCATCATGTGAGCTTCTCCCTGTGTCTGGGCCTCTCTCGCCTCTTACAAGGACCGAGTTATTGGATTTAGGGTCCATTCTAACCCAGTATGACCTCATCTTCACCTGGTCATAAGATGGCCCTGGCTTAAGGTGGTTCAACTTGCGATTTTCACCTTTACAACGGGTTTATCAGGTTGTAACCCCATTATAAGTCCAGGGGTATCTGTCTCTGCACAGGCCCTGCTTCCAAATAAGGTCACAGATTCCAGGGGTGATCTTTTCCAGGGACACGATTCAATCCACAGCAGATACTGAAGCTCACAGTTCCTGACTCCCACATCGATCTTTGTAGAGGACTGTTAGGGTGAGGGAATGGTGGCAGGACAACTGACAACACTGTGTTTTCATTCTGAAGTTTTGGTTTTTTTGAGGTCTCTGGGAAGTAAAGGCCAGGAGAATAATGTGTAAAGCCCAGTGATTTGAGCTCATGCTATCTAGGTGGTTCCGTGTGGGTTTTCTTATTTGGGCAGACTTTGCTTTTCTATCTGATTAGCTTTATCCTTTTTGATTCTTACATCTAGAATACTTCTGTTTCAGGAGTCTTTCATGCTTTTTTCAGTACACCAGTTAATTCATTCCAATGCAATCTCCTCTTGCAAATTTTAACTTTTATGTTGCCTCATTTTTGCCTTCAGCTTCATTATAATCCATAATAGTTTAAAGTTAAACAGCAAGCTTAGGTCCAGCTTTTAAGTGTAAAGAGCATTAAAGATTTACATATGGAAAATTACAGAAACAAATGTGATGTGTACCTAAATTGTGGTGACTCCCTTAGATAACCATTGAGGAATTGTTAGTTTTCAGGAATATAATCCATGATCTTAGATTTTAACTTGTTCACAAATTCAGTCAGCACATATTTATTACTAGACATTTTCCAGGGCTGGGATGCAGCAGTGAGCAAAACAAACTGGAGAGTTGAGTCTGAGGGAGGAGGTCGCACAGGTAGTCAGAGATGTGTGCTATGGGGTGGACACGCTGGGTGGGGAGTGTTTTCTGAGGGGATGAGAAGTCTCAAATTTGAGCCAAACTCTGGAGACGCGGAGGGAGAGGGCCGTGCGGAGGTCTGCCGGAGGAACGTCCTGAGTAGCAGCGAGAACCAGCACAGAAGCCTCAAAGCGGGAGCAAGCTGGGGTGTCCGGCAGAGGAGGTGGGGCGGACCCCAGAGTGGTGCACATGTGCGCAGTGGTCTTCTGAAACCTGCCTTGTGTGGACCCCCTTCTCCTGACCCACAGTTCATTCTACAGCTTGCCTGCCACCCAAATAATTTTCCTTAGAACTTGGCAGCCAGAATGGCACAGCATAAGTCTTATTTTAGATTCTTATATATAAAATTGGGCATACGCCCAGACAGCCTGTGTCTGAATTGAGGCTGAACAGTCAGGATTTCCATCATTTCTGTTCAGTGGTTTTGTCTGCATTCTTGGAGTGGATGCACCCCCTTCCAGACGTTTGCGGAACTGGAAGAGCAGACCATGCAGTGAGCAGGAGCTGGGAGGACAGAGAGAGCCGGTCTGTGCAGGACCTGCATAGGGAGGTCAGGAGAGGAGCTGCCTTCGTAGTTTTCAGGTATTCTTGAGATTCCCTGAGAACGTAGAGGCGGAAGCAGTAGACTCGCCAGCAGCCGTTCATAAACAGAAGGAGCACCCCCTAATGCGGCCACGTGGGTGGCCGGCACTGTTCCCAGGGGTGCCCAGCCTGCCGCGTGTGTGCTGACTGCACAGCTGTGGTTGTGATGGCTTATCTGCCCCTGCATATTCAAGTTAAAAACTGTCGTTACAGGCCCACGGATGACAGTAACCAGCCCCTGGGCCGGGGCGTCCTCTCCATGCATGGGCTGACCTATGGAGTCATTCATTTGGACTCGGAAGAGAAGCTCTCCGTGCTCATCATGCAGGATGTCGGCCTCGTGATGCCTGGAGGTGAGTATGCCTTGCGAGCCGCACAGATTAACCGGTTATTAAATGCTTTTCTAACACACATCACCAAAGCCCACATTCCCGTGTTCCCATGTTCCTACGTTCCTATGTTCCTGTGGTGCGTCCTCTGGCTGCGAGCCTCACTCCCAGTCTTCTGAAGCCCTTGTCAGGCTTCAGACATTTGAGGCAGCGTTCCCTCTCCTGGGAAATGATGGAAAAGATGGGGAAGAGCAGCTTTGCACAGTGGGGTCTCAGGCTCCTCTCCCCTGGAAGACTTCTGGGCCAGTGCAGTGTCCACACTGGTGCTTGGGCAGCTTCCCTTCTCTGCCCCAGAGGCCGTGCCCGTCCATCACCTTAAGGCACCAGTGAGAGTGGGAACAGCCAAGCTTGGCTGCCCCCATGGTAGATACGTGTGAAAACCAAGGAGTGTGAGTCTGTGTGACCATGAAGCCTGTTTTCAGCATTACAGCCCTTTTTCTAAGTCTTAGAAGCCTTTTCCACAGATGGGTGAGGAAGCACCCAGCTGCAGGGCCCACCGTGCCTCCCACCAGCCCCACAAGGAGTGCCCAGGCACCTCCCAGAAGCCACTTTACCATTCTCAGGGTGCACACACCTGGCGTTCAACTCATGGGGTCACAGGCAGCATCAGCCCCTGGCTCTCTGGCCCCTGAAAGGGAACCTGGCTCTTTTCTCAGCTGGGGATCCCAGAGCCTGTGTCTCCTGCTGAGCCCTCCAGGCATGGGCTGTGGGCTCAAGCCCAGCAGGGTAGCCATGCCCGTGCGAGCAGTGCTGCCACCATCAGCAGCGGGTGCAGGACGCCAGGTCAGGTGGGTCTCAGCAGGGACCCCCTCCCCGTGGAGTCTCACACAGGCAGACCCCTCATGCCCCTTCATGGTGAGCTGCACTGGGGCCAGGCGCTCCAGAAACTCTTGCCTTTCTGTTCGCCTGGTTTGGCATAAAATGAAGGCAGCCCTGGGCTTCCCTCTGCCTCACTAACCCGATTCCCTGTGGACGCCCTCCAACATCCCCGCGGCTCTGCCTCTGCTTCCAGCCCTCCAGCCCCTGTGTCCAGCCCACTCCCTGCCCCCAGCTGTGGCCAGGCCCCCTGGTTCCCTTTCTTTAATATTTAGTTTTCAAATAAATGGAGCTTCATGGTAAAATCTTCAAAAAGTTCTGAAGGACACAATGGAAACGCTCCTTTGTGACTGTGAGAGCAACCGCGAGCTTCCCATGCTCCCCGTCAGAGGCACCTGGGGCTGTGGGACAGAAGCGTGCGCCCTCCACCCTGTGTGTAATTTTCTGCCCTGGGTTTGGGGATTTTCTCACATCATGATAGATGTGAGAAACTGACAGAAACATGACAGATGTGATAGACTGCCTACACACGCATATTTTATATCTTGGGGTCCTTTGTCAGCACGTAACGAGCTCCGTGCTATTCTCGAGGTGGCACAGTGCTACGTTGTGGGAGCACTAAGGTTAGTTGAGCCAGCCCTGTTTGGTGATTTTCCCTCTTTTGCTGCTGCGGTGAGTGACCCCTTCGTGGCAAATGGAAACAGTTCTTGAAGTGGGAGTTCTGTTTCAAAGAGAACTACCGATGTAGCTTTTACGATGATTGTCTTTTTGAAGCCTGTGAGGCTATACACCCTGCTGAGCGGTAAACAGCAGCACTTCTTTCTCCACTCCCTTATCTGCCCTATTAGCTGACTTTTATTTTTGTCAATATGATGGGTGAAGAATCTTTCAGTGTAATTTTAATGTGAATTTTTCTTCCTGTGAGTTTAGCTTATGTTTCCGCTGTTGCACTATTTAGGCACCTGTACTCCAGCCCAGCGGGTGCCGGCTGTTTCAGGCTCTTTCTAAACAGTTCAGCTGTCACTAATGCACACTCCACCCCTCTGAAGCGTGAGGCTCTTGGCTCGCTAATCAGATCTGTAGCTTGCCGTTGGGGGGGATATAGGACGTTGTTGTTCAAAGCATCAAAGTGCTGGTGGCACAGATCATTGAGAACTGATCAGCACTGAACCATGTGCGAAGTGCTCCAGGGGTGTTCTCGGAAGGACTCACCTTGCACGGGGCATGAAATCGAAGGTTCAGATTCCCCTAAGACATTAGAGGCTTGATTTGCAGAGTTCAAGTTGCACCACAGTGCTGATGTACATGTGGCAGGTGGCCCTGAGGTTGGTTCTGAGGGTCCTCCCCAAATCTAAATGGCAGATGTTACACCCCTAAGTACAACTTGCACACTAACGTTAGAGCAGTTGAAATATTTATTGATGTTTCAGCTCTGAAATTGGACATATTGCTGCAACAGGAAAAATCAAGGTCAAGGGCTCAGTCCCCTGAGCCTGCCCCCGCTTCGCCAATGGCAAGTTTCAGGTCTCGCTTGCTTCTGGATGACCACCTACAAATCGGGGTTGCCATGTCCTTCTACTTAAGGTCAATAACGCGCCAGACTGGCTCAGGGTACCTAGGGCAACACCTTTACCTACTCTCACCAGTTCGTTATGAAGGACCTGTGAACAGCCAGATGAAGAGGTGCATTGCTACAGGCCTGGTGGGTGGGGGCGGGTTCCAAGTGCAAGGGCTTCTGGCCCTGGGGAGTGGGAATGCTGCCCTCCCAGAATGTCAAGGTTTTCCCCAACCTGAAAGCTCTCCAACCCCACCATTTAGGGTTTTCTAGAGGTGTCACTGTAGACATGGTTGATGACATCTTTGGCTATTGGGGATTGACTCATCTCCAGCCCTCTCCCTCCAGGTCAGAGGTTGGGTTGGAGACTGACAGCTCCAGCCCTCTAGTCCTGCCTTGGTCTTTCTGAACCCGAGAACCACCCTGAAACTGCCTAGGGGGCCCCAGCTCCCAGGCCTGTCCCGACTACACAAAGGCACTCTGACCACTCGAAAGATTCCAAGGGTCTTAGATGCTCTGTGCCCAGAACCAGCTGAAGACCAAATAGCTACGTCTCCTTGGATGGCACAATCACAAGCTCTCATCAGCTGACGGTCCGGGGCAGGTGTGCTGAGAGAGCTTTGCTATGGCCCTGTTGCTGGGAATTTGTTTTCAAGCCTTGCTGGGCAACAGACGTTCTCTGGTCATTCCCCAAGCTGATTGAATTTCCAGTCTTTTCCGTTTGATTCCACTGTTCTGGCCCAGTTCTTCTGAAGCCTCTTTCAACATCGTTGCCTCACCTGGGCGCTGAGATCCTGTGACCCTCACCCAGCAGGAGATACGGATGCCAGGATCCGGCTACCCTACTTCCAGTTGGATTGTGAAGAAGCCGGCTATAAGCCTTCCCTTCCTAGGTCTCTGTAATGCCAGAAATGGGATGTTTTAGAGTTCATTATTATTTCATTTTAGGTCGATACGAGCGACATACAAATTGGAGTTGGGCAGTTCACTGGCCAGGCACCTGACTCTTCTGGATAAGAAGAGTCTGGGTAAGTCTGGATAAGAAACAGGCCCCACACTGCCAGGACACAGAAGGGCAGCCCCTCTCCCCACAAGGTCGTGACAGAAAACCCCAGCTCCCGCAAATGCAGGAATTCTACAGATTTTCACTTAGAAGAAAATGCCACCCAGGAGTACCCACCCCGATTAATTTTCTCAAAAGTGGTTTTGCAGAGGCTCAGAAGAAAAGTCAGGACACAGGACGCCAGCCAGCCCCATCTTCCCAAAATCACTTGCCCCGGGGTCACCCACCTGCAATCAAACTGTTAGACATGCCTTTCCCGAGGTCCTGGAGAGCGAGGCTTCCGCAAGTGACTGGCCAGGGACCCTGGAAACTTCACGGTTGGCGAGCTGGAGGGTAGAGGGGGCAGAACCCTAATGGGGGGTGAGTTGAAAATGGAAGAGCGTTCTTCACCTCAGTCTCCTGGGGTCTTTCCCTTCAGGAACTGAAGAGGTGAGGAGGGCTGTGCAGTCTCAGACAGGTGCTACCTGGGCTTCGAAAGCCGACGCATCTGTCCCCAGAGCGGGGTAGCCGCCAGCCCAACCCACCCTGTAATAATTGAAGTCCTTTGTCCCCACCTAGAGCCAGTCCGGGGGTCGGGTGCACACTGTACTTGACCAACCCATGCCATACAGGCAGTGCTGATGTCACTTTCCTACTTCAACGGCCCCCCCCCCCAAAGTATACCTTCGGGACATTGGAAAAAAGACACCCCTTAACGTAGCCCCAAGGCCTCTGCTCTCCATGAACCTCCTGAGGGCGACTGCAGCATGGCGAGCAGGGAGCCCCGGGCTTCTTGATAAAAGTGTAAAATGAAGCTCTGTCTGAAAGGACACCCATCTGTTAGATTTGGAAAACCTCTAAAGGCCGTTTGCTTTTCACAATGAGTAGACTCTTAGGAATGTATTCCAAGGAAAGGCAGAAGATATAGAGAAACAAATTCAACAAGAATATTCTTTGGAGTAATAGCAAGGGAGGGAGGGATGGAGAGAGAAGTAGAGAGGAAAAGGCGAACAGAGGAACCGGGAGACGGGACAGACACAGACAAGAGAAAGAGAAACAGAGTGACAGAGGCAGAGAGAGCAGCTAGCTCGTTTTCAACTTGACCTCCTGGAAGAATCTAGCAGGATCATAGAATCCTCAGCACATCCTTGTACTAGGACAGCCAAGTTTCAAGCCAAAGTTTCCCAAACTACAAGGTAACAAATACTAAGACTGGAGAAGCTGTGCACGTTCTTTTCCAGCTCCTTTTTGCAGCATCAGCAGAATGGGGCAGGTTGCTGCGTTCATTCTAAAAATCAAAACTGCAAGGGGACTCAGCTGCGGAGATGGGGGTGGGAGGGCAGATGTTCTCTTGCTCACTGAGCTCACACCCCGGAGACGGCCAGCACCTAACGCTGCCTCCACAGGTTCCATGGAGGACACGGGAGAGTCTACGGCCATGTGAAGAGCAGATTCACATTTCTGTGGCTCCCTCCGGGGGGGAGCTAAGAGCTGTATCCCAGGAGTCCTCCTCGCTCCCGTTGATCCTGCTGCCCTAGCCGTTAGCATCTCTGCCAATCTTCATGAAAGAGCCTGTTGCACCGCAGTCCAGCAGGGCCACAATATTCAAAATGAAAATTGTAATGATCACTCTTCTGACTGCAAAATCTCAAGTCAGAGAACTTCTCTCACTAAAGAAGCCGGGCGGGGCGGGGGGAGCTGGACAGAGAAGCCGCCCTGGCTGTGGGGTGCTAAAAACTGTGACACCCCCTGGCACCAGCGATGAGGGACTCACGCTCGACCCCAGAGGGAAGAATAACAAGGGGCCACCGCGGGTCTCCCCCAAGCTTCCAGCTGTCAGGAAATCTTGTCCAATAACCCACTTTGCCATGCCACCTGCTCACCTGCATTCTGTAGTAGTAGTAATGTATCATTCACGTCCCAGCAGGCCAAGTGGGCAGGAAAATGGGGCCAAAAAGTAGAAAACCATGACCGTAGAAGGCAACGTCACGTGACTGAAGTTTCTGGGTTGTGCGTCCTTGTGGTGATAAACACAGTCCTAACTGAGCTGAACACCAGAATGAAAACGAACCGTCCTCCGTGCTGAAGTCGGAAGAGGTGTGCTTGGCTATCCGCAGTGCCTGCCTGTTTGGGCGGTGATTACTGCAGGTCACACGTGCTGTACAGGAGGAGGGCAGGGAACTCTGGAGCCAGGCTGGCCGGGTGCAAGTCCCAGCTCCGTGGCCAGCTCTGTGATCTGGGACAATTCGCCTATGTCCTCTGCCTCTTGATTTCCTCCTCTGTAAAATGGGGGTAATAGTCACATCTATCTGAAAGGGCTATGTGAGAATTAAACGACCTTGTCAATGTAAGGGGCTGAGAACAGTATCTGTTCTTGGTGAGCAGAAGGATGACCAGGAGGTGACCAGCAAAATACCCCTTTCGAAGCCTCAATACTATTCCATAGTGAGCAAAGACATAGCTCCTCTACGGACGAAGCCATTAATAGTCGATCCTGGCAGGCAGAGTGCAGATTCCTTCGAATCAGAAATTTGAACTCTGGCCAACGCCTGCTGTACTGATTGAGTAAATCTTAGGATTTGTTGTTAAGGGTAAAGTAGTCTACAAAAACAGTCTGAAGGAGTTTGAGAGGGTGTGGACTCAGCTGCAACCCCTCCTCCCAAGGCCGTTGGTCAACATCATCTCCAGCCCTGTGGAAAGACAGAAGCAGTGAAGAAAATGTCGGACAAACCTTTGGTGTGTTTGTACACTTCTCCCAGAAATCCTAAATGCTTTGCATGTTTCAGCTAATAATTCCTTAAAATGGATTATGCTGACCATTTTATAACCTACTTCACTGCTCTCCTAAATCCATCCCTTTGTGACAAATGTTTTACACTTGGCTCATTTTTTCAATTGTGTTTGCTGTCTTACCCCCATGTAAAGGATAAACGTGCATGCTTATGTTGATTTGACTGAGACAGCTAATGCTAAATATGTCTCTGTTCCTTGAATGTTGACTTGTGATGGTGTCATTTAAGTCTCTTACTTTTTCCCCTTGAGTCAGCAAAATATTCCATGTTACTTTGAGCAAAACTTGCTCACTAGTGTTATGGAGGGTATAAAAGCAAATGGAATAAGTTTCCTGCCTTCAGGAGGATTGAAATCTCAAAGTCGGTATGACAGCAAGGATGGGAGTCAGCTCAGTTTGCAGCTTTTAAAACATGTTGGAATCTTTCCTCTGCCACTTTTGATGGTGAGACCCTGAACCAATCACTTCCACAAGCATCAGGCTCTCCATCTATGACATGGAAGTAAAAAGAGGAATCTTGACAAAATTGTGATGACTACAGACGTGTACCTAACCTCTTATTTACCGCCTCCTGATAGAAGATATTGTAACTCATCCCATTTGAGAGCTGGTGGTGATCACCCCATCCTGTGAGATTCAAGTATAATAATTATCTGGAATCCCCCATCTTCAGATGTGAAGACCCAGCAGCCCTGACAATGTCTTCTGGAAACTGGATTTTGTTTGAAGGGTGAACTGACTTCAAGTTTCTATTTTCACGTATTGTCCTTCCTACGTGCCTCCTGGGGTTTTTCCCTTCCTCCCAATCTACATTAACCTGATGATAACAGCCAGCTATGTTTTCTAGAATTCCCCTAAATTGACTCATACCAAATACTGAATACAGTAGATTGGGAGGGTTCATTAAATCACGATAGAGCAACCTAAAGAAGGAAAGTAGACACCTTTGTTCTTAAAGGGTCTTCAGCCATCCCACCCTGGAGAAGGTTGCTGATTGCCTCTTCTCCTCAGGCAGTCTTGTTACTATGCATCACTTTTTTATTTTTTATTTTTTTTTTTGAGATGAAGTCTCACTGTCACTCAGGCTGGAGTGCAGTGTCATGATCTTGGCTCACTGCAAGCTCCATCTCCCAGGTTCAAGTGATTCTCCTGCCTCAGCCTCCCGAGTAGCTGGACTACAGGTATGTGCCACCACAGCCAGCTCATTTTTGTATTTTTGGTAGAGACAGGTTTCACAATATTGGTCAGACTGGTCTTGAACTCTTGACCTCGTGATCCATCCACGTTGGCTTCCCAAAGTGCTAGGATTACAGGCGTGAGTCACCACACCCGGCCTGTATCACTTTTTATGCCTCGTCTTCATCCTTACAGGTTCTCCTTCCTAGGGGCCTCAACTCCCAACCCCGGAGTAAGGGTCACAACTGTCCATCTTCATGCAACACAGCTTACTTCCCCTTCTTCTCCTCCCCACCATGCCCTATGGGTTGCTTTTCTACAACCAGAATGGAGCCCCGGAGAGATCTGCTAAACTAAGACTGTTCTCAGACCTGAGAGAAAAATCTACTTCCCAGTTCTCAGTCCCGCTAAACTATACAGTTCTCAGCCCTGAGAGAAAAATCTACTTCCCAGTTCTCAGTCCCGCTAAACTATTGTTAAGATAAAGAAGGACCATGATAAATCCTATTGGCTAAGAGAAGAACGTTCTCCAGGTTGCCATAGGATAAGAGAGGAGGTGACAGAATCTGCAGGCTTTTGGTAGAATATGTGATATGTGAATCATTCTGAGGAATACGTTAAAATTCTGTAGTCAGATCTTGGAAAATGGTATTTCCAGCAGAGGGAATAATGTAACAAAAAACCCAGGCAGAAAACAAATGAGTGTGTGTGGAGAACAATAATAATGTGTTGTGAATGAAGGATTCCGTGTCATGAGTGAGAAATGGCTGACCGAAAGTAGGGAGATGCAGATAGGAAAATACCACGGGAAGACTGAACATCGCATCAAGTGATTTAGGTGATTCTGCCTGCAGTGCAGATATTTTGGGCTCTGAAGTGAAGTCATCAAAAGGTATACGTCTGTAATGGAGGATTGGTCTAGATAGCCTCTCAGATCCCACTTGGCTTTGAGATCCTTGATTCTGGGTCACACCTGCGGGTCTGGAGGGCAGTTCTTCAGGGTCATGAAGGAAGGATTCCAGGAGGCTGAAACACGAAGGACATTCAGGTGACCACATCAAGAAATCGAGTGGGGTAACAAGAACCTGAACTAAAAGGAATGCAGTGTAAATATGAAGGAGAAAGAGGAAATGGGAAACTGATTAGAAACGATAAGTAGAGAAAAAGGGGAATATGTGATCCCAAGGTTTAGAACAGTATTTGTAAGTTATAGTCCCATAACTTCTTGCATAAACAGTATCTATGAGAGTCATTTTAAAAAGAAGAGCAAACTTCCAAGTTCCACTGAAAGACACCAGCATCTCTGTGGAGTGAATTGGGGAAAGAGAATGAAGAGGTCTGTTCAACTTTTAGACACGCAAAATGTGAATTGAATTGCATGAGTGACATCAACAATGTGAAGATATTTAGCAGGAGCTCTTTTTTCTCTTTTTGGCCTATGGTATTTAATCCTTCTATCATCATTATCGTCCTTTCTCTAATTTAGTGTCTTTGAACCTTTATTCAAAAATCCACTACGTATATGTAACATGTTTGTGAGATTATTACTAGACCCTCTAGGAGGTTTCATTAACCCAGTTTTCTCTTATTATACCAATACCACACTATCTTGATAGTTCAGGTAAGTCCTCCACCTTTTTTTCCAAGTTGTCTTAGCTCTTTTGGGTTCTTTAAATTTCCAGACACATTTTGGAATCCGCTAGTTCATTTCTACTGAAAAATAAAATAAAAAAGTAAAATAAAATCATGCTGGGATTTTGATTGGAATTGCATTAAACCTCTGATCCACAAGGGCAGAACTGACATCTTAACAATATTGAGCCTGCTGATCCATGAACTTAGTATATAATTTCATTTATTTAGTTATCTCTACATCACTGCGGGCTGTTCAGTGTATAGATCTTACACATCTTTTGTCAGATTTAGTCTGAAGTATTTCATGTTTTGATGTGCTATAAATAATATTGCTTTGTTAATTTCCATTTCCAATTATTTCTTTGCCAGTGTATAAAGACATAAATATTGCTTGTGTGTTCAGCTTGTATCTTGCAAAGTTTCCAAAGTCACTTATTAGTAAGTAACTTCTTATTATTAGTTTTAGTGGCTTTTTGTGATTTCAGGAGATTTTCCACACAGGTGATCATGTCACCTGCAGATACAGATACTTTTACATCTTATTTTCTAATAAGAGTGCATTTTATATATTTCAGCTTACCTTATTGCACTGACTAGATTCCAGAACAATGCTGAAAAGCAGTGAGAAAAAAGTCATCAGGTGGGATGGTAAATACAGCCCTTGTTCTTCCATTTTGACCTGAAGCACCCAGTGTGATCATTTTCTCATTTGATTTTTGTGAGGACTTTTTGTTTCCATTTGTTTCCTTTATTTTTAAAAAATACACTCTCTTTTAGGCAGTTTCACGTTCACAGAAAAATTGAGGGAAAGGTGCAGAGAGAGTCCTTCTATATGCCTTCTCTTCCCCCACGTGCACACCCTCCCCCACTAACAACTCTCCTGCCCAGAGGGAGCATTTGTAACAACTAAAGAACCTACGTTGACATATTGTCACCCAGAGTCCACAGTTTACATGAGGGCTCCGTCTTGGTGCTGGTTCTATGGGTTTGAACAAATGTGTCATGACATGTATCCACCATGATGGCATCGTACAGAGCAGTTGCACTAAAATCCTAAAAACCTCATCTCTCCCTCTTCCCAACACTTGGGAACCATGGATATTTTCACACCATAGTCGGGCCTTTTTCGAAATGTCCTTTAGTTGGAAGCTTACAGTATTTAGTCTTTTCTGATGGGCCTCTTTTGTGTAGCTGTGCATGTTTAAAGTTCCTACGTGTCTTTTCATGGCTTGATAGCTCACTTCTTTTCAGTGCTAAAGAATATTCCATTGTCTGGATATATCACAAGTTAGTTATCCACTCACCTAGTGAAGAACATTTTGGTTTCTTCGTTGCGTCCAAGTTTGAGCAATTATGAATAAAGCTTCTATAAATGTCCATGTGCAGGATTTTCTGTGAACACAAGTTTTCAACTCTTTTGGATAAATACTGGAGTACAATTGCTGGATCACATGTTAAGAGGATATCTCGTGCCCATCAATGATACAGTGGATACACAAAATGTGGCACATATATACCACGGAATACTATGCAACCATAAAAAAGAATGGGTTCCTGTCCTTTGCAGGGACATGGATGAAGCTAGAAGCCATCATTCTCAGCAAACTAAAAGAGGAACAGAAAACCAAACACCGCATGTTCTCATTCATAAGTAGGAGTTGAACAACGAGATCACATGGACACAGGGAAGGGAACGACACACACGGGGGCCTGTTGGGGGGTGGGGACAAAAGGAGGGAGAGCATTAGGACAAATACTTCATGCAAGCAGGGCTTAAACCCTAGATGATGGGTTGACAGGTGCAGCAAACCACCATGGCACATGTATACCTATGTAACAGACCTGCACATGTATCCAAGAACTTAAAAATGTAAAAAAAAAAAAGTAGAGTTGGGTAAGACAATGTGATAATTTTAAAAACACTAAACATGTCATACCCACTTCCCCACCTCCAAGTGCTTTCAACAGCATGCCATTGCTGTTATTAAGAGAATAAAGCATCTACCATCATCTCCCAGCCCCTGCCTGCCTGCCTTCATTCTTGTCTTGTGCCACTTTCTCCCGTGCTTACTTCCTTGCACGTGCCTGTTTCCTGCTGCAAGAGGCATTCTGCATGCACCCCCATCTCTGTTTAGACCGTGGTGTTCCTACACTCCAACCCCCTCAACAATCAACCTCTACTTCTCTCCAGACGGCAAGGGGATCATACCTTCCAGAATGCATCGATTTTCTACCTCTTATCTCAAGATACACCAGGTTCTTTTACAGCATAAATTTAGAGAATCCCGCTTCCCTTTCTTTGGTGCGCTTTCCTCAATTCTTCATCAGAAACCCATTAGAGTGATTGTCATATTAGTGTCCATTCTCCCCATCAGGCCGCAGGTTCGTGAGAGCAGGGGCCACGGTCATGTTGGTGAACCATGGTATTCTCAGTGACTATCCATGTGCTTACAAAGTATTTGCTGAATGAGTCAATGGGTCTGCAGTTCCAACCAAAGCTAGAAGCTTGACTTTGGAAAAATGAAAGTAGATGACATCGCCAAACCAGACCCTATAACATGAGAAAAGAAGGGAAGAACGCAGGCAAAGCTGAAGGATGAATATTGGCACAGGAGTAGGTGAGAGTTCCAGAAATGCTGGGTTTTCATGTGTTTTTATTTACTTCATATCTGTGTTTCCGTCCCTGTGTAGTGTGACCCTCATATCCCTCTCAATTACTACATTTCTTTACTGACAAGGACAGAGGTGGTGCATTGGACACACTACTAACCAGCATACTCTCTCGGACTTGCAAGAAAATGTAGGAAAACAATCTAGAAATGGTATCTCAGAAAAAAAAAAATATGAGAGTAAATGTGGGAAGAAAAATCAATGTTTAAAGACAACTTCCCAACATATTTAGGAATCTCTGGGACCTAAAATTTCATCAAGACTCCCCACACTTCTTTTTACATTGCTGTGTCTGCGTGTGTGTGTGTGTGTGTGTGTGTGTGTGTGTGTGTGTGCGCGCGCGCGCGCGCGCGCGCGCGTGCAACAGAAATCTACAAAAAAAAAACTACTGCTAGAACAATGCTACTACAGGGGAGAAAAATGTAATCTTTTCTTCCACCCATCTTAGCTTCATTGGCTGGGGTTCCTATAACAAAACCATATGAACCCCATAAAAAGCAAACCGAGGCTTATTAGCATGTATATTTCATATATACATGGGAGATACACAGGGAATGAGGGAATCTCAAAGAGACAGCTCAGAGCTTTCTTTTATATAACATCTTCAACAAGGATAATAAATGTTTATAGAAGAGCCAAGACAAAGTAAAAGGACTTTGGGTCATTGGGGGCAACAAATTGTGGGAAGGCCAATAAATGATAGATTTTTGTGTAAATTCCTCTGGTGCTGTTTCCCGAACGATAAGGGTCTGAAGTTGTCTGCAGAGATTGACCTGCGTCCTTTCTGGCAGAGAGGGGAGAAAGGGCACTTTTTTCTTTGTATAATATGATTATGTTGTGTGCTTTTCAGAAAATAGAGGGAAGGCCAGAGCGCTTCTTAATTGCCTTCAGCTCAAAATATTTTAGCATGGAGTGTTTTTTTCTCTGCACTATTCCTGCTGCAGATATCTTTAAAGGCATCAGTCGCATCCTATACACTACTTGTGGGGAAATATTGAGCAGAACTGGAATGAAATATATAATTCAGTCCCACAGAATCTGAGCCACAGGACACAGAGAACTGCCTGGGAGTCAAAGCAGACAGTGAGCAGCTGACATTCTAAGAGGCTCCTTCCAGGAGGTCGGCGCATAAACTCAAGTTCTTTTCACAGATTTGTCTGTGTTTCTTTTGTTCAAAAAAAAAATATATATATATATATATATCCCTGTAGCTAAAATGCCTACTTCATAGTGCAAGAAAAACAACATCTGGAGCCTTTGGCAGAAGCAGCAAAGACCCAAGCAGCCTGGTGGTGTCCGGCGGGGACAGCCCACGAGATCCATCAGCATGTGGCCCTGCGAGCCGCCACCAGTAACATGTTTACATGCTAATGAATGTCAGGCTCATTTAGAACAAATTTGCATCCATCAAAGTCAAACAGCAAGCAGAGCAGCACATTTTCCTGTGTGTCAGTGGCCCCTGAGATACCAGGGAGAACTTTAATTGCCTGACCCCTTCAACTTCCAAGCATCCCAGAGAGAAAAGGCAGGCCCCAGGAAAGGACTGTGCTGGAAACTATTTGTTCTTACAGATGTCCGGAGTAGTCTTGCGACTGACCCAAAGACTCCCCTCTAAGGGTGGGGGATACCTAGGGTAGGTGAAGTTGAATGTGCTGCCTTCTAAGACCTTCCTTCTAAGGGAGGGTGGGGGAGACCCAGGGTAGGTGGAGGTGAGCCGTGCGGGCAGGATCTTTCTTCTAAGGGAGGACGAAGTGTGCTTTGCTAGACTCTACCCTTGAGTCTCAGCTTGGCCGACCGAGATGGGAGCAAGTCACTTCTATCCTATGATTCTGGGTGTCCTCATCTGTCATGGAAGCTTTGGTTCGATGAGCTTAAAGTCACTCCAGTTGCAAAGCTGTGTGACTTGTAGATACATGCCAGTGTGAATGACTCACTTCACTTTAACAAGTTGCACAGATAGTCAGGCTTCTCCCTTAGATCAGTCAGGAGGCCCCAGAAGACTTTGTCACAGACAAAGAGGTGATTAAAAGGAGTCACTGATGGGATTCTTTGGAGATCGGTGGGCAGGGCCCAAAGGGAAGTGAGAATAGCACTCCCCAGATCATGGGCAAGGGATGCCTGGGGAGGGTCTGCTAACGTGGACAGGCATGACTAAGAGAGGAGGGAGGACAGCTCCTCTCCCTCCTCCACCTTCTACCTGCTGCCAGCAATGAATCCAACCAGCAGCCCTAGGCCAGGCCAGGCTCCCAGAGTCAGAGCCAGGAAGAAGCCAGGCACCTGGTGAAGCCACTAGTCCCCAACAACACCAAGGGTGCAGTAAGAATTTTGATGGAAATATTTAAAAACTCATTCAACAACTTCCTATCTCCCCAACCAGCCTCTACATATGATTCCACCTTTTCCAACTACTGAGCGGTCATCAGGGGTGGGGCTGCCTGCTCTGCCCAGGGCCCGGGGCCCGAGACCCTCCAACCTTTGGAGGTCTGGGGTCCCCTCTCCCCTCCCTGGCAGCAACTGTCTTCTCTGCTGTCAAATTAGCACTTCTATCCTCCCACAAAACATGAGAATTTAAGACGGGATTTTGGTGGGGACACAGCTAAACCATATCAAAGGGGGGACCTGGGGCTCCCTCATGGGGCTCTGGCATGAGCTTGGGTGACACAAGTTTATAAGACCCCATCTGCTTCAGGTTTAATTACATACCCCAAGATTCCCAGGTTGTAGTCCTAACCCAGGACCTCAGAATGTGTCTGTATGTGGAGATAGGCCTTTTAAAGAGGTGATGAAGGTAACGAAGTCATTAGGACTGATGCCCTTGTAAGAAGAGATCAGGACACAGACATCTATAGAGTGACAACCGCACGAGGACACAAGAGAAGATGCCATCTGAAAGTCAAGGAGAGAGGCCTTAGGAGGAGCCAGCCCTGAACTCACCTTGACCTTAGACCTCCAGACTACAGAACTGTGGGAAATACATCTCTGTTTTTTCACAAAACTGCCTGTGGCAGCCCAACCAGAGCCATGTGCCATCTTTGGTTCTCAGAAATTCCACTTGTTTTTATGCTCCTGGATTTTAGGAGGCCCCTGGATGACCAGTATGTGGCTAAAGTTAGAGAAGGAATTACTGGTGTAAGAGAGCCCCACACATCTCTGAGCGGACACCGTACAGCCCATGAGATATTGGGTGTAATATCACCTTCTCTTCCCTAGGATATTAAGAACTATATCACAGGAGGGGCGTACAGCCGCAGCCCCTGCGTTACTGGGAGCAATAGCATCTTTTCCCCCTCTCAATATAAGGAACAATATCCCAGGGTGGGTGTACATCCCCTGTGATATTGGGCTTAATGTCATCGTCTCCCAATGCGGATATTGAGCATAGTGTCACAGGGGGGTGTATACCTTCTTTGCTATCGGGAATAATATCCTCTCCCCTCAGGATTGTAGGCAAAATATCGAAGGGATTTTACAACTCGTGTGATATGGGCAGTAATATCATCTTCTCCCCACCTAGATGTTAGGAACTCTATCACAGGCGGCCGTACACTTCTTGTGATATTGGGAGTCATATCATCCTCTCCCATCATCGATATTAAGAACAATATTACAAAGGAGGTGTACACTCCCTGCCATTTTGAGAGTAATATGCTCTCCCCTTCGGAATATTAGGAACAATATCGCAAGAGGTGTGTACAACCCCTGCGATATTGGGAGTAATATCATCCTCTCCCCCTGCATATAGAAAACAATATTACAGGAGGATGTACACCCCCCTCCTGTATTGGGAGTCGTATCATCCTCTCCCACCCAGGATATAAGGAACAAGACGACCGAACGGATGTACACCCACTGCCATAGTTTCAATAATGACATCCTCTACCCCCTGGCTGTTAGGAATAACATCATAGAGGGGTGTACACTTTCTTTGATATCGGGAGTAATATCCTCTCCCCGCCGGATATCAGGAACAAGTCTATTAATTATTAATATTAATAAATATGAGAAAAATTAAGAGTAATCATCAATATTAATAATTACAATAAAGATAGTAAAATACTAAAAATGTTAACGATTAGCATTAATAGTAATATCACTATTAATAATAAAATAATATCAGCAATTAATGTTACTTAAATCAATACTAAGTGATGCTGGTAATAAAATAATAATATTAACAATTAATTTTAAGCATGCATAATCATATATTTAAAATAATTATCCATAATAACAGTATCCTATTAATATCATTGATAATTGTTAATATCGATCATGGATGTTTAATAATTGATCATAATATTACTCCTAATACCGCAGGGGGTGTACACCTACCTGTGATGTTGTTCCTAATATCCAGGGATAGAGAGCATGGGATGTTGTTCCTAATTATCAAAGGGGGGAGAGCGTAATATTACTCCCAATATGGCAGGGTGTGTACATTCCCCCCAAGGGATTGTTCTTGCCATTCAAAACGAGAGAGGATGACATGACTCCAGATATCGAAGAAAGTGCAAACCCACGTGTGATATTCTTTCTAATATGCAGAAAGGAAGAAGAGGATAGTAATCCTCATACGGCAGGAGGGGTACACTCACTCCGATATTTTTCCAAACATGCAAGGGGGAAAGAGGATAATTGCATTCCCAATATCGCACCAAGGGTTGCACACCCCATGTGAGATGGTCCTTCATAATGTTTCTAGACGGGAGGGATGATATTACATATATGGCAGAAAGTATACACCCCCCAGGGATACTGTTCCCATGATCCTGGAGGGAAGGGGATGATATTACTTTAAATATTACAGAAGGTGTACACGCCCCCAGTGATATTGTTTCTAATTTTTATGTGGCAGAGGAGGATATGACACCCAATAATGCAAGGAGTAGAAGCAATCCTGGGATATTCTTCTTAACATTCAGGGAGGAAGAGGATGATATTACTCCCAATACAGACGGGTGTACACCCTCTGATAGTGTACACACTGAGGGTATACACCCATCTGTGAAAGAGTTCATAATTTCCAGAGGGGGAGATGATATTACTCACAATATCATAAACAGGCTGTGAGTCCACCATGGCCCCTAATAGCCAGCGGAAGGAGAAGGGGTGGCTATTAGTCCCCACCTTGTGGGGGGTGTCTCACTAGCTCCTCAACTCTGCCAAGTCGCCACCCGTCGAGTCTGGCCTGGATTCTCACACGCCTGCACAGCCTTCATCTGGTTCATAACTCAGCTCACAAAGGTCCCAGTACCGCGGCAAGGATGGCGGTGGTCACAACTGTGGCCATTTATCCTCTCTGCATCTAGCTCCTCTCCCTGAGGCAACAGCACCTCTGAAGTCACAGTCTGGCCTCCCAACTCTCCCCTCCCGGGCTTCTTGGCATGTTGCTCTGCTGCACACACCTCAGCAAATACTGCTGATGAGCCAGAATCACCCAGAAATCTCTTAACCTTGATTCTGATTATTTTGTAATTTGTAATATTTGTACTTCTGCTGTGATTCGAGGAAAAACACATTTTAAAATTAGAGAAGATGTGGTTTTTATTCTCCTTTCTACTTGCAACCTTGAAAATTCAAGTAGCAGCAAGGGTTTGTTGAAAGTAACTTCCACCAAATAGAACCTATTACAAAGGTACTACAGAGTGTCAAATAACCACATCGATGTAAAATAGAGATGCAGACACAGATATAGAATCCAATGGTTAAACCAAATTGAGAAATGCTTGCCAGTTTGATAGGACTTCTAAAACTTGACAAAAATGTTGGCTAAGGGATACAAGGCGTTATGAGATGAGTGAGATGCTTGGCCTAGAACCACAGACTCTCTTCTCTTTACAGCAGAAAATCCATAAGGAAGTCAAATCTGAAAGAATCAGGTACCACTGAACGGCATACTCAGCCATGCTTCCCCATCCCTGGGCCAGCTGCAGTGAGTGCAACCATGCAACCAGTCGTTCACCAACATCCATCATCCATCCTCTGGGGCATGGCTACACTTCACTCCCAGGCTCCCTGTCATTATGCAGATTAGGTAAATCATGGCCACTCTCACCTTAAGCGTCCCCCCGCCACCGTGGCAATCACCCAGTCCCAACCACAGCAAGGACAGCCGTGTTCTTGGGAACGCAGAGCAGGGGTCTGAAAGGAACTTGGATCCCTGAATACCTCATGGAGCAGTCACCAGCCTGGAACATCCTCCCTCATGAGTTTGCAAGAGAGAAAAACTCCTTGGTTCCTCAAGCTACAATACTGCAGAGTCTCAGATCACAGCATCCTTACTTACCCTCGTCAGGAATCGTTCATGCTCATCAAGACATGAGAACAAAACTGCAGTGGCACAGTCACACTCACCCAGAACGCAGACCACCTGCTACTCACATTCATCGTATTAACACCAAAAAGCCGCCGTGGTGGATATCCTGGATGTGGACACTCGGCGGCTTTTTGCTGGAGATGCGCTTTGTGCATTTATCACACGACCATCTTGGCATCAGGAGGGGCTGCGCAGATGGCAGCTGTACACATCACAGGGAGTCTCACTCACTGGACTCTCAGCCAGCTCCCACTATCAGTGCCCGCAGAGTCCTCTCCTCCGGGAGCACGTGCTTGGACGCCACAGTGACCTGTGGATCCACACAACAGCACTGTGTGCCCCAGGAGCTTAGAAAGTACCACTGCATCAATGCCTCCACAGGTGAGGCCAGGAGCAGAAGCCAACCTCAAACAGTTACGGTCCTCCGTGGGGCTGGTGTCCAGGCAGGAAGGTGGCTCAGTGGCTCTCCTCTCACTGTGGAACTTCCTAGGTCCCCACATGGACAGAACCGAAATAACACGCAACAAACAACAGGAACGAGAACACGACCAGCAGCTTCTGAAATGAGCAAGCTAGGCTGATCATGAGACACCTGATAGGGACGGTGTCAGAGCCCCTCCCAGTGCCCTGTGAGGACAGCGCTGCCAGCATCTCCCTAAAACCAGCCCAAGTCGAGTTAGACTCGAGGCTTCCTAGGAGTGGGCAGATCCATTCAATCTCACAGTCTGAACCTTCTAGGCCGTGTGTTATGGCCCTCATCTCACATATGGGAACGCGGACACTGCACCATAGACCCGGCCCCAAGCCCTGGTTTCTTCTTCGACACCACACACCAGTACAGTGAGCACTTAGGATCTGGGCATTCACAGAAAATACTGCTTAACTAAAACTTTTGATTTAGAACATGTTTAATTCCTACTCACAGAGCTGAAAGTGTTCTGTCCTAGGAGGCGGCAGTTGTAATTAAGCACGAGAGAAGAAGGGACCAGAGTGGTGCCAAGTATTAAATATGCCTCTAAATCTATTTACCAGGTCACCATGCTATTGTCACCTGCTTCATTTTCTGTCCTTAAAAGACTTAATAGTTACTTTTCAAAATAGACAACCTGTTTTACTGATGCTTAGCTATAAAGTAGCGAGCTACGTATCCAAAAGGGAGATATGGGAAAACAGAAAATGTCCACAAGCGATCGGGTGGGAGGGCAGCTGCAGCAGCACCTGGCTCTGTTGCGTTGTGAGCCAGCCACATGGGCTGGACAGCTCACTTAGCCACTGAAATTATATCATCTAAGATTTTGTTGCAGTTACTTTGATAAATTCTCCTTCCTGCTATGAAGAGTAAGGTTTGGGTTTTTTTTTTTTTTTTTTTTTTTTTTGAGTCGGAGTGTCCTGCGTCACCCAGGCCGGAGTGCAGTATTACAATCACGGCTTATTGCAGCCTTGACCTTCTGGCTCAAGCAATCCTCCCACCTCAGCCTTCCAAGCAGCTGGTACCCACAGGCGAGTTTGATTTCTTTGCTAACGAATTCCTAATTCACCTCGCAGCGGGCCTGTCAGCGCCATATGCTTAGACGTCCACCTTGCCGACCGGCCTTGTGGTCTCTAAGGTGGATGCACTCCGGTTGCCCGGGCTCTGCACGCGATGTTGAGTCTCCAAGTCTGCCGTTGTATAAGGGACTGACAGCCCAGAGTGTCTCGACGTGCCACCGTGAGCTGGGCTTTATTCCACAGGGCGACTCTGCTTCCCGTGACGAGATGTAGCATGTGAGCACAGATCAAAGGGTGTCAGCAACTAACCCATTCCCCAGGTACCAAGCAGAGGACCAAGAGTTTAGTTCCTTACTTATTTGCTGCGGGCTTGATTCAAAAGAGCTTTCTGGGATCCTAGGGACAAACATCTCTAACTGGTAAGAATTCTGGCTTTAGTAATGGAAGAACCACCTAAGGCCCATTTTGTAACTGCTGTTCTAATCAGAACTTGAGGCCAAAGTGAAAAATAAAAGGGGTGCCAAGATCGTGACACCCCAGTTTGCACAAGGCCAATCAGCCTGCTTGAGGGGATGAAAGGAGTAGGATTTTTAAACTGCTGAGTTTTGAAAACATGGCTGTAGGCTGGGCACACTGGCTCACGTCTATAAGCCCAGCACTTTGGGAAGCCGAGGTGGGAGGATTGCTTGAGACTAGGAGTTCAAGACTGGCTTGAGTAACACTGCAATAACCTATCTCTTTAAAAAGAAAAAAAAAAAAAAAGGTTATTAAAATAGTAACAAAAAGGTTAATACAATAAATTACTATATCGACATGGCACCCCCCTGCTGTCAGACGAGGTACAATCCCTATGTCTATGATGAGGTCCGGAGAGAAATGTAACCAGCATCATAGGGAAGGTCGACCACAAAGCCTCACAGCACTACTCCTGTACAGTTTGTTAACCAGCATGAAGTCTCCTCCACAATCAGAAGCCTGGTTTAGAGGAAAGCTGCCCACGGGACCTGGGTGGACTCCAGACGCCGGCCGAACAGAGAGCCCCAACCTGGGGCCCTGCCGGCAGCCTCGACTGGACAGAATGGCCTCATGAGTGTCCTTTCCCACCACAAGCTGCAGACCCTGAGCCAGTCCTGGCTGTGACTGACGCTGCGCATAAACGTCTGCGCCCAACAGCTCACCTTTGTACATGACACGCCCAGTCCACCTCATTTCAAATGTTACGCTCGCCCCAAGGCGAACATGGATGTTACAGGTTAACTCACTGCATGTGTGCTAGACTTGCCCTGTAAGTGTTCAGACATTGCACGAACCGGATGAGCAAACCCCACTTTCCCTGTAAACTTTCAGACATTCCATGAGCCCGATGAACACACACAGCCAACAAACCCCGGAATGTGTAGTGCCGCGGCCTCCTCCCCTCCTGAGGGGCACGTGCTTACAGCTCCCCCGAGACCACATTTCCCAAAGCACAGAGTGTTACTCTGAAAAGAAAACCTCCTTTTCCCTTCCTCTGTACATCTCGTGGTCATGTTAACAACTATTGCTACAAATGCAGAGAAACGGGGTATCATCCGTGCTGGTCACTGAATTCCTAGCACCAAAGTTTCAGGGCCCCCCAGTCTGAAGGAAGCTTCTATCGACCTAAAGCCAACTCTGGAGACAAAGGCCGAGCTGGGGAAAGGCTGTGTCACCCGCAAATCCACACCACAGGGCCCTCTGCAGTTGTGTGTAAGGAACTCTTGGCCTGTCCTGGGGTTTGGGGAGATCAGGATGCAAGCAGATATCGTACGCTCTGCCACAGGACCGTGAAGTCTGCGGAACCTCAGAGGAACACGGAGACAAATGGCTGCACGAGTCCCACAGGCCGAGCCTCGATGGGCGCCCGTGTCAAGAACACAGACACGCCGGGAGGGACAGCCGATGCAGGCAACGCCTGCAACCCCAGCACGCGTCAGCGTCCAAGTGTGGGGGTCTCTGGCCAGGCTCCACCGCAACTGCCATATTCTGTGGCAAAATTTAAAAAATAGGTTGTAACTAGTTATAACTCTAACTTGTTTTACACATAAACAGAACACAGGGTACCAACAGGCTCCAAAATACTTCGCCTAGAACCAAGTCTAGAATGCAGATGGCTGTCGCTCCGAGTCTGACGAGTCCCCTTGTAGTGTCATAAATCCTAGATCTAGGTGACTAAGTGCTCTTCCTAAACCAGATGGCATCCTGAGGCTCTGAGGGGACCCTCTGTCCCCAGGCCAGTCCATCAGCCCCAGCAGAAGCTTCTAGAGTAAGAGCCTCTGGATTTGTATTGGACGGATGTAAACCAGGCAAAGTCACAGGGGCTCATCCTGGAAGCCCATCCGTTTACCCACTCATGCCCTGGAGAGCCCTGCCCCCAGCTCCACATCCGCAGTCACGCTGAACCACAAGAACTGGCTTCTAGGCCCTCAAGCCACTCCCTCTCACCCCTGGACAGAAACTTCTCAAACTGTGAAGCCCAGAGTAGCCTTAACAGGTGGTCCCAGCAGAACTGGCCTCTGCATGAATTGATTTTTTGTGTGTGGGGTGGTGGTTCTTGTTCTGTCACTCAGGCACAGTGCACCATAAACACAGTGGTGCTATCATGGTTCACTGCAGCCTCAACCTGCCAGGCTTGGGTGATCCTCTAGCCTCAGCTTCCCAAGTAGCTGGGCCCACAGGTGCACATCACCACTCCTATTCAATTTTTTGTAGAGTCAGGGTGTTGCTATGTTGCCCAGGCTGGTCTCGAATTCCTGGGCTCAAAAGTGAACTGCCCACCTCAGCCTCCCAAGGTGCTGGGATGACAGGTGTGAGCCAATATGCCCAGCCTAGAATTGGTTTTTCTTAAACCTGAGTTTGACACATGAACCCCACTCACATAGATATCAGCAACTCTCACAGGTCGAGGGTTTTTCTGAAACCCGATTCTGTCCGTTCCAGGTCAGTATCTAAGAAAGGGTCAGAACTGACCCTCCCTCAGTGAAGCCAAAGGGCAAATGCAGCAGAATCTGGTAATGAGGGGCGCGCCTTCGTGCCCATTCTGTAGTGCTTCCTGTTAGCTATTTTACCTTAAGCTAAAAATGGTTCCCCTTTACCCGGGACACGGTGACACAGACAGCAAAACACATGAGATTCAGTGTGATCCCACGCCCATCACTGCTGACCTCAAATTCTTTATTTTTTCGTTTTGCTTCTAGAGTTTGTACTCTCTCCCAGGGTTCCAGGCCTGTGGATTCAACCAACCATAGATCAAGAACGTTTTTAATGTGTTTGTACTAAACATTCAGATTTTATTATTCATTAAACAACTACTCGCATGGCATGTCCATGGTATAGCTGTTACGAGCAACCCTGACATGACTGTCTGCAGGAGGACGTGCGTATGCCATATGCAAATACCATGCCATTTTATAGCAGGGATCTGAGTGCCCACAGACCTTGGATTCCATAGGCAGTCCTGCTGCCCACCCCCATGGGCACTGTGGAATGGCTATAATAGAAAATATGGAGGTTTAAACAGTTATGTACTAAATCTAATCTTTTGTTAAGAAATTACTGTGTATCACTTGTATTATTTGGAAGTCCTTCCTGGCCCAGAGACTTGACATGTTCTTATCTTTTTGTCCACTGATCTAGTCATTCCAGTAAGTTTATTGAACACAAATCAATTTTACAATTAAATTCTTACAGGAATCACGCTCAATCTGTAACCTGCTTTGGTTTTTAAAGTGAAATAACCAATAGTTTTGCAAACCAGCTATATCATAGAATAACAGGATAAAGCAGCCCCATGACATGCAAAAACATGGGGTTTCAAAGCTAACCAGTATAAAACACGTTACAAACCTCTAAATATGAAAACGTTTTACACCACAACAGATATTCCAGAAGAAAACAAGATGTTCAAAAAAGGCCTTTGCAGAAAAGCACTTTCCCCTTCATTTTTCACATGATTTCCAGAAGCTTGTGTTTGGCGATGACCATGAACCAGAAGTAGCATCTGCTGCAACTACTGCCACCGTAACACAGAATATTAAGGCAAAAAAAAAAAAAAAAAAAAAAAAGACACAGCATATTTCCTATTGATGAGAAAAGGTAGAGTGTTATAAAATGAGTGTGTTCTAAAGTCAACAATGTTCAAATTCTAGGTCTCCTGCAGACACTAGACGGTAACCTCCAAAGCTTATGTACTTGGTAACGTTCAAGGAGACCAAGTTCAGAGCTGTCACAATGCAGCACTATCCTCACGCGATTATCTCAGGCGGGTTTGAGGGCAAGTGCCCCTGTCACAGTGGGAAAGCTGCCCAGCCCAGCACTTCCTGAGATCACAGACCTCCGCCCTCCCATGTCTTCAATAGTTCCTTTACACTGGGAACCAGACAGCAAAACCTAAAACACTTCCTCAAATCTCAAGACAGTCTTTAGAGCTCTTTTCCTTGCCCCTTCTCTTACGGAAAAAGCCTATTTTGTACGCAATCTGTAGTGCTTACCAGAGCTGGGGCGGAAAGAGAGCTAGTGTTTGGTAGATCGAGTTTCAAGCGTGGGGAGACCAAGAAGTTCTGGAAATGGGTGGCCGTGATCGCGGCACGACAGTGTGAACGCACTTAATGCCACCAAACCACACAATTAAAAATAGAGTGCTATGTAATTTTACCACAATCAAAAGACTAACTGAGAAAACTCATCTATAATTACTGTCATTTCCAACATCTTGCATCCTGTAAGTTGCATTTGCTTTTGGAAATCTTCCGAGCAATCATGAAAGACTAATACCATGTCATCTCTGAAACTCAAAGTCGTTCAAGGGTTTTGATGATAGGAAAGTAGCTGGAAAGCAAAGCATCCATTAGACACGGCAGCCGTGGTAGGACAAACACATGGTAGGAAGGTGGTGGTCATGTTACACACAGATGGGAAGGCTGTGGGGAGCCACAACACCTGATGCTCGGGAGGCACCTGGGCAGGAGCCGAGAATATACCAAACATGTTCGATCACGCAACATTCACGGACCCTGAGTCCAGCCACCGCCGCTGACATCCACTGTGGCCGGGGTGTCCTCTGCCAGAGATATACACCCTGCCGAGGACAGTGTACAGACTAGATGTCAAAGCACAGATATGCTCAGGTCCAGCTGTTCAGATAGAAGCAAACACATTTCCCAGACCGCAGCAGCATCACTCTCCACCTGACTGCACCCCGGTCCCATTTATTCTCGAACCCATCTCTCCCGGACCCGACAGCATGACTCTCCACCTCACTGCACCCCCTTTTATTCTCGAACCCATCTCTCCCGGACCCCACAGCTTGACTCTTCACCTGACTACACCCCGTCCCGTGCATCCCCGCACCTGTGTCTCGGCCCTCACTCACTGCCTCACTTCCTCATTGGGTCAGGAACCAACAATCCACTGTGTGCCTGGTGCACTGAGCCTTATCAGGGGCCTCTGGGACGCATGCCGGGACACGCAACTGGGAACTCCCAGTGCACACGTTGCTCTCCTGCAAGACGCTTGGCTTTTATCTGCGGGAGCCGACACCCACCCCTACAACTGACTGCACGCTTAGAAAAGTCACAGAAGGCCCCTCACCAACCCAGCAGCACCGAAGCCACATCCCACGTGTCTGCTGGCTCCTGAGCCTCCCACTCTGTGATTACTTGCTCCTTCGGTTCCCTGCCTTGAATCCACTGGTTCCTCTCCACACGGACCTCTTTCCTGTCACCTTCCTGTCAGCAAGCACATTTCCTGTCATTTTCCTGTCAGCAAGCACATGTGTCCAGCCTGACCTTGCTGATGTGCTCCAGCTGGCCCTGGACTCGAACCGCGCTGCTGCGGCTTTCCATCAGTGTGGCATCTGCGAGTTACCTCCTGGGAAATGCCAGGTGATGGTAACATCAACTAAGAGGCATCGCTGAGAAGCAGAACGCATAGGTGCGGTGCCCAGAACGTCACGTCCTTGAACAGATGCTCCATGTCTACTCTCCTGGCAGAGCTTCGTTGTAGGAAGGCGGCCATTCCCCCAGTGCTGCTACTTCCAACACCGGGGAAAGCAAGCTTCAGAAACGAACGATGTCAAAGAGGCAGGACCCACCAGCAGGGCTGCCGGCAGCCGGATGACCACAGCCCCAGCGTTCCCCAGCCACCATTGCTGACAGCCCAGGCTCCAGAAACGCACGGCTTCAACCTTTGGAATAAAAACCCTCCCAAGCCAACTATTATTTTCAACAATGGGATTGGGGAGTGGGGTGTTCTAACCCTGCCTCTCTCGACAGCACAGATCATCAGATCCCAGTTCTTATAGGATTGGGGAGTGGGTGGGGGGGTTCTAACCCTGCCCCCCTTCATAGAAAATAACTGGGGTCTGATGATCTGTGCTAGGTCAGCACTTTGCTTCCGCCACATGCAGTCCTCATCAGCACCAGGAAAAGTCAGAAGCGTTGAGTGATGACACCAATACCAACACATGCGGTTCTGGCGGCTCCGGTAACTGGCTGCACAGATACAACCCGACAGTGGTGAGATCCACGGACATCACCAGTTTTCCCAAGGATTGTGTTCCTGAATCTTCTGCGTTCAGAATAACGGTCTTCTTTGCCAGGCCTGAGCCATGCTTCCCTTTCACCTGTCCTCTGCCTTCACCAGCTTCGTGGGCGTTTCCAGGCAAGTGTTTGTGCAGGTGCTATCACTTATTTCCAGAGCGAGAATATACACAGACACCATACAGAAATGGGCAACCCCGTTAGGAGCTGTGCAGGGACATCTAACTCATCAGATGTGCCAAATTCCTGTTGCCATGGAAATTTAACTAAACTAACGTTGCTATGACCTCATCTCTTACTGCACCACTAAAGATCATCCGGGTAAGAGGAATGTGCCTCTGCATAGCATTCAGCTCATGTTTACATGTCGGTTTTTCCTGAATATGGTTATGTGAGATAGAAAACAGTAAGATGGGGTGTAACATCTAGTATAGGATCATTGTGTCACCTAGGCTCAAACACTTCAAGATCCTCAGAAAATGAAGTTTAACTCTGGGGACGTGAGTTACATAGTAACTTGTTTTGGATACTGTCTCTTTCGCCATCTAAATGTCAACACCAAAGAAGTTCTTGAGTTCCTTTTGAAATTGAAAGGAATTTACAAACCATAAAAGCCCCAATATTAAAGGATACAATTCAGTCTGTTTAGCGTATTCTCAAAGCTGCACATCAACCACTAGTATGTAATTCTGGGACTTTTTCACCACGGACCGAAGAAACCTTGAACCCATTAAGAGTCAGCACCTGCTCCTTCCTTCCGCCAGCACCTGGCAATCGCCAGCCAACTTCCATTTCTCTGGATTTGCCCATTCTGGACACCTGTTGTGAGGAGAATCGTACAGTGCGTGACCTTTGGCGTGACCTTCGGTGCTGGCACCTTTCACGTCCAAGGTGAGTGGAATTCTCACAATGAGTGACCTGTTGACACCTGGACTGTTTCTACTACTTCGAATGCTGATGCTATGAAGATTCTTGCATAAGATTTTTTTTGTAAAAGTGTTTTCAGTTTTCTTGGGCATATGCCTAGGAGTGAAATTGCTGGGTCGTCCGGTGATTTCATATTTAACTTTTCTGAGGAACTGCCAGACTTTTCCACATCAACTGTACCATTTTACTTCCCCTCCCACTAGCAATATGTCAAGACTTCAGTTTTGACAGTGACTTCACCACGTCACTGTCCAATACTGGGGTTTTACCCCTCCCAGTGGTTGTGAAGTGGTATCTCACAGTGGTTTTGATTTCCATTTCTAAGATGATGAATTCTGCTAACCATCTCATGTGCTTTTTAAGGCATTTATATCTCTTTCTTTGGAGAATGTCTATTCAAATCCTTTGTCCATTTTTAAATTGGATTGTTATTAAAAGTTTTTAAATATATTCTTGATATCAGGCCCTCATTGTGACAATGTATCCTGTTCTGTGGGTTGTCTTTTAACTTTAATAGTATCCTCTGAAATGAACATTTTAATTTTGATACTGTCTTTTTTCCTTCAGTTGCTTGTTACAGCTTTAGACGTCTCAGCCAAGGAAACATTGCCTAATCCAACGTAACCGTTTCTCCAGAATTCTCCTCTAAAGGTGTCATGGGCTGAACTGTCCCCTGCCCCCTCTCCAAGATTCCCATGTTAAAGTCACAACCCCAGAAACTCAAAATGTCACTGTATTTAGATACAGGGCCTTTAACTTGGCAATTTAGGTCCCATGAGATCTTAAGAGTGGGCCCTGATCCAGTATGACTGGTGTTCTTTTAAGAGAATTTAGACATGGTCCTCAGTGCTGCACGCACATAAAAGAAACCTGTGAAGACACAGAGAAGACGCCGTCTACACAGCATGGAGTGAGGCCCCAGAGAATCCAACCCTGCCCGCACCTTGATCCCAGGCTTCCAGTCTCCAGGAAAAAGGAAACAAGATGCTATTGTCTAAGTCGCACGGTCTGTGGTGTCCGTTATGGTACCCAGCAGACTGACAGAATGGGTCTCACAGTCGGCTCCTTACATTGGATCCATGTTGAGCTTTGCCTGTAGGGTGAGGAAGGGTCCAGTCCATCCTTTTCCATGTGGATACCCCAGTTGTCCCAGCACCATTGAGTTGTGAAAGGAAAAAAGAAAAGCAACCCTTACCGTCCTTTCTCCACCAACAGATTAGAAGATACACTGAAGAATCGTGGACATATTTGTCGGTTTAAGCCAGTGGTTTTCAAACTTTTAAGTCTCAGGAACCCTTGGCACTTTATTAAAGAGCACAGAAAAGCTTTCTCATCAGGCCGGGAGTGGTGGCTGCTCATGCCTGTAATCCCAGCACTTTGGGAGGCAGAGGCAGGTGGATCACTTGAGGTCAGGAGTTCGAGACCAGCCTGGCCAACATGGTGAAACCCCATCTCTACTAAAATACAAAAATTAGCCTGCGTGGTGCCGAACACCTGTAAGTACCAGCTACTAGGGAGGCTGAGGCACAAGAATCACTTGAACTCAGGAGGCAGAGGTTAAAGTGAGCTGAGGTCACACCACTGCACTCCAGCCTGGGTGGCAGAGCACGACTCCGTCTCAAAAAAAAAAAAAAAAAAGTAACAATTTAGTTCATTTTATAAGGATAAAGTCATTACATCTTAACACAGTCTTAAAGAAGAAACCACTTTCGAAAATAAGCAGCAGCATGACAACAGTTTGTGCTGCTGTGAAAACACCTAACATCTCTGTACCTCAGACAGCAGGGTTCTCATGCCTGCATCTGCGTTCAGTAGGCTGCAGAGCCGTGGCTGAAGTTTATGAAGAAAGTCTGACCCCATGCTGATATACAATTAGGAAGCGGTATTTTCACTGTGTTTTCAGATCACTTTAGGAATTCTCTGCTGCCAAATATAACAAGTGGCACTTCCGTACAGGCTGTCTACAACACAGTCTGTGCTCTGGTCGTTGGACCTTTCTGCCCCAATTCCTTCTAAGTCGACTGGTCCGTCCTGCAACTGAATGGCTTTTACCAGCACACGATTTTGTAATCACACATTGGTTAGATAACACTGATTCAGAGTTATGAGCAGCTTCCACATTTCGTTATATGTAAAAACAAAAAAACAAAAAAAACAAACAAAAAAAACCCGCATCAATATCATCATTAATCACATGAGAAACTGGTAGACACAAGATTTTTATATTTTAATATTCGCTGGAAAGCTAAAATGTCTATCGTTGGGAATAATGTAAGGTACTTTCCTTGAGATGAAAGTCATTTTGTTCATTTTTCAGGCCACACCTGCAAATACCTCCATCTGAAGTGGCATCTTTTGTAAGTCATTCTTTATATAAAGGCGGCCGTTAGTGGAAGAAGTGGTTCTGCAGGTTCATAGTTCAGAGGCACCAGTGCTCTCCCAAGAGATAACCATAAAATCCGCAGAAGACGCACCTGTGCACACTTCCTGTTTCTCACTCAGAACATTCCAGAAGGAACCCTGAATCCCAATGCCACAGCGGGACTGTAGTTTGCTCTCACCCACACAATACACCCAGGGAGCTCCCCCAGCCCCCACCCCGAGGCCCCAGCCTTGGTCCTCTGTCTGGTCTAGGAGGGCTCCTGCCGCTCCAGGCTAACAGGGAACAGAAGGCACCCACATGTCAGAAAGCCCTCCCAAGGCCTGGCAAGCACTTTTGTTTATGTGCCAGTCAAGTCCGTTTGACAATTCTACAGCCAGCTGTACGGCAGGCAGCGAGGTATCCAGCAAATACTCAGGGCTCACGTTACTGAGGAAGGGAGGTGGACAGCGAGGTACCCAGGAAGTACTCAAGGCTCACGTTATGGAGGAGGAAGCCAGGCAGATAGTGAGGTACCCAGCAGGGTTCACGTTACCGAGGAGGAAAGGAGGGTGGAGACAAGCGGGCTGGACCAGTCTGTCATAACCTTTAGCATTTACAAGTCTCGCTGAAGATTATCCGATTTGATCTTAATAGCTCACAAGATAGGCAGAGGCATGACTGTTTTCACTTCATAAAAAGAGATCCCGAGAACTGATGATAACCACGTGCTCTTCCCATAGGCTCCCAGAAATCATCCTCAGATCATCTCTCAGTTGTATACATGTGACAATATCTGTCACGTCCCCTCTCTGCAGGGGAATTTTACTGCCGCCCTGCTGTTCCTTCGCACCCCTGCCCTCTCCTGCATTTCAGCCATGCCCACCATCCATGGGGAGTCTGCACCACCCCACCCCCGCTGCTGCTGATGGCTTGGGTCACCCTGATCTTTCAGTTCCACCGGCAGGGACCTGTTCTTCCTTCAAAGACAACTCAAACTCACTCATTGTGTGAAACCTTTTCCAGCCATCACAACTGTCATGTGTAAAATCAGTCTATGGAATGCTTCATTTAGGAGGAGCTTATGTTGCCTCATTGGCTGTGATCAGGGCCAAATTCTGAGCAAACCCGGTGGTCCCCTCTCCCCATCTCTGCTCCAGTGCACTTAAAACAAGGATTCCTGGAAGCACCTTTTGAGTCCAATTCATGCATGAGTCTGCCCCACACCCTACAGAAAAGCCCTGGTGGTCGGCGGTCAGGGCTCGGGGCCCCCAGGTGGGTAAGGAGAGCTTAGCGCCCTCTCTGGACTTGTCGCTCAGAGACCCGCGGCTGGAAGGGAAGAAACTTTCATCCTGTGAAACATCCAGGCCCCAAGACCCACTCAGGAGCAGAAAACGGGAAAGGAGCCTTCAACAGACCCACGGCAGGGTAGACAGCAGGAGTCTCAGAGGCTACCAGGGAGAGAGGGAGGCAGGCAGTGAGGCCAGAGGTGATGTGGCCGGGAGGGAGTTGATGTGACCAGAGGTGACGTGGTGGGGGCATGACACGGTGTGGTGTGGGGAGGAGATGTTGCCAGGGGCAACGTGGCCAGGGAAGGAGACACGGCTGGAAGGAAGTGACAAGAGGGGTCTCCAGGCCTCAGACTATGCCTCAATTATGGATGACATTTTAATTAAGATGTTTTATCTAACTTTAACGAAAAGTAACAATTTAGAACCATTGTGTACATTTAAAGCACGGTACAAATAGAGCCCATTTCTCAACCAAAGAACAGTGCATTGAAGGAAAAAGTAACAGCTCACCAAAAAAAAAAAAAAAAAAAAAAAAAAAAAAAAAAAAACTGAGTAAAGAAAAAATTCATTTAAGATCAGAAATAAAGAGATTCTACAGCTCTTCTAGCCCAATCCCCACCCTAACGTGAATGGGGGGAAAAAGGAAGTAGATTCTAGTCAGTCAGAATTAAAGACAAAACCGATCCACTTTACTTTCTACTCGACAGAAAACAACAAGCTCATCAAGGAATCCCTACAAGCAGTAGCTTTAGTAGTTCCCAAAATGCAAAATTCACCTACAAATTAAATCCACTGCTAAGTGTGTATAGAGCAATTTTTTTCATTATTGCCTTCCTCATCCCCAGGGGCTTTTTTAGACCTTTTTTCCCCAATTGCCTCCAACACCCAGGAAATTTACACCCCACAAGTAAACCGTGTCTCGATTCATGCACAGCGTCCTTTGGAGCAGACAGTCCATTGCTCTAAGACGTTCTTGTCACCTAAGCCCGAGTACAGCCTGAGAACGCACAACATGCACTCACACAAACTCAGACAGACAACAGGTGAGATACGGCACGTGAGGAGGAAGACAAGATAAATGAGCTTCACCGACACCCCAGATCCGACAAGAAGTGACACACGCAGCCTGCTCGGGTGCAGGTGATTCCTAGAAAACAGCCAAGGGCAGAATTTGGAGAAGCAGCACCGCAGGCCAGGAGGGTCTGGGGGATTCAGAAGGGAGGGGTGCCCCGACCAGGTGCTGGGGCTTCAGAGGGGATTGGTGTCCCGATCACTTCCTGTGGGGTTCAGAGGGGAGGGGTACCGTGACCACGTGCTGGGACTTCAGACGAGAAGGTGCCCCAACCGGGTCGTGGGGGCGGCAGGACAAGCCCAGGGTTCCGTCGTCACTTTTCACTCCCTACTCCCGAATCTCGCCCTGAAGTTGCAGCCAGTCCAGGTATTCATTTACCCACAAATTTAAGTATCTGTGAGTAACACAAGTCACTAATCCACACAGATCTGAGTCCACAGATACCTCCCAGAGATGCCACCATCCCTTCTGGTAGAAGAGCAGCCCAGGGGCCCACGCTGCTAGGAAGGGAGACTGTCTCCAGCCTGACGCTGCAGAGTCCTCAACACAAAGTCTACCTTCTGGAAACATGCCATCTCCTACAGAAGCAACTAGGGGCATGTAGGGTTTTTTAAAATCTTTTTTTTTCTTAAGACAGGGTCTCCCCTCTGTCACCCAGGCTGGAGTGCAGTGGCTCGATCTCGGCTTGCTGCAACCTCTGCCTCTCGAGTTCAGGTGATTCTTCTGCCTCGGCCTCCCAAGTAGCTGGGATTACAGGCACCTGGCACCACGCCCGACTAATTTTTTATATTTTTAAGTACAGATGGGATTTCACCTTGTTGGCCAGGCTGGTCTTCAACACCTGACTTCACATGATCCACCCGCCTCGACCTCCCAAACTGCTGGGAACACACACATGAGCCACGGTGCCCGGCCCATATAGCTATTTAAATTTGACTAAAATTAAATAAAATTAGAAGTTCTCATTTACACTTCAAGCATTCAGTTACCCACAGGCGGCCACTGACCAGAGGCTGGTAGAGATGTCACACTCCACACTGTAGAAGGATCTAGGGATGAAATGGCTCTAAGATCATCTCAACATCTTTATGTTGAAGCTACTGAAGTTTTACTCTGATTATTATAGACATCAGCATTCTGCCACTTAAAAATGTCAGTGCTATTGCAATGATCAGATCTGACTTCCCAGCAGCTCTTCTCTTCCTGGACAGAGAACTGTAGAGCATCTGCACTCTGCCTCCACACTAAGGGATAGTAGAAGCCTCCATGTAAAATCAGGGGGAGAAAAAAAATGAATCCCTAGTCCGCCTCTCCCCCTATGATTTTGTGAAACTCCTCTTAATATGCAGAATAACTGCCAGAGTTGCAATAAAGAAGCATCCCTTGACCAGGAAGCAGCAGGGAAGCAAGAGGAGGGAGATGCGAAGACCCTCCGTTCCCTCTGGGACCCCAGGCCCAGCCAGGACTGAGAAGGGCAGCACAACCCGGCAGACCTGCACACCTGATGCGACCCATACACACGGCTTCCCTGGTCCTCGGTCCCGTGCTCTGCCCTCACTGGCCACTGTGGCTCTGGGTAGAGGCAGCTCCCGGAGCCCCAACACCCACAGCCAGTCCCCTCCTTGCAGGTCTCAGCTGTGCTCTCACTGCCTCCCTGATGCTTCTCCTCATCATCCGCGTACCGTGTCCACTCTACCCCACAGCCCTTGCTACCGCCCACCCCACCACGGAGCCTAGCACACAGCAGGTGCTCGAGACGACTCAACGGGCGGGCATACCAGTGTAGGGCTTGGAGTTCCAAGGGCCGTGTCCTGCATACCACCACAAGTGCCCAGGAGGCTGTGGAAGGGGTCTAGGCTTCAAGTCTGCACTCAGCTTCTCCCAGCCCGAGGCCAAGAACCTAGCAAGGCAGGGCAGCTGGAAGCAGGATCCCAAACCCCCTTTCCTGCTCTTCAAGAGGAAGGGGGCCTCGGGGCACAACCCCATGGGGGCCTTCCTCCTGCCAGGCTGCCTGTCACAGCAGGGAAACCCACTCCCGTGAGGAGAAAACCACCAAGTACCACAAGGAGCCACGTCCCCTGCAGCATCTCCTGAGACCAATCAGTGACAGCAGCAGCTGGGCCCCACGTAGCACTCACCGAGTCCGAACCCGCCACGCACACCACAATGCCGACCATCTTGAAGCTCAGTTTCGACTCGTCAGGGCCCTCTTCCAGGAGAGCTCGGTATGTCTATCTTCCCTGGGCTCACAGAATGGAGCGAGACTCAACCCCGAGTGTGAACAGAATCAAGTTCCCACTAGCTGTGCAGACAATCTCCCTAGCCCTGGTCTGGAAAGGGGCCAAGCGCAAATAGCCATCTTTTGCCCGCACAGGTACGGAATTCAGCCAGCTCTCTCAATGGAGTTGTGACAGGTCACTCCAGGCTCCTCAGTGCTCTGGGGTTCACCTCGGGCCACTGCACCTTTGAAAAGTGGCTGTGGACTCCTCTAGGCTGCTCAGTGTCACGGCCCATTTCATTCAGACACTGCAGGCCCCTGCCGTGGTGTCAATACCCAGGACACCCCTGCGGGCATCCTCCAAGATGCTGCTGCAGCTGCTGTGATATGAGAATAGCCATGCTACAGGCATCAAAGGGAGGACTTCTCAAGTCTCCTCCAAGAGCAGTGGCTACAGCTTTGGAAGACGTTGCACTGAATCCTGGGTGAGCCTGGCTCGGTCTGCAATCTAAGCCTGGTTGCTGGGGAGATACAATCTGTTGTAACTGACAGAGGCCGTTAGTGGCAGCTCTACCAAGATCGAGAATGGCAACTAGTCTGAGACTTACTATCCATACTTTCTATTTGATGTTTAAAAGGAAAGCATCGTGAAGTTCCAGTAGCAAGGAATTTTCTATAATCTTTCACATCCACATACAGCAGAAATGTAGCTAAAATGTTCATAGGGTCTATGCAGAGGAAGAGACGGGTCTATTTCAGGAAAAGTGCTTGCTGGCTTTTAAGAAACATAGTGAAATCCCCGCCAAGTAAAAGGTTGTTTATACTTTTGCTTTGAAAACAGAGGGAAAGTACTTATTATTTGAATACATTAACTCTATTTAAGTGTTCTGGTAGACTAAGTATTAAATATTCAAAAGGAAGTAATTCTGTTCCGTCCATTTCATTCTTTAAATGTAGCTTTCAAAAACTGACAAATACCTGGCCGGGTGCGGTGACTCACGCCTCTAATCCCAGCACTTTGGGAGGCCGAGGCTGGTGGATCACGAGGTCAGGAGATGGAGACCATCCTGGCTAACACGGTGAAGCCCCGTCTCTACTAAAAATGCAAAAAACTAGCCTGTTGTGGTGGCGGACACCTGTGGTCCCAGCTACTCGAGAGGTTGAGGCAGGAGAATGGCATGACCTGGAGGCGGAGCTTGCACTGAGCCGAGATCACACCACTGCACTCCAGCCTGGGCAACAGAGCAACACTCCATCTTGAAAAGGAAAAAAAAAAAAACAGCAAACACCTCATGTCTGCCCTGGCTCCAGCCCTCTCCACGGAGTGGACAGAGCTTGGGAAAAGCTCACTGTGGAGGCCCAGAAGGCCGGGCCTGGCCTTTGCTCAGCAGATGAGCAAGAGGGTCAGCCACCCTAGGGAAGAAGCCCATATTTGCTATGTTACTGATGATAGCCACATAAATTTCTATTTTACCTCCCACAAAGACCTGAGATCTATGTTTGAGCAAGCGGCTCATACCAACAGTCCTTCCATGCCATCATTTCCCTGATTCCCCCAGAAAAGCCAGGCCAGGCAGCATCCCCACATGGGCACTGGGGCCCAGGAAGATCCTGGTCCTGCCCCTCTTCTCTCTCATCCCTGCAGCACCGTGGCTTGCTGTGGAAGCCCATCAGTGCGGGCTAAACCCACGTTCACCTGGGGCATTCAGGAGAAGCCTCTGTGCAGAAATCAACTGGGAAGCAGGACTGTTAGTGCTGGCAGGTCACTCGAATGGATTTGCAGAACTCAATTTTCAACACAGGTGCCGCCACCAAGTCCCTGAAGACCTTTGTGAGTCTAGAGCCACAGAGCCACTTGTGGCACTCCCACAATCTCTAACAACCCTGCACAGAGGTCCTGTTTTTCCAAAGGACCATAAAATTTTCCGTGTAAACAAAGTTTGACATAATGAATTAAAAGTGAAGTCACCACTTCTATTTTCCATTAATCCATTCATTCAAACAAGTATCTCTTGAGTATGTGCATCAAATACCATGGAATTAGGATTTAGTCCATGCCTTCAAGAAATATACATCACATGAGAAAAGGTATAGCTTGTAACTAACAGTGGTGAACAGGCAAGAAATACACATCACAGAAGGAAAGGTACAGCTTGTAACTGTAACAGCGGTGAACAGGCAAGAAATAAGCATCATAGAAGGAAAGGTAGAGCTTCTAACTAACATCATAGAAGGAAAGGCATAGCTTATAACTAACAGCGACGAACAGGACAGAATTTCAAAGGCTCATCAGGAGCCGCCGAGGAGGAAGCCATGATTGATTTCCAACTGCAGTAGATAAATGTTTCCCGGATAAAGTAACTTTTCTACAGCTATATCTGCTCCTTATTGTTTAATCTTGCTTGATAGGGTATTAAATTACCACTTTATGTGCTGCTTATATAAAATACATCCTTGTCAGGGGAGGTTATAAAATAACACTACACACAAGCTTGGACTGTGAATGGTACAAGGCAATGGGACGATGTGTTCCCGTGTTCTAAAGACGCAGAAGGGGCAAGACACTGCTTCCCTTCTCCTCCCCACCACCCTGTTCCCAGATGAGGGGCGGAGGCAAGGCCGCCGTGCAGTCCTAGAGCTGGCTCCAGGGCCAGGACACCACGCCCGGACTCTCTGCACCCCATGCGAGAAATACAGCCTTGGGGGTAATCACCAATTTACTTGGCAGTGGGAAGAGTCCTTCATCAATAGCCTGTGCTTCCAGGAGCCAGGACAAAGCAGGAGGCCTCAGGAAAACTGTTCCAGGTGCTCCTGAAACATAGGTAGAGTCACAGCCTGGCAGGAAGCACCAATGATGCAGGTGTGCCCAAGACTGGGAGGATGGACAGATGCCTGGAGACCAGACCGGCCTGCAGGAGATGACAACTTCACTCTGCTTCATTAGAGATACAGTCTGGGCTTCACTTTTGTATGTGGAGTCTCACAGTACAGAAATATCACAAAGAGATTAGATTTCATATACCCCAATTTTTTTAATTAAAAAACACATTTATTGCAACTAATTCTAAATCCAACAAAGAAAAATAAATAAGTATATAAAAGCATGCCTCCAAAATGTAAACCACCATCTCTTTACCCATAGGAGACCCAAAATTTAGTTTATCTTTTCTTCAGTATGATCTCATTTTTTAAAAGGCATTACTGAGGTGTCTCCTCACTGCCCCATGAGGTGGTTCATGGGCTCTTCAGGGCTCTTTGCTGTTTCATCATTTTTCAGGTTTAAGGGCAGGATCATTTTCCCACACTTGCTTGCTTCCCTGATCACCAATTTTTCACAAGGACATCATTGTGCCTCAGAAAACCTAGTAACTGAACTTCATTGAAAGTGAAAACAATAAGGACATGTTGGCTGCTATGACAGCATCCTCAGTCACCGAATCTCCCTGGGGGACCAGACACACCCCCAATCTCCTTGGAACCCCAGCATGCAGGTATCGCTGTGGCGGACAGGAGTGACCCACCCTGGGGGAGGCATGAAATCAAAGAGAAGGCAAGTGACTCATTCAGGAAACTCGGGTGATCCCCTTGAGTCACATTTCTCAGGGTGTGAGGGGACAGCCACATGCAGGGAACCTCCTTGGCCTGGTAGGTGGCAGACTCCTGGGACCCTCTTCAGACATGTTAATCAGAGAATCTAAAGGCGGGCAGACTCTGAAAAGTATCTGTAAAGGAAGGACTTAGCTCTACTATGAGCCACTACACGTGAGGTCACGCAGGACGCTGCTCCCAGCGTCCAGTCTCCATTTCACCCTCCTGGGAAGAACACCCGTCAACTCACACAGCACGGTCTTCAGCGAACACCCTCCTGCGCGACCTCCACTGTCACCCAGCCCTGCAGGAGTAGCCGCTGAGTAGGGGAAACAAGTCTTTGCTCCTGAGCCGGCCACCTTGACGCTGGGCATAAGACCAGCACTGCTACGTCTCTGGGGAAAGGAGCGGCCCTGGGCAGGAATGCACTTGGCAGCCCCAGGGAGTGGCCAGGTGTGGAGGTCCAGGCCTCTGCCCGCAGACACGTCAGCACAGCATCCTGGAACAGAACCTCCAGCCCAGCTGAGCCTACAGATGGCTGCAGCCCTGGACAGCACCTTCATGTTGACCCGGGGGACTGGGCCAGAGCCGCTCAGCAGGGCTGCCCTAATTTGCAACCTCAAGAAGCTGTACAGTCATACGTGTATGTTGCCTTAAGCCCCTAGATTTGGGGGTCACTTGTCACACAGCGACGGACAGCAGATGTGCAGACTCCCAGGCCACGATGGCCTCTGCCGGCCTCACCCGGGCTGTCTCATCTGTTCCCGTAACATCATGTTTCTCAGAGCCAAAGGCTGTCAGGACCCCCTCTTTTCTTCACAAAGTCATTACAAGCTCATGATACAAACTGAAAAAAAACAATCTGTAAAATACAACGTATGACGCAATACAGGGTGAATACCCAGGCACATACACATGAAAAACAGGCACACGCGTGAAACAGGTGCATGCACACACGAACAGGTGTACATGCATTAAACAGGTGCACACGTGAAGGTGTACACGCGTCAAGCAGGTGTTCACACACACATGAAAGCACCAGACATGAAGGGCTGTCTTTGGGAGCCTGGTTTTTAGACATCTCCCTCACCCTTTTACACCTGCACGATCACAAACACAGCACACCACAGTACTGAGGGGAAGCCCCAGCTTCCCATAGGGGCACATGAGGCTTTTTATTTATGCCACAGGTTGCATCACTACATTCTAGAACTGCAAGGCCCCGCACTGCCAGGACTGGGTCAGGTCCACCCTGTGCTCCAAGGACCAAGCCGCCTGCCAGCCCACACGGACCTGTCCCTCCGATGGTGCAGCTGCTTCTAAAACAGAGGCTCAGGCCCACCCAGAGACCTGCAGTACCTGTTATTAAATCAAGACTTGGCTGTGGGTAAACGTGAAGATTTTTATTAAACATGACTCTGGAACATTCAAAGGCCCATAACTGAATGCTCCTTTCGCAGCCACGGCGTGTCCAGACGCTCATGGAGAAGGCCATGGCATGGGAACCCACGGAGCCCCAACAAGGCAGACTCTGAGCTGTGTGGCGCAGTTAGCACCGATTTTGTGTTGACACTTGCCTTTTATATTCAGATTAAAATAAAAAACAAGATGCAAAAGTAGCTCACGTTCTATTTCAATTCTCTATTTTTGTAGTAACTGGGTCCCTTTCCCTCTGGTTTCCCAGCCAAGCAACAAATAGGCCCAGCTGGGATTTGTCAAAGTCTGGGCCTCTGTTGTAGGGTAAGTGAGGGGGGTAGGGAGGGGAGCAGGAGTGGTGAGGAGGAGTGGGGGATAGGGAGGGACAGAGGGAGGGACAGAGGGAGGGATAGAGAGAGAGACAAACTGCCGAGGGCTGGAGGCAGGAGGGTTGCTCTCTGGCAGCCTCAGGCTCCCCGTTCCAAGGTAACTGAGCTGGCATCACGCATGTGGTGCCGTCATATGACTTGGCTGACACACAGCAGAATTACAACAAAATGCTTCAGGAGAAGAGTAAACACCAGCATCTTCAGATTAGGGTAGAGTCCTGGTTTCACACTTGCCTTGTATGACATTCTATAAATTGTAAAGATAACGCATTTTCTTACCAGCCACGCTGTTCCCCAAATACTAACTATAATAAATACCAGACAGCATCTAAGTACTGAGCCTGTGTCAAGCCCCGTGAGGTAGGCATCATTTACTTTGCTAGAGAAAGAAACACACTCTAGAGAAACTTCCTGAGGCCAGGCAGCTGTCGCCAAACCTACCTCGTGCCTCTTGACCCTGAACGTGGAGGACCCAAGTCATTCACATGAATAATTTACCTACATGCATGTCAGATTGAGATTCAGCCCCCAGATCTAATCATCTCTATGCAGGAATGTGTCAAGAAAGCTATACAATTCTATGAGTTCGAGTTGGGTGCGAACTCATACACAGATGTGGGGTGGAGGCAGGCGCCCAGCGCAGGGGTGGGAAGGAGCACATCCAGCCCTGCCCAGTCACACAGCCACCCTACCATGCCAGTGCAGGAGCCACCACCGCGTCTCGGGGAAAAGCAGCTTCTCCTTCACAGGAATCTACCCCTGAAAGTGTGTTGCTGAGAAGGTTTGGACCAACATCTCAGAAATCAGACACCGTGTAACATGCTTATCTATACAGGCTGCCTATGTCAAGGAATCACCAATAATTCCCATCCCGCCATCAATTATTTCTGGTAAATACTCATTATTCTAAGTTAACTGAGGCAACACAAGAACAACATAATGGAAATGTCAGAGTCAATCAGCTCCACCTGCTGAACAGCTGGGACTAATGATGAAACTTAAGGAATCCTGGAGAACTCAGCAGGACCCCAGAGCCCAAGGACCACCCCAGCCTCCTTCCACAAGAGAGTTAAGTCGTGGGGCCGAGGAATGGCTTCCAAGGAATCTCAAAGTTTCTCAAGGTCTTGAAAGTTTAATAGGAATTGAGTATTTGTATCTGAGTCACACGAGCACATTAAAAGTAAAATTTCCTCTTTCCACTAGAATTATGAGCTTGGGGCGGCGACACTGGCTGTATCTCATGCTCGTGAGACGTTTGGGGGCAACCGTGCCTCTCGGGTGAATCACTTATAACAATGAAAGCAGTGCTTGGGCTCTCGATCCAGGACCACTAGACCCCACCAACGAGGGTCTAAACAGGACAAGCCTCGGCCTGCAAAGGCTGGTGTCCGTGGGTCCTGGGAGGAGCACCAAGGAAACTCAGGGGCAAGCCCCATGCAAGCTCGGCATGTCCTACCCCATGCAGTCGGCATCAGCCACAGGGATCTTTTGTTGTTTTTTGTTCAGGAAGGAAAATATTTAAAACCCCGGGGCCCAGGGCCTGGACTCCTCAAAGCTCTCCACAGAGCCGGGTTAATTGGCACCTTCCCTCATGTTAAAATCAACTATATATGGCTGCTGAGGGCATCTCAGAGCAGGTGCAACACTGACCTTTCTTGCTGTCTGGGGAAAGCAGGAATTCCAGGCCTCTGCCTTCCTACCTCCCCAGAGGCTCTGGCCCAGGTGAGCTCAGCTTCTCCCAGGCAAGGAGCACAGACCAGCTTCCCCCATGCCCCTCAGGTCACACAGGAGTGGTGCAGACCCTTGCACCTTGGAAAGAGCCCTCCCAGAGGCAGAAGCCCAATCCTGTGGCCCCGGCCTGGCAGGAGGCAGCTGCTGGGGGGCCCCTGCTCAGGGTTCAGCACAGGGAGGTCCAGTCACAGCAGGTGAGACATCCACCACCCAGCCATTCGTCTTTAACCTAAAACAGACACAGGAATTCGGCAAGGGATTCGTTCCCCTGACAAACCCGTCCTTCCTGTTCTCATCTCTCCCTCCTGCCCCAGTACTGCGCCCAAGGCCACCCAGCATTGCGCTCAAGGCCTGACTCCCAGTTTCACAGGGAATCCAAGACAATTATGATTTTGAGAAACTGGGAGCTACACAGAAAATGAGTCGGTAAAGCCAGTGTCCACTGATCCTCCACTCCACACAGCAGAGAACAGTCCTAGGGATAAAATTCACGGGGCGAGGAAGACGCGATGAAGGCGGGCAGGACGGAGGAGCCCCCAAAGCGGATGGTTCGGAGAACAAGGCCACGTGAACACAAAGCTAAACTGCTCAGCGGCTGGAAGACAAAACACAGGAGTTGAACGTTTAAAAAGAAAAAAAAAAAGCCTCACTCTTAAGAGTCCGTCAAGATTTAAGTTCTCAAGTCACAATGTATCAGCACAGACTTCTCATAATGCCTGAAACTTGGGGCAGTAAACACATGAATCAGTTCTCCCAAGTCCATCATTTTCTTTGATGAGCCTCTTGAGTCTCAGGCTGGTTTCAAAGCAAGCCCTTCTCTGTTTGTTGATGACTTAATAATTAACATACTTGAAAACACATTGACTTCCAAATTAATCTGCTAATAAAATATTAATTACCACACTGGCTGTCATCCACAGAAGAAACACAATCACTTTCTGGTTGTAAAAACATTAGAATTCGAAGCCCCTTTGGCCATCTGAACAGCCCCTGCTTTTGACAAGGGCATTCCAAAGCTAATCTGAAAAACTAGTCCAGGCCATGATCGCTGGGGGGTCGGACTTGCCCCATCACCCCACCTCCCTTCTGGAATTAGACAGAACTTAGACGCTTAGTCTGATGGGAAACATTTACAATCTATTCTCTCCGAAGTTACCTGGAGTACTCCTTCCACATGACAAAGCCTTGGTCTCCACAACCCCTTATCTGACAACCCTCTCAACCAACTGTCAATCAGGAAATTTTTGAATCTACCTATGACCTAGACACCCCTGCTTCTAGTTGTCCCACCTTTCCAGACCAAACCAATGTACATCTTACATTTATTTGATTGATTGTCTTACGTCTCCCTAAAAGCTATAAAGCCATGATGTGCTCTGACCACCTTGGGAATACATTCTTAGAATCTCCTGAGGGCAGTATCAAGGGCCATGGTAACTCATTTGGCTCAGAATAAATCTCCAAATGCTTCACAGAGTTTGACTCTTTACTGACACGGTACCTTTCATGGGTATTCATCTGGGGGACTCACAATCAACCGGAGGCAGCAGTTGCCACTGTGCAAAAGTCTCTGCAGGACTGAACCTCTGGCACGGGGACTCCAACCCCTGAAGCAGCAGCTGTCTCACGTCGCATGGCCTGATAGACCTGCACTTCCAGGGCTTCTTATTTCAGAGTCTCAGCAACAAATCTACCAAATGTCATCAACATCACAGAAGATTCCTCGAGGCTTTTGGCTGTTGCTTCTCCCCAAGTTCACTCTAGAACCAGAATGACAACACTCGGAACAGGATGGTTCTCAGTCACTGACCCTCCTGGTAAATACACTGTCTCCAAGGCCCTTTCCCGCCAGCCACAGCTTCCTTGAGTCAGGCTCGAAGGCCACCTCCTCAAGAAGGAAACCTCTTCAATCCAGCAATCACAGCTCCTATTCCCATCTAGAGCTTGTCTGCCAGGAAGGGAAGACTTCTCATTCCAGAGACAGCAGGTGCCACAAACTCAGGGTTTTAGTCATTGCAAAGGCAAACGCTCATGAAATTAATACACTTTTTCCTCCTTGGATACTGACGTTTCCTCTTCTAGACATCAGCCAAGGCCATCTGCATGAGTCACGAACGTGAAGGCTCCAGCCTCTGCTTCGGTGTCAGCAGTGTGGCTCCGCTCTGAGACCCTCCTACATCAGCCGGACCATGCACCTGTTCCCACGACTGCTGTCAGCAGACTACAGCGATTCTAAGATAATCAGCAAGCTGACGTTCGGAAGGATGTATTTTAAAGAAAAATGTGTGAGTTTTACTGCATGAAATCAGCTACATCTTTTGCTACTCCAGAGGCTGTTTGTTTTGCTTTCCTCAAGGTTCTCTACAATGATCCCGACAGTCAAGGTTCCCAGTTACAGGCAGAGGGTTGGGCAGGCTGCGTCTGATGTTTAACACACACAGAGGATCCACGTCAAAGCATTTTCCCTGTTCACCAACATCATCGGGACAAACTTTAAACAGTAATAATCTGCCTGTCTGGAAAACTGAGCTCGCTTGAGAACTAATGCAACAAACGTGTTTGACAATGTTGCAGGTGGACGTTTTAGTGAATGAATCACTATTTCAGGGAGGATAAAGGCTCACTATTCAAAGGCATGTTTTTGTCAAGTTTTGTAATTTCAGCTTCATGCATTTAAATCATGAAGTGAGGCTTGTACCTGATACATTACAAAATCTCTACAAAATAGGCAAAATTCCAATTCTGCACATTCACTCTCATGCTTTTCCATATGCATACGGATGGTCGTAATTTAAGTTGGCATTACAACAGGATTTCTAAATTAAACTGTCTTCGACTTTAAACACTATGTGTTAAACAGTACACATTCCATTGTTAAACATTTATAGCAGGGTCTGTATGGCCCGTTTTAAACATTTCTTCCTCACTAAAAACAAGCGTTTAAAAAATAAATGGTCTACTCTAAAAAATTCTAGACACAGAGATACATTTGGAGAGTGGACACACTTAACACAGAAATCCAGAACATCAAACAGGCACAACCAGCAGTGAGGGTGGAAGGGGCGCCATGTGAGTGCCCCTAAAAACACACACAAGCCTGGCTGCTTAAAAGGAATGAATATAGCTCAACACTCCTATGTGAACATTGATGTGTCTACTGCCTTACAGAATCCTCCTAGCTGAGCTGCAGGAATCTTCCTTGGAGCCTTTTCCCACCTACACTGCCTACAGGTGCCCACTGGGCTCCCTGGGCAGTATCGTGTCTTTGTTTAGAATATCACAGTATTTGGAGGCCTGTTTAATCCCAAGTCAGAGCCTTATCATAACTCAGACACTATCCCTCAGGGCTTGTGGGCCAACTTCGGCTAATGCAGTCTGCTCCACAGTGCCCTGCACATGGGCTTGGTGCAGCCACACGATTTTAAGATTTGGGGCTGCCGTTTTCTGCAGTCACAGATGCAGACTCACATATTCATCATGACTGAAGGCAGCACGTGGTTTTATGTTCCTTCTGTAATGGTAATAATCATGGCAACATTTCCTTGATCCTTAAAAAAGCCTCCTAACAGCTGTTACATTCCACTCCCTTCCTTAAAATTAATAGAATTTACCAAACTAGGTGAAATCAGTCTTCATGAGAAAGTGACAAATCAGTGTTCACACAATGGCATAGTAGCTGGGCATACAGTGTACGTCAACATCCCAAACTAAGAACCCATCAGTTATTCCCAACTCACAGGAAAGCTAGAAAAATTAGAATGCTTAAAACATAATTATAAATGAAAATAACAAGATACCAACGTTTCTGAGGAGCACTTGTTAGCCAAGCAAGGAAAGCCATTAACCAATGCTGATTACATTGCATTTGATTACAGCAGCGAAAGACGTGTCCAGAGGAAGAGACTTTTAAACATTAGTCTTTCAGTAAGAATGGTTGCTTAACAAGTTCACACTACTGGGCTACACAAATCATCAATTAAAAAGCAAGGCAAACTAGTGTGAGTCATATTCCTTAATCCGTCAAAAATTACCGCATTGGCCAAGCTGGTCTCCAACTCCTGACCTCAGGAGATCCGCCTGCCCCAGCCTCCCAAAGCGCTGGGATTACAGGCGTGAGCCACCACGCCTGGCTGAGAAGTGTTTCACAGACGCTGATGGGAGGTTCCTGTCCCTTCCTGGGACATCCACATCCCACCCAGTTTCCCATATCGACTATGACACTCGAAGCATCACAGCAAGGGCAGCTGCATCCCCGCAGTTTTCTGCACTAATGCCACAGCTGCGTGAGCAGCCACAGCACTGGATCTGCCACTCAGCCTTATCGTGCTGGCACAAGCACAGCAGAAACTACCAAGCCCCCAAGAGGGAGGAGTGGGGACCCCAGGGGAGTGAACCAGGAGGGAGGAATGCGGCCCAGGAGAGTAGGGAGGAGTGGGGGCCCTGGGGAGTGAACTATGAGGGAGGCGTGGGGGCCCATCGGAGTGAACAAGGAGGGAGGCGTGGGGGCCCAGGGTAGTGAACCAGGAGGGAGGTGTGGGGGCCCAGAGCAGTGAACCAGGAGGGAGGCGTGGGGACACAGGAGAATGAAACAGGAGGGAGGAGGGTGGAGTTCGGCCCAGGGAGTGAACCAGGAGGGAGGAGTGTGATCCAGGGAGTGAACCAGGAGGGAGGAGTGTGATCCAAGGAGTGAACCAGGAGGGAGGAGTGTGGTCCAGGGAGTTAACCAGGAGGGAGGAGTGTGGTCCAGGGGAGTGAGCCAGGAAGGAGGAGGGAGGAATGCGGTCCGGGGAGTGAACCATGAGGGAGGAGTGCAGTCCATGGGAGTAGGGAGGAGTACGGTCCAGGGGAGTGAGCAAGGAGCCTCTAGGGGTATCAAGTTCACACACCACAAATACCTCCCAATCCATCCGCATGCAGGGAGGGGACGGAAACCGCGCAGGACCTGCAGCACTTTCTCCTCGCAGAAGAGGAGTGAGGATACCGACTCATGCATGAAATCAGAGCTAAAGTTCTACCACGGTGGGGACACGCTTCACAGACCCAAATGAGTGCAAAAAGAAACCAATCATACAAGATCAGTGGATGGAAAGTGATTAGAAATTTAAGCCTGTAGTCTACAGCCATACCACACTGAACGCGCCCAATCTCGTCTGATCTCGGAAGCTAAGCAGGGTCGGGCCTGGTTAGTACTTGGATGGGAGAAATTTAAGCCTGTAACAAGCTTTCAGAAAAAACTTCACTTGATCTGCCAGATGACTGCAGCTCTGCTTGATCATTTCTGCAAATGTCTAACTCGCGATGAGCCATCTCAGAGCCCTTCAAGAGGAGTAACAAAATCAAAACGCCAAGGCATCCTCTGTATTTTAGATAGCCTGCAACAGTATGGAAATGAGCAGCAGTGCCAGAGCTTTCAAGTTTGTTTGAAGTAAATTCCAGCATGAGGGCAGCATCTTCCTGGCTGAAGCAATGAGGTGGGCTCCTGCTCACCGCATGGGAGACTAGCTTTCAGCTCAGCTGCTGTCAAGGGTCTGCAAACCATGATCCCCGACTGAGCCTTGGCCAGGGAACCAGAAGTGAATTTTACACTTTGAAGTTTTCACAAAAGAAATATATGCAGAGACTTCTGTGACCCACAAAGCATAACACGTAACCTACCCTGCCCTTTACAGGAACTTCTAGCTTTGGTGACAGTTACAAAGTGTTTCTATAAAATAATGTCACTGATTCTCAAGCATGTCAGGAAAAGTCACACTTCTGAACAACCCTCAATGGAGATGCACCATCCTGTGAGTTTCACACAGATTTTTGTTTTTTAAAAGTCAAAATAAGGGAGGTAATTCAGCTAAGTATTATAGTAACACAATTTGAGATACTTAATGATGTGTGACAACAGAATAATTGGCATTCCTGTGACACAATAAACTAGCTCAAACACAAAATAACAAATCAAAGCATATTTTGGCCTGCCAAAATGATCAGTGAAATTGGGAATAACATTCAGTTAAATGATACTTTAAAAAAAAAAAGGAAAACCAAAACAAATACCACTAAACCATCACTCCTTAAATTTATTTAACTACTGCTGCAAAATAAAGTGGAGAGACTTCTTAGTGCAGGGTAATAATCGGCCATCGTCACCATGAAATAGACCACTGTGCAGGCTCAGCCCCTCCAGCCCACAAAGGCAGGGGGAGGGAGCAGAAACGATGGCCAGAAAGAAAGGGAAAGGGCAACGATGACCTACTCAGCAATTGTACCCTCCCAGCTTTCTTCTGGACTTAAAATTTTGGAGCCATCTGGGTTTACCTTCCTATGTCCATAAGTCAGCAAGTTTTCAAAGCCAGAAATCTACAATGCTTCTGGCAGCCAAGTCCTCTCGGCCTTCCCCCAGGTTTTAGGGCCCCATCAGCTCACCCCTGGATAGTATCAATGGCCTTGGAGATCCAGTCAACCTTGCACTCCACAGACTGAAGTACACCAAAAGCCACTCGAGGCTGCCACTGCCATGATCAAAGGCTTTCAGAGACAGTCACCAGCACTGCACAAATCCATGTGGCTTCACCAGGCGCAAAGTGGCTCGAGCATTCCATCCAGTCTGTCACTGCTACCATAGCTGTGAGTCTAGGATGTGTCAGGAAGGGAAGGAAGACATCATGTATATCATCTCATTTAAGCTTCAGTGTCACAAGGTGGATTGTGTCGTGCCCGTTTTATGGATCGGGAAAGCTTTAAGGAGGGCAAGCACAAGGCCCTGCTAACACAGCAGCAAGCTCCACAGAGGCCTGGGCATGACCCCCACACCACGCTCCCTGGGTCCTGATGTCCACTCCTCCCCCGTGGGAACCTGATCCTGGGTCTGTCTGAATTGCTACCATTCCTAAGACATGACTCACGTCTGCCCACCTCCTCCTTTATCTGTTTCCCACAGCCCAGAGGGGTGTGCTCTTCCATCCAGCCAGACATCACACTTCAGCACCTGCACCTGACACCACTTCAGCCAAAAGCTTCTCTCAAACCTCCCCCTATACCTGCCGGTCACACAGGTCTGCACCCATCACCTTTCTCACACGAATTCTCACATATTCCTGTGTAGCACCATCCAACTGATTATAGTCTGAGAGGAGGAAGCTTTGTAGAGAAGTCCACATTCTACTTTACTCCCAGCATTCCGTCTTGCATGAGGCAACCGATTAACAGCAAATTCATTTCAGCACAACATTTCCATTTGAAGAAAAGCAGGGCATAGAGCTCTGGTCATAATTAAAAGCTTGTTTCATTCGTCATTTGAAATTCCATGTACTGCTGCAACAGCAGCACCCCCTCCTCACCAGGCTCTGCCTAAAGGACATCTTTCTTCCAGCACACGACTCCCATCAGAACCCCGGCAGCAAGAGCCACGAAGGTTTCCCAGTGCCTCGGGCTGCGGCTTCCCTGCTGGGCCAGCACTGACACGATGGGAGTGGTGCCCCCAAGAACTACAGGATCGGAAGCTAGCCGACTGTTCTGTAGAATGGAGACATGTTAGTAATCCCCAACATTTCCACTGACAGGCTGCTCAGGTAAACTGGGAAAAATCCACAAAATAGAAAGAACCCATGGAGAGCACTTCTCTTTCCAACCTGGCAGCAAACGGTGGCTGTGCAGACGACCTCTTCGGGATAACCATCGACTACATCTCAGGTCAGCAACAGCCCCGCTGAGGGCCAAAAAATCAGCTCCCCCTGGCCCTCACTTCCTAAGGGTCAGCCCTCCCAGGCCACCTCTCCTGGAAGATCAGCTCTGACGCACCCACAACGGTCAGGAACCGGCTCTGGGACTCATTTCCCAGGCTCCTGCCCACTGCCCTCTCTTCTTCCTCCGCTATCTCCCTCTTTATTCCCATCCTTTCTCCCCCTTTCACTTCCCTTGTCTCCTTTCCTCTCCCTCCTTCATTTCCTTTCAGTCCTCACCTTCCTCACTGCACTTCCCCATGCAACTCAGCTGACACATTCTCAGGTCAGTAGAGGATTTTCTTTCACTCTATGTTTTTATTGCAACGATCATTCTGTGGTTTTGATCACTGTGGTTTTGATTTGCATTTCTCTGATTAAAAGTGATACTAAGCATTTTTGTCACATATTTTTTGGTCATTTGTATGTCTTCTTTAAAGAAATGTCTGTTCTGTTGGGTGTGGTGACACAAACCTGTAAGCCCAGCACTCAGAACGCTAAGGCAGGAGGACAGCTTGAGCCTAGACCAGCCTAGGCAGCATAGCGAAATCCTAGCTCAAAAAAAAAAAAAAAAAAGAAGAAGAAGAAGAAAAAAGAAATAGCTTTGTCTGTTCAGCTTTTTGACCTCCAAAAATTAAGAGCGCATTTTGGAATCTGACGACCTGCCTGATTCAGAGACAATCTGTGTTTGGTTCTACTCTGCTACTTCCTATGTGACTTTGGGAAGTTCCCTTAGCCACTTTGAGCTCAACTTCCTCAACATTAACCAGGAATAAGTGCCACCTGCCTCTGCTGGTTAACGCTGAGGACTGAAAGGAGAACCTCCACAACGCCATTTGACAATGCCGCCTGGCGGAAGCCCCTCAATGCGGGGCTGGTAGGATCATCTGAAGCTAAGTACAACTTTCTTTTGCACTTTCCCAGGCTCATTCTGCATACGATTAGCAAGGAATAGCGAATAAAGGAAACCAAAATACTTGCTTAATTTTTTATAAGAAATTTTTAAAAAGTGGGGGTGGTAGAAAAATAGGAGGGAGACGAGGGGAAGAAAAAGCAGCCGGTCACAAGTTCTAGTCCAGGGCTCATCCCCGGCCTCCTCACTCAGGCAATCACCAGTCCCCACCTCCTGGGGAGGGGTACTTTCTCGGCGGGCTTCACCCACGTGGAAGGCACTGCCACAGGTGTTCAGAAACCAGGAGCACCTTGAAATGGGCAATGTGCTTTGGTAGGAGACCTACAATTTCCCCAAAGAAACCACGGCACAAAAGTGACCCACATAGGAGGTAACCAACGGCTGTAAATACTTGGTGGCAAAAACTGATGCGATACTTTCTGTACAGGAGACACACACCCAAATAAAACTTGCAAAAATAGCAGAGAAAAAAATACAGCAGACATCCAGTGCCATTCTGTTACAGAAATATTTATATCCCAAAGCCAAGGACCTCTCTGGAACACTGCCTTTATTTCCATGTTTCATGGAAGATGTTTGAGTGCACTCAGGCGTGTCTCAACAAACTTCCACTCCCTGCTCTAAACTCTGTGGCTCCTTAGCAAAACCCAAAAACAAGTATCCGTTTTCCTTCCAAATGGGAAATTTCCTGACCTAGCAAAACCAGCATCAAATCCACTTATTATGAGATAGCTGATTACAGGCGAAGCCCCCTAGTCCCAGGATGACTCCTCTACTGCAGGAGCGGGAAGGATGGCCATAGCACTGGCCTTCCAGACCACATCTCCAGGCAGTTCGAAACCATTGCTGCTCAGGTGAGCCATGATAAAAATCGAAACCAAGTATCTCTGAAAAGTGTACATGTCAAGAACCAGACCTCGGACCGGACTCAGCAGAAATGGATGTTGCAAGGTTTGTTCAGAGACCTCCTTTCCATGCCCCCTTTCCCTGGGACTCCCAAAGTGCTGGGATTACAGGTGTGAGCCACCACACCCGGCCTGGTTTCTCTTCTTCTAAGGGCACTAATCCTGTCAGACCAGGGCCCAAGCTCATGACCTCATCTAACCCTATTCACCTCCCAAAGGTCCTACCCCCTAATACCATCACACTGGCAGTTAGAGCTCCAGTACAAGAATCTGGGGGAGACATAAACATTCAGTTTATAACAATGTCTTTTCAATCCTGTTGAAAAAAACAACCAAATGAGTAGGCGACAAAGTACCTTATATGTAAACAAGTCAAGACTTTTCATATTTCTGCTAACACATTTAGGTCAATTTAAAATGTCTGATAACAAGAGTCAGAAGCAGAGATAAATGAAAGTTAGTTACTCTGCATTTTAGGCCTACATTGAGCTGTCTTCCAATGACATTGTGGCACAAAGAACACTGCTTTCTATTCCTGGTTTTGCCACCAAAAAAGCTGGAACATATCCCTGTATTTCCGTTTATCTCTAAAATCACTTGGTTGACTTAACAGACCTCCAAGGTCCCTTCCATTCACAAATTCCACAAATAACTTCCTACCAACAGAGGCTAAACAAATAAACTACACTGACGAAGGGGAAAGGTAACACTAGCAAACAATGAGATACACACAAGGTAAGACGTATAGAGAACTGGATCAACCACAAACTGGTGGACGATGAGCTGGCGGTGCATAAAAACACATTCCCTAACGATGGACAGAGAGGCAATGGCGCCGAGGTAGTATTGTTGAAGATTTCCTCTTTTAAATCTTCAAGATAAATGGTCCCATTGTTTATATTCATTCTGATTCAATGTGAATGTGAAAACTTCCTCCAGGGGACACAGACATCTAAAATCTTCCCAATGTATCCAATTTGTCACTTGATATTTTTACTGACAAGAAAAATGAGGGACTGAATATACAAACAGACCATGCCTGATCATATGTAGAAAGACAGAACTCAGATCACAACCTGTAGCTGCCCACCCAGGAAACCAATCCCCTATCTACAGTCAACAGCCAGGAGGCCAGCCAGGCTAGCACATCAGACAGAAAGCCAGACTGCTCTCTCTCCACAACCCAGAAACTAAACCACAACTCTGTCCCAGGTGACCAGGACTTGACTCAAAACTGACAGCCACCTCAATTTTGGCCCAGTGTTTCCAGTTAGGATCATTCAGAGAAAGCCAAATATGCCCCTACCCAATCACATAGGACACCCCACCTCTGCACAGCCGCCTCCGGCCCCCACAACAGCCTCCACTGGGAGCTATTCTTTCCATCCTGAAGCTTCCCCACTCCTCATCCGCCACTCACTTGCATGTCAGTCTCTGCCACACGCAAGTGACGGTGCCGACTCTCTTGCCACAGCAGCTCTGAGAAAGTCGCCTCTGCCTGTCTCATGTGGGCAGCTTTCCTTCATTTTCCCCAAAGAATAAGTCTTAAATGAGGGGCTTCTCTATATGGTCAAGCTATACAATTCAGAAGCCCAGCATGGCAGATTCCAAGCCTGGAAAGACCATACACCCCTCAGGTCCTCTTTCCACAAAACACAGCTTCCTGGAGTTCTTCAGTCACTCCCACCAACCAGGGAAGGAACCACGAGTTATGGAAAGATCAAGGGCCTTGAAGTCAAACTTCTGAGTTCATCCAGTACTTCATCTTTCAACTTAAGAAATTACATGGCCTTGGCCAGGCATGGTGGCTCGCATCTGTAATCCCAGCACTTGGGGAGGCTGAGTTGGGTGGATCACCCAAAGTTGCGAGTTCAAGGCCAGCGTAACCAACATGGAAAAACCTCATCCTTACTAAAAATACAAAATCAGCCTGGTATGGTGGCGCATGTCTGTCATCCCAGCTACTCGGGAGACTGAGGCAGGAGAATCACCTGAACCTGGGAAGCAGAGGTTGTGGTGAGCCCAGATCGCACCATTGCACTCCAGCCTGGGCAAGAAGAGCAAAACTATCTCAAAAACAAAACGAAACAAAACAAATGATGTGACCTGGAACAATTTTCTTAACTTCTCTAAGCCTCTATCTTCATCTTCAATAACATAATTTTACCTCCAAGATTGCATTAAATGGAATCCCACATGTAAACCAGCTGACATATATCAGGGGCCCAACAGCTGTGCGCTGCTACTGCCGCCCCACTTTACCCCAAGGGAGAAGCGCAAGATGTCCAGAAAAAGCCTGTTGATCCCTACACCTCAGCATCCTGTGTTCACACAAGGCGCAGTGACATCCAGACTTACCGGGGTCACCCAAATACAAGACATGGTTTGATTTTTCAACTTAGGTACACATGGCTTCTAACGTTCACCATATATGATCCATAATTTAGAAGAGATTTTCCTACACTACCCCGTGGTTCTATTTTAGCAGACTTAGATGTGCCATAATAGCTCACTCTCTTAAGCCCTCTTCAGTGTCAAAAACAAAACTTTAATCTGTAACACAGTTATCAGCAGTGAAAGTGGAAAAGGTACCTAGGAGTCAAAATGACCCTCTGCCCCACCCCGCCGCACCCTACAAAAAGCTGTTCAGGAGGATTTGGGCTGCCTATGAGAATGCTGTCTGTATTCCCAGGGACAGACAAACGCCTACCCTGGTTAGAAGCTGCGCTGCTCAGCCTCCGGGCTAGAAAGCTCCCCATGCCCTCTACCCAAGAAGAGAAGCAAATGGGGTGGCCAGGCTCCAGGATGTGGACTGTTTAGTGTGGTTTCTGCGGTCCAGGTCAGCGCCATGGGTGAAGCTCTTCCTTCTTTCTTTTCCACCCAAGTGGCCAAGGTCCTACGGCTGCTGTAGGGCCTCTTCCCTATGACTCAGCCTAGGCATTCCCCTTCCCCTTCCTTCTGTTTTTTTGAGACGAAGTCTCGCTCTGTCACCCAAGCTGGAGTGCAGTGGCATATTCTTAGCTCACTGCCACCTCTGCATCCCGGGTTCAGGCAGTTCTCTTGCCTCAGCCTCCCAAGTACCTGGGATTACAGGCACCCGCCAAAACGCCCAGCTAATTTTCATATTTTCAGTAGAGACATAGTTTCAACTTGTTGGTCAGGCTGCTCTCGAACTCCCGACCTCAGGTGATCCACCTGTCTCGGCCTCCCAAAGTGCTGGGATTACAGGCATGAGCCACTGCATCTGGCCGAGTCAGCCCAGCCATCCTGACTTTTTGTTCTGGTAAAATTACTCTCTTCTACATCTACCTTCCAAGTAGCTAAATCAGAGATCTAGCCCTTGGGGCAGGCTTGAAGAATCCCTGTTTTTGGTCCTCAAGAGGTCCTACCAGGGTCTGCGACAATTCCAAGACTTGTGTTCTTAAAGAGGAAAGAAACCTCACATACACGGCTCTCACAGAGCTCAGGCAGAGCTCAGGCAAGGCTTGGGAGGCGGCCCTAAGGTTTGGGTGTGCCATCTACGATAACAGCTAAGAGATCTGAAGCCAGCTGTCTGGGTTCAAACCTCAATTCCAACAGCACCGGCTGTGTGATGTTAGACGACGTCCCCAGCCTCTCTGTGGTTCAGTTTCCTCACTGTAAAAGGGCCACAATAAGAGAGCTGCTCTAAAAATTAAGTCAATTGGTGCATATAAGGTATTCAGAATAATGCTTGGTACATGGGGGACTTCAATAGACACGTACTGAACAGAGTAACTTAGCAATTACTAAATATACTCATGCAGGCCAGGCGCGGTGGCTCATGCCTGTTATTCCAAAACTTTGGGAGGCTGAGGCGAGAGGGTCACTTGAGCCCAGGAGTTTGAGACTAGCATGGGCAACAGAGAAATATTCCATCTCTAAAACTGTGTGTAACATACATGTCTATATACACTCAAATGTTCACAGTGTATTTATAGTATACAAAATAGCTGGAAAACAGACTTAACCACAATGGTTACTTCTAGAGAAGGGGGAATGCAAATTTCAGCTTTTTACCCCACACATATATTCTTGTATCACCTGAAATATTTAAGCAAATTGTATGTATAAATTTGCCCCGAAACACATAGCAGAACAATGTAGTTTTCACTCAAAAATCTTCAAATCATGATGGAATTGTCCTGTGAAAGTAAAGTTAGAGAGGTGAAAAGTCTCTCTCCAGCCTAAAAGCTCTTTCATATGACCTATATTACACAACCAATGCAGACACCCCAATCCTTTCCCCACTGTCATAAGAATTTTTCAGTGAACTGCATTCCCCTTTACAAACTAGATGATAGTTAGAGTTACCAGGCAAGAACGTGGATCCAGTTCTGCTTTTTCAAAGGCCAGTGTTCCTCACATAATAGCAATGCATTCTTCAACCGGTCAACTGCCCCCAACACCTGAGCTCTCTGTTGTACACAACTCAACGAGGCCTGGGAGAAAACAGGTGCAAATTTCACTTAGTAACAACACATCCCGCCTGATTCCTCTGCTGGGCTAGTTCTCAAGTCATCGTTTTCTAAGCTTTCATTCGGCTCTACCACACGTACCTAGGCTGGGTAAAACACTTGACCAGGTTTTTTTTTTCCGAGACGTAGTTTCACTCGGTCGCCCACGCTGGAGTGCAGTGACGTCATCTCGGCTCAGAAGCCAGCACCCGGGTCCATGCAGCCCCCTCCGCGGCAGACGCGGGGAGCCGGGGAGCAGTGGGGACCGGCCCCTACCGGCAGGGCGACCGGGACCCCCGCGCGGGCCCACGTGGTATCGTAGCAGGGGCGAAGCCCCCGATGCCACCCGAGGCCGAGACAAAGCCCAGGCGCAAGGACCCCGGATCCCGACCTCGGACCCTGCGGAGCCCAGCTCGGAGCCGCCACGCCCGGGGCAGAGACCGCCGCCCGGTCGAGAGACCTCGTTACCCGTTTTCACCTCAGACCGCCGCCTCCGAGTGCTCGCTCCTCGCCGCGGCGCCTGGGCCGACTGGAGCGCAGCTGAGCAGCCGACAGAGCCGTGGCAGCCTCAACAATGGAGTGCCGGGGCGGGGCCGCTGCCGCGGGTTCAGCCCGTGTTCCACGCTCAGGATCCTGCTCGGATCAAGGAGCTGCAGGTGGCGCGAGGCTGCGGCCGGAACACACACTACGCTGGGGCACAGGGCCCCGCCTGCCGCCCGCCGTACCGCCTCCAGCGGAGCCTGGCGCCCAGGGCCCGCCCCCCGGCCAATGCGGAGCGAGCCGCGCGGAGAGGGCGGGGCCTAGGGGGAACAAATGGAGGCTGGGCGGGGCGGCGCTGGGATTGGGCGTACAGGGTTCCGCGGGAGGACCGGACCCAAGAGCTGGCCGGATCCTGGCCTCCTAGAAGACCCAGCTCAACGTCCACCTGCAGTCTGCTCTACGGGACGCGCTCATCTCAAGCCCAGAATTCAGGCTTTTAGGGCAGAGAGCCAGAGACAGGCTTGCTTTACAAAAAGTGAAACTGAGGTCCAAGGAATAGGATTGCCTGCTGCCCGAAGTCACGTAGTCCCATTCACTCGTTCACTTTGTGATTCAGCAAACATTTGGAAGCACGTATGGTGGGCTTTAGGAGTGAAGTAGGGCCGGGCGCGGTGGCTCGCGCCTGTAATCCCAGTACTTTGTGGGGCCGAGGCAGGTGGATCACTTGAGGCCAGGAGTTCGAAACCAGCCTGGCCAACAAGATGAAACCCCATCTCTGCTAAAAATACAAAAACTTAGTCGATCGTGGTGGCGCATACTTGTGGTCCCAGCTACTGGGACCTGTGTAAAACAGGACCTGCACCCTGAAGTCACTCACTCAGGGAGGCTGCTGGGATGGGTGGATGCACAGTTAAGGTCTTCATGGTGGCTGGGGCTGACCCCATCCCCATCGCTCTTCCCACACACACCTGAACACTCATCACTCCCACGCTCGCACCCACCACTGAAAGCCTGGCCCCTAATCTGATTTGCCTAACAAGCTCCCAAGATGAACAACACATGCTTCCCTACCTCTCCCCTGCTAGGGCCCCACCGTGTTCTGGGATGTACTCAGGGATCAGGAGAACAAAACCTCAGGGAGTGAAAGGACATTCCAGGGTGCAGGCCTCTGCATCCCCCTCCATGCCCTCACCCCTGCCTGACACACCCTCACCCCTGTACCTGGCCAGCTCCTACCAACCCTTAAATTCTCACCAAGTTCTGTGGTGGCAGCCACACCCTAAAGTGGCTGACCCCCCAATAACCTATGCCCTTGTATAGTCTTCCTGACCTTGGGTACGAGCAAAACCGGTGACTTGCTTCTAACCCATAGAGCCTGGCAAAAGCAATCGGATGTCACTGTCACGGTGCGTCACCTTCTCACACTTGAGAGAAATGTTCCGCCTGCAGGCGCTGCCGGAGGGAGATAATGTGCTGAGAAAAGACCTTTGGAGGGGCCCCGTAGGCAAGGAAGCAAAAAGCTGGGCCCTTGCCAACTGGGTCCCAGGAAATGGATTCTGCCCTGGTGGAGCCTCAGATGAGGATGCAGCCCAGCTGCTTAGCGTGAGATCCCAAGCACAGGACCCACTAAAATGTGCTCAACTCCTAGTTTGCCAAAATTGGCTTAAAAGTGTGTGTTGTTTTAAGCTTCTAAGTTTTTAGTTATTGCCTGTGAAAGTGTTAAAATATGAGACAATAACTTAGGTCCCTTCCCCATCACACACATTCTTTCTGGCATTCATCACAATTATAGTTATTGATTGAAAATCTCCCTCTTGACTGGGTGCAGTGGCTCAGGAGTTCCAGACCAGCCTGGCCAACATGGTGAAACCCCATCTCTACTAAAAATACAAAAATTAGCTAGACGTGGTGGTGCAATCCTGTAATCCCAGCTACTCTGAAGGCTGAGGCAGGAGAATTGCTTGAATCCAGAAGGCAGAGGTTGCAGGGAGCCGAGATGACACCATTGCACTCCAGCCTGAGTGACAAGAACAAAACTCTCTCTCAAAAAAAAAAAAAAAAAAATTGTCTCTTGCCACTAGAATGAAGGTCCCATGAGAATAAAAATGGAAACTCTTGTTCATAACAGTGCCCCAAATGCCCAGCACGGTGTAGTTCTAGGGCAGTGGGTCGATGGTGGACGCTGCTGGTTGGAGGACCCAGCTGGCCCTCCCAGCTGCCTTCTCCCTGGTCAGGTTCCATTATAGAGAACAGAATAGTTTCTTGCCTTTCTGGAGTCCCTCTTAGTGGGGATTGGCCAAGTGACATTGTCCTGCCCCAGGACACATAAGTGGAAGTTGGCTGAAAGGTTTCCAGCCATGGTGTGCTGGGGCGATTTGAACCAGGACATGAGAGCTGGCCATCCATTGTTCGAGAATTCTGCAAGTTGGTTGTTCAACACATTCAATACTTCAAAATATCAAATAATATAAACTCGCAAATTAAAAAATGCATTAGACCAGATGCAGTGGCCCACGTCTAACACATTGGAAGCCTGAGGCAGGAAGATCACTTGAGCTCAGGAGTTCAAGACCAGCTTAGGCAAAAAAGGAAGACCCTGTCTCCACAAAAAATTTTAAAATTAGCTACGCATGGTGGTGTGTGCATGCAATCCTAGCCACTCAGGAGGCTGAGGTGGGAGGATCGCTTGAGCCATCTGTTCAAGGCTCCAATGAGCTATGATAGTGCCACTGCACTCCAGCCTGGGTGACAGAGCCAGACACTATCTCAGAAATAAACATATTTCATATATCAATAAATTTATAATAAATGTATATTTATATATACATTTATGTATTACAATTATATATTTAGACGTAAATATATATTTCTTGTTTTATTTATTCATTTATTTTGAGACGGAGTTTAACCCTTGTCACCCAGGCTGGAGTGCAATGATGCAATCTGGGCTCACCACAACCTCCACCTTCCGGGTTCAAGTGATTTTCCTGCCTCAGTCTCCTGAGTAGCTGGGATTACAGGCACACACCACCATGCCTGGGTAATTTTTGTATCTTTAGTAGAGATGGGGTTTCTCCATGTTGGTCAGGCTAGTCTCGAACTCCTGACCTCAAGTGATCTGCCCACCTCGGCCTCCCAAATTGCTGGGATTACAGGTGTAAGCCACTGTGCCCAGCCTATATGATATATTTATATATTATAATTATGTATATTAATTTTATATAATTATATATAAATATAAATATAAAAACTTTCCTTGCCTTCTCTTGTTTCTCCCTACAGTCAGTCCCATAACTTCAAATACTATCTACATGTAATACTTTTAAATGTATATTTTTATATATATATATATTTTTTTTTTTCTTTTTTGAGACGGAGTCTTGCCCTGTAGCCAGGCTGGAGTGCAATGACGCAGTCTCAGATCACTGCAACCTCTAACTCCCGGGTTCAAGCAATTCTCCTGCCTCAGCTTCCCAAGTAGCTGGGCTTATAGGCTTCCACCACCACGTCCAACTAATTTTTGTATTTTTAGTAGAGACAGGGTTTTGCCATGTTGGCTAGGTGGGTTTCGAACTCCTGACTTTAATTTATCTCCCACCTCGGCCTCACAAAGTGCTGGGAATACAGGCACGAACCACCTTGGCCAAAATATTTTTCTGTTTCCAAGCACTTTACAGGAGAGGAAAGCGGAGAATAAATCATCTGACACTCTACTGTAAAAAAAAAATCTTTGTGCCTCTCTTCTTTTCATCTTTCCTAAGTGTACATATTACCAAAATGTCTTTAGGTTGAGGTCCCCCTGTGAAAACTTGACAGGGTGCTGTGTTCTCAGCCACCCTCCTGTCTTTTCCTAGTCCTGGAATTTTAGAACTGTCTGGGGATGACCCAGGATACCCACAGTGGCCATGTCTATTGGAGGGTCTAGTGACTATCAGCCCCGGGGTCATCTCATCGCCAAGGACAGCCTGAGGTAGGGGGTAGAGTCTCTCAGGGGAGTAGCTGGATGCTCTTGGCCTTAGAGGAATCTCCTGGTATAATTTCATCTAAAATGGTGACCCCTTAGGGTTATTAAAATTTTAGGACATTAAAATGAATGGACAATACAACGTAATGTCATTAAAGCTAGGTCATTAAAACTGTTCCTCCAGCCAGAGTTTTTATTCCTCGGAGACACATTGATGGTCTGCCAGTGGGATGCTGATATTGGGAGGAAAAGGCAGAAATGATTTCTGCTCTCTAGATTGTCTCAGACTTGTGAAGAGAGAAAAACTGTCCCAAAGGACAAGGAAAACCCACAACAGAGAGGATGTGCAACAACCTGAACATGAAAATGCACTGAAGGCACACAGGAGGACAAAGAGCAGTGCCAGTGCCTCCTACGTGGTCACTGAGTACTTTACTGAACAGGATGGGTGTCCCGAGGGATAGAATGGCCTGCCGTGACACTTACAAAGGTCTGTGTTGGAGTCAGCACTGCCTCTCCCTGAATTTGTTACCTTGAAAAGGCTTGTCCGCTTATTTGAGTTTCAGTTTTTCATTGACTGTAAGATACATGTTACCTGTACAGCTTGAAAGATAAACATACTATTTCCAAAGAGGCAAAGTAAAATGATGTATTTTATTTGCTAAAAATTCGTATTTATTTCTTCCCCGGAGTGAGTGTAGTAAGTTTTAAAGGTCTGTTCTTTTCAAGGGTGATTTCAAATGGAATTGTAGGACTTAGCTTTGTCAATGCTACCGGTGAAATAAAAGTGTGATAGATAAATTGATGATTTACAAAGATTCACCAAAATGTCAGTTTCCCTCTTGTAGCATGGTGAAGAATTAATGACAGTGGAGACATCTGTATCCTCTTCTCTGGATATCTGAGGGTTTTGTTTTGTTGTTGTTGTTGTTTTTTTTTTTTTTTTGGAGACACTGTCTTGCTCTGTAGCCCAACTGGAGTGCAACGGCGCCATCTCTGCTTACTGCAACCGCCGCCTCCCAGGTTCAAGTGATTCTCCTGTGTCAGCCTCCCGATTAACTGGGATTATAGGCAGCCACCACCACACCCAGCTAATTTTTGTATTTTTAGTAAACACGGGGTATTAGGCCTGGCACAGTGGCTCAGGTCTGTAATCCCAGCACTTTGGGAGGCCAAGGTGGGCCGATCATGAGGTCAGGAGTTCCACAGCAGCCTGACCAACATGATGAAACCCTGTCTCTATTAAAAATACAAAAAAATTAGCTGAACCTGGTGGCAGGCACCTGTAATCCCAGCTACTCGGGAGGCTGAGGCAAGAGAATTGCTTGAACCCGGGAGGTGGAGGTTGCAGTGAGCCAAGATGTTGCCACTGCACCCCAGCCCAAGCGACAATGTGAGACTCCGTCTCAAAAAACAAACAAACGAACAAACAACAAAATGACAGGGTTTTGATATGTTGGTCAGGCTGGTCTCAACCTCCGGACCGCAGGTGATCGCCCTCCTCAGCCTCCCAAGCTGCTGGGATTACAGGCGTGAGCCACCATGCCCTGCCCACTCTATTTTCTTTTTATTCCCTAAATTTTAATATGTTTGAGTTTGTCTGTTCCTTTATTACTGTTTTCTTACATAAAAGAAATTCTGCCTAATCCTTCGTAAAAAAAAAAAAAAATCTTCCTGTGACTTCTGAAAGTGTTCTGGTTTTATTTTTCATATTTGAATATATAATAAGTTGATTATGGTTCATGGAATAGAGAAGAATGCAATGCATTTTCCCAAGTAGATGCCAGCCTGGTTTGTCTCATATTTTAAAACGCATGTGATTTCTTTTTCTCTTCTATAGTGCCTACTCTATCATTCATCAACTTTCCATATGAATGCTGGGTCATTAACACTTTTTTTTCCCTTTGATCTGCTTGCTCATCTCTCTGCTAATACTGTGCTGTCCTGAATATTTTCGTTTGAAAATCTTAGAAGTATGTTAGACAAGCCATCACTCTTTTTTTAGATGACTAAAAATCATTAGACATTTGTCATTTTTACTACGTAAGAAAAAGTAGTTTTTCTTGCCTAAAAACAACCTGAGTTGGGAATTTATGTGATTTCATAGGAATAACATCTGGAAGTGGTGATATAAATGTCATTTTAAAAAACATGAGTCACATTTCCTCTTATTCTTTTCTACCTTGATATTGTGCAATGGAAATTTTTAAAATTGTGGCATTAGTATTACCAAATATCAATTATTGGTTTAATTTACTACTCAGTTAAATTTAGTGAGCCTACTCTGTCTTGGTGTAATCACATGGAATGGGCTCAATTCCTCAGTTAACAAGTGACAGCACGTGTAAAATATTGTCTACCAGGGAAACTCATTGAACACTTAGTGTTCAGACTGTGTTTTGGTGTCTGGTTCCCTAAGCACCACTGCAGTGACACAATATAATGGACCTTCAGCAGAAAAAGTTTTAGCAAATATATTGCATAAGCCATTTAGATGCAGTGAGTCATTCTTATTACTTGGGTTGGTGGAATCCCTTTCAAAATGTAAGTTACTAATACAAACAAAGATGAAACTTTGTGAGCAGGCGTTTTTAAGAATAAGTAGTCTCAGGACTGATAATATTAACTCCGTTATGCACATCAGGTAGGACTTTATTATGACAGATACTAGAAATGTACAAAGTGAAGTTAAAAGGTAACTCCTAGCAGCACATCTTACTTCCTGGATTCTCTAATAAGATGGGTGTTTCTACTTTGCTGTTGCCTTTTTGAATAGTTCAATTCTAGCATTAGTACTGCTGTGTGGGAGGGAGTATGTGTGAACAGAGTAAGAGTTGTGACAATCAAGTCACAGAATAAATGCTTGGAAATTTTAGAATCATGTAAACAGCTTATGGATTGACTATAGATTCCCAGTGCTGTCAGTCCCACCCATCCTTCTATCCACATGTGTGGGATGTTCTAGGACTCCGTGGCTTTTGAGGATGTGGCTGTGAACTTTACCCAGGAGGAATGGGCTTTGCTAGATTCTTCTCAGAAGATTCTCTGCAGAGAAGTGATGCAGGACACTTGCAGGAACCTGGTTTCTGTAGGTGAGAATGACAACACATTTCACTTAATTACAGAATTATTTCCCTATCATCAGTGCTATTTGTGATTTGGAATGTGGCAAGGGAATGATTTGGTGAAGAAATCAGGCATTGGCACTATGTACAATGAACATTAAATCTAGTAATGTTTCTATAGTTTGTAATAATTTGTGATAATTTTGTGGGTCTGTATTTTAGGAAGCAAATGGAAAGGCCAGAAATTTGAAGATCACTTTGAAAAATCTGGGAAAGAGATAAGATAATTTGCACTGAGAAGAGGAAATAAAGTCCTCTGAAGGAATCTTAGCTTGTCATGAACTTAAAAACAAGCGATCAAAACAAATGAGAGTCACTTGAAATTTATTTCTTTTTAGAAAAATTTCACCCAAAATGTAATGTACTTCAGCGTAGCAGTCAGTGTTTGGAAAACAGTTTACTTGAAAATAGTACTACAAAATTGTGTACATGAATGTTCCTAATTTGGTCATAGCCATGCAGGTGGTAGCTGTGTTTTCAGTAGTAACCCATTTACTTTCAAATAATTCAGTCATGGCAACAACAAAAAAAGCATTTTCCTTGGTATTGGTAGCAGTGTAAGTCAAAGACCTATTAATAAGTAGAAAGTTATTAAACCAAGCAATAATAATGTGCTTGTCATTTTTTTTTACAGAAATCATATGATACAGAGACTGTGTGAAAGCAAAGAAGGTAGTCAGTATGGACAGTTGTCAGCCAAATTCCAAAGCTTGATCTGAATGAGAGCATTTCTCCTGGATTAAAACAATGTGAATGAAGTATTTGTGGAAAAGTCTTTGTGCGTCATTCTCTCCTTAATAGGCACATCCTAGCTCACTCAGGATACAAACTATATGGAGAGAAGCAATATAAATGTGAACAGTGTGGGAAACTCTTCGTTTCTGTTCCAGGTGTTAGAAGACACATGATAATGCACAGTGGAAATCCAGTTATACATTTGCTATATGTGGGAAAGCTTTTTATGTTCTCAATTCAATTGAAAGACATCAGAGAACTCACACAGGAGAAAAACCCTATAAATGTAAACAATGTGGTAAAGCGTTCACTGTTTCCGGTTGTTGTCTAATAGATGAACGAACTCACACTAGAGAGAAACCCCACGAATGTAAGGAATGTAGAAAAACATTCAGATTTTCTTGTTCCTTTAAGACGCATGAAAGGACTCACACTGGAGAAAGACCCTATACATGTAGCAAATGTGATAAAGCCTTCAGCTGTTCCACTTCCCTTCGTGACCATGGAAGCATTCATACTGGAGAGAGACCCTATGAATGTAAACAACGTGGCAAAGCCTTTAGTCTTTTGAGTTCCCTTTGTAACCATGGAAGTACTCATACTGGAGAGAAAGCCTATGAATGTAAACCATGTGACCAAGCCTTCAGTCGCCTCAGTTCCCTTCACCTCCATGAAAGAATTCATACTGAAGAAAAACTCTATGAATGTCAGAGATGCGGTAAAGCCTACATTCGTTCCAGTCACCTTACTCGCCATGAAAGAAGTCATGATATAGAGGTTGGGTGTAGTGACTCAGCCTATAATCCCAGCACTTTGGGAGGCCAAGGAGTGTGTATTGCTTGAGCCCAGGAGTTTATAACCAGCTTGGATTAAAACAATGTGAAACAACCTGAGCATCATGGTGAAACCCTGTCTCTACAAAACATAAAATAATGCCAGGCGTGGTGGCTCACGCCAGCTACTCGAGAGGCTGAGGCAGGAGAATGGCGTAAACCCAGGAGGCGGAGCTTGCAGTGAGCCGAGATCGCACCAGTGCACTCCAGCCTGGGCGACACAGCGAGACTCTGTCTCAAAACAAATAAATAAATAAATAAATAAAAATAATTAGCTGGGCATGGTGGCACATTTCAGTGGTCTTAGTTCCTTTTCAAGGACATAAAAAGCAACAGAGGGTTGGGGGAAAGCCCTGTGCATGCGGATCACCAGGTCAGGAGATCGAGACCATCCTGGCCAACATGGTGAAACCTTGTCTCTACTAAAAATACAAAAAGTAGCTGGGTGTGGTAGCATATGGTTGTAATCCCAGCTACTCAGGAGGCTGAGGCAGGAGAATCACTTGAACCCAGGAGGCGGAGGTTTCAGTGAGCCGAGACTGTGCCACTGCACTCCAGCCTGGTGACAGAGTGAGACTCCATCTCTAAATAAATAAATCAATAAACAAACAAATAAATAAATAAAGCCCCTTGAATGTAAGAAATGTGGTAAGACATTTACTCTTTCCTATTCTCTCATAAACATGAAAAGGCTCACACTGCAGAGAAACCTTAAGAGTGTAGGAAATGTGGTCAAGCCTTCAGATTTTCCTGTTTTTGAAGATTTGGGAGGACTCAGAGTGGAGAAAAGCCTTTTGAATTTAAATTTGTGGTAAGGCCTTCAGTTGTGTTAGTTCCATTTGAAGACATCAGCTCATTCCTGAGAAAAACCCTATGAATGTCCAGAATGTGGGAATGTTTCATTTCTCTCATCCCCACTCAAGGACATATGAAAATGCACACTGTAGCTGGCTGGACCTTGTAAATACAAGAACGTACACAGGATTAAAACTCTAATAGTTTAGAAACTGCAAGAATATTTTTAGTTTTCACATTTACTTGAAAAGTCATGTGAAAACTCCCATGGGAAAGAAACTCTATAAGTGAAGCTTTTCTAATTTGGAAAGCCTGATGCAAATTAATTATCGTGCAGTGTTTGAAAAAAGTGTATGAAATGTTACACAAGTTACAAGTATATTGTTTTTATCAGTGACTCATTCTTAAAGATTCTTGAGTATGCATTTCACGTTGTTTTGCAGGGAAATCTTGAGGTGAGAGTTCTGTAGATGCTCTTTAAGCAGTAGTACTTGAGTTTCATAGATAATGATATTAAGTTTGTTGGTAGAATTTTTGTCTATTCATTTGATAATTTGCTGGATTCATGGTTGAAGTTTGATGTTTTTCTAATATGTAGGTAAGTTCATTTTTTTATTTCATTATTATCTTTTTTTGAGATGGAGTCTCACTCTGTTGCCCAGGCTGGAGTGCAGTGGTGCAATCTCGGCTCACAGCAACCTCCACCTCCTAGGTTTAAGCGATTCTCCTGCCTCAGCCTCCTGAGTACTTGAGACTACAAGCGCCCGCCACTACATCCAGCTAATTCTCTGTCTTTTTAGTAGAGACAGGGTTTCGCCATGTTAGCTAGGCTGGTCTTGAACTTCTGACCTCATGATTTGCCTGCCTCGGCCTCCTAATGTGCTGGGATTACAGACATGAGCCACCGTGCCCGGCCAGGTAAGTTTCATTTGTATGTATTGCCCTGTGATTAATGGACCAGTGAATAATGATTATGAATTGTTGAGATAGTCTTACTAGCCTCATTTGGTAAACTTCGATTATACCTTGTTCATTATACACATTCCACCTTTCTTTATTAAAGGTAAAATTACTCTTGATGTAAAGATGTTTATTTTTTCCTAATACTGAGTTGGTATTAATTCCTAAGTACATAAAGTTTATCATGGAGTATCATCTCGTGAGTTCTTTGCATCTGTTGCCCTTTATTCTTTATTATTTCTGTCTGTTATTTGGATCGTTCACTTTGAATGAAGGAGAGAGGACTGTCATAGGACGATACGTTGTAACCAATCTGAGGGAGGAAGCATTCAGTCTCTCAGTCACATATGATAGCGTTGGGCTTTTCATCGATGTCTTTGGTATTGTAGTAGATCGTATTACACCATTAAGGTATGATAGTTTATATATTGTATTTTAGAGTATTACAGTCTTACCAGTCAGTGTCACATGATTCAGTTCCCTACCAGCCAACAGACAAACCAATCACGTACTCCTGTAGGAACAAAGGAACATCCTCGGCCGGGCACAGTGACTCACGCCTGTAATCCCAGCACTTAGGGAGGTCGAGGCGGGCGGATCACGAGGTCAGGAGATTGAGACCATCCTGGCTAACACGGTGAAACCCCGTCTCTACTAAAACTACAAAAATCAGCCACGCATGGTGGTGGGCACCTGTAGTCCCAGCTTCTAGGGAGGCTGAGGCAGGAGAATGGCATGAACATGGGAGATGGAGCTTGCAGTGAGCCGAGATCACACCACTGCACTCCAGCAAGGGTGATAGAGCGAGATTCTGTCTCAAAAAAAAGGAAAAAAAAAAAAAGGAACATCCTCACTTTTTTAATGTGATACCACTCCCTGCTCCCAAGTTAATCCCTGTTTGGGCCTGTGGGAGCTTATGCCATCTTTGTGTATGTAATTAATAACTGATGTCTGGCTTATCTGTTTAGTAATAGATATGTGTTTAACGGTGCCAGTAAACGTAGGGTGCTCATTCCTTCCTCACCAGTGGGGTGCATGAGACGCTATTGAAACAATTGGCAACGCAACACGAATGGAATGGACCAGCCCTCATGCAGGACACCTGCTCAACTTGACCTACCTGCTGTCGGCTGATGGTTCCGTAACACATCAGCAGTCACCTGAGTCAGAACCATGAGCTGACGATGGGCCTTCCCTTTGTTCTGCACAGTGTTTTGTGGTCTTCAGGTGTTGTCATCTTCTCCCACACTAAAATGCTCTCATCTCCTAGACATGAATGTTTAATTGCACCCCAGCATGACATTTGACCTGTGCTTAACAGGCAGTTTTGAGGCCCTGGATTATTAATGCACAGAAGCACAGCACATAAGCCGACACTTCAGTCCTAATTAGCAAGAATCAGGCTGTATCTCTGTAGTCCCTGCATCTACTCTGGTCACCATCTCTGTATGCTGAGGGCAGCCATGTGAACATTATCAATTATTGTACACTCCAAGACAATAGTAATTATGTAGGCAGATGTAGTGGCCTTGTTTGTTTCTTGTGCTGCTGCTCCCCTTGCCGCTGTCCCCTACACCCTCCTGATGAGGTGTACATCCATGGTGCCTCATGGTTCAAGAGAGCTAGTAGATGGCTCACAAGAACACTCTGTCACTACTGTCTGTGCCTCTGTCACAACAAATATCCTGATCCTTCAGTTTGAAGGGTGCAGGGCCATTTTCCTCCCTTTCCTACTGGTAGTTCTCAAGATAACTGTATGATATGCTGGGAAGGCAATATCCTGATAATCAGGTGACATTGGTCAGAACAGCCCAGGCTCTGTTAGAGTCCCTGCTCGAAACAGAGTGGCCTTTAACGTTTGTGTCCAGCAAACCACATCGTGGGAGAAAACCCAAGGTGGGCTGCTTTCTGGGGTCCCTCAGTTGTAGTGCAAGTGAAGCATTTACAGTCAAAACTCCATCCATCTGCTCTGGGTAGCCTTCCTGATCTTGTGGTAGCGGTTCATATTGAATCCTGGACTTCTGTTGTCTTTTGTTTGCTATTTGTAAGTAATAAATTCACTTTATGGAATTTATGTATGAATGTGTTTGGTCTCATTGTACTCAGAAAAGTTGGTAGCCATTACACAGTGAACCCGCTTCATAATTGGTGAAAACACCTATGGCCCCCTTGCACCACAGCAAGGAGGTTAATTCAGCCAAACATAAACTTCATGTTCGAAAAACCCTGTAGCACAATTATTACCATGTGGGAGGCCTTCAACAATGGTGATGCTGATTTGAAGAACTCTGAAGGAAGAAATTTACACAAATGGATTGGGTGCACGGGAGTCCCTCCTAACTTAAAGCAAACCTTACTCCCCTCTGCCTAAAAAGAGTGGAGAGGGCAGGCACGGTGGCTCAGGCCTGTAATCCGAGCACTTTGGGAGGCCGAGGGGGCAGATCACAAGATCAGGGGTTCAAGACCAGCCTGACCAACATGGGGAAGCCACATCTCCACTAAAAATACAAAAATTAACCGGGCGTGGTGGTGGGCACCTGTAATCCTAGCTACTTGGGAGGCTGAGGCAGGAGAATTGCTTGAACCTGGGAGGTGGAGGTTGAAGTGAGTCAAGACCATGGCACTGCACTCCAGTCTGGGTGAGAGGGCAAGACTCTGTCTCAGGGAAAAAAAAAAAAAGTGGATAAGAACTGAAGCAGGTTTAAAATTTCACCTAATTGGAAATGCAAAGTTTACAAAAATAATATTTAAAATAAAATGCTAAATGAGTGCTCATTGAATTTTATGCCTCCACAAAGTAGGTTGTGAATTAACTTCTACATCTGTTGAAAGCCACCAAAGTCGGGAAGCCTCCGTATCTGAAATTCACATGTGGCTCAAATAAGCATTATACCTGGGGATACCCCAAAGTTTAAATATGGTATCCCCTGTGATATTATGAGGAATTACTGTACATAAAACAGGTTGTCTTCCTTTAACTCTGTAAATAATATTATCTTGCCTAAATTCTCCAAAACGCATCGCTCTGCAGTATCCTATAGTGGACATAGGTTTCCTGACCAATGAGCACTAAAAGTAATTGTGTGCTACTCACCTATGTTCTTATCAAAATGGAAATCCCCAAATACCACCAGTTAGAATAACATGACAGAATGTCAGGTTTTTGGAATATATAGGTTTTCTGTAAGGTTATTAGGTATTGATTCCATTTTTAAAGTAGATATCAATATTTTTAGATTACCTATTTCTCCTATGTTTTAGTATTAACAGATTGTGTCTTTTAATTCATCCAGTTGGTCTAACTTGCCAAGTTTGTGGGTTATGGAGATTGTAATATTCTTTATTATTTTATGATCCATGGGCTCTTTAATATAAAGGCCTCTTTTAATTCTTCTATTATTAGGTTGGTGCCAAAGTAATTGTGGTTTTGGACCGTGAATTTTAAATTTTTATAACTAGGCTGCAGCACATCTTTATTAATCAAAATAGAACCCATTACAATGGACTGGGCACAGTGGCTTACGCCTGTAATCCCAGCACTTTGGGAGACTGAGTCGGGTGAATCAGGAGGTCAGGAGTTTGAGACCAGCCTGACCAACGTGGTGAAATCCCGTCTCTACTAAAATTACAAAAAGTAGCCTGTGTGGTGGCAAGTGCCTGTAATCCCAGCTACTCAAGAGGCTGAGGTAGGAGAATCTCTTGAACCCAGGAGGCAGAGGTTGCAGTGAGCCAAGATTGCACCTTTGCACTCTGGCCTGGGCAGCAGAGTGAGACTAGGTCTTAAAAAAAAAAAGAAGAAACCATTACATTGAATACATTTTTGCCAATGAGAAATAAACTTGTTTATTCCATGCTTTCAGGGTTCGATGAACTCTTGGAAAGCATTTTCTGCACCCTGCTGGTTGTGTAAGTGTTTTCCCTGCAAAAAGTTGTCAAGATGCTTAAAGAAGTGGTAGTTGGTTAGTGAGAGTTCAGGTGAATATGGCAGATGAGACAAAACTTCATAGCCCAGTTTATTCAACTTTTGAAGTCCTGGTTGTATGACATGTGGTCACGCGTTGTGGAGAACTGGGCCCTTCATGTTGACCAGTGCCAGCTCCAGGTGCTGCAGTTTTCCATGCATCTCATCGATCAACTTGGCATACTTCTCAGATGTAATGATTTCACCAGGATTCAAAAAGTGTAGTGGATCAGAAGACCGGCAGCTGACCACCAAACCGTGACCATGACCCTTTTTTGGTACAAGTTTGACTTTGGGAAGTGGTTTGGAGCTTCTTCTCAGTCCAACCTGTGAGCTGGCTGTTGTATAAAATCCACTTTTCTCGATTTTATACATGTCACAATCTGATCGAGAAATGGTTCATTGTTGTTTCATAGAATAAGAGAAGATGACACTTCAAAAGGATGATTTTTAAAATATTTGGTCAGCTCATGAGGCACCCACTTATCAAGATTTTTCAGCTTTCCAATTGGTTTCAAATGCTGGATGACCATAGAATGGTCGACATTCAGTTTTTCGCCAACTTCTCGTGTATCTGTAAGAGGATCGAATTCAGTGGTTGCTCTCAATTGGTCGTTATCAACTTCTGGCCCAGAGCCTGGAGCTGAGGCTGCCATGACCACCCTGTTCTCTACCTTCTGGGGTCCCCAGGAAGTTTCCAGGACTGAATGATCCCCACAAAATACAGTGTCCAGGATGGGAGGGCTGGAGGTCAACTACCCTCCCCCGCCACCATAACCAAGAGGCCCCCATAGAGGTTGGCCCCGAGATGTGGGTCCCTGTGGGATGCAGGCTCCCACGGATACTTCAGGAGATGAGCACGGGTCCTCCTGGCTGACAGGACCTGGTGGGCACTGGCTGTGTGTGGCCTCTATAGGTGGGTTGGACAGAACTGGGCCTAACCAGGGAGCCAGAGACTGATGTGTCTTCCAGATTTCCTATGAGATCCCCTATCTGGTCATAGATGATGGTGATTGCTCTGAATCCCTGTAAGGTGTCAGGCGCTCCATTCTTACCAAGTTTATTTTATTACCTGGTAGAACTTGGCTCATAAAGAAGAAAATGGTGAAGAGGAGGACAGGAATCCTCATGGCTGAAGAAAGAAGAAAGTTTGGCTTCATTTCTAGGAGGCAGAGAAAACTTCCGTCCATGGCTCTCTAGCACCAGTGGAATGTCTCTGTTTGGATAAGAAGAGCCTTTCTGTACCTCATTGGGGATATTCATAGATAGAGGTGTTCTATGCATGCACAATTGCTTTTATGGGAGCACTGATGTGGATGCGCAGTTTTGGCCAGAAAACCTTGTTAAATGGGAACATAAGCTACAAACATTTTGGCAAAAGATGAAAGTTTATGAACAAACAACCATTTATATTGTTACAATAAATTAGACTGTGTTGAGAAACCAGTTGCTTTCGTTAATGACCAGACATTTTGTTAGTGAACACTTCCCAGACTTTACTAGCCTTGCTAAGAATTAATCACCCCACTTGCTCCTGGTCTGAAACCCCAAAGTGCTTTGTTGATGTTACAGTGCTTACTGCCTTGTATGTTAGATTAGTGAATGTATATTTGCCTCTTCCACTACTGTATGAGCTTCTTGCTTGCTAGGACAAGGCTATATTCCTCAGAGCAGAGGAGGGAGTTGAATCATGTGGCCATTTATTCTCAAATCCTCTTCACCAAGTGGAACAAAACAGAACAGCGAAAGACCACTGCACGTGGAAGCAGGAGGTCTGGATTTGGGTTCTAGATCTCTAGATCTATTACTAACTGGAGGTATGGATATAGTCAGGAAAATTGTCTTCCTTAGGTGCTTCCTTGATAGCACCTATAAAGGTTGAGATCTGTTGGATCTAGATCAGGGGATTCTCAATCATTATTATGCATAAAATCAACTGGGACAGTTGCTTTGTAATACAGATGCTTAGTTCCATCTCATGATATTTTTACTGTTTTTTAAAATTGATCTAGTATTTTTCATTAAATAATGTAAACTTTCTTAGTCTACATCAAATAAAACTCCCACCGGCATACAAATACATTGAATGATATTAGCAGCAGAATATTTAAATAAAGTAACCATATACAACTATTAAGCCACTTTTTTTCATTACTTATTATTTCATGCTGTTTGTCATCATTGTCATCATAATCAGCATCATCCTACATTGCGGAATACCCATTACGAACCATATGGCATAAACATTTTTCTTACTCATAAGGAGCATATATTCTCTATATGCATATGAAATTAATGTCTGAACAAAGTGGCTTAAACAAGGCAGAAGTTTATTTCTTTCTCACTTAAATCTATAGTTACACCTATCACGGCTGGTACAGATGCTTGCCAAATTCATTAGGGACGCAGGCCCCTTCCAGCTGTCTGCTCTGCTGTACTTTAGAAGAGGCTCCAGTTTGGCTGCTAAATGCCCACCTATCATTTTTTAATTCCAGGCACCAGGAAAGAAAATAGCCAAGAGAGAAAAACAAGGGAACATCTACCCCTCCTTTTAAATTTTTTAACCAACCCCCTCTTTTTATTTTTTTAACCCAATTTGTTGAGCTATGATTACATTTAAAAATCTGTACATGTTTAAGGTATGCATCTCAGTGAGTCTGGGGTAAGTATACATCATGAACACCACTACCCTTAAGATTATAGACATATCCTTCACCTCCTAAAGTCCCCCCCCCCATTATTATTATTATTACTGGTAAGAAATTTTGGTAAGAACACAAAATCCACCCTTTTAGCAAATTTTAAGTGTGCAATACAGTATTCTTAGATCTAAGCACTATCCTGTAAATGAGACCTCCAGAACTTACTTCTATGGTATATCTGAAACTTTGTGCTCTAACCACATCTACCCATTTCCCCTGCACCAGGGCCCCTGGCAACCACCATTCTCCTCTCTGCTTTTGTGAGTTTGTCTATTTTAGATTTCAAATGCAAGTGAAATCATATAGTAATTGTCATTCTGTGGCTGGCCTATTTCATATAACATAATGCCCTTGAAGTCCACCCATGTTGTCACAAATGACATGATTTCATTATTATGTAACACTGAATAATATTCCAATGCATATATGTATTACCCATTTATCCTGATACTCTCCCTCCACATGCCTCCCAACAGACCCCAATGTGTGTTGTTCCCCTCTCAGTATTCATATGTTCTCATTGTTCTGCTTCCACTTGTAAGTGAGAACATGCAGTGTTTGATTTTCTGTTCCCGGTTTAGTTTGCTGAGGATAATGGCTTCCAGCTCCATCTATGTCCCTGCAAAGGACATGATCTCATTCCCTTTTCCCTTTTATGGCTGCATAGTATTTCATGGTGTATATGTACCACATTTTCTTTATCCACTCTATCATTGATGGACCTTTGGGTTGATTTCATGTCTTTGCTATTGTGACTAGTGCTGCAGTGAATATGTGTGTACACGTATCTTTATAACAGAATGATTTATATTCCTTTGGGTTGATACACAGTAATGAGATTGCTGGGTCAAGTGATATTTCTGGTTCTAGGTCTTTCAGGAATCACCATACTGTCTTCCACAATGGTTGAACTAATTTACATTCCACCAACAGTGTAAAAGTGTTCCTATATCTCAACAGCCTCATCAGCAGGTAGTTTTATTTAAAAATTTTTTGAGAAACCTTCATACTATTATCCAAAATGGCCATAGTAGTTTGCATTTCCACCACAAGTATACAAGGGTTATCTTTTGTCCACATCCTCACTAATACTTGCTATTCATCTTTTCGATAACAGCTATTCTAAGAGGTGTCAGGTGACATTTCATGGTGGTTTTTGTATGCATCCCCCTGACAATTAGAGATGGTAAGAGTTTTGTCATGTATTTGTTGGCCATTTGTATCTCTTCTTCTGGGAAACGTCTATTCAGATCTTCACCTATTTAAAAAAAATTTCAACTTTTATTTTAGATTCAGTGAATGCATGTGCAGGGTTTTACATTGGCACATTGTGTGATGCTGAGGCTTGGAGTATGAATGATCTTGTAACCCAGGTAGAAAACATAGTATTTCATGGTGTATATGTTTTTCAGGTCTTGGTCCCCACCTTCCCTTCCCCTTCTTGTAGTCCCCAGTATCCGTTGTTGCCATCTTTACATCCATGTGTAATCAGCGCTTTGTTCTTACTTATAACTAAGAACGTATGGTATTTGGTTTTTTCTTCCTGCATTATTTTAGAATAATGGTCTCTAGCTGCATCCATGTTGGTGCAAAGGACATAATTTTTTAATGGTTGCATAGTATTCCATGGTGTACATATACTACATTTTCTCTATCCAATGATAGAGAAAATATTCATGTCTTTGCTATTGCAAATAATGCTATAATAAATATATGAGTGCACATGTCTTTATGGTAGAACAATTATTTTCTTTTGGATACAAGGGTCAGTCCCCATGGCTGCTGTCAAGGGCTAGGGTTGAGTGCCTGCAGCTTTTCCAGGCTCAGGGTGCAAGCTGTCAGTGGATCTATCATTCTGGGGTCTGGAGGATGGTGGCCGTCTTCTCAGAGCTCCACTAGGCAGTGCCCCAGTGGGGACTCTGTGGGGGCTCCTACCCCATATTCTCCCTCTGCACTGCTATAGTAGACATTTGCCATGAGGTCTCCACCCCAGCAGGCTTCTACTGGACATACAGGCTTTTCCATACATCTTTTGAAATCCAGGTGAAGGCTTCTGATACGGTTTGGCTCTGTGTCCCCCCACAAATCTCACCTCAAATTGTACTCCCACAATTCCCACATGTTGTGAGGGTTCCCAGTGGGAAATAATTGAATCATGGGGGCAGTTTCTCCCATATCGTTCTCGTGGTAGTGAATAAGTCTTACGAGTTCTGATGGTTTGATGAGGCGAAACCAGTTTTGCTTCTCGTGGTAGTGAATAAGTCTTACGAGTTCTGATGGTTTGATGAGGCGAAACCAGTTTTGCTTGGCTCTCATTCTCTCACTCGCCTGCTGTGATGTAAGAAATTCCTTTCGCCTTCTGCCTCCCCCCAGCCATGTGGAACTGTAAGTCCAATGAAACTTCTTTCTTTTGTAAATTGCCCAGTCTCGGATGTGTCTTTATCAGCAGCGCACTCCTGTACTTTGTGCAACTGCAGGTCTAATATCCCATGGAAATTGCCAAGGCTTATGGCTTGCACCCTCAAAGCAGTGATCCAAACTGTGTCTGGGGCCTTTTTAGCCATAGCTGGAGCTGGAGTGGTTGGGAGGTAGAATGCTGTGAGCACTGTCCTGCGCTTGCCCTGGGTGGTGCAGCCCTAGGCCCAGCCCACAAAACCAGTCTTCCCTTATAGGCCTCCAGACCTTTGAAGGGAGGGGCTGCCACCAGTCAAGGTCTCTGAAATGTCTTTCAGGCTCTTTCTTCATTGTCTTCTATTAGCATCTGCTTTCCTTTTAGTTATGCAAATGTATTCAGCCTGCTTCAATTTCAGAGGATACCAACGGCCTTAAAAGTACCATATGCCCCCTAACACTTCCTGACTTCATTTCTGCAATATATTTTATTTTTTTTACATCATCATGAATATTGAAACTTTTTATATCTATTCACTTTCCATTTGTTTTCAAGTCCAGTTTACTTCCAAATAATTTTAGAATATAGAGTCTCCATAAGACTCGAGTTTGTCTGGTTTCTTGCTGTACCCCATGACTGCGAATGCTTTCTAGTACATATAATACACTCAAAAGTACTTATAAGGCCGGATGCGGTGGCCCACACCTGTAATCTCAGCACTTTGGGAGGCCGAGGTGGGCGGATCACGAGGTCAGGAGATCGAGACCACCCCGGCTAACACGGGTGAAACTCCGTCTCTACTAAAAAAAATACAAAAAAATAGCCGGACGTGGTGTCGGGCGCCTGTAGTGCCAGCTACTCGGGAGGCTGAGGCAGGAGAATGCCATGAACCCCGGAGGCGGAGCTTGCAGAGAGCCGAGATCGTACCACTGCCCTCTAGCCTGGGCGACAGAGCAAGACTGCATCTCAAAAAAAAATTAAATTAAATTAAAAAGTACTTATGAATGAAAAAAGGAATGAATCTTCCTATTTTTCCTTCAAAATAGCCTTAACTCTTTGGTTTCCAAGTTGATGTGGGGTTTTTAGTAGTTGTCTCAAAAATCCAATCAAATTGAACAGGATGTGTCTCCAGAATGAAGTTTTGATGAGGTTCAGTATCTGTGCAATCAGGGCATGTCTCTTGGAATGTAGTGCTGATTAGGTTTATTAATTGTTTTTTCCTATATAAGGGGAAGCCAATCAGAGGATGCGTTTTCCCAGAGAAGGGGCATCAGAAGAGTTTAAGACCTTGGGGGAAGAGAGTCTTGCTTCTTGCTTGTGGGACTTGCCTTGGAAGGTAGATAAGTTCACAGCATCCTCCAATTTTTTATTTTTGGTGAGTTCTCCGAGCACTGAGATGTGAACTGGTCTCATTCCCTTACAATGATACTGTTACCAGTAGAAGAGATTCGAGTTACTGGCAGCATATCTGCATGGGTCCATAAGCAACTTCAGTCCTTGCCTCCTCAGAAGAAAGTATTTGACTGAGGGGCATACAGCGGAAAAAGAGGCTAAGTTTCAGAGCAGGAGTGGAAGTTTATTTAAAAAGGCTTTAGAACAGAAAAGAAAGGAAAATTCTCTTGGAAGAGACCCAAGTGGATGCCTGAAGGTCCAAGAGAGAAAAGAGAAGGGCCTTTAACCTTGATCCTGGGATGGGCTTGCCTCTTTCCCATGATTCTTCCTTTAGGGAAAGTTTCCGGCATGCACAGTGCTTTCCTTACCCTTTGGAATTGAGCATGCACGGTGCGTTTAGGGAGTCATGTGCATGTCCATCTGAAGTTTTCTTTCCTTTTCCAGTGGAGTGTGTCCCCGGAAGATTATGCTTTGCCATTTTTGTCTCTTAACATAAATGCCCAAGAAGTTGCTTCTTCCTGGGGTCTGCATTTAGTTAACATTTTTGATGTTAACAGGTGTAGACCACCAGGAAATGGCCTCTCTCTGGTGCTGCCTAATTGTCATTTTTAGAGGCAAAGTGATCATTAACAGACCATCACCTGACATTTCTAGTGGGTAGGGGAAGAGCCCTCTCCTGCCCTGCTCCTGCTCTTCTACCTGTAACAAGACAAGCCTTGAATATCATTAGACATGTGTCCCATCAAGGCAGCATCTCATTATTAAATTTTACTGTGTGACTTGTTACTTCACATTCTCATATTCTGTGTTCACTATTTGTGCACCTTTTCCATTTTTGTTTTGACCATATCTCATTATTTTAACTGCCTTCTCCAAGATTCTAGATCTGCATTGACCAATAGAGTAACTACTAGTCACATGTGGCTATAAACTGTAAATTAATTATAATTAAATAACTAAATGGCATATCCTTAGTAGTAATAGCCAAATTTGTGGCCAAAGTAGAAATTTTGTGACTACATATGTGTGGTAGTTACTGCATTGGACAATGTAGATACAGAGAATTCCTTTCATCACAGAAAATCATGTTGGGCATGTTGGCTGCCACTTATTTTTATTTTATTTTTATTTTTTATTTCTTTGAGACAGAGTTTTGCTCTTGTTGCCCAGGTTGGAGTGCAATGGCATGATCTCAGCTCACTGCAACCTCCGCCTCCCAGGTTCAAGGGATTCTCCTGCCTAAGCTTCCCTAGTAGCTGGGATTACAGGCATGTGCCACCACGCCCGCCAGTTTTTTTTTTTTTTTTTTCCTATTTTTAGTAGAGACGGGGTTTCTCCATGTTGGTCAGGCTGGTCTCAAACTCCTGACCTCAGGTGATCCGCCTGCCTCCACCTCCCAAAGTGCTGGGATTACAGGTATGAGCCACTGCATGCGGCCTTATTTTTAAATTCTATTTGTGTGCTTTATAGTTAAATTATATTCTGCTTATCTATATTCATTTCCTTTCACAGATTTTTCTCAGGTAATTTTTAAATTTCATTCATTTACCGTCTTCAGGAAAGTACTTAGATCATTTTTTAAAAGTAATCTACAGCAAATAATTTTTCCACGGATATTGTTTTAGCTTTATTGTGTTGGTACTTTTACATACTATATTCAGGTATTATTATTTTTCATAACTTACTTTAAAAATTGTGCCAAGTTTATTTAAAAGAGATTTCTCCCTTGATTTTCAGAGGTCAGATTGTGTCTTTCATTGTTGTTATTTTAGTTTAATTTTATTTTATTATATGTAAATATGTTGCATATTCCTTTTTTAAAAATGTGAGATTTTTTTCTCTCTCTTGTTACACAAACTTTGTATGAAGTGGTCATTATGCGCTTTAAAAATAAATATTTTGTTTCAGGGCATGGTGCTTTCACACATGCAACCTTCGAATAATTTTAAATTCCATTCCACTTTCACCATTCCTGAACTGCTTTGAATATATTGGATGTTGGAAGCCATGACAGGTTTTGACTTGCAATCCAGTCAAGATAATAGGATTTTCCATTTAAAGTGTAATCTGATATATATTCGTTTTGGTTTCATACTTTTAAAAAATCTATTCTCTTTTACTCTGTGGTGATCTTTGCTTTTCTATTTGTGCATTGCTAGAATATCGGCTGCTGTTTCCCTAGCACCTGAGATGTTACTCAACACTGTATAGTGCTGGTGTTGAGAATTGAGAGAACCTACTAAATAATAGCACTTTTCAAGACCGCAGTTCTGAATTAAAAGGAAGGGAAAAGACAGGCAAAAGAATATAGACATCAGCTATTTTTACTGAAGATCTGTTGGAGAACATGGTTTTGGTGTCCAGGAACTTGAGACCTAATACTGCATTCCTAATACTTCACTAAGGTGTGCTTAAATAGCCCTGAAAGGGCTAGGAAGTCACAAGTCTGCCTCTTAGTTGTTATGAGTGTCCTTAAAATATTAAGGGAATATTGAGGATGCAGAATGGCTCCTTCCTCATGACTTTTTAAGAGATCTGGGCCGGGCGCTGTGGCTCACGCCTGTAATCCCAGCACTTTGAGAGGCTGAGGCGGGTGGATTACCTGAGGTCAGGAATTCCAGACCAGCCTGACCAAAATGGAGAAACCTCGTCTCGACTGAAAATACAAAATTATCCAAGCGAGGTGGCGCATGCCTGTCATCCCAGCTACTTGGAAGGCTGAGGCAGGAAAATAGCTTGAACCTGGGAGGTGGAGGTTGCAGTGAGCTGAGATTTCACCATTGCACTCCAGCCTGGGCAACAAAAGCAAAACTCTGTCAAAAAACAAAAAAGAAAAAAAAAAAAAAACAAAAAAGGAGAGAGAGAGAGAGATCTGGAGGGAGATACTAAGCTGTGCAGGCTCTTATCTTGAAGTCACCAAATATGTAAGTTGTTATTCCTGCTCTGGTGAGAAGTTTGTCAATACATTTTTTCCATGAATTAATGAAAATTTTAGACTCATAACATAAGTTTTAAAAAATTTCTCCTAAAGATTGCTTGTGTATGTATGTGTTTTGAAATATATTTAATCTCTATATCTTGAAATAGTTTTTATAGATTCCACACAAGAGTCCTTTAGGAAATAAGTGTGCTTTAATTTTCTTATAATATTTGTCCTGTTTTGTCCCTGGCACAGTCTGTATATGACCATTGAAATTACTTTTAGTTCATGTTTGGGTTATAATCACACACAGATATTCTCTAAAGTCCAAATCTTATTTTGATATTCGAGGAAGAGTTTACATGGTAATAGTATTAAGGGTTACAGCTGGTTTCACTGAAGCTTTGTAGGCATTCTCTAATACCTTATTGTTTTGAAGGAATATCTGTTCTGCTTGAATTATAGACTACATAATACATGTACTGTCAGGTACATTCATGGAAGGGACAGGCAGATGGAGTCATATGTTACTGGAGTCTTGATGAACAGATGTAGGAAATAGTCCAAGGAATAAGAAAAAAGTTGATATTGAAAAGTGCTTGTTGAAGTCTGTAAATGTGCATTAAAATGTGGCAGTAAAAATAGACACAGTGAAGTTTGGGAACTGGGGTCTAAATCCTGGAGTCCCCAGAATCATAGAGAACCTTGGTTAGGGGAGTAATTTTGTAAAAAAGCAAGAAGAGGCAGTGACAAGGCAGAATATAATTAAAAGTATTGCTGTGTCATTTTCTAGTTTTGTAATTTTGTCATATTTGTCAAACTCTGTTGATCATTTATTAAACTGGTAAATAAACTATAATCAGCAGGGTTATTATAAGGGTTAAATAAGGAAATTTGTGTATATCTGTAAGCACAATGTCACAATTAATACAAAGCTACCCTTTTTATTTTTCCTGGATTTCATGTACAAATAGGTCAGTTAATTTTTTGTTTATGACACATAATTATCATTTGCACATAAAATATATTTAATTATTTTTATATTTTTAGCAGGGAAATAATACATGCATGTTTTCCCCCATCTCAAACACATGCGTTCATATAAACATATCCATCTATATACCTACATATCTATGTATGAATATACACATGAACATCAGTATTTCTCAGCAAATATGTATCATGATAATCAGAGATATTGCAACTAACAAAGACTAATATAAACCATGATTGCAAGAATTTTAGATACCACCTTAGTAAAATATCAGATTGAGCTGCTAAATTTCTCTCAGCCCTAAGTCATTTTGTATTTTCTGAGCATCCTAGAGGATTGTGACTGTATACACAGGACAGAAACACCATGACGCAGGGTACTGCTGCGAATTTCTGATGCGGGGGATTTTAAGGGCTAGATCAGCAGGATGGGAGTGTTGACCCTCCAAGTGAAATAAATTCCTGAGTTGATTATCCCCATCCTAAAACAGATTGTGTGTGTGTGTGTGTGTGTGTGTGTGTGTGTGTGTGTGTGTGTGAGATACAGAGTCTTGCTCTGTCGCCCTGGCTGGAGTGCAGTGTTAGGATCTCGGCTCACTGTAATTGCCTCCTGGGTTCAAGCAATTCTCCTGCTTCAGCCTCCTGAGTAGCTGGGATTACAGGCAAACACCACCATGCCCAGCTAATTTGTGTATTTTTAGTAGAAATGGAGTTTCACCATTTTGGCCAGGCTGGTCTCGAACTCCTGACCTCAGGTGATCCACCTGCCTTGGCCTCCCAAAGTACTGGGATTACAGGCGAGAGCAACCGCACTTGACCCTAAAACAGATTCTTACTTGATTGATTTCTGAGTTCCAAGGGGAAATACAAAAGTCAAAATTGAGAGAAAGTAAAAGTAGAGTAAGGTTTCAGAAGGCTGTGATTGGTGTTGGAGAAACATTGCTAGGGCATAAAGCTGGGATAATAAAATCTGAGAAATCCCACAGTGTTTATCTACAGGTGGAAATCATATTCCACATGTAGGCGGAGTCAGGGATCCCTGTGTTTTAAAATTAGTGAGGGAATTGAATATCTGGACTTGTGTCAATTCACATACAAAACCCAGTGCTTTTGATGCTCTCATTCATAAGATATCTGTGTTCCTTCTTTGTCAGAAACCACAGTCATAGGCTTCCTAATTTTGACCTTGGGGAAAGAGGAGAGGCCTCTGTGTGTTTGTGTCTGTTGGTCAGGCTGTGGTGCAGGTGGTGTCACCCTTCAGTGAAGGTCTGGCTTTTCATCACAGGTTGGTCTGAAAATTATGTACAAGGCTGGTGTCTCACGTGTTCTTTCTCCAACCTCAGCTTTTCTTAGTGCCTGAAGCGTCTGCAAGTGGAAATCCAGAAGAAGACAGAGAGAAACTGAGTTCTTGACAATGCATTCACTAGTGAGTGGGGGATGGCTCTTTCTACTGAAATTATACCCATATTGCTGGCAAATGGGCAGTTTTCTCCAGTTTGCATGGGTGTTTCATTTTTATTCTTTTTTTTGTTTGTTTTTATGATGCAAAATCCACCCAGCCTGGGTGTTCCAAATGCAATCAGGAGACTTTCAGGTATCTGGCCTCCAATTAAGTTTTCTCAGGACTCTAGGTTGGGTATCATGTGTCAATGATTCCTAAATTATCAATATAATTTCTAATATTACACTACTTTATTCCAGCCCCTATGCAGGCTATTTACAAGAAAAGACATGGAGGTCTCATTTATGTATTTCTTTTTCTTCTATCCATCCTATAACCTCATAGGGAAATAATTGACCCATTAACTGTCCCGTTGGCTGAAATAGACTTAGGATTGTGATGAATGCAGGCAATAGAGATGCGTGAAGAGCAGAAGATCACAGCCCAATAATGAGGCTGATGTTCGAGCAGCTGAGTTCAATAAATCCCGTGTGATAGGCCTTGGGCAAGAGCTGCACAGTGTTGAGGAAAAAGGAGAGTTTGATAAAATATATTTATGCTTTTAAAAACTTTGCAAAAGGACAACTAAAGAAGTCATTATTATTCTTATCCCCATTCGTTTTGCCTTTTGATAATTAACTTTTTGCCTTCTGGTAACTGAAAGTAACATATAAGAAATACAATTACTTAATTATGGTTGCACACTCAGGAGAAGGAATATAGTAGATATAGTACAATTTAGAGTTCTGTGGAAATGCTCTATAAGGGCTGGTTAGAAAAAAACAAAACAGTAAAGAGGCCTTTTTATCCTTGAACGAGCCAAGTGACAAGGTAAAGTTAAAAGAGAGGCAGTGATAACTGATGTTTGGGTTGACCAGAGAAAGTTGAGAACAGGAGGCTTCATATCACAGGAATCATCAGACTAAGACTTCCTCAGTATAGCAGCCTCAGCGGTCTTGTCTTGTGCGGCTGGACTGTCTTTAAGCCTTGTCATGAACACCTGAATTGCATAACATTAGAGTGACTATATGTATGAATTGAATCCTATATTCTGTGTAAAACTTGTTCAGTTCTGAAGAATGCTGGAGTCTGGTTCATCACTTTCTAATTTTTTAATGAATAAGGGACCAATGACCTGTATTTAATAAATATTTGCTAGCTAGGAAACATGTTTTCTATTACTTCTTTAGATTATTCAAAACACACAATAGGTCTTTTAACCATTTGATTGGGGAGAAACCTGTGTTTTATCTAGAGAAACAATTCATTTAATCATGGTCGTGTTTAAAAAGTAGTAAATCATGGTTATTTGCCTTGTGACAAATCTGTAATTTACTTGAAATTCATGGTAAATTTGTTTTATTTATGAAGGTTCAAGTGAAAATTTTATAATCAGTTATGTACAGGTGATTAACACATTACTAAAAAATATCTGGGCTATATTATGCCACATCTCATGCTATATTTCTTCATAGGAAAGTTTAATGGAGTAAGAGTGGGTATGTCTCTGTGAGTGAATTTGAAAGGCAGATACCAGCTTAGTATTGAGAATGAACTGGCTGGAACCTAAAACACTGAGTGTTCTGCATACCCAGCTCCTACCTATGTCATTTCAGCCTTCCTCCTCTGGACATTAAAAGGGATTCTCTGTCTAAACTAAAATTTCTGTGATGCTTTAGAACAAAGTGACTTTTGAAGATGTAGCTATTGACTTCACCCAGGAAGAGTGGGCCATGATGGACACATCCAAGAGAAAGCTGTACAGAGATGTAATGCTGGAAAACGTGTGTCACCTGGTGTCCCTCGGTGAGTCCCTCAACATTCACATACGTATGTAGACACACATTGACTCATTCATTCGATAAGTGTTGGAACAGCTTCCCCATATCTCACTCTAATCTCTTCTCTGATTCTCTCACAGATCTTATCTGAAAAAAGTTTGAGCTCTCTAAATCTGTCTAAAGAAATATCTTTATTTTATTTTATTTTATTTTATTTTTTTTGTTTTATTTAGTGTGTCACGCAATTAGAATGTAATCTTGACAGGGATTTCATGGTTTCCTTGGTACTCAGTCTCTAATACTCAGAACAGACCTAGGAACTTAATGAATATTTTCAATGTATTAAATTAAATATTTTCTAAATAACTCTCTGCTTCAGTCGCTATGCTTAGGCTGAGACCAATTAGTGAAAACAATAGCAATATCTTTTCTGTATAGAACACCAATTATTTTTGTAAATCGAATGTTTTTTTTGTTCTGCATGAGAATAATAATAAACATACTGTGCAGAGGTTTAATTAATCTCTTTCTGAAAAGACTGTGTATTATGCATTGTGTCTTGGAACTTAGGCATGGACTCAGCATTCATAGGTCCTGACTGTTTTGAATTTCCTTTTCCTGATGGACCTTTTGTTTGGATTTATTTTCTAGTCTCACGTTGGGTCAGAAAAATCCTGGGGAGTTTTCTGTGTTCTAGGTCTTGTGGTCTGAGCTGACCTTCACTGTTTTTATTCTTCCTCAGTAGCCTGCCTTACAGTTGGTGATAATGCACATTTATTGACAGTGAACTCAAAACACATGTACTGTTTCCACTAACAGGGTACAGAGAAGCAAATCCTATATAACTTTGCAGCTGGAGCAAGGAAAAGAGCTCTGGTGGGAAGGAAGAGAATTTCTCCAAGGCCAGAATCTGGGTAAGGAACAAGGTCCTGTGCTCTAACAGGAGGAAGTGCTTTGTCAATGAATAATATCAGTCAAATATTAATTAGCAGTTTTATTAAATGAGTGGTAATTTCTAAAATGTAGGTTAAGCTACTGGAGCAGAATTCCTTAGATGTTATTATCATTTTGTTCATATGTCAGATGCTACTCTTGTGTCCTCTTGCCTTTTCTTTTACTTTCGGGAAAAGGATAATTCATGTACCTGTTGGGGTTAAACTGTCACATGCTGACTCTTTTCCCGATACCCCTGTGAAGACTATCCCTCTATTTACCTGCCTGATATCTCATCTCCATTTTATCTCTTTTCACATTTTAATTTTAAAGCACTTTTCTAATTGCTGACGCTGTACAATCTGTTTCTTCTATTGAAGTATTTTCTTCATTTGACACATTTGCCACATCTAAGTGTCAATTTTCGAAAAAAAGTAAAAGGGCCTTGGGGTTTTTCAAACAATTTTATTACCATAATACCAAGGTAACAATTTATTTTTCAATTATTTCAGACAAGGAAAGTGCCCTTCAGAAAAAAACACACGATATTCATGCATCCTATCAGAAAAGACGCATCCACCGGTATGACAATGGTGAGTTTTATAGCTGTGTACACCAGTCATCTAAGTTAAAGACCTGGTAATGGGTTAAGTTAGTAATGACGCACAGTCACCTGAGCGTAATTAGGCTGGCATTAAGTGGTTTCTAAGCAAAAAAAAATTTGATAGTTTGAATTCAGTGAATAAAGTGACCTGTGTTCTAAACCATTAACATGAGATCTTTAAAATAGAACAAGTGCATATACATTGCTCATGTTCAGACTTTGAAAGATATTGATATCATCACAATCAATGGAATAACTCTGCAGTTGGGATCTTACAAAAGAGAAAATATCTGTGTCTGCAGGAGACAATGTGTACGCAAGTGTCAATCGAGAAAAGTGACGAGACAAGTCCCAATCATTTTAGGAGATTTATTTGCCAGAGTTAAGGACATGTACCTGGGGGACAGGTGTATACCTTTCTCCAAAGATGATTTTCTCTAAATTTAAAGGGGGAAAGGGTGGGATATTGAGAAGTACACAATTTTCATGTAAAAGGTGCGTAGAAAAAAATATTCATGCATTTTTCTGGCTCAGTGAATCTGGATTTTTTTTACATAAGATGACATAAACAAATGAGGCAGAGGAATAATGCAGGAGAGCTGCATTTTATATAAGACAACATAGGCAAAATGGGGCAGGGAAACAATCGGATATGCATTTGTGTCTGGTGAACTGGGGATGACTGCGCCTATAAAGACAAGCTGTCAGTTTGCATTGCCATGGTGTAACTTTAACAGCTCATGAGGAATTTCCTTGTGGGCAAAATATGGGGGAGGCATGTAGCTTTTCATCTTGTAGCCATACTATTTAGGAACCAGAAGGAGGAGGCAGGTTTGTGTGACCCTGTTCCCAGCTCGATTTTTCCCTTTGGTTCAATGAGTTTGGGGTGCCAAAATTTAATTTCCTTTCACACAAGTGACATTGGAAAGATTTCAACTGGGCTCTACCACTGAATAGTTGGTCTAGAATTCAAAGGTGGTGAAATGAATGTATAGATGTATGTTGGTAAATCATTAAGAGCTTTTAATCTTTGTCCCTAAAGGAGAACTCTCTCATTCTGGAGGATCCCTTTGAATGTAATGATTTGGAAGAAGATTGCACTCACAGTTCCACAATGACTCAGCGTTTGTTAACTCAGAGTGGAAAGAAACCCTACATCAGCAAACAGTGTGGAAAATCCCTTAGTAATCAGTTGTTCCTTAAACCACATAAACAAATTCATACTAAAGGTAAATCATATCAATGTAATATATGTGAAAAGGCCTATACTAATTACTTTCACCTTAGATGGCACATGACTCTCACTGGAGAGAGGCCATATGCATGTCATCTATGTGGAAAATCCTTCACTCAGTGTTCTCACCTTAGAAGACATGAGAAAACTCACAGGGGAGAGAGACCGTAGAAGTGTCATCAGTGTGGGAAAGGCTTTATTCAAACCTTTAATCTTCGAAGACATGAGAGAACTCACCTTGGATAAAAGCGTTATGAATGTGATAAAAGTGGGAAGGTCTTCAGTCAAACCTCTGGCTTTAGAGGACACACAAGAATTCACACTGAAGAGAAACCACATGCTTGTCTTCTATGTGGGAAAGCCTTCAGTCTATCTTCTGACCTTAGATGATATGAGAGAACACGCACTGGAGAAAAGCCATATGAATGCCATTTATGTGGGAAAGCCTTCAGTCAGTGTACTAATCTTAAATAACATCAGAAAATTCACCCTGGAGGGAAAATGATAATTGTCTTCAGAACATATTCTGACTTTAGATGACATGGTGTTAGGAATGACGAATGTAAGGAATATGGAAGAGACTTCAGCTGCAGTTGTAACATCTAAACATGCCAAAGGACTCACATTTTGAAGAATTACTATAATCAACATGGACGTTACTTCAGTTACCTTTATTCTTCAGTCCACATCAATAAATTCATATGGAAGAGAAATTGTACGACATATATGTACCAAAGGCTTGTTAGTGATCTGATCATAAATGACACGAGAGAGCTGAAACTGTCAACATAATAAACTAAAAGTCTTCAGCAACAGTTTTAATAACTTAAAACGTGTGGGACTTTCAGGTAGAGAATCTCTAGCTCTGCGTTCAGTGTGAAAATGTTTTTATGTGCAATTTGTTGCCAAATAACGTAAGAAAACTTTACTTGGATGAACCCTTTATTTGTATTTTCTGAGAATAAACATTCAGCCAAGCACTAGGCTTGATGTTCACAAGAAAACACAGTGATAAAATGCTGCTAAAATGGAAAATAAGAGAGGAAATCCTTTATAAGCTAAATAAGAAGGGAAAGTCTTTCCAAGGGCAATGAATTCTCTTGGAATACCAAACACTTCTTACTGGAGAAGTTATGCCTTGAAAAATCAAGAGAAATCCTTTCTTCACAGAGTAACGCTTGTGGCACATGTGAGATTTCACACTGGACAAAACACGGTTAGCATCTTGAAAGGAGAAGATTCTTTAGTGGTAATTCATTTCTTAGTTAACATTAAGTTTCTCACATTGAGGAGCTATTAAAATTGAAAATCACCATGGAGAAACCTGATAGGTTTCTCATCAGAAAAGTGAGTCAAGAAGGTGGACCTCTAGAAAAAACTCTTAACACATAGTTTGGCAAAATAATTCAGAAATTTGAGAAAATGTCTATTCATAAAAATGCAGCACATAAACGTATAATAGCAAAGTGACCTGGGCATAAATTGAATGCAGAATTATATATGAAATCTCATTAAACATTTCCAAAATATCAATACTTACAAATATTCAAAGAATACAATCGGTTGTTGGAAAAACTTAGTGTGTTGGTAAAGTCCTTCTTTCATTTATGCAGCCCTAACAAATTGATTTGCATCTGCACTCCTCGGATTATGGGTCGAGATTCTACCCCAACTTCTGAGTCTCCCCAGTCTTCAACGGCTCTTTCCTCACAGCTCACCTCCCTTTACTTCCATGTCCACTAAAACCACTTGTTTCCATCCAACCCTGGAACTGACACATCAGGGATCTTCAGCCCCACTTGCCAGATTTCTCAGTGTGTCATTGCATAGATTTAGCAAGGAAACGGAGGCTGGATCAAAGACACCCAGTATATGCATTTGGGTGTCCCCAGCCTTTGCCTCTGTCTCTGAGTAGTTACCTGGGATCAGAGAATAAGGCAGCCCTGCTCTTCTATCCCTCAGAAATCTCTTGAAATTTTGTCCCTGAAGCCTCTCTAAGTGGAGGTAGCAGTTCATCTCATGACACCCCAGAGTTTACTCAGGTAAGTCCTGAGTTATTACACAGAGACAGACACAGCTGTGTTCCTTTTACTTCTGTCCAGAAGGTAAAACACCAGCATGCTAAAACAGCCGAACCTGTCAGCCACCATGCAAGCCTTTCCTATATTTGATTCAATGTACTTTTCCAGAAGCAAAATGAAGGTTCTCACAGACGGGGCCTCCTCTGCCTTGTCCTCAGAATTGGAAAATGTATTGTCCATCAAGGAGCCTCAGTACTGAAGCTAAAACTCAAGAGAAAACGTTTCCTGAATAATAAGTGGGATGATGACTTGAAATCTTGCAAAACAGGCACAATCTTAATACGATAGGCCTTACTAAGGCTAAATGGCCTTATCCATGGTTGAAATTGACACATCATTATATTTAAAAATCTCCACAAGTGATTGATTTTACTCAGCAGCCAGGGTTTATGTCAAGTGTGAGGATAACGAGCAAGAAATTCGAGCCCTTGGCAAACTGGTTGGAGAGGCAAGGATTGTGTCCAGGTAGAGCTCATAACATTATTTATTGTTTAATCTATTTAATTAAATATGTAATTTACCCTCAAACTGTGGCTGACATTCTATGTAGTCCTGAGCCACATTAAGATGTACTATTTGTGCTGTGAAATTCTACGGGATTTGACAAATGCATGGTGGCAATTCTCCAGCATTAAAGCATAACACAGAATGCTTCTCTTATTCAAGCTCTTCTTCCCTTCACATAGAGGGAATCAATCGACTTTTGTATACTAACTTTCGAATTTGTTTCTTTATTCCCATCTTCTTTAATTAAAGCACAAGATATCGTACTCAATTTCCATTTGATCTTCCAAAAGAAAGGTACTGAATAATCCATACCTGAATTTCATTGATTCAGACTCAGGTCCACCGCTAAGCAGTAAAGGCCAAACGTCCTGTGCTGCCACCTCATGGCCGGCAAAGGGCAATGAAACCCATCGGTCCGGCCATGCAGGGCGCATGCGCGGTCTGCTTGCCGCGGCGAGCCGGGTCTCCAGGGAGGACCTGAGTTTTCTTTACCCAGGGTGAGGAAGGCGCCGCCGCCCTGGCTTTGGGGCTGGGGCCTCTGGGGAGGTTCCGGGTGGGGGCGTTGAAGAGGCAGCTCTTTTTGCAAGGCCCAAGATGGCGGGCCTTGCACAGGCCGCGCTGTTCCGCGCCCTCAGGGCGTCAGTATCCCGTTGGGGCAGGATGCCCCCGCTGGGCCCGGAGCATCCTTGGCGCTGCCCTCGCAGAGCCGCGCTGAGGTTGAGGTGGCGCGGGGGGCCCGGGCTCCGCGAGGAGCGGCAGCAGCGAGGGCTGGAGGACCCGGGCTCCGGGGCTGCGGGGCGTCTGGCCTGGGTGGGACTGAGCCCATCCAGGGACTGGGACTCCCGAGTTTTGGTGCGGGTGGATCCTGGGCAGGCTCAGGACCAAGTCCCTCTCCTTCGACCAAGGAGCGCCCAGAGGCCGGCGGGAGCTCCAGGTTCACCTCCTCCTCCTTCAGGTGTTTACTTTTCCTTTATTTCTGGAAGGCCAGAAATTGGCGCCATCCTTCACATCGGTGAATCGGGACCCTAACACCCATTACCTCAGGTTTATTGTTATTGCTATTAACAGTGTTGGTGGCATTATCACTAAGATCATCATTGTTGTTATTGTCATTCATGATTATTAGCAGGTGTGTTCATCATTTTGTCTCACTATGCTTTTTTTTTTTTTTTTGTGATTGGTTTTGTATGACGTTGAATTGAACTTCTCTAATCTTGACTAGTGTTGTCAGATTCCTGAAGAGCATTCCGGAGGACAGCCCCTGCCTTTAGTGCAGCCACAGAATTTCGTGGGCACAGGAGAGCACCTAGAATATTCCCCTTTCATTGCACAGCAGCTTTGGGAAATGGTGGCTGCCTGGCTCTGAGATGAGGTGGAAAAGACCGGATACTGGGGCAAGTGATATCACCTCCACTGGTGTTTTTATGAAGCCAAGTGCACTGTCTCCCACGTAGACTTAGAATAAAATCTGATGGCTCTAAAAGGCCATATTTGCCCTTCCTGGACTTCCTGGGAGCCTTTAAATCTTGTGTGGTTCCTAGAGTGGTTAGGTTGCCATATCTGTGCCTCGTATGGCAGCACCAGTCTTTTCTGGGCCAACAAGGGCACTTAGAATGTTTCCAGAAGCTCAGGCATGCTGTCTCTGTTCCACCCTTCTGTTCAATGGCAATTCAATGGGTCCCTGGCTGACATAGAACATCCTGCAGAGGGATGGGCTTGGGTGACTTCCTGGCCAGCCTTTCCAGGCAGTTATCTTTGAGAAACTTGAAGAGACTCACAGAAGCCATTCACTGGTATTTCATGACTGCAAGTGGGGTTTCTGGTTCCTTGAGTTTACTTAGAATATTTGAATGGCTCTGAATGGCCAAGAAACCCTCTCTGGTCTTGGAAGCTGCCAAAAGCTATTACTGGGCCTTGGAAGAGTCTTTAAAATTTTTCCAGGTACAGCTGAGAATAGGAAACTTTTCCAGGTCTAGCCCAACCAGCTCAGGTCGAGTCCTGAAAAACTGGTGGGTATTGGGGGAGCTCATCTTATAAAAGAGCAATTGGTGGCAAAGCTGGGTCTCCAGGACAGCTGTGTGTGTATATGTCTGCAGAGCATGCCTTGTGGTCATCTTTAGTAACTGAACACCATTTGTGAATGGATAAACTATATTCCTTGCTGTACAATAATGAAAAATCCATACTAACAATGGTACTAATAAAAATATTGATGAATATTAACAGGAATGATGATCATCATGATACTAGTACTAGTGGTTATAATACTGATAATAATACTAACCCTATGGACTTGGGACATACAAGTTTTCCCTAAGTGGATAATAGGCATAAATATTTGGTGGTGTAGGGTTATTTCAAGTCCCAGAAAGCAAGGATGAACATCTAGAACGAGAAGAAAAACAATCTGGAGGTTGACATGTGCACACCTGGGGACTCCTGTGTTAACTTCTGCTGTTTCAGCCTAAGAGGGAATGTTAATATAACCCTGGTCCTGCAACACCATGCTGACCAACACCTACCAGCTTTCAGGAGATAAGATAGCTGGCTGATGGGGCAGGGATCCAGAGAAGATACGTGTCCAGACCCGTACATTTGCCCAGCGGCCGAGTTCATGACAAGCAAAAAACCCCAGGACAATGTCATTCCCAGCCACCTGACTGTCATCTGCTCTTTCATGGTCCCTCTCTACTGGTACCTCTAGGCACTGGCATGTCCTCCAGAGGCTGTAGGAGGGCATCATACTCAGTACTCTCCCACCTGCAGGAGGCAAGAAAGATGGAAAGAGCTAAATACCATGGCTTCTGGGTTCTTTTTGGTGGGCATAGCATATTTTGCATTTGCTTTACTAATGGTGGAACCCAGTCAGTGGTTTGCAATACAGCTCTGGATGACTCTGGACACCTGTAGAGATTTTGACAATTTCCAGAAGGTCACAAGTTCTTGGAGGACTTTTTCACAAGTTCTTTGACTGAAAAAGTGGCTCAAAGAACTACTGTACTGACTTAGAAAATATTGCAGAGGCTGGGCGCGGTGGCTCATGCCTGTAATACCAGCACTTTGGCAGGCCGAGGCGGGCAGATTTCGAGGTCAGGAGTTTGAGACCAGCCTGAAACCCCGTCGCTACTAAAAATTCAAAAATTAGGCAGGCGTGGTGGCATGCACCTGTAACCCAGCTACTCAGGAGGCTGAGGCGGGAGAATCGCTTGAACCTGGGAGTCGGAGGTTGCAGTGAGCCAAGATTGTGCCACTGGACTCCAGCCTGGGCGACAGTGTGAGACTCTATCGCAAAAAAAAAAAAAAAAAAAAAAAAAAGAAGAAGAAGAAGAAGAAGAAAAAGAAAATGTTGCAGAGACCCTGGTGAACAGGTAGTCCCTCTCCTGCCACTCCAGGTAAAAGTTTCTTGGCCACAAACCTGATTTAGCGGTATCCCTTCATCTTAGGTGGGTAACAGAAAGCCATTCATGACCTATCCAAGCATGGAGGGGGAATTTGACTTAGAAAACTTTTAGGTGGACTAGTTGGTGAAAGAAAGTGCATTCTAGGGCTCACAGGCCTACACATAGAGTTCCTAGCACATAAAGCATATGTATGAATTCTTTCTGAGCCCATGGCAAGACCAGGGTGCACTTCATCCATCTACTATGCTGGTATGAATAGGTACTTGCCCGAAAAAGAAAAGAATAAGTCAGGAAGCCCATTCTTCTACAGGACACCAGCTGGTACAGTAGGAGTCTTGGGGTTGCTGTGGTATGTATGTTTTCAGGTTGTCTTTTAATCATCTTCAGCAAATTCAACAGTCTTCAGAACATAAACAAAATTATTCAACATTGCCTAATAACTACCACAAATGTATCCATGATAAAGAACTGTACCCACATAATAATAACATTAATAGCAATCACAATGGTGTGACATAAATGTCATTTTAATGAAGAGAATAATAAAAAAGCAGATATTTAAGAGCATATTCCTGTAAGCCTGTGACATTGTTCCCATATGAGCCCTCATGTTATTGATTACAGGGAGAGGCTTGGGGCTGCATCTTGAAATATCTTCTGTGATGGCAAAGAAGAGTGGCAGTAGGGAGAATAATTCTGAGCCACACGAGGGCTTGGGCAAAAGTGGAGATGCCTGTGCCACGTGGAAATACATTACAAATGGACTATGGAAAAGGGTCTGGCCAGAGTCTTGCCTGACACAGGTCATACAAAAGCTTTCAGTAGTTCGCCCCAAGAAATGACTGGTCCAGGCTGTAGATGAGAAGCACTGGGCAGACAGATCCACACCCGCTTCCTGAGTCTCAGAAGTCTGGTGTGCATCGAACATTAAGCCCCCAAGCCTACTGAGACTTCACCTCCTGGCTGGTCTTCTACCATCTGATTCTTGAGCCCCATCACGTAAGTGCCATCTCCATACTGGAATTGCTGACAATGTCTGATGGAGGGTTTCACCCTGGGTACTCAGTACCAGCAATGGATGAAATACCAGAAGGAAGGCTCCAGGGCTTCCATAGAAGACACATTCTAAAGTTGCTTGGGTGATCAAATGATCATCTCATAGATTTTCAGCAGAACTGCAGCATTTTGTGAATACCTGAGTGAATGCAGAAAGTATCCAGACGCATGGGCATTCTAGGAAGCTCCCTGTGTAAATCAAATACAAGGAATATCTACTTCTGGGCTCAAAAGCTAACTTAGATAATAAGGAAAGTGAGATGCTGGCAGAAGGCAAATAACTCCACTTCAGTTCCTGAGAGAAAAATGGTTCTGTAACCTCTGAGTTTATTTAGAAAAAGTTTGGAGCCTCAGGAAGACCAAGTATATCATTCCTGATGTTTCCAGGGCAGATTGGACTGCTTAGGCCTCTGAGACTATTCTAAGTCCTCTCAGGTTTCCATGGGAAACCGTAACTCTACTCCTAGAGCTCACACCACCCCCGAGCAAGCTCATTGTTTTCTAAATATTCCAAGGAAGTCCATCCAGGTATGCCTGTATTGGTGAGTTTCACCTTGGACTGGCAGGAGAACTCTGAGAATGATACATCCTGACTTCACTTGATAAAGGTAGGGGAGCCACGAAGTCCAGATCTGGAGAGCACCTGAAACACCAGATGGCAGAAGGACAGTAAGGAGGTGAAGTCAGCTATGGAGTTGGAGCTTCATGTTTAATGCATGTAGGATTCTGAGTTCCAGGACTGATGGGCTGGTGGGGATGAGATACGTGTCTTCTTTGCAGGGAGCCAGGCCAAACCAGCCATCTGGTTGCACTACTGAAAGCTTTTGTGTGCCCAGTGGTAGGCAAGACACAAGTCAAACTCTCTTCACCTCTGGCTGGTAGTCCTTGACTAGAGACGTTTGCACACAAGTGGTCCTATTAGCCGATGCTCTCCTGTGGCTTGCTTTCCTTTCACCTGTTTCTCATGTTTGCCGTCATGGAACACATTTCATAGTGAAATTCTTTGACTCTGACTCCGAATTACACAAGGAGGACCCAATTTGTGAACTTTTCATATATTTAGGAGAATCTCCACATTGATTTTTGTATCCTTATGTTCATATTGTCACCAGTATTAAAATTCTTACTATTTAGGTCATTGCGTTCACTATCATAATTATTAAATATTTTTCATTTATCATTTATTTTTATTGGTTAATTTTTGTGGCAGCTGTTATATAACAATCACTAGAGTTTCTCTATTCATGAAAGATGTCCACGTTAATGGAGGTAACTAGGAGTGTTACTTTACAGGTATGTAAACACAGATAATCTTGGCTGAACTGTGGCTATATTGTCTGGTGTCCCTTTGAAGGTGAAGCCTCTTGTGTTATTCTAAGTGACCTCTGGAGACAGAAACTGTCTCATAATTGCAGGGACGACTTGAGAAGGCATCCTGAGCCTATGCAGAAATGCAGAAGCACTTCCATGATCTAAGCAACCTATGTGAAGGCCTGAAAGCCAAAGCAAAGCTGTCCAACAAAAAGTTTTCCTAGTAACACTGGAGGTCCATCAGTCACTCCTCCTGGTCTGGAAATGCCAGAAATGTCCTCCATGGTTCTTGTGAGGGTCCAGATCTTTTCAAAATCACCTCAGGAGCCACAAAACCACTCCATCCTACCTGAAATTGCAGAATGACTCTTCTTTTGACCAGAGTCTCAAAAATATATTCATTGATAGTTTTGATTCCTGGGAGCCGCCATTGCTTGCAAAAGATGTGCCAGAGACTAGACATTTTCTGTCTCCTCACTTGTCCGGGGAAGACTGAAGTTTTTCTGAAACCCAGAAATGGGAATCTGACCCTCTGAGCAGCCCCAGGATTTTCTAAGTCTTCCAAGCAGAGTGGAAGTTCTGGTGAGGACCCATTGTACCCCCGATGGTCTGGAATCACATAGGATGATGTGTTTAAACAACTCTATGTGGAGATATATTTTCTGAGATATTCCAAGGAGGAGGGACACAACTGGACCAGATGTTAAAAGGGCAGCTGAGCATTAAGTGCCTATGTAGTGTTTGCAGCTTAATGTCCCATGCAGAAGGGGACTCTGGGCTCTTGTGTTAGAATTCAGTGTAATTCTGGGGTCCTGCTTTTCTTCCAGGAAATCCCACTTCCATCTGGATGTCTGGATGAACTACTGAAAGCCACTGAGTGTCCTGCAGCAGGTGAACTGTGGCCAGAGCCCAAGGATGAAGGGGGCTCCTTCCGTCTGTGACTGTGAAGAGGAAGCCTGAGGTATAGCAGACCCAGGCCCCAGAAGGATGGAAAAAATGAGGTAGGGAGTGAGGGGACCTCAGAGGAAGACTGAGGTCTGCAGAATCCCAGGGTCAAGGAGACAGTGCGGTGTCGTGGTGGTGTCCTTGATATTCGAAGAGGGGCGATAATCCATCTCCTGAGTAAAAGCTTCATATGGGGTGAGGAGGGGAGAAGTAAACAGAGAGGAAGCAGGGAAGGCCAAGACAGCGACCAGCCTTAGAGCAATTTTAACCAGAAATGGACACAGACCCTGGACCCCATCGCGAGGTTGCAGGCCAAGGACCGTCTCTAGGCGATGCATAGCTCCCTTGTGGGGTTAGTGGGAGTAGGCATTGTGACGTCTGCAGGGGTATGGAAGGCTGGGCGACGGGAGCAGCTTACTGGGCTGGACCAGAAATACTGAACTTCTTTTCCATCAGTGAAATCCACTTCTGGGTCAGAAAAAACTGCAAGTTCTGGAGGGGCAGGGCCTAGGAGGAGGTCAGGGCCTGAGCCTTCCTGGTTTGACCCCCCTACCCCCCGTGTTTCTGGGTCTGTCCTCACTTCCACCCAGCGGATCTTGAGTATCCTCCTTTGAGTCCCCACGAGTGTGTTGTGTGCGGTGGGGCCAGGCTGCTTCATCCACTGCACGTTAAATGTTTCCAATACTTTCTGGCCAAAGTTTAGAGTTGCCAGACCACTGACTTTGAATGTTGACCTGGTTCCTTTTGAACAGAGTAAAATCTATTGAAGTTTAACGTCACCTCTTTTCATGGATGGTGAAGAGGCAGGCTGTTCAGGCGCAACTGCCTTCAGGTCTGGAGTGCGGCGGAGGTCACTGTGGGTGGTGGGTGAGTCCGGAACCTCTGTGGCTCTAGACTTTCAAATATTTCATTTTTTCTTTTGTAGTTTTTGTTTGTTGCTTGCTTTTTTCACAATGGGAACTGGAATGTAAGATGCAAAACTAGCCTGTGGGGGACATGGATTTTCACAACAGTAACCATAGAGTGTAGTTTCCATTTCTATTCCCTGTTCATGTGGGAGGCAGAGAAGGAAATCAGGTGCTCAGTTCTAGGGACATCACAGGACTAGGACATGTACAGTGAGGGTGGAAGGCAGAGGCATTGCTTTAGGAGAATAAAATTACTGCATGCACACACATATGTATGTATATGGACGTATGTACACAAATATGCATATTTATAGATTCTGTTCTCCCTCTCTCTATATAATTTTCTTTATTTCACACTTGATATGATTTTTTTTAATTATACTTTGTGTTCTAGGGCACATGTGCACAATGTGTAGGTTTGTTACATATGTATACATGTGCCATGTTGGTGTGATGCACCCATTAACTCAGCATTTACATTAGGTATACTTCCTAATGCTATACCTTCCCCCTCCCCCCACCCTACATCAGGCCCCAGTGTGTGATGTTCCCCTTACTGTGTCCAAGTGATCTCATTGTTCAGTTACCACCTATGAGTGAGAACATGCGGTGTTTGGTTTTTTGTTCTTGTGATAGTTTGCTGAGAATGATGGTTTCCAGCTACATCCATGTCCCTACAAAGGACTCAAATTCATCCTTTTTTATGGCTGCATAGTATTCCATGGTGTATATGTGCCACATTTTCTTAATCCAGTCTGTCATTATGGACATTTGGGTTGGTTCCAAGTCTTTGCTATTGTAACATAGCTGCATAGTGCTGCAGTAAACATACATGAGCATGGGTCTTTATAGCAGCATGATTTATAATCCTTTGGGGATATACCCAGTAATAGGATGGCTGGGTCAAATGGTATTTCACGTTCTACATCCTTGAGGAATCGCCACACTGTCTTCCACAGTGGTTGAACTAGTTTACAGTCCCACCAACAGTGTAAAAGTGTTCCTATTTCTCCACATCCTCTCCAGCACCTGTTGTTTCCTGACTTTTTAATGATTGCCATTCTAACTGGTGTGAGGTGGTATCTTATTGTGGTTTTGATTTGCATTTCTCTGATGGCTAGTGATGATGAGCATTTTTTCATATGTCTGTTGGCTGCATAAATGTCTTCTTTTGAGAAGTGTCCATTCTTATCCTTTGCCCACTTTTGGATGGGGTTGTTTGTTTTTTCTTGTAAATTTGTTTGAGTTCTTTGTAGGTTCTGGATATTAGCCCTTTGTCAGACGAGTAGATTGCCACAATTTTCTCCCATTCTGTAGGTTGCCTGTTCACTCTGATGGTAGTTTCTTTTGCTGTGCAGAAGCTCTTTAGTTTAATTAGATCCCATTTGTCTATTTTGGCTTTTGTTGCCATTGCTTTTGGTGTTGTAGACATGAAGTCCTTGCCCATGCCTGTGTCCTGAATGGTATTGCCTAGGTTTTCTTCTAGGGTTTTTATGGTTTTAGGTCTAACATTTAAGTCTCTAATCCCTCTTGAATTAATTTTTGTGTAAGGAGTAAGGAAGGGATCCAGTTTCAGCTTTTTATTTATGGCTAGCCAATTTTCCCAGCAGCATTTATTAAATAGGGAATCCTTTCCCCATTTCTTATTTTTGTCAGGTTTGTCAAAGATCAGATGGTTGTAGAAGTGTGGTATTATTTCTGAGGGCTCTGTTCTATTCCATTGGTCTATAGCTCTGTTTTGGTACCAGTACCATGCTGTTTTGGTTACTGTAGCCTTGCTGTATAGTTTTAAGTCAGGTAGTGTGATGCCTCCAGCTTTGTTCTTTTGACTTAGGATTGTCTTGACAATGCGGGCTCTTTTTTGGTTCCATATGAACTTTAAAGTGGTTTTTTTCCAATTCTGTAAAGGAAGTCATTGGTAGCTTAATGGGGATGGCATTGAATCTATAAATTACCTTGGGCAGTATGGCCATTTTCACAATATTGATTCTTCCTGTTCATGAGCATGGAATGTTCTTCCATTTGTTTGTGTCCTCCTTTATTTCATTGAGCAGTGGTTTGTGGTTCTCCTTGAAGAGGTCCTTCACATCTGTTGTAAGTTGGATTCCTGGGTATTTTATTCTCTTTGAAGCAATTGTTAATGGGAGTTCATTCATGATTTGGCTCTCTGTTTGTCTGTTATTGGTGTATAAGAATGCTTGTGATTTTTGCACATTAATTTTGTATCCTGAGACTTTGCTAAAGTTGCTTATCAGTTTGAGGAGATTTTGGGCTGAGACGATGGGGTTTTCTAAATAGACAAGCATGTTATCTGCAAACAGGGACAGTTTGACTTCTTCTTTTCCTAATCAAATACCCTTTATTTCTTTCTCTTGCCTGATTGCCATGGCCAGAACTTCCAACACTATGTTGAATAGGAGTGGTGAGAGAGGGCATCCCTGTCTTGGGCCAGTTTTTAAGGGGAATGCTTCCAGTTTCTGCCCATTCAGTATGATACTGGCTGTGGGTTTGTCATGAATAGCTCTTATTATTTTGAGATACGTTCCATCAATACTGAATTTATTGAGAGTTTTTAGCATGAAGGGTTGTTGAATTTTGTCAAAGGCCTTTTCTGCATCTATTGAGATAATCATATGGTTTTTGTCTTTGGTTCTGTTTATATGTTGGATTACGTTTATTGATTCGAGTATGTTGTACCAGCCTTGCATCCCAGGGATGAAGCCCACTTGATCATGGTGGATAAGCTTTTTGATGTGCTGCTGGATTCGGTTAGCCAGTATTTTATTGAGGATTTTTGTGTCAATGTTTATCAGGCATATTGGTCTAAAATTCTCTTGCTTTGGTGTGTCTCTGCCAGGCTTTGGTATCAGGATGATACTGGCCTCATAAAATGAGTTAGAGAGGATTCCCTCTTTTTCTATTGATCGGAATAGTTTCAGAAGGAATGGTACCAGCTCCTCTTTGTACCTCTGGTAGAATTCAGCTATGAATCTTTCTGGTCCTGGACTTTTTTTGGTTAGTAGGCTATTAATTATTACCTCAATTTCAGAGCCTGCTATTGGTCTCTTCAGGGATTCAAATTCTTCCTGGTTTACTCTTGGCAGAGTGTATGTGTCCAGGAATGTATCCATTTCTTCTAAGTTTTCTAGTTTATTTGCGTAGAGGTTTTTATAGTATTCTCTGATGGTAGTTTGTATTTCTGTGGGGTCGGTGGTGATATCCCCTTTATCATTTTTTATTGCATCTATTTGATTCTTCTCTCTTTTCTTCTTTATTAGTCTTGCTAGCGGTCTATCAATTTTGTTGATCTTTTCAAAAAACTAGCTTCTGGATTCATTGATTTTTTGAAGGGTTTTTTGTGTCTCTGTCTCCTTCAGTTCTGCTCTGATCCTAGTTATTTCTTGCCTTCTGCTAGCTTTTGAATGTGTTTGCTCTTGCTTCTCTAGTTCTTTTAATTGTGATGTTAGGGTGCCAATTTTAGATCTTTCCTGCTTTCTCTTGTGAGAATTTAGTGCTATAAATTTCCCTCTACACACTGCTTTAAATGTGTCCCAGAGATTCTGGTATGTTGTATCTTTGTTCTCATTGGTTTCAAAGAACATCTTTATTTCTGCCTTCATATCGTTATGTACCCAGTAGTCATTCAAGAGCAAGTTGTTCAGTTTCCATGTAGTTGAGTGGTTTTGATTGAGTTTCTTAATCCTGAATTCTTGTTTGATTGCACTGTGGTCTGAGAGACAGTTTGTTATAATTTCTGTTCTTTTACACCTGCTGAAGGGTGCTTTACTTCGAACTATGTGGTCAATTTTGGAATAAGTACAATGTGGTGCTGAGAAGAATGTGTATTCTGTTGATTTGGGGTGGAGAGTTCTGTAGAAGTCTATTAGGTCCGCTTGGTGTAGAGTTGAGTTCAATTCCTGGATATCCTTATTAACTTTCTGTCTTGTTGATCTGTCCAATGTTGACAGTGGGGTGTTAAATTCTCCCACTATTATTGTGTGGGAGTCTAACTCTCTTTGTAAGTCTCTAAGGCCTTGTTTTATGAATCTGGATGCTCGTGTATTGGGTGCATATATATTTAGGATAGTTAACTCTTCTTGTTGAATTGATCCTTTTATCATTATGTAATGACCTTCTTTGTCTCTTTTGATCTTTTTGGTTTAATGTCTGTATTATCAGAGACTAGGATTGTAACCCCTGCCATTTTTTTGTTTTCCATTTGCTTGGTAGATCTTCTTCCATCCCTTTATTTTGAGCCTATGTGTGTCTCTGCACGTGAGATGGGTCTCCTGAATACAGCAAACTGATGGGTCTTGACTCTTTATACAACTTGCCAGTCTGTGTCTTTTAATTGGAGCATTTAACCCATTTACATTTAAAGTTAATATTGTTATGTGTGAACTTGATCCTGTCATTATGATGTTAGTTGGTTATTTTGCTCATTAGCTGATGCAGTTTCTTCCTAGCATGGATGGTGTTTACATGTTGGCATCTTTTTGCAATGGCTAGTACTGTTTGTTCCTTTCCATGTTTAGTACTTCCTTCAGGAACCCTTGTAGGGCAGGCCTGGTGGTGTCAGAATCTCTCAGCATTTGCTTGTCTGTAAAGGATTTTATTTCTCCTTCACTTACGAAACTTAGTTGACTGGATATGAAATTCTGGTTTGAAAATTCTTTAAGAATGTTGACAATCAGCCCCCACTCTCTTCTGGCTTGTAGAGTTTCTGCCAAGATATCTCCTGTTAGTCTGATGGGCTTCCCTTTGTGGGTAATGTAACCTTTCTCTCTGGCTGCCCTTAACATTTTTTCCTTCTTTTCAACTTTGGTGAATCTGACAATTATGTGTTTTGGAGTTGCTCTTCTAGAGGAGTATCTTTGTGGCATCCTCTGTATTTCCCGAATTTGAATGTTGGCCTGCCTTGCTGGGTTAGGGAAGTTCTCCTGGATGATATCCTGCAGAGTATTTTCCAACTTGGTTCCATTCTCCCCATCACTTTCAGGTACACCAATCAGATGTAGATTTGGTCTTTTCACATAATCCCATATTTCTTGGAGGCTTTGTTCATTTCTTTTTACTCTTTCTTCTTTAAATTTCTCTTCTTGCTTCATTTGATTCATTTGATCTTCAATCTCTGATACTCTTTCTTCCAGTTGATCAAGTCGGTTGCTGAAGCTTGTGGATTTGTCATGTAGTTCCTGTGTCATGGTTTTCATCTCTATCACGTCGTTTATGGACTTCTCTGCATTGGTTATTCTAGTTACCCATTCGTCAAATCTTTTTTCAAGGTTTTTAGTTTCTTTGTGCTGGGTTCATAGTTCCTCCTTTAGTTCTGAGAAGTTTGATCAACTGAAGCCTTCCTCTCTCAACTTGTCAAAGTCATTCTCCATCCAGCTTTGTTCTGTTGCTGGTGAGGAGCTGCGTTCCTTTGGATGGGGAGAGGTGCTCTGATTTTTTGAATTTTGAACTTTTCTGCACTGCTTTTTCCCCCTCTTTGTGGTTTTATCTACCTTTGGTCTTTGATGATGTTGATGTATGGATGAGGTTTTGGTGTGGATGTCCTTTCTGTTTGTTAGTTTTCCTTCTAACAGTCAGGACCCTCAGCTTCAGGTCTGTTGGAGTTTGCTTGAGGTCCACTCCAGGTAGGCTACTCCCAGTTAGGCTCTCCAGTTAGGCTACTCGGGGGTCAGTGACCCACTTGAGCAGGTAGTCTGTCAGTTCTCAGATCCCAACCTCCATGCTGGGAGAATCACTACTCTCTTCGAAGCTGTCAGACAGGGACATTTACATCTGCAGAGGTTTCTGCTGCTTTTTGTTTAGCTATGCCCTGTCCCCAGAGGTGGAGTCTACAGAGACAGGCAGGCCTCCTTGAGCTGCAGTGGGCTCCACCCAGTTCGAGCTTCCTGGCTGCTTTGTTTACCTACTTAAGCCTCAGCAATGGTGGGCACCCCTCCCCCAGCCTCACTGCCACCTTGCAGTTAGATCTCAGACTGCTGTGCTAGCAATGACAGAGGCTCTGTGGGCTTGGGACCCTCTGAGCCAGGCATGGGATATAATCTCCTGGTGTGTTGTTTGCTAAGACCCTTGGTAAAGCACAGTATTGGGTGGGTGTGACCCAATTTTCCAGTGTTCTGTGTCACAGTTTCCCTTCACTAGGAAAAGGAATTCCCTTCCCCCTTGCACTTCTTAGGTGATGTGATGCCTTGCCCTGCTTCGGCTCTGACTCATTGGGCTGCGCCCACTGTCCTGCACCAACTGTCCAACATGCCCTAGTGAGATGAACCCGGTACCTCAATTGGAAATGCAGAAATCACCCATCTTCTGTGTTGTTCACGCTGGCAGCTGGTGGCTGGAGCTGTTCCTATTCGGCCATTGTGGCACCAACCTCACTTGATATGATTTCTAAATTTAAATACCTTTGAGACAAACGCGAATTGTGAAGGGATTTAAAAATGTCAGTGAAAATGGAATTAAAAATAAAAATATAAATATCAACTTTATTTCTCAATATAATCTCTACTGAGGTCAAGACACTGCATTAAGGGATGATCCCAACCATTCAGTCCATTGCTAAAGAACTGAGGGTCATGGGAATTTAACCATGTCAATGCAGTCTTCTACTATTAACTAAAGAAAAATGGGTGCCCTTTACAGTTATTTCAAGATTAGGAAAAATAAGGTTAGAAGAAACCAAATCAGGACTGTAATGTTGATGCCTAATAATTTCCCATGAAAACTCTTTCAAAATTACCGGTGTTTGTCGAGAGGAAGGAACAGAAGTGTTGTTGTGGTGCAGAGGGACTCTCTAGTGAAGCTTTACAGGGCACTTTTCTGCAAAAGTATTTGCTAATTTTCTCTAAGAACTCTTCTACTAAGCAAATATTATGGTGCTTTGATCCTACAGAACGTCAACAAGCAAAATGCCTTGAGCATCCCCAAAACCTCTATGGCTTTTGCTTTTGAGAAGTTTGCTTTTGCTTTGACTGGAGCACTTCTACCTCTTGGTAGCCATTGTTTTAATTGTGCTTTGCCTTCAGGATCCTATTGATAAAGTCAATTTCACTCCCTGTTATAATTCTTCAAAATAATGCTTCAGGATCTTGATTCTGCTTGTTAAAAATAGTCACTAATAGCTCTACTTTTGTCCATAGCTGATCTAGGCACAAGGGTATTCGGGACTCACCAAATGTAAAGTTTCTCAACTTTCACTTTATAGTCAGTGTTGTGTAAGCTGAACCAATTGAGATGTCTGTGGTGTTGGCTATAATATCTCTCGTTAATTGTCAGTTCTCCTCAATTAGGGCATAGAAACAATTTTTTTCTCTCAAAAATTGGAATGGGTGCCCCTCCTCTGTGGGCTTCATCTTCAACATTGTCTTACCTCTTCTTAGAATCAGGTATCCGTTTGTAAACGACTGATCCTTCAGGTCATTTTTCCCATAGACTTTTCATAAAGAATAATTTATTTCACCGTTTTTTGTACCCCAGCTTCACCATAAATTTGATGTTTGTTCTTATTTCAGGTTTGGCAGAATTCAAGTTCGGCAGAATTCATGTGGCTCTTTTCAGACTGATGTTTTAAATCCTGTTCACATATGTTAAAACAGGTCCGGGCATGGTGGCTCACGCCTATAATCCCTGCACTTTGGGAGGTTGGCCAAAATGGCAAAACCCTGCCTCGACAGAAAATACAAAAATTAGCCTCTACAAAAAATACAAAAATTAACCAGACAAGGTCCCAACTACTTGGAAGGCTGAGGCAGGAGAATCGCTTCAACTTGGGAAGCAGAGGTTACTTTGAGCCAAGATTGCTCCACTGCACTGCAACCTCGGTGAGAGGAGTGAAACCCTGTCTCAAAAATAAAAAAAAGTTAAAATAAACTAGCATATGTGTGTTTTGATGCAAAAGCTAAAAGTTCATGCATAGTTTTGTCATAATTGTTATTTTGCATGAACTTATTGAAGCCCCCTATTATTTGCCATAATTTTGTCATCTTATTAATTTCTATATAAATACAGAATTTCCAATTTGTGTAAACATTTCTTCCCAGTTACTGAACAATTATTTTAAATTTGAAAAATATGAGCTATTTTAATCTATATATTTTTTTCTACTTCTGAATATTTTAGAGAAAATATGGATAATGAAACTTGTAAAATGGAGATGTTTGGAAGTTTCTGTTACCAATGACAAATTAATTTTTAAATAATTTCAGGAAAATTTAGGTGAATGTCTGTACTTTCATATGAACATTCATAGTAAAACAGATTTTTGAATTTATACCCTTGATAAACTTTAATGTAAAATATGTGAGTAAATGTGTACTTTTCCGTTCCCCATGAACATTCTCAAATTTATACTATCTGGATTTTCTCAGGACAAATTACAAGCTGTATATGCTGCTGAAGTATCTCAAAGATTAAGTCCCAAAGAGAGTGCCCTACTGTTTTTCCAATATTAATTTCTAAGTTTTTCCAAGTTACAAGTTTTTTTTTTCATAAAATATAAAATGTTTTGCCTCCAGCAGAAATACATTTTGGAACATAACTTTCCTGTACGTAAGGGGTATAAAGGAAGCTTGGATTTGTTCTGAGAAAGAGAGAGGGTACTTCTGCCCATTGCCATGCACATCTGATTTTAGAGCTGAATGCCTTTCTGAGCTTGGCTCACTCCTCTCAAACTTGCTGGTAAATGGACACAAATTAAAGAGAAATAATTGTACACCATTTGGGATCAAGGAATCCAGATATCTGAACCATTGTTTATTATTTGACCCTCCCACCCTCTCACCCTTCCAGATCTCTAGTGTCTATCATTCCACTTCTATGTCCAGGTGTACAATTATTTAAATCACACTTACAAATGAGAACTTCATGTGTTCATTTGTACAGATTCTCTTCCACCTAGCTACCTCTGAGACTGCAAGAACAATCACTCCTCCCCCTCCTCCTTCTCAGCCTACTCAAACAGAAGACCAGGAGCATTATCTATCTATCTATCTATCTATCTATCTATCTATCTATCTATCTATCTACACACACACACACGTACATATATATATACACACACAAATATATATACACACATATGTGTACATATACACACACTCATAAAGAATTTGCATTTTAAAGAATGGCAGACCCATAGTTGTTCAAAAATCAACTATATAATTCTATATATGATAAATGTCTACTAGAAAGTTCACATTGAAAATTGCAAACACGACTTAGAAAAAATAAAGTTTTAAAAAATTTTTTTTTTTTTTTTTTTTTTTTTTTGAGACGGAGTCTTGCTCTGTCGCCTGGGCTGGAGTGCAGTGGCACGATCTCGGCTCACTGCAAGCTCCGCCTCCCGGGCTTACGCCATTCTCCTGCCTCAGCCTCCCGAGTAGCTGGGACCACAGGCGCCCACCACCTCGCCCGGCTAGTTTTTTGTATTTTTTAGTAGAGACGGGTTTTCACCGTGTTCGCCAGGATGGTCTCGATCTCCTGACCTCGTGATCCGCCCGTCTCGGCCTCCCAAAGTGCTGGGATTACAGGCTTGAGCCACCGCGCCCGGCCTAAAAATTTTATTTTATTTCATTTTAAGTTCCAGGATACATGTGCAGGACGTGCAGGTTTGTTACATAGGTAAGTGTGTGTCATGGTGGTTCGCTGTACCTATCAACCCATAACCTAGGTATTCAGCCCCACATGGATTAGCTATTTATTCTGATGCACTCCCTCCTCACTCACCCCCAGACAGGCTCCAGTGTATGTTGTTACCCTCCCTGTGTCTGTGTTTTCTCATTGTTCATCTGCCACTTATAAGTGAGAACATGTGTATTTGGTTTTCTGTTCCTGCATTAGTTTGCTGAGAATAATGGCTCCCAGCTTCATCCATGTCCTTGCAAAGGACATGATCTCATTCCTTTTTATGGCTGCATAGTATTCCATGGTGTATATGTATCACATTTTCTGTATCCAGTCTGTCGCTGATGGGCATTTGGGTTGATTCCATGTCTTTGCTATTGTGAATAGTGTGGCAATGAACATATGCATGCAAGTATCTTTATAATACAAGAATTTATATTCCTTTGGGTATATACCCAGTAATGGCATTGCTGGGTCAAATGGTATTTCTGATTCTAGGTCTTTGAAAAATCACCACACTGTCTTCCACAGCGTTTGAATTTATATTTGCTCCAACAGTGTAAAAGTGTTCCTGTTTCCCCACAGTCTCACCAGCATCTGTTGTTTCTTGACTTTTTAATAATCGCCATTCTGACGGGCATGAGATGGCATCTCACTGTGGTTTTGATTTGTATTTCTCTAATGATCAGTAACGTTGGGCTTTTTTTTTTTCATATGTTTGTTGGCTGCATAAGTGTCTGTTCATATCCTTTGCCCACTTTTTAAAATATTTTTATTTTTGCTTTTTAAGACAGAGTCTTGCTGTGTCACCCAGGGTGGAGTTCAGTGGCACAATCTCGGGTCACTGCAACCTCTACCTCCCAGATTCAGGTGGTTCTTCTGTCTCAGCCTCCTGAGTAGTTGGGATTACAGGCACCTGCCACCACATCTGGCTAATTTATTGTATTTTGAGTAGAGACTGAGTTTCACCAGGTTGGCCAGGCTGATCTTGAACTCCTGGCCTCAAGTTATCTGCCCACCTCACCTTCCCAAACTTCTGGGATTACAGGCATGAGCTACTGCACCCAGTTTTTGCCCACTTTTATAGGGGGTTGGATTTTTATAGTTTTGGGTTTTACATTTAAATCTTTAATCCATTTTCAGTTCATTTTTGTATAAGGTATAAGGAAGGGTCCAGTTTTAGTTTTCTGCATATGTCTAGATCGTTTTTCCAGCACCGTTTATTATTAAATAGGGAATCCTTTCCCCATTGTTTGTTTTCATCCAAAATAAAATGGTTGTAGATGTGCAGTCTTATTTCTGATACCTCTATTCCATTCCATTGGTGTATGTATCTGTTTTGTACCACTACCATGCTGTTTTGGTTACTGTAGCCTTGTAATATGGTTTGAAGTCAGGTAGCAGGATGCCTCCAGCTTTGTTATTTTTACTTAGGATTGTCCTGGGTATATGGGCTCTTTTTTCATTTCATATGAATTCTGAAGTAGTTTTTTCTAATTTTGTAAAGAATGTCCATGGTAGTTTATGGGAATAGCACTGAATCTATGAATTACTTTGGGAAGTATGGCCATTTTCATGATATTGATTCTTCTTACCCATGAGCATGGAATGTTTTTCCATCTGTTTGTGTCCTCTCTTATTTCCTTGAGTAGTGGTTTGTAGTTCTCCTTGTAGAGGTCCTTCACTTGCCTTGTTAGCTGTATTCCTAGGTAGGTATTTTATACTCTTTGTAGCAATTGTAAATGTGAATTCATTTGTGATTTGGCTCTCTTCTTGTCTATTGTTGGTGTAAAAGAATGCTTGAGATTTTTGCATACTGATTTTGTATCTTGAGACTTTGCTGAAGTTGCTTGTAGCTTAGGAATCTTTTGGGCTGAGGTGATGAGATTTTATAGATATAGGATCATGCCATCTGCAAGAAAAGAAAGTCCAACTTCCTCTCTTCCTGTTTGAATATGCTTTATTCTTTCTCTTGCCTGATTGCCTTGGCCAGAACTTCCAACACTATATTGAATAGGAGTGGTGAGAGGGCATCCTTGCCTTGTGCCAAATTTCAAATGGAATACTTCCAGCTTTTGCCTGTTCAATATGATAATGACTGTGGGTTTGTCATAAATGGCGCTTATTATTTTGAGGCATGCTCCATCAATACTTAGTTTCATGAGAGTTTTTAGCATAAAGGAATGTTGAATTTTATCAAAGACCTTTTCTGAGTCAACTGAAATAATCATGGGGTTTTTGTCTTTAGTTCTGTTTATGTGGTGAATTACATTTATTGATTTGCATATGTTGAACCAGCCTTGCACCCAAGGGATGAGGCCGATTTGATCTTGGTGGATAAGCTTTTTGATGTATTGCTGGATTTGGTTTGCCACTATTATATTGAGAATTTTGCAACAAAGTTTATCAGAAATATTAAGCTAATGTGTAGTAAATACATTGAAAATAAGAACAGACTGATTAAAAGACTAAATAACATGAATCCTAAGTGTTTTCACAACTGATTTATAGAGTAAAAGCATTGCCAAACTAAATGAGCTTGGTCAAAAACTGTACAGGGTCTGAGATGCTGTCTCAGCTTCCATTACTCATTGTGAGGTGGACCTGCAGTAACTATATTTGATGCAAAATTTCATGTTGATGGAAGCTGAGATGTCCTGCAGTCTCAGAGGGATAGAATTCTGGTGTGTCTCCCTTTGCCCTGTCAGGAATAAAGATCTAGACTCTACAGGTTTTGTCAGAATTTACAAGATGTAGGAAATGGGGCAGGATTTAGGCTGTGAGGCAAAGCCTAGAGATATAAAGAAACAGCTTCTGACCCAGGGCTCATGAAGTCAGGATAGTTTCAGAGGGGATGGTGGAGTGAGCATAGTACAGTCTTTGGAACCATTCCTTCCCCTTATTTGTTCATAGGCCAGATGTGCTCAACCAGGGGGCATCTCAGGTCTGATGAACAGAGACCTGGAGAGACAAAGGGGCAATCCTGAGGAAGAGGCTCAACAGGGAGGAAGGATTCACCATTTTCTCTCCTGAGAAAAATCCTTCTCCCTGGGAAACGATAGGATTTTCCTTGGTCCCAGTGAGACTTTTCCTGAGTGAAGAGAGCAGAGAGAGCAAGGGACTGATGTGTTATCTGTTTCCACCTCCTGCAGTGATTCTGAAACCATGGGGGACAGAATTATCTTCAGAATCATGAGCAATCCAGATGCCATGGTTTCACACAAGACATTGGAAGTTCTTATCTCTAAGGGGTAGGCACTGGTCATTGATACTCTTTAAAGCTCATTCGCTGATTACTACGTGAGCCAAATTAATAATCTACTGGAAGTTTTACTAAACTCAGTTTACTTGACACACAATCACACAGACACATTGTTAATATACACATTTTGATGCTTGGACAGGGTTGGACCCAAGATTCTGTACTTCTATGGAGCCCTGTGTTCTGCCCAGGTGTCATTTACTCTCAGGTAAGTAAACTGATCACCATAACTAACAAGAGATTGATCTGTGATGATTAGAAATGAGAAGATCTGTTGATTATGTTTTATTGGGATGGATTCTATTAACATTTAAATACAGCTTAAAAACGCAGATTTACAATGAAAAGTAACAAGCAAATATAAAAAGTGAAGGGGCTATTCCCCAAACTAGTTTCCACTGAAATACCACCAGAGAAAAACAACTCTCAGGACAGGGATACTGCTTCAAAGACACAGATTTCACAGCTGGATGGTTGATCTCGAATTTCTGAAAATTCCATCCTTTACTCATGAAATGCAGTTTATTTAAGAACTTTCTAATTTGACTGTAGTTTCATACTCACACACTTCAGTGTGTTGTGTATTATTCCATTGATGATAAGTATAACTTATTTGAAAATCAATTACATACTGGTGAGAAAATTTTCCCTTTAAATTAAACTTAAACTCACACCATAAAATTAGCAGCATCTGTTTGTCTGTTCCAAGAATTACCTAGGTTCTACCCAGGGCACCTGAGATCAGTTGAAAACAAATGCAAAAAAAGTTGGAATAAAAAGTAAGAACACCCTTCCAATGTTACAAATGCATCCCAGTCTCAATTATTCACATTCACGAGAATGATTCACCTATATCCCACTTTAGCAAAATTTCACCTACTCTCGCCTACCAATTGACTAATCAAAACAAACCAAGACAGAACAATAAATTCAAATTCATCCAGTAACCTGAGGGGAAAACCTACACCTCAAAATGTAGTCTACAGATATTCACACAGGATGTCATCTACTGTGAAAACACATGCACAGAGACAGTCCCTTCACATGATCAGAATACTCACAACTCCACAACAACATATTAGATATGGGATCATCTTGAAATGCGGCCATCACTATCCAGTTGTCCCTTTTACGTAGACAAAAACCTGAGGACCACATTATGTTATGTAGAAATGACTGTACACCTGTGTGCGTGTGTGTGTGTAGGGATCCGGGGAATCCAATAGACATTCCAGCCTCTTGATTTTTTCCATGTTCAGGCTCTTGATTCTATATCCGAGTGAAATGACTTGCCAGTGGGGAACAAGATAAGTCTTTGCAGGAAGCGCTCTGGTGGGAGCTAGATACTCAAATCATAAAGCATCGAGTGTTGGAAACATGCACTGAAGTTAGACGAAATACTCAATGCACAGTTTAGACGGTGAAAGACTTTCAGGTAATCATGCAATCACTGACCGGCTGATTGATGATATTCCCCGAATTTATGATTGCAAGAAGAGACAAATACTCATGACATTCTATTTCCGGTGGTTGGGGACATACGATGGCAACATACTGTCTGCCAGTCATGCTCATCACACTGTACTTTGCACACACATCCCACAGAGACACTGTTAATACGCACATTTGTGTGCTTGAGCAGGGTTGCACCCAAGATTCTGTGGTTGTACGGAGCCCTGAGTTATGCCCTCGACATCTTTACTCTCGGGTTGGTCAACTTGGATCACTGTACCGAACGAGAAACGGAGCCTGAAATCCAATCAGCGAATACACAAAAGGAAGGGGCCATTTCCCACAATCATTTCCACTGCAACACCACCTCGGATGAACAAGTCTCATTGCAGCTCAGGGACTGTGCTTCAGAGATGCACCTTTCGCAGCTGGACGATTGACCCGGAATCTCCCAAATGCCATTTTGATACACACCAAATGAGATTTATTTCAGTACTTGCTGATTTTATTTTAGTTGAATACACACACGCTCCTGTGTTTGATTTCCTTTATTATCAATACGACTTACTTCCAAATGACTCACATACCAGTGGGATGATTTTCTGCTTCAATTCATTGGAAATGGACAGCATTCAATAGGCAAGTGTGTCTGTCTGTCTGTCTCCAGCATTCTGTGGGTTCCACCAAGGGCACAAGTCCTAGGGCGCCTGAGGTCCATTCAACAAGCAATGTAAAAACGGCGAGGCAGGTTCAAAAGAAGAACACCCTTCCTCTCTTCAAATGCGTCCCAGTTTCCACTACTCAAGGTAGGGAGAAGGATCCACAGAAGTCCCACGTTCGCAACATTTCAACTTCTGGTGCTCACCAACAACTGACGAATGAAACACACCCCAAGAGAAAATAGTCAACCCCGTCCCCTGCAAGAACCTCACGCGCAACCCTACACCGCAATATGTCCTATTCAGAAATTCACACTGAATGTCATCTACCATGAACACAAACACACAGACACTGCCTCCACAGGTTCAGAAGACTCACGACAGCAAAACTCGATGTTTCCCATGTCTGGGCTCATCCTGAAACGCAGCCATCACTATCCAGTTGTCCCTCTTGTGTAGACAGAAACCTGGGCTCCTCATTACTTTATGTCGGATTGACTGTGTATGTGATGTGATGGTGTGTGTGTGTGCGTGCGTGAACCCCCTCGTGGGTGTGTGTGTGTGTAGGTGTATGTGTGTGTGTCAGTGTGTGTGCGCATGCACTCCTGCGTTTGGGTGGAGACTTTTCCTGAGATCACTGGCACACAAACAGAGCCCTCTTGCTGTGTTTGTTCCTCCCTTTGGATCTCCTGGTCCTCCCTTGCAGAGAAGTGAGTGTGTCAGTGTTCATGGACTCCTGAGGTGTCAGGTTCCTTGAAGAGAGGTTCAGCAGGGAGCTTTGCTATTCAAGATGACGGTTGTTCATCCCACTCTTGTATTTTGATGGATGAATCACAAGCACGTTGGGAGGCAGGGTACATTCGACTTTTCTGACGTTGAAGTCAGGCTTGGTTTTGTTTTGCTTTTGGAGGAACTTCCAGTGGTCTAAGGTGCTTTCCTGAGTGGCTCTTTCCACCAAGTGCTCCTCCAAGTCGGGTACCTGGAGGCAGGGTTCTCTCTGGAGCTCTCCTTGCGTTGCTCGCCTGTCTTTGTGTTCAGCACCAAGGGCTCCTGGTTCCCTGCCTATTGACACACTCTCACTGCATCTTTCCAGTTCACTCTTCTGGATGTAAAAGAGGACATAGGCCTGTTGACTCAGGACAGAAGCGATGCTACAGGCAGTGACTTTGGTGTCATCCATTTTATACCACTGGCCTCCTGGAGCTTTGACATAAGAGAGGTAATGTCCGTTGTGACAACTCCACCCAGCGTGGACCAGCACAGCATAGAGGACATAGACTAGAGGTCCTGTGTTCTGCTGAGACATGTATGGCTGCATGTCAAGGCACTCAGGGTATTGCACATTCTTGGCAAGTTTGTTGCCTGTGACATCGGAGAATCTCTTCAATACAAGGATGAGGGCCTTGGCAGAAGTGTGTAGAGTGAACGTCTTGGAGGCAGGCGCCTTCTGGAGACAAAGACCACAATGATAGGCATTCTCTCCATTGAGTTCTTCGGGCTTCACCACCTGTTCCAAAGCTTGCTTCACACTCTGAGCTGCCTGGATATCCAGGGCGATGTCCAGGTAAGGGTCAAAGGTGTCCGAAACGCCCTGGCAGTGGAGACACTTGATTTGAGATCTCCAGCAGCCTCCAAATATCTGGTGGATGAGGGTGGTGTCCTCAGAGTCATGATCTACCTGCTTGTGCCCGGGAAGGCATGCCTTTTTCATGGCATCCACAATGAACATCAGAAACTCATGGGCATCTTCCTGCTTGCCTCGATGGAAGCCAGCAGCCAATGCCTGTGAGGGCTGGATGACGTGGCCAGGACAGTGGAGGGCCCATATAACGTGAGCTTCCATCGTACACAGCATGCAGCACTTGTGACGCTGACAAAGTTGAGAGTGCTCCTGGGACAGCATGTAGTTGGCAAGGGGCGGTGTGTATGTCAGGCACTGCAGGGAAGCATTCAAGTAGCAAGTATTTCCCATATTCTGGAGCCCAGCCCCCACCGCAGCAGGTCTCCTGCTACTGAGAGGAAGCTTCTTTCTGGGGACAGGCTGTCTTGCCACAGGAGCCAAATCATCACAGAGGTTGACTTGGGTCTCAGATGACAGTGGTGACTTCTCAGGTAGAGAAGTCCGCTGAATTTCAGCAAAAGCTGCATCTGGCCGAGAAGATATGAGTTTTGAAAAGTGGTTGAACTGCCACTCACCTCCCAAGTGGAGTGAATCGGCCTCCATGTCGCCAGGAGCAAGGATCACAAGCTTTTTCTGCTGGGACCACACCTTGCAGAAAGACGCTATCTCTTCGGAGAGAGTCTTCAAATGACGCGCCATCTGGCTGCATCAGCCCTTATATAACTAACCCCCGCCTACCGCGAACACCCCACCCACCCATCAGGTACGCGGTCCACCAATCCAATATCAGCGCTCAGTTAAAGAATGAGTCATAGGGTATGTCCCCTTGTATTCCCCAGGGAGTTCACTTAAAACTCCTGGGGAATGCGTTAGTTTACTTAAAACAGTGGTAGGGAAGAATTCTGTCCTTACCAAACAATGTGTGTGTTTGTGTGTATGTGTTTGCTTGCGTGAACTTGTGGGCATGCGGAATCATGCCCATGTGAGTGTTTCTTTGTTTTTGTTTATATGTCTGGGTGTGTGTGTGTTTGAGCTGCGATGTGCTTCTAACTATGTGCTTTTGGCAGTTACGATCATCCTTTCAGGCATTGAAGGACAGGAAGTCAGACCTGTACTTTCTGACTTGAGAATCATCAATGAAGTAAAGTTAATAACATAGTGTATTTGTTTCCTTAATATCAAAGAAGAAATCCGTGCAGTCTAATAAGTATTCTAGCGATAACCTTTCCATGTTCAGCCTATTGATTCTGTGTTCGAGTGAAATGACTTACCAGTGGGGACCAAGACATGTCTTTGCAGGAAATGCTCTTGTGGAAGCTATATACCGAAATCATAAAGCATCAAGTGTTGGAAACATGCACTGAACTTAGACGAAATACTCAGTGCCCAAATTAGACTGTGAAAGACTTTCAGGAGATCATGCAATCACCGACATACCAATTGATGACATTCCCCGTATTTATGATTGCAAGTAAAGAGAAATACTCATGACATTCTATTTCCAGCGATTGAGGTTATATGACCGCAATTTAAGAAATCATGAAATCAGAAAACTTGACTAATCACAATTTAATCCAACTAAAACCTTTGGTTCATTTAAGAAAGGATGAATATAAAAACAACATATCACACAGCATGGGAGATAATATTTTAGTACGTATGTGATAATGGATCAACATTTGAGAGAGATGAAATAAATAGTTGTAAATTTGAGAATAGCATATAACCAGAATTAAACACTGTAAATGCCTGGGTGATGGGAGTGAGTCCATGTCTCAGGAGGAAACATAGAGATTTAAAAGCAGGGCGTCTAAAAGAGATTTGCATACCATTGTTAAAACTGGCGGTTGTTTTAGTAAGAAAGGGAAAAATAAACCATTTGTCTTAGGGATTGTTGCATGTATTTTTCATCGTCGGAGATGTTGCTTCCAATTCCAGTTAAGCATTGTGTGGTGGACTTGCAGTTACCACATTTGGTGGAAAATGTCATGCTGATGAAGGTAGACTTGTTTCCCAAACTAAGAGGGACAGAATTTGGGTGTTTCTTTGGGACTTTTGGCTTACTAGGAATAAAGATCCTGGCTCTAGGGATTTTCTTAAAATTTTTCAGATAATGAGAAAGAGAATAGAATTTAGGCCAGGTGGCAAGGCCTCGAGGTGTACAGAAGCATCCCCGGTCTCAGGGCCCATGAAATCAGGATGATTTTAGGGAGGATGGTGGAATGAGGAGAGTGTGACCTTTGGCCTCCTTTCTTTCCCTTTTCTTTTCATGGGTCAGGTGTGCTCTATCAGAAGGCTTCCCCTTTCTGTTGGACAGAGTCCTGGAAGAAGAAATGAGCGCTGCTGAGAAAGATGCTCCACAAGGAGGAAGGAGTCACTATTTTCAGGAGCATGATCCCCAGAAGCATGAGAAATCCAGATGCCGTGGCTTTACACAGGATGCTGGAGTTTCTTTCCTCTGGATCCGGGAACTTGGCATCAGTGTTCTGTAATGCCCATAACTGATTTTGAGGTGAGTCCACTTGATAACCTGTCTGCGTGTCATGCTCATTACACTGCAATTCACACACATGTCACACCGAAACACTCTGAATGAGCATATTTATGTGCTTGAACAGTGTTGCATCCAAGATTCTGTGATTCTACAGAGTCCTGAGTTCTGTCCTGGACATCTCTACTCTTGGGTAGGTCAACTTTGATCACTATACCTAATGATAAATGTACCATTAAATCTAATCAGCAAATACACTAAAGGAAGGGGCCATTCTCCATAATTGTTTCACTCTGGTAGGTCAACTTTAATAACTGTACCTAAGAAGAAAGGGATCTGTGATGATTCCACATCAAAGAACCTGTTGATTTTTTGTCATTTGAATGAATTATGTTAACATTTAAATAGAGTTTAAAACCCCAGATTTCCCATGAAATCTAATCAGCCATGAAATCTAATCAGCAGATACACAAAAGGAAGGGGCCATTCTCTAAAATCGTTTCCACTGAAACACCACCACCAATAAACAAGTCTCATTGCAGGAAAGGGATCCTGCTTCCAAGATCCAGTTTGCACAGTTGGACGATTGACCCAGAATCTCCCCTAATGCAATTTTTTAACACCCCAAGTGAGATTTATTTCCGGGTTTTCTAATATCATTTCAGCTGAATACACACACTCCTGTGTTTCAATTTCTTTCAAACACCTTTTAATAATGAAGTATCTTGCTGCTTCACCCCTTATATAACTAATGCCCACCCACCGGTTCCACTACATTTACTCATCAATTACCCAATTTAACAATGAAATATCAGCAGTCCATTAAGTTTTGTGTCTTAGGTTGTATCCTTTTGCATTCCTCAGGGAATTTAATGGACACAGCTTAAATTGTGATTATAGAACAGTTGAATCAGATTTACTAATCAGTGTTATGGGCAAATATGATAGGAGTGGAACTGAGTTAGGACAGTGGCTACACATTTGCCTTATTTCATGTAAAACAATGCCAGTTACAATTGTGTATGTATTAAACAGTTTGTGTCTATGTGTGTATTTGTATCTTTGTGTCTGGATGTGAGAGTGTGTGTGTGTTGAGAAGCACTTCCAAGCATGTGCATCTGGGAGATAAGATCATTCTTTCCGCGATTGAACGACAAGAAGTTGGAACTACACTTTTTGATTTGAGAATGTGCAGCGATGTTATGTAATTAACACAGCATATTGTGTCTTAATTAAAATGGAGAGATCAATGGAGTCAAATAGACATTCCAGAGATAACCTTCCCATTTTTGACCAATTGATTCTATATCATGTTGCAATGATCTGGCTGTGGGGACAAGACAAGTCTTTTCATGAAATGGTCTTGTGGAAGCAATATATGCAAATAATAAAGCATCAAAAGGGACTATGCGTTCAATTTGTAGAAATATTCACTTAAGTTTGATGAAATTCTCAATGTCCAAAATAGACTGCAGAACACTTTCAAGAAAACATGCTATAACCCAGAGATTAATTGATGACATCCACCGAAGTGATGACTGCAAGAAAAGAGAAATATTCATGGAATTTTATATCCAAGGGTTTCTTGTATATGACAGCATATTTGGAAAAGTCAAAATCAGAAAAACTTGACAAACAGGAAGATTTCTAAGCTAAAACCTTTTGTTCATTAAAGGAGCGATGAGAGACAGTTCCGAGATGGCCGAATAGGAACAGATCCAGCCTCCAGCTCCCAGCGTGAGCAACACAGGAGACGGGTGATTTCTGCATTTCCAACTGAGGTACCGGGTTCATCTCACTGGGGCTTGTTGGACAGTGGGGACAGGACAGTGAATGCAGCACACAGAGCAACAACCGAAGCAGGGCGAGGAATCACCTCACCCAGGAAGTGCAAGGGGGAAGGGAATTCCCTTTCCTAGCCAAGGGAAACCGTGATACGCAGCACCTGGAAAATTGGGTTACTCCCACGCTAACACTGTCCTTTATCAAGGGTCTCAGCAAATGTCACACCAGGAGATTATATCCCGCATCTGGCTTGGAGAGTCCCACGCCCACAGAGCCTCCCTCATTGCTAGCACAGTAGTCCAAGATCTAACTGCAAGGAGGCTGCAAGGCTGGAGGAGGGGTGCTTGCCATTGCTGAGGCTTGAGTAGGTAAACAAAGTGGTGGGGAAGCTCAAACTGGGTGGAGCCCACCACAGCTCAAAGAGGCCTGCCTGTCTCTGTAGACTCCACCTCTGGGGAGAGGGCATAGCCAAACAAAAGGCAACAGAAACCTCTGCAGATTTAAATGTCCCTGTCTGACAGCTTTGAAGAGAGTAGTGGTTCTCCCAGCATGGTGTTTGAGATCTGAGAACAGAGAGACTGCCTGCTCAAGTGGGTCCCTGACCCTGGAGTAGCCTAACTGGGAGACACCCTCACTAGGGTAAGATTGACACCTCACATCTCACACAACCGGGTACCCCTCTGAGACGAAGCTTCCAGAGGAATAATCAGGCAGAAACATTTGCTGTTCAGCAATATTCACTCTTCTGCAGCCTCCACTGCTGCCACCTAGGCAAACAGGGTCTGGAGTGGACCTTGAGCAAACTCCAACAGACCTGTAGCTGAGGGTCATGACTATTAGAAAGAAAGCTAACAAACAAACAGAAAGGACATCCACACCAAAACCCCATCTGTACATCAACATCATCAAAGACCAAAGGTAGATAAAACCACAAAGATGGGGAAAAAGAAGTGCAGAAAAACTGAAAATTCTAAAAATCTGAGCAACACTCCCCCTCCAAAGGAATGCAGCTCCTCTCCAGCAATGGAACAAAGCTGAACAGAGAATGACTTTGACGAGTTGAGAGAAGAAGGCTTCAGACGATCAAACTTCTCCGAGCTAAAGGAGGAAGTTCGAACCCATAGCAAAGAAGCTAAAAACCTTGGAAAAAGATTTCCTGAATGGCTAACTAGAATAACCAATGTAAAGAAGTCCTTAAATGACCTGAGAGAGCTGAAAACCATGACACAAGAACTACATGACAAATGCGCAAGCTTCAGTAACCGACTCGGTCAACTGGAAGAAAGGGCATCAGTGATTGAAGATCAAATGAATAAAATGAAGTGAGAAGAGAAGTTTAGAGAAAAAAGAGTAAAAAGAAATGAACAAAGCCTCCAAGAAATATGGGAATATGGGAAAAGGCAAAATCGACGTCTGATTTGTGTACCTGAAAGTGAGGGGGAGAATGGAACCAAGTTGGAAAACATTCTGCAGGATATCATCCAGGAGAACTCCCCCAACCTAGCAAGGCAGGCTGACATTCAAATTCAGGAAATACAGAGAACGCCACAAAGATACTCCTCTAGAAGAGCAACTCCAAGACACATAATTGTCAGATTCACCAAAGTTGAAATGAAGGAAAAAATGTTAAGGGCAGCCAGAAAGAAAGGTTGCGTTACCCACAAAGGGAAGCCCATTAGACTAACAGTGGATTTCTCGGCAGAAACTCTACAAGCCAGAAGGGAGGGGTGGGGCAATATTCAACATTCTTAAAGAAAAGAATTTTCAACCCAGAATTTCATATCCAGCCAAATTAAGTTTCATAAGTGAGGGAGAAATAAAATCCTTACAGACAAGCAAACGCTGAGAGATTTTGTCACCACCAGGCCTGCCCTACAAGAGCTCCTGAAGGAAACACTAAACATGGAAATGAACAACCCATAGCAGCCACTGCAAAAACATGCCAAAATGTAAAGACCATCGATGCTAGGAAGAAACTGCATCAACTAATGAGCAAAATAACCAGCCAACATCATAATGACAGGATCAAGTTCACATGTAACAATATTAACCTAAATGTAAATGGGCTAAATGTTCCAATTAAAAGACACAGACTGGCAAGTTGGATAAAGAGTCAGGAGCTCTTATAGGGCAGGCCTGGTGGTGACAAGACCCACCAGTTTGCTGTATTCAGGAGACCCATCTCACGTGCAGAGACACACATAGGCTCAAAATAAAGGGATGGAGGAAGATCTACCAAGCAAATGGAAAACAAAAAATGGCAGGGGTTGCAATCCTAGTCGCTGATAAAACAGAGTTTAAACCAAGAAAGATCAAAAGAGACAAAGAAGGCCATTACACAATCGTAAAGGGATCCATTCAACAGGAAGAGCTAACTATCCAAAATATATATACACCCAATTCAGGAGCACCCAGATTCATAAAGCAAGTCCTTAGAGACTTACAAAGAGACTTAGACTCCCACACAATGATAATGGGAGACTTTAATACCCCACTGTCAACATTAGACAGATGAACGAGACAGAAAGTTGAGGATATACAGGAATTGAACCCAACTCTGCACCAAGCGGACCTAATAGACATCTACAGAACTCTCCACCCCACACCAACAGAATATACATTCTTCTCAACACCATATCGCACTTATTCCAAAATTGACCACATAGTTCGAAGTAAAGCACTCCTCAGGAAATATAAAAGAACAGAAACTATAACAAACTGTCTCTCAGACCACAGTGCAATCAAACAAGAACTCAGGATTAAGAAACTCAATCAAAACTGCTCAACTAAATGGAAACTAAACAACCTGCTCCTGAATGACTACTGGTTACATAACGAAATGAAGGCAGAAATAAAGATGTTCTTTGAAACCAATGAGAACAAAGATACATCATACCAGAATCTCTGGACACATTTAAAGCAGTGTGTAGAGGGAAATTTATAGCACTAAATTTTCACAAGAGAAAGCAGGAAAGATCTAAAATTGACATCCTAATATCACAACTAAAAGAACTAGAGAAGCAAGAGCAAACACATTCAAAAGCTAGCAGAAGGTAAGAAATAACTAAGATCAGAGCAGAACTGAAGGAGACAGAGACACAAAAAAACCTTCAAAAAGTCAATGAATCCAGAAGCTGATTTTTTGAAAAGATTAACAAAATTGATAGGCAGCTAGCAAGACTAATAAAGAAGAAAAGAGAGAAGAATCAAATAGATGCAATAAAAAATGATAAAGGGGATATCACCACCGACCCCACAGAAATACAAAGTACCATCAGAGAATATTAAAAACACCTCTACATAAATAAGCTAGAAAACCTAGAGTAAATGGATAAATTCCTGGACACATACATTCTCCCATGACTAAACCAGGAAGAAGTTGAATCCCTGAGTAGACCAATAACAGGCTCTGAAATTGAGGCAATAATTAATAGCCTACCAACAAAAAAGTCCAGGACCAGAAAGATTCATAGCCGAATTCTACCAGAGGTGCAAGGAGGAGCTGGTACCATTCCTTCTGAAACTATTCTAATCAATAGAAAAAGAGGGAATCCTCCCTAACTCATTTTATAAGGCCAACACCATCCTGATACCAAAGCCTGGCAGAGACACAACAAAAAAAAGAGAATTTTAGACCAATATCCCTGATGAACATCCATGCAAAAATCCTCAATAAAATACTGGTAAACCAAATCCACAGCACTTCAAAAAGCTTATCCACCATGATCAAGTGGGCTTCATCCCTGGGATGCAAGACTGGTTCAACATACACAAATCAATAAACGTAATCCAGCATATAAACAGAACCAAAGACAAAAACCACATGATTATCTCAATAGATGCAGAAAAGGCCTTTGACAAAATTCAACAGCTCTTCATGCTAAAAACTTAATAAATTCAGAATTGATGGAATATATCTCAAAATAATAAGAGCTATTTATGACAAACCCACAGCCTATATCATATTGAATAGGCAAAAACTGGAAGCATTCCCCTTGAAAGCTAGCACAAGACAGGGATGCCCTCTTTCACCACTCCTATTCAACATAGTGTTGAACTTCTGGCCAGGGCAACCAGGCAAGAGAAAGAAATAAAGGGTATTCAATTAGGAAAAGAGGAAGTCAAATTGTCCCTGTTTGCAGATGATATGATTGTATATTTAGAAAGCCTCATCCTCTCAACCCAAAATCTCCTTAAGCTGATAAGCAACTTCAGCAAAGTCTCAGGATACAAAATCAATTTGTAAAAATCACAAGCTTTCTTATACACCAATGACAGACAAACAGAGAACCAAATCATAAGTGAACTCCCATTCACAATTGCTTCAAAGAGAATAAAATATCTAGGAATCTAACTTACAAGGGATGTGAAGGACCTCTTCAAGGAGAACTACAAACCACTGCTGAATGAAATAAAAGAGGACAGAAACAAATGGGAGAACATTCCATACATTCCATGCTCATGGATAGGAAGAATCAAGAATCAATATAGTGAAAATGGCCATACTACCCAAGGTAATTTATAGATTCAATGCCATCCCCATTAAGCTACCAGTGACTTTCTTCACAGAATTGGAAAAAACTACTTTAAAGTTCATATGGAACCAAAAAAGAGCCCGCATTGCCAAGACAATCCTAAGTCAAAAGAACAAAGCTGGAGTCATCACACTACCTGACTTCAAACTATAATACAAGGCTACAGTAACCAAAACAGCATGGTACTGGTACCAAAACAGAGCTATAGACCAATGGAACAGAACAGAGCCCTCAGAAATAATACCACACTTCTACAGCTATCTGATCTTTGACAAACCTGACAAAAACAAGAAATGGAGAAAGGATTCCCTATTTAATAAATACTGCTGGGAAAAGTGGCTAGCCATAAGTAGAAAGCTGAAACTGTATCCTTTCCTTACACCTTATACAAAAATTAATTCAAGATGCATTACAGACTTAAATGTTAGACCTAAAACCATAAAAACCCTAGAAGAAAACCTAGGCGATACCATTCAGGACACAAGCATGGGCAAGGACTTCATGTCTAAAACAACAAAAGCAATGGCAACAAAAGCCAAAATTGACAAATGGGATCTAATTAAACTAAAGAGCTTCTGCACAGCAGAAGAAACTACCATCAGTATAAACAGGCAACCTACAGAATGGGAGAAAATTTTTGCAATCTACTCATCTGACAAAGGGCTAATATCCAGAACCTACAAAGAACTCAAAGAAATTTACAAGAAAAAAAAAAACAAAAACAATCCTATCAAAAAGTGGGCAAAGGATATGAACAGACACTTCTCAAAAGAAGACATTTATGCAGTCAACAGACACATGAAAAAATGCTCATCATCACTAGCCATCAAAGAAATGCAAATCAAGACCACAATGAGATACCGTCTCACACCAGTTAGAATGGTGATCATTAAAAAGTCAGGAAACAACAGGTGCTGGAGAGGATGTGGAGAAATAGGAACACTTTTACACTGTTGGTGGAACTGTCAACTATCAACTAGTTCAACCATTGTGGAAAACAGCATGGCGATTCCTTAAGGATCTAGAACTAGAAATACCATTTGACCCAGACATCCCATTACTGGCTATATCCCCAAAGGATTATAAATCATGCTGCTATAAAGACATGCACACATATGTTTGTTGTGTCACTATTCACAACAGTAAAGACTTGGAACCAACCCAAATGTTCATCAATGATAGACTGGATTAAGAAAATGTGGCGCATATATACCAGGGAGTACTATGCAGCCATAAAAGAGGATGAGTTCATGTCCTTTGTAGGGACATGGATGCAGCTGGAAACCATCATTCTCAGCAAACTACTGCAAGAACAGAAAACCAAACACCACATGTTCTCACTCATGGATGGGAATTGAACAATGAGAACACCTGGACACAGGAAGGGGAATATCACACACCAGGGCCTGTTGTGGGGTGCGGGGAGGAGGGAAGGATAGCATTAGGAGATACGCCTAATGTATATGACGAGTTAATGGGTGCAGCACACCAACATGGCACATGTATACATATGTAACAAACCTGTACTTTGTGCATATATTCCCTAGAATATAAACTATCATAAAATAAAATAATAAAATAAAAAAGGGACGATGAAAATAAATGAAATGTAACACACAGCATGTGAGATAATGTTTTAATACACATCTAAAAATGCCTTAAAATTCAATAGAAATTAAATAAAATCTTCTAAAACTTGACAAAAGGAAAGAACAAAAATTACAGACTGGAAAAGCCTGGCTGACTGGAGTGATGTTCTGTCTCAAGAAAGAACAAACAAACACACAAACAAGCAAAGGATTCTGAAAGCAGAGAATGAAACAGATATTTGTACACCGTTCTTCCTTCTTCCTACTAGCATTCTTCATAGTAGGAAAAGGCAAAAACAACCCAAATGTGTCACGAATTGCTTCATCAGTTTTTTTGGATCTGAAATACTGCCTCAATTTTCAGTTACTCATTGTGGGGTGGACCTGCAGTTACCACATTTGGTCCAAAATTTTATGCTGATGAAGGTAGACCTGTCCTGCATTTTCAGAGGGACAGAATTCTGGTGTTTCTCCAGGTTCCTTGGCTTACCAGGAATGAAGATCCGGGAAGAAAGTGTGTGTGTATGTATGTATGTATGTATGTACATAAGTATTTCCTGTTTTTAAATTTAAAAAATACGGGATACATGTGCAGAACGTACAGGTTTGTTATATAGGTATCCTTTGCCATGATGGTTTGTTGCACTTATTGACTCATCCTCTAAGTTCTCTTCCCTCACCCCCAGTCCCCAGCGGGCCGTGTTGTGTATTGTTCCCCTCAGTGTGTCCTTGTTTTCTCAATGTTCAACTTTCACTTATTAGTGAGAACATGCGGTGTTTGATTTTTTTGTTACTGTGTTAGTTTGCTCAGTATGATGGCTTCATCCATGTGCCTGCAAAAGACATGATCTCATTCCTTTTTATGACTGCATAGTATTTTATGGTGTATAGGTACCACATTTTCTTTATCCAGTCTAGCACTGAAGCGCATTTGGGTTGGTTTCATGTCTTTGCTATTGTATATAGTGCTGCAATAAACTTACATGTGCATGTGTCTTTATAGTGGAATGATTTATATTCCTTTGGGTATATAGCCACTAATGGGATTACTGGGTCAAATGGTGTTTCTGGTTCTAGATCCTTGAGGAATCACCATACTGTCTTCCACAATGGTTGAACTAATTTACAGTTTCCCCAACAGTGTAAAAGCGTTCCTCTTTCTTCTCAGCCTCACCAGCATCTATTGTTTCTTAACTTTTTAATAATCACCATTCTGATGGGTGTGAGATGGTATCTCATTGTAGTTTTGATTTTCACTTCTCTGATGATCAGTATTGTTGAGCTGTTAAAAAATATATTTGTTGGTTAGATAAATGTCTTCTTTTGATAAGTTTCTGTTCATATCCTTTGCTCACTTTTGATGGGGTTGTTTGGTTTTTTTTGCTTGTAAATGTGTTTAAGTTCCTTGTCAATTTTTGTTATTAGACCTTTGTCAGATGGGTAGGTTGCAATAATTTTCTCCCATCCTGTAGGTTGATTGCTCATGCTGATGATAGTTTCTTTGCTGTGCAGAAGGTCTTTAGTTTAATTAGATCCGATTTGCCAATTTTGGCTTTTGTTGCAATTGCTTTTGACATTTTTGTCATGAAATCTTTGTCCTTGCCTGTGTCCTGAATGATATTGCCTAGGTTTTCTTCTAGGGTTTTTATGGTTTTGGATTTTACATTTAAATCTTTAATCCAGCTTGAGTTAATTATTGTATAAGGTGTAAGGAAGGGGTCAAGTTTTGGTTTTCTGTATATGGCAAGCCAGTTTTCCCAGCATCATTTACTGAATAGGAGATCCTTTCTCCCTTGCTTGTTTTTGTCAGGTTTGTCAAAGATCAGGTGGTCATAGATGTGTGGTGTTATTTCTGAGGTCTTTGCTCTGCTCCATTGGTCTATATGTCTGTTTTGGCAACAGTAGCCTGCTGTTTTGGTACCGTAGCCTTCTAGTACAGTTTGAAGTTAGCGTAATGCCTCCAGCTTTGTTATTTTTGTTTATGATTGTCTTGGCTATATGGGGTATTCTTTGATTCCATATGACATTTCAAATAGTTCTTTCTAATTCTGTGAAAAATGTCAACGGTATTTTGATGGGTATAGCATTGAATCTATAACGTTTGGGCAGTATGGCCATTTTCACAATATTGATTCTTCCTATTCATGAGGATGGAATGTTTTTCCATTCGTCTGTGTCCTCTCTTATTACCTTGAGCAGTGGTTTCCAGTTGTCCTTGAAGAGGTCTTTCACATCCGTTGTACTCCTAATTGTATTCCTAGGTATTTTACTCTTTGTAGCAATTGTGAATGGGAGTTCATTGTTGATTTGGCTCTCTGCTTGACTATTGTTGGTGTAATGGAATGCTTGTGATTTTTGCACAATGATTTTGTATCTTGAGACCTTGGTGAAGTTGCTTATCAGTTCAAGAAGTTTTTCAGTTGAGATGATGGGGTTTTCTAAATAGGAAATCATGTCATCTGCAAACAGAGACAAGTTGACTTTCTCTCTTCCTATTGGAATACCCTTTATTTCTTTCTATTGCCTGATTGCCCTGGCAAGAACTTCCAATACTATGTTGAATAGAAGTGGTTACAGAGGGCTTCCTTGTCTTGTACCGGTTTTCACATGGAATGCTTCCAGCTTTTGTCTATTCTTTATGATATTGGCTGTATGAAATAGCTCTTATTATTTTAAGGTATGTTCCATCAATACGTAGTTTATTGAGAGTTTTTAACAGGAAGGGATGTTGAATTTTATCAGAGGCATTTTTGCGTGTATCAAAATAATTGTCTGGTGTTTGCCTTTGGTTCTGTTCATGTGATCAATTACATTTATTGATTTGTGTACGTTGAATCAGCCTTTCACCCCAAAGATGCAGCCCACTTGATCGTGGTGGATAAGCTTTTTGATGTGCTGCTGGATTCGGTTTGCCAGTATTTTATTGAGAATTTTTGCATCGATGTTCATCAGGGATAATGGCCTGAATTGAGCAGGTGTGTGTGTGTGTGTGTTTTTACCTCGGTTTGCCAGTAGGTTGATGTGTGTGTGTGACGTGTGTGTGTGTGTGTGTGTGTGTGTTTGTGTGTGTGTGTGTGTGTGTGTGTGAGAATGTGTGATAGAGAGCCAAATTAGGGCAGAGGAGGCTCCCCGGCCTGTCATGACATTGTATGTTCTGAATTCAAGATGCTCTAATGGACTGTGTCAGTTGGCCTTCAGCCAGGAGGTGGTGCTTGCAAAAGACTGCCAGCTGTGGTGGTAGTGGTGAGATTTGGACTTGCCTTATGTTACCCATGGGAGGTACTCTGGTGTCTCAGGGAACGGGTAGAGCCAAAGGGCTTCTAAAAGTTTCTTCTGTTATTTGTGTTAATCTACCAGGGTAGGTGGTTGAGCAAAACCAAGTGGGAACTAGGTCAGGTAAAGTGATGCTCTGGCTCTCTACGTGTGGGACAAGCAGTGGCTCCAGTGGGAATTGGAAGGCAGTTCTTAGGCCACTGGGGTAATTTTCCAGAGAGAAGTGAAGCTGCCTCTGCCTCTGTACAAGGAGAGTCCGTATGAAGAATGGGGAGTAGCAGCTTGGCAGTAAGCCCCATCCAGCTCCCACATCCTTGGCGAGGCAGGTCTCACACCCACAGTGTTCCACTGGGAGTAGTTAGCTAAGTTTCAAGAAGTCTAAACTCAGAGCTCAAAACTGACCCATACCATAAGCCTCTCCTATTGAGACAGTAACTGCAGCCTTCAGGCCAAACCCCTCCTGATCCACCTGCAGAGCAGGGGCATCCAGCTCCTGTGCTTGCTGCTGCATCACACGTCCCACTCACCTCTCAGTTCTGGCCTGGGGAGTTTGTCCCCACAGAAAATTATATCAAACATTTCAGTTGGGAGGTTCTCTCAACCTGTGACCACCATTTGTGTTAGCTGGCAGACTTCTGGGAGGTCCTCTCTGAGGTAGAATCAGAAATGGCTTCCCTCCATCCTGCCAGAAACTGGGAACGTGCTGGAGACTCAAAGCACATCCCAATGCCACTCTTCATATACTCGTCACTCTTCACTGAATCAACTCCAGCCCTGAGTACGATTAAGGCCTTCCCCCATGGCCTAGATTGATAGGTTTCCCAATGGAAGTGTATATCTTACAGTCAGTTTATCCCCATCTCACACCCTGGAAACTCAAAATTTTCTGCCTAGCTTATGGTGTAAGCTGCATCCTGCTGCTTCTTTCAAATGGTCTGTGGCTTATTTCAATTTTCCTGTTAAGTTCCTGTGTTGCTTCTTGAAAGAAAGTTCAGTGTGAATCTCTACACACCATTTTGTCTTTCCAAGTGCAAGAGGCAGGCTAACAATGCCTTCAATCCACCATCTTGGAAAACAAAAGTAACAGTTTTCTCATTTTTAAAGGTTTTGTTAAGATATGTTAATGACTCACAAAGGAATAGTATTGGGTATATTTGAAATTAGTATTTATTCATTTATGTTGATAAGTGAAAACACAAGATGGTTATCAAGATGGAAGTACTTAATATGTATATTTCAATATTCTTAGATGCAAATAACTTCACTTTTGATGTATTTTTATTTTACATCAGTTTCATTTCAACTTAGGTTTAAGGGGTTCTTGATAATCTGACATGATAAGTGGTGTTGGAATTAGCATTAGAATCCACCATGCTCTACAGCACTTCATCCTTCTTCGGCAGGCACCAATTTGATCTTCTACTACTTTGCAGACATCTCTTCTGCAAACACCAGACAAATTGAGACAATGACCTTCAGCAGCACCCAAACCACCTCTTACTGCAGGAAAGAAGATCCAGTGAGATAGTCCACCAATGGAATGTAAATCCATAAACAGTCTTAAGTAACAGAATAAATTTAGTATGAGCATTTCTATGTGGGAGCTTTTGAAATGGTTGCTGCTCATATGTCAGGGACACATGCAGATTAAGAAAGGTAGTAGTTCCGATCCTGGTTTGGCACAACAGTCACGGTATTTTTGGTGGGGGAAAAGGGATGTGGGCGGGGATGGTACATCTTCATCTTTTCCTCTGGATTTTCTCTCAGAAATGGCTGTTGCTTACTGCAGGGCAAAAATGCCAGTGTCTTCTGCCAGAGAGGGTTACTGAGGGCCATAGTGGTTCCACCTTGTGGCTGATACTGATATCCCTTTCTGCTTTTTTCGTTCCTAGCCAAAAAAGATGTTTCTGCTGTCTCAGGTATGCTGATTTCAGGAGTTGTTTTTTCTATATGGCTATTCGTTTTTGTTTTTTTTGTTTTTTTTTTTCTTTCACTCTCTCTCTCTTTTTTTTTTTTTTTTTTTTGGCTTCACTGTGTTGCTATAGTTTCTTAAGTGGTCCCTTGAACCCTCCCAGCGCTATTTTGGTTTGTACATAGCTATCTATAAATTTTTTCTTGGGGGAAGTGTAGAGTTAAAGGCTGGTATATCCTGCTTTTGCTCCCCCGAGTGATTTTATTCCCCCAAGCTAATATTTCAGGCTTTCAATTTATTCGTGCTTTCATCTGTTCAAACAAGTGGAAATTACTTTTTCTCTCCACATTTAGATTTGCTCTATCTACTTTAATTGCTAATAGCGTCTTAGTCATAGGATAGATTAGTTAGAAAAAAGTATATTTTTGACATTATAAATGATCCTTTCAATTTGTGTCTAAAAGTGGAAAATATTAGAAAGCTTGACATTTATTATTGTGTCCAGACCAGTATTTCCTCCAGATAACCTTTATTACAACAAAGATAATTTAATGAAGATCTCTCTAATGGTAAAGCTGGTGGCTTTGTGCTATTATAATATCCTTAAAGTGACAGTCTGGTGGAAAGACCAACTAAAGCAAGGGTTAGGAGAAAAACAGTTATTACTTTCATTTTGGTCTCACTCTGCATTAAGAGTTTTCATTGTGTCAAAGATTTATTATTCATTAAGTAGCCTAATGTTCATTTAATAATAAATGGATCCTATTAAATATGATTTTTAAAATTATAATCACATTACTTTTATTCACATCTGTCTACTGATGCCATTCACAGATGAGAATGGTATAACGTTATTTTATTTTTTTCATTTTGCCACATCTTTATTTACTTAGGTTTATGCTGTATCAAACAATGTATGTGTGGGAATAATGGGTGATTCAGGAATGCATGAGGGGGAGGTTGAAGCTCTTTAACTTTGAACAATTAAAATTAGCAATATAATATTGAAATACATGCATAACACTCAAGTGATACTTTCAAAATAGTGTATATTTCCTATGTTTATTTGTAGCTTTTAAACCCAGCTAGAAGTATTCTATTTCTTTTGGGCACCATAAGTCTGAAAGTCTGTAGTGAAAGCTACGAGTAGTAAATGATGCTAATTCATGTGCTCCCACCTGTGGAAGAATTGAATGTCTTAGCTAAAAAAAAGATGGTGCAATTGGTGTACCAAGTATCTTAGAATATAATATGGTGGTGGTTTTTCTGTTTCTGTAGCAGAGTAACATATATACTATACCCAAGTCATCAAGTTATTTAAATATGCCTTTAAACAGGGAGAACTGAAAATAATACTGTGAATCCTGGTAAGCATTTAAAAATAATGAGGAGAATATTGGCTTTATAAAGTCAAAATTTATCTGAATACAACCCATATAGCAATTTCATAGCAAAACCCTTCCTTCAATCCTATTAAAGTCAGAAGGAAAAGAAGAATATCCACTGTCAATGCTGTATTAATATAGTTCTAAAAGTTTTGAACAATGAAACATATTGTAAGAAGAGAAGTCAGAGGACATTTGAGCCCATTGTTTTTCCTCTCCTTCTATACCTCCCAACATACCATTGGAATGTTGTAACATTTTGAAGAATCTATAGTAGTGTCGCAAATCATAGAATACTATGAATGCATCTGAATCTGAGATATCCCCAAAAGATACAAAATAGGTGTGACTAGAATGAAAGAAAGATTTAGGCTTTTGGCCATGACTGCAAGTGAGCTGCTCTCAAGTGACTGCTGCTATAGAACATATATATAGTAGAGGATCTCTTTGAAACATTTCTATCCCTGAAAATGGTTAGGCAAGTTCTTAAAATATCTCCTCTTTCAAACACAAAAATAGTCTGTGAACTGGAGCTTGAGCAGTGGGCACTTTGTATTGGATAGCTGATGGAGGGGGGTGAGGGTTTCCCAGATCTTCTGGGAAGATCTGCTATGATCAGTAATGCTAATGATGGTACTACTGACTCTTGGGCCATCAGAAGTTCCAGTTTGTTAATGCTGAAACTTCTATATTGAGTTAAAGCATTGAGTCAGCTTCACAGAGGAAGTCTGGATAATAGCATTCTCATTTCAGACCATAAAATGATGTCAGGTTAAGGATGAACAATGAGTTCAGTATTAAAAATGATCAGGTAAGCAAGACACCACGAATAAAAGTTAATGAAATGAATAGCATATCTAAACCCTTTAAAACTAGATGTATTGAAATCGTCAATGTGGAGAAATAATTAAGCAGGTATGTATCAATTGTTTAAAGAAACAATCTACTATTACAAAGATGTAAAAACAATAGTAAAACAATATAGATGATAGAAAAAACGGGCAGGTCTGGCTGGGCGTGGTGACTCATGCCTGTAATCCCAGCATTTTGGGAGGCTAAGATGGGTGGATCACGAGGTCAGGAGTTCAAGACCAGCATGCCCAAGATGGTGAAATCTTGTCTCTACTAAAAAATATATATATAAAAATTAGCCGAGCATGGTGGCAGGTGCCTGTAGTCCCAGCTACTCAGGAGGCTGAGATAGAAGAATCGCTTGAACCCGGGAGGTGGAGGTTGCAGTGAGCCAAGATCGCACCACTGCACTCCAGCCTGGACAACAGAACGAGACTCCATCTCCAAAAAAAAAAATAAAATAAAAATAAAGGCAGGTCTGAAACAAAAAATAATTTAAAAATAAATGCAAGTTATTAATGATATATTAGACACAGGTAAGAGGATAACTAGTGAAGAAAAAAATGTTTAAATGATATACCCAGAATGTAACATGGAAACACAAGGTCTAACATTTATTTAATTCAAATATGGGGGGAGAGAAGTGTAAAAGGATTCACCATTTCAAGAGATTCTCAAAAAGAAATTAAGAAAAGGTATAAATCCATTGATTCAAAGAATATATTTCTAACAGATGATATAAAAATAAACTCACTTTAGTTAAATTATAAAACATTAAAACCAAACACCAGACCATACAAACATTGAAAAAAGGATAATTTATAATGAAATAATATTTATCTGATTATTATAGTAAAGCAAAAACTAAAAATGAGTAAACTAGTATCAACAAATGTTGAGAGCAAATAACTGTTAATATAGAATTGGGTACTCAGTAATGCTGTCTTTCCAGATCAAAAATCACAATATGAAATTGACAGATAAAAATGAAAATTGTTCACTACCAAGAGATCTGCAGCAAATAAAATTTCAAAGGCTACATATCAGAAAGAAAGAATTTAACCCAAAAGCTGATATTAGAGTCAACTTGGTATTCCATAAATATCACTAAACTGATGATAATAGTAACACTTTCTGACACGTGGGGATTCTGAAAAGAAGTGAACTTTTACTTTTGTTTAGAATTTAGAAAGTTATAGAAAAATACTCTTGCCCTGACAAAGAGAATAAGCTGGATAATCTATAGATCATAGATTTCATTTTAAAACACAGAACTGAGGTCTCAAAAAAAGCTAATTAACTTAAATTCAAAGTGATGAAGCCCTGCTGAAAAAAGAACGGATCCACAGATGCTTTGTGCCTAGCTGAGTTGCAGCAGCAGAAGCAGGAGGAAGCTGCCCTTGGTGGAGATAACAAGGAAACAAGTGAATCTCCAGCAAATGTTGAAAGGCTGAGTGTGGGCTTGTGATAGTTTAGCATCATCAGTAGGGGCCCAAACACACTCACTCTCACTCACTCTCCCTCACTAATGCTTGCTTGCTTGCTTGCTTGCTTGCTTTCCTTTCTTTCTTTCTTTTTCTTTCTTTCTTTCTTTCTTTCTTTCTTTCTTTCTTTCTTTCTTTCTTTCTTTCTTTCTTTCTTTCTTTCTTTCTTTCCTTTCTTTCTCTTTCTTTCTTTCTCTCTCCTTCCTTCCTTCCTTCCTTCCTTCCTTCCTTCCTTCCTTCCTTCCTTCCTTCCTCTCTCCCTCCCTCCCTCCCTCCCTTCCTTTCTCTCTCTCTCTCTCTCTTTCTCTCTCTCTCTCTCTCTCTCTCTCTCTCTCTCTCTCTCTGGAGTCTCACTCTGTCTCCTAGGCTGGAGTGCAATGGCGCGATCTTGTCTCACTGCAACCTCTGCAAATATAATAATAAATGCTGCTGAAATTCAATCCTGTCAGGTCTAACTGCCTGCATATAAATTTCCAGTTCCCGCAAAGACATCTCATTGAGGTCACATTCTGTTGTATTCTTACTTTGTATCTTGAGATGCCTTGGTGGGACATGGAAATTTACATGTAGGCAGTTTGATCTGACAGGATTGAATTTCAGCAGCATCCATTATTATATCCACTCACTAGATCAAAAAACATGGATGGAATCTTATCAAGAGGAACTACTGCTAAATGAGTCTCTTTTCTATTTTTCCCTATTATTGTCCTAGTGAAGCTGTAAATATTAGGTTCTTGAACCCACAGGACTGATTCTAGGATCTTGTCTGGCCAGGGATATAGCCTTCTAATCTGCAGAACCTTGTAGTAATCAGCTACCAACTTACCTGGGGATAAAAGAATTGAAAAAAGAAGGAGAATAAGAAGAAGCAAATGGAGTCTCATGGCTGAAGGGCCAGCATCAATGTGGGTTGAGCCTGGAGTCTCTGGCCATCGTGGGTCTGGGCCTTTTTATGATGCTGTCTGAGTCTGTGATTTGTTCTTGGTTAGTAGAGCCTAACGAAAAGAGAATAACTAAATCTCCCACAAGAAACTTCCAGGGACACACAAGTACATAAATCTGGTGATATCTCAATGGATGAGAAAGCAGGTGAATGCTATTTATTTCCAAAAGACTCAGGATGTCTTACTGTCACCTGCTTTATTATTTTCAACATGCACATGCAATAATCATTGCTCTTACTTTAAGTATAAAGTATTGTTTGCCAGGTAATATAGTAGGAACTGAAGTAAAATTGTTATACAAACACTGTACGTAATTAATGCATACAGTTTGGCAAATTTGCACATAGATATTACTCTTGTTACCACAACCAATATCCAGGTAATAATATATCCATCACCTCCAAATGTTTCCTATGTCCCTTTATTGTTGTTGTTGTTGTTGTCAGAACCCCTAAGATCGACCTTCTTAACAAATTGTTAAATACAAAATACCCCAGTAATAACTATAGGTACTATGTTTTAGAGCCTATCTCTGTAATTGACTCATTTTGCATAGCTTTAACCCTTGAACAATAACTCCTCGTATTTCTCTTTCCCACTCAATAAAATACCAAACTCTTTTAAAGCACTTTCTATATAATCCACTTTATGAAGCTTTTTCTAACATTCTTTTGTCTGCTCCCCCTCAGTAAAGGGAACTACTAACATAACAATTACCTATTTTGGATTTTTGTGTCTCTTACATATATTCCTGCATGAACCCATGTAACACTTTATCTCCCATTATCTTAATATGAAGTAAAATAAAACTTGAAATGATTTTAAAAATGAAATCACAGAAGGACTTTGTAAAAGTATGATGTACCATTGCTTATTTGTAAGAATTCAAGTGACATTATGGGTTTTAAATCATCTTTTGTTTTGATTTGTTCTTTGCTTGTAAACCTTGTGTCTTGCATATTGTGGGCACAGTGTCTTTCCCAGCTATTTGCTTGGGGAAGATCAGTTAGAGTTACAATGAACATCAAAGACTATCTTGTCTAGTGACTTACCTTCCAGATGAGGAAATGAGCTGAGGGAAAGGAAGAAACTTGCCCAAGATCACCCAGTGATCAAGTGAGGAATGTGATAGGGACGGCACTAACGCTTGGTATTCTGAGCCTCATTCTATTTTCCACTCTTGCCCCTTCTCTGTTTCCTCCTCTCTTCCCTAGCCTTCTAAAGAAAACTTTGCAGTTCTGCTGCAATGTCTACCTAAGGACACCCTGAGGAGACCCCACTTTTCATTAGACTGCTTTTTTAAGCACTGTCCTGCATTTTCTTCTTCAGTCTTGTTGCATCCCATTTTTGGCGATAAGTAATGCTTCTGCTGTGCTGTTCTATCCAATTAGTTTTTTTTCTATTTTCATTGAGTGAAAATTAAAACAACAAAAAACATGAGTTTATCTAAATTTGGAAGTTTTAAAACTTGATTAAAATTTCCTGGGGATATGGATGTAAGACATAGATTTTAAAATATTTTTCATTTTCAAAATTAAAAATCAAACCCATATATTTAGCCAGGGTGACTACTCGATAACTACTAATCAGATGGGTCTTCAGTAATGCCACAAGGCTAATACTCTTATAAATCAATTCCCTGGTGTTTTTTGCTACTGAGTTAATACAATTTGATACGGTATCACCTTTAACCAGGCTTTGAGGAGTCACACAAAGGAACAGCACAACAGAACCATAGGGTGGGATGTGTGGGGAAACCGAGATGTAAAAGACAGCCTTGACTCTGACATTTACTCCACTGTTGGGAAAAGTACTTCATTTCCCAGGGCCTTAATATTTTCCTGTATAAAACAGGAAAAATAGAGCCATCTTTAACGTTTTGTCAAATCTTGTTGCTGAGTGATTTTATAGTGTCTGCAGCTATCCTCTCTGCTAATCACAACAAGGTTAACTAACTGTTCTTTCATTTAGTTAAAGAAATTTTTGCATTTGTTTACAAATACTTATTCTTCCCTTCACGGAAAAGGAAACATTTTAAAGATAATTTATAAGATGTTCAGATTATCTTACATATCAACTCTTCACAATGTGGTAGAGTAGCTTAACCCCGTTCCTAAGAGTATATATTCAGATCAGCCTGTATGTAATTAACCCCCAAACCAATGTGGAGTGTGGGATAGATAATATATTTCAAACACATGAAAAGGCACACGTACACACACACACACGCACGCACACACACACACAGTATTACCAAAGCAGAGGTGCAGATGAAAATATTGGATAGACAGCTCAAAACTCTTAGTACTAAAATAATCCTAATAATAACTTTCCTTCCAAAGTCACCACCAACACTCAGATCTCTTAAAGGTTGGTGCCTTAGGTTTTTGAACTTTGTGTAACTTTTGACTTTCTTATTTGGTTGTATGCTATTGATCTCATAGAAAGGAACTTCTTCTTCATCCTATGCCAGTGCTGTATTGTAGGGGCTTGTGGACGTTTTTCTGCTCTATAGCAATCCAAGTTACTGGTCTCTAGCTTCTTAGGAGCAAGGCCGTCACATGCTTTTGTTCTTTGCTTGCTTCCTTGTAAGGGCCCGACATACAGTGGGTGCTTAACAAATATTTGATCAACTGAACTCATTTTCCACCTCCGTTCTCTCCCACTTCAATCTCTCCCTTTTACTTCTTCCAGATTAGTTTTCCTACAGCAAAATGGGAATTGTCCAAAAACTGCCCTTCATCTTTACAACTTGAAGGATTCATTACCCTAAGCAGTCCTTCAAAATTGACTATCACAGACTAGACAAAAACTCTGGGTTCACCAAGAATAGGCATGTGTGCCATTACATTTTCTGTTGAAAGCTTTGGAAAGTGTCTTTTAGCAAACAACATAAAGCATAGAATTTTACCATTCCTGACTATGTAAAAGGATCATCCACATTCTCACATGTCCATGGCTACTTTCCCACTCCTTCCCCAACCTTGAAATCCTGAATTCAAAAGAAAACATAAGAAGATAGTATGCCTCATGTAAGGCAACAGGTTGCTTAATCTTTCTTGCCTCTACACATTCAAGAGCTCCAGAAAAATTTCTGAGCTACTTAGGATGTCTGATCCTCTTCTTGGGTAAAAGCAGTAAGTCCTACATGTAGTCACCAAAACCACGTCTGTTCAAGGGTTCTTATACCTGTGATTCATGATTGCATGCTAAATGTAGAAGGATATGCTCTGTTGCAGGGCCATGTCTGGTCATTGTTTAAGTTCTACTTTGAAGGACTAGTTGCTGAGAAGGAAGAGGGAATGGTAATGTTAGAAATTGGAATAAAACTTAAGGGGAAAAATCAAGTACAAGGGACCAACAGTACTGAGGGGCAATAGGTTGAAGATTTCTTCGATTACTGTAATATTTTCAAGGAGACCCCCAGGAATCCTTCCTGGCTGACCCCAACATAGCTTTGGCATAGGCCTTATGCCAAATGTCTTAGGCTAACTAACTTTTCCTAAAGAAAATAGAGGAGTTATGGAGACCAATATTTAGTAAAATAATGCCTGATTATCTTGCTTTTGAGGTCTAGTAACTGCTAGTAAACTTGCCTAATTAATTCACATTTAGAGGTAGAGTAACGAGGGTTTCAAGCACTTGAAACACCACTGACTTCATTTCACATGAGAGTTCTTCTGGAGAACTAATGAACTATGAGGCTGCAGGTCTCTTGGCCAATAAGTCTTCTAGAGTTCCTGTGACTCCCTTTTCTGGTCATAGGTGATTTTGCTTTTGCTTTGAGTATTATAGCACCATAAGGTCATAAGGTGTCAGACACTCTGCTCTTACCAAGGCTTACACAAAGTTTATCTTGTTATTTGGTAGAGTTTGGCCCATTAAAAAAAAAAAAAGAGAGAGAGAACGATAAAGAGGAGGACAGCAATCCTCACTGCTGAAGGAGGAAGAAAGCTTGGCTTTATTTCCAGTAGGCAGAAAAAACTTCCGTCTGTAGCTCTCTAGCACCAGTGGAGTGTCTTTGTTTGGATAATAAGTGTCCTTCCATACCTCATTAGGCATATTCGCAGACAGAGATGTACTATGCACATAAAATCACCTTCATGGGATGACTGAAAGTCCATGTTTTATTGGACACTAAGTTCATTAGAAAGATGTGGGTGCATAGTTTTGACCAGAAAACCTTGTTAAATGGGAACATAAGCTACAAATATTTTGGCAAAAGATTAAGGTTTATGAGCAACCAACCATTTATATTAAGTTACAATTAATTAGGCCATGTTGAGAAATAATTTGGTTTAGTTAATGATTAGACATTTTGTTAGTGAACACTTCCCAGACTTTACTAGCCCTGCTAATCCCTGCTTTGCTCCTGGTCTGAACCCCTACAGTGCCTTGTTTATGGTACAGTGCCTACTGCTTGTATGCTAGATTAGTGAATGTCTATTTGCCTCCTCTACTACTGTGTGAGCTTCTTGTTTGCCAGGACAGGGCTATATTCCTCAGAGCTGAGGAGAGAGTTGAATCACGTGGTCATTTATTCTCAAATCCTCTTCAACAAGTGAAGCAAAACAGGACAGTGAAAGGCCACTGCACATGGAACCAGGAGGTCTGGATTTGAGTTCTGAATCTCTAGATCTGTTAATAACTGGAGGTAGGGATAGAGTCAGGAAAATTTTCTTCCTTAAGTCTTGATAGCACCTATGTAGGTCCAGATCTGTTGGGATTCTCAATAATTACTGTGCATAAAATCAACTGAAAGTTATTTTGCAATGCAGATTGTTAGCCCCATTCTATGAAATGTTTACTGTTTTATAAATTGATAAATAATTTTTATTAGACAATGTAAATTTCCTTACTTGCACCAGCGTACAAAAATATTGAATAATATTAGCAGCAGAATCTTTCAACAAAATAACTATGTATAGCTATTAAACCACTTTGTTTCAAGGCTTTTTATTTTCTTTTATTTATCACCATTGTTTTATTTATAAACATTGTTTCTACTCATAAGGAGTATGTATTCTCTACATGTTTATAAAATTAATGCCTGAATGAAGTTACTTAAACAAGACAGAAGTTGATTTCTTTTTCACTCAAAATTATCCTGTAGTTACACCATTCAGGGCTAGTACAGGTTCTTTCTAATGTCATGAGGGATGCAGGTCCCTTCCAGGTATCTGCTCTGCTATACTTTAGAAAATACCCTAGTTTGGCTGCTAAATTCCCACCTATTATTTCTGAATTCTAGACATCAGGGAGAAAAAAGGCGTGGGAGAAGGGCAAAGGAACATCTACTTTTCCTTTTTACATTTTTTAACTAACCTCCCTTAAAAACACTTTGTTGAGATATGATTACATTAAAAAGCTGTACCTATTTAATGTGTATATCTCAGTGAGTTTGAGGATAAGGATACGTTGTGAACGCATCACTACCATCAAGATTATAAACATAATCATCACCTCCTGAAGTTCTCCCTCCCATTCTAATTATTATTTCTATTAGTAAGAACAATTAACAAAAATTTCACCCTCCTATTTTATTTTAAGTATGCAATACAGCATTCATAGCTAAAAGCACTATGCTGTAAATTAGACCTCCTGAACTTATTTATGTTTGTATATCTAAAACTTTGTACTATAATCACACCTACTCATTTACCTGCACCACAGCTCCTGGCAACCTCCAGTCTACTCTCTGCTTCTGAGTTTATTTGAGATTTCAAATACAAGTGAAATCATACAATATTTGTCATTCTGTGTTTGGTTTATTTCACATGACTTCATGCCCTTCAGATCCATCAATGCTGTCACAAATGACAGGGTTTCATTATTGTATAATACTGAATAATATTCCATTGTGCATACATATATATGTATATATATAAAACGTTAATTCATCCGTCCATGAATGAATGATAACATATGTGTTTTCATATATCTTGACTGTTGTGAACAGTGCTGAAAAGAATATACGAGTGCAGATATCTCTTTCACATACTGATTTCAATGACTTCATATATATATATATACCACTTCATATAAAAATACCAATATATATATAGATATACATGTATATATATATGTGTACATATACATATATATATGTATATAAATAAAGTAAGTGGGATTGTTGGAACAAAGTGGTATTTTTATTGTGAATTTTTTGAGAAACCTCCATACTATTTTCCAAGATGGCCATACTAATTTACATTCCCACCACCAGTATACAAAGGCTCCCTTTTCTCCACATCCTTACCAACACTTGTTATCATCCATCTTTTTGATAATAGCTATTCTAACAGGTGTGAAGTGATATTTCATGGTAATTTTCATTTGCATTCCCGTGATGACTAGAGAGGGTAAGAATTGTTTATATATATGTCGTCCATTTGTATCTCCTCTTTTGAGAAATTCCTACTCGTATCTGTTTGTTCATTTTAGTTTTTTAATTTTAATTTTATACACAGAGGATACATGTGCAGGTTTGTTACATGGATGTATTGTGTGACGCTGAGGTTTAGAGTATGAATGATCTCATCACACACCTAGTGAACATAATACTCAATAGACAGTTTTTAAGTCCTTGTACTCAACCCTCCCTCCTCCCTCTAAGAATCTCCAGTGTCTATTGTTTCCACATAAGTGAGAGCTAAACAACATATAACCCAATGTTTGGCTCTCACTTACAATGGAGAATATGTAGTATTTGGTTTTCTATTCCTGCGCATAATACCACACTGGGCTAATTTTTGTATTTTTGGTAAAGATGGAGTAGCTTCAGCATGTTGGCCAGGCTGGTCTCAAAATCCTGAGCTCATGTGATCCACCCACCTCACAAAGTGCTGGCATAACAGGCATGAGCCACTGCACCTGGCTTTTCTAATTTTTTTTTAGCTTATATTAGGTTTGTCTGTTCTAGAATTTTGTGTACATTTATTTATATTATAGGACACTTTTTAGCTTAGCTTTCTCCACTGAGGGTGAGAAAGATTATATTGATCCAAGTTATTGATTAATAGAGTGGATTATCCCCCGTTATTGCCCAATATTGCTCTATAATATGCGTATAATTTGTTTCTTGATTTCCTCTCGATAGACATTTGAGTTGTTCCCAGGTTTTGGCTATTGTTAATAGAACTCAAGGACATATTTTTAAAATAAAAAATTTCCATCCAAAATGTCCTTTCCTTTTGACTCTCCAATATTGTGTCAGGGTTACATTTTTGTTGTCATGAAAATCCAATTACATTGAAAAAGATGTGTTTCCAGAATCAAGATTCAGTATATGTGTGGTCTAGCTGTGTCCCTAGAATGTAGCCCTTATTAGTTTTATTAAGCATTTTCCTATATAAATTGAAATCAAGTAGGAGATGCATTTTTCCACAGTAGGAGAAATAGAACAGCTTAGGACTTTGGAGAGATAGCAACTTGCTGCTTGCCTGTGCAACCCACCTCAAAAGATACAACTCCTCCAACTTTTGGTTTCTGGCGACTTGTCCTAACAATTAGCCGTGAACTGACCTTATTCCCTTACAATGCTACAAGTCGATCTTCTGCACCTGGCCAAATACAGTATAAAATTGATGGACATACATTTCTTTTGGTTTCATGCTTTCTATTTAAAGCTATTCTCTTTGACTGGGAACTATGGCTCATGCTTATAATCCCAGCATTTTGGAAGGTCGAGGTGCATGGATCACTTGAGGTCAGGGGTTTGAGAGCAGCCTGGCCAACATAATGAAAGCTGTCTTTCTGAAAAATAAAAAAATTTTCTGGGCATGGTGGCACATGCCTGTAATCCCAGCTACTCAGGAGGCTGAGGCAGGAGAATCGCTTGAACGCAGGAGGCAGAGGTTGCAGTGAGCTGAGATCCTGCCTCTGCATTCCATCCTGGGTGACAGAATTAACCTTCATCTCAAAAAAATAAAAAGCTAATCTATACTTTTCTTTTGATGCATTATTAGAATGTAGGAGGTAATAAGGCAAAACTATTGTGGGTATGTGAATGTGTATCTGTAGCACCTAGAATAGTGCCTAGCCCATCACTTGTGTTGAAAATTGAGAGAACCTTCTTAATATAACTTTTCCACACTCTAGTTCTGAATTTAAAGAAAGAAAAAGATAGGTTAGCAAATATAGGTATCAGTTATTTCTATTGACAGATCATTTGGAGAACATGTTTTTGGATGTGGGAGAATAAAGGTCCCTAACTCTCCACCCCAGAAATAATTTTGCTGATACAAAAATCAGTCAGACATGGTGGCACATGCTTATAATCCCAGCTACTTAGGAGGATGAGGTGGGAAAATCACTTGAACCTAGGAGGCAGAGATTGCAGTGAGCCAAGAGTGCCCCACTGCACTCCAGCCTAGGCAACAGAGAAAGACTCTGTCCGAAAGAAAAAAAAAAGTTGTTACTATATAGCAGATAATTTTATTGTCATCTCATTTAAAATTGAATAGTACATTTGGGTCGAATTCTTATGCCTGCAGAGACATTTGCCTCTGGCTTAAAATCACTGGCTCCAGGAGGAAACTCCACCAGAGGGTATCGTAAGGATTTCATAGTGTCTAAGTCATCTTGGTAGTTCTTCAAATAATTCCCGGCAATTCTGTTAGGTTTTGAACTTCACTTACTTCTTACGTGTTTAATAAAAAGAAGTTCAAAACATTGCCATGGCTGTTGAGCTCCCACAGGCTTGTCTTCCCTTTAAAATTCATTACATGGTTTGTACTCTTTTGCAAATATAATAATTGGAGGTGGATGCTTTCAGCCATTAAGTTCAAAAGTACTGCTACATGGGCTGGGCATAGTGGCTCATACCTCTAATCCCAGCCCTTTGGGAGGCCAAGGGGGGCAGATCACAAGATCAAGAGATCGAGACCATCCTAGCCAACATGGTGAAACCCCATCTCTACTAAAAATACAAAAATTAGCTGAGTGTGGTGGTGCGCACCTGTAGTCCTGGCTACTTGGGAGGCTGAGGCAGGAGGATTTCTTGAACCAAGGAGGCGGAGGTTGCAGTGAGCTGAGATCACACTATTGCACCCCAGCCTGGTTACAGATCAAGATTCCGTCTCAAAAAAAAAAAAAAAAAAAAAGTACTGCTACTTGGACATCCATCATTCTGGCATCTCTGCCATAACAACTGAATATCGAGAATGTCTGTTCGTTTCTTTAACTCCAAATTTGTGTTGTGTCCCTTGGTCTCCTGTCATATCATAAAGTGTATTATTTACAAAAAGGACAATTTATCTATAGTTATTTCCTCTCAGTATGCTACATCCTTTTAGAATTTAAACATAGTGTCTCCCAACCTGAAATTTGATTTTTGAAAAACCAGAAAAATGTTTTTGGACACCTTTTATTTCCAGCTGGTTTCATCTTCATCTCCTCTCCTGAACTCAAGTTGAGGGTAAAATTCATTCGTCAAAATTTCTCCTCAACTCACAACAACCTCATCCCACTCCAATATGATTTTTGTCCCCATGAATTGATGCACATAATTCTTGCTGGCAGTGGTAATGTCCTAATAAAAAAAATCATGAGATGACATCAGACTTTACCTTATTTTCTAGCTCAGCAGAATTTGATCCCTGTCTGATAAGGAAACCATATTTTCCCTAGAAACTTTTCACTTTTGTCACAGGTTTGGTTCCCAGGGAGCTGGATATAGATGAAGTTTAGTGTGCAGGATGTTTATTAGGAAGTAATGTCAGGATCCACATCTGTGGAAAGGATTGGAGGGAAGCCTTATGTGCAAAGGGACAAGTCTAATGGCAATGCAGCCTGACTTTGTCAACTGGCCGCACAGACAGAGCTGTTCAGCTAAGAAGACCTCCCCTATTTGTCCCAATTGAATCAAATGGCAAAACCTATGCATCCCTTGCCTCCATTAATAATTGTGTGCTTGCCACTTGTGGAGGGCGAGACTTTGAAGCAGGTGGCTTTCTGTGGCTGAAGAAAACCTTAAATGTGGTGGCAAAGTTTTCCAAAGAGACAGAGAATGGCATCTGCCGTGTATGTTGCCCTTTTTCAAAGAGGAAGCAACAAGGGTAATGTCCTCCAACGGCTCTGTATGCAGATGGGTGGACAGTAATGTCTGTCCCTCCTGTGACCTAAGAAGAACAGATGGCAGACATGCAGCCAGGCAGTTAGAGGTGACACAGTGTTAGGAGAGAAACATCTGTCATAAGCAGTGCTTCTTTGAATCAGGTGTGACACAAGTCTTGCATCCCTTGCATGGACTCCTTCCCCGTTATCCTGCTGTCCTACCTCATGAAGGTGAGTGGGGGCTGGGTGGTGGGCAGTCCCAGGACAAGGTACACTTTCCCTGCAGTTTTCCCACATGGGTTCCAAAGTAGCCCAGGTGGTCATCCATGAACTTTATATTTTCCTTATGCTTCTTGTCTTTGCCTTTGAGGAACATGTTTCACTGGACTCTGAGTCCAAACAACTCATGTATCCCTATATCTTCACATTGTCCTTCACTTAAGGGAATCTCTAATCTCTAATGCCTTTGTTTTATTATTACTATCAATATTATAATAATTAACATTGTCATTATTAACTTCATTGTTGATTTTCAGTTATTTTTATTAATGGAGTTAGTATGAATTATTCTTTTGTGGCTACTTACACCAAGATGAAGATAATTTATTAGTTCAGGAAGAATCTGCATTCTGAAGGTGAATAGAAGTTCACACTACAGATGGGCAGACACATGCCCTCCCAATTCCTGATGGACCTCCTAGTGCCTCCTAGACCTAAGAGGTCTCCTGCAATGCTCCAAGATGCCACCAAGGCAGGGATCTGCTTGTGCATGCCTGAGAGCATCCAGGATGAAGTGAGGCTCTGAAAAAATGCACGAATTTCCACATAATCCCCAAAAACCTTACAGGTGAACTGGATGCCACAGAAACAGGAGTGGTCATTGACACAACAAAGTCACCAAAATGTTTTGACGTCAATTAGAAAATTCAGGAATCACTCTTGCTGCCATTAAGTGGAAGAACAGGAGCCTGTGAATGGCATCCATGGCCTGCCTGAGACTCCACAGATATTTCTATGTGGCTTCAGGTACCAGGAATCTCCATGATTTTCAGAAAGGTAGGGACAGCTTATGCCAGCCTATCCCTCTGCAGAATGTGCCCCAGCGGATCAGAGGCATGGAACCATCATGGACTGCACAAAGGCTCAAGGCCAGCTTCCCAGACCTGCCTGTGACTCTAGGTAAGTTCTGAGTCCACGTGGGTGCTGAGGAAAGGTTAATGATGACTTGGAAAGATGGGACAAGCAGACACCACCCCTAAACAATCTGCACGATTCCAACTACAACAGGAAGCCAAAGACCAGCTCATGCCACACTAGTGCACTTTGAAAACCCCTGGATGTAATGCCGCTCTGCAGAGAGTTCAACAAAGAAGTGGCTGGGAATTTTGCATTCTAGGCTGCATTTTCCAGTGCTTCTGGACACGTGATCAGAAATTTAACATTGGTATATCTAACTCTGACATTGTTCACAAAATGGTTTTTTAAAATGAGGTAATAGAGACAAAATATAATACAACCATATGTATTATATGCCAAAATATGCTTCACTGGCATCAAGTAGACTCACCTTGAAATACAATCTAGGACAACCTCCATTTTCAGAATATTTTCTTTTCCAGAGTGAAACTCTCCCACCAAAAACCAAGAACATCACAGGTTTTTGCCTCCAACAAACCGACAGAAAGCCAATACATTTATTCTACCACTGTGAAATGGACTGCGGTGCAACACATACGTGTGAAACCCGACACGTGGCATCGCCGTGAGCCAAATGGGGACTCGTGGTGCAAGCAACCCTCCCCACGTGTTAGCGTGCGTGAGATTCACTTGGCAGAATTTGACTAGGTGCGTGTTGGTAGAGTGGGGCTGAGGTTCTCTTGCCCCTGTGGATGTTTAAGAAGTCACAGGTCCTGCGAAGACCTGTGGTCCCTTCAATCAACTCTGTTTCGGAGACATAATGACTTGGATTGCTGACAAGTCAAGAAATTTTCAAGCCCTTGGAAAATCAGTTACACACAAACACGGAATGAAAGTCAAAAGAGAGTACGTCATCTTTTTTGAGAATTTTATTCACTTCAAAACAAATTAACACACCTATTTCTAATGGCATTCCAGAGCCCAATTTTCGAGGCTGAGGAAACACCCCAAGAACGCATTGCGCAGAACGCTTCACAGCGTCAAAACACTGCTGTCAGGGTGGGGCACAGCTGAAGGCCTGCATCTCTCAGGGTTCTCTAACTGTTCCCTGATTCAGTCATCTAGAGAGCAAACACACAGTCATTCCCCGGTTTCCTACTGACATCACAGCGGAAGTCTGAATCCCGCGCGTCACCGTCACCCAGTTTCTGAGGCAACGAATCACTGGCACAGAAGCTTCTGGTGGCGGGTTTCCGGAGATCCCGGCGAACTACAATGTCCCTCACCAGAATTTGATGAGGCAGAGTCTCTGCATCTGGTCCCTGCCTGGCCTGGGCTCCAACATCCACAGAAGCACCACAGCTGGGGAGCTTGGGAGTCACCACACACAGTCTGCTCTCTGCTCTGTGCTCCTCAGTCCCACAGACCCCTCCAAATCACGGGAGCTGGATGCAATGGAGCCCCGGCCACCTGTAGTCTCACTCCAGGTCAGAATCGCTGTTCTCTGAGGAGCAGGAAACCTGAAGGTACTCATAGAGGACACTCAGGGGGACAGCAACACAGGGAGCCTCAGACTTCTCTGAGACATGAGGGCTGTGAGCGAGGAAGGCTCCCGGCTTCTCAGGAGAGGGAAACGAGGGAGCTGTCAGGAGGCTGGAGCTCCACCATCCATTTTCCAGTCTCCAGAAGAGCATTCTGAGAGGCTGGGCCCCATCGTGGCTGGCCGCTGGGTGATGGGACATGGTGCAGGCCTGGGCAGTAGGCAGGCAAGGTCTGCTGTGCAGAGGCTGCCGGTTGGTGCTGGGCACCTGGGCGGGTGTCCCCCTGCTCATCTGGGGCGACGGACTTGGTCTGAGTTCGGTTGCAGCTGGCGGAGGTTGGAGAGTCTCCGGGACCCCCAGCTCACCTCCCTGGAGGGCATTTTCGGGCATCTGGAAGGAACCCATTCTCGGTTTCTTGGGGAAGTTCAGGCAAGCCTGAGTCGGAGTCTGGGCAGCTCTCTTGGCTCCTGACCTGAAACTGAGATTGAAGCCGAGGCCCAAGCTGTGTGTGTCGGCTGGTGGGCAGGGCTGTGAGGTCACCGCAGCACGTTTGTCTTGTGCCTGGGGGCTGATGACCCGGATCAGGCCGTGGGGCTTGGAGGCAACCTGGGGAACTTCTCGACTGCCACCCTGAGGCCTGCTGTGTGTCGGCTTCACCACGACGAGAGGCTCCGGGCCCTGCTGCCTGACTCCAGGCTGAGGAATGTCGGCCACAGCCCCTGTCTGTCGTTCCTTTGGTCGGAGACTTGACGAGGAGCTCGGACTGGCTTTTCTGAGGGGAGACAGTGAAGCCAAGACGGATACCGTGTCAGACATTTTGGTAGCTGAGCCATCAGTGAGGGCAGGGTCCACGCGTGGCCTCTTATTGGTTGTGTGGACCGGCATTGGCCTGCTTACAACCTGAAAGAAAGGAGACCACACACGTTAGAAGTTCGTCAGCATCGAGCCAATATGGAAATCAACCACATCCAAAGACAAGGTGCACACAGCAGGAAATTCTTAATACGGTATGGACAGGCGGTCCTTGGAAGTAGGGACAGATCCTTAACGTGAGTGCTGATCGGGACAAGACCCATGAAAAATGCACTCTTGAGCTATGATCTAAGAATACCATTTTTCTAAAGACTGTGTCTTGGGCATTCACTGGATCAAAGTGCCTCCACTCAGCCTTCCATGAAGTGGGACGGACTAATGCCCTTCTGACGGCAGGTTGGTGGCTCAAGGGTTCCCAGGACTCCTTTTCTGAAAACATGCATGTTCCTAGGGTGAGCCTCCTCCATGTTTGGGGCCCCTGAGGGACTAATTTCCTCACGCCGCTAGGAAGATGTTGTTGACAGGCTTGCCATCATTGCACAGAAAGAAAGCAACAGGAAATATGGCATCTTCAGATGCCTTCACCTGGAATCAAATGGACCTGGAAGGATCGTGGAGTCCCTGACCCCAAGAAGGCAGGGAAGAAGGGTTCCCCGATCCCCTCACACACACGAGAACCTGAAAGAAAATCAACCAGAGTGACCTAGTGGAGCAAAGAACAGGGACCCATGGTGACACTCACCCTCAGATAAATCCAAGATTCCATGGATTCTTTTCGATTTGGCAGCGGCTTCTCCAAAGGTTTCCCAGAAAAGGTCTGGAAGGGAGCCTTCCTCTGCGGGTCTTGTTGCCTGCAGAAGAGAAAAAGTTCAGGCCGTGTATCCGGTTTTCCCCAGGAGACAGGAAGAATTCAGTCTCTGGCCCAGTCCTGTTCTGTGTTTTGTGATAAATAAATGGAACTCTTATGCCCTTTCCGCCTCTGCACCTTCCCTCATGTGCCAACCTTCCCATCCTCCCAGTGGCCTTCTTGGCTTCCCAAGTAAGGACCAGTATTTGGATTCCGTTGCTTTCCCCCCTGTCATGGGGAACCTGCACGAAGCTTCCCCACCTGACATCGTCCTCCCGCAGCTCGATATCAGGAACAAGTCTGTTAATTATCATTATTATTAAATATAATAGAAATTAATAGGAATCGTCGATAATAATAATCACAATAAAGATAGTAAAAATTAATACTGGTTAAAAATGTTAACGATTAGTATTAATAATTAATAGCAATATCACTGTTAGTAATTAAATAATGATATCAGCAATTAATGTTACTTAAGTCAATACTAAGTGATGTTGGTTATAAAATAATGATTAATTTTATGAACTACTAGCATTGCTAAGTGACATTAATATTAATAATTAATTTTAAGCATGCATAATCATATATTTAAAATAATTATCCATAATTAGTAATGGTATCCTATTAATTATTAGTATCATCAATAATTGTTAAAATCAGTCATTGATGTTTAATAATTAATCATATTATTACTCTTAATACTGCAGTGTGTATACAGCTACCTGTGATGTCTTTCCTAATATCAGAGAGGGAGAGCATGGTTTTAGTTTTAATATCGCAATAAGTGTACACTCACCCTGTGATGCTACGCTAATATTCAGTGTAGTAGAGTATGACATGACTCCCAACATAGCAATGAATAGATAGCCACCTGGTGATATAGCTCCTAATATTCATGGAATATGCGTATGATATTACTCCCAGTATCGCAGGGAGGGTACAGCTCTTCTGTGTTATGATTCTTAATATCCGGAGGGGGAGAGGATGATAATAATTCCAGTGTTGCAGGCTGTGTTCACCGGCCCTGTGACATTGTTATTAATATCTTGGAAGGGAGAGGATATTACTCCCAATGTGGCAGGTGGTGTACATCCACCCTGTGATATTCTTCTTTATATTCCAAGGCCGAGAGGTTGATATTACTCCTAGTATCACAGACACTGTATACCCCCATGTTTTTAATCCCTGTGATATTGGGAGTAGTATCATCCTCTCCCTGGTGGAAATTAGGAACAGTATCACCAGGGGCGTGTACACTCCATGCGATATTGAAAGTAATATCATCCTCTCCCATCCTGGATCATAGGAACAACATCACTGGGGGTTTTACACTTTCTGTGATATTGGGAGTAACATCATCATCTGTGCCTTGGATTATTAAGGACAATATCACGGGTGGACATGTGTACATCTTCTGCAATATTGGGAATAATATTATCCTCTCTCCCCCTGCATACTAGGAAAGATATCACAGAGTGGGTGTTCACCTCCTGCGATATGGGCATTAAAACCATCTTCTCCTGTTCTGGATATCAGGAAGAGTATCACACGGAGGTGTACAGTGTCTGCGATACTGGGAGTAATATCAACCTCTCGGCCTTGGAATATTAAGAAGAATATCACAGGGTGGATGTACATCCTCTGCCATATTGGAAGTAATATCAGCCTCTCCTATCCATGGATATTAAGAACAATATCCCAGGCTGGGTGTACGCCTCCTGCTCTACGGGGAGTCATATCATCCTCTCCCTTCCAGGATATAAATAACAATATCACAGGGCGGGTGAACACAGCCTGCGATACTGGAATTATTATCATCCTCTCCCCTTCTGGATACTAGGAACCATATCACAGAAGAGCTGTACCCTCCCTGCGATATTGGGAGTAATATCATAGGCTTCTTCCGTGAATATTAAGAGCAATATCACTGGGTGGCTTTCCATTCATTGCTATGTTGGGAGTCATGTCATACTCTACCCCCTAGATATTAGCATCAGTGGCACAGGGTGAGTGCACACCTACTATGATATTAAAACTAAAATCATGCTCTCCGTCCCTGGATATTAGGAACAACATCACAGGTAGGTGTACACCCCCTGCAGTATTAGGAGTAATAATATGATTAATTATTAAACATCTATGTCGATTTTAATAATTATCAATGACACTATTAATAGGATACCATTATTAATTATGGATAATTATTTTAAATATATGATTATGGACGCTTGAAAATAATTAGTAATATTAATGTCTTTTAACAATATTATTAGTTCTTAATATTAATTATTATTTTATTACCTACATCACTTAGTATTGATTTAAGTAACATTAATTGCTGACATCATTTTATTGTTAATAGTGATATTATGATGGTTATACTAATCGTTAATATTTTTTACCAGTATTAATTTATACTATATTGTGATTATTAATATCGATGATTGCTATTAATTTTTACTATATTTATTAATATTAATAATTAATAGACTTGTTCCTGATATCCAGCTGGGAGAGGATGATATTATTCCCAATATTGAAGAAAGTGTACACCCCTCTATGATGTTATTCCTAATAGCCAGGGGATAGAGGATGACATTATTGAAACTATCACAGTACGTGTCCATCCCTTCAGTATCTTGTTCCTTATATCCTGAGTGAGAGAGGATGATATGACTCCCAATATCACAAGAAGTGTACAACCGCCTGTAATATAGTTCCTAACATCTAGGTGGGGAGAGGATATTACTGACCATATCACAGGAGTGGTGAAACCCCTTCAATATTTTGCCTATGATCCTGAGGGGAGAGGATGATATTACTCCCAATATCAAAGAAGGCGTACACCTCCCTGTGACACTACGCCCAATATCCACGTTGGGAGATGATGACATTACGCCCAATATCCCAGGGGATGTACACCAACCTTGGGATATTGTTCCTTATATCGAGAGGGGGAGAAGATGCTATTGCTCCCAATAACGCAGGGGCTGGGGCTGTACACCCCTCCTGTGTTATTGTTCTTAATATCCGGAAGAGAGGATGATACTACACCCAATATCGCAGGGGGTGTACACCCACCCAGTGATGTTGTTCTTAATGTACTCCACATCCCACCACCAGGGATATCATTCCTAATATCCAGGGGAAGAGAGGATAACATTATGCCCAATATCGCAGGGGAGTGTACACACCCTCTGTGTTGTTGTTTCTAGTATCCAAAGGTAGATACGATGATGTTACTGGCCATATTGCAGGAGGTGTACACCCTTTTGTGATATTGTTTTTGACATTCAGTGGGGGAGAGGATAACATTAATCCCAATATCGCAGAAGGCATACAGACCCATGTTATGTAGTTCCTAACATACAGGGGAAAGGGAAGAATATTACTCTCAACATTGCAGGACGTGTAACCACCCTGCCCCCCGTATATTGTTCCTAATATGCAGCGAGGTGGAGGCTGAGAGTACTACCAATATCCCACCTGTGATATAGTTCCTAATATCTAGCGGGAAAGAGGCTGATTTTACTTTCAATATCGCAGAGGGTGTACACCGCCCCCAGCACCGGGGTATCATTCCTAATATGCAGACGGGAAGAAGATGATATGGCTGACAATATCGAAGGGGGTGGACACCTCTTGTCTGATATGGTTCCTGATATCCAGGGGGTGAGTGGTTGATATTACTCCCAATAAAGTAGGAACCGTACAGCCACTCTGGGATTTCGTCCTCAATAACAACAGGGGAGAGGTGATATTACTACCAACATTGCAAGGGGTGTACACCCTCCTGTGATATTGTTTCTCATATCCAGGAAAGGAGAAGATGGTATTAGTACCAATATTGAAGGGATGGACACACCCCATGGAATATTGTTCTAAAGTTACAGGTTGAAAGAGGATGAGATTCCATTCAATATAACAAGGAGTGTACACCCCACCTGTGATATGAGTAGTAAAACCTAGAAGAAGAGAGAATGACATTGCTTCCAAAAACACACAGATTGTACACCCACCCTGTGATATTGTTCCTGTCATCTAAAGGAAGAGATGATGATACTACTCCCACTACCGGAGAAGGTACACACCCGCTGTGATATTTTTCCTCATGACTTGTGGGGGAGAGCATGATATTACTTCCAGTATGACAGTGGCTTGACACCCAGTCTGTGATACTGCTCCTAATTTCCAGTAGGTAAAGTATGATGTTCCAGCCAAGAAGTAGTGGCTATACTGCCACCCTGTGATATTTCTCCAAATATTCAGGGAAACACAGGACGACATTATCCCAAATCTCCCAAAAAGTGTACACTCATTGTGTGATATGGTTCCTAATATCCGGAGGTGCAGAGGATGGTATTCGTTCTCCTATCGCAGGCTGTTTACACACAACCTTTGAAATTGTTCGTAATATCCTGAAAAAAAGAGACTGCTAAGAATGGACACACATTGCAGGGGGGAATAATTGGCTATTACGATCCACAACGCAGGGAGTGAGGCACTCCCCACGATATGGGGAGTACTAGCATCCCCCTCTCCCCACTGGCTATTACGATCCACATCGCAGGGCAGTTCAGGACACCAGCCCTGCCCCAAATTTGACCCAGACATTGAGTGTCATGGGACGACCTCAGGGTGGGTGGAAGCTCAGCTCTAAGGTATCCTTGCTGCCAAAGACCAACAGTTCCTACTAGTTTCAATCTGGCCACAGGGTCTCTGTTGGTGAGACAGGTGACTATGAGGCAGATACCCTGAAATCTAGCACGACAGAGCTCAACGTCCCATGAGAGGCACCATAACACACAGACTTTGCAGACATACTAGCGAAGGCCACAGCAGGCCCTGAGTGAGGAACAAGCTGACCAAGATCCTGGGGTTCTGCCACACAACCCTTAAACCAGGGACTGGAAACTGTTTCCCTAAAGAGCCAGGAGTCAGTATTTTCAGCTTTGCCAACTGACCTTTGCCTCAAGGATGCAACTCTGCCATGGCTGCACAACAGCAGCCTTCTGCAGGTGGCCTGTGAAGAGATGGGCATGACTGCACCCCCATCAAACTTTACTTATGGACATGGAAACTTCTCAGTGTCATGAAGTGTTATTTTTTTATTTGTTCAACCAGTTGGAAATGTAAAATCCATTCTTGATTCACAGGCGACAAGAGCAGGCAGGGACAGGCCGCCCCTTGCCGACCTCTGGAATGAGCTTAGAGAAGGAAATGACAGGCTGGGCCAGCGCGGCCTCCTCACAGCAGATTCGCTGCAGGAGGGTCCTTCGTAGCAACCACTTCTCATCCTTCGTCTTGGCTTCAAGTGCAGTTCAGGTGGAGAAAGAGAGAACAGAACCGGCCTCAGCAAGAAGAAGGGAGATGCAGGGTCAAGCAGCCGTGTGGATCCATCACACTCAACATTCACACCAAGTGGAGCACAGGCAGGGCCAGCCCGGTGGGGGGAGAAGTGAAGGCTCTCTGGGGTGGGGGACCTCTGGGTGGGCAAGATTCTCTACCTAAAACTCAAATAGAAGATCTACACAGCAGTAGTTACAGAAAACACACACTAACAAAAAGGCCAAAATAAAAATAGGACACCAAGTTTGGACAACCGGGTCTCACAAGCCAGTAGGTAAGAAAGCCCAGAAGGGCCCACCAGAGGCGCTGGGGGTGGGTTCCTGCCTGCAGGGGGCCTGGGACACCCCATTGCCACAGATGAGGACCCAAGCTTTGGGGAGGAAGCTGTCAGAGTCACCCAATGAGCTGCTCAGAGCTGGAGCCACAGAGCAGGTGAGGAGCCCTGGCCACGTCCGCATGTGCACTGAGGAGCTGGGGTGCGGGCATACCCCCAGGGGCCGATGCAAACAGTGGACCGCGGGCCCTCCTCCTGCCCAGAGGATGCTCGGCTCCCAAGGGACCACCAAGGCCTGGAACCCAGGGACACACCAGCTGACCATCATGCCCAGGCCTCCTTGACCAGGCAATGTCCAGTACAGGCATGCAGTGTGGACTTGGGGCCAGTACAGGGGTGGATGGTCCTGCTAGGCAGGCAGGCCTCCTTCTCCCTACCAGCTGGGCTGATTGCACTGTAGCTTCGGTTCTGGCAACATATTTTTGCCCACCTTGGCCACACCAGTCCCTGGCTCCCTGGCTAGGCCCAGTGCTGTCCAACCTACCTACACAGGCCCCACACACCCAGTGCCCACCAGGCTCTGTCAGCTAGGAGGACCCATGCTCATCCCCTGAGGTATCCGTGGGAGCCTGCATCCCACAGGGACACACAGCTCAGGGCCAACCTCTATGAGGGCCTCTTGGTTGTGGTGGTAGGTGTTGGGCGTAATTGACCTCCAGCCCTCCCATCCTGTACACTGTGTTTTACGGGGATCATTCAGTCCTGGGAGCTTCCTGGGGACCCCAGAAGGAAGAGAACAGGGTGGTCATGGCAGCCTCAGCCCCAGGCTCTGGGCCAGAAGTTGATAACGACCAATTGAGAGCAACCACTGAATTCGATCCTCTTACACATACCCGAGAAGTTGGCGAAGAACTGAATGTCGACCATTGTATGGTTATCCAGCTTTTGAAGCCAATTGGAAAGCTGAAAAATCTTGATAAGTGGGTGCCTCATGAGCTGACCAAATATTTTAAAAATCATCCTTTTGAAGTGTCATCTTCTCTTGTTCTATGAAACAACATTGAACCATTTCTTGATCAGATTGTGACATGCCACGAAAAGTGGATTTCATCCAACAGCCATCTCACTGGTTGGACTGAGAAGAAGCTCCAAACCACTTCCCAAAGTCAAACTTGTACCAAAAAAAGGTCTTGGTCACAGTTTGGTGGTCAGCTGCCGGTCTTCTGATCCACTACACTTTTTGAATCCTGGTGAAATCATTACATCTGAGAAGTATGCCAAGTTAATCGATGAGATGCATGGAAAACTGCAGCACCTGGAGCTGGCACTGGTCAATATGAAGGGATCGGTTCTCCACAACGCGTGACCACATGTCATACAACCAGGACTTCAAAAGTTGAATAAACTGGGCTGTGAAGTTTTGTCTCATCTGCGATATTCATCTGACCTCTCGCCAACCAACTACCACTTCTTTAAGCATCTTGACAACTTTTTGCAGGGAAAACACTTACACAACCAGCAGGGTGCAGAAAATGCTTTCCAAGAGTTCATCGAACCCTGAAAGCATGGAATAAACAAGTTTATTTCTCTTTGGCAAAAATGTGTTCAATGTAATGATTTCTTTTTGTTTTTGTTTTGTGTTTTTTTTAAAGACCTAGTCTCACTCTGTCGCCCAGGCCAGAGTGCGAAGGTGCAATCTCAGCTCACTGTAACCTCTGCCTCCTGGGTTCAAGAGATTCTCCTGCCTCAGCCTCTTGAGTAGCTGGTATTACAGGCACATGCCACCGCGCCCGGCTACTTTTTGTATTTTTAGTAGAGAGGGGATTTCACCATGTTGGTCAGGCTGGTCTCAAACTCCTGACCTCCTGATCCACCCGCCTCAGCCTCCCAAAGTGCTGGGATTACAGGCGTGAGCCACTGTGCCCAGTCCATTGTAATGGGTTCTATTTTGATTAATAAAGATATGTTACAGTCTAATTATAAAAATTTAAAATTCACGGTCCAAAACCACAATTACTTTGGCACCAAACTAATAATAGAAGAATTAAAAGAGGCCTTTATATTAGAAAGCCCATGGATGATAAAATAATAAAGAATATTACAATTTCCATAACCGCAAAGTTATAACTTAGACCAACTGAATGAATTAAAAGACACAACCTATTGATACTAAAACACAGGAGAAATAGGTCATCTAAATATATTGATATCTATTTTAAAAATGGAATCAGTACCTAATAACCTTACAGAAAACCTATATATTCCAAAAATCTGACATTCTGTCATGTTGTTCTAACTGGTGGGATTCGGGGATTTCCATTTTGATAAGAACATAGGTGAGTCGCACACACTTACTTTTACTGCTCATTGGTCAGGAAACCTATGTCCTCTATAGGATACTGCAGAGCGATGCGTTTTGGAGAATTTAGGCAAGATAATATTATTTACAGAGTTAAAGGAAGGCAACTTGTTTTATGTACAATAATTCCTCATAATATCACAGTGGATACCATATTTAAACTTTGGAGTATCCCCAGGTATAATTCTTATTTGAGCCACATGTGAATTTCAGACACGGAGGCTGCCCAACTTTGGTGGCTTTCAACAGATGTGGAAGTTAATTCACAACCTACTTTGTGGAGGCATAAAATTCAATGAGCACTCATTTAGCATTTTATTTTAAATATTATTTTTGTAAACTTTGTATTTCCAATTAGGTGAAATTTTAAACCTGTTTCAGTTCTTATCCACTTTTTTTTTCCCCCTGAGACGGAGTCTTGCCCTCTCACCCAGACTGGAGTGCAGTGCATGGTCTTGACTCACTTCAACCTCTGCCTCCCAAGTTCCAGCAATTCTCCTGCATCAGCCTCCCAAGTGACTGGGATTACAGGTGCCCACCACCATGCGTGGCTACTTTTTGTATTTTTAATAGAGATATGGCTTCCCCATGTTGGTCAGGCTGGTCTTGAACCCCTGACCTTGTGATCTGCCCACCTCAGCCTCCCAGAGTACTCGGATTACAGGCCTGAGCCACCGTGCTTGGCCTCTCCACTCTTTTTAGGCAGAGGGGAGCAAGGTTTGCTTTAAGTTAGGAGGGACTCCTGTGTACCCAATTAATTTGTGTAAATTTCTTCTTTCAGAGTTCTTCAAATCAGCATCACCATTGTTAAAGGCCTCCCACATGGTAATAATTGTGCTACAGGGTTTTTCGAACATGAAGTTTATGTTTGGCTGAATTAACCTCCTTGCTGTGGCACAAGGGGGGCCATAGGTGTTTTCACCAATTATGAAGCGGGTTCACTGTGCAATGGCTACCAACTTTTCTGAGTACAATGAGACCAAATACATTCATACATAAATTCCATGAAGTGAATTTATTACTTACAAATAGCAAACAAAAGACAACAGAAGTCCAGGATTCAATATGAACCGCTACCACAAGATCAGGAAGGCTATCCAGAGCAGATGGATGGAGTTTTGACTGTAAATGCTTCACTTGCACTACAACTGAGGGACCCCAGAAAACAGCTCATCTTGGGTTTTCTCCTACGATGTGGTTTGCTGGACACAAGCGTTAAAGGCCGTTCTGTTTCGAGCAGGGACTCTAACAGAGCCTGGGCTGTTCTGACCAATGTCACCTGATTATCAGGATATTGCATTCCCAGCATATCATACAGTTATCTTGAAAACTACCAGTAGGAAAGGGAGGAAAATGGCCCTGCACCCTTCAAACTGAAGGATCAGGATATTTGTTGTGACAGAGGCACAGACAGTAGCGACAGAGTGTTCTTGTGAGCCATCTACTAGTTCTCTTGACCAGAGCGTGGCACCTGACTGCTTTTCTCTTTCCTTTCAGTGGAAACTGTTTCAGAATATTTTGAATATTTTTAATTTCTACATCTACAGAGTTGAGGCACACGATTGCTGGCAGTGTAGACTCTCTGTATAGTTACAGGAAAGAGTTCAGGAGCCCATCAAGCCACATTGGAGGAGACCACCTAATCCTCCAGAGACTGTCACTCCATCTTCCTGGGGTTAGCTCCACATGCAGTAAGGCCATTATGTCTAAGGCCAGCAAGACTTGCAGTCCGAAGTTTCAACTTTTGACATGCTGATAAGCAGCAGTGATAAGAAAAGCCCACACACTGGCTAGGAATTTTTCAATGCAAGCAGCTGAGATGCTTCTTCATATGCTTCGATAGTGGCTAATATCAAACTCTTTCTTCCCATTTTCATTACTCATCAGTGACTGAACCATGAGGCACCATGGATGTACACCTGATCAGGAGGGTGTAGGGGACAGTGGCAAGGGGAGCAGCAGCACAAGAAACAAACAAGGCCACTACTTCTGCCTACATAATAACTATTGATTGGAGTGTACAATAATTAATAATGTTCACATGGCTGCCCTCAGCATACAGAGATGGTGACCAGAGTAGATGCAGGGACTACAGAGATACAGCCGGATTCTTGCTAATTAGGACATAAGTGTCGGCTTATGTGCTGTGCTTCCGTGCATTAATAAGCCAGGGCCTCAAAACCGCCTGCTAAGCACAGGTCAAATGTCATGATGGGGTGCAATTAAACATTCATGTCTAGGAGATGAGAGCGTTTTAGTGTGGGAGAAGATGACAACACCTGAAGAAAACAAAACACTGTGCAGACCAAACGGAAGGCACATCATCAGCTCACGGTTCTGACTCAGGTGACTGCTGATGTGTTACGGAACCATCAGCTGACAGCAGGTAGGTCAAGTTGAGCAGGTGTCCTTCATGAGGGCTGGTCCATTCCATTTGTGTTGTCAATTGTTTCAATACCGTCTCATGCACCCCACTGGTGAGGAAGGAATTCGCACCCTACTTTTACTGGCACCGTTAAACACATAACATCTCCTACTAAACAGAAAAACCAGACATCAGTTATTAATTACATATAGGAGAATGGTGTAAGTTCCCACAGGCCCAAACAGGGATTAACTTGGGAGCAGAGGGTGGTATCACATTTAAAAAGTGAGGAATTTCCTTTTTTTTTTTTTTTTTGAGACAGTCTCGCTCTATCACCCTTGCTGGAGTGCAGTGGTGTGATCTCGGCTCGCTGCAAGCTCTGTCTCCCGGGTTCATGCCCTTCTCCTGCCTCAGCCTCCCTAGAAGCTGGGACTACAGGCACCCACCACCACGCGCGGCTAATTTTTTGTATTGTTAGTAGCGACGGGGTTTCACCGTGTTAGCCAGGATGGTCTCGATCTCCTGACCTCGTGATTCACCCGCCTCGGTCTCCCTAAGTGCTGGGATTACTGGCGTGAGCCACCGCGCCAGGCCGAGGATGTTCCTTTGTTCCTACAGGAGTACGTGATTGGTTTGTCTGTTGGCTGGTAGGGAACTGAATCATGATACACTGACTGGTAAGACTGTAATACTCTAAAATACAATATATAAACCATCATACCATAATGGTGTAATACGATCTACTACAATACCAAAGACATCGATGAAAAGCCCAACGCTATCATATGTGACTGAGAGACTGAATGCTTCCTCCCTCAGATTGGTTACAACATATCCTCCTATCACAGTCCTCTCTCCTTCATTCAAAGTGAACGATCCAAATAACAGACAGAAATAATAAAGAATAAAGGGCAACAGATGCAAAGAACTCACAAGATGATACTCTATGGTAAACTTTATGTACTTAGGAATTAATACCAACTCAGTATTAGCAAAAAATAAACATCTTTACATCAAGAGTAGTTTTTCCTTTAACAAGGAAAGGTGGAATGTGTATAATGAACAAGGGATAATCAAAATTTTCCAAATGAGGCTAGTAAGACTATCCCAACAATTGACAATCATTATTCACTGGTCCATTAATCACAGGGCAATACATACAAATGAAACTTACCTGGCCAGGTGTGGTGGCTCATGCTTGTAATCCCAGCATGTTGGGCGGCCGAGGAGGGCAAATCATGAGGTCAGGAGTTCAAGACCAGCCTAGCCAACATGGCGAAACCCTGTCTCCACTAAAAATACAAAGAATTAGCTGGATGTAGTGGCGGGCGCTTGTAATCCCAGGTACTCAGGAGGCTGAGACAGGAGAATCGCTTAAACCCAGCAGGTGGAGGTTGCAGTGAGCTGAGATCGCACCACTGCACTCCAACCTGGGCAACAGAGTGAGACTCCATCTCAAAAAAAGATAATAATGAAACAAAAAAATTAAACTTACCTCCATGTTAGAAAAACATCAAAATTCAACCATGAATCCAGCACATTATCAAATGAATAGACAAAAATTCTACCAACAAACTTAATATCATTATCTATGAAACTCAAGTACTACTGCTTAAAGAGCATTTACAGAACTCTCACCTCAAGGTTTCCCTGCAAAACAAGGTGAAATGCATTCTCAAGACTCTTTAAGAATGAGTCACGGAAAAAACAATATACTTGTAACTTGTGTAACATTTCATACATTTTTTCAAGCACTACACGATAACTAATTTGCATTAGGCTTTCCAAATTAGAAAAGCTTCACTTATAGAACTTCTTTCCTGTGGGAGTTTTCACATGACGTTTCAAGTAAATGTGAAAACTGAAAATATTCTTGCAGTTTCTAAACTATTAGAGTTTTAATCCTGTGTACGTTCTTGTATTTACAAGGTCCAGCCAGCTATAGTGTGCATTTTCATTTGTCCTTGAGTGGGGATGAGAGAAATGAAACATTCCCAGATTCTGGACATTCATAGGGTTTTTCTCAGGAATGAGCTGATGTCTTCAAATGGAACTAACACAACTGAAGGCCTTACCACAAATTTAGATTCAAAAGGCTTTTCTCCACTCTGAGTCCTCCCAAATCTTCAAAAACAGGAAAATCTGAAGGCTTGGCCACATTTCCTACATTCTTAAGGTTTCTCTGCAGTGTTAGCCTTTTCATGTTTATGAGGGAATGGGAAAGAGTAAATGTTTTACCACATTTCTTACATTCAAGGGGCTTTATTTATTTGTTTGTTTATTTTGAGATGGATTCTCACTCTGTCGCCAAGCTGGAGTGCAGTGGCACAGTCTCGGCTCACTGAAACCTCCACCTCCTGAGTTCAAGTGATTCTCCTGCCTCAGCCTCCTGAGAAGCTGGGATTACAACCATATGCTACCACACCCAGCTACTTTTTGTATTTTTAGTAGAGACGAGGTTTCACCATGTTGGCCAGGATGGTTTCGATCTCCTGACCTCGTGATCCGCATGCACAGGGCTTTCCCCAACCCAACGTTGCTTTTTATGTCCTTGAAAAAGAACTAAGACAACTGAAATGTGCCACCATGCCCAGCTAATTATTTCTATTTATTTGTTTTGAGACGGAGTCTCGCTCTGTCGCCCAAGCTGGTGTGCACTGGTGCGATCTCGGCTCACTGCAAGCTCTGCCTCCTGGGTTCGCGCCATTCTCCTGCCTCAGTCTCCCGAGTAACTGGTGTTAGCCACCGTGCCTGGCATTATTTTATTTTTTCTAGAGACAGGGTTTCACCTTGATGCCCAGGTTGTTTCACGCTGTTTTAATCCGGGCTGGTTATGAACTCCTGGGCTCAAGCAATACACATTCCTTGGCCTCCCAAAGTGCTGGGATTATCGGCTGAGTCACTACACCCAGCCTCTATATCATGACTTCTTTCATGGCGAGTAAGATGACTGGAACGAATGTAGGCTTTACCGCATCTCTTACATTCATAGGATTTTTCTCCAGTATGAATTCTTTCGTGGAGGTGAAGGGAACTGAGACGACTGAAGGCTTGGTCACATGGTTTACATTCATAGGCTTTCTCTCCAGTATGAGTACTTCTATGGTTACAAAGGGAACTCAAATGACTAAAGACTTTGCCACATTGTTTACATTCATAGGGTCTCTCTCCAGTATGAATGCTTCCATGGTCACGAAGTGAAGTGGAACAGCTGAAGGCTTTATCACATTTGGTACATTTATAGGGTCTTTCTCCAGTGTGAGTCCTTTCACGCGTCTTAAAAGAACAAGAAAATCTGAATGTTTTCCACATTCCTTACATTCGTAGGGTTTCTCTCTAGTGTGAGTTCATTCATGTATTAGACAACAACCGGAAACAGTGAACGCTTTACCACATTGTTTACATTTATAGGGTTTTTCTCCTGTGTGAGTTCTCTGATGTCTTTCAAATGAATTGAGAAAATAAAAAGCTTTCCCACATATCGTACATTTATAACTGGATTTCCACTGTGCATTATCATGTGTCTTCTAACACCTGGAACAGAAACGAAGAGTTTTCCACACTGTTCACATTTATATTGCTTCTCTCCATATGGTTTGTATCCTGAGTGAGCTAAGATGTGCCTATTAAGGAGAGAATGACGTACAAAGACTTTTCCACAAATACTTCATTCACATTTTTTAATCCAGCAGAAATGCTCTCATTCAGATCAAGCTTTGGAATTTGGCTGACAACTGTCCATACTGACTACCTTCTTTGCTTTCACACAGTCTCTGTATCATATGATTTCTGTAAAAAAAAATGTAAAGCACATAATTATTGCTTGGTTTAATAACTTTCTACTTACTAATAGGTCTTGGACTTACACTGCTACCAATACCAGGGAAAATGCTTTTTTTTTTTTTTTTGCCATGACTGAATTATTTGAAAGTAAATGGGTTACTACTGAAAACACAGCTACCACTTGCATGGCTATGACCAAATTAGTAACATTCATGTACACAATTTTGTAGTACTATTTTCAAGTAAACTGTTTTCCAAACACTGACTGCTACACTGAAGTACATTGCATTTTGGGTGAAATTTTTCTAAAAAGAAATAAATTTCAAGTGACTCTCATTTGTTTTGATTGCTTGTTTTTAAGTTCATGACAAGCTAAGATTCCTTCAGAGGACTTTATTTCCTCTTCTCAGTGCAAGTTATCTTATATCTTTCCCAGGTTTTTCGAAGTGATCTTCAATATTCTGGTCTTTCCATTTGTTTCCTAAAATACAGACCCACAAAATTATCATGAATTATTACAAACTATAGAAACATTACTAGATTTAATGTTCATTGTACACAGTGCCCATGCCTGATTTCTTCACCAAATCATTCCCTTGCCACATTCCAAATCACAAATAGCACTGATGATAGGGAAATACTTCTGTAATTAAGTGAAATGTTTTGTCATTCTCAGCTACAGAAACCAGGTTCCTGCAGGTTTCCTGCATCACTTCTCTGCAGAGAATCTTCTGAGAAGAATCTAGCAAAGCCCATTCCTCCTGGGTACAGTTCACAGCCACATCCTCAAAAGCCATGGAGTCCTAGAACATTCCACACATGGGGATAGAAGGATGGGTGAGACTGACAGCACTGGGAATCTGTACTCAATCCATAAGCTGTTTGCATGATTCTAAAATTTCCAAGCATTTATTTTGTGCCTTGATTGTCAGAACTCTTACTCTGTTCACATATACTCCCTCCCACACAGCAGTACTAATGCTAGAATCTAACTATTCAAAAAGGCAACAGCAAAGTAGAAACACCCATCTTATTAGAGAATCCAGGGAGTAAGATGTGCTGCTAGGAGTTATCTTTTAACTTCACTTTGTACATTTCTAGTATCTGTCATAATAAAGTCCTACCTGATGTGCATAAGGGAGTTAATATTATCAGTCCTCAGACTACTTATTCTTAAAAACGTCTGCTCGCAGTGTTCCATCTTTGTATTAGTAACTTACATTTTGAAAGGGATTCCACCAACCCTAATAAGAATGACTCACTGCATGTAAATGGCTTATGCAATGTATTTGCCAAAACTTTTTCTGCTGAAGGTCTATTATTTTGTGTCACTGCAGTGGTGCTTAGGGAACCAGACACCAAAACACTGTCTGAACACTAAGTGTTCAATGAGTTTCCCTGGTAGACAATATTTTACACGTGCTGTCACTTGTTAACTGGGGAGTTGAGCCCATTCCATGTGATTACACCAAGACAGAGTAGGCTCGTTAAATTTAATTGAGTAGTAAATAAAACCAATAATTGATATTTGACAATACTAATAGAACAATTTTAAAAATTTCTATTGCACAATGTCAAGGCAGAAAAGAATAAGAGGAAATACGACACACGTTTTTTAAAATGACATTAATGTCATCACTTCCAGATGCTATTCCTATGAAATCACATAAATTCCCAAATCAGGTTGTTTTTAGGCAAGAAAAACTACTTTTTCACACGTAGTAAAAATGACAAATGTCTAATGATTTTTAGCCATCTAAAAAAAGAGTGATGGCTTGTCTAACATACTTCTAAGATTTTCAAACGAAAATATTCAGGACAGCACAGTATTAGCAGAGAGATGAGCAAGCAGACCAAGGGAAAAGAAAGTCTTAATGACCCAGCATTTATATGGAAAGTTGAGGAATGATAGAGTAGGCACTGTAGAATAGAAAAAGAAATCACATGCACTTTAAAATATGAGACAAACCAGGCTGGCATCTACTTGGGAAAATGCATTGCATTCTTCTCTATTCCATGAGCCATGATCAACTTATTATACATTCAAATATGAAAGATAAAACCAGAACACTTTCAGAAGTCACAGGAAGATTTTTTTTAATGAAGGATTAGGCAGAATTTCTTTTATGTAAGAAAACAGTGATAAAGGAACAGACAAACTCAAACATATTAAAATTTAGGGAATAAAAAGAAAATACAATGCGCAGGGCATGGTGGCTCATGCCTGTAATCCCAGCAGCTTGGGAGGCTGAGGAGGGCGATCACCTGAGGTCAGGAGGTTGAGATCAGCCTGGCCAACATATCAAAACCCCGTCTTTCTGTTGTTTGTTTGTTTGTTTGTTTGTTTTTTGAGACGGAGTCTCACATTGTCGCTTGGGCTGGGGTGCAGTGGCAACATCTTGGCTCACTGCAACCTCCACCTCCCGGGTTCAAGCAATTCTCTTGCCTCAGCCTCCCGAGTAGCTGGGATTACAGATGCCTGCCACCAGGCTCAGCTAATTTTTTTGTATATTTTGTAGAGACAGGATTTCACCATGTGGGTCAGGCTGCTCTGGAACTCCTGACCTCATGATCGGCCCACCTTGGCCTCCCAAAGGGCTGGGATTACAGACCTGAGCCACTGTGTCAGGCCTAAAACCCCCTGTTTACTAAAAATACAAAAATTAGCTGGGTGTGGTAGTGGGTGCCTATAATCCCAGTTACTCGGGAGGCTGACATAGGAGAATCACTTGAACCCGGGAGGCGGCGGTTGCAGTAAGCAGAGATGGCGCCACTGCACTTCAGCCAGGCTACAGAGCAAGACAGTGTCTCCAAAAACAAAACAAAACAAAACAAAACAAAACAAAACCCTCGAATATCCAGATAAGAGGATACAGATGTGTCCACTGTCATTAATTCTTCACCATGCTACAAGAGGGAAACTGACATTTTGGTGAATCTTTGTAAATCATCAATTTATCTATCACACTTTTATTTCACCAGTAACATTGATAAAGCTAAGTCCTACAATTCCATTTGAAATTACCCTTAAAAAGAACAGACCTTTAAAACTTACTACACTCACTCTGGGGAAGAAATAAATACGAATTTTTAGCAAATAAAATACACCATTTTACCTTGCCTCTTTGGAAATAGTATGTTTATCTTTCAAGCTGTACTGATAAAATGTATCTTACAGTCAATGAAAAACTGAAACACAAATAAGCGGACAAGCCTTTTCAAGGTAACAAACTCAGGGAGAGGCAGTGCTGACTCCAACACAGAGCTCTCTAAGTGTCACGGCAGCCATTCTATCCCTCGGGACACCCATCCTGTTCAGTAAAGTGCTCAGTGACCACGTAGGAGGCACTGGCACTGCTCTTTGTCCTCCTGTGCGCCTTCAGTGCATTTTCATGTTCAGGTTGTTGCACATCCTCTCTGGGGTGGGTTTTCCTTGTCCTTTGGGACAGTTTTTCTCTCTTCACAAGTCTGAGACAATCTAGACAGCAGAAATCATTTCTACCTTTTCCTCTCAATATCAGTATCCCATTGGCAGACCATCAATGTGTCTCCGAGGAATAAAAGCTCCGGCTGGAGGAACAGTTTTAATGACCTAACTTTAATGACATTACGTTGAATTGTCCATTCATTTTAATGTCCTAAAATTTTAATAATCCCAAGGGGTCACCATTTTAGATAAAACTATACCAAGAGATTCCTCCAAGGCCAAGAGCATCCAGCTGCTCCCCTGAGCGACTCTACCCCCTACCTCAGGCTGTCCTTGGCGATGAGATGACCCCGGGGCTGATAGTCACTAGACCCTCCAATAGACATGGCCACTGTGGGTATCCTGGGTCATCCCCAGACAGTTTTAAAATTCCAGGACTAGAGAAAGACAGGAGGGTGGCTGAGGACACAACACCCTGTAAAGTTTTCACGGAGGGACCTCAACCTAAAGACATTTTGGTAATATGTACACTTAGGAAAGATGAAAAGAAGAGAGGCACAAAGATTTCTTTTACAGTAGAGTGTCAGATGATTTATTCTCCACTTTCCTCTCATGTAAAATGCTTGTAAACAGAAAAATATTTTGGCCAAGGTGGCCCACGCCTGTATTCCAGCATTTTAGGAGGCCGAGGCGGGAGATCAATTAAGGTCAGGAGTTTAAAACCAACCTAGCCAACATGGCAAAACCCTGTCTCTACTAAAAATACAAAAATTAGTTGGACGTGGTAGTGGGTGCCTATAAGCCCAGCTACTTGGGAGGCTGAGGCAGGAGAATCGCTTGAACCCGGGAGTCAGAGGTTGCAGTGATCTGAGACTGCACCATTGTACTCCAGCCTGGCGACAGGGCGAGACTCCGTCTCAAAAAAATATATATATATATATGTATATATATAATATACATTTATAATTATTATATGTAGATAGTATTTGAAGTCATGGGACTGACTGTAGGTAGAAACAAGAGAAGGGAAGGAAGTTTGTATATTTATATATAATTATATAAAATTAATATACATAATTATAATATATAAATATATCGTATAGACTGGGCACAGTGGCTTACACCTGTAGTTCCAGCAATTTGGGAGGCTGAGATGGGCAGATCACCTGAGGTCAGGAGTTTGAGACTAGCCTGAGAACATGGAGAAATCCCATCTCTACTAAAGATACAAAAATTAGCCAGGCGTGGTGGTGCGTGCCTGTAATCCCAGCTACTCAGGAGACTGAGGCAGGAAAATCACTTGAACCCCGGAGGTGGAGGTTACGGTGAGCCCAGATTGCGTCATTGCACTCCAGCCTGGGCGACAAGGGTTAAACTCCGTCTCAAAATAAATAAATAAATAAATAAAGCAAGAAATATGTATTTATGTCTAAATATATAATTACAATACATAAATGTGTATATAAATATACATTTATTATAAATTTATTAATATATGAAATATGTTTATTTCTGAGATAGGGTCTGGCTCTGTCACCCAGGCTGGAGTGCAGTGGCACTATCATAGCTCATTGGAGCCTTGAACAGATGGCTCAAGGGATCCTCCCACGTCAGCCTCCTGAGTGGCTAGGACTGGATGCACAAACCACCATGCGTAGCTAATTTTATAATTTTTTGTGGAGACAGGGTCTTCCTTTTTTGCCTAAGCTGGTCTTGAACTCCTGGGCTCAAGTGATCTTCCTGCCTCAGGCTTCCAATGTGTTAGATGTGGGCCACTGCATCTGGTCTAATGCATTTTTTAATTTGCGAGTTCATATTATTTGATATTTTTAAGTACTGAATGTGTTGAACAATCAACTTGCAGAATTCCTGAACAATGGATGGTCAGCTTTCATGTCCTGGTTCAAATCACCCCAGCACACCACGGCTAGAAACCTTTCAGCCAACTTCCAATTATGTGTCCCGGGGCAAGACAATGTCACTTGGCCGATCCCCACTAAGAGGGACTCTGGAAAGGCAAGAAACTATTCTGTTCTCTATAATGGAACCTGACCAGAGAGAAGGCAGCTGGGAGGGCCAGCTGGTTCCTCCAACCAGCAGTGTCCACCATCGACCCACTGCCCTAGAACTACACCGTGCTGGGCATTTGGGACACTGTTATGAGCAAGAGTTTCCATTTTTATTCTCATGGGACCTTCATGCTAGTGGCTAGAGACAATTTTTTTTTTTTTTTTTGAGACAGAGTTTTGTTCTTGTCACTCAGGCTGGAGTGCAATGGTGTCATCTCGGCTCACTGCAACCTCTGCCTCCTGGATTCAAGCAATTCTCCTGCCTCAGCCTTCAGAATAGCTGGGATTACAGGATTGCACCACCACGTCTAGCTAATTTTTGTATTTTTAGTAGAGATGGGGTTTCACCATGTTGGCCAGGCTGGTCTGGAACTCCTGAGCCACTGCACCCAGTCAAGAGGGAGATTTTAAATCAATAAGTAGAATTGTGATGAATGCCAGAAAGAAGAATGTGTGATGGGGAGGGGACCTAAGTTATTGTCTCACATTTTAACACTTTTGTAGGCAATAACTAAAAACTGAGAAGCTTAAAACAAAACACACCTTTAAGCCAATTTTGGCAAGCTAGTAGTTGAGCACATTTTAGCGCATCCTGTGTTTGGGATCTCACGCCAAGCAGCTGGGAGGCATCCTCATCTGAGGCTCCACCAGGGCAGAATCCATTTCCAGGTCCACTGAGGTTACTGACAGAATTCATTTCCTCAGACCCGCTTGGCAAGGGCCCAGCTTTTTGCTTCCTTGCCTACGGGGGCCCCTCCAAAGGTCCTTTCTCAGCACAGCATCTCCTTCCTGGAGCGCCTGCAGGCGGAACCTTCCTCTCTAGTGTGCGAAGGTGATGCACCGTGACAGTGACATCGCATTGCTTTTGCCAGGCTCTATGGGTTAGAAGCCAGTCACCGGTTTTGCTCGTACCCAAGGTCAGGAAGACTATGCAAGGGCATAGGTTATTGGGAAGTCAGTCACTTTAAGGTGTGGCTGCCACCACTGAACTTGGTGAGAATTTAAGGGTTGGTAGGAGCTGGCCAGGTACAGGGGTGAGGGTGTGTCAGGCAGGGGTGAGGGCATGGAGGGGGATGCAGAGGCCTGCATCCTGGAATGTCCTTTCACTCCCTGAGGTTTTGTTCTCCAGATCCCTGAGTACATCCCAGAACACGGTGGGGCCCTAGCAGGGGAGAGGTAGGGAAGCATGTGTTGTTCATCTGGGGAGCTTGTTAGGCAAATCAGATTAGGGGCCAGGCTTTCAGAGTGTGGGAGTGATGAGTGTACAGGTGTCTGTGGGAAAAGCGATGGGGATGGGGTCAGCCCCAGCCACCATGAAGACCTTAACTGTGCATCCACCCATCCCAGCAGCCTCCCTGAGTGAGTGCCTTCAGGGTGCAGGTCCTGTTTTGCACATGGAAGTGAATCAGAGTGGGACACTGCCTTGCCTCAGAGAGGTCACACTTCTCCTTCTTCTTCGTTTTTTGTTTTTTTGTTTTTTTGTGGTTTTTTGGTGTGTGTTTTTTTGGGTTTTTTTGTTTTTTGTTTTTTTTAACTTGCAACAGAGTCTCACTCTGTTGCCCAGCCTGGAATGCAGTGGTGTGATGTTGGCTCACTGCAACCACTGCCTCCCAGGTTCAAGCAATTTTCCTGCCTCAGCCTCCTGGGTAGGGTAGCTGGGACGATGGGCACGCATTACCATGCCTGGCTAATTGTTGTATTTTAGTTTCACTGTATTGACCAGGCTGGTCCCAGTCTCCTGGCCTCAACCGATCTGCCCGCCACAACCTCCCAAAGTGCTGTGACTACAGGCGTAAGCCACCACACTGGGCGAGAGGTCACACTTCATGCCAAGTGGGTGGCAGCGACTCAGACAGCACCCCAACTGGTGCTGGGAGTGAGGGGTGCTCAGTGTCCTAGGAAGGCAGAGGGCTGCATGAGAGGTTCGGGGAGGAAGGACTGGAGGAGGATTTGAGATTTTCACCTGAGCAGCTGGGTGGATGGAGGGGCTGTTTACAGAGAATCACAAGAATGTGGATGAGCAGGTTAGGGCACTAATAAAGCACTCTGTTTTGGCCCGCGGAAAATTGGAGATGCTTCCCTGTGTCCAACTGGGGCTTTGGGAAAGGTCAGGGCTGGGCATCTGACTGGGATGGATGTCTCTGGCTGGCAGCAGAGCATGTGGATGGTTTGTGAAGCCCGGAAGGGCATGAGATTTCCTGTGGCAGTGCCCACTGCAAATGGAAGGGCATTTGGCCTGAGCCCAGACATATACAAGTTGGGCAGAGCAGCTACGGAGGTACAGAAAAACCAAAGGTGTGGGGGCACATGAAGCAGGAATCTCAAATAAGATGAGGAAAGAGGTTTTAAAGACGATCAGGGCTGGGGACAGTGGTGCATGCCTGTAATCCCAACACTTTGGGAGGCTGAGACGAGAGGATAGCTTGAGGCCAGGAGTTTGAGACCACCCTGGGCAACATAGGGAGACCCCATTTCTATAAATAAATAAATACCATTGGTACTTGGCATTTCGGGTGGGGAACAGCAAACACATGAAAGCTCTGAGGCAGGAAAGGGAAGTGATTAGTGCTTGCTCCTGGTTCCTTTATCAGACCTTAAAGAGATGCAGAGACATTTCAGGTACTCCTTGGCCGAGCTCCTTCAGGGAAGGCCTAAGTTCGCTTCTACTTCCCATCTATTAATTTTTTTTTTTGGAGACAGAGTCTCACTCTGTCGCCCAGGCTGGAGCACATGCAGTGGCACGATCTAAGCTCACTGCAACCTCCACCTCCCGGGTTCAAACGATTCTCCTGCCTCAGCTTTCCCAGTAGCGGGACCACAGGTACACGCCACCACGATCGGCTAAGTTTTTGTATTTTTAGCAGAGATGGGGTTTCATCTTGTTGGCCAGGCTGGTTTCGAACTCCTGGCCTCAAGTGATCCACCTGCCTCGGCCCCACAAAGTACTGGGATTACAGGCGCGAGCCACCGCGCCCGGCCCTTCTTCAGTCCTAACGCCCACCATACGTGCTTCCAAATGTTTGCTGAATGACAAGGTGAACGAGTGAATGGGACTACGTGACTTCCGGTAGCAGGCAATCCTATTCCTTGGACCTCAGTTTCCTTTTTTGTAAAGCAAGCCTGTCTCTCGCTCTCTGCCCTAAAAGCCTGAGTTCTGGGCTTGAGATGAGCGCGTCCTGTAGACCAGACTGCAGGTGGACGTTGAGCTGGGTCTTCTAGAAGGCCAGGATCCGGTCAGCTCTTGGGTCCAGTCCTCCCGCGGGACCCGGTACGCCCAGTCCCAGCGCCGCCCCGCCCAGCCTCCATTTGTTCCCCCAGGCCCCGCCCTCTCGGTGCAGCTCGCTCTCCGTTGGCCGGGGGGCGGGCCCTGGGCGCCCGCCTCCGCTGGGGGCGGGGTGGCGGGCGGCGGGCGGGGCCGTGTGCACCTGCAGGGTGTGTGTCCCGGCCGCAGCCCCGCGCCAGCTGCAGCTCCTTGCTCCGAGCCGGATCCTGAGCGGGGAACACGCGCTGAAGCGGCGGCGGCGGCCCCGCCCCGGGACTCCATTGTTGAGGCTGCCTCCGCTCTGTAGGCTGCTCAGCTGCGCTCCAGTCGGCCCAGGCGCCGCGGCGAGGAGCGGGCCCTGTGAGCGGGCGGCCTGAGGTGAGACCGGGTGACGGGGTCTGCGGACCGGGCGGGGTTCTCTACGCCGGGCGTGGTGGCTTCGAGTTGGATTCCACAGGGTCCGAAGTCGGGATCCGAGGTCCTTGCGCCTGGGCTTTGTCTCGGCCTCGGGTGGCACCGGGGGCTTCGCTCCTGCTGCGATACCGCGTGGGCCTGCGCGGGGGTCCCTGTCGCCCTGCGGGTGGGGGCCGGTCCCCACTGCTCCCCGGCTCCCCGCGTCTGCCGCGGAGGGGACTGCATGGACCCGGGCGCTGGCTTCTGAGCCGAGATGACGTCACTGCACTCCAGCGTGGGCGACCGAGTGAAACTCCGTCTCGAAAAAAAAAACTTGGTAAAGTGTTTTACCCAGCCTAGGTACGTGTGGTAGAGCCGAATGAAAGCTTAGAAAAAGATGACTTGAGAACTAGCCCAGCAGAGGAATCAGGTGGGATGTGTTGTTACTGAGTAAGTGAAATTTGCACCTGCTTTCTCCCAGGCCTCGTTGAGTTGTGTACAACAGAGAGCTCAGGTGTTGGGGGCAGTTGACAGGTTGAAGAATGCATTGCTATTATGGGAGGAACATTGGGCTTTGAAAAAGCAGAACTGGATCCACGTTCTTGCCTGGTAACTCTAACTATCATCTAGTTTGTAAAGGGGAATGCAGTTCACTGAAAAATTCTTATGACAGTGGGGAAAGGATTGGGGCGTCTGCATTGGTTTGTGTAATATAGGTCATATGAACGAGCATTTAGGCTGGAGGCAGGCTTTTCATCTCTCTAACTTTACTTTCACAGGACAATTCCATCATGATATGAAGATTTTTGAGTCAAAACTACATTATTCTGCTATGTGTTTCGGAGCAAATTTATACATACAATTTGCTTAAATATTTCAGATGATACAAGAATATACGTGTGGGGTAAAAAGCTGAAATTTGCATTCCGCCTTCTCTAGAAGTAACCATTGTGAATAGTTAACTCTGTATTCCAGCTATTTTGTATACTATAAATACACTGTGAACATTTGAGTGTATATAGACATGTATGTTACACACAGTTTTAGAGATGGAATATTGCTGTGTTGCCCATGCTAGTCTCAAACTCCTGGGCTCAAGTGACCGTCTCGCCTCAACCTCGCAAAGTTTTGGAATTACAGGCATAAGCCACCGCGCCTGGCCTGCATGAGTATATTTACTAATTGCTAAGTTACTCTGTTCAATACGTGTCTATTGAACTCCCCCATGTACCAAGCATTGTTCTGAATACCTTATATGCACCAATTCACTTAATTTTTAGAGCAGCTCTATTATTGTGGCCCTTTTACAGTGAGAAAACTGAACCACAGAGAGGCTGGGGACGTCGTCTAACATCACACAGCCGGTGCTGTTGGAATTGAGGTTTGAACCCAGACAGCTGGCTTCAGATCTCTTATCTGTTATCATAGATGGCACACCCAAACCTTAGGACCGCCTCCCAAGCCTTGCCTCCGATACGGGCTCGCCTGAGCTCTGCGAGAGCCATGTATGTGAGGTTTCTTTCCTCTTTAAGAACACAAGTCTTGGAATTGTCGCAGACCCTGGTAGGACCTCTTGAGGACCAAAAACAGGGATTCTTCAAGCCTGCCCCAAGGGCCAGATCTCTGATTTAGCTACTTGGAAGGTAGACGTGGAAGACAGTAATTTTACCAGAACAAAAAGTCAGGATGGCTGGGCTGACTCGGCCAGATGCAGTGGCTCATGCCTGTAATCCCAGTACTTTGAGAGGCCGAGGCAGGTGGATCACCTGAGGTCGTGAGTTCGACAGCAGCCTGACCAACAAGTTGAAACTCCGTCTCTACTAAAAATATAAAAATTAGCTGGGCGTGGTGGCAGGTGCCTGTAATCCCAGGTACTTGGGAGGCTGAGGCAGGAGAATTGCTTGAACACGGTTGGTAGAGGTGGCAGTGAGCTAAGATTACGCCACTGCACTCCAGCTTGGGTGACAGAGTGAGACTCCGTCTCAAAAAAAAAAAAAAAAAAGAACAATGGCTAGGCTGACTCATAGGGAAGAGGCCCCACAGCAGCCGTAGGACCTTGGCCACTTGGGTGGAAAAGAAGGAAGGAAGAGCTTCACCCATGGCGGTGACCTGGACTGCAGAAACCACACTAAACAGTGCACATCCTGGAGCCTGGCCACCCCATTTGTTTCTCTTCTCCTTGGGTAGAGGGCGTGGGGAGCTTTCTAGCCCGGAGGCTGAGCAGCGCAGCTTCTAACCAGGGTAGGCGTTTGTCTGTCCCTGGGAATACAGACAGCATTCTCATAAGCAGCCCAAATCCTCCTGAACAGCTTTTTGTAGGGTGGGGCGGGGCAGAGGGTCATTTTGACTCGTAGGTACCTTTTCCACTTTCACTGCTGATAACTGTGTTACAGATTAAAGTTTTGTTTTTGATACTGAAGAGGGCTTAAGAGAGTGAGCTATTATGGCATATCTAAGTCTGCTAAAATAGAACCACGGGGTAGTGTAGGAAAATCTCTTCTAAATTATGGATCATATATGGTGAACGTTAGAAGCCATGTGTACCTAAGTTGAAAAATCAAACCATGTCTTGTATTTGGGTGACCCCGGTAAGTCTGGATGTCACTGCGCCTTGTGTGAACACAGGATGCTGAGGTGTAGGGATCAACAGGCTTTTTCTGGACATCTTCCGCTTCTCTCTTGGAGTAAAGTGGGGCGACAGTAAGAGTGCTCAGCTGTTGGGCCCCTAAATTTGTCAGCTGTTTTTCCTGTGGGATTCCATTTAATGCAATCTTGGAGGTAAAATTATTTTATTGAAGATGAAGATAGAGGCTTAAAGAAGTTAAGAAAATTGTTCAAGGTCACGTCAATTTTTTATTTTTATTTTTATTTTTATTTTTTTGAGACTCAGTTTTGCTCTTGCCCAGGCTGGAGTGCAATGGCGTGATCTCGGTTCACCACAACCTCTACTTCCCAGGTTCAAGTGGTTCTCCTGCCTCAGTCTCCCGAGTAGCTGGGATGACAGGAATGCACCACCATGCCAGGCTGATTTTGTATTTTTAGTAGGGATGGAGTTTTTCCATGTTGGTTAGGCTGGTCTTGAACTCCCAACCTCGGTTGAACCACCCGACTCAGCCTCCCCAAGTGCTGGGATTATAGGTGTGAGCCACCACGCCTGGCCGAGGCCATGTAATTTCTTAAGTGGAAAGATGAAGTACTTGATGAACCTAGAAGTTTGACGTCAAGGCCCTTGATCTTTCCATAACACGTGGTTCCTTCCCTGGTTGGTGGGAGTGACTGAAGAACTTAAGGAAGCTGTGTTTTGTGGAAAGAGGACCTGAGGGGTGTATGGTCTTTCCAGGCTTGGAATCTGCCATGCTGGGCTTCTGAATGGTATAGCATGGCCATATAGAGAGAAGACCCCCATTTAAGACTTGTTTTTTGGGGGAAATAAAGGAAGGCTGCCCACATGAGACAGGCAGAGGCGACTTTCTCAGAACTGCTGTGGCAAGGGAGTTGGCACCATCACTTGCGTGTGGCACAGACTGATATGCAAGTGAGTGGCGGATGAGGAGTGGTGAAGCTTCAGGATGGAAAAGAACAGCTCCCAGTGGAGGCTGTTGTGAGGGCTGGAGGCGGCTGTGCAGAAGCAGGGTGTCCTATGTGATTGGTTAGGGGCATATTTGGCTTTCTCTGAATGATCCTAACTGGAAACAGGGGCCAAAATTAGGGTGGCTGTTAGTTTTGAGTCAAGTCCTGGCCACCTAGGACAGAGTCGTTTCTTAGTTTCTGGGTTGTGGAGAGAGAGCAGTCTGGCTTCCTGTCTGAAGTGCTAGCCTGGCTGGCCTCCTGGCTGTTGACTGTAGATAGGAGATTGGTTTCCTGGGTGGGCAGCTACAGGTTGTGGTCTGAGTTCTGTCTTTCTACATATGATCAGGCATGGTCTGTTTGTATATTCAGTCCCTCATTTTTCTTGTCAGTAAAAATATCAAATGACAAATTGGATACATTGGGAACTTTTTAGATATCTGTGTCCCCTGGAGGAAGTTTTCACGTTCACATTTAATCAGAATGAATATAAACAATTGGGCCATTTATCTTGAAGGTTTAAAATAGGAAGTCTTCAACAATACTACCTCGGCGCCCTTGCCTGTCTGTCCATCGATAGGGAATGTGTTTTCATCCACCGCCGGCTCATCGTCCACCAGTTTGTGGTTGATCCACTTCTCTATACGTCTTGTCTTGTTTGACATCTCATTGTTTGCTAGTATTAGCTTTCCCCTTCGTCAGTGTGGTTTATTTGTGTAGTATCTGTTGGTAGGAAGTTATTTGTGGAATTTGTGAATGGAAGGGACCTTGGAGGTCTGCTAGGTCAGCCCAGTGATTTTCAAGATAAATGGAAATACAGGGAAATGTTCCAGCTTTTTTGGTGACAAAACCAGGAATAGAAAGCAGTGTTCCTTGTACCACAATGTCATTGAAAGACAGCTCAATGTGGGCCTAAAATGCAGAGTAACTAACTTTCATTTATCTCTGCTTCTGACTCTTGTTATCAGACATTTTAAATTGACCTTAATGTGTTAGCAGAAATATGAAAAGTCCCGACTTGTTTACATATAAGGTACTTTGTCGCCTACTCATTTGGTTGTTTTTTTCAACAGGATTGAAAAGACATTGTTATAAACTGAATGTTTATGTCTCCCCCAGATTCTTGTACTGGAGCCCTAACTGCCAGTGTGATGGTATTAGGGGGTAGGACCTTTGGGAGGTGATTAGGGTTAGATGAGGTCATGAGCATGGGCCCTGGTCTGACAGCATTAGTGACCTTAGAAGAGAAACCAGGCCAGGTGTGGTGGCTCACACCTGTAATCCCAGCACTTTGGGAAGCCGAAGTGGGCAGATCACAAGGTCAGGAGATTGAGACCATCCTGAAACCGTGTTTCTACTAAAAATACAAAAATTAGTTGGGTGTGGTGGCACGTGCCTGTAATCCCAGCTACTCGGGAGGCTGAGGCAGAGAGTTGCTTGAACCAGAGGGTCGGAGGTTGCAGTGAGCTGAGATTGTGCCACTGCACTCTAGCCTGGTGACAGAGCAAGACTCTGTCTCAAAAAAAAAAAAAAAAAAAAAATAGAGGAGAAAGCAGAGAGCTCCCACTGCCCTGGTGTGAGGAAACAAGAAGAAAGGTGGCTGTCTGCAAGCCAGGAAGAGGTCCCTGTCCGGGAACTGAGTTGGCCGACACTTTGATCTTGGACTTCCAGCCTCCAGAGCTGTGAGAAATAAACTAATGTTTAAACCACACAGCCTATGGTGTTTTTGATGGTATTTGCCTACGGTATTATGGCCATCTGATTTGACTGATACAGAGATGGTTCCAGAATACTGTAGCCTGTAACAGAGTTGGTGATGCCATGAAAATAAATGTGGTAGTTCATTCCTTTATATAAAGATAGCGCTGTGAGCCCAGGGCCTTTGCTCGTGTCTTAGTTGTGTCTTGTTTTCTTATAATAGCTTCCTAATTTCTCTTCTCCCCCTCTAATTTATATTATATATCTGGATTAAATCATATAGGGTGTGATTTTATACTTTATGTCTATACAAACTTTTAGTGATTTTATTTCATTTTATTTGATTTTTGAGACATGCCCTTGCTCTGTTGCTCAGGCTGGAATGCAGGCGTGCCCTGACAGCTCACTGTAACCCTAAATTCCTGGGCTCAAGTGATCCTCCCGCCTCAGCCTCCTGAGTAGCTGGGACTACAGGTGTGCTATCCTGCCTAGCTAATTTTTAAATTTTTTGTAAGGATAGAGTCTTGCCGTGTTGTCCAGAGTGGTTTCAAACTCCTGGCCTGAAGCAGTCCTCTCGCCTCAGCCTCTCAAAGCACCGGATTACAGGCTTGAGCCGCCACACCCGGCCCAGTGATTTTTCATTGTTAAGATCAAGGACAGGTTCCCTGGCTTGGCATTCAAGGCTCATGATCAGGTCGTGATATGCAAGTTTGGGTTTCAATGTTTCCATTCCCGCCATGAGCCTTGCACTCCAGCTTGTTTCCTAAGCCCTGTTCTGAAGCCCAGCCTGAGAGCTGCACTTAGAATTTGTACCTTCTCATCTCTTCATCGTCTTCGCCTATGTTCTTATCTCCATCTGGGCCATCGTCTTCGCCTATGTTCTTATCTCCATCTGGGACATCGTCTCCACACTTCTGCCTCTTTAAATCTTCTCCATCCTTCAAGACTTGAAATACTCGCTTCCTTTACATGATCCCCGCTGTGACATCCAAGCTAGAATTAATCCTTCTTCCTTTGAACTCTGATAGTGCTTAATGTTTTTCATCCTTTAATTATACAGCAGTCCTGTGTGTTAGATATTATTATTCTCCCAGTTTTTCATAGTTACTTTGAAAATATTTGCTATAGTCATATATTTTGAATACGTAATATGAGCGACATTCAAAAGGTCCTGGAGAGTGAAAGGCAGTCCTACTCCCATCACTGCTCTGTGACCACTCTTGCCAGTTTTTGTTTGTTTGTTCTTCCAAGGCAGAGGCTTGCTCTGTCACGAGGCTGGCGTGATCTCGGCTCACTGCAACCTCCGCCTCCCGGGTTCAAGCGATTCTCCTGTGTCAACCTCCTGAGTAGCTGGGACTACAGGTGTGCTCCACCATGCCCAGATAATGTTTGTATTTTGAGTAGAGACGGTGTTTCACCATGTTGACAAGGATGGTCTGGATATCTTGGCCTAGTGATCCACCTGCCTCAGCCTCTCAAAGTGCTGGGATTACACGAGTGAGCCACTGTGCCCAGCCTATGTGTCTTGTTTTTAAAAACACAGATGTTGGCATAAGATAAACACGGTTGTCCACCGGTAAGTATTTAGGTTGTTCCCAACCGTTTGGATTAATCAATGCTGAGTTGTACATAATTCTTGCATATTTGCGTGAATATGTTCATAGGATGCATTGCTAGAAATGGAATTGTGGGATCCAGGGTTCTGCGCATTTTAAATGTTGATGGGTGTTACTGGATTCCCTTCTGTTAGGGCCATACCGTTATCTCACTGTCAATGTGTAAGGGCGCCTATTTCTATTTCCTTGCCAACAGTTTCTTCTCAGCTGTTTTCTTTGACATCACACACACACAAATAGCCCCCTTGTTCCATAAAACATGGACATTTTACATTTCTACTTAAAGTGTGCGCACACTGACTGAAGCCCCGTGTTGCAGTGATGTGTGCTGCTAGGATTGTGGCTCTGTTTCGAATTTGCTAGCCAGGCTATGGCTTTCCAGTCAGGTATTTTTTGTTCATGTTGTTGCTGCCATTGGGCTGTGTGAATTTCCCTCCACTGTCCAGCCAGATTTCCTTTCCAGTGGACGGGCTTAGTGTCTCATCCAGCAGCCCTGTTTCCTGGTGACCTGGGCCGAGTGTCTCTTACAGCAGCCCTGTTTCCTGGTGACCTGGGCCGAGTGTCTCATCGGGTAGCCCTGTTTCCTAATGACCTGGACCGAGTGTCTCATCCGGCAGCCCTGTTTCCTGGTGATCTGGGCCGAGTGTCTCATCCGGCAGCTCTGTTTCCTGGTGATCTGGGCTGAATGCCTCCATGAGAAGTTGCACCCATCTTCTCCAGTAGTGCATCTTTTCACAGTAAGCAAAACATTTTTACTGCCCTTTCTAGTGGGACAGGCACTAGCTCTTTTCTGGGCATCAGGAGACCTGGCTTTGTTCTGGTTCAAGCCACAGCTGGTGAGTTACCAAAGACAAGTCGCATCTGGTCCCTGGTCCTTTGCTTTATAAGTGGAATCACAGTCCGAGTGGACATCACTGCCCTGGTCTCTATGCGGTGCTGAGTGTTGTGGGGATGATGGCTGAGTGTCAGGGTGCATTTCCACCACTAGGGGATTACAGTCCAGCAAAGACACAGGAGAAAAACTAACAGCCCCCGGCAGGTACACAGAACCAGAGGAGTTTGAAAGGGTGGTTCCAAGCTCCTTGGTGTGATTGATGTGATCACAATAAACATTTTATCTCTAAGTCTTGGGCCATTGGACCAAGAGAAGAGAGAGCTGGTGTTGAGTTGTAGTGAGAGGCGCGTGGTTTGTGTGCCTGCTGAGCCTGGCTTGGACTCAATTCCATTGAGTCTCATTCCATTTTACCTTCTGTTTCCACCTTTTTCATGCTCCTGCTTGTTTCTCCAGAAAAAATTGCAATAAATTCCTTTCAAAAACTTTACAAAAGCCATAGATGCTTATTGAAAATAGTTCAAATGATATGGAAGGCAGAAAGATAGTGTTTTTCTGTTGTGTGTTTGGATGAATGTGTCTTTGGGGTAGTCACTATTAACACTGGGTGTATTTCCTTCCAGATCTTTTCCAGTGTACCTACAAATATATATGTACACTTTGTAAAAAACAAAATAGTACCTGATAAACACTGAGTCCCCCTACTCCCACTGCGCAGTCTACATGGACATCCTTTCATGGTGATACGATGAGACCCGATCGACTCCTTTTGTTCGCTGGAGTGGCGGGTAATAATACCTACAGATAACTCACCTTCAGTGGGCATTTACCATGTGACAGTGTCTGTGCTCCAGGCAGGCTACATGAAGTGGGTCTTAAGGCTTTTTACAACAATGCTATGGGTGAACACAGTAATTGTTAACATGTTGCAAATGATAGAATTGCAGTAGAGAGAAGCAAAGCTGCTTGCTCAAACTCATGACAGAATTCCCGAGAGAGAGAGAGAGAGAGAGAACACTTTTAAAACAATTGTTATAGTCAGATGATTTATGATCATTTGAAGAAATAGTGCATTCAGTGAATACATTTCAGGGTCTGGTAGAGTCTGGGAACTGTTCCTGAAAATGCACTGGGCTAGAGATAAGGGAGAGGTCCATTGGCCCTGGGCCCCTAGTGCAAGGAGGGAGGTCCCGGGGAAAGGGCATGGAGAGGAGGTCTCTGAACAAACCTTGCAACATCCATTTCTGCTGAGTCTGGTCCGAGGTCTGGTTCTTGACATGTACACTTTTCAGAGATACTTGGTTTTGATTTTTATCATGGTTCACCTGAGCAGCAATGGTTTCAAACTGCCTGGAGATGTGGTCTGGCAGGCCAGTGCTATGCCCATCCTTCCCGCTCCTGCAGGAGGGGAGTCATCCTGGGACTAGAGGGCTTCGCCTGTAATCAGCTATCTCATAATAAGTGGATTTGATGCTGGTTTCGCTAAGTCAGGAAACTTCTCATTTGGAAGGAAAACTGATATTTGTTTTTGGGTTTTGCTGAGGAGCCACAGGGTTTAGAGCAGGGACTGGAAGTTTGTTGACACACACGTGAGCGCACTCAAACATCTTCCATGAAACGTGGAAATAAACACAGTGTTTCAGAGAGGTCCCTGGCTTTGGGATATAAATATTTCTGTAACAGAATGGCACTGGATGTCTGCTGTATTTTTTTCTCTGCTATTTTGGCAAGATTTATTTGGGTGTGTGTCTCCTGTACAGCAGGTATGACATCAGTTTTTGCCACCAAGTATTTACAGCCCTTGGTGCCTCCTATGTGGGTCACTTTTATGCCGTGGTTTCCTTGGGGAAATTGTAGGTCTCCTACCCAAAGCACATTGCCCATTTCAAGGTGCTCCTGGTTTCTGAACACCTGTGGCAGTGCCTTCCATGTGGGTGAAGCCAGCCGAGAAAGTACCCCTCCCCAGGGGGTGGGGACTGGTGATTGCCTGAGTGAGGAAGCCAGGTATGAGCCCTGGACTAAAACTTGTGACCGACTGCTTTTCCTTCCCCTCCTCTCCCTCCTATTTTTCCACCACCTCAACTTTTTAAAAATTTCTTATTAAAAATTAAGCAATTATTTCTGTTTCCTTTATTCTCTATTCCTTGCTAATCGTATGCAGAGTGAGCCTGGGACAGTGGAAAGGAAAGTTGTACTTAGCTTCAGATGATCCTACCAGTCCCGCATTGAGGGGCTTCCGCCAAGCGGCATTGTCATGTGGCGTTGTGGGGGTTCTCCTTTCAGTCCTCAGCGTTAACCAGCAGAGGCAGGTGGTACTTATTCCTGGTTAATGTTGAGAAAATTGAGCTCAAAGTGGCTAAGGGAACTTCCCAAAGTCACATAAGAAGTAGCAGAGTAGAACCAAACACAGATTATCTCTGAATCAGGCAGGTTGTTAGATTCCAAAATGGGCTCTTAGTTTTTGGAGGTCAAATAGCTGAACAAACACAGATATTTCTTTTTTCTTCTTCCTTTTTTTTTTTTTTTTTTTTGAGCTAGGGTTTTGTTATGCTGCCCAGGCTGGTCAAGGCTCAAGCTGTCCTCCTGCCTTAGCGTTCTAAGTGCTAGGCTTACAGGTTTATGTCACCACACCCAATCGAACAGACATTTCTTTAAAGAAGACAAACAAATGGCCAAAAAATATGTGAAAAAAATGCTCAGCATCACTTATAATCAGAGAAATGCAAATCAAAACCGCAGTGAGGTATCATCTCACCTGTTAGGATGAGTATTATCAAAAAGACAAAAAGTAACAAGTGCTGGAGAGGATATGGAGACAAAGGAGCTCTTACACACTGTAGGGGGGTATACACTAGAGCAGCTGGCTGGGCGTGGGGCACACGCTGACATCCCAGCACTTTGGGAGGCCGAGGCGGGCAGATCACCTGATATCAGGAGTTGGAAACCAGCCTGACCAACATGGTGAAACCCCGTCTCTACTAAAAACACAAAAATTAGCTGGGAGCGGTGGATCATACCTGTAATCCCAGCACTGTTGGGCGGCTGAGGTGGGCGGGTCACTTGAGCCCAGGAGTTCAAGACCAGCCTGGCCAACGTGGTGAAACCCCATCTCTACTAAAAAATACAAAAATTCGCCAGGTGTAGTGGCGGGTGCCCGTAATCCCAGCTACTCAGGAGGCTGAGGCATGAGAACCACTGGAACCCGGGAGGCGGCTGCTACAGCAAGCAAGCCGAGATTGCACCACTGTATTCCAGCCTGGGCCACAGTGAGACTCTGTCTCGAAGAGAAAAAAGAAAAAGAGTAAGAGTAAGTTAGGGCACCCACTATGGCAAACAGTATGGAGGTTCCTCAGAAAACTGCAAATGAAATTACAGTGTGATCCAGCAGTCCCACTACAGTGTAGATACCCAAAGAAAAGGAAATCAGTGTCAGAGGGGCATCCGCACCTCTATGTTTCCTCCAGCACTGTTCACCATAGCCAAGATATGGAATCAGCCTCGGTGTCCAACAGCAGATGATGGATAGAGAAAATGTGGTGTTTATACACAATGGAGTACTATTCAGCCATAACACGGGATGAAGTCCTGTTATTCTCAGCAACGTGGATGGAACTGGAAGATATTATGAAATAAGCCAGGGACAGGAAGTTACACAGCACATGTTCTCTTATGTGGAAGGCAAAAAAGAGTGGATCTCATTGAAGTTGAAAGTAGACAGAGGATCCTAGAGGGTGAGAAGGGTGGGGGAAGAGGGAGATAGAAATTTGTTAAAGGATACAAAATTATAGCGGGATAGGAATAAGTTCTAGTGTTCTATAACATAGGATGACTATAGTCAACAAGAACATGTAGTTTCAGGCTGGGCGCGGTGGCTCATGCCTGTAATCCTAGCACTTTGGGAGGCTGAGGTGGGTGGATCACCTGAGGTCAGGAGTTTGAGACCAGTCTGGCCAACGTGGTGAAACCCCGTCTCTACTAAAAATACAAAAATTAGCTGGGCATAGTGGTGGGTGCCTGTAATCCCAGCTACCAGGGAGGCCGAGGCAGGAGAATAGCTTGAACCTGGGAAGGAGATGTTGCAGTGAGCTGAGATCACACCACTGCCCTCTAGCCTGGGCAACAGAGCAAGACTTTGTCTCAAAAAAAAAAAAAAAAAAAAAAAAAAAGAATATATAGTTCCAGATAATTGGAGGAAGGGTATTGAAAGTTACCAACACAAAGAAATGATAAATGTTTAAGATGGTGGATATGCTAATTATGCTGATCACATACATTACATGTATTATAACATCACTCTGGGTACTCCATACATATGTACAGTACACAATTATGTGTCAATTAAAAAAAGCTGAACTTAGATTGGAATGGCTATGAAGTAGCTAGCTTTTTCATATTTTTGATATAGACCCTAGGCATTTATTTTAAGTAAACTACCCTTGGCTTCAGGAAATGTTTAGTATTCGAGTTTTAACCTTGCATTTTATAATATAGAGAAGTAAAACTGTAGGTTTACTTTCGATACGGTCATAGGGGTTTGCAGTGATGACTTTTTTATGTAATAAGGGGGAAATATACCTTAATTAATAGGCATACATGCTCATTATTCTTACTCTTACACATTTTTAGTTGTTGTCCAGGCATTGTGATACTTATGTAAACAGTATGCAATATCTTAGGTAGGAATCAGAATTTTAAGGTAAGAATACTTAGAGTTATATATTTTCAAACTTTCAAACTGGACATTTTACATGTCCATTATATAACAGTAATTAAATTTGAAAAAGACAATACCTGTCTTTAATATGGGTGATGCTCTAGGATTTTTTTTTTTTTTTTTTTTTTTGAGACAGCGTCTGACTTTCTCCCAGGCTGGAGTGTAGTGGTCCGATCATGGCTGACTGCAGCCTCAGCCTCATAGGCTCGAGAGATCCTCCCACCTCAGCCTCCCAAGTAGCTGAGACCACAGGTGTACAACACCATGCCCAGCTAATGTTTAAAATGTTTGCAGAGACAGGGCCTTCCTCTGTTGCTCAGGCTGGTCTGGAATCCTGGGTTCAAGTGATTCTCCTGCTTCATCCTCCCAAAGTGCTGTGATTACAGGCATGTGCCACTGCCTGGCCCCATATAAGTGGGATGATGACTTGAGCCTAGGAGTTCCAGACCAGCCAGGGTAACATGGCTCAAGACCCTGTCTCTACAAAAACTAAAAAAATGAACTGGTCACGGTGGCACCTGCCTGTGGTGCCAGCTACTCCAGGAGACTGAGGCAGGAGGATAGCTTGAGCCCAGGAGTCGAGGCTGCAGTGAGCTCTGATCTTGTCATTGCATTCCAGCCTGGGTGACAGAGTGAGACCTTGTCTCTTAAAAAAAGTTACTGACTACCTGATTATTCATACGAAAAAAAACCTGAACTCTGATCTAAACCTCATACCTCGTACAAAAATTAACTCAAAATAGATCATGGATTAAAACGTGAAATACAAAATAAAGATGAAAGGAGGAGATAGAGACTGGGAGAAACTATTTGCAAACCACATGTCTGATAAAGGACTCATATCTATAATATATAAAGAACTATCCAAATTCAGCAGTGAAACCAAATCATCTAGTTTGAAAATGAATAGCAGACCTGAAGAGACATTTCAGATAACATATAAGCACATGAAAAGATGTGCAACATCATGAGCCATCAGAAAAATGCACACTAAAGCCACGTCACTATACACCTATCAGAATGCCTAAAATCAAAAGTAGTAACAAGACCAGTGCTGGTGAGGATGCAGGGAAACGGGATCACTCACACTTGGCTGGTGGGAATGGAAGATGGTAGGGCCATTCTGGAAAACAGCTTGACAATTTCTTAAAAAGCTAAATGTGCAATTGCCGTAGGAGGCAGCATTCACATTCATGGGCTGTTATCCCAGAGAAATGAGGACTTATGTTCACACAAAAGCCTATATGTATCTGTTCATAGCAGCATTATTTATAAAGGCTAGAAACTGGAAACAGCCAGGAGACTGCTCAGCAGGTGAATGGTTAAACAAACTGGTGCACCCAGGCCCCAGATACCACTCTGCAGTAGTTAATGACATCCTTGTTCATCAGTCTTTCAAAGTAGAAACCACCATCATGCTTAATCCCCTTTTTTCCATCCTGGGTCTGAGTGGACTTCATTTTGCATTTCTTTCCAATACATTTTCCCTCCGTCCTTTCTGGTTGTGCCTCATGCCTGATTTGAACTGTTGTAAGAGCCACCGAATTGTTTCTCTGTCTCATCATGGAATCCTTTCTACACTTCATGCCCCACATTGCCATTGGAACAATCTTTCCAAAACATGAACAAACTAACTTAAAAGAAATATCCCAGGTAGCCTTCCAAATAAGTATAAGCTTTCTGTGAGAAGTTTGACTTCTTGTCTATAGGGAACCCCAGGACTGTAGAGAGACGGATTTGCTGTCTGCATTTTCAGATCAGCCAGAAATCCCTGGAGGGGCCCATGTGGAATAGTGGCACAAATACCGGTTCTAGAATCAGAAGCCCTCATATCCTGGTTCTAACACTAGCAGGATGTTCTTGGGAAAATTTTGGTTTCAAACCTCAGTATGAGGAAGCATACCCAAGGGATCACACAAGGCTGCTGGGAGAAGCGGATGAGGGGCATGGTGAACATGCTGTGTAATCCGTGAAGCACGTCGTATGTGTGAGAAGTGGAGCTGTGTGGATAACGGTTCTGGAATCATTGTATGAAAACGATGGAAAGCACATTCGTAGTTCTGCCTGATGATAGCACTGGGCACCTGTGTTGTACGTGACTGCAACATGGGTGAGGCCCGGGTCAGTACAGCTCACAGTTTGGTTTTCATGCAGTTAGAAAGGCCCGAGAGGACCCTTCCCCCCTCCAGCTGTAGGAAGGAGGCGGCTGTCTCCTGCCTATATTTGGTGGGATTGTCTGTGGCTCCTTGGGGACAGGAATGCAGGGAGTGGGGGAAGAAAGCCGGCCTGACTGCTAACTAGTCAGCCTTCCCCCAGGAAGGAGTGGAGGGGTCATTTCTTGGTAACTTGCCAAGTCTTTTTTAACCCATCTGCTCTTAGAAATGATCAGCATGACGAAGTAAAAGACCAGTTAGAGACAGATGGGCTGTGTGTCCCGTGCCTTTGTGGCTTTGTGGCCTCAGAGCTGCCAGAACTCGATAGCTTTCTGGGGAATGCTGGGTCAGCCAAGGGGCTGAAAATAGTGAGAGGAAGAAAAATCCCCCTCGCTGCTCTGGTCTGGGAGTGATTACTGAGGAGAGCGGCATGGAGGGCCCAGCCGTGGGGTCCCTCTCAAGCACGCCCTCACCGCAGTGGGAATGCGGATCTCAACTTCCCTAGGCCTCCGTGATTTTCGTCTGTCACATACTCACGTCCAGCAGGGATGTCTATGGTGATGAGATGAGGGAGCATCCTAGCACATGTGGCACTTAGTAGGCTTGCGGTGAGTGGACGCTGGTGTCAGTGGAACAGGAGACTGGGAGCTGTTCTGTATGGCAAACTATGCCAGGGCATTTTTTTCACCCGGCAATTTGTTTGGTTTGGACTGGAATAAATCTCTGATGTTGGTTTCTTTGCCAATATTATTAGGGAGTGGAGCCTGACTTGTTAACTTAGCCCGATTCATAGTGCTTAGAATCTCAGTGAGTGTGTGTTGAACTGAGTGGAAGTGTGAGAGCATCTTGGACAGTGGTTTGCAAACCTAGCTGCATCTGGATGGTTGTGAAAAAAGCATGCTTGCTTACTCCTGACCAGTTGAAATAGAATCTGCAGGAATGGAGCCTGGGCAGCTCTAGTGCTGTTAAAAACCCCCAGGTGGTTCTGATATACCGTAAAGGTTGAGATCCACTGATCCACAGTGAATTGGAGTCCTGGATCATAGACATGCCTTATGCTTTCACCAGCTTAGAATGGCTCTTGTGCTTTAGAACTGTGAAAAAAAAGTGTTACCCAAACAAATGTGGAAACAGCCTAAATGCCACCTCCTGTTACTACCTGCCATCAAGTATATTTAGCAGTTATTCCCTCTTTCCTGATCTCTACCCATTCCACCTTTTCTTCATGGAACAATAATTTGACAGTTGGTTATGCAGAACCAGAGTAAGTCTAGTTTGATTGGCGGGAAACGATTTTGGGTATGAAGTACTCTTTAGGCATTTATTGAACTCTTGTTTGTACCACCGCTGTGCTGGACAGTTTATAAATATTACTTCTTTAAACAAGGCCTATTGAGTCAGGCTGCCTGGGTTTTGCTAAGTAGTTGTGTCATTTGGGGCAAGTTTTTAAGCTTATATAAACCTAACTTTCATCTATGAAATGGGATGACAAGGGGTCATTATCATCTCACAGGATCGTGCAAATGTGTGTGTAAAGTGCTTAGTTTCGTGCCTAACACATAATAACTAGTTAATAAAGTTATTACACCATCGTCGTCATATTTAAATGTAAATATTAAGAGCTAATAAATTTGTAAAAGATACTATACCTTTACCCCTTGACTACTTTAGTTTTAAGTGGTTGGGTTAATTTATCCCTTAAATATTGGCCTCTTGAATACCTTGAATTTCAATTGAACGTAGCCAGAGGATTTCATAATTGGACCATTGCCTCTGGAAGTTGGAGCTTTGTTTGTTCGTTTGGTTTCACTTCCTACACTAAGCATGTGGCTGTGCACACCTTTATGGTGACTTCTGGTACTGGGGAATCAAAGCTGCATTCGCTTCTTTGGAGGAGATGATCTTACGCTATACGAAGCACTCAGACTTTGTTAACTGTGTACCATCCAGAAAAGACCAGGTGCTTCCCATGGCAGCCTGTCCTTTTCTTAGCTCTCTCATCAATCTAGCCTGTTCCTTCTATTCCTCTTTATACTAGAACTTGTCTTTGAACAAGGAATGTTGTTTTGTCACTGCTAGGTCCCCAGCAATTAGTAATGCCTAGCACATACTAGGTGCTTCCTGAATGTTAATAGGTGATAATTTAGCAGAACACAAGATAAATCCGCAGGTTGAGATTTAAGCTGTGTGGTATGAACGCTGCATTGGCAAACTTATTAAATCAATTTTGTTAATACAAGTTTAACATATCTTAGTAACTGACTTAGTTCAGGAATCATTTACTGAGTGTCTTCTAGGCCAGACATTGGAGACAGAAAGGTAATAATATATGATCCCTAACTCATGCACAGGAAGTCTAGTGTGATGGACGGGCATGTGCCAATGGCTGCCATGGAATATGGTGAGCATTAAGATAAAGGGGCACCCTGTGTGCCCTTGGAGCACAGAGCAGGGTTTGTGTTCTGGGAACATGGGCTCCATGTGAAAACACAATTTAAATTTTCTTTTTTTTTTTTTTTTTTTGAGACAGAGTCTTGCTCTGTGGTCCAGGTTGGAGTACAGTGGTGTGATCTCGGCTCACTGCAACGTGCTTCCCCCAGGTTCAAGCAATTCTCGTGCCTCAGCCTCCCGAGTAGCTGGGATAACAGGTGTGCGCCACCACGCCTGGCTAATTTTTGCATTTATAGTAGAAATGGAGTTTCACCATGCTGACCGGGCTGGTCTTGGACTCCTGACATCAGGTGATCCTCCCACCTTGGCCTTCCAAAGTTCTGGAATTATAGGCATGTATGTATTCATCCTTTTAAATATCTGCGGGTAGAACATCACTTTAAATGGGTACTAATTAAACTATTGAATGACTTTAGTATGGATTGAATGACTTTGCTTGGGCCTCGTTTTTAATTTCCTTCATTAGAGGAAAAAAAAATGCACGTTGAATATCCCTCATCCAAACTGCTTGGAACCAGAAGTGTCTCAGATTTCTTTACATTTTTGGATTTTTGAATATTTGTATTATACTTGTTGGTTGAGCATCCTGAATTCAAAAATCCAGAGTCTGAGCTGTTCCAATGAACATTTCGTTGAGCGTCACGTCGACACTCAAAAGTTGTGGATTTCAGAGTTTCTGGTTAGGGAGACTCATCCTGTATGGGTGCTGGGTTGTTGCAGGAGTTCCGGACCAGAGGCTGGGTGACTAGGGTTTGGTTTTCGCTTTGTTACTAAACAGGCTGTTTTCTTCCATAAGCTCAGCTTTAGATCCCCCGGTTGTCAAAGAAGGGAATGGGCCATCTGATGTTTAAGGCCTCTGTTAGTTCTGACTTGGAGACACCTGGCTTCAGTTCATCTTCCTTAGGAGTGGACAAAGAATACGGGAATTTTGAAATTGTTAGTCAACATCTACAGGGTCGTTGCAGCCTGGTTTTGGGTAAAGGTCATCTTTAGTGAGCCCAGGGAGAAACAGTGGTTTAGCTGTCAGCTGAGAGGGGTAAGCGGTCCTATTAATTTTCCTCTTTGTTCGTGAAAACATTGTTAAGGGTCACAGTGTTAGTGGAGCTGGCTGGAAAGAGGAGGGGAACTCACTGTTACAGGTTATATTGAATGTCTTTAGTCACTAAATGCTTTTTATGATATGTTTTTCGGGATTTCAGTGTTGTATGATTTCTCTGTGTTAAGCACAGGAAATTTAACATCAGCAAAAGAGAATGCTCTTTCTTTTTTTTTTTTTTTTTTCTTTGAGATGGACTTTCGCTCTTGTCACCCAGGCTGGAGTCCAGTGGCGTGATCTCAGCTCACTGCAACCTCGACCTCCTGAGTTCAAGGGATTTTCCTGCCTCAGCCTCCTGTGTAGCTGGAATTACAGGTGCCCGCCAGCATGCCCGCTAATTTTTGTAGTTTTAGTACAGATGGGGCTTTGTCATATTGGCCAGGCTGTTCTTGAACTTCTGACCTCAGGTGATCTTCCTGCCTCGGCTTCCCAAATTGCTGGGATTACAGGCATGCGCCGCCATGCCTGGCCTTGAATGTTCTTTCTATGAGAATCTACGAAAGCCAACTTTTGAGTCTAGTGGCAGAAAACCTCTTCTTCATTGTTCAGCTGTGCTGTGAGCTTGGAGGGCTTCAAGCCCAGCTGAAAAAGCTGTAGTATTTTATGTCAGTTGGCTGTCTTGGAGAACTTAATGAGCACTGGGCTGGAGTGATACTGTCAGAGTTCATGAGCTGTTTGAGACTCTCAAAGCCTAGATACTGGGGTTGCCCAAATACATTGGCTGGACTCACTATTTGTTTCGGGAGTCGGGGAATGGAAAATGCTGTGGTCTTAACTCTTCTCTTAATTTTACAGTGCTGTTATTAATGCTAAGAATGATTTCATACGGTTGCATTTTGCTTTGTAATTCACAGAGAATTTTAAAATCCGTTATCTGATTTTATTCCCTCAGCAGTTCTGTGAAAAAGGTAGAGCACTTTCATATCTTCTGTTTTCCCGTGATTCTCTTGTGGCTCACAGAAGCTAAGAGCCTTCACCAAGGTCATCGGGTGAATGAGTCGCAGAGCTGGGAGTAGAGGCTCGGGCTTCTAGTGACCCTGTTTCTTCCTTGATAGCTCGCTCTGGTGGCGCTATGTTCAGGTAACTGCGCATGCTCGGTTTGGTCTTTTGTAAATCCCTGCCCCATTTCGGGGGAGGTTCTTGGGAGGCTTCTATTCGTTTTGGAGCATTTAAGTATCTTGTCCTCTCTCCCTCTTCCCAGATGCATGGGCATTTCTGCAGGCCCCCAGGCTGGCCCTTGTGCATGGGGACGTCTCCTGCCTCCATGTTGCTTGCACGCCCCCTTCTGAAGGTGCTCTTCCCCGCATGGAGCCTCCTCGTGCCTGCCTCCACACTGCAGGCTGTTCGGTAAATGTTCCTAAGTCAGCATCGTTGTTTTCTAGAAATGGGACGGGGTATGGATGCCAAGTTCTTTTCTGTGTGAAGGCTGCGATTGTATCATCTTGCCTTCCCCGTGTGTGCTCCTTGAGGTTGTCGCTGTGCTGCGGTCATCTGTGTTCCCTAGGGTGCCTCCCTTGGAGTCCTGGCCGTATTAGACATGCAGTCAGTGTTCATGGCCTAAATGAGAGAAAGGCCAACAGAGTCATTAAATCTGGAAAATGACAAATGAGGGAAAGGAATTTTTATTGAAGGCATGTGAAAAAGAATCTTTTTAGAAAAGTTGACCTGTTTCTCAACTGGAGTTGAATTTCAGCTCAGAAAAACAGCTGTGTGCCCAGAGGGCTTTGGGATTTCAGTTTGTGACAGATGAATTGAATTTGTTGTTGTATGAATGTGCTATCCTTTTGTGGTTTTATTAGGCCTTTCTCCCAAATGGAATCGATTTTTCTATAAAACTCACACTTCCTTTTTGAGAAGTGTAACACTAATTGTATGGGATGGTCTCCCAAAAGATAACCAGCCAGGAACCAAACACACTGCCTGAGACTCACGGCCCCTGGTTTCTGCCTGTGCAGCTGCAGGGCAGAGAGGCACGCTCGAGCTGAAATCAAGACGCATGTCTGCATCTTCTCTTTCTTGACTGCTGTTTCGTCTCTGAGCTGGCCTGCCTTCAACGTCTAGGAGCTTGGTGGGTGTAGACACATTACGGTATGGAGGAGGGATATGGCGTTGCCACAGCCAGGAGACTCGCTGAAGTCTCTGTTCTCTTTCTGCTCACTGCTCTGACTTTGTATAAGTCACATGTGTAGCGCTGTGCACAGTGGCTTACACCTGTAATCCCAGCACTTTGGGAGGCCGACCTGGGAGAATCTCTTGAGCCCAGAGTTTGGAACCAGTCTGGGCCACATGGTGAAAGCCCATCCCTACAAAAAATAAAAATTAAAAAATTAGCCAGGTGTGGTCACTCATGCCTGTAATCCCAGCTACTGGAGAGGCTGAGGTGCGAGAATCACTTGAGCCTGGGAAGTGGAGGCTGCAGTGAACCATCATCACGCCACTGCACTCCAGCCCGGTCAGAGCAAGACCTTATCTCAAAAAAAAAACAAAAACAAACAAAAACCATGTGTAATAGTGGCAGTAGTTAACTTTTGAAAGTTTGGAGAAGAGTTCCTAAATACCTGTGACCATGGACAACTTACTTAGCCTTTCTCTGCCTTAGTTTCCTCATCTATGAAAAATGAGAGAATATGGTACTGATCTTACAGGATTTCAACGAGAACCAAATGAGATCAAACTCAGAGCCTGGTACCTCGTGAGTGCACACTCAATGTTATTATTTCAACATTTTAGAGGAAAAAGAATGCTAATGGGTCATTATGGCTAAACATAGCCTATCACTGACGTTACTCATGGTATTGGAAGGAACTTGAATTCCTTATTGATAGTGTGATGGAGAAAGTATTTTGGGCATTGGCAGTATTTACTCAAAGAACAAAGGACGTGTCTGTCCCAGTCTTGATCTGTATTTTTGTGTGTCTGTGCTCTTTATAGACAATTAAGACATGGAAGCCTGTTTATGGCAAGCTGGCAAATTCAGCAAAACATGGAAAAACCTGTTAGCACAGTTTGCACGTGTGCGGGCACAGAGCAGCCAAATAAACACACACGTTTTCCTGTATTTTAAAACTCTCTGGAAAAAAGAAAAAAGGCATTAAACCATTGCCCAGATGGCTTCTAGAGCTAGAACTTTTTCCTTGAAGTACATGAGTATGGCTGTCAGACATCTGAAACCCGAAGCCATCTTAAAACATCATTTTGATGCTACCCCCTGCCTGCCCTTTTTTTCCATTTGTAAGAGACAAGGATCCAGGAAGGAAAGTATCAGCTTACAAAGGCTTTCGTTACAATTAATCGTTCATGTTCTTTCTTTTGGTATCTTATTCTCTGTTTACATTTTATTTTTATTTATTTATTTATTTTTTTTTGAGACAGATCCTTCCTCTGTCACCCAGGCTGGAGTGCAGTGGCGTGATCTCGGCTCACTCCAAACTCTGCCTCCCAGGTTCAAGTGATTCTTGTGCCTTAGCTTCCTGAGTAACTGGGATTACAGGCGTGTGCCACCACGTCCAGCTAATTTTTATGTTTTTAGTAGAGACAGTGTTTCTCCGTGTTGGTCAGGCTGATCTTGAACTCCTGAACTCAGGTGATCTGCCTGTCTCAGTCTCCCAAAGAGCTGAGAATACAGGTGTTAGCCACCGCGCCTGGCCGCTGTTTCCATTTTGTAACGCTAGCATCACCCCAGTGTAGGGTGGCTAGGGGTATTCTTCTTTCCTGTTTCCTGGTGTATTTTCCTCTACAGTATTGATCACTCTTTAACATTCTTTTTGATAGTCTGTCTCTACCTAGAAAAATATGTGTTCCCTGTTATATCACCAGTGCCTGGCACATAGATAGTCAATATTTGTTGAATGAATGAATGAATGGGCTGAAAGAACCTTATTCTTCTTTCTTCTGTCCCTTCACACCAAATGCTTTTGGAAAATGCTATGTGTACAGGGATCATAAGCAGGAGAGGTTACACACATGGCTGTGGGATAGCCCATGATCCTCAGATACTTGTCTGGAAAGAGGTGGAGTACTTGAGTAGAAATGATACAAGATAATTTCTTCAGAAAATCAGCCAAGTGTCACAGCTTTTCACAGTGATGTTCGCGTATGTGTGTATGAAGAGCTGTCGTGGCCTAGAATCACGGGCCTTTAGATCCCTTGTACAGATAGAAAAATAAAGGCCAAGGCCCAGGAGTGCTGCAGGCCACCGAGATAGAGTCCCTGTCTGCCCTTCTCAGTGTCCGGTCACTTCTCACTGCACTCCCCTCTTTACTGCTAAAGCCACTTTCCCTGACTCTGAATGTGTAACCACGAGGGAGAAAATGTTCTCCAGGCTCACAGTATGTGGAGAAAAAGCCCAGCAGCTGAAAATAATGTTCACAAAGTTTGTACTTAGAAAAAGTGGCCATTTCTATCATGTCTTTAAATTTCCCTGTTTCTCATACATTTTATAAACAAGACATTAGAAGGAGATTCGGGAACAGCAACTTTAGAACAAGGGGGAAATAATCAAACCTAGAGCATTTCAGTTTCTTTTTGCTTCTCAGTTTAGGGCTGAGGCACTTTAGCTTCCTGTCTAAGGGACTACTCAAATCTGATTAGAAGCTATTGTGGGCTGGTAATTATCCATAATTTTAGGAAGACAGATGCAGCACCAACTCTGTTCTCCAATAACAGGCTTATTAATTTTAAATTTGCATGGCAGGAGAATCAGATGGTGAGGTGGGATAAGTGTTCAGATGCTTGGTCATGGATAGCTTTTTACTTCCACGTATCACATGGGGATTTGGGACCGGGGAAGCCCGCTGAGAACTGATGATTGTCTGTCCCCTAACCAACTGGGTTCTTTTTCATCCTGAGCTCAGAAAGATTGCTCCTACTGCAGCCAGGGAAGACAGGTTGTTGACTGGTTAGAAATCATGGCAGGTTATTTTCTCCACCCGCAGTTCGCAGTTGGAAAGCAGAGCTATCAAAAAATTATCTTCTCTATTGTATTTCAAATCTGGGTGTTTAAAAAATTATATAAGCAAATTAAGCATTTCTTGGATGGTAGCTGTGTGTGTTCTTGATGCGAATGAGAGGTGCATTCCCTTGTAAAATCCCTGGGACTTTATAGGAGGATGTGAGCCTTAGAACAGAAGTTGGTTTTCTAGATGATCCTGTAGACATGATGCTGAGCACTAGACAAAGATGTTGATTGAAGTGATTTAAAAAAATTTTGTCTGAGTTCAGATTTTACACCAATATTTAGAAAATCTGCAAAAGAACTTTTAGGAATGTTCTCAGGCATCCAGTTCAGCCCCCTGCGCACATTGTCATAAAATCCGAGTGTGTGTACAGGGAGACGCATTCCTTTCTGTTCTCATCACAGGTCCTTCCCTGGCTCTGCACCTGCCTGTCATGCACGTCCGTGTGAGGAGACCACCAAACAGGCTTTGTGTGAACAATAAAGTTTTTTAATCACCTGGGTGCAGGCGGGCTGAGTCCGAGAGAGTCAGGGAAGGGAGATAAGGGTGGGGCCGTGTGATAGGATTTGGATAGGTAAACGAAAATTACAGTCAAAGGAGGGGGTTGTTCTTTGGTGGGCAGGAGTGGGGGTCACAAGGTGCTCAGCGGGGGAGCTTTTTGAGCCAGGATGAGCCAGGAAAAGGAATTTCACAAGATAATATAATCGCTTAAGGCAAGAACCGGTCATTTTCACTTCTTTTGTGGTAGAATGTCATCAGTTAAGGTGGGACAGGGCATTTGCACTTCTTTTGTGATTCTTCAGTTACTTCAGGTCATCTGGGTGTATACATGCAAGTCACAGGGGATGCGATGGCTTGGCTTGGTCTCAGAAGCAAGACATTGTCCTCTTCCTGACCTTCCCTACCTTGTCGCTCCTGTGCGGTTCTCTCACAAAGTGAATGGCCTCAGCCACAGCTTCTCTGCAGCTGCATCAGACTGTGGCGACAGGCATGGTGGCTCCTGCAGGGCCTGCTGTTCCCACGGAGCCCAGTCTTGCTTGCCGCTGCAACCTGGTCACCATTTTGCACCGAAAGTATGTAATTCTACAGAATGAGAGCCCACATGCTGGGAATGGAGGCATCTTTATCACGGTGCTCTGCATATTTTAATCTTGGGTGGAAAGTATGGAAAAGTATGTGATACCTGTGGTTTCATGTCAGAAGGACGTTGTGAACTTGAGGTGGACTGAGGATGTTCAAGTGCAACAGGCATCCCGGCTTCATTAAATGAGACTTCTCCATCTCCCTGCCAGGCACGCACAGGTGTATGGCCACATCTTATGTGTTATCCTTATCTAGAGTGCGCCTTGGCATCATGCTTAAAGTTCCATGATGATATTCTGCCTCATAGAGTAGGTCCCAAACCACATTCAATACAGAAATGTACTCTTGCTATTCTACATAGAAAGTGCTTTCATATACCAAGTGGAAGAGCAGTCCTAAAATCTGGGCTGAAATCACAGAAGGAAGGCTTTGGGAAGCAACAGATTCCCTAGTCCAAAGCTGATTTTTGATGAACCTAGAAACAGGACCAAGAGAAGTGAATTTGCCTAAGGCCTTGACAGTGTCTCACGGTAGCATTTGAACCTAACAGTTTCTTGACCTATTTCTTTAAATGATTAGTCATGCTTCCTCTGATTCCTATATAAACGTATTCCTCATTCATTCTTCTGTTTCAGTGAATTATTGCAGTGCTACCACGTAACAGTATTTGAGTCAAAATGTGGCAGTGTTTATCCTTTTCCAAGGTTTTTAGTTGCACAGTTTGTCAAAGTTGTGCTTACAGTTTCTTGTTGGTGGCAAGGTGTCCTTTCAGAAGCCAATTGTGTGGTGTATTTACGTTGATTGTTGGAGGTAGTTTGGTTAGAACCTACTTCGAGTGTCTGGTGTGGGCCTGGGGGACAGTGACAACTGCCCGCTTCATGGGCAGAGATGAAGTAATTGCTTCCTGGGAACTACCATCCTCCTGGCCACACTCTCCAGCCCATTTCATTTGTGTTGGTTTCCTTGGCATCTGCATGGTTCTGGCTTCATGTGAGTCTCATTTATTTTAGCATATGACTTCAGGCTGTGGGGAAGAATGGCCATTTTAGCACAGAGATGCACACAAAGGAACAACTGGTTAAATGTGTGTGAAGACATTCTTGGGGGGGGGGTTTATTTCTTTTATTCTGTAACAGGCAGTCTGGGAAGCATTCTGGACATGTCGCCTGCGCTGTCACAGTTCCTCCCTGCAGGATCGCAGATGTTTGGAGATTGTAGTGATAACCGTTATCACTGAGAATGTCCTCCTCGCAGGCTCTAATAAGTCAGGATTTATTCAGTGTTAATTTGTTAAAGACAACTGTATTTCTAGCCAAATCCACGTGAGACGTTTCTCCTGGCAGTGTTGCTGGGGGTATTCCCGTGGCTTAGTCTTAGGGAAGCACACGCCTTTGAATACTGCTGAAGCTGTGAGTACCCAAAGCGCACCGCAGTACTTTTGCCATACGGGGTGTTAGTCACTGATACACGTCTCAGTCAGACCTGATGGATTCTTGACCCCTTCCTTTTTTAATTTTTTAATTTTTATTTATTTATTTATTTTTTAAGAGCACAACCCCTCAGGTGGCCACCATGAATCTCTGGTGTTTTCAGTTGGCTGCAGCCTATTTGTCATCTGTGGTTCAAACATACTCGAAGCCTGATGATGCTTCCCTCTGTTGTTGTTCTGCTGTGTGACCTCCGCGCCCGCAGGGTTCAAGACTGTCAGAGCTGGGAGCCACCTTCACAACTACCAGGATTTCCGGAACCTCCTTTATCTACTCCTGGGGATGGAAGAGATGTCATCAGAGGTGAAGGCCTATTAGGTTTACATGCCATTGATAACGAATGAGGTTTTCTTTTATATAAGGGGAGCTTCTTATAACGTGCTTTAGTAGGGTAAAGAAGCTTTTGAGGTTTGATTTCTCTGGAAAGATAATTTGTGATCCTGCAGTTGTTTTCAACAAAAATATAATTTGCATACCAGTGCATGTTGTATTACTGAGAACTGGCTGACAAATGGTTCTTAACTCGTCATTCACTCCGCCACTGTTTCTTGAATGGCATATGTGTGCCAGCTGTAGTAGGAACTTGCTAGGCTCTAGGACTAACCCTTATGAAATAGGGGTCCTGGGGGAAGCAAATGCATATAACTATAAACGTTTGAGGGGATATCAGAGGGGGTGCCTATAGGTGCAAAACTTCGTTCATTCATTGTCCCATCTAGGAGGTTTTGTGTCTTAGCAGCGTGTTCCATAGCAACACATCCCTCTATCAAAATATTCATCATATTATTTTGAAATTCTCTGCTTAGGTATGTGTTTTTCCGACTAAGTTTAGAACTGGTTAAGGACAGGCTATGGGGTATATATTATATATATCTACACACACACATATATTTATATATATACACATTACCATTTTAAATATACAATATATATTGATATATGTACACACATATATATTTCTCCCTCTCTATATATACATACACACCATACACATATATACACACACACACACACACACACACACACACTTCTACTGCCAAGCACAGAAAGTCGAAACTCGGCAAGGGTTCTTTTAGTGTTCATGAAAAAATAGATGTGTTAGTTGAGAGCGTCCTTAAGTTGCCAGGGGAAAGACAGGATGGATTCGCAAAGGGAGATAGTGTGTTTTTTTTTCTTTGTTTAACTCTTGAATTCCAAATAATTCTGACTTATGGAAAAGTTGCAAAAATAGTACAGAGAATTCCCATATACTCTTCCCTCAGATTCCCCAAACATTTCACCCCATTTGTACTTTCTCTCTCTGTGGATATAATTTTTTTTTTTCTGAAATGTTTGAGAGTGGAAGGTAGAATGCAGAGCAGGGTGAAAGGCGGAAGGAGAGAGGTGGGTTAGGAGGCTTTTTTTTTTTTTAACCTTCTAAGATGGAGTTTCGCTCTTGTCATCCAAGCTGGAGTGCAATGGCACAATCTCGGCTCACTCTAACCTCTGCCTTCTGAGTTCAAGTGATTCTCCTGCTTCAGCCTCCCGAATAGCTGGGATTACAGGCGCCCACCACCATGCTCGGCTAATTTTTTATATTTTTAGTAGAGGGGTTTCACCATGTTGGTCAGGCTAGTCTTGAGCTCCTGACCTCTGATGATCCACCTGCCTTGGCCTACCAAAGTGCTGGGATTATAGGCATGAGCCACTGTGCCTGGCGATTGGGAGGCTTTTGCAGTAACCCAGAGCGCTATGATGAGGGCTGGACCTGGTTGGAAATGTTGAGGAAGGTGGGAAGTGGTTAGGTCTGGCATATATTTTGAAAGGAGAGTTTAAATGGGTTGGATGACAAGAGAGAGAAAAAGAAGTTTTAAGGATGATGTCAAGGATTTTGGCCTGAGTAACTGGAAGACTAGAGATGCTGTTATTGGGATCGGGAAGACTATGGGAGGAGTGGGTTATAGCAGGGGGAATCAAAAGTGTGTTTTTGGCATGCTAAATTTGAGGTCCAAAAAGGGATGTCAAGAAGTGTTGGCTGGGCACCGTGGCTCACGCCTGTAATTCCAGCACTTCGGGAGGCTGAGGCGGGCAGATCACCTGAGGTCAAGAGTTCGAGACTAGCCTGATAATTATTAAAATCGATGATTGATGTTTACTAATTAATCATATTATTGCTTCTAATACTGCAGGGGGTGAACACCTACCTGTGATGTTGTTCCTAATATCTAGGGACAGAGAGCATGATTTTAGTTTTAATACCACAGTAGGTGTACACTCACCCTGTGACACTGATCCTAGTATTGAGAGGGGTAGAATATGACATGACTCCCAACATAACAATGAATGGACAGCCACCCGGTGATATTGCTCCTAATATTCACAGAAGAAGCATATGATATTACTCCCAATATCGCAGGGAGGGTACAGCTCTTCTGTGATATGGTTCCTAGTATCCGGATGGGGAGAGGATGATAAAAATTCTAGTATCGCAGGCTGTGTTCACCCACCCTGTGATATTGTTATTAATATCCTGGAAGGGAGAGGATGATATGACTCCCCATAGAGCAGGAGGCGTACACCCAGCCTGGGATATTGTTCCTAATATCCATGGAGAGGAGAGGCTGATGTTACTCCCAATATGGCAGGGGGTGTACATCCACCCTGTGATATTCTTCTTAATATTCCAAGGCTGAGAGGTTGATATTACTCCTAGTATTGCAGACACCGTACACCGCCGTGTGATACTCTTCCTGATATCTGGAAGGGGAGAAGATGGTATTAATCCCCATATCGCAGGAGGTGAACACGTACTCTGTGATATCTTTCCTAGTATGCAGGGGGAGAGAGGATAATATTATTCCCAATATTGCAGAAGATGTACACGCCCCCCCATGATATTGTCCTTAATATTCCAAGGCACAGAAGACGATATTACTCCCAATATCGCAGAAAGTGTACACCGCACAGTGATGTTGTTCCCATGATCCAGGTGGGAAGAGGATGATATGACTTTCAACCCCTGCACCCTGCAATGCTCTCACCCTGCAACACCGACACCAGCTCAACCTGACATAGGACCAGAGGTGCTGGCTGGGGGTGTTCATTGCTTCTCTTTTCTCCCTTGGCAGACTCAGTAGAGGAAGCTGAGACCGAGCAGCCGCAGGAACAAGGTAGGTTTTGCCAGTGGCTCAGGCTTCCTCTGGTTATGAGCTGGGCCTTGGAGTAACGCCGGGGGAGGGGACAGAGGTGAGTACGGTGGGCATTGGATGCGGCTGTCACACCTCTGTGGTGTGGGCCGGGGACTTGAGGGACATCGCTTGAGGTGGGCCTGAACCTCCTGTCTACTCTGGCACTGGAGGCTGTGGGGTCCCACACTTCTTCCAATGAACGTGCTGACCCCCGCCTGGTCCCCGACCGAGGTGGGGCATCCTTTCCACTGCTGGGGCCCACATGTAGCTGTGGGTTCCTTTTTCATGATCTGGAGAAGCTGCAGTTCACCCTGTGCTCTGCCTCAGAGATGGGAGGCCACACAGCTCTCAGCGGGGAGCAGAATTCAGAGCCTTAGGTTGCAGGGGCCTCAACTGAGGTCCCTGAAGGGTCTGCTCCTTCCTGAGGGGCTGATTCAGGGAGGCTCTCCCGTCTCCCCTCTGCGGCTCTGTCTCTTCCCCTCACACAGGGTCCGCACGTGGACAGCTTGGTGATGTGGATGCACCAAGGGCCCTTGGAAGTTCCCTGGGAATGGGATCCATCCCAGTACATTTGGGATGCAGGCACAAGGTCCCAGAGGAGGCCCGGGAAGCCAGTGCGGAAGGGAAGGCTGTTGTAGGTTTGCCTTGGGGAGGGGGTGGTTCCACCCTCTGCCAAAGTCTCTGGAGCAAAGGCACGTGGCTCTGCAGCTGCCCCGGAGGCCAGGGTAGTGGCTGGGAGGGGCTGTGTGCCTCTGCCGGGTCGGGAAGATTTCTTAGCTAATCTAGTGTTGTCAAGTCACATTAGTCTCTAAATCATATTTATTTATTTTTTTAATTCCAAGGCTTTACAGTTGAATAAGGAGACAGTTTGTATTGAAAATAGTTTTTACATGTGAGCTTGAAATAGAGAGTCTGTTTAAATCTAGTTTTTTCCTTCCCATTAATGCCTGCTTTCATCCCAGGTTTTCCAACAGGAAATGCGCTTGTTTGCTCACCTCTGGGAGGGGGCTTTGGCTAGGAATCCACCAAAGCCAGCAGGCACCAGTGGGCTGCTTGAGCAGTCTGGCCTTTGTTAACCCTTTAGGAACCGTGGGCTTCAGGTTTTCAGACCATCCAAGGTGAAGGTGGTCACAGGGGCCTGGAAGCTTTGCCATCCTTCCTGCAGGGATGGTCCGTTTCCCTGCACGGAGCTGGGTACATGGGTACAACACCCCTGTCCTGTGCCGTCGGTGGCTTTACCAATTTTGCATAGCATCTTTTGAGCTGATCAATAGCTCTGATTGACTGTTGAGGATTTCATGGATTCCTGTACCCCACCGGGGGGCCCAATATGCTGACAAAAGTTAAATTTGTAGTTGTAGTGCTGCATATACATGGGTCCAGTTAGAAGGCTTTGATTGTATCTAAAGGGAAAGGAGTCTCTGAGGGATCACTGAGCTGGCATAGTCTCCTAAAACCATGCTATCAGGTGGGCGACAAAGCAGGACAGGAGGGTGATTTTGTAGGAGAGTCAATTTTGTAGGAGAGTGATTTTGTAGGTGATTTTGTAGCGGGGCCACGGGCCTGCGTGTTCTCTGTGTCCCCGGAGTTCATACGTGCTCCAGACCCTGGGTTTGCATTGGGCATAATTCTCAAGGGCTCATGGCAAGCTGCGCCAGGGACACAGAGGACGGGAATGCGGGGATCCTGCCCCAAGTGGACCAAGGACTCACTGTTGGACTCTAATCTGTCTAAGTGTTTTTGTGACTTGCAGAAATACCTCCACCTTGCCTGGGCCTGGAGCCACAGGAGACCCTGCCGAAGGTGAAGAATGTTCTGGAACAATGCAAGACCTGCCCAGGCTGCCCCCAGGAGCCAGCGTCCTGGGGTCTCTGTGTAGCATCCAGCAACGTGAGCTTGCAGGACCCCGAGGAGCCCTCCTTCTGCTTGGAAGCTGAGGACAACTGGGAGGATCCAGAGGCCATGAGCTCACTGCTGCTGTTCCTGAACAGCTCTGGATTCAAGGCCAGCTTCTGTGGCCTGTACAACCTGGCGCTGCCATGGCTGAGCAGCATGCTCAGCAGCTTTAGCGACGAGGAGGAGCTGACTGGGTGCCTGGCACAGGCCCGAGGGGCGGCCAAGAAAGGTGGCCTCCTCATGGCCCTGGCCAGGCTCTGCTTCCTTCTGGGGCGGCTGTGCAGCAGGAGGCTCAAGCTGTCCCAGGCCCGGGTGTACTTGGAGGAAACACTGGGGGCCCTGGAGGGCAGCTTCGGGGACCTGTTCCTGGTGGTGGCTGTTTACGCCAACCTGGCCAGCATTTACTGGAAGCAGAACCAGGAGAAGTGTGCACAGGTGGTTCCCAAAGCCATGGCCCTGCTCCTGGGGACGCCTGGCCACATCTGTAGCACCGAGGCGGACGGGGAGGTCCTGCAGCTGGTGCTGCAGTGGGCGGTGGGTGGCCAGAGCCAGCAGGCCTAGGCCCGGGCCTGCTTCCTGCTGGCCAGGCACCACGTGCACCTCAAGCAGCCTGAGGAGGCCCTGCCCTTCCTAGAGCAGCTGTTGTTTTTGCACAGGGACTTGGGAGCCCCAGACGCTGCGTGGCTCTCAGACTGCTGCCTACTCCTGGCTGACATCTACAGCCGCGAGTGCCTGCCCCACCTGGTGCTGAGCTGTGTCAAGGTGGCCTCATTGAGGACACAGGACTCGCTGGCTGGTTCGCTGAGGAACGTGAACCTGGTGCTCCAGAACGCCCTCCAGCCCCAGAACCTCCCCACCCAGACTTCCCACTACCTCAGGCGAGCGCTGGCCTCCCTAACCCCGGGCACAGGCCAGGCGCTGCGCGGCCTTCTCCACGCCAGCCTGGCCCAACCGTACAGCCACCATGGCTACCATGGCCCAGCCATCACCTTCATGACGCAGGCGGTGGAAGCCAGTGCTGTTGCCGTAGTACGTGCCATCGTGGACTTCCTGGTGGCCCTGGCCTGGCTGCATGTGCTTCATAGGCAGAGCCTGGTGGCCCTGAACATCCTGCAGTCTGTCCAGGATGCAGTGGTGGTCAGCGAGGACCAGGAGGGTGTGATTGCCAACATTGGTGGCCGTGGCTCTGAAGAGGACGGGCCAGACGAGGCAGGCAGCCGAGGGCTACTACCACGCCCTACGGGTGGCTTGGCACCTGGGCCAGCGGAGGAACCAGGCAGTGGTGCTGGCCAGCTTTGGGACCTTGTGCCTGCACGCGGGTGCCAGCAGTCTGGCCCAGCACTACCTCCTGGAGGCTGTACTTCTGTTCTCGAGGCTTCCGTTTGGGGAGTGTGGCCGGGACTTCACCCACATACTCCTGGGCTACCTCTTCACCCGCCAGGGCCCGGCCCAGCAGTGCAAGGGCTACCACGAGTGGGCCCTTCTGGTCGCCGTGGAGATGGACCACGTGGAGAGTGAGTGCCCCAGTTCCTCCTGTGCGCCTTCTGGGGCCACTTGGGTCAGGGCACACCTGGGGTTTGTGATTCGGAAACAAGTGGTGGTTTTTCCACCATCGAAAGCGCTGAGTTATGGCCAGCAGCAGATGTTGGCAAACGCCCTGGAGACAGGCCGTTCCCATGTATGGCCAGCCCCTCTGTACCCTACTGAGGCAGGCAGCTCTTCCTGGTTTGCCCAGGGACCATCCTGCCTTGAGCACGGAAAGTCCTGCGTGCTGGGAATCCCTAGACATAACCCTGGGATCAAGGCATGTTGTGCTGAGCTAGGACTTGGGGCCCCTCCATGAGCCAGGCCCTGAATGCCAGTTCTTGTGCCTGTGTTTGCTTGGCATCTCGGCAACCCTGTGCACCGGTCATCCCACTTCACAGAGGACACAGGGGCGGGCGATTGGCCAAAGCCACAGAGCAGTTCACGCAAAAGCAGCTCGTGCTGAGTGTGCCAGGCCCCACCCACAAAAGGGGCTTGTGGGGTCCTTGGGAGGGAGGTGCTGAGCGTGGGAATGTGAGCTTCAGGCCAGAGAAGCCACAAAAGGGTGAGTGGCGTGATGGCGGGGCAGAACTTGGCCCCGGGTTAGGGAAACCTCTTTAGTATGGGACCAGAGGGTTGAGAGGATTTAGTCAAGTAATAGGTGTGGATGAGGGGCTGGTGGTGTAGCCTGTGTTAAGGCCCAGGGGTGAGCGAGTGGGGGTGAGTCAGCGAGGATGGGTGGGGTGTGAGTGGTGGTGAGTGAGCGGGAGTGTGAGTGGGGATGGGTGGGGTATGAGTGGTGGTGAGTGAGTGGGAGTGTGAGTGGGGGTGAGTGAACAGGGCTTATGCAGGGAGGTGCAGAGTTGGGAGGGGGTGGGTTGGGTGCTGGATGGTGAGAAGCTCTTCTGGAGAGCTAAGCAGGGCCTGGGGCCTCAGGCTGTGGCTTCGCCTTTTCCCCAAGAGCACTGGGGAGCCATGGAGTGCTATCGAACAGTCAGTGCAGACCGAGCAGTGAATGGACAGTAGCTGGGCAGGGCTGTCCGAAATCTAGGCCGCAGAGAATAGATGAGGAAGTTGAGGATACTGTTGAGTCCCCTCTGCCTTACAGTGCTTTGTCATGGCATAGTGACACCACTCAGAGGTGCCTCCTGTGGCCTGGACCAGAGCTCCAGGGGCTGTGCCCAAATATGAATCTGCTCATTTCCCAGCACAGGCCTGGCACCCACTCTTGGCCCTAGGAGTGATGAGATTTTGGAAAGGACCGTGTGAAGGGGCCCCGGTCCCACACATCTGCCCAAGGAGGGTTGGGGGGTTCAGACCCAGGCTTCTTCCCCAGGGACATTCTGTGACTGGAAGGAGACCCTCCAGGAACCCAGCGCCCCAGTCCCCACTGCAGCCTCCGGTGGCTCCTGGCACAATAGCCTGTGGTACCTCCTCCTACGAGGCCCTCCCCTGGGTGCTGCGGGATTCAGACTTGGAAATGCAGGCCAGGGAACGGGGATCATGCTTCCCTGTCTCCCCACCCTGAGCTGAACGGTCGGGGAGACCGAGGGCGGGGCTGACACCCCACATGCTTCCTTGGGATCATTTTTGAGTCACTTTCGGTAGTTTGTGTCCTTCTAAGAGTTTGGCTGTTGTGTCTAGATGGTCTGGTTTGTTGGTGTACAATTGTTCGTAGTGTTTTCATGGAATCCTTTTATTTCTGTCAGGTCGGCAATCATGTTTCCTCTTTCATTTCTGATTTTAGAAACTTGGGTTTGTAATTGTTTATTTATTTTTATTAGAGATGGGGTCTCATCATGTTCTCCCAGGGGGTCTTGAATGCTGGCCTCAGCGATCCTTCCCCCTCGGCCTCACAAAGTGCTGGGATGACAGGCGTGAGCCATGGTGCTCAGTCTCTGATTTTAGTCGTTTGTGTCCCGTCTTTGTTTTCTTGGTCAGTCTGGTGAAAGGTTTGTCAATTTTGTTATTATTTTCAAAAAACCCACTTTTGGTTCTGTTGATTATCTCTTTTGTTTTTCCATTCTCTGTATTTTTACTTCCCATTTCCACTCTCACGTTTATTATGTTCTTCCTTTTATTCACTTTGGGTTTAGTTCATTTTCTAGTTTCTCAAGGTGGAAAGTTAGGCTTTTGATTTGAGATTTTTCTTCTTTCTTTGAATGTAGACATTTACAGTTATAAATTTCCCTTTCAGCACTGCCTTAGCTACATCTTGGTGTTTTTGATACACTGTGTTTTGTTTTTTTTTTTAAGTTTTGCTCTATTGCCCAGGCTGGGGTGCAGTGGTGCAATCTTGGCTCACTGCAACTTCTACCCAGGTTCAAGTCATTCTCATGCCTCAGCCTCCTGAGTAGCTGGAATTACAGATGTGCACCGCCACACCCGGCTAATTTTTGTATTTTTTTTTTATAGAGACAGGATTTCACCATGTTTCCCAGGCTGATCTCAAACTCCTGGACTCAAGCGATCCTCCCGCCTTGGCCTCCCACAGTGCTGGGATGAGAGGTGTGAGCCACCGTGCTGGCCCGGGCTGTGCATTTGTTTGTATTCTTTTCAAATTAATTTTCAGTTTCCCTGATGGTCTCTTCTTTGACTCACTGGTTGTTTAGGAGTGTGTAGTTTTCACATATTTTTGAATTTCCCACGTTTCCTTCACTGTCGATTTCCAGTTTCGTGCCAGTACAGCTGAAGAACACCTCTGCTTTGGTCTCAGTCCTTCTCCCTTCACTGAGGCTCATTTTGTGGCCTGGCACATGGTCTGTCATGGGGAATGTCCCATGGGCGCTCAAGAGGACTGTGTATTCAGCTGTTGTTGGGGGGCGTGTGTGACAGATGTCCGTTCGGCATACCTGGTTTCCTTTGTTAATCTTCGGAATGTTTCTGACACTAGAAAATCAGAAGCTTTCCACTGTTCCCAGCGCCCTGGCTTTGGGAGAGGCCAGTGAGCCTGTGGGTTTGGAGCCTTGTTGCATGAGAGAAGCATGTGTGGAAATGCCAGGGGCCGGCTTTGAACCCCATTCCCCCAACATGATGCCGTGTGTGGCAGACGTGATGCTTGGCTTTGCTCTCTCAGGGTTCCATCTGCGACAGGGGCTACTTGTGTCCCTGGTCTCATCATCTCAGGCTGAAGGTGGCCCTGGTCCTGGCCAGAGGGGCTTTGTGAAGCAGAAATAGATGGCCTGGTGCAGGGGCCGAGCCTGGCCAGGACCTCGGCCCTGGGAGTTGTAAAGAAGGCCGGCCTGTACCATGAGCATGTGCACCAAGCTGTGCCCATGTCACGGTGTGCTCGGCGCCTGCCCTTGCACAGGTGCATGGCCTGTCTGAGCCCAGGCTCCCTGCCTATGGGGCCCAGGTTCACAGAGGTGTGAAAGAGACAAGCACAGAGCAGGGGCCTCTGAACCCAGCCAGCCTCGCTTCGATGCTGGGAGGCTGACGTCTTCCATTTTGTCTTCTGCCCAGGCCAGCTGCGGGCCGTCCAGCGGCTGTGCTACTTCTACAGCGTCGTCATGCCCAGCGAGACCCAGTGTGTCATCTACCACGAGTTCCAGCTCTCCCTTGCCCGCGAGGTGGCCGACCAGGTGCTGGAGAGAGCAGCTCCTGGAGACCACCAGTCAGCTCTACCTGTCCCTGGGCACCTAGTGGTGAGGACTGGCTTTGCAGTGGTGGGGGTGTGGAGGGGAGCAAGGGGGTTGGGGTGGCAGGGAGGGGGGCACAGGGAAGCTGGCCCAGGGCCTCCTCAGCCCCTTTCCTTTGGATCATTTGGTTCCTTGGCATCAGATGCTTTGAGCTGGTGGGTCTGGGGTCGTCCCAGGGCTGCTGCTGGCTTGTGAGTCCCAGCTTGAGTCTCCCTTGTTGGGTCAAAGGTCATCTCAACCCCAGCAGAGGCAGTACGTGCACTCTGGGCTGTTCTTCCTACTATGGTGGCCTTTGTCATCTGACCTCTGCCTGCCCTGAGTCTTGACTCCTGGCCTTCATCTGTCCCCTTAAATGTGACCACAGCAGCCACCTGTGGCTTCTCTCCCACAGAAGACAGAGCCAATTGTGTCACCTGCTTCCCCGGGGCAGGGTTTCAAGGTCTCACGTCCCATATGTGGCCCACTCGGCTTCCCCCGAGCATGCTGACCTGGTGGGGTAACCATGGCCCTGGCCACCCCACCCACAGGGCCTGGTGACATTGCTGCAGTCACAGCCCCTCAAGTGTTGGACTTACTGAGAGAGCAGGGAAGGGGCCAGATTCCATGGGGACCCGGGAGACTGGCTCCAGTTTTGGCCTCAGGTTCACAGAAGGAAAATGGGCCAGTATGCTAGAGCCATGCTTCTCAAAGTGTAGTCCCTGGACCAGCAGAGCAGCATCCATGTCACCTAGGAGCCTGTGGCAAGTGGGAGTTCTAGGGCCTGCCCCAGGCCTGTGGAGCCAGAAGCTCTGGGGGCAGGGCCAGCAAGCTATAAGGACAGGCCTCCGGGTGACTGTGATGCCTGCACACCTTGAGAACCATCGGCCTAGATAGCCTCTGAACACTAACGGCTCTTGGTGCGTCTGGAGAAGACACAGGCCATATCTGGGAGGCAGGGGAGATGGACTAGCACTTTCCTCCTGCCACAGGGCAGCATGATGCTCGATTCCCTCAGAAGGATGTCCTTCATCTTTTCCATGCCGTGTGTGTTCACCCTGGCCCTCCCAGCAGCCTGGGAAGGGCAGAACACTGCACATACAAGAGGGCCGTTCCCAGTCTTCACATTCCAGATTCATCTGTCACCAGACCCACGAGAGGAGGCAGACTGGTTCCAGGAGGATGAGAGCCCTTGTTCTGACACCTGTGTCTGATTCCAGTGATTCCAGGGCCTACAAATCCTCTCTGGACTACACCAAACGAAGTCTGGGAATTTTCATTGACCTCTAGAAGAAAGAGAAGGAGGCACATGCCTGGCTGCAAGCAGGGAAGATCTATTACATCCTGCGACAGAGTGAGCTGGTGGACCTGTACATCCAGGTGAGTGGCAAGGGATGCAGGAGCACCCCTGTGCTGTTCACTCTCTGTCCATCCACCCATCCATTCATCCTTCCATCATCTATTTACCTGTTCATCCTTCCATCCATCCATCCATCATCCATCCATCTGTCCTTTCATCCATCCATCATTCATTCATCCTTTTATCATCCATCTATTCACCCGTCTATCCATCCATTCACCTGTCCATCCACCCATCCATTCATCCTTCCGTCATCTATCTATTGACCTGTTCATCCTTCCATCCATCCATCCATCCACCATCCATCCATGAATTCTTCCATCATCTTCCCATACACCTGTGGGTCCTTCCATTCACCCATCCATCATCCATCCATCCATCATCCATCCTTCCGTCCATCCATCCATCATCTATCCATCCATCCCTTCGTCCATCCATCCCTCCATCATCCATCTATCTGTCCATCCATCCATCCATCATCCATCCACCTGTTCATCCTTCCATCCATCCATCATCCATCCATCCATCCATTCTTCCATCATCTTCCCATACACCTGTGGGTCCATCCATCCATCCATCCATCCTTCCATCATCCATCCATTCATCTGTTCGTCTTTCCACCCATCCATCATCCATCCATCCATCATCCATCATCCATCCATCCATCATCCATCATCCATCCATCTTTTTATCCATCCATTCACCTGTTCATCCATCCATCCATCCTTCCATCTATCTTTCCATCATCAATCCAACTGTTCATCCTTCTATCCATCAATCCATCCATCCATCATTCATTAATCTATTCACTTCTTCATCCATCCATTCACCTGTTCATCCATCCATTCATCCATCCATCCATCCTTCCATCCTTCCATCCATCCATCCTTTCATCCATCTTTCCATCCATCTTTCCATTATCCATCCATTCAGCTGTTCATCCTTCTATCCATCCAACCATCTTCCATCCATCCATGATCCATCCATTCACCTGTCCATCTATTCATTCATCATTCATCTTTTTATCATCCATCCATTCACCCATGTATCTATCCATTCACTTTTCATCCATCCATCCATCCATCCATCCATCCATCTATTCTTCCATCATCCATGCATTCATCTGTTCATCCTTCCATCAATCCATCTTTCCATTTATCCATCCATCCATTTATCCATCCATCCATTTATCCATCCATGCATCCATCATCCATTCGTGTCCATTCTTCCATCCATCGTTCATCCATCCTTTTATCATCCATCCATTCACCCGTGTATCCATCCATTCACTTTTTCATCTGTACATCCATCCATCCATTCATCCTTCCATCATCTATGCATCCTTCCATCATCCATCCATCCTTCCATCCATCCATCCATCCATCCATTCATCCATTATGAATGCATCTATCATCCATACTTCATCATCCATCCACTTGCCTCCTGTTCATCCTTCCATCCATCCATCTGTCCATTCATCCATATATCCATTCATCCATCATCCATCCCTCCTTCCATCATCCATCCGCTCACCTCCTGTTCATCCTTCCATCCATCCATCATTCATCCATCTATCCATTCATCCATCCATCATTCATCCATCCTTTTATCATCCACCCATTCACCGGTCTATCCATCCATTCATCTGTTCATCCATCCATCCGTCCATTGATCCTTCCATCATCCGTCCATTCACCTGTTCATCCTTCCATCCATCAATCGTCCATCCATCATCTATCATCCATCATCCATCCATTTATCCATCCATCCATCATCCATCCATACTTCCATCATCCATCCATTCACCTGTTCATCCTTCCATCCATCCATCATCCATCCATTCATCCACCCATCCATTCATCCACCCATCCATCATCCATCCACCCATCCATTCACCCATCCATTCATCCATCCATCCATCCATCATCCATCCTTTCACCCATCCATCCATTCACCTGTTCGTCCATTCATCCATCCATCATTCATCCATCTACCCACCAATCTACCTATTAATCCATCCCTCCATACATCTATCTGTCCATTTGTTTATCCATACATTCGTCTATCCACCATCTATCCATCCACATGTACATACATCATCTACCCTCCACCCATCCATACATTATCTACCCACGCATACAGACATACCCACATCATTCCACCCATCCATCCATCCATCCATACATCCATCCATCCATCCATCCATCCAAGTATTCATCTATCCACACACCCATCCATCCATCCATCCATCCATCCATCCATCCATCCATCCATCCATCCATCCAAGCATTCATCTATCCACACACCCTTCCATCCATCCATGTGTCTACATCTCCTCATCCATTCATCCATCCATCCACTCATTCCTAAGCCACTGCTGAGCACCTGTTGTGTGCCTTTTCCCTCACTCCAACTGGTTCCCTCACATCCTCCCCCGGTGGCCAGCATCTTCTCCCTGAGGGCAGAGGCGCCGCCCCTCACAGTGCACAGCACCTGCTGGTATACAGCACATGCTCAAATAATGTGACCACTCAATTAACACACAGAAGAACTTGCTCCAAGCGACATGTGGCACATCTCCTTATACAATGAATCTATCATAGTGGCTGTTTTCAGAGGCTTTCCCAAACACAGTGTGATCTGGAACAAATTGTGAAGCCCACGAGCCTGATGAAGCTTTCATTATTGAGCACCTGCTATATACCTCCTTGAGCTGAGGAGAGGGATGAAGAGCTCATGGCCAAGAGGGGACCAGGCCCACCCACAAACACTGCTGATGTGGCAGGGATGTGGCAACACAGAAAGGAGCCAGGGGCTGGGCTCCCAGCAATCTGGGGGCCACGGAGACTGGTTTGAGTGCAGGGGGAGTGGGCTAGGGCTAGCCCTGTTGGTAGGATTCACAGGTGTCGGGCTCCTGGGCTGCAGCTGCTCAGTCACCTCCTGGCACTCAGGAGCATCAGTTCATTGTCCTCATGCCAGTGGTGGGGGCAGCCCTAATGCACAGGGTCTGAAAAATGCTCAAGTGTACCTGTAGTGTGTGAGAGGAAGGAGCCTGGCAAAGGTGCGTGTAGCCACCTCGCTAGGTGTGGGTCTTGAGGGAACTTCTGTCTCCTTTCAGGTGGCACAGAATGTGGACCTGTACACAGGCGACCCCAACCTGGGGCTGGAGCTGTTTGAGGCAGCTGGAGACATCTTCTTCAATGGGGCCTGGGAGCGGGAGGAAGGCATGTCCTTCTACCGGGTGAGCTGGCCTGTGGGCTGATGTGGGTGGGCCTCAGTGGGGCACCTGGAGGGCTGAGGCACAGGTGTGGCAGGGTAGAGGCCTCCCAAATGGAGGCAGGGCCACCCATGCACATGATTAATTTCCAAGTGGTCTCACCGGGAATGATATTGACCATGCCCCTGCCTGGGACAAACGCTCGGGGCCTGGACGTGACAATGGCTCTACCCTTGTACCTGATGACCTCAAGCAACCATGAGTGGGAAGTCCTGTCCCCATCTTCCAGATGAGGAAACTGAGACTCAGAGAGGCACAGGGACATGCCAAAGGACACACAGCATATCAGTGGGAGACCCAGGTCTGCATGCACCCCGAAGTGGGACGGCTTCTCCTTTCCTCTGAGCTCACGGTGTGGATCAGCCCTGGGCACAGATCAATGTGGTGTTTTTAGAGCAGAGAGGAGTGCTGGCTCCCCCCAGTCAGACCTCCGGTGCCCAGGTGGGAGAGGCTGGTCTGAGGCTATCGGGTGTAGCTGGATGGGCCTCAGGTGACTCTTCAGCCCCCAACTTGGATGTCTGAACTGTGTGTTATCCCAGAGCACAGAGCTGTGTCGAGGTGCAGGGGTAGCTGGGGTGTGGGAAGCTCCAAGCACATGTTTGAGCTCTGAGGAGGGCGCTGGGCAAGGTGGGTGCTGCGGGAAACCTGACCCCACCTGCCTGTGTTGAGGACCGGGCCCTGCCCCTGGCAGTGACTACGGGCAACCGCAGGGTGGAGCTGCAGCTACAGCTGTGCAACAAGCTGGTGTCACTGCTGGCCACACTGGAGGAGCCCCAGGAGGACTTGGAGTTTGCCTACATGGCCCTAGCACTCAGCATCACTGTGGGTGCGTCCCCTGAGCCCCCGCCCTGCCAGGACCCACACTTTGCCAGAGCCCAGCCTCCAGGTCTGCAGGCCAGGAGCTGAAACAGCTACTGGATTTTCCTGGTCTCCTGTCCAGGCAGGCAGCTCTGCCCAGCTGGCTTCCCCGTCCGGCTGTGGGGCACAGCCCGAGGTCTCTCATGCAGTGCAGAGCTCCCTGCCTGACTGAGCTCTGCTTCCTCTGTCTGTTCCCGCTGCTGACCACAAGGGCCGCCCAGTGTGCCCTCTGCCTTCCAGACATCCCAGGCATCTCGTTGGTCCCTGTATGTGTCAGGCTGAGTGGCACATTCCCTTTCTCTTGTGCCCTTCCCACCGTCATCAACCACACGGCTCTCTGGCTGATAAAATCCCAGTTCCCCTTCCAGCAGTCTGCCCCTTAAGGCCGTGCATCCCCTGGTGCTGTGCCAGGGTCGTCTGTCCCCCTGCAGAGACAGGGAACCCTAGGCAGACCACATGCCCCAGCGCCTTGTGCCCCATGGCCCAGTACACAGTAGGTGTGCAGCTGACTCCCCAAGGTAGGGGGCTCTGATCATGACACACCCAGGAGGAGTCGGATGTCACGTCTGTGGGTTGCCTGGAGCCGGGGAGCCCGGGAGCACCTGCACTGCATGGCTTTTGGGCTCCCCTGGTTAAAACCAGTGAGCAAAGGCAGGTGGCTATGTGTAGGCACAGAACTGGGCCATCCAAGTCCGACTTTGCCAAAGCCTCTCAGTAGACAGGGGCAGGCCTTATTAGTTCTGCTTTGCAGATGGAAAAGTGAGTCTGGGAACCTGGAAGGGAATGGCCAGAGCTGCCCAGGTGACCACAGGTGCCTGGAGACAAGCCACGTGTGCTGCCTGGGGGTCTGTATACCTGCTCCTGAGGGGCATGTTCCCTCCCTGCCCCAGAGAGCCACATCCTCACACCTGCCCCTTTGGCCTGCACCCCAGGGGACCGGCTGAACGAGCGTGTGGCCTACCACCGGCTGGCCGCCCTGCACCACCGGCTGGGCCATGGCAAGCTGGCGGAGCACTTCTACCTCAAGGCCATTTAGCTCTGCAACTCGCCGCTGGAGTTCGACCAGGAGACCCTCTACTACGTGAAGGTGTACCTGGTGCTCAGTGACATCATCTTCTACGACCTGAAGGTGGGTGGGGAGGGGCAGGGCTCGGGGTGTTCCTGGCCCCCTTGGAGTGGGATCTCCATCCGGACCCCAGAGGCCTGGGTTCCAGCCTTTCTTAGGAATGGCCCAGTGGCCTCCCTGGAGCTCTACACCCAGCTGGAGGAGCCGGCAAGGTTAGCAGGTAAAACCCAGCTCCCCAGATGGCCAGGCCCCACCCTCAAGAACTCAGTCTCAGCCAGGGAGGCTGACACATGAGTGGGCAATGGTGGCCTCTGGGTAAAGAAGGGGGATTGTAGTCAGGGGGCCCTCCTGGAGGAGGTGACACCAAAGCTGACTCTTGACAGTCAAGTGTCAAGGTGCATTTAACAAAGAAAACAGGGTCGGGAGAGTGACATTTCAGAGGACGCCATCATCCTCACATTGAATCCACGTTGCAAGATCCAACCCAAATCTTGGCGCCTCCTCTAGGAAGCCTGCCCAGGGTGCCAGCCTGCACTGAGCAATTCCTTCCTGGAGTCCCGAGACACCTTGAATCTTCACATCACCCAGGAAGGGTGGGGTGGGACCAGTATCTTACCATTGAGTTCACAGACAGGGAAACCCCAGCTCAGGGCAGGTGCAGTGGGGCGGGGCCCCAGCCAGCCAGGCTGAGGCCTTGTTAGGTCGGGTGTGTCTCGAGGGGAGGTGCTGTGCTCCCTCTGCCCCCAGCCCTGCAGGGGTTCAGAGCTGGGATTGGCAGACTGAGACCTGTGGTGTCTCCACCCATCTGCCCAGCGGGCACCGCCCCTCCTTAGCATCACACCAGCCTCGTGTCAGTGCTCCTTACGGGCTGAGGCGCCAGGGCACTCCAGTCCAGGGGCCGAGATCTTGGGGGCCTTAGAACAACATGAGGAGCTGGGGCAGCCCTAAGACCCTGCCCCGTATACCCCACCGCAGGCCTGGGGCTGCCCGGGAGGCCCCCGCCCAGTACTGGCGACACCTGGTGGTCAGACGTGATTTCTGTGGCCTCCCAAGTCCCAGCCAGATAGGGAGGTGCCAAGTGTCAGGCCCAGGGGGACGCTGTTCACCGCTCAGGGGCACGCCTGGGACCCAGGGGGACGGGCCTCCCAGAAGAGGCCTTTATCTCTCTTGGTCAAGCCTGCCGCCCACTCCGCCTGTCCAGGAGAAAGGAAAGCGCCAAGTAGCACAGTCCTCCTTCCCATGCACAGTCCTCCTTCCCATGCACAGCCCTCCTTCCCATGCACAGTCCTCCTTCCCATGCACAGCCCTCCTTCCCGTGCACAGCCCTCCTTCCCGTGCACAGTCCTTCTTCCCGTGCACAGTCCTTCTTCCCATGCACAGTCCTCCTTTCTATGCACAGTCCTCCTTCCCATGCACAGCCCTCCTTCCCGTGCACAGTCCTCCTTCCCGTGCACAGTCCTCCTTCCCATGCACAGCCCTCCTTCCCGTGCACAGTCCTCCTTCCCATGCACAGTCCTCCTTCCCATGCACAGCCCTCCTTCCCGTGCACAGTCCTCCTTCCCATGCACAGCCCTCCTTCCCGTGCACAGCCCTCCTTCCCATGCACAGCCCTGCTTCCCATGCACAGCCCTGCTTCCCATGCACAGTCCTCCTTCCCATGCACAGTCCTCCTTCCCATGCACAGTCCTCCTTCCCATGCACAGCCCTCTGGGCCTCATCGTGACTATGCTGTCAGCACAGGCCAGCTTCCCACAGGGAGGCCCCCTTGGAATTCCCCAAGGGCGGTGTCTTTCCAAGGCTACACCCTCCTCCATGTATAGGAGGCTCTGGACCCAGGGCCCAGAGGAGTGGGAGAAGAAGCCGGGCTGGATGGGACCTGGAAGGCTGGCAGAGAAGCAGGGGTAAATGGGCATCTTTGCCAATTGCCTCTAAAATGGGGTCCCCTTTAGTCTACACATGAGAGTGAGCCCTGGAATAGGGTGGATTAGGTGTTTACTGGCTCAGGCTGTCACTCACTACAGGCACATGGAAATGCACACGCAAATGCGCACAGGCACAGGCACACGCACACACAGGCGCGCACACACAGACGTGCACACAGAGGCATGCACACAGGCGCACACACAGGGACATGCACGCACAGGAACACAAACACGCACATTCACATGCACAGGCACACGCAGAGACATATGCATTGGCTGGCTCCTTCCTGTTTAGTTGGGAAGCCCCCACCCCTTCAGGAAGCCTTTGCCTTCCACCCCCGGCTGAGTCTGGGGCCTCCTGGGCTTCCCTCTGCCACAGCCCGGGCCACCCTGTGTGGTCAGTGTTCACTCCCAGGTCCCTCAGACTGGAAGCAAGGTCGTTAGGCTCAACCATGCACCCAGCACAGAGTCCAGTGTTCGGCTGGGCCAGGGGGCATTGGACGAGCGGTGGCGGTGACTCGGGGCCTTCTCACGCCCCTGCTCCGTGTGTGGGGCGGGGCAGTGAGGGAATGGACTGCTGCATCTTGGACTTTGTTATTGGCCCTGGGAGCCATCTTGAGATGGTAAAGAGGGACAGGCCAGGCATGGGTCTTAGAGAGGTCCCTTGGGTGACCGCCATGTGGAGGAGGTGCCTGGGGAGAAGCCGGGTGGGGGATGGGAGGGTCAAGGAGGAGGTCTGGGAGGCGGCATCCCAACCCAGGGATGGTGAGTTTGAGCCAAAGACACATTGAAAATGGGAGTGGATGTCTGGGGAGTCACACTCCGTCAATATTTCAGGGAACATTGCCAGAGAGGACACCTGTGACATGGTTTTGTACCTGGCCTGGCCCGTGGAGGGCCTGGAAATGGTCAGCATGGACAGGGGCCAGAGGGGAGCCTGGGTCACTCAACGCAGTGGCCCTGCTGTGGCTTGGAGCCACGGGTCCTGCATGGAACTCTCAGAGCAGGCAGGATCTGCCCTGACCTCAGCCCATGGGGAAAGCAGCCACTGCCTGCAGAGAGGGTGGCACTGGGGCAGGAGGCTTGGGGTGAGTGGAGCGTAGGGACAGTCAGGAAGGTTTCCAGGGGTGTCAGGGTCGTCCCCACCTCCTGCAGCTGAGACCACAGCAGTGTCACAGGCTTCGGGGCTCATGGGGTGAGCCAGCATCGGATGGACATGTGGAATGACCTGGACACAGGAACGGCCTCTGGGAAGACGGGCTCCGAGTCCCCCTTTTGCTGACCATGACCTGTCCCCTTCAGGATCCGTTTGATGCAGCCGGGTACTACCAGCTGGCACTGGCAGCCGCCGTGGACCTGGGCAACAAGAAGTCACAGCTGAAGATCTACACGCGGCCGATCACCATCTCCCACAACTTCCTCCTGGACTGCGAGAAGTGGCTCTTCTTCTACCAGAAGGCCAGGACCTTCGCCACAGAGCTCAGCGTCCACAGGGTCAACCTACCTCCTCTGCCACTCTGCGGGTGGGCCCCCTGGTTGGCCTCCAGCCACCCTCGCTGAGGACAGTATCCGAGGGAGTGGGTTTTGTGCAAGGAGGATGATCTCCTGCCTCTCCTGGTGTCTCCCGTAGCTCGTTTTCTGGGTAATGGAAGCATAAAAGCAGGGTTCAAATAGCAATAAATGTTTTTTTTTTTTTTGCAAAAACATACCGAAGTCCCCATGGCATCCTTCCCTGTGTGCTTCCTGGGCTGTGTCTAGGGGACAGCTCCTTCCCTGGTGGCAGCCCTCTGATCTTGGGGATGAGAAGGACCGTGAGTCCAACAGACCTGGGCCAGGTCACCATGAGCCTCGGTTTTCTTGGCGGCCAAAGGGGAGATGGTGATTGAACTCTGGGCAGCTCCCTGCTCTCCCTGCTCAGAGTTCTTGCTGTAGATCTCGTGCCGCCCTTGCCTTTAACCTTCAGGCCACTGTGCCCGGATGTGGGGGCTGCTAGTGTCCCTGTTCGCCATTGAAGAAATAGAGGCACAGAGAGGTTAGGAGTCTGGCCCACCGTCACACAGCAGGTAGAGGCGGACACGCAGAGCCCAGTACACTGACCACCACACCACCCTGCCAGCCTGGAGCCAGGAAGGTGTCCCCCATTAGGACCCAAGGTCAGCTCCTGGAGCTCTCTCGTGGTGTCAGGAGAGCCGAAGGCCAGTGAGGGTGGCCCCGGGGATCCCTCACTCAGTGTCCTTTGCTCCCAGACTTGGTTGGGCCGAGCCTGGCCAGTCCCACCTCTGGCCACTGGTCAGCCCTGCGGGAAGGGATATGCAGGGATCTCCGCCTGTGTAGACGCTGCTACCCAGTATTGAAAGCCTTATCTGGGCTGCCCCCCAGCTGTCCCCACCAACCCCCTCCTCTTCCGGCCTCCGGCCGTCATTCCAGTCCCAGGAATCCCAGGTTTTCCTTCTTGGAATCTCTTGGCCCCAGGGAATACAGTTCACACAGTCTCTTTGCCAGTTTACGCAAGGAAACTGACGTTCAGAGACTGTGGGTGTCCCACGTGATTCTCACATACACTGCACTCTCCCAGACCCCTCTTTTAAACACTTTAAATGAGGTGATTTTCACATCGCATGCAATTAACTATTTCAACGCAAATAATGTGATGGCATTTGTACATTCACAGTCCTGTGCAACCACCCACGCCATCTAGTTTCAAAACGTATTTATCTCCCCAGAAGAAACCTCCCATCCTCACTAAGCAGTTACCCCTCCTTGGTATCCCCCAAGCCCCTCGCTTAATGGAAGGGGAAGCTGAGGCCCGGAGAGAGACTTGCCAGTGGATGGAGCTCTGATAAGGAATCAGGCACCCATCTGCTGGTTCAATCCTGGGTTGGTTTTCCACCCAGCAGAGGTGACAGAGCCAGGAGGTTCAGGGAGCGCCACAGGTGTCACTGGTTCAGTCCTGGGTTGGTTTTCCACTCAGCAGAGGTGACAGAGCCAGGAGGTTCTGGGACCCCATGCTTGCAGCCAGAGCCCTACCCTAAGCCTCCCCACCAGGGGGCAGCAGAGAGCTTTCCAGAACTGGCCGCGGGGCTGGCGGGAAGCAGCGGTCAGAGCTGCTGACAAACCTCACGTGGACCCCAGATCGCTGTCTCTGTGGGTTGGGCTTGGGAATTGGAGAGGAGGCCGCATGATTGGAAACGTGAAGACAGCACGGCCTGGCTGGAGCAGCCGGAAGCGCCGTCACGTTGACTGAGGACACAGACCTCCTGTCCGCTGGGCCGGGCCTGCAGCCATTCTTCTCGGGGTGGGGCCCGTAGGTCCGGGTTGCTCTTGGTCCCTGACCTGCTTCAGAGTCCGGGGGGCTTTGGACCTCTGTCTCCCCATCTACGCCCACCCTGGCTGGTGCCATGAGGGGCCTGGATCCTGGGATCCTGTTCCTCTTGGGCAAAAGAGTCTGGGGGACCAGAGGAGATGATGGGTCTTCAAGCCCCACATTCAAACCCGAGCCCACCACTGACAGTCTGGGGGTTCGGGATGAGGGAGTTGATGTCTCTGAGCCCCAGTTTTGTCACCACTAAAATGAGGCCGATATAATGGGGCAGAGTGCCAGCCCCCGGGCTAACAGAGGCCTGTTTCCTACTGACAATACCTCTTACTCCTAGGAAAAGCTCCAACCACCACACACTAGGGAACACTCAACCCAGGCCAACTTGTCAGAGGCACGAGAACCAGAGCGACTCCATCTTGAATGGGGGCTGGGTAAAGGGAGGCTGAGACCTGCTGGGCCGCATTCCCAGGAGGCTGGGCATTCTTAGTCACAGGATGAGATAGGAGGTCGGTACAAGATACAGGTCCTAAAGACCTTACTGATAAAGCGGGTTGCAGTAAAGTCAGCCAAAGCCTACCAAACCCAAGATGGCCACGAGAGTGACCTCTGATTGTCCTCACGGCTCATTATGTGCTAATTATAACGAATTAGCTACTACAAGACACTCCCACCAGCACCGCGACAGTTTACAGATGCCATGGCAACATCTGGAGGTTTCCCTACATGGTCTCAGAAGAAGGGAGGGCAGAAACTCTCATTTCTGGGAATTGCCCATCCCTTTCCTAGAACACTCATGAATAGTCCAACCCTTGTTTAGCGTATGATCAAGAAATAACCATGAAAATGGGCAACCAGCGACCTTTGGTGCCTTTCTGCCTATGGAGCAGCCATTCTTTCTTTTCTTTTCTTTTTTTTTTTTTTTTTTGAGATGGAGTCTCGCTCTGTTGGCCGAACTGGAATGCAGTGGCGTGATCTTGGCTCACTACAACCTCCACCTCCTGGGTTCAAGCGATTCTCCTGCCTCAGCCTTCCTAGTAGCTGGGATTACAGACACCTGCCACCACGCCCAGTTAATCTTTTGTATTTTAGTGGCGACAGGGTTTTGCCATGTTGGACCAGGCTGGTCTCGAACTTACCACGTCAGGTGATCCACCTGCCTCGGCATCCCAAAGTTATAGGATTGCAGGAGTGAGCCGCTGCGCCCGGCCAGAGTAGCCATGCTTTTATTCCTTTTCTTTCCTAATAAACTTGCTTTCACTTTATGGACTCGCCCCGAATTCTTTCTTCTGTGAGATCCAAGAAACCTCTCTTGGGGTCTGGATCGGAACCACTTTCCAGTAACAAACTTGCTTCACCTCTCAGACCCTTCGTCTCTTCATCTGTACCCAAAGACAAAGCCTTCCCCGAGGTTCCAAAAGTGTGGGGAGGACGCATGGGAAACGAGGGGCACAGAGTTGATGTGCAGAACCAATATCACAGACTGGGTGTCAAGCCACTGTCATACTGGAAGTAATATCATGCTCTCCCCCAAGTTATGAGAAACAATATCACAGGGGGGTGTGTACCTTCTCTGGTGGTGGGAGTAGTATCACCATCTCTACCTTTAGATGACAGAAACGATGTCACAGGGTGGGTGTACACCCCGTGAGTTTTTGGAAGCAATGTCATTCTCTCTTCTAGGTTTTACGATTCACATCACAGGTGGGATGTACACACCTTGTTATATTGGATGGAGTCTCATCTTCTTTCAACCTGTATCTTTAGAACAATATCCCATGGGGGTTGTATATCTCTTCAATATTGGTAGGAATACCATCTTCTCCTTTCCTGGATATAAGAAACAATATCACAGGAGGGTGTACACCCCTTGCAATGTTGGTAGTAATCTCACCTCTCCCCTGTGGTTATTAAGGACAAAATCCCAGGGTGGCTGTACAGTTCCTACGTTATTGGGAGTAATAACATCCATTCACCCCCTGGATATCAGGAACCATATCACAGAAGAGTTGTCCACCCCCTTCGATATTGTCATCCATGTCATCTTCTTCCCGCCTGGATATTAGGAACGATACCCCAGGGTTGGGGGCGGTGTACACCCACTGCGATATCGAAAGTAAAATCAGCCTCTTTCCCGCTGGATATTAGGAACTCTATCACAGGTGTGTGTGCACCTTCTGGGATATTGGGAGTACTAACGTGGATATTGGGTGTAGTGTCTCAGGGGGGTGTACACCTTCTTCGATATTGGGAGTAATATCATTCACTCCCCTCAGGATCGTAGGCTAAATATCGATATGGGCAGTAATATCATCCTATCCCCACCTGGATGTTAGGAACTATATCACAGGCGGCTGTACACATCTTGGCATATTGGGAGTCTTATCATCCTCTCCCATCTTGGATATTATGACAAATATTAGAAACGAGGTGTACACCCGCTGAGATATTGAGAGTAATATGCTCTCCTCTTCGGGATATTAGGAACAATATCACAGGACGTGTGTACAACCCCTGAAATAATGGGAGTAATAGCATTCTCTCTCCTTGAATATAAGAAACAATATCACAGGAGGATGTACCAACCCTGTGATACTGGGCGTCATATCGTGTTATTTGGAACAATAGCACAGTGGGTGTGTAAAACCCCAGCGATGTTGCCACTAGTATTATCTTCCCCATCCCAGGATATAAGGAACAGTATCACAAGGGGATGTACAACCCTGTGATCTTGGGGATAATATCTTCCTCTTCCCGGCTGGATGTGAGGGAAAATATCACAGTGGAGGTCCACGCCCCTTGCGATATTAGGAGTAATATCATCCTCTCGCACTTTGGATGGAAGGAACAAGATGACCGAAAGGATGTACACACACTGCGGTAGTTTCCATTATGTCGTCCTCTACCGCCTGGTTATTAGGAATAACATCACAGAGGAACGTATACTTTCTCCTATATTGGGAGGAATATCATTTTCTCCACACGGGATATCAGGAATGAGTCTATTAATTATTAATATTAATATATATAATAATAATTAATATTAATAATCGACATTAACAATGACAATAAAGATACTAAACATTAACACTGCTTGAAAAAGTTAATGATTAGTATTAATAATAATAACACTATTAATAATAAAATAATGATATCAACAATTAATGTTACTTAAAACAATACTAACTGATGCTGGCAGAAAAGCAATCATTAATATTAAAAATTAATATTAATAAATGACATCATTATTAAAAATTAATTTTTGCCATACATCATAATCTACTTAAACTAATTATCAATATTATGGGAAAATATTAATTGACAGTATTATTGATAATTATTACAATCGACTCTTGATGTTTAATAATTAATTAAATCATTGTTACCTGAGCAATACAATGAAGGTGCACACCCATCTGTGAAAGAGTTTACTATTTCCACAGGAGGAGACGATACTACTCACATTATGCAAAACAGGCTCTGAGACCACAATGACTCCCAATAGCCAAGGGGGGGAGAGGGGGTGGCTATTGGTCCCCACCTCGCGGGGGGTGGCTCACCCCCCTGCGAGGTGGCTCCCAATAGCCAAGGGGGGGAGAGGGGGTGGCTATTGGTCCCCACCTCGCGGGGGGTGGCTCACCCCCCTGCGAGGTGGCTCCCAATAGCCAAGGGGGGGAGAGGGGGTGGCTATTGGTCCCCACCTCGCGGGGGGTGGCTCACACCCCTGCGAGGTGGCTCCCAATAGCCAAGGGGGGGAGAGGGGGTGGCTATTGGTCCCCACCTCGCGGGGGGTGGCTCACCCCCCTGCGAGGTGGCTCCCAATAGCCAAGGGGGGGAGAGGGGGTGGCTATTGGTCCCCACCTCGCGGGGGGTGGCTCACCCCCCTGCGAGGTGGCTCCCAATAGCCAAGGGGGGGAGAGGGGGTGGCTATTGGTCCCCACCTCGCGGGGGGTGGCTCACCCCCCTGCGAGGTGGCTCCCAATAGCCAAGGGGGGGAGAGGGGGTGGCTATTGGTCCCCACCTCGCGGGGGGTGGCTCACCCCCCTGCGAGGTGGCTCCCAATAGCCAAGGGGGGGAGAGGGGTTGGCTATTGGTCCCCACCTCGCGGGGGTGGCTCACCCCCCTGCGAGGTGGCTCCCAATAGCCAAGGGGGGGAGAGGGGGTGGCTATTGGTCCCCACCTCGCGGGGGGTGGCTCACCCCCCTGCGAGGTGGCTCCCAATAGCCAAGGGGGGGAGAGGGGGTGGCTATTGGTCCCCACCTCGCGGGGGGTGGCTCACCCGCCTGCGAGGTGGCTCCCAATAGCCAAGGGGGGGAGAGGGGGTGGCTATTGGTCCCCACCTCGCGGGGGGTGGCTCACCCCCCTGCGAGGTGGCTCCCAATAGCCAAGGGGGGGAGAGGGGGTGGCTATTGGTCCCCACCTCGCGGGGGGTGGCTCACCCCCCTGCGAGGTGGCTCCCAATAGCCAAGGGGGGGAGAGGGGGTGGCTATTGGTCCCCACCTCGCGGGGGGTGGCTCACCCCCCTGCGAGGTGGCTCCCAATAGCCAAGGGGGGGAGAGGGGGTGGCTATTGGTCCCCACCTCGCGGGGGGTGGCTCACCCCCCTGCGAGGTGGCTCCCAATAGCCAAGGGGGGGAGAGGGGTTGGCTATTGGTCCCCACCTCGCGGGGGGTGGCTCACCCCCCTGCCATACTCGGAGTAATGTCAGCCTCTTCTCTCCATGAATATTAGGAACACTATCCCAGGCTGGGTGTACGCCTCCTGCTCTATCGGGAGTCATATCATCCTCTCCCTTCCAGGGTATTAATAACAATTTCACAGTTTGGGTGATCACAGCCTGTGATACTGGAATTATTATCATCCTCTCCCCCTCCGGATACTAGGAACCATATCACAGAAGAGTTGTACCCTCCTTGGGCTATTGCGAGTAATATCATACGCTTCTTCCGTGAATATTAGGATGAATATCACCAGGTGCCTGTCCGTTCGTTGTCATGTTGGGTGTCATGTCATACTCTTTCCCCATAGGTATTTGGATTATTATCACAGCGTTAGTGTACACCTACTGCGATATTAAAACTAATATCATAATCTCCGTCCCTTGATATTAGGAACGATATCACAGGTAGGTGTACACCCCTTGCGGTATTAGCAGTAATAATATGGTTAATTATTAAACATCAATGATCGATTTTAATAATTATCAATGACACTATTAATTAATAAGATACCATTATTAATTTTGGATAACTATTTTATATATATGATTATGCATGCTTAAAATTAATTATTAATATTAATGTCATTTAACAATATTATTAATTCTTAATAAGAATCATTATTTTATTACCAACATCTCTTAGTAATTATTTCAGCGACATTAATTGCTGATATCATTATTTTATTAATAATGATATTAATATTAATTATTAATATTAATAATTAAAGTTTGTAACGAGTATTAATTTTTACTATCTTTATTATGATTAATAATATCCATAATTATTATTTTTTATATTTATTAATATTAATAATTAATAGACTTGTTCCTTATATCCGGCAGGAAGAAGATATTACTCCCAACATCGAAGAAAGTGTACATCTCTCTATGATGTTATTCCCAATAGCCAGGAGGTATAGGATAACATTTTTGAAAGTATCACAGTGGGTGTCTATCCCCTCAGTGGTCTTGTTTCTTATATTCTGGGTGGGAAAGGATGATATGACTCCCAATATCGCAGTGGGTGTAGACCTCCCCCGTGATATTCTCCCTAACATCCAAAGGTGGAGAGGATGATATTTCTTCCCATTTCGCAGTGGCTGTACACCACCCCTGTGATATGATTCCTAACATCCCGCGAGAGAAATAGTCTCAATATTACAGGAGGTGTACACTGCCGGGTGATATTGTTCGTAATATTCAGGGATGGAGAGGATATCACCCCCTATAGAGCAGGGGGTGTTCACTCCTTCTGTGACATTGTTCCTGATAGCCAGCAGGGGAGAGGAAGACATTACTCCCAATATTGTAGGGAGTGTACACCACCTTGTGATATTGTTTCCTATATCCTGGGAGGGAGACGATGATGCCAGTGGCAATATCGCAGGGGGTGTACACACCCACTGTGATATTGTTCCGAATATCCAGAGGGAAAGAAAATGATATGACTCCCAATATCACAGGGGGTGTACATCTTCCTGTGATATTGTTTCTTATATTCAGGGGGAGAGGATGATATGACTGCCAATATGGCAGGGGTTGCACACACCTCCTGCGATATTGTTCCTAATATCCCGAAGGGGAGAGCATAATATTTCTCTCAACATCGTAGGGGGTGTACACCTACTTTGTAATATTGTTCTTAATATCCACGATGGGAGAGGATGATATGACTCCCAATATCGCAAGAAGTGTACAGCCACCTGTGATATAGTTCCTAACATCTGGGTGGGGAGAGGATGATATTACTGCCCATACCGCTCAAAACCCCTTTGATATTTTGCCTGTAATCCTGAGGGGAGGGGATGATATTGCTCCCAATATCGAAGAAGGCAAACACCCCCCAGGACACTATGCCTAATATCCACTTTGGGAGACGATGGCACTATGCCCAATATCTCAGGGGATGTACACCCACACTGGGATATTGTCCCTTATATAGAGAGGGGGAGAAGATGCTATTGCTCCCAATAGCACAGAGACTGTGGCTGTACACCCCTCCTGTGATACTGTTCTTAATATGCTAGGGACGAGAGGATGATACTACACCCAATATTGCAGGGGGAGTACACCCACCCAGTGATATTGTTCTTAATGTACTCCACCTCCCACCACCAGGTATATCGTTCCTAATATCCAGAGGAAGAGAGGATAACATTATGCCCAATACCGCGGGGCAGTGTCACACCCTCTGTGATGTTGTTCCTAGTATCCAAAGGTAGAGACGATGATGTTACTGGCCATATTGCAGGGGGTGAACACCCTTCTGTGATATCGTTTTTGACATTCAGTTGGGGAGAGGATAACCTGAATCCCAATATCACTGAAGGTGTACAGACCCCTGTGATGTAGTTCCTAATGTACAGGGGAAAGAGAAGAATATTGCTGTCAATATCGCAGGGGGTGTAACCACCCTGCCCCCTGTATGTTGTTCCTCATATGCAGCGGGGTAGAGGCTGATAGTACTCCCAATATCCCAGAAGGTGCACACACACCTGTAATAGAGTTCCTAATATCCAGCGGGAAAGAGGCTGATTTTACTTTCGATATCGCAGTGGGTGTACACCGCCCCCAACCCCGGGGTATCATTCCTAATATCCAAGCGGGAAGAAGATGACATGGCTGACAATATCGAAGGGGGTGGACACTTCTTCCGTGATATGGTTCCTGATATCCAGGAGGTGAATGGATATTACTCTCAAAAAAGTAGGAACCGTACAGCCACCCTGGGATTTTGTCCTTAATAAGCACAAGGGAGAGGTGATATTACTACCAACATTGCAAGGGGTGTACACCCCTCCTGTGATATTGTTTTTTATATCCAGGAGAGGAGAAGATGGTATTACTACCAATATTGAAGGGATGGACAGCCCCCATGGGATATTGTTCTAAAGATACAGGTTGAAGGAGGATGAGATTCCATCCAATGTAACAAGGGGTGTACACCCCGCCTGTGATGTGAATCATAAAACCTAGAAGAAGAGAGAATGACATTGCTTCCAAAAACTCACGGGGTGTACACCCACCTTGTGATATTGTTCCTGTTATCTAAAGGAAGAGATGATGATACTACTCCCACTACCGGAGGAGGTACATACCCCCCTGTAATATTGTTCCTCATAACCTGTGGGGGAGAGCATGATATTACTTCCAGTATGACAGTGGCTTGACACCCAGTCTGTGATATTGCTCCTAATTTCCAGTAGGTAAAGTACAATGTTCCTGCCAAGAGAGTAGTGGGTGTACAGCCGCCCTGTGATATGTCTCCGAATATTCAGGGAAACACAGGAGGACATTACCCCAAATCTCCCAAAAAGCGTACACCCATTGTGTGATATGGTTGCTAATATCCGGAGGTGTAGAGGATGGGATTCGTTCTCCTGTCGCAGGCTGTGTACACACAACCTGTGAAATTCTTCCTAATATCCTGAACAAAAGAAACCGCTAGTAATGGACACACATTGCAGGGGGGGAGTAATTGGCTATTACGATCCACATCGCAAGGGGTGAGGAACTCCCCACTATATGGGGAGTAATATCAACCCCCTCTCCCCACTGGCTCTTACGATCCACATCGCAGGGCAATTCAGGACACCAGCCCTGCCCCAAACTTGACCCAGACAGTGGGTGTCATGGGACCACCTCAGGGTGGGTGGCAGCTCAGCTCTAAGGTATCCTTGCTGCCAAAGACCAACTGCTCCTGCTAGTTTGAATCTGGATACAGGGTCTCTGTTGGTGAGACAGATGACCATGAGGCAGACACCCTGAAATCTAGCACAACAGAGCTCAACGCCCCATGAGAGGCACCATAGCACGCAGACTTTGCAGACATACTAGCAAAGGCCACAGCAGGCCCTGAGAGAGGAACAATCTGACCAAGATCCTGGGGTCCTGCCACACAGCCCTTAAACCAGGGACTGGAAACTGTTTCCCTAAAGAGCCAGGAGTCAGTATTTTCAGCTTTGCCAACTGATCTTTGCCTCCAGGATGCAACTCTGCCATGGCTGCACGACAGCTGCCTTCTGCAGGTGGCCTGTGAAGAGATGGGCATGACTGCACCCCCATCAAACTTTACTTATGGACATGGAAATTTCTCAGTGTCATGAAGTGTTAGTTTTTTATTTGTTCAACCATTTGGAAATGTAAAATCTGTTCTTGATTCACGGGCCACAAGAACAGGCAGGGACAGGCTGCCCCTTGCCGACCTCTGGAATGAGCTTAGAGAAGGTACGGACAGGCTGGGCCAGCGCAGCCTACTCACAGGGGATTCGCTGCAAGAGGGTCCTTCGTAGCAACCACTTCTCATCCTTCGTCTTGGCTTCAAGTGCAGTTCAGGTGGAGAAAGAGAACAGAACCGGCCTCAGCAACAAGAAGGAAGGAGATGCAGGGTCAAGCAGCCGTGTGGATCCATCACACTCAACATTCACACCAAGCGGAGCACAGGCAGGACCAGCCCGGGGGACCGAAGTGGAGGCTCTCTGGTGGGGGACCTCTGGGTGGGCAAGATTCTCTACCTAAAAGTCAAATAGAAGATCTACACAGCAGTAGTTCCAGAAAACACACACTAAGAAAAAGGCCAAAATAAAAATAGGACACCAAGTTTGGCCAACCGGGTCTCACAAGCCAGTAGGTAAGAAAGCCCAGGAGGGCCCACCAGAGGCGCTGGGTGTGGGTTCCTGCCTGCAGGGGGCCTGGGACACCCCATTCCCACAGATGAGGACCCAAGCTTTGGGGAGGAAGCTGTCAGAGTCACCCAGTGAGCTGCTCAGAGCTGGAGCCACAGAGCAGGGGAGGAGCCCTGGCTACTTCCCCCTGTGCGCTGAGAAGCTGGGGTGGGGGCACACCCCCAGGGGCCGATGCAAACAGTGGACCGCGGGCCCTCCTCCTGCCCAGAGGATGCTCAGCTCCCAAGGGACCACCAAGGCCTGGAACCCAGGGACACACCACCTGACCCTTATGCCCAGGCCTCCTGGACCAGGCAATGTCCAGTACAGGCAGGCAGTCTGAGCTTGGGGCCAGGATAGGGGTGGGTGGTCCTGCTAGCCAGGCCTCCTTCTCCCTACCAGCTGGGCTGGCGGCACTGTAGTTTTGGTTCTGGCAACATATTGCTGCCCTCTTTGGCCACACCAGTCCCTGGCTCCCTGGTTAGCCCCAGTGCTGTCCAACCCACCTAAACAGGTCCCACACACCCAGTGCCCACCAGGCTCCTGTCAGCCAGGAGGACCCGTGCTCATCCCCTGAAGTATCTGTGGGAGCCTGCATCCCACAGGGACCCACATCTCGGGGCCAACCTCCATGGGGTTTTCTTGGTTGTGGTGGCAGGGTTGGGGGGGTGTTGACCTCCAGCCCTCCCATCCTGGCCACTGTGTTTTATGGGAATCATTCAGTCCTGGGAGCCTCCTGGGGACCCCAGAAGGAAGACAACAGGGTGGCCATGGCAGCCTCAGCCCCAGGCTCTGGGCCCAAGTGCAACAGTCTTCCGGTTCTGGTTTGATCTGGGCGGTAACAACAGGTGAAGTCATTCACAGAAGGATTGGCTTCAATATAATGCATCAAGCGACTGTGGAGGACACAGATCAGCCTCCAGACCAGTTACACCTGGTGACTTAGCCAGTGCAGGCTGGGGAGTGGAAAAGCTGACCCCTGACCTCCCCACCTACCCTGCCCACCAGATGTCAGTAGCGGCCAGGGATCCCTGACTTCAGGCAGAGGCAGACAGCACAGTTGCTGCCTCCTTTGATCCCATCCCAGGGCCCATAGGGCCTGCAGAAACCTGGCAGGGGCTGAGTTGGGAGAATCAGGCAGGGAGATGCCAAGTGAAGAATGTGAGGGACTGGGTATGAGGGGCACTAGGGCACAGGGTCTGCTTCCCCTGGGGAGGTGGCAGTGAGACAAAGAGTAGCCAAGCCTCCACAGGCACCACCCTGCTCCCAGGCATGTGTGGTGCCCATACCCACCCCAATGGCTGCAGGAAGGTTCTTCATCAACAAAAGGAGAGGATGCGCCCACATCCACATAGGCATTGGTGCCCACACACATCAGAGAAGAAAATTGCTGCTGTGCCCAAGGTGTGGGGAAAGGGGCAATGTCCCCTTCCTTCCCATGGTGGGTCCAAAATTACCTGTTCCTGCCAGCACCCCCACCCCCAACTCCACAAGCTGCTGACCTCCACCACAGTGACATGCCACGTGCCAGGAACAGCTCAGCGGTACATCCCAAAGGGTGCTATCCTAGAGTGGCTGTGCTGGGCAAGGGACACATTTCCTAGTCACAGAGGTTTTCTTTCTTTATCTCTCACCGGCCCTGTGTCTCGGTTTCCCCCACTGTGGCACAATGTAAAAATCCCATCTTGAAGACTAGGAACCCAGAAAGGTCACCACACCTGGTGAAATGGGCGGTGAAACTCCCTGTCTTGGACCTCTTGCTCCAGGACTGATGTCCATTGGGACATGGCCAGGCCAGCATCCTGGGGAGGGCTGCATTCGTTGCCTGGGGAACCTTGCTCCCAGTTAGGGATCACTGGAGTTGAGGTCCCTAATGGATTGGGGGAAGCACAGGGGTAGAATGGAGGTAGCCCCTTCATACAGGCCTGTGTAGACCCCAGAAAACAAGCATTGAATTCAGACTCTTGTCTGAAGTTGGCCACCTGAAAGTATTTGGGCTTTGGGGTGTGATGAGGGCCTGCGGTCAGGGAACAAAGTGTTCTGGTTTGGACACGCAGGAGGTTCTCTGTAACTCTCTCAGGTATAGCGTATGTTGCTAAGTATATGTTTTTAAAAGCCCTAGGAGGAGGGGGCACCTAGAAGGGGCCCTGAAGTCAAGGGCATGGTCCAGTCTTTCCACCTCCCCAGCTGAAGACAGGCTGCCAGACAGTTCTCCAGAGTTTCCTAACAAAGAAGAGAAAAAAGAAATCAAAAAGACCTGGAGGATAGGCAAGCTAATGAGGGCTGACTGGGATTACCCTGCCTAATCCTCAAAACAAGCCTTCCCTATCTGTCCTTTGGGCCAGGTGAGGAAACAGGTCACCGTAGGACATTCAGACCCTGGGCAGGCAGCTGGCAGCCTGGAGCCCAGGAGGTGCAAACACATTTTCACTAAGGCACGTCCTGCACAGCCCTAAATCCATTCAACCTTGAGTCAATACAGCACATGCTTCTGTGAGCACAGGGTTGGGGCTAGGGTTACAGATTAACAGCATCTCAAGGCAGAAGAATTTTTCTCAGTACAGATCAAAATGGACTTTCTTATGTCTTTGTCTTTCTCTATAGACACAATAACAGTCTGATCTCTCTTTCTTTCCCCCACACAGAGAGTGTCACCACTGTATGTCAGCCACCGGGGGACAGGCTTCAGCTTGCACCCACCTTCCAAATTCCACCCTCTCACCTTGGCAGAAGCTGGCCAGGAATTGGGGCCAGTGGATGGGTGGGGTCTGCACGCGACACCGTGTTCAGGTCCCCGTGACGGCTTCATACATGGGTGGTGGCCCTGCAGTTCCAGGTGCCACACACACGCCAGCCCCTGCTTGGGTCCTGATCTTTGAGGAGGGGGAGCAGCAGAACCCGGGCACTGACCCCACAGTACCACTCACATCCACAGACGATTCTGCAGACAGGCATCAGGTCTCGGTCCTGGCCACCTCCCCCTGCAGGGCCTCAGCTCTCTCCCAGGACTCACGTGGTCCTTCCTCACATGCAGCTCTGGTAGGATGCATTGATCTGTACACTGGGGCTCTGAGGTGACAATGGTCACGCTCATGCAGAGTGCAAGGGCACAGGCTGGGTGCCCATTTTGGGGACCCTGACTGCAGCACTCTCAGACTATCATCGGGCATGTTGGCCCCCAGGCTTAGCTAGGTCAGCAGCAGTAGGAGTGCACTGCTCTGGACTCTGCAGGAGGAGGACAACTGTCACCACATCTTGATGTTCTCCTGCTGGTGTCACTCTGTGCTTCTCATCTCCTGGTTGCAGGATTCAGGGCAGACTCTCTGAACACCTTGTGAGAAACAGCAGAGTCCAGCAGAGAAGAGGAGAAGAGCCCAGCTGCAAAGATAAAAAATTGGCATGTGTGACATGGGCCCCCATTCAGATTCTGTATTTAGATGAGGTCTTCCAGAACACTTGCTCTCATTGGATAATACTTCAAATATATGTGTGTGTGTATATATATACATATACGTATATATATATAAATATACATATACATATATATACAAATATACATATACGTGTGTGTGTGTGTGTGTATATATATAGATATATATATATTTTTTAGATAGAGTCTCACTCTGTAGCCCACGCTGGAGGGCAGTTGCATGATCTTGGCTCACTGCAACCTCCACTTGCCGGGTCCTGGTTCAAGCAATTCTCCTCCCTCAGCCTCCCGAATAGCTGAGATTACAGACATGCACCACCATCCCGGGCTAATTTTGTGTACTTTTAGTAGAGATGGAGTTTCACCATGGTGGCAAGGTTAGTCTTGAACTTCTGGCCTCGGGTGATTCACCCACATTGCCCTCCTAAAGTGCTAAGATTACAGGCATGAGCCACAGTACCCGGCCCATTGTGGCAGCTTAATCACAGAGGAAAAGAAGGCCCAGACCCAGCACGAAGATGATGAAAAGGGGTAAGAGCAGTTCTCTCTCCTATGGTGTGGCCAGGCACTTAAACTTTCAGCATAAGGGACACTAAATAGCTTTCCCAACAAAAACAACTGAGATGTTGGATAAAACCTACCAAAATGCATCTTTGTAAGTGCATTACTGAGCTGGCAATGAGGGATAGAATCCACAGCAGTCAATAAAGAATTGGCAGGAACTAAAGTGGAATTTTTTTTCCCTTTAGACAGTTGCACAGAGGATGAGGCATCAGAAACAAAACTGTATGTCTCTCCAAAATCAGGTCAGAAATCTGACATCTTAGACTTAAAATGAAAGCCCACCTCAGAGCAGGAGCAGCGAGGAGAGCAGCTGTCCCTGCATTGCTGCTGGGTGGAGGGAAAACCCTGACCCTGAGAACCGACGAGAAACAGTCCTCCAGGAGTTCATGCTGGAAGACCTGGAGAGCATGGGTCAAATCGACGTGGCACCAGGCGGCTGCTCACTTCACCTCTACCCCATGTGAGTGAACATCTTTGCTGAAACAATGCAACCCTGTCCTCAAAACATCTCCCCACATAAAATTCCAAGGAAGATAAGTCCGTGTGCAAAAAGTTACAAAACTTAAGTAAACAAAGTACTGTGGATACATCCAATAATTCAAGAAACAAATTCAGCAGAGCCGCAAAAATCCAAAAGGTGGAAAAGATCAACTGCTGGCAAAGGATCCACTGCTGTTGCTCCTGCTAAGAGACTGTATTTCATAAAAAAGTAAACACGCCCCTCTGTGGCCTCACACTTGCCTTCTCAGGCATGTCTGCCCCAGAAATGCCCTTGCACTGTCGTCTCCAAGAGACACGTACGGGGCAAGAATATTTAGGCTGTGATTGTAGAAATAGAAAACACCTGAAAGCCATCCAAACACACCTCTATCAAGGAAAAAAGCTGGCATAGTCATATTGTGGAATATGATACAGCTGTGAAAATGAACTGCAGTTAGAAGCATCAACAATGAAAAATTAGAGTAAACAAAGGAAATTACTGAAAAATACACTGCTATTCCATATACAGTTCACAAACCATAACATATGACATTGCTTAATAATATACACAGAAATGATAAACCTTATGAAAAGCAAGACAAACATTAACACATTAGTCCTATGTCTGAGTGAAGAAGGGAGACCCAGGTGATCAAGGAAGGGCATATTGTAGCCTTTCAAGACAGTTGATACGAATGGATGATGACATCAGTGCAATTATTAATCTTTGGTATTATGCATTCAGTTTTGTTTGTTGGTTGGTTTTTGAGGCAGAGTTTTGCTCATGTAGCCCAGGCTAGAGTGTAATGGCATGATCTCAGCTCACTGCAACTCCTCTCTCCTGGGTTCAAACAACTCTCCCACCTCAGCCTCTCGAGTAGCTGAGATCACAGGTGTCTGCCATGATGCTCAGCCAACTTTTTGTATTTTTTTAGTAGAGACGGGTTTCACCGTGTTGGCCAGGCTGGTCTTGAACACTTGACCTCAAATGATCCACCTGCCTCAGCCTCCGAAAGTGCTGCCATTACAGGCATGAGCCACCGTGCCCACCCAAATTTTATAGACTCTTACGTGTCATATATTTCATAATTAAACATAAAAAATAAAATATTTACTGTAGTTTGTAAATGAAAGAGCAACAAAAATGTTGCAAACTTTTAAACATCAAACCTGTTGTATAGCTCATAATGACCCTCGTATTAAGCTGTGGTAAGTTCCAAGTTGTATTTCACTGTCATTTTCTGAAAACTAGGTGAACAGATGAAAAACAGAATTCAGTTTTCAAACAAGATATTAAGATAATGTTACTGGTTGAAGGTGTCCAGGTTCTTGCTGCCTTGAACAAAGACTTGGACACAACGCAAAAATGGAGCAAGGAAAGAATGAAGCAGCAAAGCAGAGATTGACGGAAAAGGAAAGCACACTCCACAGGGTGGGAGCGCCTGAGCACAGGGAGCCCGTTACTGAAGTCTCTGGGGTTGGAATCCCCTCTAGAGGTTTCCATTGGTTACTTGGTGTGCACCCTATGTAAATGAAGAGGAGGAAGTACAATTACAATGACATGTACTCGGTGTATGTCCTGTGTAAATGGAGAGGATATTTCCTGTCATAGCCCAAGAGTTTCCATTTGATTTGGTTCTCCGAAGTCAGGGTGAATCGGCCTTATGTTCCTGCCTCCAGACCCTTTTCTCCAGCCTCCGTGGAATGGATGGCAGGACATGGAAAAGTGTTCTGTCCAAATGACATGCCCCAGGGCACTGGCAGCTGAGGACGAGAGGGAACCAGTTGGTGCCACTGAGGAACGCTCACCCGTGTCTCCACACCGCACAGAACAAAGTGAGTGTCCTTGTCCTGAACCCTCTGAAGTGAGTATCTCGCCTCAGGGCTTTCATGAAACCCTTTTTTGGAGAGGCTCCTTCTCTCTCCTTCTGCAGCCACAAGGCAGCAGGGATAGCCCCTCTCTCGCTGAAGTTCTTCTAAAAAAAACAAAGAGAATAAAAGAATAGAATTAATGTAATGAATAATAAAATAATGAAAATGAAACTTTTTTTACAGAAGCAGCTCTGGAATTTCATGTATTGGTGGCATTAAAAGCAGAAAATGGGCCTATAGGCATGGTGGAGTGGCTCACGCCTGTAATCCCAGCACTTTGGGAGGCCGAGGGGGGAGGATCACGGGGTCAGGAGATCGAGACCATCCTGGCTAACACGGTGAAACCCCGTCTCTACTAAAAATACAAAAAATTAGCCAGGCATGGTGGCGGACGCCTGTAGTTCCAGCTACTCAGGAGGCTGAGGCAGGAGAATGGCGTGAACCCAGGAGGCAGAGCTTGCCATGAGCTGAGATTGTCTCACTGCACTCCAGCCTGGGCAACAGAACAAGACTCTGTCTTAAAAAAAAAGAAAAAGAAAAAGAAAAGAAAAGAAAAGAAAAGAAAATGGGCCTATTATAGAGCTCAATTTAATGGCAAAATTTAAGGAAAGAATAAAAAGACTCTGCTAATAATGACGACATGAGCTGCTCATATTGCCATTTTCTCTGGGAACCAATATTGGGGAGGAGGTGGGACCACCTGCCACCAGGCTCCAGGTGATTTTCAGGCTGTTCCCCAAAATCACTGCAGCCTCTTCCCTGCTCGTCCCTTGATGCTGCTGCCGTGCCGGGTGTCCTGTGTGGTAGGAGGCACCTCGGCAGCTTCCAGTGGGATGGGCTTGTGGCATTCTGAACCTGAATGCCGTGATCACTAGGAAGTGAGGAGACACAAGCAGGAAGGGTTCAGGGATGGAGCGGCCGCTTCTCAGGGATCAGTCTCAGGCCTGAGCTGGGAAGAATCCCCTTTCAGGACAATGGCTCCAGGCTGAGGTCAATGCTCTTTCTGTGCATTATGATGACTGACCTGCATCCACAGGGAAGCGTATCTGGGCTCCTTTTTTCCAGGCGATGTTGGGAACACCTTGAAATGGGCACTGGTGGATTTCAATTCCAGCCTTCCAGAAGCCACTCCAAATGGAAATTGAGCTAAGGGATGTAGCTAGAGTAAGTAAACAACTTTAGGTCCTGGACAACAATTTTCACATACAATATAGTGTGCAGGGAAAAATGAAGCCTCAGGACCCCAATTCACAGCCAAAAAGAAAAAAGCATTAAGCTGGAAGCTGAATCATGCAAGAAACTGCCTTTCTTTTTGTTCCTAAGCGGATAGCTACAGATAAAGGGTTACATATCTCCACAGGAAGCTGGTCTATGTTCACCTTATCTTATGTAAAGGACTGATTTACTGCATGTGAGATGAAGACATAACTGACCATTCCCCACCTGCTCTCTTTCTCTTGCAACCTGAGGACGACCACAGGCTCCCTCTTTCCCCTCCAGCCCACCCTTCCTCTCCAGCCCACCCTTCCCCTCCAGCCCACCCTTCCTCTCCATCCCACCCTTTTCCTCTAGCCCACACTTTTCCTCCAGCCCACCCTTTTCCTCCAGCCCACCCTTCCCTCCAGCCCACCCTTCCCTCCAGCCCACCCTTCCCTCCAGACCACCCTTCCCTCCAGCCCACCCTTTTCCTCCAGCCCACCCTTCCCTCCAGCCCACCCTTCCCCTTTAACTACTGAAGCCCTCAAAATCATCTTGGGAGGAAGGCACAGACCACAGACTGTTTCTGCGATTCCGGGTTTTTTTCTTCCAAGCATGTCCTTAACCTTGGCAGAATTACCTTTTAAATGGATTGAGATTGGTCTCAGGTACCTTTTGGTTTACAATCGCATGCCTCAGCCATCACACAGCTCCCTGGCTTTTGTCCTCTTTTACCAAAGGAGGAGGGTGAATTCCATGATCCTAAAACCCCTTCAGCTCTCCATAGGTTTCTGGGGGGACACAATTACCTAAGAGATTACAGAGAGCGTCATAAAATATAAGTAGACGGTGTGTGGCAGTTAGGGTTAAGTTTGGCTGCATAAAACAGAAGACACAAGCTAACAGAGGCTCACACATAGAAAGGTCTGTCTTTTCACATGAAAGGAATCTGAAGGCAGGCAGTCCTCCCCTGTGCACTGGATCTGTGATCTTATCAGAGAGCCCAGCTTCTCCTATCATTCCCTCAGGCACTTTGACTGAAGGTGGTTGTATCTTCTAGATCACCTCACACCACAAGAGAGCAGCTTTGTTCCTGCAATCACAGCTGCATTCAAAGCAGCAGGAAAAAGAAAAAATAAAACAATGTCGTACTCAGTAGTTTGGCTTCTTTTAAGTCCTTTTGGATGTCTTACTCAACAATTCCACTTATATCACATGGGCCAGAATGTACCAACATGGCCACATGGGTGCACAAAGACAGCTGGGAAACGAAGCATTTAGCGCAGAGCCTTGGTCAGAAGAGGAGGAAGAAATGGATGTTGAACCAACTGTTTCTGTCACATGGCGTTTTAGTTGAGCTTGGAAGGATGAGTGGGTTATTCACAGACAGGCTTGGAGAGAGACACAAGCAAGGATCGTGTGTGGAAGAAGCATGCTGGGAATTCGGAGGATAAAAAGAGTCTCCCCCTCACTGCAGATTCTTCTTGCTAAAAACTCAAAGGCTTCTGAATTATTTCCATACTTTTTCTTTCTGAATTTAGAAGATTTACAATTCAATTATATGTAACGCTGAGACGTCGTCTTCTTGGGGATTGTTTAAACACTAGTCCGTTTGGGTTGGGAAAGAGAAACCTAAGACCCAAGTGCAGGGGGAGGGAGTTTCAAGGTTCCTGGAACAAAATGCTGGAAGGAATTCAGGCAAAATGTCCCATGGTCTTCTGATTGCTCTCTGGTGCCTGTTGTGAAGTCTAAAAGCTGTGATGCTCCCCAGGAATGGCTGCGTTCTGAAAGCGTTTCCAGGAAACTGTCTTGAGCTGGGCTACATTGTTAGCTCTCTGCTTCACAGAAAGAGCCTTCTTGAAGTCCAGAGGGCACTTAGATAAGACAGATTACATGACACTCAAGGTTTCCTCCGTGGTTTTCTTCCAGACATCTCTGAGGCATCAGAAGCAAGGGTCAACAACTCAGTGTCATAGAAATTTTAAAATGAATAAAATATTTGGATGGAAGGAGAAACCTTCAAAATGATGCCTATTATTTAGCATTTTATCTTCCACAAAGCAAAACAAAGCTATAAACTTCTCACTGCAACTGTGAGGGAAGAGAATCCTAAAACATTTTGTCTTAGCCTGTTTTCTGCTTCTCTTAGCAGAGTGCCTGAGACTGGGTAATTTACAAAAACAGAGATTCACTTCTCACAGTCCTGGAAGTGAGAAGTACAAGGTGAAGGGGTGGTGGGCATCTGACAAGGACCTTTGTGCTGTGTCATCCCACAGGAAGGTGGAAGGGCAAGAGAGAATGAAGGAGTAAGAGGGGTCAAACTCACCTTTGTAACAGACCAATTCTTGTGATAAGGAACCCACTCCCCCAATAACAACATTAGTCCACTCACCAGGGCGAAACCCTCATGACCTGATCACCCCTTAAACATCCCTCCCCACAGCACTACTGCATGGGGGATTCAGTTTCCAACACTTGAAATTTGGGGGACACTTTCAAGCCATAGTAAGAAAGAAATGGCAAAAATAAATTACTTAGACAGTGTTTATCACTAATAATAAGATATGCACAAAACATCATTTATAGTCTATATTCACTATAATATGTTGTGCTCTATTTTCATGTTACTTTATGCAAAGAAATAAAAAAACAAAGAGAAAGATTTTTGAGAGAGGTATTAAGAAACAGCACCATAACTTTAGTTAAACTGAGAAACTGGTGGAAGTAATTGTTTTAAAAACCTTTTTTATTTGTTGGTTGTTTGGAAGTCAGTGGTGACATTTCAAGGAGGAGTTGTCATTGGGAAGGCAGATTTCAGGAGGCTTTCGTAAGAGTGTGTGAGGAAGATGGGCAAGGAAGGAGGACAGGTGACTTAGAAAGATTCTTGGTGGCAACTGGAAGTGCAGAAATAGAATGATGACTTCAGGCAGAAGGAATTCAAGGAATGTTGTGCTTTTGCTTCCCTCTTTCTGTCCCTCTCCCCATCTCTCTATGCCTCTCACTTTGTCTGTCTCTGTTTCTCCCTCTCTGTGCCTCTCTCCTGGTTGCTCTGTCTCTCTTTGTCTCTTTTCAAGACTCTGTGTGTGTCTGTGTCTCTCTCTTCCCCTCATGTCTTTCTCCATCTTTCCATGTCTCTCTGTGTCTCTGCTTCTCTGACTTTTTCTGTCTCTCTCTCTCTGTCTCTCTCACTCTCCTTCTTTCTTTCTTTCTTTCTTTCTTTCTTTCTTTCTTTCTTTCTTTCTTTCTTTCTTTCTTTCTTTCTTTCTTTCTTTCTTTCTCTCTCTGCGTGTGTGTGTGTCTCACTCTCTTGGTTTCTCACTCTCACTCTCCATCTCGCAGCTCTCTTTGGTTTCACTATGCAAGCTGACTTTCCCCACCTGATGATCCAGTAGTATTAGCAGGAACCGGGTGGACTACCCCCACCACCCGCATCCTGTACCCATCCATGAACTGGGGCAGAGGAGAGGACTGATCTCGCTACTTGGCCTGGCTGGACGTGCTGACCCTCAGGATCACAGGCAGTGGAAGGAGCAGTCCTGGAAGGTCAGAGTGGGTCCTGTGATGGATGGAAGTGACAAGTATGTTGAGCAACAAAAATGACCAGCACTTGGTCTGTGGCAGCAGGAGCTCAGAAGTGAGGAATCCTAGGGCCTTAAATGAGTGGCTCATTGTGGCAAAAACTTTTTTAACAAAAAAAATAGCCCCTTGGGACACGCGCGGTGTCTCAGGCCTGTAATCCCAGCACTTTGGGAGGCCGAGACGGGCAGATCACGAGGTCAGGAGATCGAGACCATCCTGGCTAACACGGTGAAACTCCGTCTCTACTAAAAAAATACAAAAAACTAGCCGGGCGAGGTGGCAGGCGCCTGTAGTCCCTGCTACTTGGGAGGCTGAGGCAGGAGAATGGTGTAAACCCAGGAGCGGAGCTTGCAGTGCGCTGAGATCCGGCCACTGCACTCCAGCCTGGGCAACAAAGCCAGACTCCGTCTCAAAAAAAAAAAAAAAAAATAGCCCCTAAGGAGTGTTCCAATGACCACCTCTTAAGCAATACAATTGACCCGTGAACAATGCAGAGATTCCGGCACCAAGCCGCCACACAGTTGAAATTTCTACAATAACTTTTGGCTATACCAAAAGGAATTTACTAATAGCCTATTCTTGGGTGGAAGCCTCAGTGATCACGCAGAGAGTCGGTTAACGCACATTTTGTGTGTTGTATGTATTGTATAGTGTATTCTTACAGTAAAGTAAGCTAGAGGAAATCATAGGAAAAATGTGTTTACTATTCATTAAGTGGCTCATCATAGAGTTTCTTCTCCTCATTTTTGCATTGAGTAGGCTGAGGAGGAGGAGGTGGGAGGAGAGGAGGAAGGATTGGTCTTGCTGTCTAAGGGGTGACAGAAGTGAAAGAAAGTCCAAGTGTAAGTAAGTGACCCACGCGGTTTCAACCCTGTTGTTCAAGGGTCAACTGTTTGAACAGGGAAGTTTTGAAGTGACCTCTTTTTTTTTCTTGAGACAGAGTCTCACTCTGTTGCCCAGGTTGGACTGCAGTGGCTTGATCTTGGCTCACTGAAATGGAAGTGACTTCTTTTCAAATAGGGCATGGCAGGGAAAGGGGGCGGAAAATGGCAAAAGTCTGCCCCACAAACTCAGGACCAAGATCCCCAATTTCTTCACCTGGTGAGTGGGGCTCTCATTCCCTAGACCACAAAGTCTATTTGGGTTCAAAGATCACCTAGGCTCTGGGCTTGGCCTTCCAAGAGAAGAGGTATCTGGGTCCTCCCAAGAATGCAGAGCTGTCCATTCCTGGATGAGTGACCGCAGCTCTGACCCTGTCCCTGGTCTGGGCTTCACTCCTCCTCCTGTAGGCGGCCGTGGCCACAGGCTCAGGAGTTCTCTAACCCAGGCAACACGTGGTTGTGGGTGGGCGTGCTTGCAGGCAGAGGAAGAGGTGTGGGGCTTACTTGAGAATCTCAATGCTGACACCCAAAAAAAGGTAAAAGCTCCTGCAGGATGCTGGCATATACAGCTAACAAGATAACACTGTGGGTGTACATCCTGGCACACAGGAAGAGTATTCTTGTTCATGGCGGCGGTTTCAAATATTTCAGTGAGTTCTCCCTTGAATGCCTCTGTCGGGAGCCACTTCAGTTCAGCGTGGGCAGCAAGGGAGCGTCAAGGACTGGTACTTACGAATTCAAGCTTGTACACAGCGACAGGTCACAGGTCTGTGGAAGATGCCTGTCAATCAATATTCAGAGGTAACATTCCATAACTGAAGCCTAGGGCATATCTGACCTCATCTGACAAGGCCAAAATCATGATTGTTTTTCTAACTGGGAAATTTATGTAACTGATTTGCCAATAAAGAACCATCTCTCTCCCCCATTTTCTGACATAACGCTAGTCATTAGGGAAATGTTCCGATGATGTTTGTGAAAGAACAAACCAATGTCTTCCGCTGTAATACCACCCATTTCACACATATGACTCTTGCTGCTTCCATGTGACACTAAAAGTATCAGGAGTGCCAGGAAGTCTCTTTAATCATCGTTCTCCAAGGTGCTCAGGAGATGAAGTCATTCTGTGAAGTGGACTTCAGTTAACACCACTGAGAAAATGTCCTAGAGAAAGTAAAACTTGTGATGGCCTCATACTTTACAGAAATAATGCAACTTTCTTCTTTCGTTTCTTTCCAGTTTTTAGATATTACTATTAATTGGTTCAGGGCAACCTGTTTCTGCATCAAAGTCTTGGGAAGCTTCCACCTGTTTTTATTTTATTTTATTTTATTTTATTTTATTTATTTATTTAGAAATACAGTCTCACTGTCACTCAGGCCAAAGTGTAGTGGTGTGATCACAGCTCACTGCAGTCTCAACCTCCCAGGCTCAAGCCAATCCTCAGGCCTCCACCACCTGAGCAGCTGGGACTGCAGGTGTGCCACCATGTCCTGCTAATGTTTTATTTTTATTGTTTTATTTTGTGTAGAGTCAGGATCTTGTTATGTGGCCAAAGCCGGTCTCAAACTCCTGGTCTCAAACAATACTTATGTCAGCCTCCTAATGCGCTGAGATTATAGACATGAGCCACGGCACACAGCTGATTTATTTATTTATTTTCTCAGAACTATGCGACCTGATTCTTAATACATAAGGAAATAGAAGCCAGACAAAGGTGGAAGTAGTTACACACCATGTGAGTGTCATTTGGCACTTAGACAAGAGAGGCGGATTATAAAAATAAAAGATCCACATGTCGCAATTGACTGTGGGCTTGGATATGAACTCCAGCACTTTTTATTTTTATTTTCTAAGAGATAGTGTCTCACTCTCTTACTCAAGCTGGAGTGCAGTGATATAAGCATAACTCACTGTAATCTCAAACTCCTCAGTTCAAGTGATCCTCCTGCCTCAGCCTCCCAAGTAGCTGGGACTACAGATGTGCCATCGCTCCAGGCTAATTTTTTTTTTTTTTTAATTTTGTAGAGACGAGGTCTCCCTGTGTTGCCCAGGCTAGTCTCAAACATGTGACCTCAAGCAATCGTTCCGCCTTGGCCTCCAAATCGGTGGGATTATAGGTGTGAGCCACTGTACCTGGCCAAGAAATCAGCTCCACCTGTTTTCTGTATAAAGTTTAGCATCCAGATACAAAGCAAAATAACGTTTAAAGATCAAGGAATCTGAAGGGAAGCTTGTGGGAGGGGAATGGGCTGAAGGCAGCGTTTTTTGGTCTACGGTTTTGCTTATTCTTGGACTTTCCAAAGTCCCGAAAGAAGCAGAAGGCAAGTGAGAAGGGAGGAAGAGGCGGGAGGAAAGGAGGAGGGCTGCGCCTCTGAGGTTGCAGATTAGCCCAAGGCGGCTCAGTGGCTGGGAAGGAAGGAAGGAAATTCCCAAGCCCGAAGGTAGAGACAGGGTCTTGGGTCCAGCAGAGACTGGAGGGGAGGAGGGTGCCGGGAGCCAAAGACCTTCCTGCTAGCATTGCAACCTCTTAAACTGCTTAGGCTTTTATCCAAATTTGGTATGTCCGCATTTTGTAGACCTCCAAACCAAGTCACTCAGGGTTACCCAAGCAGGAAGGAGAGGATGATAGGAGAAGGTGCCCCATCTGATGATGCCCTTCTGGCTTTTATCCATTCCTGGGAATGACTCTTTCTCCAACTCGGGGGATGCCCCTCTGGGAGAATACAGTGGCATGGACCAGCAGTGGAGAATTCCAAGTCCAAAAAACGATTGGCATTTTAAGGAAAGTAAGAAATCATCCTGCATATATGAAACATTGGGAAAAAAGGTTATTACTAATAATTCTCAAGAGACCACTCTGGTGAGATTGGGTTTCTTGGGGATGTGTGGAGTAGGGTATATGTACTGAGTGGGCACATCCCACCATTCAGACTCCTCCCTCAGCTCCTGTCTACTGTAGCAGTCAGAAGGCAGCTCCGGTCCTCATCTCCGCTGAGCGACCCACTCACTCATTCACTCACTCGTTAACTCATTCACTCACTCAGTCACTCATTCACTGCTTCACTCACTCACTCGCTCATTCACTCACTCAGTCCTTTATTCATTCACTCACCATTTTACTCACTCGCTCATTCATTTACTCATTCAATCACCCATTCACTAACCCATTCACTTACTCACTCACCCATTCACTCACTCACCCATTCACTCACTCACCCATTCACTCACTCACCCATTCACTCGCTCATTAACTAACCCATTCACTCACTCATTCACTTATTCACTAACCCATTCACTCACTCATTCACTCATTCACTAAGCCAATCACTCACTCATTCACTCACCCATTCACTCACTCATTCATACCCTCATTCACTCACTCAGCCATTCACTCATTCGCTCACTCATTCATTTACTCACTCATTTCCTCATTCATTCACTCAATCATTCACTCAATCATTCACTCACTCATTCACCTCTTCATTCATTCACTCACTCACTCACTCATTCACTCACCCTTTACTCACACACTCACTCATTTACTGACTCATTCACTCACTCATTCGTTCATTCACTCACTCACTTCTTCACTCACTCATTCACTTGTTCACTCACTGACTCATTCACTCACTCTTTCCCTCACCCATTCACTCACTCACCCACTCGTTTGTTCACTCACTCATTCACCCACTCACCCATTCACTCACTCATTCATTCACTCACTCATTCATTCACTCACTCACTCGCTCATCACTCATTCCCTCAGTCACTCACTCATTCACTCACTCATTCACTAAGTCACTCATTCATTCACTTACTTATTCACTCACCCATTCACTTACTCACTCTTTCACTCATTCACTCACTTAGCAATTCACTCACTCACTCACGTTCACTCATTCACTCATGTACCCACTCACTCACTCATTTACTCCTTCCCTCATCCACTCACTCACTCATTCACTGACTGACTGACTCACTCACCCATCCACTCATTTACTCTCTCATTTATTCCTTCACTCACTCACTCACTCCTTCATTCATTCATTCAGCAGCATCCATGACAGGTTCACTCTGTCGTGGGCTCTGCTGTTGCCCTGGGCCTGCAGCAGGGAATAGTCAAAGATCTCTGAATCCACAGCATTCAGAGTTCAGCAGGGGGACCTCTGGAGAAGCCCAGTAGATAGGTGAAATGCCCCATGTGTGACAATGATGAGGATGTTTTAAGAGAAGCAGGGAGGGAACAGGAGTGTGCATGGAGCCCAGAATTTCTAAGAGGGTGATCTGGGGACGCCTCACCACTGCAGAAGACCTTGCAGGACAGACTTGAGGAAGGTGGGCAGAGTGGGTAGGGAGAGGAGGGCCTGGGCTGAGGAAAGAGCAGGCTGGGCCTGAGGTTGTCGGGTGCCTGCATCGGCCTCTGGGCAACACCAGGATCTGAAGGGACCAGAGGACAGGCCAGTGTGCCATGTGTGGGGCCTGTGACTCCAAGTCAGCAGAGAAGATGCCTGAATTACCTCCTGATAGGTGCACCATGACTTTGAAGTTGAGCACACCTGAGGCATGGAGGTGGGGTGGATGTGGGGACAGAGCAGGGGATGGGGAGGGAGCCTGTTCCGGTCCAGGTCAGAGGAAGTGACTTGGCCCCAGTGGCTCCAGATTCAATGAAGAGCCAAGAGGGTCTTTCCTGAGGGACTTAGATGCCGGGGCGGAGGAGCACTGCAAGGCTTCAGCCTGAGTCCCTGGGAGGATGGAGTCACCAGGAGCTGAGGTGAGGAAGACTGAGTGGTGGGGGGTTGTGCGGGGGTGCAGAGGCCTGAGCTCAGTTTGGCCCCTGCAGATTTGAGATGCCCACTCCATGCACAGGCGGAGACGGCAGGGAAGGGGAAGAGGCTGCAGCTCAGGTAGCCCTGGAACGTGCAGCCCGACATCCTGGGGCACTGGGTCATGGTGCCCTCATGGCTGGGAGCTGCTTCCCTCCTGGGATGCCACAACTCCTTTAGAGCACATCGGCATCTCCTGCGCTCACCACAGAGGGGAAGCGGGAAGGACATCTGTCCCTATGCATGTTCTCCTTCACCTGGTCCTAGGCAGGTCCCAGGCAGCACCTCCCCTCCCAAGTGGCTCACCTTGGCCCCTGCCTCTAGTGTTCACAGCCAGATCCTCGAAGAGGGCTGGACTCAGCGGCTCACTTCTAATGAATAGAACCAGGCAAAAGAGATGGCGATCTCTCCTGAGATTGGTTTGGGAGGGCTGCAGGTTCCATCCACTGGTACTCTCCCCCTGGGTCTTCATAGGTGCTAGTTCTGGCATAGCCAGTCACCTGCCCAGGGCAGAGGGAGGCCTTAAGCTGATGCCACGGAGAGACTGGGGCCTTCAGTCCAACAGCCTGCAAGCAATAGAATCCTGCCAGCAACACAGAAGCGAGTGTGGAAGCAGCTCCTCCCCTGATGAGCCTGAGCCTTCAGAAGACACAGCAGCCCTGGGCAGACATCTGCTGCAGCCGCGGAGAGCCCCTGGGGCAGAGGGCCCAGTGAAGCCTGAACTCCCTGCCCAAGGAGTAATCATTCCTGGGGTATAACTGTGTGCTGGTGTGGGCCACAGTTTGGAGTAACCTGTCAAGGGACAATGAAGAACAAACACACACCTCAGGTCCTACTGGGTGGAAGCTGTACGGTCAGCACGGCATGTAATATCTGCCAGGCCTCTGAGCCCAAGCCAAGCCATCGCATCCCCTGTGACTTGCAGGTGTAGGCCCAGATGGCCTGAAGTAACTGAAGAATCACAAAAGAAGTGCAAATGGCCTGCCTCGCCTTAACCGATGACATTCCACCTCAAAAGAAGTGAAAATGGCTGGTCCTTGCCTTAAGCCATGATATTATCTTGTGAAATTCCTTTTCCTGGCTCATCCTGGTTCAAAAAGCTTCCCCACTGAGCACCTTGTGACCCCCACTCCTGCCAGCCAGAGAACAACCCCCCTTTGACTGTAATTTTCCTTTACTTACCCAAATCCTATAAAACGGTCCCACCCTTATCTCCCTTTGCTGACTCTCTTTTCGGACTCAGCCCACCTGCGCCCTGGTGAAATAAACAGCCATGTTGCTCACACAAAACCTCTTTGGTGGTCTCTTCGCAGGGACGAGCATGACAATATCTTCCAGTTGAATTAGAAGATTCATTGCTAAGGCCAAAGATTTAAAAAAAAAGAGAACCTCTAATTGTAGCACCATTAAAATACATGACTTGCAAAAAAAAAAAAAAAAAAAAAAAAAAAAAAAGAGCCATAGCCATTCTTTTCCATCTTACCTACCGGTATATATTAATATATGTTAATTCCCTGACTGACTGAGCAATGGGCCAAACTCATAAGAACAGATGTGTGAGGACCGTCAGTGACCACCCTGACCTCAGCCCTTATACACAGACAAACTTTTGAACATAATCTGTAGCCTTGGGGGTCTTGACACTCTAAATTTTATTATGCTTAATTAAGTATTTCTATTCCCTAAGCAATACCTGTTCATCGGAGAGAAAAAATGGCTTTACCTATACTAAGCAAAAGAAAGGAAATAAAATGCTCAGAAACATTTACATATATATGCAGACACACACACACACTCGCACACTCCCACGCACAGGCTCGCACTGCGTCTAGGCCTGCCTTTTCACTTATTTGTATGTCCTGAACATATTTCCATTTCAGTAGACACTTATCTTCGTAGCGGTAACAGCAACTAAATATTATTGCAGCGTCTATTTTTACCATCATTTATTTAACTCATCATGTTTGAACTGTTAGGTTGTGTCTATGGTTTTCTGTGTTATAGACAATTTGATGACAAATGACCCATCCCCTAATGTTCAATATAAAAATATCAATTGTATAAGGAGATAAGGGGTATTTGGCTGAAATAAAATTCAGTGTGCCCTACCTTCTCCACATGTAATATGCTCTAAAAAGGCACGAATAATTAAATTAGCCCTTCTATTCTCCAGCACAGGTCCTGAGTCCAGCGGTGGGTGCAGGTGCTCAGAGCCTCGGTCTGCTCTTCTGCCCGCCAGAAGGCAAAGGCCACTCAACTGCCACCTTAAGACACCCAGGATTCTCCTCTCCTTTTTTATTAATAGAATAATGCTCAGGCTCAGTGCATGAGAGCAGCGCTCTCTGACTTTGCATTCATCAGAGTAACCTAGGTGGTTTGTCTAAAAATATACATTCCCTGGCTGCGCTGGCAGAAACTGGACTTCAGTGGTTTAGTGGGGGTGTGCATAGGACAGGTGATTCTGAGGACCACCAGGGGTTAGGAATTTCCCCGTTCATTCTGGCCAAGGGAGAGATCAGACCATCCAGCATTGTCCGCAGCATATTTTTTTTTTTCCTCTTTTGCAATGAATATTTGATGCTCAGCGGGATGAGCCCCAGGATGAGACACACATCCAAGAAAAATCCATGCCTCTCCATGTTTTCCCCAGGATTGCCCTTTGGCGAGACTCTCCTTTGCGATTGCTTCGTATTCCCTGGTTCATAGAACAAACCTCTTCTTAGTCTCTTTTGTTGTCTCTTATCTGTTCAACAAACACCCACTGCGCAGGACCATCCTTCGGTAAGCCCTCGAGTGGGGCCGTTTGGCAGCCCTACTTCGTGGGGTGAGCACTGAAGGAACCGGGGCCCCATAAGCCCGTGCTTTTGTGGGGGCTGCCCCCTCTCCCGTCGCAGGGTAACCGGCACCAGGCTGTTAAGCTGTGGATGGACAACCGCACATCCCATCGGGTGTGCGTATTTCAGTACGTGGAGTTGGCCAGTGAAGTCAGCCGAGGTCAGCACAGCGTACAGCAGCGCGCGTGTCCGTGGGGAGGAAGGGTCGTCCCACCTCCCCTTCAGGCCAGTCCTGTTGCGCCTCCTCCTGCCCCACTCTGACTTCCGCGCGCCCAGGCGTCTCTGAGGGTCGCGCCCCGATACCCTCCTCCACCCCAAGGCTTCTTCTCCCAAAGGGCCGGGCTGGTGGCTCATGAGCGCCACAGCCCCCGTGGGCCCGGGAAATCGCAGCTTCGTCATAGCTAAGCCCGCCGCGCTCAGCTTTTCTCGCCACCTGAATGATCCACTCTCCGTGCGTCCTTCCCGACCTCAGGCTGCAGAGAAAACTTGGGGGCGGGGGTCGAGGAAGCCGCGCCCCGGGGCTCCCAGCGCAGCCCCCAGAGGAATCCTGCGGGCAACAACAAGCTGTGCGAGCGGCCGGGCTAGGCGCCGACAACAGCAGGAGCGGCCGGGCCTGCCGCGAGCCTCCGCGTCCAGGTAGGGTCTCCGCGCCCCAATTCCATCCCGCCCCGCCATCGGCGCTCCCAGCAAGTGCGGGGTTTCCACCCGCCCCGGCGTTCGCGCCCACTCACGGTCTCCCTTGCCCCCTCGGAGATGCTCCCCGCGTTCTATTCCGCCCCGCCTTGGCGCGCCCAGCAAACGTTGTGACCTCGCCCCCCTGCGGTCTCCCCCTCCCCGGACGCTGCCCCTGCCCCCACCTGTGGCGCTCCGGGCATCTCTAAAGCCCCCAACCAGAGTCCTCCAACCCACCCGCGAGGCTCGCGCACCAGCAACGCGACCCCACCCACAGGGACCCCGCCCACCTGTGGCGGTACCCCCGCACCTGCGACCTCCCCCATCGCTAGCGCGACCCCTACCTACGACGACCCCCGCGTAGGTGCTCCTGCCTACACACGCCCCCTCCCCGCCAGCCCCTGCCCTTTTCCTGCTCCTGCCCCTAGCCGCGCCCCCGCCCCCGCAGGCCCTCCGGTGCGCTCGGGCCCCGCCCGTCACTGCCCATTGGCGCTGGCGCCAGGCGGGGGCGCGGGCGGGGCAGCAGTTACGAGTCCGGCGCGCGCAGGCAGGGTCCCCATTGCCTGCCGCGCACCCGGACTAGCGACTACCCTCGGCCTCCTCGCCGTGGACGCAGACGACTCCCGGGCCCCCAAGGGCTCTTTGCGGAAGTTCCTGGAGCACCTCTCCGGGGCCGGCAAGGCCATCGGCGTGCTGACCAGTGGCGGGGATGCTCAAGGTGCGCGCCCCCCTCCAGGCGGCGAGGTCGGGACGGACGGAGAGACGGAGAACAGGGCGAAGGGGATGGGGGGATAGGGCAGAAGAGGGGGGGGAGCGATGGGAGGACCCGGGGAAAGATGGGGAAGCGATGGGAAGAACCGGGGAGAAGAGCGGGGAAGCGATCGGGAGAACTGGGTCGAAGCCGGTGCCCGGGAGCGGCAGGGCAGGGGTACCTGCGGGGCAGCGTGAACCGTCAAGGCAGCCCCGGGGTCCTTGCCGGGTGGGGCGGAGGAGGAAGGGACATGGCGGTAGGAACCTCCATCCGAAAGATAGGGAGCTTTCCATCCCGTCCGGTTTATGTTTTAAATTGAACCTGGCAGAGGGGTCGCCTGGAGCGCCCTCGGAGGTCGTTCTGCCTCTGAGCTGTAGGACTGGGCCGGGCTTCCAATCCGAAGCGAGGGTACAGCGCGATCACTTCCTAAGTGGCCCCCCGCCCCCCAACTCCGCCCCACGCCACCACCCAGCATGTCGAGGAAGAAACGGCCGGGTCCCCGCACGCCTCCTGTAGCCTCGTGTCCCGCGCGGTGTGGGCGAGGTCCCGGCTGCTGCAATGCAGGACGCGGCGGGGGTGCTCTGGGTTCCCGCCTGGCGTCTCCGAGGCGGTCCGGCAGCCCCTCGCGTTTCCGCTGGAAGATTTACAAAAAGGGTTTCTTGTGCTCGCATGTGCTGTCGCCTTCCGGATCGTGACAAAACTGAAAACTAAAGTGGGTCCCAGGCCCTCCCGGCCAGCCTCCGCGGACCGGAAGGACCAGGAAGCGGGGACTCCGGGACGTCAGCGGCGCCGCGGCGCGGGCTCTGGGCTTCTCCTGCCCTGCAATGTGGAAGCGGCTCTCCAGGAGGGGCCCGAGCCTGGGCCCACGACGCGGGCGCGCCGGGAGGGCATTTAACATTGAAGAGCGGGAGGTGATGGAGAGTGCGCTCCCCAGGCCCCGGGTGCACGTAGGGGCGCCTGTGCCCGGGATCGGGAGGGTGAGGCCTTCTCCGTCAGGTAGCCTTGTTAAATCTATCTGAAAGTCACAGATAACTAAGTGTCAAGTCGTCACAGATATTTATGTATCCTGAATGAGATGGCTACGGAAAACATGAAAACATCGTTACTGGTTACGTGCATGATGCATCCAAAACATTGTTACCTGCACAGTGGCAGCACTGATATTTGTGGGCTTTTGAACGTGTGGACTGGAATGTTAAGAGTCCTTCAGAGTTATGACAGTAGTTTGATTTGAATGTTCTTTTCTTGGCGAATAAATGCTGTACATTGAATTTACCCAGGAAACTAGGAAGGTGAACCCACAGGAAGGACACAGACTTGTGGGCTGCTCCAGGCACCATTAGGGCGTTGCGGGGCCTGAGCCATGGGCTTCCCGTTCAGCCTCTTGAGAGCCGTGACGGAGTCTCTGTTCTGCCTCACACTGGACCCGCTAGTTTCATATTCTTGTTATGGTTCCGAAGCTACAAGCGGTTGGATTCTGCCAGTCGCTCTCTGTCTTCCTCCTCCAGCTGCTTTCAAATGGGTCGTCTCTTTTTTTAGAACTGCTTTTTTTAAGCAGTGATTGATGGGGTGAGTTGTAGTGCTGTCCTGAACTGCAGAGGGAGCGCACTGAGAAACCTGGGTTTTGATGCTGTGCACATCAGCTGAGTCAGCAGCCCAGGGCCCTGTCAGTCCCATTATTAAGCTTATTTCTTGCTCTTCGACGCCTTAAAAAAAAAAAAGCAAACTCCTGCTTGCCGTCACTGGCTGTTTGGCAAATGGGTGTTTACCCTGGAAAGAGGGACATTTTGTCCTCTGGACCGTCTAAGGCGCCCTTTAGTGACGTGGTCCGTTTCTGACCGCTCTATTCTGTGGGCGTCCTTCCTGCTTCCACCTTCCCTTTCCAAACGCCTCCGCCTCCAGGGCTTTAATTTTCCTTCTGTGTGTGTGTCACGCAGAGGTTACGACTATTGCGCCAGTGCCCTTATTATTATTATTTTTTTTTTTCCTGCGGAGGTCCCAGAACTTGCTACATCTCAAAAGAAGCAATTGCATCCATTTGTTCGCGATGATCATAAACAGTGCCCTCTAAGGGAGACTAATTGGTCAACCCGTCTGCTGTGGGTAGAAAGACAGCGGTGGCCGCGGAACGAGGGCTCTGCCTCTTCAGAGGCTGCACAACCATCCTGCTTTCTTTCTTCAATATCCAGTAGGGGGGTTAATTTTAATAAGCCCTTGAAACCAACAAAGCAGGAAAGTGCAAAGACATTGCGTTGCGAGATTTAAAATTACAACCAGCAGCCTCTCATTCTTCCTTCACTGGGGGTTGCCGCTTCGTTTTGGGGCTGCAGGGTATGTTTGGCAGCGACATCGGACCTTTGTGCTGTGCGACTCATGAATTGAGATAGTTCCTTACTAAGTGCTTTGTGCTGTAGGTATGAAAATGGGGAAAGAGGGAGCACTGTCCGGGGTGGAGAGGCGTGGAGAGACGCTGTGATACATAGCAGGTCCTTTTCTTCTGGGCTCCTGGTTATAAATCTTTTTTTTTTTTTTTCTAATAGCCTGACAGATGGTTTTTGTGTCTTTTTTTTTTTTTTTTGAGACGGAGTCTGGCTCTGCCGCCCGGGCTGGAGTGCAGTGGCCAGATCTCAGCTCACTGCAAGCTCCGCCTCCCGGGTTTACGCCATTCTCCTGCCTCAGTCTCCCGAGTAGCTGGGACTACAGGCGCCCGCCACCTCGCCCGGCTATTTTTTTTGTATTTTTTAGTAGAGACGGGGTTTCACTGTGTTAGCCAGGATAGTCTCGATCTCCTGACCTCGTGATCCGCCCATCTCGGCCTCCCAAAGTGCTGGGATTACAGGCTTGAGCCACCGCGCCCGGCCCTGGTTTTTGTGTCTTAATTAAAAGATTGAAGACTGTGGGCCAGACCCAAACTAATTCCATTGGCATCAGAGAGAAGGATTCTGTGCATATTTATCTATAGGCATAATTGATTTTTTCTTTGGTCGAATTATCTGGTTAGTCAAATCATACATTACAGAAGTAATATTTAAAATTAAAAAACTAAAAATAAAAAATGTATCTGTAAATCTATGCCCCCTCCATTCCAGTCTTTGTCTCTGTGTAATTTTAGAACCGTGAACCACGATGTACACAGAGTTTATACTCTTTTAATATCTTGCTACTTCATTGTTTTAATGTTTAATCTTTAGGTTGATGTATCACAGGTTGCTTGATCATTTCTTACAGGTGTTTGGTTTAGTGTTTGTTTTTTTTTTTTCCCCCCTTTAACTCTAATGTAAATTTGAGTATTTGGCTGGTAGTTTTAGCAGGATTTAAGGCAGAGCCTCAGTTAGGGCCGCGGATCGATTTATGGTCCCTAGTTTGAGGAGGGAGGCGGCAATCTGCCCTTTCTTCTATAATTGATATGTTGAATCACAATGGACATTTACTTGATTTTGAGCACTTGGTACTCCCCTGGGGTTCACTGATATTGCAAGGTCAGGACTGGGGATCTCCTGCTGGAGAGGCCCCCAGCGTGCCCAGCGCAGGGTCCTGAGCGCGTTGCTGCAGGACAGAAGCCCTGGGCTTTGTCCTCCAGCAGCCATCACTCTGGGAAGGACTGGCTGCTCCAGGAATGAGGTCTATGCTCTGAAGCTCACAGTCAGCAGACCAGCAAAGGTCAGCACAGACGACCTTCTATGAATCATTCATTTAGCAAGCATTCATGGAATACACACTCCGTGCAGTTGGAACTTAGAGTGGAGGGCCATCAGCTCACTGTTGTCTGAGCAGAGCTTGGTCTCTGGCTCCCTGTTGTAGCCTCCGCTCCTAGGAGGTGCACGGTGAGTGTTGGGGAACCCTCCACAGGCACAGTTGCCGAACAAGGACCCCTCCCAAGGGCGTCAGCCCTGGGCCCTGAGCTCTGAAGAGGAGGAAGGCATTCCTAGGGCCGACTTCCCTTCTGGATACTGAGCTCTGCACAGAGAGAAACTCTTCCACATTCACTGCGGTGAAGTTCCTAAAACAAATAACACTTTAGAGACTGGGGCCTGCATTCCCCGGAATTTCCATGGCCACAGGTGGTGGCTGCACCGTGCGACTGGAGTCTGCGTTCCCCAGAATTTCTGTGGCTGCAGGTGGTGTCTGCGCCATGCAACTGGTGTCTATGTTTCCTGGAATTTCCGTGGCCAAAGGTGGTGACTGCACCATGTGAATGAGGGTCTGTGTTCCCCGGAATTTCCATGGTATAGATGGTGGCTGTACCATGTGTCTGAGGGTCTGCTTTCCCTGGAATTTTTGTGGCCACAGATGGTAACTGTACCATGTGACTGAGGGTCTGCATTCCCTGGAATTTCTGTGGTCGCAGATGGTGGCTGTACCATGCAACTGGGGCCTGCATTCCCTGGAATTTCCATGGCCACAGGCGGTGGCTGCACCATGCATCAGGTCCTGTCTCAGGAGTTGGTGTCATTCTCTCTGTTACTCCCTCACCTGACACAGAGCGGCAGTTCCTGACCTTATCACTCCCAGGAAACACACAGGCATCTGTTTTGGATCCTTGTTTTATTTCCCCATTACCTTTGTCATCAAAGGGAAATTCACATCCCTATAAAGCCGAAAATGGTGTGGGGCCCCCTGGTGGTCTTTCCAATGCATTATCAGCAGGTAAACTAGACCGTATAGGCCAGTGCACCTGAAATGAAAACAGAAAGGTAAGTCGTGTCACTAAGCTTTGCTGGGAGATTCAGGGTCTTTGTCAGTGACAGAGCCATCCAAAGTAAGTTGTTTGTTCACTGCAGATCGACACGGTTAGCTGTGTCGGGATTAAACTTACCCAGTGTCGACAGAGTGTAGCTTAATCCTCACGGAGGGGTGTCAAGTACATTGAAGAATAGCTGCCGAGCCTGCTATTGTCAGGAGAGGGGCAGGTGCCTCTCTCAGCCCAGTGCTGAAGGAGGCCGGTCTCACGTCAGGCCGTGCGTGTGAGCGAGCTGGATTTTTAGCACGCTGGGACGATAGAGCACAAACATCTATTTTTAACTTGTGGGTGACCTTCTTCTGTGCTGCTTGAGTCTCTGTGGACCTTCCTGTTTCCTTCCTGAGGAGTCTATGCCAGGGTCCCAGGCGTTCTCTGCGCTGCACCTCGGCGCCTGCCCACTCAGGAGCCTCCTCCTGGTGACTGTGGGACCGGGCTGGGCCCACACTGTCAGCATCGTCCGGGGTAAGCAAGCCCGTACCTCCACACCTCAGTGTCCCCAGCTGTTAAACAGGGCTAATCAACTGACCGTCAGGATTAATGGGGATCAGATGCGCTCATCTCATAGCCCTGCTTGGTAAACAGCCACTTCCACTCTGTCCTCCAATGTGCTACTCTAGACTTTTGCTTTACCTCCATTTAGCCAGGTGATTCGAGGTGACAGTGACTATCAAGAGGGACGTACAGAGGAAATCAGTGGAAGAGAGCTCGAGGAGCAGACATGGGTGCGGGGAACACAGTGCGGGGAGCACGGGTGCAGGGAACATAGGCATGGGGAGCACAGATAGGTGTGGGGAGCTTGGGCGTGGTGAGGACGGGTGTGGGGAGCAAGGGTGCCCGGAGCACAGGTGTGGGGAGCACGGGTGCGGGGGGCATGGGAGCGGGGAGCACGGGGACCCGGAGCACAGGGTATGGAGAGCATGTGTGTACTTGCTCTGCTTTGACAGATGCTGCTGAGCGCGTACTCAGTGATCAGATGGGTCAGAGCCTCAGTGCCTCTTTTTTAGAAAAATTATTTCTTTTTTTAAAGATAGGACTTCCCTCTTCCTGGTGGCCCCTTTTAGTCGATACTCTTTTAAGCCTGCTTTTCCAGAGGAAAGCTAGGAAGGATGGCCTATATAGGTCCCAGTCTGGGCATATCTGGAAGAATGACCTGTTTTAGGTTTGAGTCTAGCGTATCTGGGGACAACTTTGAACCTCCATTCAGAGTCCCAGAGCCACCTGTAGAGGCTCCCCAAATGTCTGCTGGGACTTTCCCCTCTGCTCAGGGATGATGAAGAGCAGAACCTCATCCTGCCACGACCTCTGCGGTCCTTCCTGGAGGGCAGTGCCTTGGTGGCCAGTGTGTGTAGGAGGCTGGGCTGGCACCTTCGGGCTATGCTCTGCAGCGGGGGCTCGTGACATGGGGCATTCTGTGCTCTGCACCGGGACTGTTGACGTGGGGCATCCTCGTGCACTGTGGACCACATGCGGTGCACATGAGCCAGACAGCTCCTGGAATTCGGAGCCTGATTCTACCTCAGGCCATCCACCTGTCTGTGGCACTTCTGGGGGATTGTGGGGACCATATGAGTCTGTGTCCCCACCCTCACTGGCTGGACACCTGTGCCAGGCTGGAGCTTTATGTGTCACCATGTCCTGTTCTGATTTGTGTGAATATTTATTTTCATTACCTACTCTCATGAGCTTTCCTTTTTTAAAAAAAAAATTCAGAGACAGACTTTGAAGTCCCCTGGCCCCACCCTTTCTGGACCTAATGGTATTGCAGAAATTATGGCTTCAATTATGTGTAATAACTGGGGCTACTTTAAAAGTCATGTAAAGGAACAAGGTGGAGTGGCCATTTCAAGCAGTACATCATGCTGGATTCTTCAGTGAACATTATCAGGCTTTCAACACATTTTCTCTTTTTATTTACTTTGGAGAATATAATGGGTGCTCAGAAGCTGTTGGAATTTAGTAACAGGAAATCATCCTTAAGGAGCTATTTAAGCAAGGGGACAGTTGGAGTAAATGTAAGTTATGAACACACACTTCTTCCAAACCAGAGAAATAAAAGCATCAACTGTGCTGGGGTTGAAACTTGGTTGCTAGTGTGTCTTTCCTGCCCACAGTGACTGTGACAGTGCTGTGGCCAGGAAATTCTGGAAAGGAGACTTGGTGCCAGTGGTAGTTTTTGTGACGATTCATTTGCTTTCAGCTCAAGTGACTATAGTCTAACTTGCAAATGGCTAGGTCTCCACCAATGGACCACGACATTGACATAGGACAAATGAGAAATGGCCCTTGGGTTTTTAACAATTATTATTTGTAATGGACACATTATGGTACATATCCATGGGATACAGTGTGATATTTCAATACATGTTTATCATGTGTAATTAGCAAATCAGGATAATTAGCATGTCCGTCTTCTCAAACATTTGTCATTTCTTAATGCTGAGAATATTTAAAATCCTCTCTTCTAGCTGCTTGAAAATATACAATAAATTATAAACTACAGTCACCCTACAAGGCTATAGCACACTAAACCTCATTTTTACTATCTAGATGTCATTTTGTATCCATTAGCCAACCTCTCCCTTTCTGCCTTCCCGCCGCCCTTTCCTGTCTCTAGAATCCACTGTTCTACCTTCAGAGGGTAGAATATCATTTTCCTCATAGAGATCTTTAACCCTCTTGGTTAGACTTCTTCTGAGGTATTTTTATTTTTATTTTATATTTTTGTAGCTAAATTGGATTGCTTTCTTGATTTCTTTTTCCACTGGCTCATTGTTAGTCTATAGAAATGCTACTGACTTTTATATGTTTATTTTGTATTCTGTAACTTTACTGAATTTGTTTATCGGTTCAAAGAGATTTTTGCTGGAGCCTTTTTTTTTTTTTTTTTAATAAAAGAGCATATTGTCTGCAAACAGACAATTAGACTTCCTCCTTTCCACTTTGGGTGCCCTTGATTTCTTTCTCTTGCCTAACCGCTCTTGACTAGGACGTTCAGTGCTGTGTTGGATAGGAGTGGCACAAGTGGGAGTCCTTGTCTTGTTACAGGTGTCAGAGAAAAAGCTCTTAGTATTTCCCCATTCACCATTATGTTAGCTGTGGGTTTGTCACATATGACCTTTATTGTGTTGAGGTATGTTTCCTTCAGTGCCTCGTTTTTTGAGACTTTTTATCATGAAGCAGCGTTGAATTTTATCAAATGCTTTTTCTGTATCTGTCGAAATGATATGGTTTTTGTCCTTAATTCTGTGGATGTGATGTAGCGTGTTTATTGATCTGTGTTTGTTGAGCAATCCTTGCATCCTGGGATAAATCCCACTTGATCATGATGTATAATCTTTTTGATTTCCTGTTGGATTCAGTTTGTTAGTATTTTGCTGAGGATTTTTGCATCTGTGTTCATCAGGGGTATTGATCTATAGTTTTCTCTTTTTATTGTGTCCTTGTCTTATTTTGGTATCAGGGTAATGCTTGGCTTGAAGAATGAACTTGGCAGAATTCCCTCCTCTTCAATATTTTTGGAATAGTTTGAGAATTGAAATAAAAATTTGTAGAATTCAGCTGTGAAGCCACTTAGTTCTGGGGTTTTCTTTGTTAGGAGACATTTTATTATTATATAGTCATACGTGTTACTCATTATTGGTCTGTTTAGGATTTCCGTTTCTTCTTGGTTCCATCTAGGTAGGTTGTACATGTCCAGGAATTTATCCATTTCCTCTAGGTTTTCCAATCTCTTGACATACAGTTGTTAAAAATAGTTTCTAATGATCCCTTGTATTTCTGTGGTATCAAATGTAATTCTCCTTTTTTGTTTCTAATTTTATTTATTTGGGATTTCTTTTTCTTTCTTAGTGTAGCGAATGGCTTGTCTATTTTATTTATCTTTTCAAAAAACCAACACTCTTTTCTTCATCTTTTATAATTGTTAGTTTCAATATTATTTACTTCCTCTTTGATCTTTGTTATTTCTTTTCTGCTACCACTTCTGGATTTGATTTGTTCTTGCTCTTCTAGCTCATTGCAGTTCATTGTTAGGTTGTTAATTTTAAATCTGTTTTTCAAATGTAGGAGTTTATTGTTATAAACTTTCCTCTTAATACTGCTTTTGCTGTATGCCATAGGCTTTGATATGTTGTGTTTCAGTTTTCAATTATTTCAAGAAATTTTTAAATTTCCTTCTTAATTTCTTCATTGACCCGTTGGCTATTCAAGGGCATATTGTTGAATTTCTATGTATTTATACAGTTTTGAAAGTTCTCCTTGTTGTTGATTTGTTTTTTCATTGATTGTTTATTAAACTTTATGTTCTAGGGTACATGTCCACAATGTGCAGGTTTGTTACATATGTATATATGTGCCAAGCTGGTGTGCTGCACCCATTAACTTGTCATTTAAATTAGGTATATCTCGTAATGCTATCCTTCCCCCCTCCCCTCACCCCACAACAGGCCCCGGTGTGTGATGTTCCCCTTCCTGTGTCCAAGTGATCTCACTGTTCATTTCCCACCTATGAGTGAGAACATGCAGTGTTTGGTTTTCTGTCCTCGCGATAGTTTGCTGAGAATGATGGTTTCCAGCTGCATCCGTGTCCCTACAAAGGACATGAACTCATCCTTTTTTATGGCTGCATAGTATGCCATGGTGTAAATGTGCCACATTCTCTTAATCCAGTCTGTCATTGATGGACATTTGGGTTGCTTCCAAGTCTTTGCTATTGTGAATAGTACCGCAATAAACATACGTGTGCATGTGTCTTTATGGAAGCATGATTTATAATCCTTTGGGTATATACCCAGTAATGGGATTGCTGGGTCAAATGGCATTTCCAGTTCTAGATCCTTGAGGAATCGCCACACTGTTTTCCACAATGATTGAACTAGTTTACAGTCCCACCAACAGTGTAAAAGTGTTCCTATTTCTCCACATCCACTCCAGCACCTGCTGTTTCCTTACTTCTTTTCTTTCTTTCTTTCTTTCTTTCTTTCTTTCTTTCTTTCTTTCTTTCTTTCTTTCTTTCTTTCTTTCTTTCCTTCTTATTATTATTATACTTTAAGTTCTAGGGTACATGTGCATAACGTGCAGGTTTGTTACATATGTATACTTGTGCCATGTTGGTGTGCTGCACCCATCAACTCGTCAGCACCCATCAACTCGTCATTTACATCAGGTATAACTCCCAGTGCCATCCCTCCCCTCTTGCCCCTCCCCATGATAGGCCCCGGTGTGTGATATTCCCCTTCCCGAGACCAAGTGATCTCATTGTTGAATTCCCACCTATGAGTGAGAACATGCGGTGTTTGGTTTTCTGTTCTTGTGATAGTTTGCTAAGAATGATGGTTTCCAGCTGCATCCATGTCCCTACAAAGGACACAAATTCATCCTTTTTTGTGGCTGCATAGTATTCCATGGTGTATATGTGCCACATTTTCTTAATCCAGTCTGTCACTGATGGACATTTGGGTTGATTCCAAGTCTTTGCTATTGTGAATAGGGCCGCAATAAACATACGTGTGCATGTGTCTTCATAGCAACATGATTTATAATCCTCTGGGTATATACCCAGTAATGGGATGGCTGCGTCATATGGTACATCTAGTTCTAGATCCTTGAGGAATTGCCATACTGTTTTCCATAATGGTTGAACTAGTTTACAATCCCACCAACAGTGTAAAAGTGTTCCTATTTCTCCACATCCTCTCCAGCACCTGTCGTTTCCTAACTTTTTAATGATTGCCATTCTAACTGGTGTGAGATGGTATCTCATTGTGCTTTTGATTTGCATTTCTCTGATGGCGAGTGATGATGAGCATTTTTTCATGTGTCTATTGGCTGCATAAATGTCTTCTTTTGAGAAGTATCTGTTCCTTGTTGTTGATTTATAGCTTTATTCTGTTACAGTCTGAGAATATCCTAGATGTTATTTCAATTTTTAAAAAATGTATTGAGACTTCTCTTGCAGCCTAGCATGTGGTTGATTCTAGAAAATGTTCCATGTGCCGATGAGAAAAATCTGCATTCTGTATCTGTTGGATGAAATGTTCTGTAAATGTCTGTTAGGTCCATTTGGTCTACACTGTACTTTCAACTTGATAATTTGTTGTTATTTTCTGTCTAGATGATCTCCAGTGCTGACAGTGGGGTTTTGAGGCCCCTACTATTGTTGTGTTGGTTTCTCTCTCTCCCTCTCTCTCTCTCTCTCTCTCTCTCTCTCTCTCTCTCTCTATATATATATATATATATATATATATATATATATATATATATGTGTGTGTGTGTGTGTGTGTATATATATGTATGTGTATATATATATATATATATATGAGACGGAGTTTTGCTCTTGTTGCCTAGGCTAGAGTGCAGAGGTGCAATCTCAACTCATTGCAACCTCCACCTTCCGAGTTCAAATGATTCTCCTGTCTCAGCCTCCCAAGTAGCTGGGATTACAGGCGTGTGCCACCATCCTGGGCTAATTTTTTGTATTAGTAGAGACAGGGTTTCACCATGTTGGCCAGGCTGGTCTTGATCTCTTGACCTCAGGTGATCCACCTGCCTCCACCCCCCAAAGTGCTGGGATTACAGGCATGAGGCACTGTGCCCAACCTCTCTCTCTAGATCTACTAATATTTGCTTTATGTATCTGGGTGCTTTGTTGTTGGGTGCACATATACTCGTAATTGTTATATCCTCTTGCTATGTTGATCTCTTTATTACATAATTACCTTTTTACAGTTTTTGACTTAACTTGTGATTCGTCTGAAATAAATATAGCTACTCTTGCTCACTTTTGAGTTCCATTAATGTGGAACATGTTTTTCCATCCCTTCACATTTAGTCTATGTGTGTCTTTCTGGCTGAAGTGAGTTTTTGTAGGCAGCATATAGTTGGTTTTTCTTCTTTAAATCCACTCAGCCCGTCTATATCCTTTAATTGGGAAGCTTGAGGTTATTTTGCTATTGATATCACAGTCCAGACATTAAGATTTCCTCACTTAAGTTATTTGTACACAAATTAATATGAAGATGAAATAGAGTTTTTCTTTTGTCTTTTAAAGATAGCGATGGATTATTATTTTGATTTCATGCAAGTGAGGGACTCACCATGCCTGTTGGAATTTTAGAATTTCTTTCCTGTTATTAGGAACAGCAATGATCTGTAATGGGTTCCTGGAATCATCCAGTGGTGTTCTGAATATCTTAAAGTTTGCTTTCATGTCTCATTTTCTATTTCTCCCCTAGTAGCCATGCACCCAGGGCAGGAGATGACCTTACATTTCCTTGGTTTTTAATGATTTCTTAGGTTTAGTGTTTGACACAGTTCGGATTCTGGATAAAATCAGCCCTTCTGGGAAGTGTGTAAATCAAACAAGGACTTTCTGGTGGTGTTATACAGGTTTCCCATGCCCCATGAGTACAGGAATAGCTCCCTGGGGAAGGAATATGGGCACATGATGGCAGGGAGCCATTCTTGGATGGTCCCATCGTTCTGCAGGAATTCTCATGCAGGGAGAAGAAGCACACGGCGACTGAGCTGGTAGGGATTCTGCTGATACTTTTGATCGTTATGATTTGCTCCTGAAAGGTGATGTGGGATGAAGCGCAATATTTAGAATGCTGACATTCCTTGAAACAAAGATATGGAAAAAATCTTATAATTGCAGGGTGCTTGGTAGTTTTCAGCTGCTCTCATGTGGATCCTTTTTCGTCCTTCTGAAATGCTTTCTCAGGAGAGAGCATTGTTCTCTTTATATAGATGAGGAGCCTGGGTTTCAAATGGGTAGGAATTCATCACAGGCATTTGAATCTTTGGTTTCCTGGAACATTTTCTATTCAAGTATAGACCACATGGCCTCTAAAGGCTGGCTCACTCTTTTTGTTTGTTTGTTTTGTTTTTTGAGATGGAGTCTCGCTCTGTCGCCCAGGCTGGAGTGCGGTGGCCAGATCTCAGCTCACTGCAAGCTCCGCCTCCCACGTTTATGCCATTCTCCTGCATCAGCCTCCAGAGTAGCTGGGACTACAGGCGCCCGCCACCTCGCCCGGCTAGTTTTTTGTATTTTTTTTTGAGCAGAGACGGAGTTTCACCGTGTTAGCCAGGATGATCTCGATCTCTTGCTTTCGTAATCCACCCATCTTGGCCTTCCAAAGTGCTGGGATTGTAGGCTTGAGACACCGCGCCCAGCTGGCTCACTCTTAACGCCTCGATTGGGGATCCAGCCTCACCTCTGGGATGGGTGGCAGGAACTCCACAGCCATCCTGGGTGCTCTGGGGTGGGGTGGCAGAGCTGTGGCAGCCCCTCTCAGCTGAGTAGCAAGGCTGGGGAAAGCTCATTCCATTCCCCTTGGTTCTAACCAGGTAGAGGCTTACACTGCACATTTCCTTAGCTGGGAACCTTTAGACCTTTACATTTAAAATCTAATCTGTGATCCAGGGGGTAGATACATTGATACTCACTGTACAAATCCTACATTTTTTGTATATTTAAAATTTTTTTCATGTGTGTCATGGACGACAAAAGAAATGCAACCCCTTTGAGTTAGCTTTTCTGTATAGCATCTTCTAGAATCAGGAGGCTTGCCAGGGTTTTGTTTCATCAGAAATCTTAATCTTTCTGCTCAAGAGATGGCATTATTAAACTCTTGGTTGTGTGGTTTCCGGGAAAGAAATATTCTAACTGAGTTCCAGGAATCACCTCTGTGGCGTTTCTACAGGAAAAGTGACCACTCTTGAAGCTTCACTGTCACTAGCAAGAATGATTGTGATGGTCTCTAAGCGGTCTCCGGCCAATCTTTAGTTCTTTTATGCAGAGTGCTTTTATTCCAAGGGAAGTGCCCTTCGGTTTAATGGTGACCTCCTGTTATTACAGGGATTGCAGCCGCATTTGATGGACGTGAACCTGCTCATCTCTGGCTCCCCAGCTTCACCTCTGGGGTGGGTGGCAGGAGCTCCACAGCCATCCTGAGTGCTCTGGGGTGGGAAGTCCCTAGTGGGAGTGGAAGGTGCATGGCCGGGACCTTCCTGTCCCATGTTCCACACTGGTGTGTGCGCGTCTCTGCCTTGTTTCTTCCGTCCGTGCGTCTGTGGCGTTTTCTCCCTTCGTCCGTCTGTGGCCTGTTTTCTCCATGCGTGCCTCAGTGGCACGTTTCCTCCATCCATGCGTCTGTGGCATTTCTTCTGTCCGTGCGTTAGTGGCGTTTCTTCCGTCCGTGCATCTGTGGCGTTTTCTCCATGTGTGCGTCTGTGGTGCTTTTCCTCCCTCCGTGCATCTGTGGCGCTTTTCTTTGCTCCGTGCGTCTGTGGTCTGTTTCCTCTGTCCATGCATCTGTGGTGTTTTCTCCGTCTGTGGATCTGCGGCGTTTCCTCTGTGAGTCTGTGACCTGTTTTCTCCGTCCACGCTGAAGGCCGTCGCTTCTCTCTAGTCATCACTTGCTGATCGCTCCCTGTGTGCTGAGCCTGTGTCAGGCGTGTGGCGTGTGTCACCTTTGTGGCAGGAGTTTGCGTGACACACAGGGACACACGCCTGGGGAGTCACAGTGATGGGGTCATAGCCACGCAGCTCAGCCCTCGGTCTGAGGGGCTTGGTGCCCACCCAGCTCTTCCCGAAGCAGCCTCGGGGCGGATCCCAGCTCTGCTTTCTCTCCTCAAGGCATCTCATGAAGTAAATTAAGCAAATCGAAAGTAGCAAACAGTTGTGAAATGAGACCTGGTTTCAGGTGTGTGTGGTCATTTCTCTTTACATGCTTACTTCATATACCCCAAATGATATACTTTTCCACCTGGTGTAACAATTATTTACCAGCCATTACTGGTACAAAATTCCATGAAGGGTATTTGAGGAGGGCATAGTCTCAAAACCATGCTTTATTTTCACAGCTGTGATTTGCATGATAAAACTGTCAGGACTGTGACTTTGTTATCTTCTTTTTATTTTTAGACCCTTGAAAGGAAGTTATTTAGTGATTACTTATAATTATGAAAATAATCTAATGATTAGAGAACCTCATTAGAACAAGTATTATATTTTCTGTTCCTTATGTAAATGAAATCTTCTTAATCCAGGCCGATGTTGGCAGGAATGGTCACGTTTAAAATGGGTAAGATGTTTATGTGATGTGCAGACCTCCCTCATATCGTCTCTGGAACATTCCAGGACTTCCATCTCAATTCTCACTTGTTGACACCCTACCTTGTTTTGTGATTATTCTTGTTTGCATCAGAATTTTGAATCCACATACTGAGATGATACTTACGTAGGCATGTACACATGCATGTGTGTGCACCAGTGTATGCGTGTGTATGTGCGTGTATGCGTGTTCATGTGCACGTGTATATGCATGCATGCATGTACATGTGTACGCGTGTATATGTATGTGTGTGCGTATATGTGTGTGTATGCATGTATGTGCGTATGTGTGCATGCATATGTATGTATGCACACATGTGTACATGTGTGTGCACGTGCATACACGTGTATGTGTGTGCGTGTACATGTGTAGGTACGTGTATGCATGTGTATGCATGTGTGTGCACACAGGTATAGCTTTCCCTTTCATACAGGCTGTGTTGAGTATTGCTGTTAGGCAGTGACAACTTTCCATTTCCTCAGTCAGAAAATGGGTAGCTCATCATTAATAAAGATGAGCATTCAATATCAGGAATCCCTAAAGACAATTGAAATTGTCATATTAAATAAATTCCAAAACAAAGATAGTGTTCTGTACTATGGGTTCACATTGAACTTTCTTATAAAAATTGGTGTGGATGTTTCCCACTTATTGGAAATCACATGACTAGTTTAACTCAAAACTTGGAATATTAATTCTGTCTTCAGATCACCTTTGCATATTTATGATTGATCTGTTCTGGTGTTCTGGAAGCTCTGAAAGCCACTCTGTCTTACTCTAGCTGGTGCCACGGTTGTGAGAATTCAGGGAAAGGAGGTGTCTGCCAGTTTCAGTATTTTAGATCTCAAGCTGCCTCTTTTCTGCATCATAAACCAGCCTTCAAGAAAGACACAGTGTGACTTGCAGTGGATTATATCAGTTTTATTTTCTGTGGCTGAATCGTCACTCTACATTGTGAATTAATGTTATTTTTCAGATCGTCTTCATAACACAGGGAGGTTCTCCAGTGTTGAGTGCAGGTTCAGTGAAAGCACTAACACTGTTACTACGGACTTCAACAGACTTGTTTTCTGAGGTGATAACCCTGGAGTCAGGCATTCAGTGTCCGTCCATCACTTCACTTGGTTCCGAGTACTCCCCCTCCTGCTCTCCTTCCCCTGCAGCCTTACTTCTGTCTTACCTTCTTTTTGACTCATAGGCCCTCGGCAGATGGTGTGTTGGGGGCAGGTGTCTGCTGTGAATCTTCGATAACCTTGGGAGAGAACTTTTTCTTTGGAGCAAGACCCCTCTCAATAAACTTTCAGTAGCCCGAGTATCATCTGTCGTGTGAACTCTTTGTGAAAAATGTTCAGCATTTTTCCTTGGGTTTTGGCCGATCTTGCTCCACCTGCCAGTTTCTTCTCAGTTTGCCGTGTCTGTACCCTCAGCAACCCCGTTCCAGCCCTGGTTCCGTGTGAAGTAATTGAAGCAGAGCTCTGCAGATGAGAGAGTGTGTGTCGCCCCCCGAGTTCCCTTTCTGGCCTCTGAGTGTGGGTTGTGTTTTGTTCTGAGGAACGACTCTGAGGCTCCTGGCCCCTGTTTTGGAGCAACCCACACCAAAGTGGGTGTAAAATGAAAACTGGGTTTATGCTGTATTATTATAATTCATAGAGCAGATGATAAAAATGCTTGAATCTGAACAGCAGCTGAAAATGAGGACATGGTACCAGTTTGGATGTTGGACGACCTTCTTGAAAACACTTTCATCATACTTTAGAAACCGTGCGTGTGCTGTTTTCTATTTCATACTTAGAATCTGTACAGTGTGTGTTGTATGAATGTGTTGCATGAATGTGTTGTGTTGTATGTGAGTTGCATGGGTCGTATGTGTGTTGTATGTGCATATTGTGTTGAGTTGCATTTATTGTATGTTTGAGTGTTGTGTGTTGTATAAGTGTGTTGTACGTGTATTTGTGAGTTGTATGTTTTGTATGTCGTATGTGTGTTGTATGAGTGTGTTCTACGTGTATTTGTGAGTTGTATGTTTTGTATGTTGCATGTGTGTTGTGTGTTATATGAGTGTTGTGCATTGTACGTGTGTATGTGTATGTTGTATATGAGTTGCATGTATTGTGTGTATGTTGTGAGTGTTGTGTGTTGTATGAGTGTGTTGTACGTGTGTTTGTGAGTTGCATGTGTTGTGTGTTGTGTAAGTATTGTGTGTTGTGAGTGCATTGTACATGTATTTGTGTTGAGTTGCATGTATTGTGTATGTTGTATGTGTTGAATGTTGTGCAGTGTGTTGTATGTGCATGTTGTGTTGTGCGTGAGTTACATTTCTTGTATGTCTTGTTTGAGTGTATTTATGTGTATGTTGTGAGTATGTGAATGTTGCGTTCATTTGCGTGTGTCGTGTATGTTGTACGTGCGTGTTGTGTTGAACGTGAGTTGCATGTGTTGTACGTGAGCTGTATGAGTGTGTTGTATGTGTATGTTGTGAGTTGTATGTATTGTGTGTATGTTGTGTGAGTGTTGTGTGTGCATGTTGTGTTGTGAGTTGTGTGTGTTGTGTGTTACATGAGTGTTGTGTGTCGTATGAGTGTGTTGCATGTGCATGTTGTATGTGAGTTGTGTGTTGTGTGTGCTGTATGAGTGCATTGTACGTGCGTGTTGTGTTGTATGTGAGTTACGTGTGCTGTATGTGTGTATGAGTGTGTTGTACGTACATGTTGTGTTGTGAGTTGCATGTATTGGTTATGTGTTGCCTGAGTGTTATAAATGCATATTGTGTTGTGAGTTGCATGTATTGGGTATGTGTTGTATAGGTTGTGTGTGTTTGTGTGCATTGTGTGTTGTCAGTGTTGTATAAGCGCATTGTACCTGCGTGTTGTGTTGTTTGTTATTTGCATGTTGTCAGTGTGTGCCGTGTGAGAGGCGGGGCATCCACATGACTGCTCCTCAGCGAGTCCTGCCTTGCAGCCCCTTCCGAGCTTGTATCCTCCGGAGCAGCCTAGAAGCAGCAGCATGTGTGCCTCTGCCCCTCCCCAGGAGGCCTCCGCCAGGTCCTGCGCTCAGCGCGTCCCTCGGCGGTCTGCCTCTCTTGTCTCTCTCATCGTCCTCCTGTGCCTCCTCCTTCTCGGGACCTGTATCCTTCCTCTGTGCTCCCTGGAAAGCCACACCTGGTACGTGGGAGTTCAGGCTCTCCCCGAAGCCGTTTGCTCCTCTCTGAAGAGCGCCCCCCTTGGCTGGCCGTGAGCAGCTGGAGTGGACTGCAGGGAAGGGAGGTGGGTGTTCCTGTAGAGACACCAGGGTCTTACCTGGGGAGAATGGAGCCTGTGCTGGGCAGGCCGCCCTCCTGAGGAAGGGGATGGGGTGGGAGGAGCCTCTCGTGGATAAGGGGCCCACCTCCTGCCCTCCTTCCCCCTATCCCAGTCTGTTGTGAGGGAGGGCGGGGCCCTAGGTGATTTCTATGCAGATCTTCAATTATCCAGGCTGTGAATCAAATACTTCTGTTTTTAAGATCAGAGGAAATGTCCTTTTGTTTGTCTGCCTTTTATTTTATTTTATTTTATTTTATTTTATTTTATTTTATTTTATTTTACTTTTTTTGAGAAAGTGTTGCCCAGGCTGGAGTGCGGTGGCGCGATCTCGGCTCACTGCAGCCTCCACCTCCCGGGTTCAAGCGATTCTCCTGCCTCAGCCTCCTAAGTAGCTGGGATTACAGGTGCCCGCCACCACATCCGGGTAATTTTTGCATTTTTAGTAGAGATGGGGTTTCACCATGTTGGCCAGGCTGGTCTCGAACTCCTGACCTCAGGTGATCCACCCACCACGGCCTTCCAAGGGGTTGGGATTACAGGCATGAACCACCGCGCCCGGTCCGTCTGCCTCTTAGTTAGAACCTGTATATTTAATGTTTTAAATTTCACTTTTCCGGGTCACAACAGTCGTGTTTCTTTTTCGTAGTGTTGCTATGAATGTCCTTTACGATTAGGAGACTGGGCTGGCTGCCCACTGGAGAGTGGTATCACTGGGTCAAGGTCACCATCTGCCCCAGCAGGGTCCAGAGTGTTTAGAGTCTTTCCTGAGCTGGGAACGGTTAGTGCACATCCACCTCTCCCGAGAGTGTTCACGCCTCTTCCACGCGGGGCTAGGCTGCTGCTGAGCGTGGTTCTACTGGCTGTGGGTGTGGCCTCTTTCCTCCACCACAGCCATCGCAGACCTGCCACAGTTTTGATTCTTCTAGAAGAGAATAGGCAACACAAGAGAAACAAGATATGTTACATTTGAAACCTTTAAAAATTATTTCCTCAAACATTGTGTATATTTTTTGCCCATACCTAACGTGATAGCAATTTAGAAAAGATTAAAATGAAAAAAAAATTTCCCCCATATTAAGTCTTTGAAAGGCATCCAACTTAGTTTTCATACAATTATTCTCTCTTTGGCGTCATACTTTATTGGTTTCAGTAATGTGTAACAAGTGCACGGGCATACACAGATTTAGGAGCAAACAGCTGCTTCATGATTATAGTTCAGGTCGCGGGGCCCAGCTGTGGGGGTGCAGCCTACGCCTGCCTGTGCGCCAATAGGGCTGGTCACCTTGAGCATCTGGGAGTGTCTGGGTAAGTGAGGTCTGGGCAAGGCAGCATCCACACACCTGCGTAGTTCTCACTTTGTCCACGTTATCCAGCAATGCCACAAAATTATCAAGTAAATGTTCTCCAAGCGCATATTCAATTAGTGTTTGGAAAGTGCATAGGTAGCTCATACAGCACCTTCAGGAGGAGCTAGGAGCCCAGGAATGAGAGCAGGTGTGAGGCCTGTACTCTCTTTGCATAGATAAAATATGCATGTGCATATCTGAGGCCAGAAAGCTAGATTGGGGCCAGAATGTGGAAGTCCTTACCTGTCGGATACGAGAGAGCCACTGAGGGTTTCGGAGAGAATCGCCTCTGATGTGCGGCACGCCGTGGAGCCGGAGGGACAGAGCAGGCTCATGCAGGGCACTCGCCGTGGCGAGAGGAGGACAGAAGACAGCCAGTGAGCTGAGCGATTCGGTGCCTGGGTCAGGAGGGGAAGAGGGAGTGCAGGAAGGCAGAAGAAGCTGCGAGTCTGCACCCTGAGGTCGGCGTTGCGCTTTGCTGGAAATCAGGAGAAGCAAATGTGGACCTGACTCGGAGATACTTACAGACACCACTGCAAGCTGCGAGTCTGGAAATACAGGAGGAGGCTTGGGGAAAATCTGGAGCAGGGTGCATTTGGGAGCCTCTTAGGTAGAAGGGCAGGTTAAGTAGCCAGAGTGTGAGGCGTGCATGTCTGCAGAGAGGAGGCCAAAGGAAAGCCCACATTTGGAAATGGAGGAAGGGTTGGAAGACCCAGAAAAAGGCCTGCGTAGAGTCCAGAGAAGAGCTGGATGGCGCAGTTCACTAAAGCCCAGAGCCGAGAGTTTCAAGGAGAAAGTCCCAAGTGTTGCTGAAAACCAGGGGGCAGGACTCCAGTTGGAGCCTGCGTGGGGAGCCTGGCGGCCCTGATCCCTGAGAGCGGCCAGAGCCTGGGGGTCTCGCGGAAGTGGGTGGGAAGTGCAGGGAGCAGGTGGAGATGGTCCTTCAAGGCCTGGTGCTTCACACGGGCAGCCAGCCGTGGACCAAGACACAGCTGGAGAGGGGCCTGAACCCAGAGCGTCTCCAGGTGAAGGAGGGAGCCGGGAAGGGCAAAGGTATCCGGAAGAAAGCGGGCAGGCATGGAGCCAGGTCCCCAGGGAGGCTGCAGTCTTCTTTCTCTGTTCATGGACTGGTTGTTGGTTATTTTGAGTTCTCAAAGTCAACCACTCGGTGCGGTCCAGAGAAGGTTCCCAGGGGTCTCAAGCCCAGAGCAGACCTTGTGCTTTTCCGAACACGGTGCGTGTTGACTCAGGGTTACCGTCAATGGCTAATTCTAGCGTGTCTTTTGTTGAAGTCTGCAGAAGAGCCTCAACCAGCATCAGCTTTTGAAGAACTTAGAAAACTTGTGTTCTTCTGATTCTGGGATTCTTGCCTGAAATGCCTCGTATATTTTTGGCTAGGTGTTCTTAGCACTTGTGTTACGGCATTTGGAGCTCTGTATTTTTGTGATGTGCTAGCTGTGAGGATGTTTAAAATTAGATTCCTAGAAATCAGGTTATAGGAGCTCTCGGCCACGCTTCGTGGGTTATGTTTTGACCCCTCATAGTGGATCCCGTTGCAGTGGCTATTCTTAGTATTTGTGGAACACCTGACTGCTGATGCTAGGAGAATGTGATTTGTTTTCTTTGTAAGTCTAAAGTCTAATGATCTTGTAGAGTCTTTATACCCATCTCTTATAAATCAGCTTTAATATACTTGAAAATATCCTCATTGTGCCCTTGAAAAGCAGGTGCACATTTTAAAAGTCATCCTTTTAAAATCCTTTTCTGCAGTCTGTGCCCTTTGTCTGTTTTGTTTCCTTCACTGCAACATCATGAAACAGGGACAAGGACTAGAATCTCTGTTTCATCCACAGAGCTGAACTGTGCTGAGTGACCTGCAATGCTGACGTCTGTTTCTGTCGTGAGAGGGAACACAGGCCTCTTGACTTTTCCTTTTGTACATTTTCAAAAAGAATATTTTTTCCTCTCTTGAGTCCATTCCATTGTGGGATTCTCTCCTAAGACTGTTTCTTTGCCTTCCATTTTGACAAATATGATTTCGTTTCTGAGATGAGGAAAGGGCAGTGAAGAGGCCTGGGAAAGAGAAAACAGGAAGAGAAGGAATTATCTCATGATTTTAGTCAGAAGGAAATCACTCAGACAGAAACGCTATTCCAAGTGGGTCAGATCCCAGGAAGTGGGATTGAATAAGTGACATGGTATCACACAACTCTGTTTTACATTCTTGCTGTTGCCAGGGGTAACGAAAAGAACGAGTATAATCATTCCGAGGTCAAATATATATCTTTACTGACTCTGACTATAATGAGCAGAATTCGTTCAGTTCAAGTTTCAGAATGCCTTTACAGAAGAGGGTCCTCGTGCACGTGTGCCTATTTCTATTTATATGTTCACAAGTATTGGAGTATAAATGTGTGTGTGCTGTGTGTGAGACCTCATTATTTGAAACAAGAAATGTGCAGTAGAGCTTATTAATTTCAAGAAGGTACATTTGGGGGATAAACCACTTTGTTTAGAATTGAATAATGGGGTCTTTGAGGGGTGTATATATGTATGTGTGTTTGCATTGATGTGTATGAAAGTGTGTATTGCATGTATATGTGTTGTGCATGTATGTGTGCCTTTGTGTGTAATGTACATGTGCATGCATGTGTATATGTGTGCATGTGTATTTGTGTTGCATGTATGTGTGTGCATGTGTTACATGTTTAGGCACGACTGCACACATGTGCAAGTAGGCATGCATGGATGCTCGTGTGTGTATAGTTATACATGTATATTTGTGCATGTTATGTCTACGCATTTACATATGTATGTGTGTCAGAATGTGTATGTATATGCATGTGTGTTTGAGTGTTGTGCGTATGCTTGTGCGTGTTTGTTTGAGCATTGCGTGTATGTTTGTGCGTGTGTGTCTGAGTGTTGTGTGTATGTGCATGCCTGTGTTATGTGTTGGTGTTATGTGATTATGTGAATGTGTGTACATGTGTGAATGTATGTATTGCATGTAGGTGTGCGTGTCCATGTGTATGTGTGTGTGTGATATGTGTCTGTGCATGCGTGCTTGTGCACATTTGATTTGTGAATCCTCCCTGGAAGGGGCATGTTCCTGGAGACAGTGCATGGGATCCTCCACTGTCCTCTCAGGGAGAGAGACATTGTGAAAGTTCGAGCCATTAGGTAAACATGCCTGATGTTCTATAAAATATATATTTATACCCCTGGGGTTAAATATATGTTAAATGGGTGCAAAAGTGTTATATTGCATTAAAAGTCATCTTAGTACTTCCTGGTTAAAGGGTTTGTGAATGATTTCCTGTACATGGGACATAATACACCACACAGAATTACAGCGGGTCAATGATATTTGCCAGGAGGTCTGGCTTACGATTGGTATTTCTAGTTGCAGACATGCAGGTTGAGCTTTGCTGGACTTAGAGGAGGGTCATTGACTCTGCCCACTGAATGATACCAGCCTCTCTGCTGCTTCCTTGTTCTGCCGGCTTCATCCAGAGCTGAGACAGCTGCTCTCAGACGCATTGTACTTTTCTCTCCATAAAAATCTGCAGCATTTGTTAGCAGTCCAGTAGCAGACCAAGTGGCAGGTCCAGGGGCAGGTCCAGCGTCAGGTCCAGCATCAGGTCCAGCGGCAGGTCCAGCATCAGGTCCAGGAACAGGTCCAGCGGCAGGTCCAGCGTCAGGTCCAGGGGCATGTCCAACGGCAGGTCCAGTGTCAGGTCCAGTGTCAGGTCCAGCGGCAGGTCCAGCCAACTTTTCACCTGGCCCATGTGAAAATGTACCCTCTCCCTTCCATTTTTTAAAGCAGTAGTTATTAGTAGAGCCTACTGCCATTTCTCCTTGAGCTCGTCATAGTGAATGGTAAGCATTTGCTTTATTAAAGCAAAGTTCCATGCTCTTTGTGCTAAGTCTCCTCTGCCTTTCTGTGAGAGGCTAGAATTGGGATCGACCCTCAGCTGTGCCAGAGCCTTGGTACCTGTCTCAGTTCTGGAATCTACTCTGTGCTTGTTGCCTTCCATCCACCGACAGCCGTCTGTCCTCCTGTCCCTCCTTCAACACGGTGTCCAGCAGTGTGCACACAGGTGAGCCTGTGTGGATGCTGGTTTTATAGGATCTTATCGGGACCTTAGTCATCTTTTCACTAGGAAACCAGACACTGCAAAGGACTTACAGAAAAGCCCAAAGAAGCCGTATCAATAGAATCATAGAGACAGAATTCTACAACCATAGGAAATGGCATTGATTATCATGAAATGTGCATTTATGTGAGGCATAGTAAAACATCACATTTCTTACTGGGTAAGAGCTTGGAAAAAAGATTATGAAAGTAATACTGACTCTACTCTTGTATCGTGGAACATGGTAAAATGATGCAAGATATTGTATTGTATAGAATGGAACAAACAGAATAGAATTATATAGAGTAGCTCAGAATAGAACAAATAGTATAATGTTATATAGGGTAGCATAGAATAGAAGAAACATTGTGACATTATGTAGTATAGTATACAATAGGACAAATAGTATTATATGGTCTAGAATAGAACAAGTGGGATAGTATTGTAGAGTATACAGTTGAACTAATGACGTAGTATTGCATAGCATAATACAGTCTAGATTAGAACACACAGCATAGTATTAATATTAAGTAGTGTGGTGTGGAATAGTAGAGTCGCATGGCACAGAACAGAGAGGATAGTGTTCGGTAGCACTGACGCAGGAGTTTTGCTCTTTAGCTCAGCTGGGTCCAGGTTCTTGTCTCATGACCAGGAAGAAACAGGCACGGGGGCATCGAAGAGTGAGTGCAGCGGAACTTATTAAGCTAAAAGTTAAGCTCTCAGCGAAAAGAGGGGTCCTGAGAGCAGGTTGCTGGTTGCCCCCTTCCCAGTTGACTACAAGGGCTTTTATATAGAAGCTGATGGGGCTGGGCTCCCTGTCTAAGGAGCAAATTTCTGGTGGTTCCACCTCATTTCCCCGTGTGCATGGGGATCCTTAGTCTGCTGTGAGCATGTTTAGGCGAGACCCCCGTGCAAGTTCCCCTATCTGCACAAAACATGGGCTGGAGGCTCTCTGGGACCCTTCCCTTACTATCCGCCTAAAGCAAGCTGGCTAACTGCTTTCCGTATAGAAGAAAATAGAATAGAATAGAACAGATAGTACAGTATTTTATAGTATAGAATGAAGCTGTAGTATTCTATCGTAGAGAATGGAATAGTATAGAATAGAACAAACAGATCGTACTAGTGTAGTATAGAATAGTAGCCTCGCGCAGCACGGAGCAGTGTTGTGCTCCCTATGTACAGAGCGTAACCACCAGGAGAGCGTTCTTCAGTGGGGCGTCACTGGCCCTTCATATTTCTTTGGTTCTGCGGAAATGAGGAGAGGGAATTAAGAGAGGGGGAGGAGGTTGGCTTTCTTACTTTTAAGGCGCTCATTACTTCTTGGGGAACATTTGATGGTCCCCTTTGGTAGTATTCTGTGAAGCAGTCTGTGGACTCTGTGTGGGGTGAAATGTGAAGCAGTCTGTGGACTCTGTGTAGGGTGAAATGTGAAGAAGTCTGTGGACTCTGTGGGTGAAATGTGGAGCAATCTGTGGACTCTGTGTAGGGTGAAATGTGAAGAAGTCTGTGGACTCTGTGGGTGAAATGTGAAGCAGTCTGTGGACTCTGTGTAGGGTGAAATGTGGGGCAGTCTGTGGACTCTGTGTAAGGTGAAACATGAAGCAGTTGAGAAAGGATGAAGTCAGAAGTAGCTCAGCAGAGATGCACCAACTCTTAACTGGGAGACTGTGGAGCACTCTGTGGACTCTATGTAGGGTGAAATGAGGTGTTTTATGTAAATAGTTGTCTCATACCTGGCACATGGCAGAGGATCTTGCCGTCATGAACCCTCTGATAACTTCTCTACAGTGCCCTCCACACTATGAATACCATACATTGTGGGAAGTCCAGGCCTTTTCAAAGGCTTGGTTTCATTTTAACAAAATTGGAATGCCCTGCATATTTGGAATGGCCAGATCATCCTGCACTTTTGACTTCACCTGTCCAGCTGGGTTCACCTCCCTGCGTGCTGCCAAGGTTTACGGTGGAATTCCCTGATGCCACTATCCTCACTGCCTGCACCTGAATCTGCTGTGGGGTCATTTCCTTATTGGACTTGTCTGGAGACCTCTTGAGGGGTGGATGGGTCAGGACTGGGTTATCTGGGGAAGGTGTTCACAGCATTCCTGTTTGCAGTCTGTGTCCCTGTTGGAAGAGATGCTCTTAGCACATCCGTTAATCCAGACGTGATTAGCAAGGGGTGTCTCTCCCAGGTAAGAGTTGGTGCATCTCTGCTGAGCTACTTCTGACTTCATCCTTTTTCAAGTCTGTTACAAAGAGAACTTTGGTTTCTCAAGGTTTAAGAATTAATGTCAAAGAGCAATTTAGTGTTCTTTTCGAGTCGCCAGCCTTGCTGTGGATGATTTGTGAGTCCTTGGTGGTCAGGGCCACAGCACAATTGGTGGGCCGTCTGTTCCCCACCCTGGTGGATACTTTCTGATCCAAAAAAATGTATTCTGTTAACATGTCTCAATGAGAATATTTTAGTAGGAGACAGACTTATGGCTCTTGTTTTAATTTGTAATAGATGATTACTGTAGCAGGGTCAAGGTTGAGACTTCCAGTGTAGTTCATGGAAAACATTGATTAGGAAAACCCAAAATATATCACCAGCTTTGTCGTTGCAGCTCCAAGGGACTAGGAATGCATATATATATTTTTCTTTTGTTATTATTTATTATTTTTATTTTTGAGACAGAGTCTTGCTCTGTCACCCAGGCTGGATTGCAGTGGCATAATCTCAGCTCACTGTAACCTCTGCTTCCAGGGTTCAAGAGAATCTTGTGTCTCAGCCTCCTGAGTAGCCTGGATTACAGGTGCCTGCCACCATGCCCAGCTAATTTTTGTATTTTTAGTAGAGACAGGGGTCTCACCGTGTTGGCCAGGCTGGTCTTGAACTCCTGACCTCAAGTGATCTGCCAACCTTGGCCTCCCAAAGTGCTGGCATTACAGGCATGAGCCACTGTGCCTGGCCGCCATGACCATTTTAAATGTGGCACTGAATATCTGCCTTATTTTTTTTTTAAGAAGTGCAGACGTTACCCCTCACACCTCTATTCTGGGGCTGGCCTGGGCTGGCCAGCAGGGTTCCCAGGCTCGAGGCCATGTCTGAAGTGTTGTTGGACAATGTGGATCTGTGACCCTTGGTCTTTGGGGACGTGGGGCACCCCGAGACACCCACAGTCTTGTGAGGGTTTACGGCTCTGTGTGTGGCTGCTGTGAGGCAGCTTTGGGCGGGGAGGAAGGAGAGCAGAACCCATCTGTCCTGGTGCGGAAAATGCCCAAGAAAGTAAAGAAACGGTACAAAAAAATTATCATCTGCCCTGGTGCCATTTGTGTTAAAAAAGAAAAAAAAAAAAATTCACTCTGAATGTGGTTCTGTGCTTGAGGAGGATAGAAAATACCTGGAAAGAAGCACAAAGTGTTCTTACGTACGGGGTCAGCGCCGGGAAGTGGGATGGGAGGCTTGGGAGTGTGTGGAAAGGAGGACGCGGCATATTTTATTCTAGTCTATTTGGTAGAGCAAGTGACGAAAGTGAAGCTTGAGTGATTCGAGCAGCTCGGCCTGGCCATGGGTAGATCCCAGCGTGTCCCGCCTCCCGCCTCCAGCTGCTGCTCTATTTCTCAGTCACAGATGAGACAGGTGGCCTGAGGCTGTGGGCGGAGGAGGGGCAGTTCGGTGTCCCCAGCATGTGGCTGTCCAGGCTGCTTTTGGGCCAGCGTGAGGAAAGGGGCGGAGGAGAGCTGGGAGGGTGCACAGTGCGTCCCCCTACCCCACCCTGGGACTGAGGTGAGCCCAGGCTGCTGTCAGGATGGAGGAAGATGCCCTCAGGACGGAGGAAGAGGCCGGTGGAGTTTGGTCAGCAGCCAGTGTGGTCTTTCCCACAGGGGATACGCAGTGCACCAACTCGCAGGAAAAAACTCTGCTTTAGTTTTTAAATTTTGCTCATTCTGTTTATGGTGCTGGTCATGGTAAGATCTGGATATTGTTGGTAGGAATCAGTGTCAATTGCATACAGTTGACTCTTGTCCAACACAAGCTTGAGCTTTGCGGGTCAACTTATAGGTGGATTTTTTCAACCAAACTCAGGGAGAAAATACAGTGTTCTGCTACGTGAAACTCATGTCGGAGGGCTGATTCTTTGTACACGCAGCAGAAAATACAGCGTTCCTGCCATGTGAAACGCGTGTCAGAGGGCCGAGTCTTTGTACACGCAGGTTCAGCAGGTCCACCTGTGCAGCTTGAATGTGCCTGGATTTGGTGTTCATGGGATCCTGGAACCGACTTTCTGAGTCCAGCGAGGCTGGCCCCGGGATCGACTCCTTGAGGACAGCGAGGCTGGCCCCGGGATCGGCTCCCTGAGGACAGCGAGGCTGTTTCTAGTAGCAGGTGGTTTATTTTGTGTTTTCCCCCTGGCTCTACACCGCATTCTCAGAGACACGGCTGTCACAGGGGGACCAGCTGGGGCAGGGGAAGAGTGGAGGGCACCTGGTAGAAGTGGCCATGGTCTCTCTTAGGAACGATAACCGTGGCACCTACTGTAGATGAAGATGTTGTTGGCCTGCAGTCTTCTCGTGTTGGTCTGGGGCATGCAGTGGCCGTGGGCTGGTCCACAGCCCCGGTCTGGGGCATGCAGTGGCTTTAGGCTGTGGCTTTGGGCTGGTGTGGTCCACAGCCCCGGGCTCCGTGGTCCCTGACCCTGAAATCCCATCCGGTGCTGTGTCACCTTGGGCCAGCTGTCTCCTGAGGGGAAGGGAACAGGGAACAGCCCTCCCCGCATGGCCTCCCCAGCACCACCCACCCCCAGGACCTCCAGTGTTGACCCTGCTGGGGGCTCCTCTCTGCTGGGGGGGACCTTGTCCCAACAAGAGGACTCCATGAGCTGCAGGAGTTGTCGAGCTATTTTCTCTCCTGGAACTGGGTTGCTGGCAGCTCCCAGATGCAGGAGGAAAGGCTCAGAATTGCCTTCATAATAAGGAGTTGTTGACTTGAACTTTGGACAGCAAACACTGCTTACATTTCCTTTTCCGTTTTGATGCGTTAATGGTGTGTGGCAACACTGTGACACACGGGGATGCGGGTGATGGGTGAACCCCCCGCAAGGGGGCCATGCACCTGTTTGATAATAAGAAGGCATGCTTCTCTTCCTGAAAATAAAACTTTTAATGGTTTTCTGCCAGAAAGACCCTGTCCTTTATGTAGGATACATAGAGGATCATTTGGCAAAGGATTGGAGATTTGGGGTTAAACTAAAAACAAATTAATTTAATTTTATAGCACTCTGAACCCATTTGAGTTAATTATTCATTGAGAAGTTTAATAGCACACACTGTTCTGACTTCCAATTTCCCCCTAATGAACGGTATTTGCTGTAACATGACAAAACCCTGAGTCTTAGAATTACTGGGTAATGTGGAAAAAGTCAAAGTTGATTTTCTGTTGTTTTGCTTTAAGGAAATGATATTATTTTGCAGCCACTTAGTTTTCTCCTTTCCAATACGAAAAATTGCTTTCTTACTACCTGAAAATTCGTGAAGGTCAAAGGGACACAGGCTGCAGTGCATTAAAAGCCACCATCAAATGTGGACGTGGACCCAGTTTCCCCTTGTTCTCGCCCATCATCAAATGTGGACGTGGACCCAGCTTCCCCATGTTCTGGCTAACCATCAAATGTGGACTTGGACACACTTTCCCTCTGTTCTTGCCCACCATCAAATGTGGACACGGATTCAGTTTCCCTCTGTTCTTGCCCACCATCAAATAGAGATGTGGACCTAGTTACCTTCTGTTCTCACCCACCATCAAATGTGGATGTGGACCCAATTTCCTTCTGTTCTCGCCCACCATCAAATGTGGACATGGACTCCGTTTCCCTCTGTTCGTGCCTACCTTGCCAGCATGGCTCATTTCACAATCACTCAGGAAAGGAAGAAACATTATTTTTAATAGGCATGAAGGCAGTTATTTTTAACCTAAGAAACAGGACACAATTCCAGCAATGGAAATTACCAGCTGAGTGGGTCTGTGTGAGGTTTGGAAGAAAAAAAGGATTTTACCTTCCCCCCTCTGTGTGTGCCCACCTCCCCCAGTTGAGAGTCACAGATTTAATTACTTTAATTTTGAGCTTAAAATTATTTGACAGCCTAACAAAAACTACTACAGTCCTATAAAATTCTGCTGTGTGTTTCGTTTTTCAGTTGCTTGGCTTAATATGGTAAATTAATGCATTATGAGTTGTTATTTTAGTAGTTGCTGTAAAAATTAATGTATGTTATAACCAAGTGTTATAAAGTTAATTTAGCACCAAAGTAAAGCTAAAGCTGCATTGATTTCCCACTGTACTTGTGCATAACAACGGCTCCATGAGGCAGGCGCTGTGACCCTGTAGTCTGGTGGGAGCAGGTGCCACCTGGCTGGTGCGGTCGATGCCTGTCCCCTCTTGCTGCCAGGCAGCTTTGTAGTTTCCAGGCTATGCGGGAGTTGAGGCGGGTGGTCAGTAAGTGACGGTGGGGCGTTGGGTGGTGCAGGTTGGCGTGGAGTGGAAGGAGACGTGGAGAGCCTGGGGAAGGCTGGACAGCAGCTCCGGTACCTGCACAGGGGGGCAGGGTGCGGCGGCACCGGGCAGTGAGTAGCTCCTGGATACAACCCTTGAGGGTTTTATAGACGAGTCTGTCTTCAGCTCTGCCCCCCTTTCCTGCTGAGTCCGGGTGGAGGGTGGAGGCGTCGAGCGCTTGTTTCTCCAGGTGAGGGCCCATCGGACACAGCCAGTGTTTCCTGGAGTCCCCTCACCTGGGAACGTGCCCCTGCTCTTTTCAGAACAAAACAAATCTTAGTTAAACCTGACACATCACCTTTCCAGAAGGTGTTGAATCTGTATGCCTGTTAAGCCACATGGCGAGGGCTAGGGAATCTCAGTCTCTGTGATTCGAGTAGTGACATCGTTTACACAAGGCAGGTGGATGACTCTTTGAGCTTGGCATGCTCCTGGGTGACACAGCACAGCTGACATGGAGTGGGGCAAGGGCTTGTTCCACGAGTTTCTGTGTTTTTGTTGTTGTTGTTGTTGTTGTTTTTGAGATGGAGTTTCTCTCTGTCACACAGGCTGAAGTGCAGTGGTGCGATCCAGGCTCACTGAAAGCTCCGCCTCCCGGGTTCACGCCATTCTCCTGCCTCAGCCTCCCGAGTAGCTGGGACTACAGGTGTCCGCACCACGCCCTGCTAAATTTTTTGTATTTTTAGTAGAGACGGGGTTTCACAGTGTTAACCAGGATGGTCTCGATCTCCTGACACTGTGATCCACCCGCCTTGGCCTCCTGAAGTGCTGGGATTGCAGGCGTGAGCCACCGTGCCTGGCTTGTTTTTGTTTTTTTGAGACCGAGTCTTGCTCTGTTGTCCAGATTGAAGTGCAGTGTCATGATCTTGGCTCACTTCAACCTCCACTCACTGCAACCTCTGTCTTTCAGTTCGAGCAATTCTCTTGCCTCAGACCCCCTAGTAGCTGGGATTACAGGCATGTGCCACCATGCCTGGCTGATTTTTGTATTTTTAGTAGAGACAGGATTTTGCCATGTTGGTCGGCTGGTCTTAAACTGTTGGCCCCATGTGATCCGCCCGCCTTGGCCTCCCAAAGTGCTGAGATTACAGGCATGGGCCACTGCACCCGGCCCTGTGTTTGACTTAAATCTTCTTTTTCTTTTTAATATTTCTCTTTCTGGACGGCCACACAGTGGATATAGAGGAAAAGTTCACAGATGTCCGTATTACATTTGTTTCTTAAATTAGCCTCCCTTGAACACTGCTATAGGGTATAGAAGCATGAAGGGCTGAAAGGGTGGTTGTGTCCCAGTAAGTGTGAGCGTGGAGCTGGTCTGTGAGACCCCGGTGCCGGTGAAGGCACCCGTGTGAGATGGCCTGGGATGGGGGTGTGCAGAACCCTGACTGTGGTACACACCCTTTAGCTTTGATGCTTCAGGCCATTGCTCTGGTCATCAGTGAGCAGAAGGTCTAACAGCAGTGATATTTATCACTAGCTGTGTTGACCAATGTGTTAGGAGGGTGAACCTGTTTGACTTAAGCTGTTTGATGGGTTTGCATTTAAATAGACAACTGGTGACCTGGTGCCTGGACGCTTGCTCTGTGAGCTGCCCCACGTGGCTTCTCCCTCTGCTATGCATTAGATGAGATGGGTGTGTTTAGGGTGGTGTGGCCCTCGACTGGAATGCATTAGAAGTGCAAACCCTGCCTCACCCCAGACCTGCCCCACCCCAGTGTGACTTTTGGAGGTGGAGGCCCAGCATCCTTCACCTGCCCTCCAGGTGGGCCTGAGGATGCTGAGGTTTCAGAGCGCTGCTTTGCTGGCACTCCAGCAAGTCCTGCTTACAGAGACCAGGATCTGAAATGGCAGGTTACCAAATTGTATAGCAGAAAAACAGAAATGTTTCCTTAGAATGGGTGTAGGAAGCAAAATGATTTCCTTCACCATATCTGGAAAAGATTTCAAATTAGCAGGCACTATTTGGAATTATTAGTGTCTCCTGTATTTCTTATCTTTTTGTTGTTGTTGTTGTTGTTTTGATACAGGGTCTCACCCTGATGCCCAGGCTGGAGTGCAGTGGTGCAGTCTTGGCTCCCTGCAACCTCCGCCTCCTGGACTCAGGTGATCCTCTCACCTCAGCCCCCTGAGTATCTGGGACTACAGGCACGATACCACACCTGGCTGATTTTTTTTTTTTTTTTTGTAGAGACGGGGTCTTGCTATTTTGCCCAAGCTGGTCTCAAATTCAAGCATTTGTCCTGCCTCAGTCTCCCAAAATGCTTCTGTACCCCTGACCCAACAAGGAAGGACAAGAGATGTGAGCCACACTCCCGGCCTCCTGTCTTTCCTTGTTGGAGCAGGGATGTGGGAGCACTTGCCGCAGCTGACTTGAGTATATCTCGTTTTGCTTTGTTTTCCTCAAGGGTAACCTGGCAGTGCTGTGCACCAGTGCTGCTGGCCAGCTGTTTTTTGATGGACTGGCAGAAAATCAAACTGAGACACGGGTTCCTTTCTCCCTGGGTACTGACCAGGTGGGAGAGGAAGGACGTTATCTGAGTATCATCTTCATGAGGGCTGGTGGGGAAACGTCATCTTTAAGGTGCCTGGGATCTAAGGCATGGAACCCAGAGTGCAGCAGAACATAGGGGATGTAGCCTTGGGAGCAGAGACGTGCGGGCCGGTGCCCTCGTTCCTGGCGGGTTCTGAGTGCAAGAAAAGGTTAGTGAACCAGCCGAGGTCACGGAGCAACCTGCCAAGACCTGCCTGGATGTATGGCTGGCGTCAGTACTGGCCCCAAAACTGCCCATTAGGGGATTCCTTGCAGTTTCAGATCCACCTAGGGGTCCGGAGAGCGTCCAAACCATGACCTCAAAGAACGAGCTGTTGCCTTGAGAGCCTCCAAGGTGAGGGTAGAATTTTTTTTTTTTTCGCAATTAGCAATAATTTGTTGTGAATGATCTTGGACCTATTTTCACTTCTTTGTATAGGAAGAGAGACAGAATAAAAAGTCTCAATGTGCCAGATGCCATGTAATGAAGTCGTGGGATTAACATTGTTGATTATTACGTAACATCACATTAATTGGAACATATTCACACGTGTCCACAGCGTGTGCGTGTGCCTAGTTCGATGAGCACGTTGGGTTGGGGTTGCTGCTGGTTCTTGCAGCCCCTCTGGGTGGTGCTATCTCTGTGACTTGCCCAACACCGTTGCTGCTGCCTCTGTTGGAGTTCAGCCTTGACCGGCCTTGCTGCCACCAGGTTCTCAGAGCGTGTGCACCCTCTTCCCCTCGTGCCCCCTCTACCCCTCGTGCACCTTCTTCCTGGGGCACACCCTCGTCTCCGCGAGCACCCTTGTCCTCCGTCCTGTCCACCCGGGGTCTGCTGTGTGTTTCTACTCAGCCCATGCCCGCCTCTTGCTGTGAGCTTAGTTTATTGAGGTGCGGTGAGAAACCAACAGAGGGGAGCAGTGTCCCAGCCTGTCAGGGCAGGAGGGAGCCTTGGGCATCTCTTCCGCAGCTCTGGCGACCCACCCTTCGTGCTGGGGAGAGAGGTGAGTTCTAAAGGTAGGACCGCCGTGATTTCCTGAGTCTTAATTACCTAACACTGGGTCACCTGCCATGTCGCCTCATCGAAGGCACCTCTAGAGACAAAGCAAAGCCTCTGGTGGCCGTGGGCGGGGTGGCCATGCCTGTCTGTGGGTTCTGTAGAACCTACCCGGAGCCCCTCCAGCCATGGGGATGTTCAGGCACTTGCCGCCTGTGAGAGGTGTACGTTAGCCGCGTGGTAGGTGCCGACGCCTGGAGGGACAGGCACAGGCCCACAGGTGTGGTGAGTGTGGGAGATTTAGCCACGTGGGGACGTGTGGAGGGACAGGCACAGGACCACAGGCGTGGCGGGTGTAGGAGAAAGTGCACAGAGTGCCCAGCAGATGGTGTGTGGTCAGCGGAAGCCGTGAACAATGGCCGGGCTCGGGAGAAACATTTGGAAATACACTTTAAGCAACATCAATGGATAATGCTGCGATTTGGTTTCCTCCCGTGGTCCAAAACACGTTCTAGAGATGCCGCTGCTTTGTGTGTACCTGAGACAAGGGTCTAAATGTATTAGGGCCTTGATGTAATCTGTAAGACAGGCACAAAATGCCTATTTCAAAGAGGCACTGAACAAGAAAGCGTGCTTTATTCAGTGCAATGAGAATGCTTCATTGTCATAAGCAAAGTAAAATGCCTCCAAGGCGAGCTTGCCATGTGTTTAATGACCTTGGACACGAGCTTCCTAAACCTGCCAGAAAGTGCTTCCAGCGTGGCTTCATGCAGTGGTTTCATGCAGTGGCTTCAGTGGAGAATGTGCATATGTGGCTGATACTGAGAGCTGCGCAGCACCCTCCTGACCTGACGGGTGCCCATGTGTGGACCGTGAGCCGGGCATCCTGACCTGACAGATCCCCGTGTGTGGACCATGAGCCGGGCAGCACCCTCTTGACCTGACGGGTCTCCTTGTGCCCATTGTGGGACCTCCGTCAGTCAAACAAGTGACATGCGTCAAACTGAATGCAGGGAGGAGGGTCCAGGATTGCACGCAGCCTCCGTGTCTCGTCCTTCTGAGGCCTTCTGGGAAGCCAGGAGGGCAGTGGGGTCTTTTGTATGTGTCCTCCTGGTGGCTGTGAATTTGTAGCAATGGCGTTTTGCAAAAGGGCCTGGAGGCAGAATCAGAGCCTGTCTTGGAAAGGATGACGTCTTCACGGGCACCTCTTTCCGCCACTCCAGTGCTCCTGTGATTTTCAATATGTGCACCCTGCAGACTTCAGCCTGTTGGTGTCTTGGGGAAATAGATACCAGGATTGCTCCAATGTCTGCAAACCTGAAACAGGAATTTTTCTGCGTTAAGTTGGTCACCAAAATGGGAGGTAAAGGGAGAGGGGAAGGAACTTCTTGGCCTCATCAGCCCTTTTCTTGAAACTCACAGTCAAACTTTGTCAAATTCTAGGTGATGGTGCTTCAGGCGATGCATTTATGTATGTTATGTCTTGTTTTCTGACTATGGTGCTTCGAGAATTTAAATATTAAGGTGAAATTGCCATGCACAGTTGAACTGGCACCATAATTGGACTCTCTGTAAAGCCTTTTGGTTTCCTGTTAGAGTGACTTACCATTTTTTGAGTTAACTGAAGCAAACTCTGCTGTCAGCACGAAGGAACCACTGTATAGTTAGGACATCCAATTAAATAGAATGATCCTAAATAAAGTGTGCTCTTTTCATAAATTTTAAAAATTCATTTATTCATCAAACACATATTGAGTACTTATTATCCTGGTTGCTAGTCACTGTTTGTATATATTTTTAAGGAATTACTTCCACCTAGCTCTGAAATAACATTACATTTAGAATTCAGCCCAGAGGTGATTAAGCATGAACTTTTCTCAGCAGTCTTGTTTTCATTTTTACTTGAGAACATGTTCTCAGACTCGGTGCCCAGCTGACATTACCGTGCGTTGCCCGAGGCACACACCTGTCCGGGGCTGTGTCTCTGGGGCTTTAGAGCAGGAAGGAAGGGCTGCCAGGTGTCTGGCCCTTCCATGTTTCCCTGGGGTAAGAATTAGGCCTTGGGCAGGAGTCTTGGCTTGTCTTACTGGATTAGCTGGTGTCATTCAGTCAGCTTTGCCTTGGTGTTAAGCTCTGGACTGACACTGACCTCTGAGTGGCAGAGGAGAGGATGGCGATTTAGAATCAGTCATGCAGACCGGGGCACCCAGCGGGTCTCGGATAAAAAGTGGTAGCAATTGATCACTTGCCTTTTTGGGAGAACTGTGTGGATTGACTCAGACCTCTTCCTTTTGATTTTATCTTGAGACTTTGTAGAAGCAAAAATGCCTTTAGAAAAAATTAAATGATGGGCTTTTGTAATGTTTGTGTCTCCCCAAGATTCACAAGTTGGAATCCTCACCCCCGAGGAGATGGTGCTGGGACGGGGAGCTTTGGGCGGTGAGGATGTTGTGAGGGTCTCATAAATGGGATTTGTGCCTCAAAAAGGGACTACAGAGAGCTCCCTCGCTCCTTCCACGGTGTGTGGACCCAGTGAGAAGGCGCCGTCTATGAACCAGGAAGCCCTCACCAGGCAAACCTGTCAGGCCTTGACTATGGACTTCCCAGCCTGAGACTGAGACTGAGAGCTGTGAGAAATGAACTTGTGTCGTTCGCCAGCCCCTGCTCAGCCTGTGGTGTGTTGTTAGAGCAGCCTGGGTGAACGAAGGCAGGTCATGAATTTTCTGTCGTACTTTCTGGCTTCAGATACTTGCTAGGGAGATGTCACCATCTTACCCAGGTGGGACTGTCTGGAATCAGACGTTCCGTTATGATTTGACCTTGTTCTTGCCCCACGCCTGTGCCGTTCACACCTCCAGGTGTCTCGGCTGCCCGCGGCCCCTCCAGACGTTTCTGATTCCGGATGTGGTACTGGTCGCGGCCGCGCCATCAGTGACCAGGAGTAGGAGCTCGCACCCCTCGTGAACCAGCAGCCTCACCCGGAAGCTGCTGAGAAGCGTTTGACAGAAGGTGATCGTGCCTCGAGACTGAAACTTCCTGTTTACAGGGAATGGAGGTGCATAGTAGGGAATTTCATGATGGCCCTAGAAACAGATGCCTCTGGTGTAGGGGATATTCTGCTGAACAATGGCCCCGGACTCTCGAAAATTGAAGATCACACATAAAAGGGTGCGAGGCTGTCCTGACGAAGACGGGGAAGGAGAATCACTCGGTGCAGTGTGTGGTCCGGATAGAAAAGACGTTTTCGGGACGATTGTGCTACCTGAACATAACCTGGACAGCGATGCTCGGAAATAATTCTTGTCTGCCGATGATGGTACTGCGGCTGCAGAGGGGCCCTTATTCCTAGGGAATGTGTACCCGAGGACTCGGTGAGGCAGCAGGAGCCTCTCACCTTCAAGTGGCTCCAGAGGAGAAACAAATCTGTCTCTCTGTCTGATCTACAGAGACAGTGAGAAAGCAAATCTAACGAAAAGCTAGCAGTTGTTGGAGCTCCACGTGGAGAAAACTTGACCACTCGTTGTACTGTTCTTCCACTTTTTAAATATGTTTGAACATTTTCATAATGAAAATGTGAGAAAGTAAAAATAAATCTGGAAATTAGAACGGAAGTGAGCCCAGCCAAGCGCTCTTGGGTTCAGCTGGGAAGAGCCAATCGTCCGTTGGTGTTCTCTCGACTCGTCGTGGGGATTTCCTCCTCCTGGGTTCACCACCTAGTTTTCCTTGTGATAGTTATTTTATACATAGCTATGAGCATAGGTGATGCTGAAAACACACGTTTAGTGTGGTTTGTCATTAAGAATTTGGAGAACTGGCTAAAGAAACCACTTGTGCAGATTTGAGATGAGCACTGCCTGCCTCAGCGTCTGTGGTAACAGCTTCATTTGGGTGCAGAGCTTGGCAGAGGTTTGAGTGACCCTGTCTCGATGGTCCTGTGTCAGAGGACAAGGTTAAACGTCACCACCGAGGGCCCTGTTGAGCCCCTGGGCCGGAAGTAACCTCCCCCGGGCTGGTGAGGCAGCCTCTGGGGGCCTTTCCTGACAAAGCCCTTCACTGAGCTTCAGTTTGGCCACCTCTGCCCTCACCTCCCTGACTGCAGGGCCTCGAGGTCTCACCACCTCCAGCCTGAGCACCCAGTGCCCAGGGGCAATTTCCCGCCTTCCCTGGGGGCTCAGGATGCCGGCTCCCGGGGCAGTGCCCGCAGCTGGGCCCCTCCTCCTGGGCTGGGGGTAAGGCTGGGCACGGCCTCCTGCTTTGTCCCACTGGCCACTTCACGACAGCTGCAGCCCACACTGCGTGGCCGCTCCTGCTTCTGTTGGATGAGGAGATGCAGGCCTTCACCGAGGCTTCCCGGCCTTGCCCCTGCTGGCCCCAAGGCTATGCCGCTTCCCCCTGCCCAGCCCCTGGTCTCTGTACAGTGTCTGTCCAGGATGTCTGTCCATCCGTCCTTGACATTCTATCCAGACGCGGCCACTGTCATCCTAGTCTGTGAGGGGTGAGCAGAGCCCAGGTGCGGTCGATGTGGAGACGCTGATGGACTTCAGTGTGCAGGGAAGTGAGTTCCTTCATATCCACAGCCTCTGCGCAGCCAGCTGGGAGCGCACCCCATTCACTGGTGGATGTGCCTTGTTTTTTAGCCCAATCGCCTACATTAGGTCAGACAAGTCACAGTTGCCTGCGTTTCCGGCTTTCGTGACCATCCGCCTCCCTCCTCTGCCTGGGGCTGAATGGTGGGGTCTGTCGTGGGTTCGTGGGAGCCTCTGTTCTTGTGAGGCCACCAGGGACTGTTATCCAGGCTGATTCCATAGGAGGAGTTTGGGGTGAGCTCCTGAGCGAGAGTTGGGAAGACTGACGTCTGCGTAAACCTTGCTTGTTCGTGGTTATTCCTCTCAGTCTTCTTAAATTCTGAAAAATTGGGGGCCAGTTTGAAATAAGGATTTAGGTATGGATTGGTGAGGAAAGAACGTTAATCTGATTGAGTTTACGTTGTGTGTGATAATTTTATGCTACCCTCGGGAAGAACTGAAGATGTTGACAGTGTTGTGAGAATCATTTCTTTCTTTCTTTCTTTCTTTCTTTCTTTCTTTCTTTCTTTCTTTCTTTCTTTCTTTCTTTTCTTTTTTTCTTTTCTCTTCTCTTCTCTTTTCTTTCTCTTTCTTTCCTTCCTTCCTTCCTTCCTTCCTTCCTTTCTTTCTTTCTTTCTTTCTTTCTTTCTTTCTTTCTTTCTTTCTTTCTTTCTTTCTTTCTTTCTTTCTTTCTTTCTTTTCTTCCTTCCTTCCTTCCTTCCTTCCTTCCTTCCTTCCTTCCTTCCTTCCTTCCTTCTTTCTTTCTTTCTTTCTTTCTTTCTTTCTTTCTTTCTTTCTTTCTTTCCTTCCTCTTTCTTTCTTTTCTTTTCTTTTCTTTTTTTTTTGATGGAGTCTCACTCTTGTTGCCCAGGCTGGAGTGCAATGGTGCAATCTCAGTTCACTGCAATCTCTGCGTCCTGGGTTCAAACAATTTTCCTGCCTCAGTCCCCCGGTAGCTGAGATTATAGGCGCTCACCACCATGCCCAGCTACTTTTTTGTATTTTTGGCAGAGACGGGGTTTTGCTTTTAAGGAGATTGTTCATTAAGTATTAATTGGTGGCCTGCCGTTGAACTAATGTTAGTGTAGTACTGACATCATCAGCCACGGCAGAAACTTACTTGGCATCCCTGGAAAAGAGAGCAGGGAAGCATAGTGCCCTGAAACCACCTCATTCTCCAGTGCTACTTCCAACTCTGAGCTGATGGTCATTATGAGTGGATCTGCCCTGAACAAGTAGTTTAGTGCAGCTGCCTTGGACAGGCAGGTTAAAAGTAACAAACCGCCACAAAACTCAGCTAATAAAATGTGAGGAGAGACATGGGGCGCCAGGAAGGGGTGAGGCCTGTCTCCCTGTGTGCCATCTGTGTGGAGACTCAGTACCTAGGGGACAGGGTTTACGCAGAGCCCCAGGTTTTTATTAGCATTTCCCTGAATAAAGTGTCACTTGTGAGCTGCGGACTGGGAAGCTTTTTCTGATGATTAGGTTTTGTAATGTGGGATCATCAGTAGGCAAGGTGGATCTGAGGGCTGTAGGATCTGGAGACTGTCCAGGGCGGCTTTCTGGGGATGACAGGCTTGTCTCGTCAGCAGTCAAGACACCAAAGAGAGTCTTTCTGAGAATAAAAGACAGAAGCTTTTAAGGAAAAAAGCAGTTTCTCTCTCTGTTTGGGAGTTGAGTGCATTTTCCTACATTTATTCGGAGATGTTCCTTGGTTCCCACCATGTGCTATTGCCCCGCTATGGGGTAGGGTCACCCCACCGCGTACCTAACCCAGGAAAACTCCTCTGCAGTGATTTCAGAGGCTGTGTGCATTTCTCTTGCCTCAATGGGTGGAGTGAGTTTTTCTTCCTACTTTTTTTAGTCAGTTTTCTTAATCTAGCGTACCTTGCGTAGAGAGCAGTCCACCTGTAACCAGTTTGTTCCTGGAGGTGCTGCAGTGACCTTGGTTACGCGAGGGCCCCGTGGCTCAGGATGGACCGAGGAAGGAGTGTGTGTGTGAGCAGTGGGCACTGGCCAGAGGCAGGGGAAGTGTGGCCACTTGTGGCTTAAACTCCCCCCATGCGCTCTACTGCACCGCTGGGACGTGAACACTCTCGCCCTGGACGTTTTCTCTGAATGCTCAGTGCCCAGGCTCTTGGGTACACAGGCGGCCCCGGGGTTTATTTGAAAAAGGTGTCATGAACAGTGAAGTAACCCACGTGCCTAAGCTTTGATTGACATGAAGGAACGTAGAGGCTGCTGAAATCCTGGTCATTTTAGAACAAAGTATTTTATTAACAGTTTTCTAAAAGAAAGAAATCGTTAAAAAATTGATCCCTGTTGAGGTAGAAGGATCTCGTCCTCATGCTTCTCAGTTCTTTCCAGAATCAGCTTCCAGTTCAGCTGCACAACAGGTTCTGCTGGTGGCTGGAGCAGCCCAGGCAGGTGCTGTTGGGTCTGAGTTCACACTGGTGCCCGTGTGGTCTCCGGTTATGGTGTGGGCTGTGGGGTCTGAGTTCACAGCATTGCCCATGTGGTCTCCAGTTACGATGCTGGCCGTGGAGTCTGAGTTCACGCTGGTGCCTGCGTTTAGAACGTGAGTTTGACGTTACTGTGGTAAGGGGTATCCTACACGTCATAATTCCTAGTCAATATCGGGTATTTAGTTAAAATAGAGTCAAGTATAGAGAGGCATTGGCCCCTCTGGCGAAAGGGCAAGGCACGGTGCTTTAGGTCCAGGTCCCCAATATCAACTATGAAAATAAAACATTGTCAACTCCAATTGCAGCCCTGTCCTCAGCGGGTCATTGTTTATGCTAACAATTATAAACAGCGTGAACTTGCTGTCCTGAGAGGCATCACACCCTTCATTCTCTCTGCAGTGCAGCTGCCTTGGTGGATGGAACATGCCCCTCCTCCCTCCCTCCACCCTCCTCTCTCCTTCTCTCCCTCATCCTCTCTCCCTTCCTCCCCCCTCCTCGCTCCTTCCCTCCCTCCTCCTCTCTCCCTCCCCCCTCTCCTCTCCATCCCTCCCCCCTCTCCTCTCCCTCCCTCCCCCCCTCCTCTCCTTCTCTCCTCTCCTCTCCCTCCCTCCTGCCTCCTCTCTCCCTCCCTCGTCCTCCTCTCTCCCTCTCTCCCCCCTCCCCCCTCCTCTCTCCCTCCTTCCCCCCTCCTTCTTCCTGTTTTCTCTCACCATTCTCCCTCCACCTTCTCTCCTGGGTGAAGGGCAGAAGAGAAGATACCTCTGGAATCTTGTGCTTCATCCAAGCAGCTTGGGGGCAGCATCAACAGCTGCAATTTGGCTGCCCCAGCAGGTGCCTCAGGGCAGCCTTTCTAATGGGAGTCCTGGAATCATGTCTTTCCTTAATGTGCCCTAAAGGCTGGAAGACATGAAGTGAAACAATGCTCCATGCTCAGTCCTGTGATTTTGTGTATTTGGACTTACTTTGAAATTAAACTAAATGATACTCAAAGTACAGCATGAGAAAAACGAAAAAACAGGCTATGGTGTTTGAAAAACAAACAAAACCGTTTGGTTTGTTGGTTTGTTCTTAGACCTTCACAGGCTCCTAGGTCACATGTTTCAGTTTCTCAGCGAGTGACATTCTCTGCGGAAGCCGTGTCAGCCTCTTGTTTGATGATGTCAGCCACAGCAGAAAGAAGCACTCCATAGGTCCTGTGCTCAGCACCTTGGCGTGAGCTCTTGCAATCTTCTGTTCATCCTCATCACAGCTCTGTGCAGTGGGCGTCCTCCTGATCCCGGTGGGAGGATGGAGGATGGAGGCGGAACGGTGAGTGACAGCAGGATCACATGAGGGGTCTCTCCCGAGGTAGAGAGGGGAACCGGCCCAGAATCTCAGTGCCCATTACGTCCTTCCTACTCCTCCTCTGCCTCTCTGTGACTGACTCAGGCTGCAGGGACAGACGTGAGTATGTGCAGAGTGTGTGTGCACCCCTGGGGGTGTGTGCTCATATTGGCAGGGAGGGATGTGAGTGTGTACAGAGCGTGTGTGCACACCTGGGGATGTGTGCTGGCATTGGCAGGGACAGATGTGTACAGTGTGTGTGTGCACACCTCGGGGTTGTGTGCTGTTGGCATGGACAGACGTGAGCGTGCACAGAGGAAGTGTACACACCTGGGGGTGTGTGCTGGTGTTAGCATAGACAGACATTAGCGTGTACAGGGCATGTGTACACACCTGGGGGTGTGTGCTTATGTTGTTTTGTAAGCGGCAAATACGTGGCCCAATGCTTCTGGCGGCCCTGCGCCCGTGCTGAGTCCGTCAGTGGCTCTCGGGTTGGGGTCTCCATCTCCCCAGACAGCACTAGAGTGTCTTGAGGTTTCAGATTCTTCCTCTCCGGTTACTTGAGCCTCCTCAGACCGAACATCAGAACCAGCCAACTGCAAACTACAAGAACATTGAAATGCATCTTCAGTAGAGAAAACAAGAGCAATTGGAATAATTTTCCAACATGACCCCGTGGTTAAGCCGTTAGATACTCCAGCTAACAGATTGAGTCACTTTAAAATTCACACCAATTAAAATGGTTGTGAGAGTTGCAGAGCTTTACCGCTAAACCTTGAAATAATTGAAGAGTTCTGCTCCACTTGCTTACAAACTGGGGTTGGGGATAACTTTCAGTCCAAAGTAGTAACCTTCTAAATCCAGCTTAGATGCGAGGCTCCCACTCACACAGGAAGAGAGAGAGAGACCCTTGATTATTCTCCTGTTTCAGATACTTTGTCATTTTTTTTGTATCCTGATCATCACTTCTGCTTTTCCAATTCAAACTAAAGGGAGTTTAGTTCTGTTTTGGAGAAGCTGTGGTTAGTGGTTTCTTTTCATGGTTTGCTTAATCTCTTAAGTCTGGCACTTACATTTATCCAAATGGACTTTTCTTTTGTAAGACGGTGCCATAGCCCAGGGTTTCTCCCTCCATATCTGCTCCCCAGGAGGCCCCCTAGGAATGGGCGCTAGAGATCCAGCCCCTCTCCGTGTGCCATTTTCTTTGAGTCCAATGTGGGTTTGGCTTAGAGAAGAAAAGAGGCCTCCGGGTTAGGTGCCTCTGACTGCTTGCTTGTGAAATATTTAATGATAAGGCGACTTCCAAACTAATTTTACACATTAATAGTTGTAACTTAAAGTATCACTGCAGTCATAAGAACAAGAAACACTCCCATAAAGTAGATAGGCAGAAAAAAGCCATAAAAGTTTAATAAAGTGCAAATAAAATGGTGTTGTAAGAATGTACAGTGGGAAATGTTCTCAGTCCAGCCAGATCGGCTGTGGCGTCCTCCTGTAAATACATTCAGCCACGTGTGGCCCTGATCGCAATCAGTACTGTGAATTGTGATCCAGAATGTTCTTGGGGGCCGATACCTGGACTGTGCCAGCAGCTGAGTCTGATTGGACGTCACGGCGGTGATGTGCTAGGCGTGGCCAGCTGGGCCGAGGGGTGGCCACCTGTGCACTAGCCACGTGCAGCTGTTATTCTTGTGATGGAGTTGCACGGGGCGTGGCCTGTCCACCTGGGCTACTTAGAGTACCGGGAACCCAACCTCTGGTGGGTGCCTCCTGACATGGGAGCTGTCTTTTTTATCCAGGGCCCTCTGGCGCTGCAGACCCTGAGTGCACGGGGAGGCAAAGGAGGGCTCTGCTGGGCCATGGAGGTCCCCAAGCAGGTGGTCACTCATTGCTTGTGGAGTGGTCCATGGCCTGTGAGTTTATTCCCGGGGTCTGTGTGAGCGAGGTTAACCAGTTCACAGCTGGGCACTTACCCCTTACACAGGTGATACTAGTTAAAGTGGAATCTATATTAGCTCGCACGGGAGCGTGTGAGGAGCTGGGAGGGTGGTGAGGCTTGGCCTTAGCACTGGAGCCCGGGCTCCTGACGTTCTGCCTCTTCCTGTTGCGGGGCCATCAGGGCCGCTGTGGGTCCTGAAGACAGTAGGTGCCATATGGACCAGGGGATGTGGAAGCCTCTAGAGGCTGCGGGAGGCAAGGAGACAGTCGCTTCCCCAGAGCCAGCCCTGCCGACACCTCGACGTTAGCTGGTGGGACCTGTTTTGGACTCCAGCTTTCAGAAATGGGAGAAAATAAGTCAGTGTTTAGGACGCAAAATTTGGGGTGATTTAGTGGAGAAATAGAAAACCAGCCCACGAAGGTGCACGCATTGAAATGTGCTGTGTCCAGGTGTTCACAGTGGCGTGAGGGGGATGGCGTCAGGGTTCTGGGAACTGTGCCGTTTTACTGAAGGAAGGGGGCTCGCCACGCCTTTCCTCATGTAACTGAAGGTATGTATGCCTGCCACACTGCCCAGGAGACAGGGACTAGAATTCTGACTATTTCTTATGGGAACCAAGGTCAGAACATGGTGAGGGCTGAAACGAGCTTCCTACAGCCTGAACTGGGCAGAGGAATCGCAAGTAGTTTGTGTTTTTCTACACATACCTGTCCTTTCAGGTTTTGTTAAGTTCTGGAAAAAGGGAGAAGCCAGGCACACCTCGGCGACGGACAGTGTTTCTGGAGGTGGTGTGGCTTCAGCCTGAATGTGGCCGTGTGGCTGGGAGGCTCAGAAACTGCCCTCCAAGAGCACTCATCTGTTCCTTATTGCACTAATACCTCATTTACAGAAATCCACAGAAATTACAGAGCAGTGCGGGAGGCCTCTGGTCTGGATGGCTTTGTGTGGACCGAGGTCACGGGGTGTTGTCCCAAGTGCTTATCCTGATCTGGCAGAGGCTCTGTTCCCAAATGATTATGCCACAGTTTCAGAGCCTATATCTGAGTGATAGTCTTTTAACTTTGTTGCATAAAAGCAAACAAAGTATGTCTTGAGAGTCTAAAAATCCGTTTAGTAGTCATGGCTGTAAACTCATACATGGGGCATTGGGATGGAGTGAAAACCACCGTCACCTGGCGTGGACGCTGTGTGGTATTCTGTGTGGTGGCCTGCTCGTGCCTTGAGCTCCATCTGCAGTGTGAACAACAGCTGTGCATTTGAAAAATGTGGGCAGGTCAGCTTGCTCCTCCAGGGGCCTGCAGGCGTCCGGGCGAGAGGCCTGGGATGAGGCCACGTCAGTGGGAAGGATCTTGGTTGTGTCAGCAGATATGTCTGTCTTTACAGGCCCGCAAGCCAGCCAGAACCCAGTTTTCCTTTGGTCATCTAATGCCAGAAAAAACCCCATTTCTTAGAGATTCTCGTAATTTGTTAATGAACCATTTGATCATACATAAGATGTTATAAATGCATGAGGCTTTATAACTTGGCAGATGAATAACTCGCATGTTATGATTGAATCAAACTGTTGAAGATACTGGTTTCACTTGAAGATTTTTATCATTTTTTGCGCAAATCAAATGCCAGTAGCATTTTGAAGGAGTATTTTGGAATCGTAAATACAGTGGGACAGTGCTGTGTCTCTGCGATGCTGGTGAGGTGTACGTGACCTCAAGCTCTTGGAGCTTACAAATAAGATTCCTAAATTGTCACACCTGCAGTGCTGGAAGTCAAAGTGGATTTCTGTAAAGGAGGTATTAGTGCAATAAGGAACAGATGAGTGCCCTTGGAGGGCAGTTTCTGAGCCTCCCAGACTCCCCAGGAGGAAGCGGGAGAGGGAGGCAGTTACCCACCAGAACCTGGATGGTGGAGCTGAGTTTGCTGGTGGCCCTGCGTGGCAGGTAATTAATTACGTGCAATAAGGAACAGGTGAGCGCCCTTGAGGGCGGTTTCTCGCTCTGCTTCGGAACTGCAAGTGGAAGACGCCCCAAAGTGGGGGTGGGGGGTGTGGTTGGTTATCCAATGGGGCCGGATTTGCTGTTGGCCGCTGTGTGGCAGGTCACTGCGGGGAGCGATGGGAGGTGAGTGGAGTGGGAATAGAGGATGCACCCTCCACAGCTACTGCTGGGAGTTGGCGCTGGTAGCAGAGGGGGCATAGAGGGATTCCCATGAGGGGCAACACGGCTGGGGTCCCACGTGTGCTGGACGCTGAGGTGTGGCTATATGTGATCTCAGTCTCCAAAGCCGTCCTGGGAAGTGGGTTCAGTCACCTTCCTTTCTCACATTTGAGAAATCTCCGGCTTACATCACAGCTGGGTAGGTTGGAACTAATGTCTCAGGCAGGACGTTGGCCCCAGAGCCCAGATCTTACTCCCCCACCTGCTCTTTTCAGTTCACCAAGCTTGTAGAGAGGGGTGTGTGGTGGTGGGGGACGATTGAGAAACCAACACAGTAAAATGGGGGAAGGAAATAAACCAGGTAGGAGACACAGGCAGTGCTTGGGAGGTCTGTGCGGGGTGTGGGTGGCACCTCTGGGCCTGTGAACCCCGTTCTGTGCTCTCGGCTTGCCCAACCTTGGCCCTCAGCCATATGCTGTGCACTTTAGGTGAAATCTCAGTCCCTCGAGTGATGCAGGCATCTTTTCTCCCTGGCTTTGCCTCTCCTTAAATCATGGAGTCTCAGTGGGGATGGTGGGGTGGTTGGTGGTCCATGGAATTTGCCCTCCACTTCCCCATCCTTGTCCTGTCCTGTCTGGCCTGTTACCTGTGTCTATGTCTCTTCAGAGCCTGCAAATGAGTGGAGGCCACGGCAGCCTCTCGCTGATTGGCCTCTCAACTTTTTTATTCATCAGAATCGTGTTAAATGCTGATTCCTAGGTACCCCATTAGACTGTCTACGCCTGCCTGGCATGGGTACTTTGGGGAAGGTACAGAGGGTTGCTGGGCTGTTCCAAGAGGGAATTTGCATTTGTAGAATGTCAGCTGTGGTCTTTCCAGCACTCTACTTTCCACGCACACATGGCATTAAACCTGGAAAACGTCTGGGTGCTGTGCTGGTGAGGAAGCCCCGGCTGGACGAGGGGCTGCTGGGGCTCGGACTTGATTCCTGGGCTGGGGGCTGTGGGCTTATTCTCTTCAGTGGGTCTGCTGATGGGACGCCCTGGGAAGTCCTGCTGTGCACTCGGGGAAGGTGCAGAGACACGCTCGGGAAATACAGACCATGGATTTAAAAATTCCTACTGGAATATCTTTTATGAGCAAAGTAATTTGCATCTAACTGTAGACAATCATTGCTTGAATAATTGATTTGTTTACCAAATTGGTCCTATGAACAGAATAAAGTTTTCATTCATGCCTTGTCTATAACGTAAATAGGAGCTATTACTGCAACCTAAATTAGCTTTAAATTTTGTATCAGATTGCAGTCCAGATTACAAACGGCTGCTTGATAATCTAATTGATAAAACAGAGGAATTTAGTGCTTGGAACCCAGAGTGAAGGGAACAGAATTGCTTTGGTTTCTCAAAAGCGTGTGACTGAGGGGTGACCTGGGGTGAAGAGAAGTGGCTGGAGTCATTACACTCGAGGAGATGATCTGCCCCAGCCTTTCTCAGCTGTCTTCTGGATAAAACAAAAGGGCGATAAACAGAAAAATTCAGCACTGAGTTCATCTATTCCCTGAGCTGCTCATATGGTCATTAATGTGACTGGGCTGTATCTGTGAAGCCTCCATACAGGCACAAAGGAATTAGGCTAGAGTAAGGCGGCAGGCGACCTCTGGCGTCTGTGCCACGTGTCATTTCCTGAAGCCCTTTTGGGCGAAATGACAGTCGCAATGTCTGTTGTTCAGAGGAGTGTAATCTCACGTATGAGATACAGATTTTAAACGATGGAGATTTTAAACACCAAAACCAGGAAGCTTGGTGGGAGTGGCTGTCTTCCGAGTGGTTTTCTGTGCTGCCATGGACGAGGCGTGGATGTGTCATCCGTTGGTGAGATCCACTGGTGAAGGGGCTAAGCAAACCCTGGGGGGAGGCGGTGAAACTACATCTCTTCTGGCATCCCTAGTAAATACGTTTTGTAAAACCTGTGAATTTGACCCTAACCCTGAGTGTTGAAGTCTGGTGCAGTGTCTTGAGCCCTCTTCTGCCTTGAGGGTGAGTGACTGTAAATGACCGATTCCTCAGTGATGAAAGTTCAAATTTAGCTTCCCTGAGGAAGCCAGACCTCAGTCACCCGTGTCTCCATTAACACTGCGGTCCCTACTCAGGTGGCTGCAAGTTTCCAGGCCCTCCTTGGAGACAGAGCCGTGCGGTGCTTGATGATTTGATAACATCAGCCACCTTCTGTCTAATCACGGTACAAATGATTCTCCTACAAGGAAATGGATCTGGTTTCTTCCCTGATCATTGGAAGCAGCAGTCCGCCTAGGGACTGCACCGTCCTCTGCACTTTCACAGCAAAGCCTGTGTCTGTCTCCGAGGAGTGTCATGTGTGTCGTGGGAATCGTGGGAATTGCCTCCTTAATTCTTTCTGCTTTTGAGGGCTCGGACAGCTCTGCCTGTTTCACCCAGGACGAACAGCGGGTGGTCTCTGGCTGCTGTGGGACTAGGGCTTGGGGTGCATCATCACATCCGGTGACCTGTCCAGGTGGGCATATTGTCTTGCCTGTTGGCTGAGGCAGCTGTGATGCCATGGGGGTCATGCTTGTATCAGGGCCAACCCAGTTCTTCCCGTGCACACTTCTGCTGCTGGAGTGGCTTTCCTTATGATGACGTGTTGAATTAGGGTGGAGAATGCAGAGAGGCTCTGGGCCTCTCCTTCCCATTCTTACTCCCTGGAGCTGTGATGCTGGACAAGGGAGCCCACAGGCAGAGGCTCCTTTAAATTTAATTAGAATAAAGATTTGATAACATAGCCAAACACATTTGAAAAGAGCTTCACAGATTAAATTCCGGATTCAGCCCTTCAGGCCCAGTGGCCACGTTCTGGGGCTCAGCAGCTGTAGGTGGCTGTTGTCTTTCTGTGTTGGCTTAGGAGATTGGGACGTTTCTGGTTCAGCAGGCAGTTCTCTTGAATGGCTCTGCCTGTGGTGAGGGCACCTTGGCTGGAGAGCCTCGTGGGGATCCCTTAGGCCTCTGGCTATAGCCAGGCTGCACGGTTCCTGTACCCCGTGTCCTCTGCAGGCCCAGAGCTATCCCACCACAGAGTCAGCACTGCTAGACTTGGGTAGTGTGTGCAGACAGCAGAGGGGCATGTCTGGGTCTTGCAGGGGCTGGGGTGACTGGCCTCTTTGGCCAGGAGCCCGTTTCCGAGTCTTCAGGGGAAATGCATCCACCATCCACACCGTGCACCAGAGGAAAACTGTAGGCTTCTCTGTGGGTGGTGAATTGAGATCATGCAGAGTGACTAGGCTTGGGCTCCTGACCAGCGTGAAATCTGATACCTTTAGGTGGAACCTGACATGCCTCCATGTGTACATGGCAAAGAGAATGCAGCGTTGTCAGCTTGAATCCAGATGTGCTCCCGTTTTGAGGTGGAAGGTTCTGGGAGTATTGGCCATTGGTGATTGTCCTGCCATGGAGGACTTTGAATGCAGGCACTGGTTTAGGATAACCCTGGTTTCCTGGTCCTGTATGTGGGCATCCCTGAATATCCCGGGCTGGAGGAAAGCAGGGCAGATGGGAGGGTGACAAGAGGTCAGGTGTTTCCAGCTCTGGGGAGTGATGCCATCAGACGGCTGAGATCAGGTGGCCGGGGAACAAAGCAGGGATGCATGGAAATGTCATGTTTCCTGGGGCATGGGGAGGACCTGTTGAACTCTATTCCTGGGCAACAGTTCTTCCATTCTCAGGAATCTGTGCCATTGTAACTGAGTAGCAAATTCTAGAATTGCTCTAATTACTTACTGTTAAGTCCCCATCCCAATTACCATGAATTAGCAACAGTGATAACAGTTTGCCTGCTCAAACCTTACTAAGAAAAACCAGTGGAACTAGTTTTAGTTGCCTCGAGTTCCCTCCAAATCGGATTCCTTAGCGGCTTATGTCCCCACAGCTGCTGCAGTTCTTCCTGGGCCTGGCAGGCACATTCCAGACATTGACATCTCAGGTCAGATGCAGGCGTGCATATTATAGAAAATCGCACTGTGCTGTGATTGGCTTGAGCTGACGTTCTCTAGGTGAGAGGCGGAGGCCGAGGACCTGTGAGGGACTGTCTTGAGTGTCCTCTCATTGACTTGGAGCAGATGCACATCTGTTCTTCAAAAGTTCTAATGGGATGAAATTAGAAATAGGAATTTTTAAAATTCATGTGTTACGAACTCTGTTCAGTGACTTCCTCTGAAATGAGAGACTATTTGCAGATGAGGCATTCAGACTGCAGCTCTCCTTAGAACTGTCCTAGACCTCGATGCCGTCCTTTGGCGTCTTCCTGGGTGTGGGGTGCTCTGCTTGAAGCAAAACCACGTGGTCTCTGCATCACTACTGCAACCAGCTCAACGTACACACCCACGGGGAGGGGGGCCAGATCACTTAACATTTTAAATGCATTTAACATTAAACCAGCAAGTCAGCCAGTGCTTTCTGTAACCAAGCTGCCTGGCTTATGGGAACCTGACACTTAATTTTTCGGGAGAGAATACTTGCTTCTGTGGAGTGTCAATATTTGTCTCATTTGTTGAGACTCTGCTCAAAGTGATGAACGTGTGTAAATTAGGACCCTTTTGTGTAAATTGGGCCACAGAGCTCTCTAGGCACAGTCAGGGGAGTAAACGGCTGTGAAAGATGCCGCCTGATGTGAGCCGTGACCAGGCACTTTGGAACCTGGGATCCCATCTCCAGCCTTTCAAAGGACGTAGAGGAATCGGCCTGATGTGAGCCCTGGCCGGGCACTTTGGAACCTGGGATCCCATCTCCAGTCTTTCAAAGGACATAGAGGAATATAAAATGCAGATGGGTGAGTTCATATTTTGGGCATCTCTGTTCTTTTGAAATCAAAGTGCAAAGAAAAAGTTTTGCCTTGAGGTCTTACCCCATCCTTGTTTTTCTCCTGAGGTTTTAACATTTTCTTAACTGCTTTTTTCTCCCCCGATCCTTGGGGAACTTCTAACTTCATATCTTCTTAAAAGATACGGTTAAATTCAACACTGAAATTTGAAAACATACATTCATATTATTTTTCTTTAAACTGATGTATCTGACATTGGTGAAGAACTAACTGGGTGTATTGGTGTATTTTTATTTTTTTGAGACAGTCTTGTTGTGTTGCCCAGGCTGGAATGCAGTGGCGCGATCTTGGCTCACTGCAGCCTCACCTCCTGGTTCACGCCGTTCTCCTGCCTCAGCCTCCTGAGTAGCTGGGATTATAAGTGCCTGCCACCATGGCTGGTTCATTTTTGTATTAGTAGAGATGGGGTTTCAACATGTTTGCCAGGCTGGTCTTGAAATCCTGACCTCATTTGATTCGCTCACCTTGGCCTCCCAAAGTACTGGGATTACAGGCATGAGCCACCACACTTGGCCTGGGATATTCTTGATTGTAACTGTAATAGATGTCTTTAATAAAAACAAAACAGAACAACAACAACAACAAACAGCTGTCTGAAAAGACCCAAAATTAAAGAGCTCACTTGGACAGGGATTCAAACACCAGTTGAATGGCCTAGCACAAACCATAGTTACATGGGCCACTCGGCCTGTTAGATCCTTAGGGTATTTGAAGTCGTGGGGATATTTGCATTTCTGCTTCTGGATATCGTGTCAGTATGAATTCGGCTAGTGTTTGAGGGCCAGGCTCAGATCCAGGAAAGCAAGAGCCCCTGCCCTCAAGGCACTTCTCTTCCGTGTGTGTGTGTGTGTGTTAGGAAAATAGAAAGCATAAGATATTTTTTTCAATGAGCTGGGAAGATGGAAAAATAAGCTTAAGATGTTTACTTGTTCAGAAGAAGGGAAGTGCAAGGAATACTCAGCTTTGTTGCTGCTGAAGGAGGCCCCTGGCGGAGGATATTTCAGAGGTGGAGTTTGTCTGAGAAAGGTGGCAAGAGGCAAATAGGATGCCCCATCTGGTTTGCCAGAGATGGAGAAAGTCCGTATCCCCAAAACAGCCTCGGCATTCTGGCAAAGGCTTTGGAAAACCAGCTAGGGTGTGGGACGTTGTTGGCTGCTGGGTAGAAGGAAAACATTGCTGGTCCTGAGGACTGTACTGTTCTTCCACTGCTATAAAGAACTACCTGAGGCTGGGTAATAAGGAAAAAAAAGGTTTAATCGGCATACAGTTCTGTGGGCTGTACAGGTTTCTACATCTGGGGAAACTTAGAGTGGAAGGTGAAGGGGAGACAGGCATGTCTTCACATGGCTGGAAGGGGAGAGAGAGTGAAGAGGAAGGTGCCATGCACCTCCAAACAACCAGATCTCAGAACTATCATGAGGACAGCACTAGGGGGATTGTGCTAAACCATTAGAAACCACCCCCATGAGTCAGTCACCTCCCACCAGGGCTCACTTCCAACAAAGGGTTAGAGTTCATGAGATTTGGGTGGGAACACACAGCCACACCATGTCAGGCTTCCCATTCTTCTCCTGCACATGCTTCGCAAATGGTTCTGTCATTGGTTTTTGTTTTTGTTGATACATAATATGTGTACATATTTTCAGAGTGCATGTGATATCTTGATTCATCCCTATATTGATGAAATCTGTGTACTTGGGATGTCTTTCACTTTAAATATTTTCTTTTCCTTATGCTGGTAATGTTCAAGTTATTCTCTCCTAGCTGTTTTGAAATACACAGTAGATGACCCACTGCCATCCCCCTGCTGATTTATCAATAGTAGGTCTTGTGCTCCCATTAGGCTGTGTGTTTGTGCCCGTTACGAGCCTCTGCCTATCCTGCTTATGAGTGGACTCTGCTGGGCCCTGTTGACCACCTCCTCTTGGCCTCCATGAGATCTGCTCTCAGCTCCTGCTTATGAGTGAGAACATGCTCCGTTTCTTTGCTTGGCTCGTTTGCTTAACGTAATGTCCTCCAGCTCCATCCATCCTGTCTCTGATGACAGGGATCTCAGGTGTATGGTGGAGTATTGCTCCTGTGAATGTTCGGGCCACTTTCCCTTCATCCCCTGTTGACGGGGACTCAGGTGATTCCAGATCTTGGCTGCTGTGGATGGTGCTGCATTGAAGCTGAGAGCAGTCACTGGCTTTATACTCGGGACGTGAGCCACTTTGATGTTCTCAAGCAGCCATTCCCCAAAGTCCTCCGTGGAATGCTGCATTCCTTTGTGCCCATGGTTTCCACTAGGACGAAGAGCTGGGAAGGGGCTTCGAGTGAACCCTTGGGTTTCTGTCTTTAATTGGTACCCAGCTGCACTGACCAAGTGGGGGTCCCAGTGACCCCGGACACTGCCTCACATAAGGTCCAAAGATGCAGTTAGGTTCTTTTTTTAACTTAAAAAACAAACAAACAAACCCTTTTGACCTGATTAAGCTATAGCGTTATCAGTTAGAGTTTTTCATATTGGAAAGGTGTATATTTTATTTTCTAAGAAGGAAAGAAATCCTGTTAAATACTCTAACTACAGATTAAATCATGTCAAGGAAAGAGGTACTATTTTGGGGGAAAATTATCCCTTCATGTCAATGATCAAGGAGAGGACTTAGATTGTTTAATTGAGTTAATTATGAAATCTCAAGTGGTTTTGAGAAGATGAGCTGTGGATGCTGCAAGACATGAGACTGATGGTGATTTAATGTGAGTCAGCCCTGACAGAATGTGGCTAATAGTTAAAGCTTGCTCCAGTGTTGCTTGATAGATTGTAAGTTAATGTAAAGATCTGTTTGATGCTTTTATTTTACAAACTATTATGGAGAAAAAGTTTGACAGCCAAGGAACCACCTTCAACCAATTTCTTCCTACTTTCTATCACTAGAAAAATTTGTCCTGTTAATTCCAGAATTTACTTTTGAAAAGTTCCTGTAAGGAGAGCAGAGGTATTGGTGATTGAATAGTGACTTGAATTTAGGTGAAGATCGTTAAATATTTCATAGTCATGTTTGTCTTGGTGGTTTTAGCAATTTTACATTAAATTTAGAACTGCGAGTGAAACCAAATGTGTTCTTTTGCTTTTGTGATACTCCTTTGTATGACTATACTGGTAAAGAATGATAAAATGTGTATCGGGTATTTTTTCTGTGTAGATATTAGGATTTTGAGGGGAACAAAGTAATCATTCTTCTAATAGACATTGTGCTGCGTGTTGGGTGCTTTGTATATTAGTTGAATCACTATAATGAGGACAACTTGAAAGTTTGTTTCTATACAAGATCTTTTATAGCTGACTTGTGTTACGCAAAATCCTTCATCCTCTAAGAAGACTAAGCAATGGGTTGGAGGAGAGGTTTAATCACCCATTAGGTTTATTCTAAATGCCCAGAATTGAAAGCAAGTACGAATTATGTTTTTGAAGTGTGGTGTGTGTGTGTGTGTGGTGGACTCCTTTTTAGGTCACGGGAGGGAGGTAAAGCAAAGATCAGATTTGCTGATAAACATTTGTGCATATGCTAGTGGAGAAGTCAGATGACTTGACTGCACCTGCGTACTCTGATTTTGGTTTTGTTAGTGTCTGTAGCTACAAGCCACAGCCGCCTCTGGGACTCACCCTGAGGGGCTGTGATGAGGGTTATTACAGAGTTGTGTGTCTTAGCGAATGGCACAAACGGTCTTGTGGGCCTACTTTGGCTTTGTTTGAATCTGTAGATTGTTAAACTAAGTTTAACATTTTGAGGATTATAAATTGTGATTCTTGTCTAAGAAGAGGTTTCTGTTGTCTCTGAAGACAGGACCCACAATACAGATGGTCCCTGGCTCCCAATGGTTACATTTGTGATTTTTTTTTCAACCTTGTGATGGTGTGAACTAGTCACACTCAGTGCATTGTTCGGCCCGAGATGGGCTGCCTCTGGATGAACCCATTGTAAGTTGAAACTATTATGTCAAATGCACTTTCTATTTAGGATATTTTCAGCTTACGCTGGGTTTATTGGAACAGTTTCATCCCACGGTAAGTCAGGGAGCATATATGCTCATAAAAGTAGAGAGAATCTCATAGATACCATGAGATATAATGTCTCTGATGTTATAGAGATACGATGAAAACAATCAAGTGGGACTTGGAAGCCTTGGAGGGACTCACATGGGCGGCTCCTGGAATGCAAACGTGAGCGCCACTGGCTTCTGGATGTGACATCTGTGCCTTCTGCTTAGCCCAGTGGGTTATTGGCTGCTCCCGAGGGCAGAGAGGTCCAGCGTTCCTGTGTTTAGGTGTTTGAGCTGCCTTAAGAGGCTAGGTCAATTCTCACTGGTGTCTTCAGGGCTTTAGGTCTTCTGAACAAGCAGGAGGAAGTACGATTTTGTAGAGCTTTGGAAATCTCAACGGACTTCAGGGCCATCCCCCTTGGCAGGAGAGAGCTCCACTGGAGGTGAGCAGGGTGCCATGCGTGCCTGTGCTGGGCCCAGACGTGTACGGAGGTTGTGAGGGCCACAGGACGCAGATCGGTCTTGGTTCACAACTGGTGTCAATGGCCACGCAGCATTTCTGCCAGGTACATGACTGCGGGGACTTGGGTTTTGGGGTGTGCGTCCTGGTTGCCTAGTTGCTTGGAAGACCCCCATTCAGACCCCAGCCTGAGTCACCGTGACAGGCCTCCCGCTTCACACGCCACACGGAAGCCGTGGCGTCGGTCACTGACGCCCACCAGCTGTCAGATGTGCGTATATATCTTCCCTGGTCCCGTGATGTGTCTTGTTTTGAGGTTATAGTAAACGTTCTTTAAGAGGGGTTTTGGATTTTTTATGTTGTTTGCAAGGAGGCAGCAGGGAGTGCTTGAGCAGTGAGATCCCCTTCCCAACCAATGCAATTTCAGATCGCAGCAGGTAATTAGGGCAGCGGAGCTGTGGGATCACCTACCCAACCAATGAGAATTCGGATCACAGCAGGTAATTACGGCAGAGGGGTGGGTGGCAGAACCCTGAACTGTGGCTGTTTCTGGTGTCTTGCCCCGGACAGAGCGTGCTGGGGCCTCCGTGGTCCTCTGTGGGGTGGGTGGAGCACATGAGCTGGGTGCTGCTGGGCTGTGACTGGCTCCCCAGTCCGGGGTTTATGCAAGACTCGTTCTTAAGACAACTTGGAACCCAGAAAGCAACATGAGGAGAACGGGTTTGTGCGTTTCTGGATCCTTGGTGCTTCCCAGTCTCAGACGCTGTGCAGGCTCTGAGGGATCTCGCCGGGAAAACTTGAACAGTTGGCCCCCGGGGTGGAGTGGGGCTGCAGCGGGTCTTGCAGAAACTGGAAGTGGGGGTGAGTGTGCAAGCAGGACCTTTCAAATGGGCTCAGCAGGCTGCATCTGTGGAAATGGTGCCACCTAAAGCAGGGCTCTGGCCAGCAGGGCCTGAAAGGCTACAGCGGGCTCTGTTTCTGCTGTCTTGAGAGAGTCTCTGCACGGTTTTCCTTGGTCTTTGTCTATTTGGAGGACGCTTCCCTCTTTCTTGGGCTTACCAAGTCTTCTGAGCTGCCTTGTTGAGTATGACAAAGCCCTGAGAAGGCATTTTTATCGCATAATTATGTTATCATGGTGGCTGGATAAATGACCTGCAAATGTGGGTGACTCAGTAGCTCTGAGGGTGCTCAATATCCAAGACAGGTGGGAAGAAAATGTTCAGGCAGGTGTCAGAGAATCTGTTCTCTGCTTCACACTGGGGCCCTGGTTTGCTGACAGTCTTTGCACTCGATCCAAAATGGGGATAATGAAGTCTCACGGATTCGGCTTCAGCTGAGAGCTGCCTCCAGCACAGTCTTGTGTGAGTAAGAGTTTATAGGTTTGGTGCAAAGGGCGGGCTTCAGTTGATCTTATTTGTGGTGGTGCTTATGGTGGCTTTTCCGTAAGGAATTTAGAGTTTATTAGCTTTGGCAAGGGAATCCTGAGTGATAAAGTGGAAGAATGCTTCAGGAAATTCTGGAACCTGCAGTGAGTTTGGAATCTGTATGAAATTGAGATTTAGATTCTCACGATTTCCTAATGCTACCCCGAAACCCAGTAGTTGAGACAGTCGTAGAGCTTCAGTTGTGCTGCCCCGGTTCCCCATTTTAAAAGGAACATGTTGCTTTCATCTAGAATGTTCTGAGCTCTGAGTGCTGCCAGCGGAGTTTCCAGCTCTCTGCATCAGAGGGGAAGCCAGGACTGCGCTCACGGTGTCGCGGCAGCTGGGAGCTGAACCTGGACCTCAGGCACGTGTGATGCTGACCATTTTCTGTAAACTCCAAGGGTGCAGTGGTCCTCTTGGCACTGTACAGTCTACTGAAGCTTTTGATGTGTCTGTACTTTATAGATTTTTCAGAAGTAGAAGGCCTTTTCCCACACCCTTGGGCTGAGTTTTGTCAGAGGCTGGTGTGTGGGAAGCACCACACCCACATTCTGACAGCAAAGACTCTGGTGCCCAAACGAGGTCAGAGTGGAAATTTGTTTTTCCTTCCCTCCAGTCTGGTCCAGCTGCTCCCTGCTTGGCCAGAAGAAAATCATGCTTATCCAAGTCATAGGCAAACCCCCGAAGTCAAACATTTGTCTTTTTTCTTTAATATACCCATTTAGTTTTTATGGGACGATAGATGGAGAAGTGTTTTTTAGGGGAAAAGTAATTTCTTTAATTACAGAGAACTTTTTGGACAAAAACTGTAATCAAGAAGCTATTGTGTAATAAGATCTAGTTAAATACTACAGTTGAAAGCTCTTTATATTTGATCTTAAACTTGGGCCTGGTATGCCTGTCCGCACGCTCGTGCTCATGACGCCAGGCTCAGCTGTGAACTACAGGCACGGTACAGACTTTCTGGTTGCTTTTTTGAAAGTCTTACTGCTTGGCCTCTCGGACTCAAATGTTGAGTTAGGTTGATTCTGTTCAGAATGTTCATCCCTCCGTCTAGGGTCCAGTCATCTTTCAGGAAGGAACCGTCTTCCTCATCTTTGTCCCCTACAGTATTGTATATTTAATAGTTAAATATTTATAGGTTACATGGGTGACTGATCTGTTCATTAGGAGGAAAACAATGCCAATTTTTACATCATTATAATGGACTTGTTAAATGACTGTTAGTATAATGAAGTTTCCATGGCAAAAGAGGCTTTGCAGATGTGACTGTAACGGACAGTGGGATGGGGGAGGACCCTGGGTTGTCCAGGTGGGGTCTAGCGTCCTCATATGTGCATTGATGGGAGGGAGTACGAGAGTCTGCCTCAGAGGAGGAGACCTGAGGATGAGATAAAGGCCAGAGGGCTGTGGGGCTGAGGGCGGGGGTGGGGTAGGGGCCGGAGGGGCATGGGCCAAGGGTGGGGCAGGGGCTGGAGGGGTGCAGGGCTGAGGCCGGGGCAGTGGTCAGAGGGGTGTGGGGCTGTGAACCAAGCTGCATGGTGGCCTCTACGAATTGGGAGACTCCAGGCAGGAGCACAACCTACTGACCCCTTGACTTCAGCCCTGGGACTCCTGACTTCCAGGGCTGAGAGGAGGTTTGCGTTTGTGGTAATTTGTTGCAGCAGCAATAGGAAGTTAATGCAGTGTATCTGTTCTTCACCTCCAAACCTTTGAAAAGTAACCCTGTTGTATCGGCCTTTTGTGTGCCCTAAATTCTAATGAGATGGTTTGTAGGAAATAACGGACACAAACGGTGGCAGAACACAAAGTTGGACAGAAGCAGTGTCTTCTGTGGTTCTGTAGTTTGGGTCTGTGAGGTTAGATTTCGGTCAGGGTGTGTGGTCTTGTTCAGCGTATACCTGGAGTACTTGTTCAGAGCTCCTGGGGGAGTGGTCTTTAACACTGTTAGGATTAAAACTTCAAGCACATCAGGGCCAGAGTTCCTGAGTCAGTGTTAGGCGACCTTTGAATAAGAGTTGGCATGTAGAATCTGCCCACTTTACTAGCATGAAGCAGCAAATTTTTTTTTTTTTTTTTTTTTGAGATCGAGTCTCGTTCTGTCACCCAGACTGGAGTACAGTGGCTCGGCCTCGGCTCACTGCAACCTCCGCTGCCTGTACTCAAGTGATTCTCCTGCTTCAACCTCCTAATTGCATGATTTTTTTTTCTGTTTTATATACTTAGTATATGACAACTCTGCAAACTTTATCAATACAAATGACATGCCAGAACTTATGAGAATCCCGCATTTTCCCATGCAAATTAGTAGTGATGTGGAATTCCTGGGCTGGTTTGGTTTTATAAGACATAGGGGCGGATTCTTTGCCTAATTTCTGTGGAGCTAACAATTGTTAATCACCCAAAACTCTTACCTCCCCCAACAGCTCAGGTGAGGGGGTTACCCCCGCTGTCATGATGAGAGGCAGGAGACTGAGGCTTAGGTGAGCAGGTGACACATTACTGTCCAGCCCGACCCACCCCGTAGTTTCCTGCCATGGCTCAGCTATCTTCCTACGAGAAAGGACAGACACCCTGGTGCTGGGTAGAATTCCTTGTGAACCCCTTTGCATCCTCCAGGGAGTTCTTGCTTTACGGTGGTGGCTCATGGGGAGGCCTCTGGCCCACTGAGAAAGTGACTCATGTTGTAACATTACTGTCTCTCTGTCCGGCTGCTGTCGATTGGGTGATTTGTAAAGAGACATTTATTGCTCACAGCTCTGGAGGCTGAAAAGTCCAAGGTCAAGGCAGTCCAAAGTCAAGGCACCTGCACATCTGGTGTTCCAGGGCCTGTGGCTTACAGACGGCAGCATCTCACCGGGTCTTGCGTGGCAGCAGGCGTCTCATCGGGACTCATATGGTGGAGGAGCAGGAGGGCTCCTCCATCTCCCAACAAGGACACCAACCCCAGTCCTGAGAGCAGGACCTCCCAAAGGTCCCACCTCTTAATGTATCCCATCGGAGATGGTTTCAGCATGAGGTTTTGGGGACATTCAGGCCAAAGCCATTGCTCTGCCACGGTGTTAGGGCTGCATGGCATCATTACTGCAGCAGAGCCACAGCCTTCTCATGTGCATTTGCTGCAGGAGGAAGACGCAGGTGCCTGTGCATGTTGGGGTTCAGTGCCAGAAGTTGAGACCCTCTGGGAATCTTAGCAGGAGGAACTTAAGGCTTTGAGAACTGACACCTTAGGACTGTACTTTTCTTCAGACTGTAAAAACCTTGGTGTGTGATAATACTGAACATTTCCTGAGCCCTGTGATCCTGTAAAACAGTGGTGGTTAAGACATTCCCCCTCCCCACAACTAGGCCCCCACTTTTACTGCAAGAAGCCCCTTCCCATGTGGCTTAGGCTGACTGGCGGATGATCATTTACCGAGGACAAGGCCAGACACAGGCCTTCAAATCCCCCATCTCTGCCTTATAAGTGATTAGCTAAACTGCCGGTTCCCACTGATCAATCACCTCCCACCTTGAAATGGTTATTCGTGGTGCAGTTGTGCCTAGGGGGGTGGACTTGTCTTTGACTGTTGCCTTCCACAGAGGACGGTTAGGGTGGGCAGGAAAGAATTCTCTGCTACACGTCTGCATTCCAGGCTGTTTCCAGAAGTGGGAATTCTTGTGCCCTGGAGTCTGGGAATGGATTTCTAGTGTCCCAGCTTCAGGTGGAGTTGAAATTGAGTGAGACAACCCGCCACACCCATCTGGAGCCAGGAACTAGAGCCATTTTTAAAGTGGCAGTTTCTCCATAAGATTACCCAAAAAATGCGCTCAGCACGTTTCTTTGTTTCTCATATGCATTTGGCCATCTAAAATGGGAATGGTGGTTTTTTGAAGTATGGATGTAGTTTTAAATTTTGAGTATTGTAAACCTTAATGTAGCTTCTTAAAATGTTTGCCTGATTATCTGGAGATTTACTAAACCTTTGGAGTGGTAATCATGAATTGATCTATATGACTTTGCTTTCTATGATGCAATGAAAGTACTCTAATGAAAACCTCTGCAGTTGGGTCAGCAGGCGATTGGCCAAAACAAATTCTGCTTTTTGGGTTTCTTTAACCAAACAAGGGAGTAGAGTGTAGGCCGAAGTGGCAAATTCATTTCAGAGCACGCCAGAGCCCTCAGTGATTGAGCAGCCTTCTCAGGTGAACGTGTAATGTGCCGTGAGTCTTGGCAAGCCTGGCTACTGATGTGTGCACGTGACATCACAGAGCCACACCTAGGAAGATGTGGTTTCTGTAACAAGCTTTGGAAAACCAAAGTTCAACTTAATTATCCAACTTTGTTATAGAAAAAGCTTAGATCAGATGGCCAAAGACCTGATTGTTTCATGGTTGAGACATGGTTATAAAATTGCCCTTACTTGGTGCCAATCGGTGTTGGTCCACAGTGATACTCCTCCAACCTCACTGAAGAGTTTGGAGACTGATATGAGACTGTGAAAATCTCCTTAAGGTGAAAAGGGCTCTGGGGCACCCGGGAATATCCGCACACCTGTGGCCATTCCCCTATAAGGTGGAAAGGACGGCTGGGTCACGCGGGAGCATCCGCACACCCATGGCCGTCCTCTTTAAGGTGGAAAGGGCTGCTGGGGTGCCCGCAATATCTGCTCACCCGCGGCCATTGTTCCTGTCCCCCTTTCTGCTCAATCACCTCTGTGTTCCCACATTCAGGCTTTGGGACAGCTCGTCCCCTGGGCTGGTGAGGAAGGAGTGGGAGGTTGTTCTGAGGCTCTGTCACTGTCTGCCCTGTCATGAGCTGGCGAACGCAGTGGCAGTGACCCTGGAGGAGTCTGGTCAGTGAGGGCTCCGGCAGGAAATGCTGAGGCTTGAGGTGGCTCTGCCAGTTGTAACCAAATGTCTTCCCTCTTATTTCCATGATTCCTTCTAGTTCTGCACCTTGCACTGCAGAGTCTCTCTGTGTGTATAAATACACATGAGTTACGATACAGGTGTCTCTTTCTCCTCTGTCTGGGGCTGGGCCCAGGGAGTGAAGTGCAAGACCCCGTTACTGCTGGATGCCCACCAGCACGAGGCACTGCCTACCCTGCTAACGAATGCCTCCAGTGAGTCCTGGAAGCCTCCTTCTGAGCACCTGGCCTGTTGACGGTGTATACGGGAGACAACTGAGCTCCCCTTGCCCCACCCTGAGCAGAGACTGGGGAGGCGGCGGCAGCACTGCCCCCATGGTGCATCCTTGGTGCATGGAGGAAAGTGTGTTCATGCTTAAAACACAGCTCATCCTCTCAAAAGCAGGGTGACAACCACATTTACTTCTGGAATCTTAAAAAAGGGCCCGTCTCTGAGAGAAGAACGTGGTATGTATGTGTGTACCTCCATTGTTTTCTTTGAGACAGTTTCCCTCTGTCACCCAGGCTGGAGTGCGGTGGTGCGATCTCACTGCAAGCTCCGCCTCCCGGGTTCATACAATTCTCCAACCTCAGCCTCCCGAGTAGCTGGGACTACAGGCACCCGCCACCACCCCTGGCTAATTGTTTGTATTTTTAGTAGAGATGGGGTTTCACCGTGTTAGCCAGGATGGTCTCGGTTTCCTGACCTCGTGATCTGCCCACCTCGGCCTCCCAAAGTGCTGGGATTATAGGTGTGAGCCACCGCGCCGGACCGTACGTGTGTACCTCTTTACAAGTCTTGCCCGACCTTTGCATTGAAAAATTATTGAAAAACTTAAGGATGTAACTGACAAGAACTTTATAGGTTTCTCCAAGGAAAAATTTGGAAAAGTTAAGTGAACCCATAGTGTGTTTTACTTCTATGAGTCCCATACTTGGATTTTTAAATGTGGGCAAAACATCTGTATGTTCTTCAGCCTGATTTCCGTGGAATCGTGAATGAAACGTGCTGAAGTTGCCATGCGGATTTTGTTATGTGGCGGTGACAAGTGGGGCTGGTCATTAAACAACTGGAGGGACCCCTGTCCTTTCTGTGCTCCTGTTGGACACTAGGCACGTGCTTGGGTGTTTTCTGTGCGTGTGGACAAGATGAGGACAATTTCCAGATTCACATGGTGGTATCTTCTCCCTTTTCTGTTAAAACGTGTCTTCTGCTGCTTCTACATAGACCAAGTGTTTCTTTCTCTTGCCTGTCTATATAAACACTGTTTAACAAAAACTGTATTGTAGACATGTGAAGCTGAATTCCACATGATACAGCAGATAGAGATGACTGAGTATACTGTTTTGTGGAAGGAAGGTTTAAAATGATTTTTAGCTTTTTCCCTGAAATAGGGAATAATTTTAACTTTTTCCCTGAGATAGGGAATAATGAAATGGGAAAATAATTAAATTTTCCCATTTAATTGTTAGATTATATTTAATTATTAGATTATTCATGTATTGCAAGGGAAAAAGGAACTAGATCACCCCATGTACCCAAATGAAAATTTAAAGGGTATGGGCGAGTTCATTTGAACTCCTTTAATTTGTTTTAGTTTGTTTTTGAGAGTCTCACTCTGTTTCTCAGGCTGGGTGCAGTAGTGCAATGACAGATCACTGCAACCTCAACCTTCTAGGCTGCAGGTTCAGGAGTGGTCAGAGGAGGCCAGAGGAGGCCCTTGTGATGCGAAGCTAAACGTTTAATGATGGCGCTGCTGAGTGCATGAGCCGCGTCAGCCCAAGAGTCTGGGTAGGAGGGAACGGCGGGGTGGAGAGAAGACTGGACAGATAGGTGCTTTCCTCGGTCCCTGGGAGCACGGTCAGGTCCATGCTCAGACGTCCTGGTTTCTCCCACATTGCCATAAATAGCAAGGGAAAGACTCGGGGCACCCAGGGACCTCAGGGGTATAAGCTGTGTCCTCGCGTGGCCCCAGCTGTGGCCAGTGATGTTGTTCTCTTTAACCTCCGGCTTATTTTCTATAAAAACACAAAGGGACAGAAGTAGTTCAAGGGCCTCTAAACACTTACGTAATTGTTAATAGGCCTACTTTTATGCTTTCCTATGTATTAAGAGCAAATCATGAAACAAACTCATTTCTGTTTGAAGAAATCTTTACGGTTCTCATTTTTGTGGCAAGCAACATTGATTCTTTGCTTAGTGAGCGTTAGTGCCCTCCTGCCCAGTGCGGTTGCCTGGCGTGTCCTCGCACACACCTCTGTCCATTGGTCTCCGTTCACCTTTCCGCCTAGAATTGTAGGAGGGGCGCTGGGATCTTAGGGCTAGAAAGAAACTCTGAAGACCACTTTTAGGCGCAGCTTTTAGTCAGGGCTCTCCAGAGAGACAGCCAGCCGGGTGTGCGTGTGTTTCCAGGGGGAGGCTTGCTGCAGGGGCTACAGAGTCCAAGAAGCCCCAGGACCCACAGCCTGCAAGCTAGAGTCCTGGGAGGGTGTGGCTTGAAGACTTGAGAAGCGGAGGGTGCAGATCCCACCCGGGTCTGAGGAGCTGAGACCCAGTAGCACGGGCTGCAGAAGACAGATGTCACTGGACTATCAGCCAGACAGGTGGAGTGAACCCAGTTTTCCCCACCTTGCTGTTTTACTCGGGCCCTGGGTGGACAGGGTGGTGTCCCCCACACCGGCGAGGATGGGTCTCCACTCAATCCAGAGGCAAACATGCATCTCACCAGAAATAATACAGAACCAGCCATCTGGGCACCCCGGGCACGCTCAGGTTGATGCACAAAACCAACGCCACGCGTGGCCCTGACGTCTGCGTGTTCGCATCACTCCACGCACATTGCTCGGTCATCGTCTCGGTGAGTTTGTAAGCTCGTTGTGTGGTTCTGGGGCTCTTTGTCCCGGGTGGTGGTGGTGGTGATGACAGGCTCCCCACTGCCCCAGCTCAGGTATGGAAGGTGATGGCACCAACGGCTCCTTGTTTCTCAGACACTGGAGCGGGTGCTCTGTGCAGCCAGTTCCACCTGCAGCAGCATCTGTTTCCTATGCCGATTCCATTCGGAGTGTGCGCCTCCCTTCTGTTGAGGGTGTAGACTTCTTTCAGGGAAGAACTGTGTCCTGTTCGCCTATATCTCCTGTGGTGTATCTCATGGCTGAATAAGTAGCTATAGTATACCTTGGTGGCTGAATGATAGGTTCATTGGAAGGAAAACTTGATACTTTTTTTTTTTTTTCTTTTTGGGATGGAGTTTTACACTCAACGCCCAGGCTGAAGTGCAATGGCACGATCTTGGCTCATTGTAAACTCTCCCTCCTGGGTTCGTGATTCTCCTCCCTCAGCCTCCCAAGTAACTGGGGTTACAGGCCTCTGCCACCATGCCTGGCTAATTTTCGTATTTTCGTTAGAGACGGGGTTTCACCATGTTGGCCAGGCTGGTCTTAAACTCTCGACCTCAGGGGATGCACCCACCTCGGCTACCCAAAGTTCTGGGATTACGGCCATGAGCCACCACACCCAAGAACTTAATACCATTTTTTAAAAAATCATAATGTGCTTGTTAAATGCTTACGTTAATGTTTATTTTTAAAAATGTTATCTGTGACCTTTCAGCTTTTCATAGCACTTCTCGTGTGAATATTTTAAAAAGGCCCTTTACTCGTGGGGGAGAAGCAGTTATCCCTTTCAGCAGAGGGAGATGGAGGAACAGGCCCTCGTGGGTCTGAGCACAGGCAGTCACCCTAGCCTTGGTGCTTGCTTAGGTCTGTTCTTGCTTAGGTCCGTTCACCGTAGCGCATCCACTCTCATTGTCAGCTTAAAAATAAGCTTTTTCCTCTTTCTAATCAGAACAGTTAGTTTGTTAACCATCACGTTAAGGTATCGAGAATGATGGCTTTCAGGCCTCTGATATGACACAAGTAGTAAATGCAGCTGACCCTGAACAACATGGGTTTTGAGCTTCGAAGAATCACTTATGTTAATTATTTTCCAACCAAACCCTTACTGAAAAAACCTGGCTTTGTGGAGGGCTGACGTTTCCTACATGCGGTTCCATAGGGTGGCCGCGGAGTCCTGTGGATACGTAGATTTGGGTAAACTCGGGGGGTGTTCTGAAATCCATGTCCCTGTGTATACAGAGGGACAACTGCAGCTTTTTAAAAGTTTGTGTCCTGCCTTGTCCTAAAAAGGCTCCAAGGTGGATGCAAAATTATTTCATCCTTTTGGTTTTCTTGGTGGGATATTGATATTTATTCTTCAGTGTCTAAAATCCTGAGTGAACAGAGTTAGTGCTTCAGGAATAAAGCCAGTCTGGAAACACATATTGAGATATCCACATTTTCTTCATGGTTTCACAAAAGGCCATGATCATATTTTATTCGGTTGAACTGTAGGAAACTGCCAATATTTGCTGTTTTTGGCCTACAAAATGGCAAGTTCGTACGATATTAAAAACAAAGGCTCCCTGGATGGGGAAAATAGGAATCGGTGAGAACCTGAAGTTGTCTGTCATGGCCTCTGAGTCACAGGTAAATAAACCTGCGTGAGGGGAAGTTGGCTGTACAGTATTTTCCTTCTGTTTTGAGACTGTCAGAAAAAGGTAAGTTCCATTGCGTTGGGTCCCTTTTCCTCACCTTTGCTGCAGAGGGGACTTGCCATTATTCCTCTTGTTTCCAGTGCCCAGGAGGCTGATGCCACATAGAAGACCTGCAGGTCGATGGATGTGAAACAGGCAACGGACACGTTGTGCACCTTGGGACGCATCTGAGAAGTGCGTGCTTGCAACAGGTCTGAGGTGAGGGCGTGTTCCATCTCCTCTCCCTTCTCTGGCTTTGCAGGCCTTTGAAGTTGGTCCTGGAAAGTGAAATTAGTTAATGCTGATTAGCTCCAGGTCAAAGCCTGGGGGCGGAAGAGATCCGCCCTTCACTCAGGGTGTGAAGCATTGGGCCTTCCCATCAGGAGGCAGCAGGGACTGGAGAAAGCCCCACATGCCCTCCAGTTCCCTTATGTTGAAATTTTTTGTACTCGGCCATGCCGGGTCATTTTGGGAGGTAAATGGGGGGTTCACATGGGGGTGTGCAGTATTCTTAGGTGTCAGGTGTGAGAGTTTAATTTGTAGAAGCTGTGCAGATAGGAAAGGGCCTGGCAGGGAGTGCTGTTTACACGGAGCCAATTTAACGCGAGGTCTGTGCTCTGCCTGGCTCCGTGTCTGACCGGTGTCTCCCAGTCTGCAACAGGACGTTGATGTGACTTGGTGCCATCGTCCCACTCTGTGTAGACGTCTGAGGATCTGTGCGCGGCTGCTCTGTGAGAATGAGTTGTGATAATGAACTGAGAAACAGTGAACAAACCCTGAATTGGTTATCACTGGTTCCACAGCCACTTCTGTCGTGGTTGGGGTCATTCATAATAAAGTGTGCTGGACTCCTATGCAGAGCTCTGAATTTCAGAGGCCCTTTAACTCGGCAGCTAACCAGCCGCTTCCTTCAGAAGACATTTGAGTCCCCTTTACCTACCAGGGTGACCCTGGGAGTTTGAAGATGAGTGAGACAAGCCCTCCGTGTCTTGTGGATTTTACTGTCCAGAGGGGAGACAGATGTGGATGGTGAAGGGGGCCCTATCAGAGGTCAGCGCACGTCAGTTTGATTTCTTCAGCACTTGCTGTGTTCAGGCGGTGCCCCGGGCCATGTGCAGAGCATCTGGGGACACTTCCCATGGCATCCCAGGCACAGCTAGCATCTGCGCCATCTTCATACTTGGCCTGAGTTTTGGGGAAGTACCGAGGACGGCTTCTGACTTGGCTGGAGAGAGTTGGAAGTCAGGGCAGCCCTCCACAAGGAGATGATCGCCAGCTGATTCCTCAAGAAAGAGAGGTGGTCCCCACATGGGCAGAGCAGGGCAGCATGCACAGACCTGGGTGTGGGGTCTGAGGCATGTGCATCTGAGTGGGGTCTGCTGGGAGACAGCAGGGGTGAGGTGTGAAGGCAGTTGGAATTTACAGGATAAATGATCACTAAGGCGATGCTGGCAAAACATAAAATCGGGACTCTCTGGGGTAAACGTGGACTTAGGGTGACCCTGGGCATAGGTATTTTCAGGCTCTGAAGGCAGAGATTTAGGAAATTGGGGCAGAGCTGAGCCCCAGATGAGGATGAAGACCACCCTTGGGGTGTTGAATGAGACAGGGGTGGAAACCCAGTGAATGTTGTTGGGTCAGTCCAGCAGGAAGGCAGCAGAGGAGACCGGTGTCCTCAAAGGCCCCATGGGGCCTGCCCCTCAAAGTACAGGGATTACAGGCATGAGGCACCGCTCCCTGCCGATACTTTTAAAATTTCTAAGCTACTCTCTCTCATACCCACTCCCGTATTTTTTTTTTTTTAGACTAGGTTTATGGCTATATTTTTTCCAAGGGAACCAAACAGTTACCTGTTTGAAGTACAAATAACACTGTCTTTAAAAACCGAAAATGCCAATTTGCATAGAAGTTTTCAAATACCCAGTTGGTTTGAGGCTTGCATTGCAGTGTCACTACCTGCTCTTAAATTTCTACATGATGTATAGATAGTGAGGCAGGGACGGTTCGTACATTTTCAGGTTTCGATTCTACTAACTTGGGCTATATTTTCATTTATTTTGGCACATCTGTGGGTGTGGCAAGCAAGGCCAGGGTATTTATTTTGAAGCTTGTCCAATAGCAGTTGGGAAGATTTTCACATTTTTAGAATTTTCATAGTAATAGTCATAATTTACAAAGAATTTAAAATTGTGCAGTCATTATATTGCTTTTTTCTAGATATGCCCTGAAACAGGGTTGCTAACTATCATTCTACATCACAGGATTCAGAACAGTACCCTTTTGGAGCAGAAGCCTGTAATCGAGGAATTCCGCCTAGTCAGTTCACTTTAAACTTGTTTAAAAGGTTTTCTTTATCCTAGTTGGCACCTGTGGCTATAGTTTGTTTTCACTGCTGCGGAATATTCCATGATGGAAACTGTAATTCATCTGTTTTTCATATCGGTGGACATTTGGATTATTTTGGGAGGGTGTGTATGTCTATTCAGCCTTCCTTTTTTCAGGATTTTTTGTAGAAGATAATGTAACAGTGTAACATCCTCTGCTACGGAGCCAACACGAACCCTGATGACAGCCATACAGACTCTCACACAGACTCTCAGGCCTTGTTACCAACGCACAGAACCATTTTCTTAAGTTGAAACACAGTAGCAGAACCTGAAGCAATGTGAACGGGTCCTCCGATCTTGCACTTGGAATTCACTTTTTATTACTATGTCTGCTAATTAGGAAGCATATCAATTATAGAGAAAACTGAGAATGTAAAATTATATGTTTATAACAGAAAAAAACTTATTTAATAGCCCAGAGCACATGGCTATGTTTTTCCCTCATGCCACACCACTGTTTTCTTTGCTTGAAATGGGAAATGACACTTGAAGGCGGTTTTCTAGCGACTGCTAGACTGGCATAGTTCTTCAGAGACAGAGGATGTAAAGCACATGGAGAATTTCTGTTTGTGGAATGTGATTTCCCGGTCACCTCATTCAGGCTGCCGCCGCCTTCCCCTCTGGCCGCCTGCACCATGGGACGTCTGAGGAGGTCCCTGTTTCATCCTCTGGAAATTCTGAAAAGGAAGGAGAGGAGGGCGTGCAAGGTGTGATGCATTTGTATTGGTCCTTCCAGCTTTTATTTGGAGTCTCGGCTGCCTTGGTGGTTCCCGCCTTTATGTCCCTAGCTCGTGGCTTCGTCCTTGTGTCTAATTCACAGGCAGAGGGATGGAAAGGGAAGTTGTATTCAGCCAACAGCTTGATGTTATTCTCAAGGCTCAAATCGACTGGGTATTTGGAGACTTCTGTGCAAATTGGCATTTTTGGTTTTTAAACACGGTGTCTTATTTGTACTTCAAATGGGTAACTGGTTCTCTTGGAAAAAATATAGCCATAAAGCTGGTTCTTTAATAAAAAAAAAAAAAAAAAAAAGAGTGGGTGTGAGAGTGTGGTTTAGAAATTACACCAGTAATGGTTGGGCGTGGTGGCTGAGGCCTGTAATTCCAGCACTTTGAGCGGAGGAGGCAGGTGGATCCCCTGAGGTTAGGAGTTCCAGACCAGCCTGGTCAACATGGTGAAACCCTGTCTGTATTGAAAATATGAAAATTAGCCAGTCATGGTGACAGGCACCTGTAATCCCAGCTACTTGGGAGGCTGAGGCAGGAGAATCACTTGTACCCGGGAGGCAGAGGTTGCAGAGAGCCGAGATCGCACCACTGCACTAAACCCTGGGTGACAGAGCAGAAACTCCATCTCAAAATAGGAAGAAAAAAAAAGCACCCCGGTAATGGAAACCTGATTGCGTCATCTGTGATGGAGATGGCAGATTATTTCATTTTTAGTGACAGGATGAACTGGATATGTTTGCAGTATTGATCTTGAGAAGGGAAATGGTGAAAACCAAATGTGCCTCCCAGCTTGGGCCTTGCCGTTGGCAGAAGACCCTGGCGGGCAACAGAGTGGAGACTCGGAGACCAAGGGGAGAATTCTCACGCTTTGATGCTGGTGCAGTGTGTGCTTCTGGACTCCTGCTGGAGGGAGCGGCCCCTTTGCCTTGCAGGCTTTGGTGCAGTGGAGACCTTAGGACCTGCCCCTCCTGGCACACCTGTGGGTGTGGCGAGCAGTGTCAGGGCTGAGGCACAGGTGCTGAGCCCAGAATGTGGGACGGGAGAGGCTGCACACGCCGGCAGGCGTCTGCTGCAGCAGCCCGGGGTTTCCACAAGGGGGCGGGGTGTTGGTTTTCCTCCTTGAATTTGGGTGGGGAGGGTGTCCTGGGGTGCTGTGTCTGCACTTGTGTTGCTCTGAGGTCAAGTTGTGGCCCCGAGTCCCTGTCCCTCTGCCAAAGTGAGGGTTTGCCCATTTTCAGGTCAGATTTCCCTTGGGTCCGGGTCTCTAGGAGTGGGGCACATTCGAAGGGGGCGTGAACACGGTGGACGCGCGTGGGCCTCTTCCTCTCCCCTCAGCTCCTGGGTCGTGTGTGAAGAGCTGCCCAGCGGAATCACCCTCCTGCCTGGTGTTTCATTCACCAGAAATCGTTCTCACAGTGGACTCGTGAGTCAAATGTAATTCAGGAATGAAACGTGCTGTTGCTGGATGCCACACACAGCATCAGGAGCTTAGTTGGGGATTATATGATCTTACCCCACACCTTAAAAGTAAAGACTGTAGTTGTCAGGCCTCTGAGCCCAAGCCAAGCCATCGTGTCCCCTGTGACTTGCACGTATATACGCCCAGATGGCCTGAAGTAACTGAAGAATCACAAAAGTGCAAATGCCCTGCCTGGACTTAACTGATAACATTCTACCAGAAATAAGTGAAAATGGCCGGTCCTTGCCTGAAGCGATGATTTTTATTTTTTATTTTATTTTTTTTTTGGTGAAATTCCTTTTCCTGGCTCATCCTGGCTCAAAAAGCTCCCCCGCTGAGCACCTTGTGACCCCCACTCCTGCCCGCCAGGGAACAACCCCTCTTTGACTGTAATTTTCCTTTACCTATCCAAATCCTATAACACGGCCCCACACTTACCTCCCTTCCCTGACTCTCTTTGGACTCAGCCCGCCTGCACCCAGGTGAAATAAACAGCCATGTTGCGCTCACAAAGCCTGTTTGGTGGTCTCTTCACACGGGCGTGCATGACAATAGTTAAGGGATACGGAAGTGTTTGGCAGCTCCAAGAACTTTTTTCAGTTTGTGTCAGGACATTTTAGGCAGAAGGAAAAGCTTTCTTAGAGAATCTTACAGAAATGTTTGGTGCAGTGCCATTAACTCGTGGAATAAATGTGTAACTTTCCGTGGAGGCCCTCTGGAAAGAGATGCACTTTGAGTGCACCCTGGCCTGCTCGCTCCAAGAATCGGCCGTGTCACCCCGCTTTCCGTGGGTCTGCAGGTGTGCGTGGTCCATTGCCCTGCACTGTGGCCATGGAAGGGAAGATGATCTGGAATGTTGGCGACAGTTATCGGTGTGTGTTGATGTGTGCTGCTTTCTACAGGGGAGAACATTTCTGTTTAATAAACATCTCATCAGGATGATGACTGCAAGATATTTGAGTTCCATTCAATAGTGTTTCGGGGTTCCTTCTGTTTTTAATCTGCTTTCTAGCACTAGGCAAGTGAAGACATGGAAAGTAAAAACCCATCGAACTTGTAGAGACATGGTGTTGTGTAGGAGCAGACTGTAGCCTCTGGCTCTGTTTAAAGATTGTAGTAAACCTCTTACCTGGCATGGTCAGGGTGTAAATTATCTTGTTTAATCGAAATGTGTATGAGTCAAAGCTGGCGCCTGCATTGTTGATGAAATACCAGATTTTAAGGGAACATGTCAATGTGCCGTAAGATACCAACAAAGTTCCTCACTGAGGTTCGGCGCGGGTTCGGAGGAGCTGAGCCTTAAGTCACCGGGGTCGTCTCTGGGAGCAGATGCTCAGTGTGGGCATTAGTCACTTAACCTTTCCAGAGCCGAGGAACAGCTCTCTGTGATGGTTTTTGGAACCTGCATTTTGAGTCAGTTTGTCCCACTTGACTCGAAGTTGCCGCGCAGTTTCAGACCTTTGCCTCCACCGTGCGCTCGTTTTCTTGTCCCCTGATAACTGCCTCGGTTGCCCCGGCCTGACATTTGAGCCTCGTCGCTCATGGACACAGGCTCCGTGGTGGGACAAAGGCCGCGACTCCGGCTTGCACAGTTCCGTGCCTCTCACCATGGTTTATCACATCACTCCCAGGATCTCCCGTTTAGAGGAAGAGTGTCCCTTTCCTGCAGGCCCTGTGTGGTGTGGAAACCACCCCTACCTACCTTTCTCCTGTTTGAACTGTACCGTGAAGCTATTTCTGTCCTAGTCAACCGTCAGAATTTAAGGAACAGTAATTTATGTAACTTACTACACGCTTCTCAGCAGTTCTTTATGAATTTCATTCTGTTGTGAAATTATCGCAGTTTTCACGGCTATGCTGGTTTCAGGTTGTGGCCCTTGAAATGAATTGCCTTCCCCATTGTGTGTTAAGGTTGTGCCTGGGAGCTGTTGAGGCCTCACCTCTGCTTAGGGCAGTGGCTTTGCTCTCCTGACAACAGGAAGAATCTTATTTAGAGCATTTCTGATGTGGTTTTTGCTTCCAGACAGGATTATTTTTTTCACAGAGACGGCCACTAAAGTCATAAATTATGCTCAGCATGGACACATGGGTCAGCTGACAGAGTGGAGTCCAGAACAGATCCAAAGACGCAAAAGCAGTTCAGTGGAATTTGAGTCTTTTCAACAAATGGTGCTGGAATTATGGGACAGCCGTATGCAAAAGAGTGAAAACAGGGAGAAATTCCTGTATGAAAATTAAGGTGGACCATAGCCCTGAATGTAAAATACCAAACTACACAACTTGTAGAAGAAACGGAAATTGTCGAGACCTAGGGTGAGAGCTCTTATCCATACCATGATCCATAACCAAGAAAGAAAACAAGTAGGTAAGACTCATGAAAATTAAACTTGTAATATAAAAGACACCCCTAGGGAATAGACACATTTTCGATAGATGGGGAGAAGATGTCTATGAACCGTGCAGCCGGCAAAGGACTCGTATCCAGAATGCACAGGACTCCCACGCCTCATGACAGAGAACAAACCACCTGACTTAAAAGAGGAAGAGACCTGAACAGATGCTTCACTGAGAAGGACGGGAGGATGGCCCGAAAGCATCTGAAATGACCTTCAGCGTGACTGGTTGCACCGAGATGTGCACCGAAGCCGCAGTGAATTTGTTCACACCCCTCCTGGAGCGCCTGACTAAGGTCTTCCGACAGCCCCAGATGCTGGTGAGGACAGGCAGTCGGGACTCCTGCGCGATGCTGGGGTTCAGCACGGTGCAGACAGCTTGGCGGTTTCTTACAAAACTGAACTCACACAAACGTGGGTCCCGGTGACCCCAATCCTGTGTATTTACCCTAGAGAAACAGAAGCTGATGTTTAAGAAAAACTGTGCCCAGATGTTAATAGCGCTGTCTATAGTTGCCCAACACGGGTTACAGTGTGCCACAGCCATACGTGTAATAATAATCACCCAGCAACCCCGAGGCCTGGCTGTTGATTACAGGACACCCTGGGTGCACCTCCAAGCACGATGCCCAGGAAATCATGATTTTGCGAGGGTTTTGCCACAACACTCGCAAAAGACAGACCCAGGGGATGGGAGAACACAGAGAGGGTGGTTGCTGGGAATGGGAGGGTATGCCTATGAGGCCCCGTGAGTGGGTTTGGGGCTGTTGGACTGTTCTGCTTGTGTGATGATGATTATGGGAATATTTGTGCCGAAATTCACAGAACTGAACACTGTCCACTTTACAGTAATTTTTAAAAAGTGGTAATATGCTCATTCTCAGGACTGTTTTTAATGGAAGATGGAGTTTTCAGATGATTTGTTAGGGCAAGCCTGTCTCAAGAGTTGGTAGATGATTCGTTAGGGGCCTGTCTCAGGGCCCTTGGGTTGGGTTGGGTTGGGTTGGGTTGGGTTGGGTTGGGTTGGGTTGGGATGGGATGGGATGGGATGGGATGAGATGGGATGGGTTGGGTTGGGTTGGAAAAGCCTTCCCTGTTGCGGGCACTAGCATGGGGCATGGAAAGGACATCGCCAAGGAAACACGTAGAATCCTTTGAGGAAACGTGTATTTCTAGCTTGCTATAAGATAGAATTGGAAATTGTGATGGTTTTGTTTCCTAGAGTCTTGGTAGAATAGGGAAGACAGTGTAATAAAAGCTAATTTTGAAATGAAGAATTTGAAAGATTTTCAACAGCAATAGCTCTAGGAAGTCACCCTGGAAATGTTTTTAAAGATGTTTAGTAGCAATAGCTCTAGGAAGAGTCACCCTGGAGTTGCTTCTTGAGCATTGGTTTCCTGGCTGTATCTTCCGACTTTCATTTTTGAGTTTTGCTGTGAGTTGGGGATGTGTGGGAATAGCTATCCCCAGGTGTTGGGTAGGAGGCCCTGCAGGGGGGTGCTTGTGCCCCGAGGCTTGAGGCACTGTTTCAACCTAGCTTGGAACATGGGGACCCTTGTCAGTGGCTGGAGTAAGAGTACCAGCCTGGCAGGCTGGGGGAACCCCGGGGTGGTCTGGGCACTGTCATCCCTGCCTGCAGGATGGCAGCTGGAGGAGCTCGAAGGCTGCCTGCCTCGTGGCTGTCAGCGCAGCAGCTCCTCCTGGCCCTGGAGCAAGCTTTGGGTCCGTGAGTCTCTGCGCCGGGACTTGCCTCCTGGGACCTCCGCCACTGTCCTGAGGGCCCTGGTGCCACTTTCCCGGTGGGACCCAAGCCTCAGGCAGCTGCGACCCCAGATTCGGTTGCTTTCCCTGCCATCTCATTGCAGCACGAGTGCTCACCTCACTCAATGTAGAACCTCAGGTTCCTTCAAGATCCCCAGAGATGGAATCTCCCAATTTTACAAGATAGTTGGTGACAAGATTTGAGCGGCACTGATTTAACTCAGCTTCCAGAGTTTAAGTTCCCAAGACACAGTCCTGCTCCTTTCCGGGCCTCATCCTGTGTGGCTGGTGTGGATGTGGGGTTTCCGGAGGGTGGGGTAAGGCAGGTCAGCAGTAGGGGGATGGCTCATTATTGGTCGCTCAATGCCTTGAAGATAACTAGGAGTAATGACCTTTATAGGGCTGTAGGTTTGGGGTGTGTGTGTGTGTGTGTGTGTATATATATATATATATATATTCAAACGAGGTGGACACAGTTATCACTGCATTTTTCTGACATGAAACTTGGAGAGCAGAGGGTTTAGGAAACTCCTGAAGCCACACTGTTAGTGGGACCCGGGCGGTCTGGCCTTAGACCCTGCACTCTTTGCCCCTCGCCACGCTGTTTTTGCCTGTCTCTGGGCAGCATTTGATAGCTTGTGAAACAAGATCAAGACTTACTATGAGTGGATACGCCATTATCTGAGATCCAGAACGTTTCCTGGACCTGGCGTTGCCGATGTCACGTAAGGGGAGGTAAAAACATTTTCATTGTGGTCACTGGGGCTCCTGAAATGGTGTTTTTCCCAGTGAAAATTGACTCAAAAAATCTGTTAACTCAATACTATATGAACAGGAAGAAGTGTGTTGGGCTCTAGTTAAATGTCTCAGAGCCACAGAAGTAAATGAGGGCACCTTCCGAGCACAGCCTCCCAGAGGAAGCCAAGGACGTTTGCCTGGAGGGTTTGCCATGAAGCAGGACTCGGGTAGGGCTGGTCTGCCTGGAGAGGCCTCTGCCATGATGTAGGTTAGTTGAAGTAGTTGAGGGGTAGTGGCGTGAAGTCGGTGGGCCCCGAGGAAGCCCCTAGCAAGGCTGATTGCCGTGGGATGGAAAACTGCCATTCAGTGGCTGTAATCCTGGCTTCATGGGTCTGACGTACAATCCTGTACTTGGGTACTTGGATCCCAGCCAGGTCAGATGGCCCTGAAAGGACATTTGGACTGTGACGGCTGCACCCATTCTCAGCATCTGTAGGGTCTCCTATGTATGTGTGTGTTTCCACTTTCTTTCAGCACAATTTCTCTCTCCCAGTGAAGTCGCGAGAAACAGAAGGAAACATGGAATGAAGATGTGATTGAGGAAAGTGTGGTGTGGTCTTCGACCTTCTTTTGCTTTTGTTGGTGCTCAAGAACTCCACCTGACCTGAGAGCTGAGCGTTTCTGTAATGAGGTCCTGCCTTTTATCCTACCTCGAGGCCTGTTGAGACACTCCAAGAAGCTTCGTTAACAAGTTGCCTTTTCCTTTTACAGCAGTGGGATATATTTGCGGCAAAACAAAGGAATAACCCCCCAATATGGTGATGAAATGCATTTAAGTATAGATAACATTCAGTCTTGAAGGGCCTGGGATTTTAATCATCTTTGGGTCGTGTAACAAGTGGTGTTGGTGATTAAAATCTCCTGACAGCTTTGTTCTGCCACGTTCCTCAGTTTTGAATGATGATCTTCCTGGTTGTACCTTGGAGGGGCATTTGTGTCAGTAGAGAGCAGAGTGGTGGTTCCCAGAGGCTGGGAAAGGACAGAGGTGAGGCCCCTGAAGGACGCTGGTCTTTCTGGTTTAGGGGTTTGGGGCTCAGCCACCTTCCTGTGTCCGTGTAAATTATACCCAGGATCATTTTCACTCGCCCCACTTTAGTTGAGCATTGGCGCTTCAGGATGTGTGTGCCCACGTCACCTGGGCCGTGATCCTGGAGTTGGGTGAGACATTCCCGGGTTTATAGAATTACTCTGGGATTATTGAAAACAGAAGCACTTGAGGCATTCATAATGCTATTTCTTGAACATAACTTAGGTTCAGTTATTCAGAAACATTTATCTGAGGAAGCATCTATAATTTTTGTTTACTGCCACTCAGTGGTAGAAAGAATTGTGCAACACTCAAGTGAGTGGCATTATTCCTCTCCCTCCACCATGCAAGCAAGATTAAAGGTACCTCTGGCTCCCCTCAGTCTTCTCACCTGCAGGGCGCCTGGCGTGGCAGTGTGCTGCCTTCCATCTTCTTTCTGGGGAGAATCAGTCGTGTTTGTGTGTGCTGCTCAGCTCAGCCTGGTGCGGTTGTGTGGGTGAGGAGCTTGGTTGCTAGGTGACCCTTCCAGGCCTGCCTCCCACCTCCCTCGGCCTTGTTCTAAACTGACAGATAAACAGTGTGTTTTGGAAGAGGACAGCAGCAGGGCAGGAGAGAGTTTGTTCAGACTTTCTCCGTGCACTGACGTTTGAGCCTTCATTCAGCCTGGGCCGTTCTACAGAGCTGCCTTTGTGTGTTGCAAACCACTTCCTCCCAGTAACCGTGCTTTCAGAGGTTTGGAAATGTGACTGAACTCATCTTCAATTTAAAGCGTACTATTAAATTTTAATGTTGAAACGGATGTATTTTATGGCCTTTATTTGATTTCTCTTGATTTTTTCCCCCATATGAGACATGGCATCTTAAGGGAGACAGCATGGTGTTGGCCTCCTTTCCTAAGGATGGAAGTGAATTCTGAAAGCCCTTTATGTAGGCAGTGAAATATTCAGGGAACCGTTATTATAGCTATGCCTGTCCATGTAAAGCGAGCACGACTCATAAGCAGAAAAAAGTGCAGCCCGGGGGCAAGGTGAGCCCTAATGCTGCCTGTGCCTCGCCTCCCCACCATGAGGAACGGAAGTGCAAGCGCAGGTGGTTGAGTTAGCCTCCAAGCCCAGCCTGCACCCCCTCACATCCCTCTGCATCTGCAGGGGCACAGGCCGTGCTGCCATCCCTCACTCAGTGCCACAGCTGATGCATCAGGAACAGGGGGTGCTGTCTGCCCCTTGCTCGGTGCCAGGGATGATCTGTCAGGATCCCTCGTGCTCATCTGGTCCTCCTGTCTTCATCACCAGCCTCCTGCTGGTAACGGGCTTGTTATTACCTTGGTAAGGGTAATAACATACCCATACCAACATATGTAATAACATACCCATACCAAGGTGTTGTGGGGCGGTGCTCCGTCCTCCGAGGGAATCGGCCCTTAGCCGCTTCATATTCAACAGGACCGGGAAATGGGTTCTTGTTCCATGTCCTGGATCCCAGGAAGCCATGGTCCTGGACCCTGTAATGCCCAGGGTCTTCGTGAGAAACGCTGGTGCCACTGGAGCACAGCCCAGCCCCCTCCAGTTTCTCCGCTTTGTAACTGCACTTGTGTTTAGCAGGTCTTCCAGGACTTAGATGCTGCTTGGTGTGAGCCAGGTTTTGTGTGGAAAGAGGAGAGGTCTGAGCTGGCAACCATCCAGCCCAGTATCATCTTTTATGCTTCCAGATTCTGTGGCCAAAAACTTACCCGTGGACATTGAGGGTGATGCATTTCTGCTCCAAGACGTCTGTGGACGCAGCTGGAGGGATGGAAAGGATGTGGAGCCTCTTCACTCCTGGCCTGGGCTTGGACCTGCTGTGGAGCCTCTCAGTGGCACCAGGGCCCCCTTGTGTCACAGCAGTCTTGGGTGGTTGCACTGCCCCAGGATGTCCCAGGCTTCATGATGTCCAGGCTCCCATGGCATGGCGGCCTCAGGCGGGTGGCACTGCTCTGACGGACGTCCCAGGCTTCATGATGGTAGGGCCTCCTTGTGCCATGGAGGCCTCGTGATGGTGGCACTGCCCCAGGGTTTCCCAGGCTCCAAGACCAGTGTTCCGTCCAGCGAAGGGAAGTTGTACTGTAAGGTCTAGTCTCGGAAGGTGCCTGGGGTCCTATCCTTCAGAGTGGTCCTACACTCACCAGAAATCAAGCCAGGAGGTCCTGCTAGAATTTGCAGCTGCGTTTCAGGTCGTTCCACAAGACCTCTTTTATTTTGGGTTAGTCAGGTATATAATTCTTTTTCTCTTTGGTTTTTTTGAGACAGGCAAAAAAAAAAAAAACTTTTTGTTGCCCAGGCAGTGGTGTGAGCACAGCTTATTACAGCCTCAACCTCCCAGGCTCAAGCGGTCCTCCTGCCTCAGTCTCCTGAGTAGCCAGGACCCACAGGCACATGTCCCCCATGTCCCCATGCCTAACTTATTTATGTATTTTTTTTAGAGATGGATTTTTGCAATGTTGTCCAGGCTGGACTCGAACTCCTGGACTTAAGCACTCCAGCTGCCTCAGACTCCCAAAGTACTGAGATCACAGGCATGAGCCACCGTGCCTGGCCAAATGTGTTTCTAATTTCAAAATTAAGAGGACCCAGAGCCAGTTAATTACGTGTCTATTGGAACATGCTCCTTATAGTACATTAGGAAAAATCATCCAGAACTTGGAAAAGGGGCTGGACAGACACAGCCTTCGAGGTTGTCTGATGAATCCCTGGGGTCTTTAACCATCTGGACGGATGTACCGTGTCAGACTCACTGTTGTCGACGGGCTGAAGCCCAGGTTTCATGAGGTTATGTGTCGGCTTGTAGTCCTTTCTCTGGCAGAGATGCGAGTGACTTCTGCTCACTGAGAGGCTCATGTCAGGGACTTCATGGCCTGAGGGACGGCAGCCTGTTTGAGCTGATCGAGCAATCTCGCGCTACCCTTATTTTCTGAAACGCCTATGAGTGACTTCTCACATGGTCTTTGAAGCGGCTTCATTCCCGCCCTCCTTGGTAATGATCGAATGCTTTTTTTTTGACCCCTCTTCCCCTTTCTTTGGGGTGTTCCAGTCTCAGTTCTCATGTGTTCTGCTTCTACGGGAATTTCTGAAGCTGCTGAGTGTAGAAAGCACTGAGGAGGCTGTGCTCCCACCCCTGTGAGCCTTCCAGGCATCATCCTCTCCCGTTGGCGAGGCGGCGTCCATGGCACACCGAGGAGGCTGTGCTCCTGTCCCCCGTGAGCTTTCCAGGAGTCCTCGTCTCCCCTCCAGGGGGACGGGAGGAACTTTTCAAACCCTTCTTAAACTTGTTTTCATGTCTTTGTTTTAACAGATTTCTTTGCATCTTCTCCCTTATCCAGAAGTGAGGGTGATCGCTGAGTTATTCACGGGAGCCAAGAAACCACACGCAGCCCAAAGTGACGTTTGTTTCCCTGGAATGATTTGTGTGTGTTCACCTTAAAATGCAACTCAGTAAAACAGGTGTGTTTTGAGGAATAACTTTAAATTACCCAGGTAAAAATGTGACAGTTAAATGTCATCGTCTGTGTGGGTGTCCACAGTCCTCTTCTGTGATTGCGTGTGAGTTTGTGACTTGTGGTTATTTTTGAAGAAAGAAAATCTGTTGCCGAGGACTTCAGAGGGTGTGCTGGGATTGTGTAGGGTGGACATCGGGGGCTTCAGTGTGTGGCTTCCTTGAAGAGGTTCAAATTAAGGCTGAGAGTCCCTACTCCAAAATGCTCCGAAACCTGAAACATTCCGAGCTTCCCCATGACACTCGAAGGAAATGCTCTTCGGAGCACTTTGAATTTCACGCTGTGATGCTCAACTGGAAAATGAAACATTGCTGCAAGACCCTTCTGGTCCCAGGAGGCTTGGATAAGGACATGGAGGGGGCCTGTGCCATGTGTCCCTGGAGTGTGAGGCAGCCTGGGCTCGCTGGACTGGTTTTTGTAGGAGCCACAGAAAGGAAAGAGGGTCAAAGTGGCCACGTCTGGCTCCTGAGAAGGCTGGACCAGAAGGAGGTGGGCACGGAGGGCAGCAGTTGAGTCCCCAGCGTCCGGGGCTCCTGTCCCTGGTGGAGTTGAGAGCCTCCTCTAGTTTTGGCCTCTCCCCTGTCAGCAGCCACTGAGGCCTGAAGGGAGAGGAGGGGGCTGAGGAGAGGAGGAAGGATAGGCCTGCTTCTGGAGAGGGCCAACATCGGCCTGTGCTAGCCTCTTTTGTTACTCCCGCGTCCACGGTGCACGGCCGTGCTTCATGGTGTAGCGGTTCCTGGAATGTGCAGCGCTCTTGTCTGCAGTAACAGCTTTGTCTCCGACCCTTGGAGGCAAGTTACCTTTTTCCCCAGTGAAAAGAGGTAGAAAATCTTATAGAAATGCATTTGCTCTAATGTCTATTTTCCGATAAGACATGGTCGCTTAGGCTAAATCTTTGGGAGGTCAAGGCAGGAGGATCACTTGAGGCCAAGGGGTTGAAGACCAGCCTGGACAACATAGCAAGACCCCATCTGTATAACAGAAAAATTAATTGAGTGTGGTGGTGCGTGCCTGTGGTCCCTGCTACTCTGGAGGCTGAGGTGGGAAGATCACTTAAGGTTACAGTGAGCTGCGATTGCTCCACCATACTCCAATCTTGGTGACAGAGCCAAGACCCTGTCTCAGAAAGAAAAGTTAAAAAAAAAAATCCAGAAATGTCATTTTGTTTTTAAATCATCCGAAAAGAAAAATCATTTTTTTCTAAGAATGTAAAGGGAAACTGATACGATTCTTTCCTCGCATTGTTTCTCCTTTTCAAATATTTACAGTAGTCCGTCCACATCGTCTCTCATCTCATTACAAAGCAGCAGGTGTCTTTGAGGTTACTGGTGTTTCTCTGCGTCGCACCTTGGAGAACAGCCAGCATGAAACCTCTTACCACAATCGTGCGCATCGTTTGTAGTCCCAATTAAAATCCTCTCCAGAGATGCCTGTGCTGCTTTGTATAGCAGAACTTTGGTTGTCCTGAAATGTGCATTCAGCTAATGGTTTTAAGTTCATATCTGAGATGATGTTGTATAATTCATGAAGCATATGGGATCAGTAATGATTGAAGATAATTCTGGCTGATGTCATTTGGAGGATATTTTTCCCTTCAAGTTAAAGCTTCCTTCGCGATAGTCATTTTGGGATTCATTTAACTATGTGCTTTATTTCATAGCTCAAATTTTCATTAGTCATTTCATAACAGGATTTTGAAAGCAGATTTGGCAAAATATTTCTAACAAAATGTTTGCTTATGGCGTCCTAAGGAACAGCACTCAGAATTGCTGATAACTGTGGTACATTTTAAGGCTGATGATAGAAGTCACTTGAACGGGAAGGGGTGCTTTGTGAGGCAGATGGGGTTTGAACCCCTACCCTCCTGATACACCAGTCCTGACCCTGGCCTTCTCTCCTCTCCACTGGGAGATGAGAAGGTGCCAGCATCCATCTCATAGGCCGTCCTGAGAACCTGGGACTAAGGACTTGTGTTCCTCCTGCAGGTGGCGCAGATGTGGGGGCTTGACGATATACACACTGGGCTTACAGATCCCCAGGCTGGCAATCACGAGAAATCACGAGGGCTCGGCCACGACCCTGGAGGGAGACGGGTACTGGCTCAGGTATGTGAAATATGAGTCCTCATTTCCATACAGTGTCACCTACGACAGCGTCAGGTGAAAGCCAGTGGTTTGGCATTCCTGGGATAGACAGTCCTGGAATTACAAGGGAAGCTTTTTACTCCTCCCCTCTGAACACATGAGGTCCATGGTCCCCTCACATTTAACACTGGGAATCCGAATCAGTGACTCCTTGTCCACCTGAGGACCACACACCTGCTACAACAGTGGCTCCGCACCTGGTCAGCAGGGGAGCAAAGCAAATCCCACCTTTATGACTAAACTGGATTACCCCGACACTAGCAGTCTGCAGTGACGTCTCCGGTCTTGGCCCCCTCTCCCCGTGGGGACAGGAAGTGGCTTCAGGAGGCTGGTGATGAATGCCTGAATGAAGCCGACTTGTGACTGCAGTTCTGTCTAAGGGCCTCCCTGGGTGTTAGATGTCAGTAAATGACACCTATGTGTGGATCTCATGTGCTGAGAGAAACAGTGGGGGAAACCAAAGCTTGTGGAGTCTGCAGGTTCTGGACTTGGGGGTGTGTGCACCTGTGTACTTGGTGAGTGGTGTGATGTCTGGAATGAGTGTGCACGTGTGTCACGTTTGTGCGTGTGTGGTGAGTGTATTTAGCAGGTGTGGGTGGAGTGAGCATGTTCATGTGTGTCGTATGTATTTGAGGGTGTGTGTGGAGTGTGTACATGCATCACATTTGGTAAGGGTATTTGAGGGTGTGTATGGAGTGCATATATGCGTTTGCGTGTATAGTATTGGGTGAAGGGGTGGCGTGTGTGGAGTAAGCATGCACACGTGTATGCTGTGTGTGGAGTTTCTACGTGGTCCTCCCCTGAGCCTGCTCCTGGGCCCTGCTGTCCTGGCAGCTTTACAGTTTGGTGCGTCTTTGATTCCGGAAGATTCTGGAACCAAATTCTGAAGCTGTGATCACAAACTTGCAGCCCTGGAGGATGCTGGCCCATGGAGCTGGCACGAGGGTCTCTGTGCTGGCCTCTCCCTGGGCTCTGTCCACAGAAGAGCATGTCCGATGATTGAGCTGTGCGAGTCTGTGGCTCCCCAGCCTCCAGTCAGCCCTCGGTTCTGCCCCGCCTCTGTTTTTCTTGCTGAGGGGCTCCGGGAAGTGGTGCCTGGGATGGCGTTTTCACCCTGGGGTTGCTTCACCAGCTGCCCAGGTGCTGGCTGTCTGAGGCCTGCTGCCATCCTGGGTGGACGGGGCTGTCGCAGGGGCATTCCTGAGCACCTGCGGGAAGGCAGGGTTAGGAGTGCCAGAGGTGAGTGGCTTCCTCCCACACTTGATTTTCTGGAAAGTTCTGGGTCTCCTATTTTTCCCTAAGGGACGTTAGAAACTGAGTTTGTCTTTAGGGGAACGTCTTCGCAGCGTCTGTTGTTTGAATGTTCTCCAGGTGTGGAATACTCGGGGCCGTATGTGTTTGGGAACATCCGTGTCCTGAGCGAATTCAGTAGGGAATGGAGAGAGGCCTCCTGTCAGCTTGGCCTCTGTTTCCTGCTTGTTGAGAGTTGACAGCTGCTGGTATCCCAGGGAGAGTAAAGCACTGGGCGGTGTGGGATGGGAACGTTCACTCTGACAAGGTCAGTGGGAAAGCATCTAAACAAACATCGCTGTTCTCCAGGCTTCTCCAGGCTTCTCGGGGTCGAGCTTGTTTTGTGGTGTTCAGGGAAAGCTACCCTTGTTCCTGTTCCTCACCATTTGAAAGGTGTCCAGGGCTCGTTCCTCTGGAGAGGTGATGTGCGTGAGTGGGGGTCAAGTCGCGGGCTCCGAGGTTATTTGGAATCTGTCAACTGATTTCCTGAACACACAGGTGCTTGGTAAAGATATTCCTGATTAGCTAAAACATTTCAACAGGACGTGATAGCTGGTGGTTTAAAGACTATCACAATTTTCCTGTTACTTTTTAAATGCCTGTTGAATCAGGGTGGATTCACATACTTTTCTTTTCCTGTCTGCATACTTGATATTTTGTTTTTTGTTTTTTATATGGGTGTGCAGTTAACAGGATTTAGAAGCAGTCTCAGCCCTGGGGAGACTTCAGGGCCACCTCAGTCAGTGCTGAAAGGAGGCAGGGATTTGGGGGCTACCTCCTCCATAGGACGGACACCAAGGGCCAGAGGTCAGCAATCTCAGTGAGGTCACAAAGACGGGCACACCCAGCACCCTGGCCCATGTGCCTCTCCTTCACGTTTGTCTCTGCTGAAACTGCTCTCCTGGGTCATCATGGGTGATCTCTAGGCGCATGCTTGCTTCTTGCAGAAGTGGTGTCTGGCTGTGGTCAGTGTGGGCGCTCAGGACTTCCATGTTTTTGGCTCAGATTAATACTGGGCAGTGGTGTATGTTTGTTTTGGAGTGGTAGATCGGGTGGATTTTGGCTTTACCAACTCATTTAATACCTGTTCTCCTAGGTATAATACCTGTTCGTAAGCCGCATGTTTTCCTAGGTGCTGGGGCCCTATCATAAGCCGCGTGTTCTCCTAGGCGCTGGGACCCTATCATAAGCTGTGTGTTCTCCTAGGCGCTGGGACCCTATCATAAACTGTATGTGAGGGATCTCGGAGGTGCTCCTTATGAGGATCCGATGCCTGACCTGAGGTGGAACAGTTGCAATTCAAAACCAGCCCCCTGAAAAATTGTCTTCCATGAAACCCATCCCTGGTGCCAGAAAGGCTGGGGGACAGCTGGCCTAACGCGGGCTAAGATGTCAGTAGATTTTTGGACTCGGGCCTCAGTTGAAGAGGATTAGATTTTGAAAGGTGGGGATTGAAGGCTTCTAAAGGGCAGATTTTCATCTCCAGTGGGGCCTGGGCACAACTGGGTAGAACTGACCCAGAAGCTGACAACTAGTCAGGCTGGCTCACTGCTTGTGTCCTGTGTGTGCAGCCTTGCTGTTTATTCAATTGTCTGGTGGTGTTGTGGATTCCATCCACAGCCTCAGAGTAGTGGAACCCATTACTTCAAGGCTGACCTTATTTAACTTTATCAAAAAGACATGAAAATCATTTAGTATAAATCTTCCAGATACCTGTATCCTTTCTTTTCCCAGAGGCTTTTAAGTATTGCAACTTAAAAATCTTCAAAAATAACTTGAAAACCTCTAAATATATTTTTGATGAGCACCCTTGAGAGCTTTAATATGTGAAGTAAATTCCCTTGACTTTTGTATTCCTAGAAACTCGTTCATGTTTGCAGATGACTTTGTATTTTGTCAACAGTGGCCACTGGTTGGTGACCATCAACACCTGCCGTGTATCATTTAGAAAGTTGGATGTGGATGTATTAACTTTTCAGACACACAAACACATGGGCTGTTTGTTTTTGGTTTTGATTTTTTTGGTTTTTTTTCTCCCCCCAGCTGAATTCAAGAAAGGGAAACAAGCAGACAGAGTAAGTACCAGAAAGCGTCTAAGTGGCTGGGTGGGGGATCCTACTATGGTGTTGGATTGTGTTCTGCCAGACATCGCTCCTCGAAAAGCTGACCCTGAAACGGCTGGCATTGCCCTCACCCTGGGACATTCGTCTGTCTCACCAGAAAATGAAGAATCTGCCAGAGTACTGTGAGTCAAATTCAGTCAGAAATCGATTAACTAAGAGGCTTTGTCTCAAAGGCCAAAACATGAGGACACATTTTTAATTTTTAAGGAGTGCTTCATTGTGAGTCAGTTCTGATGTGTACTGCATTAGGAAACCTCTGAACTTCCACGGTCAGGCCCAGAACTCTGAGGGAAAGTGGTTGTGCCCTTCCCACTGTTTTTGTCACTAGCTGTATTGATTTCCTTAAAACCCTTTTTGTATGAGTTCTATTATAGTTTGAAAAAAATTCACTTGGGTAGAACTGGAAGCGTTTGCGCCGTGTTAATACTCATGACCCGTTCTGGGTCTCGGTGTATGGGTACTGTATAAATGTACATGTGTGTATGTGGTGTACACATACTACGTGTATTTCCACTGCATGTATTTACAGTGTATAGGTATGTACACTACATTTGTGTCCTACACACGTGCATGCTGTAGGCATGCATGTACATGTGTATATGTGTGTATCTACGGGGATGATTATATGCACACTAGTTGGACACCTATCTGTTCTACATGTGTACATACATTCATGTATTTAATGCCATATACATACCTGTGTACGTGCACCATGTGGGTATGTGCACATTATTTCTGCAGATGTATATATACATATGTGCACACAAGCATGCATGTACACTATGCACACTGAATAAACTTCTGGATATGTACACAATAATACGTATACATGCTGCATATGTACGTACACTATTGCATATGTGTATACGTTTTATACGTTAGTGTACTGATGTACATTGTATACATGTGCATATGTGTACCCTGCACATGTGTATGCATGCTGTAGTGCACCTACGTACATTGGATAAGAATGTATGTTATATTCATGTGTATACATATAGCAAATAGCATACCTGTGTACATACGGATGTGCATGTGTATGCCATATGCATGTACATACAGGTTATAGTATACCTGTGTACACTGTATGCATATAGACGTGTGTACATGCTCTGCATGTACATACATGTTAGCATACCTATGTACATTTGCTATATGGATGTGTGTATGCTCTATGCTTGTACACACGTAGTGAACTTGTTTGTACACTATATATATTTGGATGTGTGTACACTCTATGCATGTACCCTACATGGATCTGGATGTGTGTGCACTCTGTACGCACGTAGTGCACTTATGTACACTCCACGTATTCGGATGTGTGTACGCTCTATGCAGGTACACGTGTTACAGTGTGCCATATACGTACATTATGTGGATGTAAATGTGTGTGTGTGCTCTATGGCACCAGGAATAGGGCTCCCGCAGGGATCCAAGAACGCACCATCTCGCTGACACACCGGAGCGTGTAGGATGAAAACAGTTGTTTGTTACAACCTAGTTGAAATTTGGCAGGTTACTCTACCCTTTGCAACGATTTAGGAACAGTCACTTCATTGATGTGTGTGTTCCTGAAATCATAAACAGCTCTGTGAGGTGTGTCTCATCCCCAGACGAGAGAGGGAACCGAAACAACAATGACTCGGTCACTTAAGTGAGGTAGAACCAACAGAGCAGCTGTCTAGCTTTCTGTATTATAACTTTGTCAGCAGCTCAATGAGAAATCGGCACTCATCAGGAAATGTGTCCACTTTCTACTGTTCTTTATTCGTGGCGTATTTACTGCCTCGTGTTATTCCTCACGATGTAGCAAAATCCCTCCTAGAGTTGTGAATATAAACAGTTCATGACAAATGTAGTATCTTCTTTGTAACATTGAAAACGATATGTAAGTTCATCTTCAGATATTGTTTGGAAGGATGAGAAGGAAGATGTTTAGGACAAAAGAATAGAGAGCTTTCAAGTAAACAGGGAAAATAAGGACTTTGTGCAAAATATTTCCAAATTTGGAATTTGAGAATACTAAATCTCACATCTAAGATCATAGGTAGTTTTTTTTTTTGGGGGGGGGGGTTAAAATTAGTACTTGGTTTTCCATGCCTTTGGGAATTTCAGTCCTGATGGAGGATTGCAAGAATAATCTGATTTTTCAGAACAGAAGGGCAGTCTGTCTCAAAGGTAAATTCCAGGTTCTACCATAGAGAAATAGAAATTGCTGTCAACTTTCTGTAAGGTTCTTCAGTTCTTTCCTCTTCTGTGGTTAAAAAAACCATCTCTGGGTTTAGTCTCAGCCAAGTTCCTCTTATGAGTTTGCCTTACATTTCGCACAGCTGTTGAGAGTCTTCATCATTCGTAGTTAACTTGTTAAAAGCAAAACATTGTACTAGTTAGATCTGGGCACCTTGAAGGCAGGGGTTTGTTTTATATTTTTAATAAGCAGCAGGGTGATGGCAGGGCTAGGGCCCTTCATCCCATCATGCATTCCTCTGAGCTTTCAGAGCTCTCACTGCATGCTGAGTGGTGTTGGCGGTTTAGGGTTTAAATAGGAAGACGAGGCTCTGCGACTTGGGACGCTCTTACTACCTTCATAGAGAGCTTGGTGACAGTTTAGCATGACAGTTTGTGCCCCTGCTGTGTATACTTTGTTACGGCCTCACAGAAAGGGTATTGATTTAAACGTGACTAATTTCTTCATGTTTATTTTTGCCTTTATTCCTAGTTACAGTCCTGATAATTTTTCTTCCTTTAAAATCTTGCTAATGGCTAGTGAATTAGTGATAAACTATATTTACGTGTTCTCTAAATCTAGCGATTTAATTGGAGGTCATTCTTCTTGCACCATGTGTCAGTGCTATGTCAGGATGGCTCAGTTTTACATTGTCAAAGGATTAACTAGAGCAGGATGCAGCCTTACTGGAAATTGCTCGTTTGTGAAATACAGGCACTTTATTTTTTGTTATACTCGAGGTGTGTTCAAATGTAAACATTTTGAGCCGTGTTAGAAGGATATACAAGATTGTAATGAAGAAAGCAGCAACTTGATCAAGTACTAGCTAATGAATTTTGTGTTTTAAGTATATGGACTGTGGACCTTGGCAATCAGTTCTCATCTTGACCTTTTATTGTTTTATTAGAATCTTGCTCTGTCACCCAGGCTGGAAGGGTGGAGCCCAGGAGTACAATCTCCATTCACTGCAACCTCTACGTCACAGGTTCAAGCGATTCTTATGCCTCAGCCTCCCTAGTAGCTGGGGTTACAGGGTGTGTGCCACCATGTCTGGATAAATTATTTTAAGTAGAGATGGGGTTTTGCCATGTTGGCCAAGCTGGTCTGCAACTCCTGACCTCAAGTGATCCACCCACCTCAGCTTCCCAAAGTGCTGGGATTACAGGTCTGAGCCACCATCGCTGGCCTGACCTTCTGTTCTAATATTGGTTATTCAGTCTCGATGATAGCACCCGGTTGTATTAACTTGGGGTAGAAAGCACAATTGCAATGAATCTGGTTGTGTATATACGTGCTGACTTAGCGTTCATGGCAGCACTGTGAGGTGGGCATTGTTCCTGAAGGAAGGCCGATGGGCAAGTCGGGGCTTAGATACGGGACTTGTGGGCAATCACTGCTGTCCCATGGCTGAGATCAGGCCTGTCTGTCGCCTGTACCCTGAACTCTGAACACACAAACGAGCAACTGTCAAGAGTCGGTGCTCGAGTGTGATGTGGCCTGTGGTGTTTGCCTCGCAGCGCTGCTTTGGCTCGGGGCAACAGGGCAACAGCTCCCTCCCTCGTTCGGCTGCCTGGGAGTCCCAGGAGAACCCACTGATACCGTTTATAAATGCCGGACATCGAGCGTTCTCCTTGGTACCAGCACATCTGGAATTGGACAGCTCGGTTAGATTCTCGGCCAGCAAACCTGTACAAGAGTGTGTGAACTCTGCGTTTGCTTCGCCCGGACAAAGGTGAATTCGTGGTCACTACTGGATGGCAACAGGTGTGGCCTCAGGAGCAGCACGGAGACAGGCACCCGGGTGCAGGAAGAGCATCTGCAAGAGGGGGTGGGGAAGGTGACAGACGCACGTGCGAGTTTAGCTGTTACCGTGGATGGGGGGTGGTTGGGTAAGACCAGATTTTCTCATTGTTGCCCCTTTCTGAAAAAGACCCTGAATTGACTTCTCTGTGGCTCCTCGCGCCTCCTTGTCAGGTTGGAGGAGACTGCTCTCCTGGCTCAGGCCCTGCTTGCGGCATCACGGAAGCTGCTGTTGCTTGCCCTGCCCTCCCTGTGACGTCCTCTGTGCTGTTGTCCGGGAACAGTTCTGCCGAGCAAGCTTGGACTCTGCTCCCTTCTGCTCTTGGATTTCGTGTCTGGAAAGCTTGTGTTCTTTCCTGATTTTTGATGATGCTGAGCTATGTTTTTGCAAGGATCACGCGTGCCTATAGCAGGGAGAAGCCCCTTTGCAATTTTAACATCTTGATGCTCTCAAGCAGAGCTTGCTATCGAAGTTGACAGCCTCCTGTGTTTTTGTTTTGGCAGAAACTGAATTTCAGTCCTAGGACAGCTTCAGCACACTTGATCCTAGCTCTTCTCTCTCACTGCTCCCCTCGTGTGTGGCAGAAATCATATGCCCTGAAGTTTACCAGTCCCTTCATTTGAAAATCAGTTAGTGTATGTGATCCTCATGAGAATTTTACTTTTTATAAAAGCAATCGCAAAGACTGGGTTTTGCGAAACCAGTGTTTTATGTGTATATTAATTGCACTCACAATAAGCTTTGTCTTCTAAATATTTCATGTTTCAGATTAGCCCTGGAAGCATGCCCTGGAGTAGTTTTGCTATTCCGCTTTTATTTTTGGCTAAGGTAAAGTTGAGAACATTGTGATATTAGATGTAGTGAGTCCTTTTAGTTTCTTCTATGTCTGTTTTCCTTTAAGCCAGAACCAGCAGACTGATACCAATTTGTGAGCACCTGGCATCTCCCAGGCCTTTCCTGGGTCTTCCCTCCGCTGTCTTGTGGACAGGGCAGTCATTGGTGGAAGATGAACTTGAGAATCTGTGTGTGGAATTAAGTAAATGTCATAGCTCTCTTCTGTGACAAACTGACATTAAGCCCAGTAAATTGTAACAGCAGACTTTGCACATACAAAGCATTGAACACCAGGAAGGTAACCAGGCTGCGATGCTTCTGGTCCTGCACAAGACCTCCGGTATCACAGCGCATTTAACATACTGGCAGCATTGAGTGTTTGAAAATGTTGTGTATGTACCATGTCCGTGATTTTCGAGGGCCTGGATAAACACCTCTGGTTATCGCAATCTTTATCAATGGGAGCTTAAGGTTAGTACTGGGGCAGACTGTGTTTTAAAGAATTAAGGTGTCTCGAGTATGTTTCAGTTTTCCCATGAAGAAGAAACATGTCAGCTGTTCTTTCCTGGACTGTGGCTATCACAGTGCCCCACCACGGTCGGTCACATGTTTACTTCCCCTCCATTTAACCGGGCTGGGCTTGGGCCAGAGTACTTCGGTTGTCAAATGTCATATGAGGCTGAGGAACTGTCTTCTGCTTCATCATTAGCTTATGGAAACACTGTTTTCCAAAGCATACTCTCCTTTATCATTTGTGTTTATATAAAATAATGGAATGGTTATTTTAACTGTGCAGTTTCCTATGTTTGGTTATTTAATTGCAGAAAGATAATGGTTTTATTTTGCTAAAATCTGTGCTAGGAATTGTGCAAAATCTTTGTGAAATGCCCAGTTTACTAGCTTAAGTTATAGATCTTTGTATAGAAAAGAAAAAGCCTATTGCTACAAGGAGCATTGTCTTTATCGATGCAAAAAGCTTTAAACTTATTGGCCGTGTAGTAGGTAAAAATGCATCAGAATGTGACGAAAATTGAGAAAAGCATTGAAGTTTTAAAATCTGCTCTGCAGTTTTCTTCAACTCCCTTGCAAGATACTTAATTTGAATAAAAGACAGAATAAAGTGTTCCCACTGAGGAAAGTGGCAGGAGGACTGTTTAGACTGTGTTCTGAATCTGAGCAGTCCTGCCACACTCGTCTGTGATGTGGTGGTGTCCATGGTGTCACTTTTACAGAACTTTAAGAATGCCTCTGTGAATAAAATACATTTTATTCTTAGTATTTCTGTTTTGAGTTTTGAGGTGTGTAAAACATGTTAATGGTTTCTTTCCCTTACAGAATTTGCTTGTTCTTTTTTTTTTTTTTTTTTTAAATGCCTACAAGACTCTGAAGCACATTAATCGCTTAAAAAGGAAAGAAAAAAAAAAGGGCCAGGCGTGATGGCTCACGCCTGTAATCCCAGCGCTTTGGGAGGCCGAGGCGGGCGGATTGCTTGAGCCTCGGAACTCGAGACCCAGGGAACCAGCCTGGGCAACCTGGTGAAATCCCATCTCTACGGAAAACACACAAATTAGCTGGGCATGATGGCTGCACACCTGTAGTCCCGGCTACTCCAGAGGCTGAAGAGAATCGCTTGAGCCTGGGAGGCGGACCTTGCAGTGAGTGGAGATCATGCCCCTGCTGTCAAGCCTTGACAGAGTTGGGACCCTCTCTGAAAAACAGCAACGTTCATAACGTATGGGTGAACTGCCCGGCTGCTCTGTCTAGAGTAGAATAAATCTAATTATGTTTTTGCCTTTTATTAGCATTGAAATTTTCTTAATTATCCCTTTGTTTTCATTACATTGTAGCAATATATTGCCGCTTAGAGTCTGGAACAAGTAGGCTTCTCTGGATCAGGTTCTTACTGGATGGCTAAAACTTAGAATGATTTTTCCCTTCCTTAGATGTGACTTATAGAACTTTGCCTTTTGAGGTGATATGCTGCATTTGATAGCGGACACAGGAATGCCCGAAGAATTCACTTACAGGGCTAAAATATACGTGTTTTGTAGTGTTTCCCTCCTAGAATGAAAACGGTACCTCTCATTTGTGGGTCGATGATGCTATTTGCTGAAAACTTTTAAAATTTTATTTATTTTATTTTATTTTTTTCAGACGGAGTCTTGCTCTGTCGCCGAGGCTGGAGTGCAGTGGTGTGATCTTAGCTCTCTGCAAACTCCGCCTCCTGGCTTCACGCCATTCTCCTGCCTCAGCCTCCCGAGTACGTGGGACTACAGGTGCCCGCCAGCACGCCTGGCTAATTTTTTGTATTTTTGGTAGAGACGGGGGTTTCATCGTGTTAGCCAGGATGGTCTCGATCGCCTGACCTTGTGATCTGCCTGCCTCCTTCTCCCAAAGTTCTGGGATTACAAGCATAAGCCGCCGCCTCCGGCCAAATACATGTTTGTTTACTGCCTCAGTCCTCCGTTGGGTAGCCCTGTTCTTCGTCGGATATTCAGGGAGCGGGGGCATCTTGAGTCTTGAAAGGTGTGCTCTGCGAGATGGGAATCTTCCGGCTGCTTATTTAGGGAATCCTGCCGGCTGTCATTTACTGTAGAGCGCAGTTTCCTGGCTGCCCTGGTCTTTGAGGGGAGGGAGACTGAGGGGTCATTTTCCCACCTGGACCAATGTGTTTATTAAACCTGGTTTGTGTATCATTTGGATCTTTTTATGAAGGAAAAGCTACATCTGTGACTTTCAGATGAGTGGAAGTCATGTTAAAAAAAATATATATATATATATAAATATATATAGGCTACTATGGAGAAGTTTTGTCCTTGTGACCTGTGAATACAGTCACAGGAGAGCAGAATGTTCACGGTGTGGGTGCTTACAGTGTACATGCAGAGTCACATTCTTCACTAGTATTACGTTAAAAGGTGACAAATAAGAGAAAAATATTTTGCTCATTACAACGTCGGTAAGAAGCTGGCAGCACTCTTGTTTTTGGAGGGGTGTGAAGGGAATATTGAGAAAGTGTCATCAACATTAGACTCGCCCACTCTGCAAATCCTGTGCCAGCTGGAGTGAGGACCCCGTGATGGAAAGATGCACCCCTCTTCCCGGAAGGAGTTGAATCTTTGTAGCGCTCAGGACGCATGGTTCATCTCTATATAAAGGCAGAGTGTGAAACGCTGTGGAGGCTGAGAGAAGCGATGTGGTTAGCAAGTATGAGTGAGACGTTTGGGGCTTGTTAGCACCTGGCGTGTGTGCAGCAAGCTTTGCTATCTGCACATGTGTGATCCTTAGAACACTGGCGTCTGGAACCGTGGGGGCTGTCGAGGGCCCCATCCCGGCGGGCTGAGGAGTTCCCTGTTACCACCAGGATAACCGTGATTTTGAAGGCTGTCACTCAATCCCAAGTCCTGGAAGGGGGCTCCTTTCAGAGAGGAAAACACCCCTAGAGCCTCAGGCAGAATTCAGTGATTTTTCTTATAATGTTGCTTAGATTTCGCAAACATGAAACCAAGAACATATTTCAGAATGCTTATGGTTCTTCTGTAACCATGGAAACAAAGTAAGTTGCAGTCGATGGACAGTTTGCGGAAGCTGAACTGCCTACATCGTGAGCACGGCGCTCTCCCTACCGCCCTGGGCCTTGCTCCGGTTTGCTGGGGAGGCTTTGCAGGGCCTCTTGGCTGGGATACCTCTCTCATGTCCCATGTTGCTACCCCTGGTCACAGCCATACTGCTGGGCACCTGCGCCGTGAGGTCACTGAGTGGACACGGAGCCGCGGGGCAGCAGTTGGTCAGGAGGTGGCATCCACATGGTCCGAAACAGGTTTCTGTTCATTAAGAATGATCATTACAATAGAAACAGAGTGAAAGAAAACTCTACTGACCTGAGAATGCGTCCGCTGAGTTGCATAGGGAAGTGCAGTGAGGAAGGTGAGGGCTGAAAGGAAATGAGGGAGGGAGAGGAAAGGAGAGAAGGGAAGCGAAAGGGGGAGGGCGGATGGGAGTGAAGAGGGAGATGGAGGAGGAAGAAGAGAGAGGGCGGTGGGCAGGAGCCTGGGAAATGTGTCCCAGAGCCGGTTCCTGACCGTCGTGGGTGCGTCAGAGCTGATCTTCCAGGAGAGGTGGCCTGGGAGGGTTGACCCTTAGGAAGTGAGGGCCAGGGGGAGCTGGTTTTGTGGCCCTCAGCGGGGCTGTTGTTGACCTGAGATACAGTCGATAGTTTTCCTGAAGAGATCGTCTGCACAGCCACCGTTTGCTGCCAGGTTGGAGACAGAAGTGCTCCTCCCCATGGATTCTTTCTAGTTTGTGGATTTTTCCCAGTTTACCTGAGCAGCCTGTCAGTGGAAATGTCGGGGATTACTAACATGTCTTCATCCTACAGAGCAGTCGACCAGCTTCCGATCCTGTAGTTGTTGGGGGCACCATTCCGGTCCTGTCAGTGCCGGCCCAGCGTGGAAGCCGCAGCCCGAGGCGCTGGGAAACCTGCGGGGCTCTCACTGCCAGGGTTCTGATGGGAATCGAGCGCTGGAAGAAAGATGTCCTTAGGGCAGAGCCTGGCGAGGAGGGGGTTCTGCTGTTGCAGCAGTACATGGAATTTCAAATGACAAATGAAACAAGCTTTTAATTATGACCAGAGCCCTATGCTCTGCGTTTCTTCAAATGGAAATGTTGTGCTGAAATGAAATTGCTGTTAATCGGTTGCCTCATGCAAGACGCAAGACGGAGGGCTGGGAGCAAAGTAGAACGTGGACTTATCTACAAAGCTTCCTCCTCTCAGACTATCATCAGTTGGATGGTGCTACACAGGAATATGTGAGAATTCGTGTGAGAAAGGTGATGGGTGCAGACCTGTGTGACCGGCAGGTGTGGGGGAGGTTTGAGAGAAGCTTTTGGCTGAAGTGATGTCAGATGCAGGTGCTGAAGTGTGATGTCTGTCTGGATGGAAGAGCACACACGCCTCTGGGCTGCGGGAAACAGATAAAGGAGGAGGTGGACAGACGTGAGTCGTGTCTTAGGAATGGTAGCAATTCAGGCAGACCCAGGATCAGGCTCCCACGGGGGAGGAGTATATATCAGGACCCAGGGAGCGTGGGGCGGGGGTCATGCCCAGGCCTCTGGGGGTCTTGCTCTTGTGTCAGCAGGGCCCTGTGCTTGCCCTCCTTAAAACTTTCCTGATCCATAAAACGGGCACGACAAAATCCACCTTGTGACACTGAAGCTTAAATGAGATGATGTACATGGTGTCTTCCTTCCCTTCCTGACACATCATAGACTCACAGCTATGGTAGCAGCGACAGACTGGATGGAATGCTGGAGCCGCTTTGAGCCTGGTGAAGCCACATGGATTTGTGCAGTGCTGGCGACTGTCTCTGAAAGCCTTTGGTCATGGCAGTGGCAGCCTCGAGTGGCTCTTGGCATACTTGAGTCTGTGGAGTGCAAGGTTGACTGGAGCTCCGAGGCCATTGATACTATCCAGGGGTGAGCTGATGAGGCCCTAAAACATGGGGGGAAGGCCGAGAGGACTTGGCTGCCAGAAGCATTGTAGATTTCTGGCTTCGAGAACTTGCTGACTTATGGACATAGGAAGGTAAACCCAGATGGCTCCAAAATTGTAAGTCCAGAAGAAAGGTGAGAGGGTACAATTGCTGACTAGGTCATGCTTGCCCTGTCCTTTTGTTTCTGGCCATCGTTTCTCCTCCCTCCCCCTGCCTTTGTGGGCTGGAGGGCCTGAGCCTGCACAGTGGTCTATTTCATGATGACAATGGCCGATTATTACCCTGCAGTAAGAAGTCTCTCCATTTTATTTGGCAGCAGTAGTTAAATAAATTTAAGGAGTGATGGTGTAGTAGTATTTGTTTTGTTTGTGCGTTTTTTTTTTTTTTTTTTTTTTAGTGTCATTTAACTGAATGTTATTTCCAATTTCACTGATCACTTTGAGAGGCCAAAACATGCTTTGATTTGTTATTTTGTGTTTGAGCTAGTTTATTGCCTCACAGGAATGCCAAGTATTCTGTTGTCACACATCATTAAGTATCTCAAATTGTGTTACTATAATACTTAGCTGAATTACCTCCCTTATTTTGGCTTTTAAAAATCTAAAATCTGTGTGAAACACAGGATGGTGCATCTCCATTGAGGGTTGTTGAGAAGTGTGACTTTTGCTGGCATGCTTGAGAATCAGTGACATTATTTTATAGAAACACTTTGTAACTGACAGCAAAGCTGGAAGCTCCTGTATAGGGCAGAGTAGGCAACGTGTTATGCTTTGAGGGCCACAGAAGTCTCTGCATATATTTCTTTTGTGAAAACGTCAAAGTGTAAAAATCACTTCTGGTTCCCTGGCCAAGGCTCGGTCGGGGATCGTGGTTTGCAGACCCTTGACAGCAGCTTAGCTGAAAGCTGTTCTCCCATGCGGTGAGCAGGAGCCTACCTCATTGCTTCAGCCAGAAAGATGCTGCCCTCATGCTGGAATTTACTTCAAACAAACTTGAAAGCTCTGGCACCGCTGCTCATTTCCATACTGTTGCAGGCTATCTAAAATACGGAGGATGCCGTGGCGTTTTGATTTTGTTACTCCTCTTGAAGGGCTCTGAGATGGCTCATCGCGAGTTAGACATTTGCAGAAATGATCAAGCAGAGCTGCAGTCATCTTGCAGATCAAGTGAAGTTTTTTCTGAAAGCTTGTTACAGGCTTAAATTTCTGATCCCGTTCCATCCACTGATCTTGTATGATTGGTTTTGTTTTGCACACATTTGGGTCTGTGAAGCGTCTCCCCACCGTGGTAGAACTTTAGCTCTGATTTCATGCATGATTCGATATCCTTACTCCTCTTCTGTGAGGAGAAAGCGCTGTAGCTCCTGCGTGGTTTCTGGCCCCTCCCTGCACGCGGATGGATTGGGAGGTATTTGTGGTGTGTGAACTTGCTACCCCCAAAGGCTCCTTGTTGACTCCCCTGGACCAGACTCTTCCCTACTCCCATGGACTGCACTCCTCCCTCCTGGTTCATTCCCCGGACCACATTCCTCCCTCCTCCTCCCTGGCTCACTCCCCTGGACCACACACGTCCCTCCTGGTTCACTCCTTGGACCACACTCCTCCCTCCTGGTTCACTCCCTGGATCACACTCCTCCCTCCTGGTTCACTCCCTGGGCCGAACTCCTGCCTCCTGTTTCACTCGCTGGGCCGAACTCCACCCTCCTCCCTCCTGGTTCACTCTCCTGTGTCCCCATGCCTCTCTCCTTGTTCACTGCCCTGGGCCCCCACGCCTCCCTGTTGGTTCACTGTCCTGGGCCCCCATGCCTCCCTCCTTCTTCACTCCCCTGAGCCCCCACTCCTCCCTCATAGTTCACTCCCCAGGGCCCCCACTCCTCCCTACTCCCCTGGGCCACTTTCCTCCCTCCTGGTTCACTCCCCTGGGTCCCCACTCCTCCCTCTTGGGGGCTTGGTAGTTTCTGCTGTGCTTGTGCCAGCACGATAAGGCTGAGTGGCAGCTCCAGGGCTATGGCTGCGCGCGCAGCTGTGTTGTTAGTGCAGAGAACTGTGGGGATGCAGCTGCCCTTGCTGTGATGCTTCGAGTGTCACAGTCGGTATGGGAAACTAGGTGGGATGTGGATGTCCCAGGAAGGGACAGGAGCCTCCCCTCAGCCTCTGTCAAACAGTTCTCAGCCAGGCATGGTGGCTCATGCCTGTAATCCCAGCCCTTTGGGAGGCCGGGGTGGGTGGATCACCTGAGGTCAGGAGTTGGAGACCAGCTTGACCAATGTGGTAGTTTTTGACACGTTAAGGATTAAGGAAAATGACTCTCACTCGTTTGCCTTGCTTTTTAATTGATGATTGGTGTAGCCCAGTAGTCTGAACTTGTTAAGCAACCATTCTTACTGAAAGACTAATGTTTAAAAGTCTCTTCCTCTGGACACGTCTTTGGCTGCTGTAATCAAATGCAATGTTCCTTGTTTGGCTAACAAATGCTCCTCAGAAACTTTGGTTTCTTGTTATTTTCATTTATAATTATGTTTTAAGCCTTCTAATTTTTCTAGCTTTCCTGCGAGTTGGGAATAACTGTGATGGGTGCTTAGTTTGGGATGTTGACGTATACTCTAGGCCCAGCTACTATGCCATTGTGTGAACACTGATTTCTCACTTTCTCATGAAGACTGATTTCACCTAGTTTGGTAAATTCGATTAATTTTAAGGAAGGGGGTGGAATGCATCTACTGTTAGGAGGCTTTTTTAAGGATCGGGGAAATGTTGCCATGATTATTACCGTTACAGAAGGAACATAAAAATACGTGCTGCCTTCAGTCATGATGAATATGTAAGTCCGCATCTGTGACTGCAGAAAACGGCAGCCCCAAATCTTAAAATCGTGTGGATGTACCAAGCCCATCTGCAGGGCACTGTGGAGCAGCCTGCATTAGCCGAAGTTGGCCCACAAGCCCTGAGGGATGGTGTCTGAGTTATAATAAGGCTCTGACTTGGGATTTAACAGATCTCCTAATACTGTGATATTCTAAACAAAGACACGATACTGCCCAGGGAGCCCAGTGGGCCCCTATAGGCAGTGTAGGTGAGAAAAGGTTCCAAAGAAGATTCCTGCAGCTCAGCTAGGAGGATTCTGTAAGGCAGTAGACACATCAATGTTCACATGGGAGTGTTGAGCTATATTCATTCCTTTTAAGCAGCCAGGCTTGTGTGTGTCTTTAGGGGCACTCACATAGCGCCCCTTCCACACTCACTGCCGGTTGTGCCTGTTTGATGTTGCGGATTTCTGTGTTAAGTGTGTCCACTCTCCAAATGTATCTCTGTCTCTAGAATATTTTAGAGTAGATCATTTGTTGTTTAAATGCTTGCTTTTAGTGAGGAAGAAATCTTTAAAACGGGCCATACAGACCCTGCTATAAATGTTGAACAATGGAATGTGTAATGTTTAACACGTAGTGTTTAAAGTAGAAGACAGTTTAATTTAGAAATCCTGTTGGAATGCCAACTTAAATTACCACCATCCGTATGCGTATGGAAAAGAATGAGAGAGAATGTACAGAATTGGAATTTTGTCTATTTTGTCGAGATTCTGTAATGTTTCAGGTACAAGCCTCACTTCATGATTTAAATGCATGAAGCTGAAATTACAAAACTTGACAAAAACATGCCTTTGAATAGTGAGCCTTTATCCTCCTTGAAATAGTGATTCATTCACTAAAATGTCCACCTGCAACTTTGTCAAACACATTTGTTGCATTAGTTCTCAAGTGAGCTCAGTTTTCCAGACAGGGAGATTATTATTGCTTAAAGTTTGTCCTGATGATGTTGGTGAACAGGGAAAATCCTATGATGTGGATCCTCTGTATGTGTTACACAGCAGACGCGGCCTGCCCAACCCTCTGCCTGTAACTGGGAATCTTGACTGTCAGGATCATTGTAGAGAACCTTGAGGAAAGCAAAACAAAAAGCCTCTGGAATAGCAAAAGATGTAGCTGATTTCATGCAGTAAAACTTACACATTTTTCTTTAAAATGCATCCTTCGGAACCTCAGTTTGCTGATTATTTTAGAATCACTGTAGTCTGCTGACAGCAGTCATGGGAACAGGTGCATGGCCCGGCTGGTGCAGGGGGTCTCAGAGCGGAGCCACACTGCTGACACCAAAGGAGGGGCTGGAGCCATCACGCTCGTGACTCGTGCAGATGGCCTTGGCTGACCTCCAGAAGAGGAAACGTCAGTATCCAAGGAGGAAAAAGTCTATTAATTTCATGAGTGTTTGCCTTCGCAGTGGCTACAACCCTGAGTTTGTGGCACCTGCTGTCTCTGGAATGAGGAGTCTTCCCTTCCTGGCAGACAAGCTCTAGATGGGAACAGGAGCTGTGGTTGCTGGATTGAAGAGGTTTCCTTCTTGGGGAGGTGGCCTTCGAGCCTGACATGAAGGAAGCTGTGACTGGCGGGAAAGGGCCTTGGAGACAGTGTATTTACCAGGAGGGTCAGTGACTGAGAACAATCCTGTTCCGAGTGTTGCCATTCTGGTTCTAGAGTAAACTTGGGGAGAAACAACAGCCAAAAGCCCCGAGAAATATTCTGTGATGTTGATCACGTTTGGTAGATTTGTTGCTGAGACTCTGAAATGAGAAGCCCGGGAGGTGCAGGTCTATCAGGCCGTGGGACGTGGGACAGCTGCTGCTTCAGGGGTTGGAGTCCCCGTGCCAGAGGCTCAGTCCTGCAGAGACTTTTGCACAGTGGGCAACTGCTGCCTCTGGTTGATTGTGAGTCCCCCAGATGAATACCCATGAAAGGTACCATGTCAGTAAAGAGTCAAACTCTGTGAAGCATTTGGAGATTTATTCTGAGCCAAATGAGTTACCATGGCCCTTGATATTACCCTCAGGAGATCCTACGAACGTATTCCCGAGGTGGTCAGAGCCCAGCCTGGTTTTATAGCTTTTAGGGAGACATGAGACAATCGATCAAATAAATGTAAGATGTACATGGGTTTGGTCTGGAAAGGTGGGACAACTGGAAGCAGGGGTGTCCAGGTCATAGGTAGATTTGAAAATTTCCTGATTGACAGTTGGTTAAGAGAGTTGTCAGATAAGGGGTTGTGGAGACCAAGGCTTTGTCATGTGGAGGAAATCCTCCAGGTAGCTTCGGAGAGAATAGATTGTAAATGTTTCCCATCAGACTAAACGTCTAAGTTCTGTCTAATTCCAGAAGGGAGGTAGGGTGATGAGGCAAGTCCGACCCCCCAGCGATCATGGCCTGGACTAGTTTTTCAGATTAGCTTTGGAATGCCCTTGTCAAAAGCCGGGGCTGTTCAGATGGCCAAAGTGGCTTCGAATTCTAATGTTTTTACAACCAGAAGGTGATTGTGTTTTTTTCTGTGGATGACAGCCAGTGTGGTAATTAATATTTTGTTAGCAGATTAAGCTGGAAGTCAATGTGTTTTCATGTATGTTAATTATTAAATCATCAACAAACAGAGAAGGGCTTACTTTGAAACCAGCCTGAGACTCAAGAGGCTCATCAAAGAAAACGATGGACTTGGGAGAACTGATTCACGTGTTTACTGCGCCAAGTTTCAGGCATTATGAGAAGTCTGTGCTGATACATTGTGACTTGAGAACTTAAATCTTGATGGACTCTTAAGAGTGAGGCTTTTTTCTTTTTCTTTTTCTTTTAAACGGTCAGCGTTTCTGTCTCCTGTGTTTTGTCTTCCAGCTGTGGAGCACTTTAGGTTTGTGTTCACGTGGCGTTGTTCCCTGAACCACCAGGTTTGTGGCTCCGCGGTCCTGCCCGCCTTGATCGCGTCTTCCCCGCCCCGTGGGTTTTATCCTGAGGACGGTTCTCCGCTGTGTGGAGTGGAGGATCAGTGGACAATGGCTTTACCGACTCATTTTCTATGTAGCTCCCAGTTTCTCAAAATCATAATTGTCTTGGATTCCCTGTGAACTGGGAGTCAGGCCTTGGGCACAGTGCTGGGTGGCCTTGGGTGCAGTACTGGGGAAGGAGGGAGAGATGAGAATAGGAAGGATGGGTTTGTCAGGGGAAGGAACCCTTTGCCGCATTCCTGTGTCTGTTTTAGGTTAAAGATGAATGGCCGGGTGGTGGATGTCTCCCCTGCTGTGGCTGGACCTCGCTGTGCTGAACCCTGAGCAGGGGCCCCAGCAGCTGCCTCCTGCCAGGCCGGGGCCACAGGGCTGGGCTGCTGCCTCTAGGGTGGGTTGCGAGGGCTCGTGCCAAGTTGCAAGGGTCTGCACCGCTCCTGTGTGACCTGAGGGGCATGGGGGAAGCTGGTCTGTGCTCCTTACCTGGGAGAAGTTGAGCTCACCTGGGCCAGAGCCTCTGGGGAGGTATTAAGGCAGAGGCCTGGAATTCCTGCTTTCCCCAGACAGCAAGAAAGCTCAGTGTTGCACCTGCTCTGAGATGCCCTCAGCAGCCATATATAGTTGATTTTAACATGAGGGAAGGTGCCAATTAACCCGGCTCTGTGGAGAGCTTTGAGGAGTCCAGGCCCTGGGCCCCGGGCTTTTTAATATGTTCCTTCCTGAACAAAAAACAACAAAAGATCCCTGTGGCTGATGCCGACTGCATGGGGTCGGACATGCCGAGCTTGCGTGGGGCTTGCCCCTGAGTTTCCTTGGTGCTCCTCCCAGCCCCCACGGACACCAGCCTTTCCAGGCCGAGGCTTGTCCTGTTTAGACCCTCGTTGGTGGGGTCTGTGGTCCTGGATCGAGGGCCCAAGCACTTCTTTCATGATTATAAATGATTCACGAGAGACGCACGGCTGCCCTCAAACATCTCATGAGCATGAGATACAGCCAGTGTCGCCACCGCAAGCTCATAATTCTAGTGGAAAGAGGAAATTTTACTTTTAATGTGCTCGTGTGACTCAGATGCAAATATTTAATTCCCGTTAAACTTTCAAGAGCTTGAGAACCTCTGAGATTCCTTGAAAGTTGTTCCTTTGCCCCACGACTAACTCTCCTGTGGAAGGAGGCTGGGGTGGTCTGCAGGGTCTGGGATCCTGCTGCGTTCTCCAGGATTCCTTAGGTTTCATCATTAGTCCCAGCTCTTCAGCAGATGGAGCTGATTGACTCTGACATTTCCATTATATTGTTCTTGTGTTGCCTCAGTTAACTTAGAATAATCAGTATTTACCAGAAATAATTGATGGCGAGATGGGAATTATTGGTGATTCCCTGACATAGGCAGCCTGTATAGATAAGCGTGTTACACGGTGTCTGATTTCTGAGATGTTGGTCCAAACCTTCTCAGCAACACACTTTGAAGGGTAGATTCCTGTGCAGGAGAAGCTGCTTTTCCCCGAGACGCGGTGGCGGCCCCTGCACTGGCATGGCAGGGTGGGCGTGTGACTGGGCAGGGCTGGACCTGCTCCTGTCCGCCCCTGTGCTGGGCGCGTACCTCCGCACCACATGTGTGTCTAGGGTGCCTGCCTTTGTTCCCCCAGCTCGAACTCATAGAATTGTATACCTTCCTTGACACATTCCTGCATAGAGATGATTAGATCTGGGGGCTGAATCTCAATCTGACATGCATGTAGGTAAATTATTGACGTGAATGACTTGGGTCCTCCACGTTCAGGGTCAGGAGGCGCGGGGTGGGTTTGGAGACAGCTGCCTGGCCTCAGGAAGTTTCTCTCAGAGCCTGTTTCTTTCTCTAGCAAAGTAAATGATGCCTTCCTCACGGGGCTTGACACACGCTCAGTACTCAGATGCTGTCTGGTCTTTATTATAGTTAGTATTTGGGGAACAGCATGGCTGGTAAGAAAATGCGTTATCTTTACAATTTATAGAATGTCACACAAGGCAAGCGTGAAACCGGGACTCTACCCTAATCTGAAGGTGCTGGTGCTTAGTCTTCTGAAGCATTTTGTTGTAATTCTGGCGTGTGTCAGCCAAGTCATATGATGGCACCGCATGCATGATGCCAGCTCAGTTACCTTGGAACGGGGAGCCTGAGGCTGCCAGGGAGCAACCCTCCTACCTCCAGCCTTCGACGGTTTCTCTCTCTCCTTCCCTGTGTCCCTCCCTATCCCCCACTCCTCCTTTCCACTCCTGCTCCCCTCCCTACCCCCCTCACTTACTCTACAACAGAGGTCCAGACTTTGACAAATCCCAGCTGGGCCTATTTATCACTGGGCTGGGAAAGCAGAGGGAAAGGGGCCCAGTTACTACAAAAATAGAGAATTGAAATAGAATGTGAACTACTTTTGCGTATTTTTTATTTTAATCTGAATATGAAAGGCAAGTATCAGCATAAAATGGGTGCTAACTGCGCCACACAGCTCCAAGTCTGCCTTGTCGGGGCTCCGTGGGTTCCCACGCCCTGGCCTTCTCTATGAGTGTCTGGTCACGCTGTGGCTGCGAAAGGAGCATTCAGTTATGGTCCTTTGAATGTTGCAGAGTCATGTTTAATAAAAATCTTCACGTTTACCCACAGCCAAGTCTTGATTTAATAACAGGTACTGCAGGTCTCTGGGTGGGCCTGAGCCTCTGTTTTAGAAGCAGCCGCACCATCCGAGGGGCAGGTCCGTGTGGGCTGGCAGGCAGCCTGGTCCTTGGAGCACAGGGTGGACCTGACCCAGTCCTGGCAGTGGGGGGCCTTGCAGTTCTAGAATGTAGTGATGCAACCTGTGGCATAAATAAAAAGCCTCATGTGCCCCCATGAGAAGCTGGGGCTTCCCCTCAGTAGTGTGGTGTGCTGTGTTTGTGATCGTGCAGATGTAAAAGGGTGAGGGAGATGTCTAAAAACTAGGCTCCCAAAGACAGCCCTTCATGTCGGGTGCTTTCATGTGTGTATGTACACCTGTTTGACGAGTGTACACCTTCACGCGTGCACCTGTTTCACGCATGTACACCTGTTTGTGCATGCGCCTGTTTCACACTTGTGCCTGTTTCGCGTGTGTGTGTGCCTGGGCATTCCCCTTGTATTGCGTCATACGTTGTATTTTACAGATTGTTTTTTTTCAGTTTGTATCGTGAGCTTGTAACGACGTCGTGAAGAAAAGAGGGGATCCTGGCAGCCTTTGGCTCTGAGAAACATGATGTCACGGGAACAGATGAGACAGCCCGGGTGAGGCCGGCAGAGGCCATCGTGGCCTGGGAGTCCGTGCACATCCACTGTCTGTCGCTGTGTGACAAGTGACCCCAAAACCTAGGGGCTTAAGGCAAAGTACACATACGGCTGTACAGCTTCTTCAGGTTGCAAATTCAGGGCAGCCTTGCTGAGCGGCTCTGGCCCAGTCCCCCGGGTCACCGTGAAGATGCTGTCCAGGGCTGCAGCCATCTGTAGGCTCAGCTGGGCTGGAGGTTCTGCTCTAGGATGCTGTGCTGACGTGTCTGCGGGCAGAGGCCTGGTCCTCCACACCTGGCCCCTCCCTGGGGCTGCCAAGTGCATTCCTGCCCAGGGCCGCTCCTTTCCCCAGAGACGTAGCTGTGTTGGTCTTATGCCCAGCGTCAAGGTGGCTGGGTCAGGAGCAAAGACTTGTTTCCCCTACTCAGCGGCTACGCCTGCAGGGTTGGGCGACAGTGGAGGTCGCGCAGGAAGGTGTTCGCTGAAGACCGTGCTCTGTGACTTGACGGGTGTTCCTCCCAGGAGGGTGAAATGGAGACTGGACGCTGGGAGCGGCATCCTGCGTGACCCCACGTGTAGTGGGCTCACAGCAGAGCTAAGTCCTTCCTTTACAGATACTTTTCAGAGTTTGCCCGTCTTTAGATTCTCTGATTAACGTGTCTGAGGAGGGTCCCAGGAGTCTGCCACCTGCCAGGCCAAGGAGGTTCCCTACATGTAGCTGGTCCCCTGACACCCTGAGAAACGTGACTCGAGAGGATCACCCGAGTTTCCTAAATGAGTCACCTGCCTTCTCTTCCCTTTGCTTTCATGCCTCCCCCAGGGTGGGTCAGTCCTGTCAGCCGCAGCGATACCTGCATGCTGGGGTTCCAAGGAGATTGGGGGTGTGTGTGGTCCCCCAGGGAGATTCGGTGACTGAGGATGCTGTCATAGCAGCCAACATGTCCCTATTGTTTTCACTTCTAATGAAGTTCAGTTACTAGGTTTTCTGAGGCACAATGATGTCCTTTTGAAAAATTGGTGATCAGGGAAGCGAGCAAGTGTGGGAAAATGATTCTGCCCTTAAATCTAAAAAATGATGAAACAGCAAAGAGCCCTGAAGAGCCCATGAACCTCCTCATGGGGCAGTCAGGAGACACCTCAGTAATGGCTTAAAAAAAAATGAGATCATACTGAAGAAAAAGTACACTAAATTTTGGGTCTCCTATGGGTAAAGAGATTGTGGTTTACATTTTGGAGGCATGCATTTATATACTTATTTATTTTTCTTTGCTGGATTTAGAATTAGTTGAAATAATTGTGTTTTTTAAATTTTAAAAAATGGGGTATACGAAGTCTAATCTCTTTGTGACATTTCTGTACTGTGAGACTCCACATACAAAAGTGAAGCCCAGACTGTCTGTCTCTAATGAACCAGAGAGAGGTGGTCATCTCCTACAGGCCGGTCTGGTCTCCAGGCATCTGGCCATCCTCCCAGTCTTGGGCACACCTGCATCACTGGTGCTTCCTGCCAGACTGTGACTCTGCCCAGGTTTCAGGAGCACCCGGAACAGTTTTCCTAGGGGCTCCTGCTTTGTCCTGGCTCCTGGAAGCACAGGCTTTTGATGAAGGACTCTCCCCACTGCTAGGTAAATTGGTGATTGCCCCACAGTCTGTATTTCTTGCATGGGGCGCAGAGCGTCTGGGCGTGGTGTCGTGGCCCTGGAGCCAGCTCTAGGACTGCCCGGCGGCATTGCCTCCTCCCCTCATCTGGGAACAGGGCGGTGGGGAGGAGAAGGGAAGCAGGGTCTTGCCCCTTCTGCGTCTCGAGAACACGGGAACACATCGTCCCATTGCCTCGCACCATTCACAGCCCAAGCTTGTGTGAAGTATTATTTTATAACCTCCCCTGACAATGATGTATTTTATATAAGCAGCACATAAAGTGGTAATTTAATACCCTATCGAGGAGGATTAAACAATAAGGAGCAGATATCGCTGTAGAAAAGTTACTTTATCCGGGAAACATTTATCTACTGCAGGTGGATGTGAACCATGGCTTCCTCCTCGGTGGCTCCTGACGAGCCTGTGAGATTCTGTCCTGTTCGCCACTGTTAGTTATAAGCTACACCTCTCCTTCTATGATGTTAGTTACAAGCTCTACCTTTCCTTCTATGATGTTAGTTATAAGCTCTACCTTTCCTTCTATGATGTTTATTTCTTGCCTGTTCACCACTGTTACAGTTACAAGCTATAATTTTCCTTCTGCGATGTGTATTTCTTGCCTATTCACCACTGTTAGTTACAAGCTATACCTTTTCTTCTGTGATGTATATTTCTTGAAGGCATGGACTAAATCCTAATTCCACAGTATTTGATGCACACGCTCAAGAGATACTTGTTTGAATGAATGGATTAATGGAAAATAGAAGTGGTGACTTCACTTTTAATTCATTATGTCAAACTTTGTTTACATGGAAAATTTTATGGTCCTTTGGATAAACAGGGCCTCTGTGCAGGGTTGTTAGAGATTGTGAGAGTGCCTCAAATGGCTCTGTGGCTCTAGGCCCACAAAGGTCTTCAGGGACTTGGTGGCGGCACCTGTGTTGAAAACTGAGTTCTGCAAATCCATTCGAGTGACCTGCCAGCACACACAATCCTACTTCCCAATTGATTTCTGCACAGAGGCGTCTCCTGAATGCCCCAGGTGAACGTGGGTTCAGCCAGCACTGCTGGGCTTCCACAGCAAGCCAGGGTGCTGCAGGGATGAGAGAGAAGAGGGGCAGGACCAGGATCTTCTTGGGACCCAGTCCCCGTGTGGGGACGCTGCCTGGCCTGGCTCTTCTGGGGGAGGTCAGGGAAATGATGGCATGGAGGGACTGTTGGCACGAGCTGCTTGCTCAAACATAGATCCCAGTTCTGTGTGAGAGGCAAAATAGAAATTTATGTGGATATCATCAGTAACATAGCAAATATGGGCTTCTTCCCTAGGGTGGCTGACCCTCTTGCTCATCTGCTGAGCAAAGGCCAGGCCCGGCCTTCTGGGCCTCCACAGTGAGCTTTTCCCAAGCTTTGTCCCCTCCGTGGAGATGGCCAGAGCCAGGGCAGACAATGGGGTGTTTGCCACTTTTTGTTTTTCTTTTTCGAGACGGAGTCTTGCTCTGTTGCCCAGGCTGGAGTACAGTGGTGTGATCTCGGCTCAGTGCAAGCTCCGCCTCCCAGGTCACGCCATTCTCCTGCCTCACCCTCTCAAGTAGCTGGGACCACAGGTGTCTGCCACCACACCAGGCTAGGTTTTTGCGTTTTTAGTAGAGACGAAGCTTCACCGTTTTAGCCAGGATGGTCTCAATCTCCTGACCTTGTGATCCACCCGCCTCGGCCTGCCAAAGTGCTGGGATTACAGGCATGAGCCACCACACCCGGCCAGGTATTTGTCGGTTTTTGAAAGCTACATTTAAAGAATGAAATAGACTGAACAGAATTACTTCCTTTTGAATGTTTAATACTTAATCTACCAGAACACTTAAATACAGTTAATGTATTCAAATAATAAGAAAGAACTTTCCCTCCGTTTCCAAAGCAAAGGTATAAACAATCTTTTACTTGGCAGGGATTTCACTATGTTTCTTAAAAGCCAGCAAGCAGTTTTCCTGAAATAGACCCGTCTCTTCCTCTGCATAGATCCTATGAACATTTTAGCTACATTTCTGCTATATCTTGATGTGATAGATTATAGAAAATTCCTTGCTACTGGAACTTCACGATGCTTTCCTTTTAAACATCAAATAGAAAGTATGGATAGTAAATCTCAGATTAGTTGCCATTCTTGGTCTTGGTAGAGCTGCCACCAACAGCCTCTGTCAATTACAACAGAGTGTGTCTCCCCAGCAACTAGGTTTAGATTGAAGACCAAGCCAGGCTCACCCAGGATTCAGTGCAACGTCTTCCAAAGCTGTAGCCACTGCTCCTGGAAAAGATTTGAGAAGCCCTCCCTTTGATGCCTGTGCATGGCTGTTCTCAGATCACAGCAGCTGCAGCAGCATCTCGGAGGATGCCGGCAGGGGTGTCCTGGGTACTGACTCCACGGCAGGGGCCTGCAGTATCTGAATGAAATGGCCGTGACACTGTGCACCCTAGAGGAATCCACAGCCACGTTTCAAAGGTGCAGTGGCCTGAGGTGAACCCCAGAGCACTGAGGAGCCTGGAGTTGACCTGTCACAACTCCATTGAGAGAACTGACTGAATTCCAAACCTGTGTGGGCAAAAGATGGCTATTTGCGCTTGGTTCCTTCCCAGGACAGGGCAAGGGAGGTTGTCTGTACAGCTAGTGGGAGCTTGACTCTGTTCACACTCGGGGCTGAGTCACTCTCCTTTCTGTGAGCCCAGGGAAGATAGACATGCCTAGCTTTCCTGGAAGAGGGCCCTGATGAGTCGAAGCTGAGCTTCAAGATGGTCGGTGTTGTGGTGTGCGTGGCGGGTTCCGAGTCGGTGTGTGCTGAGTGGGGACCCGGCTGCTGCTGTCGCTATTGGGCTCAGCAGACGCTGCGGGGGACGTGGCTCCTGTGGTACTTGGTTTTCTCCTCACAGAGGTGGGTTTCCCTGCGGTGAAGGTGTTGGTGCTGTGACAGGCAGCCTGGCAGGAGGAAAGGTGCTCGTGGGGTTGTGCCCCGAGGTCCCCTTCCTCTTGAGGAGCAGGAAGTGGGTTTGGGACCCAGCTTCCCGCTGCGCTCCCTTGCTAGGTTCTTGGCCTCGGGGGCCGGGAAAAGCTGAGTACAGGCCTGAAACCTGGACCCCTTCCACAGCCTCCGTGGCACTTGTGGTGGTATGCGGGACATGGCCCTTGGAACTCCAAGCCCTACCCTGGCATGCCCGCCCATTGGGGCGTCTCGGGCACCTGCTGTGTGCTAGGCTCCGTGGTGGGGTGGGCGGTAGCAAGGGCTGTGGGGTAGAGTGGACACGGTACGCGGATGATGAGAAGCGTCAGGGAGGCAGTGAGAGCACAGCTGAGACCTGCAAGGAGGGGACTGGCTGTGGGTGTTGGGGCTCAGGGAGCTGCCTCTACCCAGAACCACAGTGGCCAGTGAGGGCAGAGCAGGGGACCGAGGCCCAGGGAAGCCGTGTGTATGGTTCGCATCAGGTGTGCGGGTCTGCCGGGCTGTGGGGCCCTTCTCAGTCCTGGCTGGGCCTGGGGTCCCAGAGGGAACGGAGGGTCTTTGCATCTCCCTCCTCTTGCTTCCCTGCTGCTTCCTGGTCAAGGGATGCTTCTTTATTGCAACTCTGGCAGTTATTCTGCATATTAAGAGGAGTTTCACAAAATCATAGGGGGAGAGGCGGACTAGGGATTCATTTTTTTTTCTCCCCCTGATTTTATACGGAGGCTTCTACTATCCCTTAGTGTGGAGGCAGAGTGCAGATGCTCTACAGTTCTCTGTCCAGGAAGAGAAGAGCTGCTGGGAAGCCACAGAGCTGATCATTGCAATAGCTCTGACATTTTAAAGTGGGAAAATGCTGATGTCTATAATAATCAGAGTAAAACTTCAGTAGCTTCAACATAAAGATGTCGAGATGATCTTAGAGCCATTTCGTCCCTAGATCCTTCTACAGTGTGGAGTGTGACATCTCTACCAGCCGCTGGTCAGTGGCCGCCTGTGGGTAACTGAATGCTTGAAGTGTAAATGAGAACTTCTAATTTTATTTAATTTTAGTCAAATTTAAATAGCTATATGGGCCGGGCACCGTGGCTCATGCGTGTGTTCCCAGCAGTTTGGGAGGTCGAGGCGGGTGGATCATGTGAAGTCCAGGTGTTCAAGACCAGCCTGACCAACAAGGTGAAATCCCATCTGTACTTAAATATATAAAAAATTAGTTGGGCGTGGTGACAGGCGCCTGTAATCCCAGCTACTCGGGAGGCCGAGGCAGAAGAATCACTTGAACTCGAGAGGCAGAGGTTGCAGCAAGCCGAGATCGAGCCACTGCACTCCAGCCTGGGTGACAGAGGGAGACTCTGTCTTAAGAAAAAAAAAAGATTTTAAAAAACCCTACATGCCCCTAGTTGCTTCTGTAGGAGACGGCATGGTTCCAGAAGGTAGACTTTGTGTTGAGGACTCTGCAGCGTCAGGTTGGAGACAGTCTCCCTTCCTAGCAGCGTGGGCCGCTGGGCTGCTCTTCTACCAGAAGGGATGGTGGCATCTCTGGGAGATATCTGTGGACTCAGATCTGTGTGGATTAGTGACTTGTGTTACTCACAGATACTTAATTTTATGGGTAAATGAATACCTGGACTGGCTGCAACTTCAGGGCGAGATTCGGGAGTAGGGAGTGAAAAGTGACGATGGAACCCTGGGCTTGTCCTGCCATCCCCAGGAACCGGTCGGGGCGCCTTCTCGTCTGAAGTCCCAGCACGTGGTCAGGGTACCCCTCCCCTCTGAACCCCCCCGCAAGTGATCGGGGCACCAATCCCCTCTGAAGCCCCAGCACCTGGTCGGGGCGCCCCTCCCTTCTAAAGCCCCCAGACCTTCCTGGCCTGCGGTGCTGCTTCTCCAAATTCTGCCCTTGGCTGTTTTCTAGGAATCACCTGTACCCGAGCAGGCTGCGTGTGTCACTTCTTCTCGGATCTGAGGTGTCGGTGAAGCTCATTTATCTTGTCTTCCTCCTCACGTGTCATACCTCACCTGTTGTCTGTCTGAGTTTGTGTGAGTGCGCGTTGTGCGTTCTCAGGCTGTACTTGGTGCTTAGGTGACAAGAACGTCTTAGAGCAAGGGACTGTCTGCTCCAAAGGACGCTGTGAATGAATCGAGACACGGTTTACTTGTGGGGTTTAAATTTCCTGGGTGTTGGAGGCAATTTGGGGGAAACAAGGTCTAAAAAAGCCCCTGGGGATGAGGAAGGCAATAATGAAAAAAATTACTCTATACACACTTAGCAGTTGGTTTCATTTGTGGGTGAATTTTGCATTTTGGGAATTACTAAAGCTATTTTTTTGTAGGGATTCCTTGATGAGCTTCTTGTTTTCTGTCAAGTAGAAAGTAAAGGGGATCGGTTTTGCCTTTAATTCTGACAGACTAGAATCTACTCCCTTTTTCCCCCCATTCACTTTAGGGTGGGGATTGGACTAGAAGAGCTGTAGGATCTCTTTATTTCTGATCTTAAATGAATTTTTTCTTTACTCAGTTTTTTTTGTTTTTTTTTTGTTTGTTTGTTTTGTTTTGTTTTGTTTTTGGTGAGCTGTTACTTTTTCCTTCAATGCACTGTTCTTTGGTTTGGAAAACGGGCTCTATTTGTACTGTGCTTTAAATGTACACAATGGTTCTAAATTGCTACTTTTCGTTAAAGTTAGATACAACATCTTAATTAAAATGTCATCCATAATTGAGGCACCGTCTGAGTCCTGGAGACTCCTCTTGTCACTTCCTTCCAGCCGTGTCTCCTTCCCTGGCCACGTTGCCCCTGGCCACATCTCCTCCCCACACCACGCCGTGTCATCCCCCCACCACGTCACCTCTGGTCACATCAACTCCCTCCCGGCCACATCACCTCTGGCCTCACTGCCTGCCTCCCTCTCTCCCTGGTAGCCTCTGTGACTCCTGCTGTCTACCCTCCCGTGGGTCTGTTCAAGGCTCCTTCCCCGTTTTCTGCTCCTGAGTAGGTCTCAGGGCCTGGATGTTTCACAGGATGCAAGTTTCTTCCCTTCCAGCCGCGGGTCTCTGAGCGACAAGTCCAGAGAGGGCACTAAGCTCTCCTTACCCACCTCGGGGCCCCGAGCCTTGACCGCCGACCACCAGGGCTTTTCTGCAGGGTGTGGGGCAGACTCATGCGTGAATTGGACTAAAAAGGTGCTTCCAGGAATCCTTGTTTTAAGTGCACTGGAGCAGAGATGGGGAGAGGGGACCACCGGGTTTGCTCAGAATTGGGCCCTGCTCACAGCCAATGAGGCAACATAAGCACCTCCTAAATGAAGCATTCCACAGACTGATTTTACACATGACGGTTGTGATGGCTGGAAAAGGCTTCACACAACGAGTGAGTTTGAGCTGCATTTGAAGGAAGAACAGGTCCCTGTAGGTGGAAATGAAAGGTAAGCGTGACCCAAGCCATCAGCAGCAGCGGGGGTGGGGTGGCGCAGACTCCCCATGGATGGTGGGCATGGCTGAAATGCAGGAGAGGGCAGGGGTGCGAAGGAACAGCAGGGCGGCAATAAAATTCCCCTGCAGAGAGGGGACGTGACTGAGATATTATCACATGTATACAACTGAGAGATGATCTGAGGATGATTTCTGGGAGCCTATGGGAAGAGCACGTGGTCATCATCAGTTCTCAGGATCTCTTTTTATGAAGTGAAAACAGTCATGCCTCTGCCTATCTTGTGAGCTGTTAAGATCAAATCGGATAATCTTCAGCGAGCCTTGTAAATGCTAAAGCTTATGACAGACTGTTCCAGCCCACTTGTCTCCACCCTCCTTTCCTATTCGGTAACGTGAACCCTGCTGGGTACCTCACTATGTGCCTGGCTTTCTCCTCCATAACGTGAGCCTTGAGTACTTGCTGGGTACCTCGCTGTCCACCTTCCTTCCTCAGTAACGTGAGCCCTGAGTATTTGCTGGATACCTCGCTGCCTGCCATACAGCTGGCTGTAGAATTGTCAAACGCACTTGACTGGCACGTAAACAAAAGTGCTCGCCAGGCCTTGGGAGGGCTTTGTGACATGTGGGTGCCTTCTGTTCCCTGTTAGGCTGGAGCTGCAGGAGCCCTCCTAGACCAGACAGAGGACCAAGGCTGGGGCCTCGGGGTGGGGGCTGGGGGAGCTCCCTGGGTTTATTGTGTGGGTGAAGCAAACTTCAGTCCCGCTGTGGCATCGGGATTCAGGGTTCCTTCTGGAATGTTCTGAGTGAGAAACAGGAAGTGTGCACAGGTGTGTCTTCTGCGGATTTTATGGTTATCTCTTGGGAGAGCACTGGTGCCTCTGAGCTGTGAACCTGCAGAACCACTTGTTCCACTAACGGCCGCCTTTATATAAAGAATGACTTACAAAAGATGCCACTTCAGATGGAGGTATTTGCAGGTGTGGCCTGAAAAATGAACAAAATGACTTTCATCTCAAGGAAAGTACCTTACATTATTCCCAATGATAGACATTTGAGCTTTCCAGCGAATATTAAAATATAAAAATCTTGTGTCTACCACTTTCTCATGTGATTAATGATGATATTGTTGCGGGTTTTTTTTGTTTTGTTTTGTTTTTTTACCTATAACGAAATGTGGAAGCTGCTCATAACTCTGAATCAGTGTTATCAAACCAATGTGTGATTACAAAATCGTGTGCTGGTAAAAACCATTCAAGTGCAAGATGGAACAGTCGACTTAGAAGGAATTGGGGCAGAAAGGTCCAACGAGCAGAGCACAGACTGTGTTGCCGATAGCCTGTACGGAAGTGCCACTTGTTATATTTGGCAGCAGAGAATACCTAAAGTGATCTGAAAACACAGTGAAAATACCGCTTCCTAATTGGATATCAGTATGGGGTTGGACTTTCTTCATAAACTTCAGTCACGGTTCTGCAGCCCACTGAACGCAGATGCAGGCATGAGAATCCTGCTGTCTGAGGTGCAGAGATGTTAGGTGTTTTCACAGCAGCACAAACTGTTGCCACGCTGCTGCTTATTTTGGAAAATGGTTTCTTCTTTAAGACTGTGTTAAGATGTAATGACTTTATCCTTGTAAAATAAACAAAACTGTTACTTTTTTTTTTTTTTTTTAGATGGAGTCTTGCTCTGCCACCCAGGCTGGAGTGCAGTGGTGTGACCTCAGCTCACTTCAACCTCTGCCTCCTGAGTTCAAGCGATTCTCCTGCCTCAGCCTCCCTAGTAGCTGGTACTACAGGTGTTCAGCACCATGCCAGGCTAATTTTTGTATTTTAGTAGAGACGGGGTTTCACCATGTTGGCCAGGCTGGTCTCGAACTCCTGACCTCAAGTGATCCACCTGCCTCTGCCTCCCAAAGTGCTGGGATTACAGGCATGACCAGCCACCACTCCCGGCCTGATGAGAAAGCTTTTTTGTGCTCTTTAATAAAGTGCATAAGGGTTCCTGAGACCCAAAAGTTTGAAAACCACTGGCTTAAACCGACAAAATTGTCCACGATTCTTCAGTGTATCTTCTAATCTGTTGATGGAGAAAGGACGGTAAGGGTTGCTTTACTTTTTGCCTTTCACAACTCAGTGGTGCCGGGACAACTGGGGTATCCACATGGAAAAGGATGGACTGGACCCTTCCTCACCGTACAAGCAAAGCTCAACATGGATCCAACGTAAGGAGCTGACTGTGAGACCCATTCTGTCAGTCTGCTGGGTACCATAACGGACACCACAGACCGTGCGACTTAGACAATAGCATCTTGTTTTTTTCCTGGAGACTGGAAGCCTGGGATCAAGGTGCGGGCAGGGTTGGATTCTCTGGGGCCTCACCCCATGCTGTGTAGATGGCGTCTTCTCTGTGTCTTCACAGGTTTCTCTTTTGTGCATGGAGCACTAAGGACTGTGTCTAAATTATCTTAAAAGAACACCAGTCATACTGGATCAGGGCCTACTCTTAAGATCTTATGGGACCTAAATTGCCAAGCTAAGGCCCTGTATCTAAATACAGTGACATTTTAAGTTTCTGGGGTTGTGACTTTAACATGGGAATCTTGGCGGGGGGTGGGGGAATGGGACAGTTCAGCCCATGACACCTTTAGGGGAGAATCCTCGAGAAACTGTTAGGTTGGATTAGGCAATGTTTCCTTGGCTGAGACGTCTAAAGCTATAACAAGCAACTGAAGGGAAAAAGATGTTATCAAAATTGAAAATGCTCATTTCAGAGGATACTATTAAAGTAAAAAGACAACCCACAGAACAGGATACATTATCACGATAAGGACCTGATATCAAGAATATATTTTAAAACTCTTAATAAAAATCCAATTTAAAAATGGACAAAGGATTTGAATAGACATTCTCCAAAGAAAGACATATAAATGCCTTAAAAAGCACATGAGATGTTTAGCTGAATTCGTCATCTTAGAAATGGAAATCAAAACCACTGTGAGATACCACTTCACAACCACTGGGATGGATAAAATCCCAGTATTGGACAGTGACTTGGTGGTGAATTTGGGAAAACTGAAATCTTGATATATTGCTAGTGGGAAGGGAAGTAAAATGGTACAGTTGATTTGGAAAAGTCTGGCAGTTCCTCAGAAAAGTTAAGCATGAAATCACCATACGACCCAGGAATTTCACTCCTAGGCATATGCCCAAGAAAATTGAAAACATTTTTACAAAAAAAAAAAAAATCTTATGCAAGAATCTTCATAGCTGCATTATTTGTAGTAGTAGAAACAGTCCAGGTGTCTGTCAAGAGGTCACTCACTGTGAGATTCCACTCACCTTGGACGTGAAAGATGTCAGCACCGAAGGTCATGCCAAAGGTCATGCACTGTACGATTCTCCTCACAGCAGATGTCCAGAATGGGCAAATCCAGAGAAACGGAAGTCGGCTGGCGATTGCCAGGTGCTGGCGGAAGGAAGGAGCAGGTGCTGACTCTTAATGGGTTCAAAGTTTCTTTGGCCCGTGGTGAAAAAGTCCCAGAATTACATACTAGTGGTTGATGTGCAGCTTTGAGAATGTGCTTAAAAAGACTGAATTGTATCCTTTAATATTGGGGCTTTTATGGTTTTTAAATTCCTTTCAATTTAAAAAGGAACTCAAGAACTTCTTTGGTGTTGATATTTAGATGGTGAAAGAGACAGTATCCAAAACAAGTTACTATGTAACTCATGTCGCCAGAGTTAAACTTCATTTTCTGAGGATCATAAAGGAAGTGTGTGAGCCTAGGAGACACAACGATCCTACACTAGATGTTACACCCCATCTTACTGATTTCTATCTTACATAACCATATTCATGGAAAACCGACATGCAAACGTGAGCTGAATGCTATGCAGAGGCACATTCCTCTTACCCGGATGATCTTTAGTGGTACAGTAAGAGATGAGGTCATAGTAATGTTAGTTTAGTTAAATTTCTATGGCAACAGAAATTTGGCACATCTGATGAGTTCTCTCTGCACAGCTCCTAATGGGGTTGCCCATTTCTGTCTGGTGTCTGTGTATATTCTCGCTGTGGAAATAAGTGATAGCACCTGCACAAACACTTGCCCAGAAACGTGCACGAGGCTGGTGAAGGCAGAGGACAGGCAACAGGGAAGCATGGCTCAGCCCTGGCAAAGAAGACCGTTATTCCGAACGCAGAAGATTCAGGAACACAATCGTTGGGAAGACTGGTGATGTCCGTGGATCTCACCGCTGTTGTATCTGTGCAGCCAGTTATTGGAGCTGTCAGAACCGCACGTGTTGGTATTGGTGTCATCACTCAACGCTTCTGACTTTTCCTGGTGCTGAGGATGACTGCATGTGGCGGAAGCAAAGTACTGACCTAACACAGATCATCAGATCCCAGTTTTTTTTTTTGAAGGGGGGCAGGATTAGAACCACCCCTCCACACTCCCCAATCCTATAAGAACTGGGATCTGATGATCTGTGCTGTTGAGAGAGGCAGGGTTAGAACACCCCACTCCCTAATTCCATTGTTGAAAATAATAGTTGGCTTGGGAGGGTTTTTACTCCTAAGGTTGAACCGTGCATTTCTGGAGTGTGGACTGTCAGCCATGGTGGCTGGGGAATGCTGGGGCTGTGGTCGTCCGGCCGCTGGCAGCCCTGCTGGTGGGTCCTGCCTCTTTGACACCGTTCATTTCTGAAGCTTGCTTTCCCCGGTGTTGGAAGTAGCAGCACTGGAAGAATGGCCGCCTTCCTACAGCGAAGCTCTGCCAGGAGAGGAGAAGACACGGAGCGTCTGTTCAAGGACGTGACGTTCTGGGCACCGCACCATGCGTTCTGCTTTTCAGCGGTGCCTCTTGGTTGATGTTACCATCACCTGGGATTTTCCAGGAGGTAACTCGCAGATGCCACACTGATGGAAAGCCGCAGCAGCGCGGCTCGAGTCCAGGGCCAGCTGGAGCACATCAGCAAGGTCAGGCTGGACACATGTGCTTGCTGACAGGAAAATGACAGGAAGACGACAGGAAAGAGGCCCGTGAGGAGAGGAACCAGTGGATTCAAGGCAGGGAACCGAAGGAGTGAGCCATCACAGGGTGGGAGGCTCAGGAGCCAGCAGGCAAGTGGGATGTGGCCTCAGGGTGCTGCTGGGTTGGTGAGGAGCCTTCTGTGACTTTTCCAGGAGTGCAGTCAATTATAGGGGTGGGTGTCGGCTCCCGCAGATAAGAGCCAAGCATCTTGCAGGAGACCAACGTGTGCACTGGGAGGTCCTAGTTATGTGTCCCAGCATGCGGCCCAGAGGCCCCTGACAAGGCTCAGTGCACCAGGGACACAGTGGACTTTTGGTTCCTGACCCAACGAGGAAGTGAGGGAGTGAGTGAGGGCCGAGACACAGATGCAAGGATGCACAGGACGGGGTGCAGTCAGGTGGAGAGTCATGCTGTGGGGTCCGGGAGAGATGGGTTCGAGAATAAGTGGGACCGGGTTGCAGTCAGGTGTAGAGTCATGCTGCTGGGGTCTGGGAAATGTGTTGTGTTTGCTTCTATGTGAACAGCGGGACCTGAGCATGTCTGTGCTTTGACGTTTAATCTGTACACTATCCTTGGCAGGGTGTGTATCTCTGTGGCAGAGGACACCCTGGCCACAGTGGATGTCAGTGGCGGTGGCTGGACTCACGGTCCGTGAATGTTGCGTGATCGAACGTGTTTGGTACATTCTCAGCTCCTGCCCAGGTGCCTCCCGAGTATCGGGTGCTGTGGCTCCCCACACCTTTCCCATCTGTGTGTAGCATGACCACCATCTTCCTACCATGTGTTTGTGCTACCACGGCTGCCATGTCTAACGGGCGCTTTGCTTTCCAGCTACTTTTCTATAACCAAACCCTTGAACGATTTGCCTGTGTTTCAGAAATGATAGCGTATTAGTCTTTCAAGATTGCTCTGAGGATTTCCAAAAGCAAATGCAACTTACAGGGTGCAAGATATTGGAAATGACAGTAATTAGAGATGAGTTTTCTCAGTGTGTTGATTGCGGTAAAATTACATAGCACTCTATTTTTAAGTGTATGGTTTGGAGGCATTAAGTGTGTTCACACTGTGGTGCCACGATCACCGCCATCCATCTCCAGAACTTCCTGGTCTCCCCACGCTTGAAACTTGGTCTACACAACACCAGTTCTCCTTCCGCCCCAGCTCTGGGAAGCACTACAGGTTGCTTACAAAATAGGCTTTTTCAGTAAGAGAAGGGGCAAGGAAAAGAGCTCTAAAGACTGTCTTGAGATTTGAGGAAGTGTTTTAGGTTTTGCTTGCTGGTTCCTGGTGTAAAGGAACTATTGAAGACGTGGGAAGGCGAAGGTCTGTGATCTCAGGAAGTGCTGGGCTGGGCAGCTTTCCCGCTGTGACGGGGGCACTTGCCCTCAAACCCGCCTGAGATAATCGCGTGAGGATGGTGCTGCATTGTGACAGCTCTGAACTTGGTCTCCTTGAACGTTGCCAAGTACATAAGCTTTGGCGGTTACTGTCTAATGTCTGCGGGAGACCTAGAATTTGAACATTGTTGACTTTAGAACACTCTCATTTTTATAACACTCTACCTGTTCTCAACAATAGGAAATATGCTGTGTCCTTTTTTTTAATGCCTTAATATTCTGTGTTGCGGTGGCAGTAGTTGCAGCGGACGCTACTTCTGGTTCATGGTCATCGCCAAACACAAGCTTCTGGAAACCGTGTGAAAAATGACGGGGAAAGTGCTTTTCTGCAAAGGGCTTTTTTGAACATCTTGTTTTTTTCTGGAATATCTGTTGTGGTGTAAAACGTTTTCATATTTAGGGGTTTGTAACGTGTTTTATACTGGTTAGCTTTGAAACCCCATGTTTTTGCATGTCATGGGGCTGCTTTATCCTATTCTATGATATAGCTGGTTTGCAAAACTATTGGTTATTTCACTTTAAAAACCAAAGCAGCTTACAGATTGAGTGTGATTCCTGTAAGAATTTAATTGTAAAATTGATTTGTGTTCAATAAGCTTACTGGAATGACTAGATCTGTGTACAAAAAGATAAGAACATGTCAAGTCTCTGGACCAGGAAGGACTTCCAAATAATACAAGTGATACATGGTAATTTCTTAACAAACAATTAGATTTAGTATATAACTGGTTAAAACCTCTATATTTTCTATTATAGCCATTCCACAGTGCCCATGGGAGTAGGCTGCAGGACTGCCTATGGAATCCAAGGTCTGTGGGCACTCAGGTCCCTGCAATAAAATGGCATCGTGTTTGCATATGACATACGCACATACTCCTGCAGACAGTCATGTCAGAGTTGCTCGTAACAGCTATACCATGCACATGGCATGCGAGTAGTTCTTTAATGAATAATAAAGTCTGAATGCTTAGTACAAACACATTAAAAAGAAATCTTGATCTATGGTTGGTTGAATCCACAGGCCTGGAACCCCGGGAGAGAGTACAAACTCTAGAAGCAAAACGAACGAAACACTTGAGGTCAGCAGTGACGGGTGTGGGATCACACTGAATCTCATGTGTTTTGCTGTCTGTGTCACTGTGTCCCGTGTAAACGGGAATCATTTGTAGCTTAAGGTAAAATAGGTAACAGGAAACACTACAGAATGGGCACGAAGGCGCGCCCCTCACTACCCCGTGTTACAGCCAAGCATCTGCATCTGCATCCTGGGGAAGGATATGTTCTGTGGGGAGACTAGATGTTGATGATTTCCGGATGTGTGAAGGGAAACTCCCTCCGAGAAGCGTGGCTTTGACCGGAGCACATCAGATGAGAGTTAGCGTGGCATGGAGTTTCCACAGTGGCCCTCAGGCCTGCTGCTTCTCTCCTCTCCCCACTCCTGGCCCTGACTCTTAAGAAGGGAGGAAAGTTCAGCTCCAACTGAGCCCTGCACAGGGCTGTGGGTCTCTAGGGCAGGTGCCACCTTCGCCTGAACAGGCTGTGTCAGAGGAGGGTCTGGCTGTACTTGAGCTGTGAGAGATGCTCTCAGAGATCCAGCATCCTGAAAACCCAGGTGCTGAAGGTTCCTCCTCTTCCACCATCCTGCGGGGAAGGGGGTCTTATCCTGCTTTCCCTCAACCCGAGCTGACTTCTTGTCTGTTCTGTACACCTAGGTTTTCAGAGCAGTTATTGTTAATCATCTAGCAGACAAACACCATAAGGTGACAGCCTGGGAGGGTAGACGAAGCTGGAAGGTAGTTTTCTGAATAACAGCGTTCAGTTTCCTGTTTTGCCGTCATTTGACCCAACGCCCCAAGATAATTGAAATACTGTCAGCCAAACACCGACTTTTTAATTGAGGTTTTTTTTTTTTTTCTTTTTAAGTTATGAGTGCAAACTTATAACCAGGGACCTGACAAAAGAGAAGGATTTATTTGCAAAGTGAATGTCGGGGATGGTTGGCATTTGCCAACTCTGACTAGCAGGGACCCAGGCTGCTTCCGTTCTGCCGCCCGACTCCTGACCCTCCAGCTCCTGCCCCTGTTCCCACCAGCAGGAAGAGGAGCGGGAAGGTGCCTTTTCCCCTTTAAGGGGATGAGGTGAGAGTTGCACCTGCCAGTTTGCTAGTCCCTGGGGTGATTCTCCAGCATGGGTGGGAGTTGTGTTTGGAGGCCTGAGCCCCGTGAAGCTGGGGTTGCTGTTCCCTGAGCAGCAGAAAACTGGACTCTGAGAAGTGTGGGGTCAGAGGGTACCATCCGCAGGAGGGGCCTCTCATCCCATTTGACATCTTCACTGCAAAAGGGGGTGTGGGCTTCATGGTCCATTGACAAATAGAACGTTATTTTTGTGTTGTCTTTTAAGCACATCGAATCCTAATTCCTTTGGCCTTTACTAAAGTGGCATTTTGTAATTCCACATTATTTCATTGATATACTCACAAGAGAGAATGCTTCCTGTAAACCAGAAGGATCTCTGAGACGGTTCTCGGCCCATAGAGAGTTCATTTTCCCAAGGTTAAAGACACAGCCTCAGGCGGGGTTGAGGACACACTGCAACAGCCTCAGGAAGTCCTGGACATGTGCCCAAGGTGTTTGGGACACAACTTGGTCTTACACATTTTAGGGAGACGTGAGACATCAATATATGTGAGATGTACGTTGGTTCGGTCTAGGAAGGATGGACGGCTCCAAGCGGGGAGGGGTTTCCAGGTCACAGGTAGATCAGACAAATGCGTTTCTGGTGTACCTTTCCAGAGGAAGCAGCCAGATCCGCATTTATCTCCGTGTGCAGATGGGGACTTTGAAATCTCCTCTGTCCATGAGGAATATCCTTGTGCATCCGAGGTACGTGGCTTTTTTTTCCCCTCCCCCCAGTAGCTGTCTCTGTTCGGAAGAGCATGGGAGGCAGGTTTGCTCTAAGCTCTTCCTCACCTTGACGTCGCTTTAGCGTAGTGATTTTGGGGTCCTGAGATGTAGTTTCAACTTCATGTTTCTGAACACACTGGCACTCGAAACAGTATTGTAGGAGGTATCTAACTTACTTAGAAGAAGAATCTATTTGGAAGGACTTGAGCACATTCCTCCTTGAGAGAACCAAGCCTTTGTTTAGTTTGCTTTGCCCCGAGGCTGTTACGCTGCCCCGGGCTGTGCGGCCTTAGAAAGCTGTGCCCCTGTGAGCTACTGCCTGTGGAATCTGGTGACTTTGAAGTTAATCCAGCAGCTACATGTTTTGGAAAGCAGATTCCCTCTTAAAGTGTTGGTGATTATGATTCTAGCACTAGAATTTCAGTGCGTATTTTCCACCTTCTTACTTTGTCTCCTCATACACTGAGGTCCTGCTGCATTTGCCCTTAGGCTTCACGGAGGGAGGGTCAGTTCTGACCCTTTCTTAGATATTGACCTTGAACGGACAGAATCGAGATTCAGAAAAACTCTCGAGCTGTGAGTGTGCGCTGATATCTATGTAAGTGGGGTTCATGTGTCAAACTCAGGTTTAAGAAAAACCAATTCTAGGCTGGGCATAGTGACTCACACCTGTCATCCCAGCACCTTGGGAGGCTGAGGTGGACAGTTCACTTTTGAGCCCAGGAATTCGAGACCAGCCTGGGGAACATAGCAAGACCCTGACTCTACAAAAAGTTAAATAGGAGTGGTGATGTATACCTGTGGGCCCAGCTACTCGGAAGCTAAGGCTGGAGGTTCACAAAGTCTGGCAGGTTGAGGCTGCAGTGAACCATGATAGCACCACTGTACTTATGGTGCACTGTGCCTGAGTGACAGAAGAACAACCACCCCCCCACACACAAAGTATCAATTCATGCAGTGGCCAGTTCTGCTGGGACCACCTATTAAGGCTACTCTGGGCCTCACGGTGTGAGAAGGGTCTGTCCAGCGGTGAGAAGGAGTGGCTTGAAGAAGGCCTAAAAGCCAGTTGCTGCGGTTCAGCATGACTGCGGGTGTGGAGTTGGGGGAACGGCTCTCCATGGCATGAGTGGGTAAACGGATGGGCTTCCAGAACGAGCCCCTGTGACTTTGCCTGGTTTGCATCCGTCCAATACAAATCCACAGGCTCTTACTCTAGAAGCTTCTGCCGGGGCTGATGGACTGACCTGGGGACAGAGGGTGCCCTCAGAGCCTCAGGGTGCCGTCTGGTTTAGGAAGAGCACTTAGTCACCTAGATCTAGGATTTATGACACTACAAGGGGACTCGTCACACTCGGAGCAGCAGCCATCTGCATTCTAGACTTGGTTCTAGGTGAAGTATTTTGGAGCCTGTTGGTACCCTGTGTTCTGTTTATGTGTAAAACAAGTTAGAGTTATAACTAGTGAAAACCTATTTTTAAAGTTTTGCCACAGAATATGGCAATTGTGGTGGAGCCTGGCCAGAGACCCCCACACTTAGACGCTGCCGTGTGCTGGGGCTGCAGGCGTTGCCTGCATCGGCTGTCCCTCCCAGCGTGTCTGTGTTCTTGACACGGGCGCCCATCGAGGCTCGGCCTGTGAGAATCGTGCCACCGTTTGTCTCCGTGTTCCTCTGAGGTTCCGCAGACTTCACGGTCCCATGGCAGAGCATACAGTATCTGCTTGCATCCTGATTTCCCCAAACCCCAGGACAGGCCAAGAGTTCGTTACACACAACTGCAGAGGGCCCCGTGGTGTGGATTTGCGGTGACACAGCCTTTCCCCAGCTAGGCCTTCGTCTCCAGAGTTGGCTTTAGGGCGATAGAAGCTTCCTTCAGACTGGGGGGCCCTGAAGCTTTGGTGCTAGGAATTCGGTGACCAGCACGAATGATACCCCATTCTCTGCATTTGTAGCAATAGTTGTTAACATGACCACGAGATGTACAGAGGAAGGAAAAAGGAGGTTTTATTTTCAGAGTAACACTCTGTGCTTTGGGAAATGTGGTCTTGGGGGAGCTGTAAGCACACGCCCCTCAGGAGGAGAGGAGGCCGCGGCGTTACACGTTCCGGGGTTTGTTGGCTGTGTGTGTTCATCGGGCTCAAGGAATGTCTGAACGTTTACAGGGAAAGTGGGGTTTGTTCATCCGGTTCGTGCAATGTCTGAACACTTACAGGGAAAGTCTAGCACACATGCAGTGAGTTAACCTGTAACATCCATGTTCGCCTTGGGGCGAGCGTAACATTTGAAATGAGGTGGACTGGGCGTGTCATGTACAAAGGTGAGCTGTTGGGCGCAGACGTTTATGCGCAGCCTCAGTCACAGACAGGACTGGCTCAGGGTCTGCAGCTTGTGGCGGGAAAGGACACTCACGAGGTCATTCTGTCCAGTTGGGGCTGCCGGCAGGGTCCCGGGGGGGTTGTCTGGTCAGCCAGAATCTGGAGTCCACCCAGGTCCCGTGGACAGCGTTCCTCTAAACCAGGCTTCTGATTGTGGAGGAGACTTCATGCTGGTTAACACACTGTACAGGAGTAGTGCCGTGGGGCTTTGGGGTTGACCTTCCCTATGATGCCAGTTACATTTCTCTCCAGATCTCATCATAGCCACAGAGATTCTACCTCGTCTGACTGCTGGGGGTGCCATGTTGATATAGTAATTTATTGTATTAAACTTTTTATTACTATTTTAATAACCTTTTTTTTTTTTTTCTTTTTAAAGAGATAGGGTGTTGCTGTGTTACTCAAGCCAGTCTTGAACTCCTGGCCTCAAGCAATCCTCCCACCTCGGCCTCCCAAAGTGCTGGGCTTATAGACGTGAGCCAGTGCGCCCAGCCTACAGCCATGTTTTTAAAACTCAGCAGTTTAAAAATCCTACTCCTTTCACCCCCTCAAGCAGGCTGGTTGGCCTTGTGCAAACTGGGGTGTCACGATCTTAGCCTCCCCCTTTTATTTTTCGCTTTGGCCTCAAGTTCTGATGAGAACAGCAGTTACAAAATGGGCATTAGGTGATTCTTCTGTTACTAAAGCCAGAATTCTCACCAGTTGGAGATGTTTGTCCCCAGGATCCCAGAAAGCTGCTTTGAATCAAGCCCGTAGTAAATAAGTAAGGAACTAAACTTTTGGTCTTCTGCTTAGTACCAGGGGAATGGGTTAGTTGCTGATACCCTTTGATCTGTACTCACGTGCTGCATCTCATCACGGGAAGCAGAGTTGCCCTGTGGAATTAAGCCCGGCTCATGGTGGCAGGTCGAGACGCTCGGGGCTGTCAGTCCCTTATACAGCGACAGACTTGGAGACTCAGCATCGCGTGCAGAGCCCGGGCAACCGGAGTGCATCCACTTTAGAGACCACACGGACGGTCGGTAAGGTGGACATCCGGGCATATGGCCTTGATAGGCCCACTGCGAGGTGAATTAGGAATTCGTTAGCAAAGAAATCAAACTCGCCTTTGGGTCCCAGCTGCTTGGAAGGCTGAGGCGGGAGGATTGCTTGAGGCAGAAGGTCAAGGCCGCGATGAGCCATGATTGTAATACTGCACTCTGGACTGGGTGACATAGCGAGACTCTGACTAAAAAAAAAAAAAAAACACAAAAAAACCCCCCAAACCTTACTCTTCATAGCAGGAGGGAGAATTTGTCAAAGTAACTGCAACAAAATGTTTAGATGATATAATTTCAGTGGCTAAGTGAGCTGTCCGTCCCACGTGGCTGGCTCACAACGCAACAGAGCCAGGTGCTGCTGCAACTGCCCCCCAACCCCGATCGCTTGTGGACATTTTCTGTTTTCCCATATCTCCCTTTTGGATACGTAGCTCGCTACTTTATAGCTAAGCATCAGTAAAACAGGTTGTCTATTTTGAAAAGTAACTATTATGTCTTTTAAGGACAGAAAATGAAGCAGGTGACAATAGCATGGCAACCTGGTGAATAGATTTAGAAGAATATTTAATACTTGGCACCACTCTGAACCCTTCTTCTCTCATGCTTAGTTACAGCTACCGCCTCCTAGGACAAAACACTTTCAGCTCTGTGAGTAGGAATTAAACATGTTCTAAATCAGAAGTTTTAGTTAAGCAGTATTTTATGTGAATGCCCAGATCCTAAGTGTTCACTGTACTGGTGCGTGGTGTTGAAGAAGGAACGAGGGCTTGGGGCTGCGTCTATGGTGCAGTGTCCGGGTTCCCATATGTGAGATGAGGGCCATGAGACACGGCCTGGAAGGTTCAGACTGTGGGATTGAATGGATCTACCCACTCCTGGAAAGCCTCAATCTAACTTGACTTGGGCTGGTTTTAGGGAGATGCTGGCAGCGCTGTCCTCACAGGTTACCGGGAGGGGCTCTGGCACCGTCCCCGTCAGGTGTCTCATGGTCAGTCCAGCTTGCTCATCTCAGAAGCTGCTGGTCGTGTTCTCATTCCTGTTGTTTGTTGCGTGTTATTTAGGGTTCTGTTCATCTGGGGACCTAGGAAGTTTCACAATGAGAGGAGAGCCGCTGAGCCACCTTCCTGCCTGGACGCCAGCCCCACGGAGGACCGTAACTGCTTGAGGTTGGCTTCTGCCCCCGGCCTCACCTGTGGAGGCATTGTTGCAGTGGTACTTTCTAAGCTCCTGGGGCACACAGTGCTGTTGTGTGGATCCACAGGCCACTGTGGCGTCCAAGCACGTGCTCCCGGAGGAGAGGACTCTACAGGCACTTATAGTGGGAGCTGGCTGAGAGTCCAGCGAGTGAGACTCCCTGTGACGTGCACAGCTGCCATCTGCACAGCCCCTCCTGACGCCAAGATGGTCGTGCGATAAATGCACAAAGCGCGTCTCCAGCAAAAAGCCGCCAAGTGTCCACATCCAGGATATCCACCAAGGTGGCCTTTTGGTGTTAATACGACGAATGTGAGCAGCAGGTGGTCTGTGTCGAGTGTGACTGTGCCACTGCAGTTTTGTTCTCATGTCTTGATGAGCATGTACGGTTCCTGACGAGGGTAGATAAGGATGCTGTGACCTGAGACTCTGCAGTATTGTAGCTTGGGGAACCAAGGAGTTTTTCTCTCTTGCAAAGCCGTCAGGGAGGATGTTCCAGGCTGGTGACTGCTCCATGAGGTATTCAGAGATCCAGGTTTCTTCCCGACCCCTGCTCTGCATTCCCAGGGACATGGCTGTCCTTGCTGTGGTTGGGGCTGGGTTATTGCCATGCTGGTGGGGGAGGCTTAAGGTGAGAGTGGCCGTGATTTACCTAAGTTACATAATGGCAAGGAGCCTGGGAGTAAAGTGTAGCCATGGCCTGGAGGATGGATGATGGATGTTGGTGAACGACTGGCTGCACTCACCGCAGCTGGCCCAGGAATGGGGAAGGATGGCTGAGTATGCCGTTCAATGGTACCTGGTTCTTTCAGATTTGACTTCCTTATGGATTTTCTGCTGTAAAGAGGAGAGAGCCTGTGGTTCTAGGCCAAGCATCTCACTCATCTCATAACATCTTGTATCCCTCAGCCAACATTTATGTCAAGTTTTAGAAGTCCTATCAAACTGGCAAGCATTTCTCAATTTGGTTAAACCATTGGATTCTATATCTGTGTCTGCATCTCTATTTTACATCTATGTGGTTATTTGACACTCTGTAGTACCTTTGTAATAGGTTCTATTTGGTGGAAGTTACTCTCAACAAACCCTTGCTGCTACTTGAATTTTCAAGGTTGCAAGTAGAAAGGAGAGAATAAAAACCACATCTTCTCTAATTTTAAAATTTGTTTTTTCTCAAATCACCCCAGAAGTACAGATATTACAAATTACAAAAGCAGCCAGAATCAAGGTTAAGAGATTTCTGGGTGATTTGGCTAATCAGCAGTATTTGCTGAGGTGTGTGCAACAGAGCAACATGCCAAGAAGCCCGGGACAGGGGAGAGATGGGAGGCCAGGCTGTGACTTCGGAGGCGCTGTTGCCTCAGGGAGAGGAGCTAGATGTAGAGAGGATAAATGGACACAGGTGTGACCACCGCCATCCTTGCCGTGGTACGGAGGTCTTTGTACAGGGACCTTTGTGAGCTGAGTTAAAAATCGAAACTGAGAGAGTGCAATGCATTCTTAGTTTTTAAAATAAAATGCTAATAGAGAACGTTTTGTTTGTAAGAATGTAAAATGTTACATCTTTGTTAAAGAATAATAATTTTCTTCTGAGATCTTTGTGACTGAGATTTCAAACAAGAATGGTTTTTTCTTCCATGTTTTATACATATGCACGTATACAAATATATGTAAGGTATATAAAAGGAAAATAAGCATATCTGTATTCACATTTATATACACTTCCATAATGTGTATACTTCTAGTCACACATAAGTCTAAGAGGCTATGACTTGACTTGATAACCATGAGAGGGTAATTAAATAATTTATCTGCTCTTAGCCTTGCTTTTGTACGTGAGCAGGGACCCTGCAAAACGCGCCTCCCGTGTTCCAGGCCTCACACAGCCCATGCCAGGTTTTGGAAGCAGGAGTTTGTCTGCAGCCACTTCGGGAAACATGTGGTTGCCAGGATTGCCTAGAGCCCCAGGCTGTCTCCAGTCCCAGCCTCCCTGGGGTAGAAGCTGCCCTACCAGGGGCCTGGACATGGACGTTAGGGCCTGGAGCCAGGGACCGCTCCTGAAGCGGGGGGCTCCCCTCACGGCTGGGCATGAGAACCGAGGATAGGAGGCGGAACCAGCCTCGGGCCAGTGCACGGCCTCCCTGAAGTGCTTGCGGGAAGCCCCAGCTGCACTTTGCTGACCCCATAGACAGCACCACAATCTGTGAGATCCCCCTGGCCCACCCCTCAGGTTCCTAAAATGATGAAGGTTTCCTGAGCTGCGAATTTTTAGATCTAGGCTAAAAAGTCCTGGGACAGACTCACAGGGTTCTTTATGTAGAAATGATGAGTGTGCTGGTGACTCAGAGCAGGCACTGCACCCTCACTCCAGGGTCCTTTGTGCCAGGTGGAAACGAGCGTGTGGGTCACCCAGAGTCCCTGCATCCTCCAGGCACTGCTCTTTGGTTTCTTAATTAAAAGCCTAAAAGCCTTGATAATGAAAATGTATTCTCCCCAGAGAGTAGAGTTTCCAGTTATGGAGGCTCACCTGTAAATGCCGTGCCAGGTCAAATATGCTGAGATCTGGGCCAGGTCCTGCTTCCTGCTCACGGCCAAAGCAGGTACTTCATTTGGGAGGTGACCCAGGGGGATATCTGAGAGGCCTGCCGGTCCCCGAGGGATGAATCCGCTGGCCTTCACATTCTGCTCCGGCCTCCATCAGCTCCTTCCTACCTGCAAACTGCCGGCTTTGACGTTGCCATCATTGGAGATATGTTAGGGACTTGGTATGGGTTGATGTCCATAGGACCAGTAGATCGTGAAAAGGTGGGAACCAGGGCTGGGAGGGTGGTGACCACGGCCAAACTGAGAACCGTGGTGGGCTGGGAGGTCCATTTTCTGTCTGAGGTGTTTTTTAAAATAAAAAACAGTGTCTCAGGAGCATGAGAGGGGAGGCCACAGACGGGGAGAACGCATCTGTAAAAGACTTATCTGATAAAGGCTGTTATCCAAACCGTGCAAGGAACTCTCAAAACTCAACAAGAAAATGAACAACCTGATTAAAAATGGACGAAAGTCCTGGACAGATACCCCAACAAAGAAGATACACAGATGGCAAATCTACACGTGGAAAGATGGCCCGCGTCTTATGTCATAGGGCGAGGCGTCACTGTGCACCCATCGGCCTGGCCAAAACCTGAACTCCGACACCACCACGTGCTGGTGGGTGTGTGGGCATCAGGACCCTCACTCATCGCTGGGGGAAGTGGGGCAGCTCCAGTGGGAGGCAGCATGGCGGTTTTCCTTGGAACTAAGCTCTCCGACCACAGAAGCAATCACAGTCCTGGACGTTTACTCGGAGGAGCTGAAAGTTTACTTCCATGCGGAAATGTGCACACAGACGTTGACAGCAGCTTTATAATTGCCAAAACTAGAAAGCAACCAAGATGCCCTTCAGTAGGTGAATGGATAAACAGTGGTATGTCAGATACTGGGATATTATTCAGCACTAAAAAGAACTGGACCCCTAAGCCATGAAAAGACACAGAAGGATCTTAAACGCATGTTGCTAAGTGAAACTCCAATCTGGAAAGGCTGCCTGCTGTCTGAGTCCTACTACAGCACAGTCTGGAAAAGGCAAAGCTGTGGAGACAGTCAAACAATCAGCGGCTGTCAGGGTTTGGGGAGGGGAGAGATGAATGGGAGGAGCATAGGGGGTGTGTAGGGTGGGGCAGCAACTCCAGGTGGGGCTTTCATGGGAGATGCATGCCGTTCCACGTCTGTGAAACCCACAGAGTGAGCAGCAGCAGGCCGAGTCCTCGTGTGAGCTGTGAACTGTGGGTGGTGGTGCCGTGTTGATGCGGGTCTGTCGGTCGTACAGACATGCTGGTCTGGTGAGGGCAGGAGAATGATGGAGGCTGTGCCTGTGCTGGGAAAGGATATGTGAGGACTCTGTACTTTCCTCTTGATTTTGCTATGAACTGAAAACTGCTTTTAAAAACGTCTATTGAAAAGGCAAACAAAAGAGTGCTGGCCAGACAACATCAGTGTGAGGGTGTGGCCTGTGTTCTACGTTCAGAATTTCCCTTTTAGAATACACATATCTAAATTTTTCAAAGTTAAACCTTTTCATTAAGTAACTCACTACAAAGTTACAGTATCAGCTTGTGCGCTGCCAGGATGGCCAGGATCCTGTATCCTGACCAGCTTCTCCCCTTAGGGGTGCAGTTGACGTCCATGGCCACATCCCAGTAAGCGGCAGGGCTGGAATCAGGAGTCAGGCTTTGTGGGACAGAGAGGAAGTGAGATCTTGTAAGCACGTGGCTGAGGGCAGGCAGGGAGGAGCCCGTGGCAGGGAGCCGGCAGGGATGACTTTTTGACCAGTTTTCCTTATCGCTGAGGCCTTCTTAGACTTGGGGAGTTGGGAGTCCCCACCCTCGGGTGCCTCAGAAACCAAAGGCTGCTTGTAATGCTCAAGTTCCAGATGCCTCAGGGGAGGTACCTGGGTTGTTGGGTTCAGTTCCGTTATTTGCTGCTCGCTGGGATTTGCCCGCAGCATTTCTGATTGTTTTTAAGAGCTGATGTTGGAGCTGCTTAAAATCACATATGGATGTCGATTTATCTATAAAAGTTAAGAATGGAATTTGAGTGCAAAGAGTTGTGAAAATGCTCAAGGTTATGTACTAATGTATACATTACATTTGTGGAAGTATTTGAAAGTGCAGGATTTACATTAAACACTTCTCTTGATTTTTGTAATATCTGTCATTTTCCCATTTGATTAATAGATGTCAGAGGGCTTAAATTTTGAGTGCCTGAATTCACTGAAATTAAAACTTCTTACATCAAATGTAATTGAACTGAATGTAGCAACAGTGCATGCTTTTATAAGTACTGATTAAAAAATATATAAAAACACATATCCATGAACATGCAGATGGGGGCAACATATTAAACCATGGAAGTAGAATTAGTATTGTTTTCTGAGAAGACAAATTTTTAGAAAGCTAAGGGGTCTTATAACTTTCTAGTTTCCAACTTATTTACCCTAAAGTAGAAGATTGACAGCAGCAGAAGAGGAGATCCTGGGCCAGTGCAGGCTCTGGGAGCAGCGGGGTGAGTGCTGGAAGGAGCTGGCTGGAGGCAGAGCAGGGAGGTGCTCAGGCAGACCAGGACGGCCTCAGGACACGCGGCTCAGTGAGTGAGAAAAGGTTCACATTTCTTGGAGATCCCTCGACTCTGCCCACGGAAAACCCAAACTCCTTCCAACTGGGATGTGCATCTCATGTAAAAGTTGTTACTCCCAGAAAGAAAACCAGTGGATGTAGAAATTTTACGTATGCAGAAATTACTTCAAATTTGTTTCTAACCTTATCCTTTTCTTCCCCCATCTTAATGTGTGGTGACTTTCTGCAGGTGACGCACACATCTTAGGAGAGCGCTGTATTTCAGTTGCTGTTGGCTCTGATGTGACTTTGTGGTGTCCGATGTTCTGGTTCTGAGGTTCTGCCCAGAACGTGGCTCCTCCCTGCTGAGTGTTGCTGTTGAAGGCGCGTGTGGAAACTTTTCCTGTAAGCTCGTTGACCGCAGCAGTCTTGGTTCAGAAACCTTTGGACCTCCTGAGACTTCACACAGCCTTCTAACCTTTCTAGTGTGTCCTTTTCATTTTACTGTTCCCCATTAACCCAGATGTTTTCCAGAATGTAAGTAACCTGCTGAATGCAGGGTGGGGGGTGCCCTCCGTTGGCTCTGGGGAGAAGCATGGCTGTTTCTCCGGTGGAGCTTCCCGCCCACCATGGTGTGCTCCAAGACGCAGCAGGGTTCTTTAGCAGAAATAATCGTGGAAGGCTGCGTGGTATGGCTGTGGGTATGCGACCTCGCCGCCATACCGGCCCCTCCCCATCAATGGTACCACGGAGAGGAGCAGGGGGAGGCCTGATGTGCTTCTGAGACTGCGTTGTCCGTGTGTAACTAGACATGCAGAGAAAGTGTTGGAGATGAGCAGGAGATGGTGTCTGTCCCTGATGAGCTTAGCCGTGCCCTTGAGAGGGTCAGGTTTCTGTGCGGCTGATCTGGACTCAGCCTGGCTGTGCCAGTGCAGGTGACTGGTGGGCTTTGGCAAGGCTGCACCCACTGTCCGTCTGAAACGGCCCCTTTCCCAGGCTTGCTGTGCCAGCTGGGCGCCCAGGCCTGATTTCCCGCCAGGACGGAGGCCCTGTGTATGTGTTGGGGAAGGGGGAGGTGGGAGTCCTGCTTTATTGCCGTATCCAATGCCACGTGGGGTCAGCACTCAGGAAACACGTGCTGTGTGGGTCAGTGATTGAGTTCAGAAACCTGGAAAATTCAGCAGTATAGGCTTTGGGCATGACCTGTCCAGCCCTGCGGCTCTTTGTTTCTGTCTCTGAATTTCCTGCCATACCATCCTCCTCCTCCCAGGGCCCCCTGTTCCCATATGGCTGTTGGCAGCTTCACAGGTTCCTCTGCCTCCCCTCCCGGGCCCTGGTGTGGCTGGGGCAGCTAGTAGCTATGCAGATCCCACAGCCAGTAGACGGTTGGTGCCAATGTCTTGGGCCTGGGTTACCTGAGTCAAGGACTCCAGTACGTGGCTGAGCTCACCCCGAATGTCTGGATCGGAAGGCCTTGGGTTGCAGAAAGGTGGGAGTTCGATATCTAAGGACAGCCTGCAATGCAGAAGGGGAAATGGCTGTGCTGGATGGCCAGCTAGAGGAGTCTGTGCAGAGCCTGGGACCCAGTGCAGACACAGAGCTGACATGGGCAATGCAGTGACACGGCCACCGTGGAAGTCGGCAAAGTTATAGGCTTCAGATCGATATGGAGGGGCTGGTCTAAAACAATCCTCTGTTTCCTTTAATCCTAGCAACTGCTGGCTTTTGGGGTGGGGGAGTGAGATCTGTGGTGGCCGCGAGGAGAGACAGGGATTTTAATTAAACCCCTCTTTCTGGGAGAGGGGAGTAGCCGTTTCTGTAGGGCAGTGAGCATCGTCATCTCAGGCAGCTCAGGCTGCTGTAACGAAACATCATTGACTGAGTGGCTTATGAAAAACAGGAATTTGTTTCTCACAGTTCTAGCGGCTGAAGGCAGGATCAGGGTGCCGCACGAGTGGATTCTGGTGTGGGCTCCTTCCTGGTTGGCACACACCTTCTCTCTGGCCCTGACACAATGGGAGGGTGAGGGATTTGCTGGGCCCCTTTCTGAGGCACAAATCCCATTCAAGGGTCTCTAGCCTCGGGAACTCATCACCTCCCAAAGACCTCCTGACAGCATCACATTGAGGGTGAGGATTTCAACCTGTGTTTTGGGGGGCAGGCAGTTCGTAATCTTCACCCTCTTGGTGTATTTCTGACTCAACATTGAGTCTGCCTTTGGCTCTCCAGGGGACGGAGCCTGTGTGGACACTGAGCAAGGTCAGAGCTGCAAGCATGTGCACATCGGGGGCAAGGGAGCTGCCAGGGGTGTGAGAAGGGAGTTTCAGCGTCAATCGGAGCTGCTTTCCTGGCAAATGTACTCATAAGCTATCCTGGCAACATTTGCTTTTCACGAAGAGTCGATGAGGCAGTGGGGGCAGCAGAGAAGGGGCAGAGGCCATGACCTTGGGGTGGTCAGCAGTGCCAGGTGTCTGCCCTCCAGGTCTCAAGTCTGGGATTGTGCAGAGACTGAGCAGACCGGGGCTTGCCAGCCAGTGTGGCTCTCATGCAGGTGATTATCGGGGTTGCTTTCTATGTAATGTTCCCTCAACCCCATCCCCCCCCCCACCAATTTCTGTGCCTAGCAGAAATGATGCTGCGTTTCCTTGATGAAGCCTTGAGTTTCCCATGGAGATGTCGGAATAGCACGATTTGGCTCACGTCAAAATACTTTGCAGTGAAGCTGCACGGAAGAGGATTCTAGGCTTCCATTTGACGTTTTCAACAATGCCTGAGTGTTACAGGACCGTCTTGCTTGTTAAAAAGCACCAGATGAAAAAGGCTACTGGTTAATAAAGGAGACTTTTTACATTAGCACAGACAGGGTGGCTTGAGATAAATTCAGCGTAACGTAGGTGTGTTTGTAAGCCATCAAAAGGACCATCTCTCTGCTGGCGACACATGTTTTCCGGTATTGGTTTTGTTCTGAAAAAGGATGACTGGCATTCGGCAGAGTCATTCCAGAATTCACCTGGAAGGTGTCCACATGGTGCCTTTTCTCCTGACATTCTGGGCACCACGAGGAATCATTCCTGTCTTCAGCACTAGCAGGAGACTTTTCCTAAACACCTGCTCCTCTTTGGCGTTGTGGGTGTGAAGGGGTCAGAGTGAGCCTGTCTTCATGGAGCTTTCAGACACCATGGGGATAGTGTGGCACAAGTGTCGGGCTCAGGGGGGACGGAGGCTTTCCCCCAGAAAACAGCTGCCGATTCCAGGATGGTCCTCGACCCCTCCTCCCTCTGTTCCTCTGCGTCATGTTTGAATTAAGGCTGTTCTATCGTAGCGGGGGTGTCATGTTAACTGGAAGTGTGCTTTTTTTACTGGGCAGTTAAGTAAATTAATGGTACATTTTCCAAGGACAGCGAGGTTTGATTTGATGAATCCAGTGGGGGAAAGGAGAAGGGGCTTGGCTGTGTGGGGATGTGTGTGATGGGAGCAGAATGGAGCAGCCATGCAGGCTGTTGGGATGGAGGGGCCACGCCCGCATTTCCATGGGGTCCGTCGCTGTTTGTGCCACTAGACCTGAACCTGTCTCTACAGTAGTAAGGCATCATTCACGTCCCAGCAGGCCAAGTCCTCAGGAAAATGGGGCCAAAAAGTAGAAAACCATGACCGTAGAAGGTAACGGCACATGACTGAGCTTTCTGGGTGGTGCGTCCTTGTGATAAAAACAGTCCCGAGCTGAACACCAGAATGAAAACGAACCGTCCTCCGTGCTGAAGGCGGAAGAGGTGTGCTTGGCTATCTGCATTGCCTGCCTGTTTGGGCGGTGATTACTGCAGGTCACACGTGCTGTACAGGAGGAGGGCAGTGAACTCTGGAGCCAGGCTGGCCGGGTGCAAGTCCCAGCTCCATAGCCAGCTCTGTGATCTGGGACAATTCACCTATGTCCTCTGCCTCTCGGTTTCCTCCTCTGTAAAAGGGGGGTAATAGTCGCATCTATCTGAAAGGGCTATGTGAGAATTAAACGACCTTGTAAATGTAAGGGACTGAGAACAGTATCTGCTCTTGGTGAGCAGAAGGATGACCAAGGAGGTGACCAGCAAAATACCCCTTTCGAAGCCTCAATACTGTTCCATAGTGAGCAAAGACACAGCTCCTCTATGGACGAAGCCATTAATAGTCGATCCTGGCAGGCAGAGTGCAGATTCCTTCGAATCAGAAATTTGAACTCTGGCCAGCGACTGCTGTACTGATTGAGTAAATCTTAGGATTTGTTGTTAATGGTAAAGTCTACAAAAACAGAAACAGTCTGAAGGAGTTTGAGAGGGTGTGGACTCAGCTGCAATCTCTCCTCCCAAGGCCGTTGGTTAACATCATCTCCAGCCCTGTGGAAAGACAGCAGCAGTGAAGAAAATGTCGGACAAACATTTGGTGTGTTTGTACACTTCTCCGAGAAATCCTAAATGCTTTGCATGTTTCAGCTAATAATTCATTAAAATGGATTATGCTGACCATTTTATAACCTACTTCACTGCTCTCCTGTCTAAATCCATCCCTTTGTGACACATTTTTTACACTTGGCTCATTTTTTCAATTGTGTTTGCTGTCTTACTGCCATGTAAAGGATAAACGTGCATGTCTATGTTGATTGGACTGAGACAGCTAATGCTAAATATGTCTCTGTTCCTTGAAGGTTGACTTGTGATGGTGTCATTTAAGTCTCTTACTTTTTCCCCTTGAGTCAGCAAAATATTCCATGTTACTTTGAGCAAAACTTGCTCACTAGTGTTATGGAGGGTATAAAAGCAAATGGAATAAGTTTCCTGCCTTCAGGAGGATTGAAATCTCAAAGTCGGTATGACAGCATGGATGGGAGTCAGCTCAGTTTGCAGCTTTTAAAACATGTTGGAATCTTTCCTCTGCCACTTTTAATGGTGAGACCCTGAGCAAATCATTTCCACAAGCATCAGGCTCCCCATCTATGACATGGAAGTAAAAATAGCAATCTTGACAAAATTGTGATGACTACAGACGTGTACCTAACCTCTTATTTACCGCCTCCCGATAGAAGATATTGTAACTCATCCCATTTGAGAGCAGGTGGTGATCACCCCATCCTGTGAGATTCAAGCATAATAATTATCTGGAATCCCCCATCTGCAGGCGAGGAAGACCCAGCAGCCCTCACAATGTCTTCTGGAAACTGGATTTTGTTTGAAGGGTGAACTGACTCCAAGTTTCTTGTGTTTTCACGTATTGTCCTTCCTACGTGTCTCCTGGGGTTTTTCCCTACCTCCCAATCTACATTAACCTGATAACAGCCAGCTATGTTTTCTAGAATTCCCCTAAATTGACTCATGCCAAATACTGAATACAGTAGATTGGGAGGGTTCATTAAATCACGATAGAGCATCCTAAAGAAGGAAAGTAGACACCTTTGTTCTTAAAGGGTCTTCAGCCATCCCACCCTGGAGAAGGTTGCTGATTGCCTCTTCTCCTCGGGCAGTCTTGTTACTATGCATCACTTTTTTTTTTTTTCCTGAGATGAAGTCTCTGTCACTCAGGCTGGAGTGCAGTGTCATGATCTTGTCTCACTGCAACCTCCATCTCCTGGGTTCAAGTGATTCTCCTGCCTCAGCCTTCCGAGTAGCTGGACTACAGGTATGTGCCACCACACCCAGCTAATTTTTGTATTTTTGGTAGAGACAGGGTTTCACAATATTGGTCAGACTGGTCTTGAACTCTTGACTTCGTGATCCATCCACGTTGGCTTCCCAAAGTGCTAGGATTACAGGCGTGAGTCACCGCACCCGGCCTGCATCACTTTTTATGCCTCGTCTTCATCCTTACAGCTTCTCCTTCCTAGGGGTCTCAACTCCCAACCCTGGAGTAAGGGTCACAACTGTCCATCTTCATGCAACACAGCTTAGTTCCCCTTCTTCTCCTCCCCACCATGCCCTATGGGCTGCTTTTCTACAACCAGAATGGAGACCCAGGGAGATCTGCTAAACTAAGACAGTTCTCACCCCTGGGAGAAAAATCTACTTCCCAGTTCTCAGTCCTGCTAAACTATTGTTAAGATAAAGAAGGACCATGATAAATCCTATTGGCTAAGAGAAGAAGATTCTCCAGGTTGCCATAGGACAAGAGAGGAAGTGACAGAATCTGCAGCCATTTGGTCGAATATGTGATATGTGAGTCATTCTGAGGAATACGTTAAAATTCTGTAGTCAGATCTTGGAAAATGATATTGCCAGTAGAGGGAAGAATGTAACAAAAAACCCAGGCAGAAAACAAACAAGTGTGTGTGGAGAAGAACAATAATGTGATGTGAATGAAGGGTTCGGTGTCATGAGTGAGAAATGGCTGACCGAAAGTAGGGAGATGCAGAGAGGAAGATACTACGGGAAGACGGAACATCACATTAAGTGATTTAGGTGATTCTGCCTGCAGTGCAAATATTTTGGGCTCTGAAGTGAAGTCATCAAAAGGTTTACGTCTGTAATGGAGGATTGGTCTAGATAGCCTCTCAGATCCCACTCGCCTTTGAGATCCTTGATTCCGGGTCACACCTGCGGGTCTGGAGGGCAGTTCTTCAGGGTCATGAAGGAAGGATTCCAGGAGGCTGGAACATGAAGGACATTCAGGTGACCACATCAAGAGATCAAGTGGGGTAACAAGAGCCTGAACTAAAAGGAATGCAGTGTAAATATGAAGAAGAGGAAATGGGAAACTGACTAGAAACGATAAGTAGAGGAAAAGGGAAACGTGTGATTCCAAGGTTTAGAACAGTATTTGTAAGTTACAGTCCCACAACTTCTTTCATAAACAGTATCTAAGAGAGTCATTTTAAAAAGAATAGCAAACTTCCAAGTTCCACTGAAAGACATCAGCATCTCTGTGGAGTGAATTGGGGAAAGAGAATGAAGAAGTCTGTTCAACTTTTAGATACACAAAATGTGAATTGAATTGCATGAGTGACACCAACAATGTGAAGATATTTAACGGGAGCTCTTTTTTCTCTTTTTGGCCTGTAGTATTTAATCCTTCTATGATCAATATCGTCCTTTCTCTAATTTAATGTCTTTGAACCTTTATTCAAAAATCCACTATGTATAGGTAACATGTTTGTGAGATGATTACTAGACCCTCTAGGAGGTTTCATTAACCCAGTTTTGATAGTTCAGGTAAGTCCTCCACCATTTTTTTTCCAAGTTGTCTTAGCTCTTTTGGGTTCTTTAAATTTCCAGACACATTTTGGAATCTGCTAGTTCATTTCTACTGAAAAAAAAAAAAATAAAATAAAATAAAATCCTGGGATTTTGATTGGAATTGCATTAAACCTCTGATCCACAAGGGCAGAACTGACATCTTAACAATATTGAGCCTGCTGATCCATGAACACAGTATATCACTTCATTTATTTAGTTCTTTAATTTATCTCAGCATCACTGCCTGCTTTACAGTGCATAGATCTTACACATCTTTTGTCAGATTTAGTCTTAATATTACTTTGTAAATTTCCATTTCCAATTATTTCTTTGCCAGTGTATAAAGAGATAAATACTGCTTATGGAAAGTTTGCAAGATACAAGCTAAACACAAACTCACTTATTAGTAAGTAATTTATTATTATTAGTTTTAGTGGCTTTTTGTGATTTCAGGAGATTTTCCACACGGGTGATCACGTCACCTGCAGATACAGATAGTTTTAAATCTTATTTTCTAATAAGGGTGCATTTTATAGGTTTTAACTTGCCTTATTGCACTGACTAGACTCCAAAAAAATGCTGAAAAGCAGTGAGAAAAAAGTCATCAGGTGGGATGGTAAATACAGCCCTTGTTCTTCCATTTTGACCTGAAGCACCCAGTGTGATCATTTTCTCATTTGATTTTTGTGAGGACTTTTTGTTTCCTTTTTTTCCTTTATTTTTTTTAAAAATACACTTTATCTTTTAGGCAGTTTCACGTTCACAGAAAAATTGAGGGAAAGGTGCAGAGAGACCTTCTATATGCCTTCCCTTCCCCCACGTGCACGGCCTCCCCAAGTAACAACACTCCTGCCCAGAAGGAGCATTTGTAATAATTGAAGAACCTACGTTGACATATTGTCACCCAGAGTCCGCAGTTTACATGAGGGCTCCGTCTTGGTGCTTGTTCTATGGGTTTGAACAAATATGTCATGACATGTATCCACCATGATAGCATCGTACAGAGCACTTGCACTAAAATCCTAAAAATCTCCGTGTTTCACCTCCTCATCTCTCCCTCTTCCCAACACCTGGGAAGCACGGACATTTTCACTCCATAGTCTGGCCTTTTTCGGGATGTCCTTTAGTTGGAAGCTTACAGTATTTAGTCTTTTCCGAGGGGCCTCTTTTGTGTAGCCGTGCATGTTTAAAGTTCCTACGTGTCTTTTCATGGCTTGACAGCTCACTTCCCTTCAGTGCTAAAGAATATGCCATTGTTTGGATATATCACAGGTTATTTATCCACTCACCTAGTGAAGAACATTTTGGTTTCTTCGTTGCCTCCAAGTTTGAGCAATTATGAATAAAGCTGGAATAAAATTAGCAATTACGATTAAAGCTTCTATAAATGTCCATGTGCAGGTTTTTCTGTGAACACAAGTTTTCAACTCCTTTGGATAAATACCTAAGAGTGCAATTGCTGGAGCACATGTTAAGAGGATATCTCGTGCCCATCAATGATACACTGGATACACAAAATGTGGCACGTATATACCACGGAATACTATGCAACCATAAAGAATGGGTTCCTGTCCTTTACAGGGACATGGATGAAGCTGGAAGCCATCATTCTCAGCAAACTAAAAGAGGAACAGAAAACCAAACACCACATGCTCTCACTCATAAGTGGCAGTTGAACAATGAGATCACATGGACACGGGGAGGGGAACGACACACACGGGGGCCTGTTGGGGGGTGGGGGCAAGAGGAGGGAGAGCATTAGGACAAATACTTCATGCATGCAGGGCTTAAAACCTAGATGATGGGTTGACAGGTACAGCAAACCCCCATGGCACATGTATACCTATGTAACACACCTGCATATGTATCTAAGAACTTAAAGTAAAATGTAAAAATAAAAAATAGGGAGTATAGTTTGGTAAGACAATGTGATAATTTTACAAACACAAAACATGTCATACCCACTTCCCCACCTCCCTCAAGTGCTTTCAACAGCATCCTGTTGCTGTTATTAAGAGAATAACATCTACCATCATCTCCCAGCCCCTGCCTGCCTGCCTTCATTCTTGTCTTGTGCCACTTTCTCCCGTGCTTACTTCCTTGCACGTGCCTGTTTCCTGCTGCAAGAGGCATTCTGCACGCACCCCCATCTCTGTTTAGACCGTGGTGTTCCTACACTCCACCCCCCTCAACAAGCAACCTCTACTTCTCTCCAGACTGCAAGGGGATCATACCTTCCAGAATGCATCGGTTTTCTACCTCTCATCCCAAGATACGCCAGATTCTTTTACAGCATAAATTTAGAGAACCCCGCTTCCCTTTCTTTGGTGCGCTTTCCTCAATTCTTCATCAGAAACCCATTAGACTGATTGTCATATTAGTGCCCATTCTCCCCATCAGGCCGCAAGTTCGTGTGAGCAGGGGCCGCAGTCATGTTGGTGAACCACGGTATTCTCAGTGACTATCCATGTGCTTAGAAAGTATTTGCTGAATGGGTAAATGGGTCTGCAGTTCCAACCAAAGCTAGAAGCTTGACTTTGGAAGAATGAAAGTAGATAACATCTCCAAAGCAGACCCCATAGCATGAAAAAAGAAAGGAAGAACGGAGGCAGAGCTGAAGGATGAATATTGGCACAGGAGTAGGTGAGACTTTGATGTAGTTTGAACTACATCAAAATCTTAAGAGTAGCCATTTCAGGATGACAAGAGAACAGTATATTGTTTTTGTTCATTCTTTTCAACATTTGCAAAGTTTTTTGCCTTGAGTGTAGTCACTTTTGCAATCAGAGGTTACAGTGCTTGATGGAATGAGGCCATGAAGCACACACACCACCGAGTTTCTAACACAGAGCAATCTGTGAGGAAGGATGGAGACACAGGAAAGGTTCATTTTAAAGCAATGCAGGTGTTTTCTTTATAAAGGCAAAAGACATTTTTTAAAGTGTTTGCATCATACACAAGTCTGCTAAATTTGGTCAAGAAACAGAGAAAACAGTAACAGAAGAACACTTTAGCCCACAAGGAGACCAGCACACCCAGCTCGAGACCACTCCAGATGAGGAGTGGAGAGTGGTTTCCTCACAGCTGACCCACAGGATCGGGTAACACAAGCAGAAGGGAAACATGGGGACCACAGAGACATCAGACTGTGGACTTCATAGCAAGAGACAGCAACACAAACTAGCGGAGTAATTAAAAACTATGGTAAAAAGAGGTCCCCATTCTATTTTAACCTGAAATCAGTGGCACGGGGACCACCACACCACCCTGCAGTTGCCTCCTCCCTCCCCCACACACAGCAGCCTCCTGGGACAACATCCTACTTCCAACTTGCAGTTGCCTCCCATCCCACCCCCCCACAGTGGCCCCCTACGACAACATCGTACTTCCACCCTGCAGCTGCCTCCCATCCCCAACACACAGCAGCCTCCTGGGACAACTTCCTACTTGCCGGCCACAGCCTGGAGCCCCCAAAGCATGGAGGGGCTTAGCGAGCCACACAGCATTCCCCCTTCACACCTGGGAAGTCAGCCCCTCACTGAAGTGGGTCCTGTGCCCACCAGCTGTGCACGATCAGAGGTGTGAGGTTATGGACCTGGTCACCCACTGTGCAGAGAGGCGTGAGGTCATGGACCTAGTCACCCGTTGTGCACGATCAGAGGTGTGCAAGGTTCCAGACCTGGTCACCCACTCTGCACAATCAGAGGTGTGAGGTGATGGACCCGGTCACCCGCTGGGTATGAATAGAGGTGTGGGTGGTTAGTGACCTGGTCACCAGCTCTGCACAATCAGAGCCATGCGAAGTTGCAGACCTGGTCACCAGCTGCACCCAATCAGAAGATTTTGAGGTTAGGGACCTGGTCACCTGCTGTGCACAGAAGTGTGAGGTTATGGACCTCGTCACCCGCTGTGCATGATCAGAGGTGGGCCAGGTTAGGGACCATGTGCGTGGTGATGGACCTGATCAGCAGCCAAGACACCTGACGTTTCCAGTGTCATCCCGGCTTCTTTCAAAACTGGAAAAGTCTTCAGATATTTCCCAAAAGCTTGTCCATCTTTGAAAACGATATGCGTGTGCACAGGTGATACCGATGACTGAAGATTGAAGTTTAGAGCATTCCAGCCCCATGCCCATGTCCCATCCCATCTGCGAAAACTTGAGCACAAACATCTCCCTCTCTGAAGCTCCCTGAACCCGGTGGCAGGCCTGGGACTCAGGTCCAGTGTCCTGTCAGTTACACTGAACAAAATGTCATTCAACACTGGCCATGGGCCCTGTGCTTTAAAAACCACATATAAACCTCCCAAAGAACTACAATCTATGAAAACTTTCATGGCTAGTATTTTAGGAAGACTGACCAATCTTGACCTAAATCAAAGCCGACACTGCCCAAATTAACTCTGACCCCAGCTTCGTGCAAAGGCAGCCATCGCCTGGCCGTCGGTGTGACCAACAGCCTGGGCACAGACAGGACCAGCGCCGGTCCCTCCCTGCACCTTAAGCGGGCTTCTGAGCTGCTGTCCATGATCAGTGATGGTGATGCCCAGAGCAGCTTTCCAGGAAAGCAGTAAACCTTTCAGGTCCTCACCTCACGAGGATGGCCATGTATACATCAACCACCTTTGTTACTGCCCTGCCATTCTCAAAGAGGGGATGGGTTAAACTTCTTCCTCCTCCACATGCCCAACACAAGGCACAACGAGACGGCAAGACCAGATTGGCTGGAGCTGGGAAGTTGTGCGCTACAGATCAGGGCTGCGTGACTCAGGGAAGGCATCACTCGAAACACGTGCTGGAGGGCAGCCAATCCGACCCGACCGTCCACCTCCAGGGTCAGCCATGGGGCTCCTCTTGATGTGTCATCGGGATCACCCCTCACAGAGCAAATGAGCCTTTGACTTCAGCCTGTCCTAGGTACAACACCGACTCCCACCTCCCACGTCCTGAACCAGCCTGTTCCGGGGATTGCTGTGGACATAAAGGAGCAGGCCCAAGACATCTAGTGGCATTTCCTGGCAAGGACACTCACCATGCTTGACCATAAAACTCGGGTCAACTGGTTTTTCGGAGGGACTGGAATTTACTTGTGACACGCATGGATACTGATTGACCCAGGGAGGGGCATGGAGGAGGCTGAAGGAAAACCCATCGTGACTGCGCCAGGCATTCCCGCACACACCGACATCTTCAGACTAGGGCAGCGTCCTAGTCTTACAATCAAACCGAAGCCCAGAGAAACTACGGAGCTTGTCCAAGACCAGCAACAAGTATGTGGGCAGCTGTGATTCAACTAAGTCCTTCCCTGGATCCATTCGCACTGCTCCCCGCCCCCCTCCCCCACTGCCCTGCCATGGCCCCCGATAGACACAGCAGATCTGAACATCAGGCACCCTGCACGCAGAGTACGGAGCAGAACCGGCTTCCGCAGTGGGATCTCACACACATCCCACTCCCCTTCTTGCCGAATGCCTCGGGACTCTGTGCGGTATGGTCTGCAGATGTGGCCTCACTCTGCGCTAGGAGACCTGCGTGGCAGGCAGCGTTTTACAGAGTGCTCCTCCAGACGGGTCTCGTCGGCTGATCCATGAGACACGGGACACCTGAGGGAAGGGCCGACAAACCCCACAAAGTCGCTCCCAACTTGGAGAGGACAGGTCCAAGGCGGGGCTCCTGGCAGTCCACGCTTTGGACAGGTCTTGCTGCAAACTGTGGTGCTTGTCAGGCGCGAGGAAATTTCCCAGGGCAGGAGCTCTCGTTGCACAGCAAAAGCGGCACAGGCGATGCAGCGGGGCGTACTTCAGCCCAGGGCTCAGGAACCACGGGGTGCAGCGCGGCCTGCAGCAAACCAGACACATCAGAAGCCAAGCTCCCACCTTTTATATTCGGTGACATTGAACGGAGAAAGTTATCTGTAGCAATGGTCCTCCTGGGGGACCCGTACAGCACACATGACCACCGACACTGAACACGAGTCCTTCCTAGGTCCTGGGGGCTACCCCACTTTACACGCACGGTTCCATTCACAAATCTATGCAGGGCAGTTGTTAGCCCCAGCTTAGAGATGAGGAAAACGCTGCTGGAAAAGTTAAGTGAGAAAATCAGACTTCAGCACACCTGACGTCTCCAAGACCACTAGTACTCTATGTGCTAGGGTATCAAGGGTTGGGTATGTGGCATTTTAAGTGACTAATCATAGGTGGTTTTCTTCTCTCCTACACCTGTTTAGGCTGAACGTGCACGTACATGCTCTGTTGCAGGTGCACTGCCGTATGTGGACCAGCAACGCTCTTTCCTGCCTCGGGTTCTCGTCACTGCCTTCCAGAAAACTCTCGCCTGCTTTACAGCCAAGCCAGGTAGGCCTGGTCAGCCGCAGTGAAATTCCTGCAGTGTCAGAGCTAAGTGCTGGCTGAGACTTTAACAGTGAAGACAGGGGAGTAATGGGGAAAAACCGAGCAAAACTGTATTGTAACGCAGATGAAAGTCTAGAAGCAAAAGAACCTGATACCCCTAAGAGAGCAGGCGATTGCCTCTCACTATGATGTTAATAGCAGCTTGTTGTTTCCAGTGCCTCCGTGCGCCAGGGTTTCCAGTCAGCATTTGTGTCTATCTGCTCCTGAGCTACCTGATCAAAGTTCTGCAGAGATCAAGGATATCTAAATTGACCCAGTATCTGCAGGCTGGCTGCTCAGAGGTCGTGGTGTGGAACGGCCAGGACATCGCTTAGTCATACGGGGCACAAGCACGTCACTTGCCACTCCTGTCTTTCTATTTCATCAAACCCTCTTTTCTCCTGAATATTGACCATAGCAAAGTCATTAGCCTTCGAGATGCATTTGAAACATCAACTTGCTTTGTTCAAGAGGTTTAAGACACACGTAAGTCTTTCTTGCCATGCTCAACACACATGGCCGGCCGTTTCTGAAGTCAGTGTTTCTGGAACAAAAGCCTTGGCCTGCCCCAGTGAACATTCACACTGAGCACACTGTCGCGAGGCTGCTTGGCCAACCAGCAGGGGGCAGGAGAGAGCTGCAGGTGCCGCGTGGGGTCCCTGCAAACCTGCCTCAATCAGGGGCCGTGGGGAAGAGGCCTCTTCAGCTGCCACCGCACTGATTTCAGGCGGCTCAGCCAATGGGGCGACAGATTCAACAGAGTCCCATGTTGTTAAAGGAAAACTTCTGTTACCAGGCAACCTTAGTACCATATTCAACGTAAAATAACCAACAACATTGTTTCCAAACCAACATGCTACTAGTGCCTTATTCTTCAATGCTGCTTAAACACGGAAAAGTATGAGGAAAAAAGAGCATGGCACTTACTTCTTAAAAAATAACACCCCTTCCAGGTTCATTTTACCCATATCAGAAAGACTTAGAACTGTGGATTCCCTACAGGAACGTGGAGTGGGGGTGGATCCCCACGCTGACCCAGGCTCACCCCAGTTCAGTCACCCCCCCACCACGGGGTTCACACCTCTCCAGGCCCTGTCACCTCATTAAGGAAAGGTGGCCTCTCTAAGCTCTCTTCGCAGGAAGCACCCGACGGCAGCTAGACACAGACACACCCACAACTGCTTTGAAATCCTGAACATATTTAAGGACTTCATTATTAGTTTTTTAAAACTGTAAGAACAAAGTGACCCTGGTTCTACCCTCTCTGCCACAATAACACCGTGCACATCTGTCTTTTACTATTTATTCCTTCTCCAGCAGCTGCTGCCTGGCCGACTGCAGAAAAACAGCCTCTGGTACTCCCGGGAAGCCCTCGGTAAAAGCGTGAACACCGCGATCACGTCTCAGGACACCTCACATGTTAGGGTCGCCCACAGACCGCCATTCCCAGTGCCTAGAAGGCACTGAACGGGCGTCCTGCTCTTGGTAAATGTCAACTTTCCTAAGCTAAGTTGTGTTGAAAATTTTTAACTGCAGTCCACACGTACTTCTTTGTGTCTTGTTTTTATCCTAGAGGAATATTTTTACGGAAAATTAAGCTTGCAAAGTTGAAGGATTTTCTGAAAGTCGACTCCTAATCCTGGAAGAAAAAAAAAATGGGCCAAATGTGGTGCTCACGCCTGTAATCCCAGCAGTTTGGGAGGTTGAGGCCAGATTACTTGAGCCCAGGAACTCGAGACCAGCCTGGAAAACATGGCAAAACCCTGTCTCTACTAAAAATACCAATAATAATAATAATAATAATAATAATAATAATAAAGCTGGGCGTGGTGACGTGCGTCTAGTCCCAGCTACTCAGGAAGCTGAGGTGGGAGGATCACCTGAGCCCAGGAGGTGAAGGCTGCAGTCAGCCAAGATTTGCATCACTGCACTGCAGCTTGGGCAACAGAGTGAGACACCGTCTCATAAAAACAAAAAGCAAAAACAACTGTATAAATCATTATAGAAGGGAGCTGGCCAGGCACAGTAGTTCACGCCTGTAATCCCAGCACTTTGGGAGGTCGAGGTGGGCAGATCACCTGAGGTCAGGAGTTTGAGACAAGCCTGGACAGTGTGGCAAAACCCCATCTCTAATAAAAAATACAAAAATTAGCGAGGCATGGTGGTGGGTGCCTGTAATCCCAACTACTGGGGAGGCTGAGGCAGGAGAATCACTTCAACCCAGGAGGCAGAAGTTGCAGTGGGCCGACATTGCGTCACTGCACTCCAGCCTGGGCAACAAGAACGAGAGTCCACTTCAAAAAATAAAAATAAAAATGAAGGGAGCTAATGTTTTTCATTTAAGGGAAGGGAGAAGAACATTCAGTATTTATTCCTCTCACGCACACATCTGCAGTAGTGCCCCAAAGTATTCAAGATACACATTCCTACAAATATAGCTCAAAACTACTAAGTTACATGCTAAAAGAACATGCATTGTAAGAATGCTACATTATGTTTTCTGAGCATCTGTATCCAATATTTTAGCATACTGGCAGTTTTCCCTTCAGGTGTTGTATGCCTAAATTATTACATGTTTAGTCATTCATTTCAGAATTTATGACTTGCTTTAGGCAATAAACATAAGCTACTAAATTAATGACTTAGGGGAAAAGTTACTAAGTTAACTTGAAAGTTAAACTTTGCAAACTGAATTTGTTGGACCTCATGCAAGCTAGATGATCAGTTTTTTAAATTGTTTCTTGTGTATTTCCCTCGAGGATGAAAATAGCTTCACTCTCATCCACTGTGCACACTGCAGCCCGCGCCTCTCATCCACCGCACCGCACTGCAGCCTGCAATTCACCCTGTACCACGCTTTCCACACCTTACCTGAAAGTCACTAAGTATAACCAAGAAGGATATGAAAAGCAGATAAATGACCTCCACCCCCACATCCAGCATGCAAATGTTAAACATTCATCAAAGTAAAACCAAAAACCCACCTTAGCTCACGATTGTAACTGGTAGAGTTATGTGCATAGCAATTTGAAAAGTCTAGTTAAGTAAAAACCTAATTGAGACTCTCAAGAAATACAAAGTTTTTACAAAAAGACATCTGCAAACATTGACAGTGAGGAGAGGACTTCACTCTGCATCCAGCCTGTCCTGGAAGCCACGGCCAAATGCCAGGTTGTATGGATCCGAAAAACAGGAAAAAACAAGTGTTGAAAGGTGTACAGTCTCAGCAATGTACAAATTCGATGTAGGATGCTCAGAAACCTTGAATTTCCAATCAGAAAACAGCAACATGAGCAAGTTTCCCAGCAGTGCCCACTCTCTACCTACGGCACATGTAACAGTTACGCTGGCCACCTCCGGGGGGACAGAGGCTTCCTGGTCACATTCGCTCTGGCAGCCGCAGAGCTGGCCCCACCACAAACACCTGTCTAATACTGAGGAACCACTCTCTCCCTGGGCTTTGCTCACTCTAGCCAGGAGAGCGTATTTACAGAGTACTTTACTGACTGAGTCCTCGTTCAATGCGTCAAGCTTGTTGAAGGCAGGGCAACCCCATTCCTGGCCCAATTAAGTGAACTGAGCAGAGCAAATGCCTCCAGTTGGACGGCACTCAGTCACGACAGCAGCGGCCACTGTTCACAGGGCGCTGGCTTCGTGCCGAGAACAGTTACAAGCGTCTTTTCTCCGTCCGAGGAATGTGCACTGCAACCCTGTGGGGTCGTTTGCAACGTCCACCAGAGTTGTGAGGCAACCAAGTCCAGGCTGTCTGTGGGCCTCGCCACGTGGCCGTCCATGTCCCCTGCAGACCAGACCTCACTGCAGGGACCGGGGGTTCCAGGGTTGCCTTGAGGCACATGCTCCCTTCGCCACCTCCTCCTGGCCCCTGACATCAACCCTCACCACTGCTGCCAACACTTGATTTTCTCATGGCTCCTGAGGGGCCTGTTCTGCCCTTCCCTACTCCCTGCGTCCAGCTTGGAGGGTGCCCACATCAACGCCAACGCTCACGTAATCACCAACCTTTCCACGGGGCTTGATGCCTAGGAGTCTCAATATCAGAAAGTCAGATTCCTGTGCTTGTTGGAGAATTTCTTCCCATTGTACAAGTGAAGGAGATAAAATTCTAGGTGCCTGCAATAACCTCATTTCTACAACGAAGCAACTTCAGTAGTAGCACAAAACAAAACAAAAAAAGCTTTTTTTTAAACTTCTTTTATACAAGCTAAATACAATTTAATTTTTACATCCACGTTCTCATCAGCTCCCACCTGGTGAGCACGCAAACAGTAATTTTCAAAGAAACAAATTGTTCCATAATTTTAACACTTAGCATTATCACTATTAAGCAAGAATTATCCCAAAAATACATGATGATCTTGTTCTCACGTTCAAAAATTGATTGTCACACAGTGAAATAACACTTAATGCAAAGGAAAGTTTCTTTTCTGGTATCTGTTCTGGAAAAGAAAAAACAAAGATTTCTGGCAAAGAGATAAACATTAATTATGTAACAATCCAAAATGCCTCTGGGAAAAATGATGTCATCCAATTAGTTCTTTGAAGTGTTACAAATGCAGCTGAGTTTTAATAGTAATTTGTCCATAATTATCAAAAGAATCTTTAAAAATCTTAGTACTGAAATAACTATAAATGGATATAATACGCAAAGCAGAAGAGCTAACATTTGGGGTAGATTTTGGCCCGTATTTTTAACATATGCATAGTTATTTACCTAGTTGAAGCTTATCCCTCTCTTCCTAGGCTCTTCAAGACTGATTTTCAAACATAGACTGGCTTTTGGTACATGAAGGCAGCTTTAAAAGAAGTCAGGATCAGGCCGGGCACAGTGGCTCAAGCCTGTAATCCCAGTATTTTAGGAGGGCAAGGTGGGCTGATCATTTGAGGCAAGGAGTTTGAGACCACCCTGGACAATATGGCAAAACCCAGCCTGTATTAAACACTTTTGTAATTAGCCAAGCGTGGTGGCACACACCTATAATCCCAGCTACTTGGGAGGCTGAGGCAGGGAGAACTGCTTGAAGCCAGGAGGCGGAGGTTGCAATGAGCCAAGATTGCACCACTGCACTCCAGCTTGGGCGACAAAGAGAGACGGTCTCAAACTAGAACTTAGCCCTCAGGAAAAGCATTGAGCACCCCCCCACCCAAACCAACCCAAGGAATCACATGGCAATGGTTATCATCTGATTTTGACACTATAAAGTTGTATTCTCCTCTCTAAACACAATGGTAAACACCTGCCATCAGCCCACAGAAACTCCCAGGACCCAGTAACACCGGACTAGCAAGATTAATGGGCCACGTATGCAGGGTTCAGCTGGAGAAAGTGATGGCACCAAGAATGGTGTGTGCTCAAACCAGATTCCTTGCTTTCGGGGTGGAGGGGCTTCCCGGGAAGATCTAGTCCAGTGGGATGGTTTCCACTTCCACCATGAGGAGGAAACGGGGGGTTTCCTGAGGGCACTGACAGGACCTGGGTCACTGCCCCTTTGTCCTCTGTCCTGTTATGGGATGAGGGTGGGCTGAAGGTAGGTTTTCCCTACATCTTCCGGGCAGGAGAGATGGCGCTGACAAGTGGACGACGGTTTTTCCAAAACGTTCCCATGTTTATAACCTGTTATCAACCTGTTTTCCCTGGAGGAGATCAGTGAAGCAGCATCATTGATTCTCTTCCATTAGGGACAACCCGGCGTTATGGGAGGCAGGAGACAACATGCGAGCTAGGTCAGCCTCTGCGAGTCTGAGTCAGTCACTTGTGTCTGGTCCCCAGCGTGCTCGTCTATCAAATGGGCGGCCCCACAGACCAGTGACTTTGAACCAGAGTTCCATGGAGGTTGCCCAAGGACAGGGAGGGGGAAGGGTGGAAGGGGGGGAGGAGGAAGAGGAGGGAGGAGGAAAGGGAGGAAGGAAGGAAGAAGGGGAGGAAGGAAGGAAGAAGGAGAGGTGGCGGAAGAGGAGTGTGGAGGGAGGAGTGTGGAGGGAGGAGTGTGGAGGGAGGAGTGTGGAGGGAGCAGTGTGGAGGGAGCAGTGTGGAGGGAGGAGTGTGGAGGGAGGAGTGTGGAGGGAGGAGTGTGGAGGGAGCAGTGTGGAGGGAGGAGCAGAAGGGGGGTTCTGTGAGGAGGAGAACCAAGTTTCTGAGGTGTCTTGGAGTCAGAGTTGGCAGTGGCTTGGGCTCTAGGCCCTCTGTTGCATAGTTTTAGGCTTTAACTATTTATATTTGTGGACTCTTTAAAAGATTTAATTTGAAGAAAACCGGAGTTGGGGATACCTTGCTTCTAAAACACACTTTCTCAAGCCTGAGACTAAGTGCTAGGCATTGCTCATTCTGTTACGATCATTTCCTCCTATTTAAAATCAGCCGCACACTCCCAATCTCCCTTCAGTGTAAACACCACCTTTTCCGAGGATTTCAAACAGCAGAGCGAGCGGCCCGTGACCCCAGCCGTGGGCACGAGGAGCCAAGAGCAGACGTGTGGAGAGGGCTGCAGATGACACGAGAGGTAGAGGCCCGGCACCTCCCTACAGGGGCTGTGCTCCTCCAGGCCTAAAGGACATCCTCGCCTCTGGGGTGAACAAGCAGCACAAACTATCAACACTTATTCCAAAAGAACAGGAAGAAAATTCAAACGAAGTTAACACAGTTATCCCAACACAACACTGCAGCAGCCCAGAAACAGGAGGGCCAGTGAGCCTGAGGTGGGCGGTTCCAATAGCGGGACGGCGACGTTGGCATTAGGGCTTTTTGGCAAAAAAAAAAAAAAAAAAAAAAAAAAAAGACAAAAGGTAACATGGCCCACCCATTATTTCCTACCAGTGGAAAGACACGCACAGGCCCCCAGATGCCAACGGCCCGTTGGGAACGAGCTCACGCAGCCCTTCAGGTCTTTGCATGAGCAGGCACGTAGTGTCCTCAGTACCCCCGCCCGTGACACACACACCACACTTGACTCCCATACCTGAGGGTCCAGGGGAATGGCGGGAAGTTCTCGGAGGACCGGGCATCCTGTGAGGACACTGCATGACTATGTACCTCAGAGGGGTCCCCGGGCAGGTGCTCTCTTTCCAAAGGATGAACTAGATCCTGACCACACCCAGATCGCGCTGGCCTCCAAGCCGAGCGCCAACATCTCACATCCAAAGGGATGCACAGGTGCCTGCTGCACGTAGAGCCCAAGCCCCTCGCAGAGCTCAGGACGAACCCAGTGTCCAGGCCTGGGGCCGTCACCAGCCAGGAGAGGTGTCCGGGGCACTTCCCAGCGATGGCCACAAGAAGAAACAACTCAGGACAAAGCCAGTGTCCAGGCCCAGGGCCGTCACCAGCCAGGAGAGGCGTCCGGGGCATTTCCCAGCGAGGGCCATGGGAAGTAACAACTCAGGCCCATCAGGGGCTTCCTCATTATGCAGGTGTTAGAAGTAGAGACAGAGGTTCAGGTCTAGTGGCACAAACAGCGACAAACCCCATGGAAATGCGGGCGTGGCCCCTCCATCCCAACAGCCTGCATGGCTACTCCATTCTGCTCCCATCACACACGTCCCCACCCAGCCAAGCCCCTTCTACTTTCCCCACTGGATTCATCAAATCAAACCTCGCTGTCCTTGGCAAATGTACCATTAATTTACTTACTGCCCAGTAAAAAAGCACACTTCCAGTTAACATGACACCCCCGCTACGATAGAACAGCCTTAATTCAGACATGACGCAGAGGAACAGAGCGAGGAGGGGTCGAGGGCCGTCCTGGAATCGGCAGCTGTTTTCTGGGGAAAGTCTCCCTCCCACCCAAGCCCGACACTCGTGCTACACTGTCCCCACGGTGTCTGAAAGCTCCATGAAGACAGGGTCACTCTGACCCCTTCACACCCACAACGCCAAAGAGGAGCAGGTGTTCAGGAAAAGTCTCCTGCTAGTGCTGAAGACAGGAATAATTCCTCGTGGTGCCCAGAATGTCAGGAGAAAATAAGGCACCATGTGGACACCTTCCAGGTGAATTTTGGAATGACTCTACCGAATGCCAGTCATCCTTTTTCAGAACAAAACCAATACCGGAAAACATGTGTCGCCAGCAGAGAGATGGTCCTTTTGACGGCCTACAAATAAACCTACGTTACGCTGAATTTATCTCAAGCCACCCTCTCTGTGCTAATGTAAAAAGTCTTCTTTATTAACCAGTAGCCTTTTTCATCTGGTGCTTTTTAACAAGCAAGACGGTCCTGTAACACTCAGGCATTGTTGAAAACGTCAAATGGAAGCCTAGAATCCTCTTCCGTGCAGCTTCACTGCAAAGTATTTTGATGTGAGCCAAATCATGCTATTCCTACATCTCCACAGGAAACTCAAGGCTTCATCAAGGAAACGCAACATCATTTCTGCTAGGCACAGAAATTGGTGGGGTGGGCATGGGGTTGAGGGAACATTACATAGAAAGCACAACGTGATAATCACCTGCATGAGAGCCACACTGGCCGGCAAGCCCCGGTCGGCTCGGTCTCTACACAGTCACAGACGTGAGGCCTGGAGGGCAGACACCTGGCACTGCTGACTACCCCAAGGTCGTGGCCTCTGCCCCTTCTCTGCTGCTCATCAGTTCCAAGCTTCTGGCAACACCGCCTGCTGCCCCCACTGCCTCATCAACTCTTCGTGAAAAGCAAATGTTGCCAGGATAGCTTATGAGTACATTTGCCAGGAAAGCAGCTCCGATTGATGCTGAAACCCCTTCTCACACCCCTGACAGCTCCCTTGCCCCCGATGTGTACATGCTTGCAGCTCTGACCTTGCTCAGTGTCCACACAGGCTCTGTCCACTGGAGAGCCAAAGGCAGACTCAATGTTGAGTCAGAAATACACAAAGAGGGTGAAGGTTACAATCTGCCTGCCTGCCCCTCAAAACACAGGTTGAAATCCTCAGCCTCAATGTGATGCTGTCAGGTGGTCTTTGGGAGGTAATGAGTTCCCGAGGCTGGAGACCCTTGAATGGGATTTGTGCCTCAGAAAGGGGCCCAGCAAATCCCTCACCCTCCCATTGTGTCAGGGCCAGAGAGAAGGTGTGTGCCAACCAGGAAAGAGCCCACACCAGAATTCACCCGTGCGGCACCCTGATCCTGCCTTCCAGCCTCTAGAACTGTGAGAAACAAATTCCTGTTGTTCATAAGCCGCTCAGTCAATGGTGTTTCGTTACAGCAGCCTGAGCTGCCTGAGATGACGATGCTCACCGCCCTACAGAAACGGCTACTCCCCTCTCCCAGAAAGAGGGGTTTAATTAAAATCCCTGTCTCTCCTCGCGGCCACCACAGATCTCACTCCCCCACCCTGTAAGCCAGCAATTGTTAGGATTAAAGGAAAATGAGGATCGTTTTAGACCAGCCGCTCCATATCGGTCTGAAGCCTGTAACTTTGCCCAATTCCACGGTGGCCGTGTCACTGCATTGCCCATGTCAGCTCTGTGTCTGCACTGGGTCCCAGGCTCTGCACAGACTCCTCTAGCTGCCCATCAGCACAGCCATTTCCCCTTCTGCTTTGCAGGTTGTCCTTCAATATCCAACCCCCACCCCTCTGCAACCCAAGGCCTTCCGATCCAGGCATTCGGGGTGGGCTCAGCCATGTACTGCAGTCCTTGACTCAAGTAAACCAGGCCCAAGGCGTTGGCACCAATGATCTACTGGCTGTGGGGTCTACACAGCTACTAGCTGCCCCAGCCACACCAGGGCCCGGGAGGGGAGGCAGAGGAACCTGTGAAGTTGCCAACAGCCATATGGGAACAGGGGCCCCTGGGATGAGGAGGATGCCATGGAAGGAAATTCAGAGAAAGAAAGATCCCCAAGGCTGGACGGGTCATGCCCAAAGCCTACACTGCTGAATTTTCCAGGTTTCTGAACTCAATCGCTGACCCACACAGCACATGTTTCCTGAGTGCTGACCCCGCGTGGCATTGGATACAGCAATAAAGTAGGACCCCCACCTCCCCCTTCCCCGACACATACACAGGGCCTCCGTCCTGGCGGGAATTCAGGCCTGGGGGCCCAGTTGGCACCGCGAGCCAAGGAAGGGGGCCATTTCAGACAGATAGTGGGTGCAGCCTTGCCAAAGCCCAGCAGTCACCTGCACTGCCACAGCCAGGCTGAGTCCAGATCAGCCGCACAGAAACCTGACCCTCTCAAGGGCACGCCTGAGCTCATTAGGGACAGACACCGTCTCCTGCTGATCTCCAACACTTTCTCTGCATGTCTAGTTACATATGGACGACGCAGTCTCGGAAGCACAGCTGTGACTCTGGAGACAGATCCCAGGCCTCCCCCTGCTCCTCTCCGTGGTGCCATTGATGGGGAGGGGCCGGTATGGCCGCGAGGTCCCATACCCACAGCCACCCTGCCACGGAGACGCAGGCCTTCGACGATTATTTCTGCCAAAGAACCCTGCTGCGTCTTGGAGCACACCATGGTGGGCGGGAAGCTCCACCCGGAGAAACAGCGATGCTTCTCCCCAGAGCCAACGGAGGGCACCCCCCACCCTGCATTCAGCAGATTACTTACATTCTGGAAAACATCTGGGTTAATGGGGAACAGTAAAATGAAAAGGACACACTAGAAAGGTTAGAAGGCTGTGTGAAGTCTCAGGAGGTCCAAAGGTTTCTGAACCAAGACTGCTGCGGTCAACGAGCTTACAGGGAAAGTTTCCACACGGGCCTTCAACAAGCAACGCTCAGCAGGGAGGAGCCACGTTCTGGGCAGAACCTCAGAACAAGAACATCGGACACCACAAAGTCACATCAGAGCCAACAGCAACTGAAATACAGCGCTCTCCTAAGATGTGTGCGTCACCTGCAGAAAGTCACCACACATTAAGATGGGGGAAGAAAAGGATAAGGTTAGAAACAAATTTGAAGTAATTTCTGCATACGTAAAATTTCTACATCCACTGGCTTTCTTTCTGGGAGTAACAACTTTTACATGAGATGCACATCCCCGTTGGAAGGAGTTTGGGTTTTCCGTGGGCAGAGTCAAGGGCTCTCCAAGAAATGTGAACCTTTTCTCACTCACTGAGCCACCTGCCCTGAGGCCGTCCTGGCCTGTCTGAGCACCTCCCTGGCTCTGCCTCCAGCCAGCTCCTTCCAGCACTCACCCCGCTGCTCCCAGAGCCTGCACTGGCCCAGGATCTCCTCTTCTGCTGCTGTCAATCTTCCACTTTAGGGTAAATAAGTTGGAAACTAGAAAGTTATAAGACCCCTTAGCTTTTTAAAAATTTGTCTTCTCAGAAAACAATACTAATTCTACTTCCATGGTTTAATATGTTGCCCCCATCTGCATGTTCATGGATATGTGTTTTTATATATTTTTTAATCAGTCCTTATAAAAGCATGCACTGTTGCTACATTCAGTTCAATTACATTTGATGTAAGAAGTTTTAATTTCAGTGAATTCAGGCACTCAAAATTTAAGCCCTCTGACGTCTATTAATCAAATGGGAAAATGACAGGTAGATATTACAAAAATCAAGAGAAGTGTTTAATGTAAATCTTGCACTTTCAAATATTTCCACAAATGTAATGTATACATTAGTACATAACCTTGAGCATTTTCACAACTCTTTGCACTCAAATTCCATTCTTAACTTTTATAGATAAATCGACATCCATATGTGATTTTAAGCAGCTCCAACATCAGCTCTTAAAAACAATCAGAAATGTTGCAGGCAAATCCCACCGAGCAGCAAATAACGGAACTGTACCCAACAACCCAGGTACCTCCCCTGAGGCATCTGGAACTTGAGCATTACAAGCAGCCTTTGGTTTCTGAGGCACCCGAGAGTGGGGACTCCCAACTCCCCAAGTCTAAGAAGGCCTCAGCGATAAGGAAAACTGGTCAAAAAGTCATCCCTGCCAGCTCCCTGTACCACGGGCTCCTCCCTGCCCGCCCTCAGCCACGTGCTTACAAGATCTCACTTCCTCTCTGTCCCGCAAAGCCTGACTCCTGATTCCAGCCCTGCCGCTTACTGGGATGTGGCCATGGACGTCAACTGCACCTGTAAGGGGAGAAGCTGGTCAGGATACAGGATCCTGGCCATCCTGGCAGTGCTCAAGCTGATACTGTAACTTTGTAGTGAGTTACTTAATGCAAAGGTTTAACTTTGAAAAATTTAGATACGTGTATTCTAAAAGGGAAATTCTGAACGTAGAACACAGGCCACACCCTCACACTGATGTTGTCTGGCCAGCACTTTTTTGTTTGCCTTTTCAATAGACGTTTTTAAAAGCAGTTTTCGGTTCATAGCAAAATCAAGAGGAAAGTACAGAGAGTCCTCACATATCCTTTCCCAGCACAGGCACAGCCTCCATCATTCTCCTGCCCTCACCAGACCAGCATGTCTCTACGACCGACAGACCCGCATCAACACGGCACCACCACCCACAGTTCACAGCTCACACGAGGACTCGGCCTGCTGCTGCTCACTCTGTGGGTTTCACAGACGTGGAACGGCATGGATCCCCCATGAAAGCCCCACCTGGAGTTGCTGCCCCACCCTACACACCCCCTATGCTCCTCCCATTCATCTCTCCCCTCCCCAACCCCTGACAGCCGCTGATTGTTTTAGTTTCCACAGCTTTGCCTTTTCCAGACTGTGCTGTGGTTGGACTCAGACAGCAGGCAGCCTTTCCAGATTGGAGTCTCACTTAGCAACATGCGTTTATGATCCTTCTGTGTCTTTTCATGGCTTAGGGGTCCAGTTCTTTTTACTGCTGAATAATATCCCAGTATCTGACATACCACAGTTTATCCATTCACCTACTGAAGGGCATCTTGGTTGCTTTCTAGTTTTGGCAATTATAAAGCTGCTGTCAATGTCTGTGTGCACATTTCCGCATGGAAGTAAACTTTCAGCTCCTCCGAGTAAACGTCCAGGACTGTGATTGCTTCTGTGGTCGGAGAGCTTAGTTCCATGGAAAACCGCCATGCTGCCTCCCACAGGAGCTGCCCCACTTCCCCCAGCGATGAGTGAGGGTCCTGATGCCCACACACCCACCAGCACGTGGTGGTGTCGGAGTTCAGGTTTTGGCCAGGCCGATGGGTGCACAGTGACGCCTTGCCCTATGACATAAGACGCGGGCCATCTTTCCACGTGTAGATTTGCCATCTGTGTATCTTCTTTGTTGGGGTATCTGTCCAGGTCTTTGGTCCATTTTTAATCAGGTTGTTCATTTTCTTGTTGAGTTTTGACAGTTCCTTGCACGGTTTGGATAACAGCCTTTCTCAGATGAGTCTTTTACAGATGCGTTCTCCCCGTCTGTGGCCTCCCCTCTCATGCTCCTGAGACACTGTTTTTTATTTTAAAAAACACTTCAGACAGAAGATGGACCTCCCAGCCCACCACGGTTCTCAGTTTGGCCGTGGTCACCACCCTCCCAGCCATGGTTCCCACCTTTTCACGATCTGCTGGTCCTATGGGCATCAACCCATACCAAGTCCCTAACATATCTCCAATGATGGCAACGTCAAAGCCGGCAGTTTGCAGGTAGGAAGGAGCTGATGGAGGCCGGAGCAGAATGTGAAGGCCAGCGGATTCATCCCTCGGGGACTGGCAGGCCTCTCAGATATCTCCCTGGGTCACCTCCCAAATGAAGTACCTGCTTTGGCCGTGAGCAGGAAGCAGGACCTGGCCCAGATCTCAGCATATTTGACCTGGCACGGCATTTACAGGTGAGCCTCCATAACCGGAAACTCGACTCTCTGGGGAGAATGCATTTTCATTATCAAGGCTTTTAGGCTTTTAATTAAGAAACCAAAGAGCAGTGACTGGAGTGAGGATGCAGGGACTCTGGGTGACCCACACGCTCGTTTCCACCTGGCACGAAGGACCCTGGAGTGAGGGTGCAGTGCCTGCTCTGAGTCACCAGCACACTCATCATTTCTACATAAAGAACCCTGTGAGCCTGTCCCAGGACTTTTTAGCCTAGACCTAAAAATTCACAGCTCAGGAAACCTTCATCATTTTAGGAACCTGAGGGGTGGGCCAGGGGGATCTCACAGAGTGTGGTGCTGTCTATGGGGTCAGCAAAGTACAGCTGGGGCTTCCCGCAAGCACTTCAGGGAGGCCGTGCACTGGCCCGAGGCTGGTTCCGCCTCCTATCCTCGGTTCTCATGCCCAACCGTGAGGGGAGCCCCCCACTTCAGGAGCGGTCCCTGGCTCCAGGCCCTAACGTCCATGTCCAGGCCCCTGGTAGGGCAGCTTCTACCCCAGGGAGGCTGGGACTGGAGACAGCCTGGAGCTCTAGGCAATCCTGGCAACCACATGTTTCCCGAAGTGGCTGCAGACAAACTCCTGCTTCCAAAACCTGGCACGGGCTGTGTGAGGCCTGGAACGCGGGAGGCGCGTTTCGCAGGGTCCCTGCTCACATACAAAAGCAAGGCTAAGAGCAGATAAATTATTTAATTACCCTCTCATGGTTATCAAGTCAAGTCATAGTCTCTTAGACTTATGTGTGACTAGAAGTATACACATTATGGAAGTGTATATAAATGTGAATACAGATATGCTTATTTTCCTTTTATATACCTTACATATATGTGTATACGTGCATATGTATAAAACATGGAAGAAAAAACCATACTTAAGGTTTCAAATCTCAGTCACAAAGATCTCAGAAGCAAATTATTATTCTTTAACAAAGATGTAACATTTTACATTCTTACAAACAAAACGTTCTCTATTAGCATTTTATTTTAAAAACTAAGAATGCATTGCACTCTCTCAGTTTCAATTTTTAACTCAGCTCACAAAGGTCCCTGTACAAAGACCTCCGTGCCACCGCAAGGATGGCGGTGGTTACACCTGTGTCCATTTATCCTCTCTACATCTAGCTCCTCTCCCTGAGGCAACAGCACCTCCGAAGTCACAGCCTGGCCTCCCATCTCTCCCCCGTCCCGGGCTTTTTGGCATGTTGCTCTGCTGCACACACCTCAGCAAATTCTGCTGATTAGCCAGAATCGCCCAGAAATCTCTTAACCTTGATTCTGGCTGCTTTTGTAATTTGTAATATCTGTACTTCTGGTGTGATTTGAGAAACAACAAATTTTAAAATTAGAGAAGATGTGGTTTTTATTCTCTCCTTTCTACTTGCAACCTTGAAAATTCAAGTAGCAGCAAGGGTTTGTTGAAAGTAACTTCCACCAAATAGAACCTATTACAAAGGTACTACAGAGTGTCAAATAACCACATAGATGTAAAATAGACATGCAGACACAGATATAAAATCCAATGGTTAAACCAAATTGAGAAATGCTTGCCAGTTTGATAGGACTTCTAAAACTTGACATAAATGTTGGCTGAGGGATACAAGATGTTATGAGATGAGTGAGATGCTTGGCCTAGAACCACAGGCTCTCTCCTCTTTACAGCAGAAAATCCATAAGGAAGTCAAATCTGAAAGAACCAGGTACCATTGAATGGCATACTCAGCCATCCTTCCCCATTCCTGGGCCAGCTGCGGTGAGTGCAGCCAGTCATTCACCAACATCCATCATCCATCCTCCAGGCCATGGCTACACTTTACTCCCAGGCTCCCTGTCATTATGTAGATTAGGTAAATCAGGGCCACTCTCACCTTAAGCCTACCCTGCCAGCATGGCAATCGCCCAGTCCCAACCACAGCAAGGACAGCCATGTCCCTGGGAACGCAGAGCAGGGGTCGGGAAGAAACCTGGATCTCTGAATACCTCATGGAGCAGTCACCAGCCTGGAACATCCTCCCTGACGGCTTTGCAAGAGAGAAGAACTCCTTGGTTCCTCAAGCTACAATACTGCAGAGTCTCAGGTCACAGCATCCTTATCTACCCTCGTCAGGAACCGTTCATGCTCATCAAGACATGAGAACAAAACTGCAGTGGCACAGTCACACTCGACACAGACCACCTGCTGCTCACATTCATCGTATTAACACCAAAAGGCCACCTTGGTGGATATCCTGGATGTGGACACTGGGCGGCTTTTTGCTGGAGACGCGCTTTGTGCATTTATCGCACGACTATCTTGGCCTCAGGAGGGGCTGTGCAGATGGCAGCTGTGCACGTCACAGGGAGTCTCACTTGCTGGACTCTCAGCCAGCTCCCACTATCAGTGCCCGCAGAGTCCTCTCCTCCAGGAGCACGTGCTTGGACGCCACAGTGGCCTGTGGATCCACACAACAGCACTGTGTGCCCCAGGAGCTTAGAAAGTACCACTGCATCAATGCCTCCACAGGTGAGGCCGGGGGCAGAAGCCAACCTCAAGCAGTTACGGTCCTCCGTGGGGCTGGCGTCCAGGCAGGAAGGCGGCTCAGCGGCTCTCCTCTCACTGTGAAACTTCCTAGGTCCCCAGATGAACAGAACCCTAAATAACACGCAACAAACAACAGGAACGAGAACACGACCAGCAGCTTCTGAGATGAGCAAGCTGGGCTGATCATGAGACACCTGACGGGGACGGTGCCAGAGCCCCTCCCGGTAACCTGTGAGGACAGCACTGCCAGCATCTCCCTAAAACCAGCCCAAGTCAAGTTAGACTTGAGGCTTTCCAGGAGTGGGTAGATCCATTCAATCCCACAGTCTGAACCTTCCAGGCCGTGTCTCATGGCCCTCATCTCACATATGGGAACGCGGACGCTGCACCATAAACGCAGCCCCAAGCCCTCGTTCCTTCTTCAACACCACACACCAGTACAGTGAACACTTAGGATCTGGGCATTCACGTAAAATACTGCTTAACTAAAACTCCTGATTTAGAATATGTTTAATTCCTACTCACAGAGCTGAAAGTGTTTTGTCATAGAAGGCGGTAGCTGTAACTAAGCATGAGAGAAGAAGGGTTCAGAGTGGTGCCAGGTATTAAATATTCCTCTAAATCTATTCACCAGGTTGCCATGCTATTGTCACCTGCTTCATTTTCTGTCCTTAAAAGACATAATAGTTACTTTTCAAAATAGACAACCTGTTTTACTGATGCTTAGCTATAAAGTAGCGAGCTATGTATCCAAAAGGGAGATATGGGAAAACAGAAAATGTCCACAAGCGATCGGGTGGGGAGGGGCGCAGTTTCAGCAGCACCTGGCTCTGTTGCGTTGTGAGCCAGCCACGTGGGCTGGACAGCTCACTTAGCCACTGAAATTATATCATCTAAGATTTTGTTGCACTTACTTTGACAAATTCTCCCTCCTGCTATGAAGAGTAAGGTTTGAGGGTTTTTTTTGTGTTTTTTTTTTTTTTGACTCGGAGTCTCGCTATGTCACCCAGGCCGGAGTGCAGTATTACAATCATGGCTCATCGCGGCCTTGACCTTCTGCCTCAAGCAATCCTCCCGCCTCAGCCTTCCAAGCAGCTGGGACCCAAAGGCGAGTTTGATTTCTTTGCTAACGAATTCCTAATTCACCTCGCAGTGGGCCTGTCAAGGCCATATGCCCGGACATCCACCTTGCCGACCGTCCATGTGGTCTCTAAGGTGGATGCACTCCGGTTGCCTGGGCTCTGCACGCGATACTGAGTCTCCAAGTCTGCCGCTGTATAAGGGACTGACAGCCCCAAGCGTCTCGACGCGCCACCTTGAGCCGGGCTTTATTCCACAGGGCGACTCTGCTTCCCGTGATGAGATGCAGCACGTGAGCACAGATCAAAGGGTATCAGCAACTAACCCATTCCCCTGGTACTAAGCAGAGGACCAAGAGTTTAGTTCCTTACTTATTTACTACGGGCTTGATTCAAAGCAGCTTTCTGGGATCCTGGGGACAAACATCTCCAACTGGTGAGAATTCTGGCTTTAGTAACAGAAGAATCACCTAATGCCCATTTTGTAACTGCTGTTCTCATCAGAACTTGAGGTCAAAGCGAAAAATAAAAGGGGGAGGCTAAGATCGTGACACCCCAGTTTGCACAAGGCCAACCAGCCTGCTTGAGGGGGTGAAAGGAGTAGGATTTTTGAACTGCTGAGTTTTAAAAACATGGCTGTAGGCTGGGCGCACTGGCTCACGTCTATAAGCCCAGCACTTTGAGAGGCCGAGGTGGGAGGATTGCTTGAGGCCAGGAGTTCAAGACTGGCTTGAGTAACACAGCAATACCTTATATCTCTTGAAAAAGAAAAAAAAAGGTTATTAAAATAGTAATAAAAAGTTAAATGCAATAAATTACTATATCAACATGGCACCCCCAGCTGTCAGACGAGGTACAATCTCTGTGGCTATGATGAGATCTGGAGAGAAATGTAACTGGCATCATAGGGAAGGTCAACCCCAAAGCCCCACGGCACTACTCCTGTACAGTGTGTTAACCAGCATGAAGTCTCCTCCACAATCAGAAGCCTGGTTTAGAGGAACGCTGTCCACGGGACCTGGGTGGACTCCAGACGCTGGCTGACCAGACAACCCCTCCCCGGGACCCTGCCGGCAGCCCCAACTGGACAGAATGACCTCGTGAATGTCCTTTCCCGCCACAAGCTGCAGACCCTGAGCCAGTCCTGGCTGTGACTGAGGCTGCGCATAAACGTCTGCGCCCAACAGCTCACCTTTGTACATGACACGCCCAGTCCACCTCATTTCAAATGTTACGCTCGCCCCAAGGCGAACATGGATGTTACAGGTTAACTCACTGCATGTGTGCTAGACTTTCCCTGTAAGTGTTCAGACATTGCACGAACCGGATGAACAAACCCCACTTTCCCTGTAAACGTTCAGACATTCCATGAGCCCGATGAACACACACAGCCAACAAACCCAGGAACGTATAACGCCACGGCCTCCTCTCCTCCTGAGGGGCGTGTGCTTACAGCTCCCCCAAGACCACATTTCCCAAAGCACAGAGTGTTACTCTGAAAATAAAACCTCCTTTTTCCTTCCTCTGTACATCTCGTGGTCGTGTTAACAACTATTGCTACAAATGCAGAGAAACGGGGTATCATCCGTGCTGGTCACCGAATTCCTACCACCAAAGCTTCAGGGCCCCCCAGTCTGAAGGAAGCTTCTATCGACCTAAAGCCAACTCTGGAGACAAAGGCCGAGCTGGGGAAAGGCTGTGTCACCGCAAATCCACACCACGGGGCCCTCTGCAGTTGTGTGTAAGGAACTCTTGGCCTGTCCTGGGGTTTGGGGAGATCAGGATGCAAGCAGATACCTTACGCTCTGCCACAGGACTGAGAAGTCTGCGGAACCTCAGAGGAACACGGAGACAAATGGCTGCATGAATCCCACAGGCCGAGCCTTGATGGGCGCCCCTGTCAAGAACACCGACATGCCGGGAGGGGCAGCCGATACAGGCAACGCCTGCAACCCCAGCACGCGGCAGCGTCCAAGTGTGGGGGTCTCTGGCCAGGCTCCACCGCAACTGCCATATTCTGTGACAAAATTTTAAAAATAGGTTTTAACTAGTTATAACTCTAACTTGCTTTACATATAAACAGAACACAGGGTACCAACAGACTCCAAAATACTTCACCTAGAACCAAGTCTAGAATGCAGATGGCTGCTGCTCCGAGTGTGACGAGTCCCCCTGTAATGCCATAAGTCCTAGATCTAGGTGACTAAGTGCTCTTCCTAAACCAGATGGCACCTTGAGGCTCTGAGGGCACCCTCTGTCCCCAGGCCAGTCCATCAGCCCCGGCAGAAGCTTCTAGAGTAAGAGCCTCTGGATTTGTATTGGACGGATGTAAACCAGGCAAAGTCACAGGGGCTCATCCTGGAAGCCCATCCGTTTACCCACTCATGCCCTGGAGAGCCCTGCCCCTAGCTCCACACTTGCAGTCACGCTGAACCACAGGAACTGGCTTCTAGGCCCTCAAGCCATTCCCTCTCGCCCCTGGACAGAACCTTCTCAAACCGTGAGACCCAGAGTAGCCTTAACAGGTGGTCCCAGCAGAACTGGCCACTGCGTGATTTGATATTTTGTGTGTGTGGGGGGGGTGGTGGTTCTTGTTCTGTCACTCAGGCACAGTGCACCATAAACACAGTGGTGCTATCATGGTTCACTGCAGCCTCAATCTGCCAGGCTTGGGTGATCCTCCAGCCTCAGCTTCCCGAGTAGCTGGGCCCACAGGTGCACATCACCACTCCTATTTAATTTTTTGTAGAGTCAGGGTCTTGCTATGTTGCCCAGGCTGGTCTCGAATTCCTGGGCTCAAAAGTGAACTGCCCACCTCAGCTTCCCAAGGTGCTGGGATGACAGGTGTGGGCCACTATGCCCAGCCTAGAATTGGTTTTTCTTAAACCTGAGTTTGACACATGAACCCCACTTACATAGATATCAGCACACTCACAGCTCAAGAGTTTTTCTGAATCTCGATTCTGTCTGTTCAAGGTCAATATCTAAGAAAGGGTCAGAACTGACCCTTCCCTCAATGAAGCCTAAGGGCAAATGCAGCAGCATCTCAGGATATGAGGAGACAAAGTAAGAAGGGTGGAAAATACACACTGAAATTCTAGTGCTAGAATCGTAATCACCAACACTTTCAGAGGCAATCTGCTTTCCAAAATATGCAGTTGCTGGATTAACTTCAAAGTCACCAGATTCCACAGGCAGCAGCTCAGAGGGGCACAGCTTTCTAAGGCCGCACAGCCCGGGGCAGTGTAACAGCCTCAGGGCAAAGTAAACTAAACAAAGGCTTGGTTCTCTCAAGGATGAAGGTGCTCAAGTCCTTCCAAATAGATTCTTCCTCTAAGTAAGTTAGATGCCTCCTACAACACTGTTTAGAGTGCCAGTGTGTTCAGAAACATGAAGTTGAAAATACATCTCAGGACCCCAAAATCACTAAGCTAAAGGGATGTCAACGTGAGGAACAGCTTAGGGCAAACCTACCTCCCATGCTCTTCTGAACAGAGACAGCTACCGGGGGGGGAGGGGGGGAAGCCATGTACCTCCCTCACAATCGATCCACAAGGAAATTCCTCATGACAGAGGAGAGAACTCAAAGTCACCATCTGCACACGGAGATAAATGCAGATCTGACTGCTTCCTCTGGGAAGGTTCACTAGAAATGCATTTGTCTGATCTACCTGTGACCTGGAAACCCCTCCCCGCTTCGAGCCGTCCCTCCTTCCTAGACTGAACCAACGTACATCTCACATATATTGTTGTCTGACATCTCTCTAAAATGTGTAAGACCAAGTTGTGCCCCAAACACCTTGGGCATATGTCCAGGACCTCCTGAGGCTGTCGCAGTGTGTCCTCAACCCCTCCTGAGGCTGTGTCTTTAACCTTGGGAAAAGGAACTCTCTATGGGCCCAGAACCGTCTCAGAGATCCTTCTGGTTTACAGGAAGCATTCTCTCCTGCGAGTATAACGATGAAATCATGTGGAATTACAAAGTGCCACTTTAGTAAAGGCCAAAGGAATTAGGGTTCGATGTGCTTAAAAAACAAACAAAAACAAGTAACGTTCTGGCAATGGACCATGAAGACCACACCCCCTTTTGCAGTGAAGATGTCAACTGGGACGAGAGGCCCCTCCTGCAGATGCAGCAAAGGCTACCCTCTGACCCCACTTCCCAGAGTCTAGGTTCCCACTGCTCAGGGAACAGCAACCCCAGCTTCACGGGGCTCAGGCCTCCAAACCCAACTCCCACCCATGCTGGAGAATCACCCCAGGGACTAGCGAAATGTCAGGTGCAACTCTCACCTCATCCCCTTAAAGGGGAAAAGGCACCTTCCCACTCCTCTTCCTGCTGGTGGGAACAGGGGCAGGAGCTGGAGGGGCAGGAGCTGGAGGGGCAGGAGCTAGAAGGGCAGGAGTTGGAGGGGCAGGAGCTGGAGGGGCAGGAGCTGGAGGGGCAGGAGTCGGGCGGCAGGAGGGAAGCAGCCTGGGTCCCTGCTAGTCACAGATGGCAAATGCCAACCATCCCCGACCTTCACTTTGAAAAGAAATCCTTCTCTTTTGTCAGGTCCCTGGTTAGAAGTTTGCACCCATTCCTTAAAAACAAAACAAAAACAAATACAAAAACAAAAACAAACAAGAAAAAAAACTCAGATACAAAATGGGTGTTTTGCTGACAATATTTCAATTACCTAGAGGCCTTGGGTCAAATGACAGCAAAACAGGAATCTGAACACTGTTATTCAGGAAACTATCTTCCACAGCCCCATCTACCCTCCCAGGCTCTCACCTTATGCTGTTTGTCTGCTAGATGATTAACAATAATTGGTTTTAAAAACTAGGTGTACAAAACAGACAAAAGTCAGCTCAGGTTGAGGGGAAGCAGGATAAGACCCCCTTCCCCACAGGACGGTGGAGGAGGAACCTTCAGCACCTGGGTTTTCAGGATGCTGGATCTCTGAGAGCATCTCTCACAGCTCAAGGACGGCCAGACCCTCCTCTGACACAGCCTATTCAGGCGAAGGTGGCACCTGCCCTAGAGATCCACAGCCCTGTGCGAGGCTCAACTGGAGCTGAACTTTCCTCCCTTGGTAAGAGTCAGAGCCAGGGGTGGAGAGAGGAGAGAAGTAGCAGGCCTGAGGGGCACTGTGGAAACTCCATGCCACGCTAACTCTCGTCTGACGTGCTCCGGCCAAAGCCACAGCTTCTCGGAGGGCATTTCCCTTCACACATCCGGAAATCATCAACGTCTAGTCTCCCCACAGAACAGATCGTTCCCCAGGAGGCAGACACTTGGCTGTAACACGGGGTGATGAGGGTCGTGCCTTCGTGCCCATTCTGTAATGTTTCCTGTTACCTATTTTACCTTAAGCTACAAATGATTCCCGTTTACACGGGACACAGTGACACAGACAGCAAAACACATGAGATTCAGTGTGATCCCACACCCGTCACTGCTGACCTCAAGTGCTTTGTTCGTTTTGCTTCTAGAGTTTGTACTCTCTCCCGGGGTTCCAGGCCTGTGGATTCAACCAATCATAGATCAAGAATATTTTTTAATGTGTTTGTATTAAGAATTAGAATTTATTATTCATTAAACAACTACTCGCATGGCATGTCCATGGCATAGCTGTTATGAGCAACCCTGACATGACTGTCTGCAGGAGGATGTGAGTATGTCATATGCAAACACCATGCCATTTTAGGGCAGGGACCTCAACACCCACAGACCTCGGATGCCATAGGCAGTCCTGCAGCCCACCCCCAAGGGCACTGTAGAATGCCTATAATAGAAAATGTGGAGGTTTTAAATAGTTATGTACTAAATCTAATCTTTTGTTAAGAAATTACTGTGTATCATGTGTATTATTTGGAAGTCCTTCATGGCCCAGAGACTTGACATGTTCTTATATTTTTGTCCACTGATCTAGTCATTTCAGTAAGCTTATTGAACACAAATCAATTTTACAATTAAATTCTTACAGGAATCACACTCAATCTGTAAGCTGCTTTGGTTTTTAAAGGGAAATAAACAATAGTTTTGCAAACCAGCTATATCATAGAATAACAGGACAAAGCAGCCCCATGACATGCAAAAACATGAGGTTTCAAAGCTAACCACTGTAAAACATGTTGCAAACCCCTAAATATGAAAACGTTTTACACCACAACAGATATTCTAGAAAAAACAAGATATTCAAAAAAGGCATTTGCAGAAAAGCACTTTCCCCTTCATTTTTCACATGGTTTCCAGAAGCTTGTGTTTGGCAATGACTATGAACCAGAAGTAGCGTCCGCTGCAACTACTGCTACCGCAACACAGAATATTAAGGCAAAAAAAAAAAAGAACACATTGATGAGAACAGGTAGAGTGTTATACAAATGAGTGTGTTCTAAAGTCAACAATGTTCAAATTCTAGGTCTCCCGCAGACACTAGACAGTAACCGCCAAAGCTTATGTACTTGACAACGTTCAAGGAGACCAAGTTCAGAGCTGTCACAAGGCAGCACCATCCTCATGCGATTATCTCAGGCAGGTTTGAGGACAAGTGCCCCCGTCACAGCAGGAAAGCTGCCCAGTCCAGCACTTCCTGAGGTCACAGACTTTCGCCTTCCCATGTCTTCAATAGTTCCTTTACACTGGGAACCAGACAGCAAAAAATAAAACACTTCCTCAAATCTCAAGACAGTCTTTAGAGCTCTTTTCCTTGCCCCTTCTCTTACTGAAAAAGCCTATTTTGTACGCAATCTGTAGTGCTTACCAGAGCTGCGGCGGAAAGAGAGCTAGTGTTTGGTAGATCGAGTTTCAAGCGTGCGGAGACCAGGAAGTTCTGGAGACGGATGGCGGTGATCGCGGCACAGCAGTGTGAACACACTTAATGCCACCAAACCATACACTTAAAAATAGAGTGCTATGTAATTTTACCACAATCAAAAGACTAACTGAGAAAAGCCATCTATAATTAGTCACTTCTAATATCTTACATCCTGTAAGTTTCATTTGCTTTTGGAAATCCTCAGAGCAATCATGAAAAACGAATACCCTGTCGTCTCTGAAACGCAGGCAAAGTCGTTCAAGGGTTTTGATTATAGGAAAGTAGCTGGAAAGCAAAGTGTCCGTTAGACACGGCAGCCGTGGTAGGACAAACACATGGTAGGAAGGTGGTGGTAATGCTACACACAGATGGGAAGGGTTTGGGGAGCCACAGCACCCGAAGCTCGGGAGGCACCTGGGCAGGAGCTGAGAATGAACCAAACACGTTCGATCACGCAACATTCACGGACCCTGAGTCCAGCCACCGCCGCTGACATCCACTGTGGCCCGGGTGTCCTCTGCCACAGAGATACACACCCTGCCGAGGATACTGTACAGATTAAATGTTGAAACACAGACACGCTCAGGTACAGCTGTTCAGATAGAAGCAAACACAACACATTTCCCAGACCCCAGCAGCAAGACTCTCCGCCTGACTGCGTTCAGAATAACGGTCGTCTTTGCCAGGGCTGAGCCATGCTTCCCTCTCGCCTGTCCTCTGCCTTCACCAGCTTCGTGCGCGTTTCTGGGGCAAGTGTTTGTGCAGGTGCTATCACTTTTTTCCACAGCAAGAATATACACAGACACCACACAGAAATGGGCAACCTCGTTAGGAGCTGTGCAGGGACATCTAACTCTTCAGATGTGCCAAATTCCTGTTGCCATGGCAATTAAACTAACTAAACTAACGTTGCTATGACCTCATCTCTTACTGCACCGCTAAAGATCATCCGGGTAAGAGGAATGTGCCTCTGCATAGCATTCAGCTCACGTTTACATGTCGGTTTTCCCTGAATATGGTTATGTGAGATAGAAATCAGTAAGATGGGGTGTAACATCTAATATAGGATCGTTGTGTCTCCTAGGCTCAAACACTTCCTTTAAGATCCTCAGAAAATGAAGTTTAACTCTGGGGACGTGAGTTACATAGTAACTTGTTTTGGATACTGTCTCTTTCACAATCCAAATATCAACACCAAAGAAGTTCTTGAGTTCCTTTTGAAATTGAAAGGAATTTACAAACCATAAAAGCCCCAACATTAAAGGATACAATTCAGTCTTTTTAGCATATTCTCAAAGCTGTACATCAACCACTAGTATGTAATTCCGGGACTTTTTCACCACGGGCCAAAGAAACCTTGAACCCATTAAGAGTCAGCACCTTCTCCTTCCTTCCGCCAGCTCCTGGCAATCGCCAGCCGACTTCCGTTTCTCTGGATTTGCCCATTCTGGACACCTGTTGTGAGGAGAATCGTACAGTGCGTGACCTTCGGTGCTGACATCTTTCACGTCCAAGGTGAGTGGAATCTCACAGTGAGTGACCTGTTGACAGATACCTGGACTGTTTCTACTACTACGAATAATGCTGCTATGAAGACTCTTGCATAAGATTTTTTTGGCAAAAATATTTTCAATTTACCTGGGCGTATGCCTAGGAGTGAAATTGCTGGGTTGTACGGTGATTTCATGCTTAAATTTTCTGAGAAACTGCCAGACTTTTCCAAATCAACTGTACCATTTTACTTCCCCATATATCAAGATATCAGTTTTCCCAAATTCACCACCATGTCACTGTCCAATACTGGGGTTTTACCCATCCCGGTGGTTTTGAAGTGGTATCTCACGGTAGTTTTGATTTCCATTTCTAAGATGATGAATTCTGCTAAACATCTCATGTGCTTTTTAAGGCATTTATATGTCTTTCTTTGGAGAATGTCTATTCAAATCCTTTGTCCATTTTTAAATTGGATTTTTACTAAGAGCTTTTAAATATATTCATATCAGGTCCTTATCGTGATAATGTATCCTGTTCTGTGGGTTGTCTTTTTACTTTAATAGTATCCTCTGAAATGAACATTTTTAATTTTGATACCGTCTTTTTCCCTTCAGTTGCTTGTTACAGCTTTAGACGTCTTAGCCAAGGAAACATTGCCTAATCCAACGTAGCAGTTTCACCAGGATTCTTCCCTAAAGGTGTCATGGGCTGAACTGTCCCCCTCTCAAGATTCGCATGTTAAAGCCACAACCCCAGAAACTCAAAATGTCACTGTATTTAGATACAGGGCCTTTAACTTGGAAATTTAGGTCACATAAGATCTTAAGAGTAGGCCCTGATTCAGTATGACTGGTATTCTTTTGAGAGAATTCAGACACAGGCCTCAGATTGTGCCTGATTTTTAGATGACATTTTAATTAAGATGCTATATCTAACTTTAACGAAAAGTAGCAATTTAGAACCATTGTGTACATTTAAAGCACGATACAAATAGACCACATTTCCCAAACCAAAGAACAGTGCATTAAAGGAAAAAATAGCAGCTCACCAAAAAACAAAAACAAAAACAAAAAAAAGGTGAGTAAAGAAAAAATTCATTTAAGATCAGAAATAAAGAGATCCTACAGCTCTTCTAGTCCAATCCCCACCCTAACGTGAATGGGGGGGAAAAGAAAGTAGATTCTAGTCAGTCAGAATTAAAGACAAAACCGATCCAATTTACCTTCCACTTGACAGAAAACAAGCAGCTCATCAAGGAATCCCTACAAACAGTAGCTTTAGTAGTTCCCAAAATGCAAAATTCACCTACAAATTAAATCAACTGCTAAGTGTGTATAGAGTAATTTTTCTCATTATTGCCTTCCTCATACCCAGGGGCTTTTTTAGACTTTTTTTCCCCAATTGCCTCCAACACCCAGGAAATTTAAACCCCACAAGTAAACCGTGTCTCGATTCATCCACAGCATCCTTTAGAGCAGACAGTCCGTTGCTCTAAGACGTTCTTGTCACCTAAGCACCGATTACAGCCTGAGAACGCACAACACGCACTCACACGAACTCTGACAGGTAATAGGTGAGATACGGCACATGAGGAGGAAGACAAGATAAATGAGCTTCACCGACACCCCAGATCCGAAAAGTGAAACAGGCAGCCTGCTCGGGTGCAGGTGATTCCTGGAAAACAGCCAAGGGCAGCATTTGGAGAAGCAGCACCGCAGGCCAGGAGGGTCTGGGGGCTTTAGAAGGGAGGGGCGCCCCGACCAGGTACTGGGGGATTCAGAAGGGAGGGGCGCCCCGACCAGGTGCTGGGGCCTCAGAGGGGAGTGATGCCCCGATCACTTGCTGGGGGCCTCAGAGGGGAGGGCTACCCTGACCTCGTGCTGGGACTTCAGACGAGAAGGCGCCCCGATTGGGTCCTGGGGGCGGCAAGACAAGCCCAGGGTTCCATCATCACTTTTCACTCCCTACTCCCGAATCTCGCCCCGAAGTTGCAGCCAGTCCAGGTATTCATTTACCCATAAAATTAAGTATCTGTGAGTAACACAAGTCACTAATCCACAGATCTGAGTCCACAGATACCTCCCAGAGATGCCACCATCCCTTCTGGTAGAAGAGCACCCCAGGGGCCCACGCTGCTAGGAAGGGAGACTGTCTCCAGCCTGACGCTGTACAGTCCTCAACACAAAGTCTACCTTCGGGAACCATGCTGTCTCCTACAGAAGCAACTAGGGGCATGTAGGGTTTTTTAAAATCTTTTTTTTCTTAAGACAGAGTCTCCCTTTGTCACCCTGGCTGAAGTGCAGTGGCTCGATCTTGGCTTGCTGCAACCTCTGCCTCTCGAGTTCAAGTGATTCTTCTGCCTCGGCCTCCCGAGTAGCTGGGATTACAGGTGCCTATCACCACGCCCAACTCATTTTTTATATTTTTAAGTACAGATGGGATTTCACCTTGTTGGTCAGGCTAGTCTTGAACACCTCACCTGACCAGCAGTGAGGGTGGAAGGGGTGCCATGTGAGTGCCCCTAAAAACACACACAAGCCTGGCTGCTTAAATGGAATGAATATAGCTCAACACTCCTATGTGAACATTGATGTGTCTACTGCCTTACAGAATCCTCCTAGCTGAGCTGCAGGAATCTTCCTTGGAGCCTTTTCTCACCTACACTGCCTACAAGTGTCCACTGGGCTCCCTGGGCAGTATTGTGTCTTTGTTTAGAATATCACAGTATTTGGAGGCCTGTTTAATCCCAAGTCAGAGCCTTATCATAACTCAGACACCATCCCTCAGGGCTTGTGCGCCAACTTCGGCTAATGCAGGCTGCTCCACAGTGCCCTGCACATGGGCTTGGTGCATCCACACGATTTTAAGATTTAGGGCTGCCGTTTTCTGCAGACACAGATGCGGACTTACATGTTCATCATGACTGAATGCAGCACGTGTTTTTATGTTCCTTCTGTAATGGTAATAATCATGGCAACATTTCCCCGATCCTTAAAAAAGCCTCCTAACAGCAGTTGCATTCCACCCCCTTCCTTAAAATTAATAGAATTTACCAAACTAGGTGAAATCAGTCTTCATGAGAAAGTGACAAATTAGTGTTCACAAATGGCATAGTAGCTGGGCATAGAGTGTACGTCAACATCCCAAACTAAGCACCCATCACAGTTATTCCCAACTCGCAGGGAAGCTAGAAAAATTGAAGGCTTAAAATATACTTATAAATGAAAATAACAAGAAACCAACGTTTCTGAGGAGCATTTGTTAGCCCAGCAAGGAAAGCCATTAACCAGTGCTGATTATATTGCATTTGATTACAGCAGCCAAAGACGTGTCCAGAGGAAGAGAGTTTTAAAGATTAGTCTTTTGGTAAGAATGGTTGTTTAACAAGTTCACACTACTGGGCTATACCAATCGTCAATTAGAAAGCAAGGCAAACTAATGTGAGTCATTTTCCTTAATCCTTAATGCGTCAAAAATTACCACATTGGCCAGGCTGGTCTGCAACTCCTGATCTCAGGTGATCCGCCCGCCCCGGCCTCCCAAAGCGCTGGGATTACAGGCGTGACCCACCACGCCTGGCTGAGAAGTGTTTGACAGAGGCTGAGGGGAGGCTCCTATCCCTTCCTGGGACATCCACATCCCACCCAGTTTCCCACACCGACTATGACACTCGAAGCATCACAGCAAGGGCGGCTGCATCCCCGCAGTTCTCTGCACTAATGCCACAGCTGTGTGAACAGCCACAGCCCTGGAGCTCCCACTCAGCCTTATCGTGCTAGCACAAGCACAGCAGAAACTACCAAGCCCCCAAGAGGGAGGAGTGGGGACCCAGGGGAGTGAACCAGGAGGGAGGAATGGGGCCCAGGAGAGTAGGGAGGAGTGGGGGCCCAGGGCAGTGAACCAGGAGAGAGGAGGGTGGAGTTCGGCCCGGGGAGTGAACCAGGAGGGAGGAGTGTGGTCCAGGGAGTGAACCAGGAGGGAAGTGTGTGGTCCAGGGGAGTGAGCCAGGAAGGAGGAGGGAGGGATGCGGTCCAGGGAATGAACCACAAGGCAGGAGTGCCGTCTATGGGAGTAGGGAGGAGTACGATCCAGGGGAGTGAACAAGGAGCCTCTAGGGGTAGCAAGATCACACACCACAAATACCTCCCAATCCATCCGCGTACAGGGAGGGGACGGAAACCACGCAGGACCTGCAGCGCTTTCTCCTCACAGAAGAGGAGTGAGGATACCGACTTATGCATGAAATCAGAGCTAAAGTTCTACCACGGGGGGGAGACGCTTCACAGACCCAAATGGGTGCAAAAAGAAACCAATCATACAAAAGCAGTGGATGGAAAGGGATCAGAAATTTAAGCCTGTAACAAGCTTTCAGAAAAAACTTCACTTGATCTGCAAGATGACTGCAGCTCTGCTTGATCATTTCTGCAAATGTCTAACTCGCGATGAGCCATCTCAGAGCCCTTCAAGAGGAGTAACAAAATCAAAACGCCTCGGCATCCTCCGTATTTTAGATAGCCTGCAACAGTATGGAAATGAGCAGCGGTGCCAGAGCTTTCAAGTTTGTTTGAAGTAAATTCCAGCATGAGGGCAGCATCTTCCTGGCTGAAGCAATGAGGTGGGCCTCTGCTCACCGCATGGGAGACAAGCTTTCAGCTAAGGTGCTGTCAAGGGTCTGCAAACCATGATCCCCGACCGAGCCTTGGCCAGGGAACCAGAAGTGATTTTTACACTTTGAAGTTTTAACAAAAGAAATATATACAGAGACTTCTGTGACCCACAAAGCATAACACGTTACCTACCCTGCCCTTTACAGGAACTTCTAGCTTTGGTGTCAGTCACAAAGTGTTTCTATAAAATAATGTCACTGAATCTCAAGCATGTCAGGAAAAGTCACACTTCTGAACAACCCTCAATGGACATGCACCATCCTGTATGTTTCACACACATTTTTGTTTTTTAAAAGCCAAAATAAGGGAGGTAATTCAGCTAAGTATTATAGTAACACAATTTGAGATACTTAATGATGTGTAACAACAGAATAATTGGCATTCCTGTGACACAATAAACTAGCTCAAACACAAAATAACAAATCAAAGCATGCTTTGGCATCTCAAAGTGATCAGTGAAATTGGGAATAACATTCAGTGAAATAATACTTTTTTTAAAAAAAAAAAGCAAAACCAAAACAAATACCACTACACCATCACTCTTTAAATTTATTTAACTACTGCTGCAAAATAAAGTGGAGAGACTTCTTACTGCAGGGTAATAATCGGCCATCGTCACCATGAAATAGACCGCTGTGCAGGCTCAGCCCCTCCAGCCCACAAAGGCAGGGGGAGGGACGAGAAACGATGGCCAGAAAGAAAGGGACAGGGCAACAATGACCTAGTCAGCAATTGTACCCTCCCAGCTTTCTTCTGGACTTACAATTTTGGAGCCATCTGGGTTTACCTTCCTATGTCCATAAGTCAGCAAGTTCTCGAAGCCAGAAATCTACAATATTTCTGGCAGCCAAGTCCTCTCGGCCTTCCCCCAGGTTTTAGGGCCCCATCAGCTCACCCCTGGATAGTATCAATGGCCTCGGAGATCCAGTCAACCTTGCACTCCACAGACTGAAGTATGCCAAGAGCCACTCGAGGCTGCCACTGTCATGATTAAAGGCTTTCAGAGACAGTCGCCAGCACTGCACAAATCCATGTGGCTTCACCAGGCGCAAAGCGGCTCCAGCACTCCATCCAGTCTGTCGCTGCTACCATAGCTGTGAGTCTATGATGTGTCAGGAAGGGAAGGAAGACACCATGTAGATCATCTCATTTAAGCTTCAGTGTCACAAGGTGCATTTTGTCGTGCCCGTTTTATGGATCGGGAAAGCTTTAAGGAGGGCAAGCACAGGGCCCTGCTGACACAGTAGCAAGCTCCGCAGAGGCCTGGGCATGACCCCCACGCCACACTCTCTGGGTCCTGATGTCGACTCCTCCCCCGTGGGATCCTGATCCTGGGTCTGCCTGAATTGCTACCATTCCTAAGACACGACTCACCTCTGCCCACCTCCTCCTTTATCTGTTTCCCGTAGCCCAGAGGCGTGTGCTTTTCCATCCAGCCAGATATCACACTTCAGCACCTGCACCTGACACCACTTCAGCCAAAAGCTTCTCTCAAACCTCCCCCTACACCTGCCGGTCACACAGGTCTGCACCCATCACCTTTCTCACACGAATTCTCACGTATTCCTGTGTAGCACCATCCAACTGATTATAGTCTGAGAGGAGGAAGCTATGTAGAGAAGTCCACATTCTACTTTGCTCCCAGCATTCCGTCTTGCATGAGGCAACCGATTAACAGCCAATTCATTTCAGCACAACATTTCCATTTGAAGAAAATCAGGGCATAGAGCTCTGGTCGTAATTAAAAGCTTGTTTCATTCGTCATTTGAAATTCCATGTACTGCTGCAACAGCAGCACCCACTCCTCACCAGGCTCTGCCCGAAGGACATCTTTCTTCCAGCGCATGACTCCCATGAGAACCCCGGCAGTGAGAGCCACGAAGGTTTCCCAGTGCCTCGGGCTGCGGCTTCCATGCTGGGCCAGCACTGACACGACGGCAGTGGTGTCCCCAACAACTACAGGATCGGAAGCTGGCCGACTGCTCTGTAGAATGGAGACATGTTAGTAATCCCCGACATTTCCACTGACAGGCTGCTCAGCTAAACTGGAAAAAATCCACAAAATAGAAAGAACCCATGGGGAGCAATTCTCTCTCCAACCTGGCAGCAAAGAGTGGCTGTGCACACGACCTCTTCGGGATAACCATCGACTGCATCTCAGGTCAGCAACAGCCCAGCTGAGGGCCAAAAAATCAGCTCCCCCTGGCCCTTACTTCCTAAGGGTCAGCCCTCCCAGGCCACCTCTCCTGGAAGATCAGCTCTGACACACCCACGAGGGTCAGGAACCGGCTCTGGGACTCATTTCCCAGGCTCCTGCCCACCGCCCTCTCTCTTCTTCCTCCTCTATCTCCCTCTTTATTCCCATCCTCCCTCCCCCTTTCACTTCCTTTCTCTCCTTTAGTCTCCCTCCCTCATTTCCTTTCAGTCCTCACCTTCCTCACTGCACTTCCCCATCCAACTCAGCCGACGCATTCTCAGGTCAGTAGAGGGTTTTCTTTCACTCTATGTTTTTATTGCAACGATCATTCTTAATGAACAGAAACCTGTTTCAGACCATGTGGATGCCATCTCATGACCAACTGCTGCCCCGCGGCTCCGTGTCCACTCAGTGTCCTCACGGCGCAGGTGCCCAGTAGTATGACTGTGACCAGGGGTAGCAACATGGGACATGAGAGAGGCATCCCAGCCAAGAGGCCCTGCCAAGCCACCCCAGCAAACCGGAGCAAGGCCCAGAGCGGTAGGGAGAGCGCGGTACTCATGATGTGGGCAGTTCAGCTTCTGCAAACTGTCCATCGACTGCAAATTACTTTGTTTCCATGGTTACAAAAGAACCATAAGCATTCTGAAATATGTTCTTGGTTTCATGTTTGCGAAATCTAGGCAACGTTATAAGAAAAATCACTGAATTCTGCCCGAGGCTCTAGGGGTGTTTTCTTCTCTGAAAGGAGCCCCTTCCGGGACTCGGGATTGAGTGACAGCCTTCAATCACGGTTCTCCTGGTGGTAACAGGGAACTCCTCAGCCCGGGAGATGCGGCCCTAGACAGCCTCACGGCTCCACACGCCAGTATTCTAAGGATCACACATGTGCAGATAGCAAAGCTTACTGCACACACGCCAGGTGCTAACAAGCCCCAAACGTCTCACTCATACTTGCTAACCACATCTCTTCTCTCAGCCTCCACGGCGTTTCACACTCTGCCTTTATATAGAGATGAACCATGCGTCCTGAGCGCCACAAAGATTCACCTCCTTCCGGGCAGAGGGGTGCATCTTTCCATCACGGGGTCTTCAGGCGAGCCGGCCCAGGCTCCACACATGCCACCCCTTCACCCAATACTATACATGCAAACGGATGTATGCACTCCATACACACCCTCAAATACACTCACCAAATATGATGCGTGTACACACTCCACACACACCCTCAAATACATACGACACACATGAACATGTTCACTCCACCCACACCTGCTAAATACACTCACCACACACGCACAAACATGACACATGTGAACACTCATTCCAGGCATCACACCCCCCACCAAGTACACAGGTGCACACAACCCCAAGTCCAGAACCTGCAGACTCCACAAGCTTTGGTTTCCCCCACTGTTTCTCTCATCACATGAGATCCACACACAGGTGTCATTTACTGACATCTAACACCCGGGGAGGCCCTTAGACAGAACTGCAGTCACAAGTCGGCTTCATTCAGGCATTCATCACCAGCCTCCTGAAGCCATCTCCTGTCCCCACGGGGAGCGGGGGCCGAGACCAGAGACGTCACTGGGCTTACAGATCCCCAGGCTGGCAACCCAGCGAAATCAAGAGGGCTCGGCCACGGCCCTGAAGGGAGATGGTTACTGGGCTCAGGTATGCGGAACATGAGTCCTCATTTCCATACAGTGTCACCTACGACGGCGTCAGGTGAAAGCCAGTGGTTTGGCATTCCTGGGATAGACAGTCCTGGAATTACAAGGGAAGCTTTTTACTCCTCCCCTCTGAACACATGAGGTCCATGGTCCCCTCACATCTAACACTGGGAATCTGAATCGGTGACTCGTTGTCCACCTGAGGACCACCCAAGAGGATCCACACACCTGCTACAACAGCAGCACCGCACCTGGTCTGCAGGGGAGCAAAGCAAATTCAACCTTTATGACTAAAACTAGATTACCCCGACACTGGCAGCCTGCAGTGTGTATATCGTCAAGCCCCCACATCTGCGCCACCTGCCAGAGGAACACAAGCCCTTAGTCCCAGGTACTCAGGACGGCCTGTGAGGTGGATGCTGGCACCCTTCTCATCTTCCAGTGGAGAGGAGAGAAGGCCAGGGTCAGGGCTGTTGCATCAGGAGGGTCGGGGTTCAAACCCCATCTGCCGCACAAAGCAGCCCTTCACGTTCAAGTGACTTCTATCATCAGCCATCAGTGACTTCTCTCATAACCACAGTTACAGCAATTCTGAGTGCTGTTCCTTGGGACGTTGTAAGCAAACATTTTGTTAGAAAGATTTTGCCAAATCTGCTTTCAAAATCCTGTGTTATGAAATGACTAATGAAAATTTGAGCTATGAAATAAAGCACATAGTTAAATGAATCCCAAAATGACTATCGTGAAGGAAGTTTTAACTTGAAGTGAAAAATATCCTCTAAATGACATCAGCCAGAATTATCTTCAATCATTACTGATCCCATATGCTTCATGAATTATACAGCATCATCTCAGATATGAACTTAAAACCATTAGCTGAATGCACATTTCAGCACAACCAAAGTTCTGCTATAATAAGCAGCACAGGCGTCTCTGGAGAGGATTTTAATTGAGACTACAAACAATGCACACGATCGTGGTAAGAGGTTTCATGCTGGCTGTTCTCCAAGGTGCGACACAGAGAAACACCACTAACCTCAAAGAAACCTGCTGCTCTGTAATGAGATGAGAGATGACAGATGATGTGGATGGACTACTGTAAATATTTGAAAAGGAGAAACAATCATATCAGTTTCCCTTTACATTCTTAGAAAAAAACGATTTTTCTTTTTGGATGATTTAAAAAGAAAATGACATTTCTGGATTTTTTTTTTTTTTTTTACTTTTCTTTCTGAGCCTGGGTCTTGGCTCTGTTGCCAAGATTGGAGTACAGTGGAACAATCGCAGCTCACTGTAGCCTTAAGTGATCTTCCCATCTCAGCCTCCAGAGTAGCAGGGACCACAGGCACGCACCACCACACTCAGCTAATTTTTCTATTATGCAGATGGGGTCTTGCTATATTGTCCAGGACAGTGCCTCAGGCCTCGGGGCACATGCAACCCCCTGCAGGGCCACTCCTACCCAACACCTGGGGATGGCTATTCCCACACATCCCCAACTCACAGCAAAACTCAAAAATGAAAGTCGGAAGATACAGCCAGGAAACCAATGCTCAAGAAGCAACTCCAGGGTGACTCTTCCTAGAGCTATTGCTACTGAACATCTTTAAAAACATTTCCAGGGTGACTTCCTAGAGCTATTGCTGTTGAAATCTTTCAAATTCTTCATTTCAAAATTAGCTTTTATTACACTGTCTTCCCTATACTACCAAGACTCTAGGAAACAAAACCGTTACAATTTCCAATTCTATCTTATAGCAAGTTAGAAATACACATGTTTCCTCAAAGGATTCTACGTGTTTCCTTGTTGATATCCTTTCCATGCCCCATGCTACTGCCCGCAACAGGGAAGGCTTTTCCAACCGAACCGAACCGAACCGAACCGAACCGAACCCAACCCAACCCAACCCAACCCAACCCAACCCAACCCAATGGCCCTGAGACAGGCCCCTAACGAATCGTCTACCAACTCTTGAGACAGGCTTGCCCTAACAAATCTGAAAACTCCATCTTCCATTAAAAACAGTCCTGAAAATGAGCATATTACCACTTTTTAAAAATTACAGTAAAATGGACAGTGTTCAGTTCTGTGAATTTCGGCACAAATATTCCCATAATCATCATCACACAAGCAGAACAGTCCAACAGCCCCAAACCCACTCACGAGGCCTCATAAGCATACCCTCCCATTCCCAGCAACCACCCTCTCTGTGTTCTCCCATCCCCCGGGTCTGTCTTTTGCGAGCATTGTGGCAAAACACTCGCAAAATCATGATTTCCTGGGCATCGTGCTTGGAGGTGCACCCAGGGTGTCCTGTGATCAACAGCCAGGCCTCGGGGCTGCTGGGTGTTTATTATTCCACATATGGCTGTGGCACATTGTAACCCGTGTTGGGCAACTATAGACAGCGCTATTAACATCAGCGCTATTGGGCACAGTTTTTCTTAAACATCAGCTTCTGTTTCTCTAGGGTAAATACCCAGGAGTAAATGGGTATATGGAGTAAATACCCAGGAGTAAATAGGGTAAATGCCCAGGAGCTGAGGGGAGAGGAAGAGGCCCACGCGCGTCCACCGTGTTCACGCCCCCTTCAAATGTACCCCACTCCTAGAGACCCGAACCCAAGGGAAATCTGACCTGAAAATGGGCAAACCCTCACTTTGGCAGAGGGACAGGGGCTCGGGGCCACAACTTGACCTCAGAGCAACACAAGTGCAGACACAGCACCGCAGGATACCCTGCTCACCCAAAATTCAAGGAGGAAAACCAACACCCCGCCCCCTTGTGGAAACCCCCGGCTGCTGCAGCAGACGCCTGCCGGCGTGTGCAGCCTCTCCCGTCCCACATTCCGGGCTCAGCACCTGTACCTCAGCCCTGGCACTGCTCGCCACACACACAAGTGTGCCAGGAGGGTCAGGTCCTAAGGTCTCCACTGCACCAAAGCCTGCAAGGCAAAGGGGCCGCTCCCTCTAGCAGGAGTCCAGAAGCACAGACTGCACACCAGTGTCAAGGCGTGAGAACTCTCCCCTCGGTCTCTGAGTCTCCAGTCTGTTGCCCGCCAGGGTCTCTTCCGCCAACGGCAAGGTCCAAGCTGGGAGGCACATTTGGTTCTCACCATTTCCCTTGTCAAGATCAATACTGCAAACATATCCAATTCATCCTGTCACTAAAAATGAAATAATCTGCCATCTCCATCACAGATGACGCAATCAGGTTTCCATTACCGGGGTGCTTTTTTTTTTTTTCTTCCTATTTTGAGATGGAGTTTCTGCTCTGTGGCCCAAGGTGGAGTGCAGTGGCGCGATCTCGGCTCACTGCAACCTGTGCCTCCCGGGTACAAGTGATTCTCCTGCCTCCCAAGTATCCTCCCAAGTAGCTGGGATTACAGGTGCCTGTCACCATGCCCGGCTAATTTTCATATTTTCAATACAGACGGGGTTTCACCATGTTGACCAGGCTGATCTCAAACTCCTAACCTCAAAGGATCCACTTGCCTCCTCCTCTCAAAGTGCTGGAATTACAGGCGTAAGCCACCACGCCCAACCATTACTGGTGTAATTTCTAAACCACTCTCTCACACCCACTTCCATTTTTTTTTTTTAAGAACCAACTTTATGGCTATATTTTTTCCAAGAGAACCAGTGACCTATTTGAAGTACAAATAAGACACCGTGTTTAAAAACCAAAAATGCCCATTTGCACAGAAGTCTCCAAATACCCAATCGATCTGAGCCTTGAGAATAAGATCAAGCTGTTGGCTGAATACAACTTCCCTTTCCATCTGTGTCTGTGAATTAGACACAAGGACGAAGCCACGAGCTAGGGACAGAAAGGCAGGAACCACCAAGGCAGCCGAGACTCCAAATAAAAGCTGGAAGGACCAACACAAATGCACCACACCCTGCACGCCCTCCTCTCCTTCCTTTTCAGAATTTCCAGAGGATGAAACAGGGACCTCCTCAGACGTCCCATGGTGCAGGCGGCCAGAGGGGAAGGCGGCGGCAGCCTGAATGAGGTGACCGGGAAATCACATTCCACAAACAGAAATTCTCCATGTGCTTTACATCCTCTGTCTCTGAAGAACTATGCCAGTCTAACAGTCGCTAGAAAACTGCCTTCAAGTGTCATTTCCCATTTCAAGCAAAGAAAACAGTGGTAGGGCATGAGGGAAAAATACAGCCATGTGTTCTGGGCTATTAAAGAAGTTTTTTACTGTTATAAACATATAATTTTACATTCTCAGTTTTCTGTATAATTGATATGCTTCCTAATTAGCAGACATAGTAATAAAAAGCGAATTCCAAGTGTAAGATCGGAGGACCCGTTCACATGGCTTCAGGTTCTGCTACTGGGTTTCAACTTAAGAAAATGGTTCTGTGCGTTGGTAACAAGGCCTGAGAGTCTGTGCGTGAGTCTGTGTAGCTGTCATCAGGGTTCGTGTTGGCTCCGTAGCAGAGGATGTTACATTGTTACATTATCTTCTACAAAAAATCCTGAAAAAATGAAGGCTGAATAGACATACACACCCTCCCAAAATAATCCAAATGTCCACCGATATGAAAAACAGATGAATTACGGTTTCCATCATGGAATATTCCTCAGCAGTGAAAACAAACTATAGCCACAGGTGCCAACTAGGATAAAGAAAACCTTTCAAACAAGTTTAAAGTGAACTGACTAGGCGGAATTCCTCGATTACAGGCATCTGCTCCAAAAGGGTACTGTTCTGAATCCTGTGATGTAGAATGATAATTAGCAACCCTGTTTCAGGGCATATCTGGAAAAAAGCAAAATAATGACTACACAATTTTTAATTCTTTGTAAATTATAACTATTACCATGAAAATTCTAAAACTGTGAAAATCTTCCCAACTGTTATTGGACAAGCTTCAAAATAAATACCCTGGCCTTGCTTCCCACACCCACAGATGTGCCAAAATAAATGAAAATATAGCCTAAGTTAGTAGAATCGAAACCTGCAGATGTACGAGCCGTCCCTGCCTCACTATCTATACATCGTGTAGAAATTTAAGAGCAGGTAGTGACACTGCAATGCAAGGCTCAAACCAACTGGGTATTTGGAAACTTCTATGCAAATTGGCATTTTCGGGTTTTAAACACGGTGTTATTTGTACTTCAAACAGGTAACTGTTTGGTTTCCTTGGAAAAAATATAGCCATAAATCTAGTCTAAAAAAAAAAAAATCCGGGAGTGGGTATGAGAGAGAGTAGCTTAGAAATTTTAAAAGTGTCCGCAGGGAGCAGTGCCTCATGCCTGTAATCCCAGTACTTTGAGAGGCAGGCCCCACGGGGCCTTTGAGGACACCGGTCTCCTCTGCTGCCTTCCTGCTGGACTGACCCCACGACATTCACTGGGTTTCCACCCCTGTCTCATTCAACTTCCCAAGGGTGGTCTTCATCCTCATCTGGGGCTCAGCTCTGCCCCAATTTCCTAAATCTCTGCCTTCAGAGCCTGAAAACACCCACGCCCAGGGTCACCCTAAGTCCACGTTTACCCCAGAGAGTCCCAATTTTATGTTTTCCCAGCATCGCCTTAGTGATCATTTATCCTGTCAATTCCAACTGCCTTCACACCCTCACCCCTGCTGCCTCCCAAGCAGACCCCACTCAGATGCACATGCCCCAGACCCCACACCCAGGACTGTGCATGCTGCGCTGCTCTGCCCATGTGGGGACCACCTCTCTTTCTTGAGGAATCAGCTGGCGATCATCTCCTTGTGGACGGCTGCCCTGACTTCCAATTCTCTCCAGCAAGGGCAGAAGCCATCCTCAGTACTTCCCCAAAACTCAGGCCAAGTATGAAGATGGCGCAGATGCTAGCTGTGCCTGGGATGCCATGGGCAGTGTCCCCAGATGCTCTGCACATGGCCCGGGGCACCGCCTGAACACAGCAAGTGCTGAAGAAATCAAACTGACGTGCGCTGACCTCTGATAGGGCCTCCTTCACCATCCACATCTGTCTCCCCTCTGGACAGTAAAATCCACAAGACAGGGAGGGCTTGTCTCACTCATCTTCAAACTCCCAGGGTCGCCCTGGTAGGTAAAGGGGACTCAAATGTCTTCTGAAGGAAGCGACTGGTTAGCTGCCGAGTTAAAGGGCCTCTGAAATTCCGAGCTCTGCATAGGAGTCCAGTACACTTTATTGTGAATGACCCCAACCACGGCAGAAGTGGCCGTGGAACCAGTGCTAACCAATTCAGGGTTTGTTCACTGTTTCTCAGTTCATTATCACAACTCATTCTCACAGAGCAGCCGCGCACAGATCCTCAGAAGTCTACACAGAGTGGGACGATGGCGCCGAGTCACGTCAACGTCCTGTTGCAGATTGGGAGACACCGGTCAGACAAGGACCCAGGCAGAGCACAGATCTAGCGTTAAATTGGCTCCGTGTAAACAGCACTCCCTGCCAGGCCCTTTCCTATCTGCACAGCTTCTACAAATTCAACTCTCACACCTGACACCTAAGAATACTGCACACCCCCATGTGAACCCCCCATTTACCTCCCAAATGACCTGGCATGGCCGAGTACAAAAAGTTTCAACATAAGGGAACTGGAGGGCATGTGGGGCTTTCTCAAGTCCCTGCTGCCTCCTGATGGGAAGGCCCAATGCTTCACACCCGGAGTGAAGGGCGGGTCTCTTCGGCCCCCAGGCTTTGACCTGGAGCTAATCAGCATTAACTAATTTCACTTTCCAGGACCAACTTCAAAGGCCTGCAAAGCCAGAGAAGGGAGAGGAGATGGAACACGACCTCACCTCAGACCTGCTGCAAGCACGTACTTCTCAGATGCGTCCCAAGGTGCACAGCGTGTCCGTTGCCTGTTTCACATCCACCGACCTGCAGGTCTTCTATGTGGCATCAGCCTCCTGGGCACTGGAAACAAGAGGTACAATGGCAAGTCATCTATGCAGCAAAGGTGAGGCAAAGGGACCCAACGCAATGGAACTGACCTTTTTCTGACAGTCTCAAAACAGAAGGGAAATACTGTACAGCCAACTTCCCCTCACGCAGGTTTATTTACCTGTGACTCAGAGGCCATGACAGACAACTTCAGGTTCTCACCGATTCCTATTTTCCCCATCCAGGGAGCCTTTGTTTTTAATATCGTACGAACTTGCCATTTTGTAGGCCAAAAACAGCAAATATTGGCAGTTTCCTACAGTTCAACCGAATAAAATATGATCATGGCCTTTTGTGAAACCATGAAGAAAAGGTGGATATCTCAATATGTGTTTCCAGACTGGCCTTGTTCCTGAAGCACTAACTCTGTTCACTCAGGATTTTAGACACTGAAGAATAAACATCAATATCGCACCAAGAAAACCAAAAGGATGAAATAATTTTGCATCTACCTTGGAGCCTTTTTAGGACAAGGCAGGACACAAACTTTTAAAAAGCTGCAGTTGTCCCTCTGTATACACAGGGACATGGATTTCAGAACACCCCCCGAGTTTACCCAAATCTACGTATCCACAGTACTCCGCGGCCACCCTATGGAACCGCATGTAGGAAACGTCGGCCCTCCACAAAGCCAGGTTTTTTCAGTAAGGGTTGGTTGGAAAATAATTAACATAAGTGATCCTTCGAAGCTCAAAACCCATGTTGTTCAGGGTCAGCTGCATTTACTACTTGTGTCATATCTGAGGCCTGAAAGCCATCATTCTCGATACCTTAACGTGATGGTTAACAAACTAACTGTTCTGATTAGAAAGAGGAAAAAGCTTATTTTTAAGCTGACAATGAGAGTGGATGCGCTACGGTGAACGGAGAGCAGACCTAAGCAAGCACCAAGGCTGGGGTGACTGCCTGTGCTCAGACCCACCAGGGCCTGTTCCTCCATCTCCCTCTGCTGAAAGGGATAACCGCTTCTCCCCCACGAGTAAAGGGCCTTTTTAAAATATTCACACGAGAAGTGCTATGAAAAGCTGAAAGGTCACAGATAACATTTTTTAAAATATACATTAACGTAAGCATTTAACAAGCCCATTATAATTTAAAAAAAAAAAAAAAGGTATTAAGTTCTTGGGTGTGGTGGCTCATGGCCATAATCCCAGCACTTTGGGTGGCCGAGGTGGGTGCATCACCTGAGGTCAAGAGTTTAAGACCAGCCTGGCCATCATGGTGAAACCCCGTCTCTAACGAAAATACGAAAATTAGCCAGGCATAGTGGCAGACGCCTATAGCCCCAGTTACTTGGGAGGCTGAGGGAGGAGAATCACTTGAACCCGGGAGGGGGAGTTTGCAATGAGCCAAGATCATGCCATTGCACTTCAGCCTGGGCATTGAGTGTGAAACTCCATCCCAAAAAGAAAAAAAAAATTATAAAGTTTTCCTTCCAATGAACCTATCATTCAGCCACCGAGGTATACTATAGCTACTTATTCAACCATGAGATACACCACAGGAGATATAGGCGAACAGGACACAGTTCTTCTCTGAAAGAAGGCTGCACCCTCAACAGAAGGGAGGCACACACTCCGAATGGAATCGGCATAGGGAACAGATGCTGCTGTAGGTGGAAATTGCTGCACAGAGCACTCGCTCAAGTGTCTGAGAAACAAGGAGCCGTTGATGCCATCACCTTCCATACCTGAGCTGGGGCAGTGGGGAGCCTGTCATCACCACCACCACCACCCGGGACAAAGAGCCCCAGAACCACACAACGAGCTTACAAACTCACCGAGACGATGACCGAGCAATGTGCGTGGAGTGATGCGAACACGCAGACGTCAGGGCCACGCGTGGCGTTGGTTTTGTGCATCAACCTGAGCGTGCCCAGGGTGCCCAGATGGCTGGTTCTGCATTATTTCTGTGTGAGATGCATGTTTGCCTCTGGACTGAGTTGGAGACCCATCCTCGCTGGTGTGGGGGACACCACCCTATCCACCCAGGGCCCGAGTAAAACAGCAAGGCGGGGAAAACTGGGTTCTCTCCACCTGTCTGGTTGATGGGCCAGTGACATTTGTCTTCTGCAGCCCGTGCTCCTGGGTCTCAGCTCCTCAGACCCAGGTGAGATCTGCACCCTCCGCTTCTCAAGTCTTCAAGCCACACCCTCCCAGGACTCTAGCTTGCAGGCTGTGGGTCCTGGGGCTTCTTGGACTCTGTAGCCCCTGCAACAGCCCTCCCTCTGGAGACACACGCACACCCGGCTGGCTGTCTCTCTGGAGAGCCCTGACTGAAAGCCGCCCCTAAAAGTAGTCTTCAGAGTTTCTTTCTAGCCCTAAGATCCCAGCGCCGCTCCTACAATTCTAGGCGGAAAGGTGAACGGATACCAATGGGCAGAGTTGTGTGTGAGGACATGCCAGGCAGCAGCACTGGGCAGGAGGGCACTAACGCTCACTAAGCAAAGAATCAATGTTGCTTGCCACAAAAACGAGAACCATAAAGATTTCTTCAAACAGAAATGAGTTTGTTTCATGATTTGCTCTTAATACATAAGAAAGCATAAAAGTAGGCCTATTAACAATTACGTAAGTCTTTAGAGGCCCTTGAACTACTTCTGTCCCTTTGTGTTTTTATACAAAATAAGCCTGAGGTTAAAGAGAATAACGTCACTGGCCACAGCTGGGGCCACGCGAGGACACAGCTTACACCCCTGAGGTCCCTGGGTGCCCCGAGTCCTTCCCTTGCTATTTATGGAAATATGGGAGAAACCAGGAGGTCTGAGCATGGACCTGGCCGTGCTCCCAGGGGCCGAGGAAAGCACCCATCTGTCCAGTCTTCCCTCCACCCCGCGGTTTCCTCCTACCCAGACACTCGGGCTGACGCGGCTCATGCACTCAGCAGCGCCATCATTAAACGTTTAGCTTCGCATCACGAGGGCCTCCTCTGACCACTCCTGAACCTACAGTTAGCACTAGTCTACAGGACATGCTTGGACTAGGTTGATGGATCACGGCCTCCAATGAAGAAGGTACCAGGCAAGGAGTCGGAGAGCCGGGGATGGAGCAACACTCACCCAGGGAGGCGAAGGCCAACAGTGGCCACCAGCGAGGACCTCCCTTCCCACCCCGAGGGCAGCTCACCCAGGGAAACGAAGGCCGACACCGGCCACCACTGAGGGCCTCAAGGGCTCTCCCCACCCCGAAGGCGGCTGCGATCACATTTCTCATCGCACCAAGAGACCCGTGTATTGAGCACAAACCTTTTCAACCTTCGAATCAATAACTAATCACAACACGGACATTCCCTCAATCCAAATGGCCAGCCCACAAAACAGACACGCAATCATACACATTTCCTGTGAGAAAATCAGTCAGTCCCTGGGGCCTCGCGCCAGGGGTGGGGGAGCAGCATGGGGAGATGCCGTAGCCCCAGCCTAGGTCTTCCCTCTACAGCTCCTTTTCCCTCCTCTTCCCACCGCCCCTTCCCACCCCCTCCTAGCCTCAGAGGCTCCTTCCTCAAATTCTTTCCCCTTGGTGAAGTCATTCATGCCCAAAATACAAGGCAAAGTCATGGGGGCTCAAGAGAAAATCCATACCATGGCTCGCGATTTAGATTCTCATAAGTTTGAGAGTAACCAAGCAAGAATCTTTGGCATCTGAATGTGGTCTGAATGCATCTGAGCTCAATGTCTGGCACTGGCCCGGAGTGGATCATGAGTGTCTCGGACATCTTCGTAACTCTACACCAATTATTTTGAAACACACTAGCAGAATAGAACCATGTGAATAGCTGCTTCTCAGATAAAAGTGGGAAAAGACTCCAAAAGTTGCCCTCAAGGAAAATCCTTCCCACGAGGTGTTTCTGCATCGGGCCCTTCAGGCACAGACAAGGCCCCCGGGTCCAACTCCCTCATCCCTGCGTCATAAAGCAGCAAAGACGGTGGGGAATAAAGCAAGTGAAGGAGTCAGTCCCACACAAAACGGGCTCCAGAAGCCACAGCCACTCTCCCAGTGTGGGAGCCAAGTTCAGAGACCTGGAAACAACAGCGTTCCCAGGGAGGAGGGCAGAACAAGTCATTTCTCCCTAGTTTAGGGAGACACCACCCCACGTCCTCTGGCCTTAATAGAAGAGAGACTTCACATAAATGATTTCAATGACTCCACCACACACAGAAAGTGGACTGAGGGCTAACACACCCATTTAAATGCCTGGCAAAAACACATTAATGAACACACAGATAAACAAGGTTCTCCTGTTATCCACGAAATATTCAGAAACAAATCCAGTAAGCAATCTCTTTGCAATCAAAAGACCAATTCAGAGGTGCAGATTAAAAATAAACATACAACTGAACCCTTAATACACCAAGAACCAAGTTCCACGGAAGTGTTATCACATCACCACCTCCCAGCTGAAGGAAGCAGCACTGGCCACTGACCAGCTGTTCACTCGTAGGTCAGTGAACGAATAGCAGTGCTGTCCAGGACAACGATGAGATGTTAACCTGAAAAGGGCAAAATGGCAGAGGCTGGAGGGACCTTCCAGGTTACCTGGCCCCCTCAGTGGACAGAGGACCCCCGTAGGGCCACAGAGCCCAGAGCCGCAGTGTGTTCGGGGAAAGCACTCAACTGCAACCCTGATGATGTCCAAACGCCTTCTGCCCTTCTGCGTCTCTGCCCCACTAACAGGGAATCCATGAATGCTAAGGAAATGTAATGCATTTCACAATACATGTAGATTTTTAACAAATTAAAGATAAACAGTGACAAACTTTGAGAATTAACCAAAATATAGTTCAGTGAATGCCCAAACTCAAAGCTAGTCTCCAAGAGGTGATAAGCTGTGTGTGGTGGTTAACGCCTGTAAATCCCAGCAGTTGGGGAGGCTGAGGCAGGAGAATCACATGAGCCTAGAAGGTTGAGGTTGCAGTGAGCTGTCATTGTACTACTGCACCCAGCCTGAGAAACAGAGTGAGACTCTCAAAAACAAACAAAAACAAATTAAAGGAGTTCAAATGAATTCACCCATACCCTTTAAATTTTCATTTGGGTACATGGGGTGATCTAGTTCCTTTTTCTCTTACAATACATGAATAATCTAATAATTAAATATAATCTAACAATTACATGGTAAAATTTAATTATTTTCCCATTTCATTATTCCCTATCTCAGGGAAAAAGTTGAAATATTCCCTATTTCAGGGAAAAAGCTAAAAATCATTTTAAACCTTCCTTCCACAAAACAGTCATCTCTATCTGCTTTATCATGTGGAATTCAGCTTCACATGTCCACAATACAGTTTTTGTTAAACAGCGTTTATGTAGACAGGCAAGAGGAAGAAACACTTGGTCTATGTAGAAGCAGCAGAAGACACGTTTTAACAGAAAAGAGAGAAGATACCACCGTGTGAATCTGGAAATTCTGTCCTCATCTTGTCCACATACACAGAAAACACCCAAGCACGTGCCTAGTGTCCAACAGGAGCATAGAAAGGACAGGGGTCCCTCCAGTTGTTTAATGACCAGCCCCACTTGTCACCGCCACATAACAAAATCCGCACGGCAACTTCAGCACGTTTCATTCACGATTCCACGGAAATCAGGCTGAAGAACATACAGATGTTTTGCCCACATTTAAAAATCCAAGTGTGGGACTCATAGAAATAAAACACGTTATGGGTTCACTTAACTTTTCCAAATTTTTACTTGGAGAAACCTATAAAGTTCTTGTCAGTTACATCCTTAAGTTTTTCAATAATTTTTAAATGCAAAGGTCGGGCAAGACTTGTAAAGAGGTACACACGTACGGCCCGGCGCGTATAATCTATAATCCCAGCACTTTGGGAGGCCGAGGTGGGCAGATCACGAGGTCAGGAAACCGAGACCATCCAGGCTAACACGGTGAAAGCCCGTCTCTACTAAAAATACAATTAGCCAGGCATGGTGACGGGTGCCTGTAGTCCCAGCTACTCGGGAGGCTGAGGCTGGAAAATGGCATGAACCCGGGAAGCGGAACTTGCAGAGAGATCGCACTACGCACTCCAGCCTGGGTGACAGAGGGAAACTGTCTCAAAAAAAAAACAAAGGAGGTACACACATACATGCCACGTTCTTCTCTCAAAGAGACGGGCCCTTTTTTAAGATTCCAGAAGTAAATGTGGTTGTCACCCTGCTTTTGAGAGGATGAGCTGTGTTTTAAGCATGAACACACTTTCCTCCATGCACCAAGGATGCACCACGGGGGCAGTGCTACCGCCGCCTCCCCAGTCTCTGCTCAGCGTGGGGCAAGGGGAGCTCAGTTGTCTCCCGTATACACCGTCAACAGGCCAGGTGCTCAGAAGGAGGCTTCCAGGACTCGCTGTAGGCATTCGTCAGCAGGGCAGGCAGTGCCTCGTGCTGGTGGGCATCCAGCAGTAAGGGGGTCTTGCACTTCACTCCCTGGGCCCAGCCACAGACAGAGGGGAAAGAGACACCTGTGTCGTAACTCATGTGTATTTACAGACACACACAGACTCTGCAGTGCAAGGTGCAGAACTAGAAGGAATCATGGAAATAAGAGGGAAGACATTTGGTTACGCCTGGCAGAGCTACCTCAAGCCTCAGCACTTCCTGCCGGAGCCCTCACTGACCAGACTCCTCCAGGGTCACTGCCACTGCCTTCCCCAGCTCATGACAGGGCAGACAGTGACAGAGCCTCAGAACAACCTCCCACTCCTTCCTCACCAGCCTAGGGGACGAGCTGTTCATGAGTGTCCCAAAGCCTGAATGCGGGAACACAGAGGTGACTGAGCAGAAAGGGGGACAGGAACAATGGCCGCGGGTGTGCAGATATTGCGGGGCACCCCAGCAGCCCTTTCCATCTTAAAGAGGATGGCCACGGGTGTGCGGATGCTCCCACGTGACCCAGCCGTCCTTTCCACCTTATAGGGGAATGGCCACGGGTGTGCGGATATTCCCGGGTGCCCCAGAGCCCTTTTCACCTTAAGGAGATTTTCACAGTCTCATATCAGTCTCCAAACTATTCAGTGAGGTTGGAGGAGTATCACTGTGGACCAACACTGATTGGCATCAAGTAAGGGCAATTTTATAACCATGTCTCAACCATGAAACAATCAGGTCTTTGGCCATCTAGTCTAAGCTTTTTCTGTAACAAAGTTGGATAATTAAGTTGAACTTTGGTTTTCCAAAGCTTGTTACAGAAACCACATCTTCCTAGGTGTGGCTCTGTGGTGTCATGTGCACACATCAGTAACCAGGCTTGCCAAGACTCACGGCACGTTACACGTTCACCTGAGAAGGCTGCTTAATCACTGAGGGCTCTGGCATGCTCTGAAATGAATTTGCTACTTCAGCCTACACTCTACTCCCTTGTTTGTTTAAAGAAACCCAAAAAGCAGAATTGGTTTTGGCCAATTGCCTGCTGACCCAACTGCAGAGGTTTTCATTAGAGTACTTTCATTGCATCATAGAAAGCAAAGTCATATAGATCAACTCATTATTACCATTCCGAAGGTTTACTAAATCTCCAGATAATCAGGCAAACATTTTAAGAAGCTACATTAAGGTTTACAATACTCAAAATTTAAAACTACATTCATGCTTCAAAAAACCACCATTCCCATTTTAGATGGCCAAATGCATATGAGAAAGAAAGAAACGTGCTGAACGCATTTTTTGGGTAATCTTATGGAGAAACTGCCACTTTAAAAATGGCTCTAGTTCCTGGCTCCAGATGCGTGTGGTGGGTTGTCTCACTCAATTTCAACTCCACCTGAAACTGAGACACTAGAAATCCATTCCCAGACTCCAGGGCACAAGAATTCCCACTTTTGGAAACAGCCTGGAATGCAGACCTGTAGCAGAGAATTCTTTCCTGCCCACCCTAACCGTCCTCTGTGGAAGCAACAGTCAAAGACAAGTCCACCCCCCTAGGCGCAACTGCACCGGGAACAGGCAGTCTAGCTAATCACTTATAAGGCAGAGAAGGGGGGTTTGAAGGCCTGTATCTGGCCTTGTCCTCGGTAAATGGTCATCCGCCAGTCAGCCTAAGCCACATGGGAAGGGGCTTCTTGCAGTAAAAGTGGGGGCGCAGTTGTGGGGAGGGGGAATGTCTTAACCACCACTGTTTTACAGGATCACAGGGCTCAGGCAATGTTCAGTATTGTCACACACCAAGGTTTTACAGTCTGAAGAAAACTACAGTCCTAAGCTGTCAGTTCTCAAAGCCCTTAAGTTCCTCCTGCTAAGATTCCCAGAGTGTTTCCACTTCTTGTACCGAACCCCAACTTGCACAGGCACCTGCGTCTTCCTCCTGCAGCAAATGCACATGAGAAGGCTGTGGCTCTGCTGCAGTAATGATGCCACGCAGCCCTAACACCGCAGCAGAGCAATGGCTCTGGCCTGAATGTCCCCAAAACCTCATGCTGAAACCATCTCCGGTGGGATACATTAAGAGGTGGGGCCTTTGGGAGGTCCTGCTCTCAGGACTGGGGTTGGTGTCCTTGTTGGGAGATGGAGGAGCCCTCCTGCTCCTCCACCACGTGAGTTCTGATGAGACGACTGCTGCCACGCAAGACCCGGTGAGATGCTGCCGTCTGTGAGCCAAAGGCCCTGGGGCACCAGATCTGCAGGTGCCTTGACCTTGGACTGCCTTGACCTTGGACTTTTCAGCTTCCAGAGCTGTGAGCAATAAATGTCTCTTTACAAATCACCCAATCGACAGCAGCCAGACAGAGAGACAGTAATGTCACAACATGAGTCACTTTCTCAGTGGGCCAGAGGCCTCCCCATGAGCCACCACTGTAAAGCAAGAACTCCCTGGAGGATGGAAAGGGGTTCACAAGGAATTCTACCCAGCACCAGGGTGTCTGTCCTTTCTTGCAGGAAGACAGCTGAGCCATGGCAGGAAACTACAGGGTGGGTGGGGCTGGACAGTAATGTGTCACCTGCTCATCTAAGCCTCAGTCTCCTGCCTCTCATCACGACAGTGGGGGTAACACCCCCCTCACCTGAGCTGTTGGGGGAGGTAAGAGTGCTGGGTGATTAACAATTGTTAGTTCCACAGAAATAAGGCAAAGAATCTGCCCCATGTCTTATAAAACCAAATCAGCCCAGGAATTCCACATCACTACTAATTTGCATGGGAAAATACCAGATTCTCCTAAGTTCTGGCATGTCATTTGTATTAATAAAGTTTGCAGAGTTTTCACATACTAAGTATATAAAACAGGAAAATAAATCGTGCAATTTGGAGGCTGAAGCAGGAGACTCACTTGAGCACAGGCGGCGGAGGTTGCAGTGAGCCGAGGCCTCGCCACTGTACTCCAGTCTGGGTGACAGAACGAGACTCCATCTCAAAAAATTAAAAAAAAAAAAGATTTTGCTGCTTCATACTAGTAAAGTGGGCAGACTCTACATGCCAACTCTTATTCAAAGGTCGCCTAACACTGACTCAGGAACTCTGGCCCTGATGTGCTTGGAGTTTTAATCCTAACAGTGTTAAAGACCACTCCCCCAGGAGCTCTGAACAAGTACTCCAGGTATACGCTGAACAAGACCACACACTCTGACCGAAATCTAACTTCCCAGACCCAAATTACAGAACCACAGAAGACACTGCTTCTGTCCAACTTTGTGTTCTGCCATCGTTTGTGTCCATTATTTCCTACAAACCATCTCATTAGAATTTAGGGCACACAAAAGGCCAATACAACAGGGTTACTTTTCAAAGGTTTGGAGGTGAAGAACAGATACAATGCATTAGCTTCCTATTGCTGCTGCAACAAATTACCACAAATGCAAACCTCCTCTCAGCCCTGGAAGTCAGGAGTCCCAGGGCTGAAGTCAAGGGGTCAGTAGCTTGTATTCCTGCCTGGAGTCTCCCAATTCATAGAAGCCACCATGCAGCTTGACTCACAGCCCCACACCCCTCCTACCACTGCCCCGGCCTCAGCCCTGCACCCCTCCGGACCCTGCCTCTGCCCCACACTCGCCCTCACCCCCACAGCCCTCTGGCCTCTATCTCGTCCTCAGGTCTCCTCCTCTGAGGCAGACCCTCGTACTGCCTTCTCAAAAGGCACATGTGAAGACACTGGACCCACCTGGACAACCCAGGGTCCTCTCCCATCTCACTGTCCGTTACACTCACATCTGCAAAGCCTCTTTTGCCATGGAAACTTCATTATACTAACAATCATTTAACAAGTCCATTATAATGATGTGAAAATTGGCATTGTTTTCCTCCTAATGAACAGATCAGTCACCCATGTAACCTATAAATATTTGACTATTAAATATACAATACTGTAGGAGACAGAGATGAGGAAGACGGTTCCTCCCTGAAAGACGACTGGACCCTAGACGGAGGGATAAACATTCTGAACAGAATCAACATAACTCAACATTTGAGTCGGAGACGTTCAAAGAAGCAACCAGAAAGTATGTACTGTGCCTGTAGTTCACATCTGCGCCTGGCGTCATGAGCACGAGCATGCGGACACGCACACAGGGCCCAAGTGTAAGATCAAATATAAGGAGCTTTCCACTGTAGTATTTAACTAGATCTTATTACAAAATAGCCTCCTGATTTTTATCCAAAAAGTTCTCTGTAATTAAGGAAATTAATTTTCCCCTAAAAGGCATTTCTCTAGCTATCATTCCATATAAACTAAATGGGCATATTAAAGAAAAAAGACAAGGCCGGGCGCGGTGGCTCAAGCCTGTAATCCCAGCACTTTGGGAGGCCGAGACGGGCGGATCACGAGGTCAGGAGATCGAGACCATCCTGGCTAACACGGTGAAACCCCGTCTCTATTAAGAAATACAAAAAACTAGCCGGGCGAGGTGGCGGGCGCCTATAGTCCCAGCTACTCGGGAGGCTGAGGCCGGAGAATGGCGTAAACCCGGGAGGCGGAGCTTGCAGTGAGCTGAGATCCGGCCGCTGCACTCCAGCCTGGGTGACAGAGCGAGACTCCGTCTCAAAAAAAAAAAAAAAAAAAAAAAAAAAAAAAAAAAGAAAAAAGACAAATGTTTGACTTCGGGGGTTTGCCTACGACTTGAATAAGCATGATTTTCTTCTGGCCAAGCAGGGAGCAGCTGGACCAGACTGGAGGGAAGGAAGAACAAATTTCCACTCTGACCTCAGTTGGGCACCAGAGTCTTCCCTGTCAGAATGTGGGTGTGGTGCTTCCCACACACCAGCCTCTGATGAAACTCAGCCCAATGGTGTGGGAAAAGGCTGTCTACTTCTGAAAAATCTACAAAGTGCAGACACATCAAAAGCTTCAGAAGACTGTAAAGGGCCAAGGAGACCACTACACCCTTGGAGTTTACAGAAAATGGTCAGCATCACACGTGCCTGAGGTCCAGGGTCAGCTCCCGGCTGCCGCGACGCCGTGAACGCAGCCCTGGCTTCCCCTCTGATGCAGAGAGCTGGTCACTCTGCCGGCAGCACTCAGAGCTCAGAACATTCTAGAGGAAAGCAACGTGTTCCTTTTAAAATGGGGAACCGGGGCAGCACAACTGAAGCTCTACGACTGTCTCAACTACTGGGTTTCGGGGTAGCATTAGGAAATCGTGAGAATCCAAATCTCAATTTCATACAGATTCCAGATTCACTGCAGGTTCCAGAATTTCCTGAGACATTCTTCCAATTTATCACTCAGGATTCCCTTGCCAAAGCTAATAAAGTCTACATTCCTTACGGAAAAACCACCATAAGCACTACCACAAATAAGATCAACTGACTGACGCCCGCCCTTCGCACCAAACATAGAAACTGTTACTCACACAAGACTGTGCTGGAGGCAGCTCTCAGCTGAAGCCAAATCCGTGAGACTTCATTATCCCCCATTTTGGATCGAGTGTGAAGACTGTCAGCAAACCAGGGCCCCAGTGTAAAGCAGAGAACAGATCCTCTGATGCCTGCCTGAACATTTCCTTCCCACCTCTGTCTTGGATATTGAACACCCTCAGAGCTACTGAGTCACCCACATTTGCAGGTCATTTATCCAGCCACCAGGATAACACAATGATGCGATAAAAATGCCTTCTCAGGGCTTTGTCATACTCAACAAAGAAGCTCAGAAGGCTAGGTAAGCTCAAGAAAGGGGGAAGCGTCCTCCAAACAGACAAAAACCAAGGAAAACCGTGCAGAGACTCGAGAGAGAGCAGAAACACAGCCCGCTGTAGCCTTTCAGGTCCTGCTGGCCGCAGCCCTGCGTTAGGTGGCACCATTTCCACAGATGCATCCTGCTGGGCCCACTTGAAAGGTCCCGCTTGCGAGACACTCACCCCCACTTCCAGCTCCTGCAAGACCCGCTGCAGCCCCACTCCACCCTGGGGGCCGACTGTGCAAGTCTTCCCGGCGAGACCCCTCAGAGCCTACTCAGTGTCTGAGACTGGGAAGCACCAAGGATCCAGAAAGGCACAATCCCGTTCTCCTCGTGCTGCTTTCTGGGTTCCAAGTTGTCTAACGAGTCCTGCATAAACCCCGGGCTGGGGAGCCAGCCAGGGCCCAGCAGCACCCAGCTCATGCGCTCCACTCACCCCACAGAGGACCACGGAGGCCCCAGCACGCTCTGTCCGCGGGGCAAGACACCAGAAACAGCCACAGTTCAGGGTTCTGCCACCCGCCCCTCTGCCGTCATTACCTCCTGGGATCTGAATTCTCATTGGTTGGAAAGGTGATCCCACAGCTCCGCTGCCTTAATTACCTGCTGGGATCTGAAATTATATTGGTTGGAAAGGGGATCTCATTGCTCAAGCACTCCCTGCTGCCTCCTTGCAAACAACATAAAAAATCCAAAACCCCTTGTAAAGAACGTTTACTATAACCTCAAATCAAGACACATCCCGAGACCAAGGAAGATACACACGCACATCTGACACCCGGTGGACGTCAGTGACCGACGCCACGGCTTCCGTGTGGCGTGTGAAGCAGGAGGCCTGTCACGGTGACTCAGGCTGGGGTCTGAATGGGGGTCTTCCAAGCAACTAGGCAACCAGGACGCACACCCCAAAACCCAAGTCCCCGCACTCATGTACCTGGCAGAAATGCTGCGTGGCCATCGACACCAGTTGTGAACCAAGACCGATCTGTGTCCTGTGGCCCTCACAACCTCCGTACATGCCTGGGCCCAGCAGAGGCCCGCACGGCACCCTGCTCGCCTCCAGTGGGGCTCTCTCCTGCCAAAGGGGATGGCCCTGAAGTCCGTTGAGATTTCCAAAGCTCTACAAAGTCGTGCTTCCTCCTGCTTGTTCAGAAGGCCTAAAGCCCTGAAGACACCAGTGAGAATTGACCTAGCCTCTTAAGGCAGCTCAAATACCTAAACACAGGAACGCTGGACCTCTCTGCCCTCGAGAGCAGCCGATAACACACTGGGCTAAGCAGAAGGTACAGATGTCACATCCAGAAGCCAGTGGCGCTCAAGATTGCATTCCAGGAGCCGCCCATGTGAGTCCCTCCAAGGCTTCCAAGTCCCACTTGATTGTTTTCATCGTATCTCTATAACATCAGAGACATTATATCTCACGGTATCTATGAGATCGTCTCCACTTTTATGAGCACATATGCTCCCTGACTTACCATGGGATGAAACTGTTCCAATAAACCCAGCGTAAGCTGAAAATATCCTAAATAGAAAGTGCATTTGACATCATAGTTTCAACTTACAACGGGTTCATCCAGAGGCAGCCCATCTTGGGCCAAACAATGCACTGAGTGTGACTAGTTCACACAATCACAAGGTTGAAAAAAAAAATCAGATATGTAACAATTGGGAGCCAGGGACCCTCTGTATTGGGGCTCCTGTCTTCAGAGACAACAGAAACCTCTTCTTAGACAAGAATCACAATTTATAATCCTCAAAATGTTAAACTTAGTTTAACAATCTAGACGTTCAAACAAAGCCAAAGTAGGCCCACAAGGCCGTTTGTGCCCTTCACTAAGACGCACGACTCTATAATAACCCTCACCACAACCCCTCAGGGTGGGTCCCAGAGGCAGTTGAGGCTTGTGGCTACGGACACTAACGAAACCAAAATCAGAGTACGCAGGTGCAGTCAAGTCATATGACTTCTCCACTAGCATGTGCACAAATGTTCATCAGCAAATCTCATCTTCGCTTTACCTCCCTCCCATGACCTAAAAAGAAGTCCACTACACACACCCATACACACACACACCACTTCAAAAACATAATTAGTACTTGCATTCAATTCTGGGCATTCGGAATAGACCTAATGGGTGATTAAATCTTTCCTCCAACCCATTGCTTAGTCTTCTTAGAGGATGAAGGATTTTGCATAACACAAGTCAACATATAAAAGATCTGCTATAGAAACAGACTTTCAAGTGGTCCTCATTAGAGTGATTCAACTAATATACAAAGGACCCAACACACAGTGTATATTAGAAGAATGATTAATTTGTTCCCCTAAAAATCCTAATATCTACACAGAAAAAATACCCTATACACATTTTATCATTCTTTACCAGTATAGTCATACAAAGGAGTATCACAAAAGCAAAAGAACAGATTTGGTTTGACTCACAGTTCTAAGTTTAATATAAAATTGCTAAAACCACCAAGACAAACATGACTATGAAATATCTAACGATCTTCACCTAAATTCAAGTCACCATTCAACCACCAATACCTCTGCTCTCCTTACGGGAACTTTCCAAAAGTAAATTCTGGAATTAACAGGACAAAATTTTCTGGTGATAGAAATTAGGAAGAAATTGGTTGAAGGCCGTTCCTTGGCTGTCAAACTTTTTCTCAATAATATTTTGTAAAATAAAAGCGTCAAACAGATCTTTACATTAACTTACAATCTATCAAGCAATACTGGAGCAAGCTTTAAATATTAGCCACATTCTGTCAGGGCTGACTAACATTAAATCAGTATCAGTCTCATGTCTTGTAGGATCCACAGCTCATCTTCTTAAAACCACTTAAGATTTCATAATTAACTCAATTAAACAATGTAAGTCATCTCCTTGATCTTTGACATGAAGGGGTAATTTTCCCCCAAAATAGTACCTCTTTCCTTGACATGATTTAATCTGTGGTTAGAGTATTTAACAGGATTTCTTTCCTTCTTAGAAAATAAAATATACACCTTTCCAATATGAAAAACTCTAACTGATAATGCCATAGCTTACCCAGGTCAAAAGCATTTTTTTTAAGTTAAAAAAAAGAACCTAACTGCATCTTTGGACCTTATGTGTGGTAGTGTCCAGGGTCACTGGGACCCCTACTTGGCCAGTGTAGCTGGGTACCAATTAAAGACAGAAACCCAAGCATTCACTCAAAGCCCCTTCCCAGCTGTTCATCCTAGTGGAAGAAGCCATGAGTACAAACGAATGCGGCATTCTGCGGAGGGCTTTGGGGATAGGCTGCTTGAGAACATCAAAGTGGCTCACGTCCCCCGAGTATAAAGCCAGTGACTGCTCTCAGCTTCCATCCACAGTAGCCAAGGTCTGGAATCACCTGAGTGCCCGTCAACAGGGGATGAAGGGAACGTGGCCCGAACACACACAGGAGCAATACTCCACCACACAGCGGAGAGCCCTGTCATCCGCGGCAGCATGGATGGAGTTGGAGGACATTACGTTAAGCAAACGAGTCAAGCAAGGAAACGGCGCATGTTCTCACTCATAAGCAGGAGCTGAGAGCAGATCTCATGGAGGCCAAAAGTAGGTGGTCAACAGGGCCCAGCAGAGCCCACTCATAAGCAGGATGGGCAGAGGCTGGTAATGTGCACAAACACACAGCCTAATGGGAACACGAGACCTACTATTGATAAATCAGCAGGGGGATGGCAGTGGGTCATCTACTGTGTATTTCAAAACAGCTAGGAGAGAATAACTTAACATAACCAGCACAAGGAAAAGAAACTATTTAAAGTGAAAGACATCCCAAGTACACAGATTTCATCAATATAGGGGTGAATCAAGGTATCACATGCACTCTGAAAATATGTACGTATATTATGTATCAACAGAAACAAAAACCAATGACAGAACCATTTGCGAAGCATGTGCAGGAGAAGAATGGGAAGCCTGACATGGTGTGGCTGTGTGTCCCCACCCAAATCTCATGCTGAACTCTAACCCTATGTTGGAGGTGAGCCCTGGTGGGAGGTGATTGACTCATGGGGGTGGTTTCTAATGGTTTAGCACAATCCCCCAAGTGCTGTCCTCATGATCGTTCTCCTGAGATCTGGTTGTTTGGAGGTGCATGGCACCTTCCCCTTCACTCTCTCTCCCCTTCCAGCCATGTGAAGACATGCCGGCCTCCCCTTCACCTTCCACTCTGATTGTAAGTTTCCCCAGATGTAGAAGCCTGTACAACCCACAGAACTGTATGCCGATTAAACATCTTTTTTTCCTTATTACCCAGCCTCAGATAGTTCTTTATAGCAGTGGAACAACAGTACAGTCCTCAGGACCAGCAATGTTTTCCTTCTACCCAGCGGCCAACAAGGTCCTACACCGTAGCTGGTTTTCCAAAGCTTTGCCAGAATGCTGAAGCTGTTTTGGGGATACTAACTTTCCCCATCTCTGGCAAACCAGATGGGGCATCCTATTTGCCTCTTACCACCTTTCTCAGAGAAACCCCACCTCTGAAACAGCCTCCACCAGGGGCCTCCTTCAGCAGCAACAAAGCTGAGTGTTCCTTGCACTTCCCTTCTTCTGAACAAGTAAACATCTTAAGCTTGTTTTTCCATCTTCCCAGCTCACTGAAAAAAATATCTTATGCTTTCTATTTTCCTAACACACACATGGAAGAGAAGTGCCGTGAGGGCAGGGGCTCTTGTTTTCCCGGATCTGAGCCTGGCCCTCAAACACTAGCCGAATACTAACACGATATCCAGAGGCAGAAATGCAAATATCCATATGACTTCAAATACCCTAAGGACCTAACAGGCCGAGTGGCCCATGTAACTATGGTGTGCTGGGCCATTCAACTGGTGTCCAAATCCCTGTCCAAGTGAGCTCTTTAATTTCGAGACTTTTCAGACAGCTGTTTTGTTGTTGTTGTTCTGTTTTGTTTTTATGAAAGGGATATGTTACAATTATAATCAAGAATATCCCAGGCCGAGTGTGGTGGCTCGTGCCTGTAATCCCAGCACTTTGGGAGGCCAAAGTGAGCGAATCACCTGAGGTCAGGAGTTCAAGACCAGCCTGGCCAACATGTTGAAACCCCGTCTCTACTAATACAAAAATGAACCAGCCATGGTGGCAGGCACTTATAATCCCAGCTACTCAGGAGGCTGAGGCAGGAGAATGGCGTGAACCAAGAGGTGAGGCTGCAGTGAGCCAAGATCGTGCCACTGCATTCCAGCCTGGGCAACACAGCAAGACTGTCTCAAAAAAATAAAAATAAACCAATACTCCCAGTTAGTTCTTCACCAATGTCAGATACCTCAGTTTAAAGAAAAATATGAAAGCATGTTTTTATATTTCAGTGTTGAATTTAACCATATCTTTTAAGAAGATATGAAGATAGAACTTCCTCAAGGATTGGGGGAGAGAAAAGCAGTTAAGAAAATCTTAAAACCTCAGGAGAAAAACAAGTATGGGTTAAGACCTCAAGGCAAAACTTTTTCTTTGCACTTTGATTTCAAAAGAACAGAGATGCCCAAATTATGAACTCTCCCATCTGCATTTTATATTCGTCTGTGTCCTTTGAAAGGCTGGAGATGGGATCCCAGGTTCCAAAGTGCCTGGCCGTGGCTCACATCAGGCGGCATCTTTCACAGCCGTTTACTCCCCTGACTCTGCCTAGAGAGCTCTGTGGCCCAATTTACAAAAAAAAAAAAAAAAAAAAAAGTCCTAATTTACTCACGTTCATCACTTTCAGCAGAGTCTCAAGAAATGAGACAAATATTGAGACTCCACAGAAGCAAGTACTCTCTTCCAAAAAGTCAAGTGTCAGGTTCCCATGAGCCAGGCAGCTTGCTTACAGAAAGCACTGGCTGACTTGCTGGTTGAATGTTAAATGCATTTAAAATGTTAAGTGATCAAACGCCCCTCCTAGTGGGTGTGCGCGTTGAGCTGGCTGCAGTAGTGATGCAGACCACGTTCTTTCCTTTGGTTTTGCTTCAAGCAGAGCACCCCACACCCAGGAAGAGGCCGAAGGATGGCATCGAGGTCTAGGACAGATTTAAGGAGAGCTGCAGGCTGACTGCCTCATCTGCAAATAGTCTCTCATTTCAGAGAAAATCACTGAACAGAGTTCATAACACGTGAATTTTTAAAATTCATATTTCTAATTTCATCCCATTAGAACTTTTGAACCTCCACCTCCCACCTAGAGAACGTCAGCTCAAGCCGATCACAGCGCAGTGCGATTTTCTATAAATAATGTGCACGCCTGCATCTGAGCTGAGATGTGAATGTCTGGAATGTGCCTGCCAGGCCCAGGAGGAACTGCAGCAAGTGTGGGGATACAAGCCGCTAAGGAATCTGATTTGGAGGGAACTGGAGGCAACTAAAACTAGGTCCACTGGTTTTTCTTGGTAAGGTTTGACCAGGCAAACTGTTATCACTGTTGCTAATTTATGGTAATTGGCATGGGGACTTAACAGTAAGTAATTAGAGCAATTACAGAATTTGCTACTCAATTACAATGGCACAGATTCCTGAGAATGGAAGAACTGTTGCCCAGGAATAGAGTTCAAGAGGTCCTCCCCATGCTCCGAGGAACATGGCATTTCCACGCACCCCTGCTTTGGTCCCTGGCCACCACCATCCTGATCTCGGCCATCTGATGGCATCAGTCCCCAAAGCTGGAAACACCTGACACCTCTTGTCACCCTCCATCTGCCCTGCCTTCCTCCAGTCCGGGATATTCAGGGATGCCCACATACAGGACCAGGAAACCAGGGGTATCCCAAACCAGTGCCTGCATTCAAAGTCCTCCACGGCAGCACAATCACCAATGGCCAATACTCCCAGAACCTTCCACCTCAAAACGGGAGCACATCTGGATTCAAGCTGACAATGCTGCATTCTCTTTGCCATGTACACATGGAGGCATGTCAGGTTCCACCTAAAGGTATCAGGTTCCACGCTGGTCAGGAGCCCAAACCTAGTCACTCTGCATGATCTCAATTCACCATCCACAGAGAAGCCTGCAGTTTTCCTCTGGTGCACGGTGTGGATGGTGGATGGTGGATGCATTTCCCCTGAAGACTCGGAAACAGAAGCCTGGCCAAGGAGGCCAGTCACCCCAGCCGCTGCAAGGCCCGGACGTGACCCTCTGCTGTCTGCACACAGTACCCAAGTCTAGCAGTGCTGGCTCTGTGGTGGGATCCATCTGGGCCTGCAGAGGACCCGGGGCACAGGAACCGTGCAGCCTGGCTGCAGCCGGAGGCCTAAGGGATCCCCACGAGGCTCTCCAGCCTAGGTGCCCTCACCACAGGCAGAGCCATGCAAGAGAGTTGCCTGCTGAACTGGAAACGCCCCAATCTGCTCAGCCAACACAGAAAGACAACAGCCACCTACAGCTGCTGAGCCCCAAAACGTGGCCACTGGGCCTGAAGGGTTGAATCTGGAATTTAATCTGTGAAGTTCTTTTCAAATGTGTTTAGCTATGTAATCAAATCTTTATTCTAATTAAATTTAAAGGAGCCTCTGGCTATGGGCTCCCTTCTCGGGCTTCACAGCTCCAGGGAGTAAGAATGGGAGAGAGAGAGGCCCAGAGCCTCTCTGCATTCTCCACGTTAATTCAACAAGTCATCATAAGGAAAGGCACTCCAGCAGGAGAGGTGTACACGGGAAGAACGGGGTTGGCCCTGACAAGCATGACCCACATGGCATCACAGCTGCCTCAGGCAACAGGCAAAAGACAATGATGCCCACCTGGACAGGCCACCGGATGTGATGATGCACCCCCAAGCCCTAGTCCCACAGCAGCCAGAGACCACCCGCTGCTCATCCCGGGTGAAACAGGCAGAGCTACCCGAGCTATCAAAAGCAGGAAGAATTAAGGAAGCGATGCCCACGACACACGTGACACTCCTTGGAGACAGACACAGGCTTCGCTGTGAAAGTGCAGAGGACGGTGGAGTCCCTAGGCAGGCTGCTTCTTCCAACGATCAGGAAGAAACCAGATCCATTTCCTTGTAGGAGAATCATTTGTACCGTGATTAGAGAGAAGACAGAAGGTGGCTGATGTTATCAAATCATCAAGCACCTCACGGCTGCTTCTCCAAGGAAGGCCTGGAAACTTGCAGCCACCCGCGTAGGGGCCGCAGTGTTTACAATGGAGATACGGATGACCGAGGTCTGGCTTCCTCAGGGAAGCTACATTTGAACTTTCACCACTGAGGAATCGGTCATTTACAGTCACTCACCCTCAATGCAGAAGAGGGCTCAAGACACTGCACCAGACTTCAACACTCAGGGTTGGGGTTAGGGTCAGGGTCAAATTCACAAGTTTTACAAGATGTATTTCCTTGGGATGCCAGAAGAGATGCAGCTTCACACCCCCGACCTCCATGGTTTGCTTAGCCCCTTCACCAGTGGATCTCACCAACAGATGACACATCCATGCCTCATCCATGGCAGCACAGAAAACCACTTGGAAGACAGCCACTCCCACCAAGCTTCCTGACTTTGGTGTTTAAAATCTGCATCATTTAAAATCTGCATCTCATACGTGAGATTACACTCCTCCGAACAACGACATTGCCACTGTCATTTCACCCAAAAGGGCTTTAGGAAGTGACACGCGGTCCAGACGCCAGAGGTCGCCGGCCGCCTTACTCTAGCCTAATTCCTTTGTGCCTGTATGGAGGCTTCACAGATACAGCCCATTAATGACTGTATGAGAAGCTCAGGGCATAGACGAACTCAGTGCTGAATTTTTTCCATTTATCACCCTTTGTTTTGTCCAGAAGACAGCTGAGAAAGGCGGGGGCAGATCATCTCCTCCAGTGTAATGACTCTAGCCACTTCTCTTCACCCCAGGTCACCACTCAGTCAACACCCTTTTGAGAAACCAAAGCAATTCTGTTCCCTTCACTCTGGGTTCCAAGCACTAAATTCCTCCGTTTTATCAATTAGATTATCAAGCAGCCGTTTGTAATCTGGACTGCAATCTGATACGAAATTTAAAGCTAATTTAAGTTGCGGTAATAGCTCCTATTCACATTATAGATAAGGCATGAATGAAAACTTTAATCTGTTCATAGGACCAACTTTGTAAACAAACCAATTATTCAAGCAATGATTGTCTTCAGTTAGATGCAAATTACTTTGCTCATAAAAGATTTTCCAGTAGGAATTTTTAAATCCATGGTCTGTCTTTTCTGAGCCTGTCTCTGCACCTTCCCCTGAGTGCACAGCAGGACTTCTCAGGGCATCCCATCAGCAGACCCACTGAAGAGAATAAGCCCGCAGCCCGCAGCCCCCAGCCCAGGAATCAAGTCCGAGCCCCAGCAGCCCCTCGTCCAGCCGGGGCTTCCTCACCAGCACAGCACCCAGAGGTCTTCCAGGTTTAATGCCACGTGTGCGTGGAAAGTAGAGTGCTGGAAGGAACACAATAGACATTCAACAATGCAAATTCCCCCCTGGAACAGCCCAGCAATCCTCTACCTTCCCCAAAGTACCCATGCTAGGCAGGCGTAGAGTCCAATGGGGGTGCCTAGGAATCGGCATTTAACACTATTCTGATGAATAAAAGTTTGAGAGGTCGGTCAGCGAGAGGCTGTCGTGGCCTCCACTCATTTGCAGGCTCTGAAGAGACACAGATTCAGGTAACAGGCCAGACAGGACAGGACAAGGATGAGGAGGTGGAGGGCAAATTCCATGGACCACCATCCGCCCCGCCATCCCCACTGAGACTCCGTGATTTAAAGAGAGGCAAAGCCAGGGAGAAAAGATGCCCGCACCACACGAGCGACTGAGTTTTCACCTAAAGCACGCAGCATGTGGCTGAGGGCCAAGGTTGGGCAAGCCAGGAGCACAGAACGGGGTTCACTGGCCCAGAGGTGTCTCCCACACCCACACCCCGTGCAGACCTCCCAAGCACTGCCTGTGTCTCCTGCCTGGTTTAGTTCCTCCCCGCCTTCTACTGTGTTGGTTTCTCAGCCGCCACCCACCACCACACAACCCTCTCTACAAGCTTGGTGGACTGAAAAGAGCGGGGGCGGGTAAGATCTGGGCTCTGGGGCCAACGTCCTGCCTGAGACATTAGTTCCAACCCACCTAGCTGTGATGTGAGCCCCCGAGATTTCTCAAAGGTGAGATGGGAAGGTAACTGAACCCACTCACCAGGACGGCTGTGCAGACTGAGATTACATATAGCCACACCTCGGCATCCACCACACGTGGGACCCCAGTCGTGTTGCCCCTGATGGGAATCCCTCTATCTATGCCCCTTCTGCTACCAGAGCCAACTCCCAGCAGTAGCTGTGGAGGGTGCATCCTCTATTCCCACTCCACTCCCCTCCCATCGCTCCACGCCGTGACCTGCCACGCAGCGGCCACCAGCAAATCCGGCCCCACTGGATAACCGACCACCAGCCCCCCCCTCACTTTGGGGCGTCTTCCACTTGCAGTTCCGAAGCAGGCCGAGAAACCGCCCTCAAGGGCAGTCACCTGTTCCTTATTGCATGTAATGACCTGCCACGCAGGACCACCAGCAAACCCAGCTCCACCATCCAGGCTCCTGTGGATTAACCGAACCCCCACCCCCCACCTTGGAGCGTCTTCCACTTGCGGTTCTGAAGGGGGCCGAGAAACTGCTCTCAAGGGCACTCACCTGTTTCTTATTGCATGTAATGACCTGCCAAGCAGGGCCACCAGCAAACCCAGCTTCACCGTCCAGGTTCTGGTGGGTAACTGCCCCCGTCCCCCGCTTCCTCCTGGGGTGTCTGGGAGGCTCAGAAACTGCCCTCCACGGGCACTCACCTGTTCCTTATTGCACTAATACCTCATTTACAGAAATCCACTTTGACTTTCCAGCACTGCAGTTGTAACAATTTAGCAATCCTGCTTGCAAGCTACAAGAGCTTGAGGTCACGTCCACCTCACCAGTATCCCAGAGACCCAGCACTATCCCACTGTGTTTAAAATTCCAAAATACTCCTTCAAAATGCTACTGGCATTTGCTTTGCACATAAAATGCTAACAACCTTCAAGTGAAACAAATATCTTCAACAGTTTGGTACAACAACATGTGAGTTACACATCTGCCAAGTTGTAAAGCCTCATGCATTTATAACATTTTATGTACGGTCAAATGATTCATTAATATAAATTATGAGAATCTCTAAGAAACAGGTTTTTTCTGGCATTAGATGACCAAAGGAAAACTGGGTTCTGGCTGGCTTGCGGGCCTGTAGAGGCAGACATATCTGCTGACACAACCAAGCTCCTTCCCACTGATGTGGCCTCATCCCAGGCCCCTCACCCGGATGCCTGCAGGCCCCTGGAGGAGCAAGCTGACCTGTCCACATTTCTCAAATGCACAGCTGTTGCTCACACTGCAGATAGAGTTCAAGGCACGAGCAGGCCACCATGCTAAATATACCACGCAGCGTCCACGCCAGGTGACGGTGGTTTTCACTCCATCCCAAAGCCCCAGGTATGAGTTTACAGCCATGATTACCACATGGATTTTTAGACCCTCAAGACATACTTTGTTTCCTTTTATGCAACAAAGTTAAAAGACTATCACTCAGATATAGGCTCTGAAACTGTGGAATTATTATTTGGGAACAGAGCCTCTGCCAGATCAGGATTAGCACTTGGGACAACACCCCGTGACCTCGGTCCACACAAACCCATCCAGACCAGAAGCCTCCCGCACTGTCATTTCTGTGGATTTCTGTAAACGAGGTATTACTGCAATAAGGAATAGATGAGTGCCCTTGGAGGGCAGTTTCTGAGCCTCCCAACCACACGGCCACGTTCAGGCTGAAGCCGCACCACCTCCAGAAACACTGTCCGTCGCCGAGGTGTGCCTGGCTTCTCCCTTTTTCCAAAACTTAACAAAACCTGAAAAGGACAGGTCTGTGTAGAAAAACACAAACTACTTGCGATTCCTCTTCCCAGTTCAGGCTGTAGGAAGCTCGTCTCGGCCCTCACCGTGTTCTGACTGTGGCTTGGTTCCCATAAGAAATAAAGTCAGAATTCTAGTCCCTGTCTCCTGGGCAGTGTGGCAGGCATACATACCTTCAGTTATATGAGGAAAGGCGTGGCGAGCCCCCTTCCTTCAGTAAAACTGCACAGTTCCCAGAACCCCGATGCCATCCCCCTCACACCACTGTGAACACCTGGACAGAGCACATTTCAATGCGTGCACATTTGTGGGCTAGTTTTCTATTTCTCCACTAAATCACCCCAAATTTAGCGCCCTAAACTCTGACTTATTTTCTCACATTTCTGGAAGCTGGAGTCCAAAACAGGTCCCACCATCTAACGTCGAAGTGGCGGCAGGGCTGGCTCTGGGGAAGCCACCGTCTCCTTGCCTCCCGCAGCCTCTAGAGGCTTCTGCATCCCCTGGTCCATATGGCACCCACTGTCTTCAGGACCCACAGCGGCTCTGACGCCCCCTCAACTGGAAGACGCAGAAATGTCAGGAGCCCGGGAATCTAGTGCTAAGGCCAAGCCTCCCCACCCTCCCAGCTCCTCACACACTCCCGTGTGAGCTAATATAGATTCCACTTTAACCAGTGTCACCTGTGTAAGGGGTAAGTGCCCAGCTGTGAACTGGTTAACCTCGCCCACACAAACTCCGAGAATAAACTCACAGGCCATGGACCACTCCACAAGCAATAAGTGACCACCTGCTCAGGGACCTCCATGCCCCAGCAGAGCCCTCCGGTACCTCCTTGTGAGCTCAGACTGGCAGCAGGGTTCTGCAGCGCCAGAGGGCCCTGGATAAAAAAGACAGCTCCCATATCGGGAGGCACCGCCCGCGGTTGGGTTCCCAGTACTTTAATAGCCCAGGTGGACAAGCCGGGGCGCATGCAACCCCATCACCAGAATAACGGCTGCACGTGGCGAGTGCACGGGTGGCCACCACTCAGCCCAGCTGGCCGCGCAAGGCACATCACCACCGTGACGCCCAATCAGATTAAACTGCTGGAACAGTCCCAGCATCGGCCCCCAAGAACATTCTGGATCACAATTCAGAGTAGTGATTGCGATCAGGGCCACATGTGGCTGAATGTTTTTACAGGAGGACACCACAGCTGGACTGACGCCACAGCTGGATCTGGCTGGACTGAGAGCATTTCCCACTGTACATTCTTACAACACCATTTTATTTGCGCTTTATTAAACTTCTATGGCTTTTTTCTGCTTATCTACTTTATGGGAGTGTTTCTTGTTCTTATGACTGCGGTGATACTTCAAGCTACAACTATCAATGTGTAAATTAGTTTGGAAGTCGCCTTATCATTAAACATTTCACAAGCAAGCAGTCAGAGGCACCTAACCCGGAGGCCTCTTTTCTTCTCTGAGCCAAACCTACCTTGGACTCAAAGAAAATGGCACATGGAGAGGGGCTAGATCTCCAGCGCCCATTCCTAGGGAGCCTCCTGGGGAGCAGATATGGAGGGAGAAGCCCTGGGTTAAGGCACTGTCGTACTAAAGAAAAGTCTATTTGGGTAATGTAAGCACCAGACTTAAGAGATTAAGCAAACCATGAAAAGAAACTACTAACCACACCTTCTCCAAAACAGAACTAAACTCCCTTTAGTTTGAATTGGAAAAGCAGAAGTGATGATCAGGATACAAAAAAAAAAAAAAAAGAAAAAAAAGAAATGACACAGTATCTGAACACAGGAGAATAATCAAGGGCCACTGTCTCTTCCTGTGTCAGTGGGAGCCTCGCATCTAAGCTGGATTTAGAAGGTTGCTACTTTGGACTGAAAGGTATCCCCAACTCTAGTTTGTAAGCAAGTGGAGCAGAATGCTTCAATTATTTCAAGGTTTAGCGGTAAAGCTCTGCAACTCTCACAACCATTTTAATTGGTGTGAATTTTAAAGTGACTCAATCTGTTGGCTGGAGTATCTAACGGCTTAACCACGGGGTCACGTTGGAAAATTTTTCCAATTGCTTTTGTTTTTCCTACTGAAGATGCATTTGAACGTTCTTGTAGTTTGCAGTTGGCTGGTTCTGATGTTTGGTCCTGAGGAGGCCCAAGTATCCGTAGAGGAAGAATCTGAAACCTCAAGCCACTCGAGTGCTGTCTGGGCAGATGGAGACCCCAACCCGAGGGCCACTGACGGGCTCAGCATGGGCGCAGGGCCGCCCGATGCAACAGGCCACGTATTTGCCGGTTACAAAACATCATAAGCACACACCCCCAGGTGTGCACACACGCTCTGTACACATCTGTCCCTATCAACACCAGCACACACCCCCAGGTGTGCACACACGCTCTGTACACGCTCAAGTCTGTCCATGCCAACGACAGCATACACCCCGAGGTGTGCACACATGCTCTGTACACATCTGTCCCTGCCAATGCCAGCACACATCCCCAAGGTGTGCACACACATTCCATACGCGCTCACATCTGTCCCTGCCAACACCGGCATACACCGCCAAGGTGTGCACACACGCTCTGTACACACTCACATCCCTCCCTGCCAATATGAGCACACATTCCCAGGGGTGCACACAGGCTCTGCACATACTCATGTCTGTCCCTGCAGCCTGAGTCAAACAGTCACAGAGAGGCAGAGGAGGAGGAAGAAGGATGCGATGGGCACTAAGGTCCTGGGCCAGTTCCCCTCCCTACCTCGGGAGAGACCCCTCATGTGATCCTGCCATCACTCACCCTTCCGCCTCCATCCTCCATCCTCCCACAGGGATCAGGAGGATGCCCACTGCACAGAGCTGTGATGAGCATGATCAGAAGATGGCAGGAGCTCACGCCAAGGTGCTGAGCACGGGGCCTACGGAGTGCTTCTTTCTGCTGTGGCTGACATCATCAAACAGAGACTGACACAGCTTCTGCAGAGAATGCCACTTGCTAAGAAACTGAAACGTGTGACCTAGGAGCCTGTGAAGGTCTAAGAACAAACCAACAAACCAAACGGTTTTGTTTGTTTTTCAAACACCATAGCCTGTTTTTTCTTTTTTTTCATGCTCTACCTTGGGTATCCTTTAGTTTAATTTCAAAGTAAGTCCAATAATTACACAAAATCACAGGACTGAGCATGGAGCATTGTTTCACTTCATGTCCTCCAGCCTTTAGGACACATTAAGGAAAGACATGATTCCAGGATTCCCATTAGAAAGGCTGCCCTGAGGCACCTGCTGGGGCAGCCAAATTGCAGCTGTTGATGCTGCCCCCAAGCTGCTTGGATGAAGCAGAAGATTCCGGAGGTCTCCTTTCTTCTGCCCCTTGTCCAGGAGAGAAGGTGGGGGGAGAAAGGTGAGAGAAGATAGGAAGAAGGAGAGGGGAAGGAGGGAGAGAGGAGGGGAGAGGGAGGGAGAGAGGAGGGGGGAGGGAGGGATAGGGAGAGGGAGGGAGGAGGGGCATGTTCCATCCACCAAGGCAGCTACACTGCAGAGAGAATGGAGGGTGTGTTGCCTCTCAGGACAGCAAGTTCAAGCTGTTTATAATTGTTAGCATAAACAGTGACCAGCTGAGGACAGGGCTGTCATTGGAGTTGACGTTTTATTTTCATAGTTGATATTGGGGACCTGGACCTAAAGCAGCGTGCCTTGCCCTTTTGCCAGATGGGCCTATGCTTCTCTATACTTGAGTCTATTTGACTAAATACCCGATATTGACTAGGAATTATGACGTGTAGGATACCCCTTACCACAGTAACATCAAACTCATATTCTAAATGCAATTTATTCAGGGACTGGCTTCTAACTCTGGGTGGGAATGTTAAGCTCAGTCCAGTTCAATTCAGTAAGCATTTATCAAGAAACTCCTAGACCAAGAGCTGTGTTAGACACTGGGTATGGGGTGATGGGGATACGAAGATGTGGAATTAGAACTCGAGAAGCTCAAATGTTTCCATTTAATTCCCTAATGCAATTACTAAGCTTCAACCTGATGGCTGTAATGTCTAAATTCACTTTTTCTTTATTCCAGTTCTACATAACAAAGCACAAATAATCACAGAGGAATGATTCTGTGTTGGACTATTCAGTGGACAGAGAAGAGCATTCTGACCGGCGTGAGACACTGTCTTCCTTCCCAGGGAGCCCGTGAGGTGGCTGCACAGAGCACACGCGTGAAGATTCAGGAACACGAGCATCAGGTGATGGGAGGGGCACGGAGGCAGCACCAGAAAGATGCCTGCCGAGAGGCCACTGCAGCCAGGCCGGCCGGGAAGGTCACGGGAGTGGGCGCAGGCATCTCCCTCCAGCCGCACTTGGTTTTCATGAGGACGCGTGCACGGAAGGGGATGACACCGAAATGCTGTGGCGCTGAGGGAAGGAAGGGAGGGACACAGGGCCGACGGCTGGCCCCCACCCCTTCCATCCCTGCCCCTATGAACGCTGCCAAAATCAGCCCCAACGGGGAGAAATGAGGTGGGTGAAAGAGGTGGACAGACTTGGCTTCCATGGAATTCACAGATTCCAGTCATTAAAAATCCCTTCTGAGTTTTCACCTGGAAAACTTTGCCAGTGTACTTAGGGACAAGAGGCGGAAGATGAAGCCAACACAATTGGGCTCAAACTGCCACCCTTCTCCTTCTCTCTTCATCCACCACCCTCCCTGGGCCCCTGAGTGTGAGAACCAGGAGCTGCACAGCCCAAGGGTGCAGCCCCTGACCAGAGGAGGGAGCCGCACGGCGGGGCCCCCAGCACGTGGATGGCAGGATCTGTGCTGTGTCAGTCCCAGGGCCCCAAGCAGAGAAGGCCTGGGGCTCCCAGCTGAAGTTTTGCTGTCTACTCTCTCACCAAAGTCGAGAAGGACTGAGTGGGACCAACGCTGCACCTGGCGGCTCCTCAGTGGCTGCCGATGTGGTCCTCACGCTGCAGGTGAGACCCTCTAGGGAAGCCCAGAGAGTGGCGAGAATCACAGCCAGGAGTGCTCCAGTTGCCCCAAAACTCCAGCATAGCCTGAGGAAGGCAGCGCCCGCTCAGATACCCGTGCAGGCTTGTGTGGCACACTGGTGAGGCACACAGCACCAGAACATGGCACTTTAAGTGGCTTTGTGGGGTGTAGGAACACAAAGTGTGGTCTGGAGTGGCTCAGAAGTCACTCCCACCAGCCTGTGGGACCCGGACGGCCCCTTTGGACGTGGCTGGAGTCTCTCCAGGGCGGGCTCCAAAGTCCCAAGGATGAGGTGAGCGTCGGTCTTGCTCTGAGGAAGGCCCCTGACAAGTATCCTGAACATGCAGGTACACAGCTGGCTGACTCATCTGAAGGGACCTGCTGAGCTACGAGCTAGGGACAGCTAGAGAAAACTGCGTGAACCTTTGTGACTACTCACAGGTAGGTAGCTACTGCCTGAGACACAAAGGTAAAGAATTAACCTGAAACTGCATCTTATAAAACTTATTTTTAAATGATGGCGCTTAATTGAAAAGACTCCCAAAGAATACTGCATTAGAAAGTGACAGAGTGAAACCGTGAGGCTGACCACAGGAGTCCCTGGAAATTTCACCAAATGTTGTGTCAAAACTGGGAAACAGAAGAACTGCACCTGATGAAACATTCCATTAATCACTCGAGTCCTCCCCACATACGAAGCTATGTAAAAAGTGTTCCCAGAAGGTAAAGTGAGCAGGAGGGCTGTGAACACACAAAGAGAGAGCCACTTCGTCCACGGACCACAACAAAAGAAACGCTAATGAGTGCCGACGACACGCTGGAGTCCAGGGCTCTGGGCGCAGCTGGGACGGGGACACTCAGGGTCCCACTGTCCAGATGGGAAACCAGGGTGGAAACACCAGGGAGCCTGTCCCAGGGTGCAGAGCTAGTGAACAGTGGTTCATACTGCGACAATCCCAGCTGCCAGGCTCTGGGGCTCCTCGGGACAGAATCCTGTTGACTTCACTCTGGGGTGCGAGAGGCGGCAGCATCCCCCAAAGGCACCTGGAGAAGTGGTGTTACCCTCCATCCCCTGTCCCCGGCGTTACCCTCCATGCCCCTGTCCCCGGCCTTACCCTCCGTCCCCCTGTCCCTGGTGTTACCCTACTTCCTCTGTCCCCAGTGTTGCTCACCATCCTCCTCACCTCCAGGCCCCTCTCCCTGTCCTCCCTCGTTTTCCTGTTCAGCCAGAGCACATCACATGTCTCTTCCCTTTTCAAGAGGCTCAGCTGCACCCAGAGGCATTCCAGCCTATTCGGGATGGGGCACACACCCTGGGGAAATGCCAGCACAGGGCCGGAAGGGCCTGAGACCCTCTCACTGTCGCCCAGGAAGGATGGAACAGCCCACGGTCACGCTGATTGTCAGGCAGGATGAAAAATTCTGTGTTCAAAATGTTCTTTTCACTGGAACTGTTCGGACCATTCGTGAACGAATCAGTTAAATACCAGCAAGGGCCACTCCCACTTATTCTCTGGCTACAGTTTTCCACCCACCAGCAACCACATTCCTAGGAATTATCCCTAACGCAGAATCAGCACCTTGTGCCTTTTAGGAAAACCTCTTTCCCTCCAGCTTTGTCCTCCTTCCACAAAAGGTGCCTCTGACTGCCTCACTGGACGTACCAGGATTTCACTCGGCTACGGAGGAAAATCTGCGTGGGGCTCAGAGATGGGTGGTCCCCGCATGGGCAGCAGCTCTGTGACATCCTCCGAGGAGCCTGGCCCAGGCCTGCCTCACACGCCAGGACTCTGCCTTCGGGCTCTCGGGCCCCCGAAGCTGCTTTCCCTCCAGGTGTCATGCCCCGGGCAAGAAGGCCGGACAAGGGCTCAGGGCTGCTGTGGGTCGGGAAAGCCTCCTGACACTTCTCTCTCCAGGATCCCCCCTCGGCATCCCAGCATCTGGACCTGTGTCACCAGCCGCTCCGCCGTGCAAGAGAATTGGATTTTCAGCTGGGTGTGCTGCTTCCCTAAACAAAGTAGGGTGTTGTTACTGAGGAAAAAGGAAAAAGTTGGCATCTTCTTGGCAACCCCGCGACATCCAGCCACCGGTTCTCATCACCCCAGAGATGTCCACCCAGGGCAGATAGTGTCTTCAACCAAGCGCCAATGACCCAGAAATGCAATAATTAGTACACTATCACCAGAATCACCCACTCCTTCACCTTTACACCCAAGAAAAACATGTTTGCCTGGTAAAGTAGATGTCCAGGAGGTGTAAGGAAACCCCAAGCCTGCTTTAAGCCTCAGACTTTTGAGACCGTTGAGGGCCATGCACACAAGAGCAAGGCTGCACCCGAAGGCTCTGCTCCTGCCGGACGTCATGAACAGACCACACGGCTCAGTCACATGGACCCTTCCAGGACTTCACGACAGGGACCTCCGTGGTACACGCAATGACTTGCACTTCGTTCAGCCTCAAACAGACCACGCCCTGGTTATAGGGTCGGTGTTCCACCTCCTGCTGTCAGTCACCCACCTCACCGAGGGTCTGTGTCTGCATCTGGAATAACTTTGCTGTTTTACCCGGGTACTAAAATGCAGTATCGCAATGTTTAAAGGTCTTTAAATATCAACACTCCGGGTGCAGTTCTTGTCACTTTAATGTGGTCACTCCATGCAGGCCTCACTCACAACTCTGAGGTAGCTCATACCTTCCCTACCTAACCAAGGAAGAAACGGAGGCATGGAAGGTGCAGCCCCTAAGGAGCAAATTAGGATTGAAACCAGTGATCTTCATCACATGCTGATCTACCTCTCAGACTGAGATAACGTTCAAAATTAACCAGGTAGAACAGCGTTCCATAAATCAGCTGGAAATGGTCCTTGTGGATGGGCCTGTGGTTACTCTCTGAAGAACAAGACCATTAGCCCAAAAATCCACCTGTGTCACACTCAAATGTTTACATATCCAATTATTTTTAAAATAACCCAATCAAGCATGTTCACAACCATTTAGAGCCATATAGATTGTCTGCTTTGCTGACAATTAACCCAAGACCTCTGTCGGCAAAGGGCACGGTGCCAGGTCCAGAGAAGGTGGGACAGAGACACAAACAGGAACCTCTCCATCCCTGGAAGCCTCGCTCTGATGGGTCCGTGAGGACATGGTACAGACCGGGGGGCACAGGCAGACGGCAGGCCAGGAGAAGGGGCTGCATTGCCGGGAGGCAGTGCTTTGAGCTCTAATGGATGGAGCACTGGTAACCAGTGAAGGTGGAGAGAGGGCACCCGTCTGAGAGGATGAAGAAGTCACAAAGCACAGCCGGCCTCGGGGAACCAGAAGCCACAGGGACATCAGGTTGGGTGCTGCTGTCTGCCGGCCACCGGCTGGGGGACTGTACTGCGCCTGGAGGGACATCCCTGACACTCCCCACCAGATGCCAGGGGCACCCCCAGCCCCAGGTGAGAACCACGGATCCCATGGTGAATGACGCCAGCCTGTGGGAAGTGGGGCTGGGACAGCTCTGCACAGCTTAATAGGAAAGTTGGGTTCTATTGTGTGGGGTTTTGGTCACGCCGATGGCTAGTCAGGGCTGTCCATCAGGAAGTGATTTGGGGACAGACTAGAGAAGGGGCTGCCAAGGCCAGCGGGGCATTCACTGCCTGGGTCCAAGGAAAAGGAAATAAAGGCTGGCGATGTGACAGTGGGGGTGAGCACAGAGGGAAGAAACTGGTGGAGACACAGCGCTGGCCCCGCACAGGGCTTTGAGCAGCTACCCGGGGGTCGTCCTATTAATTCTCCTCATGGCCTCAAGAGGCAGCTGTGAGGATCCCTCTCCTGAGGACAGAACTGCTCCAGAGCCACACAGCGAGGATCCACAGAACCAAGATCCGGGCCAGCTCCAAAGCAGGTGAACTTGACCCCTCACCCATGGTCCTGAGGCAGGGATCGGAGACCGCTGGACACACAGACACAGGAACTGCAGGAAGGGGAAGCAGACGCCCCGGACCAGTGGCAGGACCCAGGGTTTCTGCCCTCCAGGGCCACTGGGACCAGCCACTGCACAGGTGGACACACGGTGCTTTAAAGCATGCAGTGGGAAGGATCCCTCACTCTCAGGGTGGAGACAGCAGCTCGATCGGGCCAGCGTCCCTGCTGGGCACAGCCTGAGCCACACAGAATGCTGAGGTGCCCCAACGTTGGGGTGCTCAGATCCACTCAGCTGAGATCGTGGTGCTTTCTGTAACCACCCTCATTTCTTTATGGTATAGATCTGGACTCCATCCTTTGCAATGTGTGGGATTCTAGGAAGAGGCTGGCCAGCCAGGGAAGTGTCTTTGCCCCTGTCCTAGTGATGACGAACTTGGCTCCCCACAAGGGCAGCCCGTTCACCACTGTGACCCCCGGGGACCACGCCTGCACCCACCTTGCTGAAGATAATTCACTTCTCATCCGTGAAAGAATAAAGCTGGACTAACTCAATTTCACACTCACTTCCAACTTTAACAACTTGTGTTAGGAAATCAAAGACAAGGACTCTGACCACGTCACAAACCCAGGAAGCAAAACTCAAGACTAACGGAATGATGCCACCTTCGCAGTTCCGAGCTTTACTAGTTGTTTTTGTTTTCTGGTCTGTTTTTCTCTTTTGGTTTAAATAATTAAAGATCCTCGTTGACAAGTAAAAAAAATTTTCTATGAAACTAAAAAAAGTGGTTCTAATTAAACTTTTACATATTCTTCCATATACTTTTAAAAACAGTTGTAATTACAGCTCTACTTACTGTTAAGTACTTTAACTAAATGAAAAGTTAATTATACAGACTGGCAATTATAAAAAATAAGGCTACATATTCATGGCATCATGAATATTTAATAAGAACTCTTTGATTTCATTCAGACCAGGCATTCTGTGCTAATAGGCTCTCAGCTGTCTTGAAAGAATGGTGAAATTTTAAAATTACTTTTGTACTTAAACGTTTCCCCAAAGTGAAGCACAGCGGCTAACATCCATCGTGGTGTCCAGCAGTGCGACCCGCCCTACTATGGCCGACACCCTGATTTACGAGGGCTGCACCTCGGGACTGTGCTAGTGCAGAGAACGTTCAGGAAACACACCAGGTGGCAGGAGGGGGTCTTGTCCTCAAGGAACCTCATGAGTCTTGCTAGGGGGACAAAGAGCAAGACAATGAAACCGGCAGCCACGAAATCCGGACAGCGATGCCAAGGCCTCGCCACGCATACCTGCTGGCTGGCACCTCCCTGAGACCCGTCTGGCACAGGCAGCAGCAGGGTCCGGCCCTTGGAGCACAGGGATGGCAGAGCAGGGCCATCAAAGCGGGTGGCATGCCGACAGCGGCTTCTCCGCAAGAGCTCCTGGCTGTCAGGGAGCTGAGGGCTCCCCAATGGGAAATTCTAGGTGAGCTCCAGGGGAAAGCGGGTGGGAGGCCCGTCTCCTCTGCCCCCATCTCCTCTGCCCCAACCCTGGAAGAGGGTCAGATATCAATGCTAACTCTTGTGCTGACTCAATTAATTCCAACAATTCCGAAAACAAATTTGCTTTAAGTATTAATTTCCTAAAAAGAACTAACATGAGTTCAAATAATTCACATAATTAAAATGATTTTAATTGTTAATTTAATTAAAACATCTCCGTTTTCACAGCATCATGTACCTTGGTACTTTCTCCTTATTGCCTTTCCCATCTTCCAGGGCAGGTTTCCTTCCACCCAGGGCAGCAGCGACTCTGGTGTCTCGGGTGTTCCCAGGCTTCCGTCAGCCCCTGGGGGGCTTACAGTTCTGCAGCGGTCTCCATCCTCATTAATCTGCATAAGAACCTCCGTCCCCAGAGATGTCCTGTGGCCCCATGGCCACATCTGACATGCAGCTAAACCCTGGGCGTGTCGCCTGGTGACAGCAGATGACAAAACTGTGGGCAAGGTAACACCTCTGGGCAACGACACTCTTAATGAGTTTTTTACAAGACCATTCTTTAATGAGTGAACCCTGACAGGAAACATTAAAGATTGTTTTTAGCTATTTTTATATCCAGACAAATCTTTATCAAACGTTCGCTCAATGCTAAATGTCACTTCTCCAGCCAACCCCTTTAAGAATACCCAAAACTTAAGACTGGAATGACGCTTTCAAACACATACTCTCTTCATGCATTCCCAGGAGCAGAGAGCAGCTTAATGTTTTCGGAATACACGGGCATGAAGTTTGGCGAAGGCATTTTAATATTTTTACCTGAATATTTTAATAAAATCAAAAGATCATTTTCACTCTAATACTCTACTTAGAATGTAATTTTCCATTAAATAATCAATGTTCAGTAACCCACATGTTGATAAACTTTTGAAAACCTTAGAAAGTATTAAGTATAATCAAAGATTACTGTTAATTTTCAAGCTGGCAAGAGCCTGTGTCAGGGAACACAGTTGAGATTGAAGAGATAAAAGCATGATGATTTTCTTAAAGAAAAGCAAAATTCGTAAAAGAGACCACGTGATTATATAAAGAAACACAGAATCCGTTTTTAGAAATGGCAAATATTGACCACAGAACACCAGTGATGAGAGAGACAGTTCAAAGGAAGAATTCACGGTGGCCCAGCATAGATCAGGTGTGGGAGGACAGAGAGGTGATGAAATGATCCTCCTTCTAACTTCCCAGAAAGGCACAAATGGCCAGCACTGTAACTGAAGACCACGCAGACACCGGTGTGAACTCAGACTCCATGGCCAGCACCGTAACTGGAGACCACATGGGCAATGGTGTGAACTCAGACCCCACGGCCCACACCATAACTGGAGACATGGGCACCAGTGTGAACTCAGACCCGATGGCACCTGTCTGGGCTGCTCCAGCCACCACCAGAACCTGTTCTGCAGCTGAACTGGAAGCTGATTCTGGAAGGAACTGAGGAGCATGAGGACGACATCCTTCTACCTCAACAGGGATCAATTTTTTAATGATGTCTTTCTTTTAGAAAACTGTTAATAAAATACTTTGTTCTAAAATGACCAGGATTTCAGCAGCCTCTACATTCCTTCATGTCAATCAAAGCTTAGCCACGTGGGTTACTTCACTGTTCGCGACACCCTTTTCAAATAAAACCCGGGGCCGCCTGTGTACCCAAGAGCCTGGGCACTGAACGTTCAGAGAAAACGTCCACGGCGAGAGTGTTCACGTCCCAGCGGTGCGGTAGAGTGGATGGGGGGAGTTCCAGCCACAGGTGGCCACACCTCCCCTGCCTCTGGCCAGTGCCCACTGCTCACGCACTGCCTCCTCGGCCCATCCTGAGCCACGGGGCCCTCACGTAACCAAGGCCACTGCAGTACCTCCAGGAACAAACTGGTTACAGGTGGACTGCTCTCTACGCAAGGTACAAAGATTGTTTTTAAAACTGCTTGTCCCTGGAACTTATCCCAGTCACAGGCTAGATTAAGAAAACTGACTAAAAACAGTAGGAAGAAAAACTCACTCTACCCATTGAGGCAGGAGAAATGCACACAGCCTCTGAAATAACTGCAGAGGAGTTTTCCTGGGTTAGGTAAGCGGTGGGGCGACCTTACCCCATAGCAGGGTGATGGCACAGGGTGGGAACCAAGGAACATCTCTGAATAAATATAGGAAAATGCACTCAACTCCCAAACAGAGAGAGAAACTGCTTTTTTCCTTAAAAGCTTCTCTCTTTTATTCTCAGAAAGACTCTCTTTGGTGTCTTGACTGCTGAAGGGACAAGCCTGTCATCCCCAGAAAGCCGCCCTGGACAGTCTCCAGATCCTACGGCCCTCAGGTCCACCTTGCCTACTGATGATCCCACATTACGAAACCTAATCATCAGAAAAAGCCTCCCAGTCCGCAGCTCACAAGTCACATTTTATTCAGGGAAATGCTAATAAAAACCTGGGGCTCTGCGTAAACGCTGTCCCCTAGGTACTGAGGCTCCATGCAGATGGCACACAGGGAGACAGGCCTCACCCCTTCCTGGCGCCCCATGTCTCTCCTCACATTTTATTAGCTGAGTTTTGTGGCGGTTTGTTACTTTTAAGCTGCCTGTCCAAGGCAGCTGCACTAAACTACTTGTCCAGGGCAGATCCACTCATAATGACCATCAGCTCAGAGTTGGAAGTAGCACTGGAGAATGAGGTGGTTTCAGGGCACTATGCTTCCCTGCCCTCTTTTCCAGGGATGCCAAGTACGTTTCTGCCATGGCTGATGATGTCAATACTACACTAACATTAGTTCAACGGCAGGCCACCAGTTAATACTTAATGAACAATGCCCTTAAGAGCAAAACCCCATCTCTACCAAAAATACAAAAAATTAGCTGGACATGGTGGTGAGCGCCTATAATCTCAGCTACTGGGGGACTAAGGCAGGAGAATTGTTTGAATCCAGGAGGCAGAGTTTGCAGTGAGCCGAGATTGCACCATTGCACTCCAGCCTGGGCAACAAGAGTGAGACTCCATCTCAAAACAAACAAACAAACAAAAAAAGAAAGAAATAAAGAAACTATTCTCACGACAATGTCAACATCTTCAGTTCTTCCCGAGGGTAGCATAAAATTATCACATACAACGTAAACCCAATTAGATCAACGTTCTCTCTCCACCGATCCATACCTAAGTCCTTATTTCAAACTGGCCCCCGATTTTTCAGAATTTAAGAAGACTGAGAGGAATAACCATGAACAAGCAAGGTTTACGCAGACGTCAGTCTTCCCAACTCTCACTCAGGAGCTCACCCCAAACTCCTCCTGTGGAATCAGCCTGGATAACAGTCCCTGATGGCTGCACAAGAACAGAGGGTCCCACGAACCCACGACAGACCCCACCATTCAGCCCCAGGCAGAGGAGGGAGGCGGACGGTCACAAAAGCCGGAAAAGCAGGGAACTGTGATTCATCTGACTTAATGTAGGCGATTGGGCTAAAAAACAAGGCACATCCACCAGTGAATGGGATGAGCTCCCAGCTGTCTGCACAGAGGCTGTAGATATGAAGGAACTCACTTCCCTGCACAATGAAGTCCATCAGCGTCTCCACATCGACCGCACCTGGGCTCTGCTCACCCCTCACAGACTAGGATGACAGTGGCCGCATCTGGGCAGAATGTCAAGGACCAATGGACAGACATCCTGGACTGACACTGTACAGAGACCAGGGGACTGGGCAGGGAGAAGAGGCACAGCCTTGGGGCCAGCAGGGGTGAGGCCAGGAAGCCTCGGTGAAGGCCTGCATCTCCTCATCCAACAGAAGCAAGAGGGGCCACCCAATGTGGGCTGCAGCCGCGGTGAAGTGGCCAGTGGGACATAGCAGTAGGCCATGGCCAGCCTTACCCCCAGCCCAGGAGGAGGGGCCCAGCTGCGGGCACTGCCCCGGGAGCCGGCGTCCTGAGCCCCCAGGGAAGGCGGGAAATTGCCCCTGGGAACTGGGCGCTCAGGCTGGAGGTGGTGAGACCTTGAGGTCCTGCAGTCGGGGAGGCGAGGACAGAGGTGGCCAGACTGCAGCTCAGTGAAGGGCTTTGTCAGGAAAGGCCCCCAGAGGCTGCCTCACCAGCCCGGGGGAGGTTACTTCCGGCCCAGAGGCTCAACAGGGCCCTCGGTGGTGACGCTTAACCTTGTCCTCTGACAGAGGACCATCGAGACAGAGTCACTCAAACCTCTGCCAAGCTCTGCACCCAAATGAAGCTGTTACCACAGACGCTGAGGCAGGCAGTGCTCATCTCAAATCTGTACAAGTGGTTTCTTTAGCCAGTTCTCCAAATTCTTAATGACAAACCACACTAAACGTGTGTTTTCAGTATCACCTATGCTCACAGCTATGTATAAAATAACTATCACAAGGAAAACTAGGTGGTGAACCCAGGAGGAGGAAATCCCCACGACGAGTCAAGAGAACACCAACGGATCATTGGCTCTTCCCGGCTGAACCCAAGAGCGCTTGGCTGGGCTCACTTCCGTTCTAATTCCCAGATTTATTTTTACTTTCCCACACTTTCATTATGAAAATGTTCAAACATATTTAAAAAGTGGAAGAACAGTACAATGAGTGGTCAAGTTTTCTCCACGTGGAGCTCCAACAACTGCTAACGTGTTGTTAGATTTGCTTTCTCACCCTCTCTGTAGATCAGACAGAGAGACAGATTTGTTTCTCCTCTGGAGCCACTTGAAGGTGAGAGGCTCCTGCTGTCTCACCGAGTCCTCAGGCACACATTTCCTAGGAATAAGGGCCCCTCTGCAGCCGCAGTACCATCATCAGCAGACAAGAACGATTTCAGAGCATTGCTATCCAGGTTATGTTCAGGTAGCACAATCGTCCCGAAAACGTCTTTTCTATCCGGACCACACACTGGGCGGAATGATTCTCCTTCCCCGTCTTCGTCAGGGACAGCCTCGCACCCTTTTATTTGTGATCTTCAATTTTCGAGAGTCCAGGGCCATTGTCCTGCAGAATATCCCCTACCCCAGAGGCATCTGTTTCTAGGGCCATCATGAAATTCCCTACTATGCACCTCCATTCCCTGTAAACAGGAAGTTTCAGTCTTGAGGCGCGATCACCTTCAGTCAAACGCTTTCTCGGCAGCTTCCGGGTGTGGCTGCTGGTTCATGAGGGGCGTGAGCTACTACTCCTGGTCACTGACGGCGCGGCCGCAACCAGCACCACACCCCGAATCAGAAACGTCTGGAGGGGCCGCGGGCAGCCGAGACACCTGGAGGTGTGAACAGCACAGGCGTGGGGCAAGAACAAGGTCAAATCATAACGGAACGTCTGATTCCAGACAGTCCCACCTGGGTAAGATGGTGACATCTCCCTAGCAAGTATCTGAAGCCAGATAGTATGACACAAAATTCACGACCTGCCTTCGTTCACCCAGGCTGCTCTAACAACACACCACAGGCTGAGCAGGGGCTGGCGAACGACACAAGTTCATTTCTCACAGCTCTCAGTCTCAGTCTCAGGCTGGGAAGTCCATAGTCAAGGCCTGACAGGTTTGCCTGGTGACGGCTTCCTGGTTCATAGATGGCGCCTTCTCACTGGGTCCACACACCGTGGAAGGAGCGAGGGAGCTCTCTGTAGTCCCTTTTTTGAGGGCACAAATCCCATTTATGAGACCCTCACGACCTCCTCACCGCCCAAAGCTCCCCCTCCTAGCACTATCTCCTCGCGGGTGACGATTCCAACTTATGAATCTTGGGGAGACACAAACATTACAAAAGCCCATCATTTAATTTTTTTAAAGGCATTTTTGCTTCTACAAAGTCTCAAGATAAAATGAAAAGAAAGAGGTCTGAGTCAATCCACACAGTTCTCCCAAAAAGACAAGTGATCAATTGCCACCACTTTTTATCCGAGACCCGCTGGGTGCCCCGGTATGCATGACTGATTCTAAATCGCCATCCTCTCCTCTGCCACTCAGAGGTCAGAGTCAGTCCAGAGCTTAACACCAAGGCAGAGCTGATTGAATGACACCAGCTAATCCAGTAAGACAAGCCAAGACTCCTGCCCAAGGCCTAATCCTTCCCCCAGGGAAACATGGAAGGGCCAGACACCTGGCAGCCCTTCCGTCCTGCTCTAAAGCCCCAGAGACACAGCCCTGCCAGGTGTGTGCCTCGGGCGATGCACAGTAATGTCAGCTGGGCACCGAGTCTGAGAACATGTTCTCAAGTAAAAATGAAAACAAGACTGCTGAGAAAATTCATGCTTAATCACCTCTGTGCTAAATTCTAAATGTAATGTTATTTCAGAGCTAGGTGGAAGTAATTCCTTAAAAATATATATGAACAGTGACTAGCAACCAGGGTGATAAGTACTCAATATGTGTGTGATGAATAAATGAATTTTTAAAATTTATGAAAAGAACACGCTCTATTTAGGAGAATTCTATTTAATTGGACGTCCTAACTATACAGTGGCTCCTTCGTGCTGACAGCAGAGTTTGCTTCAGTTAACTCAAAAAATGGTAAGTCACTCTAAGAGGAAACCAAAAAGCTTTACAGAGAGTCAAATTATGGTGCCAATTCAACTGTGCATGGCAATTTCACCTTAATATTTACATCCTCGAAGCACCATACTCAGAAAACAAGACATAACATACATAAATGCATCGCCTGAAGCACCATCATCTAGAATTTGACAAAGTTTGACTGTGAGTTTCAAGAAAGGAGCCGACGAGATCAAGAAGTTCCTTCCCCTCTCCACTTACTTCCCATTTTGGTGACCAACTTAATGCAGAGAAATTCCTGTTTCAGGTTTGCAGACATTGAAGCAATCCTGGTATCTATTCCCCCAAGACACCAACAGGCTGAAGTCTGCATGGTGCACATATTGAAAATCACAGGAGCACTGGAGAGGCAGAAAGAAGTGCCCGTGAAGGTGTCATCCTTTCCAAGACAGGCTCTGATTCCACCTCCGGGCCCTTTTGCAAAAAGCCATTGCTACAAATTCACAGCCACCAGGAGGAAACACACAAAAGACCCCACTGCCCTCCTGGCTTCCCAGAAGGCCTCAGACGGACGAGACACGGAGCCTGCGTGCAATCCTGGACGCTCCTCCCTGCATTCAGTTTGACGCGTGTCACTTGTTTGACTGATGGAGGTCCCACAATGGGCACAAGGAGACCCGTCAGGTCAAGAGGGTGCTGCCCGGCTCATGGTCCACACATGGGCATCTGTCAGGTCAGGATGCCCGGCTCAGGGTCCACATATGGGGATGCGTCAGGTCGGGAGGGTGCTGCCTGGCTCACGGTCCACACACGGGCACCCGTCAGGTCAGGAGGGTGCTGCGCAGCTCTCGGTATCAGCCACATATGCACATTCTTCACTGAAGCCACTGCATGAAACCACTGCATGAAGCCACGCTGGAAGCACTTTCTCGCAGGTTTAGGAGGCTCGTGTCCAGGGTCATTAAACACATGGCAAGCTCGCCTTGGAGGCATTTTACTTTGCTTGTGACAATGAAGCCTTTTCATTGCACTGAATAGAGCACGCTTTCTTGTTCAGTGCCTCTTTGAAATAGGCATTTTGTGCCTGTCTTACAGATTACATCAAGGCCCTAATACATTTAGACCCTTGTCTCAGGTACACACAAAGCAGCGGCATCTCTAGAATGTGTTTTGGACCACGGGAGGAGACCAAATCGCAGCATTATCCATTGATGTTGCTTAAAGTGTATTTCCAAATGTGTCTCCCGAGCCCGGCCTGTGTTCACGGCTTCCGCTGACCACACAGCATCTGCTGGGCACTCTGTGCACTTTCTCCCACACTCGCCATGCCTGTGGTCCTGTGCCCGTCCTTCCACACATCCCCAGGCGGCTAAATCTCCCACACTCACCACGCCTGTGGGCCTGTGCCTTTCCCTCCAGGCGTCCGCACCTATCACGCGGCTAACGCACACCTCCCACAGGCGGCAAGTGCCTGAACATCCCCATGGCTGGAGGGGCTCCGAGTAGGTTGTACAGAACCCACAGACAGGCATGGCCAACCCGCCCACGGCCACCAGAGGCTTTGCTTTGTCTCTAGAGGTGCCTTCGATGAGGCGACACGGCAGATGACCCAGTGTTAGGTAATTTAGACTCAGGAAATCACGGCGGTCCTACCTTTAGAACTCACCTCTCTGCCCAGCACTACATCACGAAGGGTGGGTCGCCAGAGCTGGGGAAGAGATGCCCAAGGCTCCCTCCTGCCCTGACAGGCTGGGACACTGCTCCCCTCTGTTGGTTTCTCACCGCACCTCAATAAACTGAGCTCACAGCAAGAGGCGGGCATGGGCTGAGTAGAAACACACAGCCGACCCCGGGTGGACAGGACGGAGGACAAGGGTGCTCACGGAGATGAGGGTGTGCCCTAGGAAGAAGGTGCATGCGGGGTAGAGGGGGCACTCGGGGAAGAGGGTGCACAGGCTCCGAGAACCTGGTGGCAGCAAGGCCGGTCAAGGCTGAACTCCAACAGAGGCAGCAGCAATGGTATTGGGCAAGTCACAGAGAAAGCACCACCCAGAGTGGCTGCAAGAACCAGCAGCGACCCCAACCCAACGTGCTCATCGAACTAGGCACACGCACACGCTGTGGACACGTGTGAATATGTTCCAATTAATGTGATGTTATGTAATAATCAACAATGTTAACCCCATGATTTCATTACATGGCATCTGGCACATTGAGACTTTTTATTCTGTCTCTCTTCCTATACAAAGAAGTGAAAATAGGTCCAAGATCATTCACAACAAATTATTGCTAATTGCAAAAAAAAAAAAAAAAAAAATTCCTACCCTCACCTTGGAGGATCTCAAGGCAACACCTCGTTCTTTGAGGTCATGGTTTGGACACTCTCCGGACCCCTAGGTGGATGTGAAACTGCAAGGAATCCCCAAATGGGCAGTTTGGGGGCCAGCACGGACACCAGCCATACATCCAGGCAGGTCTTGGCAGGTTGCTCCGTGACCTCGGCTGGTTCACTAACCTTTTCTTGCACTCAGAACCCGCCAGGAACGAGGGCACCGCACGTCTCTGCTCCCAAGGCTACATCCCCTATGTTCTGCTGCACTCTGGGTTTCATGCCTTAGATCCCAGGCACCTTAAAGTTGACGTTTCCCCACCAGCCTTCATGAAGATGATACTCAGATAACATCCTTCCTTTCCCATCTGGTCAGTACCCAGGGAGAAAGGAACCCATGTCTCAGTTTGATTTTCTGCCAGTCCATCAAAAAACAGCTGGCCAGCAGCACTGGTGCACAGCACTGCCAGGTTACCCGTGAGGAAAACAAAACAAAACGAGATATACTCAAGTCAGCTGTGGCAAGTGCTTCCACATCCCTGCTTCAACAAGGAAAGACAGGAGGCCAGGAGTGTGGCTCACACCTCTTGTCCTTCCTTGTTGGGTCAGGGGTACAGAAGCATTTTGGGAGACTGAGGCAGGACAAATGCTTGAATTTGAGACCAGCCTGGGCAAAATAGCAAGACCCCATCTCTACAAAAAAAAAAAAAAAAAAAAATCCAAAAATCAGCCAGGTGTGGTATCGTGCCTGTAGTCCCAGATACTCAGGGGGCTGAGGTGAGAGGATCACCTGAGTCCAGGAGGCGGAGGTTGCAGGAAGCCAAGATTACACCACTGCACTCCAGCCTGGGCATCAGGGTGAGACCGTGTATCAAAAAAAAAAAAAAAAAAAAAGATAAGAAATACAGGAGACCACTAATAATTAAAAATAGTGCGTGCTAATTAGAAATCTTTTCCAGGTATGGTGAAGGAAATCATTTTTCTTCCTACACCCATTCTAAGGAAACGTTTCTATTTTTCTGCTATACAATTTGGTAACCTGACATTTCAGATCCTGGCCTCTTTAAGCAGGACTTGCTGGAGTGCTAGCAAAGCAGCGCTCTGAAACCTCAGCATCCTCAGGCCCACCTGGAGGGCAGGTGAAGGATTCTGGGCCTCCACCTCCAAAAGTCACACTGGGGTGGGGCAGATCTGGGGTGAGGCAGGGATTGTACTTCTAATGCATTCCAGTCTAGGGCCACACCACCCTAAACACACCCATCTCATCTAATGCATAGCAGAGGGAGAAGCCACGTGGGGCAGGTCACAGAGTAAGTGTCCAGGCACCAGGTCACCAGTTGTCTATTTAAATGCAAACCCATCAAACAGCTTAAGTCAAACAGGTTCACCCTCCTAACACATTGGTCAACACAGCTAGTGATAAATATCACTGCTGTTAGACCTTCTGCTCATTGATGACCAGAGCATGGCCTGAAGCATCAAAGCTGAAGGGTGTGTGCCACGGTCAGGGCTCTGCACACCCCCGTCCCAGGCCATCTCACACGGGTGCCTTCACCGGCACCGGGGTCTCACACACCAGCTCCATGCTCACACTTACTGGGACGCAACCACCCTTTCAGCCCTTCATGCGTCTGTACCCTATAGCAGTGTTCAAGGGAGGCTAATTTAAGAAACAAATGTAATACGGACATCTGTGAACTCTTCCTCCATATCCACTGAGTGGCCGTCCAGAAACAGAAATATTAAAAAGAAAAAGAAGATTTAAGAGTCAAACACAGGGCAGGGTGCAGAGGCCCATGCCTGTAATCTCAGCACTTTGGGAGGCCAAGGCGGGCGGATCACATGGGGTCAACAGTTTAAGACCAGCCGATCAACATGGCAAAATCCTGTCTCTACTAAAAATACAAAAATCAGCCAGGCATGGTGGCACATGCCTGTAATCCCAGCTACTAGGGGGGCTGAGGCAAGAGAATTGCTCGAACTGAAAGGCAGAGGTTGCAGTGAGTGGAGGTTGCAGTGAGCCTAGATCATGACACTGCACTTCAATCTGGACGACAGAGCAAGACTCCGTCTCAAAAAAACAAAAACAGGCTAGGCACGGTGGCTCACGCCTGCAATCCCAGCACTTCAGGAGGCCAAGGCGGGTGGATCACAGTGTCAGGAGATCGAGACCATCCTGGTTAACACTGTGAAACCCCGTCTCTACTAAAAATACAAAAAATTTAGCAGGGCGTGGTGCAGGCACCTGTAGTCCCACCTACTCGGGAGGCTGAGGCAGGAGAATGGCGTGAACCCAGGAGGCGGAGCTTTCAGTGAGCCTGGATCGTGCCACTACACTCCAGCCTGGGTGACAGAGAGAGACTCCATCTCTAAAAAAATAACAACAACCACAACAAAAACACAGAAACTCGTGGAACAAGCCCTTGCCCCACTCCATGTCAGCTGTGCTGTGCCACCCAGGAGCATGCCAAGCTCAAAGAGTCATCCACCTGCCTTGCGTAAACGATGTCACTACTCGAATCACAGAGACTGGGATTCCCTAGCCCTCCCCATGTGCATGTCACTCACAAGCAGGCATGAGGACCCCCGCAATTCACAGGGAATCCCTCTGGCCATCCGATGACCATCCATTCATAAATAAAAAGCATTAATTCCTGCTGGGTTGCAGAGGTGTACACATCAATACTTGCTACTGTTCACAAATGTTCCACTTGAGGATGGAGTGACGTTACGGAATTGCCTATTAAAAATAACGTTTCTTCCTTTCCTGAGTGATTGTGAAATGAGCCATTGTGACAAAGTGGGCAAGAACAAAGGGAAACTGAATCCGTGTCCACATTTGATGGTGGCGAGAACAAAAGGGAATTGGGTCCACATCCACATTTGATGATGGGAGAGAACAGGGGGAAACTGGGTCCACATCCACATTTGTTGGTGGGCAAGAACAGAGGGAAACTGAGTCCAAGTCCACATTTGATGGTGGGTGAGAACTGGAGGAAACTGGATCCACGTCCACATTTGATGGTGGGAGAAAACAGGGGGAAACTGGGTCCACGTCCACATTTGATGATTAGCGAGAACAGGGGGAAGCTGGGTCCACGTCCACATTTGGTGGTGGGAGAGAACAGGGGGAAACTGGGTCCACATCCACATTTGATGGTTGGCGAGAACAGGGGGAAGCTAGGTCCATGTCCACATTTGATGGTTGGCGAGAACAGGGGGAAGCTAGGTCCATGTCCACATTTGATGGTTGGTGAGAACAGGGGGAAGCTGGGTCCAAGTCCACATTTGATGGTGGGAGAGAACAGGGGGAAACTGGGTCCACGTCCACATTTGATGGTGGCTTTTAATGCACTGTAGCCTGTGTCCCCTTGACCTTCACGAATTTTCAGGTAGTAAAAAAGCAATTTTTCTTATTGGAAAGGAGAAAACTAAGTGGCTGCAAAATAATATAATTTCCTTAAAGTAAAACAACAGTGAACCAACTTTGCCTTTTTCCACATTACCCAGTAATTCTAAGACTCAGGGTTTTGTCATGTTACAGCAAATGCTGTTCATTAGGGGGAAATCAGAAGTCAGAACAGTGTGTGCTATTCAAATTCTCAATGAATAATGAACTCAAATGGGTTCAGAGTGCTATAAAATGAAATTAATTTATTTTTACTTTAACCCCAAATCCTTAATCCCTTGCCAAATGATCCTCTATATATCCTACATAAAGGACAGGGTCTTTCTGGCAGAAAACCATTGAAGTTTTTATTTGCAGTAAGAGAAGCATGCCTTCTTATTATGAAACAGGTGCATGGCCCCCTTGCGGGGGGGTCACCCATCACCCGCATCCCCGTGTGTCACGGTGTTGCCACACACCATTAACGCATCAAAACGGAAAAGGAAATGTAAGCAGTGTTTGCTGTCCAAAGTTCACGTCAACAATTTCTTATTATGAAGGCACTTCTGAACCTTTCCTCCTGCATCTGGGAGCTGCCAGCAACCCAGTTCCAGGAGAGAAAATAGCTCGACACCTCCTGCAGCCCGTGGAGTCCTCTTGTTGGGACAAGGTCCGCCCAGGAGAGAGGAGCCCCCAGCAGGGTCAACACTGGAGGTCCTGGGGGTGGGTGGTGCTGGGCAGGCCACGCAGGGAGGGCTGTTCCCTGTTCCCTTCCCCTCAGGAGACAGCTGGCCCGAGGTGACACAGCACCAGATGGGATTTCAGGGTCACGGACCACGGAGCCCGGGGCTGTGGACCACACCAGCCCACGGCCACTGCATGCCCCAGACCAACACGAGAAGAGTGCAGACCAACAACATCTTCGTCTACGGTAGGTGCCACGGTTCTCGTCCCTAAGAGAGTCCACGGCCACATCTACCAGTTGCCCTCCACTCTTCCCCTGCCCCAGCTGGTCCCAATGTGACAGCCGTGTCTCTGAGAATGGGGTGTGGAGCCAGGGGGAAAACACAAAATAAACCACCTGCTACTAGAAACGGCCTCGCTGTCCTCAGGGAGCCGGTCCCGGGGCCAGCCTCGCTGGACTCAGGGAGTCGGTTCCAGGACCCCATGGACACCAAATCCAGGCACATTCAAGCCCCACAGGTGGACCTGCCGAACCTGCGTGTACAAAGAGTCGGCCCTCCGACACGCGTTTCACATGGCAGGAACACTGTATTTTCTGCGTGTACAAAGAATCAGCCCTCCGACATGAGTTTCACGTGGCAGAACACTGTATTTTCTCCCAGAGTTTGACTGAAAAAATCCACCTATAAGTTGACCCACAAAGCTCAAGCTTGTGTTGTACAAGAGTCAACTGTATGCAATTGACACTGATTCCTACCAACAATATCCAAATCTTAGCATGACCAGCACCATAAACGGAATGAGCAAAATTAAAAACTAAAGCAGAGTTTTTTCCTGCGAGTTGGTGCACTGCGTATCCCCTGTGGGAAAGATCACGCTGGCTGCTGACCAAATTCCACCGGCCTCTTCCTCCGTCCTGAGGACATCTTCCTCCATCCTGACAGCAGCCTGGGCTCACCTCAGTCCCAGGGCGGGGAAGGGGGATGCACTGTGCACCCTCCCAGCTCTCCTCCCCTCCTTCCCTCAGGCTGGCCCAAGAGCAGCCTGGACAATCACGTGCTGGGGACACTGAGCTGCCCCTCCTCCGCCCACAGCCTCACGCCACCTGTCTCATCCGTGACTGAGAAACAGAGCTACAGCTGGAGGCGGGAGGCGGGACATGCTGGCATCTACCCATGGCCAGGCCGAGCCGCTCGGATCACTCAAGCTTCACTTTCATCACTTGCTCTACCAAATAAACTAGAATAAAATACCCCACGTCCTCCTTTCCACACGCTCCCAAGCCTCCCATCCCACTTCCCAGCGCTGACCACATAAGAACACTTTGCTCGTCTTTCCAGGTATTTTCTATCCTCCTCAAGCACAGAACCACACTCAGAGTGAATTTTTTTCTTTCTTTTTTTTTTTTTAACAGAAATGGCACCAGGGCAGATGATGATTTTTTTGTACCATTTCTTTACTTTCTTGGGCATTTTCCACACCAGGATAGATGGGCTCTGCTCTCGTTCCTCCCCGCCCAAAGCTGCCTCACAGCAGCCACACACAGAGCCGTAAACTGTCGCAAGACTGTGGGTGTCTTGGGGTGCCCCACTTCCCCAAAGACCAAGGGGTCACAGATCCACATTGTCCAACAACACTTCAGACATGGCCTCGAGCCAGGGAGCCCTGCTGGCCAGCCCAGGCCAGCCCCAGAATAGAGGTGTGAGGGGTGACATCTGTACTTCTTAAAAAAAAAAAAAAAAGGCAGATATTCAGTGCCACATTTAAAATGGTCATGGCAGCCATAGACTAAATGTGAAGGGATGGAAAAACATATTCCACATTAATGGAAATCAAAAGTGAGCAAGAGTAGCCATATTTATTTCAGACCAATCACAATTTAAGTCAAAAACTGTAAAATGGAGACCAAAAGGTAATTATATAATAAAGAGATCAACATAGCAAGAGGATATAACAATTACGAGGATATGTGCACCCAACAACAAAGCACTCAGATATATAAAGCAAATATTAGTAGATCTAAATAGAGAGAGAGGTCGGGCGTGGTGCCTCATGCCTGTAATCCCAGCATTTTGTGGGGGGGGATGGAGGCAGGTGGATCACCTGAGGTCAGGAGTTTAAGACCAGCTTGGCCAACATGGTGAAACCCTGTCTCTACTAATACAAAAAATTAGCCCAGCATGGTGGCACATGCCTGTAATCCCAGCTACTTGGGAGGCTGAGGTAGGAGAATCACTTGAACTCGGGAGGTGGAGGTTGCAATGAGTTGAGATGGCACCTCTGCACTCCAGCCTAGGCAACAAGAGCAAAACTCCGTCTCAAATATATATATATATATATATATATATATATATATATATATATATATATATATAAACGTATATATATACAGGTATATATATATAAACGTGTATATATATATATATATATATATATATAGAGAGAGAGAGAGAGAGAGACACTAACACAACACAACAATAGTAGGAGCTTCAAAATCCCACTGTCAGCACTGGAGATCATCTAGACAGAAAATAACAACAAAATATCAAATTTAAAGTCCAGTGTAGACTAAATGAACCTAACAGACATTTACAAAACTTTTCATCCAATAGATACAAAATGCACATTCTTCTCCTCAGCACATAGAACATTCTCTACAATCCACCACATGCTAGGCTACAAAAAAGTCTCAATACACTTTTTTTTTAATTGAAATAACATCTAGGATATTCTCAGACTGTAACAGAGTAAAGCTATAAATCAACAAAAAGGAGCAGACTTTTCTCAAAAGAAGACATTTATGCATCCCATAGACACATGAAAAAATGCTCATAATATAGAATGAGACCACCACTTCTCCTGTTGTCTTTCCCAGCTTTTCCCCATCTCCCCTTTTCCCTACTTTATAAGACAGGAGAAGGGGCAGAAAGCAAATCGTTGGAAAGAAACAGAAGTAAGAAAAATAGCTAGACAACCTTGGCACCACCACCTGGCCCTGGTGGTTAAAATAATAATAATAATATTAACCCCTGACCAAAACTACTAGTGTTATTTATAAATTCCAGATATTGTTTGAGAAAGCACTGTAAAACATTTTGTTCTGTTAGCTGATGCATGTAGCCCCCCGTCACGTTTTGTCTGCAGCTAGTCATGCTACAATCATCACTCGCCATCAGAGAAATGCAAATCAAAACCACAATGAGATACCATCTCACACCAGTTAGAATGGCGATCATTAAAAAGTCAGGAAACAACAAGTGTTGGAGAGGATGTGGAGAAATAGGAACACTTTTACACTGTTGGTGGGACTGTAAACTAGTTCAACCGTTGTAGAAGACAGTGTGGTCATTCCTCAAGGATCTAGTTCTAGAAATACCATTTGACCCAGCCATCCCAATACTGGGTATATACTCAAAGGATTATAAATCATGCTGCTATAAAGACACATGCACACGTACGTTTATTGTGGCACTATTCCCAACAGCAAAGACTTGGAACCAACCCAAATGTCCATCAATGACAGACTAGATTAAGAAAATGTGGCACATATACACCATGGTATACTATGCAGCCATAAAAAAGAATGAGTTCATGTCCTTTGTAGGGACATGGATGCAGCCTGAAACCATCATTCTCAGGAAACTATCGCGAGGACAGAAAACCAAACACCGCATGTTCTCACTCATAGGTGGGAAAGGAACGATGAGATCACTTGGACACAGGAAGGGAAATATCACACACCGGGGCCTGTTATGGGGAGGGGGGAGAGGGAAGGGGGGAGAGATAGAATTAGGAGATATACCTAATGTAAACGACGAGTTAATGGGTGCAGCACACCAACTTGGCACATGTATACATATGTAACAAATCTGCACATTGTGCACATGTATCCTAGAACACAAAGTTTAATTTAAAAAAAAATCAACAACAAGGAGAACTTTCAAAACTGTATAAATACATAGGAATTAAACAATATGCCCTTGAATAGCCAATGGGTCAATGCAGAAATTAAGAAGGAAATTTAAAAATTTCTTGAAATAAATGAAAACAGAAACACAACATATCAAAGCTTATGGTATACAGCAAAAGCAGTATTAAGAGGAAAGTTTATAACAATAAACTTCTACATTTAAAAAACAGATTTAAAATAAACAACCTAACAACGAACTGCAATGAGCTAGAAGAGCAAGAACAAATCAAATCCAAAAGTGGTAGAAGAAAAGAAATAACAATGATCAAAGAGGAGCTAATTAAACTTGAAACTAACAAGTATAAAAGGTGAAGAAAAAAATGTTGGTTTTTTGAAAAGATAAATAAAATAGACAAACCATTAGCTACACTAAGAAAAAAAAAAAAAGAAAAGAAATCCCAAATAAATAAAATTAGAAAAAGAAAAGAAGAATTACAGTTGATACCACAGAAATACAAGGGATCATTACAGACTATTTTGAACAACTGTATGTCAACAGATTGGAAAACCTAGAGGAAATGGATAAATTCCCAGACACGTACAACCTACCAAGATGGAACCAAGAAGAAATGGAAATCCTAAACAGACCAATAATGAGTAACATGTATGACTAAGTAATAATAAAAAGTCTCCCAACAAAGAAAACCCCAGAACTAGGTGACTTCGCAGCTGAATTCTACACATTTTTATTTCAATTCTTCTCAAACTATTCCAAAAATATTGAAGAGGAGGGAATTCTGCCAAGTTCATTCTTCAAGCCAAGCATTGCCCTGATACCAAAATAAGACAAGGACACAATAAAAAGAGAAAACTATAGGTCAATATCCCTGATGAACACGGATGCAAAAATCCTCAACAAAATACTAACAAACTGAATCCAACAGCAAATCAAAAAGATTATACACCATGATCAAGTGGGATTTATCCCAGGATGCAAGGATTGCTCAACAAACACAAATCAATAAACACGCTACATCACATCAACAGAATTAAGGACAAAAACCATAATATCATTTCGATAGAGACAGAAAAAGCATTTGATAAAATTCAACGCTGCTTCATGATAGAAAGTCTCGACAAACGAGGCACTGAAGGAAACATACCTCAACACAATAAAGGCCATATGTGACAAACCCACAGCTAACATAAAGGTGAATGGGGAAACCCTAAGAGCTTTTTCTCTGAGATCTGTAACAAGACAAGGACGCCCACTTGTGCCACTCCTATTCAACACAGCACTGAACGTCCTAGTCAAGAGCAGTCAGGCAAGAGAAAGAAATCAAGAGCACCCAGAGTGAAAAGGAAGCACTCTAATTGTCTGTTTGCAGACAATATGCTCTTATATATTAAAAAAAAAAAAAAGACTCCAGCAAAAATCTCTTTGAACTGATAAACAAATTCAGTAAAGTTACAGAATACAAAATCAACATATAAAAATCAGTAGCATTTCTATAGACCAACAATGAGCCAGTGGAAAAAGAAATCAAGAAGGCAATCCCATTTAGCTACAAAAATATAAAATAAAAATAGAAATACCTCAGAAGAAATCTAACCAAGAAGGTTAAAGATCTCTATGAGGAAAATGATATTCTACCCTCTGAAGGTAGAACAGTGGATTCTAGAGACAGGAAAGGGCGGCGGGAAGGCAGAAAGGGAGAGGTTGGCTAATGGATACAAAATTACATCTAGATAGTAAAAATAAGGGTTAGTGTGCTATAGCCTTGTAGGGTGACTATAGTTTACAATTTATTGTATATTTTCAAGCAGCTAGAAGAGAGGATTTTAAATATTCCCAGCATTAAGAAATGACAAACGTTTGAGGTGATGGACATGCTAATTACCCTGATTTGCTATTTACACATGATAAACATGTATTGAAATATCACATTGTATCCCACGCATATATACTATAATGTGTCCATTAAAAATAATAATTGTTAAAAACCCAAGGGCCATTTCTGATTTGTCCTATGTCAATGTTGTGGTCCATTGGTGGAGACCCAGCCATTTGCAAGTAGGGCTATAGTCACTTGAGCTGAAAGCAAATGAATCGTCACAAAAACTACCACTGGCACCAAGTCTTCTTTCCAGAATTTCCTGGCCACAGCACTGCCACAGTCACTGTGGGCAGGAAAGGCACACTAGCAACCAAGTTTCAACCCCAGTACAGTTGATGCTTTTATTTCTCTGGTTTGGAATAAGTGTGTGTTCATAACTTACGTTTACTCCAACTGTCCCCTTGCTTAAATAGCTCCTTAAGGATAACTTCCTCTTACTAAATTCCAACAGCTTCTGAGCATCCATTATATTCGCCAAAGTAAATAAAAAGAGAAAATGTGTTGAAAGCCTGATAACGTTCACTTAAGAATCCAGCATGATGTACCACTTGAAATGGTCACTTCACCTTGTTCCTTTACATGACTTTTAAAGTAGCCCCAGTTATTATACATAATTGGAGCCATAATTTCTGCAATACCATTAGGTCCACAAATGGAGGGGCCATGGGACTTCAAAGTCTGTCTCTGATTTTTTTTTTTTTTAAAGGAAAGCTCATGAGAGTAGGTAATGAAAATAAATATTCACACAACTCGGAACAGAGGACGGTGGAACATAAAGCTCCAGCCTGGCACAGGTGTCCAGCCAGTGAGGGTGGGGACACAGACTCATACGGTCTCCACAATCCCTCAGAAGTGCCACAGACAGGTGGGTGGCCTGAGACAGAGCCAGGCTCCGAGTTCCAGGAGCTGTCTGGCTCATGTGCACCGCATGTGGTCCACAGTGCACGAGGATGCCCAACATCACCAGTCCCGGTGCAGAGCACAAGAATGCCCATGGCATAAGCCCCCGCTGCACAGCATAGCTCGAAGGTGCCAACCCAGCCTCCTACACACACTGGCCACCAAGGCACTGCCCTCCAGGAAGGAGGACCCCAGAGGTCGTGGCAGGGTGAGGTTCTGCTCTTCATCATCCCCGAGCAGAGGGGAAATCCCAGCAGACATTTGGGGAGCCTCTACACGTGGCTCTGGGACTCTGAGTGGAGGTTCAAAGATGTCCCTAGATACGCCAGACTCAAACCTAAAACAGGCCATTCTTCCAGATATGCCCAGACTGGAACCTATACAGACCATCCTTCCTAGCTTTCCTCTGGAAAAGCAGGCTTAAAAGAGTATCGACTAAAAGGGGCCACCAGCAAGACAGAAGTCCTATCCTTAAAAAAAGAAAATTTTTTTTTTTTAAAAAAAGAGGCACTGAGGCTCTGACCCATCTGAGCACAGAGTACATGCTCAGCAGGATCTGTCAGATGCAAGCACACACGTGCTCTCCATACCCTGTGCTCCCGGCACCTGTGCTCCCCGCACCCATGTTCCCCACACCTGTGCTCCAGGCACCCGTGCTCCCCACACTCGTGCTCCCCACACTCGTGCTCCCCGCACCCGTCCTCCGCACGATCATGCTCCCCATACCTATCTGTGCTCCCCATGCCTATGCTCCCTGCACCCCTGCTCCCCGCACTGTGCTCCCTGCGCCCATGTCTGCTCCTCGAGCTCTCTTCCACTGATTTCCTCTGTACATCCCTCTCGATAGTCACTGTCACCTCGAATCACCTGGCTAAATGGAGGTAAAGAACAAGTCTAAAGTAACACATTGGAGGACAGAGTGGAAGTGGCTATTTACCAAGCAGGGCTATGAGATGAGTGCATCTGATCCCCATTAATCCTGACGGTCAGTTGATTAGCCCTGTTCAACAGCTGGGGACTCTGAGGTGTGGAAGGACGGGCTTGCTTACCCTGGACGATGCTGACAGTGTGGGCCCAGCCCGGTCCCACAGCCACCAGAAGGAGGCTCCTCAGTGGGCAGGCGCGGAGGTGCAGCCCAGAGAACGCTTGGGACCCTGGCACAGACTCCTCAGGAAGGAAACAGAGAAAGGCCTACAGAGACTCAAGCAGCACAGAAGAAGGTCACCCACAAGTTACAAATAGATGTTTGTGCTTTACCGTCCCAGCGTGCTAAAAATCCAACCTGCTCACAACTACGGCCTGACGTGAGCCCCGCCTCCTGCAGCACTGGGCTAAGCGAGAGAGGTACCTGCCCCTCTCCTGACAATAGCAGACTCGGCAGCTATTCTTCATTGTACTTGACACCCTTCCGTGAGGATTAAGCTCCACACTGTCGACACTGGCTAAGTTTAATCCCGACACAGCTAACCGTCTAGATCTGCAGCGACCCAACAACTTACTTTGAATGAGTCTGCCACTGAAAAAGACCCTGAATCTCCCAGCAAAGTGTAGAGACACGACTTATCTTTCTGTTTTCATTTCAGGTACACTGGCCCATAGGGTCTAATTTACCTGCTGATAATGCCTTAAAAAGACCACCAGGGGGCCCCACACCATTTTCAGCTTTAGAGGGATGTGAATTTCCCTTTGATGAGAAAGGTGATGGGGAAATAAAACAAGGATCCAAAACAGATGCCTGTGTGTTTCCTGGGAGTGATAAAGTCAGGAACTGCCTCTCTGTGTCAGGCGAGGGAGTAACAGAGACAATGGCACCAACTCCTGAGACAGAGGACCTGATGCATGGTGCAGCCACCACCTGTGGCCAGGGAAATTCCAGGGAATGCAGACCCCAGTTGCATGGAACAGCCACCATCTGCGACCACAGAAATTCCAGGGAATGCAAACCCTCAGTCACATGGTACAGCCACCATCTGCAGCCACAGCAATTCCAGGGAACGCAGACCCTCAGACACATGGTACGGCCACCTTCTATGGCCATGGAAATTCCAGGGAACGCAGACCCTCAGTCACATGGTACAGCCACCATCTATGGCCACGGAAATTCCGAGGAATGCAGACCCCATTTGCATGGTGCAGCCACAGCCTGCAGCCACAGAAATTCTAGGGAACGCAGACCCCAGTCGCATGGTACAGCCACCACATATGGCCATGGAAATTCCAGGGAACACAGAGCCTCATTCCCATGGTACAGCCACCACCTATAGCCAAAGAAATTCCAGGGAATGCAGGCCCCAGTCACATGGTACAGTCACCACCTGTGGTCACAGAAATTCCAGAGAACATAGACACCAGTCGCATGGTGCAGCCACCACCTGTGGCCATGGAAATTCTGGGGAATGCAGGCCCCAGTCTCTAAAGTATGAACTTCACTGCAGTGAATGTGGAAGAGTTTCTGTCTGTGCAGAGCTCAGTATCCAGAAGGGAAGTCAGCCCTAGGAATGCCTTCCTCCTCTTCAGAGCTCAGGGCCCAGGGCTGACGCCCTTGGGAGGGGTCCTTGTTCAGCAATTGTGCCTGTGGAGGGTCCCCCAACACTCACCGTGCACCTCCTAGGAGCGGAGGCTACAACAGGGAGCCAGAGATTAAGCTCTGCTCAGACAATAGTGAGCTGATGGCCTTCCACTCTAAGTTCCAACTGCACGGAGTGTGTATTCCATGAATGCTTGTTAAATGAATGATTCATATAATAAGGTCATCTGTGCTGACCTTTGCTGGTCTGCTGACTGTGAGCTTCAGAGCATAGACCTCATTCCTGGAGCAGTCAGCTCTTCCCGGAGAGACGGCCGCTGGAGGACAAAGCCCAGGGGTTGTGTCCTGCAGTAACGCACTCGGGACTCTGCGCTGGGCACGCTGGGGGCCTCTCCAGCAGAAGATCGCCAGCCCTGACCTTGCAATACCAGTGAACCCCAGGGGAGTCCCAAGTGCTCAAAATCAAGTACATGTCCATTGTGATTTAACATATCAATTTTAGAAGAAAGGGCAGATTGCCACCTCCCTCCTCAAACTAGGGACTATAAATCGATCCACGGCCCTAACTGAGGCTCTGCCTTAAATCCTGCTAAAACTATTAGCCAAACACTCAAATTTACATTAGTGTTAAGGGAAAAAAAACCTAAACCAAACACCTGTAAGAAACGGTCAAGTAACCTGTGATACATCAACCCAAAGATTAAACATGAAAACAATGAAGTAGCAAGATATTAAAAGAATATAAACTCTATGTACATCATGGCCCAAGGTTCTAAAATTACACAGAGACAAAGACTGGAATGGAAGGGGGATATGTTTACAGATACATTTTTTATTTTTTTAATTTTTAATATTACTTCTCTAATGTATGATTTGACTAACCAAATAATTCAGCAAAAAATAAAAAAACAATTATGCCTATAGAGAAATATGTAAACAATCCTTCTCCCTGATGCCAATGGAATTAGTTTGGGTCTGGCCCACAGTCTTCAATCTTTTAATTAAGACCCAAAAACCATCTTTCAAGCTGTTAGGAAAAAAAAAAAAAAATGATTTAAAACCAGGAGCCCAGAAGAAAAGGACTAGCTATGTATCACAGCGTCTCTCCACGCCTCTCCACCCCGGACAGTGCTCCCTCTTTCCCCATTTTCATACCTACAGCACAAAACTCTTAGTAAAGAACTATCTCAATTCATGAGTCGCACAGCACAAAGGGCCAGTGTCGCTGCCAAACACACCCTGCAGCCCCAAAACGAAGCGGCAACCCTCAGTGAAGGAAGAATGAGAGGCTGCTGGTTGTAATTTTAAATCTCACACCTCAATGTCTTAGCACTTTCCTGCTTTGTTGGTTGCAAGGGCTTATTAAAATTAACCTCCACCCCCCCCCCCACCCCGGATATTGAAGAAACAAAGCAGGACGGTTGTGCAGGCTTCGAAAAGGCAGATCCGCGGCCACCTCTGTCTTTCTACCCACAGCAGCCGGGTTTACCAATTAGTCTCCCTTAAAGGGTAATTTATGCTCATCGCGAACAAATGGATGCAATTGCTTCTTTTGAGATACAGCAAGTTTTGGGCCCTCAGCAGAAAGAAAAGAAAGAAAGAAAAAAAAAAAAAAAAAACACGGCACACAATAGTCATAACCTCTGCGTGGCACACACACAGAAGGAAAATTAAAGCCCTGGAGGCGGAGGCGTTCGGAAAGGGAAGGTGGAAGCAGGAAGGACACCCATGGGATAGAGTGGTCAGAAACCGACCACATCACCAAAGGGCGCCTTAGACGTTCCAGAGGACAAAATGCCCCTCTTTCCAGGGTAAACACCCATTTGCCAAACTCAGCCAGTGACGGCAAGCAGGAGTTTGCTTTTTTTTTTTTTAAGGCGTCTGAGTAACGATGAGAAGACCAAGAAATGAGCTTAATAATGGGACTGACACTCAGCTGATGTGCACAGCATCAAAACCCAGGTTCCTCAACGCGCTCCCTCTGCAGTTCAGGACAGCACTACAACTCACCCCATCAATCACTGCTTAAAAAACACTTCTAAAAAAAGAGACGACCCATTTGAAAGCAGCTGGAGGAGGAAGACAGAGAGTGACTCACAGAATCCAACCGCTCGTAGCCTCGGAACCATAACAAGAATATGAAACTAGCGGGTCCAAGTGTGAGGCAGAACAGAGACGCCGTCACGGCTCTCAGGAGGCTGAGCGGGAAGCGCATGGCTCAGGCCCCGCAACGCCCTAATGGCGCCTGGAGCAGCCCACAGGCCTGTGTCCTTCGTGTGGGTTCACCTTCCTAGTTTCCTGGGTAAATTCAATATACAGCATTTATTCGCCAAGAAAAGAACATTCAAATCAAACTACTGTCATAACTCTGAAGGACTCTTAACACTCCAGTCCACACGTTCAAAAGCCCACAAATATCAGTGCTGCCACTGTGCAGGTAACAATGTTTTGGATGCATCATGCACGTAACCAGTAACGATGTTTTCATGTTTTCCGTAGCCATCTCATTCAGGATACTTAAATGATCTGTGACGACTTGATACTTAGTTATCTGTGACTTTCAGATGGATTTAACAAGGCTACCTGGCCAAGAAAGCCTCGCCCTCCTGTACCCGGGCACCGGCGGCGCCCTTACGTGTACCCGGGGCCTGGGGAGCGCACTCTCCACCACCTCCCGCTCTTCAATGTTAAATGTCCTCCCGGCGCGCCCGCGTCGTGGGCCCGGGCTCGGGCCCCTCCTGGAGAGCCGCTTCCACACTGCAGGCCAGGGGAAGCCCAGAGCCCGCGCCGCGGCGCCGCTGACGTCCGGGAGTCCCCGCTTCCTGGTCCTTCCCGTCCCCGGTGGCTGGCGGGGAGGGCCTGGGACCCATTTTAGTTTTCGGTTTTGTCACGAGCCAGGAGGCGACAGCACATGCGAGCGCAGGAAACCCTTTTTTAAATCTTCCAACAGAAACGCGAGGGGCTGCCAGACCGCCTCGGAGACGCCAGGCGGGAACCCAGAGCACCCGCGCCGCATCCCGCATTGCAGCAGCCGGGACCCCGCCCACGCCGCGCGGGGCTCAAGGTGACAGGAGGCCCGCAGGGACCCGGCCGGCCGTTTCTTCCTCGACATGCTGGGGAGTGGCGCGGGGCGGAGTTGGGGGGCGAGGGTCCACTTAGGAAGTGATCGCGCTGTACCCACGCTTCGGAGGTGAAGCCCGGCCCCGTCCTACAGCTCAGAGGCAGAACGACCCCCGAGGGTGCTCCAGGCGACCCCGTCTGCCAGGTTCAATTTAAAACATAAACCGGATGGGGTGGAAAGCTCACTATCTTCCGGATGGAGGTTCCTACCGCCATATCCCTTCCTCCTCCGCCCCACCCGGCAAGGACCCCCGGGCTGCCTTGCCGGCTCACGCCGCCCCACAGGTACCCCTGCCGCTCCCGGGCACGGGCTTCTCCCCAGTTCTCCCCCATCGCTTCCCCGCTCTTCTCCCCGGTTCTTCCCATCGTTTCCCCACCTTTCCCCGGGTCCTCCCATCGCTTCCCCCCTCTTCTGCCTCGTCCCTCCCTCCCCTTCGCCCTGTTCCCCTCTCTGCGTCCGTCCCTCCCTCGCCGCCAGGAGGGGGCGCGTACCTTGGGCATCCCCCCCGCTGGTCAGCACGCCGATGGCCTTGCCGGCCCCGGAGAGGTGCTCCAGGAACTTCCGCAAGGTGCCCTTGGGAGCCCGGGAGTCGTCGGCGTCCAAGGAGAGGAGGCTGAGGGGAGCCGCTAGTCCGGGTGCGCAGCAGGCAATGGAGACCCTGCCTGTGCGCGCCCGACTCGGAAACGCTGCCCCTCCCGCGCCCCCGCCCGGCCCCAGCGCCAAAGGGCGATGACTGGCGGGGCCCACCCACGGGAGGGGCTGCTGGGGTGGGGGCGCGGCTAGGGGCAGGGGCAGGAAAAGGGGCAGGAAAAGGGGCAGAGAAAGGGGCAGGGGCTGGCCGGGGGCGGGTGTGGGCAGGAGGACCTACGCGACGGGCTTCGTAGGTGGGGGCCACGCTAGCGGTGGGTGAGGTCGCGGAGGCGGGGGGTAGCGCCACAGGTGGGCGGGGTCCCTGCCGGTGGGGTCGCGTTGCTGCTGCGCTAGCCTCGCGGGTGGGTTGGAGGACTCTGGTTGGGGCCTTTAGAGGTGCCCGGAGACCCAGGAGATGGGGACCACCTGCCCAGCTATATTCCCTCTGGGTGCACCTGAACTAGTAGGATCCTGCAGCATGTGCCTATACTGACAGCTGCTGCATCACCTCCTGCTGTAAAAGCCCCCTTTCAGAGGTAACAGGACAATGGGGCAGGTTTTTTTCCTAGAGAAGTAAAGAACCTGAGAAATCCAGAGATTTGAGAAATCCAGGGGATTAGCAACACAAGTGACAAAGAAAAGGAGGCTGTGACATCTACACGACATGACATTTGGCAGCCCGAGAGTGTACTGGTATTCCCAGAACCACCTCGCACTGCATGGCATTTGACATGTTTCCCATGCTTGTTACCTTCGGAGGACACATTCAGGTAACCTTGACTTGCTAGGTTGCAGGTGGAGAGAGACTCCTGGAGACCACCAGGTGGCGCCAAGCCTCCATTATCTCCTGCTTGCAGCACTTCTGCATGAAGCTAACGTATCCAAATGTGCGTAAGATTTACGAACAGCAGACAAGCTCCATGACATCTTCTGACAGGGAAGCTGTGCCATGTCAGGGGTTGGGACAGCAGCAGCAAGGGAGATCAGCACGAGGCCTGGGGAGACGCAGCCGGGAAATCTCGGTGTGTGTAGCCCTAGGGTCTGAGGCCTCCAACTGTCCATGTGGCTCCCACAGCTCAAGTCCAGCGTGTGGTCATGACCCGGGGCAGGGCCACTCACAGAGTACAGTTCATGTCAAATGTGATGGGGGCGCTGAATGATCCATCAACATACCGGAAGATAATCACCAGAACTCACGTGCAGAAGGCATGGATCAGACCACTCCCAGTAATACGCACGCCCTCACCACCCTGCAGCTGCCTCCTCCCTCCCCCACACACAGCAGCCTCCTGGGACAACATCTTACTTCCACCTTGCAGTTGCCTCCTATCCCACCCCCCCACCCACAGTGGCCTCCTACGACAACATCCTACTTCCGCCCTGCAGCTGCCTCCCATCCCCAACACATAGCAGCCTCCTGGGACAACATCCTACTTGCCGGCCACAGCCTAGAGCCCCCAAAGCATGGAGGGGCTTAGCGAGCCACACAGCATTCCCCATTCACACCTGGGAAGTCAGCCCCTCACTGAAGTGGGTCCTGCACCCGCCAGCTGTGCACGATCAGAGGTGTGAGGTTATGGACCTGGTCACCCACTGTGCAGAGAGGCATGAGGTCATGGACCTGGTCACTTGTTGTGCACGATCAGAGGTCTGCAAGGTTCCAGACCTGGTTACCCACTATACACAGAGGTGTGAGGTTATGGACCTGGTCACCCGCTGTGTACGAATAGAGGTGTGTGTGATTAGCGACCTGGTCACCAGCTGTGCACAATCAGAGCCATGCGAGGTTACAGACCTGGTCACCAGCACCCAATCAGAAGCTTTTGAGGTTAGAGACCTGTTCACTTGCTGTGCACAGAAGTGTGAGGTTATGGACCTGGTCACCCGCTGTGCATGATCAGAGGTGTGCGATGTTAGGGACCTGGTTGCCTGCTGTGTCCAATCAGAGCCAGGCAAGGTTATAGACCTAGTCAGCAGCTGCGCCCAATCAGAAGCTTTCAAGGTTACAGACCTGGTCACCCACTGTGCGGGATCAGAGGTGTGCGAGGTTAGGGACCGTGTGCGTGGTGATGGACCTGATCACCAGCCAAGACACCTGACGTTTCCAGTGTCATCCCGGCTTCTTTCAAAACTTGAAAAGTCTTCAGATATTTCTCAAAAGCTCGTCAATCCTTGAAAACGATATGCGTGCGCACAGGTGAGTTTGTTGCTGCACATTCCTTTCAGTACCGATGACTGAAGATTGAAGGTTAGAGCATTCCAGCCCCGTGCCCATGTCCCATCCCATCTGCGAAAACTTCAGCACAAACATCCCCCTCTCTGAAGCTCCCTGAACCCCGTGGCAGGCCTGGGACTCAGGTCCAGTGTCCTGTCAGTTACACTGAACAAAATGTAATTCAACACTGGCCATGGGCCCTACGCTTTAAACATCTAAAAACCACATAGGAACCTCCCAAAGAACTACAATCTATGAAAGCTTTCATGGCTAGTATTTTAGGAAGACTGACCAGTCTTGACCTAAATCAAAGCCGACACTACCCAAATTAACTCTGACCCCAGCTTCGTGCAAAAGCAGCCATCGCCTGGCCATCGGAGTGACCAGCAGCCTGGGCACAGACAGGACCAGCTCTGGTCCCTCCCTGCACCTTAAGCGGGCTTCTGAGCTGCTGTCCATGACCAGTGATGGTGATGCCCAGAGCAGGTTTCCAGGAACGCAGTAAACCTTTCAGGTCCTCACCTCATGAGGATGGCCATGTATAAATCAACCACCTTTGTTACTGCCCTGCCATTCCCAAAGAGGGGATGGGTTAAACTTCTTCCTCCTCCACATGCCCAACACAAGGCACACCTGCCCCAGCACGAGGCTCATCTACTTAATCCTGGGAAACTCACACAACCCACAATCAGAGGCCGCTCACAATCAGAGGCCACAATCAGAGACTGAGCACAATCAGAGACCACACACAATCAGAGGCTGCACAGAGGCCAGAGGCCACAATCAGAGACTGAGCACAATCAGAGGCCACACAGAGGCCACACACAATCAGATGCCACACAGAGGCCACACACAATCAGAGATAACACAGAGGCCACAGAGAGGCCAAACACCACAATCAGAGACTGTACACAATCAGAGGCTGTGCACAATCAGAGGCCACGCACAATCTCAGCAACCTCATCAGAAACTGTTTCTGACCATTCACCTGAGGCCACCAAGTTTAAATGAGAGGCCCAGGTTTTAAAAGACAGGAGAAGTTCTCTGAAGGCAGACTCCGTGCATTCCACCATCAGTACCATTTGTGCCTGTCACGGTCAGGAAGAACCGCAACCACGTCTCAGTGCCCTTGCAGTGCAGGGCGCTGCGTTTCTCCCCCTTTCCAAACCCACGGCGGCTCCTGGCGACCCAGCGCCTCTGCTCAGCCACCTGCCCCCAAGGCCTTCTTCCCTCACCCCACAGGGGAGCTCCTGCAGCTGGGCTATCTGGCTCGTCACTCCGATTCAGTCACTTACACCCTCATTCCAGGCTGAAAATCTCTTCTGAAAATATCCAAATCTTACCCACGTCAGGCTCCATCTTTTCCCCAGAGCTCCTCACCCCCTCCAGAGCAGCAACTCTGGTGCCCGTGCAGCCGGGGCCTGGGGGCAGATCCGTGGGCTCAGAGCGCCCAGCCCCTCAGCCCCTCTGTGAGTCCCCTTACTCCCTGCTCCCTGGCATTAATGCCCTCCGTCTTCGATTTCCTGATAGGCAAAAGGGGGTTAATTCTAAGAGTGCTAACCGAACTGGGTCACTTAACACCATGTCCGGCCCAGAATACCCCTTGATCAATGACAGGTATTGCTGCGCTGTTACCATTGCGCTGGTTCCGGTTTTCCTGTGAGCCCTTTAGGCTCTTTGCCGTAAAGGCCACTCAGTGGTCCTGTCCAAGCCTGTCTGTGGCAGATGGACAGGTGAGTGGCCGATGCACATGTGTGATGCTGAATGGGATCGTGCAAAGCTGGCCCCGCGTATTTTGGTCAACGTAAGAAAAAAGCCGCCCGTGCTTGCTTGCTGCCGCCCTGCAGTGTCCAGAAGGAGCCGCTTAAAGGCAACTGCGCCGCACCTACCTTCTTGGAAGGAGAGGGCAAGACCAGATTGGCTGGAGCTGGAAAGTTGTGCCCTACAGATCAGGGCTGCGTGACCCAGGGAAGGCATCACTCGAAATACGTGCTGGAGGGGGGCCAATCCGACCCAACCATCCACCTCCAGAGTCAGCCACGGGGCTCCTCTTGATATGTCATCCTGATCACCCCTCACAGAGCAAATGAGCCTTTGACTTTAGCCTGACCTAGGTACAACACCGACTCCCACCTCCCACATCCTGAACCAGCCTGTTCCGGGGATTGCTGTGGACATAGAGGAGCAGGCCCATGACATCTAGTGGCATTTCCTGGCAAGCACACTCACCATGCTTAACCATAAAACTCGGGTCAACTGGTTTTTCGGAGGGACTGGAATTTACTTGTGGCACGCATGGATACTGATTGACCCAGGGAGGGGCAAGGAGGAGGCTGACGGAAAACCCATCGTGACTGCGCCAGGCATTCCCGCACACACCGACATCTTCAGACTGGGGCGGTGTCCTTGTCTTACAATCAAACACGAAGCCCAGAGAAACTAGGGAGCTTGTCCAAGACCAGCAACAGGTATGTGGGCAGCTGGGATTCAACTAAGTCCTTCCCTGGATCCATCCGCGCTGCTCCCCGCCCCCACTCCCACCACCTCGCCATGGCCCCCGATAGACACAGCAGATCTGAACATCAGGCACCCTGAACGCAGAGTACGGAGCAGAGCCGGCTTCCGCAGTGGGATCTCACACACATCCCACTCCCCTTCTTGCCGAATGCCTCGGGACTCTGTGCGGTATGGTCTGCAGATGTGGCCTCACTCTGCGCTAGGAGATCTGGGTGGCAGGCAGCGTTTTGCAGAGCGCTCCTCCAGACGGGGCTCGTCGGCTGATCCATGAGACACAGGACACCTGAGAGAAGAGCTGACAAACCCCACAAAGTCGCTCCCAACCTGGAGAGGACAGGGTCAAGGCAGGGCTCCTCGCAGTCCACGCTTCGGACAGGTCTTCCAGCAAACTGTGGTGCTCCTCAGGCGCGAGGAAGTTTCCCAGGGCAGGAGCTCTAAGTTACACAGCAAAAGCGACACAGGCGATGCAGCAGGGTGTACTTCAGCCCAGGGCTCAGGAACCACGGGGTGCAGCGCGGCCTGCAGCAAACCAGACACATCAGAAGCCAAGGTCCCACCTTTTACATTCAGTGACGTTGAACAGAGGGAGTTATCTGTAACAATCGTCTTCCTGGGGGAACCGTACAGCACGCATGACCACCGACACTGACCACGAGTCCTTCCTAGGTCCTTGGGGCTACCCCACTTTACACGCACGGTTCCATGCACAAATCTATGCGGGGCAGTTTTTAGCCCCAGCTTAGAGATGAGGAAAACGCTGCTGGAAAAGTCAAGCGAGAAAATCAGACTTCAGCACACCTGCCATCTCCAAGACCCCTACTACTCTATGTGCCAGGGTCTCAAGGGTTGGGTGTGTGACATTTTAAGTGATTAATCATAGGCAGTTTTCTTCTCTCCTACACCTGTTTAGCCTGAACGTGCACGTACATGCTCTGCTGCAGGTGCACTGCCGTATGTGGACCAGCAACGCTCTTTTCTGCCTCGGGGTCTTGTCACCACCTTCCGGAAAGCTCTCGCCTGCTTTACAGCCATGCCAGGGAGGCCTGGTCAGCCGCACAGTCAAATTCCTGCAGTGTCAGAGCTAAGTGCTGGCTGAGGCTTTAACAGCGAAGACAGCGGAGTAATGGGGATAAACTGAACAAAACTGTATTGTAACGCAGATGGAAGTCTAGAAGCAAAAGAAGCTGACACCCCTAAGAGAGCAGGCAACTGTCTCTTACTATGATGTTAATAGCAGCTTGCTGTTTCTAGTGCCTCCGTGTGCCAGGGTTTCCAGTCAGCCTTTGTGTTTATCTGCTCCTGGGCTACCTGATCAAACCTCTGCAGAGATCAGGGATATCTAAATTGACCAAGTATCTGCAGGCTGGCTGCTCAGAGGCCGTGGTGTGGAACGGCCAGGACATCACTTAGTCACACGGGGCACAAGCACGTCACTTGCCACTCCTGTCTTTCTATTTCATCAAACCCTCTTTTCTCCTGAATATTGACCATAGCAAAGTCATTAGCCTTCGAGATGCATTTGAAACATCAACTTGCTTTGTTCAAGAGGTTTAAGACGCACTTAAGTCTTTCTTGCCATGCTCAACACACATGGCCGGCCGTTTCTGAAGTCAGTGTGTCTGGAACAAAAGCCTTGGCCTGCCCCAGTGAACATTCACACTCAGCACACTGTCGTGAGGCTGCTTGGCCAACTAGCAGGGGGTAGGACAGAGCCGCAGGTGCCACGTGGGGTCCCTGTAAACCCGCCTCACTCCCTCAATCAAGGGCGGTGCCTCCTGCCAATCCAGCGGCTTCCTCCAAGGGGAAGAGGCCTCTTCAGCTGCCACCACACTGATTTCAGGTGGCTCAGCCAATGGGGCGACAGATTCAACAGAGTCCCATGTTGTTAAAGGAAAACTTGTGTTACCAGGCAACCTTAGGGTCAGATTCAACGGAAAATAACCAACAACATTACTTCCAAACCAACATGCTACCAGTGCCTTATCCTTCAACGCTGCTTAAACACGGAAAAGTATGAGGAAAAAAGAGCATGGCACTTACTTCTTAAAAAATAACACCCCTTCCAGGTTCATTTTACCCATATCAGAAAGACTTAGAACTGTGGATTCCCTACAGAAACGTGGAGTGGGGGTGGATCCCCACGCTGACCCAGCCTGACCCCAGGTCAGTCACCCCACCACCACGGGGTTCACACCTCTCCAGGCTCTGTCACCTCATCAAGGAAAGGTGGCCTCTCTAAGCTCTCTTCGCAGGAAGCACCCGAATGGGAGCTAGAGACACAGACACACCCACAACTGCTTTGAAATCCTGAACATATTTAAGGACTTCATTATTAGTCTTTTAAAAAGGTAAGAACAAAGTGAGCCTGGTTTTAACCTCTCTGCCACAATAACACCGTGTACATCTGTCTTTTACTGTTTGTTCCTTCTCCAGCAGCTGCTGCCTAGCTGGCCGACTGCAGAAGAAGAGCCTCTGGTACTCCCAGGAGGCCCTCGGTAAAAGCGTGAACACCACGATCACGTCTCAGGACGCCGCACACGTTAAAGTCGCCCACAGACCGCCATTCCCAGTGCCTAGAAGGCACTGAACGGGCCTCCTGCTCTTTGTAAATGTCAACCTTCCTAAGCTACGTTGTCTTGAAAATTTTTAACTGCAGTCCACACATACTACTTTGTGTCTTGTTTTTATCCTAGAGGAATATTTTTATGGAAAATTAAGCTTGCAAGGTTGAAGGGTTTTCTGAAAGTCGACTCCTAATCCTAGAAGGAAAAAAAAAAATGGGCCAGATGTGGTGCTCACGCCTGTAATCACAGCAGTTTGGGAAGTTGAGGCCGGCAGATTGCTTGAGCCCAGGAACTCGAGACCAGCCTGGAAAACATGGCAAAAGTCTGTCTCTATTGAAAAAAAAAAAAAAAAACTGGGCGTGGTAACATGTGTCTAGTCCCAGCTACTCAGGAAGCTGAGGTGGGAGGATCACCTGAGCCCAGGAGGTGAAGGATGCAGTCAGCCAAGAGTTGCATCACTGCACTGCAGCTTGGGCGACAGAGTGAGACACCGTCTCAAAAAAACAAAAAGCAAAAACAACTATATAAATCATTACAGAAGGGAGCTGGCCGGGCGTGGTGGCTCATGCCTGTAATCCCAGCACTTTGGGAGGTCAGGGTGGGCAGATCACCTGAGGTCAGGAGTTTGAGACCAGCCTGGCCAATATGGCAAGACCCCATCTCTAATAAAAATACAAAAGTTAGCGGGGCATGGTGGTGGGTGCTTGTAATCCCAGCTACTGGGGAGGCTGAGGCAGGAGAATCACTTCAACCCGGGAGGCGGAAGTTGCAATGGGCCAAAATTGTGCCACTGCACTCCAGCCTGGGCAACAAGAGTGAGAGTCCACTTAAAAACAAAGTAGAAATAAAAATGAAGGGAGCTAATCTTTTTCATTTAAGGGAAGGGAGAAGAACATTCAGCATTTATACCTCTCATGCACACATCTGCAGTGGTGCCCTAAAGTATTCAAGATATACACATTCCTAAAAATATAGCTCAAAACTACTCACAAAGTTACATGCTAAAAGCACATGCATTGTAAGAATGCTACATTATATTTTTTGAGCATCTGTATCCAATATTTTAGCATACTGGCAGTTTTCCCTTCAGGTGCTGTATGCCTAAATTATTACATGTTTAGTCATTCATTTTAGAATTTATGACTTGCTTTAGACAAAACATATATTTAAACATAAGCTACTAAATTAATGACTTAGGGGAAAAGTTACTAAGTTAACTTGGAAGTTAAACTTTGCAAACTGAATGTGTTGGACCTCATGCAAGCTAGATGATCAGTTTTTAAAATTGTTTGTTGTGTGTTTCCCTCGAGGATGGGAATCTCTTTACTCTCATCCACTGTGCACACTGCAGCCCCGCCTCTCCTCCACCACGCCACACTGTAGCCTGCAATTCACCCTGTACCACGCTTTCCACACCTTACCTGAAGTCTCTAAGTATAACCAAGAAGGAAATGAAAAGCAGATAAATGACCTCCACCCCCACATCCAGCATGCAAATGTTAAACATTCATCAAAGTAAAACCAAAAACCCACGTTAGCTCACGAGTGTAACTGGGAGAGTTAAGTGCATGGCAATTTTAAAAGTCTAGTTAAGTAAAAACCTAATTGAGACTCTCAAGAAATACAAAGTTTTTACAAAAAGACATCTGCAAACATTGACAGTGAGGAGAGGACTTCACTCTGCATCCAGCCTGTCCTGGAAGCCACGGCCAAATGCCAGGTTATATGGATCCGAAAAGCAGAAAAAAACAAGTGTTGAAATGTGTACAGTCTCAGCAATGTACAAATTTGATGTAGGATGCTCAGAAACCTTGAATTTCTAATCAGAAAACAGCAATATGAGCAAGTTTCCCAGCAGTGCCCACCTTCTGCCTACGGCACGTGTAACAGAAACGCTGGCCACCGCCCGGCGGGGACAGAGGCTTCCTGGTCACATTCGCTCTGGCAGCCGCACAGCTGGCCCCGCCACAAACACCTAATACTGAAGAACCACTGCTCCCTGGGCTTTCCTCACTCTAGCCGGGAGAGCGTATTTACAGAGTACTTTATCGACTGAGTCCTCGTTCAATGCGTCAAGCTTGTTGAAGGCAGGGCAACCCCATTCCTTGCCTAATTAAGTGAACTGAGTAGAGCAAATGCCCCCAAGTTGGACAGCACTCAGTCACGACAGCAGCGGCCACTGTTCACAGGGTGCTGGCTTCATGCCGGGAACAGTTCCAAGCACCTTCTCTCTGTCCGAGGAATATACACTGCAACCCTGTGGGGCTGTTTGCAGCGTCCACCGGAGTTCTGAGGCAGCGAAGTCCAGGCTGTCTGTGGGCCTCGCCACGTGGCCATCCACATCCCCTGCAGACCAGACCTCACTCTAGGGACTGCGGGTTCCAGGGCTGCCTTGAGGCACATGCTCCCTTCGCCACCTCCTCCTGGCCCCTGACATTAACCCTCACCACTGCTGCCAACATTTTATTTTCTCATGGCTCCTGAGGGGCCTGTCCTGCCCTTCCCTGCTCCATGCGTCCAGCTTGGAGGGTGCCCACATCAACGCCAACGCCAACGCTCACGTAATCACCAACCCTTCCCCGGGGCTTGATGCCTAGGAGTCTCAATATCAGAAAGTCAGATTCCTGTGCTTGTTGGAGAATTTCTTCTCATTGTAGAAGTGAAGGAGATAAAATTCTAGGTGCCTGCAATAACCTCATTTCCACAGCTAAGCGACTTCAGTAGTAGCACAAAAAAAAAAAAAAAAAAAAAAAATTTTGTTAACTTCTTTTATACAAGCTAAATACAGTTTAACTTTTACATTCACGGTCTCATCAGCCCTCACCTGGTGAGCAGACAAATAGTAATTTTCAAAGAAACAAATTGTTTCATAATTTTAACACTTAGCTTTATCACTATTAAGCAAGAATTATCCCAAAAATACACGATGATCTTGTTCTCATATGCAAAAATTGATTGTCACACAGTGAAATAACACTTAATGCAAAGGAAAGTTTCTTTTCAGGTTTCTGTTCTGGAAAAGAAAAAAAAAGATTTCTGGCAAAGAGATAAACATTAATTATGTAACAATCCAAAATGCCTCCAGGAAAAATAATGTCATACAATTAGTTCTTTAAAGTGTTACAAATGCAGCTGAGTTTTAATAGTAATTTGTTCATAATTATCAAAAGAATCTTTAAAAATCTTAATACTGAAAGAATAACCATAAATGGATATAAAATGCAAAGCAGAAGAGTTAACATTTGCGGTAGATTTTGGCCCATATTTTTAACATATGTATAGTTATTTACCTAGCTGAAGTTTATCCCTCTCCTCCTAGGCTCTTCAAGCCTGATTTTCAAACATAGACTGGCTTTTGGTACATGAAGGCAGCTTTAAAAGATGTCAGGATCGGGCCGGGCACAGTGGCTCAAGCTTGTAATCCCAGCATTTTAGGAGGCCAAGGTGGTCCGATCACTTGAAGCAAGGAGTTCGAGACCAGCCTGGCCAATATGGCAAAACCCAGCCTGTATTAAACATCTTTGTAATTAGCCAAGCGTGGTGGCACACACCTATAATCCCAGCTACTTGGAAGGCTGAGGCAGGGAAAATTGCTTGAACCCAGGAGGCGGAGGTTGCAGTGAGCCAAGATCGTACCACTGCACTCCAGCTTGGGCGACAAAGTGAGACGGTCTCAAACTAGAACTTAGCCCTCAGGAAAAGTGTTGAGCACTACCCGCCCCAACCAACCCAAGGAATCACATGGCAATGGTTATCATCTGATTTCAACACAATAAAGTTCTATTCTCCTCTCTGAACACAACAGTAAACACCTGCCATGAGACCACATTAACTCCCAGGACCCAGTAACACCGGACTAGCAAGATTAATGGGCCAGGTATGCAGGGTTCAGCTGCAGAAAGTGATGGCACCAAGAATGGTGTTTGCTCAAACCAGATTCCTTGCTTTCGCGGTGGAGGGTCTTCCCGGGAAGATCTAGTCCAGCGGGATGGTTTCCACTTCCACCATGAGGAGGAAACAGGGGGTTTCCTGAGGGCACTGACAGGACTTGGGTCTCTGCCCCTTTGTTCTCTGTCCTGTTATGGGATGAGGGTGGCCTGAAGGCAGGTTCTCCCTACATCTTCCGGGCAGGAGAGATGGAGATGACAAGTGGACGACGGCTTTTCCAAAACGTTTCCATGTTTATAACCTGTTATCACCCTGTTTTCCCTGGAGGAGATCAGTGAAGCAGCATCATTGATTCTCTTCCATTAGGGACAACCCAGTGTTACGGGAGGCAGGAGACGCATGCGAGCTGGGCCAGCCTCTGCGCGGGTCTGAGTCAGTCACTTGTGTCTGGTCCTCAGCGTGCTCGTCTATCAAATGGGCGGCCCTACAGAGCAGTAACTTTCAACCAGAGTTCCATGGAGGTTGCCCAAGGACAGGGAGGGGGAAGAAGAGGAAGGGGAGGAAGGAATAAGGGGAGGAAGGAAGAAGGGAAGGGGAAGGAAGAAGGGGAGGGGGTGGAAGAGGAGTGTGGAGGGAGCAGTGTGGAGGGAGGAGTAGAAGCGGAGTTCTCTGAGGAGGAGGACCAAGTTTCTGAGGTGTCTTGGAGTCAGAGTTGGCAGTGGCTTGGGCTCTAGGCCCTCTCTTGCATAGTTTTTAGGCTTTAACTATTTATATTTGTGAACCCTTTAAAAGATTTAATTTGAAGAAAACCGGAGTTGGGGATACCTTGCTTCTAAAACACAATTTCTCAAGCCTGAGACTAAGTGCTAGGCATTGCTCATTCTGTCACCATCATTTCCTCCTATTTAAAATCAGCCGCAAACCCCCAATCTCCCTTCAGTGTAAACACCACCTTTTCCGAGGATCTCAAACAGCAGAGCGAGCGGCCCTTGACCCTGGCCGTGGGCATGAGGAGTGAAGAGCAGACATGTAGAGAGGGCTGTGGACGATACGAGAGGCAGAGACCCGGCACCTCCCTGCACGGGCTGTGCTCCTCCAGGCCTAAAGTACACCCTCGCCTCTGGGGTGAACAAGCAGCACAAGCTATCAACACTTATTCCAAAAGAACAGGAAGAAAATTCAAACGAAGTTAACACAGTTATCCCAACACAACACTGCAGCAGCCCAGAAACAGGAGGGCCAGTGAGCCTGAGGTGGGCGGTTCCAATAGTGGTACAGCAATGTTGACATTAGGGCTTTTTGACAAAAAAAGACACAAATTAACATGGGCCACCCATTATTTCCTGCCAGTAGAAAGACACCCACAGGTCCCCAGATGCCAACGGGCCCTTGGAAACGAGCCCACGCAGCGCCTCGGGTCTTCGCACGAGCAGGCACGTGGTGTCCTCAGCACCCCCGCCCGTGACATACACACCACACTTGACTCCCACACCTGATGGTCCAGGGGAATGGCGGGAAGTTCTCGGAGGACCGGGCATCCTGTGAGGGCACTGCACGACTACGCACCTCAGAGGGGCCCCTGGGAAGGTGCTGTCTCTCCAAAGGATGAGCCGGGTCCTGACCACACCCAGATCGCGGTGGCCTCCAAGCCGAGCGCCAACATCTCACGTCCAAAGGGATCCGCAGGTGCCTGCTGCGCATGGAGCCCAAGCCCCTCGTAGAGCTCAGGATGAACCCAGTGTCCAGGCCCGGGGCCGTCAGCAGCCAGGACAGGCATCCAGGGCACTTCCCAGCGATGGCCACAAGAAGAAACAACTCAGGACAAAGCCAATGTCCAGGCCCAGGGCCGTCACCAGCCAGGAGAGTCGTCCGGGGCACTTCCCAGTGATGGCCATGGGAAGTAACAACTTAGGCCTGTCAGGGGCTTCCTCACTATGTGGGTGTTAGAAGTAGAGACAGAGGTTCAGGTCTAATGCCACAAACATCGACGGACCCCATGGAAATGCGGGCATAGCCCCTCCATCCCAACAGCCTGCATGGCTGCTCCATTCTGCTCCCATCATACACGTCCCCACCCAGCCAAGCCCCTTCTCCTTTTCCCCACTGGATTCATCAAATCAAACCTCGCTGTCCTTGGCAAATGTACCATTAATTTACTTACTGCCAGGTTAAAAAAAGCACAATTCCAGCTAACATGATACCCCTGCTACGATAGAACAGCCTTAATTCAGACATGATGCAGAGGAACAGAGGGAGGGGGGGTCGAGGGCCATCCTGGAATCGGCAGCTGTTGTCTGAGGAAAACCTGCGTCCCACCCGAGCCTGACACTAATGCTACACTGTCCCCACCGTGTCTGAAAACTCCATGAAAACAGGGTCACTCTGACTCCTTCACACGCATGATGCCAAAGAGGAGCAGGTGTTCAGGAAAAGTCTCCTGCTAGTGCTGAAGACAGGAATAATTCCTCGTGGTGCCCAGAATGTCAGGAGAAAACAAGGCACCATGTGGACACCTTCCAGGTGAATTTTGGAATGACTCTACCGAATGCCAGTCATCCTTTTTCAGAACAAAACCAATACCAGAAAACACGTGTCGCCAGCAGAGAGATGGTCCCTTTGATGGCTTAGAAACACACCTACGTTACGGTGAATTTATCTCAAGCCACCCTCTCTGTGCTAATGTAAAAAGTCTCCTTTATTAACCAGTAGCCTTTTTCATCTGGTGCTTTTTAACAAGCAAGACGGTCCCTTAACACTCAGGTATTGTTGAAAACATCAAATGGAAGCCCAGAATCCTCTTCCATGCAGCTTCACTGCAAAGTATTTTGACGTGAGCCAAATCGTGCTATTCCTACATCTCCATAGGAAACTCAAGGCTTCATCAAGGAAACGCAGCATGATTTCTGCTAGGCACAGAAATTGGTAGGGTGGGCATAGGGTTGAGGGAACATTACATAGAAAGCACACCCCGATAATCACCCGCATGACAGCCACACTGGCCGGCAAGCCCCGGTCGGCTTGGTCTCTGCACAGTCACAGGCTTGAGGCCTGGAGAGCAGACACCTGGTACGGCCAAGGTCGTGGCCTCTGCCCCTTCTCTGCTGCTCATCAGTTCCAAGCTTCTGGCAACACCGCCTGCTGCCCCCACTGCCTGATCCACTCTTCGTGAAAAGCAAATGTTGCCAGGATAGCTTATGAGTACACTTGCTAGGAAAGCAGCTCCAATTGACATGAAACCCTGTTCTCACACCCCTGGCAGCTCCCATGCCCCCGATGTGTACATGCTTGCAGCTCTGACCTTGCTTAGTGTCCACACAGGCTCTGTTCCCTGGACAGCTGAATGTAGACTCAATGTTGAGTTAGAAATACACAAAGAGGGTGACGGTCACGAACTGCCTGCCTGTCCCCCAAAACACAGATTGAAATCCTCACCCTCAATGTGATGCTGTCAGGAGGTCTTTGGGAGGTGATGAGTTTCTGAGGCTGGAACTCCTTGAATGCGATTTGTGCCTCAGAAAGGGGCCCAGCAAATCCCTCACCCTCTCATTGTGTCAGGGCCAGAGAGAAGGTGTGTGCCAACCAGGAAGGAGCCCACACCAGAACCGACCCATGCGGCACCCTGATCCTGCTTTCCAGCCTCTAGAACTGTGAGAAACAAATTCCTGCTGTTCATAAGCCACTCAGTCAATGGTGTTTCTTTACAGCAGCCTGAGCTGCCTGAGATGACGATGCTCACCATCCTACAGAAATGGTTACTCCCCTCTCCCAGAAAGAGGGGTTAATTAAAATCCCTGTCTCTCCTCGCGGCCACCACAGATCTCACTCCCCCACCCCGTAAGCCAGCAGTTGCTAGGATTAAAGGAAAAGGAGGATCATTTTAGATCAGCCCTTCCATGTCGCTCTGAAGCCTGTAACTTTGCCCACTTCCACGGTGGCCGTGTCACCACATTGCCCATGTCAGCTCTGTGTCTGCACTGGGTCCCAGGCTCTGCACAGACTCCTCTAGCTGCCCATCCAGCACAGCCATTTCCCCTTCTGCTTTGCAGGTTGTCCTTCAATATCCAAACCCTACCCTTCAGCAACCAAGGCCTTCCGATCCAGGCATTTGGGGTGAGCTCAGCCATGCACTAGAGTCCTTGACTCAGGTAACCCAGGCCCAGGGCATTGGTACCAACGATCTACTGGCTGTGGGGTCTGCACAGCCACTAGCTGCCTCAACCACACTAGAGCCTGGGAGGGGAAGCAGAGGAAGCTGTGGAGCTGCCAACAGCCATACGGGGACAGGTGCCCCTGGGATGAGGAGGATGCCATGGAAGGAAATTCAGAGAAAGAAAGAGCCGTAGGGCTGGACGGGTCATGCCCAAAGCCTACACTGCTGAATTTTCCAGGTTTCTGAACTCAATCGCTGACCCACACAACACGTGTTTCCTGAGTGGTGACCCCGCGTGGCATTGGATACGGCAATAAAGTAGGACCCCTACCTCCCCCTTCCTCGCCCCCTTCCCCGACACATACACAGGGCCTCCGTCCTGACGGGAAATCAGACCTGGGCACCCAGCTGGCACCGCGAGCCTGCGAAGGGGACCGTTTCAGACGGACAGTGGGTGCAGCCTTGCCAAAGCCCAGCAGTCACCTGCACTGACACAGCCAGGCTGAGTCCGGATCAGCCGCACAGAAACCTGACTCTCTCAAGGGCACGCCTGAGCTCATTAGGGACAGACACCGTCTCCTGCTTATCTCCAACACTTTCTCTGCATGTCTACTTACACACGGATGACACAGTCTCGGAAGCACAGCTGTGACTCTGGAGACAGATCCCAGGCCTCCCCCTGCTCCTCTCCGTGATGCCAATGATGGGGAGGGGCCGGTATGGCCGCGAGGCTGCACACCCACAGCCACCCTGCCACGGAGACGCGGGTCTTCGACGGTTACTTCTGCCAAAGAACCCTGCTGCATCTTGGAGCACACCATGGTGGGCGGGAAGCTCCACCCGGAGAAACAGCGATGCCTCTCCCCAGAGCCAACGGAGGGCACCCCCCACCCTGCATTCAGCAGATTACTTACATTCTGGAAAACGTCTAAATTAACGGGGAACACTAAAATGAAAAGGTCACGCTAGAAAGCTTAGAAGGCTGTGTGAAGTCTCAGGATGTCCAAAGATTTCTGAACCAAGACTGCTGTGGTCAACGAGCTTACAGGGAAAGTTTCCACACGGGCCTTCAACAAGCAACGCTCAGCAGGGAGGAGCCACATTCTGCGCAGAACATCAGAACCAGAACATCAGACACCACAAAGTCACAACAGAGCCAACAGCAACTGAAATACAGCGCTCTCCTAAGATGTGTGCGTCACCTGCAGAAAGTCACCACACATTAAGATGGGGGAAGAAAAGGATAAGGTTAGAAACAAATTTGAAGTAATTTCTGCATACAAAAAATTTCTACATCCTCTGGCTTTCTTTCTGGGAGTAACAACTTTTACATGAGATGCACATCCCAGTTGGAAGGAGTTTGGGTTTTCCGTGGGCAGAGTCAAGGGCTCTCCAAGAAATGTGAACCTTTTCTCACTCACTGAGCCGCGTGCCCTGAGGCCGTCCTGGCCTGTCTGATCACCTCCCTGCTCTGCCTCCAGCCAGCTCCTTCCAGCACTCACCCCGCTGCTCCCAGAGCCTTCACTGGCCCAGGATCTCCTCTTCTGCTGCTGCCAATCTTCCATTTTAGGGCAAATAAGTTGGAAACTAGAAAGTTATAAGACCTGTTGGCTTTTTAAAAATTTGTCTTCTCAGAAAACAAAGAATACTAATTCTACTTTCATGGTTTAATTGTTGCCGGCATCTGCATGTTCATAGATATGTGTTTTTATATATATTTTAATCAATACTTACAAAAGCATGCACTGTTGGCTACATTCAGTTTAATTACATTTGATGTAAGAAGTTTTAATTTCAGTGAATTCAGACACTCAAAATTTAAACCCTCTGACATCTATTAATCAAATGGAAAAATGACAGGTAGATATTACAAAAATCAAGAGAAGTGTTTAATATAAATCCTGGACTTTCAGATATTTCCACAAATGTAATGTATACATTAGTACACAACCTTGAACATTTTCACAACTCTTTGAACTCAAATTCTGTTCTTAACTTTTATAGGTAAATCGACATCTGTATGTGATTTTAAGCAGCTCAAACATCAGCTCTTAAAAACAACCAGAAAAGCTGCAGGCAAATCCCACCGAGCAGCAAATAATGGAACTGCACCCAACAACCCAGGTACCTCCCCTGAGGCATCTGGAACTTGAGGATTACGAGCAGCCTTTGGTTTCTGAGGCACCCGAGACTGGGGACTCCCAACTCCCCAAGGCCTCAGCAATATGGAAAACTGGTCAAAAAGTCATCCCTGCCGGCCCTCAGCCACGTGCTTACAAATCTCACTTCCTCTCTGTCCCGCAAAGCCTGACTCCTGATTCCAGCCCTGCTGCTTACTGGGATGTGGCCATGGACGTCAACTGCACATGTAAGGGGAGAAGCTGGTCAGGATACAGGATCCTGGCCATCCTGGCAGCGCTCAAGCTGATACTGTAACTTTCTAGTGAGTTAATTAATGCAAAGATTTAACTTTGAATAATTTAGATAATTCTGAACGTAGAACACAGACCACACCCTCACACAGATGCTGTCTGGCCAGCACTCTTTTGTTTGCCTTCTCAATAGACATTTTTAAAAGCAGTTTTCGGTTCATAGCAAAATCAAGAGGAAAGTACAGAGAGTCCTCACTTATCTCCTTTCCCAGCACAGGCACAGCCTCCATGATTCGCCTGCCCTCACCAGACCAGCACGTCTGTGCGACCAACAGACTCGCATCAACACGGCACCACCACCCACAGTCCACAGCTCACACGAGGACTCGGCCTGCTGCTGCTCACTCTGTGGGTTTCACAGACGTGGAACGGCATGGATCCCCCATGAAAGCCCCACCTGGAGTTGCTGCCCCACCCTACACATCCCCTATTATCCTCCCATTCATCTCTCCCTTCCCCAACCCCTGACAGCCGCTGACCATTTTACTGTCTCCACAGCTTTGCCTTTTCTAGACTGCCCTGTGGTTGGACTCAGACAGCAGGCAGCCTTTCCACATTGGAATCTCACGTAGCAACATGCATTTAAGATCCTTCCATGTCTTTTCATGGCTTAGGGGTCCAGTTTTCTTTAGTGCTGAATAATATCCTAGTATCTGACATACCACAGTTTATCCATTCACCTACTGAAGGGCATCTTGGTTGATTTCTAGTTTTGGCAATTACAAAGCTGCTGTCAACATCTGTGTGCACATTTCCGCATGGAAGTCAACTTTCAGCTCCTCTGAGTAAACATCCAGGACTGTGATTGCTCCTGTGGTCGGAGAGCTTAGTTCCATGGAAAAGCACCACGCTGCTTCCCACAGCAGCTGCCCCACTTCCCCCAGCGATGACTGAGGGTCCTGATGCCCACACACCCACCAGCATGAGGTGGTGTCAGAGTTCGGGTTTTGGCCAGGCCGATGGGTGCACAGTGACGCCTCACCCTATGACATAAGATGCGGGCCATCTTTCCACGTGTAGATTTGCCATCTGTGTATCTTCTTTGTTGGGGTATCTGTCCAGGTCTTTGGTCCATTTTTAATCAGGTTGTTCATTTTCTTATTGAGTTTTGAGAGTTCCTTGCACGGTTTGGATAACAGCCTTTATCAGATGAGTCTTTTACAGATGCGATCTCCCCATCTGTGGCCTGCCCTCTCATGCTTCTGAGACACTATGTTTTTTATTTTAAAAAAACACTTTAGACAGAAGATGGACCTCCCAGTGCAACACAGTTGTCATTTTGGCCATGGTCACCACCCTCCCAGCCCTGGTTCCCACCTTTCCACGATCTGCTGGTCCTATGGGCATCAACCCATACCAAGTCCCTAACATATCTCCAATGATGGCAACGTCGAAGCAGGCAGTTTGCAGGTAGGAAGGAGCTGATGGAGGCCGGAGCAGAGTGTGAAGGCCAGCGGATTCATCCCTCGGGGACCGGCAGGCCTCTCAGATGTCCCCCTGGGTCACCTCCCAAATGATGTACCTGCCTTGGCCGTGGGTAGGAAGCAGGACCTGGCCCAGGTCTCAGCATATTTGATCTGGCACGGCATTTACAGGTGAGCCTCCGTAACCGGAAACTCTACTCTCTGGGGAGAATGCATTTTCATTATCAAGGCTTTTAGGTTTTTAAATAAGAAACCAAACAGCAGTGGCTGGAGTGAGGATGCAGGGACTCTGGGTGACCCACATGCTCGTTTCCACCGGGTGCAAAGGACCCTGGAGTGAGGGTGCAGTGCCTGCTCTGAGTCACCAGCACACTCATCATTTCTACATAAAGAACCCTGTGAGTCTGTCCCAGGACTTTTTAGCCTAGACCTAAAAATTTGCAGCTGAGGAAACCCTAACCATTTTAGGAACCTGAGGGGTGGGCCAAGGAGATCTTACAGAGTTTGGTGCTGGCTGTGGGGTCAGCAAAGCGTGGCTGGGGTTTCCCGCACGCACTTCCGGGAGGCCGTGCACTGGCCCGAGGCTGGTTCTGCCTCCTATCCTCGGTTCTCATGCCCAGCCGTGAGGGGAGCCCCGCGCTTCAGAAGCAGTCCCTGGCTCCAGGCCCTAACGTCCATGTCCAGGCCCCTGGTAGGGCAGCTTCTACCCCAGGGAGGCTGGGACTGGAGATAGCCTGGATCTCTAGGCAATCCTGGCAACCATATGCTTCCCGAAGTGGCTGCAGACAAACTCCTGCCTCCAATACGTGGCACGGGCTGTGTGAGGCCTGGAACGCGGGAGGCGCATTTCACAGGGTCCCTACTCAGATGCAAAAGCAAGGCTAAGAGCAGGTACATTATTTAATTACCCTCTCGTGGTTATCAAGTAAAGTCATAGTCGCTGAGACCTATGTGTGACTAGAAGTATACACATTATAGAAGTGCATATAAATGTGAATACAGACACGCTTATTTTCCTTTTATATACCTTACATATATGTGTATATGTGCATATGTATAAAACATGGATGAAAAAACCATAGTTAAGATTTCATATCTCAGTCACAAAGATCTCAGAAACAAATTACTATCCTTAAATTCTAAACAAAGACGTAACATTTTACATTCTTACAAACAAAACGTTCTCTATTAGCATTTTATTTTAAAAACTAAGAATGCATTGCACTCTCTCAATTTCTATTTTTAACTCAGCTCACAAAGACCCCCGTACAAAGGCCCCTGTACCGCGGCAAGGACGGCGGTGGTCACACCTGTGGCCATTTATCCTCCTTGCATCTAGCTTCTCTCCCTGAGGCAACAGCACCTCTGAAGTCACAGTCTGGCCTCCCAACTCTCCCCGCTCCCGGGCTTCTTGGCGTGTAGCTCTGCTGCACACACCTCAGCAAATACTGCTGATTAGCCAGAATCACCCAGAAATCTCTTAACCTTGATTCTGGCTGCCTTTGTAATTTGTAATATTTGTACTTCTGGTGTGATTTGAGGAACAACAAATTTTAAAATTAGAGAAGATGTGGTTTTTATTCTCTCCTTTCTACTTGCAACCTTGAAAATTCAAGTAGCAGCAAGGGTTTGTTGAAAGTAACTTCCACCAAATAGAACCTATTACAAATGTACTACAGAGTGTCAAATAACCACATCGATGTAAAATAGAGATGCAGACACAGATATAGAATCCAATGGTTAAACCAAATTGAGAAATGCTTGCCAGTTTGATAGGACTTCTAAAACTTGACATAAATGTTGGCTAAGATATACAAGATGTTATGAGATGAGTGAGATGCTTGGCCTAGAACCACAGGCTCTCTCCTCTTTACAGCAGAAAATCCATAAGGAAGTCAAATCTGAAAGAACCAGGTACCGTTGAACGGCATACTCAGCCATCCTTCCCCATCCCTGGGCCAGCTGCAGTGACTGGTGGGCCAGTCGTTCACCAACATCCATCATCCATCCTCCGGGCCATGGCTACACTTTACTCCCTGGCTGCCTGCCATTATGTAGGTTAGGTCAATCATGGACACTCTCGCCTTAAGCCTCCCTCTATCCCCAGCGTGGTAATCACCCAGTCCCAACCACAGCTAGGACAGCCGTGTCCTGGGGAACGCAGAGCAGGGGCCTGGAAGGAACCTGGATCCCTGAATACCTCACGGAGCAGTCACCAGCCTGGAACATCCTCCCTGATGTGTTTGCAAGAGAGAAAACCTCCTTAATTCCTCAAGCTACAATACTGCAGAGTCTCTGGTCACAGCATCCTTACCTACCCTCGTCAGGAGCCATTCATGCTCATCAAGACATGAGAACAAAACTGCAGTGGCACAGTCACACACTCACCCAGAACGCAGACCACCTGCTGCTCACATTCATCGTATTAACACCAAAAAGCCACCATGGAGGATACCCTGGATGTGGACACTCGGTGGCTTTTTGCTGGAGATGCGCTTTGTGCATTTATCACACGACCATCTTGGCGTCAGGAGGGGCTGTGCAGATGGCAGCTGTGCACGTCACAGGGAGTTTCACTCGCTGGACTCTCAGCCAGCTCCCACTATCAGTGCCCGCAGAGTCCTCTCCTCCGGGAGCACATGCTTGGACGCCACAGTGGCCTGTGGATCCACACAACAGCACTGTGTGCCCCAGGAGCTTAGAAAGTACCACTGCATCAATGCCTCCACAGGTGAGGCTGGGGGCAGAAGCCAACCTCAAGCAGTTACGGTCCTCCGTGGGGCTGGCGTCCAGGCAGGAAGGCGGCTCAGCGGCTCTCCTCTCACTGTGGAACTTCCTAGGTCCCCACATGAACAGAACCTAAATAACACACAACAAACAACAGGAACGAGAACACGACCAGCAGCTTCTGAGATGAGCAAGCTGGGCTGATCATGAGACACCTGACGGGGACGGTGCCAGAGCCCCTCCCGGTAACCTGTGAGGACAGGGCTGCCAGCATCTCCCTAAAACCAGCCCAAGTCGAGTTAGACTCGAGGCTTCCCTGGAGTGGGCAGATCCATTCAATCCCAAAGTCTGAACCTTCTAGGCCGTGTGTCATGGCCCTCATCTCACATATGGGAATCCGGACACTGCACCATAGACCGGGCCCCAAGCCCCCCTTCCTTCTTCGACACCACACACCAGCACAGTGAGCACTTAGGGACTGGACATTCACATAAAATACTGCTTAACTAAAACTTTTCATTTAGAACATGTTTAATTCCTACTCACAGAGCTCAAAGTGTTCTGTCCTAGCAGGCGGCAGCTGTAACTAAGCATGAGAGAAGAAGGAGGGATCAGAGTGGTGCCAAGTATTAAATATTCCTCTAAATCTATTCACCACGTCACCATGCTACTGTCACCTGCCTCATTTTCTGTCCTTAAAAGACACAATAGTTACTTTTCAAAATAGACAACCTGTTTTACTGATGCTTAGCTATAAAGTAGCGAGCTACGTATCCAAAAGGGAGATATGGGAAAACAGAAAATGTCCACAAGCGATCAGGTGGGAGGGCAGCTGCAGCAGCACCTTGCTCTGTTGCATTGTGAGCCAGCCACGTGGGCTGCACAGCTCACTTAGCCACTGAAATTACATCATCTAAGATTTTGTTGCAGCTACTTTGATAAATTCTCCCCCCTGCTATGAAGAGTAAGGTTTTTTTGTTTTGTTTTGTTTTGTTTTTTGAGTCAGAATCTCGCTGTGTCACCGAGGCCAGAGTGCAGTATTACAATCATGGCTCATCGCGGCCTTGATCTTCTGGCTCAAGCAATCCTCCCGCCTCAGCCTTCCAAGCAGCTGGGACCCACAGACGAGTTTGATTTCTTTGCTAACGAATTCCTAATTCACCTCGCAGTGGGCCTGTCAGGGCCATATGCCTGGACGTCCACCTTGCTGACCAGAAATGTGGTCTCTAAGATGGATGCACTCCGGTTGCCTGGGCTCTGCATGCGATGTTGAGTCTCCAAGTCTGCCGCTGTATAAGGGACTGACAGCCCAGAGCGTCTCGACCTGCCACCATGAGCTGGGCTTTATTCCACAGGGCGACTCTGCTTCCCGTGATGAGATGCAGCACGTGAGCACAGATCAAAGGGTATCAGCAACTAACCCATTCCCCAGGTACCAAGCAGAGGACCAAGAGTTTAGTTCCTTACTTATTTGCTATGAGCTTGATTCAAAACAGCTTTCTGGGATCTTGGGGGGAAAATCTCAAACTGGTGAGAATTCTGGCTTTAGTAACGGAAGAATCACCTAATGGCCATTTTGGAACTGCTGTTCTCATCAGAACTTGAGGCCAAAGGGAAAAATAAAAGCAGGGGCCAAGATCGTGACACCCCAGTTTGCACAAGGCCAACCAGCCTGCTCGAGGGGGTGAAAGGAGTAGGATTTTTAAACTGCTGAGTTTTAAAAACATGGCTGTAGGCTGGGTGCACTGCCTCACGTCTATAAGCCCAGCATTTTGGGAGCCTGAGGTGAGAGGATTGCTCGAGGCCAGGAGTTCAAGACTAGCTTGAGTAACATAGCAATACCCTATCCCTTTAAAAAGAAAAAAAAAAAGGTTATTATAATAGTAATAAAAAGGTTAATACAATAAATTACTATGTCAACATGGCACGCCCTGCTGTCAGACCAGGTGCACTCTCTGTGGCTAGGATGAGGTCCAGAGAGAAATGTAACCAGCATCATAGGGAAGAAAGTCGACCCCAAAGCCCCACAGCACTACTCCTGTACAGTCTGTTAACCAGCATGAAGTCTCCTCCACAATCAGAAGCCTGGTTTAGAGGAACGCTGCCCACGGGACCTGGGTGGACTCCAGACACCGGCCTTACAGACAACCCCACCCTGGGACCTTGCCGGCAGCCCCGACTGGACAGGATGGCCACGTGAGTGTCCTTTCCCACCACAAACTGCAGACCTTGAGCCAGTCCTGGCTGTGACTGAGGCTGCGCATAAACGTCTGCGCCCAACAGCTCACCTTTGTACATGACACGCCCAGTCCACCTCATTTCAAATGTTACGCTCGCCCCAAGGCGAACATGGATGTTACAGGTTAACTCATTGCATGTGTGTTAGACTTTCCCTGTAAGTGTTCAGACATTACACGAACCGGATGAACAAACCCCACTTTCCTTGTAAACATTCCGACATTCCATGAGCCCGATAAACACACACAACCAACAAACCCCGGAACGTGTAACGCCGCGGCCTCCTCCCCTCCTGAGGGGCGAGTGCTTACAGCTCCCCCAAGACCACATTTCCCAAAGCACAGAGGGTTACTCTGAAAATAAAACCTCCTTTTTCCTTCCTTTATACATCTTGTGGTCATGTTAACAACTATTGCTACAAATGCAGAGAAACGGGGTATCATCCGTGCTGGTCACCAAATTCCTAGCACCAAAGCTTCAGGGCCACCCCAGTCTGAAGGAAGTTTCTATCGCCCTAAAGCCTACTCTGGAGACGAAGGTCGAGCTGGGGAAAGGCTGTGTCACCCGCAAATCTACACCACGGGGCCCTCTGCAGTTGTGTGTAAGGAACTCTTGGCCTGTCCTGGGGTTTGAGGACATCAGGATGCAAGCAGATACCGTACGCTCTGCCACGGGACCGTGAAGTCTGCGGAACCTCAGAGGAACACGCAGACAAACGGCTGCACGAGTCCCACAGGCCAAGCCTCGATGGGTGCCTGTGTCAACAACACAGACACGCCAGGAGGGGGAGCCGATGCAGTCAACGCCTGCAACTCCAGCACGCGGCAGCGTCCAAGTGTGGGGGTCTCTGACCAGGCTCCACCACAACTGCCATATTCTGTGGCAAAATTTAAAAAATAGGTTTTAACTAGTTATAACTCTAACTTGTTTTACACATAAACAGAACACAGGGTACCAACAGGCTCCAAAATACTCCGCCTAGAACCAAGTCTAGAATGCAGTTGGCTGCTGCTCCAAGTGTGACGAGTCCCCTGTAGTGCCATAAATCCTAGATCTAGGTGACTAAGTGCTCTTCTTAAACCAGATGGCACTATGAGGCTCTCAGGAGACCCTCTGTCCCCAGGCCAGTCCATCAGCCCCGGCAGAAGCTTCTAGAGTAAGAGCCTGTAGATTTCTATTGGACGGATGTAAACCAGACAAAGTCACAGGGGCTCATTCTAGAAGCCCATCCGTTTACCCACTCATGCCCTAGAGAGCCCTGCCCCCAGCTCCACACCCGCAGTCACCCTGAACCACAAGAACTGGCTTCTAGGCCCTCAAGCCACTCCCTCTCGCCCCCAGACAGACCCTTCTCAAACCTTGAGGCCCAGAGTAGCCTTTACAGGTGGTCCCAGCAGAACTGGCCACTGCATGAATTGATATTTTGTGTGTGTGGGGGGGGTGGTGGTTCTTGTTCTGTCACTCAGGCATGGTGCACCATAAGTACAGTGGTGCTATCACGGTTCACTGCAGCCTCAAACTGCCAGGCTTGGGTGATCCTCCAGCCTCAGCTTCCCAAGTAGCTGGACCACAGGTTCACATCACCACTCCTATTTTTTGTAGAGTCAGGGTCTTGCTATGTTGCCCAGGCTGGTCTCGAATTCCTGGGCTCAAAAGTGAACTGCCCACCTCAGCCTCCCAAGGTGCTGGGATGACAGGTGTGAGCCACTATGCCCAGCCTAGAATTGGTTTTTCTTAAACCTGAGTTTGACACATTAACCCCACTCACATAGACATCAGCACACTCTCACAGCTCGAGGGTTTTTCTGAATCTCGATTCTCTCCGTTCAAGGTCAATATCTAAGAAAGGGTCAGAACTGACCCTCCCCTCAATGAAGCCTAAGGGCAAATGCAACAGCATCTCAGTGTATGAGGAGACAAAGTAAGAAGGGTGGAAAATATACACTGAAATTCTAGTGTTAGAATCATAATCACCAACACTTTAAGAGGCAATCTGCTTTCGAAAACATGTAGTTGCTGGATTAACTTCAAAGTCACCAGATTCCACAGGGAAGTGGTCAGAGGGGCACAGCTTTCTAAGGCCACATAGCCCAGGGCAGTGTAACAGCCTCGGGGCAAAGCAAACTAAACAAAGGCTTGGTTCTCTCAAGGATGAAGATACTGAAGTCCTTCCAAATAGATTCTTCTTCTAAGTAAGTTAGATGCCTCCTACAATACTGTTTAGAGTGCCAGTGTGTTCAGAAACGTGAAGTTGAAAATACATCTCAGGACCCCAAAATCACTAAGCTAAAGGGACGTCAAGGTGAGGAAGGGCTTAGAGCAAACCTGCCTCCTATGCTCTTCCGAACAGAGACAGCTACTGGGGGGAGGGGGAAAAAAAGCCACGTACCTCCCTCACAACTGATCCACAAGGAAATTCCTCATGGACAGAGGACAGAACTCAAAGTCACCATCTGCACACGGAGATAAATGCGGATCTGACTGCTTCCTCTGGAAAGGTGCACCAGAAACGCTTTTGTCTGATCTACCTGTGACCTGGAAACCCCTCCCCGCTTCGAGCCGTCCCTCCCTTCCTGGACTGAACCAACGTACATCTCACATATATTGATGTCTCACGTCTCCCTAAAATGTGTAAGACCAAGTTGTGCCCCAAACACCTTGGGCACATGTCCAGGACCTCCTGAGGCTGTCGCAGTGTGTCCTCAACCCCTCCCGAGGCTGTGTCTTTAACCTTGGGAAAATGAACTCTCTATGGGCTGAGAACCATCTCAGAGACCCTTCTGGTTTACAGGAAGCATTCTCTCCTGCGAGTATAACGATGAAATCATGTGGAATTACAAAATGCCACTTTAGTAAAGGCCAAAGGAATTAGGGTTCGATGTGCTTGAAAAACAACAACAAAAAAGTAACGTTCTATTTGTCAATGGACCATGAAGCCCACACCCCCTTCTGCAGTGAAATGTCAACTGGGACGAGAGGCCCCTTGGTAGATCGAGTTTCAAGCGTGGGGAGACTAGGAAGTTCTGGAGATGGATGGCGGTGATCACGGCACGACAGTGTGAACACACATAATGCCACCAAACCATACACTTAAAAATAGAGTGCTATGTAATTTTACCACAATCAAAAGACTGAGAAAGCTCATCTAATAATTACTGTCATTTCCAATATCTTGCATCCTGTAAGTTGCATTTGCTTTTGGAAATCCTCAGAGCAATCATGAAAGACTGATACCCTATCATCTCTGAAACGCAGACAAAGTCGTTCAAGGGTTTTGATTATAAGAAAGTAGCTGGAAAGCAAAGCGCCCGTTAGACACGGCAGCCGTGGTAGGACAAACGCATGGTAGGAAGGTGGTGGTCATGCTACACACAGATGGGAAGGCTGTGGGGAGCCACAGCACCTGATGCTCGGGAGGCACCTGAGCAGGAGCTGAGAATGTACCAAACACGTTCGATCACGCAACATTCACGGACCCTGAGTCCAGCCACCGCCGCTGACATCCACTGTGGCCGGTGTGTCGTCTGCCACAGAGATACACACCCTGCTGAGGATACTGTCCAGATTAAATGTCAAAGCACAGACACGCTCAGGTCCAGCTGTTCAGATAGAAGCAAACACAACACATTTCCCAGACCCCAGCAGCAAGACTCTCCACCTGACTGCACCCCCGTCCCTTTTATTCTCGAACCCATCTCTCCCGGACCCCACAGCATGACTCTTCACCTGACTGCACCCCGTCCCGTGCATCCCTCCACCTGTGTCTCGGTCCTCACTCACTCCCTCACTTCCTCGTTGGGTCAGGAATCAAGAGTCCACTGTGTGCCTGGTGCACAGAGCCTTGTCAGGGGCCTCTGGGCCGCATGCCGGGACATGCAACTGGGAACTCCCAGTGCACACGTTGGTTTCCTGCAAGACGCTTGGCTCTTATCTGCGGGAGCCGGCACCCACCCCTACAACTGACTGCACTCTTAGAAAAGTCACAGAAGGCCCCTTACCAACCCAGCAGCACCCTGAGGCCACATCCCACTCGCCTGCTGGCTCCTGAGCCTCCCACCCTGTGATGGCTCACTCCTTCAGTTCCCTGCCTTGAATCCACTGGTTCCTCTCCTCATGGGCCTCTTTCCTGTCATCTTCCTGTCATTTTCCTGTCATTTTTCCGAAATGACATATTTCTTGTCATTTTCCTGTCAGCAAGCACATGCATCCAGCCTGACCTTGCTGATGTGCTCCAGCTGGCCCTGGACTCGAACTGCGCTGCTGCAGCTTTCCATCAGTGTGGCATCTGCGAGTTACCTCCTGCGAAATGCCAGGTAATGGTAACATCAACCAGGAGGCACCGCTGAGAAGTAGAACGCATGGTGCGGTGCCCAGAACGTCACGTCCTTGAACAGACGCTCCGTGTCTTCTCCTCTCCTGGCAGAGCTTCGCTGTAGGAAGGCGGCCATTCCTCCAGTGTTGCTACTTCCAACACCGGGGAAAGCAAGCTTCAGAAAGGAATGGTGTCAAAGAGGCAGGGCCCACCAGCAGGGCTGCCGGCGGCCGGACGACCACAGCCCCAGCCTTCCCCAGCCACCATGGCTGACAGTCCACACTCCAGAAATGCACGGTTCAACCTTAGGAGTAAAAACCCTCCCAAGCCAACTATTATTTTCAACAATGGGATTGGGGAGTGGGGTGTTCTTACCCTGCCTCTCTCCACAGCACAGATCATCAGATCCCAGTTCTTCCAGGATTGGGGAGTGTGGGGGGGTTCTAACCCTGCCCCCCTTCATAAAAAAGAACTGGGATCTGATGATCTGTGCTAGGTCAGCACTTTGCTTCCGCCACATGCAGTCCGCATCAGCACCAGGAAATGTCAGAAGCGTTGAGTGATGACACCAATACCAACACATGCGGTTCTGATGGCTCCGGTAACTGGCTGCACAGATACAACACGACAGCGGTGAGATCCACGGACATCACCAGTCTTCCCAAGGATTGTGTTCCTGAATCTTCTGCGTTCGGAATAACGATCTTCTTTTCCAGGGCTGAGCCATGCTTCCCTCTCGTCTGTCCTCTGCCTTCACCAGCTTCGTGCGCGTTTCCGGGCAAGTGTTTGTGCAGGTGCTATCACTGATTTCCACGGCGAAAATCTACACAGACACCACACAGAAATGGACAACCCCGTTAGGAGCTGTGCAGGGAGATCTAACTCATCAGATATGCCAAATTCCTGTTGCCATGGAAATTAAACTAACTAAACTAACGTTGCTATGACCTCATCTCTTACTGCACTATTAAAGATCAATTGGGTAAGAGGAGTGTGCCTCTGCATAGCATTCAGCTCACGTTTACATGTTGGTTTTCCTTGAATATGGTTATGTGAGATAGAAATCAGTAAGATGGGGTGTAACATCTAGTATAGGATCGTTGTGTCTCCTTGGTTCAAACACTTCCTTTAAGATCCTCAGAAAATGAAGTTTAACTCTGGGAACGTGAGTTACATAGTAACTTGTTTTGGATACTCTCTCTTTCAACATCTAAATATCAACACCAAAGAAGCTCTTGAGTTCCTTTTGAAATTGAAAGGAATTTACAAACCATAAAAGCCCCAATATTAAAGGATACAATTCAGTCTTTTTAGCATATTCTCAAAGCTGCACATCAACCACTAGTATATAATTCCAGGACTTTTTCACCACGGGCCAAAGAAACCTTGAACCCATTAAGAGCCAGCCGCTGGCAATCACCAGCCAAATTCCGTTTCTCTGGATTTGCCCGTTCTGGACACCTGTTATGAGGAGAATCGCACAGTGCGTGACCTTCGGTGTGACCTTCGGTGCTGGCATCTTTCACGTCCAAGGTGAGTGGAATCTCACAGTGAGTGACCTGTTGACAGACACCTGGACTGTTTCTACTACTATGAATAATGCTGCTATGAAGATTCTTGCATAAGACTTTTTTTGTAAAAATGTTTTCAATTTTCTTGGGCATATGCCTAGGAATGAAATTGCTGGGTCGTACGGTGATTTCATGCTTAACTTTTCTGAGAAACTGCCAGACTTTTCCAAATCAACTTACCATTTTACTTCCTTTCCCACTAGCAATATATCAAGATTTCAGTTTTCCCAAATTCACCACCATGTCACTGTCCAATACTGGGATTTTACCCATCCCGGTGGTTGTGAAGTGGTATCTCACGGTGGTTTTGATTTCCATTTCTAAGATGACGAATTCTGCTAAACATCTCCTGTGCTTTTTAAGGCATTTATATGTCTTTCTTTGGAGAATGTCTATTCAAATCCTTTGTCCATTTTTAAATTGGATTTTTATTAAGAGTTTTTAAATATATTCTTGATATCACGTCCTTATCATGATAATGTATCCTGTTCTGTGGGTTGTCTTTTTACTTTAATAGTATCCTCTGAAATGAACATTTTAAATTTTGATACCGTCTTTTTCCCTTCAGTTGCTTGTTATACGTCTAGACGTCTCAGCTAAGGAAACATTGCCTAATCCAACGTAACAGTTTCTCCAGGATTCTCCCCTAAAAGTGTCATGGGCTGAACTGTCCCCCCTCTCAAGATTCCCATGTTAAAGTCACAACCCCAGAACTTAAAATGTCACCGTATTTAGATACAGGGCCTTAGCTTGGCAATTTAGGTCCCATAAGACCTTAAGAGTAGGCCCTGATCCAGTATGACGGTGTTCTTTTAAGAGAATTTAGACACAGTCCTCAGTGCTGCACGCACATAAGAGAAACCTGTGAGGACACAGAGAAGACGCCGTCTACACAGCATGGGGTGAGGCCCAAGAGAATCCAACCCTGCCCGCACCTTGATCCCAGGCTTCCAGTCTCCAGGAAAAAGGAAACAAGATGCTGTTGTTTAAGCCTCACGGTCTGTGGTGTCCGTTATGGTACCCAGCAGACTGACAGAATGGGTCTCACAGTCGGCTCCTTATGCTGGATCCATGTCAAGCTTTGCATGTAGGGTGAGGAAGGGTCCAGTCCATCCTTTTCCATGTGGATACCCCAGTTGTCCCAGCACCATTGAGTTGTGAAAGGAAAAAAGTAAAGCAACCCTTACTGTCCTTTCTCCATCAACAGATTAGAAGTTACACTGAAGAATCGTGGACAATTTTGTCGGTTTAAGGCAGTGGTTTTCAAATTTTTGGGTCTCAGGAACCCTTTGCACTTTATTCAAGATCACAAAAAAGCTTTCTCATCAGGCCGGGAGTGGTGGCTGCTCATGCCTGTAATCCCAGCACTTTGGGAGGCAGAGGCAGGTGGATCACTTGAGGTCAGGAGTTCGAGGCCGGGCTGGCCAACATGGTGAAACCCCGTCTCTACTAAAATACAAAAATTAGCCTGGCATGGTGCCGAACACCTGTAGTACCAGCTACTAGGGAGGCTGAGGCAAGAGAATCACTTGATCTCAGGAGGCAGAGGTTGAAGTGAGCTGAAGTCACACCACTGCACTCCAGCCTGGGTGGCAGAGCAAGACTGTCTCAAAAAGAAAAAAAAAAAAAGGTAACCATTTAGTTTATTTTACAATGATAAAGTCATTATATCTTAACACAGTCTTAAAGAAGAAACCATTTTCCAAAATAAACAGCAGCGTGGCAACAGTTTGTGATCCTGTTAAAACACCTAACATCTCTGCACCTCAGACAGCAGGGTTCTCATGCCTGCATCTGCGTTCAGTGGGCTGCAGAGCCGTGGCTGAAGTTTATGAAGAAAGTCCGACTCCATGCTGATATACAAGTAGGAAGCAGTATTTTCATTGTATTTTCAGATCACTTTAGGAATTCTCTGCTGCCAAATGTAACAAGTGGCACTTCCGTACAGGCTGTCTGCAATGCAGAGTCTGCGCTCTGGTCGACGGATCTTTCTGCCCCAATTCCTTCTAAATCGACTGGTCCGTCCTGTAATTGAATGGCTTTTACCAGCACACGATTTTGTAATCACACATTGGTTAGAAAACACTGGTTCAGAGTTATGAGCAGCTTCCACATTTCGTTATATGAAAAGAAAAAAAAAAAACCCACATCAATATCACCATTGATCACATGAGAAAGTGGTGGACACAAGATTTTTATATTTTAATATTCGCTGGAAAGCTCAAATGTCTATCCTTGGGAATAATGTAAGGTACTTTCCTTGAGATGAAAGTCATTTTGTTCATTTTTCAGGCCACACCTGCAAATACCTCCATCTGAAGTGGCATCTTTTGTAAGTCATTCTTTCTATAAAGGCGGCCATTAGTGGAAGAAGTGGTTCTGCAGGTTCATAGCTCAGAGGCACCAGGGCTCTCTCAAGATAACCATAAAATCCGCAGAAGATGCACCTGTGCACACTTCCTGTTTCTCACTCAGAACATTCCAGAAGGAACCCTGAATCCTGATGCTACAGCGGGACTGAAGTTTGCTCTCACCCACACACTAAACCCAGGGAGCTCCCCCAGCCCCCACCCCGAGGCCACAGTCTTGGTCCTCTGTCCGGTCTAGGAGGGCTCCTGCAGCTCCAGCCTAACAGGGAAAAGCAGGCACCCACATGTCAGAAAGCCCTCCCAAGGCCCGGTGAGCACTTCTGTTTATGTGCCAGTCAAGTGTGTTTGACAAGGCTACAGCCAGCTGTACGGCAGGCAGCGAGGTACCCAGCAAATACTCAGGCCTCACGTTACTGAGGAAGGAAGGTGGACAACGAGGTACCCAGCAAGTACTCAAGGCTCACGTTATGGAGGAGGAAGCCAGGCAGATATTCACGCATGAGTCTGCCCCACATGCTGCAGAAAAGCCCTGGTGGTCGGCGGTCAGGGCTCGGGGCCCCCAAGTGGGTAAGGAGAGCTCAGTGTCCTCTCTGGACTTGTCGCTCAGACACCCGCGGCTGGAAGGGAAGAAACTTGCATCCTGTGAAACATCCAGGCCCTGAGACCCACTCAGGAGCAGAAAACGGGAAAGGAGCCTTGAACAGACTCATGGGAGGGTAGACAGCAGGAGCCACAGAGGCTACCAGGAGGGAGGGAGGCAGGCAGTGAGGCCAGAGGTGATGTGATCAGAGGTGACGTGGTGGGGGATGACACGGCGTGGTGGGGGGAGGAGATGTGGCCAGGGGCAATGTGGCCAGGGAAGGAGACACGGCTGGAAGGAAGTGACAAAGGGGTTGGTCTCCAGGCCTCAGACTGTGCCTGAATTATGGATGGCATTTTAATTAAGATGTTATATCTGACTTTAACGAAAAGCAGCAATTTAGGACGATTGTGTACATTTAAAGCACGGTACAAATAGAGCCCATTTCCCAAACCAAAGAACAGTGCATTGAAGGAAAAAGTAGCAGCTCACAAAAAAAAAAAAAAAAAAAAAAAAAAAAAAAAAAAAACAAGAAAAGAAAAAAAAGTGAGTAAAGAAAAAATTCATTTAAGTTCAGAAAAAAAGAGATCCTACAGCTCTTCTAGTCCAATCCCCACCCTAACGTGAATGGGGGGAAAAAGGAAGTACATTCTAGTCAGTCAGAATTAAAGGCAAAACCCATCCACTTTACTTTCTACTTGACAGAAAACAAGAAACTCATCAAGGAATCCCTACAAACAGTAGCTTTAGTAGTTCCCAAAATACAAAATTCACCTACAAATTAAATCAACTGCTAAGTGTGTAGAGAGCAATTTTTTTCATTATTGTCTTCCTCATCCCCCGGGGCTTTTTTAGATCTTGTTTCCCCCTAATTGTCTCCAACACCCAGGAAATTTAAACCCCTCAAGTAAATCGTGTGTCAATTCATGCACAGCGTCCTTTGGAGCAGACAGTCCATTGCTCTAAGACGTTCTTGTCACTTAAGCACCGATTACAGCCTGAGAATGCACTACACGCACTCACACGAACTCAGACAGACAATAGGTGAGATACAGCACATGAGGAGGAAGACAAGATAAATGAGCTTCACCGACACCCCAGATCCGACAAGAAGTGACACATGTAGCCTGCTCAGGTGCAGGTGACTCCTGGAAAACAGCCAAGGGCAGCATTTGGAGAAGCAGCACCACAGGCCAGGAGAGTCTGGGGGCTTTAGAAGGGAGGGGCGCCCCGACCAGGTGCTGGGGCTTCAGAGGGGAGTGGTGCCCCGATCACTTGCTGGGGGCTTCAGAGGGGAGGGGTACCTTGACCACTTGCTGGGACTTCAGAAGAGAAGGCGCCCCAACCGGGTCCTGGGGGCAGCAGGACAAGCCCAGGGTTCCGTCGTCACTTTTCACTCCCTACTCCCGAATCTCACCCTGAAGTTGCAGCCAGTCCAGGTATTCATTTACCCATAAAATTAAGTATCTGTGAGTAACACAAGTCACTAATCCACACAGATCTGAGTCCACAGATATCTCCCAGAGACGCCACCATCCCTTCTGGTAGAAGAGCAGCCCAGGGGCCCACGCTGCTAGGAAGGGAGACTGTCTCCAGCCTGACGCTGCACAGTCCTTAACACAAAGTCTACCTTCTGGAACCATGCCGTCTCCTACAGAAGCAACTAGGGGCATGTAGGGTTTTTTTAATCTTTTTTTTTTTAAGACAGAGTCTCCCTCTGTCACCCAGGCTGGAGTGCAGTGGCTCGATCTCGGCTTGCTGCAACCTCTGCCTCTCGAGTTCAAGTGATTCTTCTGCCTCTGTCTCCCGAGTAGCTGGAATTACAGGCCCCTGTCACCACGCCCCACTAATTTTTTATATTTTTAAGTACAGATGGGATTTCACCTTGTTGGCCAGGCTGGTCTTGAACTCCTGACCTCACATGATCCACCCGCCTCGACCTCCCAAACTGCTGGGAATACACGCATGAGCCACGGTGCCTGGCCCATATAGCTATTTAAATTTGACTAAAATTAAAGAAAATTAGAAGTTCAGTTTCTCATTTACACTGCAAGCATTCAGTTACCCACAGGCAGCCACGGACCAGAGGCTGGTAGAGATGTCACACTCCACACTGCAGAAGGATCTAAGGACGAAATGGCTCTAAGATCATCTCGGCATCTTTATGTTGAAGCTACAGAAGTTTTACTCTGATTATTATAGACATCAGCATTCTGCCACTTAAAAATGTCAGTGCTATTGCAATGATCAGATCTGTGACTTCCCAGCAGCTCTTCTCTTCCTGGACAGATAACTGCAGAGCATCTGCACTCTGCCTCCACACTAAGGGATAGTAGAATCTTCCGTGTAAAATCAGGGGGCGAAAAAAAAAAAAGAATCCCTAGTCCGCCTCTCCCCCTACGATTTTGTGAAACTCCTCTTAATATGCAGAATAACCGCCAGAGTTACGATAAAGAAGCATCCCTTGACCAGGAAGCAACAGGGAAACAAGAGGAGGGAGATGCGAGGACACTCCGTTCCCTCTGGGACCCCAGGCCCAGCCAGGACTGAGAAGGGCAGCACAGCCCGGCAGACCTGCACACCTGATGCGAACCATACACACAGCTTCCCTGGTCCTCGTTCCCCTGCTCTGCCCTCACTGGCCGCTGTGGCTCTGGGTAGACGCAGTTCCCTGAGCCCCAACACCCACAGCCAGTCCCCTCCTTGCAGTTCTCAGCTGTGCTCTCACTGCCTCCCTGATGCTTCTCATCATCATCCGCGTACCGTGTCGCCTCTACCCCACAGCCCTTGCTACAGCCCACCCCACCACGGAGCCTAGCACACAGCAGGTGCCCGAGACGCCCCAATGGGCGGGCATGCCAGGGTAGGGCTTGGAGTTCCAAGGGACACCTCCCACATAGCACCACAAGCGCCACGGGGGCTGTGGAAGGGGTCTAGGCTTCAGGCCTGCACTCAGCTTCTCCTGGCCCCCGAGGCCAAGAACCTAGCAAGGGAGCGCAGCCGGAAGCAGGATCCCAAACCCCCTTCCTTCTCCTTAAGAGGAAGGGGGCCTCGGGGCACAACCCCACCAGCGCCTTCCTCCTGCCAGGCTGCCTGTCACAGCACCGACTCCTTCACCGCAGGGAAACCCACTCCTGTGAGGAGAAAACCACCAAGTACCACAGGAGCCACGTCCCCCTCAGCGTCTGCTGAGCCCAATAGCGACAGCAGCACCCGGGCCCCCACTCAGCATGCACCGACTCCGATCCCGCCACGCACACCACAACACCGACCATCTTGAAACTCAGCTTGACTCATCAGGGCCCTCTTCCAGGAGAGCTCGGCATGTCTATCTTCCCTGGGCTCACAGAAAGGAGCGGGACTCGGTCCCGAGTGTGCACAGAGTTAAGCTCCCACCTCCCTAGCCCTGGCCTGGGAAGGGGCCAAGCGCACATAGCCATCTTTTGCCCGCACAGGTACAGAATTCAGCCAGCTCTCTCAATGGAATCGTGATGGGTCAACTCCAGGCTCCTCAGTGCTCTGGGGTGCACCTCGGGCCACTGCACCTTTGAAACGTGGCTGTGGACTCCTCTAGGCTGCTCAGTGTCACGGCCCATTTCATTCAGACACTGCAGGCCCCTGCCGTGGTGTCAATACCCAGGACACCCCTGCCGGCATCCTCCAAGATGCTGCTGCAGCTGCTGTGATCTGAGAACAGCCATGCACAGGCATCAAAGGGAAGACTTCTCAAGTCTCCTCCAAGAGCAGTGGCTACAGCTTTGGAAGACATTGCACTGAATCCTGGGTGAGCCTGGCTCGGTCTGCAATCTAAGCCTGGTTGCTGGGGAGATACAATCTGTTGTAACTGACAGAGGCCGTTGGTGGCAGCTCTACCAAGATCGAGAATGGCAACTAATCTGAGATTTACTATCCATACTTTCTATTTGATGTTTAAAAGGAAAGCATTGTGAAGTTCCAGTAGCAAGGAATTTTCTATAATCTATCACATCCACATACAGCAGAAATGTAGCTAAAATGTTCATAGGGTCTATGCAGAGGAAGAGACGGGTCTATTTCAGGAAAAGTGCTTGCTGGCTTTTCAGAAACATAGTGAAATCTCTACCAAGTAAAAGGTTGTTTATACTTTTGCTTTGGAAACAGAGGGAAAGTTCTTTCTTATTATTTGAATACATTAACTATATTTAAGTGTTCTGGTAGACTAAGTATTAAATATTCAAAAGGAAGTAATTCTGTTTGGTCTATTTCATTCTTTAAATGCAGCTTTCAAAAAATGACAAATACTTGGCCGGGTGCGGTGACTCACGCCTGTAATCCCAGCACTTTGGGAGGCCGAGGCGGGTGGATCACGAGGTCAGGAGATCGAGACCATCCTGGCTAACATGGTGAAGCCCTGTCTCTACTAAAAACGAAAAAACTAGCCTGTCGTGGCGGCAGACACCTGTGGTCACAGCTACTTGAGAGGTTGAGGCAGGAGAATGGCATAACCTGGGAGGCGGAGCTTGCACTGAGCCGAGATCACACCACTGCACTCCAGCCTGGGTGACAGAGAGAGACTCCATCTCTAAAAAAATAACAACAACAACCACAACAAAAACACAGAAACTCGTGGAACAAGCCCTTGCCCCACTCCATGTCAGCTGTGCTGTGCCACCCAGGAGCATGCCAAGCTCAAAGAGTCATCCACCTGCCTTGCGTAAACGATGTCACTACTCGAATCACAGAGACTGAGATTCTCTAGCCCTCGCCATGTGCATGTCACTCACAAGCAGGCATGAGGACCCCCGCAATTCACAGGGAATCCCTCTGGCCATCCGATGACCATCCATTCATAAATAAAAAGCATTAATTCCTGCTGGGTTGCAGAGGTGTACACATCAATACTTGCTACTGTTCACAAATGTTCCACTTGAGGATGGAGTGACGTTACGGAATTGGGAAGAACTTCACAGACATACGAGGGGTGCATTTAAGGAAAAAGTGTAAGGAAAAGGTGAGAAAATGGAATATGCTAACCTCTGTCTTTTCATTACCCTCTAAATCTTATGATTCCAGTTCTGTTCATTCTGCAGTGAAAAATAACAAGTGATTCACATTCAGACACAAGGTGGCTTAGGAAACTGTGGCTGTTTTACAAAGATGAAACAATTTAGAAGATCAGGATTCATGAACGCACTTACTTAAAGAGAGAAGAGACTGGGAGTTACACATCAGCTTACCAAGGCTGCCCCGAAGTCCAGGAGCCCCTTAGGAGAACAGAGACTGTGTAGCCTCCACAGACCAATGCAGGTGGCTGGGCCCAAGAGTGGGGACAGGGAGTCTGCAGGAGGCTTGCAGAGGGAGCTGTCCTGCCAGCCTCTCGCAGAAATTCCTAATTAAACCCTGACAGCAACTCTGTTTAGTGAATTGTCTCCTGGTCACTAAGAAGAGTGAAGCTGTTGAAAGCCTACAGCCAACCCTCTGGATAACAGTTGAGATGTATTTTAGAGAAGGAAATCATCCTGTCACAATCCCAGACCTACCAACAGCTGCAAGCACGTCCTGGGAGTGCGGCTTCTTGCTCTGTCAGCACCAGAGCGCACCGTAGAGCCAGCCACACGGGTTCTGCCGGACGTTCCCACTTCAGGGAGTCTGGGCAGGTGCAGCTGAAACACTCAGGGGCAACCCCCACCCTCACTTCTCAAAAGTACATGCAGAGGCAGACAGAATGAAACACGGCCCCCAAACCTCAGACGTACGATTCAGCAACACGGCCCACCATAGAGCCACATGGGCTCTGCCCGATGCCCCCAATTCACAGAGTCTGGGCAGGTCCAGCTGAAACAGCACCTGGGGGGCAACCTCCAACCCCACTTCTCAAAAGTACATGCAGAGGCAGACACAATCAAACACGGCCCCCGAGCCTCAGACATAAAGTTTGGCACAGGCATCTGTGAAACAAGAACAAGGGAAAATGAGCACAAAAATGAAAAAAATAACAGAATTACAGTGAAGATGGATGAGATGGGGAAGATTGCGAGGAAGTTGAGAAAGGGACTGAGGGCCTGAAGGGGCACATAAGGGCTGGACATTCCCGACAAGGTAACAAAAACACCTCTGGATAAGGTGGGACATCATCTTCATTATGGAAATAAAGGGGAAAAGCCTGAAAACATCAGTTTCCTACCATGAAGCAAAAATCAAACTTGCTTCAGACTTCTCCTCTACAACACTGGATTCCAAAAGACGAGGATGTGGCATCCGTGGGGTCTTGAGGGAGAGCTGGCACAAACGTCCCAGAGCTGCCGTCTCCAGAAGCAGCTGCACTGGATTCCAAAAGACGAGGATGTGGCATCCGTGGGGTCTTGAGGGAGAGCTGGCACAAACGTCCCAGAGCTGCTGTCTCCAGAAGCAGCTGAAATAGCCTCAGATCCAGCACACACTTGTCTTGAAAGATCTATCAGAGTACACCCCCTTATCAAAGGGGCGCATGGCTGCAGGGCTTGTGGTGTAAGGCAATTTCAAAATCTTACTCCGTGCAGACCCTAAACTTGGGAGGCTGCTGGTCACACCCTGGGAGGACCTCAGCCAGCGGGAAGCCCTGTGCCTCCTCTCTGCTCCATCTCTAAAGCCAAGAAACATTTTATGCATAAAATTACGTTATTTCCAATTTGTTAAATTGTATATATTAAGTCCATAAAGAGACCAAGAAAATATATAAAAACATTGATGACTTCATGGTGGTATTATAATTAATTTTTAAACAAAACATGTTGTCTAAATTTTCTAGACTGAAAAAATACTCTTTTTAGCAAGAAAGGTGCTTTTAAAGTCACCATAAACAATTATATATCCATCCTACGAATGCGGTCTTAAAATAAAAAGTGAAGAGCAAAAACAGCAGAAGGAAGTGCATGAATATGTTGATAACGTTTACCTCTGAATGGGGGGGGGGGGCTGTTTTGTCTTCCATTTCCCTATGTTTGAAGTGTCACCTCTGTAATGTAATAATAGAGCAAACACAACAGTTGAGGAAACACGGCTGCCCACTAGGGATCCCCAATACTTTGCCAAATGATCCTCTATGTATCCTGCATAAACCAAGTCTCCTCCAAAATGCTGCGACCCCAACCTCTGATTTTATCTTTTAAATCAGCTAGGTTTTCTCCCCTAAAAAGAAGCATATTGTATCATTACTCTTTAAAGTTAGGTGACTTAACAGGCATACAGACTTCAACACCTTCTGGAAAGGTGATGTGTCAAGTTTAACTAAGATTTGTTTTGTTCTGAAAAGAGCAAGGGCACGTTCCCAGGTGAGGGGACTCCAGGAAACACTGGCTGTGTCCCACGGGCCCTCAACTGGAGAAACAAGCGCTCGACGCCTCCACCCTCCACCCGGACTCAGCAGGAAAGGGGTGCAGAACTGAAGACAGACTCGTCTATAAAAACCTCAAGGGCTGTTTCCAGAAGCTACCCACTGCCCGGTGCCGCCTCACCCTGCCCCCCTGTGCAGGTACCGGAGCTGCTGTCCAGCCTTCCCCAGGCTCTCCACGCCTCCTTCCACCCCACGCCAACCTGCACCACCCAACTCCCCACCGTCTCTTACTGACCACCCGCCTCAACTCCCACATAGCCTGGAAACTGCAAAGCTGCCTGGCAGCAAGAGGAGACAGGCAGCGACTGCACCAGCCAGGTGGCACCTGCTCCCCCCAGACTGCAGGGTCACAGCGCCTGCCTCATGGAGCCGTTGTTATGCACAAGTACAGTGGGAAATCAATGCAGCTTTAGCTTTACTTTGGTGCTAAATTAACTTTATAACACTTGGTTATAACAAACATTAATTTTTACAGCAATTACTAAAATAACAACTCATAATGTATTCATTTACCATATTCAGAAAACAACTGAAAAACCAAACACACAGCAGAATTTTATAGGACTGTAGTAGTTTTTGTTAGGCTGTCAAATTATTTTAAGCTCAAAATTAAAGTAATTAAATCTGTGACTCTCACCTGGGGGAGGTGGGCACACACAGAGGGGGGAAGGTAAAATCCTTTTTTTCTTCCAAACCTCACACAGACCCACTCAGCTGGTCATTTCCATTGCTGGAATTATGTCCTGCTCCTTAGGTTAAGAACAACTGCCTTCATGCCTATTAAAAATAATATTTCTTCCTTTCCTGAGTGATTATGAAATGAGCCATGGTGGCAAGGTAGGCACGAACAGAGGGAAACTGAGTCCATGTCCACATTTGATGGTGGGCGAGAACAGAAGGAAATTGGGTCCACATCCACATTTGATGGTGGGTGAGAACAGAAGGTAACTAGGTGACATCTCTATTTGATGGTGGGCAAGAACAGAGGGAAACTGAATCCGTGTCCACATCTGATGGTGGGCAAGAACAGAGGGAAAGTGTGTTCAAGTCCACATTTGATGGTTAGCCAGAACAGGAGGAAGCTGGATCCACGTCCACATTTGATGATGGGCGAGAACACGGGGAAACTGGGTCAACGTCCACATTTGATGATGGGCGAGACCGGGGGAAACTGAGTCCACCTCCACATTTGATGGTGGGAGAGAACAGGGGAAAACTCGGTCCACGTCCACGTTTGATGGTGGCTTTTAATGCACTGCAGCCTGTGTCCCCTTGACCTTCACGAATTGTCAGGTAGTAAGAAAGCAATTTTTCTTATTGGAAAGGAGAAAACTAAGTGGCTGCAAAATAATATCATTTCCTTAAAGCAAAACAACAGAGAACCAACTTTGACTTTTTCCACATTACCCAGTAACTCTAAGACTCAGGGTTTTGTCATGTTACAGCAAATGCTGTTCATTAGGGGGAAATTGGAAGTCAGAACAGTGTGTGCTATTCAAATTCTCAATGAATAATTAACTCAAATGGGTTCAGAGTGCTATAAAATGAAATTAATTTGTTTTTAGTTTAACCCCAAATCCCCAATCCTTTGCCAAATGATCCTCTATGTATCCTGCATAAAGGACAGGGTCTTTCTGGCAGAAAAACCATTAAAAGTTTTATTTGCAGTAAGAGAAGCATGCCTTCTTATTATCAAACAGGTGCACGGCCCCCTTGCGGGGGGGGTCACCTATCACCCGCATCCCCGTGTGTCACGGTGTTGCCACACACCATTAACGCATCAAAACGGAAAAGGAAATGTAAGCAGTGTTTGCCGTCCAAAGTTCACGTCAACAACTCCTTATTATGAAGGCACTTCTGAGCCTTTCCTCCTGCATCTGGGAGCTACCAGCAACCCAGTTCCAGGAGAGAAAATAGCTCGACACCTCCTGCAGCCCGTGGAGTCCTCTTGTTGGGACAAGGTCCCCCCAGGAGAAAGGAACCCCCAGCAGGTTCAACACTGGAGGTCCTGGGAGTGGGTGGTGCTGGGGAGGCCATGCGGGGAGGGCTGTTCCCTGTTCCCTTCCCCTCAGGAGACAGTTTGCCCAAGGTGACACAGCACCGGAAGGGATTTCAGGGTCAGGGACCACGGACCCCGGAGCTGTGGACCACACCAGCCCAAAGCCACTGCATGCCCCACACCGGGGCTGTGGATCACACCAGCCCACGGCCACTGCATGCCCCAGACCAACACGAGAAGAGTGCAGACCAACAACATCTTCGTCTACGGTAGGTGCCATCGTTATCGTTCCTAAGAGAGCCCATGGCCACTTCTACCAGGTGCCCTCCACTCTTCTCCTGCCCCAGCTGGTCCCCCTGTGACAGCCGTGTCTCTGAGAACGGGGTGTGGAGCCAGGGGGAAAACACAAAATAAACCACCTGCTACTAGAAACAGCCTCGCTGTCCTCAGGGAGCCGGTCCCGGGGCCAGCCTCGCTGTCCTGAAGGAGTCGATCCTGGGGCCAACCTCGCTGGACTCAGAAAGTCGGTTCCAGGACCCCATGGACACCAAATCCAGGCACATTCAAACCGCACAGGTGGACCTGCTGAACCTGCGTGTACAAAGACTTGGCCCTCCGACACGCGTTTCACATGGCAGGAACACTGTATTTTCTGCGTGTACAAAGAATCAGCCCTCCGACATGAGTTTCACGTAGCAGAACACTGTATTTTCTCCCTGAGTTTGGTTGAAAAAATCCACCTATAAGTTGACCCGCAAAGCTCAAGCTTGTGTTGGACAAGAGTCAACTGTATGCAATTGACACTGATTCCTACCAACAATATCCAGATCTTACCATGACCAGCACGATAAACAGAATGAGCAAAATTTAAAAACTAAAGCAGAGTTTTTTCCTGCGAGTTGGTGCACTGCGTATCCCCTGTGGGAAAGACCACACTGGCTGCTGACCAAACTCCACCGGCCTCTTCCTCCGTCCTGAGGGCATCTTCCTCCATCCTGACAGCAGCCTGGGCTCACCTCAGTCCCAGGGCAGGGGAGGGGGACGCACTGTGCACCCTCCCAGCTCTCCTCCGCCCCTTCCCTCACGCTGGCCCAAGAGCAGCCTGGACACTCAGTTGCCCCTCCTCCGCCCACAGCCTCAGGCCACCTGTCTCATCTGTGACTGAGAAATAGAGCTGCAGCTGGAGGCGGGAGGCGGGACACGCTGGGATCTACCCATGGCCAGGCCGAGCTGCTGGGATCACTCAAACTTCACTTTCCTCACTCGCTCTACCAAATAGACTAGAATAAAATATGTCGCATCCTCCTTTCCACACACTTCCAAGCCTCCCATCCCACTTCCCGGCGCTGACCCCTTAAGAACACTTTGTGCATCTTTCCAGGTATTTTCTATCCTCCTCATGCACAGAATCACATTCAGAGTGAATTTTTCTTTTCTTTTTTTTTAACAGAAATGGCACCAGGGCAGATGATGATTTTTTTGTACCATTTCTTTACTTTCTTGGGCATTTTCCGCACCAGGACAGATGGGCTCTGCTCTCCTTCCTCCCCGCCCAAAGCTGCCTCACAGCAGCCACACACGGAGCCGTAAACCCTCACAAGACTGTGGGTGTCTTGGGGTGCCCCACGTCCCCAAAGACCAAGGGTCACAGATCCACATTGTCCAACAACACTTCAGACATGGCCTCGAGCCTGGGAACCCTGCTGGCCAGCCCAGGCCAGCCCCAGAATAGAGGTGTGAGGGGTGACATCTGCACCTCTTAAAAAAAAAAAAAAAAAAGGGCAGATATTCAGTGCCACATTTAAAATGGTCATGGCGGCCAGGCACAGTGGCTCATGTGTGCAATGCCAGCACTTTGGGAGGCCAAGGTTGGCAGATCACTTGAGGTCAGGAGTTCAAGACCAGCCTGGCCAACACGGTGAGACCCCTGTCTCTACTAAAAATACAAAAGTTAGCTGGGCATGGTGGCAGGCACTTGTAATCCCAGCTACTCGGGAGGCTGAGACACAAGATTCTCTTGAACCCTGGAAGCAGAGGTTACAGTGAGCTGAGATTATGCCACTGCAATCCAGCCTGGGTGACAGAGCAAGACTCTGTCTCAAAAATAAAAATAATAAATAATAACAAAAGAAATATATATATATGCATTCCTAGTCCCTTGGAGCTGCAGCAACAAAGCTGGTGATATATTTTGGGTGTTTCTAATCAATGTTTTCCATGAGCTACACTGCAAGTCTCAACCTTGACCCTGCTACAGTAATCATCTATTACAAATTAAAACAAGAGCCATAACTCTGTCTCCTACGAAAATATTCTAATTGAGGCATGTTAACAGAATACATTTCTTTGGGTGAGAAAGTATCCACCAGGGTGGGGAACAGACGGCCCACCGATTGTGCTGTGGCCCTGACCAGCAAGGACTCACGAATCATCCACAGCAAGGCTGGCGACTCAAAAAGAACACTAAATTGCTCTTTGACATTAATTCTTAAACCTTGAGAAACCAAAGTTCTCTTTGTAACAGACTTGACAAAGGATGAAGTCAGAAGTAGCTCAGCAGAGATGCACCAACTCTTACCTGGGAGAGACACCCCTTGCTAATCACGTCTGGATTAACGGATGTGCTAAGAGCATCTCTTCCAACAGGGACACAGACTGCAAACAGGAATGCTGTGAACACCTTCCCCAGATAACCCAGTCCTGACCCATCCACCCCTCAGGAGGTCCCCAGACAAGTCCAATAAGGAAATGACCCCACAGCAGATTCAGGTGCAGGCAGTGAGGATAGTGGCATCAGGGAATTCCACCGTAAACCTTGGCAGCACGCAGGGAGGTGTACCCAGCTGGACAGGTGAAGTCAAAAGTGCAGGATGATCTGGCCATTCCAAATATGCAGGGCATTCCAATTTTGTGAAAATGAAACCAAGCCTTTGAAAAGGCCGGGACTTCCCACAATGTATGGTATTCATAGTGTGGAGGGCACTGTAGAGAAGTTATCAGAGGGTTCATGACGGCAAGATCCACGGAGGCTCTGCCATGTGCCAGGTATGAGACAACTATTTACATAAAACACCTCATTTCACCCTACACAGAGTCCACAGACTGCTCCACAGTCTCCCATTTAAGAGTTGGTGCATCTCTGCTGAGCTACTTCTAACTTCATCCTTTCTCAACTGCTTCATGTTTCACCTTACACAGAGTCCACAGATTGCTCCACATTTCACCCACAGAGTCCACAGACTTCTTCACATTTCACCCACAGAGTCCACAGACTTCTTCACATTTCACCCTACAGAGTCCACGGACTGCTTCACATTTCACCCTACACAGAGTCCACAGACTGCTTCACATTTCACCCTACAGAGTCCACAGACTGCCCCACATTTCACCCCACACAGAGTACAGAGACTGCTTCACAGAATACTACCAAAGGGGAGCATCAAATGATCCCCAAGAAGTAATGAGCGCCTTAAAAGTAAGAAAGCCAACCTCCTCCCCCTCTCTTAATTCCCTCTCCTCATTTCCGCAGAACCAAGGAAATATGAAGGGCCAGTGACGCCCCACTGAAGAACGCTCTCCTGGTGGTTACGCTCTGTACATAGGGAGCACAACACTGCTCCGTGCTGCGCAAGGCTACTATTCTATAATACACTAGTACGATCTGTTTGTTCTATTCTATACTATTCCATTCTCTACGATACAATACTACAGCTTCATTCTATACTATAAAATACTGTACTATCTGTTCTATTCTATTCTACTTTCTTCTATACGGAAAGCAGTTAGCCAGCTTGCTTTAGGCAGATAGTAAGGGAAGGGTCCCAGAGAGCCTCCAGCCCATGTTTTGTGCAGATATGGGGACTTGCACGGGGGTCTCGCCTAAACATGCTCACAGCAGACTAATGATCCCCATGCACACGGGGGAATGGGGTGGAGCCACCAGAAATTTGCTCCTTAGACAAGGAGCCCAGCCCCATCAGCTTCTATATAAAAGCCCTTGTAGTCAACTGGGAAGGGGGCGACCAGCAACCTGCTCTCAGGACCCCTCTTTTCGCTGAGAGCTTAACTTTTAGCTTAATAAGTTCCACTGCACTCACTCTTCAATGCCCCCGTGCCTGTTTCTTCCCGGTCATGAGACAAGAACCTGGACCCAGCTGAGCTAAAGAGCAAAACTCCTGCATCAGTGCTACAGAGCACTATCCTCTCAGTTCTGTGCCATGCGACTCTACTATTCCACACCATACTATGTAATATTAATACTGTGCTGTGTGTTCTAATCTAGACTGTATTATGCTATGCAATACTACGTCATTAGTTCAACTGTATACTCTACAATACTATCCCACTTGTTCTATTCTAGACCATGTAATACTATTTGTCCTATTGTATACTATACTACATAATGTTACACTGTTTCTTCTATTCTATGCTACCCTATATAACATTATACTATTTGTTCTATTCTGCACTACTCTATATAATTCTATTCTGTTTGTTCCATTCTATGCAATACAATATCTTGCATCATTTTACCATGTTCCACGATACAAGAGTAGAGTCAGTATTACTTTCATAATCTCTTTTCCAAGCTCTTACCCAGTAAGAAATGTGATGTTTTACTATGCCTCACATAAATGCACATTTCATGATAATCAATGCCATTTCCTATGGTTATAGAATTCTGTCTCTATGATTCTATTGATACGGCTTCTTTGGGCTTTTCTGTAAGTCCTTTGCAGTGTCTGGTTTCCTAGTGAAAAGATGACTAAGATCCCGATAAGATCCTATAAAACCAGCATTCACACACACTCACCTGTGTGCACACTGCTGGACTCCGTGTTGAAGGAGGGACAGGAAGACAGACGGCTGTCGGTGGATGGAAGGCAACAAGCACAGAGTAGAGTCCAGAACTGAGACAGGTACCAAGGCTCTGGCACAGTTGAGGGTCGATCCCAATTCTAGCCTCTCACAGAAAGGCAGAGGAGACTTAGCACAAAGAGCATGGAACTTCGCTTTAATAAAGCAAATGCTTACCATCCACTATGAGGACGTCAAGGAGAAATGGCAGTAGGCTCTACTAATAACTACTGCTTTAAAAAATGGAAGGGAGAGGGTACATTTTCACATGGGCCATGTGGAAAGTTGGCTGGACCTGCCGCTGGACCTGACACTGGACCTGACACTGGACCTGCCGCTGGACCTGCCCCTGGACCTGCCGCTGGACCTGCCACTGGACCTGTCCCTGGACCTGATGCTGGACCTGCCGCTGGACCTGATTCTGGACCTGACGCTGGACCTGCCCCTGGACCTGCCCCTGGACCTGCCACTCGGTCTGCTACTGGACTGCTAACAAATGCTGCAGATTTTTATGGAGAGAAAAGTAAAATGCGTCTGAGAGCAGCTGTCCCAGCTCTGGATAAAGCCGACAGAACAAGGAAGAACAAGGATACCAGAGGCTGGTATCATTCAGTGGGCAGAGCCAATGACCCTCCTCTAAGTCCAGCAAAGCTCAGCCTGCATGTCTACAACTAGAAATACCAATCATAAGCCAGACCTCCTGGAAAATACCATTGACCCGCTGTAATTCTGTGTGGTGTATTATGTCCCATGTACAGGAAATCATTCACAAACCCTTTAACCAGGAAGTACTAACATGACTTTTAATGCAGTATAACACCTTTGCACCCATTTAACATATATTTAATCCCAGGGGTATAAATATATATTTTATAGAACATCAGGCATGTTTACCTAATGGCTCGAACTTTCACAATGTCTCTCTCCCTGAGAGGACAGCGGAGGATCCCATGCACTGTCTCCAGGAACATGCCCCTCCCAGAGAGGACCCACAAATCAAATGTGCACATGCACGCATGCACAGACACATATCTGACACACAATACACATGCACCGCACACCTACATGCAATACATACATTCACACATGCACACACATTCACATAATCACATAATACCAACACATAACACATGCATACACATACACACAACACTCAAACACACACAAGCATACGCACAACACTCAAACACATATGCATATACATACAAATTCTGACACACATACATATGTAAATACGTAGGCATAACATGCACAAATATACATGTATAACTATACACACACGAGCATCCATGCATGCCTACTTGCACATATGGGCAGTCGTGCCTAAACATGTAACACATGCACACACATACATGCAACACATACACATGCACACATATACACATGCATGCACAGGTACATTACACACAAAGGCACACATACATGCACAACACATATACATGCAATACACACTTTCATACACATAAATGCAAACACACATACATATATATATACCCCTCAAAGACCCCATTATTCAATTCTAAACAAAGTGATTTATCCCCCAAATGTACCTTCTCGAAATATATAAGCTCTACTGCACATTTCTTGTTTCAAATAATGAGGTCTCACACGCAGCACACACACATTTATACTCCAATACGCGTGAACATATAAATAGAAATAGGCACACGTGCACGAAGACCCTCTTCTGTAAAGGTTTTCTCAAACTGGAACTGAACGACTTCTGCTAATTGTAGTCAGAGTCAGCAAAGATATATATTTGACCTCGGAATGAATATACTCGTTCTTTTCGTTACCCCTGGCAACAGCAAGAATGTAAAACAGAGTTGTGCGATACCATGTCACTTATTCAATCCCACTTCCTGGGATCTGACCCACTTGTAATAGCGTTTCTGTCTGAGTGATTTCCTTCTGACTAAAATCATGAGATAATTCCTTCTCTTCCTGCTTTCTCTTTCCCAGGCCTTTTCACTGCCCCTTCATCATCTCGGAAACTAAATCATATTTGTCAAAATGGAAGGCAAAGAAACAGTCTTAGGAGAGAATCCCACAATGGAATGGACTCAAGAGAGGAAAAAATATTCTTTTTGAAAATGTACAAAAGGAAAAGTCAAGAGGCCTGGGTTCCCTCTCATGACAGAAACAGACGTCAGCATAGCAGGTCACTCAGCACAGTTCAGCTCTGTGTATGAAACAGAGATTCTAGCCCTTGTCCCTGTTTCATGATGTTGCAGTGAAGGAAACAAAACAGACAAAGGGCACAGGCTGCAGAAACGGATTTTAAAAGGATGACTTTTAAAATGTGCACCTGCTTTTCAAGGGCACAATGAGGATATTTTCAAGTATATTAAAGCTGATTTATAAGAGATGGGTATAAAGACTCTACAAGGTCATTAGACTTTAGACTTACAAAGAAAACAAATCACATTCTCCTAGCATCACGAGTCAGGTGTTCCATAAATACTAAGAAGAGCCACCGCAACGGGATCCACTATGAGGGGTCAAAACATAACCCACGAAGCGTGGCCGAGAGCTCCTATAACCTGATTTCTAGGAATCTAATTTTAAACATCCTCACAGCTAGCACATCACAAAAATACAGAGCTCCAAATGCCGTAACACAAGGGCTAAGAACACGTAGCCAAAAATATACGAGGCATTTCAGGCAAAAATACCAGAATTAGAACACAAGTTTTATAAGTTCTTCAAAAGCTGGTGCCGGTTGAGGCTCTTCTGCAGACTTCAACAAAAGACACGCTAGAATTAGCCATTGACGGTAACCCTGAGTCAACACACACCGTGTTCCGAAAAGTACAAGGCCTGCTCCGGCCTTGAGACCCTTGGGAACTTTCTCTGGACCGCACTGAGTGGATGACTTTGAGAACTCAAAATAGCCAACAACCAGTCCATGAACAGAGAAAGAAGACTGCAGCCTCCCTGGGGACCCGGCTCCATGCCTGCCCGCTTTCTTCCGGATACCTTTGCCCTTCCCGGCTCCCTGCTTCACCTGGAGACGCTCTGGGTTCAGGTCCCTCTCCAGCTGTGTCTTGGTCCACGGCTGGCTGCCCGTGTGAAGCACCAGGCCTTGAAGGACCATCTCCACCTGCTACCTGCACTTCCCACCCACTTCCGCGAGAACCCCAGGCTCTGGCTGCTCTCAGGGATCAGGGCTCCCATGCTCCCCTCGCAGGCTCCAACTGGAGTCCTGCCCCCTGGTTTTCAGCAACGCTTGAGACTTTCTCCTGGAAACTCTCGGCTCTGGGCTTTAGTGAACTGCGCCATCCAGCTCTTCTCTGGACTCAGCAGGACCTTTTCTGGGTCTCCCAACACTTCCTCCATTTCCAAATGTGGGCTTTCCTTTGGCCTCCTCTCTCAAGACATGCACGCCTCACACTCTGGCTACTTGACCTGCACTTCTACCTAAGAGGCTCCCAAATGCACCCTGCTCCAGATTTTCCCCAAGCCTCCTCCTGTATTTCCAAACTCGCAGCTTGCACTGGTGTCTGTAAGTATCTCCGAGTCAGGTCCACATTTGCTTCTCCTGATTTCTGGCAAAGCGCAACGCCGACCTCGGGGTGCAGACTCGCAGCTTCTTCCGCCTTCCTGCACTCCCTCTTCCCCTCCTGACCCAGGCACCGAATCGCTCAGCTCACTGGCTGCCTTCTCTCCTCCTCTCCCCACGGCAAGTGCCCTGCATGAGTCTGCTCTGTCCCCCCGGCTCCACGGCATGCCGCACATCAGAGGCGATTCTCTCTGAAACCCTCAGTGGCTCCCTAGTATCCCACAGGTAAGGACTTCCACATTCTGGCCCCAATCTAACTTTCTGGCCTCAGATATGCACATGCATATTTTATCTATGCAAAGAGAGTACAGGCCTCACACCTGCTCTCATTCCTGGGCTCCTAGCTCCTCCTGAAGGTGCTGTATGAGCTACCTATGCACTTTCCAAACACTAACTGAACATGCGCTTGGAGAACACTTACTTGATAATTTTGTGGCATTGCGGGATAACGTGGACAAAGTGAGAACTACGCAGGTGTGTGGATGCTGCCTTGCCCAGACCTCACTTACCCAGACACTCCCAGATGCTCAAAGTGACCAGCCCTATTGGCGCACAGGCAGGCGCAGGCTGCACCCCCACAACTGCGCCCCGCGAGCTGAACTATAATCATGAAGCAGCTGTTTGCTCCTAAATCTGTGTATGCCGGTGCACTTGTTACACATCACTGAAACCAATAAAGTATGACTCCAAAGAGACAATAATTGTATGAAAACTAAGTTGGATGCCTTTCAAAGATTTAATAGAGGAGAAATTTTTTTTTCATTTTAATCTTTTCTAAATTGCTATCAAATTAGGTATGGGCAAAAAATATACGCTATGTTTGAGGAAATCATTTTTAAAGGTTTCAAATCTAACATATCTTGTTTCTCTTGTGTTGCCGATTCTCTTCTAGAAGAATCAAAACTGTGGCAGGCCTGCGATGGCTGTGGTGGAGGAAAGAGGCCACACCCACAGCCAGTAGAACCACGCTCAGCAGCAGCCTAGCCCCGCGTGGAAGAGTCGTGAACATTCTCGGGAGAGGTGGATGTGCACTAACCGTTCCCAGCTCTGACCTCTTTGATTAACTGAATATGGTGATTGGTTTTATCTGAACGTCAGACAAAAGGGTGTCTATGCCCAGGAAAGACTCTAAACACTCTGGACCCTGCTGGGGCAGACGGTGACCGTGACCCAGTGATGCCACTCTCCAGTGGGCAGCCAGCCCAGTCTCCTAATCGTAAAGGACATTCATAGCAACACTACGAAAAAGAAACACTATTCTTTTTCGTTCTGACCCGGAAAAGTGAAATTTAAAACATTAAATATACAGGTTCTAACTAAGAGGCAGACGGACCAGGCGCGGTGGCTCACGCCTGTAATCCCAACCCCTTGGAAGGCTGAGGTGGGTGGATAACTTGATGCCAGTTCGAGACCAGCCTGGCCAACATGGTGAAACCCCATCTCTACTAAAAATGCAAAAATTACCCGGATGTGGTGGCGGGCACCTGTAATCCCAGCTACTTAGGAGGCTGAGGCAGGAGAATCGCTTGAACCCGGGAGGTGGAGATTGCAGTGAGCCGAGATCACGCCACCGCACTGCAGCCTGGGCAACACCTTCTCAAAAAAAGTAAAATAAAACAAAACAAAATAAAATAATATAAAATAAAATAAAATAAAAAGCAGTCAAACAAAAGGAGATTTCCTCTGATCTTAAAAACAGAAGTATTTGATTCACAGCCTGGATAATTGAAGATCTGCATAGAAATCACCTAGGACCTCGCCCTCCCTCACAACAGATTGGGATAGAGGGATGGAGGGCCGGAGCTGGGCCCCTTGTCCACGAGAGGCTCCTCCCGCCCCATCCCCTTCCTCAGGAGGGCGGCCTGCCCAGCGCAGGTCCGTTCGCCCCAGGTAAGACCCCAACGTCTCTACAGGAACACCCACCTCCCTTCCCTGCAATCCACTCCAGCTGCTCACGGCCAGTCAAGGGGGGCGCTCTTCAGAAAGGGGCAAACGGCTTCGGGGAGAGCCTGAACTCCCAAGTCCCAGGTGTGGCTTGCCAGGGAGCACAGAGGAAGGATGCAGGTCCCGAGAAGGAGGAGGCGCAAGAGGACGATGAGAGAGACAAGAGACACAAGAGAGGCCACCCAGTGGCGGGCTGAGCGCAGGACCTGGCTGAGGCCTCCTGGGGAGGGGCAGAGACAAACATGCTGCTGCTTCTAGGCTGCTCCAGAGGATACAAGCTCGGAAGGGGCTGCAAGGCAGGACTCGCTGAGGAGCAGTCATGTGGATGCCCCGCCTCTCACACGGCACACACTGACAACATGCAACTCACAAACAACACAACACACATGTACAATGCGTTTATACAACACTGACAACACACGATGCACACAAACACACACAACCTATACAACACATACCCAATACATGCAACTCACAACACAATATGCATTTATAACACTCAGGCAACACATAACCAATACATGCAACTCACAACACAACATGTACGTACAACACACTCATACACACATACAGCACACGTAACTCACATACAACACAACACGCACGTACTATGCACTCATACAGCACACACAACACACAACTCACATACAACATGCACATACAACACACTCATACGACACACAACACTCATATAGCACACAACACACGCAACTCACAACACAACATGCATACACAACACTCACACAACATACACACAATACATGCAACTCACCACATACACATACAACCGACTCATACAGCTCACGTACAACACATGCAACTCACGTTCAACACAACATTCTCCTACAGCACACACAACACACGCAACTCAACGCAACATTCAAGTACCCACAACACAACATACACATACAATACACTCATACAACACACACAAGAAATGCAACTCATGCACAACAAAACATGCACTCACAACACACAACACTTATACAACACACAACACGTGCAACTCACAAACACACGTACAACACACTCATACAACACACAACACTCACACAACATACACACAATACATGCAACTCATATACAGCATACACATACACATAACACATAACATTCATACAACATACAAAACATACAGCTCACAAATACATGTACAACACACTCATACAACACACAACACTCAAATATACAATAAATGCAACTCAACACAATATGCACATACAACACACATACAACCCATGCAACTCACATACAACACAACACACTCACACAACACATTCATACAACACACACTGTAGAGATTCTAAGTATGAAATAGAAAACAGTACATGCGCGGTTTCTAAAGTATGATGAGTTTTTTCAAGAAGGTCGTCCAACATCCAAACTGGTACCATGTCCTCATTTTCAGCTGCTGTTCAGATTCAAGCATTTTTATCATCTGCTCTATGAATTATAATAATACAGCATAAACCCAGTTTTCATTTTACACCCACTTTGGTGTGGGGTGCTCCAAAACAGGGGCCAGGAGCCTCAGAGTCGTCCCTCGGAACAAAACACAACCCACACTCAGAGGCCAGGAAGGGAACTCGGGGGGCAACACACACTCTCTCATCTACAGAGCTCTGCTTCAATTACTTCACACGGAACCAGGGCTGGAACGGGGTTGGTGAGGGTACAGACACGGCAAACTGAAAAGAAACTGGCAGGTGGAGAAAGATCGGCCAAAATCCAAGGAAAAATGCTGAACACTTTCCACAAATAGTTCACACGACATGATACTCGGGCTACTGAAAGTTTATTGAGAGGGGTATTGCTCCAAAGAAAAAGTTCTCTCCCAAGGCTATGGAAGATTCACAGCAGACACCTGCCCCCAACACACCATCTGCGGAGGGCCTATGAGTCAAAAAGAAGGTAAGACGGATGTAAGGGTGCAGGGGGAGGAGAGCGGGAGGGGACTGAGAACTCGGAACCAAGTGAAGTGATGGACGGACACTGAATGCCTGACTCCAGGGTTATCACCTCAGAAAACAAGTCTGTTGAAGTCCGTAGTAACAGTGTTAGTGCTTTCACTGAAGCTGCACTCAACACTGGAGAACCTCCCTGTGTTATGAAGACGATCTGAAAAATAACATTAATTCACAATGTAGAGTGACGATTCAGCCACAGAAAATAAAACTGATATAATCCACTGCAAGTCACACTGTGTCTGTCTTGAAGGCTGGTTTATGATCAGAAAAGAGGCAGCTTGAGATCTAAAATACTGAAACTGGCAGACACCTCGTTTCCCTGAATTCTCACAACGTGGCACCAGCTAGGGTAAGTCAGAGTGGCTTTCAGAGCTTCCAGAACAGCAGAACAGATCAATCATAAATACGCAAAAGTGATCTGAAGACAGAATTAATATTCCACGTTTTGGCTTAAACTAGTCATGTGATTTCCAATAAGTGGGAAACATTCACACCAATTTTTATAAGAAAATTCAGTGTGAACACATAGTACAGAACACTATCTTTGTTTTGGAATTTATTTATTTAATATGACAATTTCAATTGTCTTTAGGGATTCCTGATATTGAATGCTCATCTTTATTAATGATGAGCTACCCATTTTCTGACTGAGGAAACGGAAAGTTATCACTGCCTAACAGCAATACTCAAAACAGCTTGTATGAAAGGGAAAGGTATGTCTGTGCGCCCACACATGCATACACATGCATACACATACCTACACATGTACACACACGTGTACATATATGCACACACATACACGTGTATGCACGTGCACACGTGCATGCGCGTGTACACATGTGTGCATAGGTACACATACATGCACACATATGCACATACATCACATACACGTACACACGCATACACACAGACATATACACACATACACATGCGCACACACATGCATATACACGTGCACATGGACACACGTACACACACATACACACGCGTACACACATGCACACACATGCATGTGCACATGCATACATAAGTATCATCTCAGGTATGTGGATTCAAAATTCTGATGCAAACAAGAATAATCACAAAACAGGGTAGGGTGTCAACAAGTGAGAATTGAGATGGAAGTTCTGGAATGTTCCAGAGACGATATGGGGGAGGTCTACACATCACATAAACATCTTACCATTTTAAACGTGACCATTCCTGCCAACATCGGCCTGGATTAAGATGATTTCATTTACATAAGGAACAGAAAATATAATACTTGTTCTAATGAGATTGTCTAATCATTAGATTATTTTCACAATTATAAGTAATCACTAAATAACTTCCTCTCAAGGGTCTAAAAATAAAAATAAGATAACAAAAGAAAGTCACAGTCCTGACAGTTTTATCATGCAAATCACAGCTGTGAAAATAAAACACGGTTTTGAGCCTATGCCCTCCTCAAAAATCCTTCATGGAATTTTGTACCAGTAATGGTTGGTAATTAATTGCTATTCCAGGTGGAAAAGTATATCATTTGGGGTATATGAAGTAAGCATGTAAAGAGAAATGACCACACACACCTGAAACCAGGTCTCATTTCACAACTGTTTCCTACTTTAGATTTGCTTAATTTACTCCATGAGGTGCCTCCAGGAGAGAAAGCAGAGCTGGGATCTGCCCTGAGGCTGCTTCGGGAAGAGCTGGGTGGGCACCAAGTCCCTCAGACCGAGGGCTGAGCTGCGTGGCTATGACCCCATCACTGCGGCTCCCCAAGCGTGTGTCCCTGTGTGTCACGCAAACGCCTGCCACACAGGTGACACACGTCACACACCTGACACAGGCTCAGCACACAGGGAGCGATCAGTAAGTGGTGACTAGAGAGAAGCGACGGCCTTCAGCGTGGACGGAGAAAACAGGTACCAGACTCACAGAGGAAACGCCACAGATCCACAGACGGAGAAAATACCACAGACGCATGGACGGAGGAAACAGACCACAGACGCACGGAGCGAAGAAAAGCACCACAGATGCACGGAGGGAGGAAAAGCGCCACAGACGCACACATGGAGAAAACGCCACAGATGCACGGACGAAAGAAACGCCACTGACACACGGACGGAGGAAATGCCACAGACGCATGGACGGAGGAAACGCGCCACAGAGGAACGCACGGAGAAAACAGGCCACAGATGCACGAACGGAGGAAATGTGCCACTGCGGCACGCACGGAGAAAACAGGCCAGAGACGCAGGAACGGAGGAAATGTGTCACTGCGACACGCACGGAGAAAACAGGCCACAGACGCACGGACGGAGGAAACAAGGCAGAGACGAGCACACACCAGTGTGGAACATGGGACAGGAACGTCCCGGCCATGCACCGTCCACTCCCACTAGGGACTTCCCACCCCAGAGCACTCAGGATGGCTGTGGAGCTCCTGCCATCCACCCCAGAGGTGAAGCTGGGGAGCCAGAGATGAGCAGGTTCAAGTCCATCAAATGCGGCTGCAATCCCTGTAGTAACTGGAGGTCACCATTAAACAGAAGGGTACTTCACTTGGAATAAAAGCACTCTGCACAAAAGAACTAAAGATTATCTGGAGACCGCTTAGAAACCATCACAATCATTCTTGCTAGTGACAGCGAAGCTTTAAGAGTGGTCACTTTTCCTGTAGAAACGCCACAGAGGTGATTTCTGGAACTCAGTTAGAATATTTCTTTCCCAGAAACCACACAACCAAGAATTTAATAATGCCGTCTCTTGACCAGAAAGATTCAGATTTCTGATGAAACTAAACCCTGGCCAGCCTCCTGATTCTGGAAGATGCTATACAGAAAAGCTGTAAAGCGGTTGCATTTCTTTTTTTTTTTTTTTTTTTTTTGAGACGGAGTCTCGCTCTGTCGCCCAGGCTGGAGTGCAGTGGCGCGATCTCGGCTCACTGCAAGCTCCGCCTCCCGGGTTCACGCCATTCTCCTGCCTCAGCCTCCCGAGTAGCTGGGACTACAGGCGCCCACAACCGCGCCCGGCTAATTTTTTTGTATTTTTATAGAGACAGGGTTTCACCGTGGTCTCGATCTCCTGACCTTGTGATCCGCCCGCCTCGGCCTCCCAAAGTGCTGGGATTACAGGCGTGAGCCACCGCGCCCGGCAGCGGTTGCATTTCTTTTGTCGTCCATGACACACATAAAAAAAAAAATTTAAATATACAAAAAATGTAGGATTGTACAGTGAGTACCCATGTATCTACCCCCGGATCACAGATTAGATTTTAAATGTAAAGTTCTAAAGGTTCCTAGCTAAGGAAATGTGCAGTGTAAGCCTCTACCTGGTTAGAACCAAGGGGAATGGAATGAGCTTTCCCCAGCCTTGCCGCTCAGCTGGGAGGGGCTGCCACAGCTCGGCCACCCCACCCCAGAGCACCCAGGATGGCTGTGGAGTTCCTGCCACACACCCCAGAGGTGAGGCTGGATCGATCCCCAATCGTGGTGTTAAGAGTGAGCCAGCCAGGCACGGTGTCTCAAGCCTGTAATCCCAGCACTTTGGGAGGCTGAGACGGGCGGATCACGAAGTCAAGAAATTGAGATCATCCTGGCTAACACGGTGAAACTCGGTCTCTACTAAAAAAAATACAAAAAACTAGCCGGGCAAGGTGGTAGGCGCCTGTAGTCCCAGCTACTCCAGAGGCTGAGGCAGGAGAATGGCATAAACCTGGGAGACGGAGCTTGCAGTGAGCTGAGATCTGGTCACCGCACTCTAGCCTGGGCGACAGAGCAAGACTCCATCTCAAAAAACAAAAAACAAACAAACAAACAAAAAAAGAGTGAACCAGCCTTTAGAGGCCATGTGGTCTATACTTGAATAAAAAATGTTCCAGGAAACCAAAGATTCCAATGCCTGCGATGAATTCCTAACCATCTGAAACCCAGGCTCTTCATCTATATAAAGAGAACAATGCTCTCTCCTGGGAAAGCATTTCAGAAGGACGAAAAAGGATCCACATGAGAGCAGCTGAAAACTACAAGGCACCCTGCAATTATAAGATTTTTTCTATATCTTTGTTTCAAGGAATGTCAGCATTCTAAATATTGCACGTCATCCCACATCACCTTTCAGGAGCAAATCATAACGATCAAAACTATCAGCAGAATCCCTACCAGCTCAGTCGCCGCATGCTTCTTCTCCCTGCATGAGAATTCCTGCAGAACGATGGGACCATCCAAGAATGGCTTCCTGCAATCCTGTGCCCATACTCCTTCCCCAGAGAGCTATTCCTGTACTCATGGGGCATGGGAAACCTGTATAACGCCACCAGAATGTCCTTGTTTGACTTACACACTTCTCAGAAGGGCTGATTTTATCCAGAATCTGAACTGTTTCAAACACTAAACCTAAGAAATCATCAAGAAACCAAGGAAATGTAAGGCCATCTCCTGCCCCGGGTGCATGGCTACTAGGGGAGAAATAGAAAATGAGACATGAAAGAAAACTTTTAAGATATTCAGACCATCACTGGATGATTCCAGGAACCCATTACAGATTATTGCTCTTCCTAACAACAGGAAAGAAATTCTAAAATTCCAACAGGCATGGTGAGTCCCTCACTTGCATGAAATCAAAAAAATAATCCATCACTATCTTCAAAAGGACAAAAGAAAATCTCTACTTCCTCTTCATATTAATTTGTGTACAAATAACTTAAGTGAGAAAATCTTAATGTCTGGACTGTGATATCAATAGCAAAATAACCCCAAGCTTCCCAATTAAAAGATACAGACGGGCTGAGTGGATTTAAAAGAAGAAAAACCAACTATATACTGTCTACAAAAAACTCACTTCAGCTGTGAAGACACACATAGACTAAATGTGAAGGGATGGAAAAACATGTTCCACATTAATGGAACTCAAAAGTGAGCAAGAGTAGCTATATTTATTTCAGACCAATCACAATTTAAGTCAAAAACTGTAAAAGGAGACAAAAAGGTAATTATGTAATAGAGAGATCAACATAGCAAGAGGATATAACAATTACGAGTATATGTGTACCCAACAACAAAGCACCCAGATATATAAAGCAAATATTAGTAGATCTAAATAGAGAGAGAGGTAGGGCGCGGTGCCTCATGCCAGTAATACTAGCACTTTGGGGGGTGGAGGCAGGTGGATCACCTGAGGTCAGGAGTTCAAGACTAGCCTGGCCAACATAGTGAAACCCTTTCTCTACTAACAAAAAAAATTAGCCCAGCATGGTGGCACATGCCTGTAATCCCAGCTACTTGGGAGGCTGAGGCAGGAGAATCACTTGAACTCAGGAGGTAGAGGTTGCAATGAGTTGAGATTGCACCTCTGCACTCCAGCCTAGGCAACAAGAGCAAAACTCCATCTCAAATATATATATATATATGTGTGTGTATATATATATATATATATATATATATATATGTGTGTGTGTGTATATATATATATATATATGTATAGAGAGAGACACCAACACAACAATAAAGGTAGGGGCTTCAAAATCCCACTGTCAGCACTGAAGATCATCTAGACAGAAAAAACAACAAAATATCAAGTTGAAAGTACAGTGTAGACCAAATGGACCTAACAGACATTTACAGAACATTTCATCCAACAGATACAAAATGCACATTCTTCTCCTCAGCACATAGAACATTCTCTAGAATCAACCACATGCTAGGCTACAAAAGAAGTCTCAATACATTTTTTTAAAATTGAGATAACATCTAGGATATTCTCAGACTGTAACAGAATAAAGCTATAAATCAGCAACAAGGAACAGACACTTCTCAAAAGAAGACATTTATGCAGCTAATAGACACATGAAAAAATGCTCATAATCACTCGCCATCAGAGAAATGCAAATCAAAACCACAATGAGATACCATCTCACACCAGTTAGAATGGTGATCATTAAAAAGTCAGGAAACAACAGGTGCTGGAGAGGATGTGGAGAAATAGGAACACTTTTACACTGTTGGTGGGACTGTCAACTAGTACAACCATTGTGGAACAGTGTGGCCATTCCTCAAGGATCTAGAACTAGAAATACCATTTGACCCAGCAATCCCATTACTGGGTATATACCCAAAGGATTATAAATCATGCTGCTGTAAAGACACATGCACACGTATGTTTATTGTGGCACTATTCACAATAGCAAAGACTTGGAACCAACCCAAATGTCCATCAATGACAGACTGGATTAAGAAAATGTGGCACATATACACCATGGCATACTACGCAGCCATAAAAAAGGATGAGTTCATGTCCTTTGTAGGGACATGGATGCAGCTTGAAACCATCATTCTCAGCAAACTATCACAAGGACAGAAAACTAAACACCACATGTTCTCACTCATAGGTGGGAAATGAACAGTGAGATCACTTGGACACAGGAAGAGGAACATCACACACCGGGGCCTGTTGTGGGGTAAGGGGAGGGGGGAAGGATAGCATTAGGAGATATACCTAATGTAAATGACGAGTTAATGGGTGCAGCACACCAACTTGGCACATGTATACATATGTAACAAACCTGTACATTGTGCACATGTACCCTAGAACGTAAAGTTTAATAAACAAACAAAAAACAAATCAACAACAAGGAGAACTTTCAAAACTGTATAAATACATAGAAATTAAACAATATGCCCTTGAATAGCCAATGGGTCAATGAAGATATTAAGAAGGAAATTTAAAAATTTCTTGAAATAATTGAAAACAGAAACACAACATATCAAAGCCTATGGTATACAGCAAAAGCAGTATTAAGAGGAAAGTTTATAACAATAAACTCCTACATTTAAAAAACAGATTTAAAATAAACAACCTAACAATGAACTGCAATGAGCTAGAAGAGCAAGAACAAATCGAATCCAAAAGTGGTAGAAGAAAAGAAATAACAAAGATCAAAGAGGAAGCAAATAATATGGAAACTAACAAATACAAAAGATGAAGAAAAAAATGTTGGTTTTTTGAAAAGATAACTAAAGTAGACAAACCATTAGCTACACTAAGAAAAAAAAAAGAAATCCCAAATAAATAAAATTAGAAACAGAGAAGGAGAATTACATTTGATACCACAGAAATACAAGGGATCATTAGAGACTATTTTAAACAACTGTATGTCAACACACTGGAAAACCTAGAGGAAACGGATAAATTCCTGGACATGTACAACCTACCAAGATGGAATCAAGAAGAAACGGAAATCCTAAACGGACCAACAATGAGTAACGTGTATGACTATGTAATAATAAAATGTCTCCCAACAAAGAAAACCCCAGAACTAGGTGGCTTCACAGCTGAATTCTACACATTTTTATTTCAATTCTTCTCAAACTATTCCAAAAATATTGAAGAGGAGGGAATTCTGCCAAGTTCGTTCTTCCTGGCCAACATTACCCTGATATCAAAATAAGACAAGGACACAATAAAAAGAGAAAACTATAGGTCAATATCCCTGATGAACACAGATGCAAAAATCCTCAACAAAATACTAACAAAATGAATCCAACAGTAAATCAAAAAGATTATACACCATGATCAAGTGGGATTTATCCCAGGATGCAAGGATTGCTCAACAAACACAAATCAATAAACACGCTACCTCACATCAACAGAATTAAGGACAAAAACCATATCATTTCGATAGATACAGAAAAAGCATTTGATAAAATTCAACGCTGCTTCATGATAAAAAGTCTCAACAAACTAGGCGCTGAAGGAAACATACCTCAACACAATAAAGTCCATATGTGACAAACCCACAGCTAACATAATGGTGAATGGGGAAACACTAAGAGCTTTTTTTCTGACATCTGTAACAAGACAAGGACGCCCACTTGTGCCACTCCTATTCAACATAGCACTGAATGTCCTAGTCAAGAGCCGTTAGGCAAGAGAAAGAAATCAAGGGCACCCAAAGTGGAAAGGAGGAACTCTAATTGTCTGTTTGCAGACAATATGCTCTTATATATTAAAAAAAAAAAAAAGACTCCAGCAAAAATCTCTTTGAACCGATAAATTCAGTAATGTTACAGAATACAAAATAAACATATAAAAATCAGTAGCATGTCTATAGACTAATAATGAGCCAGTGGAGAAAGAAATCAAGAAAGCAATCCAATTTAGCTACAAAACTATAAAATAAAAATAAAAATACCTCAGAAGAAGTCTAACCAAAAGGGTTAAAGATCCCTATGAGGAAAATGATATTCTACCCTCTGAAGGTAGAACAGTGGAATCTAGAGACAGGAAAGGGCGGCGGGAAGGCAGAAAGGGAGAAGATGGCTAATGGATACAAAATTACATCTAGATAGTAAAATTGAGGTTTAGTGTGCTATAGCCTTGTAGGGTGACTGTAGTTTATAATTTATTGTATATTTTCAAGCAGCTAGAAGAGAGGATTTTAAATATTCCCAGCATTAAGAAATGACAAATGTTGGCCAGGTGCGGTGGCTCAAGCCTGTAATCCCAGCACTTTGGGAGGCCGAGACGGGCGGATCACGAGGTCAGGAGATCGAGACCATCCTGGCTAACACGGTGAAACCCCGTCTCTACTAAAAAAAATACAAAAAAAACTAGCCGGTCGAGGTGGTGGGCGCCTGTAGTCCCAGCTTCTCAGGAGGCTGAGGCAGGAGAATGGCGTGAACCCGGGAGGCGGAGCTTGCAGTGAGCCGAGATCCGGTCACTGTGCTCCAGCCTGGGCGACAGAGCAAGACTCTGTCTCAAAAAAAAAAAAAAAAAAAAAGAAATGATAAATGTTTGAAAAGATGGACATGCTAATTACCCTGATTTGCTAATTACACATGATAAACATGTATTGAAATATCACACTGTATCCCATGGATATGTACCATAATGTGTCCATTAAAAATAATAATTGTTAGGCCGGGCGCGGTGGCTCAAGCCTGTAATCCCAGCACTTTGGGAGGCCGAGACGGGTGGATCACGAGGTCAGGAGATCGAGACCATCCTGGCTAACACGGTGAAACCCCGTCTCTACTAAAAAAATACAAAAAAAAAAATAGCCGGGCGAGGTGGTGGGCGCCTGTAGTCCCAGCTACTCGGGAGGCTGAGGCAGGAGAATGGCGTGAACCCGGGAGGCGGAGCTTGCAGTGAGCTGAGATCCGGCCACTGCACTCCAGCCTGGGCGACAGAGCGAGACTCCGTCACAAAAAAAAAAAAAAAATAATAAAAATAAGAATAATAATTGTTAAAAACCCAAAGGCCATTTGTCACTTGTCCTTTGTCAATGTTGTGGTCCACTGGTGGAGACCTAGCCATTTGCAAGTAAGACTATAGTCACTTGAGGTGAAAGCAAATGAATCGTCACAAAAACTACCACTGGCACCAAGTCTTCTTTCCAGAATTTCCTGCCCACAGCACTGCCACAGTCACTGTGGGCAGGAAAGACACACTAGCACCCAACTTTCAACCCCAGCACAGTTGATGCTTTTATTTCTTTGGTTTGGAAAAAGTGTGTGTTCATAACTTACATTTACTCCAACTGTCCCCTTGCTTAAATAGCTCCTTAAGGATGACTTCCTGTTACTAAATTCCAACAGCTTCCGAGCACCCATTATATTCTCCAAAGTAAATAAAAAGAGAAAATGTGTTGGAAGCCTGATAATGTTCACTGAAGAATCCAGCATGATGTACCGCTTGAAATGGCCACTCCACCTTGTTCCTTTACATGACTTTTAAAGTAGCCCCAGTTATTACACATAATTGAAGCCATAATTTCTGCAATACCATTAGGTCCACAAAGGGTGGGGCCGGAGGACTTCAAAGTCTGTCTCTGAATTTTTTTTTTTTTAAAAAAGGAAAGCTTATGAGAGTAGGTAATGAGAATAAATATTCACACAACTCGGAACAGGGGATGGTAACACATAAAGTTCCAGCCTGGCACAGGTGTCCAGCCAGTGAGGGTGGGGACACAGACTCATACGGTCCCCACAATCCCCCAGAAGTGTCAAAGAAAGGTGGGTGGCCTGACACGGAACCGAGCTCCGAATTCCTGGAGCTGTCTGGCTCTTGTGCACCGCATGTGATCCACAGGGCACGAGGATGTCCCACGTTACCAGTCCCGGTGCAGAGCACAAGAATGCCCCATGTCACGAGCCCCCGCTGCAGAGCATAGCCCGAAGGTGCCAGCCCAGCCTCCTACACACACTGGCCACCAAGACACTGCCCTCCAGGAAGGAGGACCCCAGAGGTCGTGGCAGGGTGAGGTTCTGCGCTTCATCATCCCCGAGCAGAGGGGAAATCCCAGCAGACATTTGGGGAGCCTCTACACGTGGCTCTGGGACTCTGAGTGGAGGTTCAAAGATGTCCCCAGATACGCCAGACTCAAACCTAAAGCAGGCCATTCTTCCAGATATGCCCAGACTGGAACCTATATAGGCCATCCTTCCTAGCTTTCCTCTGGAAAAGCAGGCTTAAAAGAGTATCGACTAAAAGAGGCCACCAGGAGAGGGAAGACCTATCTTTAAAAACACAAAGAGTTTTTTTAAAAAAGAGGAACTGAGGCTCTGACCCATCTGATCACAGAGTACGTGCTCGGCAGCGTCTGTCAGAGCAGAGCAAGCACACACATGCTCTCCATGCCCTGTGTTCCCGGACCCCGTGGTCCCCGCACCCATGCTCCCCGCACCCGTGCTCCCCACACCTGTGCTCCCCACACCTATGCTCCGGGCACCCATGCTCCCCACACCTGTGCTCCGGGCACCCGTGCTCCCCACACCCATTCTCCCCGCACCCGTCCTCCCCACGTCCATGCTCCCCACACCTATCTGTGCTCCCCATGCCTATGCTCCCTGCACCCGTGCTCCCCGCACTGTGTTCCCCGCGCCCATGTCTGCTCCTCGAGCTCTCTTCCACTGATTTCCTCTGTACGTCCCTCTTGATAGTCACTGTCACCTCGAATCACCTGGCTAAATGGAGGTAAAGAAAAAGTCTAGAGTAGCACGTTGGAGGACAGAGTGGAAGTGGCTGTTTACCAAGCAGTGCTATGAGATGAGCGCATCTGATCCCCATTAGTCCTGACGGTCAGTTGATTAGCCCTGTTCAACAGCTGGGGACGCTGAGGTGTGGAGGGACGGGCTTGCTTACCCCGGACGATGCTGACAGTGTGGGCCCAGCACGGTCCCACAGTCACCAGGAGGAGGCTCCTGAGTGGGCAGGCGCCGAGGTGCAGCCCAGAAAACGTCTGGGACCCTGGCACAGACTCCTCAGGAAGGAAACAGAGAAAGATCCACAGAGACTCAAGCAGCACAGAAGAAGGTCACCCACAAGTTAAAAATAGATGTTTGTGCTTTATCGTCCCAGCGTGCTAAACATCCAGCTCGCTCACACGCATGGCCTGACGTGAGCCCAGCCTCCTTCAGCACTGGGCTAAGCGAGAGACGTACCTGCCCCTCTCCCGACAATAGCAGGCTCGGTAGCCATTCTTCAATCTACTTGACACCCCTCCGTGAGGATTAAGCTACACTCTGTCGACACTGGGTAAGTTTAATCCCGACACAGCTAACCGTCTAGATCTGCAGTGAACAAACAACTTACTTTGGATGATTCTGTCACGGACAAAGACCCTGAATCTCCCAGCAAAGCTTAGTGACACGACTTACCTTTCTGTTTTCATTTCAGGTACACTGGCCCATACGGTTTAATTTACCTGCTGATAATGCCTTGGAAAGATCACCAGGGGGCCCCACACCATTTTCAGCTTTATAGGGATGTGAATTTCCCTTTGATGACAAAGGTGATGGGGAAATAAAACAAGGATCTAAAACAGATGCCTGTGTGTTTCCTGGGAGTGATAAGGTCAGGAACTGCCGCTCTGTGTCAGGTGAGGGAGTAACAGAGAGAATGGCACCAACTCCTGAGACAGGACCTGATGCATGGTGCAGCCACCGCCTGTGGCCACGGAAATTCCAGGGAATGCAGGCCCCAGTTGCATGGTACAGCCGCCATCTGCGACCACAGAAATACCAGAGAATGCAGACCCTCAGTCACATGGTACAGTTACCATCCGCGGCCACAGAAATTCCAGGGCATGCAGACCCTCAGTCACATGGTACAGCCACCATCTATGGCCATGGAAATGTCAAGGAATGCAGACCCTAGTAGCATGGTGCAGCCAAAGCCTGCAGCCACAGAAATTCTGGGGAACACAGACCCCAGTTGCATGGTACAGCCACCAACTATGGCCATGGAAATTCCAGGGAACACAGACTCTCATTCACATGGTACAGCCACCACCTATGGCCACGAAAATTCCAGGGAACATAGACACCAGTTGCATGGTGCAGACACCACCTGCAGCCACAGAAATTCTGCGGAATGCAGGCCCCAGTCTCTAAAGTGCTATTTGTTTTATGAACTTCACTGCAGTGAATGTGGAAGAGTTTCTCTCGGTGCAGAGCTCAGTATCCAGAAGGGAAGTCGGCCCTAGGAATGCCTTCCTCCTCTTCAGAGCTCAGGGCCCAGGGCTGACGCCCTTGGGAGGGGTCCTTGTTCAGCAACTGTGCCTGTGGAGGGTTCCCCAACACTCACTGTGCACCTCCTAGGAGCGGAGGCTACAACAGGGAGCCAGAGATCAAGCTCTGCTCAGACAACAGTGAGCTGATGGTCCTCCACTCTAAGTTCCAACCGCATGGAGTGTGTATTCCATGAATGCTTGTTAAATGAATGATTCATAGAAAGTCATCTGTGCTGACCTTTGCTGCTCTGCTGACTGTGGGCTTCAGAGCATAGACCTCATCCCTGGAGCAGCCAGTTCTTCCCAGAGTGACGGCTGCTGGAGGACAAAGCCCAGGGCTTCTGTCCTGCAGCAACGCGCTCAGGACCCTGCGCTGGGCACGCTGGGGGCCTCTCCAGCAGGAGATCCCCAGTCCTGACCTTGCAATACCAGTGAACCCCAGGGGATTCCCAAGTGCTCAAAATCAAGTAAATGTCCATTGTGATTTAACATATCAATTTTAGAAGAAAGGACAGGTTGCCCCCTCCCTCCTAAAACTAGGGACCATAAATCGATCCACGGCCGTAACTGAGGCTCTGCCTTAAATCCTGCTAAACCTACCAGCCAAACACTCAAATTTACATTAGAGTTAAAGGAAAAAAAAAAAACTAAACCAAACACGTGTAAGAAATGGTCAAGTAACCTGTGATACATCAACCCAAAGATTAAACATTAAAACAATGAAGTAGCAAGATATTAAAAGAATATAAACTCTATGTACATCATGGCCCAAGGTTCTAAAATTACACAGAGACAAAGACTGGAATGGAAGGGGGTTAGGTTTACAGGTACATTTTTTATTTTTTATTTTTTAATTTTAAATATTACTTCTCTAATGTATGATTTGACTAACCAGATAGTTCAGCAAAAAAAAAAAAAAAAAAAAAAATCAATTATGCCTATAGATAAATATGTAAAGAATTCTTCTCTCTGATGCCAGTGGAATTAGTTTGGGTCTGGCCTACAGTCTTTAATCTTTTAATTAAGACACAAAAACCATCTGTCAAGCTATGAGAAAAAAAAGAAAAGATTTAAAACCAGGAGCCCAGAAGAAAAGGACCCGCTGTGTATCACAGCGTCTCTCCACGCCTCTCCACCCGGGACAGTGCTCCCTCTTTCCCCATTTTCATACCTACAGCACAGAGCACTTAGTAAAGAACTATCTCAATTCATGAGTCGCACAGCACAAAGGTCCGATGTCGCTGCCAAACATACCCTGCAGCCCCAAAGCGAAGTGGCAACCCCCAGTGAAGGAAGAATGAGAGGCTGCTGGTTGTAATTTTAAATCTTGCAACTCAATGTCTTTGCACTTCCCTGCTTTGTTGGTTTCAAGGGTTTATTAAAATTAACCCCCCTACTGGATATTGAAGAAAGAAAGCAGGACAGTTGTGCAGGCTCTGAAGAGGCAGAGCCCTCGTTCCGCGGCCACCGCTGTCTTTCTACCCACAGCAGAGGGGTTGACCAATTAGTCTCCCTCAGAGGGTGCTGTTTATGATCATCGCGAACAAATGGGTACAGTTGCTTCTTTTGAGATGTAGCAAGTTCTGGGCCCTCAGCAGGAAAAAAAAAAAAAAAAAAAAAAAAAAAAAAAAAAAAAAAAAAAAAAACAAAAAAAAAACAGGGCACTGGCACAATAGTCATAACCTCTGCGTGACACACACACAGAAGGAAAATTAAAGCCCTGGAGGCAGGGGCGTTCGGAAAGGGAAGGTGGAAGCAGGAAGGACGCCCACAGAATAGAGTGGTCAGAAACCGACCAGGTCACCAAAGGGCGCCTTAGATGGTCGAGAGGACAAAATGCCCCTCTTTCCAGGGTAAACACCCATTTGCCAAACTAAGCCAGTGATGGCAAGCAGGAGTTTGCTTTTTTTTTAAGGCGTCGAGTAACGATGAGAAGAGCAAGAAATGAGCTTAATAATGGGACTGGCAGGGCCCTGGGCTGGTGACTCAGCTGATGTGCAAAACATCAAAACCCAGGTTCCTCAATGCGCTCCCTCTGCAGTTCAGGACAGCACTACAACTCACCCCATCAATCACTGCTTAAAAAAGCAGTTGTAAAGAAGAGATGACCCATTTGAAAGCAGCTGGAGGAGGAAGACAGAGAGTGACTAGCAGAATCCAACCGCTCGTAGCCTGGGAACCATAACAAGAATATGAAACTAGCGGGTCCAGTGTGAGGCAGAACAGAGACGCCGTCACCGCTCTCAGGAGGCTGAGCGGGAAGCCCATGGCTCAGGCTCCACAACGCCCTAATGGTGCCTGGAACAGCCCACAGGCCTGTGTCCTTCGTGTGGGTTCACCTTCCTAGTTTCCTGGGTAAATTCAATGTACAGCATGTATTCGCCAAGAAAAGAACATTCAAATCAAACTACTGTCATAACTCTGAAGGACTCTTAACACTCCAGTCCACACGTTCAAAAGCCCACAAATATCAGTGCTGCCACTGTGCAGGCAACAATGTTTTTGATGCATCATGCACGTAAGCAGTAACGATGTTTTCATGTTTTCCGTAGCCATCTCATTCAGGATACTTAAATATCTCTGACGACTTGACACTTAGTTATGTGTCACTTTCAGATAGATTTAACAAGGCTACCTGGCCAAGAAGGCCTCACCCTCCTGATCCCGGGCACCGGCGCCCCTACGTACACCCGGGGCCTGGGGAGCGCACTCTCCACCACCTCCCGCTCTTCAATGTTAAGTGCCCTCCCGGCGCGCCCGCTTCGTGGGCCCAGGCTCGGGCCCCTCCTGGAGAGCCGCTTCCACATTGCAGGGCAGGGGAAGCCCAGAGCCCGCGCCGCGGCGCCGCTGACGTCCCGGAGTCCCCGCTTCCTGGTCCTTGGCGTCCGCGGAGGCTGGCGGGGAGGGCCTGGGACCCATTTTAGTTTTCAGTTTTGTCACGAGCCGGAAGGCGACAGCACATGCGAGCGCAAGAAACCCTTTTTGTGAATCCAGCGGAAACGCGAGGGGCTGCCGGACCGCCTCGGAGACGCCAGGCGGGAACCCAGAGCACCCCCGCCGCGTCCTGCATTGCAGAAGCCGGGACCCCGCCCACGCCGCGCGGGGCACGAGGCGACAGAAGGCTTGCAGGGACCCCGCCTTTTCTTCCTCGACATGCTGGGTGGTGGCGTGGGGCGGAGTTGGGGGGCGGGGGCCCACTTAGGAAGTGATCGCGCTGTACCCTCGCTTCGGAGGGGAAGCCCGGCCCCGTCCTACAGCTCAGAGGCAGAACGACCCCCGAGGGCGCTCCAGGCGACCCCCTCTGCCAGGCTCAATTTAAAACATAAACCGGAGGGAATGGAAAGCTCACTATCTTCCGGATGGAGGTTCCTACCGCCATGTCCCTTCCTCCTCTGCCCCACCCAGCAAGGACCCCGGGGCTGCCTTGACGACTCACGCTGCCCCGCAGGTACCCCTGCACTGCCGCTCCCGGGCACCGGCTTCGACCCAGTTCTCCCTATCGCTTCCCCACTCTTCTCCCCGGTTCTTCCCATCGCTTCCCCATCTTTCCCCGGGTCCTCCCATCGCTCCCCCCCTCTTCTGCCCTGTCCCCCCATCCCCTTCGCCCCGTTCTCCCTCTCTCCCTCCGTCCCTCCCTCGCCGCCTGGAGGAGGTCACGCACCTTGAGCATCCCCGCCGCTGTTCAGCACGCCGATGGCCTTGCCGGCCCCGGAGAGGTGCTCCAGGAACTTCCGCAAGGAGCCCTTGGGGGCCCAGGAGTCGTCCGCGTCTTTGGCGAGGAGGCCGAGGGGAGTCGCTAGTCCTGGTGTGCAGCAGGCAATGGGGACCCTGCCCGCGCGCGCCCGACTCGGAACCGCTGCCCCGCCCGCGCCCCCGCCCGGCACCAGCGCCAAAGGGCGGAGACGGGCGGGGCCAGAGCGAACGGGAGGGGCTGCAGGGGCGGGGGCGCGGCTAGGGGCAGGATCAGGGAAAGGGGCAGGGGCTGGCGGGGGGGGCGGGTATGGGCAGGAGCACCTACGCGGGGGTCGTCCTAGGTGGGGGCCGCGCTAGCGGTGGGGGAGGTCGCAGAGGCGGGGGTACCGCCACAGGTGGGCGGGGTCCCTGCTGGTGGGGTCGCGTTACTGGTGCGCGAGCCTCGCGGGTGGGTTGGAGGACTCTGGTTGGGGGTTTAGAGATGCCCGGAGCGCCACGGGTGGGGGCAGGGGCAGCGTCCGGGGGAGGGGAGTCCGCAGTGGGGCGAGGTCATATCGTTTGCGGGGCGCTCCAGAACGGGGCGGAATGGAACACGGGGAGCGTCTCTCGGGAGGGCAAGAGAGACTTTGAGTGGGCGCGAACGCCGGGGCGGGTGGAAACCCCGCACTTGCGGGGTGCTCCGATGGCGGGGCGGGGTGGAATTGGGGCGCGGAGACCCCACCTGGACGCGGAGGCTCGCGGCAGGCCCGGCTGCTCCTGCTGTTGTCGGCGCCGAGCCCGAGCGCACGCACAACTTCTTGTTAACCGCAGGATTCCTCCTGGGGCTGCGCTGGGAGCACAGGGGCGCGGCTTCCTCGACCCCCGCCCCCAAGTTTTCTCTGCAGCCTGAGGTCGGGCAGGACGCGCGGAGAGTGAATCCTTCAGGTCGTGGGAAAAGCTGAGCGCGGCGGGCTTGGCTATGACGAAACTGCGATTTCCCGGGCCCACGGGGGCTGTGGCGCTCCTGGGCCACCAGCCCGACCCTATGGGAGAAGCAGCCTTGGGGTGGAGGAGAGTGTCTGGGCGCGACCCTCAGAGACGCCTGGGCGCGTGAAAATCAGAGTGGGGCAAGAGGAGACGCAACAGGACTGGCCTGGCGGGGAGGCGGGACGACCCTTCCTCCCCAGGGACACGCGCGCTGCTGTACGCTGTGCCGACCTGGGCTGACTTCACTGGCCAACTCCACGTGCTGAAATACGCACATGCAATGCGCTGTGCGGTTGTGCATCCACAGCTTAACAGCCTGGTGCCAGTACCCTGCGATGGGAGAGGGGACAGCCCCGACAAAAGCAAGGGCTCATGGGGCCCCGGTTCCTTCGGTGCCACCCCCACGAAGTAGGGCTCCCAAACGGCCCCACTCGACGGCTTACCGGAAGATGGTCTTGTGCAGTGGGTGTTTGTTGAACAGATAAGAGACAACAAAAGAGACTAAGAAGAGGTTTGTTCTATGAACCGGGGAAAGTGAAGCAATCGCAAAGGAGAGTATCGCCAAAGGGCAATCCTGGTGAAAAGATGGAGAGGCATGGATTTTTCTTGGATGTGTGCCTCATCCTGGGGCTGATCCCGCTGAGCATCAAATATTCATTGCAAAAGAGGAAAAAAAATATGCTGCGGACAATGCTGGATGGTCTGCTCTCTCCCTTGGCCAGAATGAACGGGGAAATTCCTAACCTCTCGTGGTCCTCAGAATCACCTGTCCTACGCACATCCCCACTAAACCACTGAAGTCCAGTTTCTGGGAGAGCAGCCAGGGAATGTGTATTTTTAAACAAGCCACCTAGGTTACTCTGATGAATGCAAAGTCGGAGAGCGTTGCTCTCATGCACTGAGCCTGAGCATTATTCTATTAATAAAAAAGGAGAGGAAAATCCTGGGTGTCTTAAGGTGGCAGTTGAGTGGCCTTTGCCTTCTGGCGGGCAGAAGAGCAGACCGAGGCTCTAAGCACCTGCACCCACCGCTGGGTTCAGGATCCGTGCTGGAGAATAGAAGGGCTAATTTAATTATTCATGCCTTTTTAGAGCATATTACATGTGGAGAAGGTGGGGCACACTGAATTTTATTTTAGCCAAATACCCCTTATCTCCTTATACAATTGATATTTTTATATTGAACATTAGGGGCTTGGTCATTTGTCATCAAATTGTCTATAATACAGAAAACGATAGACACAACCTAACAGTTCAAACACAATGAGTTAAATAAATGATGGTAAAAATAGACGCTGTAATAATGTTTATTTGCTGTTACCGCTACGAAGATAAGTGTCTACTGACATGGAAATAAGTTCAGGACATACAAATAAGTGAAAAGGCAGGCCTAGACACAGTGCGAGCCTGTGCGTGCGAGTGTGCGAGTGTGTGTGTGTGTGTCTGCATATATATGTAAATGTTTCTGAGCATTTTATTTCCTTTCTTTTGCTTAGTATAGGTAATGCCATTTTTTCTCTCCGATGAACAGGTATTGCTTAGGGAATAGAAATAGTTAATTAAAAACAATAAAATTTAGAGTGTTAAGACCCCCAAGGTTACAGATTATGTTCAAAACTTTGTCTGTATATAAGGGCTGGGGTCAGGGTGGTCACTGACGGTCCTCACACATCTGTTCTCATGAGTTTGGCCCATTGCTCAGTCAGTCAGGGAATTAACATATATTAATATATACCTGTAGCTAAATGGAAAAGAATAGCTATGGCTCTTTTTTTTTTTTTTTTTTTTTTTTTTGGCAAGTCATGTATTTTAATGGTGCTACAACTAGAGGTTTGTTTTTTTTTTTTTTTTTTTTTTTTTTTTTTTTTATCTTTGGCCTTATCAATTAATCTTCTTTTTTTTTTTTTTTTGAGAGGGAGTCTCCCTCTGTCGCCCAGGCTGGGATGCAGTGGCCGGATCTCAGCTCACTGCAAGCTCCGCCTCCCGGGTTTACGCCATTCTCCTGCCTCAGCCTCCCGAGTAGCTGGGACTACAGGCACCCGCCACCTCGCCCGGCTAGTTATTTTTTGTATTTTTTAGTTGAGATGGGGTTTCACCTTGTTTGCCAGGATGGTCTGGATCTCCTGACCTCGTGATCCGCCCGTCTCGGCCTCCCAAAGTGCTGGGTACAGGCTTGAGCCACCGCCCCCGGCCAGCAATTAATCTTCTAGTTCAACAGGAAGATATTGTCATGCGTGTCCCTGTGAAGAGACCACCAAAGAGGCTTTCTGTGAGCAACATGGCTGTTTATTTCACCTGGGCGCAGGTGGGCTGAGTCCGAAAAGAGAGTCAGCAAAGGGAGATAAGGGTGGGACCGTTTTATAGGATTTGGGTAAGTAAAAGAAAATTACAGTCAAAGGGGGGTTGTTCTCTCGCGGGCCGGAGTGGGGGTCACAAGGTGCTCAGTCGGGGAGCTTTTTGAGCCAGGATGAGCCACGAAAAGGAATTTCGCAAGATAATATTATCGCTTAAGGCAAGGACCGGCCATTTTCACTTCTTTTGTGGTGGAATGTCATCGGTTAAGGCGCGGCATTGCATTTGCACTTCTTTTGTGATTCTTCAGTTTGTTCAGGCCATCTGGGCGTATACATGCAAGTCACAGGGGATGCAATAGCTTGGCTTGGGCGCAGAGGCCTGACAGATATTACATGCCATGCTGACCCTACAGCTTCCCCCCAGTAGGACCTGAGGTGTGTGTTTGTTCTTCATTGTCCCTTGACAGGTTACTCCAAACTGTGGCCCACACCAGCACACAGTTATACCACAGGAGTGTTTACTCCTTGGGCCAGGAGTTCAGGCTTCACTGGGCCGTCTGCCCCAGGCGCTCTCCGCGGCTGCAGCAGGTGTCTGTCCAGGGCTGCCGTGTCTTCTGAAAGCTCAGGCTCATCAGGGGAGGAGCTGCTTCCACGCTCGCTTCTGTGTTGCTGGCAGGATTCTATTGCTTGCAGGCTGTTGGACTGAAGGCCCCAGTCTCTCCGTGGCATCAGCTTCAGGCCGCCCTCTGCCCTGTGCAGGTGACTGGCTATGCCAGAACTAGCACCTATGAAGACCCAGGGGGAGAGTACCAGTGGATGGAACCTGCAGCCCCTCCCAATCCAATCTCAGGAGAGATCGCCATCTCTTTTGCCTGCTTCTATTCATTAGAAGTGAGCCGCTGAGTCCAGCTCTCTTCGAGGGTCTGGCTGTGAACACCGGGGCAGGGGCCAAGGGGAGCCACTTGGGAGGGGAGGTGCTGCCTGGGACCTGCCTAGGACAAGGTGAAGGAGAACATGCATAGGGACAGATGCCCTTCCCACTTCCCCTCTGTGGTGAGCGCAGGAGCTGCAGATGTGCCCTAAAGGAATTGTGGCATCCCAGGAGGGAAGCAGCTCCCAGCCATGAGGGCACCATGACCCAGTGCCCCAGCAGGTCGGGCTACACGTTCCAGGGCTCCCTGAGCTGCAGCCTCTTCCCCTTCCCTGCCGTCTCTGCCTGTGCATGGAGTGGGCATCTCAAATCTGCAGGGGCCACACTGAGCTCAGGCCTCTGCACCCCCGCACAACCCGCCACCGCTCAGTCTTCCTCACCTCAGCTCCTGGTGACTCCATCCTCCCAGGGGCTCAGGCTGAAGCCTTGCAGTGCTCCTCCGCCCCGGCATCTAAGTCCCTCAGGAAAGTCCCTCTTGGCTCTTCATTGCATCTGGAGTCACTGGGGCCAAGCCACTGCCTCTGATCTGGACCGGCACAGGCTCCCTCCCCATCCCATGCTCTGCCCCCACATCCACCCCACCTCCATGCCTCGGGTGTGCTCAACTTCAAAGTCAGGGTGCACCTATCAGGAGGTAATTCAGGCATCTTCTCTGCTGACTTGGAGTCACAGGCCCCACACATAGTACACTGGCCTGTCCTCTGGTCCCTTCAGATCCTGGTGCTGCCCAGAGGCCCATGCGGGCACCCGACAACCTCAGGCCCAGCCTGCTCTTTCCTCAGCTCAGGCCCTCCTCTCCCTACCCACTCTGCCCACCTTCCTCAGGTCTGTCCTGCAAGGTCTCCTGCATGGTGAGGCCTCCCCAGATCACCCTTTTAGAAATTTTGGGCTCCATGCACACTCCTGTTCCCTCCCTGCTTCTCTTAAAACATCCTCATCATTGTCACACATGGGGCATTTCACCTATCTACTGGGCTTCTCCAGAGGTCCCCCTGCTGGACTCTGAATGCCGTGGATTCAGAGATCTTTGACTATTCCCTGCTGCAGGCCCAGGGAAACAGCAGAGCCCACGACAGTCAACCTGTCATGGGTGCTGCTGAGTGAATGAATGAAGGAGTGAGTGAAGAAGTAAATGAGTGAGTAAATGAGTGAATGGGTGAGTGAGTGAGTCAGTCAGTGAATGAGTGAGTGAGTGGATGAGGGAAGAAGTAAATGAGTGAGTGAGTGGGTAAATGAGCGAATGAGTGAACGTGACTGAGTGAGTGAATTGCTGGGTGAGTGAATGAGTGAGTGAGTGAACGGGTGAGTGAATAAGTGAGTAAGTGAATGAATGAGCGACTTAGTGAATGAGTGGGTGAATAAGTGAGTGAGTGAGTGAGTGAATGAGTGAATGAGTGAGTGACCGAGGGAATAAACGAGTGATGAGTGAGTGAGTCAATGAATGAATGAGTAATGAATGACTTAGTGAATGGGTGAGTGGGTGAATGAGTGAGAGAACAAACGAGTGGGTGAGTGAGTGAATGGGTGAGGGAAAGAGTGAGTGAATGAGTCAGTGAGTGAACAAGTGAATGAGTGAGTGAAGAAGTGAGTGAGTGAATGAATGAATGAGTGAGTGAATGAGTCAATAAATGAGTGAGTGTGTGAGTAAAGGGTGAGTGAGTGAGTGAGTGAGTGAATGAGTGAAGAGGTGAATGAATGAGTGAATGATTGAGTGAGTGAATGATTGAGTGAATGAATGAGGAAATGAGTGAGTGAGTGAATGGGTGAGTGAGTGAAAGAGTGAGTTAGTGAATGGCTGAGTGAGTGAATGAGGGAATGAATGAGTGAGTGAATGGGTGAGTGAATGAGTGAATGAATGGCTTAGTGAATGAGTGAATGAGTGAGTGATTGAGTGAGTGAATGGGTGAGTGAATGAGTGAGTGTGTGAGTGACTTGGTTAGTGAATGAGTGAGTGAATGAGTAAATGAATGAGTGAGTGAGTAAAAGGGTGAGTGAATGAGTAAACGACTGAGTGAATGAGTGAGTGAGCGAGTGAATGAGTAAACGACTGAGTGAATGAGTGAGTGAGCGAGTGAAGGAGTGAATGAGTAAGTGAGTGAATGAGTTAGCGAGTGAATGAATAAGTGAGTGAATGAGTGAGTGGGTCGCTCAGAGGAGATGAGGACTGGAGCTGCCCTCTGACTCTTACAGTAGACAGGAGTTGAGGGAGGAGTCTGAAGGGCGGGATGTGCCCACTCGGTACATATACCCTGCTCCACACATCCCCAAGAAACCCAATCTCACCAGAGTGGTCTCTTGAGAATTATTAGTAACAACCTTTTTTCCCAATATTTCACATGTGCAGGATGATTTCTTTCTTTCCTTTAAAATGCCAATCGTTTTTTGGACTTGGAATTCTCCACTGCTGGTCCACGCCACTGTATTCTCCCATAGGGGCATCCTCCGAGTTGGAGAAAGAGTCATTCCCAGGAATGGATAAAAGCCAGAAGGGCATCATCAGGTGGGGCACCTTCTCCTATCATCCTCCCCTTCCTGCCTGGGTTACCCTGAGTGACTTGGTTTGGAGGTCTACAAAATGCGGACGCATCAAATTTGGATAAAAGCTTAAGCAGTTTAAGAGGTTGCAGTGCTAGCAGGAAGGTCTTTGGCTCTCAGCACCCCCCTCCCCTCCAGTCTCTGCTGGACCCAGGACTCTGACTCCACCTTCGGCCTTGGGGGTTTCCTTCCTTCCTTCCCAGCCACTGAGCCGCCTTGGACTAATCTGCAACCTCAGAGACACAGCCTTCCTCCTTTCCTCCTGCCTCTTCCTCCCTTCTCACTTTCCTTCTGCATCTTTCAGGACTTTGGAAAGTCCAAGAATAAGCAAAACCGTAGGCCAGAAAACGCTGCCTTCAGCCCATTCCCCTCCCACCAGCTTCCCTTCAGATTCCTTGATCTTTCAAAATTATTTTGCTTTGTATCTGGATGCTAAACTTTATATAGAAAACAGGTGGGGTTGGTTCCTTGACCGGGTACAGTGGCTCACACCAACAATCCCAGCGCTTTAGAGGCCAAGGCGGAAGGATTGCTTGAGGTCATATGTTTGAGACTAGCCTGGGCAACACAGGGAGACCTCATCTCTACAAAATTAAAAAAAAAGAAAAATTAGCCTGGAGTGATGGCACTTCTGTAGTCCCAGCTACTTGGGAGGCTGAGGTAGGAGGATCACTTGAACTCAGGAGTTTGAGATTACAGTGAGATATGATTATATCACTGCACTCCAGTTTGAGCAAGAGAGTGAGACACTATCTCCTAAAAAAAATAAAAATAAAAAGTGCTGGATTCCATATCCAAGCCGACAGCCAACTGTGACATGCGGATCTTTTATTTTTATAATCCGCCTCTCTTGTCTAAGTGCCAAATGGAACTCACATCGTGTGTAACTACTTCCACCTTTGTCTGGCTTCTCTTTCCTTACGTATTAAGAATCAGGTTGCATAGAGTTCTGAAAAAATAAAATAATAAATCAGCTGTGTGCCGTGGTTCAGGTCTATAATCTCAGTGCTTTAGAAGGCTGACACAAGGATTGCTTGAGACCAGGAGTTCGAGACCGGCTTTGGACACATAACGAGATCCTGTCTCTACAAAAAATAAAAAAATAATAATACAACATTAACAGGACATGGTGGCACACCTGTAGTCCCAGCTATTCGGGTGGTGGAGGCCTGAGGATTGGCTTGAACCTGGGAGGTTGAGACTACAGTGAGCCGTGATCATACCACTACACTTTGGCCTGGGTGACACAGTGAGACTCTATTTCTAAATAAATAAATAAATAAATAATAAACAAAATAAAACCAGGTAGAAGCTTCCCAAGACTTTGATGCAGAAACAGGTTGCCCTGAACCAATTAAAATTAATACCTGAAAACTAGAAATGAAAGAAAGAAGTTGCATTATTTCTGTAAAGTATGAGGCCATTACAAGTTTTACTTTCTCTAGGACATTTTCTCAGTGTTGTTAACGGAAGTCCACTTCACAGAATGACTTCATCTCCTGAGCACGTTGGAGAACGATGATTAAAGAGACTTCCTGGGACTCCCGATACTTTTAGTGTCACATGGAAACAGCAAGAGCCGTATGTGTGAAAAGGATGGTATAAAAGCGGAAGACACTGGTTTGTTCTTTCACGAACATCATCAGAACATTTCCCTAATGACTAGCATTACATCAGAAAATGGGGGGAGAGAGAGATGGTTCTTTATTGGCAAATAAGTTACATGAATTTCCCAGTTAGAAAAACAATCATGATTTAAGCCATGTCAGATGAGGTCAGATATGTCCTATGCTTCAGTTATGCAATGCTACCTCTGAATATTGATTGACAGGTATCTTCCAGAGACCTGTGACCTGTCACTGTGTACAAGCTTGAATTCATAACTACCAGTCCTTGAAGCTCCCTTGCTGCCCGAGCTGAACTGAAGTGGCGCCCGACTGAGGCATTCAAGGGAAAATTCACTGAAATATTTGAAACCACCGCCATGAACAAGAATGCTCTTCCTGTGTGCCAGGATGTACACCCACAGTGTTATCTTGTTAGTTGTATATGCCAGCATCCTGCAGGAGCTTTTATGTTTTTTGGGTGTCAACATTGAGATTCTAATGTAAGCTGCAGACCTCTTCCTCTGCCTGCAAGCACGCCCACCCACAACCACGTGTTGCCTGGTTTAGAGAACTCCTGAGCCTGAGGCTGCGGCCCCCTGCAGGAGGAGGAGTGAAGCCCAGACCAGGGATAGGGTCAGAGCTGCGGTCACTCATCCAGGGGTGGACAGCTCTGCATTCTTGGGTGAAGGGGTGGCCTGCCCCTCCACACCTGTGGGTGTTTCTCATTAGGTGGAACGAGAGACTTGAGAAAAGAAATAAGACACAGAGACAAAGTATAGAGAAAGAAAAGCGGGGGCCCAGGGGACCGGCGCTCAGCTTACAGAGGACCCACGCTGGCACCGGTCTCTGAGTTCCCTTAGTATTTATTGATAATTATCTTTACCATCTTAAAGATAAGGGAGTGGCAGGACAATAGGATCATTGTAGGGAGGAAATCGGCAGTAAGACATACGAACAAAAATCTCTGTGACATGAATAAGTCTAAAGGAAAATGCTGTGCCTTGAGATGCATATGCAAACATCTCCATAAACCTTTTAGCATTATTGTTTCAGTCTATCACATGGAGAGAAACCTTGGACAATACCTAGCTTTCCTAGGCAGAGGTCCCTGCGACCTTTGGCTGTGTACGTGTCCCTGGGTAGTTGAAATTAAGAGAATGGTGATGACTTTTAACCAGCAAGCTGCCTTCAGGCACTTCTTTAACAAAGACACATCCTGCACAGCCCAAAATCCATTAAACCTTGAGTCACCGCAGCACATGTCTCTTGCAAGGACAAGGTAGGGGGTAGGGTCACAGATTAACAGTGTCTCAAATACAGAACAAAATGAAGTCTCTTATGTCTACTTCTTTCTATATAGACACAGTAACAGGCTGATCTCTCTTTCTTTTCCCCACACTTGGGAGGGCCCAGATACCTTCTTCTCTTGGAAGACCAAGCCCAGAGCCTTGGTGGTCTTTGAACCCAAATAGACTTTGTGGTCTAGGGAATGAGAGCCCCACTCACCAGAGAAGAAATTGGGAATCTTGGTCCTGAGTTTGTGGGGCAGACTTTTGCCATTTTCCTCCCCCTTTCCCTGCCATGCCTTATTTGAAAAGAAGTCACTTCCATTTCAGTAAGCCAAGATTGCGCCACTGCACTCCAACCTGGGCAACAGAGTGAGACTCTGTCTCAAGAAAAAAAAAAAAATCAAACAACAACAACAAAAAAAAAAAAACAAAAAAACAGATCACTTCAAAGCCTCCCTGTTCAAACAGTTGATACTTCAACAACAGCATTTAAACCGTGTGGGTCACTTACTTACACATGGATTTTCTTTCACTTCTGTCACCCCTTAGACAGCAAGACCAACCCCTCCTCCTCTCCTCCCACCTCCTCCTCCTCAGCCTACTCAATGCAAGAATGAGGAGAAGAACCTCTATGATGAGGCACTTTATGAATAGTAAACACATTTTCCTTATGATGGCTTTATTTCCTCTAGCTTACTTTACTGTAAGAATACACTATACAATACATATAACACACAAAATGTGCGCTAACCGACTCTCTACGTGATCACTGAGGCTTCCACACAAGAATAGGCTATTAGTAAATTCCTTTTGGCGTAGTCAAAAGCTATTTTCCGAATTTCAACTGTATGGTGGGTTGGTACCCCTAAGCTCTGTATTGTTCACGGGTCAATTGTATTGCTTAAGAGGTGGTCATTGGAACACTCCTTAGGGGCTATTTTTTTTTTTTTTTTTTTTGAGACGGCGTCTCGCTCTGTCGCCCAGGCTGGAGTACAGTGGCCGGATCTCAGCTCACTGCAAGCTCCGCCTCCCGGGTTTACGCCAATCTCCTGCCTCAGCCTCCTGAGAAACTGGGACTACAGGTGCCCGGTACCTTGCCCGGCTAGTTTTTTGCATTTTTTTTAGTAGAGACGGGGTTTTACCGTGTTAGCCAGGATGGTCTCGATCTGCTGACCTCGTGATCCGCCCTTCTAGGCCTCCCAAAGTGCTGGGATTACAGACTTGAACCACCGCGCACGGCCCAAGGGGCTATTTTTTTGTTTAAAAAAGTTTTTGTCACAATGGGCCACTCATTTAAGGCCCTAGGATTCCTCACTTCTGAGCTCCTGCTGCCATAGACCAAGTGCTGGTCATTTCTGTTGCTCAACATACTTGTCACTTCCATCCATCACAGGACCCACTCTGACCTTCCAGGAGCTGCTCCTTCCACTGCCTGTGATACTGAGGGTCAGCACGTCCAGTCAGGCCAAGTAGCAAGATCAGTCCTCTCCTCTGCTCCAGTTCATGGATGGGCACAGGATGCGGGTGGTGGGGGTAGTCCACACAGTTCCTGCTAATACCACTGGATCATCAGGTGGGGAGAGTCAGCTTGCATAGTGAAACCAAAGAGAGCTGCGAGATGGAGAGTGAGAGTGAGAAACCAAGAGAATGAGACACATACACATGCAGAGAGAGAGAGAGAGAGACAGAAAGAAAAAAAAAGAAAGAAAGAAAGAAAGAAAGGAAGGAAGGAAGGAAGGAAGGAAGGAAGGAAGGAAGGAAGGAAGGAAGAAAGAAAGAGAAAGAAAGAAAGGAAAAATAAAGAAAGAAGGAGAGTGAGAGAGAGAGAGAGAGAGACAGAAAAAGTCAGAGAAGCAGGGACACAGAGAGACATAGAAAGATGGAGAAAGAGATGAGGGGAAGAGAGAGACAGAGACACACACAGAGTCTTAAAAAGAGACAGAGAGAGACAGAGCAACCAGGAGAGAGGCACAGAGAGGGAGAAACAGAGACAGACAAAGTGAGAGGCACAGAGAGATGGAAAGAGAGATGGGGAGAGAGATGGAAAGAGAAATGGGGAGAGGGACAGAAAGAGAGAAGCAAAAGCACAACATTCCTTGAATTGCTTCTCCCTGAAGTCACCATTCTATTTCTGTACTTCCAGTTGCCACCAAGAATCTTTCTAAGTCACCTGTCCTCCTTCCTTCCCCATCTTCCTCACGCACTCTTACTAAAGCCTCCTGAAATCTGCCTTCCCAATGACAACTCCTTGAAATGTCACCACTGACTTCCAAACAACCAGCAAATAAAAAAGGTTTTTAAAGCAATTACCTCCACCAGTTTCTCAGTTTAACTAATGTTATGGTGCTGTTTCTGAATACCTCTCTCAAAAATCTTTCTCTTTGTTTTTTATTTCTTTGCATGAATTCACATGAAAATAGAGCACAACATATTATAGTGAATATAGACTATAAATGATGTTTTGTGCATGCCTTATTATTAGTGATAAACACTGTATAAATAATTTATGTTTGCCATTTCTTTCTTACTATGGTTTGAAAGTGTCCCCCAAATTTCAAGTGTTGGAAACTGAATCCCCCATGCAGTAGTGCTGAGGGGAGGGATGTTTAAGGGGTGATCAGGTCATGAGGGTTTCGCCCTCATGTGTGGACTAATGTTGTTATTGGGGGAGTGGGTTCCTTATCACAAGAGTTGGTCTGTTACAAAAATGAGTTTGACCCCTCTTACTCCTTCATGTTCTCTTGTCCTTCCACCTTCCTGTGGGATGACACAGCACAAAGGTCCTTGCCAGATGCCCACCACCCCTTCACCTTGTACTTCCCACTTCCAGGACTGTGAGAAGTGAATCTCTGTTTTTGTAAATTACCCAGTCTCAGACACTCTGCTAAGAGAAGCAGAAAACAGGCTAAGACAAAATGTTTTAGGATTCTCTTCCCTCACAGTTACAGTGAGAAGTTTATAGCTTTGTTTTGCTTTGTGGAAAATAAAATGCTAAATAATAGGCATCATTTTGAAGGTTTCTCCTTGCATCCAAATATTTGATTCATTTTAAAATTTCTATGACACTGAGTTGTTGACCCTTGCTTCTGATGCCTCAGAGATGTCTGGAAGAAAATCACGGAGGAAGCCTTGAGTGCCATGTAATCCGTCTTATCTAAGTGCCCTCTGGACTTCGAGAAGGCTCTTTCTGTGAAGCAGAGAGCTAACAATGTAGCCCAGCTCAAGACACTTTCCTGGAAAAGTTTTCAGAACACAGCCATTCCTGGGGAGCATCACAGCTTTTAGACTTCACAACAGGCACCAGAGAGCAATCAGAAGACCATCGAATATTTTGCCTGAATTCCTTCCAGCATTTTGTTCCAGGAACCTTGAAACTCCCTCCCCCTGCACTTGGGTCTTAGGTTTCTCTTTCCCAACCCAAACAGACTAGTGTTTAAACAATCCCCAAGATGATGATGTCTCAGCGTTACACATAATTGAATTGTAAATCTTCTCAATTCAGAAAGAAAAAGTATGGAAATAATTCAGAAGCCCTTGAGTTTTTAGCAAGAAGAATCTACAGTGAGGGAGAGACTCTTTTTATCCTGCGAATTTCCGACGTGCTTCTTCCACACACGATCCTTGCTTGTGTCTCTCTCCAAGCCTGTCTGTGAATAACCCACTCATCCTTCCAAGTTCAACTAAAACGCCATGTGACAGAAACAGTTGGTTCAACATCCATTTCTTCCTCCTCTTCTGCCCAAAGCGCTGCACTAAATGCTTCAATTCCCAGCTGTCTTTTTACACCCATGTGGCCATGTTGGTGCATTCTGGCCCATGTGATATAAGTAGAATTGTTGAGCAGGACATCCAAAAGGACTTAAAAGAAGCCAAACTACTGAGTACGACGTTGTTTTATTTTTTCTTTTTCCTGCTGCTTTGAATGCAGCTGTGATTGCAGGAACAAAGCTGATCTCTTGGGCCATGAGGTGACCTAGAAGATACAACCACCTTCAGTCAAAGTGCCTGAAGGAATGATAGGAGAAACTGGGCTCTCTGATAAGATCACAGATCCAGTGCACAGGGGAGGACTGCCTGCCTTCAGATTCCTTTCATGTGAAAAGACAGACCTTTCTATGTGTGAGCCTCTGTTAGCTTGAATCTTCTGTTTTATGCAGCCAAACTGAAGCCTAACTGCCACATACTGTCTACTTCTATTTTAGGATGCTCTCTCTAATCTTTTAGGTAATTGTGTCCCCCTAGAAACCTATGGAGAGCTGAAGGGGTTTTAGGATCATGGAATTCACCCTCCTCCTTTGGTAAAAGAGGACAAAGGCCAGAGAGCCGTGCGATGGCTGAGGCATGCGATTGTAAACCAAAAGGTACCTGAGACCGATCTCAATCCATTTAAAAGTTAATTCTGTCAAGGTTAAGGACATGCTTGGAAGAAAAAAACCCGGAATCACAGAAACAGTCTGTGGTCTGTGCCTTCCTCCCAAGATGATTTTGAGGGCTTCAGTAGTTAAAGGGGAAGGGTGGGCTGGAGGAAAAGGGTGGGCTGGAGGAAAAGGGTGGGCTGGAGGAAAAGGGTGGGCTGGAGGGAAGGGTGGGCTGGATGAAAAGAGTGGGCTAGGTCGGGCGCGGTGGCTCAAGCCTGTAATCCCAGCACTTTGGGAGGCCGAGACGGGCGGATCACGAGTTCAGGAGATCGAGACCATCCTGGCTAACACAGTGAAACCCCGTCTCTACTAAAAAATACAAAAAACTAGCCGGGCGAGGTGGCGGGCGCCTGTAGTCCCAGCTACTCGGGAGGCTGAGGCAGGAGAATGGCGTAAACCCGGGAGGCGGAGCTTGCAGTGAGCTGAGATCCGGCCACTGCGCTCCAGCCTGGGCGACAGAGCAAGACTCTGTCTCAAAAAAAAAAAAAAAAAAAAAAGAAAAGGGTGGGCTAGAGGGAAGGGTGGGCTAGAGGGAAGGGTGGGCTGGAGGGGAAGGGTGGGCTGGAGGAAAAGGGTGGGCTGGAGGGGAAAGAGGGAGCCTGTGGTCATCCTCAGGTTGCAAGAGAAAGAGAGCAGGTGGGGAATGGTCAGTTATGTCTTCATCTCACAGGCGGTAAATCAGTCCTTTACATAAGATAAGGTGAACATAGACCAGCTTCCTGTGGAGATACGTAACGCTTTATCTGTAGCTATCCGCTTAGGAACAAAAGGAAAGGCAGTTTCTTGCATGATTCAGCTTCCAGCTTAATGCTTTTTTCTTTTTGGCTGTGAATTGGGGTCCTGAGGCTTCATTTTGCCCTGCACACTATATTGTATGTGAAAATTGTTGTCCAGGACCTAAAGTTGTTTACTTACTCTAGCTACATCCCTTAGCTCAATTTCCATTTGGAGTGGCTTCTGGAAGGCTGAAATTGAAATCCACCAGTGCCCATTTCAAGGTGTTCCCAACATCGCCTGGAAAAAAGCAGCCCAGATACGCTTCCCTGTGGATGCAGGTCAGTCATCATAATGCACAGAAAGAGCATTGACCTCAGCCTGGAGCCATTGTCCTGAAAGGGGATTCTTCCCAGCTCAGGCCTGAGACTGATCCCTGAGAAGCGGCCGCTCCATCCCTGAACCCTTCCTGCTTGTGTCTCCTCACTTCCTAGTGATCACGGCATTCAGGTTCAGAATGCCACAAGCCCATCCCACTGGAAGTTTCCGAGGTGCCTCCTACCACACAGGACACCCGGCATGGCAGCAGCATCAAGGGACGAGCAGGGAAGAGGCTGCAGTGATTTTGGGGAACAGCCTGAAAATCACCTGGAGCCTGGTGGCAGGTGGTCCCACCTCCTCCCCAATATTGGTTCCCAGAGAAAATGGCAATATGAGCAGCTCATGTCATCATTATTAGCAGAGTCTTTTTATTCTTTCCTTAAATTTTGCCATCAAATTGAGCTCTATAATAGGCCCATTTTCTTTTCTTTTCTTTTCTTTTTCTTTTTTTTTTTTTTTAAGACAGAGTCTTGTTCTGTTGCCCAGGCTGGAGTGCAGTGAGACAATCTCAGCTCATGGCAAGCTCTGCCTCCTGGGTTCACGCCATTATCCTGCCTCAGCCTCCTGAGTAGCTGGGACTACAGGCGTCCGCCACCATGCCTGGCTAATTTTTTGTATTTTTAGTAGAGACGGGGTTTCACCGTGTTAGCCAGGATGGTCTCGATCTCCTGACCCCGTGATCCTCCCCCCTCGGCCTCCCAAAGTGCTGGGATTACAGGCGTGAGCCACTCCACCACGCCTATAGGCCCATTTTCTGCTTTTAATGCCACCAATACATGAAATTCCAGAGCTGCTTCTGTAAAAAAAGTTTCATTTTCATTATTTTATTATTCATTACATTAATTCTATTCTTTTATTCTCTTTGTTTTTTTTAGAAGAACTTCAGCGAGAGAGGGGCTATCCCTGCTGCCTTGTGGCTGCAGAAGGAGAGAGAAGGAGCCTCTCCAAAAAAGGGTTTCATGAAAGCCCTGAGGCGAGATACTCACTTCAGAGGGTTCAGGACAAGGACACTCACTTTGTTCTCTGCGGTGTGGAGACACGGGTGAGCGTTCCTCAGTGGCACCAACTGGTTCCCTCTCGTCCTCAGCTGCCAGTGCCCTGGGGCATGTCATTTGGACAGAACACTTTTCCATGTCCTGCCATCCATTCCACGGAGGCCGGAGAAAAGCGTCTGGAGGCAGGAACATAAGGCCGATTCACCCTGACTTCGGAGAATCAAATCAAATGGAAACTCTCGAGCTATGACAGGAAATATCCTCTCCATTTACACAGGACATACACAGAGTACACGACTTTGTAATTGTACTTCCTCCTCTTCATTTACATAGGGTGCACACCAAGTAACCAATGGAAACCTCTAGAGGGGATTCCAACCCCACAGACTTCAGTAACGGGCTCCCTGTGCTCAGGCGCTCCCACCCTGTGGAGTGTGCTTTCATTTTCTGTCAATCTCTGCTTTGCTGCTTCATTCTTTCCTTGCTCCATTTTTGCGTTGTGTCCAAGTCTTTGTTCAAGGCAGCAAGAACCTGGACACCTTCAACCAGTAACATTATCTTAATATCTTGTTTGAAAACTGAATTCTGTTTTTCATCTGTTCACCTAGTTTTCAGAAAATGACAGTGAAATACAATTTGGAACTTACCACAGCTTAATACGAGGGTCACTATGAGCTATACAACAGGTTTGATGTTTAAAAGTTTGCAACATTTTTGTTGCTCTTTCATTTACAAACTACAGTAAATATTTTATTTTTTATGTTTAATTATGAAATATATGACACGTAAGAGTCTATAAAATTTGGGTGGGCACGGTGGCTCATGCCTGTAATCCCAGCACTTTCGGAGGCTGAAGCAGGTGGATCATTTGAGGTCAAGTGTTCAAGACCAGCCTGGCCAACACGGTGAAACCCGTCTCTACTAAAAAAATACAAAAAGTTGGCTGAGCATCATGGCAGGCACCTGTGATCTCAGCTACTCGGGAGGCTGAGGTGGGAGAGTTGTTTGAACCCAGGAGAGAGGAGTTGCAGTGAGCTGAGATCATACCATTACACTCTAGCCTGGGCTACATGAGCAAAACTCTGCCTCAAAAACCAACCAACAAACAAAACTGAATGCATAATACCAAAGATTAATAATTGCACTGATGTCATCATCCATTAGCATCAACTGTCTTGAAAGGCTACAATATGCCCTTCCTTGATCACCTGGGTCTCCCTTCTTCACCCAGACATAGGACTAATGTGTTAATGTTTGTCTTGCTTTTCATAAGGTTTATCATTTCTGTGTATATTATTAAGCAATGTCATATGTTATGGTTTGTGAACTGTATATGGAATAGCAGTGTATTTTTCAGTAATTTCCTTTGTTTACTGTAATTTTTCATTGTTGATGCTTCTAACTGCAGTTCATTCTCATAGCTGTATCATATTCCACAATATGACTATGCCAGCTTTTTTCCTTGATAGAGGTGTGTTTGGATGGCTTTCAGGTGTTTTCTATTTCTACAATCACTGCCTAAATATTCTTGCCCCGTACGTGTCTCTTGGAGAAGACAGTGCAAGGGCATTTCTGGGGCAGACATACTTGAGAAGGCAAGTGTGAGGCCACAGAGGGGCGTGTTTACTTTTTTATGAAATACAGTCTCTTAACAGGAGCAACAGCAGTGGATCCTTTGCCAGCAGTTGATCTTTTCCACCTTTTGGATTTTTGCGGCTCTGCTGAATTTGTTTCTTGAATTATTGGATGTATCCACAGTACTTTGTTGACTTATATTTTGTAACTTTTTGCACACGGACTTATCTTCCTTGGAATTTTATGTGGGGAGATGTTTTGAGGACAAGGTTGGATTGTTTCAGAAAAGATGTTCACTCACATGGGGTAGAGGTGAAGTGAGCAGCCGCCTGGTGCCACGTCGATTTCACCCATGCTCTCCGGGTCTTCCAGCATGAACTCCTGGAGGACTGTTTCTCGTCGGTTCTCAGGGTCAGGGTTTTCCCTCCACCCAGCAGCAATGCAGGGACAGCTGCTCTCCTCGCTGCTCCTGCTCTGAGGTGGGCTTTTATTTGAAGTCTAAGATGTCAGATTTCTGACCTCATTTTGGAGAGACATACAGTTTTGTTTCTGATGCCCCATCCTCTGTGCAACTGTCTAAACAGAAAAAAAAATGCCACTTTGGTTTCTGCCAGTTCTTTATTGACTGCTGTGGATTCCATCCTTCAATGCCAGCTCAGTAATGCACTTACAAAGATGCATTTTGCTAGGTTTTACCCAACATCTCAGTTGTTTTCGTTGGGAAAGCTATTTAGTGTCCCTTATGTTGAAAGTTGGAAGCACCTGGCAACACCATAGGTGAGAGAACTGCTCTTACCCCTTTTCATCATCTTCGTGCTGGGTCCGGGCCTTCTTTTCCTCTGTGATTACGCTGCCACAATGGGCCGGGTACTGTGGCTCATGCCTGTAATCTTAGCACTTTAGGAGGGCAAGGTGGGTGAATCACCCGAGGCCAGGGGTTCAAGACCAACCTTGCCCACGTGGTGACAGTCCGTCTCTACTAAAAGTACACAAAATTAGCCCGGCATGGGGGTGCATGTCTGTAATCTCAGCTATTCGGGAGGCTGAGGAAGGACAATTGCTTGAACCAGGACCCGGCCGGTGGAGGTTGTAGTGAGCCGAGATCATGCCACTGCCCTCCAACGTGAGATACAGAGTGAGACTCTGCCTAAAAAATATATATATATATGTATATGTATATGTATATTTATGTATACATATATATTTGAAGTATTATCCAATGAGAGCAAGTGTTCTGGAAGACCTCATCTAAATACAGAATCTGAATGGGGGCCCATGTCACACATGCCAATTTTTTATCTTTGCAGCTGGGCTCTTCTCCTCTTCTCTGCTGGACTCTGCTGTTTCTCACAAGGTGTTCAGAGAGTCTGCCCTGAATCCTACAACCAGGAGATGAGAAGCACAGAGTGACACCAGCAGGAGAACATCAAGATGTGGTGACAGTTGTCCTCCTCCTGCAGAGTCCAGAGCAGTGCACTCCTACTGCTGGTGACCTAGCTAAGCCTGGGGGCCAACATGCCCGATGATAGTCTGAGAGTGCTGCAGTCAGGGTCCCCAAAATGGGCACCCAGCCTGTGCCCTTGCACTCTGCATGAGCGTGACCATTGTCACCTCAGAGCCCCAGTGTACAGATCAATGCATCCTACCAGAGCTGCATGTGAGGAAGGACCACGTGAGTCCTGGGAGAGAGCTGAGGCCCTGCAGGGGGAGGTGGCCAGGACCGAGACCTGATGCCTGTCTGCAGAATCGTCTGTGGATGTGAGTGGTACGGTGGGGTCAGTGCCCGGGTTCTGCTGCTCCCCCTCCTCAAAGATCAGGACCCAAGCAGGGGCTGGCGTGTGTGTGGCACCTGGAACTGCAGGGCCACCACCCATGTATGAAGCCGTCACGGGGACCTGAACACGGTGTCGCGTGCAGACCCCACCCATCCACTGGCCCCAATTCCTGGCCAGCTTCTGCCAAGGTGAGAGGGTGGAATTTGGAAGGTGGGTGCAAGCTGAAGCCTGTCCCCCGGTGGCTGACATACAGTGGTGACACTCTCTGTGTGGGGGAAAGAAAGAGAGATCAGACTGTTATTGTGTCTATAGAGAAAGACAAAGACATAAGAAAGTCCATTTTGATCTGTACTGAGAAAAATTCTTCTGCCTTGAGATGCTGTTAATCTGTAACCCTAGCCCCAACCCTGTGCTCACAGAAGCATGTGCTGTATTGACTCAAGGTTGAATGGATTTAGGGCTGTGCAGGACGTGCCTTAGTGAAAATGTGTTTGCACCTCCTGGGCTCCAGGCTGCCAGCTGTCTGCCCAGGGTCTGAATGTCCTACGGTGACCTGTTTCCTCACCTGGCCCAAAGGACAGATAGGGAAGGCTTGTTTTGAGGATTAGGCAGGGTAATCCCAGTCAGTCCTCATTAGCTTGCCTATCCTCCAGGTCTTTTTGATTTCTTTTTTCTCTTCTTTGTTAGGAAACTCTGGAGAACTGTCCGGCAGCCTGTCTTCAGCTGGGGAGGTGGAAAGACTGGACCATGCCCTTGACTTCAGGGCCCCTTCTAGGTGCCCCCTCCTCCTAGGGCTTTTAAAAACATATACTTAGCAACATACGCTATACCTGAGAGAGTTACAGAGAACCTCCTGCGTGTCCAAACCAGAACACTTTGTTCCCTGACCCCAGGCCCTCATCACACCCCAAAGCCCAAATACTTTCAGGTGGCCAACTTCAGACAAGAGTCTGAATTCAATGCTTGTTTTCTGGGGTCTACACAGGCCTGTATGATGGGGCTACCTCCATTCTACCCCTGTGCTTCCCCCAATCCATTAGGGACCTCAACTCCAGTGATCCCTAACTGGGAGCAAGGTTCCCCAGGCAACGAATGCAGCCCTCCCCAGGATGCTGGCCTGGCCATGTCCCAATGGACATCAGTCCTGGAGCAAGAGGTCCAAGACAGGGAGTTTCACCGCCCATTTCACCAGGTGTGGTGACCTTTCTGGGTTCTTAGTCTTCAAGATGGGATTTTTACATTGTGCCACAGTGGGGGAAACCGAGACACAGGGCCGGTGAGCGATAAAGAAAGAAAACCTCTGTGACTAGGAAATGTGTCCCTTGCCCAGCACAGCCACTCCAGGATAGCACCCTTTGGGATGTACCGCTGAGCTGTTCCTGGCATGTGGCATGGCACTGTGGTGGAGGTCAGCAGCTTGTGGAGTTGGGGGTGGGGGTGCTGGCAGGAACAGGTAATTTTGGACCCACCATGGGAAGGAAGGGGACATTGCCCCTTTCCCCACACCTTGCACACAGCAGCAATTTTCTTCTCTGATGTGTGTGGGCACCAATGCCTATGTGGGTGTGGGTGCGTCCTCTCCTTTTATTGATGAAGAACCTTCCTGCAGCCATTGGGGTGGGTATGGGCACCACACATGCCTGGCAGCAGGGTGGTGCCTGTGGAGGCTTGGCTACTCTATGTCTCACTGCCACCTCCCCAGGGGAAGCAGACCCTGTGCCCTAGTGCCCCTCATACCCAGTCCCTCACAGTCTTCACTTGGCATCTCCCTGCCTGATTCTCCCAACTCAGCCCCTGCCAGGTTTCTCCAGGCCCTGTGGGCCCTGGGATGGGATCAAAGGAGGCAGCAACTGTGCTGTCTGCCTTTGCCTGAAGTCAGGGATCCCTGGCCGCTACTGACATCTGGTGGGCAGGGTAGGTGGGGAGGTCAGGGGTCAGCTTTTCCATTCCCCAGCCTGCACTGGCTAAGTCACCAGGTGTAACTGGTCTGGAGGCTGATCTGTGTCCTCCACAGTCCCTTGATGCATTATATTGAAGCCAATCCTTGTGTGAATGACTTTCCCTGTTGTTACCGCCCAGATCAAACCAGAACCGGAAGACTGTTGCACTTGGGCCCGGAGTCTGGGACAGAGACTGCCATGACCGCTCTGTTCTCTTCCTTCTGTTGCGCTTGGGCGCAGAGCCTGGGGCTGAGGCTGCCATGGCCACCCTGTTGTCTTCATTTTGGGGTCCCCAGGAGGCTCCCAGGACTGAATGATTCCCATAAAACACAGTGGCCAGGATGGGAGGGCTAGAGGTCAACACCCCCCCACCCCTGCCACCACAAGCAAGAAAACCCCATGGAGGTTGGCCCCGAGATGTGGGTCCCTGTGGGATGCAGGCTCCCACAGATACTTCAGGGGATGAGCACGGGTCCTCCTGGCTGACAGGAGCCTGGTGGGTACTGGGTGTGTGGGACCTGTTTAGGTGGGTTGGACAGCACTGGGTCTAACCAGGGAGCCAGGGACTGGTGTGGCCAAAGAGGGCAGCAATATGTTGCCAGAACCAAAACTACAGTGCCGCCAGCCCAGCTGGTAGGGAGAAGGAGGCCTGGCTAGCAGGACCACCCACCCCTATCCTGGCCCCAAGCCCAGACTGCCTGCCTGTACTGGACATTGCCTGGTCCAGGAGGCCTGGGCATAAGGGTCAGGTGGTGTGTCCCTGGGTTCCAGGCCTTGGTGGTCCCTTGGGAGCTGAGCATCCTCTGGGCAGGAGGAGGGCCCGAGGTCCACTGTTTGCATCGGCCCCTGGGGGTGTGCCCCAACCCCAGCTTCTCAGCGCACATGGGGACGTAGCCAGGGCTCCTCACCTGCTCTGTGGCTCCAGCTCTGAGCAGCTCACTGGGTGACTCTGACAGCTTCCTCCCCAAAGCTTGGGTCCTCCTCTGTGGGAATGGGGTGTCCCAGGCCCCCTGCAGGCAGGAACCCACCCCCAGCGCCTCTGGTGAGCCCTCCTGGGCTTTCTTACCTACTGGCTTGTGAGACCCGGTTGACCAAACTTGGTGTCCTATTTTTATTTTGGCCTTTTTCTTAGTGTGTGTTTTCTGGAACTACTGCTGTGTAGATCTTCTATTTGAGTTTTAGGTAGAGAATCTTGCCCACCCAGAGGTCCCCCACCAGAGAGCCTCCACTTCGGTCCCCCGGGCTGGTCCTGCCTGTGCTCCGCTTGGTGTGAATGTTGAGTGTGATGGATCCATACGGCTGCTTGACCCTGCATCTCCTTCCTTCTTGTTGCTGAGGCCGGTTCTGTTCTCTTTCTCCACCTGAACTGCACTTGAAGCCAAGACGAAGGATGAGAAGTGGTTGCTACGAAGGACCCTCCTGCAGCGAATCCCCTGTGACTAGGCTGCGCTGGCCCAGCCTGTCCATTCCTTCTCTAAGCTCATTCCAGAGGTCGGCAAGGGGCAGCCTGTCCCTGCCTGTTCTTGTGGCCCATGAATCAAGAACAGATTTTCCATTTCCAAATGGTTGAACAAATAAAAAACTAACACTTCATGACACTGAGAAATTTCCATGTCCGTAAGTAAAGTTTGATGGGGGTGCAGTCATGCCCATCTCTTCACAGGCCACCTGCAGAAGGCAGCTGTCGTGCAGCCATGGCAGAGTTGCATCCTGGAGGCAAAGATCAGTTGGCAAAGCTGAAAATACTGACTCCTGGCTCTTTAGGGAAACAGTTTCCAGTCCCTGGTTTAAGGGCTGTGTGGCAGGACCCCAGGATCTTGGTCAGATTGTTCCTCTCTCAGGGCCTGCTGTGGCCTTTGCTAGTATGTCTGCAAAGTCTGCGTGCTATGGTGCCTCTCATGGGGCGTTGAGCTCTGTCGTGCTAGATTTCAGGGTGTCTGCCTCATGGTCATCTGTCTCACCAACAGAGACCCTGTATCCAGATTCAAACTAGCAGGAGCAGTTGGTCTTTGGCAGCAAGGATACCTTTGAGCTGAGCTGCCACCCACCCTGAGGTGGTCCCATGACACCCACTGTCTGGGTCAAGTTTGGGGCAGGGCTGGTGTCCTGAATTGCCCTGCGATGTGGATCGTAAGAGCCAGTGGGGAGAGGGGGTTGATATTACTCCCCATATAGTGAGGAGTTCCTCACCCCTTGCGATGTGGATCGTAATAGCCAATTACTCCCCCCTGCAATGTGTGTCCATTACGAGCAGTTTCTTTTGTTCAGGATATTAGGAAGAATTTCACAGGTTGTGTGTACACAGCCTGCGACAGGAGAACGAATACCATCCTCTACACCTCCGGATATTAGCAACCATATCACACAATGGGTGTACGCTATTTGGGAGATTTGGGGTAATGTCCTCCTGTGTTTCCCTGAATATTCGGAGACATATCAGAGGGCGGCTGTACACCCACTACTCTCTTGGCAGGAACATTGTACTTTACCTACTGGAAATTGGGAGCAATATCACAGACTGGGTGTCAAGCCACTGTCATACTGGAAGTAATATCATGCTCTCCCCCAAAGGTTATGAGGAACAATATTACAGGGGGGTATGTACCTCCTCCGGTAGTGGGAGTAGTATCATCATCTCTTCCTTTAGATGACAGGAACAATATCACAAGGTGGGTGTACACCCCGTGAGTTTTTGGAAGCAATGTCATTCTCTCTTCTTCTAGGTTTTACGATTCACATCACAGGCGGGGTGTACACCCCTTGTTACATTGGATGGAATCTCATCCTCCTTCAACCTGTATCTTTAGAACAATATCCCATGGGGGCTGTCCATCCCTTCAATATTGGTAGTAATACCATCTTCTCCTCTCCTGGATATAAAAAACAATATCACAGGAGGGGTGTACACCCCTTGCAATGTTGGTAGTAATATCACCTCTCCCCTGTGCTTATTAAGGACAAAATCCCAGGGTAGCTGTACGGTTCCTACTTTTTTGGGAGTAATATCCATTCACTCCCTGGATATCAGGAACCATATCACGGAAGAAGTGTCCACCCCCTTCGATATTGTCAGCCATGTCATCTTCTTCCCGCTTGGATATTAGGAACGATACCCCGGGGTTGGGGGCGGTGTACACCCACTGCGATATCGAAAGTAAAATCAGCCTCTTTCCCGCTGGATATTAGGAACTCTATCACAGGTGTGTGTGCACCTTCTGGGATATTGGGAGTACTATCAGCCTCTACCCCGCTGCATATGAGGAACAACATACAGGGGGCAGGGTGGTTACACCCCCTGCGATATTGACAGCAATATTCTTCTCTTTCCCCTGTACATTAGGAACTACATCACAGGGGTCTGTACACCTTCAGTGATATTGGGATTCAGGTTATCCTCTCCCCAACTGAATGTCAAAAACGATATCACAGAAGGGTGTTCACCCCCTTCAATATGGCCAGTAACATCATCGTCTCTACCTTTGGATACTAGGAACAACATCACAGAGGGTGTGACACTGCCCCGCGGTATTGGGCATAATGTTATCCTCTCTTCCTCTGGATATTAGGAACGATATACCTGGTGGTGGGAGGTGGAGTACATTAAGAACAATATCAGGCCGGGCGCGGTGGCTCAAGCCTGTAATCCCAGCACTTTGGGAGGCCGAGACGGGCGGATCACGAGGTCAGGAGATCGAGACCATCCTGGCTAACATGGTGAAACCCCGTCTCTACTAAGAAATACAAAAAACTAGCCGGGCGAGGTGGCAGGCGCCTGTAGTCCCAGCTACTCGGGAGGCTGAGGCCGGAGAATGGCTTGAACCCGGGAGGCGGAGCTTGCAGTGAGCTGAGATCCGGCCACTGCACTCCAGCCTGGGCTACAGAGCTAGACGCCATCTCAAAAAAAAAAAAAAAAAAAAGAACAATATCACTGGGTGGGTGTACTCCCCCTGCAATATTGGGTGTAGTATCATCCTCTCGTCCCTAGCATATTAAGAACAGTATCACAGGAGGGGTGTACAGCCACAGTCTCTGCGCTATTGCGAGCAATAGCATCTTCTCCCCCTCTCTATATAAGGGACAATATCCCAGTGTGGGTGTACATCCCCTGAGATATTGGGCATAGTGCCATCGTCTCCCAAAGTGGATATTAGGCATAGTGTCCTGGGGGGTGTATGCCTTCTTCGATATTAGGAGCAATATCATCCCCTCCCCTCAAGATTACAGGCAAAATATCAAAGGGGTTTTACAACTCGAGCGGTATGGGCAGTAATATCATCCTCCCCCACCCAGATGTTAGGAACTATATCACAGGTGGCTGTACACTTCTTGCGATATTGGGAGTCATATCATCCTCTCCCATCGTGGAAATTAAGAAAAATATTACAAAGTAGGTGTACACCCCCTACGATGTTGAGAGAAATATTATGCTCTCCCCTTCGGGATATTAGGAACAATATCGCAGGAGGTGTGTGCAACCGCTGCCATATTGGCAGTCATATCATCCTCTCCCCCTGAATATAAGAAACAATATCACAGGAAGATGTACACCCCCTGTGATATTGCGAGTCATATCATTTTCTTTCCCTCTGGATATTCGGAACAATATCACAGTGGGTGTGTACACCCCCTGCCATATTGCCACTGGCATCATTGTCTCCCTCCCAGGATATAGGAAACAATATCACAAGGTGGTGTACACCCCCTACAATATTGGGAGTAATGTCTTCCTCTCCCCTGCTGGCTATCAGGAACAATGTCACAGAGGGAGTGAACACCTCCTGCTCTATAGGGGGTGATATCCTCTCCATCCCTGAATATTACGAAAAATATCACCCGGCAGTGTACACCTCCTGCAATATTGAGACAATTTCTCTCGCTGGATGTTAGGAATCATATCACAGGGGTGGTGTACACCCACTGCGAAATGGGAAGAAATATCATCTTCTCCACCTTTGGATGTTAGGGAGAATATCACGGGGGAGGTCTACACCCACTGCGATATTGGGAGTCATATCATCCTCTCCCACTCAGAATATAAGAAACAAGACCACTGAGGGGGTCGACACCCACTGTGATAGTTTCAAAAATGTTATCCTATACCTCCTGGCTATTGGGAATAACATCATAGAGGGGTGTACACTTTCTTCGATGTTGGGAGTAATATCATCTTCTTCCCGCCGGATATCAGCAACAAGTCTATTAATTATTGATATTAATAAATATAAAAATTAATAATAATTATGGATATTAATAATCATAATAAAGATATTAAAAATTAATACTCATTACAAACTTTAATTATTAATATTAATAATTAATACTAATATCATTATTAATAAAATAATGATATCAGCAATTAATGTCGTTGAAATAATTACTAAGAGATGTTGGTAATAAAATAATGATTCTTATTAAGAATTAATAATATTGTTAAATGACATTAATATTAATAATTAATTTTAAGCATGCATAATCATATATATAAAATAGTTATCCAAAATTAATAATGGTATCTTATTAATTAATAGTGTCATTGATAATTATTAAAATCGATCATTGAAGTTTAATAATTAACCATATTATTACTGCTAATACCGCAAGGGGTATACACCTACCTGTGATGTCGTTCCTAATATCAAGGGACGGAGATTATGATATTAGTTTTAATATCGCAGTAGGTGTACACTAACGCTGTGATAATAATCCAAATAACTAAGGGGAAAGACTATGACATGACACCCAACATGACAACGAAAGGACAGCCACCTGGTGATATTCATCCTAATATTCATGGAAGAAGCGTATGATATTACTCGCAATAGCACAGGGAGGGTACAACTCTTCTGTGATATGGTTCCTAGTATCCGGAGGGGGAGAAGATGATAATAATTCCAGTATCACAGGCTGTGTTCACCCGACCTGTGATATTGTTATTAATACCCTGGAAGGGAGAGGATGATATGACTCCCGATAGAGCAGGAGGTGTACACCCAGCCTGGGATAGTGTTCTTAATATTCATGGAGAGGAGAAGCTGACATTACTCCCAGTATGGCAGGGGGGTGAGCCACCCCCCGCGAGGTGGGGACCAATAGCCACCCCCTCTCCCCCCCTTGGCTATTGGGAGCCACCTCGCAGGGGGGTGAGCCACCCCCCGCGAGGTGGGGACCAATAGCCAACCCCTCTCCCCCCCTTGGCTATTGGGAGCCACCTCGCAGGGGGGTGAGCCACCCCCCGCGAGGTGGGGACCAATAGCCACCCCCTCTCGCCCCCTTGGCTATTGGGAGCCACCTCGCAGGGGGGTGAGCCACCCCCCGCGAGGTGGGGACCAATAGCCACCCCCTCTCGCCCCCTTGGCTATTGGGAGCCACCTCGCAGGGGGGTGAGCCACCCCCCGCGAGGTGGGGACCAATAGCCACCCCCTCTCGCCCCCTTGGCTATTGGGAGCCACCTCGCAGGGGGGTGAGCCACCCCCCGCGAGGTGGGGACCAATAGCCACCCCCTCTCGCCCCCTTGGCTATTGGGAGCCACCTCGCAGGGGGGTGAGCCACCCCCCGCGAGGTGGGGACCAATAGCCACCCCCTCTCGCCCCCTTGGCTATTGGGAGCCACCTCGCAGGGGGGTGAGCCACCCCCCGCGAGGTGGGGACCAATAGCCACCCCCTCTCGCCCCCTTGGCTATTGGGAGCCACCTCGCAGGGGGGTGAGCCACCCCCCGCGAGGTGGGGACCAATAGCCACCCCCTCTCGCCCCCTTGGCTATTGGGAGCCACCTCGCAGGGGGGTGAGCCACCCCCCGCGAGGTGGGGACCAATAGCCACCCCCTCTCGCCCCCTTGGCTATTGGGAGCCACCTCGCAGGGGGGTGAGCCACCCCCCGCGAGGTGGGGACCAATAGCCACCCCCTCTCGCCCCCTTGGCTATTGGGAGCCACCTCGCAGGGGGGTGAGCCACCCCCCGCGAGGTGGGGACCAATAGCCACCCCCTCTCGCCCCCTTGGCTATTGGGAGCCACCTCGCAGGGGGGTGAGCCACCCCCCGCGAGGTGGGGACCAATAGCCACCCCCTCTCGCCCCCTTGGCTATTGGGAGCCACCTCGCAGGGGGGTGAGCCACCCCCCGCGAGGTGGGGACCAATAGCCACCCCCTCTCGCCCCCTTGGCTATTGGGAGCCACCTCGCAGGGGGGTGAGCCACCCCCCGCGAGGTGGGGACCAATAGCCACCCCCTCTCGCCCCCTTGGCTATTGGGAGCCACCTCGCAGGGGGGTGAGCCACCCCCCGCGAGGTGGGGACCAATAGCCACCCCCTCTCGCCCCCTTGGCTATTGGGAGCCACCTCGCAGGGGGGTGAGCCACCCCCCGCGAGGTGGGGACCAATAGCCACCCCCTCTCGCCCCCTTGGCTATTGGGAGCCACCTCGCAGGGGGGTGAGCCACCCCCCGCGAGGTGGGGACCAATAGCCACCCCCTCTCGCCCCCTTGGCTATTGGGAGCCACCTCGCAGGGGGGTGAGCCACCCCCCGCGAGGTGGGGACCAATAGCCACCCCCTCTCGCCCCCTTGGCTATTGGGAGCCACCTCGCAGGGGGGTGAGCCACCCCCCGCGAGGTGGGGACCAATAGCCACCCCCTCTCGCCCCCTTGGCTATTGGGAGCCACCTCGCAGGGGGGTGAGCCACCCCCCGCGAGGTGGGGACCAATAGCCACCCCCTCTCGCCCCCTTGGCTATTGGGAGCCACCTCGCAGGGGGGTGAGCCACCCCCCGCGAGGTGGGGACCAATAGCCACCCCCTCTCGCCCCCTTGGCTATTGGGAGCCACCTCGCAGGGGGGTGAGCCACCCCCCGCGAGGTGGGGACCAATAGCCACCCCCTCTCGCCCCCTTGGCTATTGGGAGCCACCTCGCAGGGGGGTGAGCCACCCCCCGCGAGGTGGGGACCAATAGCCACCCCCTCTCGCCCCCTTGGCTATTGGGAGCCACCTGGCAGGGGGGTGAGCCACCCCCCGCGAGGTGGGGACCAATAGCCACCCCCTCTCGCCCCCTTGGCTATTGGGAGCCACCTGGCAGGGGGGTGAGCCACCCCCCGCGAGGTGGGGACCAATAGCCACCCCCTCTCGCCCCCTTGGCTATTGGGAGCCACCTGGCAGGGGGGTGAGCCACCCCCCGCGAGGTGGGGACCAATAGCCACCCCCTCTCGCCCCCTTGGCTATTGGGAGCCACCTGGCAGGGGGGTGAGCCACCCCCCGCGAGGTGGGGACCAATAGCCACCCCCTCTCGCCCCCTTGGCTATTGGGAGCCACCTGGCAGGGGGGTGAGCCACCCCCCGCGAGGTGGGGACCAATAGCCACCCCCTCTCGCCCCCTTGGCTATTGGGAGCCACCTGGCAGGGGGGTGAGCCACCCCCCGCGAGGTGGGGACCAATAGCCACCCCCTCTCGCCCCCTTGGCTATTGGGAGCCACCTGGCAGGGGGGTGAGCCACCCCCCGCGAGGTGGGGACCAATAGCCACCCCCTCTCGCCCCCTTGGCTATTGGGAGCCACCTGGCAGGGGGGTGAGCCACCCCCCGCGAGGTGGGGACCAATAGCCACCCCCTCTCGCCCCCTTGGCTATTGGGAGCCACCTGGCAGGGGGGTGAGCCACCCCCCGCGAGGTGGGGACCAATAGCCACCCCCTCTCGCCCCCTTGGCTATTGGGAGCCACCTGGCAGGGGGGTGAGCCACCCCCCGCGAGGTGGGGACCAATAGCCACCCCCTCTCGCCCCCTTGGCTATTGGGAGCCACCTGGCAGGGGGGTGAGCCACCCCCCGCGAGGTGGGGACCAATAGCCACCCCCTCTCGCCCCCTTGGCTATTGGGAGCCACCTGGCAGGGGGGTGAGCCACCCCCCGCGAGGTGGGGACCAATAGCCACCCCCTCTCGCCCCCTTGGCTATTGGGAGCCACCTGGCAGGGGGGTGAGCCACCCCCCGCGAGGTGGGGACCAATAGCCACCCCCTCTCGCCCCCTTGGCTATTGGGAGCCACCTGGCAGGGGGGTGAGCCACCCCCCGCGAGGTGGGGACCAATAGCCACCCCCTCTCGCCCCCTTGGCTATTGGGAGCCACCTGGCAGGGGGGTGAGCCACCCCCCGCGAGGTGGGGACCAATAGCCACCCCCTCTCGCCCCCTTGGCTATTGGGAGCCACCTGGCAGGGGGGTGAGCCACCCCCCGCGAGGTGGGGACCAATAGCCACCCCCTCTCGCCCCCTTGGCTATTGGGAGCCACCTGGCAGGGGGGTGAGCCACCCCCCGCGAGGTGGGGACCAATAGCCACCCCCTCTCGCCCCCTTGGCTATTGGGAGCCACCTGGCAGGGGGGTGAGCCACCCCCCGCGAGGTGGGGACCAATAGCCACCCCCTCTCGCCCCCTTGGCTATTGGGAGCCACCTGGCAGGGGGGTGAGCCACCCCCCGCGAGGTGGGGACCAATAGCCACCCCCTCTCGCCCCCTTGGCTATTGGGAGCCACCTGGCAGGGGGGTGAGCCACCCCCCGCGAGGTGGGGACCAATAGCCACCCCCTCTCGCCCCCTTGGCTATTGGGAGCCACCTGGCAGGGGGGTGAGCCACCCCCCGCGAGGTGGGGACCAATAGCCACCCCCTCTCGCCCCCTTGGCTATTGGGAGCCACCTGGCAGGGGGGTGAGCCACCCCCCGCGAGGTGGGGACCAATAGCCACCCCCTCTCGCCCCCTTGGCTATTGGGAGCCACCTGGCAGGGGGGTGAGCCACCCCCCGCGAGGTGGGGACCAATAGCCACCCCCTCTCGCCCCCTTGGCTATTGGGAGCCACCTGGCAGGGGGGTGAGCCACCCCCCGCGAGGTGGGGACCAATAGCCACCCCCTCTCGCCCCCTTGGCTATTGGGAGCCACCTGGCAGGGGGGTGAGCCACCCCCCGCGAGGTGGGGACCAATAGCCACCCCCTCTCGCCCCCTTGGCTATTGGGAGCCACCTGGCAGGGGGGTGAGCCACCCCCCGCGAGGTGGGGACCAATAGCCACCCCCTCTCGCCCCCTTGGCTATTGGGAGCCACCTGGCAGGGGGGTGAGCCACCCCCCGCGAGGTGGGGACCAATAGCCACCCCCTCTCGCCCCCTTGGCTATTGGGAGCCACCTGGCAGGGGGGTGAGCCACCCCCCGCGAGGTGGGGACCAATAGCCACCCCCTCTCGCCCCCTTGGCTATTGGGAGCCACCTGGCAGGGGGGTGAGCCACCCCCCGCGAGGTGGGGACCAATAGCCACCCCCTCTCGCCCCCTTGGCTATTGGGAGCCACCTGGCAGGGGGGTGAGCCACCCCCCGCGAGGTGGGGACCAATAGCCACCCCCTCTCGCCCCCTTGGCTATTGGGAGCCACCTGGCAGGGGGGTGAGCCACCCCCCGCGAGGTGGGGACCAATAGCCACCCCCTCTCCCCCCCTTGGCTATTGGGAGCCACCTCGCAGGGGGGTGAGCCACCCCCCGCGAGGTGGGGACCAATAGCCACCCCCTCTCCCCCCCTTGGCTATTGGGAGCCACCTCGCAGGGGGGTGAGCCACCCCCCGCGAGGTGGGGACCAATAGCCACCCCCTCTCCCCCCCTTGGCTATTGGGAGCCACCTCGCAGGGGGGTGAGCCACCCCCCGCGAGGTGGGGACCAATAGCCACCCCCTCTCCCCCCCTTGGCTATTGGGAGCCACCTCGCAGGGGGGTGAGCCACCCCCCGCGAGGTGGGGACCAATAGCCACCCCCTCTCCCCCCCTTGGCTATTGGGAGCCACCTCGCAGGGGGGTGAGCCACCCCCCGCGAGGTGGGGACCAATAGCCACCCCCTCTCCCCCCCTTGGCTATTGGGAGCCACCTCGCAGGGGGGTGAGCCACCCCCCGCGAGGTGGGGACCAATAGCCACCCCCTCTCCCCCCCTTGGCTATTGGGAGCCACCTCGCAGGGGGGTGAGCCACCCCCCGCGAGGTGGGGACCAATAGCCACCCCCTCTCCCCCCCTTGGCTATTGGGAGCCACCTCGCAGGGGGGTGAGCCACCCCCCGCGAGGTGGGGACCAATAGCCACCCCCTCTCCCCCCCTTGGCTATTGGGAGCCACCTCGCAGGGGGGTGAGCCACCCCCCGCGAGGTGGGGACCAATAGCCACCCCCTCTCCCCCCCTTGGCTATTGGGAGCCACCTCGCAGGGGGGTGAGCCACCCCCCGCGAGGTGGGGACCAATAGCCACCCCCTCTCCCCCCTTGGCTATTGGGAGCCACCTCGCAGGGGGGTGAGCCACCCCCCGCGAGGTGGGGACCAATAGCCACCCCCTCTCCCCCCTTGGCTATTGGGAGCCACCTCGCAGGGGGGTGAGCCACCCCCCGCGAGGTGGGGACCAATAGCCACCCCCTCTCCCCCCCTTGGCTATTGGGAGCCACCTCGCAGGGGGGTGAGCCACCCCCCGCGAGGTGGGGACCAATAGCCACCCCCTCTCCCCCCCTTGGCTATTGGGAGCCACCTCGCAGGGGGGTGAGCCACCCCCCGCGAGGTGGGGACCAATAGCCACCCCCTCTCCCCCCCTTGGCTATTGGGAGCCACCTCGCAGGGGGGTGAGCCACCCCCCGCGAGGTGGGGACCAATAGCCACCCCCTCTCCCCCCTTGGCTATTGGGAGCCACCTCGCAGGGGGGTGAGCCACCCCCCGCGAGGTGGGGACCAATAGCCACCCCCTCTCCCCCCCTTGGCTATTGGGAGCCACCTCGCAGGGGGGTGAGCCACCCCCCGCGAGGTGGGGACCAATAGCCACCCCCTCTCCCCCCCTTGGCTATTGGGAGCCACCTCGCAGGGGGGTGAGCCACCCCCCGCGAGGTGGGGACCAATAGCCACCCCCTCTCCCCCCCTTGGCTATTGGGAGCCACCTCGCAGGGGGGTGAGCCACCCCCCGCGAGGTGGGGACCAATAGCCACCCCCTCTCCCCCCCTTGGCTATTGGGAGCCACCTCGCAGGGGGGTGAGCCACCCCCCGCGAGGTGGGGACCAATAGCCACCCCCTCTCCCCCCCTTGGCTATTGGGAGCCACCTCGCAGGGGGGTGAGCCACCCCCCGCGAGGTGGGGACCAATAGCCACCCCCTCTCCCCCCTTGGCTATTGGGAGCCACCTCGCAGGGGGGTGAGCCACCCCCCGCGAGGTGGGGACCAATAGCCACCCCCTCTCCCCACCTTGGCTATTGGGAGCCACCTCGCAGGGGGGTGAGCCACCCCCCGCGAGGTGGGGACCAATAGCCACCCCCTCTCCCCACCTTGGCTATTGGGAGCCACCTCGCAGGGGGGTGAGCCACCCCCCGCGAGGTGGGGACCAATAGCCACCCCCTCTCCCCACCTTGGCTATTGGGAGCCACCTCGCAGGGGGGTGAGCCACCCCCCGCGAGGTGGGGACCAATAGCCACCCCCTCTCCCCACCTTGGCTATTGGGAGCCACCTCGCAGGGGGGTGAGCCACCCCCCGCGAGGTGGGGACCAATAGCCACCCCCTCTCCCCACCTTGGCTATTGGGAGCCACCTCGCAGGGGGGTGAGCCACCCCCCGCGAGGTGGGGACCAATAGCCACCCCCTCTCCCCACCTTGGCTATTGGGAGCCACCTCGCAGGGGGGTGAGCCACCCCCCGCGAGGTGGGGACCAATAGCCACCCCCTCTCCCCACCTTGGCTATTGGGAGCCACCTCGCAGGGGGGTGAGCCACCCCCCGCGAGGTGGGGACCAATAGCCACCCCCTCTCCCCACCTTGGCTATTGGGAGCCACCTCGCAGGGGGGTGAGCCACCCCCCGCGAGGTGGGGACCAATAGCCACCCCCTCTCCCCACCTTGGCTATTGGGAGCCACCTCGCAGGGGGGTGAGCCACCCCCCGCGAGGTGGGGACCAATAGCCACCCCCTCTCCCCACCTTGGCTATTGGGAGCCACCTCGCAGGGGGGTGAGCCACCCCCCGCGAGGTGGGGACCAATAGCCACCCCCTCTCCCCACCTTGGCTATTGGGAGCCACCTCGCAGGGGGGTGAGCCACCCCCCGCGAGGTGGGGACCAATAGCCACCCCCTCTCCCCACCTTGGCTATTGGGAGCCACCTCGCAGGGGGGTGAGCCACCCCCCGCGAGGTGGGGACCAATAGCCACCCCCTCTCCCCACCTTGGCTATTGGGAGCCACCTCGCAGGGGGGTGAGCCACCCCCCGCGAGGTGGGGACCAATAGCCACCCCCTCTCCCCACCTTGGCTATTGGGAGCCACCTCGCAGGGGGGTGAGCCACCCCCCGCGAGGTGGGGACCAATAGCCACCCCCTCTCCCCACCTTGGCTATTGGGAGCCACCTCGCAGGGGGGTGAGCCACCCCCCGCGAGGTGGGGACCAATAGCCACCCCCTCTCCCCACCTTGGCTATTGGGAGCCACCTCGCAGGGGGGTGAGCCACCCCCCGCGAGGTGGGGACCAATAGCCACCCCCTCTCCCCACCTTGGCTATTGGGAGCCACCTCGCAGGGGGGTGAGCCACCCCCCGCGAGGTGGGGACCAATAGCCACCCCCTCTCCCCACCTTGGCTATTGGGAGCCACCTCGCAGGGGGGTGAGCCACCCCCCGCGAGGTGGGGACCAATAGCCACCCCCTCTCCCCACCTTGGCTATTGGGAGCCACCTCGCAGGGGGGTGAGCCACCCCCCGCGAGGTGGGGACCAATAGCCACCCCCTCTCCCCACCTTGGCTATTGGGAGCCACCTCGCAGGGGGGTGAGCCACCCCCCGCGAGGTGGGGACCAATAGCCACCCCCTCTCCCCACCTTGGCTATTGGGAGCCACCTCGCAGGGGGGTGAGCCACCCCCCGCGAGGTGGGGACCAATAGCCACCCCCTCTCCCCACCTTGGCTATTGGGAGCCACCTCGCAGGGGGGTGAGCCACCCCCCGCGAGGTGGGGACCAATAGCCACCCCCTCTCCCCACCTTGGCTATTGGGAGCCACCTCGCAGGGGGGTGAGCCACCCCCCGCGAGGTGGGGACCAATAGCCACCCCCTCTCCCCACCTTGGCTATTGGGAGCCACCTCGCAGGGGGGTGAGCCACCCCCCGCGAGGTGGGGACCAATAGCCACCCCCTCTCCCCACCTTGGCTATTGGGAGCCACCTCGCAGGGGGGTGAGCCACCCCCCGCGAGGTGGGGACCAATAGCCACCCCCTCTCCCCACCTTGGCTATTGGGAGCCACCTCGCAGGGGGGTGAGCCACCCCCCGCGAGGTGGGGACCAATAGCCACCCCCTCTCCCCACCTTGGCTATTGGGAGCCACCTCGCAGGGGGGTGAGCCACCCCCCGCGAGGTGGGGACCAATAGCCACCCCCTCTCCCCACCTTGGCTATTGGGAGCCACCTCGCAGGGGGGTGAGCCACCCCCCGCGAGGTGGGGACCAATAGCCACCCCCTCTCCCCACCTTGGCTATTGGGAGCCACCTCGCAGGGGGGTGAGCCACCCCCCGCGAGGTGGGGACCAATAGCCACCCCCTCTCCCCACCTTGGCTATTGGGAGCCACCTCGCAGGGGGGTGAGCCACCCCCCGCGAGGTGGGGACCAATAGCCACCCCCTCTCCCCACCTTGGCTATTGGGAGCCACCTCGCAGGGGGGTGAGCCACCCCCCGCGAGGTGGGGACCAATAGCCACCCCCTCTCCCCACCTTGGCTATTGGGAGCCACCTCGCAGGGGGGTGAGCCACCCCCCGCGAGGTGGGGACCAATAGCCACCCCCTCTCCCCACCTTGGCTATTGGGAGCCACCTCGCAGGGGGGTGAGCCACCCCCCGCGAGGTGGGGACCAATAGCCACCCCCTCTCCCCACCTTGGCTATTGGGAGCCACCTCGCAGGGGGGTGAGCCACCCCCCGCGAGGTGGGGACCAATAGCCACCCCCTCTCCCCACCTTGGCTATTGGGAGCCACCTCGCAGGGGGGTGAGCCACCCCCCGCGAGGTGGGGACCAATAGCCACCCCCTCTCCCCACCTTGGCTATTGGGAGCCACCTCGCAGGGGGGTGAGCCACCCCCCGCGAGGTGGGGACCAATAGCCACCCCCTCTCCCCACCTTGGCTATTGGGAGCCACCTCGCAGGGGGGTGAGCCACCCCCCGCGAGGTGGGGACCAATAGCCACCCCCTCTCCCCACCTTGGCTATTGGGAGCCACCTCGCAGGGGGGTGAGCCACCCCCCGCGAGGTGGGGACCAATAGCCACCCCCTCTCCCCACCTTGGCTATTGGGAGCCACCTCGCAGGGGGGTGAGCCACCCCCCGCGAGGTGGGGACCAATAGCCACCCCCTCTCCCCACCTTGGCTATTGGGAGCCACCTCGCAGGGGGGTGAGCCACCCCCCGCGAGGTGGGGACCAATAGCCACCCCCTCTCCCCACCTTGGCTATTGGGAGCCACCTCGCAGGGGGGTGAGCCACCCCCCGCGAGGTGGGGACCAATAGCCACCCCCTCTCCCCACCTTGGCTATTGGGAGCCACCTCGCAGGGGGGTGAGCCACCCCCCGCGAGGTGGGGACCAATAGCCACCCCCTCTCCCCCCCTTGGCTATTGGGAGCCACCTCGCAGGGGGGTGAGCCACCCCCCGCGAGGTGGGGACCAATAGCCACCCCCTCTCCCCCCCTTGGCTATTGGGAGCCACCTCGCAGGGGGGTGAGCCACCCCCCGCGAGGTGGGGACCAATAGCCACCCCCTCTCCCCCCCTTGGCTATTGGGAGCCACCTCGCAGGGGGGTGAGCCACCCCCCGCGAGGTGGGGACCAATAGCCACCCCCTCTCCCCCCCTTGGCTATTGGGAGCCACCTCGCAGGGGGGTGAGCCACCCCCCGCGAGGTGGGGACCAATAGCCACCCCCTCTCCCCCCCTTGGCTATTGGGAGCCACCTCGCAGGGGGGTGAGCCACCCCCCGCGAGGTGGGGACCAATAGCCACCCCCTCTCCCCCCCTTGGCTATTGGGAGCCACCTCGCAGGGGGGTGAGCCACCCCCCGCGAGGTGGGGACCAATAGCCACCCCCTCTCCCCCCCTTGGCTATTGGGAGCCACCTCGCAGGGGGGTGAGCCACCCCCCGCGAGGTGGGGACCAATAGCCACCCCCTCTCCCCCCCTTGGCTATTGGGAGCCACCTCGCAGGGGGGTGAGCCACCCCCCGCGAGGTGGGGACCAATAGCCACCCCCTCTCCCCACCTTGGCTATTGGGAGCCACCTCGCAGGGGGGTGAGCCACCCCCCGCGAGGTGGGGACCAATAGCCACCCCCTCTCCCCACCTTGGCTATTGGGAGCCACCTCGCAGGGGGGTGAGCCACCCCCCGCGAGGTGGGGACCAATAGCCACCCCCTCTCCCCACCTTGGCTATTGGGAGCCACCTCGCAGGGGGGTGAGCCACCCCCCGCGAGGTGGGGACCAATAGCCACCCCCTCTCCCCACCTTGGCTATTGGGAGCCACCTCGCAGGGGGGTGAGCCACCCCCCGCGAGGTGGGGACCAATAGCCACCCCCTCTCCCCACCTTGGCTATTGGGAGCCACCTCGCAGGGGGGTGAGCCACCCCCCGCGAGGTGGGGACCAATAGCCACCCCCTCTCCCCACCTTGGCTATTGGGAGCCACCTCGCAGGGGGGTGAGCCACCCCCCGCGAGGTGGGGACCAATAGCCACCCCCTCTCCCCACCTTGGCTATTGGGAGCCACCTCGCAGGGGGGTGAGCCACCCCCCGCGAGGTGGGGACCAATAGCCACCCCCTCTCCCCACCTTGGCTATTGGGAGCCACCTCGCAGGGGGGTGAGCCACCCCCCGCGAGGTGGGGACCAATAGCCACCCCCTCTCCCCACCTTGGCTATTGGGAGCCACCTCGCAGGGGGGTGAGCCACCCCCCGCGAGGTGGGGACCAATAGCCACCCCCTCTCCCCACCTTGGCTATTGGGAGCCACCTCGCAGGGGGGTGAGCCACCCCCCGCGAGGTGGGGACCAATAGCCACCCCCTCTCCCCACCTTGGCTATTGGGAGCCACCTCGCAGGGGGGTGAGCCACCCCCCGCGAGGTGGGGACCAATAGCCACCCCCTCTCCCCACCTTGGCTATTGGGAGCCACCTCGCAGGGGGGTGAGCCACCCCCCGCGAGGTGGGGACCAATAGCCACCCCCTCTCCCCACCTTGGCTATTGGGAGCCACCTCGCAGGGGGGTGAGCCACCCCCCGCGAGGTGGGGACCAATAGCCACCCCCTCTCCCCACCTTGGCTATTGGGAGCCACCTCGCAGGGGGGTGAGCCACCCCCCGCGAGGTGGGGACCAATAGCCACCCCCTCTCCCCACCTTGGCTATTGGGAGCCACCTCGCAGGGGGGTGAGCCACCCCCCGCGAGGTGGGGACCAATAGCCACCCCCTCTCCCCACCTTGGCTATTGGGAGCCACCTCGCAGGGGGGTGAGCCACCCCCCGCGAGGTGGGGACCAATAGCCACCCCCTCTCCCCACCTTGGCTATTGGGAGCCACCTCGCAGGGGGGTGAGCCACCCCCCGCGAGGTGGGGACCAATAGCCACCCCCTCTCCCCACCTTGGCTATTGGGAGCCACCTCGCAGGGGGGTGAGCCACCCCCCGCGAGGTGGGGACCAATAGCCACCCCCTCTCCCCACCTTGGCTATTGGGAGCCACCTCGCAGGGGGGTGAGCCACCCCCCGCGAGGTGGGGACCAATAGCCACCCCCTCTCCCCACCTTGGCTATTGGGAGCCACCTCGCAGGGGGGTGAGCCACCCCCCGCGAGGTGGGGACCAATAGCCACCCCCTCTCCCCACCTTGGCTATTGGGAGCCACCTCGCAGGGGGGTGAGCCACCCCCCGCGAGGTGGGGACCAATAGCCACCCCCTCTCCCCACCTTGGCTATTGGGAGCCACCTCGCAGGGGGGTGAGCCACCCCCCGCGAGGTGGGGACCAATAGCCACCCCCTCTCCCCACCTTGGCTATTGGGAGCCACCTCGCAGGGGGGTGAGCCACCCCCCGCGAGGTGGGGACCAATAGCCACCCCCTCTCCCCACCTTGGCTATTGGGAGCCACCTCGCAGGGGGGTGAGCCACCCCCCGCGAGGTGGGGACCAATAGCCACCCCCTCTCCCCACCTTGGCTATTGGGAGCCACCTCGCAGGGGGGTGAGCCACCCCCCGCGAGGTGGGGACCAATAGCCACCCCCTCTCCCCACCTTGGCTATTGGGAGCCACCTCGCAGGGGGGTGAGCCACCCCCCGCGAGGTGGGGACCAATAGCCACCCCCTCTCCCCACCTTGGCTATTGGGAGCCACCTCGCAGGGGGGTGAGCCACCCCCCGCGAGGTGGGGACCAATAGCCACCCCCTCTCCCCACCTTGGCTATTGGGAGCCACCTCGCAGGGGGGTGAGCCACCCCCCGCGAGGTGGGGACCAATAGCCACCCCCTCTCCCCACCTTGGCTATTGGGAGCCACCTCGCAGGGGGGTGAGCCACCCCCCGCGAGGTGGGGACCAATAGCCACCCCCTCTCCCCACCTTGGCTATTGGGAGCCACCTCGCAGGGGGGTGAGCCACCCCCCGCGAGGTGGGGACCAATAGCCACCCCCTCTCCCCACCTTGGCTATTGGGAGCCACCTCGCAGGGGGGTGAGCCACCCCCCGCGAGGTGGGGACCAATAGCCACCCCCTCTCCCCCCTTGGCTATTGGGAGCCACCTCGCAGGGGGGTGAGCCACCCCCCGCGAGGTGGGGACCAATAGCCACCCCCTCTCCCCCCCTTGGCTATTGGGAGCCACCTCGCAGGGGGGTGAGCCACCCCCCGCGAGGTGGGGACCAATAGCCACCCCCTCTCCCCCCCTTGGCTATTGGGAGCCACCTCGCAGGGGGGTGAGCCACCCCCCGCGAGGTGGGGACCAATAGCCACCCCCTCTCCCCCCCTTGGCTATTGGGAGCCACCTCGCAGGGGGGTGAGCCACCCCCCGCGAGGTGGGGACCAATAGCCACCCCCTCTCCCCACCTTGGCTATTGGGAGCCACCTCGCAGGGGGGTGAGCCACCCCCCGCGAGGTGGGGACCAATAGCCACCCCCTCTCCCCACCTTGGCTATTGGGAGCCACCTCGCAGGGGGGTGAGCCACCCCCCGCGAGGTGGGGACCAATAGCCACCCCCTCTCCCCCCCTTGGCTATTGGGAGCCACCTCGCAGGGGGGTGAGCCACCCCCCGCGAGGTGGGGACCAATAGCCACCCCCTCTCCCCCCTTGGCTATTGGGAGCCACCTCGCAGGGGGGTGAGCCACCCCCCGCGAGGTGGGGACCAATAGCCACCCCCTCTCCCCACCTTGGCTATTGGGAGCCACCTCGCAGGGGGGTGAGCCACCCCCCGCGAGGTGGGGACCAATAGCCACCCCCTCTCCCCACCTTGGCTATTGGGAGCCACCTCGCAGGGGGGTGAGCCACCCCCCGCGAGGTGGGGACCAATAGCCACCCCCTCTCCCCACCTTGGCTATTGGGAGCCACCTCGCAGGGGGGTGAGCCACCCCCCGCGAGGTGGGGACCAATAGCCACCCCCTCTCCCCACCTTGGCTATTGGGAGCCACCTCGCAGGGGGGTGAGCCACCCCCCGCGAGGTGGGGACCAATAGCCACCCCCTCTCCCCCCCTTGGCTATTGGGAGCCACCTCGCAGGGGGGTGAGCCACCCCCCGCGAGGTGGGGACCAATAGCCACCCCCTCTCCCCCCTTGGCTATTGGGAGCCACCTCGCAGGGGGGTGAGCCACCCCCCGCGAGGTGGGGACCAATAGCCACCCCCTCTCCCCCCCTTGGCTATTGGGAGCCACCTCGCAGGGGGGTGAGCCACCCCCCGCGAGGTGGGGACCAATAGCCACCCCCTCTCCCCCCCTTGGCTATTGGGAGCCACCTCGCAGGGGGGTGAGCCACCCCCCGCGAGGTGGGGACCAATAGCCACCCCCTCTCCCCCCCTTGGCTATTGGGAGCCACCTCGCAGGGGGGTGAGCCACCCCCCGCGAGGTGGGGACCAATAGCCACCCCCTCTCCCCCCCTTGGCTATTGGGAGCCACCTCGCAGGGGGGTGAGCCACCCCCCGCGAGGTGGGGACCAATAGCCACCCCCTCTCCCCCCCTTGGCTATTGGGAGCCACCTCGCAGGGGGGTGAGCCACCCCCCGCGAGGTGGGGACCAATAGCCACCCCCTCTCCCCCCCTTGGCTATTGGGAGCCACCTCGCAGGGGGGTGAGCCACCCCCCGCGAGGTGGGGACCAATAGCCACCCCCTCTCCCCCCCTTGGCTATTGGGAGCCACCTCGCAGGGGGGTGAGCCACCCCCCGCGAGGTGGGGACCAATAGCCACCCCCTCTCCCCCCCTTGGCTATTGGGAGCCACCTCGCAGGGGGGTGAGCCACCCCCCGCGAGGTGGGGACCAATAGCCACCCCCTCTCCCCCCCTTGGCTATTGGGAGCCACCTCGCAGGGGGGTGAGCCACCCCCCGCGAGGTGGGGACCAATAGCCACCCCCTCTCCCCCCCTTGGCTATTGGGAGCCACCTCGCAGGGGGGTGAGCCACCCCCCGCGAGGTGGGGACCAATAGCCACCCCCTCTCCCCCCCTTGGCTATTGGGAGCCACCTCGCAGGGGGGTGAGCCACCCCCCGCGAGGTGGGGACCAATAGCCACCCCCTCTCCCCCCCTTGGCTATTGGGAGCCACCTCGCAGGGGGGTGAGCCACCCCCCGCGAGGTGGGGACCAATAGCCACCCCCTCTCCCCCCCTTGGCTATTGGGAGCCACCTCGCAGGGGGGTGAGCCACCCCCCGCGAGGTGGGGACCAATAGCCACCCCCTCTCCCCCCCTTGGCTATTGGGAGCCACCTCGCAGGGGGGTGAGCCACCCCCCGCGAGGTGGGGACCAATAGCCACCCCCTCTCCCCCCTTGGCTATTGGGAGCCACCTCGCAGGGGGGTGAGCCACCCCCCGCGAGGTGGGGACCAATAGCCACCCCCTCTCCCCCCCTTGGCTATTGGGAGCCACCTCGCAGGGGGGTGAGCCACCCCCCGCGAGGTGGGGACCAATAGCCACCCCCTCTCCCCCCCTTGGCTATTGGGAGCCACCTCGCAGGGGGGTGAGCCACCCCCCGCGAGGTGGGGACCAATAGCCACCCCCTCTCCCCCCCTTGGCTATTGGGAGTCATTGTGGTCTCAGAGCCTGTTTTGCATAATGTGAGTAGTATCGTCTCCTCCTGTGGAAATAGTAAACTCTTTCTCAGATGGGTTTGCACCTTCATTGTATTGCTCAGGTAACAATGATATAATTAATTATTAAACATCAAGAGTCGATTGTAATAATTATCAATAATACTGTCAATTAATATTTTCCCATAATATTGATAATTAGTTTAAGTAGATTATGATGTATGGCAAAAATTAATTTTTAATAATTATGTCATTTATTAATATTAATTTTTAATATTAATGATTGCTTTTCTGCCAGCATCAGTTAGTATTGTTTTAAGTAACATTAATTGTTGATATCATTATTATATTATTAATAGTGTTATTATTATTAATACTAATCATTAACTTTTTTAAGCAGTGTTAATATTTAGTATCTTTATTGTCATTGTTAATGTCGATTATTAATATTAATTATTATTATATATATTAATATTAATAATTAATAGACTCATTCCTGATATCCCGTGTGGAGGAAATGATATTCCTCCCAGTATAGCAGAAAGTATACGTTCCTCTGTGATGTTATTCCTAATAACCAGGCGGTAGAGGACAACATAATGGAAACTACCGCAGTGTGTGTACATCCTTTCGGTCATCTTGTTCCTTCCATCCAAAGTGCGAGAGGATGATATTACTCCCAATATCGCAAGGGGCGTGGACCTCCACTGTGATATTTTCCCTCACATCCAGCCGGGAAGAGGAAGATATTATCCCCAAGATCACAGGGTTGTACATCCCCTTGTGATACTGTTCCTTATATCCTGGGATGGGGAAGATAATACTAGTGGCAACATCGCTGGGGTTTTACACACCCACTGTGCTATTGTTCCAAATAACACGATATGACGCCCAGTATCACAGGGGTGGTACATCCTCCTGTGATATTGTTTCTTATATTCAAGGAGAGAGAATGCTATTACTCCCATTATTTCAGGGGTTGTACACACGTCCTGTGATATTGTTCCTAATATCCCGAAGAGGAGAGCATATTACTCTCAATATCTCAGCGGGTGTACACCTCGTTTCTAATATTTTTCATAATATCCAAGATGGGAGAGGATGATAAGACTCCCAATATGCCAAGATGTGTACAGCCGCCTGTGATACAGTTCCTAACATCCAGGTGGGGATAGGATGATATTACTGCCCATATCGATATTTAGCCTACGATCCTGAGGGGAGTGAATGATATTACTCCCAATATCGAAGAAGGTGTACACCCCCCTGAGACACTACACCCAATATCCACGTTAGTACTCCCAATATCCCAGAAGGTGCACACACACCTGTGATAGAGTTCCTAATATCCAGCGGGAAAGAGGCTGATTTTACTTTCGATATCGCAGTGGGTGTACACCGCCCCCAACCCTGGGGTATCGTTCCTAATATCCAGGCGGGAAGAAGATGACATAGATGACAATATCGAAGGGGGTGGACAACTCTTCTGTGATATGGTTCCTGATATCCAGGGGGTGAATGGATGTTATTACTCCCAATAACGTAGGAACCGTACAGTCACCCTGGGATTTTGTCCTTAATAACCACAGGGGAGAGGTGAGATTAATACCAACATTGCAAGGGGTGTACACCCTCCTGTGATATTGTTTCTTATATCCAGGAAAGGAGAAGATGGTATTCCTACCAATATTGAAGAGATATACAACCCCCATGGGATATTGTTCTAAAGATACAGGTTGAAAGAGGATGAGACTCCATCCAATATAACAAGGGGTGTACATCCCACCTGTGATGTGAATCGTAAAACCTAGAAGAGAGAATGACATTGCTTCCAAAAACTCACGGGGTGTACACCCACCCTGTGACATCGTTTCTGTCATCTAAAGGTAGAGATGGTGATACTACTCCCACCACCAGAGAAGGTACACACCCCCCTGTGATATTGTTTCTCATAACTTGGGGGAGAGCATGATATTACTTCCAGTATGACAGTGGCTTGACACCCAGTCTGTGATATTGGTTCTGCACATCAACTCTGTGCCCCTCGTTTCCCATGCGTCCTCCCCACACTTTTGGAACCTCGGGGAAGGCTTTGTCTTTGGGTACAGATGAAGAGACGAAGGGTCTGAGAGGTGAAGCAAGTTTGTTACTGGAAAGTGGTTCCGATCCAGACCCCAAGAGAGGTTTCTTGGATCTCACAGAAGAAAGAATTCGGGGCGAGTCCATAAAGTGAAAGCAAGTTTATTTGGAAAGAAAAGGAATAAAAGCATGGCTACTCTGGCCGGGCGCAGCGGCTCACTCCTGCAATCCTATAACTTTGGGATGCCGAGGCAGGTGGATCACCTGACGTGGTAAGTTCGAGACCAGCCTGGTCCAACATGGCAAAACCGTGTCGCCACTAAAATACAAAAGATTAACTGGGCGTGGTGGCAGGTGTCTGTAATCCCAGCTACTAGGAAGGCTGAGGCAGGAGAATCGCTTGAACCCAGGAGGTGGAGGTTGTAGTGAGCCAAGATCACGCCACTGCATTCCATTTCGGCCAACAGAGCGAGACTCCATCTCAAAAAAAAAAAAAAAAAAAAAAAAAAAAAAGAAAATAAAGAATGGCTGCTCCATAGGCAGAAAGGCACCAAACGTCGCTGGTTGCCCATTTTCATGGTTATTTCTTGATCATACGCTAAACAAGGGTTGGACTATTCATGAGTGTTCTAGGAAAGGGATGGGCAATTCCCAGAAATGAGAGTTTCTGCCCTCCCTTCTTCTGAGACCATGTAGGGAAACCTCCAGATGTTGCCATGGCATCTGTAAACTGTCGCGGTGCTGGTGGGAGTGTCTTGTAGTAGCTAATTCGTTATAATTAGCACATAATGAGCCGTGAGGACAATCAGAGGTCACTCTCGTGGCCATCTTGGGTTTGGTAGGCTTTGGCTAACTTTACTGCAACCCGCTTTATCAGTAAGGTCTTTAGGACCTGTATCTTGTACCGACCTCCTATCTCATCCTGTGACTAAGAATGCCCAGCCTCCTGGGAATGCGGCCCAGCAGGTCTCAGCCTCCCTTTACCCAGCCCCCATTCAAGATGGAGTCGCTCTGGTTCTCGTGCCTCTGACAAGTTGGCCTGGGTTGAGTGTTCCCTAGTGTGTGGTGGTTGGAGCTCTTCCTAGGAGTAAGAGGTATTGTCAATAGGAAACAGGCCTCTGTTAGCCCGGGGGCTGGCACTCTGCCCCATTATATCGGCCTCATTTTAGTGGTGACAAAACTGGGGCTCAGAGACATCAACTCCCTCATCCCGAACCCCCAGACTGTCAGTGGTAGGCTGGGGTTTGAATGTGGGGCTTGAAGACCCATCATCTCCTCTGGTCCCCCAGACTCTGCTGCCCAAGAGGAACAGGATCCCAGGATCCAGGCCCCTCATGGCACCAGCCAGGGTGGGCGTAGATGGGGAGGCAGAGTTCCAAAGCCCCCCGGACTCTGAAGCAGGTCAGGGATCAAGAGCAACCCGGACCTACGGGCCCCACCCCGAGAAGAATGGCTTCAGGCCCGGCCCAGCGGGCAGGAGGTCTGTGTCCTCAGTCAACGTGACGGCGCTTCCGGCTGCTCCAGCCAGGCCGTGCTGTCTTCACGTTTCCAATCATGCGGCCTCCTCTCCAATTCCCAAACCCAACCCACAGAGACAGCGATCTGGGGTCCACGTGAGGTTTGTCAGCAGCTCTGACCCGCTGCTTCCCGCCAGCCCCGCGGCTGGTTCTGGAAAGCTCTCTGCTGCCCCCTGGTGGGGAGGCTTAGGGTAGGGCTCTGGCTGCAAGCATGGGGTCCCAGAACCTCCTGGCTCTGTCACTTCTGCTGGGTGGAAAACCAACCCAGGACTGAACCAGTGACACCTGTGGCGCTCCCAGAACCTCCTGGCTCTGTCACCTCTGCTGGGTGGAAAATCAACCCAGGGCTGAAGCAGCAGATGGTTGCCTGATTCCTTATTATCAGAGCTCCGTCCACTGGCAAGTCTCTCTCCGGGCCTCAGCTTCCCCTTCCATTAAACGAGAGGCTTCGGGATACCAAGGAGGGGTAACTGCTTAGTGAGGATGGGAGGTTTCTTCTGGGGAGATGAATACATTTTGAAACGAGATGGCGTGGGTGGTTGCACAGGACTGTGAATGTACAAATGCCACCACATTATTTGCGTTGAAATAGTTAATTGCATGCGATGTGAAAGTCACCTCATTTAAAGTGTTTAAAAGAGGGGTCTGGGAGAGTGCAGTGTATGTGAGAATCAGGTGGGACACCCACAGTCTCTGAACGTCAGTTTCCTTGCGTAAACTGGCAAAGAGACAGTGTGAACTGTATTCCCTGGGGCCAAGAGATTCCAAGAAGGGAAACCTGGGATTCCTGGGACTGGGATGAGGGCCGGGGGCCGGAAGGGGAGGGGGTGGGTGGGGAGAGCTGGGGGGCAGCCCAGATAAGGCTTTCAATACTGGGTAGCAGCGTCTACACAGGCGGAGATCCCTGCATCTCATTTCCAGCAGGGCTGACCAGTGGCCAGAGGTGGGACTGGCCAGGCTCGGCCCAACCAAGTCTGGGAACAAAGGACACTGAGTGAGGGATCCCCAGGGCCACCCTCACTGGCCTGCGGCTCTCCTGACACCACGAGAGAGCTCCAGGAGCTGACCTTGGGTCCTAATGGGGGACACCTTCCTGGCTGCAGGCTGGCAGGGTGGTGTGGTGGTCAGTGTACTGGGCTCTGCGTGTCCGCCCCTACCTGCTGTGTGACGGTGGGCCAGACACCTAACCTCTCTGTGCCTCTATTTCTTCAATGGCGAACAGGGACACTAGCAGCCCCCACATCCGGGCACAGTGGCCTGAAGGTTAAAGGCAAGGGCGGCTCGAGACCTACAGCAAGAACTCTGAGCAGGGAGAGCAGGGAGCTGCCCAGAGTTCAATCACCATCTCCCCTCTGGCCGCCGAGGAAACCGAGGCTCATGGTGACCTGGCCCAGGTCTGTTGGACTCACGGTCCTTCTCATCCCCAAGATCAGAGGGCTGCCACCAGGGAAGGAGCTGTCCCCTAGACGCAGCCCAGGAAGCACACAGGGAAGGATGCCATTGGGACTTTGGTATGTTTTTGCAAAAAAAAAAAAAAACATTTATTGCTATTTGAACCCTGCTTTTATGCTTCCATTACCCAGAAAATGAGCTACGGGAGACACCAGGAGAGGCAGGAGATCATCCTCCTTGCACAAAACCCACTCCCTCGGATACTGTCCTCAGCGAGGGTGGCTGGAGGCCAACCAGGGGTCCCACCCGCAGAGTGGCAGAGGAGGTAGGTTGACCCTGTGGACGCTGAGCTCTGTGGCGAAGGTCCTGGCCTTCTGGTAGAAGAAGAGCCACTTCTCGCAGTCCAGGAGGAAGTTGTGGGAGATGGTGGCTGGCCGCGTGTACATCTTCAGCTGTGCCTTCTTGTTGCCCAGGTCGACGGCAGCTGCCAGTGCCAGCTGGTAGTACCCGGCTGCATCAAACGGATCCTGAAGGGGGCAGGTCATGGTCAGCAAAAGGGGGACTCGGAGCCCGTCTACCCAGAGGCCGTTCCTGTCTCCAGGTCATTCCACATGTCCATCCGATGCTGGCTCACCCCATGAGCCCCGAAGCCTGTGACACTGCTGTGGTCTCAGCTGCAGGAGGTGGGGACGACCCTGACACCCCTGGAAGCCTTCCTGACTGTCCCTACGCCCCACTCACCCCAAGCCTCCTGCCCCAGTGCCACCCTCTCTGCAGGCAGTGGCTGCTTTCCCCATGGGCTGAGGTCAGGGCAGATCCTGCCTGCTCTGAGAGTTCCATGCAGGACCCGTGGCTCCAAGCCACAGCAGGGCCACTGCGTTGAGTGACGCAGGCTCCCCTCTGGCCCCTGTCCATGCTGACCATTTCCAGGCCCTCCACGGGCCAGGCCAGGTACAAAACCATGTCACAGGTGTCCTCTCTGGCAATGTTCCCTGAAATATTGACGGAGTGTGACTCCCCAGACATCCACTCCCATTTTCAATGCGTCTTTGGCTCAAACTCACCATCCCTGGGTTGGGATGCCGCCTCCCAGACCTCCTCCTTGACCCTCCCATCCCCCACCCGGCTTCTCCCCAGGCACCTCCTCCACATGGGGGTCACCCAAGGGACCTCTCTAAGACCCATGCCTGGCCTGTCCCTCTTTACCATCTCAAGATGGCTCCCAGGGCCAATGACAGAGTCCAAGATGCAGCAGTCCATTCCCTCACTGCCCCGCCCCACACACAGAGCAGGGACGTGAGAAGACCCCGAGTCACCGCCACTGCTCATCCAATGCCCCCTGGCCCAGCCGAACACTGGACTCTGTGCTGGGTGCATGGTTGAGCCTAACGTCCTTGCTTCCAGTCTGAGGGACCCGGGAGTGAACACTGACCACACAGGGTGGCCCGGGCTGTGGCAGAGGGAAGCCCAGGAGGCCCCAGACTCAGCCGGGGGTGGAAGGCAAAGGCTTCCTGAAGGGGTGGGGGCTTCCCAACTAAACAGGAAGGAGCCAGCCAATGCATATGTCTCTGCGTGTGCCTGTGCATGTGAATGTGCGTGTTTGTGTTCCTGTGCGTGCATGTCCCTGTGTGTGTGCCTGTGTGCATGCCTCTGTGTGCACGTCTGTGTGCGCGCGCCTGTGTGTGCGTGTGCCTGTGCCTGTGTGCATTTGCGTGTGCATTTCCATGTGCCTGTAGTGAGTGACAGCCTGAGCCAGTAAACACCTAATCCACCCTATTCCAGGGCTCACTCTCATGTGTAGAGTAAAAGGGACCCCATTTTAGAGGCAATTGGCATAGATGCCCATTTACTCCTGCTTCTCTGCCAGCCTTCCAGGTCCCATACAGCCTGGCTTCTTCTCCCACTCCTCTGGGCCCTGGGTCCAGAGCCTCCTATACATGGAGGAGGGTGTAGCCTTGGAAAGACACCGCCCTTGGGGAATTCCAAGGGGGCCTCCCTGTGGGAAGCTGGCCTGTGCTGACAGCATAGTCACGATGAGGCCCAGAGGGCTGTGCATGGGAAGGAGGACTGTGCATGGGAAGGGGGACTGTGCATGGGAAGGAGGACTGTGCATGGGAAGGAGGGCTGTGCATGGGAAGCAGGGCTGTGCATGGGAAGGAGGACTGTGCATGGGAAGGAGGGCTGTGCACGGGAAGGAGGACTGTGCATGGGAAGCAGGGCTGTGCATGGGAAGGAGGAATGTGCTACTTGGCGCTTTCCTTTCTCCTGGACAGGCGGAGTGGGCGGCAGGCTTGACCAAGAGAGATAAAGGCCTCTTCTGGGACGCCCGTCCCCCTGGGTCCCAGGCGTGCCCCTGAGCCGTGAACAGCGTCCCCCTGGGCCTGATACTTGGCACCTCCCTATCTGGCTGGGACTTGGGAGGCCACAGAAACCACGTCTGACCACCAGGTGTCGCCAGTACTGGGCGGGGGCCTCGCGGGCAGCCCCAGGCCTGCGGTGGGGTATACGGGGCAGGGTCTTAGGTCCGCCCCAGCTCCTCATGTTGTTCTAAGGCCCCCAAGATCTCGGCCCCTGGACTGGAGTGCCCTGGCCCCTCAGCCCGTAAGGAGCACTGACACGAGGCTGGTGTGATGCTAAGGAGGGGCGGTGTCCGCTGGGCAGATGGGTGGAGACACCACAGGTCTCAGTCTGCCAATCCCAGCTCTCCACCCCTGCAGGGCTGGGGGCAGAGGGAGCACAGCACCTCCCCTCGAGACACACCCGACCTAACAAGGCCTCAGCCTGGCTGGCTGGGGCCCCGCCCCACTGCACCTGCCCTGAGCTGGGGTTTCCCTGTCTGTGAACTCAATGGTAAGACACTGGTCCCACCCCACCCTTCCTGAGTGATGGGAAGATTCAAGGTGTCTCGGGACTCCAGGAAGGAGTTGCTCAGTGCAGGCTGGCACCCTGGGCAGGCTTCCTAGAGGAGGCGCCAAGATTTGGGTTGGATCTTGCAACGTGGATTCAATGTGAGGATGATGGCGTCCTCTGAAATGTCACTCTCCCGACCCTGTTTTCTTTGTTAAATGCACCTTGACACTTGACTGTCAAGACTCAGCTTTGGTGTCACCTCCTCCAGGAGGGCCCCCTGACTACAATCCCCCTTCTTTACCCAGAGGCCACCATTGCCCACTCATGTGTCAGCCTCCCTGGCTGAGACTGAGTTCTTGAGGGTGGGGCCTGGCCATCTGGGGAGCTGGGTTTTACCTGCTAACCTTGCCGGCTCCTCCAGCTGGGTGTAGAGCTCCAGGGAGGCCACTGGGCCATTCCTAAGAAAGGCTGGAACCCAGGCCTCTGGGGTCCGGATGGAGATCCCACTCCAAGGGGGCCAGGAACACCCCGAGCCCTGCCCCTCCCCACCCACCTTCAGGTCGTAGAAGATGATGTCACCGAGCACCAGGTACACCTTCACGTAGTAGAGGGTCTCCTCGTCGAACTCCAGCGGCGAGTTGCAGAGCTAAACGGCCTTGAGGTAGAAGTGCTCCCCCAGCTTGCCATGGCCCAGCCAGTGGTGCAGGGCGGCCAGCCCGTGGTAGGCCACACGCTCGTTCGGCCGGTCCCCTGGGGTGCAGGCCAAAGGGGCAGGTGTGAGGATGTGGTTCTCTGGGGCAGGGAGGGAACATGCCCCTCAGGAGCAGGTATACAGACCCCCAGGCAGCACACGTGGCTTGTCTCCAGGCACCTGTGGTCACCTGGGCAGCTCTGGCCATTCCCTTCCAGGTTCCCAGACTCACTTTTCCATCTGCAAAGCAGAACTAATAAGGCCTGCCCCTGTCTACTGAGAGGCTTTGGCAAAGTCGGACTTGGATGGCCCAGTTCTGTGCCTACACATAGCCACCTGCCTTTGCTCACTGGTTTTAACCAGGGGAGCCCAAAAGCCATGCAGTGCAGGTGCTCCCGGGCTCCCCGGCTCCAGGCAACCCACAGACGTGACATCCGACTCCTCCTGGGTGTGTCATGATCAGAGCCCCCTACCTTGGGGAGTCAGCTGCACACCTACTGTGTACTGGGCCACGGGGCACAAGGCGCTGGGGCATGTGGCCTGCCTAGGGTTCCCTGTCTCTGCAGGGGGACAAACGACTCTGGCACAGCACCAGGGGATGCACGGCCTTAAGGGGCAGACTGCTGGAAGGGGAACTGGGATTTTATCAGCCAGAGAGCCGTGTGGTTGATGACGGTGGGAAGGGCACAAGAGAAAGGGAATGTGCCACTCAGCCTGACACATACAGGGACCAACGAGATGCCTGGGATGTCTGGAAGGCAGAGGGCACACTGGGCGGCCCTTGTGGTCAGCAGCGGGAACAGGCAGAGGAAGCAGAGCTCAGTCAGACAGGGAGCTCTGCACTGCCTGAGAGACCTCGGGCTGTGCCCCACAGCCGGACGGGGAAGCCAGTTGGGCAGAGCTGCCTGCCTGGACAGGAGACCAGGAAAATCCAGCAGCTGTTTCAGCTCCTGGCCTGCAGACCTGGAGGCTGGGCTCTGGCAAAGTGTGGGTCCTGGCAGGGTGGGGGCTCAGGGGACTTACCCAGAGTGATGCTGAGTGCTAGGACGATGTGGGCAACCTCCAAGTCCTCCTGGGGCTCCTCCAGTGTGGCCAGCAGTGACACCAGCTTGTTGCACAGCTGTAGCTGCAGCTCCACCTTGCGGTTGCCCGTAGTCACTGCCAGGGGCAGGGCCCGGTCCTACCACACAGGCAGGTGGGGTCAGGTTTCCCGCAGCACCCACCTTGCCCAGCGCCCTCCTCAGAGCTCAAACATGTGCTTGGAGCTTCCCACACCCCAGCTACCCCTGCACCTCGACACAGCTCTGTGCTCTGGGATAACACACAGTTCAGACATCCAAGTTGGGGGCTGAAGAGTCACCTGAGGCCCATCCAGCTACACCCGATAGCCTCAGACCAGCCTCTCCCACCTGGGCACCGGGGGTCTGACTGGGGGGAGCCAGCACTCCTCTCTGCTCTAAAAACACCACATTGATCTGTGCCCAGGGCTGAGCCACACCGTGAGCTCAGAGGAAGGGAGAAGCCGCCCCACTTCGGGGTGCATGCAGACCTGGGTCTCCCACTGATATGCTGTGTGTCCTTTGGCATGTCCCTGTGCCTCTCTGAGCCTCAGTTTCCTCATCTGGAAGATGGGGACAGGACTTCCCACTCAGGGTTGCTTGAGGTCATCAGGTACAAGGGTAGAGCCATTGTCACGTCCAGGCCCCAAGCGTTTGTCCCAGGCAGGGGCATGGTCAATATCATTCCAGGTGAGACCACTTGGAAATTAATCATGTGCATGGGTGGCCCTGCCTCCATTTGGGAGGCCTCTACCCTGCCACACCTGTGCCTCAGCCCTCCAGGTGCCCCACTGAGGCCCACCCACATCAGCCCACAGGCCAGCTCACCCGGTAGAAGGACAGGCCTTCCTCCCGCTCCCAGGCCCCATTGAAGAAGATGTCTCCAGCTGCCTCAAACAGCTCCAGCCCCAGGTTGGGGTCGCCTGTGTACAGGGCCACATTCTGTGCCACCTGAAAGGAGACAGAAGTTCCCTCAAGACCCACACCTAGCGAGGTGGCTACGCGCACCTTTGCCAGGCTCCTTCCTCTCACACACTACAGGTACACTTGAGCATTTTTCAGACCTTGTGCATTAGGGCTGCCCCCACCACTGGCATGAGGACAATGAACTGATGCTCCTGAGTGCCAGGAGGTGACTGAGCAGCTGCAGCCCAGGAGCCCGACACCTATGAATCCTACCAACAGGGCTAGCCCTAGCCCACTCCCCCTACACTCAAACCAGTCTCCGTGGCCCCCAGATTGCTGGGAGCCCAGCCCCTGGCTCCTTTCTGCGTTGCCACATCCCCGCCACATCAGCAGTGTTTGTGGGTGGGCCTGGTCCCCTCTTGGCCATGAGCTCTTCATCCCTCTCCTCAGCTCAAGGAGGTATATAGCAGGTGCTCAATAATGAAAGCTTCATCAGGCTCGTGAGCTTCACAATTTGTTCCAGATCACACTGTGTTTGGGAAAGCCTCTGAAAACAGCCACTATGATAGATTCATTTTATAAGGAGATGTGCCACATGTCGCTTGGAGCAAGTTCTTCTGTGTGTTAATTGAGTGGTCACATTATTTGAGCATGTGCTGTATACCAGCAGGTGCTATGCACTGTGAGGGGCCGCGCCTCTGCCCTCAGGGAGAAGATGCTGGCCACCGGCGGAGGATGTGAGGGAACCAGTTGGAGGGAGGGAAAAGGCACACAACAGGTGCTCAGCAGTGGCTTAGGAATGAGTGGATGGATGGATGAATGGATGAGATGTAGACACATGGATGGATGGACGGGTGTGTGGATAGATGAATACTTGGATGGATGGATGGATGGATGGATGGATGGATGGATGGATGGATGGATGGATGGGTGGGTGGGTGGAATGATGTGTGTATGTCTGTATGTATGTATGCGTGTGTAGATAATGTATGGATGGGTGGAGGGTAGATGATGTAGGTACATGTGGATGGATAGATGGTGGATAGACGAAGGTATGGATAAACAAATGGACAGATAGATGTATGGAGGGATGGATTAATAGGTAGATTGGTGGGTAGATGGATGAATGATGGATGGATGAATGGACGAACAGGTGAATTGATGGATGGGTGAAAGGATGGATGATGGATGGATGGATGAATGGATGGGTGAACGGATGGGTGGATGGATGATGGATGGGTGGAAGAATGGATGGGTGGATGAATGGATGGATGATGGATGGATGGAAGGATGAACAGGTGAATGGATGAATGATGGACGTATGGATGGATGATGGATGGATGGATAAATGGATGGATGATGGATGATAGATGATGGATGGATGGATGGATGGATGATTGATGGATGGAAGGATGAACAAGTGAATGGACGGATGATGGAAGGATGAATGGACGGATGGATGGATGAACAGATGAATGGATGGATAGACGGGTGAATGGGTGGATGATAAAAGGATTGATGAATGATGGATGGATGAATGGATAGATGGATGAATGATGGATGGAAGGATGAACAGGAGGCAAGTGGATGGATGATGAAGTATGGATGATGGATGCATGCATAATGAATGGATGGATGGATGGATGGATGGAAGGATGGATGGATGATGGAAGGATGGATAGATGATGGAAGGATGAATGGATGGATGGATGTACAGATGAAAAAGTGAATGGATGGATACACGGGTGAATGGATGGATGATAAAAGGATGGATGAATGATGGACGGAATAATGGACACGAATGGATGATGGATGCATGGATGGATAAATGGATGGATGGATAAATGGAAAGATGGACTGATGGAAGGATGAACAGATGAATGCATGGATGATGGAAGAATGGATGGATGGATGGATGGATGAAAAAGTGAATGGATGGATACATGGGTGAATGGATGGATGATAAAAGGATGGATGAATGATGGATGGATGGACAGTTGGATGATGGATGATGGATGGATGGATGGACAAATGGATGGATGGATAAATGGATGGACGGATTGATGGAAGGACGAACAGATGAATGCATGGATGATGGAAGAATGGATGGATGGATGATGGATGGATGGATGGAAGGATGAGCAGGCGGGTGGATGGATGATGAAAGGATGGATGGATGGAAGAATGAAGAGGTGAATGGATGGATGATGGAAGGATGGATGGAGGCATGAACAGATGAATGGATGGATGGACGGCTGAATGAATGGATGGATGGACGGGTGAATGGATGGATGATAAAAAGATGAATGATGAATGAATAGATGGACAGGTGAATGGATGGATCATGGATGGATGGAAGATGGTTGGATGGATAGAAGGATGAACAGCTGAATGGATGGATAATGGAAAGATGGATGGAAAGATGGATGAAAGGATGGATGGATGGAAGGATGGAAGGATGGATGAATGGATGGACGAACAGGTGAATGGATGGATGAAGAAGTGAATAGATTAATGAATGATGGATGGATGGATGGATAGAAGGATGAACAGTTGGATCGATGATGGAAAGATGGATGGAAGGATGGATGAACAGGTGAATGGATGGATAAAAAGATGGATGGATGATGGATGATGGATGATGGATGGATGGATGATGGATGGGTGGAAAGACGAACAGATGAATGGATGGATGATGGAAGGATGGATGATGGATGGATGGATGGATGGATGGATGGACCCACAGGTGTATGGGAAGATGATGGAAGAATGGATGGATGGATGGATGGATGGATGGATGATGGATGGATGGAAGGATGAACAGGAGGATGGATGATGGATGGATGGATGGATGGACAGATGGATGGATGATGGAGGGATGGATGGACAAAGGGATGGATGGATAAATGATGGATGGATGGACGGAAGGATGGATGATGGATGGATGGATGATGGATGGGTGAATGGAAGGACCCACAGGTGTATGGGAAGATGATGGAAGAATGGATGGATGGATGGTGGATGGATGGATGGAAGGATGAACAGGTAAATAGATAGATGACGGAAGGATGAATGGATGGGTGGATGGACAGGTGAATGGATGGATAGACGGGTGAATAGATGGATGATAAAAGGATGGATGAATGACGGATGGATGAAAGGATGGATGGATGATGGATGGATGGATGGAAGGATGAACAGGTAAATAGATGATGGAAGGATGAATGGATGGGTGGATGGACAGAGAGTGAACAGCACAGGGGTCGTCCTGCATCCCTTGCCACTCACCTGGATGTACAGGTCCACCAGCTCGCTCTGTCGCAGGATGTAATAGATCTTCCCTGCTTGCAGCCAGGCATGTGCCTCCTTCTCTTTCTTCTGGAGGTCAATGAAAATTCCCAGACTTCGTTTGGTGTAGTCCAGAGAGGATTTGTAGGCCCTGGAATCACTGGAATCAGACACAGGTGTCAGAACAAGGGCTCTCATCCTCCTGGAACCAGTCTGCCTCCTCTCGTGGGTCTGGTGACAGATGAATCTGGAATGTGGGGACTGGGAACGGCCCTCTTGTGTGTGCAGTGTTCTGCCCTTCCCAGGCTGCTGGGAGGGCCAGGGTGAACACACACGGCATGGAAAAGATGAAGCACATCCTTCTGAGGGAATCGAGCATCATGCTGCCCTGTGGCAGGAAGAGTGTGCTAGTCCATCTCCCCTGCCTCCCAGACATGGCCTGTGTCTTCTCCAAACGCACCAGGAGCCGTTAGTGTTCAGAGGCTATCTAGGCCGATGGTTCTCAAGGTGTGCAGGCATCACAGTCACCCAGAGGCCTGTCCTTATAGCTTACTGGCCCTGCCCCCAGAGCTTCTGGCTCCACAGGCCTGGGGCAGGCCCTAGAACTCCCACTTGCCACAGGCTCCTAGGTGACATGGATGCTGCTCTGCTGGTCCAGGGACTACACTTTGAGAAGCATGGCTCTAGCACACTGGCCCATTTTCCTTCTGTGAACCTGAGGCCAAGACTGGAGCCAGTCTCCCAGGTCCCCATGGAATCTGGCCCCTTCCCTCCTCTCTCAGTAAGTCCAACACTTGAGGGGCTGTGACTGCAGCAATGTCACCAGGCCCAGTGGGTGGGGTGGCCAGGGCCATGGTTACCCCACCAGGTCAGCATGCTCGGGGGAAGCCGAGTGGGCCACATATGGGACGTGAGACCTTGAAACCCTGCCCCGGGGAAGCAGGTGACACAATTGGCTCTGTCTTCTGTGGGAGAGAAGCCACAGGTGGCTGCTGTGGTCACATTTAAGGGGACAGATGAAGGCCAGGAGTGAAGACTCGGGGCAGGCAGAGGTCAGATGACAAAGGCCACCATAGTAGGAAGAACAGCCCAGAGTGCAGGTGCACGTACTGCCTCTGCTGGGGTTGAGATGACCTTTGACCCAACAAGGGAGACTCAAGCTGGGACTCACAAGCCAGCAGCAGCCCTGGGACGACCCCAGACCCACCAGCTCAAAGCATCTGATGCCAAGGAACCAAATGATCCAAAGGAAAGGGGCTGAGGAGGCCCTGGGCCAGCTTCCCTGTGCCCCCCTCCCTGCCACCCCTACCCCCTTGCACCCCTCCACACCCCCACCACTGCAAAGCCTGTCCTCACCACTAGGTGCCCAGGGACAGGTAGAGCTGACTGGTGGTGTCCAGGAGCTGCCCTCTCCAGCACCTGGTCGGCCACCTTGCGGGCAAGGGAGAGCTGGAACTCGTGGTAGATGACACACTGGGTCTCGCTGGGCATGACGACGCTGTAGAAGCAGCACAGCCGCTGGACGGCCCGCAGCTGGCCTGGGCAGAAGACAAAATGGAAGACGTCAGCCTCCCAGCATCGAAGCGAGGCTGGCTGGGTTCAGAGGCCCCTGCTCTGTGCTTGTCTCTTTCACACCTCTGTGAACCTGGGCCCCATAGGCGGGGAGCCTGGGCTCAGACAGGCCATGCACCTGTGCAAGGGCAGGCGCCGAGCACACCGTGACATGGGCACAGCTTGGTGCACATGCTCATCGTACAGGCCGGCCTTCTTTACAACTCCCAGGGCCGAGGTTCTGGCCAGGCTCGGCCTCTGCACCAGGCCATCTATTTCTGCTTCACAAAGCCCCTCTGGCCAGGACCAGGGCCACCTTCAGCCTGAGATGATGAGACCAGGGACACAAGTAACCCCTGTCGCAGATGGAACCCTGAGACAGCAAAGCCAAGCATCACGTCTGCCACACACGGCATCATGTTGGGGGAATGGGGTTCAAAGCCGGCCCCTGGCATTTCCACACATGCTTCTCTCATGCAACAAGGCTCCAAACCCACAGGCTCGCTGGCCTCTCCCAAAGCCAGGGCGCTGGGAACGGTGGAAAGCTTCTGATTTTCTAGTGTCAGAAACATTCTGAAGATTAACAAAGGAAACCAGGTACGCCGAATGGACATCTGTCACACACGCCCCCCAACAACAGCTGAATACACAGTCCTCTTGAGCGCCCATGGGACATTCCCCATGACAGACCATGTGCCAGGCCACAAAATGAGCCTCAGTGAAGGGAGAAGGACTGAGACCAAAGCAGAGGTGTTCTTCAGCTGTACTGGCACGAAACTGGAAATCGACAGTCAAGGAAACGTGGGAAATTCAAAAATATGTGAAAACTACACACTCCTAAACAACCAGTGAGTCAAAGAGACCATCAGGGAAACTGAAAATTAATTTGAAAAGAATACAAACAAATGCACAGCCCGGGCCAGCACGGTGGCTCATGCCTCTCATCCCAGCACTGTGGGAGGCCGAGGCGGGAGGATCGCTTGAGTCCAGGAGTTTGAGATCAGCCTGGGAAACATGGTGAAACCCTGTCTCTATAAAAAAAAATACAAAAATTAGCCGGGTGTGGTGGTGCACATCTGTAATTCCAGCTACTCAGGAGGCTGAGGCATGAGAATGACTTGAACCTGGGTAGAAGTTGCAGTGAGCCAAGATTGCACCACTGTACCCCAGCCTGGGCAATAGAGCAAAACTTAAAAAAAAAAAATAGCACAGTGTATCAAAAACACCAAGATGTAGCTAAGGCAGTGCTGAAAGGGAAATTTATAACTGTAAATGTCTACATTCAAAGAAAGAAAAAAAATCTTAAATCAAAAGCCTAACTTTCCACCTTGAGAAACTAGAAAATGAACTAAACCCAAAGTGAATAAAAGGAAGAACATAATAAATGTGAGAGTGGAAATGGGAAGTAAAAATATAGAGAATGGAAAAACAAAAGAGATAATCAACAGAACCAAAAGTGGGTTTTTTGAAAATAATAACAAAAGTGACAAATCTTTCACCAGACTGACCAAGAAAACAAAGATGGGGCACAAACGACTAAAATCAGAGACTGAGCACCATGGCTCACGCCTGTCATCCCAGCACTTTGTGAGGCCGAGGGGGAAGGATCGCTGAGGCCAGCATTCAAGACCCCCCTGGGAGAACATGATGAGACCCCATCTCTAATAAAAATAAACAAACAATTATAAACCCAAGTTTCTAAAATCAGAAATGAAAGAGGAAACATGATTGCCGACCTGACAGAAATAAAAGGATTCCATGAAAACACTACGAACAATTGTACACCAAGAAGCCAGACCATCTAGACACAACAGCCAAACTCCTAGAAGGACACAAACTACCGAAAGTGACTCAAAAATGACCCCAAGGAAGCATGTGGGGTGTCAGCCCCGCCCTCGGTCTCCTCGATCGTTCAGCCCAGGGTGGGGAGACAGGGAAGCATGATTCCCGTTCCCTGGCCTGCATTTCCAAGTCTGAATCCCCCAGCACCCAGGGGAGGGCCTCGTAGGAGGAGGTACCACAGGCTATTGTGCCAGGAGCCACTGGAGGCTGCAGTGGGGGTTGGGGAGCTGGGTTCCTGGAGGGTCTCCTTCCAGTCACAGAATGTCCCTGGGGAAGAAGCCTGGGTCTGAACCCCCCAACCTTCCTTGGGCAGATGTGTGGGACCGGGGCCCCTTCACACGGTCCTTTCCAAAATCTCATCACTCCTAGGGCCAAGAGTGGGTGCCAGGCCTGTGCTGGGAAATGAGCAGATTCATATTTGGGCACAGCCCCTGGAGCTCTGGTCCAGGCCACAGGAGGCACCTCTGAGTGGTGTCACTATGCCATGACAAAGCACTGCAAGGCAGAGGGGACTCAACAGTATCCCTTGTCTCAGCCATTTCCCTGCACTCAACTTCCTCATCTATTCTCTGCGGCCTAGATTTCGGACAGCCCTGCCCAGCTACTGTCCGTTCACTGCTCGGTCTGCAGTGACTGTTCGATAGCACTCCGTGGCTCCCCAGTGCTCTTAGGGAAAAGGCCAAGCCACAGCCTGAGGCCCCAGGCCCTGCTTAGCTCTCCAGAAGAGCTTCTCACCATCCAGCACCCAACCTAACCCCTCCCAACTCTGCACCTCCCTGCATAAGCCCTGTTCACTCACCCCCACTCACACCCCACTCATCCCCGCTCACACTCCCACTCACTCACCCCCGCTCACACCCCACTCATCCCCGCTCACACTCCCGCTCACTCACCCCCACTCACACCCCACTCATCCCCGCTCACACTCCCACTCACTCACCCCCACTCACACCCCACTCATCCCCGCTCACACTCCCGCTCACTCACCCCCGCTCACACCCCACTCATCCCCGCTCACACTCCCACTCACTCACCCCCACTCACACCCCACTCATCCCCGCTCACACTCCCGCTCACTCACCCCCACTCACACCCCACTCATCTCCGCTCCCACTTCCGTTCACTCACCCCCACTCACACCACACTCATCCCCACTCACACCCCACCAATCCTCGCTGACTCACCCCCACTCGCTCACCCCTGGGCCTTCACACAGGCTACACCACCAGCCCCTCATCCACACCTATTACTTGACTAAATCCTCTCAACCCTCTGGTCCCAGACTAAAGAGGCTTCCCTAACCCGGGGCCAAGTTCTGCCCCGCCATCACGCCACTCACCCTTTTGTGGCTTCTCTGGCCTGAAGCTCACATTCCCACCCTCAGCACCTCCCTCCCGAGGACCCCACAAGCCCCTTTGGTGGGTGGGGCCTGGCACACTCAGCACGAGCTGCTTTTGCGTGAACTGCTCTGTGGCTTTGGCCAATCACCCACCCCTGTGTCCTCTGTGAAGTGGGATGACCGGTGCACAGGGCTGCCGAGATACCAAGCAAACACAGGCACAAGAACTGGCATTCAGGGCCTGGCTCATGGAGGGGCCCCAAGTCCTAGCTCAGCACAACATGCCTTGATCCCAGGGTTATGTCTAGGGATTCCCAGCACGCAGGACTTTCCGTGCTCAAGGCAGGATGGTCCCTGGGCAAACCAGGGAGAGCTGCCTGCCTCAGTAGGGTACAGAGGGGCTGGCCCTGCATGGGAACGGCCTGTCTCCAGGGCGTTTGCCAACATCTGCTGCTGGCCATGACTCAGCGCTTTCGATGGTGGTAAAACCACCACTTGTTTCCGAATCACAAACCCCAGGTGTGCCCTGACCCAAGTGGCCCCAGAAGGCGCACAGGAGGAACTGGGGCACTCACTCTCCACGTGGTCCATCTCCACGGCGACCAGAAGGGCCCACTCGTAGTAGCCCTTGCACTGCTGGGCCGGGCCCTGGCGGGTGAAGAGGTAGCCCAGGAGTATGTGGGTGAAGTCCCGGCCACACTCCCCACAGGGAAGCCTCGAGAACAGAAGTACAGCCTCCAGGAGGTAGTGCTGGGACAGCCTGCTGGCACCCACGTGCAGGCACAAGGTCCCAAAGTTGGCCAGCACCACTGCCTGGTTCCTCCGCTGGCCCAGGTGCCAAACCACCCGTAGGGCGTGGTAGTAGCCCTCGGCTGCCTGCCTCGTCTGGCCCGTCCTCTTCAGAGCCACGGCCACCAATGTTGGCAATCACACCCTCCTGGTCCTCGCTGACCACCACTGCATCCTGGACAGACTGCAGGATGTTCAGGGCCACCAGGCTCTGCCTATGAAGCACATGCAGCCAGGCCAGGGCCACCAGGAAGTCCACGATGGCACGTACTCCGGCAACAGCACTGGCTTCCACCGCCTGCGTCATGAAGGTGATGGCTGGGCCATGGTAGCCATAGTGGCTGTAAGGGCGTTCTGGAGCACCAGGTTCACGTTCCTCAGCGAACCAGCCAGCGAGTCCTGTGTCCTCAATGAGGCCACCTTGACACAGTTCAGCACCAGGTGGGGCAGGCACTCGCGGCTGTAGATGTCAGCCAGGAGTAGGCAGCAGTCTGAGAGCCACGCAGCGTCTGGGGCAACCGAGTCCCTGTGCAAAAACAACAGCTGCTCTAGGAAGGGCAGGGCCTCCTCAGGCTGCTTGAGGTGCACGTGGTGCCTGGCCAGCAGGAAGCAGGCCCGGGCCTAGGCCTGCTGGCTCTGGCCACCCACCGCTCACTGCAGCACCAGCTGCAGTACCTCCCCGTCCGCCTCGGTGCTACAGATGTGGCCAGGGGTCCCCAGGAGCAGGGCCATGGCTCTGGGAACCACCTGTGTACACTTCTCCCGGTTCTGCTTCCAGTAAATGCCGGCCAGGTTGGCGTACACAGCCACCACCAGGAACAGGTCCCCGAAGCTGCCCTCCAGGGCCCCCAGTGTTTCCTCCAAGTACACCAGGGCCTGGGACAGCTTGAGCCTCCTGCTGCACAGCCACCCCAGAAGGAAGCAGAGCCTGGCCAGGGCCATGAGGAGGCCACCTTTCTTGGCCGCCCCTTGGGCCTGTGCCAGGCGCCCAGTCAGCTCCTCCTCGTCGCTAAAGCTGCTGAACATGCTGCTCAGCCATGGCAGCGCCAGGTTGTACAGGCCATAGAAGCTGGCCTTGAATCCAGAGGTGTTCAGGAACAGCAGCAGTGAGCTCATGGCCTCTGGATCCTCCCAGTTGTCCTCAGCTTCCAAGCAGAAGGAGGGCTCCTCGGGGTCCTGCAAGCTCACGTTGCTGGATGCTACACAGAGACCCCAGGACGCTGGCTCCTGGGGGCAGCCTGGGCAGGTCTTGCATTGTTCCAGAACATTCTTCACCTTCGGCAGGGTCTCCTGTGGCTCCAGGCCCAGGCAAGGTGGAGGTATTTCTGCAAATCACAAAAACACCTAGACAGATTAGAGTCCAACAGTGAGTCCTTGGTCCACTTGGGGCAGGATCCCCGCATCCCCGTCCTCTGTGTCCCTGGCGCAGCTTGCCATGAGCCCTTGAGAATTATGCGCAATGCAAACCCAGGGTCTGGAGCACGTATGAACTCCGGGGACACAGAGAACACGCAGGCCCGTGGCCCTGCTACAAAATCACCTACAAAATCACTCTCCTACAAAATTGACTCTCCTACAAAATCACCCTCCTGTCCTGCTTTGTCGCCCACCTGATAGCATGGTTTTAGGAGACTATGTCAGCTCAGTGATCCCTCAGAGACGCCTTTCCCTTTAGATAGAATCAAAGCCTTCTAACTGGACCCATGTATATGCAGCACTACAACTACAAATGTAACTTTTGTCAGCATATTGGGCCCCCCGGTGGGGTACAGGAATCCATGAAATCCTCAACAGCCAATCAGAGCTATTGATCAGCTCAAAAGCTGCTATGCAAAATTGGTAAAGCCACCGACGGCACAGGACAGGGGTGTTGTACCCATGTACCCAGCTCCGTGCAGGGAAACGGACCATCCCTGCAGGAAGGATGGGAAAGCTTCCAGGCCCCTGTGGCCACCTTCACCTTGGATGGTCTGAAAACCTGAAGCCCACGGTTCCTAAAGGGTTAACAAAGGCCAGACTGCTCAAGCAGCCCACTGGTGTCTGTTGGTTTTGGTGGATTCCTAGCCAAAGCCCCCTCCCAGAGGTGAGCAAACAAGTGCATTTCCTATTGGAAAACCTGGGATGAAAGGAGGCATTACTGGGAAGGGAAAAACTAGATTTAAACAGACTCTCTGTTTCAAGCTCACATGTAAAACTATTTTCAATACAAACTGTCTCCTTATTCATCTGTAAAGCCTTGGAATTAAAAAAATAAATAAATATGATTTAGAGGCAAATGTGACTTGACTACACTAGATTAGCTAAGAAATCTCCCCCACCCGGCAGAGGCACAACGCCCCTCCCAGCCACTACCCTGGCCTCCGGGGCAGCTGGAGAGCCACGTGCCTTTGCTCCAGAGACTGTGGCAGAGGGTGGAACCACCCCCTCCCCAAGGCAAACCTACAACAGCCTTCCCTTCCGCACTGGCTTCCCGGGCCTCCTCTGGGACCTTGTGCCTGCATCCCAAATGTACTGGGATGGATCCCATTCCCAGGGAACTTCCAAGGGCCCTTGGTGCATCCACATCACCAGGCTGTCCACATGCGGACCCTGTGTGAGGGGAAGCGACAGAGCCGCAGAGGGGAGACGGGAGGGCCTCCCTGAATCAGCCCCTCAGGAAGGAGCAGACCCTTCAGGGACCTCAGTTGAGGCCCCTGCAACCTAAGGCTCTGAATTCTGCTCCCCGCTGAGGGCTGTGTGGCCTCCCATCTCTGAGGCAGAGCACAGGGTGAACTGCAGCTTCTCCAGGTCATGAAAAAGGAACCCACAGCTACATGTGGGCCCCAGCAGTGGAAAGGATGCCCCACCTCGGTCGGGGACCAGGCGGGGGTCAGCATGTTCATTGGAAGAAGTGTGGGACCCCACAGCCTCCAGTGCCAGAGTGGACGGGAGGTTCAGGCCCACCTCAAGCGATGTCCCTCAAGTCCCCGGCCCACACCACAGAGGTGTGACAGCCGCATCCAATGCCCACTGTACTCACCTCTGTCCCCTCCCCCGGCGTTACTCCAAGGCCCAGCTCATAACCAGAGGAAGCCTGAACCACGGGCAAAACCTACCTTGTTCCTGCGGCTGCTCGGTCTCAGTTTCCTCTACTGAGTCTACCAAGGGAGAAAAGAGAAGCAATGAACACCCCCAGCCAGCACCTCTGGTCCCATGTCAGGTTGAGCTGGTGTCAGTGCTGCAGGGTGAGAGCATTGCAGGGTGCAAGGGTTGAAAGTCATATCATCCTCTTCCCTCCTGGATCATGGGAACAACATCACTGTGAGGTGTACACTTTCTGCGATATTGGGAGTAACATCGTCTTCTGTGCCTTGGAATATTAAGGACAATATCACGTGGGGGCGTGTACATCTTCTGCAATATTGGGAATAATATTATCCTCTCTCTCCCTGCATACTAGGAAAGATATCACAGAGTACGTGTTCACCTCCTGCGATATGGGGATTAATACCATCTTCTCCCCTTCATCAGGAAGAGTATCACACGGCGGTGTACGGTGTCTGCAATACTAGGAGTAATATCAACCTCTCAGCCTTGGAATATTAAGAAGAATATCACAGGGTGGATGTACACCCCCTGCCATATTGGGAGTAATATCAGCCTCTCCTCTCCATGAATATTAGGAACAATATCCCAGGCTGGGTGTACGCCTCCTGCTCTATGGGGAGTCATATCATCCTCTCCCTTCCAGGATATTAATAACAGTATCACAGGGTGGGTGAACACAGCCTGCGATACTGGAATTATTATCATCCTCTCCCCCTCCAGATACTAGGAACCATATCACAGAAGAGCTGTACCCTCCCTGGGATATTGGGAGTAATATCATATGCTTCTTCTGTGAATATTAGGAGCAATATCACCGGGTGGCTGTCCATTCATTGTTATGTTGGGAGTCATGTCATATTCTACCCCTCTCAATACTAGGATCAGTGTCACAGGGTGAGTGTACACCTACTGTGGTATTAAAACTAAAATCATGCTCTCTGTCCCTAGATATTAGGAACAACATCACAGGTAGGTGTTCACCCCCTGCAGTATTAGAAGCAATAATATGATTAATTAGCAAACATCAATCATCGATTTTAATAATTATCAGGCTAGTCTCAAACTCTTGACCTCAGGTGATCTGCCCGCCTCAGCCTCCCAAAGTGCTGGAATTACAGGCTTGAGCCACGGTGCCCAGCCAACACTTCTTGACATCCCTTTTTGGACCTCAAATTTAGCATGCCAAAAACACACTTTTGATTCCCCCTGCTATAACCCACTCCTCCCATAGTCTTCCCGATCCCAATAACAGCATCTCTAGTCTTCCAGTTACTCAGGCCAAAATCCTTGACATCATCCTTAAAACTTCTTTTTCTCTCTCTTGTCATCCAACCCATTTAAACTCTCCTTTCAAAATATATGCCAGACCTAACCACTTCCCACCTTCCTCATCATTTCCAACCAGGTCCAGCCCTCATCATAGCGCTCTGGGTTACTGCAAAAGCCTCCCAATCGCCAGGCACAGTGGCTCATGCCTATAATCCCAGCACTTTGGTAGGCCAAGGCAGGTGGATCATCAGAGGTCAGGAGCTCAAGACCAGCCTGACCAACATGGTGAAACCCCTCTACTAAAAATATAAAAAATTAGCCGAGCATGGTGGTGGGCGTCTGTAATCCCAGCTATTCGGGAGGCTGAAGCAGGAGAATCACTTGAACTCAGAAGGCAGAGGTTAGAGTGAGCCGAGATTGTGCCATTGCACTCCAGCTTGGATGACAAGAGCGAAACTCCATCTTAGAAGGTTAAAAAAAAAAAAAAAAGCCTCCCAACCCACCTCTCTCCTTCCGCCTTTCACCCTGCTCTGCATTCTACCTTCCACTCTCAAACATTTCAGAAAAAAAAAAATTATATCCACAGAGAGAGAAAGTACAAATGGGGTGAAATGTTTGGGGAATCTGAGGGAAGAGTATATGGGAATTCTCTGTACTATTTTTGCAACTTTTCCATAAGTCTGGATTATTTCGAATTCAAGAGTTAAACAAAGAAAAAAATAAAAAACACACTATCTCCCTTTGTGAATCCATCCTGTCTTTCCCCTGGCAACTTAAGGACGCTCTCAACTAACACACCTATTTTTTCATGAACACTAAAAGAACCCTTGCCGAGTTTTGACTTTCTGTGCTTGGCAGTAGAAGTGTGTGTGTGTATATATATATGTGTATGGTGTGTATGTATATATAGAGAGGGAGAAATATATATGTGTGTACATATATCAATATATATTATATATTTAAAATGGTAATGAGTATATATATAAATATATGTGTGTGTGTAGATATATATAATACATACCCCATAGCCTGTCCTTAACCAGTTCTAAACTTAGTCGGAAAAACACATACCTAAGCAGAGAATTTCAAAATAATATGATGAATATTTTGATAGAGGGATGTGTTGCTATGGAACACGCTGCTAAGACACAAAACCTCCTAGATGGGGCAATGAATGAACGAAGTTTTGCACCTATAGGCACCCCCTCTGATATCCCCTCAAACGTTAATAGTTATATGCATTTGCTTCCCCCAGGACCCCTATTTCATAAGGGTTAGTCCTAGAGGCTAGCAAGTTCCTACTACAGCTGGCACACATATGCCATTCAAGAAACAGTGGCGGAGTGAATGACGAGTTAAGAACCATTTGTCAGCCAGTGCTCAGTAATACAACATGCACTGGTATGCAAATTATATTTTTGTTGAAAACAACTGCAGGATCACAAATTATCTTTCCAGAGAAAGCAAACCTCAAAAGCTTCTTTACCCTACTAAAGCACGTTATAAGAAGCTCCCCTTATATAAAAGAAAACCTCATTCGTTATCAATGGCATGTAAACCTAATAGGTCTTCACCTCTGATGACATCTCTTCCATCCCCAGGAGTAGATAAAGGAGGTTCCGGAAATCCTGGTAGTTGTGAAGGTGGCTCCCAGCTCTGACAGTCTTGAACCCTGCGGGCGCGGAGGTCACACAGCAGAACAACAACAGAGGGAAGCATCATCAGGCTTCGAGTATGTTTGAACCACAGATGACAAATAGGCTGCAGCCAACTGAAAACACCAGAGATTCATGGTGGCCACCTGAGGGGTTGTGCTCTTAAAAAATAAATAAATAAATAAAAATTAAAAAATTAAAAAAGGAAGGGGTCAAGAATCCATCAGGTCTGACTGAGACGTGTATCAGTGACTAACACCCCGTATGGCAAAAGTACTCCGGTGCGCTTTGGGTACTCACAGCTTCAGCAGTATTCAAAGGCGTGTGTTTCCCTAAGACTAAGCCACGGGAATACCCCCAGCAACACTGCCAGGAGAAACGTCTCACGTGGATTTGGCTAGAAATACAGTTGTCTTTAACAAATTAACACTGAATAAATCCTGACTTATTAGAGCCTGCGAGAAGGACATTCTCAGTGATAACGGTTATCACTACAATCTCCAAACATCTGCGATCCTGCAGGGAGGAACTGTGACAGCGCAGGCCACATGTCCAGAATGCTTCCCAGACTGCCTGTTACAGAATAAAAGAAATAAACCCCCCCCCCAAGAATGTCTTCACACACATTTAACCAGTTGTTCCTTTGTGTGCATCTCTGTGCTAAAATGGCCATTCTTCCCCACAGCCTGAAGTCATATGCTAAAATAAATGAGACTCACATGAAGCCAGAACCATGCAGATGCCAAGGAAACCAACACAAATGAAATGGGCTGGAGAGTGTGGCCAGGAGGATGGTAGTTCCCAGGAAGCAATTACTTCATCTCTGCCCATGAAGCGGGCAGTTGTCACTGTCCCCCAGGCCCACACCAGACACTCGAAGTAGGTTCTAACCAAACTACCTCCAACAATCAACGTAAATACACCACACAATTGGCTTCTGAAAGGACACCTTGCAACCAACAAGAAACTGTAAGCACAACTTTGACAAACTGTGCAACTAAAAACCTTGGAAAAGGATAAACACTGCCACATTTTGACTCAAATACTGTTACGTGGTAGCACTGCAATAATTCACTGAAACAGAAGAATGAATGAGGAATACGTTTATATAGGAATCAGAGGAAGCATGACTAATCATTTAAAGAAATAGGTCAAGAAACTGTTAGGTTCAAATGCTACCGTGAGACACTGTCAAGGCCTTAGGCAAATTCACTTCTCTTGGTCCTGTTTCTAGGTTCATCAAAAATCAGCTTTGGACTAGGGAATCTGTTGCTTCCCAAAGCCTTCCTTCTGTGATTTCAGCCCAGATTTTAGGACTGCTCTTCCACTTGGTATATGAAAGCACTTTCTATGTAGAATAGCAAGAGTACATTTCTGTATTGAATGTGGTTTGGGACCTACTCTATGAGGCAGAATATCATCATGTAACTTTAAGGATGATGCCAAGGCGCACTCTAGATAAGGATAACACATAAGATGTGGCCATACACCTGTGCGTGCCTGGCAGGGAGATGGAGAAGTCTCATTTAATGAAGCTGGGATGCCTGTTGCACTTGAACATCCTCAGTCCACCTCAAGTTCACAACGTCCTTCTGACATGAAACCACAGGTATCACATACTTTTCCATACTTTCCACCCAAGATTAAAATATGCAGAGCACCGTGATAAAGATGCCTCCATTCCCAGCATGTGGGCTCTCATTCTGTAGAATTACATACTTTCGGTGCAAAATGGTGACCAGGTTGCAGCGGCAAGCAAGACTGGGCTCCGTGGGAACAGCAGGCCCTGCAGGAGCCACCATGCCTGTCGCCACAGTCTGATGCAGCTGCAGAGAAGCTGTGGCTGAGGCCATTCACTTTGTGAGAGAACCGCACAGGAGCGACAAGGTAGGGAAGGTCAGGAAGAGGACAATGTCTTGCTTCTGAGACCAAGCCAAGCCATCGCATCCCCTGTGATTTGCATGTATACACCCAGATGACCTGAAGTAACTGAAGAATCACAAAAGAAGTGCAAATGCCCTGTCCCACCTTAACTGATGACATTCTACCACAAAAGAAGTGAAAATGACCGGTTCTTGCCTTAAGCGATTATATTATCTTGTGAAATTCCTTTTCCTGGCTCATCCTGGCTCAAAAAGCTCCCCCGCTGAGCACCTTGTGACCCCCACTCCTGCCCACCAAAGAACAACCCCCTCCTTTGACTGTAATTTTCGTTTACCTATCCAAATCCTATCACACGGCCCCACCCTTATCTCCCTTCCCTGACTCTCTCGGACTCAGCCCGCCTGCACCCAGGTGATTAAAAAACTTTATTGTTCACACAAAGCCTGTTTGGTGGTCTCCTCACACGGACGTGCATGACAGGCAGGTGCAGAGCCAGGGAAGGACCTGTGATGAGAACAGAAAGGAATACGTCTCCCTGTACACACACTCGGATTTTATGACAACGTGCGCAGGGGGCTGAACTGGATGCCTGAGAACATTCCTAAAAGTTCTTTTGCAGATTTTCTAAATATTGGTGTAAAATCTGAACTCAGACAAAATTTTTTTAAATCACTTCAATCAACATCTTTGTCTAGTGCTCAGCATCATGTCTACAGGATCATCTAGAAAACCAACTTCTGTTCTAAGGCTCACATCCTCCTATAAAGTCCCAGGGATTTTACAAGGGAATGCACCTCTCATTCGCATCAAGAACACACACAGCTACCATCCAAGAAATGCTTAATTTGCTTATATAATTTTTTAAACACCCAGATTTGAAATACAATAGAGAAGATAATTTTTTGATAGCTCTGCTTTCCAACTGCGAACTGCAGGTGGAGAAAATAACCTGCCATGATTTCTAACCAGTCAACAACCTGTCTTCCCTGGCTGCAGTAGGAGCAATCTTTCTGAGCTCAGGATGAAAAAGAACCCAGTTGGTTAGGGGACAGACAATCATCAGTTCTCAGCGGGCTTCCCCGGTCCCGAATCCCCATGTGATACGTGGAAGTAAAAAGCTATCCATGACCAAGCATCTGAACACTTATCCCACCTCACCATCTGATTCTCCTGCCATGCAAATTTAAAATTAATAAGCCTGTTATTGGAGAACAGAGTTGGTGCTGCATCTGTCTTCCTAAAATTATGGATAATTACCAGCCCACAATAGCTTCTAATCAGATTTGAGTAGTCCCTTAGACAGGAAGCTAAAGTGCCTCAGCCCTAAACTGAGAAGGAAACAGAAACTGAAATGCTCTAGGTTTGATTATTTCCCCCTTGTTCTAAAGTTGCTGTTCCCGAATCTCCTTCTAATGTCTTGTTTATAAAATGTATGAGAAACAGGGAAATTTAAAGACATGATAGAAATGGCCACTTTTTCTAAGTACAAACTTTGTGAACATTATTTTCAGCTGCTGGGCTTTTTCTCCACATACTGTGAGCCTGGAGAACATTTTCTCCCTCGTGGTTACACATTCAGAGTCAGGGAAAGTGGCTTTAGCAGTAAAGAGGGGAGTGCAGTGAGAAGTGACCGGACACTGAGAAGGGCAGACAGGGACGCTATCTCGGTGGCCTGCAGCACTCCTGGGCCTTGGCCTTTATTTTTCTATCTGTACAAGGGATCTAAAGGCCCGTGATTCTAGGCCACGACAGCTCTTCATACACACATACGCGAACATCACTGTGAAAAGCTGTGACATTTGGCTGATTTTCTGAAGAAATTATCTTGTATCATTTCTACTCAAGTACTCCACCTCTTTCCAGACAAGTATCTGAGGATCATGGGCTATCCCACAGCCATGTGTGTAACCTCTCCTGCTTATGATCCCTGTACACATAGCATTTTCCAAAAGCATTTGGTGTGAAGGGACAGAAGAAAGAAGAATAAGGTTCTTTCAGCCCATTCATTCATTCATTCAACAAATATTGACTATCTATGTGCCAGGCACTGGTGATATAACAGGGAACACATATTTTTCTAGGTAGAGACAGACTATCAAAAAGAATGTTAAAGAGTGATCAATACTGTAGAGGAAAATACACCAGGAAACAGGAAAGAAGAATACTCCTAGCCACCCTACACTGGGGTGATGCTAGCGTTACAAAATGGAAACAGCGGCCAGGCGCGGTGGCTAACACCTGTATTCTCAGCTCTTTGGGAGACTGAGACAGGCAGATCACCTGAGTTCAGGAGTTCAAGGTTAGCCTGACCAACACGGAGAAACCCTGTCTCTACTAAAAACATAAAAATTAGCTGGACGTGGTGGCACACGCCTGTAATCCCAGTTACTCAGGAAGCTAAGGCACAAGAATCACTTGAACCTGGGAGGCAGAGTTTGGAGTGAGCCGAGATCATGCCACTGCACTCCAGCCTGGGTGACAGAGTAAGGATCTGTCTCAAAAAAAATAAATAAATAAATAAAAATAAAATGTAAACAGAGAATAAGATACCAAAAGAAAGAACATGAACGATTAACTGTAACGAAAGCCTTTGTAAGCTGATACTTTCCTTCCTGGATCCTTGTCCCTTACAAATGGAAAAAAAGGCAGGCAGGGGGTAGCATCCAAATGACGTTGTAAGATGGCTTCGGGTTTCAGATGTCTGACAGCCATACTCATGTACTTCAAGGAAAAAGTTCTAGCTCTAGAAGCCATCTGGGCAATGGTTTAATGTCTTTTTTCTTTTTTCCAGAGAGTTTTAAAATACAGGAAAACGTGTGTGTTTATTTGGCTGCTCTGTGCCCGCACACGTGCAAACTGTGCTAACAGGTTTTTCCATGTTTTGCTGAATTTGCCAGCTTGCCATAAACAGGCTTCCATGTCTTAATTGTCTATAAAGAGCACAGACACACAAAAATGCAGATCAAGACTAGGACAGACACGTCCTTTGTTCTTTGAGTAAATACTGCCAATGCCCAAAATACTTTCTCCATCACACTATCAATATGGAATTCAAGTTCCTTCCAATACCATGAGTAACGTCAGTGATAAACTATGTTTAGCCATAATGACCCATTAGTATTCTTTTTCCTCTAAAATGTTGAAATAGTAACATTGAGTGTGCACTCACGAGGTGCCAGTCTCTGAGTTTGATCTCATTTGGATCTCGTTGAAATCCTTTAAGATCAGTACCATATTCTCTCATTTTTCATAGATGAGGAAACTAAGGCAGAGAAAGGCTAAGTAAGTTGTCCATGGTCACAGGTATTTAGGAACTCTTCTCTAAACTTTCAAAAGTTAACTACTGCCACTATTACACATGGTTTTTGTTTGTTTTTGTTTTTTTTGAGACAAGGTCTTGCTCTGACCAGGCTGGAGTGCAGTGGCATGATGATGGTTCACTGCAGCCTCGACTTCCCAGGCTCAAGTGATTCTCGCACCTCAGCCTCTCCAGTAGCTGGGATTACAGGCATGAGCGACCACACCTGGCTAATTTTTTAATTTTTATTTTTTGTAGGGATGGGCTTTCACCATGTGGCCCAGACTGGTTCCAAACTCTGGGCTCAAGAGATTCTCCCAGGTCGGCCTCCCAAAGTGCTGGGATTACAGGTGTAAGCCACTGTGCACAGCGCTACACATGTGACTTATACAAAGTCAGAGCAGTGAGCAGGAAGAGAACAGAGACTTCAGCGAGTCTCCTGGCTGTGGCAACGCCATATCCCTCCTCCATACCGTAATGTGTCTACACCCACCAAGCTCCTAGACGTTGAAGGCAGGCCAGCTCAGAGATGAAACAGCAGTCAAGAAAGAGAAGATGCAGACATGCGTCTTGATTTCAGCTCGAGCGTGCCTCTCTGCCCTGCAGCTGCACAGGCAGAAACCAGGGGCCGTGAGTCTCATGCAGTGTGTTTGGTTCCTGGCTGGTAATTTTTTGGGAGACCATCCCATACAATTAGTGTTACACTTCTCAAAAAGGAAGTGTGAGTTTTATAGAAAAATCGATTCCATTTGGGAGAAAGGCCTAATAAAACCACAAAAGGATAGCACATTCATACAACAACAAATTCAATTCATCTGTCACAAACTGAAATCCCAAAGCCCTCTGGGCACACAGCTGTTTTTCTGAGCTGAAATTCAACTCCAGTTGAGAAACAGGTCAACTTTTCTAAAAAGATTCTTTTTCACATGCCTTCAATAAAAATTCCTTTCCCTCACTTGTCATTTTCCAGATTTAATGACTCTGTTGGCCTTTCTCTCATTTAGGCCGTGAACACTGACTGCATGTCTGCTACGGCCTGGACTCCAAGGGAGGCACCCTAGGGAACACAGATGACCGCAGCACAGCGACAACCTCAAGGAGCACACACGGGGAAGGCAAGATGATACAATCGAAGACTTCACACAGAAAAGAACTTGGCATCCATACCCCGTCCCATTTCTAGAAAACAACGATGCTGACTTAGGAACATTTACCGAACAGCCTGCAGTGTAGAGGCAGCACGAGGGGGCTCCATGCGGGGAAGAGCACCTTCAGAAGGGGGCGTGCAAGCAACGTGGAGGCAGGAGACGCCCCCATGCACAAGGGCCAGCCTGGGGGCCTGCAGAAATGCCCATGCATCTGGGAAGAGGGAGAGAGGACAAGATACTTAAATGCTCCAAAACGAATAGAAGCCTCCCAAGAACCTCCCCCAAAATGGGGCAGGGATTTACAAAAGACCAAACCGAGCATGCGCAGTTACCTGAACATAGCGCCACCAGAGCGAGCTATCAAGGAAGAAACAGGGTCACTAGAAGCCTGAGCCTCTACTCCCAGCTCTGCGACTCATTCACCCGATGACCTTGGTGAAGGCTCTTAGCTTCTGTGAGCCACAAGAGAATCACGGGAAAACAGAAGATATGAAAGTGCTCTACCTTTTTCACAGAACTGCTGAGGGAATAAAATCAGATAACGGATTTTAAAATTCTCTGTGAATTACAAAGCAAAATGCAACCGTATGAAATCATTCTTACCATTAATAACAGCACTGTCAAATTAAGAGAAGAGTTAAGACCACAGCATTTTCCATCCCCCGACTCCCGAGAGAAATAGTGAGTCCAGCCAATGTATTTGGGCAACCCCAGTATCTAGGCTTTGAGAGTCTCAAACAGCTCATGAACTCTGACAGTATCACTCCAGCCCAGTGCTCATTAAGTTCTCCAAGACAGCCAACTGACCTAAAAAACTACAGCTTTTTCAGCTGGGCTTGAAGCCCTCCAAGCTCACAGCACAGCTCAACAATGAAGAAGAGGTTTTCTGCCACTAGACTCAAAAGCTGGCTTTCGTAGTTTCCCATAGAAAGAACATTCAAAGCCAGGCATGGCGGCGCATGCCTGTAATCCCAGCAATTTGGGAAGCCGAGGCAGGAAGATCACCTGAGGTCAGAAGTTCAAGAACAGCCTGGCCAATATGACAAAGCCCCATCTGTACTAAAACTACAAAAATTAGCGGGCATGCTGGCGGGCACCTGTAATTCCAGCTACACAGGAGGCTGAGGCAGGAAAATCCCTTGAACTCAGGAGGTCGAGGTTGCAGTGAGCTGAGATCACGCCACTGGACTCCAGCCTGGGTGACAAGAGCCAAAGTCCATCTCAAAGAAAAAAAAAAAAAAGAAAGAGCATTCTTTTTTGCTGATGTTAAATTTCCTGTGCTTAACACAGAGAAATCATACCACACTGAAATCCCGAAAAATATATCATAAAAAGCATTTAGTGACTAAAGACATTCAATATAACCTGTAACAGTGAGTTCCCCTCCTCTTTCCAGCCAGCTCCACTAACGCTGTGACCCTTAACAATGCTTTCACTAACACAGAGGAAAATTAATAGGACCGCTTACCCCTCTCAGCTGACAGCTAAACCACTGTTTCTCCCTGGGCTCACTAAAGATGACCTTTACCCAAAACCAGGCTGCAACGACCCTGTAGATGTTGACTAACAATTTCAAAATTCCCATATTCTTTGTCCACTCCTAAGGAAGATGAACTGAAGCCAGGTGTCTCCAAGTCAGAACTAACAGAGGCCTTAAACATCAGATGGCCCATTCCTTTCTTTGACAACCGGGGGATCTAAAGCTGAGCTTATGGAAGAAAACAGCCTGTTTAGTAACAAAGCGAAAACCAAAGCCTAGTCACCCAACATCTGGTCCGGAACTCCCGCGACAATCCAGCACCCATACAGGATGAGTCTCCCTAACCAGAAACTCCAAAATCCACAACTTTTGAGTGCCGACGTGACGCTCAACGAAATGTTCATTGGAACAGCTCAGACTGGATTTTTGAATTCAGGATGCTCAACCAGCAAGTATAATACAAATATTCAAAAATCCAAAAATGTAAAGAAATCTGAGACACTTCTGGTTCCAAGCAGTTTGGATGAGGGATATTCAACGTGCATTTTTTTTTTTTTCCTCTAATGAAGGAAATTAAAAACGAGGCCCAAGCAAAGTCATTCAATCCATACTAAAGTCATTCAATAGTTTAATTAGTACCCATTTAAAGTGAAGTTCTACCCGCAGATATTTAAAAGGATGAATACATACATGCCTATAATTCCAGAACTTTGGAAGGCCGAGGTGGGAGGATCATCTGATGTCAGGAGTCCAAGACCAGCCCGGTCAGCATGGTGAAACTCCATTTCTACTATAAATGCAAATATTAGCCAGGCGTGGTGGCGCACACCTGTTATCCCAGCTACTCGCGAGGCTGAGGCACGAGAATGGCTTGAACCTGGGGGAAGCACGTTGCAGTGAGCCGAGATCACGTCACTGTACTCCAGCCTGTACCACAGAGCAAGACTCTGTCTCAAAAAAAAAAAAAAAAAAAAAAAAGGAAAAAGAAAAAAGAAAATTTAAATTGTGTTTTCACATGGAGCCCATGTTCCCAGAACACAAACTCTGCTCTGTGCTCCAAGAGCACACAGGGTGCCCCTTTATCTTAATGTTCACCATATTCCATGACAGCCATTGGCACGTGTCTGTCCATCGCACTAGAATTCCTGTGCATGAGGCAGGGATCATATATTATTACCTTTCTGTCCCCAGTGTCTGGCCTAGAAGACACTCAGTAAATGATTCCTGAATTAAGTCAGTTACTAAAATATGTTAAACTTGTATTAACAAAATTGATTTAATAAGTTTGCCAATGCAGCGTTCATACCACACAGCTTAAATCTCAACCTGTGGATTTATCTTGTGTTCTGCTAGATTATCACCTATTAACATTCAGGAGGCACCTAGTATGTGCTAGGCATTACTAATTGCTGGAGACCTAGCAGTGACAAAACAACATTCCTTGTTCAAAGACAAGTTCTAGTATAAAGAGGAATAGAAGGAACAGGCTAGATTGATGAGAGAGCTAAGAAAAGGACAGGCTGCCATGGGAAGCACCTGGTCTTGTCTGGATGGTACACAGTTAACAAAGTCTGAGTGCTTCATATAGCATAAGATCATCTCCTCCAAAGAAGCGAACGAAGCTTTGATTCCCCAGTACCAGAAGTCACCATAAAGGTGTGCAAAGCCACATGCTTAGTGTAGGAAGTGAAACCAAACGAACAAACAAAGCTCCAACTTCCAGAGGCAACGGTCCAATTATGAAATCCTCTGGCTACGTTCAATTGAAATTCAAGGTATTCAAGAGGCCAATATTTAAGGGATAAATTAACCCAACCACTTAAAACTAAAGTAGTCAAGGGGTAAAGGTATAGTACCTTTTACAAATTTATTAGCTCTTAATATTTACATTTAAATATGACGACGATGGTGTAATAACTTTATTAACTAGTTATTATGTGTTAGGCACGAAACTAAGCACTTTACACACACATTTGCACGATCCTGTGAGATGATAATGACCCCTTGTCATCCCATTTCATAGATGAAAGTCAGGTTTATATAAGCTTAAAAACTTACCCCAAATGACACAACTACTTAGCAAAACCCAGGCAGCCTGACTCAATAGGCCTTGTTTAAAGAAGTAATATTTATAATCTGTCCAGCACAGCGGTGGTACAAACAAGAGTTCAATAAATGTCTAAAGGGTACTTCATACCCAAAATCGTTTCCCGCCAATCAAACTAGACTTACTCTGGTTCTGCATAACCAACTGTCAAATTATTGTTCCATGAAGAAAAGGTGGAATGGGTAGAAATCAGAATAGAGTGAATAACTGCTAAATATACTTCATGACAGGTAGTAACAGGATGTGGCATTTAGGCTGTTTCCACATTTGTTTGGGTAACAATTTTTTTTTTCACAGTTCTAAAGCACAAGAGCCATTCTAAGCTGGTGAAAGCGTAAGGCATGTCTATGATCCAGGCCTCCAATTCACTGTGGATCAGTGGATCTCAACCTTTACGGTATATCAGAACCACCTGGGGGTTTTTAACAGCACTAGAGCTGCCCAGGCTCCATTCCTGCAGATTCTATTTCAACTGGTCGGGAGTAAGCAAGCATGCTTTTTTCACAGCCATCCAGATGCAGCTACGTTTGCAAACCACTGTCCAAGATGCTCTCACACTTCCACTCAGTTCAACACACACTCACTGAGATTCTAAGCACTATGAATCGGGCTAAGTTAACAAGTCAGGCTCCACTCCCTAATAATATTGCCAAAGAAACCAACATCAGAGGTTTATTCCAGTCCAAACCAAACAAATTGCCGGGTGAAAAAAATGCCCTGGCATCGTTTGCCATACAGAACAGCTTCCTGTATCTTCCTGGTCAGTAGCCTAGAGACTGACTCTGAGCCATGAGAATTCAGAGTCAGAGAAAAATGCCAGTCTGAGGCATCTGCCATACTTGTATCACACCCCCAAAAGCGCCCAGCTACATTTCACATCCACTGTCCTAACAGGGGTCGAAACAGGAAAGAGCAGTGCAATACAGAAAACAGAGCCTGCTGGGCATCAAAAGGCTGGGGAATTCCAGTCCTAGCCCTGCTATCAATCGGTCTGGTCACTTCTCTCTGGTCCTGGTGTGGCCAACAGTTACGCGAGAGGGTGAGGCATAAAAACACAGATGTCAGGCAAGCTCCAGCATCCAAAATACATAGAAATCAAAAAGCATTAAGGTGATATCAAGGAATGTATGCCATCAACCAGAAAAGTAACTGAAGTATTCCTTTTCCCATTCTTAAGAAATCAAAAGTGGAAGCAGAAAATTGAGCAATCAGCCTACTAAGTTGACTGGGGCAACAGAATACACTCATGTATTCTGTTCACAAAAGGAGGGGTGACAGACCAAAAGGAGAACTGCAGAGCGCCCCTCTCTCCTCTGTCCACCCATACCACCAGCACGTGAGTGCGTCCACATGCAGCTCCCAGTCTCCTGTTCCACTGACACCAGCGTCCACTCACCGCAAGCCTACTAAGTGCCACATGTGCTAGGATGCTCCCTCATCTCATTACCATAGATGTCCCTGCTGGAGGTGAGTATGTGACAGACGAAAATCACGGAGGCCTAGGGAAGTTGAGACCCGCATTCCCACTGAGGTGAGGGCGTGCTTGAGAGGGACCCCACGGCTGGGCCCTCCATGCCGCTCTCCTCAGTAATCACTCCCAGACCAGAGCAGCGAGGGGGAATTTTCTTCCTCTCACTATTTTCAGCCCCTTGGTTGACCCACCGTTCCCCAGAAAGCTATCGAGTTCTGGCAGCTCTGAGGCCACAAAGCCATACAGGCACGGGACACACAGCCCATCTGTCTCTAATGGGTCTTTTACTTGTCATGTTGGTCATGTCAAAGAGCAGATGGGTTAAGAAAGACTTGGCAAGTTACCACGAAATGACCCCTCCACTCCTTCCCGGGGGTAGGCTGACTAGTGAGCAGTCAGGCCGGCTTTCTTCCCCCACTCCCTGCATTCCTGTCCCCAAGGAGCCACAGACAATCTCACCAAATAGAGGCAGGAGACAGCCACCTCCTTCCTACAGCTGGAGGGGGGAAGGGTCCTCTCGGGCCTTTCTAACTGCATGAAAAGCAAACTGTGAGCTGTACTGACCCGGGCCTCACCCATGTTGCAGTCACGTACAACACAGGTGCCCAGTGCTATCATCAGGCAGAACTATGAATGTGCTTTCCATCGTTTTCATACAATGATTCCAGAACCGTTATCCACACAGTTCCACTTCTCACACATACGACGTACTTCACGGATTACACAGCATGTTAACCATGTCCCTCATCTGCTCCTCCCAGTATCCTTGTGTGATCCCTTGAGTATGTTTTCTCATCTCCATTTCTTAAGAAATGGAGTTTCTGAGGTTATGAAATCAAAACTTTCCCAAGAACATCCAGCTAGTGTTAGAACCAGGATATGAGGGCTTCTGATTCTAGAACCGGTATTTGTGCCACTATTCCACATGGGCCCCTCCAGGGATTTCTGGCTGATCTGAAAATGCAGACAGCAAATCCGTCTCTCTACAGTCCTGGGGTTCCCTATAGACAAGAAGTCAAACTTCTAACAGAAAGCTTATACTTATTTGGAAGGCTACCTGGGATATTTCTTTTAAGTTAGTTTGTTCATGTTTTGGAAAGATTGTTCCAATGACAATGCGGGGCATGAAGTGTAGAAAGGATTCCATGATGAGGCAGAGAAACAATTCGGTGGCTCTTACAATGGTTCAAATGAGGCATGAGGTGCAACCAGAAAGGACAGAGGGAAAATGCATTGGAAAGAAATGCAAAATGAAGTCCACTCAGACCCAGGATGGAAAAAAGGGGAGTAAACATGATGGTGGTTTCTAGTTTGAAAGACTGATGAACAAGGATGTCATTAACTACTGCAGAGTGGTATCTGGGGCCTGGGTGCACCAGTTTGTTTAACCATTCACCTGCTGAGCAGTCTCCAGGTTGTTTCCAGTTTCTAGCCTTTATAAATAATGCTGCTATGAACAGATACATATAGGCTTTTGTGTGAACATAAGTCTTCATTTCTCTGGGATAACTGCCCATGAATGTGAGTGCTGCATCCTATGGCAATTGCACATTGAGTTTAAGAAACTGTCAAGCTGTTTTCCAGAATGTCTGTACCGTCTTCCATTCCCACCAGCCAAGTGTGAGTGATCCCGTTTCCCTGCGTCCTCACCAGCATTGGTCTTGTTACTACTTTTTATTTTAGGCATTCTGATAGGTGTATAGTGACGTGGCTTTAGTGTGCATTTTTCTGATTGCTCATGATGTTGAACAGCTTTTCATGTGCTTATATGTTATCTGAAATGTCTCTTCAGGTCTTTTATTCATTTTCAAACTAGATGATTCGGTTTCACTGCTGAATTTTGATAGTTCTTTATATATTATAGATATGAGTCCTTTATCAGACATGTGGTTCGCGAATAGTTTCTCCCAGTCTCTAGCTCCTCTTTTCATCTTTATTTTGCATTTTACATTTTAGTCCATGATCCATTTTGAGTTAATTTTTGTACTAGGTATGAGGTTTAGAGCAGAGTTCAGTTTTTTTTCCTATGAATAATCAGGTAGCCAGTAACTTTTTTTAAGAGACAAGGTCTCACTCTGTCACCCAGGCTGGAATGCAATGACAAGATCAGAACTCACTGCAGCCTTGACTCCTGGGCTCAAGTTATCCTCCCGCCTCAGCCTCCTGGAGTAGCTGGCACCACAGGCAGGTGCCACCATGACCAGTTAATTTTTTTAGTTTTTGTAGAGACAGGGTCTTGTGCCATGTTACCCAGACTGGTCTGGAACTCCTAGGCTCAAGTCATCATCCCACTTATATGGGGCCAGGCAGTGGCACGTGCCTGTAATCACAGCACTTTGGGAGGATGAAGCAGGAGAATCACTTGAATCCAGGAATCCCAGACCAGCCTGAGAAACAGAGGGAGGCCCTGTCTCTGCAAAAAATTTTAAACATTAGCTGGGCATGGTGTCGTACACCTGTGGTCCCAGCTACTTGGGAGGCTGAGGTGGGAGGATCTCTCGAGCCTATGAGGCTGAGGCTGCAGTGAGCCATGATCACACCGCTACACTCCAGCCTGGGAGAAAGTGAGACCCTGTCTCAAAAAAAAAAAAAAAAAAAAAAAAGAAAAAGAAAAGCTAGAGCCTCACCCATATTAAAGACAGGTATTGTCTTTTTGATAATTTAATTACAGTTATATAATGGACATGTAAAATATCCAATTTGGAAGTTTGAAAAATACATAACTTTAAGTATTCTTACCTTAAAATTCTGATTCCTACCTAAGATATCGCATACAGTTTACATAAGTATCACAATGCCGGGACAACAACTAAAAATGTGTACGAGGGAGAAAACTGAGCATGTATGCGTATTAATTAAGGTATATTTCCCCCTTATTACATAAAAAGGTCATCACGGCAAATCCCTGTGACTGTATCTAAAGCAAGTCTACAGTTTTACTTCTCTGTATTATAAAATGCAAGGCTAAAATTCAAATACTAAACATTTCCTGAAGCCAAGCGTAGTTTACTTAAAATAAATGCCTAGGGTCTATATAAAAAATATGAAAAAGCTAGCTACTTCATAGCCATTCCAATCTAAGTTCAGTTTTTTCTTTTTTAATTGACACATAATTGTGTACTCTACATATGTATGTAGTACACATGGTGATGTTATAATACATGTATTGTAGGTGATCAGCATAATTAGCATATCCACCATCTCAAACATTTATCATTTCTTTGTGTTGGTAACGTTCAATACCCTTCCTCCAGTTATCTGGAACTATATATATAAATATATATATATTTTTTGAGACAAAGTCTTCCTCTGTTGCCCAGGCTACAGGGCAGTGGTGTGATCTCAGCTCACTGCAACATCTGCTTCCCAGGTTCAAGCTATTCTCCTGCCTCGGCCTCCCTGGTAGCTGGGATTACACAGGCACTCACCACTATGCCCGGCTAATTTTTGTATTTTAGTAGAGACGGGGTTTCACCACGTTGGCCAGGCTAGTCTCAAAATCCTGACCTCAGGTGATCCACCCACCGCAGCCTCCCAAAGTGCTAGGATTACAGGCATGAGACACCACTCCCAGTCTGAAACTATATATTCCTGTTAACTATAGTCATCCTATGTTATAGAACACTAGAACTTATTCCTATCCAGCTATAATTTTGTATCCTTTAACAAATTTCTCCCTATCTCCCTCTTCCCACACCCTTCTCACCCTCTAGGATCCTCTACTTTCAACTTCCATGAGATCCACTCTTTTTTGCCTTCCACATAAGAGAACATGTGCTGTGTAACTATCTGTCTCTGGCTTATTTCATAATATCTTCCAGTTCCATCCACATTGCTGAGAATAACAGGACTTCATCCTGTGTTATGGCTGAATAGTATGCTACTGTGTATAAAGACCACATTTTCTCTATCCATCATCTGCTGTTGGACACCGAGGCTGATTCCATATCTTGGCTATGGTGAACAGTGCTGTAGGAAACGGAGGTGTGGATGCCCCTCTGACAATGATTTCCTTTTCTTTGGGTATCTACACTGTAGTGGGACTGCTGGATCACACTGTAATTTCATTTGCAGTTTTCTGAGGAACCTCCATACTGTTTGCCATAGTGGGTGCCTTAGCTTACTCTTACTCTTTCTCTTTTTTCTCTTCGAGACAGAGTCTCACTGTTGCCCAGGCTGGAGTATAGTGGTGTAATCTCGGCTTGCTCACTGTAGCATCTGCCTCCCGGGTTCCAGTGGTTCTCATGCCTCAGCCTCCTGAGTAGCTGGGATTACGGGCACCCGCCACTGCACCTGGCATATTTTTGTATTTTTTAGTAGAGATGGGGTTTCACCACGTTGGCCAGGCTGGTCTTGAACTCCTGGCCTCAAGTGACCCACCCACCTCAGCCGCCCAACAGTGCTGGGATTACAGGTGTGATCCACCGCTCCCAGCTAATTTTTATGTTTTTAGTAGATACGGGGTTTCACCATGTTGGCCAGGCTGGTTTCAAACTCCTGACCTCAGGTGATCTGCCCGCCTCGGCCTCCCAAAGTGCTGGGATGTCAGCGTGTGCCGCACGCCCAGCCAGCTCCTCTAGTTTACACCCCCCTACAGTGTGTAAGAGCTTCCTTGTCTCCATATCCTCGCCAGCACTTGTTATTTTTTGTCTTTTTGGTAATACTCATCCTGACAGGTGAGATGATACCTCACTGTGGTTTTGATTTGCATTTCTCTGATTAAAAGTGATACTAAGCATTTTTCTCACATATTTTTTGGCCATTTGTATGTCTTCTTTAAAGAAATGTCTGTTCTGTTGGGTGTGGTGACACAAACCTGTAAGCCCAGCACTCAGAACGCTAAGGCAGGAGGGCAGCTTGAGCCTAGACCAGCCTAGGCAGCATAGCGAAATCCTAGCTCAAAAAAAAAAAAAAAAAAAAAAAGAAGAAGAAGAAGAAAAAAGAAATAGCTTTGTCTGTTCAGCTTTTTGACCTCCAAAAATTAAGAGCCCATTTTGGAATCTGACGACCTGCCTGATTCAGAGACAATCTGTGTTTAGTTCTACTCTGCTACTTCCTATGTGACTTTGGGAAGTTCCCTTAGCCACTTTGAGCTCAACTTCCTCAACATTAACCAGGAATAAGTGCCACCTGCCTCTGCTGGTTAACGCTGAGGACTGAAAGGAGAACCTCCACAACGCCACTTGACAATGCCGCCTGGCGGAAGCCCCTCAATGCGGGGCTGGTAGGATCATCTGAAGCTAAGTACAACTTTCTTTTCCACTTTCCCAGGCTCATTCTGCATACGATTAGCAAGGAATAGCGAATAAAGGAAACCAAAATACTTGCTTAATTTTTTATAAGAAATTTTTAAAAAGTGGGGGTGGTAGAAAAATAGGAGGGAGACGAGGGGAAGAAAAAGCAGCCGGTCACAAGTTCTAGTCCAGGGCTCATCCCCGGCCTCCTCACTCAGGCAATCACCAGTCCCCACCTCCTGGGGAGGGGTACTTTCTCGGCGGGCTTCACCCACGTGGAAGGCACTGCCACAGGTGTTCAGAAACCAGGAGCACCTTGAAATGGGCAATGTGCTTTGGGTAGGAGACCTACAATTTCCCCAAAGAAACCACGGCACAAAAGTGACCCACATAGGAGGTAACCAACGGCTGTAAATACTTGGTGGCAAAAACTGATGCGATACTTTCTGTACAGGAGACACACACCCAAATAAAACTTGCAAAAATAGCAGAGAAAAAAATACAGCAGACATCCAGTGCCATTCTGTTACAGAAATATTTATATCCCAAAGCCAAGGACCTCTCTGGAACACTGCCTTTATTTCCATGTTTCATGGAAGATGTTTGAGTGCACTCACGCGTGTCTCAACAAACTTCCAGTCCCTGCTCTAAACTCTGTGGCTCCTCAGTAAAACCCAAAAACAAGTATCCGTTTTCCTTCCAAATGGGAAATTTCCTGACCTAGCAAAACCAGCATCAAATCCACTTATTATGAGAAAGCTGATTACAGGCGAAGCCCCCTAGTCCCAGGATGACTCCTCTACTGCAGGAGCGGGAAGGATGGCCATAGCACTGGCCTTCCAGACCACATCTCCAGGCAGTTCGAAACCATTGCTGCTCAGGTGAGCCATGATAAAAATCGAAATCAAGTATCTCTGAAAAGTGTACATGTCAAGAACCAGACCTCGGACCGGACTCAGCAGAAATGGATGTTGCAAGGTTTGTTCAGAGACCTCCTTTCCATGCCCCCTTTCCCTGCGACTCCTAAAGTGCTGGGATTACAGGTGTGAGCCACCACACCCGGCCTGGTTTCTCTTCTTCTAAGGGCACTAATCCTGTCAGACCAGGGCCCACGCTCATGACCTCATCTAACCCTAATCACCTCCCAAAGGTCCTACCCCCTAATACCATCACACAGGCAGTTAGAGCTCCAGTACAAGAATCTGGGGGAGACATAAATATTCAGTTTATAACAATATCTTTTCAATCCTGTTGAAAAAAACAACCAAATGAGTAGGCGACAAAGTACCTTATATGTAAACAAGTCAAGACTTTTCATATTTCTGCTAACACATTTAGGTCAATTTAAAATGTCTGATAACAAGAGTCAGAAGCAGAGATAAATGAAAGTTAGTTACTCTGCATTTTAGGCCCACATTGAGCTGTCTTCCAATGACATTGTGGCACAAAGAACACTGCTTTCTATTCCTGGTTTTGCCACCAAAAAAGCTGGAACATTTCCCTGTATTTCCGTTTATCTCTAAAATCACTTGGTTGACTTAGCAGACCTCCAAGGTCCCTTCCATTCACAAATTCCACAAATAACTTCCTACCAACAGAGGCTACACAAATAAACTACACTGACGAAGGGGAAAGGTAACACTAGCAAACAATGAGATACACACAAGGTAAGACGTATAGAGAACTGGATCAACCACAAACTGGTGGACGATGAGCTGGCGGTGCATAAAAACATATTCCCTAACGATGGACAGAGAGGCAATGGCGCCGAGGTAGTATTGTTGAAGATTTCCTCTTTTAAATCTTCAAGATAAATGGTCCCATTGTTTATATTCATTCTGATTCAATGTGAATGTGAAAACTTCCTCCAGGGGACACAGACATCTAAAATCTTCCCAATGTATCCAATTTGTCACTTGATATTTTTACTGACAAGAAAAATGAGGGACTGAATATACAAACAGACCATGCCTGATCATATGTAGAAAGACAGAACTCAGATCACAACCTGTAGCTGCCCACCCAGGAAACCAATCCCCTATCTACAGTCAACAGCCAGGAGGCCAGCCAGGCTAGCACATCAGACAGAAAGCCAGACTGCTCTCTCTCCACAACCCAGAAACTAAACCACAATTCTGTCCCAGGTGACCAGGACTTGACTCAAAACTGACAGCCACCCCAATTTTGGCCCAGTGTTTCCAGTTAGGATCATTCAGAGAAAGCCAAATATGCCCCTACCCAATCACATAGGACACCCCACCTCTGCACAGCCGCCTCCGGCCCCCACAACAGCCTCCACTGGGAGCTATTCTTTCCATCCTGAAGCTTCCCCACTCCTCATCCGCCACTCACTTGCATGTCAGTCTCTGCCACACGCAAGTGACGGTGCCGACTCTCTTGCCACAGCAGCTCTGAGAAAGTCGCCTCTGCCTGTCTCATGTGGGCAGCTTTCCTTCATTTTCCCCAAAGAATAAGTCTTAAATGAGGGGCTTCTCTATATGGTCAAGCTATACAATTCAGAAGCCCAGCATGGCAGATTCCAAGCCTGGAAAGACCATACACCCCTCAGGTCCTCTTTCCACAAAACACAGCTTCCTGGAGTTCTTCAGTCACTCCCACCAACCAGGGAAGGAACCACGAGTTATGGAAAGATCAAGGGCCTTGAAGTCAAACTTCTGAGTTCATCCAGTACTTCATCTTTCAACTTAAGAAATTACATGGCCTTGGCCAGGCGTGGTGGCTCGCATCTGTAATCCCAGCACTTGGGGAGGCTGAGTTGGGTGGATCACCCAAAGTTGCGAGTTCAAGGCCAGCGTAACCAACATGGAAAAACCTCATCCTTACTAAAAATACAAAATCAGCCTGGTATGGTGGCGCATGTCTGTCATCCCAGCTACTCGGGAGACTGAGGCAGGAGAATCACCTGAACCTGGGAAGCAGAGGTTGTGGTGAGCCGAGATCGCACCATTGCACTCCAGCCTGGGCAAGAAGAGCAAAACTATCTCAAAAACAAAACGAAACAAAACAAATGATGTGACCTTGAACAATTTTCTTAACTTCTCTAAGCCTCTATCTTCATCTTCAATAACATAATTTTACCTCCAAGATTGCATTAAATGGAATCCCACATGTAAACCAGCTGACATATATCAGGGGCCCAACAGCTGTGCGCTGCTACTGCCGCCCCACTTTACCCCAAGGGACAAGCGCAAGATGTCCAGAAAAAGCCTGTTGATCCCTACACCTCAGCATCCTGTGTTCACACAAGGCGCAGTGACATCCAGACTTACCGGGGTCACCCAAATACAAGACATGGTTTGATTTTTCAACTTAGGTACACATGGCTTCTAACGTTCACCATATATGATCCATAATTTAGAAGAGATTTTCCTACACTACCCCGTGGTTCTATTTTAGCAGACTTAGATGTGCCATAATAGCTCACTCTCTTAAGCCCTCTTCAGTGTCAAAAACAAAACTTTAATCTGTAACACAGTTATCAGCAGTGAAAGTGGAAAAGGTACCTACGAGTCAAAATGACCCTCTGCCCCACCCCGCCGCACCCTACAAAAAGCTGTTCAGGAGGATTTGGGCTGCTTATGAGAATGCTGTCTGTATTCCCAGGGACAGACAAACGCCTACCCTGGTTAGAAGCTGCGCTGCTCAGCCTCCGGGCTAGAAAGCTCCCCATGCCCTCTACCCAAGGAGAAGAGAAGCAAATGGGATGGCCAGGCTCCAGGATGTGGACTGTTTAGTGTGGTTTCTGCGGTCCAGGTCACCGCCATGGGTGAAGCTCTTCCTTCTTTCTTTTCCACCCAAGTGGCCAAGGTCCTACGGCTGCTGTAGGGCCTCTTCCCTATGAGTCAGCCTAGGCATTCCCCTTCCCCTTCCTTCTGTTTTTTTGAGACGAAGTCTCGCTCTGTCACCCAAGCTGGAGTGCAGTGGCATAATCTTAGCTCACTGCCACCTCTGCATCCCAGGTTCAAGCAGTTCTCTTGCCTCAGCCTCCCAAGTACCTGGGATTACAGGCACCCGCCAAAACGCCCAGCTAATTTTCATATTTTCAGTAGAGACATAGTTTCAACTTGTTGGTCAGGCTGCTCTCGAACTCCCGACCTCAGGTGATCCACCTGTCTCTGCCTCCCAAAGTGCTGGGATTACAGGCATGAGCCACTGCATCTGGCCGAGTCAGCCCAGCCATCCTGACTTTTTGTTCTGGTAAAATTACTCTCTTCTACATCTACCTTCCAAGTAGCTAAATCAGAGATCTAGCCCTTGGGGCAGGCTTGAAGAATCCCTGTTTTTGGTCCTCAAGAGGTCCTACCAGGGTCTGGGACAATTCCAAGACTTGTGTTCTTAAAGAGGAAAGAAACCTCACATACACGGCTCTCGCAGAGCTCAGGCAGAGCTCAGGCAAGGCTTGGGAGGCGGCCCTAAGGTTTGGGTGTGCCATCTACGATAACAGATAAGAGATCTGAAGCCAGCTGTCTGGGTTCAAACCTCAATTCCAACAGCACCGGCTGTGTGATGTTAGACGACGTCCCCAGCCTCTCTGTGGTTCAGTTTCCTCACTGTAAAACGGCCACAATAAGAGAGCTGCTCTAAAAATTAAGTCAATTGGTGCATATAAGGTATTCAGAATAATGCTTGGTACATGGGGGACTTCAATAGACACGTACTGAACAGAGTAACTTAGCAATTACTAAATATACTCATGCAGGCCAGGCGCGGTGGCTCATGCCTGTTATTCCAAAACTTTGGGAGGCTGAGGCGAGAGGGTCACTTGAGCCCAGGAGTTTGAGACTAGCATGGGCAACAGAGAAATATTCCATCTCTAAAACTGTGTGTAACATACATGTCTATATACACTCAAATGTTCAGTGTATTTATAGTATACAAAATAGCTGGAAAACAGACTTAACTATTCACAATGGTTACTTCTAGAGAAGGGGGAATGCAAATTTCAGCTTTTTACCCCACACATATATTCTTGTATCATCTGAAATATTTAAGCAAATTGTATGTAGAAATTTGCTCCGAAACACATAGCAGAACAATGTAGTTTTCACTCAAAAATCTTCAAATCATGATGGAATTGTCCTGTGAAAGTAAAGTTAGAGAGGTGAAAAGTCTCTCTCCAGCCTAAAAGCTCTTTTATATGACCTATATTACACAAACCAATGCAGACACCCCAATCCTTTCCCCACTGTCATAAGAATTTTTCAGTGAACTGCATTCCCCTTTACAAACTAGTTGATAGTTAGAGTTACCAGGCAAGAACGTGGATCCAGTTCTGCTTTTTCAAAGGCCAATGTTTCTCACATAATGGTAATGCATTCTTCAATCGGTCAACTGCCCCCAACACCTGAGCTCTCTGTTGTACACAACTCAACGAGACCTGGGAGAAAACAGGTGCAAATTTCACTTAGTAACAACACATCCCGCCTGATTCCTCTGCTGGGCTAGTTCTCAAGTCATCGTTTTCTAAGCTTTCATTCGGCTCTACCACACGTACCTAGGCTGGGTAAAACACTTGACCAGGTTTTTTTTTCCCCCGAGACGGAGTTTCACTCGGTCGCCCACGCTGGAGTGCAGTGACGTCATCTCGGCTCAGAAGCCAGCACCCGGGTCCATGCAGCCCCCTCCGCGGCAGACGCGGGGAGCCGGGGAGCAGTGGGGACCGGCCCCTACCGGCAGGGCCACAGGGACCCCCGCGCGGGCCCACGTGGTATCTTAGCAGGTGCGAAGCCCCCGGTGCCACCCGAGGCCGAGACAAAGCCCAGGCGCAAGGACCCCGGATCCCGATCTCGGACCCTGCGGAGCCCAGCTCGGAGCCGCCACGCCCGGGGCAGAGACCCCCGCCCGGTCCAGAGACCTCGTTACCCGTTTTCACCTCAGACCGCCGCCTCCGAGTGCTCGCTCCTCGCCGCGGTGCCTGGGCCGACTGGAGCGCAGCTGAGCAGCCGACAGAGCCGCGGCAGGCTCAACAATGGAGTGCCGGGGCGGGGCCGCTGCCGCGGGTTCAGCCCGTGTTCCACGCTCAGGATCCGGCTCGGATCAAGGAGCTGCAGCTGGCGCGAGGCTGCGGCCGGAACACACACTACGCTGGGGCACAGGGCCCCGCCTGCCGCCCGCCGCACCGCCTCCAGCGGAGCCTGGCGCCCAGGGCCAGCCCCCCGGCCAATGGGGAGCGAGCCGCGCGGAGAGGGCGGGGCCTAGGGGAACAAATGGAGGCTGGGCGGGGCGGCGCTGGGATTGGGCGTACAGGGTTCCGCGGGAGGACCGGACCCAAGAGCTGGCCGGATCCTGGCCTCCTAGAAGACCCAGCTCAACATCCACCTGCAGGCTGCTCTACAGGACGCGCTCATCTCAAGCCCAGAACTCAGGCTTTTAGGGCAGAGAGCGAGAGACAGGCTTGCTTTACAAAAAGTGAAACTGAGGTCTAAGGAATAGGATTGCCTGCTGCCCGAATTCACGTAGTCCCATTCACTCGTTCACTTTGTGATTCAGCAAACATTTGGAAGCACGTATGGTGGGCTTTAGGAGTGAAGTAGGGCCGGGCGGGGTGGCTCGCGCCTGTAATCCCAGTACTTTGTGGGGCCGAGGCAGGTGGATCACTTGAGGCCAGGAGTTCGAAACCAGCCTGGCCAACAAGATGAAACCCCTTCTCTGCTAAAAATACAAAAACTTAGTCGATCGTGGTGGCGCATACTTGTGGTCCCAGCTACTGGGACCTGTGTAAAACAGGACCTGCACCCTGAAGTCACTCACTCAGGGAGGCTGCTGGGATGGGTGGATGCACAGTTAAGGTCTTCATGGTGGCTGGGGCTGACCCCATCCCCATCGCTCTTCCCACACACACCTGAACACTCATCACTCCCACGCTCGCACCCACCACTGAAAGCCTGGCCCCTAATCTGATTTGCCTAACAAGCTCCCAAGATGAACAACACATGCTTCCCTACCTCTCCCCTGCTAGGGCCCCACCGTGTTCTGGGATGTACTCAGGGATCAGGAGAACAAAACCTCAGGGAGTGAAAGGACATTCCAGGGTGCAGGCCTCTGCATCCCCCTCCATGCCCTCACCCCTGCCTGACACACCCTCACCCCTGTACCTGGCCAGCTCCTACCAACCCTTAAATTCTCACCAAGTTCTGTGGTGGCAGCCACACCCTAAAGTGGCTGACCCCCCAATAACCTATGCCCTTGTATAGTCTTCCTGACCTTGGGTACGAGCAAAACCGGTGACTGGCTTCTAACCCATAGAGCCTGGCAAAAGCAATCGGATGTCACTGTCACAGTGCATCACCTTCTCACACTTGAGAGAAATGTTCCGCCTGCAGGCGCTGCCGGAGGGAGATAATGTGCTGAGAAAAGACCTTTGGAGGGGCCCTGTAGGCAAGGAAGCAAAAAGCTGGGCCCTTGCCAACTGGGTCCCAGGAAATGGATTCTGCCCTGGTGGAGCCTCAGATGAGGATGCAGCCCAGCTGCTTAGCGTGAGATCCCAAGCACAGGACCCACTAAAATGTGCTCAACTCCTAGTTTGCCAAAATTGGCTTAAAAGTGTGTGTTGTTTTAAGCTTCTAAGTTTTTAGTTATTGCCTGTGAAAGTGTTAAAATATGAGACAATAACTTAGGTCCCTTCCCCATCACACACATTCTTCTTTCTGGCATTCATCACAATTCTACTTATTGATTGAAAATCTCCCTCTTGACTGGGTGCAGTGGCTCAGGAGTTCCAGACCAGCCTGGCAAACATGGTGAAACCCCATCTCTACTAAAAATACAAAAATTAGCTAGACGTGGTGGTGCAATCCTGTAATCCCAGCTACTCTGAAGGCTGAGGCAGGAGAATTGCTTGAATCCAGAAGGCAGAGGTTGCAGGGAGCCGAGATGACACCATTGCACTCCAGCCTGAGTGACAAGAACAAAACTCACTCAAAAAAAAAAAAAAAATTGTCTCTTGCCACTAGAATGAAGGTCCCATGAGAAGAAAAATGGAAACTCTTGTTCATAACAGTGCCCCAAATGCCCAGCACGGTGTAGTTCTAGGGCAGTGGGTCGATGGTGGACGCTGCTGGTTGGAGGACCCAGCTGGCCCTCCCAGCTGCCTTCTCCCTGGTCAGGTTCCATTATAGAGAACAGAATAGTTTCTTGCCTTTCTGGAGTCCCTCTTAGTGGGGATTGGCCAAGTGACATTGTCCTGCCCCAGGACACATAAGTGGAAGTTGGCTGAAAGGTTTCCAGCCATGGTGTGCTGGGGCGATTTGAACCAGGACATGAGAGCTGGCCATCCATTGTTCGAGAATTCTGCAAGTTGGTTGTTCAACACATTCAATACTTCAAAATATCAAATAATATAAACTCGCAAATTAAAAAATGCATTAGACCAGATGCAGTGGCCCACGTCTAACACATTGGAAGCCTGAGGCAGGAAGATCACTTGAGCTCAGGAGTTCAAGACCAGCTTAGGCAAAAAAGGAAGACCCTGTCTCCACAAAAAATTTTAAAATTAGCTACGCATGGTGGTGTGTGCATGCAATCCTAGCCACTCTGGAGGCTGAGGTGGGAGGATCGCTTGAGCCATCTGTTCAAGGCTCCAATGAGCTATGATAGTGCCACTGCACTCCAGCCTGGGTGACAGAGCCAGACACTATCTCAGAAATAAACATATTTCATATATCAATAAATTTATAATAAATGTATATTTATATATACATTTATGTATTACAATTATATATTTAGACGTAAATATATATTTCTTGTTTTATTTATTCATTTATTTTGAGACGGAGTTTAACCCTTGTCACCCAGGCTGGAGTGCAATGACGCAATCTGGGCTCACCACAACCTCCACCTTCCGGGTTCAAGTGATTTTCCTGCCTCAGTCTCCTGAGTAGCTGGGATTACAGGCACACACCACCATGCCTGGCTAATTTTTATATCTTTAGTAGAGATGGGATTTCTCCATGTTGGTCAGGCTAGTCTCGAACTCCTGACCTCAAGTGATCTGCCCACCTCGGCCTCCCAAATTGCTGGGATTACAGGTGTAAGCCACTGTGCCCAGCCTATATGATATATTTATATATTATTATGTATATTGATTTTATATAATTATATATAAATAAATATAAAAACTTTCCTTGCCTTCTCTTGTTTCTACCTACAGTCAGTCCCATAACTTCAAATACTATCTACATGTAATAATATTAAATGTATATTTTTTTTTATATATATATATATATATATATATTTTTTTTTTTGAGACGGAGTCTCGCCCTGTAGCCAGGCTGGAGTGCAATGACGCGGTCTCAGATCACTGCAACCTCTAACTCCCGGGTTCAAGCGATTCTCCTGCCTCAGCTTCCCAAGTAGCTGGGCTTATAGGCTTCCACCACCACGTCCGACTAATTTTTGTATTTTTAGTAGAGACAGGGTTTTGCCATGTTGGCTAGGTGGGTTTCGAACTCCTAACTTTAATTTATCTCCCACCTCGGCCTCATAAAGTGCTGGGAATACAGGCACGAACCACCTTGGCCAAAATATTTTTCTGTTTCCAAGCACTTTACAGGAGAGGAAAGCGGAGAATAAATCATCTGACACTCTACTGTAAAAAAAAATCTTTGTGCCTCTCTTCTTTTCATCTTTCCTAAGTGTACATATTACCAAAATGTCTTTAGGTTGAGGTCCCCACGTGAAAACTTTACAGGGTGCTGTGTTCTCAGCCACCCTCCTGTCTTTTCCTAGTCCTGGAATTTTAGAACTGTCTGGGGATGACCCAGGATACCCACAGTGGCCATGTCTATTGGAGGGTCTAGTGACTATCAGCCCCGGGGTCATCTCATCGCCAAGGACAGCCTGAGGTAGGGGGTAGAGTCTCTCAGGGGAGTAGCTGGATGCTCTTGGCCTTAGAGAAATCTCCTGGTATAATTTCATCTAAAATGGTGACCCCTTAGGGTTATTAAAATTTTAGGACATTAAAATTAATGGACAATACAACGTAATGTCATTAAAGTTAGGTCATTAAAACTGTTCCTCCAGCCGGAGCTTTTATTCCTCGGAGACACATTGATGGTCTGCCAATGGGATGCTGATATTGAGAGGAAAAGGCAGAAATGATTTCTGCTCTCTAGATTGTCTCAGACTTGTGAAGAGAGAAAAACTGTCCCAAAGGACAAGGAAAACCCACAACAGAGAGGATGTGCAACAACCTGAACATGAAAATGCACTGAAGGCACACAGGAGGCAAAGAGCAGTGCCAGTGCCTCCTAGGTGGTCACTGAGCACTTTACTGAACAGGATGGGTGTCCCGAGGGATAGAATGGCCTGCCGTGACACTTACAAAGGTCTGTGTTGGAGTCAGCACTGCCTCTCCCTGAATTTGTTACCTTGAAAAGGCTTGTCCGCTGATTTGAGTTTCAGTTTTTCATTGACTGTAAGATACATTTTACCTGTACAGCTTGAAAGATAAACATACTATTTCCAAAGAGGCAAGGTAAAATGATGTATTTTATTTGCTAAAAATTCGTATTTATTTCTTCCCCGGAGCGAGTGTAGTAAGTTTTAAAGGTCTGTTCTTTTCAAGGGTAATTTCAAATGGAATTGTAGGACTTAGCTTTGTCAATGCTACCGGTGAAATAAAAGTGTGATAGATAAATTGATGATTTACAAAGATTCACCAAAATGTCAGTTTCCCTCTTGTAGCATGGTGAAGAATTAATGACAGTGGACACATCTGTATCCTCTTCTCTGGATATCTGAGGGTTTTGTTTTGTTGTTGTTTTTTTTTTTTTTTGGAGACATTGTCTTGCTCTGTAGCCCAACTGGAGTGCAACGGCGCCCTCTCTGCTTACTGCAACCTCCGCCTCCCAGGTTCAAGTGATTCTCCTGTGTCAGCCTCCCGATTAACTGGGATTATAGGCACCCACTACCACACCCAGCTAATTTTTGTATTTTTAGTAAACACGGGGTATTAGGCCTGGCACAGTGGCTCAGGCCTGTAATCCCAGCCCTTTGGGAGGCCAAGGTGGGCGGATCATGAGGTCAGGAGTTCCACAGCAGCCTAACCAACATGATGAAACCCTGTCTCTATTAAAAATACAAAAAAATTAGCTGAACCTGGTGGCAGGCACCTGTAATCCCAGCTACTCGGGAGGCTGAGGCAAGAGAATTGCTTGAACCTGGGAGGTGGAGGTTGCAGTGAGCCAAGATGTTGCCACTGCACCCCAGCCCAAGCGACAATGTGAGACTCCGTCTCAAAAAACAAAAAAACAAACAAACAACAAAACGACAGGGTTTTGATATGTTGGTCAGGCTGCTCTCAAACTCCTGACCACAGGTGATCGCCCTCCTCAAGCTCCCAAGATGCTGGGATGACAGGCGTGAGCCACCATGCCCTGCCCACTCTATTTTCTTTTTATTCCCTAAATTTTAATATGTTTGAGTTTGTCTGTTCCTTTATTACTGTTTTCTTACATATAAGAAATTCTGCCTAATCCTTCGTAAAAAAAAAAAAATCTTCCTGTGACTTCTGAAAGTGTTCTGGTTTTATCTTTCACATTTGTATATATAATAAGTTGATTATGGTTCATGGAACAGAGAAGAATGCAATGCATTTTCCCAAGTAGATGCCAGCCTGGTTTGTCTCATATTTTAAAGTGCATGTGATTTCTTTTTCTATTCTACAGTGCCTACTCTATCATTCATCAACTTTCCATATAAATGCTGGGTCATTAACACTTTTTTTTCCCTTTGATCTGCTTGCTCATCTCTCTGCTAATACTGTGCTGTCCTGAATATTTTCGTTTGAAAATCTTAGAAGTATGTTAGACAAGCCATCACTCTTTTTTTAGATGACTAAAAATCATTAGACATTTGTCATTTTTACTACGTAGGAAAAAGTAGTTTTTCTTGCCTAAAAACAACCTGAGTTGGGAATTTTTGTGATTTCATAGGAATAGCATCTGGAAGTGGTGACATAAATGTCATTTTAAAAAACATGTGTCGCATTTCCTCTTATTCCTTTCTACCTTGATATTGTGCAATAGAGATTTTTAAAATTGTGGCATTAGTATTACCAAATATCAATTACTAGTTTTATTTACTACTCAGTTAAATCTAATGAACCTACTCTGTCTTGGTGTAATCACATGGCATGGGCTCAACTCCTCAGTTAACAAGTGACAGCACTTGTAAAACATTGTCTACCAGGGAAACTCATTGAACACTTACTGTTCAGACTGTGTTTTGGTGTCTGGTTCCCTAAGCACCACTGCAGTGACACAAAATAATAGAGGTTCAGCAGAAAAAGTTTTGGCAAATATAAGCCATTTAGATGCAGTGAGTCATTCTTATTACTTGGGTTGGTGGAATCCCTTTCAAAATGTAAGTTACTAATACAAACAAAGATGAAACTTTGTGAGCAGGTGTTTTTAAGAATAAGTAGTATTAACTCTCTTATGCACATCAGGTAGGACTTTATTATGACAGATACTAGAAATGTACAAAGTGAAGTTAAATGGAAACTCCTAGCAGCATATCTTACGCTCTGGATTCTCTAATAAGATGGGAGTTTCTACTTTGCTGTTGCCTTTCTGAATAGTTCAATTCTAGCATTCGTACTGCTGTGTGGGAGGGAGTATGTGTGAACAGAGTAAGAGTTGTGACAATCAAGTCACAGAATAAATGCTTGAAATTTTAGAATCATGTAAACAGCGTATGGATTGAGTATAGATTCCCAGTGCTGTCAGTCCCACCCATCCTTCTATCCACATGTGTGGGATGTTCTAGGACCCTTGGCTTTTGAGGATGTGGCTGTGAACTTTACCCAGGAGGAATGGGCTTTGCTAGATTCTTCTGAGAAGTTTCTCTGCAGAGAAGTGATGCAGGAACCTGGCTTCTGTAGGTGAGAATGACAACACATTTCACTTAATTACAGAACTATTTCCCTATCATCAGTGCTATTTGTGATTTGGAATGTGGCAAGGGAATGATTTGGTGAAGAAATCAGGCATGGGCACTCTATACAATGAACATGAAATCTAGTAATGTTTCTATAGTTTGTAATAATTTGTGACAATTTTGTGGGTCTGTATTTTAGGAAACAAATGGAAAGGCCAGAATATTGAAGATCACTTTGAAAAATCTGGGAAAGAGATAAGATAATTTGCACTGAGAAGAGGAAATAAAGTCCTCTGAAGGAATCTTAGCTTGTCATGAACTTAAAAACAAGCGATCAAAACAAATAAGAGTCACTCGAAATTTATTTCTTTTTAGAAAAATTTCACCCAAAATGTAATGTGCTTCAGTGTAGCAGTCAGTGTTTGGAAAACAGTTTACTTGAAAATAGTACTACAAAATTGTGTACATGAATGTTACTAATTTGGTCATAGCCATGCAGGTGGTAGCTGTGTTTTCAGTAGTAACCCATTTACTTTCAAATAATTCAGTCATGGAAAAAAAAAAAAAAAAGCATTTTCCTTGGTATTGGTAGCAGTGTAAGTCAAAGACCTATTAATAAGTAGAAAGTTATTAAACCAACCAATAATAATGTGCTTGTCTTTTTTTTTTTTTTTTTTTTTACGGAAATCATATGATACAGAGACTGTGTGAAAGCAAAGAAGGTAGTCAGTATGGACAGTTGTCAGCCAAATTCCAAAGCTTGATCTGAATGAGAGCATTTCTCCCGGATTAAAACAATGTGAATGAAGTATTTGTGGAAAAGTCTTTGTACGTCATTCTCTCCTTAATAGGCACATCCTAGCTCACTCAGGATACAAACCATATGGAGAGAAGCAATATAAATGTGAACAGTGTGGGAAACGCTTCGTTTCTGTTCCAGGTGTTAGAAGACACATGATAATGCACAGTGGAAATCCAGTTATAAATGTACGATATGTGGGAAAGCTTTTTATGTTCTCAATTCAATTGAAAGACATCAGAGAATTCACACAGGAGAAAAACCCTATAAATGTAAACAATGTGGTAAAGCGTTCACTGTTTCCGGTTCTTGTCTAATACATGAACAAACTCACACTAGAGAGAAACCCTACGAATGTAAGGAATGTAGAAAAACATTCAGATTTTCTTGTTCCTTTAAGACGCATGAAAGGACTCACACGGGAGAAAGACCCTATAAATGTACCAAATGTGATAAAGTCTTCAGCTGTTCCACTTCCCTTCGTGACCATGGAAGCATTCATACTGGAGAGAGACCCTATGAATGTAAACAATGTGGCAAAGCCTTTAGTCATTTGAGTTCCCTTTGTAACCATAGAAGTACTCATACTGGAGAGAAACCCTATGAATGTAAACAATGTGACCAAGCCTTCAGTCGCCTCAGTTCCCTTCACCTCCATGAAAGAATTCATACTGAAGAAAAACTCTATGAATGTCAGAGATGCGGTAAAGCCTACATTCGTTCCAGTCACCTTACTCGCCATGAAAGAAGTCATGATATAGAGGCTGGGTGTAGTGACTCAGCCTATAATCCCAGCACTTTGGGAGGCCAAGGAGTGTGTATTGCTTGAGCCCAAGAGTTTATAACCAGCCTGGATTAAAACAATGTGAATCAACCTGGGCATCATGGTGAAACCCTGTCTCTACAAAAAATAAAATAATGCCAGGCGCGGTGGCTCACGCCAGCTACTCGGGAGGCTGAGGCAGGAGAAGGGCGTGAACCCATGAGACGGAGCTTTCAGTGAGCCGAGATCGCACCACTGCACGCCAGCCTGGGCGACAGAGCGAGACTCCGTCTCAAAACAAATAAATAAATAAAAATAATTAGCTGGGCATGGTGGCACATTTCAGTGGCCTTAGTTCTTTTTCAAGGACATAAAAAGCATGGGGGGTTGGGGGAAAGCCCTGTGCATGCCGATCACGAGGTCAGGAGATAGAGACCATCCTGGCCAACATGGTGAAACCTCGTCTCTACTAAAAATACAAAAATTAGCTGGGTGTAGTAGCATATGGTTGTAATCCCAGCTACTCAGGAGGCTGAGGCAGTAGAATCACTTGAACCCAGGAGGCGGAGGTTTCAGTGACCCGAGATTGTGCCACTGCACTCCAGCCTGGTGACAGAGTGAGACTCCATTTCTAAATAAATAAATCAATAAACAAATAAATAAATAAAGCCCCTTGAATGTAAGAAATGTGGTAAAACATTTACTCTTTCCCATTCTCTCATAAACATGAAAAGGCTCACACTGCAGAGAAACCTTAAGAATGTAGGAAATGTGGTCAAACCTTCAGATTTTCCTGTTTTTGAAGATTTGGGAGGACTCAGAGTGGAGAAAAGCCTTTTGAATTTAAATTTGTGGTAAGGCCTTCAGTTGTGTTAGTTTCATTTGAAGACATCAGCTCAGTCTTGAGAAAAACCCTATGAATGTCCAGAATGTGGGAATGTTTCATTTCTCTCATCCCCACTCAAGGACATATGAAAATGCACACTGTAGCTGGCTGGACCTTGTAAATACAAGAAGGTACACAGGATTAAGACTCTAATAGTTTAGAAACTGCAAGAATATTTTCAGTTTTCACATTTACTTGAAAAGTCATGTGAAAACTCCCATGGGAAAGAAGCTCTATAAGTGAAGCTTTTCTAATTTGGAAAGCCTGATGCAAATTAATTATCATGAAGTGTTTGAAAAAAGTGTATGAAATGTTACACAAGTTACAAGTATACTGTTTTTATCAGTGACTCATTCTTAAAGAGTCTTGAGTATGCATTTCACGTTGTTTTGCAGGGAAACCTTGAGGTGAGAGTTCTGTAAATGCTCTTTAAGCAGTAGTACTTGAGTTTCATAGATAATGATATTAAGTTTGTTGGTAGAATTTTTGTCTATTCATTTGATAATTTGCTGGATTCATGGTTGAATTTTCATGTTTTTCTAATATGTAGGTAAGTTCAATTTTTTTATTTCATTATTATCTTTTTTTGAGATGGAGTCTCACTCTGTTGCCCAGGCTGGAGTGCAGTGGTGCAATCTCGGCTCACTGCAACCTCCACCTCCTAGGTTTAAGCGATTCTCCTGCCTCAGCCTCCTGAGTACTTGAGACTACAAGCGCCCGCCACTACATCCAGCTAATTCTTTGTATTTTTAGTAGAGACAGGATTTCGCCATGTTGGCTAGGCTGGTCTTGAACTCCTGACCTCATGATTTGCCTGCCTCGGCCTCCCAACGTGCTGGGATTACAGACATGAGTCACCGTGCCCGTCCAGGTAAGTTTCATTTGTATGTATTGCCCTGTGATTAATGGACCAGTGAATAATGATTGTGAATTGTTGAGATAGTCTTACTAGCCTCATTTGGTAAACTTTGATTATCCCTTGTTCATTATACACATTCCACCTTTCTTTATTAAAGGTAAATTACTCTTGATGTAAAGATGTTTCCATTTTGCTAATACTGAGTTGGTATTAATTCCTAAGTACATAAAGTTTATCGTAGAGTATCATCTCGTGAGTTATTTGCATCTGTTGCCCTTTATTCTTAATTATTTCTGTCTGTTATTTGGATCGTTCACTTTGAATGAAGGAGAGAGGACTGTCATAGGACGATACGTTGTAACCAATCTGAGGGAGGAAGCGTTCAGTCTCTTAGTCACATATGATAGCGTTGGACTTTTCATCGATGTCTTTGGTATTGTAGTAGATCGTATTACACCATTAAGGTATGATAGTTTATATATTGTATTTTAGAGTATTACAGTCTTACCAGTCAGTGTCACATGATTCAGTTCCCTACCAGCCAACAGACAAACCAATCACGTACTCCTGTAGGAACAAAGGAACATCCTCGGCCGGGCACAGTGACTCACGCCTGTAATCCCAGCACTTAGGGAGGTCGAGGCGGGCGGATCACGAGGTCAGGAGATTGAGACCATCCTGGCTAACACGGTGAAACCCCGTCTCTACTAAAACTACAAAAAATCAGCCACGCATGGTATTGGGCACCTGTAGTCCCAGCTTCTAGGGAGGCTGAGGCAGGAGAATGGCATGAACATGGGAGACGGAGCTTGCAGTGAGCCGAGATCACACCACTGTCCTCCAGCAAGGGTGATAGAGCGAGATTCTGTCTCAAAAAAAAGGAAAAAAAAAAAAAAAGGAAATTCCTCACTTTTTTAATGTGATACCACTCCCTGATCCCAAGTTAATCCCTGTTTGGGCCTGTGGGAGCTTATGCCATCTTTCTGTATGTAATTAATAACTGATGTCTGGCTTATCTGTTTAGTAATAGATATTATGTGTTTAACGGTGCCACTAAACTTAGGGTGCTCATTCCTTCCTCACCAGTGGGGTGCATGAGACGCTATTGAAACAATTGGCAGTGCAACACGAGTGGAATGGACCAGCCCTCATGCAGGACACCTGCTCAACTTGACCTACCTGCTGTCGGCTGATGGTTCCGTAACACATCAACAGTCACCTGAGTCAGAACAGTGAGCTGACGATGGGCCTTCCCTTTGTTCTGCACAGTGTTTTGTGGTCTTCAGGTGTTGTCATCTTCTCCCACACTAAAATGCTCTCATCTCCTAGACATGAATGTTTAATTGCACCCCAGCATGACATTTGGCCTGTGCTTAACAGGCAGTTTTGAGGCCCTGGATTATTAATGCAGAGAAGCACAGCACATAAGCCGACACTTCAGTCCTAACTAGCAAGAATCAGGCTGTATTTCTGTAGTCCCTGCATCTACTCTGGTCACCATCTCTGTATGCTTAGGGCAGCCATGTGAACATTATTAACTACTGTACACTCCAAGACAATAGTAATTATGTAGGCAGAAGTAGTGGCCTTGTTTGTTTCTTGTGCTGCTGCACCCCTTGTCGCTGTCCCCTACACCCTCCTGATGAGGTGTACATCCATGGTGCCTCATGGTTCAAGAGAACTAGTAGATGGCTCACAAGAACACTCTGTCGCTACTGTCTGTGACTCTGTCACAACAAATATCCTGATCCTTCAGTTTGAAGGGTGCAGGGCCATTTTCCTCCCTTTCTTACTGGTAGTTCTCAAGATAACTGTATGATATGCTGGGAATGCAATATCCTGATAATCTGGTGACATTGGTCAGAACAGCCCAGGCTCTGTTAGAGTCCCTGCTCGAAACAGAGTGGCCTTTAACGTTTGTGTCCAGCAAACCACATCGTGGGAGAAAACCCAAGGTGGGCTGCTTTCTGGGGTCCCTCAGTTGTAGTGCAAGTGAAGCATTTACAGTCAAAACTCCATCCATCTGCTCTGGGTAGCCTTCCTGATCTTGTGGTAGCGGTTCATATTGAATCCTAGGCTTCTGTTGTCTTTTGTTTGCTATTTGTAAGTAATAAATTCACTTTATGGAATTTATGTATGAATGTGTTTGGTCTCATTGTACTCAGAAAAGTTGGTAGCCATTACACAGTGAACTCGCTTCATAATTGGTGAAAACACCTATGGCCCCCCTTGTGCCACAGCAAGGAGGTTAATTCAGCCAAACATAAACTTCATGTTCGTAAAACCCTGTAGCACAATTATTACCATGTGGGAGGCCTTTAACAATGGTGATGCTGATTTGAAGAACTCTGAAGGAAGAAATTTACACAAATGGATTGGGTACACGGGAGTCCCTCCTAACTTAAAGCAAACCTTACTCCCCTCTGCCTAAAAAGAGTGGAGAGGGCAGGCATGGTGGCTCAGGCCTGTAATCAGAGCACTTTGGGAGGCCCAGGTGGGCAGATCACAAGATCAGGGGTTCAAGACCAGCCTGACCAACATGGGGAAGCCACATCTCTATTAAAAATACAAAAATTAGCCAGGCGTGGTGGTGGGCACCTGTAATCCCAGCTACTTGGGAGGCTGAGGCAGGAGAATTGCTTGAACCTGGGAGGTGGAGGTTGAAGTGAGTCAAGACCATGACACTGCACTCCAGTCTGGGTGAGAGGGCAAGACTCCGTCTCAGGGAAAAAAAAAAAAGTGGATAAGAACTGAAACAGGTTTAAAATTTCACCTAATTGGAAATGCAAAGTTTACAAAAATAATATTTCAAATAAAATGCTAAATGAGTGCTCATTGAATTTTATGCCTCCACAAAGTAGGTTGTGAATTAACTTCCACATCTGTTGAAAGCCACAAAAGTTGGGCAGCCTCCGTGTCTGAAATTCACATGTGGCTCAAATAAGAATTATACCTGGGGATACCCCAAAGTTTAAATATGGTATCCACAGTGATATTATGAGGAATTACTGTACATTAAACAGGTTGTCTTCCTTTAACTCTGTAAATAATATTATCTTGCCTAAATTCTCCAAAACGCATCGCTCTGCAGTATCCTATAGTGGACATAGGTTTCCTGACCAATGAGCAGTAAAAGTAAGTGTGTGCGACTCACCTATGTTCTTATCAAAATTGAAATCCCCGAATCCCACCAGTTAGAATAACATGACGGAATGTCAGGATTTTGGAATATATAGGTTTTCTGTAAGGTTATTAGCTATTGATTCCATTTTTAAAGTAGATATCAATATTTTTAGATTACCTATTTCTCCTATGTTTTAGTATTAACAGATTGTGTCTTTTAATTCATCCAGTTGGCCTAATTTACCAAGTTTGTGGGTTATGGAGATTGTAATATTCTTTATTATTTTATGATCCATGTGCTCTTTAATATAAAGGCCTCTTTTAATTCTTCTATTATTAGGTTGGTGCCAAAGTAATTGTGGTTTTGGACCGTGAATTTTAAATTTTTATAACTAGGCTGCAGCACATCTTTATTAATCAAAATAGAACCCATTACAATGGACTGGGCACAGTGGCTTACGCCTGTAATCCCAGCACTTTGGGAGACTGAGTCGGGTGAATCAGGAGGTCAGGAGTTTGAGACCAGCCTGACCAACGTGGTGAAATCCCGTCTCTACTAAAATTACAAAAAGTAGCCTGTGTGGTGGCAAGTGCCTGTAATCCCAGCTACTCAAGAGGCTGAGGTAGGAGAATCTCTTGAACCCAGGAGGCAGAGGTTGCAGTGAGCCAAGATTGCACCTTTGCACTCTGGCCTGGGCGGCAGAGTGAGACTAGGTCTTAAAAAAAAAAGAAGAAACCATTACATTGAATGCATTTTTGCCAATGAGAAATAAACTTATTTATTCCATGCTTTCAGGGTTCGATGAACTCTTGGAAAGCATTTTCTGCACACTGCTGGTTGTGTAAGTGTTTTCCCTGCAAAAAGTTGTCAAGATGCTTAAAGAAGTGGTAGTTGGTTAGTGAGAGTTCAGGTGAATATGGCAGATGAGACAAAACTTCATAGCCCAGTTTATTCAGCTTTTGAAGTCCTGGTTGTATGACATGTGGTCACGCGTTTTGGAGAACTGGGCCCTTCATGTTGACCAGTGCCAGCTCCAGGTGCTGCAGTTTTCCATGCATCTCATCGATTAACTTGGCATACTTCTCAGATGTAATGATTTCACCAGGATTCAAAAAGTGTAGTGGATCAGAAGACCGGCAGCTGACCACCAAACCGTGACCATGACCCTTTTTTGGTACAAGTTTGACTTTGGGAAGTGGTTTGGAGCTTCTTCTCAGTCCAACCAGTGAGCTGGCTGTTGTATAAAATCCACTTTTCATGACATGTCACAATCTCATCGAGAAATGATTCATTGTTGTTTCATAGAATAAGAGAAGATGACACTTCAAAAGGATGATTTTTAAAATATTTGGTCAGCTCATGAGGCACCCACTTATCAAGATTTTTCAGCTTTCCAATTGGCTTCAAATGCTGGATGACCATAGAATGGTCGACATTCAGTTTTTCGCCAACTTCTCGGGTATGTGTAAGAGGATCGAATTCAGTGGTTGCTCTCAATTGGTCGTTATCAACTTCTGGCCCAGAGCCTGGAGCTGAGGCTGCCATGACCACCCTGTTCTCTACCTTCTGGGGTCCCCAGGAAGTTTCCAGGACTGAATGATCCCCACAAAATACAGTGGCCAGAATGGGAGGGCTGGAGGTCAACTACCCTCCCCCGCCACCATAACCAAGAGGCCCCCATAGAGGTTGGCCCCGAGATGTGGGTCCCTGTGGGATGCAGGCTCCCACGGATACTTCAGGAGATGAGCACTGGTCCTCGTGGCTGACAGGACCTGGTGGGCACTGGCTGTGTGTGGCCTGTACAGGTGGGTTGGACAGAACTGGGCCTAACCAGGGAGCCAGAGACTGATGTGTCTTCCAGATTTCCTATGAGATCCCCTATCTGGTCATAGATGATGGTGATTTCTCTGAATCCCTGTAAGGTGTTAGGCGCTCCATTCTTACCAAGTTTATTTTATTACCTGGTAGAACTTGGCTCATAAAGAAGAAAATGGTGAAGAGGAGGACAGGAATCCTCATGGCTGAAGAAAGAAGAAAGTTTGGCTTCATTTCTAGGAGGCAGAGAAAACTTCCGTCTGTGGCTCTCTAGCACCAGTGGAATGTCTCTGTTTGGACAAGAAGAGCCTTTCTGTACCTCATTGGGGATATTCATAGATAGAGGTGTTCTATGCATGCACAATTGCTTTGATGGGAGCACTGATGTGGATGCACAGTTTTGGCCAGAAAACCTTGTTAAATGGGAACATAAGCTACAAACATTTTGGCAAAAGATGAAAGTTTATGAACAAACAACCATTTATATTGTTACAATAAATTAGACTGTGTTGAGAAACCAGTTGCTTTGGTTAATGACCAGACATTTTGTTAGTGAACACTTCCCAGACTTTTCTAGCCCTGCTAAGAATTAATCACCCCACTTGCTCCTGGTCTGAAACCCCAAAGTGCTTTGTTGATGTTACAGTGCTTACTGCCTTGTATGTTAGATTAGTGAATGTATATTTGCCTCTTCCACTACTGTATGAGCTTCTTGCTTGCTAGGACAAGGCTATATTCCTCAGAGCAGAGGAGGGAGTTGAATCATGTGGCCATTTATTCTCAAATCCTCTTCACCAAGTGGAACAAAACAGAACAGCGAAAGACCACTGCACATGGAAGCAGGAGGTCTGGATTTGGGTTCTAGATCTCTAGATCTATTACTAACTGGAGGTATGGATATAGTCAGGAAAATTGTCTTCCTTAGGTGCTTCCTTGATAGCACCTATAAAGGTTGAGATCTGTTGGATCTAGATCAGGGGATTCTCAATCATTATTATGCATAAAATCAACTGGGACAGTTGCTTTGTAATACAGATGCTTAGTTCCATCTCATGATATTTTTACTGTTTTTTAAAATTGATCTAGTATTTTTCATTAAATAATGTAAACTTTCTTAGTCTACATCAAATAAAACTCCCACCGGCATACAAATACATTGAATGATATTAGCAGCAGAATATTTAAATAAAGTAACCATATACAACTATTAAGCCACTTTTTTTCATTACTTATTATTTCATGCTGTTTGTCATCATTGTCATCATAATCAGCATCATCCTACATTGCGGAATACCCATTACGAACCATATGGCATAAACATTTTTCCTACTCATAAGGAGCATATATTCTCTATATGCATATGAAATTAATGTCTGAACAAAGTGGCTTAAACAAGGCAGAAGTTTATTTCTTTCTCACTTAAATCTATAGTTACACCTATCACGGCTGGTACAGATGCTTGCCAAATTCACTAGGGACGCAGGCCCCTTCCAGCTGTCTGCTCTGCTGTACTTTAGAAGAGGCTCCAGTATGGCTGCTAAATGCCCACCTATCATTTTTTAATGCCAGGCACCAGGAAAGAAAATAGCCAAGAGAGAAAAACAAGGGAACATCTACCCCTCCTTTTAAATTTTTTAACCAACCCCCTCTTTTTATTTTTTTAACCCAATTTGTTGAGCTATGATTACATTTAAAAAGCTGTACATGTTTAAGGTATGCATCTCAGTGAGTCTGGGGTAAGTATACATCATGAACACCACTACCCTTAAGATTAGAAACATATCCTTCACCTCCTAAAGTCCCCCCCCATTATTATTATTATTACTGGTAAGAAATTTTGGTAAGAACACAAAATCCACCCTTTTAGCAAATTTTAAGTGTGCAATACAGTATTCTTAGCTCTAAGCACTATGCTGTAAATGAGACCTCCAGAACTTACTTCTATGGTATATCTGAAACTTTGTGCTCTAACCACATCTACCCATTTCCCCTGCACCAGGGCCCCTGGCAACCACCATTCTCCTCTCTGCTTTTGTGAGTTTGTCTATTTTAGATTTCAAATGCAAGTGAAATCATATAGTAATTGTCATTCTGTGGCTGGCCTATTTCATATAACATAATGCCCTTGAAGTCCACCCATGTTGTCACAAATGACATGATTTCATTATTATGTAACACTGAATAATATTCCAATGCATATATGTATTACCCATTTATCCTGATACTCTCCCTCCACCTGCCTCCCAACAGGCCCCAATGTGTGTTGTTCCCCTCTCAGTATTCATATGTTCTCATTGTTCTGCTTCCACTTGTAAGTGAGAACATGCAGTGTTTGATTTTCTGTTCCCGGGTTAGTTTGCTGAGGATAATGGCTTCCAGCTCCATCTATGTCCTGCAAAGGACATGATCTCATTCCCTTTTATGGCTGCATAGTATTTCATGGTGTATATGTACCACATTTTCTTTATCCAGTCTATCATTGATGGACCTTTGGGTTGATTTCATGTCTTTGCTATTGTGACTAGTGCTGCAGTGAATATGTGTGTACACGTATCTTTATAACAGAATGATTTATATTCCTTTGGGTTGATACACAGTAATGAGATTGCTGGGTCAAGTGATATTTCTGGTTCTAGGTCTTTCAGGAATCACCATACTGTCTTCCACAATGGTTGAACTAATTTACATTCCACCAACAGTGTAAAAGTGTTCCTATATCTCAACAGCCTCATCAGCAGGTAGTTTTATTTAAAAATTTTTGGAGAAACCTTCATACTATTATCCAAAATGGCCATAGTAGTTTGTATTTCCACCACAAGTATACAAGGGTTATCTTTTGTCCACATCCTCACTAATACTTGCTATTCATCTTTTCGATAACAGCTATTCTAAGAGGTGTCAGGTGACATTTCATGGTGGTTTTTGTATGCATCCCCCTGACAATTAGAGATGGTAAGAATTTTGTCATGTATTTGTTGGCCATTTGTATCTCTTCTTCTGGGAAACGTCTATTCAGATCTTCACCTATTTAAAAAAAATTTCAACTTTTATTTTAGATTCAGTGAATGCATGTGCAGGGTTTTACATTGGCATATTGTGTGATGCTGAGGCTTGGAGTATGAATGATCTTGTAACCCAGGTAGAAAACATAGTATTTCATGGTGTATATGTTTTTCAGGTCTTGGTCCCCACCTTCCCTTCCCCTTCTTGTAGTCCCCAGTATCCGTTGTTGCCATCTTTACATCCATGTGTAACAGCGCTTAGTTCTTACTAATAACTAAGAACGTATGGTATTTGGTTTTTTCTTCCTGCATTATTTTAGAATAATGGTCTCTAGCTGCATCCATGTTGGTGCGAAGGACATAATTTTTTAATGGTTGCATAGTATTCCATGGTGTACATATACTACATTTTCTCTATCCAATGATAGAGAAAATATTCATGTCTTTGCTATTGCAAATAATGCTATAATAAATATATGAGTGCACATGTCTTTATGGTAGAACAATTATTTTCTTTTGCATACAAGGGTCAGTCCCCATGGCTGCTGTCAAGGGCTAGCGTTGAGTGCCTGCAGCTTTTCCAGGCTCAGGGTGCAAGCTGTCAGTGGATCTATCATTCTGGGGTCTGGAGGATGGTGGCCGTCTTCTCAGAGCTCCACTAGGCAGTGCCCCAGTGGGGACTCTGTGGGGGCTCCTACCCCATATTCTCCCTCTGCACTGCTATAGTAGACATTTGCCATGAGGTCTCCACCCCAGCAGGCTTCTACTGGACATACAGGCTTTTCCATACATCTTTTGAAATCCAGGTGAAGGCTTCTGATACGGTTTGGCTCTGTGTCCCCCCACAAATCTCACCTCAAATTGTACTCCCACAATTCCCACATGTTGTGAGGGTTCCCAGTGGGAAATAATTGAATCATGGGGGCAGTTTCTCCCATATCGTTCTCGTGGTAGTGAATAAGTCTTACAAGTTCTGATGGTTTGATGAGGCGAAACCAGTTTTGCTTGGCTCTCATTCTCTCACTCGCCTGCTGTGATGTAAGAAATTCCTTTCGCCTTCTGCCTCCCCCCAGCCATGTGGAACTGTAAGTCCAATGAAACTTCTTTCTTTTGTAAATTGCCCAGTCTCGGATGTGTCTTTATCAGCAGCGCACTCCTGTACTTTGTGCAACTGCAGGTCTAATATCCCATGGAAATTGCCAAGGCTTATGGCTTGCACCCTCAAAGCAGTGATCCAAACTCTGTCTGGGGCCTTTTTAGCCATAGCTGGAGCTGGAGTGGTTGGGAGGTAGAATGCTGTGAGCACTGTCCTGCGCTTGCCCTGGGTGGTGCAGCCCTAGGCCCAGCCCACAAAACCAGTCTTCCCTTATAGGCCTCCAGACCTTTGAAGGGAGGGGCTGCCACCAGCCAAGGTCTCTGAAATGTCTTTCAGGCTCTTTCTTCATTGTCTTCTATTAGCATCTGCTTTCCTTTTAGTTATGCAAATGTATTCAGCCTGCTTGAATTTCAGAGGATACCAATGGCCTTAAAAGTACCATATGCCCCCTAACACTTCCTGACTTCATTTCTGCAATATATTTTATTTTTTTACATCATCATGAATATTGAAACTTTTTAGATCTATTCACTTTCCTTTTGTTTTCAAGTCCAGTTTACTTCCAAATAATTTTAGAATATAGAGTCTCCATAAGACTCGAGTTTGTCTGGTTTCTTGCTGTACCCCATGACTGCGAATGCTTTCTAGTACATATAATACACTCAAAAGTACTTATAAGGCCGGATGCGGTGGCCCACGCCTGTAATCTCAGCACTTTGGGAGGCCGAGGTGGGCGGATCACGAGGTCAGGAGATCGAGACCACCCCGGCTAACACGGGTGAAACTCCGTCTCTACTAAAAAAAATACAAAAAAATAGCCGGACGTGGTGTCGGGTGCCTGTAATCCCAGCTACTCGGGAGGCTGAGGCAGGAGAATGGCATGAACCCCGGAGGCGGAGCTTGCAGAGAGCCGAGATCGTACCACTGCGCTCTAGCCTGGGCGACAGAGCAAGACTGCATCTCAAAAAAAATAAAATTAAATTAAAAAGTACTTATGAATGAAAAAAGGAATGAATCTTCCTATTTTTCCTTCAAAATAGCCTTAACTCTTTGGTTTCCAAGTTGATGTGGGGTTTTTAGTAGTTGTCTCAAAAATCCAATCAAATTGAACCGGATGTGTCTCCAGAATGAAGTTTTGATGAGGTTCAGTATCTGTAAAATCAGGGCATGTCTCTTGGAATGTAGTGCTGATTAGGTTTATTAATTGTTTTTTCCTATATAAGGGGAAGCCAATCAGAGGATGCGTTTTCCCAGAGAAGGGGCATCAGAAGAGTTTAAGACCTTGGGGGAAGAGAGTCTTGCTTCTTGCTTGTGGGACTTGCCTTGGAAGGTAGATAAGTTCACAGCATCCTCCAATTTTTTATTTTTGGTGAGTTCTCCGAGCACTGAGATGTGAACTGGTCTCATTCCCTTACAATGATACTGTTACCAGTAGAAGAGATTCGAGTTACTGGCAGCATATCTGCATGGGTCCATAAGCAACTTCAGTCCTTGCCTCCTCAGAAGAAAGTATTTGACTGAGGGTCATACAGCGGAAAAAGAGGCTAAGTTTCAGAGCAGGAGTGGAAGTTTATTTAAAAAGGCTTTAGAACAGAAAGGAAAGGAAAATTCTCTTGGAAGAGACCCAAGTGGATGCCTGAAGGTCCAAGAGAGAAAAGAGAAGGGCCTTTAACCTTGATCCTGGGATGGGCTTGCCTCTTTCCCATGATTCTTCCTTTAGGGAAAGTTTCCGGCATGCACAGTGCTTTCCTTACCCTTTGGAATTGAGCATGCACGGTGCGTTTAGGGAGTCATGTGCATGTCCATCTGAAGTTTTCTTTCCTTTTCCAGTGGAGTGTGTCCCCGGAAGATTATGCTTTGCCATTTTTGTCTCTTAACATAAATGCCCAAGAAGTTGCTTCTTCCTGGGGTCTGCATTTAGTTAACATTTTTGATGTTAACAGGTGTAGACCACCAGGAAATGGCCTCTCTCTGGTGCTGCCTAATTGTCATTTTTAGAGGCAAAGTGATCATTAACAGACCATCACCTGACATTTCTAGTGGGTAGGGGAAGAGCCCTCTCCTGCCCTGCTCCTGCTCTTCTACCTGTAACAAGACAAGCCTTGAATATCATTAGACATGTGTCCCATCAAGGCAGCATCTCATTATTAAATTTTACTGTGTGACTTGTTACTTCACATTCTCATATTCTGTGTTCACTATTTGTGCACCTTTTCCATTTTTGTTTTGACCATATCTCATTATTTTAACTGCCTTCTCCAAGATTCTAGATCTGCATTGACCAATAGAGTAACTACTAGTCACATGTGGCTATAAACTCTAAATTAATTATAATTAAATAACTAAATGGCATATCCTTAGTAGTAATAGCCCAGTTTGTGGCCAAAGTAGAAATTTTATGACTACATATGTGTGGTAGTTACTGCATTGGACAGTGTAGATACAGAGAATTTCTTTCATCACAGAAAATCATGTTGGGCATGTTGGCTGCCACTTATTTTTATTTTATTTTTATTTTTTATTTCTTTGAGACAGAGTTTTGCTCTTGTTGCCCAGGCTGGAGTGCAATGGCATGATCTCAGCTCACTGCAACCTCCGCCTCCCAGGTTCAAGCGATTCTCCTGCCTAAGCTTCCCTAGTAGCTGGGATTACAGGCATGTGCCACCACGCCCGCCAGTTTTTTTTTTTTTTTTCTATTTTTAGTAGAGATGGGGTTTCTCCATGTTGGTCAGGCTGGTCTCAAACTCCTGACCTCAGGTGATCCGCCTGCCTCCACCTCCCAAAGTGCTGGGATTACAGGTATGAGCCACTGCACACGGCCTTATTTTAAAATTCTATTTGTGTGCTTTATAGTTAAATTATATTCTGCTTCTCTATATTCATTTCCTTTCACAGATTTTTCTCAGGCAATTTTTAAATTTCATTCATTTACCTTCTTCAGGAAAGTACTTAGATCATTTTTTAAAAGTAATCTACAGCAAATAATTTTTCCACGGATATTGTTTTAGCTTTATTGTGTTGGTACTTTTACATACTATATTCAGGTATTATTATTTTTCATAACTTACTTTAAAAATTGTGCCAAGTTTATTTAAAAGAGATTTCTCCCTTGATTTTCAGAGGTCAGATTGTGTCTTTCATTGTTGTTATTTTAGTTTAATTTTATTTTATTATATGTAAATATGTTGCATATTCCTTTTTTAAAAATGTGAGATTTTTTTCTCTCTCTTGTTACACAAACTTTGTATGAAGTGGTCATTATGCGCTTTAAAAATAAATATTTTGTTTCAGGGCATGGTGCTTTCACACATGCAACCTTCGAATAATTTTAAATTCCATTCCACTTTCACCATTCCTGAACTGCTTTGAATATATTGGATGTTGGAAGCCATGAGAGGTTTTGACTTGCAATCCAGTCAAGATAATAGGATTTTCCATTTATAGTGTAATCTGATATATATTCGTTTTGGTTTCATACTTTTAAAAAATCTATTCTCTTTTACTCTGTGGTGATCTTTGCTTTTCTATTTGTGCATTGCTAGAATGTCGGCTGCTGTTTCCCTAGAACCTGAGATGTTACTCAACACTGTATAGTGCTGGTGTTGAGAATTGAGAGAACCTACTAAATAATAGCACTTTTCAAGACCGCAGTTCTGAATTAAAAGGAAGGGAAAGGACAGGCAAAAGAATATAGACATCAGCTATTTTTACTGAAGATCTGTTGGAGAACATGGTTTTGGTGTCCAGGAACTTGAGACCTAATACTGCATTCCTAATACTTCACTAAGGTGTGCCTAAATAGCCCTGAAAGGGCTAGGAAGTCACAAGTCTGCCTCTTAGTTGTTATAAGTGTCCTTAAAATATTAAGGGAATATTGAGGATGCAGAATGGCTCCTTCCTCATGACTTTTTAAGAGATCTGGGCTGGGCGCTGTGGCTCACGCCTGTAATCCCAGCACTTTGAGAGGCTGAGGCGGGTGGATTACCTGAGGTCAGGAATTCCAGACCAGCCTGACCAAAATGGAGAAACCCCGTCTCGACTGAAAATACAAAATTATCCAAGTGAGGTGGCGCATGTCTGTCATCCCAGCTACTTGGAAGGCTGAGGCAGGAAAATAGCTTGAACCTGGGAGGTGGAGGTTGCAGTGAGCTGAGATTTCACCATTGCACTCCAGCCTGGGCAACAAAAGAGAAACTCTGTCAAAAAACAAAAAAGGAGAGAGAGAGAGAGAGAGAGAGAGAGAGAGAGAGAGAGATCTGGAGGGAGATACTAAGCTGTGCAGGCTCTTATCTTGAAGTCACCAAATACGTAAGTTGTTATTCCTGCTCTGGTGAGAAGTTTGTCAATACATTTTCTCCATGAATTAATGAAAATTTTAGACTCATAACATAAGTTTTAAAAAATTTCTCCTAAAGATTGCTTGTGTATGTATGTGTTTTGAAATATATTTAATCTCTATATCTTGAAATAGTTTTTATAGATTCCACACAAGAGTCCTTTAGGAAATAAGTGTGCTTTAATTTTCTTAAAATATTTGTCCTTTTTTGTCCCTGGCACAGTCTGTATATGACCATTGAAATTGCTTTTAGTTCATGTTTGGGTTATAATCACACACAGATATTCTCTAAAGTCCAAATCTTATTTTGATATTCGAGGAAGAGTTTACATGGTAATAGTATTAAGGGTTACAGCTGGTTTCACTGAAGCTTTATAGGCATTCTCTAATACCTTACTGTTTTGAAGGAATATCTGTTCTGCTTGAATTATAGACTACATAATACATGTACTGTCAGGTACATTCATGGAAGGGACAGGCAGATGGAGTCATATGTTACTGGAGTCTTGATGAACAGATGTAGGAAATAGTCCAAGGAATAAGAAAAAAGTTGATATTGAAAAGTGCTTGTTGAAGTCTGTAAATGTGTATTAAAATGTGGCAGTAAAAATAAACACAGTGAAGTTTGGGAACTGGGGTCTAAATCCTGGAGTCCCCAGAATCATAGAAAACCTTGGTTAGGGGAGTAATTTTGTAAAAAAGCAAGAAGAGGCAGTGACAAGGCAGAATATAATTAAAAGTATTGCTGTGTCATTTTCTAGTTTTGTAATTTTGTCATATTTGTCAAACTCTGTTGATCATTTATTAAACTGGTAAATAAACTATAATCAGCAGGGTTATTATAAGGGTTAAATAAGGAAATTTGTGTATATCTGTAAGCACAATGTCACAATTAATACAAAGCTACCCTTTTTATTTTTCCTGGATTTCATGTACAAATAGGTCAGTTAATTTTTTGTTTATGACACAAAATTATCATTTGTACATAAAATATATTTAATTATTTTTATATTTTTAGCAGGGAAATAATACACGCATGTTTTCCCCCATCTCAAACACATGCGTTCATATAAACATATCCATCTATATACCTACATATCTATGTATGAATATACACATGAACATCAGTATTTCTCAGCAAATATGTATCATGATAATCAGAGATATTGCAACTAACAAAGACTAATATAAACCATGATTGCAAGAATTTTAGATACCACCTTAGTAAAATATCAGATTGAGCTGCTAAATTTCTCTCAGCCCTAAGTCATTTTGTATTTTCTGAGCATCCTAGAGGATTGTGACTGTATACACAGGACAAAAACACCATGACGCAGGGTACTGCTGCGAATTTCTGATGCGGGGGATTTTAAGGGCTAGATCAGCAGGATGGGAGTGTTGACCCTCCAAGTGAAATAAATTCCTGAGTTGATTATCCCCATCCTAAAACAGATTTTGTGTGTGTGTGTGTGTGTGTGTGTGTGTGTGATACAGAGTCTTGCTCTGTCGCCCTGGCTGGAGTGCAGTGTTAGGATCTCGGCTCACTGTAATTGCCTCCTGGGTTCAAGCAATTCTCCTGCTTCAGCCTCCTGAGTAGCTGGGATTACAGGCAAACACCACCATGCCCAGCTAATTTGTGTATTTTTAGTAGAAATGGAGTTTCACCATTTTGGCCAGGCTGGTCTCGAACTCCTGACCTCAGGTGATCCACCTGCCTTGGCCTCCCAAAGTACTGGGATTACAGGCGAGAGCAACCGCACTTGACCCTAAAACAGATTCTTACTTCATTGATTTCTGAGTTCCAAGGGGAAATACAAAAGTCAAAATTGAGAGAAAGTAAAAGTGGAGTAAGGTTTCAGAAGGCTGTGATTGGTGTTGGAGAAACATTGCTAGGGCATAAAGCTGGGATAATAAAATCTGAGAAATCCCACAGTGTTTATCTACAGGTGGAAATCATATTCCACATGTAGGCGGAGTCAGGGATCCCTGTGTTTTAAAATTAGTGAGGGAATTGAATATCTGGACTTGTGTCAATTCACATACACAACCCAGTGCTGTTGATGCTCTCATTCATAAGATATCTGTGTTCCTTCTTTGTCAGAAACCATAGTCATAGGCTTCCTAATTTTGACCATGGGAAAAGAGGAGAGGCCTCTGTGTGTTTGTGACTGTTGGTCAGGCTGTGGTGCAGGTGGTGTCACCCTTCAGTGAAGGTCTGGCTTTTCATCACAGGTTGGTCTGAAAATTTTGTACAAGGCTGGTGTCTCCCGTGTTCTTTCTCCAACCTCAGCTTTTCTTAGTGCCTGAAGCGTCTGCAAGTGGAAATCCAGAAGAAGACAGAGAGAAACTGAGTTCTTGACAATACATTCACTAGTGAGTGGGGGATGGCTCTTTCTACTGAAATTATACCCATATTGCTGGCAAATGGGCAGTTTTCTCCAGTTTGCATGGGTGTTTCATTTTTATTCTTTTTTTGTTTGTTTTTATGATGCAAAATCCACCCAGCCAGGGTGTTCCAGATACAATCAGGAGACTTTCAGGTATCTGGCCTCCAGTTAAGTTTTCTCAGGACTCTAGGTTGGGTATCATGTGTCAAAGATTCCTAAATTATCAATATAATTTCTAATATTACACTACTTTATTCCAGCCCCTATGCAGGCTATTTACAAGAAAAGACATGGAGGTCTCATTTATGTATTTCTTTTTCTTCTATCCATCCTATAACCTCATAGGGAAATAATTGACCCATTAACTGTACCATTGGCTGAAATAGACTTAGGATTGTGATGAATGCAGGCAATAGAGATGCGTGAAGAGCAGAAGATCACAGCCCAATAATGAGGCTGATGTTCTAGCAGCTGAGTTCAATAAATCCCGTGTGATAGGCCTTGGGCAAGAGCTGCACAGTGTTGAGGAAAAAGGAGAGTTTGATAAAATATATTTATGCTTTTAAAAACTTTGCAAAAGGACAACTAAAGAAGTCGTTATTATTCTTATCCCCATTCGTTTTGCCTTTTGATAATTAACTTTTTGCCTTCAGGTAACTGAAAATAACATATAAGAAATACAATTACTTAATTATGGTTGCACACTCAGGAGAAGGAATATAGTAGATATAGTACAATTTAGGGTTCTGTGGAAATGCTCTATAAGGGCTGGTTAGAAAAAAACAAAACAGTAAAGAGGCCTTTTTATCCTTGAACAAGCCAAGTGACAAGGTAAAGTTAAAAGAGAGGCAGTGATAACTGATGTTTGGGTTGCCCAGAGAAAGTTGAGAACAGGAGGCTTCATATCACAGGAATCATCAGACTAAGACTTCCTCAGTATAGCAGCCTCAGCGGTCTTGTCTTGTGCGGCTGGACTGTCTTTAAGCCTTGTCATGAACACCTGAATTGCATAACATTAGAGTGACTATATGTATGAATTGAGTCCTATATTCTGTGTAAAATTTGTTCAGTTCTGAAGAATGCTGGAGTCTGGTTCATCACTTTCTAACTTTTTAATGAATAAGGGACCAATGACCTGTATTTAATAAATATTTGCTAGATAGGAAACATGTTTTCTATTACTTCTTTAGATTATTCAAAACACACAATAGGTCTTTTAACCAATTGATTGGTGAGAAACCTGTGTTTTATCTAGAGAAATAATTCATTTAATCACGGTCGTGTTTAAAAAATAGTAAATCATGGTTATTTGCCTTGTGACAAATCTGTAATTTACTTGAAATTCATGGTAAATTTGTTTTATTTATGAAGGTTCAAGTGAAAATTTTATAATCAGTTATGTACAGGTGATTAGCACATTACTGAAAAATATCTGGGCTGTATTATGCCACATCTCATGCGATATTTCTATAGGAAAGTTTAATGGATTAAGAGTGGGTATGTCTCTGTGAGTGAATCTGAAAGGCAGATACCAGCTTAGTATTGAGAATGAACTGGCTGGAACCTAAAACACTGAGTGTTCTGCATACCCAGCTCCTACCTATGTCATTTCAGCCTTCCTCCTCTGGACATTAAAAGGGATTCTCTGTCTAAACTAAAATGTCTGTGATGTTTTAGAACAAAGTGACTTTTGAAGATGTAGCTATTGACTTCACCCAGGAAGAGTGGGCCATGATGGACACATCCAAGAGAAAGCTGTACAGAGATGTAATGCTGGAAAACGTGTGTCACCTGGTGTCCCTCGGTGAGTCCCTCAACATTCACATACGTATGTAGACACACATTGACTCATTCATTCGATAAGTGTTGGAACAGCTTCCCCATATCTCACTCTAATCTCTTCTCTGTTTCTCTCACAGATCTTATCTGAAAAAAGTTTGAGCTCTCTAAATCTGTCTAAAGAAATATCTATTTTATTTTATTTTGTTTTGTTTTATTTAGTGTGTCACGCAATTAGAATGTAATCTTGACAGGGATTTCATGGTTTCCTCGGTACTCAGTCTCTAATACTCAGAACAGACCTGGGAACTTAATGAATATTTTCAATGTATTAAATTAAATATTTTCTAAATAACTCTTCTGCTTCAGTCGCTATGCTTAGGCTGAGACCAATTAGTGAAAACAATAGCAATATCTTTTCTGTATAGAACACCAATTATTTTTGTAAATCGAATGTTTTTTTTGTTCTGCATGAGAATAATAATAAACATACTGTGCAGAGGTTTAATTAATCTCTTTCTGAAAAGACTGTGTATTATGCATTGTGTCTTGGAACTTAGGCATGGACTCAGCATTCATAGGTCCTGACTGTTTTGAATTTCCTTTTCCTGATGGACCTTTTGTTTGGATTTATTTTCTAGTCTCACGTTGGGTCAGAAAAATCCTGGGGAGTTTTCTGTGTTCTAGGTCTTGTGGCCTGAGCTGACCTTCACTGTTTTTATTCTTCCTCAGTAGCCTGCCTTACAGTTGGTGATAATGCACATTTATTGACAGTGAACTCAAAACACATGTACTGTTTCCACTAACAGGGTACAGAGAAGCAAATCCTATATAACTTTGCAGCTGGAGCAAGGAAAAGAGCTCTGGTGGGAAGGAAGAGAATTTCTCCAAGGCCAGAATCTGGGTAAGGAACAAGGTCCTGTGCTCTAACAGGAGGAAGTGCTTTGTCAATGAATAATATCAGTCAAATATTAATTAGCAGTTTTATTAAATGAGTGGTAATTTCTAAAATGTAGGTTAAGCTACTGGAGCAGAATTCCTTAGATGTTATTATCATTTTGTTCATATGTCAGATGCTACTCTTGTGTCCTCTTGCCTTTTCTTTTACTTTCGGGAAAAGGATAATTCATGTACCTGTTGGGGTTAAACTGTCACATGCTGACTCTTTTCCCGATACCCCTGTGAAGACTATCCCTCTATTTACCTGCCTGATATCTCATCTCCATTTTATCTCTTTTCACATTTTAATTTTAAAGCACTTTTCTAATTGCTGACGCTGTACAATCTGTTTCTTCTATTGAAGTATTTTCTTCATTTGACACATTTGCCACTTCTAAGTGTCAATTTTCGAAAAAAAGTAAAAGGGCCTTGGGGTTTTTCAAAGAATTTTATTACCATAATACCAAGGTAACAATTTATTTTTCAATTATTTCAGACAAGGAAAGTGCCCTTAAGAAAAAACACACGATATTCATGCATCCTATCAGAAAAGACGCAGCCACCGGTATGACAATGGTGAGTTTTATAGCTGTGTACACCAGTCATCTAAGTTAAAGACCTGGTAATGGGTTAAGTTAGTAATGACGCACAGTCACCTGAGCGTAATTAGGCTGGCATTAAGTGCTTTCTAAGCAAAAAAATATTTGATAGTTTGAATTCAGTGAATAAAGTGACCTGTGTTCTAAACCATAACATGAGATCTTTAAAATAGAACAAGTGCATATACATTGCTCATGTTCAGACTTTGAAAGATATTGATATCATCACAATCAATGGAATAACTCTGCAGTTGGGATCTTACAAAAGAGAAAATATCTGTGTCTGCAGGAGACAATGTGTACGCAAGTGTCAATCGAGAAAAGTGACGAGACAAGTCCCAATCATTTTAGGAGATTTATTTGCCAGAGTTAAGGACATGTACCTGGGGGACAGGTGTATACCTTTCTCCAAAGATGATTTTCTCTAAATTTAAAGGGGGAAAGGGTGGGATATTGAGAAGTACACAATTTTCATGTAAAAGGTGCGTAGAAAAAAATATTCATGCATTTTTCTGGCTCAGTGAATCTGGATTTTTTTTTTACATAAGATGACATAAACAAATGAGGCAGAGGAATAATGCAGGAGAGCTGCATTTTATATAAGACAACATAGGCAAAATGGGGCAGGGAAACAATCGGATATGCATTTGTGTCTGGTGAACTGGGGATGACTGCGCCTATAAAGACAAGCTGTCAGTTTGCATTGCCATGGTGTAACTTTAACAGCTCATGAGGAATTTCCTTGTGGGCAAAATATGGGGGAGGCATGTAGCTTTTCATCTTGTAGCCATACTATTTAGGAACCAGAAGGAGGAGGCAGGTTTGTGTGACCCTGTTCCCAGCTCGATTTTTCCCTTTGGTTCAATGAGTTTGGGGTGCCAAAATTTAATTTCCTTTCACACAAGTGACATTGGAAAGATTTCAACTGGGCTCTACCACTGAATAGTTGGTCTAGAATTCAAAGGTGGTGAAATGAATGTATGTTGGTAAATCATTAAGAGCTTTTAATCTTTGTCCCTAAAGGAGAACTCTCTCATTCTGGAGGATCCCTTTGAATGTAATGATTTGGAAGAAGATTGCACTCACAGTTCCACAATGACTCAGCGTTTGTTAACTCAGAGTGGAAAGAAACCCTACATCAGCAAACAGTGTGGAAAATCCCTTAGTAATCAGTTGTTCCTTAAACCACATAAACAAATTCATACTAAAGGTAAATCATATCAATGTAATATATGTGAAAAGGCCTATACTAATTACTTTCACCTTAGATGGCACATGACTCACACTGGAGACAGGCCATATGCATGTCATCTATGTGGAAAATCCTTCACTCAGTGTTCTCACCTTAGGAGACATGAGAAAACTCACAGGGGAGAGAGACCGTATAAGTGTCATCAGTGTGGGAAAGGCTTTATTCAAACCTTTAATCTTCGAAGACATGAGAGAACTCACCTTGGATAAAAGCGTTATGAATGTGATAAAAGTGGGAAGGTCTTTAGTCAAACCTCTGGCTTTAGAGGACACACAAGAATTCACACTGAAGAGAAACCACATGCTTGTCTTCTATGTGGGAAAGCCTTCAGTCTATCTTCTGACCTTAGATGATATGAGAGAACACGCACTGGAGAAAAGCCATATGAATGCCATTTATGTGGGAAAGCCTTCAGTCAGTGTACTAATCTTAAATAACATCAGAACATTCACCCTGGAGAGAAAATGATAAATGTCTTCAGAACATATTCTGACTTTAGATGACATGGTGTTAGGAATGACGAATGTAAGGAATATGGAAGAGACTTCAGCTGCAGTTGTAACATCTAAACATGCCAAAGGACTCACATTTTGAAGAATTACTATAATCAACATGGACGTTACTTCAGTTACCTTTATTCTTCAGTCCACATCAATAAATTCATATGGAAGAGAAATTGTATGACATATATGTACCAAAGGCTTGTTAGTGATCTGATCATAAATGACACGAGAGAGCTGAAACTGTCAACATAATAAACGAAAAGTCTTCAGCAACAGTTTTAATAACTTAAAACGTGTGGGACTTCCAGGTAGAGAATCTCTAGCTCTGCGTTCAGTGTGAAAATGTTTTTATGTGCAATTTGTTGCCAAATAATGTAAGAAAACTTTACTTGGATGAAGCCTTTATTTGTATTTTCTGTGAATAAACATTCAGCCAAGCACTAGGCTTGATGTTCACAAGAAAACACAGTGATAAAATGCTGCTAAAATGGAAAATAAGAGAGGAAATCCTTTATAAGCTAAATAAGAAGGGAAAGTCTTTCCAAGGGCAATGAATTCTCTTGGAATACCAAACACTTCTTACTGGAGAAGTTATGCCTTGAAAAATCAAGAGAAATCCTTTCTTCACAGAGTAACGCTTGTGGCACATGTGAGATTTCACACTGGACAAAACACGGTTAGCATCTTGAAAGGAGAAGATTCTTTAGGGGTAATTCATTTCTTAGTTAACATTAAGTTTCTCACATTGAGGAGCTATTAAAATTGAAAATCACCATGGAGAAACCTGATAGGTTTCTCATCAGAAAAGTGAGTCAAGAAGGTGGACCTCTAGAAAAAACTCTTAACACATAGTTTGGCAAAATAATTCAGAAATTTGAGAAAATGTCTATTCATAAAAATGCAGCACATAAACATATAATAGCAAAGTGACCTGGGCATAAATTGAATGCAGAATTATATATGAAATCTCATTAAACATTTCCAAAATATCAATACTTACAAATATTCAAAGAATACAATCAGTTGTTGGAAAAACTTAGTGTGTTGGTAAAGTCCTTCTTTCATTTATGCAGCCCTAACAAATTGATTTGCATCTGCACTCCTCGGATTATGGGTCGAGATTCTACCCCAACTTCTGAGTCTCCCCAGTCTTCAACGGCTCTTTCCTCACAGCTCACCTCCCTTTACTTCCATGTCCACTAAAACCACTTGTTTCCATCCAACCCTCGAACTGACACATCAGGGATCTTCAGCCCCACTTGCCAGATTTCTCAGTGTGTCATTGCATAGATTTAGCAAGGAAACGGAGGCTGGATCAAAGACACCTAGTATATGCATTTGGGTGTCCCCAGCCTTTGCCTCTGTCTCTGAGTAGTTACCTGGGATCAGAGAATAAGGCAGCCCTGCTCTTCTATCCCTCAGAAATCTCTTGAAATTTTGTCCCTGAAGCCTCTCTAAGTGGAGGTAGCAGTTCATCTCATGACACCCCAGAGTTTACTCAGGTAAGTCCTGAGTTATTACACAGAGACAGACACAGCTGTGTTCCTTTTACTTCTGTCCAGAAGGTAAAACACCGGCATGCTAAAACAGCCAAACCTGTCAGCCACCATGCAAGCCTTTCCTATATTTGATTCAATGTACTTTTCCAGAAGCAAAATGAAAGTTCTCACAGACGGGGCCTCCTCTGCCTTGTCCTCAGAATTGGAAAATGTATTGTCCATCAAGGAGCCTCAGTACTGAACCTAAAACTCAAGAGAAAACGTTTCCTGAATAATAAGTGGGATGATGACTTGAAATCTTGCAAAACAGGCACAATCTTAATACGATAGGCCTTACTAAGGCTAAATGGCCTTATCCATGGTTGAAATTGACACACCATTATATTTAAAAATCTCCACAAGTGATTGATTTTACTCAGCAGCCAGGGTTTATGTCAAGTGTGAGGATAACGAGCAAGAAATTCGAGCCCTTGGCAAACTGGTTGGAGAGGCAAGGATCGTGTCCAGGTAGAGCTCATAACATTATTTATTGTTTAACCTATTTAATTAAATATGTAATTTACCCTCAAACTGTGGCTGACATTCTATGTAGTCCTGAGCCACATTAAGATGTACTATTTGTGCTGTGAAATTCTACGGGATTTGACAAATGCATGGTGGCAATTCTCCAGCATTAAAGCATAACAGAATGCTTCTCTTATTCAAGCTCTTCTTCCCTTCACATAGAGGGAATCAATCGACTTTTGTATACTAACTTTCGAATTTGTTTCTTTATTCCCATCTTCTTTAATTAAAGCACAAGATATCGTACTCAATTTCCATTTGATCTTCCAAAAGAAAGGTACTGAATAATCCATACCTGAATTTCATTGATTCAGACTCAGGTCCACCGCTAAGCAGTAAAGGCCAAACGTCCTGTGCTGCCACCTCATGGCCGGCAAAGGGCAATGAAACCCATCGGTCCGGCCATGCAGGGCGCATGCGCGGTCTGCTTGCCGCGGCGAGCCGGGTCTCCAGGGAGGACCTGAGTTTTCTTTACCCAGGGTGAGGAAGGCGCCGCCGCCCTGGCTTTGGGGCTGGGGCCTCTGGGGAGGTTCCGGGTGGGGGCGTTGAAGAGGCAGCTCTTTTTGCAAGGCCCAAGATGGCGGGCCCTGCACAGGCCGCGCTGTTCCGCGCCCTCAGGGCGTCAGTATCCCGTTGGGGCAGGATGCCCCCGCTGGGCCCGGAGCATCCTTGGCGCTGCCCTCGCAGAGCCGCGCTGAGGTTGAGGTGGCGCGGGGGGCCCGGGCTCCGCGAGGAGCGGCGGCAGCGAGGGCTGGAGGACCCGGGCTCCGGGGCTCCGGGGCGTCTGGCCTGGGTGGGACTGAGCCCATCCAGGGACTGGGACTCCCGATTTCTGGTGCGGGTGGATCCTGGGCAGGCTCAGGACCAAGTCCCTCTCCTTCCACCAAGGAGCGCCCAGAGGCCGGCGGGAGCTCCAGGTTCACCTCCTCCTCCTTCAGGTGTTTACTTTTCCTTTATTTCTGGAAGGCCAGAAATTGGCGCCATCCTTCACATCAGTGAATCGGGACCCTAACACCCATTACCTCAGGTTTATTGTTATTTTCCATTAACAGTGTTGGTGGCATTATCACTAAGATCATCATTGTTGTTATTGTCATTCATGATTATTAGCAGGTGTGTTCATCATTTTGTCTCACTATGCTTTTTTTTTTTTTTTTTGTGATTGGTTTTGTATGACGTTGAATTGAACTTCTCTAATCTTGACTAGTGTTGTCAGATTCCTGAAGAGCATTCCGGAGGACAACCCCTGCCTTTAGTGCAGCCACAGAATTTCGTGGGCACAGGAGAGCACCTAGAATATTCCCCTTTCATTGCACAGCAGCTTTGGGAAATGGTGGCTGCCTGGCTCTGAGATGAGGTGGAAAAGACCGGATACTGGGGCAAGTGATATCACCTCCACTGGTGTTTTTATGAAGCCAGTGCACTGTCTCCCACGTAGACTTAGAATAAAATCTGATGGCTCTAAAAGGCCATGTTTGCCCTTCCTGGACTTCCTGGGAGCCTTTAAATCTTGTGTGGTTCCTACAGTGGCTAGGTTGCCATATCTGTGCCTCGTATGGCAGCACCAGTCTTTTCTGGGCCAACAAGGGCACTTAGAATGTTTCCAGAAGCTCAGGCATGCTGTCTCTGTTCCTCCCTTCTGTTCAATGGCAATTCACTGGGTCCCTGGCTGACATAGAACATCCTGCAGAGGGATGGGCTTGGGTGACTTCCTGGCCAGCCTTTCCAGGCAGTTATCTTTGAAAAACTTGAAGAGAGTCACAGAAGCCATTCACTGGTATTTCATGACTGCAAGTGGGGTTTCTGGTTCCTTGAGTTTACTTAGAATATTTGAATGGCTCTGAATGGCCAAGAAACCCTCTCTGGTCTTGGAAGCTGCCAAAAGCTATTACTGGGCCTTGGAAGAGTCTTTAAAATTTTTCCAGGTACAGCTGAGAATAGGAAACTTTTCCAGGTCTAGCCCAACCAGCTCAGGTCGAGTCCTGAAAAACTGGTGGGTATTGGGGGAGCTCATCTTATAAAAGAGCAATTGGTGGCAAAGCTGGGTCTCCAGGACAGCTGTGTGTGTATATGTCTGCAGAGCATGCCTTGTGGTCATCTTTAGTAACTGAACACCATTTGTGAATGGATAAACTATATTTCTTGCTGTACAATAATGAAAAATCCATACTAACAATGGTACTAATAAAAATATTGATGAATATTAACAGGAATGATGATCATCATGATACTAGTACTAGTGGTTATAATACTGATAATAATACTAACCCTATGGACTTGGGACATACAAGTTTTCCCTAAGTGGATAATAGGCATAAATATTTGGTGGTGTAGGGTTATTTCAAGTCCCAGAAAGCAAGGATGAACATCTAGAACGAGAAGAAAAACAATCTGGAGGTTGGCATGTGCACACCTGGGGACTCCTGTGTTAACTTCTGCTGTTTCAGCCTAAGAGGGAATGTTAATATAACCCTGGTCCTGCAACACCATGCTGACCAACACCTACCAGCTTTCAGGAGATAAGATAGCTGGCTGATGGGGCAGGGATCCAGAGAAGATACGTGTCCAGACCCGTACATTTGCCCAGCGGCAGAGTTCATGACAAGCAAAAAACCCCAGGACAATGTCATTCCCAGCCACCTGACTGTCATCTGCTCTTTCATGGTCCCTCTCTACTGGTACCTCTAGGCACTGGCATGTCCTCCAGAGGCTGTAGGAGGGCATCATACTCAGTACTCTCCCACCTGCAGCAGGCAAGAAAGATGGAAAGAGCTAAATACCATGGCTTCTGGGTTCTTTTTGGTGGGCATGGCATATTTTGCATTTGCTTTACTAATGGTGGAACCCAGTCTGGTTTGCAATACAGCTCTGAATGACTCTGGACACCTGTAGAGATTTTGACAATTTCCAGAAGGTCACAAGTTCTTGGAGGACTTTTTCACAAGTTCTTTGACTGAAAAAGTGGCTCAAAGAACTACTGTACTGACTTAGAAAATGTTGCAGAGGCTGGGCGCGGTGGCTCATGCCTGTAATACCAGCACTTTGGCAGGCCGAGGCGGGCAGATTTCGAGGTCAGGAGTTTGAGACCAGCCTGAAACCCTGTCTCTACTAAAAATTCAAAAATTAGGCAGGCGTGGTGGCATGCACCTGTAACCCAGCTACTCAGGAGGCTGAGGCGGGAGAATCGCTTGAACCTGGGAGTCGGAGGTTGCAGTGAGCCAAGATTGTGCCACTGGACTCCAGCCTGGGCAACAGTGTGAGACTCTATCGCAAAAAAAAAAAAAAAAAGAAGAAGAAGAAAAAGAAAATGTTGCAGAGACTCTGGTGAACAGGTAGTCCCTCTCCTGCCACTCCAGGTAAAAGTTTCTTGGCCACAAACCTGATTTAGCGGTATCCCTTCATCTTAGGTGAGTAACAGAAAGCCATTCATGACCTATCCAAGCACGGAGGGGGAATTTGACTTAGAAAACTTTTAGGTGGACTAGTTGGTGAAAGAAAGTGCATTCTAGGGCTCACAGGCCTACACATAGAGTTCCTAGCACATAAAGCATATGTATGAATTCTTTCTGAGCCCATGGCAAGACCAGGGTGCACTTCATCCATCTCCTATGCTGGTATGAATAGGTACTTGCCCGAAAAAGAAAAGAATAAGTCAGGAAGCCCATTATTCTACAGGACACCAGCTGGTACAGTAGGAGTCTTGGGGTTGCTGTGGTATGTATGTTTTCAGGTTGTCTTTTAATCATCTTCAGCAAATTCAACAGTCTTCAGAACATAAACAAAATTATTCAACATTGCCTAATAACTACCACAAATCTATCCATGATAAAGAACTGTACCCACATAATAATATTAATAGCAATCACAATGGTGTGATATAAATGTCATTTTAATGAAGAGAATAATAAAAAAGCAGATATTTAAGAGCATATTCCTGTAAGCCTGTGGCATTGTTCCCATATGAGCCCTCATGTTATTGATTACAGGGAGAGGCTTGGGGCTGCATCTTGAAATATCTTCTGTGATGGCAAAGAAGAGTGGCAGTAGGGAGAATAATTCTGAGCCACACGAGGGCTTGGGCAAAAGTGGAGATGCCTGTGCCACGTGGAAATACATTACAAATGGACTATGGAAAAGGGTCTGGCCAGAGTCCTGCCTGACACAGGTCATACAAAAACTTTCAGTAGTTCGCCCCAAGAAATGGCTGGTCCAGGCTGTAGATGAGAAGCACTGGGCAGACAGATCCACACCCGCTTCCTGAGTCTCAGAAGTCTGGTGTGCATCGAACATTAAGCCCCCAAGCCTACTGAGACTTCACCTCCTGGCTGGTCTTCTACCATCTGATTCTTGAGCCCCATCACGTAAGTGCCATCTCCATACTGGAATTACTGACAATGTCTGATGGAGGGTTTCACCCTGGGTACTCAGTACCAGCAATGGATGAAATACCAGAAGGGAGGCTCCAGGGCTTCCATAGAAGACACATTCTAAAGTTGCTCGGGTGATCAAATGATCATCTCATAGATTTTCAGCAGAACTGCAGCATTTTGTGAATACCTGAGTGAATGCAGAAAGTATCCAGACGCATGGGCATTCTAGGAAGCTCCCTGTGTAAATCAAATACAACGAATATCTACTTCTGGGTTCAAAAGCTAACTTAGATAATAAAAAAAGTGAGATGCTGGCAGAAGGCAAATAACTCCACTTCAGTTCCTGAGAGAAAAATGGTTCTGTAACCTCTGAGTTTATTTAGAAAAAGTTTGGAGCCTCAGGAAGACCAAGTATATCATTCCTGATGTTTCCAGGGCAGATTGGACTGCTTAGGCCTCTGGGACTATTCTAAGTCCTCTCACGTTTCCATGGGAAACTGTAACTCTACTCCTAGAGCTCACACCACCCCCGAGCAAGCTCATTGTTTTCTAAATATTCCAAGGAAGTGCATCCAGGGTATGCCTGTATTGGTGAGTTTCAAATTGGACTGGCAGGAGAACTCTGAGAATGATACATCCTGACTTCACTTGATAAAGGTAGGGGAGCCACGAAGTCCAGATCTGGAGAGCACCTGAAACACCAGATGGCAGAAGGACAGTAAGGAGGTGAAGTCAGCTATGGAGTTGGAGCTTCATGTTTAATGCATGTAGGATTCTGAGTTCCAGGACTGATGGGCTGGTGGGGATGAGATACATGTCTTCTTTGCAGGGAGCCAGGCCAAACCAGCCATCTGGTTGCACTACTGAAAGCTTTTGTGTGCCCAGTCGTAGGCAAGACACAAGCCAAACTCTCTTCACCTCTGGCTGGTAGTCCTTGACTAGAGAGGTTTGCACACAAGTGGTCCTATTAGCCCATGCTCTCCTGTGGCTTGCTTTCCTTTCACCTGTTTCTCATGTTTGCCGTCATGGAACACATTTCATAGTGAAATTCTTTGACCCTGACTCCGAATTACACAAGGAGGACCCAATTTGTGAACTTTTCATATATTTAGGAGAATCTCCACATTGATTTTTGTATCCTTATGTTCATATTGTCACCAGTATTAAAATTCTTACTATTTAGGTCATTACGTTCACTATCATAATTATTAAATATTTTTCATTTATCATTTATTTTTATTGGTTAATTTTTGTGGCAGCTGTTATATAACAATCACTAGAGTTTCTCTATTCATGAAAGATGTCCACGTTAATGGAGGTAACTAGGAGTGTTACTTTACAGGTATGTAAACACAGATAATCTTGGCTGAACTGTGGCTATATTGTCTGGTGTCCCTTTGAAGGTGAAGCCTCTTGTGTTATTCTAAGTGACCTCTGGAGACAGAAACTGTCTCATAATTGCAGGGACGACTTGAGAAGGCATCCTGAGCCTATGCAGAAATGCAGAAGCACTTCCATGATCTAAGCAACCTATGTGAAGGCCTGAAAGCCAAAGCAAAGCTGTCCAACAAAAAGTTTTCCTAGTAACACTGGAGGTCCATCAGTCACTCCTCCTCGTCTGGAAATGTCAGAAATGTCCTCCATGGTTCTTGTGAGGGTCCAGATCTTTTCAAAATCACCTCAGGAGCCACAAAACCATTCCATCCTACCTGAAATTGCAGAATGACTCTTCTTTTGACCAGAGTCTCAAAAATATATTCATTGATAGTTTTGATTCCTGGGAGCCGCCATTGCTTGCAAAAGATGTGCCAGAGACTAGACATTTTCTGTCTCCTCACTTGTCCGGGGAAGACTGAAGTTTTTCTGAAACCCAGAAATGGGAATCTGACCCTCTGAGCAGCCCTAGGATTTTCTAAGTCTTCCAAGCAGAGTGGAAGTTCTGGTGAGGGCCCATTGTACCTCCGATGGTCTGGAATCACATAGGATGATGCGTTTAAACAACTCTATGTGGAGATATATTTTCTGAGATATTCCAAGGAGGAGGGACACAACTGGACCAGATGTTAAAAGGGCAGCTGAGCATTAAGTGCCTATGTAGTGTTTGCAGCTTAATGTCCCATGCAGAAGGGGACTCTGGGCTCTTGTGTTAGAATTCAGTGTAATTCTGGGGTCCTGCTTTTCTTCCAGGAAATCCCACTTCCATCTGGATGTCTGGATGAACTACTGAAAGCCACTGAGTGTCCTGCAGCAGGTGAACTGTGGCCAGAGCCCAAGGATGAAGGGGGCTCCTTCCGTCTGTGACTGTGAAGAGGAAGCCTGAGGTATAGCAGACCCAGGCCCCAGAAGGATGGAAAAAATGAGGTAGGGAATGAGGGGACCTCAGAGGAAGACTGAGGTCTGCAGAATCCCAGGGTCAAGGAGACAGTGCGGTGTCGTGGTGGTGTCCTTGATATTCGAAGAGGGGCGATAATCCATCTCCTGAGTAAAAGCTTCATATGGGGTGAGGAGGGGAGAAGTAAACAGAGAGGAAGCAGGGAAGGCCAAGACAGCGACCAGCCTTAGAGCAATTTTAACCAGAAGTGGACACAGACCCTGGACCCCATCGCGGGGTTGCAGGCCAAGGACCGTCTCTAGGCGATGCACAGCTCCCTTGTGGGGTTAGTGGGAGTAGGCATTGTGACGTCTGCAGGGGTGTGGAAGGCTGGGCGACGGGAGCAGCTTACTGGGCTGGACCAGAAAAACTGAACTTCTTTTCCATCAGTGAAATCCACTTCTGGGTCAGAAAAAACTGCAAGTTCTGGAGGGGCAGGGCCTAGGAGGAGGTCAGGGCCTGAGCCTTCCTGGTTTGACCCCCCTACCCCCTGTGTTTCTGGGTCTGTCCTCACTTCCACCCAGCGGATCTTGAGTATCCTCCTTTGAGTCCCCACGAGTGTGTTGTGTGCAGTGGGACCAGGCTGCTTCATCCACTGCACGTTAAATGTTTCCAATACTTTCTGGCCAAAGTTTAGAGTTGCCAGACCACTGACTTTGAATGTTGACCTGCTTCCTTTTGAACAGAGTAAAATCTATTGAAGTTTAAGGTCACCTCTTTTCATGGATGGTGAAGAGGCAGGCTGTTCAGGCACAACTGCCCTCAGGTCTGGAGGGCGGCGGAGGTCACTGTGGGTGGTGGGTGAATCCGGAACCTCTGTGGCTGTAGACTTTCAAATATTTCATTTTTTCTTTTGTAGTTTTTGTTTGTTGCTTGCTTTTTTTTTACAATGGGAACTGGAATGTAAGATGCCAAACTAGCCTGTGGGGGACATGGATTTTCACAACAGTAACCACAGAGTGTAGTTTCCATTTCTATTCCCTGTTCATGTGGGAGGCAGAGAAGGAAATCAGGTGCTCAGTTCTAGGGACATCACAGGACTAGGACATGTACAGTGGGGGTGGAAGGCAGAGGCATTGCTTTAGGAGAATAAAATTACTGCATGCACACACATATGTATGTATATGGATGTATGTACACAAATATGCATATTTATAGATTCAGTTCTCCCTCTCTATATATAATTTTCTTTATTTCACACTTGATATGATTTTTTTTATTATACTTTGTGTTCTAGGGCACATGTGCACAATGTGTAGGTTTGTTACCTATGTATACATGTGCCATGTTGGTGTGATGCACCCATTAACTTGGCATTTGCATTAGGTATACCTCCTAATGCTATACCTTCCCCCTCCCCCCACCCTACGTCAGGCCCCAGTGTGTGATGTTCCCCTTACTGTGTCCAAGTGATCTCATTGTTCAGTTACCACCTATGAGTGAGAACATGCGGTGTTTGGTTTTTTGTTCTTGTGATAGTTTGCTGAGAATGATGGTTTCCAGCTACATCCATGTCCCTACAAAGGACTCAAATTCATCCTTTTTTATGGCTGCATAGTATTGCATGGTGTATATGTGCCACATTTTCTTAATCCAGTCTGTCATTATGGACATTTGGGTTGGTTCCAAGTCTTTGCTATTGTGAATAGTGCTGCAGTAAACATACATGAACATGTGTCTTTATAGCAGCATGATTTATAATCCTTTAGGGATATACCCAGTAATAGGATGGCTGGGTCAAATGGTATTTCAAGTTCTGCATCCTTGAGGAATCGCCACACTGTCTTCCACAGTGGTTGAACTAGTTTACAGTCCCACCAACAGTGTAAAAGTGTTCCTATTTCTCCACATCCTCTCCAGCACCTGTTGTTTCCTGACTTTTTAATGATTGCCATTCTAACTGGTGTGAGGTGGTATCTTATTGTGGTTTTGATTTGCATTTCTCTGATGGCTAGTGATGATGAGCATTTTTTCATGTGTCTGTTGGCTGCATAAATGTCTTCTTTTGAGAAGTGTCCATTCTTATCCTTTGCCCACTTTTGGATGGGGTTGTTTGTTTTTTTCTTGTAAATTTGTTTGAGTTCTTTGTAGGTTCTGGATATTATCTGTAGGTTGCCTGTTCACTCTGATGGTAGTTTCTTTTGCTGTGCAGAAGCTCTTTAGTTTAATTAGATCCCATTTGTCTATTTTGGCTTTTGTTGCCATTGCTTTTGGTGTTGTAGGCATGAAGTCCTTGCCCATGCCTATGTCCTGAATGGTATTGCCTAGGTTTTCTTCTAGGGTTTTTATGGTTTTAGGTCTAACATTTAAGTCTCTAATCCCTCTTGAATTAATTTTTGTGTAAGGAGTAAGGAAAGGATCCAGTTTCAGCTTTTTATTTATGGCTAGCCAGTTTTCCCAGCAGCATTTATTAAATAGGGAATACTTTCCCCATTTCTTATTTTTGTCAGGTTTGTCAAAGATCAGATGGTTGTAGAAGTGTGGTATTATTTCTGAAGGCTCTGTTCTGTTCCATTGGTCTATAGCTCTGTTTTCATAACAGTACCATGCTGTTTTGGTTACTGTAGCCTTGCTGTATAGTTTTAAGTCAGGTAGTGTGATGCCTCCAGCTTTGTTCTTTTGACTTAGGATTGTCTTGACAATGCGGGCTCTTTTTTGGTTCCGTATGAACTTTAAAGTGGTTTTTTTCCAATTCTGTAAAGGAAGTCATTGGTAGCTTAATGGGGATGGCATTGAATCTATAAATTACCTTGGGCAGTATGGCCATTTTCACAATATTGATTCTTTCTGTTCATGAGCATGGAATGTTCTTCCATTTGTTTGTGTCCTCCTTTATTTCATTGAGCAGTGGTTTGTAGTTCTCCTTGAAGAGGTCCTTCACATGTGTTGTAAGTTGGATTCCTGGGTATTTTATTCTCTTTGAAGCAATTGTTAATGGGAGTTCATTCATGATTTGGCTCTCTGTTTGTCTGTTATTGGTGTATAAGAATGCTTGTGATTTTTGCACATTAATTTTGTATCCTGAGACTTTGCTAAAGTTGCTTATCAGTTTGAGGAGATTTTGGGCTGAGACGATGGGGTTTTCTAAATAGACAAGCATGTTATCTGCAAACAGGGACAGTTTGACTTCTTCTTTTCCTAATCAAATACCCTTTATTTCTTTCTCTTGCCTGATTGCCATGGCCAGAAATTCCAACACTATGTTGAATAGGAGTGGTGAGAGAGGGCATCCCTGTCTTGGGCCAGTTTTTAAGGGGAATGCTTCCAGTTTCTGCCCATTCAGTATGATACTGGCTGTGGGTTTGTCATGAATAGCTCTTATTATTTTGAGATACGTTCCATCAATACTGAATTTATTGAGAGTTTTTAGCATGAAGGGTTGTTTAATTTTGTCAAAAGCCTTTTCTGCATCTATTGAGATAATCATGTGGTTTTTGTCTTTGGTTCTGTTTATATGTTGGATTACGTTTATTGATTCGAGTATGTTGTACCAGCCTTGCATCCCAGGGATGAAGCCCACTTGATCATGGTGGATAAGCTTTTGGATGTGCTGCTGGATTCGGTTAGCCAGTATTTTATTGAGGATTTTTGTGTCAATGTTCATCAGGCATATTGGTCTAAAATTCTCTTGCTTTGGTGTGTCTCTGCCAGGCTTTGGTATCAGGATGATACTGGCCTCATAAAATGAGTTAGAGAGGATTCCCTCTTTTTCTATTGATCGGAATAGTTTCAGAAGGAATGGTACCAGCTCCTCTTTGTACCTCTGGTAGAATTCAGCTATGAATCTTTCTGGTCCTGGACTTTTTTTGGGTAGTAGGCTATTAATTATAACCTCAATTTCAGAGCCTGCTATTGGTCTCTTCAGGGATTCAAATTCTTCCTGGTTTAGTCTTGGCAGAGTGTATGTGTCCAGGAATGTATCCATTTCTTCTAAGTTTTCTAGTTTATTTGCGTAGAGGTTTTTATAGTATTCTCTGATGGTAGTTTGTATTTCTGTGGGGTCGGTGGTGATATCCCCTTTATCATTTTTTATTGCATCTATTTGATTCTTCTCTCTTTTCTTCTTTATTAGTCTTGCTAGCGGTCTATCAATTTTGTTGATCTTTTCAAAAAACTAGCTTCTGGATTCATTGATTTTTTGAAGGGTTTTTTGTGTCTCTGTCTCCTTCAGTTCTGCTCTGATCCTAGTTATTTCTTGCCTTCTGCTAGCTTTTGAATGTGTTTGCTCTTGCTTCTCTAGTTCTTTTAATTGTGATGTTAGGGTGTCAATTTTAGATCTTTCCTGCTTTCTCTTGTGAGAATTTAGTGCTATAAATTTCCCTCTACACACTGCTTTAAATGTGTCCAGAGATTCTGGTATGATGTATCTTTGTTCTCATTGGTTTCAAAGAACATCTTTATTTCTGCCTTCATTTCGTTATGTACCCAGTAGTCATTCAAGAACAAGTTGTTCATTTTCCATGTAGTTGAGTAGTTTTGATTGAGTTTCTTAATCCTGAATTCTTGTTTGATTGCACTGTGGTCTGAGAGACAGTTTGTTATAATTTCTGTTCTTTTACACTTGCTGAAGGGTGCTTTACTTTGAACTATGTGGTCAATTTTGGAATAAGTACAATGTGGTGCTGAGAAGAATGTGTGTTCTGTTGATTTGGGGTGGAGAGTTCTGTAGACGTCTATTAGGTCCGCTTGGTGCAGAGTTGAGTTCAATTCCTGGATATCCTTATTAACTTTCTGTCTTGTTGATCTGTCCAATGTTGACAGTGGGGTGTTGAATTCTCCCACTATTATTGTGTGGGAGTCTAACTCTCTTTGTAAGTCTCTAAGGCCTTGTTTTATGAATCTGGATGCTCGTGTATTGGGTGCATATATATTTAGGATAGTTAACTCTTCTTGTTGAATTGATCCTTTTATCATTATGTAATGACCTTCTTTGTCTCTTTTGATCTTTTTGGTTTAATGTCTGTATTATCAGAGACTAGGATTGTAACCCCTGCCATTTTTTTGTTTTCCATTTGCTTGGTAGATCTTCTTCCATCCCTTTATTTTGAGCCTATGTGTGTCTCTGCACGTGAGATGGGTCTCCTGAATACAGCAAATCGATGGGTCTTGACTCTTTATACAACTTGCCAGTCTGTGTCTTTTAATTGGAGCATTTAACCCATTTACATTTGAAGTTAATATTGTTATGTGTGAACTTGATCCTGTCATTATGATGTTAGTTGGTTATTTTGCTCGTTAGTTGATGCAGTTTCTTCCTAGCATCGATGGTCTTTACATGTTGGCATCTTTTTGCAATGGCTAGTACTGTTTGTTCCTTTCCATGTTTAGTACTTCCTTCAGGAACCCTTGTAGGGCAGGCCTGGTGGTGTCAGAATCTCTCAGCATTTGCTTGTCTGTAAAGGATTTTATTTCTCCTTCACTTATGAAACTTAGTTGACTGGATATGAAATTCTGGTTTGAAAATTCTTAAAGAATGTTGACAATCAGCCCCCACTCTCTTCTGGCTTGTAGAGTTTCTGCCAAGATATCTGCTGTTAGTCTGATGGGCTTCCCTTTGTGGGTAATGTAACCTTTCTCTCTGGCTGCCCTTAACATTTTTTCCTTCTTTTCAACTTTGGTGAATCTGACAATTATGTGTTTTGGAGTTGCTCTTCTTGAGGAGTATCTTTGTGGCATCCTCTGTATTTCCCGAATTTGAATGTTGGCCTGCCTTGCTGGGTTAGGGAAGTTCTCCTGGATGATATCCTGCAGAGCATTTTCCAACTTTGTTCCATTCTCCCCATCACTTTCAGGTACACCAATCAGATGTAGATTTGGTCTTTTCACATAATCCCATATTTCTTGGAGGCTTTGTTCATTTCTTTTTACTCTTTCTTCTTTAAATTTCTCTTCTTGCTTCATTTGATCTTCAATCTCTGATACTCTTTCTTCCAGTTGATCAAGTCGGTTGCTGAAGCTTGTGCATTTGTCATGTAGTTCCTGTGTCATGGTTTTCATCTCTATCACGTCATTTATGGACTTCTCTGCATTGGTTATTCTAGTTACCCATTCGTCAAATCTTTTTTCAAGGTTGTTAGTTTCTTTGTGCTGGGTTCATAGTTCTTCCTTTAGTTCTGAGAAGTTTGATCAACTGAAGCCTTCCTCTCTCAACTTGTCAAAGTCATTCTCCATCCAGCTTTGTTCTGTTGCTGGTGAGGAGCTGCGTTCCTTTGAATGGGGAGAGGTGCTCTGATTTTTTGAATTTTGAGCTTTTCTGCACTGCTTTTTCCCCCTCTTTGTGGTTTTATCTACCTTTGGTCTTTGATGATGTTGATGTATGGATGAGGTTTTGGTGTGGATGTCCTTTCTGTTTGTTAGTTTTCCTTCTAACAGTCAGGACCCTCAGCTTCAGGTCTGTTGGAGTTTGCTTGAGGTCCACTCCGGTAGGCTACTCCCAGTTAGGCTCTCCAGTTAGGCTACTCGGGGGTCAGGAACCCACTTGAGCAGGTAGTCTGTCAGTTCTCAGATCCCAACCTCCATGTTGGGAGAATCACTACTCTCTTCGAAGCTGTCAGACAGGGACATTTACATCTGCAGAGGTTTCTGCTGCTTTTTGTTTAGCTATGCCCTGTCCCCAGAGGTGGAGTCTACAGAGACAGGCAGGCCTCCTTGAGCTGCAGTGGGCTCCACCCAGTTCGAGCTTCCTGACTGCTTTGTTTACCTACTTAAGCCTCAGCAATGGTGGGCACCCCTCCCCCAGCCTCACTGCCGCCTTGCAGTTAGATCTCAGACTGCTGTGCTAGCAATGACAGAGGCTCTGTGGGCTTGGGACCCTCCGAGCCAGGCATGGGATATAATCTCCTGGTGTGTTGTTTGCTAAGACCCTTGGTAAAGCACAGTATTGGGTGGGAGTGACCCAATTTTCCAGTGTTCTGTGTCACAGTTTCCCTTCACTAGGAAAAGGAATTCCCTTCCCCCTTGCACTTCTTAGGTGACGTGATGCCTTGCCCTGCTTCGGCTCTCACTCGTTGGGCTGTGCCCACTGTCCTGCACCAACTGTCCAACATGCCCCAGTGAGATGAACCCGGTACCTCAATTGGAAATGCAGAAATCACCCATCTTCTGTGTTGTTCACGCTGGCAGCTGGTGGCTGGAGCTGTTCCTATTCGGCCATTGTGGCACCAACCTCACTTGATATGATTTCTAAATTTAAATACCTTTGAGACAAATGCGAATTGTGAAGGGATTTAAAAATGTCAGTGAAAATGGAATTAAAAATAAAAATATAAATATCAACTTTATTTCTCAATATAATCTCTACTGAGGTCAAGACACTGCATTAAGGGATGATCCCAACCATTCAGTCCATTGGTAAAGAACTGAGGGTCATGGGAATTTAACCATGTCAATGCAGTCTTCTACTATTAACTAAAGAAAAATGGGTGCCCTTTACAGTTATTTCAAGATTAGGAAAAATAAGGTCAGAAGAAACCAAATCAGGACTGTAATGTTGATGCCTAATAATTTCCCATGAAAACTCTTTCAAAATTACTGGTGTTTGTCGAGAGGAAGGAACAGAAGTGTTGTTGTGGTGCAGAGGGACTCTCTAGTGAAGCTTTACAGGGCACTTTTCTGCAAAAGTATTTGCTAATTTTCTCTAAGAACTCTCCTACTAAGCAAATATTATGGTGCTTTGATCCTACAGAACGTCAACAAGCAAAATGCCTTGAGCATCCCCAAAACCTCTATGGCTTTTGCTTTTGAGAAGTTTGCTTTTGCTTTGACTGGAGCACTTCTACCTCTTGGTAGCCATTGTTTTAATTGTGCTTTGCCTTCAGGATCCTATTGATAAAGTCAATTTCACTCCCTGTTATAATTTTTCAAAATAATGCTTCAGGATCTTGATTCTGCTTGTTCAAAATAGTCACTAATAGCTCTGCTTTTGTCCATAGCTGATCTAGGCACAAGGGTATTCGGGACTCATCAAATGTAAAGTTTCTCAACTTTCACGTTATAGTCAGTGTTGTGTAAGCTGAACCAATTGAGATGTCTGTGGTGTTGGCTATAATATCTCTCGTTAATTGTCAGTTCTCCTCAATTAGGGCATAGAAACAATTTTTTTTTTCTCTCAAAAATTGGAATGGGTGCCCCTCCTCTGTGGGCTTCATCTTCAACATTGTCTTACCTCTTCTTAGAATCAGGTATCCGTTTGTATACGACTGATCCTTCAGGTCATTTTTCCCATAGACTTTTCATAAAGAATAATTTATTTCACCGTTTTTTGTAGCTTCCCCATAAATTTGATGTTTGTTCTTATTTCAGGTTTGGCAGAATTCAAGTTCGGCAGAATTCATGTGGCTCTTTCAGACTGATGTTTTAAATCCTGTTCACATATGTTAAAACAGGTCCGGGCATGGTGGCTCATGCCTGTAATCCCTGCACTTTGGGAGGTTGGCCAACATGGCAAAACCCTGCCTCGACAGAAAATACAAAAATTAGCCTCTACAAAAAATACAAAAATTAACCAGACAAGGTCCCAACTATTTGGAAGGCTGAGGCAGGAGAATCGCTTCAACTTGGGAAGCAGAGGTTACTTTGAGCCAAGATTGCTCCACTGCACTGCAAGCTCGGTGAGAGGAGTGAAACCCTGTCTCAAAAATTAAAAAAAGTTAAAATAAACTAGCATATGTGTGTTTTGATGCAAAAGCTGAAAGTTCATGCATAGTTTTTTCATAATTGTTATTTTGCATGAACTTATTAAAGCCCCCTATTATTTGCCATAATTTTCTCATCTTATTAATTTCTATATACATACAGAATTTCCAATTTGTGTAAACCTTTCTTCCCAGTTACTGAACAATTATTTTAAATTTGAAAAATATGAGCTATTTTAATCTATATATTTTTTTCTACTTCTGAATATTTTAGAGAAAATATGGATAATGAAACTTGTAAAAAGGAGATGTTTGGAAGTTTCTGTTACCAATGACAAATTAATTTTTAAATAATTTCAGGAAAATTTAGGTGAATGTCTGTACTTTCATATGAACGTTCATAGTAAAACAGATTTTTGAATTTATACCCTTGATAAACTTTAATGTAAAATATGTGAGTAAATGTGTACTTTTCCGTTCCTCATGAACATTCTGAAGTTTATACTATCTGGATTTTCTCAGGACGAATTACAAGCTGTATATGCTGCTGAAGTGTCTCAAAGATTAAGTCCCAAAGAGAGTGCCCTACTGTTTTTCCAATATTAATTTCTAAGTTTTACCAAGTTACAAGTTTTTTTTTTCATAAAATATAAAATGTTTTGCCTCCAGCAGAAATACATTTTGGAACATAACTTTCCTGTACGTAAGGAGTATAAAGGAAGCTTGGATTTGTTCTGAGAAAGGGAGAGGGTACTTCTGCCCATTGCCATGCACATCTGATTTTAGAGCTGAATGCCTTTCTGAGCTTGGCTCACTCCTCTCAAACTTGCTGGTAAATGGACACAAATTAAAGAGAAATAATTGTACACCATTTGGGATCAAGGAATCCAGATATCTGAACCATTGTTTATTATTTGCCCCTCCCACCCTCTCACCCTTCCAGATCTCTAGTGTCTATCATTCCACTTCTATGTCCAGGTGTACAATTATTTAAATCACACTTACAAATGAGAACTTCATGTGTTCATTTGTACAGATTCTCTTCCACCTAGCTACCTCTGAGACTGCAAGAACAATCACTCCTCCCCGTCCTCCTTCTCAGCCTACTCAAACAGAAGACCAGGAGCATTATCTATCTATCTATCTATCTATCTATCTATCTATCTATCTATCTATCTGCACACACACACACGTACACATATATATACACACACAAATATATATACACACATATGTGTATATATACACACACTCATAAAGAATTTGCATTTTAAAGAATGGCAGACCCATAGTTGTTCAAAAAATCAACTATATAATTCTATATATGATAAATGTCTACTAGAAAGTTCACATTGAAAATTGCAAACACGACTTAGAAAAAATAAAATTTTTAAAAATTTTATTTTATTTCATTTTAAGTTCCAGGATACATGTGCAGGACGTGCAGGTTTTTTACATAGGTAAGTGTGTGCCATGGTGGTTCGCTGTACCTATCAACCCGTAACCTAGGTATTCAGCTCCACATGGATTAGCTATTTATTCTGACGCACTCCCTCCGCACCCCCAGACAGGTTCCAGTGTATGTTGTTCCCCTCCCTGTGTCTATGTTTTCTCATTGTTCATCTGCCACTTGTAAGTGAGAACATGTGTATTTGGTTTTCTGTTCCTGCATTAGTTTGCTGAGAATAATGGCTCCCAGCTTCATCCATGTCCTTGCAAAGGACATGATCTCATTCCTTTTTATGGCTGCATAGTATTCCATGGTGTATATGTATCACATTTTCTGTATCCAGTCTGTCACTGATGGGCATTTGGGTTGATTCCATGTCTTTGCTATTGTGAATAGTGTGGCAATGTACATACGCATGCAAGTATCTTTATAATACAAGAATTTATATTCCTCTGGGTATATACCCAGTAATGGCATTGCTGGGTCAAATGGTATTTCTGATTCTAGGTCTTTGAAAAATCACCACACTGTCTTCCACAGCGTTTGAATTTATATTCGCTCCAACAGTGTAAAAGTGTTCCTGTTTCCCCACAGTCTCACCAGCATCTGTTGTTTCTTGACTTTTTAATAATCGCCATTCTGACTGGCATGAGATGGCATCTCACTGTGGTTTTGATTTGTATTTCTCTAATGATCAGTAACGTTGGGCTTTTTTTTCCATATGTTTGTTGGCTGCATAAGTGTCTGTTCATATCCTTTGCCCACTTTTAAAAATATTTTTATTTTCGCTTTTTAAGACAGAGTCTTGCTGTGTCACCCAGGGTGGAGTTCAGTGGCACAATCTCGGGTCACTGCAACCTCTACCTCCCAGATTCAGGTGGTTCTTCTGTCTCAGCCTCCTGAGTAGTTGGGATTACAGGCACCTGCCACCACATCTGGCTAATTTATTGTATTTTGAGTAGAGACTGAGTTTCACCAGGTTGACCAGGCTGATCTTGAACTCCTGGCCTCAAGTTATCTGCCCACCTCACCTTCCCAAACTTCTGGGATTACAGGCATGAGCTACTGCACCCAGTTTTTGCCCACTTTTATATGGGGTTGGATTTTTATAGTTTTGGGTTTTACATTTAAATCTTTAATCCATTTTCAGTTCATTTTTGTATAAGGTATAAGGAAGGGTCCAGTTTTAGTTTTCTGCATATGTCTAGATAGTTTTTCCAGCACCATTTATTATTAAATAGGGAATCCTTTCCCCATTGTTTGTTTTCATCCAAAATAAAATGGTTGTAGATGTGCAGTCTTATTTCTGATATCTCTATTCCATTCCATTGGTCTATGTGTCTGTTTTGTACCACTACCATGCTGTTTGGGTTACTGTAGCCTTGTAATATGGTTTGAAGTCAGGTAGCAGGATGCCTCCAGCTTTGTTAGTTTTACTTAGGATTGTCCTGGGTATATGGGCTCTTTTTTCGTTTCATATGAATTCTGAAGTAGTTTTTCTAATTTTGTAAAGAATGTCCATGGTAGTTTATGGGAATAGCACTGAATCTACGAATTACTTTGGGAAGTATGGCCATTTTCATGATATTGATTCTTCTTAACCATGAGCATGGAATGTTTTTCCATCTGTTTGTGTCCTCTCTTATTTCCTTGAGTAGTGGTTTGTAGTTCTCCTTGAAGAGGTCCTTCACTTGCCTTGTTAGCTGTATTCCTAGGTAGGTATTTTATACTCTTTGTAGCAATTGTAAATGTGAATTCATTTGTGATTTGGCTCTCTTCTTGTCTATTGTTGGTGTATAAGAATGCTTGAGATTTTTGCGTACTGATTTTGTATCTTGAGACTTTGCTGAAGTTGCCTGTAGCTTAAGAATCTTTTGGGCTGAGGTGATGAGATTTTATAGATATAGGATCATGCCATCTGCAAGAAAAGAAAGTCCAACTTCCTCTCTTCCTGTTTGAATATGCTTTATTCTTTCTCTTGCCTGATTGCCTTGGCCAGAACTTCCAACACTATATTGAATAGGAGTGGTGAGAGGGCATCCTTGCCTTGTGCCAAATTTCAAATGGAATACTTCCAGCTTTTGCCTGTTCAATATGATAATGACTGTGGGTTTGTCATAAATGGCGCTTATTATTTTGAGGCATGCTCCATCAATACCTAGTTTCATGAGAGTTTTTAGCATAAAGGAATGTTGAATTTTATCAAAGACCTTTTCTGAGTCAACTGAAATAATCATGGGGTTTTTGCCTTTAGTTCTGTTTATGTGGTGAATTACATTTATTGATTTGCATATGTTGAACCAGCCTTGCACCCAAGGGATGAGGCCGATTTGATCTTGGTGGATAAGCTTTTTGATGTATTGCTGGATTTGGTTTGCCACTATTATATTGAGAATTTTGCAACAAAGTTTATCAGAAATATTAAGCTAATGTGTAGTAAATACATTGAAAATAAGAACAGACTGATTAAAAGACTAAATAACATGAATCCTAAGTGTTTTCACAACTGATTTATAGAGTAAAAGCATTGCCAAACTAAATGAGCTTGATCAAAAACTGTACAGGGTCTGAGATGTTGTATCAACTTCCATTACTCATTGTGAGGTGGACCTGCAGTAACTATATTTGATGCAAAATTTCATGTTGATGGAAGCTGAGATGTCCTGCAGTCTCAGAGGGACAGAATTCTGGTGTGTCTCCCTTTGCCCTGTCAGGAATAAAGATCTAGACTCTACAGGTTTTGTCAAAATTTACAAGATGTAGGAAATGGGGCAGGATTTAGGCTGTGAGGCAAAGCCTAGAGATATAAAGAAACAGCTTCTGACCCAGGGCTCATGAAGTCAGGATAGTTTCAGAGGGGATGGTGGAGTGAGCATAGTACAGTCTTTGGAACCATTCCTTCCCCTTATTTGTTCATAGGCCAGATGTGCTCAACCAGGGGGCATCTCAGGTCTGATGAACAGAGTCCTGGAGAGACAAAGGGGCAATCCTGAGGAAGAGGCTCAACAGGGAGGAAGGAGTCACCATTTTCTCTCCTGAGAAAAATCCTTCTCCCTAGGAAACCATAGGATTTTCCTTGGTCCCAGTGAGACTTTTCCTGAGTGAAGAGAGCAGAGAGAGCAAGGGACTGATGTGTTATCTGTTTCCACCTCCTGCCGTGATTCTGAAACCATGGGGGACAGAATTATCTTCAGAATCATGAGCAATCCAGATGCCATGGTTTCACACAAGACATTGGAAGTTCTTATCTCTAAGGGGTAGGCACTGGTCATTGATACTCTGTAAAGCTCATTCGCTGATTACTAAGTGAGCCAAATTAATAATCTACTGGAAGTTTTACTAAACTCAGTTTACTTGACACACAATTCACACAGACACATTGTTAATATACACATTTTGATGCTTGGACAGGGTTGGACCCAAGATTCTGTACTTCTATGGAGCCCTGTGTTCTGCCCAGGTGTCATTTACTCTCAGGTAAGTAAACTGATCACCATAACTAACAAGAGATTGATCTGTGATGATTAAAAATGAGAAGATCTGTTGGTTATGTTTTATTGGGATGGATTCTATTAACATTTAAATACAGTTTAAAAACGCAGATTTACAATGAAAAGTAACAAGCAAATATAAAAAGTGAAGGGGCTATTCCCCAAAGTAGTTTCCACTGAAATACCACCAGAGAAAAACAACTCTCAGGACAGGGATACTGCTTCAAAGACACAGATTTCACAGCTTGATGGTTGATCTCGAATTTCTGAAAATTCCATCCCTTACTCATGAAATGCAGTTTATTTAAGAACTTTCTAATTTGACTGTAGTTTCATACTCACACATTTCAGTGTGTTGTGTATTATTCCATTGATGATAAGTATAACTTATTTGAAAATGAATTACATACTGGTGAGAAAATTTTCCCTTTAAATTAAACTTAAACTCACACCATAAAATTAGCAGCATCTGTTTGTCTGTTCCAAGAATTACCTAGGTTCTACCCAGGGCACCTGAGATCAGTTGAAAACAAATGCAAAAAAGTTGGAATAAAAAGTAAGAACACCCTTCAAATGTTACGAATGCATCCTAGTCTCAATTATTCACATTCACGAGAATGATTCACCTATATCCCACTTTAGCAAAATTTCACCTACTCTCGCCTACCAATTGACTAATCAAAACAAACCAAGACAGAACAATAAATTCAAATTCATCCAGTAACCTGAGGGGAAAACCTACACCTCAAAATGTAGTCTACAGATATTCACACAGGATGTCATCTACTGTGAAAACACATGCACAGAGACAGTCCCTTCACATGATCAGAATACTCACAACTCCACAACAACATATTAGATATGGGATCATCTTGAAATGCGGCCATCACTAACCAGTTGTCCCTTTTACATAGACAAAAACCTGAGGACCACGTTATGTTATGTAGAAATGACTGTACACCTGTGTGCGTGTGTGTGTGTAGGGATCCGGGGAATCCAATAGACATTCCAGCCTCTTGATTTTTTCCATGTTCAGGCTCTTGATTCTATATCCGAGTGAAATGACTTGCCAGTGGGGAACAAGATAAGTCTTTGCAGGAAGGGCTCTGGTGGGAGCTAGATACTCAAATCATAAAGCATCGAGTGTTGGAAACATGCACTGAAGTTAGACGAAATACTCAATGCACAGTTTAGACGGTGAAAGACTTTCAGGTAATCATGCAATCACCGACCGGCTGATTGATGACATTCCCCGAATTTATGATTGCAAGAAGAGACAAATACTCATGACATTCTATTTCCGGTGGTTGGGGACATACGATGGCAACATACTGTCTGCCAGTCATGCTCATCACACTGTACTTTGCACACACGTCACACAGAGACACTGTTAATATGCACATTTGTGTGCTTGAGCAGGGTTGCACCCAAGATTCTGTGGTTGTACGGAGCCCTGAGTTATGCCCTCGACATCTTTACTCTCGGGTTGGTCAACTTGGATCACTGTACCGAACGAGAAACGGAGCCTGAAATCCAATCAGCGAATACACAAAAGGAAGGGGCCATTTCCCACAATCATTTCCACTGCAACACCACCTCGGATGAACAAGTCTCATTGCAGCTTAGGGACTGTGCTTCAGAGATGCACCTTTTGCAGCTGGACGATTGACCCGGAATCTCCCAAATGCCATTTTGATACACACCAAATGAGATTTATTTCAGTACTTGCTGATTTTATTTTAGTTGAATACACACACGCTCCTGTGTTTGATTTCCTTTATTATCAATACGACTTACTTCCAAATGACTCACATACCAGTGGGATGATTTTCTGCTTCAATTCATTGGAAATGGACAGCATTCAATAGGCAAGTGTGTCTGTCTGTCTGTCTCCAGCATTCTGTGGGTTCCACCAAGGGCACAAGTCCTAGGGTGCCTGAGGTCCATTCAACAAGCAATGTAAAAACGGCGAGGCAGGTTCAAAAGAACACCCTTCCTCTCTTCAAATGCGTCCCAGTTTCCACTACTCAAGGTAGGGAGAAGGATCCACAGAAGTCCCACGTTCGCAACATTTCAACTTCTGGTGCTCACCAACAACTGACGAATGAAACACACCCCAAGAGAAAATAGTCAACCCTGTCCCCTGCAATAACCTCATGCGCAATCCTACACCGCAATATGTCATATTCAGAAATTCACACTGAATGTCATCTACCATGAACACAAACACACAGACACTGCCTCCACAGGTTCAGAAGACTCACGACTGCAAAACTCGATGTTTGCCATGTCTGGGCTCATCCTGAAACGCAGCCATCACTATCCAGTTGTCCCTCTTGTGTAGACAGAAACCTGGGCTCCTCATTACTTTATGTCGGATTGACTGTGTATGTGATGTGATGGTGTGTGTGTGTGCGTGCGTGAACCCCCTCGTGGGTGTGTGTGTGTGTACGTGTATGTGTGTGTGTGTCAGTGTGTGTGCACATGCACTCCTGCGTTTGGGTGGAGACTTTTCCTGAGATCACTGGCACACAAACAGAGCCCTCTTGCTGTGTTTGTTCCTCCCTTTGGATCTCCTGGTCCTCCCTTGCAGAGAAATAAGTGTGTCAGTGTTCATGGACTCCTAAGGTGTCAGGTTCCTTGAAGAGAGGTTCAGCAGGGAGCTTTGCTGTTCAGGATGACGGTTGTTCATCCCACCCTTGTATTTTGATGGATGAATCACAAGCACGTTGGGAGGCAGGGTACATTCGACTTTTCTGACGTTGAAGTCAGGCTTGGTTTTGTTTTGCTCTTGGAGGAACTTCCAATGGTCTAAGGTGCTTTCCTGAGTGTCTCTTTCCACCAAGTGCTCCTCCAAGTCAGGTACCTGGAGGCAGGGTTCTCTCTGGAGCTCTCCTTGCGTTGCTCGCCTGTCTTTGTGTTCAGCGCCAAGGGCTCCTGGTTCCCTGCCTATTGACACACTCTCACTGCATCTTTCCAGTTCACTCTTCTGGATGTAAAAGAGGACATAGGCCTGTTGACTCAGGACAGAAGCGATGCTACAGGCAGTGACCTCGGCGTCATCCATTTTATACCACTGGCCTCCTGGAGCTTTGACATAAGAGAGGTAATGTCCGTTGTGACAACTCCACCCAGCGTGGACCAGCACAGCATAGAGGACATAGACTAGAGGTCCCGTGTTTTGCTGAGACATGTATGGCTGCATGTCAAGGCACTCAGGGTATTGCACATTCTTGGCAAGTTTGTTGCCTGTGACATCGGAGAATCTCTTCAATACAAGGATGAGGACCTTGGCAGAAGTGTGTAGAGTGAACGTCTTGGAGGCAGGCGCCTTCTGGAGACAAAGACCACAATGATAGGCATTCTCTCCATTGAGTTCTTCGGGCTTCACCACCTGTTCCAAAGCTTGCTTCACACTCTGAGCTGCCTGGATATCCAGGACGATGTCCAGGTAAGGGTCAAAGGTGTCCGAAACGCCCTGGCAGTGGAGACACTTGATTTGAGATCTCCAGCAGCCTCCAAATATCTGGTGGATGAGGGTGGTGTCCTCAGAGTCATGATCTACCTGCTTGTGCCCGGGAAGGCATGCCTTTTTCATGGCATCCACAATGAACATCAGAAACTCATGGGCATCTTCCTGCTTGCCTCGATGGAAGCCAGCAGTCAATGCCTGTGAGGGCTGGGTGACGTGGCCAGGACAGTGGAGGGCCCATGTAATGTGAGCTTCCATCGTACACAGCATGCAGCACTTGTGACGCTGACAAAGTTGAAAGTGCTCCTGGGACAGCATGTAGTTGGCAAGGGGCGGTGTGTATGTCAGGCACTGCAGGGAAGCATTCAAGTAGCAAGTATTTCCCATATTCTGGAGCCCAGCCTCCACCGCAGCAGGTCTCCTGCTACTGAGAGGAAGCTTCTTTCTGGGGGCAGGCTGTCTTGCCACGGGAGCCAAATCATCACAGAGGTTGACTTGGGTCTCAGATGACAGTGGTGGCTTCTCAGGTAGAGAAGTCCGCTGAATTTCAGCAAAAGCTGCATCTGGCCGAGAAGATATGAGTTTTGAAAAGTGGTTGAACTGCCACTAACCTCCCAAGTGGAGTGAATCGGCCTCCATGTCGCCAGGAGCAAGGATCACAAGCTTTTTCTGCTGGGACCACACGTTGCAGAAAGACGCTATCTCTTCCGAGAGAGTCTTCAAATGACGCGCCATCTGGCTGCATCAGCCCTTATATAACTCACCCCCGCCTACCGCGAACACCCCACCCACCCATCAGGTACGCGGTGCACCAATCCAATATCAGCGCTCAGTTAAAGAATGAGTCATAGGGTATGTCCCCTTGTATTCCCCAGGGAGTTCACTTAAAACTCCTGGGGAATGCGTTAGTTTACTTAAAACAGTGGTAGGGAACAATTCTGTCCTTACAAAACAATGTGTGTGTTTGTGTGTATGTGTTTGCTTGCGTGAACTTGTGGGCATGCGGAATCATGCCCATGTGAGTGTTTCTTTGTTTTTGTTTATATGTCTGGGTGTGTGTGTGTTTGAGCTGCGATGTGCTTCTAACTATGTGCTTTTGGCAGTTACGATCATCCTTTCAGGCACTGAAGGACAGGAAGTCAGACCTGTACTTTCTGACTTGAGAATCATCAATGAAGTACAGTTAATAACATAGTGTATTTGTTTCCTTAATATCAAAGAAGAAATCCGTGCAGTCTAATAAGTATTCTAGCGATAACCTTTCCATGTTCAGCCTATTGATTCTGTGTTCGAGTGAAATGACTTACCAGTGGGGACCAAGACATGTCTTTGCAGGAAATGCTCTTGTGGAAGCTATATACCGAAATCATAAAGCATCAAGTGTTGGAAACATGCACTGAACTTAGACGAAATACTCAGTGCCCAAATTAGACTGTGAAAGACTTTCAGGAAATCATGCAATCACCGACATACCAATTGATGACATTCCCCGTATTTATGATTGCAAGTAAAGAGAAATACTCATGACATTCTATTTCCAGTGATTGAGGTCCTATGACCGCAATTTAAGAAATCATGATATCAGAAAACTTGACTAATCACAATTTAATCCAACTAAAACCTTTGGTTCATTTAAGAAAGGATGAATATAAAAACAACATATCACACAGCATGGGAGATAATATTTTAATACGTATGTGATAATGGATCAACATTTGAGAGAGATGAAATAAATAGTTGTAAATTTGAGAATAGCATATAACCAGAATTAAACACTGTAAATGCCTGGGTGATGGGAGTGAGTCCATGTCTCAGGAGGAAACATAGAGATTTAAAAGCAGGGCGTCTAAAAGAGATTTGCATACCATTGTTAAAACTGGCGGTTGTTTTAGTAAGAAAGAGAAAAATAAACCATTTGTCTTAGGGATTGTTGCATGTATTTTTCATCGTCTGAGATGTTGCTTCCAATTCCAGTTAAGCATTGTGTGGTGGACTTGCAGTTACCACATTTGGTGGAAAATGTCATGCTGATGAAGGTAGACTTGTTTCCCAAACTAAGAGGGACAGAATTTGGGTGTTTCTTTGGGACTTTTGGCTTACTAGGAATAAAGATCCTGGCTCTAGGGATTTTCTTAAAATTTTTCAGATAATGAGAAAGAGAATAGAATTTAGGCCAGGTGGCAAGGCCTCGAGGTGTACAGAAGCATCCCCGGTCTCAGGGCCCATGAAATCAGGATTTTAGGGAGGATGGTGGAATGAGGAGAGTGTGACCTTTGGCCTCCTTTCTTTCCCTTTTCTTTTCATGGGTCAGGTGTGCTCTATCAGAAGGCTTCCCCTTTCTGTTGGACAGAGTCCTGGAAGAAGAAATGAGCGCTGCTGAGAAAGATGCTCCACAAGGAGGAAGGAGCCACTATTTTCAGGAGCATGATCCCCAGAAGCATGAGAAATCCAGATGCCGTGGCTTTACACAGGATGCTGGAGTTTCTTTCCTCTGGATCCGGGAACTTGGCATCAGTGTTCTGTAATGCCCATAACTGATTTTGAGGTGAGTCCACTTGATAACCTGTCTGCGTGTCATGCTCATTACACTGCAATTCACACACATGTCACACCGAAACACTCTGAATGAGCATATTTATGTGCTTGAACAGTGTTGCATCCAAGATTCTGTGATTCTACAGAGTCCTGAGTTCTGTCCTGGACATCTCTACTCTTGCGTAGGTCAACTTTGATCACTATACCTAATGATAAATGTACCATTAAATCTAATCAGCAAATACACTAAAGGAAGGGGCCATTCTCCATAATTGTTTCACTCTGGTAGGTCAACTTTAATAACTGTACCTAAGAAGAAAGGGATCTGTGATGATTCCACATCAAAGAACCTGTTGATTTTTTGTCATTTGAATGAATTATGTTAACATTTAAATAGAGTTTAAAACCCCAGATTTCCCATGAAATCTAATCAGCCATGAAATCTAATCAGCAGATACACAAAAGGAAGGGGCCATTCTCTAAAATCGTTTCCACTGAAACACCACCACCAATAAACAAGTCTCATTGCAGGAAAGGGATCCTGCTTCCAAGATCCAGTTTACACAGTTGGACGATTGACCCAGAATCTCCCCTAATGCAATTTTTTAACACCCCAAGTGAGATTTATTTCCGGGTTTTCTAATATCATTTCAGCTGAATACACACACTCCTGTGTTTCAATTTCTTTCAAACACCTTTTAATAATGAAGTATCTTGCTGCTTCACCCCTTATATAACTAATGCCCACCCACTGGTTCCACTACATTTACCCATCAATTACCCAATTTAACAATGAAATATCAGCAGTCAATTAAGTTTTGTGTCTTAGGTTGTATCCTTTTGCATTCCTCAGGGAATTTAATGGACACAGCTTAAATTGTGATTATAGAACAGTTGAATCAGATTTACTAATCAGTGTTATGGGCAAATATGATAGGAGTGGAACTGAGTTAGGACAGTGGCTACACATTTGCCTTATTTCATGTAAAACAATGCCAGTTAACAATTGTGTACGTATTAAACAGTTTGTGTCTGTGTGTGTATTTGTATCTTTGTGTCTGGATGTGAGAGTGTGTGTGTGTGTTGAGAAGTACTTCCAAGCATGTGCATCTGGGAGATAAGATCATTCTTTCCACGATTGAACGACAAGAAGTTGGAACTACACTTTCTGATTTGAGAATGTGCAGCGATGTTATGTAATTAACACAGCATATTGTGTCTTAATTAAAATGGAGAGATCAATGGAGTCAAATAGACATTCCAGAGATAACCTTCCCATTTTTGACCAATTGATTCTATATCATGTTGCAATGATCTGGCTGTGGGGACAAGACAAGTCTTTGCATGAAATGGTCTTGTGGAAGCAATATATGCAAATACTAAAGCATCAAAAGGGACTATGCGTTCAATTTGTAGAAATATTCACTTAAGTTTGATGAAATTCTCAATGCCCAAAATAGACTGCAGAACACTTTCAAGAAAACATGCTATAACCCAGAGATTAACTGATGACATCCACCGAAGTGATGACTGCAAGAAAAGAGAAATATTCATGGAATTTTATATCCAAGGGTTTCTTGTATATGACAGCATATTTTGAAAAGTCAAAATCAGAAAAACTTGACAAACAGGAAGATATCTAAGCTAAAACCTTTTGTTCATTAAAGGAGCGATGAGAGGCAGTTCCAAGATGGCCGAATAGGAACAGATCCAGCCTCCAGCTCCCAGCGTGAGCAACACAGGAGACGGGTGATTTCTGCATTTCCAACTGAGGTACCGGGTTCATCTCACTGGGGCTTGTTGGACAGTGGGGGCAGGACAGTGAATGCAGCACACAGAGCAACAACCGAAGCAGGGCGAGGCATCACCTCACCCAGGAAGTGCAAGGGGGAAGGGAATTCCCTTTCCTAGCCAAGGGAAACCGTGATACGCAGCACCTGGAAAATTGGGTTACTCCCACGCTAACACTGTCCTTTATCAAGGGTCTCAGCAAATGTTACACCAGGAGATTATATCCCGCATCTGGCTTGGAGAGTCCCATGCCCACAGAGCCTCCCTCATTGCTAGCACAGTAGTCCAAGATCTAACTGCAAGGAGGCTGCAAGGCTGGAGGAGGGGCGCTTGCCATTGCTGAGGCTTGAGTAGGTAAACAAAGTGGTGGGGAAGCTCAAACAGGGTGGAGCCCACCACAGCTCAAAGAGGCCTGCCTGTCTCTGTAGACTCCACCTCTGGGGAGAGGGCATAGCCAAACAAAAGGCAGCAGAAACCTCTGCAGATTTAAATGTCCCTGTCTGACAGCTTTGAAGAGAGTAGTGGTTCTCCCAGCATGGTGTTTGAGATCTGAGAACAGACAGACTGCCTGCTCAAGTGGGTCCCTGACCCTGGAGTAGCCTAACTGGGAGACACCCCCACTAGGGTAAGATTGACACCTCACATCTCACACAACCGGGTACCCCTCTGAGACGAAGCTTCCAGAGGAATAATCAGGCAGAAACATTTGCTGTTCAGCAATATTCACTCTTCTGCAGCCTCCACTGCTGCCACCTAGGCAAACAGGGTCTGGAGTGGACCTTGAGCAAACTCCAACAGACCTGTAGCTGAGGGTCATGACTATTAGAAAGAAAGCTAACAAACAAACAGAAAGGACATCCACACCAAAACCCCATCTGTACATCAACATCATCAAAGACCAAAGGTAGATAAAACCACAAAGATGGGGAAAAAGAAGTGCAGAAAAACTGAAAATTCTAAAAATCTGAGCAACACTCCCCCTCCAAAGGAATGCAGCTCCTCTCCAGCAATGGAACAAAGCTGAACAGAGAATGACTTTGACGAGTTGAGAGAAGAAGGCTTCAGACGATCAAACTTCTCCGAGCTAAAGGAGGCAGTTCGAACCCATAGCAAAGAAGCTAAAAACCTTGGAAAAAGATTTCCTGAATGGCTAACTAGAATAACCAATGTAAAGAAGTCCTTAAATGACCTGAGAGAGCTGAAAACCATGACATAAGAACTACATGACAAATGCGCAAGCTTCAGTAACCGACTCGGTCAACTGGAAGAAATGGCGTCAGTGATTGAAGATCAAATGAATAAAATGAAGTGAGAAGAGAAGTTTAGAGAAAAAAGAGTAAAAAGAAATGAACAAAGCCTCCAAGAAATATGGGAATATGGGAAAAGGCAAAATCTACGTCTGATTTGTGTACCTGAAAGTGAGGGGGAGAATGGAACCAAGTTGGAAAACATTCTGCAGGATATCATCCAGGAGAACTCCCCCAACCTAGCAAGGCAGGCTGACGTTCAAATTCAGGAAATACAGAGAACGCCACAAAGATGCTCCTCTAGAAGAGCAACTCCAAGACACATAATTGTCAGATTCACCGAAGTTGAAATGAAGGAAAAAATGTTAAGGGCAGCCAGAAAGAAAGGTCAGGTTACCCACAAAGGGTAGCCCATTAGACTAACAGTGGATTTCTCGGCAGAAATTCTACAAGCCAGAAGGGAGGGGTGGGGCAATATTCAACATTCTTAAAGAAAAGAATTTTCAACCCAGAATTTCATATCCAGCCAAATTAAGTTTCATAAGTGAGGGAGAAATAAAATCCTTACAGACAAGCAAACGCTGAGAGATTTTGTCACCACCAGGCCTGCCCTACAAGAGCTCCTGAAGGAAGCACTAAACATGGAAATGAACAACCCATACCAGCCACTGCAAAAACATGCCAAAATGTAAAGACCATCGATGCTAGGAAGAAACTGCATCAACTAATGAGCAAAATAACCAGCCAACATCATAATGACAGGATCAAGTTCACATGTAACAATATTATCCTAAATGTAAATGGGCTAAATGTTCCAATTAAAAGACACAGACTGGCAAGTTGGATAAAGAGTCAGGAGCTCTTATAGGGCAGGCCTGGTAGTGACAAGACCCACCAGTTTGCTGTATTCAGGAGACCCATCTCACGTGCAGAGACACACATAGGCTCAAAATAAAGGGATGGAGGAAGATCTACCAAGCAAATGGAAAACAAAAAATGGCAGGGGTTGCAATCCTAGTCGCTGATAAAACAGAGTTTAAACCAAGAAAGATCAAAAGAGACAAAGAAGGCCATTACACAATCGTAAAGGGATCAATTCAACAGGAAGAGCTAACTATCCAAAATATATATACACCCAATTCAGGAGCACCCAGATTCATAAAGCAAGTCCTTAGAGACTTACAGAGAGACTTAGACTCCCACACAATGATAATGGGAGACTTTAATACTCCACTGTCAACATTAGACAGATCAACGAGACAGAAAGTTAAGGATATACAGGAATTGAACCCAGCTCTGCACCAAGCAGACCTAATAGACATCTACAGAACTCTCCACCTCAAACCAACAGAATATACATTCTTCTCAACACCATATCGCACTTATTCCAACATTGACCACATTGTTGGAAGTAAAGCACTCCTCAGGAAATATAAAAGAACAGAAACTATAACAAACTGTCTCTCAGACCACAGTGCAATCAAACAAGAATTCAGGATTAAGAAACTCAATCAAAACTGCTCAACTAAATGGAAACTAAACATCCTGCTCCTGAATGACTACTGGTTACATAACGAAATGAAGGCAGAAATAAAGATGTTCTTTGAAACCAATGAGAACAAAGATACAACATACCAGAATCTCTGGACACATTTAAAGCAGTGTGTAGAGGGAAATTTATAGCACTAAATTCTCACAAGAGAAAGCAGGAAAGATCTAAAATTGACATCCTAATATCACAACTAAAAGAACTAGAGAAGCAAGAGCAAACACATTCAAAAGCTAGCAGAAGATAAGAAATAACTAAGATCAGAGCAGAACTGAAGGAGACAGAGACACAAAAAACCCTTCAAAAAGTCAATGAATCCAGAAGCTGATTTTTTGAAAAGATTAACAAAATTGATAGGCAGCTAGCAAGACTAATAAAGAAGAAAAGAGAGAAGAATCAAATAGATGCAATAAAAAATGATAAAGGGGATATCACCACTGACCCCACAGAAATACAAAGTACCATCAGAGAATATTAAAAACACCTCTACATAAATAAGCTAGAAAACCTAGAGTAAATGGATAAATTCCTGGACACATACATTCTCCCAAGACTAATCCAGGAAGAAGTTGAATCCCTGAATAGACCAATAACAGGCTCTGAAATTGAGGCAATAATTAATAGCCTACCAACAAAAAAGTCCAGGACTAGAAAGATTCATAGCCGAATTCTACCAGAGGTACAAGGAGGAGCTGGTACCATTCCTTCTGAAACTATTCTAATCAATAGAAAAAGAGAGAATCCTCCCTAACTCATTTTATAAGGCCAACACCATCCTGATACCAAAGCCTGGCAGAGACACAACAAAAAAAAGAGAATTTTAGACCAATATCCCTGATGAACATCCATGCAAAAATTCTCAATAAAATACTGGTAAACCAAATCCACAGCACTTCAAAAAGCTTATCCACCATGATCAAGTGGGCTTCATCCCTGGGATGCAAGACTGTTTCAACACACACAAATCAATAAACGTAATCCAGCATATAAACAGAACCAAAGACAAAACCACATGATTATCTCAATAGATGCAGAAAAGGCCTTTGACAAAATTCAACAGCTCTTCATGCTAAAAACTTAATAAATTCAGAATTGATGGAACATATCTCAAAATAATAAGAGCTATTTATGACAAACCCACAGCCTATATCATATTGAATAGGCAAAAACTGGAAGCATTCCCCTTGAAAGCTAGCACAAGACAGGGATGCCCTCTTTCACCACTCCTATTCAACATAGTGTTGAACTTCTGGCCAGGGCAACCAGGCAAGAGAAAGAAATAAAGGGTATTCAATTAGGAAAAGAGGAAGTCAAATTGTCCCTGTTTGCAGATGACATGATTGTATATTTAGAAAACCTCATCCTCTCAGCCCAAAATCTCCTTAAGCTGATAAGCAACTTCAGCAAAGTCTCAGGATACAAAATCAATGTGCAAAAATCACAAGCATTCTTATACACCAATGACAGACAAACAGAGAACCAAATCATAAGTGAACTCCCATTCACAATTGCTTCAAAGAGAATAAAATATCTAGGAATCTAACTTACAAGGGATGTGAAGGACCTCTTCAAGGAGAACTACAAACCACTGCTGAATGAAATAAAAGAGGACAGAAACAAATGGGAGAACATTCCATACATTCCATGCTCATGGATAGGAAGAATCAAGAATCAATATAGTGAAAATGGCCATACTGTGCAAGGTAATTTATAGATTCAATGCCATCCCCATTAAGCTACCAGTGACTTTCTTCACAGAATTGGAAAAAACTACTTTAAAGTTCATATGGAACCAAAAAAGAGTCCGCATTGCCAAGACAATCCTAAGTCAAAAGAACAAAGCTGGAGTCATCACACTACCTGACTTCAAACTATACTACAAGTCTACAGTAACCAAAACAGCATGGTACTGGTACCAAAACAGAGCTATAGACCAATGGAACAGAGCAGAGCCCTCAGAAATAATACCACACTTCTACAACTATCTGATCTTTGACAAACCTGACAAAAACAAGAAATGGAGAAAGGATTCCCTATTTAATAAATACTGCTGGGAAAAGTGGCTAGCCATAAGTAGAAAGCTGAAACTGTATCCTTTCCTTACACCTTATACAAAAATTAATTCAAGATGCATTAGAGACTTAAATGTTAGACCTAAAACCATAAAAACCCTAGAAGAAAACCTAGGCGATACCATTCAGGACACAAGCATGGGCAAGGACTTCATGTCTAAAACAACAAAAGCAATGGCAACAAAAGCCAAAATAGACAAATGGGATCTAATTAAACTAAAGAGCTTCTGCACAGCAGAAGAAACTACCATCAGAATAAACAGGCAACCTACAGAATGGGAGAAAATTTTTGCAATCTACTCATCTGACAAAGGGCTAATATCCAGAACCTACAAAGAACTCAAAGAAATTTACAAGAAAAAAAAAAAAAAAAAACAATCCCATCAAAAAGTGGGCAAAGGATATGAACAGACACTTCTCAAAAGAAGACATTTATGCAGTCAACAGACACATGAAAAAATGCTCATCATCACTAGCCATCAAAGAAATGCAAATCAAGACCACAATGAGATACCGTCTCACACCAGTTAGAATGGTGATCATTAAAATGTCAGGAAACAACAGGTGCTGGAGAGGATGTGGAGAAATAGGAACACTTTTACACCATTGGTGGAACTGTCAACTATCAACTAGTTCAACCATTGTGGAAAACAGCATGGCAATTCCTTAAGGATCTAGAACTAGAAATACAATTTGACCCAGACATCCCATTACTGGCTATATCCCCAAAGGATTATAAATCATGCTGCTATAAAGACATGCACACATATGTGTATTGCGTCACTATTCACAACAGTAAAGACTTGGAACCAACCCAAATGTTCATCAATGATAGACTGGATTAAGAAAATGTGGCGCATATACACCAGGGAGTACTATGCAGCCATAAAAGAGGATGAGTTCATGTCCTTTGTAGGGACATGGATGCAGCTGGAAACCATCATTCTCAGCAAACTACTGCAAGAACAGAAAACCAAACACCACATGTTCTCACTCATGGATGGGAATTGAACAATGAGAACACCTGGACACAGGAAGGGGAATATCACACACCAGGGCCTGTTGTGGGGTGCGGGGAGGAGGGAAGGATAGCATTAGGAGATACGCCTAATGTATATGACAAGTTAATGGGTGCAGCACACCAACATGGCACATGTATACATATGTAACAAACCTGCACTTTGTGCATATATTCCCTAGAATATAAACTATAATAAAATAAAAAAGGGACGATGAAAATAAATGAAATGTAACACACAGCATGTGAGATAATGTTTTCATACACATCTAAAAAGCCTTAAAATTCAATAGAAATTAAATAAAATCTTCTAAAACTTGACAAAAGGAAAGAACAAAAATTACAGACTGGAAAAGCCTGGCTGACTGGAGTGATGTCCTGTCTCAAGAAAGAACAAACAAAACACAAACAAACAAAGGATTCTGAAAGCAGAGAATCAAACAGATATTTGTACACCGTTCTTCCTTCTTCCTACTAGCATTCTTCATAGTAGGAAAAGGCAAAAACAACCCAAATGTGTCACGAATTGCTTCATCAGTTTTTTTGGATCTGAAATACTGCCTCAATTTTCAGTTACTCATTGTGGGGTGGACCTGCAGTTACCACATTTGGTCCAAAATTTTATGCTGATGAAGGTAGACCTGTCCTGCATTTTCAGAGGGACAGAATTCTGGTGTTTCTCCAGGTTCCTTGGCTTACCAGGAATGAAGATCCGGGAAGAAAGTGTGTGTGTATGTATGTATGTACATAAGTATTTCCTGTTTTTAAATTTAAAAAATACGGGATACATGTGCAGAACGTACAGGTTTGTTATATAGGTATCCTTTGCCATGATGGTTTGTTGCACCTATTGACTCATCCTCTAAGTTCTCTTCCCTCACCCCCAGTCCCCAGCGGGCCGTGTTGTGTGTTGTTCCCCTCATTGTGTCCTTGTTTTCTCAATGTTCAACTTTCACTTATTAGTGAGAACATGCGGTGTTTGATTTTTTGGTTACTGTGTTAGTTTGCTCAGTATGATGGCTTCATCCATGTGCCTGCAAAAGACATGATCTCATTCCTTTTTATGACTGCATAGTATTTTATGGTGTATAGGTACCACATTTTCTTTATCCAGTCTAGCACTGAAGCGCATTTGGGTTGGTTTCATGTCTTTGCTATTGTATATAGTGCTGCAATAAACTTACATGTGCATGTGTCTTTTTTTTTTTTTTGATTTTAATTCTCATTTATTTGCTTATAAATAACATTGATTTTCATATCAATTTTATTTTTAGACCAATAGATTTCTTTTTTTAAAAAATTTATTTATTATTATTATACTTTAAGTTGTAGGGTACATGCGCATAACGTGCAGGTTTGTTACATATGTATACTTGTGCCATGTTGCTGTGCTGCACCCATCAACTCGTCATTTACATCAGGTATAACTCCCAATGCAATCCCTCCCCCCTCCCCCCTCCCCATGATAGGCCCCGGTGTGTGATGTTCCCCTTCCTGAGTCCGAGTGATCTCATTGTTCAGTTCCCACCTATGAGTGAGAACATGCGGTGTTTGGTTTTCTGTTCTTGTGATAGTTTGCTAAGAATGATGGATTCCAGCTGCATCCAAGTCCCTACAAAGGACTCAAACTCATCCTTTTTGATGGCTGCATAGTATTCCATGGTGTATATGTGCCACATTTTCTTAATCCAATCTGTCTCTGATGGACATTTGGGTTGATTCCAAGTCTTTGCTATTGTGAATAGTGCTGCAATAAACATACGTGTGCATGTGTCTTTATAGCAGCATAATTTATAATCCTTTGGGTATATACCCAGTAATGGGATGGCTGGGTCATATGGTACATCTAGTTCTAGATCCTTGAGGAATCGCCATACTGTTTTCCATAATGGTTGAACTAGTTTACAATCCCACCAACAGTGTAAAAGTGTTCCTATTTCTCCACATCCTCTCCAGCACCTGTTGTTTCCTGACTTTTTAATGATTGCCATTCTAACTGGTGTGAGATGGTATCTCATTGTGGTTTTGATTTGCATTTCTCTGATGGCCAGTGATGATGAGCATTTTTTCATGTGTCTGTTGGCTGTATGAATGTCTTCTTTTGAGAAATGTCTGTTCATATCCTTTGCCCACTTTTTGATGGGGTTTTTTGTTTTTTTCTTGTAAATGTGTTTGAGTTCTTTGTAGGTTCTGGATATTAGCCCTTTGTCAGATGAGTAGAGAGCAAAAATTTTCTCCCATTCTGTAGATTGCCTGTTCACTCTGATGGTAGTTTCTTTTGCTGTGCAGAAGCTCTTAGTTTAATGAGATCCCATTTGTCAATTTTGGCTTTTGCTGCCGTTGCTTTTGGTGTTTTAGACATGAAGTCTTTGCCCATGCCTATGTCCTGAATGGTACTACCTAGGTTTTCTTCTAGGATTTTTATGGTATTAGGTCTAACATTTAAGTCTCTAATCCATCTTGAATTAATTTTCGTATAAGGAGTAAGGAAAGGATCCAGTTTCAGCTTTCTACTTATGGCTAGCCAATTTTCCCAGCACCATTTATTAAATAGGGAATCCTTTCCCCATTTCTTGTTTCTCTCAGGTTTGTCAAAGATCAAATGGCTGTAGATGTGTGGTATTATTTCTGAGGACTCTGTTCTGTTCCATTGGTCTATATCTCTGTTTTGGTAGCAGTACCATGCTGTTTTGGTTACTGTAGCCTTGTAGTGTAGTTTGAAGTCAGGTAGCGTGATGCCTCCAGCTTTGTTCTTTTGACTTAGGATTGTCTTGGAGATGTGGGCTCTTTTTTGGTTCCATATGAACTTTAAAGTAGTTTTTTCCAATTCTGTGAAGAAACTCATTGGTAGCTTGATGGGGATGGCATTGAATCTATAAATTACCTTGGGCAGTATGGCCATTTTCACGATATTGATTATTCCTATCCATGAGCATGGTATGTTCTTCCATTTGTTTGTGTCCTCTTTTATTTCACTGAGCAGTGGTTTGTAGTTCTCCTTGAAGAGGTCCTTTACATCCCTTGTAAGTTGGATTCCTAGGTATTTTATTCTCTTTGAAGCAATTGTGAATGGAAGTTCATTCCTGATTTGGCTCTCTGTTTGTCTGTTACTGGTGTATAAGAATGCTTGTGATTTTTGCACATTAATTTTGTATCCTGAGACTTTGCTGAAGTTGCTTATCAGCTTAAGGAGATTTTGGGCTGAGAGGATGAGGTTTTCTAAATATACAATCATGTCATCTGCAAACAGGGACAATTTGACTTCTTCTTTTCCTAACTGAATACCCTTGATTTCTTTCTCTTGCCTGATTGCCCTAGCCAGAACTTCCAACACTATGTTGAATAGGAGTGGTGAGAGAGGGCATCCCTGTCTTGTGCCAGTTTTCAAAGGGAATTTTTCCAGTTTTTGCCCATTCAGTATGATATTGGCTGTGGGTTTGTCATAAATAGCTCTTATGATTTTGAGGTACGTTCCATCAATACCGAATTTATTGAGCGTTTTTAGCACGAAGGGCTGTTGAATTTTGTCAAAAGCCTTTTCTGCATCTATTGAGATAATCATGTGGTTCTTGTCTTTGGTTCTGTTTATATGCTGGATTATGTTTATTGATTTGCGAATGTTGAACCAGCCTTGCATCCCAGGGATGAAGCCCACTTGATCATGGTGGATAAGCTTTTTGATGTGTTGCTGAATCCGGTTTGCCAGGATTTTATTGAGGATTTTTGCATCGATGTTCATCAGGGATATTGGTCTAAAATTCTCTTTTTTTGTTGTGTCTCTGCCAGGCTTTGGTATCAGGATGGTGTTGGCCTCATAAAATGAGTTAGGGAGGATTCCCTCTTTTTCTATTGATTGGAATCGTTTCAGAAGGAATGGTACCAACTCCTCCTTGTACCTCTGGTAGAATTCAGCTGTGAATCCATCTGGTCCTGGACTTTTTTTGGTTGGTAGGCTATTAATTGTTGCCTCAATTTCAGAGCCTGCTATTGGTCTATTCAGGGATTCAACTTCTTCCTGGTTTAGTCTTGGAAGAGTGTAAGTGTCCAGGAAATTATCCATTTCTTCTAGATTTTCCAGTTTATTTGCGTAGAGGTGTTTATAGTATTCTCTGATGGTAGTTTGTATTTCTGTGGGGTCGGTGGTGATATCCCCTTTATCATTTTTAATTGCGTCGATTTGATTCTTCTCTCTTTTCTTCTTTATTAGTCTGGCTAGTGGTCTGTCAATTTTGTTGATCTTTTCAAAAAACCAACTCCTGGATTCATTGATTTTTTGGAGGGTTTTTTGTGTCTCTATCTCCTTCAGTTCTGCTCTGATCTTAGTTATTTCTTGCCTTCTGCTAGCTTTCGGATGTGTTTGCTCTTGCTTCTCTAGTTCTTCTAATTGCGATGTTAGAGTGTCAATTTTAGAACTTTCCTGCTTTCTCTTGTGGGCATTTAGTGCTATAAATTTCCCTCTACACACTGCTTTAAATGTGTCCCAGAGATTCTGGTATGTTGTATCTTTGTTCTCATTGGTTTCAAAGAACATCTTTATTTCTGCCTTCATTTCGTTATGTACCCAGTAGTCATTCAGGAGCAGGTTGTTCAGTTTCCATGTAGTTGAGCGGTTTTGATTGAGTTTCTTAGTCCTGAGTTCTAGTTTGATTGCACTGTGGTCTGAGAGACAGTTTGTTATAATTTCTGTTCTTGTACATTTGCTGAGGAGTGTTTTACTTCCAATTACGTGGTCAATTTTGGAGTAAGTACGATGTGGTGCTGAGAAGAATGTATATTCTGTTGATTTGGGGTGGAGAGTTCTATAGATGTCTATTAGGTCTGCTTGCTGCAGAGATGAGTTCAATTCCTGGATATCCTTGTTAACTTTCTGTCTCGTTGATCTGTCTAATGTTGACAGTGGAGTGTTGAAGTCTCCCATTATTATTGTATGGGAGTCTAAGTCTCTTTGTAAGTCTCTAAGGACTTGCTTGATGAATCTGGGTGTTCCTGTATTGGGTGCATATATATTTAGGATAATTAGCTCTTCCTGTTGAATTGATCCCTTTACCATTATGTAATGGCCTTCTTTGTCTCTTTTGATCTTTGATGGTTTAAAGTCTGTTTTATCAGAGACTAGTATTGCAACCCCTGCTTTTTTTTGTTCTCCATTTGCTTCGTAAATCTTCCTACATCCCTTTATTTTGAGCCTATGTATGTCTCTGCGTGTGAGATGGGTCTCCTGAATACAGCAGACTGATGGGTCTTGACTCTTTATCCAGTTTGCCAGTCTGTGTCTTTTAATTGGAGCATTTAGTCCATTTACATTTAAGGTTAATATTGTTAGGTGTGAACGTGATCCTGCCATTATGATATTAACTGGTTATTTTGCTCGTTAGTTGATGCAGTTTCTTCCTAGCCTCTATGGTCTTTACATTTTGGCATGTTTTTGCAATGGCTGGTTCCGGTTGTTCCTTTCCATGTTGAGTGCTTCCTTCAGGGTCTCTTGTAAGGCAGGCCTAGTGGTGACAAAATCTCTAAGCATTTGCTTATCTGTAAAGGATTTTATTTCTCCTTCACTTATGAAACTTAGTTTGGCTGGATATGAAATTCTTGGGTTTAAAATTCTTTTCTTTAAGAATGTTGAATATTGGCCCCCACTCTCTTCTGGCTTGGAGAGTTTCTGCTGAGAGATCTGCTGTTAGTCTGATGGGCTTCCCTTTGTGGGTAACCCGACCTTTCTCTCTGGCTGCCCTTAAGATTTTTTCCTTCATTTCAACTTTGGTGAATCTGGCAATTATGTGTCTTGGAGTTGCTCTTCTCGAGGAGTATCTTTGTGGCGTTCTCTGTATTTCCTGGATTTGAATGTTGGCCTGCCCTACTAGGTTGGGGAAGTTCTCCTGGATGATATCCTGAAGAGTGTTTTCCAACTTGGTTCCATTTTCCCCCTCACTTTCAGGCACCCCAATCAGACGTAGATTTGGTCTTTTTACATAATCCCATACTTCTTACAGGCTTTGTTCATTTCTTTTTCTTCTTTTTTCTTTTGGTTTCTCTTCTCGCTTCATTTCATTCATTTGATCCTCAATCGCAGATACTCTTTCTTCCAGTTGATCGAGTCGGTTACTGAAGCTTGTGCATTTGTCACGTATTTCTCGTGTCATGGTTTTCATCTCTTTCATTTCGTTTAGGACCTTCTCTGCATTAATTACTCTAGCCATCAATTCTTCCACTTTTTTTTCAAGATTTTTAGTTTCTTTGCGCTGGGTACGTAATTCCTCCTTTAGTTCTGAGAAATTTGATGGACTGAAGCCTTCTTCTCTCATCTCGTCAAAGTCATTCTCCGTCCAGCTTTGATCCGTTACTGGCGATGAGCTGCGCTCCTTTGCCGGGGGAGATGCGCTCTTATTTTTTGAATTTCCAGCTTTTCTGCCCTGCTTTTTCCCCATCTTTGTGGTTTTATCTGCCTCTGGTCTTTGATGATGGTGATGTACTGATGGGGTTTTGGTGTAGGTGTCCTTCCTGTTTGATAGTTTTCCTTCTAACAGTCAGGACCCTCAGCTGTAGGTCTGTTGGAGATTGCTTGAGGTCCACTCCAGACCCTGTTTGCCTGGGTATCAGTAGCAGAGGCTGTAGAAGATAGAATATTTCTGAACAGCAAGTGTACCTGTCTGATTCTTGCTTTGGAAGCTTCCTCTCAGGGGTGTACTCCTCCCTGTGAGGTGTGGGGTGTCAGACTGCCCCTAGTGGGGGATGTCTCCCAGTTAGGCTACTCAGGGGTCAGGGACCCACTTGAGCAGGGAGTCTGTCCCTTCTCAGATCTCAACCTCCGTGTTGGGAGATCCACTGCTCTCTTCAAAGCTGTCAGACAGAGTTGTTTGCGTCTGCAGAGGTGTCTGCTGCGTTTGTTTAGTTTACTGTGCCCGGTCCCCAGAGGTGGAGTCTACAGAGACAGGCAGGTTTCCTTGAGCTGCTGTGAGCTCCACCCAGTTCGAGCTTCCCAGCTCGTGCATGTGTCTTTATAGTGGAATGATTTATATTCCTTTGGGTATATAGCCACTAATGGGATTACTGGGTCAAATGGTGTTTCTGGTTCTAGATCCTTGAGGAATCACCATACTGTCTTCCACAATGGTTGAACTAATTTACAGTTTCCCCAACAGTGTAAAAGCGTTCCTCTTTCTTCTCAGCCTCACCAGCATCTATTGTTTCTTAACTTTTTAATAATCACCATTCTGATGGGTTTAAGATGGTATCTCATTGTAGTTTTGATTTTCACTTCTCTGATGATCAGTATTGTTGAGCTGTTAAAAAATATATTTGTTGGTTAGATAAATGTCTTCTTTTGATAAGTTTCTGTTCATATCCTTTGCTCACTTTTGATGGGGTTGTTTTTTTTTTTTGCTTGTAAATATGTTTAAGTTCCTTGTCAATTTTTGTTATTAGACCTTTGTCCGATGGGTAGGTTGCAATAATTTTCTCCCATCCTGTAGGTTGATTGCTCATGCTGATGATAGTTTCTTTGCTGTGCAGAAGGTCTTTAGTTTAATTAGATCCGATTTGCCAATTTTGGCTTTTGTTGCAATTGCTTTTGACATTTTTGTCATGAAATCTTTGTCCTTGCCTGTGTCCTGAATGATATTGCCTGGGTTTTCTTCTAGGGTTTTTATGGTTTTGGATTTTACATTTAAATCTTTAATCCAGCTTGAGTTAATTATTGTATAAGGTGTAAGGAAGGGGTCAAGTTTTGGTTTTCTGTATATGGCAAGCCAGTTTTCCCAGCATCATTTACTGAATAGGAGATCCTTTCTCCCTTGCTTGTTTTTGTCAGGTTTGTCAAAGATCAGGTGGTCATAGATGTGTGGTGTTATTTCTGAGGTCTTTGCTCTGCTCCATTGGTCTATATGTCTGTTTTGGCAACAGTAGCCTGCTGTTTTGGTACCGTAGCCTTCTAGTACAGTTTGAAGTTAGCGTAATGCCTCCAGCTTTGTTATTTTTGTTTATGATTGTCTTGGCTATATGGGGTATTCTTTGATTCCATATGACATTTCAAATAGTTCTTTCTAATTCTGTGAAAAATGTCAACGGTATTTTGATGGGTATAGCATTGAATCTATAACGTTTGGGCAGTATGGCCATTTTCACAATATTGATTCTTCCTATTCATGAGGATGGAATGTTTTTCCATTCGTCTGTGTCCTCTCTTATTACCTTGAGCAGTGGTTTGCAGTTGTCCTTGAAGAGGTCTTTCACATCCGTTGTACTCCTAATTGTATTCCTAGGTATTTTACTCTTTGTAGCAATTGTGAATGGGAGTTCATTGTTGATTTGGCTCTCTGCTTGACTATTGTTGGTGTACTGGAATGCTTGTGATTTTTGCACAATGATTTTGTATCTTGAGACCTTGGTGAAGTTGCTTATCAGTTCAAGAAGTTTTTCAGTTGAGATGATGGGGTTTTCTAAATAGGAAGTCATGTCATCTGCAAACAGAGACAAGTTGACTTTCTCTCTTCCTATTGGAATACCCTTTATTTCTTTCTATTGCCTGATTGCCCTGGCAAGAACTTCCAATACTATGTTGAATAGAAGTGGTTACAGAGGGCTTCCTTGTCTTGTACCGGTTTTCACATGGAATGCTTCCAGCTTTTGCCTATTCTTTATGATATTGGCAGTATGAAATAGCTCTTATTATTTTAAGGTATGTTCCATCAATACGTAGTTTATTGAGAATTTTTAACAGGAAGGGATGTTGAATTTTATCAGAGGCATTTTTGCGTGTATCAAAATAATTGTCTGGTGTTTGCCTTTGGTTCTGTTTATGTGATCAATTACATTTATTGATTTGTGTATGTTGAATCAGCCTTTCACTCCAAAGATGCAGCCCACTTGATCGTGGTGGATAAGCTTTTTGATGTGCTGCTGGATTCGGTTTGCCAGTATTTTATTGAGAATTTTTGCATCGATGTTCATCAGGGATAATGGCCTGAATTGAGCAGGTGTGTGTGTGTGTGTGTGTGTGTGTGTGTGTTTACCTCGGTTTGCCAGTAGGTTGATGTGTGTGTGTGACGTGTGTGTGTGTGTGTGAATGTGTGATAGAGAGCCAAATTAGGGCAGAGGAGGCTCCCTGGCCTGTCATGACATTGTATGTTCTGAATTCAAGATGCTCTAATGGACTGTGTCAGTTGGCCTTCAGCCAGGAGGTGGTGCTTGCAAAAGACTGCCAGCTGTGGTGGTAGTGGTGAGATTTGGACTTGCCTTATGTTACCCATGGGAGGTACTCTGGTGTCTCAGGGAATGGGTAGAGCCAAAGGGCTTCTAAAAGTTTCTTCTGTTATTTGTGTTAATCTACCAGGGTAGGTGGTTGAGCAAAACCAAGTGGGAACTAGGTCAGGTAAAGTGATGCTCTGGCTCTCTACGTGTGGGACAAGCAGTGGCTCCAGTGGGAATTGGAAGGCAGTTCTTAGGCCACTGGGGTAATTTTCCAGAGAGAAGTGAAGCTGCCTCTGCCTCTGCACAAGGAGAGTCCATATGAAGAATGGGGAGTAGCAGCTTGGCAGTAAGCCCCATCCAGCTCCCACATCCTTGGCGAGGCAGGTCTCACAACCACAGTGTTCCACTGGGAGTAGTTAGCTAAGTTTCAAGAAGTCTAAACTCAGAGCTCAAAACTGACCCATACCATAAGCCTCTCCTATTGAGACAGTAACTGCAGCCTTCAGGCCAAACCCCTCCTGATCCACCTGCAGGGCAGGGGCATCCAGCTCCTGTGCTTGCTGCTGCATCACACGTCTCACTCACCTCTCAGTTCTGGCCTGGGGAGTTTGTCCCCACAGAAAATTATATCAAACATTTCAGTTGGGAGGTTCTCTCAACCTGTGACCACCATTTGAGTTAGCTGGCAGACTTCTGGGAGGTCCTCTCTGAGGTAGAATCAGAAATGGTTTCCCTCCATCCTGCCAGAAACTGGGAACGTGCTGGAGACTCAAAGCACATCCCAATGCCACTCCTCATATACTCGTCACTCTTCACTGAATCAACTCCAGCCCTGAGTACGATTAAGGCCTTCCCCCATGGCCTAGATTGATAGGTTTCCCAATGGAAGTGTATATCTTACAGTCAGTTTATCCCCCTCTCACACCCTGGAAACTCAAAATTTTCTGCCTAGCTTATGGTGTAAGCTGCATCCTGCTGCTTCTTTCAAATGGTCTGTGGCTTATTTCAATTTTCCTGTTAAGTTCCTGTGTTGCTTCTTGAAAGAAAGTTCAGTGTGAATCTCTACACACCATTGTGTCTTTCCAAGTGCAAGAGGCAGGCTAACAATGCCTTCAATCCACCATCTTGGAAAACAAAAGTAACAGTTTTCTCATTTTTAAAGGTTTTGTTAAGATCTGTTAATGACTCACAAAGAAATAGTATTGGGTATATTTGAAATTAGTATTTATTCATTTATGTTGATAAGTGAAAACACAAGACGGTTATCAAGATGGAAGTACTTAATATGTATACTTCAATATTCTTAGATGCAAATAACTTCACTTTTGATGTATTTTTATTTTACATCAGTTTCATTTCAACTTAGGTTTAAGGGGTTCTTGATAATCTGACATGATAAGTGGTGTTGGAATTGGCATTAGAATCCACCATGCTCTACAGCACTTCATCCTTCTTCGGCAGGCACCAATTTGATCTTCTACTACTTTGCAGACATCTCTTCTGCAAACACCAGACAAATTGAGACAATGACCTTCAGCAGCACCCAAACCACCTCTTACTGCAGGAAAGAAGATCCAGTGAGATAGTCCACAAATGGAATGTAAATCCATAAACATTCTTAAGTAACAGAATAAATTTAGTATGAGCATTTCTATGTGGGAGCTTTTGAAATGGTTGCTGCTCATATGTCAGAGACACATGCAGATTAAGAAAGGTAGTAGTTCCGATCCTGGTTTGGCACAACAGTCACGGTATTTTTGGTGGGGGAAAAGGGATGTGGGAGGGGATGGTACATCTTCATCTTTTCCTCTGGATTTTCTCTCAGAAATGGCTGTTGCTTACTGCAGGGCAAAAATGCCAGTGTCTTCTGCCAGAGAGGGTTACTGAGGGCCATAGTGGTTCCACCTTGTGGCTGATACTGATAGTCCCTTTCTGCTTTTTTCGTTCCTAGCCAAAAAAGATGTTTCTGCTGTCTCAGGTATGCTGATTTCAGGAGTTGTTTTTTCTATATGGCTATTCATTTTTGTTTTTTTTTTTGTTTGTTTGTTTGTTTTTTCTTTCACTCTCTCTCTCTTTTTTTTTTTTTTTTGGCTTCACTGTGTTGCTATAGTTTCTTAAGTGGTCCCTTGAACACTCCCAGCGCTATTTTGGTTTGTACATAGCTATCTATAAATTTTTTCTTGGGGGAAGTGTAGAGTTAAAGGCTGGTATATCCTGCTTTTGCTCCCCTGAGTGATTTTATTCCCCCAAGCTAATATTTCAGGCTTTCAATTTATTCCTGCTTTCATCTGTTCAAACAAGTGGAAATTACTTTTTCTCTCCACATTTAGATTTGCTCTATCTACTTTAATTGCTAATAGCGTCTTAGTCATAGGATAGATTAGTTAGAAAAAAGTGTATTTTTGATATTATAAATGATCCTTTCAATTTGTGTCTAAAAGTGGAAAATATTAGAAAGCTTGACATTTATTATTGTGTCCAGACCAGTATTTCCTCCAGATAACCTTTATTACAACAAAGATAATTTAATGAAGATCTCTCTAATGGTAAAGCTGGTGGCTTTGTGCTATTATAATATCCTTAAAGTGACAGTCTGGTGGAAAGACCAACTAAAGCAAGGGTTAGGAGAAAAACAGTTATTACTTTCATTTTGGTCTCACTCTGCATTAAGAGTTTTCATTGTGTCAAAGATTTATTATTCATTAAGTAGCCTAATGTTCATTTAATAATAAATGGATCCTATTAAATATGATTTTTAAAATTATAATCACATTACTTTTATTCACATTTGTCTACTGATGCCATTCACAGATGAGAATGGTATAATGTTATTTTATTTTTTTCATTTTGCCACATCTTTATTTACTTAGGTTTATGCTGTATCGAACAATGTATGTGTGGGAATAATGGGTGATTCAGGAATGCATGAGGGGGAGGTTTAAGCTCTTTAACTTTGGACAATTAAAATTAGCAATATAATATTGAAATACATGCATAACACTCAAGTGATACTTTCAAAATAGTGTATATTTTCTATGTTTATTTGTAGCTTTTAAGCCCAGCTAGAAGTATTCTATTTCTTTTAGGCACCATAAGTCTGAAAGTCTGTAGTGAAAGCTACGAGTAGTAAATGATGCTAATTCATGTGCTCCCACCTGTGGAAGAATTGAATGTCTTAGATGAAAAAAAGATGGTGCAATTGGTGTACCAAGTATCTTAGAATATAATATGGTGGTGGTTTTTCTGTTTCTGTAGCAGAGTAACATATATACTATACCCAAGTCATCAAGTTATTTAAATATGCCTTTAAACAGGGAGAACTGAAAATAATACTGTGAATCCTGGTAAGCATTTAAAAATAATGAGGAGAATATTGGCTTTATAAAGTCAAAATTTATCTGAATACAACCCATATAGCAATTTCATAGCAAAACACTTCCTTCAATCCTATTAAAGTCAGAAGGAAAAGAAGAATGCCCACTGTCAATGCTGTATTAATATAGTTCTAAAAGTTTTGAACAATGAAACATATTGTAAGAAGAGAAGTCAGAGGACATTTGAGCCCATTGTTTTTCCTCTCCTTCTATACCTCCCAACATACCATTGGAATGTTGTAACATTTTGAAGAATCTATAGTAGTGTTGCAAATCATAGAATACTATGAATGCATCTGAATCTGAGATATCCCCAAAAGATACAAAATAGGTGTGACTAGAATGAAAGAAAGATTTAGGCTTTTGGCCATGACTGCAAGTGAGCTGCTCTCAAGTGACTGCTGCTATAGAACATATATATAGTAGAGGATCTCTTTGAAACATTTCTATCCCTGAAAATGGTTAGGCAAGTTCTTAAAATATCTCCTCTTTCAAACACAAAAATAGTCTGTGAACTGGAGCTTGAGCAGTGGGCACTTTGTATTGGATAGCTGATGGAGGGGGTGAGGGTTTCCCAGATCTTCTGGGAAGATCTGCTATGATCAGTAATGCTAATGATGGTACTACTGACTCTTGGGCCATCAGAAGTTCCAGTTTGTTAATGCTGAAACTTCTATATTGAGTTAAAGCATTGAGTCAGCTTCACAGAGGAAGTCTGGATAATAGCATTCTCATTTCAGACCATAAAATGATGTCAGGTTAAGGATGAACAATGAGTTCAGTATTAAAAATGATCAGGTAAGCAAGACACCATGAATAAAAGTTAATGAAATGAATAGCATATCTAAACCCTTTAAAACTAGATGTATTGAAATTGTCAATGTGGAGAAATAATTAAGCAGGTATGTATCAATTGTTTAAAGAAACAATCTACTATTACAAAGATGTAAAAACAATAGTAAAACAATATAGATGATAGAAAAAACGGGCAGGTCTGGCTGGGCGTGGTGGCTCATGCCTGTAATCCCAGCATTTTGGGAGGCCAAGATGGGTGGATCTCGAGGTCAGGAGTTCAAGAACAGCATGCCCAAGATGGTGAAATCTTGTCTCTACTAAAAAATATATATATAAAAATTAGCCGAGCATGGTGGCAGGTGCCTGTAGTCCCAGCTACTCAGGAGGCTGAGATAGAAGAATCGCTTGAACCCGGGAGGTGGAGGTTGCAGTGAGCCAAGATCGCACCACTGCACTCCAGCCTGGACAACAGAGCGAGACTCCATCTCCAAAAAAAAATTTTTTAAATAAATGCAAGTTATTAATGATATATTAGACACAGGTAAGAGGATAACTAGTGAAGAAAAAAATGTTTAAATGATATACCCAGAACGTAACATGGAAACACAAGGTCTAACATTTATTTAATTCAAATATGGGGGGAGAGAAGTGTAAAAGGATTCACCATTTCAAGAGATTCTCAAAAAGAAATTAAGAAAAGGTATAAATCCATTGATTCAAAAAATATATTTCTAACAGATGATATAAAAATAAACTCACTTTAGTTAAATTATAAAACATTAAAACCAAACACCAGACCATACAAACATTGAAAAAAAGGATAATTTATAATGAAATAATATTTATCTGATTATTATAGTAAAGCAAAAACTAAAAATGAGTAAACTAGTATCAACAAATGTTGAGAGCAAATAACTGCTAATACAGAATTGGGTACTCAGTAATGCTGTCTTTCCAGATCAAAAATCACAATATGAAATTGACAGATAAAAATGAAAATTGTTCACTACCAAGAGATCTGCAGCAAATAAAATTTCAAAGGCTACATATCAGAAAGAAAGAATTTAACCCAAAAGCTGATATTAGAGTCAACTTGGTATTCCATAAATATCACTAAACTGATGATAATAGTAACACTTTCTGACACGTGGGGATTCTGAAAAGAAGTGAACTTTTACTTTTGTTTAGAATTTAGAAAGTTATAGAAAAATGCTCTTGCCCTGACAAAGAGAATAAGCTGGATAATCTATAGATCATAGATTTCATTTTAAAACACAGAACTGAGGTCTCAAAAAAAGCTAATTAACTTAAATTCAGAGTGATGAAGCCCTGCTGAAAAAAGAACGGATCCACAGATGCTTTGTGCCTAGCTGAGTTGCAGCAGCAGAAGCAGGAGGAAGCTGCCCTTGGTGGAGATAACAAGGAAACAAGTGAATCTCCAGCAAATGTTGAAAGGCTGAGTGTGGGCTTGTGATAGTTTAGCATCATCAGTAGGAGCCCAAACACACTCACTCTCACTCACTCTCCCTCACTAATGCTTGCTTGCTTGCTTGCTTGCTTTCTTTTCTTTCTTTCTCTTTCTTTCTTTCTCTCTCCTTCCTTCCTTCCTTCCTTCCTTCCTTCCTTCCTTCCTTCCTTCCTTCCTTCCTTCCTTCCTCTCTCCCTCCCTCCCTCCCTTCCTTCCTTTCTCTCTCTCTCTCTCTCTCTCTTTGGAGTCTCACTCTGTCGCCTAGGCTGGAGTGCAATGGCGCCATCTTGTCTCACTGCAACCTCTGCAAATATAATAATAAATGCTGCTGAAATTCAATCCTGTCAGATCTAACTGCCTGCATAGGTCCCACAAAGACATCTCATTGAGGTCACATTCTGTTGTATTCTTACTTTGTATCTTGAGATGCCTTGGCGGGACATGGAAATTTATATGTAGGCAGTTTGATCTGACAGGATTGAATTTCAGCAGCATCCATTATTATATCCACTCACTAGATCAAAAAACATGGATGGAATCTTATCAACAGGAACTACTGCTAAATGAGTCTCTTTTCTATTTTTCCCTATTATTGTCCTAGTGAAGCTGTAAATATTAGGTTCTTGAACCCACAGGACTGATTCTAGGATCTTGTCTGGCCAGGGATATAGCCTTCTAATCTGCAGAACCTTGTAGTAATCAGCTACCAACTTACCTGGGGATAAAAGAATTGAAAAAAGAAGGAGAATAAGAAGAAGCAAATGGAGTCTCATGGCTGAAGGGCCAGCATCAATGTGGGTTGAGCCTGGAGTCTCTGGACATCGTGGGTCTGGGCCTTTTTATGATGCTGTCTGAGTCTGTGATTTGTTCTTGGTTAGTAGAGCCTAACGAAAAGAGAATAACTAAATCTCCCACAAGAAACTTCCAGGGACACACAAGTACATAAATGTGGTGATATCTCAATGGATGAGAAAGCAGATGAATGCTATTTATTTCCAAAAGACTCAGGATGTCTTACTGTCACCTGCTTTCTTTATTATTTTCAACATGCACATGCAATAATCATTGCTCTTACTTTAAGTATAAAGTATTGTTTGCCAGGTAATATAGTAGGAACTGAAGTAAAATTGTTATACAAACACTGTACGTAATTAATGCATACAGTTTGGCAAATTTGCACATAGATATTACTCTTGTTACCACAACCAATATCCAGGTAATAATATATCCATCACCTCCAAATGTTTCCTATGTCCCTTTATTGTTGTTGTTGTTGTTGTTGTCAGAACCCCTAAGATAGACCTTCTTAACAAATTGTTAAATACAAAATACCTCAGTAATAACTATAGGTACTATGTTTTAGAGCCTATCTCTGTAATTGACTCATTTTGCATAGCTTTAACCCTTGAACAATAACTCCTCATATTTCTCTTTCCCACTCAATAAAATACCAAACTCTTTTAAAGCACATTCTATATAATCCACTTTATGAAGCTTTTTCTAACATTCTTTTGTCTGCTCCCCCTCAGTAAAGGGAACTACTAACATAACAATTACCTATTGTGGATTTTTGTGTCTCTTACATATATTCCTGCATGAACCCATGTAACACTTTATCTCCCATTATCTTAATATGAAGTAAAATAAAACTTGAAATGATTTTAAAAATGAAATCACAGAAGGACTTTGTAAAAGTATGATGTACCATTGCTTATTTGTAAGAATTCAAGTGACATTAGGGGTTTTAAAACATCTTTTGTTTTGATTTGTTCTTTGCTTGTAAACCTTGTGTCTTGCATATTGTGGGCACAGTGTCTTTCCCAGCTATTTGCTTAGGGAAGATCAGTTAGAGTTACAATGAACATCAAAGACTATCTTGTCTAGTGACTTACCTTCCAGATGAGGAAATGAGCTGAGGGAAAGGAAGAAACTTGCCCAAGATCACCCAGTGATCAAGTGAGGAAGGTGATAGGGACAGCACTAACGCTTGGTATTCTGAGCCTCATTCTATTTTCCACTCTTGCCCCTTCTCTGTTTCCTCCTCTCTTCCCTAGCCTTCTAAAGAAAACTTTGCAGTTCTGCTGCAATGTCTACCTAAGGACACCCTGAGGAGACCCCACTTTTCATTAGACTGCTTTTTTAAGCACTGTCCTGCATTTTCTTCTTCAGTCTTGTTGCATCCCATTTTTGGCGATAAGTAATGCTTCTGCTGTGCTGTTCTATCCAATTAGTTTTTTTCTATTTTCATTGAGTGAAAATTAAAACAACAAAAAACATGAGTTTATCTAAATTTGGAAGTTTTAAAACTTGATTAAAATTTCCTGGGGATATGGATGTAAGACATAGATTTTAAAATATTTTTCATTTTCAAAATTAAAAATCAAACCCATATATTTAGCCAGGGTGACTACTCGATAACTACTAATCAGATGGGTCTTCAGTAATGCCACAAGGTTAATACTCTTATAAATCAATTCCCTGGTGTTTTGTGCTACTGAGTTAATACGATTTGATACGGTATCACCTTTAACCAGGCTTTGAGGAGTCACACAAAGGAACAGCACAACAGAACCATAGGGTGGGATGTGTGGGGAAACCGAGATGTAAAACACAGCCTTGACTCTGACATTTACTCCACTGTTGGGAAAAGTACTTCAATTCCCAGGGCCTTAATATTTTCCTGTATAAAACAGGAAAAATAGAGCCATCTTTAACGTTTTGTCAAATCTTGTTGCTGAGTGATTTTATAGTGTCTGCAGCTATCCTCTCTGTTAATCACAACAAGGTTAACTAACTGTTCTTTCATTTAGTTAAAGAAATTTTTGCATTTGTTTACAAATACTTATTCTTCCCTTCACGAAAAAGGAAACATTTTAAAGATAATTTATAAGATGTTCAGATTCTCTTACATATCAACTCTTCACAATGTGGTAGAGTAGCTTAACCCCGTTCCTAAGAGTATAGATTCAGATCAGCCTGTATGTAATTAACCCCCAAACCAATGTGGAGTGTGGGATAGATAATATATTTCAAACACATGAAAAGGCACACGTACACACACACGCACGCACGCACACAAACACACAGTATTACCAAAGCAGAGGTGCAGATGAAAATATTGGATAGACAGCTCAAAACTCTTAGTACTAAAATAATCCTAATAATAACTTTCCTTCCAAAGTCACCACCAACACTCAGATCTCTTAAAGGTTGGTGCCTTAGGTTTTTGAACTTTGTGTAACTTTTGACTTTCTTATTTGTCAAAAAGCTATTGATCTCATAGAAAGAAACTTCTTCTTCATCCTATGCCAGTGCTGTATTGTAGGGGCTTGTGGACGTTTTTCTGCTCTATAGCAATCCAAGTTACTGGTCTCTAGCTTCTTAGGAGCAAGGCCGTCACATGCTTTTGTTCTTTGCTTGCTTCCTTGTAAGGGCCCGACATACAGTGGGTGCTTAACAAATATTTGATCAACTGAACTCATTTTCCACCTCCGTTCTCTCCCACTTCAATCTCTCCCTTTTACTTCTTCCAGATTAGTTTTCCTACAGCAAAATGGGAATTGTCCAAAAACTGCCCTTCATCTTTACAACTTGAAGGATTCATTACCCTAAGCAGTCCTTCAAAATTGACTATCACAGACTAGACAAAAACTCTGGGTTCACCAAGAATAGGCATGTGTGCCATTACATTTTCTGTTGAAAGCTTTGGAAAGTGTCTTTTAGCAAACAACATAAAGCATAGAATTTTACCATTCCTGACTATGTAAAAGGATCATCCACATTCTCACATGTCCATGGCTACTTTCCCACTCCTTCCCCAACCTTGAAATCCTGAATTCAAAAGAAAACATAAGAAGATAGTATGCCTCATGTAAGGCAACAGGTTGCTTAATCTTTCTTGCCTCTACACATTCAAGAGCTCCAGAAAAATTTCTGAGCTACTTAGGATGTCTGATCCTCTTCTTGGGTAAAAGCAGTAAGTCCTACATGTAGTCACCAAAACCACGTCTGTTCAAGGGTTCTTATACCTGTGATTCATGATTGCATGCTAAATGTAGAAGGATATGCTCTGTTGCAGGGCCATGTCTGGTCATTGTTTAAGTTCTACTTTGAAGGACTAGTTGCTGAGAAGGAAGAGGGAATGGTAATGTTAGAAATTGGAATAAAACTTAAGGGGAAAAATCAAGTACAAGGGACCAACAGTACTGAGGGGCAATAGGTTGAAGATTTCTTCGATTACTGTAATATTTTCAAGGAGACCCCCAGGAATCCTTCCTGGCTGACCCCAACATAGCTTTGGCATAGGCCTTATGCCAAATGTCTTAGGCTAACTAACTTTTCCTAAAGAAAATAGAGGAGTTATGGAGACCAATATTTAGTAAAATAATGCCTGATTATCTTGCTTTTGAGGTCTAGTAACTGCTAGTAAACTTGCCTAATTAATTCACATTTAGAGGTAGAGTAACGAGGGTTTCAAGCACTTGAAACACCACTGACTTCATTTCACATGAGAGTTCTTCTGGAGAACTAATGAACTATGAGGCTGCAGGTCTCTTGGCCAATAAGTCTTCTAGAGTTCCTGTGACTCCCTTTTCTGGTCATAGGTGATTTTGCTTTTGCTTTGAGTATTATAGCACCATAAGGTCATAAGGTGTCAGACACTCTGCTCTTACCAAGGCTTACACAAAGTTTATCTTGTTATTTGGTAGAGTTTGGCCCATTAAAAAAAAAAGAGAGAGAGAGAATGATAAAGAGGAGGACAGCAATCCTCACTGCTGAAGGAGGAAGAAAGCTTGGCTTTATTTCCAGTAGGCAGAAAAAACTTCCGTCTGTAGCTCTCTAGCACCAGTGGAATGTCTTTGTTTGGATAATAAGTGTCTTTCCATACCTCATTAGGCATATTCGCAGACAGAGATGTACTATGCACATAAAATCACCTTCATGGGATGACTGAAAGTCCATGTTTTATTGGACACTAAGTTCATTAGAAGGATGTGGGTGCATAGTTTTGACCAGAAAACCTTGTTAAATGGGAACATAAGCTACAAATATTTTGGCAAAAGATTAAGGTTTATGAGCAACCAACCATTTATATTAAGTTACAATTAATTAGGCCATGTTGAGAAATAATTTGGTTTAGTTAATGATTAGACATTTTGTTAGTGAACACTTCCCAGACTTTACTAGCCCTGCTAATCCCTGCTTTGCTCCTGGTCTGAACCCCTACAGTGCCTTGTTTATGGTACAGTGCCTACTGCTTGTATGCTAGATTAGTGAATGTCTATTTGCCTCCTCTACTACTGTGTGAGCTTCTTGTTTGCCAGGACAGGGCTATATTCCTCAGAGCTGAGGAGAGAGTTGAATCACGTGGTCATTTATTCTCAAATCCTCTTCAACAAGTGAAGCAAAACAGGACAGTGAAAGGCCACTGCACATGGAAGCAGGAGGTCTGGATTTGAGTTCTGAATCTCTAGATCTGTTAATAACTGGAGGTAGGGATAGAGTCAGGAAAATTTTCTTCCTTAAGTCTTGATAGCACCTATGTAGGTCCAGATCTGTTGGGATTCTCAATAATTACTGTGCATAAAATCAACTGAAAGTTATTTTGCAATGCAGATTGTTAGCCCCATTCTATGAAATGTTTACTGTTTTATAAATTGATAAATAATTTTTATTAGACAATGTAAACTTCCTTACTTGCACCAGCGTACAAAAATATTGAATAATATTAGCAGCAGAATCTTTCAACAAAATAACTATGTATAGCTATTAAACCACTTTGTTTCAAGGCTTTTTATTTTCTTTTATTTATCACCATTGTTTTATTTATAAACATTGTTTCTACTCATAAGGAGTATGTATTCTCTACATGTTTATAAAATTAATGCCTGAATGAAGTTACTTAAACAAGACAGAAGTTGATTTCTTTTTCACTCAAAATTATCCTGTAGTTACACCATTCAGGGCTAGTACAGATTCTTTCTAATGTCATGAGGGATGCAGGTCCCTTCCAGGTATCTGCTCTGCTATACTTTAGAAAATACCCTAGTTTGGCTGCTAAATTCCCACCTATTATTTCTGAATTCTAGACATCAGGGAGAAAAAAGGCGTGGGAGAAGGGCAAAGGAACATCTACTTTTCCTTTTTACATTTTTTAACTAACCTCCCTTAAAAACACTTTGTTGAGATATGATTACATTAAAAAGCTGTACCTATTTAATGTGTATATCTCAGTGAGTTTGAGGATAAGGATACGTTGTGAACGCATCACTACCATCAAGATTATAAACATAATCATCACCTCCTGAAGTTCTCCCTCCCATTCTAATTATTATTTCTATTAGTAAGAACAATTAACAAAAATTTCACCCTCCTATTTTAAGTATGCAATACAGCATTCATAGCTAAAAGCACTATGCTGTAAATTAGACCTCCTGAACTTATTTATGTTTGTATATCTAAAACTTTGTACTATAATCACACCTACTCATTTACCTGCACCACAGCTCCTGGCAACCTCCAGTCTACTCTCTGCTTCTGAGTTTATTTGAGATTTCAAATACAAGTGAAATCATACAATATTTGTCATTCTGTGTTTGGTTTATTTCACATGACTTCATGCCCTTCAGATCCATCAATGCTGTCACAAATGACAGGGTTTCATTATTGTATAATACTGAATAATATTCCATTGTGCATACATATATATGTATATATATAAAACGTTAATTCATCCGTCCATGAATGAATGATAACATATGTGTTTTCATATATCTTGACTGTTGTGAACAGTGCTGAAAAGAATATACGAGTGCAGATATCTCTTTCACATACTGATTTCAATGACTTCATATATATATATACCACTTCATATAAAAATACCAATATATATATAGATATACATGTATATATATATGTGTATATATACATATATATATGTATATAAATAAAATAAGTGGGATTGTTGGAACAAAGTGGTATTTTTATTGTGAATTTTTTGAGAAACCTCCATACTATTTTCCAAGATGGCCATACTAATTTACATTCCCACCACCAGTATACAAAGGCTCCCTTTTCTCCACATCCTTACCAACACTTGTTATCATCCATCTTTTTGATAATAGCTATTCTAACAGGTGTGAAGTGATATTTCATGGTAATTTTCATTTGCATTCCCGTGATGACTAGAGAGGGTAAGAATTGTTTATATATATGTCGTCCATTTGTATCTCCTCTTTTGAGAAATTCCTACTCGTATCTGTTTGTTCATTTTAGTTTTTTAATTTTAATTTTATACACAGAGGATACATGTGCAGGTTTGTTACATGGATGTATTGTGTGACGCTGAGGTTTAGAGTATGAATGATCTCATCACACACCTAGTGAACATAATACTCAATAGACAGTTTTTAAGTCCTTGTACTCAACCCTCCCTCCTCCCTCTAAGAATCTCCAGTGTCTATTGTTTCCACATAAGTGAGAGCTAAACAACATATAACCCAATGTTTGGCTCTCACTTACAATGGAGAATATGTAGTATTTGGTTTTCTATTCCTGCGCACAATACCACACTGGGCTAATTTTTGTATTTTTGGTAAAGATGGAGTAGCTTCAGCATGTTGGCCAGGCTGGTCTCAAAATCCTGAGCTCATGTGATCCACCCACCTCACAAAGTGCTGGCATAACAGGCATGAGCCACTGCACCTGGCTCTTCTAATTTTTTTTTAGCTTATATTAGGTTTGTCTGTTCTAGAATTTTGTGTACATTTATTTATATTATAGGACACTTTTTAGCTTAGCTTTCTCCACTGAGGGTGAGAAAGATTATATTGATCCAAGTTATTGATTAATAGAGTGGATTATCCCCCGTTATTGCCCAATATTGCTCTATAATATGCGTATAATTTGTTTCTTGATTTCCTCTCGATAGACATTTGAGTTGTTCCCAGGTTTTGGCTATTGTTAATAGAACTCAAGGACATATTTTTAAAATAAAAAATTTCAATCCAAAATGTCCTTTCCTTTTGACTCTCCAATATTGTGTCAGGGTTACATTTTTGTTGTCATGAAAATCCAATTACATTGAAAAAGATGTGTTTCCAGAATCAAGATTCAGTATATGTGTGGTCTAGCTGTGTCCCTAGAATGTAGCCCTTATTAGTTTTATTAAGCATTTTCCTATATAAATTGAAATCAAGTAGGAGATGCATTTTTCCACAGTAGGAGAAATAGAACAGCTTAGGACTTTGGAGAGATAGCAACTTGCTGCTTGCCTGTGCAACCCACCTCAAAAGATACAACTCCTCCAACTTTTGGTTTCTGGCGACTTGTCCTAACAATTAGCCGTGAACTGACCTTATTCCCTTACAATGCTACAAGTCGATCTTCTGCACCTGGCCAAATACAGTATAAAATTGATGGACATACATTTCTTTTGGTTTCATGCTTTCTATTTAAAGCTATTCTCTTTGACTGGGAACTATGGCTCATGCTTATAATCCCAGCATTTTGGAAGGTCGAGGTGCATGGATCACTTGAGGTCAGGGGTTTGAGAGCAGCCTGGCCAACATAATGAAAGCTGTCTTTCTGAAAAATAAAAAAATTTTCTGGGCATGGTGGCACATGCCTGTAATCCCAGCTACTCAGGAGGCTGAGGCAGGAGAATCGCTTGAACGCAGGAGGCAGAGGTTGCAGTGAGCTGAGATCCTGCCCCTGCATTCCATCCTGGGTGACAGAATTAACCTTCATCTCAAAAAAATAAAAAGCTAATCTATACTTTTCTTTTGATGCATTATTAGAATGTAGGAGGTAATAAGGCAAAACTATTGTGGGTATGTGAATGTGTATCTGTAGCACCTAGAATAGTGCCTAGCCCATCACTTGTGTTGAAAATTGAGAGAACCTTCTTAATATAACTTTTCCACACTCTAGTTCTGAATTTAAAGAAAGAAAAAGATAGGTTAGCAAATATAGGTATCAGTTATTTCTATTGACAGATCATTTGGAGAACATGTTTTTGGATGTGGGAGAATAAAGGTCCCTAACTCTCCACCCCAGAAATAATTTTGCTGATACAAAAATCAGTCAGACATGGTGGCACATGCTTATAATCCCAGCTACTTAGGAGGATGAGGTGGGAAAATCACTTGAACCTAGGAGGCAGAGATTGCAGTGAGCCAAGAGTGCCCCACTGCACTCCAGCCTAGGCAACAGAGAAAGACTCTGTCCGAAAGAAAAAAAAAAAGTTGTTACTATATAGCAGATAATTTTATTGTCATCTCATTTAAAATTGAATAGTACATTTGGGTCGAATTCTTATACCTGCAGAGACATTTGCCTCTGGCTTAAAATCACTGGCTCCAGGAGGAAACTCCACCAGAGGGTATCGTAAGGATTTCATAGTGTCTAAGTCATCTTGGTAGTTCTTCAAATAATTCCCGGCAATTCTGTTAGGTTTTGAACTTCACTTACTTCTTACGTGTTTAATAAAAAGAAGTTCAAAACATTGCCATGGCTGTTGAGCTCCCACAGGCTTGTCTTCCCTTTAAAATTCATTACATGGTTTGTACTCTTTTGCAAATATAATAATTGGAGGTGGATGCTTTCAGCCATTAAGTTCAAAAGTACTGCTACATGGGCTGGGCATAGTGGCTCATACCTCTAATCCCAGCCCTTTGGGAGGCCAAGGGGGGCAGATCACAAGATCAAGAGATCGAGACCATCCTAGCCAACATGGTGAAACCCCATCTCTACTAAAAATACAAAAATTAGCTGAGTGTGGTGGTGCGCACCTGTAGTCCTGGCTACTTGGGAGGCTGAGGCAGGAGGATTTCTTGAACCAAGGAGGCGGAGGTTGCAGTGAGCTGAGATCACACTATTGCACCCCAGCCTGGTTACAGATCAAGATTCCGTCTCAAAAAAAAAAAAAAAAAAAAAAAGTACTGCTACTTGGACATCCATCATTCTGGCATCTCTGCCATAACAACTGAATATCGAGAATGTCTGTTCGTTTCTTTAACTCCAAATTTGTGTTGTGTCCCTTGGTCTCCTGTCATATCATAAAGTGTATTATTTACAAAAAGGACAATTTATCTATAGTTATTTCCTCTCAGTATGCTACATCCTTTTAGAATTTAAACATAGTGTCTCCCAACCTGAAATTTGATTTTTGAAAAACCAGAAAAATGTTTTTGGACACCTTTTATTTCCAGCTGGTTTCATCTTCATCTCCTCTCCTGAACTCAAGTTGAGGGTAAAATTCATTCGTCAAAATTTCTCCTCAACTCACAACAACCTCATCCCACTCCAATATGATTTTTGTCCCCATGAATTGATGCACATAATTCTTGCTGGCAGTGGTAATGTCCTAATAAAAAAAATCATGAGATGGCATCAGACTTTACCTTATTTTCTAGCTCAGCAGAATTTGATCCCTGTCTGATAAGGAAACCATATTTTCCCTAGAAACTTTTCACTTTTGTCACAGGTTTGGTTCCCAGGGAGCTGGATATAGATGAAGTTTAGTGTGCAGGATGTTTATTAGGAAGTAATGTCAGGATCCACATCTGTGGAAAGGATTGGAGGGAAGCCTTATGTGCAAAGGGACAAGTCTAATGGCAATGCAGCCTGACTTTGTCAACTGGCCGCACAGACAGAGCTGTTCAGCTAAGAAGACCTCCCCTATTTGTCCCAATTGAATCAAATGGCAAAACCTATGCATCCCTTGCCTCCATTAATAATTGTGTGCTTGCCACTTGTGGAGGGCGAGACTTTGAAGCAGGTGGCTTTCTGTGGCTGAAGAAAACCTTAAATGTGGTGGCAAAGTTTTCCAAAGAGACAGAGAATGGCATCTGCCGTGTATGTTGCCCTTTTTCAAAGAGGAAGCAACAAGGGTAATGTCCTCCAACGGCTCTGTATGCAGATGGGTGGACAGTAATGTCTGTCCCTCCTGTGACCTAAGAAGAACAGATGGCAGACATGCAGCCAGGCAGTTAGAGGTGACACAGTGTTAGGAGAGAAACATCTGTCATAAGCAGTGCTTCTTTGAATCAGGTGTGACACAAGTCTTGCATCCCTTGCATGGACTCCTTCCCCGTTATCCTGCTGTCCTACCTCATGAAGGTGAGTGGGGGCTGGGTGGTGGGCAGTCCCAGGACAAGGTACACTTTGCCTGCAGTTTTCCCACATGGGTTCCAAAGTAGCCCAGGTGGTCATCCATGAACTTTATATTTTCCTTATGCTTCTTGTCTTTGCCTTTGAGGAACATGTTTCATTGGACTCTGAGTCCAAACAACTCATGTATCCCTATATCTTCACATTGTCCTTCACTTAAGGGAATCTCTAATCTCTAATGCCTTTGTTTTATTATTACTATCAATATTATAATAATTAACATTGTCATTATTAACTTCATTGTTGATTTTCAGTTATTTTTATTAATGGAGTTAGTATGAATTATTCTTTTGTGGCTACTTACACCAAGATGAAGATAATTTATTAGTTCAGGAAGAATCTGCATTCTGAAGGTGAATAGAAGTTCACACTACAGATGGGCAGACACATGCCCTCCCAATTCCTGATGGACCTCCTAGTGCCTCCTAGACCTAAGGGGTCTCCTGCAATGCTCCAAGATGCCACCAAGGCAGGGATCTGCTTGTGCATGCCTGAGAGCATCCAGGATGAAGTGAGGCTCTGAAAAAATGCACGAATTTCCACATAATCCCCAAAAACCTTACAGATGAACTGGATGCCACAGAAACAGGAGTGGTCATTGACACAACAAAGTCACCAAAATGTTTTGACGTCAATTAGAAAATTCAGGAATCACTCTTGCTGCCATTAAGTGGAAGAACAGGAGCCTGTGAATGGCATCCATGGCCTGCCTGAGACTCCACAGATATTTCTATGTGGCTTCAGGTACCAGGAATCTCCATGATTTTCAGAAAGGTAGGGACAGCTTATGCCAGCCTATCCCTCTGCAGAATGTGCCCCAGCGGATCAGAGGCATGGAACCATCATGGACTGCACAAAGGCTCAAGGCCAGCTTCCCAGACCTGCCTGTGACTCTAGGTAAGTTCTGAGTCCACGTGGGTGCTGAGGAAAGGTTAATGATGACTTGGAAAGATGGGACAAGCAGACACCACCCCTAAACAATCTGCACGATTCCAACTACAACAGGAAGCCAAAGACCAGCTCATGCCACACTAGTGCACTTTGAAAACCCCTGGATGTAATGCCGCTCTGCAGAGAGTTCAACAAAGAAGTGGCTGGGAATTTTGCATTCTAGGCTGCATTTTCCAGTGCTTCTGGACACGTGATCAGAAATTTAACATTGGTATATCTAACTCTGACATTTTTCACAAAATGGTTTTTTAAAATGAGGTAATAGAGACAAAATATAATACAACCATATGTATTATATGCCAAAATATGCTTCACTGGCATCAAGTAGACTCACCTTGAAATACAATCTAGGACAACCTCCATTTTCAGAATATTTTCTTTTCCAGAGTGAAACTCTCCCACCAAAAACCAAGAACATCACAGGTTTTTGCCTCCAACAAACCGACAGAAAGCCAATACATTTATTCTACCACTGTGAAATGGACTGCGGTGCAACACATACGTGTGAAACCCGACACGTGGCATCGCCGTGAGCCAAATGGGGACTCGTGGTGCAAGCAACCCTCCCCACGTGTTAGCGTGCGTGAGATTCACTTGGCAGAATTTGACTAGGTGCGTGTTGGTAGAGTGGGGCTGAGGTTCTCTTGCCCCTGTGGATGTTTAAGAAGTCACAGGTCCTGCGAAGACCTGTGGTCCCTTCAATCAACTCTGTTTCGGAGACGTAATGACTTGGATTGCTGACAAGTCAAGAAATTTTCAAGCCCTTGGAAAATCAGTTACACACAAACACGGAATGAAAGTCAAAAGAGAGTACGTCATCTTTTTTGAGAATTTTATTCACTTCAAAACAAATTAAACACACCTATTTCTAATGGCATTCCAGAGCCCAATTTTCGAGGCTGAGGAAACACCCCAAGAACGCATTGCGCAGAACGCTTCACAGCGTCAAAACACTGCTGTCAGGGTGGGGCACAGCTGAAGGCCTGCATCTCTCAGGGTTCTCTAACTGTTCCCTGATTCAGTCATCTAGAGAGCAAACACACAGTCATTCCCCGGTTTCCTACTGACATCACAGCGGAAGTCTGAATCCCGCGCGTCACCGTCACCCAGTTTCTGAGGCAACGAATCACTGGCACAGAAGCTTCTGGTGGCGGGTTTCCGGAGATCCCGGCGAACTACAATGTCCCTCACCAGAATTTGATGAGGCAGAGTCTCTGCATCTGGTCCCTGCCTGGCCTGGGCTCCAACATCCACAGAAGCACCACAGCCGGGGAGCTTGGGAGTCACCACACACAGTCTGCTCTCTGCTCTGTGCTCCTCAGTCCCACAGACCCCTCCAAATCACGGGAGCTGGATGCAATGGAGCCCCGGCCACCTGTAGTCTCACTCCAGGTCAGAATCGCTGTTCTCTGAGGAGCAGGAAACCTGAAGGTACTCATAGAGGACACTCAGGGGGACAGCAACACAGGGAGCCTCAGACTTCTCTGAGACATGAGGGCTGTGAGCGAGGAAGGCTCCCGGCTTCTCAGGAGAGGGAAACGAGGGAGCTGTCAGGAGGCTGGAGCTCCACCATCCATTTTCCAGTCTCCAGAAGAGCATTCTGAGAGGCTGGGCCCCATCGTGGCTGGCCGCTGGGTGATGGGACATGGTGCAGGCCTGGGCAGTAGGCAGGCAAGGTCTGCTGTGCAGAGGCTGCCTGTTGGTGCTGGGCACCTGGGCGGGTGTCCCCCTGCTCATCTGGGGCGACGGACTTGGTCTGAGTTCGGTTGCAGCTGGCGGAGGTTGGAGAGTCTCCGGGACCCCCAGCTCACCTCCCTGGAGGGCATTTTCGGGCATCTGGAAGGAACCCATTCTCGGTTTCTTGGGGAAGTTCAGGCAAGCCTGAGTCGGAGTCTGGGCAGCTCTCTTGGCTCCTGACCTGAAACTGAGATTGAAGCCGAGGCCCAAGCTGTGTGTGTCGGCTGGTGGGCAGGGCTGTGAGGTCACCGCAGCACGTTTGTCTTGTGCCTGGGGGCTGATGACCCGGATCAGGCCGTGGGGCTTGGAGGCAACCTGGGGAACTTCTCGACTGCCACCCTGAGGCCTGCTGTGTGTCGGCTTCACCACGACGAGAGGCTCCGGGCCCTGCTGCCTGACTCCAGGCTGAGGAATGTCGGCCACAGCCCCTGTCTGTCGTTCCTTTGGTCGGAGACTTGACGAGGAGCTCGGACTGGCTTTTCTGAGGGGAGACAGTGAAGCCAAGACGGATACCGTGTCAGACATTTTCGTAGCTGAGCCATCAGTGAGGGCAGGGTCCACGCGTGGCCTCTTATTGGTTGTGTGGACCAGCATTGGCCTGCTTACAACCTGAAAGAAAGGAGACCACACACGTTAGAAGTTCGTCAGCATCGAGCCAATATGGAAATCAACCACATCCAAAGACAAGGTGCACACAGCAGGAAATTCTTAATACGGTATGGACAGGCGGTCCTTGGAAGTAGGGACAGATCCTTAACGTGAGTGCTGATCGGGACAAGACCCATGAAAAATGCACTCTTGAGCTATGATCTAAGAATACCATTTTTCTAAAGACTGTGTCTTGGGCATTCACTGGATCAAAGTGCCTCCACTCAGCCTTCCATGAAGTGGGACGGACTAATGCCCTTCTGACGGCAGGTTGGTGGCTCAAGGGTTCCCAGGACTCCTTTTCTGAAAACATGCATGTTCCTAGGGTGAGCCTCCTCCATGTTTGGGGCCCCTGAGGGACTAATTTCCTCACGCCGCTAGGAAGATGTTGTTGACAGGCTTGCCATCATTGCACAGAAAGAAAGCAACAGGAAATATGGCACCTTCAGATGCCTTCACCTGGAATCAAATGGACCTGGAAGGATCGTGGAGTCCCTGACCCCAAGAAGGCAGGGAAGAAGGGTTCCCCGATCCCCTCACACACACGAGAACCTGAAAGAAAATCAACCAGAGTGACCTAGTGGAGCAAAGAACAGGGACCCATGGTGACACTCACCCTCAGATAAATCCAAGATTCCATGGATTCTTTTCGATTTGGCAGCGGCTTCTCCAAAGGTTTCCCAGAAAAGGTCTGGAAGGGAGCCTTCCTCTGCGGGTCTTGTTGCCTGCAGAAGAGAAAAAGTTCAGGCCGTGTATCCGGTTTTCCCCAGGAGACAGGAAGAATTCAGTCTCTGGCCCAGTCCTGTTCTGTGTTTTGTGATAAATAAATGGAACTCTTATGCCCTTTCCGCCTCTGCACCTTCCCTCATGTGCCAACCTTCCCATCCTCCCAGTGGCCTTCTTGGCTTCCCAAGTAAGGACCAGTATTTGGATTCCGTTGCTTTCCCCCCTGTCATGGGGAACCTGCACGAAGCTTCCCCACCTGACATCGTCCTCCCGCAGCTCGATATCAGGAACAAGTCTGTTAATTATCATTATTATTAAATATAATAGAAATTAATAGGAATCGTCGATAATAATAATCACAATAAAGATAGTAAAAATTAATACTGGTTAAAAATGTTAACGATTAGTATTAATAATTAATAGCAATATCACTGTTAGTAATTAAATAATGATATCAGCAATTAATGTTACTTAAGTCAATACTAAGTGATGTTGGTTATAAAATAATGATTAATTTTATGAACTACTAGCATTGCTAAGTGACATTAATATTAATAATTAATTTTAAGCATGCATAATCATATATTTAAAATAATTATCCATAATTAGTAATGGTATCCTATTAATTATTAGTATCATCAATAATTGTTAAAATCAGTCATTGATGTTTAATAATTAATCATATTATTACTCTTAATACTGCAGTGTGTATACAGCTACCTGTGATGTCTTTCCTAATATCAGAGAGGGAGAGCATGGTTTTAGTTTTAATATCGCAATAAGTGTACACTCACCCTGTGATGCTACACTAATATTCAGTGTAGTAGAGTATGACATGACTCCCAACATACCAATGAATAGATAGCCACCCGGTGATATAGCTCCTAATATTCATGGAATATGCGTATGATATTACTCCCAGTATCGCAGGGAGGGTACAGCTCTTCTGTGTTATGATTCTTAATATCCGGAGGGGGAGAGGATGATAATAATTCCAGTGTTGCAGGCTGTGTTCACCGGCCCTGTGACATTGTTATTAATATCTTGGAAGGGAGAGGATATTACTCCCAATGTGGCAGGTGGTGTACATCCACCCTGTGATATTCTTCTTTATATTCCAAGGCCGAGAGGTTGATATTACTCCTAGTATCACAGACACTGTATACCCCCATGTTGTTAATCCCTGTGATATTGGGAGTAGTATCATCCTCTCCCTGGTGGAAATTAGGAACAGTATCACCAGGGGCGTGTACACTCCATGCGATATTGAAAGTAATATCATCCTCTCCCATCCTGGATCATAGGAACAACATCACTGGGGGTTTTACACTTTCTGTGATATTGGGAGTAACATCATCATCTGTGCCTTGGATTATTAAGGACAATATCACGGGTGGACATGTGTACATCTTCTGCAATATTGGGAATAATATTATCCTCTCTCCCCCTGCATACTAGGAAAGATATCACAGAGTGGGTGTTCACCTCCTGCGATATGGGCATTAAAACCATCTTCTCCTGTTCTGGATATCAGGAAGAGTATCACACGGAGGTGTACAGTGTCTGCGATACTGGGAGTAATATCAACCTCTCGGCCTTGGAATATTAAGAAGAATATCACAGGGTGGATGTACATCCTCTGCCATATTGGAAGTAATATCAGCCTCTCCTATCCATGGATATTAAGAACAATATCCCAGGCTGGGTGTACGCCTCCTGCTCTACGGGGAGTCATATCATCCTCTCCCTTCCAGGATATAAATAACAATATCACAGGGCGGGTGAACACAGCCTGCGATACTGGAATTATTATCATCCTCTCCCCTTCTGGATACTAGGAACCATATCACAGAAGAGCTGTACCCTCCCTGCGATATTGGGAGTAATATCATAGGCTTCTTCCGTGAATATTAAGAGCAATATCACTGGGTGGCTTTCCATTCATTGCTATGTTGGGAGTCATGTCATACTCTACCCCCTAGATATTAGCATCAGTGGCACAGGGTGAGTGCACACCTACTATGATATTAAAACTAAAATCATGCTCTCTGTCCCTGGATATTAGGAACAACATCACAGGTAGGTGTACACCCCCTGCAGTATTAGGAGTAATAATATGATTAATTATTAAACATCTATGTCGATTTTAATAATTATCAATGACACTATTAATAGGATACCATTATTAATTATGGATAATTATTTTAAATATATGATTATGGACGCTTGAAAATAATTAGTAATATTAATGTCTTTTAACAATATTATTAGTTCTTAATATTAATTATTATTTTATTACCTACATCACTTAGTATTGATTTAAGTAACATTAATTGCTGACATCATTTTATTGTTAATAGTGATATTATGATGGTTATACTAATCGTTAATATTTTTTACCAGTATTAATTTATACTATATTGTGATTATTAATATCGATGATTGCTATTAATTTTTACTATATTTATTAATATTAATAATTAATAGACTTGTTCCTGATATCCAGCTGGGAGAGGATGATATTATTCCCAATATTGAAGAAAGTGTACACCCCTCTATGATGTTATTCCTAATAGCCAGGGGATAGAGGATGACATTATTGAAACTATCACAGTGGGTGTCCATCCCTTCAGTATCTTGTTCCTTATATCCTGAGTGAGAGAGGATGATATGACTCCCAATATCACAAGAAGTGTACAACCGCCTGTAATATAGTTCCTAACATCTAGGTGGGGAGAGGATATTACTGACCATATCACAGGAGTGGTGAAACCCCTTCAATATTTTGCCTATGATCCTGAGGGGAGAGGATGATATTACTCCCAATATCAAAGAAGGCGTACACCCCCCTGTGACACTACGCCCAATATCCACTTTGGGAGATGATGACATTACGCCCAATATCCCAGGGGATGTACACCAACCTTGGGATATTGTTCCTTATATCGAGAGGGGGAGAAGATGCTATTGCTCCCAATAACGCAGGGGCTGGGGCTGTACACCCCTCCTGTGTTATTGTTCTTAATATCCGGAAGAGAGGATGATACTACACCCAATATCGCAGGGGGTGTACACCCACCCAGTGATGTTGTTCTTAATGTACTCCACATCCCACCACCAGGGATATCATTCCTAATATCCAGGGGAAGAGAGGATAACATTATGCCCAATATCGCAGGGGAGTGTACACACCCTCTGTGATGTTGTTTCTAGTATCCAAAGGTAGATACGATGATGTTACTGGCCATATTGCAGGAGGTGTACACCCTTTTGTGATATTGTTTTTGACATTCAGTGGGGGAGAGGATAACATTAATCCCAATATCGCAGAAGGCATACAGACCCATGTTATGTAGTTCCTAACATACAGGGGAAAGGGAAGAATATTACTCTCAACATTGCAGGACGTGTAACCACCCTGCCCCCCGTATATTGTTCCTAATATGCAGCGAGGTGGAGGCTGAGAGTACTACCAATATCCCACCTGTGATATAGTTCCTAATATCTAGCGGGAAAGAGGCTGATTTTACTTTCAATATCGCAGAGGGTGTACACCGCCCCCAGCGCCGGGGTATCATTCCTAATATGCAGACGGGAAGAAGATGATATGGCTGACAATATCGAAGGGGGTGGACACCTCTTGTCTGATATGGTTCCTGATATCCAGGGGGTGAGTGGTTGATATTACTCCCAATAAAGTAGGAACCGTACAGCCACTCTGGGATTTCGTCCTCAATAACAACAGGGGAGAGGTGATATTACTACCAACATTGCAAGGGGTGTACACCCTCCTGTGATATTGTTTCTCATATCCAGGAAAGGAGAAGATGGTATTAGTACCAATATTGAAGGGATGGACACACCCCATGGAATATTGTTCTAAAGTTACAGGTTGAAAGAGGATGAGATTCCATTCAATATAACAAGGAGTGTACACCCCACCTGTGATATGAGTAGTAAAACCTAGAAGAAGAGAGAATGACATTGCTTCCAAAAACACACAGATTGTACACCCACCCTGTGATATTGTTCCTGTCATCTAAAGGAAGAGATGATGATACTACTCCCACTACCGGAGAAGGTACACACCCGCTGTGATATTTTTCCTCACGACTTGTGGGGGAGAGCATGATATTACTTCCAGTATGACAGTGGCTTGACACCCAGTCTGTGATACTGCTCCTAATTTCCAGTAGGTAAAGTATGATGTTCCAGCCAAGAAGTAGTGGCTATACTGCCACCCTGTGATATTTCTCCAAATATTCAGGGAAACACAGGACGACATTATCCCAAATCTCCCAAAAAGTGTACACTCATTGTGTGATATGGTTCCTAATATCCGGAGGTGCAGAGGATGGTATTCGTTCTCCTATCGCAGGCTGTTTACACACAACCTTTGAAATTGTTCGTAATATCCTGAAAAAAAGAGACTGCTAAGAATGGACACACATTGCAGGGGGGAGTAATTGGCTATTACGATCCACAACGCAGGGAGTGAGGCACTCCCCACGATATGGGGAGTACTAGCATCCCCCTCTCCCCACTGGCTATTACGATCCACATCGCAGGGCAGTTCAGGACACCAGCCCTGCCCCAAATTTGACCCAGACATTGAGTGTCATGGGACGACCTCAGGGTGGGTGGAAGCTCAGCTCTAAGGTATCCTTGCTGCCAAAGACCAACAGTTCCTACTAGTTTCAATCTGGCCACAGGGTCTCTGTTGGTGAGACAGGTGACTATGAGGCAGATACCCTGAAATCTAGCACGACAGAGCTCAACGTCCCATGAGAGGCACCATAACACACAGACTTTGCAGACATACTAGCGAAGGCCACAGCAGGCCCTGAGTGAGGAACAAGCTGACCAAGATCCTGGGGTTCTGCCACACAACCCTTAAACCAGGGACTGCAAACTGTTTCCCTAAAGAGCCAGGAGTCAGTATTTTCAGCTTTGCCAACTGACCTTTGCCTCAAGGATGCAACTCTGCCATGGCCGCACAACAGCAGCCTTCTGCAGGTGGCCTGTGAAGAGATGGGCATGACTGCACCCCCATCAAACTTTACTTATGGACATGGAAACTTCTCAGTGTCATGAAGTGTTATTTTTTTATTTGTTCAACCAGTTGGAAATGTAAAATCCATTCTTGATTCACAGGCGACAAGAGCAGGCAGGGACAGGCCGCCCCTTGCCGACCTCTGGAATGAGCTTACAGAAGGAAATGACAGGCTGGGCCAGCGCGGCCTCCTCACAGCAGATTCGCTGCAGGAGGGTCCTTCGTAGCAACCACTTCTCATCCTTCGTCTTGGCTTCAAGTGCAGTTCAGGTGGAGAAAGAGAGAACAGAACCGGCCTCAGCAAGAAGAAGGGAGATGCAGGGTCAAGCAGCCGTGTGGATCCATCACACTCAACATTCACACCAAGTGGAGCACAGGCAGGGCCAGCCCGGTGGGGGGAGAAGTGAAGGCTCTCTGGGGTGGGGGACCTCTGGGTGGGCAAGATTCTCTACCTAAAACTCAAATAGAAGATCTACACAGCAGTAGTTACAGAAAACACACACTAACAAAAAGGCCAAAATAAAAATAGGACACCAAGTTTGGACAACCGGGTCTCACAAGCCAGTAGGTAAGAAAGCCCAGAAGGGCCCACCAGAGCCGCTGGGGGTGGGTTCCTGCCTGCAGGAGGCCTGGGACACCCCATTGCCACAGATGAGGACCCAAGCTTTGGGGAGGAAGCTGTCAGAGTCACCCAATGAGCTGCTCAGAGCTGGAGCCACAGAGCAGGTGAGGAGCCCTGGCCACGTCCGCATGTGCACTGAGGAGCTGGGGTGCGGGCATACCCCCAGGGGCCGATGCAAACAGTGGACCGCGGGCCCTCCTCCTGCCCAGAGGATGCTCGGCTCCCAAGGGACCACCAAGGCCTGGAACCCAGGGACACACCAGCTGACCATCATGCCCAGGCCTCCTTGACCAGGCAATGTCCAGTACAGGCATGCAGTGTGGACTTGGGGCCAGTACAGGGGTGGATGGTCCTGCTAGGCAGGCAGGCCTCCTTCTCCCTACCAGCTGGGCTGATTGCACTGTAGCTTCGGTTCTGGCAACATATTTTTGCCCACCTTGGCCACACCAGTCCCTGGCTCCCTGGCTAGGCCCAGTGCTGTCCAACCTACCTACACAGGCCCCACACACCCAGTGCCCACCAGGCTCTGTCAGCCAGGAGGACCCATGCTCATTCCCTGAGGTATCCGTGGGAGCCTGCATCCCACAGGGACACACAGCTCAGGGCCAACCTCTATGAGGGCCTCTTGGTTGTGGTGGTAGGTGTTGGGCGTAATTGACCTCCAGCCCTCCCATCCTGTACACTGTGTTTTACGGGGATCATTCAGTCCTGGGAGCTTCCTGGGGACCCCAGAAGGAAGAGAACAGGGTGGTCATGGCAGCCTCAGCCCCAGGCTCTGGGCCAGAAGTTGATAACGACCAATTGAGAGCAACCACTGAATTCGATCCTCTTACACATACCCGAGAAGTTGGCGAAGAACTGAATGTCGACCATTGTATGGTTATCCAGCTTTTGAAGCCAATTGGAAAGCTGAAAAATCTTGATAAGTGGGTGCCTCATGAGCTGACCAAATATTTTAAAAATCATCCTTTTGAAGTGTCATCTTCTCTTGTTCTATGAAACAACATTGAACCATTTCTTGATCAGATTGTGACATGCCACGAAAAGTGGATTTCATCCAACAGCCATCTCACTGGTTGGACTGAGAAGAAGCTCCAAACCACTTCCCAAAGTCAAACTTGTACCAAAAAAAGGTCTTGGTGACAGTTTGGTGGTCAGCTGCCGGTCTTCTGATCCACTACACTTTTTGAATCCTGGTGAAATCATTACATCTGAGAAGTATGCCAAGTTAATCGATGAGATGCATGGAAAACTGCAGCACCTGGAGCTGGCACTGGTCAATATGAAGGGATCGGTTCTCCACAACGCGTGACCACATGTCATACAACCAGGACTTCAAAAGTTGAATAAACTGGGCTGTGAAGTTTTGTCTCATCTGCGATATTCATCTGACCTCTCGCCAACGAACTACCACTTCTTTAAGCATCTTGACAACTTTTTGCAGGGAAAACACTTACACAACCAGCAGGGTGCAGAAAATGCTTTCCAAGAGTTCATCGAACCCTGAAAGCATGGAATAAACAAGTTTATTTCTCTTTGGCAAAAATGTGTTCAATGTAATGATTTCTTTTTGTTTTTGTTTTGTGTTTTTTTTAAAGACCTAGTCTCACTCTGTCGCCCAGGCCAGAGTGTGAAGGTGCAATCTCAGCTCACTGTAACCTCTGCCTCCTGGGTTCAAGAGATTCTCCTGCCTCAGCCTCTTGAGTAGCTGGTATTACAGGCACATGCCACCGCGCCCGGCTACTTTTTGTATTTTTAGTAGAGAGGGGATTTCACCATGTTGGTCAGGCTGGTCTCAAACTCCTGACCTCCTGATCCGCCCGCCTCAGCCTCCCAAAGTGCTGGGATTACAGGCGTGAGCCACTGTGCCCAGTCCATTGTAATGGGTTCTATTTTGATTAATAAAGATATGTTGCAGTCTAATTATAAAAATTTAAAATTCACGGTCCAAAACCACAATTACTTTGGCACCAACCTAATAATAGAAGAATTAAAAGAGGCCTTTATATTAGAAAGCCCATGGATGATAAAATAATAAAGAATATTACAATTTCCATAACCGCAAAGTTATAACTTAGACCAACTGAATGAATTAAAAGACACAACCTATTGATACTAAAACACAGGAGAAATAGGTCATCTAAATATATTGATATCTATTTTAAAAATGGAATCAGTACCTAATAACCTTACAGAAAACCTATATATTCCAAAAATCTGACATTCTGTCATGTTGTTCTAACTGGTGGGATTCGGGGATTTCCATTTTGATAAGAACATAGGTGAGTCGCACACACTTACTTTTACTGCTCATTGGTCAGGAAACCTATGTCCTCTATAGGATACTGCAGAGCGATGCGTTTTGGAGAATTTAGGCAAGATAATATTATTTACAGAGTTAAAGGAAGGCAACTTGTTTTATGTACAATAATTCCTCATAATATCACAGTGGATACCATATTTAAACTTTGGAGTATCCCCAGGTATAATTCTTATTTGAGCCACATGTGAATTTCAGACACGGAGGCTGCCCAACTTTGGTGGCTTTCAACAGATGTGGAAGTTAATTCACAACCTACTTTGTGGAGGCATAAAATTCAATGAGCACTCATTTAGCATTTTATTTTAAATATTATTTTTGTAAACTTTGTATTTCCAATTAGGTGAAATTTTAAACCTGTTTCAGTTCTTATCCACTTTTTTTTCCCCCTGAGACGGAGTCTTGCCCTCTCACCCAGACTGGAGTGCAGTGCATGGTCTTGACTCACTTCAACCTCTGCCTCCCAAGTTCCAGCAATTCTCCTGCATCAGCCTCCCAAGTGACTGGGATTACAGGTGCCCACCACCATGCGTGGCTACTTTTTGTATTTTTAATAGAGATATGGCTTCCCCATGTTGGTCAGGCTGGTCTTGAACCCCTGACCTTGTGATCTGCCCACCTCAGCCTCCCAGAGTACTCGGATTACAGGCCTGAGCCACCGTGCTTGGCCTCTCCACTCTTTTTAGGCAGAGGGGAGCAAGGTTTGCTTTAAGTTAGGAGGGACTCCTGTGTACCCAATCCATTTGTGTAAATTTCTTCTTTCAGAGTTCTTCAAATCAGCATCACCATTGTTAAAGGCCTCCCACATGGTAATAATTGTGCTACAGGGTTTTTCGAACATGAAGTTTATGTTTGGCTGAATTAACCTCCTTGCTGTGGCACAAGGGGGGCCATAGGTGTTTTCACCAATTATGAAGCGGGTTCACTGTGCAATGGCTACCAACTTTTCTGAGTACAATGAGACCAAATACATTCATACATAAATTCCATGAAGTGAATTTATTACTTACAAATAGCAAACAAAAGACAACAGAAGTCCAGGATTCAATATGAACCGCTACCACAAGATCAGGAAGGCTATCCAGAGCAGATGGATGGAGTTTTGACTGTAAATGCTTCACTTGCACTACAACTGAGGGACCCCAGAAAACAGCTCATCTTGGGTTTTCTCCTACGATGTGGTTTGCTGGACACAAGCGTTAAAGGCCGTTCTGTTTCGAGCAGGGACTCTAACAGAGCCTGGGCTGTTCTGACCAATGTCACCTGATTATCAGGATATTGCATTCCCAGCATATCATACAGTTATCTTGAAAACTACCAGTAGGAAAGGGAGGAAAATGGCCCTGCACCCTTCAAACTGAAGGATCAGGATATTTGTTGTGACAGAGGCACAGACAGTAGCGACAGAGTGTTCTTGTGAGCCATCTACTAGTTCTCTTGACCAGAGCGTGGCACCTGACTGCTTTTCTCTTTCCTTTCAGTGGAAACTGTTTCAGAATATTTTGAATATTTTTAATTTCTACATCTACAGAGTTGAGGCACACAATCGCTGGCAGTGTAGACTCTCTGTATAGTTACAGGAAAGAGTTCAGGAGCCCATCAAGCCACATTGGAGGAGACCACCTAATCCTCCAGAGACTGTCACTCCATCTTCCTGGGGTTAGCTCCACATGCAGTAAGGCCATTATGTCTAAGGCCAGCAAGACTTGCAGTCCGAAGATTCAACTTTTGACACGCTGATAAGCAGCAGTGATAAGAAAAGCCCACACACTGGTTAGGAATTTTTCAATGCAAGCAGCTGAGATGCTTCTTCATATGCTTCGATAGTGGCTAATATCAAACTCTTTCTTCCCATTTTCATTACTCATCAGTGACTGAACCATGAGGCACCATGGATGTACACCTGATCAGGAGGGTGTAGGGGACAGTGGCAAGGGGAGCAGCAGCACAAGAAACAAACAAGGCCACTACTTCTGCCTACATAATAACTATTGATTGGAGTGTACAATAATTAATAATGTTCACATGGCTGCCCTCAGCATACAGAGATGGTGACCAGAGTAGATGCAGGGACTACAGAGATACAGCCGGATTCTTGCTAATTAGGACATAAGTGTCGGCTTATGTGCTGTGCTTCCGTGCATTAATAAGCCAGGGCCTCAAAACCGCCTGCTAAGCACAGGTCAAATGTCATGATGGGGTGCAATTAAACATTCATGTCTAGGAGATGAGAGCGTTTTAGTGTGGGAGAAGATGACAACACCTGAAGAAAACAAAACACTGTGCAGACCAAACGGAAGGCACATCATCAGCTCACGGTTCTGACTCAGGTGACTGCTGATGTGTTACGGAACCATCAGCTGACAGCAGGTAGGTCAAGTTGAGCAGGTGTCCTTCATGAGGGCTGGTCCATTCCATTTGTGTTGTCAATTGTTTCAATACCGTCTCATGCACCCCACTGGTGAGGAAGGAATTCGCACCCTACTTTTACTGGCACCGTTAAACACATAACATCTCCTACTAAACAGAAAAACCAGACATCAGTTATTAATTACATATAGGAGAATGGTGTAAGTTCCCACAGGCCCAAACAGGGATTAACTTGGGAGCAGAGGGTGGTATCACATTTAAAAAGTGAGGAATTTCCTTTTTTTTTTTTTTTGAGACAGTCTCGCTCTATCACCCTTGCTGGAGTGCAGTGGTGTGATCTCGGCTCGCTGCAAGCTCTGTCTCCCGGGTTCATGCCCTTCTCCTGCCTCAGCCTCCCTAGAAGCTGGGACTACAGGCACCCACCACCACGCGCGGCTAATTTTTTGTATTGTTAGTAGCGACGGGGTTTCACCGTGTTAGCCAGGATGGTCTCGATCTCCTGACCTCGTGATTCACCCGCCTCGGTCTCCCTAAGTGCTGGGATTACTGGCGTGAGCCACCGCGCCAGGCCGAGGATGTTCCTTTGTTCCTACAGGAGTACGTGATTGGTTTGTCTGTTGGCTGGTAGGGAACTGAATCATGATACACTGACTGGTAAGACTGTAATACTCTAAAATACAATATATAAACCATCATACCATAATGGTGTAATACGATCTACTACAATACCAAAGACATCGATGAAAAGCCCAACGCTATCATATGTGACTGAGAGACTGAATGCTTCCTCCCTCAGATTGGTTACAACATATCCTCCTATCACAGTCCTCTCTCCTTCATTCAAAGTGAACGATCCAAATAACGGATAGAAATAATAAAGAATAAAGGGCAACAGATGCAAAGAACTCACGAGATGATACTCTATGGTAAACTTTATGTACTTAGGAATTAATACCAACTCAGTATTAGCAAAAAATAAACATCTTTACATCAAGAGTAGTTTTTCCTTTAACAAGGAAAGGTGGAATGTGTATAATGAACAAGGGATAATCAAAATTTTCCAAATGAGGCTAGTAAGACTATCCCAACAATTGACAATCATTATTCACTGGTCCATTAATCACAGGGCAATACATACAAATGAAACTTACCTGGCCAGGTGTGGTGGCTCATGCTTGTAATCCCAGCATGTTGGGCGGCCGAGGAGGGCAAATCATGAGGTCAGGAGTTCAAGACCAGCCTAGCCAACATGGCGAATCCCTGTCTCCACTAAAAATACAAAGAATTAGCTGGATGTAGTGGCGGGCGCTTGTAATCCCAGGTACTCAGGAGGCTGAGACAGGAGAATCGCTTAAACCCAGCAGGTGGAGGTTGCAGTGAGCTGAGATCGCACCACTGCACTCCAACCTGGGCAACAGAGTGAGACTCCATCTCAAAAAAAAGATAATAATGAAACAAAAAAATTAAACTTACCTCCATGTTAGAAAAACATCAAAATTCAACCATGAATCCAGCACATTATCAAATGAATAGACAAAAATTCTACCAACAAACTTAATATCATTATCTATGAAACTCAAGTACTACTGCTTAAAGAGCATTTACAGAACTCTCACCTCAAGGTTTCCCTGCAAAACAAGGTGAAATGCATTCTCAAGACTCTTTAAGAATGAGTCACGGAAAAAACAATATACTTGTAACTTGTGTAACATTTCATACATTTTTTCAAGCACTACACGATAACTAATTTGCATTAGGCTTTCCAAATTAGAAAAGCTTCACTTATAGAACTTCTTTCCTGTGGGAGTTTTCACATGACGTTTCAAGTAAATGTGAAAACTGAAAATATTCTTGCAGTTTCTAAACTATTAGAGTTTTAATCCTGTGTACGTTCTTGTATTTACAAGGTCCAGCCAGCTATAGTGTGCATTTTCATTTGTCCTTGAGTGGGGATGAGAGAAATGAAACATTCCCAGATTCTGGACATTCATAGGGTTTTTCTCAGGAATGAGCTGATGTCTTCAAATGGAACTAACACAACTGAAGGCCTTACCACAAATTTAGATTCAAAAGGCTTTTCTCCACTCTGAGTCCTCCCAAATCTTCAAAAACAGGAAAATCTGAAGGCTTGGCCACATTTCCTACATTCTTAAGGTTTCTCTGCAGTGTTAGCCTTTTCATGTTTATGAGGGAATGGGAAAGAGTAAATGTTTTACCACATTTCTTACATTCAAGGGGCTTTATTTATTTGTTTGTTTATTTTGAGATGGATTCTCACTCTGTCGCCAAGCTGGAGTGCAGTGGCACAGTCTCGGCTCACTGAAACCTCCACCTCCTGAGTTCAAGTGATTCTCCTGCCTCAGCCTCCTGAGAAGCTGGGATTACAACCATATGCTACCACACCCAGCTACTTTTTGTATTTTTAGTAGAGACGAGGTTTCACCATGTTGGCCAGGATGGTTTCGATCTCCTGACCTCGTGATCCGCATGCACAGGGCTTTCCCCAACCCAACGTTGCTTTTTATGTCCTTGAAAAAGAACTAAGACAACTGAAATGTGCCACCATGCCCAGCTAATTATTTTTATTTATTTGTTTTGAGACGGAGTCTCGCTCTGTCGCCCAAGCTGGTGTGCACTGGTGCGATCTCGGCTCACTGCAAGCTCTGCCTCCTGGGTTCGCGCCATTCTCCTGCCTCAGTCTCCCGAGTAACTGGTGTTAGCCACCGTGCCTGGCATTATTTTATTTTTTCTAGAGACAGGGTTTCACCTTGATGCCCAGGTTGTTTCACGCTGTTTTAATCCGGGCTGGTTATGAACTCCTGGGCTCAAGCAATACACATTCCTTGGCCTCCCAAAGTGCTGGGATTATCGGCTGAGTCACTACACCCAGCCTCTATATCATGACTTCTTTCATGGCGAGTAAGATGACTGGAACGAATGTAGGCTTTACCGCATCTCTTACATTCATAGGATTTTTCTCCAGTATGAATTCTTTCGTGGAGGTGAAGGGAACTGAGACGACTGAAGGCTTGGTCACATGGTTTACATTCATAGGCTTTCTCTCCAGTATGAGTACTTCTATGGTTACAAAGGGAACTCAAATGACTAAAGACTTTGCCACATTGTTTACATTCATAGGGTCTCTCTCCAGTATGAATGCTTCCATGGTCACGAAGTGAAGTGGAACAGCTGAAGGCTTTATCACATTTGGTACATTTATAGGGTCTTTCTCCAGTGTGAGTCCTTTCACGCGTCTTAAAAGAACAAGAAAATCTGAATGTTTTCCACATTCCTTACATTCGTAGGGTTTCTCTCTAGTGTGAGTTCGTTCATGTATTAGACAACAACCGGAAACAGTGAACGCTTTACCACATTGTTTACATTTATAGGGTTTTTCTCCTGTGTGAGTTCTCTGATGTCTTTCAAATGAATTGAGAAAATAAAAAGCTTTCCCACATATCGTACATTTATAACTGGATTTCCACTGTGCATTATCATGTGTCTTCTAACACCTGGAACAGAAACGAAGAGTTTTCCACACTGTTCACATTTATATTGCTTCTCTCCATATGGTTTGTATCCTGAGTGAGCTAAGATGTGCCTATTAAGGAGAGAATGACGTACAAAGACTTTTCCACAAATACTTCATTCACATTTTTTAATCCAGCAGAAATGCTCTCATTCAGATCAAGCTTTGGAATTTGGCTGACAACTGTCCATACTGACTACCTTCTTTGCTTTCACACAGTCTCTGTATCATATGATTTCTGTAAAAAAAAATGTAAAGCACATAATTATTGCTTGGTTTAATAACTTTCTACTTACTAATAGGTCTTGGACTTACACTGCTACCAATACCAGGGAAAATGCTTTTTTTTTTTTTTTGCCATGACTGAATTATTTGAAAGTAAATGGGTTACTACTGAAAACACAGCTACCACTTGCATGGCTATGACCAAATTAGTAACATTCATGTACACAATTTTGTAGTACTATTTTCAAGTAAACTGTTTTCCAAACACTGACTGCTACACTGAAGTACATTGCATTTTGGGTGAAATTTTTCTAAAAAGAAATAAATTTCAAGTGACTCTCATTTGTTTTGATTGCTTGTTTTTAAGTTCATGACAAGCTAAGATTCCTTCAGAGGACTTTATTTCCTCTTCTCAGTGCAAGTTATCTTATATCTTTCCCAGGTTTTTCGAAGTGATCTTCAATATTCTGGTCTTTCCATTTGTTTCCTAAAATACAGACCCACAAAATTATCATGAATTATTACAAACTATAGAAACATTACTAGATTTAATGTTCATTGTACACAGTGCCCATGCCTGATTTCTTCACCAAATCATTCCCTTGCCACATTCCAAATCACAAATAGCACTGATGATAGGGAAATACTTCTGTAATTAAGTGAAATGTTTTGTCATTCTCAGCTACAGAAACCAGGTTCCTGCAGGTTTCCTGCATCACTTCTCTGCAGAGAATCTTCTGAGAAGAATCTAGCAAAGCCCATTCCTCCTGGGTACAGTTCACAGCCACATCCTCAAAAGCCATGGAGTCCTAGAACATTCCACACATGGGGATAGAAGGATGGGTGAGACTGACAGCACTGGGAATCTGTACTCAATCCATAAGCTGTTTGCATGATTCTAAAATTTCCAAGCATTTATTTTGTGCCTTGATTGTCAGAACTCTTACTCTGTTCACATATACTCCCTCCCACACAGCAGTACTAATGCTGGAATCTAACTATTCAAAAAGGCAACAGCAAAGTAGAAACACCCATCTTATTAGAGAATCCAGGGAGTAAGATGTGCTGCTAGGAGTTACCTTTTAACTTCACTTTGTACATTTCTAGTATCTGTCATAATAAAGTCCTACCTGATGTGCATAAGGGAGTTAATATTATCATTCCTGAGACTACTTATTCTTAAAAACGTCTGCTCGCAGTGTTCCATCTTTGTATTAGTAACTTACATTTTGAAAGGGATTCCACCAACCCTAATAAGAATGACTCACTGCATGTAAATGGCTTATGCAATGTATTTGCCAAAACTTTTTCTGCTGAAGGTCTATTATTTTGTGTCACTGCAGTGGTGCTTAGGGAACCAGACACCAAAACACTGTCTGAACACTAAGTGTTCAATGAGTTTCCCTGGTAGATAATATTTTACACGTGCTGTCACTTGTTAACTGGGGAGTTGAGCCCATTCCATGTGATTACACCAAGACAGAGTAGGCTCGTTAAATTTAATTGAGTAGTAAATAAAACCAATAATTGATATTTGACAATACTAATAGAACAATTTTAAAAATTTCTATTGCACAATGTCAAGGCAGAAAAGAATAAGAGGAAATACGACACACGTTTTTTAAAATGACATTAATGTCATCACTTCCAGATGCTATTCCTATGAAATCACATAAATTCCCAAATCAGGTTGTTTTTAGGCAAGAAAAACTACTTTTTCACACGTAGTAAAAATGACAAATGTCTAATGATTTTTAGCCATCTAAAAAAAGAGTGATGGCTTGTCTAACATACTTCTAAGATTTTCAAACGAAAATATTCAGGACAGCACAGTATTAGCAGAGAGATGAGCAAGCAGACCAAGGGAAAAGAAAGTCTTAATGACCCAGCATTTATATGGAAAGTTGAGGAATGATAGAGTAGGCACTGTAGAATAGAAAAAGAAATCACATGCACTTTAAAATATGAGACAAACCAGGCTGGCATCTACTTGGGAAAATGCATTGCATTCTTCTCTATTCCATGAGCCATAATCAACTTATTATACATTCAAATATGAAAGATAAAACCAGAACACTTTCAGAAGTCACAGGAAGATTTTTTTAAATGAAGGATTAGGCAGAATTTCTTTTATGTAAGAAAACAGTGATAAAGGAACAGACAAACTCAAACATATTAAAATTTAGGGAATAAAAAGAAAATACAATGCGCAGGGCATGGTGGCTCATGCCTGTAATCCCAGCAGCTTGGGAGGCTGAGGAGGGCGATCACCTGAGGTCAGGAGGTTGAGATCAGCCTGGCCAACATATCAAAACCCCGTCTTTCTGTTGTTTGTTTGTTTGTTTGTTTGTTTTTTGAGACGGAGTCTCACATTGTCGCTTGGGCTGGGGTGCAGTGGCAACATCTTGGCTCACTGCAACCTCCACCTCCCGGGTTCAAGCAATTCTCTTGCCTCAGCCTCCCGAGTAGCTGGGATTACAGATGCCTGCCACCAGGCTCAGCTAATTTTTTTGTATATTTTGTAGAGACAGGATTTCACCATGTGGGTCAGGCTGCTCTGGAACTCCTGACCTCATGATCGGCCCACCTTGGCCTCCCAAAGGGCTGGGATTACAGACCTGAGCCACTGTGTCAGGCCTAAAACCCCCTGTTTACTAAAAATACAAAAATTAGCTGGGTGTGGTAGTGGGTGCCTATAATCCCAGTTACTCGGGAGGCTGACATAGGAGAATCACTTGAACCCGGGAGGCGGCGGTTGCAGTAAGCAGAGATGGCGCCACTGCACTTCAGCCGGGCTACAGAGCAAGACAGTGTCTCCAAAAACAAAACAAAACAAAACAAAACAAAACAAAACCCTCGAATATCCAGATAAGAGGATACAGATGTGTCCACTGTCATTAATTCTTCACCATGCTACAAGAGGGAAACTGACATTTTGGTGAATCTTTGTAAATCATCAATTTATCTATCACACTTTTATTTCACCAGTAACATTGATAAAGCTAAGTCCTACAATTCCATTTGAAATTACCCTTAAAAAGAACAGACCTTTAAAACTTACTACACTCACTCTGGGGAAGAAATAAATACGAATTTTTAGCAAATAAAATACACCATTTTACCTTGCCTCTTTGGAAATAGTATGTTTATCTTTCAAGCTGTACTGATAAAATGTATCTTACAGTCAATGAAAAACTGAAACACAAATAAGCGGACAAGCCTTTTCAAGGTAACAAACTCAGGGAGAGGCAGTGCTGACTCCAACACAGAGCTTTCTAAGTGTCACGGCAGCCATTCTATCCCTCGGGACACCCATCCTGTTCAGTAAAGTGCTCAGTGACCACGTAGGAGGCACTGGCACTGCTCTTTGTCCTCCTGTGTGCCTTCAGTGCGTTTTCATGTTCAGGTTGTTGCACATCCTCTCTGGGGTGGGTTTTCCTTGTCCTTTGGGACAGTTTTTCTCTCTTCACAAGTCTGAGACAATCTAGACAGCAGAAATCATTTCTACCTTTTCCTCTCAATATCAGTATCCCATTGGCAGACCATCAATGTGTCTCCGAGGAATAAAAGCTCCGGCTGGAGGAACAGTTTTAATGACCTAACTTTAATGACATTACGTTGAATTGTCCATTCATTTTAATGTCCTAAAATTTTAATAATCCCAAGGGGTCACCATTTTAGATAAAACTATACCAAGAGATTCCTCCAAGGCCAAGAGCATCCAGCTGCTCCCCTGAGCGACTCTACCCCCTACCTCAGGCTGTCCTTGGCGATGAGATGACCCCGGGGCTGATAGTCACTAGACCCTCCAATAGACATGGCCACTGTGGGTATCCTGGGTCATCCCCAGACAGTTTTAAAATTCCAGGACTAGAGAAAGACAGGAGGGTGGCTGAGGACACAACACCCTGTAAAGTTTTCACGGAGGGACCTCAACCTAAAGACATTTTGGTAATATGTACACTTAGGAAAGATGAAAAGAAGAGAGGCACAAAGATTTCTTTTACAGTAAAGTGTCAGATGATTTATTCTCCACTTTCCTCTCATGTAAAATGCTTGTAAACAGAAAAATATTTTGGCCAAGGTGGCCCACGCCTGTATTCCCAGCACTTTAGGAGGCCGAGGCGGGAGATCAATTAAGGTCAGGAGTTCAAAACCAACCCAGCCAACATGGCAAAACCCTGTCTCTACTAAAAATACAAAAATTAGGTGGACGTGGTAGTGGGTGCCTATAAGCCCAGCTACTTGGGAGGCTGAGGCAGGAGAATCGCTTGAACCCGGGAGTCAGAGGTTGCAGTGATCTGAGACTGCACCATTGTACTCCAGCCTGGCGACAGGGTGAGACTCCGTCTCAAAAAAAAAATATATATATATATATATGTATATATATAATATACATTTATAATTATTACATGTAGATAGTATTTGAAGTCATGGGACTGACTGTAGGTAGAAACAAGAGAAGGCAAGGAAGTTTGTATATTTATATATAATTATATAAAATTAATATACATAATTATAATATATAAATATATCATATAGACTGGGCACAGTGGCTTACACCTGTAGTCCCAGCAATTTGGGAGGCCGAGATGGGCAGATCACCTGAGGTCAGGAGTTTGAGACTAGCCTGAGAACATGGAGAAACCCCATCTCTACTAAAGATACAAAAATTAGCCAGGTGTGGTGGTGCGTGCCTGTAATCCCAGCTACTCAGGAGACTGAGGCAGGAAAATCACTTGAACCCCGGAGGTGGAGGTTACGGTGAGCTCAGATTGCGTCATTGCACTCCAGCCTGGGCGACAAGGGTTAAACTCCGTCTCAAAATAAATAAATAAATAAATAAAGCAAGAAATATGTATTTATGTCTAAATATATAATTACAATACATAAATGTGTATATAAATATACATTTATTATAAATTTATTAATATATGAAATATGTTTATTTCTGAGATAGGGTCTGGCTCTGTCACCCAGGCTGGAGTGCAGTGGCACTATCATAGCTCATTGGAGCCTTGAACAGATGGCTCAAGGGATCCTCCCACGTCAGCCTCCTGAGTGGCTAGGATTGGATGCACAAACCACCATGCGTAGCTAATTTTATAATTTTTTGTGGAGACAGGGTCTTCCTTTTTTGCCTAAGCTGGTCTTGAACCCCTGGGCTCAAGTGATCTTCCTGCCTCAGGCTTCCAAAGTGTTAGACGTGGGCCACTGCATCTGGTCTAATGCATTTTTTAATTTGCGAGTTCATATTATTTGATATTTTTACGTACTGAATGTGTTGAACAATCAACTTGCAGAATTCCTGAACAATGGATGGTCAGCTCTCATGTCCTGGTTCAAATCACCCCAGCACACCACGGCTAGAAACCTTTCAGCCAACTTCCAATTATGTCTCCCGGGGCAAGACAATGTCACTTGGCCGATCCCCACTAAGAGGGACTCTGGAAAGGCAAGAAACTATTCTGTTCTCTATAATGGAACTGACCAGGGAGAAGGCAGCTGGGAGGGCCAGCTGGGTCCTCCAACCAGCAGTGTCCACCATCGACCCACTGCCCTAGAACTACACCGTGCTGGGCATTTGGGACACTGTTATGAGCAAGAGTTTCCATTTTTATTCTCATGGGACCTTCATGCTAGTGGCAAGAGACAATTTTTTTTTTTTTTTTTTGAGACAGAGTTTTGTTCTTGTCACTCAGGCTGGAGTGCAATGGTGTAATCTCGGCTCACTGCAACCTCTGCCTCCTGGATTCAAGCAATTCTCCTGCCTCAGCCTTCAGAGTAGCTGGGATTACAGGATTGCACCACCACGTCTAGCTAATTTTTGTATTTTTAGTAGAGATGGGGTTTCACCATGTTGGCCAGGCTGGTCTGGAACTCCTGAGCCACTGCACCCAGTCAAGAGGGAGATTTTAAATCAATAAGTAGAATTGTGATGAATGCCAGAAAGAAGAATGCGTGTGATGGGGAGGGGACCTAAGTTATTGTCTCACATTTTAACACTTTTGTAGGCAATAACTAAAAACTGAGAAGCTTAAAACAACACACACCTTTAAGCCAATTTTGGAAAGCTAGGAGTTGAGCACATTTTAGCGGGTCCTGTGATTGGGATCTCACGCTAAGCAGCTGGGAGGCATCCTCATCTGAGGCTCCACCAGGGCAGAATCCATTTCCACATCCGCTGAGGTTACTGACAGAATTCATTTCCTCAGACCCGCTTGGCAAGGGCCCAGCTTTTTGCTTCCTTGCCTACGGGGGCCCCTCCAAAGGTCCTTTCTCAGCACAGCATCTCCTTCCTGGAGCGCCTGCAGGCGTAACCTTCCTCTCTAGTGTGCGAAGGTGATGCACTGTGACAGTGACATCGCATTGCTTTTGCCAGGCTCTATGGGTTAGAAGCCAGTCACCGGTTTTGCTTGTACCCAAGGTCAGGAAGACTATGCAAGGGCATAGGTTATTGGGAAGTCAGTCACTTTAGGGTGTGGCTGCCACCACTGAACTTGGTGAGAATTTAAGGGTTGGTAGGAGCTGGCCAGGTACAGGGGTGAGGGTGTGTCACGCAGGGGTGAGGGCATGGAGGGGGATGCAGAGGCCTGCATCCTGGAATGTCCTTTCACTCCCTGAGGTTTTGTTCTCCTGATCCCTGAGTACATCCCAGAACACGGTGGGGCCCTAGCAGGGGAGAGGTAGGGAAGCATGTGTTGTTCATCTGGGGAGCTTGTTAGGCAAATCAGATTAGGGGCCAGGCTTTCAGTGGTGGGTGCGAGTGTGGGAGTGATGAGTGTACAGGTGTCTGTGGGAAAAGCGATGGGGATGGGGTCAGCCCCAGCCACCATGAAGACCTTAACTGTGCATCCACCCATCCCAGCAGCCTCCCTGAGTGAGTGCCTTCAGGGTGCAGGTCCTGTTTTGTACATGGAAGTGAATCAGAGTGGGACACTGCCTTGCCTTAGAGAGGTCACACTTCTCCTTCTTCTTCGTTTTTTGTTTTTTTGTTTTTTTGTGTGTGTTTTTTTTTGGGTTTTTTTGTTTTTTTTTTTGTTTTTAACTTGCAACAGAGTCTCACTCTGTTGCCCAGCCTGGAATGCAGTGGTGTGATGTTGGCTCACTGCAACCACTGCCTCCCAGGTTCAAGCAATTTTCCTGCCTCAGCCTCCTGGGTAGGGTAGCTGGGACGATGGGCACGCATTACCATGCCTGGCTAATTGTTGTATTTTAGTTTCACTGTATTGACCAGGCTGGTCCCAGTCTCCTGGCCTCAACCGATCTGCCCGCCACAACCTCCCAAAGTGCTGTGACTACAGGCGTAAGCCACCACACCGGGCGAGAGGTCACACTTCATGCCAAGTGGGTGGCAGCGACTCAGACAGCACCCCAGCTGGTGCTGGGAGTGAGGGGTGCTCAGTGTCCTAGGAAGGCAGAGGGCTGCATGAGAGGTTCGGGGAGGAAGGACTGGAGGAGGATTTGAGATTTTCACCTGAGCAGCTGGGTGGATGGAGGGGCTGTTTACAGAGAATCACAAGAATGTGGATGAGCAGGTTAGGGCACTAATAAAGCACTCTGTTTTGGCCCGCGGAAAATTGGAGATGCTTCCCTGTGTCCAACTGGGGCTTTGGGAAAGGTCAGGGCTGGGCATCTGACTGGGATGGATGTCTCTGGCTGGCAGCAGAGCATGTGGATGGTTTGTGAAGCCCGGAAGGGCATGAGATTTCCTGTGGCAGTGCCCACTGCAAATGGAAGGGCATTTGGCCTGAGCCCAGACATATACAAGTTGGGCAGAGCAGCTATGGAGGTACAGAAAAACCAAGGGTGTGGGGGCACATGAAGCAGGAATCTCAAATAAGATGAGGAAAGAGGTTTTAAAGACGATCAGGGCTGGGGACAGTGGTGCATGCCTGTAATCCCAACACTTTGGGAGGCTGAGACGAGAGGATAGCTTGAGGCCAGGAGTTTGAGACCACCCTGGGCAACATAGGGAGACCCCATTTCTATAAATAAATAAATACCATTGGTACTTGGCATTTCGGGTGGGGAACAGCAAACACATGAAAGCTCTGAGGCAGGAAAGGGAAGTGATTAGTGCTTGCTCCTGGTTCCTTTATCAGACCTTAAAGAGATGCAGAGACATTTCAGGTACTCCTTGGCCGAGCTCCTTCAGGGAAGGCCTAAGTTCGCTTCTACTTCCCATCTATTAATTTTTTTTTTTGGAGACAGAGTCTCACTCTGTCGCCCAGGCTGGAGCACATGCAGTGGCATGATCTAAGCTCACTGCAACCTCCACCTCCCGGGTTCAAACGATTCTCCTGCCTCCGCTTTCCCAGTAGCGGGACCACAGGTACGCGCCACCACGATCGGCTAAGTTTTTGTATTTTTAGCAGAGATGGGGTTTCATCTTGTTGGCCAGGCTGGTTTCGAACTCCTGGCCTCAAGTGATCCACCTGCCTCGGCCCCACAAAGTACTGGGATTACAGGCGCGAGCCACCGCGCCCGGCCCTTCTTCAGTCCTAACGCCCACCATACGTGCTTCCAAATGTTTGCTGAATGACAAAGTGAACGAGTGAATGGGACTACGTGACTTCCGGTAGCAGGCAATCCTATTCCTTGGACCTCAGTTTCCCTTTTTGTAAAGCAAGCCTGTCTCTCGCTCTCTGCCCTAAAAGCCTGAGTTCTGGGCTTGAGATGAGCGCGTCCTGTAGACCAGACTGCAGGTGGACGTTGAGCTGGGTCTTCTAGAAGGCCAGGATCCGGTCAGCTCTTGGGTCCAATCCTCCCGCGGAACCCTGTATGCCCAGTCCCAGTGCCTTCCCGCCCAACCTCCATTTGTTCCCCCAGGCCCCGCCCTCTCCGTGCAGCTCGCTCTCCGTTGGCCGGGCGGCGGGCCCTGGGCGCCAGGCTCCGCTGGGGGCGGGGTGGCGGGCGGCGGGCGGGGCCGTGTGCACCTGCAGGGTGTGTGTCCCGGCCGCAGCCCCGCGCCAGCTGCAGCTCCTTGCTCCGAGCCGGATCCTGAGCGGGGAACACGCGCTGAAGCGGCGGCGGCGGCCCCGCCCCGGGACTCCCTTGTTGAAGCTGCCTCGGCTCTGTAGGCTGCTCAGCTGCGCTCCAGTCGGCCCAGGCGCCGCGGCGAGGAGCGGGCGCTGTGAGCCGGCGGCCTGAGGTGAGACCGGGTGACGGGGTCTGCGGACCGGGCGGGGTTCTCTACGCCGGGCGTGGCGGCTCCGAGTTGGATTCCGCAGGGTCCGAAGTCGGGATCCGAGGTCCTTGCGCCTGGGCTTTGTCTCGGCCTCGGGTGGCACCGGGGACTTCGCGCCTGCTGCGATACCGCGTGGGCCTGCGCGGGGGTCCCTGTCGCCTTGCGGGTGGGGGCCGGTCCCCACTGCTCCCCGGCTCCCCGCGTCTGCCGCGGAGGGGACTGCATGGACCCGGACGCTGGCTTCTGAGCCGAGATGACGTCCCTGCACTCCAGCGTGGGCGACCTAGTGAAAGTCCGTCTCGAAAAAAAAAACTTGATAAAGTGTTTTACCCAGCCTAGGTACGTGTGGTAGAGCCGAATGAAAGCTTAGAAAAAGATGACTTGAGAACTAGCCCAGCAGAGGAATCAGGTGGGATGTGTTGTTACTGAGTAAGTGAAATTTGCACCTGCTTTCTCCCAGGCCTCGTTGAGTTGTGTACAACAGAGAGCTCAGGTGTTGGGGGCAGTTGACCTGTTGAAGAATGCATTGCTGTTATGGGAGGAACATTGGGCTTTGAAAAAGCAGAACTGGATCCACGTTCTTGCCTGGTAACTCTAACTATCATCTAGTTTGTAAAGGGGAATGCAGTTCACTGAAAAATTCTTATGACAGTGGGGAAAGGATTGGGGTGTCTGCATTGGTTTGTGTAATATAGGTCATATGAACGAGCATTTAGGCTGGAGGGAGGCTTTTCATCTCTATAACTTTACTTTCACAGGACAATTCCATCATGATATGAAGATTTTTGAGTCAAAACTACATTATTCTGCTATGTGTTTCGGAGCAAATTTATACATACAATTTGCTTAAATATTTCAGATGATACAAGAATATATATGTGGGGTAAAAAGCTGAAATTTGCATTCCGCCTTCTCTAGAAGTAACCATTGTGAATAGTTAACTCTGTATTCCAGCTATTTTGTATACTATAAATACACTGTGAACATTTGAGTGTATATAGACATGTATGTTACACACAGTTTTAGAGATGGAATATTGCTGTGTTGCCCATGCTAGTCTCAAACTCCTGGGCTCAAGTGACCGTCTGGCCTCAACCTCGCAAAGTTTTGGAATTACAGGCATAAGCCACCGCGCCTGGCCTGCATGAGTATATTTACCAATTGCTAAGTTACTCTGTTCAATACGTGTCTATTGAACTCCCCCATGTGCCAAGCATTGTTCTGAATACCTTATATGCACCAATTCACTTAATTTTTAGAGCAGCTCTATTATTGTGGCCCTTTTACAGTGAGGAAACTGAACCACAGAGAGGCTGGGGACGTTGTCTAACATCACACAGCCGGTGCTGTTGGAATTGAGGTTTGAACCCAGACAGCTGGCTTCAGATCTCTTATCTGTTATCATAGATGGCACACCCAAACCTTAGGGCCGCTTCCCAAGCCTTGCCTCCGATACGGGCTCGCCTGAGCTCTGCGAGAGCCATGTATGTGAGGTTTCTTTCCTCTTTAAGAACACAAGTCTTGGAATTGCCGCAGACCCTGGAAGGACCTCTTGAGGACCAAAAACAGGGATTCTTCAAGCCTGCTCCAAGGGCCAGATCTCTGATTTAGCTACTTGGAAGGTAGACGTGGAAGACAGTAATTTTACCAGAACAAAAAGTCAGGATGGCTGGGCTGACTCGGCCAGATGCAGTGGATCATGCCTGTAATCCCAGTACTTTGAGAGGCCGAGGCAGGTGGATCACCTGAGGTCGTGAGTTCGACAGCAGCCTGACCAACAAGTTGAAACTCCGTCTCTACTAAAAATATAAAAATTAGCTGGGCGTGGTTGCAGGTGCCTGTAATCCCAGGTACTTGGGAGGCTGAGGCAGGAGAATTGCTTGAACATGGTTGGTAGAGGTGGCAGTGAGCTAAGATTATGCCACTGCACTCCAGCTTGGGTGACAGAGTGAGACTCCGTCTCAAAAAAAAAAAAAAAAAAAAAAAAAAAAGAACAATGGGGAAGGGGAATGGCTAGGCTGACTCATAGGGAAGAGGCCCCACAGCAGCCATAGGACCTTGGCCACTTGGGTGGAAAAGAAGGAAGGAAGAGCTTCACCCATGGCGGTGACCTGGACCGCAGAAACCACACTAAACAGTGCACATCCTGGAGCCTGGCCACCCCATTTGCCTCTCTTCTCCTTGGGTAGAGGGTGTGCGGAGCTTTCTAGCCTGGAGGCTGAGCAGCGCGGCTTCTAACCAGGGTAGGCGTTTGTCTGTCCCTGGGAATACAGACAGCATTCTCATAAGCAGCCCAAATCCTCCTGAACAGCTTTTTGTGGGGCGGGGCGGGGCAGAGGGTCATTTTGACTCATAGATACCTTTTCCACTTTCACTGCTGATAACTGTGTTACAGATTAAAGTTTTGTTTTTGACACTGAAGAGGGCTTAAGAGAGTGAGCTATTATGGCACATCTAAGTCTGCTAAAATAGAACCACGGGGTAGTGTAGGAAAATCTCTTCTAAATTATGGATCATATATGGTGAACGTTAGAAGCCATGTGTACCTAAGTTGAAAAATCAAACCATGTCTTGTATTTGGGTGACCCCGGTAAGTCTGGATGTCACTGCGCCTTGTGTGAACACAGGATGCTGAGGTGTAGGGATCAACAGGCTTTTTCTGGACATCTTGCGCTTCTCCCTTGGAGTAAAGTGGGGCGACAGTAAGAGTGCTCAGCTGTTGGGCCCCTAAATTTGTCAGCTGTTTTTCCTGTGGGATTCCATTTAATGCAATCTTGGAGGTAAAATTATTTTATTGAAGATGAAGATAGAGGCTTAAAGAAGTTAAGAAAATTGTTCAAGGTCACGTCAATTTTTTATTTTTATTTTTATTTTTTTGAGACTCAGTTTTGCTCTTCCCCAGGCTGGAGTGCAATGGCGTGATCTCGGTTCACCACAACCTCTACTTCCCAGGTTCAAGTGGTTCTCTGCCTCAGTCTCCCGAGTAGCTGGGATGACAGGAATGCACCACCATGCCAGGCTGATTTTGTATTTTTAGTAGGGATGGAGTTTTTCCATGTTGGTTAGGCTGGTCTTGAACTCCCAACCTCGGTTGAACCACCCGACTCAGCCTCCCCAAGTGCTGGGATTATAGGTGTGAGCCACCACGCCTGGCCGAGGCCATGTAATTTCTTAAGTGGAAAGATGAAGTACTTGATGAACCTAGAAGTTTGACGTCAAGGCCCTTGATCTTTCCATAACACGTGGTTCCTTCCCTGGTTGGTGGGAGTGACTGAAGAACTTAAGGAAGCTGTGTTTTGTGGAAAGAGGACCTGAGGGGTGTATGGTCTTTCCAGGCTTGGAATCTGCCATGCTGGGCTTCTGAATGGTATAGCATGGCCATATAGAGAGAAGACCCTCATTTAAGACTTGTTTTTTGGGGGAAATAAAGGAAGGCTGCCCACATGAGACAGGCAGAGGCGACTTTCTCAGAACTGCTGTGGCAAGGGAGTTGGCACCATCACTTGCGTGTGGCACAGACTGATATGCAAGTGAGTGGCGGATGAGGAGTGGGGAAGCTTCAGGATGGAAAAGAACAGCTACCAGTGGAGGCTGTTGTGAGGGCTGGAGGCGGCTGTGCAGAAGCAGGGTGTCCTATGTGATTGGTTAGGGGCATATTTGGCTTTCTCTGAATGATCCTAACTGGAAACAGGGGCCAAAATTAGGGTGGCTGTTAGTTTTGAGTCAAGTCCTGGCCACCTAGGACAGACTCGTTTCTTAGTTTCTGGGTTGTGGAGAGAGAGCAGTCTGGCTTCCTGTCTGAAGTGCTAGCCTGGCTGGCCTCCTGGCTGTTGACTGTAGATAGGAGATTGGTTTCCTGGGTGGGCAGCTACAGGTTGTGGTCTGAGTTCTGTCTTTCTACATATGATCAGGCATGGTCTGTTTGTATATTCAGTCCCTCATTTTTCTTGTCAGTAAAAATATCAAATGACAAATTGGATACATTGGGAACTTTTTAGATATCTGTGTCCCCTGGAGGAAGTTTTCACGTTCACATTTAATCAGAATGAATATAAACAATTGGGCCATTTATCTTGAAGGTTTAAAATAGGAAGTCTTCAACAATACTACCTCGGCGCCCTTGCCTGTCTGTCCATCGATAGGGAATGTGTTTTCATCCACCGCCGGCTCATCGTCCACCAGTTTGTGGTTGATCCACTTCTCTATACGTCTTGTCTTGTTTGACATCTCATTGTTTGCTAGTGTTAGCTTTCCCCTTCGTCAGTGTGGTTTATTTGTGTAGTATCTGTTGGTAGGAAGTTATTTGTGGAATTTGTGAATGGAAGGGACCTTGGAGGTCTGCTAGGTCAGCCCAGTGATTTTCAAGATAAATGGAAATACAGGGAAATGTTCCAGCTTTTTTGGTGACAAAACCAGGAATAGAAAGCAGTGTTCCTTGTACCACAATGTCATTGAAAGACAGCTCAATGTGGGCCTAAAATGCAGAGTAACTAACTTTCATTTATCTCTGCTTCTGACTCTTGTTATCAGACATTTTAAATTGACCTTAATGTGTTAGCAGAAATATGAAAAGTCCCGACTTGTTTACATATAAGGTACTTTGTCGCCTACTCATTTGGTTGTTTTTTTCAACAGGATTGAAAAGACATTGTTATAAACTGAATGTTTATGTCTCCCCCAGATTCTTGTACTGGAGCCCTAACTGCCAGTGTGATGGTATTAGGGGGTAGGACCTTTGGGAGGTGATTAGGGTTAGATGAGGTCATGAGCATGGGCCCTGGTCTGACAGGATTAGTGCCCTTAGAAGAAGAGAAACCAGGCCCGGTGTGGTGGCTCACACCTGTAATCCCAGCACTTTGGGAAGCCGAAGTGGGCAGATCACGAGGTCAGGAGATTGAGACCATCCTGAAACCGTGTTTCTACTCAAAATACAAAAATTAGTTGGGTGTGGTGGCACGTGCCTGTAATCCCAGCTACTCGGGAGGCTGAGGCAGAGAGTTGCTTGAACCAGAGGGTCGGAGGTTGCAGTGAGCTGAGATTGTGCCACTGCACTCTAGCCTGGTGACAGAGCAAGACTCTGTCTCAAAAAAAAAAAAAAAAAAAAAAAATAGAGGAGAAAGCAGAGAGCTCCCACTGCCCTGGTGTGAGGAAACAAGAAGAAAGGTGGCTGTCTGCAAGCCAGGAAGAGGTCCCTGTCCGGGAACTGAGTTGGCCGACACTTTGATCTTGGACTTCCAGCCTCCAGAGCTGTGAGAAATAAACTAATGTTTAAACCACACAGCCTATGGTGTTTTTGATGGTATTTGCCTACGGTATTATGGCCATCTGATTTGACTGATACAGAGATGGTTCCAGAATACTGTAGCCTGTATCAGAGTTGGTGATGCCATGAAAATAAATGTGGTAGTTCATTCCTTTATATAAAGATAGCGCTGTGAGCCCAGGGCCTTTGCTCGTGTCTTAGTTGTGTCTTGTTTTCTTATAATAGCTTCCTAATTTCTCTTCTCCCCCTCTAATTTATATTATATATCTGGATTAAATCATATAGGGTATGATTTTATACTTTATGTCTATACAAACTTTTAGTGATTTTATTTCATTTTATTTGATTTTTGAGACATGCCCTTGCTCTGTTGCTCAGGCTGGAATGCAGGTGTGCCCTGACAGCTCACTGTAACCCTAAATTCCTGGGCTCAAGTGATCCTCCCGCCTCAGCCTCCTGAGTAGCTGGGACTACAGGTGTGCTATCCTGCCTAGCTAATTTTTAAATTTTTTGTAAGGATAGAGTCTTGCCGTGTTGTCCAGAGTGGTTTCAAACTCCTGGCCTGAAGCAGTCCTCTCGCCTCAGCCTCTCAAAGCACCGGATTACAGGCTTGAGCCACCACACCCGGCCCAGTGATTTTTCATTGTTAAGATCAAGGACAGGTTCCCTGGCTTGGCATTCAAGGCTCATGATCAGGTCGTGATATGCAAGTTTGGGTTTCAGTGTTTCCATTCCCGCCATGAGCCTTGCACTCCAGCTTGTTTCCTAAGCCCTGTTCTGAAGCCCAGCCTGAGAGCTGCACTTAGAATTTGTACCTTCTCATCTCTTCATCGTCTTCGCCTATGTTCTTATCTCCATCTGGGCCATCGTCTTCGCCTATGTTCTTATCTCCATCTGAGACATCGTCTCCACACTTCTGCCTCTTTAAATCTTCTCCATCCTTCAAGACTTGAAATACTCGCTTCCTTTACATGATCCCCGCTCTGACATCCAAGCTAGAATTAATCCTTCTTCCTTTGAACTCTGATAGTGCTTAATGTTTTTCATCCTTTAATTATACAGCAGTCCTGTGTGTTAGATATTATTATTCTCCCAGTTTTTCATAGTTACTTTGAAAATATTTGCTATAGTCATATATTTTGAATACGTAATATGAGCGACATTCAAAAGGTCCTGGAGAGTGAAAGGCAGTCCTACTCCCATCACTGCTCTGTGACCACTCTTGCAGTTTTTGTTTGTTTGTTTTTCCAAGGCAGAGGCTTGCTCTGTCACCAGGCTGGCGTGATCTCAGCTCTCTACAACCTCCGCCTCCCAGCTTCAAGCGATTCTCCTGCGTCAACCTCCTGAGTAGCTGGGACTACAGGTGTGCTCCACCACGCCCAGATAATGTTTGTATTTTGAGTAGAGACGGTGTTTCACCATGTTGACCAGGATGGTCTGGATATCTTGGCCTAGTGATCCACCTGCCTCAGCCTCTCAAAGTGCTGGGATTACACGCATGAGCCACTGTGCCCAGCCTATGTGTCTTGTTTTTAAAAACACAGATGTTGGCATAAGATAAACACGGTTCTCCACCAGTTCCCCACTGGTAAGTATTTAGGTTGTTCCCAACCGTTTGGATTAATCAATGCTGAGTTGTACATAATTCTTGCATATTTGCGTGAATATGTTCATAGGATGCATTGCTAGAAATGGAATTGTGGGATCCAGGGTTCTGCGCATTTTAAATGTTGATGGGTGTTGCTGGATTCCCTTCTGTTAGGGCCATACCGTTATCTCACTGTCAATGTGTAAGGGCGCCTATTTCTATTTCCTTGCCAACAGTTTCTTCTCAGCTGTTTTCTTTGACATCACACACACACAAATAGCCCCCTTGCTCCATAAAACATGGACATTTTACATTTCTACTTAAAGTGTGCGCACACTGACTGAAGCCCTGTGTTGCAGTGATGTGTGCTGCTAGGATTGTGGCTCTGTTTCGAATTTGCTAGCCAGGCTATGGCTTTCCAGGCAGGTATTTTTTGTTCATGTTGTTGCTGCCATTGGGCTGTGTGAATTTCCCTCCACTGCCCAGCCAGATTTCCTTTCCAGTGGACGGGCTTAGTGTCTCATCCAGCAGCCCTGTTTCCTGGTGACCTGGGCCGAGTGTCTCTTACAGCAGCCCTGTTTCCTGGTGACCTGGGCTGAGTGTCTCATCGGGTAGCCCTGTTTCCTAATGACCTGGACCGAGTGTCTCATCCGGCAGCCCTGTTTCCTGGTGATCTGGACCGAGTGTCTCATCCGGCAGCCCTGTTTCCTGGTGATCTGGGCCGAGTGTCTCATCCAGCAGCTCTGTTTCCTGGTGATCTGGGCTGAATGCCTCCATGAGAAGTTACACCCATCTTCTCCAGTAGTGCATCTTTTCACAGCAAGCAAAACATTTTTACCGCGTTTCTAGTGGGACAGGCACTAGCTCTTTTCTGGGCATCAGGAGACCTGGCTTTGTTCTGGTTCAAGCCACAGCTGGTGAGTTACCAAAGACAAGTCGCATCTGGTCCCTGGTCCTTTGCTTTATAAGTGGAATCACAGTCCGAGTGGACATCACTGCCCTGGTCTCTATGCGGTGCTGAGTGTTGTGGGGATGATGGCTGAGTGTCAGGGTGCATTTCCACCACTAGGGGATTACAGTCCAGCAAAGACACAGGAGAAAAACTAACAGCCCCGGGCAGGTACACAGAACCAGAGGAGTTTGGAAGGGTGGTTCCAAGCTCCGTGGTGTGATTGATGTGATCACAATAAACATTTTATCTCTAAGTCTTGGGCCATTGGACCAAGAGAAGAGAGAGCTGGTGTTGAGTTGTAGTGAGAGGTGCGTGTTTCGTGTGCCTGCTGAGCCTGGCTTGGACTCAATTCCATTAAGTCCCATTCCATTTTACCTTCTGTTTCCACCTTTTTCATGCTCCTGCTTGTTTCTCCAGAAAAAATTGCAATAAATTCCTTTCAAAAACTTTACAAAAGCCATAGATGCTTATTGAAAATAGTTCAAATGATATGGAAGGCAGAAAGATAGTGTTTTTCTGTTGTGTGTTTGGATGAATGTGTCTTTGGGATAGTCACTATTAACACTGGGTGTATTTCCTTCCAGATCTTTTCCAGTGTACCTACAAATATATATGTACACTTTGTAAAAAACAAAATAGTACCTGATAAACACTGAGTCCCCCTACTCCCACTGCACAGTCTACATGGACATCCTTTCATGGTGATACGATGAGACCTGATCGACTCCTTTTGTTCGCTGGAGTGGCGGGTAATAATAGCTACAGATAACTCACCTTCAGTGGGCATTTACCATGTGACAGCGTCTGTGCTCCAGGCAGGCTACATGAAGTGGGTCTTAAGGCTTTTTACAACAATGCTATGGGTGAACACAGTAATTGTTAACATGTTGCAAATGATAGAATTGCAGTAGAGAGAAGCAAAGCTGCTTGCTCAAACTCATGACAGAATTCCCGAGAGAGAGAGAGAGAGAGAGAGAGAGAGAGAGAGAGAGAACACTTTTAAAACAATTGTTATAGTCAGATGATTTATGATCATTTGAAGAAATAGTGCATTCAGTGAATACATTTCAGGGTCTGGTAGAGTCTGGGAGCTGTTCCTGAAAATGCACTGGGCTAGAGATAAGGGAGAGGTCCATTGGCCCTGGGCCCCTAGTGCAAGGAGGGAGGTCCCGGGGAAAGGGGGCATGGAGAGGAGGTCTCTGAACAAACCTTGCAACATCCATTTCTGCTGAGTCTGGTCCGAGGTCTGGTTCTTGACATGTACATTTTTCAGAGATACTTGGTTTTGATTTTTATCATGGTTCACCTGAGCAGCAATGGTTTCAAACTGCCTGGAGATGTGGTCTGGCAGGCCAGTGCTATGCCCATCCTTCCCGCTCATGCAGGAGGGGAGTCATCCTGGGACTAGAGGGCTTCGCCTGTAATCAGCTATTCTCATAATAAGTGGATTTGATGCTGGTTTCGCTAAGTCAGGAAACTTCTCATTTGGAAGGAAAACTGATATTTGTTTTTGGGTTTTGCTGAGGAGCCACAGGGTTTAGAGCAGGGACTGGAAGTTTGTTGACACACACGTGAGCGCACTCAAACAACTTCCATGAAACGTGGAAATAAACACAGTGTTTCAGAGAGGTCCCTGGCTTTGGGATATAAATATTTCTGTAACAGAATGGCACTGGATGTCTGCTGTATTTTTTTCTCTGCTATTTTGGCAAGATTTATTTGGGTGTGTGTCTCCTGTACAGCAGGTATGACATCAGTTTTTGCCACCAAGTATTTACAGCCCTTGGTGCCTCCTATGTGGGTCACTTTTATGCTGTGGTTTCTTTGGGGAAATTGCAGGTCTCCTACCCAAAGCACATTGCCCATTTCAAGGTGCTCCTGGTTTCTGAACACCTGTGGCAGTGCCTTCCATGTGGGTGAAGCCAGCCGAGAAAGTACCCCTCCCCAGGGGGTGGGGACTGGTGATTGCCTGAGTGAGGAAGCCAGGTATGAGCCCTGGACTAAAACTTGTGACCGACTGCTTTTCCTTCCCCTCCTCTCCCTCCTATTTTTCCACCACCTCAACTTTTTAAAAATTTCTTATTAAAAATTAAGCAATTATTTCTGTTTCCTTTATTCTCTATTCCTTGCTAATCGTATGCAGAGTGAGCCTGGGACAGTGGAAAGGAAAGTTGTACTTAGCTTCAGATGATCCTACCAGTCCCGCATTGAGGGGCTTCCGCCAGGCGGCATTGTCAAGTGGCGTTGTGGGGGTTCTCCTTTCAGTCCTCAGCGTTAACCAGCAGAGGCAGGTGGTACTTATTCCTGGTTAATGTTGAGAAAATTGAGCTCAAAGTGGCTAAGGGAACTTCCCAAAGTCACATAAGAAGTAGCAGAGTAGAACCAAACACAGATTATCTCTGAATCAGGCAGGTTGTTAGATTCCAAAATGGGCTCTTAGTTTTTGGAGGTCAAATAGCTGAACAAACACAGATATTTCTTTTTTCTTCTTCCTTTTTTTTTTTTTTTTTTTTTTTTGAGCTAGGGTTTTGTTATGCTGCCCAGGCTGGTCAAGGCTCAAGCTGTCCTCCTGCCTTAGCGTTCTAAGTGCTGGGCTTACAGGTTTGTGTCACCACACCCAATCGAACAGACATTTCTTTAAAGAAGACAAACAAATGGCCAAAAAATATGTGAAAAAAATGCTCAGCATCACTTATAATCAGAGAAATGCAAATCAAAACCGCAGTGAGGTATCATCTCACCTGTTAGGATGAGTATTATCAAAAAGACAAAAAGTAACAAGTGCTGGAGAGGATATGGAGACAAAGGAGCTCTTACACACTGTAGGGGGGTATACACTAGAGCAGCTGGCTGGGCGTGGGGCACACGCTGACATCCCAGCACTTTGGGAGGCCGAGGCGGGCAGATCACCTGATATCAGGAGTTGGAAACCAGCCTGACCAACATGGTGAAACCCCGTCTCTACTAAAAACACAAAAATTAGCTGGGAGCGGTGGATCATACCTGTAATCCCAGCACTGTTGGGCGGCTGAGGTGGGCGGGTCACTTGAGCCCAGGAGTTCAAGACCAGCCTGGCCAACGTGGTGAAACCCCATCTCTACTAAAAAATACAAAAATTCGCCAGGTGTAGTGGCGGGTGCCCGTAATCCCAGCTACTCAGGAGGCTGAGGCGTGAGAACCACTGGAACCCGGGAGGCGGCTGCTACAGCAAGCAAGCCGAGATTGCACCACTGTATTCCAGCCTGGGCCACAGTGAGACTCTGTCTCGAAGAGAAAAAAGAAAAAGAGTAAGAGTAAGTTAGGGCACCCACTATGGCAAACAGTATGGAGGTTCCTCAGAAAACTGCAAATGAAATTACAGTGTGATCCAGCAGTCCCACTACAGTGTAGATACCCAAAGAAAAGGAAATCAGTGTCAGAGGGGCATCCGCACCTCTATGTTTCCTCCAGCACTGTTCACCATAGCCAAGATATGGAATCAGCCTCGGTGTCCAACAGCAGATGATGGATAGAGAAAATGTGGTGTTTATACACAATGGAGTACTATTCAGCCATAACACAGGATGAAGTCCTGTTATTCTCAGCAACATGGATGGAACTGGAAGATATTATGAAATAAGCCAGGGACAGGAAGTTACACAGCACATGTTCTCTTATGTGGAAGGCAAAAAAGAGTGGATCTTATTGAAGTTGAAAGTAGACAGAGGATCCTAGAGGGTGAGAAGGGTGGGGGAAGAGGGAGATAGAAATTTGTTAAAGGATACAAAATTATAGCTGGATAGGAATAAGTTCTAGTGTTCTATAACATAGGATGACTATAGTCAACAAGAACATGTAGTTTCAGGCTGGGTGCGGTGGCTCATGCCTGTAATCCTAGCACTTTGGGAGGCTGAGGTGGGTGGATCACCTGAGGTCAGGAGTTTGAGACCAGTCTGGCCAACGTGGTGAAACCCCGTCTCTACTAAAAATACAAAAATTAGCCGGCATAGTGGTGGGTGCCTGTAATCCCAGCTACCAGGGAGGCCGAGGCAGGAGAATAGCTTGAACCTGGGAAGGAGATTGCAGTGAGCTGAGATCACACCACTGCCCTCTAGCCTGGGCAACAGAGCAAGACTTTGTCTCAAAAAAAAAAAAAAAGAATATATAGTTCCAGATAATTGGAGGAAGGGTATTGAAAGTTACCAACACAAAGAAATGATAAATGTTTGAGATGGTGGATATGCTAATTATGCTGATCACATACATAACATGTATTATAACATCACTCTGTGTACTCCATACATATGTACAGTACACAATTATGTGTCAATTAAAAAAAAGCTGAACTTAGATTGGAATGGCTATGAAGTAGCTAGCTTTTTCATATTTTTGATATAGACCCTAGGCATTTATTTTAAGTAAACTACCCTTGGCTTCAGGAAATGTTTAGTATTTGAGTTTTAACCTTGCATTTTATAATATAGAGAAGTAAAACTGTAGGTTTACTTTCGATACGGTCATAGGGGTTTGCAGTGATGACTTTTTTATGTAATAAGGGGGAAATATACCTTAATTAATAGGCATACATGCTCATTTTTCTTACTCTTACACATTTTTAGTTGTTGTCCAGGCATTGTGATACTTATGTAAACAGTATGCAATATCTTAGGTAGGAATCAGAATTTTAAGGTAAGAATACTTAGAGTTATATATTTTCAAACTTTCAAACTGGACATTTTACATGTCCATTATATAACAGTAATTAAATTTGAAAAAGACAATACCTGTCTTTAATATGGGTGATGCTCTAGGATTTTTTTTTTTTTTTTTTTTTTTTTTGGAGACAGCGTCTGACTTTCTCCCAGGCTGGAGTGTAGTGGTCCGATCATGGCTCACTGCAGCCTCAGCCTCATAGGCTCGAGAGATCCTTCCACGTAGCTGGGACCACAGGTGTACAATACCATGCCCAGCTAATGTTTAAAATTTTTGCAGAGACAGGGCCTCCCTCTGTTTCTCAGGCTGGTCTGGAATTCATGGGTTCAAGTGATTCTTCTGCTTCATCCTCCCAAAGTGCTGTGATTACAGGCATGTGCCACTGCCTGGCCCCATATAAGTGGGATGATGACTTGAGCCTAGGAGTTCCAGACCAGCCTGGGTAACATGGCTCAAGACCCTGTCTCTACAAAAACTAAAAAAATGAACTGGTTACGGTGGCACCTGCCTGTGGTGCCAGCTACTCCAGGAGACTGAGGCAGGAGGATAACTTGAGCCCAGGAGTCGAGGCTGCAGTGAGCTCTGATCTTGTCATTGCATTCCAGCCTGGGTGACAGAGTGAGACCTTGTCTCTTAAAAAAAGTTACTGACTACCTGATTATTCATACGAAAAAAACCCTGAACTCTGCTCTAAACCTCATACCTCGTACAAAAATTAACTCAAAATAGATCATGGATTAAAACGTGAAATACAAAATAAAGATGAAAGGAGGAGCTAGAGACTGGGAGAAACTATTTGCAAACCACATGTCTGATAAAGGACTCATATCTATAATATATAAAGAACTATCAAAATTCAGCAGTGAAACCAAATCATCTAGTTTGAAAATGAATAGGAGACCTGAAGAGACATTTCAGATAACATATAAGCACATGAAAAGATGTGCAACATCATGAGCCATCAGAAAAATGCACACTAAAGCCACGTCACTATACACCTATCAGAATGTCTAAAATAAAAAGTAGTAACAAGACCAATGCTGGTGAGGATGCAGGGAAACCGGATCACTCACACTTGGCTGGTGGGAATGGAAGATGGTAGGGCCATTCTGGAAAACAGCTTGACAGTTTCTTAAAAAGCTAAATGTGCAATTGCCGTAGGAGGCAGCATTCACATTCATGGGCTGTTATCCCAGAGAAATGAGGACTTATGTTCACACAAAAGTCTATATGTATCTGTTCATCGCAGCATTATTTATAAAGGCTAGGAACTGGAAATAGCCCAGAGACTGCTCAGCAGGTGAATGGTTAAACAAACTGGTGCACCCAGGCCCCAGATACCACTCTGCAGTAGTTAATGACATCCTTGTTCATCAGTCTTTCAAACTAGAAACCACCATCATGCTTAATCCCCTTTTTTCCATCCTGGGTCTGAATGGACTTCATTTTGCATTTCTTTCCAATGCATTTTCCCTCTGTCCTTTCTGGTTGCACCTCATGCCTCATTTGAACGGTTGTAAGAGCCACCGAATTGTTTCTCTGTCTCATCATGGAATCCTTTCTACACTTCATGCCCCACATTGCCATTGGAAAAATCTTTCCAAAACATGAACAAACTAACTTAAAAGAAATATCCCAGGTAGCCTTCCAAATAAGTATAAGCTTTCTGTTAGAAGTTTGACTTCTTGTCTATAGGGAACCCCAGGACTGTAGAGAGACGGATTTGCTGTCTGCATTTTCAGATCAGGCAGAAATCCCTGGAGGGGCCCATGTGGAATAGTGGCACAAATACCGGTTCTAGAATCAGAAGCCCTCATATCCTGGTTCTAACACTAGCTGGATGTTGTTGGGAAAATTTTGGTTTCAAACCTCAGTATGAGGAAGCATACCCAAGGGATCACACAAGGCTGCTGGGAGAAGCGGATGAGGGGCATGGTGACCATGCTGTGTAATCCGTGAAGCACGTCGTATGTGTGAGAAGTGGAGCTGTGTGGATAACGGTTCTGGAATCATTGTATGAAAACGATGGAAAGCACATTCGTAGTTCTGCCTGATGATAGCACTGGGCACCTGTGTTGTACATGCCTGCAACATGGGTGAGGCCCGGGTCAGTACAGCTCACAGTTTGGTTTTCATGCAGTTAGAAAGGCCCGAGAGGACCCTTCCCCCTCCAGCTGTAGGAAGGAGGCGGCTGTCTCCTGCCTCTATTTGGTGGGATTGTCTGTGGCTCCTTGGGGACAGGAATGCAGGGAGTGGGGGAAGAAAGCCGGCCTGACTGCTAACTAGTCAGCCTTCCCCCAGGAAGGAGTGGAGGGGTCATTTCGTGGTAACTTGCCAAGTCTTTTTTAACCCATCTGCTCTTAGAAATGATCAGCATGACAAAGTAAAAGACCCGTTAGAGACAGATGGGCTGTGTGTCCCGTGCCTTTGTGGCTTTGTGGCCTCAGAGCTGCCAGAACTCGATAGCTTTCTGGGGAATGCTGGGTCAGCCAAGGGGCTGAAAATAGTGAGAGGAAGAAAATTCCCCCTCGCTGCTCTGGTCTGGGAGTGATTACTGAGGAGAGCGGCATGGAGGGCCCAGCCGTGGGGTCCCTCTCAAGCACGCCCTCACCGCAGTGGGAATGCGGATCTCAACTTCCCTAGGCCTCCGTGATTTTCGTCTGTCACATACTCACGTCCAGCAGGGATGTCTATGGTGATGAGATGAGGGAGCATCCTAGCACATGTGGCACTTAGTAGGCTTGCGGTAAGTGGACTCTGGCGCCAGTGGGACAGGAGACTGGGCGCTGCGTGTGGACGCACTCACGTGCTGGTGTCATGGGTGGACAGAGGAGAGAGGGACGCTCTGCCGTTCTCCTTTTGGTCTGTCACCCCTCCTTTTGTGAACAGAATCCGTGAGTGTATTCTGTTGCCGCAGTCAACTTAGTAGGCTGATTGCTCAATTTTCTGCTTCCACTTTTGATTTCTTAAGAATGGGAAAAGGAATATTTCCGTTACTTTTCTGGTTGATGGCATACATTCCTTGATATCACCTTAATGCTTTTTAATTTCGATGTATTTTGGATGCTGGAGCTTGCCTGACATCTGTTTTTATGCCTCACCCTCTCACGTAACTGTTGGCCACACCAGGACCAGAGACAAGTGACCAGACCGATTGATAGCAGGGCTAGGACTGGAATTCTGCAGCCTTTTGATGCCCAGCAGGCTCTGTTTTCTGTATTGCACTGCTCTTCCCTGTTTCAACCCCTGTTAGGACAGTGGATGTGAAATGTAGCTGGGCGCTTTTGGGGGTGTGATAGAAGTATGGCAGATGCCTCAGACTGGCATTTTTCTCTGACTCTGAATTCTCATGGCTCAGAGTCAGTCTCTAGGCTACTGACCGGGAAGATACAGGAAGCTGCTCTGTATGGCAAACTATGCCAGGGCATTTTTTTCACCCGGCAATTTGTTTGGTTTGGACTGGAATATATCTCTGATGTTGGTTTCCTTGCCAATATTATTAGGGAGTGGAGCCTGACTTGTTGACTTAGCCCGATTCATAGTGCTTAGAATCTCAGTGAGTGTGTGTTGAACTGAGTGGATGTGTGAGAGCATCTTGGACAGTGGTTTGCAAACCTAGCTGCTCCTGGGGGCTGTGAAAAAAGCATGCTTGCTTACTCCAGACCAGTTGAAATAGAATCTGTAGGAATGGAGCCTGGGCAGCTCTAGTGCTGTTAAAAACCCCCAGATGGTTCTGATATACCGTAAAGGTTGAGATCCACTGATCCACAGTGAATTGGAGTCCTGGATCATAGACATGCCTTATGCTTTCACCAGCTTAGAATGGGTCTTGTGCTTTAGAACTGTGAAAAAAAAGCGTTACCCAAACAAATGTGGAAACAGCCTAAATGCCACCTCCTGTTACTACCTGCCATCAAGTATATTTAGCAGTTATTCACTCTTTCCTGATCTCTACCGATTCCACCTTTTCTTCATGGAACAATAATTTGACAGTTGGTTATGCAGAACCAGAGTAAGTCTAGTTTGACTGGCGGGAAACGATTTTGGGTATGAAGTACCCTTTAGGCATTTATTGAACTCTTGTTTGTACCACCGCTGTGCTGGACAGTTTATAAATATTACTTCTTTAAACAAGGCCTATGGAGCCAGGCTGCCTGGGTTTTGCTAAGTAGTTGTGTCATTTGGGGCAAGTTTTTAAGCTTATATAAAACTAACTTTCATCTATGAAATGGGATGACAAAAGGTCATTATCATCTCACAGGATCGTGCAAATGTGTGTGTAAAGTGCTTAGTTTCGTGCCTAACACATAATAACTAGTTAATAAAGTTATTATACCATCGTCGTCATATTTAAATGTAAATATTAAGAGCTAATAAATTGGTAAAAGGTACTATACCTTTACCCCTTGACTACTTTAGTTTTAAGTGGTTGGGTTAATTTATCCCTTAAATATTGGCCTCTTGAATATCTTGAATTTCAATTGAACGTAGCCAGAGGATTTCATAATTGGACGATTGCCTCTGGAAGTTGGAGCTTTGTTTGTTCGTTTGGTTTCACTTCCTACACTAAGCATGTGGCTGTGCACACCTTTATGGTGACTTCTGGTACTGGGGAATCAAAGCTTCATTCGCTTCTTTGGAGGAGATGATCTTACGCTATACGAAGCACTCAGACTTTGTTAACTGTGTACCATCCAGACAAGACCAGGTGCTTCCCATGGCAGCCTGTTCTTTTCTTAGCTCTCTCATCAATCTAGCCTGTTCCTTCTATTCCTCTTTATACTAGAACTTGTCTTTGAACAAGGAATGTTGTTTTGTCACTGCTAGGTCCCCAGCAATTAGTAATGCCTAGCACATACTAGGTGCTTCCTGAATGTTAATAGGTGATAATCTAGCAGAACAGAAGATAAATCCGCAGGTTGAGATTTAAGCTGTGTGGTATGAACGCTGCATTGGCAAACTTATTAAATCAATTTTGTTAATACAAGTTTAACATATCTTAGTAACTGACTTAGTTCAGGAATCATTTACTGAGTGTCTTCTAGGCCAGACATTGGGGACAGAAAGGTAATAATATATGATCCCTGCCTCATGCACAGGAAGTCTAGTGTGATGGAGGGCACGTGCCAATGGCTGCCATGGAATATGGTGAGCATTAAGATAAAGGGGCACCCTGCATGCCCTTGGAGCACAGAGCACGGTTTGTGTTCTGGGAACATGGGCTTCATGTGAAAACACAATTTAAATTTTCTTTCTTTTTTTTTTTTTTTTTTGAGACAGAGTCTTGCTCTGTGGTCCAGGCTGGAGTACAGTGGTGTGATCTCGGCTCACTGCAACGTGCTTCCCCCAGGTTCAAGCGATTCTCGTGCCTCAGCCTCCCGAGTAGCTGGGATAACAGGTGTGCGCCACCACGCCTGGCTAATTTTTGCATTTATAGTAGAAATGGAGTTTCACCATGCTGACCGGGCTGGTCTTGGACTCCTGACATCAGGTGATCCTCCCACCTCGGCCTTCCAAAGTTCTGGAATTATAGGCATGTATGTATTCATCCTTTTAAATATCTGCGGGTAGAACTTCACTTTAAATGGGTACTAATTAAACTATTGAATGACTTTAGTATGGATTGAATGACTTTGCTTGGGCCTCGTTTTTAATTTCCTTCATTAGAGGGAAAAAAAAAAATGCACGTTGAATATCCCTCATCCAAACTGCTTGGAACCAGAAGTGTCTCAGATTTCTTTACATTTTTGGATTTTTGAATATTTGTATTATACTTGCTGGTTGAGCATCCTGAATTCAAAAATCCAGTCTGAGCTGTTCCAATGAACATTTCGTTGAGCGTCACGTCGGCACTCAAAAGTTGTGGATTTTGGAGTTTCTGGTTAGGGAGACTCATCCTGTATGGGTGCTGGGTTGTTGCAGGAGTTCCGGACCAGAGGTTGGGTGACTAGGCTTTGGTTTTCGCTTTGTTACTAAACAGGCTGTTTTCTTCCATAAGCTCAGCTTTAGATCCCCCGGTTGTCAAAGAAAGGAATGGGCCATCTGATGTTTAAGGCCTCTGTTAGTTCTGACTTGGAGACACCTGGCTTCAGTTCATCTTCCTTAGGAGTGGACAAAGAATATGGGAATTTTGAAATTGTTAGTCAACATCTACAGGGTCGTTGCAGCCTGGTTTTGGGTAAAGGTCATCTTTAGTGAGCCCAGGGAGAAACAGTGGTTTAGCTGTCAGCTGAGAGGGGTAAGCGGTCCTATTAATTTTCCTCTGTGTTCGTGAAAGCATTGTTAAGGGTCACAGCGTTAGTGGAGCAGGCTGGAAAGAGGAGGGGAACTCACTGTTACAGGTTATATTGAATGTCTTTTCAGTCACTAAATGCTTTTTATGATATGCTTTTCAGGATTTCAGTGTGGTATGATTTCTCTGTGTTAAGCACAGGAAATTTAACATCAGCAAAAAAGAATGCTCTTTCTTTTTTTTTTTTCTTTGAGATGGACTTTCGCTCTTGTCACCCAGGCTGGAGTCCAGTGGCGTGATCTCAGCTCACTGCAACCTCGACCTCCTGAGTTCAAGGGATTTTCCTGCCTCAGCCTCCTGTGTAGCTGGAATTACAGGTGCCCGCCAGCATGCCCGGCTAATTTTTGTATTTTTAGTACAGATGGGGCTTTGTCATATTGGCCAGGCTGTTCTTGAACTTCTGACCTCAGGTGATCTTCCTGCCTCGGCTTCCCAAATTGCTGGGATTACAGGCATGCGCCGCCATGCCTGGCCTTGAATGTTCTTTCTATGGGAATCTACAAAAGCCAGCTTTTGAGTCTAGTGGCAGAAAACCTCTTCTTCATTGTTGAGCTGTGCTGTGAGCTTGGAGGGCTTCAAGTCCAGCTGAAAAAGCTGTAGTATTTTATGTCAGTTGGCTGTCTTGGAGAACTTAATGAGCACTGGGCTGGAGTGATACTGTCAGAGTTCATGAGCTGTTTGAGACTCTCAAAGCCTAGATACTGGGGTTGCCCAAATACATTGGCTGGACTCACTATTTCTCTCGGGAGTCGGGGGATGGAAAATGCTGTGGTCTTAACTCTTCTCTTAATTTGACAGTGCTGTTATTAATGGTAAGAATGATTTCATACGGTTGCATTTTGCTTTGTAATTCACAGAGAATTTTAAAATCCGTTATCTGATTTTATTCCCTCAGCAGTTCTGTGAAAAAGGTAGAGCACTTTCATATCTTCTGTTTTCCGGTGATTCTCTTGTGGCTCACAGAAGCTAAGAGCCTTCACCAAGGTCATCGGGTGAATGAGTCGCAGAGCTGGGAGTAGAGGCTCAGGCTTCTAGTGACCCTGTTTCTTCCTTGATAGCACGCTCTGGTGGCGCTATGTTCAGGTAACTGCGCATGCTCGGTTTGGTTTTTGTAAATCCCTGCCCCATTTCGGGGGAGGTTCTTGGGAGGCTTCTATTCGTTTTGGAGCATTGAAGTATCTTGTCCTCTCTCCCTCTTCCAAGATGCATGGCCATTTCTGCAGGCCCCCAGGCTGGCCCTTGTGCATGGGGGCGTCTCCTGCCTCCACGTTGCTTGCACGCCCCCTTCTGAAGGTGCTCTTCCCCGCATGGAGCCCCCTCGTGCTGCCTCTACACTGCAGGCTGTTCGGTAAATGTTCCTAAGTTAGCATCGTTGTTTTCTAGAAATGGGACGGGGTATGGATGCCAAGTTCTTTTCTGTGTGAAGTCTTCGATTCTATCATCTTGCCTTCCCCGTGTGTGCTCCTTGAGGTTGTTGCTGTGCTGCGGTCATCTGTGTTCCCTAGGGTGCCTCCCTTGGAGTCCGGGCCGTAGCAGACATGCAGTCAGTGTTCATGGCCTAAATGAGAGAAAGGCCAACAGAGTCATTAAATCTGGAAAATGACAAGTGAGGGAAAGGAATTTTTATTGAAGGCATGTGAAAAAGAATCTTTTTAGAAAAGTTGACCTGTTTCTCAACTGGAGTTGAATTTCAGCTCAGAAAAACAGCTGTGTGCCCAGAGGGCTTTGGGATTTCAGTTTGTGACAGATGAATTGAATTTGTTGTTGTATGAATGTGCTATCCTTTTGTGGTTTTATTAGGCCTTTCTCCCAAATGGAATCGATTTTTCTATAAAACTCACACTTCCTTTTTGAGAAGTGTAACACTAATTGTATGGGATGGTCTCCCAAAAAATTACCAGCCAGGAACCAAACACGCTGCCTGAGACTCACGGCCCCTGGTTTCTGCCTGTGCAGCTGCAGGGCAGAGAGGCACGCTCGAGCCGAAATCAAGACGCATGTCTGCATCTTCTCTTTCTTGACTGCTGTTTCGTCTCTGAGCTGGCCTGCCTTCAACGTCTAGGAGCTTGGTGGGTGTAGACACATTACGGTATGGAGGAGGGATATGGCGTTGCCACAGCCAGGAGACTCGCTGAAGTCTCTGTTCTCTTCCTGCTCACTGCTCTGACTTTGTACAAGTCACATTTGTAGAGCTGTGCACAGTGGCTTACACCTGTAATCCCAGCACTTTGGGAGGCCGACCTGGGAGAATCTCTTGAGCCCAGAGTTTGGAACCAGTCTGGGCCACATGGTGAAAGCCCATCCCTACAAAAAATAAAAATTAAAAAATTAGCCAGGTGTGGTGGCTCATGCCTGTAATCCCAGCTACTGGAGAGGCTGAGGTGCGAGAATCACTTGAGCCTGGGAAGTCGAGGCTGCAGTGAACCATTATCACGCCACTGCACTCCAGCCTGGTCAGAGCAAGACCTTGTCTCAAAAAAAACAAAAACAAACAAAAACCATGTGTAATAGTGGGAGTAGTTAACTTTTGAAAGTTTAGAGAAGAGTTCCTAAATACCTGTGACCATGGACAACTTACTTAGCCTTTCTCTGCCTTAGTTTCCTCATCTATGAAAAATGAGAGAATATGGTACTGATCTTAAAGGATTTCAACGAGATCCAAATGAGATCAAACTCAGAGACTGGCACCTCGTGAGTGCACACTCAATGTTACTATTTCAACATTTTAGAGGAAAAAGAATGCTAATGGGTCATTATGGCTAAACATAGTCTATCACTGACGTTACTCATGGTATTGGAAGGAACTTGAATTCCTTATTGATAGTGTGATGGAGAAAGTATTTTGGGCATTGGCAGTATTTACTCAAATAACAAAGGACGTGTCTGTCCTAGTCTTGATCTGCATTTTTGTGTGTCTGTGCTCTTTATAGACAATTAAGACATGGAAGCCTGTTTATGGCAAGCTGGCAAATTCAGCAAAACATGGAAAAACCTGTTAGCACAGTTTGCACGTGTGCGGGCACAGAGCAGCCAAATGAACACACACGTTTTCCTGTATTTTAAAACTCTCTGGAAAAAAGAAAAAAGACATTAAACCATTGCCCAGATGGCTTCTAGAGCTAGAACTTTTTCCTTGAAGTACATGAGTATGGCTGTCAGACATCTGAAACCCGAAGCCATCTTACAACATCATTTGGATGCTACCCCCTGCCTGCCCTTTTTTTCCATTTGTAAGAGACAAGGATCCAGGAAGGAAAGCATCAGCTTACAAAGGCTTTCGTTACAATCAATCGTTCATGTTCTTTCTTTTGGTATCTTATTCTCCGTTTACATTTTATTTTTATTTATTTATTTATTTTTTTTGAGACAGATCCTTCCTCTGTCACCCAGGCTGGAGTGCAGTGGCGTGATCTCGGCTCACTCCAAACTCTGCCTCCCAGGTTCAAGTGATTCTTGTGTCTTAGCTTCCTGAGTAACTGGGATTACAGGCGTGTGCCACCACGTCCAGCTAATTTTTATGTTTTTAGTAGAGACAGGGTTTCTCCGTGTTGGTCAGGCTGATCTTGAACTCCTGAACTCAGGTGATCTGCCTGTCTCAGTCTCCCAAAGAGCTGAGAATACAGGTGTTAGCCACCGCGCCTGGCCGCTGTTTCCATTTTGTAACGCTAGCATCACCCTACGCGCTAGCATCACCCCAGTGTAGGGTGGCTAGGGGTATTCTTCTTTCCTGTTTCCTGGTGTATTTTCCTCTACAGTATTAATCTTTAACATACTTTTTGATAGTCTGTCTCTACCTAGAAAAATATGTGTTCCCTGTTATATCACCAGTGCCTGGCACATAGATAGTCAATATTTGTTGAATGAATGAATGAATGAATGAATGGGCTGAAAGAACCTTATTCTTCTTTCTTCTGTCCCTTCACACCAAATGCTTTTGGAAAATGCTATGTGAACAGGGATCATAAGCAGGAGAGGTTACACACATGGCTGTGGGATAGCCCATGATCCTCAGATACTTGTCTGGAAAGAGGTGGAGTACTTGAGTAGAAATGATACAAGATAATTTCTTCAGAAAATCAGCCAAGTGTCATAGCTTTTCACAGTGATGTTCGCGTATGTGTGTATGAAGAGCTGTCGTGGCCTAGAATCACGGGCCTTTAGATCCCTTGTACAGATAGAAAAATAAAGGCCAAGGCCCAGGAGTGCTGCAGGCCACCGAGATAGAGTCCCTCTCTGCCCTTCTCAGTGTCCGGTCACTTCTCACTGCACTCCCCTCTTTACTGCTAAAGCCACTTTCCCTGACTCTGAATGTGTAACCACGAGGGAGAAAATGTCCTCCAGGCTCACAGTATGTGGAGAAAAAGCCCAGCAGCTGAAAATAATGTTCACAAAGTTTGTACTTAGAAAAAGTGGCCATTTCTATCATGTCTTTAAATTTCCCTGTTTCTCATACATTTTATAAACAAGACATTAGAAGGAGATTCGGGAACAGCAACTTTAGAACAAGGGGGAAATAATCAAACCTAGAGCATTTCAGTTTCTGTTTTCTTCTCAGTTTAGGGCTGAGGCACTTTAGCTTCCTGTCTAAGGGACTACTCAAATCTGATTAGAAGCTATTGTGGGCTGGTAATTATCCATAATTTTAGGAAGACAGATGCAGCACCAACTCTGTTCTCCAATAACAGGCTTATTAATTTTAAATTTGCATGGCAGGAGAATCAGATGGCGAGGTGGGATAAGTGTTCAGATGCTTGGTCATGGATAGCTTTTTACTTCCACGTATCACATGGGGATTTGGGACCGGGGAAGCCCGCTGAGAACTGATGATTGTCTGTCCCCTAACCAACTGGGTTCTTTTTCATCCTGAGCTCAGAAAGATTGCTCCTACTGCAGCCAGGGAAGACAGGTTGTTGACTGGTTAGAAATCATGGCAGGTTATTTTCTCCACCCGCAGTTCGCAGTTGGAAAGCAGAGCTATCAAAAAATTATCTTCTCTATTGTATTTCAAATCTGGGTGTTTAAAAAATTATATAAGCAAATTAAGCATTTCTTGGATGGTAGCTGTGTGTGTTCTTGATGCGAATGAGAGGTGCATTCCCTTGTAAAATCCCTGGGACTTTATAGGAGGATGTGAGCCTTAGAACAGAAGTTGGTTTTCTAGATGATCCTGTAGACATGATGCTGAGCACTAGACAAAGATGTTGATTGAAGTGATTTAAAAAAATTTTGTCTGAGTTCAGATTTTACACCAATATTTAGAAAATCTGCAAAAGGACTTGGAGGAATGTTCTCAGGCATCCAGTTCAGCCCACTGCGCACATTGTCATAAAATCCGAGTGTGTGTACAGGGAGACGCATTCCTTTCTGTTCTCATCACAGGTCCTTCCCTGGCTCTGCACCTGCCTGTCATGCACGTCCGTGTGAGAAGACCACCAAACAGGCTTTGTGTGAACAATAAAGTTTTTTAATCACCTGGGTGCAGGCGGGCTGAGTCCGAGAGAGTCAGGGAAGGGAGATAAGGGTGGGGCCGTGAGATAGGATTTGGGAAGGTAAACGAAAATTACAGTCAAAGGAGGGTTGTTCTTTGGTGGGCAGGAGTGGGGGGTCACAAGGTGCTCAGCGGGGGAGCTTTTTGAGCCAGGATGAGCCAGGAAAAGGAATTTCACAAGATAATATAATCGCTTAAGGCAAGAACCGGTCATTTTCACTTCTTTTGTGGTAGAATGTCATCAGTTAAGGTGAGACAGGGCATTTGCACTTCTTTTGTGATTCTTCAGTTACTTCAGGTCATCTGGGTGTATACATGCAAGTCACAGGGGATGCGATGGCTTGGCTTGGTCTCAGAAGCATGACATTGTCCTCTTCCCGACCTTCCCTACCTTTTCCCTCCTGTGCGGTTCTCTCACAAAGTGTATGGCCTCAGCCACAGATTCTCTGCAGCTGCATCAGACTGTGGCGACAGGCATGGTGGCTCCTGCAGGGCCTGCTGTTCCCACGGAGCCCAGTCTTGCTTGCCGCTGCAACCTGGTCACCATTTTGCACCGAAAGTATGTAATTCTACAGAATGAGAGCCAACATGCTGGGAATGGAGGCGTCTTTATCACGGTGCTCTGCATATTTTAATCTTGGGTGGAAAGTATGGAAAAGTATGTGACACCTGTGGTTTGATGCCAGAAGGACGTTGTGAACTTGAGGTGGACTGAGGATGTTCAGGTGCAACAGGCATCCCGGCTTCATTAAATGAGACTTCTCCATCTCCCTGCCAGGCACGCACAGGTGTATGGCCACATCTTATGTGTTATCCTTATCTAGAGTGCGCCTTGTCGTCATGCTTAAAGTTCCATGATGATATTCTGCCTCATAGAGTAGGTCCCAAACCACATTCAACACAGAAATGTACTCTTGCTATTCTACATAGAAAGTGCTTTCATATACCAAGTGGGAGAGCAGTCCTAAAATCTGGGCTGGAATCGCAGAAGGAAGGCATTGGAAAGCAACAGATTCCCTAGTCCAAAGCTGATTTTTGATGAACCTAGAAACAGGACCAAGAGAAGTGAATTTGCCTAAGGCCCTAACAGTGTCTCACGGTAGCATTTGAACCTAACAGTTTCTTGACCTATTTCTTTAAATGATTAGTCATGCTTCCTCTGATTCCTATAAACGTATTCCTCATTCATTCTTCTGTTTCAGTGAATTATTGCAGTGCTACCACGTAACAGTATTTGAGTCAAAATGTGGCAGTGTTTATCCTTTTCCAAGGTTTTTAGTTGCACAGTTTGTCAAAGTTGTGCTTACAGTTTCTTGTTGGTTGCAAGGTGTCCTTTCAGAAGCCAATTGTGTGGTGTATTTACGTTGATTGTTGGAGGTAGCTTGGTTAGAACCTACTTCGAGTGTCTGGTGTGGGCCTGGGGGACAGTGACAACTGCCCGCTTCATGGGCAGAGATGAAGTAATTGCTTCCTGGGAACTACCATCCTCCTGGCCACACTCTCTAGCCCATTTCATTTGTGTTGGTTTCCTTGGCATCTGCATGGTTCTGGCTTCATGTGAGTCTCATTTATTTTAGCATATGACTTCAGGCTGTGGGGAAGAATGGCCATTTTAGCACAGAGATGCACACAAAGGAACAACTGGCTAAATGTGTGTGAAGACATTCTTGGGGGGGGGGGTTATTTCTTTTATTCTGTAACAGGCAGTTTGGGAAGCATTCTGGACATGTGGCCTGCGCTGTCACAGTTCCTCCCTGCAGGATCGCAGATGTTTGGAGATTGTAGTGATAACTGTTATCATTGAGAATGTCATTCTCACAGGCTCTAATAAGTCAGGATTTATTCAGTGTTAATTTGTTAAAGACAACTGTGTTTCTAGCCAAATCCATGGGAGACGTTTCTCCTGGCAGTGTTGCTGTGGGTATTCCCGTGGCTTAGTCTTAGGGGAGCACACGCCTTTGAATACTGCTGAAGCTGTGAGTACCCAAAGCGCACCGGAGTACTTTTGCCATACGGGGTGTTAGTCACTGATACACGTCTCAGTCAGACCTGATGGATTCTTGACCCCTTCCTTTTTTAATTTTTTAATTTTTATTTATTTATTATTTTTTTTAAGAGCACAACCCCTCAGGTGGCCACCATGAATCTCTGGTGTTTTCAGTTGGCTGCAGCCTATTTGTCATCTGTGGTTCAAACATACTCGAAGCCTGATGATGCTTGCCTCTGTTGTTCTTCTGCTGTGTGACCTCCGTGCCCGCAGGGTTCAAGACTGTAAGAGCTGGGAGCCACCTTCACAACTACCAGGGTTTCCGGAACCTCCTTTATCTACTCCTGGGGATGGAAGAGATGTCATCAGAGGCAGAGGCCTATTAGGTTTACATGCCATTGATAAAGAATGAGGTTTTCTTTTATGTAAGGGGAGCTTCTTATAACGTGCTTTACTAGGGTAAAGAAGCTTTTGAGGTTTGCTTTCTCTGGAAAGATAATTTGTGATCCTGCAGTTGTTTTCAACAAAAATATAATTTGCATACCAGTGCATGTTGTATTACTGAGCACTGGCTGACAAATGGTTCTTAACTCGTCATTCACTCCGCCACTGTTTCTTGAATGGCATATGTGTGCCAGCTGTAGTAGGAACTTGCTAGGCTCTAGGACTAACCCTTATGAAATAGGGGTCCTGGGGGAAGCAAATGCATATAACTATAAACATTTGAGGGGATATCAGAGGGGGTGCCTATAGGTGCAAAACTTCGTTCATTCATTGCCCCATCTAGGAGGTTTTGTGTCTTAGCAGCGTGTTCCATAGCAACACATCCCTCTATCAAAATATTCATCATATTATTTTGAAATTCTCTGCTTAGGTATGTGTTTTTCCGACTAAGTTTAGAACTGGTTAAGGACAGGCTATGGCGTATGTATTATATATATCTACACACACACACATATTTATATATACACATTACCATTTTAAATATACAATATATATTTATATATGTACACACATATATATTTCTTCCTCTCTATACATACACACCATACACATATATATATATACACACACACACACACACACTTCTTCTGCCAAGCACAGAAAGTCAAAACTCGGCAAGGGTTCTTTTAGTGTTCATGAAAAAATAGGTGTGTTAGTTGAGAGCGTCCTTAAGTTGCCAGGGGAAAGACAGGATGGATTCACAAAGGGAGATAGTGTGTTTTTTTTTTCTTTGTTTAACTCTTGAATTCCAAATAATTCTGACTTATGGAAAAGTTGTAAAAATAGTATAGAGAATTCCCATATACTCTTCCCTCAGATTCCCCAAACATTTCACCCCATTTGTACTTTCTCTCTCTGTGGATATAATTTTTTTTTTTTTTCTGAAATGTTTGAGAGTGGAAGGTAGAATGCAGAGCAGGGTGAAAGGCGGAAGGAGAGAGGTGGGTTGGGAGTCTTTTTATTTTTTTTAACCTTCTAAGATGGAATTTCGCTCTTGTCATCCAAGCTGGAGTGCAATGGCACAATCTCGGCTCACTCTAACCTCTGCCTTCTGAGTTCAAGTGATTCTCCTGCTTCAGTCTCCCGGATAGCTGGGATTACAGGCGCCCACCACCATGCTCGGCTAATTTTTTATATTTTTAGTAGAGGGGTTTCACCATGTTGGTCAGGCTGGTCTTGAGCTCCTGACCTCTGATGATCCACCTGCCTTGGCCTACCAAAGTGCTGGGATTATAGGCGTGAGCCAGTGTGCCTGGCGATTGGGAGGCTTTTGCAGTAACCCAGAGCGCTATGATGAGGGCTGGACCTGGTTGGAAATGATGAGGAAGGTGGGAAGTGGTTAGGTCTGGCATATATTTTGAAAGGAGAGTTTAAATGGGTTGGATGACAAGAGAGAGAAAAAGAAGTTTTAAGGATGATGTCAAGGATTTTGGCCTGAGTAACTGGAAGACTAGAGATGCTGTTATTGGGATTGGGAAGACTATGGGAGGAGTGGGTTATAGCAGGGGGAATCAAAAGTGTGTTTTCGGCATGCTAAATTTGAGGTCCAAAAAGGGATGTGAAGAAGTGTTGGCTGGGCACCGTGGCTCACGCCTGTAATTCCAGCACTTTGGGAGGCTGAGGCGGGCAGATCACCTGAGGTCAAGAGTTCGAGACTAGCCTGATAATTATTAAAATCGATGATTGATGTTTACTAATTAATCATATTATTGCTTCTAATACTGCAGGGGTGAACACCTACCTGTGATGTTGTTCCTAATATCTAGGGACAGAGAGCATTTTAGTTTTAATACCACAGTAGGTGTACACTCACCCTGTGACACTGATCCTAGTATTGAGAGGGGTAGAATATGACGTGGCTCCCAACATAACAATGAATGGACAGCCACCCGGTGATATTGCTCCTAATATTCACAGAAGAAGCATATGATATTACTCCCAATATCCCAGGGAGGGTACAGCTCTTCTGTGATATGGTTCCTAGTATCTGGAGGGGGAGAGGATGATAATAATTCCAGTATCGCAGGCTGTCTTCACCCACCCTGTGATATTGTTATTAATATCCTGGAAGGGAGAGGATGATATGACTCCCCATAGAGCAGGAGGCTTACACCCAGCCTGGGATATTGTTCTTAATATCCATGGAGAGGAGAGGCTGATATTACTCCCAATATGGCAGGGGGTGTACATCCACCCTGTGATATTCTTCTTAATATTCCAAGGCTGAGAGGTTGATATTACTCCTAGTATTGCAGACACCGTACACCGCCGTGTGATACTCTTCCTGATATCTGGAAGGGGAGATGGTATTAATCCCCATATCGCAGGAGGTGAACATGTACTCTGTCATATCTTTCCTAGTATGCAGGGAGAGAGAGGATAATATTATTCCCAATATTGCAGAAGATGTACACGCCCCCCCCCATGATATTGTCCTTAATATTCCAAGACACAGAAGACGATGTTACTCCCAATATCACAGAAAGTGTACATCCCCCAGTGATGTTGTTCCCATGATCCAGGAGGAAAGAGGATGATATGCCTTTCAACCCTTGCACCCTGCAATGCTGTCACCCTGCAACACCGACACCAGCTCAACCTGACATGGGCCCAGAGGTGCTGGCTGGGGGTGTTCATTGCTTCTCTTTTCTCCCTTGGTAGACTCAGTAGAGGAAACTGAGACCGAGCAGCCGCAGGAACAAGGTAGGTTTTGCCCGTGGCTCAGGCTTCCTCTGGTTATGAGCTGGGCCTTGGAGTAACGCCGGGGGAGGGGACAGAGGTGAGTACAGTGGGCATTGGATGCGGCTGTCACACCTCTGTGGTGTGGGCCGGGGACTTGAGGGACATCGCTTGAGGTGGGCCTGAACCTCCCGTCCACTCTGGCACTGGAGGCTGTGGGGTCCCACACTTCTTCCAATGAACGTGCTGACCCCCGCCTGGTCCCCGACCGAGGTGGGGCATCCTTTCCACTGCTGGGGCCCACATGTAGTTGTGGGTTCCTTTTTCATGACCTGGAGAAGCTGCAGTTCACCCTGTGCTCTGCCTCAGAGATGGGAGGCCACACAGCCCTCAGCGGGTAGCAGAATTCAGAGCCTTAGGTTGCAGGGGCCTCAACTGAGGTCCCTGAAGGGTCTGCTCCTTCCTGAGGGGCTGATTCAGGGAGGCCCTCCCGTCTCCCCTCTGCGGCTCTGTCTCTTCCCCTCACACAGGGTCCGCATGTGGACAGCCTGGTGATGTGGATGCACCAAGGGCCCTTGGAAGTTCCCGGGGAATGGGATCCATCCCAGTACATTTGGGATGCAGGCACAAGGTCCCAGAGGAGGCCCGGGAAGCCAGTGCGGAAGGGAAGGCTGTTGTAGGTTTGCCTTGGGGAGGGGGTGGTTCCACCCTCTGCCAAAGTCTCTGGAGCAAAGGCACGTGGCTCTCCAGCTGCCCCGGAGGCCAGGGTAGTGGCTGGGAGGGGCTGTGTGCCTCTGCCGGGTCGGGAAGATTTCTTAGCTAATCTAGTGTTGTCAGGTCACATTAGCCTCTAAATCATATTTATTTATTTTTTTAATTCCAAGGCTTTACAGTTGAATAAGGAGACAGTTTGTATTGAAAATAGTTTTTACATGTGAGCTTGAAACAGAGAGTCTGTTTAAATCTAGTTTTTTCCTTCCCATTAATGCCTCCTTTCATCCCAGGTTTTCCAACAGGAAATGCGCTTGTTTGCTCACCTCTGGGAGGGGGCTTTGGCTAGGAATCCACCAAAGCCAGCAGGCACCAGTGGGCTGCTTGAGCAGTCTGGCCTTTGTTAACCCTTTAGGAACCGTGGGCTTCAGGTTTTCAGACCATCCAAGGTGAAGGTGGTCACAGGGGCCTAGAAGCTTTCCCATCCTTCCTGCAGGGATGGTCCGTTTCCCTGCACGGAGCTGGGTACATGGGTACAACACCCCTGTCCTGTGCCGTCGGTGGCTTTACCAATTTTGCATAGCATCTTTTGAGCTGATCAATAGCTCTGATTGACTGTTGAGGATTTCATGGATTCCTGTACCCCACCGGGGGGCCCAATATGCTGACAAAAGTTACATTTGTAGTTGTAGTGCTGCATATACATGGGTCCAGTTAGAAGGCTTTGATTGTATCTAAAGGGAAAGGCGTCTCTGAGGGATCACTGAGCTGGCATAGTCTCCTAAAACCATGCTATCAGGTGGGCGACAAAGCAGGACAGGAGGGTGATTTTGTAGGAGAGTCAATTTTGTAGGAGAGTGATTTTGTAGGTGATTTTGTAGCAGGGCCACGGGCCTGCGTGTTCTCTGTGTCCCCGGAGTTCATACGTGCTCCAGACCCTGGGTTTGCATTGCGCATAATTCTCAAGGGCTCATGGCAAGCTGCGCCAGGGACACAGAGGACGGGAATGCGGGGATCCTGCCCCAAGTGGACCAAGGACTCACTGTTGGACTCTAATCTGTCTAGGTGTTTTTGTGACTTGCAGAAATACCTCCACCTTGCCTGGGCCTGGAGCCACGGGAGACCCTGCCGAAGGTGAAGAATGTTCTGGAACAATGCAAGACCTGCCCAGGCTGCCCCCAGGAGCCAGCGTCCTGGGGTCTCTGTGTAGCATCCAGCAACGTGAGCTTGCAGGACCCCGAGGAGCCCTCCTTCTGCTTGGAAGCTGAGGACAACTGGGAGGATCCAGAAGCCATGAGCTCACTGCTGCTGTTCCTGAACAGCTCTGGATTCAAGGCCAGCTTCTGTGGCCTGTACAACCTGGCGCTGCCATGGCTGAGCAGCATGTTCAGCAGCTTTAGCGACGAGGAGGAGCTGACTGGGTGCCTGGCACAGGCCCGAGGGGCGGCCAAGAAAGGTGGCCTCCTCATGGCCCTGGCCAGGCTCTGCTTCCTTCTGGGGCGGCTGTGCAGCAGGAGGCTCAAGCTGTCCCAGGCCCGGGTGTACTTGGAGGAAACACTGGGGGCCCTGGAGGGCAGCTTCGGGGACCTGTTCCTGGTGGTGGCTGTGTACGCCAACCTGGCCAGCATTTACTGGAAGCAGAACCAGGAGAAGTGTACACAGGTGGTTCCCAAAGCCATGGCCCTGCTCCTGGGGACGCCTGGCCACATCTGTAGCACCGAGGCGGATGGGGAGCTCCTGCAGCTGGTGCTGCAGTGGGCGGTGGGTGGCCAGAGCCAGCAGGCCTAGGCCCGGGCCTGCTTCCTGCTGGCCAGGCACCACGTGCACCTCAAGCAGCCTGAGGAGGCCCTGCCCTTCCTAGAGCAGCTGTTGTTTTTGCACAGGGACTTGGGAGCCCCAGACGCTGCGTGGCTCTCACACTGCTGCCCACTCCTGGCTGACATCTACAGCCGCGAGTGCCTGCCCCACCTGGTGCTGAGCTGTGTCAAGGTGGCCTCATTGAGGACACAGGACTCGCTGGCTGGTTCGCTGAGGAACGTGAAGCTGGTGCTCCAGAACGCCCTCCAGCCCCAGAGCCTCCCCACCCAGACTTCCCACTACCTCAGGCGAGCGCTGGCCTCCCTAACCCCGGGCACAGGCCAGGCGCTGCGCGGCCTTCTCCACGCCAGCCTGGCCCAACCGTACAGCCACCATGGCTACCATGGCCCAGCCATCACCTTCATGACGCAGGCGGTGGAAGCCAGTGCTGTTGCCGGAGTACGTGCCATCGTGGACTTCCTGGTGGCCCTGGCCTGGCTGCATGTGCTTCATAGGCAGAGCCTGGTGGCCCTGAACATCCTGCAGTCTGTCCAGGATGCAGTGGTGGTCAGCGAGGACCAGGAGGGTGTGATTGCCAACATTGGTGGCCGTGGCTCTGAAGAGGACGGGCCAGACGAGGCAGGCAGCCGAGGGCTACTACCACGCCCTACGGGTGGCTTGGCACCTGGGCCAGCGGAGGAACCAGGCAGTGGTGCTGGCCAGCTTTGGGACCTTGTGCCTGCACGCGGGTGCCAGCAGGCTGGCCCAGCACTACCTCCTGGAGGCTGTACGTCTGTTCTCGAGGCTTCCGTGTGGGGAGTGTGGCCGAGACTTCACCCACATACTCCTGGGCTACCTCTTCACCCGCCAGGGCCCGGCCCAGCAGTGCAAGGGCTACTACGAGTGGGCCCTTCTGGTCGCCGTGGAGATGGACCACGTGGAGAGTGAGTGCCCCAGTTCCTCCTGTGCGCCTTCTGGGGCCACTTGGGTCAGGGCACACCTGGGGTTTGTGATTCGGAAACAAGTGGTGGTTTTTCCACCATCGAAAGCGCTGAGTTATGGCCAGCAGCAGATGTTGGCAAACGCCCTGGAGACAGGCCGTTCCCATGTAGGGCCAGGCCCTCTGTACCCTACTGAGGCAGGCAGCTCTTCCTGGTTTGCCCAGGGACCATCCTGCCTTGAGCACGGAAAGTCCTGCGTGCTGGGAATCCCTAGACATAACCCTGGGATCAAGGCATGTTGTGCTGAGCTAGGACTTGGGGCCCCTCCATGAGCCAGGCCCTGAATGCCAGTTCTTGTGCCTGTGTTTGCTTGGTATCTCGGGAACCCTGTGCACCGGTCATCCCACTTCACAGAGGACGCAGGGGCGGGTGATTGGCCAAAGCCACAGAGCAGTTCACGCAAAAGCAGCTCGTGCTGAGTGTGCCAGGCCCCACCCACAAAAGGGGCTTGTGGGGTCCTCGGGAGGGAGGTGCTGAGCGTGGGAATTTGAGCTTCAGGCCAGAGAAGCCACAAAAGGGTGAGTGGCGTGATGGCGGGGCAGAACTTGGCCCCGGGTTAGGGAAGCCTCTTTAGTCTGGGACCAGAGGGTTGAGAGGATTTAGTCAAGTAATAGGTGTGGATGAGGGGCTGGTGGTGTAGCCTGTATGAAGGCCCAGGGGTGAGCGAGTGGGGGTGAGTCAGCGAGGATGGGTGGGGTGTGAGTGGTGGTGAGTGAGTGGGAGTGTGAGTGGGGGTGAGTGAACAGGGCTTATGCAGGGAGGTGCAGAGTTGGGAGGGGGTGGGTTGAGTGCTGGATGGTGAGAAGCTCTTCTGGAGAGCTAAGCAGGGCCTGGGGCCTCAGGCTGTGGCTTCGCCTTTTCCCCAAGAGCACTGGGGAGCCATGGAGTGCTATCGAACAGTCAGTGCAGACCGAGCAGTGAATGGACAGTAGCTGGGCAGGGCTGTCCGAAATCTAGGCCGCAGAGAATAGATGAGGAAGTTGAGGATACTGTTGAGTCCCCTCTGCCTTACAGTGCTTTGTCATGGCATAGTGACACCACTCAGAGGTGCCTCCTGTGGCCTGGACCAGAGCTCCAGGGGCTGTGCCCAAATATGAATCTGCTCATTTCCCAGCACAGGCCTGGCACCCACTCTTGGCCCTAGGAGTGATGAGATTTTGGAAAGGACCGTGTGAAGGGGCCCCGGTCCCACACATCTGCCCAAGGAAGGTTGGGGGGTTCAGACCCAGGCTTCTTCCCCAGGGACATTCTCTGAATGGAAGGAGACCCTCCAGGAACCCAGCTCCCCAGCCCCCACTGCAGCCTCCAGTGGCTCCTGGCACAATAGCCTGTGGCACCTCCTCCTACGAGGCCCTCCCCTGGGTGCTGGGGGATTCAGACTTGGAAATGCAGGCCAGGGAACGGGGATCATGCTTCCCTGTCTCCCCACCCTGAGCTGAACGGTCCGGGAGACCGAGGGCGGGGCTGATACCCCACATGCTTCCTTGGGGTCATTTTTGAGTCACTTTCAGTAGTTTGTGTCCTTCTAGGAGTTTGGCTGTTGTGTCTAGATGGTCTGGCTTCTTGGTGTACAATTGTTCGTAGTGTTTTCATGGAATCCTTTTATTTCTGTCAGGTCGGCAATCATGTTTCCTCTTTCATTTCTGATTTTAGAAACTTGGGTTTGTAATTGTTTGTTTATTTTTATTAGAGATGGGGTCTCATCATGTTCTCCCAGGGGGGTCTTGAATGCTGGCCTCAGCGATCCTTCCCCCTCGGCCTCACAAAGTGCTGGGATGACAGGCGTGAGCCATGGTGCTCAGTCTCTGATTTTAGTCGTTTGTGCCCCATCTTTGTTTTCTTGGTCAGTCTGGTGAAAGATTTGTCACTTTTGTTATTATTTTCAAAAAACCCACTTTTGGTTCTGTTGATTATCTCTTTTGTTTTTCCATTCTCTCTATTTTTACTTCCCATTTCCACTCTCACATTTATTATGGTCTTCCTTTTATTCACTTTGGGTTTAGTTCATTTTCTAGTTTCTCAAGGTGGAAAGTTAGGCTTTTGATTTAAGATTTTTTTTCTTTCTTTGAATGTAGACATTTACAGTTATAAATTTCCCTTTCAGCACTGCCTTAGCTACATCTTGGTGTTTTTGATACACTGTGCTTTTTTTTTTTTTTTTTTTTTTTTTTTTTTTAAGTTTTGCTCTATTGCCCAGGCTGGGGTGCAGTGGTGCAATCTTGGCTCACTGCAACTTCTACCCAGGTTCAAGTCATTCTCATGCCTCAGCCTCCTGAGTAGCTGGAATTACAGATGTGCACCGCCACACCCGGCTAATTTTTGTATTTTTTTTTTTATAGAGACAGGGTTTCACCATGTTTCCCAGGCTGATCTCAAACTCCTGGACTCAAGCGATCCTCCCGCCTCGGCCTCCCACAGTGCTGGGATGAGAGGTGTGAGCCACCGTGCTGGCCCGGGCTGTGCATTTGTTTGTATTCTTTTCAAATTAATTTTCAGTTTCCCTGGTGGTCTCTTCTTTGACTCACTGGTTGTTTAGGAGTGTGTAGTTTTCACATATTTTTGAATTTCCCACATTTCCTTGACTGTCGATTTCCAGTTTCATGCCAATACAGCTGAAGAACACCTCTGCTTTGGTCTCAGTCCTTCTCCCTTCACTGAGGCTCATTTTGTGGCCTGGCACATGGTCTGTCATGGGGAATGTCCCATGGGCGCTCAAGAGGACTGTGTATTCAGCTGTTGTTGGGGGGCGTGTGTGACAGATGTCCATTCGGCGTACCTGGTTTCCTTTGTTAATCTTCGGAATGTTTCTGACACTAGAAAATCAGAAGCTTTCCACTGTTCCCAGCGCCCTGGCTTTGGGAGAGGCCAGCGAACCTGTGGGTTTGGAGCTTTGTTGCATGAGAGAAGCATGTGTGGAAATGCCAGGGGCCGGCTTTGAACCCCATTCCCCCAACATGATGCCGTGTGTGGCAGACGTGATGCTTGGCTTTGCTCTCTCAGGGTTCCATCTGCGACAGGGGCTATTTGTGTCCCTGGTCTCATCATCTCAGGCTGAAGGTGGCCCTGGTCCTGGCCAGAGGGGCTTTGTGAAGCAGAAATAGATGGCCTGGTGCAGGGGCCGAGCCTGGCCAGAACCTCGGCCCTGGGAGTTGTAAAGAAGGCCGGCCTGTACCATGAGCATGTGCACCAAGCTGTGCCCATGTCACGGTGTGCTCGGCGCCTGCCCTTGCACAGGTGCATGGCCTGTCTGAGCCCAGGCTCCCTGCCTATGGGGCCCAGGTTCACAGAGGTGTGAAAGAGACAAGCACAGAGCAGGGGCCTCTGAACCCAGCCAGCCTCGCTTCGATGCTGGGAGGCTGACGTCTTCCATTTTGTCTTCTGCCCAGGCCAGCTGCGGGCCGTCCAGCGGCTGTGCTGCTTCTACAGCGTCGTCATGCCCAGCGAGACCCAGTGTGTCATCTACCACGAGTTCCAGCTCTCCCTTGCCCGCAAGGTGGCCGACCAGGTGCTGGAGAGGGCAGCTCCTGGAGACCACCAGTCAGCTCTACCTGTCCCTGGGCACCTAGTGGTGAGGACTGGCTTTGCAGTGGTGGGGGTGTGGAGGGGTGCAAGGGGGTAGGGGTGGCAGGGAGGGGGGCACAGGGAAGCTGGCCCAGGGCCTCCTCAGCCCCTTTCCTTTGGATCATTTGGTTCCTTGGCATCAGATGCTTTGAGCTGGTGGGTCTGGGGTCATCCCAGGGCTGCTGCTGGCTTGTGAGTCCCAGCTTGAGTCTCCCTTGTTGGGTCAAAGGTCATCTCAACCCCAGCAGAGGCAGTACGTGCACGTGCACTCTGGGCTGTTCTTCCTACTATGGTGGCCTTTGTCATCTGACCTCTGCCTGCCCCGAGTCTTCACTCCTGGCCTTCATCTGTCCCTTTAAATGTGACCACAGCAGCCACCTGTGGCTTCTCTCCCACAGAAGACAGAGCCAATTGTGTCACCTGCTTCCCCGGGGCAGGGTTTCAAGGTCTCACGTCCCATATGTGGCCCACTCGGCTTCCCCCGAGCATGCTGACCTGGTGGGGTAACCATGGCCCTGGCCACCCCACCCACAGGGCCTGTTGACATTGCTGCTGTCACAGCCCCTCAAGTGTTGGACTTACTGAGAGAGCAGGGAAGGGGCCAGATTCCATGGGGACCCGGGAGACTGGCTCCAGTCTTGGCCTCAGGTTCACAGAAGGAAAATGGGCCAGTGTGCTAGAGCCATGCTTCTCAAAGTGTAGTCCCTGGACCAGCAGAGCAGCATCCATGTCACCTAGGAGCCTGTGGCAAGTGGGAGTTCTAGGGCCTGCCCCAGGCCTGTGGAGCCAGAAGTTCTGGGGGCAGGGCCAGCAAGCTATAAGGACAGGCCTCCGGGTGACTGATGCCTGCACACCTTGAGAACCATCGGCCTAGATAGCCTCTGAACACTAACGGCTCCTGGTGCGTTTGGAGAAGACACAGGCCATGTCTGGGAGGCAGGGGAGATGGACTAGCACACTCTTCCTGCCACAGAGCAGCATGATGCTCGATTCCCTCAGAAGGATGTCCTTCATCTTTTCCATGCCGTGTGTGTTCACCCTGGCCCTCCCAGCAGCCTGGGAAGGGCAGAACACTGCACACACAAGAGGGCCGTTCCCAGTCCCCACATTCCAGATTCATCTGTCACCAGACCCACGAGAGGAGGCAGACTGGTTCCAGGAGGATGAGAGCCCTTGTTCTGACACCTGTGTCTGATTCCAGTGATTCCAGGGCCTACAAATCCTCTCTGGACTACACCAAACGAAGTCTGGGAATTTTCATTGACCTCCAGAAGAAAGAGAAGGAGGCACATGCCTGGCTGCAAGCAGGGAAGATCTATTACATCCTGCGACAGAGCGAGCTGGTGGACCTGTACATCCAGGTGAGTGGCAAGGGATGCAGGACGACCCCTGTGCTGTTCACTCTCTGTCCATCCACCCATCCATTCATCCTTCCATCATCTATTTACCTGTTCATCCTTCCATCCATCCATCCATCATCCATCCATCTGTCCTTTCATCCATCCATCATTCATCCATCCTTTTATCATCCATCTATTCACCCGTCTATCCATCCATTCACCTGTCCATCCACCCATCCATTCATCCTTCCGTCATCTATCTATTTACCTGTTCATCCTTCCATCCATCCATCCACCATCCATCCATCCATTCTTCCATCATCTTCCCATACACCTGTGGGTCCTTCCATTCACCCATCCATCATCCATCCATCCATCATCCATCCTTCCGTCCATCCATCCATCATTTATCCATCAATCCCTTCGTCCATCCATCCCTCCATCATCCATCCATCTGTCCATCCATCCATCCATCATCCATCCACCTGTTCATCCTTCCATCCATCCATCATCCATCCATCCATCCATCCATTCTTCCATCATCTTCCCATACACCTGTGGGTCCATCCATCCATCCATCCATCCATCCATCCATCCATCCTTCCATCATCCATCCATTCATCTGTTCGTCTTTCCACCCATCCATCATCCATCCATCCATCATCCATCATCCATCCATCTTTTTATCCATCCATTCACCTGTTCATCCATCCTTCCATCCATCTTTCCATCATCGATCCAACTGTTCATCCTTCTATCCATCCATCCATCCATCATTCATTAATCTATTCACTTCTTCATCCATCCATTCACCTGTTCGTCCATCCATTCATCCATCCTTCCATCCTTCCATCCATCCATCCTTTCATCCATCTTTCCATCCATCTTTCCATTATCCATCCATTCAGCTGTTCATCCTTCTATCCATTCAACCATCTTCCATCCATCCATGATCCATCCATTCACCTGTCCATCTATTCATTCATCATTCATCTTTTTATCATCCATCCATTCACCCGTCCATCCATCCATTCATTCACCCGTCCATCCATCCATTCATCTGTTCATCCATGCCTCCATCCATCCTTCCATCATCCATCCATTCACCTCTTCATTCTTCCATCCATCCATCCTTTCATCATCCATCCACTCGCCTGCTCATCCTTCCATCCATCCATCCATCCATCATCCATCCATCCATTCTTCCATCATCCATGCATTCATCTGTTCGTCCTTCCATCAATCCATCCATCCATTTATCCATCCATCCATTTATCCATCCATCCATCCATCATCCATCATCCAACTGTCCATTCATCCATCCATCATTCATCCATCCTTTTATCATCCATCCATTCACCCATGTATCCATCCATTCACTTTTTCATCCATCCATCCATCCATCCATTCTTCCATCATCCATGCATTCATCTGTTCATCCTTCCATCAGTCCATCTTTCCATTTATCCATCCATGCATCCATCATCCTTTCGTGTCCATTATTCCATCCATCATTCATCCATCCTTTTATCATCCATCCATTCACCCGTGTATCCATCCATTCACTTTTTCATCTGTACATCCATCCATCCATTCATCCTTCCATCATCTATCCATCCTTCCATCATCCATCCATCCTTCCATCCATCCATCCATCCATTCATTATGCATGCATCCATCATCCATACTTCATCATCCATCCACTTGCCTCCTGTTCATCCTTCCATCCATCATTCATCCATCTATCCATTCATCCATCCATCATTCATCCATCCTTTTATCATCCACCCATTCACCCGTCTATCCATCCATTCATCTGTTCATCCATCCATCCGTCCATTCATCCTTCCATCATCCGTCCATTCACTTGTTCATCCTTCCATCCATCAATCATCCATCCATCCATCCATCCATCCATCCATCCATCCATCCATCATCTATCATCCATCATCCATCCATTTATCCATCCATCCATCATCCATCCATACTTCCATCATCCATCCATTCACCTGTTCATCCTTCCATCCATCCATCATCCATCCATTCATCCACCCATCCATTCATCCACCCATCCATCATCCATCCACCCATCCATTCACCCATCCATTCATCCATCCATCCATCATCCATCCTTTCACCCATCCATCCATTCACCTGTTCGTCCATTCATTCATCCATCATTCATCCATCTACCCACCAATCTACCTATTGATCCATTCCTCCATACATCTATCTGTCCATTTGTTTATCCATACATTCGTCTATCCACCATCTATCCATCCACATGTACATACATCATCTACCCTCCACCCATCCATACATTATCTACACACGCATACATACATACAGACATACACACATCATTCCACCCACCCACCCATCCATCCATCCATCCATCCATCCATCCATCCATTCATCCATCCATCCATCCATCCATCCAAGTATTCATCTATCCACACACCCTTCCATCCATCCATGTGTCTACATCTCATCCATTCATCCATCCATCCACTCATTCCTAAGCCACTGCTGAGCACCTGTTGTGTGCCTTTTCCCTCACTCCAACTGGTTCCCTCACATCCTCCGCCGGTGGCCAGCATCTTCTCCCTGAGGGCAGAGGCGCGGCCCCTCACAGTGCACAGCACCTGCTGGTATACAGCACATGCTCAAATAATGTGACCACTCAATTAACACACAGAAGAACTTGCTCCAAGCGACATGTGGCACATCTCCTTATAAAATGAATCTATCATAGTGGCTGTTTTCAGAGGCTTTCCCAAGCACAGTGTGATCTGGAACAAATTGTGAAGCTCACGAGCCTGATGAAGCTTTCATTATTGAGCACCTGCTATATACCTCCTTGAGCTGAGGAGAGGGATGAAGAGCTCATGGCCAAGAGGGGACCAGGCCCACCCACAAACACTGCTGATGTGGCAGGGATGTGGCAACGCAGAAAGGAGCCAGGGGCTGGGCTCCCAGCAATCTGGGGGCCTCGGAGACTGGTTTGAGTGCAGGGGGAGTGGGCTAGGGCTAGCCCTGTTGGTAGGATTCATAGGTGTCGGGCTCCTGGGCTGCAGCTGCTCAGTCACCTCCTGGCACTCAGGAGCATCAGTTCATTGTCCTCGTGCCAGTGGTGGGGGCAGCCCTAATGCACAGGGTCTGAAAAATGCTCAAGTGTACCTGTAGTGTGTGAGAGGAAGGAGCCTGGCAAAGGTGCGCGTAGCCACCTCGCTAGGTGTGGGTCTTGAGGGAACTTCTGTCTCCTTTCAGGTGGCACAGAATGTGGCCCTGTACACAGGCGACCCCAACCTGGGGCTGGAGCTGTTTGAGGCAGCTGGAGACATCTTCTTCAATGGGGCCTGGGAGCGGGAGGAAGGCCTGTCCTTCTACCGGGTGAGCTGGCCTGTGGGCTGATGTGGGTGGGCCTCAGTGGGGCACCTGGAGGGCTGAGGCACAGGTGTGGCAGGGTAGAGGCCTCCCAAATGGAGGCAGGGCCACCCATGCACATGATTAATTTCCAAGTGGTCTCACCGGGAATGATATTGACCATGCCCCTGCCTGGGACAAACGCTTGGGGCCTGGACGTGACAATGGCTCTACCCTTGTACCTGATGACCTCAAGCAACCCTGAGTGGGAAGTCCTGTCCCCATCTTCCAGATGAGGAAACTGAGGCTCAGAGAGGCACAGGGACATGCCAAAGGACACACAGCATATCAGTGGGAGACCCAGGTCTGCATGCACCCCGAAGTGGGACGGCTTCTCCCTTCCTCTGAGCTCACGGTGTGGCTCAGCCCTGGGCACAGATCAATGTGGTGTTTTTAGAGCAGAGAGGAGTGCTGGCTCCCCCCAGTCAGACCCCCGGTGCCCAGGTGGGAGAGGCTGGTCTGAGGCTATCGGGTGTAGCTGGATGGGCCTCAGGTGACTCTTCAGCCCCCAACTTGGATGTCTGAACTGTGTGTTATCCCAGAGCACAGAGCTGTGTCGAGGTGCAGGGGTAGCTGGGGTGTGGGAAGCTCCAAGCACATGTTTGAGCTCTGAGGAGGGCGCTGGGCAAGGTGGGTGCTGCGGGAAACCTGACCCCACCTGCCTGTGTGGTAGGACCGGGCCCTGCCCCTGGCAGTGACTACGGGCAACCGCAAGGTGGAGCTGCAGCTACAGCTGTGCAACAAGCTGGTGTCACTGCTGGCCACACTGGAGGAGCCCCAGGAGGACTTGGAGTTTGCCTACATGGCCCTAGCACTCAGCATCACTCTGGGTAAGTCCCCTGAGCCCCCGCCCTGCCAGGACCCACACTTTGCCAGAGCCCAGCCTCCAGGTCTGCAGGCCAGGAGCTGAAACAGCTACTGGATTTTCCTGGTCTCCTGTCCAGGCAGGCAGCTCTGCCCAACTGGCTTCCCCGTCCGGCTGTGGGGCACAGCCCGAGGTCTCTCAGGCAGTGCAGAGCTCCCTGTCTGACTGAGCTCTGCTTCCTCTGCCTGTTCCCGCTGCTGACCACAAGGGCCGCCCAGTGTGCCCTCTGCCTTCCAGACATCCCAGGCATCTCGTTGGTCCCTGTATGTGTCAGGCTGAGTGGCACATTCCCTTTCTCTTGTGCCCTTCCCACCGTCATCAACCACACGGCTCTCTGGCTGATAAAATCCCAGTTCCCCTTCCAGCAGTCTGCCCCTTAAGGCCGTGCATCCCCTGGTGCTGTGCCAGAGTCGTCTGTCCCCCTGCAGAGACAGGGAACCCTAGGCAGGCCACATGCCCCAGCGCCTTGTGCCCCGTGGCCCAGTACACAGTAGGTGTGCAGCTGACTCCCCAAGGTAGGGGGCTCTGATCATGACACACCCAGGAGGAGTCGGATGTCACGTCTGTGGGTTGCCTGGAGCCGGGGAGCCCGGGAGCACCTGCACTGCATGGCTTTTGGGCTCCCCTGGTTAAAAGCAGTGAGCAAAGGCAGGTGGCTATGTGTAGGCACAGAACTGGGCCATCCAAGTCCGACTTTGCCAAAGCCTCTCAGTAGACAGGGGCAGGCCTTATTAGTTCTGCTTTGCAGATGGAAAAGTGAGTCTGGGAACCTGGAAGGGAATGGCCAGAGCTGCCCAGGTGACCACAGGTGCCTGGAGACAAGCCACGTGTGCTGCCTGGGGGTCTGTATACCTGCTCCTGAGGGGCATGTTCCCTCCCTGCCCCAGAGAGCCACATCCTCACACCTGCCCCTTTGGCCTGCACCCCAGGGGACCGGCCGAACGAGCGTGTGGCCTACCACCGGCTGGCCGCCCTGCACCACCGGCTGGGCCATGGCAAGCTGGGGGAGCACTTCTACCTCAAGGCCGTTTAGCTCTGCAACTCGCCGCTGGAGTTCGACGAGGAGACCCTCTACTACGTGAAGGTGTACCTGGTGCTCGGTGACATCATCTTCTACGACCTGAAGGTGGGTGGGGAGGGGCAGGGCTCGGGGTGTTCCTGGCCCCCTTGGAGTGGGATCTCCATCCGGACCCCAGAGGCCTGGGTTCCAGCCTTTCTTAGGAATGGCCCAGTGGCCTCCCTGGAGCTCTACACCCAGCTGGAGGAGCCGGCAAGGTTAGCAGGTAAAACCCAGCTCCCCAGATGGCCAGGCCCCACCCTCAAGAACTCAGTCTCAGCCAGGGAGGCTGACACATCAGTGGGCAATGGTGGCCTCTGGGTAAAGAAGGGGGATTGTAGTCAGGGGGCCCTCCTGGAGGAGGTGACACCAAAGCTGAGTCTTGACAGTCAAGTGTCAAGGTGCATTTAACAAAGAAAACAGGGTCGGGAGAGTGACATTTCAGAGGACGCCATCATCCTCACGTTGAATCCACGTTGCAAGATCCAACCCAAATCTTGGCGCCTCCTCTAGGAAGCCTGCCCAGGGTGCCAGCCTGCACTGAGCAACTCCTTCCTGGAGTCCCGAGACAACTTGAATCTTCCCATCACTCAGGAAGGGTGGGGTGGGACCAGTGTCTTACCATTGAGTTCACAGACAGGGAAACCCCAGCTCAGGGCAGGTGCAGTGGGGCGGGGCCCCAGCCAGCCAGGCTGAGGCCTTGTTAGGTCGGGTGTGTCTCGAGGGGAGGTGCTGTGCTCCCTCTGCCCCCAGCCCTGCAGGGGTGGAGAGCTGGGATTGGCAGACTGAGACCTGTGGTGTCTCCACCCATCTGCCCAGCGGGCACCGCCCCTCCTTAGCATCACACCAGCCTCGTGTCAGTGCTCCTTACGGGCTGAGGGGCCAGGGCACTCCAGTCCAGGGGCCGAGATCTTGGGGGCCTTAGAACAACATGAGGAGCTGGGGCCCGTATACCCCACCGCAGGCCTGGGGCTGCCCGCGAGGCCCCCGCCCAGTACTGGCGACACCTGGTGGTCAGACGTGGTTTCTGTGGCCTCCCAAGTCCCAGCCAGATAGGGAGGTGCCAAGTATCAGGCCCAGGGGGACGCTGTTCACGGCTCAGGGGCACGCCTGGGACCCAGGGGGACGGGCGTCCCAGAAGAGGCCTTTATCTCTCTTGGTCAAGCCTGCCGCCCACTCCGCCTGTCCAGGAGAAAGGAAAGCGCCAAGTAGCACAGTCCTCCTTCCCATGCACAGCCCTGCTTCCCATGCACAGCCCTGCTTCCCATGCACAGCCCTCCTTCCCATGCACAGTCCTCCTTCCCATGCACAGTCCTCCTTCCCATGCACAGCCCTCCTACCCATGCACAGCCCTCCTTCCCATGCACAGCCCTCCTTCCCATGCACAGCCCTCCTTCCCATGCACAGTCCTCCTTCCCATGCACAGCCCTCCTACCCATGCACAGCCCTCCTTCCCATGCCCAGTCCTCCTTCCCATGCACAGCCCTCTGGGCCTCATCGTGACTATGCTGTCAGCACAGGCCAGCTTCCCACAGGGAGGCCCCCTTGGAATTCCCCAAGGGCGGTGTCTTTCCAAGGCTACACCCTCCTCCATGTATAGGAGGCTCTGGACCCAGGGCCCAGAGGAGTGGGAGAAGAAGCCAGGCTGTATGGGACCTGGAAGGCTGGCAGAGAAGCAGGAGTAAATGGGCATCTATGCCAATTGCCTCTAAAATGGGGTCCCTTTTACTCTACACATGAGAGTGAGCCCTGGAATAGGGTGGATTAGGTGTTTACTGGCTCAGGCTGTCACTCACTACAGGCACATGGAAATGCACACGCAAATGCCAACAGGCACAGGCACACGCACACACAGGCGCGCACACACAGACGTGCACACAGAGGCATGCACACAGGCACACACACAGGGACATGCACGCACAGGAACACAAACACGCACATTCACATGCACAGGCACACGCAGAGACATATGCATTGGCTGGCTCCTTCCTGTTTTGTTGGGAAGCCCCCAACCCTTCAGGAAGCCTTTGCCTTCCACCCCCGGCTGAGTCTGGGGCCTCCTGGGCTTCCCTCTGCCACAGCCCGGGCCACCCTGTGTGGTCAGTGTTCACTCCCGGGTCCCTCAGACTGGAAGCAAGGACGTTAGGCTCAACCATGCACCCAGCACAGAGTCCAGTGTTCGGCTGGGCCAGGGGGCATTGGATGAGCAGTGGCGGTGACTCGGGGCCTTCTCACGTCCCTGCTCCGTGTGTGGGGCGGGGCAGTGAGGGAATGGACTGCTGCATCTTGGACTCTGTCATTGGCCCTGGGAGCCATCTTGAGATGGTAAAGAGGGACAGGCCAGGCATGGGTCTTAGAGAGGTCCCTTGGGTGACCCCCATGTGGAGGAGGTGCCTGGGGAGAAGCCGGGTGGGGGATGGGAGGGTCAAGGAGGAGGTCTGGGAGGCGGCATCCCAACCCAGGGATGGTGAGTTTGAGCCAAAGACTCATTGAAAATGGGAGTGGATGTCTGGGGAGTCACACTCCGTCAATATTTCAGGGAACATTGCCAGAGAGGACACCTGTGACATGGTTTTGTACCTGGCCTGGCCCGTGGAGGGCCTGGAAATGGTCAGCATGGACAGGGGCCAGAGGGGAGCCTGGGTCACTCAACGCAGTGCCCCTGCTGTGGCTTGGAGCCACGGGTCCTGCATGGAACTCTCAGAGCAGGCAGGATCTGCCCTGACCTCAGTCCATGGGGAAAGCAGCCACTGCCTGCAGAGAGGGTGGCACTGGGGCAGGAGGCTTGGGGTGAGTGGGGCGTAGGGACAGTCAGGAAGGCTTCCAGGGGTGTCAGGGTCGTCCCCACCTCCTGCAGCTGAGACCACAGCAGTGTCACAGGCTTCGGGGCTCATGGGGTGAGCCAGCATCGGATGGACATGTGGAATGACCTGGAGACAGGAACGGTCTCTGGGTAGACGGGCTCCGAGTCCCCCTTTTGCTGACCATGACCTGTCCCCTTCAGGACCCGTTTGATGCAGCCGGGTACTACCAGCTGGCACTGGCAGCCGCCGTGGACCTGGGCAACAAGAAGGTACAGCTGAAGATCTACACGCGGCCAGCCACCATCTCCCACAACTTCCTCCTGGACTGCGAGAAGTGGCTCTTCTTCTACCAGAAGGCCAGGACCTTCGCCACAGAGCTCAGCGTCCACAGGGTCAACCTACCTCCTCTGCCACTCTGCGGGTGGGCCCCCTGGTTGGCCTCCAGCCACCCTCACTGAGGACAGTATCCGAGGGAGTGGGTTTTGTGCAAGGAGGATGATCTCCTGCCTCTCCTGGTGTCTCCCGTAGCTCATTTTCTGGGTAATGGAAGCATAAAAGCAGGGTTCAAATAGCAATAAATGTTTTTTTTTTTTTGCAAAAACATACCCAAGTCCCAATGGCATCCTTCCCTGTGTGCTTCCTGGGCTGCGTCTAGGGGACAGCTCCTTCCCTGGTGGCAGCCCTCTGATCTTGGGGATGAGAAGGACCGTGAGTCCAACAGACCTGGGCCAGGTCACCATGAGCCTCGGTTTCCTCGGCGGCCAGAGGGGAGATGGTGACTGAACTCTGGGCAGCTCCCTGCTCTCCCTGCTCAGAGTTCTTGCTGTAGGTCTCGAGCCGCCCTTGCCTTTAACCTTCAGGCCACTGTGCCCGGATGTGGGGGCTGCTAGTGTCCCTGTTCGCCATTGAAGAAATAGAGGCACAGAGAGGTTAGGTGTCTGGCCCACCGTCACACAGCAGGTAGAGGCGGACACGCAGAGCCCAGTACACTGACCACCACACCACCCTGCCAGCCTGGAGCCAGGAAGGTGTCCCCCATTAGGACCCAAGGTCAGCTCCTGGAGCTCTCTCGTGGTGTCAGGAGAGCCGCAGGCCAGTGAGGGTGGCCCTGGGGATCCCTCACTCAGTGTCCTTTGCTCCCAGACTTGGTTGGGCCGAGCTTGGCCAGTCCCACCTCTGGCCACTGGTCAGCCCTGCGGGAAATGAGATGCAGGGATCTCCGCCTGTGTAGACGCTGCTACCCAGTATTGAAAACCTTATCTGGGCTGCCCCCCAGCTCTCCCCACCCACCCCCTCCCCTTCCGGCCCCCGGCCGTCATTCCAGTCCCAGGAATCCCAGGTTTCCCTTCTTGGAATCTCTTGGCCCCAGGGAATACAGTTCACACAGTCTCTTTGCCAGTTTACGCAAGGAAACTGACGTTCAGAGACTGTGGGTGTCCCACGTGATTCTCACATACACTGCACTCTCCCAGACCCCTCTTTTAAACACTTTAAATGAGGTGATTTTCACATCGCATGCAATTAACTATTTCAACGCAAATAATGTGGTGGCATTTGTACATTCACAGTCCTGTGCAACCACCCACGCCATCTAGTTTCAAAACGTATTCATCTCCCCAGAAGAAACCTCCCATCCTCACTAAGCAGTTACCCCTCCTTGGTATCCCGAAGCCTCTCGTTTAATGGAAGGGGAAGCTGAGGCCCGGAGAGAGACTTGCCAGTGGACGGAGCTCTGATAATAAGGAATCAGGCAACCATCTGCTGCTTCAGCCCTGGGTTGATTTTCCACCCAGCAGAGGTGACAGAGCCAGGAGGTTCTGGGAGCGCCACAGGTGTCACTGGTTCAGTCCTGGGTTGGTTTTCCACCCAGCAGAAGTGACAGAGCCAGGTGGTTCTGGGACCCCATGCTTGCAGCCAGAGCCCTACCCTAAGCCTCCCCACCAGGGGGCAGCAGAGAGCTTTCCAGAACCGGCCGCGGGCCTGGCGGGAAGCAGCGGGTCAGAGCTGCTGTCAAACCTCACGTGGACCCCAGATCGCTGTCTCTGTGGGTTGGGTTTGGGAATTGGAGAGGAGGCCGCATGATTGGAAACGTGAAGACAGCATGGCCTGGCTGGAGCAGCCGGAAGTGCCGTCACGTTGACTGAGGACACAGACCTCCTGCCCGCTGGGCCGGGCCTGCAGCCATTCTTCTCGGGGTGGGGCCCGTAGGTCCGGGTTGCTCTTGATCCCTGACCTGCTTCAGAGTCCGGGGGGCTTTGGAACTCTGCCTCCCCATCTACGCCCACCCTGGCTGGTGCCATGAGGGGCCTGGATCCTGGGATCCTGTTCCTCTTGGGCAGCAGAGTCTGGGGGACCAGAGGAGATGATGGGTCTTCAAGCCCCACATTCAAACCCCAGCCTACCACTGACAGTCTGGGGGTTCGGGATGAGGGAGTTGATGTCTCTGAGCCCCAGTTTTGTCACCACTAAAATGAGGCCGATATAATGGGGCAGAGTGCCAGCCCCCGGGCTAACAGAGGCCTGTTTCCTACTGACAATACCTCTTACTCCTAGGAACAGCTCCAACAACCACACACTAGGGAACACTCAACCCAGGCCAACTTGTCAGAGGCACGTGAACTAGAGCGACTCCATCTTGAATGGGGGCTGGGTAAAGGGAGGCTGAGACCTGCTGGGCCGCATTCCCAGCAGGATGGGCATTCTTAGTCACAGGATAAGATAGGAGGTCGGTACAAGATACAGGTCATAAAGACCTTACTGATAAAGCGGGTTGCAGTAAAGTCGGCCAAAGCCTACCAAACCCAAGATGGCCATAAGAGTGACCTCTGATTGTCCTTACGGCTCATTATGTGCTAATTATAACGCATTAGCTACTACAAGACACTCCCACCAGCACCGCGACAGTTTACAGATGCCATGGCAACATCTGGAGGTTTCCCTACATGGTCTCAGAAGGGAGGGCAGAAACTCTCATTTCTGGGAATTGCCCACCCCTTTCCTAGAACACTCATGAATAGTCCAACCCTTGTTTAGCGTATGATCAAGAAATAACCACGAAAATGGGCAACCAGCGACCTTTGGTGTCTCTCTGCCTATGGAGCAGCCATTCTTTATTTTCTCTTCTTTTTTTTTTTTTTTTTTTGAGATGGAGTCTTGCTCTGTTGGCCGAACTGGAATGCAGTGACGTGATCTTGGCTCACTACAACCTCCACCTCCTGGGTTCAAGTGATTCTCCTGCCTCAGCCTTCCTAGTAGCTGGGATTACAGACACCTGCCACCACGCCCAGTTAATCTTTTGTATTTTAGTGGCGACACGGTTTTGCCATGTTGGACCAGGCTGGTCTCGAACTTACCACGTCAGGTGATCCACCTGCCTCGGCATCCCCAAGTTATAGGATTGCAGGAGTGAGCCGCTGCGCCCGGCCAGAGTAGCCATGCTTTTATTCCTTTTCTTTCCAAATAAACTTGCTTTCACTTTATGGACTCGCCCCGAATTCTTTCTTCTGTGAGATCCAAGAAACCTCTCTTGGGGTCTGGATCGGAACCACTTTCCAGTAACAAACTTGCTTCACCTCTCAGACCCTTCGTCTCTTCATCTGTACCCAAAGACAAAGCCTTCCCCGAGGTTCCAAAAGTGTGGGGAGGACGCATGGGAAACGAGGGGCACAGAGTTGATGTGCAGAACCAATATCACAGACTGGGTGTCAAGCCACTGTCATACTGGAAGTAATATCATGCTCTCCCCCAAGTTATGAGAAACAATATCACAGGGGGGTGTGTACCTTCTCTGGTGGTGGGAGTAGTATCACCATCTCTACCTTTAGATGACAGAAACGATGTCACAGGGTGGGTGTACACCCCGTGAGTTTTTGGAAGCAATGTCATTCTCTCTTCTAGGTTTTACGATTCACATCACAGGTGGGATGTACACCCCTTGTTATATTGGATGGAGTCTCATCCTCTTTCAACCTGTATCTTTAGAACAATATCCCATGGGGGTTGTATATCTCTTCAATATTGGTAGGAATACCATCTTCTCCTTTCCTGGATATAAGAAACAATATCACAGGAGGGTGTACACCCCTTGCAATGTTGGTATTAATCTCACCTCTCCCCTGTGGTTATTAAGGACAAAATCCCAGGGTGACTGTACGGTTCCTACGTTATTGGGAGTAATAACATCCATTCACCCCCTGGATATCAGGAACCATATCACAGAAGAGTTGTCCACCCCCTTCGATATTGTCATCTATGTCATCTTCTTCCCGCCTGGATATTAGGAACGATACCCCAGGGTTGGGGGCGGTGTACACCCACTGCGATATCGAAAGTAAAATCAGCCTCTTTCCCGCTGGATATTAGGAACTCTATCACAGGTGTGTGTGCACCTTCTGGGATATTGGGAGTACTAACGTGGATATTGGGTGTAGTGTCTCAGGGGGGTGTACACCTTCTTCGATATTGGGAGTAATATCATTCACTCCCCTCAGGATCGTAGGCTAAATATCGATATGGGCAGTAATATCATCCTATCCCCACCTGGATGTTAGGAACTGTATCACAGGCGGCTGTACACATCTTGGCATATTGGGAGTCTTATCATCCTCTCCCATCTTGGATATTATGAAAAATATTAGAAACGAGGTGTACACCCGCTGAGATATTGAGAGTAATATGCTCTCCTCTTCGGGATATTAGGAACAATATCACAGGACGTGTGTACAACCCCTGAAATAATGGGAGTAATAGCATTCTCTCTCCTTGAATATAAGAAACAATATCACAGGAGGATGTACCACCCCTGTGATACTGGGCGTCATATCGTGTTATTTGGAACAATAGCACAGTGGGTGTGTAAAACCCCAGCGATGTTGCCACTAGTATTATCTTCCCCATCCCAGGATATAAGGAACAGTATCACAAGGGGATGTACAACCCTGTGATCTTGGGGATAATATCTTCCTCTTCCCGGCTGGATGTGAGGGAAAATATCACAGTGGAGGTCCACGCCCCTTGCGATATTGGGAGTAATATCATCCTCTCGCACTTTGGATGGAAGGAACAAGATGACCGAAAGGATGTACACACACTGCGGTAGTTTCCATTATGTTGTCCTCTACCGCCTGGTTATTAGGAATAACATCACAGAGGAACGTATACTTTCTGCTATACTGGGAGGAATATCATTTCCTCCACACGGGATATCAGGAATGAGTCTATTAATTATTAATATTAATATATATAATAATAATTAATATTAATAATCGACATTAACAATGACAATAAAGATACTAAATATTAACACTGCTTAAAAAAGTTAATGATTAGTATTAATAATAATAACACTATTAATAATATAATAATGATATCAACAATTAATGTTACTTAAAACAATACTAACTGATGCTGGCAGAAAAGCAATCATTAATATTAAAAATTAATATTAATAAATGACATAATTATTAAAAATTAATTTTTGCCATACATCATAATCTACTTAAACTAATTATCAATATTATGGGAAAATATTAATTGACAGTATTATTGATAATTATTACAATCGACTCTTGATGTTTAATAATTAATTATATCATTGTTACCTGAGCAATACAATGAAGGTGCAAACCCATCTGAGAAAGAGTTTACTATTTCCACAGGAGGAGACGATACTACTCACATTATGCAAAACAGGCTCTGAGACCACAATGACTCCCAATAGCCAAGGGGGGGAGAGGGGGTGGCTATTGGTCCCCACCTCGCGGGGGGTGGCTCACCCCCCTGCGAGGTGGCTCCCAATAGCCAAGGGGGGGAGAGGGGGTGGCTATTGGTCCCCACCTCGCGGGGGGTGGCTCACCCCCCTGCGAGGTGGCTCCCAATAGCCAAGGGGGGGAGAGGGGGTGGCTATTGGTCCCCACCTCGCGGGGGGTGGCTCACCCCCCTGCGAGGTGGCTCCCAATAGCCAAGGGGGGGAGAGGGGGTGGCTATTGGTCCCCACCTCGCGGGGGGTGGCTCACCCCCCTGCGAGGTGGCTCCCAATAGCCAAGGGGGGGAGAGGGGGTGGCTATTGGTCCCCACCTCGCGGGGGGTGGCTCACCCCCCTGCGAGGTGGCTCCCAATAGCCAAGGGGGGGAGAGGGGGTGGCTATTGGTCCCCACCTCGCGGGGGGTGGCTCACCCCCCTGCGAGGTGGCTCCCAATAGCCAAGGGGGGGAGAGGGGGTGGCTATTGGTCCCCACCTCGCGGGGGGTGGCTCACCCCCCTGCGAGGTGGCTCCCAATAGCCAAGGGGGGGAGAGGGGGTGGCTATTGGTCCCCACCTCGCGGGGGGTGGCTCACCCCCCTGCGAGGTGGCTCCCAATAGCCAAGGGGGGGAGAGGGGGTGGCTATTGGTCCCCACCTCGCGGGGGGTGGCTCACCCCCCTGCGAGGTGGCTCCCAATAGCCAAGGGGGGGAGAGGGGGTGGCTATTGGTCCCCACCTCGCGGGGGGTGGCTCACCCCCCTGCGAGGTGGCTCCCAATAGCCAAGGGGGGGAGAGGGGGTGGCTATTGGTCCCCACCTCGCGGGGGGTGGCTCACCCCCCTGCGAGGTGGCTCCCAATAGCCAAGGGGGGGAGAGGGGGTGGCTATTGGTCCCCACCTCGCGGGGGGTGGCTCACCCCCCTGCGAGGTGGCTCCCAATAGCCAAGGGGGGGAGAGGGGGTGGCTATTGGTCCCCACCTCGCGGGGGGTGGCTCACCCCCCTGCGAGGTGGCTCCCAATAGCCAAGGGGGGGAGAGGGGGTGGCTATTGGTCCCCACCTCGCGGGGGGTGGCTCACCCCCCTGCGAGGTGGCTCCCAATAGCCAAGGGGGGGAGAGGGGGTGGCTATTGGTCCCCACCTCGCGGGGGGTGGCTCACCCCCCTGCGAGGTGGCTCCCAATAGCCAAGGGGGGGAGAGGGGGTGGCTATTGGTCCCCACCTCGCGGGGGGTGGCTCACCCCCCTGCGAGGTGGCTCCCAATAGCCAAGGGGGGGAGAGGGGGTGGCTATTGGTCCCCACCTCGCGGGGGGTGGCTCACCCCCCTGCGAGGTGGCTCCCAATAGCCAAGGGGGGGAGAGGGGGTGGCTATTGGTCCCCACCTCGCGGGGGGTGGCTCACCCCCCTGCGAGGTGGCTCCCAATAGCCAAGGGGGGGAGAGGGGGTGGCTATTGGTCCCCACCTCGCGGGGGGTGGCTCACCCCCCTGCGAGGTGGCTCCCAATAGCCAAGGGGGGGAGAGGGGGTGGCTATTGGTCCCCACCTCGCGGGGGGTGGCTCACCCCCCTGCGAGGTGGCTCCCAATAGCCAAGGGGGGGAGAGGGGGTGGCTATTGGTCCCCACCTCGCGGGGGGTGGCTCACCCCCCTGCGAGGTGGCTCCCAATAGCCAAGGGGGGGAGAGGGGGTGGCTATTGGTCCCCACCTCGCGGGGGGTGGCTCACCCCCCTGCGAGGTGGCTCCCAATAGCCAAGGGGGGGAGAGGGGGTGGCTATTGGTCCCCACCTCGCGGGGGGTGGCTCACCCCCCTGCGAGGTGGCTCCCAATAGCCAAGGGGGGGAGAGGGGGTGGCTATTGGTCCCCACCTCGCGGGGGGTGGCTCACCCCCCTGCGAGGTGGCTCCCAATAGCCAAGGGGGGGAGAGGGGGTGGCTATTGGTCCCCACCTCGCGGGGGGTGGCTCACCCCCCTGCGAGGTGGCTCCCAATAGCCAAGGGGGGGAGAGGGGGTGGCTATTGGTCCCCACCTCGCGGGGGGTGGCTCACCCCCCTGCGAGGTGGCTCCCAATAGCCAAGGGGGGGAGAGGGGGTGGCTATTGGTCCCCACCTCGCGGGGGGTGGCTCACCCCCCTGCGAGGTGGCTCCCAATAGCCAAGGGGGGGAGAGGGGGTGGCTATTGGTCCCCACCTCGCGGGGGGTGGCTCACCCCCCTGCGAGGTGGCTCCCAATAGCCAAGGGGGGGAGAGGGGGTGGCTATTGGTCCCCACCTCGCGGGGGGTGGCTCACCCCCCTGCGAGGTGGCTCCCAATAGCCAAGGGGGGGAGAGGGGGTGGCTATTGGTCCCCACCTCGCGGGGGGTGGCTCACCCCCCTGCGAGGTGGCTCCCAATAGCCAAGGGGGGGAGAGGGGGTGGCTATTGGTCCCCACCTCGCGGGGGGTGGCTCACCCCCCTGCGAGGTGGCTCCCAATAGCCAAGGGGGGGAGAGGGGGTGGCTATTGGTCCCCACCTCGCGGGGGGTGGCTCACCCCCCTGCGAGGTGGCTCCCAATAGCCAAGGGGGGGAGAGGGGGTGGCTATTGGTCCCCACCTCGCGGGGGGTGGCTCACCCCCCTGCGAGGTGGCTCCCAATAGCCAAGGGGGGGAGAGGGGGTGGCTATTGGTCCCCACCTCGCGGGGGGTGGCTCACCCCCCTGCGAGGTGGCTCCCAATAGCCAAGGGGGGGAGAGGGGGTGGCTATTGGTCCCCACCTCGCGGGGGGTGGCTCACCCCCCTGCGAGGTGGCTCCCAATAGCCAAGGGGGGGAGAGGGGGTGGCTATTGGTCCCCACCTCGCGGGGGGTGGCTCACCCCCCTGCGAGGTGGCTCCCAATAGCCAAGGGGGGGAGAGGGGGTGGCTATTGGTCCCCACCTCGCGGGGGGTGGCTCACCCCCCTGCGAGGTGGCTCCCAATAGCCAAGGGGGGGAGAGGGGGTGGCTATTGGTCCCCACCTCGCGGGGGGTGGCTCACCCCCCTGCGAGGTGGCTCCCAATAGCCAAGGGGGGGAGAGGGGGTGGCTATTGGTCCCCACCTCGCGGGGGGTGGCTCACCCCCCTGCGAGGTGGCTCCCAATAGCCAAGGGGGGGAGAGGGGGTGGCTATTGGTCCCCACCTCGCGGGGGGTGGCTCACCCCCCTGCGAGGTGGCTCCCAATAGCCAAGGGGGGGAGAGGGGGTGGCTATTGGTCCCCACCTCGCGGGGGGTGGCTCACCCCCCTGCGAGGTGGCTCCCAATAGCCAAGGGGGGGAGAGGGGGTGGCTATTGGTCCCCACCTCGCGGGGGGTGGCTCACCCCCCTGCGAGGTGGCTCCCAATAGCCAAGGGGGGGAGAGGGGGTGGCTATTGGTCCCCACCTCGCGGGGGGTGGCTCACCCCCCTGCGAGGTGGCTCCCAATAGCCAAGGGGGGGAGAGGGGGTGGCTATTGGTCCCCACCTCGCGGGGGGTGGCTCACCCCCCTGCGAGGTGGCTCCCAATAGCCAAGGGGGGGAGAGGGGGTGGCTATTGGTCCCCACCTCGCGGGGGGTGGCTCACCCCCCTGCGAGGTGGCTCCCAATAGCCAAGGGGGGGAGAGGGGGTGGCTATTGGTCCCCACCTCGCGGGGGGTGGCTCACCCCCCTGCGAGGTGGCTCCCAATAGCCAAGGGGGGGAGAGGGGGTGGCTATTGGTCCCCACCTCGCGGGGGGTGGCTCACCCCCCTGCGAGGTGGCTCCCAATAGCCAAGGGGGGGAGAGGGGGTGGCTATTGGTCCCCACCTCGCGGGGGGTGGCTCACCCCCCTGCGAGGTGGCTCCCAATAGCCAAGGGGGGGAGAGGGGGTGGCTATTGGTCCCCACCTCGCGGGGGGTGGCTCACCCCCCTGCGAGGTGGCTCCCAATAGCCAAGGGGGGGAGAGGGGGTGGCTATTGGTCCCCACCTCGCGGGGGGTGGCTCACCCCCCTGCGAGGTGGCTCCCAATAGCCAAGGGGGGGAGAGGGGGTGGCTATTGGTCCCCACCTCGCGGGGGGTGGCTCACCCCCCTGCGAGGTGGCTCCCAATAGCCAAGGGGGGGAGAGGGGGTGGCTATTGGTCCCCACCTCGCGGGGGGTGGCTCACCCCCCTGCGAGGTGGCTCCCAATAGCCAAGGGGGGGAGAGGGGGTGGCTATTGGTCCCCACCTCGCGGGGGGTGGCTCACCCCCCTGCGAGGTGGCTCCCAATAGCCAAGGGGGGGAGAGGGGGTGGCTATTGGTCCCCACCTCGCGGGGGGTGGCTCACCCCCCTGCGAGGTGGCTCCCAATAGCCAAGGGGGGGAGAGGGGGTGGCTATTGGTCCCCACCTCGCGGGGGGTGGCTCACCCCCCTGCGAGGTGGCTCCCAATAGCCAAGGGGGGGAGAGGGGGTGGCTATTGGTCCCCACCTCGCGGGGGGTGGCTCACCCCCCTGCGAGGTGGCTCCCAATAGCCAAGGGGGGGAGAGGGGGTGGCTATTGGTCCCCACCTCGCGGGGGGTGGGTCACCCCCCTGCCATACTGGGAGTAATGTCAGCCTCTCCTCTCCATGAATATTAGGAACACTATCCCAGGCTGGGTGTACGCCTCCTGCTGTATCGGGAGTCATATCATCCTCTCCCTTCCAGGGTATTAATAACAATATCACATTTCGGGTGAACACAGCCTGTGATACTGGAATTATTATCATCCTCTCCCCCTCCGGATACTAGGAACCATAACACAGAAGAGTTGTACCCTCCCTGGGCTATTGCGATTAATATCATACGCTTCTTCCGTGAATATTAGGATGAATATCACCAGGTGGCTGTCCGTTCATTGTCATGTTGGGTGTCATGTCATACTCTTTCCCCATAGTTATTTGGATTATTATCACAGCGTTAGTGTACACCTACTGCGTTATTAAATCTAATATCATAATCTCCGTCCCTTGATATTAGGAACGATATCACAGGTAGGTGTATACCCCTTGCGGTATTAGCAGTAATAATATGGTGAATTATTAAACATCAATGATCGATTTTAATAATTATCAATGACAGTATTAATTAATAAGATACCATTATTAATTTTGGATAACTCTTTTATATATATGATTATGCACGCTTAAAATTAATTATTAATATTAATGTCATTTAACAGTATTATTAATTCTTAATAAGAATCATTATTTTATTACCAACATCTCTTAGTAATTATTTCAGCGACATTAATTGCTGATATCATTATTTTATTAATAATGATATTAGTATCAATTATTAATATTAATAATTAAAGTTTTTAACGAGTATTAATTTTTAATATCTTTATTATGATTATTAATATCCATAATTATGATTAATTTTTATATTTATTAATATTAATAATTAATAGCCTTATTCCTGATATCCGGCGGGAAGAAGATGATGTTACTCCCAACATCGAAGAAAGTGTACACCCCTCTATGATGTTATTCCCAATAGCCAGGAGGTATAGGATAACATTTTTGAAATTATCACAGTGGGTGTCTATCCCCTCAGTGGTCTTGTTTCTTATATTCTGCGTGGGAGAGGATGATATGACTCCCAATATCGCAGTGGGTGTAGACCTCCCCCGTGATATTCTCCCTAACATCCAAAGGTGGAGAGGATGATATTTCTTCCCATTTCGCAGTGGGTGTACACCACCCCTGTGATATGATTCCTAACATCCAGCGAGAGAAATTGTCTCAATATTGCAGGAGGTGTACACTGCCGGGTGATATTGTTCGTAATATTCAGGGATGTAGAGGATATCACCCCCTACAGAGCAGGGGGTGTTCACTCCTTCTGTGACATTGTTCCTGATAGCCAGCAGGGGAGAGGAAGACATTACTCCCAATATTGTAGGGGGTGTACACCACCTTGTGATATTGTTTCCTATATCCTGGGAGGGAGACGATGATGCCAGTGGCAATATCGCAGGGGGTGTACACACCCACTGTGATATTGTTCCGAATATCCAGAGGGAAAGAAAATGATATGACTCCCAATATCACAGGGGGTGTACATCTTCCTGTGATATTGTTTCTTATATTCAGGGGGAGAGGATGATATGACTGCCAATATGGCAGGGGTTGCACACACCTCCTGCGATATTGTTCCTAATATCCCGAAGGGGAGAGCATCATATTTCTCTCAACATCGTAGGGGGTGTACACCTACTTTGTAATATTGTTCTTAATATCCACGATGGGAGAGGATGATATGACTCCCAATAACGCAAGAAGTGTACAGCCACCTGTGATATAGTTCCTAACATCTGGGTGGGGAGAGGATGATATTACTGCCCATACCGCTCGAGTTGTAAAACCCCTTTGATATTTTGCCTGTAATCCTGAGGGGAGGGGATGATATTGCTCCCAATATCGAAGAAGGCATACACCCCCCAGAACACTATGCCTAATATCCACTTTGGGAGACGATGGCACTATGCCCAATATCTCAGGGGATGTACACCCACACTGGGATATTGTCCCTTATATAGAGAGGGGGAGAAGATGCTATTGCTCCCAATAGCGCAGAGACTGTGGCTGTACACCCCTCCTGTGATACTGTTCTTAATATGCTAGGGACGAGAGGATGATACTACACCCAATATTGCAGGGGGAGTACACCCACCCAGTGATATTGTTCTTTTTTTTTTTTTTTTTTTTTGAGACGGAGTCTTGCTCTGTAGCCCAGGCTGGAGTGCAGTGGCCGGATCTCAGCTCACTGCAAACTCCGCCTCCCGGGTTCACGTCATTCTCCGGCCTCAGCCTCCCGAGTAGCTGGGACTACAGGCGCCTGCCACCTCACCCGGCTAGTTTTTTGTATTTCTTAGTAGAGACGGGGTTTCACCGTGTTAGCCAGGATGGTCTCGATCTCCTGACCTCGTGATCCGCCCGTCTCGGCCTCCCAAAGTGCTGGGATTACAGGCTTGAGCCACCACGCCCGGCCTGATATTGTTCTTAATATACTGCACCTCCCACCACCAGGTATATCGTTCCTAATATCCAGAGGAAGAGAGGATAACATTATGCCCAATACCGCGGGGCAGTGTCACACCCTCTGTGATGTTGTCCCTAGTATCCAAAGGTAGAGACGATGATGTTACTGGCCATATTGCAGGGGGTGAACACCCTTCTGTGATATCGTTTTTGACATTCAGTTGGGGAGAGGATAACCTGAATCCCAATATCACTGAAGGTGTACAGACCCCTGTGATGTAGTTCCTAATGTACGGGGAAAGAGAAGAATATTGCTGTCAATATCGCAGGGGGTGTAACCACCCTGCCCCCTGTATGTTGTTCCTCATATGCAGCGGGGTAGAGGCTGATAGTACTCCCAATATCCCAGAAGGTGCACACACACCTGTGATAGAGTTCCTAATATCCAGCGGGAAAGAGGCTGATTTTACTTTCGATATCACAGTGGGTGTACACCGCCCCCAACCCCGGGGTATCGTTCCTAATATCCAAGCGGGAAGAAGATGACATGGCTGACAATATCGAAGGGGGTGGACACTTCTTCCGTGATATGGTTCCTGATATCCAGGGGGTGAATGGATATTAGTCTCAAAAAAGTAGGAACCGTACAGCCACCCTGGGATTTTGTCCTTAATAAGCACAGGGGAGAGGTGATATTACTACCAACATTGCAAGGGGTGTACACCCCTCCTGTGATATTGTTTTTTATATCCAGGAGAGGAGAAGATGGTATTACTACCAATATTGATGTGATGTACAGCCCCCAAGGGATATTGTTCTAAAGATACAGGTTGAAGGAGGATGAGATTCCATCCAATATAACAAGGGGTGTACACCCCGCCTGTGATGTGAATCGTAAAACCTAGAAGAAGACAGAATGACATTGCTTCCAAAAACTCACGGGGTGTACACCCACCTTGTGATATTGTTCCTGTCATCTAAAGGAAGAGATGATGATACTACTCCCACTACCGGAGGAGGTACATACCCCCCTGTAATATTGTTCCTCATAACCTTTGGGGGAGAGCATGATATTACTTCCAGTATGACAGTGGCTTGACACCCAGTCTGTGATATTGCTCCTAATTTCCAGTAGGTAAAGTACAATGTTCCTGCCAAGAGAGTAGTGGGTGTACAGCCGCCCTCTGATATGTCTCCGAATATTCAGGGAAACACTGGAGGACATTACCCCAAATCTCCCAAATAGCGTACACCCATTGTGTGATATGGTTGCTAATATCCGGAGGTGTAGAGGATGGTATTCGTTCTCCTGTCGCAGGCTGTGTACACACAACCTGTGAAATTCTTCCTAATATCCTGAACAAAAGAAACTGCTAGTAATGGACACACATTGCAGGGGGGAGTAATTGGCTATTACGATCCACATCGCAAGGGGTGAGGAACTCCCCACTATATGGGGAGTAATATCAACCCCCTCTCCCCACTGGCTCTTACGATCCACATCGCAGGGCAATTCAGGACACCAGCCCTGCCCCAAACTTGACCCAGACAGTGGGTGTCATGGGACCACCTCAGGGTGGGTGGCAGCTCAGCTCAAAGGTATGCTTGCTGCCAAAGACCAACTGCTCCTGCTAGTTTGAATCTGGATACAGGGTCTCTGTTGGTGAGACAAATGACCATGAGGCAGACACCCTGAAATCTAGCACGACAGAGCTCAACGCCCCATGAGAGGCACCATAGCACGCAGACTTTGCAGACATACTAGCAAAGGCCACAGCAGGCCCTGAGAGAGGAACAATCTGACCAAGATCCTGGGGTCCTGCCACACAGCCCTTAAACCAGGGACTGGAAACTGTTTCCCTAAAGAGCCAGGAGTCAGTATTTTCAGCTTTGCCAACTGATCTTTGCCTCCAGGATGCAACTCTGCCATGGCTGCACGACAGCTGCCTTCTGCAGGTGGCCTGTGAAGAGATGGGCATGACTGCACCCCCATCAAACTTTACTTATGGACATGGAAATTTCTCAGTGTCATGAAGTGTTAGGTTTTTATTTGTTCAACCATTTGGAAATGTAAAATCTGTTCTTGATTCACGGGCCACAAGAACAGGCAGGGACAGGCTGCCCCTTGCCGACCTCTGGAATGAGCTTAGAGAAGGAATGGACAGGCTGGGCCAGCGCAGCCTACTCACAGGGGATTCGCTGCAGGAGGGTCCTTCGTAGCAACCACTTCTCATCCTTCGTCTTGGCTTCAAGTGCAGTTCAGGTGGAGAAAGAGAACAGAACCGGCCTCAGCAACAAGAAGGAAGGAGATGCAGGGTCAAGCAGCCGTGTGGATCCATCACACTCAACATTCACACCAAGCGGAGCACAAGCAGGACCAGCCCGGGGGACCGAAGTGGAGGCTCTCTGGTGGGGGACCTCTGGGTGGGCAAGATTCTCTACCTAAAAGTCAAATAGAAGATCTACACAGCAGTAGTTCCAGAAAACACACACTAAGAAAAAGGCCAAAATAAAAATAGGACACCAAGTTTGGCCAACCGGGTCTCACAAGCCAGTAGGTAAGAAAGCCCAGGAGGGCCCACCAGAGGCGCTGGGGGTGGGTTCCTGCCTGCAGGGGGCCTGGGACACCCCATTCCCACAGAGGAGGACCCAAGCTTTGGGGAGGAAGCTGTCAGAGTCACCCAGTGAGCTGCTCAGAGCTGGAGCCACAGAGCAGGGGAGGAGCCCTGGCTACGTCCCCCTGTGCGCTGAGAAGCTGAGGTGGGGGCACACCCCCAGGGGCCGATGCAAACAGTGGACCGCGGGCCCTCCTCCTGCCCAGAGGATGCTCAGCTCCCAAGGGACCACCAAGGCCTGGAACCCAGGGACACACCACCTGACCCTTATGCCCAGGCCTCCTGGACCAGGCAATGTCCAGTACAGGCAGGCAGTCTGGGCTTGGGGCCAGGATAGGGGTGGGTGGTCCTGCTAGCCAGGCCTCCTTCTCCCTACCAGCTGGGCTGGCGGCACTGTAGTTTTGGTACTGGCAACATATTGCTGCCCTCTTTGGCCACACCAGTCCCTGGCTCCCTGGTTAGCCCCAGTGCTGTCCAACCCACCTAAACAGGTCCCACACACCCAGTGCCCACCAGGCTCCTGTCAGCCAGGAGGACCCGTGCTCATCCCCTGAAGTATCTGTGGGAGCCTGCATCCCACAGGGACCCACATCTCGGGGCCAACCTCCATGGGGTTTTCTTGGTTGTGGTGGCAGGGGTGGGGGGGTGTTGACCTCCAGCCCTCCCATCCTGGCCACTGTGTTTTATGGGAATCATTCAGTCCTGGGAGCCTCCTGGGGACCCCAAAAGGAAGACAACAGGGTGGCCATGGCAGCCTCAGCCCCAGGCTCTGCGCCCAAGCGCAACAGAAGGAAGAGAACAGAGCGGTCATGGCAGTCTCTGTCCCAGACTCCGGGCCCAAGTGCAACAGTCTTCCGGTTCTGGTTTGATCTGGGCGGTAACAACAGGTGAAGTCATTCACACAAGGATTGGCTTCAATATAATGCATCAAGGGACTGTGGAGGACACAGATCAGCCTCCAGACCAGTTACACCTGGTGACTTAGCCAGTGCAGGCTGGGGAGTGGAAAAGCTGACCCCTGACCTCCCCACCTACCCTGCCCACCAGATGTCAGTAGCGGCCAGAGATTCCTGACTTCAGGCAGAGGCAGACAGCACAGTTGCTGCCTCCTTTGATCCCATCCCAGGGCCCACAGGGCCTGCAGAAACCTGGCAGGGGCTGAGTTGGGAGAATCAGGCAGGGAGATGCCAAGTGAAGAATGTGAGGGACTGGGTATGAGGGGCACTAGGGCACAGGGTCTGCTTCCCCTGGGGAGGTGGCAGTGAGACATATAGTAGCCAAGCCTCCACAGGCACCACCCTGCTCCCAGGCATGTGTGGTGCCCATACCCACCCCAATGGCTGCAGGAAGGTTCTTCATCAATAAAAGGAGAGGACGCACCCACACCCACATAGGCATTGGTGCCCACACACATCAGAGAAGAAAATTGCTGCTGTGTGCAAGGTGTGGGGAAAGGGGCAATGTCCCCTTCCTTCCCATGGTGGGTCCAAAATTACCTGTTCCTGCCAACACCTCCACCCCCAACTCCACAAGCTGCTGACCTCCACCACAGTGCCATGCCACGTGCCAGGAATAGCTCAGCGGTACATCCCAAAGGGTGTTATCCTGGAGTGGCTGTGCTGGGCAAGGGACACATTTCCTAGTCACAGAGGTTTTCTTTCTTTACCGTTCACCAGCCCTGTGTCTCCATTTCCCCCACTGTGGCAGCGTAAAAATCCCATCTTGAAGACTAGGAACTCAGAAAAGTCACCACACCTGGTGAAATGGGGGTGAAACTCCCTGTCTTGAACCTCTTGCTCCAGGACTGATGTCCAATGGGACATGGCCAGGCCAGCATCCTGGGGAGGGCTGCATTCCCTGCCTGGGGAACCTTGCTCCCAGTTAGGGATCACTGGAGTTGAGGCCCCTAAAGGATTGGGGGAGGCACAGGGGTAGACTGGAGGTAGCCCCATCATACAGGCCTGTGTAGACCCCAGAAAACCAGCACTGAGTTCAGACTCTTGTGTTTTTTGTTTTTTTTTTTTTTTTTTTTTTTTTTTTTTGAGACGGAGTCTCGCTGTGTCGCCCAGGCTGGAGAACAGTGGCCGGATCTCAGCTCACCGCAAGCCCCACCTCCCGGGTTTATGCCATTCTCCTGCCTCAGCCTCCCTAGTAGCTGGGACTACAGGCGCCCGCCACCTCGCCCGGCTAGTTTTTTGTATTTTTTAGTAGAGACGGGGTTTCACCGTGTTAGCCAGGATGGTCTCGATCTCCTGACCTCGTGATCCGCCCGTCTCGGCCTCCCAAAGTGCTGGGATTACAGGCTTGAGCCACTGCGCCCGGCTGAGTTCAGACTCTTGTGTGAAGCTGGCCACATGAAAGTATTTGGGCTTTGGGGTGTGATGAGGGCCTGGGGTCAGGGAACAAAGTGTTCTGGTTTGGACACGCAGGAGGTTCTCTGCAGCTCTCTCAGGTACAGGGTATGTTGCTAAGTATATGCTTTTAAAAACCCTAGGAGGAGGGGGCAGCTAGAAGGGACTCTGAAGTCAAGGGCATGGTCCAGTCTTACCACCTCCCCAGCTGAAGACATGCTGGAGGACAATTCTCCAGAGTTTCCTAACAAAGAAGAGAAAAAAGAAATCAAAAAGACCTGGAGGATAGGCAAGCTAATGAGGGCTTACTGGGATTACCCTGCCTAATCCTCAAAACAAGCCTTCCCTATCTGTCCTCTGGGCCAGGTGAGGAAACAGGTCACCGTAGGACATTCAGACCCTGGGCAGGCAGCTGGCAGCCTGGAGCCCAGGAGGTGCAAACACATTTTTACTAAGGCACATCCTGCACAGCCCTAAATCCATTCAACCTTGAGTCAATAGAGCACATGCTTCTGTGAGCACAGGGTTGGGTCTAGGGTTACAGATTAACAGCATCTCAAGGGAGAAGAATTTTTCTCAGTACAGATCAAAATGGACTTTCTTATGTCTTCGTCTTTCTCCATAGACACAGTAACAGTCTGATCTCTCTTTCTTTCCCCCACACAGAGAGTGTCACCACTGTATGTCAGCCACCGGGGTACAGGCTTCAGCTTACACCCACATTCCAAATTCCACCCTCTCACCTTGGCAGAAGCTGGCCAGGAATTGGGGCCAATGGATGGGTGGGATCTGCACACGACACCGTGTTCAGGTCCCCATGACGGCTTCACACATGGGTGGTGGCCCTACAGTTCCAGGTGCCACACATACGCCAGCCCCTGCTCGGGCCCTGATCTTTGAGGAGGGAGAGCAGCAGAACCCGGGCTCTGACCGCACAGTGCCACTCACACCCACAGACGATTCTCCACACAGTCATCATATCTCGGTCCTGGCCACCTCCCCCTGCAGGGCCTCAGCTCTTTCCCGGGACTCACGTGATCCTTCCTCACATGCAGCTCTGGTAGGATGCATTGATCTGTACCCAGGGGCTCTGAGGTGACAATGGTCACGCTCGTGCAGAGTGCAAGGGCACAGGCTGGGTGCCCATTGTAGGGACCCTGACTGCAGCACTCCCAGACTATCATCGGGCATGTTGGCCCCCAGGCTTAGCTAGGTCACCAGCAGTAGGAGTGCACTGCTCTGGACTCTGCAGGAGGAGGACAACTGTCACCACATCTTGATGTTCTCCTGCTGGTGTCACTCTGTGCTTCTCATCTCCTGGTTGTAGGATTCAGGGCAGACTCTCTGAACACCTTGTGGGAAATAGCAGAGTCCAGCAGAGAAGAGGAGAAAAGCCCAGCTGCAAAGATAAAAAAATGGCAGGTGTGACATGGGCCCGCATTCAGATTCTGTATTTAGATGAGGTCTTCCAGAACACCTGCTCTCATTGGATAATACTTCAAATATATGTGTGTGTGTATATATATACATATACGTATATATATATAAATATACATATACATATATATACAAATATACATATACGTATGTGTGTGTGTGTATATATATATAGATATATATATTTTTTAGATAGAGTCTCACTCTGTAGCCCACGCTGGAGGGCAGTTGCATGATCTTGGCTCACTGCAACCTCCACTTGCCGGGTCCTGGTTCAAGCAATTCTCCTCCCTCAGCCTCCCGAATAGCTGAGATTACAGACATGCACCACCATGCCGGGCTAATTTTGTGTACTTTTAGTAGAGATGGAGTTTCACCATGGTGGCAAGGTTAGTCTTGAACTTCTGGCCTCGGGTGATTCACCCACATTGCCCTCCTAAAGTGCTAAGATTACAGGCATGAGCCACAGTACCCGGCCCATTGTGGCAGCTTAATCATAGAGGAAAAGAAGGCCCGGACCCAGCACGAAGATGAGGAAAAGGGGTAAGAGCAGTTCTCTCTCCTATGGTGTGGCCAGGCACTTAAGCTTTCAACATAAGGGATACTAAATAGCTTTCCCAACAAAAACAACTGAGATGTTGGATAAAACCTACCAAAATGCATCTTTGTAAGTGTATTACTGAGCTGGCAATGAGGGATAGAATCCACAGCAGTCAATAAAGAATTGGCAGGAACTAAAGTGGAATTTTTTTTTCCCTTTAGACAGTTGCACAGAGGATGAGGCATCAGAAACAAAACTGTATGTCTCTCCAAAATCAGGTCAGAAATCTGACATCTTAGACTTAAAATGAAAGCCCACCTCAGAGCAGGAGCAGCGAGGAGAGCAGCTGTCCCTGCATTGCTGCTGGGTGGAGGGAAAACCCTGACCCTGAGAACCGACGAGAAACAGTCCTCCAGGAGTTCATGCTGGAAGACCTGGAGAGCATGGGTCAAATCGACGTGGCACCAGGCGGCTGCTCACTTCACCTCTACCCCATGTGAGTGAACATCTTTGCTGAAACAATGCAACCCTGTCCTCAAAACATCTCCCCACATAAAATTCCAAGGAAGATAAGTCCGTGTGCAAAAAGTTACAAAACTTAAGTCAACAAAGTACTGTGGATACATCCAATAATTCAAGAAACAAATTCAACAGAGCCACAAAAATTCAAAAGGTGGAAAAGATCAACTGCTGGCAAAGGATCCACTGCTGTTGCTCCTGCTAAGAGACTGTATTTCATAAAAAAGTAAACACGCCCCTCTGTGGCCTCACACTTGCCTTCTCAGGCATGTCTGCCCCAGAAATGCCCTTGCACTGTCTTCTCCAAGAGACACGTACGGGGCAAGAATATTTAGGCTGTGATTGTAGAAATAGAAAACACCTGAAAGCCATCCAAACACACCTCTATCAAGGAAAAAAGCTGGCATAGTCATATTGTGGAATATGATACAGCTGTGAAAATGAACTGCAGTTAGAAGCATCAACAATGAAAAATTAGAGTAAACAAAGGAAATTACTGAAAAATACACTGCTATTCCATATACAGTTCACAAACCATAACATATGACATTGCTTAATAATATACACAGAAATGATAAACCTTATGAAAAGCAAGACAAACATTAACACATTAGTCCTATGTCTGGGTGAAGAAGGGAGACCCAGGTGATCAAGGAAGGGCATATTGTAGCCTTTCAAGACAGTTGATACTAATGGATGATGACATCAGTGCAATTATTAATCTTTGGTATTATGCATTCAGTTTTGTTTGTTGGTTGGTTTTTGAGGCAGAGTTTTGCTCATGTAGCCCAGGCTAGAGTGTAATGGCATGATCTCAGCTCACTGCAACTCCTCTCTCCTGGGTTCAAACAACTCTCCCACCTCAGCCTCCTGTGTAGCTGAGATCACAGGTGCCTGCCATGATGCTCAGCCAACTTTTTGTATTTTTTTAGTAGAGACGGGTTTCACCGTGTTGGCCAGGCTGGTCTTGAACACTTGACCTCAAATGATCCACCTGCCTCAGCCTCCGAAAGTGCTGCCATTACAGGCATGAGCCACCGTGCCCACCCAAATTTTATAGACTCTTACGTGTCATATATTTCATAATTAAACATAAAAAATAAAATATTTACTGTAGTTTGTAAATGAAAGAGCAACAAAAATGTTGCAAACTTTTTTTTTTTTTTTTTTTTTTTTTTTTTTGAGACAGAGTCTGGCTCTGCCGCCCAAGCTGGAGTGCAGTGGCCGGATCTCAGCTCACTGCAAGCTCCGCCTCCCGGGTTCACGCCATTCTCCTGCCTCAGCCTCCCGAGTAGTTGGGACTACAGGCGCCCGCCACCGCGCCCGGCTAGTTTTTTGTATTTTTTAGCAGAGACGGGGTTTCACCGTGTTAGCCAGGATGGTCTCGATCTCCTGACCTCGTGATCCGCCCGTCTCGGCCTCCCAAAGTGCTGGGATTACAGGCTTGAGCCACCGCGCCCGGCCTGTTGCAAACTTTTAAACATCAAACCTGTTGTATAGCTCATAATGACCCTCGTATTAAGCTGTGGTAAGTTCCAAGTTGTATTTCACTGTCATTTTCTGAAAACTAGGTGAACAGATGAAAAACAGAATTCAGTTTTCAAACAAGATATTAAGATAATGTTACTGGTTGAAGGTGTCCAGGTTCTTGCTGCCTTGAACAAAGACTTGGACACAACGCAAAAATGGAGCAAGGAAAGAATGAAGCAGCAAAGCAGAGATTGACAGAAAATGAAAGCACACTCCACAGGGTGGGAGCGCCTGAGCACAGGGAGCCCGTTACTGAAGTCTCTGGGGTTGGAATCCCCTCTAGAGGTTTCCATTGGTTACTTGGTGTGCACCCTATGTAAATGAAGAGGAGGAAGTACAATTACAATGACATGTACTCGGTGTATGTCCTGTGTAAATGGAGAGGATATTTCCTGTCATAGCTCAAGAGTTTCCATTTGATTTGGTTCTCCGAAGTCAGGGTGAATCGGCCTTATGTTCCTGCCTCCAGACCCTTTTCTCCGGCCTCCGTGGAATGGATGGCAGGACATGGAAAAGTGTTCTGTCCAAATGACATGCCCCAGGGCACTGGCAGCTGAGGACGAGAGGGAACCACTTGGTGCCACTGAGGAACGCTCACCCGTGTCTCCACACCGCACAGAACAAAGTGAGTGTCCTTGTCCTGAACCCTCTGAAGTGAGTATCTCGCCTCAGGGCTTTCATGAAACCCTTTTTTGGAGAGGCTCCTTCTCTCTCCTTCTGCAGCCACAAGGCAGCAGGGATAGCCCCTCTCTCGCTGAAGTTCTTCTAAAAAAAACAAAGAGAATAAAAGAATAGAATTAATGTAATGAATAATAAAATAATGAAAATGAAACTTTTTTTACAGAAGCAGCTCTGGAATTTCAAGTATTGGTGGCATTAAAAGCAGAAAATGGGCCTATAGGCGTGGTGGAGTGGCTCACGCCTGTAATCCCAGCACTTTGGGAGGCCGAGGGGGGAGGATCACGGGGTCAGGAGATTGAGACCATCCTGGCTAACACGGTGAAACCCCGTCTCTACTAAAAATACAAAAAATTAGCCAGGCATGGTGGCGGACGCCTGTAGTCCCAGCTACTCAGGAGGCTGAGGCAGGAGAATGGCGGGAACCCAGGAGGCAGAGCTTGCCATGAGCTGAGATTGTCTCACTGCACTCCAGCCTGGGCAACAGAACAAGACTCTGTCTTAAAAAAAAAAAAAAAAAGAAAAAGAAAAGAAAAGAAAAGAAAATGGGCCTATTATAGAGCTCAATTTAATGGCAAAATTTAAGGAAAGAATAAAAAGACTCTGCTAATAATGATGACATGAGCTGCTCATATTGCCATTTTCTCTGGGAACCAATATTGGGGAGGAGGTGGGACCACCTGCCACCAGGCTCCAGGTGATTTTCAGGCTGTTCCCCAAAATCACTGCAGCCTCTTCCCTGCTCGTCCCTTGATGCTGCTGCTGTGCCGGGTGTCCTGTGTGGTAGGAGGCACCTCGGAAACTTCCAGTGGGATGGGCTTGTGGCATTCTGAACCTGAATGCCGTGATCACTAGGAAGTGAGGAGACACAAGCAGGAAGGGTTCAGGGATGGAGCGGCCGCTTCTCAGGGATCAGTCTCAGGCCTGGGCTGGGAAGAATCCCCTTTCAGGACAATGGCTCCAGGCTGAGGTCAATGCTGTTTCTGTGCATTATGATGACTGACCTGCATCCACAGGGAAGCGTATCTGGGCTCCTTTTTTCCAGGCGATGTTGGGAACACCTTGACATGGGCACTGGTGGATTTCAATTCCAGCCTCCCAGAAGCCACTCCAAATGGAAATTAAGCTAATGGATGTAGCTAGAGTAAGTAAACAACTTTAGGTCCTGGACAACAATTTTCACATACAATATAGTGTGCAGGGCAAAATGAAGCCTCAGGACCCCAATTCACAGCCAAAAAGAAAAAAGCATTAAGCTGGAAGTTGAATCATGCAAGAAACTGCCTTTCCTTTTGTTCCTAAGCGGATAGCTACAGATAAAGGGTTACGTATCTCCACAGGAAGCTGGTCTATGTTCACCTTATCTTATGTAAAGGACTGATTTACCGCCTGTGAGATGAAGACATAACTGACCATTCCCCACCTGCTCTCTTTCTCTTGCAACCTGAGGATGACCACAGGCTCCCTCTTTCCCCTCCAGCCCACCCTTTTCCTCCAGCCCACCCTTCCCCTCCAGTCCACCCTTCCCTCTAGCCCACCCTTCCCTCTAGCCCACCCTTTTCTTTTTTTTTTTTTTTTTTTTGAGACAGAGTCTTGCTCTGTCGCCCAGGCTGGAGCGCAGTGGCCGGATCTCAGCTCACTGCAAGCTCCGCCTCCCGGGTTTACGCCATTCTCCTGCCTCAGCCTCCCGAGTAGCTGGGACTACAGGCGCCCGCCACCTCGCCCGGCTAGTTTTTTGTATTTTTTAGTAGAGACGGAGTTTCACTGTGTTAGCCAGGATGGTCTCGATCTCCTGACCTCGTGATCCGCCCGTCTCGGCCTCCCAAAGTGCTGGGATTACAGGCTTGAGCCACCGCGCCCGACCTAGCCCACCCTTTTCATCCAGCCCACCCTTCCCTCCAGCCCACCCTTTTCCTCCAGCCCACCCTTTTCCTCCAGCCCACCCTTTTCCTCCAGCCCACCCTTCCCCTTTAACTACTGAAGCCCTCAAAATCATCTTGGGAGGAAGGCACAGACCACAGACTGTTTCTGTGATTCCGGGTTTTTTTCTTCCAAGCATGTCCTTAACCTTGACAGAATTAACTTTTAAATGGATTGAGATCGGTCTCAGGTACCTTTTGGTTTACAATCGCATGCCTCAGCCATCGCACGGCTCTCTGGCCTTTGTCCTCTTTTACCAAAGGAGGAGGGTGAATTCCATGATCCTAAAACCCCTTCAGCTCTCCATAGGTTTCTAGGGGGACACAATTACCTAAGAGATTAGAGAGAGCATCCTAAAATAGAAGTAGACAGTATGTGACAGTTAGGCTTCAGTTTGGCTGCATAAAACAGAAGATTCAAGCTAACAGAGGCTCACACATAGAAAGGTCTGTCTTTTCACATGAAAGGAATCTGAAGGCAGGCAGTCCTCCCCTGTGCACTGGATCTGTGATCTTATCAGAGAGCCCAGTTTCTCCTATCATTCCTTCAGGCACTTTGACTGAAGGTGGTTGTATCTTCTAGGTCACCTCATGGCCCAAGAGATCAGCTTTGTTCCTGCAATCACAGCTGCATTCAAAGCAGCAGGAAAAAGAAAAAATAAAACAACGTCGTACTCAGTAGTTTGGCTTCTTTTAAGTCCTTTTGGATGTCCTGCTCAACAATTCTACTTATATCACATGGGCCAGAATGCACCAACATGGCCACATGGGTGTACAAAGACAGCTGGGAATTGAAGCATTTAGTGCAGAGCTTTGGGCAGAAGAGGAGGAAGACATGGATGTTGAACCAACTGTTTCTGTCACATGGCGTTTTAGTTGAACTTGGAAGGATGAGTGGGTTATTCACAGACAGGCTTGGAGAGAGACACAAGCAAGGATCGTGTGTGGAAGAAGCACGTCGGAAATTCGCAGGATAAAAAGAGTCTCTCCCTCACTGTAGATTCTTCTTGCTAAAAACTCAAGGGCTTCTGAATTATTTCCATACTTTTTCTTTCTGAATTGAGAAGATTTACAATTCAATTATGTGTAACGCTGAGACATCATCGTCTTGGGGATTGTTTAAACACTAGTCTGTTTGGGTTGGGAAAGAGAAACCTAAGACCCAAGTGCAGGGGGAGGGAGTTTCAAGGTTCCTGGAACAAAATGCTGGAAGGAATTCAGGCAAAATATTCGATGGTCTTCTGATTGCTCTCTGGTGCCTGTTGTGAAGTCTAAAAGCTGTGATGCTCCCCAGGAATGGCTGTGTTCTGAAAACTTTTCCAGGAAAGTGTCTTGAGCTGGGCTACATTGTTAGCTCTCTGCTTCACAGAAAGAGCCTTCTCGAAGTCCAGAGGGCACTTAGATAAGACGGATTACATGGCACTCAAGGCTTCCTCCGTGATTTTCTTCCAGACATCTCTGAGGCATCAGAAGCAAGGGTCAACAACTCAGTGTCATAGAAATTTTAAAATGAATCAAATATTTGGATGCAAAGAGAAACCTTCAAAATGATGCCTGTTATTTAGCATTTTATTTTCCACAAAGCAAAACAAAGCTATAAACTTCTCACTGTAACTGTGAGGGAAGAGAATCCTAAAACATTTTGTCTTAGCCTGTTTTCTGCTTCTCTTAGCAGAGTGCCTGAGACTGGGTAATTTACAAAAACAGAGATTCACTTCTCACAGTCCTGGAAGTGGGAAGTACAAGGTGAAGGGGTGGTGGGCATCTGGCAAGGACCTTTGTGCTGTGTCATCCCACAGGAAGGTGGAAGGACAAGAGAACATGAAGGAGTAAGAGGGGTCAAACTCATTTTTGTAACAGACCAACACTTGTGATAAGGAACCCACTCCCCCAATAACAACATTTGTCCACACATGAGGGCGAAACCCTCATGACCTGATCACCCCTTAAAGATCCCTCCCCTCAGCACTACTGCATGGGGGATTCAGTTTCCAACACTTGAAATTTGGGGGACACTTTCAAGCCATAGTAAGAAAGAAATGGCAAAAATAAATTATTTATACAGTGTTTATCACTAATAATAAGGCATGCACAAAACATCATTTATAGTCTATATTCACTATAATATGTTGTGCTCTATTTTCATGTGAATTCATGCAAAGAAATAAAAAACAAAGAGAAAGATTTTTGAGAGAGGTATTCAGAAACAGCACCATAACATTAGTTAAACTGAGAAACTGGTGGAAGTAATTGCTTTAAAAACCTTTTTTATTTGCTGGTTGTTTGGAAGTCAGTGGTGACATTTCAAGGAGTTGTCATTGGGAAGGCAGATTTCAGGAGGCTTTAGTAAGAGGGCGTGAGGAAGATGGGGAAGGAAGGAGGACAGGTGACTGAGAAAGATTCTTGGTGGCAACTGGAAGTACAGAAATAGAATGGTGACTTCAGGGAGAAGCAATTCAAGGAATGTTGTGCTTTTGCTTCTCTCTTTCTGTCCCTCTCCCCATTTCTCTTTCCATCTCTCTCCCCATCTCTCTTTCCATCTCTCTATGCCTCTCACTTTGTCTGTCTCTGTTTCTCCCTCTCTGTGCCTCTCTCCTGGTTGCTCTGTCTCTCTCTGTCTCTTTTTAAGACTCTGTGTGTGTCTCTGTCTCTCTCTTCCCCTCATCTCTTTCTCCATCTTTCCATGTCTCTCTGTGTCCCTGCTTCTCTGACTTTTTCTGTCTCTCTCTCTCTGTCTCTCTCACTCTCCTTCTTTCTTTATTTTTCCTTTCTTTCTTTCTCTTTCTTTCTTTCTTCCTTCCTTCCTTCCTTCCTTCCTTCCTTCCTTTCTTTCTTTCTTTTTTTTTCTTTCTGTCTCTCTCTCTCTCTCTCTGCATGTGTGTGTGTCTCATTCTCTTGGTTTCTCACTCTCACTCTCCATCTCGCAGCTCTCTTTGGTTTCACTATGCAAGCTGACTCTCCCCACCTGATGATCCAGTGGTATTAGCAGGAACTGTGTGGACTACCCCCACCACCCGCATCCTGTGCCCATCCATGAACTGGGGCAGAGGAGAGGACTGATCTTGCTACTTGGCCTGACTGGACGTGCTGACCCTCAGGATCACAGGCAGTGGAAGGAGCAGCTCCTGGAAGGTCAGAGTGGGTCCTGTGATGGATGGAAGTGACAAGTATGTTGAGCAACAGAAATGACCAGCACTTGGTCTATGGCAGCAGGAGCTCAGAAGTGAGGAATCCTAGGGCCTTAAATGAGTGGCCCATTGTGGCAAAAACTTTTTTAAACAAAAAAATAGCCCCTTGGGCCGTGCGCGGTGGCTCAAGTCTGTAATCCCAGCACTTTGGGAGGCCTAGAAGGGCGGATCACGAGGTCAGCAGATCGAGACCATCCTGGCTAACACGGTAAAACCCCGTCTCTACTAAAAAAAATGCAAAAAACTAGCCGGGCAAGGTACCGGGCACCTGTAGTCCCAGTTTCTCAGGAGGCTGAGGCAGGAGATTGGCGTAAACCCGGGAGGCGGAGCTTGCAGTGAGCTGAGATCCGGCCACTGTACTCCAGCCTGGGCGACAGAGCGAGACGCCGTCTCAAAAAAAAAAAAAAAAAAATAATAGCCCCTAAGGAGTGTTCCAATGACCACCTCTTAAGCAATACAATTGACCCTTGAACAATACAGAGCTTAGGGGTACCAACCCACCATACAGTTGAAATTCGGAAAATAGCTTTTGACTACGCCAAAAGGAATTTACTAATAGCCTATTCTTGTGTGGAAGCCTCAGTGATCACGTAGAGAGTCGGTTAGCGCACATTTTGTGTGTTATATGTATTGTATAGTGTATTCTTACAGTAAAGTAAGCTAGAGGAAATAAAGCCATCATAAGGAAAATGTGTTTACTATTCATAAAATGCCTCATCATAGAGGTTCTTCTCCTCATTCTTGCATTGAGTAGGCTGAGGAGGAGGAGGTGGGAGGAGAGGAGGAGGGGTTGGTCTTGCTGTCTAAGGGGTGACAGAAGTGAAAGAAAATCCATGTGTAAGTAAGTGACCCACACGGTTTAAATGCTGTTGTTGAAGTATCAACTGTTTGAACAGGGAGGCTTTGAAGTGATCTGTTTTTTTGGGTTTTTTTTTTTGTTGTTGTTGTTTGATTTTTTTTTTTTTCTTGAGACAGAGTCTCACTCTGTTGCCCAGGTTGGAGTGCAGTGGCGCAATCTTGGCTTACTGAAATGGAAGTGACTTCTTTTCAAATAGGGCATGGCAGGGAAAGGGGGAGGAAAATGGCAAAAGTCTGCCCCACAAACTCAGGACCAAGATTCCCAATTTCTTCTCTGGTGAGTGGGGCTCTCATTCCCTAGACCACAAAGTCTATTTGGGTTCAAAGACCACCAAGGCTCTGGGCTTGGTCTTCCAAGAGAAGAAGGTATCTGGGCCCTCCCAAGTGTGGGGAAAAGAAAGAGAGATCAGCCTGTTACTGTGTCTATATAGAAAGAAGTAGACATAAGAGACTTCATTTTGTTCTGTATTTGAGACACTGTTAATCTGTGACCCTACCCCCTACCTTGTCCTTGCAAGAGACATGTGCTGCGGTGACTAAAGGTTTAATGGATTTTGGGCTGTGCAGGATGTGTCTTTGTTAAAGAAGTGCCTGAAGGCAGCTTGCTGGTTAAAAGTCATCACCATTCTCTTAATTTCAACTACCCAGGGACACGTACACGGCCAAAGGTAGCAGGGACCTCTGCCTAGGAAAGCTAGGTATTGTCCAAGGTTTCTCTCCATGTGATAGACTGAAACAATAATGCTAAAATGTTTATGGAGATGTTTGCATATGCATCTCAAGGCACAGCATTTTCCTTTAGACTTATTCATGTCACAGAGATTTTTGTTCGTATGTCTTACTGCCGATTTCCTCCCTACAATGATCCTATTGTCCTGCCACTCCCTTATCTTTAAGATGGTAAAGATAATTATCAATAAATACTAAGGGAACTCAGAGACCGGTGCCAGCGTGGGTCCTCTGTAAGCTGAGCGCCCGTCCCCTGGGCCCCCGCTTTTCTTTCTCTATACTTTGTCTCTGTGTCTTATTTCTTTTCTCAAATCTCTCGTTCCACCTAACGAGAAACACCCACAGGTGTGGAGGGGCAGGCCACCCCTTCACCCAAGAATGCACAGCTGTCCACCCCTGGATGAGTGACCGCAGCTCTGACCCTGTCCCTGGTCTGGGCTTCACTCCTCCTCCTGCAGGGGGCCGCAGCCTCAGGCTCAGGAGTTCTCTAAACCAGGCAACACGTGGTTGTGGGTGGGCGTGCTTGCAGGCAGAGGAAGAGGTCTGCAGCTTACATTAGAATCTCAATGTTGACACCCAAAAAACATAAAAGCTCCTGCAGGATGCTGGCATATACAACTAACAAGATAACACTGTGGGTGTACATTCTGGCACACAGGAAGAGCATTCTTGTTCGTGGCGGTGGTTTCAAATATTTCAGTGAATTTTCCCTTGAATGCCTCAGTCGGGCGCCACTTCAGTTCAGCTCGGGCAGCAAGGGAGCTTCAAGGACTGGTAGTTATGAATTCAAGCTTGTACACAGTGACAGGTCACAGGTCTCTGGAAGATACCTGTCAATCAATATTCAGAGGTAGCATTGCATAACTGAAGCATAGGACATATCTGACCTCATCTGACATGGCTTAAATCATGATTGTTTTTCTAACTGGGAAATTCATGTAACTTATTTGCCAATAAAGAACCATCTCTCTCTCCCCCCATTTTCTGATGTAATGCTAGTCATTAGGGAAATGTTCTGATGATGTTCGTGAAAGAACAAACCAGTGTCTTCCGCTTTTATACCATCCTTTTCACACATACGGCTCTTGCTGTTTCCATGTGACACTAAAAGTATCGGGAATGCCAGGAAGTCTCTTTAATCATCGTTCTCCAACGTGCTCAGGAGATGAAGTCATTCTGTGAAGTGGACTTCCGTTAACAACACTGAGAAAATGTCCTAGAGAAAGTAAAACTTGTAATGGCCTCATACTTTACAGAAATAATGCAACTTCTTTCTTTCATTTCTAGTTTTCAGGTATTAATTTTAATTGGTTCAGGGCAACCTGTTTCTGCATCAAAGTCTTGGGAAACTTCTACCTGGTTTTATTTTGTTTATTATTTATTTATTTATTTATTTATTTATTTATTTAGAAATAGAGTCTCACTGTGTCACCCAGGCCAAAGTGTAGTGGTATGATCACGGCTCACTGTAGTCTCAACCTCCCAGGTTCAAGCCAATCCTCAGGCCTCCACCACCCGAATAGCTGGGACTACAGGTGTGCCACCATGTCCTGTTAATGTTGTATTATTATTTTTTTATTTTTTGTAGAGACAGTGTTATGCCCAGACCGTTTATTCCCCGAAGAAGACCACCAGAGTCCAGAGTCAAAGCTAAGCAGCAAGGATCTTTATTACAGGTTCGAACCTGGAGCTCTCACTTGCTCGTGAAACGAGACGGGCAGGAGAGCTCCCCTACTGAGCTCCGAACAATGTTATATAGTCTAAGGAAAGTAGGCATAGAATCATTATACAAATTAGAGGTATGATTGGCTGGAGTTTGAACAAAGCGATTTGGCAAACTATGATTGGTTCCCGCCATTTCTGATATTTCAGTACAACCCTTGAGGCGGAAGAGCAGTTTTACACAAAGGCAGTTAATTATATTGCATCAGGTTGCACGACCAGTTTATGGCTATCTTGCTTAAACACACCTTGTGACCTGGCTATCTTACTTAAACATTCCTTGTGACCTGGCCTCAGAAAGAGAAACATGTACTTACAGAACTTACGAAACCTCTGGTACGTGCAAAGATTAGAGAGCAGAACAAGGGTGTAGCGGGTGGGGGGCGGGTACACATCTATCTTTGTGTCCTTTCATTTCTCCCTTCTCATAAGTAACTGGATGTCCAATCTTGGATTTCCAGAGTCTTATAATATAGCCTCACTTTCTGGGTGCAGGAGAGGCTGGTGATGGCTACGGAGGACCATTAGTTGGATGGTATCAAACCTTTCTCTGACAAATTGTAAACTTTTATTTACCACACAGGGGCCTATAGTGAATAGAAGTAGTAAAGACATTAGGGGGCCTAAAAGGGGTGCCAGAAGGGAAAACATTGAAGAGCTCCACCAATTGTTAGCGGCTGTAGTGAATTGTTGCTTTTTCATTTCTAAGCTTAGTTCGTGTAGGCGTTGGACTCTTTCCTCAACTAACCCTGACTCATTTATATAGAAACAGCATTCTTCTTTGAGGAACATACAGGTACCTCCTTTCTCAGCCGTGAGTAAGTCTAAGGCTCTGCGGTTTTGAAGGGTGACCTGTGCTAGGGAGGTGAGCTGCCGCTGAAGGGAGGCTAGGGAATAGGCGGAGTCTTCCATAGCAACAGAGAATTGTTGTAACAGCTTGTCGTTTTCTATCATGGAGTGTTGTAGGGCCCCTCCTGCTAACCCCGCTGCGACGACAGAGGTGGTTAAGGATATTCCGGCAATTAGTGGTAGAAAAACTGCTCGTCTATGTCGCGCAGTTTTAGTTGGGGCGGTCCCTGCCCAGCTTATGAACTCTGCCGGGGTTAGCAGTGTCAGTCGGGGAACTAGGGTAACAGGGATACACAACTGTCCGTCAGAGATGCTTTTGGACAGAGTTTTTAACAGAGTCATATTACACCAGAAGAACACACCAGGGGGAGCATATATGGGACTATTAGGGTATGTAGCCGATTGGTTGCAGAGGCTGTTGCTAAATGCCGAATAACAATAGGGGTATTTCTCTTGGTATGGGTCACGGTACAGGGCTACATCGGGTATCGTGACTATCGATGAGTTAAAACCTGTATAGTTTGTGGGAGGGGAGGATAGAGGAACAGCCGTTAATGGTGGTCTTCCTAGGGTTGCACACATAAAGCAAGAGGACAGGTCGCCTAAACCAGTGAGGTTGGCGAATGCTTGCCCTTCCCGTAATAGAGTTAGCCAGGAGAAGGGCTGCAAGTCTTGTGATAACTTGGTTTCTTGCCTGTGGATTTGTGTGTGGATTAAGGGTTGAATCTGGACTAGACTTCTCCACAGATATAAATGGCTACTGGGCCAGGTACTAGTTGATGAGTAATATACTCCCCCATGTTGTGGGGTTGTCCACCGAGAGTCCCATGGGTCTCTAATTATCCAAGTGTAAGTGACGGGAGACTCAGTTTTGTAAAAATACCACCCTTGTCGTTCTCTCCAGTATCGGACAGAGTGCGTCTTACAGTAGCTATATGGGCAACCTGCACTCTGGTGCCACCAATAATTTTTACAATTATATTCAGTTTGATCATATTCAAAACAGATCATGGGTGTTGCTGGTTGGGCAATCTGGAACCTAGTGAAATTGAGGTAAACTATAGTATTACACCCTGAGGGTGGGCAGTCTGTGCTAGCTAGCAGTTTACCCGCTTGGGGGGTTTCCCCGGGGTGAGTTTTGTTTTCATAGAGCCAGAACCTCCAGACATAGGGATTAGACGGCGCAGCAGTGAGGAGAGTCAGATGCATAAGGCATAAAAGCATAGGTAAGCTAGACATGGTTACGGCTATGGGGATGACGGCGCAGGGTTAGCTTTAAGGGATTGTTCTTAGCTTTGTCTACAGTCCATGTAACCGGTGCTCCAGACGGCTCGAGAAGGTCGGATGTTGGGTCCACTGGTTTGACGTGTGTGTAGTGGATCCACGAAGCGATGCCTTCTACTTTGAGAGCGGTGGGAGTAGTCAGGAGTACTTGCAGTGGTCCTTTCCACCTGGGTTGAAGAGTTTCTTGCCGGTGGCGCTTGACTAGGACCCAGTCTCCCGGCTGGAACGGATGAGGCGTCGGCGGAGGTCCTGCCTCGTACAGTTCTCGTAGTCTGGGCCAAATTTCCTGGTGAATTTTCTGTAAGGCTTGTAAGGAGAACAGGAGCTCAGAGACATTTTCAGTTTCAGGTTTGAGTAAGTCATCTTTTAGACTGGGGACCAGGGGTGGGGGTCTGCCATACGTGATTTCATATGGTGTGAGGCCTAGTCTGTAAGGGGTATTTCGGGCCCGGAACAGAGCGTAGGGGAGAAGTACTACCCAATTAGCGCCAGTCTCCATGGTCAATTTAGTTAAGGTCTCCTTCAGAGTCCGATTCATCCTTTCTACCTGTCCTGAGCTTTGGGGCCTATAAGCACAATGTAATTTCCAATTTGCCCCCAGAATGGAAGCCAAATCCTGACTTACCTTAGCAATGAAGGCTGGTCCATTGTCTGACCCTATTTGGAAGGGAAAGCCATACCTGGGGAGGATTTCTTCCAAAATTTTCTTTGCTACAACCTGAGCAGTTTCTCTCTTAGTTGGGAACGCTTCTGTCCATCCTGAAAAAGTATCTCAGTCTCTGACGTTACAGCCGCTCCTGCATACCGCTGGCCTTGGTGGACATAGCTGCTGCCATCAGTGAACCAGGTGAGTTCTGTGTCGGGGAGCGGACGATCTTGCAGGTCCTCCCGCACCCCATGCACCTGAGCCAGTATCTCAGTGCACTCATGGGACGGGGCGTCCAAGTCTGGATTTGGCAGCAGTGAAGCAGGGTTTAAAGAGGTTGGGGGCAGAAAAGTTATTCTGAGGGGGTTTAACAGCAGTCCTTGATAGTGGGTGAGCCGGGCGTTACTCATCCATCGGTCCGGCGGCTGCCGGAGGACGCCTTCAATGGCATGCGGGGTTATAACGCGCAACTCTTGCCCCATGATAAGTTTATCAGCGTCTCGGACCATTAGGGCGGTCGCCGCGATTATCCGGAGGCAGGGTGGCCAGCCAGCAGCCACTGAATCTAATTTTTTTGACAAATAGGCAACTGGCCTCTGCCAGGGGCCTAGGTACTGTGTTAACACGGCTTTTGCAACACCCTTACTTTCATCCACGTATAAGTGGAAGGGTTTGGAGACATCAGGGAGCCCCAGCGCGGGGGCTGATAACAAGGCAGTTTTGATTTGCTGAAAGGCCAGCTCAGCCTCTTCCGTCCAATTGAAGGGCTGCCGTTCCTTTGTTGCCTGGTATAGGGGCTTGGCTAACTCAGCAAATCCGGGTATCCATAACCTACAGAACCCTGCCGACCCCAGGAATTCTCTCACTTGCCGTGTTGACTGGGGTCTAGGGATGCGTAGGACTGTTTCCTTTCGGGCTTTGGTTAGCCAGCGTTGCCCCCCTTTTAATAGGTACCCCAGATAAGTTACCTCCGACTTGCAGATCTGAGCCTTTGTTGCTGAGGCTCGGTAGCCTAGCTCCCCCAGAGTCTTCAGGAGGTCCTCAGTCCCTCGAACACAAGTTTCCGGGGACCTGGCCGCTATTAAGAGATCATCAACATATTGCAAAAGAGTTATTTCAGGGTGTTGCCGCCGGTACTCACCCAGATCTTCATGAAGGGCTTCATCGAACAGAGTTGGCGAGTTCTTGAACCCTTGTGGCAGTCTGGTCCATGTTAGCTGACCGTTGATGCCCCTCTCAGGATCCGTCCATTGAAATGCAAAGAGTTCTTGACTTTTGGGAGCCAGAGGAAGGCTGAAGAAAGCGTCTTTTAGATCAAGAACGGTATACCACTGTTTTTTGGGATGTAAGGCACTCAGAAGGGTGTATGGATTGGGCACAGTGGGATGTATGTCCATGACCCTTTTATTAACTTCTCTTAAATCCTGTACTGGCCTGTAGTCCGTACTGTTGGGTTTACGAACAGGTAACAGTGGAGTATTCCAGGATGAGTGGCAAGCCCGTAGGACTCCCTGGTCTAGGAGTCGGCGGATATGGGGCGTAATTCCTTCTCTTGCCTCCAGGGGCATAGGATATTGCCGAACCCGAACGGGGTCCGTCCCTGGCTTAACTTCCACAAATATGGCAGGTCGATGTTTAGCTAGCCCCAAGCCCCCAGTTTCTGCCCACGCTTCAGGGAAACGCTGGAGCCAAGAGTCAATTCCCTGATCGGGGGGCTTTTGCTCTTGATGGAGTCGGTACTCATCTTCTAAGGTGACAGTCAGGATAGATATTGGCCTGTTTTGGGAATCAGTTATCTTGGGCCCTTCTGGCTCAAAGTGGATTTGGGCCCCCATCTTTGTCAGCAAGTCCCTCCCTAGTAGAGGGCAGGGGCTCTCTGGGATGACTAGGAAGGAATGGGAGACTTTTCCCGTTCCTAAGTCTACAGTCCTCTGGGTTGTCCAGGGGTATTTTTTGATGCCTGTGGCCCCGTGCACCCAGGATGTTTTCTTAGACATTTTTCCAATTGGTTTGGTTAGGACTGAGCGTTCCGCCCCAGTATCGACCAAGAAGCGAACTGGGGACCCCTCCACTTGCAAAGTTACCCTGGGTTCGGGGAGGGGGTCCGAACCCCGTCCTCCCTAGTCAGAGTCCTGGGTAACGAGTACGGAGGTAGGGTTAGCTGGTCTCCGTTTCTTTGGGCAGTCTTTAATCCAGTGGCCACGTTCCTTGCAATAAGCACACTGATCTTTTTCTAATCCTTGCCTAGGGCCTTGCTTTTTCTGCTTTCTGTTTTGGCCATTTCCTGCCTGGGGGAAAGCTGCTACTAAGACTTTGGTCATTTCTTTGGTTGCCTTGAACTGTTTTTCTTCTGGAGTATCCCTATTATTATAAACTCGCTGGGCCATCTGAAGGAGGTCCTGAATCTGCTTTCCCTCTAAACCTTCTAATTTCTGGAGTTTTCTTTTAATATCTGGTGTTGCCTGGTTTACAAAGGACATTACTACCGCTGCCTGATTTTCCGGTGCTTCCGGGTCCATAGGGGTAAACTGTCTGAAGGCTTCCATTAATCTCTCTAAATACACAGCGGGGCTTTCTGTCTTACCTTGTAACACAGAATATACTTTAGCCAAATTGGTGGGCTTGCGAGCTGCAGCCCGGAGACCCGCCATTAGAGTCTGGCGATAAATGAGCAGTCGTCCCCTACCTTCTGCCGTGTTGTAGTCCCATCTGGGCCGGGTCAAAGGGAAAGCCGCATTAATGAGGTCAGGATTTGCAGTTGGCTGGCCGTCATCTCCTGGAACCAGTTTTCTGGCCTCAACTTGGATTCTTTCCCGCTCCTCCGTTGTGAACAGGATTCAGAGGAGCTGTTGACAGTCATCCCAGGTCGGCTGGTGAGTAAACATGACACTGTCTAACAACGAGGTTAGATCTTTGGGATTATCTGAGAACCGAGCATTTTGGGACTTCCAATTGTATAAATCACTGGTGGAAAAAGGCCAATACATGAGACGGGAGAGCCCGGTATCATCGAGCGATCCTATTTCTCTGAGAGGCAGGGCTACAGTGGAGTCAGGGAGTCGGGAAGCTTGGTCCCGCTGTACGCGGCCTCGTGTTCGGCCGGCCGGCCCCCCCAGGTTACTTTCACTCTCGGCTGCTTCCGCTTCTCGGTTTCCCTCTACGGAAGCACCACCCTGGGGGACTGGGTCCTGCGGGATAAGGTGCTGATATGGTGGGGGAAATGTGGGTTCTAACGTTAGGGGGTCCTGGCTGTCCGGCAGCACAGGGGCCGAGGGAGCAGAGGGAGTCTTTTGTCTTGTAGGTCGCGTTACTAGGACTTTGCAGGGCTCAAGGATGAATGGAGTTATCCAGGGTGGTGGGTTTTCCACAAGATCCTGCCACACTAGAATATAAGGAATTTGATCAGGATGTCCTGACTGCCCTGGCAGGAAAATCTTAGTTTTTACCTTAGTAATAATAGAGAGACAGAAAGTTCCTTCAGAGGGCCACCCTACGCCAAAAGAGGGCCACTCCGAACGGCAGAAAGTAACTAGCTTTCCCTTCTTTAGTTCTACGCTTAAGTTACGCCCCCGAGCCTTCACATCCTTAAAATTGGTAACAAGGAGTGAGAGCGGCGTGCTCTGGTTGTTGCCCATCTTTGGACTGCTCCTACAAAGAGAAGGGGGGACGAAAATGAGTGTGAAGCAGAGGGGAGTATCCGACAGGTCCGGTCCTGGAGGGGGAAGAAAAGGTTTTATGTTTCGTTTTGGGCTTACACTTAACACTTAACAATAACGGACAGACAGTAATAACGATGAGCATTCGCGAGCGCGTGTCGGACTTCCGACCTGAGTCAGACGGGGCAACCAAGGATGGAGGCCCCCAGATGGGCACTGGGGAACGTCTCCCACCAGTCCCGAGTGGCTGCCTTCTAGCGCATCCGCCAAGACCGTGCCACTTACAGAACAGACCAATACAGATTACAGATTACGGATTTCGCGAAATTTCAGGGAGACAGACAGAGACAAAGACAGAGACAGTGACAAAGCCGGCTTACCTACAGATTAAGATCCGTTGACTTGGGGGTCTGGTGGGCTTGGGGGAAATCCCGGACGAGCCCCCATTTGTTATGCCCAGACCGTTTATTCCCCGAAGAAGACCACCAGAGTCCAGAGTCAAAGCTAAGCAGCAAGGATCTTTATTACAGGTTCGAACCTGGAGCTCTCACTTGCTCGTGAAACGAGACGGGCAGGAGAGCTCCAGGTTCGAACCTGTAATAAAGATCCTTGCTGCTTAGCTTTGACTCTGGACTCTGGTGGTCTTCTTCGGGGAATAAACGGTCTGGGCATAACAACAGGATCTCGTTATGTGTCCAAAGCCGGTCTCGAACTCCTGGTCTCAAGCAATCCTTGTGTCAGCCTTCTAAAGCACTGAGATTATAGACCTGAACCACGGCACACAGCTGATTTATTATTTTATTTTTTCAGAACTCTATGCAACCTGATTCTTAATACGTAAGGAAAGAGAAGCCAGACAAAGGTGGAAGTAGTTACACACGATGTGAGTGCCATTTGGCACTTAGACAAGAGAGGCGGATTATAAAAATAAAAGATCCGCATGTCGCAGTTGGCTGTGGGCTTGGATATGGAATCCAGCACTTTTTATTTTTATTTTTTTTAGGAGATAGTGTCTCACTCTCTTGCTCAAACTGGAGTGCAGTGATATAATCATATTTCACTGTAATCTCAGACTCCTGAGTTCAAGTGATCCTCCTACCTCAGCCTCCCAAGTAGCTGGGACTACAGAAGTGCCATCACTCCAGGCTAATTTTTCTTTTTTTTTAATTTTGTAGAGACGAGGTCTCCCTGTGTTGCCCAGGCTAGTCTCAAACATATGACCTCAAGCAATCCTTCCGCCTTGGCCTCTAAAGCGCTGGGATTGTTGGTGTGAGCCACTGTACCCGGTCAAGGAACCAACCCCACCTGTTTTCTATATAAAGTTTAGCATCTAGATACAAAGCAAAATAATTTTGAAAGATCAAGGAATCTGAAGGGAAGCTGGTGGGAGGGGAATGGGCTGAAGGCAGCGTTTTCTGGCCTACGGTTTTGCTTATTCTTGGACTTTCCAAAGTCCTGAAAGATGCAGAAGGAAAGTGAGAAGGGAGGAAGAGGCAGGAGGAAAGGAGGAAGGCTGTGTCTCTGAGGTTGCAGATTAGTCCAAGGCGGCTCAGTGGCTGGGAAGGAAGGAAGGAAACCCCCAAGGCCGAAGGTGGAGTCAGAGTCCTGGGTCCAGCAGAGACTGGAGGGGAGGAGGGTGCTGGGAGCCAAAGACCTTCCTGCTAGCACTACAACCTCTTAAACTGCTTAGGCTTTTATCCAAATTTGATGCGTCCGCATTTTGTAGACCTCCAAACCAAGTCACTCAGGGTAACCCAGGCAGGAAGGGGAGGATGATAGGAGAAGGTGCCCCACCGGATGATGCCCTTCTGGCTTTTATCCATTCCTGGGAATGACTCTTTCTCCAACTCGGAGGATGCCCCTATGGGAGAATACAGTGGCGTGGACCAGCAGTGGAGAATTCCAAGTCCAAAAAATGATTGGCATTTTAAAGGAAAGAAAGAAATCATCCTGCACATGTGAAATATTGGGAAAAAAGGTTGTTACTAATAATTCTCAAGAGACCACTCTGGTGAGATTGGGTTTCTTGGGGATGTGTGGAGCAGGGTATATGTACCGAGTGGGCACATCCCGCCCTTCAGACTGCTCCCTCAACTCCTGTCTACTGTAAGAGTCAGAGGGCAGCTCCAGTCCTCATCTCCTCTGAGCGACCCACTCACTCATTCACTCACTTATTCATTCACTCGCTAACTCATTCACTCACTTACTCATTCACTCCTTCACTCGCTCACTCACTCATTCACTCAGTCGTTTACTCATTCACTCGCTCACTCACTCATTCACTCAGTCGTTTACTCATTCACTCACCCTTTTACTCACTCACTCATTCATTTACTCATTCACTCACTCATTCACTAACCAAGTCACTCACACACTCATTCATTCACTCACCGATTCACTCACTCAATCACTCACTCATTCACTAAGCCATTCATTCACTCACCCATTCACTCACTCATTCATTCCCTCATTCACTCACTCAGCCATTCACTAACTCACTCTTTCACTCACTCACCCATTCACTCACTCATTTCCTCATTCATTCACTCAATCATTCACTCACTCAATCATTCACTCACTCATTCACCTCTTCACTCATTCACTCACTCACTCACTCATTCACTCACCCTTTACTCACACACTCACTCATTTATTGACTCATTCACTCACTCATTCGTTCATTCACTCACTCACTTCTTCACTCACTCATTCACTTGTTCACTCATTGACTCATTCACTCACTCTTTCCCTCACCCATTCACTCACTCACCCACTCATTTGTTCTCTCACTCATTCACCCACTCACCCATTCACTAAGTCATTCATTACTCATTCATTCATTCACTCACTCACTCATCACTCGTTTATTCCCTCGGTCACTCACTCATTCACTCATTCACTCACTCACTCACTTATTCACCCACTCATTCACTAAGTCGCTCATTCATTCACTTACTCACTTATTCACTCACCGGTTCACTCACTCACTCATTCACTCACCCAGCAATTCACTCACTCAGTCACGTTCACTCATTCGCTCATTTACCCACTCACTCACTCATTTACTTCTTCCCTCATCCACTTGAAAGGACACAAAGATAGATGTGTACCCGCCCCCCACCCGCTACACCCTTGTTCTGCTCTCTAATCTTTGCACGTACCAGAGGTTTCGTAAGTTCTGTAAGTACATGTTTCTCTTTCTGAGGCCAGGTCACAAGGAATGTTTAAGTAAGATAGCCAGGTCACAAGGTGTGTTTAAGCAAGATAGCCATAAACTGGTCGTGCAACCTGATGCAATATAATTAACTGCCTTTGTGTAAAACTGCTCTTCCGCCTCAAGGGTTGTACTAAAATATCAGAAATGGCGGGAACCAATCATAGTTTGCCAAATCGCTTTGTTCAAACTCCAGCCAATCATACCTCTAATTTGTATAATGATTCTATGCCTACTTTCCTTAGACTATATAACATTGTTCGGAGCTCAGTAGGGGAGTTCTCCTGCCCGTCTCGTTTCACGAGCAAGTGAGAGCTCCAGGTTCGAACCTGTAATAAAGATCCTTGCTGCTTAGCTTTGACTCTGGACTCTGGTGGTCTTCTTCGGGGAATAAACGGTCTGGGCATAACAAATGGGGGCTCGTCCGGGATTTCCCCCAAGCCCACCAGACCCTCAAGTCAACGGATCTTAATCTGTAGGTAAGCCGGCTTTGTCACTGTCTCTGTCTTTGTCTCTGTCTGTCTCCCTGAAATTTCGCGAAATCCGTAATCTGTAATCTGTATTGGTCTGTTCTGTAAGTGGCACGGTCTTGGCGGATGCGCTAGAAGGCAGCCACTCGGGACTGGTGGGAGACGTTCCCCAGTGCCCATCTGGGGGCCTCCATCCTTGGTTGCCCCGTCTGACTCAGGTCGGAAGTCCGACACGCGCTCGCGAATGCTCATCGTTATTACTGTCTGTCCGTTATTGTTAAGTGTTAAGTGTAAGCCCAAAACGAAACATAAAACCTTTTCTTCCCCCTCCAGGACCGGACCTGTCGGATACTCCCCTCTGCTTCACACTCATTTTCGTCCCCCCTTCTCTTTGTAGGAGCAGTCCAAAGATGGGCAACAACCAGAGCACGCCGCTCTCACTCCTTGTTACCAATTTTAAGGATGTGAAGGCTCGGGGGCGTAACTTAAGCGTAGAACTAAAGAAGGGAAAGCTAGTTACTTTCTGCCGTTCGGAGTGGCCCTCTTTTGGCGTAGGGTGGCCCTCTGAAGGAACTTTCTGTCTCTCTATTATTACTAAGGTAAAAACTAAGATTTTCCTGCCAGGGCAGTCAGGACATCCTGATCAAATTCCTTATATTCTAGTGTGGCAGGATCTTGTGGAAAACCCACCACCCTGGATAACTCCATTCATCCTTGAGCCCTGCAAAGTCCTAGTAACGCGACCTACAAGACAAAAGACTCCCTCTGCTCCCTCGGCCCCTGTGCTGCCGGACAGCCAGGACCCCCTAACGTTAGAACCCACATTTCCCCCACCATATCAGCACCTTATCCCGCAGGACCCAGTCCCCCAGGGTGGTGCTTCCGTAGAGGGAAACCGAGAAGCGGAAGCAGCCGAGAGTGAAAGTAACCTGGGGGGGCCGGCCGGCCGAACACGAGGCCGCGTACAGCGGGACCAAGCTTCCCGACTCCCTGACTCCACTGTAGCCCTGCCTCTCAGAGAAATAGGATCGCTCGATGATACCGGGCTCTCCCGTCTCATGTATTGGCCTTTTTCCACCAGTGATTTATACAATTGGAAGTCCCAAAATGCTCGGTTCTCAGATAATCCCAAAGATCTAACCTCGTTGTTAGACAGTGTCATGTTTACTCACCAGCCGACCTGGGATGACTGTCAACAGCTCCTCTGAATCCTGTTCACAACGGAGGAGCGGGAAAGAATCCAAGTTGAGGCCAGAAAACTGGTTCCAGGAGATGACGGCCAGCCAACTGCAAATCCTGACCTCATTAATGCGGCTTTCCCTTTGACCCGGCCCAGATGGGACTACAACACGGCAGAAGGTAGGGGACGACTGCTCATTTATCGCCAGACTCTAATGGCGGGTCTCCGGGCTGCAGCTCGCAAGCCCACCAATTTGGCTAAAGTATATTCTGTGTTACAAGGTAAGACAGAAAGCCCCGCTGTGTATTTAGAGAGATTAATGGAAGCCTTCAGACAGTTTACCCCTATGGACCCGGAAGCACCGGAAAATCAGGCAGCGGTAGTAATGTCCTTTGTAAACCAGGCAACACCAGATATTAAAAGAAAACTCCAGAAATTAGAAGGTTTAGAGGGAAAGCAGATTCAGGACCTCCTTCAGATGGCCCAGCGAGTTTATAATAATAGGGATACTCCAGAAGAAAAACAGTTCAAGGCAACCAAAGAAATGACCAAAGTCTTAGTAGCAGCTTTCCCCCAGGCAGGAAATGGCCAAAACAGAAAGCAGAAAAAGCAAGGCCCTAGGCAAGGATTAGAAAAAGATCAGTGTGCTTATTGCAAGGAACGTGGCCACTGGATTAAAGACTGCCCAAAGAAACGGAGACCAGCTAACCCTACCTCCGTACTCGTTACCCAGGACTCTGACTAGGGAGGACGGGGTTCGGACCCCCTCCCCGAACCCAGGGTAACTTTGCAAGTGGAGGGGTCCCCAGTTCGCTTCTTGGTCGATACTGGGGCGGAACGCTCAGTCCTAACCAAACCAATTGGAAAAATGTCTAAGAAAACATCCTGGGTGCACGGGGCCACAGGCATCAAAAAATACCCCTGGACAACCCAGAGGACTGTAGACTTAGGAACGGGAAAAGTCTCCCATTCCTTCCTAGTCATCCCAGAGAGCCCCTGCCCTCTACTAGGGAGGGACTTGCTGACAAAGATGGGGGCCCAAATCCACTTTGAGCCAGAAGGGCCCAAGATAACTGATTCCCAAAACAGGCCAATATCTATCCTGACTGTCACCTTAGAAGATGAGTACCGACTCCATCAAGAGCAAAAGCCCCCCGATCAGGGAATTGACTCTTGGCTCCAGCGTTTCCCTGAAGCGTGGGCAGAAACTGGGGGCTTGGGGCTAGCTAAACATCGACCTGCCATATTTGTGGAAGTTAAGCCAGGGACGGACCCCGTTCGGGTTCGGCAATATCCTATGCCCCTGGAGGCAAGAGAAGGAATTACGCCCCATATCCGCCGACTCCTAGACCAGGGAGTCCTACGGGCTTGCCACTCATCCTGGAATACTCCACTGTTACCTGTTCGTAAACCCAACAGTACGGACTACAGGCCAGTACAGGATTTAAGAGAAGTTAATAAAAGGGTCATGGACATACATCCCACTGTGCCCAATCCATACACCCTTCTGAGTGCCTTACATCCCAAAAAACAGTGGTATACCGTTCTTGATCTAAAAGACGCTTTCTTCAGCCTTCCTCTGGCTCCCAAAAGTCAAGAACTCTTTGCATTTCAATGGACGGATCCTGAGAGGGGCATCAACGGTCAGCTAACATGGACCAGACTGCCACAAGGGTTCAAGAACTCGCCAACTCTGTTCGATGAAGCCCTTCATGAAGATCTGGGTGAGTACCGGCGGCAACACCCTGAAATAACTCTTTTGCAATATGTTGATGATCTCTTAATAGCGGCCAGGTCCCCGGAAACTTGTGTTCGAGGGACTGAGGACCTCCTGAAGACTCTGGGGGAGCTAGGCTACCGAGCCTCAGCAACAAAGGCTCAGATCTGCAAGTCGGAGGTAACTTATCTGGGGTACCTATTAAAAGGGGGGCAACGCTGGCTAACCAAAGCCCGAAAGGAAACAGTCCTACGCATCCCTAGACCCCAGTCAACACGGCAAGTGAGAGAATTCCTGGGGTCGGCAGGGTTCTGTAGGTTATGGATACCCGGATTTGCTGAGTTAGCCAAGCCCCTATACCAGGCAACAAAGGAACGGCAGCCCTTCAATTGGACGGAAGAGGCTGAGCTGGCCTTTCAGCAAATCAAAACTGCCTTGTTATCAGCCCCCGCGCTGGGGCTCCCTGATGTCTCCAAACCCTTCCACTTATACGTGGATGAAAGTAAGGGTGTTGCAAAAGCCGTGTTAACACAGTACCTAGGCCCCTGGCAGAGGCCAGTTGCCTATTTGTCAAAAAAATTAGATTCAGTGGCTGCTGGCTGGCCACCCTGCCTCCGGATAATCGCGGCGACCGCCCTAATGGTCCGAGACGCTGATAAACTTATCATGGGGCAAGAGTTGCGCGTTATAACCCCGCATGCCATTGAAGGCGTCCTCCGGCAGCCGCCGGACCGATGGATGAGTAACGCCCGGCTCACCCACTATCAAGGACTGCTGTTAAACCCCCTCAGAATAACTTTTCTGCCCCCAACCTCTTTAAACCCTGCTTCACTGCTGCCAAATCCAGACTTGGACGCCCCGTCCCATGAGTGCACTGAGATACTGGCTCAGGTGCATGGGGTGCGGGAGGACCTGCAAGATCGTCCGCTCCCCGACACAGAACTCACCTGGTTCACTGATGGCAGCAGCTATGTCCACCAAGGCCAGCGGTATGCAGGAGCGGCTGTAACGTCAGAGACTGAGATACTTTTTCAGGATGGACAGAAGCGTTCCCAACTAAGAGAGAAACTGCTCAGGTTGTAGCAAAGAAAATTTTGGAAGAAATCCTCCCCAGGTATGGCTTTCCCTTCCAAATAGGGTCAGACAATGGACCAGCCTTCATTGCTAAGGTAAGTCAGGATTTGGCTTCCATTCTGGGGGCAAATTGGAAATTACATTGTGCTTATAGGCCCCAAAGCTCAGGACAGGTAGAAAGGATGAATCGGACTCTGAAGGAGACCTTAACTAAATTGACCATGGAGACTGGCGCTAATTGGGTAGTACTTCTCCCCTACGCTCTGTTCCGGGCCCGAAATACCCCTTACAGACTAGGCCTCACACCATATGAAATCACGTATGGCAGACCCCCACCCCTGGTCCCCAGTCTAAAAGATGACTTACTCAAACCTGAAACTGAAAATGTCTCTGAGCTCCTGTTCTCCTTACAAGCCTTACAGAAAATTCACCAGGAAATTTGGCCCAGACTACGAGAACTGTACGAGGCAGGACCTCCGCCGACGCCTCATCCGTTCCAGCCGGGAGACTGGGTCCTAGTCAAGCGCCACCGGCAAGAAACTCTTCAACCCAGGTGGAAAGGACCACTGCAAGTACTCCTGACTACTCCCACCGCTCTCAAAGTAGAAGGCATCGCTTCGTGGATCCACTACACACACGTCAAACCAGTGGACCCAACATCCGACCTTCTCGAGCCGTCTGGAGCACCGGTTACATGGACTGTAGACAAAGCTAAGAACAATCCCTTAAAGCTAACCCTGCGCCGTCATCCCCATAGCCGTAACCATGTCTAGCTTACCTATGCTTTTATGCCTTATGCATCTGACTCTCCTCACTGCTGCGCCGTCTAATCCCTATGTCTGGAGGTTCTGGCTCTATGAAAACAAAACTCACCCCGGGGAAACCCCCCAAGCGGGTAAACTGCTAGCTAGCACAGACTGCCCACCCTCAGGGTGTAATACTATAGTTTACCTCAATTTCACTAGGTTCCAGATTGCCCAACCAGCAACACCCATGATCTGTTTTGAATATGATCAAACTGAATATAATTGTAAAAATTATTGGTGGCACCAGAGTGCAGGTTGCCCATATAGCTACTGTAAGACGCACTCTGTCCGATACTGGAGAGAACGACAAGGGTGGTATTTTTACAAAACTGAGTCTCCCGTCACTTACACTTGGATAATTAGAGACCCATGGGACTCTCGGTGGACAACCCCACAACATGGGGGAGTATATTACTCATCAACTAGTACCTGGCCCAGTAGCCATTTATATCTGTGGAGAAGTCTAGTCCAGATTCAACCCTTAATCCACACACAAATCCACAGGCAAGAAACCAAGTTATCACAAGACTTGCAGCCCTTCTCCTGGCTAACTCTATTACGGGAAGGGCAAGCATTCGCCAACCTCACTGGTTTAGGCGACCTGTCCTCTTGCTTTATGTGTGCAACCCTAGGAAGACCACCATTAACGGCTGTTCCTCTATCCTCCCCTCCCACAAACTATACAGGTTTTAACTCATCGATAGTCACGATACCCGATGTAGCCCTGTACCGTGACCCATACCAAGAGAAATACCCCTATTGTTATTCGGCATTTAGCAACAGCCTCTGCAACCAATCGGCTACATACCCTAATAGTCCCATATATGCTCCCCCTGGTGTGTTCTTCTGGTGTAATATGACTCTGTTAAAAACTCTGTCCAAAAGCATCTCTGACGGACAGTTGTGTATCCCTGTTACCCTAGTTCCCCGACTGACACTGCTAACCCCGGCAGAGTTCATAAGCTGGGCAGGGACCGCCCCAACTAAAACTGCGCGACATAGACGAGCAGTTTTTCTACCACTAATTGCCGGAATATCCTTAACCACCTCTGTCGTCGCAGCGGGGTTAGCAGGAGGGGCCCTACAACACTCCATGATAGAAAACGACAAGCTGTTACAACAATTCTCTGTTGCTATGGAAGACTCCGCCTATTCCCTAGCCTCCCTTCAGCGGCAGCTCACCTCCCTAGCACAGGTCACCCTTCAAAACCGCAGAGCCTTAGACTTACTCACGGCTGAGAAAGGAGGTACCTGTATGTTCCTCAAAGAAGAATGCTGTTTCTATATAAATGAGTCAGGGTTAGTTGAGGAAAGAGTCCAACGCCTACACGAACTAAGCTTAGAAATGAAAAAGCAACAATTCACTACAGCCGCTAACAATTGGTGGAGCTCTTCAATGTTTTCCCTTCTGGCACCCCTTTTAGGCCCCCTAATGTCTTTACTACTTCTATTCACTATAGGCCCCTGTGTGGTAAATAAAAGTTTACAATTTGTCAGAGAAAGGTTTGATACCATCCAACTAATGGTCCTCCGTAGCCATCACCAGCCTCTCCTGCACCCAGAAAGTGAGGCTATATTATAAGACTCTGGAAATCCAAGATTGGACATCCAGTTACTTATGAGAAGGGAGAAATGAAAGGACACAAAGATAGATGTGTACCCGCCCCCCACCCGCTACACCCTTGTTCTGCTCTCTAATCTTTGCACGTACCAGAGGTTTCGTAAGTTCTGTAAGTACATGTTTCTCTTTCTGAGGCCAGGTCACAAGGAATGTTTAAGCAAGATAGCCAGGTCACAAGGTGTGTTTAAGCAAGATAGCCATAAACTGGTCGTGCAACCTGATGCAATATAATTAACTGCCTTTGTGTAAAACTGCTCTTCCGCCTCAAGGGTTGTACTGAAATATCAGAAATGGCGGGAACCAATCATAGTTTGCCAAATCGCTTTGTTCAAACTCCAGCCAATCATACCTCTAATTTGTATAATGATTCTATGCCTACTTTCCTTAGACTATATAACATTGTTCGGAGCTCAGTAGGGGAGCTCTCCTGCCCGTCTCGTTTCACGAGCAAGTGAGAGCTCCAGGTTCGAACCTGTAATAAAGATCCTTGCTGCTTAGCTTTGACTCTGGACTCTGGTGGTCTTCTTCGGGGAATAAACGGTCTGGGCATAACACACTCACTCACTCATTCACTGACTGACTCACTCACTCACCCATTCACTCATTTACTCACTCATTTACTTCTTCACTCACTCCTTCATTCATTCACTCAGCAGCACCCATGACAGGTTGACTGTCGTGGGCTCTGCTGTTTCCCTGGGCCTGCAGCAGGGAATAGTCAAAGATCTCTGAATCCACGGCATTCAGAGTTCAGCAGGGGGACCTCTGGAGAAGCCCAGTGGATAGGTGAAATGCCCCATGTGTGACAATGATGAGGATGTTTTAAGAGAAGCAGGGAGGGAACAGGAGTGTGCATGGAGCCCAAAATTTCTTTTTTTTTTTTTTTTTTTTTTTTTTTGAGACGGAGTCTCGCTCTGTCACCCAGGCTGGAGTGCATTGGCCGGATCTCAGCTCACTGCAAGCTCCGCCTCCCGGGTTCACGACATTCTTCTGCCTCAGCCTTCCGAGTAGCTGGGACTACAGGCGCCCGCCACCTCGCCCGGCTAGTTTTTTGTATTTTTTAGTAGAGACGGGGTTTCACCGGGTTAGCCAGGATGGTCTCGATCTCCTGACCTTGTGATCCACCCGTCTCGGCCTCCCAAAGTGCTGGGATTACAGGCTTGAGCCACCGCGCCCGGCCTAAGGAGCCCAAAATTTCTAAGAGGGTGATCTGGGGAGGCCTCACCATGCAGGAGACCTTGCAGGACAGACCTGAGGAAGGTGGGCAGAGTGGGTAGGGAGAGGAGGGCCTGAGCTGAGGAAAGAGCAGGCTGGGCCTGAGGTTGTCGGGTGCCCGCATGGGCCTCTGGGCAGCACCAGGATCTGAAGGGACCAGAGGACAGGCCAGTGTACTATGTGTGGGGCCTGTGACTCCAAGTCAGCAGAGAAGATGCCTGAATTACCTCCTGATAGGTGCACCCTGACTTTGAAGTTGAGCACACCCGAGGCATGGAGGTGGGGTGGATGTGGGGGCAGAGCATGGGATGGGGAGGGAGCCTGTGCCGGTCCAGATCAGAGGCAGTGGCTTGACCCCAGTGACTCCAGATGCAATGAAGAGCCAAGAGGGACTTTCCTGAGGGACTTAGATGCCGGGGCGGAGGAGCACTGCAAGGCTTCAGCCTGAGCCCCTGGGAGGATGGAGTCACCAGGAGCTGAGGTGAGGAAGACTGAGCGGTGGCGGGTTGTGCTGGGGTGCAGAGGCCTGAGCTCAGTGTGGCCCCTGCGGATTTGAGATGCCCACTCCATGCACAGGCGGAGACGGCAGGGAAGGGGAAGAGGCTGCAGCTCAGGGAGCCCTGGAACGTGTAGCCCGACCTGCTGGGGCGCTGGGTCATGGTGCCCTCATGGCTGGGAGCTGCTTCCATCCTGGGATGCCACAATTCCTTTAGGGCACATCTGCAGCTCCTGCGCTCACCACAGAGGGGAAGTGGGAAGGGTATCTGTCCCTATGCATGTTCTCCTTCACCTTGTCCTAGGCAGGTCCCAGGCAGCACCTCCCCTCCCAAGTGGCTCCCCTTGGCCCCTGCCCCTGGTGTTCACAGCCAGACCCTCGAAGAGAGCTGGACTCAGCGGCTCACTTCTAATGAATAGAAGCAGGCAAAAGAGATGGCGGTCTCTCCTGAGATTGGATTGGGAGGGGCTGCAGGTTCCATCCACTGGTACTCTCCCCCTGGGTCTTCATAGGTGCTAGTTCTGGCATAGCCAGTCACCTGCACAGGGCAGAGGGCGGCCTGAAGCTGATGCCACGGAGAGACTGGGGCCTTCAGTCCAACAGCCTGCAAGCAATAGAATCCTGCCAGCAACACAGAAGCGAGCGTGGAAGCAGCTCCTCCCCTGATGAGCCTGAGCTTTCAGAAGACACGGCAGCCCTGGACAGACACCTGCTGCAGCCGCGGAGAGCGCCTGGGGCAGACGGCCCAGTGAAGCCTGCCTGAACTCCTGGCCCAAGGAGTAAACACTCCTGTGGTATAACTGTGTGCTGGTGTGGGCCACAGTTTGGACTAACCTGTCAAGGGACAATAAAGAACAAACACACACCTCAGGTCCTACTGGGGGGAAGCTGTACGGTCAGCACGGCATGTAATATCTGTCAGGCCTCTGCGCCCAAGCCAAGCTATTGCATCCCCTGTGACTTGCATGTATACGCCCAGATGGCCTGAACAAACTGAAGAATCACAAAAGAAGTGCAAATGCAATGCCGCGCCTTAACCGATGACATTCCACCACAAAAGAAGTGAAAATGGCCGGTCCTTGCCTTAAGCGATGATATTATCTTGCGAAATTCCTTTTCGTGGCTCATCCTGGCTCAAAAAGCTCCCCCACTGAGCACCTTGTGACCCCCACTCCTGCCCGCCAGAGAACAACCCCCCTTTGACTGTAATTTTCTTTTACTTACCCAAATCCTATAAAACGGTCCCACCCTTATCTCCCTTTGCTGACTCTCTTTTCGGACTCAGCCCACCTGCGCCCAGGTGAAATAAACAGCCATGTTGCTCACAGAAAGCCTCTTTGGTGGTCTCTTCACAGGGACACGCATGACAATATCTTCCTGTTGAACTAGAAGATTAATTGCTGGCCGGGCGCGGTGGCTCAAGCCTGTACCCAGCACTTTGGGAGGCCGAGACGAGCGGATCACGAGGTCAGGAGATCCAGACCATCCTGGCTAACAAGGTGAAACCCCATCTCAACTAAAAAATACAAAAAATAACTAGCCGGGCGAGGTGGCGGGTGCCTGTAGTCCCAGCTAGTCGGGAGGCTGAGGCAGGAGAATGGCGTAAACCCGGGAGGCGGAGCTTGCAGTGAGCTGAGATCCGGCCACTGCATCCCAGCCTGGGCGACAGAGCGAGACTCCCTCTCAAAAAAAAAAAAAAAAAAAAAGAAGAAGATTAATTGATAAGGCCAAATATTAAAAAAAAAAAAAAAAAAAAAGAGCCATAGCTATTCTTTTCCATTTAGCTACAGGTATATATTCATATATGTTAATTCCCTGACTGAGTAATGGGCCAAACTCATGAGAACAGATGTGTGAGGACCGTCAGTGACCACCCTGACCTCAGCCCTTATACACAGACAAACTTTTGAACATAATCTGTAGCCTTGGGGGTCTTAACACTCTAAATTTTATTATGTTTAATTAACTATTTCTATTCCCTAAGCAATACCTGTTCATCGGAGAGAAAAAATGGCATTACCTATACTAAGCAAAAGAAAGGAAATAAAATGTTCAGAAACATTTACATATATATGCAGACACACACACATACACTCGCACACACACACACACATACACTCACACACTCGCACACACAGGCTCGCACTGCGTCTAGGCCTGCCTTTTCACTTATTTGTATGTCCTGAACATATTTCCGTGTCAGTAGACACTTATCTTCGTAGCGGTAACAGCAAATAAACATTATTACAGCGTCTATTTTTACCATCATTTATTTAACTCATTGTGTTTGAACTGTTAGGTTGTGTCTATCGTTTTTTGTATTATAGACAATTTGATGACAATTGACCAAGCCCCTAATGTTCAATATAACAATATCAATTGTATAAGGAGATAAGGGGTATTTGGCTAAAATAAAATTCAGTGTGCCCTACCTTCTCCACATGTAATATGCTCTAAAAAGGCATGAATAATTAAATTAGCCCTTCTATTCTCCAGCACGGATCCTGAGCCCAGCGGTGGGTGCAGGTGCTTAGAGCCTCGGTCTGCTCTTCTGCCCGCCAGAAGGCAAAGGCCACTCAACTGCCACCTTAAGACACCCAGGATTCTCCTCTCCTTTTTTATTAATAGAATAATGCTCAGGCTCAGTGCATGAGAGCAGCGCTCTCCGACTTTGCATTCATCAGAGTAACCTAGGTGGCTTGTTTAAAAATACACATTCCCCGGCTGCTCTCCCAGAAACTGGACTTCAGTGGTTTAGTGGGGATGTGCGTAGGACAGGTGATTCTGAGGACCACGAGGGGTTAGGAATTTCCCCGTTCATTCTGGCCAAGGGAGAGAGCAGACCATCCAGCATTGTCCGCAGCATATTTTTTTTTCCTCTTTTGCAATGAATATTTGATGCTCAGCGGGATCAGCCCCAGGATGAGGCACACATCCAAGAAAAATCCATGCCTCTCCATCTTTTCACCAGGATTGCCCTTTGGCGAGACTCTCCTTTGCGATTGCTTCACTTTCCCCGGTTCATAGAACAAACCTCTTCTTAGTCTCTTTTGTTGTCTCTTATCTGTTCAACAAACACCCACTGCACAAGACCATCTTCCGGTAAGCCGTCGAGTGGGGCCGTTTGGGAGCCCTACTTCGTGGGGGTGGCACCGAAGGAACCGGGGCCCCATGAGCCCTTGCTTTTGTCGGGGCTGCCCCCTCTTCCATCGCAGGGTAACTGGCACCAGGCTGTTAAGCTGTGGATGCACAACCGCACAGCGCATTGCATGTGCGTATTTCAGCACGTGGAGTTGGCCAGTGAAGTCAGCCCAGGTCGGCACAGCGTACAGCAGCGCGCGTGTCCGTGGGGAGGAAGGGTCGTCCCGCCTCCCCGCCAGGCCAGTCCTGTTGCGTCTCCTCTTGCCCCACTCTGATTTTCACGCGCCCAGGCGTCTCTGAGGGTCGCGCCCAGACACCCTCCTCCGCCCCAAGGCTGCTTCTCCCATAGGGTCGGGCTGGTGGCCCAGGAGCGCCACAGCCCCCGTGGGCCCGGGAAATCGCAGTTTCGTCATAGCCAAGCCCGCCGCGCTCAGCTTTTCCCACGACCTGAAGGATTCACTCTCCGCGCGTCCTGCCCGACCTCAGGCTGCAGAGAAAACTTGGGGGCGGGGGTCGAGGAAGCCGCGCCCCGGTGCTCCCAGCGCAACCCCAGGAGGAATCCTGCGGTTAACAAGAAGTTGTGCGTGCTCTCGGGCTCGGCGCCGACAACAGCAGGAGCAGCCGGGCCTGCCGCGAGCCTCCGCGTCCAGGTGGGGTCTCCGCGCCCCAATTCCACCCCGTCCGGCCATCGGAGCACCCCGCAAGTGCGGGGTTTCCACCCGCCCCGGCGTTCACGCCCACTGAAAGTCTCCCTTGCCCTCCAGAGAGATGCTCCCCGTGTTCCATTCTGCCCCGTTCTGGAGCGCCCCGCAAACGATGTGACCTCGCCCCACTGCGGACTCCCCTCCCCCGGACGCTGCCCCTGCCCCCACCCGTGGCGCTCCGGGCATCTCTAAAGCCCCCAACCAGAGTCCTCCAACCCACCCACGAGGCTCGCGCACCAGTAACGCGACCCCACCCGCAGGGACCCCGCCCACCTGTGGCGGTACCCCCGCCTCTGCGACCTCCCCCACCGCTAGCGCGGCCCCCACCTAGGACGACCCCCGCGTAGGTGCTCCTGCCCATACCCGCCCCCCCCCGCCAGCCCCTGCCCCTTTCCCTGCTCCTGCCCCTAGCCGCGCCCCCGCCCCCGCAGCCCCTCCCGTGCGCTCTGGTCCCGCCCGTCTCCGCCCTTTGGCGCTGGTGCCGGGCGGGGGCGCGGGCGGGGCAGCGGTTCCGAGTCGGGCGCGCGCGGGCAGGGTCCCCATTGCCTGCTGCACACCAGGACTAGCGACTCCCCTCGGCCTCCTCGCCAAAGACGCGGACGACTCCCGGGCCCCCAAGGGCTCCTTGCGGAAGTTCCTGGAGCACCTCTCCGGGGCCGGCAAGGCCATCGACGTGCTGACTAGCGGCGGGGATGCTCAAGGTGCGCGACCTCCTCCAGGCGGCGAGGGAGGGACGGAGGGAGAGAGGGAGAACGGGGCGAAGGGGATGGGGGGACAGGGCAGAAGAGGGGGGGAGCGATGGGAGGACCCGGGGAAAGATGGGGAAGCGATGGGAAGAACCGGGGAGAAGAGCGGGGAAGCGATCGGGAGAACTGGGTCGAAGCCAGTGCCCGGGAGCGGCAGTGCAGGGGTACCTGCGGGGCAGCGTGAGTCGTCAAGGCAGCCCCGGGGTCCTTGCTGGGTGGGGCGGAGGAGGAAGGGACAAGGCGGTAGGAACCTCCATCCGGAAGATAGTGAGCTTTCCATTCCCTCCGGTTTATGTTTTAAATTGAGCCTGGCAGAGGGGGTCGCCTGGAGCGCCCTCGGGGGTCGTTCTGCCTCTGAGCTGTAGGACGGGGCCGGGCTTCCCCTCCGAAGCGAGGGTACAGCGCGATCACTTCCTAAGTGGACCCCCGGCCCCCAACTCCGCCCCACGCCACCACCCAGCATGTCGAGGAAGAAAAGGCGGGGTCCCTGCACGCCTTCTGTCGCCTCGTGCCCCGCGCGGCGTGGGCGGGGTCCCGGCTGCTGCAATGCAGGACGCGGCGGGGGTGCTCTGGGTTCCCGCCTGGCGTCTCCGAGGCGGTCCGGCAGCCCCTCGCGTTTCCGCTGGATTTACAAAAAGGGTTTCTTGCGCTCGCATGTGCTGTCGCCTTCAGGCTCGTGACAAAACTGAAAACTAAAATGGGTCCCAGGCCCTCCCCGCCAGCCTCCGCGGACGCCAAGGACCAGGAAGCGGGGACTCCGGGACGTCAGCGGCGCCGCGGCGCGGGCTCTGGGCTTCCCCTGCCCTGCAATGTGGAAGCGGCTCTCCAGGAGGGGCCCGAGCCTGGGCCCACGAAGCGGGCGCGCCGGGAGGGCATTTAACATTGAACAGCAGGAGGTGGTGGAGACTGCGCTCCCCAGGCCCCGGGTGCACGTAGGGGCGCCGGTACCCGGGATCAGGAGGATGAGGCCTTCTTGGCCAGGTAGCCTTGTTAAATCTATCTGAAAGTGACAGATAACTAAGTGTCAAGTCGTCAGAGATATTTAAGTATCCTGAATGAGATGGCTACGGAAAACATGAAAACATCGTTACTGCTTACGTGCATGATGCATCAAAAACATTGTTGCCTGCACAGTGGCAGCACTGATATTTGTGGGCTTTTGAACGTGTGGACTGGAGTGTTAAGAGTCCTTCAGAGTTATGACAGTAGTTTGATTTGAATGTTCTTTTCTTGGCGAATAAATGCTGTACATTGAATTTACCCAGGAAACTAGGAAGGTGAACCCACACGAAGGACACAGGCCTGTGGGCTGTTCCAGGCACCATTAGGGCGTTGTGGAGCCTGAGCCATGGGCTTCCCGCTCAGCCTCCTGAGAGCGGTGACGGCGTCTCTGTTCTGCCTCACACTGGACCCGCTAGTTTCATATTCTTGTTATGGTTCCCAGGCTACGAGCGGTTGGATTCTGCTAGTCACTCTCTGTCTTCCTCCTCCAGCTGCTTTCAAATGGGTCATCTCTTCTTTACAACTGCTTTTTTAAGCAGTGATTGATGGGGTGAGTTGTAGTGCTGTCCTGAATTGCAGAGGGAGCGCATTGAGGAACCTGGGTTTTGATGTTTTGCACATCAGCTGAGTCACCAGCCCAGGGCCCTGCCAGTCCCATTATTAAGCTCATTTCTTGCTCTTCTCATCGTTACTCGACGCCTTAAAAAAAAAAGCAAACTCCTGCTTGCCATCACTGGCTTAGTTTGGCAAATGGGTGTTTACCCTGGAAAGAGGGGCATTTTGTCCTCTCGACCATCTAAGGCGCCCTTTGGTGACCTGGTCGGTTTCTGACCACTCTATACTGTGGGCGTCCTTCCTGCTTCCACCTTCCCTTTCCGAACGCCCCTGCCTCCAGGGCTTTAATTTTCCTTCTGTGTGTGTGTCACGCAGAGGTTATGACTATTGTGCCAGTGCCCTGTTTTTTTTTTTTTTTTTTTTTTTTTTTTCCTGCTGAGGGCCCAGAACTTGCTACATCTCAAAAGAAGCAACTGTACCCATTTGTTCGCGATGATCATAAACAGCACCCTCTAAGGGAGACTAATTGGTCAACCCCTCTGCTGTGGGTAGAAAGACAGCGGTGGCCGCGGAACGAGGGCTCTGCCTCTTCAGAGCCTGCACAACTGTCCTGCTTTCTTTCTTCAATATCCAGTAGGGGGGTTAATTTTAATAAACCCTTGAAACCAACAAAGCAGGGAAGTGCAAAGACATTGAGTTGCAAGATTTAAAATTACAACCAGCAGCCTCTCATTCTTCCTTCACTGGGGGTTGCCACTTCGCTTTGGGGCTGCAGGGTATGTTTGGCAGCGACATCGGACCTTTGTGCTGTGCGACTCATGAATTGAGATAGTTCTTTACTAAGTGCTTTGTGCTGTAGGTATGAAAATGGGGAAAGAGGGACCACTGTCCCGGGTGGAGGGGCGTGGAGAGACGCTGTGATACACAGCGGGTCCTTTTCTTCTGGGCTCCTGGTTTTAAATCTTTTCTTTTTTTTTTCTCATAGCTTGACAGATGGTTTTTGTGTCTTAATTAAAAGATTAAAGACTGTAGGCCAGACCCAAACTAATTCCACTGGCATCAGAGAGAAGAATTCTTTACATATTTATCTATAGGCATAATTGATTTTTTTTTTTTTTTTTTTTTTGCTGAACTATCTGGTTAGTCAAATCATACATTAGAGAAGTAATATTTAAAATAAAAAAATAAAAAATAAAAAATGTACCTGTAAACCTAACCCCCTTCCATTCCAGTCTTTGTCTCTGTGTAATTTTAGAACCTTGGGCCATGATGTACATAGAGTTTATATTCTTTTAATATCTTGCTACTTCATTGTTTTAATGTTTAATCTTTGGGTTGATGTATCACAGGTTACTTGACCATTTCTTACACGTGTTTGGTTTAGTTTTTTTTTTTCCTTTAACTCTAATGTAAATTTGAGTGTTTGGCTGGTAGGTTTAGCAGGATTTAAGGCAGAGCCTCAGTTACGGCCGTGGATCGATTTATGGTCCCTAGTTTTAGGAGGGAGGGGGCAACCTGTCCTTTCTTCTAAAATTGATATGTTAAATCACAATGGACATTTACTTGATTTTGAGCACTTGGGAATCCCCTGGGGTTCACTGGTATTGCAAGGTCAGGACTGGGGATCTCCTGCTGGAGAGGCCCCCAGCGTGCCCAGCGCAGGGTCCTGAGCGCGTTGCTGCAGGACAGAAGCCCTGGGCTTTGTCCTCCAGCAGCCGTCACTCTGGGAAGAACTGGCTGCTCCAGGGATGAGGTCTATGCTCTGAAGCCCACAGTCAGCAGAGCAGCAAAGGTCAGCACAGATGACTTTCTATGAATCATTCATTTAACAAGCATTCATGGAATACACACTCCATGCGGTTGGAACTTAGAGTGGAGGACCATCAGCTCACTGTTGTCTGAGCAGAGCTTGATCTCTGGCTCCCTGTTGTAGCCTCCGCTCCTAGGAGGTGCACAGTGAGTGTTGGGGAACCCTCCACAGGCACGGTTGCTGAACAAGGACCCCTCCCAAGGGCGTCAGCCCTGGGCCCTGAGCTCTGAAGAGGAGGAAGGCATTCCTAGGGCCGACTTCCCTTCTGGATACTGAGCTCTGCACCGAGAGAAACTCTTCCACATTCACTGCAGTGAAGTTCATAAAACAAATAGCACTTTAGAGACTGGGGCCTGCATTCCGCAGAATTTCTGTGGCTGCAGGTGGTGTCTGCACCATGCAACTGGTGTCTATGTTCCCTGGAATTTTCGTGGCCATAGGTGGTGGCTGTACCATGTGAATGAGAGTCTGTGTTCCCTGGAATTTCCATGGCCATAGTTGGTGGCTGTACCATGCAACTGGGGTCTGTGTTCCCCGGAATTTCTGTGGCTGCAGGCTTTGGCTGCACCATGCTACTAGGGTCTGCATTCCTTGACATTTCCATGGCCATAGATGGTGGCTGTACCATGTGACTGAGGGTCTGCATGCCCTGGAATTTCTGTGGCCGCGGATGGTAACTGTACCATGTGACTGAGGGTCTGCATTCTCTGGTATTTCTGTGGTCGCAGATGGCGGCTGTACCATGCAACTGGGGCCTGCATTCCCTGGAATTTCCATGGCCACAGGCGGTGGCTGCACCATGCATCAGGTCCTGTCTCAGGAGTTGGTGCCATTCTCTCTGTTACTCCCTCACCTGACACAGAGCGGCAGTTCCTGACCTTATCACTCCCAGGAAACACACAGGCATCTGTTTTAGATCCTTGTTTTATTTCCCCATCACCTTTGTCATCAAAGGGAAATTCACATCCCTATAAAGCTGAAAATGGTGTGGGGCCCCCTGGTGATCTTTCCAAGGCATTATCAGCAGGTAAATTAAACCGTATGGGCCAGTGTACCTGAAATGAAAACAGAAAGGTAAGTCGTGTCACTAAGCTTTGCTGGGAGATTCAGGGTCTTTGTCCGTGACAGAATCATCCAAAGTAAGTTGTTTGTTCACTGCAGATCGACACGGTTAGCTGTGTCGGGATTAAACTTACCCAGTGTCGACAGAGTGTAGCTTAATCCTCACGGAGGGGTGTCAAGTAGATTGAAGAATTGCTACCGAGGCTGCTCTTGTCGGGAGAGGGGCAGGTACGTCTCTCGCTTAACCCAGTGCTGAAGGAGGCTGGGCTCACGTCAGGCCATGCGTGTGAGCGAGCTGGATGTTTAGCACGCTGGGACGATAAAGCACAAACATCTATTTTTAACTTGTGGGTGACCTTCTTCTGTGCTGCTTGAGTCTCTGTGGATCTTTCTCTGTTTCCTTCCTGAGGAGTCTGTGCCAGGGTCCCAGACGTTTTCTGGGCTGCACCTCGGCGCCTGCCCACTCAGGAGCCTCCTCCTGGTGACTGTGGGACCGTGCTGGGCCCACACTGTCAGCATCGTCCGGGGTAAGCAAGCCCGTCCCTCCACACCTCAGCGTCCCCAGCTGTTGAACAGGGCTAATCAACTGACCGTCAGGACTAATGGGGATCAGATGCGCTCATCTCATAGCACTGCTTGGTAAACAGCCACTTCCACTCTGTCCTCCAACGTGCTACTCTAGACTTTTTCTTTACCTCCATTTAGCCAGGTGATTCGAGGTGACAGTGACTATCAAGAGGGACGTACAGAGGAAATCAGTGGAAGAGAGCTCGAGGAGCAGACATGGGCGCGGGGAACACAGTGCGGGGAGCACGGGTGCAGGGAGCATAGGCATGGGGAGCACAGATAGGTGTGGGGAGCATGGACGTGGGGAGGACGAGTGCGGGGAGAATGGATGTGGGGAGCACGGGTGCCCGGAGCACAGGTGTGGGGAGCACAGGTGTGGGGAGCACGGGTGCGGGGAGCATGGGTGCGGGGACCACGGGGTCCGGGAACACAGGGCATGGAGAGCATGTGTGTGCTTGCTCTGCTCTGACAGACGCTGCCGAGCACGTACTCTGTGATCAGATGGGTCAGAGCCTCAGTTCCTCTTTTTTTAAAAAACTCTTTGTGTTTTTAAAGATAGGTCTTCCCTCTCCTGGTGGCCTCTTTTAGTCGATACTCTTTTAAGCCTGCTTTTCCAGAGAAAAGCTAGGAAGGATGGCCTATATAGGTTCCAGTCTGGGCATATCTGGAAGAATGGCCTGCTTTAGGTTTGAGTCTGGCGTATCTGGGGACATCTTTGAACCTCCACTCAGAGTCCCAGAGCCACGTGTAGAGGCTCCCCAAATGTCTGCTGGGATTTCCCCTCTGCTCGGGGATGATGAAGAGCAGAACCTCACCCTGCCACGACCTCTGGGGTCCTCCTTCCTGGAGGGCAGTGTCTTGGTGGCCAGTGTGTGTAGGAGGCTGGGCTGGCACCTTTAGGCTATGCTCTGCAGCGGGGGCTCGTGACATGGGGCATTCTTGTGCTCTGCACCGGGACTGGTAACGTGGGACATCCTCGTGCTCTGTGGATCACATGGGGTGCACAAGAGCCAGACAGCTCCAGGAATTCGGAGCTCGGTTCCGTGTCAGGCCACCCACCTTTCTTTGACACTTCTGGGGGATTGTGGAGACCGTATGAGTCTGTGTCCCCACCCTCACTGGCTGGACACCTGTGCCAGGCTGGAACTTTATGTGTTACCATCCCCTGTTCCGAGTTGTGTGAATATTTATTCTCATTACCTACTCTCATAAGCTTTCCTTTTTTTAAAAAAAAAAAAATTCAGAGACAGATTTTGAAGTCCTCCGGCCCCACCCTTTGTGGACCTAATGGTATTGCAGAAATTATGGCTTCAATTATGTGTAATAACTGGGGCTACTTTAAAAGTCATGTAAAGGAACAAGGTGGAGTGGCCATTTCAAGCGGTACATCATGCTGGATTCTTAAGTGAACATTATCAGGCTTCCAACACATTTTCTCTTTTTATTTACTTTGGAGAATATAATGGGTGCTCGGAAGCTGTTGGAATTTAGTAACAGGAAGTCATCCTTAAGGAGCTATTTAAGCAAGGGGACAGTTGGAGTAAATGTAAGTTATGAACACACACTTTTTCCAAACCAAAGAAATAAAAGCATCAACTGTGCTGGGGTTGAAAGTTGGGTGCTAGTGTGTCTTTCCTGCCCACAGTGACTGTGGCAATGCTGTGGGCAGGAAATTCTGGAAAGAAGACTTGGTGCCAGTGGTAGTTTTTGTGACGATTCATTTGCTTTCACCTCAAGTGACTATAGTCTTACTTGCAAATGGCTAGGTCTCCACCAGTGAACCACAACATTGACATAGGACAAGTGACAAATGGCCTTTGGGTTTTTAACAATTATTATTCTTATTCTTATTATTTTTTTTTTTTTTTGAGACGGAGTCTCGCTCTGTCGCCCAGGCTGGAGTGCAGTGGCCGGATCTCAGCTCACTGCAAGCTCCGCCTCCCGGGTTCACGCCATTCTCCTGCCTCAGCCTCCCGAGTAGCTGGGACTACAGGCGCCCACCACCTCGCCCGGCTAGTTTTTTTTTTGTATTTTTTTAGTAGAGACGGGGTTTCACCGTGTTAGCCAGGATGGTCTCGATCTCCTGACCTCGTGATCCACCCGTCTCGGCCTCCCAAAGTGCTGGGATTACAGGCTTGAGCCACCGCGCCCGGCCTAACAATTATTATTTTTAATGGACACATTATGGTACATATCCATGGGATACAGTGTGATATTTCAATACATGTTTATCATGTATAATTAGCAAATCAGGGTAATTAGCATGTCCATCTTTTCAAACATTTATCATTTCTTTTTTTTTTTTTTTTTTTTTGAGACAGAGTCTTGCTCTGTCGCCCAGGCTGGAGCACAGTGACCGGATCTCGGCTCACTGCAAGCTCCGCCTCCCGGGTTCACGCCATTCTCCTGCCTCAGCCTCCTGAGTAGCTGGGACTACAGGCGCCCACCACCTCGACCGGCTAGATTTTTTTGTATTTTTTTTAGTAGAGACGGGGTTTCACCGTGTTAGCCAGGATGGTCTCGATCTCCTGACCTCGTGATCCGCCCGTCTCGGCCTCCCAAAGTGCTGGGATTACAGGCTTGAGCCACCGCACCTGGCCAACATTTGTCATTTCTTAATGCTGGGAATATTTAAAATCCTCTCTTCTAGCTGCTTGAAAATATACAATAAATTATAAACTACAGTCACCCTACAAGGCTATAGCACACTAAACCTCAATTTTACTATCTAGATGTAATTTTGTATCCATTAGACATCTTCTCCCTTTCTGCCTTCCCGCCGCCCTTTCCTGTCTCTAGATTCCACTGTTCTACCTTCAGAGGGTAGAATATCATTTTCCTCATAGGGATCTTTAACCCTCTTGGTTAGACTTCTTCTGAGGTATTTTTATTTTTATTTTATAGTTTTGTAGCTAAATTGGATTGCTTTCTTGATTTCTTTCTCCACTGGCTCATTATTAGTCTATAGACATGCTACTGATTTTTATATGTTTATTTTGTATTCTGTAACATTACTGAATTTGTTTATCGGTTCAAAGAGATTTTTGCTGGAGTCTTTTTTTTTTTTTTTAAATATATAAGAGCATATTGTCTGCAAACAGACAATTAGAGTTCCTCCTTTCCACTTTGGGTGCCCTTGATTTCTTTCTCTTGCCTAACGGCTCTTGACTAGGACATTCAGTGCTATGTTGAATAGGAGTAGCACAAGTGGGCGTCCTTGTCTTGTTACAGATGTCAGAAAAAAAGCTCTTAGTGTTTCCCCATTCACCATTATGTTAGCTGTGGGTTTGTCACATATGGACTTTATTGTGTTGAGGTATGTTTCCTTCAGCGCCTAGTTTGTTGAGACTTTTTATCATGAAGCAGCGTTGAATTTTATCAAATGCTTTTTCTGTATCTATCGAAATGATATGGTTTTTGTCCTTAATTCTGTTGATGTGAGGTAGCGTGTTTATTGATTTGTGTTTGTTGAGCAACCCTTGCATCCTGGGATAAATCCCACTTGATCATGGCGTATAATCTTTTTGATTTACTGTTGGATTCATTTTGTTAGTATTTTGTTGAGGATTTTTGCATCTGTGTTCATCAGGGATATTGACCTATAGTTTTCTCTTTTTATTGTGTCCTTGTCTTATTTTGGTATCAGGGTAATGTTGGCCAGGAAGAACGAACTTGGCAGAATTCCCTCCTCTTCAATATTTTTGGAATAGTTTGAGAAGAATTGAAATAAAAATGTGTAGAATTCAGCTGTGAAGCCACCTAGTTCTGGGGTTTTCTTTGTTAGGAGACATTTTATTATTACATAGTCATACACGTTACTCATTGTTGGTCCGTTTAGGATTTCCGTTTCTTCTTGATTCCATCTTGGTAGGTTGTACATGTCCAGGAATTTATCCGTTTCCTCTAGGTTTTCCAGTGTGTTGACATACAGTTGTTTAAAATAGTCTCTAATGATCCCTTGTATTTCTGTGGTATCAAATGTAATTCTCCTTCTCTGTTTCTAATTTTATTTATTTGGGATTTCTTTTTTTTTTTCTTAGTGTAGCTAATGGTTTGTCTACTTTAGTTATCTTTTCAAAAAACCAACATTTTTTTCTTCATCTTTTGTATTTGTTAGTTTCCATATTATTTGCTTCCTCTTTGATCTTTGTTATTTCTTTTCTTCTACCACTTTTGGATTTGATTTTTTCTTGCTCTTCTAGCTCATTGCAGTTCATTGTTAGGTTGTTTATTTTAAATCTGTTTTTTAAATGTAGGAGTTTATTGTTATAAACTTTCCTCTTAATACTGCTTTTGCTGTATACCATAGGCTTTGATATGTTGTGTTTCTGTTTTCAATTATTTCAAGAAATTTTTAAATTTCCTTCTTAATATCTTCATTGACCCATTGGCTATTCAAGGGCATATTGTTTAATTTCTATGTATTTATACAGTTTTGAAAGTTCTCCTTGTTGTTGATTTGTTTTTTGTTTGTTTATTAAACTTTACGTTCTAGGGTACATGTGCACAATGTGCAGGTTTGTTACATATGTATACATGTGCCAAGTTGGTGTGCTACACCCATTAACTCGTCATTTACATTAGGTATATCTCCTAATGTTATCCTTCCCCCCTCCCCTTACCCCACAACAGGCCCCGGTGTGTGATGTTCCTCTTCCTGTGTCCAAGTGATCTCACTGTTCATTTCCCACCTATGAGTGAGAACATGTGGTGTTTAGTTTTCTGTCCTTGTGATAGTTTGCTGAGAATGATGGTTTCAAGCTGCATCCATGTCCCTACAAAGGACATGAACTCATCCTTTTTTATGGCTGCGTAGTATGCCATGGTGTATATGTGCCACATTTTCTTAATCCAGTCTGTCATTGATGGACATTTGGGTTGGTTCCAAGTCTTTGCTATTGTGAATAGTGCCACAATAAACATACGTGTGCATGTGTCTTTATAGCAGCATGATTTATAATCCTTTGGGTATATACCCAGTAATGGGATTGCTGGGTCAAATGGTATTTCTAGTTCTAGATCCTTGAGGAATGGCCACACTGTTCCACAATGGTTGTACTAGTTGACAGTCCCACCAACAGTGTAAAAGTGTTCCTATTTCTCCACATCCTCTCCAGCACCTGTTGTTTCCTGACTTTTTAATGATCACCATTCTAACTGGTGTGAGATAGTATCTCATTGTCGTTTTGATTTGCATTTCTCTGATGGCGAGTGATTATGAGCATTTTTTCATGTGTCTATTAGCTGCATAAATGTCTTCTTTTGAGAAGTGTCTGTTCCTTGTTGCTGATTTATAGCTTTATTCTGTTACAGTCTGAGAATATCCTAGATGTTATCTCAATTTAAAAAAAATGTATTGAGACTTCTTTTGTAGCCTAGCATGTGGTTGATTCTAGAGAATGTTCTATGTGCTGAGGAGAAGAATGTGCATTTTGTATCTGTTGGATGAAATGTTCTGTAAATGTCTGTTAGGTCCATTTGGTCTACACTGTACTTTCAACTTGATATTTTGTTGTTTTTTCTGTCTAGATGATCTTCAGTGCTGACAGTGGGATTTTGAAGCCCCTACCTTTATTGTTGTGTTGGTGTCTCTCTCTATACATATATATATATATATATATATATATATATATATATATATATATATATATATATATATTTGAGATGGAGTTTTGCTCTTGTTGCCTAGGCTGGAGTGCAGAGGTGCAATCTCAACTCATTGCAACCTCTACCTCCTGAGTTCAAGTGATTCTCCTGCCTCAGCCTCCCAAGTAGCTGGGATTACAGGCATGTGCCACCATGCTGGGCTAATTTTTTCTGTTAGTAGAGAAAGGGTTTCACTATGTTGGCCAGGCTAGTCTTGAACTCCTGACCTCAGGTGATCCACCTGCCTCCACCCCCCAAAGTGCTAGTATTACTGGCATGAGGCACCGCGCCCTACCTCTCTCTCTATTTAGATCTACTAATATTTGCTTTATATATCTGGGTGCTTTGTTGTTGGGTACACATATACTCGTAATTGTTATATCCTCTTGCTCTGTTGATCTCTCTATTACATAATTACCTTTTTGTCTCCTTTTACAGTTTTTGACTTAAATTGTGATTGGTCTGAAATAAATATAGCTACTCTTGCTCACTTTTGAGTTCCATTAATGTGGAACATGTTTTTCCATCCCTTCACATTTAGTCTATGTGTGTCTTCACAGCTGAAGTGAGTTTTTTGTAGACAGTATATAGTTGGTTTTTCTTCTTTTAAATCCACTCAGCCCGTCTATATCTTTTAATTGGGAAGCTTGGGGTTATTTTGCTATTGATATCACAGTCCAGACATTAAGATTTTCTCACTTAAGTTATTTGTACACAAATTAATATGAAGAGGAAGTAGAGATTTTCTTTTGTCCTTTTGAAGATAGTGATGGATTATTTTTTTGATTTCATGCAAGTGAGGGACTCACCATGCCTGTTGGAATTTTAGAATTTCTTTCCTGTTGTTAGGAAGAGCAATAATCTGTAATGGGTTCCTGGAATCATCCAGTGATGGTCTGAATATCTTAAAAGTTTTCTTTCATGTCTCATTTTCTATTTCTCCCCTAGTAGCCATGCACCCGGGGCAGGAGATGGCCTTACATTTCCTTGGTTTCTTGATGATTTCTTAGGTTTAGTGTTTGAAACAGTTCAGATTCTGGATAAAATCAGCCCTTCTGAGAAGTGTGTAAGTCAAACAAGGACATTCTGGTGGCGTTATACAGGTTTCCCATGCCCCATGAGTACAGGAATAGCTCTCTGGGGAAGGAGTATGGGCACAGGATGGCAGGAAGCCATTCTTGGATGGTCCCATCGTTCTGCAGGAATTCTCATGCAGGGAGAAGAAGCATGCGGCGACTGAGCTGGTAGGGATTCTGCTGATAGTTTTGATCGTTATGATTTGCTCCTGAAAGGTGATGTGGGATGACGTGCAATATTTAGAATGCTGACATTCCTTGAAACAAAGATATAGAAAAAATCTTATAATTGCAGGGTGCCTTGTAGTTTTCAGCTGCTCTCATGTGGATCCTTTTTCGTCCTTCTGAAATGCTTTCCCAGGAGAGAGCATTGTTCTCTTTATATAGATGAAGAGCCTGGGTTTCAGATGGTTAGGAATTCATCGCAGGCATTGGAATCTTTGGTTTCCTGGAACATTTTTTATTCAAGTATAGACCACGTGGCCTCTAAAGGCTGGTTCACTCTTTTTTTGTTTGTTTGTTTGTTTTTTGTTTTTTGAGATGGAGTCTTGCTCTGTCGCCCAGGCTAGAGTGCGGTGACCAGATCTCAGCTCACTGCAAGCTCCGTCTCCCAGGTTTATGCCATTCTCCTGCCTCAGCCTCTGGAGTAGCTGGGACTACAGGCGCCTACCACCTTGCCCGGCTAGTTTTTTGTATTTTTTTTAGTAGAGACCGAGTTTCACCGTGTTAGCCAGGATGATCTCAATTTCTTGACTTCGTGATCCGCCCGTCTCGGCCTCCCAAAGTGCTGGAATTACAGGCTTGAGACACCGCGCCTGGCTGGCTCACTCTTAACACCACGATTGGGGATCGATCCAGCCTCACCTCTGGGGTGTGTGGCAGGAACTCCACAGCCATCCTGGGTGCTCTGGGGTGGGGTGGCCGAGCTGTGGCAGCCCCTCCCAGCTGAGCGGCAAGGCTGGGGAAAGCTCATTCCATTCCCCTTGGTTCTAACCAGGTAGAGGCTTACACTGCACATTTCCTTAGCTAGGAACCTTTAGAACTTTACATTTAAAATCTAATCTGTGATCCGGGGGTAGATACATGGGTACTCACTGTACAATCCTACATTTTTTGTATATTTAAAATTTTTTTTTTTAATGTGTGTCATGGACGACAAAAGAAATGCAACCGCTTTACAGCTTTTCTGTATAGCATCTTCCAGAATCAGGAGGCTGGCCAGGGTTTAGTTTCATCAGAAATCTGAATCTTTCTGGTCAAGAGACGGCATTATTAAATTCTTGGTTGTGTGGTTTCTGGGAAAGAAATATTCTAACTGAGTTCCAGAAATCACCTCTGTGGCGTTTCTACAGGAAAAGTGACCACTCTTAAAGCTTCGCTGTCACTAGCAAGAATGATTGTGATGGTTTCTAAGCGGTCTCCAGATAATCTTTAGTTCTTTTGTGCAGAGTGCTTTTATTCCAAGTGAAGTGCCCTTCTGTTTAATGGTGACCTCCAGTTACTACAGGGATTGCAGCCACATTTGATGGACGTGAACCTGCTCATCTCTGGCTCCCCAGCTTCACCTCTGGGGTGGATGGCAGGAGCTCCACAGCCATCCTGAGTGCTCTGGGGTGGGAAGTCCCTAGTGGGAGTGGACGGTGCATGGCCGGGACGTTCCTGTCCCATGTTCCACACTGGAGTGTGTGCTCGTCTCTGCCTTGTTTCCTCCGTCCGTGCGTCTGTGGCCTGTTTTCTCCGTGCGTGTCGCAGTGACACATTTCCTCCGTTCCTGCGTCTCTGGCCTGTTTTCTCCGTGCGTGCCGCAGTGGCACATTTCCTCCGTTCGTGCATCTGTGGCCTGTTTTCTCCGTGCGTTCCTCTGTGGCGCGTTTCCTCCGTCCATGCGTCTGTGGCATTTCCTCCGTCCGTGTGTCAGTGGCGTTTCTTTCGTCCGTGCATCTGTGGCGTTTTCTCCATGTGTGCGTCTGTGGCGCTTTTCCTCCCTCCGTGCATCTGTGGTGCTTTTCTTCGCTCCGTGCGTCTGTGGTCTGTTTCCTCCGTCCATGCGTCTGTGGTATTTTCTCCGTCTGTGGATCTGTGGCGTTTCCTCTGTGAGTCTGGTACCTGTTTTCTCCGTCCACGCTGAAGGCCGTCGCTTCTCTCTAGTCACCACTTACTGATCGCTCCCTGTGTGCTGAGCCTGTGTCAGGTGTGTGACGTGTGTCACCTGTGTGGCAGGGGTTTGCGTGACACACAGGGACACACGCTTGGGGAGCCGCAGTGATGGGGTCATAGCCACGCAGCTCAGCCCTCGGTCTGAGGGACTTGGTGCCCACCCAGCTCTTCCCGAAGCAGCCTCAGGGCAGATCCCAGCTCTGCTTTCTCTCCTGGAGGCACCTCATGGAGTAAATTAAGCAAATCTAAAGTAGGAAACAGTTGTGAAATGAGACCTGGTTTCAGGTGTGTGTGGTCATTTCTCTTTACATGCTTACTTCATATACCCCAAATGATATACTTTTCCACCTGGAATAGCAATTAATTACCAACCATTACTGGTACAAAATTCCATGAAGGATTTTTGAGGAGGGCATAGGCTCAAAACCGTGTTTTATTTTCACAGCTGTGATTTGCATGATAAAACTGTCAGGACTGTGACTTTCTTTTGTTATCTTATTTTTATTTTTAGACCCTTGAGAGGAAGTTATTTAGTGATTACTTATAATTGTGAAAATAATCTAATGATTAGACAATCTCATTAGAACAAGTATTATATTTTCTGTTCCTTATGTAAATGAAATCATCTTAATCCAGGCCGATGTTGGCAGGAATGGTCACGTTTAAAATGGTAAGATGTTTATGTGATGTGTAGACCTCCCCCATATCGTCTCTGGAACATTCCAGAACTTCCATCTCAATTCTCACTTGTTGACACCCTACCCTGTTTTGTGATTATTCTTGTTTGCATCAGAATTTTGAATCCACATACCTGAGATGATACTTATGTATGCATGTGCACATGCATGTGTGTGCATGTGTGTACGCGTGTGTATGTGTGTGTACGTGTGTCCATGTGCACGTGTATATGCATGTGTGCGCGCATGTGTATGTGTGTATATGTCTGTGTGTATGCGTGTGTACGTGTATGTGATGTATGTGCATATGTGTGCATGTATGTGTACCTATGCACACATGTGTACACGTGCATGCACGTGTGCACGTGCATACACGTGTATGTGTGTGCATATATGTACACGTGTGTGTACATGTGTAGGTATGTGTATGCATGTGTATGCATGTGTGGGCGCACAGACATACCTTTCCCTTTCATACAAGCTGTTTTGAGTATTGCTGTTAGGCAGTGATAACTTTCCGTTTCCTCAGTCAGAAAATGGGTAGCTCATCATTAATAAAGATGAGCATTCAATATCAGGAATCCCTAAAGACAATTGAAATTGTCATATTAAATAAATAAATTCCAAAGCAAAGATAGTGTTCTGTACTATGTGTTCACATTGAATTTTCTTATAAAAATTGGTGTGAATGTTTCCCACTTATTGGAAATCACATGACTAGTTTAAGCCAAAACGTGGAATATTAATTCTGTCTTCAGATCACTTTTGCGTATTTATGATTGATCTGTTCTGCTGTTCTGGAAGCTCTGAAAGCCACTCTGACTTACCCTAGCTGGTGCCACGTTGTGAGAATTCAGGGAAACGAGGTGTCTGCCAGTTTCAGTATTTTAGATCTCAAGCTGCCTCTTTTCTGATCATAAACCAGCCTTCAAGACAGACACAGTGTGACTTGCAGTGGATTATATCAGTTTTATTTTCTGTGGCTGAATCGCCACTCTACATTGTGAATTAATGTTATTTTTCAGATCGTTTTCATAACACAGGGAGGTTCTCCAGTGTTGAGTGCAGCTTCAGTGAAAGCACTAACACTGTTACTACGGACTTCAACAGACTTGTTTTCTGAGGTGATAACCCTGGAGTCAGGCATTCAGTGTCCGTCCATCACTTCACTTGGTTCCGAGTTCTCAGTCCCCTCCCGCTCTCCTCCCCCTGCACCCTTACATCCGTCTTACCTTCTTTTTGACTCATAGGTCCTCCGCAGATGGTGTGTTGGGGGCAGGTGTCTGCTGTGAATCTTCCATAACCTTGGGAGAGAACTTTTTCTTTGGAGCAATACCCCTCTCAATAAACTTTCAGTAGCCCGAGTATCATCTGTCGTGTGAACTATTTGTGGAAAGTGTTTAGCATTTTTCCTTGGATTTTGGCCGATCTTTCTCCACCTGCCAGTTTCTTTTCAGTTTGCCGTGTCTGTACCCTCACCAACCCCGTTCCAGCCCTGGTTCCGTGTGAAGTAATTGAAGCAGAGCTCTGTAGATGAGAGAGTGTGTGTTGCCCCCCGAGTTCCCTTCCTGGCCTCTGAGTGTGGGTTGTGTTTTGTTCCGAGGGACGACTCTGAGGCTCCTGGCCCCTGTTTTGGAGCACCCCACACCAAAGTGGGTGTAAAATGAAAACTGGGTTTATGCTGTATTATTATAATTCATAGAGCAGATGATAAAAATGCTTGAATCTGAACAGCAGCTGAAAATGAGGACATGGTACCAGTTTGGATGTTGGACGACCTTCTTGAAAAAACTCATCATACTTTAGAAACCGCGCATGTACTGTTTTCTATTTCATACTTAGAATCTATACAGTGTGTGTTGTATGAATGTGTTGTGTGAGTGTGTTGTGTTGTATGTGAGTTGCATGGGTTGTATGTGTGTTGTATGTGCATATTGTGTTGAGTTGCATTTATTGTATATTTGAGTGTTGTGTGTTGTATGAGTGTGTTGTACATGTATTTGTGAGCTGTATGTTTTGTATGTTGTATGAATGTTATGTGTTATGTGTATGTGTATGCTGTATATGAGTTGCATGTATTGTGTGTATGTTGTGTGAGTGTTGTGTGTTGTATGAGTGTGTTGTACGTGTGTTTGTGAGTTGCACGTGTTGTGCGTTGTATAAGTGTTGTGTGTTGTGAGTGCATGTTTTGTTGTGCGTGAGTTGCATTTCTTGCATGTGTTGTATGAGTGTATTGTATGTGTATGTTGTGTTGTGGGTACTTGAATGTTGCGTTGAGTTGCGTGTGTTGTGTGTGCTGTAGGAGAATGTTGTGTTGAACGTGAGTTGCATGTGTTGTACGTGAGCTGTATGAGTCGGTTGTATGTGTATGTGGTGAGTTGCATGTATTGTGTGTATGTTGTGTGAGTGTTGTGTATGCATGTTGTGTTGTGAGTTGCATGTGTTGTGTGCTATATGAGTGTTGTGTGTCGTATGAGTGTGTTGTATGTGCATGTTGTATGTGAGTTGTGTGTTGTGTGTGCTGTATGAGTGCATAGTACGTGCGTGTTGTGTTGTATGTGAGTTACGTGTGCTGTATGTGTGTATGAGTGTGTTGTACGTACATGTTGTGTTGTGAGTTGCATGTATTGGTTATGTGTTGCCTGAGTGTTATAAATGCATATTGTGTTGTGAGTTGCATGTATTGGGTATGTGTTGTATAGGTTGTGTGTGTTTGTGTGCATCGTGTGTTGTCAGTGTTGTATAAACGCATTGTACATGTGTGTTGTGTTGTTTGTGAGTTGCATGTTGTCAGTGTGTGCCGTGTGAGAGGCGGGGCATCCACATGACTGCTCCTCAGCGAGTCCTGCCTTGCAGCCCCTTCCGAGCTTGTATCCTCTGGAGCAGCCTAGAAGCAGCAGCATGTTTGTCTCTGCCCCTCCCCAGGAGGCCTCCGCCAGGTCCTGCGCTCAGCCCGCCACTGGGTGGCCTCTCTTGTGTCTCTTGTCTCTCTCATCGTCCTCTTGCGCCTCCTCCTTCTCGGGACCTGCATCCTTCCTCTGTGCTCCCTGGCAAGCCACACCTGGGACTTGGGAGTTCAGGCTCTCCCCGAAGCCGTTTGCCCCTTTCTGAAGAGCGCCCCCCTTGACTGGCCGTGAGCAGCTGGAGTGGATTGCAGGGAAGGGAGGTGGGTGTTCCTGTAGAGACGTTGGGGTCTTACCTGGGGCGAACGGACCTGCGCTGGGCAGGCCGCCCTCCTGAGGAAGGGGATGGGGCAGGAGGAGCCTCTCGTGGACAAGGGGCCCAGCTCCGGCCCTCCATCCCTCTATCCCAATCTGTTGTGAGGGAGGGCGAGGTCCTAGGTGATTTCTATGCAGATCTTCAATTATCCAGGCTGTGAATCAAATACTTCTGTTTTTAAGATCAGAGGAAATCTCCTTTTGTTTGACTGCTTTTTATTTTATTTTATTTTATTTTGTTTTATTTTACTTTTTTTGAGAAGGTGTTGCCCAGGCTGCAGTGCGGTGGTGTGATCTCGGCTCACTGCAATCTCCACCTCCCGGGTTCAAGCGATTCTCCTGCCTCAGCCTCCTAAGTAGCTGGGATTACAGGTGCCCGCCACCACATACGGGTAATTTTTGCATTTTTAGTAGAGATGGGGTTTCACCATGTTGGCCAGGCTGGTCTCGAACTCCTGGCATCAAGTTATCCACCCACCTCAGCCTTCCAAGGAGTTGGGATTACAGGCGTGAGCCACCGCGCCTGGTCCGTCTGCCTCTTAGTTAGAACCTGTATATTTAATGTTTTAAATATCACTTTTCCGGGTCAGAACGAAAAAGAATAGTGTTTCTTTTTCGTAGTGTTGCTATGAATGTCCTTTACGATTAGGAGACTGGGCTGGCTGCCCACTGGAGAGTGGCATCACTGGGTCACGGTCACCGTCTGCCCCAGCAGGGTCCAGAGTGTTTAGAGTCTTTCCTGGGCATAGACACCCTTTTGTCTGACGTTCAGATAAAACCAATCACCATATTCAGTTAATCAAAGAGGTCAGAGCTGGGAACGGTTAGTGCACATCCACCTCTCCCGAGAATGTTCGCGCCTCTTCCACGCGGGGCTAGGCTGCTGCTGAGCGTGGTTCTACTGGCTGTGGGTGTGGCCTCTTTCCTCCACCACAGCCATCGCAGGCCTGCCACAGTTTTGATTCTTCTAGAAGAGAATAGGCAACACAAGAGAAACAAGATATGTTAGATTTGAAACCTTTAAAAATTATTTCCTCAAACATAGCGTATATTTTTTGCCCATACCTAATTTGATAGCAATTTAGAAAAGATTAAAATGAAAAAAAATTTTCTCCTCTATTAAATCTTTGAAAGGCATCCAACTTAGTTTTCATACAATTATTGTCTCTTTGGAGTCATACTTTATTGGTTTCAGTGATGTGTAACAAGTGCACCGGCATACACAGATTTACGAGCAAACAGCTGCTTCATGATTATAGTTCAGCTCGCGGGGCGCAGTTGTGGGGGTGCAGCCTGCGCCTGCCTGTGCGCCAATAGGGCTGGTCACCTTGAGCATCTGGGAGTGTCTGGGTAAGTGAGGTCTGGGCAAGGCAGCATCCACACACCTGCGTAGTTCTCACTTTGTCCACGTTATCCCGCAATGCCACAAAATTATCAAGTAAGTGTTCTCCAAGCGCATGTTCAGTTAGTGTTTGGAAAGTGCATAGGTAGCTCATACAGCACCTTCAGGAGGAGCTAGGAACCCAGGAATGAGAGCAGGTGTGAGGCCTGTACTCTCTTTGCATAGATAAAATATGCGTGTGCCTATCTGAGACCAGAAAGTTAGATTGAGGCCAGAATGTGGAAGTCCTTACCTGTGGGATACTAGGGAGCCACTGAGGGTTTCGGAGAGAATCGCCTCTGATGTGCGGCATGCCGTGGAGCCGGGGGGACAGAGCAGACTCATGCAGGGCACTTGCCGTGGGGAGAGGAGGAGAGAAGGCAGCCAGTGAGCTGAGCGATTCGGTGCCTGTGTCAGGAGGGGAAGAGGGAGTGCAGGAAGGCGGAAGAAGCTGCGAGTCTGCACCCCGAGGTCGGCGTTGCACTTTGCCAGAAATCAGGAGAAGCAAATGTGGACCTGACTCGGAGATACTTACAGACACCAGTGCAAGCTGCGAGTTTGGAAATACAGGAGGAGGCTTGGGGAAAATCTGGAGCAGGGTGCATTTGGGAGCCTCTTAGGTAGAAGTGCAGGTCAAGTAGCCAGAGTGTGAGGCGTGCATGTCTGGAGAGAGGAGGCCAAAGGAAAGCCCACATTTGGAAATGGAGGAAGTGTTGGGAGACCCAGAAAAGGTCCTGCTGAGTCCAGAGAAGAGCTGGATGGCGCAGTTCACTAAAGCCCAGAGCCGAGAGTTTCCAGGAGAAAGTCTCAAGCGTTGCTGAAAACCAGGGGGCAGGACTCCAGTTGGAGCCTGCGAGGGGAGCATGGGAGCCCTGATCCCTGAGAGCAGCCAGAGCCTGGGGTTCTCGCGGAAGTGGGTGGGAAGTGCAGGTAGCAGGTGGAGATGGTCCTTCAAGGCCTGGTGCTTCACACGGGCAGCCAGCCGTGGACCAAGACACAGCTGGAGAGGGACCTGAACCCAGAGCGTCTCCAGGTGAAGCAGGGAGCCGGGAAGGGCAAAGGTATCCGGAAGAAAGCGGGCAGGCATGGAGCCAGGTCCCCAGGGAGGCAGCAGTCTTCTTTCTCTGTTCATGGACTGGTTGTTGGCTATTTTGAGTTCTCAAAGTCATCCACTCGGTGCGGTCCAGAGAAAGTTCCCAGGGGTCTCAAGGCCGGAGCAGGCCTTGTACTTTTCGGAACACGGTGTGTGTTGACTCAGGGTTACCGTCAATGGCTAATTCTAGCGTGTCTTTTGTTGAAGTCTGCAGAAGAGCCTCAACCGGCACCAGCTTTTGAAGAACTTATAAAACTTGTGTTCTAATTCTGGTATTTTTGCCTGAAATGCCTCGTATATTTTTGGCTAGGTGTTCTTAGCCCTTGTGTTACGGCATTTGGAGCTCTGTATTTTTGTGATGTGCTAGCTGTGAGGATGTTGAAAATTAGATTCCTAGAAATCAGGTTATAGGAGCTCTCGGCCACGCTTCGTGGGTTATGTTTTGACCCCTCATAGTGGATCCCGTTGCGGTGGCTCTTCTTAGTATTTATGGAACACCTGACTCGTGATGCTAGGAGAATGTGATATGTTTTCTTTGTAAGTCTAAAGTCTAATGACCTTGTAGAGTCTTTATACCCATCTCTTATAAATCAGCTTTAATATACTTGAAAATATCCTCATTGTGCCCTTGAAAAGCAGGTGCACATTTTAAAAGTCATCCTTTTAAAATCCGTTTCTGCAGCCTGTGCCCTTTGTCTGCTTTGTTTCCTTCATTGCAACATCATGAAACAGGGACAAGGGCTAGAATCTCTGTTTCATACTCAGAGCTGAACTGTGCTGAGTGACCTGCTATGCTGACGTCTGTTTCTGTCGTGAGAGGGAACCCAGGCCTCTTGACTTTTCCTTTTGTACATTTTCAAAAAGAATATTTTTTCCTCTCTTGAGTCCATTCCATTGTGGGATTCTCTCCTAAGACTGTTTCTTTGCCTTCCATTTTGACAAATATGATTTAGTTTCCGAGATGATGAAGGGGCAGTGAAAAGGCCTGGGAAAGAGAAAGCAGGAAGAGAAGGAATTATCTCATGATTTTAGTCAGAAGGAAATCACTCAGACAGAAACGCTATTACAAGTGGGTCAGATCCCAGGAAGTGGGATTGAATAAGTGACATGGTATCGCACAACTCTGTTTTACATTCTTGCTGTTGCCAGGGGTAACGAAAAGAACGAGTATATTCATTCCGAGGTCAAATATATATCTTTGCTGACTCTGACTACAATTAGCAGAATTCGTTCAGTTCAAATTTGAGAAAACCTTTACAGAAGAGGGTCTTCGTGCACGTGTGCCTATTTCTATTTATATGTTCACGCGTATTGGAGTATAAATGTGTGTGTGCTGCGTGTGAGACCTCATTATTTGAAACAAGAAATGTGCAGTAGAGCTTATATATTTCGAGAAGGTACATTTGGGGGATAAATCACTTTGTTTAGAATTGAATAATGGGATCTTTGAGGGGTATATATATATGTATGTGTGTTTGCATTTATGTGTATGAAAGTGTGTATTGCATGTATATGTGTTGTGCATGTATGTGTGCCTTTGTGTGTAATGTACCTGTGCATGCATGTGTATATGTGTGCATGTGTATTTGTGTTGCATGTATGTGTGTGCATGTGTTACATGTTTAGGCACAACTGCCCATATGTGCAAGTAGGCATGCATGGATGCTCGTGTGTGTATAGTTATACATGTATATTTGTGCATGTTATGCCTACGTATTTACATATGTATGTGTGTCAGAATTTGTATGTATATGCATATGTGTTTGAGTGTTGTGCGTATGCTTGTGTGTGTTTGAGTGTTGTGTGTATGTGTATGCATGTGTTATGTGTTGGTATTATGTGATTATGTGAATGGGTGTGCATGTGTGAATGTATGTATTGCATGTAGGTGTGCGGTGCATGTGTATTGTGTGTCAGATATGTGTCTGTGCATGCGTGCATGTGCATATTTGATTTGTGGGTCCTCTCTGGGAGGGGCATGTTCCTGGAGACAGTGCATGGGATCCTCCGCTGTCCTCTCAGGGAGAGAGACATTGTGAAAGTTCGAGCCATTAGGTAAACATGCCTGATGTTCTATAAAATATATATTTATACCCCTGGGATTAAATATATGTTAAATGGGTGCAAAGGTGTTATACTGCATTAAAAGTCATGTTAGTACTTCCTGGTTAAAGGGTTTGTGAATGATTTCCTGTACATGGGACATAATACACCACACAGAATTACAGCGGGTCAATGGTATTTTCCAGGAGGTCTGGCTTATGATTGGTATTTCTAGTTGTAGACATGCAGGCTGAGCTTTGCTGGACTTAGAGGAGGGTCATTGGCTCTGCCCACTGAATGATACCAGCCTCTGGTATCCTTGTTCTTCCTTGTTCTGTCGGCTTTATCCAGAGCTGGGACAGCTGCTCTCAGACGCATTTTAGTTTTCTCTCCATGAAAATCTGCAGCATTTGTTAGCAGTCCAGTAGCAGACCGAGTGGCAGGTCCAGGGGCAGGTCCAGGGGCAGGTCCAGCGTCAGGTCCAGCATCAGGTCCAGCGGCAGGTCCAGCATCAGGTCCAGGGACAGGTCCAGCGGCAGGTCCAGCGTCAGGTCCAGGGGCAGGTCCAGCGGCAGGTCCAGTGTCAGGTCCAGTGTCAGGTCCAGCGGCAGGTCCAGCCAACTTTCCACATGGCCCATGTGAAAATGTACCCTCTCCCTTCCATTTTTTAAAGCAGTAGTTATTAGTAGAGCCTACTGCCATTTCTCCCTGACGTCCTCATAGTGGATGGTAAGCATTTGCTTTATTAAAGCGAAGTTCCATGCTCTTTGTGCTAAGTCTCCTCTGCCTTTCTGTGAGAGGCTAGAATTGGGATCGACCCTCAACTGTGCCAGAGCCTTGGTACCTGTCTCAGTTCTGGACTCTACTCTGTGCTTGTTACCTTCCATCCACCAATAGCCGTCTGTCTTCCTGTCACTCCTTCAACACGGAGTCCAGCAGTGTGCACACAGGTGAGTGTGTGTGAATGCTGGTTTTATAGGATCTTATCGGGATCTTAGTCATCTTTTCACTAGGAAACCAGACACTGCAAAGGACTTACAGAAAAGCCCAAAGAAGCCGTATCAATAGAATCATAGAGACAGAATTCTATAACCATAGGAAATGGCATTGATTATCATGAAATGTGCATTTATGTGAGGCATAGTAAAATATCACATTTCTTACTGGGTAAGAGCTTGGAAAAGAGATTATGAAAGTAATACTGACTCTACTCTTGTATCGTGGAACATGGTAAAATGATGCAAGATATTGTATTGCATAGAATAGAACAAACAGAATAGAATTATATAGAGTAGTGCAGAATAGAACAAATAGTATAATGTTATATAGGGTAGCATAGAATAGAAGAAACAGTGTAACATTATGTAGTATAGTATACAATAGGACAAATAGTATTACATGGTCTAGAATAGAACAAGTGGGATAGTATTGTAGAGTATACAGTTGAACTAATGACGTAGTATTGCATAGCATAATACAGTCTAGATTAGAACACACAGCACAGTATTAATATTACATAGTATGGTGTGGAATAGTAGAGTCGCATGGCACAGAACTGAGAGGATAGTGCTCTGTAGCACTGATGCAGGAGTTTTGCTCTTTAGCTCAGCTGGGTCCAGGTTCTTGTCTCATGACCGGGAAGAAACAGGCACGGGGGCATTGAAGAGTGAGTGCAGTGGAACTTATTAAGCTAAAAGTTAAGCTCTCAGCGAAAAGAGGGGTCCTGAGAGCAGGTTGCTGGTCGCCCCCTTCCCAGTTGACTACAAGGGCTTTTATATAGAAGCTGATGTCTAAGGAGCAAATTTCTGGTGGCTCCACCCCATTTCCCCGTGTGCATGGGGACCCTTAGTCTGCTGTGAGCATGTTTAGGCGAGACCCCCGTGCAAGTCCCCATATCTGCACAAAACATGGGCTGGAGGCTGTCTGGGACCCTTCCCTTACTATCTGCCTAAAGCAAGCTGGCTAACTGCTTTCCGTATAGAAGAAAGTAGAATAGAATAGAACAGATAGTACAGTATTTTATAGTATAGAATGAAGCTGTAGTATTGTATCGTAGAGAATGGAATAGTATAGAATAGAACAAACAGATCGTACTAGTGTATTATAGAATAGTAGCCTCGCGCAGCACGGAGCAGTGTTGTGCTCCCTATGTACACAGCGTAACCACCAGGAGAGCGTTCTTCAGTGGGGCGTCACTGGCCCTTCATATTTCCTTGGTTCTGCGGAAATGAGGAGAGGGAATTAAGAGAGGGGGAGGAGGTTGGCTTTCTTACTTTTAAGGCGCTCATTACTTCTTGGGGATCATTTGATGCTCCCCTTTGGTAGTATTCTGTGAAGCAGTCTCTGTACTCTGTGTGGGGTGAAATGTGGGGCAGTCTGTGGACTCTGTGTAGGGTGAAATGTGAAGCAGTCCGTGGACTCTGTAGGGTGAAATGTGAAGAAGTCTGTGGACTCTGTGGGTGAAATGTGGAGCAATCTGTGGACTCTGTGTAGGGTGAAATGTGGGGCAGTCTGTGGACTCTGTGTAAGGTGAAACATGAAGCAGTTGAGAAAGGATGAAGTTAGAAGTAGCTCAGCAGAGATGCACCAACTCTTAACTGGGAGACTGTGGAGCAGTCTGTGGACTCTGTGTAGGGTGAAATGAGGTGTTTTATGTAAATAGTTGTCTCATACCTGGCACATGGCAGAGCCTCCGTGGATCTTGCCGTCATGAACCCTCTGATAACTTCTCTACAGTGCCCTCCACACTATGAGTACCATACATTGTGGGAAGTCCCGGCCTTTTCAAAGGCTTGGTTTCATTTTAACAAAATTGGAATGCCCTGCATATTTGGAATGGCCAGATCATCCTGCACTTTTGACTTCACCTGTCCAGCTGGGTACACCTCCCTGCGTGCTGCCAAGGTTTACGGTGGAATTCCCTGATGCCACTATCCTCACTGCCTGCACCTGAATCTGCTGTGGGGTCATTTCCTTATTGGACTTGTCTGGGGACCTCCTGAGGGGTGGATGGGTCAGGACTGGGTTATCTGGGGAAGGTGTTCACAGCATTCCTGTTTGCAGTCTGTGTCCCTGTTGGAAGAGATGCTCTTAGCACATCCGTTAATCCAGACGTGATTAGCAAGGGGTGTCTCTCCCAGGTAAGAGTTGGTGCATCTCTGCTGAGCTACTTCTGACTTCATCCTTTGTCAAGTCTGTTACAAAGAGAACTTTGGTTTCTCAAGGTTTAAGAATTAATGTCAAAGAGCAATTTAGTGTTCTTTTTGAGTCGCCACCCTTGCTGTGGACGATTCGTGAGTCCTTGCTGGTCAGGGCCACAGCACAATCGGTGGGCCGTCTGTTCCCCACCCTGGTGGATACTTTCTCACCCAAAGAAATGTATTCTGTTAACATGCCTCAATTAGAATATTTTCGTAAGAGACAGAGTTATGGCTCTTGTTTTAATTTGTAATAGATGATTACTGTAGCAGGGTCAAGGTTGAGACTTGCAGTGTAGCTCATGGAAAACATTGATTAGAAACACCCAAAATATATCACCACCTTTGTTGCTGCAGCTCCAAGGGACTAGGAATGCATATATATATTTTTCTTTTGTTATTATTTATTATTTTTATTTTTGAGACAGAGTCTTGCTCTGTCACCCAGGCTGGATTGCAGTGGCATAATCTCAGCTCACTGTAACCTCTGCTTCCAGGGTTCAAGAGAATCTTGTGTCTCAGCCTCCCGAGTAGCTGGGATTACAAGTGCCTGCCACCATGCCCAGCTAACTTTTGTATTTTTAGTAGAGACAAGGGTCTCACCGTGTTGGCCAGGCTGGTCTTGAACTCCTGACCTCAAGTGATCTGCCAACCTTGGCCTCCCAAAGTGCTGGCATTGCACACATGAGCCACTGTGCCTGGCCGCCATGACCATTTTAAATGTGGCACTGAATATCTGCCCTTTTTTTTTTTTTTTTTTAAGAGGTGCAGATGTCACCCCTCACACCTCTATTCTGGGGCTGGCCTGGGCTGGCCAGCAGGGTTCCCAGGCTCGAGGCCATGTCTGAAGTGTTGTTGGACAATGTGGATCTGTGACCCTTGGTCTTTGGGGACGTGGGGCACCCCAAGACACCCACAGTCTTGTGAGGGTTTACGGCTCCGTGTGTGGCTGCTGTGAGGCAGCTTTGGGCGGGGAGGAAGGAGAGCAGAGCCCATCTGTCCTGGTGCGGAAAATGCCCAAGAAAGTAAAGAAATGGTACAAAAAAATCATCATCTGCCCTGGTGCCATTTCTGTTAAAAAAAGAAAAGAAAAATTCACTCTGAATGTGGTTCTGTGCATGAGGAGGATAGAAAATACCTGGAAAGATGCACAAAGTGTTCTTAAGGGGTCAGCGCCGGGAAGTGGGATGGGAGGCTTGGGAGTGTGTGGAAAGGAGGATGCGACATATTTTATTCTAGTCTATTTGGTAGAGCGAGTGAGGAAAGTGAAGTTTGAGTGATCCCAGCAGCTCGGCCTGGCCATGGGTAGATCCCAGCGTGTCCCGCCTCCCGCCTGCAGCTGCAGCTCTATTTCTCAGTCACAGATGAGACAGGTGGCCTGAGGCTGTGGGCGGAGGAGGGGCAACTTGGTGTCCCCAGCAAGTGAGTGTCCAGGCTGCTCTTGGGCCAGCGTGAGGGAAGGGGCGGAGGAGAGCTGGGAGGGTGCACAGTGCGTCCCCCTCCCCTGCCCTGGGACTGAGGTGAGCCCAGGCTGCTGTCAGGATGGAGGAAGATGCCCTCAGGACGGAGGAAGAGGCCGGTGGAGTTTGGTCAGCAGCCAGTGTGGTCTTTCCCACAGGGGATACGCAGTGCACCAACTCGCAGGAAAAAACTCTGCTTTAGTTTTTAAATTTTGCTCATTCTGTTTATCGTGCTGGTCATGGTAAGATCTGGATATTGTTGGTAGGAATCAGTGTCAATTGCATACAGTTGACTCTTGTCCAACACAAGCTTGAGCTTTGCGGGTCAACTTATAGGTGGATTTTTTCAACCAAACTCAGGGAGAAAATACAGTGTTCTGCTACGTGAAACTCATGTCAGAGGGCTGATTCTTTGTACACGCAGAAAATACAGTGTTCCTGCCATGTGAAACGCGTGTCAGAGGGCCGAGTCTTTGTACACGCAGGTTCAGCAGGTCCACCTGTGCGGTTTGAATGTGCCTGGATTTGGTGTCCATGGGGTCCTGGAACCGACTTTCTGAGTCCAGCGAGGTTGGCCCCGGGATCGACTCCTTGAGGACAGCGAGGCTGGCCCCGGGACCGGCTCCCTGAGGACAGCGAGGCTGTTTCTAGTAGCAGGTGGTTTATTTTGTGTTTTCCCCCTGGCTCCACACCCCGTTCTCAGAGACACGGCTGTCACAGGGGGACCAGCTGGGGCAGGGGAAGAGTGGAGGGCACCTGGTAGAAGTGGCCATGGGCTCTCTTAGGAACGATAACGATGGCACCTACCGTAGACGAAGATGTTGTTGGTCTGCACTCTTCTCGTGTTGGTCTGGGGCATGCAGTGGCCGTGGGCTGGTGTGATCCACAGCCCCGGTGTGGGGCATGCAGTGGCTTTGGGCTGGTGTGGTCCACAGCTCCGGGGTCCGTGGTCCCTGACCCTGAAATCCCTTCCGGTGCTGTGTCACCTTGGGCAAACTGTCTCCTGAGGGGAAGGGAACAGGGAACAGCCCTCCCCGCATGGCCTCCCCAGCACCACCCACTCCCAGGACCTCCAGTGTTGAACCTGCTGGGGGTTCCTTTCTCCTGGGGGGACCTTGTCCCAACAAGAGGACTCCATGGGCTGCAGGAGGTGTCGAGCTATTTTCTCTCCTGGAACTGGGTTGCTGGTAGCTCCCAGATGCAGGAGGAAAGGCTCAGAAGTGCCTTCATAATAAGGAGTTGTTGACGTGAACTTTGGACGGCAAACACTGCTTACATTTCCTTTTCCGTTTTGATGCGTTAATGGTGTGTGGCAACACCGTGACACACGGGGATGCGGGTGATAGGTGACCACTCCCGCAAGGGGGCCGTGCACCTGTTTGATAATAAGAAGGCATGCTTCTCTTACTGCAAATAAAACTTTTAATGGTTTTTCTGCCAGAAAGACCCTGTCCTTTATGCAGGATACATAGAGGATCATTTGGCAAAGGATTGGGGATTTGGGGTTAAACTAAAAACAAATTAATTTCATTTTATAGCACTCTGAACCCATTTGAGTTAATTATTCATTGAGAATTTGAATAGCACTCACTGTTCTGACTTCCAATTTCCCCCTAATGAACAGCATTTGCTGTAACATGACAAAACCCTGAGTCTTAGAGTTACTGGGTAATGTGGAAAAAGTCAAAGTTGGTTCTCTGTTGTTTTGCTTTAAGGAAATGATATTATTTTGCAGCCACTTAGTTTTCTCCTTTCCAATAAGAAAAATTGCTTTCTTACTACCTGACAATTCGTGAAGGTCAAGGGGACACAGGCTGCAGTGCATTAAAAGCCACCATCAAACGTGGACGTGGACCGAGTTTTCCCCTGTTCTCTCCCACCATCAAATGTGGAGGTGGACTCAGTTTCCCCCGGTCTCGCCCATCATCAAATGTGGACGTTGACCCAGTTTCCCCGTGTTCTCGCCCATCATCAAATGTGGACGTGGATCCAGCTTCCTCCTGTTCTGGCTAACCATCAAATGTGGACTTGAACACACTTTCCCTCTGTTCTTGCCCACCATCAAATGTGGACACGGATTCAGTTTCCCTCTGTTCTTGCCCACCATCAAATAGAGATGTCACCTAGTTACCTTCTGTTCTCACCCACCATCAAATGTGGATGTGGACCCAATTTCCTTCTGTTCTCGCCCACCATCAAATGTGGACATGGACTCAGTTTCCCTCTGTTCGTGCCTACCTTGCCACCATGGCTCATTTCATAATCACTCAGGAAAGGAAGAAACATTATTTTTAATAGGCATGAAGGCAGTTGTTCTTAACCTAAGGAGCAGGACATAATTCCAGCAATGGAAATGACCAGCTGAGTGGGTCTGTGTGAGGTTTGGAAGAAAAAAAGGATTTTACCTTCCCCCCTCTGTGTGTGCCCACCTCCCCCAGGTGAGAGTCACAGATTTAATTACTTTAATTTTGAGCTTAAAATAATTTGACAGCCTAACAAAAACTACTACAGTCCTATAAAATTCTGCTGTGTGTTTGGTTTTTCAGTTGTTTTCTGAATATGGTAAATGAATACATTATGAGTTGTTATTTTAGTAATTGCTGTAAAAATTAATGTTTGTTATAACCAAGTGTTACAAAGTTAATTTAGCACCAAAGTAAAGCTAAAGCTGCATTGATTTCCCACTGTACTTGTGCATAACAACGGCTCCATGAGGCAGGCGCTGTGACCCTGCAGTCTGGGGGGAGCAGGTGCCACCTGGCTGGTGCAGTCCCTGCCTGTCTGCTCTTGCTGCCAGGCAGCTTTGCAGTTTCCAGGCTATGTGGGAGTTGAGGCGGGTGGTCAGTAAGAGACGGTGGGGAGTTGGGTGGTGCAGGTTGGCGTGGGGTGGAAGGAGGCGTGGAGAGCCTGGGGAAGGCTGGACAGCAGCTCCGGTACCTGCACAGGGGGGCAGGGTGAGGCGGCACCGGGCAGTGGGTAGCTTCTGGAAACAGCCCTTGAGGTTTTTATAGACGAATCTGTCTTCAGTTCTGCACCCCTTTCCTGCTGAGTCCGGGTGGAGGGTGGAGGCGTCGAGCGCTTGTTTCTCCAGTTGAGGGCCCGTGGGACACAGCCAGTGTTTCCTGGAGTCCCCTCACCTGGGAACGTGCCCTTGCTCTTTTCAGAACAAAACAAATCTTAGTTAAACTTGACACATCACCTTTCCAGAAGGTGTTGAAGTCTGTATGCCTGTTAAGTCACCTAACTTTAAAGAGTAATGATACAATATGCTTCTTTTTAGGGGAGAAAACCTAGCTGATTTAAAAGATAAAATCAGAGGTTGGGGTCGCAGCATTTTGGAGGAGACTTGGTTTATGCAGGATACATAGAGGATCATTTGGCAAAGGATTGGGGATCCCTAGTGGGCAGCAGTGTTTCCTCAACTGTTGTGTTTGCTCTATTATTACATTACAGAGGTGACACTTCAAACATAGGGAAATGGAAGACAAAACAGCCCCCCCCCATTCAGAGGTAAACGTTATCAACATATTCATGCACTTCCTTCTGCTGTTTTTGCTCTTCACTTTTTATTTTAAGACCGCATTCGTAGGATGGATATATAATTGTTTATGGTGACTTTAAAAGCACCTTTCTTGCTAAAAAGAGTATTTTTTCAGTCTAGAAAATTTAGACAACATGTTTTGTTTAAAAATTAATTATAGGCCGGGCGCGGTGGCTCACGCCTGTAATCCCAGCACTTTGGGAGGCCGAGGCGGGCGGATCACAAGGTCAGGAGATCGAGACCACGGTGAAACCCCGTCTCTACTAAAAATACAAAAAATTAGCCGGGCGCGGTTGTGGGCGCCTGTAGTCCCAGCTACTCGGGAGGCTGAGGCAGGAGAATGGCGTGAACCCGGGAGGCGGAGCTTGCAGTGAGCCGAGATCGCGCCACTGCACTCCAGCCTGGGCGACAGAGCGAGACTCCGTCTCAAAAAAAAAAAAAAAAAAAAAAAAAAAAAAAAAAAAAAAAAAAAAAATTAATTATAATACCACCATGAAGTTATCAATGTTTTTATATATTTTCTTGGTCTCTTTATGGACTTAATATATACAATTTAACAAATTGGAAATAACGTAATTTTATGCATAAAATGTTTCTTGGCTTTAGAGATGGAGCAGAGAGGAGGCACAGGGCTTCCCGCTGGCTGAGGTCCTCCCAGGGTGTGACCAGCAGCCTCCCAAGTTTAGGGTCTGCACGGAGTAAGATTTTGAAATTGCCTTACACCACAAGCCCTGCAGCCATGCGCCCCTTTGATAAGGGGGTGTACTCTGATAGATCTTTCAAGACAAGAGTGTGCTGGATCTGAGGCTATTTCAGCTGCTTCTGGAGACGGCAGCTCTGGGACGTTTGTGCCAGCTCTCCCTCAAGACCCCACGGATGCCACATCCTCGTCTTTTGGAATCCAGTGCAGCTGCTTCTGGAGACGGCAGCTCTGGGACGTTTGTGCCAGCTCTCCCTCAAGACCCCACGGATGCCACATCCTCGTCTTTTGGAATCCAGTGTTGTAGAGGAGAAGTCTGAAGCAAGTTTGATTTTTGCTTCATGGTAGGAAACTGATGTTTTCAGGCTTTTCCCCTTTATTTCCATAATGAAGATGATGTCCCACCTTATCCAGAGGTGTTTTTGTTACCTTGTCGGGAATGTCCAGCCCTTATGTGCCCCTTCAGGCCCTCAGTCCCTTTCTCAACTTCCTCGCAATCTTCCCCATCTCATCCATCTTCACTGTAATTCTGTTATTTTTTTCATTTTTGTGCTCATTTTCCCATGCGACTTGTTCTTGTTTCACAGATGCCTGTGCCAAACTTGATGTCTGAGGCTCGGGGGCCGTGTTTGATTCTGTCTGCCTCTGCATGTACTTTTGAGAAGTGGGGTTGGAGGTTGCCCCCCAGGTGCTGTTTCAGCTGGACCTGCCCAGACTCTGTGAATTGGGGGCATCGGGCAGAGCCCATGTGGCTCTATGGTGGGCCGTGTTGCTGAATCGTACGTCTGAGGTTTGGGGGCCGTGTTTCATTCTGTCTGCCTCTGCATGTACTTTTGAGAAGTGAGGGTGGGGGTTGCCCCTGAGTGTTTCAGCTGCACCTGCCCAGACTCCCTGAAGTGGGAACGTCCGGCAGAACCCGTGTGGCTGGCTCTACGGTGCGCTCTGGTGCTGACAGAGCAAGAAGCCGCACTCCCAGGACGTGCTTGCAGCTGTTGGTAGGTCTGGGATTGTGACAGGATGATTTCCTTCTCTAAAATACATCTCAACTGTTATCCAGAGGGTTGGCTGTAGGCTTTCAACAGCTTCACTCTTCTTAGTGACCAGGAGACAATTCACTAAACAGAGTTGCTGTCAGGGTTTAATTAGGAATTTCTGCGAGAGGCTGGCAGGACAGCTCCCTCTGCAAGCCTCCTGCAGACTCCCTGTCCCCACTCTTGGGCCCAGCCACCTGCATTGGTCTGTGGAGGCTACACAGTCTCTGTTCTCCTAAGGGGCTCCTGGACTTCGGGGCAGCCTTGGTAAGCTGATGTGTAACTCCCAGTCTCTTCTCTCTTTAAGTAAGTGCGTTCATGAATCCTGATCTTCTAAATTGTTTCATCTTTGTAAAACAGCCACAGTTTCCTAAGCCACCTTGTGTCTGAATGTGAATCACTTGTTATTTTTCACTGCAGAATGAACAGAACTGGAATCATAAGATTTAGAGGGTAATGAAAAGACAGAGGTTAGCATATTCCATTTTCTCACCTTTTCCTTACACTTTTTCCTTAAATGCACCCCTCGTATGTCTGTGAAGTTCTTCCCAATTCCGTAACGTCACTCCATCCTCAAGTGGAACATTTGTGAACAGTAGCAAGTATTGATGTGTACACCTCTGCAACCCAGCAGGAATTAATGCTTTTTATTTATGAATGGATGGTCATCGGATGGCCAGAGGGATTCCCTGTGAATTGCGGGGGTCCTCATGCCTGCTTGTGAGTGACATGCACATGGCGAGGGCTAGAGAATCTCAGTCTCTGTGATTCGAGTAGTGACATCGTTTACGCAAGGCAGGTGGATGACTCTTTGAGCTTGGCATGCTCCTGGGTGGCACAGCACAGCTGACATGGAGTGGGGCAAGGGCTTGTTCCACGAGTTTCTGTGTTTTTGTTGTGGTTGTTGTTGTTATTTTTTTAGAGATGGAGTCTCTCTCTGTCACCCAGGCTGGAGTGCAGTGGTGTGATCTCGGCTCAGTGCAAGCTCCGCCTCCCAGGTTATGCCATTCTCCTGCCTCAACCTCTCAAGTAGCTGTGACCACAGGTGTCTGCCGCCACGACAGGCTAGTTTTTTCGTTTTTAGTAGAGACAGGGCTTCACCATGTTAGCCAGGATGGTCTCGATCTCCTGACCTCGTGATCCACCCGCCTCGGCCTCCCAAAGTGCTGGGATTACAGGCGTGAGTCACCGCACCCGGCCAAGTATTTGTCATTTTTTGAAAGCTGCATTTAAAGAATGAAATAGACCAAACAGAATTACTTCCTTTTGAATATTTAATACTTAGTCTACCAGAACACTTAAATATAGTTAATGTATTCAAATAATAAGAAAGAACTTTCCCTCTGTTTCCAAAGCAAAAGTATAAACAACCTTTTACTTGGTAGAGATTTCACTATGTTTCTGAAAAGCCAGCAAGCACTTTTCCTGAAATAGACTCGTCTCTTCCTCTGCATAGACCCTATGAACATTTTAGCTACATTTCTGCTGTATGTGGATGTGATAGATTATAGAAAATTCCTTGCTACTGGAACTTCACAATGCTTTCCTTTTAAACATCAAATAGAAAGTATGGATAGTAAATCTCAGATTAGTTGCCATTCTCGATCTTGGTAGAGCTGCCACCAACGGCCTCTGTCAGTTACAACAGATTGTATCTCCCCAGCAACCAGGCTTAGATTGCAGACCGAGCCAGGCTCACCCAGGATTCAGTGCAACGTCTTCCAAAGCTGTAGCCACTGCTCTTGGAGGAGACTTGAGAAGTCTTCCCTTTGATGCCTGTGCATGGCTGTTCTCAGATCACAGCAGCTGCAGCAGCATCTCGGAGGATGCCGGCAGGGGTGTCCTGGGTATTGACACCACGGCAGGGGCCTGCAGTGTCTGAATGAAATGGGCCGTGACACTGAGCAGCCTAGAGGAGTCCACAGCCACGTTTCAAAGGTGCAGTGGCCCGAGGTGCACCCCAGAGCACTGAGGAGCCTGGAGTTGACCCATCACGATTCCATTGAGAGAGCTGGCTGAATTCTGTACCTGTGCCGGCAAAAGATGGCTATTTGCGCTTGGCCCCTTCCCAGGCCAGGGCTAGGGAGGTTGTCTGCACAGCTAGTGGGAGCTTAACTCTGTGCACGCTCGGGACCGAGTCCCGCTCCTTTCTGTGAGCCCAGGGAAGATAGACATGCCGAGCTCTCCTGGAAGAGGGCCCTGATGAGTCAAGCTGAGTTTCAAGATGGTCGGTGTTGTGGTGTGCGTGGCGGGATCGGAGTCGGTGCATGCTGAGTGGGGGCCCGGGTGCTGCTGTCGCTATTGGGCTCAGCAGACGCTGAGGGGGACGTGGCTCCTGTGGTACTTGGTGGTTTTCTCCTCACAGGAGTGGGTTTCCCTGCGGTGAAGGAGTCGGTGCTGTGACAGGCAGCCTGGCAGGAGGAAGGCGCTGGTGGGGTTGTGCCCCGAGGCCCCCTTCCTCTTAAGGAGCAGGAAGGGGGTTTGGGATCCTGCTTCCGGCTGCGCTCCCTTGCTAGGTTCTTGGCCTCGGGGGCCAGGAGAAGCTGAGTGCAGGCCTGAAGCCTAGACCCCTTCCACAGCCCCCGTGGCGCTTGTGGTGCTATGTGGGAGGTGTCCCTTGGAACTCCAAGCCCTACCCTGGCATGCCCGCCCATTGGGGCGTCTCGGGCACCTGCTGTGTGCTAGGCTCCGTGGTGGGGTGGGCGGTAGCAAGGGCTGTGGGGTAGAGGCGACACGGTACGCGGATGATGATGAGAAGCATCAGGGAGGCAGTGAGAGCACAGCTGAGAACTGCAAGGAGGGGACTGGCTGTGGGTGTTGGGGCTCAGGGAACTGCGTCTACCCAGAGCCACAGCGGCCAGTGAGGGCAGAGCAGGGGAACGAGGACCAGGGAAGCTGTGTGTATGGTTCGCATCAGGTGTGCAGGTCTGCCGGGCTGTGCTGCCCTTCTCAGTCCTGGCTGGGCCTGGGGTCCCAGAGGGAACGGAGTGTCCTCGCATCTCCCTCCTCTTGTTTCCCTGTTGCTTCCTGGTCAAGGGATGCTTCTTTATTGTAACTCTGGCGGTTATTCTGCATATTAAGAGGAGTTTCCCAAAATCGTAGGGGGAGAGGCGGACTAGGGATTCTTTTTTTTTTTTTTTTCGCCCCCTGATTTTACACGGAAGATTCTACTATCCCTTAGTGTGGAGGCAGAGTGCAGATGCTCTGCAGTTCTCTGTCCAGGAAGAGAAGAGCTGCTGGGAAGTCACAGATCTGATCATTGCAATAGCACTGACATTTTTAAGTGGCAGAATGCTGATGTCTATAATAATCAGAGTAAAAGTTCTGTAGCTTCAACATAAAGATGCCGAGATGATCTTAGAGCCATTTCGTCCTTAGATCCTTCTGCAGTGTGGAGTGTGACATCTCTACCAGCCTCTGGTCCGTGGCTGCCTGTGGGTAACTGAATGCTTGCAGTGTAAATGAGAAACTGAACTTCTAATTTTATTTAATTTTAGTCAAATTTAAATAGCTATATGGGCCAGGCACCGTGGCTCATGCGTGTATTCCCAGCAGTTTGGGAGGTCGAGCCCGGTGGATCACGTGAGGTCAGGAGTTCAAGACCAGCCTGGCCAACAAGGTGAAATCCCATCTGTACTTAAAAATATAAAAAATTAGTGGGGCGTGGTGACAGGGGCCTGTAATCCCAGCTACTCGGGAGACAGAGGCAGAAGAATCACTTGAACTCGAGAGGCAGAGGTTGCAGCAAGCCGAGATCGAGCCACTGCACTCCAGCCTGGGTGACAGAGGGAGACTCTGTCTTAAAAAAAAAAAAGATTAAAAAAACCCTACATGCCCCTAGTTGCTTCTGTAGGAGACGGCATGGTTCCAGAAGGTAGACTTTGTGTTAAGGACTGTGCAGCGTCAGGCTGGAGACAGTCTCCCTTCCTAGCAGCGTGGGCCCCTGGGCTGCTCTTCTACCAGAAGGGATGGTGGCGTCTCTGGGAGATATCTGTGGACTCAGATCTGTGTGGATTAGTGACTTGTGTTACTCACAGATACTTAATTTTATGGGTAAATGAATACCTGGACTGGCTGCAACTTCAGGGCGAGATTCGGGAGTAGGGAGTGAAAAGTGACGACGGAACCCTGGGCTTGTCCTGCTGCCCCCAGGACCCGGTTGGGGCGCCTTCTCTTCTGAAGTCCCAGCAAGTGGTCAAGGTACCCCTCCCCTCTGAAGCCCCCAGCAAGTGATCGGGGCACCACTCCCCTCTGAAGCCCCAGCACCTGGTCGGGGCGCCCCTCCCTTCTGAATCCCCCAGTACCTGGTTGGGGCGCCCCTCCCTTCTAAAGCCCCCAGTCCCTCCTGGCCTGCGGTGCTGCTTCTCCAAATGCTGCCCTTGGCTGTTTTCCAGGAGTCACCTGCACCCGAGCAGGCTACATGTGTCACTTCTTGTCGGATCTGGGGTGTCCGTGAAGCTCATTTATCTTGTCTTCCTCCTCATGTGCTGTATCTCACCTATTGTCTGTCTGAGTTCGTGTGAGTGCGTGTAGTGCATTCTCAGGCTGTAATCGGTGCTTAAGTGACAAGAACGTCTTAGAGCAATGGACTGTCTGCTCCAAAGGACGCTGTGCATGAATTGACACACGATTTACTTGAGGGGTTTAAATTTCCTGGGTGTTGGAGACAATTAGGGGGAAACAAGATCTAAAAAAGCCCCGGGGGATGAGGAAGACAATAATGAAAAAAATTGCTCTCTACACACTTAGCAGTTGATTTAATTTGTAGGTGAATTTTGTATTTTGGGAACTACTAAAGCTACTGTTTGTAGGGATTCCTTGATGAGCTTCTTGTTTTCTGTCAAGTAGAAAGTAAAGTGGATGGGTTTTGCCTTTAATTCTGACTGACTAGAATGTACTTCCTTTTTCCCCCATTCACGTTAGGTTGGGGATTGGACTAGAAGAGCTGTAGGATCTCTTTATTTCTGAACTTAAATGAATTTTTTCTTTACTCACTTTTTTTTTCTTTTTCTTTTTTTTTTTTTTTTTTTGTGAGCTGCTACTTTTTCCTTCAATGCACTGTTCTTTGGTTTGGGAAATGGGCTCTATTTGTACCGTGCTTTAAATGTACACAATCGTCCTAAATTGCTGCTTTTCGTTAAAGTCAGATATAACATCTTAATTAAAATGCCATCCATAATTCAGGCACAGTCTGCGGCCTGGAGACCAACCCCTTTGTCACTTCCTTCCAGCCGTGTCTCCTTCCCTGGCCACATTGCCCCTGGCCACATCTCCTCCCCCCACCACGCCGTGTCATCCCCCACCACGTCACCTCTGATCACATCACCTCTGGCCTCACTGCCTGCCTCCCTCCCTCCTGGTAGCCTCTGTGGCTCCTGCTGTCTACCCTCCCATGAGTCTGTTCAAGGCTCCTTTCCCGTTTTCTGCTCCTGAGTGGGTCTCAGGGCCTGGATGTTTCACAGGATGCAAGTTTCTTCCCTTCCAGCCGCGGGTGTCTGAGCGACAAGTCCAGAGAGGGCACTGAGCTCTCCTTACCCACTTGGGGGCCCCGAGCCCTGACCGCCGACCACCAGGGCTTTTCTGCAGCATGTGGGGCAGACTCATGCGTGAATATCTGCCTGGCTTCCTCCTCCATAACGTGAGCCTTGAGTACTTGCTGGGTACCTCGCTGCCTGCCGTACAGCTGGCTGTAGCCTTGTCAAACACACTTGACTGGCACATAAACAGAAGTGCTCACCGGGCCTTGGGAGGGCTTTCTGACATGTGGGTGCCTGCTTTTCCCTGTTAGGCTGGAGCTGCAGGAGCCCTCCTAGACCGGACAGAGGACCAAGACTGTGGCCTCGGGGTGGGGGCTGGGGGAGCTCCCTGGGTTTAGTGTGTGGGTGAGAGCAAACTTCAGTCCCCCTGTAGCATCGGCATTCAGGGTTCCTTCTGGAATGTTCTGAGTGAGAAACAGGAAGTGTGCACAGGTGCGTCTTCTGCGGATTTTATGGTTATCTTGAGAGAGCACTGGTGCCTCTGAGCTATGAACCTGCAGAACCACTTCTTCCACTAATGGCCGCCTTTATAGAAAGAATGACTTACAAAAGATGCCACTTCAGATGGAGGTATTTGCAGGTGTGGCCTGAAAAATGAACAAAATGACTTTCATCTCAAGGAAAGTACCTTACATTATTCCCAAGGATAGACATTTGAGCTTTCCAGCGAATATTAAAATATAAAAATCTTGTGTCCACCACTTTCTCATGTGATCAATGGTGATATTGATGTGGGTTTTTTTTTTCTTCTTTTCATATAACGAAATGTGGAAGCTGCTCATAACTCTGAACCAGCGTTTTCTAACCAATGTGTGATTACAAAATCGTGTGCTGGTAAAAGCCATTCAATTACAGGACGGACCAGTCGATTTAGAAGGAATTGGGGCAGAAAGATCCGTCAACCGGAGCGCAGACTCTGCATTGCAGACAGCCTGTCCGGAAGTGCCACTTGTTACATTTGGCAGCAGAGAATTCCTAAAGTGATCTGAAAATACAATGAAAATACTGCTTCCTACTTGTATATCAGCATGGAGTCGGACTTTCTTCATAAACTTCAGCCACGGCTCTGCAGCTCACTGAACGCAGATGCAGGCATGAGAACCCTGCTGTCTGAGGTGCAGAGATGTTAGGTGTTTTCACAGCAGCACAAACTGTTGCCACGCTGCTGCTTATTTGGGAAAATGGTTTCTTCTTGAAGACAGTGTTAAGATATAATGACTTTATCATTGTAAAATAAACTAAATGGTTACCTTTTTTTTTTTCTTTTTAAGACAGTCTTGCTCTGCCACCCAGGCTGGAGTGCAGTGGTGTGACTTCAGCTCACTTCAACCTCTGCCTCCTGAGATCAAGTGATTCTCTTGCCTCAGCCTCCCTAGTAGCTGGTACTACAGGTGTTCGGCACCATGCCAGGCTAATTTTTGTATTTTAGTAGAGACGGGGTTTCACCATGTTGGCCAGCCCGGTCTCGAACTCCTGACCTCAAGTGATCCACCTGCCTCTGCCTCCCAAAGTGCTGGGATTACAGGCATGAGCAGCCACCACTCCCGGCCTGATGAGAAAGCTTTTTTGTGATCTTGAATAAAGTGCAAAGGGTTCCTGAGACCCAAAAATTTGAAAACCACTGCCTTAAACCGACAAAATTGTCCACGATTCTTCAGTGTATCTTCTAATCTGTTGATGGAGAAAGGACAGTAAGGGTTGCTTTACTTTTTTCCTTTCACAACTCAATGGTGCTGGGACAACTGGGGTATCCACATGGAAAAGGATGGACTGGACCCTTCCTCACCCTACATGCAAAGCTCGACATGGATCCAGCATAAGGAGCCGACTGTGAGACCCATTCTGTCAGTCTGCTGGGTACCATAACGGACACCACAGACCGTGAGGCTTAAACAACAGCATCTTGTTTCCTTTTTCCTGGAGACTGGAAGCCTGAGATCAAGGTGCGGGCAGGGTTGGATTCTCTTGGGCCTCACCCCATGCTGTGTAGACGGCATCTTCTCTGTGTCCTCACAGGTTTCTCTTATGTGCGTGCAGCACTGAGGACTGTGTCTAAATTCTCTTAAAAGAACACCGTCATACTGGATCAGGGCCTACTCTTAAGATCTTATGGGACCTAAATTGCCAAGCTAAGGCCCTGTATCTAAATTCGGTGACATTTTAAGTTCTGGGGTTGTGACTTTAACATGGGAATCTTGAGAGGGGGGACAGTTCAGCCCATGACACTTTTAGGGGAGAATCCTGGAGAAACTGTTACATTGGATTAGGCAATGTTTCCTTAGCTGAGACGTCTAGACGTATAACAAGCAACTGAAGGGAAAAAGGCGGTATCAAAATTTAAAATGTTCATTTCAGAGGATACTATTAAAGTAAAAAGACAACCCACAGAACAGGATACATTATCATGATAAGGACGTGATATCAAGAATATATTTAAAAACTCTTAATAAAAATCCAATTTAAAAATGGACAAAGGATTTGAATAGACATTCTCCAAAGAAAGACATATAAATGCCTTAAAAAGCACATAAGATGTTTAGCAGAATTCGTCATCTTAGAAATGGAAATCAAAACCACCGTGAGATACCACTTCACAACCACCGGGATGGGTAAAATCCCAGTATTGGACAGTGACATGGTGGTGAATTTGGGAAAACTGAAATCTTGATATATTGCTAGTGGGAAAGGAAGTAAAATGGTAAGTTGATTTGGAAAAGTCTGGCAGTTTCTCAGAAAAGTTAAGCATGAAATCACCGTACGACCCAGCAATTTCATTCCTAGGCATATGCCCAAGAAAATTGAAAACATTTTTACAAAAAAAGTCTTATGCAAGAATCTTCATAGCAGCATTATTCGTAGTAGTAGAAACAGTCCAGGTGTCTGTCAACAGGTCACTCACTGTGAGATTCCACTCACCTTGGACGTGAAAGATGCCAGCACCGAAGATCACACCGAAGGTCACGCACTGTGCGATTCTCCTCATAACAGGTGTCCAGAACGGGCAAATCCAGAGAAACGGAATTTGGCTGGTGATTGCCAGCGGCTGGCTCTTAATGGGTTCAAGGTTTCTTTGGCCCGTGGTGAAAAAGTCCTGGAATTATATACTAGTGGTTGATGTGCAGCTTTGAGAATATGCTAAAAAGACTGAATTGTATCCTTTAATATTGGGGCTTTTATGGTTTGTAAATTCCTTTCAATTTCAAAAGGAACTCAAGAACTTCTTTGGTGTTGATATTTAGATGTTGAAAGAGAGAGTGTCCAAAACAAGTTACTATGTAACTCCCGTTCCCAGAGTTAAACTTCATTTTCTGAGCATCTTAAAGGAAGTGTTTGAACCAAGGAGACACAACGATCCTATACTAGATGTTACACCCCATCTTACTGATTTCTATCTCACATAGCCATATTCAAGGAAAACCAACATGTAAACGTGAGCTGAATGCTATGCAGAGGCACACTCCTCTTACCCAATTGATCTTTAATGGTGCAGTAAGAGATGAGGTCATAGCAACGTTAGTTTAGTTAGTTTAATTTCCATGGCAACAGGAATTTGGCATATCTGATGAGTTAGATCTCCCTGCACAGCTCCTAACGGGGTTGTCCATTTCTGTGTGGTGTCTGTGTAGATTTTCGCTGTGGAAATCAGTGATAGCACCTGCACAAACACTTGCCTGGAAACGCGCACGAAGCTGGTGAAGGAAGAGGACAGACGAGAGGGAAGCATGGCTCAGCCCTGGAAAAGAAGATCGTTATTCCGAACGCAGAAGATTCAGGAGCACAATCCTTGGGAAGACTGGTGATGTCCGTGGATCTCACCGCTGTCGTGTTGTATCTGTGCAGCCAGTTACCGGAGCCATCAGAACCGCATGTGTTGGTATTGGTGTCATCACTCAACGCTTCTGACATTTCCTGGTGCTGATGCGGACTGCATGTGGCGGAAGCAAAGTGCTGACCTAGCACAGATCATCAGATCCCAGTTCTTTTTTATGAAGGGGGACAGCGTTAGAACCCCCCCACACTCCCCAATCCTGTAAGAACTGGGATCTGATGATCTGTGCTGTCGAGAGAGGCAGGGTAAGAACACCCCACTCCCCAATCCCATTGTTGAATATCATAGTTGGCTTGGGAGGGTTTTTACTCCTAAGGTTGAACCGTGCATTTCTGGAGTGTGGACTGTCAGCCATGGTGGCTGGGGAAGGCTGGGGCTGTGGTCGTCCGGCCGCCGGCAGCCCTGCTGGTGGGTCCTGCCTCTTTGACACCATTCCTTTCTGAAGCTTGCTTTCCCCGGTGTTGGAAGTAGCAACACTGGAGGAATGGCCGCCTTCCTACAGCGAAGCTCTGCCAGGAGAGGAGAAGACACGGAGCGTCTGTTCAAGGACGTGACGTTCTGGGCACCGCACCATGCGTTCTACTTCTCAGTGGTGCCTCCTGGTTGATGTTACCATTACCTGGCATTTCGCAGGAGGTAACTCGCAGATGCCACACTGATGGAAAGCTGCAGCAGCGCAGTTCGAGTCCAGGGCCAGCTGGAGCACATCAGCAAGGTCAGGCTGGATGCATGTGCTTGCTGACAGGAAAATGACAAGAAATATGTCATTTCGGAAAAATGACAGGAAAATGACAGGAAGATGACAGGAAAGAGGCCCATGAGGAGAGGAACCAGTGGATTCAAGGCAGGGAACTGAAGGAGTGAGCCATCACAGGGTGGGAGGCTCAGGAGCCAGCCGGCGAGTGGGATGTGGCCTCAGGGTGCTGCTGGGTTGGTAAGGGGCCTTCTGTGACTTTTCTAAGAGTGCAGTCAGTTGTAGGGGTGGGTGCCGGCTCCCGCAGATAAGAGCCAAGCGTCTTGCAGGAAACCAACGTGTGCACTGGGAGTTCCCAGTTGCATGTCCCGGCATGCGGCCCAGAGGCCCCTGACAAGGCTCTGTGCACCAGGCACACAGTGGACTCTTGATTCCTGACCCAACGAGGAAGTGAGGGAGTGAGTGAGGACCGAGACACAGGTGGAGGGATGCACGGGACGGGGTGCAGTCAGGTGAAGAGTCATGCTGTGGGGTCCGGGAGAGATGGGTTCGAGAATAAAAGGGACGGGGGTGCAGTCAGGTGGAGAGTCTTGCTGCTGGGGTCTGGGAAATGTGTTGTGTTTGCTTCTATCTGAACAGCTGTACCTGAGCGTGTCTGTGCTTTGACATTTAATCTGTACACTATCCTCAGCAGGGTGTGTATCTCTGTGGCAGATGACACACCGGCCACAGTGGATGTCAGCGGCGGTGGCTGGACTCAGGGTCCGTGATCGAACGTGTTTGGTACATTCTCAGCTCCTGCTCAGGTGCCTCCCGAGCATCAGGTGCTGTGGCTCCCCACAGCCTTCCCATCTGTGTGTAGCATGACCACCACCTTCCTACCATGTGTTTGTCCTACCACGGCTGCCGTGTCTAACGGGCGCTTTGCTTTCCAGGTACTTTCTTATAATCAAAACCCTTGAACGACTTTGTCTGCGTTTCAGAGATGATAGGGTATTAGTCTTTCATGATTGCTCTGAGGATTTCCAAAAGCAAATGCAACTTACAGGATGCAAGATATTGGAAATGACAGTAATTATTAGATGAGCTTTCTCAGTCTTTTGATTGTGGTAAAATTACATAGCACTCTATTTTTAAGTGTATGGTTTGGTGGCATTATGTGTGTTCACACTGTCGTGCCGTGATCACCGCCATCCATCTCCAGAACTTCCTAGTCTCCCCACGCTTGAAACTCGATCTACCAAGGGGCCTCTCGTCCCAGTTGACATTTCACTGCAGAAGGGGTTGTGGGCTTCATGGTCCATTGACAAATAGAACGTTACTTTTTTGTTGTTGTTTTTCAAGCACATCGAACCCTAATTCCTTTGGCCTTTACTAAAGTGGCATTTTGTAATTCCACATGATTTCATCGTTATACTCGCAGGAGAGAATGCTTCCTGTAAACCAGAAGGGTCTCTGAGATGGTTCTCAGCCCATAGAGAGTTCATTTTCCCAAGGTTAAAGACACAGCCTCGGGAGGGGTTGAGGACACACTGCGACAGCCTCAGGAGGTCCTGGACATGTGCCCAAGGTGTTTGGGGCACAACTTGGTCTTACACATTTTAGGGAGACGTGAGACATCAATATATGTGAGATGTACGTTGGTTCAGTCCAGGAAGGGAGGGACGGCTCGAAGCGGGGAGGGGTTTCCAGGTCACAGGTAGATCAGACAAAAGCGTTTCTGGTGCACCTTTCCAGAGGAAGCAGCCAGATCCGCATTTATCTCCGTGTGCAGATGGTGACTTTGAGTTCTGTCCTCTGTCCATGAGGAATTTCCTTGTGGATCAGTTGTGAGGGAGGTACGTGGCTTTTTTTCCCCCTCCCCCCAGTAGCTGTCTCTGTTCGGAAGAGCATAGGAGGCAGGTTTGCTCTAAGCCCTTCCTCACCTTGACGTCCCTTTAGCTTAGTGATTTTGGGGTCCTGAGATGTATTTTCAACTTCACGTTTCTGAACACACTGGCACTCTAAACAGTATTGTAGGAGGCATCTAACTTACTTAGAAGAAGAATCTATTTGGAAGGACTTCAGTATCTTCATCCTTGAGAGAACCAAGCCTTTGTTTAGTTTGCTTTGCCCCGAGGCTGTTACGCTGCCCTGGGCTATGTGGCCTTAGAAAGCTGTGCCCCTCTGACCACTTCCCTGTGGAATCTGGTGACTTTGAAGTTAATCCAGCAACTACATGTTTTCGAAAGCAGATTGCCTCTTAAAGTGTTGGTGATTATGATTCTAACACTAGAATTTCAGTGTATATTTTCCACCCTTCTTACTTTGTCTCCTCATACACTGAGATGCTGTTGCATTTGCCCTTAGGCTTCATTGAGGGGAGGGTCAGTTCTGACCCTTTCTTAGATATTGACCTTGAACGGAGAGAATCGAGATTCAGAAAAACCCTCGAGCTGTGAGAGTGTGCTGATGTCTATGTGAGTGGGGTTAATGTGTCAAACTCAGGTTTAAGAAAAACCAATTCTAGGCTGGGCATAGTGGCTCACACCTGTCATCCCAGCACCTTGGGAGGCTGAGGTGGGCAGTTCACTTTTGAGCCCAGGAATTCGAGACCAGCCTGGGCAACATAGCAAGACCCTGACTCTACAAAAAATAGGAGTGGTGATGTGAACCTGTGGTCCAGCTACTTGGGAAGCTGAGGCTGGAGGATCACCCAAGCCTGGCAGTTTGAGGCTGCAGTGAACCGTGATAGCACCACTGTACTTATGGTGCACCATGCCTGAGTGACAGAACAAGAACCACCACCCCCCCCACACACACAAAATATCAATTCATGCAGTGGCCAGTTCTGCTGGGACCACCTGTAAAGGCTACTCTGGGCCTCAAGGTTTGAGAAGGGTCTGTCCGGGGGCGAGAGGGAGTGGCTTGAGGGCCTAGAAGCCAGTTCTTGTGGTTCAGGGTGACTGCGGGTGTGGAGCTGGGGGCAGGGCTCTCTAGGGCATGAGTGGGTAAACGGATGGCCTTCTAGGATGAGCCCCTGTGACTTTGTCTGGTTTACATCCGTCCAATAGAAATCTACAGGCTCTTACTCTAGAAGCTTCTGCCGGGGCTGATGGACTGGCCTGGGGACAGAGGGTCTCCTGAGAGCCTCATGGTGCCATCTGGTTTAGGAAGAGCACTTAGTCACCTAGATCTAGGATTTATGGCACTACAGGGGACTCGTCACACTTGGAGCAGCAGCCATCTGCATTCTAGACTTGGTTCTAGGCGGAGTATTTTGGAGCCTGTTGGTACCCTGTGTTCTGTTTATGTGTAAAACAAGTTAGAGTTATAACTAGTTAAAACCTATTTTTTAAATTTTGCCACAGAATATGGCAGTTGTGGTGGAGCCTGGTCAGAGACCCCCACACTTGGACGCTGCCGCGTGCTGGAGTTGCAGGCGTTGACTGCATCGGCTCCCCCTCCTGGCGTGTCTGTGTTGTTGACACAGGCACCCATCGAGGCTTGGCCTGTGGGACTCGTGCAGCCGTTTGTCTGCGTGTTCCTCTGAGGTTCCGCAGACTTCACGGTCCTGTGGCAGAGCGTACGATATCTGCTTGCATCCTGATGTCCTCAAACCCCAGGACAGGCCAAGAGTTCCTTACACACAACTGCAGAGGGCCCCGTGGTGTAGATTTGCGGGTGACACAGCCTTTCCCCAGCTCGACCTTTGTCTCCAGAGTAGGCTTTAGGGCGATAGAAACTTCCTTCAGACTGGGGTGGCCCTGAAGCTTTGGTGCTAGGAATTTGGTGACCAGCACGGATGATACCCCGTTTCTCTGCATTTGTAGCAATAGTTGTTAACATGACCACAAGATGTATAAAGGAAGGAAAAAGGAGGTTTTATTTTCAGAGTAACCCTCTGTGCTTTGGGAAATGTGGTCTTGGGGGAGCTGTGAGCACTCGCCCCTCAGGAGGGGAGGAGGCCGCGGCGTTACACGTTCCGGGGTTTGTTGGTTGTGTGTGTTTATCGGGCTCATGGAATGTCGGAATGTTTACAAGGAAAGTGGGGTTTGTTCATCCGGTTCGTGTAATGTCTGAACACTTACAGGGAAAGTCTAACACACATGCAATGAGTTAACCTGTAACATCCATGTTCGCCTTGGGGCGAGCGTAACATTTGAAATGAAGTGGACTGGGCGTGTCATGTACAAAGGTGAGCTGTTGGGCGCAGACGTTTATGCGCAGCCTCAGTCACAGCCAGGACTAGCTCAGGGTCTGCAGTTTGTGGTGGGAAAGGACACTCACGTGGCCATCCTGTCCAGTCGGGGCTGCCGGCAAGGTCCCAGGGTGGGGTTGTCTGTAAGGCCGGTGTCTGGAGTCCACCCAGGTCCCGTGGGCAGCGTTCCTCTAAACCAGGCTTCTGATTGTGGAGGAGACTTCATGCTGGTTAACAGACTGTACAGGAGTAGTGCTGTGGGGCTTTGGGGTCGACTTTCTTCCCTATGATGCTGGTTACATTTCTCTCTGGACCTCATCCTAGCCACAGAGAGTGCGCCTGGTCTGACAGCAGGGCGTGCCATGTTGACATAGTAATTTATTGTATTAACCTTTTTATTACTATTATAATAACCTTTTTTTTTTTTCTTTTTAAAGGGATAGGGTATTGCTATGTTACTCAAGCTAGTCTTGAACTCCTGGCCTCGAGCAATCCTCTCACCTCAGGCTCCCAAAATGCTGGGCTTATAGACGTGAGGCAGTGCACCCAGCCTACAGCCATGTTTTTAAAACTCAGCAGTTTAAAAATCCTACTCCTTTCACCCCCTCGAGCAGGCTGGTTGGCCTTGTGCAAACTGGGGTGTCACGATCTTGGCCCCTGCTTTTATTTTTCCCTTTGGCCTCAAGTTCTGATGAGAACAGCAGTTCCAAAATGGCCATTAGGTGATTCTTCCGTTACTAAAGCCAGAATTCTCACCAGTTTGAGATTTTCCCCCCAAGATCCCAGAAAGCTGTTTTGAATCAAGCTCGTAGCAAATAAGTAAGGAACTAAACTCTTGGTCCTCTGCTTGGTACCTGGGGAATGGGTTAGTTGCTGATACCCTTTGATCTGTGCTCACGTGCTGCATCTCATCACGGGAAGCAGAGTCGCCCTGTGGAATAAAGCCCAGCTCATGGTGGCAGGTCGAGACGCTCTGGGCTGTCAGTCCCTTATACAGCGGCAGACTTGGAGACTCAACATCGCATGCAGAGCCCAGGCAACCGGAGTGCATCCATCTTAGAGACCACATTTCTGGTCAGCAAGGTGGACGTCCAGGCATATGGCCCTGACAGGCCCACTGCGAGGTGAATTAGGAATTCGTTAGCAAAGAAATCAAACTCGTCTGTGGGTCCCAGCTGCTTGGAAGGCTGAGGCGGGAGGATTGCTTGAGCCAGAAGATCAAGGCCGCGATGAGCCATGATTGTAATACTGCACTCTGGCCTCGGTGACACAGCGAGATTCTGACTCAAAAAACAAAACAAAACAAAACAAAAAAACCTTACTCTTCATAGCAGGGGGGAGAATTTATCAAAGTAGCTGCAACAAAATCTTAGATGATGTAATTTCAGTGGCTAAGTGAGCTGTGCAGCCCACGTGGCTGGCTCACAATGCAACAGAGCAAGGTGCTGCTGCAGCTGTCCTCCCACCTGATCGCTTGTGGACATTTTCTGTTTTCCCATATCTCCCTTTTGGATACGTAGCTCGCTACTTTATAGCTAAGCATCAGTAAAACAGGTTGTCTATTTTGAAAAGTAACTATTGTGTCTTTTAAGGACAGAAAATGAGGCAGGTGACAGTAGCATGGTGACGTGGTGAATAGATTTAGAGGAATATTTAATACTTGGCACCCCTCTGATCCCTCCTTCTTCTCTCATGCTTAGTTACAGCTGCCGCCTGCTAGGACAGAACACTTTGAGCTCTGTGAGTAGGAATTAAACATGTTCTAAATGAAAAGTTTTAGTTAAGCAGTATTTTATGTGAATGCCCAGTCCCTAAGTGCTCACTGTGCTGGTGTGTGGTGTCGAAGAAGGAAGGGGGGCTTGGGGCCCGGTCTATGGTGCAGTGTCCGGATTCCCATATGTGAGATGAGGGCCATGACACACGGCCTAGAAGGTTCAGACTTTGGGATTGAATGGATCTGCCCACTCCAGGGAAGCCTCGAGTCTAACTCGACTTGGGCTGGTTTTAGGGAGATGCTGGCAGCCCTGTCCTCACAGGTTACCGGGAGGGGCTCTGGCACCGTCCCCGTCAGGTGTCTCATGATCAGCCCAGCTTGCTCATCTCAGAAGCTGCTGGTCGTGTTCTCGTTCCTGTTGTTTGTTGTGTGTTATTTAGGTTCTGTTCATGTGGGGACCTAGGAAGTTCCACAGAGAGAGGAGAGCCGCTGAGCCGCCTTCCTGCCTGGACGCCAGCCCCACGGAGGACCGTAACTGCTTGAGGTTGGCTTCTGCCCCCAGCCTCACCTGTGGAGGCATTGATGCAGTGGTACTTTCTAAGCTCCTGGGGCACACAGTGCTGTTGTGTGGATCCACAGGCCACTGTGGCGTCCAAGCATGTGCTCCCGGAGGAGAGGACTCTGCGGGCACTGATAGTGGGAGCTGGCTGAGAGTCCAGCGAGTGAAACTCCCTGTGACGTGCACAGCTGCCATCTGCACAGCCCCTCCTGACGCCAAGATGGTCGTGTGATAAATGCACAAAGCGCATCTCCAGCAAAAAGCCGCCGAGTGTCCACATCCAGGGTATCCTCCATGGTGGCTTTTTGGTGTTAATACGATGAATGTGAGCAGCAGGTGGTCTGCGTTCTGGGTGAGTGTGTGACTGTGCCACTGCAGTTTTGTTCTCATGTCTTGATGAGCATGAACGGCTCCTGACGAGGGTAGGTAAGGATGCTGTGAACAGAGACTCTGCAGTGTTGTAGCTTGAGGAATTAAGGAGGTTTTCTCTCTTGCAAACACATCAGGGAGGATGTTCCAGGCTGGTGACTGCTCCGTGAGGTATTCAGGGATCCAGGTTCCTTCCAGGCCCCTGCTCTGCGTTCCCCAGGACACGGCTGTCCTAGCTGTGGTTGGGACTGGGTGATTACCACGCTGGGGATAGAGGGAGGCTTAAGGCGAGAGTGTCCATGATTGACCTAACCTACATAATGGCAGGCAGCCAGGGAGTAAAGTGTAGCCATGGCCCGGAGGATGGATGATGGATGTTGGTGAACGACTGGCCCACCAGTCACTGCAGCTGGCCCAGGGATGGGGAAGGATGGCTGAGTATGCCGTTCAACGGTACCTGGTTCTTTCAGATTTGACTTCCTTATGGATTTTCTGCTGTAAAGAGGAGAGAGCCTGTGGTTCTAGGCCAAGCATCTCACTCATCTCATAACGTCTTGTATCCCTTAGCCAACATTTATGTCAAGTTTTAGAGGTCCTATCAAACTGGCAAGCATTTCTCAATTTGGTTTAACCATTGGATTCTATATCTGTGTCTGCATCTCTATTTTACATCGATGTGGTTATTTGACACTCTGTAGTACATTTGTAATAGGTTCTATTTGGTGGAAGTTACTTTCAACAAACCCTTGCTGCTACTTGAATTTTCAAGGTTGCAAGTAGAAAGGAGAGAATAAAAACCACATCTTCTCTAATTTTAAAATTTGTTGTTCCTCAAATCACACCAGAAGTACAAATATTACAAATTACAAAGGCAGCCAGAATCAAGGTTAAGAGATTTCTGGGTGATTCTGGCTAATCAGCAGTATTTGCTGAGGTGTGTGCAGCAGAGCTACATGCCAAGAAGCCCGGGAGCGGGGAGAGTTGGGAGGCCAGACTGTGACTTCAGAGGTGCTGTTGCCTCAGGGAGAGAAGCTAGATGCAAGGAGGATAAATGGCCACAGGTGTGACCACCGCCGTCCTTGCCGCGGTACAGGGGCCTTTGTACGGGGGTCTTTGTGAGCTGAGTTAAAAATAGAAATTGAGAGAGTGCAATGCATTCTTAGTTTTTAAAATAAAATGCTAATAGAGAACGTTTTGTTTGTAAGAATGTAAAATGTTACGTCTTTGTTTAGAATTTAAGGATAGTAATTTGTTTCTGAGATCTTTGTGACTGAGATATGAAATCTTAACTATGGTTTTTTCATCCATGTTTTATACATATGCACATATACACATATATGTAAGGTATATAAAAGGAAAATAAGCGTGTCTGTATTCACATTTATATGCACTTCTATAATGTGTATACTTCTAGTCACACATAGGTCTCAGCGACTATGACTTTACTTGATAAACATGAGAGGGTAATTAAATAATGTACCTGCTCTTAGCCTTGCTTTTGCATCTGAGCAGGGACCCTGTGAAATGCGCCTCCCGCGTTCCAGGCCTCACACAGCCCGTGCCACGTATTGGAGGCAGGAGTTTGTCTGCAGCCACTTCGGGAAGCATATGGTTGCCAGGATTGCCTAGAGATCCAGGCTATCTCCAGTCCCAGCCTCCCTGGGGTAGAAGCTGCCCTACCAGGGGCCTGGACATGGACGTTAGGGCCTGGAGCCAGGGACTGCTTCTGAAGCGCGGGGCTCCCCTCACGGCTGGGCATGAGAACCGAGGATAGGAGGCAGAACCAGCCTCGGGCCAGTGCACGGCCTCCCGGAAGTGCATGCGGGAAACCCCAGCCACCCTTTGCTGACCCCACAGCCAGCACCAAACTCTGTAAGATCTCCTTGGCCCACCCCTCAGGTTCCTAAAATGGTTAGGGTTTCCTGAGCTGCAAATTTTTAGGTCTAGGCTAAAAAGTCCTGGGACAGACTCACAGGGTTCTTTTTGTAGAAATGATGAGTGTGCTGGTGACTCAGAGCAGGCACTGCACCCTCACTCCAGGGTCCTTTGCACCCGGTGGAAACGAGCATGTGGGTCACCCAGAGTCCCTGCATCCTCACTCCAGCCACTGCTGTTTGGTTTCTTATTTAAAAACCTAAAAGCCTTGATAATGAAAATGCATTCTCCCCAGAGAGTAGAGTTTCCGGTTACGGAGGCTCACCTGTAAATGCCGTGCCAGATCAAATATGCTGAGACCTGGGCCAGGTCCTGCTTCCTACCCACGGCCAAGGCAGGTACATCATTTGGGAGGTGACCCAGGGGGACATCTGAGAGGCCTGCCGGTCCCCGAGGGATGAATCCGCTGGCCTTCACACTCTGCTCCGGCCTCCATCAGCTCCTTCCTACCTGCAAACTGCCTGCTTCGACGTTGCCATCATTGGAGATATGTTAGGGACTTGGTATGGGTTGATGCCCATAGGACCAGCAGATCGTGGAAAGGTGGGAACCAGGGCTGGGAGGGTGGTGACCATGGCCAAAATGACAACTGTGTTGCACTGGGAGGTCCATCTTCTGTCTAAAGTGTTTTTTTAAAATAAAAAACATAGTGTCTCAGAAGCATGAGAGGGCAGGCCACAGATGGGGAGATCGCATCTGTAAAAGACTCATCTGATAAAGGCTGTTATCCAAACCGTGCAAGGAACTCTCAAAACTCAACAAGAAAATGAACAACCTGATTAAAAATGGACCAAAGACCTGGACAGATACCCCAACAAAGAAGATACACAGATGGCAAATCTACACGTGGAAAGATGGCCCGCGTCTTATGTCATAGGGTGAGGCGTCACTGTGCACCCATCGGCCTGGCCAAAACCTGAACTCTGACACCACCTCGTGCTGGTGGGTGTGTGGGCATCAGGACCCTCAGTCATCGCTGGGGGAAGTGGGGCAGCTGCTGTGGGAAGCAGCGTGGTGCTTTTCCATGGAACTAAGCTCTCCGACCACAGGAGCAATCACAGTCCTGGATGTTTACTCAGAGGAGCTGAAAGTTGACTTCCATGCGGAAATGTGCACACAGATGTTAACAGCAGCTTTGTAATTGCCAAAACTAGAAATCAACCAAGATGCCCTTCAGTAGGTGAATGGATAAACTGTGGTATGTCAGATACTAGGATATTATTCAGCACTAAAAAAAACTGGACCCCTAAGCCATGAAAAGACACGGAAGGATCTTAAACGCATGTTGCTACGTGAGATTCCAATGTGGAAAGGCTGCCTGCTGTCTGAGTCCAACCACAGGGCAGTCTAGAAAAGGCAAAGCTGTGGAGACAGTAAAATGGTCAGCGGCTGTCAGGGGTTGGGGAAGGGAGAGATGAATGGGAGGATAATAGGGGATGTGTAGGGTGGGGCAGCAACTCCAGGTGGGGCTTTCATGGGGGATCCATGCCGTTCCACGTCTGTGAAACCCACAGAGTGAGCAGCAGCAGGCCGAGTCCTCGTGTGAGCTGTGGACTGTGGGTGGTGGTGCCGTGTTGATGCGAGTCTGTCGGTCGCACAGACGTGCTGGTCTGGTGAGGGCAGGCGAATCATGGAGGCTGTGCCTGTGCTGGGAAAGGAGATACGTGAGGACTCTCTGTACTTTCCTCTTGATTTTGCTATGAACCGAAAACTGCTTTTAAAAATGTCTATTGAGAAGGCAAACAAAAGAGTGCTGGCCAGACAGCATCTGTGTGAGGGTGTGGCCTGTGTTCTACGTTTAGAATTATCTAAATTATTCAAAGTTAAATCTTTGCATTAATTAACTCACTAGAAAGTTACAGTATCAGCTTCAGCGCTGCCAGGATGGCCAGGATCCTGTATCCTGACCAGCTTCTCCCCTTACAGGTGCAGTTGACGTCCATGGCCACATCCCAGTAAGCGGCAGGGCTGGAATCAGGAGTCAGGCCTTGCGGGACAGAGAGGAAGTGAGATTTGTAAGCACGTGGCTGAGGGCCGGCAGGGATGACTTTTTGACCAGTTTTCCATATTGCTGAGGCCTTGGGGAGTTGGGAGTCCCCAGTCTCGGGTGCCTCAGAAACCAAAGGCTGCTCATAATCCTCAAGTTCCAGATGCCTCAGGGGAGGTACCTGGGTTGTTGGGTGCAGTTCCATTATTTGCTGCTCGGTGGGATTTGCCCGCAGCATTTCTGGTTGTTTTTAAGAGCTGATGTTTGAGCTGCTTAAAATCACATATGGATGTCGATTTACCTATAAAAGTTAAGAATAGAATTTGAGTTCAAACAGTTGTGAAAATGTTCAAGGTTGTGTACTAATGTATACATTACATTTGTGGAAATATCTAAAAGTCCAGGATTTATATTAAACACTTCTCTTGATTTTTGTAATATCTACCTGTCATTTTTCCATTTGATTAATGGATGTCAGAGGGCTTAAATTTTGAGTGCCTGAATTCACTGAAATTAAAACTTCTTACATCAAATGTAATTAAACTGAATGTAGCCAACAGTACATGCTTTTATAAGTATTGATTAAAATATATATAAAAACACATATCTATGAACATGCAGATGGCGGCAACATATTAAACCATGGAAGTAGAATTAGTATTCTTTGTTTTCTGAGAAGACAAATTTTTAAAAAGCCAAGGGGTCTTATAACTTTCTAGTTTCCAACTTATTTGCCCTAAAATGGAAGATTGACAGCAGCAGAAGAGATCCTGGGCCAGTGAAGGCTCTGGGAGCAGCGGGGTGAGTGCTGGAAGGAGCTGGCTGGAGGCAGAGCAGGGAGGTGATCAGGGAGGCCAGGATGGCCTCAGGGCATGCGGCTCAGTGATTGAGAAAAGGTTCACATTTCTTGGAGAGCCCTTGTCTCTGCCCACGGAAAACTCAAACTCCTTCCAACTGGGATGTGCATCTCATGTAAAAGTTGTTACTCCCAGAAAGCCAGAGGATGTAGAAATTTTTTGTATGCAGAAATTACTTCAAATTTGTTTCTAACCTTATCCTTTTCTTCCCCCATCTTAACGTGTAGTGACTTTCTGCAGGTGACGCACACATCTTAGGAGAGCGCTGTATTTCAGTTGCTGTTGGCTCTGATGTGACTTTGTGGTGTCCGATCTTCTGGTTCTGAGGTTCTGCCCAGAACGTGGCTCCTCCCTGCTGAGCGTTGCTTGTTGAAAGCCCGTGTGGAAACTTTCCCTGTAAGTTCGTTGACCACAGCAGTCTTGGTTCACAAATCTTTGGACCTCCTGAGACTTCACACAGCCTTCTAACCTTTCTAGCGTGACCTTTTTATTTTACTGTTCCCCATTAATTCAGATGTTTTCCAGAATGTGAGTAATCTGCTGAATGCAGGGTGGGGGGTGCCCTCCGTTGGCTCTGGGGAGAGGCATCGCTGTTGCTCCGGGTGGAGCTTCCCGCCCACCATGGTGTGCTCCAAGACGCAGCAGGGTTCTTTGGCAGAAGTAACCGTCGAAGACCCGTGTCTCCGTGGCAGGGTGGCTGTGGGTGTGTGGCCTCGCGGCCATAGCGGCCCCTCCCCATCAATGGAACCACGGAGAGGAGCAGGGGGAGGCCTGGGATCTGTCTCCAGAGTCACAGCTGTGCTTCCAAGACTGCGTCATCCGTTTGTAACTAGACATGCAGAGAAAGTGTTGGAGATAAGCAGGAGACGGTGTCTGTCCCTAATGAGCTCAGGCGTACCCTTGAGAGGGTCAGGTTTCTGTGCGGCTGATCCGGACTCAGCCTGGCTGTGGCAGTGCAGGTGACTGCTGGGCTTTGGCAAGGCTGCACCCACTGTCCGTCTGAAACGGTCCCCTTCGCAGCTCGCGGTGCCAGCTGGGCGCCCAGGCCTGATTTCCCGCCAGGACAGAGGCCCGGTGTGTGTTTCGAGGAATTGGGCGATGAAGGGTGAGGTAGGGGGTCCTACTTTATTGCCGTATCCAATGCCACGCGGGGTCAGCACTCAGGAAACACGTGTTGTGTGGGTCAGCAGTTGAGTTCAGAAACCTGGAAAATTCAGCAGTGTAGGCTTTGGGCATGACCCGTCCAGCCTTGGGGCTCTTTCTTTCTCTGAATTTCCTTCCATGGCATCCTCCTCATCCCAGGGGCCCCTGTTCCCATATGGCTGTTGGCAGCTTCACAGCTTCCTCTGCCTCCCCTCCTGGGCCCTGGTGTGGCTGGGGCAGCTAGTGGCTGTGCAGACCCCACAGCCGGTAGATCGTTGGTGCCAATGCCTTGGGCCTGGGTTACCTGAGTCAAGGACTCTAGTGCATGGCTCAGCTCACCCCGAATGCCTGGATTGGAAGGCCTTGGTTGCAGAAGGGTGGGGTTTGGATATCGAAGGACAACCTGCAAAGCAGAAGGGGAAATGGCTGTGCTGGATGGGCAGCTGGAGGAGTCTGTTCAGAGCCTGGGACCCAGTACAGACACAGAGCTGACATGGACAATGCGGTGACACAGCCACCGTGGAAGTGGGCAAAGTTACAGGCTTCAGACCGACATGGAGGGGCTGGTCTAAAACGATCCTCCTTTTCCTTTAATCCTAGCAACTGCTGGCTTATGGGGTGGGGGAGTGAGATCTGTGGTGGCCACGAGGAGAGACAGGGATTTTAATTAAACCCCTCTTTCTGGGAGAGGGGAGTAGCCATTTCTGTAGGGCAGTGAGAATCGTCATCTCAGGCAGCTCAGGCTGCTGTAATGAAACACCATTGACTGAGTGGCTTCTGAACAGCAGGAATTTGTTTCTCACAGTTCTAGAGGCTGGAAGGCAGGATCAGGGTGCCGCACGGGTCGGTTCTGGCGTGGGCTCCTTCCTGGTTGGCACACACCTCTCTGGCCCTGACACAATGGGAGGGTGAGGGATTTGCTGTGCCCCTTTCTGAGGCACAAATCATATTCAAGGAGTTCCAGCCTCAGAAACTCATCACCTCCCAAAGACCTCCTGACAGCATCACATTGAGGGTGAGGATTTCAACCTGTGTTTTGGGGGACAGGCAGGCAGTTCGTGACGGTCACCCTCTTTGTGTATATCTGACTCAACATTGAGTCTGCATTCAGCTCTCCAGGGGACAGAGCCTGTGTGGACACTGAGCAAGGTCAGAGCTGCAAGTATGTACACACTGGGGGCACGGGAGCTGCCAGGGGTGTGAGAACGCGGTTTCATGTCAATTGGAGCTGCTTTCCTGGCAAATGTACTCATAAGCTATCCTGGCAACATATGCTTTTCACGAAGAGTGGATCAGGCAGTGGAGGCAGCAGGCGGTGTTGCCAGAAGCTTGGAACTGATGGGCAGCAGAGAAGGGGCAGAGGCCATGACCTTGGCCATGCCAGGTGTCTGCTCTCCAGGCCTCACACCTGTGACTGTGCAGAGACCGAGCCGACCGGGGCTTGCCGGCCAGTGTGGCTCTCATGCAGGTGATTATTGGGGTGTGCTTTCTATGTAATGTTCCCTCAACCCTATGCCCACCCTACCAATTTCTGTGCCTAGCAGAAATCATGCTGCGTTTCCTTGATGAAGCCTTGAGTTTCCTATGGAGATGTAGGAATAAAACGATTTGGCTCACGTCAAAATACTTTGCAGTGAAGCTGCACGGAAGAGGATTCTAGGCTTCCATTTGATGTTTTCAACAATACCTGAGTGTTACAGGACCGTTTTGCTTGTTAAAATGCACCAGATGAAAAAGGCTACTGGTTAATAAAGGAGACTTTTTACATTAGCACAGAGAGGGTGGCTTGAGATAAATTCAGCATAACATAGGTGTGTTTGTAAGCCGTCAAAGGGACCATCTCTCTGCTGGCGACACGTGTTTTCTGGTATTGGTTTTGTTCTGAAAAAGGATGACTGGCATTCGGTAGAGTCATTCCAAAATTCACCTGGAAGGTGTCCACATGGTGCCTTGTTTTCTCCTGACATTCTGGGCACCACGAGGAATTATTACTGTCTTCAGCACTAGCAGGAGACTTTTCCTGAATACCTGCTCCTCTTTGGCATCGTGGGTGTGAAGGAGTCAGAGTGACCCTGTCTTCATGGAGTTTTCAGACACCATGGGGACAGTGTAGCATTAGTGTCAGGCTTGGGTGGGACGCAGGTTTTCCTCAGAAAACAGCTGCCGATTCCAGGATGGCCCTCGACCCCCCTCCCTCTGTTCCTCTGCGTCATGTCTGAATTAAGGCTGTTCTATCGTAGCGGGGTTATCATGTTAGCTGGAACTGTGCTTTTTTTTTTACCGGGCAGTAAGTAAATTAATGGTACATTTGCCAAGGACAGCGAGGTTTGATTTGATGAATCCAGTGGGGAAAAGGAGAAGAGGCTTGGCTGGGTGGGGACATGTATGATGGGAGCAGAATGGAGCAGCCATGCAGGCTGTTGGGATGGAGGGGCTGCGCCCGCATTTCCATGGGGTCCGTCGATGTTTGTGGCATTACACCTGAACCTCTGTCTCTACTTCTAACACCCGCATAGTGAGAAAGCCCCTGACAGGCCTGAGTTGTTACTTCCCACGGCCATCACTGGGAAGTGCCCCGGACGACTCTCCTGGCTGGTGACGGCCCTGGGCCTGGACACTGGCTTTGTCCTGAGTTGTTTCTTCTTGTGGCCATCGCTGGGAAGTGCCCCGGATGCCCCTCCTGGCTGGTGACAGCCCCGAGCCTGGACACTGGGTTTGTCCTGAGCTCTACGAGGGGCTTGGGCTCCATGCGCAGCAGGCACCTGTGGATCCCTTTGGACGTGAGATGTTGGCGCTCGGCTTGGAGGCCACCGCGATCTGGGTGTGGTCAGGACCCGGCTCATCCTTTGGAAAGAGAGCACCTTCCCAGGGGCCCCTCTGAGGTGCGTAGTCGTGCAGTGCCCTCACAGGATGCCCGGTCCTCCGAGAACTTCCCGCCATTCCCCTGGACCCTCAGGTGTGGGAGTCAAGTGTGGTGTGTGTGTCATGGGCGGGGGTGCTGAGGACACCACGTGCCTGCTCGTGCGAATACCCGAGGCGCTGCGTGGGCTCGTTTCCAAGGGCCCTTTGGCATCTGGGGACCTGTGGGTGTCTTTCTACTGGCAGGAAATAATGGGTGGCCCATGTTAATTTGTGTCTTTTTTTGTCAAAAAGCCCTAATGTCAACATTGCTGTACTGCTATTGGAACCGCCCACCTCAGGCTCACTGGCCCTCCTGTTTCTGGGCTGCTGCAGTGTTGTGTTGGGATAACTGTGTTAACTTCGTTTGAATTTTCTTCCTGTTCTTTTGGAATAAGTGTTGATAGCTTGTGCTGCTTGTTCACCCCAGAGGCGAGGGTGTCCTTTAGGCCTGGAGGAGCACAGCCCGTGCAGGGAGGTGCAGGGTCTCTGCCTCTCGTATCGTCCACAGCCCTCTCTACCTGTCTGCTCTTCACTCCTCATGCCCACGGCCAGGGTCAAGGGCCGCTCGCTCTGCTGTTTGAGATCCTCGGAAAAGGTGGTGTTTACACTGAAGGGAGATTGGGGGTGTGCGGCTGATTTTAAATAGGAGGAAATGATGGTGACAGAATGAGCAATGCCTAGCACTTAGTCTCAGGCTTGAGAAATTGTGTTTTAGAAGCAAGGTATCCCCAACTCCGGTTTTCTTCAAATTAAATCTTTTAAAGAGTTCACAAATATAAATAGTTAAAGCCTAAAAACTATGCAAGAGAGGGCCTAGAGCCCAAGCCACTGCCAACTCTGACTCCAAGACATCTCAGAAACTTGGTCCTCCTCCTCACAGAACCCCCCTTCTGCTCCTCCCTCCACACTGCTCCCTCCACACTGCTCCCTCCACACTGCTCCCTCCACACTCCTCCCTCCACACTCCTCCCTCCACACTCCTCCCTCCACACTCCTCCCTCCACACTCCTCCCTCCACACTGCTCCCTCCACACTCCTCTTCCACCCCCTCCCCTTCTTCCTTCCCCTTCCCTTCTTCCTTCCTCCCCTTATTCCTTCCTCCCCTTCCTCTTCTTCCCCCTCTCTGTCCTTGGGCAACCTCCATGGAACTCTGGTTGAAAGTTACTGCTCTATAGGGCCGCCCATTTGATAGACGAGCACGCTGAGGACCAGACACAAGTGACTGACTCAGACCCGCGCAGAGGCTGGCCCAGCTCGCATGCATCTCCTGCCTCCCGTAACACTGGGTTGTCCCTAATGGAAGAGAATCAATGATGCTGCTTCACTGATCTCCTCCAGGGAAAACAGGGTGATAACAGGTTATAAACATGGAAACGTTTTGGAAAAGCCGTCGTCCACTTGTCATCTCCATCTCTCCTGCCCAGAAGATGTAGGGAGAACCTGCCTTCAGCCCACCCTCATCCCATAACAGGACAGAGAACAAAGGGGCAGAGACCCAAGTCCTGTCAGTGCCCTCAGGAAACCCCCTGTTTCCTCCTCATGGTGGAAGTGGAAACCATCCCGCTGGACTAGATCTTCCCGGGAAGCCCCTCCACCGCGAAAGCAAGGAATCTGGTTTGAGCAAACACCATTCTTGGTGCCATCACTTTCTGCAGCTGAACCCTGCATACCTGGCCCATTAATCTTGCTAGTCCGGTGTTACTGGGTCCTGGGAGTTAATGTGGTCTCATGGCAGGTGTTTACCGTTGTGTTCAGAGAGGAGAATAGAACTTTATTGTGTTGAAATCAGATGATAACCATTGCCATGTGATTCCTTGGGTTGGTTGGGGCGGGTAGTGCTCAACACTTTTCCTGAGGGCTAAGTTCTAGTTTGAGACCGTCTCACTTTGTCGCCCAAGCTGGAGTGCAGTGGTGCGATCTTGGCTCACTGCAACCTCCGCCTCCTGGGTTCAAGCAATTTTCCCTGCCTCAGCCTTCCAAGTAGCTGGGATTATAGGTGTGTGCCACCACGCTTGGCTAATTACAAAGATGTTTAATACAGGCTGGGTTTTGCCATATTGGCCAGGCTGGTCTCGAACTCCTTGCTTCAAGTGATCGGACCACCTTGGCCTCCTAAAATGCTGGGATTACAAGCTTGAGCCACTGTGCCCGGCCCGATCCTGACATCTTTTAAAGCTGCCTTCATGTACCAAAAGCCAGTCTATGTTTGAAAATCAGGCTTGAAGAGCCTAGGAGGAGAGGGATAAACTTCAGCTAGGTAAATAACTATACATATGTTAAAAATATGGGCCAAAATCTACCTCAAATGTTAACTCTTCTGCTTTGCATTTTATATCCATTTATGGTTATTCTTTCAGTATTAAGATTTTTAAAGATTCTTTTGATAATTATGGACAAATTACTATTAAAACTCAGCTGCATTTGTAACACTTCAAATAACTAATTGTATGACATTATTTTTCCTGGAGGTATTTTGGATTGTTACATAATTAATGTTTATCTCTTTGCCAGAAATCTTTTTTTTTCTTTTCCAGAACAGAAACCTGAAAAGAAACTTTCCTTTGCATTAAGTACTATTTCACTGTGTGACAATCAATTTTTACATATGAGAACAAGATCATCGTGTATTTTTGGGATAATTCTTGCTTAATAGTGATAAAGCTAAGTTAAAATTATGAAACAACTTCTTTCTTTGAAAATTACTATTTGCCTGCTCACCAGGTGAGGGCTGATGAGACCGGGAATGTAAAAGTTAAATTGTATTTAGCTTGTATAAAAGAAGTTAACAAAAAAAAAAAAATTTTTTTTTTTTTTTGTGCTACTACTGAAGTCGCTTAGCTGTGGAAATGAGGTTATTGCAGGCACCTAGAATTTTATCTCCTTCACTTCTACAATGAGAAGAAATTCTCCAACAAGCACAGGAATCTGACTTTCTGATATTGAGACTCCTAGGCATCAAGCCCCGGGGAAGGGTTGGTGATTACGTGAGCGTTGGCGTTGGCGTTGATGTGGGCACCCTCCAAGCTGGACGCAGGGAGCAGGGAAGGGCAGGACAGGCCCCTCAGGAGCCATGAGAAAATAAAATGTTGGCAGCAGTGGTGAGGGTTAATGTCAGGGGCCAGGAGGAGGTGGCGAAGGGAGCATGTGCCTCAAGGCAGCCCTGGAACCCGCGGTCCCTAGAGTGAGGTCTGGTCTGCAGGGGATGTGGACGGCCACGTGGCGAGGCCCACAGACAGCCTGGACTTCGCTGCCTCAGAACTCCGGTGGACGCTGCAAACAGCCCCACAGGGTTGCAGTGTATATTCCTCAGACAGAGAGAAGGTGCTTGGAACTGTTCCCAGCATGAAGCCAGCGCCCGGTGAACAGTGGCCACTGCTGTCGTGACTGAGTGCTGTCCAACTTGGGGGCATTTGCTCTGCTCAGTTCACTTAATTAGGCAAGGAATGGGGTTGCCCTGCCTTCAACAAGCTTGACGCATTGAACGAGGACTCAGTCGATAAAGTACTCTGTAAATACGCTCTCCCGGCTAGAGTGAGGAAAGCCCAGGGAGCAGTGGTTCTTCAGTATTAGGTGTTTGTGGCGGGGCCAGCTGTGCGGCTGCCAGAGCGAATGTGACCAGGAAGCCTCTGTCCCCACCGGTAGTGGCCAGCGTTTCTGTTACACGTGCCATAGGCAGAAGGTGGGCACTGCTGGGAAACTTGCTCATACTGCTGTTTTCTGATTAGAAATTCAAGGTTTCTGAGCATCCTACATCAAATTTGTACATTGCTGAGACTGTACACATTTCAACACTTGTTTTTTTCTGCTTTTCGGACCCATATAACCTGGCATTTGGCCGTGGCTTCCAGGACAGGCTGGATGCAGAGTGAAGTCCTCTCCTCACTGTCAATGTTTGCAGATGTCTTTTTGTAAAAACTTTGTATTTCTTGAGAGTCTCAATTAGGTTTTTACTTAACTAGACTTTTAAAATTGCCATGCACATAACTCTCCCAGTTACACTCGTGAGCTAATGTGGGTTTTTGGTTTTACTTTGATGAATGTTTAACATTTGCATGCTGGATGTGGGGGTGGAGGTCATTTATCTGCTTTTCATTTCCTTCTTGGTTATACTTAGAGACTTACAGGTAAGTTGTGGAAAGCGTGGTACAGGGTGAATTGCAGGCTGCAGTGTGGCGTGGTGGAGGAGAGGCGGGGCTGCAGTGTGCACAGTGGATGAGAGTAAAGAGATTTCCATCCTCGAGGGAAACACACAACAAACAATTTAAAAAACTGATCATCTAGCTTGCATGAGGTCCAACACATTCAGTTTGCAAAGTTTAACTTCCAAGTTAACTTAGTAACTTTTCCCCTAAGTCATTAATTTAGTAGCTTATGTTTAAATATATGTTTTGTCTAAAGCAAGTCATAAATTCTAAAATGAATGACTAAACGTAATAATTTAGGCATACAGCACCTGAAGGGAAAACTGCCAGTATGCTAAAATATTGGATACAGATGCTCAAAAAATATAATGTAGCATTCTTACAATGCATGTGCTTTTAGCATGTAACTTTGTGAGTAGTTTTGAGCTATATTTGTAGGAATGTGTATATCTTGAATACTTTAGGGCACCACTGCAGATGTGTGCATGAGAGGTATAAATGCTGAATGTTCTTCTCCCTTCCCTTAAATGAAAAAGATTAGCTCCCTTCATTTTTATTTCTACTTTGTTTTCAAGTGGACTCTCGCTCTTGTTGCCCAGGCTGGAGTGCAGTGGCACAATCTCGGCCCATTGCAACTTCCGCCTCCCAGGTTGAAGTGATTCTCCTGCCTCAGCCTCCCCAGTAGCTGGGATTACAGGCACCCACCACCATGCCTCGCTAATTTTTGTATTTTTATTAGAGATGGGGTCTTGCCATATTGGCCAGGCTGGCCTCAAACTCCTGACCTCAGGTGATCTGCCCACCCCGACCTCCCAAAGTGCTGGGATTACAAGCATGAGCCACCACGCCCGGCCAGCTCCCTTCTGTAATGATTTATACAGTTGTTTTTGCTTTTTGTTTGTTTGAGACAGTGTCTCACTCTGTCGCCCAAGCTGCAGTGCAGTAATGCAAATCTTGGCTGACTGCAGCCTTCACCTCCTGGGCTCAGGCGATCCTCCCACCTCAGCTTCCTGAGTAGCTGGGACTAGACACATGTCACCACGCCCAGTTTTTTTTTTTTTTTTTTCCAACAGAGACAGAGTTTTGCCATGTTTTCCAGGCTGGTCTCACGTTCCTGGGCTCAAGCAATCTGCCGGCCTCAACTTCCCAAACTGCTGGGATTACAGGCGTGAGCACCACATCTGGCCCATTTTTTTTTTTTTCCTTCTAGGATTAGGAGTCGACTTTCAGAAAACCCTTCAACCTTGCAAGCTTAATTTTCCATAAAAATATTCCTCTAGGATAAAAACAAGACACAAAGTAGTATATGTGTGGACTGCAGTTAAAAATTTTCAAGACAACGTAGCTTAGGAAGGTTGACATTTACAAAGAGCAGAAGGCCCGTTCAGTGCCTTCTAGGCACTGGGAATGGCGGTCTGTGGGCGACTCTAACGTGTGCGGCGTCCTGAGACGTGATCGTGGTGTTCACGCTTTTACCGAGGGCCTCCTGGGAGTACCAGAGGCTGTTCTTCTGCAGTCGGCCAGCCAGGCAGCAGCTGCTGGAGAAGGAACAAACAGTAAAAGACAGATGTACACGGTGTTATTGTGGCAGAGGTTAAAACCAGGCTCACTTTGTTCTTACCTTTTTAAAAGACTAATAATGAAGTCCTTAAATATGTTCAGGATTTCAAAGGAGTTGTGGGTGTGTCTGTGTCTCTAGCTCCCATTCGGGTGCTTCCTGCGAAGAGAGCTCAGAGAGGCCACCTTTCCTTGATGAGGTGACAGAGAGCCTGGAGAGGTGTGAACCCCGTGGTGGTGGGGTGACTGACCTGGGATCAGGCTGGGTCAGCGTGGGGATCCACCCCCACTCCACGTTCCTGTAGGGAATCCACAGTTCTAAGTCTTTCTGATATGGGTAAAATGAACCTGGAAGGGGTGTTATTTTTTAAGAAGTAAGTGCCATGCTCTTTTTTCCTCATACTTTTCCGTGTTTAAGCAGCATTGAAGGATAAGGCACTGGTAGCATGTTGGTTTGGAAGTAATGTTGTTGGTTATTTTCCGTTGAATCTGACTTTAAGGTTGCCTGGTAACAGAAGTTTTCCTTTAACAACATGGAACTCTGTTGAATCTGTCGCCCCATTGGCTGAGCCGTCTGAAGTCAGTGCCGTGGCAGCTGAAGAGGCCTCTTCCCCTTGGAGGAAGCCGCTGGATTGGCAGGAGGCACCGCCCTTGATTGAGGGAGTGAGGCGGGTTTACAGGGACCCCACGTGGCACCTGCGGCTCTGTCCTACCCCCTGCTAGTTGGCCAAGCAGCCTCACGACAGTGTGCTGAGTGTGAATGTTCACTGGGGCAGGCCAAGGCTTTTGTTCCAGAAACACTGACTTCAGAAACGGCCGGCCATGTGTGTTGAGCATGGCAAGAAAGACTTAAGTGCGTCTTAAACCTCTTGAACAAAGCAAGTTGATGTTTCAAATGCATCTCGAAGGCTAATGACTTTGCTATGGTCAATATTCAGGAGAAAAGAGGGTTTGATGAAATAGAAAGACAGGAGTGGCAAGTGACGTGCTTGTGCCCCGTATGACTAAGCGATGTCTGGCCGTTCCACACCACGACCTCTGAGCAGCCAGCCTGCAGATACTGGGTCAATTTAGATATCCCTGATCTCTGCAGAACTTTGATCAGGTAGCCCAAGAGCAGATAAACACAAACGCTGACTGGAAACCCTGGCACACGGAGGCACTAGAAACAGCAAGCTGCTATTAACATCATAGTGAGAGACAGTTGCCTGCTCTCTTAGGGGTGTCAGCTTCTTTTGCTTCTAGACTTCCATCTGCGTTACAATACAGTTTTGTTCAGTTTATCCCCATTACTCCGCTGTTTTCGCTGTTAAAGTCTCAGCCAGCACTTAGCTCTGACACTGCAGGAATTTGACTGTGCGGCTGACCAGGCCTCCCTGGCATGGCTGTAAAGCAGGCGAGAGATTTCCGGAAGGTGGTGATGAGAACCCGAGGCAGAAATGAGCGTTGCTGGTCGACATAAGGCAGTGCACCTGCAGCAGAGCATGTACGTGCACTTTCAGGCTAAACAGGTGTAGGAGAGAAGAAAACCGCCTATGATTAGTCACTTAAAATGCCACACACCTAACCCTTGAGACCCTAGCACATAGAGTAGTAGTGGTCTTGGAGATGGCAGGTGTGCTGAAGTCTGATTTTCTCACTTGACTTTTCCAGCAGCGTTTTCCTCATCTCTAAGCTGGGGCTAAAACTGCCCCGCATAGATTTGTGCATGGAACCGTGCGTGTAAAGTGGAGTAGCCCCAAGGACCTAGGAAGGACTCGTGGTCAGTGTCGGTGGTCATGCGTGCTGTACGGGTCCCCCAGGAAGACGATTGTTATAGATAACTCCCTCCGTTCAATGTCACTGAATGTAAAAGGTGGGACCTTGGCTTCTGATGTGTCTGGTTTGCTGCAGGCCGCGCTGCACCCCGTGGTTCCTGAGCCCTGGGCTGAAGTACGCCCTGCTGCATCGCCTGTGTCGCTTTTGCTGTGTAACTTAGAGCTCCTGCCCTGGGAAACTTCCTCGCGCCTGAGGAGCACCACAGTTTGCTGGAAGACCTGTCCGAAGCGTGGACTGCGAAGAGCCCTGCCTTGACCCTGTCCTCTCCAGGTTGGGAGCGACTTTGTGGGGTTTGTCGGCTCTTCTCTCAGGTGTCCTGTGTCTCATGGATCAGCCGACGAGCCCCGTCTGGAGGAGCACTCTGCAAAACGCTGCCTGCCACCCAGATCTCCTAGCGTAGAGTGAGGCCACATCTGCAGACCATACCGCACAGAGTCCCGAGGCATTCGGCAAGAAGGGGAGTGGGATGTGTGTGAGATCCCACTGCGGAAGCCGGCTCTGCTCTGTACTCTGCGTTCGGGGTGCCTGATGTTCAGACCTACTGTGTCTATCGGGGGCCATGGCGAGGTGGTGGGAGTGGGGGCGGGGAGCAGCGCGGATGGATCCAGGGAAGGACTTAGTTGAATCCCAGCTGCCCACATACCTGTTGCTGGTCTTGGACAAGCTCCCTAGTTTCTCTGGGCTTCGGTTTGATTGTAAGACAAGGACACCGCCCCAGTCTGAAGATGTCGGTGTGTGCGGGAATGCCTGGCGCAGTCACGATGGGTTTTCCGTCAGCCTCCTCCTTGCCCCTCCCTGGGTCAATCAGTATCCATGCGTGCCACAAGTAAATTCCAGTCCCTCCGAAAAACCAGTTGACCCGAGTTTTATGGTTAAGCATGGTGAGTGTGCTTGCCAGGAAATGCCACTAGATGTCATGGGCCTGCTCCTCTATGTCCACAGCAATCCCCGGAACAGGCTGGTTCAGGATGTGGGAGGTGGGAGTCGGTGTTGTACCTAGGTCAGGCTAAAGTCAAAGGCTCATTTGCTCTGTGAGGGGTGATCAGGATGACATATCAAGAGGAGCCCCGTGGCTGACTCTGGAGGTGGATGGTTAGGTCGGATTGGCCCCCCTCCAGCACGTATTTCGAGTGATGCCTTCCCTGGGTCACGCAGCCCTGATCTGTAGGGCACAACTTTCCAGCTCCAGCCAATCTGGTCTTGCCCTCTCCTTCCAAGAAGGTAGGTGCGGCGCAGTTGCCTTTAAGCGGCTCCTTCTGGACACTGCAGGGCGGCAGCAAGCAAGCAGGGGCGGCTTTTTTCTTACGTTGACCAAAATATGCGGGGCCAGCTTTGCATGATCCCATTCAGCATCACACATGTGCATCGGCCACTCACCTGTCCATCTGCCACAGACAGGCTTGGACAAGACCATTGAGTGGCCTTTACGGCAAAGAGCCTAAAGGGCTCACAGGAAAACCGGAACCAGCGCAATGGTAACAGCGCAGCAATACCTGTCATTGATCAAGGGGTATTCTGGGCAGGACATGGTGTTAAGTGACCCAGTTCGGTTAGCACTCTTAGAATTAACCCCCTTTTGCCTATCAGGAAATCGAAGACGGAGGGCATTAATGCCAGGGAGCAGGGAGGAAGGGGACTCACAGACGGGCTGAGGGGCTGGGCGCTCTGAGCCCACGGATCTGCCCACAGGCCCCGGCTGCACGGGCACCAGAGTTGCTGCTCTGGAGGGGGTGAGGAGCTCTGGGGAAAAGATGGAGCCTGACGTGGGTAAGATTTGGATATTTTCAGAAGAGATTTTCAGCCTGGAATGCGGGTGTAAGTGACTGAATCGTAGTGACGAGCCAGATAGCCCAGCAGCAGGAGCTCCCCTGTGGGGTGAGGGAAGAAGGCCTTGGGGGCAGGTGGCTGAGCAGAGGCGCTGGGTCGCCAGGAGCCGCCGTGGGTTTGGAAAGGGGGAGAAACGCAGCGCCCTGCACTGCAAGGGCACTGAGACGTGGTTGCGGTTCTTCCTGACCGTGACAGGCACAAATGGTACTGATGGTGGAATGCACGGAGTCTGCCTTCAGAGAACTTCTCCTGTCTTTTAAAACCTGGGCCTCTCATTTAAACTTGGTGGCCTCAGGTGAATGGTCAGAAACAGTTTCTGATGAGGTTGCAGAGATTGTGCTTGGCCTCTGATTGTGCACAGCCTCTGATTGTGTACAGTCTCTGATTGTGGTGTTTGGCCTCTCTGTGGCCTCTGTGGCCTCTGTGTGATCTCTGATTGTGTGTGGCCTCTGTGTGGCGTCTGATTGTGTGTGGTCTCTGTGCAGCCTCTGATTGTGTGTGGTCTCTGATTGTGCTCAGTCTCTGATTGTGCTCAGTCTCTGATTGTGGCCTCTGGCCTCTGTGTGGTCTCTGATTGTGTGTGGTCTCTGTGCAGCCTCTGATTGTGTGTGGTCTCTGATTGTGCTCAGTTTCTGATTGTGGCCTCTGATTGTGAGCGGCCTCTGATTGTGGGTTGTGTGAGTTTCCCAGGATTAAGTAGATGAGCCTCATGCTGGGGCAGGTGTGCCTTGTGTTGGGCATGTGGAGGAGGAAGAAGTTTAACCCATCCCCTCTTTGGGAATGACAGGGCAGTAACAAAGGTGGTTGATTTATACATGGCCATCCTCATGAGGTGAGGACCTGAAAGGTTTACTGCGTTCCTGGAAAGCTGCTCTGGGCATCACCATCACTGGTCATGGACAGCAGCTCAGAAGCCCGCTTAAGGTGCAGGGAGGGAGTGGCGCTGGTCCTGCCTGTGCCGAGGCTGCTGGTCACTCCTATGGCCAGGTGATGGCTGCTTTTGCACGAAGCTGGGGTCAGAGTTAATTTGGGTAGTGTCGGCTTTGATTTAGGTCAAGACTGGTCAGTCTTCCTAAAATACTAGCCATGAAAGCTTTCATAGATTGTAGTTCTTTGGGAGGTTCTTATGTGGTTTTTAGATGTTTAAAGCATAGGGCCCATGGCCAGTGTTGAATTACATTTTGTTCAGTGTAACTGACAGGACACTGGACCTGAGTCCCAGGCCTGCCACGGGGTTCAGGGAGCTTCAGAGAGGGGGATGTTTGTGCTGAAGTTTTCGCAGATGGGATGGGACATGGGCACGGGGCTGGAATGCTCTAACCTTCAATCTTCAGTCATCGGTACTGAAAGGAATGTGCAGCAACAAACTCACCTGTGCGCACGCATATCGTTTTCAAGGATTGACGAGCTTTTGAGAAATATCTGAAGACTTTTCAAGTTTTGAAAGAAGCCGGGATGACACTGGAAACGTCAGGTGTCTTGGCTAGTGATCAGGTCCATCACCACACACACGGTCCCTAACCTCGCACACCTCTGATCCTGCACAGTGGGTGACCAGGTCTGTAACCTTGAAAGTTTCTGATTAGGTGCAGCTGGTGACTAGGTCTATAACCTTGCCTGGCTCTGATTGGACACAGCAGGCAACCAGGTCCCTAACCTCGCACACCTCTGATCATGCACAGCGGGTGACCAGGTCCATAACCTCACACTTCTGTGCACAGCAAGTGAACAGGTCTCTAACCTCAAAAGCTTCTGATTGGGTGCTGGTGACCAGGTCTGTAACCTCGCATGGCTCTGATTGTGCACAGCTGGTGACCAGGTCGCTAATCACACACACCTCTATTCGTACACAGCGGGTGACCAGGTCCATAACCTCACACCTCTGTGTATAGTGGGTGACCAGGTCTGGAACCTTGCAGACCTCTGATCGTGCACAACAAGTGACCAGGTCCATGACCTCATGCCTCTCTGCACAGTGGGTGACCAGGTCCATAACCTCACACCTCTGATCGTGCACAGCTGGCGGGTGCAGGACCCACTTCAGTGAGGGGCTGACTTCCCAGATGTGAATGGGGAATGCTGTGTGGCTCGCTAAGCTCCTCCATGCTTTGGGGGCTCTAGGCTGTGGCCGGCAAGTAGGATGTTGTCCCAGGAGGCTGCTATGTGTTGGGGATGGGAGGCAGCTGCAGGGCGGAAGTAGGATGTTGTCGTAGGAGGCCACTGTGGGTGGGGTGGTGGGATGGGAGGCAACTGCAAGGTGGAAGTAAGATGTTGTCCCAGGAGGCTGCTGTGTGTGGGGGAGGGAGGAGGCAGCTGCAGGGTGGTGAGGGCGTGCGTATTACTGGGAGTGGTCTGATCCATGCCTTCTGCACGTGAGTTCTGGTGATTATCTTCCGGTATGTTGATGGATCATTCAGCGCCCCCATCACATTTGACATGAACTGTACTCTGTGAGTGGCCCTGCCCCGGGTCATGACCACACGCTGGACTTGAGCTGTGGGAGCCACATGGACTGTTGGAGGCCTCAGACCCTAGGGCTACACACACCGAGATTTCCCGGCTGCGTCTCCCCAGGCCTCGTGCTGATCTCCCTTGCTGCTGCTGTCCCAACCCCTGACATGGCACAGCTTCCCTGTCAGAAGATGTCATGGAGCTTGTCTGCTGTTCGTAAATCTTACGCACATTTGGATACGTTAGCTTCATGCAGAAGTGCTGCAAGCAGGAGATAACGGAGGCTTGGCGCCACCTGGTGGTCTCCAGGAGTCTCTCTCCACCTGCAACCTAGCAAGTCAAGGTTACCTGAATGTGTCCTCGGAAGGTAACAAGCATGGGAAACATGTCAAATGCCATGCAGTGCGAGGTGGTTCTGGGAATACCAGTACACTCTCGGGCTGCCAAATGTCATGTCGTGTAGATGTCACAGCCTCCTTTTCTTTGTCACTTGTGTTGCTAATCCCCTGGATTTCTCAAATCTCTGGATTTCTCAGGTTCTTTACTTCTCCAGGAAAAAAACCTGCCCCATTGTCCTGTTACCTCTGAAAGGGGGCTTTTACAGCAGGAGGTGATGCAGCAGCTGTCAGTATAGGCACATGCTGCAGGATCCTGCTAGTTCAGGTGCACCCAGAGGGAATATAGCTGGGCAGGTGGTCCCCATCTCCTGGGTCTCCGGGCACCTCTAAAGGCCCCAACCAGAGTCCTCCAACCCACCCGCGAGGCTGGCGCAGCAGCAACGCGACCCCACCGGCAGGGACCCCGCCCACCTGTGGCGCTACCCCCCGCCTCCGCGACCTCACCCACCGCTAGCGTGGCCCCCACCTACGACGACCGTCGCGTAGGTCCTCCTGCCCACACCCGCCCCCGGCCAGCCCCTGCCCCTTTCTCTGCCCCTTTTCCTGCCCCTGCCCCTAGCCGCGCCCCCACCCGAGCAGCCCCTCCCGTGCATGGGCCCCGCCAGTCATCGCCCTTTGGCGCTGGGGCCGGGCGGGGGCGCGGGAGGGGCAGCGTTTCCGAGTCGGGCGCGCACAGGCAGGGTCTCCATTGCCTGCTGCGCACCCGGACTAGCGGCTCCCCTCAGCCTCCTCTCCTTGGACGCCGACGACTCCCGGGCTCCCAAGGGCACCTTGCGGAAGTTCCTGGAGCACCTCTCCGGGGCCGGCAAGGCCATCGGCGTGCTGACCAGCGGGGGGGATGCCCAAGGTACGCGCCCCCTCCTGGCGGCGAGGGAGGGACGGACGCAGAGAGGGGAACAGGGCGAAGGGGAGGGAGGGACGAGGCAGAAGAGGGGGGAAGCGATGGGAGGACCCGGGGAAAGGTGGGGAAACGATGGGAAGAACCGGGGAGAAGAGCGGGGAAGCGATGCGGGAGAACTGGGGAGAAGCCCGTGCCCGGGAGCGGCAGTGGTACCTGTGGGGCGGCGTGAGCCGGCAAGGCAGCCCGGGGGTCCTTGCCGGGTGGGGCGGAGGAGGAAGGGATATGGCGGTAGGAACCTCCATCCGGAAGATAGTGAGCTTTCCACCCCATCCGGTTTATGTTTTAAATTGAGCCTGGCAGACGGGGTCGCCTGGAGCACCCTCGGGGGTCGTTCTGCCTCTGAGCTGTAGGACGGGGCCGGGCTTCACCTCCGAAGCGTGGGTACAGCGCGATCACTTCCTAAGTGGACCCTCGCCCCCTAACTCCGCCCCGCGCCACCCCCCAGCATGTCGAGGAAGAAACGGCCGGCCGGGTCCCCGCGGGCCTCCTGTCACCTTGAGCCCCGCGCGGCGTGGTTGGGGTCCCGGCTGCTGCAATGCGGGATGCGGCGCGGGTGCTCTGGGTTCCCGCCTGGCGTCTCCGAGGCGGTCTGGCAGCCCCTCGCGTTTCTGTTGGAAGATTTAAAAAAGGGTTTCCTGCGCTCGCATGTGCTGTCGCCTCCTGGCTCGTGACAAAACCGAAAACTAAAATGGGTCCCAGGCCCTCCCCTCCAGCCTCCGGGGACGGGAAGGACCAGGAAGCGGGGACTCCCGGACGTCAGCGGCGCCGCGGCGCGGGCTCTGGGCTTCCCCTGCCCTGCAATGTGGAAACGGCTCTCCAGGAGCGGCCTGAGCCTGGGCCCACGACGCGGGAGGACATTTAACATTGAAGAGCGGGAGGTGGTGGAGAGTGCGCTCCCCAGGCCCCGGGTACACGTAAGGGCGCCGGTGCCCGGGTACAGGAGGGCGAGGCTTTCTTGGCCAGGTAGCCTTGTTAAATCCATCTGAAAGTCACAGATAACTAAGTATCAAGTCGTCACAGATCATTTAAGTATCCTGAATGAGATGGCTACGGAAAACATGAAAACATCGTTACTGGTTACGTGCATGATGCATCCAAAACATTGTTACCTGCACAGTGGCAGCACTGATATTTGTGGGCTTTTGAACGTGTGGACTGGAGTGTTAAGAGTCCTTCAGAGTTATGACAGTAGTTTGATTTGAATGTTCTTTTCTTGGCGAATAAATGCTGTACATTGAATTTACCCAGGAAACTAGGAAGGTGAACCCACACGAAGGACACAGGCCCGTGGGCTGCTCCAGGCGCCATTAGGGCGTTGCGGGGCCTGAGCCATGCGCTTCCCGCTCAGCCTGCTGAGAGCCGTGACGCGTCTCTGTTCTGCCTCACACTTGGACCCGCTAGTTTCATATTCTTGTTATGGTTCCGAGGCTACAAGCGGTTGGATTCTGTGAGTCACTCTCTGTCTTCCTCCTCCGGCTGCTTTCAAATGGGTCGTCTCTTTTTTTAGAAGTGTTTTTTAAGCAGTGATTGATGGGGTGAGTTGTAGTGCTGTCCTGAACTGCAGAGGGAGCGCGTTGAGGAACCTGGGTTTTGATGCTGTGCACATCAGCTGAGTGTCAGTCCCATTATTAAGCTCATTTCTTGGTCTTCTCATCATTACTCAGACGCCTTAAAAAAAAAAAAAAAAAAAAAAAAAAAAAAAAAAAAAAAAAAAAAAACAAACTCCTGCTTGCCGTCACTGGCTGAGTTTGGCAAATGGGTGTTTACCCTGGAAAGAGGGGCATTTTGTCCTCTGGAATGTCTAAGGCGCCCTTTGGTGACGTGGTCGGTTTCTGACTACTCTATCCCATGGGTGTCCTTCCTGCTTCCACCTTCCCTTTCCGAACGCCTCCGCCTCCAGGGCTTTAATTTTCCTTCTGTGTGTGTGCCACGCAGAGGTTATGACTATTGTGTGCCGTGTTTTTTTTTTCTTTCTTTCTTTTCTTTCTGCTGAGGGCCCAAAACTTGCTGTATCTCAAAAGAAGCAATTGCATCCATTTGTTCGCGATGAGCATAAATTACCCTTTAAGGGAGACTAATTGGTAAACCCGGCTGCTGTGGGTAGAAAGACAGAGGTGGCCGCGGATCTGCCTCTTCGAAGCCTGCACAACCGTCCTGCTTTCTTTCTTCAATATCCGGGGTGGGTGGGGGGGGGTGGAGGTTAATTTTAATAAGCCCTTGCAACCAACAAAGCAGGAAAGTGCTAAGACATTGAGGTGTGAGATTTAAAATTACAACCAGCAGCCTCTCATTCTTCCTTCACTGAGGGTTGCCGCTTCGTTTTGGGGCTGCAGGGTGTGTTTGGCAGCGACACTGGCCCTTTGTGCTGTGTGACTCATGAATTGAGATAGTTCTTTACTAAGAGTTTTGTGCTGTAGGTATGAAAATGGGGAAAGAGGGAGCACTGTCCTGGGTGGAGAGGCGTGGAGAGACGCTGTGATACAGAGCTAGTCCTTTTCTTCTGGGCTCCTGGTTTTAAATCTTTTTTTTTTCCTAACAGCTTGAAAGATGGTTTTTGGGTCTTAATTAAAAGATTGAAAACTGTGAGCCAGACCCAAACTAATTCCATTGGCATCAGGGAGAAGGATTGTTTACATATTTCTCTATAGGCATAATTGTTTTTTTATTTTTTGCTGAATTATTTGGTTAGTCAAATCATACATTAGAGAAGTAATATTAAAAATTAAAAAAATAAAAAATGTATCTGTAAACATATCCCCCTTCCATTCCAGTCTTTGTCTCTGTGTAATTTTAGAACCTTGGGCCATGATGTACATAGAGTTTATATTCTTTTAATATCTTGCTACTTCATTGTTTTAATGTTTAATCTTTGGGTTGATTTATCACAGGTTACTTGACCGTTTCTTACAGGTGTTTGGTTTAGGTTTTTTTTCCCTTAACACTAATGTAAATTTGAGTGTTTGGCTAATAGTTTTAGCAGGATTTAAGGCAGAGCCTCAGTTAGGGCCGTGGATCGATTTATAGTCCCTAGTTTGAGGAGGGAGGTGGCAATCTGCCCTTTCTTCTAAAATTGATATGTTAAATCACAATGGACATGTACTTGATTTTGAGCACTTGAGACTCCCCTGGGGTTCACTGGTATTGCAAGGTCAGGGCTGGGGATCTTCTGCTGGAGAGGCCCCCAGCGTGCCCAGCGCAGAGTCCCGAGTGCGTTACTGCAGGACAGAACCCCTGGGCTTTGTCCTCCAGCGGCCGTCTCTCCGGGAAGAGCTGACTGCTCCAGGAATGAGGTCTATGCTCTGAAGCTCACAGTCAGCAGACCAGCAAAGGTCAGCACAGATGATCTTATTATATGAATCATTCATTTAACAAGCATTCATGGAATACACACTCCGTGCAGTTGGAACTTAGAGTGGAAGGCCATCAGCTCACTATTGTCTGAGCAGAGCTTGATCTCTGGCTCCCTGTTGTAGCCTCCGCTCCTAGGAGGTGCACGGTGAGTGTTGGGGGACCCTCCACAGGCACAATTGCTGAACAAGGACCCCTCCCAAGGGCCTCAGCCCTGGGCCCTGAGCTCTGAAGAGGAGGAAGGCATTCCTAGGGCCGACTTCCCTTCTGGATACTGAGCTCTGCACAGAGAGAAACTCTTCCACATTCACTGCAGTGAAGTTCATACTTTAGAGACTGGGGCCTGCATTCCCCAGAATTTCCATGGCCACAGGTGGTGGCTGCACCATGCGACTGGTGTCTATGTTCTCTGGAATTTCTGTGACCACAGGTGGTGACTGTACCATGTGACTGGGGCCTGCATTCCCTGGAATTTCTTTGGCCATAGGTGGTGGCTGTACCATGGGAATGAGGCTGTGTGTTCCCTGGAATTTCCATGGCCATATGTGGTGGCTGTACCATGCGACTGGGGTCTGCGTTCCCTAGAATTTCTGTGGCTGCAGGCTGTGGCTGCACCATGCAAATGGGGTCTGCATTCCTCGGAATTTCCGTGGCCATAGATGGTGGCTGTACCATGTGACTGAGGGTCTGCGTTCCCTGGAATTTCCATGGCCATAGATGGTGGCTGTACCATGTGTCTGAGGGTCTGCGTTCCCTGGAATTGCTGTGGCTGCAGATGGTGGCTGTACCATGTGACTGAGGGTTTGCATTCCCTGGAATTTCTGTGGTCGCAAATGGTGGCTGTTCCATGCAACTGGGGTCTGCATTCCCTGGAATTTCCCTGGCCACAGGTGGTGGCTGCACCATGCATCAGGTCCTCTGTCTCAGGAGTTGGTGCCATTGTCTCTGTTACTCCCTCGCCTGACACAGAGAGGCAGTTCCTGACTTTATCACTCCCAGGAAACACACAGGCATCTGTTTTGGATCCTTGTTTTATTTCCCCATCACCTTTCTCATCAAAGGGAAATTCACATCCCTCTAAAGCTGAAAATGGTGTGGGGCCCCCTGGTGGTCTTTTTAAGGCATTATCAGCAGGTAAATTAGACCCTATGGGCCAGTGTACCTGAAATGAAAACAGAAAGATAAGTCGTGTCACTACACTTTGCTGGGAGATTCAGGGTCTTTTTCAGTGGCAGACTCATCCAAAGTAAGTTGTTGGTTCGCTGCAGATCTAGACGGTTAGCTGTGTCGGGATTAAACTTAGCCAGTGTCGACAGTGTGGAGCTTAATCCTCACGGAAGGGTGTCAAGTACAATGAAGAATAGCTGCCGAGTCTGCTATTGTCAGGAGAGGGGCAGGTACCTCTCTCGCTTAGCCCAGTGCTGCAGGAGGCGGGGCTCACGTCAGGCCGTAGTTGTGAGCAGGTTGGATTTTTAGCACGCTGGGACGGTAAAGCACAAACATCTATTTTTAACTTGTGGGTGACCTTCTTCTGTGCTGCTTGAGTCTCTGTAGGCCTTTCTCTGTTTCCTTCCTGAAGAGTCTGTGCCAGGGTCCCAAGCGTTCTCTGGGCTGCACCTCCGCGCCTGCCCACTGAGGAGCCTCCTTCTGGTGGCTGTGGGACCGGGCTGGGCCCACACTGTCAGCATCGTCCAGGGTAAGCAAGCCCGTCCTTCCACACCTCAGTGTCCCCAGCTGTTGAACAGGGCTAATCAACTGACCGTCAGGATTAATGGGGATCAGATGCGCTCATCTCATAGCCCTGCTTGGTAAATAGCCACTTCCACTCTGTCCTCCAATGTGCTACTTTAGACTTTTTCTTTACCTCCATTTAGCCAGGTGATTCGAGGTGACAGTGACTATCAAGAGTGATGTACAGAGGAAATCAGTGGAAGAGAGCTCGAGGAGCAGACATGGGCGCAGGGAGCACAGTGCGGGGAGCAGGGGTGCAGGGAGCATAGGCATGGGGAGCACAGATAGGTATGGGGAGCATGATCGTGTGGAGGACGGGTGCGGGGAGCACGAGTGTGGGGAGCACGGGTGCCTGGAGCACAGGTGTGGGGAGCATGGGTGCGGGGAGCACAGGTGCCGGGAGCACAGGGTATGGAGAGCACGTGTGTGCTTGCATCTGACAGATGCTGCTGAGCATGTACTCTGTGCTCAGATGGGTCAGAGCCTCAGTGCCTCTTTTTAAAAAAAAAAAAATCTTTCTTTTTTTAAAGATAGGACTTCTGTCTTGCTGGTGGCCCCTTTTAGTCGATACTCTTTTAAGCCTGCTTTTCCAGAGGAAAGCTAGGAAGGATGGCCTGTATAGGTTCCAGTCTGGGCATATCTGGAAGAATGGCCTGTTTTAGATTTGAGTCTGGCGTATCTAGGGACATCTTTGAACCTCCACTCAGAGTCCCAGAGCCACCTGTAGAGGCTCCCCAAATGTCTGCTGGGATTTCCCCTCTGCTCTGGGATGATGAAGAGCAGAACCTCACCCTGCCACGACCTCTGGGGTCCTCCTTCCTGGAGGGCAGTGCCTTGGTGGCCAGTGTGTGTAGGAGGCTGGGTTGGCACCTTCGGGCTATGCTGTGCGGCGGGGGCTTATGCCATGGGCATTCTTGTGCTCTGCACCGGGACTGGTGATGTTGGGCATTCTCGTGCACTGTGGACCACATGCGGTGCACATGAGCCAGACAGCTCCTGGAATTCGGAGCCTGGCTCTGTCTCAGGCCACCCACCTGTCTGTGGCACTTCTGAGGGATTGTGGAGACCGTATGAGTCTGTGTCCCCACCCTCACTGGCTGGACACCTGTGCCAGGCTGGAGCTTTATGTTCCACCGTCCTCTGTTCCGAGTTGTGTGAATATTTATTTTCATTACCTACTCTCATGAGCTTTCCTTAAAAAAAAAAAAATCAGAGACAGACTTTGAAGTCCCATGGCCCCTCCATTTGTGGACCTAATGGTATTGCAGAAATTATGGCTCCAATTATGTATAATAACTGGGGCTACTTTAAAAGTCATGTAAAGGAACAAGGTGAAGTGACCATTTCAAGTGGTACATCATGCTGGATTCTTAAGTGAACGTTATCAGGCTTTCAACACATTTTCTCTTTTTATTTACTTTGGCGAATATAATGGATGCTCAGAAGCTGTTGGAATTTAGTAAGAGGAAGTTATCCTTAAGGAGCTATTTAAGCAAGGGGACAGTTGGAGTAAACGTAAGTTATGAACACACACTTATTCCAAACCAGAGAAATAAAAGCATCAACTGTACTGGGGTTGAAACTTGGTTGCTAGTGTGCCTTTCCTGCCCACAGTGACTGTGGCAGTGCTGTGGCCAGGAAATTCTGGAAAGAAGACTTGGTGCCAGTGGTAGTTTTTGTGACGATTCATTTGCTTTCAGCTCAAGTGACTATAGCCCTACTTGCAAATGGCTGGGTCTCCACCAATGGACCACAACATTGACATAGGACAAATCAGAAATGGCCCTTGGGTTTTTAACAATTATTATTTTTAATGGACACATTATAGTATATATGCGTGGGATACAATGTGATATTTTAATACATGTTTATCATGTGTAAATAGCAAATCAGGGTAATTAGCATGTCCATCACCTCAAACATTTGTCATTTCTTAATGCTGGGAATATTTAAAATCCTCTCTTCTAGCTGCTTGAAAATATACAATAAATTGTAAACTATAGTCACCCTACAAGGCTATAGCACACTAACCCTTATTTTTACTATCTAGATGTAATTTTGTATCCATTAGCCAACCTCTCCCTTTCTGCCTTCCCGCCGCCCTTTCCTGTCTCTAGAATCCACTGTTCTACCTTCAGAGGGTAGAATATCATTTTCCTCATAGAGATCTTTAACCTTCTTGGTTAGATTTCTTCTGAGGTATTTCTATTTTTATTTTATATTTTTGTAGCTAAATGGGATTGCCTTCTTGATTTCTTTTTCCACTGGCTCATTGTTGGTCTATAGAAATGCTACTGATTTTTATATGTTGATTTTGTATTCTGTAACTTTACTGAATTTGTTTATCAGTTCAAAGAGATTTTTGCTGGAGTCTTTTTTTTTTTTAATATATAAGAGCATATTGTCTGCAAACAGACAATTAGAGTGCTTCCTTTTCACTCTGGGTGCTCTTGATTTCTTTCTCTTGCCTGACTGCTCTTGACTAGGACGTTCAGTGCTGTGTTGAATAGGAGTGGCACAAGTGGGCGTCCTTGCCTTGTTACAGATCTCAGAGAAAAAGCTCTTAGGGTTTCCCCATTCACCTTTATGTTAGATGTGGGTTTGTCACATATGGCCTTTATTGTGTTGAGGTATGTTTCCTTCAGTGCCTCGTTTGTCGAGACTTTCTATCATGAAGCAGCGTTGAATTTTATCAAATGCTTTTTCTGTCTCTATCGAAATGATATTATGGTTTTTGTCCTTAATTCTGTTGATGTGATGTAGCGTGTTTATTGATTTGTGTTTGTTGAGCAATCCTTGCATCCTGGGATAAATCCCACTTGATCATGGTGTATAATCTTTTTGATTTGCTGTTGGATTCAGTTTGTTAGTATTTTGTTGAGGATTTTTGCATCCGTGTTCATCAGGGATATTGACCTATAGTTTTCTCTTTTTATTGTGTCCTTGTCTTATTTTGGTATCAGGGCAATGCTTGGCTTGAAGAATGAACTTGGCAGAATTCCCTCCTCTTCAATATTTTTGGAATAGTTTGAGAAGAATTGAAATAAAAATGTGTAGAATTCAGCTGCGAAGTCACCTAGTTCTGGGGTTTTCTTTGTTGGGAGACTTTTTATTATTACTTAGTCATACATGTTACTCATTATTGGTCTGTTTAGGATTTCCATTTCTTCTTGGTTCCATCTTGGTAGGTTGTACGTGTCTGGGAATTTATCCATTTCCTCTAGGTTTTCCAATCTGTTGACATACAGTTGTTCAAAATAGTCTGTAATGATCCCTTGTATTTCTGTGGTATCAACTGTAATTCTCCTTTTCTGTTTCTAATTTTATTTATTTGGGATTTCTTTCTTTCTTTTTTTTTTTTTTTTCTTTTGCTTATTGTAGCTAATGGTGTGTCTATTTTATTTGTCTTTTCAAAAAACCAACATTTTTTTCTTCACCTTTTATACTTGTTAGTTTCAAGTTTAATTAGCTCCTCTTTGATCATTGTTATTTCTTTTCTTCTACCACTTTTGGATTTGATTTGTTCTTGCTCTTCTAGCTCATTGCAGTTCGTTGTTAGGTTGTTTATTTTAAATCTGTTTTTTAAATGTAGAAGTTTATTGTTATAAACTTTCCTCTTAATACTGCTTTTGCTGTATACCATAAGCTTTGATATGTTGTGTTTCTGTTTTCATTTATTTCAAGAAATTTTTAAATTTTCTTCTTAATTTCTGCATTGACCCATTGGCTATTCAAGGGCATATTGTTTAATTCCTATGTATTTATACAGTTTTGAAAGTTCTCCTTGTTGTTGATTTTTTTTTTAAATTAAACTTTGTGTTCTAGGATACATGTGCACAATGTGCAGATTTGTTACGTATGTATACATGTGCCAAGTTGGTGTGCTGCACCCATTAACTCGTCGTTTACATTAGGTATATCTCCTAATTCTATCTCTCCCCCCTCCCCCTCCCCCCTCCCCATAACAGGCCCCGGTGTGTGATATTTCCCTTCCTGTGTCCAAGTGGTCTCATCGTTCCTTTCCCACCTATGAGTGAGAACATGCGGTGTTTGGTTTTCTGTCCTCGCGATAGTTTCCTGAGAATGATAGTTTCAGGCTGCATCCATGTCCCTACAAAGGACATGAACTCATTCTTTTTTATGGCTGCATAGTATACCATGGTGTATATGTGCCACACTTTCTTAATCTAGTCTGTCATTGATGGACATTTGGGTTGGTTCCAAGTCTTTGCTGTTGGGAATAGTGCCACAATAAACGTACGTGTGCATGTGTCTTTATAGCAGCATGATTTATAATCCTTTGAGTATATACCCAGTATTGGGATGGCTGGGTCAAATGGTATTTCTAGAACTAGATCCTTGAGGAATGACCACACTGTCTTCTACAACGGTTGAACTAGTTTACAGTCCCACCAACAGTGTAAAAGTGTTCCTATTTCTCCACATCCTCTCCAACACTTGTTGTTTCCTGACTTTTTAATGATCGCCATTCTAACTGGTGTGAGATGGTATCTCACTGTGGTTTTGATTTGCATTTCTCTGATGGTGAGTGATGATTGTAGCATGACTAGCTGCAGACAAAACGTGACGGGGGGCTACATGCATCAGCTAACAGAACAAAATGTTTTACAGTGCTTTCTCAAACAATATCTGGAATTTATAAATAACACTAGTAGTTTTGGTCAGGGGTTAATATTATTATTATTATTTTAACCACCAGGGCCAGGTGGTGGTGCCAAGGTTGTCTAGCTATTTTTCTTACTTCTGTTTCTTTCCAACGATTTGCTTTCTGCCCCTTCTCCTCCCATCTTATAAAGTAGGGAAAAGGGGAGATGGGGAAAAGCTGGGAAAGACAACAGGAGAAGTGGTGGTCTCATTCTATATTATGAGCATTTTTTCATGTGTCTATGGGATGCATAAATGTCTTCTTTTGAGAAATGTCTGCTCCTTTTTGTTGATTTATAGCTTTACTCTGTTACAGTCTGAGAATATCCTAGCTGTTATTTCAATTAAAAAAAAATTTTATTGAGACTTTTTTGTAGCCTAGCATGTGGTGGATTGTAGAGAATGTTCTATGTGCTGAGGAAAAGAATGTGCATTTTGTATCTATTGGATGAAAAGTTTTGTAAATGTCTGTTAGGTTCATTTGGTCTACACTGGACTTTAAATTTGATATTTTGTTGTTATTTTCTGTCTAGATGATCTCCAGTGCTGACAGTGGGATTTTGAAGCTCCTACTATTGTTGTGTTGTGTTAGTGTCTCTCTCTCTCTCTCTCTCTATATATATATATATACACGTTTATATATATACACCTGTATATATATACGTTGATATATATATATATATATATACACATATATATATATATATATATTTGAGACGGAGTTTTGCTCTTGTTGCCTAGGCTGGAGTGCAGAGGTGCCATCTCAACTCATTGCAACCTCCACCTCCCGAGTTCAAGTGATTCTCCTACCTCAGCCTCCCAAGTAGCTGGGATTACAGGCATGTGCCACCATGCTGGGCTAATTTTTTGTATTAGTAGAGACAGGGTTTCACCATGTTGGCCAAGCTGGTCTTAAACTCCTGACCTCAGGTGATCCACCTGCCTCCATCCCCCCCCACAAAATGCTGGGATTACAGGCGTGAGGCACCGCGCCCGACCTCTCTCTCTATTTAGATCTACTAATATTTGCTTTATATATCTGAGTGCTTTGTTGTTGGGTGCACATATCCTCGTAATTGTTATATCCTCTTGCTATGTTGATCTCTTTATTATATAATTACCTTTTGGTCTCCTTTTTACAGTTTTTGACTTAAATTGTGATTGGTCTGAAATAAATATGGCTACTCTTGCTCACTTTTGATTTCCATTAATGTGGAATATGTTTTTCCATCCCTTCACATTTAGTCTATGGCTGCCATGACCATTTTAAATGTGGCACTGAATATCTGCCTTTTTTTTTTTTTTTTAAGAAGTACAGATGTCACCCCTCACACCTCTATTCTGGGGCTGGCCTGGGCTGGCCAGCAGGGCTCCCTGGCTCGAGGCCATGTCTGAAGTGTTGTTGGACAATGTGAATCTGTGAGCCCTTGGTCTTTGGGGAAGTGGGGCACCCCAAGACACCCACAGTCTTGCGACAGTTTACGGCTCTGTGTGTGGCTGCTGTGAGGCAGCTTTGGGCGGGGAGGAAGGAGAGCAGAGCCCATCTATCCTGGTGTGGAAAATGCCCAAGAAAGTAAAGAAATGGTACAAAAAAATCATCATCTGCCCTGGTGCCATTTCTGTTAAAAAAAAAAAAAGAAAAAAATTCACTCTGAGTGTGGTTCTGTGCTTGAGGAGGATAGAAAATACCTGGAAAGACGAGCAAAGTGTTCTTATGTGGTCAGCGCTGGGAAGTGGGATGGGAGGCTTGGGAGCGTGTGGAAAGGAGGACGTGGGGTATTTTATTCTAGTTTATTTGGTAGAGCAAGTGATGAAAGTGAAGCTTGAGTGATCCGAGCAGCTCGGCCTGGCCATGGGTAGATGCCAGCATGTCCCGCCTCCCGCCTCCAGCTGTAGCTCTGTTTCTCAGTCACAGATGAGACAGGTGGCGTGAGGCTGTGGGCGGAGGAGGGGCAGCTCGGTGTCCCCAGCACGTGATTGTCCAGGCTGCTCTTGGGCCAGCCTGAGGGAAGGAGGGGAGGAGAGCTGGGAGGGTGCACAGTGCATCCCCCTTCCCCGCCCTGGGACTGAGGTGAGCCCAGGCTGCTGTCAGGATGGAGGAAGATGCCCTCAGGAAGGAGGAAGAGGCCGGTGGAGTTTGGTCAGCAGCCAGCGTGATCTTTCCCACAGGGGATACGCAGTGCGCCAACTCGCAGGAAAAAACTCTGCTTTAGTTTTAAAATTTTGCTCATTCCGTTTATGGTGCTGGTCATGCTAAGATTTGGATATTGTTGGTAGGAATCAGTGTCAATTGCATACAGTTGACTCTTGTACAACACAAGCTTCAGCTTTGTGGGTCAACTTATATGTGGATTTTTTCAGCCAAACTCTGGGAGAAAATACAGTGTTCTGCCACGTGAAACTCATGTCGGAGGGCTGATTCTTTGTACACGCAGAAAATACAGTGTTCCTGCCATGTGAAACGCGTGTCGGAGGGCCGACTCTTTGTACACGCAGGTTCGGCAGGTCGACCTGTGGGGCTTGAATGTGCCTGGATTTGGTGTCCATGGGGTCCTGGAACCGACTCCCTGAGTCCAGCGAGGCTGGCCCCGGGACCGGCTCCCTGAGGACAGCGAGGCCGTTTCTAGTAGCAGGTGGTTTATTTTGTGTTTTCCCCTGGCTCCACACCCCATTCTCAGAGACACGGCTGTCACAGTGGGACCAGCTGGAGCAGGGGAAGAGTGGAGGGCAACTGGTAGAAGTGGCCGTGGACTCTCTTAGGAACGAGAACCGTGGCACCTACCGTAGACGAAGATGTTGTTGGTATGCGCTCTTCTCGTGTTGGTCTGGGGCATGCAGTGGCCGTGGGCTGGTGTGGTCCACAGCCCCGGGCTCCGTGGTGCCTGACCCTGAAATCCCATCCGGTGCTGTGTCACCTCGGGCCAGCTGTCTCCTGAGGGGAAGGGAACAGGGAACAGCCCTCCCTGCGTAGCCTGCCCAGCACCACCCACCCCCAGGACCTCCAGTGTTGACCCTGCTGGGGGCTCCTCTCTCCTGGGGGGACCTTGTCCCAACAAGAGGACTCCACGGGCTGCAGGAGGTGTCGAGCTATTTTCTCTCCTGGAACTGGGTTGCTGGCAGCTCCCAGATGCAGGAGGAAAGTTTCAGAAGTGCCTTCATAATAAGAAATTGTTGACGTGAACTTTGGACAGCAAACACTGCTTACATTTCCTTTTCCGTTTTGATGCGTTAATGGTGTGTGGCAACACCGTGACACACGGGGATGCGGGTGATGGGTGACCCCCCCGCAAGGGGGCCATGCACCTGTTTCATAATAAGAAGGCATGCTTCTCTTACTGCAAATAAAAACTTCAATGGTTTTCTGCCAGAAAGACCCTGTCCTTTATGTAGGATATATAGAGGATCATTTGGCAAGGGATTGAGGATTTGGGGTTAAACTAAAAATAAATTAATTTCATTTTATAGCACTCTGAACCCATTTGAGTTCATTATTCATTGAGAATTTGAATAGCACACACTGTTCTGACTTCTGATTTCCCCCTAATGAACAGCATTTGCTGTAACATGACAAAACCCTGAGTCTTAGAATTACTGGGTAATGTGGAAAAAGGCAAAGTTGGTTCTCTGTTGTTTTACTTTAAGGAAATGATATTATTTTGCAGCCACTTAGTTTTCTCCTTTCCAATAAGAAAAATTGCTTTTTTACTACCTGAAAATTCGTGAAGGTCAAGGGGACACAGGCTACAGTGCATTAAAAGCCACCATCAAATGTGGACGTGGACCCAGTTTCCCCCTGTTCTCTCCCACCATCAAATGTGGACTTGGACCCAGCTTCCCCCTGTTCTCACCAACCATCAAATGTGGACATGGACCTAGCTTCCCCCTGTTCTCGCCAACCATCAAATGTGGACATGGACCTAGCTTCCCCCTGTTCTCGCCGACCATCAAATGTGGATATGGACCCAGTTTCCCCCTGTTCTCTCCCACCACCAAATGTGGACGTGGACCCAGCTTCCCCCTGTTCTCGCTAATCATCAAATGTGGACGTGGACCCAGTTTCCCCCTGTTTTCTCCCACCATCAAATGTGGACGTGGATCCAGTTTCCCCCAGTTCTCACCCACTATCAAATGTGGACTTGGACTCAGTTTCCCTCTGTTCTTGCCCACCAACAAATGTGGATGTGGACCCAGTTTCCCCCTGTTCTCTCCCATCATCAAATGTGGATGTGGACCCAATTTCCTTTTGTTCTCGCCACCATCAAATGTGGACACGGATTCAGTTTCCCTTTGTTCTTGCCCACTTTGTCACAATGGCTCATTTCACAATCACTCAGGAAAGGAAGAAACATTATTTTTAATAGGCAATTCCGTAACGTCACTCCATCCTCAAGTGGAACATTTGTGAACAGTAGCAAGTATTGATGTGTACACCTCTGCAACCCAGCAGGAATCAATGCTTTTTATTTATGAATGGATGGTCATCGGATGGCCAGAGGGATTCCCTGTGAATTGCGGGGGTCCTCATGCCTGCTTGTGAGTGACATGCACATGGCGAGGGCTAGGGAATCTCAGTCTCTTTGATTCGAGTAGTGACATCGTTTACGCAAGGCAGGTGGATGACTCTTTGAGCTTGGCATGCTCCTGGGTGGCACAGCACAGCTGACATGGAGTGGGGCAAGGGCTTGTTCCACGAGTTTCTGTGTTTTTGTTGTGGTGGTTGTTGTTATTTTTTTAGAGATGGAGTCTCTCTCTGTCACCCAGGCTGGAGTGTAGTGGCACGATCCAGGCTCACTGAAAGCTCCGCCTCCTGGGTTCACGCCATTCTCCTGCCTCAGCCTCCCGAGTAGGTGGGACTACAGGTGCCCGCACCACGCCCTGCTAAATTTTTTGTATTTTTAGTAGAGAAGGGGTTTCACAGTGTTAACCAGGATGGTCTCGATCTCCTGACACTGTGATCCACCCGCCTTGGCCTCCTGAAGTGCTGGGATTGCAGGCGTGAGCCACCGTGCCTAGCCTGTTTTTGTTTTTTTGAGACGGAGTCTTGCTCTGTCGTCCAGATTGAAGTGCAGTGTCATGATCTAGGTTCACTGCAACCTCCACTCACTGCAACATCTGCCTTTCAGTTCGAGCAATTCTCTTGCCTCAGCCCCCCTAGTAGCTGGGATTACAGGCATGTGCCACCATGCCTGGCTGATTTTTGTATTTTTAGTAGAGACAGGATTTTGCCATGTTGATCGGCTGGTCTTAAACTGTTGACCCCATGTGATCCGCCCGCCTTGGCCTCCCAAAGTGCTGAGATTACAGGGATGGGCCACTGCACCCGGCCCTGTGTTTGACTCTTAAATCTTCTTTTTCTTTTTAATATTTCTGTTTCTGGACGGCCACTCAGTGGATATGGAGGAAGAGTTCACAGATGTCCGTATTACATTTGTTTCTTAAATTAGCCTCCCTTGAACACTGCTATAGGGTACAGACGCATGAAGGGCTGAAAGGGTGGTTGCGTCCCAGTAAGTGTGAGCGTGGAGCTGGTGTGTGAGACCCCGGTGCCGGTGAAGGCACCCGTGTGAGATGGCCTGGGATGGGGGTGTGCAGAGCCCTGACCGTGGCACACACCCTTCAGCTTTGATGTTTCAGGCCATTGCTCTGGTCATCAGTGAGCAGGAGGTCTAACAGCAGTGATATTTATCACTAGCTGTGTTGACCAATGTGTTAGGAGGGTGAACCTGTTTGACTTAAGCTGTTTGATGGGTTTGCATTTAAATAGACAACTGGTGACCTGGTGCCTGGACACTTACTCTGTGACCTGCCCCACGTGACTTCTCCCTCTGCTATGCATTAGATGAGATGGGTGTGTTTAGGGTGGTGTGGCCCTAGACTGGAATGCATTAGAAGTACAATCCCTGCCTCACCCCAGATCTGCCCCACCCCAGTGTGACTTTTGGAGGTGGAGGCCCAGAATCCTTCACCTGCCCTCCAGGTGGGCCTGAGGATGCTGAGGTTTCAGAGCGCTGCTTTGCTAGCACTCCGGCAAGTCCTGCTTAAAGAGGCCAGGATCTGAAATGGCAGGTTACCAAATTGTATAGCAGAAAAATAGAAACGTTTCCTTAGAATGGGTGTAGGAAGAAAAATGATTTCCTTCACCATACCTGGAAAAGATTTCTAATTAGCACGCACTATTTTTAATTATTAGTGGTCTCCTGTATTTCTTATCTTTTTTTTTTTTTTTTTTTTTTTTTGATACACGGTCTCACCCTGATGCCCAGGCTGGAGTGCAGTGGTGTAATCTTGGCTTCCTGCAACCTCCGCCTCCTGGACTCAGGTGATCCTCTCACCTCAGCCCCCTGAGTATCTGGGACTACAGGCACGATACCACACCTGGCTGATTTTGGGATTTTTTTTTTTTTTGTAGAGATGGGGTCTTGCTATTTTGCCCAGGCTGGTCTCAAATTCAAGCATTTGTCCTGCCTCAGTCTCCCAAAATGCTTCTGTACCCCTGACCCAACAAGGAAGGACAAGAGATGTGAGCCACACTCCTGGCCTCCTGTCTTTCCTTGTTGAAGCAGGGATGTGGAAGCACTTGCCACAGCTGACTTGAGTATATCTCGTTTTGTTTTGTTTTCCTCACGGGTAACCTGGCAGTGCTGTGCACCAGTGCTGCTGGCCAGCTGTTTTTTGATGGACTGGCAGAAAATCAAACTGAGACACGGGTTCCTTTCTCCCTGGGTACTGACCAGATGGGAAAGGAAGGACGTTATCTGAGTATCATCTTCATGAAGGCTGGTGGGGAAACGTCAACTTTAAGGTGCCTGGGATCTAAGGCATGGAACCCAGAGTGCAGCAGAACATAGGGGATGTAGCCTTGGGAGCAGAGACGTGCGGTGCCCTCGTTCCTGGCGGGTTCTGAGTGCAAGAAAAGGTTAGTGAACCAGCCGAGGTCACGGAGCAACCTGCCAAGACCTGCCTGGATGTATGGCTGGTGTCCGTGCTGGCCCCCAAACTGCCCATTTGGGGATTCCTTGCAGTTTCAGATCTACCTAGGGGTCCGGAGAGTGTCCAAACCATGACCTCAAAGAACGAGGTGTTGCCTTGAGATCCTCCAAGGTGAGGGTAGGAATTTTTTTTTTTTTTTTGCAATTAGCAATAATTTGTTGTGAATGATCTTGGACCTATTTTCACTTCTTTGTATAGGAAGAGAGACAGAATAAAAAGTCTCAATGTGCCAGATGCCATGTAATGAAGTCATGGGGTTAACATTGTTGATTATTACATAACATCACATTAATTGGAACATATTCACACGTGTCCACAGCGTGTGCGTGTGCCTAGTTCGATGAGCACGTTGGGTTGGGGTCGCTGCTGGTTCTTGCAGCCCCTCTGGGTGGTGCTTTCTCTGTGACTTGCCCAATACCATTGCTGCTGCCTCTGTTGGAGTTCAGCCTTGACCGGCCTTGCTGCCACCAGGTTCTCGGAGCCTGTGCACCCTCTTCCCCGAGTGCCCCCTCTACCCCGCATACACCTTCTTCCTAGGGCACACCCTGGTCTCCGTGAGCACCCTTGTCCTCCGTCCTGTCCACCCGGGGTCGGCTGTGTGTTTCTACTCAGCCCATGCCCGCCTCTTGCTGTGAGCTCAGTTTATTGAGGTGCGGTGAGAAACCAACAGAGGGGAGCAGTGTCCTAGCCTGTCAGGGCAGGAGGGAGCCTTGGGCATCTCTTCCGCAGCTCTGGCGACCCACCCTTCGCGATGTAGTGCTGGGGAGAGAGGTGAGTTCTAAAGGTAAGACCGCCGTGATTTCCTGAGTCTAAATTACCTAACACTGGGTCATCTGCCGTGTCGCCTCATCGAAGGCACCTCTAGAGACAAAGCAAAGCCTCTGGTGGCCGTGGGCGGGGTGGCCATGCCTGTCTGCGGGTTCTGTACAACCTACTCGGAGCCCCTCCAGCCATGGGGATGTTCAGGCACTTGCCGCCTGTGGGAGGTGTGCGTTAGCCGCGTGATAGGTGCGGACGCCTGGAGGGAAAGGCACAGGCCCACAGGCGTGGTGAGTGTGGGAGATTTAGCCGCCTGGGGATGTGTGGAAGGACGGGCACAGGACCACAGGCATGGCGAGTGTGGGAGAAAGTGCACAGAGTGCCCAGCAGATGCTGTGTGGTCAGCGGAAGCCGTGAACACAGGCCGGGCTCGGGAGACACATTTGGAAATACACTTTAAGCAACATCAATGGATAATGCTGCGATTTGGTCTCCTCCCGTGGTCCAAAACACATTCTAGAGATGCCGCTGCTTTGTGTGTACCTGAGACAAGGGTCTAAATGTATTAGGGCCTTGATGTAATCTGTAAGACAGGCACAAAATGCCTATTTCAAAGAGGCACTGAACAAGAAAGCGTGCTCTATTCAGTGCAATGAAAATGCTTCATTGTCACAAGCAAAGTAAAATGCCTCCAAGGCGAGCTTGCCATGTGTTTAATGACCCTGGACACGAGCCTCCTAAACCTGCGAGAAAGTGCTTCCAGCGTGGCTTCATGCAGTGGTTTCATGCAGTGGCTTCAGTGAAGAATGTGCATATGTGGCTGATACCGAGAGCTGCGCAGCACCCTCCTGACCTGACGGGTGCCCGTGTGTGGACCGTGAGCCAGGCAGCACCCTCCCGACCTGACGCATCCCCATATGTGGACCCTGAGCCGGGTATCCTGACCTGACAGATCCCCATGTGTGGACCATGAGCCGGGCAGCACCCTCTTGACCTGACGGGTCTCCTTGTGCCCATTGTGGGACCTCCATCAGTCAAACAAGTGACACGCGTCAAACTGAATGCAGGGAGGAGGGTCCAGGATTGCATGCAGGCTCCGTGTCTCGTCCTTCTGAGGCCTTCTGGGAAGCCAGGAGGGCAGTGGGGTCTTTTGTGTGTTTCCTCCTGGTGGCTGTGAATTTGTAGCAATGGCTTTTTGCAAAAGGGCCTGGAGGCGGAATCAGAGCCTGTCTTGGAAAGGATGACACCTTCACGGGCACCTCTTTCCGCCTCTCCAGTGCTCCTGTGATTTTCAATATGTGCACCATGCAGACTTCAGCCTGTTGGTGTCTTGGGGGAATAGATACCAGGATTGTTCCAATGTCTGCAAACCTGAAACAGGAATTTCTCTGCATTAAGTTGGTCACCAAAATGGGAAGTAAGTGGAGAGGGGAAGGAACTTCTTGATCTCGTCGGCTCTTTTCTTGAAACTCACAGTCAAACTTTGTCAAATTCTAGATGATGGTGCTTCAGGCGATGCATTTATGTATGTTGTGTCTTGTTTTCTGAGTATGGTGCTTCGAGAATGTAAATATTAAGGTGAAATTGCCATGCACAGTTGAATTGGCACCATAATTTGACTCTCTGTAAAGCTTTTTGGTTTCCTGTTAGAGTGACTTACCATTTTTTGAGTTAACTGAAGCAAACTCTGCTGTCAGCATGAAGGAGCCACTGTATAGTTAGGACGTCCAATTAAATAGAATTCTCCTAAATAGAGCGTGTTCTTTTCATAAATTTTAAAAATTCATTTATTCATCAAACACATATTGAGTACTTATCACCCTGGTTGCTAGTCACTGTTCATATATATTTTTAAGGAATTACTTCCACCTAGCTCTGAAATAACATTGCATTTAGAATTTAGCACAGAGGTGATTAAGCATGAATTTTCTCAGCAGTCTTGTTTTCATTTTTACTTGAGAACATGTTCTCAGACTCGGTGCCCAGCTGACATTACCGTGCATTGCCCGAGGCACACACCTGGCAGGGCTGTGTCTCTGGGGCTTTAGAGCAGGAAGGAAGGGCTGCCAGGTGTCTGGCCCTTCCATGTTTCCCTGGGGGAAGGATTAGGCCTTGGGCAGGAGTCTTGGCTTGTCTTACTGGATTAGCTGGTGTCATTCAATCAGCTCTGCCTTAGTGTTAAGCTCTGGACTGACTCTGACCTCTGAGTGGCAGAGGAGAGGATGGCGATTTAGAATCAGTCATGCATACCGGGGCACCCAGCGGGTCTCGGATAAAAAGTGGTGGCAATTGATCACTTGCCTTTTTGGGAGAACTGTGTGGATTGACTCAGACCTTTTTCTTTTCATTTTATCTTGAGACTTTGTAGAAGCAAAAATGCCTTTAAAAAAATTAAATGATGGGCTTTTGTAATGTTTGCGTCTCCCCAAGATTCATAAGTTGGAATCGTCACCCGCGAGGAGATAGTGCTAGGAGGGGGAGCTTTGGGCGGTGAGGAGGTCGTGAGGGTCTCATAAATGGGATTTGTGCCCTCAAAAAAGGGACTACAGAGAGCTCCCTCGCTCCTTCCACGGTGTGTGGACCCAGTGAGAAGGCGCCATCTATGAACCAGGAAGCCCTCACCAGGCAAACCTGTCAGGCCTTGACTATGGACTTCCCAGCATGAGACTGAGACTGAGAGCTGTGAGAAATGAACTTGTGTCGTTCGCCAGCCCCTGCTCAGCCTGTGGTGTGTTGTTAGAGCAGCCTGGGTGAACGAAGGCAGGTCGTGAATTTTCTGTCATACTATCTGGCTTCAGATACTTGCTAGGGAGATTTCACCATCTTACCCAGGTGGGACTGTCTGGAATCAGACGTTCCGTTACGATTTGACCTTGTTCTTGCCCCACGCCTGTGCTGTTCACACCTCCAGGTGTCTCGGCTGCCCACGGCCCCTCCAGACGTTTCTGATTCGGGGTGTGGTGCTGGTTGCGGCCGCGCCGTCAGTGACCAGGAGTAGGAGCTCACGCCCCTCATGAACCAGCAGCCACACCCGGAAGCTGCCGAGAAAGCGTTTGACTGAAGGTGATCGCGCCTCAAGACTGAAACTTCCTGTTTACAGGGAATGGAGGTGCATAGTAGGGAATTTCATGATGGCCCTAGAAACAGATGCCTCTGGGGTAGGGGATATTCTGCAGGACAACGGCCCTGGACTCTCGAAAATTGAAGATCACAAATAAAAGCATGCGAGGCTGTCCCTGACGAAGACGAGGAAGGAGAATCATTCCGTGCAGTGTGTGGTCCGGATAGAAAAGACGTTTTCGGGACGATTGTGCTACCTGAACATAACCTGGATAGCAATGCTCTGAAATCGTTCTTGTCTGCTGATGATGGCAGTGCGGCTGCAGAGGGGCCCTTATTCCTAGGGAATGTCTGCCTGAGGACTCGGTGAGACAGCAGGAGCCTCTCACCTTCAAGTGGCTCCAGAGGAGAAACAAATCTGTCTCTCTGTCTGATCTACAGAGGGGGTGAGAAAGCAAATCTAACGACACGTTAGCAGTTGTTGGAGCTCCACGTGGAGAAAACTTGACCACTCATTGTACTGTTCTTCCACTTTTTAAATATGTTTGAACATTTTCATAATGAAAATGTGGGAAAGTAAAAATAAATCTGGGAATTAGAACAGAAGTGAGCCCAGCCAAGCGCTCTTGGGTTCAGCCGGGAAGAGCCAATGGTCCGTTGGTGTTCTCTTGACTCGTCGTGGGGATTTCCTCCTCCTGGGTTCACCACCTAGTTTTCCTTGTGATAGTTGTTTTATACATAGCTATGAGCATAGGTGATGCTGAAAACACACGTTTAGTGTGGTTTGTCATTAAGAATTTGGAGAACTGGCTAAAGAAACCACTTGTGCAGATTTGAGATGAGCACTGCCTGCCTCAGCGTCTGTGGTAACAGCTTCATTTGGGTGCAGAGCTTGGCAGAGGTTTGAGTGACCCTGTCTCGATGGTCCTGTGTCAGAGGACAAGGTTAAACGTCACCACCGAGGGCCCTGTTGAGCCTCTGGGCCGGAAGTAACCTCCCCCGGGCTGGTGAGGCAGCCTCTGGGGGCCTTTCCTGACAAAGCCCTTCACTGAGCTTCAGTTTGGCCACCTCTGCCCTCACCTCCCCGACTGCAGGGCCTCGAGGTCTCACCACCTCCAGCCTGAGCGCCCAGTGCCCAGGGGCAATTTCCTGCCTTCCCTGGGGGCTCAGGATGCCGGCTCCCGGGGCAGTGTCCGCAGCTGGGCCCCTCCTCCTGGGCTGGGGGTAAGGCTGGGCACCGCCTCCTGCTATGTCCCACTGGCCACTTCACGACAGCTGCAGCCCACACTGCGTGGCCGCTCCTGCTTCTGTTGGATGAGGAGATGCAGGCCTTCACCGAGGCTTCCCGGCCTTGCCCCTGCTGGCCCCAAGACTATGCCGCTTCCCCCTGCCCAGCCCCTGGTCTCTGTACAGTGTCTGTCCAGGATGTCTGTCCATCCGTCCTTGACATTCTATCCAGACGCGGCCACTCTCATCCTAGTCTGTGAGGGGTGAGCAGAGCCCAGGTGCGGTCGATGTGGAGACGCTGATGGACTTCAGGGTGCAGGGAAGTGAGTTCCTTCATATCCACAGCCTCTGCGCAGCCAGCTGGGAGCGCACCCCATTCACTGGTGGATGTGCCTTGTTTTTTAGCCCAATCGCCTACATTAGGTCAGACAAGTCACAGTTGCCTGCGTTTCCGGCTTTCGTGACCGTCCGCCTCCCTCCTCTGCCTGGGGCTGAATGGTGGGGTCTGTCGTGGGTTCGTGGGAGCCTCTGTTCTTGTGAGGCCACCAGGGACTGTTATCCAGGCTGATTCCATAGGAGGAGTTTGGGGTGAGCTCCTGAGCGAGAGTTGGGAAGACTGACGTCTGCGTAAACCTTGCTTGTTCGTGGTTATTCCTCTTAGTCTTCTTAAATTCTGAAAAATTGGGGGCCAGTTTGAAATAAGGATTTAGGTATGGATTGGTGAGGAAAGAACGTTAATCTGATTGAGTTTACGTTGTGTGTGATAATTTTATGCTACCCTCGGGAAGAACTGAAGATGTTGACAGTGTTGTGAGAATCATTTCTTTTTTTTTTTTTTTTTTTTTTTTTTTGAGACGGAGTCTCGCTCTGTCGCCCAGGCTGGAGTGCAGTGGCCAGATCTCGGCTCACTGCAAGCTCCGCCTCCCGGGTTCACGCCATTCTCCTGCCTTAGCCTCCCGAGTAGCTGGGACTACAGGCGCCCACAACCGCGCCCGGCTAATTTTTTGTATTTTTAGTAGAGACGGGGTTTCACCGTGGTCTCGATCTCCTGACCTTGTGATCCGCCCGCCTCGGCCTCCCAAAGTGCTGGGATTACAGGCGTGAGCCACCACGCCCGGCCGAGAATCATTTCTTTCTTTCTTTCCTTCTTTCTTTCTTTCTTTCTTTCTTTCTTTCTTTCTTTCTTTTCTTTTCTTTTTTTCTTTTCTCTTCTCTTCTCTTTTCTTTTCCTTTCTTTCCTTCCTTCCTTCCTTTCTTTCTTTCTTTCTTTCTTTCTTTCTTTCTTTCTTTCTTTCTTTCTTTCTTTCTTTCTTTCCTTCCTTCCTTCCTTCCTTCCTTCCTTCTTTCTTTCTTTCTTTCTTTCTTTCTTTCTTTCTTTCTTTCTTTCCTCTTTCTTTCTTTCCTCTTTCTTTCTTTTCTTTTCTTTTTTTTTTTTTTGATGGAGTCTCACTCTTGTTGCCCAGGCTGGAGTGCAATGGTGTAATCTCAGTTCACTGCAATCTCTGCGTCCTGGGTTCAAACAATTTTCCTGCCTCAGTCCCCCAGTAGCTGAGATTATAGGCGCTCACCACCATGCCCAGCTAATTTTTTGTATTTTTGGCAGAGATGGGGTTTTGCTTTTGAGGAGATTGTTCATTAAGTATTAATTGGTGGCCTGCCGTTGAACTAATGTTAGTGTAGTACTGACATCATCAGCCACGGCAGAAACTTACTTGGCATCCCTGGAAAAGAGGGCAGGGAAGCATAGTGCCCTGAAACCACCTCATTCTCCAGTGCTACTTCCAACTCTGAGCTGATGGTCATTATGAGTGGATCTGCCCTGAACAAGTAGTTTAGTGCAGCTGCCTTGGACAGGCAGGTTAAAAGTAACAAACCGCCACAAAACTCACCTAATAAAATGTCAAGAGAGACATGGGGCGCCAGGAAGGGGTGAGGCCTGTCTCCCTGTGTACCATTTGTGTGGAGCCTCAGTACCTAGGACACAGCGTTTACGCAGAGGCCCAGGTTTTTATTAGCATTTCCCTGAATAAAATGTCACTTGTGAGCTGCGGACTGGGAAGCTTTTTCTGATGATTAGGTTTTATAATGTGGGATCATCAGTAGGCAAAGTGGATCTGAGGGCTGTAGGATCTGGAGACTGTCCAGGGCGGCTTTCTGGGGATGACAGGCTTGTCTCGTCAGCAGTCAAGACACCAAAGAGAGTCTTTCTGAGAATAAAAGAAAGAAGCTTTTAAAGAAAAAAGCAGTTTCTCTCTCTGTTTGGGAGTTGAGTGCATTTTCCTACATTTATTCGGAGATGTTCCTTGGTTCCCACCATGTGCTATCGCCCCGCTATGGGGTAGGGTCACCCCACCGCGTACGTAACCCAGGAAAACTCCTCTGCAGTGATTTCAGAGGCTGTGTGCATTTCTCTTGCCTCAATGGGTGGAGTGAGTTTTTCTTCCTACTTTTTTTAGTCAGTTTTCTTAATCTAGCGTACCTTGCGTAGAGAGCAGTCCACCTGTAACCAGTTTGTTCCTGGAGGTGCTGCAGTGACCTTGGTTACGCGTGGGCCCCGTGGCTCAGGATGGGTCGAGGAAGGAGTGTGTGTGTGAGCAGTGGGCACTGGCCAGAGGCAGGGGAAGTGTGGCCACTTGTGGCTTAAACTCCCCCCATGCGCTCTACTGCACCGCTGGGACGTGAACACTCTCGCCCTGGACGTTTTATCTGAATGCTCAGTGCCCAGGCTCTTGGGTACACAGGCGGCCCCGGGGTTTATTTGAAAAAGGTGTCATGAACAGTGAAGTAACCCACGTGCCTAAGCTTTGATTGACATGAAGGAACGTAGAGGCTGCTGAAATCCTGGTCATTTTAGAACAAAGTATTTTATTAACAGTTTTCTAAAAGAAAGAAATCGTTAAAAAATTGATCCCTGTTGAGGTAGAAGGATCTCGTCCTCATGCTTCTCAGTTCTTTCCAGAATCAGCTTCCAGTTCAGCTGCACAACAGGTTCTGCTGGTGGCTGGAGCAGCCCAGGCAGGTGCTGTTGGGTCTGAGTTCACACTGGTGCCCGTGTGGTCTCCAGTTATGGTGTGGGCTGTGGGGTCTGAGTTCACAGCATTGCCCATGTGGTCTCCAGTTACGATGCTGGCCGTGGAGTCTGAGTTCACACTGGTGCCTGCGTTTAGAACGTGAGTTTGACGTTACTGTGGTAAGGGGTATCCTACACGTCATAATTCCTAGTCAATATCGGGTATTTAGTTAAAATAGAGTCAAGTATAGAGAGGCATTGGCCCCTCTGGCGAAAGGGCAAGGCACGGTGCTTTAGGTCCAGGTCCCCAATATCAACTATGAAAATAAAACGTTGTCAACTCCAATTGCAGCCCTGTCCTCAGCGGGTCATTGTTTATGCTAACAATTATAAACAGCGTGAACTTGCTGTCCTGAGAGGCAACACACCCTTCATTCTCTCTGCAGTGCAGCTGCCTTGGTGGATGGAACATGCCCCTCCTCCCTCCCTCCACCCTCCTCTCTCCTTCTCTCCCTCATCCTCTCTCCCTTCCTCCCCCCTCCTCGCTCCTTCCCTCCCTCCTCCTCTCTCCCTCCCTCCCCCCTCTCCTCTCCCTCCCTCCCCCCTCTCCTCTCCCTCTCTCCTCTCCTCTCCCTCCCTCCTGCTTCCTCTCTCCCTCCCTCGTTCTCTTCTCTCCCTCTCTCCCCCTTCCTCTCTCCCTCCTTCCCCCCTCCTTCTTCCTGTTTTCTTTCACCATTCTCCCTCCACCTTCTCTCCTGGGTGAAGGGCAGAAGAGAAGAGACCTCTGGAATCTTGTGCTTCATCCAAGCAGCTTGGGGGCAGCATCAACAGCTGCAATTTGGCTGCCCCAGCAGGTGCCTCAGGGCAGCCTTTCTAATGGGAGTCCTGGAATCATGTCTTTCCTTAATGTGCCCTAAAGGCTGGAGGACATGAAGTGAAACAATGCTTCATGCTCAGTCCTGTGATTTTGTGTATTTATTGGACTTACTTTGAAATTAAACTAAATGATACCCAAGGTAGAGCATGAAAAAAAAGAAAAAACAGGCTATGGTGTTTGAAAAACAAACAAAACCGTTTGGTTTGTTGGTTTGTTCTTAGACCTTCATAGGCTCCTAGGTCACACGTTTCAGTTTCTCAGCGAGTGACATTCTCTGCGGAAGCCGTGTCAGCCTCTTGTTTGATGATGTCAGCCACAGCAGAAAGAAGCACTCCATAGGTCCTGTGCTCAGCACCTTGGCGTGAGCTCTTGCAATCTTCTGTTCATCCTCATCACAGCTCTGTGCAGTGGGCGTCCTCCTGATCCCGGTGGGAGGATGGAGGATGGAGGCGGAACGGTGAGTGACAGCAGGATCACATGAGGGGTCTCTCCCGAGGTAGAGAGGGGAACCGGCCCAGAATCTCAGTGCCCATTACGTCCTTCCTACTCCTCCTCTGCCTCTCTGTGACTGACTCAGGCTGCAGGGACAGATGTGAGTATGTGCAGAGTGTGTGTGCACCACTGGGGGTGTGTGCTCATATTGGCAGGGAGGGATGTGAGTGTGTACAGAGCGTGTGTGCACACCTGGGGATGTGTGCTGGCATTGGCAGGGACAGATGTGTACAGAGTGTGTGTGCACACCTCGGGGGTGTGTGCTGTTGGCATGGACAGACGTGAGCGTGTACAGAGGAAGTGTACACACCTGGGGGTGTGTGCTGGTGTTAGCATAGACAGACATTAGCGTGTACAGGGCATGTGTACACACCTGGGGGTGTGTGCTTATGTTGTTTTGTAAGCAGCAAATACGTGGCCCGATGCTTCTGGCGGCCCTGCGCCCGTGCTGAGTCCGTCAGTGGCTCTCGGGTTGGGGTCTCCATCTCCCCACACAGCACTAGAGTGTCTTGAGGTTTCAGATTCTTCCTCTCCGGTTACTTGGGCCTCCTCAGACCGAACATCAGAACCAGCCAACTGCAAACTACAAGAACATTCAAATGCATCTTCAGTAGAGAAAACAAAAGCAATTGGAATAATTTTCCAACATGACCCCGTGGTTAAGCCGTTAGATACTCCAGCTAACAGATTGAGTCACTTTAAAATTCACACCAATTAAAATGGTTGTGAGAGTTGCAGAGCTTTACCGCTAAACCTTGAAATAATTGAAGAGTTCTGCTCCACTTGCTTACAAACTGGGGTTGGGGATAACTTTCAGTCCAAAGTAGTAACCTTCTAAATCCAGCTTAGATGCGAGGCTCCCACTCACACAGGAAGAGAGAGAGACCCTTGATTATTCTCCTGTTTCAGATACTTTGTCATTTTTTTTGTATCCTGATCATCACTTCTGCTTTTCCAATTCAAACTAAAGGGAGTTTAGTTCTGTTTTGGAGAAGCTGTGGTTAGTGGTTTCTTTTCATGGTTTGCTTAATCTCTTAAGTCTGGCACTTACATTTATCCAAATGGACTTTTCTTTAGTAAGACGGTGCCATAGCCCAGGGCTTCTCCCTCCATATCTGCTCCCCAGGAGGCCCCCTAGGAATGGGCGCTAGAGATCCAGCCCCTCTCCGTGTGCCATTTTCTTTGAGTCTAATGTAGGTTTGGCTCAGAGAAGAAAAGAGGCCTCCGGGTTAGGTGCCTCTGACTGCTTGCTTGTGAAATGTTTAATGATAAGGCGACTTCCAAACTAATTTTACACATTAATAGTTGTAACTTAAAGTATCACTGCAGTCATAAGAACAAGAAACACTCCCATAAAGTAGATAGGCAGAAAAAAGCCATAAAAGTTTAATAAAGTGCAAATAAAGTGGTGTTGTAAGAATGTACAGTGGGAAATGTTCTCAGTCCAGCCAGATCGGCTGTGGCGTCCTCCTGTAAATACATTCAGCCACGTGTGGCCCTGATCGCAATCAGTACTGTGAATTGTGATCCAGAATGTTCTTGGGGGCCGATACCTGGACTGTGCCAGCAGCTGAGTCTGATTGGACGTCACGGCGGTGATGTGCTAGGCGTGGCCAGCTGGGCCGAGGGGTGGCCACCTGTGCACTAGCCACGTGCAGCTGTTATTCTTGTGATGGAGTTGCACGGGGCGTGGCCTGTCCACCTGGGCTACTTAGAGTACCGGGAACCCAACCTCTGGTGGGTGCCTCCCGACATGGGAGCTGTCTTTTTTATCCAGGGCCCTCTGGCGCTGCAGACCCTGAGTGCACGGGGAGGCAAAGGAGGGCTCTGCTGGGCCATGGAGGTCCCCAAGCAGGTGGTCACTCATTGCTTGTGACCATGTGGTCCAAGGCCTGTGAGTTTATTCCCGGGGTCTGTGTGAGCGAGGTTAACCAGTTCACAGCTGGGCACTTACCCCTTACACAGGTGATACTAGTTAAAGTGGAATCTATATTAGCTCGCACCGGAGCGTGTGAGGAGCTGGGAGGGTGGTGAGGCTTGGCCCTAGCACTGGAGCCCGGGCTCCTGACTTTCTGCGTGTTGCTGTTGCGGGGCCATCAGGGCCGCTGTGGGTCCTGAAGACAGTAGGTGCCATATGGACCAGGGGATGCGGAAGCCTCTAGAGGCTGTGGGAGGCAAGGAGACAGTTGCTTCCCCAGAGCCAGCCCTGCCGACACCTCGACGTTAGCTGGTGGGACCTGTTTTGGATTCCAGCTTTCAGAAATGGGAGAAAATAAGTCAGTGTTTAGGACGCTAAATTTGGGGTGATTTAGTGGAGAAATAGAAAACCAGCCCACGAAGGTGCACGCATTGAAATGTGCTGTGTCCAGGTGTTCACAGTGGCATGAGGGGGATGGCGTCAGGGTTCTGGGAACTGTGCAGTTTTACTGAAGGAAGGGGGCTCGCCACGCCTTTCCTCATGTAACTGAAGGTATGTATGCCTGCCACACTGCCCAGGAGACAGGGACTAGAATTCTGACTTTATTTCTTATGGGAACCAAGGTCAGAACACGGTGAGGGCTGAAACGAGCTTCCTACAGCCTGAACTGGGCAGAGGAATCACAAGTAGTTTGTGTTTTTCTACACAGACCTGTCTTTTCAGGTTTTGTTAAGTTCTGGAAAAAGGGAGAAGCCAGGCACACCTCGGCGACGGACAGTGTTTCTGGAGGTGGTGTGGCTTCAGCCTGAATGTGGCCGTGTGGCTGGGAGGCTCAGAAACTGCCCTCCAAGAGCACTCATCTGTTCCTTATTGCACTAATACCTCATTTACAGAAATCCACAGAAATTACAGAGCTGTGCGGGAGGCCTCTGGTCTGGATGGCTTTGTGTGGACCGAGGTCACTGGGTGTTGTCCCAAGTGCTTATCCTGATCTGGCAGAGGCTCTGTTCCCAAATGATTATGCCACAGTTTCAGAGCCTATATCTGAGTGATAGTCTTTTAACTTTGGTGCATAAAAGCAAACAAAGTATGTCGAGAGTCTAAAAATCTGTTTAGTAGCATGGCTGTAAACTCATACATGGGGCATTGGGATGGAGTGAAAACCACCGTCACCTGGCGTGGACGCTGCGTGGTATTTTGTGTGGTGGCCTGCTCGTGCCTTGAGCTCCATCTGCAGTGTGAACAACAGCTGTGCATTTGAGAAATGTGGGCAGGTCAGCTTGCTCCTCCAGGGGCCTGCAGGCATGCGGGCGAGGGGCCTGGGATGAGGCCACGTCAGTGGGAAGGAGCTTGGTTGTGTCAGCAGATATGTCTGTCTTTACAGGCCCGCAAGCCCGCCAGAACCCAGTTTTCCTTTGGTCATCTAATGCCAGAAAAAAACCCATTTCTTAGAGATTATCGTAATTTATGTTAATGAACCATTTGACCATACATAAGATGTTATAAATGCATAAGGCTTTATAACTTGGCAGATGTATAACTCGCATGTTATGATTGAATCAAACTGTTGAAGATACTGGTTTCACTTGAAGATTTTTAGCATTTTATGGGCAAATCAAATGCCAGTAGCATTTTGAAGGAGTATGTTGGAATCGTAAATACAGTGGGACACTGCTGGGTCTCTGCGATGCTGGTGAGGTGTACGTGACCTCAAGCTCTTGGAGCTTACAAATAAGATTCCTAAACTGTCACACCTGCAGTGCTGGAAGTCAAAGTGGATTTCTGTAAAGGAGGTATTAGTGCAATAAGGAACAGATGAGTGCCCTTGGAGGGCAGTTTCTGAGCCTCCCAGACTCCCCAGGAGGAAGCGGAAGAGGGAGGCAGTTACCCACCAGAACCTGGATGGTGGAGCTGGGTTTGCTGGTGGCCCTGCGTGGCAGGTAATTACGTGCAATAAGGAACAGGTGAGCGCCCTTGAGGGCGGTTTCTCACTCTGCTTCGGAACTGCAAGTGGAAGACGCCCCAAAGTGGGGGTGGGGGGTGTGGTTGGTTATCCAATGGGGCCGGATTTGCTGTTGGCCGCTGTATGGCAGGTCACTGCGGGGAGCGATGGGAGGTGAATGGAGTGGAAATAGAGGATGCACCCTCCACAGCTACTGCTGGGATTTGGCTCTGGTAGCAGAGGGGGCATAGAGGGATTCCCATGAGGGGCAACACGGCCGGGGTCCCACGTGTGCTGGACACTGAGGTGTGGCTATATGTGATCTCAGTCTCCAAAGCTGTCCTGGGAAGTGGGTTCAGTCACCTTCCTTTCTCACATTTGAGAAATCTCGGGCTTACATCACAGCTGGGTGGGTTGGAACTAATGTCTCAGGCAGGACGTTGGCCCGAGAGCCCAGATCTTAACCCCCCCTGCTCTTTTCAGTTCACCAAGCTTGTAGAGAGGGGTGTGTGGTGGTGGGGGGTGGTTGAGAAACCAACACAGTAGAATGGGGGAAGGAAATAAACCAGGCAAGAGACACAGGCTGTGCTTGGGAGGTCTGCACGGGGTGTGGGTGGCACCTCTGGGCCTGTGAACCCTGTTCTGTGCTCTCGGCTTGCCCAACCTTGGCCCTCAGCCATATGCTGTGCACTTTAGGTGAAATCTCAGTCCCTCGAGTGATGCGGGCATCTTTTCTCCCTGGCTTTGCCTCTCCTTAAATCACGGAGTCTCAGTGGGGATGGCGGGGTGGTTGGTGGTCCATGGAATTTGCCCTCCACTTCCCCATCCTTGTCCTGTCCTGTCTGGCCTGTTACCTGTGTCTGTGTCTCTTCAGAGCCTGCAAATGAGTGGAGGCCACGGCAGCCTCTCGCTGATTGGCCTCTCAACTTTTTTATTCATCAGAATCGTGTTAAATGCTGATTCCTAGGTACCCCATTAGACTGTCTACGCCTGCCTGGCATGGGTACTTTGGGGAAGGTACAGAGGGTTGTTGGGCTGTTCCAAGAGGGAATTTGCATTTGTAGAATGTCAGCTGTGGTCTTTCCAGCACTCTACTTTCCACGCACACATGGCATTAAACCTGGAAGACCTCTGGGTGCTGTGCTGGTGAGGAAGCCCCGGCTGGACGAGGGGCTGCTGGGGCTCGGACTTGATTCCTGGGCTGGGGGCTGTGGGCTTATTCTCTTCAGTGGGTCTGCTGATGGGATGCCCTGGGAAGTCCTGCTGTGCACACGGGGAAGGTGCAGAGACACGCTCGGGAAATACAGACCATGGATTTAAAACTTCCTACTGGAATATCTTTTATGAGCAAAGTAATTTGCATCTAACTGTAGACAATCATTGCTTGAATAATTGATTTGTTTACCAAATTGTTCCTATGAACAGAATAAAGTTTTCATTCATGCCTTGTCTATAACGTAAATAGGAGCATTACCGCAACCTAAATTAGCTTTAAATTTTGTATCAGATTGCAGTCCAGATTACAAACGGCTGCTTGATAATCTAATTGATAAAACAGGAATTTAGTGCTTGGAACCCAGAGTGAAGGGAACAGAATTGCTTTGGTTTCTCAAAAGCGTGTGACTGAGGGGTGACCTGGGGTGAAGAGAAGTGGCTGGAGTCATTACACTCGAGGAGATGATCTGCCCCAGCCTTTCTCAGCTGTCTTCTGGATAAAACAAAAGGGCGATAAACAGAAAAATTCAGCACTGAGTTCATCTATTCCCTGAGCTTCTCATATGGTCATTAATGTGACTGGGCTGTATCTGTGAAGCCGTATAGAGGCACAAAGGAATTAGGCTAGAGTAAGGTGGCCGGCGACCTCTGGCGTCTGTGCCACGTGTCATTTCCTGAAGCCCTTTTGGGCGAAATGACAGTCGCAATGTCTGTTGTTCAGAGTGTAATCTCACGTATGAGATACAGATTTTAAACGATGGAGATTTTAAACACTAAAGCCAGAAAGCTTGGTGGGAGTGGCTGTCTTCCGAGTGGTTTTCTGTGCTGCCATGGACGAGGCGTGGATGTGTCATCCGTTGGTGAGATCCACTGGTGAAGGGGCTAAGCAAACCCTGGGGGGAGGGGGGTGAAACTACATCTCTTCTGGCATCCCTAGTAAATACGTTTTGTAAAACCTGTGAATTTGACCCTAACCCTGAGTGTTGAAGTCTGGTGCAGTGTCTTGAGCCCTCTTCTGCCTTGAGGGTGAGTGACTGTAAATGACCGATTCCTCAGTGATGAAAGTTCAAATTTAGCTTCCCTGAGGAAGCCAGACCTCAGTCACCCGTGTCTCCATTAACACTGCGGTTCCTACTCGGGTGGCTGCAAGTTTCCAGGTCCTCCTTGGAGACAGAGCCATGCGGTGCTTGATGATTTGATAACATCAGCCACCTTCTGTCTAATCGCGGTACAGATGATTCTCCTACAAGGAAACGGATCTAGTTTCTTCCCTGATTCTTGGAAGAAGCAGCCCGCCTAGGGACTGCACCGTCCTCTGCACTTTCACAGCGAAGCCTGTGTCTGTCTCCGAGGAGTGTCGTGTGTGTCGTGGGAATTGTGGGAATTGCCTCCTTAATTCTTTCTGCTTTTGAGGGCTCGGACAGCTCTGCCTGTTTCACCCGGGACGAGCAGCGGGTGGTCTCTGGCTGCTGTGGGACTAGGGCTTGGGGTGCATCATCACATCCGGTGACCTGTCCAGGTGGGCATATTGTCTTGCCTGTTGGCTGAGGCAGCTGTGATGCCATGGGGGTCATGCTTGTATCAGGGCCAACCCAGTTCTTCCCGTGCACACTTCTGCTGCTGGAGTGCCTTTCCTTATGATGACGTGTTGAATTAGGGTGGAGAATGCAGAGAGGCTCTGGGCCTCTCCTTCCCATTCTTACTGCCTGGAGCTGTGATGCTGGACAAGGGAGCCCACAGGCAGAGGCTCCTTTAAATTTAATTAGAATAAAGATTTGATAACATAGCCAAACACATCTGAAAAGAGCTTCACAGATTAAATACCGGATTCAGCCCTTCAGGCCCAGTGGCCACGTTTTGGGGCTCAGCAGCTGTTAGGTGGCTGTTGTCTTTCTGTGTTGGCTCAGCAGATTGGGACGTTTCTGGTTCAGCAGGCAGTTCTCTTGAATGGCTCTGCCTGTGGTGAAGGCACCTTGGCTGGAGAGCCTCGTGGGGATCCCTTAGGCCTCTGGCTACAGCCAGGCTGCACGGTTCCTGTGCCTCGGGTCCTCTGCAGGCCCAGAACTATCCCGCCACAGAGTCAGCACTGCTAGACTTGGGTACTGTGTGCAGACAGCAGAGGGGCATATCTGGGTCTTGCAGGGGCTGGGGTGACTGGCCTCCTTGGCCAGGAGCCCGTCTCCGAGTCTTCAGGGGAAATGCATCCACCATCCACACCGTGCACCAGAGGAAAACTGTAGGCTTCTCTGTGGATGGTGAATTGAGATCATGCAGAGTGACTAGGCTTGGGCTCCTGACCAGAGTGAAACCTGATACCTTTAGGTGGAACCTGACATGCCTCCATGTGTACATGGCAAAGAGAATGCAGCGTTGTCAGCTTGAATCCAGATGTGCTCCCGTTTTGAGGTGGAAGGTTCTGGGAGTATTGGCCATTGGTGATTGTCCTGCCATGGAGGACTTTGAATGCAGGCACTGGTTTAGGATAACCCTGGTTTCCTGGTCCTGTATGTGGGCATCCCTGAATATCCCGGGCTGGAGGAAAGCAGGGCAGATGGGAGGGTGACAAGAGGTCAGGTGTTTCCAGCTCTGGGGAGTGATGCCATCAGACGGCTGAGATCAGGTGGCCGGGGAACAAAGCAGGGGTGCAGGGAAATGTCATGTTTCCTGGGGCATGGGGAGGACCTGTTGAGCTCTATTCCTGGGCAACAGTTCTTCCATTCTCAGGAATCTGTGCCATTTGTAACTGAGTGGCAAATTCTAGAACTGCTCTAATTACTTTTAAGTCCCCATCCCAATTACCATGAATTAGCAACAGTGATAACAGTTTGCCAGGTCAAACCTTGCTAAGAAAAAACAGTGGAACTAGTTTTAGTTGCCTCGAGTTCCCTCCAAATCGGATTCCTTAGCGGCTTATGTCCCCACAGCTGCTGCAGTTCTTCCTGAGCCTGGCAGGCACATTCCAGACATTGACATCTCAGGTCAGATGCAGGCGTGCATATTATAGAAAATCGCACTGTGCTGTGATTGGCTTGAGCTGACGTTCTCTAGGTGAGAGGTGGAGGCCGAGGACCTGTGAGGGACTGTCTTGAGTGTCCTCTTATTGACTTGGAGCAGATGCACATCTGTTCTTCAAAAGTTCTAATGGGATGAAATTAGAAATAGGAATTTTTAAAATTCATGTGTTACGAACTCTGTTCAGTGACTTCCTCTGAAATGAGAGACTATTTGCAGACGAGGCATTCAGACTGCAGCTCTCCTTAGAACTGTCCTAGATCTCGATGCCGTCCTTTGGCCTCTTCCTGGGTGTGGGGTGCTCTGCTTGAAGCAAAACCACGTGGTCTGTGCATCAGTACTGCAACCAGCTCAACGTACACACCCACTGGGAGGGGGGCCAGATCACTTAACATTTTAAATGCATTTAACATTAAACCAGCAAGTCAGCCAATGCTTTCTGTAACCAAGCTGCCTGGCTTATGGGAACCTGACACTTAATTTTTCGGAAAAGAATACTTGCTTCTGTGGAGTGTCAATATTTGTCTCATTTGTTGAGACTCTGCTCAAAGTGATGAACATGTGTAAATTAGGACCCTTTTGTGTAAATTGGGCCACAGAGCTCTCTAGGCACAGTCAGGGGAGTAAACGGCTGTGAAAGATGCCGCCTGATGTGAGCCGTGACCAGGCACTTTGGAACCTGGGATCCCATCTCCAGCCTTTCAAAGGACGTAGAGGAATCGGCCTGATGTGAGCCCTGGCCGGGCACTTTGGAACCTGGGATCCCATCCCCAGTCTTTCAAAGGACATAGAGGAATATAAAATGCAGATGGGAGAGTTCATATTTTGGGCATCTCTGTTCTTTTGAAATCAAAGTGCAAAGAAAAAGTTTTGCCTTGAGGTCTTACCCCATCCTTGTTTTTCTCCTAAGGTTTTAACATTTTCTTAACTGCTTTTTTCTCCCCCGATCCTTGGGGAACTTCTATCTTCATATCTTCTTAAAAGATATGGTTAAATTCAACACTGAAATTTAAAAACATGCATTCATATTATTTTTCTTTAAACTGATGTATCTGACATTGGTGAAGAACTAACTGGGCGTATTGGTGTATTTTTATTTTGTTGAGATAGTCTTGCTGTGTTGCCCAGGCTGGAATGCAGTGGCGTGATCTTGGCTCACTGCAGCCTCACCTCCTGGTTCACGCCATTCTCCTGCCTCAGCCTCCTGAGTAGCTGGGATTATAAGTGCCTGCCACCATGGCTGGTTCATTTTTGTATTAGTAGAGATGGGGTTTCAACATGTTTGCCAGGCTGGTCTTGAACTCCTGACCTCATTTGATTCGCTCACCTTGGCCTCCCAAAGTGCTGGGATTACAGGCATGAGCCACCACACTTGGCCTGGGATATTCTTGATTGTAACTGTAATAGATCCCTTTAATAAAAACAAAACAGAACAACAACAACAACAAAGAGCTGTCTGAAAAGTCCCAAAATTAAAGAGCTCACTTGGACAGGGATTAAAACACCAGTTGAATGGCCCAGCACAAACCATAGTTACATGGGCCACTCGGCCTGTTAGATCCTTAGGGTATTTGAAGTCGTGGGGATACTTGCATTTCTGCTTCTGGATATCGTGTCAGTATGAATTCGGCTAGTGTTTGAGGGCCAGGCTCAGATCCAGGAAAGCAAGAGCCCCTGCCCTCACGGCACTTCTCTTCCGTGTGTGTGTGTTAGGAAAATAGAAAGCATAAGATATTTTTTTCAATGAGCTGGGAAGATGGAAAAATAAGCTTAAGATGTTTACTTGTTCAGAAGAAGGGAAGTGCAAGGAATACTCAGCTTTGTTGCTGCTGAAGGAGGCCCCTGGCGGGGGATGTTTCAGAGGTGGGGTTTGTCTGAGAAAGGTGGTAAGAGGGAAATAGGATGCCCCATCTGGTTTGCCAGAGATGGGGAAAGTCCGTATCCCCAAAACAGCCTCAGCATTCTGGCAAAGGCTTTGGAAAACCAGCTAGGGTGTGGGACCTTGTTGGCTGCTGGGTAGAAGGAAAACATTGCTGGTCCTGAGGACTGTACTGTTCTTCCACTGCTATAAAGAACTACTTGAGGCTGGGTAATAAGGAAAAAAGTTTAATCGGCATACAGTTCTGTGGGCTATACAGGTTTCTACTTCTGGGGAAACAGAGTGGAAGGTGAAGGGGAGACAGGCACGTCTTCACATGGCTGGAAGGGGAGAGAGAGTGAAGGGGAAGGTGCCATGCACCTCCAAACAACCAGATCTCAGAACTATCATGAGGACAGCACTAGGGGGATTGTGCTAAACCATTAGAAACCACCCCCATGAGTCAGTCACCTCCCACCAGGGCTCACTTCCAACAAAGGGTTAGAGTTCAGCATGAGATTTGGGTGGGGACACACAGCCACACCATATCAGGCTTCCCATTCTTCTCCTGCACATGCTTCGCAAATGGTTCTGTCATTGGTTTTTGTTTTTGTTGATACATAATATGTGTACATATTTTCAGAGTGCATGTGATATCTTGATTCATCCCTATATTGATGAAATCTGTGTACTTGGGATGTCTTTCACTTTAAATATTTTCTTTTCCTTATGCTGATAATGTTCAAGTTATTCTCTCCTAGCTGTTTTGAAATACACAGTAGATGACCCACTGCCATCCCCCTGCTGATTTATCAATAGTAGGTCTTGTGCTCCCATTAGGCTGTGTGTTTGTGCCCGTTATGAGCCTCTGCCTATCCTGCTTATGAGTGGACTCTGCTGGGCCCTGTTGACCACCTACTCTTGGCCTCCATGAGATCTGCTCTCAGCTCCTGCTTATGAGTGAGAACATGCTCCGTTTCTTTGCTTGTCTCGTTTGCTTAACGTAATGTCCTCCAGCTCCATCCATCCTGTCTCGGATGACAGGGATCTCAGCTGTATGGTGGAGTATTGCTCCTGTGAATGTTCGGGCCACATTCCCTTCATCCCCTGTTGACGGGCACTCAGGTGATTCCAGATCTTGGCTGCTGTGGATGGTGCTGCATTGAAGCTGAGAGCAGTCACTGGCTTTATACTCGGGGGACGTGAGCCACTTTGATGTTCTCAAGCAGCCATTCCCCAAAGTCCTCCGTGGAATGCCGCTTTCCTTTGTGCCCATGGTTTCCACTAGGATGAAGAGCTGGGAAGGGGCTTCGAGTGAACCCTTGGGTTTCTGTCTTTAATTGGTACCCAGCTGCACTGACCAAGTGGGGGTCCCAGTGACCCTGGACACTACCTCACATAAGGTCCAAAGATGCAGTTAGGTTATTTTTTTAACTTAAAAAACAAAAACAAAAACAAAAAAACCCTTTTGACCTGATTAAGCTATAGCATTATCAGTTAGTGTTTTTCTTATTGGAAAGGTGTATATTTTATTTTCTAAGAAGGAAAGAAATCCTCTTAAATACTCTAACTACAGATTAAATCATGTCAAGGAAAGAGGTACTATTTTGGGGGAAAATTATCCCTTCATGTCAATGATCAAGGAGAGGACTTAGATTGTTTAATTGAGTTAATTATGAAATCTTAAGTGGTTTTGAGAAGATGAGCTGTGGATGCTGCAAGACATGAGACTGATGGTGATTTAATGTGAGTCAGCCCTGACAGAATGTGGCTAATATTTAAAGATTGCTCCAGTATTGCTTGATAGATTGTAAGTTAATGTAAAGATCTGTTTGATGCTTTTATTTTACAAACTATTATGGAGAAAAAGTTTGACAGCCAAGGAACCACCTTCAACCAATTTCTTCCTACTTTCTATCACTAGAAAAATTTGTCCTGTTAATTCCAGAATTTACTTTTGGAAAGTTCCTGTAAGGAGAGCAGAGGTATTGGTGATTGAATAGTGACTTGAATTTAGGTGAAGATCGTTAAATATTTCATAGTCATGTTTGTCTTGGTGGTTTTAGCAATTTTATATTAAATTTAGAACTGCGAGTGAAACCAAATGTGTTCTTTTGCTTTTGTGATACTCCTTTGTATGACTATACTGGTAAAGAATGATAAAATGTGTATCGGGTATTTTTTCTGTGTAGATATGAGGATTTTGAGGGGAACAAATTAATCATTCTTCTAATATACACTGTGTGTTGGGTCCTTTGTATATTAGTTGAATCACTATAATGAGGACAACTTGAAAGTTTGTTTCTATACAAGATCTTTTATATGCTGACTTGTGTTATGCAAAATCCTTCATCCTCTAAGAAGACTAAGCAATGGGTTGGAGGAGAGGTTTAATCACCCATTAGGTTTATTCTAAATGCCCAGAATTGAAAGCAAGTACGAATTATGTTTTTGAAGTGTGGTGTGTGTGTGTGGTGGACTCCTCTTTAGGTCATGGGAGGGAGGTAAAGCAAAGATCAGATTTGCTGATAAACATTTGTGCATATGCTAGTGGAGAAGTCATATGACTTGACTGCACCTGCGTACTCTGATTTTGGTTTTGTTAGTGTCTGTAGCTACAAGCCTCACCCGCCTCTGGGACTCACCCTGAGGGACTGTGATGAGGGTTATTACAGAGTTGTGTGTCTTAGCGAATGGCACAAACGGTCTTGTGGGCCTACTTTGGCTTTGTTTGAATCTGTAGATTGTTAAACTAAGTTTAACATTTTGAGGATTATAAATTGTGATTCTTGTCTAAGAAGAGGTTTCTGTTGTCTCTGAAGACAGGACCCACAATACAGATGGTCCCTGGCTCCCAATGGTTACATTTGTGATTTTTTTTTTTCAACCTTGTGATGGTGTGAACTAGTCACACTCAGTGCATTGTTCGGCCCGAGATGGGCTGCCTCTGGATGAACCCATTGTAAGTTGAAACTATGATGTCAAATGCACTTTCTATTTAGGATATTTTCAGCTTACGCTGGGTTTATTGGAACAGTTTCATCCCACGGTAAGTCAGGGAGCATATATGCTCATAAAAGTAGAGAGAATCTCATAGATACCATGAGATATAATGTCTCTGATGTTACAGAGATACGATGAAAACAATCAAGTGGGACTTGGAAGCCTTGGAGGGACCCACATGGGCGGCTCCTGGAATGCAAACGTGAGCGCCACTGGCTTCTGGATGTGACATCTGTGCCTTCTGCTCAGCCCAGTGGGTTATTGGCTGCTCCCGAGGGCAGAGAGGTCCAGCGTTCCTGTGTTTAGGTGTTTGAGCTGCCTTAAGAGGCTAGGTCAATTCTCACTGGTGTCTTCAGGGCTTTAGGTCTTCTGAACAAGCAGGAGGAAGGACGACTTTGTAGAGCTTTGGAAATCTCAACGGACTTCAGGGCCATCCCCCTTGGCAGGACAGAGCTCCACTGGAGGTGAGCAGGGTGCCCTGCGTGCCTGTGCTGGGCCCAGACGTGTACGGACGTTGTGAGGGCCACAGGACACAGATGGGTCTTGGTTCACAACTGGTGTCAATGGCCACGCAGCATTTCTGCCAGGTACATGAGTGCGGGGACTTGGGTTTTGGGGTGTGCGTCCTGGTTGCCTAGTTGCTTAGAATACCCCCATTCAGAACCCAGCCTGAGTCACCATGACAGGCCTCCCGCTTCACACGCCGCACGGAAGCCGTGGCGTCGGTCACTGACGCCCACCAGCTGTCAGATGTGCGTATGTATCTTCCCTGGTCTCGTGATGTGTCTTGTTTTGAGGTTATAGTAAACGTTGTTTAAGAGGGGTTTTGGCTTTTTTATGTTGTTTGCAAGGAGGCAGCAGGGAGTGCTTGAGCAGTGAGATCCCCTTCCCAACCAATGCAATTTCAGATCACAGCAGGTAATTAGGGCAGCAGAGCTGTGGGATCACCTACCCAACCAATGAGAATTCAGATCACAGCAGGTAATTACGGCAGCGGGGTGGATGGCAGAACCCTGAACTGTGGCTGTTTCTGGTGTCTTGCCCCGGACAGAGTGTGCTGGGGCCTCCGTGGTCCTCTGTGGGGTGGGTGGAGCACATGAGCTGGGTGCTGCTGGGCTGTGACTGGCTCCCCAGTCCGGGGTTTATGCAAGACTCGTTCTTAAGACAACTTGGAACCCAGAAAGCAACATGAGGAGAACGGGTTTGTGCGTTTCTGGATCCTTGGTGCTTCCCAGTCTCAGACGCTGTGCAGGCTCTGAGGGGTCTCGCCGGGAAAACTTGAACAGTTGGCCCCCGGGGTGGAGTGGGGCTGCAGCGGGTCTTGCAGAAACTGGAAGTGGGGGTGAGTGTGGCAAGCAGGACCTTTCAAATGGGCCCAGCAGGCTGCATCTGTGGAAATGGTGCCACCTAAAGCAGGGCTGTGGCCAGCAGGGCCTGAAAGGCTACAGCAGGCTCTGTTTCTGCTGTCTTGAGAGAGTCTCTGCATGGTTTTCCTTGGTCTTTGTCTATTTGGAGGACGCTTCCCCCTTTCTTGGGCTTACCAAGCCTTCTGAGCTGCCTTGTTGAGTATGACAAAGCCCTGAGAAGGCATTTTTATCGCATAATTATGTTATCCTGGTGGCTGGATAAATGACCTGCAAATGTGGGTGACTCAGTAGCTCTGAGGGTGCTCAATATCCAAGACAGGTGGGAAGAAAATGTTCAGGCAGGTGTCAGAGAATCTGTTCTCTGCTTCACACTGGGGCCCTGGTTTGCTGACAGTCTTCACACTCGATCCAAAATGGGGATAATGAAGTCTCACGGATTTGGCTTCAGCTGAGAGCTGCCTCCAGCACAGCCTTGTGTGAGTAAGAGTTTATAGGTTTGGTGCAAAGGGCGGGCGTCAGTTGATCTTATTTGTGGTGGTGCTTATGGTGGCTTTTCCGTAAGGAATTTAGAGTTTATTAGGTTTGGCAAGGGAATCCTGAGTGATAAAGTGGAAGAAAGCTTCAGGAAATTCTGGAACCTGCAGTGAGTTTGGAATCTGTATGAAATTGAGATTTAGATTCTCACGATTTCCTAATGCTACCCCGAAACCCAGTAGTTGAGACAGTCGTAGAGCTTCAGTTGTGCTGCCCCGGTTCCCCATTTTAAAAGGAACACGTTGCTTTCATCTAGAATGTTCTGAGCTCTGAGTGCTAACAGCGGAGTTTCCAGCTCTCTGCATCAGAGGGGAAGCCAGGATTGCGCTTACGGTGTCGCGGCAGCTGGGAGCTGAACCTGGACCTCAGGCACGTGTGATGCTGACCATTTTCTGTAAACTCCAAGGGTGCAGTGGTCTCCTTGGCACTGTACAGTCTTCTGAAGCTTTTGATGTGTCTGCACTTTATAGATTTTTCAGAAGTAGACAGCCTTTTCCCACACCATTGGGCTGAGTTTTGTCAGAGGCTGGTGTGTGGGAAGCACCACACCCACATTCTGACAGCGAAGACTCTGGTGCCCAAACGAGGTCAGAGTGGAAATTTGTTTTTCCTTCCCTCCAGTCTGGTCCAGCTGCTCCCTGCTTGGCCAGAAGAAAATCATGCTTATCCAAGTCATAGGCAAACCCCCGAAGTCAAACATTTGTCTTTTTTCTTTAATATACCCATTTAGTTTTTATGGGACGATAGAAGGAGAAGTATTTTTTAGGGGAAAATTAATTTCTTTAATTACAGAGAACTTTTTGGACAAAAACTGTAATCAAGAAGCTATTGTGTAATAAGATCTAGTTAAATACTACAGTTGAAAGCTCTTTATATTTGATCTTAAACTTGGGCCTGGTATGCATGTCCGCACGCTCGTGCTCATGACGCCAGGCTCAGCTGTGAACTACAGGCACGGTACAGACTTTCTGGTTGCTTTTTTGAAAGTCTTACTGCTTGGCCTCTCGGACTCAAATGTTGAGTTAGGTTGATTCTGTTCAGAATGTTCATCCCTCCATCTAGGGTCCAGTCATCTTTCAGGAAGGAACCGTCTTCCTCATCTTTGTCCCCTACAGTATTGTATATTTAATAGTTAAATATTTATAGGTTACATGGGTGACTGATCTGTTCATTAGGAGGAAAACAATGCCAATTTTTACATCATTATAATGGACTTGTTAAATGACTGTTAGTATAATGAAGTTTCCATGGCAAAAGAGGCTTTGCAGATGTGACTGTAACGGACAGTGGGATGGGGGAGGACCCTGGGTTGTCCAGGTGGGGTCTAGCGTCCTCATATGTGCATTGATGGGAGGGAGTACGAGAGTCTGCCTCAGAGGAGGAGACCTGAGGATGAGATAGAGGCCAGAGGGCTGTGGGGCTGAGGGCGGGGGTGGGGTAGGGGCCAGAGGGGCATGGGCCAAGGGTGGGGCAAGGGCTGGAGGGGTGCAGGGCTGAGGCCGGGGCAGTGGTCAGAGGGGTGTGGGGCTGTGAACCAAGCTGCATGGTGGCCTCTATGAATTGGGAGACTCCAGGCAGGAGCACAACCTACTGACCCCTTGACTTCAGCCCTGGGACTCCTGACTTCCAGGGCTGAGAGGAGGTTTGCGTTTGTGGTAATTTGTTGCAGCAGCAATAGGAAGTTAATGCAGTGTATCTGTTCTTCACCTCCAAACCTTTGAAAAGTAACCCTGTTGTATCGGCCTTTTGTGTGCCCTAAATTCTAATGAGATGGTTTGTAGGAAATAACGGACACAAACGATGGCAGAACACAAAGTTGGACAGAAGCAGTGTCTTCTGTGGTTCTGTAGTTTGGGTCTGGGAAGTTAGATTTCGGTCAGAGAGTGTGTGGTCTTGTTCAGTGTATACCTGGAGTACTTGTTCAGAGCTCCTGGGGGAGTGGTCTTTAACACTGTTAGGATTAAAACTTCAAGCACATCAGGGCCAGAGTTCCTGAGTCAGTGTTAGGCGACCTTTGAATAAGAGTTGGCATGTAGAATCTGCCCACTTTACTAGCATGAAGCAGCAATTTTTTTTTTTTTTTTTTTTTTTTTTTTTTGAGATCGAGTCTTGTTCTGTCACCCAGAGTGGAGTACAGTGGCTCGGCCTCGGCTCACTGCAACCTCCGCCGCCTGTACTCAAGTGATTCTCCTGCTTCAACCTCCAAATTGCATGATTTTTTTTTCTGTTTTATATACTTAGTATATGACAACTCTGCAAACTTTATCAATACAAATGACATGCCAGAACTTATGAGAATCCAGCATTTTCCCATGCAAATTAGTAGTGATGTGGAATTCCTGGGCTGGTTTGGTTTTATAAGACGTAGGGGCGGATTCTTTGCCTAATTTCTGTGGAGCTAACAATTGTTAATCACCCAACACTCTTACCTCCCCCAACAGCTCAGGTGAGGGGGTTACCCCCGCTGTCATGATGAGAGGCAGGAGACTGAGGCTTAGGTGAGCAGGTGACACATTACTGTCCAGCCCCACCCACCCCGTATTTTCCTGCCATGGCTCAGGTATCTTCCTACGAGAAAGGACAGACACCCTGGTGCTGGATAGAATTCCTTGTGAACCCCTTTGCAGCCTCCAGGGAGTTCTTGCTTTACGGTGGTGGCTCATGGGGAGGCCTCTGGCCCACTGAGAAAGTGACTCATGTTGTAACATTACTGTCTCTCTGTCCGGCTACTGTCGATTGGGTGATTTGTAAAGAGACATTTATTGCTCACAGCTCTGGAGGCTGAAAAGTCCAAGGTCAAGGCAGTCCTAAGTCAAGGCACCTGCACATCTGGTGTTCCAGGGCCTGTGGCTTACAGACAGCAGCATCTCACCGGGTCTTGCGTGGCAGCAGGCGTCTCATCGGGACTCATATGGTGGAGGAGCAGGAGGGGTCCTCCATCTCCCAACAAGGACACCAACCCCAGTCCTGAGAGCAGGACCTCCCAAAGGTCCCACCTCTTAATGTATCCCATCGGAGATGGTTTCAGCATGAGGTTTTGGGGACATTCAGGCCAAAGCCATTGCTCTGCCACGGTGTTAGGGCTGCATGGCATCATTACTGCAGCAGAGCCACAGCCTTCTCATGTGCATTTGCTGCAGGAGGAAGACGCAGGTGCCTGTGCATGTTGGGGTTCAGTGCAAGAAGTTGAGACCCTCTGGGAATCTTAGCAGGAGGCACTTAAGGCTTTGAGAACTGACACCTTAGGACTGTACTTTTCTTCAGACTGTAAAAACCTTGGTGTGTGATAATACTGAACATTTCCTGAGCCCTGTGATCCTGTAAAACAGTGGTGGTTAAGACATTCCCCCTCCCCACAACTAGGCCCCCACTTTTACTGCAAGAAGCCCGTTCCCATGTGGCTTAGGCTGACTGGCGGATGACCATTTACCGAGGAGAAGGCCAGACACAGGCCTTCAAACCCCCCTTTTGTGCCTTATAAGTGATTAGCTAAACTGTCTGTTCCCACTGATCAATCACCTCCCACCTTGAAATGGTTCTTCGTGGTGCAGTTGCGCCTAGGGGGGTGGACTTGTCTTTGACTGTTGCCTTCCACAGAGGACGGTTAGGGTGGGCAGGAAAGAATTCTCTGCTACACGTCTGCATTCCAGGCTGTTTCCAGAAGTGGGAATTCTTGTGCCCTGGAGTCTGGGAATGGATTTCTAGTGTCCCAGCTTCAGGTGGAGTTGAAATTGAGTGAGACAACCCACCACACCCATCTGGAGCCAGGAACTAGAGCCATTTTTAAAGTGGCAGTTTCTCCATAAGATTACCCAAAAAATGCGCTCAGCACGTTTCTTTCTTTCTCATATGCATTTGGCCATCTAAAATGGGAATGGTGGTTTTTTGAAGCATGGATGTAGTTTTAAATTTTGAGTATTGTAAACCTTAATGTAGCTTCTTAAAATGTTTGCCTGATTATTTGGAGATTTACTAAACCTTTGGAGTGGTAATCATGAATTGATCTATATGACTTTGCTTTCTATGATGCAATGAAAGTACTCTAATGAAAACCTCTGCAGTTGGGTCAGCAGGCGATTGGCCAAAACAAATTCTGCTTTTTGGGTTTCTTTAACCAAACAAGGAAGTAGAGTGTAGGCCGAAGTGGCAAATTCATTTCAGAGCACGCCAGAGCCCTCAGTGATTGAGCAGCCTTCTCAGGTGAACGTGTAATGTGCCGTGAGTCTTGGCAAGCCTGGCTACTGATGTGTGCACGTGACATCACAGAGCCACACCTAGGAAAATGTGGTTTCTGTAACAAGCTTTGGAATACCAAAGTTCAACTTAATTATCCAACTTTGTTATAGAAAAAGCTTAGATCAGATGGCCAAAGACCTGATTGTTTCATGGTTGAGACATGGTTATAAAATTGCCCTTACTTGGTGCCAATCGGTGTTGGTCCACAGTGATACTCCTTCAACCTCACTGAATAGTTTGGAGACTGATATGAGACTGTGAAAATCTCCTTAAGGTGAAAAGGGCTCTGGGGCACCCGGGAATATCCGCACACCTGTGGCCATTCCCCTATAAGGTGGAAAGGACGGCTGGGTCACGCGGGAGCATCCACACACCCATGGCCGTCCTCTTTAAGGTGGAAAGGGCTGCTGGGGTGCCCCGCAATATCTGCTCACCCGCGGCCATTGTTCCTGTCCCCCTTTCTGCTCAATCACCTCTGTGTTCCCGCATTCAGGCTTTGGGACAGCTCGTCCCCTGGGCTGGTGAGGAAGGAGTGGGAGGTTGTTCTGAGGCTCTGTCACTGTCTGCCCTGTCATGAGCTGGGGAACGCAGTGGCAGTGACCCTGGAGGAGTCTGGTCAGTGAGGGCTCCGGCAGGAAATGCTGAGGCTTGAGGTGGCTCTGCCAGTTGTAACCAAATGTCTTCCCTCTTATTTCCATGATTCCTTCTAGTTCTGCACCTTGCACTGCAGAGTCTCTGTGTATCTATAAATACACATGAGTTACGATACAGGTGTCTCTTTCCCCTCTGTCTGGGGCTGGGCCCAGGGAGTGAAGTGCAAGACCCCCTTACTGCTGGATGCCCACCAGCACGAGGCACTGCCTACACTGCTAACGAATGCCTACAGCGAGTCCTGGAAGCCTCCTTCTGAGCACCTGGCCTGTTGACGGTGTATACGGGAGACAACTGAGCTCCCCTTGCCCCACCCTGAGCAGGGACTGGGGAGGCGGCAGTAGCACTGCCCCCATGGTGCATCCTTGGTGCATGGAGGAAAGTGTGTTCATGCTTAAAACACAGCTCATCCTCTCAAAAGCAGGGTGACAACCACATTTACTTCTGGAATCTTAAAAAAGGGCCCTTCTCTTTGAGAGAAGAACGTGGTATGTATGTGTGTACCTCCATTGTTTTCTTTGAGACAGTTTCCCTCTGTCACCCAGGCTGGAGTGCGGTGGTGCGATCTCACTGCAAGCTCCGCCTCCCGGGTTCATGCAATTCTCCAACTTCAGCCTCCCAAGTAGCTGGGACAACAGGCACCCGCCACCACCCCTGGCTAATTGTTTGTATTTTTAGTAGAGACGGGGTTTCACCGTGTTAGCCAGGATGGTCTCGGTTTCCTGACCTCGTGATCTGCCCACCTCGGCCTCCCAAAGTGCTGGGATTATAGGTGTGAGCCACTGCGCCGGGCTGTATGTGTGTACCTATTTACAAGTCTTGCCCGACCTTTGCATTTAAAAATTATTGAAAAACTTAAGGATGTAACTGACAAGAACTTTGTAGGTTTCTCCAAAGAAAAATTTGGAAAAGTTAAGTGAACCCATAGTGTGTTTTACTTCTATGAGTCCCATACTTGGATTTTTAAATGTGGGCAAAACATCTGTATGTTCTTCAGCCTGATTTCCGTGGAATCGTGAATGAAACGTGCTGAAGTTGCCGTGCGGATTTTGTTATGTGGCGGTGACAAGTGGGGCTGGTCATTAAACAACTGGAGGGATCCCTGTCCTTTCTGTGCTCCTGTTGGACACTAGGCACGTGCTTGGGTGTTTTCTGTGTGTGTGGACAAGATGAGGACAATTTCCAGATTCACACGGTGGTATCTTCTCCCTTTTCTGTTAAAACGTGTCTTCTGCTGCTTCTACATAGACCAAGTGTTTCTTTCTCTTGCCTGTCTATATAAACACTGTTTAACAAAAACTGTATTGTAGACATGTGAAGCTGAATTCCACATGATACAGCAGATAGAGATGACTGAGTATACTGTTTTGTGGAAGGAAGGTTTAAAATGATTTTTACCTTTTTCCCTGAAATAGAGAATAATTTTAACTTTTTCCCTGAGATAGGGAATAATGAAATGGGAAAATAATTAAATTTTCCCATTTAATTGTTAGATTATATTTAATTATTAGATTATTCATTTATTGCAAGGGAAAAAGGAACTAGATCACCCCATGAACCCAAATGAAAATTTAAAGGGTATGGGCGAGTTCATTTGAACTCCTTTAATTTGTTTTAGTTTGTTTGTTTTTGAGAGTCTCACTCTGTTTCTCAGGCTGGGTGCAGTAGTGCAATGACAGATCATTGCAACCCCAACCTTCTAGGCTGCAGGTTCAGGAGTGGTCAGAGGAGGCCAGAGGAGGCCCTTGTGATGCGAAGCTAAACGTTGAATGATGGCGCTGCTGAGTGCATGAGCCGCGTCAGCCCAAGAGTCTGGGTAGGAGGGAACGGCGGGGTGGAGAGAAGACTGGACAGATAGGTGCTTTCCTCGGCCCCTGGGAGCACGGTCAGGTCCATGCTCAGACGTCCTGGTTTCTCCCACATTGCCATAAATAGCAAGGGAAGGACTCGGGGCACCCAGGGACCTCAGGGGTATAAGCTGTGTCCTCGCGTGGCCCCAGCTGTGGCCAGTGATGTTGTTCTCTTTAACCTCATGCTTATTTTCTATAAAAACACAAAGGGACGGAAGTAGTTCAAGGGCCTCTAAACACTTACGTAATTGTTAATAGGCCTACTTTTATGCTTTCTTATGTATTAAGAGCAAATCATGAAACAAACTCATTTCTGTTTGAAGAAATCTTTACGGTTCTCATTTTTGTGGCAAGCAACATTGATTCTTTGCTTAGTGAGCGTTAGTGCCCTCCTGCCCAGTGCGGTTACCTGGCGTGTCCTCGCACACACCTCTGTCCATTGGTCTCCGTTCACCTTTCCGCCTAGAATTGTAGGAGGGGCGCTGGGATCTTAGGGCTAGAAAGAAACTCTGAAGACCACTTTTAGGGGCGGCTTTTAGTCAGGACTCTCCAGAGAGACAGCCAGCCGGGTGTGCGTGTGTCTCCAGGGGGAGGCTTGCTGCAGGGGCTACAGAGTCCAAGAAGCCCCAGGACCCACAGCCTGCAAGCTAGAGTCCTGGGAGGGTGTGGCTTGAAGACTTCAGAAGCGGAGGGTGCAGATCCTACCCGGGTCTGAGGAGCTGAGACCCAGTAGCACGGGCTGCAGAAGACAGATGTCACTGGCCTATCAGCCAGACAGGTGGAGTGAACCCAGTTTTCCCCACCTTGCTGTTTTACTCGGGCCCTGGGTGGACAGGGTGGTGTCCCCCACACCGGCGAGGATGGGTCTCCACTCAATCCAGAGGCAAACATGCATCTCACCCAGAAATAATACAGAACCAGCCATCTGGGCACCCCGGGCACGCTCAGGTTGATGCACAAAACCAACGCCACGCGTGGCCCTGACGTCTGCGTGTTCGCATCACTCCACGCACATTGCTCGGTCATCGTCTCGGTGAGTTTGTAAGCTCGTTGTGTGGTTCTGGGGCTCTTTGTCCCGGGTGGTGGTGGTGGTGATGACAGGCTCCCCATTGCCCCAGCTCAGGTATGGAAGGTGATGGCACCAACGGCTCCTTGTTTCTCAGACACTGGAGCGGGTGCTCTGTGCAGCCAGTTCCACCTGCAGCAGCATCTGTTTCCTATGCCGATTCCATTCGGAGTGTGCGCCTCCCTTCTGTTGAGGGTGTAGACTTCTTTCAGGGAAGAACTGTGTCCTGTTCGCCTATATCTCCTGTGGTGTATCTCATGGCTGAATAAGTAGCTATAGTATACCTCGGTGGCTGAATGATAGGTTCTTTGGAAGGAAAACTTGATACTTTTTTTTTTTCTTTTTGGGATGGAGTTTTACACTCAACGCCCGGGCTGAAGTGCAATGGCACGATCTTGGCTCATTGTAAACTCTCCCTCCCGGGTTCGTGATTCTCCTCCCTCAGCCTCCCAAGTAACTGGGGTTACAGGTGTCTGCCACCATGCCTGGCTAATTTTCATATTTTCGTTAGAGACGGGGTTTCACCATGTTGGCCAGGCTGGTCTTAAACTCTCGACCTCAGGGGATGCACCCACCTCAGCTCCCCAAAGTTCTGGGATTATGGCCATGAGCCACCACACCCAAGAACTTAATACCATTTTTTTTTTTAAATCATAATGGGCTTGTTAAATGCTTACGTTAATGTTTATTTTTAAAAATGTTATCTGTGACCTTTCAGCTTTTCATAGCACTTCTCGTGTGAATATTTAAAAAAGGCCCTTTAGTCGTGGGGGAGAAGCGGTTATCCCTTTCAGCAGAGGGAGATGGAGGAACAGGCCCTCGTGGGTCTGAGCACAGGCAGTCACCCCAGCCTTGGTGCTTGCTTAGGTTTGTTCTCCGTTCACCGTAGCTGCATCCACTCTCATTGTCAGCTTAAAAATAAGCTTTTTCCTCTTTCTAATCAGAACAGTTAGTTTGTTAACCATCACATTAAGGTATCGAGAATGATGGCTTTTCAGGCCTCAGATATGGCACAAGTAATAAATGCAGCTGACCCTGAACAATATAGGTTTTGAGCTTCGAAGGATCACTTGTGTTAATTATTTTCCAACCAAACCCTTACTGAAAAAACCTGGCTTTGTGGAGGGCTGACGTTTCCTACATGCGGTTCCATAGGGTGGCCGTGGAGTCCTGTGGATACGTAGATTTGGGTAAACTCGGGGGGTGTTCTGGAATCCATTCCCTGTGTATACAGAGGGACAACTGCAGCTTTTTAAAAGTTTGTGTCCTGCCTTGTCCTAAAAAGGCTCCAAGGTGGATGCAAATATATTTCATTTTTTTGGTTTTCTTGGTGGGATATTGATGTTTATTCTTCAGTGTCTAAAATCCTGAGTGAACCGAGTTACCGCTTCAGGAACAAAGCCAGTCTGGAAACATATATTGAGATATCCACCTTTTCTTCATGGTTTCACAAAAGGCCATGATCATATTTTATTCAGTTGAACTGTTGGAAACTGCCAATATTTGCTGTTTTTGGCCTACAAAATGGCAAGTTCGTACAATATTAAAAACAAAGGCTCCCTGGATGGGGAAAATAGGAATCGGTAAGAACCTGAAGTTGTCTGTCATGGCCTCTGAGTCACAGGTAAATAAACATGCGTGAGGGGAAGTTGGCTGTACAGTATTTTCCTTCTGTTTTGAGACTGTCAGAAAAAGGTCAGTTCCATTGCGTTGGGTCCCTTTGCCTCACCTTTGCTGCATAGATGACTTGCCATTGTACCTCTTGTTTCCAGTGCCCAGGAGGCTGATGCCACATAGAAGACCTGCAGGTCAGTGGATGTGAAACAGGCAACGGACACGCTGTGCACCTTGGGACGCATCTGAGAAGTGCGTGCTTGCAGCAGGTCTGAGGTGAGGGCGTGTTCCATCTCCTCTCCCTTCTCTGGCTTTGCAGGCCTTTGAAGTTGGTCCTGGAAAGTGAAATTAGTTAATGCTGATTTAAGCTCCAGGTCAAAGCCGGGGGGCTGAAGAGACCCGCCCTTCACTAGGGGTGTGAAGCATTGGGCCTTCCCATCAGGAGGCAGCAGGGACTCGAGAAAGCCCCACATGCCCTCCAGTTCCCTTATGTTGAAATTTTTTATACTCGGCCATGCCGGGTCATTTTGGGAGGTGAGTAGGGGGTTCACATGGGGATGTGCAGTATTCTTAGGTGTCAGGTGCGAGAGTTGAGTTTGTAGAACCTGTGCAGATAGGAAAGGGCCTGGCAGGGAGTGCGGTTCACATGGAGCAGATTTAACGCAAGGTCTGTGCTCTGCCTGGGTCCGTGTCTGACCGGTGTCTCCCAGTCTGCAACAGGACGTTCACGTGACTTGGCGCCATCGTCCCACTCTGTGTAGATGTCTGAGGATCTGTGCGCGGATGCTCTGTGAGAGAGTTGTGATAATGAACTAAGAAACAGTGAACAAACCCTGAATTGGTTAGCACTGGTTCCACGGCCACTTCTGCCGTGGTTGGAGTCATTCATAATAAAGTATGCTGGACTCCTATGCAGAGCTCTGAGTTTCAGAGGCTCTTTAACTTGGCAGCTAACCAGCCGCTTCCTTCAGAAGACATTTGAGTCCCCTTTACCTGCCAGGGTGACCCTGGGAGTTTGAAGATGAGTGAGACAAGCCCTCCGTGTCTTGTGGATTTTACTGTCCAGAGGGGAGACAGATGTGGATGGTGAAGGGGGCCCTATCAGAGGTCAGCGCACGTCAGTTTTGTTTCTTCAGCACTTGCTGTGTTCAGGCGGTGCCCCGGGCCATGCGCAGAGCATCTGGGGACCCTGCCCATGGCATCCCAGGCACAGCTAGCATCTGCGCCATCTTCATACTTGGCCTGAGTTTTGGGGAAGTACCGAGGATGGCTTCTGCCTTTGCTGGAGAGAGTTGGAAGTCAGGGCACCCCCCCACAAGGAGATGATCGCCAGTGGATTCCTCAAGAAAGAGAGGTGGTGCCCACATGGGCAGAGCAGCGCAGCATGCACAGACCTGGGTGTGGGGTCTGGGGCATGTGCATCTGAGTGGGGTCTGCTGGGAGACAGCAAGGGTGAGGTGTGAAGGCAGTTGGAATTTACAGGATAAATGATCACTAAGGCGATGCTGGGAAAACATAAAATTGGGACTCTCTGGGGTAAACGTGGACTTAGGGTGACCCTGGGCGTGGGTGTTTTCAGGCTCTGAAGGCAGAGATTTAGGAAATTGGGGCAGAGCTGAGCCCCAGACAAGGATGAAGACCACCCTTGGGATGTTAAATGAGACAGGGGTGGAAACCCAGTGAATGTCCTGGGGTCAGTCCAGCAGGAAGGCAGCAGAGGAGACCGGTGTCCTCAAAGGCCCCTTGGGCCTGCCTCTCAAAGTGCTGGGATTACAGGCATGAGCCACTGCTCCCTGCTGATACTTTTAAAATTTCTAAGCTACTCTCTCTCATACCCACTCCCGTATTTTTTTTTAGACCAGGTTTATGGCTATATTTTTTCCAAGAGAATCAAAAAGTTACCTGTTTGAAGTACAAATAACACCGTGTTTAAAAACCCAAAATGCCAATTTGCATAGAAGTTTCCAAATACCCAGTTGGTTTGAGCCTTGCATTGCAGTGTCACTACCTGCTCTTAAATTTCTACACGATGTATAGATAGTGAGGCAGGGACGGCTTGTACATCTTCAGGTTTCGATTCTACTAACTTGGGCTATATTTTCATTCATTTTGGCACACCTGTGGGTGTGGCAAGCAATGCCAGGGTATTTATTTTGAAGCTTGTCCAACAACAGTTGGGAAGATTTTCACATTTTTAGAATTTTCATAGTAATAGTTATAATTTACAAAGAATTTAAAATTGTGTAGTCATTATTTTGTTTTTTTTCTAGATGTGCCCCGAAACAGGGTTCTTAACTATCATTCTACATCACAGGATTCAGAACAGTACCCTTTTGGAGCAGATGCCTGTAATCGAGGAATTCCGCCTAGTCAGTTCACTTTAAACGTGTTTAAAAGGTTTTCTTTATCCTAGTTGGCACCTGTGGCTATAGTTTGTTTTCATTGCTGAGGAATATTCCATGATGGAAAGCGTAATTCATCTGTTTTTCATATCGGTGGACATTTGGATTATTTTGGGAGGGTGTGTATGTCTATTTAGCCTTCGTTTTTTCAGGATTTTTTGTAGAAGAGAATGTAACACTGTAATATCCTCTGGTACGGAGCCAAAACGAACCCTGATTACAGCCACACAGACTCACAGACGCTCAGGCCTTGTTACCAATGCACAGAACCATTTTCTTAAGTTGAAACACAGTAGCAGAACCTGAAGCCATGTGAACGGGTCCTCCGATCTTACACTTGGAATTCACTTTTTATTACTGTGTCTGCTAATTAGGAAGCCTATCAATTATACAGAAAGCTGAGAATGTAAAATTATGTTTATAACAGAAAAAACCTTATTTAATACCCCAGAACACATGGCTATGTTTTTCCCTCATGCCGTACCACTGTTTTCTTTGCTTGAAATGGGAAATGACACTTGAAGGCGGTTTTCTAGCGACTGTTAGACTGGCATAGTTCTTCAGAGACAGAGGATGTAAAGCACATGGAGAATTTCTGTTTGTGGAATGTGATTTCCCGGTCACCTCATTCAGGCTGCTTCCGCCTTCCCCTGTGGCCGCCTGCACGTTGGGACATCTGAGGAGGTCCCTGTTTTATCCTCTGGAAATTCTGAAAAGGAAGGAGAGGAGGGTGTGCAGGGTGTGGTGCATTTGTGTTGGTCCTTTGAGGTTTTATTTGGAGTCTCGGCTGCCTTGGTGGTTCCTGCCTTTATGTCCCTAGCTGGTGCTTCCTCCTTGTGTCTAATTCACAGGCAGAGGGATGGAAAGAGAAGTTGTATTCAGCCAACAGCTTGATGTTTTTCTCAAGGCTCAAATCGACTGGGTATTTGGAGACTTCTGTGCAAATTGGCATTTTTGGTTTTTAAACACGGTGTCTTATTTGTACTTGAAATGGGTAACTGGTTCCCTTGGAAAAAATATAGCCATAAAGCTGGTTCTTTAAAAAAAAAAAATGGGAGTGGGTGTGAGAGAGTGGCTTAGAAATTACACCAGTAATGGTTGGGTGTGATGGCTTACGCCTGTAATTCCAGTACTTTGAGAGGAGGAGGCAGGTGGATCCCCTGAGGTTAGGAGTTCCAGACCAGCCTGGTCAACATGGTGAAACCCCGTCTGTACTGAAAAGATGAAAATTAGCCAGTCATGGTGACAGGCACCTGTAATCCCAGTTACTTGGGAGGCTGAGGCAGGAGAATCACTTGTACCCAGGAGGCAGAGGTTGCAGTGAGCCGAGATTGCACCACTGCACTCCACCCTGAGCGACAGAGTAGAAACTCCATCTCAAAATAGAGAAAAAAAAAAAAAAAAAAAAAACACCACCCCGTTAATGGAAACCTGGTTGCGTCATTTGTGATGGAGATGGCGGATTATTTCATTTTTAGTGACAGGATGAATTGGATATGTTTGCAGTATTGATCTTGACAAGGGAAATGGTGAGAACCAAACGTGCCGCCCAGCTTGGGCCTTGCCGTTGGCAGAAGACCCTGGCGGGCAACAGACTGGAGACTCGGAGACCGAGGGGAGAATTCTCACGCTGTGACGCTGGTGCAGTGTGTGCTTCTGGACTCCTGCTGGAGGGAGCGGCCCCTTTGCCTTGCAGGCTTTGGTGCAGTGGAGATCTTAGGACCTGCCCCTCCTGGCACACCTGTGGGTGTGGCGAGCAGTGCCAGGGCTGAGGCACAGGTGCTGAGTCCGGAACGTGGGACGGGAGAGGCTGCACACGCCGGAAGACGTCTGCTCCAGCAGCCGGGGGTGTCCGCAAGGGGGCAGGGCATTGGTTTTCCTCCTTGAATTTGGGTGGGGAGGGTGTGCTGGGGTGCTGTGTCTGCACTTGTGTTGCTCTGAGGTCAAGTTGTGGCCCCGAGTCCCTGTCCCTCTGCCAAAGTGAGGGTTTGCCCATTTTCAGGTCAGATTTCCCTTGGGTCCGGGTCTCTAGGAGTGGGGCGCATTCCAAGGGGACGTGAGCACGGTGGACACGCCTGGGCCTCTTCCTCTCCCCTCAGCTCCTGGGTTGTGTGTGAAGAGCTGCCCAGCGGAATCACCCTCCTGCCTGGTGTTTCATTCACCAGAAATCGTTCTCACTGTGGACTCTTGAGTCAAATGTAATCCAGGAATGGAACGTGCTGTTGCTGGATGCCACACACAGCATCAGGAGCTTAGTTGGGGATTATATGATCTGACCCCACACCTTAAAAGTAAAGACTATAGTTGTCAGGCCTCTGAGCCCAAGCCAAGCCATCGCATCCCCTGTGACTTGCACGTATATACGCCCAGATGGCCTGAAGTAACTGAAGAATCACAAAAGTGCAAATGCCCTGCCTGGACTTAACTGATAACATTCTACCAGAAATAAGTGAAAATGGCCGGTCCTTGCATTAAGCGATGATTTTTTTTTTTTTTTTTTTGTGTGTGTGTGTGTGTGTGAAATTCCTTTTCTTGGCTCCTCCTGGCTCAAAAAGCTCCCCCACTGAGCACCTTGTGACCCCCACTTCTGCCTGCCATAGAACAAGCCCCCTTTGACTGTAATTTTCCTTTACCTATCCAAATCCTATAAAACGGCCCCACACTTACCTCCCTTAGCTCACTCTTTTTGGACTCAGCCCGCCTGCACCCAGGAAACAAACAGACATGTTGCGCTCACAAAGCCTGTTTGGTGGTCTCTTCACACGGGCGTGCATGACAGTAGTTAAGGGGATACTGAAGTCTTTGGCAGCTCCAAGAGCTTTTTCAGTTTGTGTCAGGACATTTTAGGCAGAAGGAAAAGCTTGCTAAGAGAATCTTACAGAAATGTTTGGTGCAGTGCCATTAACTCGTGGAATAAATGTGTAACTTTCCGTGGAGGCCCTCTGGAAAGAGATGCACTTTGAGTGCACCGTGGTCTGCTCGCTACAAGAATCGGCCGTGTCACCCCGCTTTCCGTGGGTCTGCAGGTGTGCGTGGTCCATTGCCCTGCACTGTGGCCATGGAAGGGAAGATGATCTGGAATGCTGGCGACAGTTATCGGTGTGTGTTGGTGTGTACTGCTTTCTACAGGGGAGAACATTTCTGTTTAATAAACATCTCATCACGATGATGACTGCAAGATATTTGAGTCTCATTCAATAGTGTCTCTGGGTTCCTTCTGTTTTGAATCTGCTTTCTAGCACTAGGCAAGTGAAGACATGGAAAGTAAAAACTCATCGAACTTGTAGAGACATGGTGTTGTGTAGGAGCAGACTGTAGCCTCTGGCTCTGTTTAAAGATTGTAGTAAACCTCTTACCTGGCATGGTCAGGGTGTAAATTATCTTGTTTAATCGAAATGTGTATGAGTCAAAGCTGGCGCCTGCATTGTTGATGAAATACCAGATTTTAAGGGAATATGTCAATGTGCTGTAAGATACCAACAAAGTTCCTCACTGAGGTTCGGCGCGGGTTCGGAGGAGCTGGGCCTTAGGTCACCAGGGTCATCTCCGGGAACAGATGCTCAGTGTGGGCATTGGTCACTTAGCCTTTCCAGAGCCGACGAACAGCTCTGTGTGATGGTTTTTGGAACCTGTATTTTGAGTCAGTTTGTCCCACTTGACTCGAAGTTGCCGCGCAGTTTCAGACCTTTGCCTCCACCGTGGGCTCGTTTTCTTGTCCCCTGATAACTGCCTCGGTTGCCCCGGCCTGACATTTGAGCCTCGTCGCTCATGGACACAGGCTCCGTGGTGGGGCAAAGGCCGCGACTCCGGCTTGCACAGTTCCGTGCCTCTCACCATGGTTTATCACATCACTCCCAGGATCTCCCGTTTAGAGGAAGAGTGTCCCTTTCCTGCAGGCCCTGTGTGGTGTGGAAACCACCCCTACCTACCTTTCTCCCGTTTGAACTGTACCGTGAAGCTATTTCTGTCCTAGTCAACCGTCAGAATTTAAGGAACAGTGATTTATGTAACTTACCACATGCTTCTCAGCAGTTCTTTATGAATTTCATTCTGTTGTGAAATTATTGCAGTTTTCACGGCTATGCTGGTCTCACGTTGTGGCCCTTGAAATGAATTGCCTTCCCCATTGTGTGTTAAGGTTGTGCCTGGGAGCTGTTGAGGCCTCACCTCTGCTTAGGGCAGTGGCTTTGCTCTCCTGACAACAGGAAGAATCTTATTTAGAGCATTCCTAAAGTGGGTTTTGCTTCCAGACAGAATTACTTTTTTTCACAGAGACAGCCACTGAAGTCATAAATTATGCTCAGGATGGACACATGGGTCAGCTGACAGAGTGGAGTCCAGAACAGATCCAAAGAGGCAAAAGCAGTTCAGTGGAATTTGAGTCTTTTCCACAAATAGTGCTGGAATTATGGGACAGCCGTATGCAAAAGAGTGAAAACAGGGATAAATTTCTGTATGAAAATTAAGGTGGACCATAGCCCTGAATGTAAAACACCAAACTACAAAACCTGTAGAAGAAAAGGAAATTGTTGAGACCTAGGGTGAGAGCTCTTAGCCATACCATGATCCATAATCAAGGAAGAAAACAGGTAAGACACATCAAAATTAAACTTTTAATATAAAAGACACCCTTAGGAAATTGAAGAGACACATTTTCGATAGATGGGGAGAAGATGTCTATGAACCATGCATCCGGCAAAGGACTCGTATCCAGAATGCACAGGACTCCCACGGCTCATGACAGAGAACAAACCACCTGACTTAAAAGCGGAAGAGACCTGAACAGATGCTTCGCTGAGAAGGACGGGAGGATGGCCCGAAAGCATCTGAAATGACCTTCAGCGTGACTGGTTGCACCGAGATGTGCACCGAAGCCGCAGTGAATTTGTTCACACCCCTCCTGGAGCGCCTGACTAAGGTCTTCCGACAGCCCCAGGTGCTGGTGAGGACCGGCAGTCGGGACTCCTGTGCGATGCTGGGGTTCAGCACGGTGCAGACAGCTTCGCGGTTTCTTACAAAACTGAACTCACACAAACGTCGGGCCCGGTGATCCCAATCCTGGGTATTTACCCTAGAGAAACAGAATCTGATGTTTAAGAAAAACTCTGCCCAGATGTTAATAGCGCTGTCTATAGTTGCCCAAAACAGGTTACAATGTGCCACAGCCATACGTGGAATAATAAATACCCAGCAGCCCCGAGGCCTGGCTGTTGATCACAGGACACCCTGGGTGCACCTCCAAGCGCGATGCCCAGGAAATCGTGATTTTGCGAGTGTTTTGCGACAACACTCGGAAAAGACAGACCCCTGGGGTATGGGAGAACACAGAGAGGGTGGTTGTTGGGAATGGGAGGGTATGCTTATGAGGCCCGTGAGTGTGTTTGGGGCTGTTGGACTGTTCTGTTTGTGTGATGATGATTATGGGAATATTTGTGCCGAAATTCACAGAACTGAACACTGTCCACTTTACAGTAATTTTTAAAAAGTGGTAATATGCTCATTTTCAGGACTGTTTTTAATGGAAGATGGAGTTTGCAGATGAGTTTTCAGGGCAAGCCTGTCTCAAGAGTTTGTAGACGATTCGTTAGGGGCCTATCTCAGGGCCCTTGGGTTGGAAAAGCCTTCCCTGTTGCGGGCAGTAGTATGGGGCATGGAAAGGATATTGCCAAGGAAACACGTAGAATCCTTTGAGGAAACATGTATTTCTAACTTGCTGTAAGATAGAGTTGGAAATTATAATGGTTTTGTTTTCTAGAGTCTTGGTAGAATAGGGAAGACAGTGTAATAAAAGCTAATTTTGAAATGAATAATTTTAAAGATTTTCAACAGCAATAGCTCTAGGAAGTCACCCTGGAAATGTTTTTAAAGATGTTCAATAGCAATAGCTCTAGGAAGAGTCACCCTGGAGTTGCTTCTTGAGCATTGGTTTCCTGGCTGTATCTTCCGACTTTCATTTTTGAGTTTTGCTGTGAGTTGGGGATGTGTGGGAATAGCCATCCCCAGGTGTTGGGTAGGAGTGGCCCTGCAGGGGGGTGCATGTGCCCCGAGGCCTGAGGCACTGTTTCAACCTAGCTTGGAACATGGGGACTCTTGTCAGTGGCTGGAGTAAGAGTACCAGCCTGGCCGGCTGGGGGAGCCCCAGAGTGGTCTGGGCACTGTCCTCCCTGTCTGCAGGAATGCAGCTGGAGGAGCTTGAAGGCTGCCTGCCTCGTGGCTGTCAGCGCAGCAGCCCCTCCTGGCCCTGGAGCAATCTTTGGGTCCATGAGTCTCTGCACCGGGACTTGCCTCCTGGGACCTCCGCCATTGTCCTGAGGGCCCTGGTGCCACTTTCCCGGTGGGACCCAAGCCTCTGGCAGCTGCGACCCCAGATTCGGTTGCTTTCCCTGCCGTCTCATTCCAGCACAAGTGCTCATCTCACTCAGTGTAGAGCCTCAGGTTCCCTCAAGATCCCCAGAGATGGAATCTCCCAATTTAACAAGACAGTTGGTGACAAGATTTGAGCGGCACTGACTTAACCCAGTTTCCAGAGTTTAAGTTCCCAAGACACAGTCCTGCTCCTTCCCTGGCCTCATCCTGTGTGGCTGGTGTGGATGCGGGGTTTCCAGAGGGTGGGGCTGAGGCAGGTCAGCAGCAGGGGGATGGCTCATTATTGATAGCTCAATGCCTTGAGGGTAACTAAGATTAATTACCTTTATATGGCTGTAGTTTTGGAGTATATATATGTGCGCGTGTGTGTGTGTATATATATATATATTTTTTTTTATTTAAACGAGGTGGACACGGTTATCGCTGCATTTTTCTGACATGAAACTTGGAGAGCCAGAGGGTTTAGGAAACTCCTGAAGCCACACTGTCAGCGGGACCCGGGCGGTCTGGCCTTAGAGCCTGCACTGTTTGCCCCTCGCCACGCTGTCAGCAGACCCGGGTGGTCTGGCCTTAGAACTCACGCTGGTCGCCCCTCCCTGCCACGTTGTGGGGTTTTTCCTGCTTCTGGGCAGCATTTGATAGCTTGTGAAACAAGAGCAAGACTTACTATGAGTGGATATGCCATTATCTGAGATCCAGAACGTTTCCTGGACCTGGCGTTGCCAATGTCACATAAGGAAAGGTAAAAACATTTTCACTGTGGTCACTGGGGCTCCTGAAATGGTATTTTTCCCAGTGAAAGTTTACTTATAGAAATCTTCCACAAGGCCTCTTTTATTTTGGGCTAGTCGGGTATATAATTCTTATTCCCTTTGGTTTTTTTGAGACAGGCAAAAAAAAAAAAAAAACACACACACACACACACAGTTTTGTGGCCCAGGCAGTGGTGTGAGCACGGCTTACTACAGCCTCAACCTCCCAGGCTCAAGCGATCCTCCTGCCTCAGTCTCCTGAGTAGCCAGGACCCACAGGCACATGTTCCACGTGTCCCCATGCCTGACTTGTTTTTGTATTTTTTGTAGAGATGGAGTTTTGCAATGCTGCCCAGGCTGGACTCAAACTCCTGGACTTAAGCAGTCCAGCTGCCTCAACCTCAGAAAGTACTGAGATCACAGGCATGAGCCACCGTGCCTGGCCAAGTGTGTTTCTAATTTCAAAATTAAGAGGACCCAGAGTCAGTTAATGACGTCTCTACTTGAACATGCTGCTTATAGTACATTAGGAAAAATCATCCAGAACTTGGAAAATGCGCTGGACAGACACAGCCCTTCGAGGTTGTCCGATGAACCCCTGGGGTCTTGAACCATCTGGAGGGATGTACCATGTCAGACTCACTGTTGTCGACCGGCTGAAGCCCAGGTTTCATGAGGTTATGTGTCGGCTTGTAGTACTTTCTCTGGCAGAGATGCGAGTGACTTTGCTCAGTGAGAGGCCAATCTCAGGGACTTCAGGGCCTGAGGGACGGCAGCCTGTTTGAGCTGATCGAGCAATCTCGCGCTACCCTTATTTTCTGAAATGCCTATGAGTGACTTCTCACACGGTCTTTGAAGCGGCTTCATGCCCGCGCTCCTTGGTAATGATCGAATGCTTTTTTTTGACCCCTTGTCCCCTTTCTTTGGGGTGTTCCAGTCTCAGTTCTCATGTGTTCTGCTTCTGCAGGAATTTCTGAAGCTGCTGAGTGTAGAAAGCACTGAGGAGGCTGTGCTCCCACCCCTGTGAGTCTTCCAGACATCATCCTCTCCCCTTGGCGAGGCGGCGTCCATGGCACACCGAGGGCGCTGTGCTTCTGTCCCTCGTGAGCTTTCCAGGTGTCCTCGTCTCCCCTCCAGGGAGACAGGAGGAATCTTTCAAACCCTTCTTAAACTTGTTTTCATGTCTTTGTTTTAACAGATTTCTTTGCATCTTCTCCCTTATCCAGAAGTGAGGGTGAACGCTGAGTTATTCACGGGAGTCAAGAAACCACACGCAGCCCAAAGTGACGTTTGTTACCCTGAAATGATTTGTGTGTGTTGACCTTAAAATGCAACTCAGTAACACAGGTGTGTTTTGAGGAATGACTTTAAATTACACAGGTAAATATGTGACAGTTAAATTTCATGGTCTGTGCGGGTGTCCACAACCCCCTTCTGTGATTGCGTGTGAGTTTGTGTCTTGTGGTTATTTTTGAAGAAAGAAAATCTGTTGCTGAGGACTTCAGAGGGTGTGCAGGGATTGTGTAGGGTGGACATCGGGGGCTTCAGTGTGTGGCTTCCTTGAAGAGGTTCAAATTAAGGCTGAGAGTCCCTACTCCAAAATGCTCCGAAACCTGAAACATTCTGAGCTTCCTCATGACACTGGAAGGAAATGCTCTTCGGAGCACTTTGGATTCCAGGCTGGGGATGCTCAACTGGAAAGTGAAATATTACAAGACCCTTCTGGCCCCAGGAGCTTGGATAAGGACATGGAGGGGGCCTGTGCCGGGTGTCCCTGGAGTGTGAGGCAGCCTGGGCTGGCTGAACTGGTTTTTGTAGGAGCCACAGAAGGGAAAGAGGGTCAAAGTGGCCACGCCTGGCTCCTGAGAAGGCTGGACCAGAAGGAGGTGGGCGCAGAGGGCAGCAGTTGAGTCCCCAGCGTCCGGGGCTCCTGTCTCTGGTGGAGTTGAGAGCCTCCTCTAGTTGTAGCCTCTCCCCTGTCAGCAACCACTGAGGCCTGAAGGGAGAGGGGGCTGAGGAGAGGAGGAAGGATAGGCCTACTTCTGGAGAGGGCCAGCATCAGCCTGTGCTAGCCTCGTGTGTTACTCCTGCATCCAGGGTGCCCGGCGGTGCCTCGTGGTGTAGCGGTTCCCGGGATGCACAGCGCTTTTGCCTGCAGTAACGGCTTTGTCTCCGACCCTTGGAGGCCAGTTACATTTTCCCCAGTGAAAAGAGGTAGAAAATCTTACAGAAATGCATTTGTTCTAATGTCTATTTTCCGATAAGACATGGTCGCTTAGGCTAAATCTTTGGGAGGTCAAGGTAGGAGGATCACTTGAGGCCAAGGGGTTCAAGACCAGCCTGGACAACAGAGCAAGACCCCATCTGTATAACAGAAAAGTTAGCCGAGTATGGTGGTGCGTGCCTGTGGTCCCTGCGACTCTGGAGGCTGAGGTGGGAAGATCACTTAAGGCTACAGTGAACTGCGATTGCTCCACTGTACTCGAATCTTGGCGACAGAACCAAGACCCACTCTCAGAAAGAAAAGTAAAAAAAAAAAATCCATAAATGTCATTTTCTTTTTAAATTATCCCAAAAGAAAAATCGGTTTTTTCTAAGAATGTAAAGGGAAACTGATACGATTCTTTCCTTGCATTGTTTCTCCTTTTCAAATATTTACAGTAGTCCATCCACATCATCTCTCATCTCATTACAAAGCCGCAAGTGTCTTCGAGGTTAGTGGTGTTTCTCTGTGTCGCACCTTGGAGAACAGCCAGCATGAAACCTCTTACCACCATCGTGTGCATTGTTTGTAGTCCCAATTAAAATCCTCTCCAGAGACGTCTGTGCTGCTTATTATAGCAGAACTTTGGTTTCGCTGAAATGTGCATTCAGCTAATGGTTTTAAGTTCATATCTGAGATGATGCTGTATAATTCCTGAAGCACATGGGATCAGTAATGATTGAAGATAATTCTGGCTGATGTCATTTAGAGGATATTTTTCACTTCAAGTTAAAGCTTCCTTCGCGATAGTCATTTTGGGATTCATTTAACTATGTGCTTTATTTCATAGCTCAATTTTTCATTAGTCATTTCATACCATAGGATTTTGAAAGCACATTTGGCAAAATCTTTCTAACGAAATGTTTGCTTATGACGTCCCAAGGAACAGCACTCAGAATTGCTGGTAACTGTGGTACATTTTAAGGCTGATGATAGAAGTCACTTGAACGGTAAGGGCTGCTTTGTGAGGCAGATGGGGTTTGAACCCCGACCCTCCTGATACACCAGTCCTGACCCTGGCCTTGTCTCCTCTCCACTGGGAGATGAGAAGGGTGCCAGCATCCACCTCGCAGGCTGTCCTGAGAGCCTGGGACTAAGGGCTTGTGTTCCTCTTGCAGGTGGCGCAGATGTGGGGGCTTGACGATATACGCACTGCAGGCTGCCAGTGTCGGAGTAATCCAGTTTTATTCATAAAGGTGGGATTTGCTTTGCTCTCCTGCAGACCAGGTGCAGTGCTGCTGTTGTAGCAGGTGTGTGGATCCTCTTGGGTGGTCCTCAGGTGGACAAGGAGTCACCGATTCGGATTCCCAGTGTTAGATGTGAGGGGACCATGGACCTCATGTGTTCAGAGGGGAGGAGTAAAAAGTTTTGCTTGTAATTCCAGGACTGTCTATCCCAGGAATGCCAAACCACTGGCTTTCACCTGACGCTGTCGTAGGTGACACTGTATGGAAATGAGGACTCATGTTCCGCATATCTGAGCCCAGTACCCATCTCCCTCCAGGGCCGTGGCCGAGCCCTCTTGATTTCGCTGGGTTGCCAGCCTGGGGATCTGTAAGCCCAGTGACGTCTCTGGTCTCGGCCCCCACTCCCCGTGGGGACAGGAGGTGGCTTCAGGAGGCTGGTGAAGAATGCCTGAATGAAGTAGATTTGTGACTGCAGTTCTGTCTAAGGGCCTCCCCGGGTGTTAGATGTCAGTAAATGACACCTATGTGTGGATCTCATGTGATGAGAGAAACAGTGGGGGAAATCAAAGCTTGCGGAGTCTGCAGGTTCTGAACTTGGGGGTGTGTGTACCTGTGTACTTGGTGAGGGGTGTGATGTCTGGAATGAGTGTACAGGTGTGTCACGTTTGTGTGTGTGTGTGTGGTGAGTGTATTTAGCAGGTGTGGCTGCAGTGAGCATGTTCATGTGTGTTGTCTGTATTTGAGTGTGTGTGTGGAGTGTGTACATGCATCATATTTGGTGAGTGTATTTGAGGGTGTGTATGGAGTGCATACATGCGTTTATGTGTATAGTATTGGGTGAAGGGGTGGCATGGGTGGAGTAAGCATGCACACGTGTATGCTGTGTATGGGATTTCTACGTGGTCCTCCCCTGAGCCTGCTCCTGGGCCCTGCTGTCCTGGCAGCTTTACAGTTTGGTGCGTCTTTGATTCCGGAAGATTCTGGAACCAAATTCTGAAGCTGTGATCGCAAACTTGCAGCCCTGGAGGACGCTGGCTCGTGGGGACGGCACGAGAGTCTCTGTGCTGGCCTCTCCCTGGGCTGGGCACTGTCCACAGAAAAGCATGTCTGATGATTGAGCTGTGTGGGTCTGTGGCTCCCCAGCCCCAAGTCAGCCCTCGGTTCTGCCCCGCCTCTGTTTTTCTTGTTGAGGGGCTCCGGGAAGTGGTGCCTGGGATGGCGTTTTCACCCTGAGGTTGCTTCGCCAGCTGCCCAGGTGCTGGCTGTCTGAGGCCTGCTGCCGTCCTGGGTGGACGGGGCTGTCACGGGGCCATGCCTGAGCACCTGCGGGAAGGCAAGGTTAGGAAGTGCCAGAAGTGTGTGGCTTCATCCCACACTTGATTTTTTGGAAAGTTCTGGGTCTCATATTTTTCCCTAAGGGAAGTTAGAAACTGAGTTTCTCTTTAGGGGAACATCTTTGCAGCTTCTGTTGTTTGAATGTTCTCCAGGTGTGGAATACTCGGGGCCGTGTGTGTTTGGGAACATCCGTGTCCTGAGCGAATTCAGTAGGGAATGGAGAGATGCGTCCTGTTGGCTTGGCCTCTGTTTCCAGCTTGTTGAGAGTTGACGGCTCCTGGTATTCCAGGGAGAGTAAAACACTGGGCGGTGTGGGACGGGAACGTTCCCTCTGACAAGGTCAGTGAGAAAGCATCTGAACAAACGTCGCTGTTCTCCAGGCTCCTAGGGGTCGAGCTTGTTTTGTGGTGGTGAGGGAAAGCTACCCTCGTTCCTGTTCCTCACCATTTGCAAGGTGTCCAGGGCTCGTTCCTCTGGAGAGGTGATGCGTGTGAGTGGGCGTCAGGTCGCAGGTTCCGAGGTTATTTGGAATCTGTCAACTGATTTCCTGAACACACAGGTGTTTGGTAAAGATGTTCCTGGTTAGCTAAAACATTTCAACAGGACGTGATAGCTGGTGATTGTTTAAAGACTATCACAATTTTCCTGTTACTTTTTAAATGCCTGTTGAATAAGGGAGGATTCACATATTTTTCTTTTCCTGTCTGCGTACTTGATATATTTTTTCTGTTTTTTTAATGTGGGTGTGCAGTTAACAGGATTTAGAAGCAGTCTCAGCCCTGGGGAGACTTCAAGGCCGCCTCAGTCAGTGCTGAAGGGAGGCAGGGATTTGGGGGCTATCTCCTCCATAGGACAGACACCAAGGGCTAGAGGTCAGCAATCTCAGTGAGGTCACAAAGATGGGCACACCCAGCACCCTGGCCCATGTGTCTCTCCTTCACGTTTGTCTCTGCTCAAACTGCTCTCCTGGGTCATCACGGGTGATCTCTAGGCGCGTGCTTGCTTCTTGCAGAAGTGGTGTCTGGCTGTGGTCAGTGTGGGCCCTCAGGACTTCCATGTTTTTGGCTCACATCAATATTGGACAGTGGTGTATGTTTGTTTTGGAGTGGTAGATCGGGTGGATTTTGGCTTTACCAACTCATTTCATACCTGTTCTCCTAGATATAATACGTGTTCGTAAGCCGCATGTTTTCCTAGGTGCTGGGGTCCTATCATAAGCCGCGTGTTCTCCTAGGCGCTGGGACCCTATCGTAAACTGCATGTGAGGGATCTCAGAGGTGCTCCTTATGAGGATCTGATACGTGACCTGAGGTGGAACAGTTGCAATTCAAAATCAGCCCCCAGAATAATTGTCTTGAACGAAACCCATCCCTGGTGCCAAAAAGGCTGGGGGACAGCTGGTCTAACGTGGGCTAAGATGTCAGTAGATTTTTGGACTCGGGCCTCAGTTGAAGAGGATTAGATTTTGAAAGGTGGGGATTGAAGGCTTCTAAAGGGCAGGTTTTCATCTCCAGTGGGGCCTGGGCAGAACTGGGTAGAACTGACCCAGAAGCTGACAACTAGTCAGGCTGGCTCACTGCCTGTGTCCTGTGTGTGCAGCCTTGCTGTTTATTCAATTGTCTGGTGGTGGTGTGGATTCCATCCACAGCCTCAGAGTAGTGGAACCCATTACTTCAAGGCTGATCTTATTTATCTTTATCAAAAAGACATGAAAATCATTTACAGCTATCTGGAAGACTTATACTATCCTTTCTTTTCCCAGAGGCTTTTAAGTATTGCAACTTAAAAATCTTCAAAAATAACTTTAAAGGTAAACCTCTAGTACATTTTTGATGAGCACCCTTGACAGCTTTAGTATGTGAAGTAAATTCCCTTGACTTTTGTATTCCTAGAAACTCGTTCATGTTTGCAGAAGACTTTGCATTTTGTCAACAGTGGCCACTGTTCGGTGACCATCACACCTGCCGTGTCTCATTTAGAAAGTGGGATGTGGATGTATTAACTTTTCAGACACAAAAACACATGGGCTGTTTGTTTTTGCTTTTGATTTTTTGGTTTTTTTTTCCCCCCAGCTGAATTCAAGAAAGGGAAACAAGCAGACAGAGTAAGTACCAGAAAGCGTCTAAGTGGTTGGGTCGGGGATCCTACTATGGTGTTGGACTGTGTTCTGCCAGACATCACTCCTCAAAAAGCTGACCCTGAAAGGGCTGGCATTGCCCTCACCCTGCGACATTCCTCTATCTCACCAGAAAATGAAGAATCTGCCAGAGTACTGTGAGTCAAATTCAGTCAGAACTCGATTAAATAAGAGGCTTTGTCTCAAAGGCCAAAACATGAGGACACATTTTTAATTTTTTTTTTTTTTTTTTGAGACGGAGTCTCGCTCTGTCACCCAGGCTGGAGTGCAGTGGTGTGATCTCGGCTCACTGCAAACTCTGCCTCCCAGCTTCACTCCTTTCTCCTGCCTCAGCCTCCCGAGTAGCTGGGACTACAGGTACCCGCTACCACGTCTGGTTAATTTTTTGTATTTTTGGTAGAGACGGGGGTTTAACCATGTTAGCCAGGATGGTCTCGATCGCCTGACCTTGTGATCCGCCTGCCTTCTCCTCCCAAAGTGCTGGGATTACAAACGTGAGCCGCCGCACCCGGCCAAAAACATGTTTCTTTACTGCCTCAGTCCTCAGTTGGGTAGTCTGTTCTTTGTCTTGAAAGGCGCGCTCTGCGAGATGGGAATCTTCCGGCTGCTTATTTAGGGAATCCTGCCGGCTGTCATTGACTGGAGAGCGCAGTTTCCTGGCTGCCCTGGTCTTTCAGGGGAGGGAGACTGAGGGGTCATGTTCCTACCTGGACCAACGTGTTTATTAAACCTGGCTTGTGGATCATTTGGATCTTTTTATGAAGGAAAAGCCACATCTGTGACTTTCAGATGAGTGGAAGTCATGTTAAAAAAAATATATATATATATATTTTTGGCTACTATGGAGAAGTTTTGTCCTTGTGACCTGTGAATACAGTCACAGGAGAGCAGAATGTTCATGGTGTGGGTGCTTACAGTGTACATGCAGAGTCACATTCTTCACTAGTATAACGTTAAAAAGTGACAAATAAGAGAAAAATATTTTGCTCATTACAACGTCGGTAAGAAGCTGGCAGCACTCTTGTTTTTGGAGGGGTGTGAAGGGAATATTGAGAAAGTATCATCAACGTTAGACTCGCCCACTCTGCAAATTCTGGGGTGGCTCGTGTGAAGACCCCGTGATGGAAAGATGCACCCCTCTTCCCGGAAGGAGTTGAATCTTTGTAGCGCTCAGGACGCATGGTTCATCTCTATATAAAGGCAGAGTGTGAAACGCTGTGGAGGCTGAGAGAAGCGATGTGGTTAGCAAGTATGAGTGAGACGTTTGGGGCTTGTTAGCACCTGGCGTGTGTGCAGCAAGCTTTGCTATCTGCACACGTGTGATCCTTAGAACGCTGGCGTGTGGAGCCTTGAGGCTGTCGAGGGCCCCAGCTCCCAGCAGGCTGAGGAGTTCCCTGTTACTACCAGGAGAACTGTGATTGAAGGCTGTCACTCAATCCCAAGTCCCAGAAGGGGCTCCTTTCAGAGAGGAAAACGCCCCTAGAGCCTTAGGCAGAATTCAGTGATTTTTCTTATAATGTTGCCTAGATTTCACAAACATGAAACCAAGAACATATTTCAGAATGCTTATGGTTCTTTTGTAACCATGGAAACAAAGTAATTTGCAGTCGATGGACAGTTTGCAGAAGCTGAACTACCTACAGCATGAGCACAGCGGTCTCCCTACCGCCCTGGGCCTTGTTCCAGTTTGCTGGGGGGGCTTTGCAGGGCCTCTTGGCTGGGATACCTCTCCCATGTCCCATGTTGCTACCCCTGGTCACAGCCATACCACTGGGCAGCTGTGCCATGAGGACACTGAGGGGACACGGAGCCGTGGGGCAGCAGTTGGTCAGGAGGTGGCATCCACATGGTCCGAAACAGGTTTCTGTTCACTAAGAATGATCGTTGCAATAAAAACAGAGTGAAAGAAAATCCTCTACTGACCTGAGAATGTGTCAGCTGAGTTGCATGGGGAAGTGCAGTGAGGAAGGTGAGGACTGAAAGGAAATGAGGGAGGGAGAGGAAAGGAGACAAGGGAAGTGAAAGGGGGAGGGAGGATGGGAATAAAGAGGGAGATAGCGGAGGAAGAAGAGAGGGCAGTGGGCAGGAGCCTGGGAAATGAGTCCCAGAGCCGGTTCCTGACCGTCGTGGGTGCGTCAGAGCTGATCTTCCAGGAGAGGTGGCCTGGGAGGTCTGACCCTTAGGAAGTGAGGGCCAGGGGGAGCTGATTTTTTGGCCCTCAGCGGGGCTGTTGCTGACCTGAGATGTAGTCGATGGTTATCCCGAAGAGGTCGTCTGCACAGCCACCGTTTGCTGCCAGGTTGGAAAGAGAAGTGCTCTCCATGGGTTCTTTATATTTTGTGGATTTTTCCCAGTTTACCTGAGCAGCCTGTCAGTGGAAATGTTGGGGATTACTAACATGTCTCCATTCTACAGAACAGTCGGCTAGCTTCCGATCCTGTAGTTCTTGGGGGCACCACTCCCATCGTGTCAGTGCTGGCCCAGCAGGGAAGCCGCAGCCCGAGGTACTGGGAAACCTGCGTGGCTCTTGCTGCCGGGTTCTGATGGGAGTCGTGTGCTGGAAGAAAGATGTCCTTTAGGCAGAGCCTGGTGAGGAGGGGGTGCTGCTGTTGCAGCAGTACATGGAATTTCAAATGACGAATGAAACAAGCTTTTAATTATGACCAGAGCTCTATGCCCTGCTTTTCTTCAAATGGAAATGTTGTGCTGAAATGAATTTGCTGTTAATCGGTTGCCTCATGCAAGACGGAATGCTGGGAGCAAAGTAGAATGTGGACTTCTCTACAAAGCTTTCCTCCTCTCAGACTATAATCAGTTGGATGGTGCTACACAGGAATACGTGAGAATTCGTGTGAGAAAGGTGATGGGTGCAGACCTGTGTGACCGGCAGGTGTAGGGGGAGGTTTGAGAGAAGCTTTTGGCTGAAGTGGTGTCAGGTGCAGGTGCTGAAGTGTGATGTCTGGCTGGATGGAAGAGCACACCCCTCTGGGCTGTGGGAAACAGATAAAGGAGGAGGTGGGCAGACGTGAGTCATGTCTTAGGAATGGTAGCAATTCAGACAGACCCAGGATCAGGTTCCCACGGGGGAGAAGTGGACATCAGGACCCAGGGAGCGTGGTGTGGGGGTCATGCCCAGGCCTCTGTGGAGCTTGCTGCTGTGTTAGCAGGGCCTTGTGCTTGCCCTCCTTAAAGCTTTCCCGATCCATAAAACGGGCACGACACAATCCACCTTGTGACACTGAAGCTTAAATGAGATGATATACATGATGTCTTCCTTCCCTTCCTGACACATCATAGACTCTCAGCTATGGTAGCAGTGACAGACTGGATGGAATGCTCGAGCCACTTTGCGCCTGGTGAAGCCACATGGATTTGTGCAGTGCTGGTGACTGTCTCTGAAAGCCTTTGATCATGGCAGTGGCAGCCTCGAGTGGCTCTTGGTGTACTTCAGTCTGTGGAGTGCAAGGTTGACTGGATCTCCAAGGCCATTGATACTATCCAGGGGTGAGCTTATGGGGCCCTAAAACCTGGGGGAAGGCCGAGAGGACTTGGCTGCCAGAAGCATTGTAGATTTCTGGCTTTGAAAACTTGCTGACTTATGGACATAGGAAGGTAAACCCAGATGGCTCCAAAATTTTAAGTCCAGAAGAAAGGTGGGAGGGTACAATTGCTGAGTAGGTCATCGTTGCCCTTTCCCTTTCTTTCTGGCCATCGTTTCTGCTCCCTCCCCCTGCCTTTGTGGGCTGGAGGGCCTGAGCCTGCACAGTGGTCTATTTCATGGTGATGATAGCCGATTATTGCCCTGCAGTAAGAAGTCTCTCCACTTTATTTTGCAGCAGTAGTTAAATAAATTTAAGGAGTAATGGTTTAGTGGTATTTGTTTTGGTTTTCCTTTTTTTTTTAAAGTATCATTTAACTGAATGTTATTCCCAATTTCACTGATCATTTTGGCAGGCCAAAATACGCTTTGATTTGTTATTTTGTGTTTGAGCTAGTTTATTGTGTCACAGGAATGCCAATTATTCTGTTGTCACACATCATTAAGTATCTCAAATTGTGTTACTATAATACTTAGCTGAATTACCTCCCTTATTTTGACTTTTAAAAAACAAAAATCTGTGTGAAACTCACAGGATGGTGCATCTCCATTGAGGGTTGTTCAGAAGTGTGACTTTTCCTGACATGCTTGAGAATCAGTGACATTATTTTATAGAAACACTTTGTAACTGTCACCAAAGCTAGAAGTTCCTGTAAAGGGCAGGGTAGGTTACGTGTTATGCTTTGTGGGTCACAGAAGTCTCTGCATATATTTCTTTTGTGAAAACTTCAAAGTGTAAAATTCACTTCTGGTTCCCTGGCCAAGGCTCAGTTGGGGATCATGGTTTGCAGACCCTTGACAGCAGCTGAGCTGAAAGCTGGTCTCCCATGCGGTGAGCAGGAGCCCACCTCATTGCTTCAGCCAGGAAGATGCTGCCCTCATGCTGGAATTTACTTCAAACAAACTTGAAAGCTCTGGCACTGCTGCTCATTTCCATACTGTTGCAGGCTATCTAAAATACAGAGGATGCCTTGGCGTTTTGATTTTGTTACTCCTCTTGAAGGGCTCTGAGATGGCTCATCGCGAGTTAGACATTTGCAGAAATGATCAAGCAGAGCTGCAGTCATCTGGCAGATCAAGTGAAGTTTTTTCTGAAAGCTTGTTACAGGCTTAAATTTCTCCCATCCAAGTACTAACCAGGCCCGACCCTGCTTAGCTTCCGAGATCAGACGAGATTGAGCGCGTTCAGTGTGGTATGGCTGTAGACTACAGGCTTAAATTTCTAATCACTTTCCATCCACTGATCTTGTATGATTGGTTTCTTTTTGCACTCATTTGGGTCTGTGAAGCGTGTCCCCACCGTGGTAGAACTTTAGCTCTGATTTCATGCATGAGTCGGTATCCTCACTCCTCTTCTGCGAGGAGAAAGTGCTGCAGGTCCTGCGCGGTTTCCATCCCCTCCCTGCATGCGGATGGATTGGGAGGTATTTGTGGTGTGTGAACTTGATACCCCTAGAGGCTCCTTGCTCACTCCCCTGGACCGTACTCCTCCCTACTCCCATGGACTGCACTCCTCCCTCATGGTTCACTCCCCGGACCGCATTCCTCCCTCCTCCTTCCTGGCTCACTCCCCTGGACCACACTCCTCCCTCCTGGTTAACTCCCTGGACCACACTCCTCCCTCCTGGTTCACTCCTTGGATCACACTCCTCCCTCCTGGTTCACTCCCTGGGCCGAACTCCACCCTCCTCCCTCCTGTTTCATTCTCCTGTGTCCCCACGCCTCCCTCCTGGTTCACTGCTCTGGGCCCCCACACCTCCCTCCTGGTTCACTACCCTGGGCCCCCACGCCTCCCTCCTTGTTCACTCCGATGGGCCCCCACGCCTCCCTCATAGTTCACTCCCCAGGGCCCCCACTCCTCCCTACTCTCCTGGGCCGCATTCCTCCCTCCTGGTTCACTCCCCTGGGGTCCCCACTCCTCCCTCTTGGGGGCTTGGTAGTTTCTGCTGTGCTTGTGCCAGCACGATAAGGCTGAGTGGCAGACCCAGTGCTGTGGCTGCTCACGCAGCTGTGGCATTAGTGCAGAAAACTGCGGGGATGCAGCTGCCCTTGCTGTGATGCTTCGAGTGTCATAGTCGATATGGGAAACTGGGTGGGATGTGGATGTCCCAGGAAGGGACAGGAACCTCCCATCAGCGTCTGTGAAACACTTCTCAGCCAGGCGTGGTGGCTCACGCCTGTAATCCCAGCGCTTTGGGAGGCTGGGGCAGGCGGATCTCCTGAGGTCAGGAGTTGGAGACCAGCTTGGCCAATGCGGTAATTTTTGACGGATTAAGGAATATGACTCACACTAGTTTGCCTTGCTTTTTAATTGATGGTTTGTGTAGCCCAGTAGTGTGAACTTGTTAAGCAACCATTCTTACTGAAAGACTAATGTTTAAAAGTCTCTTCCTCTGGACACGTCTTTCGCTGCTGTAATCAAATGCAATGTAATCAGCATTGGTTAATGGCTTTCCTTGCTTGGCTAACAAGTGCTCCTCAGAAACGTTGGTATCTTGTTATTTTCATTTATAATTATGTTTTAAGCATTCTAATTTTTCTAGCTTTCCTGTGAGTTGGGAATAACTGATGGGTTCTTAGTTTGGGATGTTGACGTACACTGTATGCCCAGCTACTATGCCATTGTGTGAACACTGATTTGTCACTTTCTCATGAAGACTGATTTCACCTAGTTTGGTAAATTCTATTAATTTTAAGGAAGGGAGTGGAATGTAACAGCTGTTAGGAGGCTTTTTTAAGGATCAAGGAAATGTTGCCATGATTATTACCATTACAGAAGGAACATAAAACCACGTGCTGCCTTCAGTCATGATGAATATGTAAGTCTGCATCTGTGACTGCAGAAAACGGCAGCCCCAAATCTTAAAATCGTGTGGCTGCACCAAGCCCATGTGCAGGGCACTGTGGAGCAGACTGCATTAGCCGAAGTTGGCCCACAAGCCCTGAGGGATAGTGTCTGAGTTATGATAAGGCTCTGACTTGGGATTAAACAGGCCTCCAAATACTGTGATATTCTAAACAAAGACACGATACTGCCCAGGGAGCCCAGTGGGCACCTGTAGGCAGTGTAGGTGGGAAAAGGCTCCAAGGAAGATTCCTGCAGCTCAGCTAGGAGGATTCTGTAAGGCAGTAGACACATCAATGTTCACATAGGAGTGTTGAGCTATATTCATTCCTTTTAAGCAGCCAGGCTTGTGTGTGTTTTTAGGGGCACTCACATGGCGCCCCTTCCACCCTCACTGCTGGTTGTGCCTGTTTGATGTTCTGGATTTCTGTGTTAAGTGTGTCCACTCTCCAAATGTATCTCTGTGTCTAGAATTTTTTAGAGTAGACCATTTATTTTTTAAACGCTTGTTTTTAGTGAGGAAGAAATGTTTAAAACGGGCCATACAGACCCTGCTATAAATGTTTAACAATGGAATGTGTACTGTTTAACACATAGTGTTTAAAGTCGAAGACAGTTTAATTTAGAAATCCTGTTGTAATGCCAACTTAAATTACGACCATCCGTATGCATATGGAAAAGCATGAGAGTGAATGTGCAGAATTGGAATTTTGCCTATTTTGTAGAGATTCTGTAATGTATCAGGTACAAGCCTCACTTCATGATTTAAATGCATGAAGCTGAAATTACAAAACTTGACAAAAACATGCCTTTGAATAGTGAGCCTTTATCCTCCCTGAAATAGTGATTCATTCACTAAAACGTCCACCTGCAACATTGTCAAACACGTTTGTTGCATTAGTTCTCAAGCGAGCTCAGTTTTCCAGACAGGCAGATTATTACTGTTTAAAGTTTGTCCCGATGATGTTGGTGAACAGGGAAAATGCTTTGACGTGGATCCTCTGTGTGTGTTAAACATCAGACACAGCCTGCCCAACCCTCTGCCTGTAACTGGGAACCTTGACTGTCGGGATCATTGTAGAGAACCTTGAGGAAAGCAAAACAAACAGCCTCTGGAGTAGCAAAAGATGTAGCTGATTTCATGCAGTAAAACTCACACATTTTTCTTTAAAATACATCCTTCCGAACGTCAGCTTGCTGATTATCTTAGAATCGCTGTAGTCTGCTGACAGCAGTCGTGGGAACAGGTGCATGGTCCGGCTGATGTAGGAGGGTCTCAGAGCGGAGCCACACTGCTGACACCGAAGCAGAGGCTGGAGCCTAGGAAAAAGTGTATTAATTTCATGAGCGTTTGCCTTTGCAATGACTAAAACCCTGAGTTTGTGGCACCTGCTGTCTCTGGAATGAGAAGTCTTCCCTTCCTGGCAGACAAGCTCTAGATGGGAATAGGAGCTGTGATTGCTGGATTGAAGAGGTTTCCTTCTTGAGGAGGTGGCCTTCGAGCCTGACTCAAGGAAGCTGTGGCTGGCGGGAAAGGGCCTTGGAGACAGTGTATTTACCAGGAGGGTCAGTGACTGAGAACCATCCTGTTCCGAGTGTTGCCATTCTGGTTCTAGAGTAAACTTGGGGAGAAGCAACAGCCAAAAGCCTCGAGGAATCTTCTGTGATGTTGATGACATTTGGTAGATTTGTTGCTGAGACTCTGAAATAAGAAGCCCTGGAAGTGCAGGTCTATCAGGCCATGCGACGTGAGACAGCTGCTGCTTCAGGGGTTGGAGTCCCCGTGCTAGAGGTTCAGTCCTGCAGAGACTTTTGCACAGTGGCAACTGCTGCCTCCGGTTGATTGTGAGTCCCCCAGATGAATACCCATGAAAGGTACCGTGTCAGTAAAGAGTCAAACTCTGTGAAGCATTTGGAGATTTATTCTGAGCCAAATGAGTTACCATGGCCCTTGATACTGCCCTCAGGAGATTCTAAGAATGTATTCCCAAGGTGGTCAGAGCACATCATGGCTTTATAGCTTTTAGGGAGACGTAAGACAATCAATCAAATAAATGTAAGATGTACATTGGTTTGGTCTGGAAAGGTGGGACAACTAGAAGCAGGGGTGTCTAGGTCATAGGTAGATTCAAAAATTTCCTGATTGACAGTTGGTTGAGAGGGTTGTCAGATAAGGGGTTGTGGAGACCAAGGCTTTGTCATGTGGAAGGAGTACTCCAGGTAACTTCAGAGAGAATAGATTGTAAATGTTTCCCATCAGACTAAGCGTCTAAGTTCTGTCTAATTCCAGAAGGGAGGTGGGGTGATGGGGCAAGTCCGACCCCCCACCGATCATGGCCTGGACTAGTTTTTCAGATTAGCTTTGGAATGCCCTTGTCAAAAGCAGGGGCTGTTCAGATGGCCAAAGGGGCTTCGAATTCTAATGTTTTTACAACCAGAAAGTGATTGTGTTTCTTCTGTGGATGACAGCCAGTGTGGTAATTAATATTTTATTAGCAGATTAATTTGGAAGTCAATGTGTTTTCAAGTATGTTAATTATTAAGTCATCAACAAACAGAGAAGGGCTTGCTTTGAAACCAGCCTGAGACTCAAGAGGCTCATCAAAGAAAATGATGGACTTGGGAGAACTGATTCATGTGTTTACTGCCCCAAGTTTCAGGCATTATGAGAAGTCTGTGCTGATACATTGTGACTTGAGAACTTAAATCTTGACGGACTCTTAAGAGTGAGGCTTTTTTTTTTCTTTTTAAACGTTCAACTCCTGTGTTTTGTCTTCCAGCCGCTGAGCAGTTTAGCTTTGTGTTCACGTGGCCTTGTTCTCCGAACCATCTGCTTTGGGGGCTCCTCCGTCCTGCCCGCCTTCATCGCGTCTTCCTCGCCCCGTGAATTTTATCCCTAGGACTGTTCTCTGCTGTGTGGAGTGGAGGATCAGTGGACACTGGCTTTACCGACTCATTTTCTGTGTAGCTCCCAGTTTCTCAAAATCATAATTGTCTTGGATTCCCTGTGAAACTGGGAGTCAGGCCTTGAGCGCAGTGCTGGGTGGCCTTGGGCGCAGTACTGGGGCAGGAGGGAGAGATGAGAACAGGAAGGACGGGTTTGTCAGGGGAACGAATCCCTTGCCGAATTCCTGTGTCTGTTTTAGGTTAAAGACGAATGGCTGGGTGGTGGATGTCTCACCTGCTGTGACTGGACCTCCCTGTGCTGAACCCTGAGCAGGGGCCCCCCAGCAGCTGCCTCCTGCCAGGCCGGGGCCACAGGATTGGGCTTCTGCCTCTGGGAGGGCTCGTTCCAAGGTGCAAGGGTCTGCACCACTCCTGTGTGACCTGAGGGGCATGGGGGAGGCTGGTCTGTGCTCCTTGCCTGGGAGAAGCTGAGCTCACCTGGGCCAGAGCCTCTGGGGAGGTAGGAAGGCAGAGGCCTGGAATTCCTGCTTTCCCCAGACAGCAAGAAAGGTCAGTGTTGCACCTGCTCTGAGATGCCCTCAGCAGCCATATATAGTTGATTTTAACATGAGGGAAGGTGCCAATTAACCCGGCTCTGTGGAGAGCTTTGAGGAGTCCAGGCCCTGGGCCCCGGGGTTTTTAATATTTTCCTTCCTGAACAAAAAACAACAAAAGATCCCTGTGGCTGATGCCGACTGCGTGGGGTAGGACATGCCGAGCTTGCATGGGGCTTGCCCCTGAGTTTCCTTGGTGCTCCTCCCAGGACCCACGGACACCAGCCTTTGCAGGCCGAGGCTTGTCCTGTTTAGACCCTCGTTGGTGGGGTCTAGTGGTCCTGGATCGAGAGCCCAAGCACTGCTTTCATTGTTATAAATGATTCACCCGAGAGGCACGGTTGCCCCCAAACGTCTCACGAGCATGAGATACAGCCAGTGTCACCGCCCCAAGCTCATAATTCTAGTGGAAAGAGGAAATTTTACTTTTAATGTGCTCGTGTGACTCAGATACAAATACTCAATTCCTATTAAACTTTCAAGACCTTGAGAAACTTTGAGATTCCTTGGAAGCCATTCCTCGGCCCCACGACTTAACTCTCTTGTGGAAGGAGGCTGGGGTGGTCCTTGGGCTCTGGGGTCCTGCTGAGTTCTCCAGGATTCCTTAAGTTTCATCATTAGTCCCAGCTGTTCAGCAGGTGGAGCTGATTGACTCTGACATTTCCATTATGTTGTTCTTGTGTTGCCTCAGTTAACTTAGAATAATGAGTATTTACCAGAAATAATTGATGGCGAGATGGGAATTATTGGTGATTCCTTGACATAGGCAGCCTGTATAGATAAGCATGTTACACGGTGTCTGATTTCTGAGATGTTGGTCCAAACCTTCTCAGCAACACACTTTCAGGGGTAGATTCCTGTGAAGGAGAAGCTGCTTTTCCCCGAGACGCGGTGGTGGCTCCTGCACTGGCATGGTAGGGTGGCTGTGTGACTGGGCAGGGCTGGATGTGCTCCTTCCCACCCCTGCGCTGGGTGCCTGCCTCCACCCCACATCTGTGTATGAGTTCGCACCCAACTCGAACTCATAGAATTGTATAGCTTCCTTGACACATTCCTGCATAGAGATGATTAGATCTGGGGGCTGAATCTCAATCTGACATGCATGTAGGTAAATTATTCATGTGAATGACTTGGGTCCTCCATGTTCAGGGTCAAGAGGCGTGAGGTAGGTTTGGCGACAGCTGCCTGGCCTCAGGAAGTTTCTCTAGAGTGTGTTTCTTTCTCTAGCAAAGTAAATGATGCCTACCTCACGGGGCTTGACACAGGCTCAGTACTTAGATGCTGTCTGGTCTTTATTATAGTTGTTATTTGGGGAACAGCGTGGCTGGTAAGAAAATGCGTTATCTTTACAATTTATAGAATGTCATACAAGGCAAGTGTGAAACCAGGACTCTACCCTAATCTGAAGATGCTGGTGTTTACTCTTCTCCTGAAGCATTTTGTTGTAATTCTGCTGTGTGTCAGCCAAGTCATATGACGGCACCACATGCGTGATGCCAGCTCAGTTACCTTGGAACGGGGAGCCTGAGGCTGCCAGAGAGCAACCCTCCTGCCTCCAGCCCTCGGCAGTTTGTCTCTCTCTCTATCCCTCCCTCTGTCACTCCCTATCCCCCAATCCTCCTCACCACTCCTGCTCCCCTCCCTAACCCCCTCACTTACTCTACAGCAGAGGCCCAGACTTTGACAAATCCCAGCTGGGCCTATTTGTTGCTTGGCTGGGAAACCAGAGGGAAAGGGACCCAGTTACTACAAAAATAGAGAATTGAAATAGAATGTGAGCTACTTTTGCATCTTGTTTTTTATTTTAATCTGAATATAAAAGGCAAGTGTCAACACAAAATCGGTGCTAACTGCGCCACACAGCTCAGAGTCTGCCTTGTTGGGGCTCCATGGGTTCCCATGCCGTGGCCTTCTTCATGAGCGTCTGGACACGCCGTGGCTGCGAAAGGAGCATTCAGTTATGGGCCTTTGAATGTTCCAGAGTCATGTTTAATAAAAATCTTCACGTTTACCCACAGCCAAGTCTTGATTTAATAACAGGTACTGCAGGTCTCTGGGTGGGCCTGAGCCTCTGTTGTAGAAGCAGCCGCACCATCGGAGGGGCAGGTCCGTGTGGGCTGGCAGGCGGCTTGGTCCTTGGAGCACAGGGTGGACCTGACCCAGTCCTGGCAGTGCGGGGCCTTGCAGTTCTAGAATGTAGTGATGCAACCTGTGGCATAAATAAAAAGCCTCATGTGCCCCTATGAGAAGCTGGGGCTTCCCCTCAGTACTGTGGTGTGCTGTGTTTGTGATCGTGCAGGTGTAAAAGGGTGAGGGAGATGTCTAAAAACCAGGCTCCCAAAGACAGCCCTTCATGTCTGGTGCTTTCATGTGTGTATGAACACCTGCTTGACGCGTGTACACCTTCACGTGTGCACCTGTTTAATGCATGTACACCTGTTCGTGTGTGCATGCACCTGTTTCACGCGTGTGCCTGTTTTTCATGTGTATGTGCCTGGGTATTCACCCTGTATTGCGTCATACGTTGTATTTTACAGATTGTTTTTTTTCAGTTTGTATCATGAGCTTGTAATGACTTTGTGAAGAAAAGAGGGGGCCCTGACAGCCTTTGGCTCTGAGAAACGTGATGTTACGGGAACAGATGAGACAGCCCGGGTGAGGCCGGCAGAGGCCATCGTGGCCTGGGAGTCTGCACATCTGCTGTCCGTCGCTGTGTGACAAGTGACCCCCAAATCTAGGGGCTTAAGGCAACATACACGTATGACTGTACAGCTTCTTGAGGTTGCAAATTAGGGCAGCCCTGCTGAGCGGCTCTGGCCCAGTCCCCTGGGTCAACATGAAGGTGCTGTCCAGGGCTGCAGCCATCTGTAGGCTCAGCTGGGCTGGAGGTTCTGTTCCAGGATGCTGTGCTGACGTGTCTGCGGGCAGAGGCCTGGACCTCCACACCTGGCCACTCCCTGGGGCTGTCAAGTGCATTCCTGCCCAGGGCCGCTCCTTTCCCCAGAGATGTAGCAGTGCTGGTCTTATGCCCAGCGTCAAGGTGGCCGGCTCAGGAGCAAAGACTGTTTCCCCTACTCAGCGGCTACTCCTGCAGGGCTGGGTGACAGTGGAGGTCGCGCAGGAGGGTGTTCGCTGAAGACCGTGCTGTGTGAGTTGACGGGTGTTCTTCCCAGGAGGGTGAAATGGAGACTGGACGCTGGGAGCAGCGTCCTGCGTGACCTCACGTGTAGTGGCTCATAGTAGAGCTAAGTCCTTCCTTTACAGATACTTTTCAGAGTCTGCCCGCCTTTAGATTCTCTGATTAACATGTCTGAAGAGGGTCCCAGGAGTCTGCCACCTACCAGGCCAAGGAGGTTCCCTGCATGTGGCTGTCCCCTCACACCCTGAGAAATGTGACTCAAGGGGATCACCCGAGTTTCCTGAATGAGTCACTTGCCTTCTCTTTGATTTCATGCCTCCCCCAGGGTGGGTCAGTCCTGTCCGCCACAGCGATACCTGCATGCTGGGGTTCCAAGGAGATTGGGGGTGTGTCTGGTCCCCCAGGGAGATTCGGTGACTGAGGATGCTGTCATAGCAGCCAACATGTCCTTATTGTTTTCACTTTTAATGAAGTTCAGTTACTAGGTTTTCTGAGGCACAATGATGTCCTTGTGAAAAATTGGTGATCAGGGAAGCAAGCAAGTGTGGGAAAATGATCCTGCCCTTAAACCTGAAAAATGATGAAACAGCAAAGAGCCCTGAAGAGCCCATGAACCACCTCATGGGGCAGTGAGGAGACACCTCAGTAATGGCTTTTAAAAAATGAGATCATACTGAAGAAAAGATAAACTAAATTTTGGGTTTCCTATGGGTAAAGAGATGGTGGTTTACATTTTGGAGGCATGCTTTTATATACTTATTTATTTTTCTTTGTTGGATTTAGAATTAGTTGCAATAAATGTGTTTTTTAATTAAAAAAATTGGGGTATACGAAGTCTAATCTCTTTGTGATATTTCTGTACTGTGAGACTCCACATACAGACTGTATCTCTAATGAAGCAGAGTGAAGTTGTCATCTCCTGCAGGCCGGTCTGGTCTCCAGGCATCTGTCCATCCTCCCAGTCTTGGGCACACCTGCATCACTGGTGCTTCCTGCCAGGCTGTGACTCTACCTATGTTTCAGGAGCACCTGGAACAGTTTTCCTGGGGCCTCCTGCTTTGTCCTGGCTCCTGGAAGCACAGGCTATTGATGAAGGACTCTTCCCACTGCCAAGTAAATTGGTGATTACCCCCAAGGCTGTATTTCTCGCATGGGGTGCAGAGAGTCCGGGCGTGGTGTCCTGGCCCTGGAGCCAGCTCTAGGACTGCACGGCGGCCTTGCCTCCGCCCCTCATCTGGGAACAGGGTGGTGGGGAGGAGAAGGGAAGCAGTGTCTTGCCCCTTCTGCGTCTTTAGAACACGGGAACACATCGTCCCATTGCCTTGTACCATTCACAGTCCAAGCTTGTGTGTAGTGTTATTTTATAACCTCCCCTGACAAGGATGTATTTTATATAAGCAGCACATAAAGTGGTAATTTAATACACTATCAAGCAAGATTAAACAATAAGGAGCAGATATAGCTGTAGAAAAGTTACTTTATCCGGGAAACATTTATCTACTGCAGTTGGAAATCAATCATGGCTTCCTCCTCGGCGGCTCCTGATGAGCCTTTGAAATTCTGTCCTGTTCGTCGCTGTTAGTTATAAGCTATGCCTTTCCTTCTATGATGTTAGTTAGAAGCTCTACCTTTCCTTCTATGATGCTTATTTCTTGCCTGTTCACCGCTGTTACAGTTACAAGCTGTACCTTTCCTTCTGTGATGTGTATTTCTTGCCTGTTCACCACTGTTAGTTACAAGCTATACCTTTTCTCATGTGATGTATATTTCTTGAAGGCATGGACTAAATCCTAATTCCATGGTATTTGATGCACATACTCAAGAGATACTTGTTTGAATGAATGGATTAATGGAAAATAGAAGTGGTGACTTCACTTTTAATTCATTATGTCAAACTTTGTTTACACGGAAAATTTTATGGTCCTTTGGAAAAACAGGGCCTCTGTGCAGGGTTGTTAGAGATTGTGGGAGTGCCACAAGTGGCTCTGTGGCTCTAGACTCACAAAGGTCTTCAGGGACTTGGTGGCGGCACCTGTGTTGAAAACTGAGTTCTGCAAATCCATTCGAGTGACCTGCCAGCACTAACAGTCCTGCTTCCCAGTTGATTTCTGCACAGAGGCTTCTCCTGAATGCCCCAGGTGAACGTGGGTTTAGCCCGCACTGATGGGCTTCCACAGCAAGCCACGGTGCTGCAGGGATGAGAGAGAAGAGGGGCAGGACCAGAATCTTCCTGGGCCCCAGTGCCCATGTGGGGATGCTGCCTGGCCTGGCTTTTCTGGGGGAATCAGGGAAATGATGGCATGGAAGGACTGTTGGTATGAGCCGCTTGCTCAAACATAGATCTCAGGTCTTTGTGGGAGGTAAAATAGAAATTTATGTGGATATCATCAGTAACATAGCAAATATGGGCTTCTTCCCTAGGGTGGCTGACCCTCTTGCTCATCTGCTGAGCAAAGGCCAGGCCCGGCCTTCTGGGCCTCCACAGTGAGCTTTTCCCAAGCTCTGTCCACTCCGTGGAGAGGGCTGGAGCCAGGGCAGACATGGGGTGTTTGCTATTTTTTTTTTTTTTCCTTTTCAAGATGGAGTGTTGCTCTGTTGCCCAGGCTGGAGTGCAGTGGTGTGATCTCGGCTCAGTGCAAGCTCCGCCTCCAGGTCATGCCATTCTCCTGCCTCAACCTCTCGAGTAGCTGGGACCACAGGTGTCCGCCACCACAACAGGCTAGTTTTTTGCGTTTTTAGTAGAGACGGGGCTTCACCGTGTTAGCCAGGATGGTCTCCATCTCCTGACCTCGTGATCCACCAGCCTCGGCCTCCCAAAGTGCTGGGATTACAGGCGTCAGTCACCGCACCCGGCCAGGTATTTGTCAGTTTTTGAAAGCTACATTTAAAGAATGAAATGGACGGAACAGAATTACTTCCTTTTGAATATTTAATACTTAGTCTACCAGAACACTTAAATAGAGTTAATGTATTCAAATAATAAGAACTTTCCCTCTGTTTTCAAAGCAAAAGTATAAACAACCTTTTACTTGGCAGGGATTTCACTATGTTTCTGAAAAGCCAGCAAGCACTTTTCCTGAAATAGACCCGTCTCTTCCTCTGCATAGACCCTATGAACATTTTAGCTACATTTCTGCTGTATGTGGATGTGAAAGATTATAGAAAATTCCTTGCTACTGGAACTTCACGATGCTTTCCTTTTAAACATCAAATAGAAAGTATGGATAGTAAGTCTCAGACTAGTTGCCATTCTCGATCTTGGTAGAGCTGCCACTAACGGCCTCTGTCAGTTACAACAGATTGTATCTCCCCAGCAACCAGGCTTAGATTACAGACCGAGCCAGGCTCACCCAGGATTCAGTGCAACGTCTTCCAAAGCTGTAGCCACTGCTCTTGGAGGAGACTTGAGAAGTCCTCCCTTTGATGCCTGTAGCATGGCTATTCTCATATCACAGCAGCTGCAGCAGCATCTTGGAGGATGCCCGCAGGGGTGTCCTGGGTATTGACACCACGGCAGGGGCCTGCAGTGTCTGAATGAAATGGGCCGTGACACTGAGCAGCCTAGAGGAGTCCACAGCCACGTTTCAAAGGTGCAGTGGCCCGAGGTGAACCCCAGAGCACTGAGGAGCCTGGAGTGACCTGTCACAACTCCATTGAGAGAGCTGGCTGAATTCCGTACCTGTGCGGGCAAAAGATGGCTATTTGCGCTTGGCCCCTTTCCAGACCAGGGCTAGGGAGATTTTCTGCACAGCTAGTGGGAACTTGATTCTGTTCACACTCGGGGTTGAGTCTCGCTCCATTCTGTGAGCCCAGGGAAGATAGACATACCGAGCTCTCCTGGAAGAGGGCCCTGACGAGTCGAAACTGAGCTTCAAGATGGTCGGCATTGTGGTGTGCGTGGCGGGTTCGGACTCGGTGAGTGCTACGTGGGGCCCAGCTGCTGCTGTCACTGATTGGTCTCAGGAGATGCTGCAGGGGACGTGGCTCCTTGTGGTACTTGGTGGTTTTCTCCTCACGGGAGTGGGTTTCCCTGCTGTGACAGGCAGCCTGGCAGGAGGAAGGCCCCCATGGGGTTGTGCCCCGAGGCCCCCTTCCTCTTGAAGAGCAGGAAAGGGGGTTTGGGATCCTGCTTCCAGCTGCGCTGCCTTGCTAGGTTCTTGGCCTCGGGCAGGGAGAACCTGGCTGCACTCACCCAAGCTGAGTGCAGACTTGAAGCCTAGACCCCTTCCACAGCCTCCTGGGCACTTGTGGTGGTATGCAGGACACGGCCCTTGGAACTCCAAGCCCTACACTGGTATGCCCGCCCGTTGAGTCGTCTCGAGCACCTGCTGTGTGCTAGGCTCCGTGGTGGGGTGGGCGGTAGCAAGGGCTGTGGGGTAGAGTGGACACGGTACGCGGATGATGAGGAGAAGCATCAGGGAGGCAGTGAGAGCACAGCTGAGACCTGCAAGGAGGGGACTGGCTGTGGGTGTTGGGGCTCCGGGAGCTGCCTCTACCCAGAGCCACAGTGGCCAGTGAGGGCAGAGCAGGGGACCGAGGACCAGGGAAGCCGTGTGTATGGGTCGCATCAGGTGTGCAGGTCTGCCGGGCTGTGCTGCCCTTCTCAGTCCTGGCTGGGCCTGGGGTCCCAGAGGGAATGGAGGGTCTTCGCATCTCCCTCCTCTTGCTTCCCTGCTGCTTCCTGGTCAAGGGATGCTTCTTTATTGCAACTCTGGCAGTTATTCTGCATATTAAGAGGAGTTTCACAAAATCATAGGGGGAGAGGCGGACTAGGGATTCATTTTTTTTCTCCCCCTGATTTTACACGGAGGCTTCTACTATCCCTTAGTGTGGAGGCAGAGTGCAGATGCTCTACAGTTCTCTGTCCAGGAAGAGAAGAGCTGCTGGGAAGTCAGATCTGATCATTGCAATAGCACTGACATTTTTAAGTGGCAGAATGCTGATGTCTATAATAATCAGAGTAAAACTTCAGTAGCTTCAATATAAAGATGTTGAGATGATCTTAGAGCCATTTCATCCCTAGATCCTTCTACAGTGTGGAGTGTGACATCTCTACCAGCCTCTGGTCAGTGGCCGCCTGTGGGTAACTGAATGCTTGAAGTGTAAATGAGAACTTCTAATTTTCTTTAATTTTAGTCAAATTTAAATAGCTATATGGGCCGGGCACCGTGGCTCATGTGTATGTTCCCAGCAGTTTGGGAGGTCGAGGCGGGTGGATCATGTGAAGTCAGGTGTTGAAGACCAGCCTGGCCAACAAGGTGAAATCCCATCTGTACTTAAAAATATAAAAAATTAGTCGGGCGTGGTGACAGGTGCCTGTAATCCCAGCTACTCGGGAGGCCGAGGCAGAAGAATCACCTGAACTCGAGAGGCAGAGGTTGCAGCAAGCCGAGATCGAGCCACTGCACTCCAGCCTGGGTGACAGAGGGGAGAACCCTGTCTTAAGAAAAAAAATTTTAAAAAACCCTACATGCCCCTAGTTGCTTCTGTAGGAGATGGCATGTTTCCAGAAGGTAGACTTTGTGTTGAGGACTCTGCAGCGTCAGGCTGGAGACAGTCTCCCTTCCTAGCAGCGTGGGCCCCTGGGCTGCTCTTCTACCAGAAGGGATGGTGGCGTCTCTGGGAGATATCTGTGGACTCAGATCTGTGTGGATTAGTGACTTGTGTTACTCACAGATACTTAAATTTGTGGGTAAATGAATACCTGGACTGGCTGCAACTTCAGGGCGAGATTCGGGAGTAGGGAGTGAAAAGTGACTACGGAACCCTGGGCTTGTCCTGCCGCCCCCACGACCCGGTCGGGGCACCTTCTCGTCTGAAGTCCCAGCACGTGGTCAGGGTACCCCTCCCCTCTGAACCCCACAGGAAGTGATCGGGGCACCAATCCCCTCTGAAGCCCCAGCACCTGGTCGGGGCACCCCTCCCTTCTGAATCCCCCAGACCCTCCTGGCCTGCGGTGCTGCTTCTCCAAATTCTGCCCTTGGCTGTTTTCTAGGAATCACCTGCACCCGAGCAGGCTGCGTGTGTCACTTCTTGTCGGATCTGGGGTGTCGGTGAAGCTCATTTATCTTGTCTTCCTCCTCATGTGCCGTATCTCACCTGTTGTCTGTCTGAGTTTGTGTGAGTGCGTGTTGTGCGTTCTCAGGCTGTACTCGGGCTTAGGTGACAAGAACGTCTTAGAGCAATGGACTGTCTGCTCCAAAGGACGCTGTGCATGAATCGAGACACGGTTTACTTGTGGGGTGTAAATTTCCTGGGTGTTGGAGGCAATTGGGGAAAAAAGGTCTAAAAAAGCCCCTGGGGATGAGGAAGGCAATAATGAAAAAAATTACTCTATACACACTTAGCAGTGGATTTAATTTGTAGGTGAATTTTGCATTTTGGGAACTACTAAAGCTACTGCTTGTAGGGATTCCTTGATGAGCTTGTTGTTTTCTGTCGAGTAGAAAGTAAAGTGGATCGGTTTTGTCTTTAATTCTGACTGACTAGAATGTACTTCCTTTTTCCCCCCATTCACGTTAGGGTGGGGATTGGGCTAGAAGAGCTGTAGAATCTTTTTATTTCTGATCTTAAATGAATTTTTTCTTTACTCAGTTTTTTTTTTTTTTTTTTTTTTTTTGTGAGCTGTTACTTTTTCCTTCAATGCACTGTTCTTTGGTTGAGAAATGGGCTCTATTTGTACCGTGCTTTAAATGTACACAATGGTTCTAAATTGTTACTTTTCATTAAAGTTAGATAAAACATCTTAATTAAAATGTCATCCATAATTGAGGCATAGTCTGAGGCCTGGAGACCCCTCTTGTCACTTCCTTCCAGCCGTGTCTCCTTCCCTGGCCACGTTGCCCCTGGCAACATCTCCTCCCCACACCACGCCGTGTCATCCCCCCACCACGTCACCTCTGGTCACATCAACTCCCTCCCGGCCACATCACCTCTGGCCTCACTGCCTGCCTCCCTCTCTCCCTGGTAGCCTCTGAGACTCCTGCTGTCTACCCTGCCGTGGGTCTGTTGAAGGCTCCTTTCCCGTTTTCTGCTCCTGAGTGGGTCTTGGGGCCTGGATGTTTCACAGGATGAAAGTTTCTTCCCTTCCAGCCGCGGGTCTCTGAGCGACAAGTCCAGAGAGGGCGCTAAGCTCTCCTTACCCACCTGGGGGCCCCGAGCCCTGACCGCCGACCACCAGGGCTTTTCTGTAGGGTGTGGGGCAGACTCATGCATGAATTGGACTCAAAAGGTGCTTCCAGGAATCCTTGTTTTAAGTGCACTGGAGCAGAGATGGGGAGAGGGGACCACCGGGTTTGCTCAGAATTTGGCCCTGCTCACAGCCAATGAGGCAACATAAGCTCCTCCTAAATGAAGCATTCCATAGACTGATTTTACACATGACAGTTGTGATGGCTGGAAAAGGTTTCACACAATGAGTGAGTTTGAGCTGCCTTTGAAGGAAGAACAGGTCCCTGCCGGTGGAACTGAAAGATCAGGGTGACCCAAGCCATCAGCAGCAGTGGGGGTGGGGTGGTGCAGACTCCCCATGGATGGTGGGCATGGCGGAAATGCGGGAGAGGGCAGGGGTTCGAAGGAACAGCAGGTCGGCAGTAAAATTCCCCTGCAGAGAGGGGACGTGAGTGAGATACTGTCACATGTATACAACTGAGAGATGATCTGAGGATGATTTCTGGGAGCCTATCACGTGCTCATCATCAGTTCTCGGGATCTCTTTTTATGAAGTGAAAACAGTTATGCCTCTGCCTATCTTGTGAGCTATTAAGATCAAATCGGATAATCTTCAGCAAGACTTGTAAATGCTAAAGGTTATGACAGACTGGTCCAGCCCGCTTGTCTCCACCCTCCTTTCCTATTCGGTAACGTGAACCCTGCTGGGTACCTCACTATCTACCTGGCTTCCTCCTCCATAACGTGAGCCTTGAGTATTTGCTGGGGACTTCGCTGCCTGCCATACAGCTGGCTGTAGAATTGTCAAACGGACTTGACTGGCACATAAACAAAAGTGCTCGCCAGGCCTTGGGACGGCTTTCTGACATGTGGGTGCCTTCTGTTCCCTGTTAGGCTGGAGCTGCAGGAGCCCTCCTAGACCAGACAGAGGACCAAGGCTGGGGCCTCGGGGTGGGGACTGGGGGAACTCCCTGGGTTTATTGTGTGGGTGAGAGCAAACTTCAGTCCCGCTGTGGCATTGGGATTCAGGGTTCCTTCTGGAATGTTCTGAGTGAGAAACAGGAAGTGTGCACAGGTGCGTCTTCTGCGGATTTTATGGTTATCTTGGGAGAGCACTGGTGCCTCTGAACTATGAACCTGCAGAACCACTTCTTCCACTAACGGCCGCCTTTATAGAAAGAATGACTTACAAAAGATGTCACTTCAGATGGAGGTATTTGCAGGTGTGGCCTGAAAAATGAACAAAATGACTTTCAAGGAAAGTACCTTACATTATTGCCAATGATAGACATTTGAGCTTTCCAGCGAATATTAAAATATAAAAATCTTGTGTCTACCAGTTTCTCATGTGATTAATGATGATATTGATGCGGGTTTTTGTTTGTTTGTTTTTTTGTTTTTACATATAACGAAATGTGGAAGCTGCTCATAACTCTGAATCAGTGTTATCTAACCAATATGTGATTACAAAATCGTGTGCTGGTAAAAGCCATTCATTTGCAGGACGGACCAGTCGACTTAGAAGGAATTGGGGCAGAAAGGTCCAACGACCAGAGCACAGACTGTGTTGCAGACAGCCTGTACGGAAGTGCCACTTGTTATATTTGGCAGCAGAGAATTCCTAAAGTGATCTGAAAACACAGTGAAAATACTGCTTCCTAATTGTATATCAGCATGGGGTCGGACTTTCTTCATAAACTTCAGCCACGGCTCTGCAGCCCACTGAACGCAGATGCAGGCATGAGAACCCTGCTGTCTGAGGTGCAGAGATGTTAGGTGTTTTCACAGCAGCACAAACTGTTGTCATGCTGCTGCTTATTTTCGAAAGTGGTTTCTTCTTTAAGACTGTGTTAAGATGTAATGACTTTATCCTTATAAAATGAACTAAATTGTTACTTTTTTTTTTTTTTTTTTTGAGACGGAGTTTTGCTCTGCCACCCAGGCTGGAGTGCAGTGGTGTGACCTCAGCTCACTTTAACCTCTGCCTCCTGAGTTCAAGTGATTCTTGTGCCTCAGCCTCCCTAGTAGCTGGTACTTACAGGTGTTCAGCACCGTGCAGGCTAATTTTTGGATTTTAGTAGAGATGGGGTTTCACCATGTTGGCCAGGCCGGTCTCGAACTCCTGACCTCAAGTGATCCACCTGCCTCTGCCTCCCAAAGTGCTGGGATTACAGGCATGAGCAGCCACCACTCCCGGCCTGATGAGAAAGCTTTTCTGTGCTCTTTAATAAAGTGCCAAGGGTTCCTGAGACTTAAAAGTTTGAAAACCACTGGCTTAAACCGACAAAATTGTCCACGATTCTTCAGTGTATCTTCTAATCTGTTGGTGGAGAAAGGACGGTAAGGGTTGCTTTTCTTTTTTCCTTTCACAACTCAATGGTGCTGGGACAACTGGGGTATCCACATGGAAAAGGATGGACTGGACCCTTCCTCACCCTACAGGCAAAGCTCAACATGGATCCAGCATAAGGAGCCGACTGTGAGACCCATTCTGTCAGTCTGCTGGGTACCATAACGGACACCACAGACCCTGCGGCTTAAACAACAACATCTTATTTCCTTTTTCCTGGAGACTGGAAGCCTGGGATCAAGGTGCGGGCAGGGTTGGATTCTCTGGGGCCTCACTCCATGCTGTGTAGATGGCGTCCTCTCTGTGTCCTCACAGGTTTCTTTTATGTGGGTGCAGCACTGAGGACTGTGTCTAAATTCTCTTAAAAGAACACCAGTCATACTGGATCAGGGCCCACTCTTAAGATCTCATGGGACCTAAATTGCCGAGTTAAAGGCCCTGTATCTAAATACAGTGACATTTTGAGTTTCTGGGGTTGTGACTTTAACATGGGAATCTTGGAGAGGGGGCGGGGGACAGTTCAGCTCATGACACCTTTAGAGGAGAATTCTGGAGAAACGGTTACGTTGGATTAGGCAATGTTTCCTTGGCTGAGACGTCTAAAGCTGTAACAAGCAACTGAAGGGAAAAAGACAGTATCAAAATTAAAATGTTCATTTCAGAGGATACTATTAAAGTTAAAAGATAACCCACAGAACAGGATACATTGTCACAATGAGAGCCTGATATCAAGAATATATTTAAAAACTTTTAATAACCAATTTAAAAATGGACAAAGGATTTGAATAGACATTCTCCAAAGAAAGACATATAAATGCCTTAAAAAGCACATGAGATGGTTACCAGAATTCATCATCTTAGAAATGGAAATCAAAACCACTGTGAGATACCACTTCACAACCACCGGGAGGGGTAAAACCCCAGTATTGGACAGTGACGTGGTGAATTTGGGAAAACTGAAGTCTTGACATATTGCTAGTGGGAGGGGAAGTAAAATGGTACAGTTGATTTGGAAAAGTCTGGCAGTTCCTCAGAAAAGTTAAATATGAAATCACCGGACGACCCAGCAATTTCACTCCTAGTCATATGCCCAAGAAAACTGAAAACACTTTTACAAAAAAAATCTTATGCAAGAATCTTCATAGCATCAGCATTCGTAGTAGTAGAAACAGTCCAGGTGTCAACAGGTCACTCATTGTGAGAATTCCACTCACCTTGGACGTGAAAGATGCCAGCACCGAAGGTCACGCCAAAGGTCACGCACTGTACGATTCTCCTCACAACAGGTGTCCAGAATGGGCAAATCCAGAGAAATGGAAGTTGGCTGGCGATTGCCAGGGGCTGGCGGAAGGAAGGAGCAGGTGCTGACTCTTAATGGGTTCAAGGTTTCTTTGGTCCGTGGTGAAAAAGTCCCAGAATTACATACTAGTGGTTGATGTGCAGCTTTGAGAATACGCTAAACAGACTGAATTGTATCCTTTAATATTGGGGCTTTTATGGTTTGTAAATTCCTTTCAATTTCAAAAGGAACTCAAGAACTTCTTTGGTGTTGACATTTAGATGGCGAAAGAGACAGTATCCAAAACAAGTTACTATGTAACTCACGTCCCCAGAGTTAAACTTCATTTTCTGAGGATCTTGAAGTGTTTGAGCCTAGGTGACACAATGATCCTATACTAGATGTTACACCCCATCTTACTGATTTCTATCTCACATAACCATATTCAGGAAAAACCGACATGTAAACGTGAGCTGAATGCTATGCAGAGGCACATTCCTCTTACCCGGATGATCTTTAGTGGTGCAGTAAGAGATGAGGTTATAGCAACGTTAGTTTAGTTAAATTTCCATGGCAACAGGAATTTGGCACATCTGATGAGTTAGATGTCCCTGCACAGCTCCTAACGGGGTTGCCCATTTCTGTGTGGTGTCTGTGTATATTCTCACTGTGGAAATAAGTGATAGCACCTGCACAAACACTTGCCCGGAAACGCGCACGAAGCTGGTGAAGGCAGAGGACAGGTGAGAGGGAAGCATGGCTCAGGCCTGGCAAAGAAGATCGTTATTGCGAACGCAGAAGATTCAGGAACACAATCCTTGGGAAAACTGGTGATGTCCGTGGATCTCACCACTGTCGGGTTGTATCTGTGCAGCCAGTTACCGGAGCTGTCAGAACCGCACGTGTTGGTATTGGTGTCATCACTCAACGCTTCTGACTTTTCCTGGTGCTGATGCGGACTGCACGTGGCGGAAGCAAAGTGCTGACCTAGCACAGATCATCAGACCCCAGTTATTTTCTATGAAGGGGGGGCAGGGTTAGAATCCCCCCACCCACTCCCCAATCCTGTAAGAACTGGGATCTGATGATCTGTGCTGTCGAGAGAGGCAGGGTAAGAACACCCCACTCCCCAATCCCATTGTTGAAAATAATAGTTGGCTTGGGGAGGGTTTTTATTCCAAAGGTTGAAGCCGTGCGTTTCTGGAGCCTGGGCTGTCAGCCATGGTGGCTGGGGAACGCTGGGGCTGTGGTCATCCGGCTGCCGGCAGCCCTGCTGGTGGGTCCTGCCTCTTTGACACCATTCCTTTCTGAAGCTTGCTTTCCCCGGTGTTGGAAGTAGCAGCACTGGAGGAATGGCCGCCTTCCTACAACGAAGCTCTGCCAGGAGAGAAGATATGGAGCATCTGTTCAAGGACGTGACGTTCTGGGCACCGCACCATGCGTTCTGCTTCTCAGCGGTGCCTCCTAGTTGATGTTACCATCACCTGGCATTTCCCAGGAGGTAACTCGCAGATGCCACACTGATGGAAAGCCGCAGCAGCGCGGTTCGAGTCCAGGGCCAGCTGGAGCACATCAGTAAGATCAGGCTGGACACATGTGCTTGCTGACAGGAAAATGACAGGAAATGTGCTTGCTCACAGGAAGGTGACAGGAAAGAGGCCTGTGTGGAGAGGAACCAGTGGATTCAAGGCAGGGAACCGAAGGAGCAAGTAATCACAGAGTGGGAGGCTCAGGAGCCAGCAGGCAAGTGGGATGTGGCTTCGGTGCTGCTGGGTTGGTGAGGGGCCTTCTGTGACTTTTCTAAGCGTGCAGTCAGTTGTAGGGGTGGGTGTCGGCTCCCGCAGATAAGAGCCAAGCGTCTTGCAGGAGAGCAACGTGTGCACTGGGAGTTCCCAGTTGCGTGTCCCGGCATTCGTCCAAGAGGCCCCTGACAAGGCTTAGTGCACCAGGCACACAGTGGATTCTTGGTTCCTGACCCAACGAGGAAGTGAGAGAGTGAGTGAGGGCCGAGACACAGGTGCGGGGATGCACGGGACGGGGTGTAGTCAGGTGAAGAGTCAAGCTGTGGGGTCCGGGAGACACGGGTTCGAGAATAAATGGGACCAGGGTGCAGTCAGGTGGAGAGTGACGCTGCTGGGGTCTGGGAAATGTGTTTGCTTCTATCTGAACAGCTGGACCTGAGCATATCTGTGCTTTGACATCTAGTCTGTACACTGTCCTCGGCAGGGTGTATATCTCTGGCAGAGGACACCCCGGCCACAGTGGATGTCAGCGGCGCTGGCTGGACTCAGGGTCCGTGAATGTTGCGTGATCGAACATGTTTGGTATATTCTCAGCTCCTGCCCAGGTGCCTCCCGAGCATCAGGTGTTGTGGCTCCCCACAGCCTTCCCATCTGTGTGTAACATGACCACCACCTTCCTACCATGTGTTTGTCCTACCACGGCTGCCGTGTCTAATGGATGCTTTGCTTTCCAGCTACTTTCCTATCATCAAAACCCTTGAACGACTTTGAGTTTCAGAGATGACATGGTATTAGTCTTTCATGATTGCTCGGAAGATTTCCAAAAGCAAATGCAACTTACAGGATGCAAGATGTTGGAAATGACAGTAATTATAGATGAGTTTTCTCAGTTAGTCTTTTGATTGTGGTAAAATTACATAGCACTCTATTTTTAATTGTGTGGTTTGGTGGCATTAAGTGCGTTCACACTGTCGTGCCGCGATCACGGCCACCCATTTCCAGAACTTCTTGGTCTCCCCACGCTTGAAACTCGATCTACCAAACACTAGCTCTCTTTCCGCTCCAGCTCTGGTAAGCACTACAGATTGCGTACAAAATAGGCTTTTTCCGTAAGAGAAGGGGCAAGGAAAAGAGCTCTAAAGACTGTCCTGAGATTTGAGGAAGTGTTTTAGGTTTTGCTGTCTGGTTCCCAGTGTAAAGGAACTATTGAAGACATGGGAGGGCGGAGGTCTGTGATCTCAGGAAGTGCTGGGCTAGGCAGCTTTCCCACTGTGACGGGGGCACTTGCCCTCAAACCCGCCTGAGATAATCGCGTGAGGATAGTGCTGCATTGTGACAGCTCTGAACTTGGTCTCCTTGAACGTTACCAAGTACATAAGCTTTGGAGTTTACCGTCTAGTGTCTGCAGGAGACCTAGAATTTGAACATTGTTGACTGTAGAACACACTCATTTTATAACACTCTACCTGTTCTCATCAATAGGAAATATGCTGTGTCTTTTTTTTTTTTTTTTTTGCCTTAATATTCTGTGTTGCGGTAGCAGTAGTTGCAGCAGATGCTACTTCTGGTTCATGGTCATCGCCAAACACAAGCTTCTGGAAATCATGTGAAAAATGAAGGGGAAAGTGCTTTTCTGCAAAGGCCTTTTTTGAACATCTTGTTTTCTTCTGGAATATCTGTTGTGGTGTAAAACGTTTTCATATTTAGAGGTTTGTAACGTGTTTTATACTGGTTAGCTTTGAAACCCCATGTTTTTGCATGTCATGGGGCTGCTTTATCCTGTTATTCTATGATATAGCTGGTTTGCAAAACTATTGGTTATTTCACTTTAAAAACCAAAGCAGCTTACAGATTGAGCGTGATTCCTGTAAGAATTTAATTGTAAAATTGATTTGTGTTCAATAAACTTACTGGAATGACTAGATCAGTGGACAAAAAGATAAGAACATGTCAAGTCTCTGGGCCAGGAAGGACTTCCAAATAATACAAGTGATACACAGTAATTTCTTAACAAAAGATTAGATTTAGTACATAACTGTTTAAACCTCCATATTTTCTATTATAGCCATTCCACAGTGCCCATGGGGGTGGGCAGCAGGACTGCCTATGGAATCCAAGGTCTGTGGGCACTCAGATCCCTGCTATAAAATGGCATGGTATTTGCATATGGCATACGCACGTCCTCCTGCAGACAGTCATGTCAGGGTTGCTCGTAACAGCTATACCATGGACATGCCATGCGAGTAGTTGTTTAATGAATAATAAAATCTGAATGTTTAGTACAAACACATTAAAAACGTTCTTGATCTATGGTTGCTTGAATCCACAGGCCTGGAACCCCGGGAGAGAGTACAAACTCTAGAAGCAAAACGAAAAAATAAAGAATTTGAGGTCAGCAGTGATGGGCGTGGGATCACACTGAATCTCATGTGTTTTGCTGTCTGTGTCACCGTGTCCCGGGTAAAGGGGAACCATTTTTAGCTTAAGGTAAAATAGCTAACAGGAAACACTACAGAATGGGCACGAAGGCGTGCCCCTCATTACCAGATGCTGCTGCATTTGCCCTTAGGCTTCACTGAGGGAGGGTCAGTTCTGACCCTTTCTTAGATACTGACCTGGAACGGACAGAATTGGGTTTCAGAAAAACCCTCGAGCTGTGAGAGTTGCTGATATCTATGTGAGTGGGGTTCATGTGTCAAACTCAGGTTTAAGAAAAACCAATTCTAGGCTGGGCATAGTGGCTCACACCTGTCATCCCAGCACCTTGGGAGGCTGAGGTGGGCAGTTCACTTTTGAGCCCAGGAATTCGAGACCAGCCTGGGCAACATAGCAACACCCTGACTCTACAAAAAATTGAATAGGAGTGGTGATGTGCACCTGTGGTCCCAGCTACTTGGGAAGCTGAGGCTAGAGGATCACCCAAGCCTGGCAGGTTGAGGCTGCAGTGAACACTGTGTTTATGGTGCACTGTGCCTGAGTGACAGAACAAGAACCACTACCCCACACACAAAAAATCAATTCATGCAGAGGCCAGTTCTGCTGGGACCACCTGTTAAGGCTACTCTGGGCTTCACAGTTTGAGAAGTTTCTGTCCAGGGGTGAGAGGGAGTGGCTTGAGGGCCTAGAAGCCAGTTCTTGTGGTTCAGCGTGACTGCGGATGTGGAGCTGGGGGCAGGGCTCTCCAGGGCATGAGTGGGTAAACGGATGGGCTTCCAGGATGAGCCCCTGTGACTTTGCCTGGTTTACATCCGTCCAATACAAATCCACAGGCTCTTACTCTAGAAGCTTCTGCCGGGACTGAAGGACTGGCCTGGGGACAGAGGGTGCCCTCAGAGCCTCAGGGTGCCATCTGGTTTAGGAAGAGCACTTAGTCACCTAGATCTAGGATTTATGACACTACAAGGGGACTCGTCAGACTAGGAGTGACAGCCATCTGCATTCTAGACTTGGTTCTAGGCGAAGTATTTTGGAGCCTGTTGGTACCCTGTGTTCTGTTTATGTGTAAAACAAGTTAGAGTTATAACTAGTTAAAACCTATTTTTTAAATTTTGCCACAGAATATGGCAGTTGCGGTGGAGCCTGGCCAGAGACCCCCACACTTGGACGCTGCCGCGTGCTGGGGTTGCAGGCGTTGCCTGCATCGGCTGTCCCTCCCGGCGTGTCTGTGTTCTTGACACGGGCGCCCATCGAGGCTCGGCCTGTGGGACTCGTGCAGCCATTTGTCTCCGTGTTCCTCTGAGGTTCCGCAGACTTCACGGTCCTGTGGCAGAGCGTACGGTATCTGCTTGCATCCTGATCTCCCCAAACCCCAGGACAGGCCAAGAGTTCCTTACACACAACTGCAGAGGGCCCCGTGGTGTGGATTTGTGGGTGACACAGCCTTTCCCCAGCTCAGCCTTTGTCTCCAGAGTTGGCTTTAGGTCGATAGAAGCTTCCTTCAGACTGGGGGGCCCTGAAACTTTGGTGCTAGGAATTCAGTGACCAGCACGGATGATACCCCGTTTCTCTGCATTTGTAGCAATAGTTGTTAACATGACCACGAGATGTACAAAGGAAGGGAAAAGGAGGTTTTATTTTCAGAGTAACACTCTGTGCTTTGGGAAATGTGGTCTCGGGGGAGCTGTAAGCACGTGCCCCTCAGGAGGGGAGGAGACTGCGGCGTTACACGTTCCGGGGTTTGTTGGCTGTGTGTGTTCATCGGGCTCAAGGAATGTCTGAACGTTTACAGGGAAAGTGGGGTTTGCTCATCCGGTTCGTGCAATGTCTGAACACTTACAGGGCAAGTCTAGCACACATGCAGTGAGTTAACCTGTAACATCCATGTTCGCCTTGGGGCGAGCGTAACATTTGAAATGAGGTGGACTGGGCGTGTCATGTACAAAGGTGAGCTGTTGGGCGCAGACGTTTATGCGCAGCCTCAGTCACAGCCAGGACTGGCTCAGGGTCTGCAGCTTGTGGTGGGAAAGGACACTCATGAGGCCATTCTGTCCAGTCGAGGCTGCCGGCAGGGCCCCAGGTTGGGGCTTTCTGTTCGGCCGGCGTCTGGAGTCCACCCAGGTCCCGTGGGCAGCTTTCCTCTAAAGCAGGCTTCTGATTGTGGAGGAGACTTCATGCTGGTTAACACACTGTACAGGAGTAGTGCTGTGGGGCTTGGGGTCGACCTTCCCTATGATGCTGGTTACATTTCTCTCCGGACCTCATCGTAGACATAGAGATTTTACCTCGTCTGACAGCAGGGGGGTGCCATGTTGATATAGTAATTTATTGTATTAACCTTTTTGTTACTATTTTAATAACCCTTTTTTTTTTTTTCTTTTTAAAGAGATAGATTATTGCTGTGTTACTCAAGTCAGTCTTGAACTCCTAGTCTCAAGCAATCCTCCCACCTCGGCTTCCCAAAGTGCTGGGCTTATAGACGTGAGCCAGTGTGCCCAGCCTACAGCCATGTTTTCAAAACTCAGCAGTTTAAAAATCCTACTCCTTTCATCCCCTCAAGCAGTCTGGTTGGCCTTGTGCAAACTGGGGTGTCACGATCTTGGCACCCCTTTTATTTTTCGCTTTGGCCTCAAGTTCTGATTAGAACAGCAGTTACAAAATGGGCCTTAGGTGGTTCTTCCATTACTAAAGCCAGAATTCTTACCAGTTAGAGATGTTTGTCCCTAGGATCCCAGAAAGCTCTTTTGAATCAAGCCCGCAGCAAATAAGTAAGGAACTAAACTCTTGGTCCTCTGCTTGGTACCTGGGGAATGGGTTAGTTGCTGATACCCTTTGATCTGTGCTCACATGCTACATCTCGTCACGGGAAGCAGAGTCGCCCTGTGGAATAAAGCCTAGCTCACGGTGGCACGTCGAGACACTCTGGGCTGTCAGTCCCTTATACAACGGCAGACTTGGAGACTCAACATCGCGTGCAGAGCCCGGGCAACCGGAGTGCATCCACCTTAGAGACCACAAGGCCGGTTGGCAAGGTGGGCGTCTAAGCATATGGCGCTGACAGGCCCGCTGCGAGGTGAATTAGGAATTCGTTAGCAAAGAAATCAAACTCGCCTGTGGGTACCAGCTGCTTGGAAGGCTGAGGTGGGAGGATTGCTTGAGCCAGAAGGTCAAGGCTGCAATGAGCCGTGATTGTAATACTGCACTCCGGCCTGGATGACGCAGGAGACTCCGACTCAAAAAAAAAGAAAAAAAAACCCAAACCTTACTCTTCATAGCAGGAAGGAGAATTTATCAAAGTAACTGCAACAAAATCTTAGATGATATAATTTCAGTGGCTAAGTGAGCTGTCCAGCCCATGTGGCTGGCTCACAACGCAACAGAGCCAGGTGCTGCTGCAGCTGCCCTCCCACCCGATCGCTTGTGGACATTTTCTGTTTTCCCATATCTCCCTTTTGGATACGTAGCTCGCTACTTTATAGCTAAGCATCAGTAAAACAGGTTGTCTATTTTGAAAAGTAACTATTAAGTCTTTTAAGGACAGAAAACGAAGCAGGTGACAATAGCATGGCAACCTGGTAAATAGATTTAGAGGCATATTTAATACTTGGCACCACTCTGGTCCCTTCTTCTCTCATGCTTAATTACAACTGCCGCCTCCTAGGACAGAACACTTTCAGCTCTGTGAGTAGGAATTAAACATGTTCTAAATCAGAAGTTTTAGTTAAGCAGTATTTTCTGTGAATGCCCAGATCCTAAGTGCTCACTGTACTGGTGTGTGGTGTCGAGGAAGAAACCAGGGCTTGGGGCCGGGTCTATGGTGCAGTGTCCGCGTTCCCATATGTGAGATGAGGGCCATAACACACGGCCTAGAAGGTTCAGACTGTGAGATTGAATGGATCTGCCCACTCCTAGGAAGCCTCGAGTCTAACTCGACTTGGGCTGGTTTTAGGGAGATGCTGGCAGCGCTGTCCTCACAGGGCACTGGGAGGGGCTATGGCACCGTCCCTATCAGGTGTCTCATGATCAGCCTAGCTTGCTCATCTCAGAAGCTGCTGGTCGTGTTCTCGTTCCTGTTGTTTGTTGCGTGTTATTTCGGTTCTGTCCATGTGGGGACCTAGGAAGTTCCACAGTGAGAGGAGAGCCACTGAGCCACCTTCCTGCCTGGACACCAGCCCCACGGAGGACCGTAACTGTTTGAGGTTGGCTTCTGCTCCTGGCCTCACCTGTGGAGGCATTGATGCAGTGGTACTTTCTAAGCTTCTGGGGCACACAGTGCTGTTGTGTGGATCCACAGGTCACTGTGGCGTCCAAGCACGTGCTCCCGGAGGAGAGGACTCTGCGGGCACTGATAGTGGGAGCTGGCTGAGAGTCCAGTGAGTGAGACTCCCTGTGATGTGTACAGCTGCCATCTGAGCCCCTCCTGACGCCAAGATGGTCGTGTGATAAATGCACAAAGCGCATCTCCAGCAAAAAGCCGCCGAGTGTCCACATCCAGGATATCCACCACGGCGGCTTTTTGGTGTTAATACGATGAATGTGAGTAGCAGGTGGTCTGCGTTCTGGGTGAGTGTGACTGTGTCACTGCAGTTTTGTTCTCATGTCTTGATGAGCATGAACGATTCCTGACTAGGGTAGGTAAGGATGCTGTGATCTGAGACTCTGCAGTATTGTAGCTTGAGGAACCAAGGAGTTTTTCTCTCTTGCAAACTCATGAGGGAGGATGTTCCAGGCTGGTGACTGCTCCATGAGGTATTCAGGGATCCAAGTTCCTTTCAGACCCCTGCTCTGCGTTCCCAAGAACACGGCTGTCCTTGCTGTGGTTGGGACTGGGTGATTGCCACGGTGGCGGGGGGAGGCTTAAGGTGAGAGTGGCCATGATTTACCTAATCTGCATAATGACAGGGAGCCTGGGAGTGAAGTGTAGCCATGCCCCAGAGGATGGATGATGGATGTTGGTGAATGACTGGCCCACCAGTCACCGCAGCTGGCCCCCGGATGGGAAGGATGACTGATTATGCCATTCAATGGTACCTGATTCTTTCAGATTTGACTTCCTTATGGATTTTCTGCTGTAAAGAGAAGAGAGCCTGTGGTTCTAGGCCAAGCATCTCACTCATCTCATAACATCTTGTATCCCTTAGCCAACATTTTTGTCAAGTTTTAGAAGTCCTATCAAACTGGCAAGCATTTCTCAATTTGGTTTAACCATTGGATTCTATATCTGTGTCTGCATCTCTATTTTACATCTATGTGGTTATTTGACACTCTGTAGTACCTTTGTAATAGGTTCTATTTGGTGGAAGTTACTTTCAACAAACCCTTGCTGCTACTTGAATTTTCAGGGTTGCAAGTAGAAAGGAGAATAAAAACCACATCTTCTCTAATTTTAAAATGTGTTGTTCCTCGAATCACACCAGAAGTACAAATATTACAAATTACAAAAGTAGTCAGAATCAAGGTTAAGAGATTTCTGGGTGATTCTGGCTCATCAGCAGTATTTGCTGAGGTGTGTGCAGCCAGAGCAACACGCCAAGAAGCCCGGGAGGGGAGAGTTGGGAGGCCAGACTGTGACTTCAGAGGTGCTGTTGCCTCAGGGAGAGGAGCTAGATGCAGAGAGGATAAATGGCCACAGTTGTGACCACCGCCATCCTTGCCGCGGTACTGGGACCTTTGTGAGCTGAGTTATGAACCAGATGAAGGCTGTGCAGGCGTGTGAGAATCCAGGCCAGACTCGACGGGTGGAGGCTTGGCAGAGTTGAGGAGCTAGTGAGACACCCCCCACAAGGTGGGGACTAATAGCCACCCCTTCTCCTTCCGCTGGCTATTAGGGGCCATGGTGGACTCACAGCCTGTTTATGATATTGTGAGTAATATCATCTCCCCCTCTGGAAATTATGAACTCTTTCACAGATGGGTGTATACCCTCAGTGTGTACACTATCAGAGAGTGTACACCCATCTGTATTGGGAGTAATATCATCCTCTTCCTCCGTGAATGTTAAGAAGAATATCCCAGGATTGCTTCTACTCCTTGCATTATTGGGTGTCATATCCTCCTCTGCCACATAAAAATTAGAAAGAATATCACTGGGGGCGTGTACACCTTCTGTAATATTTAAAGTAATATCATCCCCTTCCCTCCAGGATCATGGGAACAGTATCCCTGGGGGGTGTATACTTTCTGCCATATATGTAATATCATCCCTCCCGCCTAGAAACATTATGAAGGACCATCTCACATGGGGTGTGTAACCCTTGGTGCGATATTGGGAATGCAATTATCCTCTTTCCCCCTTGCATGTTTGGAAAAATATCAGAGTGAGGCCGGGCGCGGTGGCTCAAGCCTGTAATCCCAGCACTTTGGGAGGCCGAGACGGGCGGATCACAAGGTCAGGAGATCGAGACCAGCCTGGCTAAATACGGTGAAACCCTGTCTCTACTAAAAAGTACAAAAAACTAGCCGGGTGAGGTGGCGGGCGCCTGTAGTCCCAGCTACTCGGGAGGCTGAGGCAGGAGAATGGCATAGACCTGGGAGGCGGAGCTTGCAGTGAGCTGAGATGCGGCCACTGCACTCCAGCCTGGGCGACAGAGCGAGACTCCGTCTCAAAAAAAAAAAAAAAAAAAAAAAAAAAAAAATATATATATATATATATCAGAGTGAGTGTACCCCTCCTGCCGTATGAGGATTACTATCCTCTTCTCCCTTTCTGCATATTAGAAAGAATATCACACGTGGGTTTGCACTTTCTTCGATATCTGGAGTCATGTCATCCTCTCTCGTTTTGAATGGCAAGAACAATCCCTTGGGGGGAATGTACACACCCTGCCATATTGGGAGTAATATTACGCTCTCCCCCCTTTGATAATTAGGAACAACATCCCATGCTCTCTATCCCTGGATATTAGGAACAACATCACAGGTAGGTGTACACCCCCTGCGGTATTAGGAGTAATAATATGATCAATTATTAAACATCCATGATCGATATTAACAATTATCAATGATATTAATAGGATACTGTTATTATGGATAATTATTTTAAATGTATGATTATGCGTGCTTAAAATTAATTGTTAATATTGTTATTTTATTACCAGCATCACTTAGTATTGATTTAAGCAACATTAATTGCTGATATTATATTATTAATAGTGATATTACTATTGATTATTAATGCTAATCATTAACATTTTTAGTATTTTACTATCTTTATTGTAATTATTAATATCGATGATTACTCTTAATTTTTCTCATATTTATTAATATTAATAATTAATAGACTTGTTCCTGATATCCGGCGGGGAGAGGATATTACTCCCGATATCGAAGAAAGTGTACACCCCTGTATGATGTTATTCCTTACAGCCAGGGGGTAGAGGATGTCATTATTGAAACTATGGCAGTGGGTATACATCCGTTCGGTCGTCTTGTTCCTTATATCCTGGGTGGGAGAGGATGATACGACTCCCAATATAGCAGGGGGTGTACATCCTCCTGTGATATTGTTTCCTATATGCAGGGGGAGAGGATGATATTACTCCCAATATCGCAGGGGTTGTACACACCTCTTGCGATATTGTTCCTAATATTCCGAAGGGGAGAGCATATTACTCTCAATATGGCAGGGAGTGTACACCTCCTTTGTAATATTGTTCTTAATATCGATGATGGGAGAGGATGATATGACTCCCAATATCACAAGAAGTGTACGGCCGCCTGTGATAGAGTTCCTAACATCTAGGTGGGGAGAAGATGATATTACTGCCCATATCACACGAGTTGTAAAATCCCTTCGATATTTTGCCTACAATCCTGAGGGGAGAGGATATTATTCCCGATAGCAAAGAAGGTATACACCCCCCTGTGACACTATGCTCAATATCCGCATTGGGAGACGATGACATTAAGCCCAATATCACAGGGGATGTACACCCACCCTGGGATATTGTTCCTTATATTGAGAGGGGGAAAAGATGCTATTGCTCCCAGTAACGCAGGGGCTGCGGCTGTACGCCCCTCCTGTGATAGAGTTCTTAATATCCTAGGGAAGAGAAGGTGATATTACACCCAATATCTCATGGGCTGTACGGTGTCCGCTCAGAGATGTGTGGGGCTCTCTTACACCAGTAATTCCTTCTCTAACTTTAGCCACATACTGGTCATCCAGGGGCGTCCTAAAATCCAGGAGCATAAAAACAAGTGGAATTTCTGAGAACCAAAGATGGCACATGGCTCTGGTTGGGCTGCCACAGGCAGTTTTGTGAAAAAACAGAGGTGTATTTCCCACAGTTCTGTAGTCTGGAGGTCTAAGGTCAAGGTGAGTTCAGGGCTGGCTCCTCCTAAGGCCTCTCTCCTTGACTTTCAGATGGCATCTTCTCTTGTGTCCTCGTGTGGTTGTCACTCTATAGATGTCTGTGTCCTGATCTCTTCTTACAAGGGCATCAGTCCTAATGACTTCGTTACCTTCATCACCTCTTTAAAAGGCCTATCTCCACATACAGACACATTCTGAGGTCCTGGGTTAGGACTACAACCTGGGAATCTTGGGGTATGTAATTAAACCTGAAGCAGATGGGGTCTTATAAACTTGTGTCACCCAAGCTCATGCCAGAGCCCCATGAGGGAGCCCCAGGTCCCCCCTTTGATATGGTTTAGCTGTGTCCCCACCAAAATCCCGTCTTAAATTCTCATGTTTTGTGGGAGGATAGAAGTGATAATTTGACAGCAGAGAAGACAGTTGCTGCCAGGGAGGGGAGAGGGGACCCCAGACCTCCAAAGGTTGGAGGGTCTCGGGCCCCGGGCCCTGGGCAGAGCAGGCAGCCCCACCCCTGTGACACCCCTGATGACCGCTCAGTAGTTGGAAAAGGTGGAATCATATGTAGAGGCTGGTTGGGGAGATAGGAAGTTGTTGAATGAGTTTTTAAATATTTCCATCAAAATTCTTACTGCACCCTTGGTGTTGATGGGGACTAGTGGCTTCACCAGGTGCCTGGCTTCTTCCTGGCTCTGACTCTGGGAGCCTGACCTGGCCTAGGGCTGCTGGTTGGATTCATTGCTGGCAGCCGGTAGAAGGTGGAGGAGGGAGAGGAGCTGTCCTCCCTCCTCTCTTAGTCATGCCTGTCCACGTTAGCAGCCCCTCCCCAGGCATCCCTTGCCCATGATCTGGGGAGTGCTATTCTCACTTCCCTTTGGGCCCTGCCCACCGATCTCCAAAGAATCCCGTCAGTGACTCCTTTTAATCACCTCTTTGTCTGTGACAAAGTCTTCTGGGGCCTCCTGACTGATCTAAGGGAGAAGCCTGGCTATCTGTGCAACTTGTTAAAGTGAAGTGAGTCATTCACACTGGCATGTATCTACAAGTCACACAGCTTTGCAACTGGAGTGACTTTAAGCTCATCGAACCAAAGCTTCCATGACAGATGAGGACACCCAGAATCATAGGATAGAAGTGACTTGCTCCCATCTCGGTCGGCCAAGCTGAGACTCAAGGGTAGAGTCTAGCAAAGCACACTTCGTCCTCCCTTAGAAGAAAGATCCTGCCCGCACGGCTCACCTCCACCTACCCTGGGTCTCCCCCACCCTCCCTTAGAAGGAAGGTCTTAGAAGGCAGCACATTCAACTTCACCTACCCTAGGTATCCCCCACCCTTAGAGGGGAGTCTTTGGGTCAGTCGCAAGACTACTCCGGACATCTGTAAGAACAAATAGTTTCCAGCACAGTCCTTTCCTGGGGTCTGCCTTTTCTCTCTGGGATGCTTGGAAGTTGAAGGGGTCAGGCAATTCAAGTTCTCCCTGGTATCTCAGGGGCCACTGACACACAGGAAAATGTGCTGCTCTGCTCGCTGTTTGACTTTGATGGATGCAAATTTGTTCTAAATGAGCCTGACATTCATTAGCATGTAAACATGTTACTGGTGGCGGCTCGCAGGGCCGCATGCTGATGGATTTCGTGGGCTGTCCCCGCCGGACACCACCAGGCTGCTTGGGTCTTTGCTGCTTCTGCCAAAGGCTCCAGATGTTGTTTTTCTTGCACTATGAAGTAGGCATTTTAGCTACAGGGATATATATATATATATATATATATTTTTTTTTGAACAAAAGAAACACAGACAAATCTGTGAAAAGAACTTGAGTTTATGCGCCGACCTACTGGAAGGAGCCTCTTAGAATGTCAGCTGCTCACTGTCTGCTTTGACTCCCAGGCAGTTCTCTCTGTCCTGTGGCTCAGATTCTGTGTGACTGAATTATATATTTCATTCCAGTTCTGCTCAATATTTCCCCACAAGTAGTGTTTAGGATGCGACTGATGCCTTTAAAGATATCTGCAGCAGGAATAGTGCAGAGAAAAAAACACTCCATGCTAAAATATTTTGAGCTGAAGGCAATTAAGAAGCGCTCTGGCCTTCCCTCTATTTTCTGAAAAGCACACAACGTAATCATATTATACAAAGAAAAAAGTGCCCTTTCTCCCCTCTCTGCCAGAAAGGACGCAGGTCAATCTCTGCAGACAACTTCAGACCCTTATCGTTCGGGAAACAGCACCAGAGGAATTTACACAAAAATCTATCATTTATTGGCCTTCCCACAATTTGTTGCCCCCAATGACCCAAAGTCCTTTTACTTTGGCTTGGCCCTTCTATAAACATTATCCTTGTTGAAGATGTTATATAAAAGAAAGCTCTGAGCTGTCTCTTTGAGATTCCCTCATTCCCTGTATATCTCCCATGTATATATGAAATATACATGCTAATAAGCCTCGGTTTGCTTTTTATGGGGTTCATATGGTTTTGTTATAGGAACCCCAGCCAATGAAGCTAAGATGGGTGGAAGATTACATTTTTCTCCCCTGTAGTAGCATTGTTCTAGCAGTAGCTTTTTTTTTTTTGTAGATTTCTGTTGCACACACACACACACGCGCGCGCGCGCGCAGACACGGCAATGTAAAAAGAAGTGTGGGGAGTCCTGATGAAATTTTAGGTCCCAGAGATTCCTAAATATGTTGGGAAGTTGTCTTTAAACATTGATTTTTTTTCCCACATTTACTCTCATATTTTTGATTTTTTTTTTCTTCTGAGATACCATTTCTAGATTGTTTTCCTACATTTTCTTGCAAGTCCGAGAGAGTATGCTGGTTAGTAGTGTGTCCAATGCACCACCTCTGTCCTTGTCAGTAAAGAAATGTAGTAATTGAGAGGGATATGAGGGTCACACTACACAGGGACGGAAACACAGATATGAAGTAAATAAAAACATGTGAAAACCCAGCATTTCTGGAACTCTCACCTACTCCTGTGCCGGTATTCATCCTTCAGCTTTGCCTCCGTTCTTCCCTTCTTTTCTCATGCTATAGGGTCTGCTTTGGCGATGTCATCTACTTTCATTCTTCCAAAGTCAAGCTTCTAGCTTTGGTTGGAACTGCAGACCCATTGACTCATTCAGCAAATACTTTGTAAGCACATGGATAGTCACTGAGAATACCATGGTTCACCAACATGACCGTGGCCCCTGCTCTCACGAACCTGCGGCCTGATGGGGAGAATGGACACTAATATGACAATCACTCTAATGGGTTTCTGATGAAGAATTGAGGAAAGCGCACCAAAGAAAGGGAAGCGGGATTCTCTAAATTTATGCTGTAAAAGAACCTGGTGTATCTTGAGATAAGAGGTAAAAAATCGATGCATTCTGGAAGGTATGATCCCCTTGCAGTCTGGAGAGAAGTAGAGGTTGATTGTTGAGGGGGTTGGAGTGTAGGAACACCACGGTCTAAACAGAGATGGGGGTGGATGCAGAATGCCTCTTGCAGCAGGAAACAGGCACGTGCAAGGAAGCACGGGAGAAAGTGGCACAAGACAAGAATGAAGGCAGGCAGGCAGGGGCTGGGAGATGATGGTAGATGCTTTATTCTCTTAATAACAGCAATGGCATGCTGTTGAAAGCACTTGGAGGTGGGGAAGTGGGTATGACATGTTTAGTGTTTTTAAAATTATCACATTGTCTTACCTAACTCTACTTTTTTTTTTACATTTTTAAGTTCTTGGATACATGTGCAGGTCTGTTCATAGGTATACATGTGCCATGGTGGTTTGCTGCACCTGTCAACCCATCATCTAGGGTTTAAGCCCTGCTTGCATGAAGTATTTGTCCTAATGCTCTCCCTCCTTTTGTCCCCACCCCCCAACAGGCCCCCGTGTGTGTCGTTCCCTTCCCTGTGTCCATGTGATCTCGTTGTTCAACTCCTACTTATGAATGAGAACATGCGGTGTTTGGTTTTCTGTTCCTCTTTTAGTTTGCTGAGAATGATGGCTTCTAGCTTCATCCATGTCCCTGCAAAGGACAGGAACCCATTCTTTTTTATGGTTGCATAGTATTCCGTGGTATATATGTGCCACATTTTGTGTATCCACTGTATCATTGATGGGCACGAGATATCCTCTTAACATGTGATCCAGCAATTGTACTCCAGTATTTATCCAAAAGAGTTGAAAACTTGTGTTCACAGAAAATCCTGCACATGGACATTTATAGAAGCTTTATTCATAATTGCTCAAACTTGGACGCAACGAAGAAACCAAAATGTTCTTCACTAGGTGAGTGGATAACTAACTTGTGATATATCCAGACAATGGAATATTCTTTAGCACTGAAAAGAAGTGAGCTATCAAGCCATGAAAAGACACGTAGGAACTTTAAACATGCACAGCTACACAAAAGAGGCCCATCAGAAAAGACTAAATACTGTAAGCTTCCAACTAAAGGACATTTCGAAAAAGGCCCGACTATGGTGTGAAAATATCCATGGTTCCCAAGTGTTGGGAAGAGGGAGAGATGAGGTTTTTAGGATTTTAGTGCAACTGCTCTGTACGATGCCATCATGGTGGATACATGTCATGACACATTTGTTCAAACCCATAGAACCAGCACCAAGACGGAGCCCTCATGTAAACTGTGGACTCTGGGTGACAATATGTCAACGTAGGTTCTTTAGTTGTTACAAATGCTCCCTCTGGGCAGGAGAGTTGTTAGTGGGGGAGGGTGTGCACGTGGGGGAAGAGAAGGCATATAGAAGGACTCTCTGCACCTTTCCCTCAATTTTTCTGTGAACGTGAAACTGCCTAAAAGAGAGTGTATTTTTTAAAAATAAAGGAAACAAATGGAAACAAAAAGTCCTCACAAAAATCAAATGAGAAAATGATCACACTGGGTGCTTCAGGTCAAAATGGAAGAACAAGGGCTGTATTTACCATCCCACCTGATGACTTTTTTCTCACTGCTTTTCAGCATTGTTCTGGAATCTAGTCAGTGCAATAAGGTAAGCTGAAATATATAAAATGCACTCTTATTAGAAAATAAGATGTAAAAGTATCTGTATCTGCAGGTGACATGATCACCTGTGTGGAAAATCTCCTGAAATCACAAAAAGCCACTAAAACTAATAATAAGAAGTTACTTACTAATAAGTGACTTTGGAAACTTTGCAAGATACAAGCTGAACACACAAGCAATATTTATGTCTTTATACACTGGCAAAGAAATAATTGGAAATGGAAATTAACAAAGCAATATTATTTATAGCACATCAAAACATGAAATACTTCAGACTAAATCTGACAAAAGATGTGTAAGATCTATACACTGAACAGCCCGCAGTGATGCAGAGATAACTAAATAAATGAAATTATATACTAAGTTCATGGATCAGCAGGCTCAATATTGTTAAGATGTCAGTTCTGCCCTTGTGGATCAGAGGTTTAATGCAATTCCAATCAAAATCCCAGCATGATTTTATTTTACTTTTTTATTTTATTTTTCAGTAGAAATGAACTAGCGGATTCCAAAATGTGTCTGGAAATTTAAAGAACCCAAAAGAGCTAAGACAACTTGGAAAAAAAGGTGGAGGACTTACCTGAACTATCAAGATAGTGTGGTATTGGTATAATAAGAGAAAACTGGGTTAATGAAACCTCCTAGAGGGTCTAGTAATAATCTCACAAACATGTTACATATACGTAGTGGATTTTTGAATAAAGGTTCAAAGACACTAAATTAGAGAAAGGACGATAATGATGATAGAAGGATTAAATACCATAGGCCAAAAAGAGAAAAAAGAGCTCCTGCTAAATATCTTCACATTGTTGATGTCACTCATGCAATTCAATTCACATTTTGCGTGTCTAAAAGTTGAACAGACCTCTTCATTCTCTTTCCCCAATTCACTCCACAGAGATGCTGGTGTCTTTCAGTGGAACTTGGAAGTTTGCTCTTCTTTTTAAAATGACTCTCATAGATACTGTTTATGCAAGAAGTTATGGGACTATAACTTACAAATACTGTTCTAAACCTTGGGATCACATATTCCCCTTTTTCTCTACTTATCGTTTCTAATCAGTTTCCCATTTCCTCTTTCTCCTTCATATTTACACTGCATTCCTTTTAGTTCAGGTTCTTGTTACCCCACTCGATTTCTTGATGTGGTCACCTGAATGTCCTTCGTGTTTCAGCCTCCTGGAATCCTTCCTTCATGACCCTGAAGAACTGCCCTCCAGACCCGCAGGTGTGACCCAGAATCAAGGATCTCAAAGCCAAGTGGGATCTGAGAGGCTATCTAGACCAATCCTCCATTACAGACGTATACCTTTTGATGACTTCACTTCAGAGCCCAAAATATTTGCACTGCAGGCAGAATCACCTAAATCACTTGATGCGATGTTCAGTCTTCCCGTGGTATTTTCCTATCTGCATCTCCCTACTTTCGGTCAGCCATTTCTCACTCATGACACGGAATCCTTCATTCACAACACATTATTCTTGTTCTCCACACACACTCATTTGTTTTCTGCCTGGGTTTTTTGTTACATTATTCCCTCTGCTGGAAATACCATTTTCCAAGATATGACTACAGAATTTTAACGTATTCCTCAGAATGATTCACATATCACATATTCTACCAAATGGCTGCAGATTCTGTCACCTCTTCTCTTATCCTACGGCAACCTGGAGAACGTTCTTCTCTTAGCCAATAGGATTTATCATGGTCCTTCTTTATCTTAACAATAGTTTAGCGGGACTGAGAACTGGGAAGTAGATTTTTCTCTCAGGGCTGAGAACTGTCTTAGTTTAGCAGATCTCTCTGGGGCTCCATTCTGGTTGTAGAAAAGCAACCCATAGGGCATGGTGGGGAGGAGAAGAAGGGGAAGTAAGCTGTGTTGCATGAAGATGGACAGTTGTGACCCTTACTCCGGGGTTGGGAGTTGAGGCCCCTAGGAAGGAGAAGCTGTAAGGATGAAGACGAGGCATAAAAAGTGATACAGGCCGGCTGTGGTGACTCACGCCTGTAATCCTAGCACTTTGGGAAGCCAACGTGGATGGATCACGAGGTCAAGAGTTCAAGACCAGTCTGACCAATATTGTGAAACCTGTCTCTACCAAAAATACAAAAATGAGCTGGCTGTGGTGGCACATACCTGTAGTCCAGCTACTCGGGAGGCTGAGGCAGGAGAATCACTTGAACCTGGGAGATGGAGCTTGCAGTGAGCCAAGATCATGACACTGCACTCCAGCCTGAGTGACAGTGAGACTTCATCTCAAAAAAAAAAAAAAAAAAAAAAAAAAAAAGTGATGCATAGTAACAAGACTGCCTGAGGAGAAGAGGCAATCAGCAACCTTCTCCAGGGTGGGATGGCTGAAGACCCTTTAAGAACAAAGGTGTCTACTTTCCTTCTTTAGGTTGCTCTATCGTGATTTAATGAACCCTCCCAATCTACTGTATTCAGTATTTGGTATGAGTCAATTTAGGGGAATTCTAGAAAACATAGCTGGCTGTTATCATCAGGTTAATGTAGATTGGGAGGAAGGGAAAAACCCCAGGAGGCACGTAGGAAGGACAATACGTGAAAATAGAAACTTGAAGTCAGTTCACCCTTCAAACAAAATCCAGTTTCCAGAAGACATTGTCAGGGCTGCTGGGTCTTCTCATCTGAAGATGGGGGATTCCAGATAATTATTATACTTGAATCTCACAGGATGGGGTGATCACCACCAGCTCTCAAATGGGATGAGTTACAATATCTTCTATCAGGAGGCGGTAAATAAGAGGTTAGGTACACGTCTGTAGTCATCACAATTTTGTCAAGATTGCTCTTTTTACTTCCATGTCATAGATGGAGAGCCTGATGCTTGTGGAAGTGATTGGTTCAGGGTCTCACCATCAAAAGTGGCAGAGGAAAGATTCCAACATGTTTTAAAAGCTGCAAACTGAGCTGACTCCCATCCTTGCTGTCATACCGACTTTGAGATTTCAATCCTCCTGAAGGCAGGAAACTTATTCCATTTGCTTTTATACCCTCCATAACACTAGTGAGCAAGTTTTGCTCAAAGTAACATGGAATATTTTGCTGACTCAAGGGGAAAAAGTAAGAGACTTAAATGACACCATCACAAGTCAACATTCAAGGAACAGAGACATATTTAGCATTAGCTGTCTCAGTCAAATCAACATAAGCATGCACGTTTATCCTTTACATGGGGGTAAGACAGCAAACACAATTGAAAAAATGAGCCAAGTGTAAAACATTTGTCACAAAGGGATGGATTTAGACAGGAGAGCAGTGAAGTAGGTTATAAAATGGTCAGCATAATCCATTTTAAGGAATTATTAGCTGAAACATGCAAAGCATTTAGGATTTCTGGGAGAAGTGTACAAACACACCAAAGGTTTGTCCGACATTTTCTTCACTGCTTCTGTCTTTCCACAGGGCTGGAGATGATGTTGACCAACGGCCTTGGGAGGAGGGGTTGCAGCTGAGTCCACACCCTCTCAAACTCCTTCAGACTGTTTTTGTAGACTACTTTACCCTTAACAACAAATCCTAAGATTTACTCAATCAGTACAGCAGTCGTTGGCCAGAGTTCAAATTTCTGATTCGAAGGAATCTGCACTCTGCCTGCCAGGATCGACTATTAATGGCTTCGTCCGTAGAGGAGCTATGTCTTTGCTCACTATGGAATAGTATTGAGGCTTCGAAAGGGGTATTTTGCTGGTCACCTCCTGGTCATCCTTCTGCTCACCAAGAACAGATACTGTTCTCAGCCCCTTACATTGACAAGGTCCTTTAATTCTCACATAGCCCTTTCAGATAGATGTGACTATTACCCCCATTTTACAGAGGAGGAAATCAAGAGGCAGAGGACATAGGCGAATTGTCCCAGATCACAGAGCTGGCCACGGAGCTGGGACTTGCACCCGGCCAGCCTGGCTCCAGAGTTCCCTGCCCTCCTCCTGTACAGCACGTGTGACCTGCAGTAATCACCGCCCAAACAGGCAGGCACTGCGGATAGCCAAGCACACCTCTTCCGACTTCAGCCCGGAGGACGGTTCGTTTTCATTCTGGTGTTCAGCTCAGTTAGGACTGTGTTTATCACCACAAGGACGCACAACCCAGAAAGCTCAGTCACGTGACGTTGCCTTCTACGGTAATGGTTTTCTACTTTTTGGCCCCATTTTCCTGCCCACTTGGCCTGCTGGGACGTGAATGATACATTACTACTTCTACAGAATGCAGGTGAGCAGGTGGCATGGTAAGGTGGGTTATTGGACAAGATTTCCTGACAGCTGGAAGCTTGGGGGAGACCCGCGGTGGCCCCTTGTTATTCTTCCCTCTGGGGTCGAGCGTGAGGCCCTCCTCGCTGGTGCCAGGCGGTGTCACAGTTTTTAGCACCCCACAGCCAGGGCGGCTTCTCTGTCCAGCTCCCCCCGCCCCGCCCGGCTTCTTTAGTGAGAGAAGTTCTCTGACTTGGGATTTTGCAGTCAGAAGAGTGATCATTACAATTTTCATTTTGAATATTGTGGCCCTGCTGGACTGCGGTGCAACAGGCTCTTTCATGAAGATTGGCAGAGATGCTAACGGCTAGGGCAGCAGGATCAACGGGAGCGAGGAGGACTCCTGGGATACAGCTCTTAGTTCCCCCCCGGAGGGAGCCACAGAAATGTGAATCTGCTCTTCACATGGCCGTAGACTCTCCCGTGTCCTCCATGGAACCTGTGGAGGCAGCGTTAGGTGCTGGCCGTCTCCGGGGTGTGAGCTCCGTGAGCAAGAGAACATCTGCCCTCCCACCCCCATCTCCGCAGCTGAGTCCCCTTGCAGTTTTGATTTTTAGAATGAACGCAGCAACCTGCCCCATTCTGCTGATGCTGCAAAAAGGAGCTGGAAAAGAACATGCACAGCTTCTCCAGTCTTAGTATTTGTTACCTTGTAGTTTGGGAAACTTTGGCTTGAAACTTGGCTGTCCTAGTACAAGGATGTGCTGAGGATTCTATGATCCTGCTAGATTCTTCCAGGAGGTCAAGTTGAAAACGAGCTAGCTGCTCTCTCTGCCTCTGTCATTCTGTTTCTCTTTCTCTTGTCTGTGTCTGTCCCGTCTCCCGGTTCCTCTGTTCGCCTTTTCCTCTCTACTTCTCTCTCCATCCCTCCCTCCCTTGCTATTACTCCAAAGAATATTCTTGTTGAATTTGTTTCTCCATATCTTCTGCCTTTCCTTGGAATACATTCCTAAGAGTCTACTCATTGTGAAAAGCAAACGGCCTTTAGATGTTTTCCAAATCTAACAGATGGGTGTCCTTTCAGACAGAGCTTCATTTTACACTTTTATCAAGAAGCCCGGGGCTCCCTGCTTGCCATGCTGCAGTCGCCCTCAGGAGGTTCATGGAGAGCAGAGGCCTTGGGGCTACGTTAAGGGGTGTCTTTTTTCCAATGTCCCGAAGGTATACTTTGGGGGGGGGGCCGTTGAAGTAGGAAAGTGACATCAGCACTGCCTGTATGGCATGGGTTGGTCAAGTACAGTGTGCACCCGACCCCCGGACTGGCTCTAGGTGGGGACAAAGGACTTCAGTTATTACAGGGTGGGTTGGGCTGGCGGCTGCCCAGCTCTGGGGACAGATGCGTCGGCTTTCGAAGCCCAGGTAGCACCTGTCTGAGATTGCACAGCCCTCCTCACCTCTTCAGTTCCTGAAGGGAAAGACCCCAGGAGACTGAGGTGAAGAACGCTCTTCCATTCTCAACTCACCCACCATTAGGGTTCTGCCCCCTCTACCCTCCAGCTCACCAACCGTGAAGTTTCCAGGGTCCCTGGCCAGTCACTTGCGGAAGCCTCGCTCTCCAGGACCTCGGGAAAGAGGCACCCTACTCGAATGCGTGCTTCTCCAGGAATATTTGCTCTGGTAATAGCTGAGAATAAAAGGCATGTCTAACAGTTTGATTGCAGGTGGGTGACCCCGGGGCAAGTGATTTTGGGAAGATGGGGCTGGCTGGCGTCCTGTGTCCTGACTTTTCTTCTGAGCCTCTGCAAAACCACTTTTGAGAAAATTAATCGGGGTGGGTACTCCTGGGTGGCATTTTCTTCTAAGTGAAAATCTGTAGAATTCCTGCATTTGCGGGAGCTGGGGTTTTCTGTCACGACCTTGTGGGGAGAGGGGCTGCCCTTCTGTGTCCTAGCAGTGTGGGGCCTGTTTCTTATCCAGACTTACCCAGACTCTTCTTATCCAGAAGAGTCAGGTGCCTGGCCAGTGAACTGCCCAACTCAAATTTGTATGTCGCTCGTATCGACCTAAAATGAAATAATAATGAACTCTAAAACATCCCATTTCTGGCATTACAGAGACCTAGGAAGGGAAGGCTTATAGCCGGCTTCTTCACAATCCAACTGGAAGTAGGGTAGCCATATCCTGGCATCCGTATCTCCTGCTGGGTGAGGGTCACAGGATCTCAGCACCCAGGTGAGGCAACGATGTTGAAAGAGGCTTCAGAAGAACTGGGCCAGAACAGTGGAATCAAACGGAAAAGACTGGAAATTCAATCAGCTTGGGGAATGACCAGAGAGCGTCTGTTGCCCAGCAAGGCTTGAAAACAGAGATTCCCAGCAACAGGGCCATAGCAAAGCTCTCTCAGCACACCTGCCCCGGACCGTCAGCTGATGAGAGCTTGTGATTGTGCCATCCAAGGAGACGTAGCTATTTGGTCTTCAGCCGGTTCTGGGCACAGAGCATCTAAGACCCTTGGAATCTTTCGAGTGGTCAGAGTGCCTTTGTGTAGTCGGGACAGGCCTGGGAGCTGGGGCCCCCTAGGCAGTTTCAGGGTGGTTCTCGGGTTCAGAAAGACCAAGGCAGGACTAGAGGGCTGGAGCTGTCAGTCTCCAACCCAACCTCTGACCTGGAGGGAGAGGGCTGGAGATGAGTCAATCCCCATTAGCCAAAGATGTCATCAACCATGTCTACAGTGACACCTCTAGAAAACCCTAAATGGTGGGGTTGGAGAGCTTTCAGGTTGGGGAAAACCTTGACATTCTGGGAGGGCAGCATTCCCACTCCCCAGGGCCAGAAGCCCTTGCACTTGAAACCCGCCCCCACCCACCAGGCCTGGAGCAATGCACCTCGTCATCTGGCTGTTCACAGGTCCTTCATAACGAACTGGTGAGAGTAGGTAAAGGTGTTGCCCTAGGTACTGTGAGCCAGTCTGGCGCGTTATTGACCTTAAGTAGAAGGACATGGCAACCCCGATTTGTAGGTGGTCATCTAGAAGCAAGCGAGACCTGAAACTTGCCATTGGCGAAGTGGGGGCAGGCTCAGGGGACTGAGCCCTTGACCTTGATTTTTCCTGTTGCAGCAATATGTCCAATTTCAGAGCTGAAACAGGGGTGTAACATCTGCCATTTAGATTTGGGGAGGACCCTCAGAACCAACCTCAGGGCCACCTGCCACATGTACATCAGCACTGTGGTGCAACTTGAACTCTGCAAATCAAGCCTCTAATGTCTTAGGGGAATCTGAACCTTCGATTTCATGCCCCGTGCAAGGTGAGTCCTTCCGAGAACACCCCTTGGAGCACTTCGCACATGGTTCAGTGCTGATCAGTTCTCAATGATCTGTGCCACCAGCACTTTGATGCTTTGAACAACAACGTCCTATAATCCCCCCCAACGGCAAGCTACAGATCTGATTAGCAAGCCAAGAGCCTCACGCTTCAGAGGGGTGGAGTGTGCATTAGTGACAGCTGAACTGTTTAGAAAGAGCCTGAAACAGCCAGCACCCGCTGGGCTGGAGTACAGGTGCCTAAATAGTGCAACAGCGGAAACATAAGCTAAACTCACAGGAAGAAAAATTCACATTAAAATTACACTGAAAGATTCTTCACCCATCATATTGACAAAAATAAAAGTCAGCTAATAGGGCAGATAAGGGAGTGGAGAAAGAAGTGCTGCTGTTTACCGCTCAGCGGGGTGTATAGCCTCACAGGCTTCAAAAAGACAATCATCGTAAAAGCTACATCGGTAGTTCTCTTTGAAACAGAACTCCCACTTCGAGAACTGTTTCCATTTGCCACGAAGGTGTCACTCACCGCAGCAGCAAAAGAGGGAAAATCACCAAACAGGGCTGGCTCAAATAACCTTAGTGCTCCCACAACGTAGCACTGTGCCACCTCGAGAATAGCACGGAGCTCGTTACATGCTGACAAAGGACTCCAAGATATAAAATATGCGTGTGTAGGCAGTCTATCACATCTGTCATGTTTCTGTCAGTTTCTCACATCTATCATGATGTGAGAAAATCCCCAAACCCAGGGCAGAAAATTACACACAGGGTGGAGGGCGCACGCTTCTGTCCCACAGCCCCAGGTGCCTCTGACGGGGAGCATGGGAAGCTCGCGGTTGTTCTCACAGTCACAAAGGAGCGTTTCCATTGTGTCCTTCAGAACTTTTTGAAGATTTTACCATGAAGCTCCATTTATTTGAAAACTAAATATTAAAGAAAGGGAGCCAGGGGGCCTGGCCACAGCTGGGGGGCAGGGAGTGGGCTGGACACAGGGGCTGGAGGGCTGGAAGCAGAGGCAGAGCCGCGGGTATGTTGGAGGGCGTCCACAGGGAATCGGGTTAGTGAGGCAGAGGGAAGCCCAGGGCTGCCTTCATTTCTTTTATGCCAAACCAGGCAAACAGAAAGGCAAGAGTTTCTGGAGCGCCTGGCCCCAGTGCGGCTCACCATGAAGGGGCATGAGGGGTCTGCCTGTGTGAGACTCCACGGGGAGGGGGTCCCTGCTGAGACCCACCTGACCTGGCGTCCTGCACCCGCTGCTGATGGTGGCAGCACTGCTCGCACGGGCATGGCTACCCTGCTGGGTTGAGCCCATACCCCATGCCTGGAGGGCTCAGCAGTAGACACAGGCTCTGGGGTCCCCAGCTGAGAAAAGAGCCAGGTTCCCTTTCAGGGGCCAGAGAGCCAGGGGCTGATGCTGCCTGTGACCCCATGAGTTGAGCGCCAGGTGTGTGCACCCTGAGAATGGTAAAGTGGCTCCTGGGAGGTGCCTGGGCACTCCTTGTGGGGCTGGTGGGAGGCACGCTGGGCCCTGCAGCTGGGTGCTTCCTCACGCATCTGTGGAAAAGGCTTCTGAGACTTGGAAAAAGGGCTCTACTGCTGAAAAGAGGCTTCATGGTCACACAGACTCACATTCCTAGGTTTTCACACGTATCTGCCATGGGGGCAGTCAAGCTTGGCTGTTCCCACTCTGGTGCCTTAAGGTGATGGACGGGCACGTCCTCTGGGGCAGAGAAGCGAAGCTGCCCAAGCACCAGTGTGGACACTGCACAGGCCCAGAAACCTTCCAGGGAAGAGAAGCCTGAAGCCCCACTGTGCAAAGCTGCTCTTCCCCATCTTTTTGATCATTTCCCAGGAGAGGGAACGCTGCCTCAAATGTCTGAAGCCTGACAAGAGCTTCAGAAGACTGGGAGTGAGGCTCGCAGCCAGAGGACGCACCACAGGAACGTAGGAACGTGGGAACACGGGAATGTGGGCTTTGGTGATGTGTGTTAGAAAAGCATTTAATAACCGGTTAATCTGTGCGGCTCGCAACGCACACTCACCTCCAGGCATCACGAGGCTGACATCCTGCATGGTGAGCACAGAGAGCTTCTCTTCGGAGTCCAAACGAATGACTCCATAGGTCAGCCCATGCATGGAGAGGACGCCCCAGCACGGGGGCTGGTTACTGTCATCCGTGGGCCTGCAACGACAGTTTTTAACTTGAATATGCAGGGGCAGACAAGCCATCACAACCACAGTTGTGCAGTCAGCACACACGCGGCAGACTGGGCACCCCTGGGAACAGTGCCGGCCACCCACGTGGCCGCATTAGGGGGTGCTCGTTCTGTTTATGAACGGCTGCTGGCTAGTCTACTGCTTCCGCCTCTACGTTCTCAGGGAATCTCAAGAATACCTGAAAACTACGAAGGCAGCTCCTCTCCTGACCTCCCTATGCAGGTCCTGCACAGACCGGCTCTCTCTGTCCTCCCAGCTCCTGCTCACTGCATGGTCTGCTCTTCCAGTTCCGCAAACGTCTGGAAGGGGGTGCATCCACTCCAAGAATGCAGACAAAACCACTGAACAGAAATGATGGAAATCCTGACTGTTCAGCCTCAATTCAGACACAGGCTGTCTGGGCGTATGCCCAATTTTATATATAAGAATCTAAAATAAGACTTATGCTGTGCCATTCTGGCTGCCCAGTTCTAAGGAAAATTATTTGGGTGGCAGGCAAGCTGTAGAATGAACTGTGGGTCAGGAGAAGGGGGTCCACACAAGGCAGGTTTCAGAAGACCACTGCGCACATGTGCACCACTCTGGGGTCCGCCCCACCTCCTCTGCCGGACACCCCAGCTTGCTCCCGCTTTGAGGCTTCTGTGCTGGTTCTCGCTGCTACTCAGGACGTTCCTCCGGCAGACCTCCGCACGGCCCTCTCCCTCCGCGTCTCCAGAGTTTGGCTCAAATTTGAGACTTCTCATCCCCTCAGAAAACACTCCCCACCCAGCGTGTCCACCCCATAGCACACATCTCTGACTACCTGTGCGACCTCCTCCCTCAGACTCAACTCTCCAGTTTGTTTTGCTCACTGCTGCATCCCAGCCCTGGAAAATGTCTAGTAATAAATATGTGCTGACTGAATTTGTGAACAAGTTAAAATCTAAGATCATGGATTATATTCCTGAAAACTAACAATTCCTCAATGGTTATCTAAGGGAGTCACCACAATTTAGGTACACATCACATTTGTTTCTGTAATTTTCCATATGTAAATCTTTAATGCTCTTTACACTTAAAAGCTGGACCTAAGCTTGCTGTTTAACTTTAAACTATTATGGATTATAATGAAGCCGAAGACAAAAATGAGGCAACATAAAAGTTAAAATTTGCAAGAGGAGATCTCATTGGAATGAATTAACTGGTGTACTGAAAAAAGCATGAAAGACTCCTGAAACAGAACTATTCTAGATGTAAGAATCAAAAAGGATAGAGCTAATCAGATAGAAAAGAAAAGTCTGCCCAAATAAGAAAACCCACACGGAACCACCTAGATAGCGTGAGCTCAAATCACTGGGCTTTACATTATTCTCCTGGCCTTTACTTCCCAGAGACCTCAAAAAAACCAAAACTTCAGAATGAAAACACAGTGTTGTCAGTGGTCCTGCCACCATTCCCTCACCCTAACAGTCCTCTACAAAGATCGATGTGGGAGTCAGGAACTGTGAGCTTCAGTATCTGCTGTGGGTTGAATCGTGTCCCTGCAAAAGATCTCCCCTCGTATCTGTGACCTTATTTGGAAGCCGGGCCTGTGCAGAGACAGATACCCCTGGACTTATAATGGGGTTACAACCTGATAAACCCGTTGTAAAGGTGAAAATCGCAAGTTGAACCACCTTAAGCCAGGGCCATCTTATGACCAGGTGAAGATGAGGTCATACTGGGTTAGAATGGACCCTAAATCCAATGACTCGGTCCTTGTAAGAGGCGAGAGAGGCCCAGACACAGGGAGAAGCTCACATGATGATGGAGACAGGGACTGGAGTGACAGGTACCCCATCCAGGATCGCTGAGCACTCGAGGCCGGGGTGAGGCCTGGGGCAGGTTCCCTCAGCACCTCCAGAGGCCCAGCCCTATGACACCTCGGGGTCTCCGACTCCACCCTCCAGAACTGAGACAAGTGTCTGTTGTTTAAATCACCCACTGTGTGGTACTTTGTTACAAGAGGCCGAATACACTATCTTAGTGATAAAAATTTAAGGTATACTTAGTTTTGTTTTAAAAAGCCACATGACAGCAAAACGCTGGGCTAGCCAAGATTCCGAACACTGGCCTGCCGGGCAAGAGGCTGGGAGGAAAAGTCATCTTAGGGCCCGATCACGTATGTTTTGTTATCTCCATTACAGAATCCCCCCCTTTTTATCTGAGACACGGTTTCACTCTGTCACTCAGGCTGGAGTGCAAGGGCGCACACAGAAGCGTGGTGTTCAGGCAGGCACAGAACACAGGCAGGCACACAACACAGGCACACAACACAGGCACAGAACACAGGCACAGAACACAGGCAGGCTCAGAACACAGGCAGGCACACAACACAGGCAGGCACACAACACAGGCACAGAACGCAGGCACAGGCAGGCACAGAAGCGTGGTGTCCCCCCCGCCCCACACACACACACAGGCAGGCACAGAAGTGCGGTGCTTCTGACACACAGCCAGGCACAGAAGCGTGGTGCTCCCAACACACAGGCCGGCACAGAAGCGCGGTGCTCCCGGCACACACAGCTGGGCACAGAAGCGTGGTGCTCCCAACACACACACAGGCCGGCAAAGAAGCGTGGTGCTCCCAACACACACACAGGCCGGCACAGAAGCGTGGTGCTCCCGGCACACACAGCTGGGCACAGAAGCGCGCTGCTCCTGACACACAGGCAGCCTCACAGCCCCACCTCGCCACAGACGTGGTGTCCAGGGTCACCCCTTAACTTCTGACCTGGTGGTGCTGATGCCTCCCCCTACAGATGGCAAACCAATGCCCTAGTGGTACCCTCCATGTGCCAGATGGTTCTGAGTCATGCATAGGGACTCAAAACTCACCACAAGCCTATGGTTATTATTCCCCAATTTGAGATGAGAAGACTCGGGCACGGAAATGTTGACTTCACCGCCCAAGGGAGTGGTGGGGCTTGGCAGCACTCAGATCCAGAGCACAGTCTCTATTCCCAGGACACTGAGTGCATCAGTCTACTGCTCTCTTTTTATAGAAACTTAGAAGCAAACAGTACAACCAACGCGAGCACATTCTTAGTATGAACAAGGCAAACATCACAGTTCAAAGGGAAAGTGCCTGTTTCTGCGCCAATCCTGTGCCCCACAGATAACCACTATGGAGATTTTTATATGTCAAAGTTTATACTCTAAGATATGCAGTTAAGTGTAAAATATGTATGTACAGCAATACATTGCTTTTTTAAAGAAAAGCAGAATCAAGATGCTTCTTCTATGTTGGCAGAGAAGTTGAGTGTTGGGAGAAGCTGAGTGTTCCGAGAAGCTGAGTGTTGGGAGAAGCTGAGGCAGGGCTTCCATATCTGACATAACGTAAGAGTCTTGGAACATGTCCGGGGTCCAGGGTCTGAAACTCCTCGTGGCCTTTGGAACACCAAGCTCTGTGCTAAAGGGTGGAAGGCTACCCTGACGCACCATTATCTAAGCCCAGGGCATAGACCTCCCTGTCCACTGTGAGTGTCGGGACTCCGATAGTCCTCCCTGTCTACTTGTTGGGGCTGGGATAGGCCTCCCTGTCCACCTGTGAGTCCCATGCACTGCAAGACGATCCTATGCCAAAACTGCTCCATGAGGCTTCACACAGGGGCATTGTATTTCATTCACTGCTAGGCTCTACACTCACTTTTATGACCCCAGGAAGGACTGAGACTTAAATAGAATAGGGGCTAGGTGATACAAACGGCCGCTGTAATCAGAACATACCAAGACCAGGCCACAAGGAAGGAAGGAGAAGCCCCCTGCCACAGCCTTTTACCAAGTCGCTGACATCTCTGTCCAACATGGATAAAAAGACCCTTTTTCCTCTGAAGTCTAAAGCAACATATCGGCCCACGTGACAGTAATTCTGTTGTACATTTAACTTCATCTTGCTCTTCTCAGTGACTGTTCATGCTCTTAACACCTGCACAAGAATTTCTCAGTTGCTGAACCACTGTTAGTTGTTCAGCAGATAAAATGACAGCAGATTGCACCCCAGGAAGAAACACACCCAGTCACGGGCACAGAACGGGACATCAGCACAAACCGTTTACCAGAAAAAAACGCATCTCTGCTTTGGGACGTACCATCGCCGGTCTCCCTGAGCTCCGCGTCGCCATACTTGGATGCTGTCCGGGACCCCGTGGAACCCTGTGGTCGCTCCATCTGTATAGACTGCTCTGAGGTGTACGGGGTTACGTCAGGAGGTGCAGAATGATTTTCTGTAAAGAAGCACATCATGAGTGTTTCTGGTGGTTGTGACGTTTGCTCTGCAGGTTGAGCAAGCCATAACTTAGGAAGAGACTGGAGCGCGTTCGCTCACCCTGGGGGTGCCGTGAGAAGCCAAAGCCGATCTCAGCCATGTCTGCCACAAACATCTGGCACAAAGGGGGACCCCAGCATAACTCATGTTGCCGAAAATGGAGTAGAGTTCGGTGAAACCTCAATTTCCTAAGAGGAGCCACGTCAGCGGCGTTTTAACTAGAATAACGTTAGACCGGCGATGGCAGGGCACCAGGAACCGTGTGTGTGTTCATGAAAGGGTCCCGTTTCCTATCAGCCACCGTCGACACAGCCCAGGGCTTTACTGGCGCTTTGGAGCCCAGGGCCTGGAAATGGAAACCCGGCTCTGCAAACTTCTGGGGATTTGGGGATATCCCTTAAGCTCTCCGTGACTCAGTTTCTTCATCAAATAGGAACAGTAATGGCTATGACCATGTAGGGTAGTTGGGTGGATTACATGAGTTAACACATATACAGTTCATAGGATTTCCTTTACAAAAGGGGGAGACATAAAGAACTACTATTATTTGTCTTAGTACAAACAATACTAGTCATTCAAAAAACCACCTTTACACCCTAATGTGTACTCAGGACTGCCTAAGGCCAATGAGCGCATGGAGCTCTTTCTCTTACAACACCCCATGGAGAGAAAGTCAAGCCGTAAGCGGCTAAATGGGGAAAAGTATGCTTTGCTAGTTAATGAATAAAACGTTGAGGAAGATGTGCCAAGCAGCCCACTGAGGACGCCCGTCACACCCAGAATCTTGAGGATGGGCACCACAGTGCAGATCTGGATTCTGAAGCTTTTCAGGATCACCCACCACCATCCCACGCAACAGAAGCCACAGAAGACACAGAAGTGTGATATTCTGTGCTGCTGAAAGTGGTGCTCATCCTCAAAAGCCTTCCTTCACCGGACACTGCCCATGTCAGCACCGCGCCCGGAGGCCATTTAGATGGCGAAATCAACTGAACGCACAAAAACAGCACACAGAAAATCGAGGCACAAAACAGGCCGTGAAACGATGCTCCTTTATGATCCGAGAACCGGGCGGGGTGGGGGTGCTGAGCCGCCTGAGCACCGCGTCAACCCCTCCTGAGGGTGTCAGTCTGGTGTCACAAGTCGATTTGGCAACGCCACCCACTTGGAACCCGTGACTGAGAAGAGAATGATCGGCTCTCACTAAGGGGAGGGTCCGCCACACCGTCCGTCAGTGCCACGACTTTCCACCTGCAGGCAGGCCGCCCGACTTCCTGCAGAACCAACCCTCAATCCTCAGCGGATTGGATGGTAGCGTCTCGGAGGCCTCCTCTCAGCTCCGAGGTGTGAAAGCGCTGCAGACAGCTTCTAGATGGGCAGCGGGTAAAGCAGTAGAAAAAGAAAACTAGAATGCGATTTCCTATCTTATGCCAAACTGCCTTGACTGTGAAGATACATATGAGATGTTCCTACTTAACTGCTGGCATAAATTGGTGGAAAAAAATCCACAAAGGACTTGAGATTTCGCTTCAACAACAAGTAGAAGCGCAGCCAGCTCTGTGAGACTGGGTGACCTGGAGTCTGCAGCCCTGGGCTTATATCCCCTCCGACGAAAGCAGCCTCTGTGGCCTCCCCTTCCATCCCTTGGAGAGGTTGGCCAGTGTGACTATGTTGTGCCTGGACTCCTTAGAACTCTCACACGCATGCGCACACACGATCACACGCGCTAAGTTCTCGTTCACAGGCTTCTGATGATCTCAGAAGGTCACATGCACATCTGACTTTTTACGTCTCTTGTTTTGCTACAGAAAATATTTCTCCTCTTCAAGTTTCATTATTTTGCCACGGCTTTTCCAAAAAATACCAAACTTATAGAAAATGTCCAGATAGTCTACGAGGATTACCTTTGTGCCCAATTAGAAATTACTGGAACGTGATCACCTGAGAGTTACATTTGGGTCACACTGAGCCCTGATGTACATGAGTTAGGAGCCCCTCACAGTTTGGATAAATTAAGTCTTTGTACTAAAACTTCCTCCAGTATTGCAAGGGTCAACCCACAAACGGAGGCCCAAGTGCAGTGCTTCATTTGTTCAAAATGTGTTTTCCGGGTAAGATTCTGTGCACTTCCTTAAAATTGAATACAATCCGAGGATACAAATGCTTCCACCAAGTGGCAGAGGTGGTGTCTGGCCTCCCCGTTCAAGTCTGGCAGAGCCTCGACCACTATCCTGGCATCCAATATACACATGGAATTTTATTATGGAAAAATATGTAACAGTCACACATTTCTGTTCAATGTTTAACCTACTGTGATTTCAAGTATAGGTTATTAATTCACATAAATGAGTGTACATGTTCCTGAAACTGTGTCAAACTGAAGTGTAATACTGCTTTGCATTTGAGTACTACTTTGCAAACTTTTAAAGAGTATTTCTGTTTTCTCCTTTATACTGACAACAGTTGAGACAGAAAAATTATTTTTTTCAATTTTTTTTCCCTCACTGAAAGCCTAAAGCAGGAGAAGGGACTTCCAGATCCCAGCAGCAGTTATTGGGAAAAGTGAGACAGACCCAGCTCTCCTGACAGCAAACTCCTGTTCCAGACAGAAAACAGCTGACGCTTTCAGTGTCAGTGAGCACCGAAGGGGCTGGGACCCAAGTCAATCCCAAACGCCTCTGGGTGTCAAGGACTCAGTGATCTAGAAGTGAACATTCTGGGGTTCCGGGGTGTCTGTGGGCTATCTGATCACACATGACGTCCACCTGCTTCCCACTGAGGGATTTGCAGAGATCAGGCTTTCCTGTGGTAGCTGATGCCGGGAGGGTCTGAGCCTGTGGCTTGTGCTCCGTTATCGGCAACATGGTACACAGTCGTCTCCGATTACTGCTTTAATAGAGACACACACCAAATCCTAGTCAACCCAAGTCCCATACTTGATGGAAAACATGTAGTCCTGAACCATTCAAAGGCAGAGCGACAGAAGGCTCATCACCGCTCCTCCACGCGCCGGCTCTACCTCTAGTAATTCTCACTTCACTCCTTTTCCACGGCATCTTCAAACGTTGTAGGGCAGTGATCCTAACTTCGTTCTTTTTCTAACACAGAGGATCTCCCTTGTCATAGAACCTACACAAAACAGTGCGCCACGCCCAAGAAATCTGAACACCTGTGGCAGACAGCAGCGTAAAGCAGCCGTGGTTAAAGCCCTCGTTTCCATAAATGACTCCCGTGGTCAGGAGGAGCACACTTTAAAACCCTGTCCTGTTGACTGGGACTGTTAAGGTTTCACAAAGGAGCATAAGTGAGAAGAAAAGATGGGAGCGGATATGGCTGCAGGATTCCCCAGTAGCAAGGCCCCTGCAATTCCAGCTGTGGGAGGGACCTGGGCATGAGAAGCAGTAAAGGAGCTTCCAGAAACAATCCAACCAAAGCACCCCAGGGGCCAGAGGGGCTCTGCACTCTTTCCACCAAGGGATTCCACAGCCATGATAAAACAGAGGAAAACCTGCACCCACAAAGGCATTCAGACAACAGGCACAGAAAGACATTGTGAAGCGTGCTCACCTATGTCGGTCTGGGCCATGACCTCCGCCAGCTTGTGGGCAGCCCCGCTGCCCCCCGCTCTGCATGGAGGACGAGGAGGTGGAGGAGGTGGAGGAGGTGAGGTATAAGGGACTGACAGCCCAGAGCGTCTTGACGTGCCACCGTGAGCTAGGCTTTATTCCACAGGGTAACTCTGCTTCCCGTGATAAGATGCAGCATGTGAGTACAGATCAAAGGGTATCAGCAACTAACCCATTCCCCAGGTACTAAGCAGAGGACCAAGAGTTTAGTTCCTTACTTATTTGCTACGAGCTTGATTCAAAACAGCTTTCTGGGATCCTGGGGACAAACATCTCTAACTAGTGAGAATTCTGGGTTTAGTAACGGAAGAATCACCTAATGCCCATTTTGTAACTGCTGTTCTCATCAGAACTTGAAGTCAAAGGGTAAAATAAAAGGGGGGCCAAGATCTTGACACCCCAGTTTGCACAAGGCTAACCAGCGTGCTTGAGGGGGTGAAAGGAGTAGGATTTTTAAAGTGCTGAGTTTTAAAAACATGGCTCTGGCTGGGTACACTGCCTCATGTATATAAGCCCAGCACTTTGGGAGGCTGAGGTGGGAGGATTACTTGAGGCCACGAGTTCAAGACTGGCTTGAGTAACACAGCAATATCCTATCTCTTTAAAAAGAAAAAAAAGTTATTAAAATAGTAATAAAAAGGTTAATACAATAAATTACTATAGCAACATGGCAACCCCTGCTGTCAGACGAGGTGCACTCTCTGTGGCTACGATGAGGTCCGGAGAGAAATGTAACCGACATCATAGGGAAGGTGGACCCCAAAGCTCCACGGCGCTACTCCTATACAGTCTGTTAACCAGCATGAAGTCTCCTCCACAATAAGAAGCCCCACCCTGGGACCCTGCCGGCAGCCCCAACTGGACAGAATGGCTTCGTAAATGTGCTTTCCTGCCACAACCTGCAGACCCTGAGCCAGTCCTGGCTGTGACTGAGGCTGTGCATAAACGTCTGCGCCCAACAGCTCACCTGTGTACATGACACGCCCAGTCAACCTCATTTCAAATGTTACGCTTGCCCCAAGGTGAACAGGGATGTTACAGGTTAACTCACTGCGTGTGTGCTAGACTTTCCCTGTAAGTGTCCAGACATTGCACGAACCAGATGAACAAACCCCACTTTCCCTGTAAACGTTCCGACATTCCATGAGCCCGATGAACACACACAGCCAAGAAACCCCGGAACGTGTAACGCCGCGGCCTCCTCCCCTCCTGAGGGGCACGTGCTTACAGCACCCCCGAGACCACATTTCCCAAAGCACAGAGTGTTACTCCGAAAAGAAAACCTCCTTTTTCCTTCCTCTGTACATCTCGTGGTCATGTTAATAACTATTGCTACAAATGCAGAGAAACGAGGTATCATCCGTGCCGGTCACCGAATTCCTAGCACCAAAGCTTCAGGGCCCCTCAGTCTGAAGGAAGCTTCTATCACCCTAAAGCCAACTCTGGAGATGAAGGCCGAACTGGGGAAAGGTTGTGTCACCCACAAATCCACACCACGGGGCCCTCTGCAGTTTTGTGTAAGGAACTCTTGGCCTGTCCTGGGGTTTGGGGACATCAGGATGCAAGCAGATACTGTACGCTCTGCCACGGGACGGTGAAGTCTGCGAAACCTCAGAGGAACACAGAGACAAATGGCTGCACGAGTCCCACAGGCCGAGCCTCGATGGGCACCAGTGTCAAGAACACAGACACGCCAGGAGGGGCAGCTGATGCAGGCAACGCCTGCAACCCCAGCACGTGGCAGCGTACGAGAGTGGGGGTCTCTGGCCAGGCTCCACCACAACTACCATATTCTGTAGTAAAATTTTAATCATAGGTTGTAACTAGTTATAACTTGTTTTACAGATAAACAGAACACAGGGTACCAACAGACTCCAAAGTACTTCGCCTAGAACCAAGTCTAGAATGCAGATGGCTGCTGCTCCGAGTGTGATGAGTCCCCTGTAGTGCCATAAATCCTAGATCTAGGTGACTAAGTGTCTGCCTAAACCAGATGGCACCCTGAGGCTCTGAGGGTACCCTCTCCCCCCAGGCCAGTCCATCAGCCCCAGCAGAAGCTTCTAGAGTAAGAAACTGGATTTCTATTGGACAGATGTAAACAAGGCGAAATCACAGGGACTCATCCTGGAAGCCCATCCGTTTACCCACTCATGCCCTGGAGAGCCCTGCCCCCAGCTCCACACTTGTAGTCACGCTGAACCAAAAGAACTGGCTTCTAGGCCCTCAAGCCACTCCCTCTCGCCCCTGGACAGAACCTTCTCAAACCGTGAGGCCCAGAGTAGCCTTAACAGGTGGTCCCAGAAGAACTGGCCACTGCATGAATTGATATTTTGTGTGTGTGTGTGTGGGGGGGTGGTGGTGGTTCTTGTTCTGTCACTCAGGCACAATGCACCATAAACACAGTGGTGCTATCATGGTTCACTGAAGCCTCAGCCTGCCAGGCTTGGGTGATCCTCCAGCCTCAGCTTCCTGAGTAGCTGGGACCACAGGTGCACATCACCACTCCTATTTAATTTTTTGTAGAGTCAGGGTCTTGCTATGTTGCCCAGGCTGGTCTCGAATTCCTGGGCTCAAAAGTGAACTGCCCACCTCAGCTCCCCAAGGTGCTGGGATGACAGGTGTGAGCCACTATGCCCAGCCTAGAATTGGTTTTTCTTAAACCTGAGTTTGACACATGAACCCCACTCACATAGATATCAGCACACTCTCACAGCTCCAGGGTTTTTCTGAATCTCGATTCTGTCTGTTCAAGGTCAATATCTAAGAAAGGGTCAGAACTGACCCTCCCCCTCAATGAAGCCTAAGGGCAAATGCAGCAGCATCTCAGGATATGAGGAGACAAAGTAAGAAGGGTGGAAAATACACACTGAAATTCTAGTGCTAGAATCATAATCACCAACACTTTCAGAGGCAATCTGCTTTCCAAAACATGCAGTTGCTGGATTAACTTCAAAGTCACCAGATTCCACAGGCAGGAGCCCAGAGGGGCACAGCTTTCTAAGGCCGCAGAGCCGGGGGCAGTGTAACAGCCTCGGGGCAAAGTAAACTAAACAAAGGCTTGCTTCTTTCAAGGATGAACGTGCTCAAGTCCTTCCAAATAGATTCTTCTTCTAAGTAAGTTAGATGCCTCCTACAACACTGTTTAGAGTGCCAGTGGGTTCAGAAACATGAAGTTGAAAATACATCTCAGGACCCCAAAATCTCTAAGCTAAAGGGATGTCAACGTGAGGAACAGCTTAGGGCAAACCTACCTCCCATACTCTTCCGAACAGAAACAGCTACTGGGGTGGGGGGGAAGCCATGTACCTCCCTCACAACCGATCCACAAGGAAATTCCTCATTACAGAGGAGAGAACTCAAAGTCACCATCTGCACACGGAGATAAATGCGGATCTGACTGCTTCCTCTGGAAAGGTTCACCAGAAACGCATTTGTCTGATCTACCTGTGACCTGGAAACCCCTCCCCGCTTCGAGCCGTCCCTCCCTTCCTGGACCAAACCAACGTACATCTCACATATATTGTTGTCTCACATCTCCCTAAAATGTGTAAGACCAAGTTGTGCCCCAAACACCTTGGGCACATGTCCAGGACCTCCTGAGGCTGTCGCAGTGTGTCCTCAACCCCTCCTGAGGCTGTGTCTTTAACCTTGGGAAAAGGAACTCTCTATGGGCCGAGAACCGTCTCAGAGATCCTTCTGGTTTACAGGAAGCATTCTCTCCTGCGAGTATAACGATGAAATCATGTGGAATTACAAAGTGCCACTTTAGTAAAGGCCAAAGGAATTAGGGTTCGATGTGCTTAAAAAACAAAATCAAGTAACGTTCTGTCAATGGACCATGAAGCCCACAACCCCTTTTGCAGTGAAATGTCAACTGGGACGAGAGGCCCCTCCTGCGGATGCAGCAAAGGCTACCCTCTGACCCCACTTCCCAGAGTCCAGGTTCCCACTGCTCAGGGAAAAGCAACCCCAGCTTCACGGGGCTCGGGCCTCCAAACCCAACTCCCACCCATGCTGGAGAATCACCCTAGGGACTAGCGAAATGGCAGGTGCAACTCTCACCTCATCCCCTTAAAGGGGAAGAGGCACCTTCCCGCTCCTCTTCCTGCTGGTGGGAACAGGGGCAGGAGCTGGAGGGGCAGGAGCTGGAGGGGCAGGAGCTGGAGGGGCAGGAGCTGGAGGGGCAGGAGTCGGGCGGCAGGACGGAAGCAGCCTGGGTCCCTGCTAGTCACAGATGGCAAATGCCAACCATCCCCGACCTTCACTTTGAAAAGAAATCCTTCTCTTTTGTCAGGTCCCTGGTTAGAAGTTTGCACCCATTCCTCAAAAACAAAACAAAAACAAACATGAAAAAAAACTCAGATACAAAATGGGTGTTTTGCTGACAGTATTTTAATTATCTGGAGTCCTTGGGTCAAATGACGGCAAAACAGGAATCTGAACACTGTTATTCAGGAAACTATCTTCCACAGCCCCATCTACCCTCCCAGGCTCTCACCTTATGCTGTTTGTCTGCTAGATGATTAACAATTGGTTTTAAAAACTAGGTGTACAGAACAGACAAAAGTCAGCTCGGGTGGAGGGGAAGCAGGATAAGATCCCCTTCCCCTCAGGACGGTGGAGGAGGAACCTTCAGCACCTGGGTTTTCAGGATGCTGGATCTCTGAGAGCATCTCTCACAGCTCAAGGACGGCCAGACCCTCCTCTGACACAGCCTATTCAGGCGACGGTGGCACCTGCCCTGGAGATCCACAGCCCTGCGCGGGGCTCAACTGGAGCTGAACTTTCCTCACTTGGTAAGAGTCAGGGCCAGGGGTGGGGAGAGGAGAGAAGTAGCAGGCCTGAGGGGCACTGTGGAAACTCCATGCCACGCTAACTCTCGTCTGACGTGCTCCGGCCAAAGCCACGCCTCTCGGAGGGCATTTCACTTCACACATCCGGAAATCATTAACGTCTAGTCTCCCCACAGAACAGATCGTTCCCCAGGAGGCAGACGCTTGGCTGTAACACGGGGTAATGAGGGGTGCGCCTTCGTGCCCATTCTGTAATATTTCCTGTTACCTATTTTACCTTAAGCTACAAATGATTCCCGTTTACACGGGACACAGTGACACAGACAGCAAAACACATGAGATTCAGTGTGATCCCACACTCGTCACTGCTGACCTCAAGTTCTTTGTTCGTTTTGCTTCTAGAGTTTGTACTCTCTCCCGGGGTTCCAGGCCTGTGGATTCAACCAATCATAGATCAAGAATATTTTTTAATGTGTTTGTACTAAGCATTCAGAAATTATTATTCCTTAAACAAGTACTCGCATGGCATGTCCATGGCATAGCTGTTACGAGCAACGCTGACATGACTGTCTGCAGGAGGATGTGCGTATGTCATATGCAAACACCATGCCGTTTTAGGGCAGGGACCTCAACACCCACAGACCTCGGATGCCATAGGCAGTCCTGCAGCCCACCCCCATGGGCACTGTGGAATGGCTATAATAGAAAATGTGGAGGTTTTAAATAGCTATGTACTAAATCTAATCTTTTGTTAAGAAATTACTGTGCATCATGTGTATTATTTGGAAGTCCTTCATGGCCCAGAGACTTGACATGTTCTTATCTTCTTGTCCACTGATCTAGTCATTTCAGTAAGCTTATTGAACACAAATCAATTTTACAGGTAAGTTCTTACAGGAATCACACTCAATCTGTAAGCTGCTTTGGTTTTTAAAGGGAAATAACCAATAGTTTTGCAAACCAGCTATATCATAGAATAACAGGACAAAGCAGCCCCATGACATGCAAAAACATGAGGTTTCAAACTAGTGTAAAACACGTTACAAACCCCTAAATATGAAAAAGTTTTACACCACAACAGATATTCTAGAAAAAACAAGATATTCAAAAAAGGCCTTTGCAGAAAAGCACTTTCCCCTTCATTTTTCACATGGTTTCCAGAAGCTTGTGTTTGGCAATGACCATGAACCAGAAGTAGCATCCGCTGCAACTACTGCTACCGCAACACAGAATATTAAGGCAAAAAAAAGAACACATTGATGAGAACAGGTAGAGTGTTATACAAATGAGTGTGTTCTAAAGTCAACAATGTTCAAATTCTAGGTCTCCCGCAGACACTAGACGGTAACCTCCAAAGCTTATGTACTTGACAACGTTCAAGGAGACCAAGTTCAGAGCTGTCACAAGGCAGCACCATCCTCATGCGATTATCTCAGGCAGGTTTGAGGACAAGTGCCCCCGTCACAGCAGGAAAGCTGCCCAGTCCAGCACTTCCTGAGGTCACAGACCTTCGCCTTCCCATGTCTTCAATAGTTCCTTTACACTGGGAACCAGACAGCAAAAAATAAAACACTTCCTCAAATCTCAAGACAGTCTTTAGAGCTCTTTTCCTAGCCCCTTTCTCTTACTGAAAAGCCTATTTTGTACGCAATCTGTAGTGCTTACCAGAGCTGGGGCGGAAAGAGAGCTAGTGTTTGGTAGATCGAGTTTCAAGCGTGGGGAGACCAGGAAGTTCTGGAGATGGATGGCGGTGACCGCGGCATGACAGTGTGAACACACTTAATGCCACCAAACCATACACTTAAAAATAGAGTGCTATGTAATTTTACCACAATCAAAAGACTAACTGAGAAAAGCCATCTATAATTACTGTCACTTCTGATATCTTACATCCTGTAAGTTTCATTTGCTTTTGGAAATCCTCAGAGTAATCATGAAAAACTAATACCCTGTCATCTCTGAAACGCAGGCAAAGTCGTTCAAGGGTTTTGATTATAGGAAAGTAGCTGGAAAGCAAAGTGTCCGTTAGACACGGCAGCCGTGGTAGGACAAACACATGGTAGGAAGGTGGTGGTCATGCTACACACAGATGGGAAGGGTTTGGGGAGCCACAGCACCCGAAGCTCGGGAGGCACCTGGGCAGGAGCTGAGAATGAACCAAACACGTTCGATCACGCAACATTCACGGACCCTGAGTCCAGCCACCGCCGCTGACATCCACTGTGGCCGGGGTGTCATCTGCCACAGAGATACACACCCTGCCGAGGATACTGTACAGATTAAATGTTGAAGCACAGACACGCTCAGGTCCAGCTGTTCAGATAGAAGCAAACACAACACATTTCCCAGACACCAGCAGCAAGACTCTCCACCTGACTGCGTTCGGAATAACGATCTTCTTTGCCAGGGCTGAGCCATGCTTCCCTCTCGCCTGTCCTCTGCCTTCACCAGCTTCGTGCGCGTTTCCGGACAAGTGTTTGTGCAGGTGCTATCACTTTTTTCCACAGCAAGAATATACACAGACACCACACAGAAATGGGCAACCTCGTTAGGAGCTGTGCAGGGACATCTAACTCTTCAGATGTGCCAAATTCCTGTTGCCATGGCAATTAAACTAGCTAAACTAACGTTGCTATGACCTCATCTCTTACTTCACCACTGAAGATCATCCGGGTAAGAGGAATGTGCCTCTGCATAGCATTCAGCTCACGTTTACATGTCGGTTTTCCCTGAATATGGTTATGTGAGATAGAAATCAGTAAGATGGGGTGTAACATCTAGTATAGGATCGTTGTGTCTCCTAGGCTCAAACACTTCCTTTAAGATCCTCAGAAAATGAAGTTTAACTCTGGGGACATGAGTTACATAGTAACTTGTTTTGGATACTGTCTCTTTCACAATCCAAATATCAACACCAAAGAAGTTCTTGAGTTCCTTTTGAAATTGAAAGGAATTTACAAACCATAAAAGCCCCAATATTAAAGGATACAATTCAGTCTTTTTAGCATATTCTCAAAGCTGTACATCAACCACTAGTATGTAATTCTGGGACTTTTTCACCACGGGCCAAAGAAACCTTGAACCCATTAAGAGTCAGCACCTTCTCCTTCCTTCCGCCAGCACCTGGCAATCGCCAGCCGACTTCCGTTTCTCCGGATTTGCCCATTCTGGACACCTGTTGTGAGGAGAATCGTACAGTGCGTGACCTTCGGTGCTGACATCTTTCACGTCCAAGGTGAGTGGAATCTCACAGTGAGTGACCTGTTGACAGATACCTGGACTGTTTCTACTACTACGAATAATGCTACTATGAAGATTCTTGCAAAATATTTTCAATTTTTTTGGGCATATGCCTAGGAGTGAAATTGCTGGGTTGTACGGTGATTTCATGCTCAACTTTTCTGAGGAACTGCCAGACTTTTCCAAATCAACTGTACCATTTTACTTCCCCTCCCACTAGCAATATATCAAGATTTCACTTTTCCCAAATTCACCACCATGTCACTGTCCAATACTGGGGTTTTACCCATTCCGGTGGTTGTGAAGTGGTATTTCACGGTGGTTTTGATTTCCATTTCTAAGATGATGAATTCTGCTAAACATCTCATGTGCTTTTTAAGGCATTTATATGTCTTTCTTTGGAGAATGTCTATTCAAATCCTTTGTCCATTTTTAAATTGGATTTTTACTAAGAGCTTCTAAATATATTCATGATATCAGGTCCTTATCGTGATAATCTATCCTGTTCTGTGGGTTGTCTTTTTACTTTAATAGTATCCTCTGAAATGAACATTTTTAATTTTGATACCATCTTTTTCCCTTCAGTTGCTTGTTATAGCTTTAAACGTCTCAGCCAAGGAAACATTGCCTGATCCAACGTAGCAGTTTCACCACGATTCTTCCCTAAAGGTGTCATGGGCTGAACCATCCCCCCTCTCAAGATTCACATGTTAAAGTCACAACCCCGGAAACTCAAAATGTCACTGTATTTAGATACAGGGCCTTTAACTTGGAAATTTAGGTCACCTAAGATCTTAAGAGTAGGCCCTGATCCAGTATGACTGGTATTCTTTTGAGAGAATTTAGACACAGTCCTCAGTGCTGCACGCACATAAGAGAAACCTGTGAGGACACAGAGAGGACGCCGTCTACACAGCATGGAGTAAGCCCCAGAGGATCCAACCCTACCTGCACCTTGATCCCAGGCTGCTCATGCCTGTAATCCCAGCACTTTGGGAGGCAGAGGCAGGCGGATCATTTGAGGTCAGGAGTTCGAGACCGGCCTGGCCAACATGGTGAAACCCCGTCTCTACTAAAATACAAAAATTAGCCTGGCATGGTGCTGAACACCTGTAGTACCAGCTACTAGGGAGGCTGAGGCAGGAGAACCGCTTGAACTCAGGAGGCAGAGGTTGAAGTGAGATGAGGTCACACCACTGCACTCCAGTCTGGGTGGCAGAGTAAGAATCTGTCTCAAAAAAAAAAAAAAAAGGTAACAATTTAGTTTATTTTACAACGATAAAGTCATTACATCTTAACACAGTCTTCAAGAAGAAACCATTTTCCAAAATAAGTAGCAGCGTGGCAACAGTTTGTGCTGCTGTGAAAAAACCTAACATCTCTGCACCTCAGACAGCAGGGTTCTCATGCCTGCATCTGCATTCAGTGGGCTGCAGAGCTGTGGCTAAAGTTTATGAAGGAAGTCCGACCCCATGCTGATATACAAGTAGGAAGCAGTATTTTCATTGTGTTTTCAGATCATTTTAGGTATTCTCTGCTGCCAAATATAACAAGTGGCACTTCCGCACAGGCTGTCTGCAACGCAGAGTCTGCGCTCTGGTCGACGGGCCTTTCTGCCCCAATTCCTTCTGAGTCAACTGGTCCGTCCTGCACTTGAATGACTTTTACCAGCACACGATTTTGTAATCACACATTGGTTAGAAAACACTGGTTCAGAATTATGAGCAACTTCCACATTTCGTTCTATATCAAAAAACAAACAAACAAACAAAAACACATCAATATCACCATTGGTCACATGAGAAAGTGGTGGACACAAGATTTTTATATTTTAATACTCATTGGAAAGCTCAAATGTCTATCCTTGGGAATAATGTAAGGTACTTTCCTTGAGATGAAAGTCATTGTGTTCATTTTTCAGGCCACACCTGCAAATACTTCCATCTGAAGTGGCATCGTTTGTAAGTCATTCTTTCTATAAAGGCGGCCGTTAGTGGAAGAAGTGGTTCTGCAGGTTCATAGCTCAGAGGCACCAGTGCTCCCTCAAGATAACCGTAAATTCCGCAAAAGACGCACCTGTGCACACTTCCTGTTTCTCACTCAGAACATTCCAGAAGGAACCCTGAATCCCGATGCCGCAGCGGGACTGAAGTTTGCTCTCACCCACACAATAAACCCAGGGAGCTCCCCCAACCCCCACCCCGAGGCCACAGCCTTGGTCCTCTGTCTGGTCTAGGAAGGCTCCTGCAGCTCCAGCCTAACAGGGAAAAGCAGACACCCACATGTCAGAAAGCCCTCCCAAGGCCCGGCGAGCACTTCTGCTTATGTGCCAGCCAAGTGCGTTTGACAAGGCTACAGCCAGCTGTACGGCAGGCAGCGAGGTACCCAGCAAGTACTCAGGGCTCACGTTATGGAGGAGGAAGCCAGGCAGATAGTGAGGTACCCAGCAGGGTTCACGTTACCGAGGAGGAAAGGAGGGTAGAGACAAGGGTGCTGGAACAGTCTGTCATAACCTTTAGCATTTACAAGGCTCGCTGAAGATTATCCGATTTGATCTTAACAGCTCACAAGATAGGCAGAGGCATGACTGTTTTCACTTCATAAAGATATCCCGAGAACTGATGATGAGCACGTGATCTTCCCATAGGCTCCCAGAAATCATCCTCAAATCATCTCTCAGTTGTATACATGTGATAATATCTCAGTCCCCTCTCTGCAGGGGAATTTTAATGCCGCTGTGCTGTTGCTTCCCACCCCTGCCTTCTCCTGAATTGCAGCGATGCCCACCATCCATGGGGAGTCCGCACCACCCCACCCCCCGCTACAGCTGATGACTTGGGTCACCCTTATCTTTCATTTCCACCTGCAGAGACCTGTTCTTCCTTCCAATGCAGCTCAAACTCACTCATTGTGTGAAGGTTTCCCAGCCATCACAACTGTCATGTGTAAAATCAGTCTATGGAATGCTTCATTTAGGAGGAGCTTATTTTGCCTCATTGGCTGTGATCAGGGCCAAATTCTGAGCAAACCCGGAAGTCCCCTCTCCACATCTCTGCCCCAGTGCTCTTAAAACAAGGATTCCTGGAAGCACCTTTTGAGTCCAATTCACGCATGAGTCTGCCCCACACCCTGCAGAAAAGCCCTGGTGGTCGGCGGTCAGGGCTCGGGGCCCCCAGGTGGGTAAGGAGAGTTTAGTGCACTCTCTGGACTTGGCGCTCAGAGACCCGCGGCTGGAAGGGAAGAAACTTGCATCCTGTGAAACATCCAGGCCCCAAGACCCACTTAGGAGCAGAAAACGGGGAAGGAGCCTCGAACAGACTCTCAGGAGGGCAGACAGCAGGAGCCATGGAGGCCACCAAGGAGGGAGGGAAGCAGGCAGTGAGGCCACAGGTGATGTGGGGGAGGGAGGTGATGTGACCAGAGGTGACATGGTGGGGGGATGACACGGCGTGGTGTGGGGAGATGTGGCCAGGGGCAACGTGGCCAGGGAAGGAGACACGGCGGGAAGGAAGTGACAAGAGGGGTCTCCAGGCCTCAGACTGTGCCTGATTTATAGATGACATTTTAATTAAGATGTTATATCTAACTTTAATGAAAAGTAGCAATTTAGAACCACTGTGTACATTTAAAGCATGGTACAAATTGAGCACATTTCCCAACCCGTAGAACAGTGTATTGAAGGAAAAAAACAGTAGCTCACCAAAAACAACAACAACAACAAAAACAGTGAGCAAAGAAAAAATTCATTTAAGATCAGAAATAAAGAGATCCTACAGCTCTTCTAGTCCAATCCCCACCCTAACGTGAATGGGGTGAAAAAGGAAGTAGATTCTAGTCAGTCAGAATTAAAAGCAAAACCGATCCACTTTACTTTCTACTTGACAGAAAACAAGCTCATCAAGGAATCCCCACAAACAGTAGTTTTAGTAGTTCCCAAAATGCGAAATTCACCTACAAATTAAATCAACTGCTAAGTGTGTATAAAGTAATCTTTTTCATTATTGCCTTCCTCATCCCCAAGGGCTTTTTTAGACCTTGTCTCCCCGTAACTGCCTCCAACACCCAGGAAATTTAAACCCCACAAGTAAACTGTGTCTCGATTCATGCACAGCATCCTTTGGAGTACACAGTCCGTTGCTCTAAGACGTTCTTGTCACCTAAGCACCGAGTACAGCCTGAGAACGCACATCCCTTGACCAGCAAGCATCAGGGAAGCAAGAGGAGGGAGATGCGAGGACCCTCCGTTCCCTCTGGGACCCCAGGCCCAGCCAGGACTGAGAAGGGCCTCACAGCCCGGCAGACCTGCACACCTGATGCGAACCATACACACGGCTTCCCTGGTCCTCGGTCCCCTGCTCTGCCCTCGCTGGCTGCTGTGACTCTGGGTAGAGGCTGCTCCCTGAGCTCCAACACCCACAGCCAGTCCCCTCCTTGCAGGTCGCAGCTCTGCTCTCACTGCCTCCCTGATGTTTCTCATCATCATCCGCGTACCGTGTCGCCTCTACCCCACAGCCCTTGCTACCGCCCACCCACCACGGAGCCTAGCATACAGCAGGTGCCCGAGACGCCCCAATGGGCGGGCATGCCAGGGTAGGGCTTGGAGTTCCAAGGGCCACGTCCCGCATAGCACCACAAGCGCCACAGAGGCTATGGAAGGGGTCCAGGGTTCAGGCCTGCACTCAGCTTCTCCCGGCCCCGGAGGCCAAGAACCTAGCAAGGGAGCGCAGCCGGAAGCAGGATCCCAAACCCCCTTCCTGCTCCTCAAGAGGAAGGGGACATCGGGGCACAACCCCACGAGCGCCTTCCTCCTGCCAGGCTGCCTGTCACAGCACCGACACCGTCACCGCAGGGAAACCCACTCCTGTGAGGAGAAAAACACCAAGTCCAACAGGAGCCACGTCCCCCTCAGCGTCTGCTGAGCCCAATAGCGACAGCAGCAGCCGGGCCCCCACTCAGCATGCACCGACGCCGATCCCGCCAGGCACACCACAACGCCGACCATCTTGAAGCTCAGCTTGACTCATCAGGGCCCTCTTCCAGGAGAGCTCGGCATGTCTATCTTACCTGGGCTCACAGAAAGGAGCGGGACTCGGACCCGAGTGTGCACAGTGTTAAGCTCCCACTAGCTATGCAGACAACCTCCCTAGCCCTGGCCTGCGAACGGGCCAAGCGCAAATAGCCATCTTTTGCCCGCACAGGTACAGAATTCAGCCAGCTCTCTCAATGAAATCGTGACAGGTCTACTCCAGGCTCCTCAGTGCTCTGGGGTTCACCTCGGGCCACTGCACCTTTGAAACGTGGCTGTGGACTCCTCTAGGCTGCTCAGTGTCACGGCCCATTTCATTCAGACACTGCAGGCCCCTGCCGTGGTGTCAATACCCAGGACACCCCTGCCGGCATCCTCCGAGATGCTGCTGCAGCTGCTGTGATCTGAGAACAGCCATGCACAGGCATCAAAGGGAGGACTTCTCAAGTCTCCTCCAAGAGCAGTGGCTACAGCTTTGGAAGACGTTGCACTGAATCCTGGGTGATCCTGGCTCGGTCTGCAATCTAAGCCTGGTTGCTGGGGAGACACACTCTGTTGTAACTGACAGAGGCTCTTGGTGGGAGCTCTATCAAGACTGATAATCGCAACTAGTCTGAGATTTACTATCCATACATTCTATTTGATGTTTAAAAGGAAAGCATCGTGAAGTTCAAGTAGCAAGGAATTTTCTATAATCTATCACATCCACATACAGCAGAAATGTAGCTAAAATGTTCATAGGGTCTATGCAGAGGAAGAGACGGGTCTATTTCAGGAAAAGTGCTTCCTGGCTTTTCAGAAACATAGTGAAATCCCTGCCAAGTAAAAGGTTGTTTATACTTTTGCTTTGGAAACAGAGGGAAAGTTCTTTCTTATTATTTGAATACATTAACTATATTTAAGTGTTCTGGTAGACTAAGTATTAAATATTCAAAAGGAAGTAATTCTGCTCCGTCCATTTCATTCTTTAAATGTAGCTTTCAAAAACTGGCAAATACCTGGCCGGGTGCGGTGACTCACGCCTGTAATCCCAGCACTTTGGGAGGCCGAGGCGGGTGGATCACGAGGTCAGGAGATGGAGACCATCTTGGCTAACACGGTGAAGCCCTGTCTCAACTAAAAATGCAAAAAACTAGCCTGTTGTGACGGTGGACACCTGTGGTCCCAGCTACTCGAGAGTTTGAGGCAGGAGAATGGCATGACCTGGAGGCGGAGCTTGCACTGAGCCGAGATCACACCACTGCACTCCAGCCTGGGCAACAGAGCAAGACTCCGTCTCGAAAAAGAAAAAAAAAAAAAAAAAAGTAGCAAACACCCCATGTCTGCCCTGGCTCCAGCCATCTCCACGGAGGGGACAGAGCTTGGGAAAAGCTCACTGTGGAGACCCAGAAGGTCGGGCCTGGCCTTTGCTCAGCAGATGGGCAAGAGGGTCAGCCACCCTAGGGAAGAAGCCCATATTTGCTATGTTACTGATGATAGCCACATAAATTTCTATTTTGCTTCCCACACAGACCTGGGATCTATGTTTGAGCAAGCAGCTCGTGCCAACAGTCCCTCCATGCCATCATTTCCCTGACCTCCCCCAGAAGAGCCAGGCCAGGCAGCATCCCCACACGGGCACTGGGGCCCAGGAAGATCCTGATCCTGCCCCTCTTCTCTCTCATCCTTGCTGTGGAAGCCCATCAGTGCTGGCTAAACCCACGTTTACCTGGGGCATTCAGGAGAAGCCTCTGTGCAGAAATCAACTGGGAAGCAGGACTTTGTGTGCTGGCAGGTCACTCGAATGGATTTGCAGAACTCAGTTTTCAACACAGGTGCCGCCACCAAGTCCCTCAAGCCCTTTGTGAGCCTAGAGCCACAGAGCCATTTGCGGCACTCTCACAATCTCTAACAACCCTGCACAGAGGCCCTGTTTATCCAAAGGACCATAAAAGTTTCCGTATAAACAAAGTTTGACTTAATGAATTAAAATGAAGTCACCACTTCTATTTTCCATTAATCCATTCATTCAAACAAGTATCTCTTGAGTGTGTGCATCCAATAACGTGGAATTAGGATTTAGTCCATGCCTTCAAGAAATATACATCACATGAGAAAAGGTATAATAGCTTGTAACTAACAGTGGTGAAGAGGCAAGAAATACACATCGCAGAAGGAAAGGTACAGCTTGTAACTGTAACAGCGGTGAACAGGCAAGAAATAAACATCATAGAATGAAAGGTAGAGCTTCTAACTAACATCATAGAAGGAAAGGTGTAGCTTATAACTAACAGTGGCGAACAGGACAGAATTTCAAAGGCTCATCAGGAGCCGCTGAGGAGGAAGCCATGATTCATTTCCAACTGCAATAGATAAAAGTTTCCTGGATAAAGTAACTTTTCTACAGCTGTATCTGCTCCTTATTGTTTAATCTTGCTCGATAGGGTATTAAATTACCACTTTTTGTGCTGCTTATATAAAATACATCATTGTCAGGGGAGGTTATAAAATAACACTGCAGACAAGCTTAGACTGTGAATGGTAGGAGGCAATGGGACAATGTGTTCCCGTGTTCTCAAGACGCAGAAGGGGCAAGACCCTGCTTCCCTTCTCCTCCCCACCGCCCTCTTCCCACATGATGGGCAGAGGCAAGGCCGCCGTGCAGTCCTAGAGCTGGCTCCAGGCCCAGGACACCACGCCCGGACTCTCTGCACCCCATTCGAGAAATACAGCCTTGGGGGTAATCACCAATTTACCTGGCAGTGGGGAGAGTCCTTCATCAATAGCCTGTGCTTCCAGGAGCCAGGACAAAGCAGGAGGCCCCAGGAAAACTGTTCCAGGTGCTCCTGAAACCTAGGTAGAGTCACAGCCTGGCAGGAAGCACCAGTGATGCAGGTGTGCCCAAGACTGGGAGGATGGCCAGATGCCTGGAGACCAGACCGACCTGCAGGAGATGACAACTTCGCTCTGGTTCATTAGAGATAGACAGTCTGGGCTTCACTTTTGTATGTGGAGTCTCACAGTATAGAAATATCACAATGGGATTAGACTTCGTATAGCCTAATTTTTTAAATTAAAAAAACACAATTATTTCAACTAATTCTAAATCCAACAAAGAAAAATAAATAAGTATATAAACGCATGCCTCCAAAATGTAAACCACAATCTCTTTACCCATAGGAGACCCAAAATTTAGTTTACCTTTTCTTCAATATTTTCTCTTTTATTCTAAGCCATTACTGAGGTGTCTCCTCACTGCCCGATGAGGAAGTTCTTGGGCTCTTCAGGGCTCTTTCCTGTTTCATCGTTTTTTAGGTTTAAGGGCCAGATCATTTTCCCACACTTGCTTGCTTCCCTGATCACCAATTTTTCACAAGGACCTCATTGTGCCTCAGAAAACCTAGTAACTGAACTGTTTTCATTCAAAGTGAAAACAATAAGGACATGTTGGCTGCTATGACAGCATCCTCAGTCACCGAATCTCCCTGGGGGACCACACACACCCCCAATCTCCTTGGAACCCCAGCATGCAGGTATCGCTGTGGCTGACAGGACTGACCCACCCTGGGGGAGGCATGAAAGCCAAGGGAAGAGAAGGCAGGTGACTCATTTAGGAAACTCGGGTGATCCCCTCGAGTCACGTTTCTCAGGGTGTGAGGGGACAGCCACATGCTGGGAACCTCCTTGGCCTGGCAGGTGGCAGACTCCTGCGACCCTCCTCAGACATGTTAATCAGAGAATCCAAAGGCGGGCAGACTCTGAAAAGTATCTGTAAAGGAAGGACTTAGCTCTGCTGTGAGCCCACTACACATGAGGTCACGCAGGACGCTGTTCCCGGCGTCCAGTCTCCATTTCACTCTCTGGGAGGAACACCCGCCAAGTCACAGAGCACGGTCTTCAGCGAACACCTTCCTGCGTGACCTCCACTGTCGCCCAGCCCTGCAGGAGTGGCCGCTGAGTAGGGGAAACAAGTCTTTGCTCCTGAGCCGGCCACCTTGACGCTGGGCATAAGACCAGCACTGCTACGTCTCTGGGGAAAGGAGCGGCCCTGGGCAGGAATGCACTTGGCAGCCCCAGGGAGGGGCCAGGTGTGGAGGACCCGACCCGGCCTCTGCCCGCAGACACGTCAGCATAGCATCCTGGAGCAGAACCTCCAGCCCAGCCGAGCCTACAGATGGCTGCAGCCCTGGACAGCATCTTCACGGTGACCCGGGGGACTGGGCCAGAGCCGCTCAGCAGGGCTGCCCTAATTTGCAACCTCAAGAAGCTGTACAGTCGTACGTGAATGTTGACTTAAGCCCCTAGGTTTGGGGGTCACTTGTCACACAGCGACAGACAGTGGATGTGCACGGACTCCCAGGCCACGATGGCCTCTGCCGGCCTCACCCAGGCTGTCTCATCTGTTCCCGTGACATCATGTTTCTCAGAGCCAAAGGCTGCCATGGCCCCCTCTTTTCTTCACAAAGTCGTTACAAGCTCACGATACAAACTGAAAAAAAACAATCTGTAAAATACAACGTATGACGCAATACAGGATGAATGCCCAGGCACATACACACGCGAAACAGGCGCACGCATGAAACAGGTGCATGCACACGCGAACAGGTGTACATGCATGAAACAGGTGCACGCATGAAGGTGTACACGCGTCAAAAAGGTGTTCATACACACATGAAAACAGCAGACATGAAGGGCTGTCTTTGGAATCTTGGTTTTAGGTATCTCCTTCACCCTTTTACACCTGCAGGACCACAAACACAGCACACCACAGTACTGAGGGGAAGCCCTAGCTTCTCATAGAGGCACATGAGGCTTTTTATTTATGTCACAGGTTGCATCACTACATTCTAGAACTGCAAGGCCCCACATTGCCAGGACTGGGTCAGGTCCACCCTGTGCTCCAAGGACCAAGCCGCCTGCCAGCCCACACGGACCTGCCCCTCGGATGGTGCGGCTGCTTCTAAAACAGAGGCTCAGACCCACCCAGAAACCTGTAGTACCTGTTATTAAATCAAGACTTGGCTGTGGGTAAACGTGAAGATTTTTATTAAACATGACTCTGGAACATTCAAAGGCCCATAACTGAATGCTCCTTTCACAGCCACGGCGTGTCCAGACGCTCATGGAGAAGGCCAGGGCGTGGGAACCCACGGAGTCCCAACAAGGCAGACTTGGAGCTGTGTGGCTCAGTTAGCACCGATTTTGTGTTGACACTTGCCTTTTATATTCAGACTAAAATAAAAAACAAGACGCAAAAGTGGCTCACATTCTATTTCAATTCTCTATTTTTGTAGTAACTGGGTCCCTTTCCCTCTGGTTTCCCAGCCAAGTGATAAATAGGCCCAGCTGGGATTTTTCAAAGTCTGGGCCTCTGTTGTAGAGTAAGTGAGGGGGGTAGGGAGGGGGGTAGGGAGGGGAGCAGGAGTGGTGAGGAGGAGTGGGGGATAGGGAGGGACAGAGGGAAGGACAGAGAGAGACAAACTGCCGAGGGCTGGAGGCAGGAGAGATGCTCCCTGGCAGCCTCAGGCTCCCCGTTCCAAGGTAACCGAGCTGGCATCACGCATATGGTGCCGTCAGATGACTTGGCTGACACACGCCAGAATGACAACAAAATGTTTAAGGAGAAGAGTAAGCACCAGCATCTTCAGATTAGGGTAGATCCTTAGTTTCACGCTTGTCTTGTATGACATTCTATAAATTGTAAAGATAACACATTTTCTTACCAGCCACGCTGTTCCCCAAATAACAACTATAATAAAGACCAGACAGCATGTGAGTACTGAGCGTGTGTCAAGCCCCGTGAGGTAGGCATCATTTACTTTGCTAGAGAAAGAAACACACTCTGAGAGAAACTTCCTGAGGCGAGGCAGCTGTCTCCAAACCCACCTCGCGCCTCCTGACCCTGAACGTGGAGGACCCAAGTCATTCACATGAATATTTACCTACATGCATGTTACATTGAGATTCAGCCCCCAGATCTAATCATCTCTGTGCAGGAATGTGTCAAGGAAGCTATACAATTCTATGAGTTCGAGCTGGGTGCGAACTCATACACAGATGTGGGGCGGAGGCAGGCGCCCAGCGCAGGGGTGGGAAGGAGCACGTCCAGCCCTGCCCAGTCACACAGCCACCCTACCATGCCAGTGCAGGGGCCGGCACCGCTTCTCGGGGAAAAGCAGCTTCTCCTTCACAGGAATGTACCCCTGAAAGTGTGTCGCTGAGAAGGTTTGGACCAACATCTCAGAAATCAGACACCGTGTAACACGCTCATCTATACAGGCTGCCTATGTCAAGGAATCACCAATAATTCCCATCTCGCCATCAATTATTTCTGGTAAATACTCATTATTCTAAGTTAACTGAGGCAACATAAGAACAAAATAATGGAAATGTCAGAGTCAATCAGCTCCACCTGCTGAAGAGCTGGGACTAATGATGAAACCTAAGGAATCCTGGAGAACGTAGCAGGACCCCAGACCCCGTGGACCACCCCAGCCTCCTTCCACAGGAGAGTTAGTCGTGGGGCCAAGGAATGGCTTCCAAGGAACCTCAGAGGTTCTCAAGGTCTTGAAAGTTTAACGGGAATTGAATATTTGCATCTGAGTCACACGAGCACATTAAAATTAAAATTTCCTCTTTCCACTAGAATTATGAGCTTGGGGCGGCGACACTGGCTATATCTCATGCTCATGAGATGTTTGGGGGCAACCGTGCATCTCCGGTGAATCATTTATAACAATGAAAGCAGTGCTTGGGCCCTCGATCCAGGACCACAGACCCCACCAACGAGGGTCTAAACAGGACAAACCTCGGCCTGCAAAGGCTGGTGTCCGTGGGGGCTGGGAGGAGCACCAAGAAAACTCAGGGGCAAGCCCCACGCAAGCTCGGCATGTCCTACCCCACGCAGTCAGCATCAGCCACAGGGATCTTTTGTTGTTTTTTGTTCAGGAAGGAACATATTAAAAAGCCCGGGGCCCAGGGCCTGGACTCCTCAAAGCTCCCCACAGAGCCGGGTTAAGTGGCACCTTCCCTCATGTTAAAATCAACTATATATGGCTGCTGAGGGCATCTCAGAGCAGGTGCAACACTGACCTTTCTTGCTGTCTGGGAAAAGAAGGAATTCCAGGCCTCTGCCTTCCTACCTCCCCAGAGGCTCTGGTCCAGGTGAGCTCAGCTTCTCCCAGGTAAGGAGCACAGACCAGCTTCCCCCATGCCCCTTAGGTCACACAGCAGTGTTGTAGACCCTTGCACCTTGGAACGAGCCCTCCCAGAGGCAGAAGCCCAGTCCTGTGGCCCCGGCCTGGCAGGAGGCAGCTGCTGGGGCCCGTGCTCAGGGTTCAGCACAGCGAGGTCCAGCCACAGCAGGTGAGACATCCACCACCCAGCCATTCGTCTTTAACCTAAAACAGACAGAGGAATTCAGCAAGGGGTTCGTTCCCCTGACAAACCCGTCCTTCTTGTTCTTATCTCTCCCTCCTGCCCCAGTACTGTGCCCAAGGCCACCCAGCACTGTGCCCAAGGCCTGACTCCCAGTTTCACGGGGAATCCAAGACAATTATGATTTTGAGAAACTGGGAGCTACACAGAAAATGAGTCGGTAAAGCCAGTGTCCACTGATCCTCCATTCCACACAGCAGAGCACGGTCCTCGGGATAAAACCCATAGGGCGAGGAAGACGCGATGAAGGCGGGCAGGACGGAGGAGCCGCAAAGCGGGTGGTTCGGAGAACAAGGCCACGTGAACACAAAGCTAAAGTGCTCAGCGCCTGGAAGACAAAACACAGGAGACAGAAACATTGATCGTTTAAAAAGAAAAGAAAAAAAAAAGCCTCACTCTTAAGAGTCCATCAAGATTTAAGTTCTCAAGTCACAATGTATCAGCACAGACTTCTCATAATGTCTGAAACTTGGGGCAGTAAACACGTGAATCAGTTCTCCCAAGTCCATCGTTTTCTTTGATGAGCCTCTTGAGTCTCAGGCTGGTTTCAAAGTAAGCCCTTCTCTGTTGTTGATGACTTAATAATTAACATACTTGAAAACACATTGACTTCCAAATTAATCTGCTAATAAAATATTAATTACCACACTGACTGTCATCCACAGAAAAAACACAATCACTTTCCGGTTGTAAAAACATTAGAATTCGAAGCCCCTTTGGCCATCTGAACAGCCCCTGCTTTTGACAAGCGCATTCCAAAGCTAAACTGAAAAAATAGTCCAGGCCATGATCGCTGGGGGGTCGGACTCGCCCCATCACCCCACTTCCCTTCTGGAATTAGACAGAACTTAGACTCTTAGTCTGATGGGAAACATTCACAATCTATTCTCTCCGAAGTTACCTGGAGGATTCCCTGCACATGACAAAGCCTTGGTCTCCACAACCCCTTATCTGACAACTCTCTCGACCAACTGTCAATCAGGAATTTTCGAATCTACCTATGACCTGGACACCCCTGCTTCCAGTTGTCCCACCTTTCCAGACCAAATCCATGTACATCTTACATTTATTTGATTGATTGTCTCATGTCTCCCTAAAAGCTATAAAACCAGGCTGGGCTCTGACCACCTTGGGAATACATTCTTAGGATCTCCTGAGGGCAGTATCAAGGGCCATGGTAACTCATTTGGCTCAGAATAAATCTCCAAATGCTTCACAGAGTTTGGGTCTTTACTGACACGGTACCTTTCATGGGTATTCATCTGAGGGACTCACAATCAACCGGAGGCAGCAGTTGCCCACTGTGCAAAAGTCTCTGCAGGACTGAGCCTCTGGCACGGGGACTCCAACCCCTGAAGCAGCAGCTGTCCCACGTCGCATGGCCTGATAGACCTGCACCTCCAAGGCTTCTTATCTCAGAGTCTCAGCAACAAATCTACCAAACGTGATCAACATCACAGAATATTCCTCGAGGCTTTTGGCTGTTGCTTCCCCCCAAGTTTACTCTAGAACCAGAGTGGCAACACTCGGAACAGGATGGTTCTCAGTCACTGACCCTCCTGGTAAATACACTGTCTCTCCAACGCCCTTTCCCACCAGTCACAGCTTCCTTCGAGTCAGGCTCGAAGGCCACCTCCCCAAGAAGGAAACCTCTTCAATCCAGCAATCAGAGCTCCTGTTCCCATCTAGAGCTTGTCTGCCAGGAAGGGAAGACTCCTCATTCCAGAGACAGCAGGTGCCACAAACTCAGGGTATTAGCCATTGCAAAGGCAAACACTCATGAAATTAGTACACTTTTTCCTCCTTGGATACTGACGTTTCCTCTTCTGGAGGTCAGACAAGGCCATCTGCATGAGTCACGAACGTGATGGCTCCAGCCCCTGCTTCGGTGTCAGCAGTGTGGCTCCGCTCTGAGACCCTCCTGCATCAGCCGGACCATGCACCTGTTCCCACGACTGCTATCAGCAGACTACAGCGATTCTAAGATAATCAGCAAACTGAGGTTCCGAAGGATGCATTTTAAAGAAAAATGTGTAAGTTTTACTGCATGAAATCAGCTACATCTTTTGCTACTCCAGAGGCTTGTTTTGCTTTCCTCAAGGTTCTCTACAATGATCCCGACAGTCAAGGTTCCCAGTTACAGGCAGAGGGTTGGGCAGGCCGTGTCTGATGTGTAACACACACACAGGATCCACGTCAAAGCATTTTCCCTGTTCACCAACATTATCGGGACAAACTTTAAACAGTAATAATCTGCCTGTCTGGAAAACTGAGCCCACTTGAGAACTAATGCAACAAATGTGTTTGACAAAGTTGCAGGTGGACGTGTTAGTGAATGAATCACTATTTCAAGGAGGATAAATCTCACTCTTCAAAGGCATGTTTTTGTCAAGTTTTGTAATTTCAGCTTCATGCATTTAAATCATGAAGTGAGGCTTGTACCTGATACATTACAGAATCTCTACAAAATAGACAAAATTCCAATTCTGTACATTCACTCTCATTCTTTTCCATATGCATACGGATGGTGGTAATTTAAGTTGCCATTCCTTAAAGATTTCTTCCTCACTAAAAACAAGCGTTTAAACAATAAATGGTCTACTCTAAAATATTCTAGACACAGAGACACATTTGGAGAGTGGACACACTTAACACAGAAATCCGGAACATCAAACAGGCACAACCAGCAGTGAGGGTGGAAGGGGCGCCATGTGAGTGCCCCTAAAAACACACACAAGCCTGGCTGCTTAAAAGGAATGAATATAGCTCTCAACACTCCTATGTGAACATTGATGTGTCTACTGCCTTACAGAATCCTCCTAGCTGAGCTGCAGGAATCTTCCTTGGAGCCTTTTCTCACCTACACTGCCTACAGGTGCCCACTGGGCTCCCTGGGCAGTATCGCGTCTTTGTTTAGAATATCACAGTATTTGGAGGTCTGTTTAATCCCAGGTCAGAGCCTTATCATAACTCAGACACCATCCCTTAGGGCTTGTGGGCCAACTTCGGCTAATGCAGGCTGCTCCACAGTGCCCTGCACATGGGCTTGGTGCAGCCACATGATTTTAAGATTTAGGGCTGCCGTTTTCTGCAGTCACAGATGCTGACTTACATATTCATCATGACTGAAGGCAGCACGTGTTTTTATGTTCCTTCTGTAATGGTAATAATCATGGCAACATTTCTTCAATCCTTGAAAAAGCCTCGTAACAGCAGTTGCATTCCACCCCCTTCCTTAAAATTAATAGAATTTACCAAACTAGGTGAAATCAGTCTTCATGAGAAAGTGACAAGTCAGTGTTCACACAATGGCATAGTAGCTGGGCATAGAGTGTACGTCAACATCCCAAACTAAGCACCCATCACAGTTATTCCCAACTCACAAGAAAGCTAGAAAAATTAGAAGGCTTAATACTTATATAAACGAAAATAACAAGAAACCAAAGTTTCTGAGGAGCATTTGTTAGCCAAGCAAGGAAAACCATTAACCAGTGCTGATTACATTGCATTTGATTACAGAAGCCAAAGACATGTCCAGAGGAAGACACTTTTAAAGAATAGTCTTTCGATAAGAATGGTTGCTTAACAAGTTCACACTACTGGGCTACACCAATCATCAATTAAAAAGCAAGGCAAGCTAGTATGAGTCATTTTCCTTAATCCTTAATGCGTCAAAAATTACCACATTGGCCAAGCTGGTCTCCAACTCCCGACCTCAGGTGATCTGCCCGCCCCGGCCTCCCAAAGCGCTGGGATTACAGGCGTGACCCACCACGTCTGGCTGAGAAGTGTTTGACGGAGGCTGAGGGGAGCCTCCTGTCCCTTCCTGGGACATCCACATCCCACCCAGTTTCCCATACCGACTGTGACACTCGAAGCATCACAGCAAGGGCAGCTGCATCCCCGCAGTTCTCTGCACTAACGCCACAGCTGCGTGAGAAGCCATAGCCCTGGAGATGCCACTCAGCCTTGTCGTACTGGCACAAGCACAGCAGAAACTACCACGCCCCCAAGAGGGAGGAGTGGGGACCCAGGGGAGTGAACCAGGAGGGAGGAATGCGGCCCAGGAGAGTAGGGAGGAGTGGGGGACCTGGGGAGTGAACTATGAGGGAGGCATGGGGGCTCAGGGGAGTGAACAAGGAGGGAGGCGTGGGAGCCCAGGGCAGAGAACCAGGAGGGAGGCGTGGGGGCCTAGAGCAGTGAACCAGGAGGGAGGAGTGGGCACACTGGAGAGTGAAACGGGGGAGGAGGGTGGAGTTTGGCCCAGGGAGTGAACCAGGAGGGAGGAGTGTGGTCCAGGGACTGAACCAGGAGGGAGGAGTGTGGTCCAGGGAGTGAACCAGGAGGGAGGAGTGTGGTCCAGGGAGTGAACCAGGAGGGAGGAGTGTGGTCCAGGGAGTGAACCAGGAGGGAGGAGTGTGGTCCAGGGAGTGAACCAGGAAGGAGGTGTGTGGTCCAGGGGAGTGAGCCAGGAAGGAGGAGGGAGGAATGCGGTCCGGGGAATGAACCACGAGGGAGGAGTGCAGTCCATGGGAGTAGGGAGGAGTACGGTCCAGGGGAGTGAGCAAGAAACCTCTGGAGGTAGCAAGTTCACACATCACAAATACCTCCCAATCCATCCGCGTGCAGCGAGGGGACGGAAACCACGCAGGACTTGCAGCGCTTTCTCCTCACAGAAGAGGAGTGAGGATACCGACTCATGCATGAAATCAGAGCTAAAGTTCTACCACGGGGGGGAGACGCTTCACAGACCCAAATGGGTGCAAAAAGAAGCCAATCATACAAGATCAGTGGATGGAAATAGATCAGAAATTTAAGCCTGTAACAAGCTTTCAGAAAAAACTTCACTTGATCTGCAACATGACTGCAGCTCTGCTTGATCATTTCTGGAAGTGTCTAACTCGTGATGAGCCATCTCAGAGCCGTTCAAGAGGAGTAACGAAATCAAAACGCCAAGGCATCCTCTGTATTTTAGATAGCCTGCAACAGTATGGAAATGAGCAGCGGTGCCAGAGCTTTCAAGTTTGTTTGAAGTAAATTCCAGCATGAGGGCAGCATCTTCCTGGCTGAAGCAATGAGGTGGGCTCCTGCTCACCGCATGGGAGACCAGCTTTCAGCTAAGGTGCTGTCAAGGGTCTGCAAACCATGATCCCCGACCGAGCCTTGGCCAGGGAACCAGAAGTGATTTTTACACTTTGAAGTTTTCACAAAAGAAATATATACAGAGACTTCTGTGACCCACAAAGCATAACACGTTACCTACCCTGGCCTTTACAGGAGCTTCTAGCTTTGGTGTCAGTTAACAAAGTGTTTCTATAAAATCATGTCACTGATTCTCAAGCATGCCAGGAAAAGTCACACTTCTGAACAACCCTCAATGGACATGCACCATCCTGTATGTTTCACACAGATTTTTGTTTTTTAAAAGCCAAAATAAGGGAAGTAATTCAGCTAAGTATTATAGTAACACAATTTGAGATACTTAATGATGTGTGACAACAGAATAATTGGCATTCCTGAGACACAATAAACTAGCTCACACACAAAACAAATCAAAGCATGTTTTGGCATCTCAAAGTGATCAGTGAAATTGGGAATAACATTCAGTGAAATAATACTTTTTTTTTTTTAAAAAAAAGCAAAACCAAAACAAATACCACTACACCATCACTCCTTAAATTTATTTAACTACTGCTGCAAAATAAAGTGGAGAGACTTCTTACTGAAGGGTAATAATCGGCCATCGTCACCATGAAATAGACCACTGTGCAGGCTCAGGCCCTCCAGCCCACAAAGGCAGGGGGAGGGAGGAGAAACGATGGCCAGAAAGAAACTGACAGGGCAACCATGACCTAGTCAGCAATTGTACTCTCCCAGCTTTCTTCTGGACTTACAATTTTGGAGCCATCTGGGTTTACCTTCCTATGTCCATAAGTCAGCAAGTTCTCGAAGCCAGAAATCTACAATGTTTCTGGCAGCCAAGTCCTCTCGGCCTTCCCCCAGGTTTTAGGGTCCCATAAGCTCACCCCTGGATAGTATCAATGGCCTCGGAGATCCAGTCAACCTTGCACTCCACAGACTGAAGTATGCCAAGAGCCACTCGAGGCTGCCACTGTCATGATTAAAGGCTTTCAGAGACAGTCGCCAGCACTGCACAAATCCATGTGGCTTCACCAGGCGCAAAGCGGCTCCAGCATTCCATCCAGGCTGTCGCTGCTACCATAGCTGTGAGTCTATGATGTGTCAGGAAGGGAAGGAAGACACCATGTAGATCATCTCATTTAAGCTTCAGTGTCACAAGGTGGATTTTGTCGTGCCCGTTTTATGGATCAGGAAAGCTTTAAGGAGGGCAAGCACAGGGCCCTGCTGACACAGCAGCAAGCTCCGCAGAGGCCTGGGCATGACCCGCACGCCACACTCCCTGGGTCCTCATGTCCACTCCTCCCCCGTGGGATCCGGATCCTGGGTCTGCCTGAATTGCTACCATTCCTAAGACACGACTCACGTCTGCCCACCTCCTCCTTTATCTGTTTCCCAGAGCCCAGAGGCGTGTGCTTTTCCATCCAGCCAGACATCACACTTCAGCACCTGCACCTGACACCACTTCAGCCAAAAGCTTCTCTCAAACCTCCCCCCACACCTGCCAATCACACAGATCTGCACCCATCACCTTTCTCACACGAATTCTCACGTATTCCTGTGTAGCACCATCCAACTGATTATAGTCTGAGAGGAGGAAGCTTTGTAGAGAAGTCCACATTCTACTTTGCTCCCAGCATTCCATCTTGCATGAGGCAACCGATTAACAGCCAATTCATTTCAGCACAACATTTCCATTTGAAGAAAATCAGGGCATAGAGCTCTGGTCATAATTAAAAGCTTGTTTCATTCGTCATTTGAAATTCCATGTACTGCTGCAATAGCAGCACCCCCTCCTCACCAGGCTCTCCCCGAAGGACATGTCTCTTCCAGCGCATGACTCCCATCAGAACCCCAGCAGCAAGAGCCACGAAGGTTTCCCAGTGCCTCGGGCTGCGGCTTCCATGCTGGGCCAGCACTGACACGACGGGAGTGGTGTCCCCAACAACTACAGGATCGGAAGCTGGCCGACTGCTCTGTAGAATGGAGACATGTTAGTAATCCCCGACATTTCCACTGACAGGCTGCTCAGCTAAACTGGAAAAAATCCACAAAATAGAAAGAACCCATGGGGAGCAATTCTCTCTCCAACCTGGCAGCAAAGAGTGGCTGTGCACACGACCTCTTCGGGATAACCATCGACTGCATCTCAGGTCATCAACAGCCCAGCTGAGGGCCAAAAAATCAGCTCCCCCTGGCCCTTACTTCCTAAGGGTCAGCTCTCCCAGGCCACCTCTCCTGGAAGATCAGCTCTGACGCACCCACGACGGTCAGGAACCGGCTCTGGGACTCATTTCCCAGGCTCCTGCCCACCGCCCTCTCTCTTCTTCCTCCTCTATCTCCCTCTTTATTCCCATCCTCCCTCCCCCTTTCACTTCCTTTCTCTCCTTTAGTCTCCCTCCCTCATTTCCTTTCAGTCCTCACCTTCCTCACTGCACTTCCCCATCCAACTCAGCCGACGCATTCTCAGGTCAGTAGAGGGTTTTCTTTCACTCTATGTTTTTATTGCAACGATCATTCTTAATGAACAGAAACCTGTTTCAGACCATGTGGATGCCACCTCATGACCAACTGCTGCCCCGCGGCTCCGTGTTCACTCAGTGTCCTCATGGCGCAGGTGCCCAGTAGTATGACTGTGATCAGGGGTAGCAACATAGGACATGAGAGAGGTATCCCAGCCAAGAGGCCCTGCCAAGCCTCCCCAGCAAACCGAAGCAAGGCCCAGGGCGGTAGGGAGAGCGCGGTACTCATGATGTAGGCAGTTCAGCTTCTGCAAACTGTCCATCGACTGCAAATTACTTTGTTTCCATGGTTACAAAAGAACCATAAGCATTCGGAAATATGTTCTTGGTTTCATGTTTGCGAAATCTAGGCAACGTTATAAGAAAAATCACTGAATTCTGCCCGAGGCTCTAGGGGTGTTTTCTTCTCTGAAAGGAGCCCCTTCCGGGACTCAGGATTGAGTGACAGCCTTCAATCACGGTTCTCCTGGTGGTAACAGGGAACTCCTCAGCCCGGGAGCTGCGGCCCTAGACAGCCTCACGGCTCCACACGCCAGTGTTCTAAGGATCACACGTGTGCAGACAGCAAAGCTTGCTGCACACAAGCCAGGTGCTAACAAGCCCCAAACGTCTCACTCATACTTCCTAACCACATCGCTTCTCTCAGCCTCCACGGCGTTTCACACTCTGCCTTTATATAGAGATGAACCATGCGTCCTGAGCGCTACAAAGATTCAACTCCTTCCGGGCAGAGGGGTGCATCTTTCCATCACGGGGTCTTCAGGCGAGCCGGCCCAGGCTCCACACATGCCACCCCTTCACCCAATACTATACATGCAAACGTATGTATTCACTCCATACACACCCTCAAATACACTCGCCAAATATGATGCGTGTACATACTCCACACACACCCTCAAATACATACGACACACATGAACATGTTCACTCCACCCACACCTGTTAAATACACTCACCACACACGCACAAACATGACACACGTGCACACTCATTCCAGGCATCACACCGCTCACCAAGTACACAGGTGCACACAACCCCAAGTCCAGAACCTGCAGACTCCACAAGCTTTGGTTTCCCCCACTGTTTCTCTCATCACATGAGATCCACACACAGGTGTCATTTACTGACATCTAACACCCGGGGAGGCCCTTAGACAGAACTGCAGTCACAAGTCGGCTTCATTCAGGCATTCATCACCAGCCTCCTGAAGCCACCTCCTGTCCCCACGGGGAGCCGGGGCCGAGATCAGAGACGTCACTGGGCTTACAGATCCCCAGGCTGGAAACCCAGCGAAATCAAGAGGGCTCGGCCACGGCCCTGAAGGGAGATGGGTACTGGGCTCAGGTATGCGGAACATGAGTCCTCATTTCCATACAGTGTCACCTACGACGGCGTCAGGTGAAAGCCAGTGGTTTGGCATTCCTGGGATAGACAGTCCTGGAATTACAAGGGAAGCTTTTTACTCCTCCCCTCTGAACACATGAGGTCCATGGTCCCCTCACATCTAACACTGGGAATCTGAATCGGTGACTCGTTGTCCACCTGAGGACCACCCAAGAGGATCCACACACCTGCTACAACAGCAGCACCGCACCTGGTCTGCAGGGGAGCAAAGCAAATTCAACCTTTATGAATAAAACTGGATTACCCCGACACTGGCAGCCTGCAGTGTGTATATCGTCAAGCCCCCACATCTGTGCCACCTGCCAGAGGAACACAAGCCCTTAGTCCCAGGTACTCAGGACGGCCTGTGAGGTGGATGCTGGCACCCTTCTCATCTTCCAGTGGAGAGGAGAGAAGACCAGGGTCAGGGATGGTGTATCAGGAGGGTCGGGGTTCAAATCCCATCTGCCTCACAAAGCAGCCCTTCACGTTCAAGTGACTTCTATCATCAGCCATCAGTGACTTCTCTCATAACCACAGTTACCAGCAATTCTGAGTGCTGTTCCTTGGGACGTTGTAAGCAAACATTTTGTTAGAAAGATTTTGCCAAATCTGCTTTCAAAATCCTATGTTATGAAATGACTAATGAAAATTTGAGCTATGAAATAAAGCACATAGTTAAATGAATCCCAAAATGACTATCGTGAAGGAAGTTTTAACTTGAAGTGAAAAATATCCTCTAAATGACATCAGCCAGAATTATCTTCAATCATTACTGATCCCATATGCTTCATGAATTATACAGCATCATCTCAGATATGAACTTAAAACCATTAGCTGAATGCACATTTCAGCACAACCAAAGTTCTGCTATAATAAGCAGCACAGGCGTCTCTGGAGAGGATTTTAATTGAGACTACAAACAATGCACACGATCGTGGTAAGAGGTTTCATGCTGGCTGTTCTCCAAGGTGCGACACAGAGAAACACCACTAACCTCAAAGAAACCTGCTGCTCTGTAATGAGATGAGAGATGACAGATGATGTGGACGGACTACTGTAAATATTTGAAAAGGAGAAACAATCATATCAGTTTCCCTTTACATTCTTAGAAAAAACCGATTTTTCTTTTGGGATGATTTAAAAAGAAAATGACATTTCTGGATTTTTTTTTTTTTTTTTTTTTTTTTTTACTTTTCTTTCTGAGCCTGGGTCTTGGCTCTGTCGCCAAGATTGGAGTACAGTGGAGCAATCGCAGCTCACTGTAGCCTTAAGTGATCTTCCCATCTCAGCCTCCAGAGTAGCAGGGACCACAGGCACGCACCACCACACTCAGCTAATTTTTCTATTATACAGATGGGGTCTTGCTATATTGTCCAGGACAGTGCCTCAGGCCTCGGGGCACATGCAACCCCCTGCAGGGCCACTCCTACCCAACACCTGGGGATGGCTATTCCCATACATCCCCAACTCACAGCAAAACTCAAAAATGAAAGTCGGAAGATACAGCCAGGAAACCAATGCTCAAGAAGCAACTCCAGGGTGACTCTTCCTAGAGCTATTGCTACTAAACATCTTTAAAAACATTTCCAGGGTGACTTCCTAGAACTATTGCTGTTGAAATCTTTCAAATTCTTCATTTCAAAATTAGCTTTTATTACACTGTCTTCCCTATTCTACCAAGACTCTAGGAAACAAAACCGTTACAATTTCCAATTCTATCTTATAGCAAGTTAGAAATACACATGTTTCCTCAAAGGATTCTACGTGTTTCCTTGTTGATATCCTTTCCATGCCCCATGATACTGCCCGCAACAGGGAAGGCTTTTCCAACCAAACCGAACCGAACGGAACCGAACCGAACCGAACCGAACCCAACCCAACCCAACCCAACCCAACCCAACCCAACCCAAGGGCCCTGAGACAGGCCCCTAACGAATCGTCTACCAACTATTGAGACAGGCTTGCCCTAACAAATCATCTGCAAACTCCATCTTCCATTAAAAACAGTCCTGAAAATGAGCATATTACCACTTTTTAAAAATTACTGTAAAGTGGACAGTGTTCAGTTCTGTGAATTTCGGCACAAATATTCCCATAATCATCATCACACAAGCAGAACAGTCCAACAGCCCCAAACCCACTCACGAGGCCTCATAAGCATACCCTCCCATTCCCAGCAACCACCCTCTCTGTGTTCTCCCATCCCCCGGGTCTGTCTTTTGCGAGTGTTGTCGCAAAACTCTCGCAAAATCATGATTTCCTGGGCATCGTGCTTGGAGGTGCACCCAGGGTGTCCTGTGATCAACAGCCAGGCCTCGGGGCTGCTGGGTGTTTATTATTCCACATATGGCTGTGGCACATTGTAACCTGTTTTGGGCAACTATAGACAGCGCTATTAACATCTGGGCACAGTTTTTCTTAAACATCAGCTTCTGTTTCTCTAGGGTAAATACCCAGGAGTGCGGTCACCGGGACCCACGTTTGTGTGAGTTCAGTTTCATAAGAAACCACCAAGCTGTCTGCACCATGCTGAACCCCAGCCTCGCACAGGAGTCCTGACTGCCTGTCCACACCAGCACCTGGGGCTGTCGGAAGACCTTAGTCAGGCGCTCCAGCAGGGGTGTGAACAAATTCACTGCGGCTTCGGTGCACATCTCGGTGCAACCAGTCACGCTGAAGGTCATTTCAGATGCTTTCGGGCCATCCTCCCGTCCTTCTCAGCGAAGCATCTGTTCAGGTCTCTTCCGCTTTTAAGTCAGGTGGTTTGTTCTCTGTCATGAGCCGTGGGAGTCCTGTGCATTCTGGATACGAGTCCTTTGCTGGCTGCACGGTTCATAGACATCTTCTCCCCATCTATCGAAAATGTGTGTCTTCAATTCCCTAGAGGTGTCTTTTATATTAGAAGTTTAATTTTGATGAGTCTTCCCTACTTTTCTTCTTCCTTGATTATGGATCATTGTATGGCTAAGACCTCTCACCCTAGGTCTTGACAATTTCCGTTTCTTCTACAGGTTGTGTAGTTTGGTATTTTACATTCAGGGCTATGGTCCACCTTAATTTTCATACAGGAATTTCTCCCTGTTTTCACTCTTTTGCATACGGCTGTCCCATAATTCCAGCACCATTTGTGGAAAAGACTCAAATTCCACTGAACTGCTTTTGTGCCTTTGGATCTGTTCTGGACTCCACTCTGTCAGCTGACCCGTGTGTCCATCCTGAGCATAATTTATGACTTGAGTGGCTGTCTCTGTGAAAAAAGTAATTCTGTCTGGAAGCAAAAACCACATTAGAAATGCTCTAAAAAAGATTCTTTCTCCTGTCAGGAGAGCAAAGCCACTGCCCCAAGCAGAGGTGAGGCCTCAACCGCTCCCAGGGACAACCTTAACACACAATGGGGAAGGCAATTCATTTCAAGGGCCACAACCTGAGACCAGCATAGCCATGAAAACTGCAATAATTTCACAACAGAATGAAATTCATAAAGAACTGCTGAGAAGCGGGTAATAAGTTACATAAATTACTGTTCCTTAAATTCTGACGGTTGGCTAGGACAGAAATAGCTTCACGGTACAGTTCAAACAGGAGAAAGGTAGGTAGGGGTGGTTTCCACACCACACAGGGCCTGCAGGAAAGGGACACTCTTCCTCTAAACGGGAGATCCTGGGAGTGATGTGATAAACCATGGTGAGAGGCACGGAACTGTGCAAGCCGGAGTCGCGGCCTTTGCCCCACCACGGAGCCTGTGTCAATGAACGACGAGGCTCAAATGTCAGGCCGGGGCAACCGAGGCAGTTATCAGGGGACAAGAAAACGAGCCCACGGTGTAGGCAAAAGTCTGAAATTGCGCGGCAACTTCAAGTCAAGTGGGACAAACTGACTCAAAATACAGGTTCCAAAAACCATCACAGAGAGCTATTCCTCGGCTCTGGAAAGGCTAAGTGACTAATGCCCACACTGAGCATCTGCTCCCAGAGACGACCCCGGTGACTTAAGGCTCAGCTGCTCCGAACCCGCGCCGAATCTCAGTGAGGAACTTTGTTGGTATCTTACGGCACATTGACATGTTCTCTTAAAATCTGGTATTTCATCAACACTGCAGGTGCCAGCTTTGACTCATACACATTTCGATTAAACAAGATAATTTACACCCTGACCATGCCAGGTAAAATGTTTACTACAATCTTTAAACAGCCAGAGGCTAGTCTGCTCCTACACAACACCATGTCTCTACAAGTTCGATGGGTTTTTACTTTCCATGTCTTCACTTGCCTAGTGCTAGAAAGCAGATTAAAAACAGAAGGAACCCCGAAACACTATTGAATGAGACTCAAACATCTTGCAGTCATCATCCTGATGAGATGTTTATTAAACAGAAATGTTCTCCCCTGTAGAAAGCAGCACACATCAACACACACCGATAACTGTCGCCAACATTCCAGATCATCTTCCCTTCCATGGCCACAGTGCAAGGCAATGGACCACGCACACCTGCAGACCCACGGAAAGCGGGGTGACACGGCCGATTCTTGGAGCGAGCAGGCCAGGGTGCACTAAAAGTGCATCTCTTTCCAGAGGGCCTCCACGGAAAGTTACACATTTATTCCACGAGTTAATGGCACTGCACCAAACATTTCTGTAAGATTCTCTAAGCAAGCTTTTCCTTCTGCCTAAAATGTCCTGACACAAACTGAAAAAGCTCTTGGAGCTGCCAAAGACTTCAGTATCCCCTTAACTATTGTCATGCACTTCCATGTGAAGAGACCACTAAACAGGCTTTGTGAGCGTAACATGGCTGTTTATTTCACCTGGGTGCAGGCGGGCTGAGTCCAGAAAGAGTCAGCGAAGGGAGATAAGTGTGGGGCCATTTTCTAGGATTTGGATAGGTAAAGGAAAATTACAGTCAAAGGGTGGTTGTTCTCCGCTGGGCAGGAGTGAGGGTCACAAGGTGCTCAGTGGGGGAGCTTTTTGAACCAGGATGAACCAGGAAAAGGAATTTCACACACACACACACACAAATCATCGCTTAAGGCAAGGACAGGCCATTTTCACTTATTTCTGGTAGAATGTTATCAGTTAAGTCCAGGCAGGGCATTTGCACTTTTGTGATTCTTCAGTTACTTCAGGCCATCTGGGCGTATATACGTAAAAGTCACAGGAGATGCGATAACTTGGCTTGGGCTCAGACGCCTGACAACTATAGTCTTTACTTTTAAGGTGTGGGGTAAGATCATATAATCGCCAACTAGGCTCCTGATGCTGTGTGTGGCATCCAGCAACAGCACGTTTCATTCCTGGATTACATTTGACTCAAGAGTCCACAGTGAGAACGATTTCTGGTGAATGAAACACCAGGCAGGAGAGTGATTCCGCTGGGCAGCTATTCACACACAGCCCAGGAGCTGAGGGGAGAGGAAGAGGCCCACGCGCGTCCACCGTGTTCACGCCCCCTTCGAATGTGCCCCACTCCTAGACACCCGAACCCAAGGGAAATCTGACCTGAAAATGGGCAAACCCTCACTTTGGCAGAGGGACAGGGACTCAAGGCCACAACTTGACCTCAGAGCAACACAAGTGCAGACACAGCACCCCAGGACACCCTCCCCACCCAAATTCAAGGAGGAAAACCAACACCCCGCCCCCTTGTGGAAACCCCCGGCTGCTGCAGCAGACGCCTGCCAGCGTGTGCAGCCTCTCCCGTCCCACATTCCGGGCTCAGCACCTGTGCCTCAGCCCTGGCACTGCTCGCCACACACACAGGTGTGCCAGGAGGGTCAGGTCCTAAGGTCTCCACTGCACCAAAGCCTGCAAGGCAAAGGGGCCGCTCCCTCTAGCAGGAGTCCAGAAGCACAGACTGCACACCAGTGTCAAGGCGTGAGAACTCTCCCCTCGGTCTCTGAGTCTCCAGTCTGTTGCCCGCCAGCGTCTTCTGCCAACGGCAAGGCCCAAGCTGGGAGGCACATTTGGTTCTCACCATTTCCCTTGTCAAGATCAATACTGCAAACATATCCAATTCATCCTGTCACTAAAAATGAAATAATCTGCCATCTCCATCACAGATGACGCAATCAGGTTTCCATTACCGGGGTGCTTTTTTTTTTTTTTCTTCCTATTTTGAGATGGAGTTTCTGCTCTGTCGCCCAGGGTGGAGTGCAGTGGCGCGATCTCGGCTCACTGCAACCTGTGCCTCCCGGGTACAAGTGATTCTCCTGCCTCCCAGTATCCTCCCAAGTAGCTGGGATTACAGGTGCCTGTCACCATGCCCGGCTAATTTTCATATTTTAAATACAGACGGGGTTTCACCATGTTGACCAGGCTGATCTCGAACTCCTAACCTCAGAGGATCCACTTGCCTCCTCCTCTCAAAGTGCTGGAATTACAGGCTTAAGCCACCACGCCCAACCATTACTGGTGTAATTTCTAAACCACTCTCTCACAACCAATTCCATTTTTTTTTTTTTAAGAACCAGCTTTATGGCTATATTTTTTCCAAGAGAACCCATTTGAAGTACAAATGAGACACCGTGTTTAAAAACCAAAAATGCCCATTTGCACAGAAGTCTCCAAATACCCAGTCGATCTGAGCCTTGAGAATAAGATCAAGCTGTTGGCTGAATACAACTTCCCTTTCCATCTGTCTGTCTGTGAATTAGACACAAGGACGGAAAGGCAGGAACCACCAAGGCAGCCGAGACTCCAAATAAAAGCTGGAAGGACCAACACAAATGCACCACACCCTGCACGCCCTCCTCTCCTTCCTTTTCAGAATTTCCAGAGGATGAAACAGGGACCTCCTCAGACGTCCCATGGTGCAGGCGGCCAGAGGGGAAGGCGGCGGCAGCCTGAATGAGGTGACCGGGAAATCACATTCCACAAACGGAAATTCTCCATGTGCTTTACATCCTCTGTCTCTGAAGAACTATGCCAGTCTAACAGTCGCTAGAAAACCACCTTCAAGTGTCATTTCCCATTTCAAGCAAAGAAAACAGTGGTAGGGCATGAGGGAAAAATACAGCCATGTGTTCTGGGCTATTAAAGAAGTTTTTTTACTGTTATAAACATATAATTTTACATTCTCAGTTTTCTGTATAATTGATATGCTTCCTAATTAGCAGACATAGTAATAAAAAGCGAATTCCAAGTGTAAGATCGGAGGACCCGTTCACATGGCTTCAGGTTCTGCTACTGTGTTTCAACTTAAGAAAATGGTTCTGTGCGTTGGTAACAAGGCCTGAGAGTCTGTGCGTGAGTCTGTGTGGCTGTCATCAGGGTTCGTGTTGGCTCCGTAGCAGAGGATGTTACACTGTTACTTTATCTTCTACAAAAAATCCTGAAAAAAGGAAGGCTGAATAGACATACACACCCTCCCAAAATAATCCAAATGTCCACCGATATGAAAAACAGATGAATTACGGTTTCCATCATGGAATATTCCTCAGCAGTGAAAACAAACTATAGCCACAGGTGCCAACTAGGATAAAGAAAACCTTTCAAACAAGTTTAAAGTGAACTGACTAGGCGGAATTCCTCGATTACAGGCATCTGCTCCAGAAGGGTACTGTTCTGAATCCTGTGATGTAGAATGATAATTAGCAACCCTGTTTCAGGGCATATCTGGAAAAAAGCAAAATAATGACTACACAATTTTTAATTCTTTGTAAATTATAACTATTACCATGAAAATTCTAAAAATGTGAAAATCTTCCCAACTGTTATTGGACAAGCTTCAAAATAAATACCCTGGCCTTGCTTGCCACACCCACAGATGTGCCAAAATAAATGAAAATATAGCCTAAGTTAGTAGAATCGGAACCTGAAGATGTACGAGCCGTCCCTGCCTCACTATCTATACATCGTGTAGAAATTTAAGAGCAGGTAGTGACACTGCAGTGCAAGGCTCAAAACAACTGGGTATTTGGAAACTTCTATGCAAATTGGCATTTTCGGTTTTTAAACACGGTGTTATTTGTACTTCAAACAGGTAACTGTTTGGTTTCCTTGGAAAAAATATAGCCATAAACCTAGTCTAAAAAAAAAAAAAAAATACGGGAGTGGGTATGAGAGAGAGTAGCTTAGAAATTTTAAAAGTGTCCGCAGGGAACAGTGCCTCATGCCTGTAATCCCAGTACTTTGAGAGGCAGGCCCCACGGGGCCTTTGAGGACACCGGTCTCCTCTGCTGCCTTCCTGCTGGACTGACCCCACGACATTCACTGGGTTTCCACCCCTGTCTCATTCAACTTCCCAAGGGTGGTCTTTATCCTCATCTGGGGCTCAGCTCTGCCCCAATTTCCTAAATCTCTGCCTTCAGAGCCTGAAAACACCCACGCCCAGGGTCACCCTAAGTCCACGTTTACCCCAGAGAGTCCCAATTTTATGTTTTGCCAGCATCGCCTTAGTGATCATTTATCCTGTCAATTCCAACTGCCTTCACACCTCACCCCTGCTGTCTCCCAGCAGACCCCACTCAGATGCACATGCCCCAGACCCCACACCCAGGACTGTGCATGCTGCGCTGCTCTGCCCATGTGGGGACCACCTCTCTTTCTTGAGGAATCAGCTGGCAATCATCTCCTTGTGGACAGCTGCCCTGACTTCCAACTTTCTCCAGCAAGGGCAGAAGCCATCCTCGGTACTTCCCCAAAACTCAGGCCAAGTATGAAGATGGCGCAGATGCTAGCTGTGTCTGGGATGCCATGGGCAGTGTCCCCAGATGCTCTGCACATGGCCCAGGGCACCGCCTGAACACAGCAAGTGCTGAAGAAATCAAACTGACGTGCGCTGACCTCTGATAGGGCCTCCTTCACCATCCACATCTGTCTCCCCTCTGGACAGTAAAATCCACAAGACAGGGAGGGCTTGTCTCACTCATCTTCAAACTCCCAGGGTCGCCCTGGTAGGTAAAGGGGACTCAAATATCTTCTGAAGGAAGCGACTGGTTAGCTGCCGAGTTAAAGGGCCTCTGAAATTCAGAGCTCTGCATAGGAGTCCAGCACACTTTATTATGAATGACTCCAACCACGGCAGAAGTGGGCGTGGAACCAGTGCTAACCAATTCAGGGTTTGTTCACTGTTTCTCAGTTCATTATCACAACTCATTCTCACAGAGCAGCCGCGCACAGATCCTCAGACGTCTACACAGAGTGGGACGATGGCGCCGAGTCACGTCAACGTCCTGTTACAGACTGGGAGACACCGGTCAGACAAGGACCCAGGCAGAGCACAGATCTCGCGTTAAATTGGATCCGTGTAAACAGCACTCCCTGCCAGGCCCTTTCCTATCTGCACAGCTTCTACAAATTCAATTCTCGCACCTGATACCTAAGAATACTGCGCACCCCCATGTGAACCCCCCATTTACCTCCCAAATGACCTGGCATGGCCGAGTACAAAAAGTTTCAACATAAGGGAACTGGAGGGCATGTGGGGCTTTCTCAAGTCCCTGCTGCCTCCTGATGGGAAGGCCCAATGCTTCACAACCCGAGTGAAGGGCGGTTCTCTTCGGCCCCCAGGCTTTGACCTGGAGCTAATCAGCATTAACTAATTTCACTTTCCAGGACCAACTTCAAAGGCCTGCAAAGCCAGAGAAGGGAGAGGAGATGGAACACGCCCTCACCTCAGACCTGTTGCAAGCATGCACTTCTCAGATGCGTCCCAAGGTGCACAGCGTGTCCGTTGCCTGTTTCACATGCACCGACCTGCAGGTCTTCTATGTGGCATCAGCCTCCTGGGCACTGGGAACATGAGGAATAATGGCAAGTCCCCTCTGCAGCAAAGGTGAGGAAAAGGGACCCAACGCAATGGAACTTTCCTTTTTCTGACAGTCTCAAAACAGAGGGAAAATACTGTACAGCCAACTTCCCCTCACACAGGTTTATTTACCTGTGACTCAGAGGCCATGACAGACAACTTCAGGTTCTCACCGATTCCTATTTTCCCCATCCAGGTAGCCTTTGTTTTTAATATCGTACGAACTTGCCATTTTGTAGGCCAAAAACAGCAAATATTGGCAGTTTCCTACAGTTCAACCGAATAAAATATGATCATGGCCTTTTGTGAAACCATGAAGAAAAGGTGGATATCTCAATATGTGTTTCCAGACTGGCTTTATTCCTGAAGCGGTAACTCTGTTCACTCAGGATTTTAGACACTGAAGAATAAACATCAATATCCCACCAAGAAAACCAAAAGGATGAAATAATTTTGCATCTACCTTGGAGCCTTTTTAGGGCAAGGCAGGACACAAACTTTTAAAAAGCTGCAGTTGTCCCTCTGTATACACAGGGACATGGATTTCAGAACACCCTCCGAGTTTACCCAAATCTACGTATCCACAGGACTCCGCGGCCACCCTATGGAACCGCTTGTAGGAAACGTCGGCCCTCCACAAAGCCAGGTTTTTTCAGTAAGGGTTTGGTTGGAAAATAATTAACATAAGTGATCCTTCGAAGCTCAAAACCCATGTTGTTCAGGGTCAGTTGCATTTACTACTTGTGTCATATCTGAGGCCTGAAAGTCATCATTCTCGATACCTTAATGTGATGGTTAACAAACTAACTGTTCTGATTAGAAAGAGGAAAAAGCTTATTTTTAAGCTGACAATGACAGTGGATGCGCTACGGTGAACGGAGAGCAGACCTAAGCAAGCACCAAGGCTGGGGTGACTGCCTGTGCTCAGACCCACCAGGGCCTGTTCTTCCATCTCCCTCTGCTGAAAGGGATAACCGCTTCTCCCCCACGAGTAAAGGGCCTTTTTAAAATATTCACACGAGAAGTGCTATGAAAAGCTGAAAGGTCACAGATAACATTTTTTAAAATATACATTAACGTAAGCATTTAACAAGCCCATTATAATTTAAAAAAAAAAAAGGTATTAAGTTCTTGGGTGTGGTGGCTCATGGCCATAATCCCAGCACTTTGGGTGGCCGAGGTGGGTGCATCACCTGAGGTCAAGAGTTTAAGACCAGCCTGGCCAACATGGTGAAACCCCGTCTCTAACGAAAATACGAAAATTAGCCAGGCATGGTGGCAGATGCCTATAGCCCCAGTTACTTGGGAGGCTGAGGGAGGAGAATCACTTGAACCCGGGAGGGGGAGTTTGCAATGAGCCAAGATCATGCCATTGCACTTCAGCCTGGGCATTGAGTGTGAAACTCCATCCCAAAAAGAAAAAAAAATTATAAAGTTTTCCTTCGAATGAACCTATCATTCAGCCACCGAGGTATACTATAGCTACTTATTCAACCATGAGATACACCACAGGAGATATAGGTGAACAGGACACAGTTCTTCTCTGAAAGAAGGCTGCACTCTCAACAGAAGGGAGGCACACCCTCCGAATGGAATTGGCATAGGGAACAGATGCTGCTGTAGGTGGAAATGGCTGCACAGAGCACTCGCTCAAGTGTCTGAGAAACAAGGAGCCGTTGATGCCATCACCTTCCATACCTGAGCTGGGGCAGTGGGGAGCCTAACATCACCACCACCACACCCGGGACAAAGAGCCCCAGAACCACACAACGAGCTTACAAACTCACAGAGGCGATGACCGAGCAATGTGCGTGGAGTGATGCGAACACGCAGACGTCAGGGCCACGCGTGGCGTTGGTTTTGTGCATCAACCTGAGCGTGCCCAGGGTGCCCAGATGGCTGGTTCTGCATTATTTCTGTGTGAGATGCAGGTTTGCCTCTGGACTGAGTTGGAGACCCATCCTCGCTGGTGTGGGGGACACCACCCTATCCACCCAGGGCCCGAGTAAAACAGCAAGGCGGGGAAAACTGGGTTCTCTCCACCTGTCTGGTTGATGGGCCAGTGACATTTGTCTTCTGCAGCCCGTGCTCCTGGGTCTCATCTCCTCAGACCCAGGTGAGATCTGCACCCTCCGCTTCTCAAGTCTTCAAGCCACACCCTCCCAGGACTCTAGCTTGCAGGCTGTGGGTCCTGGGGCTTCTTGGACTCTGTAGCCCCTGCAACAGCCCTCCCTCTGGAGACACATGCACACCCGGCTGGCTGTCTCTCTGGAGAGCCCTGACTGAAAGCCGCCCCTAAAAGTGGTCTTCAGAGTTTCTTTCTAGCCCTAAGATCCTAGCGCCCCTCCTACAATTCTAGGCGGAAAGGTGAACGGAGACCAATGGGCAGAGTTGTGTGTGAGGACATGCCAGGCAGCAGCACTGGGCAGGAGGGCACTAACGCTCATTAAGCAAAGAATCAATGTTGCTTGCCACAAAAATGAGAACCGTAAAGATTTCTTCAAACAGAAATGAGTTTGTTTCATGATTTGCTCTTAATACATAAGAAAGCATAAAAGTAGGCCTATTAACAATTACGGAAGTCTTTAGAGGCCCTTGAACTACTTCTGTCCCTTTGTGTTTTTATACAAAATAAGCCTGAGGTTAAAGAGAATAACGTCACTGGCCACAGCTGGGGCCACGCGAGGACACAGCTTACACCCCTGAGGTCCCTGGGTGCCCCGAGTCCTTCCCTTGCTATTTATGGAAATATGGGAGAAACCAGGAGGTCTGAGCATGGACCTGGCCGTGCTCCCAGGGGCCGAGGAAAGTACCCATCTGTCCAGTCTTCCCTCCACCCCGCGGTTCCCTCCTACCCAGACACTCGGGCTGACGCAGCTCATGCACTCAGCAGCGCCATCATTAAACATTTAGCTTCGCATCACGAGGACCTCCTCTGACCACTCCTGAACCTACAGTCAGCACTAGTCTACAGGACACGCTTGGACTAGGTTGATGGATCACGGCCTCCAATGAAGAAGGTACCAGGCAAGGAGTCGGAGAGCCGGGGATGGAGCAACACTCACCCAGGGAGGCGAAGGCCAACAGTGGCCACCACCGAGGACCTCCCTTCCCACCCCGAGGGCAGCTCACCCAGGGAAACGAAGGCTGACACCGGCCACCACTGAGGGCCTCAAGGGCTCTCCCCACCCCGAAGGCGGCTGCGATCACATTTCTCATCGCACCAAGAGACCCGTGTATTGAGCACAAACCTTTTCAACCTTCGAATCAATAACTAATCACAACACAGGCATTCCCTCAATCCAAATGGCCAGCCCACAAAACAGACACGCAATCATATACATTTCCTGTGAGAAAATCAGTCAGTCCCTGGGGCCTCGCGCCAGGGGTGGGGGAGAAGCATGGGGAGATGCCGTAGCCCCAGCCTGGCTCTTCCCTCTACAGCTCCTTTTCCCTCCTCTTCCCACCGCCCCTTCCCACCCCCTCCTAGCCTCAGAGGCTCCTTTCTCAAATTCTTTCCCCTTGGTGAAGTCATTCATGCCCAAAATACAAGGGAAAGTCATGGGGGCTCAAGAGAAAATCCATACCATGGCTCGCGTTTTAGATTCTCATAAGTTTGAGAGTAACCAAGCAAGAATCTTTGGCATCTGAATGTGGTCTGAATGCATCTGAGCTCAATGTCTGGCACTGGCCCGGAGTGGATCATGGGTGTCTCGGACATCTTCGTAACTCTACACCAATTATTTTGAAACACACTAGCAGAATAGAACCATGTGAATAGCTGCTTCTCAGATAAAAGTGGGAAAAGACTCCAAAAGTTGCCCTCAAGGAAAATCCTTCCCACGAAGTGTTTCTGCATCGGGCCCTTCAGGCACAGACAAGGCCCCCGGGCCCAACTCCCTCATCCCTGCGTCATAAAGCAGCAAAGACGGTGGGGAATAAAGCAAGTGAAGGAGTCAGTCCCACACAAAACGGGCTCCAGAAGCCACAGCCACTCTCCCAGTGTGGGAGCCAAGTTCAGAGACCTGGAAACAACAGCGTTCCCAGGGAGGAGGGCAGAACAAGTCATTTCTCCCTAGTTTCGGGAGACACCACCCCACGTCCTCTGGCCTTAATAGAAGAGAGACTTCACATAAATGATTTCAATGACTCCACCACACACAGAAAGTGGACTGAGGGCTAACACACCCATTTAAATGCCTGGCAAAAACACATTAAATGAACGCACAGATAAACAAGGTTCTCCTGTTATCCACCAAATATTCAGAAACAAATCCAGTAAGCAATCTCTTTGCAATCAAAAGACCAATTCAGAGGTGCAGATTAAAAATAAACATACAACTGAACCCTTAATACACCAAGAACCAAGTTCCACGGAAGTGTTATCACATCACCACCTCCCAGCTGAAGGAAGCAGCACTGGCCACTGACCAGCTGTTCACTCGTAGGTCAGTGAACGAATAGCAGTGCTGTCCAGGACAACGATGAGATGTTAACCTGAAAAGGGCAAAATTGCAGAGGCTGGAGGGACCTTCCAGGTAACCTGGCCCCCTCAGTGGACAGAGGACCCCCGTAGGGCCACAGAGCCCAGAGCCGCAGTGTGTTCGGGGAAAGCACTCAACTGCAACCCTGATGATGTCCGAACGCCTTCTGCCCTTCTGCGTCTCTGCCCCACTAACAGGGAATCCACGAATGCTAAGGAAATGTAATGCATTTTACAATACATGTAGATTTTGAGCAAATTAAAGATAAACAGTGACAAACTTTGAGAATTAACCAAAATATAGTTCAGTGAATGCCCAAACTCAAAGCTAGTCTCCAAGAGGTGATAAGCTGTGTGTGGTGGTTAATGCCTGTAAATCCCAGCAGTTGGGGAGGCTGAGGCAGGAGAATCACTTGAGCCTAAAGGTTGAGGTTGCAGTGAGCTGTCATTGTACTACTGTACCCAGCCTGAGAAACAGAGTGAGACTCTCAAAAACAAACAAAAACAAATTAAAGGAGCTCAAATGAATTCACCCATACCCTTTAAATTTTCATTTGGGTACATGGGGTGATCTAGTTCCTTTTTCTCTTACAATACATGAATAATCTAATAATTAAATATAATCTAACAATTACATGGGAAAATTTAATTATTTTCCCATTTCATTATTCCCTATCTCAGGGAAAAAGTTGAAATATTCCCTGTTTCAGGGAAAAAGCTAAAAATCATTTTAAACCTTCCTTCCACAAAACAGTATACTCAGTCATCTCTATCTGCTTTATCATGTGGAATTCAGCTTCACATGTTCACAATACAGTTTTTGTTAAACAGCGTTTATGTAGACAGGCAAGAGGAAGAAACACTTGGTCTATGTAGAAGCAGCAGAAGACACGTTTTAACAGAAAAGAGAGAAGATACCACCGTGTGAATCTGGAAATTCTGTCCTCATCTTGTCCACACACACAGAAAACACCCAAGCACGTGCCTAGTGTCCAACAGGAGCATAGAAAGGACAGGGGTCCCTCCAGTTGTTTAATGACCAGCCCCACTTGTCACCGCCACATAACAAAATCCGCACGGCAACTTCAGCACGTTTCATTCACGATTCCATGGAAATCAGGCTGAAGAACATACAGAGATGTTTTGCCCACATTTAAAAATCCAAGTGTGGGACTCATAGAAATAAAACACGTTATGGGTTCACTTAACTTTTCCAAATTTTTACTTGGAGAAACCTATAAAGTTCTTGTCAGTTACATCCTTAAGTTTTTCAATAATTTTTAAATGCAAAGGTCGGGCAAGACTTGTAAAGAGGTACGCACGTACGGCCCGGCGCGTATAATCTATAATCCCAGCACTTTGGGAGGCCGAGGTGGGCAGATCACGAGGTCAGGAAACCGAGACCATCCAGGCTAACACGGTGAAAGCCCGTCTCTACTAAAAATACAATTAGCCAGGCATGGTGGCGGGTGCCTGTAGTCCCAGCTACTCGGGAGGCTGAGGCTGGAAAATGGCATGAACCCGGGAAGCGGAACTTGCAGAGAGATCGCACCACGCAATCCAGCCTGGGTGACAGAGGGAAACTGTCTCAAAAAAAAACAAAGGAGGTACACACATACATGCCACGTTCTTCTCTCAAAGAGACGGGCCCTTTTTTAAGATTCCAGAAGTAAATGTGGTTGTCACCCTGCTTTTGAGAGGATGGGCTGTGTTTTAAGCCTGAACACACTTTCCTCCATGCACCAAGGATGCACCATGGGGGCAGTGCTGCCGCCGCCTCCCCAGTCTCTGCTCAGCGTGGGGCAAGGGGAGCTCCGTTGTCTCCCGTATACACCGTCAACAGGCCAGGTGCTCAGAAGGAGGCTTCCAGGACTCGCTGTAGGCATTCGTCAGCAGGGCAGGCAGTGCCTCGTGCTGGTGGGCATCCAGCAGTAAGGGGGTCTTGCACTTCACTCCCTGGGCCCAGCCACAGACAGAGGGGAAAGAGACACCTGTGTCGTAACTCATGTGTATTTACAGACACACACAGACTCTGCAGTGCAAGGTGCAGAACTAGAAGGAATCATGGAAATAAGAGGGAAGACATTTGGTTACGCCTGGCAGAGCTACCTCAAGCCTCAGCACTTCCTGCCGGAGCCCTCACTGACCAGACTCCTCCAGGGTCACTGCCACTGCCTTCCCCAGCTCATGACAGGGCAGACAGTGACACAGCCTCAGAACAACCTCCCACTCCTTCCTCACCAGCCTAGGGGACGAGCTGTTCATGAGTGTCCCAAAGCCTGAATGCGGGAACACAGAGGTGACTGAGCAGAAAGGGGGACAGGAACAATGGCCGCGGGTGTGCAGATATTGCGGGGCACCCCAGCAGCCCTTTCCATCTTAAAGAGGACGGCCACGGGTGTGCAGATGCTCCCACGTGACCCAGCCGTCCTTTCCACCTTATAGGGGAATGGCCACGGGTGTGCGGATATTCCCGGGTGCCCCAGAGCCCTTTTCACCTTAAGGAGATTTTCACAGTCTCATATCAGTCTCCAAACTATTCAGTGAGGTTGGAGGCGTATCACTGTGGACCAACACTGATTGGCATCAAGTAAGGGCAATTTTATAACCATGTCTCAACAATGAAACAATCAGGTCTTTGGCCATCTAGTCTAAGCTTTTTCTGTAACAAAGTTGGATAATTAAGTTGAACTTTGGTTTTCCAAAGCTTGTTACAGAAACCACATCTTCCTAGGTGTGGCTCTGTGGTGTCATGTGCACACATCAGTAACCAGGCTTGCCAAGACTCATGGCACGTTACACGTTCACCTGAGAAGGCTGCTCAATCACTGAGGGCTCTGGCGTGCTCTGAAATGAATTTGCCACTTCAGCCTACACTCTACTCCCTTGTTTGGTTAAAGAAACCCAAAAAGCAGAATTGGTTTTGGCCAATTGCCTGCTGACCCAACTGCAGAGGTTTTATTTAGAGTACTTTCATTGCATCATAGAAAGCAAAGTCATATAGATCAACTCATTATTACCATTCCAAAGGTTTACTAAATCTCCAAATAATCAGGCAAACATTTTAAGAAGCTACATTAAGGTTTACAATACTCAAAATTTAAAACTACATCCATGCTTCAAAAAACCACCATTCCCATTTTAGATGGCCAAATGCGTATGAGAAAGAAAGAAACGTGCTGAGCGCATTTTTTGGGTAATCTTATGGAGAAACTGCCACTTTAAAAATGGCTCTAGTTCCTGGCTCCAGATGGGTGTGGTGGGTTGTCTCACTCAATTTCAACTCCACCTGAAACTGAGACACTAGAAATCCATTCCCAGACTCCAGGGCACAAGAATTCCCACTTTTGGAAACAGCCTGGAATGCAGACCTGTAGCAGAGAATTCTTTCCTGCCCACCCTAACCGTCCTCTGTGGAAGCAACAGTCAAAGACAAGTCCACCCCCCTAGGCGCAACTGCACCGGGAACAGGCAGTCTAGCTAATCACTTATAAGGCAGAGAAGGGGGGTTTGAAGGCCTGTATCTGGCCTTGTCCTCGGTAAATGGTCATCCGCCAGTCAACCTAAGCCACATGGGAAGGGGCTTCTTGCAGTAAAAGTGGGGGCGCAGTTGTGGGGAGGGGGAATGTCTTAACCACCACTGTTTTACAGGATCACAGGGCTCAGGCAATGTTCAGTATTGTCACACACCAAGGTTTTTACAGTCTGAAGAAAACTACAGTCCTAAGCTGTCAGTTCTCAAAGCCATTAAGTTCCTCCTGCTAAGATTCCCAGAGTGTTTCCACTTCTTGTACCGAACCCCAACTTGCACAGGCACCTGCGTCTTCCTCCTGCAGCAAATGCACATGAGAAGGCTGTGGCTCTGCTGCAGTAATGATGCCACGCAGCCCTAACACCGCAGCAGAGCAATGGCTCTGGCCTGAATGTCCCCAAAACCTCATGCTGAAACCATCTCCGGTGGGATACATTAAGAGGTGGGGCCTTTGGGAGGTCCTGCTCTCAGGACTGGGGTTGGTGTCCTTATTGGGAGATGGAGGAGCCCTCCTGCTCCTCCACCACGTGAGTTCTGATGAGACGACTCTTGCCACGCAAGACCCGGTGAGATGCTGCCATCTGTAAGCCACAGGCCCTGGGGCACCAGATCTGCAGGTGCCTTGACCTTGGACTGCCTTGACCTTGGACTTTTCAGCTTCCAGAGCTGTGAGCAATAAATGTCTCTTTACAAATCACCCAATCGACAGCAGCCGGACAGAGAGACAGTAATGTCACAACATGAGTCACTTTCTCAGTGGGCCAGAGGACTCCCCATGAGCCACCACCGTAAAGCAAGAACTCCCTGGAGGATGCAAAGGGGTTCACAAGGAATTCTACTCAGCACGAGGGTGTCTGTCCTTTCTTGCAGGAAGATAGCTGAGCCATGGCTGGAAACTACAGGGTGGGTGGGGCTGGACAGTAATGTGTCGCCTGCTCATCTAAGCCTCAGTCTCCTTCCTCTCATCATGACAGCGGGGGTAACCCGCTCACCTGAGCTGTTGGGGGAGGTAAGAGTGCTGGGTGATTAACAATTGTTAGCTCCACAGAAATTAGGCAAAGAATCCGCCCCATGTCTTATAAAACCAAACCAGCCCAGGAATTCCACATCACTACTAATTTGCATGGGAAAATGCCAGATTCTCCTAAGTTCTGGCATGTCATTTATATTAATAAAGTTTGCAGAGTTTTCACATACTAAGTATATAAAACAGGAAAATAAATCATACAATTTGGAGGCTGAAGCAGGAGAATCACTTGAGCACAGGCAGTGGAAGTTGCAGTGAGCCAAGGCCTCGCCACTGTACTCCAGTCTGGGTGACAGAACGAGACTCCATCTCAAAAAATAAAAAAAAAGATTTTGCTGCTTCATACTAGTAAAGTGGGCAGATTCTACATGCCAACTCTTATTCAAAGGTCGCCTAACACTGATTCAGGAACTCTGGCCCTGATGTGCTTGGAGTTTTAATGCTAACAGTGTTAAAGACCACTCCCCCAGGAGCTCTGAACAAGTACTCCAGGTATACACTGAACAAGACCACACACTCTGACCGAAATCTAACTTCACAGACCCAAACTACAGAACCACAGAAGACACTGCTTCTGTCCAACTTTGTGTTCTGCCATCGTTTGTGTCCATTATTTCCTACAAACCATCTCATTAGAATTTAGGGCACACAAAAGGCCAATAAAACAGGGTTACTTTTCAAAGGTTTGGAGGTGAAGAACAGATACAATGCATTAGCTTCCTATTGCTGCTGCAACAAATTACCACAAATGCAAACCTCCTCTCAGCCCTGGAAGTCAGGAGTCCCAGGGCTGAAGTCAATGGGTCAGTAGCTTGTATTCCTGCCTGGAATCTCCCAATTCATACAGGCCACCATGCAGCTTGCCTCACAGCCCCACACCCCTCCTGCCACTGCCCCGGCCTCAGCCCTGCACCCCTCCGGCCCCTGCCCCTGCCCCACACTCGCCCTCAGCCCCTTAGCCCTCTGGCCTCTATCTCGTCCTCAGGTCTCCTCCTCTGAGGCAGACCCTCGTACTCTCTCTCATCAAGGCACATGTGAAAACACTGCACCCACCTGGACAACCCAGGGTCCTCCCCCATCTCACTGTCCGTTACAGTCACATCTGCAAAGCCTCTTTTGCCATGGAAACTTCATTATACTAACAATCATTTAACAAGTCCATTATAATGATGTGAAAATTGGCATTGTTTTCCTCCTAATGAACAGATCAGTCACCCATATAACCTATAAATATTTGACTATTAAATATACAATACTGTAGGAGACAGAGATGAGGAAGACGGTTCCTCCCTGAAAGACGACTGGACCCTAGACAGAGGGATGAACATTCTGAACAGAATCAACGTAACTCAACATTTGAGTCGGAGAGGTCAAGCAATAAGACTTTCAAAAAAGCAACCAGAAAGTATGTACTGTGCCTGTAGTTCACATCTGCGCCTGGCGTCATGAGCACGAGCGTGCGGACACGCACGCAGGGCCCAAGTTTAAGATCAAATATAAGGAGCTTTCCACTGTAGTATTTAACTAGATCTTATTACAAAATAGCCTCCTGATTGCAGTTTTTATCCAAAAAGTTCTCTGTAATTAAGGAAATTAATTTCCCCTAAAAGACATTTCTCTATCTATCATCCCATATAAACTAAATGGGCATATTAAAGGAAAAAGACAAATGTTTGACTTCGGGGGTTTGCCTACGACTTGGATAAGCATGATTTTCTTCTGGCCCAGCAGGGAGCCGCTGGACCAGACTGGAGGGAAGGAAGAACAAATTTCCACTCTGACCTCAGTTGGGCACCAGAGTCTTCCCTGTCAGAATGTGGGTGTGGTGCTTCCCACACACCAGCCTCTGATGAAAGTCAGCTCAAGGGTGTGGGAAAATGCTGTCTACTTCTGAAAAATCTATAAAGTGCAGACACATCAAAAGCTTCAGAAGACTGCAAAGGGCCAAGGAGACCACTACACCCTTGGAGTTTACAGAAAATGGTCAGCATCACATGTGCCTGAGGTCCAGGATCAGCTTCCAGCTGCCACGACACCGTGAGCGCAGCTTTGGCTTCCCCTCTGATGCAGAGAGCTGGTCACTCTGCCGGCAGCACTCAGAGCTCAGAACATTCTAGATGAAAGCAATGTGTTCCTTTTAAAATGGGGAACCGGGGCAGCACAACTGAAGCTCTACGACTGTCTCAACTACTGGGTTTCGGGGTAGCATTAGGAAATCGTGAGAATCCAAATCTCAATTTCATACAGATTCCAGATTCACTGCAGGTTCCAGAATTTCCTGAAACATTCTTCCAATTTATCACTCAGGATTCCGTTGCCAAAGCTAATAAAGTCTACATTCCTTATGGAAAACCCACCATAAGCACCACCACAAATAAGATCAACTGACGCCCGCCCTTCGCACCAAACATAAAAACTGTTACTCACTCAAGATTGTGGTGGAGGCAGCTCTCAGCTGAAGCCGAATCCGTGAGACTTCATTATCCCCATTTTGGATTGAGTGTGAAGACTGTCAGCAAACCAGGGCCCCAGTGTGAAGCAGAGAACAGATCCTCTGACGCCTGCCTGAACATTTCCTTCGCACCTCAGTCTTGCATATTGAACACCCTCAGAGCTACTAAGTCACCCACATTTGCAGGTCATTTATCCAGCCACCAGGATAACACAATTATGCGATAAAAATGGTTCTCAGAGCTTTGTCATACTCAACAAGGAAGCTCAGAAGGCTAGGTAAGCGCAAGAAAGGGGGAAGCGTCCTCCAAACAGACAAAAACCAAGGAAAACCGTGCAGAGACTCTCGAGAGAGAGAGCAGAAACAGAGCCCGCTGTAGCCTTTCAGGTCCTGCTGGCCACAGCCCTGCCTTAGGTGGCACCATTTCCACGGATGCATCCTGCTGGGCCCATTTGAAAGGTCCCGCTTGCGAGACATTCACCCCCACTTCCAGCTCCTGCAAGACCCACTGCAGCCCCACTCCACCCCGGGGGCCGACTGTGCAAGTCTTCCCGGCGAGACCCCTCAGAGCCTGCTCAGTGTCTAAGACTGGGAAGCACCCAGGATCCAGAAAGGCACAATCCCATTCCCCTTGTGCTGCTTTCTGGGTTCCAAGTTGTCTTCAGAACGAGTCTTGCATAAACCCCGGGCTGGGGAGCCAGCCACGGCCCAGCAGCACCCAGTTCATCTGCTCCACCCACCCCATGGAGGACCACGGAGGCCGCAGCACACTGTCCGCGGGGCAAGACACCAGAAACAGCCACAGTTCAGGGTTCTGCCACCCGCCCCGCTGCCGTCATTACCTGCTGTGATCTGAATTCTCATTGGTTGGAAAGGTGATCCCACAGCTCCGCTGCCCTAATTACCTGCTGGGATCTGAAATTGCATTGGTTGGAAAGGGGATCTCACTGCTCAAGCGCTCCCTGCTGCCTCCTTGCAAACAACATAAAATATCCAAAACCCCTCTTAAAGAACGTTTACTATAACCTCAAAACAAGACCCATCCCGACACCAAGGAAGATACACACGCACATCTGACACCTGGTGGACGTCAGTGACCGACGCCACAGCTTCCGTGTGGCATGTGAAGCGGGAGGCCTGTCACGGTGACTCAGGCTGGGGTCTGAATAGGGGTCTTCCAAGCAACTAGGCAACCAGGACGCACACCCCAAAACCCAAGTCCCCTCACTCATGTACCTGGCAGAAATGCTGCGTGGCCATCGACACCAGTTGTGAACCAAGACCGATCTGTGTCCTGTGGCCCTCACAACGTCCGTACATGCCTGGGCCCAGCATGGGCCCGTACAGCACCCTGCTCGCCTCCACTAGGGCTCTCTCCTGCCAAGGGGGATGGCCCTGAAGTCCATTGAGATTTCCAAAGCTCTACAAAGTCGTCCTTCCTCCTGCTTGTTCAGAAGGCCTAAAGCCCTGAAGACACCAGTAAGAATTGACCTAGCCTCTTAAGGCAGCTCAAACACCTAAACACGGGAACGCTGGACCTCTCTGCCCTCAAGAGCAGCCGATAACACACTGGGTTAAGCAGAAGGCACAGATGTCACATCGAGAAGCCAGTGGCGCTCAGGATTGCATTCCAGGAGCCGCCCATGTGAGTCCCTCCAAGGCTTCCAAGTCCCACTTGATTGTTTTCATCGTATCTCTATAACATCAGAGACATTATATCTCACGGTATCTATGAGGATCGACTCTACTTTTATGAGCACATATGCTCCCTGACTTACCATGGGATGAAACTGTTCCAATAAACCCAGCATAAGCTGAAAATATCCTAAAGAGAAAGTGCATTTGACGTAATAGTTTCAACTTATAACGGGTTCATCCAGAGGCAGCCCATCTGGGGCCAAACAATGCACTGTGACTAGCTCACACCATCACAAGGTTGAAAAAAAAATCACAAATGTAACCATTGGGAGCCAGGGACCATCTGTGTTGGGGCTCCTGTCTTCAGAGACAACAGAAACCTCTTCTCAGACAAGAATCACAATTTATAATCCTCAAAACGTTAAACTTAGTTTAACAATCTAGAGGTTCAAACAAAGCCAAAGTAGGCCCACAAGGCCGTTTGTGCCATTCACTAAGACACACGACTCTGTAATAACCCTCACCACAGCCCCTCAGGGTGGGTCCCAGAGGCGGCTGAGACTTGTGGCTACGGACACTAAGGAAACCAAAATCAGAGTACGCAGGTGCAGTCAAGTCATATGACTTCTCCACTAGCATATGCACAAATGTTAATCAGCAAATCTGATCTTTGCTTTACCTCCCTCCCATGACCTAAAAAGGAGTCCACCACATACACCCACACACACACAGACCACTTCAAAAACATAATTAGTACTTGCATTCAATTCTGGGCATTCGGAATAGACCTAATGGGTGATTAAACCTCTCCTCCAACCCATTGCTTAGTCTTCTTAGAGGATGAAGGATTTTGCATAACACAAGTCAGCATATAAAAGATCTTGCATAGAAACAGACTTTCAAGTGGTCCTCATTATAGTGATTCAACTAATATACAAAGGACCCAACACACAGCACAATGTCTATTAGAAGAATGATTAATTTGTTCCCCTCAAAATCCTAATATCTACACAGAAAAAATACCCTATACACATTTTATCATTCTTTACCAGTATAGTCATACAAAGGAGTATCACAAAAGCAAAAGAACACATTTGGTTTCACTCGCAGTTCTAAATTTAATATAAAATTGCTAAAACCATCAAGACAAACATGACTATGAAATATGTAACGATCTTCACCTAAATTCAAGTCACCATTCAACCACCAATACCTCTGCTCTCCTTACAGGAACTTTCCAAAAGTAAATTCTGGAATTAACAGGACAAATTTTTCTGGTGATAGAAATTAGGAAGAAATTGGTTGAAGGCGGTTCCTTGGCTGTCAAACTTTTTCTCAATAATATTTTGTAAAATAAAAGCATCAAACAGATCTTTACATTAACTTACAATCAATCAAGCAATACTGGAGCAAGCTTTAAATATTAGCCACATTCTGTCAGGGCTGACTAACATTAAATCAGCATCAGTCTCATGTCTTGCAGCATCCACAGCTCATCTTCTCAAAACCGCTTAAGATTTCATGATTAACTCAATTGAACAATCTAAGTCATCTCCTTGATCTTTGACATGAAGGGGTAATTTTCCCCCCAAATAGTACCTCTTTCCTTGACATGATTTAATCTGTGGTTAGAGTACTTAATAGGATTTCTTTCCTTCTTAGAAAATAAAATATACACCTTTCCAATATGAAAAACACTAACTGATAATGCTATAGCTTAACCAGGTCAAAAGCGTTGTTTTTGTTTTTGTTTTTTTAAAGTTAAAAAAAGAACCTAACTGTATCTTTGGACCTTATGTGAGGTAGTGTCCAGGGTCACTGGGACCCCCCACTTGGTCAGTGCAGCTGGGTACCAATTAAAGGGAGAAACCCAAGCGTTCACTCAAAGCCCCTTCCCAGCTCTTCATCCTAGTGGAAGCCATGGGCACAAAGGAATGCGGCATTCCACGGAGGGCTTTGGGGAATGGCTGCTAGAGACCATAAAAGTGGCTCACGTCCCCCAAATATAAAGCCAGTGACTGCTCTCAGCTTCAATGCAGCACCATCCACAGCAGCCAACGTCCAGAATCACCTGAGTGCCCGTCAACAGGGGATGAAGCGAACGTGGCCCGAACATACACAGGAGCAATACTCCACCACACAGCTGAGATCCCTGTCATCGGAGACAGGATGGATGGAGCTGGAGGACATTACGTTAAGCAAACGAGCCAAGCAAAGAAACGGAACATGTTCTCACTCATAAACAGGAGCTGAGAGCAGATCTCATGGAGGCCAAGAGTAGGTGGTCAACAGGGCCCAGCAGAGCCCACTCATAAGCAGGATGGGCAGAGGCTCGTAACGGGCACAAACACACAGCCTAATGGGAGCACAAGACCTACTATTGATAAATCAGCAGGGGGATGGCAGTGGGTCATCGACTGTGTATTTCAAAACAGCTAGGAGAGAATAACTTGAACATTACCAGCATAAGGAAAAGAAAATACTTAAAGTGAAAGACATCCCAAGTACCCAGATTTCATCAATATAGGGATGAATCAAGATATCACATGCACTCTGAAAATATGTACATCTATTATGTATCAACAAAAACCTATGACAGAACCATTTGCAAAGCATGTGCAGAAGAATGGGAAGCCTGACATGGTGTGGTTGTGTGTCCCCACCCAAATCTCATGCTGAACTCTAACCCTTTGTTGGAAGTGAGCCCTGGTGTGAGGTGACTGACTCATGGTGGTGGTTTCTAATGGTTTAGCACAATCCCCCAAGAGCTGTCCTCATGATAGTTCTGAGATCTGGTTGTTTGGAGGTGCATGGCACTTCCCTTCTTCTGAACAAGTAAACATCTTAAGCTTGTTTTTCCATCTTCCCAGATCATTGAAAAACATATCTTATGCTTTCTATTTTCCTAACACACACACGGAAAAGAAGTGCCGTGGGGGCAGGGGCTCTTGCTTTCCCGGATCTGAGCCTGGCCCTCAAGCACTAGCCGAATTCCTACTAACACGATATCCAGAAGCAGAAATGCAAATATCCACATGACTTCAAATACCCTAAGGATCTAACAGGCCGAGTGGCCCATGTAACTGTGGTTTGTGCTGGGCCATTCAACTGGTGTCCAAATCCCTGTCCAAGTGAGCTCTTTAATTTTCGGACTTTTCAGAGAGTTGTTTTTGTTGTTGTTGTTCTATTTTGTTTTTATTAAAGGGCTCTATTACAGTTACAATCAAGAATACCACAGGCCGAGTGTGGTGGCTCATGCCTGTAATCCCAGCACTTTGGGAGGCCAAGGTGACCGAATCACCTGAGGTCAGGAGTTCAAGACCAGCCTGGCCAACATGTTGAAACCCTATCTCTACTAATACAAAAATGAACCAGCCATGGTGGCAGGCACTTATAATCCCAGCTACCCAGGAGGCTGAGGCAGGAGAATAGCGTGAACCAGGAGGTGAGGCTGCAGTGAGCCAAGAACACGCCACTGCATTCCAGCCTGGGCAACACAACAAGACTGTCTCCAAAAAATAAAAATACACCAATACGCCCAGATAGTTCTTCACCAATGTCAGATACATCAGTTTAAAGAAAAATAATATGAAAGCATGTTTTTAAATTCCACTGTTGAATTTAACCGTATCTTTTAAGAAGATACGAAGATAGAAGTTCCCCAAGGATCGGGGGAGAAAAAAGCAGTTAAGAAAATGTTAAAACTTCAGGAGAAAAACAAGGATGGGGTAAGACCTCAAGGCAAAACTTTTTCTTTGCACTTTGATTTCAAAAGGACAGAGATGCCCAAAATATGAACTCTCCCATCTGCATTTTATATTCCTCTATGTCCTTTGAAAGGCTGGAGATGGGATCCCAGGTTCCAAAGTGCCTGGTCACGGCTGACATCAGGAGGCATCTTTCACAGCCGTTTACTCCCCTGACTGTACCTAGAGAGCTCTGTGGTCCAATTTACACAAAAAGGTCCTAATTTACACACGTTCATCACTTTGAGCAGAGTCTCAACAAATGAGACAAATACTGACCCTCCACAGAAGCAAGTATTCTCTTCCGAAAAGTGAAGTGTGAGGTTCCCACGAGCCAGGCAGCTTGGTTGCAGAAAGCACTGGCTGCCTTGCTGGTTTAATGTTAAATGCATTTGAAATGTTAAGTGATCCGGCCCCCCTCCCAGTGGGTGTGTACGTTGAACTGGCTGCAGTACTGATGCACAGACCACGTGGTTTTACTTCAAGCAGAGCACCCCACACCCAGGAAGAGGCCAAAGGACGGCATCGAGGTCTAGGACAGTTCTAAGGAGAGCTGCAGGCTCAATGCCTCGTCTGCAAATAGTCTCTCATTTCAGAGGAAATCACTGAACAGAGTTCGTAACACGTGAATTTTAAAAATTCCTATTTCTAATTTCATCCCATTAGAACTCTTGAAGAACAGATGTGCACCTGCTCCAAGTCAATGAGAGGACACTCGGATAGTCCCTCACAGGTCCTCGGCCTCCACCTCCCACCTAGAGAACGTCAGCTCAAGCTGATCACAGCATAGTGGGATTTTCTATAATATGCACGCCTGCATCTGAGCTGAGATGTCAATGTCTGGAATGTGCCTGCCAGGCCCAGGAGGAACTGCAACAGCTGTGGGAACATAAGCTGCTAAGGAATCCGATTTGGAGGGAACTCGAGGCAACTAAAACTAGTTCCACTGGTTTTTCTTGGGAAGGCTTGACCAGGCAAACTGTTATCACTGTTGCTAATTCATGGTAATTGGGATGGGGACTTAACAGTAAGTAATTAGAGCAATTCTAGAATTTGCTACTCAATTACAATGGCACAGATTCCTGAGAATGGAAGAACTGTTGCACAGGAATAGAGTTCAACAGGTCCTCCCCATGCCCCGGGAAACATGGCATTTCCATGCACCCCTGCTTTGGTCCCTGGCCACCTGATCTCGGCCATCTGATGGCATCACTCCCCAGAGCTGGAAACACCTGACCTCTTGTCACCCTCCCGTCTGCCCTGTCTTCCTCCATCCCGGGATATTCAGCGATGCCCACATACAGGACCAGGAAACCATGGTTATCCTAAACCAGTGCCTGCATTCAAAGTCCTCCATGGCAGGACAATCACCAACGGCCAATACTCCCAGAACCTTCCACTTCAAAACGGGAGCACATCTGGATTCAAGCTGACAACGCTGCATTCTCTTTGCCATGTACACATGGAGGCATGTCAGGTTCCACCTAAAGGTATCAGATTTCACGTTGGTCAGGACCCCAAGCCTAGTCACTCTGCATGATCTCAATTCACCATCCACAGAGAAGCCTGCAGTTTTCCTCTGGTGCACAGTGTGGATGGTGGATGCATTTCCTCTGAAAACTTGGAGATGGGATCCTGGCCAAGGAGGCCAGTCACTCCAGCCCCTGCAAGACCCAGACATGCCCCTCTGCTGTCTGCACACAGTACCCAAGTCTAGCAGTGCTGACTCTGTGGCGGGATAGTTCTGGGCCTGCAGAGGACGCGGGGCACAGGAACCGTGCAGCCTGGCTGTAGCCAGAGGCCTAAAGGATCCCCACGAGGCTCTCCAGCCAAGGTGCCCTCACCACAGGCAGAGCCATTCAAGAGAACTGCCTGCTGAACCGGAAACATCCCAATCTGCTGAGCCAACACAGAAAGACAACAGCCACCTACAGCTGCTGAGCCCAGAAACGTGGCCACTGGGCCGGAAGGGCTGAATCCGGAATTTAATCTGTGAAGTTCTTTTCAAACGTGTTTAGCTATGTTATCAAATCTTTATTCTAATTAAATTTAAAGGAGCCTCTAGCTATGGGCTCCCTTGTTGGGCACCACAGCTCCAGGGAGTAAGAATGGGAAGGAGAGGCCCAGAGCCTCTCTGCATTCTCCGCCCTAATTCAACACGTCATCATAAGGAAAGGCACTCCTGGAGAGGTGTGCATGGGAAGAACTGGGTTGGCCCTGACACAAGATTGACCCCCATGACATCACAGCTGCCTCAGCCAACAGGCAAAAGACAATGATGCCACCTGGACAGGTCACCAGATGTGATGATGCACCCCAAGCCCTAGTCCCACAGCAGCCAGAGACCACCCGCTGCTCCTCCTGGGTGAAACAGGCAGAGCTGCCCGAGCCCTCAAAAGCAGAAAGAATTAAGGAGGCAATTCCCACAATTCCCACGACACACATGACACTCCTCGGAGACAGACACAGGCTTCGCTGTGAAAGTGCAGAAGACGGTGCAGTCCCGAGGCGGGCTGCTGCTTCCAACGATCAGGGAAGAAACCAGATCCATTTCCTTGTAGGAGAATCATTTGTACCGTGATTAGACAGAAGACAGAAGGTGGCTGATGTTATCAAATCATCAAGCACCGCACGGCTCTGTCTCCAAGGAGGGCCTGGAAACTTGCAGCCACCTGTGTAGGGGCTGCAGTGTTAATGGAGACATGGGTGACTGAGGTCTGGCTTTCAAGGGGAAGCTAAATTTGAACTTTCATCACTGAGGAATCGGTCATTTACAGTCACTCACCCTCAATGCAGAAGAGGGCTCAAGACATTGCACCAGACTTCAACATTCAGGGTTAGGGTCAAATTCACAGGTTTTACAAAATGTATTTACTAAGGATGCCAGAACAGATGTAGCTTCACCCCCTCCCCCCAGGGTTTTCTTAGCCCCTTCACCAGTGGATCTCAACAACAGATGACACATCCACGCCTCGTCCATGGCAGCACAGAAAACCACTCGGAAGACAGCCACTCCCACCAAGCTTCCTGGCTTTGGTGTTTAAAATCTCCATCGTTTAAAATCTGTATCTCATACGTGAGATTACACTCCTCTGAACAACAGACATTGCGACTGTCATTTCACCCAAAAGGGCTTCAGGAAATGACACGTGGCGCAGACGCCAGAGGTCGCCAGCCGACTTACTCTAGCCTAATTCCTTTGTGCCTGTATGGAGGCTTCACAGATACAGCCCAGTCCCATTAATGACCATATGAGAACCTCAGGGCATAGATGAACTCAGTGCTGAATTTTTCTATTTATCGCCCTTTTGTTTTATCCAGAAGACAGCTGAGAAAGGTTGGGGCAGATCATCTCCCCGTGTGTAATGACTCCAGCCACTTCTTTTCACCCCAGGTCACCCCTCAGTCACACGCTTTTGAGAAACCAAACCAATTCTGTTCCCTTCACTCTGGGTTCCAAGCCCTCAATTCCTCCGTTTTATCAATTAGATTATCAAGCAGCCGTTTATAATCTGGACTGCAATCTGATACAAAATTTAAAGCTAATTTAGGTTGCAGTAATAGCTCCTATTTACGTTATAGACAAGGCATGAATGAAAACTTTAATCTGTTCATAGGACCAATTTGGTAAACAAATCAATTATTCAAGCAATGATTATGTATGGTTAGATGTAAATTACTTTGCTCATGAAAGATATTCCAGTAGGAATTTTTAAATCCATGGTATTTCCCAAGCCTGTCTCTGCACCTTCCCCGAGTGCACAGCAGGACTTCCCAGGGCATCCCATCAGCAGGCCCACTGAAGAGATTAAGCCCCCAGCCCCCAGCCCAGGAATCAAGTCCGAGCCCCAGGAGCCCCTCGTCCAGCCGGGGCTTCCTCACCAGCACAGCACCCAGAGGTTTTCCAGGTTTAATGCCATGTGTGCGTGGAAAGTAGAGTGCTGGAAAGACCACAGTGGACATTCTACAAATGCAAGTTCCCTCCTGGAACATCCCAGCAACCCTCTGTACCTTGCCCAAAGTACCCATGCCAGGCAGGCGTAGAGAGTCTAATGGGGTGACTAGGAATCAGCATTTAACACGATTCTGATGAATAAAAAAGTTGAGAGGCCGGTCAGCGAGTGGCTGCCGTGGCCTCCACTCATTTGCAGGCTCTGAAGAGACACAGATTCAGGTAACAGGCCAGACAGGACAGGACAAGGATGGGGAAGTGGAGGGCAAATTCCATGGACCACCAACCACCCCGCCATCCCCACTGAGACTCCGTGATTTAAGGAGAGGCAAAGCCAGGGAGAAAAGATGCCCGCATCACTCGAGGGACTGAGATTTCACCTAAAGTGCACAGCATATGGCCGAGGGCCAAGGTTGGGCAAGCTGAGAGCACAGAACGGGGTTCACAGGCCCAGAGGTGCCACCCACACCCCGCACAGACCTCCCAAGCACTGCCCTGTGTCTCCTGCCTGGTTTATTTCCTTCCCCCATTCTACTGTGTTGGTTTCTCAGCCGCCCCCCACCACCACACACCCCTCTCTACAAGCTTGGTGAACTGAAAAGAGTGGGGGGGAAGTAAGACCTGGGCTCTGGGGCCAACGTCCTGCCTGAGACATTAGTTCCAACCCACCCAGCTGTGATGTAATCCCCTGAGATTTCTCAAATGTGAGAAAGGAAGGTGACTGAACCCACTTCCCAGGACGGCTGTGGAGACTGAGATCACATATAGCCACACCTCGGCGTCCAGCACACGTGGGACCCCGGCCGTGTTGCCCCTGACGGGAATCCCTCTATGCCTCCTCTACTACCAGAGCCAACTCCCAGCAGTAGCTGTGGAGGGTGCATCCTCTATTCCCACTCCACTCACCTCCCATCGCTCCCCGCAGTGACCTGCCACACAGCGGCCAACAGCAAATCCGGTCCCATTGGATAACCGACCACACCCCCCACCCCCACTTTGGGGCATCTTCCACTTGCAGTTCCGAAGCAGAGTGAGAAACTGCCCTCAAGGGCGCTCACTTGTTCCTTATTGCATGTAATGACCTGCCACGCAGGGCCACCAGCAAACCCAGCTCCACCGTCCAGGTTATGGTGGATAACTGCCTCCCTCTCCCGCTTCCTCCTGGGGAGTCTGGGAGGCTCAGAAACTGCCCTCCAAGGGCACTCATCTGTTCCTTATTGCACTAATACCTCCTTTACAGAAATCCACTTTGACTTCCAGCACTGCAGGTGTGACAATTTAGGAATCTTATTTGTAAGCTCCAAGAGCTTGAGGTCACGTACACCTCACCAGCATCCCAGAGACCCAGCACTGTCCCACTGTATTTACGATTTCAAAATACTCCTTCAAAATGCTATCGGCATTTGGTTTGCGCATAAAATGCTAAAAATCTTCAAGTGAAACCAGTATCTTCAACAGTTTGATTCAATCCTAACATGCGAGTTATACATTTGCCAAGTTGTAAAGCCTCATGCATTTATAACATTTTATGTATGGTCAAATGGTTCATTAACATAAATTATGAGAATCTCTAAGAAACGGGTTTTTTTCTGGCATTAGATGACCAAAGGAAAACTGGGTTCTGGCTGGCTTACGGGCCTGTAGAGGCAGACATATCTGCTGACACAACCAAGCTCCTTCCCACTGACATGGCCTCATCCCAGGCCCCTCGCCCGGATGCCTGCAGGCCCCTGGAGGAGCAAGTTGACCTGCCCACATTTCTCAAATGCACAGCTGTTGTTCACACTGCAGATGGAGCTCAAGGCACGAGCAGGCCACCACGCTAAAAATACCACGCAGCGTCCACGCCAGGTGACGGTGGTTTTCACTCCATCCCAAAGCCCCATGTATGTGTTTACAGCCATGACTACTAAACGGATTTTTAGACTCTCAAGACATACTTTGTTTGCTTTTATGCAACAAAGTTAAAAGACTATCACTCAGATATAGGCTCTGAAACTGTGGCATAATCATTTGGGAACAGAGCCTCTGCCAGATCAGGATAAGCACTTGGGACAACACCCCGTGACCTCGGTCCACACAAACCCATCCAGACCAGAGGCCTCCCGCACTGCTATGTAATTTCTGTGGATTTCTGTAAATGAGGTATTAGTGCAATAAGGAACAGATGAGTGCTCTTGGAGGGCAGTTTCTGAGCCTCCCAGCCACACAGCCACATTCAGGCTGAAGCCACACCACCTCCAGAAACACTGTCCCTCGCCGAGGTGTGCCTGGCTTCTCCCTTTTTCCAGAACTTAACTAAACCTGAAAGGACAGGTCTGTGTAGAAAAACACAAACTACTTGCGATTCCTCTTCCCCGTTCAGGCTGTAGGAAGCTCGTTTCAGCCCTCACCGTGTTCTGACCTTGGTTCCCATAAGAAATCAAGTCAGAATTCTAGTCCCTGTCTCCTGGGCCGTGTGGCAGGCATACATACCTTCAGTTACATGACGAAAGGCGTGGCGAGCCCCCTTCCTTCAGTAAAACTGTGCAGTTCCCAGAACCCTGACGCCATCCCCCTCACGCCACTGTGAACACCTGGACAGAGCACATTTCAATGCGTGCACCTTCGTGGGCTGGTTTTCTATTTCTCCACTAAATCACCCCACATTTAACGCCCTAAACACTGACTTATTTTCTCCCATTTCTGAAAACTGGAGTCCAAAACAGGTCCCACCAGGTAACGTCGAGGTGTCGGCAAGGCGGGCTCTGGGGAAGCGACTGTCTCCTTGTCTCCCGCAGCCTCTAGAGGCTTCCGCATCCCCTGGTCCATATGCCACCTACTGTCTTCAGGACCCACAGCAGCCCTGATGGCACCTCCACAGGAAGACGCAGAACGTCAGGAGCCCGGGCTCCAGTGCTAGGGCCAAGCCTCACCACCCTCCCAGCTCCTCACACACTCCCGTGCGAGCTAATATAGATTCCACTTTAACTAGCGTCACCTGCGTAAGGGGTAAGTGCCCAGCTGTGAACTGGTTAACCTCGCTCACACAGACCCCGAGAATAAACTCACAGGCCATGGACCACTCCACAAGCAATGAGTGACCACCTGCTCGGGGACCTCCATGGCCCAGCAGAGCCCTCTGGTGCCTCCCCGTGGACTCAGGGTCTGCAGCGCCAGAGGGCCCTGGATAAAAAAGACAGCTCCCATGTCGGGAGGCACCCACCAGAGGTTGGGTTCCCGGTACTTTAAGTAGCCCATGTAGACAGGCCATGCACCGTGCAATTCCATCACAAGAATAACGGCTGCACGTGGCTAGTACACGGGTGGCCACCCCTCGGCCCAGCTGGCCACGCTAAGCACATCACCGCCATGACGTCCAATCAGACTCAGCTGCTGGCACAGTCCAGGTATCAGCCCCAAAGAACATTCTGGATCACAATTCACAGTACTGATTACGATCAGGGCCACACGTGGCTGAATGTATTTACAGGAGGACGCCACAGCCGATCTGGCTGGACTGAGAACATTTCCCACTGTACATTCTTACAACACCATTTTATTTGTGCTTTATTAAACTTTTATGGCTTTTTTCTGCCTATCTACTTTATGGGAGTGTTTCTTGTTCTTATGACTGCAGTGATACTTTAAGCTACAACTATTAATGTGTAAAATTAGTTTGGAAGACGCCTTATCATTAAATATTTCACAAGCAAGCAGTCAGAGGCACCTAACCCGGAGGCCTCTTTTCTTCTCTGAGCCAAACCCACATTGGACTCAAAGAAAATGGCACACGGAGAGGGGCTGGATCTCTAGCGCCCATTCCTAGGGGGCCTCCTGGGGAGCAGATATGGAGGGAGAAGCCCTGGGCTACGGCACCGTCTTACTAAAGAAAAGTCCATTTGGGTAAATGTAAGTGCCAAACTTAAGAGATTAAGCAAACCATGAAAAGAAACCACTAACCACAGCTTCTCCAAAACAGAACTAAACTCCCTTTAGTTTGAATTGGAAAAGCAGAAGTGATGATCAGGATACAAAAAAAATGACAAAGTATCTGAACACAGGAGAATAATCAAGGGCCACTGTCTCTTCCTGTGTCAGTGGGAGCCTCGCATCTAAGCTGGATTGAGAAAGTTGCTACTTTGGACTGAAAGTTATCCCCAACCCCAGTTTGTAAGCAAGTGGAGCAGAACGCTTCAATTATTTCAAGGTTTAGCGGTAAAGCTCTGCAACTCTCACAACCATTTTAATTGGTGTGAATTTTAATGTGACTCACTCTGTTGGCTGGAGTATCTAACGGCTTAACCACGGGGTCATGTTGGAAAATTATTCCAATTGCTTGTGTTTTTCCTACTGAAGATGCATTTGAACATTCTTGTAGTTTGCAGTTGGCTGGTTCTGATGTTTGGTCCTGCGGAGGCTCAAGTACCCAGAGAGGAAGAATCTGAAACTTCAAGCCACTCGAATGCTGTCTGGGGAGATGGAGACCCCAACCCCAGGGCCACTGACAGACTCAGCACGAGCGCAGGGCCGCCCGAGGCAACGGGCCATGTATTTGCTGCTTACAAAACAATATAAGCACACACCCTTAGGTGTGCACACACGCCCTGTACATGCTCACGTCTGTCCATACCAACACCAACACACACCCCCAGGTGTGCACACAAGCTCTGTACACATCTGTCCCCACCAGCACCAGCACACACCCCCAGGGTTGCACACATGTTCTGTACACGCTTACATCTGTCCATGCCAGCAACAGCACACACCCCCGAGGTGTGCACACACGCTCTGTACACATCTGTCCCACCAATGCCAGCACACATTCTGTATGCACTCGCATCTGTCCCTTCCAATGCCAGCACACATCCCCAAGGTGTGCACACACGCTTGGTACACGCTCACATTCCTCTCTGCCAATATGAGCACACACCCACAGGGGTGCACACACGCTCTGCACATACATCTGTCCCTGCAGCCTGAGTCAAATAGTCACAGAGAGGCAGAGGAGGAGGAGGAAGGACGCGATGGGCACTGAGGTCCTGGGCCGGTTCCCCTCCCTACCTCGAGAGAGACACCTCATGTGATCCTGCCGTCACTCACCCTTCTGCCTCCATCCTCCATTCTCCCACATGGATCAGGAGGACGCCCACTGCACAGAGCTGTGATGAGCATGAACAGAAAACGGCAGAAGCTCACGCCAAGGTGCTGAGCACGGGGCCTATGGAATGCTTCTTTCTGCTGTGGCTGACATCATGAAACAAGAAGCTGACACGAGAATATCACTAGCTGAGAAACTGAAATGTGTGACCTAGGAGCCTGTGAAGGTCTAAGAACAAACCAACAAACCAAACGGTTTTGTTTGTTTTTCAAACACCATAGCCTGTTTTTTCTTTGTTTTCATGCTCTACCTTGGGTATTGTTTAGTTTAATTTCAAATTAAGTCCAATAAATACGCAAAATCACAGGACTGAGCATGGAGCATTGTTTCACTTCATGTCCTCCAGCCTTTAGGACACATTAAGGAAAGACATGATTCCAGGATTCCCATTAGAAAGGCTGCCCTGAGGCACCTGCTGGGACAGCCAAATTGCAGCACTTGATGCTGCCCCCAAGCTGCTTGGATGAAGCAGAAGATTCCGGAGGTCTCTTCTCTTCTGCCCTTCGCCCAGGAGAGAAGGTGGGGGGAGAAAGATGAGAGAAGACAGGAAGAAGGAGGAGGCAGGGAGCGAGAGAGGAGGGGAGAGGGAGGGAGACAAGAGGAGGGAGAGAGGGAGAGAGGAGGGGGAGGGAGGGAGAGACGATGGGGGAGAGATGGAGAGAGGAAGGGGGAGGGAGAGAAGAGAGGGGAGGGAGGGAGGAGGGGCATGTTCCATCTACCAAGGCAGCTGCACTGCAGGGAGAATGGAGGATGTGTTGCTTCTCGGGACAGCAAGTTCAAGCTGTTTATAATTGTTAGCGTAAACAGTGACCAGCTGAGGACAGGGCTGCAGTTGGAGATGACAACGTTTTATTTTCATAGTTGATATTGGGGACCTGGACCTAAAGCACCGTGCCTTGCTCTTTTGCCAGATGGGCCAATGCCTCTCTATACTTGACTCTCTTTGACTAAATAGCCGGTATTGACTAGGAATTATGACACGTAGGATACCCCTTACCACAGTAACATCAAACTCACGTTCTAAATGCAATTTCCTCAGGGACTGGCTTCTAACTCTGGGTGGGAATATTAAGCTCAGTCCAGTTCAATTCAATAAGCATTTATCAAGAAAATCCTAGACCAAAAGCTGTGTTAGACACTGGGTATGGGGTGATGGGGATACGAAGATGTGGAATTAGAACTCGAGAAGCTCAAATGCTCTCATTTCATTTCCTGATGCAATTACCTAGCTTCAACTTGATGGCTGTAATGTCTAAATTCACTTTTTCTTTATTCCAGTTCTACATAACAAAGCATAAATAATCACAGAGGAATGATTCTGTGTTGGACTATTCAGTGGAAAGAGAAGAGCATTCTGACCGGCATGAGACACCGTCTCCGTTCCCAGGGAGCCCGTGATGTGGCTGCACGGAGCACACGCGTGAAGATTCAGGAGCACGAGCGTCAGGTGATGGGAGGGGCACGGAGGCAACACCAGAAAGATGCCTGCCAAGGGGCAGCTGCAGCCAGCCTGGCCGGGAAGGTCACAGGAGTGGGCGCAGGCAGCTCCCTCCAGCCGCACTTGGTTTTCATGAGGACACGTGCAGGGAAGGGGATGACACCGAAATGCTGTGGCGCTGAGGGGAGGAGGGGAGGGACACAGGGCCGAGGGCTGGCCACCACCCCTTGCGTCCCTGCCGCTATGAACGCTGCCAACATCAGCCCCAACCGGGAGAAGTGAGGTGGGTGAAAGAGGTGGACAGACTTGGCTTCCATGGAATTCACAGATTCCAGTCATTAAAAATCCCTTCTGAGTTTTCATCTGGAAAACTTTACAAATGTATTTAGGGACAAGAGGCAGAAGATGAAGCCAACACAGTTGAGCTCAAACCGCCGCCCTTCTCCTTCTCTCTGCATCCAGGACGCGCCCTGAGCCCCTGAGTGCGAGGACCCCGAGCTGCCCAGCCCAAGGGCGTGGCCCCTGACCAGAGGAGGGAGCCCCACAGCGGGGCCCCCAGCACGTGGATGGCAAGATCTGTGCTATCTCAGTCCCAGGACCCCAAGTAGAGAAGGCCTGGGGCTCCCAGCTGAAGTTTTGCTGTCTCTTCTGTCACCAAAGTCGAGAAGGACTGAGTGGGACCAACGCCGGACCTTCCGGCTCCTCGGTGGCTGCCGATGTGTCCCTCAGGCAGACGCAGGCAGCCCCTCTGGATGTGACTGGCATCTCTCCAGGGCGGGCTCCAAAGTCCTATGGAGGACGTGAGCATCGGTCTTGCTCTGACCTGAGGAAGGCCCCTGATAAATATCCTGAACATGCAGGCACACAGCTGGCTGACTCATCTGAGGGACCTGCTGAGCCACAAGCCAGGAAAGACAGGAGAGAACTCGACTAACACAAGAACCCTGTCCAGGGGCCCACCTGGGGCGCCCACGAGACTAGGGAGGCTGTGAAGACGAGGCTTGGAGAATCCTGGGAGAAGCCACGCTGGGGACTGGGAGGGATGGAGGCCTGGGCCCCACAAGCAAACGAGGGAGGCACTCAGTGCCATGAAGACCCCGCTGCACCCACAGCTACAGGCCTGGCTGGCAGCACGACCTTGTCTGCAGGGGCCCAGGAGCACGTGTGTTTGGCAGGAGCTGCCCTCCTGGAGCCGCACTACGGGTACCGTCATTTTAGAGGCAGGTACCTGATATTAACGATGACAATCAACCATTCCACCCTGAATTACAGCCGTGTCCTCAGCAGGTCACTATTTACGCTGACAATTACAAAGAGTTTGAACTCGCTGTCCCAAGAGGCAACAAGCCCTTCATTATCACGGCCGCAAGCCTCTGTGCAGCCCTCCTCCCCCTCTGCTTCCCCTTCGGGGCAACGTGAAGTCCCATGACGGTGTCTCAGAGCCAGCCCAGTAGCTTCAGTTCAGGAAAAATCACAAAAACTCAAACACATCCTAAACATGTGCAGTTGATAGGAGCCAATTCCTCAATTCAACCTGTTCGGAGGCTTTCTGGGCTAACACAGCTCTGATCACAGGCTTGCGCTTTCTGCTCCCCGTGAAGGGCGGCGAGAAGGCCGAGCTCTGCCATTCTGCAGGCTCCGCTAGGTGGAGCCTGCCCTGTGCCCTCCGTGGCCTGTGCCAGACTGCGTGACCGTCGCCCGCAGTAAATACTCAGCACAGCGGAGCAGGCTTAGGGAAGAACAGAAAGTGACTTCTAAGCCTGCAGAAGACGCTAAGCCATGCACGGCCTCACGCGCAGTGCGTGTCAATGGACGCCGAAGCAGGAACGAGCTCTTAATAGTTCCAGTAAATGCAAAGGCCGCCCTGGAAAACTGCGTGAACCTTTCTGACTACTCACAGGTAGGGAGCCACTGCCTGAGACACGAAGGTAAAGAATTAACCTGAAACTGCATATAATAAAACTTATTTTTAAATCATGGAGCTTAATTTAAAAGACTCCCAAAGAATACTGCATTAGAAAGTGACAGAGTGAAACCGTGAGGCTGACCACAGGAGTCCCTGGAAAACGCACCAAATGCTGTGTCAAAACTGGGAAACAGAAGAACCGCACTTGATGAAACATTCGATTAATCACTCGAGTCCTCCCCACATACGAAGCTATGTAAAAAGTGTTCCCAGAAGGTAAAGTGAGCAGGAGGGCTGTGAACACACAAAGAGAGAGCCACTTCGTCCACGGACCACAACAAAAGAAACACTAACAAGTGCCGACGACACGCTGGAGTCCAGGGCTCCGGGCGCAGCTAGGACAGGGACACTCAGGGTCCCACTCTACAGATTGGAAACCAGGGTGAAAACACCAGGGAGTCTGTCCCAGGGTGCAGAGCCAGTGAACGGTGGTTCATACTGGGCCAATCCCAGCTGCCAGGCTCTGGGGCTCCTGGGGACAGAATCCTGTTGACTTCACTCTGGGGTGCGAGAGGTGGCAGCATCCCCCAAGACACCTGGAGAATTGGTGTTACCCTCCATCCCCTATCCCCGGCGTTACCCTCCATGCCCCTGTCCCCAGCATTGCCCTCCGTCCCCCTGTCCCTCGTGTTAGCCTCCGTCCCCTGTCCCCCGTGTTGCTCACCATCCTCCTCACCTCCAGGCCCCTCTCCCTGTCCTCCCTCATTTTCCGGTTCAGCCAGAGCACATCACATGTCTCTTCCCTTTTCAAGAGGCTCAGCTGCACCCAGAGGCATTCCAGCCTATTCGGGATGGGGCACACACCCTGGGGAAATGCCAGCACAGGGCCGGAAGGGCCTGAGACCCTCTCACTGTCGCCCAGGAAGGATGGAACAGCCCACGGTCACGCTGATTGTCAGGCAGGATGAAAAATTCTGTGTTCAAAATGTTCTTTTCACTGGAACTGTTCGGACCATTCGTGAACGAATCAGTTAAATACCAGCAAGGGCCACTCCCACTTATTCTTTGGCTACAGTTTTCCACCCACCAGTAACCACACTCCGAGGAATTATCCCTAACGCAGAATCAGCACCTTGTGCCTTTTAGGAAAACCTCTTTCCCTCCAGCTTTGTCCTCCTTCCACAAAAGGTGCCTCTGACTGCCTCACTGGACGTACCAGGATTTCACTCGGCTACGGAGGAAAATCTGCGTGGGGCTCAGAGATGGGTGGTCCCCGCATGGGCAGCAGCTCTGTGACATCCTCCGAGGAGCCTGGCCCAGGCCTGCCTCACACGCCAGGACTCTGCCTTCGGGCCCTCGGGCCCCCGAAGCTGCTTTCCCTCCAGGTGTCATGCCCCGGGCAAGAAGGCCGGACAAGGGCTCAGGGTTGCTGTGGGTCGGGAAAGCCTCCTGACACCTCTCTCTCCAGGATCCCCCCTCGGCATCCCAGCATCTGGGCCTGTGTCACCAGCCGCTCCGCCGTGCAAGAGAATTGGATTTTCAACTGGGTGTGCTGCTTCCCTAAACAAAGTAGGGTGTTGTTACTCAGGAAAAAGGAAAAAGTTGGCATCTTCTTGGCAACCCCGCGACATCCAGCCACTGGTTCTCATCACCCCAGAGATGTCCACCCAGGGCAGATAGTGTCTTCAACCAAGCGCCACTGACCCAGAAATGCAATAATTAGTACACTATCACCAGAATCACCCACTCCTTCACCTTTACACCTAAGAAAAACATGTTTGCCAGGTAAAGCAGATGTCCAGGAGGTGTAAGGAAACCCCAAGCCTGCTTTAAGCCTCAGACTTTTGAGACCGTTAAGGGCCATGCACACAAGAGCAAGGCTGCACCCGAAAGCTCTGCTCCTGCCGGACGTCATGAACAGACCACACGGCTCAGTCACATGGACCCTTCCAGGACTTCACGAGAGGGACCTCCGTGGTACACGCAATGACGTGCACTTCGTTCAGCCTCAAACAGACCACGCCCTGGTTACAGGGTCGGTGTTCCACCTCCTGCTGTCAGTCACCCACCTCACCGAGGGTCTGTGTCTGCATCTGGAATAACTTTGCTGTTTTACCGGGGTACTAAAATGCAGTATCGCAATGTTTAAAGGTCTTTAAATATCAACACTCCGGGTGCAGTTCTTGTCACTTTAATGTGGTCACTCCATGCAGGCCTCACTCACAACTCTGAGGTAGCTCATACCTTCCCTACCTAACCAAGGAAGAAACGGAGGCATGGAAGGTGCAGCCCCTAAGGAGCAAATTAGGATTGAAACCAGTGATCTTCATCACATGCTGATCTACCTCTCAGGCTGAGATAACGTTGAAAATTAACCAGGTAGAACACCGTTCCATAAATCAGCTGGAAATGGTCCTTGTGGATGGGCCTGTGGTTACTCCCTGAAGAACAAGACCATTAGCCCAAAAATCCACCTGTGTCACACTCAAATGTTTACATATCCAGTTATTTTTAAAATAACCCAATCAAGCATGTTCACAGCCATTTAGAGCCATATAGATTGTCTGCTTTGCTGACAATTAACCCAAGACCTCTGTCGGCAAAGGGCACGGTGCCAGGTCCAGAGAAGGTGGGACAGAGACACAAACAGGAACCTCTCCATCCCTGGAAGCCTCGCTCTGATGGGTCCGTGAGGACATGGTACAGACCGGGGGGCACAGGCAGACGGCAGGCCAGGAGAAGGGGCTGCATTGCCGGGAGGCAGTGCTTTGAGCTCTAATGGATGGAGCACTGGTAACCAGTGAAGGTGGAGAGAGGGCACCCGTCTGAGAGGATGAAGAAGTCACAAAGCACAGCCGGCCTCGGGGAACCAGAAGCCACAGGGACATCAGGTTGGGTGCTGCTGTCTGCCGGCCACCGGCTGGGGGACTGTACTGCGCCTGGAGGGACATCCCTGACACTCCCCACCAGATGCCAGGAGCACCCCCAGCCCCAGGTGAGAACCACGGATCCCATGGTGAATGACGCCAGCCTGTGGGAAGTGGGGCTGGGACAGCTCTGCACAGCTTAATAGGAAAGTTGGGTTCTATTGTGTGGGGTTTTGGTCACGCTGATGGCTAGTCAGGGCTGTCCATCAGGAAGTGATTTGGGGACAGACTAGAGAAGGGGCTGCCAAGGCCAGCGGGGCATTCACTGCCTGGGTCCAAGGAAAAGGAAATAAAGGCTGGCGATGTGACAGTGGGGGTGAGCGCAGAGGGAAGAAACTGGTGGAGACACAGCGCTGGCCCCGCACAGGGCTTTGAGCAGCTACCCGGGGGTCGTCCTATTAATTCTCCTCATGGCCTCAAGAGGCAGCTGTGAGGATCCCTCTCCTGAGGACAGAACTGCTCCAGAGCCACACAGCTAGGATCCACAGAACCAAGATCCGGGCCAGCTCCAAAGCAGGTGAACTTGACCCCTCACCCATGGTCCTGAGACAGGGATCGGAGACCGCTGGACACACAGACACAGGAACTGCAGGAAGGGGAAGCAGACGCCCCGGACCAGTGGCAGGACCCAGGGTTTCTGCCCTCCAGGACCACTGGGACCAGCCACTGCACAGGTGGACACACGGTGCTTTAATGCATGCAGGGGGAAGGATCCCTCACTCTTAGGGTGGAGACAGCAGCTCGATCGGGCCAGCCTCCCTGCTGGGCACAGCCTGAGCCACACAGAATGCTGAGGTGCCCCAAAGTTGGGGTGCTCAGATCCACTCAGCTGAGATCGTGGTGCTTTCTGTAACCACCCTCATTTCTTTATGGTATAGATCTGGACTCCATCCTTTGCAATGTGTGGGATTCTAGGAAGAGGCTGGCCAGCCAGGGAAGTGTCTTTGCCCCTGTCCTAGTGATGACGAACTTGGCTCCCCACAGGGCAGCCCGTTCACCACAGTGACCCCCGGGGACCACGCCTGCACCCACCTTGCTGAAGATAATTCACTTCTCATCCGTGAAAGAATAAAGCTGGACTAACTCAATTTCACACTCACTTCCAACTTTTACATATTCTTTTACATATTCTTCCATATACTTTTAAAAACAGTTGTAATTACAGCTCTACTTACTGTTAAGTACTTTAACTAAATGAAAAGTTAATTATACAGACTGGCAATTATAAAAAATAAGGCTACATATTCATGGCATCATGAATATTTAATAAGAACTCTTTGATTTCATTCAGACCAGGCATTCTGTGCTAATAGGCTCTCAGCTGTCTTGAAAGAATGGTGAAATTTTAAAATTACTTTTGTACTTAAACGTTTCCCCAAAGTGAAGCACAGCGGCTAACATCCATCGTGGTGTCCAGCAGTGCGACCCGCCCTACTATGGCCGACACCCTGATTCACGAGGGCTGCACCTCGGGGCTGTGCTAGTGCAGAGAACGTTCAGGAAACACACCAGGTGGCAGGAGGGGGTCTTGTCCTCAAGGAACCTCATGAGTCTTGCTAGGGGGACAAAGAGCAAGACAATGAAACCGGCAGCCACGGAATCCGGACAGCGATGCCAAGGCCTCGCCACGCATACCTGCTGGCTGGCACCTCCCTGAGACCCATCTGGCACAGGCAGCGGCAGGATCCGGCCCTTGGAGCACAGGGATGGCAGAGCAGGGCCATCAAAGCGGGTGGCATGCCAACAGCGGCTTCTCCGCAAGAGCTCCTGGCTCTCAGGGAGCTGAGGGCTCCCCAATGGGAAATTCTAGGTGAGCTCCAGGGGAAAGCGGGTGGGAGGCCCGTCTCCTCTGCCCCCATCTCCTCTGCCCCAACCCTGGAAGAGGGTCAGATATCAATGCTAACTCTTGTGCTGACTCAATTAATTCCAACAATTCCGAAAACAAATTTGCTTTAAGTATTAATTTCCTAAAAAGAACTAACATGAGTTCAAATAATTCACATAATTAAAATGATTTTAATTGTTAATTTAATTAAAACATCTCCGTTTTCACAGCATCATGTACCTTGGTACTTTCTCCTTATTGCCTTTCCCATCTTCCAGGGCAGGTTTCCTTCCACCCAGGGCAGCAGCGACTCTGGTGTCTCCGGTGTTCCCAGGCTTCCGTCAGCCCCTGGGGGGCTTACAGTTCTGCAGCGGTCTCCATCCTCATTAATCTGCATAAGAACCTCCGTCCCCAGAGATGTCCTGTGGCCCCATGGCCACATCTGACATGCAGCAAACCTGGGCGTGTCGCCTGGTGACAGCAGATGACAAAACTGTGGGCAAGGTAACACCTCTGGGCACCGACACTCTTAATGAGTTTTTTACAAGACCATTCTTTAATGAGTGAACCCTGACAGGAAACATTAAAGATTGTTTTTAGCTATTTTTATATCCAGACAAATCTTTATCAAACGTTCACTCAATGCTAAATGTCACTTCTCCAGCCAACCCCTTTAAGAATACGCAAAACTTAAGACTGGAATGACGCTTTCAAACACATACTCTACTCATGCATTCCCGGGAGCAGAGAGCAGCTTAATGTTTTCGGAATACACAGGCATGAAGTTTGGCGAAGGCATTTTAATATTTTTACCTGAATATTTTAATAAAATCAAAAGATCATTTTCACTCTAATACTCTACTTAGAATGTAATTTTCCATTAAATAGTCAATGTTCAGTAACCCACATGTTGATAAACTTTTGAAAACCTTAGAAAGTATTAAGTATAATCAAAGATTACTTTTAATTTTCAAGCTGGCAAGAGCCTGTGTCAGGGAACACAGTTGAGATTAAAGAGATAAAAGCATGATGATTTTCTTAAAGAAAAGCAAAATTCGTAAAAGAGACCACGTGATTATATAAAGAAACACAGAATCCGTTTTTAGAAATGGCAAATATTGACCACAGAACACCAGTGATGAGAGAGACAGTTAAAAGGAAGAATTCACGGTGGCCCAGCATAGATCAGGTGTGGGAGGACAGAGAGGTGATGAAATGATCCTCCTTCTAACTTCCCAGAAAGGCACAAATGGCCAACACTGTAACTGAAGACCACGCAAACACCGGTGTGAACTCAGACTCCATGGTCAGCACCGTAGCTGGAGAACACATGGGCAATGGTGTGAACTCAGACCCCACGGCCCGCACCATAACTGGAGACATAGGCACCAGTGTGAACTCAGACCCGATGGCACCTGTCTGGGCTGCTCCAGCCACCACCAGAACCTGTTCTGCAGCTGAACTGGAAGCTGATTCTGGAAGGAACTGAGGAGCATGAGGACGACATCCTTCTACCTCAACAGGGATCAATTTTTTAATGATGTCTTTCTTTTAGAAAACTGTTAATAAAATACTTTGTTCTAAAATGACCAGGATTTCAGCAGCCTCTACATTCCTTCATGTCAATCAAAGCTTAGCCACGTGGGTTACTTCACTGTTCGCGACACCCTTTTCAAATAAAACCCGGGGCCGCCTGTGTACCCAAGAGCCTGGGCACTGAACGTTCAGAGAAAACGTCCACGGCGACAGTGTTCACGTCCCAGCGGTGCGGTAGAGTGGATGGGGGGAGTTCGAGCCACAGGTGCCCACGCCTCCCCTGCCTCTGGCCAGTGCCCACTGCTCACGCACTGCCTCCTCGGCCCATCCTGAGCCACAGGGCCCTCACATAACCAAGGCCACTGCAGTACCTCCAGGAACAAACTGGTTACAGGTGGACTGCTCTCTACGCAAGGTACAAAGATTGTTTTTAAAACTGCTTGTCTCTGGAACTTATCCCAGTCACAGGCTAGATTAAGAAAACTGACTAAAAACAGTAGGAAGAAAAACTCACTCTACCCATTGAGGCAGGAGAAATGCACACAGCCTCTGAAATAACTGCAGAGGAGTTTTCCTGGGTTAGGTAAGCGGTGGGGCGACCTTACCCCATAGCAGGGTGATGGCACAGGGTGGGAACCAAGGAACATCTCTGAATAAATGTAGGAAAATGCACTCAATTCCCAAACAGAGAGAGAAACTGCTTTTTTCCTTAAAAGCTTCTCTCTTTTATTCTCAGAAAGACTCTCTTTGGTGTCTTGACTGCTGAAGGGACAAGCCTGTCATCCCCAGAAAGCCGCCCTGGACAGTCTCCAGATCCTACAGCCCTCAGGTCCACCTTGCCTACTGATGATCCCACATTACGAAACCTAATTATCAGAAAAAGCCTCCCAGTCCGCAGCTCACAAGTGACATTTTATTCAGGGAAATGCTAATAAAAACCTGGGGCTCTGCGTAAACGCTGTCCGCTAGGTACTGAGGCTCCATGCAGATGGCACACAGGGAGACAGGCCTCACCCCTTCCTGGCGCCCCATGTCTCTCCTCACATTTTATTAGCTGAGTTTTGTGGTGGTTTGTTACTTTTAAGCTGCCTGTCCAAGGCAGCTGTACTAAACTACTTGTCCAGAGCAGATCCACTCATAATGACCATCAGCTCAGAGTTGGAAGTAGCACTGGAGAATGAGGTGGTTTCAGGGCACTATGCTTCCCTGCCCTCTTTTCCAGGGATGCCAAGTACGTTTCTGCCATGGCTGATGATGTCAATACTACACTAACATTAGTTCAATGGCAGGCCACCAATTAATACTTAATGAACAATGCCCTTAAGAGCAAAACCCCATCTCTACCAAAAATACAAAAAATTAGCTGGACATGGTGGTGAGCACCTATAATCTCAGCTACTGGGGGACTAAGGCAGGAGAATTGTTTGAATCCAGGAGGCAGAGTTTGCAGTGAGCCGAGATTGCACCATTGCACTCCAGCCTGGGCAACAAGAGTGAGACTCCATCTCAAAACAAACAAACAAACAAACAAACAAAAAAAGAAAGAAATAAAGAAACTATTCTCACGACAATGTCAACATCTTCAGTTCTTCCCGAGGGTAGCATAAAATTATGACATACAACGTAAACCCAATTAGATCAACGTTCTCTCTCCACCGATCCATACCTAAGTCCTTATTTCAAACTGGCCCCCGATTTTTCAGAATTTAAGAAGACTGAGAGGAATAACCATGAACAAGCAAGGTTTACGCAGATGTCAGTCTTCCCAACTCTCACTCAGGAGCTCACCCCAAATTCGTCCTGTGGAATCAGCCTGGATAACAGTCCCTGATGGCTGCACAAGAACAGAGGGTCCCACGAACCCACGACAGACCCCACCATTCAGCCCCAGGCAGAGGAGGGAGGCGGACGGTCACGAAAGCCGGAAAAGCAGGGAACTGTGATTCGTCTGACTTAATGTAGGCGATTGGGCTAAAAAACAAGGCACATCCACCAGTGAATGGGGTGAGCTCCCAGCTGTCTGCACAGAGGCTGTAGATATGAAGGAACTCACTTCCCTGCACAATGAAGTCCATCAGCGTCTCCACATCGACCGCACCTGGGCTCTGCTCACCCCTCACAGACTAGGATGACAGTGGCCGCATCTGGGCAGAATGTCAAGGACCAACGGACAGACATCCTGGACAGACACTGTACAGAGACCAGGGGACTGGGCAGGGAGAAGAGGCACAGCCTTGGGGCCAGCAGGGGTGAGGCCAGGAAGCCTCAGTGAAGGCCTGCATCTCCTCATCCAACAGAAGCAAGAGGGGCCACCCAGTGTGGGCTGCAGCCGTGGTGAAGTGGCCAGTGGGACATAGCAGGAGGCCATGGCCAGCCTTACCCCCAGCCCAGGAGGAGGGGCCCAGCTGCGGGCACTGCCCCGGGAGCCGGCGTCCTGAGCCCCCAGGGAAGGCGGGAAATTGCCCCTGGGCACTGGGCGCTCAGGCTGGAGGTGGTGAGACCTCGAGGCCCTGCAGTCGGGGAGGCGAGGACAGAGGTGGCCAGACTGCAGCTCAGTGAAGGGCTTTGTCAGGAAAGGCCCCCAGGGGCTGCCTCACCAGCCCGGGGGAGGTTACTTCCGGCCCAGAGGCTCAACAGGGCCCTCGGTGGTGACGCTTAACCTTGTCCTCTGACAGAGGACCATCGAGACAGAGTCACTCAAACCTCTGCCAAGCTCTGCACCCAAATGAGGCTGTTACCACAGATGCTGAGGCAGGCAGTGCTCATCTCAAATCTGTACAAGTGGTTTCTTTAGCCAGTTCTCCAAATTCTTAATGACAAACCACACTAAACGTGTGTTTTCAGTATCACCTATGCTCACAGCTATGTATAAAATAACTATCACAAGGAAAACTAGGTGGTGAACCCAGGAGGAGGAAATCCCCACGACGAGTCAAGAGAACACCAACGGACCATTGGCTCTTCCCGGCTGAACCCAAGAGCGCTTGGCTGGGCTTACTTCCGTTCTAATTCCCAGATTTATTTTTACTTTCCCACATTTTCATTATGAAAATGTTCAAACATATTTAAAAAGTGGAAGAACAGTACAATGAGTGGTCAAGTTTTCTCCACGTGGAGCTCCAACAACTGCTAACGTGTCGTTAGATTTGCTTTCTCACCCTCTCTGTAGATCAGACAGAGAGACAGATTTGTTTCTCCTCTGGAGCCACTTGAAGGTGAGAGGCTCCTGCTGTCTCACCGAGTCCTCAGGCACACATTCCCTAGGAATAAGGGCCCCTCTGCAGCCGCAGTACCATCATCAGCAGACAAGAACGATTTCAGAGCATCGTTGTCCAGGTTATGTTCAGGTAGCACAATCGTCCCGAAAACGTCTTTTCTATCCGGACCACACACTGCACGGAATGATTCTCCTTCCTCGTCTTCGTCAGGGACAGCCTCGCACCCCTTTTATCTGTGATCTTCACTTTTCGAGAGTCCGGGGCCGTTGTCCTGCAGAATATCCCCTACCCCAGAGGCATCTGTTTCTAGGGCCATCATGAAATTCCCTACTATGCACCTCCATTCCCTGTAAACAGGAAGTTTCAGTCTTGAGGCGCGATCACCTTCAGTCAAACGCTTTCTCGGCAGCTTCCGGGTGTGGCTGCTGGTTCAGGAGGGGCGTGAGCTACTACTCCTGGTCACTGACGGCACGGCCGCAACCAGCACCACACCCCGAATCAGAAACGTCTGGAGGGGCCGCGGGCAGCCGAGACACCTGGAGGTGTGAACAGCACAGGCGTGGGGCAAGAACAAGGTCAAATCATAACGGAACGTCTGATTCCAGACAGTCCCACCTGGGTAAGATGGTGACATCTCCCTAGCAAGTATCTGAAGCCAGATAGTATGAGACAAAATTCACGACCTGCCTTCGTTCACCCAGGCTGCTCTAACAACACACCACAGGCTGAGCAGGGGCTGGCGAACGACACAAGTTCATTTCTCACAGCTCTCAGTCTCAGTCTCAGGCTGGGAAGTCCATAGTCAAGGCCTGACAGGTTTGCCTGGTGAGGGCTTCCTGGTTCATAGATGGCGCCTTCTCACTGGGTCCACACACCGTGGAAGGAGCGAGGGAGCTCTCTGTAGTCCCTTTTTTGAGGGCACAAATCCCATTTATGAGACCCTCACGACCTCCTCACCGCCCAAAGCTCACCCTCCTAGCACTATCTCCTCGCGGGTGACGATTCCAACTTATGAATCTTGGGGAGACACAAACATTACAAAAGCCCATCATTTAATTTTTTTAAAGGCATTTTTGCTTCTACAAAGTCTCAAGATAAAATGAAAAGAAAGAGGTCTGAGTCAATCCACACAGTTCTCCCAAAAAGGCAAGTGATCAATTGCCACCACTTTTTATCCGAGACCTGCTGGGTGCCCCGGTATGCATGACTGATTCTAAATCGCCATCCTCTCCTCTGCCACTCAGAGGTCAGAGTCAGTCCAGAGCTTAACACCAAGGCAGAGCTGATTGAATGACACCAGCTAATCCAGTAAGACAAGCCAAGACTCCTGCTCAAGGCCTAATCCTTCCCCCAGGGAAACATGGAAGGGCCAGACACCTGGCAGCCCTTCCTTCCTGCTCTAAAGCCCCAGAGACACAGCCCTGCCAGGTGTGTGCCTCGGGCAATGCACGGTAATGTCAGCTGGGCACCGAGTCTGAGAACATGTTCTCAAGTAAAAATGAAAACAAGACTGCTGAGAAAATTCATGCTTAATCACCTCTGTGCTAAATTCTAAATGCAATGTTATTTCAGAGCTAGGTGGAAGTAATTCCTTAAAAATATATATGAACAGTGACTAGCAACCAGGGTGATAAGTACTCAATATGTGTTTGATGAATAAATGAATTTTTAAAATTTATGAAAAGAACACGCTCTATTTAGGAGAATTCTATTTAATTGGACGTCCTAACTATACAGTGGCTCCTTCATGCTGACAGCAGAGTTTGCTTCAGTTAACTCAAAAAATGGTAAGTCACTCTAAGAGGAAACCAAAAAGCTTTACAGAGAGTCAAATTATGGTGCCAATTCAACTGTGCATGGCAATTTCACCTTAATATTTACATTCTCGAAGCACCATACTCAGAAAACAAGACATAACCATACATAAATGCATCGCCTGAAGCACCATCATCTAGAATTTGACAAAGTTTGACTGTGAGTTTCAAGAAAAGAGCCGACGAGATCAAGAAGTTCCTTCCCCTCTCCACTTACTTCCCATTTTGGTGACCAACTTAATGCAGAGAAATTCCTGTTTCAGGTTTGCAGACATTGAAGCAATCCTGGTATCTATTCCCCCAAGACACCAACAGGCTGAAGTCTGCATGGTGCACATATTGAAAATCACAGGAGCACTGGAGAGGCGGAAAGAGGTGCCCGTGAAGGTGTCATCCTTTCCAAGACAGGCTCTGATTCCGCCTCCGGGCCCTTTTGCAAAAAGCCATTGCTACAAATTCACAGCCACCAGGAGGAAACACACAAAAGACCCCACTGCCCTCCTGGCTTCCCAGAAGGCCTCAGAAGGACGAGACATGGAGCCTGCGTGCAATCCTGGACCCTCCTCCCTGCATTCAGTTTGACGCGTGTCACTTGTTTGACTGATGGAGGTCCCACAATGGGCACAAGGAGACCCGTCAGGTCAAGAGGGTGCTGCCCGGCTCATGGTCCACACATGGGGATCTGTCAGGTCAGGATGCCCGGCTCAGGGTCCACATATGGGGATGCATCAGGTCGGGAGGGTGCTGCCTGGCTCACGGTCCACACACGGGCACCCGTCAGGTCAGGAGGGTGCTGCGCAGCTCTCGGTATCAGCCACATATGCACATTCTTCACTGAAGCCACTGCATGAAACCACTGCATGAAGCCACGCTGGAAGCACTTTCTGGCAGGTTTAGGAGGCTCGTGTCCAGGGTCATTAAACACATGGCAAGCTCGCCTTGGAGGCATTTTACTTTGCTTGTGACAATGAAGCATTTTCATTGCACTGAATAGAGCACGCTTTCTTGTTCAGTGCCTCTTTGAAATAGGCATTTTGTGCCTGTCTTACAGATTACATCAAGGCCCTAATACATTTAGACCCTTGTCTCAGGTACACACAAAGCAGCGGCATCTCTAGAATGTGTTTTAGACCACGGGAGGAAACCAAATCGCAGCATTATCCATTGATGTTGCTTAAAGTGTATTTCCAAATGTGTCTCCCGAGCCCGGCCTGTGTTCACGGCTTCCGCTGACCACACAACATCTGCTGGGCACTCTGTGCACTTTCTCCCACACTCGCCACGCCTGTGGTCCTGTGCCCGTCCTTCCACACATCCCCAGGCGGCTAAATCTCCCACACTCACCACGCCTGTGGGCCTGTGCCTTTCCCTCCAGGCGTCCGCACCTATCACGCGGCCAACGCACACCTCCCACAGGCGGCAAGTGCCTGAACATCCCCATGGCTGGAGGGGCTCCGAGTAGGTTGTACAGAACCCACAGACAGGCATGGCCACCCCGCCCACGGCCACCAGAGGCTTTGCTTTGTCTCTAGAGGTGCCTTCGATGAGGCGACACGGCAGATGACCCAGTGTTAGGTAATTTAGACTCAGGAAATCACGGCGGTCCTACCTTTAGAACTCACCTCTCTGCCCAGCACTACATCACGAAGGGTGGGTCGCCAGAGCTGGGGAAGAGATGCCCAAGGCTCCCTCCTGCCCTGACAGGCTGGGACACTGCTCCCCTCTGTTGGTTTCTCACCGCACCTCAATAAACTGAGCTCACAGCAAGAGGCGGGCATGGGCTGAGTAGAAACACACAGCCGACCCCGGGTGGACAGGACGGAGGACAAGGGTGCTCACGGAGACGAGGGTGTGCCCTAGGAAGAAGGTGCATGCGGGGTAGAGGGGGCACTCGGGGAAGAGGGTGCACAGGCTCCGAGAACCTGGTGGCAGCAAGGCCGGTCAAGGCTGAACTCCAACAGAGGCAGCAGCAATGGTATTGGGCAAGTCACAGAGAAAGCACCACCCAGAGGGGCTGCAAGAACCAGCAGCGACCCCAACCCAACGTGCTCATCGAACTAGGCACACGCACACGCTGTGGACACGTGTGAATATGTTCCAATTAATGTGATGTTATGTAATAATCAACAATGTTAACCCCATGACTTCATTACATGGCATCTGGCACATTGAGACTTTTTATTCTGTCTCTCTTCCTATACAAAGAAGTGAAAATAGGTCCAAGATCATTCACAACAAATTATTGCTAATTGCAAAAAAAAAAAAAAAATTCCTACCCTCACCTTGGAGGATCTCAAGGCAACACCTCGTTCTTTGAGGTCATGGTTTGGACACTCTCCGGACCCCTAGGTAGATCTGAAACTGCAAGGAATCCCCAAATGGGCAGTTTGGGGGCCAGCACGGACACCAGCCATACATCCAGGCAGGTCTTGGCAGGTTGCTCCGTGACCTCGGCTGGTTCACTAACCTTTTCTTGCACTCAGAACCCGCCAGGAACGAGGGCACCGCACGTCTCTGCTCCCAAGGCTACATCCCCTATGTTCTGCTGCACTCTGGGTTCCATGCCTTAGATCCCAGGCACCTTAAAGTTGACGTTTCCCCACCAGCCTTCATGAAGATGATACTCAGATAACGTCCTTCCTTTCCCATCTGGTCAGTACCCAGGGAGAAAGGAACCCGTGTCTCAGTTTGATTTTCTGCCAGTCCATCAAAAAACAGCTGGCCAGCAGCACTGGTGCACAGCACTGCCAGGTTACCCGTGACGAAAACAAAACAAAACGAGATATACTCAAGTCAGCTGTGGCAAGTGCTTCCACATCCCTGCTTCAACAAGGAAAGACAGGAGGCCAGGAGTGTGGCTCACACCTCTTGTCCTTCCTTGTTGGGTCAGGGGTACAGAAGCATTTTGGGAGACTGAGGCAGGACAAATGCTTGAATTTGAGACCAGCCTGGGCAAAATAGCAAGACCCCATCTCTACAAAAAAAAAAAAAAATCCAAAAATCAGCCAGGTGTGGTATCGTGCCTGTAGTCCCAGATACTCAGGGGGCTGAGGTGAGAGGATCACCTGAGTCCAGGAGGCGGAGGTTGCAGGAAGCCAAGCTTACACCACTGCACTCCAGCCTGGGCATCAGGGTGAGACCGTGTATCAAAAAAAAAAAGATAAGAAATACAGGAGACCACTAATAATTAAAAATAGTGCGTGCTAATTAGAAATCTTTTCCAGGTATGGTGAAGGAAATCATTTTTCTTCCTACACCCATTCTAAGGAAACGTTTCTATTTTTCTGCTATACAATTTGGTAACCTGCCATTTCAGATCCTGGTCTCTGTAAGCAGGACTTGCTGGAGTGCTAGCAAAGCAGCGCTCTGAAACCTCAGCATCCTCAGGCCCACCTGGAGGGCAGGTGAAGGATTCTGGGCCTCCACCTCCAAAAGTCACACTGGGGTGGGGCAGATCTGGGGTGAGGCAGGGATTGTACTTCTAATGCATTCCAGTCTAGGGCCACACCACCCTAAACACACCCATCTCATCTAATGCATAGCAGAGGGAGAAGTCACGTGGGGCAGGTCACAGAGTAAGTGTCCAGGCACCAGGTCACCAGTTGTCTATTTAAATGCAAACCCATCAAACAGCTTAAGTCAAACAGGTTCACCCTCCTAACACATTGGTCAACACAGCTAGTGATAAATATCACTGCTGTTAGACCTTCTGCTCACTGATGACCAGAGCAATGGCCTGAAGCATCAAAGCTGAAGGGTGTGTGCCACGGTCAGGGCTCTGCACACCCCCATCCCAGGCCATCTCACACGGGTGCCTTCACCGGCACCGGGGTCTCACACACCAGCTCCATGCTCACACTTACTGGGACGCAACCACCCTTTCAGCCCTTCATGCGTCTGTACCCTATAGCAGTGTTCAAGGGAGGCTAATTTAAGAAACAAATGTAATACGGACATCTGTGAACTCTTCCTCCATATCCACTGAGTGGCCGTCCAGAAACAGAAATATTAAAAAGAAAAAGAAGATTTAAGAGTCAAACACAGGGCCGGGTGCAGTGGCCCATGCCTGTAATCTCAGCACTTTGGGAGGCCAAGGCGGGCGGATCACATGGGGTCAACAGTTTAAGACCAGCCGATCAACATGGCAAAATCCTGTTTCTACTAAAAATACAAAAATCAGCCAGGCATGGTGGCACATGCCTGTAATCCCAGCTACTAGGGGGGCTGAGGCAAGAGAATTGCTCGAACTGAAAGGCAGAGGTTGCAGTGAGTGGAGGTTGCAGTGAGCCTAGATCATGACACTGCACTTCAATCTGGACGACAGAGCAAGACTCCGTCTCAAAAAAACAAAAACAGGCTAGGCACGGTGGCTCACGCCTGCAATCCCAGCACTTCAGGAGGCCAAGGCGGGTGGATCACAGTGTCAGGAGATCGAGACCATCCTGGTTAACACTGTGAAACCCCGTCTCTACTTAAAATACAAAAAATTTAGCAGGGCGTGGTGCGGGCACCTGTAGTCCCACCTACTCGGGAGGCTGAGGCAGGAGAATGGCGTGAACCCAGTAGGCGGAGCTTTCAGTGAGCCTGGATCGCGCCACTGCACTCCAGCCTGGGTGACAGAGAGAGACTCCATCTCTAAAAAAATAACAACAACCACCACAACAAAAACACAGAAACTCGTGGAACAAGCCCTTGCCCCACTCCATGTCAGCTGTGCTGTGCCACCCAGGAGCATGCCAAGCTCAAAGAGTCATCCACCTGCCTTGCGTAAACGATGTCACTACTCGAATCACAGAGACTGAGATTCCCTAGCCCTCGCCATGTGCATGTCACTCACAAGCAGGCATGAGGACCCCCGCAATTCACAGGGAATCCCTCTGGCCATCCGATGACCATCCATTCATAAATAAAAAGCATTAATTCCTGCTGGGTTGCAGAGGTGTACACATCAATACTTGCTACTGTTCACAAATGTTCCACTTGAGGATGGAGTGACGTTACGGAATTGCCTATTAAAAATAATTCTTCCTTTCCTGAGTGACTGTGAAATGAGCCATTGTGACAAAGTGGGCAAGAACAAAGGGAAACTGAATCCGTGTCCACATTTGATGGTGGCGAGAACAAAAGGAAATTGGGTCCACATCCACATTTGATGATGGGAGAGAACAGGGGGAAACTGGGTCCACATGCACATTTGTTGGTGGGCAAGAACAGAGGGAAACTGAGTCCAAGTCCACATTTGATGGTGGGTGAGAACTGGGGGAAACTGGATCCACGTCCACATTTGATGGTGGGAGAAAACAGGGGGAAACTGGGTCCACGTCCACATTTGATGATTAGCGAGAACAGGGGGAAGCTGGGTCCACGTCCACATTTGGTGGTGGGAGAGAACAGGGGGAAACTGGGTCCACATCCACATTTGATGGTTGGCGAGAACAGGGGGAAGCTAGGTCCATGTCCACATTTGATGGTTGGCGAGAACAGGGGGAAGCTAGGTCCATGTCCACATTTGATGGTTGGTGAGAACAGGGGGAAGCTGGGTCCAAGTCCACATTTGATGGTGGGAGAGAACAGGGGGAAACTGGGTCCACGTCCACATTTGATGGTGGCTTTTAATGCACTGTAGCCTGTGTCCCCTTGACCTTCACGAATTTTCAGGTAGTTAAAAAGCAATTTTTCTTATTGGAAAGGAGAAAACTAAGTGGCTGCAAAATAATATAATTTCCTTAAAGTAAAACAACAGAGAACCAACTTTGCCTTTTTCCACATTACCCAGTAATTCTAAGACTCAGGGTTTTGTCATGTTACAGCAAATGCTGTTCATTAGGGGGAAATCAGAAGTCAGAACAGTGTGTGCTATTCAAATTCTCAATGAATAATGAACTCAAATGGGTTCAGAGTGCTATAAAATGAAATTAATTTATTTTTAGTTTAACCCCAAATCCTCAATCCCTTGCCAAATGATCCTCTATATATCCTACATAAAGGACAGGGTCTTTCTGGCAGAAAACCATTGAAGTTTTTATTTGCAGTAAGAGAAGCATGCCTTCTTATTATGAAACAGGTGCATGGCCCCCTTGCGGGGGGGGTCACCCATCACCCGCATCCCCGTGTGTCACGGTGTTGCCACACACCATTAACGCATCAAAACGGAAAAGGAAATGTAAGCAGTGTTTGCTGTCCAAAGTTCACGTCAACAATTTCTTATTATGAAGGCACTTCTGAACCTTTCCTCCTGCATCTGGGAGCTGCCAGCAACCCAGTTCCAGGAGAGAAAATAGCTCGACACCTCCTGCAGCCCGTGGAGTCCTCTTGTTGGGACAAGGTCCCCCCAGGAGAGAGGAGCCCCCAGCAGGGTCAACACTGGAGGTCCTGGGGGTGGGTGGTGCTGGGCAGGCCACACAGGGAGGGCTGTTCCCTGTTCCCTTCCCCTCAGGAGACAGCTGGCCTGAGGTGACACAGCACCAGATGGGATTTCAGGGTCAGGGACCACGGAGCCCGGGGCTGTGGACCACACCAGCCCACGGCCACTGCATGCCCCAGACCAACACGAGAAGAGCGCAGACCAACAACATCTTCGTCTACGGTAGGTGCCACGGTTCTCGTTCCTAAGAGAGTCCATGGCCACTTCTACCAGTTGCCCTCCACCCTTCCCCTGCCCCAGCTGGTCCCACTGTGACAGCCGTGTCTCTGAGAATGGGGTGTAGAGCCAGGGGGAAAACACAAAATAAACCACCTGCTACTAGAAACGGCCTCGCTGTCCTCAGGGAGCCGGTCCCGGGGCCAGCCTCGCTGGACTCAGGGAGTCGGTTCCAGGACCCCATGGACACCAAATCCAGGCACATTCAAGCCCCACAGGTGGACCTGCCGAACCTGCGTGTACAAAGAGTCGGCCCTCCGACACGCGTTTCACATGGCAGGAACGCTGTATTTTCTGCGTGTACAAAGAATCAGCCCTCCGACATGAGTTTCACGTGGCAGAACACTGTATTTTCTCCCAGAGTTTGGCTGAAAAAATCCACATATAAGTTGACCCGCAAAGCTCAAGCTTGTGTTGTACAAGAGTCAACTGTATGCAATTGACACTGATTCCTACCAACAATATCCAAATCTTAGCATGACCAGCACCATAAACGGAATGAGCAAAATTTAAAAACTAAAGCAGAGTTTTTTCCTGCGAGTTGGCGCACTGCGTATCCCCTGTGGGAAAGATCACGCTGGCTGCTGACCAAACTCTACCGGCCTCTTCCTCCGTCCTGAGGGCATCTTCCTCCATCCTAACAGCAGCCTGGGCTCACCTCAGTCCCAGGGCGGGGAAGGGGGACGCACTGTGCACCCTCCCAGCTCTCCTCCCCTCCTTCCCTCAGGCTGGCCCAAGAGCAGCCTGGACAATCACGTGCTGGGGACACCGAGCTGCCCCTCCTCCGCCCACAGCCTCACGCCACCTGTCTCATCTGTTACTGAGAAACAGAGCTACAGCTGGAGGCGGGAGGCGGGACATGCTGGCATCTACCCATGGCCAGGCCGAGCTGCTCGGATCACTCAAGCTTCACTTTCATCACTTGCTCTACCAAATAAACTAGAATAAAATACCCCACGTCCTCCTTTCCACACGCTCCCAAGCCTCCCATCCCACTTCCCAGCGCTGACCACATAAGAACACTTTGCTCGTCTTTCCAGGTATTTTCTATCCTCCTCAAGCACAGAACCACACTCAGAGTGAATTTTTTTCTTTTTCTTTTTTTCTTTTTTTAACAGAAATGGCACCAGGGCAGATGATGATTTTTTTGTACCATTTCTTTACTTTCTTGGGCATTTTCCACACCAGGATAGATGGGCTCTGCTCTCCTTCCTCCCCGCCCAAAGCTGCCTCACAGCAGCCACACACAGAGCCGTAAACTGTCGCAAGACTGTGGGTGTCTTGGGGTGCCCCACTTCCCCAAAGACCAAGGGGTCACAGATCCACATTGTCCAACAACACTTCAGACATTGCCTCGAGCCAGGGAGCCCTGCTGGCCAGCCCAGGCCAGCCCCAGAATAGAGGTGTGAGGGGTGACATCTGTACTTCTTAAAAAAAAAAAAAAAGGCAGATATTCAGTGCCACATTTAAAATGGTCATGGCAGCCATAGACTAAAGGTGAAGGGATGGAAAAACATATTCCACATTAATGGAAATCAAAAGTGAGCAAGAGTAGCCATATTTATTTCAGACCAATCACAATTTAAGTCAAAAACTGTAAAAAGGAGACCAAAAGGTAATTATATAATAAAGAGATCAACATAGCAAGAGGATATAACAATTACGAGGATATGTGCACCCAACAACAAAGCACTCAGATATATAAAGCAAATATTAGTAGATCTAAATAGAGAGAGAGGTCGGGCGCGGTGCCTCACGCCTGTAATCCCAGCATTTTGTGGGGGGGGATGGAGGCAGGTGGATCACCTGAGGTCAGGAGTTTAAGACCAGCTTGGCCAACATGGTGAAACCCTGTCTCTACTAATACAAAAAATTAGCCCAGCATGGTGGCACATGCCTGTAATCCCAGCTACTTGGGAGGCTGAGGTAGGAGAATCACTTGAACTCGGGAGGTGGAGGTTGCAATGAGTTGAGATGGCACCTCTGCACTCCAGCCTAGGCAAAAAGAGCAAAACTCCGTCTCAAATATATATATATATATATATATATATATATATATATATATATATATATATATATAAACGTATATATATACAGGTGTATATATATAAACGTATATATATATATATATAGAGAGAGAGAGAGAGAGAGAGAGAGACACTAACACAACACAACAATAGTAGGAGCTTCAAAATCCCACTGTCAGCACTGGAGATCATCTAGACAGAAAATAACAACAAAATATCAAATTTAAAGTCCAGTGTAGACCAAATGAACCTAACAGACATTTACAAAACTTTTCATCCAATAGATACAAAATGCACATTCTTCTCCTCAGCACATAGAACATTCTCTACAATCCACCATATGCTAGGCTACAAAAAAGTCTCAATAAAATTTTTTTTTAATTGAAATAACATCTAGGATATTCTCAGACTGTAACAGAGTAAAGCTATAAATCAACAAAAAGGAGCAGACATTTCTCAAAAGAAGACATTTATGCATCCCATAGACACATGAAAAAATGCTCATAATATGGAATGAGACCACCACTTCTCCTGTTGTCTTTCCCAGCTTTTCCCCATCTCCCCTTTTCCCTACTTTATAAGACAGGAGAAGGGGCAGAAAGCAAATCGTTGGAAAGAAACAGAAGTAAGAAAAATAGCTAGACAACCTTGGCACCACCACCTGGCCCTGGTGGTTAAAATAATAATAATAATAATAATATTAACCCCTGACCAAAACTACTAGTGTTATTTATAAATTCCAGATATTGTTTGAGAAAGCACTGTAAAACATTTTGTTCTGTTAGCTGATGCATGTAGCCCCCCGTCACGTTTTGTCTGCAGCTAGTCATGCTACAATCATCACTCGCCATCAGAGAAATGCAAATCAAAACCACAATGAGATACCATCTCACACCAGTTAGAATGGCGATCATTAAAAAGTCAGGAAACAACAAGTGTTGGAGAGGATGTGGAGAAATAGGAACACTTTTACACTGTTGGTGGGACTGTAAACTAGTTCAACCATTGTAGAAGACAGTGTGGTCATTCCTCAAGGATCTAGTTCTAGAAATATCATTTGACCCAGCCATCCCAATACTGGGTATATACTCAAAGGATTATAAATCATGCTGCTATAAAGACACATGCACACGTACGTTTATTGTGGCACTATTCCCAACAGCAAAGACTTGGAACCCACCCAAATGTCCATCAATGACAGACTAGATTAAGAAAATGTGGCACATATACACCATGGTATACTATGCAGCCATAAAAAAGAATGAGTTCATGTCCTTTGTAGGGACATGGATGCAGCCTGAAACCATCATTCTCAGGAAACTATCGCGAGGACAGAAAACCAAACACCGCATGTTCTCACTCATAGGTGGGAAAGGAACGATGAGATCACTTGGACACAGGAAGGGAAATATCACACACCGGGGCCTGTTATGGGGAGGGGAAAGAGGGGAGGGGGGAGAGATAGAATTAGGAGATATACCTAATGTAAACAACGAGTTAATGGGTGCAGCACACCAACTTGGCACATGTATACATACGTAACAAATCTGCACATTGTGCACATGTATCCTAGAACACAAAGTTTAATTTAAAAAAAAATCAACAACAAGGAGAACTTTCAAAACTGTATAAATACATAGGAATTAAACAATATGCCCTTGAATAGCCAATGGGTCAATGCAGAAATTAAGAAGGAAATTTAAAAATTTCTTGAAATAAATGAAAACAGAAACACAACATATCAAAGCTTATGGTATACAGCAAAAGCAGTATTAAGAGGAAAGTTTATAGCAATAAACTTCTACATTTAAAAAACAGATTTAAAATAAACAACCTAACAACGAACTGCAATGAGCTAGAAGAGCAAGAACAAATCAAATCCAAAAGTGGTAGAAGAAAAGAAATAACAATGATCAAAGAGGAGCTAATTAAACTTGAAACTAACAAGTATAAAAGGTGAAGAAAAAAATGTTGGTTTTTTGAAAAGATAAATAAAATAGACAAACCATTAGCTACACTAAGCAAAAAAAAAAAAAAAAAAAAAAAAAGAAAGAAAGAAATCCCAAATAAATAAAATTAGAAACAGAAAAGGAGAATTACAGTTGATACCACAGAAATACAAGGGATCATTACAGACTATTTTGAACAACTGTATGTCAACAGATTGGAAAACCTAGAGGAAATGGATAAATTCCCAGACACGTACAACCTACCAAGATGGAACCAAGAAGAAATGGAAATCCTAAACAGACCAATAATGAGTAACATGTATGACTAAGTAATAATAAAAAGTCTCCCAACAAAGAAAACCCCAGAACTAGGTGACTTCGCAGCTGAATTCTACACATTTTTATTTCAATTCTTCTCAAACTATTCCAAAAATATTGAAGAGGAGGGAATTCTGCCAAGTTCATTCTTCAAGCCAAGCATTGCCCTGATACCAAAATAAGACAAGGACACAATAAAAAGAGAAAACTATAGGTCAATATCCCTGATGAACACGGATGCAAAAATCCTCAACAAAATACTAACAAACTGAATCCAACAGCAAATCAAAAAGATTATACACCATGATCAAGTGGGATTTATCCCAGGATGCAAGGATTGCTCAACAAACACAAATCAATAAACACGCTACATCACATCAACAGAATTAAGGACAAAAACCATAATATCATTTCGATAGAGACAGAAAAAGCATTTGATAAAATTCAACGCTGCTTCATGATAGAAAGTCTCGACAAACGAGGCACTGAAGGAAACATACCTCAACACAATAAAGGCCATATGTGACAAACCCACATCTAACATAAAGGTGAATGGGGAAACCCTAAGAGCTTTTTCTCTGAGATCTGTAACAAGACAAGGACGCCCACTTGTGCCACTCCTATTCAACACAGCACTGAACGTCCTAGTCAAGAGCAGTCAGGCAAGAGAAAGAAATCAAGAGCACCCAGAGTGAAAAGGAAGCACTCTAATTGTCTGTTTGCAGACAATATGCTCTTATATATTAAAAAAAAAAAAAAAGACTCCAGCAAAAATCTCTTTGAACTGATAAACAAATTCAGTAAAGTTACAGAATACAAAATCAACGTATAAAAATCAGTAGCATTTCTATAGACCAACAATGAGCCAGTGAAAAAAGAAATCAAGAAGGCAATCTCATTTAGCTACAAAAATATAAAATAAAAATAGCAATACCTCAGAAGAAATTTAACCAAGAAGGTTAAAGATCTCTATGAGGAAAATGATATTCTACCCTCTGAAGGTAGAACAGTGGATTCTAGAGACAGGAAAGGGCGGCGGGAAGGCAGAAAGGGAGAGGTTGGCTAATGGATACAAAATTACATCTAGATAGTAAAAATAAGGGTTAGTGTGCTATAGCCTTGTAGGGTGACTATAGTTTACAATTTATTGTATATTTTCAAGCAGCTAGAAGAGAGGATTTTAAATATTCCCAGCATTAAGAAATGACAAATGTTTGAGGTGATGGACATGCTAATTACCCTGATTTGCTATTTACACATGATAAACATGTATTGAAATATCACATTGTATCCCACGCATATATACTATAATGTGTCCATTAAAAATAATAATTGTTAAAAACCCAAGGGCCATTTCTGATTTGTCCTATGTCAATGTTGTGGTCCATTGGTGGAGACCCAGCCATTTGCAAGTAGGGCTATAGTCACTTGAGCTGAAAGCAAATGAATCGTCACAAAAACTACCACTGGCACCAAGTCTTCTTTCCAGAATTTCCTGGCCACAGCACTGCCACAGTCACTGTGGGCAGGAAAGGCACACTAGCAACCAAGTTTCAACCCCAGTACAGTTGATGCTTTTATTTCTCTGGTTTGGAATAAGTGTGTGTTCATAACTTACGTTTACTCCAACTGTCCCCTTGCTTAAATAGCTCCTTAAGGATAACTTCCTCTTACTAAATTCCAACAGCTTCTGAGCATCCATTATATTCGCCAAAGTAAATAAAAAGAGAAAATGTGTTGAAAGCCTGATAACGTTCACTTAAGAATCCAGCATGATGTACCACTTGAAATGGTCACTTCACCTTGTTCCTTTACATGACTTTTAAAGTAGCCCCAGTTATTATACATAATTGGAGCCATAATTTCTGCAATACCATTAGGTCCACAAATGGAGGGGCCATGGGACTTCAAAGTCTGTCTCTGATTTTTTTTTTTTTAAAGGAAAGCTCATGAGAGTAGGTAATGAAAATAAATATTCACACAACTCGGAACAGAGGATGGTGGAACATAAAGCTCCAGCCTGGCACAGGTGTCCAGCCAGTGAGGGTGGGGACACAAGACTCATACGGTCTCCACAATCCCTCAGAAGTGCCACAGACAGGTGGGTGGCCTGAGACAGAGCCAGACTCCGAATTCCAGGAGCTGTCTGGCTCATGTGCACCGCATGTGGTCCACAGTGCACGAGGATGCCCAACATCACCAGTCCCGGTGCAGAGCACAAGAATGCCCATGGCATAAGCCCCCGCTGCACAGCATAGCCCGAAGGTGCCAACCCAGCCTCCTACACACACTGGCCACCAAGGCACTGCCCTCCAGGAAGGAGGACCCCAGAGGTCGTGGCAGGGTGAGGTTCTGCTCTTCATCATCCCCGAGCAGAGGGGAAATCCCAGCAGACATTTGGGGAGCCTCTACAGGTGGCTCTGGGACTCTGAGTGGAGGTTCAAAGATGTCCCTAGATACGCCAGACTCAAACCTAAAACAGGCCATTCTTCCAGATATGCCCAGACTGGAACCTATACAGGCCATCCTTCCTAGCTTTCCTCTGGAAAAGCAGGCTTAAAAGAGTATCGACTAAAAGGGGCCACCAGCAAGACAGAAGTTCTATCTTTAAAAAAAGAAAGATTTTTTTTTTTTTAAAAAAGAGGCACTGAGGCTCTGACCCATCTGAGCACAGAGTACATGCTCAGCAGCATCTGTCAGATGCAAGCACACACGTGCTCTCCATACCCTGTGCTCCCGGCACCTGTGCTCCCCGCACCCATGCTCCCCACACCTGTGCTCCAGGCACCAGTGCTCCCCACACTCGTACTCCCCACACTCGTGCTCCCCGCACCCGTCCTCCGCACGATCATGCTCCCCATACCTATCTGTGCTCCCCATGCCTATGCTCCCTGCACCCCTGCTCCCCGCACTGTGCTCCCTGCGCCCATGTCTGCTCCTCGAGCTCTCTTCCACTGATTTCCTCTGTACATCCCTCTTGATAGTCACTGTCACCTCGAATCACCTGGCTAAATGGAGGTAAAGAACAAGTCTAAAGTAGCACATTGGAGGACAGAGTGGAAGTGGCTATTTACCAAGCAGGGCTATGAGATGAGTGCATCTGATCCCCATTAATCCTGACGGTCAGTTGATTAGCCCTGTTCAACAGCTGGGGACACTGAGGTGTGGAAGGACGGGCTTGCTTACCCTGGACGATGCTGACAGTGTGGGCCCAGCCCGGTCCCACAGCCACCAGAAGGAGGCTCCTCAGTGGGCAGGCGCGGAGGTGCAGCCCAGAGAACGCTTGGGACCCTGGCACAGACTCCTCAGGAAGGAAACAGAGAAAGGCCTACAGAGACTTAAGCAGCACAGAAGAAGGTCACCCACAAGTTAAAAATAGATGTTTGTGCTTTACCGTCCCAGCGTGCTAAAAATCCAACCTACTCACAACTACGGCCTGACGTGAGCCCCGCCTCCTGCAGCACTGGGCTAAGCGAGAGAGGTACCTGCCCCTCTCCTGACAATAGCAGACTCGGCAGCTATTCTTCATTGTACTTGACACCCTTCCGTGAGGATTAAGCTCCACACTGTCGACACTGGCTAAGTTTAATCCCGACACAGCTAACCGTCTAGATCTGCAGCGAACCAACAACTTACTTTGGATGAGTCTGCCACTGAAAAAGACCCTGAATCTCCCAGCAAAGTGTAGTGACACGACTTATCTTTCTGTTTTCATTTCAGGTACACTGGCCCATAGGGTCTAATTTACCTGCTGATAATGCCTTAAAAAGACCACCAGGGGGCCCCACACCATTTTCAGCTTTAGAGGGATGTGAATTTCCCTTTGATGAGAAAGGTGATGGGGAAATAAAACAAGGATCCAAAGCAGATGCCTGTGTGTTTCCTGGGAGTGATAAAGTCAGGAACTGCCTCTCTGTGTCAGGCGAGGGAGTAACAGAGACAATGGCACCAACTCCTGAGACAGAGGACCTGATGCATGGTGCAGCCACCACCTGTGGCCAGGGAAATTCCAGGGAATGCAGACCCCAGTTGCATGGAACAGCCACCATCTGCGACCACAGAAATTCCAGGGAATGCAAACCCTCAGTCACATGGTACAGCCACCATCTGCAGCCACAGCAATTCCAGGGAACGCAGACCCTCAGACACATGGTACAGCCACCATCTATGGCCACGGAAATTCCGAGGAATGCAGACCCCATTTGCATGGTGCAGCCACAGCCTGCAGCCACAGAAATTCTAGGGAATGCAGACCCCAGTCGCATGGTACAGCCACCACATATGGCCATGGAAATTCCAGGGAACACAGAGCCTCATTCCCATGGTACAGCCACCACCTATGGCCAAAGAAATTCCAGGGAATGCAGGCCCCAGTCACATGGTACAGTCACCACCTGTGGTCACAGAAATTCCAGAGAACATAGACACCAGTCGCATGGTGCAGCCACCACCTGTGGCCATGGAAATTCTGGGGAATGCAGGCCCCAGTCTCTAAAGTATGAACTTCACTGCAGTGAATGTGGAAGAGTTTCTCTCTGTGCAGAGCTCAGTATCCAGAAGGGAAGTCGGCCCTAGGAATGCCTTCCTCCTCTTCAGAGCTCAGGGCCCAGGGCTGACGCCCTTGGGAGGGGTCCTTGTTCAGCAATTGTGCCTGTGGAGGGTCCCCCAACACTCACCGTGCACCTCCTAGGAGCGGAGGCTACAACAGGGAGCCAGAGATCAAGCTCTGCTCAGACAATAGTGAGCTGATGGCCTTCCACTCTAAGTTCCAACTGCACGGAGTGTGTATTCCATGAATGCTTGTTAAATGAATGATTCATATAATAAGATCATCTGTGCTGACCTTTGCTGGTCTGCTGACTGTGAGCTTCAGAGCATAGACCTCATTCCTGGAGCAGTCAGCTCTTCCCGGAGAGACGGCCGCTGGAGGACAAAGCCCAGGGGTTCTGTCCTGCAGTAACGCACTCGGGACTCTGCGCTGGGCACGCTGGGGGCCTCTCCAGCAGAAGATCCCCAGCCCTGACCTTGCAATACCAGTGAACCCCAGGGGAGTCTCAAGTGCTCAAAATCAAGTACATGTCCATTGTGATTTAACATATCAATTTTAGAAGAAAGGGCAGATTGCCACCTCCCTCCTCAAACTAGGGACTATAAATCGATCCACGGCCCTAACTGAGGCTCTGCCTTAAATCCTGCTAAAACTATTAGCCAAACACTCAAATTTACATTAGTGTTAAGGGAAAAAAAACCTAAACCAAACACCTGTAAGAAACGGTCAAGTAACCTGTGATAAATCAACCCAAAGATTAAACATTAAAACAATGAAGTAGCAAGATATTAAAAGAATATAAACTTTATGTACATCATGGCCCAAGGTTCTAAAATTACACAGAGACAAAGACTGGAATGGAAGAGGGATATGTTTACAGATACATTTTTTATTTTTTTAATTTTTAATATTACTTCTCTAATGTATGATTTGACTAACCAAATAATTCAGCAAAAAATAAAAAAACAATTATGCCTATAGAGAAATATGTAAACAATCCTTCTCCCTGATGCCAATGGAATTAGTTTGGGTCTGGCCCACAGTCTTCAATCTTTTAATTAAGACCCAAAAACCATCTTTCAAGCTGTTAGAAAAAAAAAAAAAAAAAGATTTAAAACCAGGAGCCCGGAAGAAAAGGACTAGCTATGTATCACAGCGTCTCTCCACGCCTCTCCACCCCGGACAGTGCTCCCTCTTTCCCCATTTTCATACCTACAGCACAAAACTCTTAGTAAAGAACTATCTCAATTCATGAGTCGCTGCCAAACACACCCTGCAGCCCCAAAACGAAGCGGCAACCCTCAGTGAAGGAAGAATGAGAGGCTGCTGGTTGTAATTTTAAATCTCACACCTCAATGTCTTAGCACTTTCCTGCTTTGTTGGTTGCAAGGGCTTATTAAAATTAACCTCCACCCCCACCCCCCCACCCCGGATATTGAAGAAAGAAAGCAGGACGGTTGTGCAGGCTTCGAAGAGGCAGATCCGCGGCCACCTCTGTCTTTCTACCCACAGCAGCCGGGTTTACCAATTAGTCTCCCTTAAAGGATAATTTATGCTCATCGCGAACAAATGGATGCAATTGCTTCTTTTGAGATACAGCAAGTTTTGGGCCCTCAGCAGAAAGAAAAGAAAGAAAGAAAAAAAAAAAACACGGCACACAATAGTCATAACCTCTGCGTGGCACACACACAGAAGGAAAATTAAAGCCCTGGAGGCGGAGGCGTTCGGAAAGGGAAGGTGGAAGCAGGAAGGACACCCATGGGATAGAGTAGTCAGAAACCGACCACGTCACCAAAGGGCGCCTTAGACGTTCCAGAGGACAAAATGCCCCTCTTTCTAGGGTAAACACCCATTTGCCAAACTCAGCCAGTGACGGCAAGCAGGAGTTTGTTTTTTTTTTTTTTGTTTTTTTTTTTTAAGGCGTCTGAGTAATGATGAGAAGACCAAGAAATGAGCTTAATAATGGGACTGACACTCAGCTGATGTGCACAGCATCAAAACCCAGGTTCCTCAACGCGCTCCCTCTGCAGTTCAGGACAGCACTACAACTCACCCCATCAATCACTGCTTTAAAAACACTTCTAAAAAAAGAGACGACCCATTTGAAAGCAGCCGGAGGAGGAAGACAGAGAGTGACTCACAGAATCCAACCGCTTGTAGCCTCGGAACCATAACAAGAATATGAAACTAGCGGGTCCAAGTGTGAGGCAGAATAGAGACGCCGTCACGGCTCTCAGGAGGCTGAGCGGGAAGCGCATGGCTCAGGCCCCGCAACGCCCTAATGGCGCCTGGAGCAGCCCACAGGCCTGTGTCCTTCGTGTGGGTTCACCTTCCTAGTTTCCTGGGTAAATTCAATGTACAGCATTTATTCGCCAAGAAAAGAACATTCAAATCAAACTACTGTCATAATTCTGAAGGACTCTTAACACTCCAGTCCACACGTTCAAAAGCCCACAAATATCAGTGCTGCCACTGTGCAGGTAACAATGTTTTGGATGCATCATGCACGTAACCAGTAACGATGTTTTCATGTTTTCCGTAGCCATCTCATTCAGGATACTTAAATGATCTGTGACGACTTGATACTTAGTTATCTGTGACTTTCAGATGGATTTAAAAAGGCTACCTGGCCAAGAAAGCCTCGCCCTCCTGTACCCGGGCACCGGCGCCCTTACGTGTACCCGGGGCCTGGGGAGCGCACTCTCCACCACCTCCCGCTCTTCAATGTTAAATGTCCTCCCGCGTCGTGGGCCCAGGCTCGGGCCCCTCCTGGAGAGCCGTTTCCACATTGCAGGGCAGGGGAAGCCCAGAGCCCGCGCCGCGGCGCCGCTGACGTCCGGGAGTCCCCGCTTCCTGGTCCTTCCCGTCCCCGGAGGCTGGAGGGGAGGGCCTGGGACCCATTTTAGTTTTCGGTTTTGTCACGAGCCAGGAGGCGACAGCACATGCGAGCGCAGGAAACCCTTTTTTAAATCTTCCAACAGAAACGCGAGGGGCTGCCAGACCGCCTCGGAGACGCCAGGCGGGAACCCAGAGCACCCGCGCCGCATCCCGCATTGCAGCAGCCGGGACCCCGCCCACGCCGCGCGGGGCTCAAGGTGACAGGAGGCCCGCGGGGACCCGGCCGGCCGTTTCTTCCTCGACATGCTGGGGGGTGGCGCGGGGCGGAGTTAGGGGGCGAGGGTCCACTTAGGAAGTGATCGCGCTGTACCCACGCTTCGGAGGTGAAGCCCGGCCCCGTCCTACAGCTCAGAGGCAGAACGACCCCCGAGGGTGCTCCAGGCGACCCCGTCTGCCAGGCTCAATTTAAAACATAAACCGGATGGGGTGGAAAGCTCACTATCTTCCGGATGGAGGTTCTTACCGCCATATCCCTTCCTCCTCCGCCCCACCCGGCAAGGACCCCCGGGCTGCCTTGCCGGCTCACGCCGCCCCACAGGTACCCCTGCCGCTCCCGGGCACGGGCTTCTCCCCAGTTCTCCCCCATCGCTTCCCCGCTCTTCTCCCCGGTTCTTCCCATCGTTTCCCCACCTTTCCCCGGCTCCTCCCATCGCTTCCCCCCTCTTCTGCCTCGTCCCTCCCTCCCCTTCGCCCTGTTCCCCTCTCTGCGTCCGTCCCTCCCTCGCCGCCAGGAGGGGGCGCGTACCTTGGGCATCCCCCCCGCTGGTCAGCACGCCGATGGCCTTGCCGGCCCCGGAGAGGTGCTCCAGGAACTTCCGCAAGGTGCCCTTGGGAGCCCGGGAGTCGTCGGCGTCCAAGGAGAGGAGGCTGAGGGGAGCCGCTAGTCCGGGTGCGCAGCAGGCAATGGAGACCCTGCCTCTGCGCGCCCGACTCGGAAACGCTGCCCCTCCCGCGCCCCCGCCCGGCCCCAGCGCCAAAGGGCGATGACTGGCGGGGCCCACGCACGGGAGGGGCTGCTCGGGTGGGGGCGCGGCTAGGGGCAGGGGCAGGAAAAGGGGCAGAGAAAGGGGCAGGGGCTGGCCGGGGGCGGGTGTGGGCAGGAGGACCTACGCGACGGTCGTCGTAGGTGGGGGCCACGCTAGCGGTGGGTGAGGTCGCGGAGGCGGGGGGTAGCGCCACAGGTGGGCGGGGTCCCTGCCGGTGGGGTCGCGTTGCTGCTGCGCCAGCCTCGCGGGTGGGTTGGAGGACTCTGGTTGGGGCCTTTAGAGGTGCCCGGAGACCCAGGAGATGGGGACCACCTGCCCAGCTATATTCCCTCTGGGTGCACCTGAACTAGCAGGATCCTGCAGCATGTGCCTATACTGACAGCTGCTGCATCACCTCCTGCTGTAAAAGCCCCCTTTCAGAGGTAACAGGACAATGGGGCAGGTTTTTTTCCTGGAGAAGTAAAGAACCTGAGAAATCCAGAGCTTTGAGAAATCCAGGGGATTAGCAACACAAGTGACAAAGAAAAGGAGGCTGTGACATCTACACGACATGACATTTGGCAGCCCGAGAGTGTACTGGTATTCCCAGAACCACCTCGCACTGCATGGCATTTGACATGTTTCCCATGCTTGTTACCTTCGGAGGACACATTCAGGTAACCTTGACTTGCTAGGTTGCAGGTGGAGAGAGACTCCTGGAGACCACCAGGTGGCGCCAAGCCTCCGTTATCTCCTGCTTGCAGCACTTCTGCATGAAGCTAACGTATCCAAATGTGCGTAAGATTTACAAACAGCAGACAAGCTCCATGACATCTTCTGACAGGGAAGCTGTGCCATGTCAGGGGTTGGGACAGCAGCAGCAAGGGAGATCAGCACGAGGCCTGGGGAGACGCAGCCGGGAAATCTCGGTGTGTGTAGCCCTAGGGTCTGAGGCCTCCAACTGTCCATGTGGCTCCCACAGCTCAAGTCCAGCGTGTGGTCATGACCCGGGGCAGGGCCACTCACAGAGTACAGTTCATGTCAAATGTGATGGGGGCGCTGAATGATCCATCAACATACCGGAAGATAATCACCAGAACTCACGTGCAGAAGGCATGGATCAGACCACTCCCAGTAATACGCACGCCCTCACCACCCTGCAGCTGCCTCCTCCCTCCCCCACACACAGCAGCCTCCTGGGACAACATCTTACTTCCACCTTGCAGTTGCCTCCCATCCCACCACCCCACCCACAGTGGCCTCCTACGACAACATCCTACTTCCGCCCTGCAGCTGCCTCCCATCCCCAACACATAGCAGCCTCCTGGGACAGCATCCTACTTGCCGGCCACAGCCTAGAGCCCCCAAAGCATGGAGGGGCTTAGCGAGCCACACAGCATTCCCCATTCACATCTGGGAAGTCAGCCCCTCACTGAAGTGGGTCCTGCACCCGCCAGCTGTGCACGATCAGAGGTGTGAGGTTATGGACCTGGTCACCCACTGTGCAGAGAGGCATGAGGTCATGGACCTGGTCACTTGTTGTGCACGATCAGAGGTGTGCAAGGTTCCAGACCTGGTCACCCACTATACACAGAGGTGTGAGGTTATGGACCTGGTCACCCGCTGTGTACGAATAGAGGTGTGTGTGATTAGCGACCTGGTCACCAGCTGTGCACAATCAGAGCCATGCGAGGTTACAGACCTGGTCACCAGCACCCAATCAGAAGCTTTTGAGGTTAGAGACCTGTTCACTTGCTGTGCACAGAAGTGTGAGGTTATGGACCTGGTCACCCGCTGTGCATGATCAGAGGTGTGCGAGGTTAGGGACCTGGTTGCCTGCTGTGTCCAATCAGAGCCAGGCAAGGTTATAGACCTAGTCACCAGCTGCACCTAATCAGAAACTTTCAAGGTTACAGACCTGGTCACCCACTGTGCAGGATCAGAGGTGTGCGAGGTTAGGGACCGTGTGTGTGGTGATGGACCTGATCACTAGCCAAGACACCTGACGTTTCCAGTGTCATCCCGGCTTCTTTCAAAACTTGAAAAGTCTTCAGATATTTCTCAAAAGCTCGTCAATCCTTGAAAACGATATGCGTGCGCACAGGTGAGTTTGTTGCTGCACATTCCTTTCAGTACCGATGACTGAAGATTGAAGGTTAGAGCATTCCAGACCCGTGCCCATGTCCCATCCCATCTGCGAAAACTTCAGCACAAACATCCCCCTCTCTGAAGCTCCCTGAACCCCGTGGCAGGCCTGGGACTCAGGTCCAGTGTCCTGTCAGTTACACTGAACAAAATGTAATTCAACACTGGCCATGGGCCCTACGCTTTAAACATCTAAAAACCACATAGGAACCTCCCAAAGAACTACAATCTATGAAAGCTTTCATGGCTAGTATTTTAGGAAGACTGACCAGTCTTGACCTAAATCAAAGCCGACACTACCCAAATTAACTCTGACCCCAGCTTCGTGCAAAAGCAGCCATCACCTGGCCATAGGAGTGACCAGCAGCCTCGGCACAGGCAGGACCAGCGCCACTCCCTCCTTGCACCTTAAGCGGGCTTCTGAGCTGCTGTCCATGACCAGTGATGGTGATGCCCAGAGCAGCTTTCCAGGAACGCAGTAAACCTTTCAGGTCCTCACCTCATGAGGATGGCCATGTATAAATCAACCACCTTTGTTACTGCCCTGTCATTCCCAAAGAGGGGATGGGTTAAACTTCTTCCTCCTCCACATGCCCAAGACAAGGCACACCTGCCCCAGCATGAGGCTCATCTACTTAATCCTGGGAAACTCACACAACCCACAATCAGAGGCCGCTCACAATCAGAGGCCACAATCAGAAACTGAGCACAATCAGAGATCACACACAATCAGAGGCTGCACAGAGACCACACACAATCAGAGACCACACAGAGGCCAGAGGCCACAATCAGAGACTGAGCACAATCAGAGACTGAGCACAATCAGACGCCACACAGAGGCCACACACAATCAGACGCCACACAGAGGCCACACACAATCAGAGATCACACAGAGGCCACAGAGGCCACACAGAGGCCAAAGGCCACAATCAGAAACTGTACACAATCAGAGGCTGTGCACAATCAGAGGCCACGCACAATCTCTGCAACCTCATCAGAAACTGTTTCTGACCATTCACCTGAGGCCACCAAGTTTAAATGAGAGGCCCAGGTTTTAAAAGACAGGAGAAGTTCTCTGAAGGCAGACTCCGTGCATTCCACCATCAGTACCATTTGTGCCTGTCACGGTCAGGAAGAACCGCAACCACGTCTCAGTGCCCTTGCAGTGCAGGGCGCTGCGTTTCTCCCCCTTTCCAAACCCACGGCGGCTCCTGGCGACCCAGCGCCTCTGCTCAGCCACGTGCCCCCAAGGCCTTCCTCCCTCACCCCACAGGGGAGCTCCTGCAGCTGGGCTATCTGGCTCGTCACTCCGATTCAGTCACTTACACCCTCCTTCCAGGCTGAAAATCTCTTCTGAAAATATCCAAATCTTACCCACGTCAGGCTCCATCTTTTCCCCAGAGCTCCTCACCCCCTCCAGAACAGCAACTCTGGTGCCCGTGCAGCCGGGGCCTGGGGGCGGATCCGTGGGCTCAGAGCGCCCAGCCCCTCAGCCCCTCTGTGTGTCCCCTTCCTCCCTGCTCCCTGGCGTTAATGCCCTCCGTCTTCGATTTCCTGATAGGCAAAAGGGGGTTAATTCTAAGAGTGCTAACCGAACTGGGTCACTTAACACCATGTCCGGCCCAGAATACCCCTTGATCAATGACAGGTATTGCTGCGCTGTTACCATTGCGCTGGTTCCAGTTTTCCTGTGAGCCCTTTAGGCTCTTTGCAGTAAAGGCTACTCAATGGTCCTGTCCAAGCCTGTCTGTGGCAGATGGACAGGTGAGTGGCCGATGCACACGTGTGATGCTGAATGGGATCGTGCAAAGCTGGCCCCGCGTGTTTTGGTCAACGTAAGAAAAAAGCCGCCCATGCTTGCTTGCTGCCGCCCTGCGGTGTCCAGAAGGAGCCGCTTAAAGGCAACTTCGCCGCACCTACCTTCTTGGAAGGACAGGGCAAGACCAGATTGGCTGGAGCTGGAAAGTTGTGCGCTACAGATCAGGGCTGCTTGACCCAGGGAAGGCATCACTCGAAATACGTGCTGGAGGGGGGCCAATCCAACCCGACCATCCATCTCCAGAATCAGCCACGGGGCTCCTCTTGATATGTCATCCTGATCACCCCTCACAGAGCAAATGAGCCTTTGACTTTAGCCTGACCTAGGTACAACACCGACTCCCACCTCCCACGTCCTGAACCAGCCTGTCCCGGGGATTGCTGTGGACATAGAGGAGCAGGCCCATGACATCTAGTGGCATGTCCTGGCAAGGACACTCACCATGCTTGACCATAAAACTCGGGTCAACTGGTTTTTCGGAGGGACTGGAATTTACTTGTGGCACGCATGGATACTGATTGACCCAGGGAGGGGCAAGGAGGAGGCTGATGGAAAACCCATCGTGACTGCGCCAGGCATTCCCGCACACACCGACATCTTCAGACTGGGGCGGTGCCCTTGTCTTACAATCAAACCGAAGCCCAGAGAAACTAGGGAGCTTGTCCAAGACCAGCAACAGGTATGTGGACAGCTGGGATTCAACTAAGTCCTTCCCTGGATCCATCCGCGCTGCTCCCCGCCCCCACTCCCACCACCTCGCCATGGCCCCCGATAGACACAGCAGGTCTGAACATCAGGCACCCCGAACGCAGAGTACGGAGCAGAGCCGGCTTCCGCAGTGGGAACTCACACACATCCCACTCCCCTTCTTGCCGAATGCCCCGGGACTCTGTGCGGTATGGTCTGCAGATGTGGCCTCACTCTGCGCTAGGAGATCTGGGTGGCAGGCAGCGTTTTGCAGAGTGCTCCTCCAGACGGGGCTCGTCGGCTGATCCATGAGACACGGGACACCTGAGAGAAGAGCCGACAAACCCCACAAAGTCGCTCCCAACCTGGAGAGGACAGGGTCAAGGCGGGGCTCCTCGCAGTCCACGCTTCAGACAGGTCTTCCTGCAAACTGTGGAGCTTGTCAGGCGCGAGGAAGTTTCCCAGGGCAGGAGCTCTAAGTTACACAGCAAAAGAGACACAGGCGATGCAGCAGGGCGTACTTCAGCCCAGGGCTCAGGAACCACGGGGTGCAGCGCGGCCTGCAGCAAACCAGACACATCAGAAGCCAAGGTCCCACCTTTTACATTCAGTGACGTTGAACAGAGGGAGTTATCTGTAACAATCGTCTTCCTGGGGGAACCGTACAGCACGCATGACCACCGACACTGACCACGAGTCCTTCCTAGGTCCTTGGGGCTACCCCACTTTACACGCACGGTTCCATGCACAAATCTATGCGGGGCAGTTTTTAGCCCCAGCTTGGAGATGAGGAAAGCGCTGCTGGAAAAGTCAAGCGAGAAAATCAGACTTAAGCACACCTGCCATCTCCAAGACCCCTACTACTCTATGTGCCAGGGTCTCAAGGGTTGGGTGTGTGACATTTTAAGTGATTAATCATAGGCAGTTTTCTTCTCTCCTACACCTGTTTAGCCTGAACGTGCACGTACATGCTCTGCTGCAGGTGCACTGCCGTATGTGGACCAGCAACGCTCTTTTCTGCCTCGGGGTCTTGTCACCACCTTCCGGAAAGCTCTCGCCTGCTTTACAGCCATGCCAGGGAGGCCTGGTCAGCCGCACAGTCAAATTCCTGCAGTGTCAGAGCTAAGTGCTGGCTGAGGCTTTAACAGCGAAGACAGCGGAGTAATGGGGATAAACTGAACAAAACTGTATTGTAACACAGATGGAAGTCTAGAAGCAAAAGAAGCTGACACCCCTAAGAGAGCAGGCAACTGTCTCTTACTATGATGTTAATAGCAGCTTGCTGTTTCTAGTGCCTCCATGTGCCAGGGTTTCCAGTCAGCGTTTGTGTTTATCTGCTCCTGGGCTACCTGATCAAACCTCTGCAGAGATCAGGGATATCTAAATTGACCAAGTATCTGCAGGCTGGCTGCTCAGAGGCCGTGGTGTGGAACGGCCAGGACATCACTTAGTCACACGGGGCACAAGCACATCACTTGCCACTCCTGTCTTTCTATTTCATCAAACCCTCTTTTCTCCTGAATATTGACCATAGCAAAGTCATTAGCCTTCGAGATGCATTTGAAACATCAACTTGCTTTGTTCAAGAGGTTTAAGACGCACTTAAGTCTTTCTTGCCATGCTCAACACACATGGCCGGCCGTTTCTGAAGTCAGTGTTTCTGGAACAAAAGCCTTGGCCTGCCCCAGTGAACATTCACACTCAGCACACTGTCGTGAGGCTGCTTGGCCAACTAGCAGGGGGTAGGACAGAGCCGCAGGTGCCACGTGGGGTCCCTGTAAACCCGCCTCACTCCCTCAATCAAGAGGGGTGCCTCCTGCCAATCCAGCGCCTTCCTCTAAGGGGAAGAGGCCTCTTCAGCTGCCACCACACTGATTTCAGGCGGCTCAGCCAATGGGGCGACAGATTCAACACAGTCCCATGTTGTTAAAGGAAAACTTGTGTTACCAGGCAACCTTAGGGTCAGATTCAACGGAAAATAACCAACAACATTACTTCCAAACCAACATGCTACCAGTGCCTTATCCTTCAATGCTGCTTAAACACGGAAAAGTATGAGGAAAAAATAGCATGGTACTTACTTCTTAAAAAATAACACCCCTTCCAGGTTCATTTTACCCATATCAGAAAGACTTAGAACTGTGGATTCCCTACAGAAACGTGGAGTGGGGGTGGATCCCCACGCTGACCCAGCCTGACCCCAGGTCAGTCACCCCACCACCACGGGGTTCACACCTCTCCAGGCTCTGTCACCTCATCAAGGAAAGGTGGCCTCTCTAAGCTCTCTTCGCAGGAAGCACCCGAATGGGAGCTAGAGACACAGACACACCCACAACTGCTTTGAAATCCTGAACATATTTAAGGACTTCATTATTAGTCTTTTAAAAAGAACAAAGTGAGCCTGGTTTTAACCTCTCTGCCACAATAACACCGTGTACATCTGTCTTTTACTGTTTGTTCCTTCTCCAGCAGCTGCTGCCTAGCTGGCCGACTGCAGAAGAAGAGCCTCTGGTACTCCCAGGAGGCCCTCGGTAAAAGCGTGAACACCACGATCACGTCTCAGGACGCCGCACACGTTAGAGTCGCCCACAGACCGCCATTCCCAGTGCCTAGAAGGCACTGAACGGGCCTCCTGCTCTTTGTAAATGTCAACCTTCCTAAGCTACGTTGTCTTGAAAATTTTTAACTGCAGTCCACACATACTACTTTGTGTCTTGTTTTTATCCTAGAGGAATATTTTTATGGAAAATTAAGCTTGCAAGGTTGAAGGGTTTTCTGAAAGTCGACTCCTAATCCTAGAAGGAAAAAAAAAAAATGGGCCAGATGTGGTGCTCACGCCTGTAATCACAGCAGTTTGGGAAGTTGAGGCCGGCAGATTGCTTGAGCCCAGGAACTCGAGACCAGCCTGGAAAACATGGCAAAAGTCTGTCTCTATTGAAAAAAAAAAAAAAAAAACTGGGCGTGGTAACATGTGTCTAGTCCCAGCTACTCAGGAAGCTGAGGTGGGAGGATCACCTGAGCCCAGGAGGTGAAGGCTGCAGTCAGCCAAGATTTGCATTACTGCACTGCAGCTTGGGCGACAGAGTGAGACACCGTCTCAAAAAAACAAAAAGCAAAAACAACTGTATAAATCATTACAGAAGGGAGCTGGCCGGGCGTGGTGGCTCATGCTTGTAATCCCAGCACTTTGGGAGGGCGGGGTGGGCAGATCTCCTGAGGTCAGGAGTTTGAGGCCAGCCTGGCCAATATGGCAAGACCCCATCTCTAATAAAAATATAAAAATTAGCGAGGCATGGTGGTGGGTGCCTGTAATCCCAGCTACTGGGGAGGCTGAGGCAGGAGAATCACTTCAACCCGGGAGGCGGAAGTTGCAATGGGCCGAGATTGTGCCACTGCACTCCAGCCTGGGCAACAAGAGCGAGAGTCCACTTGAAAACAAAGTAGAAGTAAAAATGAAGGGAGCTAATCTTTTTCATTTAAGGGAAGGGAGAAGAACATTCAGCATTTATACCTCTCATGCACACATCTGCAGTGGTGCCCTAAAGTATTCAAGATATACACATTCCTACAAATATAGCTCAAAACTACTCACAAAGTTACATGCTAAAAGCACATGCATTGTAAGAATGCTACATTATATTTTTTGAGCATCTGTATCCAATATTTTAGCATACTGGCAGTTTTCCCTTCAGGTGCTGTATGCCTAAATTATTACATGTTTAGTCATTCATTTTAGAATTTATGACTTGCTTTAGACAAAACATATATTTAAACATAAGCTACTAAATTAATGACTTAGGGGAAAAGTTACTAAGTTAACTTGGAAGTTAAACTTTGCAAACTGAATGTGTTGGACCTCATGCAAGCTAGATGATCAGTTTTTAAAATTGTTTGTTGTGTGTTTCCCTCGAGGATGGAAATCTCTTTACTCTCATCCACTGTGCACACTGCAGCCCCGCCTCTCCTCCACCGCGCCACACTGCAGCCTGCAATTCACCCTGTACCACGCTTTCCACACCTTACCTGAAAGTCTCTAAGTATAACCAAGAAGGAAATGAAAAGCAGATAAATGACCTCCACCCCCACATCCAGCATGCAAATGTTAAACATTCATCAAAGTAAAACCAAAAACCCACGTTAGCTCACGAGTGTAACTGGGAGAGTTATGTGCATGGCAATTTTAAAAGTCTAGTTAAGTAAAAACCTAATTGAGACTCTCAAGAAATACAAAGTTTTTACAAAAAGACATCTGCAAACATTGACAGTGAGGAGAGGACTTCACTCTGCATCCAGCCTGTCCTGGAAGCCACGGCCAAATGCCAGGTTATATGGATCCGAAAAGCAGAAAAAAACAAGTGTTGAAATGTGTACAGTCTCAGCAATGTACAAATTTGATGTAGGATGCTCAGAAACCTTGAATTTCTAATCAGAAAACAGCAATATGAACAAGTTTCCCAGCAGTGCCCACCTTCTGCCTATGGCACGTGTAACAGAAACGCTGGCCACCGCCCGGCGGGGACAGAGGCTTCCCGGTCACATTCGCTCTGGCAGCCGCACAGCTGGCCCCGCCACAAACACCTAATACTGAAGAACCACTGCTCCCTGGGCTTTCCTCACTCTAGCCGGGAGAGCGTATTTACAGAGTACTTTATCGACTGAGTCCTCGTTCAATGCGTCAAGCTTGTTGAAGGCAGGGTAACCCCATTCCTTGCCTAATTAAGTGAACTGAGCAGAGCAAATGCCCCCAAGTTGGACAGCACTCAGTCACGACAGCAGCGGCCACTGTTCACAGGGTGCTGGCTTCATGCCGGGAACAGTTCCAAGCACCTTCTCTCTGTCCGAGGAATATACACTGCAACCCTGTGGGGCTGTTTGCAGCGTCCACCGGAGTTCTGAGGCAGCGAAGTCCAGGCTGTCTGTGGGCCTCGCCACGTGGCCATCCACATCCCCTGCAGACCAGACCTCACTCTAGGGACTGCGGGTTCCAGGGCTGCCTTGAGGCACATGCTCCCTTCGCCACCTCGTCCTGGCCCCTGACATTAACCCTCACCACTGCTGCCAACATTTTATTTTCTCATGGCTCCTGAGGGGCCTGTCCTGCCCTTCCCTGCTCCCTGCGTCCAGCTTGGAGGGTGCCCACATCAACGCCAACGCCAACGCTCACGTAATCACCAACCCTTCCACGGGGCTTGATGCCTAGGAGTCTCAATATCAGAAAGTCAGATTCCTGTGCTTGTTGGAGAATTTCTTCTCATTGTAGAAGTGAAGGAGATAAAATTCAAGGTGCCTGCAATAACCTCATTTCCACAGCTAAGCGACTTCAGTAGTAGCACAAAAAAAAAAAAAAAAATTTTGTTAACTTCTTTTATACAAGCTAAATACAATTTAACTTTTACATTCACGGTCTCATCAGCCCTCACCTGGTGAGCAGGCAAATAGTAATTTTCAAAGAAACAAGTTGTTTCATAATTTTAACACTTAGCTTTATCACTATTAAGCAAGAATTATCCCAAAAATACACGATGATCTTGTTCTCATATGCAAAAATTGATTGTCACACAGTGAAATAACACTTAATGCAAAGGAAAGTTTCTTTTCAGGTTTCTGTTCTGGAAAAGAAAAAAAAAGATTTCTGGCAAAGAGATAAACATTAATTATGTAACAATCCAAAATGCCTCCAGGAAAAATAATGTCATACAATTAGTTCTTTAAAGTGTTACAAATGCAGCTGAGTTTTAATAGTAATTTGTTCATAATTATCAAAAGAATCTTAAAAAATCTTAATACTGAAAGAATAACCATAAATGGATATAAAATGCAAAGCAGAAGAGTTAACATTTGCGGTAGATTTTGGCCCATATTTTTAACATATGTATAGTTATTTACCTAGCTGAAGTTTATCCCTCTCCTCCCAGGCTCTTCAAGCCTGATTTTCAAACATAGACTGGCTTTTGATACATGAAGGCAGCTTTAAAAGATGTCAGGATCGGGCCGGGCACAGTGGCTCAAGCTTGTAATCCCAGCATTTTAGGAGGCCAAGGTGGTCCGATCACTTGAGGCAAGGAGTTCGAGACCAGCCTGGCCAATATGGCAAAACCCAGCCTGTATTAAACATCTTTGTAATTAGCCAAGCGTGGTGACACACACATATAATCCCAGCTACTTGGGAGGCTGAGGCAGGGAAAATTGCTTGAACCCAGGAGGCGGAGGTTGCAGAGAGCCAAGATCGCACCACTGCACTCCAGCTTGGGCGACAAAGTGAGACGGTCTCAAACTAGAACTTAGCCCTCAGGAAAAGTGTTGAGCACTACCCGCCCCAACCAACCCAAGGAATCACATGGCAATGGTTATCATCTGATTTCAACACAATAAAGTTCTATTCTCCTCTCTGAACACAACGGTAAACACCTGCCATGAGACCACATTAACTCCCAGGACCCAGTAACACCGGACTAGCAAGATTAATGGGCCAGGTATGCAGGGTTCAGCTGCAGAAAGTGATGGCACCAAGAATGGTGTTTGCTCAAACCAGATTCCTTGCTTTCGCAGTGGAGGGGCTTCCCGGGAAGATCTAGTCCAGCGGGATGGTTTCCACTTCCACCATGAGGAGGAAACAGGGGGTTTCCTGAGGGCACTGACAGGACTTGGGTCTCTGCCCCTTTGTTCTCTGTCCTGTTATGGGATGAAGGTGGGCTGAAGGCAGGTTCTCCCTACATCTTCCGGGCAGGAGAGATGGAGATGACAAGTGGACGACGGCTTTTCCAAAACGTTCCCATGTTTATAACCTGTTATCACCCTGTTTTCCCTGGAGGAGATCAGTGAAGCAGCATCATAGATTCTCTTCCATTAGGGACAACCCAGTGTTACGGGAGGCAGGAGACGCATGCGAGCTGGGCCAGCCTCTGCGCGGGTCTGAGTCAGTCACTTGTGTCTGGTCCTCAGCGTGCTCGTCTATCAAATGGGCGGCCCTATAGAGCAGTAACTTTCAACCAGAGTTCCATGGAGGTTGCCCAAGGACAGGGGGGGGGGAAGAAGAGGAAGGGGAGGAAGGAATAAGGGGAGGAAGGAAGAAGGGAAGGGGAAGGAAGAAGGGGAGGGGGTGGAAGAGGAGTGTGGAGGGAGCAGTGTGGAGGGAGGAGTAGAAGCGGAGTTCTCTGAGGAGGAGGACCAAGTTTCTGAGGTGTCTTGGAGTCAGAGTTGGCAGTGGCTTGGGCTCTAGGCCCTCTCTTGCATAGTTTTTAGGCTTTAACTATTTATATTTGTGAACTCTTTAAAAGATTTAATTTGAAGAAAACCGGAGTTGGGGATACCTTGCTTCTAAAACACAATTTCTCAAGCCTGAGACTAAGTGCTAGGCATTGCTCATTCTGTCACCATCATTTCCTCCTATTTAAAATCAGCCGCACACCCCCAATCTCCCTTCAGTGTAAACACCACCTTTTCCGAGGATCTCAAACAGCAGAGCGAGCGGCCCTTGACCCTGGCCGTGGGCATGAGGAGTGAAGAGCAGACATGTAGAGAGGGCTGTGGACGATACGAGAGGCAGAGACCCGGCACCTCCCTGCACGGGCTGTGCTCCTCCAGGCCTAAAGGATACCCTCGCCTCTGGGGTGAACAAGCAGCACAAACTATCAACACTTATTCCAAAAGAACAGGAAGAAAATTCAAACGAAGTTAACACAGTTATCCCAACACAACACTGCAGCAGCCCAGAAACAGGAGGGCCAGTGAGCCTGAGGTGGGCTGTTCCAATAGCGGTACAGCAATGTTGACATTAGGGCTTTTTGACAAAAAAAGACACAAATTAACATGGGCCACCCATTATTTCCTGCCAGTAGAAAGACACCCACAGGTCCCCAGATGCCAACGGGCTCTTGGAAACGAGCCCACGCAGCGCCTCGGGTCTTCGCACGAGCAGGCACGTGGTGTCCTCAGCACCCCCGCCCGTGACATACACACCACACTTGACTCCCACACCTGATGGTCCAGGGGAATGGCGGGAAGTTCTCGGAGGACCGGGCATCCTGTGAGGGCACTGCACGACTACGCACCTCAGAGGGGCCCCTGGGAAGGTGCTGTCTCTCCAAAGGATGAGCCGGGTCCTGACCACACCCAGATCGCGGTGGCCTCCAAGCCGAGCGCCAACATCTCACGTCCAAAGGGATCCGCAGGTGCCTGCTGCGCATGGAGCCCAAGCCCCTCGTAGAGCTCAGGACGAACCCAGTGTCCAGGCCCGGGGCCGTCAGCAGCCAGGACAGGCATCCAGGGCACTTCCCAGCGATGGCCACAAGAAGAAACAACTCAGGACAAAGCCAATGTCCAGGCCCAGGGCCGTCACCAGCCAGGAGAGTCATCCGGGGCACTTCCCAGTGATGGCCATGGGAAGTAACAACTCAGGCCTGTCAGGGGCTTCCTCACTATGCGGGTGTTAGAAGTAGAGACAGAGGTTCAGGTCTAATGCCACAAACATCGACGGACCCCATGGAAATGAGGGCATAGCCCCTCCATCCCAACAGCCTGCATGGCTGCTCCATTCTGCTCCCATCATACATGTCCCCACCCAGCCAAGCCCCTTCTCCTTTTCCCCACTGGATTCATCAAATCAAACCTCGCTGTCCTTGGCAAATGTACCATTAATTTACTTACTGCCAGGTTGCCAGGTTAAAAAAAGCACAATTCCAGCTAACATGATACCCCCGCTACGATAGAACAGCCTTAATTCAGACATGATGCAGAGGAACAGAGGGAGGGGGGGTCGAGGGCCATCCTGGAATCGGCAGCTGTTGTCTGAGGAAAACCTGCGTCCCACCCGAGCCTGACACTAATGCTACACTGTCCCCACGGTGTCTGAAAACTCCATGAAAACAGGGTCACTCTGACTCCTTCACACGCATGATGCCAAAGAGGAGCAGGTGTTCAGGAAAAGTCTCCTGCTAGTGCTGAAGACAGGAATAATTCCTCGTGGTGCCCAGAATGTCAGGAGAAAACAAGGCACCATGTGGACACCTTCCAGGTGAATTTTGGAATGACTCTACCGAATGCCAGTCATCCTTTTTCAGAACAAAACCAATACCAGAAAACACGTGTCGCCAGCAGAGAGATGGTCCCTTTGATGGCTTAGAAACACACCTACGTTATGCTGAATTTATCTCAAGCCACCCTCTCTGTGCTAATGTAAAAAGTCTCCTTTATTAACCAGTAGCCTTTTTCATCTGATGCTTTTTAACAAGCAAGACGGTCCCTTAACACTCAGGTATTGTTGAAAACATCAAATGGAAGCCCAGAATCCTCTTCCATGCAGCTTCACTGCAAAGTATTTTGACGTGAGCCAAATCGTGCTATTCCTACATCTCCATAGGAAACTCAAGGCTTCATCAAGGAAACGCAGCATGATTTCTGCTAGGCACAGAAATTGGTAGGGTGGGCATAGGGTTGAGGGAACATTACATAGAAAGCACACCCCGATAATCACCCGCATGACAGCCACACTGGCCGGCAAGCCCCGGTCGGCTTGGTCTCTGCACAGTCACAGGCTTGAGGCCTGGAGAGCAGACACCTGGTACGGCCAAGGTCATGGCCTCTGCCTCTTCTCTGCTGCTCATCAGTTCCAAGCTTCTGGCAACACCGCCTGCTGCCCCCACTGCCTGATCCACTCTTCGTGAAAAGCAAATGTTGCCAGGATAGCTTATGAGTACATTTGCTAGGAAAGCAGCTCCAATTGACATGAAACCCTGTTCTCACACCCCTGGCAGCTCCCATGCCCCCGATGTGTACATGCTTGCAGCTCTGACCTTGCTCAGTGTCCACACAGGCTCTGTTCCCTGGACAGCTGAATGTAGACTCAATGTTGAGTCAGAAATACACAAAGAGAGTGACGGTCACGAACTGCCTCCCTGTCCCCCAAAACACAGATTGAAATCCTCACCCTCAATGTGATGCTGTCAGGAGGTCTTTGGGAGGTGATGAGTTTCTGAGGCTGGAACTCCTTGAATGCGATTTGTGCCTCAGAAAGGGGCCCAGCAAATCCCTCACCCTCTCATTGTGTCAGGGCCAGAGAGAAGGTGTGTGCCAACCAGGAAGGAGCCCACACCAGAACCGACCCATGCGGCACCCTGATCCTGCTTTCCAGCCTCTAGAACTGTGAGAAACAAATTCCTGCTGTTCATAAGCCACTCAGTCAATGGTGTCTCTTTACAGCAGCCTGAGCTGCCTGAGATGACGATGCTCACCGTCCTACAGAAATGGCTACTCCCCTCTCCCAGAAAGAGGGGTTAATTAAAATCCCTGTCTCTCCTCGCGGCCAACACAGATCTCACTCCCCCACCCCGTAAGCCAGCAGTTGCTAGGATTAAAGGAAAAGGAGGATCGTTTTAGATCAGCCCTTCCATGTCGCTCTGAAGCTTGTAACTTTGCCCACTTCCACGGTGGCCGTGTCACCACATTGCCCATGTCAGCTCTGTGTCTGCACTGGGTCCCAGGCTCTGCACAGACTCCTCTAGCTGCCCATCCAGCACAGTCATTTCCCCTTCTGCTTTGCAGGTTGTCCTTCAATATCCAAACCCTACCCTTCTGCAACCAAGGCCTTCCGATCCAGGCATTTGGGGTGAGCTCAGCCATGCACTAGAGTCCTTGACTCAGGTAACCCAGGCCCAGGGCATTGGTACCAACGATCTACTGGCTGTGGGGTCTGCACAGCCACTAGCTGCCTCAACCACACCAGAGCCTGGGAGGGGAAGCAGAGGAAGCTGTGGAGCTGCCAACAGCCATAGGGGGACAGCAGCCTCTGGGATGAGGAGGATGCCATGGAAGGAAATTCAGAGAAAGAAAGAGCCGTAGGGCTGGACGGGTCATGCCCAAAGCCTACACTGCTGAATTTTCCAGGTTTCTGAACTCAATCGCTGACCCACACAACACGTGTTTCCTGAGTGGTGACCCCGCGTGGCATTGGATACGGCAATAAAGTAGGACCCCTACCTCCCCCTTCCTCGCCCCCTTCCCCGACACATACACAGGGCCTCCGTCCTGACGGGAAATCAGGCCTGGGCACCCAGCTGGCACCGCGAGCCTGCGAAGGGGACCGTTTCAGACGGACAGTGGGTGCAGCCTTGCCAAAGCCCAGCAGTCACCTGCACTGACACAGCCAGGCTGAGTCTGGATCAGCCGCACAGAAACCTGACTCTCTCAAGGGCACGCCTGAGCTCATTAGGGACAGACACCGTCTCCTGCTTATCTCCAACACTTTCTCTGCATGTCTACTTACACACGGATGACACAGTCTCGGAAACACAGCTGTGACTCTGGAGACAGATCCCAGGCCTCCCCCTGCTCCTCTCCGTGATGCCAATGATGGGGAGGGGCCGGTATGGCCGCGAGGCCGCACACCCACAGCCACCCTGCCACGGAGACGCGGGTCTTCCACGGTTACTTCTGCCAAAGAACCCTGCTGCGTCTTGGAGCACACCATGGTGGGCGGGAAGCTCCACCCGGAGAAACAGCGATGCCTCTCCCCAGAGCCAACGGAGGGCACCCCCCACCCTGCATTCAGCAGATTACTTACATTCTGGAAAACGTCTAAATTAATGGGGAACACTAAAATGAAAAGGTCACGCTAGAAAGGTTAGAAGGCTGTGTGAAGTCTCAGGAGGTCCAAAGATTTCTGAACCAAGACTGCTGTGGTCAACGAGCTTACAGGGAAAGTTTCCACACGGGCCTTCAACAAGCAACGTTCAGCAGGGAGGAGCCACGTTCTGCGCAGAACATCAGAACCAGAACATCAGACACCACAAAGTCACAACAGAGCCAACAGCAACTGAAATATAGCGCTCTCCTAAGATGTGTGCGTCACCTGCAGAAAGTCACCACACATTAAGATGGGGGAAGAAAAGGATAAGGTTAGAAACAAATTTGAAGTAATTTCTGCATACAAAAAATTTCTACATCCTCTGGCTTTCTTTCTGGGAGTAACAACTTTTACATGAGATGCACATCCCAGTTGGAAGGAGTTTGGGTTTTCCGTGGGCAGAGACAAGGGCTCTCCAAGAAATGTGAACCTTTTCTCACTCACTGAGCCGCGTGCCCTGAGGCCGTCCTGGCCTGTCTGATCACCTCCCTGGCTCTGCCTCCAGCCAGCTCCTTCCAGCACTCACCCCGCTGCTCCCAGAGCCTGCACTGGCCCAGGATCTCCTCTTCTGCTGCTGTCAATCTTCCATTTTAGGGCAAATAAGTTGGAAACTAGAAAGTTATAAGACCCATTGGCTTTTTAAAAATTTGTCTTCTCAGAAAACAAAGAATACTAATTCTACTTTCATGGTTTAATATGTTGCCGGCATCTGCATGTTCATAGATATGTGTTTTTATGTATATTTTAATCAATACTTACAAAAGCATGCACTGTTGGCTACATTCAGTTTAATTACATTTGATGTAAGAAGTTTTAATTTCAGTGAATTCAGACACTCAAAATTTAAACCCTCTGACATCTATTAATCAAATGGAAAAATGACAGGTAGATATTACAAAAATCAAGAGAAGTGTTTAATATAAATCCTGGACTTTTAGATATTTCCACAAATGTAATGTATACATTAGTACACAACCTTGAACATTTTCACAACTCTTTGAACTCAAATTCTGTTCTTAACTTTTATAGGTAAATCGACATCTGTATGTGATTTTAAGCAGCTCAAACATCAGCTCTTAAAAACAACCAGAAATGCTGCAGGCAAATCCCACCGAGCAGCAAATAATGGAACCTACCCAACAACCCAGGTACCTCCCCTGAGGCATCTGGAACTTGAGGATTATGAGCAGCCTTTGGTTTCTGAGGCACCCGAGACTGGGGACTCCCAACGCCCCAAGGCCTCAGCAATATGGAAAACTGGTCAAAAAGTCATCCCTGCCGGCCCTCAGCCACGTGCTTACAAATCTCACTTCCTCTCTGTCCCGCAAAGCCTGACTCCTGATTCCAGCCCTGCTGCTTACTGGGATGTGGCCATGGACGTCAACTGCACCTGTAAGGGGAGAAGCTGGTCAGGATACAGGATCCTGGCCATCCTGGCAGCGCTCAAGCTGATACTGTAACTTTCTAGTGAGTTAATTAATGCAAAGATTTAACTTTGAATACTTTAGATAATTCTGAATGTAGAACACAGGCCACACCCTCACACAGAGGCTGTCTGGCCAGCACTCTTTTTTTGCCTTTTCAATAGACATTTTTAAAAGCAGTTTTCGGTTCATAGCAAAATCAAGAGGAAAGTACAGAGAGTCCTCACGTATCGTCTTTCCCAGCACAGGCACCGCCTCCATCATTCTCCTGCCCTCACCAGACCAGCGTGTCTGTACGACCGACAGACCAGCATCAACACGGCACGACCACCCACAGTCCACAGCTCACACGAGGACTCGGCCTGCTGCTGCTCACTCTCTGGGTTTCACAGACGTGGAATGCATGGATTCCCCATGAAAGCCCCACCTGGAGTTGCTGCCCCACCCTACACATCCCCTATGCTCCTCCCATTCATCTCTCCCTTCCCCAACCCCTGGCAGCCGCTGACCATTTTACTGTCTCCACAGCTTTGACTTTTACAGACTGTGCTGTGGTTGGACTCAGACAGCAGGCAGCCTTTCCACATTGGAATCTCACTTAGCAACATGCGTTTAAGATCCTTCCGTGTCTTTTCATGGCTTAGGGGTCCAGTTTTTTTTAGTGCTGAATAGTATCCCAGTATCTGACATACCACAGTTTATCCATTCACCTACTGAAGGGCATCTTGGTTGATTTCTAGTTTTGGCAATTACAAAGCTGCTGTTAACATCTGTGTGCACATTTCCGCATGGAAGTAAACTTTCAGCTCCTCTGAGTAAATGTCCAGGACTGTGATTGCTCCTGTGGTCGGAGAGCTTAGTTCCATGGAAAAGCACCACCCTGCTTCCCACAGCAGCTGCCCCACTTCCCCCAGTGATGAGTGAGGGTCCTGATGCCCACACACCCACCTGCACGTGGTGGTGTCGGAGTTTGGGTTTTGGCCAGGCTGATGGGTGTACTGTGACGCCTCACCCTATGACATAATACGCGGGTCATCTTTCCACGTGTAGATTTGCCATCTGTGTATCTTCTTTGTTGGGGTATCTGTCCAGGTCTTTGGTCCATTTTTAATCAGGTTGTTCATTTTCTTGTTGCGTTTTGAGAGTTCCTTGCACGGTTTGCATAACAGCCTTTATCAGATGAGTCTTTTACAGATGCGATCTCCCCATCTGTGGCCTGCCCTCTCGTGCTCCTGAGACACTATGTTTTTTATTTTTAAGAAATACTTTAGACAGAAGATGGACCTCCCAGTGCAACACGGTTGTCATTTTGGCCATGGTCACCACCCTCCCAGCCCTGGTTCCTACCTTTCCACGATCTGCTGGTCTTATTGGCGTCAAGCCATAAGATTCTATATCTGTGGGTATAGAATCTTATGGGACTATACCCACAGGTATAGGGACTATACTAAGTCCCTAACATATCTCCAATGATGGCAACGTCAAAGCAGGCAGTTTGCAGGTAGGAAGGAGCTGATGGAGGCCGGAGCAGAGTGTGAAGGCCAGCGGATTCATCCCTCGGGGAACAGCAAGCCTCTCAGATGTCCCCCTGGGTCACCTCCCAAATGATGTACCTGCCTTGGCCATGGGTAGGAAACAGGACCTGGCCCAGATCTCAGCATATTTGACCTGGCACGGCATTTACAGGTGAGCCTCCGTAACCGGAAACTCTACCCTCTGGGGAGAATGCGTTTTCATTATCAAGGCTTTTAGGTTTTTAAATAAGAAATCAATGAGCAGAGCCTGGAGTGAGGACCCAGGGACTCTGGGGGACCCACACGCTCATTTCCACCTGGCGCAAAGGACCCTGGAGTGAGGGTGCAGTGCCTGCTCTGAGTCACCAGCACACTCATCATTTCTACATAAAGAACCCTGTGAGTCTGTCCCAGGACTTTTTAGCCTAGACCAAAAAATTCGCAGCTCAGGAAACCCTAACCATTTTAGGAACCTGAGGGGTGGGCCAAGGGGATCTCACAGAGTTTGGTGCTGGCTGTGGGGTCAGCAAAGGGTGGCTGGGGTTTCCCGCAAGCACTTCCGGGAGGCCGTGCACTGGCCCGAGGCTAGTTCCGCCTCCTATTCTCGGTTCTCATGCCCAGCCGTGAGGGGAGTCCCCCGCTTCAGGAGCAGTCCCTGGCTCCAGGCCCTAACGTCCATGTCCAGGACCCTGGTAGGGCAGCTTCTACCCCAGGGAGGCTGGGACTGAAGACAGCCTGGAGCTCTAGGCAATCCTGGCAACCACGTGCTTCCCGAAGTGGCTGCAGACAAACTCCTGCTTCCAAAACGTGGCACAGGCTGTGTGAGGCCTGGAACGTGGGAGGCGCATTTCACAGGGTCCCTGCTCAGATGCAAAAGCAAGGCTAAGAGCAGGTACATTATTTCATTACCCTCTTGTGGTTATCAAGTAAAGTCATAGTCGCTTAGACCTATGTGTGACTAGAAGTGTACACATTACAGAAGTGCATATAAATGTGAATACAGACACGCTTATTTTCCTTTTATATACCTTACATATATGTGTATACGTGCATATGTATAAAACATGGATGAAAAAAACCATAGTTAAGATTTCATATCTCAGTCACAAAGATCTCAGAAACAAATTACTATCCTTAAATTCTAAACAAAGACGTAACATTTTACATTCTTACAAACAAAACTTTCTCTATTAGCATTTTATTTTAAAAACTAAGAATGCATTGCACTCTCTCAATTTCTATTTTTAACTCAGCTCACAAAGGCCCCCATACAAAGGCCTCCGTACCACTGCAAGGACGGCGGTGGTCACACCTGTGGCCATTTATCCTCTCTGCATGTAGCTTCTCTCCCTGAGGCAACAGCACCTCTGAAGTCACAGCCTGGCCTCCCAACTCTCCCCGCTCCCGGGCTTCTTGGCGTGTTGCTGTGCTGCACACACCTCAGCAAACACTGCTGATTAGCCAGAATCACCCAGAAATCTCTTAATCTTGATTCTGGCTGCCTTTGTAATTTGTAATATTTGTACTTCTGGTGTGATTTGAGGAATAACACATTTTTAAAATTAGAGAAGTTGTGGTTTTTATTCTCTCCTTTCTACTTGCAACCTTGAAAATTCAAGTAGCAGCAAGGGTTTGTTGAAAGTAACTTCTACCAAATATAACCTATTACAAATGTACTACCGAGTGTCAAATAACCACATAGATGTAAAATAGAGATGCAGACACAGATATAGAATCCAATGGTTAAACCAAATTGAGAAATGCTTGCCAGTTTGATAGGACTTCTAAAACTTGACATAAATGTTGGCTAAGGGATACAAGATGTTATGAGATGAGTGAGATGCTTGGCCTAGAACCACAGGCTCTCTCCTCTTTACAGCAGAAAATCCATAAGGAAGTCAAATCTAAAAGAACCAGGTACCATTGAACGGCATACTCAGCCATCCTTCCCCATCCCTGGGCCAGCTGTGGTGACTGTCGTTCACCAACATCCATCATCCATCCTCCGGGCCATGGCTACACTTTACTCCCTGGCTGCCTGCCATTATGTAGATTAGGTCAATCATGGACACTCTCGCCTTAAGCCTCCCCCCATCTCCAGCGTGGTAATCACCCAGTCCCAACCACAGCAAGGACAGCCGTGTCCTTGGGAATGCAGAGCAGGGGCCTGGAAGGAACCTGGATCCTTGAATACCTCATGGAGCAGTCACCAGCCTGGAACATCCTCCCTGATGGGTTTGCAAGAGAGAAAACCTCCTTAATTCCTCAAGCTACAATACTGCAGAGTCTCTGGTCACAGCATCCTTACCTACCCTCGTCAGGAGCCGTTCATGCTCACCAAGACATGAGAACAAAACTGCAGTGGCACAGTCACACACTCACCCCGAACGCAGACCACCTGCTGCTCACATTCATCGTATTAACACCAAAAAGCCGCCGTGGTGGATACCCTGGATGTGGACACTCGGCGGGTTTTTGCTGGAGATGTGCTTTGTGCATATATCGCACGACCATCTTGGCGTCAGGAGGGGCTGTGTAGATGGCAGCTGTGCATGTCACAGGGAGTCTCACTCACTGGACTCTCAGCCAGCTCCCACTATCAGTGCCCGCAGAGTCCTCTTCTCCGGGAGCACGTGCTTGGACGCCACAGTGGCCTGTGGATCCACACAATAGCACTATGTGCTCCAGGAGCTTAGAAAGTACCACTGCATCAATGCCTCCACAGGTGAGGCTGGGGGCAGAAGCCACCCTCAAGCAGTTACGGTCCTCCGTGGGGCTGGCGTCCAGGCAGGAAGGCGGCTCAGCGGCTCTCCTCTCACTGTGGAATTTCCTAGGTCCCCACATGAACAGAACCGAAATAACACGCAACAAACAACAGGAACGAGAACACGACCAGCAGCTTCTGAGATGAGCAAGCTGGGCTGATCATGAGACACCTGATAGGGACGGTGCCAGAGCCCCTCCCAGTGACCTATGAGGACAGCGCTGCCCAGCATCTCCCTAAAACCAGCCCAAGTTGAGTTAGACTCGAGACTTCTCAGGAGTGGGTAGATCCATTCAATCCCAAAGTCTGAACCTTCTAGGCCATGTCTCATGACCCTCATCTCACATATGGGAACGCGGACACTGCACCATAGACCCGGCCCCAAGCCCCCCTTCCTTCTTCGACACCACACACCAGCACAGTGAGCACTTAGGGACTGGGCATTCACATAAAGTACTGCTTAACTAAAACTTTTGATTTAGAGCATGTTTAATTCCTACTCACAGAGCTCAAAGTGTTCTGTCCTAGCAGGCGGCAGCTGTAACTAAGCATGAGAGAAGAAGAAGGGATCAGAGTGGTGCCAAGTATTAAATATTCCTCTAAATCTATTCACCACGTCACCATGCTATTGTCACCTGCTTCATTTTCTGTCCTCAAAAGACACAATAGTTACTTTTCAAAATAGACAACCTGTTTTACTGATGCTTAGCTATAAAGTAGCGAGCTACGTATCCAAAAGGGAGATATGGGAAAACAGAAAATGTCCACAAGCGATCGAGTGGGAGGGCAGCTGCAGCAGCACCTTGCTCTGTTGTGTTGTGAGCCAGCCACGTGGGCTGGACAGCTCACTTAGCCACTGAAATTACATCATCTAAGATTTTGTTGCAGCTACTTTGAGAAATTCTCCCCCCTGCTATGAAGAGTAAGGTTTTTTGTTTTGTTTTGTTTTGTTTTGTTTTTTGAGTCGGAATCTCGCTGTGTCACCCAGGCCAGAGTGCAGTATTACAATCATGGCTCATCGCGGCCTTGATCTTCTGGCTCAAGCAATCCTCCCGCCTCAGCCTTCCAAGTGGCTGGGACCCACAGACGAGTTTGATTTCTTTGCTGACGAATTCCTAATTCACCTCACAGTGGGCCTGTCAGGGCCATATGCCTGGACGTCCACCTTGCGGACCGGCCGTGTGGTTTCTAAGATGGATTCACTCCAGTTGCCTGGGCTCTGCATGCGATGCTGAGTCTCCAAGTCTGCCGCTGTATAAGAGACTGACAGCTCAGAGCGTCTCGACGTGCCACCGTGAGCTGGGCTTTATTCCACAGGGCAACTCTGCTTCCCATGACGAGATGCAGCACGTGAGCACAGATCAAAGGGTATCAGCAACTAACCCATTCCCCAGGTACTAAGCAAGGAACCACGAGTTTAGTTCCTTACTTCTTTGCTACGGGCTTGATTCAAAACAGCTTTCTGGGATCTTGGGGAGAAACATCTCAAACTGGTGAGAATTCTGGCTTTAGTAACGGAAGAATCACCTAATGGCCATTTTGGAACTGCTGTTCTCATCAGAACTTGAGGCCAAAGGGAAAAATAAAAGCAGGGGCCAAGATCGTGACACCCCAGTTTGCACAAAGCCAACCAGCCTGCTCGAGGGGTTGAAAGGAGTAGGATTTTTAAACTGCTGAGTTTTAAAAACATGGCTGTAGGCTGGGCGCACTGGCTCACGTCTATAAGCCCGGCATTTTGGGAGGCTGAGGTGGGAGGATTGTTTGAAGCCAGGAGTTCCAGACTAGCTTGAGTAACACAGTAATACCCTATCCCTTTAAAAAAAAAAAAAAGTTATTATAATAGTAATAAAAAGGTTAATACAATAAATTACTATGTCAACATGGCACCCCCTGCTGTCAGACCAGGTGCACTCTCTGTGGCTAGGATGAGGTCCCGAGAGAAATGTAACCGGCATCATAGGGAAGAAAGTCGACCCCAAAGCCCCACAGCACTACTCCTGTACAGTCTGTTAACCAGCATGAAGTCTCCTCCACAATCAGAAGCCTGGTTTAGAGGAACGCTGCCCACGGGACCTGGGTGGACTCCAGACGCCGGCCGAACAGACAACCCCACCCTGGGACCTTGCCGGCAGCCCCGACTGGACAGGATGGCCAAGTGAGTGTCCTTTCCCACCACAAACTGCAGACCCTGAGCTAGTCATGGCTGTGACTGAGGCTGCACATCAACGTCTGCGCCCAACAGCTCACCTTTGTACATGACACGCCCAGTCCACTTCATTTCAAATGTTACGCTTGCCCCAAGGCGAACGTGGGTGTTACAGGTTAACTCACTGCATGTGTGCTAGACTTTCCCTGTAAGTGTTCAGACATTGCACCAACCGGATGAACAAACCCCACTTTCCCTGTAAACGTTCAGACAGTCCATGAGCCCGATAAACACACACAACCAACAAACCCCGGAACGTGTAACGCCGCGGCCTCCTCCCCTCCTGAGGGGCGAGTGCTTACAGCTCCCCCAAGACCACATTTCCCAAAGCACAGAGTGTTACTCTGAAAATAAAACCTCCTTTTCCCTTCCTTTATACATCTTGTGGTCATGTTAACAACTATTGCTACAAATGCAGAGAAACGGGGTATCATCCATGCTGGTCACCGAATTCCTAGCACCAAAGCTTCAGGGCCCCCCAGTCTGAAGGAAGTTTCTATCACCCTAAAGCCAACTCTGGAGACGAAGGTCGAGCTGGGGAAAGGCTGTGTCACCCGCAAATCTACACCACGGGGCCCTCTGCAGTTGTGTGTAAGGAACTCTTGGCCTGTCCTGGGGTTTGAGGACATCAGGATGCAAGCAGATACCGTATGCTCTGCCACGGGACCGTGAAGTCTGTGGAACCTCAGAGGAACACGCAGACAAACGGCTGCACGAGTCCCACAGGCCAAGCCTCGATGGGTGCCTGTGTCAACAACACAGACACGCCAGGAGGGGGAGCCGATGCAGTCAACGCCTGCAACCCGAGCATGCGGCAGCGTCCAAGTGTGGGGGTCTCTGACCAGCCTCCACCACAACTGCCATATTCTGTGGCAAAATTTAAAAAATAGGTTTTAACTAGTTATAACTCTAACTTGTTTTACACATAAACAGAACACAGGGTACCAACAGGCTCCAAAATACTTCACATAGAACCAAGTGTAGAATGCAGATGGCTGCTGCTCTAAGTGTGACGAGTCCCCTGTAGTGCCATAAATCCTAGATCTAGGTGACTAAGTGCTCTTCCTAAACCAGATGGCACCATGAGGCTCTGAGGAGACCCTCTGTCCCCAGGCCAGTCCATCAGCCCCGGCAGAAGCTTCTAGAGTAAGAGCCTGTAGATTTCTATTGGACGGATGTAAACCAGACAAAGTCACAGGGGCTCATCCTAGAAGCCCATCCGTTTACCCACTCGTGCCCTAGAGAGCCCTGCCCCCAGCTCCACACCCGCAGTCACCCTGAACCACAAGAACTGGCTTCTAGGCCCTCAAGCCACTCCCTCTCGCCCCCGGACAGACCCTTCTCAAACCGTGAGGCCCAGAGTAGCCTTTACAGGTGGTCCCAGCAGAACTGGCCACTGCATGAATTGATATTTTGTGTGTGGGGGTGGTGGTGGTTCTTGTTCTGTCACTCAGGCACAGTGCACCATAAGTACAGTGGTGCTATCATGGTTCACTGCAGCCTCAAACTGCCAGGCTTGGGTGATCCTCCAGCCTCAGCTTCCCAAGTAGCTGGACCACAGGTTCACATTACCACTCCTATTTTTTGTAGAGTCAGAGTCTTGCTATGCTGCCCAGGCTGGTCTCGAATTCCTGGGCTCAAAAGTGAACTGCCCACCTCAGCCTCCCAAGGTGCTGGGATGACAGGTGTGAGCCACTATGCCCAGCCTAGAATTGGTTTTTCTTAAACCTGAGTTTGACACATGAACCCCACTTACGTAGACATCAGCACACTCTCACAGCTCGAGGGTTTTTCTGAATCTCGATTCTGTCCGTTCAAGGTCAATATCTAAGAAAGGGTCAGAACTGACCCTTCCCTCAATGAAGCCTAAGGGCAAATGCAACAGCATCTCAGTGTATGAGGAGACAAAGTAAGAAGGGTGGAAAATATACACTGAAATTCTAGTGTTAGAATCATAATCACCAACACTTTAAGAGGGAATCTGCTTTCCAAAACATGTAGCTGCTGGATTAACTTCAAAGTCACCAGATTCCACAGGCAAGTGGTCAGAGGGGCACAGCTTTCTAAGGCCACATAGCCCAGGGCAGTGTAACAGCCTCGGGACAAAGCAAACTAAACAAAGGCTTGGTTCTCTCAAGGATGAAGATACTGAAGTCCTTCCAAATAGATTCTTCTTCTAAGTAAGTTAGATGCCTCCTACAATACTGTTTAGAGTGCCAGTGTGTTCAGAAACGTGAAGTTGAAAATGCATCTCAGGACCCCAAAATCACTAAGCTAAAGGGACATCAAGGTGAGGAAGGGCTTAGAGCAAACCTGCCTCCCATGCTCTTCCGAACAGAGACAGCTACTGGGGGGGAGGGGGAAAAAAAGCCACGTACCTCCCTCACAACTTATCCACAAGGAAATTCCTCATGGACAGAGGACAGAACTCAAAGTCACCATCTGCACACGGAGATAAATGCGGATCTGACTGCTTCCTCTGGAAAGGTGCACCAGAAACGCATTTGTCTGATCTACCTGTGACCTGGAAACCCCTCCGTGCTTTGAGCCGTCCCTCCCTTCCTGGACTGAACCAACGTACATCTCACATATATTGATGTCTCACGTCTCCCTAAAATGTGTAAGACCAAGTTGTGCCCCAAACACCTTGGGCACATGTCCAGGACCTCCTGAGGCTGTCGCAGTGTGTCTTCAACCCCTCCTGAGGCTGTGTCTTTAACCTTGGGAAAATGAACTCTCTATGGGCCGAGAACCATCTCAGAGACCCTTCTGGTTTACAGGAAGCATTCTCTCCTGCGAATATAACGATGAAATCATGTGGAATTACAAAATGCCACTTTAGTAAAGGCCAAAGGAATTAGGGTTCGATGTGCTTGAAAAACAACAACAAAAAAGTAACGTTCTATTTGTCAATGGACCATGAAGCCCACACCCCCTCTGCAGTGAAATGTCAACTGGGATGAGAGGCCCCTCGGTAGATCGAGTTTCAAACGTGGGGAGACCAGGAAGTTCTGGAGATGGATGGCGGTGATCGCGGCACAACAGTGTGAACACACATAATGCCACCAAACCATACACTTAAAAATAGAGTGCTATGTAATTTTACCACAATCAAAAGACTGAGAAAGCTCATCTATAATTACTGTCATTTCCAATATCTTGCATCCTGTAAGTTGCATTTGCTTTTGGAAATCCTCAGAGCAATCATGAAAGACTAATACCCTATCATCTCTGAAACGCAGACAAAGTCGTTAAAGGGTTTTGATTATAAGAAAGTAGCTGGAAAGCAAAGCGCCCGTTAGACACGGCAGCCGTGGTAGCACAAACACATGGTAGGAAGGTGGTGGTCATGCTACACACAGATGGGAAGGCTGTGGGGAGCCACAGCACCCGATGCTCGGGAGGCACCTGAGCAGGAGCTGAGAATGTACCAAACACGTTCGATCACGCAACATTCACAGACCCTGAGTCCAGCCACCACCGCTGACATCCACTGTGGCCGGTGTGTCATCTGCCACAGAGATACACACCCTGCTGGGGATAGTGTACAGATTAAATGTCAAAGCACAGACACGCTCAGGTACAGCTGTTCAGATTGAAGCAAACACAACACATTTCCCAGACCCCAGCAGCAAGACTCTCCACCTGACTGCACCCCCGTCCCTTTTATTCTCGAACCCATCTCTCCCGGACCCCACAGCATGACTCTTCACCTGACTGCACCCCGTCCCGTGCATCCCTCCACCTGTGTCTCGGTCCTCACTCACTCCCTCACTTCCTCGTTGGGTCAGGAATCAAGAGTCCACTGTGTGCCTGGTGCACAGAGCCTTGTCAGGGGCCTCTGGGCCGCATGCCGGGACATGCAACTGGGAACTCCCAGTGCACACGTTGGTTTCCTGCAAGACGCTTGGCTCTTATCTGCGGGAGCCGGCACCCACCCCTACAACTGACTGCACTCTTAGAAAAGTCACAGAAGGCCCCTTACCAACCCAGCAGCACCCTGAGGCCACATCCCACTCGCCTGCTGGCTCCTGAGCCTCCCACCCTGTGATGGCTCACTCCTTCAGTTCTCTGCCTTGAATCCACTGGTTCCTCTCCTCATGGGCCTCTTTCCTGTCATCTTCCTGTCATTTCCCTGTCATTTTTCCGAAATGACATATTTCTTTTCATTTTCCTGTCAGCAAGCACATGCATCCAGCCTGACCTTGCTGATGTGCTCCAGCTGGCCCTGGACTCGAACTGCGCTGCTGCAGCTTTCCATCAGTGTGGCATCTGTGAGTTACCTCCTGCGAAATGCCAGGTAATGGTAACATCAACCAGGAGGCACCGCTGAGAAGTAGAACGCATGGTGCGGTGCCCAGAACGTCACGTCTTTGAACAGACGCTCCGTGTCTTCTCCTCTCCTGGCAGAGCTTCGCTGTAGGAAGGCGGCCATTCCTCCAGTGTTGCTACTTCCAACACCGGGGAAAGCAAGCTTCAGAAAGGAATGGTGTCAAAGAGACAGGACCCACCAGCAGGGCTGCCGGCGGCCGGACGAACACAGCCCCAGCCTTCCCCAGCCACCATGGCTGACAGTCCACGCTCCAGAAATGCACGGTTCAACCTTAGGAGTAAAAACCCTCCCAAGCCAACTATGATATTCAACAATGGGATTGGGGAGTGGGGTGTTCTTACCCTGCCTCTCTCCACAGCACAGATCATCAGATCCCAGTTCTTACAGGATTGGGGAGTGTGGGGGGGTTCTAACCCTGCCCCCCTTCATAAAAAAGAACTGGGATCTGATGATCTGTGCTAGGTCAGCACTTTGCTTCCGCCACATGCAGTCCGCATCAGCACCAGGAAATGTCAGAAGCGTTGAGTGATGACACCAATACCAACACGTGCGGTTCTGACAGCTCCGGTAACTGGCTGCACAGATACAACACGACAGCGGTGAGATCCACGGACATCACCAGTCTTCCCAAGGATTGTGCTCCTGAATCTTCTGCGTTCGGAATAACGATCTTCTTTTCCAGGGCTGAGCCATGCTTCCCTCTCGTCTGTCCTCTGCCTTCACCAGCTTCGTGCGCGTTTCCGGGCAAGTGTTTGTGCAGGTGCTATCACTGATTTCCACAGCGAAAATCTACACAGACACCACACAGAAATGGACAACCCCGTTAGGAGCTGTGCAGGGAGATCTAACTCATCAGATATGCCAAATTCCTGTTGCCTGTTAGTTAGTTAAACTAACTAAACTAACGTTGCTATGACCTCATCTCTTACTGCACCATTAAAGATCAATTGGGTAAGAGGAGTGTGCCTCTGCATAGCATTCAGCTCACGTTTACATGTTGGTTTTCCTTGAATATGGCTATGTGAGATAGAAATCAGTAAGATGGGGTGTAACATCTAGTATAGGATCGTTGTGTCTCCTTGGTTCAAACACTTCCTTTAAGATCCTCAGAAAATGAAGTTTAACTCTGGGAACGGGAGTTACATAGTAACTTGTTTTGGATACTCTCTCTTTCAACATCTAAATATCAACACCAAAGAAGCTCTTGAGTTCCTTTTGAAATTGAAAGGAATTTACAAACCATAAAAGCCCCAATATTAAAGGATACAATTCAGTCTTTTTAGCATATTCTCAAAGCTGCACATCAACCACTAGTATATAATTCCAGGACTTTTTCACCACGGGCCAAAGAAACCTTGAACCCATTAAGAGCCAGCCGCTGGCAATCACCAGCCAAATTCCGTTTCTCTGGATTTGCCCGTTCTGGACACCTGTTATGAGGAGAATCGCACAGTGCGTGACCTTCGGTGTGACCTTCGGTGCTGGCATCTTTCACGTCCAAGGTGAGTGGAATCTCACAGTGAGTGACCTGTTGACAGACACCTGGACTGTTTCTACTACTATGAATAATGCTGCTATGAAGATTCTTGCATAAGACTTTTTTTGTAAAAATGTTTTCAATTTTCTTGGGCATATGCCTAGGAATGAAATTGCTGGGTCGTACGGTGATTTCATGCTTAACTTTTCTGAGAAACTGCCAGACTTTTCCAAATCAACTTACCATTTTACTTCCTTTCCCACTAGCAATATATCAAGATTTCAGTTTTCCCAAATTCACCACCATGTCACTGTCCAATACTGGGATTTTACCCATCCCGGTGGTTGTGAAGTGGTATCTCACGGTGGTTTTGATTTCCATTTCTAAGATGACGAATTCTGCTAAACATCTCCTGTGCTTTTTAAGGCATTTATATGTCTTTCTTTGGAGAATGTCTATTCAAATCCTTTGTCCATTTTTAAATTGGATTTTTATTAAGAGTTTTTAAATATATTCTTGATATCACGTCCTTATCATGATAATGTATCCTGTTCTGTGGGTTGTCTTTTTACTTTAATAGTATCCTCTGAAATGAACATTTTAAATTTTGATACCGTCTTTTTCCCTTCAGTTGCTTGTTATACGTCTAGACGTCTCAGCTAAGGAAACATTGCCTAATCCAACGTAACAGTTTCTCCAGGATTCTCCCCTAAAAGTGTCATGGGCTGAACTGTCCCCCCTCTCAAGATTCCCATGTTAAAGTCACAACCCCAGAACTTAAAATGTCACCGAATTTAGATACAGGGCCTTAGCTTGGCAATTTAGGTCCCATAAGATCTTAAGAGTAGGCCCTGATCCAGTATGACGGTGTTCTTTTAAGAGAATTTAGACACAGTCCTCAGTGCTGCACGCACATAAGAGAAACCTGTGAGGACACAGAGAAGATGCCGTCTACACAGCATGGGGTGAGGCCCAAGAGAATCCAACCCTGCCCGCACCTTGATCTCAGGCTTCCAGTCTCCAGGAAAAAGGAAACAAGATGCTGTTGTTTAAGCCTCACGGTCTGTGGTGTCCGTTATGGTACCCAGCAGACTGACAGAATGGGTCTCACAGTCGGCTCCTTATGCTGGATCCATGTCGAGCTTTGCATGTAGGGTGAGGAAGGGTCCAGTCCATCCTTTTCCATGTGGATACCCCAGTTGTCCCAGCACCATTGAGTTGTGAAAGGAAAAAAGTAAAGCAACCCTTACTGTCCTTTCTCCATCAACAGATTAGAAGATACACTGAAGAATCGTGGACAATTTTGTCGGTTTAAGGCAGTGGTTTTCAAATTTTTGGGTCTCAGGAACCCTTTGCACTTTATTCAAGATCACAAAAAAGCTTTCTCATCAGGCCGGGAGTGGTGGCTGCTCATGCCTGTAATCCCAGCACTTTGGGAGGCAGAAGCAGGTGGATCACTTGAGGTCAGGAGTTCGAGACCGGGCTGGCCAACATGGTGAAACCCCGTCTCTACTAAAATACAAAAATTAGCCTGGCATGGTGCCGAACACCTGTAGTACCAGCTACTAGGGAGGCTGAGGCAAGAGAATCACTTGATCTCAGGAGGCAGAGGTTGAAGTGAGCTGAAGTCACACCACTGCACTCCAGCCTGGGTGGCAGAGCAAGACTGTCACAAAAAGAAAAAAAAAAAAGGTAACCATTTAGTTTATTTTACAATGATAAAGTCATTATATCTTAACACTGTCTTCAAGAAGAAACCATTTTCCCAAATAAGCAGCAGCGTGGCAACAGTTTGTGCTGCTGTGAAAACACCTAACATCTCTGCACCTCAGACAGCAGGGTTCTCATGCCTGCATCTGCGTTCAGTGGGCTGCAGAGCCGTGGCTGAAGTTTATGAAGAAAGTCCGACTCCATGCTGATATACAAGTAGGAAGCAGTATTTTCATTGTATTTTCAGATCACTTTAGGAATTCTCTGCTGCCAAATGTAACAAGTGGCACTTCCGGACAGGCTGTCTGCAATGCAGAGTCTGCGCTCCGGTTGACGGATCTTTCTGCCCCAATTCCTTCTAAATCGACTGGTCCATCCTGTAATTGAATGGCTTTTACCAGCACACGATTTTGTAATCACACATTGGTTAGAAAACGCTGGTTCAGAGTTATGAGCAGCTTCCACATTTCGTTATATGAAAAGAAAAAAAAAAAAACCCACATCAATATCACCATTGATCACATGAGAAAGTGGTGGACACAAGATTTTTATATTTTAATATTCGCTGGAAAGCTCAAATGTCTATCCTTGGGAATAATGTAAGGTACTTTCCTTGAGATGAAAGTCATTTTGTTCATTTTTCAGGCCACACCTGCAAATACCTCCATCTGAAGTGGCATCTTTTGTAAGTCATTCTTTCTATAAAGGCGGCCATTAGTGGAAGAAGTGGTTCTGCAGGTTCATAGCTCAGAGGCACCAGGGCTCTCTCAAGATAACCATAAAATCCGCAGAAGACGCACCTGTGCACACTTCCTGTTTCTCACTCAGAACATTCCAGAAGGAACCCTGAATCCCGATGCTACAGCGGGACTGAAGTTTGCTCTCACCCACACACTAAACCCAGGGAGCTCCCCCAGCCCCCACCCCGAGGCCACAGTCTTGGTCCTCTGTCCGGTCTAGGAGGGCTCCTGCAGCTCCAGCCTAACAGGGAAAAGCAGGCACCCACATGTCAGAAAGCCCTCCCAAGGCCCGGTGAGCACTTCTGTTTATGTGCCAGTCAAGTGTGTTTGACAAGGCTACAGCCAGCTGTACGGCAGGCAGCGAGGTACCCAGCAAATACTCAGGCCTCACGTTACTGAGGAAGGAAGGTGGACAACGAGGTACCCAGCAAGTACTCAAGGCTCACGTTATGGAGGAGGAAGCCAGGCAGATATTCACGCATGAGTCTGCCCCACATGCTACAGAAAAGCCCTGGTGGTCGGCGGTCAGGGCTCAGGGCCCCCAAGTGGGTAAGGAGAGCTCAGTGCCCTCTCTGGACTTGTCGCTCAGTCACCCGCGGCTGGAAGGGAAGAAACTTGCATCCTGTGAAACATCCAGGCCCTGAGACCCACTCAGGAGCAGAAAACGGGAAAGGAGCCTTGAACAGACTCATGGGAGGGTAGACAGCAGGAGCCACAGAGGCTACCAGGAGGGAGGGAGGCAGGCAGTGAGGCCAGAGGTGATGTGATCAGAGGTGACGTGGTGGGGGATGACACGGCGTGGTGGAGGGAGGAGATGTGGCCAGGGGCAATGTGGCCAGGGAAGGAGACACGGCTGGAAGGAAGTGACAAGAGGGGTTGGTCTCCAGGCCTCAGACTGTGCCTGAATTATGGATGGCATTTTAATTAAGATGTTATATCTGACTTTAACGAAAAGCAGCAATTTAGGACGATTGTGTACATTTAAAGCACGGTACAAATAGAGCCCATTTCCCAAACCAAAGAACAGTGCATTGAAGGAAAAAGTAGCAGCTCACAAAAAAAAAAAAAAAGAAAAAAGAAAAAAAAAGTGAGTAAAGAAAAAATTCATTTAAGTTCAGAAATAAAGAGATCCTACAGCTCTTCTAGTCCAATCCCCAACCTAACGTGAATGGGGGGAAAAAGGAAGTACATTCTAGTCAGTCAGAATTAAAGGCAAAACCCATCCACTTTACTTTCTACTTGACAGAAAACAAGAAGCTCATCAAGGAATCCCTACAAACAGTAGCTTTAGTAGTTCCCAAAATACAAAATTCACCTACAAATTAAATCAACTGCTAAGTGTGTATAGAGCAATTTTTTTCATTATTGTCTTCCTCATCCCCCGGGGCTTTTTTAGATCTTGTTTCCCCCTAATTGTCTCCAACACCCAGGAAATTTAAACCCCTCAAGTAAATCGTGTGTCAATTCATGCACAGCGTCCTTTGGAGCAGACAGTCCATTGCTCTAAGACGTTCTTGTCACTTAAGCACCGATTACAGCCTGAGAATGCACTACACGCACTCACACGAACTCAGACAGACAATAGGTGAGATACAGCACATGAGGAGGAAGACAAGATAAATGAGCTTCACGGACACCCCAGATCCGACAAGAAGTGACACATGTAGCCTGCTCGGGTGCAGGTGACTCCTGGAAAACAGCCAAGGGCAGCATTTGGAGAAGCAGCACCGCAGGCCAGGAGAGTCTGGGGGCTTTAGAAGGGAGGGGCGCCCCAACCAGGTACTGGGGGATTCAGAAGGGAGGGGTGCCCCGACCAGGTGCTGGGGCTTCAGAGGGGAGTGGTGCCCCAATCACTTGCTGGGGGCTTCAGAGGGGAGGGGTACCTTGACCACTTGCTGGGACTTCAGAAGAGAAGGCGCCCCAACCGGGTCCTGGGGGCAGCAGGACAAGCCCAGGGTTCCGTCGTCACTTTTCACTCCCTACTCCCGAATCTCGCCCTGAAGTTGCAGCCAGTCCAGGTATTCATTTACCCATAAAATTAAGTATCTGTGAGTAACACAAGTCACTAATCCACACAGATCTGAGTCCACAGATACCTCCCAGAGACGCCACCATCCCTTCTGGTAGAAGAGCAGCCCAGGGGCCCACGCTGCTAGGAAGGGAGACTGTCTCCAGCCTGACGCTGCACAGTCCTTAACACAAAGTCTACCTTCTGGAACCATGCCGTCTCCTACAGAAGCAACTAGGGGCATGTAGGGTTTTTTTAATCTTTTTTTTTTTTTTTAAGACAGAGTCTCCCTCTGTCACCCAGGCTGGAGTGCAGTGGCTCGATCTCGGCTTGCTGCAACCTCTGCCTCTCGAGTTCAAGTGATTCTTCTGCCTCTGTCTCCCGAGTAGCTGGGATTACAGGCCCCTGTCACCACGCCCCACTAATTTTTTATATTTTTAAGTACAGATGGGATTTCACCTTGTTGGCCAGGCTGGTCTTGAACTCCTGACCTCACGTGATCCACCGGGCTCGACCTCCCAAACTGCTGGGAATACACGCATGAGCCACGGTGCCTGGCCCATATAGCTATTTAAATTTGACTAAAATTAAATAAAATTAGAAGTTCAGTTTCTCATTTACACTGCAAGCATTCAGTTACCCACAGGCAGCCACGGACCAGAGGCTGGTAGAGATGTCACACTCCACACTGCAGAAGGATCTAAGGACGAAATGGCTCTAAGATCATCTTGGCATCTTTATGTTGAAGCTACAGAAGTTTTACTCTGATTATTATAGACATCAGCATTCTGCCACTTAAAAATGTCAGTGCTATTGCAATGATCAGATCTGTGACTTCCCAGCAGCTCTTCTCTTCCTGGACAGAGAACTGCAGAGCATCTGCACTCTGCCTCCACACTAAGGGATAGTAGAATCTTCCGTGTAAAATCAGGGGGCGAAAAAAAAAAAAAAGAATCCCTAGTCCGCCTCTCCCCCTACGATTTTGTGAAACTCCTCTTAATATGCAGAATAACCGCCAGAGTTACAATAAAGAAGCATCCCTTGACCAGGAAGCAACAGGGAAACAAGAGGAGGGAGATGCGAGGACACTCCGTTCCCTCTGGGACCCCAGGCCCAGCCAGGACTGAGAAGGGCAGCACAGCCTGGCAGACCTGCACACCTGATGCGAACCATAAACACAGCTTCCCTGGTCCTCGTTCCCCTGCTCTGCCCTCACTGGCCGCTGTGGCTCTGGGTAGACGCAGTTCCCTGAGCCCCAACACCCACAGCCAGTCCCCTCCTTGCAGTTCTCAGCTGTGCTCTCACTGCCTCCCTGATGCTTCTCATCATCATCCGCGTACCGTGTCGCCTCTACCCCACAGCCCTTGCTACAGCCCACCCCACCACGGAGCCTAGCACACAGCAGGTGCCCGAGACGCCCCAATGGGCGGGCTTGCCAGGGTAGGGCTTGGAGTTCCAAGGGACACCTCCCACATAGCACCACAAGCGCCACGGGGGCTGTGGAAGGGGTCTAGGCTTCAGGCCTGCACTCAGCTTCTCCTGGCCCCCGAGGCCAAGAACCTAGCAAGGGAGCGCAGCCGGAAGCAGGATCCCAAACCCCCTTCCTTCTCCTTAAGAGGAAGGGGGCCTCGGGGCACAACCCCACCAGCGCCTTCCTCCTGCCAGGCTGCCTGTCACAGCACCGACTCCTTCACCGCAGGAAACCCACTCCTGTGAGGAGAAAACCACCAAGTACCACAGGAGCCACGTCCCCCTCAGCGTCTGCTGAGCCCAGTAGCGACAGCAGCACCCGGGCCCCCACTCAGCATGCACCGACTCCGATCCCGCCACGCACACCACAACACCGACCATCTTGAAACTCAGCTTGACTCATCAGGGCCCTCTTCCAGGAGAGCTTGGCATGTCTATCTTCCCTGGGCTCACAGAAAGGAGCGGGACTCGGTCCCGAGTGTGCACAGAGTTAAGCTCCCACTAGCTGTGCAGACAACCTCCCTAGCCCTGGCCTGGGAAGGGGCCAAGCGCAAATAGCCATCTTTTGCCCGCACAGGTACAGAATTCAGCCAGCTCTCTCAATGGAATCGTGACGGGTCAACTCCAGGCTCCTCAGTGCTCTGGGGTGCACCTCGGGCCACTGCACCTTTGAAACGTGGCTGTGGACTCCTCTAGGCTGCTCAGTGTCACGGCCCATTTCATTCAGACACTGCAGGCCCCTGCCGTGGTGTCAATACCCAGGACACCCCTGCCGGCATCCTCCAAGATGCTGCTGCAGCTGCTGTGATCTGAGAACAGCCATGCACAGGCATCAAAGGGAAGACTTCTCAAGTCTCCTCCAAGAGCAGTGGCTACAGCTTTGGAAGACATTGCACTGAATCCTGGGTGAGCCTGGCTCGGTCTGCAATCTAAGCCTGGTTGCTGGGGAGATACAATCTGTTGTAACTGACAGAGGCCGTTGGTGGCAGCTCTACCAAGATCGAGAATGGCAACTAATCTGAGATTTACTATCCATACTTTCTATTTGATGTTTAAAAGGAAAGCATTGTGAAGTTCCAGTAGCAAGGAATTTTCTATAATCTATCACATCCACATACAGCAGAAATGTAGCTAAAATGTTCATAGGGTCTATGCAGAGGAAGAGACGAGTCTATTTCAGGAAAAGTGCTTGCTGGCTTTTCAGAAACATAGTGAAATCTCTACCAAGTAAAAGGTTGTTTATACTTTTGCTTTGGAAACAGAGGGAAAGTTCTTTCTTATTATTTGAATACATTAACTATATTTAAGTGTTCTGGTAGACTAAGTATTAAATATTCAAAAGGAAGTAATTCTGTTTGGTCTATTTCATTCTTTAAATGCAGCTTTCAAAAAATGACAAATACTTGGCCGGGTGCGGTGACTCACGCCTGTAATCCCAGCACTTTGGGAGGCCGAGGCGGGTGGATCACGAGGTCAGGAGATCGAGACCATCCTGGCTAACATGGTGAAGCCCTGTCTCTACTAAAAACGAAAAAACTAGCCTGTCGTGGCGGCAGACACCTGTGGTCACAGCTACTTGAGAGGTTGAGGCAGGAGAATGGCATAACCTGGGAGGCGGAGCTTGCACTGAGCCGAGATCACACCACTGCACTCCAGCCTGGGTGACAGAGAGAGACTCCATCTCTAAAAAAATAACAACAACAACCACAACAAAAACACAGAAACTCGTGGAACAAGCCCTTGCCCCACTCCATGTCAGCTGTGCTGTGCCACCCAGGAGCATGCCAAGCTCAAAGAGTCATCCACCTGCCTTGCGTAAACGATGTCACTACTCGAATCACAGAGACTGAGATTCTCTAGCCCTCGCCATGTGCATGTCACTCACAAGCAGGCATGAGGACCCCCGCAATTCACAGGGAATCCCTCTGGCCATCCGATGACCATCCATTCATAAATAAAAAGCATTAATTCCTGCTGGGTTGCAGAGGTGTACACATCAATACTTGCTACTGTTCACAAATGTTCCACTTGAGGATGGAGTGACGTTACGGAATTGGGAAGAACTTCACAGACATACGAGGGGTGCATTTAAGGAAAAAGTGTAAGGAAAAGGTGAGAAAATGGAATATGCTAACCTCTGTCTTTTCATTACCCTCTAAATCTTATGATTCCAGTTCTGTTCATTCTGCAGTGAAAAATAACAAGTGATTCACATTCAGACACAAGGTGGCTTAGGAAACTGTGGCTGTTTTACATAGATGAAACAATTTAGAAGATCAGGATTCATGAACGCACTTACTTAAAGAGAGAAGAGACTGGGAGTTACACATCAGCTTACCAAGGCTGCCCCGAAGTCCAGGAGCCCCTTAGGAGAACAGAGACTGTGTAGCCTCCACAGACCAATGCAGGTGGCTGGGCCCAAGAGTGGGGACAGGGAGTCTGCAGGAGGCTTGCAGAGGGAGCTGTCCTGCCAGCCTCTCGCAGAAATTCCTAATTAAACCCTGACAGCAACTCTGTTTAGTGAATTGTCTCCTGGTCACTAAGAAGAGTGAAGCTGTTGAAAGCCTACAGCCAACCCTCTGGATAACAGTTGAGATGTATTTTAGAGAAGGAAATCATCCTGTCACAATCCCAGACCTACCAACAGCTGCAAGCACGTCCTGGGAGTGCGGCTTCTTGCTCTGTCAGCACCAGAGCGCACCGTAGAGCCAGCCACACGGGTTCTGCCGGACGTTCCCACTTCAGGGAGTCTGGGCAGGTGCAGCTGAAACACTCAGGGGCAACCCCCACCCTCACTTCTCAAAAGTACATGCAGAGGCAGACAGAATGAAACACGGCCCCCAAACCTCAGACGTACGATTCAGCAACACGGCCCACCATAGAGCCACATGGGCTCTGCCCGATGCCCCCAATTCACAGAGTCTGGGCAGGTCCAGCTGAAACAGCACCTGGGGGGCAACCTCCAACCCCACTTCTCAAAAGTACATGCAGAGGCAGACACAATCAAACACGGCCCCCGAGCCTCAGACATCAAGTTTGGCACAGGCATCTGTGAAACAAGAACAAGTCGCATGGGAAAATGAGCACAAAAATGAAAAAAATAACAGAATTACAGTGAAGATGGATGAGATGGGGAAGATTGCGAGGAAGTTGAGAAAGGGACTGAGGGCCTGAAGGGGCACATAAGGGCTGGACATTCCCGACAAGGTAACAAAAACACCTCTGGATAAGGTGGGACATCATCTTCATTATGGAAATAAAGGGGAAAAGCCTGAAAACATCAGTTTCCTACCATGAAGCAAAAATCAAACTTGCTTCAGACTTCTCCTCTACAACACTGGATTCCAAAAGACGAGGATGTGGCATCCGTGGGGTCTTGAGGGAGAGCTGGCACAAACGTCCCAGAGCTGCCGTCTCCAGAAGCAGCTGCACTGGATTCCAAAAGACGAGGATGTGGCATCCGTGGGGTCTTGAGGGAGAGCTGGCACAAACGTCCCAGAGCTGCCGTCTCCAGAAGCAGCTGAAATAGCCTCAGATCCAGCACACACTTGTCTTGAAAGATCTATCAGAGTACACCCCCTTATCAAAGGGGCGCATGGCTGCAGGGCTTGTGGTGTAAGGCAATTTCAAAATCTTACTCCGTGCAGACCCTAAACTTGGGAGGCTGCTGGTCACACCCTGGGAGGACCTCAGCCAGCGGGAAGCCCTGTGCCTCCTCTCTGCTCCATCTCTAAAGCCAAGAAACATTTTATGCATAAAATTACGTTATTTCCAATTTGTTAAATTGTATATATTAAGTCCATAAAGAGACCAAGAAAATATATAAAAACATTGATGACTTCATGGTGGTATTATAATTAATTTTTAAACAAAACATGTTGTCTAAATTTTCTAGACTGAAAAAATACTCTTTTTAGCAAGAAAGGTGCTTTTAAAGTCACCATAAACAATTATATATCCATCCTACGAATGCGGTCTTAAAATAAAAAGTGAAGAGCAAAAACAGCAGAAGGAAGTGCTTGAATATGTTGATAACGTTTACCTCTGAATGGGGGGGGGGCTGTTTTGTCTTCCATTTCCCTATGTTTGAAGTGTCACCTCTGTAATGTAATAATAGAGCAAACACAACAGTTGAGGAAACACTGCTGCCCACTAGGGATCCCCAATACTTTGCCAAATGATCCTCTATGTATCCTGCATAAACCAAGTCTCCTCCAAAATGCTGCGACCCCAACCTCTGATTTTATCTTTTAAATCAGCTAGGTTTTCTCCCCTAAAAAGAAGCATATTGTATCATTACTCTTTAAAGTTAGGTGACTTAACAGGCATACAGACTTCAACACCTTCTGGAAAGGTGATGTGTCAAGTTTAACTAAGATTTGTTTTGTTCTGAAAAGAGCAAGGGCACGTTCCCAGGTGAGGGGACTCCAGGAAACACTGGCTGTGTCCCACGGGCCCTCAACTGGAGAAACAAGCGCTCGACGCCTCCACCCTCCACCCGGACTCAGCAGGAAAGGGGTGCAGAACTGAAGACAGACTCGTCTATAAAAACCTCAAGGGCTGTTTCCAGAAGCTACCCACTGCCCGGTGCCGCCTCACCCTGCCCCCCTGTGCAGGTACCGAAGCTGCTGTCCAGCCTTCCCCAGGCTCTCCACGCCTCCTTCCACCCCACGCCAACCTGCACCACCCAACTCCCCACCGTCTCTTACTGACCACCCGCCTCAACTCCCACATAGCCTGGAAACTGCAAAGCTGCCTGGCAGCAAGAGGAGACAGGCAGCGACTGCACCAGCCAGGTGGCACCTGCTCCCCCCAGACTGCAGGGTCACAGCGCCTGCCTCATGGAGCCGTTGTTATGCACAAGTACAGTGGGAAATCAATGCAGCTTTAGCTTTACTTTGGTGCTAAATTAACTTTATAACACTTGGTTATAACAAACATTAATTTTTACAGCAATTACTAAAATAACAACTCATAATGTATTCATTTACCATGTTCAGAAAACAACTGAAAAACCAAACACACAGCAGAATTTTATAGGACTGTAGTAGTTTTTGTTAGGCTGTCAAATTATTTTAAGCTCAAAATTAAAGTAATTAAATCTGTGACTCTCAACTGGGGGAGGTGGGCACACACAGAGGGGGGAAGGTAAAATCCTTTTTTTCTTCCAAACCTCACACAGACCCACTCAGCTGGTCATTTCCATTGCTGGAATTATGTCCTGCTCCTTAGGTTAAGAACAACTGCCTTCATGCCTATTAAAAATAATATTTCTTCCTTTCCTGAGTGATTATGAAATGAGCCATGGTGGCAAGGTAGGCACGAACAGAGGGAAACTGAGTCCATGTCCACATTTGATGGTGGGCGAGAACAGAAGAAAATTGGGTCCACATCCACATTTGATGGTGGGTGAGAACAGAAGGTAACTAGGTGACATCTCTATTTGATGGTGGGCAAGAACAGAGGGAAACTGAATCCGTGTCCACATTTGATGGTGGGCAAGAACAGAGGGAAAGTGTGTTCAAGTCCACATTTGATGGTTAGCCAGAACAGGAGGAAGCTGGATCCACGTCCACATTTGATGATGGGCGAAAACACGGGGAAACTGGGTCAACGTCCACATTTGATGATGGGCGAGACCGGGGGAAACTGAGTCCACCTCCACATTTGATGGTGGGAGAGAACAGGGGAAAACTCGGTCCACGTCCACGTTTGATGGTGGCTTTTAATGCACTGCAGCCTGTGTCCCCTTGACCTTCACGAATTGTCAGGTAGTAAGAAAGCAATTTTTCTTATTGGAAAGGAGAAAACTAAGTGGCTGCAAAATAATATAATTTCCTTAAAGCAAAACAACAGAGAACCAACTTTGACTTTTTCCACATTACCCAGTAACTCTAAGACTCAGGGTTTTGTCATGTTACAGCAAATGCTGTTCATTAGGGGGAAATTGGAAGTCAGAACAGTGTGTGCTATTCAAATTCTCAATGAATAATTAACTCAAATGGGTTCAGAGTGCTACAAAATGAAATTAATTTGTTTTTAGTTTAACCCCAAATCCCCAATCCCTTGCCAAATGATCCTCTATGTATCCTACATAAAGGACAGGGTCTTTCTGGCAGAAAACCATTAAAAGTTTTTATTTGCAGTAAGAGAAGCATGCTTTCTTATCAAACAGGTGCATGGCCCCCTTGCGGGGGGGTCACCCATCACCTGCATCCCCGTGTGTCACGGTGTTGCCGCACACCATTAACGCATCAAAATGGAAAAGGAAATGTAAGCAGTGTTTGCTGTCCAAAGTTCACGTCAACAACTCCTTATTATGAAGGCACTTCTGAGCCTTTCCTCCTGCATCTGGGAGCTGCCAGCAACCCAGTTCCAGGAGAGAAAATAGCTCGACACCTCCTGCAGCCCATGGAGTCCTCTTGTTGGGACAAGGTCCCCCCAGGAGAGAGGAGCCCCCAGCAGGGTCAACACTGGAGGTCCTGGGGGTGGGTGGTGCTGGGGAGGCCATGCGGGGAGGGCTGTTCCCTGTTCCCTTCCCCTCAGGAGACAGCTGGCCCAAGGTGACACAGGACCGGGTGGGATTTCAGGGTCAGGGACCACGGAGCCCGGGGCTGTGGACCACACCAGCCCAAAGCCACTGCATGCCCCAGACCGGGGCTGTGGACCACACCAGCCCACGGCCACTGTATGCCCCAGACCAACACGAGAAGAGTGCAGACCAACAACATCTTCGTCTACGGTAGGTGTCACGGTTATCGTTCCTAAGAGAGTCCACGGCCACTTCTACCAGGTGCCCTCCACTCTTCCCCTGCCCCAGCTGGTCCCCCTGTGACAGCCGTGTCTTTGAGAACGGGGTGTGGAGCCAGGGGGAAAACACAAAATAAACCACCTGCTACTAGAAACAGCCTCGCTGTCCTCAGGGAGCCGGTCCCGGGGCCAGTCTCACTGTCCTCAAGGAGTCGATCCCGGGGCCAGCCTCGCTGGACTCAGGGAGTCGGTTCAGGACCCCATGGACACCAAATCCAGGCACATTCAAGCCCCACAGGTGGACCTGCCGAACCTGCGTGTACAAAGAGTCGGCCCTCCGACACGCGTTTCACATGGCAGGAACACTGTATTTTCAGCGTGTACAAAGAATCAGCCCTCCGACATGCGTTTCACGTGGCAGAACACTGTATTTTCTCCCTGAGTTTGGTTGAAAAAATCCACTTATAAGTTGACCCGCAAAGCTCAAGCTTGTGTTGGACAAGAGTCAACTGTACGCAATTGACACTGATTCCTACCAACAATATCCAAATCTTATCATGACCAGCACGATAAAGAGAATGAGCAAAATTTAAAAACTAAAGCAGAGTGTTTTCCTGCTAGTTGGGGCACTGCGTATCCCCTGTGGGAAAGACCACACTGGCTGCTGACCAAACTCCATCGGCCTCTTCCTCCGTCCTGAGGGCATCTTCCTCCATCCTGACAGCAGCCTGGGCTCACCTCAGTCCCAGGGCGGGGGAGGAGGATGCACTGTGCACCCTCCCAGCTCTCCTCCGCCCCTTCCCTCACGCTGGCCCAAGAGCAGCCTGGACAGTCAGGTGCTGGGGACACCTAGCTGCCCCTCCTCGGCCCACAACCTCAGGCCACCTGTCTCATTTGTGACTGAGAAACAGAGCTGCAGCTGCAGGCGGGAGGCGGAACACGCTGGGATCTACCCATGGCCAGGCCGAGCTGCTCTGATCACTCAAGCTTCACTTTCATCACTTGCTCTACCAAATAAACTAGAATAAAATATGCCACTTCCTCCTTTGCACACACTCCCAAGCCTCCCATCCCACTTCCCGGCGCTGACACCATAAGAACACTTTCTGTGCCTTTCCAGGTATTTTCTATCCTCCTCAAGCACAGAACCACATTCAGAGTGAATTTTTTTTTTTTTTTTTTTTTTACAGAAATGGCACCAGGGCAGATGATGTTTTTTTGTACCATTTCTTTGGTTTCTTGGGCATTTTCCGCACCAGGACAGATGGGCTCTGCTCTCCTTCCTCCCCACCGAAGGCTGCCTCACAGCAGCCACACACAGAGCCGTAAGCCCTCGCAAGACTGTGGGTGTCTCGGGGTGCCCCACGTCCCCAAAGACCAAGGGGTTACAGATCCACACTGTCCAACAACACTTCAGACATGGCCTCGAGCCTGGGAACCCTGCTGGCCAGCCCAGGCCAGCAACAGAATAGAGGTGTGAGAGGTAACATTTGCACTTCTTAAAAAAAAAAAAAAAAAGGCAGATATTCAGTGCCACATTTAAAATGATCATGGCGGCCAGGCACAGTGGCTCATGTGTGTAATGTAAGCACTTTGGGAGGCCAAGGTTGGCAGATCCCTTGAGGTCAGGAGTTCAAGACCAGCCTGGCCAACACGGTGAGACCCCTGTCTCTACTAAAAATACAAAAATTAGCTGGGCATGGTGGCAGACACTTGTAATCCCAGCTACTTGGGAGGCTGAGACACAAGATTCTCTTGAACCCTGGAAGCAGAGGTTACAGTGAGCTGACATTATGCCACTGCAATCCAGCCTGGGTGACACAGCAAGACTCTGTCTCAAAAATAAAAATAATAAATAATAACAAAAGAAAAAATATATATGCATTCCTAGTCCCTTGGAGCTGCAGCAACAAAGCTGGTGATATATTTTGGGTGTTTCTAATCAATGTTTTCCATGAGCTACACTGCAAGTCTCAACCTTGACCCTGCTACAGTAATCATCTATTACAAATTAAAACAAGAGCCATAACTCTGTCTCCTACGAAAATATTCTAACTGAGACATGTTAACAGAATACATTTCTTTGGGTGAGAAAGTATCCACCAGGGTGGGGAACAGACGGCCCACCGATTGTGCTGTGGCCCTAACCACCAAGGACTCATGAATCATCCACAGCAAGGCTGGTGACTCAAAAAGAACACTAAATTGCTCTTTGACATCAATTCTTAAACCTTGAGAAACCAAAGTTCTCTTTGTAACAGACTTGAAAAAGGATGAAGTCAGAAGTAGCTCAGCAGAGATGCACCAACTCTTACCTGGGAGAGACACTCCTTGCTAATCACGTCTGGATTAACGGATGTGCTAAAAGCATCTCTTCCAACAGAGACACAGACTGCAAACAGGAATGCCATGAACACCTTCCCCAGATAACCCAGTCCTCACCCATCCACCCCTCAGGAGGTCCCCAGACAAGTCCAATAAGGAAATGACCCCAGGGCAGATTCAGGTGCAGGCAGTGAGGGTAGTGGCGTCAGGGAATTCCACCGTAAACCTTGGCAGCACGCAGGGAGGTGTACCCAGCTGGACAGGTGAAGTCAGAAGTGCAGGATGATCTGGCCATTCCAAATAAGCAGGGCATAACAATTTTGTTAAAATGAAACCCAGCCTTTGAAAAGGCCTGGACTTCCCACAATGTGTGGTATTTATAGTGTGGAGGGCACTGTAGAGAAGTTATCAGAGGGTTCACGACGGCAAGATCCACGGAGGCTCTGCCATGTGCCAGGCATGAGACAACTGTTTACATAAAACACCTCATTTCACCCTACACAGAGTCCACAGACTGCTCCACAGTCTCCCAGGTAAGAGTTGGTGCATCTCTGCTGAGCTACTTCTAACTTCATCCTTTCTCAACTGCTTCATGTTTCACCCTACACAGAGTCCACAGACTGCTCCACATTTCACCCACAGAGTCCACAGACTGCTCCACATTTCACCCTACAGAGTTCACAGATTGCTCCTCATTTCACGCACAGAGTCCACAGACTTCTTCACATTTCACCCTACAGAGTCCACAGACTGCTTCACATTTCACCCTACAGAGTCCACAGACTGCTTCACATTTCACCCTACAGAGTCCACAGACTGCCCCACATTTCACCCCACACAGAGTACAGAGACTGCTTCACAGAACACTACCAAAGCACACCATCAAATGATCCCCAAGAAGTAATGAGCGCCTTAAAAGTAAGAAAGCCAACCTCCTCCCCCTCTCTTAATTCCCTCTCCTCATTTCCGAAGAACCAAAGAAATATGAAGGGCCAGTGACGCCCCACTGAAGAACGCTCTCCTGGTGGTTACACTCTCTACATAGGGAGCACAACACTGCTCTGTGCTGCCTGAGGCTACTATTCTATACTACACTAGTACGATCTGTTTGTTCTATTCTATACTATTCCATTCTCTACGATAGAATACTACAGCTTCATTCTATACTATAAAATACTGTACTATCTGTTCTATTCTATTCTATTTTCTTCTATACGGAAAGCAGTTAGCCAGCTTGCTTTAGGCAGATAGTAAGGGAAGGGTCCCAGAGAGCCTCCAGCCTATGTTTTGTGCAGATAGGGGGACTTGCACGGGGGTCTCGCCTAAACATGCTCACAGCAGACTAAGGGTCCCCATGCACACGGGGGAATGGGGTGGAACCACCAGAAATTTGCTCCTTAGACAGGGAGCCCAGCCCCATCAGCTTCTATATAAAAGCCCTTGTAGTCAACTGGGAAGGGGGCAACCAGCAACCTGCTCTCAGGACCCCTCTTTTCGCTGAGAGCTTAACTTTTAGCTTAATAAGTTCCACTGCACTCACTCTTCGATGCCCCCGTGCCTGTTTCTTCCTGGTCATGAGACAAGAACCTGGACCCAGCCGAGCTAAAGAGCAAAACTCCTGCGTCAGTGCTACCGAACACTATCCTCTCTGTTCTGTGCCATGCGACTCTACTATTCCACACCATACTACTTAATAGTAATACTATGCTGTGTGTTCTAATCTAGACTGTATTATGCTATGCAATACTACGTCATTAGTGCAACTGTATACTCTACAATACTATCCCACTTGTTCTATTCTAGACCATGTAATACTATTTGTCCTATTGTATACTATACTACATAATGTTACACTGTTTCTTCTATTCTATGCTACCCTATATAACATTATACTATTTGTTCTATTCTGAGCTACTCTATATAATTCTAATCTGTTTGTTCCATTCTATACAATACCTTGCATCATTTTACCATGTTCCACGATACAAGAGTAGAGTCAGTTATACTTTCATAATCTTTTTTCCAAGCTCTTACCCAGTAAGAAATGTGATGTTTTACTATGCCTCACATAAATGCACATTTCATGATAATCAATGCCATTTCCTATGGTTATAGAATTCTGTCTCTATGATTCTATTGATACAGCTTCTTTGGGCTTTTCTGTAAGTCCTTTGTAGTGTCTGGTTTCCTAGTGAAAAGATGACTAAGGTCTCGATAAGATCCTACAAAACCAGCATCCACACACGCTCACCTGTGTGCACACTGCTGGACTCCGTGTTGAAGGAGGGACAGGAAGACAGATGGCTGTCGGTGGATGGAAGACAACAAGCACAGAGTAGATTCCAGAACTGAGACAGGTACCAAGGCTCTGGCACAGCTGAGGGTCGATCCCAATTCTAGCCTCTCACAGAAAGGTAGAGGAGACTTAGCACAAAGAGCATGGAACTTTGCTTTAAGAAAGCAAATGCTTACCATCCACTATGAGGAGCTCAAGGAGAAATGGCAGTAGGCTCTACTAATAACTACTGCTTTAAAAAATGGAAGGGAGAGGGTACATTTTCACATGGGCCAGGTGGACAGTTGCCGGGACCTGCCGCTGGACCTGCCCCTGGACCTGACACTGGACCTGCCGCTGGACCTGCCGCTGGACCTGTTCCTGGACCTGATGCTGGACCTGCCGCTGGACCTGATGCTGGACCTGACGCTGGACCTGCCCCTGGACCTGCCACTCGGTCTGCTACTGGACTGCTAACAAATGCTGCAGATTTTTATGGAGAGAAAAGTACAATGCGTCTGAGAGCAGCTGTCCCAGCTCTGGATGAAGCCGGTAGAACAAGGAAGCAGCAGAGAGGCTGGTATCATTCAGTGGGCAGAGTCAATGACCCTCCTCTAAGTCCAGCAGAGCTCAACCTGCATGTCTGCAACTAGAAATACCAATCGTAAGCCAGACCTCCTGGCAAATACCATTGACCCGCTGTAATTCTGTGTGGTGTATTATGTCCCATGTACAGGAAATCATTCACAAACCCTTTAACCAGGAAGTACTAAGATGACTTTTAATGCAATATAACACCTTTGCACCCATTTAACATATATTTAACCCCAGGGGTATAAATATATATTTTATAGAACATCAGGCATGTTTACCTAATGGCTCGAACTTTCACAATGTCTCTCTCCCTGAGAGGACAGTGGAAGATCCCATGCACTGTCTCCAGGAACATGCCCCTCCCAGAGAGGATTCACAAATCAAATGTGCACATGCACGCATGCACAGACACATATCACACACACACATACACATGGACACGCACACCTACATGCAATACATACATTCACACATGCACACACATTCACATAATCACATAACACCAACACAAAACACATGCATACACATACACACAACACTCAAACACACATGCACAAACATACACACAACACTCAAACAAACACGCACAAGCATACGCACGACACTCAAACACACATGCATATACATACACATTCTGACACACATACATATGTAAATGCGTAGACATAACATGCACAAATATACATGTATAACTATACACACACTAGCATCAATGCATGCCTACTTGCACATGTGTGCAGTCGTGCCTAAACATGTAACACATGTACACGCATACATGCAACACAAATACACATGCACACGTATACACATGCATGCACATATACATCACACACAAAGGCACACATACATGCACAACACATATACATGCAATACACAGTTTCATACACATAAATGCAAACACACATACACATATACCCCCCTCAAAGACCCCATTATTCAATTCTAAACAAAGTGGTTTATCCCCCAAATGTACCTTCTCGAAATTAATAAGCTCTACTGCACATTTCTTGTTACAAATAATGAGGTCTCACACACAGCACACACACATTTATACTCCAATACGTGTGAACGTATAAATAGAAATAGGCACACGTGCACGAAGACCCTCTTCTGTAAAGGTTTTCTCAAACTGGAACTGAACGAATTCTGCTAATTATAGTCAGAGTCAGCAAAGATATATATTTGACCTCGGAATGATTATACTCGTTCTTTTCGTTACCCCTGGCAACAGCAAGAATGTAAAACAGAGTTGTGTGATACCATGATACTTATTCAATCCCACTTCCTGGGATCTGACCCACTTGGAATAGCGTTTCTGTCTGAGTGATTTCCTTCTGACTAAAATCATGAGACAATTCCTTCTCTTCCTGCTTTCTCTTTCCCAGGCCTTTTCACTGCCCTTTCATCATCTCAGAAACTAAATCATACTTGTCAAAATGGAAGGCAAAGAAACAGTCTTAGGAGTGAATCCCACAATGGAATGGACTCAAGAGAGGAAAAAATATTCTTTTTGAAAATGTACAAAAGGAAAAGTCAAGAGGCCTGGGTTCCCTCTCACGACAGAAACACACGTCAGCATAGCAGGTCACTCAGCACAGTTCAGCTCTGTGTATGAAACAGAGATTCTAGTCCTTGTCCCTGTTTCATGATGTTGCAGTGAAGGAAACAAAACAGACAAAGGGCACAGACTGCAGAAAAGGATTTTAAAAGGATGACTTTTAAAATGTGCACCTGCACAATGAGGATATTTTCAAGTATATTAAAGCTGATTTATAAGAGACGGGTATAAAGACTCTACAAGGTCATTAGACTTTAGACTTACAAAGAAAACAAATCACATTCTCCTAGCATCACGAGTCAAGTGTTCCACAAATACTAAGAATAGCCACCGCAACGGGATCCACTATGAGGGGTGAAAACATAACCCATGAAGCGTGGCCGAGAGCTCCTATAACCTGATTTCTAGGAATCTAATTTTCAACATCCTCACAGCTAGCACATCACAAAAATACAGAGCTCCAAATGCCGTAACACAAGTGCTAAGAACACCTAGCCAAAAATATACGAGACATTTCAGGCAAGAATCCCAGAATCAGAAGAACACAAGTTTTCTAAGTTCTTCAAAAGCTGATGCTGGTTGAGGCTTTTCTGCAGACTTCAACAAAAGACACGCTAGAATTAGCCATTGACGGTAACCCTGAGTCAACACGCACCGTGTTCGGAAAAGCACAAGGCCTGCTCTGGGCTTGAGACCCCTGGGAACTTTCTCTGGACCGCACCGAGTGGATGACTTTGAGAACTCAAAATAACCAACAACCAGTCCATGAACAGAGAAAGAAGACTGCAGCCTCCCTGGGGACCTGGCTCCATGCCTGCCCGCTTTCTTCCGGATACCTTTGCCCTTCCCGGCTCCCTGCTTCACCTGGAGACGCTTTGGGTTCAGGCCCCTCTCCAGCTGTGTCTTGGTCCACGGCTGGCTGCCCGTGTGAAGCACCAGGCCTTGAAGGACCATCTCCACCTGCTCCCTGCACTTCCCACCCACTTCCGCGAGACCCCCAGCGCTGCTCTCAGGGATCAGGGCTGCCAGGCTCCCCTCGCAGGCTCCAACTGGAGTCCTGCCCCCTGGTTTTCAGCAACACTTGGGACTTTCTCCTGGAAACTCTCGGCTCTGAGCTTTAGTGAACTGCGCCATCCAGCTCCTCTCTGGACTTTAAGCAGGGCTTTTTCTGGGTCTTCCAACCCTTCCTCCATTTCCAAATGTGGGCTTTCCTTTGGCCTTCTCTCTCCAGACATGCACGCCTCACACTCTGGCTACTTCACCTGCCCTTCTACCTAAGAGGCTCCCAAATGCACCCTGCTCCAGATTTTCCCCAAGCCTCCTCCTGTATTTCCAGACTCGCAGCTTGCAGTGGTGTCTGTAAGCATCTCCGAGTCAGGTCCACACTTGCTTCTCCTGATTTCCAGCAAAGCGCAACGCCGACCTCAGGGTGCAGACTCGCAGCTTCTTCCGCCTTCCGGCACTCCCTCTTCCCCTCCTGACACAGGCACCGAATCGCTCAGCTTGCTGGCTGCCTTCTGTCCTCCTCTCGCCACGGCGAGTGCCCTGCATGAGCCTGCTCTGTCCCTCCGGCTCCACGGCGTGCCGCACATCAGAGGCGATTCTCTCCGAAACCTTCAGTGGCTCCCTCGTATCCGACAGGTAAGGACTTCCACATTCTGGCCCCAATCTAACTTTCTGGCCTCAGATATGCACATGCATATTTTATCTATGCAAAGAGAGTATAGGCCTCACACCTGCTCTCATTCCTGGGCTCCTAGCTCCTCCTGAAGGTGCTGTAGGAGCTACCTATGCACTTTCCAAACACTAATTGAATATGCGCTTGGAGAACATTTACTTGATAATTTTGTGGCATTGCTGGATAACGTGGACAAAGTGAGAACTACGCAGGTGTGTGGATGCTGCCTTGCCCAGACCTCACTTACCCAGACACTCCCAGATGCTCAAAGTGACCAGCCCTATTGGCGCACAGGCAGGCGCAGGCTGCACCCCCACAGCTGGGCCCCGCGAGCTGAACTATTATCATGAAGCAGCTGTTTGCTCCTAAATCTGTGTATGCCGGTGCACTTGTTACACGTCACTGAAACCAATAAAGTATGACTCCAAAGAGACAATAATTGTATGAAAACTAAGTTGGATGCCTTTCAAAGACTTAATATGGGGGAAATTTTTTTTTCATTTTAATCTTTTGTAAATTGCTATCACATTAGGTATGGGCAAAAAATATACACAATGTTTGAGGAAATAATTTTTAAAGGTTTCAAAAGTAACATCTTGTTTCTCTTGTGTTGCCTATTCTCTTCTAGAAGAATCAAAACTGTGGCAGGTCTGCGATGGCTGTGGTGGAGGAAAGAGGCCACACCCACAGCCAGTAGAACCACGCTCAGCAGCAGCCTAGCCCCGCGTGGAAGAGGCGTGAACACTCTCGGGAGAGGTGGATGTGCACTAACCGTTCCCAGCTCTGATCTCTTTGATTAACTGAATATGGTGATTGGTTTTATCTGAACGTCAGACAAAAGGGTGTCTACGCCCAGGAAAGACTCTAAACACTCTGGACCCTGCTGGGGCAGATGGTAACCTTGACCCAGTGATACCACTCTCCAGTGGGCAGCCAGCCCAGTCTCCTAATCGTAAAGGACATTCATAGCAACACTACGAAAAAGAAACACGACTGTTCTGACACGGAAAAGTGAAATTTAAAACATTAAATATACAGGTTCTAACTAAGAGGCAGACGGACCGGGCGCGGTGGCTCATGCCTGTAATCCGAACCCCTTGGAAGGCCGTGGTGGGTGGATCACTTGAGGTCAGGAGTTCGAGACCAGCCTGGCCAACATGGTGAAACCCCATCTCTACTAAAAATGCAAAAATTACCCGGATGTGGTGGCGGGCACCTGTAATCCCAGCTACTTAGGAGGCTGAGGCAGGAGAATCGCTTGAACCCGGGAGGTGGAGGTTGGAGTGAGCCGAGATCGTGCCACCACACTCCAGCCTGGGCAACACTTTCTCAAAATAAATAAAATAAAATAAAATAAAATAAAATAAAATAAAATAAAATAAAATAAAATAAAATAAAAGGCAGACCAACAAAAGGAGATTTCCTCTGATCTTAAAAACGGAAGTATTTGATTCATAGCCTGGATAATTGAAGATCTGCATAGAAATCACCTAGGGCCCCGCCCTCCCTCACAACAGACTGGGATAGAGGGAAGGAGGGCAGGAGGTGGGCCCCTTATCCACGAGAGGCTCCTCCCACCCCATCCCCTTCCTCAGGAGGGCGGTCTGCCCAGCACAGGCTCCATTCTCCCCAGGTAAGACCCTGGCGTCTCTACAGGAACACCCACCTCCCTTCCCTGCAATCCACTCCAGCTGCTCACGGCCAGCCAAGGGGGGCGCTCTTCAGAGAGAAGCAAACGGCTAACAAACAACACAACACGCATGTACAATGCGCTTATACAACACTGACAACACACAATGCACACAAACACACACAACCTATACAACACATACCCAATACATGCAACTCACAACACAATATGCATTTATAACACTCAGGCAACACATAACCAATACATGCAACTCACAACACAACATGTACGTACAACACACTCATACACACATACAGCACACGTAACTCACATACAACACAACACGCACGTACAATGCACTCATACAGCACACACAACACACAACTCACATACAACATGCACGTGCAACACACTCATACGACACACAACACTCATATAACACACAACACACACAACTCACAACACAACATGCACACACAACACTCACACAACATACACACAATACACACAACTCACAACATACACATACAACACACTCATACAGCTCACGTACAACACATGCAAATCACGTTCAACACAACATGCACGTACAACATACACGACACACGCAAATCAGCACAACATTCACATACTCACAACATACACATACAATACACTCAAACAACACATACAAGAAATGTAACTCACGCACAACACAACATGCACATACAACACACTGCACAACATTCAACACATACAACATACACAATACATGCAACTCAACACAAATACATGTACAATGCACTCACAACATACAACACTTACACAACACACAACACATGCAACTCACAAACACACGTACAACACACAACACTCACACAACATACACACAATACATGCAACTCATATACAACATACACATACACACGTACAATGCACAACACTCATATAACACACAACACACATACAACATACAAAACATACAACTCACAAATACACGTACAACACACTCATACAACACACATACAACATACAAAACATACAACTCACAAATACACGTACAACACACTCATACAACACAAAACACTCAAACATACAATAAACGCAACTCAACACAATATGCACATGCAACACACATACAACCCATGCAACTCACATACAACACAACACACTCATACAACACATTCATACAACACATACTGTACAGATTCTAAGTATGAAATAGAAAACAGCACACGCACGGTTTCTAAAGTATGATGAAACTGTTTTCAAGAAGGTCGTCCAACATCCAAACTGGTACCATGTCCTCATTTTCAGCTGCTGCTCAGATTCAAGCATTTTAATCATCCGCTCTATGAATTATAATAATACAGCATAAACCCAGTTTTCATTTTACACCCACTTTGGCGTGGGGTGCTCCAAAACAGGGGCCAGGAGCCTCAGAGTCATCCCTCAGAACAAAACACAACCCACACTCAGAGGCCAGGAAGGGAACTCGGGGGACGACACACACTCTCTCATCTACAGAGCTCTGCTTCAATTACTTCACACGTAACCAGGGCTGGAACGGGGTTGGTGAGGGTACAGACATGGCAAACTGAGAAGAAACTGGCAGGTGGAGAAAGATCGGCCAAAACCCAAGGAAAAATGCTGAACATTTTCCACAAATAGTTCACACGACAGATGATACTCGGGCTACTGAAAGTTTATTGAGAGGGGTCTTGCTCCAAAGAAAAAGTTCTCTCCCAAGGTTATCGAAGATTCACAGCAGACACCTGCCCCCAACACACCATCTGCGGAGGGCCTATGAGTCAAAAAGAAGGTAAGACAGAAGTAAGGCTGCAGGGGAAGGAGAGCAGGAGGGGACCGAGTACTCGGAACCAAGTGAAGTGATGGACGGACACTGAATGCCTGACTCCAGGGTTATCACCTCGGAAAACAAGTCTGTTGAAGTCCGTAGTAACAGTGTTAGTGCTTTCACTGAACCTGCACTCAACACTGGAGAACCTCCCTGTGTTATGAAGACGATCTGAAAAATAACATTAATTCACAATGTAGAGTGACGATTCAGCCACAGAAAATAAAACTGATATAATCCACTGCAAGTCACACTGTGTCTTTCTTTAAGACTGGTTTATGATGCAGAAAAGAGGCAGCTTGAGATCTAAAATACTGAAACTGGCAGACACTTTGTTTCCCTGAATTCTCGCAACCGTGGCAGCAGCTAGGGTAAGACAGAGTGGCTTTCAGAGCTTCCAGAACAACAGAGCAGATCAATCATAAATATGCAAAGGTGATCTGAAGACAGAATTAATATTCCAAGTTTTGACTTAAACTAGTCATGTGATTTCCAATAAGTGGGAAACATCCACACCAATTTTTATAAGAAAGTTCAATGTGAACCCATAGTACAGAACACTATCTTTGTTTTGGAATTTATTTATTTAATATGACAATTTCAATTGTCTTTAGGGATTCCTGATATTGAATGCTCATCTTTATTAATGATGAGCTACCCATTTTCTGACTGAGGAAACGGAAAGTTGTCACTGCCTAACAGCAATACTCAACACAGCCAGTATGAAAGGGAAAGCTATACCTGTGTGCACACACATGCATACACATGCATACACATACCTACACATGTACACGCACACACATACACGTGTGTGCACGTGCACACACATGTACACATGTGTGCATACATACATATGCATGCACACATACGCACATGCATGCATACACACGCATATACGCACACACATACATATACACGCGTACACATGTACATGCATGCATGCATATACACGTGCACATGAACACGCATACACGCACATACACACGCATACACTGGTGCACACACATGCATGTGTACATGCCTACGTAAGTATCATCTCAGTATGTGGATTCAAAATTCTGATGCAAACAAGAATAATCACAAAACAAGGTAGGGTGTCAACAAGTGAGAATTGAGATGGAAGTCCTGGAATGCTCCAGAGACGATATGAGGGAGGTCTGCACATCACATAAACATCTTACCCATTTTAAACGTGACCATTCCTGCCAACATCGGCCTGGATTAAGAAGATTTCATTTACATAAGGAACAGAAAATATAATACTTGTTCTAATGAGGTTCTCTAATCATTAGATTATTTTCATAATTATAAGTAATCACTAAATAACTTCCTTTCAAGGGTCTAAAAATAAAAAGAAGATAACAAAGTCACAGTCCTGACAGTTTTATCATGCAAATCACAGCTGTGAAAATAAAGCATGGTTTTGAGACTATGCCCTCCTCAAATACCCTTCATGGAATTTTGTACCAGTAATGGCTGGTAAATAATTGTTACACCAGGTGGAAAAGTATATCATTTGGGGTATATGAAGTAAGCATGTAAAGAGAAATGACCACACACACCTGAAACCAGGTCTCATTTCACAACTGTTTCCTACTTTAGATTTGCTTAATTTACTTCATGAGGTGCCTTGAGGAGAGAAAGCAGAGCTGGGATCCGCCCCGAGGCTGCTTCGGGAAGAGCTGGGTGGGCACCAAGCCCCTCAGACCGAGGGCTGAGCTGCGTGGCTATGATCCCATCACTGCGACTCCCCAGGCGTGTGTCCCTGTGTGTCACGCAAACTCCTGCCACACAGGTGACACACGCCACACGCCTGACACAGGCTCAGCACACAGGGAGCGATCAGCAAGTGGTGACTAGAGAGAAGCGACGGCCTTCAGCGTGGACGGAGAAAACAGGTCACAGACTCACAGAGGAAACGCCGCAGATCCACAGACGGAGAAAACACCACAGATGCATGGACAGAGGAAACAGACCACAGACGCACGGAGCGAAGAAAAGCGCAACAGATGCACGGAGGGAGGAAAAGCGCCACAGACGCACACATGGAAAAAACGCCACAGATGCACGGACGGAAGAAACACCACTAACGCACGGACAGAAGAAATGCCACAGACGCATGGATGGAGGAAACGCGCCACTGAGGCACGCATGGAGAAAACAGGCCACAGACGGACGAAGGGAGAAAACGCCACAGACGCACGGACGGAAGAAACAAGGCAGAGAAGCGCACACACCAGTGTGGAACATGGGACAGGAACGTCCCGGCCATGCACCTTCCACTCCCACTAGGGACTTCCCACCCCAGAGCACTCAGGATGGCTGTGGAGCTCCTGCCACCCACCCCAGAGGTGAAGCTGGGGAGCCAGAGATGAGCAGGTTCACGTCCATCAAATGCGGCTGCAATCCCTGTAATAACAGAAGGTCACCATTAAACCGAAGGGCACTTCACTTGGAATAAAAGCACTCTGCATGAAAGAACTAAAGATTGGCCGGAGACCGCTTAGAGACCATCACAATCATTCTTGCTAGTGACAATGAAGCTTCAAGAGTGGTCACTTTTCCTGTAGAAACGCCACAGAGGTGATTCCTGGAACTCAGAATATTTCTTTCCCGGAAACCACACAACCAAGAGTTTAATAATGCCATCTCTTGAGCAGAAAGATTAAGATTTCTGATGAAACAAAACCCTGGCAAGCCTCCTGATTCTAGAAGATGCTATACAGAAAAGCTAACTCAAAGGGGTTGCATTTCTTTTGTCGTCCATGACACACATGAAAAAAATTTTAAATATACAAAAAATGTAGGATTTGTACAGTGAGTATCAATGTATCTACCCCCTGGATCACAGATTAGATTTTAAATGTAAAGTTCTAAAGGTTCCCAGCTAAGGAAATGTGCAGTGGAAGCCTCTACCTGGTTAGAACCAAGGGGAATGGAATGAGCTTTCCCCTGCCTTGCTACTCAGCTAACAGGGGCTGCCACAGCTCTGCCACCCCACCCCAGAGCACCCAGGATGGCTGTGGAGTTCCTGCCACCCATCCCAGAGGTGAGGCTGGATCCCCAATCGAGGCGTTAAGAGTGAGCCAGCTGGGCGCGGTGTCTCAAGCCTACAATCCCAGCACTTTGGAAGGCCAAGATGGGTGGATTACGAAAGCAAGAGATCGAGATCATCCTGGCTAACACGGTGAAACTCCGTCTCTGCTCAAAAAAAAAATACAAAAAACTAGCCGGGCGAGGTGGCGGGCGCCTGTAGTCCCAGCTACTCTGGAGGCTGATGCAGGAGAATGGCATAAACGTGGGAGGCGGAGCTTGCAGTGAGCTGAGATCTGGCCACCGCACTCCAGCCTGGGCGACAGAGCGAGACTCCATCTCAAAAAACAAAACAAACAAACAAAAAGAGTGAGCCAGCCTTTAGAGGCCATGTGGTCTATACTTGAATAGAAAATGTTCCAGGAAACCAAAGATTCAAATGCCTGTGATGAATTCCTACCCATTTGAAACCCAGGCTCCTCATCTATATAAAGAGAACAATGCTCTCTCCTGAGAAAGCATTTCAGAAGGACGAAAAAGGATCCACATGAGAGCAGCTGAAAACTACCAAGCACCCTGCAATTATAAGATTTTTTCCATATCTTTGTTTCAAGGAATGTCAGCATTCTAAATATTGCGCTTCATCCCACATCACCTTTCAGGAGCAAATCATAACGATCAAAAGTATCAGCAGAATCCCTACAGGCTCAGTCTCCGTGTGCTTCTTCTCCCTGCATGAGAATTCCTGCAGAACGATGGGACCATCCAAGAATGGCTCCCTGCCATCATGTGCCCATATTCCTTCCCCAGGGAGCTATTCCTGTACTCATGGGGCATGGGAAACCTGTATAACACCAACAGAAAGTCCTTGTTTGATTTACACACTTCCCAGAAGGGCTGATTTTATCCAGAATCCGAACTGTGTCAAACACTGAACCTAAGAAATCATTAAAAACCAAGGAAATGTAAGGTCATCTCCTGCCCTGGGTGCATGGCTACTAGGGGAGAAATAGAAAATGAGACATGAAAGCAAACTTTAAGATATTCAGAACACCACTGGATGATTCCAGGAACCCATTACAGATCATTGCTGTTCCTAATAACAGGAAAGAAATTCTAAAATTCCAACAGGCATGGTGAGTCCCTCACTTGCATGAAATCAAAATAATAATCCATCGCTATCTTTAAAAGACAAAAGAAAAACTCTATTTCCTCTTCATATTAATTTGTGTACAAATAACTTAAGTGAGGAAATCTTAATGTCTGGACTGTGATATCAATAGCAAAATAACCCCAAGCTTCCCAATTAAAGGATATAGACGGGCTGAGTGGATTTAAAGAAGAAAAACCAACTATATGCTGCCTAGAAAAAACTCACTTCAGCCAGAAAGACACACATAGACTAAATGTGAAGGGATGGAAAAACATGTTCCACATTAATGGAACTCAAAAGTGAGCAAGAGTAGCTATATTTATTTCAGACGAATCACAAGTTAAGTCAAAAACTGTAAAAAGGTAATTATGTAATAAAGAGATCAACATAGCAAGAGGATATAACAATTACGAGTATATGTGCACCCAACAACAAAGCACCCAGATACATAAAGCAAATATTAGTAGATCTAGAGAGAGAGGTTGGGCACAGTGCCTCATGCCTGTAATCCCAGCACTTTGGGGGGTGGAGGCAGGTGGATCACCTGAGGTCAAGAGATCAAGACCAGCCTGGCCAACATGGTGAAACCCTGTCTCTACTAATACAAAAAATTAGCCCAGGATGGTGGCACACGCCTGTAATCCCAGTACTTGGGAGGCTGAGGCAGGAGAATCATTTGAACTCGGAAGGTGGAGGTTGCAATGAGTTGAGATTGCACCTCTGCACTCTAGCCTAGGCAACAAGAGCAAAACTCCGTCTCAAATATATATATATACACACACATACATACATATATATATATATACACACACACACACATACATATATATATATATATATATATATATATATAGAGAGAGAGAGAGAGAGAGAGAGAGAGAGAGAGAGAAACACCAACACAACAATAGTAGGGGCCTCAAAACCCCACTGTCAGCACTGGAGATCATCTAGACAGAAAATAACAACAAATTATCAAGTTGAAAGTACAGTGTAGACCAAATGGACCTAACAGACATTTACAGAACATTTCATCCAACAGATACAGAATGCAGATTTTTCTCATCGGCACATGGAACATTCTCTAGAATCAACCACATGCTAGGCTGCAAAAGAAGTCTCAATACATTTTTTAAAAATGGAAATAACATCTAGGATATTCTCAGACTGTAACAGAATAAAGCTATAAATCAACAACAAGGAACAGATACTTCTCAAAAGAAGACGTTTATGCAGCCAATAGACACATGAAAAAATGCTCATCATCACTCACCATCAGAGAAATGCAAATCAAAACCACAATGAGATACCATCTCACACCAGTTAGAATGGCAATCATTAAAAAGTCAGGAAACGACAGGTGCTGGAGAGGATGTGGAGAAATAGGAACACTTTTACACTGTTGGTGGGATTGTAAACTAGTTCAACCATTATGGAAAACAGTATGGCTATTCCTCAAGGATCTAGAACTAGATGTACCATATGACGCAGCCATCCCGTTACTGGGTATACACCCAAAGTATTATAAATCATGTTGCTATGAAGACACATGCACACGTATGTTTATTGCGGCCCTATTCACAATAGCAAAGACTTGGAATCAACCCAAATGTCCATCAGTGACAGACTGGATTAAGAAAATGTGGCACATATACACCATGGAATACTATGCAGCCATAAAAAAGGATGAGTTTGTGTCCTTTGTAGGGACATGGATGCAGCTGGAAACCATCATTCTTAGCAAACTATCACAAGAACAGAAAACCAAACACTGCATGTTCTCACTCATAGGTGGGAACTGAACAATGAGATCACTTCGTCTCGGGAAGGGGAATATCACACACCGGGGCCTATCATGGGGAGGGGGAAGAGGGGAGGGATGGCACTGGGAGTTATACCTGATGTAAATGACGAGTTGATGGGTGCTGACGAGTTGATGGGTGCAGCACACCAACATGGCACAAGTATACATATGTAACAAACCTGCACGTTATGCACATGTACCCTAGAACTTAAGGTATAATAATAATAAGAAAGAAAGAAAGAAAGAAAGAAAGAAAGAAAGAAAGAAAGAAAGAAAGAAAAGAAGTAAGGAAACAGCAGGTGCTGGAGTGGATGTGGAGAAATAGGAACACTTTTACACTGTTGGTGGGACTGTAAACTAGTTCAATCATTGTGGAAAACAGTGTGGCGATTCCTCAAGGATCTAGAACTGGAAATACCATTTGACCCAGCAATCCCATTACTGGGTATATACCCAAAGGATTATAAATCATGCTTCCATAAAGAAACATGCACACGTATGTTTATTGCGGTACTATTCACAATAGCAAAGACTTGGAAGCAACCCAAATGTCCATCAATGACAGACTGGATTAAGAGAATGTGGCACATTTACACCATGGCATACTTTGCAGCCATAAAAAAGGATGAGTTTATGTACTTTGTAGGGACACGGATGCAGCTGGAAACCATCATTCTCAGCAAACTATCGCGAGGACAGAAAACCAAACACTGCATGTTCTCACTCATAGGTGGGAAATGAACAGTGAGATCACTTGGACACAGGAAGGGGAACATCACACACCGGGGCCTGTTGTGGGGTGAGGGGAGGGGGGAAGGATAGCATTACGAGATATACCTAATTTAAAGGACAAGTTAATGGGTGCAGCACACCAGCTTGGCACATATATACATATGTAACAAACCTGCACATTGTGGACATGTACCCTAGAACATAAAGTTTAATAAACAATCAATCAAAAAACAAATCAACAACAAGGAGAACTTTCAAAACTGTATAAATACATAGAAATTCAACAATATGCCCTTGAATAGCCAACGGGTCAATGAAGAAATTAAGAAGGAAATTTAAAAATTTCTTGAAATAATTGAAAACAGAAACACAACATATCAAAGCCTATGGCATACAGCAAAAGCAGTATTAAGAGGAAAGTTTATAACAATAAACTCCTCCATTTAAAAAACAGATTTAAAATAAACAACCTAACAATGAACTGCAATGAGCTAGAAGAGCAAGAACAAATCAAATCCAGAAGTGGTAGCAGAAAAGAAATAACAAAGATCAAAGAGGAAGTAAATAATATTGAAACTAACAATTATAAAAGATGAAGAAAAGAGTGTTGGTTTTTTGAAAAGATAAATAAAATAGACAAGCCATTCGCTACACTAAGAAAGAAAAAGAAATCTCAAATAAATAAAATTAGAAACAAAAAAGGAGAATTACATTTGATACCACAGAAATACAAGGGATCATTAGAAACTATTTTTAACAACTGTATGTCAAGAGATTGGAAAACCTAGAGGAAACGGATAAATTCCTGGACATGTACAACCTACCTAGATGGAACCAAGAAGAAACGGAAATCCTAAACAGACCAATAATGAGTAACACGTATGACTACATAATAATAAAATGTCTCCCAACAAAGAAAACCCCAGAACTAGGTGGCTTCACAGCTGAATTCTACAAATTTTTATTTCAATTCTTCTCAAACTATTCCAAAAATATTGAAGAGGAGGGAATTCTGCCAAGTTCATTCTTCAAGCCCAGCATTACCCTGATACCAAAATAAGACAAGGACACAATAAAAAGAGAAAACTATAGGTCAATATCCCTGATGAACACAGATGCAAAAATCCTCAGCAAAACACTAACAAACGGAATCCAACAGGAAATCAAAAAGATTATACATCATGATCAAGTGGGATTTATCCCAGGATGCAAGGATTGCTCAACAAACACAGATCAATAAACACGCTACATCACATCCACAGAATTAAGGACAAAAACCATATCATTTCGACAGATACAGAAAAAGCATTTGATAAAATTCAACGCTGCTTCATGATAAAAAGTCTCAACAAACGAGGCACTGAAGGAAACATACCTCAACACAATAAAGGTCATATGTGACAAACCCACAGCTAACATAATGGTGAATGGGGAAATACTAAGAGCTTTCTCTCTGACACCTGTAACAAGACAAGGACGCCCACTTGTGCCACTCCTATCCAACACAGCACTGAACGTCCTAGTCAAGAGCGGTTAGGTAAGAGAAAGAAATCAAGGGCACCCAAAGTGGAAAGGAGGAAGCCTAATTGTCTGTTTGCAGACAATATGCTCTTATATAAAAAAAAAAAAAAAAAAAAAAAGGCTCCAGCAAAAATCTCTTTGAACCGATAAACAAATTCAGTAAAGTTACAGAATACAAAATAAACATATAAAAGTCAGTAGCATTTCTATAGACTAACAATGAGCCAGTGGAAAAAGAAATCAAGAAAGCAATCCAATTTAGCTACAAAAATATAAAATAAAAATAAAAATACCTCAGAAGAAGTCTAACCAAGAGGGTTAAAGATCTCTATGAGGAAAATGATATTCTACCCTCTGAAGGTAGAACAGTGGGACCTAGAGACAGGAAAGGGCGGCGGGAAGGCAGAAAGGGACAGGTTGGCTAATGGATACAAAATGACATCTAGATAGTAAAAATGAGGGTTAGTGTGCTGTAGCCTTGTAGGGTGACTGTAGTTTATAATTTATTGTATATTTTCAAGCAGCTAGAAGAGAGGATTTTAAATATTCCCAGCATTAAGAAATGACAAATGTTTGAGAAGACGGACATGCTAATTATCCTGATTTGCTAATTACACATGATAAACATGTATTGAAATATCACACTGTATCCCATGGATATGTACCATAATGTGTCCATTAAAAATAATAATTGTTAAAAACCCAAGGGCCATTTCTCATTTGTCCTATGTCAATGTCGTGGTCCATTGGTGGAGACCTAGCCATTTGCAAGTTAGACTATAGTCACTTGAGCTGAAAGCAAATGAATCGTCACAAAAACTACCACTGGCACCAAGTCTTCTTTCCAGAATTTCCTGGCCACAGCACTGTCACAGTCACTGTGGGCAGGAAAGACACACTAGCAACCAAGTTTCAACCCCAGCACAGTTGATGCTTTTATTTCTCTGGTTTGGAAGAAGTGTGTGTTCATAACTTACATTTACTCCAACTGTCCCCTTGCTTAAATAGTTCCTTAAGGATGATTTTCTGTTACTAAATTCCAAGAGCTTCTGAGCACCCATTATATTCTCCAAAGTAAATAAAAAGAGAAAATGTGTTGAAAGCCTGATAATGTTCACTGAAGAATCCAGCATGATGTACTGCTTGAAATGGCCACTCCACCTTGTTCCTTTACATGACTTTTAAAGTAGCCCCAGTTATTACACATAATTGAAGCCATAATTTCTGCAATACCATTAGGTCCACAAAGGGTGGGGCCAGGGGACTTCAAAGTCTGTCTCTGAATTTTTTTTTTAAAAAAGGAAAGCTCATGAGAGTAGGTAATGAAAATAAATATTCACACAACTCAGAACAGGGCATGGTGACACATAAAGCTCCAGCCTGGCACAGGTGTCCAGCCAGTGAGGGTGGGGACACAGACTCATATGGTCCCCACAATCCCCCAGAAGTGCCACAGACAGGTGGATGGCCTGAGGTAGAATCAGGCTCCGAATTCCAGGAGCTGTCTGGCTCATGTGCACCGCTTGTGGTCCACAGTGCACGAGGATGCCCCACGTCAGCAGTCCCGGTGCAGAGCACAGAATGCCCCATGTCACGAGCCGCCGCTGCAGAGCATAGCCCGAAGGTGCCAGCCCAGCCTCCTACACACACTGGCCACCAAGGCACTGCCCTCCAGGAAGGAGGACCCCAGAGGTCGTGGCAGGATGAGGTTCTGCTCTTCATCATCCCCGAGCAGAGGGGAAAGTCCCAGCAGACATTTGGGGAGCCTCTACAGGTGGCTCTGGGACTCTGAATGGAGGTTCAAAGTTGTCCCCAGATACGCTAGACTCAAACCTAAAACAGGTCATTCTTCCAGATATGCCCAGACTGGGACCTATATAGGCCATCCTTCCTAGCTTTCCTCTGGAAAAGTAGGCTTAAAAGAGTATCGACTAAAAGGGGTCACCAGGAAGAGGGAAGTCCTATCTTTAAAAAAAGAAATAATTTTTCTAAAAAAGAGGCACTGAGGCTCTGACCCATCTGATCACTGAGTACGTGCTCAGCAGCATCTGTCAAAGCAGAGCAAGTACACACATGCTCTCCATACCCTGTGCTCCGGGTCCCCGTGCTCCCCGCTCCCATGCCCCCCGCACCCGTGCTCCCCACACCTGTGCTCCGGGCACCCTTGCTCCCCGCACCCGTCCTCACCACGCCCATGCTCCCCACACCTATCTGTGCTCCCCATGCCTATGTTCCCTGCACCCGTGCTCCCCGCACTGTGTTCCCTGCACCCATGTCTGCTCCTCGGCTCTCTTCCACTGATTTCCTCTGTACGTCCCTCTTGATAGTCACTGTCACCTTGAATCACCTGGCTAAATGGAGGTAAAGCAAAAGTCTAGAGTAGCACATTGGAGGACAGAGTGGAACTGGCTGTTTACCAAGCAGGGCTATGAGATGAGCGCATCTGATCCCCATTAATCCTGACGGTCAGTTGATTAGCCCTGTTTAACAGCTGGGGACACTGAGGTGTGGAGGGACGGGCTTGCTTACCCCGGACGATGCTGACAGTGTGGGCCCAGCCCGGTCCCACAGTCACCAGGAGGAGGCTCCTGAGTGGGCAGGCGCCGAGGTGCAGCGCAGAGAACGCCTGGGACCCTGGCATAGACTCCTCAGGAAGGAAACAGAAAGGTCCACAGAGACTCAAGCAGCACAGAAGAAGGTCACCCACAAGTTAAAAATAGATGTTTGTGCTCTATCGTCCCAGCGTGCTAAAAATCCAGCTCGCTCACACGCACGGCCTGACGTGAGACCGGCCTCCTTCAGCACTGGGCTGAGAGAGGCACCTGCCCCTCTCCTGACAATAGCAGGCTCGGCAGCTATTCTTCAATGTACTTGACACCCCTCCGTGAGGATTAAGCTACACTCTGTCGACACTGGGTAAGTTTAATCCCGACACAGCTAACCGTGTCGATCTGCAGTGAACAAACAACTTACTTTGGATGACTCTGTCACTGACAAAGACCCTGAATCTCCCAGCAAAGCTTAGTGACACGACTTACCTTTCTGTTTTCATTTCAGGTACACTGGCCCATACGGTCTAGTTTACCTGCTGATAGTGCCTTGGAAAGACCACCAGGGGGCCCCACACCATTTTCGGCTTTATAGGGATGTGAATTTCCCTTTGATGACAAAGGTAATGGGGAAATAAAACAAGGATCCAAAACAGATGCCTGTGTGTTTCCTGGGAATGATAAGGTCAGGAACTGCCGCTCTGTGTCAGGTGAGGGAGTAACAGAGAGAATGACACCAACTCCTGAGAGAGGACCTGATGCATGGTGCGGCCACCGCCTGTGGCCATGGAAATTCCAGGGAATGCAGGCCCCAGTTGCATGGTACAGCCACCATCTGCGACCACAGAAATTCCAGGGAATGCAGACCCTCAGTCACATGGTACAGTTACCATCTGTGGCCACAAAAATTCCAGGAAAAGCAGACCCTCAGACACATGGTACAGCCACCATCTATAGCCATGGAAATTCCAGGGAACACAGACCCTCATTCACATGGTGCAGTCACCACCTTTGGCCACGGAAATTCCAGGGAACATAGACACCAGTTGCATGGTGCAGACACCACCTGCAGCCACAGAAATTCTGGGGAACGCAGACTCCAGTCGCACGGTGCAGCCACCACCTGTGGCCATGGAAATTCCGGGGAATGCAGGCCCCAGTCTCTAAAGTGCTATTTGTTTTATGAACTTCACCGCAGTGAATGTGGAAGAGTTTCTCTCTGTGCAGAGCTCAGTATCCAGAAGGGAAGTCGGCCCTAGGAATGCCTTCCTCCTCTTCAGAGCTCAGGGCCCAGGGCTGACGCCCTTGGGAGGGGTCCTTGTTCGGCACCTGTGCCTGTGGAGGGTTACCCAACACTCACCGTGCACCTCCTAGGAGCGGAGGCTACAACAGGGAGCCAGAGATCAAGCTCTGCTCAGACAACAGTGAGCTGATGGCCCTCCACTCTAAGTTCCAACTGCACGGAGTGTGTATTCCATGAATGCTTGCTAAATGAATGATTCATAGAAGGTCGTCTGTGCTGACCTTTGCTGGTCTGCTGACTGTGGGCTTCAGAGCATAGACCTCATTCCTGGAGCAGCCAGTCCTTCCCAGAGTGATGGCTGCTGGAGGACAAAGCCCAGGGCTTCTGTCCTGCAGCAACGCGCTCAGGACCCTGTGCTGGGCACGCTGGGGGCCTCTCCAGCAGGAGATCCCCAGTCCTGATCTTGCAATATCAGTGAACCCCAGGGCAGTCCCAAGTGCTCAAAATCAAGTAAATGTCCATTGTGATTCAACATATCAATTATAGAAGAAAGGGCAGATTGCTGCCTCCCTCCTCAAACTAGGGACCATAAATCGATCCGCAGCCCTAACTGAGGCTCTGCCTTAAATCCTGCTAAAACTACCAGCCAAATACTCAAATTTACATTAGAGTTAAAGGAAAAAAAAAAAAAATAAAACACTAAACCAAACACCTGTAAGAAATGATCAAGCAACCTGTGATACATCAAACTAAAGATTAAACATTAAAACAATGAAGTAGTAAGATATTAAAAGAGTATAAACTCTGTGTACATCATGGTTCACGGTTCTAAAATTACACAAAGACAAAGACTGGAATGGAAGGGGCATAGATTTACAGATACATTTTTTATTTTTAGTTTTTTAATTTTAAATATTACTTCTGTAATGTATGATTTGACTAACCAGATAATTCGACCAAAGAAAAAATCAATTATGCCTATAGATAAATATGCACAGAATCCTTCTCTCTGATGCCAATGGAATTAGTTTGGGTCTGGCCCACAGTCTTCAATCTTTTTTTTTTTTTTTTTGAGACGGAGTCTCGCTCTGTCACCCAGGCTGGAGTGCAGTGGCCCGATCTCAGCTCACCGCAAGCTCCGCCTCCCAGGTTTACGCCATTCTCCTGCCTCAGCCTCCCGAGTAGCTGGGACTACAGGCGCCTGCCACCTCGCCCGGCTAAGTTTTTTGTATTTTTAGTAGAGGCGGGGTTTCACTGTGTTAGCCAGGATGGTCTCGATCTCCTGACCTCGTGATCCGCCCGTCTCGGCCTCCCAAAGTGCTGGGATTACAGGCTTGAGCCACCGCGCCCGGCCTAGTCTTCAATCTTTTAATTAAGACACAAAAACCAGGGCCGGGCGCGGTGGCTCAAGCCTGTAATCCCAGCACTTTGGGAGGCCGAGATGGGCGGATCACGAGGTCAGGAGATCGAGACTATCCTGGCTAACACAGTGAAACCCCGTCTCTACTAAAAAATACAAAAAAAAATAGCCGGGCGAGGTGGCGGGCGCCTGTAGTCCCAGCTACTCGGGAGACTGAGGCAGGAGAATGGCGTAAACCCGGGAGGCGGAGCTTGCAGTGAGCCGAGATCTGGCCACTGCACTCCAGCCCGGGCGGCAGAGCCAGACTCCGTCTCAAAAAAAAAAAAAAAAAAAAAAAAAAAAAAAAAAAGACACAAAAACCATCTGTCAGGCTATTAGAAAAAAAAAAAAAAAAGATTTATAACCAGGAGCCCAGAAGAAAAGGACCTGCTATGTATCACAGCGTCTCTCCACGCCTCTCCACCCCGGACAGTGCTCCCTCTTTCCCCATTTTCATACCTACAGCACAAAGCACTTAGTAAGGAACTATCTCAATTCATGAGTCGCACAGCACAAAGGTCCGATGTCGCTGCCAAACATACCCTGCAGCCCCAAAACGAAGCGGCAACCCCCAGTGAAGGAAGAATGAGAGGCTGCTGGTTGTAATTTTAAATCTCGCAACTCAATGTCTTTGCACTTTCCTGCTTTGTTGGTTTCAAGGACTTATTAAAATTAACCCCCCTACTGGATATTGAAGAAAGAAAGCAGGATGGTTGTGCAGCCTCTGAAGAGGCAGAGCAGTCGTTCCGCGGCCACCGCTGTCTTTCTACCCACAGCAGACAGGTTGACCAATTAGTCTCCCTTAGAGGGCACTGTTTATGATCATCGCGAACAAATGGATGCAATTGCTTCTTTTGAGATGTAGCAAGTTCTGGGACCTCCGCAGGAAAAAAAATAATAATAATAATAAGGGCACTGGCGCAATAGTCATAACCTCTGCGTGACACACACACAGAAGGAAAATTATAGCGCTGGAGGCGGAGGCGTTTGGAAAGGGAAGGTGGAAGCAGGAAGGACGCCCACAGAATAGAGTGGTCAGAAACGGACAACGTCACTAAAGGGCGCCTTAGACGGTCCAGAGGACAAAATGTCCCTCTTTCCAGGGTAAACACCCATTTGCCAAACAGCCAGTGACGGCAAGCAGGAGTTTGCTTTTTTTTTTTTAAGGCGTCGAAGAGCAAGAAATAAGCTTAATAATGGGACTGACAGGGCCCTGGGCTGCTGACTCAGCTGATGTGCACAGCATCAAAACCCACGTTCCTCAGTGCGCTCCCTCTGCAGTTCAGGACAGCACTACAACTCACCCCATCAATCACTGCTTAAAAAAAGCAGTTCTAAAAAAAGAGACGACCCATTTGAAAGCAGCTGGAGGAGGAAGACAGAGAGCGACTCGCAGAATCCAACCGCTTGTAGCTTCGGAACCATAACAAGAATATGAAACTAGCCGGCCCAGTGTGAGGCAGAACAGAGACGCCGTCACGGCTCTCAAGAGGCTGAACGGGAAGCCCATGGCTCACGTCCCTCAACGCCCTAATGGTGCCTGGAGCAGCCCACAAGTCTGTGTCCTTCGTGTGGGTTCACCTTCCTAGTTTCCTGGGTAAATTCAATGTACAGCATTTATTCGCCAAGAAAAGAACATTCAAATCAAACTACTGTCATAACTCTGAAGGACTCTTAACACTCCAGTCCACACGTTCAAAAGCCCACAAATATCAGTGCTGCCACTGTGCAGGTAACAATGTTTTGGATGCATCATGCACGTAACCAGTAACGATGTTTTCATGTTTTCCGTAGCCATCTCATTCAGGATACATAAATATCTGTGACGACTTGACACTTAGTTATCTGTGACTTTCAGATAGATTTAACAAGTCTACCTGACGGAGAAGGCCTCACCCTCCCGATCCCGGGCACAGGCGCCCCTACGTGCACCGGGGGCCTGGGGAGCGCACTCTCCATCACCTCCCGCTCTTCAATGTTAAATGTCCTCCCGGCGCGCCCGCGTCGTGGGCCCAGGCTCGGGCCCCTCCTGGAGAGCCGCTTCCACATTGCAGGGCAGGGGAAGCCCAGAGCCCGCGCCGCGGCGCCGCTGACGTCCCGGAGTCCCCGCTTCCTGGTCCTTCCGGTCCGCGGAGGCTGGCGGGGAGGGCCTGGGACCCACTTTAGTTTTCAGTTTTGTCACGAGCCGGAAGGCGACAGCACATGCGAGGACAAGAAACCCTTTTTGTAAATCTTCCAGCGGAAACGCGAGGGGCTGCCGGACCGCCTCGGAGACGCCAGGCGGGAACCCAGAGCACCCCCGCCGCGTCCTGCATTGCAGCAGCCGGGACCCCGCCCACACCGCGCGGGGCACGAGGCTACAGGAGGCCTGCGGGGACCCGGCCGTTTCTTCCTCGACATGCTGGGTGGTGGCGTGGGGCGGAGTTGGGGGGCGGGGGGACACTTAGGAAGTGATCGCGCTGTACCCTCGCTTCGGAGGGGAAGCCCGGCCCAGTCCTACAGCTCAGAGGCAGAACGACCCCCGAGGGCGCTCCAGGCGACCCCTCTGCCAGGTCCAATTTAAAACATAAACCGGACGGGTGGAAAGCTCCCTATCTTTCGGATGGAGGTTCCTACCGCCGTGTCCCTTCCTCCTCCGCCCCACCCGGCAAAGACCCCGGGGCTGCCTTGACGGTTCACGCTGCCCCGCAGGTACCCCTGCCCTGCCGCTCCCGGGCACCGGCTTCGACCCAGTTCTCCCGATCGCTTCCCCGCTCTTCTCCCCGGTTCTTCCCATCGCTTCCCCATCTTTCCCCGGGTCCTCCCATCGCTCCCCCCCTCTTCTGCCCTATCCCCCCATCCCCTTCGCCCTGTTCTCCCTCTCTCCGTCCGTCCCGACCTCGCCGCCTGGAGGGGGGCGCGCACCTTGAGCATCCCCGCCACTGGTCAGCACGCCGATGGCCTTGCCGGCCCCGGAGAGGTGCTCCAGGAACTTCCGCAAAGAGCCCTTGGGGGCCCGGGAGTCGTCTGCGTCCACGGCGAGGAGGCCGAGGGTAGTCCCTAGTCCGGGTGCGCGGCAGGCAATGGGGACCCTGCCCGCGCGCGCCGGACTCGTAACTGCTGCCCCGCCCGCGCCCCCGCCTGGCGCCAGCGCCAATGGGCAGTGACGGGCGGGGCCCGAGCGCACCGGAGGGCCTGCGGGGGCGGGGGCGCGGCTAGGGGCAGGAGCAGGGAAAGGGCAGGGGCTGGCGGGGAGGGGGCGTGTGTAGGCAGGAGCACCTACGCGGGGGTCGTCGTAGGTAGGGGCCGCGCTAGCGATGGGGGAGGTCGCAGGTGCGGGGGTACCGCCACAGGTGGGCGGGGTCCCTGTGGGTGGGGTAGCGTTGCTGGTGCGCGAGCCTCGCGGGTGGGTTGGAGGACTCTGGTTGGGGGCTTTAGAGATGCCCGGAGCGCCACAGGTGGGGGCAGGGGCAGCGTCCGGGGAGGGGGAGACCGCAGGGGGGCGAGGTCACAACGTTTGCTGGGCGCGCCAAGGCGGGGCGGAATAGAACGCGGGGAGCATCTCCCGGGGGTGCAAGGGAGACGTGAGTGGGCGCGAACGCCGGGGCGGGTGGAAACCCCGCACTTGCTGGGAGCGCCGATGGCGGGGCGGGATGGAATTGGGGCGCGGAGACCCTACCTGGACGCGGAGGCTCGCGGCAGGCCCGGCCGCTCCTGCTGTTGTCGGCGCCTAGCCCGGCCGCTCGCACAGCTTGTTGTTGCCCGCAGGATTCCTCTGGGGGCTGCGCTGGGAGCCCCGGGGCGCGGCTTCCTCGACCCCCGCCCCCAAGTTTTCTCTGCAGCCTGAGGTCGGGAAGGACGCACGGAGAGTGGATCATTCAGGTGGCGAGAAAAGCTGAGCGCGGCGGGCTTAGCTATGACGAAGCTGCGATTTCCCGGGCCCACGGGGGCTGTGGCGCTCCTGAGCCACCAGCCCGGCCCTTTGGGAGAAGAAGCCTTGGGGTGGAGGAGGGTATCGGGGCGCGACCTTCAGAGACGCCTGGGCGCGCGGAAGTCAGAGTGGGGCAGGAGGAGGCGCAACAGGACTGGCCTCACGGGGAGGCGGGACGACCCTTCCTCCCCACGGACACGCGCGCTGCTGTACGCTGTGCTGACCTCGACTGACTTCACTGGCCAACTCCACGTACTGAAATACGCACACCCGATGGGATTTGCGGTTGTCCATCCACAGCTTAACAGCCTGGTGCCGGTTACCCTGCGACGGGAGAGGGGGCAGCCCCCACAAAAGCACGGGCTTATGGGGCCCCGGTTCCTTCAGTGCTCACCCCACGAAGTAGGGCTGCCAAACGGCCCCACTCGAGGGCTTACCGAAGGATGGTCCTGCGCAGTGGGTGTTTGTTGAACAGATAAGAGACAACAAAAGAGACTAAGAAGAGGTTTGTTCTATGAACCGGGGAATACGAAGCAATCGCAAAGGAGAGTCTCGCCAAAGGGCAATCCTGGGGAAAAGATGGAGAGGCATGGATTTTTCTTGGATGTCTCATCCTGGGGCTCATCCCGCTGAGCATCAAATATTCATTGCAAAAGAGGAAAAAAAAAATATGCTGCGGACAATGCTGGATGGTCTGATCTCTCCCTTGGCCAGAATTAACGGGGAAATTCCTAACCCCTGGTGGTCCTCAGAATCACCTGTCCTATGCACACCCCCACTAAACCACTGAAGTCCAGTTTCTGCCAGCGCAGCCAGGGAATGTATATTTTTAGACAAACCACCTAGGTTACTCTGATGAATGCAAAGTCAGAGAGCGCTGCTCTCATGCACTGAGCCTGAGCATTATTCTATTAAAAAAGGAGAGGAGAATCCTGGGTGTCTTAAGGTGGCAGTTGAGTGGCCTTTGCCTTCTGGCGGGCAGAAGAGCAGACCGAGGCTCTGAGCACCTGCACCCACCGCTGGACTCAGGACCTGTGCTGGAGAATAGAAGGGCTAATTTAATTATTCGTGCCTTTTTAGAGCATATTACATGTGGAGAAGGTAGGGCACACTGAATTTTACTTCAGCCAAATACCCCTTATCTCCTTATACAATTGATATTTTTATATTGAACATTAGGGGATGGGTCATTTGTCATCAAATTGTCTATAACACAGAAAACCATAGACACAACCTAACAGTTCAAACATGATGAGTTAAATAAATGATGGTAAAAATAGACGCTGCAATAATATTTAGTTGCTGTTACCGCTACGAAGATAAGTGTCTACTGAAATGGAAATATGTTCAGGACATACAAATAAGTGAAAAGGCAGGCCTAGACGCAGTGCGAGCCTGTGCGTGCGAGTGTGCGAGTGTGTGTGTGTGTCTGCATATATATGTAAATGTTTCTGAGCATTTTATTTCCTTTCTTTTGCTTAGTATAGGTAATGCCATTTTTTCTCTCCGATGAACAGGTATTGCTTAGGGAATAGAAATAGTTAATTAAGCATAATAAAATTTAGAGTGTCAAGACCCCCAAGGCTACAGATTATGTTCAAAAGTTTGTCTGTGTATAAGGGCTGAGGTCAGGGTGGTCACTGACGGTCCTCACACATCTGTTCTTATGAGTTTGGCCCATTGCTCAGTCAGTCAGGGAATTAACATATATTAATATATACCGGTAGGTAAGATGGAAAAGAATGGCTATGGCTCTTTTTTTTTTTTTTTTTTTTTTTTTTTTTTTTTTTTTTTTTTTTGCAAGTCATGTATTTTAATGGTGCTACAATTAGAGGTTCTCTTTTTTTTAAAATCTTTGGCCTTAGCAATGAATCTTCTAATTCAACTGGAAGATATTGTCATGCTCGTCCCTGCGAAGAGACCACCAAAGAGGTTTTGTGTGAGCAACATGGCTGTTTATTTCACCAGGGCGCAGGTGGGCTGAGTCCGAAAAGAGAGTCAGCAAAGGGAGATAAGGGTGGGACCGTTTTATAGGATTTGGGTAAGTAAAGGAAAATTACAGTCAAAGGGGGGTTGTTCTCTGGCTGGCAGGAGTGGGGGTCACAAGGTGCTCAGTGGGGAAGCTTTTTGAACCAGGATGAGCCAGGAAAAGGAATTTCACAAGATAATATCATGGCTTAAGGCAAGGACCGGCCATTTTCACTTCTTTTGTGGTGGAATGTCATCGGTTAAGGCGAGGCAGGCCATTTGCACTTCTTTTGTGATTCTTCAGTTACTTCAGGCCATCTGGGCCTATACCTGCAAGTCACAGGGGATGCGATGGCTTGGCTTGGGCTCAGAGGCCTGACAGATATTACATGCCGTGCTGACCGTACAGCTTCCACCCAGTAGGACCTGAGGTGTGTGTTTGTTCTTCATTGTCCCTTGACAGGTTACTCCAAACTGTGGCCCACACCAGCACACAGTTATACCCCAGGAATGATTACTCCTTGGGCAGGGAGTTCAGGCTTCACTGGGCCCTCTGCCCCAGGGGCTCTCCGCGGCTGCAGCAGATGTCTGCCCAGGGCTGCTGTGTCTTCTGAAGGCTCAGGCTCATCAGGGGAGGAGCTGCTTCCACGCTCGCTTCTGTGTTGCTGGCAGGATTCTATTGCTTGCAGGCTGTTGGACTGAAGGCCCCAGTCTCTCCGTGGCATCAGCTTAAGGCCTCCCTCTGCCCTGGGCAGGTGACTGGCTATGCCAGAACTAGCACCTATGAAGACCCAGGGGGAGAGTACCAGTGGATGGAACCTGCAGCCCTCCCAATCCAATCTCAGGAGAGATCGCCATCTCTTTTGCCTGCTTCTATTCATTAGAAGTGAGCCGCTGAGTCCAGCCCTCTTCGAGGGTCTGGCTGTGAACACTAGAGGCAGGGGCCAAGGTGAGCCACTTGGGAGGGGAGGTGCTGCCTGGGACCTGCCTAGGACCAGGTGAAGGAGAACATGCATAGGGACAGATGTCCTTCCCGCTTCCCCTCTGTGGTGAGCGCAGGAGATGCCGATGTGCTCTAAAGGAGTTGTGGCATCCCAGGAGGGAAGCAGCTCCCAGCCATGAGGGCACCATGACCCAGTGCCCCAGGATGTCGGGCTGCACGTTCCAGGACTACCTGAGCTGCAGCCTCTTCCCCTTCCCTGCCGTCTCTGCCTGTGCATGGAGTGGGCATCTCAAATCTGCAGGGGCCAAACTGAGCTCAGGCCTCTGCACCCCCGCACAACCCCCCACCACTCAGTCTTCCTCACCTCAGCTCCTGGTGACTCCATCCTCCCAGGGACTCAGGCTGAAGCCTTGCAGTGCTCCTCCGCCCAGGCATCTATGTCCCCCAGGAAAGTCCCTCTTGGCTCTTCATTGAATCTGGAGCCACTGGGGCCAAGTCACTTCCTCTGACCTGGACCGGAACAGGCTCCCTCCCCATCCCCTGCTCTGCCCCCACATCCACCCCACCTCCATGCCTCGGATATGCTCAACTTCAAAGTCAGGGTGCACCTATCAGGAGGTAATTCAGGCATCTTCTCTGCTGACTTGGAGTCACAGGCCCCACACATGGTACACTGGCCTGTCCTCTGGTCCCTTCAGATCCTGGTGTTGCCCAGAGGCCGATGCAGGCACCCGACAACCTCAGGCCCAGCCTGCTCTTTCCTCAGCCCAGGCCCTCCTCTCCCTACCCACTCTGCCCACCTTCCTCAAGTCTGTCCTGCAAGGTCTTCTGCAGTGGTGAGGCGTCCCCAGATCACCCTCTTAGAAATTCTGGGCTCCATGCACACTCCTGTTCCCTCCCTGCTTCTCTTAAAACATCCTCATCAGTGTCACACATGGGGCATTTCACCTATCTACTGGGCTTCTCCAGAGGTCCCCCTGCTGAACTCTGAATGCCGTGGATTCAGAGATCTTTGACTATTCCCTGCTGCAGGCCCAGGGCAACAGCAGAGCCCACGACAGAGTGAACCTGTCACGGATGCTGCTGAATGAATGAATGAAGGAGTGAGTGAGTGAGTGAAGGAGTAAATGAGAGAGTAAATGAGTGGATGGGTGAGTGAGTCAGTCAGTCAGTGAATGAGTGAGTGAGTGGATGAGGGAAGGAGTAAATGAGTGAGTGAGTGGGTACATGAGTGAATGAGTGAACGTGAGTGAGTGAGTGAATTGCTAAGTGAGTGAATGAGTGAAAGAGTGAGTGAGTGAATGGGTGAGTGAATAAGTAAGTGAATGAATGAGCGACTTAGTGAATGAGTGAGTGAATGAGTGAGTGACTGAGGGAATGAGTGATGAGCGAGTGAGTGAATGAATGAGTGAGTGAATGAATGAGTGAGTGAATGGGTGAGTGGGTGAATGAGTGAGTGAACAAACGAGTGGGTGAGTGAGTGAATGGGTGAGGGAAAGAGTGAGTGAATGAGTCAGTGAGTGAACAAGTGAATGAGTGAGTGAAGAAGTGAGTGAGTGAATGAACGAATGAGTGAGTGAATGAGTCAATAAATGAGTGAGTGTGTGAGTAAAGGATGAGTGAATGAGTGAGTGAGTGAGTGAATGAATGAAGAGGTGAATGAGTGAGTGAATGATTGAGTGAGTGAATGATTGAGTGAATGAATGAGGAAATGAGTGAGTAAATGAATGAGTGAGCGAATGAGTGAATGGCTGAGTGAGTGAATGAGGGTATGAATGAGGGAGTGAATGGGTGAGTGAATGAGTGAGTGAATGGGTTAGTGAATAAGTGAATGAGTGAGTGAATGGGTTAGTTAATGAGCGAGTGAATGGGTGAGTGAGTGAATGGGTGAGTGAGTGAATGGGTGAGTGAGTGAATGGGTGAGTGAGTGAATGGGTGAGTGAGTAAGTGAATGGGTTAGTGAATGGGTGATTGAATGAGTAAATGAATGAGTGAGTGAGTAAAACGGTGAGTGGATGAATAAAGGACTGAGTGAGTGAATGAGTGAGTGAGCGAGTGAAGCAGTGAATGAGTGAGTGAGTGAATGAGTTAACGAGTGAGTGAATGAGTGAGTGGGTCGCTCAGCGGAGATGAGGACCGGAGCTGCCTTCTGACTGCTACAGTAGACAGGAGCTGAGGGAGGAGTCTGAATGGTGGGATGTGCCCACTCAGTACATATACCCTACTCCACACATCCCCAAGAAACCCAATCTCACCAGAGTGGTCTCTTGAGAATTATTAGTAATAACCTTTTTTCCCAATGTTTCATATATGCAGGATGATTTCTTACTTTCCTTAAAATGCCAATCGTTTTTTGGACTTGGAATTCTCCACTGCTGGTCCATGCCACTGTATTCTCCCAGAGGGGCATCCCCCGAGTTGGAGAAAGAGTCATTCCCAGGAATGGATAAAAGCCAGAAGGGCATCATCAGATGGGGCACCTTCTCCTATCATCCTCTCCTTCCTGCTTGGGTAACCCTGAGTGACTTGGTTTGGAGGTCTACAAAATGCGGACATACCAAATTTGGATAAAAGCCTAAGCAGTTTAAGAGGTTGCAATGCTAGCAGGAAGGTCTTTGGCTCCCGGCACCCTCCTCCCCTCCAGTCTCTGCTGGACCCAGGACCCTGTCTCTACCTTCGGGCTTGGGAATTTCCTTCCTTCCTTCCCAGCCACTGAGCCGCCTTGGGCTAATCTGCAACCTCAGAGGCGCAGCCCTCCTCCTTTCCTCCCGCCTCTTCCTCCCTTCTCACTTGCCTTCTGCTTCTTTCGGGACTTTGGAAAGTCCAAGAATAAGCAAAACCGTAGACCAAAAAACGCTGCCTTCAGCCCATTCCCCTCCCACAAGCTTCCCTTCAGATTCCTTGATCTTTAAACGTTATTTTGCTTTGTATCTGGATGCTAAACTTTATACAGAAAACAGGTGGAGCTGATTTCTGGCCGGGTACAGTGGCTCACACCTATAATCCCACCGATTTGGAGGCCAAGGCGGAACGATTGCTTGGGGTCACATGTTTGAGACTAGCCTGGGCAACACAGGGAGACCTCGTCTCTACAAAATTAAAAAAAAAAAAATTAGCCTGGAGCGATGGTACATCTGTAGTCCCAGCTACTTGGGAGGCTGAGGCAGGAGGATCACTTGAACTCAGGAGTTTGAGATTACAGTGAGTTATGCTTATATCACTGCACTCCAGCTTGAGTAAGAGAGTGAGACACTATCTCTTAGAAAATAAAAATAAAAAGTGCTGGAGTTCATATCCAAGCCCACAGTCAATTGCGACATGTGGATCTTTTATTTTTATAATCCGCCTCTCTTGTCTAAGTGCCAAATGACACTCACATGGTGTGTAACTACTTCCACCTTTGTCTGGCTTCTATTTCCTTATGTATTAAGAATCAGGTCGCATAGTTCTGAGAAAATAAATAAATAAATCAGCTGTGTGCCGTGGCTCATGTCTATAATCTCAGCGCATTAGGAGGCTGACATAAGTATTGTTTGAGACCAGGAGTTTGAGACCGGCTTTGGCCACATAACAAGATCCTGACTCTACACAAAATAAAACAATAAAAATAAAACATTAGCAGGACATGGTGGCACACCTGCAGTCCCAGCTGCTCAGGTGGTGGAGGCCTGAGGATTGGCTTGAGCCTGGGAGGTTGAGACTGCAGTGAGCTGTGATCACACCACTACACTTTGGCCTGAGTGACAGTGAGACTGTATTTCTAAATAAATAAATAAAATAAAATAAAATAAAATAAAATAAAATAAAAACAGGTGGAAGCTTCCCAAGACTTTGATGCAGAAACAGGTTGCCCTGAACCAATTAATAGTAATATCTAAAAACTGGAAAGAAACGAAAGAAGAAAGTTGCATTATTTCTGTAAAGTATGAGGCCATTACAAGTTTTACTTTCTCTAGGACATTTTCTCAGTGGTGTTAACTGAAGTCCACTTCACAGAATGACTTCATCTCCTGAGCACCTTGGAGAACGATGATTAAAGAGACTTCCTGGCACTCCTGATACTTTTAGTGTCACATGGAAGCAGCAAGAGTCATATGTGTGAAATGGGTGGTATTACAGCGGAAGACATTGGTTTGTTCTTTCACAAACATCATCGGAACATTTCCCTAATGACTAGCGTTATGTCAGAAAATGGGGGAGAGAGATGGTTCTTTATTGGCAAATCAGTTACATAAATTTCCCAGTTAGAAAAACAATCATGATTTTAGCCTTGTCAGATGAGGTCAGATATGCCCTAGGCTTCAGTTATGGAATGTTACCTCTGAATATTGATTGACAGGCATCTTCCACAGACCTGTGACCTGTCGCTGTGTACAAGCTTGAATTCGTAAGTACCAGTCCTTGACGCTTCCTTGCTGCCCACGCTGAACTGAAGTGGCTCCCGACAGAGGCATTCAAGGGAGAACTCACTGAAATATTTGAAACCGCCGCCATGAACAAGAATACTCTTCCTGTGTGCCAGGATGTACACCCACAGTGTTATCTTGTTAGCTGTATATGCCAGCATCCTGCAGGAGCTTTTACCTTTTTTTGGGTGTCAGCATTGAGATTCTCAAGTAAGCCCCACACCTCTTCCTCTGCCTGCAAGCACGCCCACCCACAACCACGTGTTGCCTGGGTTAGAGAACTCCTGAGCCTGTGGCCGCGGCCGCCTACAGGAGGAGGAGTGAAGCCCAGACCAGGGACAGGGTCAGAGCTGCGGTCACTCATCCAGGAATGGACAGCTCTGCATTCTTGGGAGGACCCAGATACCTCTTCTCTTGGAAGGCCAAGCCCAGAGCCTAGGTGATCTTTGAACCCAAATAGACTTTGTGGTCTAGGGAATGAGAGCCCCACTCACCAGGTGAAGAAATTGGGGATCTTGGTCCTGAGTTTGTGGGGCAGACTTTTGCCATTTTCCGCCCCCTTTCCCTGCCATGCCCTATTTGAAAAGAAGTCACTTCCATTTCAGTGAGCCAAGATCAAGCCACTGCAGTCCAACCTGGGCAACAGAGTGAGACTCTGTCTCAAGAAAAAAAAAGAGGTCACTTCAAAACTTCCCTGTTCAAACAGTTGACCCTTGAACAACAGGGTTTAAACCGCGTGGGTCACTTACTTACACTTGGACTTTCTTTCACTTCTGTCACCCCTTAGACAGCAAGACCAATCCTTCCTCCTCTCCTCCCACCTCCTCCTCCTCAGCCTACTCAATGCAAAAATGAGGAGAAGAAACTCTATGATGAGCCACTTAATGAATAGTAAACACATTTTTCCTATGATTTCCTCTAGCTTACTTTACTGTAAGAATACACTATACAATACATACAACACACAAAATGTGCGTTAACCGACTCTCTGCGTGATCACTGAGGCTTCCACCCAAGAATAGGCTATTAGTAAATTCCTTTTGGTATAGCCAAAAGTTATTGTAGAAATTTCAACTGTGTGGCGGCTTGGTGCCGGAATCTCTGCATTGTTCACGGGTCAATTGTATTGCTTAAGAGGTGGTCATTGGAACACTCCTTAGGGGCTATTTTTTTTTTTTTTTTTTGAGACGGAGTCTGGCTTTGTCGCCCAGGCTGGAGTGCAGTGGCCGGATCTCAGCGCACTGCAAGCTCCGCTCCTGGGTTTACACCATTCTCCTGCCTCAGCCTCCCAAGTAGCAGGGACTACAGGCGCCTGCCACCTCGCCCGGCTAGTTTTTTGTATTTTTTTAGTAGAGACGGAGTTTCACCGTGTTAGCCAGGATGGTCTCGATCTCCTGACCTCGTGATCTGCCCGTCTCGGCCTCCCAAAGTGCTGGGATTACAGGCCTGAGACACCGCGCGTGTCCCAAGGGGCTATTTTTTTTGTTAAAAAAGTTTTTGCCACAATGAGCCACTCATTTAAGGCCCTAGGATTCCTCACTTCTGAGCTCCTGCTGCCACAGACCAAGTGCTGGTCATTTTTGTTGCTCAACATACTTGTCACTTCCATCCATCACAGGACCCACTCTGACCTTCCAGGACTGCTCCTTCCACTGCCTGTGATCCTGAGGGTCAGCACGTCCAGCCAGGCCAAGTAGCGAGATCAGTCCTCTCCTCTGCCCCAGTTCATGGATGGGTACAGGATGCGGGTGGTGGGGGTAGTCCACCCGGTTCCTGCTAATACTACTGGATCATCAGGTGGGGAAAGTCAGCTTGCATAGTGAAACCAAAGAGAGCTGCGAGATGGAGAGTGAGAGTGAGAAACCAAGAGAGTGAGACACACACACACGCAGAGAGAGAAAGAAAGAAAGAAAGAAAGAAAGAAAGAAAGAAAGAAAGAAAGAAAGAAAGAAAGAAAGAAAGAAAGAAAGAAAGAAGGAGAGTGAGAGAGACAGAGAGAGAGAGACAGAAAAAGTCAGAGAAGCAGAGACACAGAGAGACATGGAAAGATGGAGAAAGAAATGAGGGGAAGAGAGAGACACAGACACACACAGAGTCTTGAAAAGAGACAAAGAGAGACAGAGCAACCAGGAGAGAGGCACAGAGAGGGAGAAACAGAGACAGACAAAGTGAGAGGCATAGAGAGATGGGGAGAGGGACAGAAAGAGGGAAGCAAAAGCACAACATTCCTTGAATTCCTTCTGCCTGAAGTCATCATTCTATTTCTGCACTTCCAGTTGCCACCAAGAATCTTTCTAAGTCACCTGTCCTCCTTCCTTGCCCATCTTCCTCACACACTCTTACGAAAGCCTCCTGAAATCTGCCTTCCCAATGACAACTCCTCCTTGAAATGTCACCACTGACTTCCAAACAACCAACAAATAAAAAAGGTTTTTAAAACAATTACTTCCACCAGTTTCTCAGTTTAACTAAAGTTATGGTGCTGTTTCTTAATACCTCTCTCAAAAATCTTTCTCTTTGTTTTTTATTTCTTTGCATAAAGTAACATGAAAATAGAGCACAACATATTATAGTGAATATAGACTATAAATGATGTTTTGTGCATATCTTATTATTAGTGATAAACACTGTCTAAGTAATTTATTTTTGCCATTTCTTTCTTACTATGGCTTGAAAGTGTCCCCCAAATTTCAAGTGTTGGAAACTGAATCCCCCATGCAGTAGTGCTGTGGGGAGGGATGTTTAAGGGGTGATCAGGTCATGAGGGTTTCGCCCTGGTGAGTGGACTAATGTTGTTATTGGGGGAGTGGGTTCCTTATCACAAGAATTGGTCTGTTACAAAGGTGAGTTTGACCCCTCTTACTCCTTCATTCTCTCTTGCCCTTCCACCTTCCTGTGGGATGACACAGCACAAAGGTCCTTGTCAGATGCCCACCACCCCTTCACCTTGTACTTCTCACTTCCAGGACTGTGAGAAGTGAATCTCTGTTTTTGTAAATTACCCAGTCTCAGGCACTCTGCTAAGAGAAGCAGAAAACAGGCTAAGACAAAATGTTTTAGGATTCTCTTCCCTCACAGTTGCAGTGAGAAGTTTATAGCTTTGTTTTGCTTTGTGGAAGATAAAATGCTAAATAATAGGCATCATTTTGAAGGTTTCTCCTTCCATCCAAATATTTTATTCATTTTAAAATTTCTATGACACTGAGTTGTTGACCCTTGCTTCTGATGCCTCAGAGATGTCTGGAAGAAAACCACGGAGGAAACCTTGAGTGTCATGTAATCTGTCTTATCTAAGTGCCCTCTGGACTTCAAGAAGGCTCTTTCTGTGAAGCAGAGAGCTAACAATGTAGCCCAGCTCAAGACAGTTTCCTGGAAACGCTTTCAGAAAGCAGCCATTCCTGGGGAGCATCACAGCTTTTAGACTTCACAACAGGCACCAGAGAGCAATCAGAAGACCATGGGACATTTTGCCTGAATTCCTTCCAGCATTTTGTTCCAGGAACCTTGAAACTCCCTCCCCCTGCACTTGGGTCTTAGGTTTCTCTTTCCCAACCCAAACGGACTAGTGTTTAAACAATCCCCAAGAAGACGACGTCTCAGCGTTACATATAATTGAATTGTAAATCTTCTAAATTCAGAAAGAAAAAGTATGGAAATAATTCAGAAGCCTTTGAGTTTTTAGCAAGAAGAATCTGCAGTGAGGGGGAGACTCTTTTTATCCTCCGAATTCCCAGCATGCTTCTTCCACACACGATCCTTGCTTGTGTCTCTCTCCAAGCCTGTCTGTGAATAACCCACTCATCCTTCCAAGCTCAACTAAAACGCCATGTGACAGAAACAGTTGGTTCAACATCCATTTCTTCCTCCTCTTCTGACCAAGGCTCTGCGCTAAATGCTTCGTTTCCCAGCTGTCTTTGTGCACCCATGTGGCCATGTTGGTACATTCTGGCCCATGTGATATAAGTGGAATTGTTGAGTAAGACATCCAAAAGGACTTAAAAGAAGCCAAACTACTGAGTACGACATTGTTTTATTTTTTCTTTTTCCTGCTGCTTTGAATGCAGCTGTGATTGCAGGAACAAAGCTGCTCTCTTGTGGTGTGAGGTGATCTAGAAGATACAACCACCTTCAGTCAAAGTGCCTGAGGGAATGATAGGAGAAGCTGGGCTCTCTGATAAGATCACAGATCCAGTGCACAGGGGAGGACTGCCTGCCTTCAGATTCCTTTCATGTGAAAAGACAGACCTTTCTATGTGTGAGCCTCTGTTAGCTTGTGTCTTCTGTTTTATGCAGCCAAACTTAACCCTAACTGCCACACACCGTCTACTTATATTTTATGACGCTCTCTGTAATCTCTTAGGTAATTGTGTCCCCCCAGAAACCTATGGAGAGCTGAAGGGGTTTTAGGATCATGGAATTCACCCTCCTTCTTTGGTAAAAGAGGACAAAAGCCAGGGAGCTGTGTGATGGCTGAGGCATGCGATTGTAAACCAAAAGGTACCTGAGACCAATCTCAATCCATTTAAAAGGTAATTCTGCCAAGGTTAAGGACATGCTTGGAAGAAAAAAACCCGGAATCGCAGAAACAGTCTGTGGTCTGTGCCTTCCTCCCAAGATGATTTTGAGGGCTTCAGTAGTTAAAGGGGAAGGGTGGTCTGGAGGGAAGGGTGGGCTGGAGGAAAAGGGTGGGCTGGAGGAAAGGGTGGTCTGGAGGGAAGGGTGGGCTAGAGGGAAGGGTGGGCTGGAGGGAAGGGTGGGCTGGAGGAAAAGGGTGGGCTGGAGGAAAAGTGTGGGCTAGAGGAAAAGGGTGGGATGGAGAGGAAGGGTGGGCTGGAGGGGAAGGGTGGGCTGGAGAGGAAGGGTGGGCTGGAGGGGAAAGAGGGAGCCTGTGGTCGTCCTCAGGTTGCAAGAGAAAGAGAGCAGGTGGGGAATGGTCAGTTATGTCTTCATCTCACATGCAGTAAATCAGTCCTTTACATAAGATAAGGTGAACATAGACCAGCTTCCTGTGGAGATATGTAACCCTTTATCTGTAGCTATCCGCTTAGGAACAAAAAGAAAGGCAGTTTCTTGCATGATTCAGCTTCCAGCTTAATGCTTTTTTCTTTTTGGCTGTGAATTGGGGTCCTGAGGCTTCATTTTTCCCTGCACACTATATTGTATGTGAAAATTGTTGTCCAGGACCTAAAGTTGTTTACTTACTCTAGCTACATCCCTTAGCTCAATTTCCATTTGGAGTGGCTTCTGGAAGGCTGGAATTGAAATCCACCAGTGCCCATTTCAAGGTGTTCCCAACATCGCCTGGAAAAAAGGAGCCCAGATACGCTTCCCTGTGGATGCAGGTCAGTCATCATAATGCACAGAAAGAGCATTGACCTCAGCCTGGAGCCATTGTCCTGAAAGGGGATTCTTCCCAGCTCAGGCCTGAGACTGATCCCTGAGAAGCGGCCGCTCCATCCCTGAACCCTTCCTGCTTGTGTCTCCTCACTTCCTAGTGATCACGGCATTCAGGTTCAGAATGCCACAAGCCCATCCCACTGGAAGCTGCCGAGGTGCCTCCTACCACACAGGACACCCGGCACGGCAGCAGCATCAAGGGACGAGCAGGGAAGAGGCTGCAGTGATTTTGGGGAACAGCCTGAAAATCACCTGGAGCCTGGTGGCAGGTGGTCCCACCTCCTCCCCAATATTGGTTCCCAGAGAAAATGGCAATATGAGCAGCTCATGTCGTCATTATTAGCAGAGTCTTTTTATTCTTTCCTTAAATTTTGCCATTAAATTGAGCTCTATAATAGGCCCATTTTCTTTTCTTTTTCTTTTTCTTTTTTTTAAGACAGAGTCTTGTTCTGTTGCCCAGGCTGGAGTGCAGTGAGACAATCTAAGCTCATGGCAAGCTCTGCCTCCTGGGTTCACGCCATTATCCTGCCTCAGCCTCCTGAGTAGCTGGAACTACAGGCGTCCGCCACCATGCCTGGCTAATTTTTTTGTATTTTTAGTAGAGACGGGGTTTCACCGTGTTAGCCAGGATGGTCTCGATCTCCTGACCCCGTGATCCTCCCCCCTTGGCCTCCCAAAGTGCTGGGATTACAGGCGTGAGCCACTCCACCACGCCTATAGGCCCATTTTCTGCTTTTAATGCCACCAATACATGAAATTCCAGAGCTGCTTCTGTAAAAAAAGTTTCATTTTCATTATTTTATTATTCATTACATTAATTCTATTCTTTTATTCTCTTTGTTTTTTTTAGAAGAACTTCAGCGAGAGAGGGGCTATCCCTGCTGCCTTGTGGCTGCAGAAGGAGAGAGAAGGAGCCTCTCCAAAAAAGGGTTTCATGAAAGCCCTGAGGCGAGATACTCACTTCAGAGGGTTCAGGACAAGGACACTCACTTTGTTCTCTGCGGTGTGGAGACACGGGTGAGCGTTCCTCAGTGGCACCAACTGGTTCCCTCTCGTCCTCAGCTGCCAGTGCCCTGGGGCATGTCATTTGGACAGAACACTTTTCCATGTCCTGCCATCCATTCCACGGAGGCCGGAGAAAAGGGTCTGGAGGCAGGAACATAAGGCCGATTCACCCTGACTTCGGAGAACCAAATCAAATGGAAACTCTTGGGCTATGACAGGAAATATCCTCTCCATTTACACAGGACATACACCGAGTACATGTCATTGTAATTGTACTTCCTCCTCTTCATTTACATAGGGTGCACACCAAGTAACCAATGGAAACCTCTAGAGGGGATTCCAACACCAGAGACTTCAGTAACGGGCTCCCTGTGCTCAGGCGCTCCCACCCTGTGGAGTGTGCTTTCCTTTTCCGTCAATCTCTGCTTTGCTGCTTCATTCTTTCCTTGCTCCATTTTTGCGTTGTGTCCAAGTCTTTGTTCAAGGCGGCAAGAACCTGGACACCTTCAACCAAACAAAACTGAATGCATAATACCAAAGATTAATAATTGCACTGATGTCATCATCCATTAGTATCAACTGTCTTGAAAGGCTACAATATGCCCTTCCTTGATCACCTGGGTCTCCCTTCTTCACCCAGACATAGGACTAATGTGTTAATGTTTGTCTTGCTTTTCATAAGGTTTATCATTTCTGTGTATATTATTAAGCAATGTCATATGTTATGGTTTGTGAACTGTATATGGAATAGCAGTGTATTTTTCAGTAATTTCCTTTGTTTACTCTAATTTTTCATTGTTGATGCTTCTAACTGCAGTTCATTTTCACAGCTGTATCATATTCCACAATATGACTATGCCAGCTTTTTTCCTTGATAGAGGTGTGTTTGGATGGCTTTCAGGTGTTTTCTATTTCTACAATCACAGCCTAAATATTCTTGTCCCATACGTGTCTCTTGGAGAAGACAGTGCAAGGGCATTTCTGGGGCAGACATGCCTGACAAGGCAAGTGTGAGGCCACAGAGGGGCGTGTTTACTTTTTTATGAAATACAGTCTCTTAACAGGAGCAACAGCAGTGGATCCTTTGCCAGCAGTTGATCTTTTCCACCTTTTGAATTTTTGTGGCTCTGTTGAATTTGTTTCTTGAATTATTGGATGTATCCACAGTACTTTGTTTACTTAAGTTTTGTAACTTTTTGCACACGGACTTATCTTCCTTGGAATTTTATGTGGGGAGATGTTTTGAGGACAGGGTTGCATTGTTTCAGCAAAGATGTTCACTCACATGGGGTAGAGGTGAAGTGAGCAGCCGCCTGGTGCCACGTCGATTTGACCCATGCTCTCCAGGTCTTCCAGCATGAACTCCTGGAGGACTGTTTCTCATCAGTTCTCAGGGTCAGGGTTTTCCCTCCACCCAGCAGCAATGCAGGGACAGCTGCTCTCCTCGCTGCTCCTGCTCTGAGGTGGGCTTTCATTTTAAGTCTAAGATGTCAGATTTCTGACCTGATTTTGGAGAGACATACAGTTTTGTTTCTGATGCCTCATCCTCTGTGCAACTGTCTAAAGGGAAAAAAAAATTCCACTTTAGTTCCTGCCAATTCTTTATTGACTGCTGTGAATTCTATCCCTCATTGCCAGCTGAGTAATGCACTTACAAAGATGCATTTTGGTAGGTTTTATCCAACATCTCAGTTGTTTTTGTTGGGAAAGCTATTTAGTGTCCCTTATGTTGAAAGTTTAAGTGCCTGGCCACACCATAGGAGAGAGAACTGCTCTTACTCCTTTTCATCATCTTCGTGCTGGGTCTGGGCCTTCTTTTCCTCTGTGATTAAGCTGCCACAATGGGCCGGGTACTGTGGCTCATGCCTGTAATCTTAGCACTTTAGGAGGGCAATGTGGGTGAATCACCCGAGGCCAGAAGTTCAAGACTAACCTTGCCACCATGGTGAAACTCCATCTCTACTAAAAGTACAAAAAATTAGCCTGGTATGGTGGAGCATGTCTGTAATCTCAGCTATTCGGGAGGCTGAGGGAGGAGAATTGCTTGAACCAGGACCCGGCAAGTGGAGGTTGCAGTGAGCCAAGATCATGCAACTGCCCTCCAGCGTGGGCTACAGAGTGAGACTCTATCTAAAATATATATATATATCTATATATATATATACACACACACACACACGTATATGTATATTTGTATATATATGTATATGTGTATATATATACGTATATGTATATATATACACACACACATATATTTGAAGTATTATCCAATGAGAACAAGTGTTCCGGAAGACCTCATCTAAATACAGAATCTGAATGCGGGCCCATGTCACACCTGCCATTTTTTAATCTTTGCAGCTGGGCTTTTCTCCTCTTCTCTGCTGGACTCTGCTATTTCCCACAAGGTGTTCAGAGAGTCTGCCCTGAATCCTACAACCAGGAGATGAGAAGCACAGAGTGACACCAGCAGGAGAACATCAAGATGTGGTGATAGTTGTCCTCCTCCTGCAGAGTCCAGAGCAGTGCACTCCTACTGCTGGTGACCTAGCTAAGCCTGCGGGCCAACATGCCCGATGATAGTCTGGGAGTGCTGCAGTCAGGGTCCCCACAATGGGCACCCAGCCTGTGCCCTTGCACTCTGCATGAGCGTGACCATTGTCACCTCAGAGCCCCTGGGTACAGATCAATGCATCCTACCAGAGCTGCATGTGAGGAAGGATCACGTGAGTCCCGGGAAAGAGCTGAGGCCCTGCAGGGGGAGGTGGCCAGGACCGAGATATGATGACTGTGTGGAGAATCGTCTGTGGGTGTGAGTGGCACTGTGCGGTCAGAGCCCGGGTTCTGCTGCTCCCCCTCCTCAAAGATCAGGGCCCGAGCAGGGGCTGGCGTATGTGTGGCACCTGGAACTGTAGGGCCACCACCCATGTGTGAAGCCGTCATGGGGACCTGAACACGGTGTCGTGTGCAGATCCCACCCATCCATTGGCCCCAATTCCTGGCCAGCTTCTGCCAAGGTGAGAGGGTGGAATTTGGAAGGTGGGTGTAAGCTGAAGCCTGTCCCCTGGTGGCTGACATATAGTGGTGACACTCTCTGTGTGGGGGAAAGAGAGATCAGACTGTTACTGTGTCTATGGAGAAAGACGAAGACATAAGAAAGTCCATTTTGATCTGTACTGAGAAAAATTCTTCTCCCTTGAGATGCTGTTAATCTGTAACCCTAGACCCAACCCTGTGCTCACAGAAGCATGTGCTCTATTGACTCAAGGTTGAATGGATTTAGGGCTGTGCAGGACGTGCCTTAGTGAAAATGTGTTTGCACCTCCTGGGCTCCAGGCTGCCAGCTGCCTGCCCAGGGTCTGAATGTCCTACGGTGACCTGTTTCCTCACCTGGCCCAGAGGACAGATAGGGAAGGCTTGTTTTGAGGATTAGGCAGGGTAATCCCAGTCAGCCCTCATTAGCTTGCCTATCCTCCAGGTCTTTTTGATTTCCTTTTTCTCTTCTTTGTTATGAAATTCTGGAGAATTGTCCTCCAGCATGTCTTCAGCTGGGGAGGTGGTAAGACTGGACCATGCCCTTGACTTCAGAGTCCCTTCTAGCTGCCCCCTCCTCCTAGGGTTTTTAAAAGCATATACTTAGCAACATACCCTGCACCTGAGAGAGCTGCAGAGAACCTCCTGCGTGTCCAAACCAGAACACTTTGTTCCCTGACCCCAGGCCCTCATCACACCCCAAAGCCCAAATACGTTCATGTGGCCAGTTTCACACAAGAGTCTGAACTCAATGCTGGCTTTCTGGGGTCTACACAGGCCTGTATGATGGGGCTACCTCCAGTCTACCCCTGTGCCTCCCTCAATCCATTAGGGGCCTCAACTCCAGTGATCCCTAACTGGGAGCAAGGTTCCCCAGGCAGGGAATGCAGCCCTCCCCAGGATGCTGGCCTGGCCATGTCCCAATGGACATCAGTCCTGGAGCAAGAGGTTCAAGACAGGGAGTTTCACCCCCATTTCACCAGGTGTGGTGACCTTTCTGAGTTCCTAGTCTTCAAGATGGGATTTTTACACTGCCACAGTGGGGGAAACGGAGACACAGGGCTGGTGAGCGGTAAAGAAAGAAAACCTCTGTGACTAGGAAATGTGTCCCTTGCCCAGCACAGCCACTCCAGGATAACACCCTTTGGGATGTACCGCTGAGCTATTCCTGGCACGTGGCATGGCACTGTGGTGGAGGTCAGCAGCTTGTGGAGTTGGGGGTGGGGGTGTTGGCAGGAACAGGTAATTTTGGACCCACCATGGGAAGGAAGGGGACATTGCCCCTTTCCCCACACCTTGCACACAGCAGCAATTTTCTTCTCTGATGTGTGTGGGCACCAATGCCTATGTGGGTGTGGGTGCGTCCTCTCCTTTTATTGATGAAGAACCTTCCTGCAGCCATTGGGGTGGGTATGGGCACCACACATGCCTGGCAGCAGTGTGGTGCCTGTGGAGGCTTGGCTACTATAAGTCTCACTGCCACCTCCCCAGGGGAAGCAGACCCTGTGCCCTAGTGCCCCTCATACCCAGTCCCTCACTTTCTTCACTTGGCATCTCCCTGCCTGATTCTCCCAACTCAGCCCCTGCCAGGTTTCTCCAGACCCTGTGGGCCCTGGGATGGGATCAAAGGAGGCAGCAACTGTGCTGCCTGCCTCTGCCTGAAGTCAGGGATCCCTGGCCGCTACTGACATCTGGTGGGCAGGGTAGGTGGGGAGGTCAGGGGTCAGCTTTTCCACTTCCCAGCCTGCACTGGTTAAGTCACCAGGTGTAACTGGTCTGGAGGCTGATCTGTGTCCTCCACAGTCCCTTGATGCATTATATTGAAGCCAATCCTTGTGTGAATGACTTTACCTGTTGTTACCGCCCAGATCAAACCAGAACCGGAAGACTGTTGCACTTGGGCCCGGAGTCTGGGACAGAGACTGCCATGACCGCTCTGTTCTCTTCCTTCTGTTGCGCTTGGGCGCAGAGCCTGGGGCTGAGGCTGCCATGGCCACCCTGTTTTCTTCCTTTTGGGGTCCCCAGGAGGCTCCCAGGACTGAATGATTCCCATAAAACACAGTGGCCAGGATGGGAGGGCTGGAGGTCAACACCCCCTCACCCCTGCCACCACAACCAAGAAAACCCCATGGAGGTTGGCCCCGAGATGTGGGTCCCTGTGGGATGCAGGCTCCCACAGATACTTCAGTAGATGAGCACGGGTCGTCCTGGCTGACAGGAGCCTGGTGGGCACTGGGTGTGTGGGACCTGTTTAGGTGGGTTGGACAGCACTGGGTCTAACCAGGGAGCCAGGGACTGGTGTGGCCAAAGAGGGCAGCAATATGTTGCCAGAACCAAAACTACAGTGCCGCCAGCCCAGCTGGTAGGGAGAAGGAGGCCTGGCTAGCAGGACCACCCACCCCTATCCTGGCCCCAAGCCCAGACTACCTGCCTGTACTGGACATTGCCTGGTCCAGGAGGCCTGGGCATAAGGGTCAGGTGGTGTGTCCCTGGGTTCCAGGCCTTGGTGGTCCCTTAGGAGCTGAGCATCCTCTGGGCCGGAGGAGGGCCCGCGGTCCACTGTTTGCATCGGCCCCTGGGGGTGTGCCCCCACCCCAGCTTCTCAGCGCACAGGGGGACGTAGCCAGGGCTCCTCCCCTGCTCTGTGGCTCCAGCTCTGAGCAGCTCACTGGGTGACTCTGACAGCTTCCTCCCCAAAGCTTGGGTCCTCCTCTGTGGGAATGGGGTGTCCCAGGCCCCCTGCAGGCAGGAGCCCACCCCCAGCGCCTCTGGTGGGCCCTCCTGGGCTTTCTTACCTACTGGCTTGTGAGACCCGGTTGGCCAAACTTGGTGTCCTATTTTTATTTTGGGCTTTTTCTTAGTGTGTGTTTTCTGGAACTACTGCTGTGTAGATCTTCTATTTGAGTTTTAGGTAGAGAATCTTGCCCACCCAGAGGTCCCCCACCAGAGAGCCTCCACTTCGGTCCCCGGGCTGGTCCTGCCTGTGCTCCGCTTGGTGTGAATGTTGAGTGTGATGGATCCACACGGCTGCTTGACCCTGCATCTCCTTCCTTCTTGTTGCTGAGGCCGGTTCTGTTCTCTTTCTCCACCTGAACTGCACTTGAAGCCAAGACGAAGGATGAGAAGTGGTTGCTACGAAGGACCCTCCTGCAGCGAATCCCCTGTGAGTAGGCTGCGCTGGCCCAGCCTGTCCGTACCTTCTCTAAGCTCATTCCAGAGGTCGGCAAGGGGCAGCCTGTCCCTGCCTGTTCTTGTGGCCCGTGAATCAAGAACAGATTTTACATTTCCAAATGGTTGAACAAATAAAAACCTAACACTTCATGACACTGAGAAATTTCCATGTCCATAAGTAAAGTTTGATGGGGGTGCAGTCATGCCCATCTCTTCACAGGCCACCTGCAGAAGGCAGCTGTCGTGCAGCCATGGCAGAGTTGCATCCTGGAGGCAAAGATCAGTTGGCAAAGCTGAAAATACTGACTCCTGGCTCTTTAGGGAAACAGTTTCCAGTCCCTGGTTTAAGGGCTGTGTGGCAGGACCCCAGGATCTTGGTCAGATTGTTCCTCTCTCAGGGCCTGCTGTGGCCTTTGCTTGTATGTCTGCAAAGTCTGCGTGCTATGGTGCCTCTCATGGGGCGTTGAGCTCTGTCGTGCTAGATTTCAGGGTGTCTGCCTCATGGTCATTTGTCTCACCAACAGAGACCCTGTATCCAGATTCAAACTAGCAGGAGCAGTTGGTCTTTGGCAGCAAGCATACCTTTGAGCTGAGCTGCCACCCACCCTGAGGTGGTCCCATGACACCCACTGTCTGGGTCAAGTTTGGGGCAGGGCTGGTGTCCTGAATTGCCCTGCGATGTGGATCGTAAGAGCCAGTGGGGAGAGGGGGTTGATATTACTCCCCATATAGTGGGGAGTTCCTCACCCCTTGCGATGTGGATCGTAATAGCCAATTACTCCCCCCTGCAATGTGTGTCCATTACGAGCAGTTTCTTTTGTTCAGGATATTAGGAAGAATTTCACAGGTTGTGTGTACACAGCCTGCGACAGGAGAACGAATACCATCCTCTACACCTCCGGATATTAGCAACCATATCACACAATGGGTGTACGCTATTTGGGAGATTTGGGGTAATGTCCTCCTGTGTTTCCCTGAATATTCGGAGACATATCAGAGGGCGGCTGTACACCCACTACTCTCTTGGCAGGAACATTGTACTTTACCTACTGGAAATTAGGAGCAATATCACAGACTGGGTGTCAAGCCACTGTCATACTGGAAGTAATATCATGCTCTCCCCCAAAGGTTATGAGGAACAATATTACAGGGGGGTATGTACCTCCTCCGGTAGTGGGAGTAGTATCATCATCTCTTCCTTTAGATGACAGGAACAATATCAAAAGGTGGGTGTACACCCCGTGAGTTTTTGGAAGCAATGTCATTCTGTCTTCTTCTAGGTTTTACGATTCACATCACAGGCGGGGTGTACACCCCTTGTTATATTGGATGGAATCTCATCCTCCTTCAACCTGTATCTTTAGAACAATATCCCTTGGGGGCTGTACATCACTTCAATATTGGTAGTAATACCATCTTCTCCTCTCCTGGATATAAAAAACAATATCACAGGAGGGGTGTACACCCCTTGCAATGTTGGTAGTAATATCACCTCTCCCCTGTGCTTATTAAGGACAAAATCCCAGGGTGGCTGTACGGTTCCTACTTTTTTGAGAGTAATATCCATTCACCCCCTGGATATCAGGAACCATATCACGGAAGAAGTGTCCACCCCCTTCGATATTGTCAGCCATGTCATCTTCTTCCCGCTTGGATATTAGGAACGATACCCCGGGGTTGGGGGCGGTGTACACCCACTGTGATATCGAAAGTAAAATCAGCCTCTTTCCCGCTGGATATTAGGAACTCTATCACAGGTGTGTGTGCACCTTCTGGGATATTGGGAGTACTATCAGCCTCTACCCCGCTGCATATAAGGAACAACATACAGGGGGCAGGGTGGTTACACCCCCTGCGATATTGACAGCAATATTCTTCTCTTTCCCCTGTACATTAGGAACTACATCACAGGGGTCTGTACACCTTCAGTGATATTGGGATTCAGGTTTTCCTCTCCCCAACTGAATGTCAAAAACGATATCACAGAAGGGTGTTCACCCCCTGCAATATGGCCAGTAACATCATCGTCTCTACCTTTGGATACTAGGGACAACATCACAGAGGGTGTGACACTGCCCCGCGGTATTGGGCATAATGTTATCCTCTCTTCCTCTGGATATTAGGAACGATATACCTGGTGGTGGGAGGTGCAGTACATTAAGAACAATATCAGGCCGGGCGCGGTGGCTCAAGCCTGTCATCCCAGCACTTTGGGAGGCCGAGACGGGCGGATCACGAGGTCAGGAGATCGAGACCATCCTGGCTAACACGGTGAAACCCCGTCTCTACTAAGAAATACAAAAAACTAGCCGGGTGAGGTGGCAGGCACCTGTAGTCCCAGCTACTCGGGAGGCTGAGGCCGGAGAATGGCGTGAACCCGGGAGGCGGAGTTTGCAGTGAGCTGAGATCCGGCCACTGCACTCCAGCCTGGGCTACAGAGCAAGACTCCGTCTCAAAAAAAAAAAAAAAAAAAAAAAAAACAACAATATCACTGGGTGGGTGTACTCCCCCTGCAATATTGGGTGTAGTATCATCCTCTCGTCCCTAGCATATTAAGAACAGTATCACAGGAGGGGTGTACAGCCACAGTCTCTGCGCTATTGGGAGCAATAGCATCTTCTCCCCCTCTCTATATAAGGGACAATATCCCAGTGTGGGTGTACATCCCCTGAGATATTGGGCATAGTGCCATCGTCTCCCAAAGTGGATGTTAGGCATAGTGACATGGGGGGTGTATGCCTTCTTCGATATTGGGAGCAATATCATCCCCTCCCCTCAGGATTACAGGCAAAATATCAAAGGGGTTTTACAACTCGAGCGGTATGGGCAGTAATATCATCCTCTCCCCACCCAGATGTTAGGAACTATATCACAGGTGGCTGTACACTTCTTGCGATATTGGGAGTCATATCATCCTCTCCCATCGTGGATATTAAGAACAATATTACAAAGTAGGTGTACACCCCCTACGATGTTGAGAGAAATATGATGCTCTCCCCTTCGGGATATTAGGAACAATATCGCAGGAGGTGTGTGCAACCCCTGCCATATTGGCAGTCATATCATCCTCTCCCCCTGAATATAAGAAACAATATCACAGGAAGATGTACACCCCCTGTGATATTGGGAGTCATATCATTTTCTTTCCCTCTGGATATTCGGAACAATATCACAGTGGGTGTGTACACCCCCTGCGATATTGCCACTGGCATCATCGTCTCCCTCCCAGGATATAGGAAACAATATCACAAGGTGGTGTACACCCCATACAATATTGGGAGTAATGTCTTCCTCTCCCCTGCTGGCTATCAGGAACAATGTCACAGAAGGAGTGAACACCCCCTGCTCTATAGGGGGTGATATCCTCTCCATCCCTGAATATTACGAACAATATCACCCGGCAGTGTACACCTCCTGCAATATTGAGACAATTTCTCTCGCTGGATGTTAGGAATCATATCACAGGGGTGGTGTACACCCACTGCGAAATGGGAAGAAATATCATCCTCTCCACCTTTGGATGTTAGGGAGAATATCACGGGGGAGGTCTACACCCACTGCGATATTGGGAGTCATATCATCCTCTCCCACCCAGAATATAAGAAACAAGACCACTGAGGGGATAGACACCCACTGTGATAGTTTCAAAAATGTTATCCTATACCTCCTGGTTATTGGGAATAACATCATAGAGGGGTGTACACTTTCTTCGATGTTGGGAGTAACATCATCTTCTTCCCGCCGGATATCAGGAATAAGTCTATTAATTATTAATATTAATAAATATAAAAATTAATCATAATTATGGATATTAATAATCATAATAAAGATATTAAAAACTAATACTCGTTTAAAACTTTAATTATTAATATTAATAATTAATACTAATATCATTATTAATAAAATAATGATATCAGCAATTAATGTCGCTGAAATAATTACTAAGAGATGTTGGTAATAAAATAATGATTCTTATTAAGAATTAATAATACTGTTAAATGACATTAATATTAATAATTAATTTTAAGCGTGCATAATCATATATATAAAAGAGTTATCCAAAATTAATAATGGTATCTTATTAATTAATAGTGTCATTGATAATTATTAAAATCGATCATTGATGTTTAATAATTCACCATATTATTACTGCTAATACCGCAAGGGGTATACACCTACCTGTGATGTCGTTCCTAATATCAAGGGACGGAGATTATGATATTAGATTTAATAACGCAGTAGGTGTACACTAACGCTGTGATAATAATCCAAATAACTATGGGGAAAGAGTATGACATGACACCCAACATGACAATGAACGGACAGCCACCTGGTGATATTCATCCTAATATTCACGGAATAAGCGTATGATATTAATCGCAATAGCCCAGGGAGGGTACAACTCTTCTGTGATATGGTTCCTAGTATCCGGAGGGGGAGAGGATGATAATAATTCTAGTATCACAGGCTGTGTTCACCCGAAATGTGATATGGTTATTAATACCCTGGAAGGGAGAGGATGATATGACTCCCGATAGAGCAGGAGGCGTACACCCAGCCTGGGATAGTGTTCCTAATATTCATGGAGAGGAGAGGCTGACATTACTCCCAGTATGGCAGGGGGGTGAGCCACCCCCCGCGAGGTGGGGACCAATAGCCACCCCCTCTCCCCCCTTGGCTATTGGGAGCCACCTCGCAGGGGGGTGAGCCACCCCCCGCGGGGTGGGGACCAATAGCCACCCCCTCTCCCCCCCTTGGCTATTGGGAGCCACCTCGCAGGGGGGTGAGCCACCCCCCGCGGGGTGGGGACCAATAGCCACCCCCTCTCCCCCCCTTGGCTATTGGGAGCCACCTCGCAGGGGGGTGAGCCACCCCCCGCGGGGTGGGGACCAATAGCCACCCCCTCTCCCCCCCTTGGCTATTGGGAGCCACCTCGCAGGGGGGTGAGCCACCCCCCGCGGGGTGGGGACCAATAGCCACCCCCTCTCCCCCCCTTGGCTATTGGGAGCCACCTCGCAGGGGGGTGAGCCACCCCCCGCGGGGTGGGGACCAATAGCCACCCCCTCTCCCCCCCTTGGCTATTGGGAGCCACCTCGCAGGGGGGTGAGCCACCGCCCGCGGGGTGGGGACCAATAGCCACCCCCTCTCCCCCCCTTGGCTATTGGGAGCCACCTCGCAGGGGGGTGAGCCACCCCCCGCGGGGTGGGGACCAATAGCCACCCCCTCTCCCCCCCTTGGCTATTGGGAGCCACCTCGCAGGGGGGTGAGCCACCCCCCGCGGGGTGGGGACCAATAGCCACCCCCTCTCCCCCCCTTGGCTATTGGGAGCCACCTCGCAGGGGGGTGAGCCACCCCCCGCGGGGTGGGGACCAATAGCCACCCCCTCTCCCCCCCTTGGCTATTGGGAGCCACCTCGCAGGGGGGTGAGCCACCCCCCGCGGGGTGGGGACCAATAGCCACCCCCTCTCCCCCCCTTGGCTATTGGGAGCCACCTCGCAGGGGGGTGAGCCACCCCCCGCGGGGTGGGGACCAATAGCCACCCCCTCTCCCCCCCTTGGCTATTGGGAGCCACCTCGCAGGGGGGTGAGCCACCCCCCGCGGGGTGGGGACCAATAGCCACCCCCTCTCCCCCCCTTGGCTATTGGGAGCCACCTCGCAGGGGGGTGAGCCACCCCCCGCGGGGTGGGGACCAATAGCCACCCCCTCTCCCCCCCTTGGCTATTGGGAGCCACCTCGCAGGGGGGTGAGCCACCCCCCGCGGGGTGGGGACCAATAGCCACCCCCTCTCCCCCCCTTGGCTATTGGGAGCCACCTCGCAGGGGGGTGAGCCACCCCCCGCGGGGTGGGGACCAATAGCCACCCCCTCTCCCCCCCTTGGCTATTGGGAGCCACCTCGCAGGGGGGTGAGCCACCCCCCGCGAGGTGGGGACCAATAGCCACCCCCTCTCCCCCCCTTGGCTATTGGGAGCCACCTCGCAGGGGGGTGAGCCACCCCCCGCGAGGTGGGGACCCATAGCCACCCCCTCTCCCCCCCTTGGCTATTGGGAGTCATTGTGGTCTCAGAGCCTGTTTTGCATAATGTGAGTAGTATCGTCTCCTCCTGTGGAAATAGTAAACTCTTTCACAGATGGGTTTGCACCTTCATTTTATTGCTCAGGTAACAATGATATAATTAATTATTAAACATCAAGAGTCGATGGTAATAATTATCAATAATACTGTCAATTAATATTTTCCCATAATATTGATAATTAGTTTAAGTAGATTATGATGTATGGCAAAAATTAATTTTTAATAATTATGTCATTTATTAATATTAATTTTTAATATTAATGATTGCTTTTCTGCCAGCATCAGTTAGTATTGTTTTGAGTAACATTAATTGTTGATATCATTATTTTATTATTAATAGTGTTATTATTATTAATACTAATCATTAACTTTTTAAAGCAGTGTTAATGTTTAGTATCTTTCTTGTCATTGTTAATGTCGATTATTAATATTAATTATTATTATATATATTAATATTAATAATTAATAGACTCATTCCTGATATCCCGTGTGGAGAAAATGATATTCCTCCCAATATAGCAGAAAGTATACGTTCCTCTGTGTTGTTATTCCTAATAACCAGGCGGTAGAGGACGACATAATGGAAACTACCGCAGTGTGTGTACATCCTTTCGGTCATCTTGTTCCTTCCATCCAAAGTGCGAGAGGATGATATTACTCCTAATATCGCAAGGGGCGTGGACCTCCACTGTGATATTTTCCCTCACATCCAGCCGGGAAGAGGAAGATATTATCCCCAAGATCACAGGGTTGTACATCCCCTTGTGATACTGTTCCTTATATCCTGGGATGGGGAAGATAATACTAGTGGCAACATCGCTGGGGTTTTACACACCCACTGTGCTATTGTTCCAAATAACACGATATGACGCCCAGTATCACAGGGTTGGTACATCCTCCTGTGATATTGTTTCTTATATTCAAGGAGAGAGAATGCTATTACTCCCATTATTTCAGGGGTTGTACACACGTCCTGTGATATTGTTCCTAATATCCCGAAGAGGAGAGCATATTACTCTCAATATCTCAGCGGGTGTACACCTCCTTTCTAATATTTTTCATAATATCCAAGATGGGAGAGGATGATAAGACTCCCAATATGCCAAGATGTGTACAGCCGCCTGTGATATAGTTCCTAACATCCAGGTGGGGATAGGATGATATTACTGCCCATATCGATATTTAGCCTACGATCCTGAGGGGAGTGAATGATATTACTCCAAATATCGAAGAAGGTGTACACCCCCCTGAGACACTACACCCAATATCCACGTTAGTACTCCCAATATCCCAGAAGGTGCACACACACCTGTGATAGAGTTCCTAATATCCAGCGGGAAAGAGGCTGATTTTACTTTCGATATCGCAGTGGGTGTACACCGCCCCCAACCCTAGGGTATCGTTCCTAATATCCAGGCGGGAAGAAGATGACATGGATGACAATATCGAAGGGGGTGGACAACTCTTCTGTGATATGGTTCCTGATATCCAGGGGGTGAATGGATGTTATTACTCCCAATAACGTAGGAACCGTACAGCCACCCTGGGATTTTGTCCTTAATAACCACAGGGGAGAGGTGAGATTAATACCAACATTGCAAGGGGTGTACACCCTCCTGTGATATTGTTTCTTATATCCAGGAAAGGAGAAGATGGTATTCCTACCAATATTGAAGAGATATACAACCCCCATGGGATATTGTTCTAAAGATACAGGTTGAAAGAGGATGAGACTCCATCCAATATAACAAGGGGTGTACATCCCACCTGTGATGTGAATCGTAAAACCTAGGAGAATGACATTGCTTCCAAAAACTCACGGGGTGTACACCCACCCTGTGACATCGTTTCTGTCATCTAAAGGTAGAGATGGTGATACTACTCCCACCACCAGAGAAGGTACACACCCCCCTGTGATATTGTTTCTCATAACTTGGGGGAGAGCATGATATTACTTCCAGTATGACAGTGGCTTGACACCCAGTCTGTGATATTGGTTCTGCACATCAACTCTGTGCCCCTCGTTTCCCATGCGTCCTCCCCACACTTTTGGAACCTCGGGGAAGGCTTTGTCTTTGGGTACAGATGAAGAGACGAAGGGTCTGAGAGGTGAAGCAAGTTTGTTACTGGAAAGTGGTTCCGATCCAGACCCCAAGAGAGGTTTCTTGGATCTCACAGAAGAAAGAATTCGGGGCGAGTACATAAAGTGAAAGCAAGTTTATTAGGAAAGAAAAGGAATAAAAGCATGGCTACTCTGGCCGGGCGCAGCGGCTCACTCCTGCAATCCTATAACTTTGGGATGCCGAGGCAGGTGGATCACCTGACGTGGTAAGTTCGAGACCAGCCTGGTCCAACATGGCAAAACCGTGTCGCCACTAAAATACAAAAGATTAACTGGGCGTGGTGGCAGGTGTCTGTAATCCCAGCTACTAGGAAGGCTGAGGCAGGAGAATCGCTTGAACCCAGGAGGTGGAGGTTGTAGTGAGCCAAGATCACGCCACTGCATTCCATTTCGGCCAACAGAGCGAGACTCCATCTCAAAAAAAAAAAAAAAAAAAAAAAAAAAAAAAAAAAAAGAAAAGAAAGAATGGCTGCTCCATAGGCAGAAAGGCACCAAAGGTCGCTGGTTGCCCATTTTCATGGTTATTTGTTGATCATACGCTAAACAAGGGTTGGACTATTCATGAGTGTTCTAGGAAAGGGGTGGGCAATTCCCAGAAATGAGAGTTTCTGCCCTCCCTTCTTCTGAGACCATGTAGGGAAACTTCCAGATGTTGCCATGGCATCTGTAAACTGTCGCGGTGCTGGTGGGAGTGTCTTGTAGTAGCTAATTCGTTATAATTAGCACATAATGAGCCGTGAGGACAATCAGAGGTCACTCTCGTGGCCATCTTGGGTTTGGTAGGCTTTGGCTGACTTTACTGCAACCCGCTTTATCAGTAAGGTCTTTAGGACCTGTATCTTGTACCGACCTCCTATCTCATCCTGTGACTAAGAATGCCCAGCCTCCTGGGAATGCGGCCCAGCAGGTCTCAGCCTCCCTTTACCCAGCCCCCATTCAAGATGGAGTCGCTCTGGTTCTCGTGCCTCTGACAAGTTGGCCTGGGTTGAGTGTTCCCTAGTGTGTGGTGGTTGGAGCTGTTCCTTAGGAGTAAGAGGTATTGTCAGTAGGAAACAGGCCTCTGTTAGCCCGGGGGCTGGCACTCTGCCCCATTATATCGGCCTCATTTTAGTGGTGACAAAACTGGGGCTCAGAGACATCAACTCCCTCATCCCGAACCCCCAGACTGTCAGTGGTGGGCTGGGGTTTGAATGTGGGGCTTGAAGACCCATCATCTCCTCTGGTCCCCCAGACTCTGCTGCCCAAGAGGAACAGGATCCCAGGATCCAGGCCCCTCATGGCACCAGCCAGGGTGGGCGTAGATGGGGAGGCAGAGGTCCAAAGCCCCCCGGACTCTGAAGCAGGTCAGGGACCAAGAGTAACCCGGACCTACGGGCCCCACCCCGAGAAGAATGGCTGCAGGCCCGGCCCAGCGGACAGGAGGTCTGTGTCCTCAGTCAACGTGACGGCGCTTCCGGCTGCTCCAGCCAGGCCGTGCTGTCTTCACGTTTCCAATCATGCGGCCTCCTCTCCAATTCCCAAACCCAACCCACAGAGACAGCGATCTGGGGTCCACGTGAGGTTTGTCAGCAGCTCTGACCCGCTGCTTCCCGCCAGCCCCGCGGCCGGTTCTGGAAAGCTCTCTGCTGCCCCCTGGTGGGGAGGCTTAGGGTAGGGCTCTGGCTGCAAGCATGGGGTCCCAGAACCTCCTGGTTCTGTCACTTCTGCTGAGTGGAAAACCAACCCAGGGCTGAACCAGTGACACCTGTGGCGCTCCCAGAACCTCCTGGCTCTGTCACCTCTGCTGGGTGGAAAACCAAGCCAGGGCTGAAGCAGCAGATGGGTGCCTGATTCCTTATTATCAGAGCTCCGCCCACTGGCAAGTCTCTCTCCGGGCCTCAGCTTCCCCTTCCATTAAACGAAAGGCTTCGGGATACCAAGGAGGGGTAACTGCTTAGTGAGGATGGGAGGTTTCTTCTGGGGAGATGAATACGTTTTGAAACTAGATGGCGGGGGTGGTTGCACAGGACTGTGAATGTACAAATGCCACCACATTATTTGCGTTGAAATAGTTAATTGCATGCGATGTGAAAGTCACCTCATTTAAAGTGTTTAAAAGAGGGGTCTGGGAGAGTGCAGTGTATGTGAGAATCACGTGGGACACCCACAGTCTCTGAACGTCAGTTTCCTTGCGTAAACTGGCAAAGAGACAGTGTGAACTGTATTCCCTGGGGCCAAGAGATTCCAAGAAGGGAAACCTGGGATTCCTGGGATTCCTGGGATGAGGGCCGGGGCCGGAAGGGGAGGGGGTGGGTGGGGAGAGCTGGGGGGAAGCCCAGATAAGGCTTTCAATACTGGGTAGCAGCGTCTACACAGGCGGAGATTCTTGCATCTCACTTCCCGCAGGGCTGACCAGTGGCCAGAGGTGAGACTGGCCAGGCTCGGCCCAACCAAGTCTGGGAGCAAAGGACACTGAGTGAGGGATCCCCGGGGCCACCCTCACTGGCCTGCGGCTCTCCTGACACCACGAGAGAGCTCCAGGAGCTGACCTTGGGTCCTAATGGGGGACACCTTCCTGGCTCCAGGCTGGCAGGGTGGTGTGGTGGTCAGTGTACTGGACTCTGCGTGTCCGCCTCTACCTGCTGTGTGACGGTGGGCCAGACTCCTAACCTCTCTGTGCCTCTATTTCTTCAATGGCGAACAGGGACACTAACAGCCCCCACATCCGGGCACAGTGGCCTGAAGGTTAAAGGCAAGGGTGGCACGAGACCTACAGCAATAACTCTGAGCAGGGAGAGCAGGGAGCTGCCCAGAGTTCAATCACCATCTCCCCTCTGGCCGCCGAGGAAACCGAGGTTCATGGTGACCTGGCCCAGGTCTGTTGGACTCACGGTCCTTCTCATCCCCAAGATCAGAGGGCTGCCACCAGGGAAGGAGCTGTCCCCTAGACACAGCCCAGGAAGCACACAGGGAAGGATGCCATGGGGACTTCGGTATGTTTTTGCAAAAAAAAAAAAAAAAAAAAAAAAACTTTTATTGCTATTTGAACCCTGCTGTTATGCTTCCATTACCCAGAAAATGAGCTATGGGAGACACCAGGACAGGCAGGAGATCATCCTCCTTGCACAAAACCCACTCCCTCGGATACTGTCCTCAGCGAGGGTGGCTGGAGGCCAACCAGGGGGCCCACCCGCAGAGTGGCAGAGGAGGTAGGTTGACCCTGTGGACGCTGAGCTCTGTGGCGAAGGTCCTGGCCTTCTGGTAGAAGAAGAGCCACTTCTCGCAGTCCAGGAGGAAGTGGTGGGAGATGGTGGCCGGCCGCGTGTAGATCTTCAGCTGTGCCTTCTTGTTGCCCAGGTCCACGGCGGCTGCCAGTGCCAGCTGGTAGTACCCGGCTGCATCAAACGGATCCTGAAGGGGACAGGTCATGGTCAGCAAAAGGGGGACTCAGAGCCCGTCTTCCCAGAGGCCGTTCCTGTCTCCAGGTCATTCCACATGTCCATCCGATGCTGGCTCACCCCATGAGCCCCGAAGCCTGTGACACTGCTGTGGTCTCAGCTGCAGGAGGTGGGGACGACCCTGACACCCCTGGAAGCCTTCCTGACTGTCCCTACGCCCCACTCACCCCAAGCCTCCTGCCCCAGTGCCACCCTCTCTGCAGGCAGTGGCTGCTTTCCCCATGGGCTGAGGTCAGGGCAGATCCTGCCTGCTCTGAGAGTTCCATGCAGGACCCGTGGCTCCAAGCCACAGCAGGGGCACTGCGTTGAGTGACCCAGGCTCCCCTCTGGCCCCTGTCCATGCTGACCATTTCTGGGCCCTCCACGGGCCAGGCCAGGTACAAAACCATGTCACAGATGTCCTCTCTGGCAATGTTCCCTGAAATATTGACGGAGTGTGACTCCCCAGACATCCACTCCCATTTTCAATGCGTCTTTGGCTCAAACTCACCATCCCTGGATTGGGATGCCGCCTCCCAGACCTCCTCCTTCACCCTCCCATCCCCCACCCGGCTTCTCCCCAGGCACCTCCTCCACATGGGGGTCACCCAAGGGACCTCTCTAAGACCCATGCCTGACCTGTCCTTCTTTATCATCTCAAGATGGCTCCCAGGGCCAATGACAAAGCCCAAGATGCAGCAGTCCATTCCCTCACTGCCCCGCCCCAAACACGGAGCAGGGGCGTGAGAAGGCCCCGAGTCACCGCCACTGCTCATCCAATGCCCCCTGGCCCAGCCGAACACTGGACTCTGTGCTGGGTGCATGGTTGAGCCTAACGCCCTTGCTTCCAGTCTGAGGGACCTGGGAGTGAACACCGACCACACAGGGTGGCCCGGGCTGTGGCAGAGGGAAGCCCAGGAGGCCCCAGACTCAGCCGGGTGTGGAAGGCAAAGGCTTCCTGAAGGGGTGGGGGCTTCCCAACTAAACAGGAAGGAGCCAGCCAATGCATATGTCTCTGTGTCTGCCTGTGCATGTGAATGTGCGTGTTTGTGTTCCTGTGCGTGCATGTCCCTGTGTGTGTGCCTGTGTGCATGCCTGTGTGCACGTCTGTGTGTGCGCGCCTGTGTGTGCGTGTGCCTGTGCCTGTATTTGCGTGTGCATTTCCATGTGCCTGTAGTGAGTGACAGCCTGAGCCAGTAAACACCTAATCCACCCTATTCCAGGGCTCACTCTCATGTGTAGACTAAAGGGGACCCCATTTTAGAGGAAATTGGCAAAGATGCCCATTTACCCCTGCTTCTCTGCCAGCCTTCCAGGTCCCATCCAGCCTGGCTTTTTCTCCCACTCCTCTGGGCCCTGGGTCCAGAGCCTCCTATACAAGGAGGAGGGTGCAGCCTTGCAAAGACAGCCGCCCTTGGGGAATTCCAAGGGGGCCTCCCTGTGGGAAGCTGGCCTGTGCTGACAGCATAGTCACGATGAGGCCCGGAGGCCTGTGCATGGCAAGGAGGACTGTGCATGGGAAGGAGGACTGTGCATGGGAAGGAGGACTGTGCATGGGAAGGAGGACTGTGCATGGGAAGGAGGGCTGTGCATGGGAAGGAGGACTGTGCATGGGAAGGAGGACTGTGCACGGGAAGGAGGGCTGTGCACGGGAAGGAGGACTGTGTACGGGAAGGAGGGCTGTGCACGGGAAGGAGGACTGTGCACGGGAAGCAGGGCTGTGCACGGGAAGGAGGACTGTGCACGGGAAGGAGGGCTGTGCACGGGAAGGAGGACTGTGCACGGGAAGCAGGGCTGTGCACGGGAAGGAGGACTGTGCACGGGAAGGAGGACTGTGCACGGGAAGCAGGGCTGTGCACGGGAAGGAGGACTGTGCATGGGAAGGAGGACTGTGCATGGGAAGGAGGACTGTGCATGGGAAGGAGGGCTGTGCATGGGAAGGAGGACTGTGCATGGGAAGGAGGTGAAGGAGGCCTCTGCCCCTCGACCCCAACCGTGGACTTTGGCCTCTCGGGTACTATTTGGCGCTTTCCTTTCTCCTGGACAGGCGGAGTGGGCGACAGGCTTGACCAAGAGAGATAAAGGCCTCTTCTGGGAGGCCCGTCCCCCTGGGTCCCAGGCGAACCCCTGAGCGGTGAGCAGCGTCCCCCTGGGCCTGACACCTGGCACCTCCCTGTCTGGCTGGGACTTGGGAGGCCACAGAAACCAAGTCTGACCACCAGGTGTAGCCAGTACTGGGCGGGGGCCTCCCGGGCAGCCCCAGGCCTGCGGTGGGGTATACGGGGCAGGGTCTTAGGGCTGCCCCAGCTCCTCATGTTGTTCTAAGGCCCCCAAGATCTCGGCCCCTGGACTGGAGTGCCCTGGCCCCTCAGCCCGTAAGGAGCACTGACACGAGGCTGGTGTGATGCTAAGGAGGGGCGGTGCCCGCTGGGCAGATGGGTGGAGACACCACAGGTCTCAGTCTGCCAATCCCAGCTCTCCACCCCTGCAGGGCTGGGGGCAGAGGGAGCACAGCACCTCCCCTCGAGACACACCCGACCTAACAAGGCCTCAGCCTGGCTGTATGGGGCCCCGCCCCACTGCACCTGCCCTGAGCTGGGGTTTCCCTGTCTGTGAACTCAATGGTAAGACACTGGTCCCACCCCACCCTTCCTGGGTGATGTGAAGATTCAAGGTGTCTCCGGACTCCAGGAAGGAATTGCTCAGTGCAGGCTGGCACCCTGGGCAGGCTTCCTAGAGGAGGCGCCAAGATTTGGGTTGGATCTTGCAACGTGGATTCAATGTGAGGATGATGTCGTCCTCTGAAATGTCACTCTCTCGACCCTGTTTTCTTTGTTAAATGCACCTTGACACTTGACTGTCAAGACTCAGCTTTGGTGTCACCTACTCCAGGAGGGCCCCCTGACTACAATCCCCCTTCTTTACCCAGAGGCCACCATTGCCCACTCATGTGTCAGCCTCCCTGGCTGAGACTGAGTTCTTGAGGGTGGGACCCGGCCATCTGGGGAGCTGGGTTTTACCTGCTAACCTTGCCGGCTCCTCCAGCTGGGTGTAGAGCTCCAGGGAGGCCACTGGGCCATTCCTAAGAAAGGCTGGAACCCAGGCCTCTGGGGTCCGGGGGGAGATCCCACTCCAAGGGGGCCAGGAACACCCCGAGCCCTGTCCCTCCCCACCCACCTTCAGGCCGTAGAAGATGATGTCACCGAGCACCAGGTACACCTTCACGTAGTAGAGGGTGTCCTCGTCGAACTCCAGCGGCGAGTTGCAGAGCTAAACGGCCTTGAGGTAGAAGTGCTCCGCCAGCTTGCCATGGCCCAGCCGGTGGTGCAGGGCGGCCAGCCGGTGGTAGGCCACGCGCTCGTTCAGCCGGTCCCCTGGGGTGCAGGCCAAAGGGGCAGGTGTGAGGATGTTGCTCCCTGGGGCAGGGAGGGAACATGCCCCTCAGGAGCAGGTATACAGACCCCAGACAGCACACCTGGCTTGTCTCCAGGCACCTGTGGTCACCTGGGCAGCTCTGGCCATTCCCTTCCAGGTTCCCAGACTCACTTTCCCATCTGCAAAGCAGAACTAATAAGGCCTGCTCCTGTCTACTGAGAGGCTTTGGCAAAGTCGGACTTGGATGGCCCAGTTCTGTGCCTACACATAGCCACCTGCCTTTGCTCACTGGTTTTAACCAGGGGAGCCCAAAAGCCATGCAGTGCAGGTGCTCCCGGGCTCCCCGGCTCCAGGCAACCCACAGACGTGACATCCGACTCCTCCTGGGTGTGTCAGGATCAGAGCCCCCTACCTTGGGGAGTCAGCTGCACACCTACTGTGTACTGGGCTACGGGGCACAAGGCGCTGGGACATGTGGCCTGCCTAGGGTTCCCTGTCTCTGGAGGGGGACAGACGACCCTGGCACAGCACCAGGGGATGCACGGCCTTAAGGGGCAGACTGCTGGAAGGGGAACTGGGATTTTATCAGCCAGAGAGCCATGTGGTTGGTGAGGGTGGGAAGGGCATAAGAGAAAGGGAATGTGCCACTCAGCCTGACACATACAGGGACCAACGAGATGCCTGGGATGTCTGGAAGGCAGAGGGCACACTGGGCGGCCCTTGTGGTCAGCAGCGGGAACAGGCAGAGGAAGCAGAGCTCAGTCAGGCAGGGAGCTCTGCACTGCGTGAGAGACCTCGGGCTGTGCCCCACAGCCGGACGGGGAAGCCAGTTGGGCAGATCTGCCTGCCTGGACAGGAGACCAGGAAAATCCAGCAGCTGTTTCAGCTCCTGGCCTGCAGACCTGGAGGCTGGGCTCTGGCAAAGTGTGGGTCCTGGCAGGGCGGGGGCTCAGGGGACTTACCCAGAGTGATGCTGAGTGCTAGGACGATGTGGGCAACCTCCAAGTCCTCCTGGGGCTCCTCCAGTGTGGCCAGCAGTGACACCAGCTTGTGGCACAGCTGTAGCTGCAGCTCCACTTTGCGGTTGCCCGTAGTCACTGCCAGGGGCAGGGCCCGGTCCTACCACACAGGCAGGTGGGGTCAGGTTTCCCGCAGCACCCACCTTGCCCAGCGCCCTCCTCAGAGCTCAAACATGTGCTTGGAGCTTCCCACACCCCAGCTACCCCTGCACCTCGACACAGCTCTGTGCTCTGGGATAACACACAGTTCAGACATCCAAGTTGGGGGCTGAAGAGTCACCTGAGGCCCATCCAGCTACACCGGATAGCCTCAGACCAGCCTCTCCCACCTGGGCACCGGAGGTCTGACTGGGGGGAGCCAGCACTCCTCTCTGCTCTAGAAACACCGCATTGATCTGTGCCCAGGGCTGAGCCACACCGTGAGCTCAGAGGAAGGGAGAAGCCGTCCCACTTCGGGGTGCATGCAGACCTGGGTCCCCCACTGATATGCTGTGTGTCTTTGGCATGTCCCTGTGCCTCTCTGAGCCTCAGTTTCCTCATCTGGAAGATGGGGACAGGACTTCCCACTCGTGGTTGCTTCAGGTCATCAGGTACAAGGGTAGAGCCATTGTCACGTCCAGGCCCCGAGCGTTTGTCCCAGGCAGGGGCATGGTCAATATCATTCCCGGTGAGACCACTTGGAAATTAATCATGTGCATGGGTGGCCCTGCCCTCATTTGGGAGGCCTCTACCCTGCCACACCTGTGCCTCAGCCCTCCAGGTGCCCCACTGAGGCCCACCCACATCAGCCCACAGGCCAGCTCACCCGGTAGAAGGACATGCCTTCCTCCCGCTCCCAGGCCCCATTGAAGAAGATGTCTCCAGCTGCCTCAAACAGCTCCAGCCCCAGGTTGGGGTCGCCTGTGTACAGGTCCACATTCTGTGCCACCTGAAAGGAGACAGAAGTTCCCTCAAGACCCACACCTAGCGAGGTGGCTACGCGCACCTTTGCCAGGCTCCTTCCTCTCACACAGTACAGGTACACTTGAGCATTTTTCAGACCCTGTGCATTAGGGCTGCCCCCACCACTGGCATGAGGACAATGAACTGATGCTCCTGAGTGCCAGGAGGTGACTGAGCAGCTGCAGCCCAGGAGCCTGACACCTGTGAATCCTACCAACAGGGCTAGCCCTAGCCCACTCCCCCTGCATTCAAACCAGTCTCCGTGGCCCCCAGATTGCTGGGAGCCCAGCCCCTGGCTCCTTTCTGCGTTGCCACATCCCTGCCACATCAGCAGTGTTTGTGGGTGGGCCTGGTCCCCTCTTGGCCATGAGCTCTTCATCCCTCTCCTCAGCTCAAGGAGGTATATAGCAGGTGCTCAATAATGAAAGCTTCATCAGGCTCGTGGGCTTCACAATTTGTTCCAGATCACACTGTGTTTGGGAAAGCCTCTGAAAACAGCCACTATGATAGATTCATTTTATAAGGAGATGTGCCACATGTCGCTTGGAGCAAGTTCTTCTGTGTGTTAATTGAGTGGTCACATTATTTGAGCATGTGCTGTATACCAGCAGGTGCTGTGCACTGTGAGGGGCCGTGCCTCTGCCCTCAGGGAGAAGATGCTGGCCACCGGCGGAGGATGTGAGGGAAGCAGTTGGAGGGAGGGAAAAGGCACACAACAGGTGCTCAGCAGTGGCTTAGGAATGAGTGGATGGATGGATGAATGGATGAGGAGATGTAGACACATGGATGGATGGAAGGGTGTGTGGATAGATGAATGCTTGGATGGATGGATGGATGGATGGATGGATGGATGGATGGGTGTGTGGATAGATGAATACTTGGATGGATGGATGGATGGATGGATGGATGGATGGATGGATGGGTGGGTGGAATGATGTGTGTATGTCTGTATGTATGTATGCGTGGGTAGCTAATGTATGGATGGGTGGAGGGTAGATGATGTATGTACATGTGGATGGATAGATGGTGGATAGACGAATGTATGGATAAACAAATGGACAGATAGATGTATGGAGGGATGGATTAATAGGTAGATTGGTGGGTAGATGGATGAATGATGGATGGATGAATGGACGAACAGGTGAATGGATGGATGGGTGAAAGGATGGATGATGGATGGATGGATGGGTGAATGGATGGGTGGATGGATGATGGATGGGTGGATGAATGGATGGGTGGATGAATGGATGGATGATGGATGGATGGAAGGATGAACAGGTGAATGGATGGATGATGGAAGTATGGATGGATGATGGATGGATGGATAAATGGATGGATGATGGATGATAGATGATGGATGGATGGATGGATGATTGATGGATGGAAGGATGAACAGGTGAATGGACGGATGATGGAAAGATCAATGGACGGATGGATGGATGAACAGATGAATGGATAGATAGACCGGTGAATGGGTGGATGATAAAAGGATGGATGAATGATGGATGGATGAATGGATAGATGGATGAATGATGGATGGATGGAAGGATGAACAGGAGGTGAGCGGATGGATGATGGAAGGAGGGATGGATGATGGATGAATGGATATATGGATGAATGGACAGATGGATGGATGGAAGGATGAACAGGAGGCAAGTGGATGGATGGTGAAGTATGGATGATAGATGCATTCATAATGGATGAGTGGATGGATGGATGGATGGAAGGATGGATGAATGATGGAAGGATGGATAGATGATGGAAGGATGAATGGATGGATGGATGTACAGATGAAAAAGTGAATAGATGGATACACGGGTGAATGGATGGATGATAAATGGATGGATGAACGATGGATGGAAGAATGGACACGAATGGATGATGGATGCATGGATGGATAAATGGATGGATGGATAAATGGATGGATGGATAAATGGAAAGATGGATTGATGGAAGGATGAACAGATGAATGCATGGATGATGGAAGAATAGATGGATGGATGGATGAAAAGTGAATGGATGGATACATGGGTGAATGGATGGATGATAAAAAGATGAATGATGAATGAATAGATGGACAGGTGAATGGATGGATCATGGATGGATGGAAGATGGTTGGATGGATAGAAGGATGAACAGCTGAATGGATGGATAATGGAAAGATGGATGGAAAGATGGATGAAAGGATGGATGGATGGAAGGATGGAAGGATTGAAGGATGGATGGATGAATGGATGGACGAACAGGTGAATGGATGGATGAAGAAGTGAATAGATTAATGAATGATGGATGGATGGATGGATGGATGGATAGAAGGATGAACAGTTGGATTGATGATGGAAAGATAGATGGAAGGAAGGATGGATGGATGAACAGGTAAATGGATGGATAAAAAGATGGATGGATGATGGATGATGGATGGATGGATGATGGATGGGTGGAAAGACGAACAGATGAATGGATGGATGATGGATGGATGGATGGATGGATGGATGGATGAATGGATGGACCCACAGGTGTATGGGAAGATGATGGAAGAATGGATGGATGATGGATGGATGGAAGGATGAACAGGTGGATGGATGATGGATGGATGGATGGACAGAAAGATGGATGATGGAGGGATGGATGGACGAAGGGATGGATGGATAGATGATGGATGGATGGACGGAAGGATGGATGATGGATGGATGGATGACGGATGGGTGAATGGAAGGACCCACAGGAGTATGGGAAGATGATGGAAGAATGGATGGATGGATGGTGGATAGATGGATGAAAGGATGAACAGGTAAATAGATAGATGACGGAAGGATGAATGGATGGGTGGATGGACAGGTGAATGGATGGATAGACGGGTGAATAGATGGATGATAAAAGGATGGATGAATGATGGATGGATGAAAGGACAGATGGATGGATGATGGATGGATGGATGGAAGGATGAACAGGTAAATAGATGATGGAAGGATGAATGGATGGGTGGATGGACAGAGAGTGAACAGCACAGGGGTCCTCCTGCATCCCTTGCCACTCACCTGGATGTACAGGTCCACCAGCTCACTCTGTCGCAGGAGGTAATAGATCTTCCCTGCTTGCAGCCAGGCATGTGCCTCCTTCTCTTTCTTCTGGAGGTCAATGAAAATTCCCAGACTTCGTTTGGTGTAGTCCAGAGAGGATTTGTAGGCCCTGGAATCACTGGAATCAGACACAGGTGTCAGAACAAGGGCTCTTATCCTCCTGGAACCAGTCTGCCTCCTCTCGTGGGTCTGGTGACAGATGAATCTGGAATGTGGGGACTGGGAACGGCCCTCTTGTGTGTGCAGTGTTCTGCCCTTCCCAGGCTGCTGGGAGGGCCAGGGTGAACACACACGGCATGGAAAAGATGAAGGACATCCTTCTGAGGGAATCGAGCATCATGCTGCCCTGTGGCAGGAGGAATGTGCTAGTCCATCTCCCCTGCCTCCCAGACATGGCCTGTGTCTTCTCCAGACGCACCAAGAGCCGTTAGTGTTCAGAGGCTATCTAGGCCGATGGTTCTCAAGGTGTGCAGGCATCACAGTCACCCGGAGGCCTGTCCTTATAGCTTGCTGGCCCTGCCCCCAGAGCCTCTGGCTCCACAGGCCTGGGGCAGGCCCTAGAACTCCCACTTGCCACAGGCTCCTAGGTGACATGGATGCTGCTCTGCTGGTCCAGGGACTACACTTTGAGAAGCATGGCTCTAGCACACTGGCCCATTTTCCTTCTGTGAACCTGAGGCCAAGACTGGAGCCAGTCTCCCGGGTCCCCATGGAATCTGGCCCCTTCCCTGCTCTCTCAGTAAGTCCAACACTTGAGGGGCTGTGACTGCAGCAATGTCACCAGGCCCTGTGGGTGGGGTGGCCAGGGCCATGGTTACCCCACCAGGTCAGCATGCTCGGGGGAAGCCGAGTGGGCCACATATGGGACGTGAGACCTTGAAACCCTGCCCCGGGGAAGCAGGTGACACAATTGGCTCTGTCTTCTGTGGGAGAGAAGCCACAGGTGGCTGCTGTGGTCACATTTAAGGGGACAGATGAAGGCCAGGAGTCAAGACTCGGGGCAGGCAGAGGTCAGATGACAAAGGCCACCATAGTAGGAAGAACAGCCCAGAGTGCACGTACTGCCTCTGCTGGGGTTGAGATGACCTTTGACCCAACAAGGGAGACTCAAGCTGGGACTCACAAGCCAGCAGCAGCCCTGGGACGACCCCAGACCCACCAGCTCAAAGCATCTGATGCCGAGGAACCAAATGATCCAAAGGAAAGGGGCTGAGGAGGCCCTGGGCCAGCTTCCCTGTGCCCCCCTCCCTGCCACCCCTACCCCCTTGCACCCCTCCACACCCCCACCACTGCAAAGCCAGTCCTCACCACTAGGTGCCCAGGGACAGGTAGAGCTGACTGGTGGTGTCCAGGAGCTGCCCTCTCCAGCACCTGGTCGGCCACCTTGCGGGCAAGGGAGAGCTGGAACTCGTGGTAGATGACACACTGGGTCTCACTGGGCATGACGACGCTGTAGAAGCAGCACAGCCGCTGGACGGCCCGCAGCTGGCCTGGGCAGAAGACAAAATGGAAGACGTCAGCCTCCCAGCATCGAAGCGAGGCTGGCTGGGTTCAGAGGCCCCTGCTCTGTGCTTGTCTCTTTCACACCTCTGTGAACCTGGGCCCCATAGGCGGGGAGCCTGGGCTCAGACAGGCCATGCACCTGTGCAAGGGCAGGCGCCGAGCACACCGTGACATGGGCACAGCTTGGTGCACATGCTCATGGTACAGGCCGGCCTTCTTTACAACTCCCAGGGCCGAGGTCCTGGCCAGGCTCGGCCCCTGCACCAGGCCATCTATTTCTGCTTCATAAAGCCCCTCTGGCCAGGACCAGGGCCACCTTCAGCCTGAGATGATGAGACCAGGGACACAAGTAGCCCCTCTCGCAGATGGAACCCTGAGAGAGCAAAGCCAAGCATCACGTCTGCCACACACGGCATCATGTTGGGGGAATGGGGTTCAAAGCCGGCCCCTGGCATTTCCACACATACTTCTCTCATGCAACAAGGCTCCAAACCCACAGGCTCACTGGCCTCTCCCAAAGCCAGGGCGCTGGGAACGGTGGAAAGCTTCTGATTTTCTAGTGTCAGAAACATTCCGAAGATTAACAAAGGAAACCAGGTACGCCGAATGGACATCTGTCACACACGCCCCCCAACAACAGCTGAATACACAGTCCTCTTGAGCACCCATGGGACATTCCCCATGACAGACCATGTGCCAGGCCACAAAATGAGCCTCAGTGAAGGGAGAAGGACTGAGACCAAACCAGAGGTGTTCTTCAGCTGTACTGGCACGAAACTGGAAATCGACAGTGAAGGAAACGTGGGAAATTCAAAAATATGTGAAAACTACACACTCCTAAACAACCAGTGAGTCAAAGAAGAGACCATCAGGGAAACTGAAAATTAATTTGAAAAGAATACAAACAAATGCACAGCCCGGGCCAGCACGGTGGCTCACGCCTCTCATCCCAGCACTGTGGGAGGCCGAGGCGGGAGGATCGGTTGAGTCCAGGAGTTTGAGATCAGCCTGGGAAACATGGTGAAACCCTGTCTCTATAAAAAAAAAAAATACAAAAATTAGCCGGGTGTGGCGGTGCACATCTGTAATTCCAGCTACTCAGGAGGCTGAGGCATGAGAATGACTTGAACCTGGGTAGAAGTTGCAGTGAGGCAAGATTGCACCACTGCACCCCAGCCTCGGCAATAGAGCAAAACTTTAAAAAAAAAAAAAAAAAAAAAAAAAAAAAAAAAAAGCACAGTGTATCAAAAACACCAAGATGTAGCTAAGGCAGTGCTGAAAGGGAAATTTATAACTGTAAATGTCTACATTCAAAGAAGAAAAATCTCAAATCAAAAGCCTAACTTTCCACCTTGAGAAACCAGAAAATGAACTAAACCCAAAGTGAATAAAAGGAAGAACATAATAAACGTGAGAGTGGAAATGGGAAGTAAAAATACAGAGAATGGAAAAACAAAAGAGATAGTCAACAGAACCAAAAGTGGGTTTTTTGAAAATAATAACAAAAGTGACAAATCTTTCACCAGACTGACCAAGAAAACAAAGATGGGGCACAAACGACTAAAATCAGAGACTGAGCACCATGGCTCACGCCTGTCATCCCAGCACTTTGTGAGGCCGAGGGGGAAGGATCGCTGAGGCCAGCATTCAAGACCCCCCTGGGAGAACATGATGAGACCCCATCTCTAATAAAAATAAACAAACAATTACAAACCCAAGTTTCTAAAATCAGAAATGAAAGAGGAAACATGATTGCCGACCTGACAGAAATAAAAGGATTCCATGAAAACACTACGAACAATTGTACACCAAGAAGCCAGACCATCTAGACACAACAGCCAAACTCTTAGAAGGACACAAACTACCGAAAGTGACTCAAAAATGACCCCAAGGAAGCATGTGGGGTATCAGCCCCGCCCTCGGTCTCCCGGACCGTTCAGCTCAGGGTGGGGAGACAGGGAAGCATGATCCCCGTTCCCTGGCCTGCATTTCCAAGTCTGAATCCCCCAGCACCCAGGGGAGGGCCTCGTCGGAGGAGGTACCACAGGCTATTGTGCCAGGAGCCACCGGAGGCTGCAGTGGGGGCTGGGGCGCAGGGTTCCTGGAGGGTCTCCTTCCAGTCACAGAATGTCCCTGGGGAAGAAGCCTGGGTCTGAACCCCCCAACCCTCCTTGGGCAGATGTGTGGGACCGGGGTCCCTTCACACGGTCCTTTCCAAAATCTCATCACTCCTAGGGCCAGGAGTGGGTGCCAGGCCTGTGCTGGGAAATGAGCAGATTCAGATTTGGGCACAGCCCCTGCAGCTCTGGTCCAGGCCACAAGAGGCACCTCTGAGTGGTGTCACTATGTCATGACAAAGCGCTGCAAGGCAGAGGGGACTCAACAGTATCCCTTGTCTCAGCCATTTCCCTGCACTTAACTTCCTCATCTATTCTCTACGGCCTAGATTTTGGACAGCCCTGCCCAGCTACTGTCGGTTCACTGCTCGGTCTGCAGTGACTGTTCGATAGCACTCCGTGGCTCCCCAGTGCTCTTGGGGAAAAGGCCAAGCCACAGCCTGAGGCCCCAGGCCCTGCTTAGCTCTCCAGAAGAGCTTCTCACCATCCAGCACCCAACCCACCCACTCCCAACTCTGTACCTCCCTGCATAAGCCCTGTTCACTCACCCCTGCTGACACTCCCGCTCACTCACCCCCACTCACTCACCCCCGCTCACTCACCCCCACTCACACCCCACTCATCCCCACTCACACTCCCACTCACTCACCCCCACTCACATCACACTCATCCCCACTCACACTCCCGCTCACACTCCCGCTCACTCACCACTACTCACACCCCACCCATCCTCGCTGACTCACCCCCACTCTCTCACCCCTGGGCCTTCACACAGGCCACACCATCAACCCCTCATCCACACCTATTACTTGACTAAATCCTCTCAACCCTCTGGGCCCAGACTAAAGAGGCTTCCCTAACCCGGGGCCATGTGCTGCCCCGCCATCACGCCACTCACCCTTTTGTGGCTTCTCTGGCCTGAAGCTCACATTCCCACGCTCAGCACCTCCCTCCCGAGGACCCCACAAGCCCCTTTTGTGGGTGGGGCCTGGCACACTTAGCACGAGCTGCTTTTGCGTGAACTGTTCTGTGGCTTTGGGCAATCACCCGCCCCTGTGTCCTCTGTGAAGTGGGATGACCGGTGCACAGGGCTGCCGAGATACCAAGCAAACACAGGCACAAGAACTGGCGTTCAGGGCCTGGCTCATGGAGGGGCCCCAAGTCCCAGCTCAGCACAACATGCCTTGATCCCAGGGTTATGTCTAGGGATTCCCAGCACGCAGGACTTTCCGTGCTCAAGGCAGGATGGTCCCTGGGCAAACCAGGAAGAGCTGCCTGCCTCAGTAGGGCACAGAGGGCCTGGCCCTGCATGGGAACGGCCTGTCTCCAGGGCATTTGCCAACATCTGCTGCTGGCCATGACTCAGCGCTTTCGATGGTGGAAAAACCACCACTTGTTTCCGAATCACAAACCCCAGGTGTGCCCTGACCCAAGTGGCCCCAGAAGGCTCACAGGAGGAACTGGGGCACTTACTCTCCACGTGGTCCATCTCCACGGCGACCAGAAGGGCCCACTCGTAGTAGCCCTTGCACTGCTGGGCCGGGCCCTGGCTGGTGAAGAGGTAGCCCAGGAGTATGTGGGTGAAGTCCCGGCCACACTCCCCACAGGGAAGCCTCGAGAACAGAAGTACAGCCTCCAGGAGGTAGTGCTGGGCCAGCCTGCTGGCACCCGCGTGCAGGCACAAGGTCCCAAAGTTGGCCAGCACCACTGCCTGGTTCCTCCGCTGGCCCAGGTGCCAAGCCACCCGTAGGGTGTGGTAGTAGCCCTCAGCTGCCTGCCTCGTCTGGCCCGTCCTCTTCAGAGCCACGGCCACCAATGTTGGCAATCACACCCTCCTGGTCCTCGCTGACCACCACTGCATCCTGGACAGACTGCAGGATGTTCAGGGCCACCAGGCTCTGCCTATGAAGCACATGCAGCCAGGCCAGGGCCACCAGGAAGTCCACGATGACACGTACTCCGGCAACAGCACTGGCTTCCACCGCCTGCGTCATGAAGGTGATGGCTGGGCCATGGTAGCCATGGTGGCTGTACGGTTGGGCCAGGCTGGCGTGGAGAAGGCCGCGCAGCGCCTGGCCTGTGCCCGGGTTTAGGGAGGCCAGCGCTCGCCTGAGGTAGTGGGAAGTCTGGGTGGGGAGGCTCTGGGGCTGGAGGGCGTTCTGGAGCACCAGGTTCACATTCCTCAGCGAACCAGCCAGCGAGTCCTGTGTCCTCAATGAGGCCACCTTGACACAGCTCAGCACCAGGTGGGGCAGGCACTCGCGGCTGTAGATGTCAGCCAGGAGTAGGCAGCAGTCTGAGAGCCACGCAGCGTCTGGGGCTCCCGAGTCCCTGTGCAAAAACAACAGCTGCTCTAGGAAGGGCAGGGCCTCCTCAGGCTGCTTGAGGTGCACGTGGTGCCTGGCCAGCAGGAAGCAGGCCCGGGCCTAGGCCTGCTGGCTCTGGCCACCCACCGCCCACTGCAGCACCAGCTGCAGGAGCTCCCCGTCCGCCTCGGTGCTACAGATGTGGCCAGGCGTCCCCAGGAGCAGGGCCATGGCTTTGGGAACCACCTGTGTACACTTCTCCTGATTCTGCTTCCAGTAAATGCTGGCCAGGTTGGCGTAAACAGCCACCACCAGGAACAGGTCCCCGAATCTGCCCTCCAGGGCCCCCAGTGTTTCCTCCAAGTACACCCGGGCCTGGGACAGCTTGAGCCTCCTGCTGCACAGCCGCCCTAGAAGGAAGCAGAGCCTGGCCAGGGCCATGAGGAGGCCACCTTTCTTGGCCGCCCCTCGGGCCTGTGCCAGGCACCCAGTCAGCTCCTCCTCGTCGCTAAAGCTGCTGAACATGCTGCTCAGCCATGGCAGCGCCAGGTTGTACAGGCCACAGAAGCTGGCCTTGAATCCAGAGCTGTTCAGGAACAGCAGCAGTGAGCTCATGGCCTCTGGATCCTCCCAGTTGTCCTCAGCTTCCAAGCAGAAGGAGGGCTCCTCGGGGTCCTGCAAGCTCACGTTGCTGGATGCTACACAGAGACCCCAGGACGCTGGCTCCTGGGGGCAGCCTGGGCAGGTCTTGCATTGTTCCAGAACATTCTTCACCTTCGGCAGGGTCTCCTGTGGCTCCAGGCCCAGGCAACGTGGAGGTATTTCTGCAAGTCACAAAAACACCTAGACAGATTAGAGTCCAACAGTGAGTCCTTGGTCCACTTGGGGCAGGATCCCCGCATTCCCGTCCTCTGTGTCCCTGGCGCAGCTTGCCATGAGCCCTTGAGAATTATGCGCAATGCAAACCCAGGGTCTGGAGCACGTATGAACTCCGGGGACCCAGAGAACACGCAGGCCCGTGGCCCTGCTACAAAATCACCTACAAAATCACTCTCCTACAAAATTGACTCTCCTACAAAATCACCCTCCTGTCCTGCTTTGTCGCCCACCTGATAGCATGGTTTTAGGAGACTATGTCAGCTCAGTGATCCCTCAGAGACGCCTTTCCCTTTAGATAGAATCAAAGCCTTCTAACTGGACCCATGTATATGCAGCACTACAACTACAAATGTAACTTTTGTCAGCATATTGGGCCCCCTGGTGGGGTACAGGAATCCATGAAATCCTCAACAGTCAATCAGAGCTATTGATCAGCTCAAAAGCTGCTATGCAAAATTGGTAAAGCCACCGACGGAACAGGACAGGGGTGTTGTACCCATGTACCCAGCTCCGTGCAGGGAAACGGACCATCCCTGCAGGAAGGATGGGAAAGCTTCCAGGCCCCTGTGACCACCTTCACCTTGGATGGTCTGAAAACCTGAAGCCCACGGTTCCTAAAGGGTTAACAAAGGCCAGACTGCTCAAGCAGCCCACTGGTGCCTGCTGGCTTTGGTGGATTCCTAGCCAAAGCCCCCTCCCAGAGGTGAGCAAACAAGCGCATTTCCTGTTGGAAAACCTGGGATGAAAGGAGGCATTAATGGGAAGGAAAAAACTAGATTTAAACAGACTCTCTGTTTCAAGCTCACATGTAAAAACTATTTTCAATACAAACTGTCTCCTTATTCAACTGTAAAGCCTTGGAATTAAAAAAATAAATAAATATGATTTAGAGGCTAATGTGACTTGACAACACTAGATTAGCTAAGAAATCTTCCCGACCCGGCAGAGGCACACAGCCCCTCCCAGCCACTACCCTGGCCTCCAGGGCAGCTGCAGAGCCACGTGCCTTTGCTCCAGAGACTTTGGCAGAGGGTGGAACCACCCCCTCCCCAAGGCAAACCTACAACAGCCTTCCCTTCCCCACTGGCTTCCCGGGCCTCCTCTGGGACCTTGTGCCTGCATCCCAAATGTACTGGGATGGATCCCATTCCCAGGGAACTTCCAAGGGCCCTTGGTGCACCCACATCACCAAGCTGTCCACATGTGGACCCTGTGTGAGGGGAAGAGACAGAGCCGCAGAGGGGAGACGGGAGGGCCTCCCTGAATCAGCCCCTCAGGAAGGAGCAGACCCTTCAGGGACCTCAGTTGAGGCCCCTGCAACCTAAGGCTCTGAATTCTGCTCCCCGCTGAGGGCTGTGTGGCCTCCCATCTCTGAGGCAGAGCACAGGGCAGGCTGCAGCTTCTCCAGATCATGAAAAAGGAACCCACAGCTACATGTGGGCCCCAGCAGTGGAAAGGATGCCCCACCTCGGTCGGGGACCAGGCGGGGGTCAGCACGTTCATTGGAAGAAGTGTGGGACCCCACAGCCTCCAGTGCCAGAGTAGACGGGAGGTTCAGGCCCACCTCAGGCGATGTCCCTCAAGTCCCCGGCCCACACCATAGAGGTGTGACAGCCGCATCCAATGCCCACCGTACTCACCTCTGTCCCCTCCCCCAGCATTACTCCAAGGCCCAGCTCATAACCAGAGGAAGCCTGAGCCACTGGCAAAACCTACCTTGTTCCTGCGGCTGCTCGGTCTCAGCTTCCTCTACTGAGTCTGCCAAGGGAGAAAAGAGAAGCAATGAACACCCCCAGCCAGCACCTCTGGTCCTATGTCAGGTTGAGCTGGTGTCGGTGTTGCAGGGTGAGAGCATTGCAGGGTGCAAGGGTTGAAAGTCATATCATCCTCTTCCCACCTGGATCATGGGAACAACACCACTGTGCGGTGTACACTTTCTGCGATATTGGGAGTAACATCGTCTTCTGTGCCTTGGAATATTAAGGACAATATCATGGGGGGGCGTGTACATCTTCTGCAATATTGGGAATAATATTATCCTCTCTCTCCCTGCATACTAGGAAAGATATCACAGAGTACGTGTTCACCTCCTGCGATATGGGGATTAATACCATCTTCTCCTCTTCCAGATATCAGGAAGAGTATCACACGGCAGTGTACGGTGTCTGCAATACTAGGAGTAATATCAACCTCTCAGCCTTGGAATATTAAGAAGAATATCACAGGGTGGATGTACACCCCCTGCCATATTGGGAGTAATATCAGCCTCTCCTCTCCATGGATATTAAGAACAATATCCCAGGCTGGGTGTAAGCCTCCTGCTCTATGGGGAGTCATATCATCCTCTCCCTTCCAGGATATTAATAACAATATCACAGGGTGGGTGAACACAGCCTGTGATACTGGAATTATTATCATCCTCTCCCCCTCCAGATACTAGGAACCATATCACAGAAGAGCTGTACCCTCCCTGGGATATTGAGAGTAATATCATATGCTTCTTCTGTGAATATTAGGAGCAATATCACCGGGTGGCTGTCCATTCATTGTTATGTTGGGAGTCATGTCATATTCTACCCCTCTCAATACTAGGATCAGTGTCACAGGGTGAGTGTACACCTACTGTGGTATTAAAACTAAAATCATGCTCTCTGTCCCTAGATATTAGGAACAACATCACAGGTAGGTGTTCACCCCCTGCAGTATTAGAAGCAATAATATGATTAATTAGTAAACATCAATCATCGATTTTAATAATTATCAGGCTAGTCTCGAACTCTTGACCTCAGGTGATCTGCCCGCCTCAGCCTCCCAAAGTGCTGGAATTACAGGCGTGAGCCACGGTGCCCAGCCAACACTTCTTCACATCCCTTTTTGGACCTCAAATTTAGCATGCCGAAAACACACTTTTGATTCCCCCTGCTATAACCTACTCCTCCCATAGTCTTCCCGATCCCAATAACAGCATCTCTAGTCTTCCAGTTACTCAGGCCAAAATCCTTGACATCATCCTTAAAACTTCTTTTTCTCTCTCTTGTCATCCAACCCATTTAAACTCTCCTTTCAAAATATATGCCAGACCTAACCACTTCCCACCTTCCTCATCATTTCCAACCAGGTCCAGCCCTCATCATAGCGCTCTGGATTACTGCAAAAGCCTCCCAATCGCCAGGCACAGTGGCTCACACCTATAATCCCAGCACTTTGGTAGGCCAAGGCAGGTGGATCATCAGAGGTCAGGAGCTCAAGACCAGCCTGACCAACATGGTGAAACCCCTCTACTAAAAATATAAAAAATTAGCCGAGCATGGTGGTGGGCGCCTGTAATCCCAGCTATCCGGGAGACTGAAGCAGGAGAATCACTTGAACTCAGAAGGCAGAGGTTAGAGTGAGCCGAGATTGTGCCATTGCACTCCAGCTTGGATGACAAGAGCGAAACTCCATCTTAGAAGGTTAAAAAAAAAAAAAAGAGCCTCCTAACCCACCTCTCTCCTTCCGCCTTTCACCCTGCTCTGCATTCTACCTTCCACTCTCAAACATTTCAGAAAAAAAAAAATTATATCCACAGAGAGAGAAAGTACAAATGGGGTGAAATGTTTGGGGAATCTGAGGGAAGAGTATATGGGAATTCTCTATACTATTTTTGCAACTTTTCCATAAGTCAGAATTATTTGGAATTCAAGAGTTAAACAAAGAAAAAAAAAACACACTATCTCCCTTTGCGAATCCATCCTGTCTTTCCCCTGGCAACTTAAGGACGCTCTCAACTAACACATCTATTTTTTCATGAACACTGAAAGAACTCTTGCCGAGTTTTGACTTTCTGTGCTTGGCAGTAGAAGAGTGTGTGTGTGTGTGTGTGTGTGTGTGTGTGTGTGTGTGTGTGTATGTGTATGGTGTGTATGTATATATAGAGAGGGAGAAATATGTATGTGTGTACATAAATATATATTGTATATTTAAAATGGTAATGTGTATATATATAAATATGTGTGTATAGATATATATAATACATACGCCATAGCCTGTCCTTAACCAGTTCTAAACTTAGTCGGAAAAACACATACCTAAGCAGAGAATTTCAAAACAATATGATGAATATTTTGATAGAGGGATGTGTTGCTATGGAACACGCTGCTAAGACACAAAACCTCCTAGATGGGGCAATGAATGAACGAAGTTTTGCACCTATAGGCAACCCCTCTGATATCCCCTCAAATGTTTATAGTTATATGCATTTGCTTCCCCCAGGACCCCTATTTCATAAGGGTTAGTCCTAGAGCCTAGCAAGTTCCTACTACAGCTGGCACACATATGCCATTCAAGAAACAGTGGCGGAGTGAATGACGAGTTAAGAACCATTTGTCAGCCAGTGCTCAGTAATACAACATGCACTGGTATGCAAATTATATTTTTGTTGAAAACAACTGCAGGATCACAAATTATCTTTCCAGAGAAAGCAAACCTCAAAAGCTTCTTTACCCTAGTAAAGCACGTTATAAGAAGCTCCCCTTATATAAAAGAAAACCTCATTCGTTATCAATGGCATGTAAACCTAATAGGCCTTCACCTCTGATGACATCTCTTCCATCCCCAGGAGTAGATAAAGGAGGTTCCAGAAATCCTGGTAGTTGTGAAGGTGGCTCCCAGCTCTGACAGTCTTGAACCCTGCGGGCACGGAGGTCACACAGCAGAAGAACAACAGAGGCAAGCATCATCAGGCTTCGAGTATGTTTGAACCACAGATGACAAATAGGCTGCAGCCAACTGAAAACACCAGAGATTCATGGTGGCCACCTGAGGGGTTGTGCTCTTAAAAAAAATAATAAATAAATAAAAATTAAAAAATTAAAAAAGGAAGGGGTCAAGAATCCATCAGGTCTGACTGAGACGTGTATCAGTGACTAACACCCCGTATGGCAAAAGTACTCCGGTGCGCTTTGGGTACTCACAGCTTCAGTAGTATTCAAAGGCGTGTGCTCCCCTAAGACTAAGCCACGGGAATACCCCCAGCAACACTGCCAGGAGAAACGTCTCCCATGGATTTGGCTAGAAACACAGTTGTCGTTAACAAATTAACACTGAATAAATCCTGACTTATTAGAGCCTGTGAGAATGACATTCTCAATGATAACAGTTATCACTACAATCTCCAAACATCTGCGATCCTGCAGGGAGGAGCTGTGACAGCGCAGGCCACATGTCCAGAATGCTTCCCAGACTGCCTGTTACAGAATAAAAGAAATAACCCCCCCCCCAAGAATGTCTTCACACACATTTAGCCAGTTGTTCCTTTGTGTGCATCTCTGTGCTAAAATGGCCATTCTTCCCCACAGCCTGAAGTCATATGCTAAAATAAATGAGACTCACATGAAGCCAGAACCATGCAGATGCCAAGGAAACCAACACAAATGAAATGGGCTGGAGAGTGTGGCCAGGAGGATGGTAGTTCCCAGGAAGCAATTACTTCATCTCTGCCCATGAAGCGGGCAGTTGTCACTGTCCCCCAGGCCCACACCAGACACTCGAAGTAGGTTCTAACCAAACTACCTCCAACAATCAACATAAATACACCACACAATTGGCTTCTGAAAGGACACCTTGCAACCAACAAGAAACTGTAAGCACAACTTTGACAAACTGGGCAACTAAAAACCTTGGAAAAGGATAAACACTGCCACATTTTGACTCAAATAGTGTTACGTGGTAGCACTGCAATAATTCACTGAAACAGAAGAATGAATGAGGAATACATTTATATAGGAATCAGAGGAAGCATGACTAATCATTTAAAGAAATAGGTCAAGAAACTGTTAGGTTCAAATGCTACTGTGAGACATTGTTAGGGCCTTAGGCAAATTCACTTCTCTTGGTCCTGTTTCTAGGTTCATCAAAAATCAGCTTTGGACTAGGGAATCTGTTGCTTTCCAATGCCTTCCTTCTGCGATTCCAGCCCAGATTTTAGGACTGCTCTCCCACTTGGTATATGAAAGCACTTTCTATGTAGAATAGCAAGAGTACATTTCTGTGTTGAATGTGGTTTGGGACCTACTCTATGAGGCAGAATATCATCATGGAACTTTAAGCATGACGACAAGGCGCACTCTAGATAAGGATAACACATAAGATGTGGCCATACACCTGTGCGTGCCTGGCAGGGAGATGGGGAAGTCTCATTTAATGAAGCCGGGGTGCATGTTGCACCTGAACATCCTCAGTCCACGTCAAGTTCACAACGTCCTTCTGACATCAAACCACAGGTATCACATACTTTTCCATACTTTCCACCCAAGATTAAAATATGCAGAGCACCGTGATAAAGATGCCTCCATTCCCAGCATGTGGGCTCTCATTCCGTAGAATTACATACTTTCGGTGCAAAATGGTGACCAGGTTGCAGCGGCAAGCAAGACTGGGCTCCGTGGGAACAGCAGGCCCTGCAGGAGCCACCATGCCTGTCGCCACAGTCTGATGCAGCTGCAGAGAAGCTGTGGCTGAGGCCATTCACTTTGTGAGAGAACCGCACAGGAAGGAAAAGGTAGGGAAGGTCAGGAAGACAGCAATGTCATGCTTCTGAGCCCAAGCCAAGCCATCGCATCCCCTGTGACTTGCATGTATACACCCAGATGACCTGAAGTAACTGAAGAATCACAAAAGAAGTGCAAATGCCCTGTCCCACCTTAACTGATGACATTCTACCACAAAAGAAGTGAAAATGACCGGTTCTTGCCTTAAGCGATGATATTATCTTGTGAAATTCCTTTTCCTGGCTCATCCTGGCTCAAAAAGCTCCCCCGCTGAGCACCTTGTGACCCCCCACTCCTGCCCACCAGAGAACAACCCCCCTTTGACTGTAATTTTCGTTTACCTATCCAAATCCTATCACACGGCCCCACCCTTATCTCCCTTCCCTGACTCTCTTTCTCGGACTCAGCCCGCCTGCACCCAGGTGATTAAAAAACCTTATTGTTCACACAAAGCCTGTTTGGTGGTCTCCTCACACGGACGTGCATGACAGGCAGGTGCAGAGCCAGGGAAGGACCTGTGATGAGAACAGAAAGGAATGCGTCTCCCTGTACACACACTCGGATTTTATGACAACGTGCGCAGGGGGCTGAACTGGATGCCTGAGAACATTCCTAAAAGTTCTTTTGCAGATTTTCTAAATATTGGTGTAAAATCTGAACTCAGACAAAATTTTTTTAAATCACTTCAATCAACATCTTTGTCTAGTGCTCAGCATCATGTCTACATGATCATCTAGAAAACCAACTTCTGTTCTAAGGCTCACATCCTCCTACAAAGTCCCAGGGATTTTACAAGGGAATGCACGTCTCATTCGCATCAAGAACACACACAACTACCATCCAAGAAATGCTTAATTTGCTTATATAATTTTTTAAACACCCAGATTTGAAATACAATAGAGAAGATAACTTTTTGATAGCTCTGCTTTCCAACTGCGAACTGCGGGTGGAGAAAATAACCTGCCATGATTTCTAACCAGTCAACAACCTGTCTTCCCTGGCTGCAGTAGGAGCAATCTTTTTGAGCTCAGGATGAAAAAGAACCCAGTTGGTTAGGGGACAGATAATCATCAGTTCTCAGCGGGCTTCCCCGGTCCCAAATCCCCATGTGATACGTGGAAGTAAAAAGCTATCCATGACCAGGCATCTGAACACTTATCCCACCTCGCCAACTGAGAAGGGCAGAGAGGGACTCTATCTCGGTGGCCTGCAGCACTCCTGGGCCTTGGCCTTTATTTTTCTATCTGTACAAGGGATCTAAAGGCCCGTGATTCTAGGCCACGACAGCTCTTCATACACACATACGCGAACATCACTGTGAAAAGCTGTGACACTTGGCTGATTTTCTGAAGAAATTATCTTGTATCATTTCTACTCAAGTACTCCACCTCCTTCCACACAAGTATCTGAGGATCATGGGCTATCCCACAGCCATGTGTATAACCTCTCCTGCTTACGATCCCTGTTCACATAGCATTTTCCAAAAGCATTTGGTGTGAAGGGACAGAAGAATAAGGTTCTTTCAGCCCATTCATTCATTCATTCAACAAATATTGACTATCTATGTGCCAGGCACTGGTGATATAACAGGGAACACATATTTTTGTAGGTAGAGACAGACTATCAAAAAGTATGTTAAAGAGTGATCAATACTGTAGAGGAAAATACACCAGGAAATAGGAAAGAAGAATATCCCTAGCCACCCTACAATGGGGTGATGCTAGCGTTACAAAATGGAAACAGCGGCCAGGCGCGGTGGCTAACACCTGTATTCTCAGCTCTTTGGGAGACTGAGACAGGCAGATCACCTGAGTTCAGGAGATCAAGATTAGCCTGACCAACACGGAGAAACCCTGTCTCTACTAAAAACATAAAATTAGCTGGACGTGGTGGCACACGCCTGTAATCTCAGTTACTCAGGAAGCTAAGGCACAAGAATCACTTGAACCTGGGAGGCAGAGGTTGGAGTGAGCCGAGATCACGCCACTGCACTCCAGCCTGGGTGACAGAGGAAGGATCTGTCTCAAAAAAATAAATAAATAAATAAAAAGAAAATGTAAACAGAGAATAAGATACCAAAAGAAAGAACATGAACGATTAATTGTAACGAAAGCCTTTGTAAGCTGATACTTTCCTTCCTGGATCCTTGTCCCTTACAAATGGAAAAAAAGGGCAGGCAGGGGGTAGCATCCAAATGATGTTTTAAGATGGCTTCGGGTTTCAGATGTCTGACAGCCATACTCATTTACTTCAAGGAAAAAGTTCTAGCTCTAGAAGCCATCTGGGCAATGGTTTAATGTCTTTTTTCTTTTTTCCAGAGAGTTTTAAAATACAGGAAAACGTGTGTGTTTATTTGGCTGCTCTGTGCCCGCACACGTGCAAACTGTGCTAACAGGTTTTTCCATGTTTTGCTGAATTTGCCAGCTTGCCATAAACAGGCTTCCATGTCTTAATTGTCTATAAAGAGCACAGACACACAAAAATGCAAATCAAGACTAGGACAGACACGTCCTTTGTTCTTTGAATAAATACTGCCAATGCCCAAAATACTTTCTCCATCACACTCTCTATATGGAATTCAAGTTCCTTCCAATACCATGAGTAACGTCAGTGATAGACTATGTTTAGCCATAATGACCCATTAGCATTCTTTTTCCTCTAAAATGTTGAAATAATAACATCGAGTGTGCACTCACGAGGTGCCAGGCTCTGAGTTTGATCTCATTTGGTTCTCGTTGAAATCCTGTAAGATCAGTACCATATTCTCTCATTTTTCATAGATGAAGAAACTAAGGCAGAGAAAGGCTAAGTAAGTTGTCCATGGTCACAGGTATTTAGGAACTCTTCTCCAAACTTTCAAAAGTTAACTACTGCCACTATTACACATGGTTTTTGTTTGTTTTTGTTTTTTTTGAGACAAGGTCTTGCTCTGACCAGGCTGGAGTGCAGTGGCGTGATGATGGTTCACTGCAGCCTCCACTTCCCAGGCTCAAGTGATTCTCGCACCTCAGCCTCTCCAGTAGCTGGGATTACAGGCATGAGCGACCACACCTGGCTAATTTTTTAATTTTTATTTTTTGTAGGGATGGGCTTTCACCATGTGGCCCAGACTGGTTCCAAACTCTGGGCTCAAGAGATTCTCCCAGGTCGGCCTCCCAAAGTGCTGGGATTACAGATGTAAGCCACTGTGCACAGCGCTACACATGTGACTTATACAAAGTCAGAGCAGTGAGCAGGAAGAGAACAGAGACTTCAGCGAGTCTCCTGGCTGTGGCAACGCCATATCCTTCCTCCATACCGTAATGTGTCTACACCCACCAAGCTCCTAGACGTTGAAGGCAGGCCAGCTCAGAGACGAAACAGCAGTCAAGAAAGAGAAGATGCAGACATGCGTCTTGATTTCAGCTCGAGCGTGCCTCTCTGCCCTGCAGCTGCACAGGCAGAAACCAGGGGCCGTGAGTCTCAGGCAGTGTGTTTGGTTCCTGGCTGGTTATCTTTTGGGAGACCATCCCATACAATTAGTGTTACACTTCTCAAAAAGGAAGTGTGAGTTTTATAGAAAAATCGATTCCATTTGGGAGAAAGGCCTAATAAAACCACAAAAGGATAGCACATTCATACAACAACAAATTCAATTCATCTGTCACAAACTGAAATCCCAAAGCCCTCTGGGCACACAGCTGTTTTTCTGAGCTGAAATTCAACTCCAGTTGAGAAAGAGGTCAACTTTTCTAAAAAGATTCTTTTTCACATGCCTTCAATAAAAATTCCTTTCCCTCACTTGTCATTTTCCAGATTTAATGACTCTGTTGGCCTTTCTCTCATTTAGGCCATGAACACTGACTGCATGTCTAATACGGCCAGGACTCCAAGGGAGGCACCCTAGGGAACACAGATGACCGCAGCACAGCGACAACCTCAAGGAGCACACACGGGGAAGGCAAGATGATACAATCGCAGCCTTCACACAGAAAAGAACTTGGCATCCATACCCCGTCCCATTTCTAGAAAACAACGATGCTGACTTAGGAACATTTACCGAACAGCCTGCAGTGTGGAGGCAGGCACGAGGGGGTTCCATGCGGGGAAGAGCACCTTCAGAAGGGGGCGTGCAAGCAACATGGAGGCAGGAGACGTCCCCATGCACAAGGGCCAGCCTGGGGGCCTACAAAAATGCCCATGCATCTGGGAAGAGGGAGAGAGGACAAGATACTTCAATGCTCCAAAACGAATAGAAGCCTCCCAAGAACCTCCCCCGAAATGGGGCAGGGATTTACAAAAGACCAAACCGATCATGCGCAGTTACCTGAACATAGCGCCACCAGAGCGAGCTATCAAGGAAGAAACAGGGTCACTAGAAGCCTGAGCCTCTACTCCCAGCTCTGCGACTCATTCACCCGATGACCTTGGTGAAGGCTCTTAGCTTCTGTGAGCCACAAGAGAATCACGGGAAAACAGAAGATATGAAAGTGCTCTACCTTTTTCACAGAACTGCTGAGGGAATAAAATCAGATAATGGATTTTAAAATTCTCTGTGAATTACAAAGCAAAATGCAACCATATGAAATCATTCTTAGCATTAATAACAGCACTGTCAAATTAAGAGAAGAGTTAAGACCACAGCATTTTCCATCCCCCGACTCCCGAGACAAATAGTGAGTCCAGCCAATGTATTTGGGCAACCCCAGTATCTAGGCTTTGAGAGTCTCAAACAGCTCATGAACTTTGACAGTATCACTCCAGCCCAGTGCTCATTAAGTTCTCCAAGACAGCCAACTGACATAAAATACTACAGCTTTTTCAGCTGGGCTTGAAGGCCTCCAAGCTCACAGCACAGCTAAACAATGAAGAAGAGGTTTTCTGCCACTAGACTCAAAAGCTGGCTTTCGTAGATTCCCATAGAAAGAACATTCAAGGCCAGACATGGTGGCGCATGCCTGTAATCCCAGCAATTTGGGAAGCCGAGGCAGGAAGATCACCTGAGGTCAGAAGTTCAAGAACAGCCTGGCCAATATGACAACGCCCCATCTGTACTAAAACTACAAAAATTAGCCGGGCATGCTGGCGGGCACCTGTAATTCCAGCTACACAGGAGGCTGAGGCAGGAAAATCCCTTGAACTCAGGAGGTCGAGGTTGCAGTGAGCTGAGATCACGCCACTAGACTCCAGCCTGGGTGACAAGAGCGAAAGTCCATCTCAAAGAAAAAAAAAAAAAGAAAGAGCATTCTCTTTTGCTGATGTTAAATTTCCTGTGCTTAACACAGAGAAATCATACCACACTGAAATCCTGAAAAACATATCATAAAAAGCATTTAGTGACTGAAAAGACATTCAATATGACCTGTAACAGTGAGTTCCCCTCCTCTTTCCAGCCTGCTCCACTAACGCTGTGACCCTTAACAATGCTTTCACTAACACAGAGGAAAATTAATAGGACCGCTTACCCCTCTCAGCTGACAGCTAAACCACTGTTTCTCCCTGGGCTCACTAAAGATGACCTTTACCCAAAACCAGGCTGCAACGACCCTGTAGATGTTGACTAACAATTTCAAAATTCCCATATTCTTTGTCCACTCCTAAGGAAGATGAACTGAAGCCAGGTGTCTCCAAGTCAGAACTAACAGAGGCCTTAAACATCAGATGGCCCATTCCGTTCTTTGACAACCGGGGGATCTAAAGCTGAGCTTATGGAAGAAAACAGCCTGTTTAGTAACAAAGCGAAAATCAAAGCCTAGTCACCCAACCTCTGGTCCGGAACTCCTGCAACAATCCAGCACCCATACAGGATGAGTCTCCCTAACCAGAAACTCCAAAATCCACAACTTTTGAGTGCCGACGTGACGCTCAATGAAATGTTCATTGGAACAGCTCAGACTCTGGATTTTTGAATTCAGGATGCTCAACCAGCAAGTATAATACAAATATTCAAAAATCCAAAAATGTAAAGAAATCTTAGACACTTCTGGTTCCAAGTTTGGATGAGGGATATTCAACGTGCATTTTTTTTTTTCCTCTAATGAAGGAAATTAAAAACGAGGCCCAAGCAAAGTCATTCAATCCATACTAAAGTCATTCAATAGTTTAATTAGTACCCATTTAAAGTTAAGTTCTACCCGCAGATATTTAAAAGGATGAATACATACATGCCTATAATTCCAGAACTTTGGAAGGCCGAGGTGGGAGGATCACCTGATGTCAGGAGTCCAAGACCAGCCCGGTCAGCATGGTGAAACTCCATTTCTACTATAAATGCAAAAATTAGCCAGGCGTGGTGGCGCACACCTGTTATCCCAGCTACTCAGGATGCTGAGGCACGAGAATCGCTTGAACCTGGGGGAAGCACGTTGCAGTGAGCCGAGATCATACCACTGTACTCCAGCCTGGACCACAGAGCAAGACCCTGTCTCAAAAAAAAAAAAAAAAAAAAAAAGAAAATTTAAATTGTGTTTTCACATGGAGCTCATGTTCCCAGAACACAAACCCTGCTCTGTGCTCCAAGGGCACACAGGGTGCCCCTTTATCTTAATGCTCACCATATTCCATGGCAGCCATTGGCACGTGCCCATCCATCACACTAGACTTCCTGTGCATGAGGCAGGGATCATATATTATTACCTTTCTGTCCCCAATATCTGGCCTAGAAGACACTCAGTAAATGATTCCTGAACTAAGTCAGTTACTAAGATATGTTAAACTTGTATTAACAAAATTGATTTAATAAGTTTGCCAATGCAGCGTTCATACTACACAGCTTAAATCTCAACCTGCGGATTTATCTTGTGTTCTGCTAGATTATCACCTATTAACATTCAGGAAGCACCTAGTATGTGCTAGGCATTACTAATTGCTGGGGACCTAGCAGTGACAAAACAACATTCCTTGTTCAAAGACAAGTTCTAGTATAAAGAGGAATAGAAGGAACAGGCTAGATTGATGAGAGAGCTAAGAAAAGGACAGGCTGCCATGGGAAGCACCTGGTCTTGTCTGGATGGTACACAGTTAACAAAGTCTGAGTGCTTCATATAGCACAAGATCATCTCCTCCAAAGAAGCGAATGAAGCTTTGATTCCCCAGTACCAGAAGTCACCATAAAGGTGTGCACAGCCACATGCTTAGTGTAGGAAGTGAAACCAAACGAACAAACAAAGCTCCAACTTCCAGAGGCAATGGTCCAATTATGAAATCCTCTGGCTACGTTCAATTGAAATTCAAAGTATTCAAGAGGCCAATATTTAAGGGATAAATTAACCCAACCACTTAAAACTAAAGTAGTCAAGGGGTAAAGGTATAGTACCTTTTACAAATTTATTAGCTCTTAATATTTACATTTAAATATGACGACGATGGTGTAATAACTTTACTAACTAGTTATTATGTGTTAGGCACGAAACTAAGCACTTTACACACACATTTGCACGATCCTGTGAGATGATAATGACCCCTTGTCATCCCATTTCATAGATGAAAGTCAGGTTTATATAAGCTTAAAAACTTACCCCAAATGACACAACTACTTAGCAAAACCCAGGCAGCCTGACTCCATAGGCCTTGTTTAAAGAAGTAATATTTATAAACTGTCCAGCACAGCGGTGGTACAAACAAGAGTTCAATAAATGCCTAAAGGGCACTTCATACCCAAAATCGTTTCCTGCCAATCAAACTAGACTTACTCTGGTTCTGCATAACCAACTGTCAAATTATTGTTCCATGAAGAAAAGGTGGAATGGGTAGAGATCAGAATAGAGTGAATAACTGCTAAATATACTTCATGACAGGATGTGGCATTTAGGCTGTTTCCACATTTGTTTGGGTAACAATTTTTTTTTTCACAGTTCTAAAGCACAAGAGCCATTCTAAGCTGGTGAAAGCATAAGGCATGTCTATGATCCAGGCCTCCAATTCACTGTGGATCAGTGGATCTCAACCTTTACGGTATATCAGAACCACCTGGGGGTTTTTAACAGCACTAGAGCTGCCCAGGCTCCATTCCTGCAGATTCTATTTCAACTGGTCGGGAGTAAGCAAGCATGCTTTTTTCACAGCCATCCAGATGCAGCTACGTTTGCAAACCACTGTCCAAGATGCTCTCACACTTCCACTCAGTTCAACACACACTCACTGAGATTCTAAGCACTATGAATCGGGCTAAGTTAACAAGTCAGGCTCCACTCCCTAATAATATTGCCAAAGAAACCAACATCACAGGTTTATTCCAGTCCAAACCAAACAAATTGCCGGGTGAAAAAAATGCCCTGGCATCGTTTGCCATACAGAACAGCTTCCTGTATCTTCCCGGTCAGTAGCCTAGACACTGACTCTGAGCCATGAGAATTCAGAGTCAGAGAAAAATGCCAGTCTGAGGCATCTGCCATACTTCTATCACACCCCCAAAAGCGCCCAGCTACATTTCACATCCACTGTCCTAACAGGGGTCGAAACAGGAAAGAGCAGTGCAATACAGAAAACAGAGCCTGCTGGGCATCAAAGGGCTGGAGAATTCCGGTCCTAGCCCTGCTATCAATCGGTCTGGTCACTTCTCTCTGGTCCTGGTGTGGCCAACAGTTACGCGAGAGTGTGAGGCATAAAAACACAGATGTCAGGCAAGCTCCAGCATCCAAAATACATCGAAATTAAAAAGCATTAAGGTGATATCAAGGAATGTATGCCATCAACCAGAAAAGTAACTGAAGTATTCCTTTTCCCATTCTTAAGAAATCAAAAGTGGAAGCAGAAAATTGAGCAATCAGCCTACCAAGTTGACTGGGGCAACAGAATACACTCACGGATTCTGTTCACAACAGCGGGGGTGACAGACCAAAAGGAGAACGGCAGAGCGTCCCTCTCTCCTCTGTCCACCCATACCACCAGCACGTGAGTGCGTCCACATGCAGCTCCCAGTCTCCTGTTCCACTGACACCAGCGTCCACTCACCGCAAGCCTACTAAGTGCCACATGTGCTAGGATGCTCCTTCATCTCATTACCATAGACGTCCCTGCTGGAGGTGAGTATGTGACAGACGAAAATCACGGAGGCCTAGGGAGGTTGAGACCCGCATTCCCACTGAGGTGAGGGTGTGCTTGAGAGGGACCCCACGGCTGGGCCCTCCATGCCGCTCTCCTCAGTAATCACTCCCAGACCAGAGCAGCGAGGGGGAATTTTCTTCCTCTCACTATTTTCAGCCCCTTGGTTGACCCACCGTTCCCCAGAAAGCTATCGAGTTCTGGCAGCTCTGAGGCCACAAAGCCATAAAGGCACGGGACACACAGCCCATCTGTCTCTAATGGGTCTTTTACTTGTCATGCTGGTCATGTCAAAGAGCAGATGGGTTAAGAAAGACTTGGCAAGTTACCACGAAATGACCCCTCCACTCCTTCCTGGGGGAAGGCTGACTAGTGAGCAGTCAGGCCGGCTTTCTTCCCCCACTCCCTGCATTCCTGTCACCAAGGAGCCAGAGACAATCCCACCAAATAGAGGCAGGAGACAGCCACTTCCTTCCTACAGCTGGAGGGGGGAAGGGTCCTCTCGGGCCTTTCTAACTGCATGAAAAGCAAACTGTGAGCTGTACTGACCCGGGCCTCACCCATGTTGCAGTCACGTACAACACAGGTGCCCAGTGCTATCATCAGGCAGAACTATGAATGTGCTTTCCATCGTTTTCATACAATGATTCCAGAACCGTTATCCACACAGTTCCACTTCTCACACATACGACGTACTTCACGGATTACACAGCATGTTCACCATGTCCCTCATCTGCTCCTCCCAGTATCCTTGTGTGATCCCTTGAGTATGTTTTCTCATCTCCATTTCTTAAGAAATGGAGTTTCTGAGGTTATGAAATCAAAACTTTCCCAAGAACATCCAGCTAGTGTTAGAACCAGGATATGAGGGCTTCTGATTCTAGAACCGGTATTTGTGCCACTATTCCACATGGGCCCCTCCAGGGATTTCTGCCTGATCTGAAAATGCAGACAGCAAATCCGTCTCTCTACAGTCCTGGGGTTCCCTATAGACAAGAAGTCAAACTTCTAACAGAAAGCTTATACTTATTTGGAAGGCTACCTGGGATATTTCTTTTAAGTTAGTTTGTTCATGTTTTGGAAAGATTGTTCCAATGACAATGCGGGGCATGAAGTGTAGAAAGGATTCCATGATGAGGCAGAGAAACAATTCGGTGGCTCTTACAATGGTTCAAATGAGGCATGAGGTGCAACCAGAAAGGACAGAGGGAAAATGCATTGGAAAGAAATGCAAAATGAAGTCCACTCAGACCCAGGATGGAAAAAAGGGGAGTAAACATGATGGTGGTTTCTAGTTTGAAAGACGGTTTCTAGTTTGAAAGACTGATGAACAAGGATGTCATTAACTACTGCAGAGTGGTATCTGGGGCCTGGGTGCACCAGTTTGTTTAACCATTCACCTGCTGAGCAGTCTCCAGGTTGTTTCCAGTTTCTAGCCTTTATAAATAATGCTGCTATGAACAGATACATATAGGCTTTTGTGTGAACATAAGTCTTCATTTCTCTGGGATAACTGCCCATGAATGTGAGTGCTGCATCCTATGGCAATTGCACATTGAGTTTAAGAAACTGTCAAGCTGTTTTCCAGAATGTCTGTACCGTCTTCCATTCCCACCAGCCAAGTGTGAGTGATCCCGTTTCCCTGCGTCCTCACCAGCATTGGTCTTGTTACTACTTTTTATTTTAGGCATTCTGATAGGTGTATAGTGACGTGGCTTTAGTGTGCATTTTTCTGATTGCTCATGATGTTGAACAGCTTTTCATGTGCTTATATGTTATCTGAAATGTCTCTTCAGGTCTTTTATTCATTTTCAAACTAGATGATTCGGTTTCACTGCTGAATTTTGATAGTTCTTTATATATTATAGATATGAGTCCTTTATCAGACATGTGGTTCGCGAATAGTTTCTCCCAGTCTCTAGCTCCTCTTTTCATCTTTATTTTGCATTTTACATTTTAGTCCATGATCCATTTTGAGTTAATTTTTGTACTAGGTATGAGGTTTAGAGCAGAGTTCAGTTTTTTTTCCTATGAATAATCAGGTAGCCAGTAACTTTTTTTTTTTTTTTTTTTTTTTTTTTTTTTTTTTGAGACGGAGTCTTGCTCTGTAGCCCGGGCTGGAGTGCAGTGGCCGGATCTCAGCTCACTGCAAGCTCCGCCTCCCGGGTTTACGCCATTCTCCTGCCTCAGCCTCCGGAGTAGCTGGGACTACAGGCGCCCGCCACCTCGCCCGGCTAGTTTTTTTTTGTATTTTTAGTAGAGACGGGGTTTCACGGTGTTAGCCAGGATGGTCTTGATCTCCTGACCTCGTGATCCGCCCGTCTCGGCCTCCCAAAGTGCTGGGATTACAGGCTTGAGCCACCGCGCCCGGCCACCAGTAACTTTTTTTAAGAGACAAGGTCTCACTCTGTCACCCAGGCTGGAATGCAATGACAAGATCAGAACTCACTGCAGCCTTGACTCCTGGGCTCAAGTTATCCTCCCGCCTCAGCCTCCTGGAGTAACTGGCACCACAGGCAGGTGCCACCATGACCAGTTAATTTTTTTAGTTTTTGTAGAGACAGGGTCTTGTGCCATGTTACCCAGACTGGTCTGGAACTCCTAGGCTCAAGTCATCATCCCACTTATATGGGGCCAGGCAGTGGCACGTGCCTGTAATCACAGCACTTTGGGAGGATGAAGCAGGAGAATCACTTGAATCCAGGAATCCCAGACCAGCCTGAGAAACAGAGGGAGGCCCTGTCTCTGCAAAAAATGTTAAACATTAGCTGGGCATGGTGTCGTACACCTGTGGTCCCAGCTACTTGGGAGGCTGAGGTGGGAGGATCTCTCGAGCCTATGAGGCTGAGGCTGCAGTGAGCCATGATCACACCACTACACTCCAGCCTGGGAGAAAGTGAGACCCTGTCTCAAAAAAAAAAAAAAAAAAAAAAAAAAAGAAAAAGAAAAGCTAGAGCATCACCCATATTAAAGACAGGTATTGTCTTTTTGATAATTTAATTACAGTTATATAATGGACATGTAAAATATCCAGCTTGAAAGTTTGAAAAATACATAACTTTAAGTATTCTTACCTTAAAATTCTGATTCCTACCTAAGATATCGCATACAGTTTACATAAGTATCACAATGCCGGGACAACAACTAAAAATGTGTACGAGGGAGAAAACTGAGCATGTATGCGTATTAATTAAGGTATATTTCCCCCTTATTACATAAAAAGGTCATCACGGCAAATCCCTGTGACTGTATCTAAAGCAAGTCTACAGTTTTACTTCTCTGTATTATAAAATGCAAGGCTAAAATTCAAATACTAAACATTTCCTGAAGCCAAGCCTAGTTTACTTAAAATAAATGCCTAGGGTCTATATAAAAAATATGAAAAAGCTAGCTACTTCATAGCCATTCCAATCTAAGTTCAGTTTTTTCTTAATTGACACATAATTGTGTACTGTACATATGTATGTAGTACACATGGTGATGTTATAATACATGTATTGTAGGTGATCAGCATAATTAGCATATCCACCATCTCAAACATTTATCATTTCTTTGTGTTGGTAACGTTCAATACCCTTCCTCCAGTTATCTGGAACTATATATATAAATATATATATATTTTTTGAGACAAAGTCTTCCTCTGTTGCCCAGGCTACAGGGCAGTGGTGTGATCTCAGCTCACTGCAACATCTGCTTCCCAGGTTCAAGCTATTCTCCTGCCTCGGCCTCCCTGGTAGCTGGGATTACACAGGCACTCACCACTATGCCCGGCTAATTTTTGTATTTTAGTAGAGACGGGGTTTCACCACGTTGGCCAGGCTAGTCTCAAAATCCTGACCTCAGGTGATCCACCCACCGCAGCCTCCCAAAGTGCTAGGATTACAGGCATGAGACACCACTCCCAGTCTGAAACTATATATTCCTGTTAACTATAGTCATCCTATGTTATAGAACACTAGAACTTATTCCTATCCAGCTATAATTTTGTATCCTTTAACAAATTTCTCCCTATCTCCCTCTTCCCACACCCTTCTCACCCTCTAGGATCCTCTGTCTACTTTCAACTTCCATGAGATCCACTCTTTTTTGCCTTCCACATAAGAGAACATGTGCTGTGTAACTATCTGTCTCTGGCTTATTTCATAATATCTTCCAGTTCCATCCACATTGCTGAGAATAACAGGACTTCATCCTGTGTTATGGCTGAATAGTATGCTACTGTGTATAAAGACCACATTTTCTCTATCCATCATCTGCTGTTGGACACCGAGGCTGATTCCATATCTTGGCTATGGTGAACAGTGCTGTAGGAAACGGAGGTGTGGATGCCCCTCTGACAATGATTTCCTTTTCTTTGGGTATCTACACTGTAGTGGGACTGCTGGATCACACTGTAATTTCATTTGCAGTTTTCTGAGGAACCTCCATACTGTTTGCCATAGTGGGTGCCTTAGCTTACTCTTACTCTTTCTCTTTTTTCTCTTCGAGACAGAGTCTCACTGTTGCCCAGGCTGGAGTATAGTGGTGTAATCTCGGCTTGCTCACTGTAGCATCTGCCTCCCGGGTTCCAGTGGTTCTCATGCCTCAGCCTCCTGAGTAGCTGGGATTACGGGCACCCGCCACTGCACCTGGCATATTTTTGTATTTTTTAGTAGAGATGGGGTTTCACCACGTTGGCCAGGCTGGTCTTGAACTCCTGGCCTCAAGTGACCCACCCACCTCAGCCGCCCAACAGTGCTGGGATTACAGGTGTGATCCACCGCTCCCAGCTAATTTTTATGTTTTTAGTAGATACGGGGTTTCACCATGTTGGCCAGGCTGGTTTCAAACTCCTGACCTCAGGTGATCTGCCCGCCTCGGACTCCCAAAGTGCTGGGATGTCAGCGTGTGCCGCACGCCCAGCCAGCTCCTCTAGTTTACACCCCCCTACAGTGTGTAAGAGCTTCCTTGTCTCCATATCCTCGCCAGCACTTGTTATTTTTTGTCTTTTTGGTAATACTCATCCTGACAGGTGAGATGATACCTCACTGTGGTTTTGATTTGCATTTCTCTGATTAAAAGTGATACTAAGCATTTTTCTCACATATTTTTTGGCCATTTGTATGTCTTCTTTAAAGAAATGTCTGTTCTGTTGGGTGTGGTGACACAAACCTGTAAGCCCAGCACTCAGAACGCTAAGGCAGGAGGGCAGCTTGAGCCTAGACCAGCCTAGGCAGCATAGCGAAATCCTAGCTCAAAAAAAAAAAAAAAAAAAAAAAGAAGAAGAAGAAGAAAAAAGAAATAGCTTTGTCTGTTCAGCTTTTTGACCTCCAAAAATTAAGAGCCCATTTTGGAATCTGACGACCTGCCTGATTCAGAGACAATCTGTGTTTGGTTCTACTCTGCTACTTCCTATTTGACTTTGGGAAGTTCCCTTAGCCACTTTGAGCTCAACTTCCTCAACATTAACCAGGAATAAGTGCCACCTGCCTCTGCTGGTTAACGCTGAGGACTGAAAGGAGAACCTCCACAACGCCACTTGACAATGCCGCCTGGCGGAAGCCCCTCAATGCGGGGCTGGTAGGATCATCTGAAGCTAAGTACAACTTTTTTTCCACTTTCCCAGGCTCATTCTGCATACGATTAGCAAGGAATAGCGAATAAAGGAAACCAAAATACTTGCTTAATTTTTTATAAGAAATTTTTAAAAAGTGGGGGTGGTAGAAAAATAGGAGGGAGACGAGGGGAAGGAAAAGCAGCCGGTCACAAGTTCTAGTCCAGGGCTCATCCCCAGCCTCCTCACTCAGACAATCACCAGTCCCCACCTCCTGGGGGTGGGGGACTTTCTCGGCAGGCTTCACCCACATGGAAAGCACTGCCACAGGTGTTCAGAAACCAGGAGCACCTTGAAATGGGCAATGTGCTTTGGGTAGGAGACCTACAATTTCCCCAAAGAAACCACGGCACAAAAGTGACCCACATAGGAGGTAACCAACGGCTGTAAATACTTGGTGGCAAAAACTGATGCGATACTTTCTGTACAGGAGACACACACCCAAATAAAACTCGCAAAAATAGCAGAGAAAAAAATACAGCAGACATCCAGTGCCATTCTGTTACAGAAATATTTATATCCCAAAGCCAAGGACCTCTCTGGAACACTGCCTTTATTTCCATGTTTCATGGAAGATGTTTGAGTGCACTCACGCGTGTCTCAACAAACTTCCAGTCCCTGCTCTAAACTCTGTGGCTCCTCAGCAAAACCCAAAAACAAGTATCCGTTTTCCTTCCAAATGGGAAATTTCCTGACCTAGCAAAACCAGCATCAAATCCACTTATTATGAGAAAGCTGATTACAGGCGAAGCCCCCTAGTCCCAGGATGACTCCTCTACTGCAGGAGCGGGAAGGATGGCCATAGCACTGGCCTTCCAGACCACATCTCCAGGCAGTTCGAAACCATTGCTGCTCAGGTGAGCCATGATAAAAATAGAAATCAAGTATCTCTGAAAAGTGTACATGTCAAGAACCAGACCTCGGACCGGACTCAGCAGAAATGGATGTTGCAAGGTTTGTTCAGAGACCTCCTTTCCATGCCCCCTTTCCCTGGGACTCCTAAAGTGCTGGGATTACAGGTGTGAGCCACCACACCCGGCCTGGTTTCTCTTCTTCTAAGGGCACTAATCCTGTCAGACCAGGGCCCACGCTCATGACCTCATCTAACCCTAATCACCTCCCAAAGGTCCTACCCCCTAATACCATCACACAGGCAGTTAGAGCTCCAGTACAAGAATCTGGGGGAGACATAAACATTCAGTTTATAACAATATCTTTTCAATCCTGTTGAAAAAAACAACCAAATGAGTAGGCGACAAAGTACCTTATATGTAAACAAGTCAAGACTTTTCATATTTCTGCTAACACATTTAGGTCAATTTAAAATGTCTGATAACAAGAGTCAGAAGCAGAGATAAATGAAAGTTAGTTACTCTGCATTTTAGGCCCACATTGAGCTGTCTTCCAATGACATTGTGGCACAAGGAACACTGCTTTCTATTCCTGGTTTTGCCACCAAAAAAGCTGGAACATTTCCCTGTATTTCCGTTTATCTCTAAAATCACTTGGTTGACTTAGCAGACCTCCAAGGTCCCTTCCATTCACAAATTCCACAAATAACTTCCTACCAACAGAGGCTACACAAATAAACTACACTGACGAAGGGGAAAGGTAACACTAGCAAACAATGAGATACACACAAGGTAAGACGTATAGAGAACTGGATCAACCACAAACTGGTGGACGATGAGCTGGCGGTGCATAAAAACACATTCCCTAACGATGGACAGAGAGGCAATGGCGCCGAGGTAGTATTGTTGAAGATTTCCTCTTTTAAATCTTCAAGATAAATGGTCCCATTGTTTATATTCATTCTGATTCAATGTGAATGTGAAAACTTCCTCCAGGGGACACAGACATCTAAAATCTTCCCAATGTATCCAATTTGTCACTTGATATTTTTACTGACAAGAAAAATGAGGGACTGAATATACAAACAGACCATGCCTGATCATATGTAGAAAGACAGAACTCAGATCACAACCTGTAGCTGCCCACCCAGGAAACCAATCCCCTATCTACAGTCAACAGCCAGGAGGCCAGCCAGGCTAGCACATCAGACAGAAAGCCAGACTGCTCTCTCCACAACCCAGAAACTAAACCACAATTCTGTCCCAGGTGACCAGGACTTGACTCAAAACTGACAGCCACCCCAATTTTGGCCCAGTGTTTCCAGTTAGGATCATTCAGAGAAAGCCAAATATGCCCCTACCCAATCACATAGGACACCCCACCTCTGCACAGCCGCCTCCGGCCCCCACAACAGCCTCCACTGGGAGCTATTCTTTCCATCCTGAAGCTTCCCCACTCCTCATCCGCCACTCACTTGCATGTCAGTCTCTGCCACACGCAAGTGACGGTGCCGACTCTCTTGCCACAGCAGCTCTGAGAAAGTCGCCTCTGCCTGTCTCATGTGGGCAGCTTTCCTTCATTTTCCCCAAAGAATAAGTCTTAAATGAGGGGCTTCTCTATATGGTCAAGCTATACAATTCAGAAGCCCAGCATGGCAGATTCCAAGCCTGGAAAGACCATACACCCCTCAGGTCCTCTTTCCAAAAACACAGCTTCCTGGAGTTCTTCAGTCACTCCCACCAACCAGGGAAGGAACCACGAGTTATGGAAAGATCAAGGGCCTTGAAGTCAAACTTCTGAGTTCATCCAGTACTTCATCTTTCAACTTAAGAAATTACATGGCCTTGGCCAGGCGTGGTGGCTCGCATCTGTAATCCCAGCACTTGGGGAGGCTGAGTTGGGTGGATCACCCAAAGTTGCGAGTTCAAGGCCAGCGTAACCAACCTGGAAAAACCTCATCCCTACTAAAAATACAAAATCAGCCTGGTATGGTGGCGCATGTCTGTCATCCCAGCTACTCGGGAGACTGAGGCAGGAGAATCACCTGAACCTGGGAAGCAGAGGTTGTGGTGAGCCGAGATCGCACCATTGCACTCCAGCCTGGGCAAGAAGAGCAAAACTATCTCAAAAGCAAAACGAAACAAAACAAATGATGTGACCTTGAACAATTTTCTTAACTTCTCTAAGCCTCTATCTTCATCTTCAATAACATAATTTTACCTCCAAGTTTGCATTAAATGGAATCCCACATGTAAACCAGCTGACAAATATCAGGGGCCCAACAGCTGTGCGCTGCTACTGCCGCCCCACTTTACCCCAAGGGAGAAGCGCAAGATGTCCAGAAAAAGCCTGTTGATCCCTACACCTCAGCATCCTGTGTTCACACAAGGCGCAGTGACATCCAGACTTACCGGGGTCACCCAAATACAAGACATGGTTTGATTTTTCAACTTAGGTACACATGGCTTCTAACGTTCACCATATATGATCCATAATTTAGAAGAGATTTTCCTACACTACCCTGTGGTTCTATTTTAGCAGACTTAGATGTGCCATAATAGCTCACTCTCTTAAGCCCTCTTCAGTGTCAAAAACAAAACTTTAATCTGTAACACAGTTATCAGCAGTGAAAGTGGAAAAGGTACCTATGAGTCAAAATGACCCTCTGCCCCACCCCGCCGCACCCTACAAAAAGCTAGCTGTTCAGGAGGATTTGGGCTGCTTATGAGAATGCTGTCTGTATTCCCAGGGACAGACAAACGCCTACCCTGGTTAGAAGCTGCGCTGCTCAGCCTCCGGGCTAGAAAGCTCCCCACGCCCTCTACCCAAGGAGAAGAGAAGCAAATGGGGTGGCCAGGCTCCAGGATGTGGACTGTTTAGTGTGGTTTCTGCAGTCCAGGTCACCGCCATGGGTGAAGCTCTTCCTTCCTTCTTTTCCACCCAAGTGGCCAAGGTCCTACGGCTGCTGTAGGGCCTCTTCCCTGTGAGTCAGCCCAGGCATTCCCCTTCCCCTTCCTTCTGTTTTTTTTGAGACGAAGTCTCGCTCTGTCACCCAAGCTGGAGTGCAGTGGCATAATCTTAGCTCACTGCCACCTCTGCATCCCGGGTTCAAGCAATTCTCTTGCCTCAGCCTCCCAAGTACCTGGGATTACAGGCACCCGCCAAAACGCCCAGCTAATTTTCATATTTTCAGTAGAGACATAGTTTCAACTTGTTGGTCAGGCTGCTCTCGAACTCCCGACCTCAGGTGATCCACCTGTCTCGGCCTCCCAAAGTGCTGGGATTACAGGCATGAGCCACTGCATCTGGCCGAGTCAGCCCAGCCATCCTGACTTTTTGTTCTGGTAAAATTACTCTCTTCTACATCTACCTTCCAAGTAGCTAAATCAGAGATCTAGCCCTTGGGGCAGGCTTGAAGAATCCCTGTTTTTGGTCCTCAAGAGGTCCTACCAGGGTCTGGGGCAATTCCAAGACTTGTGTTCTTAAAGAGGAAAGAAACCTCACATACACGGCTCTCGCAGAGCTCAGGCAGAGCTCAGGCAAGGCTTGGGAGGCGGCCCTAAGGTTTGGGTGTGCCATCTACGATAACAGAAAAGAGATCTGAAGCCAGCTGTCTGGGTTCAAACCTCAATTCCAACAGCACCGGCTGTGTGATGTTAGACGACGTCCCCAGCCTCTCTGTGGTTCAGTTTCCTCACTGTAAAAGGGCCACAATAATAGAGCTGCTCTAAAAATTAAGTCAATTGGTGCATATAAGGTATTCAGAATAATGCTTGGTACATGGGGGACTTCAATAGACACGTACTGAACAGAGTAACTTAGCAATTACTAAATATACTCATGCAGGCCAGGCGCGGTGGCTCATGCCTGTTATTCCAAAACTTTGGGAGGCTGAGGCGAGAGGGTCACTTGAGCCCAGGAGTTTGAGACTAGCATGGGCAACAGAGAAATATTCCATCTCTAAAACTGTGTGTAACATACATGTCTATATACACTTAAATGTTCACAGTGTATTTATAGTATACAAAATAGCTGGAAAACAGACTTAACTATTCACAATGGTTACTTCTAGAGAAGGGGGAATGCAAATTTCAGCTTTTTACCCCACACATATATTCTTGTATCACCTGAAATATTTAAGCAAATTGTATGTATAAATTTGCCCCGAAACACATAGCAGAACAATGTAGTTTTCACTCAAAAATCTTCAAATCATGATGGAATTGTCCTGTGAAAGTAAAGTTAGAGAGGTGAAAAGTCTCTCTCCAGCCTAAAAGCTCTTTCATATGACCTATATTACCCAAACCAATGCAGACGCCCCAATCCTTTCCCCACTGTCATAAGAATTTTTCAGTGAACTGCATTCCCCTTTACAAACTAGATGATAGTTAGAGTTACCAGGCAAGAACGTGGATCCAGTTCTGCTTTTTCAAAGGCCAGTGTTCCTCACATAATAGCAATGCATTCTTCAACCGGTCAACTGCCCCCAACACCTGAGCTCTCTGTTGTACACAACTCAACGAGGCCTGGGAGAAAACAGGTGCAAATTTCACTTAGTAACAACACATCCCGCCTGATTCCTCTGCTGGGCTAGTTCTCAAGTCATCTTTTTCTAAGCTTTCATTCGGCTCTACCACACGTACCTAGGCTGGGTAAAACACTTGACCAGGTTTTTTTTTTCCGAGACGTAGTTTCACTCGGTCGCCCACGCTGGAGTGCAGTGACGTCATCTCGGCTCAGAAGCCAGCACCCGGGTCCATGCAGCCCCCTCCGCGGCAGACGCGGGGAGCCGGGGAGCAGTGGGGACCGGCCCCCACCCGCAGGGCGACCGGGACCCCCGCGCGGGCCCATGTGGTATCGTAGCAGGGGCGAAGCCCCCGATGCCACCCGAGGCCGAGACAAAGCCCAGGCGCAAGGACCCCGGATCCCGACCTCGGACCCTGCGGAGCCCAGCTCGGAGCCGCCACGCCCGGGGCAGAGACCGCCGCCCGGTCGAGAGACCTCGTTACCCGTTTTCACCTCAGACCGCCGCCTCCGAGTGCTCGCTCCTCGCCGCGGCGCCTGGGCCGACTGGAGCGCAGCTGAGCAGCCGACAGAGCCGAGGCAGCCTCAACAATGGAGTGCCGGGGCGGGGCCGCTGACGCGGGTTCAGCCCGTGTTCCACGCTCAGGATCCGGCTCGGATCAAGGAGCTGCAGCTGGCGCGAGGCTGCGGCCGGAACACACACTACGCTGGGGCACAGGGCCCCGCCTGCCGCCCGCCGCACCGCCTCCAGCGGAGCCTGGCGCCCAGGGCCCGCCCCCCGGCCAATGCGGAGCGAGCCGCGCGGAGAGGGCGGGGCCTAGGGGAACAAATGGAGGCTGGGCGGGGCGGCGCTGGGATTGGGCGTACAGGGTTCCGCGGGAGGACCGGACCCAAGAGCTGGCCGGATCCTGGCCTCCTAGAAGACCCAGCTCAACGTCCACCTGCAGTCTCAGTCTGGTCTACAGGACGCGCTCATCTCAAGCCCAGAAGTCAGGCTTTTAGGGCAGAGAGCGAGAGACAGGCTTGCTTTACAAAAAGTGAAACTGAGGTCCAAGGAATAGGATTGCCTGCTGCCCGAAGTCACGTAGTCCCATTCACTCGTTCACTTTGTGATTCAGCAAACATTTGGAAGCACGTATGGTGGGCTTTAGGAGTGAAGTAGGGCCGGGCGCAGTGGCTCGCGCCTGTAATCCCAGTACTTTGTGGGGCCGAGGCAGGTGGATCACTTGAGGCCAGGAGTTCGAAACCAGCCTGGCCAACAAGATGAAACCCCTTCTCTGCTAAAAATACAAAAACTTAGTCGATCGTGGTGGCGCATACTTGTGGTCCCAGCTACTGGGACCTGTGTAAAACAGGACCTGCACCCTGAAGGCACTCACTCAGGGAGGCTGCTGGGATGGGTGGATGCACAGTTAGGGTCTTCATGGTGGCTGGGGCTGACCCTATCCCCATCGCTCTTCCCACACACACCTGAACACTCATCACTCCCACGCTCGCACCCACCACTGAAAGCCTGGCCCCTAATCTGATTTGCCTAAGAAGCTCCCCAGATGAACAACACATGCTTCCCTACCTCTCCCCTGCTAGGGCCCCACCGTGTTCTGGGATGTACTCAGGGATCAGGAGAACAAAACCTCAGGGAGTGAAAGGACATTCCAGGGTGCAGGCCTCTGCATCCCCCTCCATGCCCTCACTCCTGCCTGACACACCCTCACCCCTGTACCTGGCCAGCTCCTACCAACCCTTAAATTCTCACCAAGTTCTGTGGTGGCAGCCACACCCTAAAGTGGCTGACCCCCCAATAACCTATGCCCTTGTATAGTCTTCCTGACCTTGGGTACGAGCAAAACCGGTGACTGGCTTCTAACCCATAGAGCCTGGCAAAAGCAATCGGATGTCACTGTCACAGTGCGTCATCTTCTCACACTTGAGAGAAATGTTCCGCCTGCAGGCGCTGCCGGAGGGAGATAATGTGCTGAGAAAAGACCTTTAGAGGGGCCCGGTAGGCAAGGAAGCAAAAAGCTGGGCCCTTGCCAACTGGGTCCCAGGAAATGGATTCTGCCCTGGTGGAGCCTCAGATGAGGATGCAGCCCAGCTGCTTAGCGTGAGATCCCAAGCACAGGACCCACTAAAATGTGCTCAACTCCTAGTTTGCCAAAATTGGCTTAAAAGTGTGTGTTGTTTTAAGCTTCTAAGTTTTTAGTTATTGCCTGTGAAAGTGTTAAAATATGAGACAATAACTTAGGTCCCTTCCCCATCACACACATTCTTCTTTCTGGCATTCATCACAATTATAGTTATTGATTGAAAATCTCCCTCTTGACTGGGTGCAGTGGCTCAGGAGTTCCAGACCAGCCTGGCCAACATGGTGAAACCCCATCTCTACTAAAAATACAAAAATTAGCTAGACGTGGTGGTGCAATCCTGTAATCCCAGCTACTCTGAAGGCTGAAGCAGGAGAATTGCTTGAATCCAGAAGGCAGAGGTTGCAGCGAGCCGAGATGACACCATTGCACTCCAGCCTGAGTGACAAGAACAAAACTCTCTCTCAAAAAAAAAAAAAAATTGTCTCTTGCCACTAGCATGAAGGTCCCATGAGAAGAAAAATGGAAACTCTTGCTCATAACAGCGCCCCAAATGCCCAGCACGGTGTAGTTCTAGGGCAGTGGGTCGATGGTGGACGCTGCTGGTTGGAGGACCCAGCTGGCCCTCCCAGCTGCCTTCTCCCTGGTCAGGTTCCATTATAGAGAACAGAATAGTTTCTTGCCTTTCTGGAGTCCCTCTTAGTGGGGATTGGCCAAGTGACATTGTCCTGCCCCAGGACACATAAGTGGAAGTTGGCTGAAAGGTTTCTAGCCATGGTGTGCTGGGGCGATTTGAACCAGGACATGAGAGCTGACCATCCATTGTTCGAGAATTCTGCAAGTTGGTTGTTCAACACATTCAATACTTCAAAATATCAAATAATATAAACTCGCAAATTAAAAAATGCATTAGACCAGATGCAGTGGCCCACATCTAACACATTGGAAGCCTGAGGCAGGAAGATCACTTGAGCTCAGGAGTTCAAGACCAGCTTAGGCAAAAAAGGAAGACCCTGTCTCCACAAAAAATTTTAAAATTAGCTACGCATGGAGGTGTGTGCATGCAATCCTAGCCACTCAGGAGGCTGAGGTGGGAGGATCGCTTGAGCCATCTGTTCAAGGCTCCAATGAGCTATGATAGTGCCACTGCACTCCAGCCTGGGTGACAGAGCCAGACACTATCTCAGAAATAAACATATTTCATATATCAATAAATTTATAACAAATGTATATTTATATATACATTTATGTATTACAATTATATATTTAGACGTAAATATATATTTCTTGTTTTATTTATTCATTTATTTTGAGACGGAGTTTAACCCTTGTCACCCAGGCTGGAGTGCAATGACGCAATCTGGGCTCACCACAACCTTCACCTTCCGGGTTCAAGTGATTTTCCTGCCTCAGTCTCCTGAGTAGCTGGGATTACAGGCACACACCACCATGCCTGGGTAATTTTTGTATCTTTAGTAGAGATGGGGTTTCTCCATGTTGGTCAGGCTAGTCTCGAACTCCTGACTTCAAGTGATCTGCCCACCTCGGCCTCCCAAATTGCTGGGATTACAGGTGTAAGCCACTGTGCCCAGCCTATATGATATATTTATATATTATAATTATGTATATTAATTTTATATAATTATATATAAATATAAATATAAAAACTTTCCTTGCCTTCTCTTGTTTCTACCTACAGTCAGTCCCATAACTTCAAATACTATCTACATGTAATAATTTTAAATGTATATTTATATATATATATATATATTTTTTTTTTTTTTTTTTGAGACGGAGTCTCGCCCTGCAGCCAGGCTGAAGTGCAATGACGCAGTCTCAGATCACTGCAACCTCTAACTCCCGGGTTCAAGCGATTCTCCTGCCTCAGCTTCCCAAGTAGCTGGGCTTATAGGCTTCCAGCACCACGTCCAACTAATTTTTGTATTTTTAGTAGAGACAGGGTTTTGCCATGTTGGCTAGGTGGGTTTCGAACTCCTGACTTTAATTTATCTCCCACCTCGGCCTCACAAAGTGCTGGGAATACAGGCACGAACCACCTTGGCCAAAATATTTTTCTGTTTCCAAGCACTTTACAGGAGAGGAAAGCGGAGAATAAATCATCTGACACTCTACTGTAAAAAAAAAAAATCTTTGTGCCTCTCTTCTTTTCATCTTTCCTAAGTGTACATATTACCAAAATGTCTTTAGGTTGAGGTCCCCCTGTGAAAACTTTACAGGGTGCTGTGTTCTCAGCCACCCTCCTGTCTTTTCCTAGTCCTGGAATTTTAGAACTGTCTGGGGATGACCCAGGATACCCACAGTGGCCATGTCTATTGGAGGGTCTAGTGACTATCAGCCCCGGGGTCATCTCATCGCCAAGGACAGCCTGAGGTAGGGGGTAGAGTCTCTCAGGGGAGTAGCTGGATGCTCTTGGCCTTAGAGGAATCTCCTGGTATAATTTCATCTAAAATGGTGACCCCTTAGGGTTATTAAAATTTTAGGACCTTAAAATTAATGGACAATACAACGTAATGTCATTAAAGCTAGGTCATTAAAACTGTTCCTACAGCCAGAGTTTTTATTCCTCGGAGACACATTGATGGTCTGCCAGTGGGATACTGATATTGAGAGGAAAAGGCAGAAATGATTTCTGCTCTCTAGATTGTCTCAGACTTGTGAAGAGAGAAAAACTGTCCCAAAGGACAAGGAAAACCCACAACAGAGAGGATGTGCAACAACCTGAACATGAAAATGCACTGAAGGCACACAGGAGGACAAAGAGCAGTGCCAGTGCCTCCTACGTGGTCACTGAGTACTTTACTGAACAGGATGGGTATCCCGAGGGATAGAATGGCCTGCCGTGACACTTACAAAGGTCTGTGTTGGAGTCAGCACTGCCTCTCCCTGAATTTGTTACCTTGAAAAGGCTTGTCCGCTGATTTGAGTTTCAGTTTTTCATTGACTGTAAGATACATTTTACCTGTACAGCTTGAAAGATAAACATACTATTTCCAAAGAGGCAAAGTAAAATGATGTATTTTATTTGCTAAAAATTCGTATTTATTTCTTCCCCGGAGTGAGTGTAGTAAGTTTTAAAGGTCTGTTCTTTTCAAGGGTGATTTCAAATGGAATTGTAGGACTTAGCTTTGTCAATGCTACCGGTGAAATAAAAGTGTGATAGATAAATTGATGATTTACAAAGATTCACCAAAATGTCAGTTTCCCTCTTGTAGTATGGTGAAGAATTAATGACAGTGGAGACATCTGTATCCTCTTCTCTGGATATCTGAGGGTTTTGTTTTGTTGTTGTTGTTTTTTTTTTTTTTTTTTTGGAGACACTGTCTTGCTCTGTAGCCCAACTGGAGTGCAACGGCGCCATCTCTGCTTACTGCAACCTCCGCCTCCCAGGTTCAAGTGATTCTCCTGTGTCAGCCTCCCGATTAACTGGGATTATAGGCAGACACCACCACACCCAGCTAATTTTTGTATTTTTAGTAAACACGGGATATTAGGCCTGGCACAGTGGCTCAGGTCTGTAATCCCAGCACTTTGGGAGGCCAAGGTGGGCCGATCATGAGGTCAGGAGTTCCACAGCAGCCTGACCAATATGATGAAACCCTGTCTCTATTAAAAATACAAAAAAATTTGCTGAACCTGGTGGCAGGTACCTGTAATCCCAGCTACTCGGGAGGCTGAGGCAAGAGAATTGCTTGAACCCAGGAGGTGGAGGTTGCAGTGAGCCAAGATGTTGCCACTGCACCCCAGCCCAAGCGACAATGTGAGACTCCGTCTCAAAAAACAAACAAACGAACAAACAACAAAATGACAGGGTTTTGATATGTAGGTCAGGCTGGTCTCAAACTCCTGACCGCAGGTGATCGCCCTCCTCAGCCTCCCAAGCTGCTGGGATTACAGGCGTGAGCCACCATGCCCTGCCCACTCTATTTTCTTTTTATTCCCTAAATTTTAATATGTTTGAGTTTGTCTGTTCCTTTATTACTGTTTTCTTACATAAAAGAAATTCTGCCTAATCCTTCGTAAAAAAAAAAAATCTTCCTGTGACTTCTGAAAGTGTTCTGGTTTTATCTTTCATATTTGAATATATAATAAGTTGATTATGGTTCATGGAATAGAGAAGAATGCAATGCATTTTCCCAAGTAGATGCCAGTCTGGTTTGTCTCATATTTTAAAACGCATGTGATTTCTTTTTCTCTTCTATAGTGCCTACTCTATCATTCATCAACTTTCCATATGAATGCTGGGTCATTAACACTTTTTTTTCCCTTTGATCTGCTTGCTCATCTCTCTGCTAATACTGTGCTGTCCTGAATATTTTCGTTTGAAAATCTTAGAAGTATGTTAGACAAGCCATCACTCTTTTTTTAGATGACTAAAAATCATTAGACATTTGTCATTTTTACTACGTAAGAAAAAGTAGTTTTTCTTGCCTAAAAACAACCTGAGTTGGGAATTTATGTGATTTCATAGGAATAACATCTGGAAGTGGTGATATAAATGTCATTTTAAAAAACATGAGTCACATTTCCTCTTATTCTTTTCTACCTTGATATTGTGCAATGGAAATTTTTAAAATTGTGGCATTAGTATTACCAAATATCAATTATTGGTTTAATTTACTACTCAGTTAAATTTAGTGAGCCTACTCTGTCTTGGTGTAATCACATGGAATGGGCTCAATTCCTCAGTTAACAAGTGACAGCACGTGTAAAATATTGTCTACCAGGGAAACTCATTGAACACTTAGTGTTCAGACTGTGTTTTGGTGTCTGGTTCCCTAAGCACCACTGCAGTGACACAATATAATGGACCTTCAGCAGAAAAAGTTTTAGCAAATATATTGCATAAGCCATTTAGATGCAGTGAGTCTGGGTTGGTGGAATCCCTTTCAAAATGTAAGTTACTAATACAAACAAAGATGAAACTTTGTGAGCAGGCGTTTTTAAGAATAAGTAGTCTCAGGACTGATAATATTAACTCCGTTATGCACATCAGGTAGGACTTTATTATGACAGATACTAGAAATGTACAAAGTGAAGTTAAAAGGTAACTCCTAGCAGCACATCTTACTTCCTGGATTCTCTAATAAGATGGGTGTTTCTACTTTGCTGTTGCCTTTTTGAATAGTTCAATTCTAGCATTAGTACTGCTGTGTGGGAGGGAGTATGTGTGAACAGAGTAAGAGTGGTGACAATCAAGTCACAGAATAAATGCTTGGAAATTTTAGAATCATGTAAACAGCTTATGGATTGACTATAGATTCCCAGTGCTGTCAGTCCCACCCATCCTTCTATCCACATGTGTGGGATGTTCTAGGACTCCGTGGCTTTTGAGGATGTGGCTGTGAACTTTACCCAGGAGGAATGGGCTTTGCTAGATTCTTCTCAGAAGATTCTCTGCAGAGAAGTGATGCAGGACACTTGCAGGAACCTGGTTTCTGTAGGTGAGAATGAAAACACATTTCACTTAATTACAGAATTATTTCCCTATCATCAGTGCTATTTGTGATTTGGAATGTGGCAAGGGAACGATTTGGTGAAGAAATCAGGCATTGGCACTATGTACAATGAACATTAAATCTAGTAATGTTTCTATAGTTTGTAATAATTTGTGATAATTTTGTGGGTCTGTATTTTAGGAAGCAAATGGAAAGGCCAGAAATTTGAAGATCACTTTGAAAAATCTGGGAAAGAGATAAGATAATTTGCACTGAGAAGAGGAAATAAAGTCCTCTGAAGGAATCTTAGCTTGTCATGAACTTAAAAACAAGCGATCAAAACAAATAAGAGTCACTTGAAATTTATTTCTTTTTAGAAAAATTTCACCCAAAATGTAATGTACTTCAGCGTAGCAGTCAGTGTTTGGAAAACAGTTTACTTGAAAATAGTACTACAAAATTGTGTACATGAATGTTCCTAATTTGGTCATAGCCATGCAGGTGGTAGCTGTGTTTTCAGTAGTAACCCATTTACTTTCAAATAATTCAGTCATGGCAACAACAAAAAAAAGCATTTTCCTTGGTATTGGTAGCAGTGTAAGTCAAAGACCTATTAATAAGTAGAAAGTTATTAAACCAAGCAATAATAATGTGCTTGTCATTTTTTTTTTACAGAAATCATATGATACAGAGACTGTGTGAAAGCAAAGACGGTAGTCAGTATGGACAGTTGTCAGCCAAATTCCAAAGCTTGATCTGAATGAGAGCATTTCTCCTGGATTAAAACAATGTGAATGAAGTATTTGTGGAAAAGTCTTTGTGCGTCATTCCCTCCTTAATAGGCACATCCTAGCTCACTCAGGATACAAACTATATGGAGAGAAGCAATATAAATGTGAACAGTGTGGGAAACTCTTCGTTTCTGTTCCAGGTGTTAGAAGACACATGATAATGCACAGTGGAAATCCAGTTACACATTTGCTATATGTGGGAAAGCTTTTTATGTTCTCAATTCAATCGAAAGACATCAGAGAACTCACACAGGAGAAAAACCCTATAAATGTAAACAATGTGGTAAAGCGTTCACTGTTTCCGGTTGTTGTCTAATACATGAACGAACTCACACTAGAGAGAAACCCCACGAATGTAAGGAATGTAGAAGAACATTCAGATTTTCTTGTTCCTTTAAGACGCATGAAAGGACTCACACTGGAGAAAGACCCTATACATGTACCAAATGTGATAAAGCCTTCAGCTGTTCCACTTCCCTTCGTGACCATGGAAGCATTCATACTGGAGAGAGACCCTATGAATGTAAACAACGTGGCAAAGCCTTTAGTCCTTTGAGTTCCCTTTGTAACCATGGAAGTACTCATACTGGAGAGAAAGCCTATGAATGTAAACCATGTGACCAAGCCTTCAGTCGCCTCAGTTCCCTTCACCTCCATGAAATAATTCATACTGAAGAAAAACTCTATGAATGTCAGAGATGCGGTAAAGCCTACATTCGTTCCAGTCACCTTACTCGCCATGAAAGAAGTCATGATATAGAGGCTGGGTGTAGTGACTCAGCCTATAATCCCAGCACTTTGGGAGGCCAAGGAGTGTGTATTGCTTGAGCCCAGGAGTTTATAACCAGCTTGGATTAAAACAATGTGAAACAACCTGAGCATCATGGTGAAACCCTGTCTCTACAAAAAATAAAATAATGCCAGGCGCGGTGGCTCACGCCAGCTACTCGAGAGGCTGAGGCAGGAGAATGACGTAAACCCAGGAGGCGGAGCTTGCAGTGAGCCGAGATCGCACCAGTGCACTCCAGCCTGGGCGACACAGCGAGACTCTGTCTCAAAACAAATAAATAAATAAATAAAAATAATTAGCTGGGCATGGTGGCACATTTCAGTGGTCTTAGTTCTTTTTCAAGGACATAAAAAGCAACAGAGGGTTGGGGGAAAGCCCTGTGCATGCGGATCACCAGGTCAGGAGATCGAGACCATCCTGGCCAACATGGTGAAACCTCGTCTCTACTAAAAATACAAAAAGTAGCTGGGTGTGGTAGCATATGGTTGTAATCCCAGCTACTCAGGAGGCTGAGGCAGGAGAATCACTTGAACCCAGGAGGCGGAGGTTTCAGTGAGCCGAGACTGTGCCACTGCACTCCAGCCTGGTGACAGAGTGAGACTCCATCTCTAAATAAATAAATCAATAAACAAACAAATAAATAAATAAAGCCCCTTGAATGTAAGAAATGTGGTAAGACATTTACTCTTTCCCATTCTCTCATAAACATGAAAAGGCTCACACTGCAGAGAAACCTTAAGAATGTAGGAAATGTGGTCAAGCCTTCAGATTTCCCTGTTTTTGAAGATTTGGGAGGACTCAGAGTGGAGAAAAGCCTTTTGAATTTAAATTTGTGGTAAGGCCTTCAGTTGTGTTAGTTCCATTTGAAGACATCAGCTCATTCCTGAGAAAAACCCTATGAATGTCCAGAATGTGGGAATGTTTCATTTCTCTCATCCCCACTCAAGGACATATGAAAATGCACACTGTAGCTGGCTGGACCTTGTAAATACAAGAACGTACACAGGATTAAAACTCTAATAGTTTAGAAACTGCAAGAATATTTTCAGTTTTCACATTTACTTGAAAAGTCATGTGAAAACTCCCATGGGAAAGAAGCTCTATAAGTGAAGCTTTTCTAATTTGGAAAGCCTGATGCAAATTAATTATCGTGCAGTGTTTGAAAAAAGTGTATGAAATGTTACACAAGTTACAAGTATATTGTTTTTATCAGTGACTCATTCTTAAAGATTCTTGAGTATGCATTTCACGTTGTTTTGCAGGGAAATCTTGAGGTGAGAGTTCTGTAGATGCTCTTTAAGCAGTAGTACTTGAGTTTCATAGATAATGATATTAAGTTTGTTGGTAGAATTTTTGTCTATTCATTTGATAATTTGCTGGATTCATGGTTGAATTTTGATGTTTTTCTAATATGTAGGTAAGTTCAATTTTTTTATTTCATTATTATCTTTTTTTGAGATGGAGTCTCACTCTGTTGCCCAGGCTGGAGTGCAGTGGTGCAATCTCGGCTCACAGCAACCTCCACCTCCTAGGTTTAAGCGATTCTCCTGCCTCAGCCTCCTGAGTACTTGAGACTACAAGCGCCCGCCACTACATCCAGCTAATTCTCTGTCTTTTTAGTAGAGACAGGGTTTCGCCATGTTAGCTAGGCTGGTCTTGAACTTCTGACCTCATGATTTGCCTGCCTCGGCCTCCTAATGTGCTGGGATTACAGACATGAGCCACCGTGCCCGGCCAGGTAAGTTTCATTTGTATGTATTGCCCTGTGATTAATGGACCAGTGAATAATGATTATGAATTGTTGAGATAGTCTTACTAGCCTCATTTGGTAAACTTCGATTATACCTTGTTCATTATACACATTCCACCTTTCTTTATTAAAGGTAAAATTACTCTTGATGTAAAGATGTTTATTTTTTGCTAATACTGAGTTGGTATTAATTCCTAAGTACATAAAGTTTATCATGGAGTATCATCTCGTGAGTTCTTTGCATCTGTTGCCCTTTATTCTTTATTATTTCTGTCTGTTATTTGGATCGTTCACTTTGAATGAAGGAGAGAGGACTGTCATAGGACGATACGTTGTAACCAATCTGAGGGAGGAAGCATTCAGTCTCTCAGTCACATATGATAGCGTTGGGCTTTTCATCGATGTCTTTGGTATTGTAGTAGATCGTATTACACCATTAAGGTATGATAGTTTATATATTGTATTTTAGAGTATTACAGTCTTACCAGTCAGTGTCACATGATTCAGTTCCCTACCAGCCAACAGACAAACCAATCACGTACTCCTGTAGGAACAAAGGAACATCCTCGGCTGGGCACAGTGACTCACGCCTGTAATCCCAGCACTTAGGGAGGTCGAGGCAGGCGGATCACGAGGTCAGGAGATTGAGACCATACTGGCTAACACGGTGAAACCCCGTCTCTACTAAAACTACAAAAATCAGCCACGCATGGTATTGGGCACCTGTAGTCCCAGCTTCTAGGGAGGCTGAGGCAGGAGAATGGCATGAACATGGGAGACGGAGCTTGCAGTGAGCCGAGATCACACCACTGCACTCCAGCAAGGGTGATAGAGCGAGATTCTGTCTCAAAAAAAAGGAAAAAAAAAAAAGGAACATCCTCACTTTTTTAATGTGATACCACTCCCTGCTCCCAAGTTAATCCCTGTTTGGGCCTGTGGGAGCTTATGCCATCTTTGTGTATGTAATTAATAACTGATGTCTGGCTTATCTGTTTAGTAATAGATATGTGTTTAACGGTGCCAGTAAACGTAGGGTGCTCATTCCTTCCTCACCAGTGGGGTGCATGAGACGCTATTGAAACAATTGGCAACGCAACACGAATGGAATGGACCAGCCCTCATGCAGGACACCTGCTCAACTTGACCTACCTGCTGTCGGCTGATGGTTCCATAACACATCAGCAGTCACCTGAGTCAGAACCATGAGCTGACGATGGGCCTTCCCTTTGTTCTGCACAGTGTTTTGTGGTCTTCAGGTGTTGTCATCTTCTCCCGCACTAAAATGCTCTCATCTCCTAGACATGAATGTTTAATTGCACCCCAGCATGACATTTGACCTGTGCTTAACAGGCAGTTTTGAGGCCCTGGATTATTAATGCACAGAAGCACAGCACATAAGCCGACACTTCAGTCCTAATTAGCAAGAATCAGGCTGTATCTCTGTAGTCCCTGCATCTACTCTGGTCACCATCTCTGTATGCTGAGGGCAGCCATGTGAACATTATCAATTATTGTACACTCCAAGACAATAGTAATTATGTAGGCAGAAGTAGTGGCCTTGTTTGTTTCTTGTGCTGCTGCTCCCCTTGCCGCTGTCCCCTACACCCTCCTGATCAGGTGTACATCCATGGTGCCTCATGGTTCAAGAGAGCTAGTAGATGGCTCACAAGAACATTCTGTCACTACTGTCTGTGCCTCTGTCACAACAAATATCCTGATCCTTCAGTTTGAAGGGTGCAGGGCCATTTTCCTCCCTTTCCTACTGGTAGTTCTCAAGATAACTGTATGATATGCTGGGAAGGCAATATCCTGATAATCAGGTGACATTGGTCAGAACAGCCCAGGCTCTGTTAGAGTCCCTGCTCGAAACAGAGTGGCCTTTAACGCTTGTGTCCAGCAAACCACATCGTGGGAGAAAACCCAAGGTGGGCTGCTTTCTGGGGTCCCTCAGTTGTAGTGCAAGTGAAGCATTTACAGTCAAAACTCCATCCATCTGCTCTGGGTAGCCTTCCTGATCTTGTGGTAGCGGTTCATATTGAATCCTAGGCTTCTGTTGTCTTTTGTTTGCTATTTGTAAGTAATAAATTCACTTCATGGAATTTATGTATGAATGTGTTTGGTCTCATTGTACTCAGAAAAGTTGGTAGCCATTACACAGTGAACCCGCTTCATAATTGGTGAAAACACCTATCGCCCCCCTTGTGCCACAGCAAGGAGGTTAATTCAGCCAAACATAAACTTCATGTTCGAAAAACCCTGTAGCACAATTATTACCATGTGGGAGGCCTTCAACAATGGTGATGCTGATTTGAAGAACTCTGAAGGAAGAAATTTACACAAATGGATTGGGTACACGGGAGTCCCTCCTAACTTAAAGCAAACCTTACTCCCCTCTGCCTAAAAAGAGTGGAGAGGGCAGGCACGGTGGCTCAGGCCTGTAATCCGAGCACTTTGGGAGGCCGAGGTGGGCAGATCACAAGATCAGGGTTTCAAGACCAGCCTGACCAACATGGGGAAGCCACATCTCTACTAAAAATACAAAAATTAACCGGGCGTGGTGGTGGGCACCTGTAATCCTAGCTACTTGGGAGGCTGAGGCAGGAGAATTGCTTGAACCTGGGAGGTGGAGGTTGAAGTGAGTCAAGACCATGACACTGCACTCCAGTCTGGGTGAGAGGGCAAGACTCTGTCTCAGGGGGAAAAAAAAAAGTGGATAAGAACTGAAGCAGGTTTAAAATTTCACCTAATTGGAAATGCAAAGTTTACAAAAATAATATTTAAAATAAAATGCTAAATGAGTGCTCATTGAATTTTATGCCTCCACAAAGTAGGTTGTGAATTAACTTCTACATCTGTTGAAAGCCACCAAAGTCGGGAAGCCTCCGTATCTGAAATTCACATGTGGCTCAAATAAGCATTATACCTGGGGATACCCCAAAGTTTAAATATGGTATCCCCTGTGATATTATGAGGAATTACTGTACATAAAACAGGTTGTCTTCCTTTAACTCTGTAAATAATATTATCTTGCCTAAATTCTCCAAAACGCATCGCTCTGCAGTATCCTATAGTGGACATAGGTTTCCTGACCAATGAGCACTAAAAGTAATTGTGTGCGACTCACCTATGTTCTTATCAAAATGGAAATCCCCAAATACCACCAGTTAGAATAACATGACAGAATGTCAGGTTTTTGGAATATATAGGTTTTCTGTAAGGTTATTAGGTATTGATTCCATTTTTAAAGTAGATATCAATATTTTTAGATTACCTATTTCTCCTATGTTTTAGTATTAACAGATTGTGCCTTTTAATTCATCCAGTTGGTCTAACTTGCCAAGTTTGTGGGTTATGGAGATTGTAATATTCTTTATTATTTTATGATCCATGGGCTCTTTAATATAAAGGCCTCTTTTAATTCTTCTATTATTAGGTTGGTGCCAAAGTAATTGTGGTTTTTGACCGTGAATTTTAAATTTTTATAACTAGGCTGCAGCACATCTTTATTAATCAAAATAGAACCCATTACAATGGACTGGGCACAGTGGCTTACGCCTGTAATCCCAGCACTTTGGGAGACTGAGTCGGGTGAATCAGGAGGTCAGGAGTTTGAGACCAGCCTGACCAACGTGGTGAAATCCCGTCTCTACTAAAATTACAAAAAGTAGCCTGTGTGGTGGCAAGTGCCTGTAATCCCAGCTACTCAAGAGGCTGAGGTAGGAGAATCTCTTGAACCCAGGAGGCAGAGGTTGCAGTGAGCCAAGATTGCACCTTTGCACTCTGGCCTGGGCGGCAGAGTGAGACTAGGTCTTAAAAAAAAAAAGAAGAAACCATTACATTGAATACATTTTTGCCAATGAGAAATAAACTTGTTTATTCCATGCTTTCAGGGTTCGATGAACTCTTGGAAAGCATTTTCTGCACCCTGCTGGTTGTGTAAGTGTTTTCCCTGCAAAAAGTTGTCAAGATGCTTAAAGAAGTGGTAGTTGGTTAGTGAGAGTTCAGGTGAATATGGCAGATGAGACAAAACTTCATAGCCCAGTTTATTCAACTTTTGAAGTCCTGGTTGTATGACATGTGGTCACGCGTTGTGGAGAACTGGGCCCTTCATGTTGACCAGTGCCAGCTCCAGGTGCTGCAGTTTTCCATGCATCTCATCGATCAACTTGGCATACTTCTCAGATGTAATGATTTCACCAGGATTCAAAAAGTGTAGTGGATCAGAAGACCGGCAGCTGACCACCAAACCGTGACCATGACCCTTTTTTGGTACAAGTTTGACTTTGGGAAGTGGTTTGGAGCTTCTTCTCAGTCCAACCTGTGAGCTGGCTGTTGTATAAAATCCACTTTTCTCGATTTTATACATGTCACAATCTGATCGAGAAATGGTTCATTGTTGTTTCATAGAATAAGAGAAGATGACACTTCAAAAGGATGATTTTTAAAATATTTGGTCAGCTCATGAGGCACCCACTTATCAAGATTTTTCAGCTTTCCAATTGGTTTCAAATGCTGGATGACCATAGAATGGTCGACATTCAGTTTTTCGCCAACTTCTCGTGTATCTGTAAGAGGATCGAATTCAGTGGTTGCTCTCAATTGGTCGTTATCAACTTCTGGCCCAGAGCCTGGAGCTGAGGCTGCCATGACCACCCTGTTCTCTTCCTTCTGGGGTCCCCAGGAAGCTCCCAGGCCTGAATGATCCCCACAAATACAGTGGCCAGGATGGGAGGGCTGGAAGTCAACTACCCCTCACCCCCCCTCCGCTACAACCAAGAGGCCCCCATGGAGGTTGGCCCCGAGATGTGGGTCCCTGTGGGATGCAGGCTCCCACGGATACTTCAGGGGATGAGCACGGGTCCTCCTGGCTGACAGGACCTGGTGGGCACTGGGTGTGCAGGGCCTGTACAGGTGGGTTGGACAGAACTGGGCCTAACCAGGGAGCCGGAGACTGGTGTGTCTTCCAGATTTCCTATGAGATCCCCTATCTTGTCATAGATGATGGTGATTGCTCTGAATCCCTGTAAGGTGTTAGGCGCTCCATTCTTACCAAGTTTATTTTGTTACCTGGTAGAACTTGGCTCATAAAGAAGAAAATGGTGAAGAGGAGGACAGGAATCCTCATGGCTGAAGAAAGAAGAAAGTTTGGCTTCATTTCCAGGAGGCAGAGAAAACTTCCGTCTGTGGCTCTCTAGCACCAGTGGAATGTCTCTGTTTGGATAAGAAGAGCCTTTCTGTACCTCATTGGGGATATTCATAGATAGAGGTGTTCTATGCATGCACAATTGCTTTGATGGGAGCACTGATGTGGATGCACAGTTTTGGCCAGAAAACCTTGTTAAATGGGAACATAAGCTACAAACATTTTGGCAAAAGATGAAAGTTTATGAACAAACAACCATTTATATTGTTACAATAAATTAGACTGTGTTGAGAAACCAGTTGCTTTGGTTAATGACCAGACATTTTGTTAGTGAACACTTCCCAGACTTTTCTAGCCCTGCTAAGAATTAATCACCCCACTTGCTCCTGGTCTGAAACCCCAAAGTGCTTTGTTGATGTTACAGTGCTTACTGCCTTGTATGTTAGATTAGTGAATGTACATTTGCCTCTTCCACTACTGTATGAGCTTCTTGCTTGCTAGGACAAGGCTATATTCCTCAGAGCAGAGGAGGGAGTTGAATCATGTGGCCATTTATTCTCAAATCCTCTTCACCAAGTGGAACAAAACAGAACAGCGAAAGACCACTGCACATGGAAGCAGGAGGTCTGGATTTGGGTTCTAGATCTCTAGATCTATTACTAACTGGAGGTATGGATATAGTCAGGAAAATTGTCTTCCTTAGGTGCTTCCTTGATAGCACCTATAAAGGTTGAGATCTGTTGGATCTAGATCAGGGGATTCTCAATCATTATTATGCATAAAATCAACTGGGACAGTTGCTTTGTAATACAGATGCTTAGTTCCATCTCATGATATTTTTACTGTTTTTTAAAATTGATCTAGTATTTTTCATTAAATAATGTAAACTTTCTTAGTCTACATCAAATAAAACTCCCACCGGCATACAAATACATTGAATTATATTAGCAGCAGAATATTTAAATAAAGTAACCATATACAACTATTAAGCCACTTTTTTTCATTACTTATTATTTCATGCTGTTTGTCATCATTGTCATCATAATCAGCATCATCCTACATTGCGGAATACCCATTACGAACCATATGGCATAAACATTTTTCCTACTCATAAGGAGCATATATTCTCTATATGCATATGAAATTAATGTCTGAACAAAGTGGCTTAAACAAGGCAGAAGTTTATTTCTTTCTCGCTTAAATCTATAGTTACACCTATCACGGCTGGTACAGATGCTTGCCAAATTCACTAGGGACGCAGGCCCCTTCCAGCTGTCTGCTCTGCTGTACTTTAGAAGAGGCTCCAGTTTGGCTACTAAATGCCCACCTATCATTTTTTAATTCCAGACACCAGGAAAGAAAATAGCCAAGAGAGAAAAACAAGGGAACATCTACCCCTCCTTTTAAATTTTTTAACCAACCCCCTCTTTTTATTTTTTTAACCCAATTTGTTGAGCTATGATTACATTTAAAAAGCTGTACATGTTTAAGGTATGCATCTCAGTGAGTCTGGGGTAAGTATACATCATGAACACCACTACCCTTAAGATTAGAAACATATCCTTCACCTCCTAAAGTCCCCCCCGCCACTATTGTTATTATTACTGGTAAGAAATTTTAGTAAGAACACAAAATCCACCCTTTTAGCAAATTTTAAGTGTGCAATACAGTATTCTTAGCTCTAAGCACTATGCTGTAAATGAGACCTCCAGAACTTACTTCTATGGTATATCTGAAACTTTGTGCTCTAACCACATCTACCCATTTCCCCTGCACCAGGGCCCCTGGCAACCACCATTCTCCTCTCTGCTTTTGTGAGTTTGTCTATTTTAGATTTCAAATGCAAGTGAAATCATATAGTAATTGTCATTCTGTGGCTGGCCTATTTCATATAACATAATGCTCTCAAAGTCCACCCATGTTGTCACAAATGACATGATTTCATTATTATGTAACACTGAATAATAGTCCAATGCATATATGTATTACCCATTTATCCTGATACTCTCCCTCCACCTGCCTCCCAACAGGCCCCAATGTGTGTTGTTCCCCTCTCAGTATTCATATGTTCTCATTGTTCTGCTTCCACTTGTAAGTGAGAACATGCAGTGTTTGATTTTCTGTTCCCGGGGTAGTTTGCTGAGGATAATGGCTTCCAGCTCCATCTATGTCCCTGCAAAGGACATGATCTCATTCCCTTTTATGGCTGCATAGTATTTCATGGTGTATATGTACCACATTTTCTTTATCCAGTCTATCATTGATGAACCTTTGGGTTGATTTCATGTCTTTGCTATTGTGACTAGTGCTGCAGTGAATATGTGTGTACATGTATCTTTATAACAGAATGATTTATATTCCTTTGGGTTTATACACAGTAATGAGATTGCTGGGTCAAGTGATATTTCTGGTTCTAGGTCTTTCAGGAATCACCATACTGTCTTCCACAATGGTTGAACTAATTTACATTTCACCAACAGTGTAAAAGTGTTCCTATAGCTCAACAGCCTCATCAGCAGGTAGTTTTATTTAAAAATTTTTGGAGAAACCTTCATACTATTATCCAAAATGGCCATAGTAGTTTGTATTTCCACCACAAGTATACAAGGGTTATCTTTTGTCCACATCCTCACTAATACTTGCTATTCATCTTTTCGATAACAGCTATTCTAAGAGGTGTCAGGTGACATTTCATGGTGGTTTTTGTATGCATCCCCCTGACAATTAGAGATGGTAAGAATTTTGTCATATATTTGTTGGCCATTTGTATCTCTTCTTCTGGGAAACGTCTATTCAGATCTTCACCTATTTAAAAAAATTTCAACTTTTATTTTAGATTCAGTGAATGCATGTGCAGGGTTTTACATTGGCACATTGTGTGATGCTGAGGCTTGGAGTATGAATGATCTTGTAACCCAGGTAGAAAACATAGTATTTCATGGTGTATATGTTTTTCAGGTCTTGGTCCCCACCTTCCCTTCCCCTTCTTGTAGTCCCCAGTATCCGTTGTTCCCATCTTTACATCCATGTGTAATCAGCGCTTTGTTCTTACTTATAACTAAGAACGTATGGTATTTGGTTTTTTCTTCCTGCATTATTTTAGAATAATGGTCTCTAGCTGCATCCATGTTGGTGCAAAGGACATAATTTTTTAATGGTTGCATAGTATTCCATGGTGTACATATACTACATTTTCTCTATCCAATGATAGAGAAAATATTCATGTCTTTGCTATTGCAAATAATGCTATAATAAATATATGAGTGCACATGTCTTTATGGTAGAACAATTATTTTCTTTTGGATACAAGGGTCAGTCCCCATGGCTGCTGTCAAGGGCTAGCGTTGAGTGCCTGCAGCTTTTCCAGGCTCAGGGTGCAAGCTGTCAGTGGATCTATCATTCTGGGGTGTGGAGGATGGTGGCCGTCTTCTCAGAGCTCCACTAGGCAGTGCCCCAGTGGGGACTCTGTGGGGACTCCTACCCCATATTCTCCCTCTGCACTGCTATAGTAGACAATTGCCATGAGGTCTCCACCCCAGCAGGCTTCTACTGGACATACAGGCTTTTCCATACATCTTTTGAAATCCAGGTGAAAGCTTCAGATACGGTTTGGCTCTGTGTCCCCCCACAAATCTCACCTCAAATTGTACTCCCACAATTCCCACATGTTGTGAGGATTCCCAGTGGGAAATAATTGAATCATGGGGGCAGTTTCTCCCATATCGTTCTCGTGGTAGTGAATAAGTCTTACGAGTTCTGATGGTTTGATGAGGCGAAACCAGTTTTGCTTGGCTCTCATTCTCTCACTTGCCTGCTGTGATGTAAGAAATTCCTTTCGCCTTCTGCCTCCCCCCAGCCATGTGGAACTGTAAGTCCAATGAAACTTCTTTCTTTTGTAAATTGCCCAGTCTCGGATGTGTCTTTATCAGCAGCGCACTCCTGTACTTTGTGCAACTGCAGGTCTAATATCCCATGGAAATTGCCAAGGCTTATGGCTTGCACCCTCAAAGCAGTGATCCAAATTGTGTCTGGGGCCATTTTAGCCTTGGCTGGAGCTGGAGTGGTTGGGAGGTAGAATGCTGTGAGCACTGTCCTGCGCTTGCCCTGGGTGGTGCAGCCCTAGGCCCAGCCCACAAAACCAGTCTTCCCTTATAGGCCTCCAGACCTTTGAAGGGAGGGGCTGCCACCAGCCAAGGTCTCTGAAATGTCTTTCAGGCTCTTTCTTCATTGTCTTCTATTAGCATCTGCTTTCCTTTTAGTTATGCAAATGTATTCAGCCTGCTTGAATTTCAGAGGATACCAATGGCCTTAAAAGTACCATATGCCCCCTAACACTTCCTGACTTCATTTCTGCAATATATTTTATTTTTTTACATCATCATGAATATTGAAACTTTTTAGATCTATTCACTTTCCATTTGTTTTCAAGTCCAGTTTACTTCCAAATAATTTTAGAATATAGAGTCTCCATAAGACTCGAGTTTGTCTGGTTTCTTGCTGTACCCCATGAATGCGAATGCTTTCTAGTACATATAATACACTCAAAAGTACTTATAAGGCCGGATGCGGTGGCCCATGCCTGTAATCTCAGCACTTTGGGAGGCCGAGGTGGGCGGATCACGAGGTCAGGAGATCGAGACCACCCCGGCTAACACGGGTGAAACTCCGTCTCTACTAAAAAAAATACAAAAAAATAGCCGGACGTGGTGTCGGGCGCCTGTAGTCCCAGCTACTCGGGAGGCTGAGGCAGGAGAATGGCATGAACCCCGGAGGCGGAGCTTGCAGAGAGCCGAGATCGCACCACTGCGCTCTAGCCTGGGCGACAGAGCAAGACTGCATCTCAAAAAAAATAAAATAAAATAAAAAAGTACCTATGAATGAAAAAAGGAATGAATCTTCCTATTTTTCCTTCAAATAGCCTTAACTCTTTGGTTTCCAAGTTGATGTGGGGTTTTTAGTAGTTGTCTCAAAAATCCAATCAAATTGAACCAGGTGTGTCTCCAGAATGAAGTTTTGATGAGGTTCAGTATCTGTGCAATCAGGACATGTCTCTTGGAATGTAGTGCTGATTAGGTTTATTAATTGTTTTTTCCTATATAAGGGGAAGCCTATCAGAGGATGCGTTTTCCCAGAGAAGGAGCATCAGAAGAGTTTAAGACCTTGGGGGAAGAGAGTCTTGCTTCTTGCTTGTGGGACTTGCCTTGGAAGGTAGATAAGTTCACAACATCCTCCAATTTTTTATTTTTGGTGAGTTCTCTGAGCACTGAGATGTGAACTGGTCTCATTCCCTTACAATGATACTGTTACCAGTAGAAGAGATTCGAGTTACTGGCAGCATATCTGCATGGGTCCATAAGCAACTTCAGTCCTTGCCTCCTCAGAAGAAAGTATTCGGCTGAGGGGCATACAGCGGAAAAAGAGGCTAAGTTTCAGAGCAGGAGTGGAAGTTTATTTAAAAAGACTTTAGAACAGAAAGGAAAGGAAAATTCTCTTGGACGAGACCCAAGTGGATGCCTGAAGGTCCAAGAGAGAAAAGAGAAGGACCTTTAACCTTGATCCTGGGATGGGCTTGCCTCTTTCCCATGATTCTTCCTTTAGGGAGAGTTTCCGGCATGCACAGTGCTTTCCTTACCCTTTGGAATTGAGCATGCACGGTGCGTTTAGGGAGTTATGTGCATGTCCATCTGAAGTTTTCTTTCCTTTTCCAGTGGAATATGTCCCCAGAAGATTATGCTTTGCCATTTTTGTCTCTTAACATAAATGCCCAAGAAGTTGCTTCTTCCTGGGGTCTGCATTTAGTTAACATTTTTGATGTTAACAGGTGTAGACCACCAGGAAATGGCCTCTCTCTGGTGCTGCCTAATTGTCATTTTTAGAGGCAAAGTGATCATTAACAGACCATCACCTGACATTTCTAGTGGGTAGGGGAAGAGCCCTCTCCTGCCCTGCTCCTGCTCTTCTACCTGTAACAAGACAAGCCTTGAATATCATTAGACATATGTCCCATCAAGGCAGCATCTCATTATTAAATTTTACTGTGTGAATTGTTACTTCACATTCTCATATTCTGTGTTCACTATTTGTGCACCTTTTCCATTTTTGTTTTGACCATATCTCATTATTTTAACTGCCTTCTCCAAGATTCTAGATCTGCATTGACCAATAGAGTAACTACTAGTCACATGTGGCTATAAACTGTAAATTAATTATAATTAAATAACTAAATGGCATATCCTTAGTAGTAATAGCCAAATTTGTGGCCAAAGTAGAAATTTTGTGACTACATATGTGTGGTAGTTACTGCATTGGACAAGGTAGATACAGAGAATTTCTTTCATCACAGAAAATCATGTTGGGCATGTTGGCTGCCACTTATTTTTATTTTATTTTTATTTTTTATTTCTTTGAGACAGAGTTTTGCTCTTGTTGCCCAGGCTGGAGTGCAATGGCATGATCTCAGCTCACTGCAACCTCCGCCTCCCAGGTTCAAGCGATTCTCCTCCCTAAGCTTCCCTAGTAGCTGGGATTACAGGCATGTGCCACCACGCCCGCCAGTTTTTTTTTTTTTTTTTCCTATTTTTAGTAGAGACGGGGTTTCTCCATGTTGGTCAGGCTGGTCTCAAACTCCTGACCTCAGGTGATCCGCCTGCCTCCACCTCCCAAAGTGCTGGGATTACAGGTATGAGCCACTGCACGCGGCCTTATTTTAAAATTCTATTTGTGTGCTTTATAGTTAAATTATATTCTGCTTATCTATATTCGTTTCCTTTCACAGATTTTTCTCAGGCAATTTTTAAATTTCATTCATTTACCTTCTTCAGGAAAGTACTTAGATCATTTTTTAAAAGTAATCTACAGCAAATAATTTTTCCACGGATATTGTTTTAGCTTTATTGTGTTGGTACTTTTACATACTATATTCAGGTATTATTATTTTTCATAACTTACTTTAAAAATTGTGCCAAGTTTATTTAAAAGAGATTTCTCGCTTGATTTTCAGAGGTCAGATTGTGTCTTTCATTGTTGTTATTTTAGTTTAATTTTATTTTATTATATGTAAATATGTTGCATATTCCTTTTTTAAAAATGTGAGATTTTTTTCTCTCTCTTGTTACACAAACTTTGTATGAAGTGGTCATTATGCGCTTTAAAAATAAATATTTTGTTTCAGGGCATGGTGCTTTCACACATGCAACCTTAGAATAATTTTAAATTCTATTCCACTTTCACCATTCCTGAACTGCTTGGAATATATTGGATGTTGGAAACCATGAGAGGTTTTGACTTGCAATCCAGTCAAGATAGTAGGATTTTCCATTTATAGTGTAATCTGATATATATTTGTTTTGGTTTCATACTTTTAAAAAATCTATTCTCTTTTACTCTGTGGTGATCTTTGCTTTTCTATTTGTGCATTGCTAGAATGTCGGCTGCTGTTTCCCTAGCACCTGAGATGTTACTCAACACTATATAGTGCTGGTGTTGAGAACTGAGAGAACCTACTAAATAATAGCACTTTTCAAGACCGCAGTTCTGAATTAAAAGGAAGGGAAAGGACAGGCAAAAGAATATAGACATCAGCTATTTTTACTGAAGATCTGTTGGAGAACATGGTTTTGGTGTCCAGGAACTTGAGGCCTAATACTGCATTCCTAATACTTCACTAAGGTGTGCCTAAATAGCCCTGAAAGGGCTAGGAAGTCACAAGTCTGCCTCTTAGTTGTTATGAGTGTCCTTAAAATATTAAGGGAATATTGAGGATGCAGAATGGCTCCTTCCTCATGACTTTTTAAGAGATCTGGGCCGGGCGCTGTGGCTCACGCCTGTAATCCCAGCACTTTGAGAGGCTGAGGCGGGTGGATTACCTGAGGTCAGGAATTCCAGACCAGCCTGACCAAAATGGAGAAACCCCGTCTCGACTGAAAATACAAAATTATCCAAGCGAGGTGGCGCAGGCCTGTCATCCCAGCTACTTGGAAGGCTGAGGCAGGAAAATAGCTTGAACCTGGGAGGTGGAGGTTGCAGTGAGCTGAGATTTCACCATTGCACTCCAGCCTGGGCAACAAAAGCGAAACTCTGTCAAAAAACAAAAAAGGAGAGAGAGAGAGAGAGAGATCTGGAGGGAGATACTAAGCTGTGCAGGCTCTTATCTTGAAGTCACCAAATACGTAAGTTGTTATTCCTGCTCTGGTGAGAAGTTTGTCAATACATTTTTTCCATGAATTAATGAAAATTTTAGACTCATAACATAAGTTTTAAAAAATTTCTCCTAAAGATTGCTTGTGTATGTATGTGTTTTGAAATATATTTAATCTCTATATCTTGAAATAGTTTTTATAGATTCCACACAAGAGTCCTTTAGGAAATAAGTGTGCTTTAATTTTCTTATAATATTTGTCCTTTTTTGTCCCTGGCACAGTCTGTATATGACCATTTAAATTACTTTTAGTTCATGTTTGGGTTATAATCACACACAGATATTCTCTAAAGTCCAAATCTCATTTTGATATTCGAGGAAGAGTTTACATGGTAATAGTATTAAGGGTTACAGCTGGTTTCACTGAAGCTTTGTAGGCATTCTCTAATACCTTATTGTTTTGAAGGAATATCTGTTCTGCTTGAATTATAGACTACATAATACATGTACTGTCAGGTACATTCATGGAAGGGACAGGCAGATGGAGTCATATGTTACTGGAGTGTTGACGAACAGATGTAGGAAATAGTCCAATGAATAAGAAAAAAGTTGATATTGAAAAGTGCTTGTTGGAGTCTGTAAATGTGCATTAAAATGTGGCAGTAAAAGTAGACACAGTGAAGTTTGGGAACTGGGGTCTATTTTTAATCCTGGAGTCCCCAGAATCATAGAGAACCTTGGTTAGGGGAGTAATTTTGTAAAAAAGCAAGAAGAGGCAGTGACAAGGCAGAATATAATTAAAAGTATTGCTGTGTCATTTTCTAGTTTTGTAATTTTGTCATATTTGTCAAACTCTGTTGATCATTTATTAAACTGGTAAATAAACTATAATCAGCAGGGTTATTATAAGGGTTAAATAAGGAAATTTGTGTATATCTGTAAGCACAATGTCACAATTAATACAAAGCTACCCTTTTTATTTTTCCTGGATTTCATGTACAAATAGGTCAGTTAATTTTTTGTTTATGACACATAATTATCATTTGTACATAAAATATATTTAATTATTTTTATATTTTTAGCAGGAAAATAATACATGCATGTTTTCCCCCGTCTCAAACACATGCGTTCATATAAACATATCCATCTATATACCTACATATCTACGTATGAATATACACATGAACATCAGTATTTCTCAGCAAATATGTATCATGATAATCAGAGATATTGCAACTAACAAAGTCTAATATAAACCATGATTGCAAGAATTTTAGATACCACCTTAGTAAAATATCAGATTGAGCTGCTAAATTTCTCTCAGCCCTAAGTCATTTTGTATTTTCTGAGCATCCTAGAGGATTGTGACTGTATACACAGAACAAAAACACCATGACGCAGGGTACTGCTGCGAATTTCTGATGCGGGGGATTTTAAGGGCTAGATCAGCAGGATGGGAGTGTTGGCCCTCCAAGTGAAATAAATTCCTGAGTTGATTATCCCCATCCTAAAACAGATTTTGTGTGTGTGTGTGTGTGTGTGTGTGTGTGTGTGTGTGAAATACAGAGTTGCTCTGTTGCCCTGGCTGGAGTGCAGTGTTAGGATCTCGGCTCACTGTAATTGCCTCCTGGGTTCAAGCAATTCTCCTGCTTCAGCCTCCTGAGTAGCTGGGATTACAGGCAAACACCACCATGCCCAGCTAATTTGTGTATTTTTAGTAGAAATGGAGTTTCACCATTTTGGCCAGGCTGGTCTCGAACTCCTGACCTCAGGTGATCCACCTGCCTTGGCCTCCCAAAGTGCTGGGATTACAGGCGAGAGCAACCGCACTTGTCCCTAAAACAGATTCTTACTTGATTGATTTCTGAGTTCCAAAGGGAAATACAAAAGTCAAAATTGAGAGAAAGTAAAAGTGGAGTAAGGTTTCAGAAGGCTGTGATTGGTGTTGGAGAAACATTGCTAGGGCATAAAGCTGGGATAATAAAATCTGAGAAATCCCACAGTGTTTATCTACAGGTGGAAATCATATTCCACATGTCGGCGGAGTCAGGGATCCCTGTGTTTTAAAATCAGTGAGGGAATTGAATATCTGGACTTGTGTCAATTCACATACAAAACCCAGTGCTTTTGATGCTCTCATTCATAAGATATCTGTGTTCCTTCTTTGTCAGAAACCACAGTCATAGGCTTCCTAATTTTGACCATGGGAAAAGAGGAGAGGCCTCTGTGTGTTTGTGACTGTTGGTCAGGCTGTGGTGCAGGTGGTGTCACCCTTCAGTGAAGGTCTGGCTTTTCATCACAGGTTGGTCTGAAAATTATGTACAAGGCTGGTGTCTCACGTGTTCTTTCTCCAACCTCAGCTTTTCTTAGTGCCTGAAGCGTCTGCAAGTGGAAATCCAGAAGAAGACAGAGAGAAACTGAGTTCTTGACAATGCATTCACTAGTGAGTGGGGGATGGCTCTTTCTACTGAAATTATACCCATATTGCTGGCAAATAGGCAGTTTTCTCCAGTTTGCATGGGTGTTTCATTTTTATTCTTTTTTTGTTTGTTTTTATGATGCAAAATCCACCCAGCCTGGGTGTTCCAAATGCAATCAGGAGACTTTCAGGTATCTGGCCTCCAATTAAGTTTTCTCAGGACTCTAGGTTGGGTATCATGTGTCAATGATTCCTAAATTATCAATATAATTTCTAATATTACACTACTTTATTCCAGCCCCTATGCAGGCTATTTACAAGAAATGACATGGAGGTCTCATTTATGTATTTCTTTTTCTTCTATCCATCCTATAACCTCATAGGGAAATAATTGACCCATTAACTGTCCCGTTGGCTGACATAGACTTAGGATTGTGATGAATGCAGGCAATAGAGATGCGTGAAGAGCAGAAGATCACAGCCCAATAATGAGGCTGATGTTCTAGCAGCTGAGTTCAATAAATCCCGTGTGATAGGCCTTGGGCAAGAGCTACACAGTGTTGAGGAAAAAGGAGAGTTTGATAAAATATATTTATGCTTTTAAAAACTTTGCAAAAGGACAACTAAAGAAGTCATTATTATTCTTATCCCCATTCGTTTTGCCTTTTGATAATTAACATTTTTGCCTTCTGGTAACTGAAAGTAACATATAAGAAATACAATTACTTAATTATGGTTGCACACTCAGGAGAAGGAATATAGTAGATATAGTACAATTTAGGGTTCTGTGGAAATGCTCTATAAGGGCTGGTTAGAAAAAAACAAAACAGTAAAGAGGCCTTTTTATCCTTGAAAGAGCCAAGTGACAAGGTAAAGTTAAAAGAGAGGCAGTGATAACTGATGTTTGGGTTGATCAGAGAAAGTTGAGAACAGGAGGCTTCATATCACAGGAATCATCAGACTAAGACTTCCTCAGTATAGCAGCCTCAGCGGTCTTGTCTTGTGCGGCTGGACTGTCTTTAAGCCTTGTCATGAACACCTGAATTGCATAACATTAGAGTGACTATATGTATGAATTGAATCCTATATTCTGTGTAAAACTTGTTCAGTTCTGAAGAATGCTGGAGTCTGGTTCATCACTTTCTAACTTTTTAATGAATAAGGGACCAATGACCTGTATTTAATAAATATTTGCTAGATAGGAAACATGTTTTCTATTACTTCTTTAGATTATTCAAAACACACAATAGGTCTTTTAACCATTTGATTGGTGAGAAACCTGTGTTTTATCTAGAGAAATAATTCATTTAATCACGGTCGTGTTTAAAAAGTAGTAAATCATGGTTATTTGCCTTGTGACAAATCTGTAATTTACTTGAAATTCATGGTAAATTTGTTTTATTTATGAAGGTTCAAGTGAAAATTTTATAATCAGTTATGTACAGGTGATTAACACATTACTAAAAAATATCTGGGCTATACTATGCCACATCTCATGCTATATTTCTTCATAGGAAAGTTTAATGGAGTAAGAGTGGGTATGTCTCTGTGAGTGAATTTGAAAGGCAGATACCAGCTTAGTATTGAGAATGAACTGGCTGGAACCTAAAACACTGAGTGTTTTGCATACCCAGCTCCTACCTATGTCATTTCAGCCTTCCTCCTCTGGACATTAAAAGGGATTCTCTGTCTAAACTAAAATGTCTGTGATGTTTTAGAACAAAGTGACTTTTGAAGATGTAGCTATTGACTTCACCCAGGAAGAGTGGGCCATGATGGACACATCCAAGAGAAAACTGTACAGAGATGTAATGCTGGAAAACGTGTGTCACCTGGTGTCCCTCGGTGAGTCCCTCAACATTCACATATGTATGTAGACACACATTGACTCATTCATTCAATAAGTGTTGGAACAGCTTCCCCATATCTCACTCTAATCTCTTCTCTGATTCTCTCACAGATCTTATCTGAAAAAAGTTTGAGCTCTCTAAATCTGTCTAAAGAAATATCTTTATTTGATTTGATTTTATTTTGTTTTATTTAGCGTGTCACGCAATTAGAATGTAATCTTGACAGGGATTTCATGGTTTCCTTGGTACTCAGTCTCTAATACTCAGAACAGACCTAGGAACTTAATGAATATTTTCAATGTATTAAATTAAATATTTTCTAAATAACTCTTCTGCTTCAGTCGCTATGCTTAGGCTGAGACCAATTAGTGAAAACAATAGCAATATCTTTTCTGTATAGAACACCAATTATTTTTGTAAATCGAATGTTTTTTTTGTTCTGCATGAGAATAATAATAAACATACTGTGCAGAGGTTTAATTAATCTCTTTCTGAAAAGACTGTGTATTATGCATTGTGTCTTGGAACTTAGGCATGGACTCAGCATTCATAGGTCCTGACTGTTTTGAATTTCCTTTTCCTGATGGACCTTTTGTTTGGATTTATTTTCTAGTCTCACGTTGGGTCAGAAAAATCCTGGGGAGTTTTCTGTGTTCTAGGTCTTGTGGCCTGAGCTGACCTTCACTGTTTTTATTCTTCCTCAGTAGCCTGCCTTACAGTTGGTGATAATGCACATTTATTGACAGTGAACTCAAAACACATGTACTGTTTCCACTAACAGTGTACAGAGAAGCAAATCCTATATAACTTTGCAGCTGGAGCAAGGAAAAGAGCTCTGGTGGGAAGGAAGAGGATTTCTCCAAGGCCAGAATCTGGGTAAGGAACAAGGTCCTGTGCTCTAACAGGAGGAAGTGCTTTGTCAATGAATAATATCAGTCAAATATTAATTAGCAGTTTTATTAAATGAGTGGTAATTTCTAAAATGTAGGTTAAGCTACTGGAGCAGAATTCCTTAGATGTTATTATCATTTTGTTCATATGTCAGATGCTACTCTTGTGTCCTCTTGCCTTTTCTTTTACTTTCGGGAAAAGGATAATTCATGTACCTGTTGGGGTTAAACTGTCACATGCTGACTCTTTTCCCGATACCCCTGTGAAGACTATCCCTCTATTTACCTGCCTGATATCTCATCTCCATTTTATCTCTTTTCACATTTTAATTTTAAAGCACTTTTCTAATTGCTGACGCTGTACAATCTGTTTCTTCTATTGAAGTATTTTCTTCATTTGACACATTTGCCACATCTAAGTGTCAATTTTCGAAAAAAAGTAAAAGGGCCTTGGGGTTTTTCAAACAATTTTATTACCATAATACCAAGGTAACAATTTATTTTTCAATTATTTCAGACAAGGAAAGTGCCCTTCAGAAAAAACACACGATATTCATGCATCCTATCAGAAAAGACGCATCCACCGGTATGACAATGGTGAGTTTTATAGCTGTGTACACCAGTCATCTAAGTTAAAGACCTGGTAATGGGTTAAGTTAGTAATGACGCACAGTCACCTGAGCGTAATTAGGCTGGCATTAAGTGCTTTCAAAGCAAAAAAAAATTTGATAGTTTGAATTCAGTGAATAAAGTGACCTGTGTTCTAAACCATAACATGAGATCTTTAAAATAGAACAAGTGCATATACATTGCTCATGTTCAGACTTTGAAAGATATTGATATCATCACAATCAATGGAATAACTCTGCAGTTGGGATCTTACAAAAGAGAAAATATCTGTGTCTGCAGGAGACAATGTGTACGCAAGTGTCAATCGAGAAAAGTGACGAGACAAGTCCCAATCATTTTAGGAGATTTATTTGCCAGAGTTAAGGACATGTACCTGGGGGACAGGTGTATACCTTTCTCCAAAGATGATTTTCTCTAAATTTAAAGGGGGAAAGGGTGGGATATTGAGAAGTACACAATTTTCATGTAAAAGGTGCGTAGAAAAAAATATTCATGCATTTTTCTGGCTCAGTGAATCTGGATTTTTTTTACATAAGATGACATAAACAAATGAGGCAGAGGAATAATGCAAGAGAGCTGCATTTTATATAAGACAACATAGGCAAAATGGGGCAGGGAAACAATCGGATATGCATTTGTGTCTGGTGAACTGGGGATGACTGCGCCTATAAAGACAAGCTGTCAGTTTGCATTGCCATGGTGTAACTTTAACAGCTCATGAGGAATTTCCTTGTGGGCAAAATATGGGGGAGGCATGTAGCTTTTCATCTTGTAGCCATACTATTTAGGAACCAGAAGGAGGAGGCAGGTTTGTGTGACCCTGTTCCCAGCTCGATTTTTCCCTTTGGTTCAATGAGTTTGGGGTGCCAAAATTTAATTTCCTTTCACACAAGTGACATTGGAAAGATTTTAACTGGGCTCTACCACTGAATAGTTGGTCTAGAATTCAAAGGTGGTGAAATGAATGTAAAGATGTATGTTGGTAAATCATTAAGAGCTTTTAATCTTTGTCCCTAAAGGAGAACTCTCTCATTCTGGAGGATCCCTTTGAATGTAATGATTTGGAAGAAGATTGCACTCACAGTTCCACAATGACTCAGCGTTTGTTAACTCAGAGTAGAAAGAAACCCTACATCAGCAAACAGTGTGGAAAATCCCTTAGTAATCAGTTGTTCCCTAAACCACATAAACAAATTCATACTAAAGGTAAATCATATCAATGTAATATATGTGAAAAGGCCTATACTAATTACTTTCACCTTAGATGGCACATGACTCACACTGGAGAGAGGCCATATGCATGTCATCTATGTGGAAAATCCTTCACTCAGTGTTCTCACCTTAGAAGACATGAGAAAACTCACACGGGAGAGAGACCGTATAAGTGTCATCAGTGTGGGAAAGGCTTTATTCAAACCTTTAATCTTCGAAGACATGAGAGAACTCACCTTGGATAAAAGCGTTATGAATGTGATAAAAGTGGGAAGGTCTTCAGTCAAACCTCTGGCTTTAGAGGACACACAAGAATTCACACTGAAGAGAAACCACATGCTTGTCTTCTATGTGGGAAAGCCTTCAGTCTATCTTCTGACCTTAGATGATATGAGAGAACACGCACTGGAGAAAAGCCATATGAATGCCATTTATGTGGGAAAGCCTTCAGTCAGTGTACTAATCTTAAATAACATCAGAAAATTCACCCTGGAGAGAAAATGATAAATGTCTTCAGAACATATTCTGACTTTAGATGACATGGTGTTAGGAATGACGAATGTAAGGAATATGGAAGAGACTTCAGCTGCAGATGTAACATCTAAACATGCCAAAGGACTCACATTTTGAAGAATTACTATAATCAACATGGACGTTACTTCAGTTACCTTTATTCTTCAGTCCACATCAATAAATTCATATGGAAGAGAAATGGTATGACGTATATGTACCAAAGGCTTGTTAGTGATCTGATCATAAATGACATGAGAGAGCTGAAACTGTCAACATAATAAACTAAAAGTCTTCAGCAACAGTTTTAATAACTTAAAACGTGTGGGACTTTCAGGTAGAGAATCTCTAGCTCTGCGTTCAGTGTGAAAATGTTTTTATGTGCAATTTGTTGTCAAATAACGTAAGAAAACTTTACTTGGATGAACCCTTTATTTGTATTTTCTGTGAATAAACATTCAGCCAAGCACTAGGCTTGATGTTCACAAGAAAACACAGTGATAAAATGCTGCTAAAATGGAAAATAAGAGAGGAAATCCTTTATAAGCTAAATAAGAAGGGAAAGTCTTTCCAAGGGCAATGAATTCTCTTGGAATACCAAACACTTCTTACTGGAGAAGTTATGCCTTGAAAAATCAAGAGAAATCCTTTCTTCACAGAGTAACGCTTGTGGCACATGTGAGATTTCACACTGGACAAAACACGGTTAGCATCTTGAAAGGAGAAGATTCTTTAGGGGTAATTCATTTCTTAGTTAACATTAAGTTTCTCACATTGAGGAGCTATTAAAATTGAAAATCACCATGGAGAAACCTGATAGGTTTCTCATCAGAAAAGTGAGTCAAGAAGGTGGACCTCTAGAAAAAACTCTTAACACATAGTTTGGCAAAATAATTCAGAAATTTGAGAAAATGTCTATTCATAAAAATGCAGCACATAAACGTATAATAGCAAAGTGACCTGGGCATAAATTGAATGCAGAATTATATATGAAATCTCATTAAACATTTCCAAAATATCAATACTTACAAATATTCAAAGAATACAATCGGTTGTTGGAAAAACTTAGTGTGTTGGTAAAGTCCTTCTTTCATTTATGCAGCCCTAACAAATTGATTTGCATCTGCACTCCTCGGATTATGGGTCGAGATTCTACCCCAACTTCTGAGTCTCCCCAGTCTTCAACGGCTCTTTCCTCACAGCTCACCTCCCTTTATTTCCATGTCCACTAAAACCACTTGTTTCCATCCAACCCTGGAACTGACACATCAGGGATCTTCAGCCCCACTTGCCAGATTTCTCAGTGTGTCATTGCATAGATTTAGCAAGGAAACGGAGGCTGGATCAAAGACACCCAGTATATGCATTTGGGTGTCCCCAGCCTTTGCCTCTGTCTCTGAGTAGTTACCTGGGATCAGAGAATAAGGCAGCCCTGCTCTTCTATCCCTCAGAAATCTCTTGAAATTTTGTCCCTGAAGCCTCTCTAAGTGGAGGTAGCAGTTCATCTCATGACACCCCAGAGTTTACTCAGGTAAGTCCTGAGTTATTACACAGAGACAGACACAGCTGTGTTCCTTTTACTTCTGTCCAGAAGGTAAAACACCAGCATGCTAAAACAGCCGAACCTGTCAGCCACCATGCAAGCCTTTCCTATATTTGATTCAATGTACTTTTCCAGAAGCAAAATGAAAGTTCTCACAGACGGGGCCTCCTCTGCCTTGTCCTCAGAATTGGAAAATGTATTGTCCATCAAGGAGCCTCAGTACTGAAGCTAAAACTCAAGAGAAAACGTTTCCTGAATAATAAGTGGGATGATGACTTGAAATCTTGCAAAACAGGCACAATCTTAATACGATAGGCCTTACTAAGGCTAAATGGCCTTATCCATGGTTGAAATTGACACATCATTATATTTAAAAATCTCCACAAGTGATTGATTTTACTCAGCAGCCAGGGTTTATGTCAAGTGTGAGGATAACGAGCAAGAAATTCGAGCCCTTGGCAAACTGGTTGGAGAGGCAAGGATCGTGTCCAGGTAGAGCTCATAACATTATTTATTGTTTAATCTATTTAATTAAATATGTAATTTACCCTCAAACTGTGGCTGACATTCTATGTAGTCCTGAGCCACATTAAGATGTACTATTTGTGCTGTGAAATTCTACGGGATTTGACAAATGCATGGTGGCAATTCTCCAGCATTAAAGCATAACACAGAATGCTTCTCTTATTCAAGCTCTTCTTCCCTTCACATAGAGGGAATCAATCGACTTTTCTATACTAACTTTCGAATTTGTTTCTTTATTCCCATCTTCTTTAATTAAAGCACAAGATATCGTACTCAATTTCCATTTGATCTTCCAAAAGAAAGGTACTGAATAATCCATACCTGAATTTCATTGATTCAGACTCAGGTCCACCGCTAAGCAGTAAAGGCCAAACGTCCTGTGCTGCCACCTCATGGCCGGCAAAGGGCAATGAAACCCATCGGTCCGGCCATGCAGGGCGCATGCGCGGTCTGCTTGCCGCGGCGAGCCGGGTCTCCAGGGAGGACCTGAGTTTTCTTTACCCAGGGTGAGGAAGGCGCCGCCGCCCTGGCTTTGGGGCTGGGGCCTCTGGGGAGGTTCCGGGTGGGGGCGTTGAAGAGGCAGCTCTTTTTGCAAGGCCTAAGATGGCGGGCCTTGCACAGGCCGCGCTGTTCCGCGCCCTCAGGGCGTCAGTATCCCGTTGGGGCAGGATGCCCCCGCTGGGCCCGGAGCATCCTTGGCGCTGCCCTCGTAGAGCCGCGCTGAGGTTGAGGTGGCGCGGGGGGCCCGGGCTCCGCGAGGAGCGGCAGCAGCGAGGGCTGGAGGACCCGGGCTCCGGGGCTCCGGGGCGTCTGGCCTGGGTGGGACTGAGCCCATCCAGGGACTGGGACTCCCGAGTTTTGGTGCGGGTGGATCCTGGGCAGTCTCAGGACCAAGTCCCTCTCCTTCGACCAAGGAGCGCCCAGAGGCCGGCGGGAGCTCCAGGTTCACCTCCTCCTCCTTCAGGTGTTTACTTTTCCTTTATTTCTGGAAGGCCAGAAATTGGCGCCATCCTTCACATCGGTGAATCGGGACCCTAACACCCATTACCTCAGGTTTATTGTTATTGCTATTAACAGTGTTGGTGGCATTATCACTAAGATCATCATTGTTGTTATTGTCATTCATGATTATTAGCAGGTGTGTTCATCATTTTGTCTCACTATGCTTTTTTTTTTTTTTTTTTTTTTTTGTGATTGGGTTTGTATGACGTTGAATTGAACTTCTCTAATCTTGACTAGTGTTGTCAGATTCCTGAAGAGCATTCCGGAGGACAGCCCCTGCCTTTAGTGCAGCCACAGAATTTCGTGGGCACAGGAGAGCACCTAGAATATTCCCCTTTCATTGCACAGCAGCTTTGGGAAATGGTGGCTGCCTGGCTCTGAGATGAGGTGGAAAAGACCGGATACTGGGGCAAGTGATATCACCTCCACTGGTGTTCTTATGAAGCCAAGTGCACTGTCTCCCACGTAGACTTAGAATAAAATCTGATGGCTCTAAAAGGCCATGTTTGCCCTTCCTGGACTTCCTGGGAGCCTTTAAATCTTGTGTGGTTCCTAGAGTGGTTAGGTTGCCATATCTGTGCCTCGTATGGCAGCACCAGTCTTTTCTGGGCCAACAAGGGCACTTAGAATGTTTCCAGAAGCTCAGGCATGCTGTCTCTGTTCCACCCTTCTGTTCAATGGCAATTCAATGGGTCCCTGGCTGACATAGAACATCCTGCAGAGGGATGGGCTTGGGTGACTTCCTGGCCAGCCTTTCCAGGCAGTTATCTTTGAGAAACTTGAAGAGACTCACAGAAGCCATTCACTGGTATTTCATGACTGCAAGTGGGGTTTCTGGTTCCTTGAGTTTACTTAGAATATTTGAATGGCTCTGAATGGCCAAGAAACCCTCTCTGGTCTTGGAAGCTGCCAAAAGCTATTACTGGGCCTTGGAAGAGTCTTTAAAATTTTTCCAGGTACAGCTGAGAATAGGAAACTTTTCCAGGTCTAGCCCAAGCAGCTCAGGTCGAGTCCTGAAAAACTGGTGGGTATTGGGGGAGCTCATCTTATGAAAGAGCAATTGGTGGCAAAGCTGGGTCTCCAGGACAGCTGTGTGTGTATATGTCTGCAGAGCATGCCTTGTGGTCATCTTTAGTAACTGAACACCATTTGTGAATGGATAAACTATATTCCTTGCTGTACAATAATGAAAAATCCATACTAACAATGGTACTAATAAAAATATTGATGAATATTAACAGGAATGATGATCATCATGATACTAGTACTAGTGGTTATAATACTGATAATAATACTAACCCTATGGACTTGGGACATACAAGTTTTCCCTAAGTGGATAATAGGCATAAATATTTGGTGGTGTAGGGTTATTTCAAGTCCCAGAAAGCAAGGATGAACATCTAGAACGAGAAGAAAAACAATCTGGAGGTTGGCATGTGCACACCTGGGGACTCCTGTGTTAACTTCTGCTGTTTCAGCCTAAGAGGGAATGTTAATATAACCCTGGTCCTGCAACACCATGCTGACCAACACCTACCAGCTTTCAGGAGATAAGATAGCTGCTGATGGGGCAGGGATCCAGAGAAGATACGTGTCCAGACCCGTACATTTGCCCAGCGGCAGAGTTCATGACAAGCAAAAAACCCCAGGACAATGTCATTCCCAGCCACCTGACTGTCATCTGCTCTTTCATGGTCCCTCTCTACTGGTACCTCTAGGCACTGGCATGTCCTCCAGAGGCGTAGGAGGGCATCATACTCTGTACTCTCCCACCTGCCGGAGGCAAGAAAGATGGAAAGAGCTAAATACCACGGCTTCTGGGTTCTTTTTGGTGGGCATGGTATATTTTGCATTTGCTTTACTAATGGTGGAACCCAGTCAGTGGTTTGCAATACAGCTCTGGATGACTCTGGACACCTGTAGAGATTTTGACAATTTCCAGAAGGTCACAAGTTCTTGGAGGACTTTTTCACGAGTTCTTTGACTGAAAAAGTGGCTCAAAGAACTACTGTACTGACTTAGAAAATGTTGCAGAGGCTGGGCGCGGTGGCTCATGCCTGTAATACCAGCACTTTGGCAGGCCAAGGCGGGCAGATTTCGAGGTCAGGAGTTTGAGACCAGCCTGAAACCCCGTCTCTACTAAAAATTCAAAAATTAGGCAGGCGTGGTGGCATGCACCTGTAACCCAGCTACTCAGGAGGCTGAGGCGGGAGAATCGCTTGAACCTGGGAGTCGGAGGTTGCAGTGAGCCAAGATTGTGCCACTGGACTCCAGCCTGGGTGTCAGTGTGAGACTCTGTCGCAAAAAAAAAAAAAAAAAAAAAAAGAAGAAGAAGAAGAAGAAAAGGAAAATGTTGCAGAGACTCTGGTGAACAGGTAGTCCCTCTCCTGCCACTCCAGGTAAAAGTTTCTTGGCCACAAACCTGATTTAGCAGTATCTCTTCATCTTAGGTGAGTAACAGAAAGCCATTCATGACCTATCCAAGCATGGAGGGGGAATTTGACTTAGAAAACTTTTAGGTGGACTAGTTGGTGAAAGAAAGTGCATTCTAGGGCTCACAGGCCTACACATAGAATTCCTAGCACATAAAGCATATGTATGAATTCTTTCTGAGCCCATGGCAAGACCAGGGTGCACTTCATCCATCTCCTATGCTGGTATGAATAGGCACTTGCCCGAAAAAGAAAAGAATAAGTCAGGAAGCCCATTCTTCTACAGGACACCAGCTGGTACAGTAGGAGTCTTGGGGTTGCTGTGGTATGTATGTTTTCAGGTTGTCTTTTAATCATCTTCAGCAAATTCAACAGTCTTCAGAACATAAACAAAATTATTCAACATTGCCTAATAACTACCACAAATCTATCCATGATAAAGAACTGTACCCACATAATAATAACATTAATAGCAATCACAATGGTGTGATATAAATGTCATTTTAATGAAGAGAATAATAAAAAAGCAGATATTTAAGAGCATATTCCTATAAGCCTGTGACATTGTTCCCATATGAGCCCTCATGTTATTGATTACAGGGAGAGGCTTGGGGCTGCATCTTGAAATATCTTCTGTGATGGCAAAGAAGAGTGGCAGTAGGGAGAATAATTCTGAGCCACACGAGGGCTTGGGCAAAAGTGGAGATGCCTGTGCCACGTGGAAATACATTACAAATGGACTATGGAAAAGGGTCTGGCCAGAGTCCTGCCTGACACAGGTCATACAAAAGCTTTCAGTAGTTCGCCCCAAGAAATGGCTGGTCCAGGCTGTAGACGAGAAGCACTGGGCAGACAGATCCACACCCGCTTCCTGAGTCTCAGAAGTCTGGTGTGCATCGAACATTAAGCCCCCAAGCCTACTGAGACTTCACCTCCTGGCTGGTCTTCTACCATCTGATTCTTGAGCCCCATCACGTAAGTGCCATCTCCATACTGGAATTGCTGACAATGTCTGATGGAGGGTTTCACCCTGGGTACTCAGTACCAGCAATGGATGAAATACCAGAAGGGAGGCTCCAGGGCTTCCATAGAAGACACATTCTAAAGTTGCTCGGGTGATCAAATGATCATCTCATAGATTTTCAGCAGAACTACAGCATTTTGTGAATACCTGAGTGAATGCAGAAAGTATCCAGACGCATGGGCATTCTAGGAAGCTCCCTGTGTAAATCAAACACAAGGAATATCTACTTCTGGGTTCAAAAGCTAACTTAGATAATAAAAAAAGTGAGATGCTGGCAGAAGGCAAATAACTCCACTTCAGTTCCTGAGAGAAAAATGGTTCTGTAACCTCTGAGTTTATTTAGAAAAAGTTTGGAGCCTCAGGAAGACCAAGTATATCATTCCTGATGTTTCCAGGGCAGATTGGACTGCTTAGGCCTCTGGGACTATTCTAAGTCCTCTCAGGTTTCCATGGGAAACTGTAACTCTACTCCTAGAGCTCACACCACCCCCGAGCAAGCTCATTGTTTTCTAAATATTCCAAGGAAGTCCATCCAGGGTATGCCTGTATTGGTGAGTTTCACCTTGGACTGGCAGGAGAACTCTGAGAATGATACATCCTGACTTCACTTGATAAAGGTAGGGGAGCCACGAAGTCCAGATCTGGAGAGCACCTGAAACACCAGATGGCAGAAGGACAGTAAGGAGGTGAAGTCAGCTATGGAGTTGGAGCTTCATGTTTAATGCATGTAGGATTCTGAGTTCCAGGACTGATGGGCTGGTGGGGATGAGATACATGTCTTCTTTGCAGGGAGCCAGGCCAAACCAGCCATCTGGTTGCACTACTGAAAGCTTTTGTGTGCCCAGTGGTAGGCAAGACACAAGCCAAACTCTCTTCACCTCTGGCTGGTAGTCCTTGACTAGAGAGGTTTGCACACAAGTGGTCCTATTAGCCCATGCTCTCCTGTGGCTTGCTTTCCTTTCACCTGTTTCTCATGTTTGCCGTCATGGAACACATTTCATAGTGAAATTCTTTGACCCTGACTCCGAATTACACAAGGAGGACCCAATTTGTGAACTTTTCATATATTTAGGAGAATCTCCACATTGATTTTTGTATCCTTATGTTCATATTGTCACCAGTATTAAAATTCTTACTATTTAGGTCATTGCGTTCACTATCATAATTATTAAATATTTTTCATTTATCATTTATTTTTATTGGTTAATTTTTGTGGCAGCTGTTATATAACAATCACTAGAGTTTCTCTATTCATGAAAGATGTCCACGTTAATGGAGGTAACTAGGAGTGTTACTTTACAGGTATGTAAACACAGATAATCTTGGCTGAACTGTGGCTATATTGTCTGGTGTCCCTTTGAAGGTGAAGCCTCTTGTTTTATTCTAAGTGACCTCTGAAGACAGAAACTGTCTCATAATTGCAGGGACGACTTGAGAAGGCATCCTGAGCCTACGCAGAAATGCAGAAGCACTTCCATGATCTAAGCAACCTATGTGAAGACCTGAAAGCCAAAGCAAAGCTGTCCAACAAAAAGTTTTCCTAGTAACACTGGAGGTCCATCAGTCACTCCTCCTGGTCTGGAAATGCCAGAAATGTCCTCCATGGTTCTTGTGAGGGTCCAGATCTTTTCAAAATCACCTCAGGAGCCACAAAACCACTCCATCCTACCTGAAATTGCAGAATGACTCTTCTTTTGACCAGAGTCTCAAAAACATATTCATTGATAGTTTTGATTCCTGGGAGCCGCCATTGCTTGCAAAAGATGTGCCAGAGACTAGACATTTTCTGTCTCCTCACTTGTCCGGGGAAGACTGAAGTTTTTCTGAAACCCAGAAATGGGAATCTGACCCTCTGAGCAGCCCCAGGATTTTCTAAGTCTTCCAAGCAGAGTGGAAGTTCTGGTGAGGACCCATTGTACCTCCGATGGTCTGGAATCACATAGGATGATGCGTTTAAACAACTCTATGTGGAGATATATTTTCTGAGATATTCCAAGGAGGAGGGACACAACTGGACCAGATGTTAAAAGGGCAGCTGAGCATTAAGTGCCTATGTAGTGTTTGCAGCTTAATGTCCCATGCAGAAGGGGACTCTGGGCTCTTGTGTTAGAATTCAGTGTAATTCTGGGGTCCTGCTTTTCTTCCAGGAAATCCCACTTCCATCTGGATGTCTGAAAGCCACTGAGTGTCCTGCAGCAGGTGAACTGTGGCCAGAGCCCAAGGATGAAGGGGGCTCCTTCCGTCTGTGACTGTGAAGAGGAAACCTGAGGTATAGCAGACCCAGGCCCCAGAAGGATGGAAAAAATGAGGTAGGGAGTGAGGGGACCTCAGAGGAAGACTGAGGTCTGCAGAATCCCAGGGTCAAGGAGACAGTGCGGTGTCGTGGTGGTGTCCTTGATATTCGAAGAGGGGCGATAATCCATCTCCTGAGTAAAAGCTTCATATGGGGTGAGGAGGGGAGAAGTAAACAGAGAGGAAGCAGGGAAGGCCAAGACAGCGACCAGCCTTAGAGCAATTTTAACCAGAAATGGACACAGACCCTGGACCCCATCGCGGGGTTGCAGGCCAAGGACCGTCTCTAGGCGATGCACAGCTCCCTTGTGGGGTTAGTGGGAGTAGGCATTGTGACGTCTGCAGGGGTGTGGAAGGCTGGGCGACGGGAGCAGCTTACTGGGCTGGACCAGAAATACTGAACTTCTTTTCCATCAGTGAAATCCACTTCTGGGTCAGAAAATACTGCAAGTTCTGGAGGGGCAGGGCCTAGGAGGAGGTCAGGGCCTGGGCCTTCCTGGTTTGACCCCCCTACCCCCTGTGTTTCTGGGTCTGTCCTCACTTCCACCCAGCGGATCTTGAGTATCCTCCTTTGAGTCCCCACGAGTGTGTTGTGTGCAGTGGGGCCAGGCTGCTTCATCCACTGCACGTTAAATGTTTCCAATACTTTCTGGCCAAAGTTTAGAGTTGCCAGACCACTGACTTTGAATGTTGACCTGGTTCCTTTTGAACAGAGTAAAATCTATTGAAGTTTAAGGTCACCTCTTTTCATGGATGGTGAAGAGGCAGGCTGTTCAGGCACAACTGCCTTCAGGTCTGGAGGGCGGCGGAGGTCACTGTGGGTGGTGGGTGAATCCGGAACCTCTGTGGCTCTAGACTTTCAAATATTTCATTTTTTCTTTTGTAGTTTTTGTTTGTTGCTTGCTTTTTTTACAATGGGAACTGGAATGTAAGATGCCAAACTAGCCTGTGGGGGACATGGATTTTCACAACAGTAACCACAGAATGTAGTTTCCATTTCTATTCCCTGTTCATGTGGGAGGCAGAGAAGGAAATCAGGTGCTCAGTTCTAGGGACATCACAGGACTAGGACATGTACAGTGAGGGTGGAAGGCAGAGGCATTGCTTTAGGAGAATAAAATTACTGCATGCACACACATATGTATGTATATGGATGCATGTACACAAATATGCATATTTATAGATTCTGTTCTCCCTCTCTCTATATAATTTTCTTTATTTCACACTTGATATGTTTTTTTATTATACTTTGTGTTCTAGGGCACATGTGCACAATGTGTAGGTTTGTTACCTATGTATACATGTGCCATGTTTGTGTGATGCACCCATTAACTCGGCATTTGCATTAGGTATACCTCCTAATGCTATACCTTCCCCCTCCCCCCACCCTACATCAGGCCCCAGTGTGTGATGTTCCCCTTACTGTGTCCAAGTGATCTCATTGTTCAGTTACCACTTATGAGTGAGAACATGCGGTGTTTGGTTTTCTGTTCTTGTGATAGTTTGCTGAGAATGATGGTTTCCAGCTACATCCATGTCCCTACAAAGGACTCAAATTCATCCTTTTTTTACGGCTGCATAGTATTCCATGGTGTATATGTGCCACATTTTCTTAATCCAGTCTGTCATTATGGACATTTGGGTTGGTTCCAAGTCTTTGCTATTGTGAATAGTGCTGCAGTAAACATACATGAGCATGTGTCTTTACAGCAGCATGATTTATAATCCTTTAGGGATATACCCAGTAATAGGATGGCTGGGTCAAATGGTATTTCATGTTCTGCATCCTTGAGGAATCGCCACACTGTCTTCCACAGTGGTTGAACTAGTTTACAGTCCCACCAACAGTGTAAAAGTGTTCCTATTTCTCCACATCCTCTCCAGCACCTGTTGTTTCCTGACTTTTTAATGATTGCCATTCTAACTGGTGTGAGGTGGTATCTTATTGTGGTTTTGATTTGCATTTCTCTGATGGCTAGTGATGATGAGCATTTTTTCATGTGTCTGTTGGCTGCATAAATGTCTTCTTTTGAGAAGTGTCCATTCTTATCCTTTGCCCACTTTTGGATGGGGTTGTTTGTTTTTTTCTTGTAAATTTGTTTGAGTTCTTTGTAGGTTCTGGATATTATCTGTAGGTTGCCTGTTCACTCTGATGGTAGTTTCTTTTGCTGTGCAGAAGCTCTTTAGTTTAATTAGATCCCATTTGTCTATTTTGGCTTTTGTTGCCATTGCTTTTGGTGTTGTAGACATGAAGTCCTTGCCCATGCCTATGTCCTGAATGGTATTGCCTAGGTTTTCTTCTAGGGTTTTTATGGCTTTAGGTCTAACATTTAAGTCTCTAATCCCTCTTGAATTAATTTTTGTGTAAGGAGTAAGGAAGGGATCCAGTTTCAGCTTTTTATTTATGGCTAGCCAGTTTTCCCAGCAGCATTTATTAAATAGGGAATACTTTCCCCATTTCTTATTTTTGTCAGGTTTGTCAAAGATCAGATGGTTGTAGAAGTGTGGTATTATTTCTGAAGGCTTTGTTCTGTTCCATTGGTCTATAGCTCTGTTTTCAAAACAGTACCGTGCTGTTTTGGTTACTGTAGCCTTGCTGTATAGTTTTAAGTCAGGTAGTGTGATGCCTCCAGCTTTGTTCTTTTGACTTAGGATTGTCTTGACAATGCGGGCTCTTTTTTGGTTCCATATGAACTTTAAAGTGGTTTTTTTCCAATTCTGTAAAGGAAGTCATTGGTAGCTTAATGGGGATGGCATTGAATCTATAAATTACCTTGGGCAGTATGGCCATTTTCACAATATTGATTCTTTCTGTTCATGAGCATGGAATGTTCTTCCATTTGTTTGTGTCCTCCTTTATTTCATTGAGCAGTGGTTTGTAGTTCTCCTTGAAGAGGTCCTTCACATCTGTTGTAAGTTGGATTCCTGGGTATTTTATTCTCTTTGAAGCAATTGTTAATGGGAGTTCATTCATGATTTGGCTCTCTGTTTGTCTGTTGTTGGTGTATAAGAATGCTTGTGATTTTTGCACATTAATTTTGTATCCTGAGACTTTGCTAAAGTTGCTTATCAGTTTGAGGAGATTTTGGGCTGAGACGATGGGCTTTTCTAAATAGACAAGCATGTTATCTGCAAACAGGGACAGTTTGACTTCTTCTTTTCCTAATCAAATACCCTTTATTTCTTTCTCTTGCCTGATTGCCATGGCCAGAACTTCCAACACTATGTTGAATAGGAGTGGTGAGAGAGGGCATCCCTGTCTTGTGCCAGTTTTTAAGGGGAATGCTTCCAGTTTCTGCCCATTCAGTATGATACTGGCTGTGGGTTTGTCATGAATAGCTCTTATTATTTTGAGATACGTTCCATCAATACTGAATTTATTGAGAGTTTTTAGCATGAAGGGTTGTTGAATTTTGTCAAAGACCTTTTCTGCATCTATTGAGATAATCATGTGGTTTTTGTCTTTGGTTCTGTTTATATGTTGGATTACGTTTATTGATTCGAGTATGTTGTACCAGCCTTGCATCCCAGGGATGAAGCCCACTTGATCATGGTGGATAAGCTTTTGGATGTGCTGCTGGATTCGGTTAGCCAGTATTTTATTGAGGATTTTTGTGTCAATGTTCATCAGGCATATTGGTCTAAAATTCTCTTGCTTTGGTGTGTCTCTGCCAGGCTTTGGTATCAGGATGATACTGGCCTCATAAAATGAGTTAGAGAGGATTCCCTTTTTCTATTGATCGGAATAGTTTCAGAAGGAATGGTACCAGCTCCTCTTTGTACCTCTGGTAGAATTCAGCTATGAATCTTTCTGGTCCTGGACTTTTTTTGGTTAGTAGGCTATTAATTATTACCTCAATTTCAGAGCCTGCTGTTGGTCTCTTCAGGGATTCAAATTCTTCCTGGTTTAGTCTTGGCAGAGTGTATGTGTCCAGGAATGTATCCATTTCTTCTAAGTTTTCTAGTTTCTTTGCGTAGAGGTTTTTATAGTATTCTCTGATGGTAGTTTGTATTTCTGTGGGGTCGGTGGTGATATCCCCTTTATCATTTTTTATTGCATCTATTTGATTCTTCTCTCTTTTCTTCTTTATTAGTCTTGCTAGCGGTCTATCAATTTTGTTGATCTTTTCAAAAAACTAGCTTCTGGATTCTTTGATTTTTTGAAGGGTTTTTTGTGTCTCTGTCTCCTTCAGTTCTGCTCTGATCTTAGTTATTTCTTGCCTTCTGCTAGCTTTTGAATGTGTTTGCTCTTGCTTCTCTAGTTCTTTTAATTGTGATGTTAGGGTGTCAATTTTAGATCTTTCCTGCTTTCTCTTGTGAGAATTTAGTGCTATAAATTTTCCTCTACACACTGCTTTAAATGTCTCCCAGAGATTCTGGTATGTTGTATCTTTGTTCTCATTGGTTTCAAAGAACATCTTTATTTCTGCCTTCATTTCGTTATGTACCCAGTAGTCATTCAAGAGCAAGTTGTTCAGTTTCCATGTAGTTGAGTGGTTTTGATTGAGTTTCTTAATCCTGAATTCTTGTTTGATTGCACTGTGGTCTGAAAGACAGTTTGTTATAATTTCTGTTCTTTTACACTTGCTGAAGGGTGCTTTACTTCGAACTATGTGGTCAATTTTGGAATAAGTACAATGTGGTGCTGAGAAGAATGTGTGTTCTGTTGATTTGGGTTGGAGAGTTCTGTAGACGTCTATTAGGTCCGCTTGGTGCAGAGTTGAGTTCAATTCCTGGATATCCTTATTAACTTTCTGTCTCGTTGATCTGTCCAATGTTGACAGTGGGGTGTTAAATTCTCCCACTATTATTGTGTGGGAGTCTAACTCTCTTTGTAAGTCTCTAAGGCCTTGTTTTATGAATCTGGATGCTCGTGTATTGGGTGCATATATATTTAGGATAGTTAACTCTTCTTGTTGAATTGATCCTTTTATCATTATGTAATGACCTTCTTTGTCTCTTTTGATCTTTTTGGTTTAATGTCTGTATTATCAGAGACTAGGATTGTAACCCCTGCCATTTTTTTGTTTTCCATTTGCTTGGTAGATCTTCTTCCATCCCTTTATTTTGAGCCTATGTGTGTCTCTGCACGTGAGATGGGTCTCCTGAATACAGCAAACTGATGGGTCTTGACTCTTTATACAACTTGCCAGTCTGTGTCTTTTAATTGGAGCATTTAACCCATTTACATTTAAAGTTAATATTGTTATGTGTGAACTTGATCCTGTCATTATGATGTTAGTTGGTTATTTTGCTCGTTAGTTGATGCAGTTTCTTCCTAGCATCGATGGTCTTTACATGTTGGCATCTTTTTGCAATGGCTAGTACTGTTTGTTCCTTTCCATGTTTAGTACTTCCTTCAGGAACCCTTGTAGGGCAGGCCTGGTGGTGTCAGAATCTCTCAGCATTTGCTTGTCTGTAAAGGATTTTATTTCTCCTTCACTTATGAAACTTAGTTGACTGGATATGAAATTCTGGTTTGAAAATTCTTAAAGAATGTTGACAATCAGCCCCCACTCTCTTCTGGCTTGTAGAGTTTCTGCCAAGATATCTGCTGTTAGTTTGATGGGCTTCCCTTTGTGGGTAATGTAACCTTTCTCTCTGGCTGCCCTTAACATTTTTTCCTTCTTTTCAACTTTGGTGAATCTGACAATTATGTGTTTTGGAGTTGCTCTTCTTGAGGAGTATCTTTGTGGCATCCTCTGTATTTCCTGAATTTGAATGTTGGCCTGCCTTGCTGGGTTAGGGAAGTTCTCCTGGATGATATCCTGCAGAGTATTTTCCAACTTGGTTCCATTCTCCCCATCACTTTCAGGTACACCAATCAGATGTAGATTTGGTCTTTTCACATAATCCCATATTTCTTGGAGGCTTTGTTCATTTCTTTTTACTCTTTCTTCTTTAAATTTCTCTTCTTGCTTCATTTGATTCACTTGATCTTCAATCTCTGATACTCTTTCTTCCAGTTGATCAAGTCAGTTGCTGAAGATTGTGCATTTGTCATGTAGTTCCTGTGTCATGATTTTCATCTCTATCACGTCGTTTATAGACTTCTCTGCATTGGTTATTCTAGTTACCCATTCGTCAAATCTTTTTTCAAGGTTGTTAGTTTCTTTCTGCTGGGTTCATAGTTCTTCCTTTAGTTCTGAGAAGTTTGATCAACTGAAGCCTTCCTCTCTCAACTTGTCAAAGTCATTCTCCATCCAGCTTTGTTCTGTTGCTGGTGAGGAGCTGCGTTCCTTTGGATGGGGAGAGGTGCTCTGATTTTTTGAATTTTGAGCTTTTCTGCACTGCTTTTTCCCCCTCTTTGTGGTTTTATCTACCTTTGGTCTTTGATGATGTTGATGTATGGATGAGGTTTTGGTGTGGATGTCCTTTCTGTTTGTTAGTTTTCCTTCTAACAGTCAGGACCCTCAGCTTCAGGTCTGTTGGAGTTTGCTTGAGGTCCACTCCGGTAGGCTACTCCCAGTTAGGCTCTCCAGTTAGGCTACTCGGGGGTCAGGAACCCACTTGAGCAGGTAGTCTGTCAGTTCTCAGATCCCAACCTCCATGCTGGGAGAATCACTACTCTCTTCAAAGCTGTCAGACAGGGACATTTACATCTGCAGAGGTTTCTGCTGCTTTTTGTTTAGCTATGCCCTGTCCCCAGAGGTGGAGTCTACAGAGACAGGCAGGCCTCCTTGAGCTGCAGTGGGCTCCACCCAGTTCGAGCTTCCTGACTGCTTTGTTTACCTACTTAAGCCTCAGCAATGGTGGGCACCCCTCCCCCAGCCTCACTGCCGCCTTGCAGTTAGATCTCAGACTGCTGTGCTAGCAATGACAGAGGCTCTGTGGGCTTGGGACCCTCCGAGCCAGGCATGGGATATAATCTCCTGGTGTGTTGTTTGCTAAGACCCTTGGTAAAGCACAGTATTGGGTGGGAGTCACCCAATTTTCCAGTGTTCTGTGTCACAGTTTCCCTTCACTAGGAAAAGGAATTCCCTTCCCCCTTGCACTTCTTAGGTGACGTGATGCCTTGCCCTGCTTCGGCTCTCACTCGTTGGGCTGCGCCCACTGTCCTGCACCAACTGTCCAACATGCCCCAGTGAGATGAACCCAGTACCTCAATTGGAAATGCAGAAATCACCCATCTTCTGTGTTGTTCTCGCTGGCAGCTGGTGGCTGGAGCTGTTCCTATTCGGCCATTGTGGCACCAACCTCACTTGATATGATTTCTAAATTTAAATACCTTTGAGACAAACGCGAATTGTGAAGGGATTTAAAAATGTCAGTGAAAATGGAATTAAAAATAAAAATATAAATATCAACTTTATTTCTCAATATAATCTCTACTGAGGTCAAGACACTGCATTAAGGGATGATCCCAACCATTCAGTCCATTGCTAAAGAACTGAGGGTCATGGGAATTTAACCATGTCAATGCAGTCTTCTACTATTAACTAAAGAAAAATGGGTGCCCTTTACAGTTATTTCAAGATTAGGAAAAATAAGGTCAGAAGAAACCAAATCAGGACTGTAATGTTGATACCTAATAATTTCCCGTGAAAACTCTTTCAAAATTACTGGTGTTTGTCGAGAGGAAGGAACAGAAGTGTTGTTGTGGTGCAGAGGGACTCTCTAGTGAAGCTTTACAGGGCACTTTTCTGCAAAAGTATTTGCTAATTTTCTCTAAGAACTCTCCTACTAAGCAGATATTATGGTGCTTTGATCCTACAGAACGTCAACAAGCAAAATGCCTGAGCATCCCCAAAACCTCTATGGCTTTTGCTTTTGAGAAGTTTGCTTTTGCTTTGACTGGAGCACTTCTACCTCTTGGTAGCCATTGTTTTAATTGTGCTTTGCCTTCAGGATCCTATTGATAAAGTCAATTTCACTCCCTGTTATAATTCTTCAAAATAATGCTTCAGGATCTTGATTCTGCTTGTTCAAAATAGTCACTAATAGCTCTGCTTTTGTCCATAGCTGATCTAGGCACAAGGGTATTCGGGACTCATCAAATGTAAAGTTTCTCAACTTTCACGTTATAGTCAGTGTTGTGTAAGCTGAACCAATTGAGATGTCTGTGGTGTTGGCCATAATATCTCTCGTTAATTGTCAGTTCTCCTCAATTAGGGCATAGAAACAATTTTTTTTTCTCTCAAAAATTGGAATGGGTGCCCCTCCTCTGTGGGCTTCATCTTCAACATTGTCTTACCTCTTCTTAGAATCAGGTATCCGTTTGTAAACGACTGATCCTTCAGGTCATTTTTCCCATAGACTTTTCATAAAGAATAATTTATTTCACCATTTTTTGTACCCCAGCTTCCCCATAAATTTGATGTTTGTTCTTATTTCAGGTTTGGCAGAATTCAAGTTCGGCAGAATTCATGTGGCTCTTTTCAGACTGATGTTTTAAATCCTGTTCACATATGTTAAAACAGGTCCGGGCATGGTGGCTCACGTCTGTAATCCCTGCACTTTGGGAGGTTGGCCAACATGGCAAAACCCTGCCTCGACAGAAAATACAAAAATTAGCCTCTACAAAAAATACAAAAATTAACTAGACAAGGTCCCAACTACTTGGAAGGCTGAGGGAGGAGAATCGCTTCAACTTGGGAAGCAGAGGTTACTTTGAGCCAAGATTGCTCCACTGCACTGCAACCTCGGTGAGAGGAGTGAAACCCTGTCTCAAAAATAAAAAAAAAGTTAAAATAAACTAGCGTATGTGTGTTTTGATGCAAAAGCTAAAAGTTCATGCATAGTTTTGTCATAATTGTTATTTTGCATGAACTTATTGAAGCCCCCTATTATTTGCCATAATTTTCTCATCTTATTAATTTCTATATACATACAGAATTTCCAATTTGTGTAAACCTTTCTTCCCAGTTACTGAACAATTATTTTAAATTTGAAAAATAGGAGCTATTTTAATCTATATATTTTTTTCTACTTCTGAATATTTTAGAGAAAATATGGATAATGAAACTTGTAAAATGGAGATGTTTGGAAGTTTCTGTTACCAATGACAAATTAATTTTTAAATAATTTCAGGAAAATTTAGGTGAATGTCTGCACTTTCATATGAACATTCATAGCAAAACAGATTTTTGAATTTCTACCCTTGATAAACTTTAATGTAAAATATGTGAGTAAATGTGTACTTTTCCGTTCCTCATGAACATTCTTAAGTTTATACTATCTGGATTTTCTCAGGACGAATTACAAGCTGTATATGCTGCTGAAGTGTCTCAAAGATTAAGTCCCAAAGAGAGTGCCTTACTGTTTTTCCAATATTAATTTCTAAGTTCTACCAAGTTACAAGTTTTTTTTTCATAAAATATAAAATGTTTTGCCTCCAGCAGAAATACATTTTGGAACATAACTTTCCTGTACGTAAGGGGTATAAAGGAAGCTTGGATTTGTTCTGAGAAAGGGAGAGGGTACTTCTGCCCATTGCCATGCACATCTGATTTTAGAGCTGAATGCCTTTCTGAGCTTGGCTCACTCCTCTCAAACTTGCTGGTAAATGGACACAAATTAAAGAGAAATAATTGTACACCATTTGGGATCAAGGAATCCAGATATCTGAACTATTGTTTATTATTTGCCCCTCCCACCCTCTCACCCTTCCAGATCTCTAGTGTCTATCATTCCACTTCTATGTCCAGGTGTACAATTATTTAAATCACACTTACAAATGAGAACTTCATGTGTTCATTTGTACAGATTCTCTTCCACCTAGCTACCTCTGAGACTGCAAGAACAATCACTCCTCCCCCTCCTCCTTCTCAGCCTACTCAAACAGAAGACCAGGAGCATTATCTATCTATCTATCTATCTATCTATCTATCTATCTATCTATCTACACACACACACACGTACACATATATATACACACACAAATATATATACACACATATGTGTACATATACACACACTCATAAAGAATTTGCATTTTAAATAATGGCAGACCCATAGTTGTTCAAAAATCAACTATATAATTCTATATATGATAAATGTCTACTAGAAAGTTCACATTGAAAATTGCAAACACGACTTAGAAAAAATAAAGTTTTTAAAGATTTTATTTTATTTCATTTTAAGTTCCAGGATACATGTGCAGGACGTGCAGGTTTGTTACATAGGTAAGTGTGTGCCATGGTGGTTCGCTGTACCTATCAACCCGTAACCTAGGTATTCAGCCCCACATGGATTAGCTATTTATTCTGACGCACTCCCTCGTCACTCACCCCCAGACAGGCTCCAGTGTATGTTGTTACCCTCCCTGTGTCTATGTTTTCTCATTGTTCATCTGCCACTTATAAGTGAGAACATGTGTATTTGGTTTTCTGTTCCTGCATTAGTTTGCTGAGAATAATGGCTCCCAGCTTCATCCATGTCCTTGCAAAGGACATGATCTCATTCCTTTTTATGGCTGCATAGTATTCCATGGTGTATATGTATCACATTTTCTGTATCCAGTCTGTCACTGATGGGCATTTGGGTTGATTCCATGTCTTTGCTATTGTGAATAGTGTGGCAATGAACATATGCATGCAAGTATCTTTATAATACGAGAATTTATATTCCTTTGGGTATATACCCAGTAATGGCATTGCTGGGTCAAATGGTATTTCTGATTCTAGGTCTTTGAAAAATCACCACACTGTCTTCCACAGCGTTTGAATTTATATTCGCTCCAACAGTGTAAAAGTGTTCCTGTTTCCCCACAGTCTCACCAGCATCTGTTGTTTCTTGACTTTTTAATAATCGCCATTCTGACTGGCATGAGATGGCATCTCACTGTGGTTTTGATTTGTATTTCTCTAATGATCAGTAACGTTGGGCTTTTTTTTCATATGTTTGTTGGCTGCATAAGTGTCTGTTCATATCCTTTGCCCACTTTTTAAAATATTTTTATTTTTGCTTTTTAAGACAGAGTCTTGCTGTGTCACCCAGGGTGGAGTTCAGTGGCACAATCTCGGGTCACTGCAACCTCTACCTCCCAGATTCAGGTGGTTCTTCTGTCTCAGCCTCCTGAGTAGTTGGGATTACAGGCACCTGCCACCACATCTGGCTAATGTATTGTATTTTGAGTAGAGACTGAGTTTCACCAGGTTGGCCAGGCTGATCTTGAACTCCTGGCCTCAAGTTATCTGCCCACCTCACCTTCCCAAACTTCTGGGATTACAGGCATGAGCTACTGCACCCAGTTTTTGCCCACTTTTATATGGGGTTGGATTTTTATAGTTTTGGGTTTTACATTTAAATCTTTAATCCATTTTCAGTTCATTTTTGTATAAGGTATAAGGAAAGGTCCAGTTTTAGTTTTCTGCATATGTCTAGATAGCTTTTCCAGCACCATTTATTATTAAATAGGGAATCCTTTCCCCATTGTTTGTTTTTATCCAAAATAAAATGGTTGTAGATGTTCAGTCTTATTTCTGATATCTCTATTCCATTCCATTGGTCTCTGTGTCTGTTTTGTACCACTACCATGCTGTTTGGGTTACTGTAGCCTTGTAATATGGTTTGAAGTCAGGTAGCAGGATGCCTCCAGCTTTGTTAGTTTTACTTAGGATTGTCCTGGGTATATGGGCTCTTTTTTCATTTCATATGAATTATGAAGTAGTTTTTTCTAATTTTGTAAAGAATGTCCATGGTAGTTTATGGGAATAGCACTGAATCTACGAGTTACTTTGGGAAGTATGGCCATTTTCATGATATTGATTCTTTTTACCCATGAGCATGGAATGCTTTTCCATCTGTTTGTGTCCTCTCTTATTTCCTTGAGTAGTGGTTTGTAGTTATCCTTGAAGAGGTCCTTCACTTGCCTTGTTAGCTGTATTCCTAGGTAAGTATTTTATACTCTTTGTAGCAATTGTAAATGTGAATTCATTTGTGATTTGGCTCTCTTCTTGTCTATTGTTGGTGTATAAGAATGCTTGAGATTTTTGCGTACTGATTTCGTATCTTGAGACTTTGCTGAAGTTGCTTGTAGCTTAAGAATCTTTTGGGCTGAGGTGATGAGATTTTATAGATATAGGATCATGCCATCTGCAGGAAAAGAAAGTCCAACTTCCTCTCTTCCTGTTTGAATATGCTTTATTCTTTCTCTTGCCTGATTGCCTTGGCTAGAACTTCCAACACTATATTGAATAGGAGTGGTGAGAGGGCATCCTTGCCTTGTGCCAAATTTCAAATGGAATACTTCCAGCTTTTGCCTGTTCAATATGATAATGACTGTGGGTTTGTCATAAATGGCGCTTATTATTTTGAGGCATGCTCCATCAATACCTAGTTTCATGAGAGTTTTTAGCATAAAGAGATGTTGAATTTTATCAAAGACCTTTTCTGAGTCAACTGAAATAATCATGGGGTTTTTGTCTTTAGTTCTGTTTATGTGGTGAATTACATTTATTGATTTGCATGTGTTGAACCAGCCTTGCACCCAAGGGATGAGGCCGATTTGATCTTGGTGGATAAGCTTTTTGATGTATTGCTGGATTTGGTTTGCCACTATTATATTGAGAATTTTGCAACAAAGTTTATCAGAAATATTAAGCTAATGTGTAGTAAATACATTGAAAATAAGAACAGACTGATTAAAAGACTAAATAACATGAATCCTAAGTGTTTTCACAACTGATTTATAGAGTAAAAGCATTGCCAAACTAAATGAGCTTGGTCAAAAACTGTACAGGGTCTGAGATGTTGTCTCAACTTCCATTACTCATTGTGAGGTGGACCTGCAGTAACTATATTTGATGCAAAATTTCATGTTGATGGAAGCTGAGATGTCCTGCAGTCTCAGAGGGACAGAATTCTGGTGTGTCTCCCTTTGCCCTGTCAGGAATAAAGATCTAGACTCTACAGGTTTTGTCAGAATTTACAAGATGTAGGAAATGGGGCAGGATTTAGGCTGTGAGGCAAAGCCTAGAGATATAAAGAAACAGCTTCTGACCCAGGGCTCATGAAGTCAGGATAGTTTCAGAGGGGATGGTGGAGTGAGCATAGTACAGTCTTTGGAACCATTCCTTCCCCTTATTTGTTCATAGGCCAGATGTGCTCAACCAGGGGGCATCTCAGGTCTGATGAACAGAGTCCTGGAGAGACAAAGGGGCAATCCTGAGGAAGAGGCTCAACAGGGAGGAAGGAGTCACCATTTTCTCTCCTGAGAAAAATCCTTCTCCCTAGGAAACCATAGGATTTTCCTTGGTCCCAGTGAGACTTTTCCTGAGTGAAGAGAGCAGAGAGAGCAAGGGACTGATGTGTTATCTGTTTCCACCTCCTGCAGTGATTCTGAAACCATGGAGGACAGAATTATCTTCAGAATCATGAGCAATCCAGATGCCATGGTTTCACACAAGACATTGGAAGTTCTTATCTCTAAGGGGTAGGCACTGGTCATTGATACTCTTTAAAGCTCATTCGCTGATTACTAAGTGAGCCAAATTAATAATCTACTGGAAGTTTTACTAAACTCAGTTTACTTGACACACAATCACACAGACACATTGTTAATATGCACATTTTGATGCTTGGACAGGGTTGGACCCAAGATTCTGTACTTCTATGGAGCCCTGTGTTCTGCCCAGGTGTCATTTACTCTCAGGTAAGTAAACTGATCACCATAACTAACAAGAGATTGATCTGTGATGATTAGAAATGAGAAGATCTGTTGGTTATGTTTTATTGGGATGGATTCTATTAACATTTAAATACAGCTTAGAAACGCAGATTTACAATGAAAAGTAACAAGCAAATATAAAAAGTGAAGGGGCTATTCCCCAAACTAGTTTCCACTGAAATACCACCAGAGAAAAACAACTCTCAGGACAGGGATACTGCTTCAAAGACACAGATTTCACAGCTGGATGGTTGATCTCGAATTTCTGAAAATTCCATCCTTTACTCATGAAATGCAGTTTATTTAAGAACTTTCTAATTTGACTGTAGTTTCATACTCACACACTTCAGTGTGTTGTGTATTATTCCATTGATGATAAGTATAACTTATTTGAAAATGAATTACATACTGGTGAGAAAATTTTCCCTTTAAATTAAACTTAAACTCACACCATAAAATTAGCAGCATCTGTTTGTCTGTTCTAAGAATTACCTAGGTTCTACCTAGGGCACCTGAGATCAGTTGAAAACAAATGCAAAAAAAGTTGGAATAAAAAGTAAGAACACCCTTCCAATGTTACAAATGCATCCCAGTCTCAATTATTCACATTCACGAGAATGATTCACCTATATCCCACTTTAGCAAAATTTCACCTACTCTCGCCTACCAATTGACTAATCAAAACAAACCAAGACAGAACAATAAATTCAAATTCATCCAGTAACCTGAGGGGAAAACCTACACCTCAAAATGTAGTCTACAGATATTCACACAGGATGTCATCTACTGTGAAAACACATGCACAGAGACAGTCCCTTCACATGATCAGAATACTCACAACTCCACAACAACATATTAGATATGGGATCATCTTGAAATGCGGCCATCACTAACCAGTTGTCCCTTTTACATAGACAAAAACCTGAGGACCACATTATGTTATGTAGAAATGACTGTACACCTGTGTGCGTGTGTGTGTGTAGGGATCCTGGGAATCCAATAGACATTCCAGCCTCTTGATTTTTTCCATGTTCAGGCTCTTGATTCTATATCCGAGTGAAATGACTTGCCAGTGGGGAACAAGATAAGTCTTTGCAGGAAGCGCTCTGGTGGGAGCTAGATACTCAAATCATAAAGCATCGAGTGTTGGAAACATGCACTGAAGTTAGACGAAATACTCAATGCACAGTTTAGACGGTGAAAGACTTTCAGGTAATCATGCAATCACCGACCGGCTGATTGATGACATTCCCCGAATTTATGATTGCAAGAAGAGACAAATACTCATGACATTCTATTTCCGGTGGTTGGGGACATACGATGGCAACATACTGTCTGCCAGTCATGCTCATCACACTGTACTTTGCACACACGTCACACAGAGACACTGTTAATACGCACATTTGTGTGCTTGAGCAGGGTTGCACCCAAGATTCTGTGGTTGTACGGAGCCCTGAGTTATGCCCTCGACATCTTTACTCTCGGGTTGGTCAACTTGGATCACTGTACCGAACGAGAAACGGAGCCTGAAATCCAATCAGCGAATACACAAAAGGAAGGGGCCATTTCCCACAATCATTTCCACTGCAACACCACCTCGGATGAACAAGTCTCATTGCAGCTCAGGGACTGTGCTTCAGAGATGCACCTTTCGCAGCTGGACGATTGACCCGGAATCTCCCAAATGCCATTTTCATACACACCAAATGAGATTTATTTCAGTACTTGCTGATTTTATTTTAGTTGAATACACACACGCTCCTGTGTTTGATTTCCTTTATTATCAATACGACTTACTTCCAAATGACTCACATACCAGTGGGATGATTTTCTGCTTCAATTCATTGGAAATGGACAGCATTCAATAGGCAAGTGTGTCTGTCTGTCTGTCTCCAGCATTCTGTGGGTTCCACCAAGGGCACAAGTCCTAGGGCGCCTGAGGTCCATTCAACAAGCAATGTAAAAACGGCGAGGCAGGTTCAAAAGAAGAACACCCTTCCTCTCTTCAAATGCGTCCCAGTTTCCACTACTCAAGGTAGGGAGAAGGATCCACAGAAGTCCCACGTTCGCAAAATTTCAACTTCTGGTGCTCACCAACAACTGACGAATGAAACACACCCAAGAGAAAATAGTCAACCCCATCCCCTGCAATAACCTCACGCGCAATCCTACACCGCAATATGTCATATTCAGAAATTCACACTGAATGTCATCTACCATGAACACAAACACACAGACACTGCCTCCACAGGTTCAGAAGACTCACGACAGCAAAACTCGATGTTTCCCATGTCTGGGCTCATCCTGAAACGCAGCCATCACTATCCAGTTGTCCCTCTTGTGTAGACAGAAACCTGGGCTCCTCATTTCTTTATGTCGGATTGACTGTGTATGTGATGTGATGGTGTGTGTGTGTGCGTGCGTGAACCCCCTCGTGGTTGTGTGTGTGTGTACGTGTATGTGTGTGTGTGTCAGTGTGTGTGCGCATGCACTCCTGCGTTTGGGTGGAGACTTTTCCTGAGATCACTGGCACACAAACAGAGCCCTCTTGCTGTGTTTGTTCCTCCCTTTGGATCTCCTGGTCCTCCCTTGCAGAGAAGTGAGTGTGTCAGTGTTCATGGACTCCTGAGGTGTCAGGTTCCTTGAAGAGAGGTTCAGCAGGAAGCTTTGCTGTTCAGGATGACGGTTGTTCATCCCACTCTTGTATTTTGATGGATGAATCACAAGCACGTTGGGAGGCAGGGTACATTCAACTTTTCTGACGTTGAAGTCAGGCTTGGTTTTGTTTTGCTCTTGGAGGAACTTCCAGTGGTCTAAGGTGCTTTCCTGAGTGGCTCTTTCCACCAAGTGCTCCTCCAAATCGGGTACCTGGAGGCAGGGTTCTCTCTGGAGCTCTCCTTGCGTTGCTCGCCTGTCTTTGTGTTCAGCGCCAAGGGCTCCTGGTTCCCTGCCTATTGACACACTCTCACTGCATCTTTCCAGTTCACTCTTCTGGATGTAAAAGAGGACATAGGCCTGTTGACTCAGGACAGAAGCGATGCTACAGGCAGTGACCTCGGCGCCATCCATTTTATACCACTGGCCTCCTGGAGCTTTGACATAAGAGAGGTAATGTCCGTTGTGACAACTCCACCCAGCGTGGACCAGCACAGCATAGAGGACATAGACTAGAGGTCCTGTGTTCTGCTGAGACATGTATGGCTGCATGTCAAGGCACTCAGGGTATTGCACATTCTTGGCAAGTTTGTTGCCTGTGACATCGGAGAATCTCTTCAATACAAGGATGAGGACCTTGGCAGAAGTGTGTAGAGTGAACGTCTTGGAGGCAGGCGCCTTCTGGAGACAAAGACCACAATGATAGGCATTCTCTCCATTGAGTTATTCGGGCTTCACCACCTGTTCCAAAGCTTGCTTCACACTCTGAGCTGCCTGGATATCCAGGGCGATGTCCAGGTAAGGGTCAAAGGTGTCCGAAACGCCCAGGCAGTGGAGACACTTGATTTGAGATCTCCAGCATCCTCCAAATATCTGGTGGATGAGGGTGGTGTCCTCAGAGTCATGATCTACCTGCTTGTGCCCGGGAAGGCATGTCTTTTTCATGGCATCCACAATGAACATCAGAAACTCAGGGGCATCTTCCTGCTTGCCTCGATGGAAGCCAGCAGCCAATGCCTGTGAGGGCTGGATGACGTGGCCAGGACAGTGGAGGGCCCATGTAATGTGAGCTTCCATCGTACACAGCATGCAGCACTTGTGACGCTGACAAAGTTGAGAGTGCTCCTGGGACAGCATGTAGTTGGCAAGGGGTGGTGTGTATGTCAGGCACTGCAGGGAAGCATTCAAGTAGCAAGTATTTCCCATATTCTGGAGCCCAGCCCCCATCGCAGCAGGTCTCCTGCTACTGAGAGGAAGCTTCTTTCTGGGGGCAGACTGTCTTGCCACAGGAGCCAAATCATCACAGAGGTTGACTTGGGTCTCAGATGACAGTGGTGACTTCTCAGGTAGAGAAGTCCGCTGAATTTCAGCAAAAGCTGCATCTGGCCGAGAAGATATGAGTTTTGAAAAGTGGTTGAACTGCCACTCACCTCCCAAGTGGAGTGAATCGGCCTCCATGTCGCCAGGAGCAAGGATCACAAGCTTTTTCTGCTGGGACCACACGTTGCAGAAAGACGCTATCTCTTCCGAGAGAGTCTTCAAATGACGCGCCATCTGGCTGCATCAGCCCTTATATAACTCACCCCCGCCTACCGCGAACACCCCACCCACCCATCAGGTACGCAGTCCACCAATCCAATATCAGCGCTCAGTTAAAGAATGAGTCATAGGGTATGTCCCCTTGTATTCCCCAGGGAGTTCACTTAAAACTCCTGGGGAATGCGTTAGTTTACTTAAAACAGTGGTAGGGAAGAATTCTGTCCTTACAAAACAATGTGTGTGTTTGCGTGTATGTGTTTGCTTGCGTGAACTTGTGGGCATGCGGAATCATGCCCATGTGAGTGTTTCTTTGTTTTTGTTTATATGTCTGGGTGTGTGTGTGATTGAGCTGCGATGTGCTTCTAACTATGTGCTTTTGGCAGTTACGATCATCCTTTCAGGCATTGAAGGACAGGAAATCAGACCTGTACTTTCTGACTTGAGAATCATCAATGAAGTACAGTTAATAACATAGTGTATTTGTTTCCTTAATATCAAAGAAGAAATCCATGCAGTCTAATAAGTATTCTAGCGATAACCTTTCCATGTTCAGCCTATTGATTCTATGTTCGAGTGAAATGACTTACCAGTGGGGACCAAGACATGTCTTTACAGAAAATGCTCTTGTGGAAGCTATATACCGAAATCATAAAGCATCAAGTGTTGGAAACATGCACTGAACTTAGACGAAATACTCAGTGCCCAAATTAGACTGTGAAAGACTTTCAGGAAATCATGCAATCACCGACATACCAATTGATGACATTCCCCGTATTTATGATTGCAAGTAAAGAGAAATACTCATGACATTCTATTTCCAGCGATTGAGGTCATACGACCGCAATTTAAGAAATCATGAAATCAGAAAACTTGACTAATCACAATTTAATCCAACTAAAACCTTTGGTTCATTTAAGAAAGGATGAATATAAAAACAACATATCACACAGCATGGGAGATAATATTTTAATACGTATGTGATAATGGATCAACATTTGAGAGAGATGAAATAAATAGTTTTAAATTTGAGAATAGCATATAACCAGAATTAAACACTGTAAATGCCTGGGTGATGGGAGTGAGTCCATGTCTCAGGAGGAAACATAGAGATTTAAAAGCAGGGCGTCTAAAAGAGATTTGCATACCATTGTTAAAACTGGCGGTTGTTTTAGTAAGAAAGGGAAAAATAAACCATTTGTCTTAGGGATTGTTGCATGTATTTTTCATCGTCTGAGATGTTGCTTCCAATTCCAGTTAAGCATTGTGTGGTGGACTTGCAGTTACCACATTTGGTGGAAAATGTCATGCTGATGAAGGTAGACTTTTTTCCCAAACTAAGAGGGACAGAATTTGGGTGTTTCTTTGGGACTTTTGGCTTACTAGGAATAAAGATCCTGGCTCTAGGGATTTTCTTAAAAATTTTCAGATAATGAGAAAGAGAATAGAATTTAGGCCAGGTGGCAAGGCCTCGAGGTGTACAGAAGCATCCCCGGTCTCAGGGCCCATGAAATCAGGATGATTTTAGGGAGGATGGTGGAATGGGGAGAGTGTGACCTTTGGCCTCCTTTCTTTCCCTTTTCTTTTCATGGGTCAGGTGTGCTCTATCAGAAGGCTTCCCCTTTCTGTTGGACAGAGTCCTGGAAGAAGAAATGAGCGCTGCTGAGAAAGATGCTCCACAAGGAGGAAGGAGTCACTATTTTCAGGAGAATGATCCCCAGAAGCATGAGAAATCCAGATGCCGTGGCTTAATACAGGATGCTGGAGTTTCTTTCCTCTGGATCCGGGAACTTGACATCAGTGTTCTGTAATGCCCATAACTGATTTTGAGGTGAGTCCACTTGATAACCTGTCTGCGTGTCATGCTCATTACACTGCAATTCACACACATGTCACACCGAAACACTCTGAATGAGCATATTTATGTGCTTGAACAGTGTTGCATCCAAGATTCTGTGATTCTACAGAGTCCTGAGTTCTGTCCTGGACATCTCTACTCTTGGGTAGGTCAACTTTGATCACTATACCTAATGATAAATGTACCATTAAATCTAATCAGCAAATACACTAAAGGAAGGGGCCATTCTCCATAATTGTTTCACTCTGGTAGGTCAACTTTAATAACTGTACCTAAGAAGAAAGGGATCTGTGATGATTCCACATCAAAGAACCTGTTGATTTTTTGTCATTTGAATGAATTATGTTAACATTTAAATAGAGTTTAAAACCCCAGATTTCCCATGAAATCTAATCAGCCATGAAATCTAATCAGCAGATACACAAAAGGAAGGGGCCATTCTCTAAAATCGTTTCCACTGAAACACCACCACCAATAAACAAGTCTCATTGCAGGAAAGGGATCCTGCTTCCAAGATCCAGTTTGCACAGTTGGACGATTGACCCAGAATCTCCCCTAATGCAATTTTTTAACACCCTAAGTGAGATTTATTTCCGGGTTTTCTAATATTATTTCAGCTGAATACACACACTCCTGTGTTTCAATTTCTTTCAAACACCTTTTAATAATGAAGTATCTTGCTGCTTCACCCCTTATATAACTAATTGCCCACCCACCGGTTCCACTACATTTACCCATCAATTACCCAATTTAACAATGAAATATCAGCAGTCAATTAAGTTTTGTGTCTTAGGTTGTATCCTTTTGCATTCCTCAGGGAATTTAATGGACACAGCTTAAATTGTGATTATAGAACAGTTGAATCAGATTTACTAATCAGTGTTATGGGCAAATATGATAGGAGTGGAACTGAGTTAGGACAGTGGCTACACATTTGCCTTATTTCATGTAAAACAATGCCAGTTAACAATTGTGTACGTATTAAACAGTTTGTGTCTGTGTGTGTATTTGTATCTTTGTGTCTGGATGTGAGAGTGTGTGTGTGTGTTGAGAAGTATTTCCAAGCATGTGCATCTGGGAGATAAGATAATTCTTTCCGCGATTGAACAACAAGAAGTTGGAACTACACTTTCTGATTTGAGAATGTGCAGCGATGTTATGTATTTAACACAGCATATTGTGTCTTAATTAAAATGGAGAGATCAATGGAGTCAAATAGACATTCCAGAGATAACCTTCCCATTTTTGACCAATTGATTCTATATCATGTTGCAATGATCTGGCTGTGGGGACATGACAAGTCTTTGCATGAAATGGTCTTGTGGAAGCAATATATGCAAATAATAAAGCATCAAAAGGGACTATGCGTTCAATTGTAGAAATATTCACTTAAGTTTGATGAAATTCTCAATGCCCAAAATAGACTGCAGAACACTTTCAAGAAAACATGCTATAACCCAGAGATGAATTGATGACATCCACCGAAGTCATGACTGCAAGAAAAGAGAAATATTCATGGAATTTTATATCCAAGGGTTTCTTGTATATGACAGCATATTTTGAAAAGTCAAAATCAGAAAAACTTGACAGACAGGAAGATATCTAAGCTAAAACCTTTTGTTCATTAAAGGAGCGATGAGAGGCAGTTCCAAGATGGCCGAATAGGAACAGATCCAGCCTCCAGCTCCCAGCGTGAGCAACACAGGAGACGGGTGATTTCTGCATTTCCAACTGAGGTACCGGGTTCATCTCACTGGGGCTTGTTGGACAGTGGGGGCAGGACAGTGAATGCAGCACACAGAGCAACAACCGAAGCAGGGCGAGGCATCACCTCACCCAGGAAGTGCAAGGGGGAAGGGAATTCCCTTTCCTAGCCAAGGGAAACCGTGATACGCAGCACCTGGAAAATTGGGTTACTCCCACGCTAACACTGTCCTTTATCAAGGGTCTCAGCAAATGTCACACCAGGAGATTATATCCCGCATCTGGCTTGGAGAGTCCCAAGCCCACAGAGCCTCCCTCATTGCTAGCACAGTAGTCCAAGTTCTAACTGCAAGGAGGCTGCAAGGCTGGAGGAGGGGCGCTTGCCATTGCTGAGGCTTGAGTAGGTAAACAAAGTGGTAGGGAAGCTCAAACTGGGTGGAGCCCACCACAGCTCAAAGAGGCCTGCCTGTCTCTGTAGACTCCACCTCTGGGGAGAGGGCATAGCCAAACAAAAGGCAGCAGAAACCTCTGCAGATTTAAATGTCCCTGTCTGACAGCTTTGAAGAGAGTAGTGGTTCTCCCAGCATGGTGTTTGAGATCTGAGAACAGACAGACTGTCTGCTCAAGTGGGTCCCTGACCCTGGAGTAGCCTAACTGGGAGACACCCCCACTAGGGTAAGATTGACACCTCACATCTCACACAACCGGGTACCCCTCTGAGACGAAGCTTCCAGAGGAATAATCAGGCAGAAACATTTGCTGTTCAGCAATATTCACTCTTCTGCAGCCTCCACTGCTGCCACCTAGGCAAACAGGGTGTGGAGTGGACCTTGAGCAAACTCCAACAGACCTGTAGCTGAGGGTGATGACTATTAGAAAGAAAGCTAACAAACAAACAGAAAGGACATCCACACCAAAACCCCATCTGTACATCAACATCATCAAAGACCAAAGGTAGATAAAACCACAAAGATGGGGAAAAAGAAGTGCAGAAAAACTGAAAATTCTAAAAATCTGAGCGACACTCCCCCTCCAAAGGAATGCAGCTCCTCTCCAGCAATGGAACAAAGCTGAACAGAGAATGACTTTGACGAGTTGAGAGAAGAAGGCTTCAGACGATCAAACTTCTCCGAGCTAAAGGAGGAAGTTCGAACCCATAGCAAAGAAGCTAAAAACCTTGGAAAAAGATTTCCTGAATGGCTAACTAGAATAACCAATGTAAAGAAGTCCTTAAATGACCTGAGAGAGCTGAAAACCATGACACAAGAACTACATGACAAATGCGCAAGCTTCAGTAACCGACTCGGTCAACTGGAAGAAAGGGCGTCAGTGATTGAAGATCAAATGAATAAAATGAAGTGAGAAGAGAAGTTTAGAGAAAAAAGAGTAAAAAGAAATGAACAAAGCCTCCAAGAAATATGGGAATATGGGAAAAGGCAAAATCTACGTCTGATTTGTGTACCTGAAAGTGAGGGGGAGAATGGAACCAAGTTGGAAAACATTCTGCAGGATATCATCCAGGAGAACTCCCCCAACCTAGCAAGGCAGGCTGACATTCAAATTCAGGAAATACAGAGAACGCCACAAAGATACTCCTCTAGAAGAGCAACTCCAAAACACATAATTGTCAGATTCACCAAAGTTGAAATGAAGGAAAAAATGTTAACGGCAGCCAGAAAGAAAGGTCGGGTTACCCACAAAGGGAAGCCCATTAGACTAACAGTGGATTTCTCGGCAGAAACTCTACAAGCCAGAAGGGAGGGGTGGGGCAATATTCAACATTCTTAAAGAAAAGAATTTTCTTTTTTTTTTTTTTTTTTGAGATGGTGTCTCGCTTTGTCGCCCAGGCTGGAGTGCAGTGGCCGGATCTTAGCTCACTGCAAGCTCCGCCTCCCAGGTTTACGCCATTCTCCTGCCTCAGCCTCCCGAGTAGCTGGGACTACAGGCGCCCACCACCTCGCCCGGCTAGTTTTTTGTATTTTTAGTAGAGACGGGGTTTCACCATATTAGCCAGGATGGTCTTGATCTCCTGACCTCGTGATCCGCCCGTCTCGGCCTCCCAAAGTGCTGGGATTACAGGCTTGAGCCACCGCGCCCGGCCAAGAATTTTCAACCCAGAATTTCATATCCAGCCAAATTAAGTTTCATAAGTGAGGGAGAAATAAAATCCTTACAGACAAGCAAACGCTGAGAGATTTTGTCACCACCAGGCCTGCCCTACAAGAGCTCCTGAAGGAAGCACTAAACATGGAAATGAACAACCCATACCAGCCACTGCAAAAACATGCCAAAATGTAAAGACCATCGATGCTAGGAAGAAACTGCATCAACTAATGAGCAAAATAACCAGCCAACATCATAATGACAGGATCAAGTTCACATGTAACAATATTAACCTAAATGTAAATGGGCTAAATGGTCCAATTAAAAGACACAGACTGGCAAGTTGGATAAAGAGTCAGGAGCTCTTATAGGGCAGGCCTGGTGGTGACAAGACCCACCAGTTTGCTGTATTCAGGAGACCCATCTCACGTGCAGAGACACACATAGGCTCAAAATAAAGGGATGGAGGAAGATCTATCAAGCAAATGGAAAACAAAAAATGGCAGGGGTTGCAATCCTAGTCGCTGATAAAACAGAGTTTAAACCAAGAAAGATCAAAAGAGACAAAGAAGGCCATTACACAATCGTAAAGGGATCCATTCAACAGGAAGAGTTAACTATCCAAAATATATATACACCCAATTCAGGAGCACCCAGATTCATAAAGCAAGTCCTTAGAGACTTACAAATAGACTTAGACTCCCACACAATGATAATGGGAGACTTTAATACCCCACTGTCAACATTAGACAGATCAACGAGACAGAAAGTTAAGGATATACAGGAATTGAACCCAACTCTGCACCAAGCAGACCTAATAGACATCTACAGAACTCTCCACCCCAAACAAAAAGAATATACATTCTTCTCAACACCATATCGCACTTATTCCAAAATTGACCACATAGTTGGAAGTAAAGCACTCCTCAGGAAATATAAAAGAACATAAACTATAACAAACTGTCTCTCAGACCACAGTGCAATCAAACAAGAACTCAGGATTAAGAAACTCAATCAAAACTGCTCAACTAAATGGAAACTAAACAACCTGCTCCTGAATGACTACTGGTTACAAAACGAAATGAAGGCAGAAATAAAGATGTTCTTTGAAACCAATGAGAACAAAGATACATCATACCAGAATCTCTGAACACATTTAAAGCAGTGTGTAGAGGGAAATTTATAGCACTAAATTCTCACAAGAGAAAGCAGGAAAGATCTAAAATTGACATCCTAATATCACAACTAAAAGAACTAGAGAAGCAAGAGCAAACACATTCAAAAGCTAGCAGAAGGTAAGAAATAACTAAGATCAGAGCAGAACTGAAGGAGACGGAGACACAAAAAACCCTTCAAAAAGTCAATGAAACCAGAAGCTGATTTTTTGAAAAGATTAACAAAATTGATAGGCAGCTAGCAAGACTAATAAAGAAGAAAAGAGAGAAGAATCAAATAGATGCAATAAAAAATGATAAAGGGGATATCACCACTGACCCCACAGAAATACAAAGTACCATCAGAGAATATTAAAAACACCTCTACATAAATAAGCTAGAAAACCTAGAGTAAATGGATAAATTCCTGGACACATACATTCTCCCAAGACTAAACCAGGAAGAAGTTGAATCCCTGAATAGACCAATAACAGGCTCTGAAATTGAGGCAATAATTAATAGCCTACCAACAAAAAAGTCCAGAACCAGAAAGATTCATAGCCGAATTCTACCAGAGGTACAAGGAGGAGCTGGTACCATTCCTTCTGAAACTATTCTAACCAATAGAAAAAGAGGGAATCCTCCCTAACTCATTTTATAAGGCCAACACCATCCTGATACCAAAGCCTGGCAGAGACACAACAACAAAAAAAGAGAATTTTAGACCAATATCCCTGATGAACATCCATGCAAAAATCCTCAATAAAATACTGGTAAACCAAATCCGCAGCACTTCAAAAAGCTTATCCACCATGATCAAGTGGGCTTCATCCCTGGGATGCAAGACTGGTTCAACATACACAAATCAATAAACGTAATCCAGCATATAAACAGAACCAAAGACAAAAACCACATGATTATCTCAATAGGTGCAGAAAAGGCCTTTGACAAAATTCAACAGCTCTTCATGCTAAAAACTTAATAAATTCAGAATTGATGGAACATATCTCAAAATAATAAGAGCTATTTATGACAAACCCACAGCCTATATCATATTGAATAGGCAAAAACTGGAAGCATAGACAGGGATGCCCTCTTTCACCACTCCTATTCAACATAGTGTTGAACTTCTGGCCGGGGCAACCAGGCAAGAGAAACAAATAAAGGGTATTCAATTAGGAAAAGAGGAAGTCAAATTGTCCCTGTTTGCAGATGACATGATTGTATATTTAGAAAACCTCATCCTCTCAGCCCAAAATCTTCTTAAGCTGATAAGCAACTTCAGCAAAGTCTCAGGATACAAAATCAATTTGTAAAAATCACAAGCATTCTTATACACCAATGACAGACAAACAGAGAACCAAATCATAAGTGAACTCCCATTCACAATTGCTTCAAAGAGAATAAAATATCTAGGAATCTAACTTACAAGGGATGTGAAGGACCTCTTCAAGGAGAACTACAAACCACTGCTGAATGAAATAAAAGAGGACAGAAACAAATGGGAGAACATTCCATACATTCCATGCTCATGGATAGGAAGAATCAAGAATCAATATAGTGAAAATGGCCATACTGTGCAAGGTAATTTATAGATTCAATGCCATCCCCATTAAGCTACCAGTGACTTTCTTCACAGAATTGGAAAAAACTACTTTAAAGTTCATATGGAACCAAAAAAGAGCCCGCATTGCCAAGACAATCCTAAGTCAAAAGAACAAAGCTGGAGTCATCACACTACCTGACTTCAAACTATACTACAAGGCTACAGTAACTAAAACAGCATGGTACTGGTACCAAAACAGAGCTATAGACCAATGGAACAGAACAGAGCCCTCAGAAATAATACCACACTTCTACAACTATCTGATCTTTGACAAACCTGACAAAAACAAGAAATGGAGAAAGGATTCCCTATTTAATAAATACTGCTGGGAAAAGTGGCTAGCCATAAGTAGAAAGCTGAAACTGTATCCTTTCCTTACACCTTATACAAAAATTAATTCAAGATGCATTAGAGACTTAAATGTTAGACCTAAAACCATAAAAACCCTAGAAGAAAACCTAGGCAATACCATTCAGGACACAAGCATGGGCAAGGACTTCATGTCTAAAACAACAAAAGCAATGGCAACAAAAGCCAAAATTGACAAATGGGATCTAATTAAACTAAAGAGCTTCTGCACAGCAGAAGAAACTACCATCAGAATAAACAGGCAACCTACAGAATGGGAGAAAATTTTTGCAATCTACTCATCTGACAAAGGGCTAATATCCAGAACCTACAAAGAACTCAAAGAAATTTACAAGAAAAAAAAAAAAAAAAAAACAATCCCATCAAAAAGTGGGCAAAGGATATGAACAGACACTTCTCAAAAGAAGACATTTATGCAGTCAACAGACAGATGAAAAAATGCTCATCATCACTAGCCATCAAAGAAATGCAAATCAAGACCACAATGAGATACCATCTCACACCAGTTAGAATGGTGATCATTAAAAAGTCAGGAAACAACAGGTGCTGGAGAGGATGTGGGGAAATAGGAACACTTTTACACTGTTGGTAGAACTGTCAACTATCAACTAGTTCAACAATTGTGGAAAACAGCATGGCGATTCCTTAAGGATCTAGAACTAGAAATGCCATTTGACCCAGACATCCCATTACTGGCTATATCCCCAAAGGATTATAAATCATGCTGCTATAAAGACATGCACAATATGTTTATTGCGTCACTATTCACAACAGTAAAGACTTGGAACCAACCCAAATGTTCATCAATGATAGACTGGATTAAGAAAATGTGGCGCATATACACCAGGGAGTACTATGCAGCCATAAAAGAGGATGAGTTCATGTCCTTTGTAGGGACATGGATGCAGCTGGAAACCATCATTCTCAGCAAACTACTGCAAGAACAGAAAACCAAACACCACATGTTCTCACTCATGGATGGGAAATGAACAATGAGAACACCTGGACACAGGAAGGGGAATATCACACACCAGGGCCTGTTGTGGGGTGCGGGGAGGAGGGAAGGATAGCATTAGGAGATACGCCTAATGTATATGACGAGTTAATGGGTGCAGCACACCAACATGGCACATGTATACATATGTAACAAACCTGCACTTTGTGCATATATTCCCTAGAATATAAACTATAATAAAATAAAATAATAAAATAAAAAAGGACGATGAAAATAAATGAAATGTAACACACAGCATGTGAGATAATGTTTTAATACACATCTAAAAATGCCTTAAAATTCAATAGAAATTAAATAAAATCTTCTAAAACTTGACAAAAGGAAAGAACAAAAATTACAGACTGGAAAAGCCTGGCTGACTGGAGTGGTGTCCTGTCTCAGGAAAGAACAAACAAACACACAAACAAGCAAAGGATTCTGAAAGCAGAGAATCAAACAGATATTTGTACACCGTTCTTCCTTCTTCCTACTAGCATTCTTCATAGTAGGAAAAGGCAAAAACAACCCAAATGTGTCACGAATTGCTTCATCAGTTTTTTTGGATCTGAAATACTGCCTCAATTTTCAGTTACTCATTGTGGGGTGGACCTGCAGTTACCACATTTGGTCCAAAATTTTTTGCTGATGAAGGTAGACCTGTACTGCATTTTCAGAGGGACAGAATTCTGGTGTTTCTCCAGGTTCCTTGGCTTACCAGGAATGAAGATCCGGGAAGAATGTGTGTGTGTATGTATGTATGTATGTATGTATGTATGTATGTATGTACATAAGTATTTCCTGTTTTTAAATTTAAAAAATACGGGATACATGTGCAGAACGTACAGGTTTGTTATATAGGTATCCTTTGCCATGATGGTTTGTTGCACCTATTGACTCATCCTCTAAGTTCTCTTCCCTCACCCCCAGTCCCCAGCGGGCCGTGTTGTGTGTTGTTCCCCTCACTGTGTCCTTGTTTTCTCAATGTTCAACTTTCACTTATTAGTGAGAACATGCCGTGTTTGATTTTTTTGTTACTCTGTTAGTTTGCTCAGTATGATGGCTTCATCCATGTGCCTGCAAAAGACATGATCTCATTCCTTTTTATGACTGCATAGTATTTTATGGTGTATAGGTACCACATTTTCTTTATCCAGTCTAGCACTGAAGCGCATTTGGGTTGGTTTCATGTCTTTGCTATTGTATATAGTGCTGCAATAAACTTACATGTGTATGTGTCTTTATAGTGGAATGATTTATATTCCTTTGGGTATATAGCCACTAATGGGATTACTGGGTCAAATGGTGTTTCTGGTTCTAGATCCTTGAGGAATCACCATACTGTCTTCCACAATGGTTGAACTAATTTACAGTTTCCCCAACAGTGTAAAATCGTTCCTCTTTCTTCTCAGCCTCACCAGCATCTATTGTTTCTTAACTTTTTAATAATCACCATTCTGATGGGTGTGAGATGGTATCTCATTGTAGTTTTGATTTTCACTTCTCTGATGATCAGTATTGTTGAGCTGTTAAAAAATATATTTGTTGGTTAGATAAATGTCTTCTTTTGATAAGTTTCTGTTCATATCCTTTGCTCACTTTTGATGGGGTTGTTTGTTTTTTTTGCTTGTAAATATGTTTAAGTTCCTTGTCAATTTTTGTTATTAGACCTTTGTCCGATGGGTAGGTTGCAATAATTTTCTCCCATCCTGTAGGTTGATTGCTCATGCTGATGATAGTTTCTTTGCTGTGCAGAAGGTCTTTAGTTTAATTAGATCCGATTTGCCAATTTTGGCTTTTGTTGCAATTGCTTTTGACATTTTTGTCATGAAATCTTTGTCCTTGCCTGTGTCCTGAATGATATTGCCTAGGTTTTCTTCTAGGGTTTTTATGGTTTTGGATTTTACATTTAAATCTTTAATCCAGCTTGAGTTAATTATTGTATAAGGTGTAAGGAAGGGGTCAAGTTTTGGTTTTCTGTGTATGGCAAGCCAGTTTTCCCAGCATCATTTACTGAATAGGAGATCCTTTCTCCCTTGCTTGTTTTTGTCAGGTTTGTCAAAGATCAGGTGGTCATAGATGTGTGGTGTTATTTCTGAGGTCTTTGCTCTGCTCCATTGGTCTATATGTCTGTTTTGGCAACAGTAGCCTGCTGTTTTGGTACCGTAGCCTTCTAGTACAGTTTGAAGTTAGCGTAATGCCTCCAGCTTTGTGATTTTTGTTTATGATTGTCTTGGCTATATGGGGTATTCTTTGATTCCATATGACATTTCAAATAGTTCTTTCTAATTCTGTGAAAAATGTCAACGGTATTTTGATGGGTATAGCATTGAATCTATAATGTTTGGGCAGTATGGCCATTTTCACAATATTGATTCTTCCTATTCATGAGGATGGAATGTTTTTCCATTCGTCTGTATCCTCTCTTATTACCTTGAGCAGTGGTTTGCATTTGTCCTTGAAGAGGTCCTTCACATCCGTTGTACTCCTAGTTGTATTCCTAGGTATTTTACTCTCTTTGTAGCAGTTGTGAATGGGAGTTCATTGTTGATTTGGTTCTCTGCTTGACTATTGTTGGTGTAATGGAATGCTTGTGATTTTTGCACAATGATTTTGTATCTTGAGAACTTGGTGAAGTTGCTTATCAGTTCAAGAAGTTTTTCAGTTGAGATGATGAGGTTTTCTAAATAGGAAGTCATGCCATCTGCAAACAGAGACAAGTTGACTTTCTCTCTTCCTATTGGAATACCCTTTATTTCTTTCTATTGCCTGATTGCCCTGGCAAGAACTTCCAATACTATGTTGAATAGAAGTGGTTACAGAGGGCTTCCTTGTCTTGTACCAGTTTTCAAATGGAATGCTTCCAGCTTTTGCCTATTCTTTATGATATTGGCTGTATGAAATACCTCTTATTATTTTAAGGTATGTTCCATCAATACGCAGTTTATTGAGAGTTTTTAACAGGAAGGGATGTTGAATTTTATCAGAGGCATTTTTGCGTGTATCAAAATAATTGTCTGGTGTTTGCCTTTGGTTCTGTTTATGTGATCAATTACATTTATTGATTTGTGTATGTTGAATCAGCCTTTCACCCCAAAGATGCAGCCCACTTGATCGTGGTGGATAAGCTTTTTGATGTGCTGCTGGATTCGGTTTGCCAGTATTTTATTGAGAATTTTTGCATCGATGTTCATCAGGGATAATGGCCTGAATTGAGCAGGTGTGTGTGTGTGTGTGTGTGTGTGTGTGCGTTTACCTCGGTTTGCCAGTAGGTTGATGTGTGTGTGTGACGTGTGTGTGTGTGTGTGTGTGTGTGTGTGTGTGTTTACCTCGGTTTGCCAGTAGGTTGATGTGTGTGTGTGACGTGTGTGTGTGTGTGTGTGTGTGTGTGTGTGTGTTTACCTCGGTTTGCCAGTAGGTTGATGTGTGTGTGTGACGTGTGTGTGTGTGTGTGTGTGTGTGTGTGTGAGAATGTGTGATAGAGAGCCAAATTAGGGCAGAGGAGGCTCCCCGGCCTGTCATGACATTGTATGTTCTGAATTCAAGATGCTCTAATGGACTGTGTCAGTTGGCCTTCAGCCAGGAGGTGGTGCTTGCAAAAGACTGCCAGCTGTGGTGGTAGTGGTGAGATTTGGACTTGCCTTATGTTACCCATGGGAGGTACTCTGGTGTCTCAGGGAACGGATAGAGCCAAAGGGCTTCTAAAAGTTTCTTCTGTTATTTGTGTTAATCTACCAGGGTAGGTGGTTGAGCAAAACCAAGTGGGAACTAGGTCAGGTAAAGTGATGCTCTGGCTTTCTACGTGTGGGACAAGCAGTGGCTCCAGTGGGAATTGGAAGGCAGTTCTTAGGCCACTGGGGTAATTTTCCAGAGAGAAGTGAAGCTGCCTCTGCCTCTGTACAAGGAGAGTCCATATGAAGAATGGGGAGTAGCAGCTTGGCAGTAAGCCCCATCCAGCTCCCACATCCTTGGCGAGGCAGGTCTCACACCCACAGTGTTCCACTGGGAGTAGTTAGCTAAGTTTCAAGAAGTCTAAACTCAGAGCTCAAAACTGACCCATACCATAAGCCTCTCCTATTGAGACAGTAACTGCAGCCTTCAGGCCAAACCCCTCCTGATCCACCTGCAGAGCAGGGGCATCCAGCTCCTGTGCTTGCTGCTGCATCACACGTCCCACTCACCTCTCAGTTCTGGCCTGGGGAGTTTGTCCCCACAGAAAATTATATCAAACATTTCAGTTGGGAGGTTCTCTCAACCTGTGACCACCATTTGAGTTAGCTGGCAGACTTCTGGGAGGTCCTCTCTGAGGTAGAATCAGAAATGGCTTCCCTCCATCCTGCCAGAAACTGGGAACGTGCTGGAGACTCAAAGCACATCCCAATGCCACTCCTCATATACTCGTCACTCTTCACTGAATCAACTCCAGCCCTGAGTTCGATTAAGGCCTTCCCCCATGGCCTAGATTGATAGGTTTCCCAATGGAAGTGTATATCTTACAGTCAGTTTATCCCCCTCTCACACCCTGGAAACTCAAAATTTTCTGCCTAGCTTATGGTGTAAGCTGCATCCTGCTGCTTCTTTCAAATGGTCTGTGGCTTATTTCAATTTTCCTGTTAAGTTCCTGTGTTGCTTCTTGAAAGAAAGTTCAGTGTGAATCTCTACACACCATTTTGTCTTTCCAAGTGCAAGAGGCAGGCTAACAATGCCTTCAATCCACCATCTTGGAAAACAAAAGTAACAGTTTTCTCATTTTTAAAGGTTTTGTTAAGATCTGTTAATGACTCACAAAGAAATAGTATTGGGTATATTTGAAATTAGTATTTATTCATTTATGTTGATAAGTGAAAACACAAGATGGTTATCAAGATGGAAGTACTTAATATGTATACTTCAATATTCTTAGATGCAAATAACTTCACTTTTGATGTATTTTTATTTTACATCAGTTTCATTTCAACTTAGGTTTAAGGGGTTCTTGATAATCTGACATGATAAGTGGTATTGGAATTGGCATTAAAATCCACCATGCTCTACAGCACTTCATCCTTCTTCGGCAGGCACCAATTTGATCTTCTACTACTTTGCAGACATCTCTTCTGCAAACACCAGACAAATTGAGACAATGACCTTCAGCAGCACCCAAACCACCTCTTACTGCAGGAAAGAAGATCCAGTGAGATAGTCCACAAATGGAATGTAAATCCATAAACACTCTTAAGTAACAGAATAAATTTAGTATGAGCATTTCTATGTGGGAGCTTTTGAAATGGTTGCTGCTCATATGTCAGAGACACATGCAGATTAAGAAAGGTAGTAGTTCCGATCCTGGTTTGGCACAACAGTCACGGTATTTTTGGTGGGGGAAAAGGGATGTGGGAGCGGATGGTACATCTTCATCTTTTCCTCTGGATTTTCTCTCAGAAATGGCTGTTGCTTACTGCAGGGCAAAAATGCCAGTGTCTTCTGCCAGAGAGGGTTACTGAGGGCCATAGTGGTTCCACCTTGTGGCTGATACTGATAGTCCCTTTCTGCTTTTTTCGTTCCTAGCCAAAAAAGATGTTTCTGCTGTCTCAGGTATGCTGATTTCAGGAGTTGTTTTTTCTATATGGCTATCCGTTTTTTGTTTTTTTTGTTTGTTTGTTTTTTTCTTTCACTCTCTCTCTTTTTTTTTTTTGGCTTCACTGTGTTGCTATAGTTTCTTAAGTGGTCCCTTGAACCCTCCCAGCACTATTTTGGTTTGTACATAGCTATTTATAAATTTTTTCTTGGGGGAAGTGTAGAGTTAAAGGCTGGTATATCCTGCTTTTGCTCCCCCGAGTGATTTTATTCCCCCAAGCTAATATTTCAGGCTTTCAATTTATTCGTGCTTTCATCTGTTCAAACAAGTGGAAATTACTTTTTCTCTCCACATTTAGATTTGCTCTATCTACTTTAATTGCTAATAGCGTCTTAGTCATAGGATAGATTAGTTAGAAAAAAGTATATTTTTGACATTATAAATGATCCTTTCAATTTGTGTCTAAAAGTGGAAAATATTAGAAAGCTTGACATTTATTATTGTGTCCAGACCAGTATTTCCTCCAGATAACCTTTATTACAACAAAGATAATTTAATGAAGATCTCTCTAATGGTAAAGCTGGTGGCTTTGTGCTATTATAATATCCTTAAAGTGACAGTCTGGTGGAAAGACCAACTAAAGCAAGGGTTAGGAGAAAAACAGTTATTACTTTCATTTTGGTCTCACTCTGCATTAAGAGTTTTCATTGTGTCAAAGATTTATTATTCATTAAGTAGCCTAATGTTCATTTAATAATAAATGGATCCTATTAAATATGATTTTTAAAATTATAATCACATTACTTTTATTCACATTTGTCTACTGATGCCATTCACAGATGAGAATGGTATAATGTTATTTTATTTTTTTCATTTTGCCACATCTTTATTTACTTAGGTTTATGCTGTATCGAACAATGTATGTGTGGGAATAATGGGTGATTCAGGAATGCATGAGGGGGAGGTTGAAGCTCTTTAACTTTGAACAATTAAAATTAGCAATATAATATTGAAATACATGCATAACACTCAAGTGATACTCTCAAAATAGTGTATATTTTCTATGTTTATTTGTAGCTTTTAAACCCAGCTAGAAGTATTCTATTTCTTTTAGGCACCATAAGTCTGAAAGTCTGTAGTGAAAGCTACGAGTAGTAAATGATGCTAATTCATGTGCTCCCACCTGTGGAAGAATTGAATGTCTTAGATGAAAAAAAGATGGTGCAATTGGTGTACCAAGTATCTTAGAATATAATATGGTGGTGGTTTTTCTGTTTCTGTAGCACAGTAACATATATACTATTCCCAAGTCATCAAGTTATTTAAATATGCCTTTAAACAGGGAGAACTGAAAATAATACTGTGAATCCTGGTAAGCATTTAAAAATAATGAGGAGAATATTGGCTTTATAAAGTCAAAATTTATCTGAATACAACCCATATAGCAATTTCATAGCAAAACACTTCCTTCAATCCTATTAAAGTCAGAAGGAAAAGAAGAATGCCCACTGTCAATGCTGTATTAATATAGTTGTAAAAGTTTTGAGCAATGAAACATATTGTAAGAAGAGAAGTCAGAGGAGATTTGAGCCCATTGTTTTTCCTCTCCTTCTATACCTCCCAACATACCATTGGAATGTTGTAACATTTTGAAGAATCTATAGTAGTGTCGCAAATCATAGAATACTATGAATGCATCTGTATCTGAGATATCCCCAAAAGATACAAAACAGGTGTGACTAGAATGAAAGAAAGATTTAGGCTTTTGGCCATGACTGCAAGTGAGCTGCTCTCAAGTGACTGCTGCTATAGAACATATATATAGTAGAGGATCTCTTTGAAACATTTCTATCCCTGAAAATGGTTAGGCAAGTTCTTAAAATATCTCCTCTTTCAAACACAAAAATAGTCTGTGAACTGGAGCTTGAGCAGTGGGCACTTTGTATTGGATAGCTGATGGAGGGGGTGAGGGTTTCCCAGATCTTCTGGGAAGATCTGCTATGATCAGTAATGCTAATGATGGTACTACTGACTCTTGGGCCATCAGAAGTTCCAGTTTGTTAATGCTGAAACTTCTATATTGAGTTAAAGCATTGAGTCAGCTTCACAGAGGAAGTCTGGATAATAGCATTCTCATTTCAGACCATAAAATGATGTCAGGTTAAGGATGAACAATGAGTTCAGTATTAAAAATGATCAGGTAAGCAAGACACCATGAATAAAAGTTAATGAAATGAATAGCATATCTAAACCCTTTAAAACTAGATGTATTGAAATCGTCAATGTGGAGAAATAATTAAGCAGGTATGTATCAATTGTTTAAAGAAACAATCTACTATTACAAAGATGTAAAAACAATAGTAAAACAATATAGATGATAGAAAAAATGGGCAGGTCTGGCTGGGCGTGGTGGCTCATGCCTGTAATCTCAGCATTTTGGGAGGCCAAGATGGGTGGATCACGAGGTCAGGAGTTCAAGACCAGCATGCCCAAGATGGTGAAATCTTGTCTCTACTAAAAAATATATATATAAAAATTAGCCGAGCATGGTGGCAGGTGCCTGTAGTCCCAGCTACTCAGGAGGCTGAGATAGAAGAATCGCTTGAACCCGGGAGGTGGAGGTTGCAGTGAGCCAAGATCACACCACTGCACTCCAGCCTGGACAACAGAGCGAGACTCCATCTCCAAAAAAAAATTTAAAAATAAATGCAAGTTATTAATGATATATTAGACACAGGTAAGAGGATAACTAGTGAAGAAAAAAATGTTTAAATGATATACCCAGAATGTAACATGGAAACACAAGGTCTAACATTTATTTAATTCAAATATGGGGGGAGAGAAGTGTAAAAGGATTCACCATTTCAAGAGATTCTCAAAAAGAAATTAAGAAAAGGTATAAATCCATTGATTCAAAGAATATATTTCTAACAGATGATATAAAAATAAACTCACTTTAGTTAAATTATAAAACATTAAAACCAAACACCAGACCATACAAACATTGAAAAAAAGGATAATTTATAATGAAATAATATTTATCTGATTATTATAGTAAAGCAAAAACTAAAAATGAGTAAACTAGTATCAACAAATGTTGAGAGCAAATAACTGTTAATACAGAATTGGGTACTCAGTAATTCTGTCTTTCAAGATCAAAAATCACAATATGAAATTGACAGATAAAAATGAAAATTGTTCACTACCAAGAGATCTGCAGCAAATAAAATTTCAAAGGCTACATATCAGAAAGAAAGAATTTAACCCAAAAGCTGATATTAGAGTCAACTTGGTATTCCATAAATATCACTAAACTGATGATAATAGTAACACTTTCTGACACGTGGGGATTCTGAAAAGAAGTGAACTTTTACTTTTGTTTAGAATTTAGAAAGTTAGCCGGGCGCGGTGGCTCAAGCCTGTAATCCCAGCACTTTGGGAGGCCGAGACGGGCGGATCACAAGGTCAGGAGATCGAGACCATCCTGGCTAACACGGTGAAACCCCGTCTCTACTAAAAAATACAAAAAACTAGCCGGGCGAGGTGGCGGGCGCCTGTGGTCCCAGCTACTCCGGAGGCTGAGGCAGGAGAATGGCGTAAACCTGGGAGGCGGAGCTTGCAGTAAGCTGAGATCCGGCCACTGCACTCCAGCCTGGGCAACAGAGCCAGACTCAGTCTCAAAAAAAAAAAAAAAAAAAGAATTTAGAAAGTTATAGAAAAATGCTCTTGCCCTGACAAAGAGAATAAGCTGGATAATCTATAGATCATAGATTTCATTTTAAAACACAGAACTGAGGTCTCAAAAAAAGCTAATTAACTTAAATTCAGAGTGATGAAGCCCTGCTGAAAAAAGAACGGATCCACAGATGCTTTGTGCCTAGCTGAGTTGCAGCAGCAGAAGCAGGAGGAAGCTGCCCTTGGTGGAGATAACAAGGAAACAAGTGAATCTCCAGCAAATGTTGAAAGGCTGAGTGTGGGCTTGTGATAGTTTAGCATCATCAGTAGGGGCCCAAACACACTCACTCTCACTCACTCTCCCTCAGTAATGCTTGCTTGCTTGCTTGCTTGCTTGCTTGCTTTTCTTTCTTTCTCTTTCTTTCTTTCTCTCTCCTTCCTTCCTTCCTTCCTTCCTTCCTTCCTTCCTTCCTTCCTTCCTTCCTTCCTTCCTCTCTCCCTCCCTCCCTCCCTTCCTTCCTTTCTCTCTCTCTCTCTCTCTCTCTCTCTCTCTCTCTCTCTCTCTCTGGAGTCTCACTCTGTAGCCTAGGCTGGAGTGCAATGGCGCGATCTTGTCTCACTGCAACCTCTGCAAATATAGTAATAAATGCTGCTGAAATTCAATCCTGTCAGATCTAACTGCCTGCATATAAATTTCGAGGTCCCACAAAGACATCTCATTGAGGTCACATTCTGTTGTATTCTTACTTTGTATCTTGAGATGCCTTGGTGGGACATGGAAATTTATATGTAGGCAGTTTGATCTGACAGGATTGAATTTCAGCAGCATCCATTATTATATCCACTCACTAGTTCAAAAAACATGGATGGAATCTTATCAACAGGAACTACTGCTAAATGAGTCTCTTTTCTATTTTTCCCTATTATTGTCCTAGTGAAGCTGTAAATATTAGGTTCTTGAACCCACAGGACTGATTCTAGGATCTTGTCTGGCCAGGGATATAGCCTTCTAATCTGCAGAACCTTGTAGTAATCAGCTACCAACTTACCTGGGGATAAAAGAATTGAAAAAAGAAGGAGAATAAGAAGAAGCAAATGGAGTCTCATGGCTGAAGGGCCAGCATCAATGTGGGTTGAGCCTGGAGTCTCTGGACATCGTGGGTCTGGGCCTTTTTATGATGCTGTCTGAGTCTGTGATTTGTTCTTGGTTAGTAGAGCCTAACGAAAAGAGAATAACTAAATCTCCCACAAGAAACTTCCAGGGACACACAAGTACATAAATCTGGTGATATCTCAATGGATGAGAAAGCAGGTGAATGCTATTTATTTCCAAAAGACTCAGGATGTCTTACTGTCACTTGCTTTCTTTATTAGTTTCAACATGCACATGCAATAATCATTGCTCTTACTTTAAGTATAAAGTATTGTTTGCCAGGTAATATAGTAGGAACTGAAGTAAAATTGTTATACAAACACTGTACGTAATTAATGCATACAGTTTGGCAAATTTGCACATAGATATTACTCTTGTTACCACAACCAATATCCAGGTAATAATATATCCATCACCTCCAAATGTTTCCTATGTCCCTTTATTGTTGTTGTTGTTGTTGTCAGAACCCCTAAGATCGACCTTCATAACAAATTGTTAAATACAAAATACCTCAGTAATAACTATAGGTACTATGTTTTAGAGCCTATCTCTGTAATTGACTCATTTTGCATAGCTTTAACCCTTGAACAATAACTCCTCGTATTTCTCTTTCCCACTCAATAAAATACCAAACTCTTTTAAAGCACATTCTGTATAATCCACTTTATGAAGCTTTTTCTAACATTCTTTTGTCTGCTCCCCCTCAGTAAAGGGAACTACTAACATAACAATTACCTATTGTGGATTTTTGTGTCTCTTACATATATTCCTGCATGAACCCATGTAACACTTTATCTCCCATTATCTTAATATGAAGTAAAATAAAACTTGAAATGATTTTAAAAATGAAATCACAGAAGGGCTTTGTAAAAGTATGATGTACCATTGCTTATTTGTAAGAATTCAAGTGACATTAGGGGTTTTAAAACATCTTTTGTTTTGATTTGTTCTTTGCTTGTAAACCTTGTGTCTTGCATATTGTGGGCACAGTGTCTTTCCCAGCTATTTGCTTGGGGAAGATCAGTTAGAGTTACAATGAACATCAAAGACTATCTTGTCTAGTGACTTACCTTCCAGATGAGGAAATGAGCTGAGGGAAAGGAAGAAACTTGCCCAAGATCACCCAGTGATCAAGTGAGGAAGGTGATAGGGACAGCACTAACGCTTGGTATTCTGAGCCTCATTCTATTTTCCACTCTTGCCCCTTCTCTGTTTCCTCCTCTCTTCCCTAGCCTTCTAAAGAAAACTTTGCAGTTCTGCTGCAATGTCTACCTAAGGACACCCTGAAGAGACCCCACTTTTCATTAGACTGCTTTTTTAAGCACTGTCCTGCATTTTCTTCTTCAGTCTTGTTGCATCCCATTTTTGGCGATAAGTAATGCTTCTGCTGTGCTGTTCTATCCAATTAGTTTTTTTTCTATTTTCATTGAGTGAAAATTAAAACAACAAAAAACATGAGTTTATCTAAATTTGGAAGTTTTAAAACTTGATTAAAATTTCCTGGGGATATGGATGTAAGACATAGATTTTAAAATATTTTTCATTTTCAAAATTAAAAATCAAACCCATATATTTAGCCAGGGTGACTACTCGATAACTACTAATCAGATGGGTCTTCAGTAATGCCACAAGGCTAATACTCTTATAAATCAATTCCCTGGTGTTTTGTGCTACTGAGTTAATACAATTCGATACGGTATCACCTTTAACCAGGCTTTGAGGAGTCACACAAAGGAACAGCACAACAGAATCATAGGGTGGGATGTGTGGGGAAACCGAGATGTAAAACACAGCCTTGACTCTGACATTTACTCCACTGTTGGGAAAAGTACTTCAATTCCCAGGGCCTTAATATTTTCCTGTATAAAACAGGAAAAATAGAGCCATCTTTAACGTTTTGTCAAATCTTGTTGCTGAGTGATTTTATAGTGTCTGCAGCTATCCTCTCTGCTAATCACAACAAGGTTAACTAACTGTTCTTTCATTTAGTTAAAGAAATTTTTGCATTTGTTTACAAATACTTATTCTTCCCTTCACGAAAAAGGAAACATTTTAAAGATAATTTATAAGATGTTCAGAGTCTCTTACATATCAACTCTTCACAATGTGGTAGAGTAGCTTAACCCCATTCCTAAGAGTATAGATTCAGATCAGCCTGTATGTAATTAACCCCCAAACCAATGTGGAGTGTGGGATAGATAATATATTTCAAACACATGAAAAGGCACACGTACACACACACGCACACACGCACACATACACACAGTATTACCAAAGCAGAGGTGCAGATGAAAATATTGGATAGACAGCTCAAAACTCTTAGTACTAAAATAATCCTAATAATAACTTTCCTTCCAAAGTCACCACCAACACTCAGATCTCTTAAAGGTTGGTGCCTTAGGTTTTTGAACTTTGTGTAACTTTTGACTTTCTTATTTGGTTGTATGCTATTGATCTCATAGAAAGAAACTTCTTCTTCATCCTATGCCAGTGTTGTATTGTAGGGGCTTGTGGACGTTTTTCTGCTCTATAGCAATCCAAGTTACTGGTCTCTAGCTTCTTAGGAGCAAGGCCGTCACATGCTTTTGTTCTTTGCTTGCTTCCTTGTAAGGGCCTGACATACAGTGGGTGCTTAACAAATATTTGATCAACTGAACTCATTTTCCACCTCCGTTCTCTCCCACTTCAATCTCTCCCTTTTACTTCTTCCAGATTAGTTTTCCTACAGCAAAATGGGAATTGTCCAAAAACTGCCCTTCATCTTTACAACTTGAAGGATTCATTACCCTAAGCAGTCCTTCAAAATTGACTATCACAGACTAGACAAAAAGTCTGGGTTCACCAAGAATAGGCATGTGTGCCATTACATTTTCTGTTGAAAGCTTTGGAAAGTGTCTTTTAGCAAACAATATAAAGCATAGAATTTGACCATTCCTGACTATGTAAAAGGATCATCCACATTCTCACATGTCCATGGCTACTTTCCCACTCCTTCCCAACCTTGAAATCCTGAATTCAAAAGAAAACATAAGAAGATAGTATGCCTCATGTAAGGCAACAGGTTGCTTAATCTTTCTTGCCTCTACACATTCAAGAGCTCCAGAAAAATTTCTGAGCTACTTAGGATGTCTGATCCTCTTCTTGGGTAAAAGCAGTAAGTCCTACATGTAGTCATCAAAACCACGTCTGTTCAAGGGTTCTTATACCTGTGATTCATGATTGCATGCTAAATGTAGAAGGATATGCTCTGTTGCAGGGCCATGTCTGGTCATTGTTTAAGTTCTACTTTGAAGGACTAGTTGCTGAGAAGGAAGAGGGAATGGTAATGTTAGAAATTGGAATAAAACTTAAGGGGAAAAATCAAGTACAAGGGACCAACAGTACTGAGGGGCAATAGGTTGAAGATTTCTTCGATTACTGTAATATTTTCAAGGAGACCCCCAGGAATCCTTCCTGGCTGACCCCAACATAGCTTTGGCATAGGCCTTATGCCAAATGTCTTAGGCTAACTAACTTTTCCTAAAGAAAATAGAGGAGTTATGGAGACCAATATTTAGTAGAATAATGCCTGATTATCTTGCTTTTGAGGTCTAGTAACTGCTAGTAAACTTGCCTAATTAATTCACATTTAGAGGTAGAGTAACGAGGGTTTCAAGCACTTGAAACACCACTGACTTCATTTCACATGAGAGTTCTTCTGGAGAGCTAATGAACTATGAGGCTGCAGGTTTCTTGGCCAATAAGTCTTCTAGAGTTCCTGTGACTCCCTTTTCTGGTCATAGGTGATTTTGCTTTTGCTTTGAGTATTATAGCACCATAAGGTCATAAGGTGTCAGACACTCTGCTCTTACCAAGGCTTACACAAAGTTTATCTTGTTATTTGGTAGAGTTTGGCCCATTAAAAAAAAAAAAGAGAGAGAGAACGATAAAGAGGAGGACAGCAATCCTCACTACTGAAGGAGGAAGAAAGCTTGGCTTTATTTCCAGTAGGCAGAAAAAACTTCCGTCTGTAGCTCTCTAGCACCAGTGGAATGTCTTTGTTTGGATAATAAGTGTCCTTCCATACCTCATTAGGCATATTCGCAGACAGAGATGTACTATGCACATAAAATCACCTTCATGGGATGACTGAAAGTCCATGTTTTATTGGACACTAAGTTCATTAGAAGGATGTGGGTGCATAGTTTTGACCAGAAAACCTTGTTAAATGGGAACATAAGCTACAAATATTTTGGCAAAAGATTAAGGTTTATGAGCAACCAACCATTTATATTAAGTTACAATTAATTAGGCCATGTTGAGAAATAATTTGGTTTAGTTAATGATTAGACATTTTGTTAGTGAACACTTCCCAGACTTTACTAGCCCTGCTAATCCCTGCTTTGCTCCTGGTCTGAACCCCTACAGTGCCTTGTTTATGGTACAGTGCCTACTGCTTGTATGCTAGATTAGTGAATGTCTATTTGCCTCCTCTACTACTGTGTGAGCTTCTTGTTTGCCAGGACAGGGCTATATTCCTCAGAGCTGAGGAGAGAGTTGAATCACGTGGTCATTTATTCTCAAATCCTCTTCAACAAGTGAAGCGAAACAGGACAGTGAAAGGCCACTGCACATGGAAGCAGGAGGTCTGGATTTGAGTTCTGAATCTCTAGATCTGTTAATAACTGGAGGTAGGGATAGAGTCAGGAAAATTTTCTTCCTTAAGTCTTGATAGCACCTATGTAGGTCCAGATCTGTTGGGATTCTCAATAATTACTGTGCATAAAATCAACTGAAAGTTATTTTGCAATGCAGATTGTTAGCCCCATTCTATGAAATGTTTACTGTTTTATAAATTGATAAATAATTTTTATTAGGCAATGTAAATTTCCTTACTTGCACCAGCGTACAAAAATATTGAATAATATTAGCAGCAGAATCTTTCAACAAAATAACTATGTATAGCTATTAAACCACTTTGTTTCAAGGCTTTTTATTTTCTTTTATTTATCACCATTGTTTTATTTATAAACATTGTTTCTACTCATAAGGAGTATGTATTCTCTACATGTTTATAAAATTAATGCCTGAATGAAGTTACTTAAACAAGACAGAAGTTGATTTCTTTTTCACTCAAAATTATCCTGTAGTTACACCATTCAGGGCTAGTACAGATTCTTTCTAATGTCATTAGAGATGCAGGTCCCTTCCAGGTATCTGCTCTGCTATACTTTAGAAAATACCCTAGTTTGGCTGCTAAATTTCCACCTATTATTTCTGAATTCTAGACATCAGGGAGAAAAAAAGGCGTGGGAGAAGGGCAAAGGAACATCTACTTTTCCTTTTTACATTTTTTAACCAACATCCCTTAAAAACACTTTGTTGAGATATGATTACATTAAAAAGCTGTACCTATTTAATGTGTATATCTCAGTGAGTTTGAGGATAAGGATACGTTGTGAACGCATCACTACCATCAAGATTATAAACATAATCATCACCTCCTGAAGTTCTCCCTCCCATTCTAATTATTATTTCTATTAGTAAGAACAATTAACAAAAATTTCACCCTCCTATTTTATTTTAAGTATGCAATACAGCATTCATAGCTAAAAGCACTATGCTGTAAATTAGACCTCCTGAACTTATTTATGTTTGTATATCTAAAACTTTGTACTATAATCACACCTACTCATTTACCTGCACCACAGCTCCTGGCAACCTCCAGTCTACTCTCTGCTTCTGAGTTTATTTGAGATTTCAAATACAAGTGAAATCATACAATATTTGTCATTCTGTGTTTGGTTTATTTCACATGACTTCATGCCCTTCAGATCCATCAATGCTGTCACAAATGACAGGGTTTCATTATTGTATAATACTGAATAATATTCCATTGTGCATACATATATATGTATATATATAAAACGTTAATTCATCCGTCCATGAATGAATGATAACATATGTGTTTTCATATATCTTGACTGTTGTGAACAGTGCTGAAAAGAATATACGAGTGCAGATATCTCTTTCACATACTGATTTCAATGACTTCATATATATATATACCACTTCATATAAAAATACCATTATATATATATATATGTATGTATATAAATAAAATAAGTGGGATTGTTGGAACAAAGTGGTATTTTTATTGTGAATTTTTTGAGAAACCTCCATACTATTTTCCAAGATGGCCATACTAATTTACATTCCCACCACCAGTATACAAAGGCTCCCTTTTCTCTACATCCTTACCAACACTTGTTATCATCCATCTTTTTGATAATAGCTATTCTAACAGGTGTGAAGTGATATTTCATGGTAATTTTCATTTGCATTCCCGTGATGACTAGAGAGGGTAAGAATTGTTTATATATATGTCGTCCATTTGTATCTCCTCTTTTGAGAAATTCCTACTCGTATCTGTTTGTTCATTTTAGTTTTTTAATTTTAATTTTATACACAGAGGATACATGTGCAGGTTTGTTACATGGATGTATTGTGTGACGCTGAGGTTTAGAGTATGAATGATCTCATCACACACCTAGTGAACATTATACTCAATAGACAGTTTTTAAGTCCTTGTACTCAACCCTCCCTCCTCCCTCTAAGAATCTCCAGTGTCTATTGTTTCCACATAAGTGAGAGCTAAACAACATATAACCCAATGTTTGGCTCTCACTTACAATGGAGAATATGTAGTATTTGGTTTTCTATCCCTGCGCACAATACCACACTGGGCTAATTTTTGTATTTTTGGTAAAGACGGAGTAGCTTCAGCATGTTGGCCAGGCTGGTCTCAAAATCCTGAGCTCATGTGATCCACCCACCTCACAAAGTGCTGGCATAGCAGGCATGAGCCACTGTACCTGGCTTTTCTAATTTTTTTTTAGCTTATATTAGGTTTGTCTGTTCTAGAATTTTGTGTACATTTATTTATATTACAGGACACTTTATAGCTTAGCTTTCCCCACTCAGGGTGAGGAAGATTATATTGATCCAAGTTATTGATTAATAGAGTGGATTATCCCCCGTTATTGCCCAATATTGCTCTATAATATGCATATAATTTGTTTCTTGATTTCCTCTCGATAGACATTTGAGTTGTTCCCAGGTTTTGGTTATTGTTAATAGAACTCAAGGACATATTTTTAAAATAAAAAATTTCAATCCAAAATATCCTTTCCTTTTGACTCTCCAATATTGTGTCAGGGTTACATTTTTGTTGTCATGAAAATCCAATTACATTGAACAAGATGTGTTTCCAGAATCAAGCTTCAGTATATGTGTGGTCTAGCTGTGTCCCTAGAATGTAGCCCTTATTAGTTTTATTAAGCATTTTCCTATATAAATTGAAATCAAGTAGGAGATGTATTTTTCCACAGTAGGAGAAATAGAACAGCTTAGGACTTTGGAGAGATAGCAACTTGCTGCTTGCCTGTGCAACCCACCTCAAAAGATACAACTCCTCCAACTTTTGGTTTCTGGCGACTTGTCCTAACAATTAGATGTGAACTGACCTTATTCCCTTACAATACTACAAGGCGATCTTCTGCACCTGGCCAAATACAGTATAAAATTGATGGACATACATTTCTTTTGGTTTCATGCTTTCTATTTAAAGCTATTCTCTTTGACTGGGAACTATGGCTCATGCTTATAATCCCAGCACTTTGGAAGGTCGAGGTGCATGGATCACTTGAGGTCAGGGGTTTGAGACCAGCCTGGCCAACATAATGAAAGCTGTCTTTCTGAAAAATACAAAAATTTTCTGGGCATGGTGGCACATGCCTGTAATCCCAGCTACTCAGGAGGCTGAGGCAGGAGAATCGCTTGAACGCAGGAGGCAGAGGTTGCAATGAGCTGAGATCCTGCCTCTGCATTCCATCCTGGGTGACAGAATTAACCTTCATCTCAAAAAAATAAAAAGCTAATCTATACTTTTCTTTTGATGCATTATTAGAATGTAGGAGGTAATAAGGCAAAACTATTGTGGGTATGTGAATGTGTATCTGTAGCACCTAGAATAGTGCCTAGCCCATCACTTGTGTTGAAAATTGAGAGAACCTTCTTAATATAACTTTTCCACACTCTAGTTCTGAATTTAAAGAAAGAAAAAGATAGGTTAGCAAATATAGGTATCAGTTATTTCTATTGACCGATCATTTGGAGAACATGTTTTTGGATGTGGGAGAATAAAGGCCCCTAACTCTCCACCCCAGAAATAATTTTGCTGATACAAAAATCAGTCAGACATGGTGGCACATGCTTATAATCCCAGCTACTTAGTAGGATGAGGTGGGAAAATCACTTGAACCCAGGAGGCAGAGATTGCAGTGAGCCAAGAGTGCCCCACTGCACTCCAGCCTAGGCAACAGAGAAAGACTCTGTCCGAAAGAAAAAAAAAAAGTTGTTACTATATAGCAGATAATTTTATTGTCATCTCATTTAAAATTGAATAGTACATTTGGGTCGAATTCTTATGCCTGCAGAGACATTTGCCTCTGGCTTAAAATCACTGGCTCCAGGAGGAAACTCCACCAGAGGGTATCGTAAGGATTTCATAGTGTCTAAGTCATCTTGGTAGTTCTTCAAATAATTCCCGGCAATTCTGTTAGGTTTTGAACTTCACTTACTTCTTACGTGTTTAATAAAAAGAAGTTCAAAACATTGCCATGGCTGTTGAGCCCCCACAGGCTTGTGTTCCCTTTAAAATTCATTACATGGTTTGTACTCTTTTGCAAATATAATAATTGGAGGTGGATGCTTTCAGCCATTAAGTTCAAAAGTACTGCTACATGGGCTGGGCATAGTGGCTCATACCTCTAATCCCAACCCTTTGGGAGGCCAAGGGGGGCAGATCACAAGATCAGGAGATCGAGACCATCCTAGCCAACATGGTGAAACCCCATCTCTACTAAAAATACAAAAATTAGCTGAGTGTGGTGGTGCGCACCTGTAGTCCTGGCTACTTGGGAGGCTGAGGCAGGAGGATTTCTTGAACCAAGGAGGCGGAGGGTGCAGTGAGCTGAGATCACACTATTGCACCCCAGCCTGGTTACAGATCAAGATTCCGTCTCAAAAAAAAAAAAAAAAAGTACTGCTACATGGACATCCATCATTCTGGCATCTCTGCCATAACAGCTGAATATCGAGAATGTCTGTTCATTTCTTTAACTCCAAATTTGTGTTGTGTTCCTTGGTCTCCTGTCATATCATGAAGTGTATTATTTACAAAAAGGACAATTTATCTATAGTTATTTCCTCTCAGTATGCTACATCGTTTTAGAATTTAAACATAGTGTCTCCCAACCTGAAATTTGATTTTTGAAAAACCAGAAAAATATTTTTGGACACCTTTTATTTCCAGCTGTTTTCATCTTCATCTCCTCTCCTGAACTCAAGTTGAGGGTAAAATTCATTCGTCAAAATTTCTCCTCAACTCACAACAACCTCATCCCACTCCAATATGATTTTTGTCCCCATGAATTGATACACATAATTCTTGCTGGCAGTGGTAATGTCCTAATTAAAAAAATCATGAGATGGCATCAGACTTTACCTTATTTTCTAGCTCAGCAGAATTTGATCCTTGTCTGATAAGGAAACCATATTTTCCCTAGAAACTTTTCACTTTTGTCACAGGTTTGGTTCCCAGAGAGCTGGATATAGATGAAGTTTAGTGTGCAGGATGTTTATTAGGAAGTAATGTCAGGATCCACATCTGTGGAAAGGATTGGAGGGAAGCCTTATGTGCAAAGGGACAAGTCTAATGGCAACGCAGCCTGACTTTGTCAACTGGCCGCACAGACAGAGCTGTTCAGCTAAGAAGACCTCCCCTATTTGTCCCAATTGAATCAAATGGCAAAACCTATGCATCCCTTGCCTCCATTAATAATTGTGTGCTTGCCACTTGTGGAGGGTGAGACTTTGAAGCAGGTGGCTTTCTGTGGCTGAAGAAAACCTTAAATGTGGTGGCAAAGTTTTCCAAAGAGACAGAGAATGGCATCTGCCGTGTATGTTGCCCTTTTTCAAAGAGGAAGCAACAAGGGTAATGTCCTCCAACGGCTCTGTATGCAGATAGGTGGACAGTAATGTCTGTCCCTCCTGTGACCTAAGAAGAACAGATGGCAGACATGCAGCCAGGCAGTTAGAGGTGACACAGTGTTAGGAGAGAAACATCTGTCATAAGCAGTGCTTCTTTGAATCAGGTGTGACACAAGTCTTGCATCCCTTGCATGGACTCCTTCCCCGTTATCCTGCTGTCCTACCTCATGAAGGTGAGTGGGGGCTGGGTGGTGGGCAGTCCCAGGACAAGGTACACTTTGCCTGCAGTTTTCCCACATGGGTTCCAAAGTAGCCCAGGTGGTCATCCATGAACTTTATATTTTCCTTATGCTTCTTGTCTTTGCCTTTGAGGAACATGTTTCATTGGACTCTGAGTCCAAACAACTCATGTATCCCTATATCTTCACATTGTCCTTCACTTAAGGGAATCTCTAATCTCTAATGCCTTTGTTTTATTATTACTATCAATATTATAATAATTAACATTGTCATTATTAACTTCATTGTTGATTTTCAGTTATTTTTATTAATGGAGTTAGTATGAATTATTCTTTTGTGGCTACTTACACCAAGATGAAGATAATTTATTAGTTCAGGAAGAATCTGCATTCTGAAGGTGAATAGAAGTTCACACTACAGATGGGCAGACACATGCCCTCCCAATTCCTGATGGACCTCCTAGTGCCTCCTAGACCTAAGGGGTCTCCTGCAATGCTCCAAGATGCCACCAAGGCAGGAATCTGCTTGTGCATGCCTGAGAGCATCCAGGATGAAGTGAGGCTCTGAAAAAATGCATGAATTTCCACATAATCCCCAAAAACCTTACAGGTGAACTGGATGCCACAGAAACAGGAGTGGTCATTGACACAACAAAGTCACCAAAATGTTTTGACGTCAATTAGAAAATTCAGGAATCACTCTTGCTGCCATTAAGTGGAAGAACAGGAGCCTGTGAATGGCATCCATGGCCTGCCTGAGACTCCACAGATATTTCTATGTGGCTTCAGGTACCAGGAATCTCCATGATTTTCAGAAAGGCAGGGACAGCTTATGCCAGCCTATCCCTCTGCAGAATGTGCCCCAGCGGATCAGAGGATGGAACCATCATGGACTGCACAAAGGCTCAAGGGCAGCTTCCCAGACCTGCCTGTGACTCTAGGTAAGTTCTGAGTCCACGTGGGTGCTGAGGAAAGGTTAATGATGACTTGGAAAGATGGGACAAGCAGACACCACCCCTAAACAATCTGCACGATTCCAACTACAACAGGAAGCCAAAGACCAGCTCATGCCACACTAGTGCACCTTGAAAACCCCTGGATGTAATGCCGCTCTGCAGAGAGTTCAACAAAGAAGTGGCTGGGAATTTTGCATTCTAGGCCGCATTTTCCAGTGCTTCTGGACACGTGATCAGAAATTTAACATTGGTATATCTAACTCTGACATTTTTCACAAAATGGTTTTTTAAAATGAGGTAATAGAGACAAAATATAATACAACCATATGTATTATATGCCAAAATATGCTTCACTGGCATCAAGTAGACTCACCTTGAAATACAATCTAGGACAACCTCCATTTTCAGAATATTTTCTTTTCCAGAGTGAAACTCTCCCACCAAAAACCAAGAACATCACAGGTTTTTGCCTCCAACAAACCGACAGAAAGCCAATACATTTATTCTACCACTGTGAAATGGACTGCGGTGCAACACATACGTGTGAAACCCGACACGTGGCATCGCCGTGAGCCAAATGGGGACTCGTGGTGCAAGCAACCCTCCCCACGTGTTAGCGTGCGTGAGATTCACTTGGCAGAATTTGGCTAGGTGCATGTTGGTAGAGTGGGGCTGAGGTTCTCTTGCCCCTATGGATGTTTAAGAAGTCACAGGTCCTGCGAAGACCTGTGGTCCCTTCAATCAACTCTGTTTCGGAGACATAATGACTTGGATTGCTGACAACTCAAGAAATTTTCAAGCCCTTGGAAAATCAGTTACACACAAACACGGAATGAAAGTCAAAAGAGAGTACGTCATCTTTTTTGAGAATTTTATTCACTTCAAAACAAATTAAACACACCTATTTCTAATGGCATTCCAGAGCCCAATTTTCGAGGCTGAGGAAACACCCCAAGAACGCATTGCGCAGAACGCTTCACAGCGTCCAAAACACTGCTGTCAGGGCGGGGCACAGCTGAAGGCCTGCATCTCTCAGGGTTGCCTAACTGTTCCCTGATTCAGTCATCTAGAGAGCAAACACACAGTCATTCCCCAGTTTCCTACTGACATCAGAGCGGAAGTCTGAATCCCGCGCGTCACCGTCACCCAGTTTCTGAGGCAACGAGTCACTGGCACAGAAGCTTCTGGTGGCGGGTTTCCGGAGATCCCGGCGAACTACAATGTCCCTCACCAGAATTTGATGAGGCAGAGTCTCTGCATCTGGTCCCTGCCTGGCCTGGGCTCCAACATCCACAGAAGCACCACAGCCGGGGAGCTTGGGAGTCACCACACACAGTCTGCTCTCTGCTCTGTGCTCCTCAGTCCCACAGACCCCTCCAAATCACGGGAGCTGGATGCAATGGAGCCCCGGCCACCTGTAGTCTCACTCCAGGTCAGAATCGCTGTTCTCTGAGGAGGAGGAAACCTGAAGGTACTCATAGAGGACACTCAGGGGGACAGCAACACAGGGAGCCTCAGACTTCTCTGAGACATGAGGGCTGTGAGCGAGGAAGGCTCCCGGCTTCTCAGGAGAGGGAAACGAGGGAGCTGTCAGGAAGCTGGAGCTCCACCATCCGTTTTCCAGTCTCCAGAAGAGCATTCTGAGAGGCTGGGCCCCATCGTGGCTGGCCGCTGGGTGATGGGACATGGTGCAGGCCTGGGCAGTAGGCAGGCAAGGTCTGCTGTGCAGAGGCTGCCGGTTGGTGCTGGGCACCTGGGCGGGTGTCCCCCTGCTCATCTGGGGCGACGGACTTGGTCTGAGTTCGGTTGCACCTGGCGGAGGTTGGAGAGTCTCCGGGACCCCCAGCTCACCTCCCTGGAGGGCATTTTCGGGCATCTGGAAGGAACCCATTCTCGGTTTCTTGGGGAAGTTCAGGCAAGCCTGAGTCGGAGTCTGGGCAGCTCTCTTGGCTCCTGGCCTGAAACTGAGATTGGAGCCGAGGCCCAAGCTGTGTGTGTCGGCTGGTGGGCAGGGCTGTGAGGTCACCGCAGCACGTTTGTCTTGTGCCTGGGGGCTGATGACCCGGATCAGGCCGTGGGGCTTGGAGGCAGCCTGGGGAACTTCTCGACTGCCACCCTGAGGCCTGCTGTGTGTCGGCTTCACCACGACGAGAGGCTCCGGGCCCTGCTGCCTGACTCCAGGCTGAGGGATGTCGGCCACAGCCCCTGTCTGTCGTTCCTTTGGTCGGAGACTTGACGAGGAGCTCGGACTGGCTTTTCTGAGGGGAGACAGTGAAGCCAAGACGGATACCGTGTCAGACATTTTCGTAGCTGAGCCATCAGTGAGGGCAGGGTCCACGCGTGGCCTCTTATTGGTTGTGTGGACCGGCATTGGCCTGCTTGCAACCTGAAAGAAAGGAGACCACACACGTTAGAAGTTCGTCAGCATGGAGCCAATATGGAAATCAACCACATCCAAAGACAAGGTGCACACAGCAGGAAATTCTTAATACGGTATGGACAGGCGGTCCTTGGAAGTAGGGACAGATCCTTAACGTGAGTGCTGATCGGGACAAGACCCATGAAAAATGCACTCTTGAGCTATGATCTAAGAATACCATTTTTCTAAAGACTGTGTCTTGGGCATTCACTGGATCAAAGTGCCTCCACTCAGCCTTCCATGAAGTGGGACGGACTAATGCCCTTCTGAAGGCAGGTTGGTGGCTCAAGGGTTCCCAGGACGCCTTTTCTGAAAACATGCATGTTCCTAGGGTGAGCCTCCTCCATGTTTGGGGCCCCTGAGGGACTAATTTCCTCACGCCGCTAGGAAGATGTTGTTGACAGGCTTGCCATCATTGCACAGAATGAAAGCAACAGGAAATATGGCATCTTCAGATGCCTTCACCTGGAATCAAATGGACCTGGAAGGATCGTGGAGTCCCTGACCCCAAGAAGGCAGGGAAGAAGGGTTCCCCGATCCCCTCACACACACGAGAACCTGAAAGAAAATCAACCAGAGTGACCTAGTGGAGCAAAGAACAGGGACCCATGGTGACACTCACCCTCAGATAAATCCAAGATTCCATGGATTCTTTTCGATTTGGCAGCGGCTTCTCCAAAGGTTTCCCAGAAAAGGTCTGGAAGGGAGCCTTCCTCTGCGGGTCTTGTTGCCTGCAGAAGAGAAAAAGTTCAGGCCATGTATCCGGTTTTCCCCAGGAGACAGGAAGAATTCAGTCTCTGGCCCAGTCCTGTTCTGTGTTTTGTGATAAATAAATGGAACTCTTATGCCCTTTACACCTCTGCACCTTCCCTCATGTGCCAACCTTCCCATCCTCCCAGTGGCCTTCTTGGCTTCCCAAGTAAGGACCAGTATTTGGATTCCGTTGCTTTCCCCCTTGTCATGGGGAACCTGCACGAAGCTTCCCCACCTGACATCGTCCTCCCGCAGCTCGATATCAGGAACAAGTCTGTTAATTATTATTATTATTAAATATAATAGAAATTAATAGGAATCACCAATAATAATCACAATAAAGATAGTAAAAATTAATACTGGTTAAAAATGTTAACGATTAGTATTAATAATTAATAGCAATATCACTGTTAGTAATTAAATAATGATATCAGCAATTAATGTTACTTAAGTCAATACTAAGTGATGTTGGTTATAAAATAATGATTAATTTTATGAACTACTAGCATTGCTAAGTGACATTAATATTAATAATTAATTTTAAGCATGCATAATCATATATTTAAAATAATTAGTAAGGGTATCCTATTAATTATTAGTATCATCAATAATTGTTAAAATCAGTCATTGATGTTTAATAATTAATCATATTATTACTCTTAATACTGCAGTGTGTATACAGCTACCTGTGATGTCTTTCCTAATATCAGAGAGGGAGAGCATGGTTTTAGTTTTAATATCGCAATAAGTGTACACTCACCCTGTGATGCTACACTAATATTCAGTGTAGTAGAGTATGACATGACTCCCAACATAGCAATGAATAGATAGCCACCCAGTGATATAGCTCCTAATATTCACGGAATATGCGTATGATATTACTCCCAGTATCGCAGGGAGGGTACAGCTCTTCTGGGTTATGATTCTTAATATCCGGAGGGGGAGAGGATGATAATAATTCCAGTGTTGCAGGCTGTGTTCATCGGCCCTGTGACATTGTTATTAATATCTTGGAAGGGAGAAGATATTACTCCCAATGTGGCAGGGGGTGTACATCCACCCTGTGATATTCTTCTTTATATTCCAAGGCCGAGAGGTTGATATTACTCCTAGTATCACAGACACTGTATACCCCCATGTTTTTAATCCCTGTGATATTGGGAGTAGTATCATCCTCTCCCTGGTGGAAATTAGGAACAGTATCACCAGGGGCGTGTACACTCCATGTGATATTGAAAGTAATATCATCCTCTCCCATCCTGGATCATAGGAACAACATCACTGGGGGGTGTACACTTTCTGTGATATTGGGAGTAACATCATCATCTGTGCCTTGGATTATTAAGGACAATATCACGGGTGGACATGTGTACATCTTCTGCAATATTGGGAATAATATTATCCTCTCTCCCCCTGCATACTAGGAAAGATATCACAGAGTGGGTGTTCACCTCCTGCGATATGGGCATTAAAACCATCTTCTCCTGTTCTGGATATCAGGAAGAGTATCACACGGAGGTGTACAGTGTCTGCGATACTGGGAGTAATATCAACCTCTCGGCCTTGGAATATTAAGAAGAATATCACAGGGTGGATGTACATCCTCTGCCATATTGGAAGTAATATCAGCCTCTCCTCTCCATGGATATTAGGAACAATATCCCAGGCTGGGTGTACACCTCCTGCTCTACGGGGAGTCATATCATCCTCTCCCTTCCAGGATATAAATAACAATATCACAGGGCGGGTGAACACAGCCTGCGATACTGGAATTATTATCATCCTCTCCCCTTCTGGATACTAGGAACCATATCACAGAAGAGCTGTACCCTCCCTGCGATATTGGGAGTAATATCATAGGCTTCTTCCGTGAATATTAAGAGCAATATCACTGGGTGGCTTTCCATTCATTGCTATGTTGGGAGTCATGTCATACTCTACCCCCTAGATATTAGCATCAGTGGCACAGGGTGAGTGCACACCTACTATGATATTAAAACTAAAATCATGCTCTCCGTCCCTGGATATTAGGAACAACATCACAGGTAGGTGTACACCCCCTGCAGTATTAAGAGTAATAATATGATTAATTATTAAACATCTATGTCGATTTTAATAATTATCAATGACACTATTAATAGGATGCCATTATTAATTATGGATAATTATTTTAAATATATGATTATGGATGCTTGAAAATAATTAGTAATATTAATGTCATTTAACAATATTATTAGTTCTTAATATTAATTATTATTTTATTACCTACATCACTTAGTATTGATTTAAGTGACATTAATTGCTGACATCATTTTATTGTTAATAGTGATATTATGATGGTTATACTAATCGTTAATATTTTTTACCAGTATTAATTTATACTATATTGTGATTATTAATATCGATGATTGCTATTAATTTTTACTATATTTATTAATATTAATAATTAATAGACTTGTTCCTGATATCCAGCTGGGAGAGGATGATATTATTCCCAATATTGAAGAAAGTGTCCACCCATCTATGATGTTATTCCTAATAGCCAGGGGATAGAGGATGACATTATTGAAACTATCACAGTGGGTGTCCATCCCTTCAGTATCTTGTTCCTTATATCCTGAGTGAGAGAGGATGATATGACTCCCAATATCACAAGAAGTGTACAACCGCCTGTAATATAGTTCCTAACATCTAGGTGGGGAGAGGATGATATTACTGACCATATCACAGGAGTGGTGAAACCCCTTCAATATTTTGCCTATGATCGTGAGGGGAGAGGATGATATTACTCCCAATATCGAAGAAGGCGTATGCCCCCCTGTGACACTACGCCCAATATCCACTTTGGGAGATGATGACATTACGCCCAATATCCCAGGGGATGTACACCAACCTTGGGATATTGTTCCTTATATCGAGAGGGGGAGAAGATGCTATTGCTCCCAATAAAGCAGGGGCTGGGGCTGTACACCCCTCCTGTGTTATTGTTCTTAATATCCGGAAGAGAGGATGATACTACACCCAATATTGCAGGGCGTGTACACCCACCCAGTGATGTTGTTCTTAATGTACTCCACATCCCACCACCAGGGATATCATTCCTAATATCCAGGGGAAGAGAGGATAACATTATGCCCAATATCGCAGGGGAGTATACACACCCTCTGTGATGTTGTTTCTAGTATCCAAAGGTAGATACGATGATGTTACTGGCCATATCGCAGGGGGTGTACACCCTTTTGTGATATTGTTTTTGACATTCAGTGGGGGAGGGATAACATTAATCCCAATATCGCAGAAGGCATACAGACCCCTGTTATGTAGTTCCTAACGTACAGGGGAAAGGGAAGAATATTACTCTCAACATTGCAGGACGTATAACCACCCTGCCCCCCGTATATTGTTCCTAATATGCAGCGAGGTGGAGGCTGAGAGTACTACCAATATCCCAGAAGGTGCACACACACCTGTGATATAGTTCCTAATATCTAGCGGGAAAGAGGCTGATTTTACTTTCAATATCGCAGAGGGTGTACACCGCCCCCAGCGCCGGGGTATCATTCCTAATATGCAGATGGGAAGAAGATGATATGGCTGACAATATCGAAGGGGGTGGACACCTCTTGTCTGATATGGTTCCTGATATCCAGGGGGTGAGTTGTTGATATTACTCCCAATAAAGTAGGAACCGTACAGCCACCCTGGGATTTTGTCCTCAATAACAACAGGGGAGAGGTGATATTACTACCAACATTGCAAGGGGTGTACACCCTCCTGTGATATTGTTTCTCATATCCAGGAAAGGAGAAGATGGTATTAGTACCAATATTGAAGGGATGGACACACCCCATGGAATATTGTTCTAAAGTTACAGGTTGAAAGAGGATGAGATTCCATCCAATATAACAAGGAGTGTACACCCCACCTGTGATATGAGTAGTAAAACCTAGAAGAAGAGAGAATGACATTGCTTCCAAAAACACACAGATTGTACACCCACCCTGTGATATTGTTCCTGTCATCTAAAGGAAGAGATGATGATACTACTCCCACTACCGGAGAAGGTACACACCCGCTGTGATATTGTTCCTCATGACTTGTGGGGGAGAGCATGATATTACTTCCAGTATGACAGTGGCTTGACACCCAGTCTGTGATACTGCTCCTAATTTCCAGTAGGTAAAGTATGATGTTCCAGCCAAGAAGTAGTGGCTATACTGCCACCCTGTGATATTTCTCCAAATATTCAGGGAAACACAGGACGACATTATCCCAAATCTCCCAAAAAGTGTACACTCATTGTGTGATATGGTTCCTAATATCCGGAGGTGCAGAGGATGGTATTCGTTCTCCTATCGCAGGCTGTTTACACACAACCTTTGAAATTGTTCGTAATATCCTGACAAAAAGAGACTGCTAAGAATGGACACACACTGCAGGGGGGAGTAATTGGCAATTACGATCCACATCGCAGGGAGTGAGGCACTCCCCACGATATGGGGAGTACTAGCATCCCCCTCTCCCCACTGGCTATTACGATCCACATCGCAGGGCAGTTCAGGACACCAGCCCTGCCCCAAACTTGACCCAGACATTGAGTGCCATATGACCACCTCAGGGTGGGTGGAAGCTCAGCTCTAAGGTATCCTTGCTGCCAAAGACCAACAGTTCCTACTAATTTCAATCTGGCCACAGGGTCTCTGTTGGTGAGACAGGTGACTATGAGGCAGATACCCTGAAATCTAGCACGACAGAGCTCAACGCCCCATGAGAGGCACCATAACACACAGACTTTGCAGACATACTAGTGAAGGCCACAGCAGGCCCTGAGTGAGGAACAAGCTGACCAAGATCCTGGGGTTCTGCCACACAACCCTTAAACCAGGGACTGGAAACTGTTTCCCTAAAGAGCTAGGAGTCAGTATTTTCATCTTTTCCAGCTGACCTTTGCCTCAAGGGTGCAACTCTGCCATGGCTGCACAACAGCAGCCTTCTGCAGGTGGCCTGTGAAGAGATGGGCATGACTGCACCCCCATCAAACTTTACTTATGGACATGGAAACTTCTCAGTGTCATGAAGTGTTATTTTTTATTTGTTCAACCAGTTGGAAATGTAAAATCCATTCTTGATTCACAGGCGACAAGAGCAGGCAGGGACAGGCTGCCCCTTGCCGACCTCTGGAATGAGCTTACAGAAGGAAATGACAGGCTGGGCCAGCGCGGCCTCCTCACAGCAGATTCGCTGCAGGAAGGTCCTTCGTAGCAACCACTTCTCATCCTTCGTCTTGGCTTCAAGTGCAGTTCAGGTGGAGAAAGAGAGAACAGAACCGGCCTCAGCAAGAAGAAGGGAGATGCAGGGTCAAGCAGCCGTGTGGATCCATCACACTCAACATTCACACCAAGTGGAGCACAGGCAGGGCCAGCCCGGTGGGGGGAGAAGTGAAGGCTCTCTGGGGTGGGGGACCTCTGGGTGGGCAAGATTCTCTACCTAAAACTCAAATAGAAGATCTACACAGCAGTAGTTACAGAAAACACACACTAACAAAAAGGCCAAAATAAAAATAGGACACCAAGTTTGGCCAACCGGGTCTCACAAGCCAGTAGGTAAGAAAGCCCAGAAGGGCCCACCAGAGGCGCTGGGGGTGGGTTCCTGCCTGCAGGGGGCCTGGGACACCCCATTCCCACAGATGAGGACCCAAGCTTTGGGGAGGAAGCTGTCAGAGTCACCCAATGAGCTGCTCAGAGCTGGAGCCACAGAGCAGGTGAGGAGCCCTGGCCACGTCCCCATGTGCACTGAGGAGCTGGGGTGGGGGCATACCCCCAGGGGCCGATGCAAACAGTGGACCGCGGGCCCTCCTCCTGCCCAGAGGATGCTCGGCTCCCAAGGGACCACCAAGGCCTGGAACCCAGGGACACACCACCTGACCATCATGCCCAGGCCTCCTGGACCAGGCAATGTCCAGTACAGGCAGGCAGTCTGGACTTGGGGCCAGTACAGGGGTGGATGGTCCTGCTAGGCAGGCAGGCCTCCTTCTCCCTACCAGCTGGGCTTATTGCACTGTAGTTTCGGTTCTGGCAACATATTGTTGCCCACCTTGGCCACACCAGTCCCTGGCTCCCTGGCTAGGCCCAGTGCTGTCCAACCTACCTACACAGGCCCCACACACTCAGGGCCCACCAGGCTCTGTCAGCCAGGAGGACCCATGCTCATCCCCTGAGGTATCCGTGGGAGCCTGCATCCCACAGGGACACACAGCTCAGGGCTAACCTCTATGGGGGCCTCTTGGTTGTGGTGGTAGGTGTTGGGCGTAATTGACCTCCAGCCCTCCCATCCTGTACACTGTGTTTTATGGGGATCATTCAGTCCTGGGAGCTTCCTGGGGACCCCAGAAGGAAGAGAACAGGGTGGCCATGGCAGCCTCAGCTCCAGGCTTTGGGCCAAAAGTTGATAACGACCAATTGAGAGCAACCACTGAATTCGATCCTCTTACACATACCCGAGAAGTTGGCGAAGAACTGAATGTCGACCATTGTATGGTTATCCAGCTTTCGAAGCCATTGGAAAGCTGAAAAATCTTGATAAGTGGGTGCCTCATGAGCTGACCAAATATTTTAAAAATCATCCTTTTGAAGTGTCATCTTCTCTTGTTCTATGAAACAACATTGAACCATTTCTTGATCAGATTGTGACATGCCACGAAAAGTGGATTTCATCCAACAGCCAGCTCACTGGTTGGACTGAGAAGAAGCTCCAAACCACTTCCCAAAGTCAAACTTGTACCAAAAAAAGGTCATGGTCACGGTTTGGTGGTCAGCTGCCAGTCTTCTGATCCACTACACTTTTTGAATCCTGGTGAAATCATTACATCTGAGAAGTATGCCAAGTTAATCGATGCGATGCATGGAAAACTGCAGCACCTGGAGCTGGCACTGGTCAATATGAAGGGACCGGTTCTCCACAACGCGTGACCACCTGTCATACAACCAGGACTTCAAAAGTTGAATAAACTGGGCTGTGAAGTTTTGTCTCATCTGCCATATTCATCTGACCTCTCGCCAACCAACTACCACTTCTTTAAGCATCTTGACAACTTTTTGCAGGGAAAACACTTACACAACCAGCAGGGTGCAGAAAATGCTTTCCAAGAGTTCATCGAACCCTGAAAGCATGGAATAAACAAGTTTATTTCTCTTTGGCAAAAATGTGTTCAATGTAATGGTTTCTTTTTGTTTTTGTTTTTGTTTTTTTTAAAGACCTAGTCTCACTCTGTTGCCCAGGCCAGAGTGCAAAGGTGCAATCTCAGCTCACTGTAACCTCTGCCTCCTGGGTTCAAGAGATTCTCCTGCCTCAGCCTCTTGAGTAGCTGGGATTACAGGCACATGCCACCGCGCCCGGCTACTTTTTGTATTTTTAGTAGAGAGGGGATTTCACCGTGTTGGTCAGGCTGGTCTCAAACTCCTGACCTCCTGATCCGCCCGCCTCAGCCTCCCAAAGTGCTGGGATTACAGGCGTGAGCCACTGTGCCCAGTCCATTGTAATGGGTTCTATTTTGATTAATAAAGATATGTTGCAGTCTAATTATAAAAATTTAAAATTCACGGTCCAAAACCACAATTACTTTGGCACCAATCTAATAATAGAAGAATTAAAAGAGGCCTTTATATTAGAAAGCCCATGGATGATAAAATAATAAAGAATATTACAATCTCCATAACCGCAAAGTTATAACTTAGACCAACTAAATGAATTAAAAGACACAACCTATTGATACTAAAACACAGGAGAAATAGGTCATCTAAATATATTGATATCTATTTTAAAAATGGAATCAGTACCTAATAACCTTACAAAAAACCTATATATTCCAAAAATCTGACATTCTGTCATGTTGTTCTAACTGGTGGGATTCGGGGATTTCCATTTTGATAAGAACATAGGTGAGTCGCACACACTTACTTTTACTGCTCATTGGTCAGGAAACCTATGTCCACTATAGGATACTGCAGAGCGATGCGTTTTGGAGAATTTAGGCAAGATAATATGATTTTCAGATTTAAGGGAAGACAATCTGTTTTATGTACAGTAATTCCTCATAATATCACAGTGGATACCATATTTAAACTTTGGGGTATCCCCAGGTATAATTCTTATTTGAGCCACATGTGAATTTCAGACACGGAGGCTGCCCGACTTTGGTGGCTTTCAACAGATGTGGAAGTTAATTCACAACCTACTTTGTGGAGGCATAAAATTCAATGAGCACTCATTTAGCATTTTATTTGAAATATTATTTTTGTAAACTTTGTATTTCCAATTAGTTGAAATTTTAAACCTGTTTCAGTTCTTATCCACTTTTTTTTTTCCCCCTGAGACGGAGTCTTGCCCTGTCACCCAGGCTGGAGTGCAGTGCATGGTCTTGACTCACTTCAACCTCCACCTCCCAAGTTCCAGCAATTCTCCTGCATCAGCCTCCCAAGTGACTGGGATTACAGGTGCCCACCACCATGCGTGGCTACTTTTTGTATTTTTAATAGAGATGTGGCTTCCCCATGTTGGTCAGGCTGGTCTTGAACCCCTGACCTTGTGATCTGCCCCCCTCAGCCTCCCAGAGTACTCGGATTACAGGCCTGAGCCACCGTGCTTGGCCTCTCCACTCTTTTTAGGCAGAGGGGAGCAAGGTTTGCTTTAAGTTAGGAGGGACTCCTGTGTACCCAATCCATTTGTGTAAATTTCTTCTTTCAGAGTTCTTCAAATCAGCATCACCATTGTTAAAGGCCTCCCACATGGTAATAATTGTGCTACAGGGTTTTTCGAACATGAAGTTTATGTTTGGCTGAATTAACCTCCTTGCTGTGGCACAAGGGGGCCGTAGGTGTTTTCACCAATTATGAAGCGGGTTCACTGTGCAATGGCTACCAACTTTTCTGAGTACAATGAGACCAAACACATTCATACATAAATTCCATAAAGTGAATTTATTACTTACAAATAGCAGACAAAAGACAACAGAAGTCCAGGATTCAATATGAACCGCTACCACAAGATCAGGAAGGCTATCTAGAGCAGATGGATGGAGTTTTGACTGTAAATGCTTCACTTGCACTACAACTGAGGGACCCCAGAAAGCAGCTCATCTTGGGTTTTCTCCTACGATGTGGTTTGCTGGACACAAGCGTTAAAGGCCGTTCTGTTTTGAGCAGGGACTCTAACAGAGTCTGGGCTGTTCTGACCAATGTCACCTGATTATCAGGATATTGCATTCCCAGCATATCATACAGTTATCTTGAGAACTACCAGTAGGAAAGGGAGGAAAATGGCCCTGCACCCTTCAAACTGAAGGATCAGGATATTTGTTGTGACAGAGGCACAGACAGTAGCGACAGAGTGTTCTTTTGAGCCATCTACTAGTTCTCTTGACCAGAGCGTGGCACCTGACTGCTTTTCTCTTTCCTTTCAATGAAAACTGTTTCAGAATATTTTGAATATTTTTAATTTCTACATCTACAGAGTTGAGGCACACGATCGCTGGCAGTGTAGACTCTCTGTATAGTTACAGGAAAGGGTTCAGGAGCCCATCAAGCCACATTGGAGGAGACCACCTAATCCTCCAGAGACTGTCACTCCATCTTCCTGGGGTTAGCTCCACATGCAGTAAGGCCATTATGTCTAAGGCCAGCAAGACTTGCAGTCCGAAGATTCAACTTTTGACATGCTGATAAGCAGCAGTGATAAGAAAAGCCCACACACTGGCTAGGAATTTTTCAATGCAAGCAACTGAGATGCTTCTTCATATGCTTCGATAGTGGCTAATATCAAACTCTTTCTTCCCATTTTCATTACTCATCAGTGACTGAACCATGAGGCACCATGGAGGTACACCTGATCAGGAGGGTGTAGGGGACAGCGGCAAGGGGAGCAGCAGCACAAGAAACAAACAAGGCCACTACTTCTGCCTACATAATAACTATTGATTGGAGTGTACAATAATTAATAATGTTCACATGGCTGCCCTCAGCATACAGAGATGGTGACCAGAGTAGATGCAGGGACTACAGAGATACAGCCGGATTCTTGCTAATTAGGACATAAGTGTCGGCTTATGTGCTGTGCTTCCGTGCATTAATAAGCCAGGGCCTCAAAACCGCCTGCTAAGCACAGGTCAAATGTCATGCTGGGGTGGAATTAAACATTCATGTCTAGGAGATGAGAGCGTTTTAGTGTGGGAGAAGATGACAACACCTGAAGAAAACAAAACACTGTGCAGACCAAAAGGAAGGCCCATCATCAGCTCACGGTTCTGACTCAGGTGACTGCTGATGTGTTACGGAACCATCAGCCGACAGCAGGTAGGTCAAGTTGAGCAGGTGTCCTTCATGAGGGCTGGTCCATTCCATTTGTGTTGTCAATTGTTTCAATACCGTCTCATGCACCCCACTGGTGAGGAAGGAATTCGCACCCTACTTTTACTGGCACCGTTACACACATAACATCTCCTACTAAACAGAAAAACCAGACATCAGTTATTAATTACATATAGGAGAATGGTGTAAGTTCCCACAGACCCAAAAAGGGATTAACTTGGGAGCAGAGAGTGGTATCACATTAAAAAAGTGAGGAATTTCCTTTTTTTTTTTTTTTTTGAGACAGAATCTCGCTCTGTCACCCTTGCTGGAGTGCAGTGGTGTGATCTCGGCTCGCTGCAAGCTCTGTCTCCCGGGTTCATGCCCTTCTCCTGCCTCAGCCTCCCTAGAAGCTGGGACTACAGGCACCCACCACCACGCGCGGCTAATTTTTTGTATTTTTAGTAGCGACAGGGTTTCACCGTGTTAGCCAGGATGGTCTCGATCTCCTGACCTCGTGATTCACCCTCCTTGGTCTCCCTAAGTGCTGGGATTACTGGCGTGAGCCACCGCGCCAGGCCGAGGATGTTCCTTTGTTCCTACAGGAGTATGTGATTGGTTTGTCTGTTGGCTGGTAGGGAACTGAATCATGATACACTGACTGGTAAGACTGTAATATTCTAAAATACAATATATAAACCATCATACCATAATGGTGTAATACGATCTACTACAATACCAAAGGCATCGATGAAAAGCCCAACGCTATCATATGTGACTGAGAGACTGAATGCTTCCTCCCTCAGATTGGTTACAACATATCCTCCTATCACAGTCCTCTCTCCTTCATTCAAAGTGAACGATCCAAATAACAGACAGAAATAATAAAGAATAAAGGGCAACAGATGCAAAGAACTCACGAGATGATACTCTATGGTAAACTTTATGTACTTAAGAATTAATACCAACTCAGTATTAGCAAAAAATAAACATCTTTACATCAAGAGTAGTTTTTCCTTTAACAAGGAAAGGTGGAATGTGTATGATGAACAAGGGATAATCAAAATTTTCCAAATGAGGCTAGTAAGACTATCCCAACAATTGACAATCATTATTCACTGGTCCATTAATCACAGGGCAATACATACAAATGAAACTTACCTGGCCAGGTGTGGTGGCTCATGCTTGTAATCTCAGCATGTTGGGCGGCCGAGGAGGGCAAATCATGAGGTCAGGAGTTCAAGACCAGCCTAGCCAACATGGCGAAACCCTGTCTCCACTAAAAATACAAAGAATTAGCTGGACGTAGTGGTGGGCGCTTGTAGTCCCAGGTACTCAGGAGGCTGAGACAGGAGAATCGCTTAAACCCAGGAGGTGGAGGTTGCAGTGAGCTGAGATCGCACCACTGCACTCCAACCTGGGCAACAGAGTGAGACTCCATCTCAAAAAAAAGATAATAATGAAATAAAAAAATTAAACTTACCTCCATGTTAGAAAAACATCAAAATTCAACCATGAATCCAGCACATTATCAAATGAATAGACAAAAATTCTACCAACAAACTTAATATCATTATCTATGAAACTCAAGTACTACTGCTTAAAGAGCATGTACAGAACTCTCACCTCAAGGTTTCCCTGCAAAACAAGGTGAAATGCATTCTCAAGACTCTTTAAGAATGAGTCACGGAAAAAACAATATACTTGTAACTTGTGTAACATTTCATACATTTTTTCAAGCACTACACGATAACTAATTTGCATTAGGCTTTCCAAATTAGAAAAGCTTCACTTATAGAACTTCTTTCCTGTGGGAGTTTTCACATGACGTTTCAAGTGAATGTGAAAACTGAAAATATTCTTGCAGTTTCTAAACTATTAGAGTTTTAATCCTGTGTACGTTCTTGTATTTACAAGGTCCAGCCAGCTATAGTGTGCATTTTCATTTATCCTTGAGTGGGGATGAGAGAAATGAAACATTCCCAGATTCTGGACATTCATAGGGTTTTCTCAGGAATGAGCTGATGTCTTCAAATGGAACTAACACAACTGAAGGCCTTACCACAAATTTAGATTCAAAAGGCTTTTCTCCACTCTGAGTCCTCCCAAATCTTCAAAAACAGGAAAATCTGAAGGCTTGGCCACATTTCCTACATTCTTAAGGTTTCTCTGCAGTGTTAGCCTTTTCATGTTTATGAGGGAATGGGAAAGAGTAAATGTTTTACCACATTTCTTACATTCATGGGGCTTTATTTATTTGTTTGTTTATTTTGAGATGGATTCTCACTCTGTCGCCAAGCTGGAGTGCAGTGGCACAGTCTCGGCTCACTGAAACCTCCGCCTCCTGAGTTCAAGTGATTCTCCTGCCTCAGCCTCCTGAGAAGCTGGGATTACAAACATATGCTACCACACCCAGCTACTTTTTGTATTTTTAGTAGAGACGAGGTTTCACCATGTTGGCCAGGATGGTTTCGATCTCCTGACCTCGTGATCCGCATGCACAGGGCTTTCCCCAACCCAACGTTGCTTTTTATGTCCTTGAAAAAGAACTAAGACAACTGAAATGTGCCACCATGCCCAGCTAATTATTTTTATTTATTTGTTTTGAGACGGAGTCTCGCTCTGTCGTCCAAGCTGGTGTGCACTGGTGCGATCTCGGCTCACTGCAAGCTCTGCCTCCTGGGTTCGTGCCATTCTCCTGCCTCAGTCTCCCGAGTAACTGGTGTTAGCCACCGTGCCTGGCATTATTTTATTTTTTCTAGAGACAGGGTTTCACCTTGATGCCCAGGTTGTTTCACGCTGTTTTAATCCGGGCTGGTTATGAACTCCTGGGCTCAAGCAATACACATTCCTTGGCCTCCCAAAGTGCTGGGATTATAGGCTGAGTCACTACACCCAGCCTCTATATCATGACTTCTTTCATGGCGAGTAAGATGACTGGAACGAATGTAGGCTTTACCGCATCTCTTACATTCATAGGATTTTTCTCCAGTATGAATTCTTTCGTGGAGGTGAAGGGAACTGAGACGACTGAAGGCTTGGTCACATGGTTTACATTCATAGGCTTTCTCTCCAGTATGAGTACTTCTATGGTTACAAAGGGAACTCAAATGACTAAAGACTTTGCCACATTGTTTACATTCATAGGGTCTCTCTCCAGTATGAATGCTTCCATGGTCAAGAAGGGAAGTGGAACAGCTGAAGGCTTTATCACATTTGCTACATGTATAGGGTCTTTCTCCAGTGTGAGTCCTTTCACGCGTCTTAAAAGAACAAGAAAATCTGAATGTTTTCCACATTCCTTACATTCGTAGGGTTTCTCTCTAGTGTGAGTTCGTTCATGTATTAGACAACAACCGGAAACAGTGAACGCTTTACCACATTGTTTACATTTATAGGGTTTTTCTCCTGTGTGAGTTCTCTGATGTCTTTCAAATGAATTGAGAAAATAAAAAGCTTTCCCACATATCGTACATTTATAACTGGATTTCCACTGTGCATTATCATGTGTCTTCTAACACCTGGAACAGAAACGAAGAGTTTCCCACACTGTTCACATTTATAGTGCTTCTCTCCATATGGTTTGTATCCTGAGTGAGCTAAGATGTGCCTATTAAGGAGAGAATGACGTACAAAGACTTTTCCACAAATACTTCATTCACATTGTTTTAATCCAGCAGAAATGTTCTCATTCAGATCAAGCATTGGAATTTGGCTGACAACAGTCCATACTGACTACCGTCTTTGCTTTCACACAGTCTCTGTATGATATGATTTCTGTAAAAACAAATGTAAAGCACATAATTATTGCTTGGTTTAATAACTTTCTACTTACTAATAGGTCTTGGACTTACACTGCTACCAATACCAAGGAAAATGCTTTTTTTTTTTTTTTTTCCATGACTGAATTATTTGAAAGTAAATGGGTTACTACTGAAAACACAGCTACCACTTGCATGGCTATGACCAAATTAGTAACATTCATGTACACAATTTTGTAGTACTATTTTCAAGTAAACTGTTTTCCAAACACTGACTGCTACACTGAAGTACATTGCATTTCGGGTGAAATTTTTCTAAAAAGAAATAAATTTCAAGTGACTCTCATTTGTTTTGATTGCTTGTTTTTAAGTTCATGACAAGCTAAGATTCCTTCAGAGGACTTTATTTCCTCTTCTCAGTGCAAGTTATCTTATATCTTTCCCAGGTTTTTCGAAGTGGTCTTCAATATTCTGGTCTTTCCATTTGTTTCCTAAAATACAGACCCACAAAATTATCATGAATTATTACAAACTATAGAAACATTACTAGATTTAATGTTCATTGTACACAGTGCCCATGCCTGATTTCTTCACCAAATCATTCCCTTGCCACATTCCAAATCACAAATAGCACTGATGATAGGGAAATACTTCTGTAATTAAGTGAAATGTGTTGTCATTCTCAGCTACAGAAACCGGGTTCCTGCAGGTTTCCTGCATCACTTCTCTGCAGAGAATCTTCTGAGAAGAATCTAGCAAAGCCCATTCCTCCTGGGTACAGTTCACAGCCACATCCTCAAAAGCCATGGAGTCCTAGAACATTCCACACATGGGGATAGAAGGATGGGTGAGACTGACAGCACTGGGAATCTGTACTCAATCCATAAGCTGTTTGCATGATTCTAAAATTTCCAAGCATTTATTTTGTGCCTTGATTGTCAGAACTCTTACTCTGTTCACACATACTCCCTCCCATACAGCAGTACTAATGCTAGAATCTAACTATTCAAAAAGGCAACAGCAAATTAGAAACACCCATCTTATTAGAGAATCCAGGGAGTAAGATGTGCTGCGAGGAGTTACCTTTTAACTTCACTTTGTACATTTCTAGTATCTGTCATAATAAAGTCCTACCTGATGTGCATAAGGGAGTTAATATTATCAGTCCTGAGACTACTTATTCTTAAAAACGTCTGCTCGCAAAGTTCCATCTTTATATTAGTAACTTACATTTTGAAAGGGATTCCACCAACCCTAATAAGAATGACTCACTGCATGTAAATGGCTTATGCAATGTATTTGCCAAAACTTTTTCTGCTGAAGGTCTATTATTTTGTGTCACTGCAGTGGTGCTTAGGGAACCAGACACCAAAACACTGTCTGAACACTAAGTGTTCAATGAGTTTCCCTGGTAGACAATATTTTACACGTGCTGTCACTTGTTAACTGGGGAGTTGAGCCCATTCCATGTAATTGCACCAAGACAGAGTAGGCTCGTTAAATTTAATTGAGTAGTAAATAAAACCAATAATTGATATTTGACAATACTAATAGAACAATTTTTAAAATTTCTATTGCACAATGTCAAGGCAGAAAAGAATAAGAGGAAATACGACACATGTTTTTTAAAATGACATTAATGTCATCACTTCCAGATGCTATTCCTATGAAATCACATAAATTCCCAAATCAGGTTGTTTTTAGGCAAGAAAAACTACTTTTTCACACGTAGTAAAAATGACAAATGTCTAATGATTTTTAGCCATCTAAAAAAAGAGTGATGGCTTGTCTAACATACTTCTAAGATTTTCAAACGAAAATATTCAGGACAGCACAGTATTAGCAGAGAGATGAGCAAGCAGACCAAGGGAAAAGAAAGTCTTAATGACCCAGCATTTATATGGAAAGTCAAGGAATGATAGAGTAGGCACTGTAGAATAGAAAAAGAAATCACATGCACTTTAAAATATGAGGCAAACCAGGCTGGCATCTAATTGGGAAAATGCATTGCATTCTTCTCTATTCCGTGAGCCATAATCAACTTATCATCCATTCAAATATGAAAGATAAAACCAGAACACTTTCAGAAGTTACAGGAAGATTTTTTTTTATGAAGGATTAGGCAGAATTTCTTTTATGTAAGAAAACAGTGATAAAGGAACAGACAAACTCAAACATATTAAAATTTAGGGAATAAAAAGAAAATACAATGGGCAGGGCATGGAGGCTCATGCCTGTAATCCCAGCAGCTTGGGAGGCTGAGGAGGGCGATCACCTGAGGTCAGGAGGTTGAGATCAGCCTGGCCAACATATCAAAACCCCGTCTTTCTGTTGTTTGTTTGTTTGTTTGTTTTTTGAGACGGAGTCTCACATTGTCGCTTGGGCTGGGGTGCAGTGGCAACATCTTGGCTCATTGCAACCTCCACCTCCCGGGTTCAAGCAATTCTCTTGCCTCAGCCTCCCGAGTAGCTGGGATTACAGATGCCTGCCACCAGGCTCAGCTAATTTTTTTGTATATTTTGTAGAGACAGGGTTTCACCATGTTGGTCAGGCTGCTCTGGAACTCCTGACCTCATGATCGGCCCACCTTGGCCTCCCAAAGTGCTGGGATTACAGACCTGAGCCACTGTGTCAGGCCTAAAACCCCCTCTTTACTAAAGATACAAAAATTAGCTGGGTGTGGTAGTGGGTGCCTATAATCCCAGTTACTCGGGAGGCTGACATAGGAGAATCACTTGAACCTGGGAGGCGGCGGTTGCAGTAAGCAGAGATGGCGCCACTGCACTTCAGCCGGGCTACAGAGCAAGACAGTGTCTCCAAAAACAAAACAAAACAAAACAAAACAAAACAAAACCCTCGAATATCCAGATAAGAGGATACAGATGTGTCCACTGTCATTAATTCTTCACCATGCTACAACTGACATTTTGGTGAATCTTTGTAAATCATCAATTTATCTATCACACTTTTATTTCACCAGTAACATTGATAAAGCTAAGTCCTACAATTCCATTTGAAATTACCCTTAAAAAGAACAGACCTTTAAAACTTACTACACTCACTCTGGGGAAGAAATAAATACGAATTTTTAGCAAATAAAATACACCATTTTACCTTGCCTCTTTGGAAATAGTATGTTTATCTTTCAAGCTGTACTGATAAAATGTATCTTACAGTCAATGAAAAACTGAAACACAAATAAGCGGACAAACCTTTTCAAGGTAACAAACTCAGGGAGAGGCAGTGCTGACTCCAACACAGAGCTTTCTAAGTGTCACGGCAGCCATTCTATCCCTCGGGACACCCATCCTGTTCAGTAAAGTGCTCAGTGACCACGTAGGAGGCACTGGCACTGCTCTTTGTCCTCCTGTGCGCCTTCAGTGCATTTTCATGTTCAGGTTATTGCACATCCTCTCTGGGGTGGGTTTTCCTTGTCCTTTGGGACAGTTTTTCTCTCTTCACAAGTCTGAGACAATCTAGAGAGCAGAAATCATTTCTGCCTTTTCCTCTCAATATCAGTATCCCATTGGCAGACCATCAATGTGTCTCCGAGGAATAAAAGCTCCGGCTGGAGGAACAGTTTTAATGACCTAATTTTAATGACATTACGTTGAATTGTCCATTCATTTTAATGTCCTAAAATTTTAATAATCCCAAGGGGTCACCATTTTAGATAAAACTATACCAAGAGATTCCTCCAAGGTCAAGAGCATCCAGCTGCTCCCCTGAGAGACTCTACCCCCTACCTCAGGCTGTCCTTGGCGATGAGATGACCCCGGGGCTGATAGTCACTAGACCCTCCAATAGACATGGCCACTGTGGGTATCCTGGGTCATCCCCAGACAGTTTTAAAATTCCAGGACTAGAGAAAGACAGGAGGGTGGCTGAGGACACAACACCCTGTAAAGTTTTCACGGAGGGACCAAAACCTAAAGACATTTAGGTAATATGTACACTTAGGAAAGATGAAAAGAAGAGAGGCACAAAGATTTATTTTACAGTAGAGTGTCAGATGATTTATTCTCCACTTTCCTCTCATGTAAAATGCTTGTAAACAGAAAAATATTTTGGCCAAGGTGGCCCACGCCTGTATTCCCAGCAATTTAGGAGGCCGAGGCGGGAGATCAATTAAGGTCAGGAGTTCAAAACCAACCTAGCCAACATGGCAAAACCCTGTCTCTACTAAAAATACAAAAATTAGTTGGACGTGGTAGTGGGTGCCTATAAGCCCAGCTACTTGGGAGGCTGAGGCAGGAGAATCGCTTGAACCCGGGAGTCAGAGGTTGCAGTGATCTGAGACTGCACCATTGTACTCCAGCTTGGCGACAGGGCGAGACTCCGTCTCAAAAAAAAATATATATATATATGTATATATATAATATACATTTATAATTATTACATGTAGATAGTATTTGAAGTCATGGGACTGACTGTAGGTAGAAACAAGAGAAGGGAAGGAAGTTTGTATATTTATATATAATTATATAAAATTAATATACATAATTATAATATATAAATATATCGTATAGACTGGGCACAGTGGCTTACACCTGTAGTTCCAGCAATTTTGGAGGCCGAGATGGGCAGATCACCTGAGGTCAGGAGTTTGAGACTAGCCTGAGAACATGGAGAAACCCCATCTCTACTAAAGATACAAAAATTAGCCAGGCGTGGTGGTGCGTGCCTGTAATCCCAGCTACTCAGGAGACTGAGGCAGAAAAATCACTTGAACCCCGGAGGTGGAGGTTACGGTGAGCCCAGATTGCGTCATTGCACTCCAGCCTGGGCGACAAGGGTTAAACTCCGTCTCAAAATAAATAAATAAATAAATAAAGCAAGAAATATGTATTTATGTCTAAATATATAATTACAATACATAAATGTGTATATAAATATACATTTATTATAAATTTATTAATATATGAAATATGTTTATTTCTGAGATAGGGTCTGGCTCTGTCACCCAGGCTGGAGTGCAGTGGCACTATCATAGCTCATTGGAGCCTTGAACAGATGGCTCAAGGGATCCTCCCACGTCAGCCTCCTGAGTGGCTAGGACTGGATGCACAAACCACCATGCGTAGCTAATTTTATAATTTTTTGTGGAGACAGGGTCTTCCTTTTTTGCCTAAGCTGGTCTTGAACTCCTGGTCTCAAGTGATCTTCCTGCCTCAGGCTTCCAATGTGTTAGACGTGGGCCACTGTATCTGGTCTAATGCATTTTTTAATTTGCGAGTTCATATTATTTGATATTTCTAAGTACTGAATGTGTTGAACAATCAACTTGCAGAATTCCTGAACAATGGATGGTCAGCTTTCATGTCCTGGTTCAAATCACCCCAGCACACCACGGCTAGAAACCTTTCAGCCAACTTCCAATTATGTCTCCCGGGGCAAGACAATGTCACTTGGCCGATCCCCACTAAGAGGGACTCTGGAAAGGCAAGAAACTATTCTGTTCTCTATAATGGAACAGACTAGGGAGAAGGCAGCTGGGAGGGCCAGCTGGGTCCTCCAACCAGCAGTGTCCACCATCGACCCACTTCCCTAGAACTACACCGTGCTGGGCATTTGGGACACTGTTATGAGCAAGAGTTTCCATTTTTGTTCTCATGGGACCTTCATGCTAGTGGCAAGAGACAATTTTTTTTTTTTTGAGACAGAGTTTTGTTGTCACTCAGGCTGGAGTGCAATGGTGTCATCTCGGCTCACTGCAACCTCTGCCTCCTGGATTCAAGCAATTCTCCTGCCTCAGCCTTCAGAATAGCTGGGATTACAGGATTGCACCACCACGTCTAGCTAATTTTTGTATTTTTAGTAGAGATGGGGTTTCACCATGTTGGCCAGGCTGGTCTGGAACTCCTGAGCCACTGCACCCAGTCAAGAGGGAGATTTTAAATCAATAAGTAGAATTGTGATGAATGCCAGAAAGAAGAATGTGTGATGGGGAGGGGACCTAAGTTATTGTCTCACATTTTAACACTTTTGTAGGCAGTAACTAAAAACTGAGAAGCTTAAAACAAAACACACCTTTAAGCCAATTTTGGCAAGCTAGTAGTTGAGCACATTTTAGCGCATCCTGTGTTTGGGATCTCACGCCAAGCAGCTGGGAGGCATCCTCATCTGAGGCTCCACCAGGGCAGAATCCATTTCCAGGTCCACTGAGGTTACTGACAGAATTCATTTCCTCAGACCCGCTTGGCAAGGGCCCAGCTTTTTGCTTCCTTGCCTACGGGGGCCCCTCCAAAGGTCCTTTCTCAGCACAGCATCTCCTTCCTGGAGCGCCTGCAGGCGGAACCTTCCTCTCTAGTGTGCGAAGGTGATGCACCGTGACATCGCATTGCTTTTGCCAGGCTCTATGGGTTAGAAGCCAGTCACCGGTTTTGCTCGTACCCAAGGTCAGGAAGACTATGCAAGGGCATAGGTTATTGGGAAGTCAGTCACTTTAGGGTGTGGCTGCCACCACTGAACTTGGTGAGAATTTAAGGGTTGGTAGGAGCTGGCCAGGTACAGGGGTGAGGGTGTGTCAGGCAGGGGTGAGGGCATGGAGGGGGATGCAGAGGTCTGCATCCTGGAATGTCCTTTCACTCCCTGAGGTTTTGTTCTCCTGATCCCTGAGTACATCCCAGAACACGGTGGGGCCCTAGCAGGGGAGAGGTAGGGAAGCATGTGTTGTTCATCTGGGGAGCTTGTTAGGCAAATCAGATTAGGGGCCAGGCTTTCAGAGTGTGGGAGTGATGAGTGTACAGGTGTCTGTGGGAAAAGCGATGGGGATGGGGTCAGCCCCAGCCACCATGAAGACCTTAACTGTGCATCCACCCATCCCAGCAGCCTCCCTAAGTGAGTGCCTTCAGGGTGCAGGTCCTGTTTTGCACATGGAAGTGAATCAGAGTGGGACACTGCCTTGCCTTAGAGAGGTCACACTTCTCCTTCTTCGTTTTTTGTTTTTTTGTTTTTTTGTGGTTTTTTGGTGTGTGTTTTTTTGGGTTTTTTTGTTTTTTGTTTTTTTTAACTTGCAACAGAGTCTCACTCTGTTGCCCAGCCTGGAATGCAGTGGTGTGATGTTGGCTCACTGCAACCACTGCCTCCCAGGTTCAAGCAATTTTCCTGCCTCAGCCTCCTGGGTAGGGTAGCTGGGACGATGGGCACGCATTACCATGCCTGGCTAATTGTTGTATTTTAGTTTCACTGTATTGACCAGGCTGGTCCCAGTCTCCTGGCCTCAACCGATCTGCCCGCCACAACCTCCCAAAGTGCTGTGACTACAGGCGTAAGCCACCACACCGGGCGAGAGGTCACACTTCATGCCAAGTGGGTGGCAGCGACTCAGACAGCACCCCAGCTGGTGCTGGGAGTGAGGGGTGCTCAGTGTCCTAGGAAGGCAGAGGGCTGCATGAGAGGTTCGGGGAGGAAGGACTGGAGGAGGATTTGAGATTTTCACCTGAGCAGCTGGGTGGATGGAGGGGCTGTTTACAGAGAATCACAAGAATGTGGATGAGCAGGTTAGGGCACTAATAAAGCACTCTGTTTTGGCCCGCGGAAAATTGGAGATGCTTCCCTGTGTCCAACTGGGGCTTTGGGAAAGGTCAGGGCTGGGCATCTGACTGGGATGGATGTCTCTGGCTGGCAGCAGAGCATGTGGATGGTTTGTGAAGCCCGGAAGGGCATGAGATTTCCTGTGGCAGTGCCCACTGCAAATGGAAGGGCATTTGGCCTGAGCCCAGACATATACAAGTTGGGCAGAGCAGCTATGGAGGTACAGAAAAACCAAGGGTGTGGGGGCACATGAAGCAGGAATCTCAAATAAGATGAGGAAAGAGGTTTTAAAGACGATCAGGGCTGGGGACAGTGGTGCATGCCTGTAATCCCAACACTTGGGGAGGCTGAGACGAGAGGATAGCTTGAGGCCAGGAGTTTGAGACCACCCTGGGCAACATAGGGAGACCCCATTTCTATAAATAAATACCATTGGTACTTGGCATTTCGGGTGGGGAACAGCAAACACATGAAAGCTCTGAGGCAGGAAAGGGAAGTGATTAGTGCTTGCTCCTGGTTCCTTTATCAGACCTTAAAGAGATGCAGAGACATTTCAGGTACTCCTTGGCCGAGCTCCTTCAGGGAAGGCCTAAGTTCGCTTCTACTTCCCATCTATTAATTTTTTTTTTTGGAGACAGAGTCTCACTCTGTCGCCCAGGCTGGAGCACATGCAGTGGCACGATCTAAGCTCACTGCAACCTCCACCTCCCGGGTTCAAACGATTCTCCTGCCTCAGCTTTCCCAGTAGCGGGACCACAGGTACACGCCACCACGATCGGCTAAGTTTTTGTATTTTTAGCAGAGATGGGGTTTCATCTTGTTGGCCAGGCTGGTTTCGAACTCCTGGCCTCAAGTGATCCACCTGCCTCGGCCCCACAAAGTACTGGGATTACAGGCGCGAGCCACCGCGCCCGGCCCTTCTTCAGTCCTAACGCCCACCATACGTGCTTCCAAATGTTTGCTGAATGACAAGGTGAACGAGTGAATGGGACTACGTGACTTCCGGTAGCAGGCAATCCTATTCCTTGGACCTCAGTTTCCTTTTTTGTAAAGCAAGCCTGTCTCTCGCTCTCTGCCCTAAAAGCCTGAGTTCTGGGCTTGAGATGAGCGCGTCCTGTAGACCAGACTGCAGGTGGACGTTGAGCTGGGTCTTCTAGAAGGCCAGGATCCGGTCAGCTCTTGGGTCCAGTCCTCCCGCGGGACACGGTACGCCCAATCCCAGCGCCGCCCCGCCCAGCCTCCATTTGTTCCCCCAGGCCCCGCCCTCTCCGTGCAGCTCGCTCTCCGTTGGCCGGGGGGCGGGCCCTGGGCGCCCGCCTCCGCTGGGGGCGGGGTGGCGGGCGGCGGGCGGGGCCGTGTGCACCTGCAGGGTGTGTGTCCCGGCCGCAGCCCCGCGCCAGCTGCAGCTCCTTGCTCCGAGCCGGATCCTGAGCGGGGAACACGCGCTGAAGCGGCGGCGGCGGCCCCGCCCCGGGACTCCATTGTTGAGGCTGCCTCCGCTCTGTAGGCTGCTCAGCTGCGCTCCAGTCGGCCCAGGCGCCGCGGCGAGGAGCGGGCCCTGTGAGCGGGCGGCCTGAGGTGAGACTGGGTGACGGGGTCTGCGGACCGGGCGGGGTTCTCTACGCCGGGCGTGGCGGCTCCGAGTTGGATTCCACAGGGTCCGAAGTCGGGATCCGAGGTCCTTGCGCCTGGGCTTTGTCTCGGCCTCGGGTGGCACCGGGGGCTTCGCGCCTGCTGCGATACCGCGTGGGCCTGCGCGGGGGTCCCTGTCGCCCTGCGGGTGGGGGCCGGTCCCCACTGCTCCCCGGCTCCCCGCGTCTGCCGCGGAGGGGACTGCATGGACCCGGGCGCTGGCTTCTGAGCCGAGATGACGTCACTGCACTCCAGCGTGGGCGACCGAGTGAAACCCCGTCTCGAAAAAAAAAACTTGGTAAAGTGTTTTACCCAGCCTAGGTACGTGTGGTAGAGCCGAATGAAAGCTTAGAAAAAGATGACTTGAGAACTAGCCCAGCAGAGGAATCAGGTGGGATGTGTTGTTACTGAGTAAGTGAAATTTGCACCTGCTTTCTCCCAGGCCTCGTTGAGTTGTGTACAACAGAGAGCTCAGGTGTTGGGGGCAGTTGACCGGTTGAAGAATGCATTGCTATTATGGGAGGAACATTGGGCTTTGAAAAAGCAGAACTGGATCCACGTTCTTGCCTGGTAACTCTAACTATCATCTAGTTTGTAAAGGGGAATGCAGTTCACTGAAAAATTCTTATGACAGTGGGGAAAGGATTGGGGCGTCTGCATTGGTTTGTGTAATATAGGTCATATGAATGAGCATTTAGGCTGGAGGCAGGCTTTTCATCTCTCTAACTTTACTTTCACAGGACAATTCCATCATGATATGAAGATTTTTGAGTCAAAACTACATTATTCTGCTATGTGTTTCGGGGCAAATTTATACATACAATTTGCTTAAATATTTCAGATGATACAAGAATATACGTGTGGGGTAAAAAGCTGAAATTTGCATTCCGCCTTCTCTAGAAGTAACCATTGTGAATAGTTAACTCAGTATTCCAGCTATTTTGTATACTATAAATACACTGTGAACATTTGAGTGTATATAGACATGTATGTTACACACAGTTTTAGAGATGGAATATTGCTGTGTTGCCCATGCTAGTCTCAAACTCCTGGGCTCAAGTGACCGTCTCGCCTCAACCTCGCAAAGTTTTGGAATTACAGGCATAAGCCACCGCGCCTGGCCTGCATGAGTATATTTACTAATTGCTAAGTTACTCTGTTCAATACGTGTCTATTGAACTCCCCCATGTACCAAGCATTGTTCTGAATACCTTATATGCACCAATTCACTTAATTTTTAGAGCAGCTCTATTATTGTGGCCCTTTTACAGTGAGAAAACTGAACCACAGAGAGGCTGGGGACGTCGTCTAACATCACACAGCCGGTGCTGTTGGAATTGAGGTTTGAACCCAGACAGCTGGCTTCAGATCTCTTAGCTGTTATCATAGATGGCACACCCAAACCTTAGGGCCGCCTCCCAAGCCTTGCCTCCGATACGGGCTCACCTGAGCTCTGCGAGAGCCGTGTATGTGAGGTTTCTTTCCTCTTTAAGAACACAAGTCTTGGAATTGTCGCAGACCCTGGTAGGACCTCTTGAGGACCAAAAACAGGGATTCTTCAAGCCTGCTCCAAGGGCCAGATCTCTGATTTAGCTACTTGGAAGGTAGACGTGGAAGACAGTAATTTTACCAGAACAAAAAGTCAGGATGGCTGGGCTGACTCGGCCAGATGCAGTGGCTCATGCCTGTAATCCCAGTACTTTGAGAGGCCGAGGCAGGTGGATCACCTGAGGTCGTGAGTTCGACAGCAGCCTGACCAACAAGTTGAAACTCCGTCTCTACTAAAAATACAACAATTAGCTGGGCGTGGTGGCAGGTGCCTGTAATCCCAGGTACTTGGGAGGCTGAGGCAGGAGAATTGCTTGAACACGGTTGGTAGAGGTGGCAGTGAGCTAAGATTACGCCACTGCACTCCAGCTTGGGTGACAGAGTGAGACTCCGTCTCAAAAAAAGAAAAAAAAAAAGAAGAAGAACAATGGCTAGGCTGACTCATAGGGAAGAGGCCCCACAGCAGCCGTAGGACCTTGGCCACTTGGGTGGAAAAGAAGGAAGGAAGAGCTTCACCCATGGCGGTGACCTGGACTGCAGAAACCACACTAAACAGTGCACATCCTGGAGCCTGGCCACCCCATTTGCTTCTCTTCTCCTTGGGTAGAGGGCGTGGGGAGCTTTCTAGCCCGGAGGCTGAGCAGCGCAGCTTCTAACCAGGGTAGGCGTTTGTCTGTCCCTGGGAATACAGACAGCATTCTCATAAGCAGCCCAAATCCTCCTGAACAGCTTTTTGTAGGGCGGGGCGGGGCAGAGGGTCATTTTGACTCGTAGGTACCTTTTCCACTTTCACTGCTGATAACTGTGTTACAGATTAAAGTTTTGTTTTTGATACTGAAGAGGGCTTAAGAGAGTGAGCTATTATGGCATATCTAAGTCTGCTAAAATAGAACCACGGGGTAGTGTAGGAAAATCTCTTCTAAATTATGGATCATATATGGTGAACGTTAGAAGTCATGTGTACCTAAGTTGAAAAATCAAACCATGTCTTGTATTTGGGTGACCCCGGTAAGTCTGGATGTCACTGCACCTTGTGTGAACACAGGATGCTGAGGTGTAGGGATCAACAGGCTTTTTCTGGACATCTTGCGCTTCTCTCTTGGAGTAAAGTGGGGCGACAGTAGGAGTGCTCAGCTGTTGGGCCCCTAAATTTGTCAGCTGTTTTTCCTGTGGGATTCCATTTAATGCAATCTTGGAGGTAAAATTATTTTATTGAAGATGAAGATAGAGGCTTAAAGAAGTTAAGAAAATTGTTCAAGGTCACGTCAATTTTTTATTTTTATTTTTATTTTTATTTTTTTGAGACTCAGTTTTGCTCTTGCCCAGGCTGGAGTGCAATGGCGTGATCTCGGTTCACCACAACCTCTACTTCCCAGGTTCAAGTGGTTCTCCTGCCTCAGTCTCCCGAGTAGCTGGGATGACAGGCATGCACCACCATGCCAGGCTGATTTTGTATTTTTAGTAGGGATGGAGTTTTTCCATGTTGGTTAGGCTGGTCTTGAACTCCCAACCTCGGTTGAACCACCCGACTCAGCCTCCCCAAGTGCTGGGATTACAGGTGTGAGCCACCATGCCTGGCCGAGGCCATGTAATTTCTTAAGTGGAAAGATGAAGTACTTGATGAACCCAGAAGTTTGACGTCAAGGCCCTTGATCTTTCCATAACACGTGGTTCCTTCCCTGGTTGGTGGGAGTGACTGAAGAACTTAAGGAAGCTGTGTTTTGTGGAAAGAGGACCTGAGGGGTGTATGGTCTTTCCAGGCTTGGAATCTGCCATGCTGGGCTTCTGAATTGTATAGCGTGGCCATATAGAGAGAAGCCCCTCATTTAAGACTTGTTTTTTGGGGGAAGTAATGGAAGGCTGCCCACATGAGACAGGCAGAGGCGACTTTCTCAGAACTGCTGTGGCAAGGGAGTTGGCACCATCACTTGCGTGTGGCACAGACTGATATGCAAGTGAATGGCGGATGAGGAGTGGGGAAGCTTCAGGATGGAAAAGAACGGCTCCCAGTGGAGGCTGTTGTGAGGGCTGGAGGCGGCTGTGCAGAAGCGGAGTGTCCTTGGTTGATTAGGGGTATATTTGGCTTTCTCTGAATGATCCTAACTGGAAACAGGGGCCAAAGTTAGGGTGGCTGTTAGTTTTGAGTCAAGTCCTGGCCACCTAGGACAGAGTCGTTTCTTAGTTTCTGGGTTGTGGATAGAGAGCAGTCTGGCTTCCTGTCTGAAGTGCTAGCCTGGCTGGCCTCCTGGCTGTTTACTGTAGATAGGGGATTGGTTTCCTGGGTGGGCAGCTACAGGTTGTGGTCTGAGTTCTGTCTTTCTACATATGATCAGGCATGATCTGTTTGTATATTCAGTCCCTTATTTTTCTTGTCAGTAAAAATATCAAAGGACAAATTGGATACATTGGGATGTCTGTGTCCCCTGGAGGAAGTTTTCACGTTCACATTTAATCAGAATGAATATAAACAATTGGGCCATTTATCTTGAAGGTCTAAAATAGGAAGTCTTCAACAATACTACCTCGGCGCCCTTGCCTGTCTGTCCATCGATAGGGAATGTGTTTTCATCCACCGCCGGCTCATCGTCCACCAGTTTGTGGTTGATCCACTTCTCTATACGTCTTGTCTTGTGTGCATCTCATTGTTTGCTAGTGTTAGCTTTCCCCTTCGTCAGTGTGGTTTATTTGTGTAGTATCTGTTGGTAGGAAGTTATTTGTGGAATTTGTGAATGGAAGGGACCTTGGAGGTCTGCTAGGTCAGCCCAGTGATTTTCAAGATAAATGGAAATACAGGGAAATGTTCCAGCTTTTTTGGTGACAAAACCAGGAATAGAAAGCAGTGTTCCTTGTACCACAATGTCATTGAAAGACAGCTCAATGTGCGCCTAAAATGCAGAGTAACTAACTTTCATTTATCTCTGCTTCTGACTCTTGTTATAAGACATTTTAAATTGACCTTAATGTGTTAGCAGAAATATGAAAAGTCCCGACTTGTTTACATATAAGGTACTTTGTCGCCTACTCATTTGGTTGTTTTTTTCAACAGGATTGAAAAGACATTGTTATAAACTGAATGTTTATGTCTCCCCCAGATTCTTGTACTGGAGCCCTAACTGCCAGTGTGATGGTATTAGGGGGTAGGACCTTTGGGAGGTGATTAGGGTTAGATGAGGTCATGAGCATGGGCCCTGGTCTGACAGGATTAGTGCCCTTAGAAGAAGAGAAACCAGGCCAGGTGTGGTGGCTCACACCTGTAATCCCAGCACTTTGGGAAGCTGAAGTGGGCAGATCATGAGGTCAGGAGATTGAGACCATCCTGAAACCGTGTTTCTACTAAAAATGCAAAAATTAGTTGGGTGTGGTGGCACGTGCCTGTAATCCCAGCTACTCGGGAGGCTGAGGCAGAGAGTTGCTTGAACCAGAGGGTCGGAGGTTGCAGTGAGCTGAGATTGTGCCACAGCACTCTAGCCTGGTGACAGAGCAAGACTTTGTCTCAAAAAAAAAAAAAAAAAAAAAAAAAAAGGAGAAAGCAGAGAGCTCCCACTGCGCTGGTGTGAGGAAACAAGAAGAAAGGTGGCTGTCTGCAAGCCAGGAAGAGGTCCCTGTCCTGGAACTGAGTTGGCCGACACTTTGATCTTGGACTTCCAGCCTCCAGAGCTGTGAGAAATAAACTAATGTTTAAACCACATAGCCTATGGTGTTTTTTATGGTATTTGCCTACGGTATTATGGCCATCTGATTTGACTGATACAGAGATGGTTCCAGAATACTGTATCCTGTATCTAAGTTGGTGATGCCATGAAAATAAACGTGGTAGTTCATTCCTTTATATAAAGATAGCGCCGTGAGCCCAGGGCCCTTGCTTGTGTCTTAGTTGTGTCGTTTTCTTATAATAGCTTCCTAATTTCTCTTCTCCCTCTCTAATTTATATTATATATCTGGATTAAATCATATAGGGTATGATTTTATACTTTATGTCTATACAAACTTGTAGTGATTTTATTTCATTTTATTTGATTTTTGAGACATGCCCTTGCTCTGTTGCTCAGGCTGGAATGCAGGCGTGCCCTGACAGCTCACTGTAACCCTAAATTCCTGGGCTCAAGTGATCCTCCCGCCTCAGCCTCCTGAGTAGCTGGGACTACAGGTGTGCTATCCTGCCTAGCTAATTTTTAAATTTTTTGTAAGGATAGAGTCTTGCCGTGTTGTCCAGAGTGGTTTCAAACTCCTGGCCTGAAGCAGTCCTCTCGCCTCAGCCTCTCAAAGCACCGGATTACAGGCTTGAGCTGCCACACCCGGCCAAGTGATTTTTCATTGTTAAGATCAAGGACAGGTTCCCTGGCTTGGCATTCAAGGCTCATGATCAGGTCGTGATATGCAAGTTTGGGTTTCAGTGTTTCCATTCCCGCCATGAGCCTTGCGCTCCAGCTTGTTTCCTAGGCCCTGTTGTGAAGCGCAGCCTGAGAGCTGCACTTAGAATTTGTAGCTTCTCATCTCTTCATCGTCTTCGCCTATGTTCTTATCTCCATCTGGGCCATCGTCTTCGCCTATGTTCTTATCTCCATCTGGGACATCGTCTCCACACTTCTGCCTCTTTATATCTTCTCCATCCTTCAAGACTTGAAATACTCGCTTCCTTTACATGATCCCCGCTGTGACATCCAAGCTAGAATTAATCCTTCTTCCTTTGAACTCTGATAGTGCTTAATGTTTTTCATCCTTTAATTATACAGCAGTCCTGTGTGTTAGATATTATTATTCTCCCAGTTTTTCATAGTTACTTTGAAAATATTTGCTATAGTCATATATTTTGAATACGTAATATGAGCGACATTCAAAAGGTCCTGGAGAGTGAAAGGCAGTCCTACTCCCATCACTGCTCTGTGACCACTCTTGCCAGTTTTTGTTTGTTTGTTTTTCCAAGGCAGAGGCTTGCTCTGTCACCAGGCTGGCGTGATCTCAGCTCTCTACAACCTCCGCCTCCCAGCTTCAAGCGATTCTCCTGCGTCAACCTCCTGAGTAGCTGGGACTACAGGTGTGCTCCACCACGCCCACATAATGTTTGTATTTTGAGTAGAGACGGTGTTTCACCATGTTGACCAGGATGGTCTGGATATCTTGGCCTAGTGATCCACCTGCCTCAGCCTCTCAAAGTGCTGGGATTACACGAGTGAGCCACTGTGCCCAGCCTATGTGTCTTGTTTTTAAAAACACAGATGTTGGCATAAGATAAACACGGTTGTCCACCGGTAAGTATTTAGGTTGTTCCCAACCGTTTGGATTAATCAATGCTGAGTTGTACATAATTCTTGCATATTTGCGTGAATATGTTCATAGGATGCATTGCTAGAAATGGAATTGTGGGATCCAGTGTTCTGCGAATTTTAAATGTTGATGGGTGTTGCTGGATTCCCTTCTGTTAGGGCCATACCGTTGTCTCACTGTCAATGTGTAAGGGCGCCTATTTCTATTTCCTTGCCAACAGTTTCTTCTCAGCTGTTTTCTTTGACATCACACACACACAAATAGCCCCCTTGTTCCATAAAACATGGACATTTTACATTTCTACTTAAAGTGTGCGCACACTGACTGAAGCCCTGTGTTGCAGTGATGTGTGCTGCTAGGATTGTGGCTCTGTTTCGAATTTGCTAGCCAGGCTATAGCTTTCCAGGCAGGTATTTTTTGTTCATGTTGTTGCTGCCATTGGGCTGTGTGAATTTCCCTCCACTGCCCAGCCAGATTTCCTTTCCAGTGGATGGGCTTAGTGTCTCATCCAGCAGCCCTGTTTCCTGGTGACCTGGGCCGAGTGTCTCTTACAGCAGCCCTGTTTCCTGGTGACCTGGGCCGAGTGTCTCATCGGGTAGCCCTGTTTCCTAATGACCTGGACCGAGTGTCTCATCCGGCAGCCCTATTTCCTGGTGATCTGGACCGAGTGTCTCATCCGACAGCCCGTTTCCTGGTGGTCTGCGCCGAGTGTCTCATCCGGCAGCTCTGTTTCCTGGTGATCTGGGCTGAATGCCTCCATGAGAAGTTACACCCATCTTCTCCAGTAGTGCATCTTTTCACAGCAAGCAAAACATTTTTACCGCGTTTCTAGTGGGACAGGCACTAGCTCTTTTCTGGGCATCAGGAGACCTGGCTTTGTTCTGGTTCAAGCCACAGCTGGTGAGTTACCAAAGACAAGTCGCATCTGGTCCCTGGTCCTTTGTTTTATAAGTGGAATCACAGTCCGAGTGGACATCACTGCCCTGGTCTCTATGCAGTGCTGAGTGTTGTGGGGATGATGGCTGAGTGTCAGGGTGCATTTCCACCACTAGGGGATTACAGTCCAGCAAAGACACAGGAGAAAAACTAACAGCCCCGGGCAGGTACACAGAACCAGAGGAGTTTGGAAGGGTGGTTCCAAGCTCCTTGGTGTGATTGATGTGATCACAATAAACATTTTATCTCTAAGTCTTGGGCCAGTGGACCAAGAGAAGAGAGAGCTGGTGTTGAGTTGTAGTGAGAGGTGCGTGTTTCGTGTGCCTGCTGAGCCTGGCTTGGACTCAATTCCATTAAGTCCCATTCCATTTTACCTTCTGTTTCCACCTTTTTCATGCTCCTGCTTGTTTCTCCAGAAAAAATTGTAATAAATTCCTTTCAAAAACTTTACAAAAGCCATAGATGCTTATTGAAAATAGTTCAAATGATATGGAAGGCAGAAAGATAGTGTTTTTCTGTTGTGTGTTTGGATGAATGTGTCTTTGGGGTAGTCACTATTAACACTGGGTGTATTTCCTTCCAGATCTTTTCCAGTGTACCTACAAATATATATGTACACTTTGTAAAAAACAAAATAGTACCTGATAAACACTGAGTCCCCCTACTCCCACTGCGCAGTCTACATGGACATCCTTTCATGGTGATACGATGAGACCTGATCGACTCCTTTTGTTCGCTGGAGTGGCGGGTAATAATAGCTACAGATAACTCACCTTCAGTGGGCATTTACCATGTGACAGCGTCTGTGCTCCAGGCAGGCTACATGAAGTGGGTCTTAAGGCTTTTTACAACAATGCTATGGGTGAACACAGTAATTGTTAACATGTTGCAAATGATAGAATTGCAGTAGAGAGAAGCAAAGCTGCTTGCTCAAACTCATGACAGAATTCCCGAGAGAGAGAGAGAGAGAGAGAGAGAACACTTTTAAAACAATTGTTATAGTCAGATGATTTATGATCATTTGAAGAAATAGTGCATTCAGTGAATACATTTCAGGGTCTGGTAGAGTCTGGGAGCTGTTCCTGAAAATGCACTGGGCTAGAGATAAGGGAGAGGTCCATTGGCCCTGGGCCCCTAGTGCAAGGAGGGAGGTCCCGGGGAAAGGGGGCATGGAGAGGAGGTCTCTGAACAAACCTTGCAACATCCATTTCTGCTGAGTCTGGTCCGAGGTCTGGTTCTTGACATGTACACTTTTCAGAGATACTTGGTTTTGATTTTTATCATGGTTCACCTGAGCAGCAATGGTTTCAAACTGCCTGGAGATGTGGTCTGGCAGGCCAGTGCTATGCCCATCCTTCCCGCTCATGCAGGAGGGGAGTCATCCTGGGACTAGAGGGCTTCGCCTGTAATCAGCTATCTCATAATAAGTGGATTTGATGCTGGTTTCGCTAAGTCAGGAAACTTCTCATTTGGAAGGAAAACTGATATTTGTTTTTGGGTTTTGCTGAGGAGCCACAGGGTTTAGAGCAGGGACTGGAAGTTTGTTGACACACACGTGAGCGCACTCAAACAACTTCCATGAAACGTGGAAATAAACACAGTGTTTCAGAGAGGTCCCTGGCTTTGGGATATAAATATTTCTGTAACAGAATGGCACTGGATGTCTGCTGTATTTTTTTCTCTGCTATTTTGGCAAGATTTATTTGGGTGTGTGTCTCCTGTACAGCAGGTATGACATCAGTTTTTGCCACCAAGTATTTACAGCCCTTGGTGCCTCCTATGTGGGTCACTTTTATGCTGTGGTTTCTTTGGGGAAATTGCAGGTCTCCTACCCAAAGCACATTGCCCATTTCAAGGTGCTCCTGGTTTCTGAACACCTGTGGCAGTGCCTTCCATGTGGGTGAAGCCAGCCGAGAAAGTACCCCTCCCCAGGGGGTGGGGACTGGTGATTGCCTGAGTGAGGAAGCCAGGTATGAGCCCTGGACTAAAACTTGTGACCGACTGCTTTTCCTTCCCCTCCTCTCCCTCCTATTTTTCCACCACCTCAGCTTTTTAAAAATTTCTTATTAAAAATTAAGCAATTATTTCTGTTTCCTTTATTCTCTATTCCTTGCTAATCGTATGCAGAGTGAGCCTGGGACAGTGGAAAGGAAAGTTGTAGTTAGCTTCAGATGATCCTACCAGTCCCGCATTGAGGGGCTTCCGCCAGGCGGCATTGTCATGTGGCGTTGTGGAGGTTCTCCTTTCAGTCCTCAGCGTTAACCAGCAGAGGCAGGTGGTACTTATTCTTGGTTAATGTTGAGAAAATTGAGCTCAAAGTGGCTAAGGGAACTTCCCAAAGTCACATAAGAAGTAGCAGAGTAGAACCAAACACAGATTGTCTCTGAATCAGGCAGGTTGTTAGATTACAAAATGGGCTCTTAGTTTTTGGAGGTCAAATAGCTGAACAGACACAGATATTTCTTTTTTCTTCTTCCTTTTTTTTTTTTTTTTTTTTTTGAGCTAGGGTTTTGCTATGCTGCCCAGGCTGGTCAAGGCTCAAGCTGTCCTCCTGCCTTAGCGTTCTAAGTGCTGGGCTTACAGGTTTGTGTCACCACACCCAATCGAACAGACATTTCTTTAAAGAAGACATACAAATGGCCAAAAAATATGTGAAAAAAATGCTCAGCATCACTTATAATCAGAGAAATGCAAATCAAAACCGCAGTGAGGTATCATCTCACCTGTTAGGATGAGTATTATCAAAAAGACAAAAAGTAACAAGTGCTGGCGAGGATATGGAGACAAAGGAGCTCTTACACACTGTAGGGGGGTGTACACTAGAGCAGCTGGCTGGGCGTGGGGCACACGCTGACATCCCAGCACTTTGGGAGGCCGAGGCGGGCAGATCACCTGATATCAGGAGTTGGAAACCAGCCTGACCAACATGGTGAAACCCCGTCTCTACTAAAAACACAAAAATTAGCTGGGAGCGGTGGATCATACCTGTAATCCCAGCACTGTTGGGCGGCTGAGGTGGGCGGGTCACTTGAGCCCAGGAGTTCAAGACCAGCCTGGCCAACGTGGTGAAACCCCATCTCTACTAAAAAATACAAAAATTCGCCAGGTGTAGTGGCGGGTGCCCGTAATCCCAGCTACTCAGGAGGCTGAGGCGTGAGAACCACTGGAACCCGGGAGGCGGCTGCTACAGCAAGCAAGCCGAGATTGCACCACTGTATTCCAGCCTGGGCCACAGTGAGACTCTGTCTCGAAGAGAAAAAAGAAAAAGAGTAAGAGTAAGTTAGGGCACCCACTATGGCAAACAGTATGGAGGTTCCTCAGAAAACTGCAAATGAAATTACAGTGTGATCCAGCAGTCCCACTACAGTGTAGATACCCAAAGAAAAGGAAATCAGTGTCAGAGGGGCATCCGCACCTCTATGTTTCCTCCAGCACTGTTCACCATAGCCAAGATATGGAATCAGCCTCGGTGTCCAACAGCAGATGATGGATAGAGAAAATGTGGTGTTTATACACAATGGAGTACTATTCAGCCATAACACAGGATGAAGTCCTGTTATTCTCAGCAACATGGATGGAACTGGAAGATATTATGAAATAAGCCAGGGACAGGAAGTTACACAGCACATGTTCTCTTATGTGGAAGGCAAAAAAGAGTGGATCTCATTGAAGTTGAAAGTAGACAGAGGATCCTAGAGGGTGAGAAGGGTGGGGGAAGAGGGAGATAGAAATTTGTTAAAGGATACAAAATTATAGCTGGATAGGAATAAGTTCTAGTGTTCTATAACATAGGATGACTATAGTCAACAAGAACATGTAGTTTCAGGCTGGGCGCGGTGGCTCATGCCTGTAATCCTAGCACTTTGGGAGGCTGAGGTGGGTGGATCACCTGAGGTCAGGAGTTTGAGACCAGTCTGGCCAACGTGGTGAAACCCCGTCTCTACTAAAAATACAAAAATTAGCCGGCATAGTGGTGGGTGCCTGTAATCCCAGCTACCAGGGAGGCCGAGGCAGGAGAATAGCTTGAACCTGGGAAGGAGATTGCAGTGAGCTGAGATCACACCACTGCCCTCTAGCCTGGGCAACAGAGCAAGACTTTGTCTCAAAAAAAAAAAAAAAGAATATATAGTTCCAGATAATTGGAGGAAGGGTATTGAAAGTTACCAACACAAAGAAATGATAAATGTTTGAGATGGTGGATATGCTAATTATGCTGATCACATACATAACATGTATTATAACATCACTCTGTGTACTCCATACATATGTACAGTACACAATTATGTGTCAATTAAAAAAAAGCTGAACTTAGATTGGAATGGCTATGAAGTAGCTAGCTTTTTCATATTTTTGATATAGACCCTAGGCATTTATTTTAAGTAAACTACCCTTGGCTTCAGGAAATGTTTAGTATTTGAGTTTTAACCTTGCATTTTATAATATAGAGAAGTAAAACTGTAGGTTTACTTTCGATACGGTCATAGGGGTTTGCAGTGATGACTTTTTTATGTAATAAGGGGGAAATATACCTTAATTAATAGGCATACATGCTCATTTTTCTTACTCTTACACATTTTTAGTTGTTGTCCAGGCATTGTGATACTTATGTAAACAGTATGCAATATCTTAGGTAGGAATCAGAATTTTAAGGTAAGAATACTTAGAGTTATATATTTTCAAACTTTCAAACTGGACATTTTACATGTCCATTATATAACAGTAATTAAATTTGAAAAAGACAATACCTGTCTTTAATATGGGTGATGCTCTAGGATTTTTTTTTTTTTTTTTTGGAGACAGCGTCTGACTTTCTCCCAGGCTGGAGTGTAGTGGTCCGATCATGGCTCACTGCAGCCTCAGCCTCATAGGCTCGAGAGATCCTTCCACGTAGCTGGGACCACAGGTGTACAATACCATGCCCAGCTAATGTTTAAAATTTTTGCAGAGACAGGGCCTCCCTCTGTTTCTCAGGCTGGTCTGGAATTCATGGGTTCAAGTGATTCTTCTGCTTCATCCTCCCAAAGTGCTGTGATTACAGGCATGTGCCACTGCCTGGCCCCATATAAGTGGGATGATGACTTGAGCCTAGGAGTTCCAGACCAGCCTGGGTAACATGGCTCAAGACCCTGTCTCTACAAAAACTAAAAAAATGAACTGGTTACGGTGGCACCTGCCTGTGGTGCCAGCTACTCCAGGAGACTGAGGCAGGAGGATAACTTCAGCCCAGGAGTCGAGGCTGCAGTGAGCTCTGATCTTGTCATTGCATTCCAGCCTGGGTGACAGAGTGAGACCTTGTCTCTTAAAAAAAGTTACTGACTACCTGATTATTCATACGAAAAAAACCCTGAACTCTGCTCTAAACCTCATACCTCGTACAAAAATTAACTCAAAATAGATCATGGATTAAAACGTGAAATACAAAATAAAGATGAAAGGAGGAGCTAGAGACTGGGAGAAACTATTTGCAAACCACATGTCTGATAAAGGACTCATATCTATAATATATAAAGAACTATCAAAATTCAGCAGTGAAACCAAATCATCTAGTTTGAAAATGAATAGGAGACCTGAAGAGACATTTCAGATAACATATAAGCACATGAAAAGATGTGCAACATCATGAGCCATCAGAAAAATGCACACTAGAGCCACGTCACTATACACCTATCAGAATGTCTAAAATAAAAAGTAGTAACAAGACCAATGCTGGTGAGGATGCAGGGAAACCGGATCACTCACACTTGGCTGGTGGGAATGGAAGATGGTAGGGCCATTCTGGAAAACAGCTTGACAGTTTCTTAAAAAGCTAAATGTGCAATTGCCGTAGGAGGCAGCATTCACATTCATGGGCTGTTATCCCAGAGAAATGAGGACTTATGTTCACACAAAAGCCTATATGTATCTGTTCATCGCAGCATTATTTATAAAGGCTAGGAACTGGAAACAGCCCAGAGACTGCTCAGCAGGTGAATGGTTAAACAAACTGGTGCACCCAGGCCCCAGATACCACTCTGCAGTAGTTAATGACATCCTTGTTCATCAGTCTTTCAAACTAGAAACCACCATCATGCTTAATCCCCTTTTTTCCATCCTGGGTCTGAATGGACTTCATTTTGCATTTCTTTCCAATGCATTTTCCCTCTGTCCTTTCTGGTTGCACCTCATGCCTCATTTGAACGGTTGTAAGAGCCACCGAATTGTTTCTCTGTCTCATCATGGAATCCTTTCTACACTTCATGGCCCACATTGCCATTGGAAAAATCTTTCCAAAACATGAACAAACTAACTTAAAAGAAATATCCCAGGTAGCCTTCCAAATAAGTATAAGCTTTCTGTTAGAAGTTTGACTTCTTGTCTATAGGGAACCCCAGGACTGTAGAGAGACGGATTTGCTGTCTGCATTTTCAGATCAGGCAGAAATCCCTGGAGGGGCCCATGTGGAATAGTGGCACAAATACCGGTTCTAGAATCAGAAGCCCTCATATCCTGGTTCTAACACTAGCTGGATGTTGTTGGGAAAATTTTGGTTTCAAACCTCAGTATGAGGAAGCATACCCAAGGGATCACACAAGGCTGCTGGGAGAAGCGGATGAGGGGCATGGTGACCATGCTGTGTAATCCGTGAAGCACGTCGTATGTGTGAGAAGTGGAGCTGTGTGGATAACGGTTCTGGAATCATTGTATGAAAACGATGGAAAGCACATTCGTAGTTCTGCCTGATGATAGCACTGGGCACCTGTGTTGTACGTGACTGCAACATGGGTGAGGCCCGGGTCAGTACAGCTCACAGTTTGGTTTTCATGCAGTTAGAAAGGCCCGAGAGGACCCTTCCCCCTCCAGCTGTAGGAAGGAGGCGGCTGTCTCCTGCCTCTATTTGGTGGGATTGTCTGTGGCTCCTTGGGGACAGGAATGCAGGGAGTGGGGGAAGAAAGCCGGCCTGACTGCTAACTAGTCAGCCTTCCCCCAGGAAGGAGTGGAGGGGTCATTTCGTGGTAACTTGCCAAGTCTTTTTTAACCCATCTGCTCTTAGAAATGATCAGCATGACAAGTAAAAGACCCATTAGAGACAGATGGGCTGTGTGTCCCGTGCCTTTGTGGCTTTGTGGCCTCAGAGCTGCCAGAACTCGATAGCTTTCTGGGGAATGCTGGGTCAGCCAAGGGGCTGAAAATAGTGAGAGGAAGAAAATTCCCCCTCGCTGCTCTGGTCTGGGAGTGATTACTGAGGAGAGCGGCATGGAGGGCCCAGCCGTGGGGTCCCTCTCAAGCACGCCCTCACCGCAGTGGGAATGCGGATCTCAACTTCCCTAGGCCTCCGTGATTTTCGTCTGTCACATACTCACGTCCAGCAGGGATGTCTATGGTGATGAGATGAGGGAGCATCCTAGCACATGTGGCACTTAGTAGGCTTGCGGTAAGTGGACTCTGGCGCCAGTGGGACAGGAGACTGGGCGCTGCGTGTGGACGCACTCACGTGCTGGTGTCTATGGGTGGACAGAGGAGAGAGGGACGCTCTGCCGTTCTCCTTTGGTCTGTCACCCCTCCTTTTGTGAACAGAATCCGTGAGTGTATTCTGTTGCCGCAGTCAACTTAGTAGGCTGATTGCTCAATTTTCTGCTTCCACTTTTGATTTCTTAAGAATGTGAAAAGGAATATTTCCGTTACTTTTCTGGTGGATGGCATACATTCCTTGATATCACCTTAATGCTTTTTAATTTCGATGTATTTTGGATGCTGGAGCTTGCCTGACATCTGTTTTTATGCCTCACCCTCTCACGTAACTGTTGGCCACACCAGGACCAGAGACAAGTGACCAGACCGATTGATAGCAGGGCTAGGACTGGAATTCTGCAGCCTTTTGATGCCCAGCAGGCTCTGTTTTCTGTATTGCACTGCTCTTCCCTGTTTCAACCCTTGTTAGGACAGTGGATGTGAAATGTAGCTGGGCGCTTTTGGGGGTGTGATAGAAGTATGGCAGATGCCTCAGACTGGCATTTTTCTCTGACTCTGAATTCTCATGGCTCAGAGTCAGTCTCTAGGCTACTGACCGGGAAGATACAGGAAGCTGCTCTGTATGGCAAACTATGCCAGGGCATTTTTTTCACCCGGCAATTTGTTTGGTTTGGACTGGAATATATCTCTGATGTTGGTTTCCTTGCCAATATTATTAGGGAGTGGAGCCTGACTTGAACTTAGCCCGATTCATAGTGCTTAGAATCTCAGTGAGTGTGTGTTGAACTGAGTGGAAGTGTGAGAGCATCTTGGACAGTGGTTTGCAAACCTAGCTGCTCCTGGGGGCTGTGAAAAAAGCATGCTTGCTTACTCCAGACCAGTTGAAATAGAATCTGTAGGAATGGAGCCTGGGCAGCTCTAGTGCTGTTAAAGACCCCCAGATGGTTCTGATATACCGTAAAGGTTGAGATGCACTGATCCACAGTGAATTGGAGTCCTGGATCATAGACATGCCTTATGCTTTCACCAGCTTAGAATGGGTCTTGTGCTTTAGAACTGTGAAAAAAAAGCGTTACCCAAACAAATGTGGAAACAGCCTAAATGCCACCTCCTGTTACTACCTGCCATCAAGTATATTTAGCAGTTATTCACTCTTTCCTGATCTCTACCGATTCCACCTTTTCTTCATGGAACAATAATTTGACAGTTGGTTATGCAGAACCAGAGTAAGTCTAGTTTGACTGGCGGGAAACGATTTTGGGTATGAAGTACCCTTTAGGCATTTATTGAACTCTTGTTTGTACCACCGCTGTGCTGGACAGTTTATAAATATTACTTCTTTAAACAAGGCCTATGGAGCCAGGCTGCCTGGGTTTTGCTAAGTAGTTGTGTCATTTGGGGCAAGTTTTTAAGCTTATATAAAACTAACTTTCATCTATGAAATGGGATGACAAAAGGTCATTATCATCTCACAGGATCGTGCAAATGTGTGTGTAAAGTGCTTAGTTTCGTGCCTAACACATAATAACTAGTTAATAAAGTTATTATACCATCGTCGTCATATTTAAATGTAAATATTAAGAGCTAATAAATTGGTAAAAGGTACTATACCTTTACCCCTTGACTACTTTAGTTTTAAGTGGTTGGGTTAATTTATCCCTTAAATATTGGCCTCTTGAATATCTTGAATTTCAATTGAACGTAGCCAGAGGATTTCATAATTGGACGATTGCCTCTGGAAGTTGGAGCTTTGTTTGTTCGTTTGGTTTCACTTCCTACACTAAGCATGTGGCTGTGCACACCTTTATGGTGACTTCTGGTACTGGGGAATCAAAGCTTCATTCGCTTCTTTGGAGGAGATGATCTTACGCTATACGAAGCACTCAGACTTTGTTAACTGTGTACCATCCAGACAAGACCAGGTGCTTCCCATGGCAGCCTGTTCTTTTCTTAGCTCTCTCATCAATCTAGCCTGTTCCTTCTATTCCTCTTTATACTAGAACTTGTCTTTGAACAAGGAATGTTGTTTTGTCACTGCTAGGTCCCCAGCAATTAGTAATGCCTAGCACATACTAGGTGCTTCCTGAATGTTAATAGGTGATAATCTAGCAGAACACAAGATAAATCCGCAGGTTGAGATTTAAGCTGTGTGGTATGAACGCTGCATTGGCAAACTTATTAAATCAATTTTGTTAATACAAGTTTAACATATCTTAGTAACTGACTTAGTTCAGGAATCATTTACTGAGTGTCTTCTAAGCCAGACATTGGGGACAGAAAGGTAATAATATATGATCCCTGCCTCATGCACAGGAAGTCTAGTGTGATGGAGGGCACGTGCCAATGGCTGCCATGGAATATGGTGAGCATTAAGATAAAGGGGCACCCTGCATGCCCTTGGAGCACAGAGCACGGTTTGTGTTCTGGGAACATGGGCTTCATGTGAAAACACAATTTAAATTTTCTTTCTTTTTTTTTTTTTTTTTTTTTGAGACAGAGTCTTGCTCTGTGGTACAGGCTGGAGTACAGTGGTGTGATCTCGGCTCACTGCAACGTGCTTCCCCCAGGTTCAAGCGATTCTCGTGCCTCAGCCTCCCGAGTAGCTGGGATAACAGGTGTGCGCCACCACGCCTGGCTAATTTTTGCATTTATAGTAGAAATGGAGTTTCACCATGCTGACCGGGCTGGTCTTGGACTCCTGACATCAGGTGATCCTCCCACCTCGGCCTTCCAAAGTTCTGGAATTATAGGCATGTATGTATTCATCCTTTTAAATATCTGCGGGTAGAACTTCACTTTAAATGGGTACTAATTAAACTATTGAATGACTTTAGTATGGATTGAATGACTTTGCTTGGGCCTCGTTTTTAATTTCCTTCATTAGAGGAAAAAAAAAAATGCACGTTGAATATCCCTCATCCAAACTGCTTGGAACCAGAAGTGTCTCAGATTTCTTTACATTTTTGGATTTTTGAATATTTGTATTATACTTGCTGGTTGAGCATCCTGAATTCAAAAATCCAGTCTGAGCTGTTCCAATGAACATTTCGTTGAGCGTCACGTCGGCACTCAAAAGTTGTGGATTTTGGAGTTTCTGGTTAGGGAGACTCATCCTGTATGGGTGCTGGGTTGTTGCAGGAGTTCCGGACCAGAGGTTGGGTGACTAGGCTTTGGTTTTCGCTTTGTTACTAAACAGGCTGTTTTCTTCCATAAGCTCAGCTTTAGATCCCCCGGTTGTCAAAGAAAGGAATGGGCCATCTGATGTTTAAGGCCTCTGTTAGTTCTGACTTGGAGACACCTGGCTTCAGTTCATCTTCCTTAGGAGTGGACAAAGAATATGGGAATTTTGAAATTGTTAGTCAACATCTACAGGGTCGTTGCAGCCTGGTTTTGGGTAAAGGTCATCTTTAGTGAGCCCAGGGAGAAACAGTGGTTTAGCTGTCAGCTGAGAGGGGTAAGCGGTCCTATTAATTTTCCTCTGTGTTCGTGAAAGCATTGTTAAGGGTCACAGCGTTAGTGGAGCAGGCTGGAAAGAGGAGGGGAACTCACTGTTACAGGTTATATTGAATGTCTTTTCAGTCACTAAATGCTTTTTATGATATGCTTTTCAGGATTTCAGTGTGGTATGATTTCTCTGTGTTAAGCACAGGAAATTTAACATCAGCAAAAAAGAATGCTCTTTTTTTTTTTCTTTGAGATGGACTTTCGCTCTTGTCACCCAGGCTGGAGTCCAGTGGCGTGATCTCAGCTCACTGCAACCTCGACCTCCTGAGTTCAAGGGATTTTCCTGACTCAGCCTCCTGTGTAGCTGGAATTACAGGTGCCCGCCAGCATGCCCGGCTAATTTTTGTAGTTTTAGTACAGATGGGGCTTTGTCATATTGGCCAGGCTGTTCTTGAACTTCTGACCTCAGGTGATCTTCCTGCCTCGGCTTCCCAAATTGCTGGGATTACAGGCATGCGCCGCCATGCCTGGCCTTGAATGTTCTTTCTATGGGAATCTACAAAAGCCAGCTTTTGAGTCTAGTGGCAGAAAACCTCTTCTTCATTGTTGAGCTGTGCTGTGAGCTTGGAGGGCTTCAAGTCCAGCTGAAAAAGCTGTAGTATTTTATGTCAGTTGGCTGTCTTGGAGAACTTAATGAGCACTGGGCTGGAGTGATACTGTCAGAGTTCATGAGCTGTTTGAGACTCTCAAAGCCTAGATACTGGGGTTGCCCAAATACATTGGCTGGACTCACTATTTGTCTCGGGAGTCGGGGGATGGAAAATGCTGTGGTCTTAACTCTTCTCTTAATTTGACAGTGCTGTTATTAATGGTAAGAATGATTTCATACGGTTGCATTTTGCTTTGTAATTCACAGAGAATTTTAAAATCCGTTATCTGATTTTATTCCCTCAGCAGTTCTGTGAAAAAGGTAGAGCACTTTCATATCTTCTGTTTTCCTGTGATTCTCTTGTGGCTCACAGAAGCTAAGAGCCTTCACCAAGGTCATCGGGTGAATGAGTCGCAGAGCTGGGAGTAGAGGCTCAGGCTTCTAGTGACCCTGTTTCTTCCTTGATAGCACGCTCTGGTGGCGCTATGTTCAGGTAACTGCGCATGCTCGGTTTGGTTTTTGTAAATCCCTGCCCCATTTCGGGGGAGGTTCTTGGGAGGCTTCTATTCGTTTTGGAGCATTTAAGTATCTTGTCCTCTCTCCCTCTTCCCAGATGCATGGCCATTTCTGCAGGCCCCCAGGCTGGCCCTTGTGCATGGGGGCGTCTCCTGCCTCCACGTTGCTTGCACGCCCCCTTCTGAAGGTGCTCTTCCCCGCATGGAGCCCCCTCGTGCTGCCTCTACACTGCAGGCTGTTCGGTAAATGTTCCTAAGTTAGCATCGTTGTTTTCTAGAAATGGGACGGGGTATGGATGCCAAGTTCTTTTCTGTGTGAAGTCTTCGATTGTATCATCTTGCCTTCCCCGTGTGTGCTCCTTGAGGTTGTCGCTGTGCTGCGGTCATCTGTGTTCCCTAGGGTGCCTCCCTTGGAGTCCGGGCCGTAGCAGACATGCAGTCAGTGTTCATGGCCTAAATGAGAGAAAGGCCAACAGAGTCATTAAATCTGGAAAATGACAAGTGAGGGAAAGGAATTTTTATTGAAGGCATGTGAAAAAGAATCTTTTTAGAAAAGTTGACCTGTTTCTCAACTGGAGTTGAATTTCAGCTCAGAAAAACAGCTGTGTGCCCAGAGGGCTTTGGGATTTCAGTTTGTGACAGATGAATTGAATTTGTTGTTGTATGAATGTGCTATCCTTTTGTGGTTTTATTAGGCCTTTCTCCCAAATGGAATCGATTTTTCTATAAAACTCACACTTCCTTTTTGAGAAGTGTAACACTAATTGTATGGGATTGTCTCCCAAAAAATTACCAGCCAGGAACCAAACACGCTGCCTGAGACTCACGGCCCCTGGTTTCTGCCTGTGCAGCTGCAGGGCAGAGAGGCACGCTCGAGCCGAAATCAAGACGCATGTCTGCATCTTCTCTTTCTTGACTGCTGTTTCGTCTCTGAGCTGGCCTGCCTTCAACGTCTAGGAGCTTGGTGGGTGTAGACACATTACGGTATGGAGGAGGGATATGGCGTTGCCACAGCCAGGAGACTCGCTGAAGTCTCTGTTCTCTTCCTGCTCACTGCTCTGACTTTGTATAAGTCACATTTGTAGGGCTGTGCACAGTGGCTTACACCTGTAATCCCAGCACTTTGGGAGGCCGACCTGGGAGAATCTCTTGAGCCCAGAGTTTGGAACCAGTCTGGGCCACATGGTGAAAGCCCATCCCTACAAAAAATGAAAATTAAAAAATTAGCCAGGTGTGGTGGCTCATGCCTGTAATCCCAGCTACTGGAGAGGCTGAGGTGCGAGAATCACTTGAGCCTGGGAAGTCGAGGCTGCAGTGAACCATCATCACGCCACTGCACTCCAGCCTGGTCAGAGCAAGACCTTGTCTCAAAAAAAAACAAAAACAAACAACAACCATGTGTAATAGTGGGAGTAGTTAACTTTTGAAAGTTTAGAGAAGAGTTCCTAAATACCTGTGACCATGGACAACTTACTTAGCCTTTCTCTGCCTTAGTTTCCTCATCTATGAAAAATGAGAGAATATGGCACTGATCTTAAAGGATTTCAACGAGATCCAAATGAGATCAAACTCAGAGACTGGCACCTCGTGAGTGCACACTCAATGTTACTATTTCAACATTTTAGAGGAAAAAGAATGCTAATGGGTCATTATGGCTAAACATAGTCTATCACTGACGTTACTCATGGTATTGGAAGGAACTTGAATTCCTTATTGATAGTGTGATGGAGAAAGTATTTTGGGCATTGGCAGTATTTACTCAAAGAACAAAGGACGTGTCTGTCCTAGTCTTGATCTGCATTTTTGTGTGTCTGTGCTCTTTATAGACAATTAAGACATGGAAGCCTGTTTATGGCAAGCTGGCAAATTCAGCAAAACATGGAAAAACCTGTTAGCACAGTTTGCACGTGTGCGGGCACAGAGCAGCCAAATGAACACACACGTTTTCCTGTATTTTAAAACTCTCTGGAAAAAAGAAAAAAGACATTAAACCATTGCCCAGATGGCTTCTAGAGCTAGAACTTTTTCCTTGAAGTACATGAGTATGGCTGTCAGACATCTGAAACCCGAAGCCATCTTAAAACATCATTTGGATGCTACCCCCTGCCTGCCCTTTTTTTCCATTTGTAAGAGACAAGGATCCAGGAAGGAAAGTATCAGCTTACAAAGGCTTTTGTTACAATTAATCGTTCATGTTCTTTCTTTTGGTATCTTATTCTCTGTTTACATTTTATTTTTATTTATTTATTTATTTTTTTTGAGACAGATCCTTCCTCTGTCACCCAGGCTGGAGTGCAGTGGCGTGATCTCGGCTCACTCCAAACTCTGCCTCCCAGGTTCAAGTGATTCTTGTGCCCTAGCTTCCTGAGTAACTGGGATTACAGGCGTGTGCCACCACGTCCAGCTAATTTTTATGTTTTTAGTAGAGACAGGGTTTCTCCGTGTTGGTCAGGCTGATCTTGAACTCCTGAACTCAGGTGATCTGCCTGTCTCAGTCTCCCAAAGAGCTGAGAATACAGGTGTTAGCCACCGCGCCTGGCCGCTGTTTCCATTTTGTAACGCTAGCATCACCCCAGTGTAGGGTGGCTAGGGGTATTCTTCTTTCCTGTTTCCTGGTGTATTTTCCTCTACAGTATTAATCTTTAACATACTTTTTGGTAGTCTGTCTCTACCTAGAAAAATATGTGTTCCCTGTTATATCACCAGTGCCTGGCACATAGATAGTCAATATTTGTTGAATGAATGAATGAACGGGCTGAAAGAACCTTATTCTTCTTTCTTCTGTCCCTTCACACCAAATGCTTTTGGAAAATGCTATGTGAACAGGGATCATAAGCAGGAGAGGTTACACACATGGCTGTGGGATAGCCCATGATCCTCAGATACTTGTCTGGAAAGAGGTGGAGTACTTGAGTAGAAATGATACAAGATAATTTCTTCAGAAAATCAGCCAAGTGTCATAGCTTTTCACAGTGATGTTCGCGTATGTGTGTATGAAGAGCTGTCGTGGCCTAGAATCACGGGCCTTTAGATCCCTTGTACGGATATAAAAATAAAGGCCAAGGCCCAGGAGTGCTGCAGGCCACCGAGATAGAGTCCCTGTCTGCCCTTCTCAGTGTCCGGTCACTTCTCACTGCACTCCCCTCTTTACTGCTAAAGCCACTTTCCCTGACTCTGAATGTGTAACCACGAGGGAGAAAATGTCCTCCAGGCTCACAGTATGTGGAGAAAAAGCCCAGCAGCTGAAAATAATGTTCACAAAGTTTGTACTTAGAAAAAGTGGCCATTTCTATCATGTCTTTAAATTTCCCTGTTTCTCATACATTTTATAAACAAGACATTAGAAGGAGATTTCGGGAACAGCAACTTTAGAACAAGGGGGAAATAATCAAACCTAGAGCATTTCAGTTTCTGTTTTCTTCTCAGTTTAGGGCTGAGGCACTTTAGCTTCCTGTCTAAGGGACTACTCAAATCTGATTAGAAGCTATTGTGGGCTGGTAATTATCCATAATTTTAGGAAGACAGATGCAGCACCAACTCTGTTCTCCAATAACAGGCTTTATTAATTTTAAATTTGCATGGCAGGAGAATCAGATGGCGAGGTGGGATAAGTGTTCAGATGCTTGGTCATACTTCCACGTATCACATGGGGATTTGGGACCGGGGAAGCCCGCTGAGAACTGATGATTGTCTGTCCCCTAACCAACTGGGTTCTTTTTCATCCTGAGCTCAGAAAGATTGCTCCTACTGCAGCCAGGGAAGACGGGTTGTTGACTGGTTAGAAATCATGGCAGGTTATTTTCTCCACCCGCAGTTCGCAGTTGGAAAGCAGAGCTATCAAAAAATTATCTTCTCTATTGTATTTCAAATCTGGGTGTTTAAAAAATTATATAAGCAAATTAAGCATTTATTGGATAGTAGCTGTGTGTGTTCTTGATGCGAATGAGAGGTGCATTCCCTTGTAAAATCCCTGGGACTTTATAGGAGGATGTGAGCCTTAGAACAGAAGTTGGTTTTCTAGATGATGATGTAGACATGATGCTGAGCACTAGACAAAGATGTTGATTGAAGTGATTTAAAAAAATTTTGTCTGAGTTCAGATTTTACACCAATATTTAGAAAATCTGCAAAAGGACTTGGAGGAATGTTCTCAGGCATCCAGTTCAGCCCCCTGCGCACATTGTCATAAAATCCGAGTGTGTGTACAGGGAGATGCATTCCTTTCTGTTCTCATCACAGGTCCTTCCCTGGCTCTGCACCTGCCTGTCATGCACGTCCGTGTGAGGAGACCACCAAACAGGCTTTGTGTGAACAATAAAGTTTTTTAATCACCTGGGTGCAGGCGGGCTGAGTCCGAGAGAGTCAGGGAAGGGAGATAAGGGTGGGGCCGTGTGATAGGATTTGGGAAGGTAAACGAAAATTACAGTCAAAGGAGGGTTGTTCTTTGGTGGGCAGGAGTGGGGGTCACAAGGTGCTCAGCGGGGGAGCTTTTTGAGCCAGGATGAGCCAGGAAAAGGAATTTCACAAGATAATATCATCGCTTAAGGCAAGAACCGGTCATTTTCACTTCTTTTGTGGTAGAATGTCATCAGTTAAGGTGGGACAGGGCATTTGCACTTCTTTTGTGATTCTTCAGTTACTTCAGGTCATCTGGGTGTATACATGCAAGTCACAGGGGATGCGATGGCTTGGCTTGGGCTCAGAAGCATGACATTGTCCTCTTCCCGACCTTCCCTACCTTTTCCCTCCTGTGCGGTTCTCTCACAAAGTGAATGGCCTCAGCCACAGCTTCTCTGCAGCTGCATCAGACTGTGGCGACAGGCATGGTGGCTCCTGCAGGGCCTGCTCTCCCCACGGAGCCCAGTCTTGCTTGCCGCTGCAACCTGGTCACCATTTTGCACCGAAAGTATGTAATTCTACAGAATGAGAGCCAACATGCTGGGAATGGAGGCGTCTTTATCACGGTGCTCTGCATATTTTAATCTTGGGTGGAAAGTATGGAAAAGTATGTGACACCTGTGGTTTGATGCCAGAAGGACGTTGTGAACTTGAGGTGGACTGAGGATGTTCAGGTGCAACAGGCATCCCGGCTTCATTAAATGAGACTTCTCCATCTCCCTGCCAGGCACGCACAGGTGTATGGCCACATCTTATGTGTTATCCTTATCTAGAGTGCGCCTTGTCGTCATGCTTAAAGTTCCATGATGATATTCTGCCTCATAGAGTAGGTCCCAAACCACATTCAACACAGAAATGTACTCTTGCTATTCTACATAGAAAGTGCTTTCATATACCAAGTGGGAGAGCAGTCCTAAAATCTGGGCTGGAATCGCAGAAGGAAGGCATTGGAAAGCAACAGATTCCCTAGTCCAAAGCTGATTGTTGATGAACCTAGAAACAGGACCAAGAGAAGTGAATTTGCCTAAGGCCCTAACAGTGTCTCACGGTAGCATTTGAACCTAACAGTTTCTTGACCTATTTCTTTAAATGATTAGTCATGCTTCCTCTGATTCCTATATAAACGTATTCCTCATTCATTCTTCTGTTTCAGTGAATTATTGCAGTGCTACCACGTAACAGTATTTGAGTCAAAATGTGGCAGTGTTTATCCTTTTCCAAGGTTTTTAGTTGCACAGTTTGTCAAAGTTGTGCTTACAGTTTCTTGTTGGTTGCAAGGTGTCCTTTCAGAAGCCAATTGTGTGGTGTATTTACGTTGATTGTTGGAGGTAGTTTGGTTAGAACCTACTTCGAGTGTCTGGTGTGGGCCTGGGGGACAGTGACAACTGCCCGCTTCATGGGCAGAGATGAAGTAATTGCTTCCTGGGAACTACCATCCTCCTGGCCACACTCTCCAGCCCATTTCATTTGTGTTGGTTTCCTTGGCATCTGCATGGTTCTGGCTTCATGTGAGTCTCATTTATTTTAGCATATGACTTCAGGCTGTGGGGAAGAATGGCCATTTTAGCACAGAGATGCACACAAAGGAACAACTGGCTAAATGTGTGTGAAGACATTCTTGGGGGGGGGGGTTTATTTCTTTTATTCTGTAACAGGCAGTCTGGGAAGCATTCTGGACATGTGGCCTGCGCTGTCACAGTTCCTCCCTGCAGGATCGCAGATGTTTGGAGATTGTAGTGATAACTGTTATCATTGAGAATGTCATTCTCACAGGCTCTAATAAGTCAGGATTTATTCAGTGTTAATTTGTTAAAGACAACTGTGTTTCTAGCCAAATCCATGGGAGACGTTTCTCCTGGCAGTGTTGCTGGGGGTATTCCCGTGGCTTAGTCTTAGGGGAGCACACACCTTTGAATACTGCTGAAGCTGTGAGTACCCAAAGCGCACCGGAGTACTTTTGCCATACGGGGTGTTAGTCACTGATACACGTCTCAGTCAGACCTGATGGATTCTTGACCCCTTCCTTTTTTAATTTTTTAATTTTTATTTATTTATTATTTTTTTTAAGAGCACAACCCCTCAGGTGGCCACCATGAATCTCTGGTGTTTTCAGTTGGCTGCAGCCTATTTGTCATCTGTGGTTCAAACATACTCGAAGCCTGATGATGCTTGCCTCGGTTGTTCTTCTGCTGTGTGACCTCCGCGCCCGCAGGGTTCAAGACTGTCAGAGCTGGGAGCCACCTTCACAACTACCAGGGTTTCCGGAACCTCCTTTATCTACTCCTGGGGATGGAAGAGATGTCATCAGAGGTGAAGGCCTATTAGGTTTACATGCCATTGATAATGAATGAGGTTTTCTTTTATATAAGGGGAGCTTCTTATAACGTGCTTTACTAGGGTAAAGAAGCTTTTGAGGTTTGTTTTCTCTGGAAAGATAATTTGTGATCCTGCAGTTGTTTTCAACAAAAATATAATTTGCATACAAGTGCATGTTGTATTACTGAGCACTGGCTGACAAATGGTTCTTAACTCGTCATTCACTCCGCCACTGTTTCTTGAATGGCATATGTGTGCCAGCTGTAGTAGGAACTTGCTAGGCTCTAGGACTAACCCTTATGAAATAGGGGTCCTGGGGGAAGCAAATGCATATAACTATAAACATTTGAGGGGATATCAGAGGGGGTGCCTATAGGTGCAAAACTTCGTTCATTCATTGCCCCATCTAGGAGGTTTTGTGTCTTAGCAGCGTGTTCCATAGCAACACATCCCTCTATCAAAATATTCATCATATTATTTTGAAATTCTCTGCTTAGGTATGTGTTTTTCCGACTAAGTTTAGAACTGGTTAAGGACAGGCTATGGCGTATGTATTATATATATCTATACACACACACATATTTATATATATACACATTACCATTTTAAATATACAATATATATTTATATATGTACACACATATATATTTCTCCCTCTCTATATATACATACACACCATACACATATATATACACACACACACACACACACTTCTACTGCCAAGCACAGAAAGTCAAAACTCGGCAAGGGTTCTTTTAGTGTTCATGAAAAAATAGGTGTGTTAGTTGAGAGCGTCCTTAAGTTGCCAGGGGAAAGACAGGATGGATTCGCAAAGGGAGATAGTGTGTTTTTTTTTTCTTTGTTTAACTCTTGAATTCCAAATAATTCTGACTTATGGAAAAGTTGCAAAAATAGTACACAGAATTCCCATATACTCTTCCCTCAGATTCCCCAAACATTTCACCCCATTTGTACTTTCTCTCTCTGTGGATATAATTTTTTTTTTTCTGAAATGTTTGAGAGTGGAAGGTAGAATGCAGAGCAGGGTGAAAGGCGGAAGGAGAGAGGTGGGTTAGGAGGCTCTTTTTTTTTTTTTAACCTTCTAAGATGGAGTTTCGCTCTTGTCATCCAAGCTGGAGTGCAATGGCACAATCTCGGCTCACTCTAACCTCTGCCTTCTGAGTTCAAGTGATTCTCCTGCTTCAGCCTCCCGAATAGCTGGGATTACAGGCGCCCACCACCATGCTCGGCTAATTTTTTATATTTTTAGTAGAGGGGTTTCACCATGTTGGTCAGGCTGGTCTTGAGCTCCTGACCTCTGATGATCCACCTGCCTTGGCCTACCAAAGTGCTGGGATTATAGGCATGAGCCACTGTTCCTGGCGATTGGGAGGCTTTTGCAGTAACCCAGAGCGCTATGATGAGGGCTGGACCTGGTTGGAAATGATGAGGAAGGTGGGAAGTGGTTAGGTCTGGCATATATTTTGAAAGGAGAGTTTAAATGGGTTGGATGACAAGAGAGAGAAAAGGAAGTTTTAAGGATGATGTCAAGGATTTTGGCCTGAGTAACTGGAAGACTAGAGATGCTGTTATTGGGATCGGGAAGACTATGGGAGGAGTGGGTTATAGCAGGGGGAATCAAAAGTGTGTTTTTGGCATGCTAAATTTGAGGTCCAAAAAGGGATGTGAAGAAGTGTTGGCTGGGCACCGTGGCTCACGCCTGTAATTACAGCACTTTGGGAGGCTGAGGCGGGCAGATCACCTGAGGTCAAGAGTTCGAGACTAGCCTGATAATTATTAAAATCGATGATTGATGTTTACTAATTAATCATATTATTGCTTCTAATACTGCAGGGGGTGAACACCTACCTGTGATGTTATTCCTAATATCTAGGGACAGAGAGCATGATTTTAGTTTTAATACCACAGTAGGTGTACACTCACCCTGTGACACTGATCCTAGTATTGAGAGGGGTAGAATATGACATGACTCCCAACATAACAATGAATGGACAGCCACCCGGTGATATTGCTCCTAATATTCACAGAAGAAGCATATGATATTACTCCCAATATCCCAGGGAGGGTACAGCTCTTCTGTGATATGGTTCCTAGTATCTGGAGGGGGAGAGGATGATAATAATTCCAGTATCGCAGGCTGTCTTCACCCACCCTGTGATATTGTTATTAATATCCTGGAAGGGAGAGGATGATATGACTCCCCATAGAGCAGGAGGCGTACACCCAGCCTGGGATATTGTTCCTAATATTCATGGAGAGGAGAGGCTGATATTACTCCCAATATGGCAGGGGGTGTACATCCACCCTGTGATATTCTTCTTAATATTCCAAGGCTGAGAGGTTGATATTACTCCTAGTATTGCAGACACCGTACACCGCCGTGTGATACTCTTCCTGATGAAGGGGAGAAGATGGTATTAATCCCCATATCGCAGGAGGTGAACACGTACTCTGTGATATCTTTCCTAGTATGCAGGGAGAGAGAGGATAATATTATTCCCAATATTGCAGAAGATGTACACGCCCCCCCCATGATATTGTCCTTAATATTCCAAGGCACGGAAGACGATGTTACTCCCAATATCGCAGAAAGTGTACACCACACAGTGATGTTGTTCCCATGATCCAGGAGGGAAGAGGATGATATGACTTTCAACCCTTGCACCCTGCAATGCTCTCACCCTGCAACACCGACACCAGCTCAACCTGACATGGGCCCAGAGGTGGTGGCTGGGGGTGTTCATTGCTTCTCTTTTCTCCCTTGGTAGGCTCAGTAGAGGAAACTGAGACCGAGCAGCCGCAGGAACAAGGTAGGTTTTGCCCGTGGTTCAGGCTTCCTCTGGTTATGAGCTGGGCCTTGGAGTAACGCCGGGGGAGGGGACAGAGGTGAGTACAGTGGGCATTGGATGCGGCTGTCACACCTCTGTGGTGTGGGCCGGGGACTTGAGGGACATCGCTTGAGGTGGGCCTGACCCTCCCGTCTACTCTGGCACTGGAGGCTGTGGGGTCCCACACTTCTTCCAATGAACATGCTGACCCCCGCCTGGTCCCCGACCGAGGTGGGGCATCCTTTCCACTGCTGGGGCCCACATGTAGCTGTGGGTTCCTTTTTCATGACCTGGAGAAGCTGCAGTTCACCCTGTGCTCTGCCTCAGAGATGGGAGGCCACACAGCCCTCAGCGGGGAGCAGAATTCAGAGTCTTAGGTTGCAGGGGCCTCAACTGAGGTCCCTGAAGGGTCTGCTCCTTCCTGAGGGGCTGATTCAGGGAGGCCCTCCCGTCTCCCCTCTGCGGCTCTGTCGCTTCCCCTCACACAGGGTCCTCATGTGGACAGCCTGGTGATGTGGATGCACCAAGGGCCCTTGGAAGTTCCCTGGGAATGGGATCCATCCCAGTACATTTGGGATGCAGGCACAAGGTCCCAGAGGAGGCCCGGGAAGCCACTGGGGAAGGGAAGACTGTTGTAGGTTTGCCTTGGGGAGGGGGTGGTTCCACCCTCTGCCACAGTCTCTGGAGCAAAGGCACGTGGCTCTCCAGCTGCCCCGGAGGCCAGGGTAGTGGCTGGGAGGGGCTGTGTGCCTCTGCCGGGTGGGGGAGATTTCTTAGCTAATCTAGTGTAGTCAAGTCACATTTGCCTCTAAATCATATTTATTTATTTTTTTAATTCCAAGGCTTTACAGATGAATAAGGAGACAGTTTGTATTGAAAATAGTTTTACATGTGAGCTTGAAACAGAGAGTCTGTTTAAATCTAGTTTTTCCCTTCCCAGTAATGCCTCCTTTCATCCCAGGTTTTCCAAGAGGAAATGCGCTTGTTTGCTCACCTCTGGGAGGGGGCTTTGGCTAGGAAGCCACCAAAACCAGCAGACACCAGTGGGCTGCTTGAGCAGTCTGGCCTTTGTTAACCCTTTAGGAACCGTGGGCTTCAGGTTTTCAGACCATCCAAGGTGAAGGTGGCCACAGGGGCCTGGAAGCTTTCCCATCCTTCCTGCAGGGATGGTCCGTTTCCCTGCACGGAGCTGGGTACATGGGTACAACACCCCTGTCCTGTGCCGTCAGTGGCTTTACCAATTTTGCATAGCAGCTTTTGAGCTGATCAATAGCTCTGATTGGCTGTTGAGGATTTCATGGATTCCTATACCCCACCGGGGGGCCCAATATGCTGACAAAAGTTAAATTTGTAGTTGTAGTGCTGCATATACATGGGTCCAGTTAGAAGGCTTTGATTCTATCTAAAGGGAAAGGCATCTCTGAGGGATCACTGAGCTGACATAGTCTCCTAAAACCATGCTATCAGGTGGGCGACAAAGCAGGACAGGAGGGTGATTTTGTAGGAGAGTCAATTTTGTAGGAGAGTGATTTTGTAGGTGATTTTGTAGCAGGGCCACGGGCCTGCGTGTTCTCTGTGTCCCCGGAGATCGTACGTGCTCCAGACCCTGGGTTTGCATTGCGCATAATTCTCAAGGGCTCATGGCAAGCTGCGCCAGGGACACAGAGGACGGGGATGCGGGGATCCTGCCCCAAGTGGACCAAGGACTCACTGTTGGACTCTAATCTGTCTACGTGTTTTTGTGATTTGCAGAAATACCTCCACCTTGCCTGGGCCTGGAGCCACAGGAGACCCTGCCGAAGGTGAAGAATGTTCTGGAACAATGCAAGACCTGCCCAGGCTGCCCCCAGGAGCCAGCGTCCTGGGGTCTCTGTGTAGCATCCAGCAATGTGAGCTTGCAGGACCCCAAGGAGCCCTCCTTCTGCTTGGAAGCTGAGGACAACTGGGAGGATCCAGAGGTCATGAGCTCACTGCTGCTGTTCCTGAACACCTCTGGATTCAAGGCCAGCTTCTGTGGCCTGTACAACCTGGCGCTGCCATGGCTGAGCAGCATGTTCAGCAGCTTTAGCGACGAGGAGGAGCTGACTGGGCGCCTGGCACAGGCCCGAGGGGCGGCCAAGAAAGGTGGCCTCCTCATGGCCCTGGCCAGGCTCTGCTTCCTTCTGGGGCGGCTGTGCAGCAGGAGGCTCAAGCTGTCCCAGGCCCGGGTGTACTTGGAGGAAACACTGGGGGCCCTGGAGGGCAGCTTCGGGGACCTGTTCCTGGTGGTGGCTGTGTACGCCAACCTGGCCTGCATTTACTGGAAGCAGAACCGGGAGAAGTGTACACAGGTGGTTCCCAGAGTCATGGCCCTGCTCCTGGGGACGCCTGGCAACATCTGTAGCACCGAGGCGGACGGGGAGGTCCTGCAGCTGGTGCTGCAGTGGGCGGTGGGTGGCCAGAGCCAGCAGGCCTAGGCCCGGGCCTGCTTCCTGCTGGCCAGGCACCACGTGCACCTCAAACAGCCTGAGGAGGCCCTGCCCTTCCTAGAGCAGCTGTTGTTTTTGCACAGGGACTCGTGAGCCCCAGAAGCTGCGTGGCTCTCAGACTGCTGCCTACTACTGGCTGACATCTACAGCCGCGAGTGCCTGCCCCACCTGGTGCTGAACTGTGTCAAGGTGGCCTCATTGAGGACACAGGACTCGCTGGCTGGTTCACTGAGGAACGTGAACCTGGTGCTCCAGAACGCCCTTACAGCCACCATGGCTACCATGGCCCAGCCATCACCTTCATGACGCAGGCGGTGGAAGCCAGTGCTGTTGCCGGAGTACGTGCCATCGTGGACTTCCTGGTGGCCCTGGCCTGGCTGCATGTGCTTCATAGGCAGAGCCTGGTGGCCCTGAACATCCTGCAGTCTGTCCAGGATGCAGTGGTGGTCAGCGAGGACCGACCAGGAGGGTGTGATTGCCAACATTGGTGGCCGTGGCTCTGAAGAGGACGGGCCAGACGAGGCAGGCAGCCGAGGGCTACTACCATGCCCTACGCGGGTGGCTTGGGACCTGGGCCAGCGGAGGAACCAGGCAGTGGCGCTGGCCAACTTTGGGACCTTGTGCCTGCACGCGGGTGCCAGCAGGCTGGCCCAGCACTACCTCCTGGAGGCTGTACGTCTGTTCTCGAGGCTTCCCTGTGGGGAGTGTGGCCGGGACTTCACCCACATACTCCTGGGCTACCTCTTCACCCGCCAGGGCCCGGCCCAGCAGTGCAAGGGCTACTACGAGTGGGCCCTTCTGGTGGCCGTGGAGATGGACCACGTGGAGAGTGAGTGCCCCAGTTCCTCCTGTGAGCCTTCTGGGGCCACTTGGGTCAGGGCACACCTGGGGTTTGTGATTCGGAAACAAGTGGTGGTTTTTCCACCATCGAAAGCGCTGAGTCATGGCCAGCAGCAGATGTTGGCAAACGCCCTGGGGACAGGCCGTTCCCATGCAGGGCCAGCCCCTCTGTGCCCTACTGAGGCAGCCAGCTCTTCCTGGTTTGCCCAGGGACCATCCTGCCTTGAGCACGGAAAGTCCTGTGCGCTGGGAATCCCTAGACATAACCCTGGGATCAAGGCATGTTGTGCTGAGCTGGGACTTGGGGCCCCTCCATGAGCCAGGCCCTGAATGCCAGTTCTTGTGCCTGTGTTTGCTTGGTATCTCGGCAGCCCTGTGCACCGGTCATCCCACTTCACAGAGGACACAGGGGCGGGTGATTGGCCAAAGCCACAGAGCAGTTCACGCAAGAGCAGCTAGTGCTAAGTGTGCCAGGCCCCACCCACAAATGGGGCTTGTGGGGTCCTCGGGAGGGAGGTGCTGAGCGTGGGAATGTGAGCTTCAGGCCAGAGAAGCCACAAAAGGGTGAGTGGCGTGATGGCGGGGCAGAACTTGGCCCCGGGTTAGGGAAGCCTCTTTAGTCTGGGACCAGAGCGTTGAGAGGATTTAGTCAAGTAATAGGTGTGGATGAGGGGCTGGTGGTGTAGCCTGTGTGAAGGCCCAGGGGTGAGCGAGTGGGGGTGAGTCAGCGAGGATGGGTGGGGTGTGAGTGGTGGTGAGTGAGCGGGAGTGTGAGCGGGGATGAGTGGGGTGTGAGTGGGGGTGAGTGAGCGGGGGTGAGTGAGCGGGGGTGAGTGAGTGGGAGTGAGTGAGCGGGAGTGTGAGCAGTGGTGAGTGAACAGGGTTATGCAAGGAGGTGCAGATTTGGGAGGGGGTGGGTTGGGTGCTGGATGGTGAGAAGCTCTTCTGGAGAGCTAAGCAGGGCCTGGGGCCTCAGGCTGTGGCTTGGCCTTTTCCCCAAGAGCACTGGGGAGCCATGGAGTGCTATCGAACAGTCAGTGCAGACCGAGCAGTGAACGGACAGTAGGTGGGCAGGGCTGTCCGAAATCTAGGCCGCAGAGAATAGATGAGGAAGTTGAGTGCAGGGAAATGGCTGAGACAAGGGATACTGCTGAGTCCCCTCTGCCTTGCAGCGCTTTGTCATGGCATAGTGACACCACTCAGAGGTGCCTCCTGTGGCCTGGACCAGAGCTCCAGGGGCTGTGCCCAAATCTGAATCTGCTCATTTCCCAGCACAGGCCTGGCACCCACTCCTGGCCCTAGGAGTGATGAGATTTTGGAAAGGACCGTGTGAAGGGGCCCCGGTCCCACACATCTGCCCAAGGAGGGTTGGGGGGTTCAGACCCAGGCTTCTTCCCCAGGGACATTCTCTGACTGGAAGGAGACCCTCCAGGAACCCAGCGCCCCAGCCCCCACTGCAGCCTCCGGTGGCTCCTGGCACAATAGCCTGTGGCACCTCCTCCTACGAGGCCCTCCCCTGGGTGCTGGGGGATTCAGACTTGGAAATGCAGGCCAGGGAACGGGGATCATGCTTCCCTGTCTCCCCACCCTGAGCTGAACGGTCCGGGAGACCGAGGGCGGGGCTGATACCCCACATGCTTCCTTGGGGTCATTTTTGAGTCACTTTCGGTAGTTTGTGTCCTTCTAGGAGTTTGGCTGTTGTGTCTAGATGGTCTGGCTTCTTGGTGTACAATTGTTCGTAGTGTTTTCATGGAATCCTTTTATTTCTGTCAGGTCGGCAATCATGTTTCCTCTTTCATTTCTGATTTTAGAAACTTGGGTTTGTAATTGTTTATTTATTTTTATTAGAGATGGAGTCTCATCATGTTCTCCCAGGGGGGTCTTGAATGCTGGCCTCAGCCATCCTTCCCCCTCGGCCTCACAAAGTGCTGGGATGACAGGCGTGAGCCATGGTGCTCAGTCTCTGATTTTCGTCATTTGTGCCCCATCTTTGTTTTCTTGGTCAGTCTGGTGAAAGATTTGTCACTTTTGTTATTATTTTCAAAAAACCCACTTTTGGTTCTGTTGATTATCTCTTTTGTCTTTCTATTCTCTGTATTTTTACTTCCCATTTCCACTCTCATGTTTATAATTTTCTTCCTTTTATTCATTTTGGGTTTAGTTCATTTTCTAGTTTCTCAAGGTGGAAAGTTAGGCTTTTGATTTGAGATTTTTCTTCTTTCTTTCAATGTAGACATTTACAGTTATAAATTTCCCTTTCAGCACTGCCTTAGCTACATCTTGGTGTTTTTGATACACTGTGCTATTTTTTTTTTTTTAAGTTTTGCTCTATTGCCCAGGCTGGGGTGCAGTGGTGCAATCTTGGCTCACTGCAACTTCTACCCAGGTTCAAGTCATTCTCATGCCTCAGCCTCCTGAGTAGCTGGAATTACAGATGTGCACCACCACACCCGGCTAATTTTTGTATTTTTTTTTTTATAGAGACAGGGTTTCTCCGTGTTTCCCAGGCTGATCTCAAACTCCTGGACTCAAGCGATCCTCCCGCCTCGGCCTCCCACAGTGCTGGGATGAGAGGCGTGAGCCACCGTGCTGGCCCGGGCTGTGCATTTGTTTGTATTCTTTTCAAATTAATTTTCAGTTTCCCTGATGGTCTCTTCTTTGACTCACTGGTTGTTTAGGAGTGTGTAGTTTTCACATATTTTGGAATTTCCCACGTTTCCTTCACTGTCGATTTCCAGTTTCGTGCCAGTACAGCTGAAGAACACCTCTGCTTTGGTCTCAGTCCTTCTCCCTTCACTGAGGCTCATTTTGTGGCCTGGCACATGGTCTGTCATGGGGAATGTCCCATGGGCGCTCAAGAGGACTGTGTATTCAGCTGTTGTTGGGGGACGTGTGTGACAGATGTCCATTCGGCGTACCTGGTTTCCAGTGTTAATCTTCGGAATGTTTCTGACACTAGAAAATCAGAAGCTTTCCACCGTTCCCAGCGCCCTGGCTTTGGGAGAGGCCAGCGAGCTTGTGGGTTTGGAGCCTGGTTGCATGAGAGAAGCATGTGTGGAAATGCCAGGGGCCGGCTTTGAACCCCATTCCCCCAACATGATGCCATGTGTGGCAGACATGACGCTTGGCTTTGCTCTCTCAGGGTTCCATCTGCGACAGGGGCTACTTGTGCCCCTGGCCTCATCATCTCAGGCTGAAGGCGGCCCTGGTCCTGGCCAGAGGGGCTTTGTGAAGCAGAAATAGATGGCCTGGTGCAGGGGCCGAGCCTGGCCAGGACCTCGGCCCTGGGAGTTGTAAAGAAGGCCGGCCTGTACCATGAGCATCTGCACCAAGCTGTGCCCATGTCACGGTGTGCTCGGCGTCTGCCCTTGCACAGGTGCATGGCCTGTCTGAGCTCAGGCTCCCCGCCTACGGGGCCCAGGTTCACAGAGGTGTGAAAGAGGCAAGCACGGCGCAGGGGCCTCCGAGCACAGCCAGACTCGCTTCGATGCTGGGAGGCTGACGTCTTCCATTTTGTCTTCTGCCCAGGCCAGCTGCCGGCCATCCAGCGGCTGTGCTACTTCTACAGTGTCGTCATGCCAAGCGAGACCCAGCGTGTCATCTACCACGAGTTCCAGCTCTCCCTTGCCCGCAAGGTGGCCGACAAGGTGCTGGAGGGGGCAGCTCCTGGAGACCACCAGTCAGCTCTACCTGTCCCTGGGCACCGAGCGGTGAGGGCTGGCTTTGCAGTGGTGGGGGTGTGGAGGGGGGCAAGAAGGTTGGGGGGACAGGGCAGGGAGGGGGGCACAGGGAAGCTGGCCCAGGGGCCTCCTCAGCCCCTTTCCTTTGGATCATTTGGTTCCTTGGCATCAGATGCTTTGAGCTGGTGGGTCTGGGGTCGTCCCAGGGCTGCTGCTGGCTCGTGAGTCCCAGCTTGAGCCTCCCTTGTTGGGTCAAAGGTCATCTCAACCCCAGCAGAGGCAGTACGTGCACTCTGGGCTGTTCTTCCTACTATGGTGGCTTTTGTCATCTGACCTGTGCCTGCCCTGAGTCTTCACTCCTAGCCTTCCTCTGTCCCCTTAAATGTGACCACAGCAGCCATCTGTGGCTTCTCTCCCACAGAAGACAGAGCCAATTGTGTCACCTGCTTCCCTGGGGCAGGGTTTCAAGGTCTCACGTCTCATATGTGGCCCACTCGGCTTCCCCCGAGCATGCTGACCTGGTGGGGTAACCATGGCCCTGGCCACCCCACCCACAGGGCCTGGTGACATTTCTGCAGTCACAGCCCCTCAAGTGTCAGACTTACTGAGAGAGCAGGGAAGGAGCCAGATTCCATGGGGACCCGGGAGACTGGCTCCAGTCTTGGCCTCAGGTTCACAGAAGGAAAATGGGCCAGTGTGCTAGAGCCATGCTTCTCAAAGTGTAGTCCCCGGACAAGTAGAGCAGCATCCATGTCACCTAGGAGCTTGTGGCAAGTGGGAGTTCTAGGGCCTGCCCCAGGCCTGTGGAGCCAGAAGCTCTGGGGGCAGGGCCAGCAAGCTATAAGGACAGGCCTCCGGGTGACTGTGATGCCTGCACACCTTGAGAACCATCGGCCTAGATAGCCTCTGAACACTAACGGCTCCTGGTGCGTCTGGAGAAGACACCGGCCATGTCTGGGAGGCAGGGGAGATGGACTAGCACATTCCTCCTGCCACAGGGCAGCATGATGCTCGATTCCCTCAGAAGGATGTCCTTCATCTTTTCCATGCCGTGTGTGTTCACCCTGGCTCTCCCAGCAGCCTGGGAAGGGCAGAACACTGCACACACAAGAGGGCCATTCCCAGTCCCCACATTCCAGATTCATCTGTCACCAGACCCACGAGAGGAGGCAGACTGGTTCCAGGAGGATGAGAGCCCTTGTTCTGACACCTGTGTCTGATTCCAGTGATTCCAGGGCCTACAAATCCGCTCTGGACTACACCAAACGAAGTCTGGGAATTTTCATTGACCTCCAGAAGAAAGAGAAGGAGGCACATGCCTGGCTGCAAGCAGGGAAGATCTATTACATCCTGCGGCAGAGCGAGCTGGTGGACCTGTACATCCAGGTGAGTGGCAAGGGATGCAGGACGACCCCTGTGCTGTTCACTCTCTGTCCATCCACCCATCCATTCATCCTTCCATCATCTATTTACCTGTTCATCCTTCCATCCATCCATCTATCATCCATCCATCTGTCCTTTCATCCATCCATCATTCATCCATCCTTTTATCATCCATCTATTCACCCGTCTATCCATCCATTCACCTGTCCATCCACCCATCCATTCATCCTTCCGTCATCTATTTACCTGTTCATCCTTCCATCCATCCATCCACCATCCATCCATCCATCATCCATCCATCTGTCCTTTCATCCATCTATCGTTCATCCATCCTTTTATCATCCATTCACCCGTCTATCCATCCATTCACCTCTCCATCCACCCATCCATTCATGCTTCCGTCATCTATCTATTTACCTGTTCATCCTTCCATCCATCCATTCTTCCATCATCTTCCCATACACCTGTGGGTGCTTCCATTCACCCATCCATCATCCATCCATCCATCATCCATCCTTCCGTCCATCCATCCATCATCTATCCATCCATCCCTTCGTCCATCCATCCCTCCATCATCCATCCATCTGTCCATCCATCCATCCATCATCCATCCACCTGTTCATCCTTCCATCCATCCATCCATCCATTCTTCCATCATCTTCCCATACACCTGTGGGTCCATCCATCCATCCATCCATCCATCCATCCATCCATCCTTCCATCATCCATCCATCTGTTCGTCTTTCCACCCATCCATCATCCATCCATCCATCATCCATCATCCATCCATCTTTTTATCCATCCATTCACCTGTTCGTCCATCCATTCATCCATCCATCCTTCCATCCTTCCATCTATCCTTCCATCCTTCCATCCATCCATCCTTTCATCCATCTTTCCATCCATCTTTCCATTATCCATCCATTCAGCTGTTCATACTTCTATCCATCCAACCATCTTCCATCCATCCATGATCCATCCATTCACCTGTCCATCTATTCATTCATCATTCATCTTTTTATCATCCATCCATTCACCCGTCCATCCATCCATTCATTCACCGGTTCATTCATCCATTCACCTGTTCATCCATGCCTCCATCCATCCTTCCATCATCCATCCATTCACCTCTTCATTCTTCCATCCATCCATCCTTTCATCATCCATCCACTCGCCTGCTCATCCTTCCATCCATCCATCCATCATCCATCCATCCTTCCATTATCTATCCATTCACCTGTTCATCCATCCCTACATCCATCCTTCCCTCATCCATCCATTTACCTGTTCATTCTTCCATCATCCATCCTTCCACCATCCATCCTTCCACCATCCATCCTTCCACCATCTATCCACTTGCCTGCTCATCCTTCCATCCATCCATCCATCATCCATCCATCCTTCTATCATCCATCCATTCACCTGTTCATCCTTCCATTCACCTGTTCATCCTTCCATTCATCCATCCATCATCCATTCATCCATCCATCATTCATCCATTCTTTTATTGTTCATCCATTCAGCCTCCATCCATCCACCTGTTCGTCCGTCCATCCTTTCATCCATCCATCCTTCCATCATCCATCAATTCACCTGTTCGTCCTTCCATCCATCCATCATTCATCCATCCATCATTCATCCATCCATTTATCCATTCATCCATATATCCATCAATCTATCATCCATCCATCCTTCCCTCATCCATCTACTCACCTCCTGTTCATCCTTCCATCCATCCATCATTCATCTATAAATCATTCATCCATCCATCCATTTATCCATCCATCCATCCATCCATCCTTCCATCATCCATCCATCCTTTCTTCCATCATCCATGCATTCATCTGTTCATCCTTCCATCAATCCATCCATCCATTTATTTATCCATCCATTCATCCATCCATCCATTTATCCATCCATCCACCCATCATCCATCATCCAACTGTCCATTCATCCATCCATCATTCATCCATCCTTTTATCATACATCCATTCACCCGTGTATCCATCCATTCACTTTTTCATCCATCCATCCATCCATCCATCCTTCCATCATCCATCCATCCATTCTTCCATCATCCATGCATTCATCTGTTCATCCTTCCATTTATCCATCCATCCATTTATCCATCCATCCATCATCCATCATCCAACTGTCCATTCATCCATCCATCATTCATCCATCCTTTTATCATCCATGCATTCACCCATGTATCCATCCATTCACTTTTTCATCCATCCATCCATCCATCCTTCCATCATCCATCCATCCATCCATTCTTCCATCATCCATGCATTCATCTGTTCATCCTTCCATCAATCCATCCATCCATTTATCCATCTATCCATTTATCCATCCATCCATTTATCCATCCATTAATCCATCATCCATCATCCATTCAAGTGTCCATTCTTCCATCCATCACTCATCCATCCTTTTATCATCCATCCATTCACCCGTGTATCCATCCATTCACTTTTTCATCTGTACATCCATCTATCCATTCATCCTTCCATCATCCATCCATCCATCCTTCCATCATCCATCCATCCTTCCATCATCCATCCATCCTTCCATCCATCCATCCATCCATTCATCCATCCATCCATCCATCCATCCATCCATCCATCCATCCATCCATCCATCCATTATCCATGCATCCATCATCCATACTTCCATCATCCATCCACTTGCCTCCTGTTCATCCTTCCATCCATCCATCTATCCATTCATCCATATATCCATTCAGCCATCATCCATCGCTCCTTCCATCATCCATCCACTCACCTCCTGTTCATCCTTCGATCCATCCGTCGTTCATCCATCTATCCATTCATCCATCCATCATTCATCCATCCTTTTATCATCCACCCATTCACCCGTCTATCCATCCATTCATCTGTTCATCCATCCATCCGTCCATTCATCCTTCCATCATCCGTCCATTCACCTGTTCATCCTTCCATCCATCAATCATCTATCCATCTATCCATCATCCATCCATTTATCCATCCATACATCCAACATCCATCCATTCATCCATCATCCATCCATTTATCCATCCATCCATCATCCATCCATACTTCCATCATCCATCCATTCACCTGTTTATCCTTCCATCCATCCATCATCCATCCATTCATCCACCCATCCATTCATCTACCCATCCATCATCCATCCACCCATCCATTCATCCATCCATCCATCATCCATCCATCCATCATCCATCCTTTCACCCATCCATCCATTCACCTGTTCGTCCTTCCATCCATCCATCCTTCATCCATCTACCCACCAATCTACCTATTAATCCATCCCTCCATTCATCTATCTGTCCATTTGTTTATCCATACATTCGTCTATCCACCATCTATCCATCCACATGTACATACATCATCTACCCTCCACCCATCCATACATTATCTACCAACGCATACATACATACAGACATACACACATCATTCCACCCACCCATCCATCCATCCATCCATCCATCCATCCATCCATCCATCCATCCATCCAAGCATTCATCTATCCACATACCCTTCCATCCATCCATGTGTCTACATCTCCTCATCCATTCATCCATCCATCCACTCATTCCTAAGCCACTGCTGAGCACCTGTTGTGTGCCTTTTCCCTCCCTCCAACTGGTTCCCTCACATCCTCCGCCGGTGGCCAGCATCTTCTCCCTGAGGGCAGAGGCGCGGCCCCTCACAGTGCACAGCACCTGCTGGTATACAGCACATGCTCAAATAATGTGACCACTCAATTAACACACAGAAGAACTTGCTCCAAGTGACATGTGACACATCTCCTTATAAAATGAATCTATCATAGTGGCTGTTTTCAGAGGCTTCTCCAAACACAGTGTGATCTGGAACAAATTGTGAAGCCCACGAGACTGATGAAGCTTTCATTATTGAGCACCTGCTGTATACCTCCTTGAGCTGAGGAGAGGGATGAAGAGCTCATGGCCAAGAGGGGACCAGGCCCACCCACAAACACTGCTGATGTGGCAGGGATGTGGCAACGCAGAAAGGAGCCAGGGGCTGGGCTCCCAGCAATCTGGGGGCCACGGAGACTGGTTTGAGTGCAGGGGGAGTGGGCTAGGGCTAGCCCTGTTGGTAGGATTCACAGGTGTCGGGCTCCTGGGCTGCAGCTGCTCAGTCACCTCCTGGCACTCAGGAGCATCAGTTCATTGTCCTCATGCCAGTGGTGGGGGCAGCCCTAATGCACAGGGTCTGAAAAATGCTCAAGTGTACCTGTACTGTGAGAGGAAGGAGCCTGGCAAAGGTGCGCGTAGCCACCTCGCTAGGTGTGGGTCTTGAGGGAACTTCTGTCTCCTCTCAGGTGGCACAGAATGTGGCCCTGTACACAGGCGACCCCAACCTGGGGCTGGAGCTGTTTGAGGCAGCTGGAGACATCTTCTTCAATGGGGCCTGGGAGCGGGAGGAAGGCATGTCCTTCTACCAGGTGAGCTGGCCTGTGGGCTGATGTGGGTGGGCCTCAGTGGGGCACCTGGAGGGCTGAGGCACAGGTGTGGCAGGGTAGAGGCCTCCCAAATGAGGGCAGGGCCACCCATGCACATGATTAATTTCCAAGTGGTCTCACCGGGAATGATATTGACCATGCCCCTGCCTGGGACAAACGCTCGGGGCCTGGACGTGACAATGGCTCTACCCTTGTACCTGATGACCTGAAGCAACCACGAGTGGGAAGTCCTGTCCCCATCTTCCAGATGAGGAAACTGAGGCTCAGAGAGGCACAGGGACATGCCAAAGACACACAGCATATCAGTGGGGGACCCAGGTCTGCATGCACCCCAAAGTGGGACGGCTTCTCCCTTCCTCTGAGCTCACCGTGTGGCTCAGCCCTGGGCACAGATCAATGCGGTGTTTCTAGAGCAGAGAGGAGTGCTGGCTCCCCCCAGTCAGACCTCCGGTGCCCAGGTGGGAGAGGCTGGTCTGAGGCTATCCGGTGTAGCTGGATGGGCCTCAGGTGACTCTTCAGCCCCCAACTTGGATGTCTGAACTGTGTGTTATCCCAGAGCACAGAGCTGTGTCGAGGTGCAGCGGTAGCTGGGGTGTGGGAAGCTCCAAGCACATGTTTGAGCTCTGAGGAGGGCGCTGGGCAAGGTGGGTGCTGCGGGAAACCTGACCCCACCTGCCTGTGTGGTAGGACCGGGCCCTGCCCCTGGCAGTGACTACGGGCAACCGCAAGGTGGAGCTGCAGCTACAGCTGTGCAACAAGCTGGTGTCACTGCTGGCCACACTGGAGGAGCCCCAGGAGGACTTGGAGTTTCCCTACATGGCCCTAGCACTCAGCATCACTGTGGGTGCGTCCCCTGAGCCCCCGCCCTGCCAGGACCCACACTTTGCCAGAGCCCAGCCTCCAGGTCTGCAGGCCAGGAGCTGAAACAGCTACTGGATTTTCCTGGTCTCCTGTCCAGGCAGGCAGCTCTGCCCAACTGGCTTCCCCGTCCGGCTGTGGGGCACAGCCCGAGGTCTCTCAGGCAGTGCAGAGCTCCCTGTCTGACTGAGCTCTGCTTCCTCTGCCTGTTCCCGCTGCTGACCACAAGGGCCGCCCAGTGTGCCCTCTGCCTTCCAGACATCCCAGGCATCTCGTTGGTCCCTGTATGTGTCAGGCTGAGTGGCACATTCCCTTTCTCTTGTGCCCTTCCCACCCTCATCAACCACACGGCTCTCTGGCTGATAAAATCCCAGTTCCCCTTCCAGCAGTCTGCCCCTTAAGGCCGTGCATCCCCTGGTGCTGTGCCAGAGTCGTCTGTCCCCCTGCAGAGACAGGGAACCCTAGGCAGGCCACATGCCCCAGCGCCTTGTGCCCCGTGGCCCAGTACACAGTAGGTGTGCAGCTGACTCCCCAAGGTAGGGGGCTCTGATCATGACACACCCAGGAGGAGTCGGATGTCACGTCTGTGGGTTGCCTGGAGCCGGGGAGCCCGGGAGCACCTGCACTGCATGGCTTTTGGGCTCCCCTGGTTAAAACCAGTGAGCAAAGGCAGGTGGCTATGTGTAGGCACAGAACTGGGCCATCCAAGTCCGACTTTGCCAAAGCCTCTCAGTAGACAGGGGCAGGCCTTATTAGTTCTGCTTTGCAGATGGAAAAGTGAGTCTGGGAACCTGGAAGGGAATGGCCAGAGCTGCCCAGGTGACCACAGGTGCCTGGAGACAAGCCACGTGTGCTGCCTGGGGGTCTGTATACCTGCTCCTGAGGGGCATGTTCCCTCCCTGCCCCAGAGAGCCACATCCTCACACCTGCCCCTTTGGCCTGCACCCCAGGGGACCGGCCGAACGAGCGTGTGGCCTACCACCGGCTGGCCGCCCTGCACCACCGGCTGGGCCATGGCAAGCTGGGGGAGCACTTCTACCTCAAGGCCGTTTAGCTCTGCAACTCGCCGCTGGAGTTCGACGAGGACACCCTCTACTACGTGAAGGTGTACCTGGTGCTCGGTGACATCATCTTCTACGACCTGAAGGTGGGTGGGGAGGGGCAGGGCTCGGGGTGTTCCTGGCCCCCTTGGAGTGGGATCTCCATCCGGACCCCAGAGGCCTGGGTTCCAGCCTTTCTTAGGAATGGCCCAGTGGCCTCCCTGGAGCTCTACACCCAGCTGGAGGAGCCGGCAAGGTTAGCAGGTAAAACCCAGCTCCCCAGATGGCCAGGCCCCACCCTCAAGAACTCAGTCTCAGCCAGGGAGGCTGACACATCAGTGGGCAATGGTGGCCTCTGGGTAAAGAAGGGGGATTGTAGTCAGGGGGCCCTCCTGGAGGAGGTGACACCAAAGCTGACTCTTGACAGTCAAGTGTCAAGGTGCATTTAACAAAGAAAACAGGGTCGGGAGAGTGACATTTCAGAGGACGCCATCATCCTCACGTTGAATCCACGTTGCAAGATCCAACCCAAATCTTGGCGCCTCCTCTAGGAAGCCTGCCCAGGGTGCCAGCCTGCACTGAGCAACTCCTTCCTGGAGTCCCGAGACACCTTGAATCTTCCCATCACTCAGGAAGGGTGGGGTGGGACCAGTGTCTTACCATTGAGTTCACAGACAGGGAAACCCCAGCTCAGGGCAGGTGCAGTGGGGCGGGGCCCCAGCCAGCCAGGCTGAGGCCTTGTTAGGTCGGGTGTGTCTCGAGGGGAGGTGCTGTGCTCCCTCTGCCCCCAGCCCTGCAGGGGTGGAGAGCTGGGATTGGCAGACTGAGACCTGTGGTGTCTCCACCCATCTGCCCAGCGGGCACCGCCCCTCCTTAGCATCACACCAGCCTCGTGTCAGTGCTCCTTACGGGCTGAGGGGCCAGGGCACTCCAGTCCAGGGGCCGAGATCTTGGGGGCCTTAGAACAACATGAGGAGCTGGGGCGGACCTAAGACCCTGCCCCGTATACCCCACCGCAGGCCTGGGGCTGCCCGCGAGGCCCCCGCCCAGTACTGGCGACACCTGGTGGTCAGACGTGGTTTCTGTGGCCTCCCAAGTCCCAGCCAGATAGGGAGGTGCCAAGTATCAGGCCCAGGGGGACGCTGTTCACGGCTCAGGGGCACGCCTGGGACCCAGGGGGACGGGCGTCCCAGAAGAGGCCTTTATCTCTCTTGGTCAAGCCTGCCGCCCACTCCGCCTGTCCAGGAGAAAGGAAAGCGCCAAGTAGCACATTCCTCCTTCCCATGCACAGCCCTCCTTCCCATGCACAGTCCTCCTTCCCGTGCACAGCCCTGCTTCCCATGCACAGCCCTCCTACCCATGCACAGTCCTCCTTCCCATGCATAGTCCTCCTTCCCATGCACAGTCCTCCTTCCCATGCACAGCCCTGCTTCCCATGCACAGCCCTCCTTCCCATGCACAGTCCTCCTTCCCATGCACAGTCCTCCTTCCCATGCACAGCCCTGCTTCCCATGCACAGCCCTCCTTCCCATGCACAGTCCCCCTTCCCATGCACAGCCCTGCTTCCCATGCACAGTCCTCCTTTCCATGCACAGTCCTCCTTCCCATGCACAGCCCTCCTTCCCATGCACAGCCCTCTGGGCCTCATCGTGACTATGCTGTCAGCACAGGCCAGCTTCCCACAGGGAGGCCCCCTTGGAGTTCCCCAAGGGCGGTGTCTTTCCAAGGCTACACCCTCCTCCATGTATAGGAGGCTCTGGACCCAGGGCCCAGAGGAGTGGGAGAAGAAGCCAGGCTGTATGGGACCTGGAAGGCTGGCAGAGAAGCAGGAGTAAATGGGCATCTATGCCAATTGCCTCTAAAATGGGGTCCCTTTTACTCTACACATGAGAGTGAGCCCTGGAATAGGGTGGATTAGGTGTTTACTGGCTCAGGCTGTCACTCACTACAGGCACATGGAAACGCACACGCAAATGCACACAGGCACAGGCGCGCACACACAGACGTGCACACAGAGGCATGCACACAGGCACACACACAGGGACATGCACGCACAGGAACACAAACACGCACATTCACATGCACAGGTACACGCAGAGACATATGCATTGGCTGGCTCCTTCCTGTTTAGTTGGGAAGCCCCCACCCCTTCAGGAAGCCTTTGCCTTCCACCTCTGGCTGAGTCTGTGGCCTCCTGGGCTTCCCTCTGCCACAGCCCGGGCCACCCTGTGTGGTCAGTGTTCACTCCCGGGTCCCTCAGACTGGAAGCAAGGACGTTAGGCTCAACCATGCACCCAGCACAGAGTCCAGTGTTCGGCTGGGCCAGGGGGCATTGGATGAGCAGTGGCGGTGACTCGGGGCCTTCTCACGTCCCTGCTCCGTGTGTGGGGCGGGGCAGTGAGGGAATGGACTGCTGCATCTTGGACTCTGTCATTGGCCCTGGGAGCCATCTTGAGATGGTAAAGAGGGACAGGCCAGGCATGGGTCTTAGAGAGGTCCCTTGGGTGACCCCCATGTGGAGGAGGTGCCTGGGGAGAAGCCGGGTGGGGGATGGGAGGGTGAAGGAGGAGGTCTGGGAGGCGGCATCCCAACCCAGGGATGGTGAGTTTGAGCCAAAGACTCATTGAAAATGGGAGTGGATGTCTGGGGAGTCACACTCCGTCAATATTTCAGGGAACATTGCCAGAGAGGACACCTGTGACATGGTTTTGTACCTGGCCTGGCCCGTGGAGGGCCTGGAAATGGTCAGCATGGACAGGGGCCAGAGGGGAGCCTGGGTCACTCAACGCAGTGCCCCTGCTGTGACTTGGAGCCACGGGTCCTGCATGGAACTCTCAGAGCAGGCAGGATCTGCCCTGACCTCAGCCCATGGGGAAAGCAGCCACTGCCTGCAGAGAGGGTGGCACTGGGGCAGGAGGCTTGGGGTGAGTGGGGCGTAGGGACAGTCAGGAAGGCTTCCAGGGGTGTCAGGGTCGTCCCCACCTCCTGCAGCTGAGACCACAGCAGTGTCACAGGCTTCGGGGCTCATGGGGTGAGCCAGCATCGGATGGACATGTGGAATGACCTGGAGACAGGAACGGTCTCTGGGTAGACGGGCTCCGAGTCCCCCTTTTGCTGACCATGACCTGTCCCCTTCAGGACCCGTTTGATGCAGCCGGGTACTACCAGCTGGCACTGGCAGCTGCCGTGGACCTGGGCAACAAGAAGGCACAGCTGAAGATCTACACGCGGCCAGCCACCATCTCCCACAACTTCCTCCTGGACTGCGAGAAGTGGCTCTTCTTCTACCAGAAGGCCAGGACCTTCGCCACAGAGCTCAGCGTCCACAGGGTCAACCTACCTCCTCTGCCACTCTGCGGGTGGGCCCCCTGGTTGGCCTCCAGCCACCCTCGCTGAGGACAGTATCTGAGGGAGTGGGTTTTGTGCAAGGAGGATGATCTCCTGCCTCTCCTGGTGTCTCCCGTAGCTCATTTTCTGGGTAATGGAAGCATAAAAGCAGGGTCCAAATAGCAATAAATGTTTTTTTTTTTTTTTGCAAAAACATACCCAAGTCCCCATGGCATCCTTCCCTGTGTGCTTCCTGGGCTGCGTCTAGGGGACAGCTCCTTCCCTGGTGGCAGCCCTCTGATCTTGGGGATGAGAAGGACCGTGAGTCCAACAGACCTGGGCCAGGTCACCATGAGCCTCGGTTTCCTCGGCGGCCAGAGGGGAGATGGTGATTGAACTCTGGGCAGCTCCCTGCTCTCCCTGCTCAGAGTTCTTGCTGTAGGTCTCGAGCCGCCCTTGCCTTTAACCTTCAGGCCACTGTGCCCGGATGTGGGGGCTGCTAGTGTCCCTGTTCGCCATTGAAGAAATAGAGGCACAGAGAGGTTAGGTGTCTGGCCCACCGTCACACAGCAGGTAGGGGCGGACACGCAGAGCCCAGTACACTGACCACCACACCACCCTGCCAGCCTGCAGCCAGGAAGGTGTCCCCCATTAGGACCCAAGGTCAGCTCCTGGAGCTCTCTCGTGGTGTCAGGAGAGCCGCAGGCCAGTGAGGGTGGCCCTGGGGATCCCTCACTCAGTGTCCTTTGTTCCCAGACTTGGTTGGGCCGAGCCTGGCCAGTCCCACCTCTGGCCACTGGTCAGCCCTGCGGGAAGGGATATGCAGGGATCTCCGCCTGTGTAGACGCTGCTACCCAGTATTGAAAGCCTTATCTGGGCTGCCCCCCAGCTGTCCCCACCAACCCCCTCCCCTTCCGGCCCCCGGCCCTCATCCCAGTCCCAGGAATCCCAGGTTTCCCTTCTTGGAATCTCTTGGCCCCAGGGAATACAGTTCACACAGTCTCTTTGCCAGTTTACGCAAGGAAACTGACGTTCAGAGACTGTGCGTGTCCCACCTGATTCTCACATACACTGCACTCTCCCAGACCCCTCTTTTAAACACTTTAAATGAGGTGACTTTCACATCGCATGCAATTAACTATTTCAACGCAAATAATGTGGTGGCATTTGTACATTCACAGTCCTGTGCAACCACCCACGCCATCTCGTTTCAAAATGTATTCATCTCCCCAGAAGAAACCTCCCATCCTCACTAAGCAGTTACCCCTCCTTGGTATCCCGAAGCCTCTCGTTTAATGGAAGGGGAAGCTGAGGCCCGGAGAGAGACTTGCCAGTGGACGGAGCTCTGATAATAAGGAATCAGGCAACCATCTGCTGCTTCAGCCCTGGGTTGATTTTCCACCCAGCAGAGGTGACAGAGCCAGGAGGTTCTGGGAGCGCCACAGGTGTCACTGGTTCAGTCCTGGGTTGGTTTTCCACCCAGCAGAAGTGACAGAGCCAGGAGGTTCTGGGACCCCATGCTTGCAGCCAGAGCCCTACCCTAAGCCTCCCCACCAGGGGGCAGCAGAGAGCTTTCCAGAACCGGCCGCGGGGCTGGCGGGAAGCAGCGGGTCAGAGCTGCTGACAAACCTCACGTGGACCCCAGATCGCTGTCTCTGTGGGTTGGGTTTGGGAATTGGAGAGGAGGCCGCATGATTGGAAATGTGAAGACAGCACGGCCTGGCTGGAGCAGCCGGAAGTGCCGTCACGTTGACTGAGGACACAGACCTCCTGCCCGCTGGGCCGGGCCTGAAGCCATTCTTCTCGGGGTGGGGCCCGTAGGTCCGGGTTGCTCTTGATCCCTGACCTGCTTCAGAGTCCGGGGGGCTTTGGAACTCTGCCTCCCCATCTACGCCCACCCTGGCTGGTGCCATGAGGGGCCTGGATCCTGGGATCCTGTTCCTCTTGGGCAGCAGAGTCTGGGGGACCAGAGGAGATGATGGGTCTTCAAGCCCCACATTCAAACCCCAGCCTACCACTGACAGTCTGGGGGTTCGGGATGAGGGAGTTGATGTCTCTGAGCCCCAGTTTTGTCACCACTAAAATGAGGCCGATATAATGGGGCAGAGTGCCAGCCCCCGGGCTAACAGAGGCCTGTTTCCTACTGACAATACCTCTTACTCCTAGGAACAGCTCCAACAACCACACACTAGGGAACACTCAACCCAGGCCAACTTGTCAGAGGCACGTGAACTAGAGCGACTCCATCTTGAATGGGGGCTGGGTAAAGGGAGGCTGAGACCTGCTGGGCCGCATTCCCAGGAGGCTGGGCATTCTTAGTCACAGGATAAGATAGGAGGTCGGTACAAGATACAGGTCATAAAGACCTTACTGATAAAGCGGGTTGCAGTAAAGTCGGCCAAAGCCCACCAAACCCAAGATGGCCATAAGAGTGACCTCTGATTGTCCTCACGGCTCATTATGTGCTAATTATAACGCATTAGCTACTACAAGACACTCCCACCAGCACCGCGACAGTTTACAGATGCCATGGCAACATCTGGAGGTTTCCCTACATGGTCTCAGAAGGGAGGGCAGAAACTCTCATTTCTGGGAATTGCCCACCCCTTTCCTAGAACACTCATGAATAGTCCAACCCTTGTTTAGCGTATGATCAAGAAATAACCATGAAAATGGGCAACCAGCGACCTTTGGTGTCTCTCTGCCTATGGAGCAGCCGTTCTTTATTTTCTCTTCTTTTTTTTTTTTTTTTTTGTTTTTTTTGAGATGGAGTCTTGCTCTGTTGGCCGAACTGGAATGCAGTGACGTGATCTTGGCTCACTACAACCTCCACCTCCTGGGTTCAAGTGATTCTCCTGCCTCAGCCTTCCTAGTAGCTGGGATTACAGACACCTGCCACCACGCCCAGTTAATCTTTTGTATTTTAGTGGCGACACGGTTTTGCCATGTTGGACCAGGCTGGTCTCGAACTTACCACGTCAGGTGATCCACCTGCCTCGGCATCCCAAAGTTATAGGATTGCAGGAGTGAGCCGCTGCGCCCGGCCAGAGTAGCCATGCTTTTATTCCTTTTCTTTCCTAATAAACTTGCTTTCACTTTATGGACTCGCCCCGAATTCTTTCTTCTGTGAGATCCAAGAAACCTCTCTTGGGGTCTGGATCGGAACCACTTTCCAGTAACAAACTTGCTTCACCTCTCAGACCCTTCGTCTCTTCATCTGTACCCAAAGACAAAGCCTTCCCCGAGGTTCCAAAAGTGTGGGGAGGACGCATGGGAAACGAGGGGCACAGAGTTGATGTGCAGAACCAATATCACAGACTGGGTGTCAAGCCACTGTCATACTGGAAGTAATATCATGCTCTCCCCCAAGTTATGAGAAACAATATCACAGGGGGGTGTGTACCTTCTCTGGTGGTGGGAGTAGTATCACCATCTCTACCTTTAGATGACAGAAACGATGTCACAGGGTGGGTGTACACCCCGTGAGTTTTTGGAAGCAATGTCATTCTCCTAGGTTTTACGATTCACATCACAGGTGGGATGTACACCCCTTGTTATATTGGATGGAGTCTCATCCTCTTTCAACCTGTATCTTTAGAACAATATCCCATGGGGGTTGTATATCTCTTCAATATTGGTAGGAATACCATCTTCTCCTTTCCTGGATATAAGAAACAATATCACAGGAGGGTGTACACGCCTTGCAATGTTGGTATTAATCTCACCTCTCCCCTGTGGTTATTAAGGACAAAATCCCAGGGTGGCTGTACGGTTCCTACGTTATTGGGAGTAATAACATCCATTCACCCCCTGGATATCAGGAACCATATCACAGAAGAGTTGTCCACCCCCTTCGATATTGTCATCCATGTCATCTTCTTCCCGCCTGGATATTAGGAACGATACCCCAGGGTTGGGGGCGGTGTACACCCACTGCGATATCGAAAGTAAAATCAGCCTCTTTCCCGCTGGATATTAGGAACTCTATCACAGGTGTGTGTGCACCTTCTGGGATATTGGGAGTACTAACGTGGATATTGGGTGTAGTGTCTCAGGGGGGTGTACACCTTCTTCGATATTGGGAGTAATATCATTCACTCCCCTCAGGATCGTAGGCTAAATATCGATATGGGCAGTAATATCATCCTATCCCCACCTGGATGTTAGGAACTATATCACAGGCGGCTGTACACATCTTGGCATATTGGGAGTCTTATCATCCTCTCCCATCTTGGATATTATGAAAAATATTAGAAAGGAGGTGTACACCCGCTGAGATATTGAGAGTAATATGCTCTCCTCTTTGGGATATTAGGAACAATATCACAGGACGTGTGTACAACCCCTGAAATAATGGGTGTAATAGCATTCTCTCTCCTTGAATATAAGAAACAATATCACAGGAGGATGTACCAACCCTGTGATACTGGGCGTCATATCGTGTTATTTGGAACAATAGCACAGTGGGTGTGTAAAACCCCAGCGATGTGGCCACTAGTATTATCTTCCCCATCCCAGGATATAAGGAACAGTATCACAAGGGGATGTACAACCCTGTGATCTTGGGGATAATATCTTCCTCTTCCCGGCTGGATGTGAGGGAAAATATCACAGTGGAGGTCCACGCCCCTTGCGATATTAGGAGTAATATCATCCTCTCGCACTTTGGATGGAAGGAACAAGATGACCGAAAGGATGTACACAAACTGCGGTAGTTTCCATTATGTCGTCCTCTACCGCCTGGTTATTAGGAATAACAACACAGAGGAACGTATACTTTCTGCTATATTGGGAGGAATATTATTTTCTCCACACGGGATATCAGGAATGAGTCTATTAATTATTAATATTAATATATATAATAATAATTAATATTAATAATCGACATTAACAATGACAAGAAAGATAGTAAACATAAACACTGCTTTAAAAAGTTAATGATTAGTATTAATAATAATAACACTATTAATAATAAAATAATGATATCAACAATTAATGTTACTCAAAACAATAGTAACTGATGCTGGCAGAAAAGCAATCATTAATATTAAAAATTAATATTAATAAATGACATAATTATTAAAAATTAATTTTTGCCATACATCATAATCTACTTAAACTAATTATCAATATTATGGGAAAATATTAATTGACAGTATTATTGATAATTATTACCATCGACTCTTGATGTTTAATAATTAATTATATCATTGTTACCTGAGCAATACAATTAAGGTGCAAACCCATCTGTGAAAGAGTTTACTATTTCCACAGGAGGAGACGATACTACTCACATTATGCAAAACAGGCTCTGAGACCACAATGACTCCCAATAGCCAAGGGGGGGAGAGGGGGTGGCTATTGGTCCCCACCTCGCGGGGGGTGGCTCACCCCCCTGCGAGGTGGCTCCCAATAGCCAAGGGGGCGAGAGGGGGTGGCTATTGGTCCCCACCTCGCGGGGGGTGGCTCACCCCCCTGCGAGGTGGCTCCCAATAGCCAAGGGGGCGAGAGGGGGTGGCTATTGGTCCCCACCTCGCGGGGGGTGGCTCACCCCCCTGCGAGGTGGCTCCCAATAGCCAAGGGGGCGAGAGGGGGTGGCTATTGGTCCCCACCTCGCGGGGGGTGGCTCACCCCCCTGCGAGGTGGCTCCCAATAGCCAAGGGGGCGAGAGGGGGTGGCTATTGGTCCCCACCTCGCGGGGGGTGGCTCACCCCCCTGCGAGGTGGCTCCCAATAGCCAAGGGGGCGAGAGGGGGTGGCTATTGGTCCCCACCTCGCGGGGGGTGGCTCACCCCCCTGCGAGGTGGCTCCCAATAGCCAAGGGGGCGAGAGGGGGTGGCTATTGGTCCCCACCTCGCGGGGGGTGGCTCACCCCCCTGCGAGGTGGCTCCCAATAGCCAAGGGGGCGAGAGGGGGTGGCTATTGGTCCCCACCTCGCGGGGGGTGGCTCACCCCCCTGCGAGGTGGCTCCCAATAGCCAAGGGGGCGAGAGGGGGTGGCTATTGGTCCCCACCTCGCGGGGGGTGGCTCACCCCCCTGCGAGGTGGCTCCCAATAGCCAAGGGGGCGAGAGGGGGTGGCTATTGGTCCCCACCTCGCGGGGGGTGGCTCACCCCCCTGCGAGGTGGCTCCCAATAGCCAAGGGGGCGAGAGGGGGTGGCTATTGGTCCCCACCTCGCGGGGGGTGGCTCACCCCCCTGCGAGGTGGCTCCCAATAGCCAAGGGGGCGAGAGGGGGTGGCTATTGGTCCCCACCTCGCGGGGGGTGGCTCACCCCCCTGCGAGGTGGCTCCCAATAGCCAAGGGGGCGAGAGGGGGTGGCTATTGGTCCCCACCTCGCGGGGGGTGGCTCACCCCCCTGCGAGGTGGCTCCCAATAGCCAAGGGGGCGAGAGGGGGTGGCTATTGGTCCCCACCTCGCGGGGGGTGGCTCACCCCCCTGCGAGGTGGCTCCCAATAGCCAAGGGGGCGAGAGGGGGTGGCTATTGGTCCCCACCTCGCGGGGGGTGGCTCACCCCCCTGCGAGGTGGCTCCCAATAGCCAAGGGGGCGAGAGGGGGTGGCTATTGGTCCCCACCTCGCGGGGGGTGGCTCACCCCCCTGCGAGGTGGCTCCCAATAGCCAAGGGGGCGAGAGGGGGTGGCTATTGGTCCCCACCTCGCGGGGGGTGGCTCACCCCCCTGCGAGGTGGCTCCCAATAGCCAAGGGGGCGAGAGGGGGTGGCTATTGGTCCCCACCTCGCGGGGGGTGGCTCACCCCCCTGCGAGGTGGCTCCCAATAGCCAAGGGGGCGAGAGGGGGTGGCTATTGGTCCCCACCTCGCGGGGGGTGGCTCACCCCCCTGCGAGGTGGCTCCCAATAGCCAAGGGGGCGAGAGGGGGTGGCTATTGGTCCCCACCTCGCGGGGGGTGGCTCACCCCCCTGCGAGGTGGCTCCCAATAGCCAAGGGGGCGAGAGGGGGTGGCTATTGGTCCCCACCTCGCGGGGGGTGGCTCACCCCCCTGCGAGGTGGCTCCCAATAGCCAAGGGGGCGAGAGGGGGTGGCTATTGGTCCCCACCTCGCGGGGGGTGGCTCACCCCCCTGCGAGGTGGCTCCCAATAGCCAAGGGGGCGAGAGGGGGTGGCTATTGGTCCCCACCTCGCGGGGGGTGGCTCACCCCCCTGCGAGGTGGCTCCCAATAGCCAAGGGGGCGAGAGGGGGTGGCTATTGGTCCCCACCTCGCGGGGGGTGGCTCACCCCCCTGCGAGGTGGCTCCCAATAGCCAAGGGGGCGAGAGGGGGTGGCTATTGGTCCCCACCTCGCGGGGGGTGGCTCACCCCCCTGCGAGGTGGCTCCCAATAGCCAAGGGGGCGAGAGGGGGTGGCTATTGGTCCCCACCTCGCGGGGGGTGGCTCACCCCCCTGCGAGGTGGCTCCCAATAGCCAAGGGGGCGAGAGGGGGTGGCTATTGGTCCCCACCTCGCGGGGGGTGGCTCACCCCCCTGCGAGGTGGCTCCCAATAGCCAAGGGGGCGAGAGGGGGTGGCTATTGGTCCCCACCTCGCGGGGGGTGGCTCACCCCCCTGCGAGGTGGCTCCCAATAGCCAAGGGGGCGAGAGGGGGTGGCTATTGGTCCCCACCTCGCGGGGGGTGGCTCACCCCCCTGCGAGGTGGCTCCCAATAGCCAAGGGGGCGAGAGGGGGTGGCTATTGGTCCCCACCTCGCGGGGGGTGGCTCACCCCCCTGCGAGGTGGCTCCCAATAGCCAAGGGGGCGAGAGGGGGTGGCTATTGGTCCCCACCTCGCGGGGGGTGGCTCACCCCCCTGCGAGGTGGCTCCCAATAGCCAAGGGGGCGAGAGGGGGTGGCTATTGGTCCCCACCTCGCGGGGGGTGGCTCACCCCCCTGCGAGGTGGCTCCCAATAGCCAAGGGGGCGAGAGGGGGTGGCTATTGGTCCCCACCTCGCGGGGGGTGGCTCACCCCCCTGCGAGGTGGCTCCCAATAGCCAAGGGGGCGAGAGGGGGTGGCTATTGGTCCCCACCTCGCGGGGGGTGGCTCACCCCCCTGCGAGGTGGCTCCCAATAGCCAAGGGGGCGAGAGGGGGTGGCTATTGGTCCCCACCTCGCGGGGGGTGGCTCACCCCCCTGCGAGGTGGCTCCCAATAGCCAAGGGGGCGAGAGGGGGTGGCTATTGGTCCCCACCTCGCGGGGGGTGGCTCACCCCCCTGCGAGGTGGCTCCCAATAGCCAAGGGGGCGAGAGGGGGTGGCTATTGGTCCCCACCTCGCGGGGGGTGGCTCACCCCCCTGCGAGGTGGCTCCCAATAGCCAAGGGGGCGAGAGGGGGTGGCTATTGGTCCCCACCTCGCGGGGGGTGGCTCACCCCCCTGCGAGGTGGCTCCCAATAGCCAAGGGGGCGAGAGGGGGTGGCTATTGGTCCCCACCTCGCGGGGGGTGGCTCACCCCCCTGCGAGGTGGCTCCCAATAGCCAAGGGGGCGAGAGGGGGTGGCTATTGGTCCCCACCTCGCGGGGGGTGGCTCACCCCCCTGCGAGGTGGCTCCCAATAGCCAAGGGGGCGAGAGGGGGTGGCTATTGGTCCCCACCTCGCGGGGGGTGGCTCACCCCCCTGCGAGGTGGCTCCCAATAGCCAAGGGGGCGAGAGGGGGTGGCTATTGGTCCCCACCTCGCGGGGGGTGGCTCACCCCCCTGCGAGGTGGCTCCCAATAGCCAAGGGGGCGAGAGGGGGTGGCTATTGGTCCCCACCTCGCGGGGGGTGGCTCACCCCCCTGCGAGGTGGCTCCCAATAGCCAAGGGGGCGAGAGGGGGTGGCTATTGGTCCCCACCTCGCGGGGGGTGGCTCACCCCCCTGCGAGGTGGCTCCCAATAGCCAAGGGGGCGAGAGGGGGTGGCTATTGGTCCCCACCTCGCGGGGGGTGGCTCACCCCCCTGCGAGGTGGCTCCCAATAGCCAAGGGGGCGAGAGGGGGTGGCTATTGGTCCCCACCTCGCGGGGGGTGGCTCACCCCCCTGCGAGGTGGCTCCCAATAGCCAAGGGGGCGAGAGGGGGTGGCTATTGGTCCCCACCTCGCGGGGGGTGGCTCACCCCCCTGCGAGGTGGCTCCCAATAGCCAAGGGGGCGAGAGGGGGTGGCTATTGGTCCCCACCTCGCGGGGGGTGGCTCACCCCCCTGCGAGGTGGCTCCCAATAGCCAAGGGGGCGAGAGGGGGTGGCTATTGGTCCCCACCTCGCGGGGGGTGGCTCACCCCCCTGCGAGGTGGCTCCCAATAGCCAAGGGGGCGAGAGGGGGTGGCTATTGGTCCCCACCTCGCGGGGGGTGGCTCACCCCCCTGCGAGGTGGCTCCCAATAGCCAAGGGGGCGAGAGGGGGTGGCTATTGGTCCCCACCTCGCGGGGGGTGGCTCACCCCCCTGCGAGGTGGCTCCCAATAGCCAAGGGGGCGAGAGGGGGTGGCTATTGGTCCCCACCTCGCGGGGGGTGGCTCACCCCCCTGCGAGGTGGCTCCCAATAGCCAAGGGGGCGAGAGGGGGTGGCTATTGGTCCCCACCTCGCGGGGGGTGGCTCACCCCCCTGCGAGGTGGCTCCCAATAGCCAAGGGGGCGAGAGGGGGTGGCTATTGGTCCCCACCTCGCGGGGGGTGGCTCACCCCCCTGCGAGGTGGCTCCCAATAGCCAAGGGGGCGAGAGGGGGTGGCTATTGGTCCCCACCTCGCGGGGGGTGGCTCACCCCCCTGCGAGGTGGCTCCCAATAGCCAAGGGGGCGAGAGGGGGTGGCTATTGGTCCCCACCTCGCGGGGGGTGGCTCACCCCCCTGCGAGGTGGCTCCCAATAGCCAAGGGGGCGAGAGGGGGTGGCTATTGGTCCCCACCTCGCGGGGGGTGGCTCACCCCCCTGCGAGGTGGCTCCCAATAGCCAAGGGGGCGAGAGGGGGTGGCTATTGGTCCCCACCTCGCGGGGGGTGGCTCACCCCCCTGCGAGGTGGCTCCCAATAGCCAAGGGGGCGAGAGGGGGTGGCTATTGGTCCCCACCTCGCGGGGGGTGGCTCACCCCCCTGCGAGGTGGCTCCCAATAGCCAAGGGGGCGAGAGGGGGTGGCTATTGGTCCCCACCTCGCGGGGGGTGGCTCACCCCCCTGCGAGGTGGCTCCCAATAGCCAAGGGGGCGAGAGGGGGTGGCTATTGGTCCCCACCTCGCGGGGGGTGGCTCACCCCCCTGCGAGGTGGCTCCCAATAGCCAAGGGGGCGAGAGGGGGTGGCTATTGGTCCCCACCTCGCGGGGGGTGGCTCACCCCCCTGCGAGGTGGCTCCCAATAGCCAAGGGGGCGAGAGGGGGTGGCTATTGGTCCCCACCTCGCGGGGGGTGGCTCACCCCCCTGCGAGGTGGCTCCCAATAGCCAAGGGGGCGAGAGGGGGTGGCTATTGGTCCCCACCTCGCGGGGGGTGGCTCACCCCCCTGCGAGGTGGCTCCCAATAGCCAAGGGGGCGAGAGGGGGTGGCTATTGGTCCCCACCTCGCGGGGGGTGGCTCACCCCCCTGCGAGGTGGCTCCCAATAGCCAAGGGGGCGAGAGGGGGTGGCTATTGGTCCCCACCTCGCGGGGGGTGGCTCACCCCCCTGCGAGGTGGCTCCCAATAGCCAAGGGGGCGAGAGGGGGTGGCTATTGGTCCCCACCTCGCGGGGGGTGGCTCACCCCCCTGCGAGGTGGCTCCCAATAGCCAAGGGGGCGAGAGGGGGTGGCTATTGGTCCCCACCTCGCGGGGGGTGGCTCACCCCCCTGCGAGGTGGCTCCCAATAGCCAAGGGGGCGAGAGGGGGTGGCTATTGGTCCCCACCTCGCGGGGGGTGGCTCACCCCCCTGCGAGGTGGCTCCCAATAGCCAAGGGGGCGAGAGGGGGTGGCTATTGGTCCCCACCTCGCGGGGGGTGGCTCACCCCCCTGCGAGGTGGCTCCCAATAGCCAAGGGGGCGAGAGGGGGTGGCTATTGGTCCCCACCTCGCGGGGGGTGGCTCACCCCCCTGCGAGGTGGCTCCCAATAGCCAAGGGGGGGAGAGGGGGTGGCTATTGGTCCCCACCTCGCGGGGGGTGGCTCACCCCCCTGCCATACTGGGAGTAATGTCAGCCTCTACTCTCCATGAATATTAGGAACACTATCCCAGGCTGGGTGTACGCCTCCTGCTCTATCGGGAGTCATATCATCCTCTCCCTTCCAGGGTATTAATAACAATATCACCTTTCGGGTGAACACAGCCTGTGATACTGGAATTATTATCGTCCTCTCCCCCTCCGGATACTAGGAACCATATCACAGAAGAGTTGTACCCTCCCTGGGCTATTGCGATTAATATCATACGCTTCTTCCGTGAATATTAGGATGAATATCACCAGGTGGCTGTCCGTTCATTGTCATGTTGGGTGTCATGTCATACTCTTTCCCCATAGTTATTTGGATTATTATCACAGCGTTAGTGTACACCTACTGCGTTATTAAATCTAATATCATAATCTCCGTCCCTTGATATTAGGAACGACATCACAGGTAGGTGTATACCCCTTGCGTTATTAGCAGTAATAATATGGTGAATTATTAAACATCAATGATCGATTTTAATAATTATCAATGACACTATTAATTAATAAGATACCATTATTAATTTTGGATAACTCTTTTATATATATGATTATGCACGCTTAAAATTAATTATTAATATTAATGTCATTTAACAATATTATTAATTCTTAATAAGAATCATTATTTTATTACCAACATCTCTTAGTAATTATTTCAGCGAGATTAATTGCTGATATCATTATTTTATTAATAATGATATTAGTATTAATTATTAATATTAATAATTAAAGTTTGTAACGAGTATTAATTTTTAATATCTTTATTATGATTATTAATATCCATAATTATGATTAATTTTTATATTTATTAATATTAATAATTAATAGACTTATTCCTGATATCCGGCGGGAAGAAGATGATGTTACTCCCAACATCGAAGAAAGTGTACACCCCTCTATGATGTTATTCCCAATAGCCAGGAGGTATAGGATAACATTTTTGAAACTATCACAGTGGGTGTCTATCCCCTCAGTGGTCTTGTTTCTTATATTCTGGGTGGGAGAGGATGATATGACTCCCAATATCGCAGTGGGTGTAGACCTCCCCCGTGATATTCTCCCTAACATCCAAAGGTGGAGAGGATGATATTTCTTCCCATTTCGCAGTGGGTGTACACCACCCCTGTGATATGATTCCTAACATCCAGCGAGAGAAATTGTCTCAATATTGCAGGAGGTGTACACTGCCGGGTGATATTGTTCGTAATATTCAGGGATGGAGAGGATATCACCCCCTATAGAGCAGGGGGTGTTCACTCCTTCTGTGACATTGTTCCTGATAGCCAGCAGGGAAGAGGAAGACATTACTCCCAATATTGTAGGGGGTGTACACCACCTTGTGATATTGTTTCCTATATCCTGGGAGGGAGACGATGATGCCAGTGGCAATATCGCAGGGGGTGTACACACCCACTGTGATATTGTTCCGAATATCCAGAGGGAAAGAAAATGATATGACTCCCAATATCACAGGGGGTGTACATCTTCCTGTGTTATTGTTTCTTATATTCAGGGGGAGAGGATGATATGACTGCCAATATGGCAGGGGTTGCACACACCTCCTGCGATATTGTTCCTAATATCCCGAAGGGGAGAGCATCATATTTCTCTCAACATCGTAGGGGGTGTACACCTACTTTGTAATATTGTTCTTAATATCCACGATGGGAGAGGATGATATGACTCCCAATATCGCCAGAAGTGTACAGCCACCTGTGATATAGTTCCTAACATCTGGGTGGGGAGAGGATGATATTACTGCCCATACCGCTCGAGTTGTAAAACCCCTTTGATATTTTGCCTGTAATCCTGAGGGGAGGGGATGATATTGCTCCCAATATCGAATACACCCCCCAGAACACTATGCCTAATATCCACTTTGGGAGACGATGGCACTATGCCCAATATCTCAGGGGATGTACACCCACACTGGGATATTGTCCCTTATATAGAGAGGGGGAGAAGATGCTATTGCTCCCAATAGCGCAGAGACTGTGGCTGTACACCCCTCCTGTGATACTGTTCTTAATATGCTAGGGACGAGAGGATGATACTACACCCAATATTGCAGGGGGAGTACACCCACCCAGTGATATTGTTCTTTTTTTTTTTTTTTTTTTTTGAGACGGAGTCTTGCTCTGTAGCCCAGGCTGGAGTGCAGTGGCCGGATCTCAGCTCACTGCAAACTCCGCCTCCCGGGTTCACGCCATTCTCCGGCCTCAGCCTCCCGAGTAGCTGGGACTACAGGCGCCTGCCACCTCACCCGGCTAGTTTTTTGTATTTCTTAGTAGAGACGGGGTTTCACCGTGTTAGCCAGGATGGTCTCGATCTCCTGACCTCGTGATCCGCCCGTCTCGGCCTCCCAAAGTGCTGGGATTACAGGCTTGAGCCACCGCGCCCGGCCTGATATTGTTCTTAATGTACTGCACCTCCCACCACCAGGTATATCGTTCCTAATATCCAGAGGAAGAGAGGATAACATTATGCCCAATACCGCGGGGCAGTGTCACACCCTCTGTGATGTTGTCCCTAGTATCCAAAGGTAGAGACGATGATGTTACTGGCCATAATGCAGGGGGTGAACACCCTTCTGTGATATCATTTTTGACATTCAGTTGGGGAGAGGATAACCTGAATCCCAATATCACTGAAGGTGTACAGACCCCTGTGATGTAGTTCCTAATGTACAGGGGAAAGAGAAGAATATTGCTGTCAATATCGCAGGGGGTGTAACCACCCTGCCCCCTGTATGTTGTTCCTCATATGCAGCGGGGTAGAGGCTGATAGTACTCCCAATATCCCAGAAGGTGCACACACACCTGTGATAGAGTTCCTAATATCCAGCGGGAAAGAGGCTGATTTTACTTTCGATATCACAGTGGGTGTACACCGCCCCCAACCCCAGGGTATCGTTCCTAATATCCAAGCGGGAAGAAGATGACATGGCTGACAATATCGAAGGGGGTGGACACTTCTTCCGTGATATGGTTCCTGATATCCAGGGGGTGAATGGATATTACTCTCAAAAAAGTAGGAACCGTACAGCCACCCTGGGATTTTGTCCTTAATAAGCACAGGGGAGAGGTGATATTACTACCAACATTGCAAGGGGTGTACACCCCTCCTGTGATATTGTTTTTTATATCCAGGAGAGGAGAAGATGGTATTACTACCAATATTGAAGTGATGTACAGCCCCCAAGGGATATTGTTCTAAAGATACAGGTTGAAGGAGGATGAGATTCCATCCAATATAACAAGGGGTGTACACCCCGCCTGTGATGTGAATCGTAAAACCTAGAAGAAGACAGAATGACATTGCTTCCAAAAACTCACGGGGTGTACACCCACCTTGTGATATTGTTCCTGTCATCTAAAGGAAGAGATGATGATACTACTCCCACTACCGGAGGAGGTACATACCCCCCTGTAATATTGTTCCTCATAACCTTTGGGGGAGAGCATGATATTACTTCCAGTATGACAGTGGCTTGACACCCAGTCTGTGATATTGCTCCTAATTTCCAGTAGGTAAAGTACAATGTTCCTGCCAAGAGAGTAGTGGGTGTACAGCCGCCCTCTCCTCATATTCGGAGATATGTCTCCGAATATTCAGGGAAACACAGGAGGACATTACCCCAAATCTCCCAAATAGCGTACACCCATTGTGTGATATGGTTGCTAATATCCGGAGGTGTAGAGGATGGTATTCGTTCTCCTGTCGCAGGCTGTGTACACACAACCTGTGAAATTCTTCCTAATATCCTGAACAAAAGAAACTGCTAGTAATGGACACACATTGCAGGGGGGAGTAATTGGCTATTACGATCCACATCGCAAGGGGTGAGGAACTCCCCACTATATGGGGAGTAATATCAACCCCCTCTCCCCACTGGCTCTTACGATCCACATCGCAGGGCAATTCAGGACACCAGCCCTGCCCCAAACTTGACCCAGACAGTGGGTGTCATGGGACCACCTCAGGGTGGGTGGCAGCTCAGCTCAAAGGTATGCTTGGTGCCAAAGACCAACTGCTCCTGCTAGTTTGAATCTGGATACAGGGTCTCTGTTGGTGAGACAAATGACCATGAGGCAGACACCCTGAAATCTAGCACGACAGAGCTCAACACCCCATGAGAGGCACCATAGCACGCAGACTTTGCAGACATACTAGCAAAGGCCACAGCAGGCCCTGAGAGAGGAACAATCTGACTAAGATCCTGGGGTCCTGCCACACAGCCCTTAAACCAGGGACTGGAAACTGTTTCCCTAAAGAGCCAGGAGTCAGTATTTTCAGCTTTGCCAACTGATCTTTGCCTCCAGGATGCAACTCTGCCATGGCTGCACGACAGCTGCCTTCTGCAGGTGGCCTGTGAAGAGATGGGCATGACTGCACCCCCATCAAACTTTACTTATGGACATGGAAATTTCTCAGTGTCATGAAGTGTTAGGTTTTTATTTGTTCAACCATTTGGAAATGTAAAATCTGTTCTTGATTCACGGGCCACAAGAACAGGCAGGGACAGGCTGCCCCTTGCCGACCTCTGGAATGAGCTTAGAGAAGGAATGGACAGGCTGGGCCAGCGCAGCCTACTCACAGGGGATTCGCTGCAGGAGGGTCCTTCGTAGCAACCACTTCTCATCCTTCGTCTTGGCTTCAAGTGCAGTTCAGGTGGAGAAAGAGAACAGAACCGGCCTCAGCAACAAGAAGGAAGGAGATGCAGTGTCAAGCAGCCGTGTGGATCCATCACACTCAACATTCACACCAAGCGGAGCACAGGCAAGACCAGCCCGGGGGACCGAAGTGGAGGCTCTCTGGTGGGGGACCTCTGGGTGGGCAAGATTCTCTACCTAAAAGTCAAATAGAAGATCTACACAGCAGTAGTTCCAGAAAACACACACTAAGAAAAAGGCCAAAATAAAAATAGGACACCAAGTTTGGCCAACCGGGTCTCACAAGCCAGTAAGTAAGAAAGCCCAGGAGGGCCCACCAGAGGCGCTGGGGGTGGGCTCCTGCCTGCAGGGGGCCTGGGACACCCCATTCCCACAGAGGAGGACCCAAGCTTTGGGGAGGAAGCTGTCAGAGTCACCCAGTGAGCTGCTCAGAGCTGGAGCCACAGAGCAGGGGAGGAGCCCTGGCTACGTCCCCCTGTGCGCTGAGAAGCTGGGGTGGGGGCACACCCCCAGGGGCCGATGCAAACAGTGGACCGCGGGCCCTCCTCCTGCCCAGAGGATGCTCAGCTCCCAAGGGACCACCAAGGCCTGGAACCCAGGGACACACCACCTGACCCTTATGCCCAGGCCTCCTGGACCAGGCAATGTCCAGTACAGGCAGGCAGTCTGGGCTTGGGGCCAGGATAGGGGTGGGTGGTCCTGCTAGCCAGGCCTCCTTCTCCCTACCAGCTGGGCTGGCGGCACTGTAGTTTTGGTTCTGGCAACATATTGCTGCCGTCTTTGGCCACACCAGTCCCTGGCTCCCTGGTTAGACCCAGTGCTGTCCAACCCACCTAAACAGGTCCCACACACCCAGTGCCCACCAGGCTCCTGTCAGCCAGGACGACCCGTGCTCATCTACTGAAGTATCTGTGGGAGCCTGCATCCCACAGGGACCCACATCTCGGGGCCAACCTCCATGGGGTTTTCTTGGTTGTGGTGGCAGGGGTGAGGGGGTGTTGACCTCCAGCCCTCCCATCCTGGCCACTGTGTTTTATGGCAATCATTCAGTCCTGGGAGCCTCCTGGGGACCCCAAAAGGAAGAAAACAGGGTGGCCATGGCAGCCTCAGCCCCAGGCTCTGCGCCCAAGCGCAACAGAAGGAAGAGAACAGAGCGGTCATGGCAGTCTCTGTCCCAGACTCCGGGCCCAAGTGCAACAGTCTTCCGGTTCTGGTTTGATCTGGGCGGTAACAACAGGTGAAGTCATTCACACAAGGATTGGCTTCAATATAATGCATCAAGGGACTGTGGAGGACACAGATCAGCCTCCAGACCAGTTACACCTGGTGACTTAACCAGTGCAGGCTGGGGAGTGGAAAAGCTGACCCCTGACCTCCCCACCTACCCTGCCCACCAGATGTCAGTAGCGGCCAGGGATCCCTGACTTCAGGCAGAGGCAGGCAGCACAGTTGCTGCCTCCTTTGATCCCATCCCAGGGCCCACAGGGCCTGGAGAAACCTGGCAGGGGCTGAGTTGGGAGAATCAGGCAGGGAGATGCCAAGTGAAGAAAGTGAGGGACTGGGTATGAGGGGCACTAGGGCACAGGGTCTGCTTCCCCTGGGGAGGTGGCAGTGAGACTTATAGTAGCCAAGCCCCCACAGGCACCACCCTGCTGCCAGGCATGTGTGGTGCCCATACCCACCCCAATGGCTGCAGGAAGGTTCTTCATCAATAAAAGGAGAGGACGCACCCACACCCACATAGGCATTGGTGACCACACACATCAGAGAAGAAAATTGCTGCTGTGTGCAAGGTGTGGGGAAAGGGGCAATGTCCCCTTCCTTCCCATGGTGGGTCCAAAATTACCTGTTCCTGCCAACACCCCCACCCCCAACTCCACAAGCTGCTGACCTCCACCACAGTGCCATGCCACGTGCCAGGAATAGCTCAGCGGTACATCCCAAAGGGTGTTATCCTGGAGTGGCTGTGCTGGGCAAGGGACACATTTCCTAGTCACAGAGGTTTTCTTTCTTTACCGCTCACCAGCCCTGTGTCTCCGTTTCCCCCACTGTGGCAGTGTAAAAATCCCATCTTGAAGACTAGGAACTCAGAAAGGTCACCACACCTGGTGAAATGGGGGTGAAACTCCCTGTCTTGAACCTCTTGCTCCAGGACTGATGTCCATTGGGACATGGCCAGGCCAGCATCCTGGGGAGGGCTGCATTCCCTGCCTGGGGAACCTTGCTCCCAGTTAGGGATCACTGGAGTTGAGGCCCCTAATGGATTGGGGGAGGCACAGGGGTATAATGGAGGTAGCCCCATCATACAGGCCTGTGTAGACCCCAGAAAGCCAGCATTGAGTTCAGACTCTTGTGTGAAACTGGCCACATGAACGTATTTGGGCTTTGGGGTGTGATGAGGGCCTGGGGTCAGGGAACAAAGTGTTCTGGTTTGGACACGCAGGAGGTTCTCTGCAGCTCTCTCAGGTACAGGGTATGTTGCTAAGTATATGCTTTTAAAAACCCTAGGAGAAGGGGGCAGCTAGAAGGGACTCTGAAGTCAAGGGCATGGTCCAGTCTTACCACCTCCCCAGCTGAAGACATGCTGGAGGACAATTCTCCAGAATTTCATAACAAAGAAGAGAAAAAGGAAATCAAAAAGACCTGGAGGATAGGCAAGCTGATGAGGGCTGACTGGGATTACCCTGCCTAATCCTCAAAACAAGCCTTCCCTATCTGTCCTCTGGGCCAGGTGAGGAAACAGGTCACCGTAGGACATTCAGACCCTGGGCAGGCAGCTGGCAGCCTGGAGCCCAGGAGGTGCAAACACATTTTCACTAAGGCACGTCCTGCACAGCCCTAAATCCATTCAACCTTGAGTCAATACAGCACATGCTTCTGTGAGCACAGGGTTGGGTCTAGGGTTACAGATTAACAGCATCTCAAGGGAGAAGAATTTTTCTCAGTACAGATCAAAATGGACTTTCTTATGTCTTCGTCTTTCTCCATAGACACAGTAACAGTCTGATCTCTCTTTCCCCCACACAGAGAGTGTCACCACTATATGTCAGCCACCGGGGGACAGGCTTCAGCTTACACCCACCTTCCAAATTCCACCCTCTCACCTTGGCAGAAGCTGGCCAGGAATTGGGGCCAATGGATGGGTGGGATCTGCACACGACACCGTGTTCAGGTCCCCATGACGGCTTCACACATGGGTGGTGGCCCTACAGTTCCAGGTGCCACACATACGCCAGCCCCTGCTCGGGCCCTGATCTTTGAGGAGGGGGAGCAGCAGAACCCGGGCTCTGACCGCACAATGCCACTCACACCCACAGACGATTCTCCACACAGTCATCATATCTCGGTCCTGGCCACCTCCCCCTGCAGGACCTCAGCTCTTTCCCGGGACTCACGTGATCCTTCCTCACATGCAGCTCTGGTAGGATACATTGATCTGTACCCAGGGGCTCTGAGGTGACAATGGTCACGCTCATGCAGAGTGCAAGGGCACAGGCTGGGTGCCCATTGTGGGGACCCTGACTGCAGCACTCCCAGACTATCATCGGGCATGTTGGCCCCCAGGCTTAGCTAGGTCACCAGCAGTAGGAGTGCACTGCTCTGGACTCTGCAGGAGGAGGACAACTGTCACCACATCTTGATGTTCTCCTGCTGGTGTCACTCTGTGCTTCTCATCTCCTGGTTGTAGGATTCAGGGCAGACTCTCTGAACACCTTGTGGGAAATAGCAGAGTCCAGCAGAGAAGAGGAGAAAAGCCCAGCTGCAAAGATAAAAAAAATGGCAGGTGTGACATGGGCCCGCATTCAGATTCTGTATTTAGATGAGGTCTTCCGGAACACTTGCTCTCATTGGATAATACTTCAAATATATGTGTGTGTGTATATATATACATATACGTATATATATATAAATATACATATACATATATACAAATATACATATACGTGTGTGTGTGTGTGTATATATATATATAGATATATATATATATATTTTAGATAGAGTCTCACTCTGTAGCCCACGCTGGAGGACAGTTGCATGATCTTGGCTCACTGCAACCTCCACTTGCCGGGTCCTGGTTCAAGCAATTCTCCTCCCTCAGCCTCCCGAATAGCTGAGATTACAGACATGCGCCACCATGCCGGGCTAATTTTGTGTACTTTTAGTAGAGATGGAGTTTCACCATGGTGGCAAGGTTAGTCTTGAACTTCTGGCCTCGGGTGATTCACCCACATTGCCCTCCTAAAGTGCTAAGATTACAGGCATGAGCCACAGTACCCGGCCCATTGTGGCAGCTTAATCACAGAGGAGAAGAAGGCCCGGACCCAGCACGAAGATGATGAAAAGGGGTAAGAGCAGTTCTCTCTCCTATGGTGTGGCCAGGCACTTAAACTTTCAACATAAGGGACACTAAATAGCTTTCCCAACAAAAACAACTGAGATGTTGGATAAAACCTACCAAAATGCATCTTTTTTTTTTTTTTTTTTTTTGAGATGGAGTCTCGCTGTGTCACCCAGGCTGGAGTGCAGTGGCCCGATCTCGGCTCACTGCAAGCTCCGCCTCCCGGGTTTACGCCATTCTCCTGCCTCAGCCTCCGAGTAGCTGGGACTACAGGCGCCCGCCACCACGCCCGGCTAGTTTTTTGTATTTTTAGTAGAGACGGGGTTTCACCATGTTAGCCAGGATGGTCTCGATCTCCTGACTTCGTGATCCACCCGCCTCGGCCTCCCAAAGTACTGGGATTACAGGCTTGAGCCACCGCGCCCGGCCTCAAAATGCATCTTTGTAAGTGCATTACTGAGCTGGCAATGAGGGATAGAATCCACAGCAGTCAATAAAGAATTGGCAGGAACTAAAGTGGAATTTTTTTTTCCCTTTAGACAGTTGCACAGAGGATGAGGCATCAGAAACAAAACTGTATGTCTCTCCAAAATCAGGTCAGAAATCTGACATCTTAGACTTAAAATGAAAGCCCACCTCAGAGCAGGAGCAGCGAGGAGAGCAGCTGTCCCTGCATTGCTGCTGGGTGGAGGGAAAACCCTGACCCTGAGAACCGACGAGAAACAGTCCTCCAGGAGTTCATGCTGGAAGACCTGGAGAGCATGGGTCAAATCGACGTGGCACCAGGCGGCTGCTCACTTCACCTCTACCCCATGTGAGTGAACATCTTTGCTGAAACAATGCAACCCTGTCCTCAAAACATCTCCCCACATAAAATTCCAAGGAAGATAAGTCCGTGTGCAAAAAGTTACAAAACTTAAGTCAACAAAGTACTGTGGATACATCCAATAATTCAAGAAACAAATTCAACAGAGCCACAAAAATTCAAAAGGTGGAAAAGATCAACTGCTGGCAAAGGATCCACTGCTGTTGCTCCTGCTAAGAGACTGTATTTCATAAAAAAGTAAACACGCCCCTCTGTGGCCTCACACTTGCCTTCTCAGGCATGTCTGCCCCAGAAATGCCCTTGCACTGTCTTCTCCAAGAGACACGTACGGGGCAAGAATATTTAGGCTGTGATTGTAGAAATAGAAAACACCTGAAAGCCATCCAAACACACCTCTATCAAGGAAAAAAGCTGGCATAGTCATATTGTGGAATATGATACAGCTGTGAAAATGAACTGCAGTTAGAAGCATCAACAATGAAAAATTAGAGTAAACAAAGGAAATTACTGAAAAATACACTGCTATTCCATATACAGTTCACAAACCATAACATATGACATTGCTTAATAATATACACAGAAATGATAAACCTTATGAAAAGCAAGACAAACATTAACACATTAGTCCTATGTCTGGGTGAAGAAGGGAGACCCAGGTGATCAAGGAAGGGCATATTGTAGCCTTTCAAGACAGTTGATACTAATGGATGATGACATCAGTGCAATTATTAATCTTTGGTATTATGCATTCAGTTTTGTTTGTTGGTTGGTTTTTGAGGCAGAGTTTTGCTCATGTAGCCCAGGCTAGAGTGTAATGGCATGATCTCAGCTCACTGCAACTCCTCTCTCCTGGGTTCAAACAACTCTCCCACCTCAGCCTCCCGAGTAGCTGAGATCACAGGTGCCTGCCATGATGCTCAGCCAACTTTTTGTATTTTTTTAGTAGAGACGGGTTTCACCGTGTTGGCCAGGCTGGTCTTGAACACTTGACCTCAAATGATCCACCTGCCTCAGCCTCCGAAAGTGCTGCCATTACAGGCATGAGCCACCGTGCCCACCCAAATTTTATAGACTCTTACGTGTCATATATTTCATAATTAAACATAAAAAATAAAATATTTACTGTAGTTTGTAAATGAAAGAGCAACAAAAATGTTGCAAACTTTTAAACATCAAACCTGTTGTATAGCTCATAATGACCCTCGTATTAAGCTGTGGTAAGTTCCAAGTTGTATTTCACTGTCATTTTCTGAAAACTAGGTGAACAGATGAAAAACAGAATTCAGTTTTCAAACAAGATATTAAGATAATGTTACTGGTTGAAGGTGTCCAGGTTCTTGCTGCCTTGAACAAAGACTTGGACACAACGCAAAAATGGAGCAAGGAAAGAATGAAGCAGCAAAGCAGAGATTGACGGAAAAGGAAAGCACACTCCACAGGGTGGGAGCGCCTGAGCACAGGGAGCCCGTTACTGAAGTCTGTGGGGTTGGAATCCCCTCTAGAGGTTTCCATTGGTTACTTGGTGTGCACCCTATGTAAATGAAGAGGAGGAAGTACAATTACAATGACATGTACTCGGTGTATGTCCTGTGTAAATGGAGAGGATATTTCCTGTCATAGCTCAAGAGTTTCCATTTGATTTGGTTCTCCGAAGTCAGGGTGAATCAGCCTTATGTTCCTGCCTCCAGACCCTTTTCTCCGGCCTCCGTGGAATGGATGGCAGGACATGGAAAAGTGTTCTGTCCAAATGACATGCCCCAGGGCACTGGCAGCTGAGGACGAGAGGGAACCACTTGGTGCCACTGAGGAACGCTCACCCGTGTCTCCACACCGCACAGAACAAAGTGAGTGTCCTTGTCCTGAACCCTCTGAAGTGAGTATCTCGCCTCAGGGCTTTCATGAAACCCTTTTTTGGAGAGGCTCCTTCTCTCTCCTTCTGCAGCCACAAGGCAGCAGGGATAGCCTCTCTCTCGCTGAAGTTCTTCTAAAAAAAACAAAGAGAATAAAAGAATAGAATTAATGTAATGAATAATAAAATAATGAAAATGAAACTTTTTTTACAGAAGCAGCTCTGGAATTTCATGTATTGGTGGCATTAAAAGCAGAAAATGGGCCTATAGGCGTGGTGGAGTGGCTCACGCCTGTAATCCCAGCACTTTGGGAGGCCGAGGGGGGAGGATCACGGGGTCAGGAGATCGAGACCATCCTGGCTAACACGGTGAAACCCCGTCTCTACTAAAAATACAAAAAATTAGCCAGGCATGGTGGCGGACGGCTGTAGTCCCAGCTACTCAGGAGGCTGAGGCAGGATAATGGCGTGAACCCAGGAGGCAGAGCTTGCCATGAGCTGAGATTGTCTCACTGCACTCCAGCCTGGGCAACAGAACAAGACTCTGTCTTAAAAAAAAAAAAAGAAAAAGAAAAGAAAAGAAAAGAAAATGGGCCTATTATAGAGCTCAATTTAATGGCAAAATTTAAGGAAAGAATAAAAAGACTCTGCTAATAATGATGACATGAGCTGCTCATATTGCCATTTTCTCTGGGAACCAATATTGGGGAGGAGGTGGGACCACCTGCCACCAGGCTCCAGGTGATTTTCAGGCTGTTCCCCAAAATCACTGCAGCCTCTTCCCCGCTCGTCCCTTGATGCTGCTGCCGTGCCGGGCGTCCTGTGTGGTAGGAGGCACCTCGGCAGCTTCCGGTGGGATGGGCTTGTGGCATTCTGAACCTGAATGCCGTGATCACTAGGAAGTGAGGAGACACAAGCAGGCAGGGTTCAGGGATGGAGCGGCCGCTTCTCAGGGATCAGTCTCAGGCCTGAGCTGGGAAGAATCCCCTTTCAGGACAATGGCTCCAGGCTGAGGTCAATGCTGTTTCTGTGCATTATGATGACTGACCTGCATCCACAGGGAAACGTATCTGGGCTCCTTTTTTCCAGGCGATGTTGGGAACACCTTGACATGGGCACTGGTGGATTTCAATTCCAGCCTTCCAGAAGCCACTCCAAATGGAAATTGAGCTAAGGGATGTAGCTAGAGTAAGTAAACAACTTTAGGTCCTGGACAACAATTTTCACATACAATATAGTGTGCAGGGAAAAATGAAGCCTCAGGACCCCAATTCACAGCCAAAAAGAAAAAAGCATTACGCTGGAAGCTGAATCATGCAAGAAACTGCCTTTCCTTTTGTTCCTAAGCGGATAGCTACAGATAAAGGGTTACGTATCTCCACAGGAAGCTGGTCTATGTTCACCTTATCTTATGTAAAGGAATGATTTACCGCCTGTGAGATGAAGACATAACTGACCATTCCCCACCTGCTCTCTTTCTCTTGCAACCTGAGGACGACCACAGGCTCCCTCTTTCCCCTCCAGCCCACCCTTTTCCTCCAGCCCACCCTTCCCCTCCAGCCCACCCTTCCCTCTAGCCCACCCTTCCCTCTAGCCCACCCTTTTTTCTTTCTTTTTTTTTTTTTTTTGAGACAGAGTCTTGCTCTGTTGCCCAGGCTGGAGCGCAGTGGCCGGATCTCGGCTCACTGCAAGCTCCGCCTCCCGGGTTTACGCCATTCTCCTGCCTCAGCCTCCCGAGTAGCTGGGACTACAGGCGCCCGCCACCTCGCCCGGCTAGTTTATTGTATTTTTTTTAGTAGAGACGGGGTTTCACTGTGTTAGCCAGGATGGTCTCGATCTCCTGACCTCGTGATCCGCCCGTCTCGGCCTCCCAAAGTGCTGGGATTACAGGCTTGAGCCACCGCGCCCGGCCTAGCCCACCCTTTTCATCCAGCCCACCCTTCCCTCCAGCCCACCCTTTTCCTCCAGCCCACCCTTTTCCTCCAGCCCACCCTTCCCCTTTAACTACTGAAGCCCTCAAAATCATCTTGGGAGGAAGGCACAGACCACAGACTGTTTCTGTGATTCCGTGTTTTTTTCTTCCAAGCATGTCCTTAACCTTGACAGAATTAACTTTTAAATGGATTGAGATCGGTCTCAGGTACCTTTTGGTTTACAATCGCATGCCTCAGCCATCTCACGGCTCTCTGGCCTTTGTCCTCTTTTACCAAAGGAGGAGGGTGAATTCCATGATCCTAAAACCCCTTCAGCTCTCCATAGGTTTCTAGGGGGACACAATTACCTAAGAGATTAGAGAGAGCATCCTAAAATAGAAGTAGACAGTATGTGGCAGTTAGGCTTCAGTTTGGCTGCATAAAACAGAAGATTCAAGCTAACAGAGGCTCACACATAGAAAGGTCTGTCTTTTCACATGAAAGGAATCTGAAGGCAGGCAGTCCTCCCCTGTGCACTGGATCTGTGATCTTATCAGAGAGCCCAGTTTCTCCTATCATTCCTTCAGGCACTTTGACTGAAGGTGGTTGTATCTTCTAGGTCACCTCATGGCCCAAGAGATCAGCTTTGTTCCTGCAATCACAGCTGCATTCAAAGCAACAGGAAAAAGAAAAAATAAAACAACGTCGTACTCAGTAGTTTGGCTTCTTTTAAGTCCTTTTGGATGTCCTGCTCAACAATTCTACTTATATCACATGGGCCAGAATGCACCAACATGGCCACATGGGTGTACAAAGACAGCTGGGAATTGAAGCATTTAGTGCAGAGCTTTGGGCAGAAGAGGAGGAAGAAATGGATGTTGAACCAACTGTTTCTGTCACATGGCGTTTTAGTTGAACTTGGAAGGATGAGTGGGTTATTCACAGACAGGCTTGGAAAGAGACACAAGCAAGGATCGTGTGTGGAAGAAGCACGTCGGAAATTCGCAGGATAAAAAGAGTCTCTCCCTCACTGTAGATTCTTCTTGCTAAAAACTCAAGGGCTTCTGAATTATTTCCATACTTTTTCTTTCTGAATTGAGAAGATTTACAATTCAATTATGTGTAACGCTGAGACATCATCGTCTTGGGGATTGTTTAAACACTAGTCTGTTTGGGTTGGGAAAGAGAAACCTAAGACCCAAGTGCAGGGGGAGGGAGTTTCAAGGTTCCTGGAACAAAATGCTGGAAGGAATTCAGGCAAAATATTCGATGGTCTTCTGACTGCTCTCTGGTGCCTGTTGTGAAGTCTAAAAGCTGTGATGCTCCCCAGGAATGGCTGTGTTCTGAAAACTTTTCCAGGAAAGTGTCTTGAGCTGGGCTACATTGTTAGCTCTCTACTTCACAGAAAGAGCCTTCTCGAAGTCCAGAGGGCACTTAGATAAGACGGATTACATGGCACTCAAGGTTTCCTCCGTGGTTTTCTTCCAGACATCTCTGAGGCATCAGAAGCAAGGGTCAACAACTCAGTGTCATAGAAATTTTAAAATGAATCAAATATTTGGATGCAAGGAGAAACCTTCAAAATGATGCCTATTATTTAGCATTTTATCTTCCACAAAGCAAAACAAAGCTATAAACTTCTCACTGTAACTGTGAGGGAAGAGAATCCTAAAACATTTTGTCTTAGCCTGTTTTCTGCTTCTCTTAGCAGAGTGCCTGAGACTGGGTAATTTACAAAAACAGAGATTCACTTCTCACAGTCCTGGGAGTGGGAAGTACAAGGTGAAGGGGTGGTGGGCATCTGGCAAGGACCTTTGTGCTGTGTCATCCCACAGGAAGGTGGAAGGACAAGAGAACATGAAGGAGTAAGAGGGGTCAAACTCATTTTTGTAACAGACCAACTCTTGTGATAAGGAACCCACTCCCCCAATAACAACATTAGTCCACACATGAGGGCGAAACCCTCATGACCTGATCACCCCTTAAAGATCCCTCCCCTCAGCACTACTGCATGGGGGATTCAGTTTCCAACACTTGAAATTTGGGGGACACTTTCAAACCATAGTAAGAAAGAAATGGCAAACATAAATTATTTATACAGTGTTTATCACTAATAATAAGGCATGCACAAAACATCATTTATAGTCTATATTCACTATAATATGTTGTGCTCTATTTTCATGTGAATTCATGCAAATAAATAAAAAACAAAGAGAAAGATTTTTGAGAGAGGTATTCAGAAACAGCACCATAACATTAGTTAAACTGAGAAACTGGTGGAAGTAATTGCTTTAAAAAACCTTTTTTATTTGCTGGTTGTTTGGAAGTCAGTGGTGACATTTCAAGGAGTTGTCATTGGGAAGGCAGATTTCAGGAGGCTTTAGTAAGAGTGCGTGAGGAAGATGGGGAAGGAAGGAGGACAGGTGACTTAGAAAGATTCTTGGTGGCAACTGGAAGTACAGAAATAGAATGGTGACTTCAGGGAGAAGCAATTCAAGGAATGTTGTGCTTTTGCTTCTCTCTTTCTGTCCCTCTCCCCATTTCTCTTTCCATCTCTCTCCCCATCTCTCTTTCCATCTCTCTATGCCTCTCACTTTGTCTGTCTCTGTTTCTCCCTCTCTGTGCCTCTCTCCTGGTTGCTCTGTCTCTCTCTGTCTCTTTTTAAGACTCTGTGTGTGTCTCTGTCTCTCTCTTCCCCTCATCTCTTTCTCCATCTTTCTATGTCTCTCTGTGTCCCTGATTCTCTGACTTTTTCTGTCTCTCTCTCTCTCTGTCTCTCTCACTCTCTTTCTTTCTTTATTTTTCCTTTCTTTCTTTCTCTTTCTTTCTTTCTTTCTTTCTTTCTTTCTTTCTTTCTTTCTTTCTTTCTTCCTTCCTTCCTTCCTTCCTGCCTTCCTGCCTTCCTTCCTTCCTTCCTTCCTTCCTTCCTTCCTTCCTTTCTTTCTTTTTTTTTCTTTCTGTCTCTCTCTCTCTCTCTCTGCGTGTGTGTGTGTCTCATTCTCTTGGTTTCTCACTCTCACTCTCCATCTCGCAGCTCTCTTTGGTTTCACTATGCAAGCTGACTCTCCCCACCTGATGATCCAGTGGTATTAGCAGGAACTGTGTGGACTACCCCCACCACCCGCATCCTGTGCCCATCCATGAACTGGGGCAGAGGAGAGGACTGATCTTGCTACTTGGCCTGACTGGACGTGCTGACCCTCAGGATCACAGGCAGTGGAAGGAGCAGCTCCTGGAAGGTCAGAGTGGGTCCTGTGATGGATGGAAGTGACAAGTATGTTGAGCAACAGAAATGACCAGCACTTGGTCTATGGCAGCAGGAGCTCAGAAGTGAGGAATCCTAGGGCCTTAAATGAGTGGCCCATTGTGGCAAAAACTTTTTTAAACAAAAAAATAGCCCCTTGGGCCGTGCGCGGTGGCTCAAGTCTGTAATCCCAGCACTTTGGGAGGCCTAGAAGGGCGGATCACGAGGTCAGCAGATCGAGACCATCCTGGCTAACACGGTAAAACCCCGTCTCTACTAAAAAAAATGCAAAAAACTAGCCGGGCAAGGTACCGAGCACCTGTAGTCCCAGTTTCTCAGGAGGCTGAGGCAGGAGATTGGCGTAAACCCGGGAGGCGGAGCTTGCAGTGAGCTGAGATCCGGCCACTGTACTCCAGCCTGGGCGACAGAGCGAGACGCCGTCTCAAAAAAAAAAAAAATAATAATAGCCCCTAAGGAGTGTTCCAATGACCACCTCTTAAGCAATACAATTGACCCGTGAACAATACAGAACTTAGGGGTACCAACCCACCATACAGTTGAAATTCGGAAAATAGCTTTTGACTACGCCAAAAGGAATTTACTAATAGCCTATTCTTGTGTGGAAGCCTCAGTGATCACGTAGAGACTCGGTTAGCGCACATTTTGTGTGTTATATGTATTGTATAGTGTATTCTTACAATAAAGTAAGCTAGAGGAAATAAAGCCATCATAAGGAAAATGTGTTTACTATTCATAAAGTGCCTCATCATAGAGGTTCTTCTCCTCATTCTTGCATTGAGTAGGCTGAGGAGAAGGAGGTGGGAGGAGAGGAAGAGGGGTTGGTCTTGCTGTCTAAGGGGTGACAGAAGTGAAAGAAAATCCATGTGTAAGTAAGTGACCCACACGGTTTAAATGCTGTTGTTGAAGTATCAACTGTTTGAACAGGGAGGCTTTGAAGTGATCTGTTTTTTTGTTTTTTGTTGTTGTTGTTGTTGTTTGATTTTTTTTTTTTTTCTTGAGACAGAGTCTCACTCTGTTGCCCAGGTTGGAGTGCAGTGGCGCAATCTTGGCTTACTGAAATGGAAGTGATTTCTTTTCAAATAGGGCATGGCAGGGAAAGGGGGAGGAAAATGGCAAAAGTCTGCCCCACAAACTCAGGACCAAGATCCCCAATTTCTTCCCTGGTGAGTGGGGCTCTCATTCCCTAGACCACAAAGTCTATTTGGGTTCAAAGACCACCAAGGCTCTGGGCTTGGTCTTCCAAGAGAAGAAGGTATCTGGGCCCTCCCAAGTGTGGGGAAAAGAAAGAGAGATCAGCCGGTTACTGTGTCTATATAGAAAGAAGTAGACATAAGAGACTTCATTTTGTTCTGTATTTGAGACACTGTTAATCTGTGACCCTACCCCCAACCTTGTCCTTGCAAGAGACATGTGCTGCGGTGACTCAAGGTTTAATGGATTTTGGGCTGTGCAGGATGTGTCTTTGTTAAAGAAGTGCCTGAAGGCAGCTTGCTGGTTAAAAGTCATCACCATTCTCTTAATTTCAACTACCCAGGGACACGTACACGGCCAAAGGTCGCAGGGACCTCTGCCTAGGAAAGCTAGGTATTGTCCAAGGTTTCTCTCCATGTGATAGACTGAAACAATAATGCTAAAAGGTTTATGGAGATGTTTGCATATGCATCTCAAGGCACAGCATTTTCCTTTAGACTTATTCATGTCACAGAGATTTTTGTTCGTATGTCTTACTGCCGATTTCCTCCCTACAATGATCCTATTGTCCTGCCACTCCCTTATCTTTAAGATGGTAAAGATAATTATCAATAAATACTAAGGGAACTCAGAGACCGGTGCCAGCGTGGGTCCTCTGTAAGCTGAGCGCCCGTCCCCTGGGCCCCCGCTTTTCTTTCTCTATACTTTGTCTCTGTGTCTTATTTCTTTTCTCAAGTCTCTCGTTCCACCTAATGAGAAACACCCACAGGTGTGGAGGGGCAGGCCACCCCTTCACCCAAGAATGCAGAGCTGTCCACCCCTGGATGAGTGACCGCAGCTCTGACCCTGTCCCTGGTCTGGGCTTCACTCCTCCTCCAGCAGGGGGCCGCAGCCTCAGGCTCAGGAGTTCTCTAAACCAGGCAACACGTGGTTGTGGGTGGGCGTGCTTGCAGGCAGAGGAAGAGGTCTGCAGCTTACATTAGAATCTCAATGTTGACACCCAAAAAACATAAAAGCTCCTGCAGGATGCTGGCATATACAACTAACAAGATAACACTGTGGGTGTACATCCTGGCACACAGGAAGAGCATTCTTGTTCATAGCGGTGGTTTCAAATATTTCAGTGAATTTTCCCTTGAATGCCTCAGTCGGGCGCCACTTCAGTTCAGCTCGGGCAGCAAGGGAGCTTCAAGGACTGGTAGTTATGAATTCAAGCTTGTACACAGTGACAGGTCACAGGTCTCTGGAAGATACCTGTCAATCAATATTCAGAGGTAGCATTGCATAACTGAAGCATAGGACATATCTGACCTCATCTGACATGGCTTAAATCATGATTGTTTTTCTAACTGGGAAATTCATGTAACTTATTTGCCAATAAAGAACCATCCCTCTCTCCCCCCATTTTCTGATGTAATGCTAGTCATTAGGGAAATGTTCTGATGATGTTCGTGAAAGAACAAACCAGTGTCTTCCGCTTTTATACCATCCTTTTCACACATACGGCTCTTGCTGTTTCCATGTGACACTAAAAGTATCGGGAGTGCCAGGAAGTCTCTTTAATCATCGTTCTCCAACGTGCTCAGGAGATGAAGTCATTCTGTGAAGTGGACTTCCGTTAACAACACTGAGAAAATGTCCTAGAGAAAGTAAAACTTGTAATGGCCTCATACTTTACAGAAATAATGCAACTTCTTTCTTTCATTTCTAGTTTTCAGGTATTAATTTTAATTGGTTCAGGGCAACCTGTTTCTGCATCAAAGTGTTGGGAAGCTTCTACCTGGTTTTATTTTGTTTATTATTTATTTATTTATTTAGAAATAGAGTCTCACTGTGTCACCCAGGCCAAAGTGTAGTCGTATGATCACGGCTCACTGTAGTCTCAACCTCCCAGACTCAAGCCAATCCTCAGGCCTCCACCACCCGAATAGCTGGGACTACAGGTGTGCCACCATGTCCTGTTAATGTTGTATTATTATTTTTTTATTTTTTGTAGAGACAGGATCTCGTTATGTGTCCAAAGCCGGTCTCGAACTCCTGGTCTCAAGCAATCCTTGTGTCAGCCTTCTAAAGCACTGAGATTATAGACCTGAACCACGGCACACAGCTGATTTATTATTTTATTTTTTCAGAACTCTATGCAACCTGATTCTTAATACGTAAGGAAAGAGAAGCCAGACAAAGGTGGAAGTAGTTACACACGATGTGAGTTCCATTTGGCACTTAGACAAGAGAGGCGGATTATAAAAATAAAAGATCCGCATGTCGCAGTTGGCTGTCGGCTTGGATATGGAATCCAGCACTTTTTATTTTTATTTTTTTTAGGAGATAGTGTCTCACTCTCTTGCTCAAACTGGAGTGCAGTGATATAATCATATCTCACTGTAATCTCAAACTCCTGAGTTCAAGTGATCCTCCTACCTCAGCCTCCCAAGTAGCTGGGACTACAGAAGTGCCATCACTCCAGGCTAATTTTTCTTTTTTTTTAATTTTGTAGAGACGAGGTCTCCCTGTGTTGCCCAGGCTAGTCTCAAACATATGACCTCAAGCAATCCTTCCGCCTTGGCCTCTAAAGCGCTGGGATTGTTGGTGTGAGCCACTGTACCCGGTCAAGGAACCAACCCCACCTGTTTTCTATATAAAGTTTAGCATCTAGATACAAAGCAAAATCATTTTGAAAGATCAAGGAATCTGAAGGGAAGCTGGTGGGAGGGGAATGGGCTGAAGGCAGCGTTTTCTGGCCTACGGTTTTGCTTATTCTTGGACTTTCCAAAGTCCTGAAAGATGCAGAAGGAAAGTGAGAAGGGAGGAAGAGGCAGGAGGAAAGGAGGAAGGCTGTGTCTCTGAGGTTGCAGATTAGTCCAAGGCGGCTCAGTGGCTGGGAAGGAAGGAAGGAAACCCCCAAGGCCGAAGGTGGAGTCAGAGTCCTGGGTCCAGCAGAGACTGGAGGGGAGGAGGGTGCTGAGAGCCAAAGACCTTCCTGCTAGCACTGCAACCTCTTAAACTGCTTAGGCTTTTATCCAAATTTGATGCGTCCGCATTTTGTAGACCTCCAAACCAAGTCACTGAGGGTAACCCAGGCAGGAAGGGGAGGATGATAGGAGAAGGTGCCCCATCTGATGATGCCCTTCTGGCTTTTATCCATTCCTGGGAATGACTCTTTCTCCAACTCGGAGGATGACCCTATGGGAGAATACAGTGGCGTGGACCAGCAGTGGAGAATTCCAAGTCCAAAAAACGATTGGCATTTTAAAGGAAAGAAAGAAATCATCCTGCACATGTGAAATATTGGGAAAAAAGGTTGTTACTAATAATTCTCAAGAGACCACTCTGGTGAGATTGGGTTTCTTGGGGATGTGTGGAGCAGGGTATATGTACCGAGTGGGCACATCCCGCCCTTCAGACTCCTCCCTCAACTCCTGTCTACTGTAAGAGTCAGAGGGCAGCTCCAGTCCTCATCTCCTCTGAGCGACCCACTCACTCATTCACTCACTTATTCATTCACTCGCTAACTCATTCACTCACTTACTCATTCACTCCTTCACTCGCTCACTCACTCATTCACTCAGTCGTTTACTCATTCACTCGCTCACTCACTCATTCACTCAGTCGTTTACTCATTCACTCACCCTTTTACTCACTCACTCATTCATTTACTCATTCACTCACTCATTCACTAACCAAGTCACTCACACACTCACTCATTCACTCACCCATTCACTCACTCAATCACTCACTCATTCACTCATTCACTAAGCCATTCATTCACTCATTCACTCACCCATTCACTCACTCATTCATTCCCTCATTCACTCACTCAGCCATTCACTAACTCACTCTTTCACTCACTCACCCATTCACTCACTCACTCATTTCCTCATTCATTCACTCAATCATTCACTCATTCATTCACCTCTTCACTCATTCACTCACTCACTCACTCACCCTTTACTCACACACTCACTCATTTATTGACTCATTCACTCACTCATTCATTCATTCACTCACTCACTTCTTCACTCACTCATTCACTTGTTCACTCATTGACTCATTCACTCACTCTTTCCCTCACCCATTCACTCACTCACCCACTCATTTGTTCTCTCACTCATTCACCCACTCACCCATTCACTAAGTCATTCATTACTCATTCATTCATTGACTCACTCACTCATCACTCGTTTATTCCCTCGGTCACTCACTCATTCACTCATTCACTCACTCACTCACTCACTTATTCACCCACTCATTCACTAAGTCGCTCATTCATTCACTTACTCACTTATTCACTCACCCGTTCACTCACTCACTCATTCACTCACCCAGCAATTCACTCACTCAGTCACGTTCACTCATTCGCTCATTTACCCACTCACTCACTCATTTACTTCTTCCCTCATCCACTCACTCACTCATTCACTGACTGACTCACTCACTCATCCATTCACTCATTTACTCACTCATTTACTTCTTCACTCACTCCTTCATTCATTCACTCAGCAGCACCCATGACAGGTTGACTGTCGTGGGCTCTGCTGTTTCCCTGGGCCTGCAGCAGGGAATAGTCAAAGATCTCTGAATCCACGGCATTCAGAGTCCAGCAGGGGGACCTCTGGAGAAGCCCAGTAGATAGGTGAAATGCCCCATGTGTGACAATGATGAGGATGTTTTAAGAGAAGCAGGGAGGGAACAGGAGTGTGCATGGAGCCCAAAATTTCTAAGAGGGTGATCTGGGGAGACCTCACCATGCAGGAGACCTTGCAGGACAGACCTGAGGAAGGTGGGCAGAGTGGGTAGGAAGAGGAGGGCCTGAGCTGAGGAAAGAGCAGGCTGGGCCTGAGGTTGTCGGGTGCCCGCATGGGCCTCTGGGCAGCACCAGGATCTGAAGGGACCAGAGGACAGGCCAGTGTACTATGTGTGGGGCCTGTGACTGCAAGTCAGCAGAGAAGATGCCTGAATTACCTCCTGATAGGTGCACCCTGACTTTGAAGTTGAGCACACCCGAGGCATGGAGGTGGGGTGGATGTGGGGGCAGAGCATGGGATGGGGAGGGAGCCTGTTCCGGTCCAGATCAGAGGCAGTGACTTGGCCCCAGTGACTCCAGATGCAATGAAGAGCCAAGAGGGACTTTCCTGAGGGACTTAGATGCCGGGGCGGAGGAGCACTGCAAGGCTTCAGCCTGAGCCCCTGGGAGGATGGAGTCACCAGGAGCTGAGGTGAGGAAGACTGAGCGGTGGCGGGTTGTGTGGGGGTGCAGAGGCCTGAGCTCAGTGTGGCCCCTGCAGATTTGAGATGCCCACTCCATGCACAGGCAGAGACGGCAGGGAAGGGGAAGAGGCTGCAGCTCAGGGAGCCCTGGAACGTGTAGCCCGACCTGCTGGGGCACTGGGTCATGGTGCCCTCATGGCTGGGAGCTGCTTCCCTCCTGGGATGCCACAATTCCTTTAGGGCACATCTGCAGCTCCTGCGCTCACCACAGAGGGGAAGTGGGAAGGGCATCTGTCCCTATGCATGTTCTCCTTCACCTTGTCCTAGGCAGGTCCCAGGCAGCACCTCCCCTCCCAAGTGGCTCACCTTGGCCCCTGCCCCTGGTGTTCACAACCAGACCCTCGAAGAGAGCTGGACTCAGCGGCTCACTTCTAATGAATAGAAGCAGGCAAAAGAGATGGCGATCTCTCCTGAGATTGGATTGGGAGGGGCTGCAGGTTCCATCCACTGGTACTCTCCCCCTGGGTCTTCATAGGTGCTAGTTCTGGCATAGCCAGTCACCTGCACAGGGCAGAGGGCGGTCTGAAGCTGATGCCACGGAGAGACTGGGGCCTTCAGTCCAACAGCCTGCAAGCAATAGAATCCTGCCAGCAACACAGAAGCGAGCGTGGAAGCAGCTCCTCCCCTGATGAGCCTGAGCTTTCAGAAGACACGGCAGCCCTGGGTAGACACCTGCTGCAGCCGCGGAGAGCGCCTGGGGCAGACGGCCCAGTGAAGCCTGAACTCCTGGCCCAAGGAGTAAACACTCCTGTGGTATAACTGTGTGCTGGTGTGGGCCACAGTTTGGACTAACCTGTCAAGGGACAATAAAGAACAAACACACACCTCAGGTCCTACTGGGGGGAAGCTGTACGGTCAGCACGGCATGTAATATCTGTCAGGCCTCTGCGCCCAAGCCAAGCTATTGCATCCCCTGTGACTTGCATGTATATGCCCAGATGGCCTGAACAAACTGAAAAATCACAGAAGAAGTGCAAATGCAATATCGCGCCTTAACCGATGACATTCCACCACAAAAGAAGTGAAAATGGCCGGTCCTTGCCTTAAGCGATGATATTATCTTGCGAAATTCCTTTTCGTGGCTCATCCTGGCTCAAAAAGCTCCCCCACTGAGCACCTTGTGACCCCCACTCCTGCCCGCCAGAGAACAACCCCCCTTTGACTGTAATTTTGTTTTACTTACCCAAATCCTATAAAACGGTCCCACCCTTATCTCCCTTTGCTGACTGTCTTTTCGGACTCAGCCCACCTGTGCCCAGGTGAAATAAACAGCCATGTTGCTCACAGAAAGTCTCTTTGGTGGTCTCTTCACAGGGACACGCATGACAATATCTTCCTGTTGAACTAGAAGATTAATTGCTGGCCGGGCGCGGTGGGTCAAGCCTGTAATCCCAGCACTTTGGGAGGCCGAGACGGGCGGATCACAAGGTCAGGAGATCGAGACCATCCTGGCTAACAAGGTGAAACCCCATCTCAACTAAAAAATACAAAAAGTAACTAGCCGGGCGAGGTGGCGGGTGCCTGTAGTCCCAGCTACTCGGGAGGCTGAGGCAGGAGAATGGCGTAAACCCGGGAGGCAGAGCTTGCAGTGAGCTGAGATCCGGCCACTGCATCCCAGCCTGGGCGACAGAGGGAGACTCCCTCTCAAAAAAAAAAAAAAAAAAAAAAAAAAAAAAAAAAAAAAGATTAATTGATAAGGCCAAAGATTAAAAAAAAAACAAACAAACAAAAAAAAAAACCCTCTAGTTGTAGCACCATTAAAATACATGACTTGCCAAAAAAAAAAAAAAAAAAAAAAAAAAAAAAAAGAGCCATAGCTATTCTTTTCCATTTAGCTACAGGTATATATTAATATATGGTAATTCCCTGACTGAGCAATGGGCCAAACTCATGAGAACAGATGTGTGAGGACCGTCAGTGACCACCCTGACCTCAGCCCTTATATACAGACAAACTTTTGAACATAATCTGTAGCCTTGGGGGTCTTGACACTCTAAATTTTATTGTTTTTAATTAACTATTTCTATTCCCTAAGCAATACCTGTTCATCGGAGAGAAAAAATGGCATTAACTATACTAAGCAAAAGAAAGGAAATAAAATGTTCAGAAACATTTACATATATATGCAGACACACACACATACACTCACACACACGCACACACAGGCTCGCACTGTGTCTAGGCCTGCCTTTTCACTTATTTGTATGTCCTGAACATATTTCCGTGTCAGTAGACACTTATCTTCGTAGCGGTAACAGCAAATAGACATTATTACAGCGTCTATTTTTACCATCATTTATTTAACTCATTGTGTTTGAACTGTTAGGTTGTGTCTATCGTTTTCTGTATTATAGACAATTTGATGACAAATGACCAAGCCCCTAATGTTCAATATAAAAATATCAATTGTATAAGGAGATAAGGGGTATTTGGCTAAAATAAAATTCAGTGTGCCCCACCTTCTCCACATGTAATATGCTCTAAAAAGGCATGAATAATTAAATTAGCCCTTCTATTCTCCAGCACGGATCCTGAGCCCAGCGGTGGGTGCAGGTGCTGAGAGCCTCGGTCTGCTCTTCTGCCCGCCAGAAGGCAAAGGCCACTCAACTGCCACCTTAAGACACCCAGGATTTTCCTCTCCTTTTTTATTAATAGAAAAATGCTCAGGCTCAGTGCATGAGAGCAGCGCTCTCCGACTTTGCATTCATCAGAGTAACCTAGGTGGCTTGTTTAAAAATACACATTCCCTGGCTGCTCTCCCAGAAACTGGACTTCAGTGGTTTAGTGGGGATGTGCGTAGGACAGGTGATTCTGAGGACCACGAGGGGTTAGGAATTTCCCCGTTCATTCTGGCCAAGGGAGAGATCAGACCATCCAGCATTGTCCGCAGCATATTTTTTTTTCCTCTTTTGCAATGAATATTTGATGCTCAGCGGGATCAGCCCCAGGATGAGGCACACATCCAAGAAAAATCCATGCCTCTCCATCTTTTCCCCAGGATTGCCCTTTGGCGAGACTCTCCTTTGCGATTGCTTCACTTTCCCCGGTTCATAGAACAAACCTCTTCTTAGTCTCTTTTGTTGTCTCTTATCTGTTCAACAAACACCCACTGCACAAGACCATCTTCCGGTAAGCCGTCGAGTGGGGCCGTTTGGGAGCCCTACTTCGTGGGGGTGGCACCGAAGGAACCGGGGCCCCATGAGCCCTTGCTTTTGTCGTGGCTGTCCCCTCTCCCATCGCAGGGTAACTGGCACCAGGCTGTTAAGCTGTGGATGCACAACCGCACAGCGCATTGCATGTGCGTATTTCAGCACGTGGAGTTGGCCAGTGAAGTCAGCCCAGGTCGGCACAGCGTACAGCAGCGCGCGTGTCCGTGGGGAGGAAGTGTCGTCCCGCCTCCCCGCCAGGCCAGTCCTGTTGCGTCTCCTCTTGCCCCACTCTGATTTTCACGCGCCCAGGCGTCTCTGAGGGTCGCGCCCAGACACCCTCCTCCACCCCAAGGCTGCTTCTCCCATAGGGTCGGGCTGGTGGCCCAGGAGCGCCACAGCCCCCGTGGGCCCGGGAAACCGCAGTTTCGTCATAGCCAAGCCCGCCGCGCTCAGCTTTTCCCACGACCTGAAGGATTCACTCTCCGCGCGTCCTGCCCGACCTCAGGCTGCAGAGAAAACTTGGGGGCGGGGGTCGAGGAAGCCGCGCCCCGGTGCTCCCAGCGCAGCCCCAGGAGGAATCCTGCGGTTAACAAGAAGTTGTGCGTGCGCTCGGGCTCGGCGCCGACAACAGCAGGAGCAGCCGGGCCTGCCGCGAGCCTCCGCGTCCGGGTGGGGTCTCCGCGCCCCAATTCCACCCCGCCCGGCCATCGGAGCACCCCGCAAGTGCGGGGTTTCCACCCGCCCCGGCGTTCACGCCCACTGAAAGTCTCCCTTGCCCTCCCGAGAGATGCTCCCCGTGTTCCATTCTGCCCCGTTCTGGAGCGCCCCGCAAACGATGTGACCTCGCCCCACTGCGGACTCCCCTCCCCCGGACGCTGCCCCTGCCCCCACCCGTGGCGCTCCGGGCATCTCTAAAGCCCCCAAGCAGAGTCCTCCAACCCACCCGCGAGGCTCGCGCACCAGTAACGCGACCCCACCCGCAGGGACCCCGCCCACCTGTGGCGGTACCCCCGCCTCTGCGACCTCCCCCACCGCTAGCGCGGCCCCCACCTAGGACGACCCCCGCGTAGGTGCTCCTGCCCATACCCGCCCCCCGCCGCCAGCCCCTGCCCCTTTCCCTGCTCCTGCCCCTAGCCGCGCCCCCGCCCCCGCAGCCCCTCCCGTGCGCTCTGGCCCCGCCCGTCTCCGCCCTTTGGCGCTGGTGCCGGGCGGGGGCGCGGGCGGGGCAGCGGTTCCGAGTCGGGCGCGCGCGGGCAGGGTCCCCATTGCCTGCTGCACACCAGGACTAGCGACTCCCCTCGGCCTCCTCGCCAAAGACGCGGACGACTCCCGGGCCCCCAAGGGCTCCTTGCGGAAGTTCCTGGAGCACCTCTCCGGGGCCGGCAAGGCCATCGACGTGCTGACTAGCGGCGGGGATGCTCAAGGTGCGCGACCTCCTCCAGGCGGCGAGGGAGGGACGGAGGGAGAGAGGGAGAACGGGGCGAAGGGGATGGGGGGACAGGGCAGAAGAGGGGGGGAGCGATGGGAGGACCCGGGGAAAGATGGGGAAGCGATGGGAAGAACCGGGGAGAAGAGCGGGGAAGCGATCGGGAGAACTGGGTCGAAGCCGGTGCCCGGGAGCGGCAGTGCAGGGGTACCTGCGGGGCAGCGTGAGTCGTCAAGGCAGCCCCGGGGTCCTTGCTGGGTGGGGCGGAGGAGGAAGGGACTTGGCGGTAGGAACCTCCATCCCGAAGATAGTGAGCTTTCCATTCCCTCCGGTTTATGTTTTAAATTGAGCCTGGCAGAGGGGGTCGCCTGGAGCGCCCTCGGGGGTCGTTCTGCCTCTGAGCTGTAGGACGGGGCCGGGCTTCCCCTCCGAAGCGAGGGTACAGCGCGATCACTTCCTAAGTGGACCCCCGGCCCCCAACTCCGCCCCACGCCACCACCCAGCATGTCGAGGAAGAAAAGGCGGGGTCCCTGCACGCCTTCTGTCGCCTCGTGCCCCGCGCGGCGTGGGCGGGGTCCCGGCTGCTGCAATGCAGGACGCGGCGGGGGTGCTCTGGGTTCCCGCCTGGCGTCTCCGAGGCGGTCCGGCAGCCCCTCGCGTTTCCGCTGGATTTACAAAAAGGGTTTCTTGCGCTCGCATGTGCTGTCGCCTTCCGGCTCGTGACAAAACTGAAAACTAAAATGGGTCCCAGGCCCTCCCAGCCAGCCTCCGCGGACGCCAAGGACCAGGAAGCGGGGACTCCGGGACGTCAGCGGCGCCGCGGCGCGGGCTCTGGGCTTCCCCTGCCCTGCAATGTGGAAGCGGCTCTCCAGGAGGGGCCCGAGCCTGGGCCCACGAAGCGGGCGCGCCGGGAGGGCATTTAACATTGAAAAGCAGGAGGTGGTGGAGACTGCGCTCCCCAAGCCCTGGGTGCACGTAGGGGCGCCGGTGCCCGGGATCAGGAGGATGAGGCCTTCTTGGCCAGGTAGCCTTGTTAAATCTATCTGAAAGTGACACATAACTAAGTGTCAAGTCGTCAGAGATATTTAATTATCCTGAATGAGATGGCTACGGAAAACATGAAAACATCGTTACTGGTTACGTGCATGATGCATCCAAAACATTGTTACCTGCACAGTGGCAGCACTGATATTTGTGGGCTTTTGAACGTGTGAACTGGAGTGTTAAGAGTCCTTCAGAGTTATGACAGTAGTTTGATTTGAATGTTCTTTTCTTGGCGAATAAATGCTGTACATTGAATTTACCCAGGAAACTAGGAAGGTGAACCCACACGAAGGACACAGGCCTGTGGGCTGCTCCAGGCACCATTAGGGCGTTGTGGGGCCTGAGCCATGGGCTTCCCGCTCAGCCTCCTGAGAGCGGTGACAGCGTCTCTGTTCTGCCTCACACTGGACCCGCTAGTTTCATATTCTTGTTATGGTTCCCAGGCTACGAGCGGTTGGATTCTGCTAGTCACTCTCTGTCTTCCTCCTCCAGCTGCTTTCAAATGGGTCATCTCTTCGTTACAACTGCTTTTTTAAGCAGTGATTGATGGGGTGAGTTGTAGTGCTGTCCTGAATTGCAGAGGGAGCGCATTGAGGAACCTGGGTTTTGATGTTTTGCACATCAGCTGAGTCACCAGCCCAGGGCCCTGCCAGTCCCATTATTAAGCTCATTTCTTGCTCTTCTCATCGTTACTCGACGCCTTAAAAAAAAAGCAAACTCCTGCTTGCCGTCACTGGCTTAGTTTGGCAAATGGGTGTTTACCCTGGAAAGAGGGGCATTTTGTCCTCTGGACCATCTAAGGCGCCCTTTGGTGACCTGGTCGGTTTCTGACCACTCTATTCTGTGGGCGTCCTTCCTGCTTCCACCTTCCCTTTCCGAACGCCCCTGCCTCCAGGGCTTTAATTTTCCTTCTGTGTGTGTGTCACGCAGAGGTTATGACTATTGTGCCAGTGCCCTGTTTTTTTTTGTTTTTTGTTTTTTTCTGCTGAGGGCCCAGAACTTGCTACATCTCAAAAGAAGCAACTGTACCCATTTGTTCGCGATGATCATAAACAGCACCCTCTAAGGGAGACTAATTGGTCAGCCCCTCTGCTGTGGGTAGAAAGACAGCGGTGGCCGCGGAACGAGGGCTCTGCCCCTTCAGAGCCTGCACAACTGTCCTGCTTTCTTTCTTCAATATCCAGTAGGGGGGTTAATTTTAATAAACCCTTGAAACCAACAAAGCAGGGAAGTGCAAAGACATTGAGTTGCAAGATTTAAAATTACAACCAGCAGCCTTTCATTCTTCCTTCACTGGGGGTTGCCGCTTCGTTTGGGGGCTGCAGGGTATGTTTGGCAGCGACATCGGACCTTTGTGCTGTGCGACTCATGAATTGAGATAGTTCTTTACTAAGTGCTTTGTGCTGTAGGTATGAAAATGGGGAAAGAGGGAGAGCACTGTCCCGGGTGGAGAGGCGTGGAGAGACGCTGTGATACACAGCGGGTCCTTTTCTTCTGGGCTCCTGGTTTTAAATCTTTTCTTTTTTTTCTCATAGCTTGACAGATGGTTTTTGTGTCTTAATTAAAAGATTAAAGACTGTAGGCCAGACCCAAACTAATTCCACTGGCATCAGAGAGAAGAATTCTTTACATATTTATCTATAGGCATAATTGAATTTTTTTTTTTTTTTTTTTGCTGAACTATCTGGTTAGTCAAATCATACATTAGAGAAGTAATATTTAAAATTAAAAAATAAAAAATAAAAAATGTACCTGTAAACCTAACCCCCTTCCATTCCAGTCTTTGTCTCTGTGTAATTTTAGAACCTTGGGCCATGATGTACATAGAGTTTATATTCTTTTAATATCTTGCTACTTCATTGTTTTAATGTTTAATCTTTGGGTTGATGTATCACAGGTTACTTGACCATTTCTTACACGTGTTTGGTTTAGTTTTTTTTTTTTCCTTTAACTCTAATGTAAATTTGAGTGTTTGGCTGGTAGGTTTAGCAGGATTTAAGGCAGAGCCTCAGTTACGGCCGTGGATCGATTTATGGTCCCTAGTTTTAGGAGGGAGGTGGCAAACTGTCCTTCCTTCTAAAATTGATATGTTAAATCACAATGGACATTTACTTGATTTTGAGCACTTGGGAATCCCCTGGGGTTCACTGGTATTGCAAGGTCAGGACTGGGGATCTCCTGCTGGAGAGGCCCCCAGCGTGCCCAGCGCAGGGTCCTGAGCGCGTTGCTGCAGGACAGAAGCCCTGGGCTTTGTCCTCCAGCAGCCGTCACTCTGGGAAGAACTGGCTGCTCCAGGGATGAGGTCTATGCTCTGAAGCCCACAGTCAGCAGAGCAGCAAAGGTCAGCACAGATGACTTTCTATGAATCATTCATTTAACAAGCATTCATGGAATACACACTCCATGCGGTTGGAACTTAGAGTGGAGGACCATCAGCTCACTGTTGTCTGAGCAGAGCTTGATCTCTGGCTCCCTGTTGTAGCCTCCGCTCCTAGGAGGTGCACAGTGAGTGTTGGGGAACCCTCCACAGGCACAGTTGCTGAACAAGGACCCCTCCCAAGGGCGTCAGCCCTGGGACCTGAGCTCTGAAGAGGAGGAAGGCATTCCTAGGGCCGACTTCCCTTCTGGATACTGAGCTCTGCACCGAGAGAAACTCTTCCACATTCACTGCAGTGAAGTTCATAAAACAAATAGCACTTTAGAGACTGGGGCCTGCATTCCGCAGAATTTCTGTGGCTGCAGGTGGTGTCTGCACCATGCAACTGGTGTCTATGTTCCCTGGAATTTTCGTGGCCATAGGTGGTGGCTGTACCATGTGAATGAGAGTCTGTGTTCCCTGGAATTTCCATGGCCATAGTTGGTGGCTGTACCATGCAACTGGGGTCTGTGTTCCCCGGAATTTCTGTGGCTGCAGGCTTTGGCTGCACCATGCTACTAGGGTCTGCATTCCTTGACATTTCCATGGCCATAGATGGTGGCTGTACCATGTGACTGAGGGTCTGCATGCCCTGGAATTTCTGTGGCCGCGGATGGTAACTGTACCATGTGACTGAGGGTCTGCATTCTCTGGTATTTCTGTGGTCGCAGATGGCGGCTGTACCATGCAACTGGGGCCTGCATTCCCTGGAATTTCCGTGGCCACAGGCGGTGGCTGCACCATGCATCAGGTCCTGTCTCAGGAGTTGGTGCCATTCTCTCTGTTACTCCCTCACCTGACACAGAGCGGCAGTTCCTGACCTTATCACTCCCAGGAAACACACAGGCATCTGTTTTAGATCCTTGTTTTATTTCCCCATCACCTTTGTCATCAAAGGGAAATTCACATCCCTATAAAGCTGAAAATGGTGTGGGGCCCCCTGGTGATCTTTCCAAGGCATTATCAGCAGGTAAATTAAACCGTATGGGCCAGTGTACCTGAAATGAAAACAGAAAGGTAAGTCGTGTCACTAAGCTTTGCTGGGAGATTCAGGGTCTTTGTCCGTGACAGAATCATCCAAAGTAAGTTGTTTGTTCACTGCAGATCTAGACGGTTAGCTGTGTCGGGATTAAACTTACCCAGTGTCGACAGAGTGTAGCTTAATCCTCACGGAGGGGTGTCAAGTAGATTGAAGAATGGCTACCGAGCCTGCTATTGTCGGGAGAGGGGCAGGTACGTCTCTCGCTTAGCCCAGTGCTGAAGGAGGCTGGGCTCACGTCAGGCCATGCGTGTGAGCGAGCTGGATGTTTAGCACGCTGGGACGATAAAGCACAAACATCTATTTTTAACTTGTGGGTGACCTTCTTCTGTGCTGCTTGAGTCTCTGTGGATCTTTCTCTGTTTCCTTCCTGAGGAGTCTGTGCCAGGGTCCCAGACGTTTTCTGGGCTGCACCTCGGCGCCTGCCCACTCAGGAGCCTCCTCCTGGTGACTGTGGGACCGTGCTGGGCCCACACTGTCAGCATCGTCCGGGGTAAGCAAGCCCGTCCCTCCACACCTCAGCGTCCCCAGCTGTTGAACAGGGCTAATCAACTGACCGTCAGGACTAATGGGGATCAGATGCGCTCATCTCATAGCACTGCTTGGTAAACAGCCACTTCCACTCTGTCCTCCAACGTGCTACTCTAGACTTTTTCTTTACCTCCATTTAGCCAGGTGATTCGAGGTGACAGTGACTATCAAGAGGGACGTACAGAGGAAATCAGTGGAAGAGAGCTCGAGGAGCAGACATGGGCGCGGGGAACACAGTGCGGGGAGCACGGGTGCAGGGAGCATAGGCATGGGGAGCACAGATAGGTGTGGGGAGCATGGACGTGGGGAGGACGGGTGCGGGGAGAATGGGTGTTGGGAGCACGGGTGCCCGGAGCACAGGTGTGGGGAGCATGGGTGCCCGGAGCACAGGTGTGGGGAGCACAGGTGTGGGGAGCACGGGTGCGGGGAGCATGGGTGCGGGGACCACGGGGTCCGGGAACACAGGGCATGGAGAGCATGTGTGTGCTTGCTCTGCTCTGACAGACGCTGCCAAGCACGTACTCTGTGATCAGATGGGTCAGAGCCTCAGTTCCTCTTTTTTAAAAAAACTCTGTGTTTTTAAAGATAGGTCTTCCCTCTCCTGGTGGCCTCTTTTAGTCGATACTCTTTTAAGCCTGCTTTTCCAGAGGAAAGCTAGGAAGGATGGCCTATATAGGTTCCAGTCTGGGCATATCTGGAAGAATGGCCTGCTTTAGGTTTGAGTCTGGCGTATCTGGGGACATCTTTGAACCTCCACTCAGAGTCCCAGAGCCACGTGTAGAGGCTCCCCAAATGTCTGCTGGGATTTCCCCTCTGCTCGGGGATGATGAAGCGCAGAACCTCACCCTGCCACGACCTCTGGGGTCCTCCTTCCTGGAGGGCAGTGTCTTGGTGGCCAGTGTGTGTAGGAGGCTGGGCTGGCACCTTCGGGCTATGCTCTGCAGCGGGGGCTCGTGACATGGGGCATTCTTGTGCTCTGCACCGGGACTGGTAACGTGGGACATCCTCGTGCCCTGTGGATCACATGCGGTGCACAAGAGCCAGACAGCTCCAGGAATTTGGAGCTCGGTTCCGTGTCAGGCCACCCACCTTTCTTTGACACTTCTGGGGGATTGTGGGGACCGTATGAGTCTGTGTCCCCACCCTCACTGGCTGGACACCTGTGCCAGGCTGGAACTTTATGTGTTACCATCCCCTGTTCCGAGTTGTGTGAATATTTATTCTCATTACCTACTCTCATAAGCTTTCCTTTTTAAAAAAAAAAAAAATTCAGAGACAGACTTTGAAGTCCTCCGGCCCCACCCTTTGTGGACCTAATGGTATTGCAGAAATTATGGCTTCAATTATGTGTAATAACTGGGGCTACTTTAAAAGTCATGTAAAGGAACAAGGTGGAGTGGCCATTTCAAGCGGTACATCATGCTGGATTCTTAAGTGAACATTATCAGGCTTCCAACACATTTTCTCTTTTTATTTACTTTGGAGAATATAATGGGTGCTCGGAAGCTGTTGGAATTTAGTAACAGGAAGTCATCTTTAAGGAGCTATTTAAGCAAGGGGACAGTTGGAGTAAATGTAAGTTATGAACACACACTTTTTCCAAACCAAAGAAATAAAAGCATCAACTGTGCTGGGGTTGAAAGTTGGGTGCTAGTGTGTCTTTCCTGCCCACAGTGACTGTGGCAGTGCTGTGGGCAGGAAATTCTGGAAAGAAGACTTGGTGCCAGTGGTAGTTTTTGTGACGATTCATTTGCTTTCACCTCAAGTGACTATAGTCTTACTTGCAAATGGCTAGGTCTCCACCAGTGGACCACAACATTGACATAGGACAAGTGACAAATGGCCTTTGGGTTTTTAACAATTATTATTATTATTATTTTTTTTTTTTTTTTTTTTGAGACGGAGTCTCGCTCTGTCGCCCAGGCTGGAGTGCAGTGGCCGGATCTCAGCTCACTGCAAGCTCCGCCTCCCGGGTTCACGCCATTCTCCTGCCTCAGCCTCCCGAGTAGCTGGGACTACAGGCGCCCACCACCTCGCCCGGCTATTTTTTTTTTGTATTTTTTTAGTAGAGACGGGGTTTCACCGTGTTAGCCAGGATGGTCTCGATCTCCTGACCTCGTGATCCACCCGTCTCGGCCTCCCAAAGTGCTGGGATTACAGGCTTGAGCCACCGCGCCCGGCCTAACAATTATTATTTTTAATGGACACATTATGGTACATATCCATGGGATACAGTGTGATATTTCAATACATGTTTATCATGTGTAATTAGCAAATCAGGGTAATTAGCATGTCCATCTTTTCAAACATTTATCATTTCTTTTTTTTTTTTTTTTTTTTGAGACAGAGTCTTGCTCTGTCGCCCAGGCTGGAGCACAGTGACCGGATCTCGGCTCACTGCAAGCTCCGCCTCCCGGGTTCACGCCATTCTCCTGCCTCAGCCTCCTGAGTAGCTGGGACTACAGGCGCCCACCACCTCGACCGGCTAGTTTTTTTTGTATTTTTTTTAGTAGAGACGGGGTTTCACCGTGTTAGCCAGGATGGTCTCGATCTCCTGACCTCGTGATCCGCCCGTCTCGGCCTCCCAAAGTGCTGGGATTACAGGCTTGAGCCACCGCACCTGGCCAACATTTGTCATTTCTTAATGCTGGGAATATTTAAAATCCTCTCTTCTAGCTGCTTGAAAATATACAATAAATTATAAACTACAGTCACCCTACAAGGCTATAGCACACTAAACCTCAATTTTACTATCTAGATGTAATTTTGTATCCATTAGCCATCTTCTCCCTTTCTGCCTTCCCGCCGCCCTTTCCTGTCTCTAGATTCCACTGTTCTACCTTCAGAGGGTAGAATATCATTTTCCTCATAGGGATCTTTAACCCTCTTGGTTAGACTTCTTCGGAGGTATTTTTATTTTTATTTTATAGTTTTGTAGCTAAATTGGATTGCTTTCTTGATTTCTTTCTCCACTGGCTCATTATTAGTCTATAGACATGCTACTGATTTTTATATGTTTATTTTGTATTCTGTAACATTACTGAATTTGTTTATCGGTTCAAAGAGATTTTTGCTGGAGTCTTTTTTTTTTTTTTAAATATATAAGAGCATATTGTCTGCAAACAGACAATTAGAGTTCCTCCTTTCCACTTTGGGTGCCCTTGATTTCTTTCTCTTGCCTAACGGCTCTTGACTAGGACATTCAGTGCTATGTTGAATAGGAGTGGCACAAGTGGGCGTCCTTGTCTTGTTACAGATGTCAGAAAAAAAGCTCTTAGTGTTTCCCCATTCACCATTATGTTAGCTGTGGGTTTGTCACATATGGACTTTATTGTGTTGAGGTATGTTTCCTTCAGCGCCTAGTTTGTTGAGACTTTTTATCATGAAGCAGCGTTGAATTTTATCAAATGCTTTTTCTGTATCTATCGAAATGATATGGTTTTTGTCCTTAATTCTGTTGATGTGAGGTAGCGTGTTTATTGATTTGTGTTTGTTGAGCAATCCTTGCATCCTGGGATAAATCCCACTTGATCATGGCGTATAATCTTTTTGATTTACTGTTGGATTCATTTTGTTAGTATTTTGTTGAGGATTTTTTCTTCTGTGTTCATCAGGGATATTGACCTATAGTTTTCTCTTTTTATTGTGTCCTTGTCTTATTTTGGTATCAGGGTAATGTTGGCCAGGAAGAACGAACTTGGCAGAATTCCCTCCTCTTCAATATTTTTGGAATAGTTTGAGAAGAATTGAAATAAAAATGTGTAGAATTCAGCTGTGAAGCCACCTAGTTCTGGGGTTTTCTTTGTTGGGAGACATTTTATTATTACATAGTCATACACGTTACTCATTGTTGGTCCGTTTAGGATTTCCGTTTCTTCTTGATTCCATCTTGGTAGGTTGTACATGTCCAGGAATTTATCCGTTTCCTCTAGGTTTTCCAGTGTGTTGACATACAGTTGTTTAAAATAGTCTCTAATGATCCCTTGTATTTCTGTGGTATCAAATGTAATTCTCCTTCTCTGTTTCTAATTTTATGTATTTGGGATTTCTTTTTTTTTTTCTTAGTGTAGCTAATGGTTTGTCTACTTTAGTTATCTTTTCAAAAAACCAACATTTTTTTCTTCATCTTTTGTATTTGTTAGTTTCCATATTATTTGCTTCCTCTTTGATCTTTGTTATTTCTTTTCTTCTACCACTTTTGGATTTGATTTTTTCTTGCTCTTCTAGCTCATTGCAGTTCATTGTTAGGTTGTTTATTTTAAATCTGTTTTTTAAATGTAGGAGTTTATTGTTATAAACTTTCCTCTTAATACTGCTTTTGCTGTATACCATAGGCTTTGATATGTTGTGTTTCTGTTTTCAATTATTTCAAGAAATTTTTAAATTTCCTTCTTAATATCTTCATTGACCCATTGGCTATTCAAGGGCATATTGTTTAATTTCTATGTATTTATACAGTTTTGAAAGTTCTCCTTGTTGTTGATTTGTTTTTTGTTTGTTTATTAAACTTTACGTTCTAGGGTACATGTGCACAATGTACAGGTTTGTTACATATGTATACATGTGCCAAGTTGGTGTGCTGCACCCATTAACTCGTCATTTACATTAGGTATATCTCCTAATGCTATCCTTCCCCCCTCCCCTTACCCCACAACAGGCCCCGGTGTGTGATGTTCCTCTTCCTGTGTCCAAGTGATCTCACTGTTCATTTCCCACCTATGAGTGAGAACATGTGGTGTTTAGTTTTCTGTCCTTGTGATAGTTTGCTGAGAATGATGGTTTCAAGCTGCATCCATGTCCCTACAAAGGACATGAACTCATCCTTTTTTATGGCTGCGTAGTATGCCATGGTGTATATGTGCCACATTTTCTTAATCCAGTCTGTCATTGATGGACATTTGGGTTGGTTCCAAGTCTTTGCTATTGTGAATAGTGCCACAATAAACATACGTGTGCATGTGTCTTTATAGCAGCATGATTTATAATCCTTTGGGTATATACCCAGTAATGGGATTGCTGGGTCAAATGGTATTTCTAGTTCTAGATCCTTGAGGAATGGCCACACTGTTCCACAATGGTTGTACTAGTTGACAGTCCCACCAACAGTGTAAAAGTGTTCCTATTTCTCCACATCCTCTCCAGCACCTGTTGTTTCCTGACTTTTTAATGATCACCATTCTAACTGGTGTGAGATGGTATCTCATTGTGGTTTTGATTTGCATTTCTCTGATGGCGAGTGATTATGAGCATTTTTTCATGTGTCTATTAGCTGCATAAATGTCTTCTTTTGAGAAGTGTCTGTTCCTTGTTGCTGATTTATAGCTTTATTCTGTTACAGTCTGAGAATATCCTAGATGTTATCTCAATTTTAAAAAAATGTATTGAGACTTCTTTTGTAGCCTAGCATGTGGTTGATTCTAGAGAATGTTCTATGTGCTGAGGAGAAGAATGTGCATTTTGTATCTGTTGGATGAAATGTTCTGTAAATGTCTGTTAGGTCCATTTGGTCTACACTGTACTTTCAACTTGATATTTTGTTGTTTTTTCTGTCTAGATGATCTTCAGTGCTGACAGTGGGATTTTGAAGCCCCTACCTTTATTGTTGTGTTGGTGTCTCTCTCTATACATATATATATATATTTGAGATGGAGTTTTGCTCTTGTTGCCTAGGCTGGAGTGCAGAGGTGCAATCTCAACTCATTGCAACCTCTACCTCCTGAGTTCAAGTGATTCTCCTGCCTCAGCCTCCCAAGTAGCTGGGATTACAGGCATGTGCCACCATGCTGGGCTAATTTTTTTTGTTAGTAGAGAAAGGGTTTCACTATGTTGGCCAGGCTAGTCTTGAACTCCTGACCTCAGGTGATCCACCTGCCTCCACCCCCCAAAGTGCTAGTATTACTGGCATGAGGCACCGCGCCCTACCTCTCTCTCTATTTAGATCTACTAATATTTGCTTTATATATCTGGGTGCTTTGTTGTTGGGTACACATATACTCGTAATTGTTATATCCTCTTGCTATGTTGATCTCTCTATTACATAATTACCTTTTTGTCTCCTTTTACAGTTTTTGACTTAAATTGTGATTGGTCTGAAATAAATATAGCTACTCTTGCTCACTTTTGAGTTCCATTAATGTGGAACATGTTTTTCCATCCCTTCACATTTAGTCTATGTGTGTCTTCACAGCTGAAGTGAGTTTTTTGTAGACAGTATATAGTTGGTTTTTCTTCTTTTAAATCCACTCAGCCCGTCTATATCTTTTAATTGGGAAGCTTGGGGTTATTTTGCTATTGATATCACAGTCCAGACATTAAGATTTTCTCACTTAAGTTATTTGTACACAAATTAATATGAAGAGGAAGTAGAGATTTTCTTTTGTCCTTTTGAAGATAGTGATGGATTATTTTTTTGATTTCATGCAAGTGAGGGACTCACCATGCCTGTTGGAATTTTAGAATTTCTTTCCTGTTGTTAGGAAGAGCAATAATCTGTAATGGGTTCCTGGAATCATCCAGTGATGGTCTGAATATCTTAAAAGTTTTCTTTCATGTCTCATTTTCTATTTCTCCCCTAGTAGCCATGCACCCGGGGCAGGAGATGGCCTTACATTTCCTTGGTTTCTTGATGATTTCTTAGGTTTAGTGTTTGAAACAGTTCAGATTCTGGATAAAATCAGCCCTTCTGAGAAGTGTGTAAGTCAAACAAGGACATTCTGGTGGCGTTATACAGGTTTCCCATGCCCCATGAGTACAGGAATAGCTCTCTGGGGAAGGAGTATGGGCACAGGATTGCAGGAAGCCATTCTTGGATGGTCCCATCGTTCTACAGGAATTCTCATGCAGGGAGAAGAAGCATGCGGCGACTGAGCTGGTAGGGATCCTGCTGATAGTTTTGATCGTTATGATTTGCTCCTGAAAGGTGATGTGGGATGACGTGCAATATTTAGAATGCTGACATTCCTTGAAACAAAGATATAGAAAAAATCTTATAATTGCAGGGTGCCTTGTAGTTTTCAGCTGCTCTCATGTGGATCCTTTTTCGTCCTTCTGAAATGCTTTCCCAGGAGAGAGCATTGTTCTCTTTATATAGATGAAGAGCCTGGGTTTCAGATGGTTAGGAATTCATCGCAGGCATTGGAATCTTTGGTTTCCTGGAACATTTTTTATTCAAGTATAGACCACATGGCCTCTAAAGGCTGGTTCACTCTTTTTTTGTTTGTTTGTTTGTTTTTTGTTTTTTGAGATGGAGTCTTGCTCTGTCGCCCAGGCTAGAGTGCGGTGACCAGATCTCAGCTCACTGCAAGCTCCGTCTCCCAGGTTTATGCCATTCTCCTGCCTCAGCCTCTGGAGTAGCTTGGACTACAGGCGCCTACCACCTTGCCCGGCTAGTTTTTTGTATTTTTTTTAGTAGAGACCGAGTTTCACCGTGTTAGCCAGGATGATCTCAATTTCTTGACTTCGTGATCCGCCCGTCTCAGCCTCCCAAAGTGCTGGAATTACAGGCTTGAGACACCGCGCCTGGCTGGCTCACTCTTAACACCACGATTGGGGATCGATCCAGCCTCACCTCTGGGGTGTGTGGCAGGAACTCCACAGCCATCCTGGGTGCTCTGGGGTGGGGTGGCCGAGCTGTGGCAGCCCCTCCCAGCTGAGCGGCAAGGCTGGGGAAAGCTCATTCCATTCCCCTTGGTTCTAACCAGGTAGAGGCTTACACTGCACATTTCCTTAGCTAGGAACCTTTAGAACTTTACATTTAAAATCTAATCTGTGATCCGGGGGTAGATACATGGGTACTCACTGTACAATCCTACATTTTTTGTATATTTAAAATTTTTTTTTTTATGTGTGTCATGGACGACAAAAGAAATGCAACCGCTTTACAGCTTTTCTGTATAGCATCTTCCAGAATCAGGAGGCTGGCCAGGGTTTAGTTTCATCAGAAATCTGAATCTTTCTGGTCAAGAGACGGCATTATTAAATTCTTGGTTGTGTGGTTTCTGGGAAAGAAATATTCTAACTGAGTTCCAGAAATCACCTCTGTGTCGTTTCTACAGGAAAAGTGACCACTCTTAAAGCTTCGCTGTCACTAGCAAGAATGATTGTGATGGTTTCTAAGCGGTCTCCAGATAATCTTTAGTTCTTTTGTGCAGAGTGCTTTTATTCCAAGTGAAGTGCCCTTCTGTTTAATGGTGACCTCCAGTTACTACAGGGATTGCAGCCGCATTTGATGGACTTGAACCTGCTCATCTCTGGCTCCCCAGCTTCACCTCTGGGGTGGATGGCAGGAGCTCCACAGCCATCCTGAGTGCTCTGGGGTGGGAAGTCCCTAGTGGGAGTGGACGGTGCATGGCCGGGACGTTCCTGTCCCATGTTCCACACTGGTGTGTGCTCGTCTCTGCCTTGTTTCCTCCGTCCGTGCGTCTGTGGCCTGTTTTCTCCGTGCGTGTCGCAGTGACACATTTCCTCCGTTCCTGCGTCTCTGGCCTGTTTTCTCCGTGCGTGCCGCAGTGGCACATTTCCTCCGTTCGTGCATCTGTGGCCTGTTTTCTCCGTGCGTTCCTCTGTGGCGCGTTTCCTCCGTCCATGCGTCTGTGGCATTTCCTCCGTCCGTGTGTCAGTGGCGTTTCTTTCGTCCGTGCATCTGTGGCGTTTTCTCCATGTGTGCGTCTGTGGCGCTTTTCCTCCCTCCGTGCATCTGTGGTGCTTTTCTTCGCTCCGTGCGTCTGTGGTCTGTTTCCTCCGTCCATGCGTCTGTGGTATTTTCTCCGTCTGTGGATCTGTGGCGTTTCCTCTGTGAGTCTGGTACCTGTTTTCTCCGTCCACGCTGAAGGCCGTCGCTTCTCTCTAGTCACCACTTACTGATCGCTCCCTGTGTGCTGAGCCTGTGTCAGGTGTGTGACGTGTGTCACCTGTGTGGCAGGGGTTTGCGTGACACACAGGGACACACGCTTGGGGAGCCGCAGTGATGGGGTCATAGCCACGCAGCTCAGCCCTCGGTCTGAGGGACTTGGTGCCCACCCAGCTCTTCCCGAAGCAGCCTCAGGGCAGATCCCAGCTCTGCTTTCTCTCCTGGAGGCACCTCATGGAGTAAATTAAGCAAATCTAAAGTAGGAAACAGTTGTGAAATGAGACCTGGTTTCAGGTGTGTGTGGTCATTTCTCTTTACATGCTTACTTCATATACCCCAAATAATATACTTTTCCACCTGGAATAGCAATTAATTACCAACCATTACTGGTACAAAATTCCATGAAGGATTTTTGAGGAGGGCATAGGCTCAAAACCGTGTTTTATTTTCACAGCTGTGATTTGCATGATAAAACTGTCAGGACTGTGACTTTCTTTTGTTATCTTATTTTTATTTTTAGACCCTTGAGAGGAAGTTATTTAGTGATTACTTATAATTGTGAAAATAATCTAATGATTAGACAATCTCATTAGAACAAGTATTATATTTTCTGTTCCTTATGTAAATGAAATCATCTTAATCCAGGCCGATGTTGGCAGGAATGGTCACATTTAAAATGGTAAGATGTTTATGTGATGTGTAGACCTCCCCCATATCGTCTCTGGAACATTCCAGAACTTCCATCTCAATTCTCACTTGTTGACACCCTACCCTGTTTTGTGATTATTCTTGTTTGCATCAGAATTTTGAATCCACATACCTGAGATGATACTTATGTATGCATGTGCACATGCATGTGTGTGCATGTGTGTACGCGTGTGTATGTGTGTGTACGTGTGTCCATGTGCACGTGTATATGCATGTGTGTGCGCATGTGTATGTGTGTATATGTCTGTGTGTATGCGTGTGTACGTGTATGTGATGTATGTGCATATGTGTGCATGTATGTGTACCTATGCACACATGTGTACACGAGCATGCACGTGTGCACGTGCATACACGTGTATGTGTGTGCATATATGTACACGTGTGTACATGTGTAGGTATGTGTATGCATGTGTATGCATGTGTGGGCGCACAGACATACCTTTCCCTTTCATACAAGCTGTTTTGAGTATTGCTGTTAGGCAGTGATAACTTTCCGTTTCCTCAGTCAGAAAATGGGTAGCTCATCATTAATAAAGATGAGCATTCAATATCAGGAATCCCTAAAGACAATTGAAATTGTCATATTAAATAAATAAATTCCAAAACAAAGATAGTGTTCTGTACTATGTGTTCACACTGAATTTTCTTATAAAAATTGGTGTGAATGTTTCCCACTTATTGGAAATCACATGACTAGTTTAAGCCAAAACGTGGAATATTAATTCTGTCTTCAGATCACTTTTGCGTATTTATGATTGATCTGTTCTGCTGTTCTGGAAGCTCTGAAAGCCACTCTGACTTACCCTAGCTGGTGCCACGTTGTGAGAATCCAGGGAAACGAGGTGTCTGCCAGTTTCAGTATTTTAGATCTCAAGCTGCCTCTTTTCTGATCATAAACCAGCCTTCAAGACAGACACAGTGTGACTTGCAGTGGATTATATCAGTTTTATTTTCTGTGGCTGAATCGTCACTCTACATTGTGAATTAATGTTATTTTTCAGATCGTCTTCATAACACAGGGAGGTTCTCCAGTGTTGAGTGCAGCTTCAGTGAAAGCACTAACACTGTTACTACGGACTTCAACAGACTTGTTTTCTGAGGTGATAACCCTGGAGTCAGGCATTCAGTGTCCGTCCATCACTTCACTTGGTTCCGAGTTCTCAGTCCCCTCCCGCTCTCCTCCCCCTGCACCCTTACATCCGTCTTACCTTCTTTTTGACTCATAGGCCCTCCGCAGATGGTGTGTTGGGGGCAGGTGTCTGCTGTGAATCTTCCATAACCTTGGGAGAGAACTTTTTCTTTGGAGCAATACCCCTCTCAATAAACTTTCAGTAGCCCGAGTATCATCTGTCGTGTGAACTATTTGTGGAAAGTGTTCAGCATTTTTCCTTGGATTTTGGCCGATCTTTCTCCACCTGCCAGTTTCTTTTCAGTTTGCCGTGTCTGTACCCTCACCAACCCCGTTCCAGCCCTGGTTCCGTGTGAAGTAATTGAAGCAGAGCTCTGTAGATGAGAGAGTGTGTGTTGCCCCCCGAGTTCCCTTCCTGGCCTCTGAGTGTGGGTTGTGTTTTGTTCCGAGGGACGACTCTGAGGCTCCTGGCCCCTGTTTTGGAGCACCCCACACCAAAGTGGGTGTAAAATGAAAACTGGGTTTATGCTGTATTATTATAATTCATAGAGCAGATGATAAAAATGCTTGAATCTGAACAGCAGCTGAAAATGAGGACATGGTACCAGTTTGGATGTTGGACGACCTTCTTGAAAAAACTCATCATACTTTAGAAACCGCGCATGTACTGTTTTCTATTTCATACTTAGAATCTATACAGTGTGTGTTGTATGAATGTGTTGTGTGAGTGTGTTGTGTTGTATGTGAGTTGCATGGGTTGTATGTGTGTTGTATGTGCATATTGTGTTGAGTTGCATTTATTGTATATTTGAGTGTTGTGTGTTGTATGAGTGTGTTGTACATGTATTTGTGAGCTGTATGTTTTGTATGTTGTATGAATGTTATGTGTTATGTGTATGTGTATGCTGTATATGAGTTGCATGTATTGTGTGTATGTTGTGTGAGTGTTGTGTGTTGTATGAGTGTGTTGTACGTGTGTTTGTGAGTTGCACGTGTTGTGTGTTGTATAAGTGTTGTGTGTTGTGAGTGCATGTTTTGTTGTGCGTGAGTTGCATTTCTTGTATGTGTTGTATGAGTGTATTGTATGTGTATGTTGTGTTGTGGGTACTTGAATGTTGCGTTGAGTTGCGTGTGTTGTGTGTGCTGTAGGAGAATGTTGTGTTGAACGTGAGTTGCATGTGTTGTACGTGAGCTGTATGAGTCGGTTGTATGTGTATGTGGTGAGTTGCATATATTGTGTGTATGTTGTGTGAGTGTTGTGTATGCATGTTGTGTTGTGAGTTGCGTGTGTTGTGTGCTATATGAGTGTTGTGTGTCGTATGAGTGTGTTGTATGTGCATGTTGTATGTGAGTTGTGTGTTGTGTGTGCTGTATGAGTGCATAGTACGTGCGTGTTGTGTTGTATGTGAGTTACGTGTGCTGTATGTGTGTATGAGTGTGTTGTACGTACATGTTGTGTTGTGAGTTGCATGTATTGGTTATGTGTTGCCTGAGTGTTATAAATGCATATTGTGTTGTGAGTTGCATGTATTGGGTATGTGTTGTATAGGTTGTGTGTGTTTGTGTGCATCGTGTGTTGTCAGTGTTGTATAAACGCATTGTACATGTGTGTTGTGTTGTTTGTGAGTTGCATGTTGTCAGTGTGTGCCGTGTGAGAGGCGGGGCATCCACATGACTGCTCCTCAGAGAGTCCTGCCTTGCAGCCCCTTCCGAGCTTGTATCCTCTGGAGCAGCCTAGAAGCAGCAGCATGTTTGTCTCTGCCCCTCCCCAGGAGGCCTCAGCCAGGTCCTGCGCTCAGCCCGCCACTGGGTGGCCTCTCTTGTGTCTCTTGTCTCTCTCATCGTCCTCTTGCGCCTCCTCCTTCTTGGGACCTGCATCCTTCCTCTGTGCTCCCTGGCAAGCCACACCTGGGACTTGGGAGTTCAGGCTCTCCCCGAAGCCGTTTGCCCCTTTCTGAAGAGCGCCCCCCTTGACTGTCCGTGAGCAGCTGGAGTGGATTGCAGGGAAGGGAGGTGGGTGTTCCTGTAGAGACGTTGGGGTCTTACCTGGGGCGAACGGACCTGCGCTGGGCAGGCCGCCCTCCTGAGGAAGGGGATGGGGCGGGAGGAGCCCAGCTCCGGCCCTCCATCCCTCTATCCCAATCTGTTGTGAGGGAGGGCGAGGTCCTAGGTGATTTCTATGCAGATCTTCAATTATCCAGGCTGTGAATCAAATACTTCTGTTTTTAAGATCAGAGGAAATCTCCTTTTGTTTGACTGCTTTTTATTTTATTTTATTTTATTTTATTTTATTTTATTTTATTTTGTTTTATTTTACTTTTTTTGAGAAGGTGTTGCCCAGGCTGCAGTGCGGTGGCGTGATCTCGGCTCACTGCAATCTCCACCTCCCGGGTTCAAGCGATTCTCCTGCCTCAGCCTCCTAAGTAGCTGGGATTACAGGTGCCCGCCACCACATCCGGGTAATTTTTGCATTTTTAGTAGAGATGGGGTTTCACCATGTTGGCCAGGCTGGTCTCGAACTCCTGGCATCAAGTTATCCACCCACCTCAGCCTTCCAAGGGGTTGGGATTACAGGCGTGAGCCACCGCGCCTGGTCCGTCTGCCTCTTAGTTAGAACCTGTATATTTAATGTTTTAAATTTCACTTTTCCGGGTCAGAACGAAAAAGAATAGTGTTTCTTTTTCGTAGTGTTGCTATGAATGTCCTTTACGATTAGGAGACTGGGCTGGCTGCCCACTGGAGAGTGGCATCACTGGGTCATGGTCACCGTCTGCCCCAGCAGGGTCCAGAGTGTTTAGAGTCTTTCCTGGGCATAGACACCCTTTTGTCTGACGTTCAGATAAAACCAATCACCATATTCAGTTAATCAAAGAGGTCAGAGCTGGGAACGGTTAGTGCACATCCACCTCTCCCGAGAATGTTCACGCCTCTTCCACGCGGGGCTAGGCTGCTGCTGAGCGTGGTTCTACTGGCTGTGGGTGTGGCCTCTTTCCTCCACCACAGCCATCGCAGGCCTGCCACAGTTTTGATTCTTCTAGAAGAGAATCGGCAACACAAGAGAAACAAGATATGTTAGATTTGAAACCTTTAAAAATGATTTCCTGAAACATAGCGTATATTTTTTGCCCATACCTAATTTGATAGCAATTTAGAAAAGATTAAAATGAAAAAAAATTTTCTCCTCTATTAAATCTTTGAAAGGCATCCAACTTAGTTTTCATACAATTATTGTCTCTTTGGAGTCATACCTTATTGGTTTCAGTGATGTGTAACAAGTGCACCGGCATACACAGATTTAGGAGCAAACAGCTGCTTCATGATTATAGTTCAGCTCGCGGGGCGCAGTTGTGGGGGTGCAGCCTGCGCCTGCCTGTGCGCCAATAGGGCTGGTCACTTTGAGCATCTGGGAGTGTCTGGGTAAGTGAGGTCTGGGCAAGGCAGCATCCACACACCTGCGTAGTTCTCACTTTGTCCACGTTATCCCGCAATGCCACAAAATTATCAAGTAAGTGTTCTCCAAGCGCATGTTCAGTTAGTGTTTGGAAAGTGCATAGGTAGCTCATACAGCACCTTCAGGAGGAGCTAGGAGCCCAGGAATGAGAGCAGGTGTGAGGCCTGTACTCTCTTTGCATAGATAAAATATGCATGTGCATATCTGAGGCCAGAAAGTTAGATTGGGGCCAGAATGTGGAAGTCCTTACCTGTGGGATACTAGGGAGCCACTGAGGGTTTCGGAGAGAATCGCCTCTGATGTGCGGCATGCCGTGGAGCCGGGGGGACAGAGCAGACTCATGCAGGGCACTTGCCGTGGGGAGAGGAGGAGAGAAGGCAGCCAGTGAGCTGAGCGATTTGGTGCCTGGGTCAGGAGGGGAAGAGGGAGTGCAGGAAGGCGGAAGAAGCTGCGAGTCTGCACCCCGAGGTCGGCGTTGCGCTTTGCCAGAAATCAGGAGAAGCAAATGTGGACCTGACTCGGAGATACTTACAGACACCAGTGCAAGCTGCGAGTTTGGAAATACAGGAGGAGGCTTGGGGAAAATCTGGAGCAGGGTGCATTTGGGAGCCTCTTAGGTAGAAGTGCAGGTCAAGTAGCCAGAGTGTGAGGCGTGCATGTCTGGAGAGAGGAGGCCAAAGGAAAGCCCACATTTGGAAATGGAGGAAGTGTTGGGAGACCCAGAAAAGGTCCTGCTGAGTCCAGAGAAGAGCTGGATGGCGCAGTTCACTAAAGCCCAGAGCCGAGAGTTTCCAGGAGAAAGTCTCAAGCGTTGCTGAAAACCAGGGGGCAGGACTCCAGTTGGAGCCTGCGAGGGGAGCATGGGAGCCCTGATCCCTGAGAGCAGCCAGAGCCTGGGGTTCTCGCGGAAGTGGGTGGGAAGTGCAGGTAGCAGGTGGAGATGGTTCTTCAAGGCCTGGTGCTTCACACGGGCAGCCAGCCGTGGACCAAGACACAGCTGGAGAGGGACCTGAACCCAGAGCGTCTCCAGGTGAAGCAGGGAGCCGGGAAGGGCAAAGGTATCCGGAAGAAAGCGGGCAGGCATGGAGCCAGGTCCCCAGGGAGGCTGCAGTCTTCTTTCTCTGTTCATGGACTGGTTGTTGGCTATTTTGAGTTCTCAAAGTCATCCACTCAGTGCGGTCCAGAGAAAGTTCCCAGGGGTCTCAAGGCCGGAGCAGGCCTTGTACTTTTCGGAACACGGTGTGTGTTGACTCAGGGTTACCGTCAATGGCTAATTCTAGCGTGTCTTTTGTTGAAGTCTGCAGAAGAGCCTCAACCGGCACCAGCTTTTGAAGAACTTATAAAACTTGTGTTCTAATTCTGGTATTTTTGCCTGAAATGCCTCGTATATTTTTGGCTAGGTGTTCTTAGCCCTTGTGTTACGGCATTTGGAGCTCTGTATTTTTGTGATGTGCTAGCTGTGAGGATGTTTAAAATTAGATTCCTAGAAATCAGGTTATAGGAGCTCTCGGCCACGCTTCGTGGGTTATGTTTTGACCCCTCATAGTGGATCCCGTTGCGGTGGCTCTTCTTAGTATTTATGGAACACCTGACTCGTGATGCTAGGAGAATGTGATTTGTTTTCTTTGTAAGTCTAAAGTCTAATGACCTTGTAGAGTCTTTATACCCATCTCTTATAAATCAGCTTTAATATACTTGAAAATATCCTCATTGTGCCCTTGAAAAGCAGGTGCACATTTTTAAAGTCATCCTTTTAAAATCCGTTTCTGCAGCCTGTGCCCTTTGTCTGTTTTGTTTCCTTCACTGCAACATCATGAAACAGGGACAAGGGCTAGAATCTCTGTTTCATACACAGAGCTGAACTGTGCTGAGTGACCTGCTATGCTGACGTCTGTTTCTGTCATGAGAGGGAACCCAGGCCTCTTGACTTTTCCTTTTGTATATTTTCAAAAAGAATATTTTTTCCTCTCTTGAGTCCATTCCATTGTGGGATTCTCTCCTAAGACTGTTTCTTTGCCTTCCATTTTGACAAATATGATTTAGTTTCCGAGATGATGAAGGGGCAGTGAAAAGGCCTGGGAAAGAGAAAGCAGGAAGAGAAGGAATTATCTCATGATTTTAGTCAGAAGGAAATCACTCAGACAGAAACGCTATTACAAGTGGGTCAGATCCCAGGAAGTGGGATTGAATAAGTGACATGGTATCGCACAACTCTGTTTTACATTCTTGCTGTTGCCAGGGGTAACGAAAAGAACGAGTATATTCATTCCGAGGTCAAATATATATCTTTGCTGACTCTGACTATAATTAGCAGAATTCGTTCAGTTCCAGTTTGAGAAAACCTTTACAGAAGAGGGTCTTCGTGCACGTGTGCCTATTTCTATTTATATGTTCACGCGTATTGGAGTATAAATGTGTGTGTGCTGCGTGTGAGACCTCATTATTTGAAACAAGAAATGTGCAGTAGAGCTTATATATTTCGAGAAGGTACATTTGGGGGATAAATCACTTTGTTTAGAATTGAATAATGGGGTCTTTGAGGGGTATATATATATGTATGTGTGTTTGCATTTATGTGTATGAAAGTGTGTATTGCATGTATATGTGTTGTGCATGTATGTGTGCCTTTGTGTGTAATGTACCTGTGCATGCATGTGTATATGTGTGCATGTGTATGTGTTGCATGTATGTGTGTGCATGTGTTACATGTTTAGGCACGACTGCCCATATGTGCAAGTAGGCATGCATGGATGCTCGTGTGTGTATAGTTATACATGTATATTTGTGCATGTTATGCCTACGTATTTACATATGTATGTGTGTCAGAATTTGTATGTATATGCATATGTGTTTGAGTGTTGTGCGTATGCTTGTGTGTGTTTGAGTGTTGTGTGTATGTGTATGCATGTGTTATGTGTTGGTATTATGTGATTATGTGAATGTGTGTGCATGTGTGAATGTATGTATTGCATGTAGGTGTGCGGTGCATGTGTATTGTGTGTCAGATATGTGTCTGTGCATGCGTGCATGTGCACATTTGATTTGTGGGTCCTCTCTGGGAGGGGCATGTTCCTGGAGACAGTGCATGGGATCCTCCGCTGTCCTCTCAGGGAGAGAGACATTGTGAAAGTTCGAGCCATTAGGTAAACATGCCTGATGTTCTATAAAATATATATTTATACCCCTGGGATTAAATATATGTTAAATGGGTGCAAAGGTGTTATACTGCATTAAAAGTCATGTTAGTACTTCCTGGTTAAAGGGTTTGTGAATGATTTCCTGTACATGGGACATAATACACCACACAGAATTACAGCGGGTCAATGGTATTTTCCAGGAGGTCTGGCTTATGATTGGTATTTCTAGTTGTAGACATGCAGGCTGAGCTTTGCTGGACTTAGAGGAGGGTCATTGGCTCTGCCCACTGAATGATACCAGCCTCTGGTATCCTTGTTCTTCCTTGTTCTGTCGGCTTTATCCAGAGCTGGGACAGCTGCTCTCAGACGCATTTTACTTTTCTCTCCTTAAAAATCTGCAGCATTTGTTAGCAGTCCAGTAGCAGACCGAGTGGCAGGTCCAGGGGCAGGTCCAGGGGCAGGTCCAGCGTCAGGTCCAGAATCAGGTCCAGCGGCAGGTCCAGCATCAGGTCCAGGGACAGGTCCAGCGGCAGGTCCAGCGTCAGGTCCAGGGGCAGGTCCAGCGGCAGGTCCAGTGTCAGGTCCAGTGTCAGGTCCAGCGGCAGGTCCAGCCAACTTTCCACATGGCCCATGTGAAAATGTACCCTCTCCCTTCCATTTTTTAAAGCAGTAGTTATTAGTAGAGCCTACTGCCATTTCTCCTTGACGTCCTCATAGTGGATGGTAAGCATTTGCTTTATTAAAGCGAAGTTCCATGCTCTTTGTGCTAAGTCTCCTCTGCCTTTCTGTGAGAGGCTAGAATTGGGATCGACCCTCAACTGTGCCAGAGCCTTGGTACCTGTCTCAGTTCTGGACTCTACTCTGTGCTTGTTGCCTTCCATCCACCGACAGCCGTCTGTCTTCCTGTCCCTCCTTCAACACGGAGTCCAGCAGTGTGCACACAGGTGAGTGTGTGTGAATGCTGGTTTTATAGGATCTTATCGGGATCTTAGTCATCTTTTCACTAGGAAACCAGACACTGCAAAGGACTTACAGAAAAGCCCAAAGAAGCCGTATCAATAGAATCATAGAGACAGAATTCTATAACCATAGGAAATGGCATTGATTATCATGAAATGTGCATTTATGTGAGGCATAGTAAAACATCACATTTCTTACTGGGTAAGAGCTTGGAAAAGAGATTATGAAAGTAATACTGACTCTACTCTTGTATCGTGGAACATGGTAAAATGATGCAAGATATTGTATTGCATAGAATGGAACAAACAGAATAGAATTATATAGAGTAGTGCAGAATAGAACAAATAGTATAATGTTATATAGGGTAACATAGAATAGAAGAAACAGTGTAACATTATGTAGTATAGTATACAATAGGACAAATAGTATTACATGGTCTAGAATAGAACAAGTGGGATAGTATTGTAGAGTATACAGTTGAACTAATGACGTAGTATTGCATAGCATAATACAGTCTAGATTAGAACACACAGCACAGTATTAATATTACATAGTATGGTGTGGAATAGTAGAGTCGCATGGCACAGAACTGAGAGGATAGTGCTCTGTAGCACTGATGCAGGAGTTTTGCTCTTTAGCTCAGCTGGGTCCAGGTTCTTGTCTCATGACCGGGAAGAAACAGGCACGGGGGCATTGAAGAGTGAGTGCAGTGGAACTTATTAAGCTAAAAGTTAAGCTCTCAGCGAAAAGAGGGGTCCTGAGAGCAGGTTGCTGATCGCCCCCTTCCCAGTTGACTACAAGGGCTTTTATATAGAAGCTGATGGGGCTGGGCTCCTTGTCTAAGGAGCAAATTTCTGGTGGCTCCACCCCATTCCCCCGTGTGCATGGGGACCCTTAGTCTGCTGAGCATGTTTAGGCGAGACCCCCGTGCAAGTCCCCATATCTGCACAAAACATGGGCTGGAGGCTCTCTGGGACCCTTCCCTTACTATCTGCCTAAAGCAAGCTGGCTAACTGCTTTCCGTATAGAAGAAAGTAGAATAGAATAGAACAGATAGTACAGTATTTTATAGTATAGAATGAAGCTGTAGTATTGTATCGTAGAGAATGGAATAGTATAGAATAGAACAAACAGATCGTACTAGTGTATTATAGAATAGTAGCCTCGCGCAGCACGGAGCAGTGTTGTGCTCCCTATGTACAGAGCGTAACCACCAGGAGAGCGTTCTTCAGTGGGGCGTCACTGGCCCTTCATATTTCCTTGGTTCTGCGGAAATGAGGAGAGGGAATTAAGAGAGGGGGAGGAGGTTGGCTTTCTTACTTTTAAGGCGCTCATTACTTCTTGGGGATCATTTGATGCTCCGCTTTGGTAGTATTCTGTGAAGCAGTCTCTGTACTCTGTGTGGGGTGAAATGTGGGGCAGTCTGTGGACTCTGTAGGGTGAAATGTGAAGCAGTCCGTGGACTCTGTAGGGTGAAATGTGAAGAAGTCTGTGGACTCTGTGGGTGAAATGTGGAGCAATCTGTGGACTCTGTGTAAGGTGAAACATGAAGCAGTTGAGAAAGGATGAAGTTAGAAGTAGCTCAGCAGAGATGCACCAACTCTTACCTGGGAGACTGTGGAGCAGTCTGTGGACTCTGTGTAGGGTGAAATGAGGTGTTTTATGTAAATAGTTGTCTCATACCTGGCACATGGCAGAGCCTCCGTGGATCTTGCCGTCATGAACCCTCTGATAACTTCTCTACAGTGCCCTCCACACTATGAATACCATACGTTGTGGGAAGTCCCGGCCTTTTCAAAGGCTTGGTTTCATTTTCACAAAATTGGAATGCCCTGCATATTTGGAATGGCCAGATCATCCTGCACTTTTGACTTCACCTGTCCAGCTGGGTACACCTCCCTGCGTGCTGCCAAGGTTTACGGTGGAATTCCCTGATGCCACTATCCTCACTGCCTGCACCTGAATCTGCTGTGGGGTCATTTCCTTATTGGACTTGTCTGGGGACCTCCTGAGGGGTGGATGGGTCAGGACTGGGTTATCTGGGGAAGGTGTTCACAGCATTCCTGTTTGCAGTCTGTGTCCCTGTTGGAAGAGATGCTCTTAGCACATCCGTTAATCCAGACGTGATTAGCAAGGGGTGTCTCTCCCAGGTAAGAGTTGGTGCATCTCTGCTGAGCTACTTCTGACTTCATCCTTTGTCAAGTCTGTTACAAAGAGAACTTTGGTTTCTCAAGGTTTAAGAATTAATGTCAAAGAGCAATTTAGTGTTCTTTTTGAGTCGCCAGCCTTGCTGTGGACGATTCGTGAGTCCTTGCTGGTCAGGGCCACAGCACAATCGGTGGGCCGTCTGTTCCCCACCCTGGTGGATACTTTCTCACCCAAAGAAATGTATTCTGTTAACATGCCTCAATTAGAATATTTTCCTAGGAGACAGAGTTATGGCTCTTGTTTTAATTTGTAATAGATGATTACTGTAGCAGGGTCAAGGTTGAGACTTGCAGTGTAGCTCATGGAAAACATTGATTAGAAACACCCAAAATATATCACCAGCTTTGTTGCTGCAGCTCCAAGGGACTAGGAATGCATATATATATTTTTCTTTTGTTATTATTGATTATTTTTATTTTTGAGACAGAGTCTTGCTCTGTCACCCAGGCTGGATTGCAGTGGCATAATCTCAGCTCACTGTAACCTCTGCTTCCAGGGTTCAAGAGAATCTTGTGTCTCAGCCTCCCGAGTAGCTGGGATTACAAGTGCCTGCCACCATGCCCAGCTAACTTTTGTATTTTTAGTAGAGACAGGGGTCTCACCGTGTTGGCCAGGCTGGTCTTGAACTCCTGACCTCAAGTGATCTGCCAACCTTGGCCTCCCAAAGTGCTGGCATTGCACACATGAGCCACTGTGCCTGGCCGCCATGACCATTTTAAATGTGGCACTGAATATCTGCCCTTTTTTTTTTTTTTTTAAGAGGTGCAGATGTCACCCCTCACACCTCTATTCTGGGGCTGGCCTGGGCTGGCCAGCAGGGTTCCCAGGCTCGAGGCCATGTCTGAAGTGTTGTTGGACAATGTGGATCTGTGACCCTTGGTCTTTGGGGACGTGGGGCACCCCAAGACACCCACAGTCTTGTGAGGGTTTACGGCTCCGTGTGTGGCTGCTGTGAGGCAGCTTTGGGCGGGGAGGAAGGAGAGCAGAGCCCATCTGTCCTGGTGCGGAAAATGCCCAAGAAAGTAAAGAAATGGTACAAAAAAATCATCATCTGCCCTGGTGCCATTTCTGTTAAAAAAAGAAAAGAAAAATTCACTCTGAATGTGGTTCTGTGCATGAGGAGGATAGAAAATACCTGGAAAGATGCACAAAGTGTTCTTAAGGGGTCAGCGCCGGGAAGTGGGATGGGAGGCTTGGGAGTGTGTGGAAAGGAGGATGCGACATATTTTATTCTAGTCTATTTGGTAGAGCGAGTGAGGAAAGTGAAGTTTGAGTGATCCCAGCAGCTCGGCCTGGCCATGGGTAGATCCCAGCGTGTCCCGCCTCCCGCCTCCAGCTGCAGCTCTATTTCTCAGTCACAGATGAGACAGGTGGCCTGAGGCTGTGGGCGGAGGAGGGGCAACTGAGTGTCCAGGCTGCTCTTGGGCCAGCGTGAGGGAAGGGGCGGAGGAGAGCTGGGAGGGTGCACAGTTCGTCCCCCTCCCCTGCCCTGGGACTGAGGTGAGCCCAGGCTGCTGTCAGGATGGAGGAAGATGCCCTCAGGACGGAGGAAGAGGCCGGTGGAGTTTGGTCAGCAGCCAGTGTGGTCTTTCCCACAGGGGATACGCAGTGCACCAACTCGCAGGAAAAAACTCTGCTTTAGTTTTTAAATTTTGCTCATTCTGTTTATCGTGCTGGTCATGGTAAGATCTGGATATTGTTGGTAGGAATCAGTGTCAATTGCATACAGTTGACTCTTGTCCAACACAAGCTTGAGCTTTGCGGGTCAACTTATAGGTGGATTTTTTCAACCAAACTCAGGGAGAAAATACAGTGTTCTGCTACGTGAAACTCATGTCGGAGGGCTGATTCTTTGTACACGCAGAAAATACAGTGTTCCTGCCATGTGAAACGCTTGTCGGAGGGCCGAGTCTTTGTACACGCAGGTTCAGCAGGTCCACCTGTGCGGTTTGAATGTGCTTGGATTTGGTGTCCATGGGGTCCTGGAACCGACTTTCTGAGTCCAGCGAGGTTGGCCCCGGGATCGACTCCTTGAGGACAGCGAGGCTGGCCCCGGGACCGGCTCCCTGAGGACAGCGAGGCTGTTTCTAGTAGCAGGTGGTTTATTTTGTGTTTTCCCCCTGGTTCCACACCCCGTTCTCAGAGACACGGCTGTCACAGGGGGACGAGCTGGGGCAGGGGAAGAGTGGAGGGCACCTGGTAGAAGTGGCCATGGGCTCTCTTAGGAACGATAACGATGGCACCTACCGTAGACGAAGATGTTGTTGGTCTGCACTCTTCTCGTGTTGGTCTGGGGCATGCAGTGGCCGTGGGCTGGTGTGATCCACAGCCCCGGTGTGGGGCATGCAGTTGCTTTGGGCTGGTGTGGTCCACAGCTCCGGGGTCCGTGGTCCCTGACCCTGAAATCCCATCCGGTGCTGTGTCACCTTGGGCAAACTGTCTCCTGAGGGGAAGGGAACAGGGAACAGCCCTCCCCGCATGGCCTCCCCAGCACCACCCACTCCTAGGACCTCCAGTGTTGAACCTGCTGGGGGTTCCTTTCTCCTGGGGGGACCTTGTCCCAACAAGAGGACTCCACGGGCTGCAGGAGGTGTCGAGCTATTTTCTCTCCTGGAACTGGGTTGCTGGTAGCTCCCAGATGCAGGAGGAAAGGCTCAGAAGTGCCTTCATAATAAGGAGTTGTTGACGTGAACTTTGGACAGCAAACACTGCTTACATTTCCTTTTCCGTTTTGATGCGTTAATGGTGTGTGGCAACACCGTGACACACGGGGATGCGGGTGATAGGTGACCCCCCCCCGCAAGGGGGCCGTGCACCTGTTTGATAATAAGAAGGCATGCTTCTCTTACTGCAAATAAAACTTTTAATGGCTTTTCTGCCAGAAAGACCCTGTCCTTTATGCAGGATACATAGAGGATCATTTGGCAAAGGATTGGGGATTTGGGGTTAAACTAAAAACAAATTAATTTCATTTTATAGCACTCTGAACCCATTTGAGTTCATTATTCATTGAGAATTTGAATAGCACACACTGTTCTGACTTCCAATTTCCCCCTAATGAACAGCATTTGCTGTAACATGACAAAACCCTGAGTCTTAGAGTTACTGGGTAATGTGGAAAAAGTCAAAGTTGGTTCTCTGTTGTTTTGCTTTAAGGAAATGATATTATTTTGCAGCCACTTAGTTTTCTCCTTTCCAATAAGAAAAATTGCTTTCTTACTACCTGACAATTCGTGAAGGTCAAGGGGACACAGGCTACAGTGCATTAAAAGCCACCATCAAACGTGGACGTGGACCGAGTTTTCCCCTGTTCTCTCCCACCATCAAATGTGGAGGTGGACTCAGTTTCCCCCTGGTCTCGCCCATCATCAAATGTGGACGTTGACCCAGTTTCCCCGTGTTCTCGCCCATCATCAAATGTGGACGTGGATCCAGCTTCCTCCTGTTCTGGCTAACCATCAAATGTGGACTTGGACACACTTTCCCTCTGTTCTTGCCCACCATCAAATGTGGACACGGATTCAGTTTCCCTCTGTTCTTGCCCACCATCAAATAGAGATGTGGACCTAGTTACCTTCTGTTCTCACCCACCATCAAATGTGGATGTGGACCCAATTTCCTTCTGTTCTCGCCCACCATCAAATGTGGACATGGACTCAGTTTCCCTCTGTTCGTGCCTACCTTGCCACCATGGCTCGTTTCACAATCACTCAGGAAAGGAAGAAACATTATTTTTAATAGGCATGAAGGCAGTTGTTCTTAACCTAAGGAGCAGGACATAATTCCAGCAATGGAAATGACCAGCTGAGTGGGTCTGTGTGAGGTTTGGAAGAAAAAAAGGATTTTACCTTTCCCCCTCTGTGTGTGCCCACCTTCCCCAGTTGAGAGTCACAGATTTAATTACTTTAATTTTGAGCTTAAAATAATTTGACAGCCTAACAAAAACTACTACAGTCCTATAAAATTCTGCTGTGTGTTTGGTTTTTCAGTTGTTTTCTGAATATGGTAAATGAATACATTATGAGTTGTTATTTTAGTAATTGCTGTAAAAATTAATGTTTGTTATAACCAAGTGTTATAAAGTTAATTTAGCACCAAAGTAAAGCTAAAGCTGCATTGATTTCCCACTGTACTTGTGCATAACAACGGCTCCATGAGGCAGGCGCTGTGACCCTGCAGTCTGGGGGGAGCAGGTGCCACCTGGCTGGTGCAGTCGCTGCCTGTCTCCTCTTGCTGCCAGGCAGCTTTGCAGTTTCCAGGCTATGCGGGAGTTGAGGCGGGTGGTCAGTAAGAGACGGTGGGGAGTTGGGTGGTGCAGGTTGGCGTGGGGTGGAAGGAGGCGTGGAGAGCCTGGGGAAGGCTGGACAGCAGCTCCGGTACCTGCACAGGGGGGCAGGGTGAGGCGGCACCGGGCAGTGGGTAGCTTCTGGAAACAGCCCTTGAGGTTTTTATAGACGAGTCTGTCTTCAGCTCTGCACCCCTTTCCTGCTGAGTCCGGGTGGAGGGTGGAGGCGTCGAGCGCTTGTTTCTCCAGGTGAGGGCCCGTCGGACACAGCCAGTGTTTCCTGGAGTCCCCTCACCTGGGAACGTGCCCTTGCTCTTTTCAGAACAAAACAAATCTTAGTTAAACTTGACACATCACCTTTCCAGAAGGTGTTGAAGTCTGTATGCCTGTTAAGTCACCTAACTTTAAAGAGTAATGATACAATATGCTTCTTTTTAGGGGAGAAAACCTAGCTGATTTAAAAGATAAAATCAGAGGTTGGGGTCGCAGCATTTTGGAGGAGACTTGGTTTATGCAGGATACATAGAGGATCATTTGGCAAAGTATTGGGGATCCCTAGTGGGCAGCAGTGTTTCCTCAACTGTTGTGTTTGCTCTATTATTACATTACAGAGGTGACACTTCAAACATAGGGAAATGGAAGACAAAACAGCCCCCCCCCCCATTCAGAGGTAAACGTTATCAACATATTCATGCACTTCCTTCTGCTGTTTTTGCTCTTCACTTTTTATTTTAAGACCGCATTCGTAGGATGGATATATAATTGTTTATGGTGACTTTAAAAGCACCTTTCTTGCTAAAAAGAGTATTTTTTCAGTCTAGAAAATTTAGACAACATGTTTTGTTTAAAAATTAATTATAATACCACCATGAAGTCATCAATGTTTTTATATATTTTCTTGGTCTCTTTATGGACTTAATATATACAATTTAACAAATTGGAAATAACGTAATTTTATGCATAAAATGTTTCTTGGCTTTAGAGATGGAGCAGAGAGGAGGCACAGGGCTTCCCGCTGGCTGAGGTCCTCCCAGGGTGTGACCAGCAGCCTCCCAAGTTTAGGGTCTGCACGGAGTAAGATTTTGAAATTGCCTTACACCACAAGCCCTGCAGCCATGCGCCCCTTTGATAAGGGGGTGTACTCTGATAGATCTTTCAAGACAAGTGTGTGCTGGATCTGAGGCTATTTCAGCTGCTTCTGGAGACGGCAGCTCTGGGACGTTTGTGCCAGCTCTCCCTCAAGACCCCACGGATGCCACATCCTCGTCTTTTGGAATCCAGTGCAGCTGCTTCTGGAGACGGCAGCTCTGGGACGTTTGTGCCAGCTCTCCCTCAAGACCCCACGGATGCCACATCCTCGTCTTTTGGAATCCAGTGTTGTAGAGGAGAAGTCTGAAGCAAGTTTGATTTTTGCTTCATGGTAGGAAACTGATGTTTTCAGGCTTTTCCCCTTTATTTCCATAATGAAGATGATGTCCCACCTTATCCAGAGGTGTTTTTGTTACCTTGTCGGGAATGTCCAGCCCTTATGTGCCCCTTCAGGCCCTCAGTCCCTTTCTCAACTTCCTCGCAATCTTCCCCATCTCATCCATCTTCACTGTAATTCTGTTATTTTTTTCATTTTTGTGCTCATTTTCCCATGCGACTTGTTCTTGTTTCACAGATGCCTGTGCCAAACTTTATGTCTGAGGCTCGGGGGCCGTGTTTGATTCTGTCTGCCTCTGCATGTACTTTTGAGAAGTGGGGTTGGAGGTTGCCCCCCAGGTGCTGTTTCAGCTGGACCTGCCCAGACTCTGTGAACTGGGGGCATCGGGCAGAGCCCATGTGGCTCTATGGTGGGCCGTGTTGCTGAATCGTACGTCTGAGGTTTGGGGGCCGTGTTTCATTCTGTCTGCCTCTGCATGTACTTTTGAGAAGTGAGGGTGGGGGTTGCCCCTGAGTGTTTCAGCTGCACCTGCCCAGACTCCCTGAAGTGGGAACGTCCGGCAGAACCCGTGTGGCTGGCTCTACGGTGCGCTCTGGTGCTGACAGAGCAAGAAGCCGCACTCCCAGGACGTGCTTGCAGCTGTTGGTAGGTCTGGGATTGTGACAGGATGATTTCCTTCTCTAAAATACATCTCAACTGTTATCCAGAGGGTTGGCTGTAGGCTTTCAACAGCTTCACTCTTCTTAGTGACCAGGAGACAATTCACTAAACAGAGTTGCTGTCAGGGTTTAATTAGGAATTTCTGCGAGAGGCTGGCAGGACAGCTCCCTCTGCAAGCCTCCTGCAGACTCCCTGTCCCCACTCTTGGGCCCAGCCACCTGCATTGGTCTGTGGAGGCTACACAGTCTCTGTTCTCCTAAGGGGCTCCTGGACTTCGGGGCAGCCTTGGTAAGCTGATGTGTAACTCCCAGTCTCTTCTCTCTTTAAGTAAGTGCGTTCATGAATCCTGATCTTCTAAATTGTTTCATCTTTGTAAAACAGCCACAGTTTCCTAAGCCACCTTGTGTCTGAATGTGAATCACTTGTTATTTTTCACTGCAGAATGAACAGAACTGGAATCATAAGATTTAGAGGGTAATGAAAAGACAGAGGTTAGCATATTCCATTTTCTCACCTTTTCCTTACACTTTTTCCTTAAATGCACCCCTCGTATGTCTGTGAAGTTCTTCCCAATTCCGTAACGTCACTCCATCCTCAAGTGGAACATTTGTGAACAGTAGCAAGTATTGATGTGTACACCTCTGCAACCCCGCTGGAATTAATGCTTTTTATTTATGAATGGATGGTCATCGGATGGCCAGAGGGATTCCCTGTGAATTGCGGGGGTCCTCATGCCTGCTTGTGAGTGACATGCACATGGCGAGGGCTAGAGAATCTCAGTCTCTGTGATTCGAGTGGTGACATCGTTTATGCAAGGCAGGTGGATGACTCTTTGAGCTTGGCATGTTCCTGGGTGGCACAGCACAGCTGACATGGAGTGGGGCAAGGGCTTGTTCCACGAGTTTCTGTGTTTTTGTTGTGGTTGTTGTTGTTATTTTTTTAGAGATGGAGTCTCTCTCTGTCACCCAGGCTGGAGTGCAGTGGTGTGATCTCGGCTCAGTGCAAGCTCCGCCTCCCAGGTTATGCCATTCTCCTGCCTCAACCTCTCAAGTAGCTGTGACCACAGGTGTCTGCCGCCACGACAGGCTAGTTTTTTCGTTTTTAGTAGAGACAGGGCTTCACCATGTTAGCCAGGATGGTCTCGATCTCCTGACCTCGTGATCCACCCGCCTCGGCCTCCCAAAGTGCTGGGATTACAGGCGTGAGTCACCGCACCCGGCCAAGTATTTGTCATTTTTTGAAAGCTGCATTTAAAGAATGAAATAGACCAAACAGAATTACTTCCTTTTGAATATTTAATACTTAGTCTACCAGAACACTTAAATATAGTTAATGTATTCAAATAATAAGAAAGAACTTTCCCTCTGTTTCCAAAGCAAAAGTATAAACAACCTTTTACTTGGTAGAGATTTCACTATGTTTCTGAAAAGCCAGCAAGCACTTTTCCTGAAATAGACTCGTCTCTTCCTCTGCATAGACCCTATGAACATTTTAGCTACATTTCTGCTGTATGTGGATGTGATAGATTATAGAAAATTCCTTGCTACTGGAACTTCACAATGCTTTCCTTTTAAACATCAAATAGAAAGTATGGATAGTAAATCTCAGATTAGTTGCCATTCTCGATCTTGGTAGAGCTGCCACCAACGGCCTCTGTCAGTTACAACAGATTGTATCTCCCCAGCAACCAGGCTTAGATTGCAGACCGAGCCAGGCTCACCCAGGATTCAGTGCAATGTCTTCCAAAGCTGTAGCCACTGCTCTTGGAGGAGACTTGAGAAGTCTTCCCTTTGATGCCTGTGCATGGCTGTTCTCAGATCACAGCAGCTGCAGCAGCATCTTGGAGGATGCCGGCAGGGGTGTCCTGGGTATTGACACCACGGCAGGGGCCTGCAGTGTCTGAATGAAATGGGCCGTGACACTGAGCAGCCTAGAGGAGTCCACAGCCACGTTTCAAAGGTGCAGTGGCCCGAGGTGCACCCCAGAGCACTGAGGAGCCTGGAGTTGACCCATCAGATTCCATTGAGAGACCTGGCTGAATTCTGTACCTGTGCGGGCAAAAGATGGCTATTTGCGCTTGGCCCCTTCCCAGGCCAGGGCTAGGGAGGTTGTCTGCACAGCTAGTGGGAGCTTAACTCTGTGCACACTCGGGACAGAGTCCCGCTCCTTTCTGTGAGCCCAGGGAAGATAGACATGCCGAGCTCTCCTGGAAGAGGGCCCTGATGAGTCAAGCTGAGTTTCAAGATGGTCGGTGTTGTGGTGTGCGTGGCGGGATCGGAGTTGGTGCATGCTGAGTGGGGGCCCGGGTGCTGCTGTCGCTATTGGGCTCAGCAGACGCTGAGGGGGACGTGGCTCCTGTGGTACTTGGTGGTTTTCTCCTCACAGGAGTGGGTTTCCCTGCGGTGAAGGAGTCGGTGCTGTGACAGGCAGCCTGGCAGGAGGAAGGCGCTGGTGGGGTTGTGCCCCGAGGCCCCCTTCCTCTTAAGGAGAAGGAAGGGGGTTTGGGATCCTGCTTCCGGCTGCGCTCCCTTGCTAGGTTCTTGGCCTCGGGGGCCAGGAGAAGCTGAGTGCAGGCCTGAAGCCTAGACCCCTTCCACAGCCCCCGTGGCGCTTGTGGTGCTATGTGGGAGGTGTCCCTTGGAACTCCAAGCCCTACCCTGGCAAGCCCGCCCATTGGGGCGTCTCGGGCACCTGCTGTGTGCTAGGCTCCGTGGTGGGGTGGGCTGTAGCAAGGGCTGTGGGGTAGAGGCGACACAGTACGCGGATGATGATGAGAAGCATCAGGGAGGCAGTGAGAGCACAGCTGAGAACTGCAAGGAGGGGACTGGCTGTGGGTGTTGGGGCTCAGGGAACTGCGTCTACCCAGAGCCACAGCGGCCAGTGAGGGCAGAGCAGGGGAACGAGGACCAGGGAAGCTGTGTGTATGGTTCGCATCAGGTGTGCAGGTCTGCCGGGCTGTGCTGCCCTTCTCAGTCCTGGCTGGGCCTGGGGTCCCAGAGGGAACGGAGTGTCCTCGCATCTCCCTCCTCTTGTTTCCCTGTTGCTTCCTGGTCAAGGGATGCTTCTTTATTGTAACTCTGGCGGTTATTCTGCATATTAAGAGGAGTTTCACAAAATCGTAGGGGGAGAGGCGGACTAGGGATTCTTTTTTTTTTTTTTTTCGCCCCCTGATTTTACACGGAAGATTCTACTATCCCTTAGTGTGGAGGCAGAGTGCAGATGCTCTGCAGTTATCTGTCCAGGAAGAGAAGAGCTGCTGGGAAGTCACAGATCTGATCATTGCAATAGCACTGACATTTTTAAGTGGCAGAATGCTGATGTCTATAATAATCAGAGTAAAACTTCTGTAGCTTCAACATAAAGATGCCGAGATGATCTTAGAGCCATTTCGTCCTTAGATCCTTCTGCAGTGTGGAGTGTGACATCTCTACCAGCCTCTGGTCCGTGGCTGCCTGTGGGTAACTGAATGCTTGCAATGTAAATGAGAAACTGAACTTCTAATTTTATTTAATTTTAGTCAAATTTAAATAGCTATATGGGCCAGGCACCGTGGCTCATGCGTGTATTCCCAGCAGTTTGGGAGGTCGAGCCCGGTGGATCACGTGAGGTCAGGAGTTCAAGACCAGCCTGGCCAACAAGGTGAAATCCCATCTGTACTTAAAAATATAAAAAATTAGTGGGGCGTGGTGACAGGGGCCTGTAATCCCAGCTACTCGGGAAACAGAGGCAGAAGAATCACTTGAACTCGAGAGGCAGAGGTTGCAGCAAGCCGAGATCGAGCCACTGCACTCCAGCCTGGGTGACAGAGGGAGACTCTGTCTTAAAAAAAAAAAAGATTAAAAAAACCCTACATGCCCCTAGTTGCTTCTGTAGGAGACGGCATGGTTCCAGAAGGTAGACTTTGTGTTAAGGACTGTGCAGCGTCAGGCTGGAGACAGTCTCCCTTCCTAGCAGCGTGGGCCCCTGGGCTGCTCTTCTACCAGAAGGGATGGTGGCGTCTCTGGGAGATATCTGTGGACTCAGATCTGTGTGGATTAGTGACTTGTGTTACTCACAGATACTTAATTTTATGGGTAAATGAATACCTGGACTGGCTGCAACTTCAGGGCGAGATTCGGGAGTAGGGAGTGAAAAGTGACGACGGAACCCTGGGCTTGTCCTGCTGCCCCCAGGACCCGGTTGGGGCGCCTTCTCTTCTGAAGTCCCAGCAAGTGGTCAAGGTACCCCTCCCCTCTGAAGCCCCCAGCAAGTGATCGGGGCACCACTCCCCTCTGAAGCCCCAGCACCTGGTCGGGGCGCCCCTCCCTTCTGAATCCCCCAGTACCTGGTTGGGGCGCCCCTCCCTTCTAAAGCCCCCAGACTCTCCTGGCCTGTGGTGCTGCTTCTCCAAATGCTGCCCTTGGCTGTTTTCCAGGAGTCACCTGCACCCGAGCAGGCTGCATGTGTCACTTCTTGTCGGATCTGCGGTGTCCGTGAAGCTCATTTATCTTGTCTTCCTCCTCATGTGCTGTATCTCACCTATTGTCTGTCTGAGTTCGTGTGAGTGCGTGTAGTGCATTCTCAGGCTGTAATCGGTGTTTAAGTGACAAGAACGTCTTAGAGCAATGGACTGTCTGCTCCAAAGGACGCTGTGCATGAATTGACACATGATTTACTTGAGGGGTTTAAATTTCCTGGGTGTTGGAGACAATTAGGGGGAAACAAGATCTAAAAAAGCCCCGGGGGATGAGGAAGACAATAATGAAAAAAATTGCTCTATACACACTTAGCAGTTGATTTAATTTGTAGGTGAATTTTGTATTTTGGGAACTACTAAAGCTACTGTTTGTAGGGATTCCTTGATGAGCTTCTTGTTTTCTGTCAAGTAGAAAGTAAAGTGGATGGGTTTTGCCTTTAATTCTGACTGACTAGAATGTACTTCCTTTTTCCCCCCATTCACGTTAGGTTGGGGATTGGACTAGAAGAGCTGTAGGATCTCTTTATTTCTGAACTTAAATGAATTTTTTCTTTACTCACTTTTTTTTTCTTTTCTTTTTTTTTTTTTTTTTGTGAGCTGCTACTTTTTCCTTCAATGCACTGTTCTTTGGTTTGGGAAATGGACTCTATTTGTACCGTGCTTTAAATGTACACAATCGTCCTAAATTGCTGCTTTTCGTTAAAGTCAGATATAACATCTTAATTAAAATGCCATCCATAATTCAGGCACAGTCTGAGGCCTGGAGACCAACCCCTCTTGTCACTTCCTTCCAGCCGTGTCTCCTTCCCTGGCCACATTGCCCCTGGCCACATCTCCTCCCCCCACCACGCCGTGTCATCCCCCACCACGTCACCTCTGATCACATCACCTCTGGCCTCACTGCCTGCCTCCCTCCCTCCTGGTAGCCTCTGTGGCTCCTGCTGTCTACCCTCCCATGAGTCTGTTCAAGGCTCCTTTCCCGTTTTCTGCTCCTGAGTGGGTCTCAGGGCCTGGAGGTTTCACGGGATGCAAGTTTCTTCCCTTCCAGCCGCGGGTGTCTGAGCGACAAGTCCAGAGAGGGCACTGAGCTCTCCTTACCCACTTGGGAGCCCCGAGCCCTGACCGCCGACCACCAGGGCTTTTCTGCAGCATGTGGGGCAGACTCATGCGTGAATATCTGCCTGGCTTCCTCCTCCATAACGTGAGCCTTGAGTACTTGCTGGGTACCTCGTTGTCCACCTTCCTTCCTCAGTAACGTGAGCCCTGAGTATTTGCTGGGTACCTCGCTGCCTGCCGTACAGCTGGCTGTAGCCTTGTCAAACACACTTGACTGGCACATAAACAGAAGTGCTCACCGGGCCTTGGGAGGGCTTTCTGACATGTGGGTGCCTGCTTTTCCCTGTTAGGCTGGAGCTGCAGGAGCCCTCCTGGACCAGACAGAGGACCAAGACTGTGGCCTCGGGTGGGGGCTGGGGGAGCTCCCTGGGTTTAGTGTGTGGGTGAGAGCAAACTTCAGTCCCGCTGTAGCATCGGGATTCAGGGTTCCTTCTGGAATGTTCTGAGTGGGAAACAGGAAGTGTGCACAGGTGCGTCTTCTGCGGATTTTATGGTTATCTTGAGAGAGCACTGGTGCCTCTGAGCTATGAAGCTGCAGAACCACTTCTTCCACTAATGGCCGCCTTTATAGAAAGAATGACTTACAAAAGATGCCACTTCAGATGGAGGTATTTGCAGGTGTGGCCTGAAAAATGAACAAAATGACTTTCATCTCAAGGAAAGTACCTTACATTATTCCCAAGGATAGACATTTGAGCTTTCCAGCGAATATTAAAATATAAAAATCTTGTGTCCACCACTTTCTCATGTGATCAATGGTGATATTGATGTGGGTTTTTTTTTTTTCTTTTCATATAACGAAATGTGGAAGCTGCTCATAACTCTGAACCAGTGTTTTCTAACCAATGTGTGATTACAAAATCGTGTGCTGGTAAAAGCCATTCAATTACAGGACGGACCAGTCGATTTAGAAGGAATTGGGGCAGAAAGATCCGTCGACCAGAGCGCAGACTCTGCATTGCAGACAGCCTGTACGGAAGTGCCACTTGTTACATTTGGCAGCAGAGAATTCCTAAAGTGATCTGAAAATACAATGAAAATACTGCTTCCTACTTGTATATCAGCATGGAGTCGGACTTTCTTCATAAACTTCAGCCACGGCTCTGCAGCCCACTGAACGCAAATGCAGGCATGAGAACCCTGCTGTCTGAGGTGCCGAGATGTTAGGTGTTTTCACAGGAGCACAAACTGTTGCCACGCTGCTGTTTATTTTGGAAAATGGTTTCTTCTTTAAGACTGTGTTAAGATATAATGACTTTATCATTGTAAAATAAACTAAATGGTTACCTTTTTTTTTTTTTTTTTGAGACAGTCTTGCTCTGCCACCCAGGCTGGAGTGCAGTGGTGTGACTTCAGCTCACTTCAACCTCTGCCTCCTGAGATCAAGTCATTCTCTTGCCTCAGCCTCCCTAGTAGCTGGTACTACAGGTGTTCGGCACCATGCCAGACTAATTTTTGTATTTTAGTAGAGACAGGGTTTCACCATGTTGGCCAGCCCGGTCTCGAACTCCTGACCTCAAGTGATCCACCTGCCTCTGCCTCCCAAAGTGCTGGGATTACAGGCATGAGCAGCCACCACTCCCGGCCTGATGAGAAAGCTTTTTTGTGATCTTGAATAAAGTGCAAAGGGTTCCTGAGACCCAAAAATTTGAAAACCACTGCCTTAAACCGACAAAATTGTCCACGATTCTTCAGTGTATCTTCTAATCTGTTGATGGAGAAAGGACAGTAAGGGTTGCTTTACTTTTTTCCTTTCACAACTCAATGGTGCTGGGACAACTGGGGTATCCACACGGAAAAGGATGGACTGGACCCTTCCTCACCCTACATGCAAAGCTCGACATGGATCCAGCATAAGGAGCCGACTGTGAGACCCATTCTGTCAGTCTGCTGGGTACCATAATGGACACCACAGACCGTGAGGCTTAAACAACAGCATCTTGTTTCCTTTTTCCTGGAGACTGGAAGCCTGGGATCAAGGTGCGGGCAGGGTTGGATTCTCTGGGGCCTCACCCCATGCTGTGTAGACGGCGTCTTCTCTGTGTCCTCACAGATTTCTCTTATGTGCGTGCAGCACTGAGGACTGTGTCTAAATTCTCTTAAAAGAACACCGTCATACTGGATCAGGGCCTACTCTTAAGATCTTATGGGACCTAAATTGCCAAGCTAAGGCCCTGTATCTAAATACGGTGACATTTTAAGTTCTGGGGTTGTGACTTTAACATGGGAATCTTGAGAGGGGGGACAGTTCAGCCCATGACACTTTTAGGGGAGAATCCTGGAGAAACTGTTACGTTGGATTAGGCAATGTTTCCTTAGCTGAGACGTCTAGACCTATAACAAGCAACTGAAGGGAAAAAGACGCTATCAAAATTTAAAATGTTCATTTCAGAGGATACTATTAAAGTAAAAAGACAACCCACAGAACAGGATACATTATCATGATAAGGACGTGATATCAAGAATATATTTAAAAACTCTTAATAAAAATCCAATTTAAAAATGGACAAAGGATTTGAATAGACATTCTCCAAAGAAAGACATATAAATGGCTTAAAAAGCACATAAGATGTTTAGCAGAATTCGTCATCTTAGAAATGGAAATCAAAACCACCGTGAGATACCACTTCACAACCACCGGGATGGGTAAAATCCCAGTATTGGACAGTGACATGGTGGTGAATTTGGGAAAACTGAAATCTTGATATATTGCTAGTGGGAAAGGAAGTAAAATGGTAAGTTGATTTGGAAAAGTCTGGCAGTTTCTCAGAAAAGTTAAGCATGAAATCACCGTACGACCCAGCAATTTCATTCCTAGGCATATGCCCAAGAAAATTGAAAACATTTTTACAAAAAAAGTCTTATGCAAGAATCTTCATAGCAGCATTATTCGTAGTAGTAGAAACAGTCCAGGTGTCTGTCAACAGGTCACTCACTGTGAGATTCCACTCACCTTGGACGTGAAAGATGCCAGCACCGAAGGTCACACCGAAGGTCACGCACTGTGCGATTCTCCTCATAACAGGTGTCCAGAACGGGCAAATCCAGAGAAACGGAATTCGGCTGGTGATTGCCAGCGGCTGGCTCTTAATGGGTTCAAGGTTTCTTTGGCCCGTGGTGAAAAAGTCCTGGAATTATATACTAGTGGTTGATGTGCAGCTTTGAGAATATGCTAAAAAGACTGAATTGTATCCTTTAATATTGGGGCTTTTATGGTTTGTAAATTCCTTTCAATTTCAAAAGGAACTCAAGAACTTCTTTGGTGTTGATATTTAGATGTTGAAAGAGAGAGTATCCAAAACAAGTTACTATGTAACTCACGTTCCCAGAGTTAAACTTCATTTTCTGAGGATCTTAAAGGAAGTGTTTGAACCAAGGAGACACAACGATCCTATACTAGATGTTACACCCCATCTTACTGATTTCTATCTCACATAGCCATATTCAAGGAAAACCAACATGTAAACGTGAGCTGAATGCTATGCAGAGGCACACTCCTCTTACCCAATTGATCTTTAATGGTGCAGTAAGAGATGAGGTCATAGCAACGTTAGTTTAGTTAGTTTAATTTCCATGGCAACAGGAATTTGGCATATCTGATGAGTTAGATCTCCCTGCACAGCTCCTAACGGGGTTGTCCATTTCTGTGTGGTGTCTGTGTAGATTTTCGCTGTGGAAATCAGTGATAGCACCTGCACAAACACTTGCCCGGAAACGCGCACGAAGCTGGTGAAGGCAGAGGACAGACGAGAGGGAAGCATGGCTCAGCCCTGGAAAAGAAGATCGTTATTCCGAACGCAGAAGATTCAGGAACACAATCCTTGGGAAGACTGGTGATGTCCGTGGATCTCACCGCTGTCGTGTTGTATCTGTGCAGCCAGTTACCGGAGCTGTCAGAACCGCATGTGTTGGTATTGGTGTCATCACTCAACGCTTCTGACATTTCCTGGCGCTGATGCGGACTGCATGTGGCGGAAGCAAAGTGCTGACCTAGCACAGATCATCAGATCCCAGTTCTTTTTTATGAAGGGGGGCAGGGTTAGAACCCCCCACACTCCCCAATCCTGTAAGAACTGGAATCTGATGATCTGTGCTGTCGAGAGAGGCAGGGTAAGAACACCCCACTCCCCAATCCCATTGTTGAAAATAATAGTTGGCTTGGGAGGGTTTTTACTCCTAAGGTTGAACCCTGCATTTCTGGAGTGTGGACTGTCAGCCATGGTGGCTGGGGAAGGCTGGGGCTGTGGTCGTCCGGCCGCCGGCAGCCCTGCTGGTGGGTCCTGCCTCTTTGACACCATTCCTTTCTGAAGCTTGCTTTCCCCGGTGTTGGAAGTAGCAACACTGGAGGAATGGCCGCCTTCCTACAGCGAAGCTCTGCCAGGAGAGGAGAAGACACGGAGCGTCTGTTCAAGGACGTGACGTTCTGGGCACCGCACCATGCGTTCTACTTCTCAGCGGTGCCTCCTGGTTGATGTTACCATTACCTGGCATTTCGCAGGAGGTAACTCGCAGATGCCACACTGATGGAAAGCTGCAGCAGCGCAGTTCGAGTCCAGGGCCAGCTGGAGCACATCAGCAAGGTCAGGCTGGATGCATGTGCTTGCTGACAGGAAAATGACAAGAAATATGTCATTTCGGAAAAATGACAGGAAAATGACAGGAAGATGACGGGAAAGAGGCCCATGAGGAGAGGAACCAGTGGATTCAAGGCAGGGAACTGAAGGAGTGAGCCATCACAGGGTGGGAGGCTCAGGAGCCAGCAGGCGAGTGGGATGTGGCCTCAGGGTGCTGCTGGGTTGGTAAGGGGCCTTCTGTGACTTTTCTAAGAGTGCAGTCAGTTGTAGGGGTGGGTGCCGGCTCCCGCAGATAAGAGCCAAGCGTCTTGCAGGAAACCAACGTGTGCACTGGGAGTTCCCAGTTGCATGTCCCGGCATGCGGCCCAGAGGCCCCTGACAAGGCTCTGTGCACCAGGCACACAGTGGACTCTTGATTCCTGAGCCAACAAGGAAGTGAGGGAGTGAGTGAGGACCGAGACACAGGTGGAGGGATGCACGGGACGGGGTGCAGTCAGGTGAAGAGTCATGCTGTGGGGTCCGGGAGAGATGGGTTCGAGAATAAAAGGGACGGGGGTGCAGTCAGATGGAGAGTCTTGCTGCTGGGGTCTGGGAAATGTGTTGTGTTTGCTTCTATCTGAACAGCTGTACCTGAGCGTGTCTGTGCTTTGACATTTAATCTGTACACTATCCTCAGCAGGGTGTGTATCTCTGTGGCAGATGACACACCGGCCACAGTGGATGTCAGTGGCAGTGGCTGGACTCAGGGTCCGTGAATGTTGCGTGATCGAACGTGTTTGGTACATTCTCAGCTCCTGCTCAGGTGCCTCCCGAGCATCGGGTGCTGTGGCTCCCCACAGCCTTCCCATCTGTGTGTAGCAGGACCACCACCTTCCTACCATGTGTTTGTGCTACCACGGCTGCCGTGTCTAACGGGCGCTTTGCTTTCCAGCTACTTTCTTATAATCAAAACCCTTGAACGACTTTGCCTGCGTTTCAGAGATGATAGGGTATTAGTCTTTCATGATTGCTCTGAGGATTTCCAAAAGCAAATGCAACTTACAGGATGCAAGATATTGGAAATGACAGTAATTATAGATGAGCTTTCTCAGTCTTTTGATTGTGGTAAAATTACATAGCACTCTATTTTTAAGTGTATGGTTTGGTGGCATTATGTCTGTTCACACTGTCGTGCCGCGATCACCGCCATCCATCTCCAGAACTTCCTGGTCTCCCCACGTTTGAAACTCGATCTACCGAGGGGCCTCTCATCCCAGTTGACATTTCACTGCAGAAGGGGGTGTGGGCTTCATGGTCCATTGACAAATAGAACGTTACTTTTTTGTTGTTGTTTTTCAAGCACATCGAACCCTAATTCCTTTGGCCTTTACTAAAGTGGCATTTTGTAATTCCACATGATTTCATCGTTATACTCGCAGGAGAGAATGCTTCCTGTAAACCAGAAGGGTCTCTGAGATGGTTCTCGGCCCATAGAGAGTTCATTTTCCCAAGGTTAAAGACACAGCATCAGGAGGGGTTGAAGACACACTGCGACAGCCTCAGGAGGTCCTGGACATGTGCCCAAGGTGTTTGGGGCACAACTTGGTCTTACACATTTTAGGGAGACGTGAGACATCAATATATGTGAGATGTACGTTGGTTCAGTCCAGGAAGGGAGGGACGGCTCAAAGCACGGAGGGGTTTCCAGGTCACAGGTAGATCAGACAAATGCGTTTCTGGTGCACCTTTCCAGAGGAAGCAGTCAGATCCGCATTTATCTCCGTGTGCAGATGGTGACTTTGAGTTCTGTCCTCTGTCCATGAGGAATTTCCTTGTGGATCAGTTGTGAGGGAGGTACGTGTCTTTTTTTCCCCCTCCCCCCAGTAGCTGTCTCTGTTCGGAAGAGCATGGGAGGCAGGTTTGCTCTAAGCCCTTCCTCACCTTGATGTCCCTTTAGCTTAGTGATTTTGGGGTCCTGAGATGCATTTTCAACTTCACGTTTCTGAACACACTGGCACTCTAAACAGTATTGTAGGAGGCATCTAACTTACTTAGAAGAAGAATCTATTTGGAAGGACTTCAGTATCTTCATCCTTGAGAGAACCAAGCCTTTGTTTAGTTTGCTTTGTCCCGAGGCTGTTACACTGCCCTGGGCTATGTGGCCTTAGAAAGCTGTGCCCCTCTGACCACTTGCCTGTGGAATCTGCTGACTTTGAAGTTAATCCAGCAACTACATGTTTTGGAAAGCAGATTGCCTCTTAAAGTGTTGGTGATTATGATTCTAACACTAGAATTTCAGTGTATATTTTCCACCCTTCTTACTTTGTCTCCTCATACACTGAGATGCTGTTGCATTTGCCCTTAGGCTTCATTGAGGGGAGGGTCAGTTCTGACCCTTTCTTAGATATTGACCTTGAACGGACAGAATCGAGATTCAGAAAAACCCTCGAGCTGTGAGAGTGTGCTGATGTCTACGTAAGTGGGGTTCGTGTGTCAAACTCAGGTTTAAGAAAAACCAATTCTAGGCTGGGCATAGTGGCTCACACCTGTCATCCCAGCACCTTGGGAGGCTGAGGTGGGCAGTTCACTTTTGAGCCCAGGAATTCGAGACCAGCCTGGGCAGCATAGCAAGACCCTGACTCTACAAAAAATAGGAGTGGTAATGTGAACCTGTGGTCCAGCTACTTGGGAAGCTGAGGCTGGAGGATCACCCAAGCCTGGCAGTTTGAGGCTGCAGTGAACCATGATAGCACCACTGTACTTATGGTGCACTGTGCCTGAGTGACAGAACAAGAACCACCACCACCCCCACACACAAAATATCAATTCATGCAGTGGCCAGTTCTTCTGGGACCACCTGTAAAGGCTACTCTGGGCCTCACGGTTTGAGAAGGGTCTGTCCGGGGGTGAGAGGGAGTGGCTTGAGGGCCTAGAAGCCAGTTCTTGTGGTTCAGGGTGACTGCGGGTGTGGAGCTGGGGGCAGGGCTCTCTAGGACATGAGTGGGTAAACGGATGGGCTTCTAGGATGAGCCCCTGTGACTTTGTCTGGTTTACATCCGTCCAATAGAAATCTACAGGCTCTTACTCTAGAAGCTTCTGCCGGGGCTGATGGACTGGCCTGGGGACAGAGCGTGTCCTCAGAGCCTCATGGTGCCATCTGGTTTAGGAAGAGCACTTAGTCACCTAGATCTAGGATTTATGGCACTACAGGGGACTCGTCACACTTGGAGCAGCAGCCATCTGCATTCTACACTTGGTTCTAGGTGAAGTATTTTGGAGCCTGTTGGTACCCTGTGTTCTGTTTATGTGTAAAACAAGTTAGAGTTATAACTAGTTACAACCTATTTTTTAAATTTTGCCACAGAATATGGCAGTTGTGGTGGAGCCTGGTCAGAGACCCCCACTCTCGTACGCTGCCGCATGCTGGGGTTGCAGGCGTTGACTGCATCGGCTCCCCATCCTGGCGTGTCTGTGTTGTTGACACAGGCACCCATCGAGGCTTGGCCTGTGGGACTCGTGCAGCCGTTTGTCTGCGTGTTCCTCTGAGGTTCCGCAGACTTTACGGTCCCGTGGCAGAGCGTACGGTATCTGCTTGCATCCTGATGTCCTCAAACCCCAGGACAGGCCAAGAGTTCCTTACACACAACTGCAGAGGGCCCCGTGGTGTAGATTTGCGGGTGACACAGCCTTTCCCCAGCTCGACCTTCATCTCCAGAGTTGGCTTTAGGGTGATAGAAACTTCCTTCAGACTGGGGGGCCCTGAAGCTTTGGTGCTAGGAATTCGGTGACCAGCACGGATGATACCCCGTTTCTCTGCATTTGTAGCAATAGTTGTTAACATGACCACAAGATGTATAAAGGAAGGGAAAAGGAGGTTTTATTTTCAGAGTAACACTCTGTGCTTTGGGAAATGTGGTCTTGGGGGAGCTGTAAGCACTCGCCCCTCAGGAGGGGAGGAGGCCGCGGCGTTACACGTTCCGGGGTTTGTTGGTTGTGTGTGTTTATCGGGCTCATGGAATGTCTGAAAGTTTACAGGGAAAGTGGGGTTTGTTCATCCGGTTCGTGCAATGTCTGAACACTTACAGGGAAAGTCTAGCACACATGCAGTGAGTTAACCTGTAACACCCATGTTCGCCTTGGGGCAAGCGTAACATTTGAAATGAAGTGGACTGGGCGTGTCATGTACAAAGGTGAGCTGTTGGGCGCAGACGTTTATGCGCAGCCTCAGTCACAGCCAGGACTGGCTCAGGGTCTGCAGTTTGTGGTAGGAAAGGACACTCACTTGGCCATCCTGTCCAGTCGGGGCTGCCGGCAAGGTCCCAGGGTGGGGTTGTCCGTTCGGCCGGGGTCTGGAGTCCACCCAGGTCCCGTGGGCAGCGTTCCTCTAAACCAGGCTTCTGATTGTGGAGGAGACTTCATGCTGGTTAACAGACTGTACAGGAGTAGTGCTGTGGGGCTTTGGGGTCGACTTTCTTCCCTATGATGCCGGTTACATTTCTCTCGGGACCTCATCCTAGCCACAGAGAGTGCACCTGGTCTGACAGCAGGGGGTGCCATGTTGACATAGTAATTTATTGTATTAACCTTTTTATTACTATTATAATAACCTTTTTTTTTTTTTTTTTTTTTTTTTTTTAAAGGGATAGGGTATTACTGTGTTACTCAAGCTAGTCTGGAACTCCTGGCTTCAAACAATCCTCCCACCTCAGCCTCCCAAAATGCCGGGCTTATAGACGTGAGCCAGTGCGCCCAGCCTACAGCCATGTTTTTAAAACTCAGCAGTTTAAAAATCCTACTCCTTTCAACACCTCGAGCAGGCTGGTTGGCTTTGTGCAAACTGGGGTGTCACGATCTTGGCCCCTGCTTTTATTTTTCCCTTTGGCCTCAAGTTCTGATGAGAACAGCAGTTCCAAAATGGCCATTAGGTGATTCTTCCATTACTAAAGCCAGAATTCTCACCAGTTTGAGATGTTTCTCCCCAAGATCCCAGAAAGCTGTTTTGAATCAAGCCCGTAGCAAAGAAGTAAGGAACTAAACTCGTGGTTCCTTGCTTAGTACCTGGGGAATGGGTTAGTTGCTGATACCCTTTGATCTGTGCTCACGTGCTGCATCTCGTCATGGGAAGCAGAGTTGCCCTGTGGAATAAAGCCCAGCTCACGGTGGCACGTCGAGACGCTCTGAGCTGTCAGTCTCTTATACAGCGGCAGACTTGGAGACTCAGCATCGCATGCAGAGCCCAGGCAACTGGAGTGAATCCATCTTAGAGACTACACGGCCGGTCCGCAAGGTGGACGTCCAGGCATATGGCCCTGAGAGGCCCACTGTGAGGTGAATTAGGAATTCGTTAGCAAAGAAATCAAACTCGTCTGTGGGTCCCAGCCACTTGGAAGGCTGAGGTGGGAGGATTGCTTGAGCCAGAAGATCAAGGCCGCGATGAGCCATGATTGTAATACTGCACTCTGGCCTGGGTGACACAGCGAGATTCCGACTCAAAAAACAAAACAAAACAAAACAAAACAAAAAACCTTACTCTTCATAGCAGGGGGGAGAATTTCTCAAAGTAGCTGCAACAAAATCTTAGATGATGTAATTTCAGTGGCTAAGTGAGCTGTCCAGCCCACGTGGCTGGCTCACAACGCAACAGAGCAAGGTGCTGCTGCAGCTGCCCTCCCACTCGATCGCTTGTGGACATTTTCTGTTTTCCCATATCTCCCTTTTGGATACGTAGTTCGCTACTTTATAGCTAAGCATCAGTAAAACAGGTTGTCTATTTTGAAAAGTAACTATTGTGTCTTTTGAGGACAGAAAATGAAGCAGGTGACAATAGCATGGTGATGTGGTGAATAGATTTAGAGGAATATTTAATACTTGGCACCACTCTGATCCCTTCTTCTTCTCTCATGCTTAGTTACAGCTGCCGCCTGCTAGGACAGAACACTTTGAGCTCTGTGAGTAGGAATTAAACATGCTCTAAATCAAAAGTTTTAGTTAAGCAGTATTTTATGTGAATGCCCAGTCCCTAAGTGCTCACTGTGCTGGTGTGTGGTGTCGAAGAAGGAAGGGGGGCTTGGGGCCGGGTCTATGGTGCAGTGTCCGCGTTCCCATATGTGAGATGAGGGTCATGAGACATGGCCTAGAAGGTTCAGACTTTGGGATTGAATGGATCTACCCACTCCTGAGAAGTCTCGAGTCTAACTCAACTTGGGCTGGTTTTAGGGAGATGCTGGGCAGCGCTGTCCTCATAGGTCACTGGGAGGGGTTCTGGCACCGTCCCTATCAGGTGTCTCATAATCAGCCCAGCTTGCTCATCTCAGAAGCTGCTGGTCGTGTTCTCGTTCCTGTTGTTTGTTGCGTGTTATTTCGGTTCTGTTCATGTGGGGACCTAGGAAGTTCCACAGTGAGAGGAGAGCCGCTGAGCCGCCTTCCTGCCTGGACGCCAGCCCCACGGACGACCGTAACTGCTTGAGGGTGGCTTCTGCCCCCAGCCTCACCTGTGGAGGCATTGATGCAGTGGTACTTTCTAAGCTCCTGGAGCACATAGTGCTATTGTGTGGATCCACAGGCCACTGTGGCGTCCAAGCACGTGCTCCCGGAGAAGAGGACTCTGCGGGCACTGATAGTGGGAGCTGGCTGAGAGTCCAGTGAGTGAGACTCCCTGTGACATGCACAGCTGCCATCTGCACAGCCCCTCCTGACGCCAAGATGGTCGTGCGATATATGCACAAAGCACATCTCCAGCAAAAACCCGCCGAGTGTCCACATCCAGGGTATCCACCACGGCGGCTTTTTGGTGTTAATACGATGAATGTGAGCAGCAGGTGGTCTGCGTTCTGGGTGAGTGTGTGACTGTGCCACTGCAGTTTTGTTCTCATGTCTTGATGAGCATGAACGGCTCCTGACGAGGGTAGGTAAGGATGCTGTGACCAGAGACTCTGCAGTATTGTAGCTTGAGGAATTAAGGAGGTTTTCTCTCTTGCAAACCCATCAGGGAGGATGTTCCAGGCTGGTGACTGCTCCATGAGGTATTCAAGGATCCAGGTTCCTTCCAGGCCCCTGCTCTGCATTCCCAAGGACACGGCTGTCCTTGCTGTGGTTGGGACTGGGTGATTACCACGCTGGAGATGGGGGGAGGCTTAAGGCGAGAGTGTCCATGATTGACCTAATCTACATAATGGCAGGCAGCCAGGGAGTAAAGTGTAGCCATGGCCCGGAGGATGGATGATGGATGTTGGTGAACGACAGGCCCACCAGTCACCACAGCTGACCCAGGGATGGGGAAGGATGGCTGAGTATGCCGTTCAATGGTACCTGGTTCTTTTAGATTTGACTTCCTTATGGATTTTCTGCTGTAAAGAGGAGAGAGCCTGTGGTTCTAGGCCAAGCATTTCACTCATCTCATAACATCTTGTATCCCTTAGCCAACATTTATGTCAAGTTTTAGAAGTCCTATCAAACTGGCAAGCATTTCTCAATTTGGTTTAACCATTGGATTCTATATCTGTGTCTGCATCTCTATTTTACATCTATGCGGTTATTTGACACTCTGTAGTACCTTTGTAATAGGTTCTATTTGGTAGAAGTTACTTTCAACAAACCCTTGCTGCTACTTGAATTTTCAAGGTTGCAAGTAGAAAGGAGAGAATAAAAACCACATCTTCTCTAATTTTAAAATGTGTTATTCCTCAAATCACACCAGAAGTACAAATATTACAAATTACAAAGGCAGCCAGAATCAAGGTTAAGAGATTTCTGGGTGATTCTGGCTAATCAGCAGTGTTTGCTGAGGTTTGTGCAGCACAGCAACACGCCAATAAGCCCGGGAGCGGGGAGAGTTGGGAGGCCAGGCTGTGACTTCAGAGGTGCTGTTGCCTCAGGGAGAGAAGCTAGATGCAGAGAGGATAAATGGCCACAGGTGTGACCACCGCCATCCTTGCAGTGGTACGGAGGCCTTTGTATGGGGGCCTTTGTGAGCTGAGTTAAAAATAGAAATTGAGAGAGTGCAATGCATTCTTAGTTTTTAAAATAAAATGCTAATAGAGAAAGTTTTGTTTGTAAGAATGTAAAATGTTACGTCTTTGTTTAGAATTTAAGGATAGTAATTTGTTTCTGAGATCTTTGTGACTGAGATATGAAATCTTAACTATGGTTTTTTTCATCCATGTTTTATACATATGCACGTATACACATATATGTAAGGTATATAAAAGGAAAATAAGCGTGTCTGTATTCACATTTATATGCACTTCTGTAATGTGTATACTTCTAGTCACACATAGGTCTAAGCGACTATGACTTTACTTGATAACCACAAGAGGGTAATGAAATAATGTACCTGCTCTTAGCCTTGCTTTTGCATCTGAGCAGGGACCCTGTGAAATGCGCCTCCCACGTTCCAGGCCTCACACAGCCTGTGCCACGTTTTGGAAGCAGGAGTTTGTCTGCAGCCACTTCGGGAAGCACGTGGTTGCCAGGATTGCCTAGAGCTCCAGGCTGTCTTCAGTCCCAGCCTCCCTGGGGTAGAAGCTGCCCTACCAGGGTCCTGGACATGGACGTTAGGGCCTGGAGCCAGGGACTGCTCCTGAAGCGGGGGACTCCCCTCACGGCTGGGCATGAGAACCGAGAATAGGAGGCGGAACTAGCCTCGGGCCAGTGTATGGCCTCCCGGAAGTGCTTGCGGGAAACCCCAGCCACCCTTTGCTGACCCCACAGCCAGTACCAAACTCTGTGAGATCCCCTTGGCCCACCCCTCAGGTTCCTAAAATGGTTAGGGTTTCCTGAGCTGCGAATTTTTTGGTCTAGGCTAAAAAGTCCTGGGACAGACTCACAGGGTTCTTTATGTAGAAATGATGAGTGTGCTGGTGACTCAGAGCAGGCACTGCACCCTCACTCCAGGGTCCTTTGCGCCAGGTGGAAATGAGCGTGTGGGTCCCCCAGAGTCCCTGCGTCCTCACTCCAGGCTCTGCTCATTGATTTCTTATTTAAAAACCTAAAAGCTTTGATAATGAAAATGCATTCTCCCCAGAGAGTAGAGTTTCCGGTTACGGAGGCTCACCTGTAAATGCCGTGCCAGGTCAAATATGCTGAGATCTGGGCCAGGTCCTGCTTCCTACCCACGGCCAAGGCAGGTACATCATTTGGGAGGTGACCCAGGGGGACATCTGAGAGGCTTGCTGTTCCCCGAGGGATGAATCCGCTGGCCTTCACACTCTGCTCCGGCCTCCATCAGCTCCTTCCTACCTGCAAACTGCCTGCTTTGACGTTGCCATCATTGGAGATATGTTAGGGACTTAGTATAGTCCCTATACCTGTGGGTATAGTCCCATAAGATTCTATACCCACAGATATAGAATCTTATGGGTTGACGCCAATAAGACCAGCAGATCGTGGAAAGGTAGGAACCAGGGCTGGGAGGGTGGTGACCATGGCCAAAATGACAACCGTGTTGCACTGGGAGGTCCATCTTCTGTCTAAAGTGTTTTTTTAAAATAAAAAACGTAGTGTCTCAGGAGCATGAGAGGGCAGGCCACAGATGGGGAGATCGCATCTGTAAAAGACTCATCTGATAAAGGCTGTTATGCAAACCGTGCAAGGAACTCTCAAAACGCAACAAGAAAATGAACAACCTGATTAAAAATGGACCAAAGACCTGGACAGATACACCAACAAAGAAGATACACAGATGGCAAATCTACACGTGGAAAGATGACCCGCGTATTATGTCATAGGGTGAGGCGTCACAGTACACCCATCAGCCTGGCCAAAACCCAAACTCCGACACCACCACGTGCAGGTGGGTGTGTGGGCATCAGGACCCTCACTCATCACTGGGGGAAGTGGGGCAGCTGCTGTGGGAAGCAGCGTGGTGCTTTTCCATGGAACTAAGCTCTCCGACCACAGGAGCAATCACAGTCCTGGACATTTACTCAGAGGAGCTGAAAGTTTACTTCCATGCGGAAATGTGCACACAGATGTTAACAGCAGCTTTGTAATTGCCAAAACTAGAAATCAACCAAGACGCCCTTCGGTAGGTGAATGGATAAACTGTGGTATGTCAGATACTGGGATACTATTCAGCACTAAAAAAAACTGGACCCCTAAGCCATGAAAAGACATGGAAGGATCTTAAACGCATGTTGCTAAGTGAGATTCCAATGTGGAAAGGCTGTCTGCTGTCTGAGTCCAACCACAGCACAGTCTGTAAAAGTCAAAGCTGTGGAGACAGTAAAATGGTCAGCGGCTGCCAGGGGTTGGGGAAGGGAGAGATGAATGGGAGGAGCATAGGGGATGTGTAGGGTGGGGCAGCAACTCCAGGTGGGGCTTTCATGGGGGATCCATGCATTCCACGTCTGTGAAACCCAGAGAGTGAGCAGCAGCAGGCCGAGTCCTCGTGTGAGCTGTGGACTGTGGGTGGTCGTGCCGTGTTGATGCTGGTCTGTCGGTCGTACAGACACGCTGGTCTGGTGAGGGCAGGAGAATGATGGAGGCGGTGCCTGTGCTGGGAAAGACGATACGTGAGGACTCTCTGTACTTTCCTCTTGATTTTGCTATGAACCGAAAACTGCTTTTAAAAATGTCTATTGAAAAGGCAAACAAAAGAGTGCTGGCCAGACAGCATCTGTGTGAGGGTGTGGCCTGTGTTCTACATTCAGAATTATCTAAATTATTCAAAGTTAAACCTTTGCATTAATTAACTCACTAGAAAGTTACAGTATCAGCTTGAGCGCTGCCAGGATGGCCAGGATCCTGTATCCTGACCAGTTTCTCCCCTTACATGTGCAGTAGACGTCCATGGCCACATCCCAGTAAGCGGCAGGGCTGGAATCAGGAGTCAGGCCTTGCGGGACAGAGAGGAAGTGAGATTTGTAAGCACGTGGCTGAGGGCCGGCAGGGATGACTTTTTGAGCAGTTTTCCATATTGCTGAGGCCTTGGGGCGTTGGGAGTCCCCAGTCTCGGGTGCCTCAGAAACCAAAGGCTGCTCATAATCCTCAAGTTCCAGATGCCTCAGGGGAGGTACCTGGGTTGTTGGGTGCAGTTCCATTATTTGCTGCTCGGTGGGATTTGCCTGCAGCATTTCTGGTTGTTTTTAAGAGCTGATGTTTGAGCTGCTTAAAATCACATACAGATGTCGATTTACCTATAAAAGTTAAGAACAGAATTTGAGTTCAAAGAGTTGTGAAAATGTTCAAGGTTGTGTACTAATGTATACTTTACATTTGTGGAAATATCTAAAAGTCCAGGATTTATATTAAACACTTCTCTTGATTTTTGTAATATCTACCTGTCATTTTTCCATTTGATTAATAGATGTCAGAGGGTTTAAATTTTGAGTGTCTGAATTCACTGAAATTAAAACTTCTTACATCAAATGTAATTAAACTGAATGTAGCCAACAGTGCATGCTTTTGTAAGTATTGATTAAAATATATATAAAAACACATATCTATGAACATGCAGATGCCGGCAACATATTAAACCATGAAAGTAGAATTAGTATTCTTTGTTTTCTGAGAAGACAAATTTTTAAAAAGCCAATGGGTCTTATAACTTTCTAGTTTCCAACTTATTTGCCCTAAAATGGAAGATTGACAGCAGCAGAAGAGGAGATCCTGGGCCAGTGAAGGCTCTGGGAGCAGCGGGGTGAGTGCTGGAAGGAGCTGGCTGGAGGCAGAGCAGGGAGGTGATCAGGGAGGCCAGGACGGCCTCAGGGCACGCGGCTCAGTGAGTGAGAAAAGGTTCACATTTCTTGGAGAGCCCTTGACTCTGCCCACGGAAAACCCAAACTCCTTCCAACTGGGATGTGCATCTCATGTAAAAGTTGTTACTCCCAGAAAGAAAGCCAGAGGATGTAGAAATTTTTTGTATGCAGAAATTACTCAGTTGCTGTTGGCTCTGTTGTGACTTTGTGGTGTCTGATGTTCTGGTTCTGATGTTCTGCGCAGAACGTGGCTCCTCCCTGCTGAACGTTGCTTGTTGAAGGCCCGTGTGGAAACTTTCCCTGTAAGCTCGTTGACCACAGCAGTCTTGGTTCAGAAATCTTTGGACCTCCTGAGACTTCACACAGCCTTCTAACCTTTCTAGCGTGACCTTTTCATTTTAGTGTTCCCCATTAATTTAGACGTTTTCCAGAATGTAAGTAATCTGCTGAATGCAGGGTGGGGGGTGCCCTCCGTTGGCTCTGGGGAGAGGCATCGCTGTTTCTCTGGGTGGAGCTTCCCGCCCACCATGGTGTGCTCCAAGACGCAGCAGGGTTCTTTGGCAGAAGTAACCGTGGAAGACCCGCGTCTCCGTGGCAGGGTGGCTGTGGGTGTGCGGCCTCGCGGCCATACCGGCCCCTGTCCATCATTGGCATCACGGAGAGGAGCAGGGGGAGGCCTGGGTTCTGTCTCCAGAGTCACAGCTGTGCTTCCGAGACTGTGTCATCCGTGTGTAAGTAGACATGCAGAGAAAGTGTTGGAGATAAGCAGGAGACGGTGTCTGTCCCTAATGAGCTCAGGCGTGCCCTTGAGAGAGTCAGGTTTCTGTGCGGCTGATCCGGACTCAGCCTGGCTGTGTCAGTGCAGGTGACTGCTGGGCTTTGGCAAGGCTGCACCCACTGTCCGTCTGAAACGGTCCCCTTCGCAGGCTCGCGGTGCCAGCTGGGTGCCCAGGCCTGATTTCCCGTCAGGACGGAGGCCCTGTGTATGTGTCGGGGAAGGGGGCGAGGAAGGGGGTGGTAGGGGTCCTACTTTATTGCCGTATCCAATGCCACGCGGGGTCACCACTCAGGAAACACGTGTTGTGTGGGTCAACGATTGAGTTCAGAAACCTGGAAAATTCAGCAGTGTAGGCTTTGGGCATGACCCGTCCAGCCCTACGGCTCTTTCTTTCTCTGAATTTCCTTCCATGGCATCCTCCTCATCCCAGAGGATGCTGTCCCCCTATGGCTGTTGGCAGCTCCACAGCTTCCTCTGCTTCCCCTCCCAGGCTCTGGTGTGGTTGAGGCAGCTAGTGGCTGTGCAGACCCCACAGCCAGTAGATCGTTGGTACCAATGCCCTGGGCCTGGGTTACCTGAGTCAAGGACTCTAGTGCATGGCTGAGCTCACCCCAAATGCCTGGATCGGAAGGCCTTGGTTGCAGAAGGGTAGGGTTTGGATATTGAAGGACAACCTGCAAAGCAGAAGGGGAAATGGCTGTGCTGGATGGGCAGCTAGAGGAGTCTGTGCAGAGCCTGGGACCCAGTGCAGACACAGAGCTGACATGGGCAATGTGGTGACACGGCCACCGTGGAAGTGGGCAAAGTTACAGGCTTCAGAGCGACATGGAAGGGCTGATCTAAAACGATCCTCCTTTTCCTTTAATCCTAGCAACTGCTGGCTTACGGGGTGGGGGAGTGAGATCTGTGGTGGCCGCGAGGAGAGACAGGGATTTTAATTAACCCCTCTTTCTGGGAGAGGGGAGTAGCCATTTCTGTAGGACGGTGAGCATCGTCATCTCAGGCAGCTCAGGCTGCTGTAAAGAAACACCATTGACTGAGTGGCTTATGAACAGCAGGAATTTGTTTCTCACAGTTCTAGAGGCTGGAAAGCAGGATCAGGGTGCCGCATGGGTCGGTTCTGGTGTGGGCTCCTTCCTGGTTGGCACACACCTTCTCTCTGGCCCTGACACAATGAGAGGGTGAGGGATTTGCTGGGCCCCTTTCTGAGGCACAAATCGCATTCAAGGAGTTCCAGCCTCAGAAACTCATCACCTCCCAAAGACCTCCTGACAGCATCACATTGAGGGTGAGGATTTCAATCTGTGTTTTGGGGGACAGGCAGGCAGTTCGTGACCGTCACCCTCTTTGTGTATTTCTGACTCAACATTGAGTCTACATTCAGCTGTCCAGGGAACAGAGCCTGTGTGGACACTGAGCAAGGTCAGAGCTGCAAGCATGTACACATCGGGGGCATGGGAGCTTCCAGGGGTGTGAGAACAGGGTTTCATGTCAATTGGAGCTGCTTTCCTAGCAAATGTACTCATAAGCTATCCTGGCAACATTTGCTTTTCACGAAGAGTGGATCAGGCAGTGGGGGCAGCAGGCGGTGTTGCCAGAAGCTTGGAACTGATGAGCAGCAGAGAAGCGGCAGAGGCCACGACCTTGGCCGTACCAGGTGTCTGCCCTCCAGGCCTCAAGCCTGTGACTGTGCAGAGACCAAGCCGACCGGGGCTTTCCGGCCAGTGTGGCTGTCATGCGGGTGATTATCGGGGTGTGCTTTCTATGTAATGTTCCCTCAACCCTATGCCCACCCTACCAATTTCTGTGCCTAGCAGAAATCATGCTGCGTTTCCTTGATGAAGCCTTGAGTTTCCTATGGAGATGTAGGAATAGCACGATTTGGCTCACGTCAAAATACTTTGCAGTGAAGCTGCATGGAAGAGGATTCTGGGCTTCCATTTGATGTTTTCAACAATACCTGAGTGTTAAGGGACCGTCTTGCTTGTTAAAAGGCACCAGATGAAAAAGGCTACTGGTTAATAAAGGAGACTTTTTACATTAGCACAGAGAGGGTGGCTTGAGATAAATTCAGCGTAACGTAGGTGTGTTTCTAAGCCATCAAAGGGACCATCTCTCTGCTGGCGACACGTGTTTTCTGGTATTGGTTTTGTTCTGAAAAAGGATGACTGGCATTCGGTAGAGTCATTCCAAAATTCACCTGGAAGTTGTCCACATGGTGCCTTGTTTTCTCCTGACATTCTGGGCACCACGAGGAATTATTCCTGTCTTCAGCACTAGCAGGAGACTTCTCCTGAACACCTGCTCCTCTTTGGCATCATGCGTGTGAAGGAGTCAGAGTGACCCTGTTTTCATGGAGTTTTCAGACACCGTGGGGACAGTGTAGCATTAGTGTCAGGCTCGGGTGGGACGCAGGTTTTCCTCAGACAACAGCTGCCGATTCCAGGATGGCCCTCGACCCCCCCTCCCTCTGTTCCTCTGCATCATGTCTGAATTAAGGCTGTTCTATCGTAGCGGGGGTATCATGTTAGCTGGAATTGTGCTTTTTTTAACCTGGCAGTAAGTAAATTAATGGTACATTTGCCAAGGACAGCGAGGTTTGATTTGATGAATCCAGTGGGGAAAAGGAGAAGGGGCTTGGCTGGGTGGGGACATGTATGATGGGAGCAGAATGGAGCAGCCATGCAGGCTGTTGGGATGGAGGGGCTATGCCCGCATTTCCATGGGGTCCGTCGATGTTTGTGGCATTAGACCTGAACCTCTGTCTCTACTTCTAACACCCGCATAGTGAGGAAGCCCCTGACAGGCCTGAGTTGTTACTTCCCATGGCCATCACTGGGAAGTGCCCCGGACGACTCTCCTGGCTGGTGACGGCCCTGGGCCTGGACATTGGCTTTGTCCTGAGTTGTTTCTTCTTGTGGCCATCGCTGGGAAGTGCCCTGGATGCCTGTCCTGGCTGCTGACGGCCCCGGGCCTGGACACTGGGTTCGTCCTGAGCTCTACGAGGGGCTTGGGCTCCATGCGCAGCAGGCACCTGCGGATCCCTTTGGACGTGAGATGTTGGCGCTCGGCTTGGAGGCCACCGCGATCTGGGTGTGGTCAGGACCCGGCTCATCCTTTGGAGAGACAGCACCTTCCCAGGGGCCCCTCTGAGGTGCGTAGTCGTGCAGTGCCCTCACAGGATGCCCGGTCCTCCGAGAACTTCCCGCCATTCCCCTGGACCATCAGGTGTGGGAGTCAAGTGTGGTGTGTATGTCACGGGCGGGGGTGCTGAGGACACCACGTGCCTGCTCGTGCGAAGACCCGAGGCGCTGCGTGGGCTCGTTTCCAAGGGCCCGTTGGCATCTGGGGACCTGTGGGTGTCTTTCTACTGGCAGGAAATAATGGATGGCCCATGTTAATTTGTGTCTTTTTTTGTCAAAAAGCCCTAATGTCAACATTGCTGTACCGCTATTGGAACCGCCCACCTCAGGCTCACTGGCCCTCCTGTTTCTGGGCTGCTGCAGTGTTGTGTTGGGATAACTGTGTTAACTTCGTTTGAATTTTCTTCCTGTTCTTTTGGAATAAGTGTTGATAGTTTGTGCTGCTTGTTCACCCCAGAGGCGAGGGTGTCCTTTAGGCCTGGAGGAGCACAGCCCTTGCAGGGAGGTGCCGGGTCTCTGCCTCTCGTATCGTCCACAGCCCTCTCTACATGTCTGCTCTTCACTCCTCATGCCCACGGCCAGGGTCAAGGGCCGCTCGCTCTGCTGTTTGAGATCCTCGGAAAAGGTGGTGTTTACACTGAAGGGAGATTGGGGGTGTGCGGCTGATTTTAAATAGGAGGAAATGATGGTGACAGAATGAGCAATGCCTAGCACTTAGTCTCAGGCTTGAGAAATTGTGTTTTAGAAGCAAGGTATCCCCAACTCCGGTTTTCTTCAAATTAAATCTTTTAAAGAGTTTACAAATATAAATAGTTAAAGCCTAAAAACTATGCAAGAGAGGGCCTAGAGCCCAAGCCACTGCCAACTCTGACTCCAAGACACCTCAGAAACTTGGTCCTCCTCCTCAGAGAACTCCGCTTCTACTCCTCCCTCCACACTGCTCCCTCCACACTCCTCTTCCACCCCCTCCCCTTCTTCCTTCCCCTTCCCTTCTTCCTTCCTCCCCTTCTTCCTTCCTCCCCTTCCTCTTCTTCCCCCTCCCTGTCCTTGGGCAACCTCCATGGAACTCTGGTTGAAAGTTACTGCTCTATAGGGCCGCCCATTTGATAGACGAGCACGCTGAGGACCAGACACAAGTGACTGACTCAGACCCGCGCTGAGGCTGGCCCAGCTCGCATGCATCTCCTGCCTCCCGTAACACTGGGTTGTCCCTAATGGAAGAGAATCAATGATGCTGCTTCACTGATCTCCTCCCGGGAAAACATATTGATAACAGGTTATAAACATGGGAACGTTTTGGAAAAGCCGTCGTCCACTTGTCATCTCCATCTCTCCTGCCCGGAAGATGTAGGGAGAACCTGCCTTCAGCCCACCTTCATCCCATAACAGAACAGAGAACAAAGGGGCAGAGACCCAAGTCCTGTCAGTGCCCTCAGGAAACCCCCTGTTTCCTCCTCATGGTGGAAGTGGAAACCATCCCGCTGGACTAGATCTTCCCGGGAAGCCCCTCCACCGCGAAAGCAAGGAATCTGGTTTGAGCAAACACCATTCTTGGTGCCATCACTTTCTGCAGCTGAACCCTGCATACCTGGCCCATTAATCTTGCTAGTCCGGTGTTACTGGGTCCTGGGAGTTAATGTGGTCTCATGGCAGATGTTTACCGTTGTGTTCAGAGAGGAGAATAGAACTTTATTGTGTTGAAATCAGATGATAACCATTGCCATGTGATTCCTTGGGTTGGTTGGGGCGGGTAGTGCTCAACACTTTTCCTGAGGGCTAAGTTCTAGTTTGAGACCGTCTCACTTTGTCGCCCAAGCTGGAGTGCAGTGGTATGATCTTGGCTCACTGCAACCTCCGCCTCCTGGGTTCAAGCAATTTTCCCTGCCTCAGCCTTCCAAGTAGCTGGGATTATAGGTGTGTGCCACCACGCTTGGCTAATTACAAAGATGTTTAATACAGGCTGGGTTTTGCCATATTGGCCAGGCTGGTCTCGAACTCCTTGCTTCAAGTGATCGGACCACCTTGGCCTCCTAAAATGCTGGGATTACAAGCTTGAGCCACTGTGCCCGGCCCGATCCTGACATCTTTTAAAGCTGCCTTCATGTACCAAAAGCCAGTCTATGTTTGAAAATCAGGCTTGAAGAGCCTGGGAGGAGAGGGATAAACTTCAGCTAGGTAAATAACTATACATATGTTAAAAATATGGGCCAAAATCTACCGCAAATGTTAACTCTTCTGCTTTGCATTTTATATCCATTTATGGTTATTCTTTCAGTATTAAGATTTTTAAAGATTCTTTTGATAATTATGGACAAATTACTATTAAAACTCAGCTGCATTTGTAACACTTCAAATAACTAATTGTATGACATTATTTTTCCTGGAGGTATTTTGGATTGTTACATAATTAATGTTTATCTCTTTGCCAGAAATCTTTTTTTTTCTTTTCCAGAAGAGAAACCTGAAAAGAAACTTTCCTTTGCATTAAGTGTTATTTCACTGTGTGACAATCAATTTTTGCATATGAGAACAAGATCATCGTGTATTTTTGGGATAATTCTTGCTTAATAGTGATAAAGCTAAGTGTTAAAATTATGAAACAACTTGTTTCTTTGAAAATTACTATTTGCCTGCTCACCAGGTGAGGGCTGATGAGACCGTGAATGTAAAAGTTAAATTGTATTTAGCTTGTATAAAAGAAGTTAACAAAAAAAAAAAAATTTTTTTTTTGTGCTACTACTGAAGTCGCTTAGCTGTGGAAATGAGGTTATTGCAGGCACCTAGAATTTTATCTCCTTCACTTCTACAATGAGAAGAAATTCTCCAACAAGCACAGGAATCTGACTTTCTGATATTGAGACTCCTAGGCATCAAGCCCCGGGGAAGGGTTGGTGATTACGTGATCGTTGGCGTTGGCGTTGATGTGGGCACCCTCCAAGCTGGACGCAGGGAGCAGGGAAGGGCAGGACAGGCCCCTCAGGAGCCATGAGAAAATAAAATGTTGGCAGCAGTGGTGAGGGTTAATGTCAGGGGCCAGGAGGAGGTGGCGAAGGGAGCATGTGCCTCAAGGCAGCCCTGGAACCCGCGGTCCCTAGAGTGAGGTCTGGTCTGCAGGGGATGTGGACGGCCACGTGGCGAGGCCCACAGACAGCCTGGACTTCGCTGCCTCAGAACTCCGGTGGACGCTGCAAACAGCCCCACAGCGTTGCAGTGTATATTCCTCAGACAGAGAGAAGGTGCTTGGAACTGTTCCCGGCATGAAGCCAGCGCCCGGTGAACAGTGGCCGCTGCTGTCGTGACTGAGTGCTGTCCAACTTGGGGGCATTTGCTCTGCTCAGTTCACTTAATTAGGCAAGGAATGGGGTTGCCCTGCCTTCAACAAGCTTGACGCATTGAACGAGGACTCAGTCGATAAAGTACTCTGTAAATACGCTCTCCCGGCTAGAGTGAGGAAAGCCCAGGGAGCAGTGGTTCTTCAGTATTAGGTGTTTGTGGCGGGGCCAGCTGTGCGGCTGCCAGAGCGAATGTGACCAGGAAGCCTCTGTCCCCGCCGGTAGTGGCCAGCGTTTCTGTTACACGTGCCATAGGCAGAAGGTGGGCACTGCTGGGAAACTTGCTCATATTGCTGTTTTCTGATTAGAAATTCAAGGTTTCTGAGCATCCTACATCAAATTTGTACATTGCTGAGACTGTACACATTTCAACACTTGTTTTTTTCTGCTTTTCGGACCCATATAACCTGGCATTTGGCCGTGGCTTCCAGGACAGGCTGGATGCAGAGTGAAGTCCTCTCCTCATTGTCAATGTTTGCAGATGTCTTTTTGTAAAAACTTTGTATTTCTTGAGAGTCTCAATTAGGTTTTTACTTAACTAGACTTTTAAAATTGCCATGCACATAACTCTCCCAGTTACACTCGTGAGCTAATGTGGGTTTTTGGTTTTACTTTGATGAATGTTTAACATTTGCATGCTGGATATGGGGGTGGAGGTCATTTATCTGCTTTTCATTTCCTTCTTGGTTATACTTAGAGACTTTCAGGTAAGGTGTGGAAAGCGTGGTACAGGGTGAATTGCAGGCTGCAGTGTGGCGTGGTGGAGGAGAGGCGGGGCTGCAGTGTGCACAGTGGATGAGAGTAAAGAGATTTCCATCCTCGAGGGAAACACACAACAAACAATTTAAAAAACTGATCATCTAGCTTGCATGAGGTCCAACACATTCAGTTTGCAAAGTTTAACTTCCAAGTTAACTTAGTAACTTTTCCCCTAAGTCATTAATTTAGTAGCTTATGTTTAAATATATGTTTTGTCTAAAGCAAGTCATAAATTCTAAAATGAATGACTAAACATGTAATAATTTAGGCATACAGCACCTGAAGGGAAAACTGCCAGTATGCTAAAATATTGGATACAGATGCTCAAAAAATATAATGTAGCATTCTTACAATGCATGTGCTTTTAGCATGTAACTTTGTGAGTAGTTTTGAGCTATATATTTGTAGGAATGTGTATATCTTGAATACTTTAGGGCACCACTGCAGATGTGTGCGTGAGAGGTATAAATGCTGAATGTTCTTCTCCCTTCCCTTAAATGAAAAAGATTAGCTCCCTTCATTTTTATTTCTACTTTGTTTTCAAGTGGACTCTCGCTCTTGTTGCCCAGGCTGGAGTGCAGTGGCACAATCTCTGCCCATTGCAACTTCCGCCTCCCGGGTTGAAGTGATTCTCTTGCCTCAGCCTCCCCAGTAGCTGGGATTACAGACACCCACCACCATGCCTCACTAATTTTTGTATTTTTATTAGAGATGGGGTCTTGCCATATTGGCCAGGCTGGCCTCAAACTCCTGACCTCAGGTGATCTGCCCACCCCGACCTCCCAAAGTGCTGGGATTACAAGCATGAGCCACCACGCCCGGCCAGCTCCCTTCTGTAATGATTTATACAGTTGTTTTTGCTTTTTGTTTTTTTGAGACGGTGTCTCACTCTGTCGCCCAAGCTGCAGTGCAGTAATGCAACTCTTGGCTGACTGCAGCCTTCACCTCCTGGGCTCAGGCGATCCTCCCACCTCAGCTTCCTGAGTAGCTGGGACTAGACACATGTCACCACGCCCAGTTTTTTTTTTTTTTTTTTTCCAATAGAGACAGAGTTTTGCCATGTTTTCCAGGCTGGTCTCACGTTCCTGGGCTCAAGCAATCTGCCGGCCTCAACTTCCCAAACTGCTGGGATTACAGGCGTGAGCACCACATCTGGCCCATTTTTTTTTTTTCCTTCTAGGATTAGGAGTCGACTTTCAGAAAACCCTTCAACCTTGCAAGATTAATTTTCCATAAAAATATTCCTCTAGGATAAAAACAAGACACAAAGTAGTATGTGTGGACTGCAGTTAAAAATTTTCAAGACAACGTAGCTTAGGAAGGTTGACATTTACAAAGAGCAGAAGGCCCGTTCAGTGCCTTCTAGGCACTGGGAATGGCGGTCTGTGGGCGACTCTAACGTGTGCGGCGTCCTGAGACGTGATCGTGGTGTTCACGCTTTTACCAAGGGCCTCCTGGGAGTACCAGAGGCTGTTCTTCTGCAGTCGGCCAGCCAGGCAGCAGCTGCTGGAGAAGGAACAAACAGTAAAAGACAGATGTACACGGTGTTATTGTGGCAGAGGTTAAAACCAGGCTCACTTTGTTCTTACCTTTTTAAAAGACTAATAATGAAGTCCTTAAACATGTTCAGGATTTCAAAGCAGTTGTGGGTGTGTCTGTGTCTCTAGCTCCCATTCGGGTGCTTCCTGCGAAGAGAGCTTAGAGAGGCCACCTTTCCTGGATGAGGTGACAGAGCCTGGAGAGGTGTGAACCCCGTGGTGGTGGGGTGACTGACCTGGGGTCAGGCTGGGTCAGCGTGGGGATCCACCCCCACTCCACGTTTCTGTAGGGAATCCACAGTTCTAAGTCTTTCTGATATGGGTAAAATGAACCTGGAAGGGGTGTTATTTTTTAAGAAGTAAGTGCCATGCTATTTTTTCCTCATACTTTTCCGTGTTTAAGCAGCGTTGAAGGATAAGGCACTGGTAGCATGTTGGTTTGGAAGTAATGTTGTTGGTTATTTTCCGTTGAATCTGACCTTAAGGTTGCCTGGTAACACAAGTTTTCCTTTAACAACATGGGACTCTGTTGAATCTGTCGCCCCATTGGCTGAGCCACCTGAAATCAGTGAGGTGGCAGCTGAAGAGGCCTCTTCCCCTTGGAGGAAGCCGCTGGATTGGCAGGAGGCACCCCTCTTGATTGAGGGAGTGAGGCGGGTTTACAGGGACCCCACGTGGCACCTGCGGCTCTGTCCTACCCCCTGCTAGTTGGCCAAGCAGCCTCACGACAGTGTGCTGAGTGTGAATGTTCACTGGGGCAGGCCAAGGCTTTTGTTCCAGAAACACTGACTTCAGAAACGGCCGGCCGTGTGTGTTGAGCATGGCAAGAAAGACTTAAGTGCGTCTTAAACCTCTTGAACAAAGCAAGTTGATGTTTCAAATGCATCTCGAAGGCTAATGACTTTGCTATGGTCAATATTCAGGAGAAAAGAGGGTTTGATGAAATAGAAAGACAGGAGTGGCAAGTGACGTGCTTGTGTCCCGTGTGACTAAGTGATGTCCTGGCCGTTCCACACCAAGGCCTCTGAGCAGCCAGCCTGCAGATACTTGGTCAATTTAGATATCCCTGATCTCTGCAGAGGTTTGATCAGGTAGCCCAGGAGCAGATAAACACAAACGCTGACTGGAAAGCCTGGCACACGGAGGCACTAGAAACAGCAAGCTGCTATTAACATCATAGTAAGAGACAGTTGCCTGCTCTCTTAGGGGTGTCAGCTTCTTTTGCTTCTAGACTTTCATCTGTGTTACAATACAGTTTTGTTCAGTTTATCCCCATTACTCCGCTGTCTTCGCTGTTAAAGCCTCAGCCAGCACTTAGCTCTGACACTGCAGGAATTTGACTGTGCGGCTGACCAGGCCTCCCTGGCAAGGCTGTAAAGCAGGCGAGAGCTTTCCGGAAGGTGGTGACAAGACCCCGAGGCAGAAAAGAGCGTTGCTGGTCCACATACGGCAGTGCACCTGCAGCAGAGCATGTACGTGCACGTTCAGGCTAAACAGGTGTTTAAACAGGAGAGAAGAATACTGCCTATGATTAATCACTTAAAATGTCACACACCCAACCCTTGAGACCCTGGCACATAGAGTAGTAGGGGTCTTGGAGATGGCAGGTGTGCTTAAGTCTGATTTTCTCGCTTGACTTTTCCAGCAGCGTTTTCCTCATCTCTAAGCTGGGGCTAAAAACTGCCCCGCATAGATTTGTGCATGGAACCGTGCGTGTAAAGTGGGGTAGCCCCAAGGACCTAGGAAGGACTCGTGGTCAGTGTCGGTGGTCATGCGTGCTGTACGGTTCCCCCAGGAAGACGATTGTTACAGATAACTCCCTCTGTTCAACGTCACTGAATGTAAAAGGTGGGACCTTGGCTTCTGATGTGTCTGGTTTGCTGCAGGCCGCGCTGCACCCCGTGGTTCCTGAGCCCTGGGCTGAAGTACACCCTGCTGCATCGCCTGTGTCGCTTTTGCTGTGTAACTTAGAGCTCCTGCCCTGGGAAACTTCCTCGCGCCTGAGGAGCACCACAGTTTGCTGGAAGACCTGTCCGAAGCGTGGACTGCGAGGAGCCCTGCCTTGACCCTGTCCTCTCCAGGTTGGGAGCGACTTTGTGGGGTTTGTCGGCTCTTCTCTCAGGTGTCCTGTGTCTCATGGATCAGCCGACGAGCCCCGTCTGGAGGAGCGCTCTGCAAAACGCTGCCTGCCACCCAGATCTCCTAGCGCAGAGTGAGGCCACATCTGCAGACCATACCGCACAGAGTCCCGAGGCATTCGGCAAGAAGGGGAGTGGGATGTGTGTGAGATCCCACTGCGGAAGCCGGCTCTGCTCCGTACTCTGCGTTCGGGGTGCCTGATGTTCAGATCTGCTGTGTCTGTCGGGGGCCATGGCGAGGTGGTGGGAGTGGGGGCGGGGAGCAGCGCGGATGGATCCAGGGAAGGACTTAGTTGAATCCCAGCTGCCCACATACCTGTTGCTGGTCTTGGACAAGCTCCCTAGTTTCTCTGGGCTTCGGTTTGATTGTAAGACAAGGACACCGCCCCAGTCTGAAGATGTCGGTGTGTGCGGGAATGCCTGGCGCAGTCACGATGGGTTTTCCTTCAGCCTCCTCCATGCCCCTCCCTGGGTCAATCAGTATCCATGCTTGCCACAAGTAAATTCCAGTCCCTCCGAAAAACCAGTTTTCCCGAGTTTTATGGTTAAGCATGGTGAGTGTGCTTGCCAGGAAATGCCACTAGATGTCATGGGCCTGCTCCTCTATGTCCACAGCAATCCCCGGAACAGGCTGGTTCAGGATGTGGGAGGTGGGAGTCGGTGTTGTACCTAGGTCAGGCTAAAGTCAAAGGCTCATTTGCTCTGTGAGGGGTGATCAGGATGACATATCAAGAGGAGCCCCGTGGCTGACTCTGGAGGTGGATGGTTGGGTCGGATTGGCCCCCCTCCAGCACGTATTTCGAGTGATGCCTTCCCTGGGTCACGCAGCCCTGATCTGTAGGGCACAACTTTCCAGCTCCAGCCAATCTGGTCTTGCCCTCTCCTTCCAAGAAGGTAGGTGCGGCGCAGTTGCCTTTAAGCGGCTCCTTCTGGACACTGCAGGGCGGCAGCAAGCAAGCAGGGGCGGGTTTTTTCTTACGTTGACCAAAATACGCGGGGCCAGCTTTGCACGATCCCATTCAGCATCACACATGTGCATCGGCCACTCACCTGTCCATCTGCCACAGACAGGCTTGGACAAGACCATTGAGTGGCCTTTACGGCAAAGAGCCTAAAGGGCTCACAGGAAAACCGGAACCAGCGCAATGGTAACAGCGCAGCAATACCTGTCATTGATCAAGGGGTATTCTGGGCCGGACATGGTGTTAAGTGACCCAGTTCGGTTAGCACTCTTAGAATTAACCCCCTTTTGCCTATCAGGAAATCGAAGACGGAGGGCATTAATGCCAGGGAGCAGGGAGGAAGGGGACTCACAGACGGGCTGAGGGGCTGGGCGCTCTGAGCCCACGGATCCGCCCCCAGGCCCCGGCTGCACGGGCACCAGAGTTGCTGCTCTGGAGGGGGTGAGGAGCTCTGGGGAAAAGATGGAGCCTGACGTGGGTAAGATTTGGATATTTTCAGAAGAGATTTTCAGCCTGGAATGCGGGTGTAAGTGACTGAATCGTAGTGACGAGCCAGATAGCCCAGCTGCAGGAGCTCCCCTGTGGGGTGAGGGAAGAAGGCCTTGGGGGCAGGTGGCTGAGCAGAGGCGCTGGGTCGCCAGGAGCCGCCGTGGGTTTGGAAAGGGGGAGAAACGCAGCGCCCTGCACTGCAAGGGCACTGAGACGTGGTTGCGGTTCTTCCTGACCGTGACAGGCACAAATGGTACTGATGGTGGAATGCACGGAGTCTGCCTTCAGAGAACTTCTCCTGTCTTTTAAAACCTGGGCCTCTCATTTAAACTTGGTGGCCTCAGGTGAATGGTCAGAAACAGTTTCTGATGAGGTTGCAGAGATTGTGCTTGGCCTCTGATTGTGCACAGCCTCTGATTGTGTACAGTCTCTGATTGTGGTGTTTGGCCTCTCTGTGGCCTCTGTGGCCTCTGTGTGATCTCTGATTGTGTGTGGCCTCTGTGTGGCGTCTGATTGTGTGTGGCCTCTGTGTGGCCTCTGATTGTGCTCAGTCTCTGATTGTGCTCAGTCTCTGATTGTGCTCAGTCTCTGATTGTGCTCAGTCTCTGATTGTGGCCTCTGGCCTCTGTGTGGTCTCTGATTGTGTGTGGTCTCTGTGCAGCCTCTGATTGTGTGTGATCTCTGATTGTGCTCAGTTTCTGATTGTGGCCTCTGATTGTGAGCGGCCTCTGATTGTGGGTTGTGTGAGTTTCCCAGGATTAAGTAGATGAGCCTCATGCTGGGGCAGGTGTGCCTTGTGTTGGGCATGTGGAGGAGGAAGAAGTTTAACCCATCCCCTCTTTGGGAATGACAGGGCAGTAACAAAGGTGGTTGATTTATACATGGCCATCCTCATGAGGTGAGGACCTGAAAGGTTTACTGCGTTCCTGGAAAGCTGCTCTGGGCATCACCATCACTGGTCATGGACAGCAGCTCAGAAGCCCGCTTAAGGTGCAAGGAGGGAGTGGCGCTGGTCCTGCCTGTGCCGAGGCTGCTGGTCACTCCTATGGCCAGGTGATGGCTGCTTTTGCACGAAGCTGGGGTCAGAGTTAATTTGGGTAGTGTCGGCTTTGATTTAGGTCAAGACTGGTCAGTCTTCCTAAAATACTAGCCATGAAAGCTTTCATAGATTGTAGTTCTTTGGGAGGTTCCTATGTGGTTTTTAGATGTTTAAAGCATAGGGCCCATGGCCAGTGTTGAATTACATTTTGTTCAGTGTAACTGACAGGACACTGGACCTGAGTCCCAGGCCTGCCACGGGGTTCAGGGAGCTTCAGAGAGGGGGATGTTTGTGCTGAAGTTTTCGCAGATGGGATGGGACATGGGCACGGGGCTGGAATGCTCTAACCTTCAATCTTCAGTCATCGGTACTGAAAGGAATGTGCAGCAACAAACTCACCTGTGCGCACGCATATCGTTTTCAAGGATTGACGAGCTTTTGAGAAATATCTGAAGACTTTTCAAGTTTTGAAAGAAGCCGGGATGACACTGGAAACGTCAGGTGTCTTGGCTAGTGATCAGGTCCATCACCACACACACGGTCCCTAACCTCGCACACCTCTGATCCTGCACAGTGGGTGACCAGGTCTGTAACCTTGAAAGTTTCTGATTAGGTGCAGCTGGTGACTAGGTCTATAACCTTGCCTGGCTCTGATTGGACACAGCAGGCAACCAGGTCCCTAACCTCGCACACCTCTGATCATGCACAGCGGGTGACCAGGTCCATAACCTCACACTTCTGTGCACAGCAAGTGAACAGGTCTCTAACCTCAAAAGCTTCTGATTGGGTGCTGGTGACCAGGTCTGTAACCTCGCATGGCTCTGATTGTGCACAGCTGGTGACCAGGTCGCTAATCACACACACCTCTATTCGTACACAGCAGGTGACCAGGTCCATAACCTCACACCTCTGTGTATAGTGGGCGACCAGGTCTGGAACCTTGCAGACCTCTGATCGTGCACAACAAGTGACCAGGTCCATGACCTCATGCCTCTCTGCACAGTGGGTGACCAGGTCCATAACCTCACACCTCTGATCGTGCACAGCTGGCGGGTGCAGGACCCACTTCAGTGAGGGGCTGACTTCCCAGATGTGAATGGGGAATGCTGTGTGGCTCGCTAAGCTCCTCCATGCTTTGGGGGCTCTAGGCTGTGGCCGGCAAGTAGGATGTTGTCCCAGGAGGCTGCTATGTGTTGGGGATGGGAGGCAGCTGCAGGGCGGAAGTAGGATGTTGTCGTAGGAGGCCACTGTGGGTGGGGTGGTGGGATGGGAGGCAACTGCAAGGTGGAAGTAAGATGTTGTCCCAGGAGGCTGCTGTGTGTGGGGGAGGGAGGAGGCAGCTGCAGGGTGGTGAGGGCGTGCGTATTACTGGGAGTGGTCTGATCCATGCCTTCTGCACGTGAGTTCTGGTGATTATCTTCCGGTATGTTGATGGATCATTCAGCGCCCCCATCACATTTAACATGAACTGTACTCTGTGAGTGGCCCTGCCCCGGGTCATGACCACACGCTGGACTTGAGCTGTGGGAGCCACATGGACAGTTGGAGGCCTCAGACCCTAGGGCTACACACACCGAGATTTCCCGGCTGCGTCTCCCCAGGCCTCGTGCTGATCTCCCTTGCTGCTGCTGTCCCAACCCCTGACATGGCACAGCTTCCCTGTCAGAAGATGTCATGGAGCTTGTCTGCTGTTCGTAAATCTTACGCACATTTGGATACGTTAGCTTCATGCAGAAGTGCTGCAAGCAGGAGATAATGGAGGCTTGGCGCCACCTGGTGGTCTCCAGGAGTCTCTCTCCACCTGCAACCTAGCAAGTCAAGGTTACCTGAATGTGTCCTCCGAAGGTAACAAGCATGGGAAACATGTCAAATGCCATGCAGTGCGAGGTGGTTCTGGGAATACCAGTACACTCTCGGGCTGCCAAATGTCATGTCGTGTAGATGTCACAGCCTCCTTTTCTTTGTCACTTGTGTTGCTAATCCCCTGGATTTCTCAAATCTCTGGATTTCTCAGGTTCTTTACTTCTCCAGGAAAAAAACCTGCCCCATTGTCCTGTTACCTCTGAAAGGGGGCTTTTACAGCAGGAGGTGATGCAGCAGCTGTCAGTATAGGCACATGCTGCAGGATCCTGCTAGTTCAGGTGCACCCAGAGGGAATATAGCTGGGCAGGTGGTCCCCATCTCCTGGGTCTCCGGGCACCTCTAAAGGCCCCAACCAGAGTCCTCCAACCCACCCGCGAGGCTAGCGCAGCAGCAACGCGACCCCACCGGCAGGGACCCCGCCCACCTGTGGCGCTACCCCCCGCCTCCGCGACCTCACCCACCGCTAGCGTGGCCCCCACCTACGACGACCGTCGCGTAGGTCCTCCTGCCCACACCCGCCCCCGGCCAGCCCCTGCCCCTTTCTCTGCCCCTTTTCCTGCCCCTGCCCCTAGCCGCGCCCCCACCCGAGCAGCCCCTCCCGTGCGTGGGCCCCGCCAGTCATCGCCCTTTGGCGCTGGGGCCGGGCGGGGGCGCGGGAGGGGCAGCGTTTCCGAGTCGGGCGCGCACAGGCAGGGTCTCCATTGCCTGCTGCGCACCCGGACTAGCGGCTCCCCTCAGCCTCCTCTCCTTGGACGCCGACGACTCCCGGGCTCCCAAGGGCACCTTGCGGAAGTTCCTGGAGCACCTCTCCGGGGCCGGCAAGGCCATGGGCGTGCTGACCAGCGGGGGGGATGCCCAAGGTACGCGCCCCCTCCTGGCGGCGAGGGAGGGACGGACGCAGAGAGGGGAACAGGGCGAAGGGGAGGGAGGGACGAGGCAGAAGAGGGGGGAAGCGATGGGAGGAGCCGGGGAAAGGTGGGGAAACGATGGGAAGAACCGGGGAGAAGAGCGGGGAAGCGATGGGGGAGAACTGGGGAGAAGCCCGTGCCCGGGAGCGGCAGGGGTACCTGTGGGGCGGCGTGAGCCGGCAAGGCAGCCCGGGGGTCCTTGCCGGGTGGGGCGGAGGAGGAAGGGATATGGCGGTAGGAACCTCCATCCGGAAGACAGTGAGCTTTCCACCCCATCCGGTTTATGTTTTAAATTGAGCCTGGCAGACGGGGTCGCCTGGAGCACCCTCGGGGGTCGTTCTGCCTCTGAGCTGTAGGACGGGGCCGGGCTTCACCTCCGAAGCGTGGGTACAGCGCGATCACTTCCTAAGTGGACCCTCGCCCCCCAACTCCGCCCCGCGCCACCCCCCAGCATGTCGAGGAAGAAACGGCCGGCCGGGTCCCCGCGGGCCTCCTGTCACCTTGAGCCCCGCGCGGCGTGGGCGGGGTCCCGGCTGCTGCAATGCGGGATGCGGCGCGGGTGCTCTGGGTTCCCGCCTGGCGTCTCCGAGGCGGTCTGGGAGCCCCTCGCGTTTCTGTTGGAAGATTTAAAAAAGGGTTTCCTGCGCTCGCATGTGCTGTCGCCTCCTGGCTCGTGACAAAACCGAAAACTAAAATGGGTCCCAGGCCCTCCCCGCCAGCCTCCGGGGACGGGAAGGACCAGGAAGCGGGGACTCCCGGACGTCAGCGGCGCCGCGGCGCGGGCTCTGGGCTTCCCCTGCCCTGCAACGTGGAAATGGCTCTTCAGGAGGGGCCCGAGCCTGGGCACACGACGCGGGCGCGCCGGGAGGACATTTAACATTGAAGAGCGGGAGGTGGTGGAGAGTGCGCTCCCCAGGCCCCGGGTACACGTAAGGGCGCCGGTGCCCGGGTACAGGAGGGCGAGGCTTTCTTGGCCAGGTAGCCTTGTTAAATCCATCTGAAAGTCACAGATAACTAAGTATCAAGTCGTCACAGATCATTTAAGTATCCTGAATGAGATGGCTACGGAAAACATGAAAACATCGTTACTGGTTACGTGCATGATGCATCCAAAACATTGTTACCTGCACAGTGGCAGCACTGATATTTGTGGGCTTTTGAACGTGTGGACTGGAGTGTTAAGAGTCCTTCAGAGTTATGACAGTAGTTTGATTTGAATGTTCTTTTCTTGGCGAATAAATGCTGTACATTGAATTTACCCAGGAAACTAGGAAGGTGAACTCACACGAAGGACACAGGCCTGTGGGCTGCTCCAGGCGCCATTAGGGCGTTGCGGGGCCTGAGCCATGGGCTTCCCGCTCAGCCTCCTGAGAGCCGTGATGGCGTCTCTGTTCTGCCTCACACTTGGACCCGCTAGTTTCATATTCTTGTTATGGTTCCGAGGCTACAAGCGGTTGGATTCTGTGAGTCACTCTCTGTCTTCCTCCTCCGGCTGCTTTCAAATGGGTCGTCTCTTTTTTTAGAAGTGTTTTTTAAGCAGTGATTGATGGGGTGAGTTGTAGTGCTGTCCTGAACTGCAGAGGGAGCGCGTTGAGGAACCTGGGTTTTGATGCTGTGCACATCAGCTGAGTGTCAGTCCCATTATTAAGCTCATTTCTTGGTCTTCTCATCGTTACTCAGACGCCTTAAAAAAAAAAAAAAAAAGCAAACTCCTGCTTGCCGTCACTGGCTGAGTTTGGCAAATGGGTGTTTACCCTGGAAAGAGGGGCATTTTGTCCTCTGGAACGTCTAAGGCGCCCTTTGGTGACGTGGTCGGTTTCTGACTACTCTATCCCATGGGTGTCCTTCCTGCTTCCACCTTCCCTTTCCGAACGCCTCCGCCTCCAGGGCTTTAATTTTCCTTCTGTGTGTGTGCCACGCAGAGGTTATGACTATTGTGTGCCGTGTTTTTTTTTTTTTCTTTCTTTCTTTTCTTTTCTTTCTGCTGAGGGCCCAAAACTTGCTGTATCTCAAAAGAAGCAATTGCATCCATTTGTTCGCGATGAGCATAAATTACCCTTTAAGGGAGACTAATTGGTAAACCCGGCTGCTGTGGGTAGAAAGACAGAGGTGGCCGCGGATCTGCCTCTTCGAAGCCTGCACAACCGTCCTGCTTTCTTTCTTCAATATCCGGGGTGGGGGGGGGGGTGGAGGTTAATTTTAATAAGCCCTTGCAACCAACAAAGCAGGAAAGTGCTAAGACATTGAGGTGTGAGATTTAAAATTACAACCAGCAGCCTCTCATTCTTCCTTCACTGAGGGTTGCCGCTTCGTTTTGGGGCTGCAGGGTGTGTTTGGCAGCGACACTGGCCCTTTGTGCTGTGCGACTCATGAATTGAGATAGTTCTTTACTAAGAGTTTTGTGCTGTAGGTATGAAAATGGGGAAAGAGGGAGCACTGTCCGGGGTGGAGAGGCGTGGAGAGACGCTGTGATACATAGCTAGTCCTTTTCTTCTGGGCTCCTGGTTTTAAATCTTTTTTTTTTCCTAACAGCTTGAAAGATGGTTTTTGGGTCTTAATTAAAAGATTGAAGACTGTGAGCCAGACCCAAACTAATTCCATTGGCATCAGGGAGAAGGATTGTTTACATATTTCTCTATAGGCATAATTGTTTTTTTTATTTTTTGCTGAATTATTTGGTTAGTCAAATCATACATTAGAGAAGTAATATTAAAAATTAAAAAAATAAAAAATGTATCTGTAAACATATCCCCCTTCCATTCCAGTCTTTGTCTCTGTGTAATTTTAGAACCTTGGGCCATGATGTACATAAAGTTTATATTCTTTTAATATCTTGCTACTTCATTGTTTTAATGTTTAATCTTTGGGTTGATTTATCACAGGTTACTTGACCGTTTCTTACAGGTGTTTGGTTTAGGTTTTTTTTCCCTTAACACTAATGTAAATTTGAGTGTTTGGCTAATAGTTTTAGCAGGATTTAAGGCAGAGCCTCAGTTAGGGCCGTGGATCGATTTATAGTCCCTAGTTTGAGGAGGGAGGTGGCAATCTGCCCTTTCTTCTAAAATTGATATGTTAAATCACAATGGACATGTACTTGATTTTGAGCACTTGAGACTCCCCTGGGGTTCACTGGTATTGCAAGGTCAGGGCTGGGGATCTTCTGCTGGAGAGGCCCCCAGCGTGCCCAGCGCAGAGTCCCGAGTGCGTTACTGCAGGACAGAACCCCTGGGCTTTGTCCTCCAGCAGCCGTCTCTCCGGGAAGAGCTGACTGCTCCAGGAATGAGGTCTATGCTCTGAAGCTCACAGTCAGCAGACCAGCAAAGGTCAGCACAGATGATCTTATTATATGAATCATTCATTTAACAAGCATTCATGGAATACACACTCCGTGCAGTTGGAACTTAGAGTGGAAGGCCATCAGCTCACTATTGTCTGAGCAGAGCTTGATCTCTGGCTCCCTGTTGTAGCCTCCGCTCCTAGGAGGTGCACGGTGAGTGTTGGGGGACCCTCCACAGGCACAATTGCTGAACAAGGACCCCTCCCAAGGGCGTCAGCCCTGGGCCCTGAGCTCTGAAGAGGAGGAAGGCATTCCTAGGGCCGACTTCCCTTCTGGATACTGAGCTCTCCACAGAGAGAAACTCTTCCACATTCACTGCAGTGAAGTTCATACTTTAGAGACTGGGGCCTGCATTCCCCAGAATTTCCATGGCCACAGGTGGTGGCTGCACCATGCGACTGGTGTCTATGTTCTCTGGAATTTCTGTGACCACAGGTGGTGACTGTACCATGTGACTGGGGCCTGCATTCCCTGGAATTTCTTTGGCCATAGGTGGTGGCTGTACCATGGGAATGAGGCTCTGTGTTCCCTGGAATTTCCATGGCCATATGTGGTGGCTGTACCATGCGACTGGGGTCTGCGTTCCCTAGAATTTCTGTGGCTGCAGGCTGTGGCTGCACCATGCAAATGGGGTCTGCATTCCTCGGAATTTCCGTGGCCATAGATGGTGGCTGTACCATGTGACTGAGGGTCTGCGTTCCCTGGAATTTCCATGGCCATAGATGGTGGCTGTACCATGTGTCTGAGGGTCTGCGTTCCCTGGAATTGCTGTGGCTGCAGATGGTGGCTGTACCATGTGACTGAGGGTTTGCATTCCCTGGAATTTCTGTGGTCGCAAATGGTGGCTGTTCCATGCAACTGCGGTCTGCATTCCCTGGAATTTCCCTGGCCACAGGTGGTGGCTGCACCATACATCAGGTCCTCTGTCTCAGGAGTTGGTGCCATTGTCTCTGTTACTCCCTCGCCTGACACAGAGAGGCAGTTCCTGACTTTATCACTCCCAGGAAACACACAGGCATCTGTTTTGGATCCTTGTTTTATTTCCCCATCACCTTTCTCATCAAAGGGAAATTCACATCCCTCTAAAGCTGAAAATGGTGTGGGGCCCCCTGGTGGTCTTTTTAAGGCATTATCAGCAGGTAAATTAGACCCTATGGGCCAGTGTACCTGAAATGAAAACAGAAAGATAAGTCGTGTCACTACACTTTGCTGGGAGATTCAGGGTCTTTTTCAGTGGCAGACTCATCCAAAGTAAGTTGTTGGTTCGCTGCAGATCTAGACGGTTAGCTGTGTCGGGATTAAACTTAGCCAGTGTCGACAGTGTGGAGCTTAATCCTCACGGAAGGGTGTCAAGTACAATGAAGAATAGCTGCCGAGTCTGCTATTGTCAGGAGAGGGGCAGGTACCTCTCTCGCTTAGCCCAGTGCTGCAGGAGGCGGGGCTCACGTCAGGCCGTAGTTGTGAGCAGGTTGGATTTTTAGCACGCTGGGACGGTAAAGCACAAACATCTATTTTTAACTTGTGGGTGACCTTCTTCTGTGCTGCTTGAGTCTCTGTAGGCCTTTCTCTGTTTCCTTCCTGAGGAGTCTGTGCCAGGGTCCCAAGCGTTCTCTGCGCTGCACCTCCGCGCCTGCCCACTGAGGAGCCTCCTTCTGGTGGCTGTGGGACCGGGCTGGGCCCACACTGTCAGCATCGTCCAGGGTAAGCAAGCCCGTCCTTCCACACCTCAGTGTCCCCAGCTGTTGAACAGGGCTAATCAACTGACCGTCAGGATTAATGGGGATCAGATGCACTCATCTCATAGCCCTGCTTGGTAAATAGCCACTTCCACTCTGTCCTCCAATGTACTACTTTAGACTTTTTCTTTACCTCCATTTAGCCAGGTGATTCGAGGTGACAGTGACTATCAAGAGTGATGTACAGAGGAAATCAGTGGAAGAGAGCTCGAGGAGCAGACATGGGCGCAGGGAGCACAGTGCGGGGAGCAGGGGTGCAGGGAGCATAGGCATGGGGAGCACAGATAGGTATGGGGAGCATGATCGTGCGGAGGACGGGTGCGGGGAGCACTAGTGTGGGGAGCACGAGTGTGGGGAGCACGGGTGCCTGGAGCACAGGTGTGGGGAGCATGGGTGCGGGGAGCACAGGTGCCGGGAGCACAGGGTATGGAGAGCACGTGTGTGCTTGCATCTGACAGATGCTGCTGAGCATGTACTCTGTGCTCAGATGGGTCAGAACCTCAGTGCCTCTTTTTAAAAAAAAAAAAAATCTTTCTTTTTTTAAAGATAGGACTTCTGTCTTGCTGGTGGCCCCTTTTAGTCGATACTCTTTTAAGCCTGCTTTTCCAGAGGAAAGCTAGGAAGGATGGCCTGTATAGGTTCCAGTCTGGGCATATCTGGAAGAATGGCCTGTTTTAGATTTGAGTCTGGCGTATCTAGGGACATCTTTGAACCTCCACTCAGAGTCCCAGAGCCACCTGTAGAGGCTCCCCAAATGTCTGCTGGGATTTCCCCTCTGCTCGGGGATGATGAAGAGCAGAACCTCACCCTGCCACGACCTCTGGGGTCCTCCTTCCTGGAGGGCAGTGCCTTGGTGGCCAGTGTGTGTAGGAGGCTGGGTTGGCACCTTCGGGCTATGCTGTGCGGCGGGGGCTTATGCCATGGGCATTCTTGTGCTCTGCACCGGGACTGGTGATGTTGGGCATTCTCGTGCACTGTGGACCACATGCGGTGCACATGAGCCAGACAGCTCCTGGAATTCGGAGCCTGGCTCTGTCTCAGGCCACCCACCTGTCTGTGGCACTTCTGAGGGATTGTGGAGACCGTATGAGTCTGTGTCCCCACCCTCACTGGCTGGACACCTGTGCCAGGCTGGAGCTTTGTTCCACCATCCCCTGTTCCGAGTTGTGTGAATATTTATTTTCATTACCTACTCTCATGAGCTTTCCTTTAAAAAAAAAAAAAATCAGAGACAGACTTTGAAGTCCCATGGCCCCTCCATTTGTGGACCTAATGGTATTGCAGAAATTATGGCTCCAATTATGTATAATAACTGGGGCTACTTTAAAAGTCATGTAAAGGAACAAGGTGAAGTGACCATTTCAAGTGGTACATCATGCTGGATTCTTAAGTGAACGTTATCAGGCTTTCAACACATTTTCTCTTTTTATTTACTTTGGCGAATATAATGGATGCTCAGAAGCTGTTGGAATTTAGTAAGAGGAAGTTATCCTTAAGGAGCTATTTAAGCAAGGGGACAGTTGGAGTAAACGTAAGTTATGAACACACACTTCTTCCAAACCAGAGAAATAAAAGCATCAACTGTACTGGGGTTGAAACTTGGTTGCTAGTGTGCCTTTCCTGCCCACAGTGACTGTGGCAGTGCTGTGGCCAGGAAATTCTGGAAAGAAGACTTGGTGCCAGTGGTAGTTTTTGTGATGATTCATTTGCTTTCAGCTCAAGTGACTATAGCCCTACTTGCAAATGGCTGGGTCTCCACCAATGGACCACAACATTGACATAGGACAAATCAGAAATGGCCCTTGGGTTTTTAACAATTATTATTTTTAATGGACACATTATAGTATATATGCGTGGGATACAATGTGATATTTCAATACATGTTTATCATGTGTAAATAGCAAATCAGGGTAATTAGCATGTCCATCACCTCAAACATTTGTCATTTCTTAATGCTGGGAATATTTAAAATCCTCTCTTCTAGCTGCTTGAAAATATACAATAAATTGTAAACTATAGTCACCCTACAAGGCTATAGCACACTAACCCTTATTTTTACTATCTAGATGTAATTTTGTATCCATTAGCCGACCTCTCCCTTTCTGCCTTCCCGCCGCCCTTTCCTGTCTCTAGAATCCACTGTTCTACCTTCAGAGGGTAGAATATCATTTTCCTCATAGAGATCTTTAACCTTCTTGGTTAGATTTCTTCTGAGGTATTTCTATTTTTATTTTATATTTTTGTAGCTAAATGGGATTGCCTTCTTGATTTCTTTTTCCACTGGCTCATTGTTGGTCTATAGAAATGCTACTGATTTTTATATGTTGATTTTGTATTCTGTAACTTTACTGAATTTGTTTATCAGTTCAAAGAGATTTTTGCTGGAGTCTTTTTTTTTTTTTTTTTAATATATAAGAGCATATTGTCTGCAAACAGACAATTAGAGTGCTTCCTTTTCACTCTGGGTGCTCTTGATTTCTTTCTCTTGCCTGACTGCTCTTGACTAGGACGTTCAGTGCTGTGTTGAATAGGAGTGGCACAAGTGGGCGTCCTTGTCTTGTTACAGATCTCAGAGAAAAAGCTCTTAGGGTTTCCCCATTCACCTTTATGTTAGATGTGGGTTTGTCACATATGGCCTTTATTGTGTTGAGGTATGTTTCCTTCAGTGCCTCGTTTGTCGAGACTTTCTATCATGAAGCAGCGTTGAATTTTATCAAATGCTTTTTCTGTCTCTATCGAAACGATATTATGGTTTTTGTCCTTAATTCTGTTGATGTGATGTAGCGTGTTTATTGATTTGTGTTTGTTGAGCAATCCTTGCATCCTGGGATAAATCCCACTTGATCATGGTGTATAATCTTTTTGATTTGCTGTTGGATTCAGTTTGTTAGTATTTTGTTGAGGATTTTTGCATCCATGTTCATCAGGGATATTGACCTATAGTTTTCTCTTTTTATTGTGTCCTTGTCTTATTTTGGTATCAGGGCAATGCTTGGCTTGAAGAATGAACTTGGCAGAATTCCCTCCTCTTCAATATTTTTGGAATAGTTTGAGAAGAATTGAAATAAAAATGTGTAGAATTCAGCTGCGAAGTCACCTAGTTCTGGGGTTTTCTTTGTTGGGAGACTTTTTATTATTACTTAGTCATACATGTTACTCATTATTGGTCTGTTTAGGATTTCCATTTCTTCTTGGTTCCATCTTGGTAGGTTGTACGTGTCTGGGAATTTATCCATTTCCTCTAGGTTTTCCAATCTGTTGACATACAGTTGTTCAAAATAGTCTGTAATGATCCCTTGTATTTCTGTGGTATCAACTGTAATTCTCCTTTTCTGTTTCTAATTTTATTTATTTGGGATTTCTTTCTTTCTTTTTTTTTTTTTTTTTTTTTTTTTTTTTTTTTTTTTTTTTGCTTAGTGTAGCTAATGGTGTGTCTATTTTATTTGTCTTTTCAAAAAACCAACATTTTTTTCTTCACCTTTTATACTTGTTAGTTTCAAGTTTAATTAGCTCCTCTTTGATCATTGTTATTTCTTTTCTTCTACCACTTTTGGATTTGATTTGTTCTTGCTCTTCTAGCTCATTGCAGTTCGTTGTTAGGTTGTTTATTTTAAATCTGTTTTTTAAATGTAGAAGTTTATTGTTATAAACTTTCCTCTTAATACTGCTTTTGCTGTATACCATAAGCTTTGATATGTTGTGTTTCTGTTTTCATTTATTTCAAGAAATTTTTAAATTTCCTTCTTAATTTCTGCATTGACCCATTGGCTATTCAAGGGCATATTGTTTAATTCCTATGTATTTATACAGTTTTGAAAGTTCTCCTTGTTGTTGATTTTTTTTTAAATTAAACTTTGTGTTCTAGGATACATGTGCACAATGTGCAGATTTGTTACGTATGTATACATGTGCCAAGTTGGTGTGCTGCACCCATTAACTCGTCGTTTACATTAGGTATATCTCCTAATTCTATCTCTCCCCCCTCCCCCTCCCCCCTCCCCATAACAGGCCCCGGTGTGTGATATTTCCCTTCCTGTGTCCAAGTGGTCTCATCGTTCCTTTCCCACCTATGAGTGAGAACATGCGGTGTTTGGTTTTCTGTCCTCGCGATAGTTTCCTGAGAATGATAGTTTCAGGCTGCATCCATGTCCCTACAAAGGACATGAACTCATTCTTTTTTATGGCTGCATAGTATACCATGGTGTATATGTGCCACATTTTCTTAATCTAGTCTGTCATTGATGGACATTTGGGTTGGTTCCAAGTCTTTGCTGTTGGGAATAGTGCCACAATAAACGTACGTGTGCATGTGTCTTTATAGCAGCATGATTTATAATCCTTTGAGTATATACCCAGTATTGGGATGGCTGGGTCAAATGGTATTTCTAGAACTAGATCCTTGAGGAATGACCACACTGTCTTCTACAACGGTTGAACTAGTTTACAGTCCCACCAACAGTGTAAAAGTGTTCCTATTTCTCCACATCCTCTCCAACACTTGTTGTTTCCTGACTTTTTAATGATCGCCATTCTAACTGGTGTGAGATGGTATCTCACTGTGGTTTTGATTTGCATTTCTCTGATGGTGAGTGATGATTGTAGCATGACTAGCTGCAGACAAAACGTGACGGGGGGCTACATGCATCAGCTAACAGAACAAAATGTTTTACAGTGCTTTCTCAAACAATATCTGGAATTTATAAATAACACTAGTAGTTTTGGTCAGGGGTTAATATTATTATTATTATTTTAACCACCAGGGCCAGGTGGTGGTGCCAAGGTTGTCTAGCTATTTTTCTTACTTCTGTTTCTTTCCAACGATTTGCTTTCTGCCCCTTCTCCCGTCTTATAAAGTAGGGAAAAGGGGAGATGGGGAAAAGCTGGGAAAGACAACAGGAGAAGTGGTGGTCTCATTCTATATTATGAGCATTTTTTCATGTGTCTATGGGATGCATAAATGTCTTCTTTTGAGAAATGTCTGCTCCTTTTTGTTGATTTATAGCTTTACTCTGTTACAGTCTGAGAATATCCTAGCTGTTATTTCAATTAAAAAAAAATTTTATTGAGACTTTTTTGTAGCCTAGCATGTGGTGGATTGTAGAGAATGTTCTATGTGCTGAGGAGAAGAATGTGCATTTTGTATCTATTGGATGAAAAGTTTTGTAAATGTCTGTTAGGTTCATTTGGTCTACACTGGACTTTAAATTTGATATTTTGTTGTTATTTTCTGTCTAGATGATCTCCAGTGCTGACAGTGGGATTTTGAAGCTCCTACTATTGTTGTGTTGTGTTAGTGTCTCTCTCTCTCTCTCTCTCTCTCTCTCTATATATATATATATATATATATATACACACGTTTATATATATACACCTGTATATATATACGTTGAGATATATATATATATATATTTGAGACAGAGTTTTGCTCTTGTTGCCTAGGCTGGAGTGCAGAGGTGCCATCTCAACTCATTGCAACCTCCACCTCCCGAGTTCAAGTGATTCTCCTACCTCAGCCTCCCAAGTAGCTGGGATTACAGGCATGTGCCACCATGCTGGGCTAACTTTTTGTATTAGTAGAGACAGGGTTTCACCATGTTGGCCAAGCTGGTCTTAAACTCCTGACTTCAGGTGATCCACCTGCCTCCATCCCCCCCCACAAAATGCTGGGATTACAGGCGTGAGGCACCGCGCCCGACCTCTCTCTCTATTTAGATCTACTAATATTTGCTTTATATATCTGAGTGCTTTGTTGTTGGGTGCACATATCCTCGTAATTGTTATATCCTCTTGCTATGTTGATCTCTTTATTATATAATTACCTTTTGGTCTCCTTTTTACAGTTTTTGACTTAAATTGTGATTGGTCTGAAATAAATATGGCTACTCTTGCTCACTTTTGATTTCCATTAATGTGGAATGTGTTTTTCCATCCCTTCACATTTAGTCTATGGCTGCCATGACCATTTTAAATGTGGCACTGAATATCTGCCTTTTTTTTTTTTTTAAGAAGTACAGATGTCACCCCTCACACCTCTATTCTGGGGCTGGCCTGGGCTGGCCAGCAGGGCTCCCTGGCTCGAGGCCATGTCTGAAGTGTTGTTGGACAATGTGGATCTGTGACCCCTTGGTCTTTGGGGAAGTGGGGCACCCCAAGACACCCACAGTCTTCCGACAGTTTACGGCTCTGTGTGTGGCTGCTGTGAGGCAGCTTTGGGCGGGGAGGAAGGAGAGCAGAGCCCATCTATCCTGGTGTGGAAAATGCCCAAGAAAGTAAAGAAATGGTACAAAAAAATCATCATCTGCCCTGGTGCCATTTCTGTTAAAAAAAAAAAAAAAGAAAAAAATTCACTCTGAGTGTGGTTCTGTGCTTGAGGAGGATAGAAAATACCTGGAAAGACGAGCAAAGTGTTCTTATGTGGTCAGCGCTGGGAAGTGGGATGGGAGGCTTGGGAGCGTGTGGAAAGGAGGACGTGGGGTATTTTATTCTAGTTTATTTGGTAGAGCAAGTGATGAAAGTGAAGCTTGAGTGATCCGAGCAGCTCGGCCTGGCCATGGGTAGATGCCAGCATGTCCCGCCTCCCGCCTCCAGCTGTAGCTCTGTTTCTCAGTCACAGATGAGACAGGTGGCGTGAGGCTGTGGGCGGAGGAGAGGCAGCTCGGTGTCCCCAGCACGTGATTGTCCAGGCTGCTCTTGGGCCAGCCTGAGGGAAGGAGGGGAGGAGAGCTGGGAGGGTGCACAGTGCATCCCCCTTCCCCGCCCTGGGACTGAGGTGAGCCCAGGCTGCTGTCAGGATGGAGGAAGATGCCCTCAGGAAGGAGGAAGAGGCCGGTGGAGTTTGGTCAGCAGCCAGCGTGATCTTTCCCACAGGGGATACGCAGTGCGCCAACTCGCAGGAAAAAACTCTGCTTTAGTTTTTAAATTTTGCTCATTCCGTTTATGGTGCTGGTCATGCTAAGATTTGGATATTGTTGGTAGGAATCAGTGTCAATTGCATACAGTTGACTCTTGTACAACACAAGCTTCAGCTTTGCGGGTCAACTTATAGGTGGATTTTTTCAGCCAAACTCTGGGAGAAAATACAGTGTTCTGCCACGTGAAACTCATGTCGGAGGGCTGATTCTTTGTACACGCAGAAAATACAGTGTTCCTGCCATGTGAAACGCGTGTCGGAGGGCCGACTCTTTGTACACGCAGGTTCGGCAGGTCCACCTGTGGGGCTTGAATGTGCCTGGATTTGGTGTCCATGGGGTCCTGGAACCGACTCCCTGAGTCCAGCGAGGCTGGCCCCGGGACCGGCTCCCTGAGGACAGCGAGGCCGTTTCTAGTAGCAGGTGGTTTATTTTGTGTTTTCCCCTGGCTCCACACCCCATTCTCAGAGACACGGCTGTCACAGTGGGACCAGCTGGGGCAGGGGAAGAGTGGAGGGCAACTGGTAGAAGTGGCCGTGGACTCTCTTAGGAACGAGAACCGTGGCACCTACCGTAGACGAAGATGTTGTTGGTATGCGCTCTTCTCGTGTTGGTCTGGGGCATGCAGTGGCCGTGGGCTGGTGTGGTCCACAGCCCCGGGCTCCGTGGTGCCTGACCCTGAAATCCCATCCGGTGCTGTGTCACCTCGGGCCAGCTGTCTCCTGAGGGGAAGGGAACAGGGAACAGCCCTCCCTGCGTAGCCTGCCCAGCACCACCCACCCCCAGGACCTCCAGTGTTGACCCTGCTGGGGGCTCCTCTCTCCTGGGGGGACCTTGTCCCAACAAGAGGACTCCACGGGCTGCAGGAGGTGTCGAGCTATTTTCTCTCCTGGAACTGGGTTGCTGGTAGCTCCCAGATGCAGGAGGAAAGGTTCAGAAGTGCCTTCATAATAAGAAATTGTTGACGTGAACTTTGGACAGCAAACACTGCTTACATTTCCTTTTCCGTTTTGATGCGTTAATGGTGTGTGGCAACACCGTGACACACGGGGATGCGGGTGATGGGTGACCCCCCCGCAAGGGGGCCATGCACCTGTTTCATAATAAGAAGGCATGCTTCTCTTACTGCAAATAAAAACTTCAATGGTTTTCTGCCAGAAAGACCCTGTCCTTTATGTAGGATATATAGAGGATCATTTGGCAAGGGATTGAGGATTTGGGGTTAAACTAAAAATAAATTAATTTCATTTTATAGCACTCTGAACCCATTTGAGTTCATTATTCATTGAGAATTTGAATAGCACACACTGTTCTGACTTCTGATTTCCCCCTAATGAACAGCATTTGCTGTAACATGACAAAACCCTGAGTCTTAGAATTACTGGGTAATGTGGAAAAAGGCAAAGTTGGTTCTCTGTTGTTTTACTTTAAGGAAATTATATTATTTTGCAGCCACTTAGTTTTCTCCTTTCCAATAAGAAAAATTGCTTTTTTACTACCTGAAAATTCGTGAAGGTCAAGGGGACACAGGCTACAGTGCATTAAAAGCCACCATCAAATGTGGACGTGGACCCAGTTTCCCCCTGTTCTCTCCCACCATCAAATGTGGACTTGGACCCAGCTTCCCCCTGTTCTCACCAACCATCAAATGTGGACATGGACCTAGCTTCCCCCTGTTCTCGCCAACCATCAAATGTGGACATGGACCTAGCTTCCCCCTGTTCTCGCCAACCATCAAATGTGGACATGGACCTAGCTTCCCCCTGTTCTCGCCAACCATCAAATGTGGATATGGACCCAGTTTCCCCCTGTTCTCTCCCACCACCAAATGTGGACGTGGACCCAGTTTCCCCCTGTTCTCGCTAATCATCAAATGTGGACGTGGACCCAGTTTCCCCCTGTTTTCTCCCACCATCAAATGTGGACGTGGATCCAGTTTCCCCCAGTTCTCACCCACCATCAAATGTGGACTTGGACTCAGTTTCCCTCTGTTCTTGCCCACCAACAAATGTGGATGTGGACCCAGTTTCCCCCTGTTCTCTCCCATCATCAAATGTGGATGTGGACCCAATTTCCTTTTGTTCTCGCCACCATCAAATGTGGACACGGATTCAGTTTCTCTTTGTTCTTGCCCACTTTGTCACAATGGCTCATTTCACAATCACTCAGGAAAGGAAGAAACATTATTTTTAATAGGCAATTCCGTAACGTCACTCCATCCTCAAGTGGAACATTTGTGAACAGTAGCAAGTATTGATGTGTACACCTCTGCAACCCAGCAGGAATTAATGCTTTTTATTTATGAATGGATGGTCATCGGATGGCCAGAGGGATTCCCTGTGAATTGCGGGGGTCCTCATGCCTGCTTGTGAGTGACATGCACATGGCGAGGGCTAGGGAATCTCAGTCTCTTTGATTCGAGTAGTGACATCGTTTACGCAAGGCAGGTGGATGACTCTTTGAGCTTGGCATGCTCCTGGGTGGCACAGCACAGCTGACATGGAGTGGGGCAAGGGCTTGTTCCACTAGTTTCTGTGTTTTTGTTGTGGTTGTTGTTATTTTTTTAGAGATGGAGTCTCTCTCTGTCACCCAGGCTGGAGTGTAGTGGCACGATCCAGGCTCACTGAAAGCTCCGCCTCCTGGGTTCACGCCATTCTCCTGCCTCAGCCTCCCGAGTAGGTGGGACTACAGGTGCCCGCACCACGCCCTGCTAAATTTTTTGTATTTTTAGTAGAGAAGGGGTTTCACAGTGTTAACCAGGATGGTCTCGATCTCCTGACATTGTGTTCCACCCGCCTTGGCCTCCTGAAGTGCTGGGATTGCAGGCGTGAGCCACCGTGCCTGGCCTGTTTTTGTTTTTTTGAGACGGAGTCTTGCTCTGTCGTCCAGATTGAAGTGCAGTGTCATGATCTAGGCTCACTGCAACCTCCACTCACTGCAACCTCTGCCTTTCAGTTCGAGCAATTCTCTTGCCTCAGCCCCCCTAGTAGCTGGGATTACAGGCATGTGCCACCATGCCTGGCTGATTTTTGTATTTTTAGTAGAGACAGGATTTTGCCATGTTGATCGGCTGGTCTTAAACTGTTGACCCCATGTGATCCGCCCGCCTTGGCCTCCCAAAGTGCTGAGATTACAGGGATGGGCCACTGCACCCGGCCCTGTGTTTGACTCTTAAATCTTCTTTTTCTTTTTAATATTTCTCTTTCTGGACGGCCACTCAGTGGATATGGAGGAAGAGTTCACAGATGTCCGTATTACATTTGTTTCTTAAATTAGCCTCCCTTGAACACTGCTGTAGGGTACAGACGCATGAAGGGCTGAAAGGGTGGTTGCATCCCAGTAAGTGTGAGCATGGAGCTGGTGTGTGAGACCCCGGTGCCGGTGAAGGCACCCGTGTGAGATGGCCTGGGATGGGGGTGTGCAGAGCCCTGACCGTGGCACACACCCTTCAGCTTTGATGTTTCAGGCCATTGCTCTGGTCATCAGTGAGCAGAAGGTCTAACAGCAGTGATATTTATCACTAGCTGTGTTGACCAATGTGTTAGGAGGGTGAACCTGTTTGACTTAAGCTGTTTGATGGGTTTGCATTTAAATAGACAACTGGTGACCTGGTGCCTGGACACTTACTCTGTGACCTGCCCCACGTGACTTCTCCCTCTGCTATGCATTAGATGAGATGGGTGTGTTTAGGGTGGTGTGGCCCTAGACTGGAATGCATTAGAAGTACAATCCCTGCCTCACCCCAGATCTGCCCCACCCCAGTGTGACTTTTGGAGGTGGAGGCCCAGAATCCTTCACCTGCCCTCCAGGTGGGCCTGAGGATGCTGAGGTTTCAGAGCTGCTTTGCTAGCACTCCAGCAAGTCCTGCTTAAAGAGGCCAGGATCTGAAATGGCAGGTTACCAAATTGTATAGCAGAAAAATAGAAACGTTTCCTTAGAATGGGTGTAGGAAGAAAAATGATTTCCTTCACCATACCTGGAAAAGATTTCTAATTAGCACGCACTATTTTTAATTATTAGTGGTCTCCTGTATTTCTTATCTTTTTTTTTTTTTTTTTTTTTTTTTGATACACGGTCTCACCCTGATGCCCAGGCTGGAGTGCAGTGGTGTAATCTTGGCTTCCTGCAACCTCCGCCTCCTGGACTCAGGTGATCCTCTCACCTCAGCCCCCTGAGTATCTGGGACTACAGGCACGATACCACACCTGGCTGATTTTTGGATTTTTTTTTTTTGTAGAGATGGGGTCTTGCTATTTTGCCCAGGCTGGTCTCAAATTCAAGCATTTGTCCTGCCTCAGTCTCCCAAAATGTTTCTGTACCCCTGACCCAACAAGGAAGGACAAGAGGTGTGAGCCACACTCCTGGCCTCCTGTCTTTCCTTGTTGAAGCAGGGATGTGGAAGCACTTGCCACAGCTGACTTGAGTATATCTCGTTTTGTTTTGTTTTCCTCACGGGTAACCTGGCAGTGCTGTGCACCAGTGCTGCTGGCCAGCTGTTTTTTGATGGACTGGCAGAAAATCAAACTGAGACACGGGTTCCTTTCTCCCTGGGTACTGACCAGATGGGAAAGGAAGGACGTTATCTGAGTATCATCTTCATGAAGGCTGGTGGGGAAACGTCAACTTTAAGGTGCCTGGGATCTAAGGCATGGAACCCAGAGTGCAGCAGAACATAGGGGATGTAGCCTTGGGAGCAGAGACGTGCGGTGCCCTCGTTCCTGGCGGGTTCTGAGTGCAAGAAAAGGTTAGTGAACCAGCCGAGGTCACGGAGCAACCTGCCAAGACCTGCCTGGATGTATGGCTGGTGTCCGTGCTGGCCCCCAAACTGCCCATTTGGGGATTCCTTGCAGTTTCAGATCCACCTAGGGGTCCGGAGAGTGTCCAAACCATGACCTCAAAGAACGAGGTGTTGCCTTGAGATCCTCCAAGGTGAGGGTAGGAATTTTTTTTTTTTTTTTTTTTTTTTTGCAATTAGCAATAATTTGTTGTGAATGATCTTGGACCTATTTTCACTTCTTTGTATAGGAAGAGAGACAGAATAAAAAGTCTCAATGTGCCAGATGCCATGTAATGAAGTCATGAGGTTAACATTGTTGATTATTACATAACATCACATTAATTGGAACATATTCACACGTGTCCACAGCGTGTGCGTGTGCCTAGTTCGATGAGCACGTTGGGTTGGGGTCGCTGCTGGTTCTTGCAGCCCCTCTGGGTGGTGCTTTCTCTGTGACTTGCCCAATACCATTGCTGCTGCCTCTGTTGGAGTTCAGCCTTGACCGGCCTTGCTGCCACCAGGTTCTCAGAGCCTGTGCACCCTCTTCCCCGAGTGCCCCCTCTACCCCGCATGCACCTTCTTCCTAGGGCACACCCTGGTCTCCGTGAGCACCCTTGTCCTCCGTCCTGTCCACCGGGGGTCGGCTGTGTGTTTCTACTCAGCCCATGCCCGCCTCTTGCTGTGAGCTCAGTTTATTGAGGTGCGGTGAGAAACCAACAGAGGGGAGCAGTGTCCTAGCCTGTCAGGGCAGGAGGGAGCCTTGGGCATCTCTTCCGCAGCTCTGGCGACCCACCCTTCGCGATGTAGTGCTGGGGAGAGAGGTGAGTTCTAAAGGTAAGACCGCCGTGATTTCCTGAGTCTAAATTACCTAACACTGGGTCATCTGCCGTGTCGCCTCATCGAAGGCACCTCTAGAGACAAAGCAAAGCCTCTGGTGGCCGTGGGCGGGGTGGCCATGCCTGTCTGCGGGTTCTGTACAACCTACTCGGAGCCCCTCCAGCCATGGGGATGTTCAGGCACTTGCCGCCTGTGGGAGGTGTGCGTTAGCCGCGTGATAGGTGCGGACGCCTGGAGGGAAAGGCACAGGCCCACAGGCGTGGTGAGTGTGGGAGATTTAGCCGCCTGGGGATGTGTGGAAGGACGGGCACAGGACCACAGGCATGGCGAGTGTGGGAGAAAGTGCACAGAGTGCCCAGCAGATGCTGTGTGGTCAGCGGAAGCCGTGAACACAGGCCGGGCTCGGGAGACACATTTGGAAATACACTTTAAGCAACATCAATGGATAATGCTGCGATTTGGTCTCCTCCCGTGGTCCAAAACACATTCTAGAGATGCCGCTGCTTTGTGTGTACCTGAGACAAGGGTCTAAATGTATTAGGGCCTTGATGTAATCTGTAAGACAGGCACAAAATGCCTATTTCAAAGAGGCACTGAACAAGAAAGCGTGCTCTATTCAGTGCAATGAAAATGCTTCATTGTCACAAGCAAAGTAAAATGCCTCCAAGGCGAGCTTGCCATGTGTTTAATGACCCTGGACACGAGCCTCCTAAACCTGCGAGAAAGTGCTTCCAGCGTGGCTTCATGCAGTGGTTTCATGCAGTGGCTTCAGTGAAGAATGTGCATATGTGGCTGATACCGAGAGCTGCGCAGCACCCTCCTGACCTGACGGGTGCCCGTGTGTGGACCGTGAGCCAGGCAGCACCCTCCCGACCTGACGCATCCCCATATGTGGACCCTGAGCCGGGCATCCTGACCTGACAGATCCCCATGTGTGGACCATGAGCCGGGCAGCACCCTCTTGACCTGACGGGTCTCCTTGTGCCCATTGTGGGACCTCCATCAGTCAAACAAGTGACACGCGTCAAACTGAATGCAGGGAGGAGGGTCCAGGATTGCATGCAGGCTCCGTGTCTCGTCCTTCTGAGGCCTTCTGGGAAGCCAGGAGGGCAGTGGGGTCTTTTGTGTGTTTCCTCCTGGTGGCTGTGAATTTGTAGCAATGGCTTTTTGCAAAAGGGCCTGGAGGCGGAATCAGAGCCTGTCTTGGAAAGGATGACACCTTCACGGGCACCTCTTTCCGCCTCTCCAGTGCTCCTGTGATTTTCAATATGTGCACCATGCAGACTTCAGCCTGTTGGTGTCTTGGGGGAATAGATACCAGGATTGCTTCAATGTCTGCAAACCTGAAACAGGAATTTCTCTGCATGAAGTGGGTCACCAAAATGGGAGGTAAGTGGAGAGGGGAAGGAACTTCTTGGCCTCGTCAGCCCTTTTCTTGAAACTCACAGTCAAACTTTGTCAAATTCTAGATGACGGTGCTTCAGGCGATGCATTTAGGTATTTATGTCTTGTTTTCTGAGTATGGTGCTTCGAGAATTTAAATATTAAGGTGAAATTGCCATGCACAGTTGAATTGGCACCATAATTGGACTCTCTGTAAAGCCTTTTGGTTTCCTGTTAGAGTGACTTACCATTTTTTGAGTTAACTGAAGCAAACTCTGCTGTCAGCACGAAGGAGTCACTGTATAGTTAGGACGTCCAATTAAATAGAATTCTCCTAAATAGAGCGTGTTCTTTTCATAAATTTTAAAAATTCATTTATTCATCAAACACATATTGAGTACTTATCACCCTGGTTGCTAGTCACTGTTCATATATATTTTTAAGGAATTACTTCCACCTAACTCTGAAATAACATTGCATTTAGAATTTAGCACAGAGGTGATTAAGCATGAACTTTTCTCAGCAGTCTTGTTTTCATTTTTACTTGAGAACATGTTCTCAGACTCGGTGCCCAACTGACATTACCGTGCATTGCCCGAGGCACACACCTGGCGGGGCTGTGTCTCTGGGGCTTTAGAGCAGGAAGGAAGGGCTGCCACGTGTCTGGCCCTTCCATGTTTCCCTGGGGAAAGGAATAGGCCTTGGGCAGGAGTCTTGGCTTGTCTTACTGGATTAGCTGGTGTCTTTCAGTCAGCTCTGCCTTGGTGTTAAGCTCTGGACTGACTCTGACCTCTGAGTGGCAGAGGAGAGGACGGCGATTTAGAATCAGTCGTGCAGACCGGGGCACCCAGCGGGTCTCCGATAAAAAGTGGTGGCAATTGATCACTTCCCTTTTTGGGAGAACTGTGTGGATTGACTCAGACCTCTTTCTTTTCATTTTATCTTGAGACTTTGTAGAAGCAAAAATGCCTTTAAAAAAATTAAATGATGGGCTTTTGTAATGTTTGTATCTCCCCAAGATTCACAAGTTGGAATCCTCACCCGCGAGGAGATAGTGCTAGGAGGGGGAGCTTTGGGCGGTGAGGATGTTGTGAGGGTCTCATAAATGGGATTTGTGCCCTCAAAAAAGAGACTACAGAGAGCTCCCTCGCTCCTTCCACGGTGTGCGGACCCAGTGAGAAGGCGCCGTCTATGAACCAGGAAGCCCTCACCAGGCAAACCTGTCAGGCCTTGACTATGGACTTCCCAGCCTGAGACTGAGACTGAGAGCTGTGAGAAATGAACTTGTGTCGTTCGCCAGCCCCTGCTCAGCCTGTGGTGTGTTGTTAGAGCAGCCTGGGTGAACGAAGGCAGGTCGTGAATTTTCTGTCATACTATCGGGCTTCAGATACTTGCTAGGGAGATGTCACCATCTTACCCAGGTGGGACTGTCTGGAATCAGACGTTCCGTTATGATTTGACCTTGTTCTTGCTCCACGCCTGTGCTGTTCACACCTCCAGGTGTCTCGGCTGCCCGCGGCCCCTCCAGACGTTTCTGATTCGGGGTGTGGTGCTGGTTGCGGCCGCGCCGTCAGTGACCAGGAGTAGTAGCTCACGCCCCTCATGAACCAGCAGCCACACCCGGAAGCTGCCGAGAAAGCGTTTGACTGAAGGTGATCGCGCCTCAAGACTGAAACTTCCTGTTTACAGGGAATGGAGGTGCATAGTAGGGAATTTCATGATGGCCCTAGAAACAGATGCCTCTGGGGTAGGGGATATTCTGCAGGACAACGGCCCCGGACTCTCGAAAATGGAAGATCACAAATAAAAAGGTGCGAGGCTGTCCCTGACGAAGACGAGGAAGGAGAATCATTCCGTGCAGTGTGTGGTCCGGATAGAAAAGACGTTTTCGGGACGATTGTGCTTACTGAACATAACATGGACAGCAATGCTCTGAAATCGTTCTTGTCTGCTGATGATGGTACTGCGGCTGCAGAGGGGCCCTTATTCCTAGGGAATGTGTGCCTGAGGACTCGGTGAGACAGCAGGAGCCTCTCACCTTCAAGTGGCTCCAGAGGAGAAACAAATGTGTCTCTCTGTCTGATCTACAGAGAGGGTGAGAAAGCAAATCTAAAGACACGTTAGCAGTTGTTGGAGCTCCACGTGGAGAAAACTTGACCACTCATTGTACTGTTCTTCCACTTTTTAAATATGTTTGAACATTTTCATAATGAAAATGTGGGAAAGTAAAAATAAATCTGGGAATTAGAACGGAAGTGAGCCCAGCCAAGCGCTCTTGGGTTCAGCCGGGAAGAGCCAATGGTCCGTTGGTGTTCTCTTGACTCGTCGTGGGGATTTCCTCCTCCTGGGTTCACCACCTAGTTTTCCTTGTGATAGTTATTTTATACATAGCTGTGAGCATAGGTGATACTGAAAACACACGTTTAGTGTGGTTTGTCATTAAGAATTTGGAGAACTGGCTAAAGAAACCACTTGTACAGATTTGAGATGAGCACTGCCTGCCTCAGCGTCTGTGGTAACAGCTTCATTTGGGTGCAGAGCTTGGCAGAGGTTTGAGTGACTCTGTCTCGATGGTCCTCTGTCAGAGGACAAGGTTAAGCGTCACCACCGAGGGCCCTGTTGAGCCTCTGGGCCGGAAGTAACCTCCCCCGGGCTGGTGAGGCAGCCTCTGGGGGACTTTCCTGACAAAGCCCTTCACTGAGCTGCAGTCTGGCCACCTCTGTCCTCGCCTCCCCGACTGCAGGGCCTCGAGGTCTCACCACCTCCAGCCTGAGCGCCCAGTGCCCAGGGGCAATTTCCCACCTTCCCTGGGGGCTCAGGACGCCGGCTCCCGGGGCAGTGCCCGCAGCTGGGCCCCTCCTCCTGGGCTGGGGGTAAGGCTGGCCATGGCCTCCTGCTATGTCCCACTGGCCACTTCACCGCGGCTGCAGCCCACACTGGGTGGCCCCTCTTGCTTCTGTTGGATGAGGAGATGCAGGCCTTCACCGAGGCTTCCTGGCCTCACCCCTGCTGGCCCCAAGGCTGTGCCTCTTCTCCCTGCCCAGTCCCCTGGTCTCTGTACAGTGTCTGTCCAGGATGTCTGTCCATTGGTCCTTGACATTCTGCCCAGATGCGGCCACTGTCATCCTAGTCTGTGAGGGGTGAGCAGAGCCCAGGTGCGGTCGATGTGGAGACGCTGATGGACTTCATTGTGCAGGGAAGTGAGTTCCTTCATATCTACAGCCTCTGTGCAGACAGCTGGGAGCTCACCCCATTCACTGGTGGATGTGCCTTGTTTTTTAGCCCAATCGCCTACATTAAGTCAGACGAATCACAATTCCCTGCTTTTCCGGCTTTTGTGACCGTCCGCCTCCCTCCTCTGCCTGGGGCTGAATGGTGGGGTCTGTCGTGGGTTCGTGGGACCCTCTGTTCTTGTGCAGCCATCAGGGACTGTTATCCAGGCTGATTCCACAGGAGGAGTTTGGGGTGAGCTCCTGAGTGAGAGTTGGGAAGACTGACGTCTGCGTAAACCTTGCTTGTTCATGGTTATTCCTCTCAGTCTTCTTAAATTCTGAAAAATCGGGGGCCAGTTTGAAATAAGGACTTAGGTATGGATCGGTGGAGAGAGAACGTTGATCTAATTGGGTTTACGTTGTATGTGATAATTTTATGCTACCCTCGGGAAGAACTGAAGATGTTGACATTGTCGTGAGAATAGTTTCTTTATTTCTTTCTTTTTTTGTTTGTTTGTTTGTTTTGAGATGGAGTCTCACTCTTGTTGCCCAGGCTGGAGTGCAATGGTGCAATCTCGGCTCACTGCAAACTCTGCCTCCTGGATTCAAACAATTCTCCTGCCTTAGTCCCCCAGTAGCTGAGATTATAGGCGCTCACCACCATGTCCAGCTAATTTTTTGTATTTTTGGTAGAGATGGGGTTTTGCTCTTAAGGGCATTGTTCATTAAGTATTAATTGGTGGCCTGCCGTTGAACTAATGTTAGTGTAGTATTGACATCATCAGCTATGGCAGAAACGTACTTGGCATCCCTGGAAAAGAGGGCAGGGAAGCATAGTGCCCTGAAACCACCTCATTCTCCAGTGCTACTTCCAACTCTGAGCTGATGGTCATTATGAGTGGATCTGCCCTGGACAAGTAGTTTAGTGCAGCTGCCTTGGACAGGCAGCTTAAAAGTAACAAACCGCCACAAAACTCAGCTAATAAAATGTGAGGAGAGACATGGGGCGCCAGGAAGGGGTGAGGCCTGTCTCCCTGTGTGCCATCTGCATGGAGCCTCAGTACCTAGGGGACAGCGTTTACGCAGAGCCCCAGGTTTTTATTAGCATTTCCCTGAATAAAATGTCACTTGTGAGCTGCGGACTGGGAGGCTTTTTCTGATGATTAGGTTTCGTAATGTGGGATCATCAGTAGGCAAGGTGGACCTGAGGGCCGTAGGATCTGGAGACTGTCCAGGGCGGCTTTCTGGGGATGACAGGCTTGTCCCTTCAGCAGTCAAGACACCAAAGAGAGTCTTTCTGAGAATAAAAGAGAGAAGCTTTTAAGGAAAAAAGCAGTTTCTCTCTCTGTTTGGGAGTTGAGTGCATTTTCCTACATTTATTCAGAGATGTTCCTTGGTTCCCACCCTGTGCCATCACCCTGCTATGGGGTAAGGTCGCCCCACCGCTTACCTAACCCAGGAAAACGCCTCTGCAGTTATTTCAGAGGCTGTGTGCATTTCTCCTGCCTCAATGGGTAGAGTGAGTTTTTCTTCCTACTGTTTTTAGTCAGTTTTCTTAATCTAGCCTGTGACTGGGATAAGTTCCAGGGACAAGCAGTTTTAAAAACACTCTTTGTACCTTGCGTAGAGAGCAGTCCACCTGTAACCAGTTTGTTCCTGGAGGTACTGCAGTGGCCTTGGTTACGTGAGGGCCCCGTGGCTCAGGATGGGCCGAGGAGGCAGTGCGTGAGCAGTGGGCACTGGCCAGAGGCAGGGGAGGCGTGGCCACCTGTGGCTCGAACTCCCCCCATCCACTCTACCGCACCGCTGGGACGTGAACACTCTCGCCGTGGACGTTTTCTCTGAACGTTCAGTGCCCAGGCTCTTGGGTACACAGGCGGCCCCGGGTTTTATTTGAAAAGGGTGTCGCGAACAGTGAAGTAACCCACGTGGCTAAGCTTTGATTGACATGAAGGAATGTAGAGGCTGCTGAAATCCTGGTCATTTTAGAACAAAGTATTTTATTAACAGTTTTCTAAAAGAAAGACATCATTAAAAAATTGATCCCTGTTGAGGTAGAAGGATGTCGTCCTCATGCTCCTCAGTTTCTTCCAGAATCAGCTTCCAGTTCAGCTGCAGAACACGTTCTGGTGGTGGCTGGAGCAGCCCAGACAGGTGCCATCGGGTCTGAGTTCACACTGGTGCCCATGTCTCCAGTTATGGTGTGGGCCGTGGGGTCTGAGTTCACACCATTGCCCATGTGGTCTCCAGTTACGGTGCTGGCCATGGAGTCTGAGTTCACACCGGTGTCTGCGTGGTCTTCAGTTACAGTGCTGGCCATTTGTGCCTTTCTGGGAAGTTAGAAGGAGGATCATTTCATCACCTCTCTGTCCTCCCACACCTGATCTATGCTGGGCCACCGTGAATTCTTCCTTTTAACTGTCTCTCTCATCACTGGTGTTCTGTGGTCAATATTTGCCATTTCTAAAAACGGATTCTGTGTTTCTTTATATAATCACGTGGTCTCTTTTACGAATTTTGCTTTTCTTTAAGAAAATCATCATGCTTTTATCTCTTCAATCTCAACTGTGTTCCCTGACACAGGCTCTTGCCAGCTTGAAAATTAACAGTAATCTTTGATTATACTTAATACTTTCTAAGGTTTTCAAAAGTTTATCAACATGTGGGTTACTGAACATTGACTATTTAATGGAAAATTACATTCTAAGTAGAGTATTAGAGTGAAAATGATCTTTTGATTTTATTAAAATATTCAGGTAAAAATATTAAAATGCCTTCGCCAAACTTCATGCCCGTGTATTCCGAAAACATTAAGCTGCTCTCTGCTCCCGTGAATGCATGAATAGAGTATGTGTTTGAAAGCGTCATTCCAGTCTTAAGTTTTGGGTATTCTTAAAGGGGTTGGCTGGAGAAGTGACATTTAGCATTGAGCGAATGTTTGATAAAGATTTGTCTGGATATAAAAATAGCTAAAAATAATCTTTAATGTTTCCTGTCAGGGTTCACTCATTAAAGAATGGTCTTGTAAAAAACTCATTAAGAGTGTCGGTGCCCAGAGGTGTTACCTTGCCCACAGTTTTGTCATCTGCTGTCACCAGGCGACACGCCCAGGGTTTAGCTGCATGTCAGATGTGGCCATGGGGCCACAGGACATCTCTGGGGACGGAGGTTCTTATGCAGATTAATGAGGATGGAGACCGCTGCAGAACTGTAAGCCCCCCAGGGGCTGACGGAAGCCTGGGAACACCCGAGACACCAGAGTCGCTGCTGCCCTGGGTGGAAGGAAACCTGCCCTGGAAGATGGGAAAGGCAATAAGGAGAAAGTACCAAGGTACATGATGCTGTGAAAATGGAGATGTTTTAATTAAATTAACAATTAAAATCATTTTAATTATGTGAATTATTTGAACTCATGTTAGTTCTTTTTAGGAAATTAATACTTAAAGCAAATTTGTTTTTGGAATTGTTGGAATTAATTGAGTCAGCACAAGAGTTAGCATTGATATCTGACCCTCTTCCAGGGTTGGGGCAGAGGAGATGGGGGCAGAGGAGACGGGCCTCCCACCCGCTTTCCCCTGGAGCTCACCTAGAATTTCCCATTGGGGAGCCCTCAGCTCCCTGAGAGCCAGGAGCTCTTGCGGAGAAGCCGCTGTTTGCATGCCACCCGCTTTGATGGCCCTGCTCTGCCATCCCTGTGCTCCAAGGGCCGGACCCTGCCGCTGCCTGTGCCAGACGGGTCTCAGGGAGGTGCCAGCCAGCAGGTATGCGTGGCGAGGCCTTGGCATCGCTGTCCGGATTCCGTGGCTGCCGGTTTCATTGTCTTGCTCTTTGTCCCCCTAGCAAGACTCATGAGGTTCCTTGAGGACAAGACCCCCTCCTGCCACCTGGTGTGTTTCCTGAACGTTCTCTGCACTAGCACAGCCCCGAGGTGCAGCCCTCGTAAATCAGGGTGTCGGCCATAGTAGGGCAGGTCGCACTGCTGGACACCACGATGGATGTTAGCCGCTGTGCTTCACTTTGGGGAAACGTTTAAGTACAAAAGTAATTTTAAAATTTCACCATTCTTTCAAGACAGCTGAGAGCCTATTAGCACAGAATGCCTGGTCTGAATGAAATCAAAGAGTTCTTATTAAATATTCATGATGCCATGAATATGTAGCCTTATTTTTTATAATTGCCAGTCTGTATAATTAACTTTTCATTTAGTTAAAGTACTTAACAGTAAGTAGAGCTGTAATTACAACTGTTTTTAAAAGTATATGGAAGAATATTTAAAAGTTTAATTAGAACCACTTTTTTTAGTTTCATAGAAAATTTTTTTTACTTGTCAACGAGGATCTTTAATTATTTAAACCAAAAGAGAAAAACAGACCAGAAAAGAAAAACAACTAGTAAAGCTCGGAACTGCGAAGGTGGCATCATTCCGTTAGTCTTGAGTTTTGCTTCCTGGGTTTGTGACGTGGTCAGAGTCCTTGTCTTTGATTTCCTAACACAAGTTGTTAAAGTTGGAAGTGAGTGTGAAATTGAGTTAGTCCAGCTTTATTCTTTCACGGATGAGAATTGAATTATCTTCAGCAAGGTGGGTGCAGGCGTGGTCCCCAGGGGTCACTGTGGTGAACGGGCTGCCCTTGTGGGGAGCCAAGTTCGTCATCACTAGGACAGGGGCAAAGACACTTCCCTGGCTGGCCAGCCTCTTCCTAGAATCCCACACATTGCAAAGGATGGAGTCCAGATCTATACCATAAAGAAATGAGGGTGGTTACAGAAAGCACCACGATCTCAGCTGAGTGGATCTGAGCACCCCAACGTTGGGGCACCTCAGCATTCTGTGTGGCTCAGGCTGTGCCCAGCAGGGAGGCTGGCCCGATCGAGCTGCTGTCTCCACCCTGAGAGTGAGGGATCCTTCCCCCTGCATGCGTTAAAGCACCGTGTGTCCACCTGTGCAGTGGCTGGTCCCAGTGGCCCTGGAGGGCAGAAACCCTGGGTCCTGCCACTGGTCCGGGGCGTCTGCTTCCCCTTCCTGCAGTTCCTGTGTCTGTGTGTCCAGGGGTCTCCCATCCCTGTCTCAGGACAATGGGTGAGGGGTCAAGTTCACCTGCTTTGGAGCTGGCCCGGATCTTGGTTCTGTGGATCCTCGCTGTGTGGCTCTGGAGCAGTTCTGTCCTCAGGAGAGGGATCCTCACAGCTGCCTCTTGAGGCCATGAGGAGAATTAATAGGACGACCCCGGGGTAGCTGCTCAAAGCCCTGTGCGGGGCCAGCGCTGTGTCTCCACCAGTTTCTTCCCTCTGTGCTCACCCCCACTGTCACATCGCCAGCCTTTATTTCCTTTTCCTTGGACCCAGGCAGTGAATGCCCCGCTGGCCTTGGCAGCCCCTTCTCTAGTCTGTCCCCAAATCACTTCCTGATGGACAGCCCTGACTAGCCATCGGCGTGACCAAAACCCCACACAATAGAACCCAACTTTCCTATTAAGCTGTGCAGAGCTGTCCCAGCCCCACTTCCCACAGGCTGGCGTCATTCACCATGGGATCCGTGGTTCTCACCTGGGGCTGGGGGTGCCCCTGGCATCTGGTGGGGAGTGTCAGGGATGTCCCTCCAGGCGCAGTACAGTCCCCCAGCCGGTGGCCGGCAGACAGCAGCACCCAACCTGATGTCCCTGTGGCTTCTGGTTCCCCGAGGCCGGCTGTGCTTTGTGACTTCTTCATCCTCTCAGACGGGTGCCCTCTCTCCACCTTCACTGGTTACCAGTGCTCCATCCATTAGAGCTCAAAGCACTGCCTCCCGGCAATGCAGCCCCTTCTCCTGGCCTGCCGTCTGCCTGTGCCCCCCGGTCTGTACCATGTCCTCACGGACCCATCAGAGCGAGGCTTCCAGGGATGGAGAGGTTCCTGTTTGTGTCTCTGTCCCACCTTCTCTGGACCTGGCACCGTGCCCTTTGCCGACAGAGGTCTTGGGTTAATTGTCAGCAAAGCAGACAATCTATATGGCTCTAAATGGTTGTGAACATGCTTGATTGGGTTATTTTAAAAATAATTGGATATGTAAACATTTGAGTGTGACACAGGTGGATTTTTGGGCTAATGGTCTTGTTCTTCAGGGAGTAACCACAGGCCCATCCACAAGGACCATTTCCAGCTGATTTATGGAACACTGTTCTACCTGGTTAATTTTGAACATTATCTCAGTATGAGAGGTAGATCAGCATGTGATGAAGATCACTGGTTTCAATCCTAATTTGCTCCTTAGGGGCTACACCTTCCATGCCTCCGTTTCTTCTTTGGTTAGGTAGGGAAGGTATGAGCTACCTCAGAGTTGTGAGTGAGGCCTGCATGGAGTGACCACATTAAAGTGACAAGAACTGCACCCGGAGTGTTGATATTTAAAGACCTTTAAACATTGCGATACTGCATTTTAGTACCCGGGTAAAACAGCAAAGTTATTCCAGATGCAGACACAGACCCTCGGTGAGGTGGGTGACTGACAGCAGGAGGTGGAACACCGACCCTGTAACCAGGGCGTGGTCTGTTTGAGGCTGAACGAAGTGCACGTCATTGCGTGTACCACGGAGGTCCCTCTCGTGAAGTCCTGGAAGGGTCCATGTGACTGAGCCGTGTGGTCTGTTCATGACGTCCGGCAGGAGCAGAGCTTTCGGGTGCAGCCTTGCTCTTGTGTGCATGACCCTCAACGGTCTCAAAAGTCTGAGGCTTAAAGCAGGCTTGGGGTTTCCTTACACCTCCTGGACATCTACTTTACCTGGCAAACATGTTTTTCTTGGGTGTAAAGGTGAAGGAGTGGGTGACTCTGGTGATAGTGTACTAATTATTGCATTTCTGGGTCAGTGGCGCTTGGTTGAAGACACTATCTGCCCTGGGTGGACATCTCTGGGGTGATGAGAACCGGTGGCTGGATGTCGCGGGGTTGCCAAGAAGATGCCAACTTTTTCCTTTTTCCTCAGTAACAGCACCCTACTTTGTTTAGGGAAGCAGCACACCCAGTTGAAAATCCAATTCTCTTGCACGGCGGAGCGGCTGGTGACACAGGTCCAGATGCTGGGATGCCGAGGGGGGATCCTGGAGAGAGAGGTGTCAGGAGGCTTTCCCGACCCACAGCAACCCTGAGCCCTTGTCCGGCCTTCTTGCCCGGGGCATGACACCTGGAGGGAAAGCAGCTTCGGGGGCCCGAGGGCCCGAAGGCAGAGTCCTGGCGTGTGAGGCAGGCCTGGGCCAGGCTCCTGGGAGGATGTCACAGAGCTGCTGCCCATGCGGGGACCACCCATCTCTGAGCCCCACGCAGATTTTCCTCCGTAGCCGAGTGAAATCCTGGTACGTCCAGTGAGGCAGTCAGAGGCACCTTTTGTGGAAGGAGGACAAAGCTGGAGGGAAAGAGGTTTTCCTAAAAGGCACAAGGTGCTGATTCTGCGTTAGGGATAATTCCTAGGAGTGTGGTTGCTGGTGGGTGGAAAACTGTAGCCAGAGAATAAGTGGGAGTGGCCCTTGCTGGTATTTAACTGATTCGTTCACGAATGGTCCGAACAGTTCCAGTGAAAAGAACATTTTGAACACAGAATTTTTCATCCTGCCTGACAATCAGCGTGACCGTGGGCTGTTCCATCCTTCCTGGGCGACAGTGAGAGGGTCTCAGGCCCTTCCGGCCCTGTGCTGGCATTTCCCCAGGGTGTGTGCCCCATCCCGAATAGGCTGGAATGCCTCTGGGTGCAGCTGAGCTTCTTGAAAAGGGAAGAGACATGTGATGTGCTCTGGCTGAACAGGAAAATGAGGGAGGACAGGGAGAGGGGCCTGGAGGTGAGGAGGATGGTGAGCAACACGGGGGACAGGGGACGGAGGCTAACACGAGGGACAGGGGGATGGAGGGCAACGCCGGGGACAGGGGCATGGAGGGTAACGCCGGGGATAGGGGATGGAGGGTAACACCACTTCTCCAGGTGTCTTGGGGGATGCTGCCACCTCTCGCACCCCAGAGTGAAGTCAACAGGATTCTGTCCCCAGGAGCCCCAGAGCCTGGCAGCTGGGATTGGCCCAGTATGAACCACCGTTCACTGGCTCCGCACCCTGGGACAGACTCCCTGGTGTTTTCACCCTGGTTTGCAATCTGTAGAGTGGGACCCTGAGTGTCCCTGTCCTAGCTGCGCCCGGAGCCCTGGACCCCAGCGTGTCGTCGGCACTTGTTAGTGTTTCTTTTGTTGTGGTCCGTGGACGAAGTGGCTCTCTCTTTGTGTGTTCACAGCCCTCCTGCTCACTTTACCTTCTGGGAACACTTTTTACATAGCTTCGTATGTGGGGAGGACTCGAGTGATTAATCGAATGTTTCATCAAGTGCGGTTCTTCTGTTTCCCAGTTTTGACACAGCATTTGGTGCGTTTTCCAGGGACTCCTGTGGTCAGCCTCACGGTTTCATTCTGTCACTTTCTAATGCAGTATTCTTTGGGAGTCTTTTAAATTAAGCGCCATGATTTAAAAATAAGTTTTATTATATGCAGTTTCAGGTTAATTCTTTACCTTCGTGTCTCAGGCAGTGGCTCCCTACCTGTGAGTAGTCAGAAAGGTTCACGCAGTTTTCCAGGGCGGCCTTTGCATTTACTGGAACTATTAAGAGCTCGTTCCTGCTTCGGCGTCCATTGACACGCACTGCGCGTGAGGCCGTGCGTGGCTTAGCGTCTTCTGCAGGCTTAGAAGTCACTTTCTGTTCTTCCCTAAGCCTGCTCCGCTGTGCTGAGTATTTACTGCGGGCGACGGTCACGCTGTCTGGCACAGGCCACCGAGGGCACAGGGCAGGCTCCACCTAGCGGAGCCTGCAGAATGGCAGAGCTCGGCCTCCTCGCCGCCCTTCAAGGGGAGCAGAAAGCGCAAGCCTGTGATCAGAGCTGTGTTAGCCCAGAAAGCCTCCCAACAGGTTGAATTGAGGAATTGGCTCCTATCAACTGCCCATGTTTAGGATGTGTTTGAGTTTTTGTGATTTTTCCTGAACTGAAGCTACTGGGCTGGCTCTGAGACACCGTCATGGGACTTCACGTTGCCCCGAAGGGGAAGCGGAGGGGGAGGAGGGCTGCACAGAGGCTTGCGGCCGTGATAATGAAGGGCTTGTTGCCTCTTGGGACAGCGAGTTCAAACTCTTTGTAATTGTCAGCGTAAATAGTGACCTGCTGAGGACACGGCTGTAATTCAGGGTGGAATGGCTGATTGTCATCGTTAATATCAGGTACCTGCCTCTAAAATGACGGTACCACTAGTGCGGCTCCAGGAGGGCAGCTCCTGCCAAACACACGTGCTCCTGGGCCCCTGCAGACAAGGTCGTGCTGCCAGCCAGGCCTGTAGCTGTGGGTGCAGCGGGGTCTTCATGGCACTGAGTGCCTCCCTCGTTTGCTTGTGGGGCCCAGGCCTCCATCCCTCCCAGTCCCCAGCACGGCTTCTCCCAGGATTCTCCAAGCCTCGTCTTCACAGCCTCCCTAGTCTCATGGGCGCCCCAGGTGGGCGCCTGGGCAGGGTTCTTGTGTTAGTCGAGTTCTCTCCTGCCTTTCCTGGCTTGTGGCTCAGCAGGTCCCTCAGATGAGTCAGCCAGCTGTGTGCCTGCATGTTCAGGACATTTATCAGGGGCCTTCCTCAGGTCAGAGCAAGACCGATGCTCACGTCCTCCATAGGACTTTGGAGCCCGCCCTGGAGAGATGCCAGTCACATCCAGAGGGGCTGCCTGCGTCTGCCTGAGGGACACATCGGCAGCCACCGAGGAGCCGGAAGGTCCGGCGTTGGTCCCACTCAGTCCTTCTCGACTTTGGTGACAGAAGAGACAGCAAAACTTCAGCTGGGAGCCCCAGGCCTTCTCTACTTGGGGTCCTGGGACTGAGATAGCACAGATCTTGCCATCCACATGCTGGGGGCCCCGCTGTGGGGCTCCCTCCTCTGGTCAGGGGCCACGCCTTTGGGCTGGGCAGCTCGGGGTCCTCGCACTCAGGGGCTCAGGGCGCGTCCTGGATGCAGAGAGAAGGAGAAGGGCGGCGGTTTGAGCTCAACAGTGTTGGCTTCATCTTCTGCCTCTTGTCTCTAAATACATTTGTAAAGTTTTCCAGATGAAAACTCAGAAGGGATTTTTAATGACTGGAATCTGTGAATTCCATGGAAGCCAAGTCTGTCCACCTCTTTCACCCACCTCACTTCTCCCGGTTGGGGCTGATGTTGGCACTGTTCATAGCGGCAGGGACGCAAGGGGTGGTGGCCAGCCCTCCGCCCTGTGTCCCTCCCCTCCTCCCCTCAGCGCCACAGCATTTCGGTGTCATCCCCTTCCCTGCACGTGTCCTCATGAAAACCAAGTGCGGCTGGAGGGAGCTGCCTGTGCCCACTCCTGTGACCTTCCCGGCCAGGCTGGCTGCAGCTGCCCCTTGGCAGGCATCTTTCTGGTGTTGCCTCCGTGCCCCTCCCATCACCTGACGCTCGTGTTCCTGAATCTTCACGCGTGTGCTCCGTGCAGCCACATCACGGGCTCCCTGGGAACGGAGACAGTGTCTCACACTGGTCAGAATGCTCCTCTCTGTCCACTGAATAGTCCAACACAGAATCATTCCTCTGTGATTATTTATGCTTTGTTATGTAGAACTGGAATAAAGAAAAAGTGAATTTAGACATTACAGCCATCAAGTTGAAGCTAGGTAATTGCATCAGGAAATGAAATGAGAGCATTTGAGCTTCTCGAGTTCTAATTCCACATCTTCGTATCCCCATCACCCCATACCCAGTGTCTAACACAGCTTTTGGTCTAGGATTTTCTTGATAAATGCTTGTTGAATTGAACTGGACTGAGCTTAATATTCCCACCCAGAGTTAGAAGCCAGTCCCTGAGGAAATTGCATTTAGAACGTGAGTTTGATGTTACTGTGGTAAGGGGTATCCTACACGTCATAATTCCTAGTCAATACCGGCTATTTAGTCAAAGAGAGTCAAGTATAGAGAGGCATTGGCCCATCTGGCAAAAGAGCAAGGCACGGTGCTTTAGGTCCAGGTCCCCAATATCAACTATGAAAATAAAACGTTGTCATCTCCAACTGCAGCCCTGTCCTCAGCTGGTCACTGTTTACGCTAACAATTATAAACAGCTTGAACTTGCTGTCCCGAGAAGCAACACATCCTCCATTCTCTCTGCAGTACAGCTGCCTTGGTGGATGGAACATGCCCCTCCTCCCTCCCTCCCCCCTCTTCTCTCCCTCCCCCTTCCTCTCTCCATCTCTCCCCCATCGTCTCTCCCTCCCTTCCCCCTCCTCTCTCCCTCTCTCCCTCCTCTTGTCTCCCTCCCTATCCCCTCCTCTCTCGCTCCCTCCCTCCTCCTCCTTCCTGTCTTCTCTCATCTTTCTCCCCCCACCTTCTCTCCTGGGCGAAGGGCAGAAGAGAAGAGACCTCCGGAATCTTCTGCTTCATCCAAGCAGCTTGGGGGCAGCATCAAGTGCTGCAATTTGGCTGTCCCAGCAGGTGCCTCAGGGCAGCCTTTCTAATGGGAATCCTGGAATCATGTCTTTCCTTAATGTGTCCTAAAGGCTGGAGGACATGAAGTGAAACAATGCTCCATGCTCAGTCCTGTGATTTTGCGTATTTATTGGACTTAATTTGAAATTAAACTAAACAATGCCCAAGGTAGAGCATGAAAAAAAAGAAAAAACAGGCTATGGTGTTCGAAAAACAAACAAAACCGTTTGGTTTGTTGGTTTGTTCTTAGACCTTCACAGGCTCCTAGGTCACACATTTCAGTTTCTCAGCTAGTGATATTCTCGTGTCAGCTTCTTGTTTCATGATGTCAGCCACAGCAGAAAGAAGCACTCCATAGGCCCCGTGCTCAGCACCTTGGCGTGAGCTTCTGCCATTTTCTGTTCATGCTCATCACAGCTCTGTGCAGTGGGCGTCCTCCTGATCCATGTGGGAGAATGGAGGATGGAGGCAGAAGGGTGAGTGACGGCAGGATCACATGAGGTGTCTCTCTCCAGGTAGGGAGGGGAACCGGCCCAGGACCTCAGTGCCCATCGCGTCCTTCCTCCTCCTCCTCTGCCTCTCTGTGACTATTTGACTCAGGCTGCAGGGACAGATGTGAGTATGTGCAGAGCGTGTGTGCACCCTTGTGGGTGTGTGCTCATATTAGCAGAGAGGAATGTGAGCGTGTACCAAGCGTGTGTGCACACCTTGGGGATGTGTGCTGGTATTGGAAGGGACAGATGCGAGTGCATACAGAATGTGTGCTGGCATTGGTGGGACAGATGTGTACAGAGCGTGTGTGCACACCTCGGGGGTGTGTGCTGCTGTTGGCATGGACAGACGTAAGCGTGTGCAGAACATGTGTGCAACCCTGGGGGTGTGTGCTGGTGCTGGTGGGGACAGATGTGTACAGAGCTTGTGTGCACACCTGGGGGTGTGTGTTGGTGTTGGTATGGACAGACGTGAGCATGTACAGGGCGTGTGTGCACACCTAAGGGTGTGTGCTTATATTGTTTTGTAAGCAGCAAATACATGGCCCGTTGCCTCGGGCGGCCCTGCGCTCGTGCTGAGTCCATCAGTGGCCCTGGGGTTGGGGTCTCCATCTCCCCAGACAGCATTCGAGTGGCTTGAGGTTTCAGATTCTTCCTTTCTGGGTACTTGAGCCTCCACAGGACCAAACATCAGAACTAGCCAACTGCAAACTACAAGAATGTTCAAATGCATCTTCAGTAGGAAAAACACAAGCAATTGGAATAATTTTCCAACATGACCCCGTGGTTAAGCCGTTAGATACTCCAGCCAACAGATTGAGTCACATTAAAATTCACACCAATTAAAATGGTTGTTAGAGTTACAGAGCTTTACCGCTAAACCTTGAAATAATTGAAGCGTTCTGCTCCACTTGCTTACAAACTAGGGTTGGGGATAACTTTCAGTCCAAAGTAGCAACCTTCTAAATCCAGCTTAGATGCGAGGCTCCCACTGACACAGGAAGAGACAGTGGCCCTTGATTATTCTCCTGTGTTCAGATACTTTGTCATTTTTTTTGTATCCTGATCATCACTTCTGCTTTTCCAATTCAAACTAAAGGGAGTTTAGTTCTGTTTTGGAGAAGCTGTGGTTAGTGGTTTCTTTTCATGGTTTGCTTAATCTCTTAAGTCTGGCACTTACATTTACCCAAATGGACTTTTCTTTAGTAAGACGGTGCCGTAGCCCAGGGCTTCTCCCTCCATATCTGCTCCCCAGGAGGCCCCCTAGGAATGGGCGCTAGAGATCCAGCCCCTCTCCGTGTGCCATTTTCTTTGAGTCCAATGTGGGTTTGGCTCAGAGAAGAAAAGAGGCCTCTGGGTTAGGTGCCTCTGACTGCTTGCTTGTGAAATATTTAATGATAAGGCGACTTCCAAACTAATTTTACACATTAATAGTTGTAGCTTAAAGTATCACTGCAGTCATAAGAACAAGAAACACTCCCATAAAGTAGATAGGCAGAAAAAAAGCCATAAAAGTTTAATAAAGCACAAATAAAATGGTGTTGTAAGAATGTACAGTGGGAAATGTTCTCAGTCCAGCCAGATCGGCTGTGGCGATCTCCTGTAAATACATTCAGCCACGTGTGGCCCTGATCGTAATCAGTACTGTGAATTGTGATCCAGAATGTTCTTTGGGGCTGATACCTGGACTGTGCCAGCAGCTGAGTCTGATTGGACGTCACGGCGGTGATGTGCTTAGCGTGGCCAGCTGGGCCGAGGGGTGGCCACCCGTGTACTAGCCACGTGCAGCCGTTATTCTTGTGATGGAATTGCACGGTGCACGGCCTGTCTACATGGGCTACTTAAAGTACCGGGAACCCAACCTCTGGTGGGTGCCTCCCGACATGGGAGCTGTCTTTTTTATCCAGGGCCCTCTGGCGCTGCAGACCCTGAGTCCACGGGGAGGCACCGGAGGGCTCTGCTGGGCCATGGAGGTCCCCGAGCAGGTGGTCACTCATTGCTTGTGGAGTGGTCCACAGAGCCAGCCTTGCTGACACCTCGACGTTACCTGGTGGGACCTGTTTTGGACTCCAGTTTTCAGAAATGGGAGAAAATAAGTCAGTGTTTAGGGCGCTAAATGTGGGGTGATTTAGTGGAGAAATAGAAAACCAGCCCACGAAGGTGCACGTATTGAAATGTGCTCTGTCCAGGTGTTCACAATGGCGTGAGGGGGATGGCGTCAGGGTTCTGGGAACTGCACAGTTTTACTGAAGGAAGGGGGCTCGCCACGCCTTTCCTCATGTAACTGAAGGTATGTATGCCTGCCACACGGCCCAGGAGACAGGGACTAGAATTCTGACTTGATTTCTTATGGGAACCAAGGTCAGAACACGGTGAGGGCTGAAACGAGCTTCCTACAGCCTGAACTGGGAAGGGGAATCGCAAGTAGTTTGTGTTTTTCTACACAGACCTGTCCTTTCAGGTTTAGTTAAGTTCTGGAAAAAGGGAGAAGCCAGGCACACCTCGGCGACGGACAGTGTTTCTGGAGGTGGCGCGGCTTCAGCCTGAATGTGGCCGTGTGGCTGGGAGGCTCAGAAACTGCCCTCCAAGAGCACTCATCTGTTCTTTATTGCACTAATACCTCATTTACAGAAATCCACAGAAATTACAGAGCTGTGCGGGAGGCCTCTGGTCTGGATGGGTTTGTGTGGACCGAGGTCACGGGGTGTTGTCCCAAGTGCTTATCCTGATCTGGCAGAGGCTCTGTTCCCAAATGATTAAGCCACAGTTTCAGAGCCTATATCTGAGTGATAGTCTTTTAACTTTGTTGCATAAAAGCAAACAAAGTATGTCTTGAGAGTCTAAAAATCCGTTTAGTAGTCATGGCTGTAAACTCATCCATGGGGCTTTGGGATGGAGTGAAAACCACCGTCACCTGGCGTGGACGCTGCGTGGTATTTTTAGCGTGGTGGCCTGCTCGTGCCTTGAGCTCCATCTGCAGTGTGAACAACAGCTGTGCATTTGAGAAATGTGGACAGGTCAGCTTGCTCCTCCAGGGGCCTGCAGGCATCCGGGCGAGGGGCCTGGGATGAGGCCATGTCAGTGGGAAGGAGCTTGGTTGTGTCAGCAGATATGTCTGCCTCTACAGGCCCGTAAGCTAGCCAGAACCCAGTTTTCCTTTGGTCATCTAATGCCAGAAAAAAACCCGTTTCTTAGAGATTCTCGTAATTTATGTTAATGAACCATTTGACCATACATAAAATGTTATAAATGCATGAGGCTTTACAACTTGGCAAATGTATAACTCGCATGTTAGGATTGAATCAAACTGTTGAAGATACTGGTTTCACTTGAAGATTTTTAGCATTTTATCCGCAAACCAAATGCCGATAGCATTTTGAAGGAGTATTTTGAAATCGTAAATACAGTGGGACAGTGCTGGGTCTCTGGGATGCTGGTGAGGTGTACGTGACCTCAAGCTCTTGGAGCTTACAAATAAGATTCCTAAATTGTCACACCTGCAGTGCTGGAAGTCAAAGTGGATTTCTGTAAAGGAGGTATTAGTGCAATAAGGAACAGATGAGTGCCCTTGGAGGGCAGTTTCTGAGCCTCCCAGACACCCCAGGAGGAAGTGGGAGAGGGAGGCAGTTATCCACCATAACCCGGACGGTGGAGCTGGGTTTGCTGGTGGCCCTGCGTGGCAGGTCATTACGTGCAATAAGGAACAGGTGAGCGCCCTTGAGGGCAGTTTCTCGCTCTGCTTCGGAACTGCAAGTGGAAGACGCCCCAAAGTGGGGGTGGGGGGTGTGGTCGCTTATCCAATGGGACCGGATTTGCTGTTGGCCGCTGTGTGGCAGGTCACTGCGGGGAGCGATGGGAGGTGAGTGGAGTGGGAATAAAGGATGCACCCTCCACAGCTACTGCTGGGAGTTGGCTCTGGTAGTAGAGGGGGCATAGAGGGATTCCCGTCAGGGGCAACAGGGCCGGGGTCCCACGTGTGCTGGACGCCGAGGTGTGGCTATATGTGATCTCAGTCTCCACAGCCGTCCTGGGAAGTGGGTTCAGTCACCTTCCTTTCTCACATTTGAGAAATCTCAGGGGATTACATCACAGCTGGGTGGGTTGGAACTAATGTCTCAGGCAGGACGTTGGCCCCAGAGCCCAGGTCTTACTTCCCCCCCACTCTTTTCAGTTCACCAAGCTTGTAGAGAGGGGTGTGTGGTGGTGGGGGGCGGCTGAGAAACCAACACAGTAGAATGGGGGAAGGAAATAAACCAGGCAGGAGACACATGGCAGTGCTTGGGAGGTCTGTGCGGGGTGTGGGTGGCACCTCTGGGCCTGTGAAACCCCTTCTGTGCTCTCGGCTTGTCCAACCTTGGCCCTCAGCCATATGCTGTGCACTTTAGGTGAAATCTCAGTCCCTCGAGTGCTGCGGGCATCTTTTCTCCTGGCTTTGCCTCTCCTTAAATCACGGAGTCTCAGTGGGGATGGCGGGGTGGTTGGTGGTCCATGGAATTTGCCCTCCACTTTCCCATCCTTGTCCTGTCCTGTCTGGCCTGTTACCTATGTCTGTGTCTCTTCAGAGCCTGCAAATGAGTGGAGGCCACGGCAGCCTCTCGCTGACCGGCCTCTCAACTTTTTTATTCATCAGAATCGTGTTAAATGCTGATTCCTAGGCACCCCATTAGACTCTCTATGCCTGCCTGACATGGGTACTTCGGGCAAGGTACAGAGGGTTGCTGGGATGTTCCAGGAGGGAACTTGCATTTGTAGAATGTCCACTGTGGTCTTTCCAGCACTCTACTTTCCACGCACACATGGCATTAAACCTGGAAGACCTCTGGGTGCTGTGCTGGTGAGGAAGCCCCGGCTGGACGAGGGGCTCCTGGGGCTCGGACTTGATTCCTGGGCTGGGGGCTGGGGGCTTAATCTCTTCCGTGGGCCTGCTGATGGGATGCCCTGCTGTGCACTCAGGGAAGGTGCAGAGACACGCTCGGGAAATACAGACCATGGATTTTAAAATTCCTACCGGAATATCTTTTATGAGCAAAGTAATTTGCATCTAACTGTAGACAATCATTGCTTGAATAATTGATTTGTTTACCAAATTGGTCCTATGAACAGATTAAAGTTTTCATTCATGCCTTGTCTATAACGTAAATAGGAGCTATTACCGCAACCTAAATTAGCTTTAAATTTTGTATCAGATTGCAGTCCAGATTACAAACGGCTGCGTGATAATCTAATTGATAAAACGGAGGAATTTAGGGCTTGGAACCCAGAGTGAAGGGAACAGAATTGGTTTGGTTTCTCAAAAGCTTGTGACTGAGGGGTGACCTGGGGTGAAAAGAAGTGACTGGAGTCATTACACACGGGGAGATGATCTGCCCCAACCTTTCTCAGCTGTCTTCTGGATAAAACAAAAGGGCGATAAATAGAAAAATTCAGCACTGAGTTCATCTATGCCCTGAGCTTCTCTTATGGTCATTAATGTGACCGGGCTGTATCTGTGAAGCCTCCATACAGGCACAAAGGAATTAGGCTAGAGTAAGGCGGCCGGCGACCTCTGGCGCCTGCGCCACGTGTCATTTCCTGAAGCCCTTTTGGGCGAAATGACAGTCGCAATGTCTGTTGTTCAGAGGAGTGTAATCTCACGTATGAGATACAGATTTTAAACGATGGAGATTTTAAACACTAAAGCCAGGAAGCTTGGTGAGAGTGGCTGTCTTCCGAGTGGTGTTCTGTGCTGCCATGGACGAGGCGTGGATGTGTCATCCGTTGGTGAGATCCACTGGTGAAGGGGCTAAGCAAACCCTGGGGTGAGGGGGGTGAAGCTACATCTCTTCTGGCATCCCTAGTAAATACGTTTTGTAAAACCTGTGAATTTGACCCTAACCCTGAGTGTTGAAGTCCGGTGCAGTGTCTTGAGCCCTCTTCTGCCTTGAGGGTGAGTGACTGTAAATGACCGATTCCTCAGTGATGAAAGTTCAAATTTAGCTTCCCTGAGGAAGCCAGACCTCAGTCACCCGTGTCTCCATTAACACTGCGGTCCCTACTCGGGTGGCTGCAAGTTTCCAGGCCCTCCTTGGAGACAGAGCCGTGCGGTGCTTGATGATTTGATAACATCAGCCACCTTCTGTCTAATCACGGTACAAATGATTCTCCTACAAGGAAACGGATCTAGTTTCTTCCCTGATCGTTGGAAGAAGCAGCCTGCCTAGGGACTGCACCGTCCTCTGCACTTTCACAGCGAAGCCTGTGTCTGTCTCCGAGGAGTGTCGTGTGTGTCGTGGGAATCGTGGGAATTGCCTCCTTAATTCTTTCTGCTTTTGAGGGCTCGGACAGCTCTGCCTGTTTCACCCGGGACGAGCAGCGGGTGGTCTCTGGCTGCTGTGGGACTAGGGCTGGGGGTGCATCGTCACATCCGGTGACCTGTCCAGGGGGGCATATTGTCTTGCCTGTTGGCTGAGGCAGCTGTGATGTCATGGGGGTCATGCTTGTATCAGGGCCAACCCAGTTCTTCCCGTGCACACTTCTGTTGTTGGAGTGTCTTTCCTTATGATGACGTGTTGAATTAGGGTGGAGAATGCAGAGAGGCTCTGGGCCTCTCCTTCCCATTCTTACTCCCTGGAGCTGTGATGCCCGACAAGGGAGCCCATAGCCAGAGGCTCCTTTAAATTTAATTAGAATAAAGATTTGATAACATAGCCAAACACATTTGAAAAGAACTTCACAGATTAAATTCCGGATTCAGCCCTTCAGGCCCAGTGGCCACGTTTTGGGGCTCAGCAGCTGTAGGTGGCTGTTGTCTTTCTGTGTTGGCTCAGCAGATTGGGACGTTTCTGGTTCAGCAGGCAACTCTCTTGCATGGCTCTGCCTGTGGTGAGGGCACCTTGGCTGGAGAGCCTCGTGGGGATCCCTTAGGCCTCTGGCTGCACCAGGCTGCACGGTTCCTGTGCCCCGTGTCCTCTGCAGGCCCAGAGCTATCCCACCACAGAGTCAGCACTGCTAGACTTGGGTACTGTGTGCAGACAGCAGAGGGGCACGTCTGGGTCTTGCAGAGGCTGGGGTGACTGGCCTCCTTGGCCAGGAGTCCGTCTCCGAGTCTTCAGGGGAAATGCATCTACCATCCACACCGTGCACCAGAGGAAAACTGCAGGCTTCTCTGTGGATGGTGAATTGAGATCATGCAGAGTGACTAGGCTTGGGCTCCTGACCAGAGTGAAACCTGATACCTTTAGGTGGAACCTGATATGCCTCCATGTGTACATGCAAAGAGAATGCAGCGTTGTCAGCTTGAATACTGATGTGCTCCCGTTTTGAGGTGGAAGGTTCTGGGAGTATTGGCCGTTGGTGATTGTCCTACCATGGAGGACTTTGAATGCAGGTACTGGTTTAGGATAACCCTGGTTTCTTGGTCCTGTATGTGGGCATACCTGAATATCCCCGGCTGGAGGAAGACAGGGCAGATGGGAGGGTGACAAGAGGTCAGGTGTTCCCAGCTCTGGGGAGTGATGCCATCAGATGGCCGAGATCAGGATGGTGGTGGTCGGGGATGAAAGCAGGGGTGTGTGGAAGTGCCATGTTTCCTGGGGCATGGGGAGGACCTGGGCAACAGTTCTTCCATTCTTAGGAATCTGTGCCATTGTAATTGGGTAGCAAATTCTGTAATTGCTCTAATTACTTACTGTTAAGTCTCCATCCCATTTACCATGAATTAGCAACAGTAATAACAGTTTGCCTGGTCAAACCTTGCCAAGAAAAACCAGTAGAACTAATTTTAGTTGCCTGGAGTTCCCTCCAAATCGGCTTCCTTGGCGGCTTGTGTCCCCACAGCTGCTGCAGTTCCTCCTGGGCCTGGCAGGCACATTCCAGACATTCACATCTCAGCTCAGATGCAGGCGTTCACATTATTTATAGAAAATCGCACTGTGCTGTGATTGGCTTGAGCTGACGTTGTCTAGGTGGGAGGCGAAGGCCGAGGATCTGTGAGGGACTATCCGAGTGTCCTCTCATTGACTTGGAGCAGGTGCACATCTGTTCTTCAAAAGTTCTAGTGGGATTAAATTAGAAATACGAATTTTTAAAATTCACGTGTTATGAACCCTGTTCAGTGATTTCCTCTGAAATGAGAGACTATTTGCAGATGAGGCAGTCAGCCTGCAGCTCTCCTTAGAACTGTCCTAGACCTCGATGCCATCCTATGGCCTCTTCCTGGGTGTGGGATGCTCTGCTTGAAGTAAAACCAAAGGAAAGAAGGTAGTCAGTGTGCATCACTACTGCAGCCAACTCAACGCGCACACCCACTGGGAGGGGGAGCCAGATCACTTAACATTTTAAATGCATTTAACATTAAACCATCAAGTCAGCCAGTGCTTTCTGTACGCAAGCTGCCTGGCTCATGGGAACCTGACACTTGACTTTTCAGAAGAGAATACTTGCTTCTGTGGAGTATCAATATTTGTCTCATTTGTTGAGACTTTGCTCAAAGTGATGAACGTGTGTAAATTAGGACCTTTTTGTGTAAATTGGGCCACAGAGCTCTCTAGGTACAGTCAGGGGGGTAAATGGCTGTGACAGATGCCTCCTGATGTGAACCGTGGCCAGGCACTTTGGAACCTGGGATCCCATCTCCAGCCTTTCAAAGGACATACAGAAATATAAAATGCAGATGGGAGAGTTCATATTTTGGGCATCTCTGTTCTTTTGAAATCAAAGTGCAAAGAAAAAGTTTTGCCTTGAGGTCTTACCCCATCCTTGTTTTTCTCCTGAAGTTTTAACATTTTAACTGCTTTTTTCTCTCCCGATCCTTGGGGAGCTTCTATCTTCATATCTTCTTAAAAGATATGGTTAAATTCAACACTGAAATTTACAAACAAGCTTTCATATTATTTTTCTTTTAACTAATGTATCTGACATTGGTGAAGAACTAAGTGGGCATAGTGGTTTATTTTTATTTTTTTGAGACAGTCTTGCTGTGTTGCCCAGGCTAGAATGCAGTGGCGCGATCTTGGCTCACTGCAGCTTCACCTCCTGGTTCACGCCATTCTCCTGCCTCAGCCTCCTGAGTAGCTGGGATTATAAGTGCCTGCCACCATGGCTGGTTCATTTTTGTATTAGTAGAGACGGGGTTTCAACATGTTGGCCAGAACTCCTGACCTCAGGTGATTCGCTCACCTTGGTCTCTCCAAGTGCTGGGATTACAGGCATGAACCACCACACTCGGCCTGTGATATTCTTGATTGTAACTGTAATAGATCCCTTTAAAAAAAAAAAAAGAAACAACAACAACAAAAAACTACTGTCTGAAAAGTCCCAAAATTAAAGAGCTCACTTGGACAGGGATTTGGACACCAGTTGAATGGCCCAGCACAAACCATAGTTACATGGGCCACTCGGCCTGTTAGATCCTTAGGGTATTTGAAGTCATGTGGATATTTGCATTTCTGCTTCTGGCTATCGTGTCAGTATGAATTCGGCTAGTGTTTGAGGGCCAGGCGCAGATCCGAGAAAACAAGAGCCCCTGCCCTCATGGCACTTCTCTTCCATGTGTGTGTGTTAGGAAAATAGAAAACATAAGATACTTTTTTCAATGAGCTGGGAAGATGGAAAAACAAGCTTAAGATGTTTACTTGTTCAGAAGGGAAGTGCAAGGAACACTCAGGTTTGCTGCTGTTGAAGGAGGCCCCTGGAGGAGGCTGTTTCAGAGGTGGGGTTTCTCTGAGAAAGGTGGTAAGAGGCAAATAGGATGCCCCATCTGGTTTGCCAGAGATGGGGAAAGTTAGTATCCCCAAAACAGCCTCAGCATTCTGGCAAAGGCTTTGGAAAACCAGCTAGGGTGTGGGACCTTGTTGGCCGCTGGGTAGAAGGAAAACATGGCTGGTCCTGAGGACTGTACTGTTCTTCCACTGCTATAAAGAACTACCTGAGGCTGGGTCATAAGGAAAAAAAGGTTTAATCGGCATACAGTTCTGTGGGTTGTACAGGCTTCTACATCTAGGGAAACTTACAATCAGGGTGGAAGGTGAAGGGGAGGCAGGCATGTCTTCATATGGCTGGACGGGGAGAGAGAGTGAAGCAGAAGGTGCCATACACCTCCAAACAACCAGATCTCAGGAGAACTATCATGAGGACAGCACTTGGGGGATTGTGCTAAACCATTAGAAACCACCCCCATGAGTCAATCACCTCCCACCAGTGCCCACCTCCAACACAGGGTTACAGTTCAGCATGAGATTTGCGTGGGGACACACAGCCACACCATGTCAGGCTTCCCTTTCTTCTGCAGGTGCTTTGCAAATGGTTCTGTCATTGGTTTTTTATTTTTGTTGATACATAATATATGTACATATTTTCAGAGTGCATGTGATATCTTGATTCATCCCTATATTGATGAAATCTGTGTACTTGGGATGTCTTTCACTTTAAATAGTTTCTTTTCCTTGTGCTGGCAATGTTCAAGTTATTTTCTCCTAGCTGTTTTGAAATACACAGTAGATGACCCACTGCCATCCCCCTGCTGATATATCAATAGTAAGTCTTGTGCTCCCATTAGGCTGTGCATTTGTGCCCGTTGCTAGCCTCTACCCATCCTGCTTATGAGTGGGCTCTGCTGGGCCCTGTTGACCACCTCCTCTGGCCTCCATGAGGTCTGCTCTCAGCTCCTGCTTATGAGTGAGAAGATGCTCCGTTTCTTTCCTTGGCTCGTTTGCTTGTATGCAAGTATGTTTTGAGGGTCTAAAAATTCATGTAGTAATCATGCCTGTAAACTCATACATGGGGCTTTGGGATGGAGTGAAAACCAACGTCACCTGGCGTGGACGCTGCGTGGTATTTTTAGCGTGGTGGCCTACTGGTGCCTTGAACTCTATCTGCAGTATGAGCAACAGCTGTGCATTTGAGAAATATGGGCAGGTCAGCTTGTTCCTCCAGGGGCCTGCGGGCATCTGGTTGAGGGGCCTGGGATGAGGCCACATCAGTGGGAAAGAGCTTGATTGTGTCAGCAGATATGTCTGCCTCTACAGGCCCGCAAGCCAGCCAGAACCCAGTTTTCCTTTGGTCATCTAATGCCAGAAAAAACCTGCTTCTTAGAGATTCTCGTAATTTATATTAATGAACCATTTGACCATACATAAAATGTTATAAATGCATGAGGCTTTACAACTTGGCAGATGTGTAACTCACATGTTATGATTGAATCAAACTGTTGAAGATATTGGTTTCACTTGAAGGTTTTTAGCATTTTATGCGCAAACCAAATGCCAGTAGCATTTTGAAAGAGTATTTTGGAATTTTAAACACAGAGTGGGACAGTGTTGGGTGTCTGGGATACTGGTGAGGTGGATGTGACCTTAAGGTCTTGGAGCTTGCAAGAAGGATTCCTAAATTGTCACACCTGCAGTGCTGGAAAGTCAAAGTGGATTTGTGTAAATGAGGTATTTAGTGCAATAAGGAACAGATGAATGCCCTTGGAGGGCAGTTTCTGAGCCTCCCAGACACCCCAGGAGGAAGCGGGGGAGGGGGGGCAGTTACCCACCAGAACCTGGATGGTGGAGCCGGGTTTGCTGGTGGCCCTGCGTGGCAGGTCATTACGTGCAATAAGAAACAGGTGAGTGCCCTTGAGAGCGGTTTCTCGGCCCCCTTCAGAACCGCAAGTGGAAGACTCCCCAAGGTGGGGGTTCGGTTATCCACAGGAGCCTGGATGGTGGAGCTGGGTTTGCTGGTGGTCCTGCGTGGCAGGTCATTACGTGCAATAAGGAACAGGTGAGCGCCCTTGAGGGCGGTTTCTCGGCCTGCTTCGGAACTACAAGTGGGAGACGCCTCAAAGTGGTGGTGGTGGTGGGGGGGTGGTGGTCGGTTATCCAGTGTGGCCAGATTTGCTGATGGCTGCTGTGTGGCAGGTCACTGCGTGGAGTGATAGGAGGTGAGTGGAGTGACAATAGAGGATGCACCCTCCACAGCTACTGCTGGGAGTTGGCTCTGGTAGCAGAAGGGGCATAGAGGGATTCCCATCAGTGGCAACACGGCCGGGATCTCACGTGTGCTGGACGTTGATATTTGGCTATATGTGATCTCAGTCTCCACAGCCGTCCTGGGAAGTGGGTTCAGTTACCTTCCCATCTCACATTTAAGAAATGTCGGGCTCACATCACAACTGGGTGGGTTGGAACTAATGTCTCAGGCAGGACGTTGGCCCCTGAGCCAAGATCTTACCCAACCCCCGCCCTTTTCAGTCCACCAAGCTTGTAGAGAGGGGTGTGTGGTGGTGGGGGGCGGTTGAGAAACCAACACAATAGAAGGGGGGCAGGAAATGAACCAGGCAGGAGACACAGGCAGTACTTGGGAGGTCTGCACGGGGTCTGGGTGTGGGGGACACCTCTGGGCCTGTGAACCCCGTTCTGTGCTCCCGGCTTACCCAACCTTGGCCCTCAGCCACATGTTGTGCGCTTTAGGTGAAATCTCAGTCCCTCGAGTGGTGTGGGCATCTTTTCTCCCTGGCTTTGCCTCTCCTTAAATCCTGGAGTCTCAGTGGGGATGGCGGGGTGGTTGGTGGTCTATGGAATTTGCCCTCCACTTCCCCATCCTTGTCCCGTCCTGTCTGGCCTGTTACCTGAATCTGTGTCTCTTCAGAGCCTGCAAATGAGTGGAGGCCACGGCAGCCACTCGCTGGCCGGCCTCTCAAACTTTTTTATTCATCAGAATTGTGTTAAATGCTGATTCCTAGGCACCCCATTAGATTCTCTATGCCTACCTGGTGTGGGTACTTTGGGGAAGGTACAGAGGGTTGCTGGGCTGTACCAGGAGGGCAGTTACATTTGTACAATGTCCACTGTGGTCTTTCCAGCACTCTACTTTCCACACACACATGGCATTAAACTTGGAAGACCTCTGGGTGCTGTGCTGGTGAGGAAGCCCCGGCTGGACGAGGGGCTGCTGGGGCTCAGACTTGATTCCTGGGCTGGGGGCTTGGGGCTTATTCTCTTCCGTGGGCCTGCTGATGGGATGCCCTGAGAAGGTCTGCTGTGCACTCGGGAAAGGTGCAGAGACAGGCTCAGGAAATACAGACCATGGATTTAAAAATTCCTACTGGAATATCTTTTATGAGCAAAGAAATTTGCATCTAACTGAAGACAATCATTGCTTGAATAATTGATTTGTTTACCAAATTGGTCCTATGAACAGATTAAAGTTTTCATTCATGCCTTGTCTATAACGTAAATAGGAGCTATTACCGCAACCTAAATTAGTTTTAAATTTTTATCAGATTGCAGTCCAGATTACAAACGGCTGCTTGATAATCTAATTGATAAAACGGAGGAATTTAGTACTTGGAACCCAGAGTGAAGAGAACAGAATTACTTTGGCTTCTCAAAAGCGTCTGACTGAGTGGTGACCTGGGGTAAAGAGAAGTGGCTGGAGCCATTACACTCGAGATGATCTGCCCCAGCCTTTCTCAGCTGTCTTCTGGATAAAACAAAAGGGCGATAAATGGAAAAATTCAGCACCGAGTTCATCTATGCCCTGAGCTTCTCTTATGGTCATTAATGTGACCAGGCTGTATCTGTGAAGCCTCCATACAGGCACAAAGGAATTAGGCTAGAGTAAGGCGACCGGTGACCTCTGGTGTCTGGGCCGCGTGTCATTTCCTAAAGCCCTTTTGGGTGAAATGACAATCACAATGTCTGTTCGGAGAAGTGTAATCTCACGTATGAGATGCAGATTTTAAATGATGCATATTTTAAACACCAAAGTCAGGAAGCTTGGCGGGAGTGGCTGTCTTCCAAGTGGTTTTCTGTGCTGCCATGGACGAGGCTTGGATGTGTCATCTGTTGGTGAGATGCACTGGTGAAGGGGCTAAGCAAACCCTGGAGCTGGGGCGGTGTGAAGCTACATCTCTTCTGGCATCCCAAGTAAATACATTTTGTAATACTTGTGAATTTGACCCTGACCCTAACCCTGAGTGTTGAAGTCTGGTGCAGTGTTTTGAGCCCTCTTCTGCATTGAGGGTGAGTGACTGTAAATGACCAATTCCTCAGTGATGAAAGTTCAAATTTAGCTTCCCTGAGGAAGCCAGACCTCAGTCACACGTATCTCCATTGTAAGCACTGTGACCTCTATGCAGGTGGCTGCAAGTTTCCAGGCCCTCCTTGAAGACACAGTCGTGCGGTGCTTGATGATTTGATAACGTCAGCCACCTTCTGTCTAATGACGGTACAAATGTTTCTCCTATAAGGAAATGGATCTGGTTTCTTCCCTGATAGTTGGAAGAAGCAGCCTGCCTAGGGACTGCACCGTCCTCTGCACTTTCACAGCGAAGCCTGTATCAGTCTCCGAGGAGTGTCATGTGTGTTGTGGGAATCGCAGGAATTGCCTCTTTAATTCTTCCTGCTTTTGAGGGCTCGGACAGCTCTGCCTGTTTCACCTGAGACGAGCAGCGGGTGGTCTCTGGCTGCTGTGGGACTAGGGCTTGGGGTTCATCATCACATCCGGTGGCCTGTCCAGGTGGGCATCATTGTCTTGCCTGTTGGCTGAGGCAGCTGTGATGTCATGGGGGTCATGCTTGTGTCAGGGCCAACCTAGTTCTTCCCATGCACTCTTCTACTGCTGGAGGGTCTTTTCCTTATGATGATGTGTTGAATTAGGGTGGAGAATGCAGAGAGGCTCTGGGCCTCTCCTTCCCATTCTTACTCCCTGGAGCTGTAATGCCCGACAAGGGAGCCCATAGCCAGAGGCTCCTTTAAATTAATTAGAATAAAGATTTGATAATATAGCCAAACACATTTGAAAAGAACTTCACAGATTAAATTCCGGATTCAGCCCTTCAGGCCCAGTGGCCACGTTTTGGGGCTCAGCAGCTGTAGGTGGCTGTTGTCTTTCTGTGTTGGCTCAGCAGATTGGGAAGTTTACAGTTCGGCTGGCAGTTCTCTTGAATGGCTCTGCCTGTGGTGATGGCACCTTGGCTGGAGAGCCTCGTGGGGATCCCTTAGGCCTCTGGCTACAGCCAGGCTGCACGGTTCCTGTGCCCCGCATCCTCTGCAGGCCCAGAACTATCCCACCACAGAGTCAGCACTGCTAGATTTGGGTACTGTGTGCAGACAGCAGAGGGGCATGTCTGGGTCTTGCAGGGGCTGGGGTGACTGGCCTCCTTGGCCAGGATCCCGTCTCCAAGTTTTCAGAGGAAATGCATCCGCCATCCACACTGTGCACCAGAGGAAAACTGCAGGCTTCTCTGTGGATGGTGAATTGAGATCATGCAGAGTGACTAGGCTTGGGCTCCTGATCAGCGTGAAACCTGATACCTTTAGGTGGAACCTGACATGCCTCCATGTGTACATGCAAAGAGAATGCAGCGTTGTCAGCTTGAATCCAGATGTGCTCCCATTTTGAGGTGGAAGGTTCTGGGAGTATTGGCCGTTGGTGATTGTCCTGCCATGGAGGACTTTGAATGCAGGCACTGGTTTAGGATAACTCTGGTTTCCTGGTCCTGTATGTGGGCATCGCTGAATATCCCGGGCTGGAGGAAGGCAGGGCCGATGGGAGGGTGACAAGAGGTCAGGTGTTTCCAGCTGTGGGGAGTGATGCCATCAGATGGCCGAGATCAGGTGGCCGGGGACCAAAGCAGGGGTGCATGGAAATGTCATGTTTCCTGGGGCATGGGGAGGACCTGTTGTACTGTATTCCTGGGCAACAGTTCTTCCGTTCTCAGGAATCTGTGCCATTGTAATTGAGCAGCAAATTCTATAATTGTTCCGATTACTTACTGTTAAGTCCCCATCCCAATTACCATGAATTAACAACAGTGATAACAGTTTGCCTGGTCAAGCCTTGCCAAGAAGAACCAGTGGAACTAGTTTTAGTTGCCTGGAGTTCCCTCGAAATCGGATTCCTTAGCAGCTTATGTCCCCACAGCTGCTGCAGTTCCTCCTGGGCCTGGCAGGCACATTCCAGACATTGACATCTCAGCTCAGATGCAGGCGTGCATATTATAGAAAATCGCACTGTGCTGTGATTGGCTTGAGCTGACGTTGTCTAGGTGGGAGGCGAAGGCCGAGGACCTGTGAGGGACTATCCGAGTGTCCTCTCATTGACTTGGAGCAGGTGCACATCTGTTCTTCAAGAGTTCTAATGGGATGAAATTAGAAATACGAATTTTTAAAATTCACGTGTTATGAACCCTGTTCAGTGATTTCCTCTGAAATGAGAGACTATTTGCAGACGAGGCATTGAGCCTACAGCTCTCCTTAGAACTGTCCTAGACCTCGATGCGCCTACAGCTCTCCTTAGAACTGTCCTAGACCTCGATGCCGTCCTTTGGCCTCTTCCTGGGTGTGGGGTGCTCTGCTTGAAGTAAAACCACGTGGTCTGTGCATCAGTACTGCAGCCAGTTCAACGTACACACCCACTGGGAGGGGGGCCGGATCACTTAACATTTTAAATGCATTTAACATTAAACCATCAAGTCAGCCAGTGCTTTCTGTAACCAAGCTGCCTGGCTCATGGGAACCTCACACTTAACTTTTCAGAAGAGAGTACTTGCTTCTGTGGAGGGTCAATATTTGTCTCATTTGTTGGGACTCTGCTCAGAGTGATGAACGTGTGTAAATTAGGACCTTTTTGTGTAAATTGGGCCACAGAGCTCTCTAGGCACAGTCAGAGGAGTAAACGGCTGTGAAAGATGCCGCCTGATGTGAGCCGTGACCAGGCACTTTGGAACCTGGGATCCCATCTCCAGCCTTTCAAAGGACGTAGAGGAATCGGCCTGATGTGAGCCCTGGCTGGGCACTTTGGAACCTGGGATCCCATCTCCAGCCTTTCAAAGGACATAGAGGAATATAAAATGCAGATGGGAGAGTTCATATTTTGGGCATCTCTGTCCTTTTGAAATCAAAGTGCAAAGAAAAAGTTTTGCCTTGAGGTCTTACCCCATCCTTGTTTTTCTCCTGAAGTTTTAACATTTTCTTAACTGCTTTTTTCTCCCCCGATCCTTGGGGAACTTCTATCTTCGTATCTTCTTAAAAGATACGGTTAAATTCAACAGTGAAATTTAAAAACATGCTTTCATATTATTTTTCTTTAAACTGATGTATCTGACATTGGTGAAGAACTATCTGGGCGTATTGGTGTATTTTTATTTTTTGGAGACAGTCTTGTTGTGTTGCCCAGGCTGGAATGCAGTGGCGTGTTCTTGGCTCACTGCAGCCTCACCTCCTGGTTCACGCTATTCTCCTGCCTCAGCCTCCTGGGTAGCTGGGATTATAAGTGCCTGCCACCATGGCTGGTTCATTTTTGTATTAGTAGAGATAGGGTTTCAACATGTTGGCCAGGCTGGTCTTGAACTCCTGACCTCAGGTGATTCGGTCACCTTGGCCTCCCAAAGTGCTGGGATTACAGGCATGAGCCACCACACTCGGCCTGTGATATTCTTGATTGTAACTGTAATAGAGCCCTTTAATAAAAACAAAATAGAACAACAACAACAAAAACAACTCTCTGAAAAGTCCGAAAATTAAAGAGCTCACTTGGACAGGGATTTGGACACCAGTTGAATGGCCCAGCACAAACCACAGTTACATGGGCCACTCGGCCTGTTAGATCCTTAGGGTATTTGAAGTCATGTGGATATTTGCATTTCTGCTTCTGGATATCGTGTTAGTAGGAATTCGGCTAGTGCTTGAGGGCCAGGCTCAGATCCGGGAAAGCAAGAGCCCCTGCCCCCACGGCACTTCTTTTCCGTGTGTGTGTTAGGAAAATAGAAAGCATAAGATATGTTTTTCAATGATCTGGGAAGATGGAAAAACAAGCTTAAGATGTTTACTTGTTCAGAAGAAGGGAAGTGCCATGCACCTCCAAACAACCAGATCTCAGAACTATCATGAGGACAGCTCTTGGGGGATTGTGCTAAACCATTAGAAACCACCACCATGAGTCAGTCACCTCACACCAGGGCTCACTTCCAACAAAGGGTTAGAGTTCAGCATGAGATTTGGGTGGGGACACACAACCACACCATGTCAGGCTTCCCATTCTTCTCCTGCACATGCTTTGCAAATGGTTCTGTCATAGGTTTTTGTTGATACATAATAGATGTACATATTTTCAGAGTGCATGTGATATCTTGATTCATCCCTATATTGATGAAATCTGGGTACTTGGGATGTCTTTCACTTTAAGTATTTTCTTTTCCTTATGCTGGTAATGTTCAAGTTATTCTCTCCTAGCTGTTTTGAAATACACAGTCGATGACCCACTGCCATCCCCCTGCTGATTTATCAATAGTAGGTCTTGTGCTCCCATTAGGCTGTGTGTTTGTGCCCGTTACGAGCCTCTGCCCATCCTGCTTATGAGTGGGCTCTGCTGGGCCCTGTTGACCACCTACTCTTGGCCTCCATGAGATGTGCTCTCAGCTCCTGTTTATGAGTGAGAACATGTTCCGTTTCTTTGCTTGGCTCGTTTGCTTAACGTAATGTCCTCCAGCTCCATCCATCCTGTCTCGGATGACAGGGATCTCAGCTGTGTGGTGGAGTATTGCTCCTGTGTATGTTCGGGCCACGTTCCCTTCATCCCCTGTTGACGGGCACTCAGGTGATTCTGGACGTTGGCTGCTGTGGATGGTGCTGCATTGAAGCTGAGAGCAGTCACTGGCTTTATACTTGGGGGACGTGAGCCACTTTTACGGTCTCTAGCAGCCATTCCCCAAAGCCCTCCGTGGAATGCCGCATTCCTTTGTGCCCATGGCTTCCACTAGGATGAAGAGCTGGGAAGGGGCTTTGAGTGAACGCTTGGGTTTCTCCCTTTAATTGGTACCCAGCTGCACTGACCAAGTGGGGGGTCCCAGTGACCCTGGACACTACCTCACATAAGGTCCAAAGATACAGTTAGGTTCTTTTTTTAACTTTAAAAAAACAAAAACAAAAACAACGCTTTTGACCTTGTTAAGCTATAGCATTATCAGTTAGTGTTTTTCATATTGGAAAGGTGTATATTTTATTTTCTAAGAAGGAAAGAAATCCTATTAAGTACTCTAACCACAGATTAAATCATGTCAAGGAAAGAGGTACTATTTGGGGGGAAAATTACCCCTTCATGTCAAAGATCAAGGAGATGACTTAGATTGTTCAATTGAGTTAATCATGAAATCTTAAGCGGTTTTGAGAAGATGAGCTGTGGATGCTGCAAGACATGAGACTGATGCTGATTTAATGTTAGTCAGCCCTGACAGAATGTGGCTAATATTTAAAGCTTGCTCCAGTATTGCTTGATTGATTGTAAGTTAATGTAAAGATCTGTTTGATGCTTTTATTTTACAAAATATTATTGAGAAAAAGTTTGACAGCCAAGGAACCGCCTTCAACCAATTTCTTCCTAATTTCTATCACCAGAAAAATTTGTCCTGTTAATTCCAGAATTTACTTTTGGAAAGTTCCTGTAAGGAGAGCAGAGGTATTGGTGGTTGAATGGTGACTTGAATTTAGGTGAAGATCGTTACATATTTCATAGTCATGTTTGTCTTGATGGTTTTAGCAATTTTATATTAAATTTAGAACTGCGAGTGAAACCAAATGTGTTCTTTTGCTTTTGTGATACTCCTTTGTATGACTATACTGGTAAAGAATGATAAAATGTGTATCGGGTATTTTTTCTGTGTAGATATTAGGATTTTGAGGGGAACAAATTAATCATTCTTCTAATAGACATTGTGCTGTGTGTTGGGTCCTTTGTATATTAGTTGAATCACTATAATGAGGACCACTTGAAAGTCTGTTTCTATGCAAGATCTTTTATATGCTGACTTGTGTTATGCAAAATCCTTCATCCTCTAAGAAGACTAAGCAATGGGTTGGAGGAGAGGTTTAATCACCCATTAGGTCTATTCCGAATGCCCAGAATTGAATGCAAGTACTAATTATGTTTTTGAAGTGGTCTGTGTGTGTGTGGGTGTATGTGGTGGACTCCTTTTTAGGTCATGGGAGGGAGGTAAAGCAAAGATCAGATTTGCTGATTAACATTTGTGCATATGCTAGTGGAGAAGTCATATGACTTGACTGCACCTGCGTACTCTGATTTTGGTTTCCTTAGTGTCCGTAGCCACAAGTCTCAGCCGCCTCTGGGACCCACCCTGAGGGGCTGTGGTGAGGGTTATTACAGAGTCGTGTGTCTTAGTGAATGGCACAAACGGCCTTGTGGGCCTACTTTGGCTTTGTTTGAACCTCTAGATTGTTAAACTAAGTTTAACGTTTTGAGGATTATAAATTGTGATTCTTGTCTGAGAAGAGGTTTCTGTTGTCTCTGAAGACAGGAGCCCCAACACAGATGGTCCCTGGCTCCCAATGGTTACATTTGTGATTTTTTTTTTCAACCTTGTGATGGTGTGAACTAGTCACAGTGCATTGTTTGGCCCCAGATGGGCTGCCTCTGGATGAACCCGTTATAAGTTGAAACTATTACGTCAAATGCACTTTCTCTTTAGGATATTTTCAGCTTATGCTGGGTTTATTGGAACAGTTTCATCCCATGGTAAGTCAGGGAGCATATGTGCTCATAAAAGTAGAGTCGATCCTCATAGATACCGTGAGATATAATGTCTCTGATGTTATAGAGATACGATGAAAACAATCAAGTGGGACTTGGAAGCCTTGGAGGGACTCACATGGGCGGCTCCTGGAATGCAATCCTGAGCGCCACTGGCTTCTCGATGTGACATCTGTGCCTTCTGCTTAACCCAGTGTGTTATCGGCTGCTCTTGAGGGCAGAGAGGTCCAGCGTTCCCGTGTTTAGGTGTTTGAGCTGCCTTAAGAGGCTAGGTCAATTCTTACTGGTGTCTTCAGGGCTTTAGGCCTTCTGAACAAGCAGGAGGAAGGACGACTTTGTAGAGCTTTGGAAATCTCAATGGACTTCAGGGCCATCCCCCTTGGCAGGAGAGAGCCCCAGTGGAGGCGAGCAGGGTGCTGTACGGGCCCATGCTGGGCCCAGGCATGTACGGACGTTGTGAGGGCCACAGGACACAGATCGGTCTTGGTTCACAACTGGTGTCGATGGCCACGCAGCATTTCTGCCAGGTACATGAGTGAGGGGACTTGGGTTTTGGGGTGTGCGTCCTGGTTGCCTAGTTGCTTGGAAGACCCCTATTCAGACCCCAGCCTGAGTCACCGTGACAGGCCTCCCGCTTCACATGCCACACGGAAGCTGTGGCGTCGGTCACTGACGTCCACCAGGTGTCAGATGTGCGTGTGTATCTTCCTTGGTCTCGGGATGGGTCTTGTTTTGAGGTTATAGTAAACGTTCTTTAAGAGGGGTTTTGGATATTTTATGTTGTTTGCAAGGAGGCAGCAGGGAGCGCTTGAGCAGTGAGATCCCCTTTCCAACCAATGCAATTTCAGATCCCAGCAGGTAATTAGGGCAGCGGAGCTGTGGGATCACCTTTCCAACCAATGAGAATTCAGATCACAGCAGGTAATGACGGCAGCGGGGCGGGTGGCAGAACCCTGAACTGTGGCTGTTTCTGGTGTCTTGCCCCGCGGACAGTGTGCTGCGGCCTCCGTGGTCCTCCATGGGGTGGGTGGAGCAGATGAACTGGGTGCTGCTGGGCCGTGGCTGGCTCCCCAGCCCGGGGTTTATGCAAGACTCGTTCTGAAGACAACTTGGAACCCAGAAAGCAGCACAAGGGGAATGGGATTGTGCCTTTCTGGATCCTGGGTGCTTCCCAGTCTCAGACACTGAGCAGGCTCTGAGGGGTCTCGCCGGGAAGACTTGCACAGTCGGCCCCCGGGGTGGAGTGGGGCTGCAGTGGGTCTTGCAGGAGCTGGAAGTGGGGGTGAATGTCTCGCAAGCGGGACCTTTCAAATGGGCCCAGCAGGATGCATCCGTGGAAATGGTGCCACCTAAGGCAGGGCTGTGGCCAGCAGGACCTGAAAGGCTACAGCGGGCTCTGTTTCTGCTCTCTCTCTCGAGAGTCTCTGCACGGTTTTCCTTGGTTTTTGTCTGTTTGGAGGACGCTTCCCCCTTTCTTGCGCTTACCTAGCCTTCTGAGCTTCCTTGTTGAGTATGACAAAGCTCTGAGAACCATTTTTATCGCATAATTGTGTTATCCTGGTGGCTGGATAAATGACCTGCAAATGTGGGTGACTTAGTAGCTCTGAGGGTGTTCAATATGCAAGACTGAGGTGGGAAGGAAATGTTCAGGCAGGCGTCAGAGGATCTGTTCTCTGCTTCACACTGGGGCCCTGGTTTGCTGACAGTCTTCACACTCAATCCAAAATGGGGATAATGAAGTCTCACGGATTCGGCTTCAGCTGAGAGCTGCCTCCACCACAATCTTGAGTGAGTAACAGTTTTTATGTTTGGTGCGAAGGGCGGGCGTCAGTTGATCTTATTTGTGGTGGTGCTTATGGTGGGTTTTCCATAAGGAATGTAGACTTTATTAGCTTTGGCAACGGAATCCTGAGTGATAAATTGGAAGAATGTTTCAGGAAATTCTGGAACCTGCAGTGAATCTGGAATCTGTATGAAATTGAGATTTGGATTCTCACGATTTCCTAATGCTACCCCGAAACCCAGTAGTTGAGACAGTCGTAGAGCTTCAGTTGTGCTGCCCCGGTTCCCCATTTTAAAAGGAACACATTGCTTTCATCTAGAATGTTCTGAGCTCTGAGTGCTGCCGGCAGAGTGACCAGCTCTCTGCATCAGAGGGGAAGCCAAAGCTGCGCTCACGGTGTCGTGGCAGCTGGAAGCTGACCCTGGACCTCAGGCACATGTGATGCTGACCATTTTCTGTAAACTCCAAGGGTGTAGTGGTCTCCTTGGCCCTTTGCAGTCTTCTGAAGCTTTTGATGTGTCTGCACTTTATAGATTTTTCAGAAGTAGACAGCATTTTCCCACACCCTTGAGCTGACTTTCATCAGAGGCTGGTGTGTGGGAAGCACCACACCCACATTCTGACAGGGAAGACTCTGGTGCCCAACTGAGGTCAGAGTGGAAATTTGTTCTTCCTTCCCTCCAGTCTGGTCCAGCGGCTCCCTGCTGGGCCAGAAGAAAATCATGCTTATCCAAGTCGTAGGCAAACCCCCGAAGTCAAACATTTGTCTTTTTCCTTTAATATGCCCATTTAGTTTATATGGGATGATAGATAGAGAAATGTCTTTTAGGGGAAATTAATTTCCTTAATTACAGAGAACTTTTTGGATAAAAACTGCAATCAGGAGGCTATTTTGTAATAAGATCTAGTTAAATACTACAGTGGAAAGCTCCTTATATTTGATCTTAAACTTGGGCCCTGCGTGCGTGTCCGCACGCTCGTGCTCATGACGCCAGGCGCAGATGTGAACTACAGGCACAGTACATACTTTCTGGTTGCTTTTTTGAAAGTCTTATTGCTTGACCTCTCCGACTCAAATGTTGAGTTACGTTGATTCTGTTCAGAATGTTCATCCCTCTGTCTAGGGTCCAGTCGTCTTTCAGGGAGGAACCGTCTTCCTCATCTCTGTCTCCTACAGTATTGTATATTTAATAGTCAAATATTTATAGGTTATATGGGTGACTGATCTGTTCATTAGGAGGAAAACAATGCCAATTTTCACATCATTATAATGGACTTGTTAAATGATTGTTAGTATAATGAAGTTTCCATGGCAAAAGAGGCTTTGCAGATGTGAGTGTAACGGACAGTGAGATGGGGGAGGACCCTGGGTTGTCCAGGTGGGTGCAGTGTTTTCACATGTGCCTTGATGAGAGAGAGTACGAGGGTCTGCCTCAGAGGAGGAGACCTGAGGACGAGATAGAGGCCAGAGGGCTAAGGGGCTGAGGGCGAGTGTGGGGCAGGGGCAGGGGCCGGAGGGGTGCAGGGCTGAGGCCGGGGCAGTGGCAGGAGGGGTGTGGGGCTGTGAGGCAAGCTGCATGGTGGCCTGTATGAATTGGGAGATTCCAGGCAGGAATACAAGCTACTGACCCATTGACTTCAGCCCTGGGACTCCTGACTTCCAGGGCTGAGAGGAGGTTTGCATTTGTGGTAATTTGTTGCAGCAGCAATAGGAAGCTAATGCATTGTATCTGTTCTTCACCTCCAAACCTTTGAAAAGTAACCCTGTTTTATTGGCCTTTTGTGTGCCCTAAATTCTAATGAGATGGTTTGTAGGAAATAATGGACACAAACGATGGCAGAACACAAAGTTGGACAGAAGCAGTGTCTTCTGTGGTTCTGTAGTTTGGGTCTGTGAAGTTAGATTTCGGTCAGAGTGTGTGGTCTTGTTCAGTGTATACCTGGAGTACTTGTTCAGAGCTCCTGGGGGAGTGGTCTTTAACACTGTTAGCATTAAAACTCCAAGCACATCAGGGCCAGAGTTCCTGAATCAGTGTTAGGCGACCTTTGAATAAGAGTTGGCATGTAGAATCTGCCCACTTTACTAGTATGAAGCAGCAAAATCTTTTTTTTAATTTTTTGAGATGGAGTCTCGTTCTGTCACCCAGACTGGAGTACAGTGGCGAGGCCTTGGCTCACTGCAACTTCCACTGCCTGTGCTCAAGTGATTCTCCTGCTTTAGCCTCCAAATTGTATGATTTATTTTCCTGTTTTATATACTTAGTATGTGAAAACTCTGCAAACTTTATTAATATAAATGACATGCCAGAACTTAGGAGAATCTGGCATTTTCCCATGCAAATTAGTAGTGATGTGGAATTCCTGGGCTGGTTTGGTTTTATAAGACATGGGGCGGATTCTTTGCCTAATTTCTGTGGAGCTAACAATTGTTAATCACCCAGCACTCTTACCTCCCCCAACAGCTCAGGTGAGCGGGTTACCCCCGCTGTCATGATGAGAGGAAGGAGACTGAGGCTTAGATGAGCAGGCGACACATTACTGTCCAGCCCCACCCACCCTGTAGTTTCCAGCCATGGCTCAGCTATCTTCCTGCAAGAAAGGACAGACACCCTCGTGCTGAGTAGAATTCCTTGTGAACCCCTTTGCATCCTCCAGGGAGTTCTTGCTTTACGGTGGTGGCTCATGGGGAGTCCTCTGGCCCACTGAGAAAGTGACTCATGTTGTGACATTACTGTCTCTCTGTCCGGCTGCTGTCGATTGGGTGATTTGTAAAGAGACATTTATTGCTCACAGCTCTGGAAGCTGAAAAGTCCAAGGTCAAGGCAGTCCAAGGTCAAGGCACCTGCAGATCTGGTGCCCCAGGGCCTGTGGCTTACAGATGGCAGCATCTCACCGGGTCTTGCGTGGCAAGAGTCGTCTCATCAGAACTCACGTGGTGGAGGAGCAGGAGGGCTCCTCCATCTCCCAACAAGGACACCAACCCCAGTCCTGAGAGCAGGACCTCCCAAAGGCCCCACCTCTTAATGTATCCCACCGGAGATGGTTTCAGCATGAGGTTTTGGGGACATTCAGGCCAGAGCCATTGCTCTGCTGCGGTGTTAGGGCTGCGTGGCATCATTACTGCAGCAGAGCCACAGCCTTCTCATGTGCATTTGCTGCAGGAGGAAGACGCAGGTGCCTGTGCAAGTTGGGGTTCGGTACAAGAAGTGGAAACACTCTGGGAATCTTAGCAGGAGGAACTTAATGGCTTTGAGAACTGACAGCTTAGGACTGTAGTTTTCTTCAGACTGTAAAAACCTTGGTGTGTGACAATACTGAACATTGCCTGAGCCCTGTGATCCTGTAAAACAGTGGTGGTTAAGACATTCCCCCTCCCCACAACTGCGCCCCCACTTTTACTGCAAGAAGCCCCTTCCCATGTGGCTTAGGTTGACTGGCGGATGACCATTTACCGAGGACAAGGCCAGATACAGGCCTTCAAACCCCCCTTCTCTGCCTTATAAGTGATTAGCTAGACTGCCTGTTCCCGGTGCAGTTGCGCCTAGGGGGGTGGACTTGTCTTTGACTGTTGCTTCCACAGAGGACGGTTAGGGTGGGCAGGAAAGAATTCTCTGCTACAGGTCTGCATTCCAGGCTGTTTCCAAAAGTGGGAATTCTTGTGCCCTGGAGTCTGGGAATGGATTTCTAGTGTCTCAGTTTCAGGTGGAGTTGAAATTGAGTGAGACAACCCACCACACCCATCTGGAGCCAGGAACTAGAGCCATTTTTAAAGTGGCAGTTTCTCCATAAGATTACCCAAAAAATGCGCTCAGCACGTTTCTTTCTTTCTCATACGCATTTGGCCATCTAAAATGGGAATGGTGGTTTTTTGAAGCATGGATGTAGTTTTAAATTTTGAGTATTGTAAACCTTAATGTAGCTTCTTAAAATGTTTGCCTGATTATCTGGAGATTTAGTAAACCTTTGGAATGGTAATAATGAGTTGATCTATATGACTTTGCTTTCTATGATGCAATGAAAGTACTCTAAATAAAACCTCTGCAGTTGGGTCAGCAGGCAATTGGCCAAAACCAATTCTGCTTTTTGGGTTTCTTTAACCAAACAAGGGAGTAGAGTGTAGGCTGAAGTGGCAAATTCATTTCAGAGCACGCCAGAGCCCTCAGTGATTGAGCAGCTTTCTCAGGTGAACGTGTAACGTGCCGTGAGTCTTGGCAAGCCTGGTTACTGATGTGTGCACATGACACCACAGAGCCACACCTAGGAAGATGTGGTTTCTGTAACAAGCTTTGGAAAACCAAAGTTCAACTTAATTATCCAACTTTGTTACAGAAAAAGCTTAGACTAGATGGCCAAAGACCTGATTGTTTCATGGTTGAGACATGGTTATAAAATTGCCCTTACTTGATGCCAATCAGTGTTGGTCCACAGTGATACGCCTCCAACCTCACTGAATAGTTTGGAGACTGATATGAGACTGTGAAAATCTCCTTAAGGTGAAAAGGGCTCTGGGGCACCCGGGAATATCCGCACACCCGTGGCCATTCCCCTATAAGGTGGAAAGGACGGCTGGGTCACGTGGGAGCATCTGCACACCCGTGGCCGTCCTCTTTAAGATGGAAAGGGCTGCTGGGGTGCCCCGCAATATCTGCACACCCGCGGCCATTGTTCCTGTCCCCCTTTCTGCTCAGTCACCTCTGTGTTCCCGCATTCAGGCTTTGGGACACTCATGAACAGCTCGTCCCCTAGGCTGGTGAGGAAGGAGTGGGAGGTTGTTCTGAGGCTGTGTCACTGTCTGCCCTGTCATGAGCTGGGGAAGGCAGTGGCAGTGACCCTGGAGGAGTCTGGTCAGTGAGGGCTCCGGCAGGAAGTGCTGAGGCTTGAGGTAGCTCTGCCAGGCGTAACCAAATGTCTTCCCTCTTATTTCCATGATTCCTTCTAGTTCTGCACCTTGCACTGCAGAGTCTGTGTGTGTCTGTAAATACACATGAGTTACGACACAGGTGTCTCTTTCCCCTCTGTCTGTGGCTGGGCCCAGGGAGTGAAGTGCAAGACCCCCTTACTGCTGGATGCCCACCAGCACGAGGCACTGCCTGCCCTGCTGACGAATGCCTACAGCGAGTCCTGGAAGCCTCCTTCTGAGCACCTGGCCTGTTGACGGTGTATACGGGAGACAACGGAGCTCCCCTTGCCCCACGCTGAGCAGAGACTGGGGAGGCGGCGGCAGCACTGCCCCCATGGTGCATCCTTGGTGCATGGAGGAAAGTGTGTTCAGGCTTAAAACACAGCCCATCCTCTCAAAAGCAGGGTGACAACCACATTTACTTCTGGAATCTTAAAAAAGGGCCCGTCTCTTTGAGAGAAGAACGTGGCATGTATGTGTGTACCTCCTTTGTTTTTTTTTGAGACAGTTTCCCTCTGTCACCCAGGCTGGATTGCGTGGTGCGATCTCTCTGCAAGTTCCGCTTCCCAGGTTCATGCCATTTTCCAGCCTCAGCCTCCCGAGTAGCTGGGACTACAGGCACCCGCCACCATGCCTGGCTAATTGTATTTTTAGTAGAGACGGGCTTTCACCGTGTGAGCCTGGATGGTCTCGGTTTCCTGACCTCGTGATCTGCCCACCTCGGCCTCCCAAAGTGCTGGGATTATAGATTATACGCGCCGGGCCGTACGTGCGTACCTCTTTACAAGTCTTGCCCGACCTTTGCATTTAAAAATTATTGAAAAACTTAAGGATGTAACTGACAAGAACTTTATAGGTTTCTCCAAGGAAAAATTTGGAAAAGTTAAGTGAACCCATAACGTGTTTTATTTCTATGAGTCCCACACTTGGATTTTTAAATGTGGGCAAAACATCTCTGTATGTTCTTCAGCCTGATTTCCATGGAATCGTGAATGAAACGTGCTGAAGTTGCCGTGCGGATTTTGTTATGTGGCGGTGACAAGTGGGGCTGGTCATTAAACAACTGGAGGGACCCCTGTCCTTTCTATGCTCCTGTTGGACACTAGGCACGTGCTTGGGTCTTTTCTGTGTGTGTGGACAAGATGAGGACAGAATTTCCAGATTCACACGGTGGTATCTTCTCTCTTTTCTGTTAAAACGTGTCTTCTGCTGCTTCTACATAGACCAAGTGTTTCTTCCTCTTGCCTGTCTACATAAACGCTGTTTAACAAAAACTGTATTGTGAACATGTGAAGCTGAATTCCACATGATAAAGCAGATAGAGATGACTGAGTATACTGTTTTGTGGAAGGAAGGTTTAAAATGATTTTTAGCTTTTTCCCTGAAACAGGGAATATTTCAACTTTTTCCCTGAGATAGGGAATAATGAAATGGGAAAATAATTAAATTTTCCCATGTAATTGTTAGATTATATTTAATTATTAGATTATTCATGTATTGTAAGAGAAAAAGGAACTAGATCACCCCATGTACCCAAATGAAAATTTAAAGGGTATGGGTGAATTCATTTGAACTCCTTTAATTTGTTTTTGTTTGTTTTTGAGAGTCTCACTCTGTTTCTCAGGCTGGGTACAGTAGTACAATGACAGCTCACTGCAACCTCAACCTTCTAGGCTCAAGTGATTCTCCTGCCTCAGCCTCCCCAACTGCTGGGATTTACAGGCATTAACCACCACACACAGCTTATCACCTCTTGGAGACTAGCTTTGAGTTTGGGCATTCACTGAACTATATTTTGGTTAATTCTCAAAGTTTGTCACTGTTTATCTTTAATTTGCTCAAAATCTACATGTATTGTAAAATGCATTACATTTCCTTAGCATTCGTGGATTCCCTGTTAGTGGGGCAGAGACGCAGAAGGGCAGAAGGCGTTCGGACATCATCAGGGTTGCAGTTGAGTGCTTTCCCCGAACACACTGCGGCTCTGGGCTCTGTGGCCCTACGGGGGTCCTCTGTCCACTGAGGGGGCCAGGTTACCTGGAAGGTCCCTCCAGCCTCTGCAATTTTGCCCTTTTCAGGTTAACATCTCATCGTTGTCCTGGACAGCACTGCTATTCGTTCACTGACCTACGAGTGAACAGCTGGTCAGTGGCCAGTGCTGCTTCCTTCAGCTGGGAGGTGGTGATGTGATCACACTTCCGTGGAACTTGGTTCTTGGTGTATTAAGGGTTCAGTTGTATGTTTATTTTTAATCTGCACCTCTGAATTGGTCTTTTGATTGCAAAGAGATTGCTTACTGGATTTGTTTCTGAATATTTGGTGGATAACAGGAGAACCTTGTTTATCTGTGCGTTCATTTAATGTGTTTTTGCCAGGCATTTAAATGGGTGTGTTAGCCCTCAGTCCACTTTCTGTGTGTGGTGGAGTCATTGAAATCATTTATGTGAAGTCTCTCTTCTATTAAGGCCAGAGGACGTGGGGTGGTGTCTCCCGAAACTAGGGAGAAATGACTTGTTCTGCCCTCCTCCCTGGGAACGCTGTTGTTTCCAGGTCTCTGAACTTGGCTCCCACACTGGGAGAGTGGCTGTGGCTTCTGGAGCCCGTTTTGTGTGGGACTGACTCCTTCACTTGCTTTATTCCCCACCGTCTTTGCTGCTTTATGACGCAGGGATGAGGGAGTTGGGCCCGGGGGCCTTGTCTGTGCCTGAAGGGCCCGATGCAGAAACACTTCGTGGGAAGGATGTTCCTTGAGGGCAACTTTTGGAGTCTTTTCCCACTTTTATCTGAGAAGCAGCTATTCACATGGTTCTATTCTGCTAGTGTGTTTCAAAATAATTGGTGTAGAGTTACGAAGATGTCCGAGACACCCATGATCCACTCCGGGCCAGTGCCAGACATTGAGCTCAGATGCATTCAGACCACATTCAGATGCCAAAGATTCTTGCTTGGTTACTCTCAAACTTATGAGAATCTAAAACGCGAGCCATGGTATGGATTTTCTCTTGAGCCCCCATGACTTTGCCTTGTATTTTGGGCATGAATGACTTCACCAAGGGGAAAGAATTTGAGAAAGGAGCCTCTGAGGCTAGGAGGGGGTGGGAAGGGGCGGTGGGAAGAGGAGGGAAAAGGAGCTGTAGAGGGAAGAGCCAGGCTGGGGCTACGGCATCTCCCCATGCTTCTCCCCCACCCCTGGCGCGAGGCCCCAGGGACTGACTGATTTTCTCACAGGAAATGTATATGATTGCGTGTCTGTTTTGTGGGCTGGCCATTTGGATTGAGGGAATGCCCGTGTTGTGATTAGTTATTGATTCGAAGGTTGAAAAGGTTTGTGCTCAATACACGGGTCTCTTGGTGCGATGAGAAATGTGATCGCAGCCGCCTTCGGGGTGGGGAGAGCCCTTGAGGCCCTCAGTGGTGGCCGGTGTCAGCCTTCGTTCCCTGGGTGAGCTGCCCTCGGGGTGGGAAGGGAGGTCCTCGGTGGTGGCCACTGTTGGCCTTCGCCTCCCTGGGTGAGTGTTGCTCCATCCCCGGCTCTCCGACTCCTTGCCTGGTACCTTCTTCATTGGAGGCCGTGATCCATCAACCTAGTCCAAGCGTGTCCTGTAGACTAGTGCTGACTGTAGGTTCAGGAGTGGTCAGAGGAGGTCCTCGTGATGCGAAGCTAAACGTTTAATGATGGCGCTGCTGAGTGCATGAGCTGCGTCAGCCCGAGTGTCTGGGTAGGAGGGAACCGCGGGGTGGAGGGAAGACTGGACAGATGGGTGCTTTCCTCGGCCCCTGGGAGCACGGCCAGGTCCATGCTCAGACCTCCTGGTTTCTCCCATATTTCCATAAATAGCAAGGGAAGGACTCGGGGCACCCAGGGACCTCAGGGGTGTAAGCTGTGTCCTCGCGTGGCCCCAGCTGTGGCCAGTGACGTTATTCTCTTTAACCTCAGGCTTATTTTGTATAAAAACACAAAGGGACAGAAGTAGTTCAAGGGCCTCTAAAGACTTCCGTAATTGTTAATAGGCCTACTTTTATGCTTTCTTATGTATTAAGAGCAAATCATGAAACAAACTCATTTCTGTTTGAAGAAATCTTTACGGTTCTCATTTTTGTGGCAAGCAACATTGATTCTTTGCTTAATGAGCGTTAGTGCCCTCCTGCCCAGTGCTGCTGCCTGGGATGTCCTCACACACAACTCTGCCCATTGGTCTCCGTTCACCTTTCCGCCTAGAATTGTAGGAGCGGCGCTAGGATCTTAGGGCTAGAAAGAAACTCTGAAGACCACTTTTAGGGGCGGCTTTCAGTCAGGGCTCTCCAGAGAGACAGCCAGCCGGGTGTGCATGTGTCTCCAGAGGGAGGGCTGTTGCAGGGGCTACAGAGTCCAAGAAGCCCCAGGACCCACAGCCTGCAAGCTAGAGTCCTGGGAGGGTGTGGCTTGAAGACTTGAGAAGCGGAGGGTGCAGATCTCACCTGGGTCTGAGGAGATGAGACCCAGGAGCACGGGCTGCAGAAGACAAATGTCACTGGCCCATCAACCAGACAGGTGGAGAGAACCCAGTTTTCCCCGCCTTGCTGTTTTACTCGGGCCCTGGGTGGATAGGGTGGTGTCCCCCACACCAGCGAGGATGGGTCTCCAACTCAGTCCAGAGGCAAACCTGCATCTCACACAGAAATAATGCAGAACCAGCCATCTGGGCACCCTGGGCACGCTCAGGTTGATGCACAAAACCAACGCCACGCGTGGCCCTGACGTCTGCGTGTTCGCATCACTCCACGCACATTGCTCGGTCATCGCCTCTGTGAGTTTGTAAGCTCGTTGTGTGGTTCTGGGGCTCTTTGTCCCGGGTGTGGTGGTGGTGATGTTAGGCTCCCCACTGCCCCAGCTCAGGTATGGAAGGTGATGGCATCAACGGCTCCTTGTTTCTCAGACACTTGAGCGAGTGCTCTGTGCAGCCATTTCCACCTACAGCAGCATCTGTTCCCTATGCCAATTCCATTCGGAGTGTGTGCCTCCCTTCTGTTGAGGGTGCAGCCTTCTTTCAGAGAAGAACTGTGTCCTGTTCACCTATATCTCCTGTGGTGTATCTCATGGTTGAATAAGTAGCTATAGTATACCTCGGTGGCTGAATGATAGGTTCATTCGAAGGAAAACTTTATAATTTTTTTTTCTTTTTGGGATGGAGTTTCACACTCAATGCCCAGGCTGAAGTGCAATGGCATGATCTTGGCTCATTGCAAACTCCCCCTCCCGGGTTCAAGTGATTCTCCTCCCTCAGCCTCCCAAGTAACTGGGGCTATAGGCATCTGCCACCATGCCTGGCTAATTTTCGTATTTTCGTTAGAGACGGGGTTTCACCATGTTGGCCAGGCTGGTCTTAAACTCTTGACCTCAGGTGATGCACCCACCTCGGCCACCCAAAGTGCTGGGATTATGGCCATGAGCCACCACACCCAAGAACTTAATACCTTTTTTTTTTTAAAATTATAATGGGCTTGTTAAATGCTTACGTTAATGTATATTTTAAAAAATGTTATCTGTGACCTTTCAGCTTTTCATAGCACTTCTCGTGTGAATATTTTAAAAAGGCCCTTTACTCGTGGGGGAGAAGCGGTTATCCCTTTCAGCAGAGGGAGATGGAAGAACAGGCCCTGGTGGGTCTGAGCACAGGCAGTCACCCCAGCCTTGGTGCTTGCTTAGGTCTGCTCTCCGTTCACCGTAGCGCATCCACTGTCATTGTCAGCTTAAAAATAAGCTTTTTCCTCTTTCTAATCAGAACAGTTAGTTTGTTAACCATCACATTAAGGTATCGAGAATGATGGCTTTCAGGCCTCATATATGACACAAGTAGTAAATGCAACTGACCCTGAACAACATGGGTTTTGAGCTTCGAAGGATCACTTATGTTAATTATTTTCCAACCAAACCCTTACTGAAAAAACCTGGCTTTGTGGAGGGCCGACGTTTCCTACAAGCGGTTCCATAGGGTGGCCGCGGAGTCCTGTGGATACGTAGATTTGGGTAAACTCGGAGGGTGTTCTGAAATCCATGTCCCTGTGTATACAGAGGGACAACTGCAGCTTTTTAAAAGTTTGTGTCCTGCCTTGCCCTAAAAAGGCTCCAAGGTAGATGCAAAATTATTTCATCCTTTTGGTTTTCTTGGTGGGATATTGATGTTTATTCTTCAGTGTCTAAAATCCTGAGTGAACAGAGTTACCGCTTCAGGAACAAAGCCAGTCTGGAAACACATATTGAGATATCCACCTTTTCTTCATGGTTTCACAAAAGGCCATGATCATATTTTATTCGGTTGAACTGTAGGAAACTGCCAATATTTGCTGTTTTTGGCCTACAAAATGGCAAGTTCGTACGATATTAAAAACAAAGGCTACCTGGATGGGGAAAATAGGAATCGGTGAGAACCTGAAGTTGTCTGTCATGGCCTCTGAGTCACAGGTAAATAAACCTGTGTGAGGGGAAGTTGGCTGTACAGTATTTTCCCTCTGTTTTGAGACTGTCAGAAAAAGGAAAGTTCCATTGCGTTGGGTCCCTTTTCCTCACCTTTGCTGCAGAGGGGACTTGCCATTATTCCTCATGTTCCCAGTGCCCAGGAGGCTGATGCCACATAGAAGACCTGCAGGTCGGTGCATGTGAAACAGGCAACGGACACGCTGTGCACCTTGGGACGCATCTGAGAAGTGCATGCTTGCAACAGGTCTGAGGTGAGGGCGTGTTCCATCTCCTCTCCCTTCTCTGGCTTTGCAGGCCTTTGAAGTTGGTCCTGGAAAGTGAAATTAGTTAATGCTGATTAGCTCCAGGTCAAAGCCTGGGGGCCGAAGAGAACCGCCCTTCACTCGGGTTGTGAAGCATTGGGCCTTCCCATCAGGAGGCAGCAGGGACTTGAGAAAGCCCCACATGCCCTCCAGTTCCCTTATGTTGAAACTTTTTGTACTCGGCCATGCCAGGTCATTTGGGAGGTAAATGGGGGGTTCACATGGGGGTGCGCAGTATTCTTAGGTATCAGGTGCGAGAATTGAATTTGTAGAAGCTGTGCAGATAGGAAAGGGCCTGGCAGGGAGTGCTGTTTACACGGAGCCAATTTAACGCGAGATCTGTGCTCTGCCTGGGTCCTTGTTTGACCGGTATCTCCCAGTCTGTAACAGGACGTTGACGTGACTCGGCGCCATCGTCCCACTCTGTGTAGACGTCTGAGGATCTGTGCGCGGCTGCTCTGTGAGAATGAGTTGTGATAATGAACTGAGAAACAGTGAACAAACCCTGAATTGGTTAGCACTGGTTCCACGCCCACTTCTGCCGTGGTTGGAGTCATTCATAATAAAGTGTGCTGGACTCCTATGCAGAGCTCTGAATTTCAGAGGCCCTTTAACTCGGTAGCTAACCAGTCGCTTCCTTCAGAAGATATTTGAGTCCCCTTTACCTACCAGGGCGACCCTGGGAGTTTGAAGATGAGTGAGACAAGCCCTCCCTGTCTTGTGGATTTTACTGTCCAGAGGGGAGACAGATGTGGATGGTGAAGGAGGCCCTATCAGAGGTCAGCGCACGTCAGTTTGATTTCTTCAGCACTTGCTGTGTTCAGGCGGTGCCCTGGGCCATGTGCAGAGCATCTGGGGACACTGCCCATGGCATCCCAGACACAGCTAGCATCTGCGCCATCTTCATACTTGGCCTGAGTTTTGGGGAAGTACCGAGGACGGCTTCTGCCCTTGCTGGAGAAAGTTGGAAGTCAGGGCAGCTGTCCACAAGGAGATGATTGCCAGCTGATTCCTCAAGAAAGAGAGGTGGTCCCCACATGGGCAGAGCAGCGCAGCATGCACAGTCCTGGGTGTGGGGTCTGGGGCATGTGCATCTGAGTGGGGTCTGCTGGGAGACAGCAGGGGTGAGGTGTGAAGGCAGTTGGAATTGACAGGATAAATGATCACTAAGGCGATGCTGGCAAAACATAAAATTGGGACTCTCTGGGGTAAACGTGGACTTAGGGTGACCCTGGGCGTGGGTGTTTTCAGGCTCTGAAGGCAGAGATTTAGGAAATTGGGGCAGAGCTGAGCCCCAGATGAGGATAAAGACCACCCTTGGGAAGTTGAATGAGACAGGGGTGGAAACCCAGTGAATGTCGTGGGGTCAGTCCAGCAGGAAGGCAGCAGAGGAGACCGGTGTCCTCAAAGGCCCCGTGGGGCCTGCCTCTCAAAGTACTGGGATTACAGGCATGAGGCACTGCTCCCTGCGGACACTTTTAAAATTTCTAAGCTACTCTCTCTCATACCCACTCCCGTATTTTTTTTTTTTTTTAGACTAGGTTTATGGCTATATTTTTTCCAAGGAAACCAAACAGTTACCTGTTTGAAGTACAAATAACACCGTGTTTAAAAACCGAAAATGCCAATTTGCATAGAAGTTTCCAAATACCCAGTTGTTTTGAGCCTTGCATTGCAGTGTCACTACCTGCTCTTAAATTTCTACACGATGTATAGATAGTGAGGCAGGGACGGCTCGTACATCTTCAGGTTTCGATTCTACTAACTTAGGCTATATTTTCATTTATTTTGGCACATCTGTGGGTGTGGCAAGCAAGGCCAGGGTATTTATTTTGAAGCTTGTCCAATAACAGTTGGGAAGATTTTCACATTTTTAGAATTTTCATGGTAATAGTTATAATTTACAAAGAATTAAAAATTGTGTAGTCATTATTTTGCTTTTTTCCAGATATGCCCTGAAACAGGGTTGCTAATTATCATTCTACATCACAGGATTCAGAACAGTACCCTTCTGGAGCAGATGCCTGTAATCGAGGAATTCCGCCTAGTCAGTTCACTTTAAACTTGTTTGAAAGGTTTTCTTTATCCTAGTTGGCACCTGTGGCTATAGTTTGTTTTCACTGCTGAGGAATATTCCATGATGGAAACCGTAATTCATCTATTTTTCATATCGGTGGACATTTGGATTATTTTGGGAGGGTGTGTATGTCTATTCAGCCTTCATTTTTTCAGGATTGTTTGTAGAAGATAATGTAACAGTGTAACATCCTCTGCTACGGAGCCAACACGAACCCTGATGACAGCCACACAGACTCACGCACAGACTCTCAGGCCTTGTTACCAACGCACAGAACCATTTTCTTAAGTTGAAACCCAGTAGCAGAACCTGAAGCCATGTGAACGGGTCCTCCGATCTTACACTTGGAATTCGCTTTTTATTACTATGTCTGCTAATTAGGAAGCATATCAATTATACAGAAAACTGAGAATGTAAAATTATATGTTTATAACAGTAAAAAAACTTCTTTAATAGCCCAGAACACTTGGCTGTATTTTTCCCTCATGCCCTACCACTGTTTTCTTTGCTTGAAATGGGAAATGACACTTGAAGGTGGTTTTCTAGCGACTGTTAGACTGGCATAGTTCTTCAGAGACAGAGGATGTAAAGCACATGGAGAATTTCCGTTTGTGGAATGTGATTTCCCGGTCACCTCATTCAGGCTGCCGCCGCCTTCCCCTGTGGCCGCCTGCACCATGGGACGTCTGAGGAGGTCCCTGTTTCATCCTCTGGAAATTCTGAAAAGGAAGGAGAGGAGGGCGTGCAGGGTGTGGTGCATTTGTGTTGGTCCTTCCAGCTTTTATTTGGAGTCTCGGCTGCCTTGGTGGTTCCTGCCTTTCCGTCCTTGTGTCTAATTCACAGACAGACAGATGGAAAGGGAAGTTGTATTCAGCCAACAGCTTGATCTTATTCTCAAGGCTCAGATCGACTGGGTATTTGGAGACTTCTGTGCAAATGGGCATTTTTGGTTTTTAAACACGGTGTCTCATTTGTACTTCAAATGGGTAACTGGTTCTCTTGGAAAAAATATAGCCATAAAGCTGGTTCTTAAAAAAAAAAAATGGAATTGGTTGTGAGAGAGTGGTTTAGAAATTACACCAGTAATGGTTGGGCGTGGTGGCTTAAGCCTGTAATTCCAGCACTTTGAGAGGAGGAGGCAAGTGGATCCTCTGAGGTTCGGAGTTCGAGATCAGCCTGGTCAACATGGTGAAACCCCGTCTGTATTGAAAATATGAAAATTAGCCGGGCATGGTGACAGGCACCTGTAATCCCAGCTACTTGGGAGGATACTGGGAGGCAGGAGAATCACTTGTACCCGGGAGGCACAGGTTGCAGTGAGCCGAGATCGCACCACTGCACTCCACCCTGGGCGACAGAGCAGAAACTCCATCTCAAAATAGGAAGAAAAAAAAAAAAAGCACCCCGGTAATGGAAACCTGATTGCGTCATCTGTGATGGAGATGGCAGATTATTTCATTTTTAGTGACAGGATGAATTGGATATGTTTGCAGTATTGATCTTGACAAGGGAAATGGTGAGAACCAAATGTGCCTCCCAGCTTGGGCCTTGCCGTTGGCAGAAGACCCTGGCGGGCAACAGACTGGAGACTCAGAGACCGAGGGGAGAGTTCTCACGCCTTGACAATGGTGCAGTCTGTGCTTCTGGACTCCTGCTAGAGGGAGCGGCCCCTTTGCCTTGCAGGCTTTGGTGCAGTGGAGACCTTAGGACCTGACCCTCCTGGCACACCTGTGTGTGTGGCGAGCAGTGCCAGGGCTGAGGCACAGGTGCTGAGCCCGGAATGTGGGACGGGAGAGGCTGCACACGCTGGCAGGCGTCTGCTGCAGCAGCCGGGGGTTTCCACAAGGGGGCGGGGTGTTGGTTTTCCTCCTTGAATTTGGGTGGGGAGGGTGTCCTGGGGTGCTGTGTCTGCACTTGTGTTGCTCTGAGGTCAAGTTGTGGCCTTGAGTCCCTGTCCCTCTGCCAAAGTGAGGGTTTGCCCATTTTCAGGTCAGATTTCCCTTGGGTTCGGGTGTCTAGGAGTGGGGCACATTCGAAGGGGGCGTGAACACGGTGGACGCGCGTGGGCCTCTTCCTCTCCCCTCAGCTCCTGGGCTGTGTGTGAATAGCTGCCCAGCGGAATCACTCTCCTGCCTGGTGTTTCATTCACCAGAAATCGTTCTCACTGTGGACTCTTGAGTCAAATGTAATCCAGGAATGAAACGTGCTGTTGCTGGATGCCACACACAGCATCAGGAGCCTAGTTGGCGATTATATGATCTTACCCCACACCTTAAAAGTAAAGACTATAGTTGTCAGGCGTCTGAGCCCAAGCCAAGTTATCGCATCTCCTGTGACTTTTACGTATATACGCCCAGATGGCCTGAAGTAACTGAAGAATCACAAAAGTGCAAATGCCCTGCCTGGACTTAACTGATAACATTCTACCAGAAATAAGTGAAAATGGCCTGTCCTTGCCTTAAGCGATGATTTGTGTGTGTGTGTGTGTGAAATTCCTTTTCCTGGTTCATCCTGGTTCAAAAACCTCCCCCACTGAGCACCTTGTGACCCTCACTCCTGCCCAGCGGAGAACAAGCCCCCTTTGACTGTAATTTTCCTTTACCTATCCAAATCCTAGAAAATGGCCCCACACTTATCTCCCTTCGCTGACTCTTTCTGGACTCAGCCCGCCTGCACCCAGGTGAAATAAACAGCCATGTTACGCTCACAAAGCCTGTTTAGTGGTCTCTTCACATGGAAGTGCATGACAATAGTTAAGGGGATACTGAAGTCTTTGGCAGCTCCAAGAGCTTTTTCAGTTTGTGTCAGGACATTTTAGGCAGAAGGAAAAGCTTGCTTAGAGAATCTTACAGAAATGTTTGGTGCAGTGCCATTAACTCGTGGAATAAATGTGTAACTTTCCGTGGAGGCCCTCTGGAAAGAGATGCACTTTTAGTGCACCCTGGCCTGCTCGCTCCAAGAATCGGCCGTGTCACCCCGCTTTCCGTGGGTCTGCAGGTGTGCGTGGTCCATTGCCTTGCACTGTGGCCATGGAAGGGAAGATGATCTGGAATGTTGGCGACAGTTATCGGTGTGTGTTGATGTGTGCTGCTTTCTACAGGGGAGAACATTTCTGTTTAATAAACATCTCATCAGGATGATGACTGCAAGATGTTTGAGTCTCATTCAATAGTGTTTCGGGGTTCCTTCTGTTTTTAATCTGCTTTCTAGCACTAGGCAAGTGAAGACATGGAAAGTAAAAACCCATCGAACTTGTAGAGACATGGTGTTGTGTAGGAGCAGACTAGCCTCTGGCTGTTTAAAGATTGTAGTAAACATTTTACCTGGCATGGTCAGGGTGTAAATTATCTTGTTTAATCGAAATGTGTATGAGTCAAAGCTGGCACCTGCAGTGTTGATGAAATACCAGATTTTAAGGGAACATGTCAATGTGCCGTAAGATACCAACAAAGTTCCTCACTGAGATTCGGCGCGGGTTCGGAGCAGCTGAGCCTTAAGTCACCGGGGTCGTCTCTGGGAGCAGATGCTCAGTGTGGGCATTAGTCACTTAGCCTTTCCAGAGCCGAGGAATAGCTCTCTGTGATGGTTTTTGGAACCTGTATTTTGAGCCAGTTTGTCCCACTTGACTTGAAGTTGCCGCGCAATTTCAGACTTTTGCCTATACCGTGGGCTCGTTTTCTTGTCCCCTGATAACTGCCTCGGTTGCCCCGGCCTGACATTTGAGCCTCGTCGTTCATGGACACAGGCTCCGTGGTGGGGCAAAGGCCGCGACTCCGGCTTGCACAGTTCCGTGCCTCTCACCATGGTTTATCACATCACTCCCAGGATCTCCCGTTTAGAGGAAGAGTGTCCCTTTCCTGCAGGCCCTGTGTGGTGTGGAAACCACCCCTACCTACCTTTCTCCCGTTTGAACTGTACCGTGAAGCTATTTCTGTCCCAGCCAACCGTCAGAATTTAAGGAACAGTAATTTATGTAACTTATTACCCGCTTCTCAGCAGTTCTTTATGAATTTCATTCTGTTGTGAAATTATTGCAGTTTTCATGGCTATGCTGGTCTCAGGTTGTGGCCCTTGAAATGAATTGCCTTCCCCATTGTGTGTTAAGGTTGTCCCTGGGAGCGGTTGAGGCCTCACCTCTGCTTGGGGCAGTGGCTTTGCTCTCCTGACAGGAGAAAGAATCTTTTTTAGAGAATTTCTAATGTGGTTTTTGCTTCCAGACAGTATTACTTTTTTCACAGAGACAGCCACTCAAGTCATAAATTATGCTCAGGATGGACACACGGGTCAGCTGACAGAGTGGAGTCCAGAACAGATCCAAAGGCGCAAAAGCAGTTCAGTGGAATTTGAGTCTTTTCCACAAATGGTGCTGGAATTATGGGACAGCCGTATGCAAAAGAGTGAAAACAGGGAGAAATTCCTGTATGAAAATTAAGGTGGACCATAGCCCTGAATGTAAAATACCAAACTACACAACCTGTAGAAGAAACGGAAATTGTCAAGACCTAGGGTGAGAGGTCTTAGCCATACAATGATCCATAATCAAGGAAGAAGAAAAGTAGGGAAGACTCATCAAAATTAAACTTCTAATATAAAAGACACCTCTAGGGAATTGAAGACACACATTTTCGATAGATGGGGAGAAGATGTCTATGAACCGTGCAGCCAGCAAAGGACTCGTATCCAGAATGCACAGGACTCCCACGGCTCATGACAGAGAACAAACCACCTGACTTAAAAGCGGAAGAGACCTGAACAGATGCTTCGCTGAGAAGGACGGGAGGATGGCCCGAAAGCATCTGAAATGACCTTCAGCGTGACTGGTTGCACCGAGATGTGCACCGAAGCCGCAGTGAATTTGTTCACACCCCTGCTGGAGCGCCTGACTAAGGTCTTCCGACAGCCCCAGGTGCTGGTGTGGACAGGCAGTCAGGACTCCTGTGCGAGGCTGGGGTTCAGCATGGTGCAGACAGCTTGGTGGTTTCTTATGAAACTGAACTCACACAAACGTGGGTCCCGGTGACCGCACTCCTGGGTATTTACCCTAGAGAAACAGAAGCTGATGTTTAAGAAAAACTGTGCCCAGATGTTAATAGCGCTGTCTATAGTTGCCCAAAACAGGTTACAATGTGCCACGCCATATGTGGAATAATAAACACCCAGCAGCCCCGAGGCCTGGCTGTTGATCACAGGACACCCTGGGTGCACCTCCAAGCACGATGCCCAGGAAATCATGATTTTGCGAGTGTTTTGCGACAACACTCGCAAAAGACAGACCCGGGGGATGGGAGAACACAGAGAGGGTGGTTGCTGGGAATGGGAGGGTATGCTTATGAGGCCTCGTGAGTGGGTTTGGGGCTGCTGGACTGTTCTGCTTGTGTGATGATGATTATGGGAATATTTGTGCCGAAATTCACAGAACTGAACACTGTCCACTTTACAGTAATTTTTAAAAAGTGGTAATATGCTCATTTTCAGGACTGTTTTTAATGGAAGATGGAGTTTTCAGATGATTTGTTAGGGCAAGCCTGTCTCAATAGTTGGTAGACGATTCGTTAGGGGCCTGTCTCAGGGCCCTTGGGTTGGGTTGGGTTGGGTTGGGTTGGGTTGGGTTGGGTTGGGTTGGGTTCGGTTCGGTTCGGTTCGGTTCGGTTCGGTTTGGTTGGAAAAGCCTTCCCTGTTGCGGGCAGTAGCATGGGGCATGGAAAGGATATCAACAAGGAAACACGTAGAATCCTTTGAGGAAACATGTGTATTTCTAACTTGCTATAAGATAGAATTGGAAATTGTAACGGTTTTGTTTCCTAGAGTCTTGGTAGAATAGGGAAGACAGTGTAATAAAAGCTAATTTTGAAATGAAGAATTTGAAAGATTTCAACAGCAATAGTTCTAGGAAGTCACCCTGGAAATGTTTTTAAAGATGTTTAGTAGCAATAGCTCTAGGAAGAGTCACCCTGGAGTTGCTTCTTGAGCATTGGTTTCCTGGCTGTATCTTCCGACTTTCATTTTTGAGTTTTGCTGTGAGTTGGGGATGTATGGGAATAGCCATCCCCAGGTGTTGGGTAGGAGTGGCCCTGCAGGGGGTTGCATGTGCCCCGAGGCCTGAGGCACTGTCCTGGACAATATAGCAAGGCCCCATCTGTATAATAGAAAAATTAGCTGAGTGTGGTGGTGCGTGCCTGTGGTCCCTGCTACTCTGGAGGCTGAGATGGGAAGATCACTTAAGGCTACAGTGAGCTGCGATTGCTCCACTGTACTCCAATCTTGGCGACAGAGCCAAGACCCAGGCTCAGAAAGAAAAGTAAAAAAAAAAAAAAAAAAAAAAAAAAAAAAATCCAGAAATGTCATTTTCTTTTTAAATCATCCCAAAAGAAAAATCGGTTTTTTCTAAGAATGTAAAGGGAAACTGATATGATTGTTTCTCCTTTTCAAATATTTACAGTAGTCCGTCCACATCATCTGTCATCTCTCATCTCATTACAGAGCAGCAGGTTTCTTTGAGGTTAGTGGTGTTTCTCTGTGTCGCACCTTGGAGAACAGCCAGCATGAAACCTCTTACCACGATCGTGTGCATTGTTTGTAGTCTCAATTAAAATCCTCTCCAGAGACGCCTGTACTGCTTATTATAGCAGAACTTTGGTTGTGCTGAAATGTGCATTCAGCTAATGGTTTTAAGTTCATATCTGAGATGATGCTGTATAATTCATGAAGCATATGGGATCAGTAATGATTGAAGATAATTCTGGCTGATGTCATTTAGAGGATATTTTTCACTTCAAGTTAAAACTTCCTTCACGATAGTCATTTTGGGATTCATTTAACTATGTGCTTTATTTCATAGCTCAAATTTTCATTAGTCATTTCATAACATAGGATTTTGAAAGCAGATTTGGCAAAATCTTTCTAACAAAATGTTTGCTTACAACGTCCCAAGGAACAGCACTCAGAATTGCTGGTAACTGTGGTTATGAGAGAAGTCACTGATGGCTGATGATAGAAGTCACTTGAACGTGAAGGGCTGCTTTGTGAGGCAGATGGGATTTGAACCCCGACCCTCCTGATACACCATCCCTGACCCTGGTCTTCTCTCCTCTCCACTGGAAGATGAGAAGGGTGCCAGCATCCACCTCACAGGCCGTCCTGAGTACCTGGGTCTAAGGGCTTGTGTTCCTCTGGCAGGTGGCGCAGATGTGGGGGCTTGACGATATACACACTGCAGGCTGCCAGTGTCGGGGTAATCCAGTTTTATTCATAAAGGTTGAATTTGCTTTGCTCCCCTGCAGACCAGGTGCGGTGCTGCTGTTGTAGCAGGTGTGTGGATCCTCTTGGGTGGTCCTCAGGTGGACAACGAGTCACCGATTCAGATTCCCAGTGTTAGATGTGAGGGGACCATGGACCTCATGTGTTCAGAGGGGAGGAGTAAAAAGCTTCCCTTGTAATTCCAGGACTGTCTATCCCAGGAATGCCAAACCACTGGCTTTCACCTGACGCCGTCGTAGGTGACACTGTATGGAAATGAGGACTCATGTTCCGCATACCTGAGCCCAGTACCCATCTCCCTTCAGGGCCGTGGCCGAGCCCTCTTGATTTCGCTGGGTTGCCAGCCTGGGGATCTGTAAGCCCAGTGACGTCTCTGATCTCGGCCCCCGCTCCCCGTGGGGACAGGAGGTGGCTTCAGGAGGCTGGTGATGAATGCCTGAATGAAGCCGACTTGTGACTGCAGTTCTGTCTAAGGGCCTCCCCGGGTGTTAGATGTCAGTAAATGACACCTGTGTGTGGATCTCATGTGATGAGAGAAACAGTGGGGGAAACCAAAGCTTGTGGAGTCTGCAGGTTCTGGACTTGGGGTTGTGTGCACCTGTGTACTTGGTGAGCGGTGTGATGCCTGGAATGAGTGTGCACGTGTGTCATGTTTGTGCGTGTGTGGTGAGTGTATTTAGCAGGTGTGGGTGGAGTGAACATGTTCATGTGTGTCATATGTATTTGAGGGTGTGTGTGGAGTATGTACACGCATCATATTTGGCGAGTGTATTTGAGGGTGTGTATGGAGTGCGTACATACGTTTGCATGTATAGTATTGGGTGAAGGGGTGGCATGTGTGGAGCCTGGGCCGGCTCGCCTGAAGACCCCGTGATGGAAAGATGCACCCCTCTGCCCGGAAGGAGGTGAATCTTTGTGGCGCTCAGGACGCACGGTTCATCTCTATATAAAGGCAGAGTGTGAAACGCCGTGGAGGCTGAGAGAAGCGATGTGGTTAGCAAGTATGAGTGAGACGTTTGGGGCTTGTTAGCACCTGGCTTGTGTGCAGCAAGCTTTGCTGTCTGCACACGTGTGATCCTTAGAACACTGGCGTGTGGAGCCGTGAGGCTGTCTAGGGCCGAAGCTCCCGGGCTGAGGAGTTCCCTGTTACCACCAGGAGAACCGTGATTGAAGGCTGTCACTCAATCCTGAGTCCCGGAAGGGGCTCCTTTCAGAGAAGAAAACACCCCTAGAGCCTCGGGCAGAATTCAGTGATTTTTCTTATAACGTTGCCTAGATTTCGCAAACATGAAACCAAGAACATATTTCCGAATGCTTATGGTTCTTTTGTAACCATGGAAACAAAGTAATTTGCAGTCGATGGACAGTTTGCAGAAGCTGAACTGCCTACATCATGAGTACCGCGCTCTCCCTACCGCCCTGGGCCTTGCTTCGGTTTGCTGGGGAGGCTTGGCAGGGCCTCTTGGCTGGGATACCTCTCTCATGTCCTATGTTGCTACCCCTGATCACAGTCATACTACTGGGCACCTGCGCCATGAGGACACTGAGTGAACACGGAGCCGCGGGGCAGCAGTTGGTCATGAGGTGGCATCCACATGGTCTGAAACAGGTTTCTGTTCATTAAGAATGATCGTTGCAATAAAAACATAGAGTGAAAGAAAACCCTCTACTGACCTGAGAATGCGTCGGCTGAGTTGGATGGGGAAGTGCAGTGAGGAAGGTGAGGACTGAAAGGAAATGAGGGAGGGAGACTAAAGGAGAGAAAGGAAGTGAAAGGGGGAGGGAGGATGGGAATAAAGAGGGAGATAGAGGAGGAAGAAGAGAGAGGGCGGTGGGCAGGAGCCTGGGAAATGAGTCCCAGAGCCGGTTCCTGACCGTCGTGGGTGCGTCAGAGCTGATCTTCCAGGAGAGGTGGCCTGGGAGAGCTGACCCTTAGGAAGTAAGGGCCAGGGGGAGCTGATTTTTTGGCCCTCAGCTGGGCTGTTGATGACCTGAGATGCAGTCGATGGTTATCCCGAAGAGGTCGTGTGCACAGCCACTCTTTGCTGCCAGGTTGGAGAGAGAATTGCTCCCCATGGGTTCTTTCTATTTTGTGGATTTTTTCCAGTTTAGCTGAGCAGCCTGTCAGTGGAAATGTCGGGGATTACTAACATGTCTCCATTCTACAGAGCAGTCGGCCAGCTTCCGATCCTGTAGTTGTTGGGGACACCACTCCCGTCGTGTCAGTGCTGGCCCAGCATGGAAGCCGCAGCCCGAGGCACTGGGAAACCTTCGTGGCTCTTGCTGCTGGGGTTCTGATGGGAGTCATGCGCTGGAAGAGACATGTCCTTCGGGGAGAGCCTGGTGAGGAGGGGGTGCTGCTGTTGCAGCAGTACATGGAATTTCAAATGACGAATGAAACAAGCTTTTAATTATGACCAGAGCTCTATGCCCTGATTTTCTTCAAATGGAAATGTTGTGCTGAAATGAATTGGCTGTTAATCGGTTGCCTCATGCAAGATGGAATGCTGGGAGCAAAGTAGAATGTGGACTTCTCTACAAAGCTTCCTCCTCTCAGACTATAATCAGTTGGATGGTGCTACACAGGAATACGTGAGAATTCGTGTGAGAAAGGTGATGGGTGCAGATCTGTGTGAGTGGCAGGTGTAGGGGGAGGTTTGAGAGAAGCTTTTGGCTGAAGTGGTGTCAGGTGCAGGTGCTGAAGTGTGATGTCTGGCTGGATGGAAAAGCACACGCCTCTGGGCTCCGGGAAACAGATAAAGGAGGAGGTGGGCAGACGTGAGTCGTGTCTTAGGAATGGTAGCAATTCAGGCAGACCCAGGATCCGGATCCCACGGGGGAGGAGTGGACATGAGGACCCAGGGAGTGTGGCGTGCGGGTCATGCCCAGGCCTCTGCGGAGCTTGCTGCTGTGTCAGCAGGGCCTTGTGCTTGCCCTCCTTAAAGCTTTCCCGATCCATAAAACGGGCACGACAAAATCCACCTTGTGACACTGAAGCTTAAATGAGATGATCTACATGGTGTCTTCCTTCCCTTCCTGACACATCATAGACTCACAGCTATGGTAGCAGCGACAGCCTGGATGGAATGCTGGAGCCGCTTTGCGCCTGGTGAAGCCACATGGATTTGTGCAGTGCTGGCGACTGTCTCTGAAAGCCTTTAATCATGACAGTGGCAGCCTCGAGTGGCTCTTGGCATACTTCAGTCTGTGGAGTGCAAGGTTGACTGGATCTCCGAGGCCATTGATACTATCCAGGGGTGAGCTTATGGGACCCTAAAACCTGGGGGAAGGCCGAGAGGACTTGGCTGCCAGAAACATTGTAGATTTCTGGCTTCGAGAACTTGCTGACTTATGGACATAGGAAGGTAAACCCAGATGGCTCCAAAATTGTAAGTCCAGAAGAAAGCTGGGAGAGTACAATTGCTGACTAGGTCATGGTTGCCCTGTCAGTTTCTTTCTGGCCATCGTTTCTCCTCCCTCCCCCTGCCTTTGTGGGCTGGAGGGCCTGAGCCTGCACAGTGGTCTATTTCATGGTGACGATGGCCGATTATTACCCTTCAGTAAGAAGTCTCTCCACTTTATTTTGCAGCAGTAGTTAAATAAATTTAAGGAGTGATGGTTTAGTGGTATTTGTTTTGGTTTTGCTTTTTTTTTTTTTAAAAAAAAAAGTATTATTTCACTGAATGTTATTCCCAATTTCACTGATCACTTTGAGATGCCAAAACATGCTTTGATTTGTTTTGTGTGTGAGCTAGTTTATTGTGTCTCAGGAATGCCAATTATTCTGTTGTCACACATCATTAAGTATCTCAAATTGTGTTACTATAATACTTAGCTGAATTACTTCCTGTATTTTGGCTTTTAAAAAACAAAAATCTGTGTGAAACATACAGGATGGTGCATGTCCATTGAGGGTTGTTCAGAAGTGTGACTTTTCCTGGCATGCTTGAGAATCAGTGACATGATTTTATAGAAACACTTTGTTAACTGACACCAAAGCTAGAAGCTCCTGTAAAGGCCAGGGTAGGTAACGTGTTATGCTTTGTGGGTCACAGAAGTCTCTGTATATATTTCTTTTGTGAAAACTTCAAAGTGTAAAAATCACTTCTGGTTCCCTGGCCAAGGCTCGGTCGGGGATCATGGTTTGCAGACCCTTGACAGCACCTTAGCTGAAAGCTGGTCTCCCATGCGGTGAGCAGGAGCCCACCTCATTGCTTCAGCCAGGAAGATGCTGCCCTCATGCTGGAATTTACTTCAAACAAACTTGAAAGCTCTGGCACCGCTGCTCATTTCCATACTGTTGCAGGCTATCTAAAATACAGAGGATGCCTTGGCGTTTTGATTTCGTTACTCCTCTTGAACGGCTCTGAGATGGCTCATCACGAGTTAGACACTTCCAGAAATGATCAAGCAGAGCTGCAGTCATGTTGCAGATCAAGTGAAGTTTTTTCTGAAAGCTTGTTACAGGCTTAAATTTCTGATCTATTTCCATCCACTGATCTTGTATGATTGGCTTCTTTTTGCACCCATTTGGGTCTGTGAAGCGTCTCCCCCCCGTGGTAGAACTTTAGCTCTGATTTCATGCATGAGTCGGTATCCTCACTCCTCTTCTGTGAGGAGAAAGCGCTGCAAGTCCTGCGTGGTTTCCGTCCCCTCCCTGCACGCGGATGGATTGGGAGGTATTTGTGATGTGTGAACTTGCTACCTCCAGAGGTTCCTTGCTCACTCCCCTGGACCGTACTCCTCCCTACTCCCATGGACTGCACTCCTCCCTCGTGGTTCATTCCCCGGACCGCATTCCTCCCTCCTCCTTCCTGGCTCACTCCCCTGGACCACACACCTCCTTCCTGGTTCACTCCCTGGACCACACTCCTCCCTCCTTGTTCACTCCCCGGACCACACTCCTCCCTCCTGGTTCACTCCCTGGACCACACTCCTCCCTCCTGGTTCACTCCCTGGACCACACTCCTCCCTCCTGGTTCACTCCCTGGACCACACTCCACCCTCCTGGTTCACTCCTTGGACCACACTCCTCCCTCCTGGTTCACTCCCTGGGCCAAACTCCACCCTCCTCCCCCCTGTTTCACTCTCCAGTGTGCCCACTCCTCCCTCCTGGTTCACTGCTCTAGGCCCCCACGCCTCCCTCCTGGTTCTCTGCCCTGGGCTCCCACGCCTCCCTCCTTGTTCACTCCCCTGAGCCCCCATGCCTCCCTCATAGTTCACTCCCCAGGTCCCCCACTCCTCCCTACTCTCCTGGGCCGCATTCCTCCCTCCTGGCTCACTCCCCTGGGTCCCCACTCCTCCCTCTTGGGGGCGTGGTAGTTTCTGCTGTGCTTGTGCCAGTACGACAAGGCTGAGTGGCATCTCCAGGGCTATGGCTTCTCACACAGCTGTGGCGTTAGTGCAGAGAACTGCGGGGATGCAGCTGCCCTTGCTGTGATGCTTCGAGTGTCACAGTCGGTATGGGAAACTGGGTGGGATGTGGATGTCCCAGGAAGGGACAGGAGGCTCCCCTCAGCCTCCGTCAAACACTTCTCAGCCAGGCGTGGTGGGTCACGCCTGTAATCCCAGCGCTTTGGGAGGCCGGGGCAGGCGGATCACCTGAGGTCGGGAGTTGGAGACCAGCTTGGCCAATGTGGTAATTTTTGACGCATTAAGGATTAAGGAAAATGACTCATACTAGTTTGCCTTGCTTTTTAATTGATGATTGGTGTAGCCCAGTAGTGTGAACTTGTTAGGCAACCATTCTTATCGAAAGACTATTCTTTAAAAGTGTCTTCCTCTGGACATGTCTTTGGCTGCTGTAATCAAATGCAATGTAATCAGCACTGGTTAATGGTTTTCCTTGCTTGGCTAACAAATGCTCCTCAGAAACTTTGGTTTCTTGTTATTTTCATTTATAAGTATTAAGCCTTCTAATTTTTCTAGCTTTCTTGTGAGTTGGAAATAACTGTGATGGGTGCTTATTTTGGGATGTTGACGTACACTCTATGCCCAGCTACTATGCCATTGTGTGAACACTGACTTGTCACTTTCTCATGAAGACTGATTTCACCTAGTTTGGTAAATTCTATTAATTTTAAGGAAGGGGGTGGAATGCAACTGCTGTTACGAGGCTTTTTCAAGGATTGAAGAAATGTTGCCATGATTATTACCATTACAGAAGAAACATAAAAACACGTGCTGCCTTCAGTCATGATGAATATGTAAGTCAGCATCTGTGACTGCAGAAAACGGCAGCCCTAAATCTTAAAATCATGTGGCTGCACCAAGCCCATGTGCAGGGCACTGTGGAGCAGCCTGCATTAGCCGAAGTTGGCCCACAAGCCCTGAGGGATGGTGTCTGAGTTATGATAAGGCTCTGACTTGGGATTAAACAGACCTCCAAATACTGTGATATTCTAAACAAAGACGCGATACTGCCCAGGGAGCCCAGTGGGCACCTGTAGGCAGTGTAGGTGAGAAAAGGCTCCAAGGAAGATTCCTGCAGCTCAGCTAGGAGGATTCTGTAAGGCAGTAGACACATCAATGTTCACATAGGAGTGTTGAGAGCTATATTCATTCCTTTTAAGCAGCCAGGCTTGTGTGTGTTTTTAGGGGCACTCACATGGCGCCCCTTCCACCCTCACTGCTGGTTGTGCCTGTTTGATGTTCCGGATTTCTGTGTTAAGTGTGTCCACTCTCCAAATGTGTCTCTGTGTCTAGAATATTTTAGAGTAGACCATTTATTGTTTAAACGCTTGTTTTTAGTGAGGAATAAATCTTTAAGGAATGCCAACTTAAATTACCACCATCCGTATGCATATGGAAAAGAATGAGAGTGAATGTACAGAATTGGAATTTTGTCTATTTTGTAGAGATTCTGTAATGTATCAGGTACAAGCCTCACTTCATGATTTAAATGCATGAAGCTGAAATTACAAAACTTGACAAAACATGCCTTTGAAGAGTGAGATTTATCCTCCTTGAAATAGTGATTCATTCACTAACACGTCCACCTGCAACTTTGTCAAACACATTTGTTGCATTAGTTCTCAAGTGGGCTCAGTTTTCCAGACAGGCAGATTATTACTGTTTAAAGTTTGTCCCGATGATGTTGGTGAACAGGGAAAATGCTTTGACGTGGATCCTGTGTGTGTGTTACACATCAGACACGGCCTGCCCAACCCTCTGCCTGTAACTGGGAACCTTGACTGTCAGGATCATTGTAGAGAACCTTGAGGAAAGCAAAACAAGCCTCTGGAGTAGCAAAAGATGTAGCTGATTTCATGCAGTAAAACTTACACATTTTTCTTTAAAATGCATCCTTCGGAACCTCAGTTTGCTGATTATCCTAGAATCGCTGTAGTCTGCTGATAGCAGTCGTGGGAACAGGTGCATGGTCCGGCTGATGCAGGAGGGTCTCAGAGCGGAGCCACACTGCTGACACCGAAGCAGGGGCTGGAGCCATCACGTTCGTGACTCATGCAGATGGCCTTGTCTGACCTCCAGAAGAGGAAACGTCAGTAACCAAGGAGGAAAAAGTGTACTAATTTCATGAGTGTTTGCCTTTGCAATGGCTAATACCCTGAGTTTGTGGCACCTGCTGTCTCTGGAATGAGGAGTCTTCCCTTCCTGGCAGACAAGCTCTAGATAGGAACAGGAGCTCTGATTGCTGGATTGAAGAGGTTTCCTTCTTGGGGAGGTGGCCTTCGAGACTGACTCGAAGGAAGCTGTGACTGGTGGGAAAGGGCGTTGCAGAGACAGTGTATTTACCAGGAGGGTCAGTGACTGAGAACCATCCTGTTCCGAGTGTTGCCATTCTGGTTCTAGAGTAAACTTGGGGAGAAGCAACAGCCAAAAGCCTCGAGGAATATTCTGTGATGTTGATCACGTTTGGTACATTTGTTGCTGAGACTCTGAGATAAGAAGCCTTGGAGGTGCAGGTCTATCAGGCCATGCGACGTGGGACAGCTGCTGCTTCAGGGGTTGGAGTCCCCGTGCCAGAGGCTCAGTCCTGCAGAGACTTTTGCACAGTGGGCAACTGCTGCCTCCGGTTGATTGTGAGTCCCTCAGATGAATACCCATGAAAGGTACCGTGTCAGTAAAGACCCAAACTCTGTGAAGCATTTGGAGATTTATTCTAAGCCATATGAGTTACCATGGCCCTTGATACTGCCCTCAGGAGATCCTAAGAATGTATTCCCAAGGTGGTCAGAGCCCAGCCTGGTTTTATAGCTTTTAGGGAGACATGAGACAATCAATCAAATAAATGTAAGATGTACATTGGTTTGGTCTGAAAGGTGGGACAACTGGAAGCAGGGGTGTCCAGGTCATAGGTAGATTCGAAAATTCCTGATTGACAGTTGGTCGAGAGAGTTGTCAGATAAGGGGTTGTGGAGACCAAGGCTTTGTCATGTGCAGGGAATCCTCCAGGTAACTTCGGAGAGAATAGATTGTGAATGTTTCCCATCAGACTAAGAGTCTAAGTTCTGTCTAATTCCAGAAGGGAGGTGGGGTGATGGGGCAAGTCCGACCCCCCAGCGATCATGGCCTGGACTATTTTTTCAGTTTAGCTTTGGAATGCCCTTGTCAAAAGCAGGGGCTGTTCAGATGGCCAAAGGGGCTTCGAATTCTAATGTTTTTACAACCGGAAAGTGATTGTGTTTTTTCTGTGGATGACAGTCAGTGTGGTAATTAATATTTTATTAGCAGATTAATTTGGAAGTCAATGTGTTTTCAAGTATGTTAATTATTAAGTCATCAACAACAGAGAAGGGCTTACTTTGAAACCAGCCTGAGACTCAAGAGGCTCATCAAAGAAAACGATGGACTTGGGAGAACTGATTCACGTGTTTACTGCCCCAAGTTTCAGACATTATGAGAAGTCTGTGCTGATACATTGTGACTTGAGAACTTAAATCTTGATGGACTCTTAAGAGTGAGGCTTTTTTTTTTCTTTTCTTTTTAAACGATCAATGTTTCTGTCTCCTGTGTTTTGTCTTCCAGGCGCTGAGCACTTTAGCTTTGTGTTCACGTGGCCTTGTTCTCTGAACCACCCGCTTTGAGGCTCCTCCGTCCTGCCCGCCTTCATCGCGTCTTCCTTGCCCTATGGGTTTTATCCCGAGGACCGTGCTCTGCTGTGTGGAATGGAGGATCAGTGGACACTGGCTTTACCGACTCATTTTCTGTGTAGCTCCCAGTTTCTCAAAATCATAATTGTCTTGGATTCCCTGTGAAACTGGGAGTCAGGCCTTGGGCACAGTGCTGGGTGGCCTTGGGCACAGTACTGGGGCAGGAGGGAGAGATAAGAACAAGAAGGACGGGTTTGTCAGGGGAACGAACCCCTTGCTGAATTCCTGTGTCTGTTTTAGGTTAAAGATGAATGGCCGGGTGGTGGATGTCTCACCTGCTGTGGCTGGACCTCGCTGTGCTGAACCCTGAGCACGGGCCCCAGCAGCTGCCTCCTGCCAGGCCGGGGCCACAGGACTGGGCTTCTGCCTCTGGGAGGGCTCGTTCCAAGGTGCAAGGGTCTACAACACTGCTGTGTGACCTAAGGGGCATGGGGGAAGCTGGTCTGTGCTCCTTACCTGGGAGAAGCTGAGCTCACCTGGACCAGAGCCTCTGGGGAGGTAGGAAGGCAGAGGCCTGGAATTCCTTCTTTTCCCAGACAGCAAGAAAGCTCAGTGTTGCACCTTCTCTGAGATGCCCTCAGCAGCCATATATAGTTGATTTTAACATGAGGGAAGGTGCCACATAACCCGGCTCTGTGGGGAGCTTTGAGGAGTCCAGGCCCTGGGCCCCGGGCTTTTTAATATGTTCCTTCCTGAACAAAAAACAACAAAAGATCCCTGTGGCTGATGCCGACTGCGTGGGGTAGGACATGCCGAGCTTGCGTGGGGCTTGCCCCTGAGTTTTCTTGGTGCTCCTCCCAGCCCCCACGGACACCAGCCTTTGCAGGCCGAGGCTTGTCCTGTTTAGACCCTCATTGGTGGGGTCTGTGGTCCTGGATTGAGGGCCCAAGCACTGCTTTCATTGTTATAAATGATTCACCAGAGATGCACGGTTGCCCCCAAACATCTCATGAGCATGAGATATAGCCAGTGTCGCCGCCCCAAGCTCATAATTCTAGTGGAAAGAGGAAATTTTAATTTTAATGTGCTCGTGTGACTCAGATGCAAATATTCAATTCCCGTTAAACTTTCAAGACCTTGAGAACCTCTGAGGTTCCTTGGAAGCCATTCCTTGGCCCCACGACTAACTCTTCTGTGGAAGGAGGCTGGGGTGGTCCACGGGGTCTGGGGTCCTGCTACGTTCTCCAGGATTCCTTAGGTTTCATCATTAGTCCCAGCTCTTCAGCAGGTGGAGCTGATTGACTCTGACATTTCCATTATTTTGTTCTTATGTTGCCTCAGTTAACTTAGAATAATGAGTATTTACCAGAAATAATTGATGGCGAGAAGGGAATTATTGGTGATTCCTTGACATAGGCAGCCTGTATAGATGAGCGTGTTACACGGTATCTGATTTCTGAGATGTTGGTCCAAACCTTCTCAGCGACACACTTTCAGGGGTACATTCCTGTGAAGGAGAAGCTGCTTTTCCCCGAGAAGCGGTGCCGGCCCCTGCACTGGCATGGTAGGGTGGCTGTGTGACTGGGCAGGGCTGGATGTGCTCCTTCCCACCCCTGCGCTGGGCGCCTGCCTCCGCCCCACATCTGTGTATGAGTTCGCACCCAGCTCGAACTCATAGAATTGTGTAGCTTCCTTGACACATTCCTGCACAGAGATGATTAGATCTGGGGGCTGAATCTCAATCTGACATGCATGTAGGTAAATATTCATGTGAATGACTTGGGACCTCCACGTTCAGGGTCAGGAGGCGCGAGGTGGGTTTGGAGACAGCTGCCTGGCCTCAGGAAGTTTCTCTCAGAGTGTGTTTCTTTCTCTAGCACAGTAAATGATGCCTACCTCATGAGGCTTGACACACGCTCAGTACTCACATGCTGTCTGGTCTTTATTATAGTTGTTATTTGGGGAACAGCGTGGCTGGTAAGAAAATGTGTTATCTTTACAATTTATAGAATGTCATACAAGGCAAGCGTGAAACTAAGAATCTACCCTAATCTGAAGATGCTGGTGCTTACTCTTCTCCTTAAGCATTTTGTTGTCATTCTGGCGTGTGTCAGCCAAGTCATCTGACGGCACCATATGCGTGATGTCAGCTCGGTTACCTTGGAACGGGGAGCCTGAGGCTGCCAGGGAGCATCTCTCCTGCCTCCAGCCCTCGGCAGTTTGTCTCTCTCTGTCCTTCCCTCTGTCCCTCCCTATCCCCCACTCCTCCTCACCACTCCTGCTCCCCTCCCTACCCCCCTCCCTACCCCCCTCACTTACTCTACAACAGAGGCCCAGACTTTGAAAAATCCCAGCTGGGCCTATTTATCGCTTGGCTGGGAAACCAGAGGGAAAGGGACCCAGTTACTACGAAAATAGAGAATTGAAATAGAATGTGAGCCACTTTTGCGTCTTGTTTTTTATTTTAGTCTGAATATAAAAGGCAAGTGTCAACACAAAATCGGTGCTAACTGAGCCACACAGCTCCAAGTCTGCCTTGTTGGGACTCCGTGGGTTCCCACGCCCTGGCCTTCTCCATGAGCGTCTGGACACGCCGTGGCTGCGAAAGGAGCATTCAGTTATGGTCCTTTGAATGTTCCAGAGTCATGTTTAATAAAAATCTTCACGTTTACCCACAGCCAAGTCTTGATTTAATAACAGGTACTACAGGTTTCTGGGTGGGTCTGAGCCTCTGTTTTAGAAGCAGCCGCACCATCCGAGGGGCAGGTCCGTGTGGGCTGGCAGGCGGCTTGGTCCTTGGAGCACAGGGTGGACCTGACCCAGTCCTGGCAATGTGGGGCCTTGCAGTTCTAGAATGTAGTGATGCAACCTGTGACATAAATAAAAAGCCTCATGTGCCCCTATGAGAAGCTGGGGCTTCCCCTCAGTACTGTGGTGTGCTGTGTTTGTGGTCCTGCAGGTGTAAAAGGGTGAAGGAGATACCTAAAACCAAGATTCCAAAGACAGCCCTTCATGTCTGCTGTTTTCATGTGTGTATGAACACCTTTTTGACGCGTGTACACCTTCATGCGTGCACCTCTTTCATGCATGTACACCTGTTCGCGTGTGCATGCACCTGTTTCATGCGTGCGCCTATTTCGCGTGTGTATGTGCCTGGGCATTCATCCTGTATTGCGTCATACGTTGTATTTTACAGATTGGTTTTTTTCAGTTTGTATCGTGAGCTTGTAACGACTTTGTGAAGAACAGAGGGGGCCCTGGCAGCCTTTGGCTCTGAGAAACATGATGTCACGGGAACAGATGAGACAGCCTGGGTGAGGCCGGCAGAGGCCATCGTGGCCTGGGAGTCCGTGCACATCCACTGTCTGTCGCTGTGTGACAAGTGACCCCCAAACCTAGGGGCTTAAGTCAACATTCACGTACGACTGTACAGCTTCTTGAGGTTGCAAATTAGGGCAGCCCTGCTGAGTGGCTCTGGCCCAGTCCCCCGGGTCACCGTGAAGATGCTGTCCAGGGCTGCAGCCATCTGTAGGCTCAGCTGGGCTGGAGGTTCTGCTCCAGGATGCTGTGCTGACGTGTCTGCAGGCAGAGGCCTGGTCCTCCACACCTGGCCCCTCCCTGGGGCTGCCAAGTGCATTCCTGCCCAGGACCGCTCCTTTCCCCAGAGACGTAGCAGTGCTGGTCTTATGCCCAGCGTCAAGGTGGCCGGCTCAGGAGCAAAGACTTGTTTCCCCTACTCAGCGGCCACTCCTGCAGGGCTGGGCGACAGTGGAGGTCACGCAGGAAGGTGTTCGCTGAAGACCGTGCTCTGTGATTTGGCGGGTGTTCCTCCCAGGAGGGTGAAATGGAGACTGGACGCCGGGAGCAGCGTCCTGCCTGACCTCATGTGTAGTGGGCTCACAGCAGAGCTAAGTCCTTCCTTTACAGATACTTTTCAGAGTCTGCCCGCCTTTGGATTCTCTGATTAACATGTCTGAGGAGGGTCGCAGGAGTCTGCCACCTGCCAGGCCAAGGAGGTTCCCAGCATGTGGCTGTCCCCTCACACCCTGAGAAACGTGACTCGAGGGGATCACCCGAGTTTCCTAAATGAGTCACCTGCCTTCTCTTCTCTTTGCTTTCATGCCTCCCCCAGGGTGGGTCAGTCCTGTCAGCCGCAGCGATACTTGCATGCTGGGGTTCCAAGGAGATTGGGGGTGTGTGTGGTCCCCCAGGGAGATTCGGTGACTGAGGATGCTGTCATAGCAGCCAACATGTCCTTATAGTTTTCACTTTTAATGAAGTTCAGTTACTAGCTTTTCTGAGGCACAATGACGTCCTTGTGAAAAATTGGTGATCAGGGAAGCAAGCAAGTGTGGGAAAATGATCCGGCCCTTAAACCTAAAAAACGATGAAACAGGAAAGAGCCCTGAAGAGCCCATGAACCTCCTCATCGGGCAGTGAGGAGACACCTCAGTAATGGCTTAGAATAAAAGAGATAATATTGAAGAAAAGGTAAACTAAATTTTGGGTCTGCTATGGGTATAGAGATTGTGGTTTACATTTTGGAGGCATGCGTTTATATACTTATTTATTTTTCTTTGTTGGATTTAGAATTAGTTGAAATAATTGTGTTTTTTTAATTAAAAAAATTAGGCTATACGAAGTCTAATCCCATTGTGATATTTCTGTACTGTGAGACTCCACATACAAAAGTGAAGCCCAGACTGTCTATCTCTAATGAACCAGAGCGAAGTTGTCAACTCCTGCAGGTCGGTCTGGTCTCCAGGCATCTGGCCATCCTCCCAGTCTTGGGCACACCTGCATCACTGGTGCTTCCTGCCAGGCTGTGACTCTACCTAGGTTTCAGGAGCACCTGGAACAGTTTTTCTTGGGCCTCCTGCTTTGTCCTGGCTCCTGGAAGCACAGGCTATTGATGAAGGACTCTCCCCACTGCCAGGTAAATTGGTGATTGCCCCCCAGGCTGTATTTCTTGCATGGGGTGCAGAGAGTCCGGGTGTGGTGTCCTGACCCTGGAGCCAGCTCTAGGACTGCACGGCGGCCTTGCCTCTGCCCATCATCTGGGAACAGGGCGGTGGGGAGGAGAAGGGAAGCAGGGTGTTGCCCCTTCTGCGTCTTGAGAACACAGGAACACATTGTCCCATTGCCTCGTACCATTCACAGTCTAAGCTTGTCTGCAGTGTTATTTTATAACCTCCCCTGACAATGATGTATTTTATATAAGCAGCACAAAAAGTGGTAATTTAATACCCTATCGAGCAAGATTAAACAATAAGGAGCAGATACAGCTGTAGAAAAATTACTTTATCCAGGAAACATTTATCTACTGCAGTTGGAAATGAATCATGGCTTCCTCCTCAGCGGCTCCTGATGAGCCTTTGAAATTCTGTCCTGTTCGCCACTGTTAGTTATAAGCTACACCTTTCCTTCTATGATGTTAGTTAGAAGCTCTACCTTTCCTTCTATGATGTTTATTTCTTGCCTGTTCACCGCTGTTACAGTTACAAGCTGTACCTTTCCTTCTGCGATGTGTATTTCTTGCCTCTTCACCACTGTTAGTTACAAGCTATACCTTTTCTTCTGTGATGTATATTTCTTGAAGGCATGGACTAAATCCTAATTCCACGGTATTGGATGCACATACTCAAGAGATACTTGTTTGAATGAATGGATTAATGGAAAATAGAAGTGGTGATTTCACTTTTAATTCATTATGTCAAACTTTGTTTACATGGAAACTTTTATGGTCCTTTGGATAAACAGGGCCTCTGTGCAGAGTTGTTAGAGATTGTGAGAGTGCCGCAAATGGCTCTGTGGCTCTAGGCTCACAAAGGGCTTGAGGGACTTGGTGGCGGCACCTGTGTTGAAAATTGAGTTCTGCAAATCCATTCGAGTGACCTGCCAGCACACAAAGTCCTGCTTCCCAGTTGATTTCTGCACAGAAGCTTCTCCTGAATGCCCCAGGTAAACGTGGGTTTAGCCAGCACTGATGGGCTTCCACAGCAAGGATGAGAGAGAAGAGGGGCAGGATCAGGATCTTCCTGGGCCCCAGTGCCCGTGTGGGGATGCTGCCTGGCCTGGCTCTTCTGGGGGAGGTCACGGAAATGATGGCATGGAGGGACTGTTGGCACGAGCTGCTTGCTCAAACATAGATCCCAGTTCTGTGTGGGAGGCAAAATAGAAATTTATGTGGCTATCATCAGTAACATAGCAAATATGGGCTTCTTCCCTAGGGTGGCTGACCCTCTTGCACATCTGCTGAGCAAAGGCCAGGCCCGGCCTTCTGGGCCTCCACAGTGAGCTTTTCCCAAGCTCTGTCCCCTCCGTGGAGATGGCTGGAGCCAGGGCAGACATGGTGTGTTTGCTACTTTTTTTTTTTTTTCTTTTTCGAGACGGAGTCTTGCTCTGTTGCCCAGGCTGGAGTGCAGTGGTGTGATCTCGGCTCAGTGCAAGCTCCGCCTCCAGGTCATGCCATTCTCCTGCCTCAACCTCTCGAGTAGCTGGGACCACAGGTGTCCACCGTCACAACAGGCTAGTTTTTTGCATTTTTAGTTGAGACAGGGCTTCACCGTGTTAGCCAAGATGGTCTCCATCTCCTGACCTCGTGATCCACCCGCCTCGGCCTCCCAAAGTGCTGGGATTACAGGCGTGAGTCACCGCACCCGGCCAGGTATTTGCCAGTTTTTGAAAGCTACATTTAAAGAATGAAATGGATGGAACAGAATTACTTCCTTTTGAATATTTAATACTTAGTCTACCAGAACACTTAAATATAGTTAATGTATTCAAATAATAAGAAAGAACTTTCCCTCTGTTTCCAAAGCAAAAGTATAAACAACCTTTTACTTGGCAGGGATTTCACTGTGTTTCTGAAAAGCCAGGAAGCACTTTTCCTGAAATAGACCCGTCTCTTCCTCTGCATAGACCCTATGAACATTTTAGCTACATTTCTGCTGTATGTGGATGTGATAGATTATAGAAAATTCCTTGCTACTGGAACTTCACGATGCTTTCCTTTTAAACATCAAATAGAACGTATGGATAGTAAATCTCAGACTAGTTGCGATTATCAGTCTTGATAGAGCTCCCACCAAGAGCCTCTGTCAGTTACAACAGACTGTGTCTCCCCAGCAACCCGGCTTAGATTGCAGACCGAGCCAGGATCACCCAGGATTCAGTGCAACGTCTTCCAAAGCTGTAGCCACTGCTCTTGGAGGAGACTTGAGAAGTCCTCCCTTTGATGCCTGTGCATGGCTGTTTTCAGATCACAGCAGCTGCAGCAGCATCTCGGAGGATGCCGGCAGGGGTGTCCTGGGTATTGACACCACGGCAGGGGCCTGCAGTGTCTGAATGAAATGGGCCGTGACACTGAGCAGCCTAGAGGAGTCCACAGCCACGTTTCAAAGGTGCAGTGGCCCGAGGTGAACCCCAGAGCACTGAGGAGCCTGGAGTAGACCTGTCACGATTCCATTGAGAGAGCTGGCTGAATTCTGTACCTGTGCGGGCAAAAGATGGCTATTTGCGCTTGGCCCCTTCGCAGGCCAGGGCTAGGGAGGTTGTCTGCATAGCTAGTGGGAGCTTAACTCTGTGCACACTCGGGTCCGAGTCCCGCTCCTTTCTGTGAGCCCAGGGAAGATAGACATGCCGAGTTCTCCTGGAAGAGGGCCCTGATGAGTCAAGCTGAGCTTCAAGCTGGTCGGCATTGTGGTGTGCCTGGCGGGATCGGCGTCGGTGCATGCTGAGTGGGGCCCCGGCTGCTGCTGTCGCTATTGGGCTCAGCAGACGCTGAGGGGGACGTGGCTCCTGTTGTACTTGGTGTTTTTCTCCTCACAGGAGTGGGTTTCCCTGCGGTGACGGTGTCGGTGCTGTGACAGGCAGCCTGGCAGGAGGAAGGCGCTCGTGGGGTTGTGCCCCGAGGTCCCCTTCCTCTTGAGGAGCAGGAAGGGGGTTTGGGATCCTGCTTCCGGCTGCGCTTCCTTGCTAGGTTCTTGCCCTCCGGGGCCGGGAGAAGCTGAGTGCAGGCCTGAAGCCTGGACCCCTTCCATAGCCTCCGTGGCGCTTGTGGTGCTATGCGGGACGTGGCCCTTGGAACTCCAAGCCCTACCCTGGCATGCCCGCCCATTGGGGCGTCTCGGGCACCTGCTGTGTGCTAGGCTCCGTGGTGGGGTGGGCGGTAGCAAGGGCTGTGGGGTAGAGGCGACACGGTACGCAGATGATGATGAGAAGCATCAGGGAGGCAGTGAGAGCAGAGCTGCGACCTGCAAGGAGGGGACTGGCTGTGGGTGTTGGGGCTCAGGGAGCAGCCTCTACCCAGAGCCACAGCGGCCAGCGAGGGCAGAGCAGGGGACCAAGGCCCAGGGAAGCCGTGTGTATGGTTCGCATCAGGTGTGCAGGTCTGCCGGGCTGTGAGGCCCTTCTCAGTCCTGGCTGGGCCTGGGGTCCCAGAGGGAATGGAGGGTCCTCGCATCTCCCTCCTCTTGCTTCCCTGATGCTTCCTGGTCAAGGGATGTGCGTTCTCAGGCTGTACTCGGTGCTTAGGTGACAAGAACGTCTTAGAGCAACGGACTGTGTACTCCAAAGGACGCTGTGCATGAATTGAGACACAGTTTACTTGTGGGGTTTAAATTTCCTGGGTGTTGGAGGCAGTTACGGGGAGACAAGGTCTAAAAAAGCCCTTGGGGATGAGGAAGGCAATAATGAAAAAGATTACTTTATACACATTTAGCAGTTGATTTAATTTGTAGGTGAATTTCGCATTTTGGGAACTACTAAAGCTACTGTTTGTGGGGATTCCTTGATGAGCTTGTTTTCTGTCAAGTAGAAAGTAAAGTGGATTGGTTTTGCTTTTAATTCTGACTGACTAGAATCTACTTCCTTTTTCACCCCATTCACGTTAGGGTGGGGATTGGACTAGAAGAGCTGTAGGATCTCTTTATTTCTGATCTTAAATGAATTTTTTCTTTGCTCACTGTTTTTGTTGTTGTTGTTGTTGTTTTTGGTGAGCTACTGTTTTTTCCTTCAATACACTGTTCTACGGGTTGGGAAATGTGCTCAATTTGTACCGTGCTTTAAATGTACACAGTGGTTCTAAATTGCTACTTTTCTTTAAAGTTAGATATAACACCTTAATTAAAATGTCATCTATAAATCAGGCACAGTCTGAGGCCTGGAGACCCCTCTTGTCACTTCCTTCCCGCCGTGTCTCCTTCCCTGGCCACGTTGCCCCTGGCCACATCTCCTCCCCACACCACGCCGTGTCATCCCCCCACCATGTCACCTCTGGTCACATCACCTCCCTCCCCCGCATCACCTGTGGCCTCACTGTCTGCTTCCCTCCCTCCTTGGTGGCCTCCATGGCTCCTGCTGTCTGCCCTCCTGAGAGTCTGTTCGAGGCTCCTTCCCCGTTTTCTGCTCCTAAGTGGGTCTTGGGGCCTGGATGTTTCACAGGATGCAAGTTTCTTCCCTTCCAGCCGCGGGTCTCTGAGCGCCAAGTACAGAGAGTGCACTAAACTCTCCTTACCCACCTGGGGGCCCCGAGCCCTGACCGCTGACCACCAGGGCTTTTCTGCAGGGTGTGGGGCAGACTCATGCATGAATTGGACTCAAAAGGTGCTTCCAGGAATCCTTGTTTTAAGAGCACTGGGGCAGAGATGTGGAGAGGGGACCTCCGGGTTTGCTCAGAATTTGGCCCTGATCACAGCCAATGAGGCAACATAAGCTCCTCCTAAATGAAGCATTCCATAGACTGATTTTACACATGACAGTTGTGATGGCTGGGAAACCTTCCCACAATGAGTGAGTTTGAGCTGCATTGGAAGGAAGAACAGGTCTCTGCAGGTGGAAATGAAAGATAAGGGTGACCCAAGTCATCAGCTGTAGCGGGGGGTGGGGTGGTGCGGACTCCCAATGCATGGTGGGCATCGCTGTAATTCAGGAGAAGGCAGGGGTGCGAAGCAACAGCACAGCAGCATTAAAATTCCCCTGCAGAGAGGGGACTGAGATATTATCACATGCATACAACTGAGAGATGATTTGCGGATGATTTCTGGGAGCCTATGGGAAGATCACGTGCTCATCATCAGTTCTCGGGATCTCTTTATGAAGTGAAAACAGTCATGCCTCTGCCTATCTTGTGAGCTGTTAAGATCAAATCGGATAATCTTCAGCGAGCCTTGTAAATGCTAAAGGTTATGACAGACTGTTCCAGCTCCCTTGTCTCTACCCTCCTTTCCTCCTCGGTAACGTGAACCCTGCTGGGTACCTCACTATCTGCCTGGCTTCCTCCTCCATAACGTGAGCCCTGAGTACTTGCTGGGTACCTCGCTGCCTGCCGTACAGCTGGCTGTAGCCTTGTCAAACGCACTTGGCTGGCACATAAGCAGAAGTGTTCGCCGGGCCTTGGGAGGGCTTTCTGACATGTGGGTGCCTGCTTTTCCCTGTTAGCCTGGAGCTGCAGGAGCCCTCCTAGACCAGACAGAGGACCAAGGCTGTGGCCTCGGGGTGGGGGTTGGGGGAGCTCCCTGGGTTTATTGTGTGGGTGAGAGCAAACTTCAGTCCCGCTGCGGCATCGGGATTCAGGGTTCCTTCTGGAATGTTCTGAGTGAGAAACAGGAAGTGTGCACAGGTGCGTCTTTTGCGGATTTTACGGTTATCTTGAGAGAGCATTGGTGCCTCTGAGCTATGAACCTGCAGAACCACTTCTTCCACTAACGGCCGCCTTTATAGAAAGAATGACTTACAAACGATGCCACTTCAGATGGAGGTATTTGCAGGTGTGGCCTGAAAAATGAACAAAATGACTTTCATCTCAAGGAAAGTACCTTACATTATTCCCAAGGATAGACATTTGAGCTTTCCAATGAGTATTAAAATATAAAAATCTTGTGTCCACCACTTTCTCATGTGACCAATGATGATATTGATGTGTTTTTGTTTGTTTGTTTTTTGATATAGAACGAAATGTGGAAGTTGCTCATAATTCTGAACCAATGTTTTCTAACCAATGTGTGATTACAAAATCGTGTGCTGGTAAAAGTCATTCAAGTGCAGGACGGACCAGTTGACTCAGAAGGAATTGGGGCAGAAAGGCCCGTCGACCAGAGCGCAGACTCTGCGTTGCAGACAGCCTGTGCGGAAGTGCCACTTGTTACATTTGGCAGCAGAGAATACCTAAAATGATCTGAAAACACAATGAAAATACTGCTTCCTACTTGTATATCAGCATGGGGTCGGACTTCCTTCATAAACTTTAGCCACGGCTCTGCAGCCCACTGAATGCAGATGCAGGCATGAGAACCCTGCTGTCTGAGGTGCAGAGATGTTAGGTTTTTTCACAGCAGCACAAACTGTTGCCACGCTGCTACTTATTTGGGAAAATGGTTTCTTCTTGAAGACTGTGTTAAGATGTAATGACTTTATCGTTGTAAAATAAACTAAATTGTTACCTTTTTTTTTTTTTTTTTGAGACAGATTCTTACTCTGCCACCCAGACTGGAGTGCAGTGGTGTGACCTCATCTCACTTCAACCTCTGCCTCCTGAGTTCAAGCGGTTCTCCTGCCTCAGCCTCCCTAGTAGCTGGTACTACAGGTGTTCAGCACCATGCCAGGCTAATTTTTGTATTTTAGTAGAGACGGGGTTTCACCACGTTGGCCAGGCCGGTCTCGAACTCCTGACCTCAAATGATCCGCCTGCCTCTGCCTCCCAAAGTGCTGGGATTACAGGCATGAGCAGCCTGGGATCAAGGTGCAGGCAGGGTTGGACCCTCTGGGGCCTTACTCCATGCTGTGTAGATGGCGTCCTCTCTGTGTCCTCACAGGTTTCTCTTATGTGCGTGCAGCACTGAGGACTGTGTCTAAATTCTCTCAAAAGAATACCAGTCATACTGGATCAGGGCCTACTCTTAAGATCTTAGGTGACCTAAATTTCCAAGTTAAAGGCCCTGTATCTAAATACAGTGACATTTTGAGTTTCCGGGGTTGTGACTTTAACATGGGAATCTTGAGAGGGGGGACAGTTCAGCCCATGACACCTTTAGGGAAGAATCGTGGTGAAACTGCTACGTTGGATCAGGCAATGTTTCCTTGGCTGAGACGTTTAAAGCTATAACAAGCAACTGAAGGGAAAAAGACGGTATCAAAATTAAAAATGTTCATTTCAGAGGATACTATTAAAGTAAAAAGACAACCCACAGAACAGGATAGATTATCACGATAAGGACCTGATATCATGAATATATTTAAAAGCTCTTAGTAAAAATCCAATTTAAAAATAGACAAAGGATTTGAATAGACATTCTTCAAAGAAAGACATATAAATGCCTTAAAAAGCACGTGAGATGTTTAGCAGAATTCATCATCTTAGAAATGGAAATCAAAACCACCGTGAAATACCACTTCACAACCACCGGAATGGGTAAAACCCCAGTATTGGACAGTGACATGGTGGTGAATTTGGGAAAAGTGAAATCTTGATATATTGCTAGTGGGAGGGGAAGTAAAATGGTACAGTTGATTTGGAAAAGTCTGGCAGTTCCTCAGAAAAGTTGAGCATAAAATCACCGTACAACCCAGCAATTTCACTCCTAGGCATATGCCCAAAAAAATTGAAAATATTTTGCAAGAATCTTCATAGCAGCATTATTCGTAGTAGTAGAAACAGTCCAGGTATCTGTCAACAGGTCACTCACTGTGAGATTCCACTCACCTTGGACGTGAAAGATGTCAGCACCGAAGGTCACGCACTGTACGATTCTCCTCACAACAGGTGTCCAGAATGGGCAAATCCAGAGAAACGGAAGTCGGCTGGCGATTGCCAGGTGCTGGCGGAAGGAAGGAGCAGGTGCTGACTCTTAATGGGTTCAAGGTTTCTTTGGCCCGTGGTGAAAAAGTCCCAGAATTACATACTAGTGGTTGATGTACAGCTTTGAGAATATGCTAAAATGACTGAATTATATCCTTTAATATTGGGGCTTTTATGGTTTGTAAATTCCTTTCAATTTCAAAAGGAACTCAAGAACTTCTTTGGTGTTGATATTTGGATTGTGAAAGAGACAGTATCCAAAACAAGTTACTATGTAACTCACGTCCCCAGAGTTAAACTTCATTTTCTGAGGATCTTAAAGGAAGTGTTTGAGCCTAGGAGACACAACGATCCTATACTAGATGTTACACCCCATCTTACTGATTTCTATCTCACATAACCATATTCAGGGAAAACCGACATGTAAACGTGAGCTGAATGCTATGCAGAGGCACACTCCTCTTACCCGGATGATCTTTAGTGGTGAAGTAAGAGATGAGGTCATAGCAACGTTAGTTTAGCTAGTTTAATTGCCATGGCAACAGGAATTTGGCACATCTGATGAGTTAGATGTCCCTGCACAGCTCCTAACGAGGTTGCCCATTTCTGTGTGGTGTCTGTGTATATTTTTGCTGTGGAAAAAAGTGATAGCACCTGCATAAACAGTTGCCTGGAAACGCGCACGAAGCTGGTGAAGGCAGAGGACAGGCGAGAGGGAAGCATGGCTCAGCCCTGGCAAAGAAGATCGTTATTCCGAACGCAGTCAGGTGGAGAGTCTTGCTGCTGGGGTCTGGGAAATGTGTTGTGTTTGCTTCTATCTGAACAGCTGGACCTGAGCGTGTCTGTGCTTCAACATTTAATCTGTACAGTATCCTCGGCAGGGTGTGTAGCTCTGTGGCAGAGGACACCCCGGCCACAGTGGATGTCAGCGGCGGTGGCTGGACTCAGGGTCCGTGAATGTTGCGTGATCGAACGTGTTTGGTTCATTCTCAGCTCCTGCCCAGGTGCCTCCCGAGCTTCGGGTGCTGTGGCTCCCCAAACCCTTCCCATCTGTGTGTAGCATGACCTCCACCTTCCTACCATGTGTTTGTCCTACCACGGCTGCCGTGTCTAACGGACACTTTGCTTTCCAGCTACTTTCCTATAATCAAAACCCTTGAACGACTTTGCCTGCGTTTCAGAGATGACACGGTATTAGTTTTTCATGATTACTCTGAGGATTTCCAAAAGCAAATGAAACTTACGGGATGTAAGATATCAGAAGTGACAGTAATTATAGATGGCTTTTCTCAGTTAGTCTTTTGATTGTGGTAAAATTACATAGCACTCTATTTTTAAGTGTATGGTTTGGTGGCATTAAGTGTGTTCACACTGTCGTGCCACGGTCACCGCCATCCATCTCCAGAACTTCCTGGTCTCCCCACGCTTGAAACTCGATCTACCAAACACTAGCTCTCTTTCCGCCCCAGCTCTGGGAAGCACTACAGATTGCGTACAAAATAGGCTTTTTCCGTAAGAGAAGGGGCAAGGAAAAGAGCTCTAAAGACTGTCCTGAGATTTGAGGAAGTGTTTTAGGTTTTCCGCTCTGGTTCCCAGTGTAAAGGAACTATTGAAGACATGGGAAGGCGAAGGTCTGTGACCTCAGGAAGTGCTGGACTGGGCAGCTTTCCTGCTGTCACGGGGGCACTTGTCCTCAAACCTGCCTGAGATAATCGCATGAGGATGGTGCTGCCTTGTGACAGCTCTGAAATTGGTCTCCTTGAACGTTGTCAAGTACATAAGCTTTGGCGGTTACCATCTAGTGTCTGCGGGAGACCTAGAATTTGAACATTGTTGACTTTAGAACACACTCATTTGTATAACACTCTACCTGTTCTCATCAATGTGTTCTTTTTTTTGCCTTAATATTCTGTGTTGTGGTAGCAGTAGTTGCAGCGGATGCTACTTCTGGTTCATGGTCATTGCCAAACACAAGCTTCTGGAAACCGTGTGAAAAATGAAGGGGAAAGTGCTTTTCTGCAAAGGCCTTTTTTTGAATATCTTGTTTTTTCTAGAATATCTGTTGTGGTGTAAAACGTTTTCATATTTAGGATTTTGTAACGTGTTTTACACTAGTTAGCTTTGAAACCTCCTGTTTTTGCATGTCATGGGGCTGCTTTGTCCTGTTATTCTATGATATAGCTGGTTTGCAAAACTATTGGTTATTTCCCTTTAAAAACCAAAGCAGCTTACTGATAGAGTGTGATTCCTGTAAGAACTTAACTGTAAAATTGATTTGTGTTCAATAAGCTTACCGCAATGACTAGATCAGTGGACAAAAAGATAAGAATATGTCAAGTCTCTGGGCCATGAAGGACTTCCAAATAATACACATGATGCACAGTAATTTCTTAACAAAAGATTAGATTTAGTACATAGCTATTTAAAACCTCCACATTTTCTATTATAGCCATTCCACAGTGCCCATGGGGGTGGGCTGCAGGACTGCCTATGGCATCCGAGGTCTGTGGGTGTTGAGGTCCCTGCCCTAAAATGGCACGGTGTTTGCATATGACATACGCACATCCTCCTGCAGACAGTCATGTCAGGGTTGCTCGTAACAGCTATGCCATGGACATGCCATGGGAGTAGTTGTTTAATGAATAATAAATTCTGAATGCTTAGTACAAACACATTAAAAAATATTCTTGATCTATGATTGGTTGAATCCACAGGCCTGGAACCCCGGGAGAGAGTACAAACTCTAGAAGCAAAACGAACAAAGCACTTGAGGTCAGCAGTGACGGGTGTGGGATCACACTGAATCTCATGTGTTTTGCTGTCTGTGTCACTGTGTCCCCTGTAAACGGGAATCATTTGTAGCTTAAGGTAAAATAGGTAACAGGAAACATTACAGAATGGGCACGAAGGCGCACCCCTCATTACCCCGTGTTACAGCCAACTGTCTGCCTCCTGGGGAAGGATCTGTTCTGTGGGGAGACTAGACGTTAATGATTTCCGGATGTGTGAAGTGAAATGCCCTCCGAGAAGCGTGGCTTTGGCCGGAGCACGTCAGACGAGAGTTAGCGTGGCATGGAGTTTCCACAGTGGCCCTCAGGCCTGCTGCTTCTCTCCTCTCCCCACCCCTGGCCCTGACTCTTACCAAGGGAGGAAAGTTCAGCTCCAGTTGAGCCCCGCGCAGGGCTGTGGATCTCCAGGGCAGGTGCCACCTTCGCCTGAATAGGCTGTGTCAGAGGAGGGTCTGGCCGTCCTTGAGCTGTGAGAGATGCTCTCAGAGATCCAGCATCCTGAAAACCCAGGTGCTGAAGGTTCCTCCTCCACCGTCCTGTGGGGAAGGGGGTCTTATCCTGCTTCCCCTCCACCCGAGCTGACTTTTGTCTGTTCTGTACACCTAGTTTTTAAAACCAATTATTGTTAATCATCTAGCAGACAAACAGCATAAGGTGAGAGCCTGGGAGGGTAGATGGGGCTGTGGAAGATAGTTTCCTGAATAACAGTGTTCAGATTCCTGTTTTGCCGTCATTTGACCCAAGGCCTCCAGATAATTGAAATATTGTCAGCAAAACACCCATTTTGTATCTGAGTTTTTTTTCATGTTTGTTTTTGTTTTTGTTTTGTTTTTAAGGAATGGGTGCAAACTTCTAACCAGGGACCTGACAAAAGAGAAGGATTTCTTTTCAAAGTGAAGGTCGGGGATGGTTGGCATTTGCCATCTGTGACTAGCAGGGACCCAGGCTGCTTCCCTCCTGCCGCCCGACTCCTGCCCTTCCAGCTCCTGCCCTTCCAGCTCCTGCCCCTCCAGCTCCTGCCCCTCCAGCTCCTGCCCCTCCAGCTCCTGCCCCTCCAGCTCCTGCCCCTGTTCCCACCAGCAAGAAGAGGAGCGGGAAGGTGCCTCTTCCCCTTTAAGGGGATGAGGTGAGAGTTGCACCTGCCATTTCGCTAGTCCCTGGGGTGATTCTCCAGCATGGGTGGGAGTTGGGTTTGGAGGCATGAGCCCCGTGAAGCTGGGATTGCTTTTCCCTGAGCAGTGGGAACCTAGACTCTGGGAAGTGGGGTCAGAGGGTAGCCTTTGCTGCATCTGCAGGAGGGGCCTCTCGTCCCAGTTGACATCTTCACTGCAAAAGGGGGTGTGGCCTTCATGGTCCATTGACAGAACGTTACTTGATTTTGTTTGTTTTTTAAGCACATTGAACCCTAATTCCTTTGGCCTTTACTAAAGTGGCACTTTGTAATTCCACATGATTTCATCGTTATACTCGCAGGAGAGAATGTTTCCTGTAAACCAGAAGGATCTCTGAGACAGTTCTCGGCCCATAGAGAGTTCCTTTTCCCAAGGTTAAAGACACAGCCTCAGGAGGGGTTGAGGACACACTGCGACAGCCTCAGGAGGTCCTGGACATGTGCCCAAGGTGTTTGGGGCACAACTTGGTCTTACACATTTTAGGGAGACGTGAGACAACAATATATGTGAGATGTACGTTGGTTTGGTCCAGGAAGGGAGGGATGGCTCGAAGCGGGGAGGGGTTTCCAGGTCACAGGTAGATCTGACAAATGCGTTTCTAGTGAACCTTCCCAGAGGAAGCAGTCAGATCCACATTTATCTCCGTGTGCAGATGGTGACTTTGGGTTCTCTCCTCTGTCATGAGGAATTTCCTTGTGGATCGGTTGTGAGGGAGGTACATGGCTTGTTTTTTTCTCCCCCAGTATCTGTCTCTGTTCAGAAGAGCATGGGAGGTAGGTTTGCCCTAAGCTGTTCCTCACGTTGAGGTCCCTTTAGCTTAGTGATTTTGGGGTCCTGAGATGTATTTTCAACTTCCTGTTTCTGAACACACTGGCACTCTAAACAGTGTTGTAGGAGGCGTCTAACTTACTTAGAAGAAGAATCTATTTGGAAGGACTTGAGCAGCTTCATCCGTGAGAGAACCAAGCCTTTGTTTAGTTTGCTTTGCCCCGAGGCTGTTACTCTGCCCTGGGCTGTGCGGCCTTAGAAAGCTGTGCCCCTCTGAGCTGCTGCCTGTGGAATCTGGTGACTTTGAAGTTAATCCAGCAGCTACGTGTTTTGGAAAGCAGATTGCCTCTGAAAGTGTTGGTGATTATGATTCTAACACTAGAATTTCAGTGTGTATTTTCCACCCTTCTTACTTTGTCTCCTCATACACTGAGATGCTGCTGCATTTGCCCTTAGGCTTCACTGAGGGAGGGTCAGTTCTGACCCTATCTTAGATATTGACCTTTGAACGAACAGAATCGGGATTCAGAAAAACCCTTGAGCTGTGAGAGTGTGCTGATATCTATGTGAGTGGGGTTCATGTGTCAAACTCAGGTTTAAGAAAAACCAATTCTAGGCTGGGCATAGTGGCTCACACCTGTCATCCCAGCACCTTGGGAGGCTGAGGTGGGCAGTTCACTTTTGAACCCAGGGATTCGAGACCAGCCTGGGCAACATAGCAAGACCCTGACTCTACAAAAAATTAAATAGGAGTGGCGATGTGCACCTGTGGTCCCAGGTGCTCGGGAAGCTGAGGCTGGAGGATCACCCAAGCCTGGCAGGTTGAGGCTGCAGTGAACCATGATAGCACCACTGTACTAATGGTGCACTGTGCCTGAGTGACAGAACAAGAACCACCACCCCCCCCACCACACACAGAAAGTATCAATACATGTAGAGGCCAGTTCTGCTGGGACCACCTGTTAAGGCTACTCTGGGCCTCACGGTTTTAGAAGGGTCTGTTCCGGGGGCGAAAGGGAGTGGCTTGAGGGCCTAGAAGCCAGTTCTTGTGGTTCAGCGTGACTGCGGATGTGGAGATGGGGGCAGGGCTCTCTAGGGCATGAGTGGGCAAACGGATGGGCTTCCAGGATGAGTCCCTGTGATTTTGCCTGGTTTACATCTGTCCAATAGAAATCCAGTTTCTTACTCTAGAAGCTTCTGCTGGGGCTGATGGACTGGCCTGGGGAGAGAGGGTACCCTCAGAGCCTCAGGGTGCCATCTGGTTTAGGCAGAGCACTTAGTCACCTAGATCTAGGATTTATGGCACTACAGGGGACTCATCACACTCGGAGCAGCAGCCATCTGCATTCTAGACTTGGTTCTAGGCGAAGTACTTTGGAGTCTGTTGGTACCCTGTGTTCTGTTTATCTGTAAAACAAGTTAGAGTTATAACTAGTTACAACCTATGATTAATATTTTACTACAGAAAATGGCAGTTGTGGTGGAGCCTGGCCAGAGACCCCCACTCTCGTATGCTGCCGCGTGCTGGGGTTGCAGGCGTTGCCTGCATCAGCTGCCCCTCCTGGCGTGTCTGTGTTCTTGACACTGGTGCCCATCGAGGCTCGGCCTGTGGGACTCGTGCAGCCATTTGTCTCTGTGTTCCTCTGAGGTTTCGCAGACTTCACCGTCCCGTGGCAGAGAGTACAGTATCTGCTTGCATCCTGATGTCCCCAAACCCCAGGACAGGCCAAGAGTTCCTTACACACAACTGCAGAGGGCCCCGTGGTGTGGATTTGCGGGTGACACAACCTTTCCCCAGTTCGGCCTTCATCTCCAGAGTTGGCTTTAGGGTGATAGAAGCTTCCTTCAGACTGGGGGGCCCTGAAGCTTTGGTGCTAGGAATTAGGTGACCGGCACGGATGATACCTCGTTTCTCTGCATTTGTAGCAATAGTTATTAACATGACCACGAGATGTACAGAGGAAGGAAAAAGGAGGTTTTATTTTCAGAGTAACACTCTGTGCTTTGGAAAATGTGGTCTCGGGGGAGCTGTAAGCACGTTCCCCTCAGGAGGGGAGGAGGCCGCGGCGTTACACGTTCCGGGGTTTGTTGGCTGTGTGTGTTCATCGGGCTCATGGAATGTCGGAACGTTTACAGGGAAAGTGGGGTTTGTTCATCCGGTTCGTGCAATGTCTGAACACTTACAGGGAAAGTCTAGCACACATGCAGTGAGTTAACTTGTAACATCCATGTTCACCTTGGGGCAAGCGTAACATTTGAAATGAGGTTGACTGGGCGTGTCATGTACACAGGTGAGCTGTTGGGCGCAGACGTTTATGCACAGCCTCAGTCACAGCCAGGACTGGCTCAGGGTCTGCAGGTTGTGGCAGGAAAGGACATTCACGAGGCCATTCTGTCCAGTTGGGGCTGCCGGCAGGGTCCCAGGGTGGGGCTTCTTATTGTGGAGGAGACTTCATGCTGGTTAACAGACTGTATAGGAGTAGCGCCGTGGAGCTTTGGGGTCCACCTTCCCTATGATGCCGGTTACATTTCTCTCCGGACCTCATCGTAGCCACAGAGAGTGCACCTCGTCTGACAGCAGGGGTTGCCATGTTGCTATAGTAATTTATTGTATTAACCTTTTTATTACTATTTTAATAACTTTTTTTCTTTTTAAAGAGATAGGATATTGCTGTGTTACTCAAGCCAGTCTTGAACTCGTGGCCTCAAGCAAACCTCCCACCTCAGCCTCCCAAAGTGCTGGGCTTATATACATGAGCCTACAGCCATGTTTTTAAAACTCAGCACTTTAAAAATCCTACTCCTTTCACCCCCTCAAGCACGCTGGTTAGCCTTGTGCAAACTGGGGTGTCAAGATCTTGGCCCCCCTTTTATTTTACCCTTTGACTTCAAGTTCTGATGAGAACAGCAGTTACAAAATGGGCATTAGGTGATTCTTCCGTTACTAAACCCAGAATTCTCACCAGTTAGAGATGTTTGTCCCCAGGATCCCAGAAAGGTGTTTTGAATCAAGCTCGTAGCAAATAAGTAAGGAACTAAACTCTTGGTCCTCTGCTTAGTACCTGGGGATTGGGTTAGTTGCTGATACCCTTTGATCTGTACTCACATGCTGCATCTTGTCACGGGAAGCAGAGTTACCCTGTGGAATAAAGCCTAGCCCACGGTGGCACGTCAAGACGCTCTGGGCTGTCAGTCCCTTATACCTCACCTCCTCCACCTCCTCGTCCTCCATGCAGAGCGGGGGGCAGCGGGGCTGCCCACAAGCTGGCGGAGGTCATGGCCCAGACCGACATAGGTGAGCACGCTTCACAATGTCTTTCTGTGCCTGTTGTCTAAATGCCTTTGTGGGTGCAGGTTTTCCTCTGTTTTATCATGGCTGTGGAATCCCTTGGTGGAAAGAGTGCAGAGCCCCTCTGGCCCCTGGGGTGCTTTGGTTGGATTGTTTCTGGAAGCTCCTTTACTGCTTCTCATGCCCAGGTCCCTCCCACAGCTGGAATTGCAGGGGCCTTGCTACTGGGGAATCCTGCAGCCATATCCGCTCCCATCTTTTCTTCTCACTTATGCTCCTTTGTGAAACCTTAACAGTCCCAGTCAACAGGACAGGGTTTTAAAGTGTGCTCCTCCTGACCACGGGAGTCATTTATGGAAACGAGGGCTTTAACCACGGCTGCTTTACGCTGCTGTCTGCCACAGGTGTTCAGATTTCTTGGGCGTGGCGCACTGTTTTGTGTAGGTTCTATGACAAGGGAGATCCTCTGTGTTAGGAAAAGAACGAAATTAGGATCACTGCCCTACAACGTTTGAAGATGCCGTGGAAAAGGAGTGAAGTGAGAATTACTAGAGGTAGAGCCGGCACGTGGAGGAGCGGTGATGAGCCTTCTGTCGCTCTGCCTTTGAATGGTTCAGGACTACATGTTTTCCATCAAGTATGGGACTTGGGTTGAAAAGGATTTGGTGTGTGTCTCTATTAAAGCAGTAATCGGAGATGACTGTGTACCATGTTGCCGATAATGGAGCACAAGACACAGGCTCAGATTCTCCCGGCATCAGCTACCACAGGAAAGCCTGATCTCTGCAAAACCCTCAGTGGGAAGCAGGTGGACGTCATGTGTGATCAGATAGCCCACAGACACCCTAGAACCCCAGAATGTTCACTTCTAGATCACTGACTCCTTGACACCCAGAGGCGTTTGGGATTGACTTGGGTCCCAGCTCCTTCGGTGCTCACTGACACTGAAAACGTCAGCTGTTTTCTCTCTGGAACAGGAGTTTGCTGTCAGGAGAGCTGGTCTGTCTCACTTTTCCCAATAACTGCTGCTGGGATCTGGAAGTTCCTTCTCCTGCTTTAGGCTTTCAGTGAGGGAAAAAAAATTGAAAAAAATAATTTTTCTCTCTCAACTGTTGTCAGTATAAAGGAGAAAGCAGAAATACTCTTTAAAAGTTTGCAAAGTAGTACTCAAATGCAAAGCAGTATTACACTTCAGTTTGACACAGTTTCAGGAACATGTACACTCATTTATGTGAATTAATAACCTATACTTGAAATCACAGTAGGTTAAACATTGAACAGAAATGTGTGACTGTTACATATTTTTCCATAATAAAATTCCATGTGTATATTGGATGCCAGGATAGTGGTCGAGGCTCTGCGAGACCTGACGGGGAGGCCAGACACCACCTCTGCCACTTGGTGGAAGCATTTGTATCCTCGGATTGTATTCAATTTTAAGGAAGTGCACAGAATCTTACCCGGAAAACACATATTTTGAACAAATGAAGCACTGCACTTGGGCCTCCCTTTGTGGGTTTACCCTTGCAATACTGGAGGAAGTTTTAGTACAAAGAATTAATTTATCCAAACTGTGAGGGGCTCCTAACTCATGTACATCAGGGCTCAGTGTGACCCAAATGTAACTCTCAGGTGATCACGTTCCAGTAATTTCTAATTGGGCACAAAGGTAATCCTCGTAGACTATCTGGACATTTTCTATAAGTTTGGTATTTTTTGGAAAAGCCATGGCAAAATAATGAAACTTGAAGAGGAGAAATATTTTCTGTAGCAAAACAAGAGAAGTAAAAAGTCAGATGTGCATGTGACCTTCTGAGATCATCAGAAGCCTGTGAACAAGAACTTAGCGTGTGTGATCGTGTGTGCGCATGCGTGTGAGAGTTCTAAGGAGTCCAGGCACAACATAGTCACACTGGCCAACCCCTCCAAGGGATGGAAGGGGAGGCCACAGAGGCTGCTTTCATCGGAGGGGAGAAAAGCCCAGGGCTGCAGACTCCAGGTCACCCAGTCTCACAGAGCTGGCCGCGCTTCTACTTGTTGTTGAAGCGAAATCTCAAGTCCTTTGTGGATTTTTTTCCACCAATTTATGCCAGCAGTTAAGTAGGAACATCTCACATGTATCTTCGCAGTCAAGCCAGTTTGGCATAAGATAGGCAATCGCATTCTACTTTTCTTTTTCTACTGCTTTACCCGCTGTCCATCTAGAAGCTGTCTGCAGCGCTTTCACACCTCGGAGCTGAGAGGAGGCCTCCGAGACGCTACCATCCAAGTCCGCTGAGGATTGAGGGTTGGTTCTGCAGGAAGTCGGGCGGCCTGCCTGCCGGTGGAAAGTCGTGGCACTGACGGACGGTGTGGCGGACCCTCCCCTTAGTGAGAGCCGATCATTCTTCTCTTCTCAGTCACGGGTTCCAAGTGAGTGGCGTTGCCAAATCGACTTGTGATGCCAGACTGACACCCTCAGGAGGGGCTGACGCGGTGTCCAGGCGGCTCAGCACCCCCACCCCGCCCGGTTCTCGGATCATAAAGGAGCATCGTTTCACGGCCTCTTTTGTGCCTCGATTTTCTGTGTGCTGTTTTTGTGCGTTCAGTTGATTTCGCCGTCTAAATGGCCTCCGGGCGGGTGCTGACACGGGCAGTGTGCGGTGAAGAAAGGCTTTTGAGGATGAGCACCACTTTCAGCAGCACAGAACATCACGCTTCTGTGCCTTCTGTGGCTTCTGTTGCGTGGGACGGTGGTGGGTGATCCTGAAAAGCTTCTGTCAAAGGAGGATTCAGAATCCAGATCCGCACTGTGGCGCCCATCCTCAAGATTCTAGGTGTGACGGGCGTCGTCAGTGGGCTGCTTGGAGCATCTTCCTCAACGTTTTATTCATTAACTAGCAAAGCATGCTTTTTCCCATTTAGCCTCTTACGGCTTGACTTTCTCTCCACGGGGTGCTGTAAGAGAAAGAGCTCCATGCGCTCATTGGCCTTAGGCAGTCCTTAGTACACATTAGGGTGTAAAGGTGGTTTTTTGAATGACTAGTATTGTTTGTACTAAGACAAATAATAGTAGTTCTTGATGTCTCCCCCTTTTGTAAGGAAAATCCTATGAACTGTATATGTGTTAACTCATGTAATCCACCCAACTACCCTAAATGGTCATAGTCATTACTGTTCCCATTTGATGAAGAAACTGAGGCACAGAGAGCTTAAGGGACATCCCCAAATCTCCAGAAGTTTCCAGAGCCGGGTTTCCATTTCCAGGCCCTGGGCTCCAAAGCGCCAGTAAAGCCCCGGGCTGTGTCGACGGTGGCCGACAGGAAACGGGACCCTTTCATGAACACACACACGGTTCCTGGTGCCCGGCCATCGCCAGTCTAACGTTATTCTAGTTAAAACGCCACTGACGTGGCTCTTCTTAGGAAATTGAGGTTTCACCGAAATCTACTCCATTTTCGGCAACATGAGTTATGCTGGGGTCCCCCTTTGTGCCGGATGTGTGTGGCAGACATGGCTGAGATCGACTTTGGCTTCTCACAACACCCCCAGGGTGAGCGCCTGCGCTCGTCTCTTCCTAAGTTATGGCTTGCTCAACCTGCAGAGCAAACGCCACAACCACCAGAAACACTCATGATGTGCTTCTTTACAGAAAATCATTCTGCACCTTCTGACGTAACCACGTACACCTCAGAGCACTCCATACAGATGGAGCGACCACAGGGTTCCACGGGGTCCCGGACAGCGCCCAAGTATGGCAACACCGAGCTCATGGAGACCGGCGATGGTACGTTCCAAAGCAGAGATGCGTTTTTTTCTGGTAAGTGGTTTGTGCTGATGTCCCATTCTGTGCACGTGACTGGGTGTGTTTCTTCCTGGGGTGCAATCTGCTGCCATTTTATCTGCTGAATAACTAACACTGGTTCAGTAACTGAGAAATTCTTGTACAGGTGTTAAGACCATGAACAGTCACTTAGAAGAGCAAGATGAAGTTAAATGTACAACAGAATTACTGTCAGATGGGCCGATATGTTGCTTTAGACTTAGGAGGAAAAAGGGTCTTTTTATCCATGTTGGACAGAGATGTCAGCGACTTGGTAAAAGGCTGTGGCAGAGGGCTTCTCCTTCCTTCCTTGTGGCCTGGTCTTGGTATGTTCTGATTACAGCGGCCGTTTGTATCACCTAGCCCCTATTCTATTTAAGTCTCAGTCCTTCCTGGGGTCATTAAAGTCAGTGCAGAGCCTAGCAGTGAATGAAATACAATACCCGGTGTGAAGCCTCATGGAGCAGTTTTGGCATAGCATCATCTTGCAGTGCATGGGACTCATAGGTGGACAGGGAGGCCTATCCCAGCCCCAACAAGTAGACAGGGAGGACTACTGGAGCCCCGACACTCACACTGGACAGGGAGGTGTACGCCCTGGGCTTAGATAATGGTGCGTCAGGGTAGCCTTCTACCCTTTAGCACAGAGCTTGGTGTTCCAAAGGCCACGAGGAGTTTCAGACCCGGGAGCCCGGACATGTTCCAAGACTCTTACGTTATATCAGATATGGAAGCCCTGCCTCAGCTTCTCCCAACACTCAGCTTCTCAGAACACTCAGCTTCTCCCAACACTCAGCTTCTCTGCCAACGTAGAAGAAGCATCTTGATTGTGCTTTTCGTTAAAAAAGCAATGTATTGCTATACATACATGTTTTATACTTAACTGCGTATCTTAGAGTATAAACGTTGACATATAAAAATCTCCATAGTGGTTATCTGTGGGGCACAGGATTGGCTCAGAAACAGGCACTTTCCCTTTGAACTGTGATGTTTGCCTTGTTCATACTAAGAATGTGCTCGCGTTGGTTGTACTGTTTGCTTCTAAGTTTCTATAAAAAGAGAGCAGTAGACTGATGCACTCAGTGTCCTGGGAATAGAGACTGTGCTCTGGATCTGAGTGCTGCCAAGCCCCACCGCTCACTTGGGCGGTGAAGTCAACATTTTCGTGCCCGAGTCTTCTCATCTCAAATTGGGGAATAATAACCATAGGCTTGTGGTGAGTTTTGAGTCCCTATGCATGACTCAGAACCATTTGGCACATGGAAGGTACCACTAGGGCAGTGGTTTGCCATCTGTAGGGGGAGGCATCAGCACCACCAGGTCAGAAGTTAAGGGGTGACCCTGGACACCACGTCTGTGGCGAGGTGGGGCTGTGAGGCTGCCTGTGTGTCAGGAGCACCGCGCTTCTGTGCCGGCCTGTGTGTGTGTTGGGAGCACCACGCTTCTGTGCCTGGCTGTGTGTCAGAAGCACTGCACTTCTGTGCCTGGCTGTGTGTATGTGTGTGGGGGGGGGGAACACCACGCTTCTGTGCCTGCCTGTGTTCTGTGCCTGTGTTGTCTGCCTGCCTGTGTTCTGTGCCTGCCTGAACACCACGCTTCTGTGTGCGCCCTTGCACTCCAGCCTGAGTGACAGAGTGAAACCGTGTCTCAGATAAAAAGGGGGGGATTTTGTAATGGAGATAACAAAACATACGTGATTTGGGCCCTAAGATGACTTTTCCTCCCAGCCTCTTGCCCGGCAGGCCAGTGTTCTGAATCTTGGCTAGCCCAGCGTTTTGCTTTCGTGTGGCTTTTTAAAACAAAACTAAGTATACCTTAAATTTTTATCACTAAGATAGTGTATTTGGCCTCTTGTAACAAAGTACCACACAGTGGGTGATTTAAACAACAGACACTTGTCTCAGTTCTGGAGGGTGGAGTCGGAGACCCCGAGGTGTCATAGGGCTGGGCCTCTGGAGGTGCTGAGGGAACCTGCCCCAGGCCTCACCCCGGCCTCGGTGCTCAGCGGTCCTGGATGGGGTACCTGTCACTCCAGTCCCTGCCTCCATCATCATGTGAGCTTCTCGCAGTGTATGGGCCTCTCTCTCCTCTTTCAAGGACCGAGTCATTGGATTTAGGGTCCATTCTAACCCAGTTTGACCTCATCTTAACCTGGTCATAAGATGGCCCTGGCTTAAGGTGGTTCAACTTGCGATTTTCACCTTTACAATGGGTTTATCAGGTTGTAACCCCATTGTAAGTCCAGGGGTATCTGTCTCTGCACAGGCCCGGCTTCCAAATAAGGTCACAGATACGAGGGGAGATCTTTTGCAGGGACACGATTCAACATACAGCAGATACTGAAGCTCACAGTTCCTGACTCCCACATCGATCTTTGTAGAGGACTGTTAGGGTGAGGGAATGGTGGCAGGACCACTGACAACACTGTGTTTTCATTTTGAAGTTTTAGTTTTTTTGAGATCTCTGGGAAGTAAAGGCCAGGAGAATAATGTGTAAAGCCCAGTGATTTGAGCTCACGCCATCTAGGTGGTTCCTTGTGGGTTTTCTTATTTGGGCAGACTTTGCTTTTCTATCTGATTAGCTCTATCCTTTTTGATTCTTACATCTAGAATAGTTCTGTTTCAGGAGTCTTTCATGCTTTTTTCAGTACACCAGTTAATTCATTCCAATGCGATCTCCTCTTGCAAATTTTAACTTTTATGTTGCCTCATTTATGTCTTCGGCTTCATTATAAACCATAATATTTTAAAGTTAAACAGCAAGCTTAGGTTCAGCTTTTAAGTGTAAAGTGCATTAAAGGTTTACATATGGAAAATTACAGAAACAAATGTGATGTGTATCTAAATTGTGGTGACTCCCTTAGATAACCATTGAGGAATTGTTAGTTTTCAGGAATATAATCCATGATCTTAGATTTTAACTTATTTGTTCACAAATTCAGTCAGCAGATATCTATTGCTAGACATTTTCCAGGGCTGGGATGCAGCAGTGAGCAAAACAAACTGGAGAGTTGGGTCTGAGGGAGGAGGTCGCACAGGTAGTCAGAGATGTGTGCTATGGGGTGGACACGCTGGGTGGGGTGTGTTTTCTGAGGGGATGAGAAGTCTCAAATTTGAGCCAAACTCTGGAGACGCGGAGGGAGAGGGCCGTGCGGAGGTCTGCCGGAGGAACGTCCTGAGTAGCAGCGAGAACCAGCACAGAAGCCTCAAAGCGGGAGAAAGCTGGGGTGTCCGGCAGAGGAGGTGGGGCGGACCCCAGAGTGGTGCACATGTGCGCAGTGGTCTTCTGAAACCTGCCTTGTGTGGACCCCCTTCTCCTGACCCACAGTTCATTCTACAGCTTGCCTGCCACCTAAATAATTTTCCTTAGAACTTGGCAGCCAGAATGGCACAGCATAAGTCTTATTTTAGATTCTTATATATAAAATTGGGCATACGCCCAGACAGCCTGCGTCTGAATTGAGGCTGTACAGTCAGGATTTCCATCATTTCTGTTCAGTGGTTTTGTCTGCATTCTTGGAGTGGATGCACCCCCTTCCAGACGTTTGCGAAACTGGAAGAGCAGACCATGCAGTGACGGAGGAGCTGGGAGGACAGAGAGAGCCGGTCTGTGCAGGACCTGCATAGAGAGGTCAGGAGAGGAGCTGCCTTCGTAGTTTTCAGGTATTCTTGAGATTCCCTGAGAACGTAGAGGCGGAAGCAGTAGACTCGCCAGCAGCCGTTCATAAACAGAAGGAGCACCCCCTAATGCGGCCACGTGGGTGGCCGGCACTGTTCCCAGGGGTGCCCAGCCTGCCGCGTGTGTGCTGACTGCACAGCTGTGGTTGTGATGGCTTATCTGCCCCTGCATATTCAAGTTAAAAACTGTCGTTACAGGCCCACGGATGACAGTAACCAGCCCCCGGGCAGGGGCGTCCTCTCCATGCATGGGCTGACCTATGGAGTCATTCATTTGGACTCGGAAGAGAAGCTCTCCGTGCTCATCATGCAGGATGTCGGCCTCGTGATGCCTGGAGGTGAGTATGCCTTGCGAGCCGCACAGATTAACCGGTTATTAAATGCTTTTCTAACACACATCACCAAAGCCCACATTCCCGTGTTCTCACGTTCCTACGTTCCCACGTTCCTACGTTCCTGTGGTGCGTCCTCTGGCTGCGAGCCTCACTCCCAGTCTTCTGAAGCCCTTGTCAGGCTTCAGACATTTGAGGCAGTGTTCCCTCTCCTGGGAAATGATGGAAAAGATGGGGAAGAGCAGCTTTGCACAGTGGGGTCTCAGGCTCCTCTCCCCTGGAAGGCTTCTGGGCCAGTGCAGTGTCCACACTGGTGCTTGGGCAGCTTCCCTTCTCTGCCCCAGAGGACGTGCCCGTCCATCACCTTAAGGCACCAGTGAGAGTGGGAACAGCCAAGCTTGGCTGCCCCCATGGCAGATACGTGTGAAAACCAAGGAGTGTGAGTCTGTGTGACCATGAAGCCTGTTTTCAGCCGTACAGCCCTTTTTCCAAGTCTTAGAAACCTTTTCCACAGATGGGTGAGGAAGTACCCAGCTGCAGGGCCCACCGTGCCTCCCACCAGCCCCACAAGGAGTGCCCAGGCACCTCCCAGAAGCCACTTTACCATTCTCAGGGTGCACACACCTGGCGTTCAACTCATGGGGTCACAGGCAGCATCAGCCCCTGGCTCTCTGGCCCCTGAAAGGGAACCTGGCTCTTTTCTCAGCTGGGGACCCCAGAGCCTGTGTCTCCTGCTGAGCCCTCCAGGCATGGGGTGTGGGCTCAAGCCCAGCAGGGTAGCCATGCCTGTGCGAGCAGTGCTGCCACCATCAGCAGCGGGTGCAGAATGCCAGGTCAGGTGGGTCTCAGCAGGGTCCCCTCCCCGTGGAGTCTCACACAGGCAGACCCCTCATGCCCCTTCATGGTGAGCTGCACTGGGGCCAGGCACTCCAGAAGCTCTTGCCTTTCTGTTCGCCCGGTTTGGCATAAAAGAAATGAAGGCAGCCCTGGGCTTCCCTCTGCCTCACTAACCCGATTCCCTGTGGACGCCCTCCAGCCCCTGTGTCCAGCCCACTCCCTGCCCCCCAGCTGTGGCCAGGCCCCCTGGCTCCCTTTCTTTAATATTTAGTTTTCAAATAAATGGAGCTTCATGGTAAAATCTTCAAAAAGTTCTGAAGGACACAATGGAAACGCTCCTTTGTGACTGTGAGAGCAACCGCGAGCTTCCCATGCTCCCTGTCAGAGGCACCTGGGGCTGTGGGACAGAAGCGTGCGCCCTCCACCCTGTGTGTAATTTTCTGCCCTGGGTTTGGGGATTTTCTCACATCATGATAGATGTGAGAAACTGACAGAAACATGACAGATGTGATAGACTGCCTACACACGCATATTTTATATCTTGGGGTCCTTTGTCAGCATGTAACGAGCTCCGTGCTGTTCTCGAGGTGGCACAGTGCTACGTTGTGGGAGCACTAGGGTTATTTGAGCCTGCCCTGTTTGGTGATTTTCCCTCTTTTGCTGCTGCGGTGAGTGACCCCTTCGTGGCAAATGGAAACAGTTCTCGAAGTGGGAGTTCTGTTTCAAAGAGAACTACCGATGTGGCTTTTATGACGATTGTCTTTTTGAAGCCTGTGAGGCTATACACCCCGCTGAGCGGTAAACAGCAGCACTTCTTTTTCCACTCCCTTATCTGCCCTATTACCTGACTTTTATTTTTACCAATATGATGGGTGAAGAATCTTTCAGTGTAATTTTAATGTGAATTTTTCTTCCTGTGAGTTTAGCTTATGTTTCTGCTGTTGCACTATTTAGGCACCTGTACTCCAGCCCAGGGGGTGCCGGCTGTTTCAGGCTCTTTCTAAACAGTTCAACTGTCACTAATGCACACTCCACCCCTCTGAAGCGTGAGGCTCTTGGCTCGCTAATCAGATCTGTAGCTTGCAGTTGGAGGGGGATATAGGACGTTGTTGTTCAAAGCATCAAAGTGTTGGTGGCACAGATCATTGAGAACTGATCAGCACTGAACCATGTGCGAAGTGCTCCAGGGGTGTTCACGGAAGGACTCACCTTGCACGGGGCATGAAATCGAAGGTTCAGATTCCCCTAAGACATTAGTGGCTTGATTTGCAGAGTTCAAGTTGCACCACATTGCTGATGTGCATGTGGCAGGTGGCCCGGAAGTTGGTTCTGAGGGTCCTCCCCAAATCTAAATGGCAGATGTTACACCCCTAAGTACAACTTGCACATTAACGTTAAAGCAGTTGAAATATTGATGTTTCAGCTATGAAATTGGACATAGTGCTGCACCAGGAAAAATCACGGTCAAGGTTTCAGTCCCATGAGACTGCCCCCGCTTCGCCAATGGCAAGTTTCAGGCCTCCCTTGCTTCTGACTGACCACCTAAAAATCGGGGTTGCCCTGTCCTTCTACTTAAGGTCAGTAAGTTGCCAGACTGGCTCATGGCACCCAGGGCAACACCTTTACCTACTCTCACCAGTTCGTTATGAAGGACCTGTGAACAGCCAGATGAAGAGGTACATTGCTCCAGGCCTGGTGGGCGGGGGCGGGTTCCAAGTGCAAGGGCTTCTGTCCCTGGAGTGTGGGAATGCTGCCCTCCCAGAATGTCAAGGTTTTCTCCAACCTGCAAGCTCTCCAAGCCCCACGCTCTCCAACCCCACCATTTAGGGTTTTCTAGAGGTGTCACTGTAGACATGGTTGATGACATCTTTGGCTAGTGGGGACTGACTCATCTCCAGCCCTCTCCCTCCAGGTCAGAGGTTGGCTTGGAGACTGACAGCTCCAGCCCTCTAGTCTTGCCTTGGTCTTCCTGAACCCCAGACCCACCCTGAAACTGCCTAGGGGCCACCAGCTCCCAGGCCTGTCCCGACTACACAAAGGCACTCTGACCACTCGAAAGATTCCAAGGGTCTTAGACGCTCTGTGCCCAGAACCAGCTGAAGACCAAATAGCTACGTCTCCTTGGATGGCACAATCACAAGCTCTCATCAGCTGACGGTCCGGGGCAGGTGTGCTGAGAGAGCTTTGCTATGGCCCTGTTGCTGGCAATCTGTTTTCAATCCTTGCTGGGCCAACAGACGCTCTCTGGTCATTCCCCAAGCTGATTGCATTTAGTCTTTTCCGTTTGATTCCACTGTTCTGGCCCAGTTCTTCTGAAGCGTCTTTCAACATCATTGCCTCACCTGGGCGCTGAGATCCTGTGACCCTCACCCAGCAGGAGATACGGATGCCAGGATCCGGCTACCCTACCTACAGTTGGATTGTGAAGAAGCCGGCCATAAGCCTTCCCTTCCTGGGTCTCTTTAATGCCAGAAATGGGATGTTTTAGAGTTTATTATTTTAATTTCATTTTAGGTCGATACGAGCGACATACAAATTGGAGTTGGGCAGTTCACTGGCCAGGCACCTGACTCTTCTGGATAAAAAGAGTCTGGGTAAGTCTGGATAAGAAACAGGCCCCAGGCCACACTGCCAGGACACAGAAGGGCAGCCCCTGAACCCACAAGGTCGTGACAGAAAACCCCAGCTCCTGCAACCGCAGGAATTCCACAGATTTTCACTTAGAAGAAAATGCCACCCAGGAGTACCCACCCCGATTTTCTCAAAAGTGGTTTTGCAGAGGCTCAGAAGAAAAGTCAGGACACAGGGCGCCAGCCAGCCCCATCTTCCCAAAGTCACTTGCCCCGGGGCCACCCACCTGCAATCAAACTGTTAGAGATGGCTTTTTATTCTCAGCTATTACCAGAGCAAATATTCCTGGAGAAGCACGCATTCGAGTAGGGTGTCTCTTTCCAGAGGTCCTGGAGAGGGAGGCTTCAGCAAGTCACTGGCCAGGGACCCTGGGAACTTCATGGTTCGGGGGCTGGAGGATAGAGGGGGCAGAACCCTAATGGTGGGTGAGTTGAGAATGGAAGAGCTTTCTTCACCTCAGTCTCCTGGGGTCTTTCCCTTCAGGAACTGAAGAGGTGAGGAGGGCTGTGCAGTCTCAGACAGGTGCTACCTGGCTTCAAAAGATGACGCATCTGTCCCCAGAGCTGGGGAGCCACCAGCCCAACCCACCCTGTAATAACTGAAGTCCTTTGTCCCCACCTAGAGCCAGTCCGGGGGTCGGGTGCACACTGTACTTGACCAACACATGCCATACAGGAAGTGCTGATGTCACTTTCCTACTTCAACTGCCCCCTCCCCAGAGTACACCTTCGGGACATTGGAAAAAAGACACCCCTTAATGTACCCCCAAGCCCTCTGCTCTCCATGAACCTCCTGAGGGCGACTGCAGCATGGCGAGCAGGGAGCCCCGGGCTTCTTGATAAAAGTGTAAAATGAAGCTCTGTCTGAAAGGACACCCATCTGTTAGATTTGGAAAACATCTAAAGGCCGTTTGCTTTTCACAATGAGTAGACTCTTAGGAATGTATTCCAAGGAAAGGCAGAAGATATAGAGAAACAAATTCAACAAGAATATTCTTTGGAGTAATAGCAAGGGACGGAGGGATGGAGAGAGAAGTAGAGAGGAAAAGGCGAACAGAGGAACCGGGAGACGGGACAGACACAGACAAGAGAAAGAGAAACAGAAAGAGTGACAGAGGCAGAGAGAGCACCTAGCTCGTTTTCAACTTGACCTCCTGGAAGAATCTAGCAGGATCGTAGAATCCTCAGCACATCCTTGTACTGGGGCAGCCAAGTTTCAAGCCAAAGTTTCCCAAACTACAAGGTAACAAATACTAAGACTGGAGAAGCTGTGCACGTTCCTTTCCAGCTCCTTTTTGCAGCATCAGCAGAATGGGGCAGGTTGCTGCGTTCATTCTAAAAATCAAAACTGCAAGAGGACTCAGCTGTGGAGATGGGGGTGGGAGGGCAGATGTTCTCTTGCTCACTGAGCTCACACCCCGGAGACGGCCAGCACCTAACGCTGCCTCCACAGGTTCCATGGAGGACACGGGAGAGTCTACGGCCATGTGAAGAGCAGATTCACATTTCTGTGGCTCCCTCCGGGGGGAGCTAAGAGCTGTATCCCAGGAGTCCTCCTCGCTCCCGTTGATCCTGCTGCCCTAGCCGTTAGCATCTCTGCCAATCTTCATGAAAGAGCCTGTTGCACCGCAGTCCAGCAGGGCCACAATATTCAAAATGAAAATTGTAATGATCACTCTTCTGACTGCAAAATCCCAAGTCAGAGAACTTCTCTCACTAAAGCCGGGCGGGGCGGGGGGAGCTGGACAGAGAAGCCGCCCTGGCTGTGGGGTGCTAAAAACTGTGACACCGCCTGGCACCAGCGAGGAGGGACTCACGCTCGACCCCAGAGGGAAGAATAACAAGGGGCCACCGCGGGTCTCCCCCAAGCTTCCAGCTGTCAGGAAATCTTGTCCAATAACCCACCTTACCATGCCACCTGCTCACCTGCATTCTGTAGAAGTAGTAATGTATCATTCACGTCCCAGCAGGCCAAGTGGGCAGGAAAATGGGGCCAAAAAGTAGAAAACCATGACCGTAGAAGGCAACGTCACGTGACTGAGGTTTCTGGGTTGTGCGTCCTTGTGGTGATAAACACAGTCCTAACTGAGCTGAACACCAGAATGAAAACGAACCGTCCTCCGTGCTGAAGTCGGAAGAGGTGTGCTTGGCTATCCGCAGTGCCTGCCTGTTTGGGCGGTGATTACTGCAGGTCACACGTGCTGTACAGGAGGAGGGCAGGGAACTCTGGAGCCAGGCTGGCCGGGTGCAAGTCCCAGCTCCGTGGCCAGCTCTGTGATCTGGGACAATTCGCCTATGTCCTCTGCCTCTTGATTTCCTCCTCTGTAATGGGGGTAATAGTCACATCTATCTGAAAGGGCTATGTGAGAATTAAAGGACCTTGTCAATGTAAGGGGCTGAGAACAGTATCTGTTCTTGGTGAGCAGAAGGATGACCAGGAGGTGACCAGCAAAATACCCCTTTCGAAGCCTCAATACTATTCCATAGTGAGCAAAGACATAGCTCCTCTACGGACGAAGCCATTAATAGTCGATCCTGGCAGGCAGAGTGCAGATTCCTTCGAATCAGAAATTTGAACTCTGGCCAACGACTGCTGTACTGATTGAGTAAATCTTAGGATTTGTTAAGGGTAAAGTAGTCTACAAAAACAGTCTGAAGGAGTTTGAGAGGGTGTGGACTCAGCTGCAACCCCTCCTCCCAAGGCCGTTGGTCAACATCATCTCCAGCCCTGTGGAAAGACAGAAGCAGTGAAGAAAATGTCGGACAAACCTTTGGTGTGTTTGTACACTTCTCCCAGAAATCCTAAATGCTTTGCATGTTTCAGCTAATAATTCCTTAAAATGGATTATGCTGACCATTTTATAACCTACTTCACTGCTCTCCTGTCTAAATCCATCCCTTTGTGACAAATGTTTTACACTTGGCTCATTTTTTCAATTGTGTTTGCTGTCTTACCCCCATGTAAAGGATAAACGTGCATGCTTATGTTGATTTGACTGAGACAGCTAATGCTAAATATGTCTCTGTTCCTTGAATGTTGACTTGTGATGGTGTCATTTAAGTCTCTTACTTTTTCCCCTTGAGTCAGCAAAATATTCCATGTTACTTTGAGCAAAACTTGCTCACTAGTGTTATGGAGGGTATAAAAGCAAATGGAATAAGTTTCCTGCCTTCAGGAGGATTGAAATCTCAAAGTCGGTATGACAGCAAGGATGGGAGTCAGCTCAGTTTGCAGCTTTTAAAACATGTTGGAATCTTTCCTCTGCCACTTTTGATGGTGAGACCCTGAACCAATCACTTCCACAAGCATCAGGCTCTCCATCTATGACATGGAAGTAAAAAGAGCAATCTTGACAAAATTGTGATGACTACAGACGTGTACCTAACCTCTTATTTACCGCCTCCTGATAGAAGATATTGTAACTCATCCCATTTGAGAGCTGGTGGTGATCACCCCATCCTGTGAGATTCAAGTATAATAATTATCTGGAATCCCCCATCTTCAGATGAGAAGACCCAGCAGCCCTGACAATGTCTTCTGGAAACTGGATTTTGTTTGAAGGGTGAACTGACTTCAAGTTTCTATTTTCACGTATTGTCCTTCCTACGTGCCTCCTGGGGTTTTTCCCTTCCTCCCAATCTACATTAACCTGATGATAACAGCCAGCTATGTTTTCTAGAATTCCCCTAAATTGACTCATACCAAATACTGAATACAGTAGATTGGGAGGGTTCATTAAATCACGATAGAGCAACCTAAAGAAGGAAAGTAGACACCTTTGTTCTTAAAGGGTCTTCAGCCATCCCACCCTGGAGAAGGTTGCTGATTGCCTCTTCTCCTCAGGCAGTCTTGTTACTATGCATCACTTTTTTTTTTTTTTTTTTTTTGAGATGAAGTCTCACTGTCACTCAGGCTGGAGTGCAGTGTCATGATCTTGGCTCACTGCAAGCTCCATCTCCCAGGTTCAAGTGATTCTCCTGCCTCAGCCTCCCGAGTAGCTGGACTACAGGTATGTGCCACCACAGCCAGCTCATTTTTGTATTTTTGGAAGAGACAGGTTTCACAATATTGGTCAGACTGGTCTTGAACTCTTGACCTCGTGATCCATCCACGTTGGCTTCCCAAAGTGCTAGGATTACAGGCGTGAGTCACCACACCCGGCCTGTATCACTTTTTATGCCTCGTCTTCATCCTTACAGCTTCTCCTTCCTAGGGGCCTCAACTCCCAACCCCGGAGTAAGGGTCACAACTGTCCATCTTCATGCAACACAGCTTACTTCCCCTTCTTCTCCTCCCCACCATGCCCTATGGGTTGCTTTTCTACAACCAGAATGGAGCCCCAGAGAGATCTGCTAAACTAAGACAGTTCTCAGCCCTGAGAGAAAAATCTACTTCCCAGTTCTCAGTCCCGCTAAACTATTGTTAAGATAAAGAAGGACCATGATTAATCCTATTGGCTAAGAGAAGAACGTTCTCCAGGTTGCCGTAGGATAAGAGAAGAGGTGACAGAATCTGCAGCCATTTGGTAGAATATGTGATATGTGAATCATTCTGAGGAATACGTTAAAATTCTGTAGTCATATCTTGGAAAATGGTATTTCCAGCAGAGGGAATAATGTAACAAAAAACCCAGGCAGAAAACAAATGAGTGTGTGTGGAGAACAAGAATAATGTGTTGTGAATGAAGGATTCCGTGTCATGAGTGAGAAATGGCTGACCCAAAGTAGGGAGATGCAGATAGGAAAATACCACGGGAAGACTGAACATCGCATCAAGTGATTTAGGTGATTCTGCCTGCAGTGCAAATATTTTGGGCTCTGAAGTGAAGTCATCAAAAGGTATACGTCTGTAATGGAGGATTGGTCTAGATAGCCTCTCAGATCCCACTTGGCTTTGAGATCCTTGATTCTGGGTCACACCTGCGGGTCTGGAGGGCAGTTCTTCAGGGTCATGAAGGAAGGATTCCAGGAGGCTGAAACACGAAGGACATTCAGGTGACCACATCAAGAAATCGAGTGGGGTAACAAGAACCTGAACTAAAAGGAATGCAGTGTAAATATGAAGGAGAAAGAGGAAATGGGAAACTGATTAGAAACGATAAGTAGAGAAAAAGGGGAATATGTGATCCCAAGGTTTAGAACAGTATTTGTAAGTTATAGTCCCATAACTTCTTGCATAAACAGTATCTATGAGAGTCATTTTAAAAAGAAGAGCAAACTTCCAAGTTCCACTGAAAGACACCAGCATCTCTGTGGAGTGAATTGGGGAAAGAGAATGAAGAGGTCTGTTCAACTTTTAGACACGCAAAATGTGAATTGAATTGCATGAGTGACATCAACAATGTGAAGATATTTAGCAGGAGCTCTTTTTTCTCTTTTTGGCCTATGGTATTTAATCCTTCTATCATCATTATCGTCCTTTCTCTAATTTAGTGTCTTTGAACCTTTATTCAAAAATCCACTACGTATATGTAACATGTTTGTGAGATTATTACTAGACCCTCTAGGAGGTTTCATTAACCCAGTTTTCTCTTATTATACCAATACCACACTATCTTGATAGTTCAGGTAAGTCCTCCACCTTTTTTTCCAAGTTGTCTTAGCTCTTTTGGGTTCTTTAAATTTCCAGACACATTTTGGAATCCGCTAGTTCATTTCTACTGAAAAATAAAATAAAAAAGTAAAATAAAATCATGCTGGGATTTTGATTGGAATTGCATTAAACCTCTGATCCACAAGGGCAGAACTGACATCTTAACAATATTGAGCCTGCTGATCCATGAACTTAGTATATAATTTCATTTATTTAGTTATCTCTGCATCACTGCGGGCTGTTCAGTGTATAGATCTTACACATCTTTTGTCAGATTTAGTCTGAAGTATTTCATGTTTTGATGTGCTATAAATAATATTGCTTTGTTAATTTCCATTTCCAATTATTTCTTTGCCAGTGTATAAAGACATAAATATTGCTTGTGTGTTCAGCTTGTATCTTGCAAAGTTTCCAAAGTCACTTATTAGTAAGTAACTTCTTATTATTAGTTTTAGTGGCTTTTTGTGATTTCAGGAGATTTTCCACACAGGTGATCATGTCACCTGCAGATACAGATACTTTTACATCTTATTTTCTAATAAGAGTGCATTTTATATATTTCAGCTTACCTTATTGCACTGACTAGATTCCAGAACAATGCTGAAAAGCAGTGAGAAAAAAGTCATCAGGTGGGATGGTAAATACAGCCCTTGTTCTTCCATTTTGACCTGAAGCACCCAGTGTGATCATTTTCTCATTTGATTTTTGTGAGGACTTTTTGTTTCCATTTGTTTCCTTTATTTTTAAAAAATACACTCTCTTTTAGGCAGTTTCACGTTCACAGAAAAATTGAGGGAAAGGTGCAGAGAGTCCTTCTATATGCCTTCTCTTCCCCCACGTGCACACCCTCCCCCACTAACAACTCTCCTGCCCAGAGGGAGCATTTGTAACAACTAAAGAACCTACGTTGACATATTGTCACCCAGAGTCCACAGTTTACATGAGGGCTCCGTCTTGGTGCTGGTTCTATGGGTTTGAACAAATGTGTCATGACATGTATCCACCATGATGGCATCGTACAGAGCAGTTGCACTAAAATCCTAAAAACCTCATCTCTCCCTCTTCCCAACACTTGGGAACCATGGATATTTTCACACCATAGTCGGGCCTTTTTCGAAATGTCCTTTAGTTGGAAGCTTACAGTATTTAGTCTTTTCTGATGGGCCTCTTTTGTGTAGCTGTGCATGTTTAAAGTTCCTACGTGTCTTTTCATGGCTTGATAGCTCACTTCTTTTCAGTGCTAAAGAATATTCCATTGTCTGGATATATCACAAGTTAGTTATCCACTCACCTAGTGAAGAACATTTTGGTTTCTTCGTTGCGTCCAAGTTTGAGCAATTATGAATAAAGCTTCTATAAATGTCCATGTGCAGGATTTTCTGTGAACACAAGTTTTCAACTCTTTTGGATAAATACTGGAGTACAATTGCTGGATCACATGTTAAGAGGATATCTCGTGCCCATCAATGATACAGTGGATACACAAAATGTGGCACATATATACCACGGAATACTATGCAACCATAAAAAAGAATGGGTTCCTGTCCTTTGCAGGGACATGGATGAAGCTAGAAGCCATCATTCTCAGCAAACTAAAAGAGGAACAGAAAACCAAACACCGCATGTTCTCATTCATAAGTAGGAGTTGAACAACGAGATCACATGGACACAGGGAAGGGAACGACACACACGGGGGCCTGTTGGGGGGTGGGGACAAAAGGAGGGAGAGCATTAGGACAAATACTTCATGCAAGCAGGGCTTAAACCCTAGATGATGGGTTGACAGGTGCAGCAAACCACCATGGCACATGTATACCTATGTAACAGACCTGCACATGTATCCAAGAACTTAAAAATGTAAAAAAAAAAAGTAGAGTTGGGTAAGACAATGTGATAATTTTAAAAACACTAAACATGTCATACCCACTTCCCCACCTCCAAGTGCTTTCAACAGCATGCCATTGCTGTTATTAAGAGAATAAAGCATCTACCATCATCTCCCAGCCCCTGCCTGCCTGCCTTCATTCTTGTCTTGTGCCACTTTCTCCCGTGCTTCCTTGCACGTGCCTGTTTCCTGCTGCAAGAGGCATTCTGCACGCACCCCCATCTCTGTTTAGACCGTGGTGTTCCTACACTCCAACCCCCTCAACAATCAACCTCTACTTCTCTCCAGACTGCAAGGGGATCATACCTTCCAGAATGCATCGATTTTTTACCTCTTATCTCAAGATACACCAGGTTCTTTTACAGCATAAATTTAGAGAATCCCGCTTCCCTTTCTTTGGTGCGCTTTCCTCAATTCTTCATCAGAAACCCATTAGAGTGATTGTCATATTAGTGTCCATTCTCCCCATCAGGCCGCAGGTTCGTGAGAGCAGGGGCCACGGTCATGTTGGTGAACCATGGTATTCTCAGTGACTATCCATGTGCTTACAAAGTATTTGCTGAATGAGTCAATGGGTCTGCAGTTCCAACCAAAGCTAGAAGCTTGACTTTGGAAGAATGAAAGTAGATGACATCGCCAAAGCAGACCCTATAGCATGAGAAAAGAAGGGAAGAACGGAGGCAAAGCTGAAGGATGAATATCGGCACAGGAGTAGGTGAGAGTTCCAGAAATGCTGGGTTTTCACATGTTTTTATTTACTTCATATCTGTGTTTCCGTCCCTGTGTAGTGTGACCCTCATATCCCTCTCAATTACTACATTTCTTTACTGACAAGGACAGAGGTGGTGCATTGGACACACTACTAACCAGCATACTCTCTCGGACTTGCAAGAAAATGTAGGAAAACAATCTAGAAATGGTATCTCAGAAGAAAAAAAAAATAAAAAATATGAGAGTAAATGTGGGAAAAAAAATCAATGTTTAAAGACAACTTCCCAACATATTTAGGAATCTCTGGGACCTAAAATTTCATCAGGACTCCCCACACTTCTTTTTACATTGCCGTGTCTGCGCGCGCGCGCGCGTGTGTGTGTGTGTGTGTGTGCAACAGAAATCTACAAAAAAAAAGCTACTGCTAGAACAATGCTACTACAGGGGAGAAAAATGTGATCTTCCACCCATCTTAGCTTCATTGGCTGGGGTTCCTATAACAAAACCATATGAACCCCATAAAAAGCAAACCGAGGCTTATTAGCATGTATATTTCATATATACATGGGAGATATATAGGGAATGAGGGAATCTCAAAGAGACAGCTCAGAGCTTTCTTTTATATAACATCTTCAACAAGGATAATAAATGTTTATAGAAGAGCCAAGACAAAGTAAAAGGACTTTGGGTCATTGGGGGCAACAAATTGTGGGAAGGCCAATAAATGATAGATTTTTGTGTAAATTCCTCTGGTGCTGTTTCCCGAACGATAAGGGTCTGAAGTTGTCTGCAGAGATTGACCTGCGTCCTTTCTGGCAGAGAGGGGAGAAAGGGCACTTTTTTCTTTGTATAATATGATTACGTTGTGTGCTTTTCAGAAAATAGAGGGAAGGCCAGAGCGCTTCTTAATTGCCTTCAGCTCAAAATATTTTAGCATGGAGTGTTTTTTTCTCTGCACTATTCCTGCTGCAGATATCTTTAAAGGCATCAGTCGCATCCTAAACACTACTTGTGGGGAAATATTGAGCAGAACTGGAATGAAATATATAATTCAGTCCCACAGAATCTGAGCCACAGGACAGAGAGAACTGCCTGGGAGTCAAAGCAGACAGTGAGCAGCTGACATTCTAAGAGGCTCCTTCCAGTAGGTCGGCGCATAAACTCAAGTTCTTTTCACAGATTTGTCTGTGTTTCTTTTGTTCAAAAAAAAATATATATATATATATATATATATCCCTGTAGCTAAAATGCCTACTTCATAGTGCAAGAAAAACAACATCTGGAGCCTTTGGCAGAAGCAGCAAAGACCCAAGCAGCCTGGTGGTGTCCGGCGGGGACAGCCCACGAAATCCATCAACCTCCATCAAAGTCAAACAGCGAGCAGAGCAGCACATTTTCCTGTGTGTCAGTGGCCCCTGAGATACCAGGGAGAACTTGAATTGCCTGACTCCTTCAACTTCTAAGCATCCCAGAGAGAAAAGGCAGACCCCAGGAAAGGACTGTGCTGGAAACTATTTGTTCTTACAGATGTCCGGAGTAGTCTTGCAACTGACCCAAAGACTCCCCTCTAAGGGTGGGGGATACCTAGGGTAGGTGAAGTTGAATGTGCTGCCTTCTAAGACCTTCCTTCTAAGGGAAGGTGGGGGAGACCCAGGGTAGGTGGAGGTGAGCCGTGCGGGCAGGATCTTTCTTCTAAGGGAGGACGAAGTGTGCTTTGCTAGACTCTACCCTTGAGTCTCAGCTTGGCCGACCGAGATGGGAGCAAGTCACTTCTATCCTATGATTCTGGGTGTCCTCATCTGTCATGGAAGCTTTGGTTCGATGAGCTTAAAGTCACTCCAGTTGCAAAGCTGTGTGACTTGTAGATACATGCCAGTGTGAATGACTCACTTCACTTTAACAAGTTGCACAGATAGCCAGGCTTCTCCCTTAGATCAGTCAGGAGGCCCCAGAAGACTTTGTCACAGACAAAGAGGTGATTAAAAGGAGTCACTGACGGGATTCTTTGGAGATCGGTGGGCAGGGCCCAAAGGGAAGTGAGAATAGCACTCCCCAGATCATGGGCAAGGGATGCCTGGGGAGGGGCTGCTAACGTGGACAGGCATGACTAAGAGAGGAGGGAGGACAGCTCCTCTCCCTCCTCCACCTTCTATCTGCTGCCAGCAATGAATCCAACCAGCAGCCCTAGGCCAGGCCAGCCTCCCAGAGTCAGAGCCAGGAAGAAGCCAGGCACCTGGTGAAGCCACTAGTCCCCATCAACACCAAGGGTGCAGTAAGAATTTTGATGGAAATATTTAAAAACTCATTCAACAACTTCCTATCTCCCCAACCAGCCTCTACATATGATTCCACCTTTTCCAACTACTGAGCGGTCATCAGGGGTGTCACAGGGGTGGGGCTGCCTGCTCTGCCCAGGGCCCGGGGTCCGAGACCCTCCAACCTTTGGAGGTCTGGGGTCCCCTCTCCCCTCCCTGGCAGCAACTGTCTTCTCTGCTGTCAAATTATCACTTCTATCCTCCCACAAAACATGAGAATTTAAGATGGGATTTTGGTGGGGACACAGCTAAATCATATCAAAGGGGGAACCTGGAGCTCCCTCATGGGGCTCTGGCATGAGCTTGGGTGACACAAGTTTATAAGACCCCATCTGCTTCAGGTTTAATTACATACCCCAAGATTCCCAGGTTGTAGTCCTAACCCAGGACCTCAGAATGTGTCTGTATGTGGAGATAGGCCTTTTAAAGAGGTGATGAAGGTAATGAAGTCATTAGGACTGATGCCCTTGTAAGAAGAGATCAGGACACAGACATCTATAGAGTGACAACCACACGAGGACACAAGAGAAGATGCCATCTGAAAGTCAAGGAGAGAGGCCTTAGGAGGAGCCAGCCCTGAACTCACCTTGACCTTAGACCTCCAGACTACAGAACTGTGGGAAATACACCTCTGTTTTTTCACAAAACTGCCTGTGGCAGCCCAACCAGAGCCATGTGCCATCTTTGGTTCTCAGAAATTCCACTTGTTTTTATGCTCCTGGATTTTAGGAGGCCCCTGGATGACCAGTATGTGGCTAAAGTTAGAGAAGGAATTACTGGTGTAAGAGAGCCCCATACATCTCTGAGCGGACACCGTACAGCCCATGAGATATTGGGTGTAATATCACCTTCTCTTCCCTAGGATATTAAGAACTATATCACAGGAGGGGCGTACAGCCGCAGCCCCTGCGTTACTGGGAGCAATAGCATCTTTTCCCCCTCTCAATATAAGGAACAATATCCCAGAGTGGGTGTACATCCCCTGTGATATTGGGCTTAATGTCATCGTCTCCCAATGCGGATATTGAGCATAGTGTCACAGGGGGGTGTATACCTTCTTTGCTATCGGGAATAATATCCTCTCCCCTCAGGATTGTAGGCAAAATATCGAAGGGATTTTACAACTCGTGTGATATGGGCAGTAATATCATCTTCTCCCCACCTAGATGTTAGGAACTCTATCACAGGCGGCCGTACACTTCTTGTTATATTGGGAGTCATATCATCCTCTCCCATCATCGATATTAAGAACAATATTACAAAGGAGGTGTACACTCCCTGCCATATTGAGAGTAATATGCTCTCCCCTTCGGAATATTAGGAACAATATCGCAAGAGGTGTGTACAACCCCTGAGATATTGGGAGTAATATCATCCTCTCCCCCTGCATATAGAAAACAATATTACAGGAGGATGTACACCCCCCTCCTGTATTGGGAGTGGTATCATCCTCTCCCACCCAGGATATAAGGAACAAGACGACCGAACGGATGTACACCCACTGCCATAGTTTCAATAATGACATCCTCTACCCCCTGGCTGTTAGGAATAACATCATAGAGGGGTGTACACTTTCTTTGATATCGGGAGTAATATCCTCTCCCCGCCGGATATCAGGAACAAGTCTATTAATTATTAATATTAATAAATATGAGAAAAATTAAGAGTAATCATCGATATTAATAATTACAATAAAGATAGTAAAATACTAAAAATGTTAACGATTAGCATTAATAATCAATAGTAATATCACTATTAATATAATATCAGCAATTAATGTTGCTTAAATCAATACTAAGTGATGCTGGTAATAAAATAACAATATTAATTTTAAGTATGCATAATCATATATTTAAAATAATTATCCATAATAACAGTATCCTATTAATATCATTGATAATTGTTAATATCGATCATGGATGTTTAATAATTGATCATATTATTACTCCTAATACCGCAGGGGGTGTACACCTACCTGTGATGTTGTTCCTAATATCCAGGGATACAGAGCATGGGATGTTGTTCCTAATTATCAAAGGGGGGAGAGCGTAATATTACTCCCAATATGGCAGGGTGTGTACATTCCCCCCAAGGGATTGTTCTTGCCATTCAAAACGAGAGAGGATGACATGACTCCAGATATCAAAGAAAGTGCAAACCCACGTGTGATATTCTTTCTAATATGCAGAAAGGAAGAAGAGGATAGTAATCCTCATACGGCAGGAGGGGTACACTCACTCTGATATTTTTTTTTTTTTTTTTTTTTTTTGAGATGGAGTCTCGCTCTGTCGCCCAGGCTGGAGTGCAGTGGCCGCATCTCAGCTCACTGCAAGCTCCGCCTCCCGGGTCTATGCCATTCTCCTGCCTCAGCCTCCCGAGTAGCTGGGACTACAGGCGCCCGCCACCTCACCCGGCTAGTTTTTTGTATTTTTTAGTAGAGACGGGGTTTCACCGTATTTAGCCAGGCTGGTCTCGATCTCCTGACCTTGTGATCTGCCCGTCTCGGCCTCCCAAAGTGCTGGGATTACAGGCTTGAGCCACCGCGCCCGGCCTCACTCTGATATTTTTCCAAACATGCAAGGGGGAAAGAGGATAATTGCATTCCCAATATCGCACCAAGGGTTGCACACCCCATGTGAGATGGTCCTTCATAATGTTTCTAGGCGGGAGGGATGATATTACATATATGGCAGAAAGTATACACCCCCCAGGGATACTGTTCCCATGATCCTGGAGGGAAGGGGATGATATTACTTTAAATATTACAGAAGGTGTACACGCCCCCAGTGATATTGTTTCTAATTTTTATGTGGCAGAGGAGGATATGACACCCAATAATGCAAGGAGTAGAAGCAATCCTGGGATATTCTTCTTAACATTCAGGGAGGAAGAGGATGATATTTCTCCCAATACAGACGGGTGTACACCCTCTGATAGTGTACACACTGAGGGTATACACCCATCTGTGAAAGAGTTCATAATTTCCAGAGGGGGAGATGATATTACTCACAATATCATAAACAGGCTGTGAGTCCACCATGGCCCCTAATAGCCAGCGGAAGGAGTAGGGGTGGCTATTAGTCCCCACCTTGTGGGGGGTGTCTCACTAGCTCCTCAACTCTGCCAAGCCTCCACCCGTCGAGTCTGGCCTGGATTCTCACACGCCTGCACAGCCTTCATCTGGTTCATAACTCAGCTCACAAAGGTCCCAGTACCGCGGCAAGGATGGCGGTGGTCACAACTGTGGCCATTTATCCTCTCTGCATCTAGCTCCTCTCCCTGAGGCAACAGCACCTCTGAAGTCACAGTCCGGCCTCCCAACTCTCCACTCCCGGGCTTCTTGGCGTGTTGCTCTGCTGCACACACCTCAGCAAATACTGCTGATGAGCCAGAATCACCCAGAAATCTCTTAACCTTGATTCTGACTACTTTTGTAATTTGTAATATTTGTACTTCTGGTGTGATTCGAGGAACAACACATTTTAAAATTAGAGAAGATGTGGTTTTTATTCTCCTTTCTACTTGCAACCTTGAAAATTCAAGTAGCAGGAAGGGTTTGTTGAAAGTAACTTCCACCAAATAGAACCTATTACAAATGTACTACAGAGTGTCAAATAACCACATAGATGTAAAATAGAGATGCAGACACAGATATAGAATCCAATGGTTAAACCAAATTGAGAAATGCTTGCCAGTTTGATAGGACTTCTAAAACTTGACAAAAATGTTGGCTGAGGGATACAAGATGTTATGAGATGAGTGAGATGCTTGGCCTAGAACCACAGGCTCTCTCCTCTTTACAGCAGAAAATCCATAAGGAAGTCAAATCTGAAAGAATCAGGTACCATTGAATGGCATAATCAGTCATCCTTCCCATCCGGGGGCCAGCTGCGGTGACTGGTGGGCCAGTCATTCACCAACATCCATCATCCATCATCCATCCTCTGGGGCATGGCTACACCTCACTCCCAGGCTCCCTGTCATTATGCAGATTAGGTAAATCATGGCCACTCTCACCTTAAGCGTCCCCCCGCCACCGTGGCAATCACCCAGTCCCAACCACAGCAAGGACAGCCGTGTTCTTGGGAACGCAGAGCAGGGGTCTGAAAGGAACTTGGATCCCTGAATACCTCATGGAGCAGTCACCAGCCTGGAACATCCTCCCTCATGAGTTTGCAAGAGAGAAAAACTCCTTGGTTCCTCAAGCTATAATACTGCAGAGTCTCAGATCACAGCATCCTTACCTACCCTCGTCAGGAATCGTTCATGCTCATCAAGACATGAGAACAAAACTGCAGTGGCACAGTCACACTCACCCAGAACGCAGACCACCTGCTACTCACATTCATCGTATTAACACCAAAAAGCCGCCGTGGTGGATACCCTGGATGTGGACACTCGGCGGCTTTTTGCTGGAGATGCGCTTTGTGCATTTATCACACGACCATCTTGGCGTCAGGAGGGGCTGCGCAGATGGCAGCTGTACACGTCACAGGGAGTCTCACTCACTGGACTCTCAGCCAGCTCCCACTATCAGTGCCCGCAGAGTCCTCTCCTCCGGGAGCACGTGCTTGGACGCCACAGTGACCTGTGGATCCACACAACAGCACTGTGTGCCCCAGAAGCTTAGAAAGTACCACTGCATCAATGCCTCCACAGGTGAGGCCAGGAGCAGAAGCCAACCTCAAACAGTTACGGTCCTCCGTGGGGCTGGTGTCCAGGCAGGAAGGTGGCTCAGTGGCTCTCCTCTCACTGTGGAACTTCCTAGGTCCCCACATGGACAGAACCGAAATAACACGCAACAAACAACAGGAACGAGAACACGACCAGCAGCTTCTGAGATGAGCAAGCTAGGCTGATCATGAGACACCTGATAGGGACGGTGCCAGAGCCCCTCCCAGTGCCCTGTGAGGACAGCGCTGCCAGCATCTCCCTAAAACCAGCCCAAGTCGAGTTAGACTCGAGGCTTCCTAGGAGTGGGCAGATCCATTCAATCTCACAGTCTGAACCTTCTAGGCCGTGTGTTATGGCCCTCATCTCACATATGGGAACGCGGACACTGCACCATAGACCCGGCCCCAAGCCCTGGTTTCTTCTTCGACACCACACACCAGTACAGTGAGCACTTAGGATCTGGGCATTCACAGAAAATACTGCTTAACTAAAACTTCTGATTTAGAACATGTTTAATTCCTACTCACAGAGCTGAAAGTGTTCTGTCCTAGGAGGCGGCAGTTGTAATTAAGCATGAGAGAAGAAGGGACCAGAGTGGTGCCAAGTATTAAATATGCCTCTAAATCTATTTACCAGGTCGCCATGCTATTGTCACCTGCTTCGTTTTCTGTCCTTAAAAGACTTAATAGTTACTTTTCAAAATAGACAACCTGTTTTACTGATGCTTAGCTATAAAGTAGAGAGCTACGTATCAAAAAGGGAGATATGGGAAAACAGAAAATGTCCACAAGCGATCGGGTGGGAGGGCAGCTGCAGCAGCACCTGGCTCTGTTGCGTTGTGAGCCAGCCACATGGGCTGGACAGCTCACTTAGCCACTGAAATTATGTCATCTAAGATTTTGTTGCAGTTACTTTGATAAATTCTCCTTCCTGCTATGAAGAGTAAGGTTTGGTTTTTTTTTTTTTTTTTTTTTTTTTTTGAGTCGGAGTCTCCTGCGTCACCCAGGCCGGAGTGCAGTATTACAATCACGGCTCATTGCAGCCTTGACCTTCTGGCTCAAGCAATCCTCCCACCTCAGCCTTCCAAGCAGCTCGTACCCACAGGCGAGTTTGATTTCTTTGCTAACGAATTCCTAATTCACCTCGCAGCGGGCCTGTCAGCGCCATATGCTTAGACGTCCATCTTGCCGACCGGCCTTGTGGTCTCTAAGGTGGATGCACTCCGGTTGCCCGGGCTCTGCACGCGATGTTGAGTCTCCAAGTCTGCCGTTGTATAAGGGACTGACAGCCCAGAGTGTCTCGACGTGCCACCGTGAGCTGGGCTTTATTCCACAGGGCGACTCTGCTTCCCGTGACGAGATGTAGCATGTGAGCACAGATCAAAGGGTATCAGCAACTAACCCATTCCCCAGGTACCAAGCAGAGGACCAAGAGTTTAGTTCCTTACTTATTTGCTGCGGGCTTGATTCAAAAGAGCTTTCTGGGATCCTAGGGACAAACATCTCTAACTGGTAAGAATTCTGGCTTTAGTAATGGAAGAACCACCTAAGGCCCATTTTGTAACTGCTGTTCTAATCAGAACTTGAGGCCAAAGTGAAAAATAAAAGGGGTGCCAAGATCGTGACACCCCAGTTTGCACAAGGCCAACCAGACTGCTTGAGGGGATGAAAGGAGTAGGATTTTTAAACTGCTGAGTTTTGAAAACATGGCTGTAGGCTGGGCACACTGGCTCACGTCTATAAGCCCAGCACTTTGGGAAGCCGAGGTGGGAGGATTGCTTGAGACTAGGAGTTCAAGACTGACTTGAGTAACACAGCAATAACCTATCTCTTTAAAAAGAAAAAAAAAAAAAGGTTATTAAAATAGTAACAAAAAGGTTAATACAATAAATTACTATATCAACATGGCACCCCCCCGCTGTCAGACGAGGTACAATCTCTATGTCTACGATGAGGTCCGGAGAGAAATGTAACCAGCATCATAGGGAAGGTCGACCCCAAAGCCCCACAGCACTACTCCTGTACAGTTTGTTAACCAGCATGAAGTCTCCTCCACAATCAGAAGCCTGCTTTAGAGGAAAGCTGCCCATGGGACCTGGGTGGACTCCAGACGCCGGCCGAACAGAGAGCCCCAACCTGGGGCCCTGCCAGCAGCCTCGACTGGACAGAATGGCCTCATGAGTGTCCTTTCCCATCACAAGCTACAGACCCTGAGCTAGTCCTGGCTGTGACCGAGGCTGCGCATAAACGTATGCGCCCAACAGCTCACCTTTGTACATGACACGCCCAGTCCACCTCATTTCAAATGTTACGCTCGCCCCAAGGCGAACATGGATGTTACAGGTTAACTCACTGCATGTGTGCTAGACTTTCCCTGTAAGTGTTCAGACATTGCACGAACCGGATGAACAAACCCCACTTTCCCTGTAAACGTTCAGACATTCCTTGAGCCCGATGAACACACACAGCCAACAAACCCCGGAACGTGTAATGCCGCGGCCTCCTCCCCTCCTGAGGGGCACGTGCTTACAGCTCACCCGAGACCACATTTCCCAAAGCACAGAGTGTTACTCTGAAAATAAAACCTCCTTTTCCCTTCCTCTGTACATCTCGTGGTCGTGTTAACAACTATTGCTACAAATGCAGAGAAACGGGGTATCATCCGTGCTGGTCACTGAATTCCTAGCACCAAAGTTTCAGGGCCCCCCAGTCTGAAGGAAGCTTCTATCGACCTAAAGCCAACTCTGGAGACAAAGGCCGAGCTGGGGAAAGGCTGTGTCACCCGCAAATCCACACCACGGGGCCCTCTGCAGTTGTGTGTAAGGAACTCTTGGCCTGTCCTGGGGTTTGGGGAGATAAGGATGCAAGCAGATATCGTACGCTCTGCCACAGGACCGTGAAGTCTGCGGAACCTCAGAGGAACACGGAGACAAATGGCTGCATGAGTCCCACAGGCCGAGCCTCGATGGGCGCCCGTGTCAAGAACACAGACACGCCGGGAGGGACAGCCGATGCAGGCAACGCCTGCAACCCCAGCACGCGGCAGCGTACGAGTGTGGGGGTCTCTGACCAGGCTCCACCACAACTGCCATATTCTGTGGCAAAATTTAAAAAATAGGTTTTAACTAGTTATAACTCTAACTTGTTTTACACATAAACAGAACACAGGGTACCAACAGGCTCCAAAATACTTTGCCTAGAACCAAGTCTAGAATGCAGATGGCTGTCGCTCCGAGTCTGACGAGTCCCCTTGTAGTGTCATAAATCCTAGATCTAGGTGACTAAGTGCTCTTCCTAAACCAGATGGCACCCTGAGGCTCTGAGGAGACCCTCTGTCCCCAGGCCAGTCCATCAGCCCCGGCAGAAGCTTCTAGAGTAAGAGCCTGTGGATTTGTATTGGAGGGATGTAAACCAGGCAAAGTCACAGGGACTCATCCTGGAAGCCCATCCGTTTACCCACTCATGCCCTGGAGAGCCCTACCCCCAGCTCCACATCCGCAGTCACACTGAACCACAAGAACTGGCTTCTAGGCCCTCAAGCCACTCCCTCTCACCCCCGGACAGAAACTTCTCAAACTGTGAAGCCCAGAGTAGCCTTAACAGGTGGTCCCAGCAGAACTGGCCTCTGCATGAATTGATTTTTTGTGTGTGGGGTGGTGGTTCTTGTTCTGTCACTCAGGCACAGTGCACCATAAACACAGTGGTGCTATCATGGTTCACTGCAGCCTCAACCTGCCAGGCTTGGGTGATCCTCTAGCCTCAGCTTCCCAAGTAGCTGGGACCACAGGTGCACTTCACCACTCCTATTCAATTTTTTGTAGAGTCAGGGTGTTGCTATGTTGCCCAGGCTGGTCTCGAATTCCTGGGCTCAAAAGTGAACTGCCCACCTCAGCCTCCCAAGGTGCTGGGATGACAGGTGTGAGCCACTATGCCCAGCCTAGAATTGGTTTTTCTTAAACCTGAGTTTGACACATGAACCCCACTCACATAGATATCAGCAACTCTCACACCTCGAGGGTTTTTCTGAAACCCGATTCTGTCCGTTCCAGGTCAGTATCTAAGAAAGGGTCAGAACTGACCCTCCCTAAGTGAAGCCTAAGGGCAAATGCAGCAGCATCTGGTAATGAGGGGCGCGCCTTCGTGCCCATTCTGTAGTGTTTCCTGTTAGCTATTTTACCTTAAGCTAAAAATGGTTCCCCTTTACCCGGGACACGGTGACACAGACAACAAAACACATGAGATTCAATGTGATCCCACGCCCATCACTGCTGACCTCAAATTCTTTATTTTTTCATTTTGCTTCTAGAGTTTGTACTCTCTCCCGGGGTTCCAGGCCTGTGGATTCAACCAACCATAGATCAAGAACGTTTTTAATGTGTTTGTACTAAACATTCAGATTTTATTATTCATTAAACAACTACTCGCATGGCATGTCCATGGTATAGCTGTTACAAGCAACCCTGACATGACTGTCTGCAGGAGGACGTGCGTATGCCATATGCAAATACCATGCCATTTTATAGCAGGGATCTGAGTGCCCACAGACCTTGGATTCCATAGGCAGTCCTGCTGCCCACCCCCATGGGCACTGTGGAATGGCTATAATAGAAAATATGGAGGTTTAAACAGTTATGTACTAAATCTAATCTTTTGTTAAGAAATTACTGTGTATCACTTGTATGATTTGGAAGTCCTTCCTGGCCCAGAGACTTGACATGTTCTTATCTTTTTGTCCACTGATCTAGTCATTCCAGTAAGTTTATTGAACACAAATCAATTTTACAATTAAATTCTTACAGGAATCACGCTCAATCTGTAAGCTGCTTTGGTTTTTAAAGTGAAATAACCAATAGTTTTGCAAACCAGCTATATCATAGAATAACAGGATAAAGCAGCCCCATGACATGCAAAAACATGGGGTTTCAAAGCTAACCAGTATAAAACACGTTACAAACCTCCAAATATGAAAACGTTTTACACCACAACAGATATTCCAGAAGAAAACAAGATGTTCAAAAAAGGCCTTTGCAGAAAAGCACTTTCCCCTTCATTTTTCACATGATTTCCAGAAGCTGGTGTTTGGCTATGACCATGAACCAGAAGTAGCATCTGCTGCAACTACTGCCACCGTAACACAGAATATTAAGGCAAAAAAAAAAAAAAAAGAAAAAAAAGACACAGCATATTTCCTATTGATGAGAACAGGTAAAGTGTTATAAAATGAGTGTGTTCTAAAGTCAACAATGTTCAAATTCTAGGTCTCCTGCAGACACTAGACGGTAACCTCCAAAGCTTATGTACTTGGTAACGTTCAAGGAGACCAAGTTCAGAGCTGTCACAATGCAGCACTATCCTCACGCGATTATCTCAGGCAGGTTTGAGGGCAAGTGCCCCCGTCACAGCGGCAAAGCTGCCCAGCCCAGCACTTCCTGAGATCACAGACCTCCGCCCTCCCATGTCTTCAATAGTTCCTTTACACTGGGAACCAGACAGCAAAACCTAAAACACTTCCTCAAATCTCAGGACAGTCTTTAGAGCTCTTTTCCTTGCCCCTTCTCTTACTGAAAAAGCCTGTTTTGTACACAATCTGTAGTGCTTCCCAGAGCTGGGGCGGAAAGAGAACTAGTGTTTGGTAGATCGAGTTTCAAGCATGGGGAGACCAAGAAGTTCTGGAAATGGATGGCCGTGATCGCGGCACGACAGTGTGAACACACTTAATGCCACCAAACCATACAATTAAAAATAGAGTGCTATGTAATTTTACCACAATCAAAAGACTAACTGAGAAAACTCATCTATAATTACTGTCATTTCCAACATCTTGCATCCTGTAAGTTGCATTTGCTTTTGGAAATCTTCCGAGCAATCATGAAAGACTAATACCATGTCATCTCTGAAACTCAAAGTCGTTCAAGGGTTTTGATGGTAGGAAAGTAGCTGGAAAGCAAAGCATCCATTAGACACGGCAGCCGTGGTAGGACAAACACATGGTAGGAAGGTGGTGGTCATGCTACACACAGATGGGAAGGCTGTGGGGAGCCACAACACCTGAAGCTCGGGAGGCACCTGGGCAGGAGCCGAGAATATACCAAACATGTTCGATCACGCAACATTCACGGACCCTGAGTCCAGCCACCGCCGCTGACATCCACTGTGGCCGGGGTGTCCTCTGCCAGAGATATACACCCTGCCGAGGACAGTGTACAGACTAGATGTCAAAGCACAGATATGCTCAGGTCCAGCTGTTCAGATAGAAGCAAACACATTTCCCAGACCGCAGCAGCATCACTCTCCACCTGACTGCACCCCGGTCCCATTTATTCTCGAACCCATCTCTCCCGGACCCGACAGCATGACTCTCCACCTCACTGTACCCCCTTTTATTCTCGAACCCATCTCTCCCGGACCCCACAGCTTGACTCTTCACCTGACTACACCCCGTCCCGTGCATCCCCGCACCTGTGTCTCGGCCCTCACTCACTGCCTCACTTCCTCATTGGGTCAGGAACCAACAATCCACTGTGTGCCTGGTGCACTGAGCCTTATCAGGGGCCTCTGGGACGCATGCCGGGACACGCAACTGGGAACTCCCAGTGCACACGTTGCTCTCCTGCAAGACGCTTGGCTTTTATCTGCGGGAGCCGACACCCACCCCTACAACTGACTGCACGCTTAGAAAAGTCACAGAAGGCCCCTCACCAACCCAGCAGCACCGAAGCCACATCCCACTTGTCTGCTGGCTCCTGAGCCTCCCACTCTGTGATTACTTGCTCCTTCGGTTCCCTGCCTTGAATCCACTGGTTCCTCTCCACACGGGCCTCTTTCCTGTCACCTTCCTGTCAGCAAGCACATTTCCTGTCATTTTCCTGTCAGCAAGCACATGTGTCCAGCCTGACCTTGCTGATGTGCTCCAGCTGGCCCTGGACTCGAACCGCGCTGCTGCGGCTTTCCATCAGTGTGGCATCTGCGAGTTACCTCCTGGGAAATGCCAGGTGATGGTAACATCAACTAAGAGGCATCGCTGAGAAGCAGAACGCATAGGTGCGGTGCCCAGAACGTCACGTCCTTGAACAGATGCTCCATGTCTACTCTCCTGGCAGAGCTTCGTTGTAGGAAGGCGGCCATTCCCCCAGTGCTGCTACTTCCAACACCGGGGAAAGCAAGCTTCAGAAACGAACGATGTCAAAGAGGCAGGACCCACCAGCAGGGCTGCCGGCAGCCGGATGACCACAGCCCCAGCGTTCCCCAGCCACCATTGCTGACAGCCCAGGCTCCAGAAACGCACGGCTTCAACCTTTGGAATAAAAACCCTCCCAAGCCAACTATTATTTTCAACAATGGGATTGGAGAGTGCGGTGTTCTAACCCTGCCTCTCTCGACAGCACAGATCATCAGATCCCAGTTCTTATAGGATTGGGGAGTGGGTGGGGGGGTTCTAACCCTGCCCCCCCCTTCATAGAAAATAACTGGGGTCTGATGATCTGTGCTAGGTCAGCACTTTGCTTCCGCCACATGCAGTCCTCATCAGCACCAGGAAAAGTCAGAAGCGTTGAGTGATGACACCAATACCAACACATGCGGTTCTGGCGGCTCCGGTAACTGGCTGCACAGATACAACCCGACAGTGGTGAGATCCACGGACATCACCAGTTTTCCCAAGGATTGTGTTCCTGAATCTTCTGCGTTCGGAATAACGGTCTTCTTTGCCAGGCCTGAGCCATGCTTCCCTCTCACCTGTCCTCTGCCTTCACCAGCTTCGTGCGCGTTTCCAAGCAAGTGTTTGTGCAGGTGCTATCACTTATTTCCACAGTGAGAATATACACAGACACCACACAGAAACGGGCAACCCCGTTAGGAGCTGTGCAGGGACATCTAACTCATCAGATGTGCCAAATTCCTGTTGCCATGGAAATTTAACTAAACTAACGTTGCTATGACCTCATCTCTTACTGCACCACTAAAGATCATCCGGGTAAGAGGAATGTGCCTCTGCATAGCATTCAGCTCATGTTTACATGTCGGTTTTTCCTAAATATGGTTATGTGAGATAGAAATCAGTAAGATGGGGTGTAACATCTAGTATAGGATCATTGTGTCACCTAGGCTCAAACACTTCAAGATCCTCAGAAAATGAAGTTTAACTCTGGGGACGTGAGTTACATAGTAACTTGTTTTGGATACTGTCTCTTTCGCCATCTAAATGTCAACACCAAAGAAGTTCTTGAGTTCCTTTTGAAATTGAAAGGAATTTACAAACCATAAAAGCCCCAATATTAAAGGATACAATTCAGTCTGTTTAGCGTATTCTCAAAGCTGCACATCAACCACTAGTATGTAATTCTGGGACTTTTTCACCACGGACCAAAGAAACCTTGAACCCATTAAGAGTCAGCACCTGCTCCTTCCTTCCGCCAGCCCCTGGCAATCGCCAGCCAACTTCCATTTCTCTGGATTTGCCCATTCTGGACACCTGTTGTGAGGAGAATCGTACAGTGCGTGACCTTTGGCGTGACCTTCGGTGCTGGCATCTTTCACGTCCAAGGTGAGTGGAATTCTCACAATGAGTGACCTGTTGACACCTGGACTGTTTCTACTACTACGAATGCTGATGCTATGAAGATTCTTGCATAAGATTTTTTTTGTAAAAGTGTTTTCAGTTTTCTTGGGCATATGACTAGGAGTGAAATTGCTGGGTCGTCCGGTGATTTCATATTTAACTTTTCTGAGGAACTGCCAGACTTTTCCAAATCAACTGTACCATTTTACTTCCCCTCCCACTAGCAATATGTCAAGACTTCAGTTTTCCCAAATTCACCATGTCACTGTCCAATACTGGGGTTTTACCCCTCCCGGTGGTTGTGAAGTGGTATCTCACAGTGGTTTTGATTTTCATTTCTAAGATGATGAATTCTGGTAACCATCTCATGTGCTTTTTAAGGCATTTATATGTCTTTGGAGAATGTCTATTCAAATCCTTTGTCCATTTTTAAATTGGTTATTAAAAGTTTTTAAATATATTCTTGATATCAGGCTCTCATTGTGACAATGTATCCTGTTCTGTGGGTTATCTTTTAACTTTAATAGTATCCTCTGAAATGAACATTTTAATTTTGATACTGTCTTTTTCCCTTCAGTTGCTTGTTACAGCTTTAGACGTCTCAGCCAAGGAAACATTGCCTAATCCAACGTAACCGTTTCTCCAGAATTCTCCTCTAAAGGTGTCATGAGCTGAACTGTCCCCCGCCCCCTCTCCAAGATTCCCATGTTAAAGTCACAACCCCAGAAACTCAAAATGTCACTGTATTTAGATACAGGGCCTTTAACTCGGCAATTTAGGTCCCATGAGATCTTAAGAGTGGGCCCTGATCCAGTATGACTGGTGTTCTTTTAAGAGAATTTAGACACAGTCCTCAGTGCTGCACGCACATAAAAGAAACCTGTGAGGACACAGAGAGGACGCCATCTACACAGCATGGAGTGAGGCCCCAGAGAATCCAACCCTGCCCGCACCTTGATCCCAGGCTTCCAGTCTCCAGGAAAAAGGAAATAAGATGTTGTTGTTTAAGCCGCAGGGTCTGTGGTGTCCGTTATGGTACCCAGCAGACTGACAGAATGGGTCTCACAGTCGGCTCCTTATGCTGGATCCATGTTGAGCTTTGCCTGTAGGGTGAGGAAGGGTCCAGTCCATCCTTTTCCATGTGGATACCCCAGTTGTCCCAGCACCATTGAGTTGTGAAAGGAAAAAAGAAAAGCAACCCTTACCGTCCTTTCTCCACCAACAGATTAGAAGATACACTGAAGAATCGTGGACAATTTTGTCGGTTTAAGCCAGTGGTTTTCAAACTTTTAAGTCTCAGGAACCCTTGGCACTTTATTAAAGAGCACAGAAAAGCTTTCTCATCAGGCCGGGAGTGGTGGCTGCTCATGCCTGTAATCCCAGCACTTTGGGAGGCAGAGGCAGGTGGATCACTTGAGGTCAGGAGTTCAAGACCAGCCTGGCCAATGGTGAAACCCCATCTCTACTAAAATCCAAAAATTAGCCTGCACGGTGCTGAACACCTGTAAGTACCAGCTACTAGGGAGGCTGAGGCACAAGAATCACTTGAACTCAGGAGGCAGAGGTTAAAGTGAGCTGAGGTCACACCACTGCACTCCAGCCTGGGTGGCAGAGCAAAACTCCGTCTCAAAAAAAAAAAAAAAAAAAGTAACAATTTAGTTCATTTTATAAGGATAAAGTCATTACATCTTAACACAGTCTTAAAGAAGAAACCACTTTCGAAAATAAGCAGCAGCATGACAACAGTTTGTGCTGCTGTGAAAACACCTAACATCTCTGCACCTCAGACAGCAGGGTTCTCATGCCTGCATCTGCATTCAGTGGGCTGCAGAGCCGTGGCTGAAGTTTATGAAGAAAGTCCGACCCCATGCTGATATACAATTAGGAAGCAGTATTTTCACTGTGTTTTCAGATCACTTTAGGAATTCTCTGCTGCCAAATATAACAAGTGGCACTTCCGTACAGGCTGTCTGCAACACAGTCTGTGCTCTGGTCGTTGGACCTTTCTGCCCCAATTCCTTCTAAGTCGACTGGTCCGTCCTGCAACTGAATGGCTTTTACCAGCACACGATTTTGTAATCACATATTGGTTAGATAACACTGATTCAGAGTTATGAGCAGCTTCCACATTTCGTTATATGTAAAAACAAAAAAACAAAAAAACAAACAAACAAAAACCCGCATCAATATCATCATTAATCACATGAGAAACTGGTAGACACAAGATTTTTATATTTTAATATTCGCTGGAAAGCTCAAATGTCTATCATTGGGAATAATGTAAGGTACTTTCCTTGAAAGTCATTTTGTTCATTTTTCAGGCCACACCTGCAAATACCTCCATCTGAAGTGACATCTTTTGTAAGTCATTCTTTCTATAAAGGCGGCCGTTAGTGGAAGAAGTGGTTCTGCAGGTTCATAGTTCAGAGGCACCAGTGCTCTCCCAAGATAACCATAAAATCCGCAGAAGACGCACCTGTGCACACTTCCTGTTTCTCACTCAGAACATTCCAGAAGGAACCCTGAATCCCAATGCCACAGCGGGACTGAAGTTTGCTCTCACCCACACAATAAACCCAGGGAGTTCCCCCAGTCCCCACCCCGAGGCCCCAGCCTTGGTCCTCTGTCTGGTCTAGGAGGGCTCCTGCAGCTCCAGCCTAACAGGGAACAGAAGGCACCCACATGTCAGAAAGCCCTCCCAAGGCCTGGCGAGCACTTTTGTTTATGTGCCAGTCAAGTCCGTTTGACAATTCTACAGCCAGCTGTATGGCAGGCAGCGAGGTCCCCAGCAAATACTCAAGGCTCACGTTATGGAGGAGGAAGCCAGGCAGATAGTGAGGTACCCAGCAGGGTTCACGTTACCGAATAGGAAAGGAGGGTGGAGACAAGCGGGCTGGACCAGTCTGTCATAACCTTTAGCATTTACAAGTCTTGCTGAAGATTATCCGATTTGATCTTAATAGCTCACAAGATAGGCAGAGGCATGACTGTTTTCACTTCATAAAAAGAGATCCCGAGAACTGATGATGAGCACGTGATAGGCTCCCAGAAATCATCCTCAGATCATCTCTCAGTTGTATACATGTGACAGTATCTCAGTCACGTCCCCTCTCTGCAGGGGAATTTTACTGCCGACCTGCTGTTCCTTCGAACCCCTGCCCTCTCCCGCATTTCCGCCATGCCCACCATCCATGGGGAGTCTGCACCACCCCACCCCCACTGCTGCTGATGGCTTGGGTCACCCTGATCTTTCAGTTCCACCGGCAGGGACCTGTTCTTCCTTCAAAGGCAGCTCAAACTCACTCATTGTGTGAAACCTTTTCCAGCCATCACAACTGTCATGTGTAAAATCAGTCTATGGAATGCTTCATTTAGGAGGAGCTTATGTTGCCTCATTGGCTGTGAGCAGGGCCAAATTCTGAGCAAACCCGGTGGTCCCCTCTCCCCATCTCTGCTCCAGTGCACTTAAAACAAGGATTCCTGGAAGCACCTTTTGAGTCCAATTCATGCATGAGTCTGCCCCACACCCTACAGAAAAGCCCTGGTGGTCGGCGGTCAGGGCTCGGGGCCCCCAGGTGGGTAAGGAGAGCTTAGCGCCCTCTCTGGACTTGTCGCTCAGAGACCCGTGGCTGGAAGGGAAGAAACTTTCATCCTGTGAAACATCCAGGCCCCAAGACCCACTCAGGAGCAGAAAACGGGAAAGGAGTCTTCAACAGACCCACGGCAGGGTAGACAGCAGGAGTCTCAGAGGCTACCAGGGAGAGAGGGAGGCAGGCAGTGAGGCCAGAGGTGATGTGGCCGGGAGGGAGTTGATGTGACCAGAGGTGACGTGGTGGGGGGATGACACGGCGTGGTGTGGGGAGGAGATGTTGCCAGGGGCAACGTGGCCAGGGAAGGAGACACGGCTGGAAGGAAGTGACAAGAGGGGTCTCCAGGCCTCAGACTATGCCTCAATTATGGATGACATTTTAATTAAGATGTTTTATCTAACTTTAATGAAAAGTAACAATTTAGAACCATTGTGTACATTTAAAGCACGGTACAAATAGAGCCCATTTCTCAACCAAAGAACAGTGCATTGAAGGAAAAAGTAACAGCTCACAAAAAAAAAAAAAAAAAAAAAAACTGAGTAAAGAAAAAATTCATTTAAGATCAGAAATAAAAAGATTCTACAGCTCTTCTAGCCCAATTCCCACCCTAACGTGAATGGGGGGAAAAAGGAAGTAGATTCTAGTCAGTCAGAATTAAAGACAAAACCGATCCACTTTACTTTCTACTCGACAGAAAACAACAAGCTCATCAAGGAATCCCTACAAGCAGTAGCTTTAGTAGTTCCCAAAATGCAAAATTCACCTACAAATTAAATCCACTGCTAAGTGTGTATAGAGTAATTTTTTTCATTATTGCCTTCCTCATCCCCAGGGGCTTTTTTAGACCTTGTTTCCCCAATTGCCTCCAACACCCAGGAAATTTACACCCCACAAGTAAACCGTGTCTCGATTCATGCACAGCGTCCTTTGGAGCAGACAGTCCATTGCTCTAAGACGTTCTTGTCACCTAAGCCCGAGTACAGCCTGAGAACGCACAACACGCACTCACACAAACTCAGACAGTCAACAGGTGAGATACGGCACATGAGGAGGAAGACAAGATAAATGAGCTTCACCGACACCCCAGATCCGACAAGAAGTGACACACGCAGCCTGCTCGGGTGCAGGTGATTCCTAGAAAACAGCCAAGGGCAGAATTTGGAGAAGCAGCACCGCAGGCCAGGAGGGTCTGGGGGATTCAGAAGGGAGGGGTGCCCCGACCAGGTGCTGGGGCTTCAGAGGGGATTGGTGCCCCGATCACTTCCTGTGGGGTTCAGAGGGGAGGGGTACCCTGACCACGTGCTGGGACTTCAGACGAGAAGGTGCCCCGACCGGGTCGTGGGGGCGGCAGGACAAGCCCAGGGTTCCGTAGTCACTTTTCACTCCCTACTCCCGAATCTCGCCCTGAAGTTGCAGCCAGTCCAGGTATTCATTTACCCACAAATTTAAGTATCTGTGAGTAACACAAGTCACTAATCCACACAGATCTGAGTCCACAGATATCTCCCAGAGACGCCACCATCCCTTCTGGTAGAAGAGCAGCCCAGGGGCCCACGCTGCTAGGAAGGGAGACTGTCTCCAGCCTGACGCTGCAGAGTCCTCAACACAAAGTCTACCTTCTGGAACCGTGCCGTCTCCTACAGAAGCAACTAGGGGCATGTAGGGTTTTTTAAAATCTTTTTTTTTTTTTAAGACAGAGTCTCCCCTCTGTCACCCAGGCTGGAGTGCAGTGGCTCGATCTCGGCTTGCTGCAACCTCTGCCTCTCGAGTTCAGGTGATTCTTCTGCCTCTGTCTCCCGAGTAGCTGGGATTACATGTGCCTGTCACCACGCCCGACTAATTTTTTATATTTTTAAGTACAGATGGGATTTCACCTTGTTGGCCAGGCTGGTCTTCAACACCTGACTTCACATGATCCACCCGCCTCGACCTCCCAAACTGCTGGGAACACACGCATGAGCCACGGTGCCCAGCCCATATAGCTATTTAAATTTGATTAAAGTTAAATAAAATTAGAAGTTCTCATTTACACTTCAAGCATTCAGTTACCCACAGGCGGCCACTGACCAGAGGCTGGTAGAGATGTCACACTCCACACTGTAGAAGGATCTAGGGATGAAATGGCTCTAAGATCATCTCAACATCTTTATGTTGAAGCTACTGAAGTTTTACTCTGATTATTATAGACATCAGCATTCTGCCACTTAAAAATGTCAGTGCTATTGCAATGATCAGATCTGTGACTTCCCAGCAGCTCTTCTCTTCCTGGACAGATAACTGTAGAGCATCTGCACTCTGCCTCCACACTAAGGGATAGTAGAAGCCTCCGTGTAAAATCAGGGGGAGAAAAAAAATGAATCCCTAGTCCGCCTCTCCCCCTATGATTTTGTGAAACTCCTCTTAATATGCAGAATAACCGTCAGAGTTGCAATAAAGAAGCATCCCTTGACCAGGAAGCAGCAGGGAAGCAAGAGGAGGGAGATGTGAAGACCCTCCGTTCCCTCTGGGACCCCAGGCCCAGCCAGGACTGAGAAGGGCAGCACAGCCCGGCAGACCTGCACACCTGATGCGACCCATACACACGGCTTCCCTGGTCCTCGGTCCCCTGCTCTGCCCTCACTGGCCGCTGTGGCTCTGGGTAGAGGCAGCTCCCGGAGCCCCAACACCCACAGCCAGTCCCCTCCTTGCAGGTCTCAGCTGTGCTCTCACTGCCTCCCTGATGCTTCTCCTCATCATCCGCGTACCATGTCCACTCTACCCCACAGCCCTTGCTACCGTCCACCCCACCACGGAGCCTAGCACACAGCAGGTGCTCGAGACGACTCAACGGGCGGGCATACCAGGGTAGGGCTTGGAGTTCCAAGGGCCATGTCCTGCATACCACCACAAGTGCCCAGGAGGCTGTGGAAGGGGTCTAGGCTTCAAGTCTGCACTCAGCATCTCCCAGCCCGAGGCCAAGAACCTAGCAAGGCAGCGCAGCTGGAAGCAGGATCCCAAACCCCCTTTCCTGCTCTTCAAGAGGAAGGGGGCCTCGGGGCACAACCCCATGGGGGCCTTCCTCCTGCCAGGCTGCCTGTCACAGCAGGGAAACCCACTCCCGTGAGGAGAAAACCACCAAGTACCACAAGGAGCCACGTCCCCTGCAGCATCTCCTGAGACCAATCAGTGACAGCAGCAGCTGGGCCCCACGTAGCACGCATCGAGTCCGAACCCGCCACGCACACCACAATGCCGACCATCTTGAAGCTCAGTTTCGACTCGTCAGGGCCCTCTTCCAGGAGAGCTCGGTATGTCTACCTTCCCTGGGCTCACAGAAAGGAGCGAGACTCAACCCCGAGTGTGAACAGAATCAAGTTCCCACTAGCTGTGCAGACAATCTCCCTAGCCCTGGTCTGGAAAGGGGCCAAGCGCAAATAGCCATCTTTTGCCCGCACAGGTACGGAATTCAGCCAGCTCTCTCAATGGAGTTGTGACAGGTCACTCCAGGCTCCTCAGTGATCTGGGGTTCACTTCGGGACACTGCACATTTGAAACGTGGCTGTGGACTCCTCTAGGCTGCTCAGTGTCACGGCCCATTTCATTCAGACACTACAGGCCCCTGCCGTGGTGTCAGTACCCAGGACACCCCTGCCGGCATCCTCCGAGATGCTGCTGCAGCTGCTGTGATCTGAGAACAGCCATGCACAGGCATCAAAGGGAGCTCTTCTCAAGTGTCCTCCAAGAGCAGTGGCTACAGTTTTGGAAGACGTTGCACTGAATCCTGGGTGAGGCTGGCTTGGTCTGCAATCTAAGCCGGGTTGCTGGGGAGACACACTCTCTTGTAACTGACAGAGGCTGTTTGTGGCAGCCCTACCAAGACCGAGAATGGCAACTAATCTGAGATTTACTATCTATACTTTCTATTTGATGTTTAAAAGGAAAGCATCGTGAAGTTCCAGTAGCAAGGAATTTTCTATAATCTATCACATCAAGATATAGCAGAAATGTAGCTAAAATGTTCATAGGGTCTATGCAGAGAAAGAGACGAGTCTATTTCAGGAAAAGTGCTTGCTGGCTTTTCAGAAACATAGTGAAATCCCTGCCAAGTAAAAGGTTGTTTATACTTTTGCTTTGAAAACAGAGGGAAAGTTCTTCCTTATTATTTTAATACAGTAACTACATTTAAGTGTTCTGGTAGACTAAGTATTAAATATTCTAAAGGAAGTAATTCTGTTTGGTCTATTTCATTCTTTAAATGTAGCTTTCAAAAACTGACAAATACCTGGCCGGGTGCGGTGGCTCACGCCTGTAATCCCAGCACTTTGGGAGGCCGAGACTGGTGGATCACGAGGTCAGGAGATGGAGACCATCCTGGCTAACACGATCAAGCCCCGTCTCTACTAAAAACGAAAAAAATTAGCCTCGTGTGGCGGTGGACACCTGTGGTCCCAGCTACTCGAGAGGCTGAGGCAGGAGAATGGCGTGAACCTGGGAGGCGGAGCTTGCACTGAGCCGAGATCACACTACTGCACTCCAGCCTGGGCGACAGAGCAAGACTCCATCTCAGAAAAGAAAAAAAAAAAAAGTGGCAGACACCCCATGTCTACCCTGACTCCAGCCATCTCCAAGGAGTGGACAGAGTTTGGGAAAAGCTCACTGTGGAGGCCCAGAAGGTCAGGCCTGGCCTTTGCTCAGCAGATGAGCAAGAGGGTCAGCCACCCTAGGGAAGAAGCCCATGTTTGCTATGTTACTGATGATATCCACATAAATTTCTATTTTGCCTCCCACACAGAACTGGGATCTATGTTTGAGCAAGCGGCTCGTGCCAACAGTCCCTCCGTGCCATCATTTCCCTGACCTCCCCCAGAACAGCCAGGCCAGGCAGCATCCCCACACGGGCACTGGGGCCCAGGAAGATTCGGGTCCTGCCCCTCTTCTCTCTCGTCCCTGCAGCATCCTGGCTTGCTGTGGAAGCCCATCAGTGCTGGCTGAACCCACGTTCACTTGGGGCATTCAGGAGAAGCCTCTGTGCAGAAATCAGCTGGGAAGCAGGGCTGTGTGTGCTGGCAGGTCACTCGAATGGATTTGCAGAACTCAGTTTTCAACACAGGTGCCGCCACCAAGTCCCTGATGACCTTTGTGAGCCTAGAGCCACAGAGCCATTTGCGGCACTCTCACAATCTCTAACCACGCTGCACAGAGGCCCTGTTTATCCAAAGGACCATAAAATTTTCTGGGTAAACAAAGTTTGACATAATGAAATAAAGTGAAGTCACCACTTCTATTTTCCATTAATCCATTCATTCAGACAAGTATCTCTTGAGTATGTGCATCAAATACTGTGGAATTAGGATTTAGTCCATGCCTTCAAGAAACATACATCACAGAAGAAAAGGTATAGCTTGTAACTAACAGTGGTGAACAGGTAAGAAATACACATCGCAGAAGAAACGGTATAGCTGGTAACTGTAACAGCGGTGAACAGGCAAGAAATAAACATCATAGAAGGAAAGGTAGAGCTTGTAACTAACATCATAGAAGGAAAGGTGTAGCTTATAACTAACAGTGGTGAACAGGACAGAATCTCACAGGCTCATCGGGCGCCGCCGAGGAGGAAGCCATGATTCACATCCACCTGCAGTAGATAAATGTTTCCTGGATAAAGTAACTTTTCTAGAGCTATATCTGCTCCTTATTGTTTAATCTTGCTCGATAGGGTATTAAATTACCACTTTATGTGCTGCTTATATAAAATACATCATTGTCAGGGGAGGTTATAAAATAATACTTCACACAAGCTTGGGCTGTGAATGGTGCGAGGCAATGGGACGATATGTTCTCGTGTTCTCGAGACACAGAAGGGGCAAGACCCTGCTTCCCTTCTCCTCCCCACCACCCTGTTCCCAGATGAGGGGCAGAGGCAAGGCCGCCGTGCAGTCCTAGAGCTGGCTCCAGGGCCAGGACACCACGCCCAGACGCTCTGCGCCCCATGCGAGAAATACAGACTGTGGGGCAATCACCAATTTACCTGGCAGTGGGGAGAGTCCTTCATCAAAAGCCTGTCCTTCCAGGAGCCAGGACAAAGCAGGAGGCCCCAGGAAAACTGTTCCGGGTGCTCCTGAAACCTGGGCAGAGTCACAGTCTGGCAGGAAGCACCAGTGATGCAGGTGTGCCCAAGACTGGGAGGATGGCCAGATGCCTGGAGACCAGACCGGCCTGCAGGAGATGACAACTTCGCTCTGGTTCATTAGAGATAGACAGTCTGGGCTTCACTTTTGTATGTGGACTCTCACAGTACAGAAATATCACAAAGGGATTAGACTTTGTATACCCCAATTTTTTTAATTAAAAAACACATTTATTGCAACTAATTCTAAATCCAACAAAGAAAAATAAATAAGTATATAAAAGCATGCCTCCAAAATGTAAACCACAATCTCTTTACCCATAGGAGACCCAAAATTTAGTTTACCTTTTCTTCAGTATGATCTCATTTTTTTTAACCCATTACTGAGGTGTCTCCTCACTGCTCCATGAGGAAGTTCTTGGGCTCTTCAGGGCTCTTTGCTGTTTCATCGTTTTTCAGGTTTAAGGGCAGGATCATTTTCCCACACTTGCTTGTTTCCCTGATCACCAATTTTTCACAAGGACATCATTGTGCCTCAGAAAACCTAGTAACTGAACTTCATTAAAAGTGAAAACAATAAGGACATGTTGACTGCTCTGACAGCATCCTCAGTCACCGAATCTCCCTGGGGGACCACACACACCCCCAATCTCCTTGGAACCCCAGCATGCAGGTATCGCTGCGGCTGACAGGACTGACCCATCCTGGGGGAGGCATGAAAGCAAAGAGAAGAGAAGGCAGGTGACTCATTTAGGAAACTCGGGTGATCCTCTCGAGTCACGTTTCTCAGGGTGTCAGGGGACCAGCCACATGTAGGGAACTTCCTTGGCCTGGCAGGTGGCAGACTCCTGGGACCCTCCTCAGACACGTTAGTCAGAGAATCTAAAGGCGGGCAGACTCTGAAAAGTATCTGTAAAGGAAGGACTTAGCTCTGCTGTGAGCCCGCTACACGTGGGGCCATGCAGGACACCGCTTCCAGCGTTCAGCCTCCATTTCACCCTCCTGGGAGGAACACCCGTCAAGTCACAGAGCATGGTCTTCAGCGAACACCTTCCTGCGCGACCTCCACTGTCGCCCAACCCTGCAGGCGTAGCCGCTGAGTAGGGGAAACAAGTCTTTGCTCCTGACCCAGCCACCTTGACGCTGGGCATAAGACCAGCACTGCTACGTCTCTGGGGAAAGGAGCGGTCCTGGGCAGGAATGCGCTTGGCAGCCCCAGGGAGGGACCAGGTGTGGAGGACCCGGCCTCTGCCAGCAGACACGTCAGCACGGCATCCTGGAGCAGAACCTCCAGCCCAACTGAGCCTACAGATGGCTGCAGCCCTGGACAGCATCTTCACGGTGACCCGGGGGACTGGGCCAGAGCAGCTCAGCAGGGCTGCCCTGAATTTGCAACCTGAAGAAGCTGTACAGTCGTACGTGTACTTTGCCTTAAGCCCCTAGGTTTTGGGGTCACCTGTCACACAGTGACAGACAGTGGATGTGCACGGACTCCCAGGCCACGATGGCCTCTGCCGGCCTCACCCGGGCTGTCTCATCTGTTCCCGTGACATCATGTTTCTCAGAGCCAAAGGCTGCCAGGAACCCCTCTTTTCTTCCCAAAGTCGTTACAAGCTGACGATACAAACTGAAAAAAACCCCATCTGTAAAATACAACATATGACGCAATACAGGGTGAATGCCCAGGCACATACACACGTGAAACAGGCACAAGTGTGAAACAGGCGCATGCACAAACAGGTGTACATGCATGAAACAGGTGCACGCGTGAAGGTGTACACGCGTCAAACAGGTGTGCATACACACATGAAAGCACCAGACCTGAAGGGCTGTCTTTGGGAGCCTGGTTTTTAGACATCTCCCTCACCCTTTTACATCTGCACGATCACAAACACAGCACACCACAGTACTGAGGGGAAGCCCCAGCTTCTCATGGGGGCACATGAGGCTTTTTATTTATGCCACAGGTTGCATCACTACATTCTAGAACTGCAAGGCCCCCCACTGCCAGGACTGGGTCAGGTCCACCCTGTGCTCCAAGGACCAAGCCGCCTGCCAGCCCACACGGACCTGCCCCTCAGATGGTGCGGCTGCTTCTAAAACAGAGGCTCAGGCCCACCCAGATACCTGCAGTACCTGTTATTAAATCAAGACTTGGCTGTGGGTAAACGTGAAGATTTTTATTAAACATGACTCTGGAACATTCAAAGGATCATAACTGAATGCTCCTTTCGCAGCCACGGCGTGTCCAGACGCTCATGGAGAAGGCCAGGGCGTGGGAACCCACGGAGCCCCGACAAGGCAGACTTGGAGCTGTGTGGCTCAGTTAGCACCGATTTTGTGTTGACACTTGCCTTTTATATTCAGATTAAAATAAAAAATATGTAAAAGTAGCTCACATTCTGTTTCAATTCTCTATGTTTGTAGTAACTGGGCCCCTTTCCCTCTGGTTTCCCAGCCAAGCATTAAATAGGCCCAGCTGGGATTTGTCAAAGTCTGGGCCTCTGTTGTAGAGTAAGTGAGGAGGGTAGGGAGGGGAGCAGGAGTGGTGAGGAGGAGTGGGAGATAGGGGGGGACAGAGGGAAGAATAGAGAGAAAGAAATCGCCGAGGGTTGGAGGCAGGAGGGATGCTCCCTGGCAGCCTCAGGCTTCCCGTTCCAAGGTAACTGAGCTGGCATCACACATGCGGTACAGTCATATGACTTGGCTGACACGCACCAGAATTACAACAAGATGCTTCAGGAGAAGAGTAAGCACCAGCATCTTCAGATTAGGGTAGAGTCCCGGTTTCACGCTTGCCTTGTGTGACATTCTATAAATTGTAAAGATAACGCATTTTCTTACCAGCCACGCTGTTCCCCAAATACCAACTATAATAAAGACCAGACAGCATCTGAGTACTGAGCCTGTGTCAAGCCCCGTGAGGTAGGCATCATTTTCTTTGCTAGAGAAAGAAACAGGCTCTGAGAGAAACTTCTTGAGGCGAGGCAGCTGTCTCCAAACCCATCTCGCGCCTCCTGACACTGAACGTGGGGGACCCAAGTCATTCACGTGAATGATATACCTAAATGCATGTCAGATTGAGATTCAGCCCCCAGATCTAATCATTTCTATGCAGGAATGTGTCAAGCAAGGTATACAATTCTATGAGTTCAAGCTGGGGGAACAAAGGCAGGCACCCTCGACACATATGTGGTGCAGAGGCACGGGCCCAGTGCAGGGGCGGACAGGAGCATGTCCAGCCCTGCCCAGTCACACACCCACCCTGCCATGCCAGTGCAGGGGCCGCCACTGCGTCTCGGGGAAAAGCAGCTTCTCCTGCACAGGAATCTACCCCTGAAAGTGTGTTGCTGAGAAGGTTTGGACCAACATCTCAGAAATCAGACACCGTGTAACACGCTTATCTATACAGGCTGCCTATGTCAGGGAATCACCAATAATTCCCATCATGCCATCAATTATTTCTGGCAAATACTGGTTATTCTAACTGAGGCAACACAAGAACAACATAATGGAAATGTCAGAGTCAATCAGCTCCACCTGCTGAAGAGCTGGGACTAATGAAGAAACCTAAGGAATCCTGCAAAAAGAAGTGCTTGGGCCCTCGATCCAGGACCACAGACCCCACCAACAAGGGTCTAAACAGGACAAGCCTCGGCCTGGAAAAGCTGGTGTCCGTGGGTCCTGGGAGGAGCACCAAGAAAACTCAGGGGCAAGCCCCACGCAAGCTCGGCATGTCCTACCCCACGCAGTCGGCATCAGCCACAGGGATCTTTTGTTGTTTTTTGTTCAAGAAGGAACATATTAAAAAGCCCGGGGCCCAGGGCCTGGACTCCCCAAAGCTCTCCACAGAGCCGGGTTAAGTGGCACCTTCCCTCATGTTCAAGTCAACTATATATGGCTGCTGAGGGCATCTCAGAGAAGGTGCAACACTGAGCTTTCTTGCTGTCTGGGGAAAGCAGGAATTCCAGGCCTCTGCCTTCCTACCTCCCCAGAGGCTCTGGCCCAGGTGAGCTCAGCTTCTCCCAGGTAAGGAGCACAGACCAGCTTCCCCCATGCCCCTCAGGTCACACAGGAGCGGTGCAGACCCTTGCAACTTGGCACGAGCCCTCGCAACCCACCCCAGAGGCAGAAGCCCAGCCCTGTGGCCCTGGCCTGGCAGGAGGCAGCTGCTGGGGCCCCTGCTCAGGGTTCAGCACAGCGAGGTCCAGCCACAGCAGGGGAGACATCCACCACCCGGCCATTCGTCTTTAACCTAAAACAGACACAGGAATGCGGCAAGGGGTTCCTTCCCCTGACAAACCCATCCTTCCTGTTCTCATCTCTCCCTCCTGCCCCAGTACTGCGCCCAAGGCCACCCAGCACTGCGCCCAAGGCCTGACTCCCAGTTTCACAGGGAATCCAAGACGATTATGATTTTGAGAAACTGGGAGCTACATAGAAAATGAGTCGGTAAAGCCAGTGTCCACTGATCCTCCACTCCACACAGCGGAGAACAGTCCCCGGGATAAAACCCACGGGGCGGGGAAGACGCGATCAAGGCGGGCAGGACAGAGGAGCCGCAAAGCGGGTGGTTCAGGGAACAACGCCACGTGAACACAAACCTAAAGTGCTCAGCAGCTGGAAGACAAAACACAGGAGACAGAAACACTGAACGTTTAAAAAGAAAAGAAAAAAAAGCCTCACTCTCAAGAGTCAATCAAGATTTAAGTTCTCAAGTCACAAGGTATCAGCACAGACTTCTCATAATGCCTGAAACTTGGGGCAGTAAACACGTCCATCGTTTTCTTTGATGAGCCTCTTGAGTCTCAGGCTGGTTTCAAAATAAACGCTTCTCTGATTGTTGATGATTTAATAATTAACATACTTGAAAACACATTGACTTCCAAATTAATCTGCTAATAAAATATTAATTACCACACTGGCTGTCATCCACAGAAAAAAACACGATCACTTTCTGGTTGTAAAAACATTAGAATTCGAAGCCCCTTTGGCCATCTGAACAGCCCCTGCTTTTTACAAGGGCATTCCAAAGCTAAACTGAAAAACTAGTCCAGACCATGATTGCTGGGGGGTCGGACTTGCCTCATCACCCCACCTCCCTTCTGGAATTAGACAGAACTTAGACTCTTAGTCTGATGGGAAACATTTACAATCCATTCTCTCCGAAGCTACCTGGAGGATTCCCTGCACATGACAAGGATTCCCTGCACATGACAAAGCCTTGGTCTCCACAACCCCTTATCTGACAACTCTCTCGACCAACTGTCAATCAGGAAATTTTTGAATCTACCTATGACCTGGACACCCCTGCTTCCAGTTGTCTCACCTTTCCAGACCAAACCAATGTACATCTTACGTTTATTTGATCAATTGTCTCATGTCTCCCTAAAAGCTATAAAACCAGGCTGGGCTCTGACCACCTCGGGAATACATTCTTAGGATCTCCTGAGGGCAGTATCAAGGGCCATGGTAACTCATTTGGCTCAGAATAAATCTCCAAATGCTTCACAGAGTTTGACTCTTTACTGACATGGTACCTTTCATGGGTATTCATCTGGGGGACTCACAATCAACCAGAGGCAGCAGTTGCCCACTGTGCAAAAGTCTCTGCAGGACTGAGCCTCTGGCACGGGGACTCCAACCCCTGAAGCAGCAGCTCTCCCACGTCCCACGGCCTGATAGACCTGCACCTCCCGGGCTTCTCATTTCAGAGTCTCAGCAACAAATCTACCAAACGTGATCAACATCACAGAATATTCCTCGGGGCTTTTGGCTGTTGTTTCTCCCCAAGTTTACTCTAGAACCAGAATGGCAACACTCGGAACAGGATGGTTCTCAGTCACTGACCCTCCTGGTAAATACACTGTCTCCAAGGCCCTTTCCTGCCAGCCACAGCTTCCTTGAGTCAGGCTCGAAGGCCACCTCCCCAAGAAGGAAACCTCTTCAATCCAGCAATCACAGCTCCTGTTCCCATCTAGAGCTTGTCTGCCATGAAGGGAAGATTCCTCATTCCAGAGACAGCAGGTGCCACAAACTCAGGGTTGTAGCCATTGCGAAGGCAAATGCTCATGAAATGAATATACTTTTTCCTCCTTGGATACTGACGTTTCCTCTTCTGGAGGTCAGCCAAAGCCATCTGCACAAGTCCCGAGCGTGATGGCTCCAGCCCCTCCTTCGCTGTCAGCAGTGTGGCTGTGCTCTGAGACCCTCCTGCACCAGCAGGGCCATGCACCTGTTCCCACGACTGCTGTCAGCAGACTACAGCGATTCTAAAATAATCAGCAAGCTGAGGTTCCGAAGGATGCATTTTAAAGAAAAATGTGTATGTTTTACTACATGAAATCAGCTACATCTTTTGCTACTCCAGAGGCTTTTTGTTTTGCTTTCCTCAAGGTTTTCTACAATGATCCCGACAGTCAAGGTTCCCAGTTACAGGCAGAGGGTTGGGCAGGCCGCATCTGATGTTTAACACACACACAGAATCCACGTCAAAGCATTTTCGCTGTTCACCAACATCATCGGGACAAACTTTAAGCAGTAATAATCTCCCTCTCTGGAAAACTGAGCTCGCTTGAGAACTAATGTAACAAATGTGTTTGACAAAGTTGCAGGTGGACATTTTAGTGAATGAATCACTATTTCAAGGAGGATAAAGGCTCACTATTCAAAGGCATATTTTTGTCAAGTTTTGTAATTTCAGCTTCATGCATTTAAATCATGAAGTGAGGCTTGTACCTGATACATTGCAGAATCTCTACAAAATAGACAAAAATCCAATTCTGCACATTCACTCTCATTCTTTTCCACATGCATACGCATGGTGGTAATTTAAGTTGGCATTCCAACAGGATTTCTAAATTAAACTGTCTTCTATTTTAAACACTACATGTCAAACATTACACATTCCATTGTTCAACAGTTATAGCAGGGTCTGTATGGCCAGTTTTAAAGATTTCTTCCTCACTAAAAACAGGTATTTAAACAATAAATGGTCTACTCTAAAATATTCTAGAGACAGAAAGGCATTTGGGGAGTGGACACACTTAACAAAGAAATCCGGAACATCAAACAGGCACAACCAGCAGTGAGGGTGGAAGGGGCGCCATGTGAGTGCCCCTAAAAACACACACAAGCCTGGCCGCTTAAAAGGAATGAATATAGCTCAACACTCCTATGTGAACATTGATGTGTCTACTGCCTTACAGAATCCTCCTAGCTGAGCTGCAGGAATCTTCCTTGGAGCCTTTTCTCACCTACACTGCCTACAGGTGCCCACTGGGCTCCCTGGGCAGTATCGTGTCTTTGTTTAGAATATCACAGTATTTGGAGGCCTGTTTAATCCCAAGCCAGAGCCTTATCATAACTCAGACACCATCCCTCAGGACTTGTGGGCCAACTTCGGCTAACGCAGTCTGCTCCACAGTGCCCTGCACATGGGCTTGGTGCATCCACAAGATTTTAAGATTTGGGGCTGCCGTTTTCTGCAGTCACAGATGCAGACTTACATATTCATCATGACTGAAGGCAGCACGTGGTTTTATGTTCCTTCTGTAATGGTAATAATCATGGCAACATTTCTTCAATCCTTAAAAAAGCCTCCTAACAGCAGTTGCATTCCACTCCCTTCCTTAAAATTAATCGAATTTACCAAACTAGGTGAAATCAGTCTTCATGAGAAAGTGAGAAATCAGTGTTCACACAATGGCATAGTAGCTGGGCCTAGAGTGTACGTCAACATCCCAAACTAAGCACCCATCACAGTTATTCCCAACTCGCAGGAAAGCTAGAAAAATTAGAAGGCTTAAAACATACTTATAAATGAAAATAACAAGAAACCAAAGTTTCTGAGGAGCATTTGTTAGCCAAGCAAGGAAAGCCATTAACCAGTGCTGATTACATTGCATTTGATTACAGCAGCCAAAGACGTGTCCAGAGGAAGAGACTTTTAAACATTAGTCTTTCGGTAAGAATGGTTGCTTAACAAGTTCAGACTACTGGGCTACACCAATCATCAATTAAAAAGCAAGGCAAACTAGTGTGAGTCATTTTCCTTAATCCGTCAAAAATTACCACATTGGCCAAGCTGGTCTCCAACTCCTGACCTCAGGTGATCCGCCCACCCCCGCCTCCCAAAGTGCTGGGATTACAGGCATAAGCCACCATGCCTGGCTGAGAACTGTTTGACAGAGGCTGAGGGGCGGCTCCTGTCCCTTCTTGGGACATCCACATCTCACCCAGCTTCCCACACCGACTATGACACTCGAAGCATCACAGCAGGGGCAGCTGCATCCCCGCAGTTCTCTGTACTAATGCCACAGCTGCGTGAGCAGTCACAGCCCTAGAGCTGCCACTCAGCCTTATCGTGCTGGCACAAGCACAGCAGAAACTACAAAGCCCCCAAGAGGAAGGAGTGGGGACCCAGGGGTGTGAACCAGGAGGGAGGAATGCGACCCTTCAAAATCACAGTTATCCTGGTGGTAACAGGGAACTCCTCAGCCTGCCGGGAGCTGGGGCCCTCGACAGTCTCATGGCTCCACACGCCAGTGTTCTAAGGATCACACGTATGCAGATAGCAAAGCTTGCTGCACACACGCCAGGTGCTAACAAGCCCCAAACGTCTCACTCATACTTGCTAACCACATCGCTTCTCTCAGCCTCCACGGCGTTTCACACTCTGCCTTTATATAGAGATGAACCGTACATTCTGAGCGCCACAAAGATTCAACTCCTTCCGGGCAGAGGGGTGCATCTTTCCTTCATGGGGTCCTCACTCCAGCTGGCACAGGATTTGCAGAGTGGGCGAGTCTAATGTTGATGACACTTTCTCAATATTCCCTTCACACCCCTCCAAAAACAAGAGTGCTGCCAGCTTCTTACCGACGTTGTAAAGAGGGAAATATTTTTATCTTATTTGTCACTTTGTAACGTAATACTTGTGAAGAATGTGACTCTGCATGTACACTGTAAGCACCCACACCGTGAACATTCTGCTCTCCTGTGACTGTATTCACAGGTCACAAGGACAAAACTTCTCCATAGTAGCCAAAATATATATTTTATATATATATATTTTAACATGACTTCCACTCATCTGAAAGTCACAGATGTAGCTTTTCCTTCATAAAAAGATCCAAATGATCCACAAACCAGGTTTAATAAACACATTGGTCCAGGTGGGAAAATGACCCCTCAGTCTCCCTGCCCTCAAAGACCAGGGCAGCCAGGAAACCGCTCTCCAGTCAATGACAGCTGGCAGGATTCCCTAAGTAAGCAGCCGGAAGATTCCCATCTCGCAGAGCGCGCCTTTCAAGACTCAAGATGTCCCCGCTCTCTGAATGTCCTACAAAGAACAGACTACCCAACTGAGGACTGAGGCAGTAAAGAAACATGTTTTCGGCCGGGTGCGGAGGCTGACGCTTGTAATCCCAACACTTTGTGAGGACGAGGCAGGCGGATCACAAGGTCAGGCGTTCGAGACCATCCTGGCTAACACGGTGAAACCCGTCTCTACCAAAAATACAAAAAATTAGCCAGGCGTGGTAGCGGGCACTATAGTCCCAGCTGCTCGGGAGGCTGAGGCAGGAGAATGGCGTGAAGCTGGGAGGCAGAGTTTGCAGTGAGCCGAGATCGCGCCACTGCACTCCAGCCTGGGCGACAGAGCAAGACTCTGTCTCAAAAAATTAAAACGAATAAAATTTAAAATGTTTTCAGCAAATAGCATCATAGACCCCCAAATGAGAGGTACTGTTTTCATTCTAGGAGGGAAACACTACAAAACATGTACATTTTAGCCCCATAAGTGAATTCTTTGGGCGTTCCTGTGTCCGCTATCAAATGCAGCACATCACCTCAAAAGGCAAAGTTCTATAAGTCACATCCAAGGAGGGGAAAAATCATTCTAAGTTTTAGCAATCCAGTAAGAACCTGATCCACAGAAGTCCACTTGTTCGAGACTCTAAGCAGCAATATATTGCTACAATGTAATAAAAACAAAGGGATAAGAAAATTTCAATGCTAATAAAAGACAAAAACGTAATTGGATTTATTCTACTCTAGACAGAGCAGCCAGGTAGTTCACCCATACGTTATTATCGTTGGTGTTTTTCAGGGAGGGTCCAAACTCTGTCAACAAGGCTTGACAGCAAGGGCGTGATCTCCACTCACTACAAGGTCCGCCTCCCAGTCTCAAGCGATTCTCTTCAGCCTCTGGAGTAGCTGGGACAACAGGTGTGCAGTCATCACACCCAGCTAATTTGTGTGTTTCCAGTAGAGATGGATTTTCACCACATTGCCCAGGCTGGTTCCGTGTGTCTCAAGCTCCCAGGCTCAAGTAATCCACCCGCCTCGGCTTCCCAAAGCTCTGGGATTACAGGCGTGAGCCATCATACCTGGCCCCTTTTTTTTTTCTTTTCTTTTCAAGTGATTAATGTGCTTCAGAGTCTTGTAGGCATTAAAAAAAAACAAACAAAAATTATGTAAGGGAAAGAAACCATTAACACGTTTTACACATCTCAAAACTCAAAACTGAAATGCTAAGAATAAATATATTTTATTCACAGAAGCAGCATTCTTAAAGTTCTGTAAAAGTGGTACCATGGACACCACCACATCACAGATGAGTGTGGCAGGACTGCTCAGATTCAGAACACATTCTGAACAGTCCTCCTGCCACTTTCCTCAGTGGGAACACTTTATTCTGTCTTTTATTCAAATTAAGTATCTTGCAAGGGAGTTGAAGAAAACTGCAGAGCAGATTTTAAAACTTCAATGCTTTTCTCAATTTTCGCCACATTCTGATGCATTTTACTGACTACACGGCCAATAAGTCTAAAGCTTTTCGCATCGATAAAGACAATACTCCTTGTAGCAATAGGTTTTTGCTTTTCTATACAAAGATCTATAACTTAAGCTAGTAAACTGGGCATTTCACAAAGATTTTGCACAATTCCTAGCACAGATTTTAGCTAAATAAAACCGTTATCTTTCCGCAATTAAATAACCAAGCATAGGAAACTGCACAGTTAACATAACCATTCCATTATTTTATATAAACACAAATGAGAAAGTAGAGTATGCTTTGGAAAACACTATTTCCATATGCCAACGATGAAGCAGAAGACAGTTCCTCAGCCTCATATGACATTTGACAACCGAAGTATTCTGGCCCAAGCCCAGCCCCGTTAAACGGAAATGAAGTAAACGTGTGAGTGACCTTGGCGGGGCACTCTGATAGCCACAGTCCAGGAAAGAACAGCTAATATGTTTCTTCTTCATGGGAAAACAAAAACATACTCGAGAGACCTTGATTCTTTAAAACACAGTCTGCCCCAGTCCTAACCTTAAGCTCCCATTGATGAAGACTGTTATAAACACAGAGGTGTTTTTCCAGGCCCTTGAAAATCACAGACATGGTATATACACAACGTTTTCAAACACTCAATGCTGCCAATTTATGAAATGTGCTGTGATACCGGAAGTCTTGTGCAGGACCAGAAGCGTCGCAGCCTAGTTACCTGTCCTGGTGTTCAATGCTTCGTATGTGCAAAACCTACTGTTACAATTTACTGGGCTTAATGTGATTCAGTTCGTCACAAAAGAGAGCTATGACATTTACTTAATTCCACGCACAAATTCTCAGGTTCACCTTCCACGAGTGAATGCTCTGTCCATGAGACAGCGGAGGGAAGAACCAGGAAAGGCCTGGGAGATGCCTGGTGCTCACAAACTGGTATCAGTCTCCTGGTTTTGGCTTAAAGGAAAACACATAGAAGAAACTAAAAGGGCTCACTACACCTAATATCACAATGTTCTCACCTTTACCTCAGCCAAAAATAAAAGCGGAAAAGCAAAACTACTCCAGGGCATGATTCCAGTGCTAATCTGAAACATGAAATATTTAGAAGACAAAGCTTATTGTGAGTGCAATTAATATACACATAAAACACTGGTTTGGCAAAACCCAGTGTTTCCGATTGCTTTTATAAAAAGTAAAATTCTCATGAAGATCGCATACATTAACTGATTTTCAAATGAAGGGACTGGTAAACTTCAGAGCATATGATTTCTGCCATACACGAGGGGAGCAGTGAGAGAGAAGAGCTAGGATCAAGTGTGCTGAAGCTGTCCTAGGACTGAAATTCAGTTTCTGCCAAAACAAAAACACAGGAGTCTGTCAACTTCGATAGCAAGCTCTGCTTGAGAGCGTCAAGATGTTAAAGTTGCCAAGGGGCTTCTCCCTGTTATGGGCACGTGTGATCCTTGCAAAAACATAGCTCAGCATCATCAAAAACCAGGAAAGAACACAAGCCTTCCAGACATGAAATCCAAGAGCAGAAGGGAGCAGAGTCCAAGCTTGCTCGGCAGAACTGTTCCCAGAGGAGAACAGCACAGAGGACGTCCCAGGGAGGGCAGAGCAAGCAACAGTAGCTTCAGTCTCGCCGCAAGCAGGGCCTGACCAGGGGCGCAGTCTCCTCCAACCTGACAAGGAGGCACGAGGAGCCACAGAGAAGTCAATTCAGGGTCCTTTTCAGAAAGGGGCAACAATGAGAAAATCTGGTCTTACCCACCCCCCACTCCCCACGGTAACAGCTGAACTCGCACGTGTGTCTGTCACGTTCCCCAACCCCTCTTGCAGATGCTCTTCCTGTACCCGGGTGCCCGTCTCTGTGCTGCTCCTGAGGTGCACATCCAGTAGTGACCAGGAATACACCTTTGTCCGGGAGAAGCAAATGCAGAGTTCACACACTCCTGTACAGGTTTGCTGGCCGAGAACCTAACTGCACTGTCCGAGTCCACATGTGTTGGTACCAAGGAGAACGTTCAATGTCCGGCATTTATAAACGGTATCAGTGGGTTCTCCTGGGACTCCCAGGCAGCCACACGAGGGAGGGAGCTGTTGCCCTGTTACCCCAAGCCAAAGCAAGGCTGCGAGGCAAACACCACAGGCCACATCACACTCGAGCACCGACTCTTGACAGTTCCTCGTTCGTGTGTTAAGAAGAATTCCGGGTACAGGTGTCAGACAGGCCTGATCTCAGCCATGGGACAGCAGTGACTGTGCACCAGTCCCATATCTAAGCCCCGACTTGCCCATGCGGCCTTCCTTCAGGAACAATGCCCACCTCACAGTGCTGCCATGAATGCTAAGTCAGCAGGTACATACACAACCAAATTCATTTCAATTGTGCTTTCTACCCCAATTTAATACAACCAGGCACCATCATTGAGACTGAGTAACCAATATTAGAACAGAAGATCAGGCCAGGGATGGAGGCTCAGACCTGTAATCCCAGCACTTTGAGAAGCTGAGGTGGGTGGATCACTTGAGGTCAGGAGTTGGAGACCAGCTTGGCCAATATGGCAAAACTCCATCTCTACTAAAAATAAATTATTCTGACATGGTGGCACATACCCTGTAACCCCAGCTACTAGGGAGGCTGAGGCATAAGAATAGCTTGAACCTGGGAGGTAGAGGTTACAGTGAACGGACATCATACTACTGTGCTCCACCCTTCCAGCCTGGGTGACAGACCAAGATTCTAATAAAAAAAATATCAAGATGAAAACTGATTGCTAAGGTCCATGTTCCATATACTTCAAACATAAAGTTCGTTAGCTGGTACTTGATCAAATTGTTGTTTTCTTCATTACAATCTTGTATATCCTTCTAACACAGCTCAAACTGTTTACATTTGAGCACACCTCGAGTATAGTAAAAAATAAAGTGCCTATATTTCATAAACGGGCAAGTTCCAGTAAGGCTGCATCCTGCTGTAGTTAATCCTTTGACAACGTAAAACTGAGCCATCCTGACATAGCACTGACACATGGTACAAGAATAATGACCTCCAGTTAAATCGCTAGATTTAGAGAACACATAAATATAGTTTATCACTAATTCACCAGCGATCAGCAAGATTTTAAAGGAAGAAAAAGTATCGGGACTGTAACTAGGAATAAAGGCAAAAATAAACACGAGAAATTATGAGGTTTAAATCAACACCCTTTCTGTGCGGCCGTAATAAAGTATACACAACAGGTGTGAAAGCTGTCATGCTAAGCTGTTACCAAGCTCTCTATGAAGGTGGTAAGAGTGTCCCAAGTCGCAGAGCCTCGTATTCCTATTTAAACCCTAAACAGCCAACACGACACTCAGCACACAGTGAGAACTCTGAAAGCTCAAAGGAATGCATGATGGGATGAAGGGCCCCAGTCCTGCCATCACCCTGCTGCTTATTAAAAATATAAAACAAAGCCCTGCCTTCAAGGTGCTCAGATCTAACTAATACAAGGTTTTGCTTTTCACAAGTTAACTACGAATGATGAAGACTCTCAACAGCTGTGTGAAATGTAAGGCAACCTAATAAGAGGAACTTGGCTAAGACTAAACCCAGAGATGGTTTTTTAACCACAGAAGAGGAAACAACTGAAGAACCTTACAGAAAGTTGGCAGCAATTTCTATTTCTCTATGGTAGAAACTGGAATTTACAAAAGAGACAGACTGTCCTTCTGTTCTGAAAAATCACATTATTCTTGCAATCCTCCATCAGGACTGAAATTCCCAAAGGCATGGAAAACCAAATACTAATTTTAAAAACCCAAAAAAAGCTACCTACGATCTTAGATGTGAGATTTAGTATTCTCAAATTCCAAATTTGGAAATATTTTGCACAAAGTCCTTATTTTCCCTGTTTACTTGAAAGCTCCCTATTCTTTTGTCCTAACCATCTTCTTTCTCATCCTTCCAAACAGAATCTGAAGATGAACTTACATATCGTTTTCAATGTTAACAAAGAATATACTACATTTGTCATAAACTGTTTATATTCACAACTCTAGGAGGGATTTTGCTACATCGTGAGGAATAACACGAGGCAGTAAATATGCCACGGATAAAGAACAGTAGAAAGCGGACACATTTCCTGATGAATGGCGATTTCTCATTGAGCTCCTGACAAAGTTATAATATGGAAAGCTAGACAGCTGCTGTTATTTCTACCTCACTTAAGTGACCGAGTCATTGTTGTTTCGGTTCCCTCTCTCGTCTGGGGATGAGACACACCTCACAGAGCTGTTTATGATTTCAGGAACACACACGTCAATGAAGTGACTGTTCCTAAATCATTGCAAAGGGTATAGTAACCTGCCAAATTTCAACTAGGTTGCAACAAACAACTGTTTTCTTCCTACACTCTCTGGTGTCGGCGAGATAGTGCGTTCTTGGATCCCTCAGGGAGCCCTATTCCTGGTGCCATAGAGCACACACACATTTACATCCACATATTGTACGTATATGGTACACTGTAACACGTGTACCTGCATAGAACGTACACACATCCGAATATGTATAGTGTACATAAGAGCACTACATGTGTACAGAGTGCACACACATCCAGATCCATGTAGTGTACATGCAGAGTGTACACATATCCAAATATATATAGTGTACAAACAAGTTCACTACATGTGTACAAGCATAGAGCATACACACATCTGGTACGCTAACATGTATGCACTTGCATAGCATGTACACACATCTATATGCATACAGTGTACACAGGTATACTATAACCTGTATGTACATGCATATGGCATGCACATGCACATCCATATGTACACAGGTATGCTATTTGCTATATGTATACACATGCATATAGCATACATTCTTATCCAATGCACGTAAGTGCACGACAGCATGCATACAAATGCGCAGTGTACACATATGCACATGTATACAATGTACATCAGTACACTAACATAGAAAGCGTATACACATAAGCAATAGTGTACATACATATGCAGCATGTATTAGTGTGTACATATCCAAAAGTTTATTCAGTGTGCATAGTGTACATGCATGCTTGTATGCACATATGTATATATACATCTGCAGAAATAATGTGCACATACTCACATGGTGTACATACACAGGTATGCATATGGCATTAAATACATGCATGTATTTACACATGCAGAACAGATAGGTGTCCAAGTAGTGTGCATATAACCATAGTGCCCAGAGATACACACATATACACATGTACACGCATGCCTACAGCATGCACGTCTGTAGGACACATATGTAGTGTACATACTTATACACTGTAAATACATGCACAGTGGAAATACACGTAGTATGGGTACACCACATACAAACATGCACATTTATACAGTACACATATACCGAGACCCAGAACGGGTCATGAGTATTAACACTGTGGAAACGCTTCTAGTTCTACCTAAGTGAATTTTTTTTTCAAACTGTAATACAACTCATACAAAAAAGGGTTTTAAGGAAATGAATAAAGCTAGTGACAAAAACAGTGGGAAGGTCACAACCACTTTCCCTCAGAGCTCTGCGACTGAACGTGGAAGTTCAGAGGTTTCCTAATGCAGTACACATCAGAACTGACGATGAAGTGCTCCTTAAAAATTAAAAATGTGTCCTCATGTTTTGGCCTTTGAGACAAAGCCTTTTAGTTAATCGAGTTCTGACTGAATTTGACTCACAGTACTCTGGCAGATTCTTCATTTTCTGGTGAGACAGACAAATGTCCCAGGGTGAGGGCAATGCCAGCCCTTTCAGGGTCAGCTTTTCGAGGAGCGATGTCTGGCAGAACACAATCCAACACCATAGTAGGATCCCCCACCCAGCCACTTAGACGCTTTCAGTCTGCTTGTTTCCCTTTCTTGAATTCAGCTGGGGGGAAAAAAACCCAAAAAAAATCAAAACCAAAAACAGAAAGCCCATGTGTTTTTGTGTCTGAAAAATTAATACATCCACATCCCACTTTCTAAATGAGACACGGCAGGTATGATGGTCACCGAACAGTGGCCACTGTTGACAAAATGCAAAGTCTTCTGCAAACATGAACGAGTTTCTAGGAATACAAAAGTCAAGGGAATTTACTTCACATATTAAAGCTGTCAAGGGTGCTCATCAAAAATGTACTTAGAGCTTTTCCTTTAAAGTTATTTTTGAAGATTTTTAAGTTGCAATACTTAAAAGCCTCTGGGAAAAGAAAGGATACAGGTATCTGGAAGATTTATACTAAATGATTTTCATGTCTTTTTCATAAAGTTAAATAAGGTCAGCCTTGAAGTAATGGGTTCCACTACTCTAAGGCTGTGGATGGAATCCACACCACCACCAGACAATTGAATAAACAGCAAGGCTGCACACACAGGACGCAGGCAGTGAGCCAGCCTGACTAGTTGTCAGCTTCTGGGTCAGTTCTACCCAGTTGTGCCCAGGCCCCACTGGAGATGAAAACCTGCCCTTTAGAAGCCTTCAATCCCCACCTTTCAAAATCTAATCCTCTTCAACTGAGGCCCGAGTCCAAAAATCTACTGACATCTTAGCCCGCGTTAGGCCAGCTGTCCCCCAGCCTTTCTGGCACCAGGGATGGGTTTCATGGAAGACAATTTTTCAGGGGGCTGGTTTTGAATTGCAACTGTTCCACCTCAGGTCAGGCATCGGATCCTCATAAGGAGCACCTCCGAGATCACTCACATACAGTTTATGATAGGGTACCAGCGCCTAGGAGAACACACAGCTTATGATAGAGTCCCAGCGCCTAGGAGAACACGCGGCTTATGATAGGGCCCCAGCACCTAGGAAAACATGCGGCTTACGAACAGGTATTATACCTAGGAGAACAGGTATTAAATGAGTTGGTAAAGCCAAAATCCACCCGATCTACCACTCCAAAACAAACATACACCACTGCCCAATATTAATCTGAGCCAAAAACATGGAAGTCCTGAGCGCCCACACTGACCACAGCCAGACACCACTTCTGCAAGAAGCAAGCACACGCCTAGAGATCACCCATGATGACCCAGGAGAGCAGTTTCAGCAGAGACAAACGTGAAGGAGAGGCACATGAGCCAGGGTGCTGGGTGTGCCCGTCTTTGTGACCTCACTGAGATTGCTGACCTCTGGCCCTTGGTGTACGTCCTATGGAGGAGGTAGCCCCCAAATCCCTGCCTCCCTTCAGCACTGACTGAGGTGGCCCTGAAGTCTCCCCAGGGCTGAGACTGCTTCTAAATCCTGTTAACTGCACACCCATATAAAAAACAAAAAACAAAATATCAAGTATGCAGACAGGAAAAGAAAAGTATGTGAATCCCCCGATTCAACAGGCATTTAAAAAGTAACAGGAAAATTGTGATAGTCTTTAAACCACCAGCTATCACGTCCTGTTGAAATGTTTTACCTAATCAGGAATATCTTTACCAAGCACCTGTGTGTTCAGGAAATCAGTTGACAGATTCCAAATAACCTCGGAGCCTGCGACTTGACCCCCACTCACGCACATCACCTCTCCAGAGGAACGAGCCCTGGACACCTTTCAAATGGTGAGGAACAGGAACAAGGGTAGCTTTCCCTGAACACCACAAAACAAGCTCGACCCCGAGAAGCCTGGAGAAGCCTGGAGAACAGCGACGTTTGTTTAGATGCTTTCCCACTGACCTTGTCAGAGGGAACGTTCCCATCCCACACCGCCCAGTGCTTTACTCTCCCTGGGATACCAGCAGCTGTCAACTCTCAACAAGCAGAAAACAGAGGCCAAGCTGACAGGAGGCCTCTCTCCATTCCCTACTGAATTCGCTCAGGACACGGATGTTCCCAAACACATACGACCCCGAGTATTCCACACCTGGAGAACATTCAAACAACAGACGCTGCGAAGACGTTCCCCTAAAGACAAACTCAGTTTCTAACTTCCCTTAGGGAAAAATAGGAGACCCAGAACTTTCCAGAAAATCAAGTGTGGGAGGAAGCCACTCACCTCTGGCACTCCTAACCCTGCCTTCCCGCAGGTGCTCAGGAATGCCCCCGCGACAGCCCCGTCCACCCAGGATGGCAGCAGGCCTCAGACAGCCAGCACCTGGGCAGCTGGTGAAGCAACCCCAGGGTGAAAACGCCATCCCAGGCACCACTTCCCGGAGCCCCTCAGCAAGAAAAACAGAGGCGGGGCAGAACCGAGGGCTGACTGGAGGCTGGGGAGCCACAGACCCGCACAGCTCAATCATCGGACATGCTCTTCTGTGGACAGAGCCCAGGGAGAGGCCAGCACAGAGACCCTCGTGCCAGCTCCATGGGCCAGCATCCTCCAGGGCTGCAAGTTTGTGATCACAGCTTCAGAATTTGGTTCCAGAATCTTCCGGAATCAAAGACGCACCAAACTGTAAAGCTGCCAGGACAGCAGGGCCCAGGAGCAGGCTCAGGGGAGGACCACTTAGAAACCCCACACACAGCATACACGTGTGCATGCTTACTCCACACACGCCACCCCTTCACCCAATACTATACACGCAAACGCATATATGCACTCCATACACACCCTCAAATACACTCACCAAATATGATGCGTGTACACACTCCACACACACCCTCAAATACATACGACACACATGAACATGCTCACTCCACCCACACCTGCTAAATACACTCACCACACACGCACAAACGTGACACACGTGCACACTCATTCCAGACATCACACCACTCACCAAGTACACAGGTGCACACACCCCCAAGTCCAGAACCTGCAGACTCCACAAGCTTTGATTTCCCCCACTGTTTCTCTCAGCACATGAGATCCACACATAGGTGTCATTTACTGACATCTAACACCCAGGGAGGCCCTCAGACAGAACTGCAGTCACAAGTCGGCTTCATTCAGGCATTCATCACCAGCCTCCTGAAGCCACCTCCTGTCCCCACGGGGAGCGGGGGCCAAGACCGGAGACGTCACTGCAGGCTGCCAGTGTCGGGGTAATCCAGTTTAGTCATAAAGGTGGGATTTGCTTTGCTCCCCTGCTGACCAGGTGCGGAGCCACTGTTGTAGCAGGTGTGTGGATCCTCTTGGGTGGTCCTCAGGTGGACAAGGAGTCACTGATTCGGATTCCCAGTGTTAAATGTGAGGGGACCATGGACCTCATGTGTTCAGAGGGGAGGAGTAAAAAGCTTCCCTTGTAATTCCAGGACTGTCTATCCCAGGAATGCCAAACCACTGGCTTTCACCTGACGCTGTCGTAGGTGACACTGTATGGAAATGAGAACTCATATTTCGCATACCTGAGCCAGTACCCGTTCTCCCTCCAGGGTCGTGGCCGAGCCCTCGTGATTTCTCTGGGTTGCCAGCCTGGGGATCTGTAAGCCCAGTGTGTATATCGTCAAGCCCCCACATCTGCGCCACCTGCAAGAGGAACACAAGTCCTTAGTCCCAGGTTCTCAGGACGGCCTATGAGGTGGACGCTGGCACCTTCTCATCTCCCAGTGGAGAGGAGAGAAGGCCAGGGTCAGGACTGGTGTATCAGGAGGGTCGGGGTTCAAACCCCATCCGCCTCACAAAGCACCCCTTCCCGTTCAAGTGACTTCTATCATCAGCCTTAAAATGTACCACAGTTATCAGCAATTCTGAGTGCTGTTCCTTAGGACGCCATAAGCAAACATTTTGTTAGAAATATTTTGCCCAATCTGCTTTCAAAATCCTATGTTATGAAATGACTAATGAAAATTTGAGCTATGAAATAAAGCACATAGTTAAATGAATCCCAAAATGACTATCGCGAAGGAAGCTTTAACTTGAAGTGAAAAATATCCTCTAAATGACATCAGCCAGAATTATCTTCAATCATTACTGATCCCATATGCTTCATGAATTATACAACATCATCTCAGATATGAACTTAAAACCATTAGCTGAATGCACATTTCAGGACAACCAAAGTTCTGCTATAAAAAGCAGCACAGGCATCTCTGGAGAAGATTTTAATTGGGACTACAAACGATGCGCACGATTGTGGTAAGAGGTTTCATGCTGGCTGTTCTCCAAGGTGCGACGCAGAGAAACACCCCTAACCTCAAAGACACCTGCTGCTTTGTAATGAGATGAGAGACGATGTGGACGGACTACTGTAAATATTTGAAAAGGAGAAACAATGCGAGGAAAGAATCGTATCAATTTCCCTTTACATTCTTAGAAAAAAACGATTTTTCTTTTTGGATGATTTAAAAAGAAAATGACATTTCTGGATTTTTTTTTTAACTTTTCTTTCTGAGACAGGGTCTTGGCTCTGTCACCAAGATTGGAGTATGGTGGAGCAATCGCAGCTCACTGTAACCTTAAGTTACACCTCAGCCTCCAGAGTAGCAGGGACCACAGGCACGCACCACCACACTCAATTTTTCTGTTATACAGATGGGGTCTTGCTATGTTGTCCAGGCTGGTCTTCAACCCCTTGGCCTCAAGTGATCCTCCTGCCTTGACCTCCCAAAGATTTAGCCTAAGCGACCATGTCTTATCAGAAAATAGACATTAGAGCAAATGCATTTCTATAAGATTTTCTACCTCTTTTCACTGGGGAAAAAGGTAACTTGCCTCCAAGGGTCGGAGACAAAGCTGTTACTGCAGACAAGAGCGCTGCACATTCCGGGAACCGCTACACCATGAAGCACGGCCGTGCACCGTGGACGCGGGAGTAACAAACGAGGCTAGCACAGGCCGATGTTGGCCCTCTCCAGAAGCAGGCCTAACCTTCCTCCTCTCCTCAGCCCCCTCCTCTCCCTTCAGGCCTCAGTGGCTGCTGACAGGGGAGAGGCCAAAACTAGAGGAGGCTCTCAACTCCACCAGAGACAGGAGACCCGGACGCTGAGGACTCAACTGCTGCCCTCTGTGCCCACCTCCTTCTGGTCCAGACTTCTCAGGAGCCAGACGTGGCCACTTTGACCCTCTTTCCTTTCTGTGGCTCCTACAAAAACCAGTCCAGCGAGCCCAGGCTGCCTCACACTCCAGGGACACCCGGCACAGGCCCCCTCCATGTCCTTATCCAAGCCTCCTGGGGCCAGAAGGGTCTTGCAGCAATGTTTCATTTTCCAGTTGAGCATCCCCAGAGTGAAATTCAAAGTGCTCCGAAGAGCATTTCCTTCGAGTGTCATGGGGAAGCTCGGAATGTTTCATGTTTCGGAGCATTTTGGAGTAGGGACTCTCAGCCTTAATTTGAACCTCTTCAAGGAAGCCACACACTGAAGCCCCCGATGTCCACCCTACACAATCCCAGCACACCCTCTGAAGTCCTCAGCAACAGATTTTCTTTCTTCAAAAATAACCACAAGTCACAAACTCACACGCAATCACAGAAGGGGACTGTGGACACCCACACAGACGATGACATTTAACGGTCACATTTTTACCTGGGTAATTTAAAGTTATTCCTCAAAACACACCTGTTTTACTGAGTTGCATTTTAAGGTGAACACACACAAATCATTCCAGGGAAACAAACGTCACTTTGGGCTGCGTGTGGTTTCTTGACTCCCGTGAATAACTCAGCGATCACCCTCACTTCTGGATAAGGGAGAAGATGCAAAGAAATCTGTTAAAACAAAGACATGAAAACAAGTTTAAGAAGGGTTTGAAAAGTTCCTCCCATCCCCCTGGAGGGGAGACGAGGACTCCTGGAAAGCTCACGGGGGACAGGAGCACAGCCTCCTCGGTGTGCCATGGACGCCGCCTCGCCAAGGGGAGAGGATGATGCCTGGAAGGCTCACAGGGGTGGGAGCACAGCCTCCTCAGTGCTTTCTACACTCAGCAGCTTCAGAAATTCCCGTAGAAGCAGAACACATGAGAACTGAGACTGGAACACCCCAAAGAAAGGGGAAGAGGGGTCAAAAAAAAAGCATTCGATCATTACCAAGGAGGGCGGGAATGAAGCCGCTTCAAAGACCATGTGAGAAGTCACTCATAGGCGTTTCAGAAAATAAGGGTAGCGCGAGATTGCTCGATCAGCTCAAACAGGCTGCCGTCCCTCAGGCCATGAAGTCCCTGACATGAGCCTCTCAGTGAGCAGAAGTCACTCGCATCTCTGCCAGAGAAAGGACTACAAGCCGACACATAACCTCATGAAACCTGGGCTTCAGCCCGTCGACAACAGTGAGTCTGACATGGTACATCCCTCCAGATGGTTAAAGACCCCAGGGGTTCATCAGACAACCTCGAAGGCTGTGTCTGTCCAGCCCCTTTTCCAAGTTCTGGATGATTTTTCCTAATGTACTATAAGGAGCATGTTCCAATAGACACGTAATTAACTGGCTCTGGGTCCTCTTAATTTTGAAATTAGAAACACACTTGGCCAGGCACGGTGGCTCATGCCTGTGATCTCAGTACTTTGGGAGTCTGAGGCAGCTGGAGTGCTTAAGTCCAGGAGTTCGAGTCCAGCCTGGACAACATTGCAAAAATCCATCTCTAAAAAAAATACATAAATAAGTCAGGCATGGGGACATGGGGGACATGTGCCTGTGGGTCCTGGCTACTCAGGAGACTGAGGCAGGAGGACCGCTTGAGCCTGGGAGGTTGAGGCTGTAATAAGCTGTGCTCACACCACTGCCTGGGCAACAAAAAGGTTTTTTTTTTTTTGCCTGTCTCAAAAAAACCAAAGAGAAAAAGAATTATATACCTGACTAACCCAAAATAAAAGAGGTCTTGTGGAACGACCTGAAACGCAGCTGCAAATTCTGGCAGGACCTCCTGGCTTGATTTCTGGTGAGTGTAGGACCACTCTGAAGGATAGGACCCGAGGCACCTTCCGAGACTAGACCTTACAGTACAACTTCCCTTCGCTGGACGGAACACTGGTCTTGGAGCCTGGGAAACCCTGGGGCAGTGCCACCATCATGAGGCCTCCATGGCACAAGGAGGCCCTACCATCAGGAAGCCTGGGACGTCCGTCAGAGCAGTGCCACCCGCCTGAGGCCGCCATGCCATGGGAGCCTGGACATCATGAAGCCTGGGACATCCTGGGGCAGTGCAACCACCCAAGACTGCTGTGACACAAGGGGGCCCTGGTGCCACTGAGAGGCTCCACAGCAGGTCCAAGCCCAGGCCAGGAGTGAAGAGGCTCCACATCCTTTCCATCCCTCCAGCTGAGTCCACACACGTCTTGGAGCAGAAATGCATCACCCTCAATGTCCACGGGTAAGTTTTTGGCCACAGAATCTGGAAGCATAAAAGATGATTCTGGGCTGGTTGGTTGCCAGCTCAGACCTCTCCTCTTTCCACACAGAACCTGGCTCACACCAAGCAGTGTCTAAGTCCTGGAAGACCTGCTAAACACAAGTGCAGTTACAAAGCGGAGAAACTGGAGGGGGCTGGGCTGTGCTCCAGTGGCACCAGCGTTTCTCACGAAGACCCTGGGCATTACAGGGTCCAGGACCATGGCTTCCTGGGATCCAGGACATGGAACAAGAACCCATTTCCCGGTCCTGTTGAATATGAAGCGGCTAAGGGCCGATTCCCTCGGAGGACTGAGCACCGCCCCACAACACCTTGGTATGGGTATGTTATTACATATGTTGGTATGGGTATGTTATTACCCTTACCAAGGTAATAACAAGCCCGTTACCAGCAGGAGGCTGGTGATGAAGACAGGAGGACCAGATGAGCACGAGGGATCCTGACAGATCATCCCTGGCACCGAGCAAGGGGCAGACAGCACCCCCTGTTCCTGATGCATCAGCTGTGGCACTGAGCGAGGGATGGCAGCACGGCCTGTGCCCCTGCAGATGCAGAGGGATGTGAGGGGGTGCAGGCTGGGCTTGGAGGCTAACTCAACCACCTGCGCTTGCACTTCCGTTCCTCATGGTGGGGAGGCGAGGCACAGGCAGCATTAGGGCTCACCTTGCCCCCGGGCTGCACTTTTTTCTGCTTATGAGTCGTGCTCGCTTTACATGGACAGGCATAGCTATAATAACGGTTCCCTGAATATTTCACTGCCTACATAAAGGGCTTTCAGAATTCACTTCCATCCTTAGGAAAGGAGGCCAACACCATGCTGTCTCCCTTAAGATGCCATGTCTCATATGGGGGAAAAAATCAAGAGAAATCAAATAAAGGCCATAAAATACATCCGTTTCAACATTAAAATTTAATAGTACGCTTTAAATTGAAGATGAGTTCAGTCACATTTCCAAACCTCTGAAAGCACGGTTCCTGGGAGGAAGTGGTTTGCAACACACAAAGGCAGCTCTGTAGAACGGCCCAGGCTGAATGAAGGCTCAAACGTCAGTGCACGGAGAAAGTCTGAACAAACTCTCTCCTGCCCTGCTGCTGTCCTCTTCCAAAACACACTGGTTATCTGTCAGTTTAGAACAAGGCCGAGGGAGGTGGGAGGCAGGCCTGGAAGGGTCACCTAGCAACCAAGCTCCTCACCCACACAACCGCACCAGGCTGAGCTGAGCAGCACACACAAACACGACTAATTCTCCCCAGAAAGAAGATGGAAGGCAGCACACTGCCACGCCAGGCGCCCTGCAGGTGAGAAGACTGAGGGGAGCCAGAGGTACCTTTAATCTTGCTTGCATGGTCGAGGGAGGGGAATAATGCCACTCACTTGAGTGTTGCACAATTCTTTCTAGCACTGAGTGGCAGTAAACAAAAATTATAGATGCTTCCTCAGATAAATGTTTCTGAATAACTGAACCTAAGTTATGTTCAAGAAATAGCATTATGAATGCCTCAAGTGCTTCTGTTTTCAATAATCCCAGAGTAATTCTATAAACCTGGGAATGTCTCACCCAACTCCAGGATCACGGCCCAGGTGACGTGAGCACACACATCCTGAAGCTCCAATGCTCAACTAAAGTGGGGCGAGTGAAAATGATCCTGGGTATAATTTACACGGACACAGGAAGGTGGCTGAGCCCCAAACCCCTAAACCAGAAAGACCAGCGTCCTTCAGGGGCCTCACCTCTGTCCTTTCCCAGCCTCTGGGAACCACCACTCTGCTCTCTACTGACACAAATGCCCCTCCAAGGTACAACCAGGAAGATCATCATTCAAAACTGAGGAACGTGGCAGAACAAAGCTGTCAGGAGATTTTAATCACCAACACCACTTGTTACACGACCCAAAGATGATTAAAATCCCAGGCCCTTCAAGACTGAATGTTATCTATACTTAAATGCATTTCATCACCATATTGGGGGGTTATTCCTTTGTTTTGCCGCAAATATATCCCACTGCTGTAAAAGGAAAAGGCAACTTGTTAACGAAGCTTCTTGGAGTGTCTCAACAGGCCTCGAGGTAGGATAAAAGGCAGGACCTCATTACAGAAACGCTCAGCTCTCAGGTCAGGTGGAGTTCTTGAGCACCAACAAAAGCAAAAGAAGGTCGAAGACCACACCACACTTTCCTCAATCACATCTTCATTCCATGTTTCCTTCTGTTTCTCGCGACTTCACTGGGAGAGAGAAATTGTGCTGAAAGAAAATAGAAACACACACATACATAGGAGACCCTACAGATGCTGAGAATGGGTGCAGCCGTCACAGTCCAAATGTCCTTTCAGGGCCATCTGACCTGGCTGGGATCCAAGTACCCAAGTACAGGATTGTACGTCAGACCCATGAAGCCAGGATTACAGCCACTGAATGGCAGTTTTCCATCCCACGGCAATCAGCCTTGCTAGGGGCTTCCTCGGGGCCCACCGACTTCACGCCACTACCCCTCAACTACTTCAACTAACCTACATCATGGCAGAGGCCTCTCCAGGCAGACCAGCCCTACCCGAGTCCTGCTTCATGGCAAACCATCCAGGCAAACGTCCTTGGCTTCCTCTGGGAGGCTGTGCTCGGAAGGTGCCCTCATTTACTTCTGTGGCTCTGAGACATTTAACTAGAGCCCAACACACTTCTTCCTGTTCATATAGTATTGAGTTAACAGATTTTTTGAGTCAATTTTCACTGGGAAAAACACCATTTCAGGAGCCCCAGTGACCACAATGAAAATGTTTTTACCTCCCCTTACGTGACATCGGCAACGCCAGGTCCAGGAAACGTTCTGGATCTCAGATAATGGCGTATCCACTCATAGTAAGTCTTGATCTTGTTTCACAAGCTATCAAATGCTGCCCAGAGACAGGCAAAAACAGCGTGGCGAGGGGCAAAGATTGCAGGGTCTAAGGCCAGACCACCCGGGTCCCACTAACAGTGTGGCTTCAGGAGTTTCCTAAACCCTCTGCTCTCCAAGTTTCATGTCAGAAAAATGCAGTGATAACTGTGTCCACCTCGTTTGAATATATATATATATATACACACACACACACACACACACACCCCAAACCTACAGCCCTATAAAGGTCATTACTCCTAGTTATCTTCAAGGCATTGAGCGACCAATAATGAGCCATCCCCCTACTGCTGACCTGCCTTACCCCACCCTCCGGAAACCCCACATCCACACCAGCCACACAGGATGAGGCCCGGAAAGGAGCAGGACTGTGTCTTGGGAACTTAAACTCTGGAAGCTGAGTTAAATCAGTGCCGCTCAAATCTTGTCACCAACTATCTTGTTAAACTGGGAGATTCCATCTCTGGGGATCTTGAAGGAACCTGAGGTTCTACATTGAGTGAGGTGAGCACTCGTGCTGCAATGAGATGGCAGGGAAAGCAACCGAATCTGGGGTCGCAGCTGCCTGAGGCTTGGGTCCCACCGGGAAAGTGGCACCAGGGCCCTCAGGACAGTGGCGGAGGTCCCAGGAGGCAAGTCCCGGCGCAGAGACTCACGGACCCAAAGCTTGCTCCAGGGCCAGGAGGAGCTGCTGCGCTGACAGCCACGAGGCAGGCAGCCTTCGAGCTCCTCCAGCTGCCATCCTGCAGGCAGGGATGACAGTGCCCAGACCACCCCGGGGTTCCCCCAGCCTGCCAGGCTGGTACTCTTACTCCAGCCACTGACAAGGGTCCCCATGTTCCAAGCTAGGTTGAAACAGTGCCTCAAGCCTCGGGGCACAAGCACCCCCCTGCAGGGCCTCCTACCCAACACCTGGGGATGGCTATTCCCACACATCCCCAACTCACAGCAAAACTCAAAAATGAAAGTCGGAAGATACAGCCAGGAAACCAATGCTCAAGAAGCAACTCCAGGGTGACTCTTCCTAGAGCTATTGCTACTAAACATCTTTAAAAACATTTCCAGGGTGACTTCCTAGAGCTATTGCTGTTGAAAATCTTTCAAATTCTTCATTTCAAAATTAGCTTTTATTACACTGTCTTCCCTATTCTACCAAGACTCTAGGAAACAAAACCATCACAATTTCCAATTCTATCTTATAGCAAGCTAGAAATACACGTTTCCTCAAAGGATTCTACGTGTTTCCTTGGCGATGTCCTTTCCATGCCCCATGCTAGTGCCCGCAACAGGGAAGGCTTTTCCAACCCAACCCATCCCATCTCATCCCATCCCATCCCATCCCATCCCATCCCATCCCATCCCATCCCATCCCAACCCAACCCAACCCAACCCAACCCAACCCAACCCAACCCAACCCAAGGGCCCTGAGACAGGCCCCTAACGAATCATCTACCAACTCTTGAGACAGGCTTGCCCTAACAAATCATCTGAAAACTCCATCTTCCATTAAAAACAGTCCTGAGAATGAGCATATTACCACTTTTTAAAAATTACTGTAAAGTGGACAGTGTTCAGTTCTGTGAATTTCGGCACAAATATTCCCATAATCATCATCACACAAGCAGAACAGTCCAACAGCCCCAAACCCACTCACGGGGCCTCATAGGCATACCCTCCCATTCCCAGCAACCACCCTCTCTGTGTTCTCCCATCCCCTGGGTCTGTCTTTTGCGAGTGTTGTGGCAAAACCCTCGCAAAATCATGATTTCCTGGGCATCGTGCTTGGAGGTGCACCCAGGGTGTCCTGTAATCAACAGCCAGGCCTCGGGGTTGCTGGGTGATTATTATTACACGTATGGCTGTGGCACACTGTAACCCGTGTTGGGCAACTATAGACAGCGCTATTAACATCTGGGCACAGTTTTTCTTAAACATCAGCTTCTGTTTCTCTAGGGTAAATACACAGGATTGGGGTCACCGGGACCCACGTTTGTGTGAGTTCAGTTTTGTAAGAAACCGCCAAGCTGTCTGCACCATGCTGAACCCCAGCATCGCACAGGAGTCCCGACTGCCTGTCCTCACCAGCATCTGGGGCTGTCGGAAGACCTTAGTCAGGCGCTCCAGGAGGGGTGTGAACAAATTCACTGCGGCTTCGGTGCACATCTCGGTGCAACCAGTCACGCTGAAGGTCATTTCAGATGCTTTCGGGCCATCCTCCCGTCCTTCTCAGTGAAGCATCTGTTCAGGTCTCTTCCTCTTTTAAGTCAGGTGGTTTGTTCTCTGTCATGAGCTGTGGGAGTCCTGTGCATTCTGGATACGAGTCCTTTGCCGGCTGCATGGTTCATAGACATCTTCTCCCCATCTATCGAAAATGTGTCTATTCCCTAGGGGTGTCTTTTATATTACAAGTTTAATTTTCATGAGTCTTACCTACTTGTTTTCTTTCTTGGTTATGGATCATGGTATGGATAAGAGCTCTCACCCTAGGTCTCGACAATTTCCGTTTCTTCTACAAGTTGTGTAGTTTGGTATTTTACATTCAGGGCTATGGTCCACCTTAATTTTCATACAGGAATTTCTCCCTGTTTTCACTCTTTTGCATACGGCTGTCCCATAATTCCAGCACCATTTGTTGAAAAGACTCAAATTCCACTGAACTGCTTTTGCCTCTTTGGATCTGTTCTGGACTCCACTCTGTCAGCTGACCCATGTGTCCATGCTGAGCATAATTTATGACTTTAGTGGCCGTCTCTGTGAAAAAAATAATCCTGTCTGGAAGCAAAAACCACATCAGAAATGCTCTAAATAAGATTCTTCCTGTTGTCAGGAGAGCAAAGCCACTGCCCTAAGCAGAGGTGAGGCCTCAACAGCTCCCAGGCACAACCTTAACACACAATGGGGAAGGCAATTCATTTCAAGGGCCACAACCTGAAACCAGCATAGCCGTGAAAACTTCGATAATTTCACAACAGAATGAAATTCATAAAGAACTGCTGAGAAGCGTGTAATAAGTTACATAAATTACTGTTCCTTAAATTCTGACGGTTGACTAGGACAGAAATAGCTTCACGGTACAGTTCAAACAGCAGAAAGGTAGGTAGGGGTGGTTTCCACACCACACAGGGCCTGCAGGAAAGGGACACTCTTCCTCTAAACGGGAGATCCTGGGAGTGATGTGATAAACCATGGTGAGAGGCACGGAACTGTGCAAGCCGGAGTCGCGGCCTTTGTCCCACCACGGAGCCTGTGTCCATGAGCGACGAGGCTCAAATGTCAGGCCGGGGCAACCGAGGCAGTTATCAGGGGACAACAAAACGAGCGCACGGTGGAGGCAAAGGTCTGAAACTGCGCGGCAACTTCGAGTCAAGTGGGACAAACTGACTCAAAATGCAGGTTCCAAAAACCATCACAGAGAGCTGTTCCTCGGCTCTGGAAAGGTTAAGTGACTAATGCCCACACTGAGCATCTGCTCCCAGAGACGACCCCGGTGACTTAAGGCTCAGCTCCTCCGAACCCGCGCCGAACCTCAGTGAGGAACTTTGTTGGTATCTTACGGCACATTGACATGTTCCCTTAAAATCTGGTATTTCATCAACAATGCAGGCGCCAGCTTTGACTCAAACACATTTCGATTAAACAAGATAATTTACACCCTGACCATGCCAGGTAAGAGGTTTACTACAATCTTTAAACAGAGCCAGAGGCTACAGTCTGCTCCTACACAACACCATGTCTCTACAAGTTCGATGGGTTTTTACTTTCCATGTGTTCACTTGCCTAGTGCTAGAAAGCAGATTAAAAACAGAAGGAACCCCGAAACACTATTGAATGGAACTCAAATATCTTGCAGTCATCATCCTGATGAGATGTTTATTAAACAGAAATGTTCTCCCCTGTAGAAAGCAGCACACATCAACACACACCGATAACTGTCGCCAACATTCCAGATCATCTTCCCTTCCATGGCCACAGTGCAGGGCAATGGATCACGCACACCTGCAGACCCACGGAAAGCGGGGTGACACGGCCGATTCTTGTAGCGAGCAAGCCAAGGTGCACTCAAAGTGCATCTCTTTCCAGAGGGCTTCCACGGAAAGTTACACATTTATTCCACGAGTTAATGGCACTGCACCAAACATTTCTGTAAGATTCTCTAAGCAAGCTCTTCCTTCTGCCTAAAATGTCCTGACACAAACTGAAAAAGTTCTTGGAGCTGCCAAAGACTTCAGTATCCCCTTAACTATTGTCATGCACGCCCGTGTGAAGAGACCACCAAACAGGCTTTGTGAGCGCAACATGGCTGTTTATTTCACCTGGGTGCAGGCGGGCTGAGTCCAAAGAGAGTCAGGGAAGGGAGGTAAGTGTGGGGCCGTGTTATAGGATTTGGATAGGTAAAGGAAAATTACAGTCAAAGAGGGGTTGTTCCCTGGCGGGCAGGAGTGGGGGTCACAAGGTGCTCAGCGGGGGAGCTTTTTGAGCCAGGATGAGCCAGGAAAAGGAATTTCACCAAAAAAAAAATTAAAATAAAAAATAAAAATCATCGCTTCAGGCAAGGACCGGCCATTTTCACTTATTTCTGGTAGAATGTTATCAGTTAAGTCCAGGCAGGGCATTTGCACTTTTGTGATTCTTCAGTTACTTCAGGCCATCTGGGCGTATATACGTGCAAGTCACAGGGGACACGATGGCTTGGCTTGGGCTCAGAGGCCTGACAACTACAGTCTTTACTTTTAAGGTGTGGGGTAAGATCATATAATCCCCAACTAAGCTCCTGATGCTGTGTGTGGCATCCAGCAACAGCACGTTTCATTCCTGAATTACATTTGACTCACGAGTCCACTGTGAGAACGATTTCTGGTGAATGAAACACCAGGCAGGAGGGTGATTCCGCTGGGCAGCTCTTCACACACGACCCAGGAGCTGAGGGGAGAGGAAGAGGCCCACGCGCGTCCACCGTGTTCACGCCCCCTTCGAATGTGCCCCACTCCTAGAGACCCGGACCCAAGGGAAATCTGACCTGAAAATGGGCAAACCCTCACTTTGGCAGAGGGACAGGGACTCGGGGCCACAACTTGACCTCAGAGCAACACAAGTGCAGACACAGCACCCCAGGACACCCTCCCCACCCAAATTCAAGGAGGAAAACCAACACCCCGCCCCCTTGTGGAAACCCCGGGCTGCTGCAGCAGACGCCTGCCGGCGTGTGCAGCCTCTCCCGTCCCACATTCTGGGCTCAGCACCTGTGCCTCAGCCCTGACACTGCTCGCCACACCCACAGGTGTGCCAGGAGGGGCAGGTCCTAAGGTCTCCACTGCACCAAAGCCTGCAAGGCAAAGGGGCCGCTCCCTCCAGCAGGAGTCCAGAAGCGCACACTGCACCAGCATCAAGGCGTGAGAATTCTCCCCTTGGTCTCCGAGTCTCCAGTCTGTTGCCCGCCAGGGTCTTCTGCCAACGGCAAGGCCCAAGCTGGGAGGCACATTTGGTTTTCACCATTTCCCTTGTCAAGATCAATACTGCAAACATATCCAGTTCATCCTGTCACTAAAAATGAAATAATCTGCCATCTCCATCACAGATGACGCAATCAGGTTTCCATTACCGGGGTGCTTTTTTTTTCTTCCTATTTTGAGATGGAGTTTCTGCTCTGTCGCCCAGGGTTTAGTGCAGTTGTGCGATCTCGGCTCACTGCAACCTCTGCCTCCCGGGTACAAGTGATTCTCCTGCCTCAGCCTCCCAAGTAGCTGGGATTACAGGTGCCTGTCACCATGACTGGCTAATTTTCATATTTTCAATACAGACGGGGTTTCACCATGTTGACCAGGCTGGTCTGGAACTCCTAACCTCAGGGGATCCACCTGCCTCCTCCTCTCAAAGTGCTGGAATTACAGGCCTCAGCCACCACGCCCAACCATTACTGGTGTAATTTCTAAACCACTCTCTCACACCCACTCCTTTTTTTTTTTTTTTTTTTTTTATTAAAGAACCAGCTTTATGGCTATATTTTTTCCAAGAGAACCAGTTACCCATTTGAAGTACAAATAAGACACCGTGTTTAAAAACCAAAAATGCCAATTTGCACAGAAGTCTCCAAATACCCAGTCGATTTGAGCCTTGAGAATAACATCAAGCTGTTGGCTGAATACAACTTCCCTTTCCATCCCTCTGCCTGTGAATTAGACACAAGGACGAAGCCACGAGCTAGGGACATAAAGGCAGGAACCACCAAGGCAGCCGAGACTCCAAATAAAAGCTGGAAGGACCAATACAAATGCATCACACCTTGCACGCCCTCCTCTCCTTCCTTTTCAGAATTTCCAGAGGATGAAACAGGGACCTCCTCAGACGTCCCATGGTGCAGGCGGCCAGAGGGGAAGGCGGCGGCAGCCTGAATGAGGTGACCGGGAAATCACATTCCACAAACAGAAATTCTCCATGTGCTTTACATCCTCTGTCTCTGAAGAACTATGCCAGTCTAGCAGTCGCTAGAAAACCGCCTTCAAGTGTCATTTCCCATTTCAAGCAAAGAAAACAGTGGTGTGGCATGAGGGAAAAACATAGCCATGTGCTCTGGGCTATTAAATAAGTTTTTTTCTGTTATAAACATATAATTTTACGTTCTCAGTTTTCTCTATAATTGATATGCTTCCTAATTAGCAGACATAGTAATAAAAAGTGAATTCCAAGTGCAAGATCGGAGGACCCGTTCACATGGCTTCAGGTTCTGCTACTGTGTTTCAACTTAAGAAAATGGTTCTGTGCGTTGGTAACAAGGCCTGAGAGTCTGTGTGAGAGTCTGTATGGCTGTCATCAGGGTTCGTGTTGGCTCCGTAGCAGAGGATGTTACACTGTTACATTATCTTCTACAAAAAATCCTGAAAAAAGGAAGGCTGAATAGACATACACACCCTCCCAAAATAATCCAAATGTCCACCGATATGAAAAACAGATGAATTACAGTTTCCATCATGGAATATTCCGCAGCAGTGAAAACAAACTATAGCCACAGGTGCCAACTAGGATAAAGAAAACCTTTTAAACAAGTTTAAAGTGAACTGACTAGGCGGAATTCCTCGATTACAGGCTTCTGCTCCAAAAGGGTACTGTTCTGAATCCTGTGATGTAGAATGATAGTTAGCAACCCTGTTTCAGGGCATATCTAGAAAAAAGCAATATAATGACTGCACAATTTTAAATTCTTTGTAAATTATGACTATTACTATGAAAATTCTAAAAATGTGAAAATCTTCCCAACTGCTATTGGACAAGCTTCAAAATAAATACCCTGGCCTTGCTTGCCACACCCACAGATGTGCCAAAATAAATGAAAATATAGCCCAAGTTAGTAGAATCGAAACCTGAAGATGTACGAACCGTCCCTGCCTCACTATCTATACATCATGTAGAAATTTAAGAGCAGGTAGTGACACTGCAATGCAAGCCTCAAACCAACTGGGTATTTGAAAACTTCTATGCAAATTGGCATTTTCGGTTTTTAAAGACAGTGTTATTTGTACTTCAAACAGGTAACTGTTTGGTTCCCTTGGAAAAAATATAGCCATAAACCTAGTCTAAAAAAAAAAAAATACGGGAGTGGGTATGAGAGAGAGTAGCTTAGAAATTTTAAAAGTATCGGCAGGGAGCGGTGCCTCATGCCTGTAATCCCTGTACTTTGAGAGGCAGGCCCCATGGGGCCTTTGAGGACACCGGTCTCCTCTGCTGCCTTCCTGCTGGACTGACCCAACAACATTCACTGGGTTTCCACCCCTGTCTCATTCAACACCCCAACGGTGGTCTTCATCCTCATCTGGGGCTCAGCTCTGCCCCAATTTCCTAAATCTCTGCCTTCAGAGCCTGAAAATACCTATGCCCAGGGTCACCCTAAGTCCACGTTTACCCCAGAGAGTCCCGATTTTATGTTTTGCCAGCATCGCCTTAGTGATCATTTATCCTGTAAATTCCAACTGCCTTCACACCTCACCCCTGCTGTCTCCCAGCAGACCCCACTCAGATGCACATGCCTCAGACCCCACACCCAGGTCTGTGCATGCTGCCCTGCTCTGCCCATGTGGGGACCACCTCTCTTTCTTGAGGAATCAGCTGGCGATCATCTCCTTGTGGAGGGCTGCCCTGACTTCCAACTCTCTCCAGCCAAGTCAGAAGCCGTCCTCGGTACTTCCCCAAAACTCAGGCCAAGTATGAAGATGGCGCAGATGCTAGCTGTGCCTGGGATGCCATGGGAAGTGTCCCCAGATGCTCTGCACATGGCCCGGGGCACCGCCTGAACACAGCAAGTGCTGAAGAAATCAAACTGACGTGCGCTGACCTCTGATAGGGCCCCCTTCACCATCCACATCTGTCTCCCCTCTGGACAGTAAAATCCACAAGACAGGGAGGGCTTGTCTCACTCATCTTCAAACTCCCAGGGTCACCCTGGTAGGTAAAGGGGACTCAAATGTCTTCTGAAGGAAGCGGCTGGTTAGCTGCCGAGTTAAAGGGCCTCTGAAATTCAGAGCTCTGCATAGGAGTCCAGCACACTTTATTATGAATGACCCCAACCACGACAGAAGTGGCTGTGGAACCAGTGCTAACCAATTCAGGGTTTGTTCACTGTTTCTCAGTTCATTATCACAACTCATTCTCACAGAGCAGCCGCGCACAGATCCTCAGACGTCTACACAGAGTGGGACGATGGCACCGAGTCACATCAACGTCCTGTTGCAGATTGGGAGACACCGGTCAGACACGGACCCAGGCAGAGCACAGACCTCGCGTTAAATTGGCTCCGTGTAAACAGCACTCCCTGCCAGGCCCTTTCCTATCCGCACAGCTTCTACAAACTCTCACACCTGACACCTAAGAATACTGCACACCCCTATGTGAACCCCCCATTTACCTCCTAAATGACCTGGCATGGCCGAGTACAAAAAATTTCAACATAAGGGAACTGGAGGGCATGTGGGGCTTTCTCGAGTCCCTGCTGCCTCCTGATGGGAAGACCCAATGCTTCACACCCGGAGTGAAGGACGGGTCTCTTCGGCCCCCAGGCTTTGACCTGGAGCTAATCAGCATTAACTAATTTCACTTTCCAGGACCAACTTCAAAGGCCTGCAAAGCCAGAGAAGGGAGAGGAGATGGAACACGCCCTCACCTCAGACCTGTTGCAAGCACGTACTTCTCAGATGCGTCCCAAGGTGCACAGCGTGTCCGTTGCCTGTTTCACATGCACCGACCTGCAGGTCTTCTATGTGGCATCAGCCTCCTGGGCACTGGAAACAAGAGGAATAATGGCAAGTCCCCTCTGCAGCAAAAGTGAGGAAAAGGGACCCAACACAATGGAACTTTCCTTTTTCTGACAGTCTCAAAACAGAGGGAAAATACTGTACAGCCAACTTCCCCTCACGCAGGTTTATTTACCTGTGACTCAGAGGCCATGACACACAACTTCAGGTTCTCACCGAGTCCTATTTTCCCCAACCAGGGAGCCTTTGTTTTTAATATCGTACGAACTTGCCATTTTGTAGGCCAAAAACAGCAAATATTGGCAGTTTCCTACAGTTCAACCGAATAAAATAGGATCATGGCCTTTAGTGAAACCATGAAGAAAAGGTGGATATCTCAATATGTGTTTCCAGACTGGCTTTATTCCTGAAGCACTAACTCTGTTCACTCAGGATTTTAGACACTGAAGAATAAACATCAATATCCCACCAAGAAAACCAAAAGGATGAAATAATTTTGCATCCACCTTGGAGCCTTTTTAGGACAAGGCAGGACACAAACTTTTAAAAAGCTGCAGTTGTCCCTCTGTATACACAGGGACATGGATTTCAGAACACCCCCCGAGTTTACCCAAATCTACGTATCCATAGGACTCCGCGGCCACCCTATGGAACCGCATGTAGGAAACGTCAGCCCTCCACAAAGCCAGGTTTCTTCAGTAAGGGTTTGGTTGGAAAATAATTAACATAAGTGATCCTTCGAAGCTCCAAACCCATGTTGTTCAGGGTCAGCTGCATTTACTACTTGTGTCATATCTGAGACCTGAAAGACATCATTCTCGATACCTTAACGTGATGGTTAACAAACTAACTGTTCTGATTAGAAATAGGAAAAAGCTTATTTTTAAGCTGACAATGAGAGTGGATGTGCTACGGTGAACGGAGAACAGACCTAAGCAATCACCAAGGTTGGGGTGACTGCCTGTGCTCAGACCCACCAGGGCCTGTTCCTCCATCTCCCTCTGCTGAAAGGGATAACTGCTTCTCCCCCACGAGTAAAGGGCCTTTTTAAAATATTCACACGAGAAGTGCTATGAAAAGCTGAAAGGTCACAGATAACATTTTTAAAAATAAACATTAACGTAAGCATTTAACAAGCCCATTATGATTTTTAAAAAAAATGGTATTAAGTTCTTGGGTGTGGTGGCTCATGGCCGTAATCCCAGAACTTTGGGTAGCCGAGGTGGGTGCATCCCCTGAGGTCGAGGGTTTAAGACCAGCCTGGCCAACATGGTGAAACCCCGTCTCTAACAAAAACACGAAAATTAGCCAGGCAAGGTGGCAGACGCCTGTAACCCCAGTTACTTGGGAGGCTGAGGGAGGAGAATCACGAACCCGGGAGGGAGAGTTTACAATGAGCCAAGATCGTGCCATTGCACTTCAGCCTGGGCGTTGAGTGTAAAACTCCATCCCAAAAAGAAAAAAAAAAAAGTATCAAGTTTTCCTTCCAATGAACCTATCATTCAGCCACCAAGGTATACTATAGCTACTTATTCAGCCATGAGATACACCACAGGAGATATAGGCGAACAGGACACAGTTCTTCCCTGAAAGAAGTCTACACCCTCAACAGAAGGGAGGCACACACTCCGAATGGAATCGGCATAGGAAACAGATGCTGCTGCAGCTGGAACTGGCTGCACAGAGCACCCGCTCCAGTGTCTGAGAAACAAGGAGCCGTTGGTGCCATCACCTTCCATACCTGAGCTGGGGCAATGGGGAGCCTGTCATCACCACCACCACCATCCGGGACAAAGAGCCCCAGAACCACACAACGAGCTTACAAACTCACCGAGACGATGACCGAGCAATGTGCGTGGAGTGATGTGAACACGCAGACGTCAGGGCCACGCGTGGCGTTGGTTTTGTGCATCAACCTGAGCGTGCCCGGGGTGCCCAGATGGCTGGTTCTGTATTATTTCTGGGTGAGATGCATGTTTGCCTCTGGACTGAGTGGAGACCCATCCTCGCCGGTGTGGGGGACACCACCCTGTCCACCCACGGCCCGAGTAAAACAGCAAGGTGGGGAAAACTGGGTTCACTCCACCTGTCTGGCTGATAGGCCAGTGACATCTGTCTTCTGCAGCCTGTGCTACTGGGTCTCAGCTCCTCAGACCCTGGTGGGATCTGCACCCTCCGCTTCTCAAGTCTTCAAGCCACACCCTCCCAGGACTCTAGCTTGCAGGCTGTGGGTCCTGGGGCTTCTTGGACTCTGTAGCCCCTGCAGCAGCCCTCCCCCTGGAGACACACGCACACCCGGCTGGCTGTCTCTCTGGAGAGCCCTGACTAAAAGCCGCCCCTAAAAGTGGTCTTCAGAGTTTCTTTCTAGCCCTAAGATCCCAGTGCCCCTCCTACAATTCTAGGCGGAAAGGTGAACGGAGACCAATGGACAGAGGTGTGTGCGAGGACACGCCAGGCAACCGCACTGGGCAGGAGGGCACTAACGCTCACTAAGCAAAGAATCAATGTTGCTTGCCACAAAAATGAGAACCGTAAAGATTTCTTCAAACAGAAATGAGTTTGTTTCATGATTTGCTCTTAATACATAAGAAAGCATAAAAGTAGGCCTATTAACAATTACATAAGTGTTTAGAGGCCCTTGAACTACTTCTGTCCCTTTGTGTTTTTATAGAAAATAAGCATGAGGTTAAAGAGAACAACATCACTGGCCACAGCTGGGGCCACGCAAGGACACAGCTTATACCCCTGAGGTCCCTGGGTGCCCCGAGTCCTTCCCTTGCTATTTATGGCAATGTGGGAGAAACCAGGACGTCTGAGCATGGACCTGACCGTGCTCCCAGGGGCCGAGGAAAGCACCTATCTGTCCAGTCTTCTCTCCACCCCGCCGTTCCCTCCTACCCAGACTCTTGGGCTGACGCGGCTCATGCACTCAGCAGCGCCATCATTAAACGTTTAGCTTCGCATCACAAGGGCCTCCTCTGGCCTCCTCTGACCACTCCTGAACCTGCAGCCTAGAAGGTTGGGGTTGCAGTGAGCTGTCATTGCACTACTGCACCCAGCCTGAGAAACAGAGTGAGACTCTCAAAAACAAACAAACTAAAACAAATTAAAGGAGTTCAAATGAACTCGCCCATACCCTTTAAATTTTCATTTGGGTACATGGGGTGATCTAGTTCCTTTTTCCCTTGCAATACATGAATAATCTAATAATTAAATATAATCTAACAATTAAATGGGAAAATTTAATTATTTTCCCATTGCATTATTCCCTATCTCAGGGAAAAAGTTAAAATTATTCCCTATTTCAGGGAAAAAGGTAAAAATCATTTTAAACCTTCCTTCCACAAAACAGTATACTCAGTCATCTCTATCTGCTGTATCATGTGGAATTCAGCTTCACATGTCTACAATACAGTTTTTGTTAAACAGTGCTTATATAGACAGGCAAGAGAAAGAAACACTTGGTCTATGTAGAAGCAGCAGAAGACACGTTTTAACAGAAAAGGGAGAAGATACCACCATGTGAATCTGGAAATTGTCCTCATCTTGTCCACACACACAGAAAACACCCAAGCACGTGCCTAGTGTCTAACAGGAGCACAGAAAGGACAGGGATCCCTCCAGTTGTTTAATGACCAGCCCCACTTGTCACCGCCACATAACAAAATCCGCACGGCAACTTCAGCACGTTTCATGCACGATTCCACGGAAATCAGGCTGAAGAACATACAGATGTTTTGCCCACATTTAAAAATCCAAGTATGGGACTCATAGAAGTAAAACACACTATGGGTTCACTTAACTTTTCCAAATTTTTCCTTGGAGAAACCTATAAAGTTCTTGTCAGTTACATCCTTAAGTTTTTCAATAATTTTTCAATGCAAAGGTCGGGCAAGACTTGTAAATAGGTACACACATACGGCCCGGCGCAGTGGCTCACACCTATAATCCCAGCACTTTGGGAGGCCGAGGTGGGCAGATCACGAGGTCAGGAAACCGAGACCATCCTGGCTAACACGGTGAAACCCCGTCTCTACTAAAAATACAAACAATTAGCCAGGGGTGGTGGCGGGTGCCTGTAGTCCCAGCTACTTGGGAGGCTGAGGTTGGAGAATTGCATGAACCCGGGAGGCGGAGCTTGCAGTGAGATCGCACCACCGCACTCCAGCCTGGGTGACAGAGGGAAACTGTCTCAAAGAAAACAATGGAGGTACACACATACATACCACGTTCTTCTCTCAGAGACGGGCCCTTTTTTAAGATTCCAGAAGTAAATGTGGTTGTCACCCTGCTTTTGAGAGGATGAGCTGTGTTTTAAGCATGAACACACTTTCCTCCATGCACCAAGGATGCACCATGGGGGCAGTGCTACCGCCGCCTCCCCAGTCTCTGCTCAGGGTGGGGCAAGGGGAGCTCAGTTGTCTCCCGTATACACCCTCAACAGGCCAGGTGCTCAGAAGGAGGCTTCCAGGACTCGCTGTAGGCATTCGTTAGCAGGGTAGGCAGTGCCTCGTGCTGGTGGGCATCCAGCAGTAAGGGGGTCTTGCACTTCACTCCCTGGGCCCAGCCCCAGACAGAGGGGAAAGAGACACCTGTATAGTAACTCATGTATATTTATACACACACAGAGACTCTGCAGTGCAAGGTGCAGAACTAGAAGGAATCATGGAAATAAGAGGGAAGACATTTGGTTACAACTGGCAGAGCCACCTCAAGCCTCAGCATTTCCTGCCGGAGCCCTCACTGACCAGACTCCTCCAGGGTCACTGCCACTGCATTCCCCAGCTCATGACAGGGCAGACAGTGACAGAGCCTCAGAACAACCTCCCACTCCTTCCTCACCAGCCCAGGGGATGAGCTGTCCCAAAGCCTGAATGCGGGAACACAGAGGTGATTGAGCAGAAAGGGGGACAGGAACAATGGCCGCGGGTGAGCAGATATTGCGGGGCACCCCAGCAGCCCTTTCCACCTTAAAGAGGACGGCCATGGGTGTGCGGATGCTCCCGCGTGACCCAGCCGTCCTTTCCACCTTATAGGGGAATGGCCACAGGTGTGCGGATATTCCTGGGTGCCCCAGAGCCCTTTTCACCTTAAGGAGATTTTCACAGTCTCATATCAGTCTCCAAACTATTCAGTGAGGTTGGAGGAGTATCACTGTGGACCAACACCGATTGGCACCAAGTAAGGGCAATTTTATAACCATGTGTCAACCATGAAACAATCAGGTCTTTGGCCATCTGATCTAAGCTTTTTCTATAACAAAGTTGGATAATTAAGTTGAACTTTGGTTTTCCAAAGCTTGTTACAGAAACCACATCTTCCTAGGTGTGCCTCTGTGATGTCACGTGCACACATCAGTAGCCAGGCTTGCCAAGACTCACGGCACATTACACGTTCACCTGAGAAGGCTGCTCAATCACTGAGGGCTCTGGCGTGCTCTGAAATGAATTTGCCACTTCGGCCTACACTCTACTCCCTTGTTTGGTTAAAGAAACCCAAAAAGCACAATTTGTTTTGGCCAATCGCCTGCTGACCCAACTGCAGAGGTTTTCATTAGAGTACTTTCATTGCATCATAGAAAGCAAAGTCATATAGATCAATTCATGATTACCACTCCAAAGGTTTAGTAAATCTCCAAATAATCAGGCAAACATTTTAAGAAGCTACATTAAGGTTTACAATACTCAAAATTTAAAACTACATCCATGTTTCAAAAAACCACCATTCCCATTTTAGGTGGCCAAATGCATATGAGAAAGAAAGAAACGTGCTGAGCGCATTTTTTGGGTAATCTTATGGAGAAACTGCCACTTTAAAAATGGCTCTAGTTCCTGGCTCCAGATGGGTGTGGCGGGTTGTCTCACTCAATTTCAACTCCACCTGAAGCTGGGACACTAGAAATCCATTCCCAGACTCCAGGGCACAAGAATTCCCACTTCTGGAAACAGCCTGGAATGCAGACGTGTAGCAGAGAATTCTTTCCTGCCCACCCTAACCGTCCTCTGTGGAAGGCAACAGTCAAAGACAAGTCCACCCCCCTAGGCACAACTGCACCACGAAGAACCATTTCAAGGTGGGAGGTGATTGATCAGTGGGAACAGTTTAGCTAATCACTTATAAGGCAGAGATGGGGGGTTTGAAGGCCTGTGTCTGGCCTTCGCCTCGGTAAATGGTCATCCGCCAGTCAGCCTAAGCCACATGGGAAGGGGCTTCTTGCAGTAAAAGTGGGGGCCTAGTTGTGGGGAGGGGGAATGTCTTAACCACCACTGTTTTACAGGATCACAGGGCTCAGGAAATGTTCAGTATTATCACACACCAAGGTTTTTACAGTCTGAAGAAAACTACAGTCCTAAGGTGTCAGTTCTCAAAGCCTTAAGTTCCTCCTGCTAAGATTCCCAGAGGGTCTCAACTTCTTGCACTGAACCCCAACATGCACAGGCACCTGCGTCTTCCTCCTGCAGCAAATGCACATGAGAAGGCTGTGGCTCTGCTGCAGTAATGATGCCATGCAGCCCTAACACCGTGGCAGAGCAATGGCTTTGGCCTGAATGTCCCCAAAACCTCATGCTGAAACCATCTCCGATGGGATACATTAAGAGGTGGGACCTTTGGGAGGTCCTGCTCTCAGGACTGGGGTTGGTGTCCTTGTTGGGAGATGGAGGAGCCCTCCTGCTCCTCCACCATATGAGTCCCGATGAGACGCCTGCTGCCACGCAAGACCCGGTGAGATGCTGCCGTCTGTATGCCACAGGCCCTGGAACACCAGATGTGCAGGTGCCTTGACTTTGGACTGCCTTGACCTTGGACTTTTCAGCCTCCAGAGCTCTGAGCAATAAATGTCTCTTTACAAATCACCCAATCGACAGCAGCCGGACAGAGAGACAGTAATGTTACAACATGAGTCACTTTCTCAGTGGGCCAGAGGCCTCCCCATGAGCCACCACCGTAAAGCAAGAACTCCCTGGAGGATGCAAAGGGGTTCACAAGGAATTCTACCCAGCACCAGGGTGTCTGTCCTTTCTCGTAGGAAGATAGCTGAGCCATGGCAGGAAACTACGGGGTGGGTGGGGCTGGACAGTAATGTGTCACCTGCTCACCTAAGCCTCAGTCTCCTGCCTCTCATCATGACAGCGGGGGTAACCCGCTCACCTGAGCTGTTGGGGGAGGTAAGAGTGTTGGGTGATTAACAATTGTTAGCTCCACAGAAATTAGGCAAAGAATCCGCCCCTACGTCTTATAAAACCAAACCAGCCCAGGAATTCCACATCACTACTAATTTGCATGGGAAAATGCTGGATTCTCATAAGTTCTGGCATGTCATTTGTATTGATAAAGTTTGCAGAGTTGTCATATACTAAGTATATAAAACAGAAAAAAAAATCATGCAATTTGGAGGTTGAAGCAGGAGAATCACTTGAGTACAGGCGGCGGAGGTTGCAGTGAGCCGAGGCCGAGCCACTGTACTCCAGTCTGGGTGACAGAACGAGACTCGATCTCAAAAAAAAAAAAAAATTTTGCTGCTTCATGCTAGTAAAGTGGGCAGATTCTACATGCCAACTCTTATTCAAAGGTCGCCTAACACTGACTCAGGAACTCTGGCCCTGATGTGCTTGAAGTTTTAATGCTAACAGTGTTAAAGACCACTCCCCCAGGAGCTCTGAACAAGTACTCCAGGTATACACTGAACAAGACCACACACTCTCTGACCGAAATCTAACTTCACAGACCCAAACTACAGAACCACAAAGACACTGCTTCTGTCCAACTTTGTGTTCTGCCACCGTTTGTGTCCGTTATTTCCTACAAACCATCTCATTAGAATTTAGGGCACACAAAAGGCCGATATAACAGGGTTACTTTTCAAAGGTTTGGAGGTGAAGAACAGATACACTGCATTAACTTCCTATTGCTGCTGCAACAAATTACCACAAACGCAAACCTCCTCTCAGCCCTGGAAGTCAGGAGTCCCAGGGCTGAAGTCAAGGGGTCAGTAGGTTGTGCTCCTGCCTGGAGTCTCCCAATTCATAGAGGCCACCATGCAGCTTGGTTCACAGCCCCACACCCCTCTGACCACTGCCCCGGCCTCAGCCCTGCACCCCTCCAGCCCCTGCCCCACCCTTGGCCCATGCCCCTCCGGCCCCTACCCCACCCCCGCCCTCAGCCCCACAGCCCTCTGGCCACTATCTCATCCTCAGGTCTCCTCCTCTGAGGCAGACTCTCGTACTCCCTCCCATCAATGCACATATGAGGACGCTAGACCCCACCTGGACAACCCAGGGTCCTCCCCCATCCCACTGTCCGTTACAGTCACATCTGCAAAGCCTCTTTTGCCATGGAAACTTCATTATACTAACAGTCATTTAACAAGTCCATTATAATGATGTAAAAGTTGGCATTGTTTTTCTCCTAATGAACAGATCAGTCACCCATGTAACCTATAAATATTTAACTATTAAATATACAACACTGTAGGGGACAAAGATGAGGAAGACGGTTCCTTCCTGAAAGATGACTGGACCCTAGATGGAGGGATGAACATTCTGAACAGAATCAACCTAACTCAACATTTGAGTCCGAGAGGCCAAGCAGTAAGACTTTCAAAAAAGCAACCAGAAAGTCTGTACCGTGCCTGTAGTTCACAGCTGAGCCTGACGTCATGAGCACGAGCGTGCGGACATGCATACCAGGCCCAAGTTTAAGATCAAATATAAAGAGCTTTCAACTGTAGTATTTAACTAGATCTTATTACACAATAGCTTCTTGATTACAGTTTTTGTCCAAAAAGTTCTCTGTAATTAAAGAAATTAATTTTCCCCTAAAAAACACTTCTCCATCTATCGTCCCATAAAAACTAAATGGGTATATTAAAGAAAAAAGACAAATGTTTGACTTCGGGGGTTTGCCTATGACTTGGATAAGCATGATTTTCTTCTGGCCAAGCAGGGAGCAGCTGGACCAGACTGGAGGGAAGGAAAAACAAATTTCCACTCTGACCTCGTTTGGGCACCAGTCTTCGCTGTCAGAATGTGGGTGTGGTGCTTCCCACACACCAGCCTCTGACGAAACTCAGCCCAAGGGTGTGGGAAAAAGCCGTCTACTTCTGAAAAATCTATAAAGTACAGACACATCAAAAGCTTCAGAAGACTGTACAGTGCCAAGGAGACCACTGCACCCTTGGAGTTTACAGAAAATGGTCAGCATCACACGTGCCTGAGGTCCAGGTTCAGCTCCCAGCTGCCGCGACACCATAAGCGCAGTCCTGGCTTCCCCTCTGATGCAGAGAGCTGGAAACTCCGCTGGCAGCACTCAGAGCTCAGAACATTCTAGATGAAAGCAACGTGTTCCTTTTAAAATGGGGAACCGGGGCAGCACAACTGAAGCTCTACGACTGTCTCAACTACTGGGTTTCGGGGTAGCATTAGGAAATCGTGAGAATCTAAATCTCAATTTCATACAGATTCAAAACTCACTGCAGGTTCCAGAATTTCCTGAAGCATTCTTCCACTTTATCACTCAGGATTCCCTTGCCAAACCTAATAAACTCTAAATTCCTTACGGAAAAGCCACCATAAGCACCACCACAAATAAGATCAACTGACGCCCGCCCTTTGCACCAAACCTATAAACTCTTACTCACACAAGACTGTGCTGGAGGCAGCTCTCAGCTGAAGCCAAATCCGTGAGACTTCATTATCCCCATTTTGGATCGAGTGTGAAGACTGTCAGCAAACCAGGGCCCCAGTGTGAAGCAGAGAACAGATTCTCTGACACCTGCCTGAACATTTTCTTCCCACCTGTCTTGGATATTGAGCACCCTCAGAGCTACTGAGTCACCCACATTTGCAGGTCATTTATCCAGCCACCAGGATAACATAATTATGCGATAAAAATGCCTTCTCAGGGCTTTGTCATACTCAACAAGGCAGCTCAGAAGGCTTGGTAAGCCCAAGAAAGGGGGAAGCGTCCTCCAAATAGACAAAGACCAAGGAAAACCATGCAGAGACTCTCTTAAGACAGCAGAAACAGAGCCCGCTGTAGCCTTTCAGGCCCTGCTGGCCACAGCCCTGCTTTAGGTGGCACCATTTCCACAGATGCAGCCTGCTGGGCCCATTTGAAAGGTCCTGCTTGCCACACTCACCCCCACTTCCAGTTTCTGCAAGACCCGCTGCAGCCCCACTCCACCCCGGGGGCCAACTGTTCAAGTTTTCCCGGCGAGACCCCTCAGAGCCTGCACAGCGTCTGAGACTGGGAAGCACCAAGGATCCAGAAACGCACAAACCCGTTCTCCTCATGTTGCTTTCTGGGTTCCAAGTTGTCTTAAGAACGAGTCTTGCATAAACCCCGGACTGGGGAGCCAGTCACAGCCCAGCAGCACCCAGCTCATGTGCTCCACCCACCCCACAGAGGACCACGGAGGCCCCAGCACACTCTGTCCGGGGCAAGACACCAGAAACAGCCACAGTTCAGGGTTCTGCCACCCACCCCGCTGCCGTAATTACCTGCTGTGATCTGAATTCTCATTGGTTGGGTAGGTGATCCCACAGCTCCGCTGCCTTAATTACCTGCTGTGATCTGAAATTGCATTGGTTGGGAAGGGGATCTCACTGCTCAAGCACTCCCTGCTGCCTCCTTGCAAACAACATAAAAACTCCAAAACCCCTCTTAAAGAACGTTTACTATAACCTCAAAACAAGACACATCACCAGACCAGGGAAGATACATACGCACATCTGACAGCTGGTGGGCGTCAGTGACCGACGCCACGGCTTCCGTGTGGCGTGTGAAGCGGGAGGCCTGTCACGGTGACTCAGGCTGGGGTCTGAATGGGGGTCTTCCAAGCAACTAGGCAACCAGGACGCACACCCCAAAACCCAAGTCCCCGCAGTCATGTACCTGGCAGAAATGCTGCGTGGCCATTGACACCAGTTGTGAACCAAGACCGATCTGCGTCCTGTGGCCCTCACAACGTCCGTACACGTCTGGGCCCAGCACAGGCACGCATAGCACCCTGCTCACCTCCAGTGGAGCTCTCTCCTGCCAAGGGGGATGGCCCTGAAGTCTGTTGAGATTTCCAAAGCTCTACAAAGTCGTCCTTCCTCCTGCTTGTTCAGAAGCCCTAAAGCCCTGAAGACACCAGTGAGAATTGACCTAGCCTCTTAAGGCAGCTCAAACACCTAAACACAGGAACGCTGGACCTCTCTGCCCTCGGGAGCAGCCAATAACCCACTGGGCTAAGCAGAAGGCACAGATGTCACATCCAGAAGCCAGTGGTGCTCACGTTTGCATTCCAGGAGCCGCCCATGTGAGGACCTCCAAGGCTTCCAAGTCCCACTTGATTGTTTTCATCGTATCTCTGTAACATCAGAGACATTATATCTCATGGTATCTATGAGATTCTCTCTACTTTTATGAGCATATATGCTCCCTGACTTACCGTGGGATGAAACTGTTCCAATAAACCCAGCGTAAGCTGAAAATATCCTAAATAGAAAGTGCATTTGACATAATAGTTTCAACTTACAATGGGTTCATCCAGAGGCAGCCCATCTCGGGCTGAACAATGCACTGAGTGTGACTAGTTCACACCATCACAAGGTTGAAAAAAACAAATCACAAACGTAACCACTGTGAGCCAGGGACCATCTGTATTGTGGCTCCTGTCTTCAGAGACAACAGAAACCTCTTCTTAGACAAGAATCACAATTTATAATCCTCAAAATGTTAAACTTAGTTTAACAATCTACAGATTCAAACAAAGCCAAAGTAGGCCCACAAGACCGTTTGTGCCATTCGCTAAGACACACAACTCTGTAATAACCCTCATCACAGTCCCTCAGGGTGAGTCCCAGAGGCGGCTGTGGCTTGTAGCTACAGACACTAACAAAACCAAAATCAGAGTACGCAGGTGCAGTCAAGTCATATGACTTCTCCACTAGCATATGCACAAATGTTTATCAGCAAATCTGATCTTTGCTTTACATCCCTCCCATGACCTAAAAAGGAGTCCACCACACACACACACCACACTTCAAAAACATAATTCGTACTTACTTTCAATTCTGGGCATTTAGAATAAACCTAATGGGTGATTAAACCTCTCCTCCAATCCACTGCTTAGTCTTCTTAGAGGATGAAGGATTTTGCATAACACAAGTCAGCATATAAAAGATCTTGTATAGAAACAAACTTTCAAGTTGTCCTCATTATAGTGATTCAACTAATATACAAAGGACCCAACACACAGCACAATGTCTATTAGAAGAATGATTACTTTGTTCCCCTCAAAATCCTAATATCTACACAGAAAAAATACCCGATACGCATTTTATCATTCTTTACCAGTATAGTCATACAAAGGAGTATCACAAAAGCAAAAGAACACATTTGGTTTCACTCGCAGTTCTAAATTTAATATAAAATTGCTAAAACCACCAAGACAAACATGACTATGAAATATTTAACGATCTTCACCTAAATTCAAGTCACTATTCAATCACCAATACCTCTGCTCTCCTTACAGGAACTTTCCAAAAGTAAATTCTGGAATTAACAGAACAAATTTTTCTAGTGATAGAAAGTAGGAAGAAATTGGTTGAAGGTGGTTCCTTGGCTGTCAAACTTTTTCTCCATAATAGTTTGTAAAATAAAAGCATCAAACAGATCTTTACATTAACTTACAATCTATCAAGCAATACTGGAGCAATCTTTAAATATTAGCCACATTCTGACAGGGCTGACTCACATTAAATCACCATCAGTCTCATGTCTTGCAGCATCCACAGCTCATCTTCTCAAAACCACTTAAGATTTCATAATTAACTCAATTAAACAATCTAAGTCCTCTCCTTGATCATTGACATGAAGGGATAATTTTCCCCCAAAATAGTACCTCTTTCCTTGACATGATTTAATCTGTAGTTAGAGTATTTAACAGGATTTCTTTCCTTCTTAGAAAATAAAATATACACCTTTCCAATAAGAAAAACACTAACTGATAATGCTATAGCTTAACCAGGTCAAAAGGGTTTTTTTGTTTTTGTTTTTGTTTTTTAAGTTAAAAAAAGAACCTAACTGCATCTTTGGACCTTATGTGAGGTAGTGTCCAGGGTCACTGGGACCCCCACTTGGTCAGTGCAGCTGGGTACCAATTAAAGACAGAAACCCAAGGGTTCACTCGAAGCCCCTTCCCAGCTCTTCATCCTAGTGGAAACCATGGGCACAAAGGAAAGCGGCATTCCACGGAGGACTTTGGGGAATGGCTGCTTGAGAACATCAAAGTGGCTCACGTCCCCCGAGTATAAAGCCAGTGACTGCTCTCAGCTTCAATGCAGCACCATCCACAGCAGCCAAGATCTGGAATCACCTGAGTGCCCATCAACAGGGGATGAAGGGAATGTGGCCCGAACATTCACAGGAGCAATACTCCACCATACAGCTGAGATCCCTGTCATCCGAGACAGGATGGATGGAGCTGGAGGACATTACGTTAAGCAAACGAGACAAGCAAAGAAACGGAGCATGTTCTCACTCATAAGCAGGAGCTGAGAGCAGATCTCATGGAGGCCAAGAGTAGGTGGTCAACAGGGCCCAGTAGAGTCCACTCATAAGCAGGATAGGCAGAGGCTCATAACGGGCACAAACACACAGCCTAATGGGAGCACAAGACCTACTATTGATAAATCAGCAGGGGGATGGCTGTGAGTCATCTACTGTGTATTTCAAAACAGCTAGGAGAGAATAACTTGAACATTATCAGCATAAGGAAAAGAAAATATTTAAAGTGAAAGATATCCCAAGTACACAGATTTCATCAATATAGGGATGAATCAAGATATCACATGCACTCTGAAAATATGTACACATATTATGTATCAACAAAAACAAAAACCAATGACAGAACCATTTGCGAAGCATGTGCAGGAGAAGAATGGGAAGCCTGACATGGTGTGGCTGTGTGTCCCCACCCAAATCTCATGCTGAACTCTAACCCTTTGTTGGAAGTGAGCCCTGGTGGGAGGTGACTGACTCATGGGGGTGGTTTCTAATGGTTTAGCACAATCCCCCTAGTGCTGTCCTCATGATAGTTCTGAGATCTGGTTGTTTGGAGGTGCATGGCACCTTCCCCTTCACTCTCTCTCCCCTTCCAGCCATGTGAAGACGTGCCTGTCTCCCCTTCACCTTCCACTCTGTTTCCCCAGAAGTAGAAACCTGTATAGCCCACAGAACTGTATGCCGATTAAACCTTTTTATTCCTTATTACCCAGCCTCAAGTAGTTCTTTATAGCAGTGGAAGAACAGTACAGTCCTCAGGACCAGCAATGTTTTCCTTCTACCCAGCAGCCAACAACGTCCCACACCCTAGCTGGTTTTCCAAAGCCTTTGCCAGAATGCTGAGGCTGTTTTGGGGATACGGACTTTCCCCATCTCTGGCAAACCAGATGGGGCATCCTATTTGCCTCTTACCACCTTTCTCAGACAAACCCCACCTCTGAAACATCCCCCGCCAGGGACCTCCTTCAGCAGCAACAAAGCTGAGTATTCCTTGCACTTCCCTTCTTCTGAACAAGTAAACATCTTAAGCTTATTTTTCCATCTTCCCAGCTCATTGAAAAAAATATCTTATGCTTTCTATTTTCCTAACACACACACACGGAAGAGAAGTGCCGTGAGGGCAGGGGCTCTTGCTTTCCTGGATCTGAGCCTGGCCCTCAAACACTAGCCGAATTCATACTGACACGATATCCAGAAGCAGAAATGCAAATATCCCCACGACTTCAAATACCCTAAGGATCTAACAGGCCGAGTGGCCCATGTAACTATGGTTTGTGCTGGGCCATTCAACTGGTGTTTTAATCCCTGTCCAAATGAGCTCTTTAATTTTGGGACTTTTCAGACAGCTCTTTGTTGTTGTTGTTGTTCTGTTTTGTTTTTATTAAAGGGATCTATTACAGTTACAATCAAGAATATCCCAGGCCAAGTGTGGTGGCTCATGCCTGTAATCCCAGCACTTTGGGAGGCCAAGGTGAGCGAATCAAATGAGGTCAGGAGTTCAAGACCAGCCTGGCAAACATGTTGAAACCCCATCTCTACTAATACAAAAATGAACCAGCCATGGTGGCAGGCACTTATAATCCCAGCTACTCAGGAGGCTGAGGCAGGAGAATGGCGTGAACCAGGAGGTGAGGCTGCAGTGAGCCAAGATCGCGCCACTGCATTCCAGCCTGGGCAACACAGCAAGACTATCTCAACAAAATAAAAATACACCAATACGCCCAGTTAGTTCTTCACCAATGTCAGATACATCAGTTTAAAGAAAAATAATATGAATGCATGTTTTTAAATTTCAGTGTTGAATTTAACCATATCTTTTAAGAAGATATGAAGATAGAAGTTCCCCAAGGATCGGGGGAGAAAAAAGCAGTTAAGAAAATGTTAAAACCTCAGGAGAAAAACAAGGATGGGGTAAGACCTCAAGGCAAAACTTTTTCTTTGCACTTTGATTTCAAAAGAACAGAGATGCCCAAAATATGAACTCTCCCATCTGCATTTTATATTCCTCTATGTCCTTTGAAAGACTGGGGATGGGATCCCAGGTTCCAAAGTGCCCGGCCAGGGCTCACATCAGGCCGATTCCTCTACGTCCTTTGAAAGGCTGGAGATGGGATCCCAGGTTCCAAACTGCCTGGTCACGGCTCACATCAGGCAACATCTTTCACAGCCGTTTACTCCCCTGACTGTGCCTAGAGAGCTCTGTGGCCCAATTTACACAAAAGGGTCCTAATTTACACACGTTCATCACTTTGAGCAGAGTCTCAACAAATGAGACAAATATTGACACTCCACAGAAGCAAGTATTCTTTTCTGAAAAATTAAGTGTCAGGTTCCCATAAGCCAGGCAGCTTGGTTACAGAAAGCACTGGCTGACTTGCTGGTTTAATGTTAAATGCATTTAAAATGTTAAGTGATCTGGCCCCCCTCCCAGTGGGTGTGTACGTTGAGCTGGTTGCAGTAGTGATGCACAGACCACGTGGTTTTGCTTCAAGCAGAGCACCCCACACCCAGGAAGAGGCCAAAGGACGGCATCGAGATCTAGGACAGTTCTAAGGAGAGCTGCAGTCTGAATGCCTCGTCTGCAAATAGTCTCTCATTTCAGAGGAAGTCACTGAACAGAGTTCATAACACATGAATTTTAAAAATTCCTATTTCTAATTTCATCCCATTAGAACTTTTGAAGAACAGATGTGCATCTGCTCCAAGTCAATGAGAGGACACTCAAGACAGTCCCTCACAGGTCCTCGGCCTCCACCTCTCACCTAGAGAACGTCAGCTCAAGCCAATCACAGCACAGTGCGATTTTCTATAATATGCACGCCTGCATCTGACCTGAGATGTCAATGTCTGGAATGTGCCTGCCAGGCCCAGGAAGAACTGCAGCAGCTGTGGGGACATAAGCCGCTAAGGAATCCGATTTGGACGGAACTCGAGGCAACTGAAACTAGTTCCACTGTTTTTCTTAGCAAGGTTTGACCTGGCAAACTGTTATCACTGTTGCTAATTCATGGTAATTGGGATGGGGACTTAACAGTAAGTAATTAGAGCAATTCTAGAATTTGCCACTCAGTTACAAATGGCAGATTCCTGAGAATGGAAGAACTGTTGCCCAGGAATAGAGCTCAACAGGTCCTCCCCATGCCCCAGGAAACATGACATTTCCATGCACCCCTGCTTTGTTCCCCGGCCACCTGATCTCAGCCGTCTGATGGCATCACTCCCCAGAGCTGGAAACACCTGACCTCTTGTCACCCTCCCATCTGCCCTGCTTTCCTCCAGCCCGGGATATTCAGGGATGCCCACATACAGGACCAGGAAACCAGGGTTATCCTAAACCAGTGCCTGCATTCAAAGTCCTCCATGGCAGGACAATCACCAATGGCCAATACTCCCAGAACCTTCCACCTCAAAACGGGAGCACATCTGGATTCAAGCTGACAACGCTGCATTCTCTTTGCCATGTACACATGGAGGCATGTCAGGTTCCACCTAAAGGTATCAGGTTTCACTCTGGTCAGGAGCCCAAGCCTAGTCACTCTGCATGATCTCAATTCACCATCCACAGAGAAGCCTACAGTTTTCCTCTGGTGCACGGTGTGGATGGTGGATGCATTTCCCCTGAAGACTCGGAGACGGGCTCCTGGCCAAGGAGGCCAGTCACCCCAGCCCCTGCAAGACCCAGATATGCCCCTCTGCTGTCTGCACACAGTACCCAAGTCTAGCAGTGCTGACTCTGTGGCGGGATAGCTCTGGGCCTGCAGAGGACACAGGGCACAGGAACCGTGCAGCCTGGCTGTAGCCAGAGGCCTAAGGGATCCCCACGAGGCTCTCCAGCCAAGGTGCCTTCACCACAGGCAGAGCCATTCAAGAGAACTGCCTGCTGAACCAGAAACGTCCCAATCTGCTGAGCCAACACAGAAAGACAACAGCCACCTAACAGCTGCTGAGCCCCAAAACGTGGCCACTGGGCCTGAAGGGCTGAATCCGGAATTTAATCTGTGAAGCTCTTTTCAAATGTGTTTGGCTATGTTATCAAATCTTTATTCTAATTAAATTTAAAGGAGCCTCTGGCTATGGGCTCCCTTGTCGGGCATCACAGCTCCAGGGAGTAAGAATGGGAAGGAGAGGCCCAGAGCCTCTCTGCATTCTCCACCCTAATTCAACACGTCATCATAAGGCAAGGCACTCCAGCAGCAGAAGTGTGCACGGGAAGAACTGGGTTGGCCCTGATACAAGCATGACCCCCATGGCATCACAGCTGCCTCAGCCAACAGGCAAGACAATATGCCCACCTGGACAGGTCACCAAATGTGATGATGTACCCCAAGCCCTAGTCCCACAGCAGCCAGAGACCACCCGCTGCTCGTCCCGGGTGAAACAGGCAGAGCTGTCCGAGCCCTCAAAAGCAGAAAGAATTAAGGAGGCAATTCCCACGATTCCCACGACACACACGACACTCCTCGCAGACAGACACAGGCTTCACTGTGAAAGTGCAGAGGACGGTGCAGTCCCTAGGCAGGCTGCTTCTTCCAATGATCAGGGAAGAAACTAGATCCGTTTCCTTGTAGGAGAATCATCTGTACCGCGATTAGACAGAAGGTGGCTGATGTTATCAAATCATCAAGCACCGCACGGCTCTGTCTCCAAGGAGGGTCTGGAAACTTGCAGCCACCCGAGTAGGGACCGCAGTGTTAATGGAGACACGGGTGACTGAGGTCTGGCTTCCTCAGGGAAGTTAAATTTGAACTTTCATCACTGAGGAATCGGTCATTTACAGTCACTCACCCTCAAGGCAGAAGAGGGCTCAAGACACTGCACCAGACTTCAACACTCAGGGTTAGAGTCAAATTCACAGGTTTTACAAAACGTATTTACTAGGGATGCCAGAAGAGATGTAGTTTCACCCCCCTCCCCCCAGGGTTTGCTTAGCCCCTTCACCAGTGGACCTCACCAACGGATGACACATCCACGCCTCGTCCATGGCAGCACAGAAGACCACTCGGAAGACAGCCACTCCCACCAAGCTTCCTGGCTTTAGTGTTTAAAATCTCCATCGTTTAAAATCTGTATCTCATACGTGAGATTACACTCCTCTGAACAACAGACATTGCGACTGTCATTTCGCCCAAAAGGGCTTCAGGAAATGACACGTGGCACAGACGCCAGAGGTCGCCGGCCACCTTACTCTAGCCTAATTCTTTTGTGCCTCTATACGGCTTCACAGATACAGCCCAGTCACATTAATGACCATATGAGAAGCTCAGGGAATAGATGAACTCAGTGCTGAATTTTTCTGTTTATCGCCCTTTTGTTTTATCCAGAAGACAGCTGAGAAAGGCTGGGGCAGATCATCTCCTCGAGTGTAATGACTCCAGCCACTTCTCTTCACCCCAGGTCACCCCTCAGTCACACGCTTTTGAGAAACCAAAGCAATTCTGTTCCCTTCACTCTGGGTTCCAAGCACTAAATTCCTCTGTTTTATCAATTAGATTATCAAGCAGCCGTTTGTAATCTGGACTGCAATCTGATACAAAATTTAAAGCTAATTTAGGTTGCGGTAATGCTCCTATTTATGTTATAGAAAAGGCATGAATGAAAATTTTATTCTGTTCATAGGACCAATTTGGTAAACAAATCAATTATTCAAGCAATGATTGTCTACAGTTAGATGCAAATTACTTTGCTCATAAAAGATATTCCAGTAGGAAGTTTTAAATCCATGGTCTGTATTTCCCGAGCGTGTCTCTGCACCTTCCCCGAGTGCACAGCAGGACTTCCCAGGACATCCCATCAGCAGACCCACTGAAGAGAATAAGCCCACAGCCCCCAGCCCAGGAATCAAGTCCGAGCCCCAGCAGCCCCTCGTCCAGCCGGGGCTTCCTCACCAGCACAGCACCCAGAGGTTTTCCAGGTTTAATGCCATGTGTGTGTGGAAAGTAGAGTGCTGGAAAGACCACAGCTGACATTCTACAAATGCAAATTCCCTCTTGGAACAGCCCAGCAACCCTCTGTACCTTCCCCAAAGTACCCATGCCAGGCAGGCGTAGACAGTCTAATGGGGTGCCTAGGAATCAGCATTTAACACGATTCTGATGAATAAAAAAGTTGAGAGGCCAATCAGCGAAAGGCTGCCGCGGCCTCCACTCATTTGCAGGCTCTGAAGAGACACAGACACAGGTAACAGGCCAGACAGGACAGGACAAGGATGGGGAAGTGGAGGGCAAATTCCATGGACCACCAACCACCCCGCCATCCCCACTGAGACTCCGTGATTTAAGGAGAGGCAAAGCCAGGGAGAAAAGATGCCTGCATCACTCGAGGGACTGAGATTTCACCTAAAGTGCACAGCACATGGCTGAGGGCCAAGGTTGGGCAAGCCGAGAGCACAGAACGGGGTTCACAGGCCCAGAGGTGCCACCCACACCCCGCACAGACCTCCCAAGCACTGCCTGTGTCTCCTGCCTGGTTTATTTCCTTCCCCCATTCTACTGTGTTGGTTTCTCAACCACCCCCCACCACCACACACCCCTCTCTACAAGCTTGGTGAACTGAAAAGAGCAGGCGGTGTTAAGATCTGGGCTCTTGGGCCAACGTCCTGCCTGAGACATTAGTTCCAACCCAGCCAGCTGTGATGTAAGCCCCTGAGATTTCTCAAATGTGAGAAAGGAAGGTGACTGAACCCACTTCCCAGGACGGCTGTGGAGACTGAGATCACAAATAGCCACACCTCAGCGTCCAGCACACGTGGGACCCCGGCCGTGTTGCCCCTCATGGGAATCCCTCTATGCCCCCTCTGCTACCAGAGCCAACTCCCAGCAGTAGCTGTGGAGGGTGCATCCTCTATTCCCACTCCACTCACCTCCCATCGCTCCCCGCAGTGACCTGCCGCACAGCGGCCAACAGCAAATCAGGCCCCATTGGAGGACCGACCACACCCCCCACCCCCACTTTGGGGCGTCTTCCACTTGCAGTTCCGAAGCAGAGCGAGAAACCGCCCTCAAGGGCGCTCACCTGTTCCTTATTGCACGTAATGACCTGCCACGCAGGGCCACCAGCAAAACCAGCTCCACCATCCAGGTTCTGGTGGGTAACTGCCTCCCTCTCCCGCTTCCTCCTGGGGTGTCTGGGAGGCTCAGAAACTGCCCTCCAAGGGCACTCATCTGTTCCTTATTGCACTGATACCTCCTTTACAGAAATCCACTTTGACTTCCAGCACTGCAGGTGTGACAATTTAGGAATCTTATTTGTAAGCTCCAAGAGCTTGAGGTCACGTACACCTCACCAGCATCGCAGAGACCCAGCACTGTCCCACTGTATTTACGATTCCAAAATACTCCTTCAAAATGTTACTGGCATTTGATTTGTGCATAAAATGCTAAAAATCTTCAAGTGAAACCAATATCTTCAACAGTTTGATTCAATCATAACATGCGAGTTATACATCTGCCAAGTTGTAAAGCCTCATGCATTTATAACATCTTATGTATGGTCAAATGGTTCATTAACATAACTTACAAGAATCTCTAAGAAATGGGTTTTTCTGGCATTAGATGACCAAAGGAAAACTGGGTTCTGGCGGGCTTGCGGGCCTGTAAAGGCAGACATATTTGCTGACACAACCAAGCTCCTTCCCACTGACGTGGCCTCATCCCAGGCCCCTCGCCCGCACGCCTGCAGACCCCTGGAGGAGCAAGCTGACCTGCCCACATTTCTCAAATGCACAGCTGTTGTTCACACTGCAGATGGAGCTCAAGGCACGAGCAGGCCACCACACAAAATACCACGCAGCGTCCACGCCAGGTGACGGTGGTTTTCACTCCATCCCAATGCCCCATGTATGAGTTTACAGCCATGCTACTAAACGGATTTTTAGACTCTCAAGACATACTTTGTTTGCTTTTATGCACCAAAGTTAAAAGACTATCACTCAGATACAGGCTCTGAAACTGTGGCATAATCATTTGGGAACAGAGCCTCTGCCAGATCAGGAGAAGCACTTGGGACAACACCCCGTGACCTCGGTCCACACAAACCCATCCAGACCAGAGGCCTCCCGCACTGCTCTGTAATTTCTGTGGATTTCTGTAAATGAGGTATTAGTGCAATAAGGAACAGATGAGTGCTCTTGGAGGGCAGTTTCTGAGCCTCCCAGCCACAGGGCCACATTCAGGCTGAAGCCACACCACCTCCAGAAACACTGTCCGTCACCGAGGTGTGCCTGGCTTCTTTTTCCAGAACTTAAAACCTGAAAGGACAGGTCTGTGTAGAAAAACACAAACTACTTGCGATTCCTCTGCCCAGTTCAGGCTGTAGGAAGCTCGTTTCAGCCCTCACCGTGTTCTGACCTTGGTTCCCATAAGAAATCAAGTCAGAATTCTAATCCCTGTCTCCTGGGCAGTGTGGCAGGCATACATACCTTCAGTTACATGAGGAAAGGCGTGGCGAGCCCCCTTCCTTCAGTAAAACTGCACAGTTCCCAGAAACCTGACGCCATCCCCCTCACGCCACTGTGAACACCTGGACACAGCACATTTCAATGCGTGCACCTTCGTGGGCTGGTTTTCTATTTCTCCACTAAATCACCCCCAAATTTAGCGTCCTAAACACTGACTTATTTTCTCCCATTTCTGAAAGCTGGAGTCCAAAACAGGTCCCACCAGCTAACGTCGAGGTGTCGGCAGGGCTGGCTCTGGGGAAGCGACTGTCTCCTTGCCTCCCGCAGCCTCTAGAGGCTTCCACATCCCCTGGTCCATATGGCACCTACTGTCTTCAGGACCCACAGCGGCCCTGATGGCCCCGCAACAGGAAGACGCAGAACGTCAGGAGCCCGGGCTCCAGTGCTAGGGCCAAGCCTCACCACCCTCCCAGCTCCTCACACGCTCCCGTGCGAGCTAATATAGATTCCACTTTAACTAGTATCACCTGCGTAAGGGGTAAGTGCCCAGCTGTGAACTGGTTAACCTCGCTCACACAGACCCCGGGAATAAACTCACAGGCCATGGACCACTCCACAAGCAATGAGTGACCACCTGCTCGGGGACCTCCATGGCCCAGCAGAGCCCTCCTTTGCCTCCCCATGGACTCAGGGTCTGCAGCGCCAGAGGGCCCTGGATAAAAAAGACAGCTCCCATGTCGGGAGGCACCCACCAGAGGTTGGGTTCCCGGTACTATAAGTAGCCCAGGTGGACAGGCCACGCCCCGTGCAACTCCATCACAAGAATAACGGCTGCACGTGGCTAGTGCACAGGTGGCCACCCCTCGGCCCAGCTGGCCACGCCTAGCACATCACCGCCGTGACGTCCAATCAGACTCAGCTGCTGGCACAGTCCAGGTATCGGCCCCCAAGAACATTGTGGATCACAATTCACAGTACTGATTGCGATCAGGGCCACACGTGGCTGAATGTATTTACAGGAGGACGCCACAGCCGATCTGGCTGGACTGAGAACATTTCCCACTGTACATTCTTACAACACCATTTTATTTGCACTTTATTAAACTTTTATGGCTTTTTTCTGCCTATCTACTTTATGGGAGTGTTTCTTGTTCTTATGACTGCAGTGATACTTTAAGCTACAACTATTAATGTGTAAAATTAGTTTGGAAGTCGCCTTACCATTAAACATTTCACAAGCAAGCAGTCAGAGGCACCTAACCCGGAGGCCTCTTTTCTTCTCTGAGCCAAACCTACCTTGGACTCAAAGAAAATGGCACACGGAGAGGGGCTGGATCTCTAGCGCCCATTCCTAGGGGGCCTCCTGGGGAGCAGATATGGAGGGAGAAGCCCTGGGCTATGGCACCGTCTTACTAAAGAAAAGTCCATTTGGGTAAATGTAAGTGCCAGACTTAAGAGATTAAGCAAACCATGAAAAGAAACCACTAACCACAGCTTCTCCAAAACAGAACTAAACTCCCTTTAGTTTGAATTGGAAAAGCAGAAGTGATGATCAGGATACAAAAAAAATGACAAAGTATCTGAAACAGGAGAATAATCAAGGGTCTCTGTCTCTTCCTGTGTGAGTGGGAGCCTCGCATCTAAGCTGGATTTAGAAGGTTACTACTTTGGACTGAAAGTTATCCCCAACCCCAGTTTGTAAGCAAGTGGAGCAGAACTCTTCAATAATTTCAAGGTTTAGCGGTAAAGCTCTGTAACTCTCACAACCATTTTAATTGGTGTGAATTTTAAAGTGACTCAATCTGTTAGCTGGAGTATCTAACGGCTTAACCATGGGGTCATGTTGGAAAATTATTCCAATTGCTTTTGTTTTCTCTACTGAAGATGCATTTGAATGTTCTTGTAGTTTGCAGTTGGCTGGTTCTGATGTTTGGTCTGAGGAGGCCCAAGTAACCGGAGAGGAAGAATCTGAAACCTCAAGACACTCTAGTGCTGTCTGGGGAGATGGAGACCCCAACCCGAGAGCCACTGACGGACTCAGCACGGGCGCAGGGCCGCCAGAAGCATCGGGCCACGTATTTGCTGCTTACAAAACAACATAAGCACACACCCCCATGTGTGTACACATGCCCTGTACACGCTAATGTCTGTCTATGCTAACACCAGCACACATCCCCAGGTGTGTACACTTGCTCTGTACACGCTCACGTCTGTCCATGCCAACAGCACACACCCCCGAGGTGTGCACACACACTCTGTACACATCTGTCCCTGCCAATGCCAGCACACATCCCCACGTGTGCACACACGCTCTGTACACACTCACATCCCTCCCTGCCAATATGAGCACACACCCCCAGGGGTGCACACACACTCTGCACATACGTCTGTCCCTGCAGCCTGAGTCAGTCACAGAGAGGCAGAGGAGGAGTAGGAAGGACGTAATGGGCACTGAGATTCTGGGCCGGTTCCCCTCTCTACCTCGGGAGAGACCCCTCATGTGATCCTGCTGTCACTCACCGTTCCGCCTCCATCCTCCATCCTCCCACCGGGATCAGGAGGACGCCCACTGCACAGAGCTGTGATGAGGATGAACAGAAGATTGCAAGAGCTCACGCCAAGGTGATGAGCACAGGGCCTATGGAGTGCTTCTTTCTGCTGTGGCTGACATCATCAAACAAGAGGCTGACACGGGCTTCCGCAGAGAATGTCACTCGCTGAGAAACTGAAACGTGTGACCTAGGAGCCTGTGAAGGTCTAAGAACAAACCAACAAACCAAACGGTTTCGTTTGTTTTTCAAACACCATAGCCTGTTTTTTCGTTTTTCTCATGCTGTACTTTGAGTATCATTTAGTTTAATTTCAAAGTAAGTCCAATAAATACACAAAATCACAGGACTGAGGATGGAGCATTGTTTCACTTCATGTCCTCCAGCCTTTAGGGCACATTAAGGAAAGACATGATTCCAGGACTCCCATTAGAAAGGCTGCCCTGAGGCACCTGCTGGGGCAGCCAAATTGCAGCTGTTGATGCTGCCCCCAAGCTGCTTGGATGAAGCACAAGATTCCAGAGGTCTCCTCTCTTCTGCCCCTCGTCCAGGAGAGAAGGTGGAGGGAGAATGGTGAGAGAAAACAGGAAGAAGGAGGGGGGAAGGAGGGAGAGAGGAGGGGGGAGAGACGGAGACAGGAGGGCCAGGGAGGGAGAGAGGAGGCAGGAGGGAGGGAGAGGAGAGGAGAGAGGGAGAGGAGAGGGGGGAGGGAGGGAGAGGAGAGGGCGGAGGGAGGGAGAGGAGAGGGCGGAGGGAGGGAGAGAGGAGGAGGGAGGGAAGGAGCGAGGAGGGGGGAGGAAGGGAGAGAGGATGAGGGAGAGAAGGAGAGAGGAGGGTGGAGGGAGGGAGGAGGGGCATGTTCCATCCACCAAGGCAGCTACACTGCAGAGAGAATGGAGGGTGTGTTGCCTCTCAGGACAGCAAGTTCACGCTGTTTATAATTGTTAGCATAAACAATGACCCGCTGAGGACAGGGCTGCAATTGGAGTTGACAACGTTTTATTTTCATAGTTGATATTGGGGACCTGGACCTAAAGCACCGTGCCTTGCCCTTTCGGCAGAGGGGCCAATGCCTCTCTATACTTGACTCTATTTTAACTAAATACCCGATATTGACTAGGAATTATGACGTGTAGGATACCCCTTACCACAGTAACGTCAAACTCACGTTCTAAACGCAGGCACTAGTGTGAACTCAGACTCCACGGCCAGCATCGTAACTGGAGACCACATGGGCAATGCTGTGAACTCAGACCCCACAGCCCACACCATAACTGGAGACCACACGGGCACCAGTGTGAACTCAGACCCAACAGCACCTGCCTGGGCTGCTCCAGCCACCAGCAGAACCTGTTGTGCAGCTGAACTGGAAGCTGATTCTGGAAAGAACTGAGAAGCATGAGGACGAGATCCTTCTACCTCAACAGGGATCAATTTTTTAACGATTTCTTTCTTTTAGAAAACTGTTAATAAAATACTTTGTTCTAAAATGACCAGGATTTCAGCAGCCTCTACATTCCTTCATGTCAATCAAAGCTTAGGCACGTGGGTTACTTCACTGTTCATGACACCTTTTTCAAATAAACCCCGGGGCCGCCTGTGTACCCAAGAGCCTGGGCACTGAGCATTCAGAGAAAACGTTCAGGGCGAGAGTGTTCACGTCCCAGCGGTGCAGTAGAGCGCATGGGGGGAGTTTAAGCCACAAGTGGCCACACCTCCCCTGCCTCTGGCCAGTGCCCACTGCTCACACACACACTCCTTCCTCGGCCCATCCTGAGCCACGGGGCCCTCGCGTAACCAAGGTCACTGCAGCACCTCCAGGAACAAACTGGTTACAGGTGGACTGCTCTCTACGCAAGGTACGCTAGATTAAGAAAACTGACTAAAAACAGTAGGAAGAAAAACTCACTCCACCCATTGAGGCAAGAGAAATGCACACAGCCTCTGAAATCACTGCAGAGGAGTTTTCCTGGGTTAGGTACGCGGTGGGGTGACCCTACCCCATAGTGGGGCAATAGCACATGGTGGGAACCAAGGAACATCTTCGAATAAATGTAGGAAAATGCACTCAACTCCCAAACAGAGAGAGAAACTGCTTTTTTCCTTAAAAGCTTCTGTCTTTTATTCTCAGAAAGACTCTCTTTGGTGTCTTGACTGCTGACAGGACAAGCCTGTCATCCCCAGAAAGCCGCCCTGGACAGTCTCCAGATCCTACAGCCCTCAGGTCCACCTTGCCTACTGATGATCCCACATTACAAAACCTAATCATCAGAAAAAGCTTCCCAGTCCGCAGCTCACAAGTGACATTTTATTCAGGGAAACGCTAATAAAAACCTGGGGCTCTGCGTAAACGCTGTCCCCTAGGTACTGAGGCTCCACACAGATGGCACACAGGGAGACAGGCCTCACCCCTTCCTGGCGCCCCATGTCTCTCCTCACATTTTATTAGCTGAGTTTTGTGGCGGTTTGTTACTTTTAAGCTGCCTGTCCAAGGCAGCTGCACTAAACTACTTGTCCAGGGCAGATCCACTCATAATGACCATCAGCTCAGAGTTGGAAGTAGCACTGGAGAATGAGGTGGTTTCAGGGCACTATGCTTCCCTGCCCTCTTTTCCAGGGGTGCCAAGTAAGTTTCTGCCGTGGCTGATGATGTCAATACTACACTAACATTAGTTCAACGGCAGGCCACCAATTAATACTTAATGAACAATCTCCTTAAAAGCGAAACCCCATCTCTACCAAAAACACAAAAAAGTAGCTGGGCATAGTGGTGAGCGCCTATAATCTCAGCTACTGGAGGACTGAGGCAGGAGAATTGTTTGAACCCAGGAGGCAGAGATTGCAGTGAGCTGAGATTGCACCATTGCACTCCAGCCTGGGCAACAAGAGTGAGACTCCATCAAAAAAAAAAAAAAAAAAAAAGAAAAGAAAAAAAAAGAAAAGAAAGAAAGAAAGAAAGAAAGAAAGAAAAGACAGACAGAAAAAGAAAGAAAGAAAGAAAGAAAGAAAGAAAGAAAGAAAGAAAGAAAGAAAGAAAGAAAGAAAGAAAGAAAGAGAGAGAGAGGGAGGGAGGGAGGGAGGGAGGAATGAAGGAAGGAAGGAAGGAAGGAAGGAAGGAAGGAAGGAAGGAAGGAAGGAAGGAAGGAAGGGAGAAGAGAAGAGAAGAGAAAAGAAAAAAGAAAAGAAAAGAAAGAAAGAAAGAAAGAAAGAAAGAAAGAAAGAAAGAAAGAAAAGAAAGAAAGAAAGAAAGAAAGAAAAGAAAGAAAGAAAGAAAGAAAGAAAGAAAGAAAGAAAGAAAGAAAGAAAGAAAGAAAGAAAGAAAGAAAGAAAGAAAGAAAGGATGGATTCTCACGACACTGTCAACATCTTCAGTTCTTCCCGAAGGTAGCATAAAATTATCACACACAACGTAAACTCAATCAGATCAACGTTCTTTCCTCACCGATCCATACCTAAATCCTTATTTCAAACTGGCCCCAATTTTTCAGAATTTAAGAAGACTGAGAGGAATAACCACGAACAAGCAAGGTTTACGCAGACGTCAGTCTTCCCAACTCTCGCTCAGGATCTCACCCCAAACTCCTCCTGTGGAATCAGCCTGGATAAGAGTCCCTGGTGGCCTCACGAGAACAGAGGCTCCCACGAACCCACGACAGACCCCACCATTCAGCCCCAGGCAGAGGAGGGAGGCGGACGGTCACGAAAGCCGGAAAAGCAGGGAACTGTGACTTGTCTGACTTAATGTAGGCGATTGGGCTAAAAAACAAGGCACATCCACCAGTGAATGGGGTGAGCTCCCAGCTGTCTGTGCAGAGGCTGTAGATATGAAGGAACTCACTTCCCTGCACACTGAAGTCCATCAGCGTCTCCACATCGACCGCACCTGGGCTCTGCTCACCCCTCACAGACTAGGATGACAGTGGCCGCGTCTGGATAGAATGTCAAGGACGGATGGACAGACATCCTGGACAGACACTGTACAGAGACCAGGGGCTGGGCAGGGGGGAGCGGCACAGCCTTGGGGCCAGCAGGGGCGAGGCCGGGAAGCCTCGGTGAAGGCCTGCATCTCCTCATCCAACAGAAGCAGGAGCGGCCACCCAGTGTGGGCTGCAGCTGTCGTGAAGTGGCCAGTGGGACATAGCAGGAGGCCGTGCCCAGCCTTACACCCAGCCCAGGAGGAGGGGCCCAGCTGTGGGCACTGCCGCGGGAGCCGGCATCCTGAGCCCCCAGAGAAGGCGGGAAATTGCCCCTGGGCACTGGGCGCTCAGGCTGGAGGTGGTGAGACCTCGAGGCCCTGCAGTCGGGGAGGCGAGGGCAGAGGTGGCCAAACTGCAGCTCAGTGAAGGGCTTTGTCAGGAAAGGCCCCCAGAGGTTGCCTCACCAGCCCGGGGGAGGTTACTTCCAGCCCGGGGGAGGTTACTTCCAGCCCAGAGGCTCAACAGGGCCCTCGGTGGTGACGCTTAACCTTGTCCTCTGACAGAGGACCATCGAGACAGAGTCACTCAAACCTCTGCCAAGCTCTGCACCCAAATGAAGCTGTTACCACAGACGCTGAGGCAGGCAGTGCTCATCTCAACTCTGTACAAGTGGTTTCTTTAGCCAGTTCTCCAAATTCTTAATGACAAACCACACTAAACGTGTGTTTTCAGCATCACCTATGTTCATAGCTATGTATAAAACAACTATCAAAAGGAAAAGTAGGTGGTGAACCCAGGAAGAGGAAATCCCCACGACGAATCAAGAGAACACCAACGGACCATTGGCTCTTCACGTCTGAACCCAAGAGCACTTGGCTGGGCTCACTTCCGTTCTAATTTCCAGATTTATTTTTACTTCCCCACATTTTCATTATGAAAATGTTCTAACATATTTAAAAAGTGGAAGAACAGTACAATGAGTGGTCAAGTTTTCTCCACGTGGAGCTCCAACAACTGCTAATGTGTCGCTAGATTTGCTTTCTCACTCTCTCTGTAGATCAGACAGAGAGACAGATTTGTTTCTCCTCTGGAGCCACTTGAAGGTGAGAGGCTCCTGCTGTCTCACCGAGTCCTCAGGCACACATTCCCTAGGAATAAGGGCCCCTCTGCAGCCGCAGTACCATCATCAGCAGACAAGAACGACTTCAGAGCATTGCTGTCCAGGTTATGTTCAGTAAGCACAATCGTCCCGAAAACGTCTTTTCTATCCGGACCACACACTGCGCCGAGTGATTCTCCTTCCCCGTCTTCGTCAGGGACAGCCTTGCACCCTTTTATTTGTGATCTTCAATTTTCGAGAGTCCGGGGCCGTTGTCCTGCAGAATATCCCCTACCCCAGAGGCATCTGTTTCTAGGGCCATCATTAAATTCCCTACTATGCACCTCCATTCCCTGTAAACAGGAAGTTTCAGTCTTGAGGCGTGATCACCTTCTGTCAAACGCTTCTCGGCAGCTTCCGGGTGAGGCTGCTGGTTCACGAGGGGCGCGAGCTCCTACTCCTGGTCACTGACGGCATGGCCGCGACCAGCACCACACCCCGAATCAGAAACGTCTGGAGGGGCTGCGGGCAGCCGAGACACCTGGAGGTGTGAACGGCACAGGCGTGGGGCAAGAACAAGGTCAAATCATAACGAAACGTCTGATTCCAGACAGTGCCACCTGGGTAAGATGGTGACATCTCCTTAGCAAGTATCTGAAGCCAGAAAGTACGACAGAAAATTCACAACCTGCCTTCGTTCACCCAAGCTGCTCTAACAACATATCACAGGCTGGGCGGGGGATGCCGAACGACACAAGTTCATTTCTCACAGCTCTCAGTCTCAGTCTCAGGCTGAGAAATCCATAGCCAAGGCCTGACAGGTTTGCCTGGTGAAGGCTTCCTGGTTCATAGACGGCGCCTTCTCACTGGGTCCGCACACCGTGGAAGGAGCGAGGGAGCTCTCTGTAGTCCCTTTTTTGAGGGCACAAATCCCATTTATGAGACCCTCACAACATCCTCACCACCCAAAGCTCCCCGTCCCAGCACCATCTCCTCGGGGGTGAGCATTCCAACTTGTGAATCTTGGGGAGACACAAACATTACAAAAGCCCATCATTTAATTTTTTCTAAAGGCATTTTTGCTTCTACAAAGTCTCAAGATAAAATCAAAAGGAAGAGGTCTGAGTCAATCCACACAGTTCTCCCAAAAAGGCAAGTGATCAATTGCTACCACTTTTTATCCGAGACCCGCTGGGTGCCCCGGTCTGCATGACTGATTCTAAATCGCCATCCTCTCCTCTGCCACTCAGAGGTCAGAGTCAGTCCAGAGCTTAACACCAAGGCAGAGCTGACTGAATGACACCAGCTAATCCAGTAAGACAAGCCAAGACTCCTGCCCAAGGCCTAATTCCTACCCCAGGGAAACATGGAAGGGCCAGACACCTGGCAGCCCTTCCTTCCTGCTTTAAAGCCCCAGAGACACAGCCCCGGGCAGGTGTGTGCCTCGGGCAACGCACGGTAATGTCAGTGGGGCACCGAGTCTGAGAACATGTTGTCAAGTAAAAATGAAAACAAGACTGCTGAGAAAAGTTCATGCTTAATCACCTCTGGGCTAAATTCTAAATGTAATGTTATTTCAGAGCTAGGTGGAAGTAATTCCTTAAAAATATATATGAACAGTGACTAGCAACCAGGATAATAAGTACTCAATATGTGTTTGATGAATAAATGAATTTTTAAAATTTATGAAAAGAGTACGCTCTATTTAGGAGAATTCTATTTAATTGGATATCCTAACTATACAGTGGCTCCTTCGTGCTGAAAGCAGAGTTTGCTTCAGTTAACTCAAAAAATGGTAAGTCACTCTAACAGGAAACCAAATGGCTTTACAGAGAGTCCAATTATGGTGCCAGTTCAACTGTGCATGGCAATTTCACCTTAATATTTAAATTCTCGAAGCACCATAGTCAGAAAACAAGACATACCATATCTAAATGCATCGCCTAAAGCACCATCACCTAGAATTTGACAAAGTTTGACTGTGAGTTTCAAGAAAAGGGCTGACGAGGCCAAGAAGTTCCTTCCCCTCTCCCCTTACCTGCCATTTTGGTGACCAACTTCATGCAGAGAAATTCCTGATTCGGGTTTGCAGACATTGGAGCAATCCTGGTATCTATTCCCCCAAGACACTAGCAGGCTGAAGTCTGCAGGGTGCACATATTGAAAATCACAGGAGCACTGGAGTGGCGGAAAAAGGTGCCCGTGAAGGTGCCATCCTTTCCAAGACAGGCTCTGATTCCGCCTCCGGGCCCTTTGGCAAAAAGCCATTGCTACAAATTCACAGCCACCAGGAGGAAACACACAGAAGTCCCCACTGCCCTCCTGGCTTCTCAGAAGGCCTCAGAAGGACGAGACACGGAGCCCGCACGCAATCCTGGACCCTCCTCCCTGCATTCAGTTTGACGCGTATCACTTGCTTGAGTGATGGAGGTCCCACAATGGGCACAAGGGGACCCGTCAGGTCAGGAGGGTGCAGCCCGGCTCACAGTCCACATATGGGGAACCGTCAAGTCAGGATGCCTGGCTCACGGTTCACACATGGGCACCCGTCAGATCAGGAGTGTGCTGCGCAGCTCTCAGTATGAGCCGCATATGCACATTCTCCACTGAAGCCACTGCATGAAACCACTGCATGAAGCTATGCTGGAAGCACTTTCTGGCAGGTTTAGGAAGCTCGTATCCAAGGTCATTAAACGCATGGTAAGCTCGCCTTGAAGGCATTTTACTTTGCTTATGACAATGAAGCATTCTTATTGTACTGAGTAGAGCACGCTTTCTTGTCTAGTGCCTCTTTGAAATAGGCATGTTGTGCCTGTCTTACAGATTACATCAAGGCCCTAATACATTTAGACCCTTGTCTCAAGTACACACAAAGCAGCGGCATCTCTAGAACGTGTTTTGGACCACGGGAGGAAACCAAATCGCAGCATTATCCATTGATGTTGCATCTGGCACATTGAGACTTTTTATTCTGTCTCTCTTCCTATACAAAGAAGTGGAAAATAGGTCCAAGATCACTCACAACAAATTATTGCTAATTGAAAAAAAAAAAAAATCCTACCCTCACCTTGGAGGATCTCAAGGCAACACCTCGTTCTTTGAGGTCATGGTTGGGACGCTCTCCGGACTCCTAGGTGGGTCTGCAACTGCAAGGAATCCCTAAATGGGCAGTTTTGGGGCCAGCATGGCAGCTAGCCATACATCCAGGCAGGTCTTGGCAGGTTGCTCCGTGACCTCGGCTGGTTCACTAACCTTTTCCTGCACTCAGAACCCACCAGGAACGAGGGCACCGGCCCACACGTCTCTGCTCCCAAGGCTACATCCCCTATGTTCAGCTGCACTGCTGGGTTTCATGCCTTAGATCCCAGGCACCTTCAAGTTGACGTTTCCCCACCAGCCCTCATGAAGATGATACTCAGATAACGTCCCTCCTCTCCCACCTGGTCAGTACCCAGGGAGAAAGGAACCCGGGTCTCAGTTTGATTTTCTGCCAGTCCATCGAAAAAACAGCTGGCCAGCAGCACTGGTGCACAGCACTGCCAGGTTACCCGTGAGGTAAACAAAGCAAAACGGGATATACTCAAGTCAGCTGCGGCAAGTGCTTCTCCATTCCTGCTCTAACAAGGAAAGACAAGAGGTCGGGAGTGTGCCTCACATCTCTTGTCCTTCCTTGTTGGGTCAGGGGTACAGAAGCATTTTGGAAGACTGAGGCAGGACAAATGCTTGAATTTGAGACCAGCCTGGGCAACATAGCAAGACCCCATCTCTAAAAAAAAAAAAAAAAAAAATACAAAAATCAGCCAGGTGTGGTATCGTGCCTGTATTCCCAGATAGATACTCAGGGGGCTGAGGTGAGAGGATCACCTGAGTCCAAGAGGCGGAGGTTGCAGGGAGCCAAGATTGCACCACTACACTCCAGTCTGGGCAACAGGGTGAGACCCTGTATCAAAAAAAAAAAAAAAAAAAAAGATAAGAAGTACAAGAGACCACTAATAATTAAAAACAGTGCCTGCTAATTTGAAACCTTTTCCAGATACGGTGAAAGAAATCATTTTTCTTCCTACACCCATTCTAAGCAAACATTTCTATTTTTCTGCTATACAATTTGGTAACCTGCCATTTCAGATCCTGGTCTCTTTAAGCAGGACTTGCTGGTGTGCCAGCAAAGCAGTGCTCTGAAACCTCAGCATCCTCAGGCCCACCTGGAGGGCAGGTGAAGGATGCTGGGCTTCCACCTCCAAAAGTCACACTGGGGTGGGGCAGGTCTGGGGTGAGGCAGGGTTTGCACTTCTAATGCATTCCAGACGAGGGCCACACCACCCTAAACACGCCCATCTCATCTAATGCATAGCAGAGGGAGAAGCCACGTGGGGCAGGTCACAGAGCAACGGTCCAGGCACCAGGTCACCAGTTGTCTATTTAGATGCAAACCCGTCAAACAGCTTAAGTCAAACAGGTTCACCCTCCTAACACATTGGTCAACACAGCTAGTGATAAATATCACTGCTGTTAGACCTTCTGCTCACTGATGACCAGAGCAATGGCCTGAAGCATCAAAGCTGAAGGGTTTGTACCACAGTCAGGGCTCTGCACACCCCCGTCCCAGGCCATCTCACACGGGTGCCTTCACCGGCACCGGGGTCTCACAGACCAGCTCCACGCTCACACTTACTGGGACGCAACCACCCTTTCAGCCCTTCATGCGTCTGTACCCTATAGCAGTGTTCAAGGGAGGCTAATTTAAGAAACAAATGTAATACGGACATCTGTGAACTCTTCCTCCATATCCACTGAGTGGCCGTCCAGAAACAGAAATATTAAAAAGAAAAAGAAGATTTAAGAGTCAAACACAGGGCGGGGTGCAGTGGCCCATGCCTGGAATCTCAGCACTTTGGGAGGCCAAGGCGGGCGGATCACATGGGGCCAACAGTTTAAGACCAGCCGACCAACATGGCAAAATCCTGTCTCTACTAAAAATACAAAAATCAGCCAGGCATGGTGGCACATGCCTGTAATCCCAGCTACTAGGGGGGCTGCGGCAAGAGAATTGCTCGAACTGAAAGGCAGAGGTTGCAGTGAGTGGAGGTTGCAGTGAGCCAAGATCATGACACTGCACTTCAATCTGGACAACAGAGCAAGACTCCGTCTCAAAAAAACAAAAACAAGCCAGGCACGGTGGCTCACGCCTGCAATCCCAGCACTTCAGGAGGCCAAAGCGGGTGGATCTCAGTGTCAGGAGATCGAGACCATCCTGGTTAACACTGTGAAACCCCGTCTCTACTAAAAATACAAAAAATTTAGCAGGGCGTGGTGCGGGCACCTGTAGTCCCAGCTACTCGGGAGGCTGAGGCAGGAGAATGGCGTGAACCCGGGAGGCGGAGCTTTCAGTGAGCCTGGATCGCACCACTGCACTCCAGCCTGTGTGACAGAGAGAAACTCCTTCTCAAAAAAAAATAACAACAACAACAACAGCAAAAACACAGAAACTCGTGGAACAAGCCCTTGCCTCACTCCATGTCAGCTGTGCTGTGCCACCCAGGAGTATGCCAAGCTCAAAGAGTCATCCACCTGCCTTGCATAAACGATGTCACTACTCGAATCACAGAGACTGAGATTCCCTAGCCCTCGCCATGTGCATGTCACTCACAAACAGGCATGAGGACCCCCGCAATTCACAGGGAATCCCTCTGGCCATCTGATGACCATCCATTCATAAATAAAAAGCATTAATTCCTGCTGGGTTGCAGAGGTGTACACATCAATACTTGTTATTGTTCACAAATGTTCCACTTGAGGATGGAGTGACGCTACGGAATTGGGAAGAACTTCACAGACATACGAGGGGTGCATTTAAGGAAAAAGTGTAAGGAAAAGGTGAGAAAATGGAATATGCTAACCTCTGTCTTTTCATCACCCTCTAAATCTTGTGATTCCAGTTCTGTTCATTCTGCAGTGAAAAATAACAAGTGATTCACATTCAGACACAAGGTGGCTTAGGAAACTGTGGCTGTTTTACAAAGATGAAACAATGTAGAAGATAAGGATTCCATGAACCGACTTACTTAAAGAGAGAAGAGACTGGGAGTTACACATCAGCTTACCAAGGCTGCCCCGAAGTCCAGAAGCCCCTTAGGAGAACAGAGAATGTGCAGCCTCCACAGACCAACGCAGGTGGCTGGGCCCAAGAGTGGGGACAGGGAGGCTGCAGGAGGCTTGCAGAGGGAGCTGTCCCGCCAGCCTCTCGCAGAAATTCCTAATTAAACCCTGACAGCAACTCTGTTTAGTGAAGTGTCTCCTGGTCACTAAGAAGAGTGAAGCTGTTGAAAGCCTACAGCCAACCCTCTGGATAACAGTTGAGATGTATTTTAGAGAAGGAAATCATCCTGTCACAATCCCAGACCTGCCAACAGCTGCAAGCACGTCCTGGGAGTGCGGCTTCTTGCTCTGTCAGCACCAGAGCCCACCGTAGAGCCACACGGGTTCTACCCGACGTTCCCACTTCAGGGAGTCTGGGCAGGTGCAGCTGAAACACCCAGGGGGCAACCCCCACCCCCACTTCTCAAAAGTACATGCAGAGGCAGACAGAATGAAACACGGTCCCCAAACCTCAGACGTACAGTTCAGCAACACGGCCCACCATAGAGCCACATGGGCTCTGCCCGACGCCCCTAATTCACAGAGTCTGGGCAGGTCCAGCTGAAACAGCACCTGGGTGGCAACCTCCAATCCCACTTCTCAAAAGTACATGCAGAGGCAGACAGAATAAAACACGGCCCCCGAGCCTCAGACATCAAGTTTGGCACGGGCATCTGTGAAACAAGAACAAAAGCGCATGGGAAAGTGAGCACAAAAATGAAAAAAATAACAGAATTACAGTGAAGATGGATGAGATGGGGAGGATTGCGAGGAAGTTGAGAAAGGGACTGAGGACCTGAAGGGGCACATAAGTGCTGGACATTCCCGACAAGGTAACAAAAACACCTCTGGATGAGGTGGGACATCATCTTCATTATGGAAATAAAGGGGAAAAGCCTGAAAACATCAGTTTCCTACCATGAAGCAAAAATCAAACTGGCTTCAGACTTCTCCTCTACAACACTGGATTCCAAAAGACGAGGATGTGGCATCCGTGGGGTCTTGAGGGAGAGCTGGCACAAACGTCCCAGAGCTGCCGTCTCCAGAAGCAGCTGAAAGAGCCTCAGATCCAGCAAACTCTTGTCTGGAAAAATCTATCAGAGTACACTCCCTTATCAAAGGGGCACATGGCTGCAGGGCTTGTGGTGTAAGGCGATTTAGAAATGTTACTCCGTGCAGACCCTAAACTTGGGAGGCTGCTGGTCACACCCTGGGAGGACCTCAGCCAGCGGGAAGCCCTGTGCCTCCTTTCTGCTCCATCTCTAAAGCCAAGAAACATTTTATGCATAAAATTACGTTATTTCCAATTTGTTCAATTGTATATATTAAGTCCATAAAGAGACCAAGAAAATGTATAAAAACATTGATGGCTTCACGGTGGTATTATAATTAATTTTTAAACAAAACATGTTGTCTAAATTTTCCAGACTGAAAAAAATACTCTTTTTAGCAAGAAAGGTGCTTTTAAAGTCACCATAAACAATTATATATCCATCCTACGAACGTGGTCTTAAAATAAAAAGTGAAGAGCAAAATCAGCAGAAGGAAGTGCATGAATATGTTGATAACGTTTATCTCTGAATGGGATGGGGGGGCTGTTTTGTCTTCCATTTCCCTATGTTTGAAGTGTCACCTCTGTAATGTAATAATAGAGCAAACACAACAGTTGAGGAAACACTGCTGCCCACTAGGACATAAACCAAGTCTCCTCCAAAATGCTGCGACCCCAACCTCTGATTTTATCTTTTAAATCAGCTAGGTTTTCTCCCCTAAAAAGAAGCATATTGTATCATTACTCTTTAAAGTTAGGTGGCTTAAAAGGTATACAGACTTCAACACCTTCTGGAAAGGTGATGTGTCGAGTTTAACTAAGATTTGTTTTGTTCTGAAAAGAGCAGGGGCACGTTCCCAGGTGAGGGGACTCCAGGAAACACTGGCTGTGTCCGACGGGCCCTCACCTGGAGAAACAAGCGCTCGACGCCTCCACCCTCCACCCGGACTCAGCAGGAAAGGGGTGCAGAGCTGAAGACAGACTCGTCTATAAAAACATCAAGGGTTGTATCCAGGAGCTACTCACTTCCCGGTGCCGCCGCACCCTGACCCCCTGTGCAGGTACCGGAGCTGCTGTCCAGCCTTCCCCAGGCTCTCCACGTCTCCTTCCACCCCACGCCAACCTGCACCACCCAACGCCCCACCGTCACTTACTGACCACCCGCCTCAACTCCCGCATAGCCTGGAAACTACAAAGCTGCCTGGCAGCAAGAGGGGACAGGCAGCGACCGCACCAGCCAGGTGGCACCTGCTCCCACCAGACTACAGGGTCACAGCCCCTGCCTCATGAAGCTGTTGTTATGCACAAGTACAGTGGGAAATCAATGCAGCTTTAGCTTTACTTTGGTGCTAAATTAACTTTATAACACTTGCTTATAACATACATTAATTTTTACAGCAATTACTAAAATAACAACTCATAATGCATTCATTTACCATATTAAGCCAAGCAACTGAAAAACCAAACACACAGCAGAATTTTATAGGACTGTAGTAGTTTTTGTTAGGCTGTCAAATAATTTTAAGCTCAAAATTAAAGTAATTAAATCTGTGACTCTCAACTGGGGGAGGTGGGCACACACAGAGGGGGGAAGGTAAAATCCTTTTTTTCTTCCAAACCTCACACAGACCCACTCAGCTGGTAATTTCCATTTCTGGAATTATGTCCTGTTTCTTAGGTTAAAAATAACTGCCTTCATGCCTATTAAAAATAATGTTTCTTCTTTTCCTGAGTGATTATGAAATAAGCCATGGTGGCAAGGTAGACACGTACAGAGGGAAACAGAGTCCATGTCCACATTTGATGGTGGGCGAGAACATAAGGAAATTGGGTCCACATCCACATTTGATGGTGGGTGAGAACAGAAGGTAACTAGGTCCACATCTATATTTGATGGTGGGCAAGAACAGAGGGAAACTGAATCCGTGTCCACATTTGATGGTGGGCAAGAACAGAGGGAAAGTGTGTCCAAGTCCACATTTGATGTTTAGCCAGAATAGGGGGTAGCTGGGTCCACATTCACATTGGATGGTGGGTGAGAACAGAAGGTAACTAGGTCCACATCTATATTTGATGGTGGGCAAGAACAGAGGGAAAGTGTGTCCAAGTCCACATTTGATGGTTAGCCAGAACAGGGGGAAGCTGGGTCCACGTCCACATTTGATGATGGGCGAGAACACGGGGAAACTGGGTCAACGTCCACATTTGATGATGGGCGAGACCGGGGGAAACTGAGTCCACATCCACATTTGATGGTGGGAGAGAACAGGGGAAAACTCGGTCCACGTCCACATTTGATGGTGGCTTTTAATGCACTGCAGCCTGTGTCCGCTTGACCTTCACGAATTTTCAGGTAGTAAGAAAGCAATTTTTCATATTGGAAAGGAGAAAACTAAGTGGCTGCAAAATAATATAATTTCCTTAAAGCAAAACAACAGAGAACCAACTTTGACTTTTTCCACATTACCCAGTAATTCTAAGACTCAGGGTTTTGTCATGTTACAGCAAATGTCGTTCATTAGGGGGAAATTGGAAGTCAGAACAGTGTGTGCTATTCAACTTCTCAATGAATAATTAACTCAAATGGGTTCAGAGTGCTATAAAATGAAATTAATTTGTTTTTAGTTTAACCCCAAATCCCCAATCCTTTGCCAAATGATCCTCTATGTATCCTACATAAAGGACAGGGTCTTTCTGGCAGAAAACCATTAAAAGTTTTATTTGCAGTAAGAGAAGCATGTCTTCTTATTATCAAACAGGTGCACGGCCCCCTTGCGGGGGGGTCACCCGTCACCCGCATCCCCGTGTGTCACGGTGTTGCCACACACCATTAACGCATCAAAACGGAAAAGGAAATGTAAGCAGTGTTTGCCGTCCAAAGTTCACGTCAACAACTCCTTATTATGAAGGCACTTCTGAGCCTTTCCTCCTGCATCTGGGAGCTACCAGCAACCCAGTTCCAGGAGAGAAAATAGCTCGACACCTCCTGCGGCCCGTGGAGTCCTCTTGTTGGGACAAGGTCCCCCCAGGAGAGAGGAACCCCCAGCAGGGTCAACACTGGAGGTCCTGTGAGTGGGTGGTGCTGGGGAGGCCATGCGGGGAGGGCTGTTCCCTGTTCCCTTCCCCTCAGGAGACAGTTTGCCCAAGGTGACACAGCACCGGATGGGATTTCAGGGTCGGGGACCACGGACCCCGGAGCTGTGGACCACACCAGCCCAAAGCCACTGCATGCCCCAGACCAACACGAGAAGAGTGCAGACCAACAACATCTTCGTCTACGGTAGATGCCACGGTTATCGTTCCTAAGAGAGCCCATGGCCACTTCTACCAGGTGCCCTCCACTCTTCCCCTGCCCCAGCTGGTCCCCCTGTGACAGCCGTGTCTCTGAGAACGGGGTGTGGAGCCAGGGGGAAAACACAAAATAAACCACCTGCTACTAGAAACAGCCTTACTGTCCTCAGGGAGCCGGTCCCGGGGCCAGCCTCGCTGTCCTCAAGGAGTCGATCCCGGGGCCAACCTCGCTGGACTCAAGAAGTCGGTTCCAGGACCCCATGGACACCAAATCCAGGCACATTCAAACCGCACAGGTGGACCTGCTGAACCTGCGTGTACAAAGACTCGGCCCTCCGACAAGCGTTTCACATGGCAGGAACACTGTATTTTCTGCGTGTACAAAGAATCAGCCCTCCGACATGAGTTTCACGTAGCAGAACACTGTATTTTCTCCCTGAGTTTGGTTGAAAAAATCCACCTATAAGTTGACCCGCAAAGCTCAAGCTTGTGTTGGACAAGAGTCAACTGTATGCAATTGACACTGATTCCTACCAACAATATCCAGATCTTACCATGACCAGCACGATAAACAGAATGAGCAAAATTTAAAAACTAAAGCAGAGTTTTTTCCTGCGAGTTGGTGCACTGAGTATCCCCTGTGGGAAAGACCACACTGGCTGCTGACCAAACTCCACCGGCCTCTTCCTCCGTCCTGAGGGCATCTTCCTCCATCCTGACAGCAGCCTGGGCTCACCTCAGTCCCAGGGCAGGGGAGGGGGATGCACTGTGCACCCTCCCAGCTCTCCTCCGCCCCTTCCCTCAGGCTGGCCCAAGAGCAGCCTGGACAGTCACGTGCTGGGGACACCAAGTTGCCCCTCCTCCGCCCACAGCCTCAGGCCACCTGTCTCATCTGTGACTGAGAAATAGAGCTGCAGCTGGAGGCGGGAGGCGGGACACGCTGGGATCTACCCATGGCCAGGCCGAGCTGCTCGGATCACTCAAACTTCACTTTCCTCACTCGCTCTACCAAATAGACTAGAATAAAATATGCCGCATCCTCCTTTCCACACACTCCCAAGCCTCCCATCCCACTTCCCAGCGCTGACCCCTTAAGAACACTTTGTGCGTCTTTTCAGGTATTTTCTATCCTCCTCAAGCACAGAACCACATTCAGAGTGAATATTTCTTTTCTTTTTTTTTTTTTTTTAACAGGAATGGCACCAGGGCAGATGATGATTTTTTTGTACCATTTCTTTACTTTCTTGGGCATTTTCTGCACCAGGACAGATGGGCTCTGCTCTTCTTCCTCCCCGCCCAAAGCTGCCTCACAGCAGCCACACACGGAGCCATTAACCCTCGCAAGACTGTGGGTGTCTTGGGGTGCCCCACGTCCCCAAAACCAAGGGTCACAGATCCACATTGTCCAACAACACTTCAGACATGGCCTCGAGCCTGGGAACCCTGCTGGCCAGCCCAGGCCAGCCCCAGAATAGAGGTGTGAGGGGTGACATCTGCACCTCTTAAAAAAAAAAAAAAGGGCAGATATTCAGTGCCTCATTTAAAATGGTCATGGCGGCCAGGCACAGTGGCTCATGTGTGTAATGCCAGCAGTTTGGGAGGCCAAGGTTGGCAGATCACTTGAGGTCAGGAGTTCAAGACCAGCCTGGCCAACACGGTGAGACCCCTGTCTCTACTAAAAATACAAAAATTAGCTGGGCATGGTGGCAGGCACTTGTAATCCCAGCTACTCGGGAGGCTGAGACACAAGATTCTCTTGAACCCTGGAAGCAGAGGTTACAGTGAGCTGAGATTATGCCACTGCAATCCAGCCTGGGTGACAGAGCAAGACTCTGTCTCAAAAATAAAAATAATAAATAATAACAAAAGAAATATATATATATGCATTCCTAGTCCTTTGGAGCTGCAGCAACAAAGCTGGTGATATATTTTGGGTGTTTCTAATCAATGTTTTCCATGAGCTACACTGCAAGTCTCAACCTTGACCCTGCTACAGTAATCATCTATTACAAATTAAAACAAGAGCCATTACTCTGTCTCCTACGAAAATATTCTAATTGAGGCATGTTAACAGAATACATTTCTTTAGGTGAGAAAGTATCCACCAGGGTGGGGAACAGACGGCCCACCGATTGTGCTGTGGCCCTGACCACCAAGGACTCACGAATCGTCCACAGCAAGGCTGGCGACTCAAAAAGAACACTAAATTACTCTTTGACATTAATTCTTAAACCTTGAGAAACCAAAGTTCTCCTTGTAACAGACTTGAAAAAGGATGAAGTCAGAAGTAGCTCAGCAGAGATGCACCAACTCTTACCTGGGAGAGACACCCCTTGCTAATCACGTCTGGATTAACGGATGTGCTAAGAGCATCTCTTCCAACAGGGACACAGACTGCAAACAGGAATGCTGTGAACACCTTCCCCAGATAACCCAGTCCTGACCCATCCACCCCTCAGGAGGTCCCCAGACAAGTCCAATAAGGAAATGACCCCACAGCAGATTCAGGTGCAGGCAGTGAGGATAGTGGCATCAGGGAATTCCACCGTAAACCTTGGCAGCACGCAGGGAGGTGTACCCAGCTGGACAGGTGAAGTCAAAAGTGCAGGATGATCTGGCCATTCCAAATATGCAGGGCATTCTAATTTTGTTAAAATGAAACCAAGCCTTTGAAAAGGCCCGGACTTCGAACAATGTATGGTATTCATAGTGTGGAGGGCACTGTAGAGAAGTTATCAGAGGGTTCATGACGGCAAGATCCACGGAGGCTCTGCCATGTGCCAGGTATGAGACAACTATTTACATAAAACACCTCATTTCACCCTACACAGAGTCCACAGACTGCTCCACAGTCTCCCAGGTAAGAGTTGGTGCATCTCTGCTGAGCTACTTCTAACTTCATCCTTTCTCAACTGCTTCATGTTTCACCTTACACAGAGTCCACAGACTGCCCCACATTTCACCCTAGAGTCCACAGATTGCTCCACATTTCACCCACAGAGTCCACAGACTTCTTCACATTTCACCCTACAGAGTTCACAGACTTCTTCACATTTCACCCTACAGAGTCCACAGACTGCTTCACATTTCACCCTACAGAGTCCACAGACTGCTTCACATTTCACCCTACAGAGTCCACAGACTGCTCCACATTTCACCCTACACAGAGTCCACAGACTGCCCCACATTTCACCCTAGAGTCCACAGATTGCTCCACATTTCACCCTACAGAGTTCACAGACTGCTCCACATTTCACCCTACAGAGTCCACAGACTGCTTCACATTTCACCCTACAGAGTCCACAGACTGCCCCACATTTCACCCTACACAGAGTCCACAGACTGCTTCACAGAATACTACCAAAGGGGAGCATCAAATGATCCCCAAGAAGTAATAAGCGCCTTAAAAGTAAGAAAGCCAACCTCCTCCCCCTCTCTTAATTCCCTCTCCTCATTTCCGCAGAACCAAGGAAATATGAAGGGCCAGTGACGCCCCACTGAAGAACGCTCTCCTGGTGGTTACGCTCTGTACATATGGAGCACAACACTGCTCCGTGCTGCGCGAGGCTACTATTCTATACTACACTAGTACGATCTGTTTGTTCTATTCTATACTATTCCATTCTCTACAATACAATACTACAGCTTCATTCTATACTATAAAATACTGTACTATCTGTTCTATTCTATTCTATTTTCTTCTATACGGAAAGCAGTTAGCCAGCTTGCTTTAGGCGGATAGTAAGGGAAGGGTCCCAGAGAGCCTCCAACCCATGTTTTGTGCAGATAGGGGGACTTGCACGGGGGTCTCGCCTAAACATGCTCACAGCAGACTAAGGATCCCCATGCACACGGGGGAATGGGGTGGAGCCACCAGAAATTTGCTCCTTAGACAAGGAGCCCAGCCCCATCAGCTTCTATATAAAAGCCCTTGTAGTCAACTGGGAAGGGGGCGACCAGCAACCTGCTCTCAGGACCCCTCTTTTCGCTGAGAGCTTAACTTTTAGCTTAATAAGTTCCACTGCACTCACTCTTCAATGTCCCCATGCCTGTTTCTTCCTGGTCATGAGACAAGAACCTGGACCCAGCTGAGCTAAAGAGCAAAACTTCTGCATCAGTGCTACAGAGCACTATCCTCTCTGTTCTGTGCCATGAGACTCTACTATTCCACACCACACTACTTAATAGTAATACTATGCTCTGTGTTCTAATCTAGACTGTATTATGCTATGCAATACTACGTCAGTAGTTCAACTGTATACTCTACAATACTATCCCACTTGTTCTATTCTAGACCATGTAATACTATTTGTCCTATTGTATACTATACTACATAATGTTACACTGTTTCTTCTATTCTATGCTACCCTATATAACATTATACTATTTGTTCTATTCTGCGCTACTCTATATAATTCTATTCTGTTTGTTCCATTCTATACAATACAATACCTTGCATCATTTTACCATGTTCCACAATACAAGAGTAGAGTCAGTATTACTTTCATAATCTCTTTTCCAAGCTCTTACCCAGTAAGAAATGTGATGTTTTACTATGCCTCACATAAATGCACATTTCATGATAATCAATGCCATTTCCTATGGTTATAGAATTCTGTCTCTTTGATTCTATTGATACGGCTTCTTTGGGCTTTTCTGTAAGTCCTTTGCAGTGTCTGGTTTCCTAGTGAAAAGATGACTAAGATCCCGATAAGATCCTATAAAACCAGCATTCACACACGCTCACCTGTGTGCACAATGCTGGACTCCGTGTTGAAGGAGTGACAGGAAGACAGACGGCTACTAGTGGATGGAAGGTAACAAGCACAGAGTAGAGTCCAGAACTGAGACAGGTACCAAGGCTCTGGCACAGTTGAGGGTCGATCCCAATTCTAGCCTCTCACAGAAAGGCAGAGGAGACTTAGCACAAAGAGCATGGAACTTCGCTTTAATAAAGCAAATGCTTACCATCCACTATGAGGACGTCAAGGAGAAATGGCAGTAGGCTCTACTAATAACTACTGCTTTAAAAAATGGAAGGGAGAGGGTACATTTTCACATGGGCCATGTGGAAAGTTGGCTGGACCTGCCGCTGGACCTGACACTGGACCTGACACTGGACCTGCCGCTGGACCTGCCCCTGGACCTGACGCTGGACCTGTCCCTGGACCTGATGCTGGACCTGCCGCTGGACCTGATGCTGGACCTGACGCTGGACCTGCCCCTGGACCTGCCACTCGGTCTGCTACTGGACTGCTAACAAATGCTGCAGATTTTTATGGAGAGAAAAGTACAATGCGTCTGAGAGCAGCTGTCCCAGCTCTGGATAAAGCCAACAGAACAAGGAATAACAAGGATACCAGAGGCTGGTATCATTCAGTGGGCAGAGCCAATGACCCTCCTCTAAGTCCAGCAAAGCTCAGCCTGCATGTCTACTACTAGAAATACCAATCATAAGCCAGACCTCCTGGAAAATACCATTGACCCGCTGTAATTCTGTGTGGTGTATTATGTCCCATGTACAGGAAATCATTCACAAACCCTTTAACCAGGAAGTACTAACATGACTTTTAATGCAGTATAACACCTTTGCACCCATTTAACATATATTTAATCCCAGGGGTATAAATATATATTTCATAGAACATCAGGCATGTTTACCTAATGGCTCGAACTTTCACAATGTCTCTCTCCCTGAGAGGACAGCGGAGGATCCCATGCACTGTCTCCAGGAACATGCCCCTCCCAGAGAGGACCCACAAATCAAATGTGCACATGCACGCATGCACAGACACATATCTCACACACACATACACATGCACCGCACACCTACATGCAATACATACATTCACACATGCACACACATTCACATAATCACATAATACCAACACATAACACATGCATACACATACACACAACACTCAAACACACACAAGCATACGCACAACACTCAAACACATATGCATATACATACAAATTCTGACACACATACATATGTAAATACGTAGGCATAACATGCACAAATATACATGTATAACTATACACACACGAGCATCCATGCATGCCTACTTGCACATATGGGCAGTCGTGCCTAAACATGTAACACATGCACACACATACATGCAACACAAATACACATGCACACATATACACATGCATGCACAGGTACATTACACACAAAGGCACACATACATGCACAACACATATACATGCAATACACACTTTCATACACATAAATGCAAACACACATACATATATATATACCCCTCAAAGACCCCATTATTCAATTCTAAACAAAGTGGTTTATCCCCCAAATGTACCTTCTCGAAATATATAAGCTCTACTGCACATTTCTTGTTTCAAATAATGAGGTCTCACACGCAGCACACACACATTTATACTCCAATACGCGTGAACATATAAATAGAAATAGGAACACGTGCACGAAGACCCTCTTCTGTAAAAGTTTTCTCAAACTTGAACTGAACGAATTCTGCTAATTATAGTCAGAGTCAGTAAAGATATATATTTGACCTCGGAATGAATATACTCGTTCTTTTCGTTACCCCTGGCAACAGCAAGAATGTAAAACAGAGTTGTGCGATACCATGTCACTTATTCAATCCCACTTCCTGGGATCTGACCCACTTGGAATAGCGTTTCTGTCTGAGTGATTTCCTTCTGACTAAAATCATGAGATAATTCCTTCTCTTCCTGCTTTCTCTTTCCCAGGCCTTTTCACTGCCCTTTCATCATCTCGGAAACTAAATCATATTTGTCAAAATGGAAGGCAAAGAAACAGTCTTAGGAGAGAATCCAACAATGGAATGGACTCAAGAGAGGAAAAAATATTCTTTTTGAAAATGTACAAAAGGAAAAGTCAAGAGGCCTGGGTTCCCTCTCACGACAGAAACAGACGTCAGCATAGCAGGTCACTCAGCACAGTTCAGCTCTGTGTATGAAACAGAGATTCTAGCCCTTGTCCCTGTTTCATGATGTTGCAGTGAAGGAAACAAAACAGACAAAGGGCACAGGCTGCAGAAACGGATTTTAAAAGGATGACTTTTAAAATGTGCACCTGCTTTTCAAGGGCACAATGAGGATATTTTCAAGTATATTAAAGCTGATTTATAAGAGATGGGTATAAAGACTCTACAAGGTCATTAGACTTTAGACTTACAAAGAAAACAAATCACATTCTCCTAGCATCACGAGTCAGGTGTTCCACAAATACTAAGAAGAGCCACCGCAACGGGATCCACTATGAGGGGTCAAAACATAACCCACGAAGCGTGGCCGAGAGCTCCTATAACCTGATTTCTAGGAATCTAATTTTCAACATCCTCACAGCTAGTACATCACAAAAATACAGAGCTCCAAATGCCGTAACACAAGGGCTAAGAACACCTAGCCAAAAATATACGAGACATTTCAGGCAAAAATACCAGAATTAGAAGAACACAAGTTTTATAAGTTCTTCAAAAGCTGGTGCCGGTTGAGGCTCTTCTGCAGACTTCAACAAAAGACACGCTAGAATTAGCCATTGACGGTAACCCTGAGTCAACACGCACCGTGTTCGGAAAAGCACAAGGCCTGCTCCAGCCTTGAGACCCCTGGGAACTTTCTCTGGGCCGCACCGAGTGGTTGACTTTGAGAACTCAAAATAGCCAACAAGCAGTCCATGAACAGAGAAAGAAGACTGCAGCCTCCCTGGGGACCTGGCTCCATGCCTGCCCCCTTTCTTCCGGGTACCTTTGCCCTTCCTGGCTCCCTCCTCCACCTGGAGACGCTCTGGGTTCAGGCCCCTCTCCAGCTGTGTCTTGGTCCACGGCTGGCTGCCGGTGTGAAGCACCAGGCCTTGAAGGACCATCTCCACCTGCTCCCTGCACTTCCCTCCCACTTCCGCCAAGACCCCCAGGCTCTGGCTGCTCTCAGGGATCAGGGCTCCCAGGCTCCCCTCACAGGCTCCAACTGGAGTCCTGCCCCCTGGTTTTCAGCAACGCTTGAGACTTTCTCCTGGAAACTCTCGGCTCTGGGCTTTAGTGAACTGCGCCATCCAGCTCTTCTCTGGACTCAGCAGGACCTTTTCTGGGTCTCCCAACCCTTCCTCCATTTCCAAATGTGGGCTTTCCTTTGGCCTCCTCTCTCCAGACATGCACGCCTCACACTCTGGCTACTTGACCTGCACTTCTACCTAAGAGGCTCCCAAAAGCACCCTGCTCCAGATTTTCCCCAAGCCTCCTCCTGTATTTCCAAACTCGCAGCTTGCGCTGGTTTCTGTAAGTATCTCCGAGTCAGGTCCACATTTGCTTCTCCTGATTTCTGGCAAAGCGCAACGCCGACCTCGGGGTGCAGACTCGCAGCTTCTTCCGCCTTCCTGCACTCCCTCTTCCCCTCCTGACCCAGGCACCGAATCGCTCAGCTCACTGGCTGCCTTCTCTCCTCCTCTCCCCAGGGCAAGTGCCCTGCATGAGCCTGCTCTGTCCCCCCGGCTCCACGGCATGCCGCACATCAGAGGCGATTCTCTCTGAAACCCTCAGTGGCTCCCTAGTATCCCACAGGTAAGGACTTCCACATTCTGGCCCCAATCTAACTTTCTGGCCTCAGATATGCACACGCATATTTTATCTATGCAAAGAGAGTACAGGCCTCACACCTGCTCTCATTCCTGGGCTCCTAGCTCCTCCTGAAGGTGCTGTATGAGCTACCTATGCACTTTCCAAACACTAACTGAACATGCGCTTGGAGAACACTTACTTGATAATTTTGTGGCATTGCGGGATAACGTGGACAAAGTGAGAACTACGCAGGTGTGTGGATGCTGCCTTGCCCAGACCTCACTTACCCAGACACTCCCAGATGCTCAAAGTGACCAGCCCTATTGGCGCACAGGCAGGCGCAGGCTGCACCCCCACAGCTGGGCCCCGCGAGCTGAACTATAATCATGAAGCAGCTGTTTGCTCCTAAATCTGTTTATGCCGGTGCACTTGTTACACATTACTGAAACCAATAAACTATGACTCCAAAGAGACAATAATTGTATGAAAACTAGGCGCGGTGGCTCAAGCCTGTAATCCTAGCACTTTGGGAGGCCGAGACGGGCGGATCACGAGGTCAGGAGATCAAGACCATCCTGGCTAACAAGGTGAAACCCCGTCTCTACTAAAAATACAAAAAATTAGCCGGGCGAGGTGGCGGGCGCCTGTAGTCCCAGCTACACGGGAGGCTGAGGCAGGAGAATGGCGTAAACCCGGGAGGCGGAGCTTGCAGTGAGCTGAGATCCGGCCACTGCACTCCAGCCCCGGCGACAGAGCGAGACTCCGTCTCAACAAAAAAAAAAAAAAAAAGAAAACTAAGTTGGATGCCTTTCAAAGATTTAATAGAGGAGAAAATTTTTTTTCATTTTAATCTTTTCTAAATTGCTATCAAATTAGGTATGGGCAAAAAATATACGCAATGTTTGAGGAAATCATTTTTAAAGGTTTCAAATCTAACATATCTTGTTTCTCTTGTGTTGCCTATTCTCTTCTAGAAGAATAAAAACTGTGGCAGGCCTGCGATGGCTGTGGTGGAGGAAAGAGGCCACACCCACAGCCAGTAGAACCACGCTCAGCAGCAGCCTAGCCCCGTGTGGAAGAGGCGTGAACATTCTCGGGAGAGGTGGATGTGCACTAACCGTTCCCAGCTCTGACCTCTTTGATTAACTGAATATGGTGATTGGTTTTATCTGAACGTCAGACAAAAGGGTGTCTATGCCCAGGAAAGACTCTAAACACTCTGGACCCTGCTGGGGCAGACGGTGACCGTGACCCAGTGATGCCACTCTCCAGTGGGCAGCCAGCCCAGTCTCCTAATCGTAAAGGACATTCATAGCAACACTATGAAAAAGAAACACTATTCTTTTTCGTTCTTACCCGGAAAAGTGAAATTTAAAACATTAAATATACAGGTTCTAACTAAGAGGCAGACGGACCAGGCGCAGTGGCTCACGCCTGTAATCCCAACCCCTTGGAAGGCTGAGGTGGGTGGACAACTTGATGTCAGGAGTTCGAGGCCAGCCTGGCCAACATGGTGAAACCCCATCTCTACTAAAAATGCAAAAATTACCCGGATGTGGTGGCGGGCACCTGTAATCCCAGCTACTTAGGAGGCTGAGGCAGGAGAATCGCTTGAACCCGGGAGGTGGAGATGCAGTGAGCCGAGATCACGCCACCGCACTGCAGCCTGGGCAACATCTTCTCAAAAAAAGTAAAATAAAACAAAATAAAATAAAATAAAAAGCAGTCAAACAAAAGGAGATTTCCTCTGATCTTAAAAACAGAAGTATTTGATTCACAGCCTGGATAATTGAAGATCTGCATAGAAATCACCTAGGGCCTCGCCCTCCCTCACAACAGATTGGGATAGAGGGAAGGAGGGCCGGAGGTGGGCCCCTTGTCCATGAGAGGCTCCTCCCGCCCCATCCCCTTCCTCAGGAGGGCGGCCTGCCCAGCACAGGTCCGTTCTCCCCAGGTAAGACCCCGACGTCTCTACAGGAACACCCACCTCCCTTCCCTGCAATCCACTCCAGCTGCTCACGGCCAGTCAAGGGGGGCGCTCTTCAGAAAGGGGCAAACGGCTTCGGGGAGAGCCTGAACTCCCACGTACCAGGTGTGGCTTGCCAGGGAGCACAGAGGAAGGATGCAGGTCCCGAGAAGGAGGAGGCGCAAGAGGACGATGAGAGAGACAAGAGAGACAAGAGAGGCCACCCAGTGGCGGGCTGAGCGCAGGACCTGGCGGAGGCCTCCTGGGGAGGGGCAGAGACAAACATGCTGCTGCTTCTAGGCTGCGCGGGAGGATACAAGCTCGGAAGGGGCTGCAAGGCAGGACTCTCTGAGGAGCAGTCGTGTGGATGCCCCGCCTCTCACACGGCACACACTGACAACATGCAACTCACAAACAACACAACACACATGTACAATGCGTTTATACAACACTGACAACACACGATGCACACAAACACACACAACCTATACAACACATACCCAATACATGCAACTCACAACACAACATGTACGTACAACACACTCATACTCACATACAGCACACGTAACTCACATACAACACAACACGCACGTACAATGCACTCATACAGCACACACAACACACAACTCATATACAACATGCACATACAACACACTCATACGACACACAACACTCATATAGCACACAACACACGCAACCCACAACACAACATGCAGACACAACACTCACACAACATACACACAATACATGCAACTCACCACATACACATACAACCGACTCATACAGCTCACGTACAACACATGCAACTCACGTTCAACACAACATTCTCCTACAGCACACACAACACACGCAACTCAACGCAACATTCACGTACCCACAACACAACATACACATACAATACACTCATACAACACATACAAGAAATGCAACTCACGCACAATAAAACATGCACTCACAAAACACAACACTTATACAACACACAACACGTGCAACTCACAAACACACGTACAACACACTCATACAACACACAACACACAACATACACACAATACATGCAACTCATATACAACATACACATACACACAACACATAACATTCATACAACATACAAAACATACAGCTCACAAATACATGTACAACACACTCATACAACACACAACACTCAAATATACAATAAATGCAATTCAACACAATATGCACATACAACACACATACAACCCATGCAACTCACATACAACACAACACACTCACACAACACATTCATACAACACACACTGTAGAGATTCTAAGTATGAAATAGAAAACAGTACACGCGCGGTTTCTAAAGTATGATGAGTTTTTTCAAGAAGGTCGTCCAACATCCAAACTGGTACCATGTCCTCATTTTCAGCTGCCGTTCAGATTCAAGCATTTTTATCATCTGCTCTATGAATTATAATAATACAGCATAAACCCAGTTTTCATTTTACACCCACTTTGGTGTGGGGTGCTCCAAAACAGGGGCCAGGAGCCTCAGAGTCGTTCCTCGGAACAAAACACAACCCACACTCAGAGGCCAGGAAGGGAACTCGGGGGGCGACACACACTCTCTCATCTGCAGAGCTCTGCTTCAATTACTTCACACGGAACCAGGGCTGGAACGGGGTTGGTGAGGGTACAGACATGGCAAACTGAAAAGAAACTGGCAGGTGGAGAAAGATCGGCCAAAATCCAAGGAAAAATGCTGAACACTTTCCACAAATAGTTCACACGACAGATGATACTCGGGCTACTGAAAGTTTATTGAGAGGGGTCTTGCTCCAAAGAAAAAGTTCTCTCCCAAGGTTATGGAAGATTCACAGCAGACACCTGCCCCCAACACACCATCTGCGGAGGGCCTATGAGTCAAAAAGAAGGTAAGACGGAAGTAAGGGTGCAGGGGGAGGAGAGCGGGAGGGGACTGAGAACTCGGAACCAAGTGAAGTGATGGGTGGACACTGAATGCCTGACTCCAGGGTTATCACCTCAGAAAACAAGTCTGTTGAAGTCCGTAGTAACAGTGTTAGTGCTTTCACTGAACCTGCACTCAACACTGGAGAACCTCCCTGTGTTATGAAGACGATCTGAAAAATAACATTAATTCACAATGTAGAGTGACGATTCAGCCACAGAAAATAAAACTGATATAATCCACTGCAAGTCACACTGTGTCTGTCTTGAAGGCTGGTTTATGATCAGAAAAGAGGCAGCTTGAGATCTAAAATACTGAAACTGGCAGACACCTCGTTTCCCTGAATTCTCACAACGTGGCACCAGCTAGGGTAAGTCAGAGTGGCTTTCAGAGCTTCCAGAACAGCAGAACAGATCAATCATAAATACGCAAAAGTGATCTGAAGACAGAATTAATATTCCACGTTTTGGCTTAAACTAGTCATGTGATTTCCAATAAGTGGGAAACATTCACACCAATTTTTATAAGAAAATTCAATGTGAACACATAGTACAGAACACTATCTTTGTTTTGGAATTTATTTATTTAATATGACAATTTCAATTGTCTTTAGGGATTCCTGATATTGAATGCTCATCTTTATTAATGATGAGCTACCCATTTTCTGACTGAGGAAACGGAAAGTTGTCACTGCCTAACAGCAATACTCAAAACAGCCTGTATGAAAGGGAAAGGTATGTCTGTGCGCCCACACATGCATACACATACCTGCATATGTACACACACGTGTACATATATGCACACACATACACGTGTGTGCACGTGCACACGTGCATGCACATGTACACATGTGTGCATAGGTACACATACATGCACACATATGCACCTACATCACATACACGTACACATGCATACACACAGACATATACACACGTACACATGCGCACACACATGCATATACACGTGCACATGGACACACGTACACACACATACACACGCATACACATATGCACACACATGCATGTGCACATGCATACGTAAGTATCATCTCAGGTATGTGGATTCAAAATTCTGATGCAAACAAGAATAATCACAAAACAGGGTAGGGTGTCACAAGTGAGAATTGAGATGGAAGGTCTGGAATGTTCCAGAGACGATATGGGGGAGGTCCACACATCACATAAACATCTTACCATTTTAAACGTGACCATTCCTGCCAACATCGGCCTGGATTAAGATGATTTCATTTACATAAGGAACAGAAAATGTAATACTTGTTCTAATGAGATTGTCTAATCATTAGATTATTTTCACAATTATAAGTAATCACTAAATAACTTCCTCTCAAGGGTCTAAAAATAAAAATAAGATAACAAAAGAAAGTCACAGTCCTGACAGTTTTATCATGCAAATCACAGCTCTGAAAATAAAACACGGTTTTGAGACTATGCCCTCCTCAAAAATCCTTCATGGAATTTTGTACCAGTAATGGTTGGTAATTAATTGTTACACCAGGTGGAAAAGTATATCATTTGGGGTATATGAAGTAAGCATGTAAAGAGAAATGACCACACACACCTGAAACCAGGTCTCATTTCACAACTGTTTCCTACTTTAGATTTGCTTAATTTACTCCATGAGGTGCCTCCAGGAGAGAAAGCAGAGCTGGGATCTGCCCTGAGGCTGCTTCGGGAAGAGCTGGGTGGGCACCAAGCCCCTCAGACCGAGGGCTGAGCTGCGTGGCTATGACCTCATCACTGCGGCTCCCCAAGCGTGTGTCCCTGTGTGTCACGCAAACCCCTGCCACACAGGTGACACACGTCACACACCTGACACAGGCTCAGCACACAGGGAGCGATCAGTAAGTGGTGACTAGAAAGAAGCGACGGCCTTCAGCGTGGACGGAGAAAACAGGCCACAGACTCACAGAGGAAACGCCGCAGATCCACAGACGGAGAAAACACCACAGACGCATGGACAGAGGAAACAGACCACAGACGCACGGAGCGAAGAAAAGCACCACAGACGCACGGAGGGAGGAAAAGCGCCACAGACGCACACATGGAGAAAACGCCACAGATGCACGGACGAAAGAAACGCCACTGACACACAGACGGAGGAAATGCCACAGACGCATGGACGGAGGAAACGCGCCACAGAGGAACGCACGGAGAAAACAGGCCACAGACGCACGAACGGAGGAAATGTGCCACTGCGACACGCACAGAGAAAACAGGCCATTGACGCACGGACGGAGGAAACAAGGCAGAGACGAGCACGCACCAGTGTGGAACATGGGACAGGAACGTCCCGGCCATGCACCGTCCACTCCCACTAGGGACTTCCCACCCCAGAGCGCTCAGGATGGCTGTGGAGCTCCTGCCATCCACCCCAGAGGTGAAGCTGGGGAGCCAGAGATGAGCAGGTTCACGTCCATCAAATGCGGCTGCAATCCCTGTAGTAACTGGAGGTCACCATTAAACAGAAGGGTACTTCACTTGGAATAAAAGCACTCTGCACAAAAGAACTAAAGATTATCTGGAGACCGCTTAGAAACCATCACAATCATTCTTGCTAGTGACAGCGAAGCTTTAAGAGTGGTCACTTTTCCTGTAGAAACGCCACAGAGGTGATTCCTGGAACTCAGTTAGAATATTTCTTTCCCAGAAACCACACAACCAAGAATTTAATAATGCCGTCTCTTGACCAGAAAGATTCAGATTTCTGATGAAACTAAACCCTGGCCAGCCTCCTGATTCTGGAAGATGCTATACAGAAAAGCTGTAAAGCGGTTGCATTTCTTTTGTCGTCCATGACACACATAAAAAAAAAAATTTAAATATACAAAAAATGTAGGATTGTACAGTGAGTATCCATGTATCTACCCCCGGATCACGGATTAGATTTTAAATGTAAAGTTCTAAAGGTTCCTAGCTAAGGAAATGTGCAGTGTAAGCCTCTACCTGGTTAGAACCAAGGGGAATGGAATGAGCTTTCCCCGGCCTTGCCTCTCAGCTGGGAGGGGCTGCCACAGCTCGGCCACCCCACCCCAGAGCACCCAGGATGGCTGTGGAGTTCCTGCCACACACCCCAGAGGTGAGGCTGGATCGATCCCCAATCGTGGTGTTAAGAGTGAGCCAGCCAGGCGCGGTGTCTCAAGCCTGTAATCCCAGCACTTTGGGAGGCCGAGACGGGCGGATCACGAAGTCAAGAAATTGAGATCATCCTGGCTAACACGGTGAAACTCGGTCTCTACTAAAAAAAATACAAAAAACTAGCCGGGCAAGGTGATAGGCGCCTGTAGTCCCAGCTACTCCAGAGGCTGAGGCAGGAGAATGGCATAAACCCGGGAGACGGAGCTTGCAGTGAGCTGAGATCTGGCCACCGCACTCTAGCCTGCGCGACAGAGCGAGACTCCATCTCAAAAAACAAAAAACAAACAAACAAACAAAAAAAGAGTGAACCAGCCTTTAGAGGCCATGTGGTCTATACTTGAATAAAAAATGTTCCAGGAAACCAAAGATTCCAATGCCTGCGATGAATTCCTAACCATCTGAAACCCAGGCTCTTCATCTATATAAAGAGAACAATGCTGTCTCCTGGGAAAGCATTTCAGAAGGACGAAAAAGGATCCACATGAGAGCAGCTGAAAACTACAAGGCATCATGCAATTATAAGATTTTTTCTATATCTTTGTTTCAAGGAATGTCAGCATTCTAAATATTGCACTTCATCCCACATCACCTTTCAGGAGCAAATCATAACGATCAAAACTATCAGCAGAATCCCTACCAGCTCAGTCGCCGTGTGCTTCTTCTCCCTGCATGAGAATTCCTGCAGAACGATGGGACCATCCAAGAATGGCTTCCTGCCATCATGTGCCCATACTCCTTCCCCAGAGAGCTATTCCTGTACTCATGGGGCATGGGAAACCTGTATAACGCCACCAGAATGTCCTTGTTTGACTTACACACTTCCCAGAAGGGCTGATTTTATCCAGAATCCGAACTGTTTCAAACACTAAATCTAAGAAATCATCAAGAAACCAAGGAAATGTAAGGCCATCTCCTGCCCCGGGTGCATGGCTACTAGGGGAGAAATAGAAAATGAGACATGAAAGAAAACTTTTAAGATATTCAGACCATCACTGGATGATTCCAGGAACCCATTACAGATTATTGCTCTTCCTAATAACAGGAAAGAAATTCTAAAATTCCAACAGGCATGGTGAGTCCCTCACTTGCATGAAATCAAAATAATAATCCATCACTATCTTCAAAAGGACAAAAGAAAATCTCTACTTCCTCTTCATATTAATTTGGGTACAAATAACTTAAGTGAGAAAATCTTAATGTCTGGACTGTGATATCAATAGCAAAATAACCCCAAGCTTCCCAATTAAAAGATATAGACGGGCTGAGTGGATTTAAAAGAAGAAAAACCAACTATATACTGTCTACAAAAAACTCACTTCAGCTGTAAAGACACACATAGACTAAATGTGAAGGGATGGAAAAACATGTTCCACATTAATGGAACTCAAAAGTGAGCAAGAGTAGCTATATTTATTTCAGACCAATCACAATTTAAGTCAAAAACTGTAAAAAGGAGACAAAAAGGTAATTATGTAATAGAGAGATCAACATAGCAAGAGGATGTAACAATTACGAGTATATGTGTACCCAACAACAAAGCACCCAGATATATAAAGCAAATATTAGTAGATCTAAATAGAGAGAGAGGTAGGGCGCGGTGCCTCATGCCAGTAATACTAGCACTTTGGGGGGTGGAGGCAGGTGGATCACCTGAGGTCAGGAGTTCAAGACTAGCCTGGCCAACATAGTGAAACCCTCTCTCTACTAACAAAAAAAATTAGCCCAGCATGGTGGCACATGCCTGTAATCCCAGCTACTTGGGAGGATGAGGCAGGAGAATCACTTGAACTCAGGAGGTAGAGGTTGCAATGAGTTGAGATTGCACCTCTGCACTCCAGCCTAGGCAACAAGAGCAAAACTCCATCTCAAATATATATATATATATATACACACATACACACACACACACACACACACACATATATATATATGTATAGAGAGAGAGAAAGAGAGAGAGAGAGACACCAACACAACAATAAAGGTAGGGGCTTCAAAATCCCACTGTCAGCACTGAAGATCATCTAGACAGAAAAAAACAACAAAATATCAAGTTGAAAGTACAGTGTAGACCAAATGGACCTAACAGACATTTACAGAACATTTCATCCAACAGATACAAAATGCACATTCTTCTCCTCAGCACATAGAACATTCTCTAGAATCAACCACATGCTAGGCTACAAAAGAAGTCTCAATACATTTTTTTAAAATTGAGATAACATCTAGGATATTCTCAGACTGTAACAGAATAAAGCTATAAATCAACAACAAGGAACAGACACTTCTCAAAAGAAGACATTTATGCAGCTAATAGACACATGAAAAAATGCTCATAATCACTCGCCATCAGAGAAATGCAAATCAAAACCACAATGAGATACCATCTCACACCAGTTAGAATGGTGATCATTAAAAAGTCAGGAAACAACAGGTCCTGGAGAGGATGTGGAGAAATAGGAACACTTTTACACTGTTGGTGGGACTGTCAACTAGTACAACCATTGTGGAACAGTGTGGCCATTCCTCAAGGATCTAGACCTAGAAATACCATTTGACCCAGCAATCCCATTACTGGGTATATACCCAAAGGATTATAAATCATGCTGCTATAAAGACACATGCACATGTATGTTTATTGTGGCACTATTCACAATAGCAAAGACTTGGAACCAACCCAAATGTCCATCAGTGACAGACTGGATTAAGAAAATGTGGCACATATACACCATGGCATACTATGCAGCCATAAAAAAGGATGAGTTCATGTCCTTTGTAGGGACATGGATGCAGCTTGAAACCATCATTCTCAGCAAACTATCACAAGGACAGAAAACTAAACACCACATGTTCTCACTCATAGGTAGGAAATGAACAGTGAGATCACTTGGACACAGGAAGGGGAACATCACACACCGGGGCCTGTTGTGGGGTAAGGGGAGGGGGGAAGGATAGCATTAGGAGATATACCTAATGTAAATGACGAGTTAATGGGTGCAGCACACCAACTTGGCACATGTATACATATGTAACAAACCTGCACATTGTGCACATGTACCCTAGAACGTAAAGTTTAATAAACAAACAAAAAACAAATCAACAACAAGGAGAACTTTCAAAACTGTATAAATACATAGAAATTAAACAATATGCCCTTGAATAGCCAATGGGTCAATGAAGATATTAAGAAGGAAATTTAAAAATTTCTTGAAATAATTGAAAACAGAAACACAACATATCAAAGCCTATGGTATACAGCAAAAGCAATATTAAGAGGAAAGTTTATAACAATAAACTCCTACATTTAAAAAACAGATTTAAAATAAACAACCTAACAATGAACTGCAATGAGCTAGAAGAGCAAGAACAAATCAAATCCAAAAGTGGTAGAAGAAAAGAAATAACAAAGATCAAAGAGGAAGCAAATAATATGGAAACTAACAAATACAAAAGATGAAGAAAAAAATGTTGGTTTTTTGAAAAGATAAATAAAGTAGACAAACCATTAGCTACACTAAGAAAAAAAAAAAGAAATCCCAAATAAATAAAATTAGAAACAGAAAAGGAGAATTACATTTGATACCACAGAAATACAAGGGATCATTAGAGACTATTTTGAACAACTGTATGTCAACACACTGGAAAACCTAGAGGAAACGGATAAATTCCTGGACATGTACAACCTACCAAGATAGAATCAAGAAGAAACGGAAATCCTAAACGGACCAATAATGAGTAACATGTATGACTATATAATAATAAAATGTCTCCCAACAAAGAAAACCCCAGAACTAGGTGGCTTCACAGCTAAATTCTACACATTTTTATTTCAATTCTTCTCAAACTATTCCAAAAATATTGAAGAGGAGGGAATTCTGCCAAGTTCGTTCTTCCTGGCCAACATTACCCTGATACCAAAATAAGACAAGGACACAATAAAAAGAGAAAACTATAGATCAATACCCCTGATGAACACAGATGCAAAAATCCTCAGCAAAATACTAACAAACTGAATCCAACAGGAAATCAAAAAGATTATACACCATGATCAAGTGGGATTTATCCCAGGATGCAAGGATTGCTCAACAAACACAAATCAACAAACATGCTACATCACATCAACAGAATTAAGGACAAAAACCATATCATTTCGACAGATACAGAAAAAGCATTTGATAAAATTCAACGCTGCTTCATGATAAAAAGTCTCAACAAACGAGGCACTGAAGGAAACATACCTCAACACAATAAAGGCCATATGTGACAAACCCACAGCTAACATAATGGTGAATGGGGAAATACTAAGAGCTTTTTCTCTGACACCTGTAACAAAACAACGACGCCCACTTGTGCCACTATCCAACACAGCACTGAACGTCCTAGTCAAGAGCAGTTAGGCAAGAGAAAGAAATCAAGGGCACCCAAAGTGGAAAGGAGGAACTCTAATTATCTGTTTGCAGACAATATGCTCTTATATTAAAAAAAAAAAAAAGACTCCAGCAAAAATCTCTTTGAACCGATAAACAAATTCAGTAAAGTTACAGAATACAAAATAAACATATAAAAGTCGTAACATTACTATAGACTAACAATGAGCCAGTGGAAAAAGAAATCAAGAAAGCAATCCAATTTAGCTACAAAAATATAAAATAAAAATAAAAATACCTCAGAAGAAGTCTAACCAAGAGGGTTAAAGATCTCTATGAGGAAAATGATATTCTACCCTCTGAAGGTAGAACAGTGGAACCTAGAGACAGGAAAGGGCGGCGGGAAGGCAGAAAGGGAGAGGTTGGCTAATGGATACAAAATTACATCTAGATAGTAAAAATGAGGGTTAGTGTGCTATAGCCTTGTAGGGTGACTATAGTTTATAATTTATTGTATATTTTCAAGCAGCTAGAAGAGAGGATTTTAAATATTCCCAGCATTAAGAAATGACAAATGTTTGAGAAGACAGACATGCTAATTATACTGACTTGCTAATTACACATGATAAACATGTATTGAAATATCACACTGTATCCCATGGATATGTACCATAATGTGTCCATTAAAAATAATAATTGTTAAAAACGCAAGGGCCATTTCTCATTTGTCCTATGTCAATGTCGTGGTCCATTGGTGGAGACCTAGCCATTTGCAAGTAAGACTATAGTCACTTGAGCTGAAAACAAATGAATCGTCACAAAAACTACCACTGGCACCAAGTCTTCTTTCCAGAATTTCCTGGCCACAGCACTGTCACAGTCACTGTGGGCAGGAAAGACACACTAGCAACCAAGTTTCAACCCCAGTACAGTTGATGCTTTTATTTCTCTGGTTTGGAAGAAGTGTGTGTTCATAACTTACATTTACTCCTACTGTCCCCTTGCTTAAATAGCTCCTTAAGGATGATTTCCTGTTACTAAATTCCAACAGCTTCTGAGCACCCATTATATTCTCCAAAGTAAATAAAAAGAGAAAATGTGTTGAAAGCCTGATAATGTTCACTGAAGAATCCAGCATGATGTACTGTTTGAAATGGCCACTCCACCTTGTTCCTTTACATGCCTTTTAAAGTAGCTCCAGTTATTACACATAATTGAAGCCACAATTTCTGCAATACCATTAGGTCCACAAAGGGTGGGGCCAGGGGACTTCAAAGTCTGTCTCTGAATTTTTTTTTAAAAAAGGAAAGCTTATGAGAGTAGGTAATGAAAATAAATATTCACACAACTCAGAACAGGGGATGGTGACACATAAAGCTCCAGCCTGGCACAGGTGTCCAGCCAGTGAGAGTGGGGACACAGACTCATATGGTCCCCACAATCCCCCAGAAGTGCCACAGACAGGTGGATGGCCTGAGGTAGAATCAGGCTCCGAATTCCAGGAGCTGTCTGGCTCATGTGCACCGCTTGTGGTCCACAGTGCACGAGGATGCCCCACGTCAAGAGTCCCGGTGCAGAGCACAAGAATGCCCCATGTCACAAGCCCCCGCTGCAGAGCATAGCCTGAAGGTGCCAGCCCAGCCTCCTACACACACTGGCCACCAAGGCACTGCCCTCCAGGAAGGAGGACCCCAGAGGTCGTGGCAGGATGAGGTTCTGCTCTTCATCATCCCCGAGCAGAGGGGAAAGTCCCAGCAGACATTTGGGGAGCCTCTACAGGTGGCTCTGGGACTCTGAATGGAGGTTCAAAGTTGTCCCCAGATACGCTAGACTCAAACCTAAAACAGGTCATTCTTCCAGATATGCCCAGACTGGGACCTATATAGGCCATCCTTCCTAGCTTTCCTCTGGAAAAGCAGGCTTAAAAGAGTATCGACTAAAAGGGGCCACCAGGAAGAGGGAAGTCCTATCTTTAAAAAAAGAAATAATTTTTCTAAAAAAGAGGCACTGAGGCTCTGACCCATCTGATCACTGAGTACGTGCTCAGCAGCATCTGTCAAAGCAGAGCAAGTACACACATGCTCTCCATACCCTATGCTCCGGGTCCTCGTGCTCCCCGCTCCCATGCCCCCCGCACCCGTGCTCCCCACACCTGTGCTCCGGGCACCCGTGCTCCCCGCACCCGTCCTCACCACGCCCATGCTCCCCACACCTATCTGTGCTCCCCATGCCTATGTTCCCTGCACCCGTGCTCCCCGCACTGTGTTCCCTGCACCCATGTCTGCTCCTCGAGCTCTCTTCCACTGATTTCCTCTGTACGTCCCTCTTGATAGTCACTGTCACCTCGAATCACCTGGCTAAATGGAGGTAAAGAAAAAGTCTAGAGTAGCACATTGGAGGACGGAGTGGAAGTGGCTGTTTACCAAGCAGGGCTATGAGATGAGCGCATCTGATCCCCATTAATCCTGACGGTCAGTTGATTAGCCCTGTTCAACAGCTGGGGACACTGAGGTGTGGAGGGACGGGCTTGCTTACCCTGGACGATGCTGACAGTGTGGGCCCAGCCCGGTCCCACAGTCACCAGGAGGAAACTCCTGAGTGGGCAGGTACCGAGGTGCAGCGCAGAGAACACCTGGGACCCTGGCATAGACTCCTCAGGAAGGAAACAGAGAAAGGTCCATAGAGACTCAAGCAGCACAGAAGAAGATCACCCACAAGTTAAAAATACATGTTTCTACTCTATCGTCCCAGCGTGCTAAACATCCAGCTCGCTCACACACACGGCCTGACGTGAGCCCGGCCTCCTTCAGCACTTGGCTAAGGGAGAGAGGCACCTGCCCCTCTCCTGACAATAGCAGGCTCGGCAGCTATTCTTCAATGTACTTGACACCCCTCCGTGAGGATTAGGCTACACTGTCGACACTGGGTAAGTTTAATCCCGACACAGCTAACCGTGTCGATCTGCGGTGAACAAATAACTTACTTTGGATGACTCTGTCACTGACAAAGACCCTGAATCTCCCAGCAAAGCTTAGTGACACGACTTACCTTTCTGTTTTCATTTCAGGTACACTGGCCCATACGGTCTAGTTTACCTGCTGATAATGCCTTGGAAAGACCACCAGGGGGCCCCACACCATTTTCGGCTTTATAGGGATGTGAATTTCCCTTTGATGACAAAGGTAATGGGGAAATAAAACAAGGATCCAAAACAGATGCCTGTGTGTTTCCTGGGAGTGATAAGGTCAGGAACTGCCGCTCTGTGTCAGGTGAGGGAGTAACAGAGAGAATGACACCAACTCCTGAGACAGGACCTGATGCATGGTGCAGCCACCGCCTGTGGCCATGGAAATTCCAGGGAATGCAGGCCCCAGTTGCATGGTACAGCCACCATCTGCGACCACAGAAATTCCAGGGAATGCAGACCCTCAGTCACATGGTACAGTTACCATCTGTGGCCACAAAAATTCCAGGGAAGGCAGACCCTCAGACACATGGTACAGCCACCATCTATAGCCATGGAAATTCCAGGGAACACAGACCCTCATTCACATGGTACAGTCACCACCTTTGGCCACGGAAATTCCAGGGAACATACACACCAGTTGCATGGTGCAGACACCACCTGCAGCCACAGAAATTCTGGGGAACGCAGACTCCAGTCGCACGGTGCAGCCACCACCTGTGGCCATGGAAATTCCGGGGAATGCAGGCCCCAGTCTCTAAAGTGTTATTTGTTTTAGGAACTTCACCGCAGTGAATGTGGAAGAGTTTCTCTCTGTGCAGAGCTCAGTATCCAGAAGGGAAGTCGGCCCCAGGAATGCCTTCCTCCTCTTCAGAGCTCAGGGCCCAGAGCTGACGCCCTTGGGAGGGGTCCTTGTTCGGCAACTGTGCCTGTGGAGGGTTCCCCAACACTCACCGTGCACCTCCTAGGAGCGGAGGCTACAACAGGGAGCCAGAGACCAAGCTCTGCTCAGACAACAGTGAGCTGATGGCCCTCCACTCTAAGTTCCAACTGCACGGAGTGTGTATTCCATGAATGCTTGCTAAATGAATGATTCATAGAAGGTCGTCTGTGCTGACCTTTGCTGGTCTGCTGACTGTGGGTTTCAGAGCATAGACCTCATTCCTGGAGTAGCCAGTCCTTCCCAGAGTGATGGCTGCTGGAGGACAAAGCCCAGGGCTTCTGTCCTGCAGCAACACGCTCAGGACCCTGCGCTGGGCACGCTGTGGGCCTCTCCAGCAGGAGATCCCCAGTCCTGACCTTGCAATATCAGTGAACCCCAGGGGAGTCCCAAGTGCTGAAAATCAAGTAAATGTCCATTGTGATTCAACATATCAATTATAGAAGAAAGGGCAGATTGCCACCTCCCTCCTCAAACTAGGGACCATAAATCGATCCGCGGCCCTAACTGAGGTTCTGCCTTAAATCCTGCTAAAACTACCAGCCAAATACTCAAATTTACATTAGAGTTAAAGGGAAAAAAAAAAAAAAAAACTAAACCAAACACCTGTAAGAAATGATCAAGCAACCTGTGATACATCAACCTAAAGACTAAACATTAAAACAATGAAGTAGCAAGATATTAAAAGAATATAAACTCTGTGTACATCGTGGTTCACGGTTCTAAAATTACACAGAGACAAAGACTGGAATGGAAGGGGGATAGGTTTACAGATACATTTTTTATTTTTAGTTTTTTAATTTTAAATATTACTTCTCTAATGTATGATTTGACTAACCAGATAATTCGAGCAAAAAAAAAATCAATTATGCCTATAGATAAATATGCACATAATCCTTCTCTCTGATGCCAATGGAATTAGTTTGGATCTGGCCCACAGTCTTCAATCTTTTAATTAAGACACAAAAACCAGGGCCGGGCGCGGTGGCTCAAGCCTGTAATCCCAGCACTTTGGGAGGCCGAGACGGGCGGATCACGAGGTCAGGAGATCGAGACCATCCTGGCTAACACAGTGAAACCCCGTCTCTACTAAAAAATACAAAAAAAATAGCCGGGCGAGGTGGCGGGCGCCTGTAGTCCCAGCTACTCGGGAGACTGAGGCAGGAGAATGGCGTAAACCCGGGAGGCGGAGCTTGCAGTGAGCTGAGATCTGGCCACTGCATTCCAGCCCGGGAGGCAGAGCCAGACTCCGTCTCAAAAAAAAAAAAAAAAAAAAAAAAAAAAAAAAGACACAAAAACCATCTGTCAGGCTAATAGAAAAAAAAAAAGATTTATAACCAGGAGCCCAGAAGAAAAGGACCTGCTATGTATCACAGCGTCTCTCCACGCCTCTCCACCCCGGACAGTGCTCCCTCTTTCCCCATTTTCATACCTACAGCACAAAGCACTTAGTAAAGAACTATCTCAATTCACGAGTCGCACAGCACAAAGGTCCGATGTCGCTGTCAAACATACCCTGCAGCCCCAAAACGAAGCGGCAACCCCCAGTGAAGGAAGAATGAGAGGCTGCTGGTTGTAATTTTAAATCTCGCAACTCAATGTCTGTGCACTTTCCTGCTTTGTTGGTTTCAAGGACTTATTAAAATTAACCCCCCTACTGGATATTGAAGAAAGAAAGCAGGATGGTTGTGCAGGCTCTGAAGGGGCAGAGACCTCGCTCCGCGGCCACCACTGTCTTTCTACCCACAGCAGACGGGTTGACCAATTAGTCTCCCTTAGAGGGCGCTGTTTATGATCATCGCGAACAAATGGATGCAATTGCTTCTTTTGAGATGTAGCAAGTTCTGGGACCTCCGCAGAAAAAAATAAAAAATAAAAGGCACTGGCGCGAGAGTCGTAACCTCTGCGTGACACACACACAGAAGGAAAATTAAAGCCCTTGAGGCGGAGGCGTTCGGAAAGGGAAGGTGGAAGCAGGAAGGACGCCCACAGAATAGAGTGGTCAGAAACCGACCACGTCACTAAAGGGCGCCTTAGACGGTCCAGAGGACAAAATGTCCCTCTTTCCAGGGTAAACACCCATTTGCCAAACAGCCAGTGACGGCAAGCAGGAGTTTGCTTTTTTTTTTAAGGCGTCGAAGAGCAAGAAATGAGCTTAATAATGGGACTGACAGGGCCCTGGACTGGTGACTCAGCTGATGTGCACAGCATCAAAACCCAGGTTCCTCAGTGCGCTCCCTCTGCAGTTCAGGACAGCACTACAACTCACCCCAAAAACCACTGCTTAAAAAAGCAGTTCTAAAAAAAGAGACGACCCATTTGAAAGCAGCTGGAGGAGGAAGACAGAGAGCGACTCGCAGAATCCAACCGCTTGTAGCTTCGGAACCATAACAAGAATATGAAACTAGCCGGTCCAGTGTGAGGCAGAACAGAGACGCCGTCACGGCTCTCAAGTGGCTGAACGGGAAGCCCATGGCTCAGGCCCCGCAACGCCCTAATGGTGCCTGGAGCAGCCCACAGGTCTGTGTCCTTCGTGTGGGTTCACCTTCCTAGTTTCCTGGGTAAATTCAATGTACAGCATTTATTCGCCAAGAAAAGAACATTCAAATCAAACTACTGTCATAACTCTGAAGGACTCTTAACACTCCAGTCCACACGTTCAAAAGCCCACAAATATCAGTGCTGCCACTGTGCAGGTAACAATGTTTTGGATGCATCATGCACGTAACCAGTAAGGATGTTTTCATGTTTTCCGTAGCCATCTCATTCAGGATACATAAATATCTGTGACGACTTGACACTTAGTTATCTGTGACTTTCAGATAGATTTAACAAGTCTACCTGACGGAGAAGGCCTCACCCTCCTGATCCCGGGCACAGGCGACCCTACGTGCCCCCTGTGCCTGGGGCGCGCACTCTCCATCACCTCCCGCTCTTCAATGTTAAATGCCCTCCCGGCGCGCCCGCGTCGTGGCCCCAGGCTCGGGCCCCTCCTGGAGAGCCGCTTCCACATTGCAGGGCAGGGGAAGCCCAGAGCCCGCGCCGCGGCGCCGCTGACGTCCCGGAGTCCCCGCTTCCTGGTCCTTCCGGTCCGCGGAGGCTGGCGGGGGGGGGGCCTGGGACCCACTTTCGTTTTCAGTTTTGTCACGAGCCGGAAGGCGACAGCACATGCGAGCACAAGAAACCCTTTTTGTAAATCTTCCAGCGGGAACGCGAGGGGCTGCCGGACCGCCTCCGAGACGACAGGCGGGAACCCAGAGCACCCCTGCCGCGTCCTGCATTGCAGCAGCCGGGACCCCGCCCACACCGCGCGGGGCACGAGGCTACAGGAGGCGTGCGGGGACCCGGCCTTTTCTTCCTCGACATGCTGGGTGGTGGCGTGGGGCGGAGTTGGGGGGCGGGGGACCACTTAGGAAGTGATCGCGCTGTACCCTCGCTTCGGAGGGGAAGCCCGGCCCAGTCCTACAGCTCAGAGGCAGAACCACCCCCGAGGGCGCTCCAGGCGACCCCTCTGCCAGGTTCAATTTAAAACATAAACCGGACGGGATGGAAAGCTCACTATCTTTCGGATGGAGGTTCCTACCGCCATGTCCCTTCCTCCTCCGCCCCACCCGGCAAGGACCCCGGGGCTGCCTTGACGGTTCACGCTGCCCCGCAGGTACCCCTGCCCTGCCGCCCCCGGGCACCGGCTTCGACCCAGTTCTCCCGATCGCTTCCCCGCTCTTCTCCCCGGTTCTTCCCATCGCTTCCCCATCTTTCGCCGGGTCCTCCCATCGCTCCCCCCCTCTTCTGCCCTATCCCCCCATCCCCTTCGCCCTGTTCTCCCTCTCTCCGTCCGTCCCGACCTCGCCGCCTGGAGGAGGGCGCGCACCTTGAGCATCCCCGCCACTGGTCAGCACGCCGATGGCCTTGCCGGCCCCGGAGAGGTGCTCCAGGAACTTCCGCAAAGAGCCCTTGGGGGCCCGGGAGTCGTCCGCGTCCATGGCGAGGAGTCCGAGGGTAGTCGCTAGTCCGGGTGCGCGGCAGGCAATGGGGACCCTACCAGCGCGCGCCGGACTCGGAACTGCTGCCCCGCCCGCGCCCCCGCCTGGCGCCAGCGCCAATGGGCAGTGACGGGCGGGGCCCGATCGCACCGGAGGGCCTGCGGGGGCGGGGTCGCGGCTAGGGGCAGGAGCAGGGAAAGGGGCAGGGAAAGGGCAGGGGCTGGCGGGGAGGGGGCGTGTGTAGGCAGGAGCACCTAGGCGGGGGTCGTCGTAGGTAGGGGCCGCGCTAGCGATGGGGGAGGTCGCAGATGCGGGGGTACCGCCACAGGTGGGCGGGGTCCCTGTGGGTGGGGTCGCGTTGCTGGTGCGCGAGCCTCGCGGGTGGGTTGGAGGACTCTGGTTGGGGGCTTTAGAGATGCCCGGAGCGCCACAGGTGGGGGCAGGGGCAGCGTCCGGGGAGGGGGAGACCGCAGGGGGGCGAGGTCATAACGTTTGCTGGGCGCCCCAAGGCCGGGCGGAATAGAACGCGGGGAGCATCTCCCAGGGGGGCAAGGGAGACCGTGAGTGGGCGCGAACGCCGGGGCGGGTGGAAACCCCGCACTTGCTGGGAGCGCCGATGGCGGGGCGGGATAGCATAGGGGCGCGGAGACCGTACCTGGACGCGGAGGCTCGCAGCAGGCCCGGCCGCTCCTGCTGTTGTCGGCGCCTAGCCCGGCCGCTCGCACAGCTTCTTGTTGCCCGCAGGATTCCTCTGGGGGCTGCGCTGGGAGCCCCGGGACGCGGCTTCCTCGACCCCCGCCCCCAAGTTTTCTCTGCAGCCTGAGGTCGGGAAGGACGCACGGAGAGTGGATCATTCAGGTGGCGAGAAAAGCTGAGCGCGGCGGGCTTAGCTATGACGAAGCTGCGATTTCCCGGGCCCACGGGGGCTGTGGCGCTCCTGAGCCACCAGTCCGGCCCTTTGGGAGAAGAAGCCTTAGGGTGGAGGAAGGTATCGGGGCGCTACCCTCAGAGACGCCTGGGCGCGCGGATGTCAGAGTGGGGCAGGAGGAGGCGCAACAGGACTGGCCTGAAGGGGAGGCGGGACGACCCTTCCTCCACACGGACACGCGCGCTGCTGTACGCTGTGCTGACCTCGGCTGACTTCACTGGCCAACTCCACGTACTGAAATACGCACACCCGATGGGATGTGCGGTTGTCCATGCACAGCTTAACAGCCTGGTGCCGGTTACCCTGCGACGGCAGAGGGGGCAGCCCCCACAAAAGCACGGGCTTATGGGGCCCCGGTTCCTTCAGTGCTCACCCCACGAAGTAGGGCTGCCAAACGGCCCCACTCGAGGGCTTACCGAAGGATGGTCCTGCGCAGTGGGTGTTTGTTGAACAGATAAGAGACAACAAAAGAGACTAAGAAGAGGTTTGTTCTATGAACCGGGGAATACGAAGCAATCGCAAAGGAGAGTCTCGCCAAAGGGCAATCCTGGGGAACAGATGGAGAGGCATGGATTTTTCTTGGATGTGTGTCTCATCCTGGGGCTCATCCCGCTGAGCATCAAATATTCATTGCAAAAGAGGAAAAAAAAAATATGCTGCGGACAATGCTGGATGGTCTGATCTCTCCCTTGGCCAGAATGAACGGGGAAATTCCTAACCCCTCGTGGTCCTCAGAATCACCTGTCCTATGCACACCCCCACTAAACCACTGAAATCCAGTTTCTGCCAGCGCAGCCAGGGAATGTATATTTTTAAACAAACCACCTAGGTTACTCTGATGAATGCAAAGTCAGAGAGCGCTGCTCTCATGCACTGAGCCTGAGCATTATTCTATTAATAAAAAACGAAAGGAGAATCCAGGCTGTCTTCAGGTGGCAGTTGAGTGGCCTTTGCCTTCTGGCGGGCAGAAGAGCAGACCGAGGCTCTGAGCACCTGCACCCACCGCTGGGCTCAGGATCTGTGCTGGAGAATAGAAGGGCTAATTTAATTATTCATGCCTTTTTAGAGCATATTACATGTGGAGAAGGTGGGGCACACTGAATTTTATTTCAGCCAAATACCCCTTATCTCCTTATACAATTGATATTTTTATATTGAACATTAGGGGATGGGTCATTTGTCATCAAATTGTCTATAACACAGAAAACCATAGACACAACCTAACAGTTCAAACATGGTGAGTTAAATAAATGATGGTAAAAATAGACGCTGCAATAATATTTAGTTGCTGTTACCGCTACGAAGATAAGTGTCTACTGACACGGAAATATGTTCAGGACATACAAATAAGTGAAAAGGCAGGCCTAGACACAGTGCGAGCCTGTGCGTGCGAGTGTGCGAGTGTGTGTGTGTGTCTGCATATATATGTAAATGTTTCTGAGGATTTTATTTCCTTTCTTTTGCTTAGTATAGGTAATGCCATTTTTTCTCTCCGATGAACAGGTATTGCTTAGGGAATAGAAATAGTTAATTAAACATAATAAAATTTAGAGTGTCAAGACCCCCAAGGCTACAGATTATGTTCAAAAGTTTGTCTGTGTATAAGGGCTGGGGTCAGGGTGGTCACTGACGGTCCTCACACATCTGTTCTTATGAGTTTGGCCCATTGCTCAGTCAGTCAGGGAATTAACATATATTAATATATACCTGTAGGTAAGATGGAAAAGAATGGCTATGGCTCTTTTTTTTCTTTTTTTTTTTTTTTTTTTTTTGCAAGTCATGTATTTTAATGGTGCTACAATTAGAGGTTCTCTTTTTTTAAAAAATCTTTGGCCTTAACAATGAATCTTCTAATTCAACTGGAAGATATTGTCATGCTCGTCCCTGCGAAGAGACCACCAAAGAGGTTTTGTGTGAGCAACATGGCTGTTTATTTCACCAGGGCGCAGGTGGGCTGAGTCCGAAAAGAGAGTCAGCAAAGGGAGATAAGGGTGGGACCGTTTTATAGGATTTGGGTAAGTAAAGGAAAATTACAGTCAAAGGGGGGTTGTTCTCTGGCTGGCAGGAGTGGGGGTCACAAGGTGCTCAGTGGGGAAGCTTTTTGAACCAGGATGAGCCAGGAAAAGGAATTTCACAAGATAATATCATGGCTTAAGGCAAGGACCGGCCATTTTCACTTCTTTTGTGGTGGAATGTCATCGGTTAAGGCGAGGCAGACCATTTGCACTTCTTTTGTGATTCTTCAGTTACTTCAGGCCATCTGGGCCTATACCTGCAAGTCACAGGGGATGCGATGGCTTGGCTTGGGCTCAGAGGCCTGACAGATATTACATGCCATGCTGACCGTACAGCTTCCACCCAGTAGGACCTGAGGTGTGTGTTTGTTCTTCATTGTCCCTTGACAGGTTACTCCAAACGGTGGCCCACACCAGCACACAGTTATACCCCAGGAATGATTACTCCTTGGGCAGGGAGTTCAGGCTTCACTGGGCCCTCTGCCCCAGGGGCTCTCCGCGGCTGCAGCAGATGTCTGCCCAGGGCTGCTGTGTCTTCTGAAGGCTCAGGCTCATCAGGGAAGGAGCTGCTTCCACGCTCGCTTCTGTGTTGCTGGCAGGATTCTATTGCTTGCAGGCTGTTGGACTGAAGGCCCCAGTCTCTCCGTGGCATCAGCTTAAGGCCTCCCTCTGCCCTGGGCAGGTGACTGGCTATGCCAGAAGTAGCACCTATGAAGACCCAGGGGGAGAGTACCAGTGGATGGAACCTGCAGCCCTCCCAATCCAATCTCAGGAGAGATCGCCATCTCTTTTGCCTGGTTCTATTCATTAGAAGTGAGCCGCTGAGTCCAGCCCTCTTCGAGGGTCTGGCTGTGAACACTAGAGGCAGGGGCCAAGGTGAGCCACTTGGGAGGGGAGGTGCTGCCTGGGACCTGCCTAGGACCAGGTGAAGGAGAACATGCATAGGGACAGATGTCCTTCCCGCTTCCCCTCTGTGGTGAGCGCAGGAGATGCCGATGTGCTCTAAAGGAGTTGTGGCATCCCAGGAGGGAAGCAGCTCCCAGCCATGAGGGCACCATGACCCAGTGCCCCAGGATGTCGGGCTGCACGTTCCAGGGCTACCTGAGCTGCAGCCTCTTCCCCTTCCCTGCCGTCTCCGCCTGTGCATGGAGTGGGCATGTCAAATCTGCAGGGGCCAAACTGAGCTCAGGCCTCTGCACCCCCGCACAACCCCCCACCACTCAGTCTTCCTCACCTCAGCTCCTGGTGACTCCATCCTCCCAGGGACTCAGGCTGAAGCCTTGCAGTGCTCCTCCGCCCCGGCATCTAAGTCCCTCAGGAAAGTCCCTCTTGGCTCTTCATTGAATCTGGAGCCACTGGGGCCAAGTCACTTCCTCTGACCTGGACCGGAACAGGCTCCCTCCCCATCCCCTGCTCTGCCCTCACATCCACCCCACCTCCATGCCTCGGGTGTGCTCAACTTCAAAGTCATGGTGCACCTATCAGGAGGTAATTCAGGCATCTTCTCTGCTGACTTGGAGTCACAGGCCCCACACATGGCACACTGGCCTGTCCTCTGGTCCCTTCAGATCCTGGTGTTGCCCAGAGGCCGATGCAGGCACCCGACAACCTCAGGCCCAGCCTGCTCTTTCCTCAGCCCAGGCCCTCCTCTCCCTACCCACTCTGCCCACCTTCCTCAGGTCTGTCCTGCAAGGTCTCCTGCATGGTGAGGCGTCCCCAGATCACCCTCTTCGAAATTCTGGGCTCCATGCACACTCCTGTTCCCTCCCTGCTTCTCTTAAAACATCCTCATCAGTGTCACACATGGGGCATTTCACCTATCTACTGGGCTTTTCCAGAGGTCCCCCTGCTGAACTCTGAATGCTGTGGATTCGGAGATCTTTGACTATTCCCTGCTGCAGGCCCAGGGCAACAGCAGAGCCCACGACAGAGTGAACCTGTCATGGATGCTGCTGAATGAATGAATGAAGGAGTGAGTGAGTGAGTGAAGGAGTAAATGAGAGAGTAAATGAGTGGATGGGTGAGTGAGTCAGTCAGTCAGTGAATGAGTGAGTGAGTGGATGAGGGAAGGAGTAAATGAGTGAGTGAGTGGGTACATGAGTGAATGAGTGAACGTGAGTGAGTGAGTGAATTGCTAAGTGAGTGAATGAGTGAAAGAGTGAGTGAGTGAATGGGTGAGTGAATAAGTAAGTGAATGAATGAGCGACTTAGTGAATGAGTGAGTGAATGAGTGAGTGACTGAGGGAATGAGTGATGAGCGAGTGAGTGAGTGAATGAATGAGTGAGTGAATGGGTGAGTGGGTGAATGAGTGAGTGAACAAACGAGTGGGTGAGTGAGTGAATGGGTGAGGGAAAGAGTGAGTGAATGAGTCAGTGAGTGAACAAGTGAATGAGTGAGTGAGTGAATGAACGAATGAGTGAGTGAATGAGTCAGTAAATGAGTGAGTGTGTGAGTAAAGGGTGAGTGAATGAGTGAGTGAGTGAGTGAATGAATGAAGAGGTGAATGAGTGAGTGAATGATTGAGTGAGTGAATGATTGAGTGAATGAATGAGGAAATGAGTGATTAAATGAATGAGTGAGCGAATGAGTGAATGGCTGAGTGAGTGAATGAGGGTATGAATGAGTGAGTGAATGGGTGAGTGAATGAGTGAGTGATTGGCTTAGTGAATGAGTGAATGAGTGAGTGAATGGATTAGTGAATAAGTGAATGAGTGAGTGAATGGGTTAGTTAATGAGCGAGTGAATGGGTGAGTGAGTGAATGGGTGAGTGAGTGAATGGGTGAGTGAGTGAATGGGTGAGTGAGTGAATGGGTGAGTGAGTAAGTGAATGGGTTAGTGAATGGGTGATTGAATGAGTAAATGAATGAGCGAGTGAGTAAAACGGTGAGTGAATGAATAAAGGACTGAGTGAGTGAATGAGTGAGTGAGCGAGTGAAGCAGTGAATGAGTGAGTGAGTGAGTGAATGAGTTAACGAGTGAGTGAATGAGTGAGTGGGTCGCTCAGCGGAGATGAGGACCGGAGCTGCCTTCTGACTGCTACAGTAGACAGGAGCTGAGGGAGGAGTCTGAATGGTGGGATGTGCCCACTCAGTACATATACCCTACTCCACACATCCCCAAGAAACCCAATCTCACCAGAGTGGTCTCTTGAGAATTATTAGTAATAACCTTTTTTCCCAATGTTTCATATATGCAGGATGATTTCTTACTTTCCTTAAAATGCCAATCGTTTTTTGGACTTGGAATTCTCCACTGCTGGTCCATGCCACTGTATTCTCCCAGAGGGGCATCCCCCGAGTTGGAGAAAGAGTCATTCCCAGGAATGGATAAAAGCCAGAAGGGCATCATCAGATGGGGCACCTTCTCCTATCATCCTCTCCTTCCTGCTTGGGTAACCCTGAGTGACTTGGTTTGGAGGTCTACAAAATGCGGACATACCAAATTTGGATAAAAGCCTAAGCAGTTTAAGAGGTTGCAATGCTAGCAGGAAGGTCTTTGGCTCCCGGCACCCTCCTCCCCTCCAGTCTCTGCTGGACCCAGGACCCTGTCTCTACCTTCGGGCTTGGGAATTTCCTTCCTTCCTTCCCAGCCACTGAGCCGCCTTGGGCTAATCTGCAACCTCAGAGGCGCAGCCCTCCTCCTTTCCTCCCGCCTCTTCCTCCCTTCTCACTTGCCTTCTGCTTCTTTCGGGACTTTGGAAAGTCCAAGAATAAGCAAAACCGTAGACCAAAAAACGCTGCCTTCAGCCCATTCCCCTCCCACAAGCTTCCCTTCAGATTCCTTGATCTTTAAACGTTATTTTGCTTTGTATCTGGATGCTAAACTTTATACAGAAAACAGGTGGAGCTGATTTCTTGGCCAGGTACAGTGGCTCACACCTATAATCCCACCGATTTGGAGGCCAAGGCGGAACGATTGCTTGAGGTCACATGTTTGAGACTAGCCTGGGCAACACAGGGAGACCTCGTCTCTACAAAATTAAAAAAAAAAAAATTAGCCTGGAGCGATGGCACATCTGTAGTCCCAGCTACTTGGGAGGCTGAGGCAGGAGGATCACTTGAACTCAGGAGTTTGAGATTACAGTGAGTTATGCTTATATCACTGCACTCCAGCTTGAGTAAGAGAGTGAGACACTATCTCTTAGAAAATAAAAATAAAAAGTGCTGGAGTTCATATCCAAGCCCACAGTCAATTGCGACATATGGATCTTTTATTTTTATAATCCGCCTCTCTTGTCTAAGTGCCAAATGACACTCACATGGTGTGTAACTACTTCCACCTTTGTCTGGCTTCTATTTCCTTATGTATTAAGAATCAGGTCGCATAGTTCTGAGAAAATAAATAAATAAATCAGCTGTGTGCCGTGGCTCATGTCTATAATCTCAGCGCATTAGGAGGCTGACATAGTATTGTTTGAGACCAGGAGTTTGAGACCGGCTTTGGCCACATAACAAGATCCTGACTCTACACAAAATAAAACAATAAAAATAAAACATTAGCAGGACATGGTGGCACACCTGCAGTCCCAGCTGCTCAGGTGGTGGAGGCCTGAGGATTGGCTTGAGCCTGGGAGGTTGAGACTGCAGTGAGCTGTGATCACACCACTACACTTTGGCCTGAGTGACAGTGAGACTGTATTTCTAAATAAATAAATAAAATAAAATAAAATAAAATAAAATAAAAACAGGTGGAAGCTTCCCAAGACTTTGATGCAGAAACAGGTTGCCCTGAACCAATTAATAGTAATATCTAAAAACTGGAAAGAAACGAAAGAAGAAAGTTGCATTATTTCTGTAAAGTATGAGGCCATTACAAGTTTTACTTTCTCTAGGACATTTTCTCAGTGGTGTTAACTGAAGTCCACTTCACAGAATGACTTCATCTCCTGAGCACCTTGGAGAACGATGATTAAAGAGACTTCCTGGCACTCCTGATACTTTTAGTGTCACATGGAAGCAGCAAGAGTCATATGTGTGAAATGGGTGGTATTACAGCGGAAGACATTGGTTTGTTCTTTCACGAACATCATCGGAACATTTCCCTAATGACTAGCGTTATGTCAGAAAATGGAGGAGAGAGATGGTTCTTTATTGGCAAATCAGTTACATAAATTTCCCAGTTAGAAAAACAATCATGATTTTAGCCATGTCAGATGAGGTCAGATATGCCCTATGCTTCAGTTATGGAATGCTACCTCTGAATATTGATTGACAGGCATCTTCCACAGACCTGTGACCTGTCGCTGTGTACAAGCTTGAATTCGTAACTACCAGTCCTTGACGCTCCCTTGCTGCCCACGCTGAACTGAAGTGGCTCCCGACAGAGGCATTCAAGGGAGAACTCACTGAAATATTTGAAACCGCCGCCATGAACAAGAATACTCTTCCTGTGTGCCAGGATGTACACCCACAGTGTTATCTTGTTAGCTGTATATGCCAGCATCCTGCAGGAGCTTTTACCTTTTTTTGGGTGTCAGCATTGAGATTCTCAAGTAAGCCCCACACCTCTTCCTCTGCCTGCAAGCATGCCCACCCACAACCACGTGTTGCCTGGGTTAGAGAACTCCTGAGCCTGTGGCCGCGGCCGCCTACAGGAGGAGGAGTGAAGCCCAGACCAGGGACAGGGTCAGAGCTGCGGTCACTCATCCAGGAATGGACAGCTCTGCATTCTTGGGAGGACCCAGATACCTCTTCTCTTGGAAGGCCAAGCCCAGAGCCTAGGTGATCTTTGAACCCAAATAGACTTTGTGGTCTAGGGAATGAGAGCCCCACTCACCAGGTGAAGAAATTGGGGATCTTGGTCCTGAGTTTGTGGGGCAGACTTTTGCCATTTTCCGCCCCCTTTCCCTGCCATGCCCTAGTTGAAAAGAAGTCACTTCCATTTCAGTGAGCCAAGATCAAGCCACTGCAGTCCAACCTGGGCAACAGAGTGAGACTCTGTCTCAAGAAAAAAAAAGAGGTCACTTCAAAACTTCCCTGTTCAAACAGTTGACCCTTGAACAACAGGGTTGAAACCGCGTGGGTCACTTACTTACACTTGGACTTTCTTTCACTTCTGTCACCCCTTAGACAGCAAGACCAATCCTTCCTCCTCTCCTGCCACCTCCTCCTCCTCAGCCTCCTCAATGCAAAAATGAGGAGAACAAACTCTATGATGAGCCACTTAATGAATAGTAAACACATTTTTCCTATGATTTCCTCTAGCTTACTTTACTGTAAGAATACACTATACAATACATGCAACACACAAAATGTGCGTTAACCGACTCTCTGCGTGATCACTGAGGCTTCCACCCAAGAATAGGCTATTAGTAAATTCCTTTTGGTATAGCCAAAAGTTATTGTAGAAATTTCAACTGTGTGGCGGCTTGGTGCCGGAATCTCTGCATTGTTCACGGGTCAATTGTATTGCTTAAGAGGTGGTCATTGGAACACTCCTTAGGGGCTATTTTTTTTTTTTTTTTTTTTTTTTTGAGACGGAGTCTGGCTTTGTCGCCCAGGCTGGAGTGCAGTGGCCGGATCTCAGCGCACTGCAAGCTCCGCTCCTGGGTTTACACCATTCTCCTGCCTCAGCCTCCCGAGTAGCAGGGACTACAGGCGCCTGCCACCTCGCCCGGCTAGTTTTTTGTATTTTTTTAGTAGAGACGGGGTTTCACCGTGTTAGCCAGGATGGTCTCGATCTCCTGATCTCGTGATCTGCCCGTCTCGGCCTCCCAAAGTGCTGGGATTACAGGCCTGAGACACCGCGCGTGGCCCAAGGGGCTATTTTTTTTTGTTAAAAAAGTTTTTGCCACAATGAGCCACTCATTTAAGGCCCTAGGATTCCTCACTTCTGAGCTCCTGCTGCCATAGACCAAGTGCTGGTCATTTTTGTTGCTCAACATACTTGTCACTTCCATCCATCACAGGACCCACTCTGACCTTCCAGGACTGCTCCTTCCACTGCCTGTGATCCTGAGGGTCAGCACGTCCAGCCAGGCCAAGTAGCGAGATCAGTCCTCTCCTCTGCCCCAGTTCATGGATGGGTACAGGATGCGGGTGGTGGGGGTAGTCCACCCGGTTCCTGCTAATACTACTGGATCATCAGGTGGGGAAAGTCAGCTTGCATAGTGAAACCAAAGAGAGCTGCGAGATGGAGAGTGAGAGTGAGAAACCAAGAGAGTGAGACACACACACACGCAGAGAGAGAGAGAAAGAAAGAAAGAAAGAAAGAAAGAAAGAAAGAAAGAAAGAGAGAGAGAGAGAGAGAGAGAGAGAGAGAGAGAGAAAGAAAGAAAGAAAGAAAGAAAGAAAGAAAGAAAGAAAGAAAGAAAGAAAGAAAGAAAGAAAGAAAGGAAGAGAGTGAGAGAGACAGAGAGAGAGAGACAGAAAAAGTCAGAGAAGCAGAGACACAGAGAGACATGGAAAGATGGAGAAAGAAATGAGGGGAAGAGAGAGACACAGACACACACAGAGTCTTGAAAAGAGACAAAGAGAGACAGAGCAACCAGGAGAGAGGCACAGAGAGGGAGAAACAGAGACAGACAAAGTGAGAGGCATAGAGAGATGGAAAGAGAGATGGGGAGAGGGACAGAAAGAGGGAAGCAAAAGCACAACATTCCTTGAATTGCTTCTGCCTGAAGTCATCATTCTATTTCTGCACTTCCAGTTGCCACCAAGAATCTTTCTAAGTCACCTGTCCTCCTTCCTTGCCCATCTTCCTCACACACTCTTACGAAAGCCTCCTGAAATCTGCCTTCCCAATGACAACTCCTCCTTGAAATGTCACCACTGACTTCCAAACAACCAACAAATAAAAAAGGTTTTTAAAACAATTACTTCCACCAGTTTCTCAGTTTAACTAAAGTTATGGTGCTGTTTCTTAATACCTCTCTCAAAAATCTTTTGCTTTGTTTTTTATTTCTTTGCATAAAGTAACATGAAAATAGAGCACAACATATTATAGTGAATATAGACTATAAATGATGTTTTGTGCATATCTTATTATTAGTGATAAACACTGTCTAAGTAATTTATTTTTGCCATTTCTTTCTTACTATGGCTTGAAAGTGTCCCCCAAATTTCAAGTGTTGGAAACTGAATCCCCCATGCAGTAGTGCTGTGGGGAGGGATGTTTAAGGGGTGATCAGGTCATGAGGGTTTCGCCCTGGTGAGTGGACTAATGTTGTTCTTGTGGGAGTGGGTTCCTTATCACAAGAATTGGTCTGTTACAAAGGTGAGTTTGACCCCTCTTACTCCTTCATGCTCTCTTGCCCTTCCACCTTCCTGTGGGATGACACAGCACAAAGGTCCTTGTCAGATGCCCACCACCCCTTCACCTTGTACTTCCCACTTCCAGGACTGTGAGAAGTGAATCTCTGTTTTTGTAAATTACCCAGTCTCAGGCACTCTGCTAAGAGAAGCAGAAAACAGGCTAAGACAAAATGTTTTAGGATTCTCTTCCCTCACAGTTGCAATGAGAAGTTTATAGCTTTGTTTTGCTTTGTGCAAGATAAAATGCTAAATAATAGGCATCATTTTGAAGGTTTCTCCTTCCATCCAAATATTTTATTCATTTTAAAATTTCTATGACACTGAGTTGTTGACCCTTGCTTCTGATGCCTCAGAGATGTCTGGAAGAAAACCACGGAGGAAACCTTGAGTGCCATGTAATCCGTCTTATCTAAGTGCCCTCTGGACTTCAAGAAGGCTCTTTCTGTGAAGCAGAGAGCTAACAATGTAGCCCAGCTCAAGACAGTTTCCTGGAAAAGCTTTCAGAACACAGCCATTCCTGGGGAGCATCACAGCTTTTAGACTTCACAACAGGCACCAGAGAGCAATCAGAAGACCATGGGATATTTTGCCTGAATTCCTTCCAGCATTTTGTTCCAGGAACCTTGAAACTCCCTCCCCCTGCACTTGGGTCTTAGGTTTCTCTTTCCCAACCCAAACGGACTAGTGTTTAAACAATCCCCAAGAAGACGACGTCTCAGCGTTACATATAATTGAATTGTAAATCCTCTAAATTCAGAAAGAAAAAGTATGGAAATAATTCAGAAGCCCTTGAGTTTTTAGCAAGAAGAATCTGCAGTGAGGGGGAGACTCTTTTTATCCTCCGAATTCCCAGCGTGCTTCTTCCACACACGATCCTTGCTTGTGTCTCTCTCCAAGCCTGTCTGTGAATAACCCACTCATCCTTCCAAGCTCAACTAAAACGCCATGTGACAGAAACAGTTGGTTCAACATCCATTTCTTCCTCCTCTTCTGACCAAGGCTCTGCACTAAATGGTTCGTTTCCCAGCTGTCTTTGTGCACCCATGTGGCCATGTTGGTGCATTCTGGCCCATGTGATATAAGTGGAATTGTTGAGTAAGACATCCAAAAGGACTTAAAAGAAGCCAAACTACTGAGTACGACATTGTTTTATTTTTTCTTTTTCCTGCTGCTTTGAATGCAGCTGTGATTGCAGGAACAAAGCTGCTCTCTTGTGGTGTGAGGTGATCTAGAAGATACAACCACCTTCAGTCAAAGCGCCTGAGGGAATGATAGGAGAAGCTGGGCTCTCTGATAAGATCACAGATCCAGTGCACAGGGGAGGACTGCCTGCCCTCAGATTCCTTTCATGTGAAAAGACAGACCTTTCAATGTGTGAGCCTCTGTTAGCTTGTGTCTTCTGTTTTATGCAGCCAAACTTAACCCTAACTGCCACACACCGTCTACTTCTATTTTTAGGATGCTCTCTCTAATCTCTTAGGTAATTGTGTCCCCCCAGAAACCTATGGAGAGCTGAAGGGGTTTTAGGATCATGGAATTCACCCTCCTCCTTTGGTAAAAGAGGACAAAAGCCAGGGAGCTGTGTGATGGCTGAGGCATGCGATTGTAAACCAAAAGGTACCTGAGACCAATCTCAATCCATTTAAAAGGTAATTCTGCCAAGGTTAAGGACATGCTTGGAAGAAAAAAACCCGGAATCACAGAAACAGTCTGTGGTCTGTGCCTTCCTCCCAAGATGATTTTGAGGGCTTCAGTAGTTAAAGGGGAAGGGTGGGCTGGAGGGAAGGGTGGGCTGGAGAGAAGGGTGGGCTGGAGGGAAGGGTGGGCTGGAGGAAAAGGGTGGGCTGGAGAGAAGGGTGGGCTGGAGGGGAAGGGTGGGCTGGAGAGGAAGGGTGGGCTGGAGGGGAAAGAGGGAGCCTGTGGTCGTCCTCAGGTTGCAAGAGAAAGAGAGCAGGTGGGGAATGGTCAGTTATGTCTTCATCTCACATGCAGTAAATCAGTCCTTTACATAAGATAAGGTGAACATAGACCAGCTTCCTGTGGAGATATGTAACCCTTTATCTGTAGCTATCCGCTTAGGAACAAAAGGAAAGGCACTTTCTTGCATGATTCAGCTTCCAGCTTAATGCTTTTTTCTTTTTGGCTGTGAATTGGGGTCCTGAGGCTTCATTTTGCCCTGCACACTATATTGTATGTGAAAATTGTTGTCCAGGACCTAAAGTTGTTTACTTACTCTAGCTACATCCCTTAGCTCAATTTCCATTTAGAGTGGCTTCTGGAAGGCTGGAATTGAAATCCACCAGTGCCCATTTCAAGGTGTTCCCAACATCGCCTGGAAAAAAGGAGCCCAGATATGCTTCCCTGTGGATGCAGGTCAGTCATCATAATGCACAGAAAGAGCATTGACCTCAGCCTGGAGCCATTGTCCTGAAAGGGGATTCTTCCCAGCTCAGGCCTGAGACTGATCCCTGAGAAGCGGCCGCTCCATCCCTGAACCCTTCCTGCTTGTGTCTCCTCACTTCCTAGTGATCACGGCATTCAGGTTCAGAATGCCACAAGCCCATCCCACTGGAAGCTGCCGAGGTGCCTCCTACCACACAGGACACCCGGCACGGCAGCAGCATCAAGGGACGAGCAGGGAAGAGGCTGCAGTGATTTTGGGGAACAGCCTGAAAATCACCTGGAGCCTGGTGGCAGATGGTCCCACCTCCTCCCCAATATTGGTTCCCAGAGAAAATGGCAATATGAGCAGCTCATGTCATCATTATTAGCAGAGTCTTTTTATTCTTTCCTTAAATTTTGCCATTAAATTGAGCTCTATAATAGGCCCATTTTCTTTTCTTTTCTTTTCTTTTTCTTTTTTTTTTTTTTATGACAGAGTCTTGTTCTGTTGCCCAGGCTGGAGTGCAGTGAGACAATCTCAGCTCATGGCAAGCTCTGCCTCCTGGGTTCACGCCATTATCCTGCCTCAGCCTCCTGAGTAGCTGGAACTACAGGCGTCCGCCACCATGCCTGGCTAATTTTTTGTATTTTTAGTAGAGACGGGGTTTCACCGTGTTAGCCAGGATGGTCTCGATCTCCTGACCCCGTGATCCTCCCCCCTCGGCCTCCCAAAGTGCTGGGATTACAGGCGTGAGCCACTCCACCACGCCTATAGGCCCATTTTCTGCTTTTAATGCCACCAATACATGAAATTCCAGAGCTGCTTCTGTAAAAAAAGTTTCATTTTCATTATTTTATTATTCATTACATTAATTCTATTCTTTTATTCTCTTTGTTTTTTTTAGAAGAACTTCAGCGAGAGAGGGGCTATCCCTGCTGCCTTGTGGCTGCAGAAGGAGAGAGAAGGAGCCTCTCCAAAAAAGGGTTTCATGAAAGCCCTGAGGCGAGATACTCACTTCAGAGGGTTCAGGACAAGGACACTCACTTTGTTCTGTGCGGTGTGGAGACACGGGTGAGCGTTTCTCAGTGGCACCAACTGGTTCCCTCTCGTCCTCAGCTGCCAGTGCCCTGGGGCATGTCATTTGGACAGAACACTTTTCCATGTCCTGCCATCCATTCCACGGAGGCTGGAGAAAAGGGTCTGGAGGCAGGAACATAAGGCCGATTCACCCTGACTTCGGAGAACCAAATCAAATGGAAACTCTTGAGCTATGACAGGAAATATCCTCTCCATTTACACAGGACATACACCGAGTACACGACTTTGTAATTGTACTTCCTCCTCTTCATTTACATAGGGTGCACACCAAGTAACCAATGGAAACCTCTAGAGGGGATTCCAACCCCACAGACTTCAGTAACGGGCTCCCTGTGCTCAGGCGCTCCCACCCTGTGGAGTGTGCTTTCCTTTTCCGTCAATCTCTGCTTTGCTGCTTCATTCTTTCCTTGCTCCATTTTTGCGTTGTGTCCAAGTCTTGGTTCAAGGCACCAAGAACCTGGACACCTTCAACCAGTAACATTATCTTAATATCTTGTTTGAAAACTGAATTCTGTTTTTCATCTGTTCACCTAGTTTTCAGAAAATGACAGTGAAATACAATTTGGAACTTACCACAGCTTAATACGAGGGTCATTATGAGCTATACAACAGGTTTGATGTTTAAAAGTTTGCAACATTTTTGTTGCTCTTTCATTTACAAACTACAGTAAATATTTTATTTTTTATGTTTAATTATGAAATATATGACACGTAAGAGTCTATAAAATTTGGGTGGGCACGGTGGCTCATGCCTGTAATGGCAGCACTTTCGGAGGCTGAGGCAGGTGGATCATTTGAGGTCAAGTGTTCAAGACCAGCCTGGCCAACACGGTGAAACCCGTCTCTACTAAAAAAATACAAAAAGTTGGCTGAGCATCATGGCAGGCACCTGTGATCTCAGCTACTCGGGAGGCTGAGGTGGGAGAGTTGTTTGAACCCAGGAGAGAGGAGTTGCAGTGAGCTGAGATCATACCATTACACTCTAGCCTGGGCTACATGAGCAAAACTCTGCCTCAAAAACCAACCAACAAACAAAACTGAATGCATAATACCCAAGATTAATAATTGCACTGATGTCATCATCCATTAGCATCAACTGTCTTGAAAGGCTACAATATGCCCTTCCTTGATCACCTGGGTCTCCCTTCTTCACCCAGACATAGGACTAATGTGTTAATGTTTGTCTTGCTTTTCATAAGGTTTATCATTTCTGTGTATATTATTAAGCAATGTCATATGTTATGGTTTGTGAACTGTATATGGAATAGCAGTGTATTTTTCAGTAATTTCCTTTGTTTACTCTAATTTTTCATTGTTGATGCTTCTAACTGCAGTTCATTCTCATAGCTGTATCATATTCCACAATATGACTATGCCAGCTTTTTTCCTTGATAGAGGTGTGTTTGGATGGCTTTCAGGTGTTTTCTATTTCTACAATCACTGCCTAAATATTCTTGCCCCGTACGTGTCTCTTGGAGAAGACAGTGCAAGGGCATTTCTGGGGCAGACATACTTGAGAAGGCAAGTGTGAGGCCACAGAGGGGCGTGTTTACTTTTTTATGAAATACAGTCTCTTAACAGGAGCAACAGCAGTGGATCCTTTGCCAGCAGTTGATCTTTTCCACCTTTTGGATTTTTGCGGCTCTGCTGAATTTGTTTCTTGAATTATTGGATGTATCCACAGTACTTTGTTGACTTATATTTTGTAACTTTTTGCACACGGACTTATCTTCCTTGGAATTTTATGTGGGGAGATGTTTTGAGGACAAGGTTGGATTGTTTCAGAAAAGATGTTCACTCACATGGGGTAGAGGTGAAGTGAGCAGCCGCCTGGTGCCACGTCGATTTCACCCATGCTCTCCGGGTCTTCCAGCATGAACTCCTGGAGGACTGTTTCTCGTCGGTTCTCAGGGTCAGGGTTTTCCCTCCACCCAGCAGCAATGCAGGGACAGCTGCTCTCCTTGCTGCTCCTGCTCTGAGGTGGGCTTTTATTTGAAGTCTAAGATGTCAGATTTCTGACCTCATTTTGGAGAGACATACAGTTTTGTTTCTGATGCCCCATCCTCTGTGCAACTGTCTAAACAGAAAAAAAAAATGCCACTTTGGTTTCTGCCAGTTCTTTATTGACTGCTGTGGATTCCATCCTTCAATGCCAGCTCAGTAATACACTTACAAAGATGCATTTTGGTAGGTTTTACCCAACATCTCAGTTGTTTTCGTTGGGAAAGCTATTTAGTGTCCCTTATGTTGAAAGTTGGAAGCACCTGGCAACACCATAGGTGAGAGAACTGCTCTTACCCCTTTTCATCATCTTCGTGCTGGGTCCGGGCCTTCTTTTCCTCTGTGATTACGCTGCCACAATGGGCCGGGTACTGTGGCTCATGCCTGTAATCTTAGCACTTTAGGAGGGCAAGGTGGGTGAATCACCCGAGGCCAGGGGTTCAAGACCAACCTTGCCCACGTGGTGACAGTCCGTCTCTACTTAAAGTACACAAAATTAGCCCTGCATGGGGGTGCATGTCTGTAATCTCAGCTATTCGGGAGGCTGAGGAAGGACAATTGCTTGAACCAGGACCCGGCCGGTGGAGGTTGTAGTGAGCCGAGATCATGCCACTGCCCTCCAACGTGAGATACAGAGTGAGACTCTGTCTAAAATATATATATATATATATATATGTATATGTATATGTATATTTATGTATACATATATATTTGAAGTATTATCCAATGAGAGCAAGTGTTCTGGAAGACCTCATTTAAATACAGAATCTGAATGGGGGCCCATGTCACACATGCCAATTTTTTATCTTTGCAGCTGGGCTCTTCTCCTCTTCTCTGCTGGACTCTGCTGTTTCTCACAAGGTGTTCAGAGAGTCTGCCCTGAATCCTACAACCAGGAGATGAGAAGCACAGAGTGACACCAGCAGGAGAACATCAAGATGTGGTGACAGTTGTCCTCCTCCTGCAGAGTCCAGAGCAGTGCACTCCTACTGCTGGTGACCTAGCTAAGCCTGGGGGCCAACATGCCCGATGATAGTCTGAGAGGGCTGCAGTCAGGGTCCCCAAAATGGGCACCCAGCCTGTGCCCTTGCACTCTGCATGAGCGTGACCATTGTCACCTCAGAGCCCCAGTGTACAGATCAATGCATCCTACCAGAGCTGCATGTGAGGAAGGACCACGTGAGTCCTGGGAGAGAGCTGAGGCCCTGCAGGGGGAGGTGGCCAGGACCGAGACCTGATGCCTGTCTGCAGAATCGTCTGTGGATGTGAGTGGTACTGTGGGGTCAGTGCCCGGGTTCTGCTGCTCCCCCTCCTCAAAGATCAGGACCCAAGCAGGGGCTGGCGTGTGTGTGGCACCTGGAACTGCAGGGCCACCACCCATGTATGAAGCCGTCACGGGGACCTGAACACGGTGTCACGTGCAGACCCCACCCATCCACTGGCCCCAATTCCTGGCCAGCTTCTGCCAAGGTGAGAGGGTGGAATTTGGAAGGTGGGTGCAAGCTGAAGCCTGTTCCCCGGTGGCTGACGTACAGTGGTGACACTCTCTGTGTGGGGGAAAGAAAGAGAGATCAGACTGTTATTGTGTCTATAGAGAAAGACAAAGACATAAGAAAGTCCATTTTGATCTGTACTGAGAAAAATTCTTCTGCCTTGAGATGCTGTTAATCTGTAACCCTAGCCCCAACCCTGTGCTCACAGAAGCATGTGCTGTATTGACTCAAGGTTGAATGGATTTAGGGCTGTGCAGGACGTGCCTTAGTGAAAATGTGTTTGCACCTCCTGGGCTCCAGGCTGCCAGCTGCCTGCCCAGGGTCTGAATGTCCTACTGTGACCTGTTTCCTCACCTGGCCCAAAGGACAGATAGGGAAGGCTTGTTTTGAGGATTAGGCAGGGTAATCCCAGTCAGTCCTCATTAGCTTGCCTATCCTCCAGGTCTTTTTGATTTCTTTTTTCTCTTCTTTGTTAGGAAACTCTGGAGAACTGTCCGGCAGCCTGTCTTCAGCTGGGGAGGTGGAAAGACTGGACCATGCCCTTGACTTCAGGGCCCCTTCTAGGTGCCCCCTCCTCCTAGGGCTTTTAAAAACATATACTTAGCAACATACGCTATACCTGAGAGAGTTAAAGAGAACCTCCTGCGTGTCCAAACCAGAACACTTTGTTCCCTGACCCCAGGCCCTCATCACACCCCAAAGCCCAAATACTTTCAGGTGGCCAACTTCAGACAAGAGTCTGAATTCAATGCTTGTTTTCTGGGGTCTACACAGGCCTGTATGATGGGGCTACCTCCATTCTACCCCTGTGCTTCTCCCAATCCATTAGGGACCTCAACTCCAGTGATCCCTAACTGGGAGCAAGGTTCCCCAGGCAACGAATGCAGCCCTCCCCAGGATGCTGGCCTGGCCATGTCCCAATGGACATCAGTCCTGGAGCAAGAGGTCCAAGACAGGGAGTTTCACGGCCCATTTCACCAGGTGTGGTGACCTTTCTGGGTTCCTAGTCTTCAAGATGGGATTTTTACACTGCCACAGTGGGGGAAACCGAGACACAGGGCCGGTGAGCGATAAAGAAAGAAAACCTCTGTGACTAGGAAATGTGTCCCTTGCCCAGCACAGCCACTCCAGGATAGCACCCTTTGGGATGTACCGCTGAGCTGTTCCTGGCACGTGGCATGGCACTGTGGTGGAGGTCAGCAGCTTGTGGAGTTGGGGGTGGGGGTGCTGGCAGGAACAGGTAATCTTGGACCCACCATGGGAAGGAAGGGGACATTGCCCCTTTCCCCACACCTTGGGCACAGCAGCAATTTTCTCTGATGTGTGTGGGCACCAATGCCTATGTGGATGTGGGCGCGTCCTCTCCTTTTGTTGATGAAGAACCTTCCTGCAGCCATTGGGGTGGGTATGGGCACCACACATGCCTGGCAGCAGGGTGGTGCCTGTGGAGGCTTGGCTACTCTTTGTCTCACTGCCACCTCCCCAGGGGAAGCAGACCCTGTGCCCTAGTGCCCCTCATACCCAGTCCCTCACAGTCTTCACTTGGCATCTCCCTGCCTGATTCTCCCAACTCAGCCCCTGCCAGGTTTCTCCAGGCCCTGTGGGCCCTGGGATGGGATCAAAGGAGGCAGCAACTGTGCTGTCTGCCTCTGCCTGAAGTCAGGGATCCCTGGCCGCTACTGACATCTGGTGGGCAGGGTAGGTGGGGAGGTCAGGGGTCAGCTTTTCCACTCCCCAGCCTGCACTGGCTAAGTCACCAGGTGTAACTGGTCTGGAGGCTGATCTGTGTCCTCCACAGTCGCTTGATGCATTATATTGAAGCCAATCCTTGTGTGAATGACTTCACCTGTTGTTACCGCCCAGATCAAACCAGAACCGGAAGACTGTTGCACTTGGGCCCGGAGTCTGGGACAGAGACTGCCATGACCGCTCTGTTCTCTTCCTTCTGTTGCGCTTGGGCGCAGAGCCTGGGGCTGAGGCTGCCATGGCCACCCTGTTGTCTTCCTTTTGGGGTCCCCAGGAGGCTCCCAGGACTGAATGATTCCCATAAAACACAGTGGCCAGGATGGGAGGGCTGGAGGTCAACACCCTCCCACCCCTGCCACCACAACCAAGAAAACCCCATGGAGGTTGGCCCCGAGATGTGGGTCCCTGTGGGATGCAGGCTCCCACAGATACTTCAGGGGATGAGCACGGGTCCTCCTGGCTGACAGGAGCCTGGTGGGCACTGGGCGTGTGGGACCTGTTTAAGTGGGTTGGACAGCACTGGGTCTAACCAGGGAGCCAGGGACTGGTGTGGCCAAAGAGGGCAGCAATATGTTGCCAGAACCAAAACTACAGTGCCACCAGCCCAGCTGGTAGGGAGAAGGAGGCCTGGCTAGCAGGACCACCCACCCCATCCTGGCCCCAAGCCCAGACTGCCTGCCTGTACTGGACATTGCCTGGTCCAGGAGGCCTGGGCATAAGGGTCAGGTGGTGTGTCCCTGGGTTCCAGGCCTTGGTGGTCCCTTGGGAGCTGAGCATCCTCTGGGCAGGAGGAGGGCCCGCGGTCCACTGTTTGCATCGGCCCCTGGGGGTGTGCCCCCACCCCAGCTTCTCAGCGCACAGGGGGACGTAGCCAGGGCTCCTCCCCTGCTCTGTGGCTCCAGCTCTGAGCAGCTCACTGGGTGACTCTGACAGCTTCCTCCCCAAAGCTTGGGTCCTCATCTGTGGGAATGGGGTGTCCCAGGCCCCCTGCAGGCAGGAACCCACCCCCAGCAACTCTGGTGGGCCCTCCTGGGCTTTCTTACCTACTGGCTTGTGAGACCCGGTTGGCCAAACTTGGTGTCCTATTTTTATTTTGGCCTTTTTCTTAGTGTGTGTTTTCTGGAACTACTGCTCTGTAGATCTTCTATTTGACTTTTAGGTAGAGAATCTTGCCCACCCAGAGGTCCCCCACCAGAGAGCCTCCACTTCGGTCCCCCGGGCTGGTCCTGCCTGTGCTCCGCTTGGTGTGAATGTTGAGTGTGATGGATCCACACGGCTGCTTGACCCTGCATCTCCTTCCTTCTTGTTGCTGAGGCCGGTTCTGTTCTCTTTCTCCACCTGAACTGCACTTGAAGCCAAGACGAAGGATGAGAAGTGGTTGCTATGAAGGACCCTCCTGCAGCGAATCCCCTGTGAGTAGGCTGCGCTGGCCCAGCCTGTCCGTACCTTCTCTAAGCTCATTCCAGAGGTCGGCAAGGGGCAGCCTGTCCCTGCCTGTTCTTGTGGCCCGTGAATCAAGAACAGATTTTACATTTCCAAATGGTTGAACAAATAAAAAACTAACACTTCATGACACTGAGAAATTTCCATGTCCATAAGTAAAGTTTGATGGGGGTGCAGTCATGCCCATCTCTTCACAGGCCACCTGCAGAAGGCAGCTGTCGTGCAGCCATGGCAGAGTTGCATCCTGGAGGCAAAGATCAGTTGGCAAAGCTGAAAATACTGACTCCTGGCTCTTTAGGGAAACAGTTTCCAGTCCCTGGTTTAAGGGCTGTGTGGCAGGACCCCAGGATCTTGGTCAGATTGTTCCTCTCTCAGGGCCTGCTGTGGCCTTTGCTTGTATGTCTGCAAAGTCTGCGTGCTATGGTGCCTCTCATGGGGCGTTGAGCTCTGTTGTGCTAGATTTCAGGGTGTCTGCCTCATGGTCATCTGTCTCACCAACAGAGACCCTGTATCCAGATTCAAACTAGCAGGAGCAGTTGGTCTTTGGCAGCAAGGATACCTTAGAGCTGAGCTGCCACCCACCCTGAGGTGGTCCCATGACACCCACTGTCTGGGTCAAGTTTGGGGCAGGGCTGGTGTCCTGAATTGCCCTGCGATGTGGATCGTAAGAGCCAGTGGGGAGAGGGGGTTGATATTACTCCCCATATAGTGGGGAGTTCCTCACCCCTTGCGATGTGGATCGTAATAGCCAATTACTCCCCCCTGCAATGTGTGTCCATTACTAGCAGTTTCTTTTGTTCAGGATATTAGGAAGAATTTCACAGGTTGTGTGTACACAGCCTGCGACAGGAGAACGAATACCATCCTCTACACCTCCGGATATTAGCAACCATATCACACAATGGGTCTACGCTTTTTGGGAGATTTGGGGTAATGTCCTCCTGTGTTTCCCTGAATATTCGGAGACATATCACAGGGCGGCTGTACACCCACTACTCTCTTGGCAGGAACATTGTACTTTACCTACTGGAAATTAGGAGCAATATCACAGACTGGGTGTCAAGCCACTGTCATACTGGAAGTAATATCATGCTCTCCCCCACAGGTTATGAGGAACAATATTACAGGGGGGTATGTACCTCCTCCGGTAGTGGGAGTAGTATCATCATCTCTTCCTTTAGATAACAGGAACAATATCACAAGGTGGGTGTACACCCCGTGAGTTTTTGGAAGCAATGTCATTCTGTCTTCTTCTAGGTTTTACGATTCACATCACAGGCGGGGTGTACACCCCTTGTTATATTGGATGGAATCTCATCCTCCTTCAACCTGTATCTTTAGAACAATATCCCTTGGGGGCTGTACATCACTTCAATATTGGTAGTAATACCATCTTCTCCTCTCCTGGATATAAAAAACAATATCACAGGAGGGGTGTACACCCCTTGCAATGTTGGTAGTAATATCACCTCTCCCCTGTGCTTATTAAGGACAAAATCCCAGGGTGGCTGTACGGTTCCTACTTTTTTGAGAGTAATATCCATTCACCCCCTGGATATCAGGAACCATATCACGGAAGAAGTGTCCACCCCCTTCGATATTGTCAGCCATGTCATCTTCTTCCCGCTTGGATATTAGGAACGATACCCTGGGGTTGGGGGCGGTGTACACCCACTGTGATATCGAAAGTAAAATCAGCCTCTTTCCCGCTGGATATAAGGAACTCTATCACAGGTGTGTGTGCACCTTCTGGGATATTGGGAGTACTATCAGCCTCTACCCCGCTGCATATGAGGAACAACATACAGGGGGCAGGGTGGTTACACCCCCTGCGATATTGACAGCAATATTCTTCTCTTTCCCCTGTACATTAGGAACTACATCACAGGGGTCTGTACACCTTCAGTGATATTGGGATTCAGGTTATCCTCTCCCCAACTGAATGTCAAAAACGATATCACAGAAGAGTGTTCACCCCCTTCAATATGGCCAGTAACATCATCGTCTCTACCTTTGGATACTAGGAACAACATCACAGAGGGTGTGACACTGCCCCGCGGTATTGGGCATAATGTTATCCTCTCTTCCTCTGGATATTAGGAACGATATACCTGGTGGTGGGAGGTGCAGTACATTAAGAACAATATCAGGCCGGGCGCGGTGTCTCAAGCCTGTAATCCCAGCACTTTGGGAGGCCGAGACGGGCGGATCACGAGGTCAGGAGATCGAGACCATCCTGGCTAACACGGTGAAACCCCGTCTCTACTAAGAAATACAAAAAACTAGCCGGGTGAGGTGGCAGGCGCCTGTAGTCCCAGCTACTCGGGAGGCTGAGGCCGGAGAATGGCGTGAACCCGGGAGGCGGAGCTTGCAGTGAGCTGAGATCCGGCCACTGCACTCCAGCCTGGGCTACAGAGCAAGACTCCGTCTCAAAAAAAAAAAAAAAAAAAAAAAAAAGAACAATATCACTGGGTGGGTGTACTCCCCCTGCAATATTGGGTGTAGTATCATCCTCTCGTCCCTAGCATATTAAGAACAGTATCACAGGAGGGGTGTACAGCCACAGTCTCTGCGCTATTGGGAGCAATAGCATCTTCTCCCCCTCTCTATATAAGGGACAATATCCCAGTGTGGGTGTACATCCCCTGAGATATTGGGCATAGTGCCATCGTCTCCCAAAGTGGATATTAGGCATAGTGTTCTGGGGGGTGTATGCCTTCTTCGATATTGGGAGCAATATCATCCCCTCCCCTCAGGATTACAGGCAAAATATCAAAGGGGTTTTACAACTCGAGCGGTATGGGCAGTAATATCATCCTCTCCCCACCCAGATGTTAGGAACTATATCACAGGTGGCTGTACACTTCTTGCGATATTGGGAGTCATATCATCCTCTCCCATCGTGGATATTAAGAACAATATTACAAAGTAGGTGTACACCCCCTACGATGTTGAGAGAAATATGATGCTCTCCCCTTCGGGATATTAGGAACAATATCGCAGGAGGTGTGTGCAACCCCTGCCATATTGGCAGTCGTATCATCCTCTCCCCCTGAATATAATTCCCTCTGGATATTCGGAACAATATCACAGTGGGTGTGTACACCCCCTGCGATATTGCCACTGGCATCATCGTCTCCCTCCCAGGATATAGGAAACAATATCACAAGGTGGTGTACACCCCCTACAATATTGGGAGTAATGTCTTCCTCTCCCCTGCTGGCTATCAGGAACAATGTCACAGAAGGAGTGAACACCCCCTGCTCTATAGGGGGTGATATCCTCTCCATCGCTGAATATTACGAACAATATCACCCGGCAGTGTACACCTCCTGCAATATTGAGACAATTTCTCTCGCTGGATGTTAGGAATCATATCACAGGGGTGGTGTACACCCACTGCGAAATGGGAAGAAATATCATCCTCTCCACCTTTGGATGTTAGGGAGAATATCACGGGGGAGGTCTACACCCACTGCGATATTGGGAGTCATATCATCCTCTCCCACCCAGAATATAAGAAACAAGACCACTGAGGGGATAGACACCCACTGTGATAGTTTCAAAAATGTTATCCTATACCTGCTGGCTATTGGGAATAACATCATAGAGGGGTGTACACTTTCTTCGATGTTGGGAGTAACATCATCTTCTTCCCGCCGGATATCAGGAATAAGTGTATTAATTATTAATATTAATAAATGTAAAAATTAATAATTATTATGGATATTAATAATCATAATAAAGATATTAAAAATTAATACTCGTTACAAACTTTAATTATTAATATTAATAATTAATACTAATATCATTATTAATAAAATAATGATATCAGCAATTAATCTCGCTGAAATAATTACTAAGAGATGTTGGTAATAAAATAATGATTCTTATTAAGAATTAATAATATTGTTAAATGACATTAATATTAATAATTAATTTTAAGCGTGCATAATCATATATATAAAATGGTTATCCAAAATTAATAATGGTATCTTATTAATTAATAGTGTCATTGATAATTATTAAAATCGATCATTGATGTTTAATAATTCACCATATTATTACTGCTAATACCGCAAGGGGTATACACCTACCTGTGATGTCGTTCCTAATATCAAGGGACGGAGATTATGATATTAGTTTTCATAACGCAGTAGGTGTACACTAACGGTGTGATAATAATCCAAAATAACTATGGGGAAAGAGTATGACATGACACCCAACATGACAATGAACGGACAGCCACCTGGTGATATTCATCCTAATATTCACGGAAGAAGCGTATGATATCACTCGCAATAGCCCAGGGAGGGTACAACTTTTCTGTGATATGGTTCCTAGTATCCGGAGGGGGAGAGGATGATAATAATTCCAGTATCACAGGCTGTGTTCACCCGAAATGTGATATTGTTATTAATACCCTGGAAGGGAGAGGATGATATGACTCCCGATAGAGCAGGAGGCGTACACCCAGCCTGGGATAGTGTTCCTAATATTCATGGAGAGGAGAGGCTGACATTACTCCCAGTATGGCAGGGGGGGGAGCCACCCCCCGCGAGGTGGGGACCAATAGCCACCCCCTCTCCCCCCCTTGGCTATTGGGAGCCACCTCGCAGGGGGGTGAGCCACCCCCCGCGAGGTGGGGACCAACAGCCACCCCCACTCCCCCCCTTGGCTATTGGGAGCCACCTCGCAGAGGGGTGAGCCACCCCCCGCGAGGTGGGGACCAACAGCCACCCCCTCTCCCCCCCTTGGCTATTGGGAGCCACCTCGCAGGGGGGTGAGCCACCCCCCGCGAGGTGGGGACCAACAGCCACCCCCTCTCCCCCCCTTGGCTATTGGGAGCCACCTCGCAGGGGGGTGAGCCACACCCCGCGAGGTGGGGACCAACAGCCACCCCCTCTCCCCCCCTTGGCTATTGGGAGCCACCTCGCAGGGGGGTGAGCCACCCCCCGCGAGGTGGGGACCAACAGCCACCCCCTCTCCCCCCCTTGGCTATTGGGAGCCACCTCGCAGGGGGGTGAGCCACCCCCCGCGAGGTGGGGACCAACAGCCACCCCCTCTCCCCCCCTTGGCTATTGGGAGCCACCTCGCAGGGGGGTGAGCCACCCCCCGCGAGGTGGGGACCAACAGCCACCCCCTCTCGCCCCCTTGGCTATTGGGAGCCACCTCGCAGGGGGGTGAGCCACCCCCCGCGAGGTGGGGACCAACAGCCACCCCCTCTCCCCCCCTTGGCTATTGGGAGCCACCTCGCAGGGGGGTGAGCCACCCCCCGCGAGGTGGGGACCAACAGCCACCCCCTCTCCCCCCCTTGGCTATTGGGAGCCACCTCGCAGGGGGGTGAGCCACCCCCCGCGAGGTGGGGACCAACAGCCACCCCCTCTCCCCCCCTTGGCTATTGGGAGCCACCTCGCAGGGGGGTGAGCCACCCCCCGCGAGGTGGGGACCAACAGCCACCCCCTCTCCCCCCCTTGGCTATTGGGAGCCACCTCGCAGGGGGGTGAGCCACCCCCCGCGAGGTGGGGACCAACAGCCACCCCCTCTCCCCCCCTTGGCTATTGGGAGCCACCTCGCAGGGGGGTGAGCCACCCCCCGAGAGGTGGAGACCAACAGCCACCCCCTCTCCCCCCCTTGGCTATTGGGAGCCACCTCGCAGGGGGGTGAGCCACCCCCCGCGAGGTGGGGACCAACAGCCACCCCCTCTCCCCCCCTTGGCTATTGGGAGCCACCTCGCAGGGGGGTGAGCCACCCCCCGCGAGGTGGGGACCAACAGCCACCCCCTCTCCCCCCCTTGGCTATGGGGAGCCACCTCGCAGGGGGGTGAGCCACCCCCCGCGAGGTGGGGACCAACAGCCACCCCCTCTCCCCCCCTTGGCTATGGGGAGCCACCTCGCAGGGGGGTGAGCCACCCCCCGCGAGGTGGGGACCAACAGCCACCCCCTCTCCCCCCCTTGGCTATTGGGAGCCACCTCGCAGGGGGGTGAGCCACCCCCCGCGAGGTGGGGACCAACAGCCACCCCCTCTCCCCCCCTTGGCTATTGGGAGCCACCTCGCAGGGGGGTGAGCCACCCCCCGCGAGGTGGGGACCAACAGCCACCCCCTCTCCCCCCCTTGGCTATTGGGAGCCACCTCGCAGGGGGGTGAGCCACCCCCCGCGAGGTGGGGACCAACAGCCACCCCCTCTCCCCCCCTTGGCTATTGGGAGCCACCTCGCAGGGGGGTGAGCCACCCCCCGCGAGGTGGGGACCAACAGCCACCCCCTCTCCCCCCCTTGGCTATTGGGAGCCACCTCGCAGGGGGGTGAGCCACCCCCCGCGAGGTGGGGACCAACAGCCACCCCCTCTCCCCCCCTTGGCTATTGGGAGCCACCTCGCAGGGGGGTGAGCCACCCCCCGCGAGGTGGGGACCAACAGCCACCCCCTCTCCCCCCCTTGGCTATTGGGAGCCACCTCGCAGGGGGGTGAGCCACCCCCCGCGAGGTGGGGACCAACAGCCACCCCCTCTCCCCCCCTTGGCTATTGGGAGCCACCTCGCAGGGGGGTGAGCCACCCCCCGCGAGGTGGGGACCAACAGCCACCCCCTCTCCCCCCCTTGGCTATTGGGAGCCACCTCGCAGGGCGGTGAGCCACCCCCCGCGAGGTGGGGACCAACAGCCACCCCCTCTCCCCCCCTTGGCTATTGGGAGCCACCTCGCAGGGCGGTGAGCCACCCCCCGCGAGGTGGGGACCAACAGCCACCCCCTCTCCCCCCCTTGGCTATTGGGAGCCACCTCGCAGGGGGGTGAGCCACCCCCCGCGAGGTGGGGACCAACAGCCACCCCCTCTCCCCCCCTTGGCTATTGGGAGCCACCTCGCAGGGGGGTGAGCCCCCCCCCGCGAGGTGGGGACCAACAGCCACCCCCTCTCCCCCCCTTGGCTATTGGGAGCCACCTCGCAGGGGGGTGAGCCCCCCCCCGCGAGGTGGGGACCAACAGCCACCCCCTCTCCCCCCCTTGGCTATTGGGAGCCACCTCGCAGGGGGGTGAGCCCCCCCCCGCGAGGTGGGGACCAACAGCCACCCCCTCTCCCCCCCTTGGCTATTGGGAGCCACCTCGCAGGGGGGTGAGCCCCCCCCGCGAGGTGGGGACCAACAGCCACCCCCTCTCCCCCCCTTGGCTTTTGGGAGCCACCTCGCAGGGGGGTGAGCCCCCCCCCGCGAGGTGGGGACCAACAGCCACCCCCTCTCCCCCCCTTGGCTATTGGGAGCCACCTCGCAGGGGGGTGAGCCCCCCCCCGCGAGGTGGGGACCAACAGCCACCCCCTCTCCCCCCCTTGGCTATTGGGAGCCACCTCGCAGGGGGGTGAGCCCCCCCCCGCGAGGTGGGGACCAACAGCCACCCCCTCTCCCCCCCTTGGCTATTGGGAGCCACCTCGCAGGGGGGTGAGCCCCCCCCCGCGAGGTGGGGACCAACAGCCACCCCCTCTCCCCCCCTTGGCTATTGGGAGCCACCTCGCAGGGGGGTGAGCCCCCCCCCGCGAGGTGGGGACCAACAGCCACCCCCTCTCCCCCCCTTGGCTATTGGGAGCCACCTCGCAGGGGGTGAGCCACCCCCCGCGAGGTGGGGACCAACAGCCACCCCCTCTCCCCCCCTTGGCTATTGGGAGCCACCTCGCAGGGGGGTGAGCCACCCCCCGCGAGGTGGGGACCAACAGCCACCCCCTCTCCCCCCCTTGGCTATTGGGAGCCACCTCGCAGGGGGGTGAGCCACCCCCCGCGAGGTGGGGACCAACAGCCACCCCCTCTCCCCCCCTTGGCTATTGGGAGCCACCTCGCAGGGGGGTGAGCCACCCCCCGCGAGGTGGGGACCAACAGCCACCCCCTCTCCCCCCCTTGGCTATTGGGAGCCACCTCGCAGGGGGGTGAGCCACCCCCCGCGAGGTGGGGACCAACAGCCACCCCCTCTCCCCCCCTTGGCTATTGGGAGCCACCTCGCGGGGGGGTGAGCCACCCCCCGCGAGGTGGGGACCAACAGCCACCCCCTCTCCCCCCCTTGGCTATTGGGAGCCACCTCGCAGGGGGGTGAGCCACCCCCCGCGAGGTGGGGACCAACAGCCACCCCCTCTCCCCCCCTTGGCTATTGGGAGCCACCTCGCAGGGGGGTGAGCCACCCCCCGCGAGGTGGGGACCAACAGCCACCCCCTCTCCCCCCCTTGGCTATTGGGAGCCAACTCGCAGGGGGGTGAGCCCCCCCCCGCGAGGTGGGGACCAACAGCCACCCCCTCTCCCCCCCTTGGCTATTGGGAGCCACCTCGCGGGGGGGTGAGCCCCCCCCCGCGAGGTGGGGACCAACAGCCACCCCCTCTCCCCCCCTTGGCTATTGGGAGCCACCTCGCGGGGGGGTGAGCCCCCCCCCGCGAGGTGGGGACCAACAGCCACCCCCTCTCCCCCCCTTGGCTATTGGGAGCCACCTCGCGGGGGGGTGAGCCCCCCCCGCGAGGTGGGGACCAACAGCCACCCCCTCTCCCCCCCTTGGCTATTGGGAGCCACCTCGCAGGGGGGTGAGCCCCCCCCCGCGAGGTGGGGACCAACAGCCACCCCCTCTCCCCCCCTTGGCTATTGGGAGCCACCTCGCAGGGGGGTGAGCCACCCCCCGCGAGGTGGGGACCAACAGCCACCCCCTCTCCCCCCCTTGGCTATTGGGAGCCACCTCGCAGGGGGGTGAGCCACCCCCCGCGAGGTGGGGACCAACAGCCACCCCCTCTCCCCCCCTTGGCTATTGGGAGCCACCTCGCAGGGGGGTGAGCCACCCCCCGCGAGGTGGGGACCAACAGCCACCCCCTCTCCCCCCCTTGGCTATTGGGAGCCACCTCGCAGGGGGGTGAGCCCCCCCCCGCGAGGTGGGGACCAACAGCCACCCCCTCTCCCCCCCTTGGCTATTGGGAGCCACCTCGCAGGGGGGTGAGCCACCCCCCGCGAGGTGGGGACCAACAGCCACCCCCTCTCCCCCCCTTGGCTATTGGGAGCCACCTCGCAGGGGGGTGAGCCACCCCCCGCGAGGTGGGGACCAACAGCCACCCCCTCTCCCCCCCTTGGCTATTGGGAGCCACCTCGCAGGGGGGTGAGCCACCCCCCGCGAGGTGGGGACCAACAGCCACCCCCTCTCCCCCCCTTGGCTATTGGGAGCCACCTCGCAGGGGGGTGAGCCACCCCCCGCGAGGTGGGGACCAACAGCCACCCCCTCTCCCCCCCTTGGCTATTGGGAGCCACCTCGCAGGGGGGTGAGCCACCCCCCGCGAGGTGGGGACCAACAGCCACCCCCTCTCCCCCCCTTGGCTATTGGGAGCCACCTCGCAGGGGGGTGAGCCACCCCCCGCGAGGTGGGGACCAACAGCCACCCCCTCTCCCCCCCTTGGCTATTGGGAGCCACCTCGCAGGGGGGTGAGCCACCCCGCGCGAGGTGGGGACCAACAGCCACCCCCTCTCCCCCCCTTGGCTATTGGGAGCCACCTCGCAGGGGGGTGAGCCACCCCGCGCGAGGTGGGGACCAACAGCCACCCCCTCTCCCCCCCTTGGCTATTGGGAGCCACCTCGCAGGGGGGTGAGCCACCCCGCGCGAGGTGGGGACCAACAGCCACCCCCTCTCCCCCCCTTGGCTATTGGGAGCCACCTCGCAGGGGGGTGAGCCACCCCGCGCGAGGTGGGGACCAACAGCCACCCCCTCTCCCCCCCTTGGCTATTGGGAGCCACCTCGTAGGGGGGTGAGCCACCCCGCGCGAGGTGGGGACCAACAGCCACCCCCTCTCCCCCCCTTGGCTATTGGGAGCCACCTCGCAGGGGGGTGAGCCACCCCGCGCGAGGTGGGGACCAACAGCCACCCCTCTCCCCCCCTTGGCTATTGGGAGCCACCTCGCAGGGGGGTGAGCCACCCCGCGCGAGGTGGGGACCAACAGCCACCCCCTCTCCCCCCCTTGGCTATTGGGAGCCACCTCGCAGGGGGGTGAGCCACCCCGCGCGAGGTGGGGACCAACAGCCACCCCCTCTCCCCCCCTTGGCTATTGGGAGCCACCTCGCAGGGGGGTGAGCCACCCCGCGCGAGGTGGGGACCAACAGCCACCCCCTCTCCCCCCCTTGGCTATTGGGAGCCACCTCGCAGGGGGGTGAGCCACCCCGCGCGAGGTGGGGACCAACAGCCACCCCCTCTCCCCCCCTTGGCTATTGGGAGCCACCTCGCAGGGGGGTGAGCCACCCCGCGCGAGGTGGGGACCAACAGCCACCCCCTCTCCCCCCCTTGGCTATTGGGAGCCACCTCGCAGGGGGGTGAGCCACCCCGCGCGAGGTGGGGACCAACAGCCACCCCCTCTCCCCCCCTTGGCTATTGGGAGCCACCTCGCAGGGGGGTGAGCCACCCCCCGCGAGGTGGGGACCAACAGCCACCCCCTCTCCCCCCCTTGGCTATTGGGAGCCACCTCGCAGGGGGGTGAGCCACCCCCCGCGAGGTTGGGACCAACAGCCACCCCCTCTCCCCCCCTTGGCTATTGGGAGCCACCTCGCAGGGGGGTGAGCCACCCCCCGCGAGGTGGGGACCAACAGCCACCCCCTCTCCCCCCCTTGGCTATTGGGAGCCACCTCGCAGGGGGGTGAGCCACCCCCCGCGAGGTGGGGACCAACAGCCACCCCCTCTCCCCCCCTTGGCTATTGGGAGCCACCTCGCAGGGGGGTGAGCCACCCCCCGCGAGGTGGGGACCAACAGCCACCCCCTCTCCCCCCCTTGGCTATTGGGAGCCACCTCGCAGGGGGGTGAGCCACCCCCCGCGAGGTGGGGACCAACAGCCACCCCCTCTCCCCCCCTTGGCTATTGGGAGCCACCTCGCAGGGGGGTGAGCCACCCCCCGCGAGGTGGGGACCAACAGCCACCCCCTCTCCCCCCCTTGGCTATTGGGAGCCACCTCGCAGGGGGGTGAGCCACCCCCCGCGAGGTGGGGACCAACAGCCACCCCCTCTCCCCCCCTTGGCTATTGGGAGCCACCTCGCAGGGGGGTGAGCCACCCCCCGCGAGGTGGGGACCAACAGCCACCCCCTCTCCCCCCCTTGGCTATTGGGAGCCACCTCGCAGGGGGGTGAGCCACCCCCCGCGAGGTGGGGACCAATAGCCACCCCCTCTCCCCCCCTTGGCTATTGGGAGCCACCTCGCAGGGGGGTGAGCCACCCCCCGCGAGGTGGGGACCAATAGCCACCCCCTCTCCCCCCCTTGGCTATTGGGAGCCACCTCGCAGGGGGGTGAGCCACCCCCCGCGAGGTGGGGACCAATAGCCACCCCCTCTCCCCCCCTTGGCTATTGGGAGCCACCTCGCAGGGGGGTGAGCCACCCCCCGCGAGGTGGGGACCAATAGCCACCCCCTCTCCCCCCCTTGGCTATTGGGAGCCACCTCGCGGGGGGTGAGCCACCCCCCGCGAGGTGGGGACCAATAGCCACCCCCTCTCCCCCCCTTGGCTATTGGGAGTCATTGTGGTCTCAGAGCCTGTTTTGCATAATGTGAGTAGTATCGTCTCCTCCTGTGGAAATAGTAAACTCTTCCACAGATGGGTTTGCACCTTCATTGTATTGCTCAGGTAACAATGATATAATTAATTATTAAACATCAAGAGTCGATGGTAATAATTATCAATAATACTGTCAATTAATATTTTCCCATAATATTGATAATTAGTTTAATTAGATTATGATGTATGGCAAAAATTAATTTTTAATAATTATGTCATTTATTAATATTAATTTTTAATATTAATGATTGCTTTTCTGCCAGCCTCAATTACTATTGTTTTGAGTAACATTAATTGTTGATATCATTATTTTATTATTAATAGTGTTATTATTATTAATACTAATCATTAACTTTTTAAAGCAGTGTTAATGTTTAGTATCTTTCTTGTCATTGTTAATGTCGATTATTAATATTAATTATTATTATATATATTAATATTAATAATTAATAGACTCATTCCTGATACCCCGTGTGGAGAAAATGATATTCCTCCCAATATAGCAGAAAGTATACGTTCCTCTGTGTTGTTATTCCTAATAACCAGGCGGTAGAGGACGACATAATGGAAACTACCGCAGTTTGTGTACATCCTTTCGGTCATCTTGTTCCTTCCATCCAAAGTGCGAGAGGATGATATTACTCCTAATATCGCAAGGGGCGTGGACCTCCACTGTGATATTTTCCCTCACATCCAGCTGGGAAGAGGAAGATATTATCCCCAAGATCACAGGGTTGTACATCCCCTTGTGATACTGTTCCTTATATCCAGGGATGGGGAAGATAATACTAGTGGCAACATCGCTGGGCTTTTACACACCCACTGTGCTATTGTTCCAAATAACACGATATGACGCCCAGTATCACAGGGTTGGTACATCCTCCTGTGATATTGTTTCTTATATTCAAGGAGAGAGAATGCTATTACTCCCATTATTTCAGGGGTTGTACACACGTCCTGTGATATTGTTCCTAATATCCCGAAGAGGAGAGCATATTACTCTCAATATCTCAGCGGGTGTACACCTCCTTTCTAATATTTTTCATAATATCCAAGACGGGAGAGGATGATAAGACTCCCAATATGCCAAGATGTGTACAGCCGCCTGTGATATAGTTCCTAACATCCAGGTGGGGATAGGATGATATTACTGCCCATATCGATATTTAGCCTACGATCCTGAGGGGAGTGAATGATATTACTCCAAATATCGAAGAAGGTGTACACCCCCCTGAGACACTACACCCAATATCCACGTTAGTACTCCCAATATCCCAGAAGGTGCACACACACCTGTGATAGAGTTCCTAATATCCAGCGGGAAAGAGGCTGATTTTACTTTCGATATCGCAGTGGGTGTACACCGCCCCCAACCCTGGGGTATCGTTCCTAATATCCAGGCGGGAAGAAGATGACATGGATGACAATATCGAAGGGGGTGGACAACTCTTCTGTGATATGGTTCCTGATATCCAGGGGGTGAATGGATGTTATTACTCCCAATAACGTAGGAACCGTACAGCCACCCTGGGATTTTGTCCTTAATAACCACAGGGGAGAGGTGAGATTAATACCAACATTGCAAGGCGTGTACACCCTCCTGTGATATTGTTTCTTATATCCAGGAAAGGAGAAGATGGTATTCCTACCAATATTGAAGAGATATACAACCCCCATGGGATATTGTTCTAAAGATACAGGTTGAAAGAGGATGAGACTCCATCCAATATAACAAGGGGTGTACATCCCACCTGTGATGTGAATCGTAAAACCTAGGAGAATGACATTGCTTCCAAAAACTCACGGGGTGTACACCCACCCTGTGACATCGTTTCTGTCATCTAAAGGTAGAGATGGTGATACTACTCCCACCACCAGAGAAGGTACACACCCCCCTGTGATATTGTTTCTCATAACTTGGGGGAGAGCATGATATTACTTCCAGTATGACAGTGGCTTGACACCCAGTCTGTGATATTGGTTCTGCACATCAACTCTGTGCCCCTCGTTTCCCATGCGTCCTCCCCACACTTTTGGAACCTCGGGGAAGGCTTTGTCTTTGGGTACAGATGAAGAGACGAAGGGTCTGAGAGGTGAAGCAAGTTTGTTACTGGAAAGTGGTTCCGATCCAGACCCCAAGAGAGGTTTCTTGGATCTCACAGAAGAAAGAATTCGGGGCGAGTCCATAAAGTGAAAGCAAGTTTATTAGGAAAGAAAAGGAATAAAAGCATGGCTACTCTGGCCGGGCGCAGCGGCTCACTCCTGCAATCCTATAACTTTGGGATGCCAAGGCAGGTGGATCACCTGACGTGGTAAGTTCGAGACCAGCCTGGTCCAACATGGCAAAACCGTGTCGCCACTAAAATACAAAAGATTAACTGGGCGTGGTGGCAGGTGTCTGTAATCCCAGCTACTAGGAAGGCTGAGGCAGGAGAATCACTTGAACCCAGGAGGTGGAGGTTGTAGTGAGCCAAGATCACGTCACTGCATTCCAGTTCGGCCAACAGAGCAAGACTCCATCTCAAAAAAAAAAAAAAAAAAAAAAAAGAGAAAATAAAGAATGGCTGCTCCATAGGCAGAGAGACACCAAAGGTCGCTGGTTGCCCATTTTCATGGTTATTTCTTGATCATACGCTAAACAAGGGTTGGACTATTCATGAGTGTTCTAGGAAAGGGGTGGGCAATTCCCAGAAATGAGAGTTTCTGCCCTCCCTTCTGAGACCATGTAGGGAAACCTCCAGATGTTGCCATGGCATCTGTAAACTGTCGCGGTGCTGGTGGGAGTGTCTTGTAGTAGCTAATGCGTTATAATTAGCACATAATGAGCCGTGAGGACAATCAGAGGTCACTCTTATGGCCATCTTGGGTTTGGTGGGCTTTGGCCGACTTTACTGCAACCCGCTTTATCAGTAAGGTCTTTATGACCTGTATCTTGTACCGACCTCCTATCTTATCCTGTGACTAAGAATGCCCAGCCTCCTGGGAATGCGGCCCAGCAGGTCTCAGCCTCCCTTTACCCAGCCCCCATTCAAGATGGAGTCGCTCTAGTTCACGTGCCTCTGACAAGTTGGCCTGGGTTGAGTGTTCCCTAGTGTGTGGTTGTTGGAGCTGTTCCTAGGAGTAAGAGGTATTGTCAGTAGGAAACAGGCCTCTGTTAGCCCGGGGGCTGGCACTCTGCCCCATTATATCGGCCTCATTTTAGTGGTGACAAAACTGGGGCTCAGAGACATCAACTCCCTCATCCCGAACCCCCAGACTGTCAGTGGTAGGCTGGGGTTTGAATGTGGGGCTTGAAGACCCATCATCTCCTCTGGTCCCCCAGACTCTGCTGCCCAAGAGGAACAGGATCCCAGGATCCAGGCCCCTCATGGCACCAGCCAGGGTGGGCGTAGATGGAGAGGCAGAGTTCCAAAGCCCCCCGGACTCTGAAGCAGGTCAGGGATCAAGAGCAACCCGGACCTACGGGCCCCACCCCGAGAAGAATGGCTTCAGGCCCGGCCCAGCGGGCAGGAGGTCTGTGTCCTCAGTCAACGTGACGGCACTTCCGGCTGCTCCAGCCAGGCCGTGCTGTCTTCACGTTTCCAATCATGCGGCCTCCCTCCAATTCCCAAACCCAACCCACAGAGACAGCGATCTGGGGTCCACGTGAGGTTTGTCAGCAGCTCTGACCCGCTGCTTCCCGCCAGCCCCGCGGCCGGTTCTGGAAAGCTCTCTGCTGCCCCCTGGTGGGGAGGCTTAGGGTAGGGCTCTGGCTGCAAGCATGGGGTCCCAGAACCACCTGGCTCTGTCACTTCTGCTGGGTGGAAAACCAACCCAGGACTGAACCAGTGACACCTGTGGCGCTCCCAGAACCTCCTGGCTCTGTCACCTCTGCTGGGTGGAAAATCAACCCAGGGCTGAAGCAGCAGATGGTTGCCTGATTCCTTATTATCAGAGCTCCGTCCACTGGCAAGTCTCTCTCCGGGCCTCAGCTTCCCCTTCCATTAAACGAGAGGCTTCGGGATACCAAGGAGGGGTAACTGCTTAGTGAGGATGGGAGGTTTCTTCTGGGGAGATGAATACATTTTGAAACGAGATGGCGTGGGTGGTTGCACAGGACTGTGAATGTACAAATGCCACCACATTATTTGCGTTGAAATAGTTAATTGCATGCGATGTGAAAGTCACCTCATTTAAAGTGTTTAAAAGAGGGGTCTGGGAGAGTGCAGTGTATGTGAGAATCACGTGGGACACCCACAGTCTCTGAACGTCAGTTTCCTTGCGTAAACTGGCAAAGAGACTGTGTGAACTGTATTCCCTGGGGCCAAGAGATTCCAAGAAGGAAAACCTGGGATTCCTGGGACTGGAATGACGGCCGGAGGCCGGAAGGGGAGGGGGTTGGTGGGGACAGCTGGGGGGCAGCCCAGATAAGGCTTTCAATACTGGGTAGCAGCGTCTACACAGGCGGAGATCCCTGCATATCCCTTCCCGCAGGGCTGACCAGTGGCCAGAGGTGGGACTGGCCAGGCTCGGCCCAACCAAGTCTGGGAGCAAAGGACACTGAGTGAGGGATCCCCGGGGCCACCCTCACTGGCCTTCGGCTCTCCTGACACCACGAGAGAGCTCCAGGAGCTGACCTTGGGTCCTAATGGGGGACACCTTCCTGGCTCCAGGCTGGCAGGGTGGTGTGGTGGTCAGTGTACTGGGCTCTGCGTGTCCGCCTCTACCTGCTGTGTGACGGTGGGCCAGACTCCTAACCTCTCTGTGCCTCTATTTCTTCAATGGCGAACAGGGACACTAGCAGCCCCCACATCCGGGCACAGTGGCCTGAAGGTTAAAGGCAAGGGCGGCACGAGATCTACAGCAAGAACTCTGAGCAGGGAGAGCAGGGAGCTGCCCAGAGTTCAATCACCATCTCCCCTTTGGCCGCCAAGAAAACCGAGGCTCATGGTGACCTGGCCCAGGTCTGTTGGACTCACGGTCCTTCTCATCCCCAAGATCAGAGGGCTGCCACCAGGGAAGGAGCTGTCCCCTAGACACAGCCCAGGAAGCACACAGGGAAGGATGCCATGGGGACTTCGGTATGTTTTTGCAAAAAAAAACAACATTTATTGCTATTTGAACCCTGCTTTTATGCTTCCATTACCCAGAAAACGAGCTACGGGAGACACCAGGAGAGGCAGGAGATCATCCTCCTTGCACAAAACCCACTCCCTCGGATACTGTCCTCAGCGAGGGTGGCTGGAGGCCAACCAGGGGGCCCACCCGCAGAGTGGCAGAGGAGGTAGGTTGACCCTGTGGACGCTGAGCTCTGTGGCAAAGGTCCTGGCCTTCTGGTAGAAGAAGAGCCACTTCTCGCAGTCCAGGAGGAAGTTGTGGGAGATGGTGATCGGCCGCGTGTAGATCTTCAGCTGTACCTTCTTGTTGCCCAGGTCCACGGCGGCTGCCAGTGCCAGCTGGTAGTACCCGGCTACATCAAATGGATCCTGAAGGGGACAGGTCATGGTCAGCAAAAGGGGGACTCGGAGCCCGTCTTCCCAGAGGCCGTTCCTGTCTCCAGGTCATTCCACATGTCCATCCGATGCTGGCTCACCCCATGAGCCCCGAAGCCTGTGACACTGCTGTGGTCTCAGCTGCAGGAGGTGGGGACGACCCTGACACCCCTGGAAACCTTCCTGACTGTCCCTACGCCCCACTCACACCAAGCCTCCTGCCCCAGTGCCACCCTCTCCGCAGGCAGTGGCTGCTTTCCCCATGGGCTGAGGTCAGGGCAGATCCTGCCTGCTCTGAGAGTTCCATGCAGGACCCGTGGCTCCAAGCCACAGCAGGGCCACTGCGTTGAGTGACCCAGGCTCCCTTCTGGCCCCTGTCCATGCTGACCATTTCCAGGCCCTCCACGGGCCAGGCCAGGTACAAAACCATGTCACAGGTGTCCTCTCTGGCAATGTTCCCTGAAATATTGACGGAGTGTGACTCCCCAGACATCCACTCCCATTTTCAATGCGTCTTTGGCTCAAACTCACCATCCCTGGGTTGGGATGCCGCCTCCCAGACCTCCTCCTTGACCCTCCCATCCCCCACCCGGCTTCTCCCCAGGCACCTCCTCCACATGGCGGTCACCCAAGGGACCTCTCTAAGACCCATGCCTGGCCTGTCCCTCTTTACCATCTCAAGATGGCTCCCAGGGCCAATGACAAAGTCCAAGATGCAGCAGTCCATTCCCTCACTGCCCCGCCCCACACACGGAGCAGGGGCGTGAGAAGGCCCCGAGTCACCGCCACCGCTCGTCCAATGCCCCCTGGCCCAGCCGAACAATGGACTCTGTGCTGGGTGCATGGTTGAGCCTAACGTCCTTGCTTCCAGTCTGAGGGACCTGGGAGTGAACACTGACCACACAGGGTGGCCCGGGCTGTGGCAGAGGGAAGCCCAGGAGGCCCCAGACTCAGCCGGGTGTGGAAGGCAAAGGCTTCCTGAAGGGGTGGGGGCTTCCCAACTAAACAGGAAGGAGCCAGCCAATGCATATGTCTCTGCATGTGCCTGTGCATGTGAATGTGCGTGTTTGTGTTCCTGTGCGTGCATGTCCCTGTGTGTGCGCCTGTGTGCATGCCTCTGTGTGCACGTCTGTGTGTGCGCACCTGTGTGTGCGTGTGCCTGTGCCTGTGCGCATTTGCGTGTGCATTTCCATGTGCCTGTAGTGAGTGACAGCCTGAGCCAGTAAACACCTAATCCACCCTATTCCAGGGCTCACATGTGTAGACTAAAGGGGACCCCATTTTAGAGGCAATTGGCAAAGATGCCCATTTACCCCTGCTTCTCTGCCAGCCTTCCAGGTCCCATCCAGCCCGGCTTCTTCTCCCACTCCTCTGGGCCCTGGGTCCAGAGCCTCCTATACATAGAGGAGGGTGTAGCCTTGGAAAGACACCGCCCTTGGGGAATTCTAAGGGGGCCTCCCTGTGGGAAGCTGGCCTGTGCTGACAGCATAGTCACGATGAGGCCCAGAGGGCTGTGCATGGGAAGGAGGACTGTGCATGGGAAGGAGGACTGTGCATGGGAAGGAGGACTGTGCATGGGAAGCAGGGCTGTGCATGGGAAGCAGGGCTGTGCATGGGAAGGAGGGCTGTGCATGGGAAGGAGGGCTGTGCATGGGAAGGAGGACTGTGCATGGGAAGGAGGACTGTGCATGGGAAGCAGGGCTGTGCATGGGAAGCAGGGCTGTGCATGGGAAGGAGGGCTGTGCACGGGAAGGAAGGCTGTGCACGGGAAGGAGGGCTGTGCATGGGAATGAGGACTGTGCACGGGAAGGAGGGCTGTGCATGGGAAGGAGGACTGTGCACGGGAAGGAGGGCTGTGCATGGGAAGGAGGACTGTGCACGGGAAGGAGGGCTGTGCATGGGAAGGAGGACTGTGCATGGAAAGGAGGACTGTGCATGGGAAGGAGGGCTGTGCATGGGAAGCAGGGCTGTGCATGGGAAGGAGGACTGTGCATGGGAAGCAGGGCTGTGCATGGGAAGGAGGACTGTGCATGGGAAGGAGGACTGTGCACGGGAAGGAGGGCTGTGCATGGGAAGGAGGACTGTGCATGGGAAGCAGGGCTGTGCACGGGAAGGAGGACTGTGCACGGGAAGCAGGGCTGTGCACGGGAAGGAGGGCTGTGCATGGGAAGGAGGACTGTGCACGGGAAGGAGGGCTGTGCATGGGAAGGAGGACTGTGCACGGGAAGGAGGGCTGTGCATGGGAAGGAGGGCTGTGCATGGGAAGGAGGACTGTGCTACTTGGCGCTTTCCTTTCTCCTGGACAGGCGGAGGGGGCGGCAGGCTTGACCAAGAGAGATAAAGGCCTCTTCTGGGAGGCCCGTCCCCCTGGGTCCCACGCGTGCCCCTGAGCGGTGAACAGCGTCCCCCTGGGCCTGACACTTGGCACCTCCCTATCTGGCTGGGACTTGGGAGGCCACAGAAATCACGTCTGACCACCAGGTGTCGCCAGTACTGGGCGGGGGCCTCCCGGGCAGCCCCAGGCCTGCGGTGGGGTATACGGGGCAGGGTCTTAGGGCTGCCCCAGCTCCTCATGTTGTTCTAAGGCCCCCAAGATCTCGGCCCCTGGACTGGAGTGCCCTGGCGCCTCAGCCCGTAAGGAGCACTGACACGAGGCTGGTGTGATGCTAAGGAGGGGCGGTGCCCGCTGGGCAGATGGGTGGAGACACCACAGGTCTCAGTCTGCCAATCCCAGCTCTCCACCCCTGCAGGGCTGGGGGCAGAGGGAGCACAGCACCTCCCCTCGAGACACACCCGACCTAACAAGGCCTCAGCCTGGCTGGCTGGGGCCCCGCCCCACTGCACCTGCCCTGAGCTGGGGTTTCCCTGTCTGTGAACTCAATGGTAAGATACTGGTCCCACCCCACCCTTCCTGGGTGATGTGAAGATTCAAGGTGTCTCGGGACTCCAGGAAGGAATTGCTCAGTGCAGGCTGGCACCCTGGGCAGGCTTCCTAGAGGAGGCGCCAAGATTTGGGTTGGATCTTGCAACGTGGATTCAATGTGAGGATGATGGCGTCCTCTGAAATGTCACTCTCCCGACCCTGTTTTCTTTGTTAAATGCACCTTGACACTTGACTGTCAAGACTCAGCTTTGGTGTCACCTACTCCAGGAGGGCCCCCTGACTACAATCCCCCTTCTTTACCCAGAGGCCACCATTGCCCACTCATGTGTCAGCCTCCCTGGCTGAGACTGAGTTCTTGAGGGTGGGGCCTGGCCATCTGGGGAGCTGGGTTTTACCTGCTAACCTTGCCGGCTCCTCCAGCTGGGTGTAGAGCTCCAGGGAGGCCACTGGGCCATTCCTAAGAAAGGCTGGAACCCAGGCCTCTGGGGTCCGGATGGAGATCCCACTCCAAGGGGGCCAGGAACACCCCGAGCCCTGCCCCTCCCCACCCACCTTCAGGTCGTAGAAGATGATGTCACTGAGCACCAGGTACACCTTCACGTAGTAGAGGGTCTCCTGGTCGAACTCCAGCGGCGAGTTGCAGAGCTAAACGGCCTTGAGGTAGAAGTGCTCCCCCAGCTTGCCATGGCCCAGCCGGTGGTGCAGGGCGGCCAGCCGGTGGTAGGCCACACGCTCGTTCGGCCGGTCCCCTGGGGTGCAGGCCAAAGGGGCAGGTGTGAGGATGTGGCTCTCTGGGGCAGGGAGGGAACATGCCCCGCAGGAGCAGGTATACAGACCCCCAGGCAGCACACGTGGCTTTTCTCCAGGCACCTGTGGTCACCTGGGCAGCTCTGGCCATTCCCTTCCAGGTTCCCAGACTCACTTTTCCATCTGCAAAGCAGAACTAATAAGGCCTGCCCCTGTCTACTGAGAGGCTTTGGCAAAGTCGGACTTGGATGGCCCAGTTCTGTGCCTACACATAGCCACCTGCCTTTGCTCACTGCTTTTAACCAGGGGAGCCCAAAAGCCATGCAGTGCAGGTGCTCCCGGGCTCCCCGGCTCCAGGCAACCCACAGACGTGACATCCGACTCCTCCTGGGTGTGTCATGATCAGAGCCCCCTACCTTGGGGAGTCAGCTGCACACCTACTGTGTACTGGGCCATGGGGCACAAGGCGCTGGGGCATGTGGCCTGCCTAGGGTTCCCTGTCTCTGCAGGGGGACAGACGACCCTGGCACAGCACCAGGGGATGCACGGCCTTAAGGGGCAGACTGCTGGAAGGGGAACTGGGATTTTATCAGCCAGAGAGCCGTGTGGTTGATGACGGTGGGAAGGGCACAAGAGAAAGGGAATGTGCCACTCAGCCTGACACATACAGGGACCAACGAGATGCCTGGGATGTCTGGAAGGCAGAGGGCACACTGGGCGGCCCTTGTGGTCAGCAGCGGGAACAGGGAGAGGAAGCAGAGCTCAGTCAGGCAGGGAGCTGTGCACTGCATGAGAGACCTCGGGCTGTGCCCCACAGCCGGACGGGGAAGCCAGTTGGGCAGAGCTGCCTGCCTGGACAGGAGACCAGGAAAATCCAGTAGCTGTTTCAGCTCCTGGCCTGCAGACCTGGAGGCTGGGCTCTGGCAAAGTGTGGGTCCTGGCAGGGCGGGGGCTCAGGGGACGCACCCACAGTGATGCTGAGTGCTAGGGCCATGTAGGCAAACTCCAAGTCCTCCTGGGGCTCCTCCAGTGTGGCCAGCAGTGACACCAGCTTGTTGCACAGCTGTAGCTGCAGCTCCACCTTGCGGTTGCCCGTAGTCACTGCCAGGGGCAGGGCCCGGTCCTCAACACAGGCAGGTGGGGTCAGGTTTCCCGCAGCACCCACCTTGCCCAGCGCCCTCCTCAGAGCTCAAACATGTGCTTGGAGCTTCCCACACCCCAGCTACCCCTGCACCTCGACACAGCTCTGTGCTCTGGGATAACACACAGTTCAGACATCCAAGTTGGGGGCTGAAGAGTCACCTGAGGCCCATCCAGCTACACCCGATAGCCTCAGACCAGCCTCTCCCACCTGGGCACCGGAGGTCTGACTGGGGGGAGCCAGCACTCCTCTCTGCTCTAAAAACACCACATTGATCTGTGCCCAGGGCTGATCCACACCGTGAGCTCAGAGGAAAGGAGAAGCCGTCCCACTTCGGGGTGCATGCAGACCTGGGTCTCCCACTGATATGCTGTGTGTCCTTTGGCATGTCCCTGTGCCTCTCTGAGCCTCAGTTTCCTCATCTGGAAGATGGGGACAGGACTTCCCACTCATGGTTGCTTGAGGTCATCAGGTACAAGGGTAGAGCCATTGTCACGTCCAGGCCCCGAGCGTTTGTCCCAGGCAGGGGCATGGTCAATATCATTCCCGGTGAGACCACTTGGAAATTAATCATGTGCATGGGTGGCCCTGCCTCCATTTGGGAGGCCTCTACCCTGCCACACCTGTGCCTCAGCCCTCCAGGTGCCCCACTGAGGCCCACCCACATCAGCCCACAGGCCAGCTCACCCAGTAGAAGGACATGCCTTCCTCCCGCTCCCAGGCCCCATTGAAGAAGATGTCTCCAGCTGCCTCAAACAGCTCCAGCCCCAGGTTGGGGTCGCCTGTGTACAGGTCCACATTCTGTGCCACCTGAAAGGAGACAGAAGTTCCCTCAAGACCCACACCTAGCGAGGTGGCTACGCGCACCTTTGCCAGGCTCCTTCCTCTCACAGTACAGGTACACTTGAGCATTTTTCAGACCCTGTGCATGAGGGCTGCCCCCACCACTGGCATGAGGACAATGAACTGATGCTCCTGAGTGCCAGGAGGTGACTGAGCAGCTGCAGCCCAGGAGCCCGACACCTGTGAATCCTACCAACAGGGCTAGCCCTAGCCCACTCCCCCTGCACTCAAACCAGTCTCCGTGGCCCCCAGATTGCTGGGAGCCCAGCCCCTGGCTCCTTTCTGTGTTGCCACATCCCTGCCACATCAGCAGTGTTTGTGGGTGGGCCTGGTCCCCTCTTGGCCATGAATGAGCTCTTCATCCCTCTCCTCAGCTCAAGGAGGTATATAGCAGGTGCTCAATAATGAAAGCTTCATCAGGCTCGTGGGCTTCACAATTTGTTCCAGATCACACTGTGTTTGGGAAAGCCTCTGAAAACAGCCACTATGATAGATTCATTGTATAAGGAGATGTGCCACATGTCGCTTGGAGCAAGTTCTTCTGTGTGTTAATTGAGTGGTCACATTATTTGAGCATGTGCTGTATACCAGCAGGTGCTGTGCACTGTGAGGGGCCGCGCCTCTGCCCTCAGGGAGAAGATGCTGGCCACCGGGGGAGGATGTGAGGGAACCAGTTGGAATGAGGGAAAAGGCACACAACAGGTGCTCAGCAGTGGCTTAGGAATGAGTGGATGGATGGATGAATGGATGAGGAGATGTAGACACATGGATGGATGGAAGGGTGTGTGGATAGATGAATGCTTGGATGGATGGATGGATGGATGGATGGATGGATGGGTGTGTGGATAGATGAATACTTGGATGGATGGATGGATGGATGGATGGATGGATGGATGGATGGATGGATGGGTGGAATGATGTGGGTATGTCTGTATGTATGTATGCGTGGGTAGATAATGTATGGATGGGTGGAGGGTAGATGATGTATGTACATGTGGATGGATAGATGGTGGATAGACGAATGTATGGATAAACAAATGGACAGATAGATGTATGGAGGGACGGATTAATAGGTAGATTGGTGGGTAGATGGATGAATGATGGATGGATGAATGGACGAACAGGTGAATGGATGGATGGGTGAAAGGATGGATGATGGATGGATGGATGGATGAGTGGATGGGTGAATGGATGGGTGGATGGATGATGGATGGGTGGATGAATGGATGGGTGGATGAATGGATGGATGATGGATGGATGGAAGGATGAACAGGTGAATGGATGGATGATGGAAGTATGGATGGATGATGGATGGATGGATAAATGGATGGATGATGGATGATAGATGATGGATGGATGGATGATTGATGGATGGAAGGATGAACAGGTGAATGGACGGATGATGGAAGGATCAATGGACGGATGGATGGATGAACAGATGAATGGATGGATAGACCGGTGAATGGGTGGATGATAAAAGGATGGATGAATGATGGATGGATGAATGGATAGATGGATGAATGATGGATGGATGGAAGGATGAACAGGAGGTGAGCGGATGGATGATGGAAGGAGGGATGGATGATGGATGAATGGATATATGGATGAATGGACAGATGGATGGATGGAAGGATGAACAGGAGGCAAGTGGATGGATGATGAAGTATGGATGATAGATGCATTCATAATGGATGAATGGATGGATGGATGGATGGATGGAAGGATGGATGGATGATGGAAGGATGCATAGATGATGGAAGGATGAATGGATGGATGGATGTACAGATGAAAAAGTGAATGGATGGATACACGGGTGAATGGATGGATGATAAAAGGATGGATGAACGATGGATGGAAGAATGGACACGAATGGATGATGGATGCATGGATGGATAAATGGATGGATGGATAAATGGATGGATGGATAAATGGAAAGATGGATTGATGGAAGGATGAACAGATGAATGCATGGATGATGGAAGAATAGATGGATGGATGGATGGATGGATGAAAAGTGAATGGATAGATACATGGGTGAATGGATGGATGATAAAAAGATGAATGATGAATGAATAGATGGACAGGTGAATGGATGGATCATGGATGGATGGAAGATGGTTGGATGGATAGAAGGATGAACAGCTGAATGGATGGATAATGGAAAGATGGATGGAAAGATGGATGAAAGGATGGATGGATGGAAGGATGGAAGGATGGATGGATGGATGAATGGATGGATGAACAGGTGAATGGATGGATGAAGAAGTGAATAGATTAATGAATGATGGATGGATGGATTGATGGATAGAAGGATGAACAGTTGGATTGATGATGGAAAGATAGATGGAAGGATGGATGGATGGATGAACAGGTGAATGGATGGATAAAAAGATGGATGGATGATGGATGATGGATGGATGGATGATGGATGATGGATGGATGGATGATGGATGGGTGGAAAGACGAACAGATGAATGGATGGATGATGGAAGGATGGATGGATGGATGGATGGACCCACAGGTGTATGGGAAGATGATGGAAGAATGGATGGATGGATGGATGATGGATGGAAGGATGAACAGGTGGATGGATGATGGATGGATGGATGGACAGATAGATGGATGATGGAGGGATGGATGGACGAAGGGATGGATGGATGGATGATGGATGGATGATGGATGGGTGAATGGAAGGACCCACAGGTGTATGGGAAGATGATGGAAGAATGCATGGATGGATGGTGGATGGATGGATGGATGGAAGGATGAACAGGTAAATAGATAGATGACGGAAGGATGAATGGATGGGTGGATGGACAGGTGAATGGATGGATAGACGGGTGAATAGATGGATGATAAAAGGATGGATGAATGATGGATGGATGAAAGGACAGATGGATGGATGATGGATGGATGGATGGAAGGATGAACAGGTAAATAGATGATGGAAGGATGAATGGATGGGTGGATGGACAGAGAGTGAACAGCACAGGGGTCCTCCTGCATCCCTTGCCACTCACCTGGATGTACAGGTCCACCAGCTCACTCTGTCGCAGGATGTAATAGATCTTCCCTGCTTGCAGCCAGGCATGTGCCTCCTTCTCTTTCTTCTAGAGGTCAATGAAAATTCCCAGACTTCGTTTGGTGTAGTCCAGAGAGGATTTGTAGGCCGTGGAATCACTGGAATCAGACACAGGTGTCAGAACATAGGGCTCTCATCCTCCTGGAACCAGTCTGCCTCCTCTCGTGGGTCTGGTGACAGATGAATCTGGAATGTGAGGACTGGGAACGGCCCTCTTGTATGTGCAGTGTTCTGCCCTTCCCAGGCTGCTGGGAGGGCCAGGGTGAACACACACGGCATGGAAAAGATGAAGGACATCCTTCTGAGGGAATCGAGCATCATGCTGCCCTGTGGCAGGAGGAAAGTGCTAGTCCATCTCCCCTGCCTCCCAGATATGGCCTGTGTCTTCTCCAGACGCACCAAGAGCCGTTAGTGTTCAGAGGCTATCTAGGCCGATGGTTCTCAAGGTGTGCAGGCATCACAGTCACCCGGAGGCCTGTCCTTATAGCTTGCTGGCCCTGCCCCCAGAACTTCTGGCTCCACAGGCCTGGGGCAGGCCCTAGAACTCCCACTTGCCACAGGCTCCTAGGTGACATGGATGCTGCTCTGCTGGTCCAGGGACTACACTTTGAGAAGCATGGCTCTAGCACACTGGCCCATTTTCCTTCTGTGAACCTGAGGCCAAAACTGGAGCCAGTCTCCCGGGTCCCCATGGAATCTGGCCCCTTCCCTGCTCTCTCAGTAAGTCCAACACTTGAGGGGCTGTGACTGCAGCAATGTCACCAGGCCCTGTGGGTGGGGTGGCCAGGGTCATGGTTACCCCACCAGGTCAGCATGCTCGGGGGAAGCCGAGTGGGCCACATATGGGACGTGAGACCTTGAAACCCTGCCCCGGGGAAGCAGGTGACACAATTGGCTCTGTCTTCTGTGGGAGAGAAGCCACAGGTGGCTGCTGTGGTCACATTTAAGGGGACAGATGAAGGCCAGGAGTCAAGACTCAGGGCAGGCAGAGGTCAGATGACAAAGGGCCACCATAGTAGAAAGAACAGCCCAGAGTGCACGTACTGCCTCTGCTGGGGTTGAGATGACCTTTGACCCAACAAGGGAGACTCAAGCTGGGACTCACAAGCCAGCAGCAGCCCTGGGACGACCCCAGACCCACCAGCTCAAAGCATCTGATGCCAAGGAACCAAATGATCCAAAGGAAAGGGGCTGAGGAGGCCCTGGGCCAGCTTCCCTGTGCCCCCCTCCCTGCCACCCCAACCCCCTTGCTCCCCTCCACACCCCCACCACTGCAAAGCCAGTCCTCACCACTAGGTGCCCAGGGACAGGTAGAGCTGACTGGTGGTCTCCAGGAGCTGCTCTCTCCAGCACCTGGTCGGCCACCTCGCGGGCAAGGGAGAGCTGGAACTCGTAGTAGATGACACACTGGGTCTCGCTGGGCATGACGACGCTGTAGAAGTAGCACAGCCGCTGGACAGCCCGCAGCTGGCCTGGGCAGAAGACAAAATGGAAGACGTCAGCCTCCCAACATCGAAGCGAGGCTGGCTGGGTTCAGAGGCCCCTGCTCTGTGCTTGTCTCTTTCACACCTCTGTGAACCTGGGCCCCATAGGCGGGGAGCCTGGGCTCAGACAGGCCATGCACCTGTGCAAGGGCAGGCGCCGAGCACACCGTGACATGGGCACAGCTTGGTGCACATGCTCATGGTACAGGCCGGCCTTCTTTACAACTCCCAGGGCCGAGGTCCTGGCCAGGCTCGGCCCCTGCACCAGGCCATCTATTTCTGCTTCACAAAGCCCCTCTGGCCAGGACCAGGGCCACCTTCAGCCTGAGATGATGAGACCAGGGACACAAGTAGCCCCTTGTCGCAGATGGAACCCTGAGAGAGCAAAGCCAAGCATCACGTCTGCCACACACGGCATCATGTTGGGGGAATGGGGTTCAAAGCCGGCCCCTGGCATTTCCACACATGCTTCTCTCATGCAACAAGGCTCCAAACCCACAGGTTCGCTGGCCTCTCCCAAAGCCAGGGCGCTGGGAACAGTGGAAAGCTTCTGATTTTCTAGTGTCAGAAACATTCCGAAGATTAACAAAGGAAACCAGGCACGCCGAATGGACATCTGTCACACTCGCCCCCCAACAACAGTTGAATACACAGTCCTCTTGAGCGCCCATGGGACATTCCCCATGACAGACCATGTGCCAGGCCACAAAATGAGCCTCAGTGAAGGGAGAAGGACTGAGACCAAAGCAGAGGTAGGTGTTCTTCAGCTGTACTGGCACGAAACTGGAAATCGACAGTGAAGGAAACGTGGGAAATTCAAAAATATGTGAAAACTACACACTCCTAAACAACCAGTGAGTCAAAGAAGAGACCATCAGGGAAACTGAAAATTAATTTGAAAAGAATACAAACAAATGCACAGCCCGGGCCAGCACGGTGGCTCACACCTCTCATCCCAGCACTGTGGGAGGCCGAGGCGAGTGGATCGCTTGAGTCCAGGAGTTTGAGATCAGCCTGGGAAACATGGTGAAATCCTGTCTCTATAAAAAAAAAATACAAAAATTAGCCGGGTGTGGCGGTGCACATCTGTAATTCCAGCTACTCAGGAGGCTGAGGCATGAGAATGACTTGAACCTGGGTAGAAGTTGCAGTGAGCCAAGATTGCACCACTGCACCCCAGCCTGGGCAATAGAGCAAAACTTAAAAAAAAAAAAAAACACAGTGTATCAAAAACACCAAGATGTAGCTAAGGCAGTGCTGAAAGGGAAATTTATAACTGTAAATGTCTACATTCAAAGAAAGAAGAAAAATCTCAAATCAAAAGCCTAACTTTCCACCTTGAGAAACTAGAAAATGAACTAAACCCAAAGTGAATAAAAGGAAGAACATAATAAACGTGAGAGTGGAAATGGGAAGTAAAAATACAGAGAATGGAAAAACAAAAGAGATAATCAACAGAACCAAAAGTGGGTTTTTTGAAAATAATAACAAAAGTGACAAATCTTTCACCAGACTGACCAAGAAAACAAAGATGGGGCACAAACGACTAAAATCAGAGACTGAGCACCATGGCTCACGCCTGTCATCCCAGCACTTTGTGAGGCCGAGGGGGAAGGATCACTGAGGCCAGCATTCAAGACCCCCCTGGGAGAACATGATGAGACCCCATCTCTAATAAGAATAAATAAACAATTACAAACCCAAGTTTCTAAAATCAGAAATGAAAGAGGAAACATGATTGCCGACCTGACAGAAATAAAAGGATTCCATGAAAACACTACGAACAATTGTACACCAACAAACCAGACCATCAAGACACAACAGCCAAACTCTTAGAAGGACACAAACTACCGAAAGTGACTCAAAAATGACCCCAAGGAAGCATGTGGGGTATCAGCCCCACCCTCGGTCTCCCCGACCGTTCAGCTCAGGGTGGGGAGACAGGGAAGCATGATCCCCGTTCCCTGGCCTGCATTTCCAAGTGTGAATCCCCCAGCACCCAGGGGAGGGCCTCGTAGGAGGAGGTACCACAGGCTATTGTGCCAGGAGCCACCGGAGGCTGCAGTGGGGACTGGGGCGCTGGGTTCCTGGAGGGTCTCCTTCCAGTCACAGAATGTCCCTGGGGAAGAAGCCTGGGTCTGAACCCCCCAACCCTCCTTGGGCAGATGTGTGGGACCGGGGCCCCTTCACACGGTCCTTTCCAAAATCTCATCACTCCTAGGGCCAAGAGTGAGTGCCAGGCCTGTGCTGGGAAATGAGCAGATTCAGATTTGGGCACAGCCCCTGGAGCTCTGGTCCAGGCCACAGGAGGCACCTCTGAGTGGTGTCACTATGCCATGACAAAGCACTGCAAGGCAGAGGGGACTCAGCAGTATCCCTTGTCTCAGCCATTTCCCTGCACTCAACTTCCTCATCTATTCTCTGCGGCCTAGATTTCGGACAGCCCTGCCCACCTACTGTCCGTTCACTGCTCGGTCTGCAGTGACTGTTCGATAGCACTCCGTGGCTCCCCAGTGCTCTTGGGGAAAAGGCCAAGCCACAGTCTGAGGCCCCAGGCCCTGCTTAGCTCTCCAGAAGAGCTTCTCACCATCCAGCACCCAACCCACCCCCCTCCCAACTCTGCACCTCCCTGCATAAGCCCTGTTCACTCACCCCCACTCACACCCCGCTTATCTCCGCTCCCACTTCCGTTCACTCACCCCCACTCACACCACACTCATCCCCACTCACACTCCCGCTCACTCACCCCCACTCACACCACACTCATCCCCACTCACACTCCCGCTCACTCACCCCCACACACCCCCCACTCATCCCCGCTCCCACTTCCGTTCACTCACCCCCACTCACACCACACTCATCCCCACTCACACTCCCGCTCCCTCACCACCACTCACACCCCACCCATCCTCGCTGACTCACCCCCACTCGCTCACCCCTGGGCCTTCACACAGGCTACACCACCAGCCCCTCATCCACACCTATTACTTGACTAAATCCTCTCAACCCTCTGGTCCCAGACTAAAGAGGCTTCCCTAACCCGGGGCCAAGTGCTGCCCCGCCATCACGCCACTCACCCTTTTGTGGCTTCTCTGGCCTGAAGCTCACATTCCCATGCTCAGCACCTCCCTCCCGAGGACCCCACAAGCCCCATTTGTGGGTGGGGCCTGGCACACTCAGCACGAGCTGCTTTTGCGTGAACTGTTCTGTGGCTTTGGCCAATCACCCGCCCCTGTGTCCTCTGTGAAGTGGGATGACCGGTGCACAGGGCTGCCGAGATACCAAGCAAACACAGGAACAAGAAGTGGCGTTCAGGGCCTGGCTCACGGAGAGGCCCCAAGTCCCAGCTCAGCACAACATGCCTTGATCCCAGGGTTATGTCTAGGGATTCCCAGCACGCAGGACTTTCCGTGCTCAAGGCAGGATGGTCCCTGGGCAAACCAGGAAGAGCTGCCTGACTCAGTAGGGCACAGAGGGCCTGGCCCTGCATGGGAACGGCCTGTCTCCAGGGCGTTTGCCAACATCTTCTGCTGGCCATGACTCAGCGCTTTCGATGGTGGAAAAACCACCACTTGTTTCCGAATCACAAACCCCAGGTGTGCCCTGACCCAAGTGGCCCCAGAAGGCGCACAGGAGGAACTGGGGCACTCACTCTCCACGTGGTCCATCTCCACGGCCACCAGAAGGGCCCACTCGTAGTAGCCCTTGCACTGCTGGGCCGGGCCCTGGCGGGTGAAGAGGTAGCCCAGGAGTATGTGGGTGAAGTCCCGGCCACACTCCCCACAGGGAAGCCTCGAGAACAGACGTACAGCCTCCAGGAGGTAGTGCTGGACCAGCCTGCTGGCACCCGCGTGCAGGCACAAGGTCCCAAAGTTGGCCAGCACCACTGCCTGGTTCCTCCGCTGGCCCAGGTCCCAAGCCACCCGTAGGGCGTGGTAGTAGCCCTCGGCTGCCTGCCTCGTCTGGCCCGTCCTCTTCAGAGCCACGGCCACCAATGTGGGCAATCACACCCTCCTGGTCCTCGCTGACCACCACTGCATCCTGGACAGACTGCAGGATGTTCAGGGCCACCAGGCTCTGCCTATGAAGCACATGCAGCCAGGCCAGGGCCACCAGGAAGTCCACGATGGCACGTACTCCGGCAACAGCACTGGCTTCCACCGCCTGCGTCATGAAGGTGATGGCTGGGCCATGGTAGCCATGGTGGCTGTACGGCTGGGCCAGGCTGGCGTGGAGAAGGTCGCACAGCGCCTGGCCTGTGCCCGGGGTTAGGGAGGCCAGCGCTCGCCTGAGGTAGTGGGAAGTCTGGGTGGGGAGGCTCTGGGGCTGGAGGGCGTTCTGGAGCACCAGGTTCACGTTCCTCAGCGAACCAGCCAGCAAGTCCTGTGTCCTCAATGAGGCCACCTTGACACAGCTCAGCACCAGGTGGGGCAGGCACTTGCGGCTGTAGATGTCAGCCAGGAGTAGGCAGCAGTCTGAGAGCCACGCAGCGTCTGGGGCTCCCGAGTCCCTGTGCAAAAACAACAGCTGCTCTAGGAAGGGCAGGGCCTCCTCAGGCTGCTTGAGGTGCACGTGGTGCCTGGCCAGCAGGAAGCAGGCCCGGGCCTAGGCCTGCTGGCTCTGGCCACCCACCGCCCACTGCAGCCCCAGCTGCAGGAGCTCCCCGTCCGCCTCGGTGCTACAGATGTGGCCAGGCGTCCCCAGGAGCAGGGCCATGGCTCTGGGAACCACCTGTGTACACTTCTCCCGGTTCTGCTTCCAGTAAATGCTGGCCAGGTTGGCGTACACAGCCACCACCAGGAACAGGTCCCCGAAGCTGCCCTCCAGGACCCCCAGTGTTTCCTCCAAGTACACCCGGGCCTGGGACAGCTTGAGCCTCCTGCTGCACAGCCGCCCCAGAAGGAAGCAGAGCCTGGCCAGGGCCATGAGGAGGCCACCTTTCTTGGCCGCCCCTCAGGCCTGTGCCAGGCGCCCAGTCAGCTCCTCCTCATCGCTAAAGCTGCTGAACATGCTGCTCAGCCATGGCAGCGCCAGGTTGTACAGGCCACAGAAGCTGGCCTTGAATCCAGAGGTGTTCAGGAACAGCAGCAGTGAGCTCAGGGTCTCTGGATCCTCCCAGTTGTCCTCAGCTTCCAAGCAGAAGGAGGGCTCCTCGGGGTCCTGCAAGCTCACGTTGCTGGATGCTACACAGAGACCCCAGGACGCTGGCTCCTGGGGGCAGCCTGGGCAGGTCTTGCATTGTTCCAGAACATTCTTCACCTTCGGCAGGGTCTCCTGTGGCTCTAGGCCCAGGCAAGGTGGAGGTATTTCTGCAAGTCACAAAAACACCTAGAAGATTAGAGTCCAACAGTGAGTCCTTGGTCCACTTGGGGCAGGATCCCCGCATCCCCGTCCTCTGTGTCCCTGGCGCAGCTTGCCATGAGCCCTTGAGAATTATGCGCAATGCAAACCCAGGGTCTGGAGCACGTACGATCTCCGGGGACACAGAGAACACGCAGGCCCGTGGCCCGACTCTCCTACAAAATCACCCTCCTGTCCTGCTTTGTCGCCACCTCACAGCATGGTTTTAGGAGACTATGTCAGCTCAGTGATCCCTCAGAGATGCCTTTCCCTTTAGATAGAATCAAAGCCTTCTAACTGGACCCATGTATATGCAGCACTACAACTACAAATTTAACTTTTGTCAGCATATTGGGCCCCCCGGTGGGGTACAGGAATCCATGAAATCCTCAACAGCCAATCAGAGCTATTGATCAGCTCAAAAGCTGCTATGCAAAATTGGTAAAGCCACCGACGGCACAGGACAGGGGTGTTGTACCCATGTACCCAGCTCCGTGCAGGGAAACGGACCATCCCTGCAGGAAGGATGGGAAAGCTTCCAGGCCCCTGTGGCCACCTTCACCTTGGATGGTCTGAAAACCTGAAGCCCTCGGTTCCTAACAAAGGCCAGCCTGCTCAAGCAACCCACTGGTGTCTGCTGGCTTTGGTGGATTCCTAGCCAAAGCCCCCTCCCAGAGGTGAGCAAACAAGCGCATTTCCTGTTGGAAAACCTGGGATGAAAGGAGGCATTACTGGAAAGGAAAAAACCTAGATTTAAACAGACCCTCTGTTTCAAGCTCACACGCAAAAACTATTTTCAATACAAACTGCCTCCTTATTCATCTGTAAAGCCTTGGCATTAAAAAAAAAAATATGATTTAGAGGCAAATGTGACTTGACTACACTAGATGAGCTAAGAAATCTCCCCCACCCGGCAGAGGCCCACAGCCCCTCCCAGCCACTACCCTGGCCTCCGGGGCAGCTGGAGAGCCACGTGCCTTTGCTCCAGAGACTTTGGCAGAGGGTGGAACCAACCCCTCCCCGAGGCAAACATACAACAGCCTTCCCTTCCCCACTGGCTTCCCGGGCCTCCTCTGGGACCTTGTGCCTGCATCCCGAATGTACTGGGATGGATCCCATTCCCAGGGAACTTCCAAGGGCCCTTGGTGCATTCACATCTCCAGGCTGTCCACATGCGGGCCCTGTGTGAGGGGAAGCGACAGAGCCGCAGAGGGGAGATGGGAGAGCCTCCCTGAATCAGCCCCTCAGGAAGGAGCAGACCCTTCAGGGACCTCAGTTGAGGCCCCTGCAACCTAAGGCTCTGAATTCTGCTACCCGCTGAGGGCTGTGTGGCCTCCCATCTCTGAGGCAGAGCACAGGGCAAGCTGCAGCTTCTCCAGGTCATGAAAAAGGAACCCACAGCTACATGTGGGCCCCAGCAGTGGAAAGGATGCCCCACCTCGGTCGGGGACCAGGCGGGGGTCAGCATGTTCATTGGAAGAAGTGTGGGACCCCACAGCCTCCAGTGCCAGAGTAGACGGGAGGTTCAGGCCCACCTCAGGCGACGTCCCCCAAGCCCCCAGCCCGCACCACAGAGGGGTGACTGTCGCATCCAATGCCCACTGTACTCAGCTCTGTCCCCTCCCCCGGTGTTACTCCAAGGCCCAACTCATAACCAGAGGAAGCCTGAGCCACTGGCAAAACCCACCTTGTTCCTGCGGCTGCTCGGTCACAGCTTCCTCTACTGAGTCTGCCAAGGGAGAAAAGAGAAGCAATGACACCCCCAGCCAGCACCTCTGCTCCCATGTCAGGTTGAGCTGGTGTCGGTGTTGCAGGGTGAGAGCATTGCAGGGTGCAGGGGTTGAAAGTCACATCATCCTCTTCCCTCCTGGATCATGGGAACAACATCACTGGGGGGTGGACACTTTCTGCGATACTGGGAGTAACATCGTCTTCTGTGCCTTGGAATATTAAGGGCAATATCATGGGGGGCCGTGTACATCTTCTGCAATATTGGGAATAATATTATCCCCTCTCCCCATGCATACTAGGAAAGATATCAGAGTGGGTGTTCACCTCCTGCGATATGGGGATTAATACCATCTTCTCCCCTTCTGGATATCAGGAAGAGTATCACACGGGGGTGTACGGTGTCTGCGATACTGGGAGTAATATCAACCTCTCAGCCTTGGAATATTAAGAAGAATATCACAGGGTGGATGTACACCCCCTACCATATTGGGAGTAATATCAGCCTCTCCTCTCCATGGATAATAGGAACAATATCCCAGGCTGGATGTACGCCTCCTGCTCTATGGGGAGTCATATCCCTTCCAGGGTACTCATAACAATATCACAGGGCGGGTGAACACAGCCTGCGATACTGGAACTATTATCATCCTCTCCCCATCTGGATACTAGGAACCATATCACAGAAGAGCTGTACCCTCCCTGCGATATTGGGAGTAATATCATGTGCTTCTTCCATGAATATTAGGAGGAATATCACCGGGTGGCTGTCCATTCATTGCTATGTTGAGAGTCATGTCATACTCTACCACCTGGATATTAGGATCAGTGTCACAGGGTGAGTGCACACCTACTGCGATATTAAAACTAACATCATGTTCTCTGTCCCTGGATATTAGGAACAACATCACAGGTAGGTGTACACCCCCTGCAGTATTAAGAGCAATAATATGATTAATTAGTAAACATCAATGATCGATTTTAATAATTACCAGGCCGATCTCGAACTCTTGACCTCAGGTGATCTGCCTACCTCAGCCACCTAAAGTGCTGGAATTACAGGCGTGAGCCACCGCGTCCGGCCAACACTTCTTGACATCTCTTTTTGGACCTCAAATTTAGCATGCCGAAAACACATTTCTGATTCCCCCTGCTATAACCCACTCCTCCCATAGTCTTCCCGATCCCAATAACAGCATCTCTAGTCTTCCAGTTACTCAGGCCAAAATCCTTGACATCATCCTTAAAACTTCTTTTTCTCTCTCTTGTCATCCAACCCATTTAAACTCTCCTTTCAAAATATATGCCAGACCTAACCACTTCTCACCTTCCTCATCATTTGCAACCAGGTCCAGCCCTCATCATAGCACTTTGAGTTACTGCAAAAGCCTCCCAATCGTCAGGCACAGTGGCTCATGCCTATAATCCCAGCACTTTGGTAGGCCAAGGCAGGTGGATCATCAGAGGTCAGGAGCTCAAGACCAGCCTGACCAACATGGTGAAACCCCTCTACTAAAAGTACAAAAAATTAGCCGAGCATGGTGATGGGTGCCTGTACTCCCAGCTATTCGGGAGGCTGAAGCAGGAGAATCACTTGAACTCAGAAGACAGAGGTTACAGTGAGCCGAGATTGTGCCATTGCACTCCAGCCTGGGTGACAAGAGCGAAACTCCATCTCAGGAGGTTAAAAAAAAAAAAAAGCCTCCCAACCCACCTCTCTCCTTCCGCCTTTCACCCTGCCCTGCATTCTACCTTCCTCTCTCAAACATTTCAGAAAAAAAAAAATTATATCCACAGAGAGAGAAAGTACAAATGGGGTGAAATGTTTGGGGAATCTGAGGGAAGAGTATATGGGAATTCTCCGTACTATTTTTGCAACTTTTCCATAAGTCTGGATTATTTCGAATTGAAGAGTTAAACAAAGAAAAAACAAAAAACAAAAACACTATCTCCCTTTGTGAATCCATCCTGTGTTTCCCCTGGCAACTTAAAGACGCTCTCAACTAACACATCTATTTTTTCATAAACACTAAAAGAACTGTTACCTAGTTTTGATTTTCTGTGCTTGGCAGTAGAAGTGTGTGTGTGTGTGTGTTTCATATATGTGTGTGTGTATATATATGTGTGGGTTGTATGTGTATATAGAGAGGGAGAAATATATATGTGTATATATATAAATATATATTGTATATTTACAATGGTAATGTGTATATATATAAATATATGTGTGTGTGTAGATATATATAATACATACCCCATAGCCTGTTCTTAACCAGTTCTAAACTTAGTCGGAAAAACACATACCTAAGCAGAGAATTTCAAAACAATATGATGAATATTTTGATAGAGGGATGTGTTGCTATGGAACACGTTGCTAAGACACAAAACCTCCTAGATGGGGCAATGAATGAACGAAGTTTTCCACCTATAGGCACCCCCTCTGATATCCCCTCAAACCTTTATAGTTATATGAATTTGCTTCCCCCAGGACCCTCGTTTCATAACGGTTAGTCCTAGAGCCTAGCAAGTTCCTACTACAGCTGGCACACATATGCCATTCAAGAAACAGTGGCGGAGTGAATGACGAGTTAAGAACCATTTGTCAGCCCGTTCTCAGCAATACAACATGCACTGGTATGCAAATTATATTTTTGTTGAAAGCAACAGCAGGATCACAAATTATCTTTCCAGAGAAAGCAAACCTCAAAAGCTTCTTTACCCTACTAAAGCACATTATAAGAAGCTCCGCTTATATAAAAGAAAACCTCCTCATTCGTTATCAGTGGCATGTAAACCTAATAAGCCTCCGCCTCTGATGACATCTCTTCCATCCCCAGGGCTAGATAAAGGAGGTTCCGGAAACCCTGGTAGTTGTGAAGGTGGCTCCCAGCTCTGACAGTCTTGAACCCTGCGTGCGTGGAGGTCACACAGCAGAACAACAACAGAGGGAAGCATCATCAGACTTCGAATATGTTTGAACCAGAGATAGCAAATAGGCTGCAGCCAACCGAAAACACCAGAGATTCATGGTGGCCACCTGAGGGGTTGTGCTCTTAAAAAACAAAAATAAAAAATAAAAATTAAAAAATTAAGAAAGGAAGGGGTCAAGAATCCATCAGGTCTGACTGAGACGTGTATCAGTGACTAACACCCCGTATGGCAAAAGTACTCCGGTGCGCTTTGGGTACTCACAGCTTCAGCAGTATTCAAAGGCGTGTGCTTCCCTAAGACTAAGCCACGGGAATACCCCCAGCAACACTGCCGGGAGAAACGTCTCCCATGGATTTGGCTAGAAATACAGTTGTCTTTAACAAATTAACACTGAATAAATCCTGACTTATTAGAGCCTATGAGAATGACATTCTCAATGATAAGTTATCACTACAATCTCCAAACATCTGCGATCCTGCAGGGAGGAGCTGTGACAGTGCAGGCCACAGGCCACATGTCGAGAATGCTTCCCAGACTGCCTGTTACAGAATAAAAGAAATGAATCCCCCCCCCCAAGAATGTCTTCCCTCACATTTAGCCAGTTGTTCCTTTGTGTGCATCTCTGTGCTAAAATGGCCATTCTTCCCCACAGCCTGAAGTCATATGCTAAAATAAATGAGACTCACATGAAGTCAGAACCATGCAGATGCGAGGAAACCACCACAAATGAAATGGGCTGGAGAGTGTGGCCAGGAGGATGGTACTTCCCAGGAAGCAATTACTTCATCTCTGCCCATGAAGCAGGCAGCTGTTATTGTCCCCCAGGCCCACGCCAGCCACTCAAAGTAGGTTCTAACCAAACTACCTCCAACAATCAATATAAATACACCACACAATTGGCTTCTGAAAGGACACCTTGTAACCAACAAGAAACTGTTAGCACAACTTTGACAAACTGTACAACTAAAAATCTTGGAAAGGGATAAACACTGCCACATTTTGACTCAAATACTGCTACGTGGTAGCACCGCAATAATTCACTGAAACAAAAGAATGAATGAGGAATACGTTTATATAGGAATCAGAGGAAGCATGACTAATCATTTAAAGAAATAGGTCAAGAAACTGCTAGGTTCAAATGCTACCGTGTGACATTGTCAGGGCCTTAGGCAAATTCACTTTTCTTGGTCCTGTTTCTAGGTTCATCAAAAACCAACTTTGGACTAGGGAATCTGTTGCTTCCCAAAGCCTTCCTTCTGTGATTCCAGCCCAGATTTTAGGACTGCTCTCCCACTTGGTATATGAAAGCACTTTCCATGTATAACAGCAAGAGTGCATTTCTGTGTTGAATGCGGTTTGGGACCTACTCTATGAGGCAGAATATCATCATGTAACTTTAAACGTGACGACAAGGTGCACTCTAGATAAGGATAACACATAAGATGTGGCCATACACCTGTGCATGCCTGGCAGGGAGATGGGGAAGTCTCATTTAATGAAGCCGGGGTGCCTGTTGCACCTGAACATCCTCAGTCCACCTCAAGTACACAACGTCCTTCTGACATCAAACCACAGGTATCACATACTTTTCCATACTTTCCACCCAAGATTAAAATATGCAGAGCACCGTGATAAAGACGCCTCCATTCCCAGCATGTGGGCTCTCATTCCGTAGAATTACATACTTTCAGTGCAAAATGATGACCAGGTTCCAGCGGCAAGCAAGACTGGGCTCAGTGGGGACAGCAGGCCCTGCAGGAGCCACCACTCCTGTCGCCACAGTCTGATGCAGCTGCAGAGAAGCTGTGGCTGAGGCCATTCACTTTGTGAGAGAACCGCACAGGAGGGAAAAGGTAGGGAAGGTCGGGAAGACGGCAATGTCATGCTTCTGAGCCCAAGCCAAGCCATCGCATCCCCTGTGACTTGCATGTATACTCCCAGATGACCTGAAGTAACTGAAGAATCACAAAAGAAGTGCAAATGCCCTGTCCCACCTTAACTGATGACATTCTACCACAAAAGAAGTGAAAATGACCGGTCCTTGCCTTAAGCGATTATATTATCTTGTGAAATTCCTTTTCCTGCCTCATCCTGGCTCAAAAAGCTCCCACACTGAGCACCTTGTGACTCCCACTCCTGCCCACCAGAGAACAACCCCCCTTTGACTGTAATTTTCCTTTACCTTCCCAAAGCCTATAAAACGCCCCCACCCTTATCTCCCTTCGCTGACTCTCTTTTTCAGACTCAGCCCGCCTGCACCCAGGTGATTAAAAAGCTTTATTGTTCACACAAAGCCTGTTTGGTGGTCTCTTCACACGGACGCGCATGACAGGCAGGTGCAGAGCCAGGGAAGGACCTGTGATGAGAACAGAAAGGAATGCGTCTCCCTGTACACACACTCGGATTTTATGACAATGTGCGCAGGGGGCTGAACTGGATGCCTGAGAACATTCCTCCAAGTTCTTTTGCTGATTTTCTAAATATTGGTGTAAAATCTGAACTCAGACAAAATTTTTTTAAATCGCTTCAATCAACGTCTTTGTCTAGTGCTACATGATCATCTAGAAAACCAACTTCTCTTCTAAGGCTCACATCCTCCTATAAAGTCCCAGGGATTTTACAAGGGAATGCACCTCTCATTCGCATCAAGAACACACACAACTACTGTTAAAGAAATGATTAAATTGCTTACATAATTTTTTAAACACCCAGATTTGAAATACAACAGAGACAACTTTTTGATAGCTCTGCTTTCCAACTGCAAACTGCGAGTGGAGAAAATAACCTACCATGATTTCTAACCAGTCAACAACCTGTCTTCCCTGGCTGCAGTAGGAGCAATCTTTCTGAGCTCAGGAGGAAAAAGAACCCAGCTGGTTAGCGGACAGATAATCATCAGTTCTCAGCGGGCTTCCCCGGTCCCAAATCCCCATGTGATACATGGAAGTAAACAGCTATCATTGACCAACCATCTGAATGCTTATCTCACCTCGCCATCTGATTCTCCTGCCATGCAAATTTAAAATTAATAAGCCTGCTATTAGAGAACAGAGTTGGTGCTACATCTGTTTTCCTAAAATTATGGATAATTACCAGCCCACAATGGCTTCTAATCAGATTTGAGTAGTCCCTTAGACAGGAAGCTAAAGTGCCTCAGCCCTAAACTGAGAAGAAAACAGAAACTGGAATGCTCTAGGTTTGATTTTTTCCCCCTTGTTCTAAAGTTGCTGTTCACGAATCTCCTTCTACTGTCTTGTTTATAAAATTTATGAGAAACAGGGAAAATCAAAGACATGATAGAAATGGCCACGTTTTCTAGGTACAAACTTTGTGAACATTATTTTTAGGTGCTGGGCTTTTTCTCCACAAATTGTGAGCCTGGAGTACATTTTCTCCCTCGTGGTTACACATTCAGAGTCAGGGAAAGTGGCTTTAGGAGTAAAGAGGGGAGTGCAGTGAGAAGTGACCGGACACTGAGAAGGACAGACAGGGACTCTACCTCGGTGGCCTACAGCATTCCTGGGCCTCCGCCTTTACTTTTCTATCTGTACAAGGGATCCAAAGGCCCGTGATTCTAGGCCACGACAGCTCTTCATACACACATACACTAACATCACACGCCTGTGTGAAAAGCTGTGACACTTGGCTGATTTCCTGCAGAAGTTATCTTGTATCATTTCTACTCAAGTACTCCACCTCCTTCCAGACAAGTATCTGAGGATCATGGGCTATCCCACAGCCATGTGTGTAACCTCTGCTGCTTACGATCCCTGTTCACATAGCGTTTTCCAAAAGCATTTGGTGTAAAGTGACAGAAGAAAGAAGAATAAGGTTCTTTCAGCCCATTCATTCATTCATTCAACAAATATTGACTATCTATGTGCCAGGCACTGGTGATATAACAGCGAACATATATTTTTGTAGGTAGCGACAGACAACCAAAAATATGTTAAAGAGTGATCAAGACTGTAGAGGAAAATACACCAGGAAACAGGAAAGAAGAATACCCCTAGCCACCCTACACTGGGGTGACGCTAGTGTTACAAAATGGAAACAGCGGCCGGGCGCAGTGGCTCACACCTGTAATGTCAGCTCTTTGGGAGACTGAGGCAGGCAGATCACCTGAGTTCAGGAGTTCAAGATCAGCCTGACCAACACGACGAAACCTTGTCTCCACTAAAAACATAAAAATTAGCTGGACGTGGTGGCACACGCCTGTAATCTCAGTTACTCAGGAAGCTGAGGCACAAGAATCACTTGAACCTGGGAGGCAGAGGTTGGAGTGAGCCGAGATCGTGCCACTGCACTCCAGCCTGGGTGACAGAGTAAGACTCTGTCTCAAAAAATGTAAAAAAAAAAAAAAAAAAAAAAAGTAAACAGAGAATAAGATACCAAAAGAAAGAACATGAAGGATTAATTGTAACAAAAGCCTTTGTAAGCTGATACTTTCCTTCCTGGATCCTTGTCCCTTACAAATGGAAAAAAAGGGCAGGCAGGGGGTAGCATCAAAATGATGTTTTAAGATGGCTTCGGGTTTCAGATGTCTGACAGCCATACTCATGTACTTCAAGGAAAAAGCTCTAGCTCTATAAGCAGTCTGGGCAATGGTTTAATGATCCTGTAAGATCAGTAACATATTCTCTCATTTTTCATAGATGAGGAAACTGAGGCATAGAAAGGCTAAGTAAATTGTCCATGGTCACAGGTGATTTAGAAACTTTTCTTCAAACTTTCAAAAGTTAACTACTGCCACTATTACACATGGGTTTTTGTTTGTTTGTTTTTGTCTGTTTTGAGACAAGGTCTTGCTCTGACCAGGCTGGAGTGCAGTGGCGTGATGATGGTTCACTGCAGCCTCGACTTCCCAGGCTCAAGTGATTCTCGCACCTCAGCCTCTCCAGTAGCTGGGATTACAGGCATGAGCCACCACACCTGGCTAATTTTTTAATTTTTATTTTTTGTAGGGATGGGCTTTCACCATGTTGCCCAGACTGGTTCCAAACTCTGGGCTCAAGAGATCCTCCCAGGTCGGCCTCCCATAGTGCTGGGATTACAGGTGTAAGCCACTGTGCACAGCCCTACAAATGTGACTTGTACAAAGTCAGAGCAGTGAGCAGGAAGAGAACAGAGACTTCAGCGAGTCTCCTGGCTGTGGCAACGCCATATCCCTCCTCCATACCGTAATGTGTCTACACCCACCAAGCTCCTAGACGTTGAAGGCAGGCCAGCTCAGAGACGACACAGCAGTCAAGAAAGAGAAGATGCAGACATGCGTCTTGATTTCGGCTCGAGCGTGCCTCTCTGCCCTGCAGCTGCACAGGCAGAAACCAGGGGCCGTGAGTCTCAGGCAGTGTGTTTGGTTCCTGGCTGGTAATTTTTTGGGAGACCATCCCATACAATTAGTGTTACACTTCTCAAAAAGGAAGTGTGAGTTTTATAGAAAAATCGATTCCATTTGGGAGAAAGGTCTAATAAAACCACAAAAGGATAACACATTCATACAACAACAAATTCAATTCATCTGTCACAAACTGAAATCCCAAAGCCCTCGGCACACAGCTGCTTTTCTGAGCTGAAATTCAACTCCAGTTGAGAAACAGGTCAACTTTTCTAAAGAGATTTCTTTTTCACATGCCTTCAATAAAAATTCCTTTCCCTCACTTGTCATTTTCCAGATTTAATGGCTCTATTGGTCTTTCTCTCATTTAGGCCGTGAACACTGACTGCATGTCTCATACGGCCAGGACTCCAAGGGAGGCACCCTAGGGAACACAGATGACCGCAGCACAGCGACAACCTCAAGGAGCACACACGGGGAAGGCAAGATGATACAATCGAAGACTTCACACAGAAAAGAACTTGGCATCCATACCCCATCCCATTTCTAGAAAACAACGATGCTGACTTAGGAACATTTACCGAACAGCCTGCAGTGTGGAGGCAGCACGAGGGGGTTCCATGCGGGGAAGAGCCCCTTCAGAAGGCGGCGTGCAAGCAACGTGGAGGCAGGAGACGTCTCCACGCACAAGGGCCAGCCTGGGAGCCTGCAGAAATGGCCATGCATCTGGGAAGAGGGAGAGAGGACAAGATACTTAAATGCTCCAAAATGAATAGAAGCCTCCCAAGAACCTCCCCCGAAATGGGGCAGGGATTTACGAAAGACCAAACCGAGCATGCGCAGTTACCTGAACATAGCGCCACGAGAGCGAGCTATCAAGGAAGAAACAGGGTCACTAGAAGCCTGAGCCTCTGCTCCCAGCTCTGCAACTCATTCACCCGATGACCTTGGTGAAGGCTCTTAGCTTCTGTGAGCCACAAGAGAATCACAGGAAAACAGAAGATATGAAAGTGCTCTACCTTTTTCACAGAACTGCTGAGGGAATAAAATCAGATAACGGATTTTAAAATTCTCTGTGAATTACAAAGCAAAATGCAACCGTATGAAATCATTCTTAACATTAATAACAGCACTGTAAAATTAAGAGAAGAGTTAAGACCACAGCATTTTCCATCCCCCGACTCCCGAGACAAATAGTGAGTCCAGCTGACGTATTTGGGCAACCCCAGTATCTAGGCTTTGAGAGTCTCAAACAGCTCATGAACTCTGACAGTATCACTCCAGCCCAGTGCTCATTAAGTTCTCCAAGACCGCCAACTGACCTAAAAAACTACAGCTTTTTCAGCTGGACTTGAAGCCCTCCAAGCTCACAGCACAGCTCAACAATGAAGAAGAGGTTTTCTGCCACTAGACTCAAAAGCTGGCTTTCGTAGATTCCCATAGAAAGAACATTCAACGCCAGGCATGGCGGCGCATGCCTGTAATCCCAGCAATTTGGGAAGCCGAGGCAGGAAGATCACCTGAGGTCAGAAGTTCAAGAACAGCCTGGCCAATATGGCAAAGCCCCATCTGTACTAAAAATACAAAAATTAGCCGGGCATGCTGGCAGGCACCTGTAATTCCAGCTACTCAGGAGGCTGAGGCAGGAAAATCCCTTGAACTCAGGAGGTCGAGGTTGCAGTCAGCTGAGATCACGCCACTGCACTCCAGCCTGGGTGACAAGAGCGAAAGTCCATCTCAAAGAAAAAAAAAAAAAAAGAAAGAGCATTCTTTTTTGCTGATGTTAAATTTCCTGTGCTTAACACAGAGAAATCATACCACACTGAAATCCTGAAAAACATATCATAAAAAGCATTTAGTGACTAAAGACATTCAATATAACCTGTAACAGTGAGTTCCCCTCCTCTTTCCAGCCAGCTCCACTAACGCTGTGACCCTTAACACAATGCTTTCACTAACACAGAGGAAAATTAATAGGACCACTTACCCCTCTCAGCTGACAGCTAAACCACTGTTTCTCCCTGGGCTCACTAAAGATGACCTTTACCCAAAACCAGGCTGCAACGACCCTGTAGATGTTGACTAACAATTTCAAAATTCCCATATTCTTTGTCCACTCCTAAGGAAGATGAACTGAAGCCAGGTGTCTCCAAGTCAGAACTAACAGAGGCCTTAAACATCAGATGGCCCATTCCCTTCTTTGACAACCGGGGGATCTAAAGCTGAGCTTATGGAAGAAAACAGCCTGTTTAGTAACAAAGCGAAAACCAAACCCTAGTCACCCAACCTCTGGTCCAGAACTCCTGTGACATTCCAGCACCCATACAGGATGAGTCTCCCTAACCAGAAACTCTGAAATCTACAACTTTTGAGTGCCGACGTGACGCTCAACGAAATGTTCATTGGAACAGCTCAGACTCTGGATTTTTGAATTCAGGAGGCTCAACCAGCAAGTATAATACAAATATTCAAAAATCCAAAAATGTAAAGAAATCTGAGACACTTCTGGTTCCAAGCAGTTTGGACGAGGGATATTCAACGTGCATTTTTTTTTCCTCTAATGAAGGAAATTAAAAACGAGGCCCAAGCAAAGTCATTCAATCCATACTAAAGTCATTCAATAGTTTAATTAGTACCCATTTAAAGTTAAGTTCTACCCACAGATATTTAAAAGGATGAATACATACATGCCTATAATTCCAGAACTTTGGAAGGCCGAGGTGGGAGGATCACCTGATGTCAGGAGTCCAAGACCAGCCCGGCCAGCATGGTGAAACTCCATTCCTACTATAAATGCAAAAATTAGCCAGGCGTGGTGGCACACACCTGTTATCCCAGCTACTCGGGAGGCTGAGGCACGAGAATCGCTTGAACCTGGGGGAAGCACGTTGCAGTGAGCCGAGATCACATCACTGTACTCCAGCCTGGACCACAGAGCAAGACTCTGTCTCAAAAAAAAAAAAAAAAAAAAAAAAGGAAAAAGAAAAAAGAAAATTTAAATTGTGTTTTCACATGGAGCCCATGTTCCCAGAACACAAACCCTGCTCTGTGCTCCAAGAGCACACAGGGTGCCCCTTTATCTTAATGTTCACCATATTCCATGGCAGCCATTGGCACGTGTCTGTCCATCGCACTAGACTTCCTGTGCATGAGGCAGGGATCATATATTATTACCTTTCTGTCCCCAGTGTCTGGCCTAGAAGACACTCAGTAAATGATTCCTGAATTAAGTCAGTTACTAACATATGTTAAACTTGTATTAACAAAATTGATTTAATAAGTTTGCCAATGCAGCGTTCATACCACACAGCTTAAATCTCAACCTGTGGATTTATCTTGTGTTCTGCTAGATTATCACCTATTAACATTCAGGAGGCACCTGGTATGTGCTAAGCATTACTAATTGCTGGAGACCTAGCAGTGACAAAACAACATTCCTTGTTCAAAGACAAGTTCTAGTATAAAGAGGAATAGAAGGAACAGGCTAGATTGATGAGAGAGCTAAGAAAAGGACAGGCTGCCATGGGAAGCACCTGGTCTTGTCTGGATGGTACACAGTTAACAAAGTCTGAGTGCTTCATATAGCATAAGATCATCTCCTCCAAAGAAGCGAATGAAGCTTTGATTCCCCAGTACCAGAAGTCACCATAAAGGTGTGCACAGCCACATGCTTAGTGTAGGAAGTGAAACCAAACGAACAAACAAAGCTCCAACTTCCAGAGGCAATGGTCCAATTATGAAATCCTCTGGCTACGTTCAATTGAAATTCAAGGTATTCAAGAGGCCAATATTTAAGGGATAAATTAACCCAACCACTTAAAACTAAAGTAGTCAAGGGGTAAAGGTATAGTACCTTTTACAAATTTATTAGCTCTTAATATTTACATTTAAATATGACGACGATGGTGTAATAACTTTACTAACTAGTTATTATGTGTTAGGCACGAAACTAAGCACTTTACACACACATTTGCACGATCCTGTGAGATGATAATGACCCCTTGTCATCCCATTTCATAGATGAAAGTCAGGTTTATATAAGCTTAAAAACTTACCCCAAATGACACAACTACTTAGCAAAACCCAGGCAGCCTGACTCCATAGGCCTTGTTTAAAGAAGTAATATTTATAAACTGTCCAGCACAGCGGTGGTACAAACAAGAGTTCAATAAATGCCTAAAGGGTACTTCATACCCAAAATCGTTTCCTGCCAATCAAACTAGACTTACTCTGGTTCTGCATAACCAACTGTCAAATTATTGTTCCATGAAGAAAAGGTGGAATGGGTAGAGATCAGAATAGAGTGAATAACTGCTAAATATACTTCATGACAGGATGTGGCATTTAGGCTGTTTCCACATTTGTTTGGGTAACAATTTTTTTTTTCACAGTTCTAAAGCACAAGAGCCATTCTAAGCTGGTGAAAGCATAAGGCATGTCTATGATCCAGGCCTCCAATTCACTGTGGATCAGTGCATCTCAACCTTTACGGTATATCAGAACCAGCTGGGGGTTTTTAACAGCACTAGAGCTGCCCAGGCTCCATTCCTACAGATTCTATTTCAACTGGTCGGGAGTAAGCAAGCATGCTTTCTTCACAGCCATCCAGATGCAGCTACGTTTGCAAACCACTGTCCAAGATGCTCTCACACTTCCACTCAGTTCAACACACACTCACTGAGATTCTAAGCACTATGAATCGGGCTAAGTTAACAAGTCAGGCTCCACTCCCTAATAATATTGCCAAAGAAACCAACATCAGAGATTTATTCCAGTCCAAACCAAACAAATTGCCGGGTGAAAAAAATGCCCTGGCATCGTTTGCCATACAGAACAGCTTGCTGTATCTTCCCGGTCAGTAGCCTAGAGACTGACTCTGAGCCATGAGAATTCAGAGTCAGAGAAAAATGCCAGTCTGAGGCATCTGCCATACTTCTATCACACCCCCAAAAGCGCCCAGCTACATTTCACATCCACTGTCCTAACAGGGGTCGAAACAGGAAAGAGCAGTGCAATACAGAAAACAGAGCCTGCTGGGCATCAAAAGGCTGGAGAATTCCGGTCCTAGCCCTGCTATCAATCGGTCTGGTCACTTCTCTCTGGTCCTGGTGTGGCCAACAGTTACGCGAGAGTGTGAGGCATAAAAACACAGATGTCAGGCAAGCTCCAGCATCCAAAATACATCGAAATTAAAAAGCATTAAGGTGATATCAAGGAATGTATGCCATCAACCAGAAAAGTAACGGAAATATTCCTTTTCCCATTCTTAAGAAATCAAAAGTGGAAGCAGAAAATTGAGCAATCAGCCTACCAAGTTGACTGGGGCAACAGAATACACTCACGGATTCTGTTCACAACAGCGGGGGTGACAGACCAAAAGGAGAACGGCAGAGCGTCCCTCTCTCCTCTGTCCACCCATACCACCAGGACGTGAGTGCGTCCACATGCAGCTCCCAGTCTCCTGTTCCACTGACACCAGCGTCCACTCACCGCAAGCCTACTAAGTGCCACATGTGCTAGGATGCTCCTTCATCTCATTACCATAGACGTCCCTGCTGGAGGTGAGTATGTGACAGACGAAAATCACGGAGGCCTAGGGAGGTTGAGACCCGCATTCCCACTGCGGTGAGGGTGTGCTTGAGAGGGACCCCACGGCTGGGCCCTCCATGCCGCTCTCCTCAGTAATCACTCCCAGACCAGAGCAGCGAGGGAGAATTTTCTTCCTCTCACTATTTTCAGCCCCTTGGTTGACCCACCGTTCCCCAGAAAGCTATCGAGTTCTGGCAGCTCTGAGGCCACAAAGCCATAAAGGCACGGGACACACAGCCCATCTGTCTCTAATGGGTCTTTTACTTGTCATGCTGGTCATGTCAAAGAGCAGAGGGGTTAAGAAAGACTTGGCAAGTTACCACGAAATGACCCCTCCACTCCTTCCTGGGGGAAGGCTGACTAGTGAGCAGTCAGGCCGGCTTTCTTCCCCCACTCCCTGCATTCCTGTCACCAAGGAGCCACAGACAATCCCACCAAATAGAGGCAGGAGACAGCCGCCTCCTTCCTACAGCTGGAGGGGGGAAGGGTCCTCTCGGTCCTTTATAACTGCATGAAAAGCAAACTGTGAGCTGTACTGACCCGGGCCTCACCCATGTTGCAGTCACGTACAACACAGGTGCCCAGTGCTATCATCAGGCAGAACTACGAATGTGCTTTCCATCATTTTCATACAATGATTCCAGAACCGTTATCCACACAGCTCCACTTCTCACACATACGACGTACTTCACGGATTACACAGCATGTTCACCATGTCCCTCATCTGCTCCTCCCAGTATCCTTGTGTGATCCCTTGAGTATGTTTTCTCATCTCCATTTCTTAAGAAATGGAGTTTCTGAGGTTATGAAATCAAAACTTTCCCAAGAACATCCAGCTAGTGTTAGAACCAGGATATGAGGGCTTCTGATTCTAGAACCGGTATTTGTGCCACTATTCCACATGGGCCCCTCCAGGGATTTCTGGGTGATCTGAAAATGCAGACAGCAAATCCGTCTCTCTACAGTCCTGGGGTTCCCTATAGACAAGAAGTCAAACTTCTAACAGAAAGCTTATACTTATTTGGAAGGCTACCTGGGATATTTCTTTTAAGTTAGTTTGTTCATGTTTTGGAAAGATTGTTCCAATGACAATGCGGGGCATGAAGTGTAGAAAGGATTCCATGATGAGGCAGAGAAACAATTCGGTGGCTCTTACAATGGTTCAAATGAGGCATGAGGTGCAACCAGAAAGGACAGAGGGAAAATGCATTGGAAAGAAATGCAAAATGAAGTCCACTCAGACCCAGGATGGAAAAAAGGGGAGTAAACATGATGGTGGTTTCTAGGTTGAAAGACTGATGAACAAGGATGTCATTAACTACTGCAGAGTGGTATCTGGGGCCTGGGTGCACCAGTTTGTTTAACCATTCACCTGCTGAGCAGTCTCCAGGTTGTTTCCAGTTTCTAGCCTTTATAAATAATGCTGCTATGAACAGATACATATAGGCTTTTGTGTGAACATAAGTCTTCATTTCTCTGGGATAACTGCCCATGAATGTGAGTGCTGCATCCTATGGCAATTGCACATTGAGTTTAAGAAACTGTCAAGCTGTTTTCCAGAATGTCTGTACCGTCTTCCATTCCCACCAGCCAAGTGTGAGTGATCCCGTTTCCCTGCGTCCTCACCAGCATTGGTCTTGTTACTACTTTTTATTTTAGGCATTCTGATAGGTGTATAGTGACGTGGCTTTAGTGTGCATTTTTCTGATGGCTCATGATGTTGCACATCTTTTCATGTGCTTATATGTTATCTGAAATGTCTCTTCAGGTCTTTTATTCATTTTCAAACTAGATGATTCGGTTTCACTGCTGAATTTTGATAGTTCTTTATATATTATAGATATGAGTCCTTTATCAGACATGTGGTTCGCGAATAGTTTCTCCCAGTCTCTAGCTCCTCTTTTCATCTTTATTTTGCATTTTACATTTTAGTCCATGATCCATTTTGAGTTAATTTTTGTACTAGGTATGAGGTTTAGAGCAGAGTTCAGTTTTTTTTCCTATGAATAATCAGGTAGCCAGTAACTTTTTTTAAGAGACAAGGTCTCACTCTGTCACCCAGGCTGGAATGCAATGACAAGATCAGAACTCACTGCAGCCTTGACTCCTGGGCTCAAGTTATCCTCCCGCCTCAGCCTCCTGGAGTAGCTGGCACCACAGGCAGGTGCCACCATGACCAGTTAATTTTTTTAGTTTTTGTAGAGACAGGGTCTTGTGCCATGTTACCCAGACTGGTCTGGAACTCCTAGGCTCAAGTCATCATCCCACTTATATGGGGCCAGGCAGTGGCACGTGCCTGTAATCACAGCACTTTGGGAGGATGAAGCAGGAGAATCACTTGAATCCAGGAATCCCAGACCAGCCTGAGAAACAGAGGGAGGCCCTGTCTCTGCAAAAAATTTTAAACATTAGCTGGGCATGGTGTCGTACACCTGTGGTCCCAGCTACTTGGGAGGCTGAGGTGGGAGGATCTCTCGAGCCTATGAGGCTGAGGCTGCAGTGAGCCATGATCACACCACTACACTCCAGCCTGGGAGAAAGTGAGACCCTGTCTCAAAAAAAAAAAAAAAAAAAAAAAAAGAAAAAGAAAAGCTAGAGCCTCACCCATATTAAAGACAGGTATTGTCTTTTTGATAATTTAATTACAGTTATATAATGGACATGTAAAATATCCAGTTTGAAAGTTTGAAAAATACATAACTTTAAGTATTCTTACCTTAAAATTCTGATTCCTACCTAAGATATCGCATACAGTTTACATAAGTATCACAATGCCGGGACAACAACTAAAAATGTGTACGAGGGAGAAAACTGAGCATGTATGCCTATTAATTAAGGTATATTTCCCCCTTATTACATAAAAAGGTCATCACGGCAAATCCCTGTGACTGTATCTAAAGCAAGTCTACAGTTTTACTTCTCTGTATTATAAAATGCAAGGCTAAAATTCAAATACTAAACATTTCCTGAAGCCAAGCGTAGTTTACTTAAAATAAATGCCTAGGGTCTATATAAAAAATATGAAAAAGCTAGCTACTTCATAGCCATTCCAATCTAAGTTCAGTTTTTTCTTTTTTAATTGACACATAATTGTGTACTGTACATATGTATGTAGTACACATGGTGATGTTATAATACATGTATTGTAGGTGATCAGCATAATTAGCATATCCACCATCTCAAACATTTATCATTTCTTTGTGTTGGTAACGTTCAATACCCTTCCTCCAGTTATCTGGAACTATATATATAAATATATATATATTTTTTGAGACAAAGTCTTCCTCTGTTGCCCAGGCTACAGGGCAGTGGTGTGATCTCAGCTCACTGCAACATCTGCTTCCCAGGTTCAAGCTATTCTCCTGCCTCGGCCTCCCTGGTAGCTGGGATTACACAGGCACTCACCACTATGCCCGGCTAATTTTTGTATTTTAGTAGAGACGGGGTTTCACCACGTTGGCCAGGCTAGTCTCAAAATCCTGACCTCAGGTGATCCACCCACCGCAGCCTCCCAAAGTGCTAGGATTACAGGCATGAGACACCACTCCCAGTCTGAAACTATATATTCCTGTTAACTATAGTCATCCTATGTTATAGAACACTAGAACTTATTCCTATCCAGCTATAATTTTGTATCCTTTAACAAATTTCTCCCTATCTCCCTCTTCCCACACCCTTCTCACCCTCTAGGATCCTCTGTCTACTTTCAACTTCCATGAGATCCACTCTTTTTTGCCTTCCACATAAGAGAACATGTGCTGTGTAACTATCTGTCTCTGGCTTATTTCATAATATCTTCCAGTTCCATCCACATTGCTGAGAATAACAGGACTTCATCCTGTGTTATGGCTGAATAGTACGCTACTGTGTATAAAGACCACATTTTCTCTATCCATCATCTGCTGTTGGACACCGACGCTGATTCCATATCTTGGCTATGGTGAACAGTGCTGTAGGAAACGGAGGTGTGGATGCCCCTCTGACAATGATTTCCTTTTCTTTGGGTATCTACACTGTAGTGGGACTGCTGGATCACACTGTAATTTCATTTGCAGTTTTCTGAGGAACCTCCATACTGTTTGCCATAGTGGGTGCCTTAGCTTACTCTTACTCTTTCTCTTTTTTCTCTTCGAGACAGAGTCTCACTGTTGCCCAGGCTGGAGTATAGTGGTGTAATCTCGGCTTGCTCACTGTAGCATCTGCCTCCCGGGTTCCAGTGGTTCTCATGCCTCAGCCTCCTGAGTAGCTGGGATTACGGGCACCCGCCACTGCACCTGGCATATTTTTGTATTTTTTAGTAGAGATGGGGTTTCACCACGTTGGCCAGGCTGGTCTTGAACTCCTGGCCTCAAGTGACCCACCCACCTCAGCCGCCCAACAGTGCTGGGATTACAGGTGTGATCCACCGCTCCCAGCTAATTTTTATGTTTTTAGTAGATACGGGGTTTCACCATGTTGGCCAGGCTGGTTTCAAACTCCTGACCTCAGGTGATCTGCCCGCCTCGGCCTCCCAAAGTGCTGGGATGTCAGCGTGTGCCGCACGCCCAGCCAGCTCCTCTAGTTTACACCCCCCTACAGTGTGTAAGAGCTTCCTTGTCTCCATATCCTCGCCAGCACTTGTTATTTTTTGTCTTTTTGGTAATACTCATCCTGACAGGTGAGATGATACCTCACTGTGGTTTTGATTTGCATTTCTCTGATTAAAAGTGATACTAAGCATTTTTCTCACATATTTTTTGGCCATTTGTATGTCTTCTTTAAAGAAATGTCTGTTCTGTTGGGTGTGGTGACACAAACCTGTAAGCCCAGCACTCAGAACGCTAAGGCAGGAGGGCAGCTTGAGCCTAGACCAGCCTAGGCAGCATAGCGAAATCCTAGCTCAAAAAAAAAAAAAAAAAAAAAAAAAAGAAGAAGAAGAAGAAAAAAGAAATAGCTTTGTCTGTTCAGCTTTTTGACCTCCAAAAATTAAGAGCCCATTTTGGAATCTGACAACCTGCCTGATTCAGAGACAATCTGTGTTTGGTTCTACTCTGCTACTTCCTATGTGACTTTGGGAAGTTCCCTTAGCCACTTTGAGCTCAACTTCCTCAACATTAACCAGGAATAAGTGCCACCTGCCTCTGCTGGTTAACGCTGAGGACTGAAAGGAGAACCTCCACAACGCCACTTGACAATGCCGCCTGGCGGAAGCCCCTCAATGAGGGGCTGGTAGGATCATCTGAAGCTAAGTACAACTTTCTTTTCCACTTTCCCAGGCTCATTCTGCATACGATTAGCAAGGAATAGCGAATAAAGGAAACCAAAATACTTGCTTAATTTTTTATAAGAAATTTTTAAAAAGTGGGGGTGGTAGAAAAATAGGAGGGAGACGAGGGGAAGAAAAAGCAGCCGGTCACAAGTTCTAGTCCAGGGCTCATCCCCGGCCTCCTCACTCAGGCAATCACTAGTCCCCACCTCCTGGGGAGGGGTACTTTCTCGGCGGGCTTCACCCACGTGGAAGGCACTGCCACAGGTGTTCAGAAACCAGGAGCACCTTGAAATGGGCAATGTGCTTTGGGTAGGAGACCTACAATTTCCCCAAAGAAACCACGGCACAAAAGTGACCCACATAGGAGGTAACCAACGGCTGTAAATACTTGGTGGCAAAAACTGATGCGATACTTTCTGTACAGGAGACACACACCCAAATAAAACTTGCCAAAATAGCAGAGAAAAAAATACAGCAGACATCCAGTGCCATTCTGTTACAGAAATATTTATATCCCAAAGCCAAGGACCTCTCTGGAACACTGCCTTTATTTCCATGTTTCATGGAAGATGTTTGAGTGCACTCACGCGTGTCTCAACAAACTTCCACTCCCTGCTCTAAACTCTGTGGCTCCTCAGCAAAACCCAAAAACAAGTATCCGTTTTCCTTCCAAATGGGAAATTTCCTGACCTAGCAAAACCAGCATCAAATCCACTTATTATGAGAAAGCTGATTACAGGCGAAGCCCCCTAGTCCCAGGATGACTCCTCTACTGCAGGAGCGGGAAGGATGGCCATAGCACTGGCCTTCCAGACCACATCTCCAGGCAGTTCGAAACCATTGCTGCTCAGGTGAGCCATGATAAAAATCGAAACCAAGTATCTCTGAAAAGTGTACATGTCAAGAACCAGACCTCGGACCGGACTCAGCAGAAATGGATGTTGCAAGGTTTGTTCAGAGACCTCCTTTCCATGCCCCCTTTCCCTGGGACTCCCAAAGTGCTGGGATTACAGGTGTGAGCCACCACACCCGGCCTGGTTTCTCTTCTTCTAAGGGCACTAATCCTGTCAGACCAGGGCCCAAGCTCATGACCTCATCTAACCCTAATCACCTCCCAAAGGTCCTACCCCCTAATACCATCACACAGGCAGTTAGAGCTCCAGTACAAGAATCTGGGGGAGACATAAACATTCAGTTTATAACAATGTCTTTTCAATCCTGTTGAAAAAAACAACCAAATGAGTAGGCGACAAAGTACCTTATATGTAAACAAGTCAAGACTTTTCATATTTCTGCTAACACATTTAGGTCAATTTAAAATGTCTGATAACAAGAGTCAGAAGCAGAGATAAATGAAAGTTAGTTACTCTGCATTTTAGGCCCACATTGAGCTGTCTTCCAATGACATTGTGGCACAAAGAACACTGCTTTCTATTCCTGGTTTTGCCACCAAAAAAGCTGGAACATATCCCTGTATTTCCGTTTATCTCTAAAATCACTTGGTTGACTTAGCAGACCTCCAAGGTCCCTTCCATTCACAAATTCCACAAATAACTTCCTACCAACAGAGGCTAAACAAATAAACTACACTGACGAAGGGGAAAGGTAACACTAGCAAACAATGAGATACACACAAGGTAAGACGTATAGAGAACTGGATCAACCACAAACTGGTGGACGATGAGCCGGCGGTGCATAAAAACACATTCCCTAACGATGGACAGAGAGGCAATGGCGCCGAGGTAGTATTGTTGAAGATTTCCTCTTTTAAATCTTCAAGATAAATGGTCCCATTGTTTATATTCATTCTGATTCAATGTGAATGTGAAAACTTCCTCCAGGGGACACAGACATCTAAAATCTTCCCAATGTATCCAATTTGTCACTTGATATTTTTACTGACAAGAAAAATGAGGGACTGAATATACAAACAGACCATGCCTGATCATATGTAGAAAGACAGAACTCAGATCACAACCTGTAGCTGCCCACCCAGGAAACCAATCCCCTATCTACAGTCAACAGCCAGGAGGCCAGCCAGGCTAGCACATCAGACAGAAAGCCAGACTGCTCTCTCTCCACAACCCAGAAACTAAACCACAACTCTGTCCCAGGGGACCAGGACTTGACTCAAAACTGACAGCCACCTCAATTTTGGCCCAGTGTTTCCAGTTAGGATCATTCAGAGAAAGCCAAATATGCCCCTACCCAATCACATAGGACACCCCACCTCTGCACAGCCGCCTCCGGCCCCCACAACAGCCTCCACTGGGAGCTATTCTTTCCATCCTGAAGCTTCCCCACTCCTCATCCGCCACTCACTTGCATGTCAGTCTCTGCCACACGCAAGTGACGGTGCCGACTCTCTTGCCACAGCAGCTCTGAGAAAGTCGCCTCTGCCTGTCTCATGTGGGCGGCTTTCCTTCATTTTCCCCAAAGAATAAGTCTTAAATGAGGGGCTTCTCTATATGGTCAAGCTATACAATTCAGAAGCCCAGCATGGCAGATTCCAAGCCTGGAAAGACCATACACCCCTCAGGTCCTCTTTCCACAAAACACAGCTTCCTGGAGTTCTTCAGTCACTCCCACCAACCAGGGAAGGAACCACGAGTTATGGAAAGATCAAGGGCCTTGAAGTCAAACTTCTGAGTTCATCCAGTACTTCATCTTTCAACTTAAGAAATTACATGGCCTTGGCCAGGCGTGGTGGCTCGCATCTGTAATCCCAGCACTTGGGGAGGCTGAGTTGGGTGGATCACCCAAAGTTGGGAGTTCAAGGCCAGCGTAACCAACATGGAAAAACCCCATCCCCACTAAAAATACAAAATCAGCCTGGTGTGGTAGCTCATGTCTGTCATCCCAGCTACTCGGGAGACTGAGGCAGGAGAATCACCTGAACCTGGGAAGCAGAGGTTGTGGTGAGCCGAGATCGCACCATTGCACTCCAGCCTGGGCAAGAAGAGCAAAACTATCTCAAAAACAAAACGAAACAAAACAAATGATGTGACCTTGAACAATTTTCTTAACTTCTCTAAGCCTCTATCTTCATCTTCAATAACATAATTTTACCTCCAAGATTGCATTAAATGGAATCCCACATGTAAACCAGCTGACATATATCAGGGGCCCAACAGCTGTGCGCTGCTACTGCCGCCCCACTTTACCCCAAGGGACAAGCGCAAGATGTCCAGAAAAAGCCTGTTGATCCCTACACCTCAGCATCCTGTGTTCACACAAGGCGCAGTGACATCCAGACTTACCGGGGTCACCCAAATACAAGACATGGTTTGATTTTTCAACTTAGGTACACATGGCTTCTAACGTTCACCATATATGATCCATAATTTAGAAGAGATTTTCCTACACTACCCCGTGGTTCTATTTTAGCAGACTTAGATGTGCCATAATAGCTCACTCTCTTAAGCCCTCTTCAGTGTCAAAAACAAAACTTTAATCTGTAACACAGTTATCAGCAGTGAAAGTGGAAAAGGTACCTACGAGTCAAAATGACCCTCTGCCCCACCCCGCCGCACCCTACAAAAAGCTGTTCAGGAGGATTTGGGCTGCCTATGAGAATGCTGTCTGTATTCCCAGGGACAGACAAACGCCTACCCTGGTTAGAAGCTGCGCTGCTCAGCCTCCGGGCTAGAAAGCTCCCCACGCCCTCTACCCAAGAAGAGAAGCAAATGGGGTGGCCAGGCTCCAGGATGTGGACTGTTTAGTGTGGTTTCTGCGGTCCAGGTCACCGCCATGGGTGAAGCTCTTCCTTCCTTCTTTTCCACCCAAGTGGCCAAGGTCCTACGGCTGCTGTAGGGCCTCTTCCCTATGACTCAGCCTAGGCATTCCCCTTCCCCTTCCTTCTGTTTTTTTGAGACGAAGTCTCGCTCTGTCACCCAAGCTGGAGTGCAGTGGCATATTCTTAGCTCACTGCCACCTCTGCATCCCGGGTTCAGGCAGTTCTCTTGCCTCAGCCTCCCAAGTACCTGGGATTACAGGCACCCGCCAAAACGCCCAGCTAATTTTCATATTTTCAGTAGAGACATAGTTTCAACTTGTTGGTCAGGCTGCTCTCGAACTCCCGACCTCAGGTGATCCACCTGTCTCGGCCTCCCAAAGTGCTGGGATTACAGGCATGAGCCACTGCATCTGGCCGAGTCAGCTCAGCCATCCTGACTTTTTGTTCTGGTAAAATTACTCTCTTCTACATCTACCTTCCAAGTAGCTAAATCAGAGATCTAGCCCTTGGAGCAGGCTTGAAGAATCCCTGTTTTTGGTCCTCAAGAGGTCCTACCAGGGTCTGGGACAATTCCAAGACTTGTGTTCTTAAAGAGGAAAGAAACCTCACATACACGGCTCTCGCAGAGCTCAGGCAGAGCTCAGGCAGAGCTCAGGCAAGGCTTGGGAGGCGGCCCTACGGTTTGGGTGTGCCATCTATGATAACAGATAAGAGATCTGAAGCCAGCTGTCTGGGTTCAAACCTCAATTCCAACAGCACCGGCTGTGTGATGTTAGACGACGTCCCCAGCCTCTCTGTGGTTCAGTTTCCTCACTGTAAAAGGGCCACAATAATAGAGCTGCTCTAAAAATTAAGTCAATTCGTGCATATAAGGTATTCAGAATAATGCTTGGTACATGGGGGACTTCAATAGACACGTACTGAACAAAGTAACCTAGCAATTACTAAATATACTCATGCAGGCCAGGCGCGGTGGCTCATGCCTGTTATTCCAAAACTTTGGGAGGCTGAGGCGAGAGGGTCACTTGAGCCCAGGAGTTTGAGACTAGCATGGGCAACAGAGCAATAATCCATCTCTAAAACTGTGTGTAACATACATGTATATATACACTCAAATGTTCACAGTGTATTTATAGTATACAAAATAGCTGGAAAACAGACTTAACTATTCACACTGGTTACTTCTAGAGAAGGGGGAATGCAAATTTCAGCTTTTTACCCCACACATATATTCTTGTATCATCTGAAATATTTAAGCAAATTGTATGTATAAATTTGCCCCGAAACACATAGCAGAACAATGTAGTTTTCACTCAAAAATCTTCAAATCATGATGGAATTGTCCTGTGAAAGTAAAGTTAGAGAGGTGAAAAGTCTCTCTCCAGCCTAAAAGCTCGTTCATATGACCTATATTACACAAACCAATGCAGACACCCCAATCCTTTCCCCACTGTCATAAGAATTTTTCAGTGAACTGCATTCCCCTTTACAAACTAGATGATAGTTCGAGTTACCAGGCAAGAACGTGGATCCAGTTCTGCTTTTTCAAAGGCCAGTGTTCCTCACATAATAGCAATGCATTCTTCAACCGGTCAACTGCCCCCAACACCTGAGCTCTCTGTTGTACACAACTTAACGAGGTCTGGGAGAAAACAGGTGCAAATTTCATTTAGTAACAACACATCCCGCCTGATTCCTCTGCTGGGCTAGTTCTCAAGTCATCTTTTTCTAAGCTTTCATTCGGCTCTACCACACGTACCTAGGCTGGGTAAAACACTTGACCAGGTTTTTTTTTTTCCGAGACAGAGTTTCACTCGGTCGCCCACGCTGGAGTGCAGTGACGTCATCTCGGCTCAGAAGCCAGCACCCGGATCCATGCAGCCCCCTCCGCGGCAGACGCGGGGAGCCGGGGAGCAGTGGGGACCGGCCCCTACCGGCAGGGCGACCGGGAACCCCGCGCGGGCCCACGTGGTATCGTAGCAGGGGCGAAGCCCCCGATGCCACCCGAGGCCGAGACAAAGCCCAGGCGCAAGGACCCCGGATCCCGACCTCGGACCCTGCGGAGCCCAGTTCTGAGCCGCCACGCCCGGGGCAGAGACCGCCGCCCGGTCCAGAGACCTCGTTACCCGTTTTCACCTCAGACCGCCGCCTCCGAGTGCTCGCTCCTAGCCGCGGCGCCTGCGCCGACTGGAGCGCAGCTGAACAGCCGACAGAGCCGTGGCAGCCTCAACAATGGAGTGCCGGGGCGGGGCCGCTGCCGCGGGTTCAGCCCGTGTTCCACGCTCAGGATCCGGCTCGGATCAAGGAGCTGCAGCTGGCGCGAGGCTGCGGCCGGAACACACACTACGCTGGGGAACAGGGCCCCGCCTGCCGCCCGCCGCACCGCCTCCAGCGGAGCCTGGCGCCCAGGGCCCGCCCCCCGGCCAATGCGGAGCGAGCCGCGCGGAGAGGGCGGGGCCTACGGGAACAAATGGAGGCTGGGCGGGGCGGCGCTGGGATTGGGCGTACAGGGTTCCGCGGGAGGACCGGACCCAAGAGCTGGCTGGATCCTGGACTCCTAGAAGACCCAGCTCAACGTCCTCCTGCAGTCTGCTCTACAGGACGCGTTCATCTCAAGCCCAGAACTCAGGCTTTTAGGGCAGAGAGCGAGAGACAGGCTTGCTTTACAAAAAGTGAAACTGAGGTCCAAGGAATAGGATTGCCTGCTGCCCAAAGTCACGTAGTCCCATTCACTCGTTCCATTGTCATTCAGCAAACATTTGGAAGCACGTATGGTGGGCATTAGGAGTGAAGAAGGGCCGGGCGCGGTGGCTCGCGCCTGTAATCCCAGTACTTTGTGGGGCCGAGGCAGGTGGATCACTTGAGGCCAGGAGTTCGAAACCAGCCTGGCCAACAAGATGAAACCCCTTCTCTGCTAAAAATACAAAAACTTAGTCGATCGTGGTGGCGCATACTTGTGGTCCCAGCTACTGGGACCTGTGTAAAACAGGACCTGCACCCTGAAGGCACTCACTCAGGGATGCTGCTGGGATGGGTGGATGCACAGTTAAGGTCTTCATAGTGGCTGTGGCTGACCCTATCCCCATCGCTCTTCCCACACACACCTGAACACTCATCACTCCCACGCTCGCACCCACCACTGAAAGCCTGGCCCCTAATCTGATTTGCCTAACAAGCTCCCCAGATGAACAACACATGCTTCCCTACCTCTCCCCTGCTAGGGCCCCACCGTGTTCTGGGATGTACTCAGGGATCAGGAGAACAAAACCTCAGGGAGTGAAAGGACATTCCAGGGTGCAGGCCTCTGCATCCCCCTCCATGCCCTCACTCCTGCCTGACACACCCTCACCCCTGTACCTGGCCAGCTCCTACCAACCCTTAAATTCTCACCAAGTTCTGTGGTGGCAGCCACACCCTAAAGTGGCTGACCCCCCAATAACCTATGCCCTTGTATAGTCTTCCTGACCTTGGGTACGAGCAAAACCGGTGACTGGCTTCTAACCCATAGAGCCTGGCAAAAGCAATCGGATGTCACTGTCACAGTGCGTCATCTTCTCACACTTGAGAGAAATGTTCCGCCTGCAGGCGCTGCCGAAGGGAGATAATGTGCTGAGAAAAGACCTTTAGAGGGGCCCGGTAGGCAAGGAAGCAAAAAGCTGGGCCTTTGTCAACTGGGTCCCAGGAAATGGATTCTGCCCTGGTGGAGCCTCAGATGAGGATGCAGCCCAGCTGCTTAGCGTGAGATCCCAAGCACAGGACCCACTAAAATATGCTCAACTCCTAGTTTGCCAAAATTGGCTTAAAAGTGTGTGTTGTTTTAAGCTTCTAAGTTTTTAGTTATTGCCTGTGAAAGTGTTAAAATATGAGACAATAACTTAGGTCCCTTCCCCATCACACACATTCTTCTTTCTGGCATTCATCACAATTATAGTTATTGATTGAAAATCTCCCTCTTGACTGGGTGCAGTGGCTCAGGAGTTCCAGACCAGCCTGGCCAACATGGTGAAACCCCATCTCTACTAAAAATACAAAAATTAGCTAGACGTGGTGGTGCAATCCTGTAATCTCAGCTACTCTGAAGGCTGAAGCAGGAGAATTGCTTGAATCCAGAAGGCAGAGGTTGCAGCGAGCCGAGATGACACCATTGCACTCCAGCCTGAGTGACAAGAACAAAACTCTCTCTCAAAAAAAAAAAAAAATTGTCTCTTGCCACTAGCATGAAGGTCCCATGAGAAGAAAAATGGAAACTCTTGCTCATAACAGCGCCCCAAATGCCCAGCACGGTGTAGTTCTAGGGCAGTGGGTCGATGGTGGACGCTGCTGGTTGGAGGACCCAGCTGGCCCTCCCAGCTGCCTTCTCCCTGGTCAGGTTCCATTATAGAGAACAGAATAGTTTCTTGCCTTTCTGGAGTCCCTCTTAGTGGGGATTGGCCAAGTGACATTGTCCTGCCCCAGGACACATAAGTGGAAGTTGGCTGAAAGGTTTCTAGCCATGGTGTGCTGGGGCGATTTGAACCAGGACATGAGAGCTGACCATCCATTGTTCGAGAATTCTGCAAGTTGGTTGTTCAACACATTCAATACTTCAAAATATCAAATAATATAAACTCGCAAATGAAAAAATGCATTAGACCAGATGCAGTGGCCCACATCTAACACATTGGAAGCCTGAGGCAGGAAGATCACTTGAGCTCAGGAGTTCAAGACCAGCTTAGGCAAAAAAGGAAGACCCTGTCTCCACAAAAAATTTTAAAATTAGCTACGCATGGTGGTGTGTGCATGCAATCCTAGCCACTCAGGAGGCTGAGGTGGGAGGATCGCTTGAGCCATCTGTTCAAGGCTCCAATGAGCTATGATAGTGCCACTGCACTCCAGCCTGGGTGACAGAGCCAGACACTATCTCAGAAATAAACATATTTCATATATCAATAAATTTATAATAGATGTATATTTATATATACATTTATGTATTACAATTATATATTTAGACGTAAATATATATTTCTTGTTTTATTTATTCATTTATTTTGAGACGGATTTTAACCCTTGTCACCCAGGCTGGAGTGCAATGATGCAATCTGGGCTCACCACAACCTCCACCTTCCGGGTTCAAGTGATTTTCCTGCCTCAGTCTCCTGAGTAGCTGGGATTACAGGCACACACCACCATGCCTGGGTAATTTTTGTATCTTTAGTAGAGATGGGGTTTCTCCATGTTGGTCAGGCTAGTCTCGAACTCCTGACCTCAAGTGATCTGCCCACCTCGGCCTCCCAAATTGCTGAGATTACAGGTGTAAGCCACTGTGCCCAGCCTATATGATATATTTATATATTATAATTATGTATATTAATTTTATATAATTATATATAAATATAAATATAAAAACTTTCCTTGCCTTCTCTTGTTTCTACCTACAGTCAGTCCCATAACTTCAAATACTATCTACATGTAATACTTTTAAATGTATATTTTTATATATATATATATATATATATATTTTTTTTTTTCTTTTTTGAGACGGAGTCTCGCCCTGTAGCCAGGCTGGAGTTCAATGACGCAGTCTCAGATCACTGCAACCTCTAACTCCCGGGTTCAAGCGATTCTCCTGCCTCAGCTTCCCAAGTAGCTGGGCTTATAGGCTTCCACCACCACGTCCAACTAATTTTTGTATTTTTAGTAGAGACAGGGTTTTGCCATGTTGGCTAGGTGGGTTTCGAACTCCTGACTTTAATTTATCTCCCACCTCGGCCTCACAAAGTGCTGGGAATACAGGCACGAACCACCTTGGCCAAAATATTTTTCTGTTTCCAAGCACTTTACAGGAGAGGAAAGCGGAGAATAAATCATCTGACACTCTACTGTAAAAAAAAAATCTTTGTGCCTCTCTTCTTTTCATCTTTCCTAAGTGTACATATTACCAAAATGTCTTTAGGTTGAGGTCCCCCTGTGAAAACTTTACAGGGTGCTGTGTTCTCAGCCACCCTCCTGTCTTTTCCTAGTCCTGGAATTTTAGAACTGTCTGGGGATGACCCAGGATACCCACAGTGGCCATGTCTATTGGAGGGTCTAGTGACTATCAGCCCCGGGGTCATCTCATCGCCAAGGACAGCCTGAGGTAGGGGGTAGAGTCTCTCAGGGGAGTAGCTGGATGCTCTTGGCCTTAGAGGAATCTCCTGGTATAATTTCATCTAAAATGGTGACCCCTTAGGGTTATTAAAATTTTAGGACATTAAAATTAATGGACAATACAACGTAATGTCATTAAAGCTAGGTCATTAAAACTGTTCCTCCAGCCAGAGTTTTTATTCCTCGGAGACACATTGATGGTCTGCCAGTGGGATGCTGATATTGGGAGGAAAAGGCAGAAATGATTTCTGCTCTCTAGATTGTCTCAGACTTGTGAAGAGAGAAAAACTGTCCCAAAGGACAAGGAAAACCCACAACAGAGAGGATGTGCAACAACCTGAACATGAAAATGCACTGAAGGCACACAGGAGGACAAAGAGCAGTGCCAGTGCCTCCTAGGTGGTCACTGAGTACTTTACTGAACAGGATGGGTGTCCCGAGGGATAGAATGGCCTGCCGTGACACTTACAAAGGTCTGTGTTGGAGTCAGCACTGCCTCTCCCTGAATTTGTTACCTTGAAAAGGCTTGTCCGCTTATTTGAGTTTCAGTTTTTCATTGACTGTAAGATACATGTTACCTGTACAGCTTGAAAGATAAACATACTATTTCCAAAGAGGCAAAGTAAAATGATGTATTTTATTTGCTAAAAATTCGTATTTATTTCTTCCCCGGAGTGAGTGTAGTAAGTTTTAAAGGTCTGTTCTTTTCAAGGGTGATTTCAAATGGAATTGTAGGACTTAGCTTTGTCAATGCTACCGGTGAAATAAAAGTGTGATAGATAAATTGATGATTTACAAAGATTCACCAAAATGTCAGTTTCCCTCTTGTAGCATGGTGAAGAATTAATGACAGTGGACACATCTGTATCCTCTTCTCTGGATATCTGAGGGTTTTGTTTTGTTGTTGTTGTTGTTGTTTTTTTTTTTTGGAGACACTGTCTTGCTCTGTAGCCCAACTGGAGTGCAACGGCGCCATCTCTGCTTACTGCAACCTCCGCCTCCCAGGTTCAAGTGATTCTCCTGTGTCAGCCTCCCGATTAACTGGGATTATAGGCAGCCACCACCACACCCAGCTAATTTTTGTATTTTTAGTAAACACGGGGTATTAGGCCTGGCACAGTGGCTCAGGTCTGTAATCCCAGCACTTTGGGAGGCCAAGGTGGGCCGATCATGAGGTCAGGAGTTCCACAGCAGCCTGACCAACATGATGAAACCCTGTCTCTATTAAAAATACAAAAAAATTAGCTGAACCTGGTGGCAGGCACCTGTAATCCCAGCTACTCGGGAGGCTGAGGCAAGAGAATTGCTTGAACCCAGGAGGTGGAGGTTTCAGTGAGCCAAGATGTTGCCACTGCACCCCAGCCCAAGCGACAATGTGAGACTCCGTCTCAAAAAACAAACAAACGAACAAACAACAAAATGACAGGGTTTTGATATGTTGGTCAGGCTGGTCTCAACCTCCGGACCGCAGGTGATCGCCCTCCTCAGCCTCCCAAGCTGCTGGGATTACAGGCGTGAGCCACCATGCCCTGCCCACTCTATTTTCTTTTTATTCCCTAAATTTTAATATGTTTGAGTTTGTCTGTTCCTTTATTACTGTTTTCTTACATAAAAGAAATTCTGCCTAATCCTTCGTAAAAAAAAAAAAATCTTCCTGTGACTTCTGAAAGTGTTCTGGTTTTATTTTTCATATTTGAATATATAATAAGTTGATTAGGGTTCATGGAAAGAGAAGAATGCAATGCATTTTCCCAAGTAGATGCCAGCCTGGTTTGTCTCATATTTTAAAACGCATGTGATTTCTTTTTCTCTTCTATAGTGCCTACTCTATCATTGATCAACTTTCCATATGAATGCTGGGTCATTAACACTTTTTTTTCCCTTTGATCTGCTTGCTCATCTCTCTGCTAATACTGTGCTGTCCTGAATATTTTCGTTTGAAAATCTTAGAAGTATGTTAGACAAGCCATCACTCTTTTTTTAGGTGACAAAAAATCATTAGACATTTGTCATTTTTACTACGTAAGAAAAAGTAGTTTTTCTTGCCTAAAAACAACCTGAGTTGGGAATTTATGTGATTTCATAGGAATAACATCTGGAAGTGGTGATATAAATGTCATTTTAAAAAACATGAGTCACATTTCCTCTTATTCTTTTCTACCTTGATATTGTGCAATGGAAATTTTTAAAATTGTGGCATTAGTATTACCAAATATCAATTATTGGTTTAATTGACTACTCAGTTAAATTTAGTGAGCCTACTCTGTCTTGGTGTAATCACATGGAATGGGCTCAATTCCTCAGTTAACAAGTGACAGCACGTGTAAAATATTGTCTACCAGGGAAACTCATTGAACACTTAGTGTTCAGACTGTGTTTTGGTGTCTGGTTCCCTAAGCACCACTGCAGTGACACAATATAATGGACCTTCAGCAGAAAAAGTTTTAGCAAATATATTGCATAAGCCATTTAGATGCAGTGAGTCATTCTTATTACTTGGGTTGGTGGAATCCCTTTCAAAATGTAAGTTACTAATACAAACAAAGATGAAACTTTGTGAGCAGGCGTTTTTAAGAATAAGTAGTCTCAGGACTGATAATATTAACTCCGTTATGCACATCAGGTAGGACTTTATTATGACAGATACTAGAAATGTACAAAGTGAAGTTAAAAGGTAACTCCTAGCAGCACATCTTACTTCCTGGATTCTCTAATAAGATGGGTGTTTCTACTTTGCTGTTGCCTTTTTGAATAGTTCAATTCTAGCATTAGTACTGCTGTGTGGGAGGGAGTATGTGTGAACAGAGTAAGAGTTGTGACAATCAAGTCACAGAATAAATGCTTGGAAATTTTAGAATCATGTAAACAGCTTATGGATTGACTATAGATTCCCAGTGCTGTCAGTCCCACCCATCCTTCTATCCACATGTGTGGGATGTTCTAGGACTCCGTGGCTTTTGAGGATGTGGCTGTGAACTTTACCCAGGAGGAATGGGCTTTGCTAGATTCTTCTCAGAAGATTCTCTGCAGAGAAGTGATGCAGGACACTTGCAGGAACCTGGTTTCTGTAGGTGAGAATGACAACACATTTCACTTAATTACAGAATTATTTCCCTATCATCAGTGCTATTTGTGATTTGGAATGTGGCAAGGGAATGATTTGGTGAAGAAATCAGGCATGGGCACTATGTACAATGAACATTAAATCTAGTAATGTTTCTATAGTTTGTAATAATTTGTGATAATTTTGTGGGTCTGTATTTTAGGAAGCAAATGGAAAGACCAGAATATTGAAGATCACTTTGAAAAATCTGGGAAAGAGATAAGATAATTTGCACTGAGAAGAGGAAATAAAGTCCTCTGAAGGAATCTTAGCTTGTCATGAACTTAAAAACAAGCGATCAAAACAAATAAGAGTCACTTGAAATTTATTTCTTTTTAGAAAAATTTCACCCAAAATGTAATGTACTTCAGCGTAGCAGTCAGTGTTTGGAAAACAGTTTACTTGAAAATAGTACTACAAAATTGTGTACATGAATGTTCCTAATTTGGTCATAGCCATGCAGGTGGTAGCTGTGTTTTCAGTAGTAACCCATTTACTTTCAAATAATTCAGTCATGGCAACAACAAAAAAAAGCATTTTCCTTGGTATTGGTAGCAGTGTAAGTCAAAGACCTATTAATAAGTAGAAAATTATTAAACCAAGCAATAATAATGTGCTTGTCATTTTTTTTTTTACAGAAATCATATGATACAGAGACTGTGTGAAAGCAAAGAAGGTAGTCAGTATGGACAGTTGTCAGCCAAATTCCAAAGCTTGATCTGAATGAGAGCATTTCTGCTGGATTAAAACAATGTGAATGAAGTATTTGTGGAAAAGTCTTTGTGCGTCATTCCCTCCTTAATAGGCACATCCTAGCTCACTCAGGATACAAACTATATGGAGAGAAGCAATATAAATGTGAACAGTGTGGGAAACTCTTCGTTTCTGCTCCAGGTGTTAGAAGACACATGATAATGCACAGTGGAAATCCAGTTATACATTTGCTATATGTGGGAAAGCTTTTTATGTTCTCAATTCAATTGAAAGACATCAGAGAACTCACACAGGAGAAAAACCCTATAAATGTAAACAATGTGGTAAAGCGTTCACTGTTTCCGGTTGTTGTCTAATAGATGAACGAACTCACACTAGAGAGAAACCCCACGAATGTAAGGAATGTAGAAAAACATTCAGATTTTCTTGTTCCTTTAAGACGCATGAAAGGACTCACACTGGAGAAAGACCCTATACATGTAGCAAATGTGATAAAGCCTTCAGCTGTTCCACTTCCCTTCGTGACCATGGAAGCATTCATACTGGAGAGAGACCCTATGAATGTAAACAACGTGGCAAAGCCTTTAGTCTTTTGAGTTCCCTTTGTAACCATGGAAGTACTCATACTGGAGAGAAAGCCTATGAATGTAAACCATGTGACCAAGCCTTCAGTCGCCTCAGTTCCCTTCACCTCCATGAAAGAATTCATACTGAAGAAAAACTCTATGAATGTCAGAGATGCAGTAAAGCCTACATTCGTTCCAGTCACCTTACTCGCCATGAAAGAAGTCATGATATAGAGGCTGGGTGTAGTGACTCAGCCTATAATCCCAGCACTTTGGGAGGCCAAGGAGTGTGTATTGCTTGAGCCCAGGAGTTTATAACCAGCTTGGATTAAAACAATGTGAAACAACCTGAGCATCATGGTGAAACCCTGTCTCTACAAAAAATAAAATAATGCCAGGCGCGGTGGCTCACGCCAGCTACTCGAGAGGCTGAGGCAGGAGAATGACGTAAACCCAGGAGGCGGAGCTTGCAGTGAGCCGAGATCGCACCAGTGCACTCCAGCCTGGGCGACACAGCGAGACTCTGTCTCAAAACAAATAAATAAATAAATAAATAAAAATAATTAGCTGGGCATGGTGGCACATTTCAGTGGTCTTAGTTCCTTTTCAAGGACATAAAAAGCAACAGAGGGTTGGGGGAAAGCCCTGTGCATGCGGATCACCAGGTCAGGAGATCGAGACCATCCTGGCCAACATGGTGAAACCTTGTCTCCACTAAAAATACAAAAAGTAGCTGGGTGTGGTAGCATATGGTTGTAATCCCAGCTACTCAGGAGGCTGAGGCAGGAGAATCACTTGAACCCAGGAGGCGGAGGTTTCAGTGAGCCGAGACTGTGCCACTGCACTCCAGCCTGGTGACAGAGTGAGACTCCATCTCTAAATAAATAAATCAATAAACAAACAAATAAATAAATAAAGCCCCTTGAATGTAAGAAATGTGGTAAGACATTTACTCTTTCCCATTCTCTCATAAACATGAAAAGGCTCACACTGCAGAGAAACCTTAAGAATGTAGGAAATGTGGTCAAGCCTTCAGATTTTCCTGTTTTTAAAGATTTGGGAGGACTCAGAGTGGAGAAAAGCCTTTTGAATTTAAATTTGTGGTGAGGCCTTCAGTTGTGTTAGTTCCATTTGAAGACATCAGCTCATTCCTGAGAAAAACCCTATGAATGTCCAGAATGTGGGAATGTTTCATTTCTCTCATCCCCACTCAAGGACATATGAAAATGCACACTGTAGCTGGCTGGACCTTGTAAATACAAGAACGTACACAGGATTAAAACTCTAATAGTTTAGAAACTGCAAGAATATTTTCATTTTTCATATTTACTTGAAAAGTCATGTGAAAACTCCCATGGGAAAGAAGCACTATAAGTGAAGCTTTTCTAATTTGGAAAGCCTGATGCAAATTAATTATCGTGCAGTGTTTGAAAAAAGTGTATGAAATGTTACACAAGTTACAAGTATATTGTTTTTATCAGTGACTCATTCTTAAAGATTCTTGAGTATGCATTTCACGTTGTTTTGCAGGGAAATCTTGAGGTGAGAGTTCTGTAGATGCTCTTTAAGCAGTAGTACTTGAGTTTCATAGATAATGATATTAAGTTTGTTGGTAGAATTTTTGTCTATTCATTTGATAATTTGCTGGATTCATGGTTGAAGTTTGATGTTTTTCTAATATGTAGGTAAGTTCAATTTTTTTATTTCATTATTATCTTTTTTTGAGATGGAGTCTCACTCTGTTGCCCAGGCTGGAGTGCAGTGGTGCAATCTCGGCTCACAGCAACCTCCACCTCCTAGGTTTAAGCGATTCTCCTGCCTCAGCCTCCTGAGTACTTAAGACTACAAGCGCCCGCCACTACAGCCAGCTAATTCTCTGTCTTTTTAGTAGAGACAGGGTTTCGCCATGTTAGCTAGGCTGGTCTTGAACTTCTGACCTCATGATTTGCCTGCCTCGGCCTCCTAATGTGCTGGGATTACAGACATGAGCCACTGTGCCCGGCCAGGTAAGTTTCATTTGTATGTATTGCCCTGTGATTAATGGACCAGTGAATAATGATTATGAATTGTTGAGATAGTCTTACTAGCCTCATTTGGTAAACTTCGATTATACCTTGTTCATTATACACATTCCACCTTTCTTTATTAAAGGTAAAATTACTCTTGATGTAAAGATGTTTATTTTTTGCTAATACTGAGTTGGTATTAATTCCTAAGTACATAAAGTTTATCATGGAGTATCATCTCGTGAGTTCTTTGCATCTGTTGCCCTTTATTCTTTATTATTTCTGTCTGTTATTTGGATCGTTCACTTTGAATGAAGGAGAGAGGACTGTCATAGGACGATACGTTGTAACCAATCTGAGGGAGGAAGCATTCAGTCTCTCAGTCACATATGATAGCGTTGGGCTTTTCATCGATGTCTTTGGTATTGTAGTAGATCGTATTACACCATTAAGGTATGATAGTTTATATATTGTATTTTAGAGTATTACAGTCTTACCAGTCAGTGTCACATGATTCAGTTCCCTACCAGCCAACAGACAAACCAATCACGTACTCCTGTAGGAACAAAGGAACATCCTCGGCCGGGCACAGTGACTCACGCCTGTAATCCCAGCACTTAGGGAGGTCGAGGCGGGCGGATCACGAGGTCAGGAGATTGAGACCATCCTGGCTAACACGGTGAAACCCCGTCTCTACTAAAACTACAAAAATCAGCCACGCATGGTGGTTGGCCCCTGTAGTTCCAGCTTCTAGGGAGGCTGAGGCAGGAGAATGGCATGAACATGGGAGATGGAGCTTGCAGTGAGCCGAGATCACACCACTGCACTCCAGCAAGGGTGATAGAGCGAGATTCTGTCTCAAAAAAAAGGAAAAAAAAAAAAGGAACATCCTCACTTTTTTAATGTGATACCACTCCCTGCTCCCAAGTTAATCCCTGTTTGGGCCTGTGGGAGCTTATGCCATCTTTGTGTATGTAATTAATAACTGATGTCTGGCTTATCTGTTTAGTAATAGATATGTGTTTAACGGTGCCAGTAAACGTAGGGTGCTCATTCCTTCCTCACCAGTGGGGTGCATGAGACGGTATTGAAACAATTGGCAACGCAACACGAATGGAATGGACCAGCCCTCATGCAGGACACCTGCTCAACTTGACCTACCTGCTGTCGGCTGATGGTTCCGTAACACATCAGCAGTCACCTGAGTCAGAACCATGAGCTGACGATGGGCCTTCCCTTTGTTCTGCACAGTGTTTTGTGGTCTTCAGGTGTTGTCATCTTCTCCCACACTAAGATGCTCTCATCTCCTAGACATGAATGTTTAATTGCACCCCAGCATGACATTTGACCTGTGCTTAACAGGCAGTTTTGAGGCCCTGGATTATTAATGCACAGAAGCACAGCACATAAGCCGACACTTCAGTCCTAATTAGCAAGAATCAGGCTGTATTTCTGTAGTCCCTGCATCTACTCTGGTCACCATCTCTGTATGCTGAGGGCAGCCATGTGAACATTATCAATTATTGTACACTCCAAGACAATAGTAATTATGTAGGCAGATGTAGTGGCCTTGTTTGTTTCTTGTGCTGCTGCTCCCCTTGCCGCTGTCCCCTACACCCTCCTGATGAGGTGTACATCCATGGTGCCTCATGGTTCAAGAGAGCTAGTAGATGGCTCACAAGAACACTCTGTCACTACTGTCTGTGCCTCTGTCACAACAAATATCCTGATCCTTCAGTTTTAAGGGTGCAGGGCCATTTTCCTCCCTTTCCTACTGGTAGTTCTCAAGATAACTGTATGATATGCTGGGAAGGCAATATCCTGATAATCAGGTGACATTAGTCAGAACAGCCCAGGCTCTGTTAGAGTCCCTGCTCGAAACAGAGTGGCCTTTAACGTTTGTGTCCAGCAAACCACATCGTGGGAGAAAACCCAAGGTGGGCTGCTTTCTGGGGTCCCTCAGTTGTAGTGCAAGTGAAGCATTTACAGTCAAAACTCCATCCATCTGCTCTGGGTAGCCTTCCTGATCTTGTGGTAGCGGTTCATATTGAATCCTAGGCTTCTGTTGTCTTTTGTTTGCTATTTGTAAGTAATAAATTCACTTTATGGAATTTATGTATGAATGTGTTTGGTCTCATTGTACTCAGAAAAGTTGGTAGCCATTACACAGTGAACCCGCTTCATAATTGGTGAAAACACCTATGGCCCCCCTTGTGCCACAGCAAGGAGGTTAATTCAGCCAAACATAAACTTCATGTTCGAAAAACCCTGTAGCACAATTATTACCATGTGGGAGGCCTTCAACAATGGTGATGCTGATTTGAAGAACTCTGAAGGAAGAAATTTACACAAATGGATTGGGTACACGGGAGTCCCTCCTAACTTAAAGCAAACCTTACTCCCCTCTGCCTAAAAAGAGTGGAGAGGGCAGGCACGGTGGCTCAGGCCTGTAATCCGAGCACTTTGGGAGGCCGAGGGGGCAGATCACAAGATCAGGGGTTCAAGACCAGCCTGACCAACATGGGGAAGCCACATCTCTACTAAAAATACAAAAATTAACCGGGCGTGGTGGTGGGCACCTGTAATCCTAGCTACTTGGGAGGCTGAGGCAGGAGAATTGCTTGAACCTGGGAGGTGGAGGTTGAAGTGAGTCAAGACCATGGCACTGCACTCCAGTCTGGGTGAGAGGGCAAGACTCTGTCTCAGGGAAAAAAAAAAAAGTGGATAAGAACTGAAGCAGGTTTAAAATTTCACCTAATTGGAAATGCAAAGTTTACAAAAATAATATTTAAAATAAAATGCTAAATGAGTGCTCATTGAATTTTATGCCTCCACAAAGTAGGTTGTGAATTAACTTCTACATCTGTTGAAAGCCACCAAAGTCGGGAAGCCTCCGTATCTGAAATTCACATATGGCTCAAATAAGCATTATACCTGGGGATACCCCAAAGTTTAATTATGGTATCCCCTGTGATATTATGAGGAATTACTGTATATAAAACAGGTTGTCTTCCTTTAACTCTGTAAATAATATTATCTTGCCTAAATTCTCCAAAACGCATCGCTCTGCAGTATCCTATAGTGGACATAGGTTTCCTGACCAATGAGCACTAAAAGTAATTGTGTGCGACTCACCTATGTTCTTATCAAAATGGAAATCCCCAAATACCACCAGTTAGAATAACATGACAGAATGTCAGGTTTTTGGAATATATAGGTTTTCTGTAAGGTTATTAGGTATTGATTCCATTTTTAAAGTAGATATCAATATTTTTAGATTACCTATTTCTCCTATGTTTTAGTATTAACAGATTGTGTCTTTTAATTCATCCAGTTGGTCTAACTTGCCAAGTTTGTGGGTTATGGAGATTGTAATATTCTTTATTATTTTATGATCCATGGGCTCTTTAATATAAAGACCTCTTTTAATTCTTCTATTATTAGGTTGGTGCCAAAGTAATTGTGGTTTTGGACCGTGAATTTTAAATTTTTATAACTAGGCTGCAGCACATCTTTATTAATCAAAATAGAACCCATTACAATGGACTGGGCACAGTGGCTTACGCCTGTAATCCCAGCACTTTGGGAGACTGAGTCGGGTGAATCAGGAGGTCAGGAGTTTGAGACCAGCCTGACCAACGTGGTGAAATCCCGTCTCTACTAAAATTACAAAAAGTAGCCTGTGTGGTGGCAAGTGCCTGTAATCCCAGCTACTCAAGAGGCTGAGGTAGGAGAATCTCTTGAACCCAGGAGGCAGAGGTTGCAGTGAGCCAAGATTGCACCTTTGCACTCTGGCCTGGGCGGCAGAGTGAGACTAGGTCTTAAAAAAAAAAAGAAGAAACCATTACATTGAATACATTTTTGCCAATGAGAAATAAACTTGTTTATTTCATGCTTTCAGGGTTCGATGAACTCTTGGAAAGCATTTTCTGCACCCTGCTGGTTGTGTAAGTGTTTTCCCTGCAAAAAGTTGTCAAGATGCTTAAAGAAGTGGTAGTTGGTTAGTGAGAGTTCAGGTGAATATGGCAGATGAGACAAAACTTCATAGCCCAGTTTATTCAACTTTTGAAGTCCTGGTTGTATGACATGTGGTCACGCGTTGTGGAGAACTGGGCCCTTCATGTTGACCAGTGCCAGCTCCAGGTGCTGCAGTTTTCCATGCATCTCATCGATCAACTTGGCATACTTCTCAGATGTAATGATTTCACCAGGATTCAAAAAGTGTAGTGGATCAGAAGACCGGCAGCTGACCACCAAACCGTGACCATGACCCTTTTTTGGTACAAGTTTGACTTTGGGAAGTGGTTTGGAGCTTCTTCTCAGTCCAACCTGTGAGCTGGCTGTTGTATAAAATCCACTTTTCTCGATTTTATACATGTCACAATCTGATCGAGAAATGGTTCATTGTTGTTTCATAGAATAAGAGAAGATGACACTTCAAAAGGATGATTTTTAAAATATTTGGTCAGCTCATGAGGCACCCACTTATCAAGATTTTTCAGCTTTCCAATTGGTTTCAAATGCTGGATGACCATAGAATGGTCGACATTCAGTTTTTCGCCAACTTCTCGTGTATCTGTAAGAGGATCGAATTCAGTGGTTGCTCTCAATTGGTCGTTATCAACTTCTGGCCCAGAGCCTGGAGCTGAGGCTGCCATGACCACCCTGTTCTCTACCTTCTGGGGTCCCCAGGAAGTTTCCAGGACTGAATGATCCCCACAAAATACAGTGTCCAGGATGGGAGGGCTGGAGGTCAACTACCCTCCCCCGCCACCATAACCAAGAGGCCCCCATAGAGGTTGGCCCCGAGATGTGGGTCCCTGTGGGATGCAGGCTCCCACGGATACTTCAGGAGATGAGCACGGGTCCTCCTGGCTGACAGGACCTGGTGGGCACTGGCTGTGTGTGGCCTCTATAGGTGGGTTGGACAGAACTGGGCCTAACCAGGGAGCCAGAGACTGATGTGTCTTCCAGATTTCCTATGAGATCCCCTATCTGGTCATAGATGATGGTGATTTCTCTGAATCCCTGTAAGGTGTTAGGCGCTCCATTCTTACCAAGTTTATTTTATTACCTGGTAGAACTTGGCTCATAAAGAAGAAAATGGTGAAGAGGAGGACAGGAATCCTCATGGCTGAAGAAAGAAGAAAGTTTGGCTTCATTTCCAGGAGGCAGAGAAAACTTCCGTCCATGGCTCTCTAGCACCAGTGGAATGTCTCTGTTTGGATAAGAAGAGCCTTTCTGTACCTCATTGGGGATATTCATAGATAGAGGTGTTCTATGCATGCACAATTGCTTTGATGGGAGGACTGATGTGGATGCACAGTTTTGGCCAGAAAACCTTGTTAAATGGGAACATAAGCTACAAACATTTTGGCAAAAGATGAAAGTTTATGAACAAACAACCATTTATATTGTTACAATAAATTAGACTGTGTTGAGAAACCAGTTGCTTTCGTTAATGACCAGACATTTTGTTAGTGAACACTTCCCAGACTTTTCTAGCCCTGCTAAGAATTAATCACCCCACTTGCTCCTGATCTGAAACCCCAAAGTGCTTTGTTGATGTTACAGTGCTTACTGCCTTGTATGTTAGATTAGTGAATGTATATTTGCCTCTTCCACTACTGTATGAGCTTCTTGCTTGCTAGGACAAGGCTATATTCCTCAGAGCAGAGGAGGGAGTTGAATCATGTGGCCATTTATTCTCAAATCCTCTTCACCAAGTGGAACAAAACAGAACAGCGAAAGACCACTGCACATGGAAGCAGGTGGTCTGGATTTGGGTTCTAGATCTCTAGATCTATTACTAACTGGAGGTATGGATATAGTCAGGAAAACTGTCTTCCTTAGGTGCTTCCTTAATAGCACCTATAAAGGTTGAGATCTGTTGGATCTAGATCAGGGGATTCTCAATCATTATTATGCATAAAATCAACTGGGACAGTTGCTTTGTAATACAGATGCTTAGTTCCATCTCATGATATTTTTACTGTTTTTTAAAATTGATCTAGTATTTTTCATTAAATAATGTAAACTTTCTTAGTCTACATCAAATAAAACTCCCACCGGCATACAAATACATTGAATGATATTAGCAGCAGAATATTTAAATAAAGTAACCATATACAACTATTAAGCCACTTTTTTTCATTACTTATTATTTCATGCTGTTTGTCATCATTGTCATCATAATCAGCATCATCCTACATTGCGGAATACCCATTACGAACCATATGGCATAAACATTTTTCCTACTCATAAGGAGCATATATTCTCTATATGCATATGAAATTAATGTCTGAACAAAGTGGCTTAAACAAGGCAGAAGTTTATTTCTTTCTCACTTAAATCTATAGTTACACCTATCACGGCTGGTACAGATGCTTGCCAAATTCATTAGGGACGCAGGCCCCATCCAGCTGTCTGCTCTGCTGTACTTTAGAAGAGGCTCCAGTTTGGCTGCTAAATGCCCACCTATCATTTTTTAATTCCAGGCACCAGGAAAGAAAATAGCCAAGAGAGAAAAACAAGGGAACATCTACCCCTCCTTTTAAATTTTTTAACCAACCCCCCTTTTTATTTTTTTAACCCAATTTGTTGAGCTATGATTACATTTAAAAAGCTGTACATGTTTAAGGTATGCATCTCAGTGAGTCTGGGGTAAGTATACATCATGAACACCACTACCCTTAAGATTAGAAACATATCCTTCACCTCCTAAAGTCCCCCCCCCCATTATTATTATTATTACTGGTAAGAAATTTTAGTAAGAACACAAAATCTACCCTTTTAGCAAATTTTAAGTATGCAATACAGTATTCTTAGCTCTAAGCACTATGCTGTAAATGAGACCTCCAGAACTTACTTCTATGGTATATCTGAAACTTTGTGCTCTAACCACATCTACCCATTTCCCCTGCACCAGGGCCCCTGGCAACCACCATTCTCCTCTCTGCTTTTGTGAGTTTGTCTATTTTAGATTTCAAATGCAAGTGAAATAATATAGTAATTGTCATTCTGTGGCTGGCCTATTTCATATAACATAATGCCCTTGAAGTCCACCCATGTTGTCACAAATGACATGATTTCATTATTATGTAACACTGAATAATATTCCAATGCATATATGTATTACCCATTTATCCTGATACTCTCCCTCCACCTGCCTCCCAACAGGCCCCAATATGTGTTGTTCCCCTCTCAGTATTCATATGTTCTCATTGTTCTGCTTCCACTTGTAAGTGAGAACATGCAGTGTTTGATTTTCTGTTCCCGGGTTAGTTTGCTGAGGATAATGGCTTCCAGCTCCATCTATGTCCCTGCAAAGGACATGATCTCATTCCCTTTTATGGCTGCATAGTATTTCATGGTGTATATGTACCACATTTTCTTTATCCAGTCTATCATTGATGGACCTTTGGGTTGATTTCATGTCTTTGCTATTGTGACTAGTGCTACAGTGAATATGTGTGTACATGTATCTTTATAACAGAATGATTTATATTCCTTTGGGTTTATACACAGTAATGAGATTGCTGGGTCAAGTGATATTTCTGGTTCTAGGTCTTTCAGGAATCACCATACTGTCTTCCACAATGGTTGAACTAATTTATATTCCACCAACAGTGTAAAAGTGTTCCTATATCTCAACAGCCTCATCAGCAGGTAGTTTTATTTAAAAATTTTTTGAGAAACCTTCATACTATTATCCAAAATGGCCATAGTAGTTTGTATTTCCACCACAAGTATACAAGGGTTATCTTTTGTCCACATCCTCACTAATACTTGCTATTCATCTTTTCGATAACAGCTATTCTAAGAGGTGTCAGGTGACATTTCATGGTGGTTTTTGTATGCATCCCCCTGACAATTAGAGATGGTAAGAATTTTGTCATATATTTGTTGGCCATTTGTATCTCTTCTTCTGGGAAACGTCTATTCAGATCTTCACCTATTTTTTAAAAATTTCACCTTTTATTTTAGATTCAGTGAATGCATGTGCAAGGTTTTACATTGACACATTGTGTGATGCTGAGGCTTGGAGTATGAATGATCTTGTAATCCAGGTAGAAAACATAGTATTTCATGGTGTATATGTTTTTCAGGTCTTGGTCCCCACCTTCCCTTCCCCTTCTTGTAGTCCCCAGTATCCGTTGTTGCCATCTTTACATCCATGTGTAATCAGCGCTTTGTTCTTACTTATAACTAAGAACGTATGGTATTTGGTTTTTTCTTCCTGCATTATTTTAGAATAATGGTCTCTAGCTGCATCCATGTTGGTGCAAAGGACATAATTTTTTAATGGTTGCATAGTATTCCATGGTGTACATATACTACATTTTCTCTATCCAATGATAGAGAAAATATTCATGTCTTTGCTATTGCAAATAATGCTATAATAAATATATGAGTGCACATGTCTTTATGGTAGAACAATTATTTTCTTTTGGATACAAGGGTCAGTCCCCATGGCTGCTGTCAAGGGCTAGCGTTGAGTGCCTGCAGCTTTTCCAGGCTCAGGGTGCAAGCTGTCAGTGGATCTATCATTCTGGGGTCTGCAGGATGGTGGCCGTCTTCTCAGAGCTCCACTAGGCAGTGCCCCAGTGGGGACTCTGTGGGGGCTCCTACCCCATATTCTCCCTCTGCACGGCTATAGTAGACATTTGCCATGAGGTCTCCACCCCAGCAGGCTTCTACTGGACATACAGGCTTTTCCATACATCTTTTGAAATCCAGGTGAAGGCTTCTGATATGGTTTGGCTCTGTGTCCCCCACAAATCTCACCTCAAATTGTACTCCCACAATTCCCACATGTTGTGAGGGTTCCCAGTGGGAAATAATTGAATCATGGGGGCAGTTTCTCCCATATCGTTCTCGTGGTAGTGAATAAGTCTTACGAGTTCTGATGGTTTGATGAGGCGAGACCAGTTTTTCTTGGCTCTCATTCTCTCACTTGCCTGCTGTGATGTAAGAAATTCCTTTCGCCTTCTGCCTCCCCCTAGCCACGTGGAACTGTAAGTCCAATGAAACTTCTTTCTTCTGTAAATTGCCCAGTCTCGGATATGTCTTTATCAGCAGCGCACTCCTGTACTTTGTGCAACTGCAGGTCTAATATCCCATGGAAATTGCCAAGGCTTATGGCTTGCACCCTCAAAGCAGTGATCCAAACTGTGTCTGGGGCCTTTTTAGCCATGGCTGGAGCTGGAGTGGTTGGGAGGTAGAATGCTGTGAGCACTGTCCTGCGCTTGCCCTGGGTGGTGCAGCCCTAGGCCCAGCCCACAAAACCAGTCTTCCCTTATAGGCCTCCAGACCTTTGAACGGAGGGTCTGCCACCAGCCAAGGTCTCTGAAATGTCTTTCAGGCTCTTTCTTCATTGTCTTCTATTAGCATCTGCTTTCCTTTTAGTTATGCAAATGTATTCAGCCTGCTTGAATTTCAGAGGATACCAATGGCCTTAAAAGTACCATATGCCCCCTAACACTTCCTGCCTTCATTTCTGCAATATATTTTATTTTTTTACATCATCATGAATATTGAAACTTTTTAGATCTATTCACTTTCCATTTGTTTTCAAATCCAGTTTACTTCCAAATAATTTTAGAATATAGAGTCTCCATAAGACTCCAGTTTGTCTGGTTTCTTGCTGTACCCCATGAATGCGAATGCTTTCTAGTACATATAATACACTCAAAAGTACTTATAAGGCCGGATGCGGTGGCCCACGCCTGTAATCTCAGCACTGTGGGAGGCCGCGGTGGGCGGATCACGAGGTCAGGAGATCGAGACCACCCCGGCTAACACGGGTGAAACTCCGTCTCTACTAAAAAAAATACCAAAAAATAGCCGGACGTGGTGTGGGGCGCCTGTAGTCCCAGCTACTCGGGAGGCTGAGGCAGGAGAATGGCATGAACCCCGGAGGCGGAGCTTGCAGAGAGCCGAGATCGCACCACTGCGCTCTAGCCTGGGCGACAGAGCAAGACTGCATCTCAAAAAAAATAAAATAAAATAAAAAAGTACTTATGAATGAAAAAAGGAATGAATCTTCCTATTTTTCCTTCAAAATAGCCTCAACTCTTTGGTTTCCAAGTTGATGTGGGGTTTTTAGTAGTTGTCTCAAAAATCCAATCAAATTGAACCGGGTGTGTCTCCAGAATGAAGTTTTGATGAGGTTCAGTATCTGTGCAATCAGGGCATGTCTCTTGGAATGTAGTGCTGATTAGGTTCATTAATTGTTTTTTCCTATATAAGGGGAAGCCAATCAGAGGATGCGTTTTCCCAGAGAAGGAACATCAGAAGAGTTTAAGACCTTGGGGGAAGAGAGTCTTGTTTCTTGCTTGTGGGACTTGCCTTGGAAGGTAGATAAGTTCACAGCATCCTCCAATTTTTTATTTTTGGTGAGTTCTCCGAGCACTGAGATGTGAACTGGTCTCATTCCCTTACAATGATACTGTTACCAGTAGAAGAGATACGAGTTACTGGCAGCATATCTGCATGGGTCCATAAGCAACTTCAGTCCTTGCCTCCTCAGAAGAAAGTATTCGACTGAGGGGCATACAGCGGAAAAAGAGGCTAAGTTTCAGAGCAGGAGTGGAAGTTTATTTAAAAAGGCTTTAGAACAGAAAGGAAAGGAAAATTCTCTTGGAAGAGACCCAAGTGGATGCCTGAAGGTCCAAGAGAGAAAAGAGAAGGGCCTTTAACCTTGATCCTGGGATGGGCTTGCCTCTTTCCCATGATTCTTCCTTTAGGGAGAGTTTCCGGCATGCACAGTGCTTTCCTTACCCTTTGGAATTGAGCATGCACGGTGCGTTTAGGGAGTTATGCTCATGTCCATCTGAAGTTTTCTTTCCTTTTCCAGTGGAGTGTGTCCCCAGAAGATTATGCTTTGCCATTTTTGTCTCTTAACATAAATGCCCAAGAAGTTGCTTCTTCCTGGGGTCTGCATTTAGTTAACATTTTTGATGTTAACAGGTGTAGACCACCAGGAAATGGCCTCTCTCTGGTGCTGCCTAATTGTCATTTTTAGAGGCAAAGTGATCATTAACAGACCATCACCTGACATTTCTAGTGGGTAGGGGAAGAGCCCTCTCCTGCCCTGCTCCTGTTCTTCTACCTGTAACAAGACAAGCCTTGAATATCATTAGACATGTGTCCCATCAAGGAAGCATCTCATTATTAAATTTTACTGTGTGACTTGTTACTTCACATTCTCATATTCTGTGTTCACTATTTGTGCGCCTTTTCCATTTTTGTTTTGACCATATCTCATTATTTTAACTGCCTTCTCCAAGATTCTAGATCTGCGTTGACCAATAGAGTAACTACTAGTCACATGTGGCTATAAACTGTAAATTAATTATAATTAAATAACTAAATGGCATATCCTTAGTAGTAATAGCCCAATTTGTGGCCAAAGTAGAAATTTTGTGACTACATATGTGTGGTAGTTACTGCATTGGACAATGTAGATACAGAGAATTTCTTTCATCACAGAAAATCATGTTGGGCATGTTGGCTGCCACTTATTTTTATTTTATTTTTATTTTTTATTTCTTTGAGACAGAGTTTTGCTCTTGTTGCCCAGGCTGGAGTGCAATGGCATGATCTCAGCTCAATGCAACCTCTGCCTCCCAGGTTCAAGCGATTCTCCTGCCTAAGCTTCCCTAGTAGCTGGGATTACAGGCATGTGCCACCACGCCCGCCAGTTTTTTTTTTTTTTTTCTATTTTTAGTAGAGACGGGGTTTCTCCATGTTGGTCAGGCTGGTCTCAAACTCCTGACCTCAGGTGATCCGCCTGCCTCCACCTCCCAAAGCGTTGGGATTACAGGTATGAGCCACTGCACGCGGCCTTATTTTTAAATTCTATTTGTGTGCTTTATAGTTAAATTATATTCTGCTTCTCTATATTCATTTCCTTTCACAGATTTTTCTCAGGCAATTTTTAAATTTCATTCATCTACCTTCTTCAGGAAAGGACTTAGATCATTTTTTAAAAGTAATCTACAGCAAATAATTTTTCCACGGATATTGTTTTAGCTTTATTGTGTTGGTACTTTTACATACTATATTCAGGTATTATTATTTTTCATAACTTACTTTAAAAATTGTGCCAAGTTTATTTAAAAGAGATTTCTCCCTTGATTTTCAGAGGTCAGATTGTGTCTTTCATTGTTGTTATTTTAGTTTAATTTTATTTTATTATATGTAAATATGTTGCATATTCCTTTTTAAAAAATGTGAGATTTTTTTCTCTCTCGTTACACAAACTTTGTATGCAGTGTTCATTATGCACTTTAAAAATAAATATTTTGTTTCAGGGCATGGTGCTTTCACACATGCAACCTTAGAATAATTTTAAATTCCATTCCACTTTCACCATTCCTGAACTGCTTTGAATATATTGGATGTTGGAAGCCATGAGAGGTTTTGACTTGCAATCCAGTCAAGAAAATAGGATTTTCCATTTATAGTGTAATCTGATATATATTCGTTTTGGTTTCATACTTTTAAAAAATCTATTCTCTTTTACTCTGTGGTGATCTTTGCTTTTCTATTTGTGCATTGCTAGAATGTCGGCTGCTGTTTCCCTAGCACCTGAGATGTTACTCAACACTGTATAGTGCTGGTGTTGAGAATTGAGAGAACCTACTAAATAATAGCACTTTTCAAGACCGCAGTTCTGAATTAAAAGGAAGGGAAAGGACAGGCAAAAGAATATAGACATCAGCTATTTTTACTGAAGATCTGTTGGAGAACATGGTTTTGGTGTCCAGGAACTTGAGACCTAATACTGCATTCCTAATACTTCACTAAGGTGTGCCTAAATAGCCCTGAAAGGGCTAGGAAGTCACAAGTCTGCCTCTTAGTTGTTATGAGTGTCCTTAAAATATTAAGGGAATATTGAGGATGCAGAATGGCTCCTTCCTCATGACTTTTTAAGAGATCTGGGCTGGGCGCTGTGGCTCACTCCTGTAATCCCAGCACTTTGAGAGGCTGAGGCGGGTGGATTACCTGAGGTCAGGAATTCCAGACCAGCCTGACCAAAATGGAGAAACCCCGTCTCGACAGAAAATACAAAATTATCCAAGCGAGGTGGCGCATGTCTGTCATCCCAGCTACTTGGAAGGCTGAGGCAGGAAAATAGCTTGAACCTGGGAGGTGGAGGTTGCAGTGAGCTGAGATTTCACCATTGCACTCCAGCCTGGGCAACAAAAGTGAAACTCTGTCAAAAAACAAAAAAGGAGAGAGAGAGAGAGAGAGAGAGAGAGAGAGAGAGAGAGAGATCTGGAGGGAGATACTAAGCTGTGCAGGCTCTTATCTTGAAGTCACCAAATACGTAAGTTGTTATTCCTGCTCTGGTGAGAAGTTTGTCAATACATTTTTTCCATGAATTAATGAAAATTTTAGACTCATAACATAAGTTTTAAAAAATTTCTCCTAAAGATTGCTTGTGTATGTATGTGTTTTGAAATATATTTAATCTCTATATCTTGAAATAGTTTTTATAGATTCCACACAAGAGTCCTTTAGGAAATAAGTATGCTTTAATTTTCTTATAATATTTGTCCTTTTTTGTCCCTGGCACAGTCTGTATATGACCATTGAAATTACTTTTAGTTCATGTTTGGGTTATAATCACACACAGATATTCTCTAAAGTCCAAATCTTATTTTGATATTCGAGGAAGAGTTTACATGGTAATAGTATTAAGGGTTACAGCTGGTTTCACTGAAGCTTTGTAGGCATTCTCTAATACCTTACTGTTTTGAAGGAATATCTGTTCTGCTTGAATTATAGACTACATAATACATGTACTGTCAGGTACATTCATGGAAGGGACAGGCAGATGGAGTCATATGTTACTGGAGTCTTGATGAACAGATGTAGGAAATAGTCCAAGGAATAAGAAAAAAGTTGATATTGAAAAGTGCTTGTTGAAGTCTGTAAATGTGCATTAAAATGTGGCAGTAAAAATAAACACAGTGAAGTTTGGGAACTGGGGTCTAAATCCTGGAGTCCCCAGAATCATAGAGAACCTTGGTTAGGGGAGTAATTTTGTAAAAAAGCAAGAAGAGGCAGTGACAAGGCAGACTATAATTAAAAGTATTGCTGTGTCATTTTCCAGTTTTGTAATTTTGTCATATTTGTCAAACTCTGTTGATCATTTATTAAACTGGTAAATAAACTATAATCAGCAGGGTTATTATAAGGGTTAAATAAGGAAATTTGTGTATATCTGTAAGCACAATGTCACAATTAATACAAAGCTACCCTTTTTATTTTTCCTGGATTTCACGTACAAATAGGTCAGTTAATTTTTTGTTTATGACACATAATTATCATTTGTACATAAAATATATTTAATTATTTTTATATTTTTAGCAGGGAAATAATATATGCATGTTTTCCCCCATCTCAAACACATGCGTTCATATAAACATATCCATCTATATACCTACATATCTATGTATGAATATACACATGAACATCAGTATTTCTCAGCAAATATGTATCATGATAATCAGAGATATTGCAACTAACAAAGACTAATATAAACCATGATTGCAAGAATTTTAGATACCACCTTAGTAAAATATCAGATTGAGCTGCTAAATTTCTCTCAGCCCTAAGGCATTTTGTATTTTCTGAGCATCCTAGAGGATTGTGACTGTATACACAGGACAAAAACACCATGACGCAGGGTACTGCTGCGAATTTCTGATGCGGGGGATTTTAAGGGCTAGATCAGCAGGATGGGAGTGTTGACCCTCCAAGTGAAATAAATTCCTGAGTTGATTATCCCCATCCTAAAACAGATTTTGTGTGTGTGTATGTGTGTGTGTGTGTGTGTGTGTGTGTGTGTGTGTGTGATATAGAGTCTTGCTCTGTTGCCCTGGCTGGAGTGCAGTGTTAGGATCTCGGCTCACTGTAATTGCCTCCTGGGTTCAAGCAATTCTCCTGCTTCAGCCTCCTGAGTAGCTGGGATTACAGGCAAACACCACCATGCCCAGCTAATTTGTGTATTTTTAGTAGAAATGGAGTTTCACCATTTTGGCCAGGCTGGTCTCGAACTCCTGACCTCAGGTGATCCACCTGCCTTGGCCTCCCAAAGTGCTGGGATTACAGGCGAGAGCAACCGCGCTTGTCCCTAAAACAGATTCTTACTTGATTGATTTCTGAGTTCCAAAGGGAAATACAAAAGTCAAAATTGAGAGAAAGTAAAAGTGGAGTAAGGTTTCAGAAGGCTGTGATTGGTGTTGGAGAAACATTGCTAGGGCATAAAGCTGGGATAATAAAATCTGAGAAATCCCACAGTGTTTATCTACAGGTGGAAATCATATTCCACATGTCGGCGGAGTCAGGGATCCCTGTGTTTTAAAATCAGTGAGGGAATTGAATATCTGGACTTGTGTCAATTCACATACAAAACCCAGTGCTTTTGATGCTCTCATTCATAAGATATCTGTGTTCCTTCTTTGTCAGAAACCACAGTCATAGGCTTCCTAATTTTGACCATGGGAAAAGAGGAGAGGCCTCTGTGTGTTTGTGACTGTTGGTCAGGCTGTGGTGCAGGTGGTGTCACCCTTCAGTGAAGGTCTGGCTTTTCATCACAGGTTGGTCTGAAAATTATGTACAAGGCTGGTGTCTCACGTGTTCTTTCTCCAACCTCAGCTTTTCTTAGTGCCTGAAGCGTCTGCAAGTGGAAATCCAGAAGAAGACAGAGAGAAACTGAGTTCTTGACAATGCATTCACTAGTGAGTGGGGGATGGCTCTTTCTACTGAAATTATACCCATATTGCTGGCAAATGGGCAGTTTTCTCCAGTTTGCATGGGTGTTTCATTTTTATTCTTTTTTTGTTTGTTTTTATGATGCAAAATCCACCCACCCTGGGTGTTCCAAATGCAATCAGGAGACTTTCAGGTATCTGGCCTCCAATTAAGTTTTCTCAGGACTCTAGGTTGGGTATCATGTGTCAATGATTCCTAAATTATCAATATAATTTCTAATATTACACTACTTTATTCCAGCCCCTATGCAGGCTATTTACAAGAAATGACATGGAGGTCTCATTTATGTATTTCTTTTTCTTCTATCCATCCTATAACCTCATAGGGAAATAATTGACCCATTAACTGTCCCGTTGGCTGACGTAGACTTAGGATTGTGATGAATGCAGGCAATAGAGATGCGTGAAGAGCAGAAGATCACAGCCCAATAATGAGGCTGATGTTCTAGCAGCTGAGTTCAATAAATCCCGTGTGATAGGCCTTGGGCAAGAGCTGCACAGTGTTGAGGAAAAAGGAGAGTTTGATAAAATATATTTATGCTTTTAAAAACTTTGCAAAAGGACAACTAAAGAAGTCATTATTATTCTTATCCCCATTCGTTTTGCCTTTTGATAATTAACATTTTTGCCTTCTGGTAACTGAAAGTAACATATAAGAAATACAATTACTTAATTATGGTTGCACACTCAGGAGAAGGAATATAGTAGATATAGTACAATTTAGGGTTCTGTGGAAATGCTCTATAAGGGCTGGTTAGAAAAAAACAAAACAGTAAAGAGGCCTTTTTATCCTTGAACGAGCCAAGTGACAAGGTAAAGTTAAAAGAGAGGCAGTGATAACTGATGTTTGGGTTGATCAGAGAAAGTTGAGAACAGGAGGCTTCATATCACAGGAATCATCAGACTAAGACTTCCTCAGTATAGCAGCCTCAGCGGTCTTGTCTTGTGCGGCTGGACTGTCTTTAAGCCTTGTCATGAACACCTGAATTGCATAACATTAGAGTGACTATATGTATGAATTGAATCCTATATTCTGTGTAAAACTTGTTCAGTTCTGAAGAATGCTGGAGTCTGGTTCATCACTTTCTAACTTTTTAATGAATAAGGGACCAATGACCTGTATTTAATAAATATTTGCTAGATAGGAAACATGTTTTCTATTACTTCTTTAGATTATTCAAAACACACAATAGGTCTTTTAACCATTTGATTGGTGAGAAACCTGTGTTTTATCTAGCGAAATAATTCATTTAATCACGGTCGTGTTTAAAAAGTAGTAAATCATGGTTATTTGCCTTGTGACAAATCTGTAATTTACTTGAAATTCGTGGTAAATTTGTTTTATTTATGAAGGTTCAAGTGAAAATTTTATAATCAGTTATGTACAGGTGATTAACACATTACTAAAAAATATCTGGGCTATATTATGCCACATCTCATGCTATATTTCTTCATAGGAAAGTTTAATGGAGTAAGAGTGGGTATGTCTCTGTGAGTGAATTTGAAAGGCAGATACCAGCTTAGTATTGAGAATGAACTGGCTGGAACCTAAAACACGGAGTGTTCTGCATACCCAGCTCCTACCTATGTCATTTCAGCCTTCCTCCTCTGGACATTAAAAGGGATTCTCTGTCTAAACTAAAATGTCTGTGATGTTTTAGAACAAAGTGACTTTTGAAGATGTAGCTATTGACTTCACCCAGGAAGAGTGGGCCATGATGGACACATCCAAGAGAAAGCTGTACAGAGATGTAATGCTGGAAAACGTGTGTCACCTGGTGTCCCTCGGTGAGTCCCTCAACATTCACATACGTATGTAGACACACATTGACTCATTCATTCGATAAGTGTTGGAACAGCTTCCCCATATCTCACTCTAATCTCTTCTCTGATTCTCTCACAGATCTTATCTGAAAAAAGTTTGAGCTCTCTAAATCTGTCTAAAGAAATATCTTTATTTTATTTTGTTTTATTTAGTGTGTCACGCAATTAGAATGTAATCTTGACAGGGATTTCATGGTTTCCTTGGTACTCAGTCTCTAATACTCAGAACAGACCTAGGAACTTAATGAATATTTTCAATGTATTAAATTAAATATTTTCTAAATAACTCTTCTGCTTCAGTCGCTATGCTTAGGCTGAGACCAATTAGTGAAAACAATAGCAATATCTTTTCTGTATAGAACACCAATTATTTTTGTAAATCGAATGTTTTTTTTGTTCTGCATGAGAATAATAATAAACATACTGTGCAGAGGTTTAATTAATCTCTTTCTGAAAAGACTGTGTATTATGCATTGTGTCTTGGAACTTAGGCATGGACTCAGCATTCATAGGTCCTGACTGTTTTGAATTTCCTTTTCCTGATGGACCTTTTGTTTGGATTTATTTTCTAGTCTCACGTTGGGTCAGAAAAATCCTGGGGAGTTTTCTGTGTTCTAGGTCTTGTGGCCTGAGCTGACCTTCACTGTTTTTATTCTTCCTCAGTAGCCTGCCTTACAGTTGGTGATAATGCACATTTATTGACAGTGAACTCAAAACACATGTACTGTTTCCACTAACAGGGTACAGATAAGCAAATCCTATATAACTTTGCAGCTGGAGCAAGGAAAAGAGCTCTGGTGGGAAGGAAGAGAATTTCTCCAAGGCCAGAATCTGGGTAAGGAACAAGGTCCTGTGCTCTAACAGGAGAAAGTGCTTTTTCAATGAATAATATCAGTCAAATATTAATTAGCAGTTTTATTAAATGAGTGGTAATTTCTAAAATGTAGGTTAAGCTACTGGAGCAGAATTCCTTAGATGTTATTATCATTTTGTTCATATGTCAGATGCTACTCTTGTGTCCTCTTGCCTTTTCTTTTACTTTCGGGAAAAGGATAATTCATGTACCTGTTGGGGTTAAACTGTCACATGCTGACTCTTTTCCCGATACCCCTGTGAAGACTATCCCTCTATTTACCTGCCTGATATCTCATCTCCATTTTATCTCTTTTAACATTTTAATTTTAAAGCACTTTTCTAATTGCTGACGCTGTACAATCTGTTTCTTCTATTGAAGTATTTTCTTCATTTGACACATTTGCCACTTCTAAGTGTCAATTTTCGAAAAAAAGTAAAAGGGCCTTGGGGTTTTTCAAAGAATTTTATTACCATAATACCAAGGTAACAATTTATTTTTCAATTATTTCAGACAAGGAAAGTGCCCTTAAGAAAAAACACACGATATTCATGCATCCTATCAGAAAAGACGCATCCACCGGTATGACAATGGTGAGTTTTATAGCTGTGTACACCAGTCATCTAAGTTAAAGACCTGGTAATGGGTTAAGTTAGTAATGACGCACAGTCACCTGAGCGTAATTAGGCTGGCATTAAGTGCTTTCTAAGCAAAAAAATATTTGATAGTTTGAATTCAGTGAATAAAGTGACCTGTGTTCTAAACCATAACATGAGATCTTTAAAATAGAACAAGTGCATATACATTGCTCATGTTCAGACTTTGAAAGATATTGATATCATCACAATCAATGGAATAACTCTGCAGTTGGGATCTTACAAAAGAGAAAATATCTGTGTCTGCAGGAGACAATGTGTACGCAAGTGTCAATCGAGAAAAGTGACGAGACAAGTCCCAATCATTTTAGGAGATTTATTTGCCAGAGTTAAGGACATGTACCTGGGGGACAGGTGTATACCTTTCTCCAAAGATGATTTTCTCTAAATTTAAAGGGGGAAAGGGTGGGATATTGAGAAGTACACAATTTTCATGTAAAAGGTGCGTAGAAAAAAATATTCATGCATTTTTCTGGCTCAGTGAATCTGGATTTTTTTTTTACATAAGATGACATAAACAAATGAGGCAGAGGAATAATGCAGGAGAGCTGCATTTTATATAAGACAACATAGGCAAAATGGGGCAGGGAAACAATCGGATATGCATTTGTGTCTGGTGAACTGGGGATGACTGCGCCTATAAAGACAAGCTGTCAGTTTGCATTGCCATGGTGTAACTTTAACAGCTCATGAGGAATTTCCTTGTGGGCAAAATATGGGGGAGGCATGTAGCTTTTCATCTTGTAGCCATACTATTTAGGAACCAGAAGGAGGAGGCAGGTTTGTGTGACCCTGTTCCCAGCTCGATTTTTCCCTTTGGTTCAATGAGTTTGGGGTGCCAAAATTTAATTTCCTTTCACACAAGTGACATTGGAAAGATTTCAACTGGGCTCTACCACTGAATAGTTGGTCTAGAATTCAAAGGTGGTGAAATGAATGTATGTTGGTAAATCATTAAGAGCTTTTAATCTTTGTCCCTAAAGGAGAACTCTCTCATTCTGGAGGATCCCTTTGAATGTAATGATTTGGAAGAAGATTGCACTCACAGTTCCACAATGACTCAGCGTTTGTTAACTCAGAGTGGAAAGAAACCCTACATCAGCAAACAGTGTGGAAAATCCCTTAGTAATCAGTTGTTCCTTAAACCACATAAACAAATTCATACTAAAGGTAAATCATATCAATGTAATATATGTGAAAAGGCCTATACTAATTACTTTCACCTTAGATGGCACATGACTCTCACTGGAGAGAGGCCATATGCATGTCATCTATGTGGAAAATCCTTCACTCAGTGTTCTCACCTTAGAAGACATGAGAAAACTCACAGGGGAGAGAGACCGTATAAGTGTCATCAGTGTGGGAAAGGCTTTATTCAAACCTTTAATCTTCGAAGACATGAGAGAACTCACCTTGGATAAAAGCGTTATGAATGTGATAAAAGTGGGAAGGTCTTTAGTCAAACCTCTGGCTTTAGAGGACACACAAGAATTCACACTGAAGAGAAACCACATGCTTGTCTTCTATGTGGGAAAGCCTTCAGTCTATCTTCTGACCTTAGATGATATGAGAGAACACGCACTGGAGAAAAGCCATATGAATGCCATTTATGTGGGAAAGCCTTCAGTCAGTGTACTAATCTTAAATAACATCAGAACATTCACCCTGGAGAGAAAATGATAAATGTCTTCAGAACATATTCTGACTTTAGATGACATGGTGTTAGGAATGACGAATGTAAGGAATATGGAAGAGACTTCAGCTGCAGTTGTAACATCTAAACATGCCAAAGGACTCACATTTTGAAGAATTACTATAATCAACATGGACGTTACTTCAGTTACCTTTATTCTTCAGTCCACATCAATAAATTCATATGGAAGAGAAATTGTATGACATATATGTACCAAAGGCTTGTTAGTGATCTGATCATAAATGACACGAGAGAGCTGAAACTGTCAACATAATAAACGAAAAGTCTTCAGCAACAGTTTTAATAACTTAAAACGTGTGGGACTTCCAGGTAGAGAATCTCTAGCTCTGCGTTCAGTGTGAAAATGTTTTTATGTGCAATTTGTTGCCAAATAATGTAAGAAAACTTTGCTTGGATGAAGCCTTTATTTGTATTTTCTGTGAATAAACATTCAGCCAAGCACTAGGCTTGATGTTCACAAGAAAACACAGTGATAAAATGCTGCTAAAATGGACAATAAGAGAGGAAATCCTTTATAAGCTAAATAAGAAGGGAAAGTCTTTCCAAGGGCAATGAATTCTCTTGGAATACCAAACACTTCTTACTGGAGAAGTTATGCCTTGAAAAATCAAGAGAAATCCTTTCTTCACAGAGTAACGCTTGTGGCACATGTGAGATTTCACACTGGACAAAACACGGTTAGCATCTTGAAAGGAGAAGATTCTTTAGGGGTAATTCATTTCTTAGTTAACATTAAGTTTCTCACATTGAGGAGCTATTAAAATTGAAAATCACCATGGAGAAACCTGATAGGTTTCTCATCAGAAAAGTGAGTCAAGAAGGTGGACCTCTAGAAAAAACTCTTAACACATAGTTTGGCAAAATAATTCAGAAATTTGAGAAAATGTCTATTCATAAAAATGCAGCACATAAACATATAATAGCAAAGTGACCTGGGCATAAATTGAATGCATAATTATATATGAAATCTCATTAAACATTTCCAAAATATCAATACTTACAAATATTCAAAGAATACAATCGGTTGTTGGAAAAACTTAGTGTGTTGGTAAAGTCCTTCTTTCATTTATGCAGCCCTAACAAATTGATTTGCATCTGCACTCCTCGGATTATGGGTCGAGATTCTACCCCAACTTCTGAGTCTCCCCAGACTTCAACGGCTCTTTCCTCACAGCTCACCTCCCTTTACTTCCATGTCCAATAAAACCACTTGTTTCCATCCAACCCTGGAACTGACACATCAGGGATCTTCAGCCCCACTTGCCAGATTTCTCAGTGTGTCATTGCATAGATTTAGCAAGGAAACGGAGGCTGGATCAAAGACACCTAGTATATGCATTTGGGTGTCCCCAGCCTTTGCCTCTGTCTCTGAGTAGTTACCTGGGATCAGAGAATAAGGCAGCCCTGCTCTTCTATCCCTCAGAAATCTCTTGAAATTTTGTCCCTGAAGCCTCTCTAAGTGGAGGTAGCAGTTCATCTCATGACACCCCAGAGTTTACTCAGGTAAGTCCTGAGTTATTACACAGAGACAGACACAGCTGTGTTCCTTTTACTTCTGTCCAGAAGGTAAAACACCAGCATGCTAAAACAGCCGAACCTGTCAGCCACCATGCAAGCCTTTCCTATATTTGATTCAATGTACTTTTCCAGAAGCAAAATGAAAGTTCTCACAGACGGGGCCTCCTCTGCCTTGTCCTCAGAATTGGAAAATGTATTGTCCATCAAGGAGCCTCAGTACTGAACCTAAAACTCAAGAGAAAACGTTTCCTGAATAATAAGTGGGATGATGACTTGAAATCTTGCAAAACTGGCACAATCTTAATACGATAGGCCTTACTAAGGCTAAATGGCCTTATCCATGGTTGAAATTGACACATCATTATATTTAAAAATCTCCACAAGTGATTGATTTTACTCAGCAGCCAGGGTTTATGTCAAGTGTGAGGATAACGAGCAAGAAATTCGAGCCCTTGGCAAACTGGTTGGAGAGGCAAGGATTGTGTCCAGGTAGAGCTCATAACATTATTTATTGTTTAATCTATTTAATTAAATATGTAATTTACCCTCAAACTGTGGCTGACATTCTATGTAGTCCTGAGCCACATTAAGATGTACTATTTGTGCTGTGAAATTCTACGGGATTTGACAAATGCATGGTGGCAATTCTCCAGCATTAAAGCATAACACAGAATGCTTCTCTTATTCAAGCTCTTCTTCCCTTCACATAGAGGGAATCAATCGACTTTTGTATACTAACTTTCGAATTTGTTTCTTTATTCCCATCTTCTTTAATTAAAGCACAAGATATCGTACTCAATTTCCATTTGATCTTCCAAAAGAAAGGTACTGAATAATCCATACCTGAATTTCATTGATTCAGACTCAGGTCCACCGCTAAGCAGTAAAGGCCAAACGTCCTGTGCTGCCACCTCATGGCCGGCAAAGGGCAATGAAACCCATCGGTCCGGCCATGCAGGGCGCATGCGCGGTCTGCTTGCCGCGGCGAGCCGGGTCTCCAGGGAGGACCTGAGTTTTCTTTACCCAGGGTGAGGAAGGCGCCGCCGCCCTGGCTTTGGGGCTGGGGCCTCTGGGGAGGTTCCGGGTGGGGGCGTTGAAGAGGCAGCTCTTTTTGCAAGGCCCAAGATGGCGGGCCCTGCACAGGCCGCGCTGTTCCGCGCCCTCAGGGCGTCAGTATCCCGTTGGGGCAGGATGCCCCCGCTGGGCCCGGAGCATCCTTGGCGCTGCCCTCGCAGAGCCGCGCTGAGGTTGAGGTGGCGCGGGGGGCCCGGGCTCCGCGAGGAGCGGCGGCAGCGAGGGCTGGAGGACCCGGGCTCCGGGGCTCCGGGGCGTCTGGCCTGGGTGGGACTGAGCCCATCCAGGGACTGGGACTCCCGAGTTCTGGTGCGGGTGGATCCTGGGCAGGCTCAGGACCAAGTCCCTCTCCTTCCACCAAGGAGCGCCCAGAGGCCGGCGGGAGCTCCAGGTTCACCTCCTCCTCCTTCAGGTGTTTACTTTTCCTTTATTTCTGGAGGGCCAGAAATTGGCACCATCCTTCACATCAGTGAATCGGGACCCTAACACCCATTACCTCAGGTTTATTGTTATTGCCATTAACAGTGTTGGTGGCATTATCACTAAGATCATCATTGTTGTTATTGTCATTCATGATTATTAGCAGGTGTGTTCATCATTTTGTCTCACTATGCTTTTTTTTGTTTTTTGTGATTGGTTTTGTATGACGTTGAATTGAACTTCTCTAATCTTGACTAGTGTTGTCAGATTCCTGAAGAGCATTCCGGAGGACAACCCCTGCCTTTAGTGCAGCCACAGAATTTCGTGGGCACAGGAGAGCACCTAGAATATTCTCCTTTCATTGCACAGCAGCTTTGGGAAATGGTGGCTGCCTGGCTCTGAGATGAGGTGGAAAAGACCGGATACTGGGGCAAGCGATATCACCTCCACTGGTGCTTTTATGAAGCCAAGTGCACTGTCTCCCACGTAGACTTAGAATAAAATCTGATGGCTCTAAAAGGCCATGTTTGCCCTTCCTGGACTTCCTGGGAGCCTTTAAATCTTGTGTGGTTCCTAGAGTGGCTAGGTTGTCATATCTGTGCCTCGTATGGCAGCACCAGTCTTTTCTGGGCCAACAAGGGCACTTAGAATGTTTCCAGAGGCTCAGGCATGCTGTCTCTGTTCCTCCCTTCTGTTCAATGGCAATTCACTGGGTCCCTGGCTGACATAGAACATCCTGCAGAGGGATGGGCTTGGGTGACTTCCTGGCCAGCCTTTCCAGGCAGTTATCTTTGAAAAACTTGAAGAGAGTCACAGAAGCCATTCACTGGTATTTCATGACTGCAAGTGGGGTTTCTGGTTCCTTGAGTTTACTTAGAATATTTGAATGGCTCTGAATGGCCAAGAAACCCTCTCTGGTCTTGGAAGCTGCCAAAAGCTATTACTGGGCCTTGGAAGAGTCTTTAAAATTTTTCCAGGTACAGCTGAGAATAGGAAACTTTTCCAGGTCTAGCCCAACCAGCTCAGGTCGAGTCCTGAAAAACTGGTGGGTATTGGGGGAGCTCATCTTATAAAAGAGCAATTGTGGCAAAGCTGGGTCTCCAGGACAGCTGTGTGTGTATATGTCTGCAGAGCATGCCTTGTGGTCATCTTTAGTAACTGAACACCATTTGTGAATGGATAAACTATATTTCTTGCTGTACAATAATGAAAAATCCATACTAACAATGGTACTAATAAAAATATTGATGAATATTAACAGGAATGATGATCATCATGATACTAGTACTAGTGGTTATAATACTGATAATAATACTAACCCTATGGACTTGGGACATACAAGTTTTCCCTAAGTGGATAATAGGCATAAATATTTGGTGGTGTAGGGTTATTTCAAGTCCCAGAAAGCAAGGATGAACATCTAGAACGAGAAGAAAAACAATCTGGAGGTTGGCATGTGCATACCTGGGGACTCCTGTGTTAACTTCTGCTGTTTCAGCCTAAGAGGGAATGTTAATATAACCCTGGTCCTGCAACACCATGCTGACCAACACCTACCAGCTTTCAGGAGATAAGATAGCTGGCTGATGGGGCAGGGATCCAGAGAAGATACGTGTCCAGACCCGTACATTTGCCCAGCGGCCGAGTTCATGACAAGCAAAAAACCCCAGGACAATGTCATTCCCAGCCACCTGACTGTCATCTGCTCTTTCATGGTCCCTCTCTACTGGTACCTCTAGGCACTGGCATGTCCTCCAGAGGCTGTAGGAGGGCATCATACTCAGTACTCTCCCACCTGCAGGAGGCAAGAAAGATGGAAAGAGCTAAATACCATGGCTTCTGGGTTCTTTTTGGTGGGCATGGCATATTTTGCATTTGCTTTACTAATGGTGGAACCCAGTCTGGTTTGCAATACAGCTCTGAATGACTCTGGACACCTGTAGAGATTTTGACAATTTCCAGAAGGTCACAAGTTCTTGGAGGACTTTTTCACAAGTTCTTTGACTGAAAAAGTGGCTCAAAGAACTACTGTACTGACTTAGAAAATGTTGCAGAGGCTGGGCGCGGTGGCTCATGCCTGTAATACCAGCACTTTGGCAGGCCGAGGCGGGCAGATTTCGAGGTCAGGAGTTTGAGACCAGCCTGAAACCCTGTCTCTACTAAAAATTCAAAAATTAGGCAGGCGTGGTGGCATGCACCTGTAACCCAGCTACTCAGGAGGCTGAGGTGGGAGAATCGCTTGAACCTGGGAGTCGGAGGTTGCAGTGAGCCAAGATTGTGCCACTGGACTCCAGCTTGGGCAACTGTGTGAGACTCTATCGCAAAAAAAAAAAAAAAAGAAGAAGAAGAAAAAGAAAATGTTGCAGAGACTCTGGTGAACAGGTAGTCCCTCTCCTGCCACTCCAGGTAAAAGTTTCTTGGCCACAAACCTGATTTAGCGGTATCCCTTCATCTTAGGTGAGTAACAGAAAGCCATTCATGACCTATCCAAGCACGGAGGGGGAATTTGACTTAGAAAACTTTTAGGTGGACTAGTTGGTGAAAGAAAGTGCATTCTAGGGCTCACAGGCCTACACATAGAGTTCCTAGCACATAAAGCCTATGTATGAATTCTTTCTGAGCCCATGGCAAGACCAGGGTGCACTTCATCCATCTCCTATGCTGGTATGAATAGGTACTTGCCCGAAAAAGAAAAGAATAAGTCAGGAAGCCCATTCTTCTACAGGACACCAGCTGGTACAGTAGGAGTCTTGGGGTTGCTGTGGTATGTATGTTTTCAGGTTGTCTTTTAATCATCTTCAGCAAATTCAACAGTCTTCAGAACATAAACAAAATTATTCAACATTGCCTAATAACTACCACAAATCTATCCATGATAAAGAACTGTACCCACATAATAATATTAATAGCAATCACAATGGTGTGATATAAATGTCATTTTAATGAAGAGAATAATAAAAAAGCAGATATTTAAGAGCATATTCCTGTAAGCCTGTGGCATTGTTCCCATATGAGCCCTCATGTTATTGATTACAGGGAGAGGCTTGGGGCTGCATCTTGAAATATCTTCTGTGATGGCAAAGAAGAGTGGCAGTAGGGAGAATAATTCTGAGCCACACGAGGGCTTGGGCAAAAGTGGAGATGCCTGTGCCACGTGGAAATACATTACAAATGGACTATGGAAAAGGGTCTGGCCAGAGTCCTGCCTGACACAGGTCATACAAAAACTTTCAGTAGTTCGCCCCAAGAAATGGCTGGTCCAGGCTGTAGATGAGAAGCACTGGGCAGACAGATCCACACCCGCTTCCTGAGTCTCAGAAGTCTGGTGTGCATCGAACATTAAGCCCCCAAGCCTACTGAGACTTCACCTCCTGGCTGGTCTTCTACCATCTGATTCTTGAGCCCCATCACGTAAGTGCCATCTCCATACTGGAATTACTGACAATGTCTGATGGAGGGTTTCACCCTGGGTACTCAGTACCAGCAATGGATGAAATACCAGAAGGGAGGCTCCAGGGCTTCCATAGAAGACACATTCTAAAGTTGCTCGGGTGATCAAATGATCATCTCATAGATTTTCAGCAGAACTGCAGCATTTTGTGAATACCTGAGTGAATGCAGAAAGTATCCAGACGCATGGGCATTCTAGGAAGCTCCCTGTGTAAATCAAATACAACGAATATCTACTTCTGGGTTCAAAAGCTAACTTAGATAATAAAAAAAGTGAGATGCTGGCAGAAGGCAAATAACTCCACTTCAGTTCCTGAGAGAAAAATGGTTCTGTAACCTCTGAGTTTATTTAGAAAAAGTTTGGAGCCTCAGGAAGACCAAGTATATCATTCCTGATGTTTCCAGGGCAGATTGGACTGCTTAGGCCTCTGGGACTATTCTAAGTCCTCTCAGGTTTCCATGGGAAACCGTAACTCTACTCCTAGAGCTCACACCACCCCCGAGCAAGCTCATTGTTTTCTAAATATTCCAAGGAAGTGCATCCAGGGTATGCCTGTATTGGTGAGTTTCAAATTGGACTGGCAGGAGAACTCTGAGAATGATACATCCTGACTTCACTTGATAAAGGTAGGGGAGCCACGAAGTCCAGATCTGGAGAGCACCTGAAACACCAGATGGCAGAAGGACAGTAAGGAGGTGAAGTCAGCTATGGAGTTGGAGCTTCATGTTTAATGCATGTAGGATTCTGAGTTCCAGGACTGATGGGCTGGTGGGGATGAGATACATGTCTTCTTTGCAGGGAGCCAGGCCAAACCAGCCATCTGGTTGCACTACTGAAAGCTTTTGTGTGCCCAGTGGTAGGCAAGACACAAGCCAAACTCTCTTCACCTCTGGCTGGTAGTCCTTGACTAGAGAGGTTTGCACACAAGTGGTCCTATTAGCCCATGCTCTCCTGTGGCTTGCTTTCCTTTCACCTGTTTCTCATGTTTGCCGTCATGGAACACATTTCATAGTGAAATTCTTTGACCCTGACTCCGAATTACACAAGGAGGACCCAATTTGTGAACTTTTCATATATTTAGGAGAATCTCCACATTGATTTTTGTATCCTTATGTTCATATTGTCACCAGTATTAAAATTCTTACTATTTAGGTCATTGCGTTCACTATCATAATTATTAAATATTTTTCATTTATCATTTATTTTTATTGGTTAATTTTTGTGGCAGCTGTTATATAACAATCACTAGAGTTTCTCTATTCATGAAAGATGTCCACGTTAATGGAGGTAACTAGGAGTGTTACTTTACAGGTATGTAAACACAGATAATCTTGGCTGAACTGTGGCTATATTGTCTGGTGTCCCTTTGAAGGTGAAGCCTCTTGTGTTATTCTAAGTGACCTCTGGAGACAGAAACTGTCTCATAATTGCAGGGACGACTTGAGAAGGCATCCTGAGCCTATGCAGAAATGCAGAAGCACTTCCATGATCTAAGCAACCTATGTGAAGGCCTGAAAGCCAAAGCAAAGCTGTCCAACAAAAAGTTTTCCTAGTAACACTGGAGGTCCATCAGTCACTCCTCCTGGTCTGGAAATGTCAGAAATGTCCTCCATGGTTCTTGTGAGGGTCCAGATCTTTTCACAATCACCTCAGGAGCCACAAAACCATTCCATCCTACCTGAAATTGCAGAATGACTCTTCTTTTGACCAGAGTCTCAAAAATATATTCATTGATAGTTTTGATTCCTGGGAGCCGCCATTGCTTGCAAAAGATGTGCCAGAGACTAGACATTTTCTGTCTCCTCACTTGTCCGGGGAAGACTGAAGTTTTTCTGAAACCCAGAAATGGGAATCTGACCCTCTGAGCAGCCCTAGGATTTTCTAAGTCTTCCAAGCAGAGTGGAAGTTCTGGTGAGGGCCCATTGTACCTCCGATGGTCTGGAATCACATAGGATGATGCGTTTAAACAACTCTATGTGGAGATATATTTTCTGAGATATTCCAAGGAGGAGGGACACAACTGGACCAGATGTTAAAAGGGCAGCTGAGCATTAAGTGCCTATGTAGTGTTTGCAGCTTAATGTCCCATGCAGAAGGGGACTCTGGGCTCTTGTGTTAGAATTCAGTGTAATTCTGGGGTCCTGCTTTTCTTCCAGGAAATCCCACTTCCATCTGGATGTCTGGATGAACTACTGAAAGCCACTGAGTGTCCTGCAGCAGGTGAACTGTGGCCAGAGCCCAAGGATGAAGGGGGCTCCTTCCGTCTGTGACTGTGAAGAGGAAGCCTGAGGTATAGCAGACCCAGGCCCCAGAAGGATGGAAAAAATGAGGTAGGGAGTGAGGGGACCTCAGAGGAAGACTGAGGTCTGCAGAATCCCAGGGTCAAGGAGACAGTGCGGTGTCGTGGTGGTGTCCTTGATATTCGAAGAGGGGCGATAATCCATCTCCTGAGTAAAAGCTTCATATGGGGTGAGGAGGGGAGAAGTAAACAGAGAGGAAGCAGGGAAGGCCAAGACAGCGACCAGCCTTAGAGCAATTTTAACCAGAAGTGGACACAGACCCTGGACCCCATCGCGGGGTTGCAGGCCAAGGACCGTCTCTAGGCGATGCACAGCTCCCTTGTGGGGTTACTGGGAGTAGGCATTGTGACGTCTGCAGGGGTGTGGAAGGCTGGGCGACGGGAGCAGCTTACTGGGCTGGACCAGAAAAACTGAACTTCTTTTCCATCAGTGAAATCCACTTCTGGGTCAGAAAAAACTGCAAGTTCTGGAGGGGCAGGGCCTAGGAGGAGGTCAGGGCCTGAGCCTTCCTGGTTTGACCCCCCTACCCCCTGTGTTTCTGGGTCTGTCCTCACTTCCACCCAGCGGATCTTGAGTATCCTCCTTTGAGTCCCCACGAGTGTGTTGTGTGCAGTGGGGCCAGGCTGCTTCATCCACTGCACGTTAAATGTTTCCAATACTTTCTGGCCAAAGTTTAGAGTTGCCAGACCACTGACTTTGAATGTTGACCTGCTTCCTTTTGAACAGAGTAAAATCTATTGAAGTTTAAGGTCACCTCTTTTCATGGATGGTGAAGAGGCAGGCTGTTCAGGCACAACTGCCCTCAGGTCTGGAGGGCGGCGGAGGTCACTGTGGGTGGTGGGTGAATCCGGAACCTCTGTGGCTGTAGACTTTCAAATATTTCATTTTTTCTTTTGTAGTTTTTGTTTGTTGCTTGCTTTTTTTTTACAATGGGAACTGGAATGTAAGATGCCAAACTAGCCTGTGGGGGACATGGATTTTCACAACAGTAACCACAGAGTGTAGTTTCCATTTCTATTCCCTGTTCATGTGGGAGGCAGAGAAGGAAATCAGGTGCTCAGTTCTAGGGACATCACAGGACTAGGACATGTACAGTGGGGGTGGAAGGCAGAGGCATTGCTTTAGGAGAATAAAATTACTGCATGCACACACATATGTATGTATATGGATGTATGTACACAAATATGCATATTTATAGATTCAGTTCTCCCTCTCTCTATATAATTTTCTTTATTTCACACTTGATATGATTTTTTTTATTATACTTTGTGTTCTAGGGCACATGTGCACAATGTGTAGGTTTGTTACCTATGTATACATGTGCCATGTTGGTGTGATGCACCCATTAACTTGGCATTTGCATTAGGTATACCTCCTAATGCTATACCTTCCCCCTCCCCCCACCCTACGTCAGGCCCCAGTGTGTGATGTTCCCCTTACTGTGTCCAAGTGATCTCATTGTTCAGTTACCACCTATGAGTGAGAACATGCGGTGTTTGGTTTTTTGTTCTTGTGATAGTTTGCTGAGAATGATGGTTTCCAGCTACATCCATGTCCCTACAAAGGACTCAAATTCATCCTTTTTTATGGCTGCATAGTATTGCATGGTGTATATGTGCCACATTTTCTTAATCCAGTCTGTCATTATGGACATTTGGGTTGGTTCCAAGTCTTTGCTATTGTGAATAGTGCTGCAGTAAACATACATGAACATGTGTCTTTATAGCAGCATGATTTATAATCCTTTAGGGATATACCCAGTAATAGGATGGCTGGGTCAAATGGTATTTCAAGTTCTGCATCCTTGAGGAATCGCCACACTGTCTTCCACAGTGGTTGAACTAGTTTACAGTCCCACCAACAGTGTAAAAGTGTTCCTATTTCTCCACATCCTCTCCAGCACCTGTTGTTTCCTGACTTTTTAATGATTGCCATTCTAACTGGTGTGAGGTGGTATCTTATTGTGGTTTTGATTTGCATTTCTCTGATGGCTAGTGATGATGAGCATTTTTTCATGTGTCTGTTGGCTGCATAAATGTCTTCTTTTGAGAAGTGTCCATTCTTATCCTTTGCCCACTTTTGGATGGGGTTGTTTGTTTTTTTCTTGTAAATTTGTTTGAGTTCTTTGTAGGTTCTGGATATTATCTGTAGGTTGCCTGTTCACTCTGATGGTAGTTTCTTTTGCTGTGCAGAAGCTCTTTAGTTTAATTAGATCCCATTTGTCTATTTTGGCTTTTGTTGCCATTGCTTTTGGTGTTGTAGACATGAAGTCCTTGCCCATGCCTATGTCCTGAATGGTATTGCCTAGGTTTTCTTCTAGGGTTTTTATGGTTTTAGGTCTAACATTTAAGTCTCTAATCCCTCTTGAATTAATTTTTGTGTAAGGAGTAAGGAAAGGATCCAGTTTCAGCTTTTTATTTATGGCTAGCCAGTTTTCCCAGAAATACTTTCCCCATTTCTTATTTTTGTCAGGTTTGTCAAAGATCAGATGGTTGTAGAAGTGTGGTATTATTTCTGAAGGCTCTGTTCTGTTCCATTGGTCTATAGCTCTGTTTTCATAACAGTACCATGCTGTTTTGGTTACTGTAGCCTTGCTGTATAGTTTTAAGTCAGGTAGTGTGATGCCTCCAGCTTTGTTCTTTTGACTTAGGATTGTCTTGACAATGCGGGCTCTTTTTTGGTTCCGTATGAACTTTAAAGTGGTTTTTTTCCAATTCTGTAAAGGAAGTCATTGGTAGCTTAATGGGGATGGCATTGAATCTATAAATTACCTTGGGCAGTATGGCCATTTTCACAATATTGATTCTTTCTGTTCATGAGCATGGAATGTTCTTCCATTTGTTTGTGTCCTCCTTTATTTCATTGAGCAGTGGTTTGTAGTTCTCCTTGAAGAGGTCCTTCACATGTGTTGTAAGTTGGATTCCTGGGTATTTTATTCTCTTTGAAGCAATTGTTAATGGGAGTTCATTCATGATTTGGCTCTCTGTTTGTCTGTTATTGGTGTATAAGAATGCTTGTGATTTTTGCACATTAATTTTGTATCCTGAGACTTTGCTAAAGTTGCTTATCCGTTTGAGGAGATTTTGGGCTGAGACGATGGGGTTTTCTAAATAGACAAGCATGTTATCTGCAAACAGGGACAGTTTGACTTCTTCTTTTCCTAATCAAATACCCTTTATTTCTTTCTCTTGCCTGATTGCCATGGCCAGAACTTCCAACACTATGTTGAATAGGAGTGGTGAGAGAGGGCATCCCTGTCTTGGGCCAGTTTTTAAGGGGAATGCTTCCAGTTTCTGCCCATTCAGTATGATACTGGCTGTGGGTTTGTCATGAATAGCTCTTATTATTTTGAGATACGTTCCATCAATACTGAATTTATTGAGAGTTTTTAGCATGAAGGGTTGTTTAATTTTGTCAAAAGCCTTTTCTGCATCTATTGAGATAATCATGTGGTTTTTTTCTTTGGTTCTGTTTATATGTTGGATTACGTTTATTGATTCGAGTATGTTGTACCAGCCTTGCATCCCAGGGATGAAGCCCACTTGATCATGGTGGATAAGCTTTTGGATGTGCTGCTGGATTCGGTTAGCCAGTATTTTATTGAGGATTTTTGTGTCAATGTTTATCAGGCATATTGGTCTAAAATTCTCTTGCTTTGGTGTGTCTCTGCCAGGCTTTGGTATCAGGATGATACTGGCCTCATAAAATGAGTTAGAGAGGATTCCCTCTTTTTCTATTGATTGGAATAGTTTCAGAAGGAATGGTACCAGCTCCTCTTTGTACCTCTGGTAGAATTCAGCTATGAATCTTTCTGGTCCTGGACTTTTTTTGGGTAGTAGGCTATTAATTATAACCTCAATTTCAGAGCCTGCTATTGGTCTCTTCAGGGATTCAAATTCTTCCTGGTTTAGTCTTGGCAGAGTGTATGTGTCCAGGAATGTATCCATTTCTTCTAAGTTTTCTAGTTTATTTGCGTAGAGGTTTTTATAGTATTCTCTGATGGTAGTTTGTATTTCTGTGGGGTCGGTGGTGATATCCCCTTTATCATTTTTTATTGCATCTATTTGATTCTTCTCTCTTTTCTTCTTTGTTAGTCTTGCTAGCGGTCTATCAATTTTGTTGATCTTTTCAAAAAACTAGCTTCTGGATTCATTGATTTTTTGAAGGGTTTTTTGTGTCTCTGTCTCCTTCAGTTTTGCTCTGATCCTAGTTATTTCTTGCCTTCTGCTAGCTTTTGAATGTGTTTGCTCTTGCTTCTCTAGTTCTTTTAATTGTGATGTTAGGGTGTCAATTTTAGATCTTTCCTGCTTTCTCTTGTGAGAATTTAGTGCTATAAATTTCCCTCTACACACTGCTTTAAATGTGTCCAGAGATTCTGGTATGATGTATCTTTGTTCTCATTGGTTTCAAAGAACATCTTTATTTCTGCCTTCATTTCGTTATGTACCCAGTAGTCATTCAAGAACAAGTTGTTCATTTTCCATGTAGTTGAGTGGTTTTGATTGAGTTTCTTAATCCTGAATTCTTGTTTGATTGCACTGTGGTCTGAGAGACAGTTTGTTATAATTTCTGTTCTTTTACACTTGCTGAAGGGTGCTTTACTTTGAACTATGTGGTCAATTTTGGAATAAGTACAATGTGGTGCTGAGAAGAATGTTTGTTCTGTTGATTTGGGGTGGAGAGTTCTGTAGACGTCTATTAGGTCCGCTTGGTGCAGAGTTGAGTTCAATTCCTGGATATCCTTATTAACTTTCTGTCTCGTTGATCTGTCCAATGTTGACAGTGGGGTGTTGAATTCTCCCACTATTATTGTGTGGGAGTCTAACTCTCTTTGTAAGTCTCTAAGGCCTTGTTTTATGAATCTGGATGCTCGTGTATTGGGTGCATATATATTTAGGATAGTTAACTCTTCTTGTTGAATTGATCCTTTTATCATTATGTAATGACCTTCTTTGTCTCTTTTGACCTTTTTGGTTTAATGTCTGTATTATCAGAGACTAGGATTGTAACCCCTGCCATTTTTTTGTTTTCCATTTGCTTGGTAGATCTTCTTCCATCCCTTTATTTTGAGCCTATGTGTGTCTCTGCACGTGAGATGGGTCTCCTGAATACAGCAAATCGATGGGTCTTGACTCTTTATACAACTTGCCAGTCTGTGTCTTTTAATTGGAGCATTTAACCCATTTACATTTAAAGTTAATATTGTTATGTGTGAACTTGATCCTGTCATTATGATGTTAGTTGGTTATTTTGCTCGTTAGTTGATGCAGTTTCTTCCTAGCATCGATGGTCTTTACATGTTGGCATCTTTTTGCAATGGCTAGTACTGTTTGTTCCTTTCCATGTTTAGTACTTCCTTCAGGAACCCTTGTAGGGCAGGCCTGGTGGTGTCAGAATCTCTCAGCATTTGCTTGTCTGTAAAGGATTTTATTTCTCCTTCACTTATGAAACTTAATTGACTGGATATGAAATTCTGGTTTGAAAATTCTTAAAGAATGTTGACAATCAGCCCCCACTCTCTTCTGGCTTGTAGAGTTTCTGCCAAGACATCTGCTGTTAGTTTGATGGGCTTCCCTTTGTGGGTAATGTAACCTTTCTCTCTGGCTGCCCTTAACATTTTTTCCTTCTTTTCAACTTTGGTGAATCTGACAATTATGTGTTTTGGAGTTGCTCTTCTTGAGGAGTATCTTTGTGGCATCCTCTGTATTTCCCGAATTTGAATGTTGGCCTGCCTTGCTGGGTTAGGGAAGTTCTCCTGGATGATATCCTGCAGAGCATTTTCCAACTTTGTTCCATTCTCCCCATCACTTTCAGGTACACCAATCAGATGTAGATTTGGTCTTTTCACATAATCCCATATTTCTTGGAGGCTTTGTTCATTTCTTTTTACTCTTTCTTCTTTAAATTTCTCTTCTTGCTTCATTTGATCTTCAATCTCTGATACTCTTTCTTCCAGTTGATCAAGTCGGTTGCTGAAGCTTGTGCATTTGTCATGTAGTTCCTGTGTCATGGTTTTCATCTCTATCACGTCATTTATGGACTTCTCTGCATTGGTTATTCTAGTTACCCATTCGTCAAATCTTTTTTCAAGGTTGTTAGTTTCTTTGTGCTGGGTTCATAGTTCTTCCTTTAGTTCTGAGAAGTTTGATCAACTGAAGCCTTCCTCTCTCAACTTGTCAAAGTCATTCTCCATCCAGCTTTGTTCTGTTGCTGGTGAGGAGCTGCGTTCCTTTGGATGGGGAGAGGTGCTCTGATTTTTTGAATTTTGAGCTTTTCTGCACTGCTTTTTCCCCCTCTTTGTGGTTTTATCTACCTTTGGTCTTTGATGATGTTGATGTATGGATGAGGTTTTGGTGTGGATGTCCTTTCTGTTTGTTAGTTTTCCTTCTAACAGTCAGGACCCTCAGCTTCAAGTCTGTTGGAGTTTGCTTGAGGTCCACTCCGGTAGGCTACTCCCAGTTAGGCTCTCCAGTTAGGCTACTCGGGGGTCAGGAACCCACTTGAGCAGGTAGTCTGTCAGTTCTCAGATCCCAACCTCCATGTTGGGAGAATCACTACTCTCTTCGAAGCTGTCAGACAGGGACATTTACATCTGCAGAGGTTTCTGCTGCTTTTTGTTTAGCTATGCCCTGTCCCCAGAGGTGGAGTCTACAGAGACAGGCAGGCCTCCTTGAGCTGCAGTGGGCTCCACCCAGTTCGAGCTTCCTGACTGCTTTGTTTACCTACTTAAGCCTCAGCAATTGTGGGCACCCCTCCCCCAGCCTCACTGCCGCCTTGCAGTTAGATCTCAGACTGCTGTGCTAGCAATGACAGAGGCTCTGTGGGCTTGGGACCCTCCGAGCCAGGCATGGGATATAATCTCCTGGTGTGTTGTTTGCTAAGACCCTTGGTAAAGCACAGTATTGGGTGGGAGTGACCCAATTTTCCAGTGTTCTGTGTCACAGTTTCCCTTCACTAGGAAAAGGAATTCCCTTCCCCCTTGCACTTCTTAGGTGACGTGATGCCTTGCCCTGCTTCGGCTCTCACTCGTTGGGCTGTGCCCACTGTCCTGCACCAACTGTCCAACATGCCCCAGTGAGATGAACCCGGTACCTCAATTGGAAATGCAGAAATCACCCATCTTCTGTGTTGTTCACGCTGGCAGCTGGTGGCTGGAGCTGTTCCTATTCGGCCATTGTGGCACCAACCTCACTTGATATGATTTCTAAATTTAAATACCTTTGAGACAAACGCGAATTGTGAAGGGATTTAAAAATGTCAGTGAAAATGGAATTAAAAATAAAAATATAAATATCAACTTTATTTCTCAATATAATCTCTACTGAGGTCAAGACACTGCATTAAGGGATGATCCCAACCATTCAGTCCATTGCTAAAGAACTGAGGGTCATGGGAATTTAACCATGTCAATGCAGTCTTCTACTATTAACTAAAGAAAAATGGGTGCCCTTTACAGTTATTTCAAGATTAGGAAAAATAAGGTCAGAAGAAACTAAATCAGGACTGTAATGTTGATGCCTAATAATTTCCCATGAAAACTCTTTCAAAATTACTGGTGTTTGTCGAGAGGAAGGAACAGAAGTGTTGTTGTGGTGCAGAGGGACTCTCTAGTGAAGCTTTACAGGGCACTTTTCTGCAAAAGTATTTGCTAATTTTCTCTAAGAACTCTCCTACTAAGCAAATATTATGGTGCTTTGATCCTACAGAACGTCAACAAGCAAAATGCCTTGAGCATCCCCAAAACCTCTATGGCTTTTGCTTTTGAGAAGTTTGCTTTTGCTTTGACTGGAGCACTTCTACCTCTTGGTAGCCATTGTTTTAATTGTGCTTTGCCTTCAGGATCCTATTGATAAAGTCAATTTCACTCCCTGTTATAATTCTTCAAAATAATGCTTCAGGATCTTGATTCTGCTTGTTCAAAATAGTCACTAATAGCTCTGCTTTTGTCCATAGCTGATCTAGGCACAAGGGTATTCGGGACTCATCAAATGTAAAGTTTCTCAACTTTCACGTTATAGTCAGTGTTGTGTAAGCTGAACCAATTGAGATGTCTGTGGTGTTGGCTATAATATCTCTCGTTAATTGTCAGTTCTCCTCAATTAGGGCATAGAAACAATTTTTTTTTCTCTCAAAAATTGGAATGGGTGCCCCTCCTCTGTGGGCTTCATCTTCAACATTGTCTTACCTCTTCTTAGAATCAGGTATCCGTTTGTATACGACTGATCCTTCAGGTCATTTTTCCCATAGACTTTTCATAAAGAATAATTTATTTCACCGTTTTTTGTAGCTTCCCCATAAATTTGATGTTTGTTCTTATTTCAGGTTTGGCAGAATTCAAGTTCGGCAGAATTCATGTGGCTCTTTCAGACTGATGTTTTAAATCCTGTTCACATATGTTAAAACAGGTCCGGGCATGGTGGCTCATGCCTGTAATCCCTGCACTTTGGGAGGTTGGCCAACATGGCAAAACCCTGCCTCGACAGAAAATACAAAAATTAGCCTCTACAAAAAATACAAAAATTAACCAGACAAGGTCCCAACTATTTGGAAGGCTGAGGCAGGAGAATCGCTTCAACTTGGGAAGCAGAGGTTACTTTGAGCCAAGATTGCTCCACTGCACTGCAAGCTCGGTGAGAGGAGTGAAACCCTGTCTCAAAAATTTAAAAAAGTTAAAATAAACTAGCATATGTGTGTTTTGATGCAAAAGCTAAAAGTTCATGCATAGTTTTTTCATAATTGTTATTTTGCATGAACTTATTAAAGCCCCCTATTATTTGCCATAATTTTCTCATCTTATTAATTTCTATATACATACAGAATTTCCAATTTGTGTAAACCTTTCTTCCCAGTTACTGAACAATTATTTTAAATTTGAAAAATATGAGCTATTTTAATCTATATATTTTTTTCTACTTCTGAATATTTTAGAGAAAATATGGATAATGAAACTTGTAAAAAGGAGATGTTTGGAAGTTTCTGTTACCAATGACAAATTAATTTTTAAATAATTTCAGGAAAATTTAGGTGAATGTCTGTACTTTCATATGAACGTTCATAGTAAAACAGATTTTTGAATTTATACCCTTGATAAACTTTAATGTAAAATATGTGAGTAAATGTGTACTTTTCCGTTCCTCATGAACATTCTGAAGTTTATACTATCTGGATTTTCTCAGGACGAATTACAAGCTGTATATGCTGCTGAAGTGTCTCAAAGATTAAGTCCCAAAGAGAGTGCCCTACTGTTTTTCCAATATTAATTTCTAAGTTCTACCAAGTTACAAGTTTTTTTTTTTCATAAAATATAAAATGTTTTGCCTCCAGCAGAAATACATTTTGGAACATAACTTTCCTGTACGTAAGGGGTATAAAGGAAGCTTGGATTTGTTCTGAGAAAGGGAGAGGGTACTTCTGCCCATTGCCATGCACATCTGATTTTAGAGCTGAATGCCTTTCTGAGCTTGGCTCACTCCTCTCAAACTTGCTGGTAAATGGACACAAATTAAAGAGAAATAATTGTACACCATTTGGGATCAAGGAATCCAGATATCTGAACCATTGTTTATTATTTGCCCCTCCCACCCTCTCACCCTTCCAGATCTCTAGTGTCTATCATTCCACTTCTATGTCCAGGTGTACAATTATTTAAATCACACTTACAAATGAGAACTTCATGTGTTCATTTGTACAGATTCTCTTCCACCTAGCTACCTCTGAGACTGCAAGAACAATCACTCCTCCCCCTCCTCCTTCTCAGCCTACTCAAACAGAAGACCAGGAGCATTATCTATCTATCTATCTATCTATCTATCTATCTATCTATCTATCTGCACACACACACACGTACACATATATATACACACACAAATATATATACACACATATGTGTACATATACACACACTCATAAAGAATTTGCATTTTAAATAATGGCAGACCCATAGTTCAAAAATCAACTATATAATTCTATATATGATAAATGTCTACTAGAAAGTTCACATTGAAAATTGCAAACACGACTTAGAAAAAATAAAGTTTTTAAAAATTTTATTTTATTTCATTTTAAGTTCCAGGATACATGTGCAGGACGTGCAGGTTTGTTACATAGGTAAGTGTGTGCCATGTTGGTTCGCTGTACCTATCAACCCGTAACCTAGGTATTCAGCCCCACATGGGTTAGCTATTTATTCTGACGCACTCCCTCCTCACTCACCCCCAGACAGGCTCCAGTGTATGTTGTTCCCCTCCCTGTGTCTATGTTTTCTCATTGTTCATCTGCCACTTGTAAGTGAGAACATGTGTATTTGGTTTTCTGTTCCTGCATTAGTTTGCTGAGAATAATGGCTCCCAGCTTCATCCATGTCCTTGCAAAGGACATGATCTCATTCCTTTTTATGGCTGCATAGTATTCCATGGTGTATATGTATCACATTTTCTGTATCCAGTCTGTCACTGATGGGCATTTGGGTTGATTCCATGTCTTTGCTATTGTGAATAGTGTGGCAATGAACATACGCATGCAAGTATCTTTATAATACGAGAATTTATATTCCTTTGGGTACATACCCAGTAATGGCATTGCTGGGTCAAATGGTATTTCTGATTCTAGGTCTTTGAAAAATCACCACACTTTCTTCCACAGAGTTTGAATTTATATTCGCTCCAACAGTGTAAAAGTGTTCCTGTTTTCCCACAGTCTCACCAGCATCTGTTGTTTCTTGACTTTTTAATAATCACCATTCTGACTGGCATGAGATGGCATCTCACTGTGGTTTTGATTTGTATTTCTCTAATGATCAGTAACGTTGGGCTTTTTTTTCCATATGTTTGTTGGCTGCATAAGTGTCTGTTCATATCCTTTGCCCACTTTTTAAAATATTTTTATTTTCGCTTTTTAAGACAGAGTCTTGCTGTGTCACCCAGGGTGGAGTTCAGTGGCACAATCTCGGGTCACTGCAACCTCTACCTCCCAGATTCAGGTGGTTCTTCTGTCTCAGCCTCCTGAGTAGTTGGGATTACAGGCACCTGCCACCACATCTGGCTAATTTATTGTATTTTGAGTAGAGACTGAGTTTCACCAGGTTGACCAGGCTGATCTTGAACTCCTGGCCTCAAGTTATCTGCCCACCTCACCTTCCCAAACTTCTGGGATTACAGGCATGAGCTACTGCACCCAGTTTTTGCCCACTTTTATATGGGGTTGGATTTTTATAGTTTTGGGTTTTACATTTAAATCTTTAATCCATTTTCAGTTCATTTTTGTATAAGGTATAAGGAAGGGTCCATTTAGTTTTCTGCATATGTCTAGATAGTTTTTCCAGCACCATTTATTATTAAATAGGGAATCCTTTCCCCATTGTTTGTTTTCATCCAAAATAAAATGGTTGTAGATGTGCAGTCTTATTTCTGATATCTCTATTCCATTCCATTGGTCTATGTGTCTGTTTTGTACCACTACCATGCTGTTTTGGTTACTGTAGCCTTGTAATATGGTTTGAAGTCAGGTAGCAGGATGCCTCCAGCTTTGTTAGTTTTACTTAGGATTGTCCTGGGTATATGGGCTCTTTTTTCGTTTCATATGAATTCTGAAGTATTTTTTTCTAATTTTGTAAAGAATGTCCATGGTAGTTTATGGGAATAGCACTGAATCTACGAATTACTTTGGGAAGTATGGCCATTTTCATGATATTGATTCTTCTTACCCATGAGCATGGAATGTTTTTCCATCTGTTTGTGTCCTCTCTTATTTCCTTGAGTAGTGGTTTGTAGTTCTCCTTGAAGAGGTCCTTCACTTGCCTTGTTAGCTGTATTCCTAGGTAGGTATTTTATACTCTTTGTAGCAATTGTAAATGTGAATTCATTTGTGATTTGGCTCTCTTCTTGTCTATTGTTGGTGTATAAGAATGCTTGAGATTTTTGCGTACTGATTTTGTATCTTGAGACTTTGCTGAAGTTGCTTGTAGCTTAAGAATCTTTTGGGCTGAGATGATGAGATTTTATAGATATAGGATCATGCCATCTGCAAGAAAAGAAAGTCCAACTTCCTCTCTTCCTGTTTGAATATGCTTTATTCTTTCTCTTGCCTGATTGCCTTGGCCAGAACTTCCAACACTTTATTGAATAGGAGTGGTGAGAGGGCATCCTTGCCTTGTGCCAAATTTCAAATGGAATACTTCCAGCTTTTGCCTGTTCAATATGATAATGACTGTGGGTTTGTCATAAATGGCGCTTATTATTTTGAGGCATGCTCCATCAATACCTAGTTTCATGAGAGTTTTTAGCATAAAGGAATGTTGAATTTTATCAAAGACCTTTTCTGAGTCAACTGAAATAATCATGGGGTTTTTGTCTTTAGTTCTGTTTATGTGGTGAATTACATTTATTGATTTGCATATGTTGAACCAGCCTTGCACCCAAGGGATGAGGCCGATTTGATCTTGGTGGATAAGCTTTTTGATGTATTTCTGGATTTGGTTTGCCACTATTATATTGAGAATTTTGCAACAAAGTTTATCAGAAATATTAAGCTAATGTGTAGTAAATACATTGAAAATAATAACAGACTGATTAAAAGACTAAATAACATGAATCCTAAGTGTTTTCACAACTGATTTATAGAGTAAAAGCATTGCCAAACTAAATGAGCTTGATCAAAAACTGTACAGGGTCTGAGATGTTGTCTCAACTTCCATTACTCATTGTGAGGTGGACCTGCAGTAACTATATTTGATGCAAAATTTCATGTTGATGGAAGCTGAGATGTCCTGCAGTCTCAGAGGGACAGAATTCTCGTGTGTCTCCCTTTGCCCTGTCAGGAATAAAGATCTAGACTCTACAGGTTTTGTCAAAATTTACAAGATGTAGGAAATGGGGCAGGATTTAGGCTGTGAGGCAAAGCCTAGAGATATAAAGAAACAGCTTCTGACCCAGGGCTCATGAAGTCAGATAGTTTCAGAGGGGATGGTGGAGTGAGCATAGTACAGTCTTTGGAACCATTCCTTCCCCTTATTTGTTCATAGGCCAGATGTGCTCAACCAGGGGGCATCTCAGGTCTGATGAACAGAGTCCTGGAGAGACAAAGGGGCAATCCTGAGGAAGAGGCTCAACAGGGAGGAAGGAGTCACCATTTTCTCTCCTGAGAAAAATCTTTCTCCCTAGGAAACGATAGGATTTTCCTTGGTCCCAGTGAGACTTTTCCTGAGTGAAGAGAGCAGAGAGAGCAAGGGACTGATGTGTTATCTGTTTCCACCTCCTGCCGTGATTCTGAAACCATGGGGGACAGAATTATCTTCAGAATCATGAGCAATCCAGATGCCATGGTTTCACACAAGACATTGGAAGTTCTTATCTCTACGGGGTAGGCACTGGTCATTGATACTCTGTAAAGCTCATTCGCTGATTACTAAGTGAGCCAAATTAATAATCTACTGGAAGTTTTACTAAACTCAGTTTACTTGACACACAATTCACACAGACACATTGTTAATATACACATTTTGATGCTTGGACAGGGTTGGACCCAAGATTCTGTACTTCTATGGAGCCCTGTGTTCTGCCCAGGTGTCATTTACTCTCAGGTAAGTAAACTGATCACCATAACTAACAAGAGATTGATCTGTGATGATTAGAAATGAGAAGATCTGTTGGTTATGTTTTATTGGGATGGATTCTATTAACATTTAAATACAGTTTAAAAACGCAGATTTACAATGAAAAGTAACAAGCAAATATAAAAAGTGAAGGGGCTATTCCCCAAAGTAGTTTCCACTGAAATACCACCAGAGAAAAACAACTCTCAGGACAGGGATACTGCTTCAAAGACACAGATTTCACAGCTGGATGGTTGATCTCGAATTTCTGAAAATTCCATCCCTTACTCATGAAATGCAGTTTATTTAAGAACTTTCTAATTTGACTGTAGTTTCATACTCACACATTTCAGTGTGTTGTGTATTATTCCATTGATGATAAGTATAACTTATTTGAAAATGAATTACATACTGGTGAGAAAATTTTCCCTTTAAATTAAACTTAAACTCACACCATAAAATTAGCAGCATCTGTTTGTCTGTTCCAAGAATTACCTAGGTTCTACCCAGGGCACCTGAGATCAGTTGAAAACAAATGCAAAAAAGTTGGAATAAAAAGTAAGAACACCCTTCAAATGTTACGAATGCATCCTAGTCTCAATTATTCACATTCACGAGAATGATTCACCTATATCCCACTTTAGCAAAATTTCACCTACTCTCGCCTACCAATTGACTAATCAAAACAAACCAAGACAGAACAATAAATTCAAATTCATCCAGTAACCTGAGGGGAAAACCTACACCTCAAAATGTAGTCTACAGATATTCACACAGGATGTCATCTACTGTGAAAACACATGCACAGAGACAGTCCCTTCACATGATCAGAATACTGACAACTCCACAACAACATATTAGATATGGGATCATCTTGAAATGCGGCCATCACTAACCAGTTGTCCCTTTTACATAGACAAAAACCTGAGGACCACATTATGTTATGTAGAAATGACTGTACACCTGTGTGCGTGTGTGTGTGTAGGGATCCGGGGAATCCAATAGACATTCCAGCCTCTTGATTTTTTCCATGTTCAGGCTCTTGATTCTATATCCGAGTGAAATGACTTGCCAGTGGGAAACAAGATAAGTCTTTGCAGGAAGGGCTCTGGTGGGAGCTAGATACTCAAATCATAAAGCATCGAGTGTTGGAAACATGCACTGAAGTTAGATGAAATACTCAATGCACAGTTTAGACGGTGAAAGACTTTCAGGTAATCATGCAATCACCGACCGGCTGATTGATGACATTCCCCGAATTTATGATTGCAAGAAGAGACAAATACTCATGACATTCTATTTCCGGTGGTTGGGGACATACGATGGCAACATACTGTCTGCCAGTCATGCTCATCACACTGTACTTTGCACACACGTCACACAGAGACACTGTTAATATGCACATTTGTGTGCTTGAGCAGGGTTGCACCCAAGATTCTGTGGTTGTACGGAGCCCTGAGTTATGCCCTCGACATCTTTACTCTCGGGTTGGTCAACTTGGATCACTGTACCGAACGAGAAACGGAGCCTGAAATCCAATCAGCGAATACACAAAAGGAAGGGGCCATTTCCCACAATCATTTCCACTGCAACACCACCTCGGATGAACAAGTCTCATTGCAGCTTAGGGACTGTGCTTCAGAGATGCACCTTTTGCAGCTGGACGATTGACCCGGAATCTCCCAAATGCCATTTTGATACACACCAAATGAGATTTATTTCAGTACTTGCTGATTTTATTTTAGTTGAATACACACACGCTCCTGTGTTTGATTTCCTTTATTATCAATACGACTTACTTCCAAATGACTCACATACCAGTGGGATGATTTTCTGCTTCAATTCATTGGAAATGGACAGCATTCAATAGGCAAGTGTGTCTGTCTGTCTGTCTCCAGCATTCTGTGGGTTCCACCAAGGGCACAAGTCCTAGGGTGCCTGAGGTCCATTCAACAAGCAATGTAAAAACGGCGAGGCAGGTTCAAAAGAAGAACACCCTTCCTCTCTTCAAATGCGTCCCAGTTTCCACTACTCAAGGTAGGGAGAAGGATCCACAGAAGTCCCACGTTCGCAACATTTCAACTTCTGGTGCTCACCAACAACTGACGAATGAAACACACCCCAAGAGAAAATAGTCAACCCCGTCCCCTGCAATAACCTCATGCGCAATCCTACACCGCAATATGTCATATTCAGAAATTCACACTGAATGTCATCTACCATGAACACAAACACACAGACACTGCCTCCACAGGTTCAGAAGACTCACGACTGCAAAACTCGATGTTTGCCATGTCTGGGCTCATCCTGAAACGCAGCCATCACTATCCAGTTGTCCCTCTTGTGTAGACAGAAACCTGGGCTCCTCATTACTTTATGTCGGATTGACTGTGTATGTGATGTGATGGTGTGTGTGTGTGCGTGCGTGAACCCCCTCGTGGGTGTGTGTGTGTGTACGTGTATGTGTGTGTGTGTCAGTGTGTGTGCACATGCACTCCTGCGTTTGGGTGGAGACTTTTCCTGAGATCACTGGCACACAAACAGAGCCCTCTTGCTGTGTTTGTTCCTCCCTTTGGATCTCCTGGTCCTCCCTTGCAGAGAAATAAGTGTGTCAGTGTTCATGGACTCCTAAGGTGTCAGGTTCCTTGAAGAGAGGTTCAGCAGGGAGCTTTGCTGTTCAGGATGACGGTTGTTCATCCCACCCTTGTATTTTGATGGATGAATCACAAGCACGTTGGGAGGCAGGGTACATTCGACTTTTCTGACGTTGAAGTCAGGCTTGGTTTTGTTTTGCTCTTGGAGGAACTTCCAATGGTCTAAGGTGCTTTCCTGAGTGTCTCTTTCCACCAAGTGCTCCTCCAAGTCAGGTACCTGGAGGCAGGGTTCTCTCTGGAGCTCTCCTTGCGTTGCTCGCCTGTCTTTGTGTTCAGCGCCAAGGGCTCCTGGTTCCCTGCCTATTGACACACTCTCACTGCATCTTTCCAGTTCACTCTTCTGGATGTAAAAGAGGACATAGGCCTGTTGACTCAGGACAGAAGCGATGCTACAGGCAGTGACCTCGGCGTCATCCATTTTATACCACTGGCCTCCTGGAGCTTTGACATAAGAGAGGTAATGTCCGTTGTGACAACTCCACCCAGCGTGGACCAGCACAGCATAGAGGACATAGACTAGAGGTCCCGTGTTCTGCTGAGACATGTATGGCTGCATGTCAAGGCACTCAGGGTATTGCACATTCTTGGCAAGTTTGTTGCCTGTGACATCGGAGAATCTCTTCAATACAAGGATGAGGACCTTGGCAGAAGTGTGTAGAGTGAACGTCTTGGAGGCAGGCGCCTTCTGGAGACAAAGACCACAATGATAGGCATTCTCTCCATTGAGTTCTTCGGGCTTCACCACCTGCTCCAAAGCTTGCTTCACACTCTGAGCTGCCTGGATATCCAGGGCGATGTCCAGGTAAGGGTCAAAGGTGTCCGAAACGCCCTGGCAGTGGAGACACTTGATTTGAGATCTCCAGCAGCCTCCAAATATCTGGTGGATGAGGGTGGTGTCCTCAGAGTCATGATCTACCTGCTTGTGCCCGGGAAGGCATGCCTTTTTCATGGCATCCACAATGAACATCAGAAACTCATGGGCATCTTCCTGCTTGCCTCGATGGAAGCCAGCAGTCAATGCCCGTGAGGGCTGGGTGACGTGGCCAGGACAGTGGAGGGCCCATGTAATGTGAGCTTCCATCGTACACAGCATGCAGCACTTGTGACGCTGACAAAGTTGAAAGTGCTCCTGGGACAGCATGTAGTTGGCAAGGGGCGGTGTGTATGTCAGGCACTGCAGGGAAGCATTCAAGTAGCAAGTATTTCCCATATTCTGGAGCCCAGCCCCCACCGCAGCAGGTCTCCTGCTACTGAGAGGAAGCTTCTTTCTGGGGGCAGGCTGTCTTGCCACGGGAGCCAAATCATCACAGAGGTTGACTTGGGTCTCAGATGACAGTGGTGACTTCTCAGGTAGAGAAGTCCGCTGAATTTCAGCAAAAGCTGCATCTGGCCGAGAAGATATGAGTTTTGAAAAGTGGTTGAACTGCCACTCACCTCCCAAGTGGAGTGAATCGGCCTCCATGTCGCCAGGAGCAAGGATCACAAGCTTTTTCTGCTGAGACCACACGTTGCAGAAAGACGCTATCTCTTCCGAGAGAGTCTTCAAATGACGCGTCATCTGGCTGCATCAGCCCTTATATAACTCACCCCCGCCTACCGCGAACACCCCACCCACCCATCAGGTACGCGGTGCACCAATCCAATATCAGCGCTCAGTTAAAGAATGAGTCATAGGGTATGTCCCCTTGTATTCCCCAGGGAGTTCACTTAAAACTCCTGGGGAATGCGTTAGTTTACTTAAAACAGTGGTAGGGAACAATTCTGTCCTTACAAAACAATGTGTGTGTTTGTGTGTATGTGTTTGCTTGCGTGAACTTGTGGGCATGCGGAATCATGCCCATGTGAGTGTTTCTTTGTTTTTGTTTATATGTCTGGGTGTGTGTGTGTTTGAGCTGCGATGTGCTTCTAACTATGTGCTTTTGGCAGTTACGATCATCCTTTCAGGCATTGAAGGACAGGAAGTCAGACCTGTACTTTCTGACTTGAGAATCATCAATGAAGTACAGTTAATAACATAGTGTATTTGTTTCCTTAATATCAAAGAAGAAATCCGTGCAGTCTAATAAGTATTCTAGCGATAACCTTTCCATGTTCAGCCTATTGATTCTGTGTTCGAGTGAAATGACTTACCAGTGGGGACCAAGACATGTCTTTGCAGGAAATGCTCTTGTGGAAGCTATATACCGAAATCATAAAGCATCAAGTGTTGGAAACATGCACTGAACTTAGACGAAATACTCAGTGCCCAAATTAGACTGTGAAAGACTTTCAGGAAATCATGCAATCACCGACATACCAATTGATGACATTCCCCGTATTTATGATTGCAAGTAAAGAGAAATACTCATGACATTCTATTTCCAGTGATTGAGGTCCTATGACCGCAATTTAAGAAATCATGATATCAGAAAACTTGACTAATCACAATTTAATCCAACTAAAACCTTTGGTTCATTTAAGAAAGGATGAATATAAAAACAACATATCACACAGCATGGGAGATAATATTTTAATACGTATGTGATAATGGATCAACATTTGAGAGAGATGAAATAAATAGTTGTAAATTTGAGAATAGCATATAACCAGAATTAAACACTGTAAATGCCTGGGTGATGGGAGTGAGTCCATGTCTCAGGAGGAAACATAGAGATTTAAAAGCAGGGCGTCTAAAAGAGATTTGCATACCATTGTTAAAACTGGCGGTTGTTTTAGTAAGAAAGAGAAAAATAAACCATTTGTCTTAGGGATTGTTGCATGTATTTTTCATCGTCTGAGATGTTGCTTCCAATTCCAGTTAAGCATTGTGTGGTGGACTTGCAGTTACCACATTTGGTGGAAAATGTCATGCTGATGAAGGTAGACTTGTTTCCCAAACTAAGACGGACAGAATTTGGGTGTTTCTTTGGGACTTTTGGCTTACTAGGAATAAAGATCCTGGCTCTAGGGATTTTCTTAAAATTTTTCAGATAATGAGAAAGAGAATAGAATTTAGGCCAGGTGGCAAGGCCTCGAGGTGTACAGAAGCATCCCCGGTCTCAGGGCCCATGAAATCAGGATGATTTTAGGGAGGATGGTGGAATGAGGAGAGTGTGACCTTTGGCCTCCTTTCTTTCCCTTTTCTTTTCATGGGTCAGGTGTGCTCTATCAGAAGGCTTCCCCTTTCTGTTGGACAGAGTCCTGGAAGAAGAAATGAGCGCTGCTGAGAAAGATGCTCCACAAGGAGGAAGGAGCCACTATTTTCAGGAGCATGATCCCCAGAAGCATGAGAAATCCAGATGCCGTGGCTTTACACAGGATGCTGGAGTTTCTTTCCTCTGGATCCGGGAACTTGGCATCAGTGTTCTGTAATGCCCATAACTGATTTTGAGGTGAGTCCACTTGATAACCTGTCTGCGTGTCATGCTCATTACACTGCAATTCACACACATGTCACACCGAAACACTCTGAATGAGCATATTTATGTGCTTGAACAGTGTTGCATCCAAGATTCTGTGATTCTACAGAGTCCTGAGTTCTGTCCTGGACATCTCTACTCTTGCGTAGGTCAACTTTGATCACTATACCTAATGATAAATGTACCATTAAATCTAATCAGCAAATACACTAAAGGAAGGGGCCATTCTCCATAATTGTTTCACTCTGGTAGGTCAACTTTAATAACTGTACCTAAGAAGAAAGGGATCTGTGATGATTCCACATCAAAGAACCTGTTGATTTTTTTGTCATTTGAATGAATTATGTTAACATTTAAATAGAGTTTAAAACCCCAGATTTCCCATGAAATCTAATCAGCCATGAAATCTAATCAGCAGATACACAAAAGGAAGGGGCCATTCTCTAAAATCGTTTCCACTGAAACACCACCACCAATAAACAAGTCTCATTGCAGGAAAGGGATCCTGCTTCCAAGATCCAGTTTGCACAGTTGGACGATTGACCCAGAATCTCCCCTAATGCAATTTTTTAACACCCCAAGTGAGATTTATTTCCGGGTTTTCTAATATCATTTCAGCTGAATACACACACTCCTGTGTTTCAATTTCTTTCAAACACCTTTTAATAATGAAGTATCTTGCTGCTTCACCCCTTATATAACTAATGCCCACCCACCGGTTCCACTACATTTACCCATCAATTACCCAATTTAACAATGAAATATCAGCAGTCCATTAAGTTTTGTGTCTTAGGTTGTATCCTTTTGCATTCCTCAGGGAATTTAATGGACACAGCTTAAATTGTGATTATAGAACAGTTGAATCAGATTTACTAATCAGTGTTATGGGCAAATATGATAGGAGTGGAACTGAGTTAGGACAGTGGCTACACATTTGCCTTATTTCATGTAAAACAATGCCAGTTAACAATTGTGTACGTATTAAACAGTTTGTGTCTGTGTGTGTATTTGTATCTTTGTGTCTGGATGTGAGAGTGTGTGTGTGTGTTGAGAAGTACTTCCAAGCATGTGCATCTGGGAGATAAGATCATTCTTTCCGCAATTGAACGACAAGAAGTTGGAACTACACTTTTTGATTTGAGAATGTGCAGTGATGTTATGTAATTAACACAGCATATTGTGTCTTAATTAAAATGGAGAGATCAATGGAGTCAAATAGACATTCCAGAGATAACCTTCCCATTTTTGACCAATTGATTCTATATCATGTTGCAATGATCTGGCTGTGGGGACAAGACAAGTCTTTGCATGAAATGGTCTTGTGGAAGCAATATATGCAAATACTAAAGCATCAAAAGGGACTATGCGTTCAATTTGTAGAAATATTCACTTAAGTTTGATGAAATTCTCAATGTCCAAAATAGACTGCAGAACACTTTCAAGAAAACATGCTATAACCCAGAGATTAATTGATGACATCCACCGAAGTGATGACTGCAAGAAAAGAGAAATATTCATGGAATTTTATATCCAAGGGTTTCTTGTATATGACAGCATATTTGGAAAAGTCAAAATCAGAAAAACTTGACAAACAGGAAGATATCTAAGCTAAAACCTTTTGTTCATTAAAGGAGCGATGAGAGGCAGTTCCAAGATGGCCGAATAGGAACAGATCCAGCCTCCAGCTCCCAGCGTGAGCAACACAGGAGACGGGTGATTTCTGCATTTCCAACTGAGGTACCGGGTTCATCTCACTGGGGCTTGTTGGACAGTGGGGGCAGGACAGTGAATGCAGCACACAGAGCAACAACCGAAGCAGGGCGAGGCATCACCTCACACAGGAAGTGCAAGGGGGAAGGGAATTCCCTTTCCTAGCCAAGGGAAACCGTGATACGCAGCACCTGGAAAATTGGGTTACTCCCACGCTAACACTGTCCTTTATCAAGGGTCTCAGCAAATGTCACACCACGAGATTATATCCCGCATCTGGCTTGGAGAGTCCCACGCCCACAGAGCCTCCCTCATTGCTAGCACAGTAGTCCAAGATCTAACTGCAAGGAGGCTGCAAGGCTGGAGGAGGGGCGCTTGCCATTGCTGAGGCTTGAGTAGGTAAACAAAGTGGTGGGGAAGCTCAAACAGGGTGGAGCCCACCACAGCTCAAAGAGGCCTGCCTGTCTCTGTAGACTCCACCTCTGGGGAGAGGGCATAGCCAAACAAAAGGCAGCAGAAACCTCTGCAGATTTAAATGTCCCTGTCTGACAGCTTTGAAGAGAGTAGTGGTTCTCCCAGCATGGTGTTTGAGATCTGAGAACAGACAGACTGCCTGCTCAAGTGGGTCCCTGACCCTGGAGTAGCCTAACTGGGAGACACCCCCACTAGGGTAAGATTGACACCTCACATCTCACACAACCGGGTACCCCTCTGAGACGAAGCTTCCAGAGGAATAATCAGGCAGAAACATTTGCTGTTCAGCAATATTCACTCTTCTGCAGCCTCCACTGCTGCCACCTAGGCAAACAGGGTCTGGAGTGGACCTTGAGCAAACTCCAACAGACCTGTAGCTGAGGGTCATGACTATTAGAAAGAAAGCTAACAAACAAACAGAAAGGACATCCACACCAAAACCCCATCTGTACATCAACATCATCAAAGACCAAAGGTAGATAAAACCACAAAGATGGGGAAAAAGAAGTGCAGAAAAACTGAAAATTCTAAAAATCTGAGCAACACTCCCCCTCCAAAGGAATGCAGCTCCTCTCCAGCAATGGAACAAAGCTGAACAGAGAATGACTTTGACGAGTTGAGAGAAGAAGGCTTCAGACGATCAAACTTCTCCGAGCTAAAGGATGCAGTTCGAACCCATAGCAAAGAAGCTAAAAACCTTGGAAAAAGATTTCCTGAATGGCTAACTAGAATAACCAATGTAAAGAAGTCCTTAAATGACCTGAGAGAGCTGAAAACCATGACATAAGAACTACATGACAAATGCGCAAGCTTCAGTAACCGACTCGGTCAACTGGAAGAAATGGCGTCAGTGATTGAAGATCAAATGAATAAAATGAAGTGAGAAGAGAAGTTTAGAGAAAAAAGAGTAAAAAGAAATGAACAAAGCCTCCAAGAAATATGGGAATATGGGAAAAGGCAAAATCTACGTCTGATTTGTGTACCTGAAAGTGAGGGGGAGAATGGAACCAAGTTGGAAAACATTCTGCAGGATATCATCCAGGAGAACTCCCCCAACCTAGCAAGGCAGGCTGACGTTCAAATTCAGGAAATACAGAGAACGCCACAAAGATACTCCTCTAGAAGAGCAACTCCAAGACACATAATTGTCAGATTCACCGAAGTTGAAATGAAGGAAAAAATGTTAAGGGCAGCCAGAAAGAAAGGTCAGGTTACCCACAAAGGGTAGCCCATTAGACTAACAGTGGATTTCTCGGCAGAAACTCTACAAGCCAGAAGGGAGGGGTGGGGCAATATTCAACATTCTTAAAGAAAAGAATTTTCAACCCAGAATTTCATATCCAGCCAAATTAAGTTTCATAAGTGAGGGAGAAATAAAATCCTTACAGACAAGCAAACGCTGAGAGATTTTGTCACCACCAGGCCTGCCCTACAAGAGCTCCTGAAGGAAGCACTAAACATGGAAATGAACAACCCATACCAGCCACTGCAAAAACATGCCAAAATGTAAAGACCATCGATGCTAGGAAGAAACTGCATCAACTAATGAGCAAAATAACCAGCCAACATCATAATGACAGGATCAAGTTCACATGTAACAATATTATCCTAAATGTAAATGGGCTAAATGTTCCAATTAAAAGACACAGACTGGCAAGTTGGATAAAGAGTCAGGAGCTCTTATAGGGCAGGCCTGGTAGTGACAAGACCCACCAGTTTGCTGTATTCAGGAGACCCATCTCACGTGCAGAGACACACATAGGCTCAAAATAAAGGGATGGAGGAAGATCTACCAAGCAAATGGAAAACAAAAAATGGCAGGGGTTGCAATCCTAGTCGCTGATAAAACAGAGTTTAAACCAAGAAAGATCAAAAGAGACAAAGAAGGCCATTACACAATCGTAAAGGGATCAATTCAACAGGAAGAGCTAACTATCCAAAATATATATACACCCAATTCAGGAGCACCCAGATTCATAAAGCAAGTCCTTAGAGACTTACAAAGAGACTTAGACTCCCACACAATGATAATGGGAGACTTTAATACCCCACTGTCAACATTAGACAGATCAACGAGACAGAAAGTTAAGGATATACAGGAATTGAACCCAACTCTGCACCAAGCAGACCTAATAGACATCTACAGAACTCTCCACCCCAAACCAACAGAATATACATTCTTCTCAACACCATATCGCACTTATTACAACATTGACCACATTGTTGGAAGTAAAGCACTCCTCAGGAAATATAAAAGAACAGAAACTATAACAAACTGTCTCTCAGACCACAATGCAATCAAACAAGAATTCAGGATTAAGAAACTCAATCAAAACTGCTCAACTAAACGGAAACTAAACATCCTGCTCCTGAATGACTACTGGTTACATAACGAAATGAAGGCAGAAATAAAGATGTTCTTTGAAACCAATGAGAACAAAGAGACAACATACCAGAATCTCTGGACACATTTAAAGCAGTGTGTAGAGGGAAATTTATAGCACTAAATTCTCACAAGAGAAAGCATGAAAGATCTAAAATTGACATCCTAATATCACAACTAAAAGAACTAGAGAAGCAAGAGCAAACACATTCAAAAGCTAGCAGAAGATAAGAAATAACTAAGATCAGAGCAGAACTGAAGGAGACAGAGACACAAAAAACCCTTCAAAAAGTCAATGAATCCAGAAGCTGATTTTTTGAAAAGATTAACAAAATTGATAGGCAGCTAGCAAGACTAATAAAGAAGAAAAGAGAGAAGAATCAAATAGATGCAATAAAAAATGATAAAGGGGATATCACCACTGACCCCACAGAAATACAAAGTACCATCAGAGAATATTAAAAACACCTCTACATAAATAAGCTAGAAAACCTAGAGTAAATGGATAAATTCCTGGACACATACATTCTCCCAAGACTAATCCAGGAAGAAGTTGAATCCCTGAATAGACCAATAACAGGCTCTGAAATTGAGGCAATAATTAATAGCCTACCAACAAAAAAGTCCAGGACTAGAAAGATTCATAGCCGAATTCTACCAGAGGTACAAGGAGGAGCTGGTACCATTCCTTCTGAAACTATTCTAATCAATAGAAAAAGAGAGAATCCTCCCTAACTCATTTTATAAGGCCAACACCATCCTGATACCAAAGCCTGGCAGAGACACACACAAAAAAAGAGAATTTTAGACCAATATCCCTGATGAACATCCATGCAAAAATTCTCAATAAAATACTGGTAAACCAAATCCACAGCACTTCAAAAAGCTTATCCACCATGATCAAGTGGGCTTCATCCCTGGGATGCAAGACTGTTTCAACACACACAAATCAATAAACGTAATCCAGCATATAAACAGAACCAAAGACAAAACCACATGATTATCTCAATAGATGCAGAAAAGGCCTTTGACAAAATTCATCAGCTCTTCATGCTAAAAACTTAATAAATTCAGAATTGATGGAACATATCTCAAAATAATAAGAGCTATTTATGACAAACCCACAGCCTATATCATATTGAATAGGCAAAAACTGGAAGCATTCCCCTTGAAAGCTAGCACAAGACAGGGATGCCCTCTTTCACCACTCCTATTCAACATAGTGTTGAACTTCTGGCCAGGGCAACCAGGCAAGAGAAAGAAATAAAGGGTATTCAATTAGGAAAAGAGGAAGTCAAATTGTCCCTGTTTGCAGATGACATGATTGTATATTTAGAAAACCTCATCCTCTCAGCCCAAAATCTCCTTAAGCTGATAAGCAACTTCAGCAAAGTCTCAGGATACAAAATCAATTTGCAAAAATCACAAGCATTCTTATACACCAATGACAGACAAACAGAGAACCAAATCATAAGTGAACTCCCATTCACAATTGCTTCAAAGAGAATAAAATATCTAGGAATCTAACTTACAAGGGATGTGAAGGACCTCTTCAAGGAGAACTACAAACCACTGCTGAATGAAATAAAAGAGGACAGAAACAAATGGGAGAACATTCCATACATTCCATGCTCATGGATAGGAAGAATCAAGAATCAATATAGTGAAAATGGCCATACTGTGCAAGGTAATTTATAGATTCAATGCCATCCCCATTAAGCTACCAGTGACTTTCTTCACAGAATTGGAAAAAACTACTTTAAAGTTCATATGGAACCAAAAAAGAGTCCGCATTGCCAAGACAATCCTGAGTCAAAAGAACAAAGCTGGAGTCATCACACTACCTGACTTCAAACTATACTACAAGTCTACAGTAACCAAAACAGCATGGTACTGGTACCAAAACAGAGCTATAGACCAATGGAACAGAACAGAGCCCTCAGAAATAATACCACACTTCTACAACTATCTGATCTTTGACAAACCTGACAAAAACAAGAAATGGAGAAAGGATTCCCTATTTAATAAATACTGCTGGGAAAAGTGGCTAGCCATAAGTAGAAAGCTGAAACTGTATCCTTTCCTTACACCTTATACAAAAATTAATTCAAGATGCATTAGAGACTTAAATGTTAGACCTAAAACCATAAAAACCCTAGAAGAAAACCTAGGCGATACCATTCAGGACACAAGCATGGGCAAGGACTTCATGTCTAAAACAACAAAAGCAATGGCAACAAAAGCCAAAATAGACAAATGGGATCTAATTAAACTAAAGAGCTTCTGCACAGCAGAAGAAACTACCATCAGTATAAACAGGCAACCTACAGAATGGGAGAAAATTTTTGCAATCTACTCATCTGACAAAGGGCTAATATCCAGAACCTACAAAGAACTCAAAGAAATTTACAAGAAAAAAAAAAAAAAAAACAATCCCATCAAAAAGTGGGCAAAGGATATGAACAGACTCTTCTCAAAAGAAGACATTTATGCAGTCAACAGACACATGAAAAAATGCTCATCATCACTAGCCATCAAAGAAATGCAAATCAAGACCACAATGAGATACCGTCTCACACCAGTTAGAATGGTGATCATTAAAATGTCAGGAAACAACAGGTGCTGGAGAGGATGTGGAGAAATAGGAACACTTTTACACCGTTGGTGGAACTGTCAACTATCAACTAGTTCAACCATTGTGGAAAACAGCATGGCAATTCCTTAAGGATCTAGAACTAGAAATACCATTTGACCCAGACATCCCATTACTGGCTATATCCCCAAAGGATTATAAATCATGCTGCTATAAAGACATGCACACATATGTGTATTGCGTCACTATTCACAACAGTAAAGACTTGGAACCAACCCAAATGTTCATCAATGATAGACTGGATTAAGAAAATGTGGCACATATACACCAGGGAGTACTATGCAGCCATAAAAGGGGATGAGTTCATGTCCTTTGTAGGGACATGGATGCAGCTGGAAACCATCATTCTCAGCAAACTACTGCAAGAACAGAAAACCAAACACCACATGTTCTCACTCATGGATGGGAATTGAACAATGAGAACACCTGGACACAGGAAGGGGAATATCACACACCAGGGCCTGTTGTGGGGTGCGGGGAGGAGGGAAGGATAGCATTAGGAGATACGCCTAATGTATATGACAAGTTAATGGGTGCAGCACACCAACATGGCACATGTATACATATGTAACAAACCTGCACTTTGTGCATATATTCCCTAGAATATAAACTATAATAAAATAAAAAAGGGACGATGAAAATAAATGAAATGTAACACACAGCATGTGAGATAATGTTTTCATACACATCTAAAAAGCCTTAAAATTCAATAGAAATTAAATAAAATCTTCTAAAACTTGACAAAAGGAAAGAACAAAAATTACAGACTGGAAAAGCCTGGCTGACTGGAGTGATGTCCTGTCTCAAGGAAGAACAAACAAAACACAAACAAACAAAGGATTCTGAAAGCAGAGAATCAAACAGATATTTGTACACCGTTCTTCCTTCTTCCTACTAGCATTCTTCATAGTAGGAAAAGGCAAAAACAACCCAAATGTGTCACGAATTGCTTCATCAGTTTTTTTGGATCTGAAATACTGCCTCAATTTTCAGTTACTCATTGTGGGGTGGACCTGCAGTTACCACATTTGGTCCAAAATTTTATGCTGATGAAGGTAGACCTGTCCTGCATTTTCAGAGGGACAGAATTCTGGTGTTTCTCCAGGTTCCTTGGCTTACCAGGAATGAAGATCCGGGAAGAAAGTGTGTGTGTATGTATGTATGTACATAAGTATTTCCTGTTTTTAAATTTAAAAAATATGGGATACATGTGCAGAACGTACAGGTTTGTTATATAGGTATCCTTTGCCATGATGGTTTGTTGCACCTATTGACTCATCCTCTAAGTTCTCTTCCCTCACCCCCAGTCCCCAGCGGGCCATGTTGTGTGTTGTTCCCCTCATTGTGTCCTTGTTTTCTCAATGTTCAACTTTCACTTATTAGTGAGAACATGCAGTGTTTGATTTTTTGGTTACTGTGTTAGTTTGCTCAGTATGATGGCTTCATCCATGTGCCTGCAAAAGACATGATCTCATTCCTTTTTATGACTGCATAGTATTTTATGGTGTATAGGTACCACATTTTCTTTATCCAGTCTAGCACTGAAGCGCATTTGGGTTGGTTTCATGTCTTTGCTATTGTATATAGTGCTGCAATAAACTTACATGTGCATGTGTCTTTTTTTTTTTTTGATTTTAATTCTCATTTATTTGCTTATAAATAACATTGATTTTCATATCAATTTTATTTTTAGACCAATAGATTTCTTTTTTTTTAAATTTATTTATTATTATTATACTTTAAGTTGTAGGGTACATGCGCATAACGTGCAGGTTTGTTACATATGTATACTTGTGCCATGTTGCTGTGCTGCACCCATCAACTCGTCATTTACATCAGGTATAACTCCCAATGCAATCCCTCCCCCCTCCCCCCTCCCCATGATAGGCCCCGGTGTGTGATGTTCCCCTTCCTGAGTCCGAGTGATCTCATTGTTCAGTTCCCACCTATGAGTGAGAACATGCGGTGTTTGGTTTTCTGTTCTTGTGATAGTTTGCTAAGAATGATGGATTCCAGCTGCATCCAAGTCCCTACAAAGGACTCAAACTCATCCTTTTTGATGGCTGCATAGTATTCCATGGTGTATATGTGCCACATTTTCTTAATCCAATCTGTCTCTGATGGACATTTGGGTTGATTCCAAGTCTTTGCTATTGTGAATAGTGCTGCAATAAACATACGTGTGCATGTGTGTTTATAGCAGCATAATTTATAATCCTTTGGGTATATACCCAGTAATGGGATGGCTGGGTCATATGGTACATCTAGTTCTAGATCCTTGAGGAATCGCCATACTGTTTTCCATAATGGTTGAACTAGTTTACAATCCCACCAACAGTGTAAAAGTGTTCCTATTTCTCCACATCCTCTCCAGCACCTGTTGTTTCCTGACTTTTTAATGATTGCCATTCTAACTGGTGTGAGATGGTATCTCATTGTGGTTTTGATTTGCATTTCTCTGATGGCCAGTGATGATGAGCATTTTTTCATGTGTCTGTTGGCTGTATGAATGTCTTCTTTTGAGAAATGTCTGTTCATATCCTTTGCCCACTTTTTGATGGGGTTGTTTGTTTTTTTCTTGTAAATGTGTTTGAGTTCTTTGTAGGTTCTGGATATTAGCCCTTTGTCAGATGAGTAGATAGCAAAAATTTTCTCCCATTCTGTAGATTGCCTGTTCACTCTGATGGTAGTTTCTTTTGCTGTGCAGAAGCTCTTTAGTTTAATTAGATCCCATTTGTCAATTTTGGCTTTTGCTGCCGTTGCTTTTGGTGTTTTAGACATGAAGTCTTTGCCCATGCCTATGTCCTGAATGGTACTACCTAGGTTTTCTTCTAGGATTTTTATGGTATTAGGTCTAACATTTAAGTCTCTAATCCATCTTGAATTAATTTTCGTATAAGGAGTAAGGAAAGGATCCAGTTTCAGCTTTCTACTTATGGCTAGCCAATTTTCCCAGCACCATTTATTAAATAGGGAATCCTTTCCCCATTTCTTGTTTCTCTCAGGTTTGTCAAAGATCAAATGGCTGTAGATGTGTGGTATTATTTCTGAGGACTCTGTTCTGTTCCATTGGTCTATATCTCTGTTTTGGTAGCAGTACCATGCTGTTTTGGTTACTGTAGCCTTGTAGTATAGTTTGAAGTCAGGTAGCGTGATGCCTCCAGCTTTGTTCTTTTGACTTAGGATTGTCTTGGAGATGCGGGCTCTTTTTTGGTTCCATATGAACTTTAAAGCAGTGTTTTCCAATTCTGTGAAGAAACTCATTGGTAGCTTGATGGGGATGGCATTGAATCTATAAATTACCTTGGGCAGTATGGCCATTTTCACGCTATTGATTCTTCCTATCCATGAGCATGGTATGTTCTTCCATTTGTTTCTGTCCTCTTTTATTTCACTGAGCAGTAGTTTGTAGTTCTCCTTGAAGAGGTCCTTTACATCCCTTGTCAGTTGGATTCCTAGGTATTTTATTCTCTTTGAAGCAATTGTGAATGGAAGTTCATTCCTGATTTGGCTCTCTGTTTGTCTGTTACTGGTGTATAAGAATGCTTGTGATTTTTGCACATTAATTTTGTATCCTGAGACTTTGCTGAAGTTGCTTATCAGCTTAAGAAGATTTTGGGCTTAGACAATGGGGTTTTCTAAATATACAATCATGTCATCTGCAAACAGGGACAATTTGACTTCTTCTTTTCCTAACTGAATACCCTTGATTTCTTTCTCTTGCCTGATTGCCCTAGCCAGAAGTTCAACACTATGTTGAATAGGAGTGGTGAGAGAGGGCATCCCTGTCTTGTGCCAGTTTTCAAAGGGAATTTTTCCAGTTTTTGCCCATTCAGTATGATATTGGCTGTGGGTTTGTCATAAATAGCTCTTATTATTTTGAGGTACGTTCCATCAATACCGAATTTATTGAGCGTTTTTAGCACGAAGAGCTGTTGAATTTTGTCAAAAGCCTTTTCTGCATCAATTGAGATAATCATGTGGTTCTTGTCTTTGGTTCTGTTTATATGCCGGATTATGTTTATTGATTTGCGAATGTTGAACCAGCCTTGCATCCCAGGGATGAAGCCCACTTGATCATGGTGGATAAGCTTTTTGATGTGTTGCTGAATCCGGTTTGCCAGTATTTTATTGAGGATTTTTGCATCGATGTTCATCAGGGATATTGGTCTAAAATTCTCTTTTTTTGTTGTGTCTCTGCCAGGCTTTGGTATCAGGATGATGTTGGCCTCATAAAATGAGTTAGGGAGGATTCCCTCTTTTTCTATTGATTGGAATAGTTTCAGAAGGAATGGTACCAACTCCTCCTTGTACCTCTGGTAGAATTCAGCTGTGAATCCATCTGGTCCTGGACTTTTTTTGGTTGGTAGGCTATTAATTGTTGCCTCAATTTCAGAGCCTGCTATTGGTCTATTCAGGGATTCAACTTCTTCCTGGTTTAGTCTTGGAAGAGTGTAAGTGTCCAGGAAATTATCCATTTCTTCTAGATTTTCCAGTTTATTTGCGTAGAGGTGTTTATAGTATTCTCTGATGGTAGTTTGTATTTCTGTGGGGTCGGTGGTGATATCCCCTTTATCATTTTTAATTGCGTCGATTTGATTCTTCTCTCTTTTCTTCTTTATTAGTCTGGCTAGTGGTCTGTCAATTTTGTTGATCTTTTCAAAAAACCAACTCCTGGATTCATTGATTTTTTGGAGGGTTTTTTGTGTCTCTATCTCCTTCAGTTCTGCTCTGATCTTAGTTATTTCTTGCCTTCTGCTAGCTTTCGGATGTGTTTGCTCTTGCTTCTCTAGTTCTTTTAATTGCGATGTTAGAGTGTCAATTTTAGAACTTTCCTGCTTTCTCTTGTGGGCATTCAGTGCTATAAATTTCCCTCTACACACTGCTTTAAATGTGTCCCAGAGATTCTGGTATGTTGTATCTTTGTTCTCATTGGTTTCAAAGAACATCTTTATTTCTGCCTTCATTTCGTTATGTACCCAGTAGTCATTCAGGAGCAGGTTGTTCAGTTTCCATGTAGTTGAGCGGTTTTGATTGAGTTTCTTAGTCCTGAGTTCTAGTTTGATTGCACTGTGGTCTGAGAGACAGTTTGTTATAATTTCTGTTCTTGTACATTTGCTGAGGAGTGCTTTACTTCCAATTACGTGGTCAATTTTGGAGTAAGTACGATGTGGTGCTGAGAAGAATGTATATTCTGTTGATTTGGGGTGGAGAGTTCTATAGATGTCTATTAGGTCTGCTTGCTGCAGAAATGAGTTCAATTCCTGGATATCCTTGTTAACTTTCTGTCTCGTTGATCTGTCTAATGTTGACAGTGGAGTGTTGAAGTCTCCCATTATTATTGTATGGGAGTCTAAGTCTCTTTGTAAGTCTCTAAGGACTTGCTTGATGAATCTGGGTGCTCCTGTATTGGGTGCATATATATTTAGGATAATTAGCTCTTCCTGTTGAATTGATCCCTTTACCATTATGTAATGGCCTTCTTTGTCTCTTTTGATCTTTGATGGTTTAAAGTCTGTTTTATCAGAGACTAGTATTGCAACCCCTGCTTTTTTTTGTTCTCCATTTGCTTGGTAAATCTTCCTCTATCCCTTTATTTTGAGCCTATGTATGTCTCTGCGTGTGAGATGGGTCTCCTGAATACAGCAGACTGATGGGTCTTGACTCTTTATCCAGTTTGCCAGTCTGTGTCTTTTAATTGGAGTATTTAGTCCATTTACATTTAAGGTTAATATTGTTAGGTGTGAACGTGATCCTGCCATTATGATATTAACTGGTTATTTTGCTCGTTAGTTGATGCAGTTTCTTCCTAGCCTCGATGGTCTTTACATTTTGGCATGGTTTTGCAATGGCTGGTTCCGGTTGTTCCTTTCCATGTTGAGTGCTTCCTTCAGGGTCTCTTGTAAGGCAGGCCTAGTGGTGACAAAATCTCTAAGCATTTGCTTATCTGTAAAGGATTTTATTTCTCCTTCACTTATGAAACTTAGTTTGGCTGGATATGAAATTCTTGGGTTTAAAATTCTTTTCTTTAAGAATGTTGAATATTGGCCCCCACTCTCTTCTGGCTTGGAGAGTTTCTGCTGAGAGATCTGCTGTTAGTCTGATGGGCTTCCCTTTGTGGGTAACCCGACCTTTCTCTCTGGCTGCCCTTAAGATTTTTTCCTTCATTTCAACTTTGGTGAATCTGGTAATTATGTGTCTTGGAGTTGCTCTTCTCGAGGAGTATCTTTGTGGCGTTCTCTGTATTTCCTGGATTTGAATGTTGGCCTGCCCTACTAGGTTGGGGAAGTTCTCCTGGATGATATCCTGAAGAGTGTTTTCCAACTTGGTTCCATTTTCCCCCTCACTTTCAGGCACCCCAATCAGACGTAGATTTGGTCTTTTTACATAATCCCATACTTCTTGCAGGCTTTGTTCATTTCTTTTTCTTCTTTGTTCTTTTGGTTTCTCTTCTCGCTTCATTTCATTCATTTGATCCTCAATCGCAGATACTCTTTCTTCCAGTTGATCGAGTCGGTTACTGAAGCTTGTGCATTTGTCACGTATTTCTCGTGTCATGGTTTTCATCTCTTTCATTTCGTTTAGGACCTTCTCTGCATTAATTACTCTAGCCATCAATTCTTCCACTTTTTTTTCAAGATTTTTAGTTTCTTTGTGCTGGGTACGTAATTCCTCCTTTAGTTCTGAGAAATTTGATGGACTGAAGCCTTCTTCTCTCATCTCGTCAAAGTCATTCTCCGTCAAGCTTTGATCCGTTACTGGTGATGAGCTGCGCTCCTTTGCCGGGGGAGATGCGCTCTTATTTTTTGAATTTCCAGCTTTTCTGCCCTGCTTTTTCCCCATCTTTGTGGTTTTATCTGCCTCTGGTCTTTGATGATGGTGATGTACTGATGGGGTTTTGGTGTAGGTGTCCTTCCTGTTTGATAGTTTTCCTTCTAACAGTCAGGACCCTCAGCTGTAGGTCTGTTGGAGATTGCTTGAGGTCCACTCCAGACCCTGTTTGCCTGGGTATCAGTAGCAGAGGCTGCAGAAGATAGAATATTTCTGAACAGCAAGTGTACCTGTCTGATTCTTGCTTTGGAAGCTTCCTCTCAGGGGTGTACTCCTCCCTGTGAGGTGTGGGGTGTCAGACTGCCCCTAGTGGGGGATGTCTCCCAGTTAGGCTACTCAGGAGTCAGGGACCCACTTGAGCAGGGAGTCTGTCCCTTCTCAGATCTCAACCTCCGTGTTGGGAGATCCACTGCTCTCTTCAAAGCTGTCAGACAGAGTTGTTTGCGTCTGCAGAGGTGTCTGCTGCGTTTGTTTAGTTTACTGTGCCCGGTCCCCAGAGGTGGAGTCTACAGAGACAGGCAGGTTTCCTTGAGCTGCTGTGAGCTCCACCCAGTTCGAGCTTCCCAGCTCGTGCATGTGTCTTTATAGTGGAATGATTTCTATTCCTTTGGGTATATAGCCACTAATGGGATTACTGGGTCAAATGGTGTTTCTGGTTCTAGATCCTTGAGGAATCACCATACTGTCTTCCACAATGGTTGAACTAATTTACAGTTTCCCCAACAGTGTAAAAGCGTTCCTCTTTCTTCTCAGCCTCACCAGCATCTATTGTTTCTTAACTTTTTAATAATCACCATTCTGATGGGTGTGAGATGGTATCTCATTGTAGTTTTGATTTTCACTTCTCTGATGATCAGTATTGTTGAGCTGTTAAAAAATATATTTGTTGGTTGGATAAATGTCTTCTTTTGATAAGTTTCTGTTCATATCCTTTGCTCACTTTTGATGGGGTTGTTTTTTTTTTTTTGCTTGTAAATATGTTTAAGTTCCTTGTCAATTTTTGTTATTAGACCTTTGTCCGATGGGTAGGTTGCAATAATTTTCTCCCATCCTGTAGGTTGATTGCTCATGCTGATGATAGTTTCTTTGCTGTGCAGAAGGTCTTTAGTTTAATTAGATCCGATTTGCCAATTTTGGCTTTTGTTGCAATTGCTTTTGACATTTTTGTCATGAAATCTTTGTCCTTGCCTGTGTCCTGAATGATATTGCCTAGGTTTTCTTCTAGGGTTTTTATGGTTTTGGATTTTACATTTAAATCTTTAATCCAGCTTGAGTTAATTATTGTATAAGGTGTAAGGAAGGGGTCAAGTTTTGGTTTTCTGTATATGGCAAGCCAGTTTTCCCAGCATCATTTACTGAATAGGAGATCCTTTCTCCCTTGCTTGTTTTTGTCAGGTTTGTCAAAGATCAGGTGGTCATAGATGTGTGGTGTTATTTCTGAGGTCTTTGCTCTGCTCCATTGGTCTATATGTCTGTTTTGGCAACAGTAGCCTGCTGTTTTGGTACCGTAGCCTTCTAGTACAGTTTGAAGTTAGCATAATGCCTCCAGCTTTGTTATTTTTGTTTATGATTGTCTTGGCTATATGGGGTATTCTTTGATTCCATATGACATTTCAAATAGTTCTTTCTAATTCTGTGAAAAATGTCAACGGTATTTTGATGGGTATAGCATTGAATCTATAACGTTTGGGCAGTATGGCCATTTTCACAATATTGATTCTTCCTATTCATGAGGATGGAATGTTTTTCCATTCGTCTGTGTCCTCTCTTATTACCTTGAGCAGTGGTTTGCAGTTGTCCTTGAAGAGGTCTTTCACATCCGTTGTACTCCTAATTGTATTCCTAGGTATTTTACTCTTTGTAGCAATTGTGAATGGGAGTTCATTGTTGATTTGGCTCTCTGCTTGACTATTGTTGGTGTAATGGAATGCTTGTGATTTTTGCACAATGATTTTGTGTCTTGAGACCTTGGTGAAGTTGCTTATCAGTTCAAGAAGTTTTTCAGTTGAGATGATGGGGTTTTCTAAATAGGAAGTCATGCCATCTGCAAACAGAGACAAGTTGACTTTCTCTCTTCCTATTGGAATACCCTTTATTTCTTTCTATTGCCTGATTGCCCTGGCAAGAACTTCCAATACTATGTTGAATAGAAGTGGTTACAGAGGGCTTCCTTGTCTTGTACCGGTTTTCAAATGGAATGCTTCCAGCTTTTGCCTATTCTTTATGATATTGGCTGTATGAAATAGCTCTTATTATTTTAAGGTATGTTCCATCAATACGTAGTTTATTGAGAGTTTTTAACAGGAAGGGATGTTGAATTTTATCAGAGGCATTTTTGCGTGTATCAAAATAATTGTCTGGTGTTTGCCTTTGGTTCTGTTTATGTGATCAATTACATTTATTGATTTGTGTATGTTGAATCAGCCTTTCACTCCAAAGATGCAGCCCACTTGATCGTGGTGGATAAGCTTTTTGATGTGCTGCTGGATTCGGTTTGCCAGTATTTTATTGAGAATTTTTGCATCGATGTTCATCAGGGATAATGGCCTGAATTGAGCAGGTGTGTGTGTGTGTGTGTGTGTGTGTGTGTGTGTGTGTGTGTTTACCTCGGTTTGCCAGTAGGTTGATGTGTGTGTGTGACGTGTGTGTGTGTGTGTGTGTGAATGTGTGATAGAGAGCCAAATTAGGGCAGAGGAGGCTCCCTGGCCTGTCATGACATTGTATGTTCTGAATTCAAGATGCTCTAATGGACTGTGTCAGTTGGCCTTCAGCCAGGAGGTGGTGCTTGCAAAAGACTGCCAGCTGTGGTGGTAGTGGTGAGATTTGGACTTGCCTTATGTTACCCATGGGAGGTACTCTGGTGTCTCAGGGAATGGGTAGAGCCAAAGGGCTTCTAAAAGTTTCTTCTGTTATTTGTGTTAATCTACCAGGGTAGGTGGTTGAGCAAAACCAAGTGGGAACTAGGTCAGGTAAAGTGATGCTCTGGCTCTCTACGTGTGGGACAAGCAGTGGCTCCAGTGGGAATTGGAAGGCAGTTCTTAGGCCACTGGGGTAATTTTCCAGAGAGAAGTGAAGCTGCCTCTGCCTCTGCACAAGGAGAGTCCATATGAAGAATGGGGAGTAGCAGCTTGGCAGTAAGCCCCATCCAGCTCCCACATCCTTGGCGAGGCAGGTCTCACAACCACAGTGTTCCACTGGGAGTAGTTAGCTAAGTTTCAAGAAGTCTAAACTCAGAGCTCAAAACTGACCCATACCATAAGCCTCTCCTATTGAGACAGTAACTGCAGCCTTCAGGCCAAACCCCTCCTGATCCACCTGCAGAGCAGGGGCATCCAGCTCCTGTGCTTGCTGCTGCATCACACGTCCCACTCACCTCTCAGTTCTGGCCTGGGGAGTTTGTCCCCACAGAAAATTATATCAAACATTTCATTTGGGAGGTTCTCTCAACCTGTGACCACCATTTGAGTTAGCTGGCAGACTTCTGGGAGGTCCTCTCTGAGGTAGAATCAGAAATGGCTTCCCTCCATCCTGCCAGAAACTGGGAACGTGCTGGAGACTCAAAGCACATCCCAATGCCACTCCTCATATACTCGTCACTCTTCACTGAATCAACTCCAGCCCTGAGTACGATTAAGGCCTTCCCCCATGGCCTAGATTGATAGGTTTCCCAATGGAAGTGTATATCTTACAGTCAGTTTATCCCCCTCTCACACCCTGGAAACTCAAAATTTTCTGCCTAGCTTATGGTGTAAGCTGCATCCTGCTGCTTCTTTCAAATGGTCTGTGGCTTATTTCAATTTTCCTGTTAAGTTCCTGTGTTGCTTCTTGAAAGAAAGTTCAGTGTGAATCTCTACACACCATTTTGTCTTTCCAAGTGCAAGAGGCAGGCTAACAATGCTTCAATCCACCATCTTGGAAAACAAAAGTAACAGTTTTCTCATTTTTAAAGGTTTTGTTAAGATCTGTTAATGACTCACAAAGAAATAGTATTGGGTATATTTGAAATTAGTATTTATTCATTTATGTTGATAAGTGAAAACACAAGACGGTTATCAAGATGGAAGTACTTAATATGTATACTTCAATATTCTTAGATGCAAATAACTTCACTTTTGATGTATTTTTATTTTACATCAGTTTCATTTCAACTTAGGTTTAAGGGGTTCTTGATAATCTGACATGATAAGTGGTGTTGGAATTGGCATTAAAATCCACCATGCTCTACAGCACTTCATCCTTCTTCGGCAGGCACCAATTTGATCTTCTACTACTTTGCAGACATCTCTTCAGCAAACACCAGACAAATTGAGACAATGACCTTCAGCAGCACCCAAACCACCTCTTACTGCAGGAAAGAAGATCCAGTGAGATAGTCCACAAATGGAATGTAAATCCATAAACACTCTTAAGTAACAGAATAAATTTAGTATGAGCGTTTCTATGTGGGAGCTTTTGAAATGGTTGCTGCTCATATGTCAGAGACACATGCAGATTAAGAAAGGTAGTAGTTCCGATCCTGGTTTGGCACAACAGTCACGGTATTTTTGGTGGGGGAAAAGGGATGTGGGAGGGGATGGTACATCTTCATCTTTTCCTCTGGATTTTCTCTCAGAAATGGCTGTTGCTTACTGCAGGGCAAAAATGCCAGTGTCTTCTGCCAGAGAGGGTTACTGAGGGCCATAGTGGTTCCACCTTGTGGCTGATACTGATAGTCCCTTTCTGCTTTTTTCGTTCCTAGCCAAAAAAGATGTTTCTGCTGTCTCAGGTATGCTGATTTCAGGAGCTGTTTTTTCTATATGGCTATTCATTTTTGTTTTTTTTTTGTTTGTTTGTTTGTTTGTTTTTTCTTTCACTCTCTCTCTCTTTTTTTTTTTTTTTTTTTTTTTTTTTGGCTTCACTGTGTTGCTATAGTTTCTTAAGTGGTCCCTTGAACCTTCCCAGCGCTATTTTGGTTTGTACATAGCTATCTATAAATTTTTTCTTGGGGGAAGTGTAGAGTTAAAGGCTGGTATATCCTGCTTTTGCTCCCCTGAGTGATTTTATTCCCCCAAGCTAATATTTCAGGCTTTCAATTTATTCGTGCTTTCATCTGTTCAAACAAGTGGAAATTACTTTTTCTCTCCACATTTAGATTTGCTCTATCTACTTTAATTGCTAATAGCGTCTTAGTCATAGGATAGATTAGTTAGAAAAAAGTATATTTTTGACATTATAAATGATCCTTTCAATTTGTGTCTAAAAGTGGAAAATATTAGAAAGCTTGACATTTATTATTGTGTCCAGACCAGTATTTCCTCCAGATAACCTTTATTACAACAAAGATAATTTAATGAAGATCTCTCTAATGGTAAAGCCGGTGGCTTTGTGCTATTATAATATCCTTAAAGTGACAGTCTAGTGGAAAGACCAACTAAAGCAAGGGTTAGGAGAAAAACAGTTATTACTTTCATTTTGGTCTCACTCTGCATTAAGAGTTTTCATTGTGTCAAAGATTTATTATTCATTAAGTAGCCTAATGTTCATTTAATAATAAATGGATCCTATTAAATATGATTTTTAAAATTATAATCACATTACTTTTATTCACATTTGTCTACTGATGCCATTCACAGATGAGAATGGTATAATGTTATTTTATTTTTTTCATTTTGCCACATCTTTATTTACTTAGGTTTATGCTGTATCGAACAATGTATGTGTGGGAATAATGGGTGATTCAGGAATGCATGAGGGGGAGGTTTAAGCTCTTTAACTTTGGACAATTAAAATTAGCAATATAATATTGAAATACATGCATAACACTCAAGTGATACTTTCAAAATAGTGTATATTTTCTATGTTTATTTGTAGCTTTTAAACCCAGCTAGAAGTATTCTATTTCTTTTAGGCACCATAAGTCTGAAAGTCTGTAGTGAAAGCTACGAGTAGTAAATGATGCTAATTCATGTGCTCCCACCTGTGGAAGAATTGAATGTCTTAGATGAAAAAAAGATGGTGCAATTGGTGTACCAAGTATCTTAGAATATAATATGGTGGTGGTTTTTCTGTTTCTGTAGCAGAGTAACATATATACTATACCCAAGTCATCAAGTTATTTAAATATGCCTTTAAACAGGGAGAACTGAAAATAATACTGTGAATCCTGGTAAGCATTTAAAAATAATGAGGAGAATATTGGCTTTATAAAGTCAAAATTTATCTGAATACAACCCACATAGCAATTTCATAGCAAAACACTTCCTTCAATCCTATTAAAGTCAGAAGGAAAAGAAGAATGCCCACTGTCAATGCTGTATTAATATAGTTCTAAAAGTTTTGAACAATGAAACATATTGTAAGAAGAGAAGTCAGAGGACATTTGAGCCCATTGTTTTTCCTCTCCTTCTATACCTCCCAACATACCATTGGAATGTTGTAACATTTTGAAGAATCTATAGTAGTGTTGCAAATCATAGAATACTATGAATGCATCTGAATCTGAGATATCCCCAAAAGATACAAAATAGGTGTGACTAGAATGAAAGAAAGATTTAGGCTTTTGGCCATGACTGCAAGTGAGCTGCTCTCAAGTGACTGCTGCTATAGAACATATATATAGTAGAGGATCTCTTTGAAACATTTCTATCCCTGAAAATGGTTAGGCAAGTTCTTAAAATATCTCCTCTTTCAAACACAAAAATAGTCTGTGAACTGGAGCTTGAGCAGTGGGCACTTTGTATTGGATAGCTGATGGAGGGGGTGAGGGTTTCCCAGATCTTCTGGGAAGATCTGCTATGATGAGTAATGCTAATGATGGTACTACTGACTCTTGGGCCATCAGAAGTTCCAGTTTGTTAATGCTGAAACTTCTATATTGAGTTAAAGCATTGAGTCAGCTTCACAGAGGAAGTCTGGATAATAGCATTCTCATTTCAGACCATAAAATGATGTCAGGTTAAGGATGAACAATGAGTTCAGTATTAAAAATGATCAGGTAAGCAAGACACCATGAATAAAAGTTAATGAAATGAATAGCATATCTAAACCCTTTAAAACTAGATGTATTGAAATTGTCAATGTGGAGAAATAATTAAGCAGGTATGTATCAATTGTTTAAAGAAACAATCTACTATTACAAAGATGTAAAAACAATAGTAAAACAATATAGATGATAGAAAAAACGGGCAGGTCTGGCTGGGCGTGGTGGCTCATGCCTGTAATCCCAGCATTTTGGGAGGCCAAGATGGGTGGATCACGAGGTCAGGAGTTCAAGAACAGCATGCCCAAGATGGTGAAATCTTGTCTCTACTAAAAAATATATATATAAAAATTAGCCGAGCATGGTGGCAGGTGCCTGTAGTCCCAGCTACTCAGGGGGCTGAGATAGAAGAATCGCTTGAACCCGGGAGGTGGAGGTTGCAGTGAGCCAAGATCGCACCACTGCACTCCAGCCTGGACAACAGAGCGAGACTCCATCTCCAAAAAAAAAATTTTTAAATAAATGCAAGTTATTAATGATATATTAGACACAGGTAAGAGGATAACTAGTGAAGAAAAAAATGTTTAAATGATATACCCAGAATGTAACATGGAAACACAAGGTCTAACATTTATTTAATTCAAATATGGGGGGAGAGAAGTGTAAAAGGATTCACCATTTCAAGAGATTCTCAAAAAGAAATTAAGAAAAGGTATAAATCCATTGATTCAAAGAATATATTTCTAACAGATGATATAAAAATAAACTCACTTTAGTTAAATTATAAAACATTAAAACCAAACACCAGACCATACAAACTTTGAAAAAAAGGATAATTTATAATGAAATAATATTTATCTGATTATTATAGTAAAGCAAAAACTAAAAATGAGTAAACTAGTATCAACAAATGTTGAGAGCAAATAACTGTTAATACAGAATTGGGTACTCAGTAATGCTGTCTTTCCAGATCAAAAATCACAATATGAAATTGACAGATAAAAATGAAAATTGTTCACTACCAAGAGATCTGCAGCAAATAAAATTTCAAAGGCTACATATCAGAAAGAAAGAATTTAACCCAAAAGCTGATATTAGAGTCAACTTGGTATTCCATAAATATCACTAAACTGATGATAATAGTAACACTTTCTGACACGTGGGGATTCTGAAAAGAAGTGAACTTTTACTTTTGTTTAGAATTTAGAAAGTTATAGAAAAATGCTCTTGCCCTGACAAAGAGAATAAGCTGGATAATCTATAGATCATAGATTTCATTTTACAACACAGAACTGAGATCTCAAAAAAAGCTAATTAACTTAAATTCAGAGTGATGAAGCCCTGCTGAAAAAAGAACGGATCCGCAGATGCTTTGTGCCTAGCTGAGTTGCAGCAGCAGAAGCAGGAGGAAGCTGCCCTTGGTGGAGATAACAAGGAAACAAGTGAATCTCCAGCAAATGTTGAAAGGCTGAGTGTGGGCTTGTGATAGTTTAGCATCATCAGTAGGGGCCCAAACACACTCACTCTCACTCACTCTCCCTCACTAATGCTTTCTTTCTTTCTTTCTTTCTTTCTTTCTTTCTTTTCTTTCTTTCTCTTTCTTTCTTTCTCCTTCCTTCCTTCCTTCCTTCCTTCCTTCCTTCCTCTCTCCCTCCCTCCCTCCCTTCCTTCCTTTCTCTCTCTCTCTCTCTCTCTCTCTCTCTCTCTCTCTCTCTTTGGAGTCTCACTCTGTCGCCTAGGCTGGAGTGCAATGGCGCGATCTTGTCTCACTGCAACCTCTGCAAATATAATAATAAATGCTGCTGAAATTCAATCCTGTCAGATCTAACTGCCTGCATATAAATTTCCAGGTCCCACAAAGACATCTCATTGAGGTCACATTCTGTTGTATTCTTACTTTGTATCTTGAGGTGCCTTGGTGGGACATGGAAATTTATATGTAGGCAGTTTGATCTGACAGGATTGAATTTCAGCAGCATCCATTATTATATCCACTCACTAGATCAAAAAACATGGATGGAATCTTATCAACAGGAGCTACTGCTAAATGAGTCTCTTTTCTATTTTTCCCTATTATTGTCCTAGTGAAGCTGTAAATATTAGGTTCTTGAACCCACAGGACTGATTCTAGGATCTTGTCTGGCCAGGGATATAGCCTTCTAATCTGCAGAACCTTGTAGTAATCAGCTACCAACTTACCTGGGGATAAAAGAGTTGAAAAAAGAAGGAGAATAAGAAGAAGCAAATGGAGTCTCATGGCTGAAGGGCCAGCATCAATGTGGGTTGAGCCTGGAGTCTCTGGACATCGTGGGTCTGGGCCTTTTTATTATGCTGTCTGAGTCTGTGATTTGTTCTTGGTTAGTAGAGCCTAACGAAAAGAGAATAACTAAATCTCTCACAAGAAACTTCCAGGGACACACAAGTACATAAATGTGGTGATATCTCAATGGATGAGAAAGCAGGTGAATGCTATTTATTTCCAAAAGACTCAGGATGTCTTACTGTCACCTGCTTTCTTTATTATTTTCAACATGCACATGCAATAATCATTGCTCTTACTTTAAGTATAAAGTATTGTTTGCCAGGTAATATAGTAGGAACTGAAGTAAAATTGTTATACAAACACTGTACGTAATTAATGCATACAGTTTGGCAAATTTGCACATAGATATTACTCTTGTTACCACAACCAATATCCAGGTAATAATATATCCATCACCTCCAAATGTTTCCTATGTCCCTTTATTGTTGTTGTTGTTGTTGTTGTCAGAACCCCTAAGATCGACCTTCTTAACAAATTGTTAAATACAAAATACCTCAGTAATAACTATAGGTACTATGTTTTAGAGCCTATCTCTGTAATTGACTCATTTTGCATAGCTTTAACCCTTGAACAATAACTCCTCGTATTTCTCTTTCCCACTCAATAAAATACCAAACTCTTTTAAAGCACATTCTATATAATCCACTTTATGAAGCTTTTTCTAACATTCTTTTGTCTGCTCCCCCTCAGTAAAGGGAACTACTAACATAACAATTACCTATTGTGGATTTTTGTGTCTCTTACATATATTCCTGCATGAACCCATGTAACACTTTATCTCCCATTATCTTAATATGAAGTAAAATAAAACTTGAAATGATTTTAAAAATGAAATCACAGAAGGACTTTGTAAAAGTATGATGTACCATTGCTTATTTGTAAGAATTCAAGTGACATTAGGGGTTTTAAAACATCTTTTGTTTTGATTTGTTCTTTGCTTGTAAACCTTGTGTCTTGCATATTGTGGGCACAGTGTCTTTCCCAGCTATTTGCTTGGGGAAGATCAGTTAGAGTTACAATGAACATCAAAGACTATCTTGTCTAGTGACTTACCTTCCAGATGAGGAAATGAGCTGAGGGAAAGGAAGAAACTTGCCCAAGATCACCCAGTGATCAAGTGAGGAAGGTGATAGGGACAGCACTAACGCTTGGTATTCTGAGCCTCATTCTATTTTCCACTCTTGCCCCTTCTCTGTTTCCTCCTCTCTTCCCTAGCCTTCTAAAGAAAACTTTGCAGTTCTGCTGCAATGTCTACCTAAGGACACCCTGAGGAGACCCCACTTTTCATTAGACTGCTTTTTTAAGCACTGTCCTGCATTTTCTTCTTCAGTCTTGTTGCATCCCATTTTTGGCGATAAGTAATGCTTCTGCTGTGCTGTTCTATCCAATTAGTTTTTTTCTATTTTCATTGAGTGAAAATTAAAACAACAAAAAACATGAGTTTATCTAAATTTGGAAGTTTTAAAACTTGATTAAAATTTCCTGGGGATATGGATGTAAGACATAGATTTTAAAATATTTTTCATTTTCAAAATTAAAAATCAAAGCCATATATTTAGCCAGGGTGACTACTCGATAACTACTAATCAGATGGGTCTTCAGTAATGCCACAAGGTTAATACTCTTATAAATCAATTCCCTGGTGTTTTGTGCTACTGAGTTAATACAATTTGATACGGTATCACCTTTAACCAGGCTTTGAGGAGTCACACAAAGGAACAGCACAACAGAACCATAGGGTGGGATGTGTGGGGAAACCGAGATGTAAAACACAGCCTTGACTCTGACATTTACTCCACTGTTGGGAAAAGTACTTCAATTCCCAGGGCCTTAATATTTTCCTGTATGAAACAGGAAAAATAGAGCCATCTTTAACGTTTTGTCAAATCTTGTTGCTGAGTGATTTTATAGTGTCTGCAGCTATCCTCTCTGCTAATCACAACAAGGTTAACTAACTGTTCTTTCATTTAGTTAAAGAAATTTTTGCATTTGTTTACAAATACTTATTCTTCCCTTCACGAAAAAGGAAACATTTTAAAGATAATTTATAAGATGTTCAGAGTCTCTTGCATATCAACTCTTCACAATGTGGTAGAGTAGCTTAACCCCGTTCCTAAGAGTATAGATTCAGATCAGCCTGTATGTAATTAACCCCCAAACCAATGTGGAGTGTGGGATAGATAATATATTTCAAACACATGAAAAGGCACACGTACACACACACACACGCACGCACACACACACACACAGTATTACCAAAGCAGAGGTGCAGATGAAAATATTGGATAGACAGCTCAAAACTCTTAGTACTAAAATAATCCTAATAATAACTTTCCTTCCCAAGTCACCACCAACAGTCAGATCTCTTAAAGGTTGGTGCCTTAGGTTTTTGAACTTTGTGTAACTTTTGACTTTCTTATTTGGTTGTATGCTATTGATCTCATAGAAAGAAACTTCTTCTTCATCCTATGCCAGTGCTGTATTGTAGGGGCTTGTGGACGTTTTTCTGCTCTATAGCAATCCAAGTTACTGGTCTCTAGCTTCTTAGGAGCAAGGCCATCACATGCTTTTGTTCTTTGCTTGCTTCCTTGTAAGGGCCCGACATACAGTGGGTGCTTAACAAATATTTGATCAACTGAACTCATTTTCCACCTCCGTTCTCTCTCACTTCAATCTCTCCCTTTTACTTCTTCCAGATTAGTTTTCCTACAGCAAAATAGGAATTGTCCAAAAACTGCCCTTCATCTTTACAACTTGAAGGATTCATTACCCTAAGCAGTCCTTCAAAATTGACTATCACAGACTAGACAAAAAGTCTGGGTTCACCAAGAATAGGCATGTGTGCCATTACATTTTCTGTTGAAAGCTTTGGAAAGTGTCTTTTAGCAAACAACATAAAGCATAGAATTTGACCGTTCCTGACTATGTAAAAGGATCATCCACATTCTCACATGTCCATGGCTACTTTCCCACTCCTTCCCCAACCTTGAAATCCTGAATTCAAAAGAAAACATAAGAAGATAGTATGCCTCATGTAAGGCAACAGGTTGCTTAATCTTTCTTGCCTCTACACATTCAAGAGCTCCAGAAAAATTTCTGAGCTACTTAGGATGTCTGATCCTCTTCTTGGGTAAAAGCAGTAAGTCCTACATGTAGTCACCAAAACCACGTCTGTTCAAGGGGTCTTATACCTGTGATTCATGATTGCATGCTAAACGTAGAAGGATACGCTCTGTTGCAGGGCCATGTCTGGTCATTGTTTAAGTTCTACTTTGAAGGACTAGTTGCTGAGAAGGAAGAGGGAATGGTAATGTTAGAAATTGGAATAAAACTTAAGGGGAAAAATCAAGTACAAGGGACCAACAGTACTGAGGGGCAATAGGTTGAAGATTTCTTCGATTACTGTAATATTTTCAAGGAGACCCCCAGGAATCCTTCCTGGCTGACCCCAACATAGCTTTGGCATAGGCCTTATGCCAAATGTCTTAGGCTAACTAACTTTTCCTAAAGAAAATAGAGGAGTTATGGAGACCAATATTTAGTAGAATAATGCCTGATTCTCTTCCTTTTGAGGTCTAGTAACTGCTAGTAAACTTGCCTAATTAATTCACATTTAGAGGTAGAGTAACGAGGGTTTCAAGCACTTGAAACACCACTGACTTCATTTCACGTGAGAGTTCTTCTGGAGAGCTAAGGAACTATGAGGCTGCAGGTCTCTTGGCCAATAAGTCTTCTAGATTTCCTGTGACTCCCTTTTCTGGTCATAGGTGATTTTGCTTTTGCTTTGAGTATTATAGCACCATAAGGTCATAAGGTGTCAGACACTCTGCTCTTACCAAGGCTTACACAAAGTTTATCTTGTTATTTGGTAGAGTTTGGCCCATTAAAAAAAAAAGAGAGAGAGAGAACGATAAAGAGGAGGACAGCAATCCTCACTGCTGAAGGAAGAAGAAAGCTTGGCTTTATTTCCAGTAGGCAGAAAAACCTTCCGTCTGTAGCTCTCTAGCACCAGTGGAATGTCTTTGTTTGGATAATAAGTGTCCTTCCATACCTCATTAGGCATATTCGCAGACAGAGATGTACTATGTACATAAAATCACCTTCATGGGATGACTGAAAGTCCATGTTTTATTGGACACTAAGTTCATTAGAAGGATGTGGGTGCATAGTTTTGACCAGAAAACCTTGTTAAATGGGAACATAAGCTACAAATATTTTGGCAAAAGATTAAGGTTTATGAGCAACCAACCATTTATATTAAGTTACAATTAATTAGGCCATGTTGAGAAATAATTTGGTTTAGTTAATGATTAGACATTTTGTTAGTGAACACTTCCCAGACTTTACTAGCCCTGCTAATCCCTACTTTGCTCCTGGTCTGAACCCCTACAGTGCCTTGTTTATGGTACAGTGCCTACTGCTTGTATGCTAGATTAGTGAATGTCTATTTGCCTCCTCTACTACTGTGTGAGCTTCTTGTTTGCCAGGACAGGGCTATATTCCTCAGAGCTGAGGAGAGAGTTGAATCACGTGGTCATTTATTCTCAAATCCTCTTCAACAAGTGAAGCGAAACAGGACAGTGAAAGGCCACTGCACATGGAAGCAGGAGGTCTGGATTTGAGTTCTGAATCTCTAGATCTGTTAATAACTGGAGGTAGGGATAGAGTCAGGAAAATTTTCTTCCTTAAGTCTTGATAGCACCTATGTAGGTCCAGATCTGTTGGGATTCTCAATAATTACTGTGCATAAAATCAACTGAAAGTTATTTTGCAATGCAGATTGTTAGCCCCATTCTATGAAATGTTTACTGTTTTATAAATTGATAAATAATTTTTATTAGACAATGTAAATTTCCTTACTTGCACCAGCGTACAAAAATATTGAATAATATTAGCAGCAGAATCTTTCAACAAAATAACTATGTATAGCTATTAAACCACTTTGTTTCAAGGCTTTTTATTTTCTTTTATTTATCACCATTGTTTTATTTATAAACATTGTTTCTACTCATAAGGAGTATGTATTCTCTACATGTTTATAAAATTAATGCCTGAATGAAGTTACTTAAACAAGACAGAAGTTGATTTCTTTTTCACTCAAAATTATCCTGTAGTTACACCATTCAGGGCTAGTACAGATTCTTTCTAATGTCATGAGGGATGCAGGTCCCTTCCAGGTATCTGCTCTGCTATACTTCAGAAAATACCCTAGTTTGGCTGCTAAATTTCCACCTATTATTTCTGAATTCTAGACATCAGGGAGAAAAAAGGCGTGGGAGAAGGGCAAAGGAACATCTACTTTTCCTTTTTACATTTTTTAACCAACCTCCCTTAAAAACACTTTGTTGAGATATGATTACATTAAAAAGCTGTACCTATTTAATGTGTATATCTCAGTGAGTTTGAGGATAAGGATACGTTGTGAAAGCATCACTACCATCAAGATTATAAACATAATCATCACCTCCTGAAGTTCTCCCTCCCATTCTAATTATTATTTGTATTAGTAAGAACAATTAACAAAAAATTCACCCTCCTATTATATTTTAAGTATGCAATACAGCATTCATAGCTAAAAGCACTATGCTGTAAATTAGACCTCCTGAACTTATTTATGTTTGCATATCTAAAACTTTGTACTATAATCACACCTACTCATTTACCTGCACCACAGCTCCTGGCAACCTCCAGTCTACTCTCTGCTTCTGAGTTTATTTGAGATTTCAAATACAAGTGAAATCATACAATATTTGTCATTCTGTGTTTGGTTTATTTCACATGACTTCATGCCCTTCAGATCCATCAATGCTGTCACAAATGACAGGGTTTCATTATTGTATAATACTGAATAATATTCCATTGTGCATACATATATATATATATATATGTGTGTGTATATATATATATATAAAACGTTAATTCATCCGTCCATGAATGAATGATAACATATGTGTTTTCATATATCTTGACTGTTGTGAACAGTGCTGAAAAGAATATACGAGTGCAGATATCTCTTTCACATACTGATTTCAATGACTTCATATATATATATATATACCACTTCATATAAAAATACCATTTTTTATATATATATATAAAATAAGTGGGATTGTTGGAACAAAGTGGTATTTTTATTGTGAATTTTTTGAGAAACCTCCATACTATTTTCCAAGATGGCCATACTAATTTACATTCCCACCACCAGTATACAAAGGCTCCCTTTTCTCCACATCCTTACCAACACTTGTTATCATCCATCTTTTTGATAATAGCTATTCTAACAGGTGTGAAGTGATATTTCATGGTAATTTTCATTTGCATTCCCGTGATGACTAGAGAGGGTAAGAATTGTTTATATATATGTCGTCCATTTGTATCTCCTCTTTTGAGAAATTCCTACTCGTATCTGTTTGTTCATTTTAGTTTTTTAATTTTCATTTTATACACAGAGGATACATGTGCAGGTTTGTTACATGGATGTATTGTGTGACGCTGAGGTTTAGAGTATGAATGATCTCATCACACACCTAGTGAACATAATACTCAATAGACAGTTTTTAAGTCCTTGTACTCAACCCTCCCTCCTCCCTCTAAGAATCTCCAGTGTCTATTGTTTCCACATAAGTGAGAGCTAAACAACATATAACCCAATGTTTGGCTCTCACTTACAATGGAGAATATGTAGTATTTGGTTTTCTATTCCTGCGCACAATACCACACTGGGCTAATTTTGTATTTTTGGTAAAGACGGAGTAGCTTCAGCATGTTGGCCAGGCTGGTCTCAAAATCCTGAGCTCATGTGATCCACCCACCTCACAAAGTGCTGGCATAGCAGGCATGAGCCACTGCACCTGGCTTTTCTAAATTTTTTTTAGCTTATATTGGGTTTGTCTGTTCTAGAATTTTGTGTACATTTATTTATATTACAGGACACTTTTTAGCTTAGCTTTCCCCACTCAGGGTGAGAAAGATTATATTGATCCAAGTTATTGATTAATAGAGTGGATTATCCCCCGTTATTGCCCAATATTGCTCTATAATATGCATATAATTTGTTTCTTGATCTCCTCTCGATAGACATTTGAGTTGTTCCCAGGTTTTGGCTATTGTTAATAGAACTCAAGGACATATATATTATTTTATTTTTATTTATTTTTATTTTTATTTTTTGAGACGGAGTCTCGCGCTGTCACCCAGGCTGGAGTGCAGTGGCCGGATCTCAGCTCACTGCAAGCTCCGCCTCCCGGGTTCACGCCATTCTCCTGCCTCAGCCTCCCGAGTAGCTGGGACTACAGGCGCCCGCCACCTCACCCGGCTAGTTTTTTGTATTTTTTAGTAGAGACGGGGTTTCACCGTGTTAACCAGGATGGTCTCGATCTCCCGACCTCGTGATCCGCCCGTCTCGGCCTCCCAAAGTGCTGGGATTACAGGCTTGAGCCACCGCGCCCGGCCTGGACATATTTTTTAAATAAAAAATTTCAATCCAAAATGTCCTTTCCTTTTGACTCTCCAATATTGTGTCAGGGTTACATTTTTGTTGTCATGAAAATCCAATTACATTGAACAAGATGTGTTTCCAGAATCAAGATTCAGTATATGTGTGGTCTAGCTGTGTCCCTAGAATGTAGCCCTTATTAGTTTTATTAAGCATTTTCCTATATAAATTGAAATCAAGTAGGAGATGTATTTTTCCACAGTAGGAGAAATAGAACAGCTTAGGACTTTGGAGAGATAACAACTTGCTGCTTGCCTGTGCAACCCACCTCAAAAGATACAACTCCTCCAACTTTTGGTTTCTGGCGACTTGTCCAAACAATTAGATGTGAACTGACCTTATTCCCTTACAATACTACAAGTCGATCTTCTGCACCTGGCCAAATACAGTATAAAATTGATGGACATACATTTCTTTTGGTTTCATGCTTTCTATTTAAAGCTATTCTCTTTGACTGGGAACTATGGCTCATGCTTATAATCCCAGCACTTTGGAAGGTCGAGGTGCATGGATCACTTGAGGTCAGGGGTTTGAGACCAGCCTGGCCAACATAATGAAAGCTGTCTTTCTGAAAAATACAAAAATTTTCTGGGCATGGTGGCACGTGCCTGTAATCCCAGCTACTCAGGAGGCTGAGGCAGGAGAATCGCTTGAACGCAGGAGGCAGAGGTTGCAATGAGCTGAGATCCTGCCTCTGCATTCCATCCTGGGTGACAGAATTAACCTTCATCTCAAAAAAATAAAAAGCTAATCTATACTTTTCTTTTGATGCATTATTAGAATGTAGGAGGTAATAAGGCAAAACTATTGTGGGTATGTGAATGTGTATCTGTAGCACCTAGAATAGTGCCTAGCCCATCACTTGTGTTGAAAATTGAGAGAACCTTCTTAATATAACTTTTCCACACTCTAGTTCTGAATGTAAAGAAAGAAAAAGATAGGTTAGCAAATATAGGTATCAGTTATTTCTATTGACAGATCATTTGGAGAACATGTTTTTGGATGTGGGAGAATAAAGGTCCCTAACTCTCCACCCCAGAAATAATTTTGCTGATACAAAAATCAGTCAGACATGGTGGCACATGCTTACAATCCCAGCTACTTAGGAGGATGAGGTGGGAAAATCACTTGAACCTAGGAGGCAGAGATTGCAGTGAGCCAAGAGTGCCCCACTGCACTCCAGCCTAGGCAACAGAGAAAGACTCTGTCCGAAAGAAAAAAAAAAAAAGTTGTTACTATATAGCAGATAATTTTATTGTCATCTCATTTAAAATTGAATAGTACATTTGGGTCGAATTCTTATGCCTGCAGAGACATTTGCCTCTGGCTTAAAATCACTGGCTCCAGGAGGAAACTCCACCAGAGGGTATCATAAGGATTTCATAGTGTCTAAGTCATCTTGGTAGTTCTTCAAATAATTCCTGGCAATTCTGTTAGGTTTTGAACTTCACTTACTTCTTACGTGTTTAATAAAAAGAAGTTCAAAACATTGCCATGGCTGTTGAGCTCCCACAGGCTTGTCTTCCCTTTAAAATTCATTACATGGTTTGTACTCTTTTGCAAATATAATAATTGGAGGTGGATGCTTTCAGCCATTAAGTTCAAAAGTACTGCTACATGGGCTGGGCATAGTGGCTCATACCTCTAATCCCAACCCTTTGGGAGGCCAAGGGGGGCAGATCACAAGATCAGGAGATCGAGACCATCCTAGCCAACATGGTGAAACCCCATCTCTACTAAAAATACAAAAATTAGCTGAGTGTGGTGGTGCGCACCTGTAGTCCTGGCTACTTGGGAGGCTGAGGCCGGAGGATTTCTTGAACCAAGGAGGCGGAGGGTGCAGTGAGCTGAGATCACACTATTGCACCCCAGCCTGGTTACAGATCAAGATTCCGTCTCAAAAAAAAAAAAAAAAAAAAAAAGTACTGCTACATGGACATCCATCATTCTGGCATCTCTACCATAACAGCTGAATATCGAGAATGTCTGTTCATTTCTTTAACTCCAAATTTGTGTTGTATCCCTTGGTCTCCTGTCATATCATGAAGTGTATTATTTACAAAAAGGACAATTTATCTATAGTTATTTCCTCTCAGTATGCTACATCCTTTTAGAATTTAAACATAGTGTCTCCCAACCTGAAATTTGATTTTTGAAAAACCAGAAAAATATTTTTGGACACCTTTTATTTCCAGCTGTTTTCATCTTCATCTCCTCTCCTGAACTCAAGTTGAGGGTAAAATTCATTCGTCAAAATTTCTCCTCAACTCACAACAACCTCATCCCACTCCAATATGATTTTTGTCCCCATGAATTGATACACATAATTCTTGCTGGCAGTGGTAATGTCCTAATAAAAAAAATCATGAGATGGCATCAGACTTTACCTTATTTTCTAGCTCAGCAGAATTTGATCCCTGTCTGATAAGGAAACCATATTTTCCCTAGAAACTTCACTTTTGTCACAGGTTTGGTTCCCAGAGAGCTGGATATAGATGAAGTTTAGTGTGCAGGATGTTTATTAGGAAGTAATGTCAGGATCCACATCTGTGGAAAGGATTGGAGGGAAGCCTTATGTGCAAAGGGACAAGTCTAATGGCAACGCAGCCTGACTTTGTCAACTGGCCGCACAGACAGAGCTGTTCAGCTAAGAAGACCTCCCCTATTTGTCCCAATTGAATCAAATGGCAAAACCTATGCATCCCTTGCCTCCATTAATAATTGTGTGCTTGCCACTTGTGGAGGGTGAGACTTTGAAGCAGGTGGCTTTCTGTGGCTGAAGAAAACCTTAAATGTGGTGGCAAAGTTTTCCAAAGAGACAGAGAATGGCATCTGCCGTGTATGTTGCCCTTTTTCAAAGAGGAAGCAACAAGGATAACGTCCTCCAATGGCTCTGTATGCAGATAGGTGGACAGTAATGTCTGTCCCTCCTGTGACCTAAGAAGAACAGATGGCAGACATGCAGCCAGGCAGTTAGAGGTGACACAGTGTTAGGAGAGAAACATCTGTCATAAGCAGTGCTTCTTTGAATCAGGTGTGACACAAGTCTTGCATCCCTTGCATGGACTCCTTCCCCGTTATCCTGCTGTCCTACCTCATGAAGGTGAGTGGGGGCTGGGTGGTGGGCAGTCCCAGGACAAGGTACACTTTGCCTGCAGTGTTCCCACATGGGTTCCAAAGTAGCCCAGGTGGTCATCCATGAACTTTATATTTTCCTTATGCTTCTTGTCTTTGCCTTTGAGGAACATGTTTCATTGGACTCTGAGTCCAAACAACTCATGTATCCCTATATCTTCACATTGTCCTTCACTTAAGGGAATCTCTAATCTCTAATGCCTTTGTTTTATTATTACTATCAATATTATAATAATTAACATTGTCATTATTAACTTCATTGTTGATTTTCAGTTATTTTTATTAATGGAGTTAGTATGAATTATTCTTTTGTGGCTACTTACACCAAGATGAAGATAATTTATTAGTTCAGGAAGAATCTGCATTCTGAAGGTGAATAGAAGTTCACACTACAGATGGGCAGACACATGCCCTCCCAATTCCTGATGGACCTCCTAGTGCCTCCTAGACCTAAGGGGTCTCCTGCAATGCTCCAAGATGCCACCAAGGCAGGAATCTGCTTGTGCATGCCTGAGAGCATCCAGGATGAAGTGAGGCTCTGAAAAAATGCACGAATTTCCACATAATCCCCAAAAACCTTACAGGTGAACTGGATGCCACAGAAACAGGAGTGGTCATTGACACAACAAAGTCACCAAAATGTTTTGACGTCAATTAGAAAATTCAGGAATCACTCTTGCTGCCATTAAGTGGAAGAACAGGAGCCTGTGAATGGCATCCATGGCCTGCCTGAGACTCCACAGATATTTCTATGTGGCTTCAGGTACCAGGAATCTCCATGATTTTCAGAAAGGTAGGGACAGCTTATGCCAGCCTATCCTTCTGCAGAATGTGCCCCAGCGGATCAGAGGATGGAACCATCATGGACTGCACAAAGGCTCAAGGGCAGCTTCCCAGACCTGCCTGTGACTCTAGGTAAGTTCTGAGTCCATGTGGGTGCTGAGGAAAGGTTAATGATGATTTGGAAAGATGGGACAAGCAGACACCACCCCTAAACAATCTGCACGATTCCAACTACAACAGGAAGCCAAAGACCAGCTCATGCCACACTAGTGCACCTTGAAAACCCCTGGATGTAATGCCGCTCTGCAGAGAGTTCAACAAAGAAGTGGCTGGGAATTTTGCATTCTAGGCCGCATTTTCCAGTGCTTCTGGACACGTGATCAGAAATTTAACATTGGTATATCTAACTCTGACATTTTTCACAAAATGGTTTTTTAAAATGAGGTAATAGAGACAAAATATAATACAACCATATGTATTATATGCCAAAATATGCTTCACTGGCATCAAGTAGACTCACCTTGAAATACAATCTAGGACAACCTCCATTTTCAGAATATTTTCTTTTCCAGAGTGAAACTCTCCCACCAAAAACCAAGAACATCACAGGTTTTTGCCTCCAACAAACCGACAGAAAGCCAATACATTTATTCTACCACTGTGAAATGGACTGCGGTGCAACACATACGTGTGAAACCCGACACGTGGCATCGCCGTGAGCCAAATGGGGACTCGTGGTGCAAGCAACCCTCCCCACGTGTTAGCGTGCGTGAGATTCACTTGGCAGAATTTGACTAGGTGCGTGTTGGTAGAGTGGGGCTGAGGTTCTCTTGCCCCTGTGGATGTTTAAGAAGTCACAGGTCTTGCGAAGACCTGTGGTCCCTTCAATCAACTCTGTTTCGGAGACATAATGACTTGGATTGCTGACAAGTCAAGAAATTTTCAAGCCCTTGGAAAATCAGTTACACACAAACACGGAATGAAAGTCAAAAGAGAGTACGTCATCTTTTTTGAGAATTTTATTCACTTCAAAACAAATTAAACACACCTATTTCTAACGGCATTCCAGAGCCCAATTTTCGAGGCTGAGGAAACACCCCAAGAACGCATTGCGCAGAACGCTTCACAGCGTGCAAAACACTGCTGTCAGGGCGGGGCACAGCTGAAGGCCTGCATCTCTCGGGGTTGCCTAACTGTTCCCTGATTCAGTCATCTGGAGAGCAAACACACAGTCATTCCCCGGTTTCCTACTGACATCACAGCGAAAGTCTGAATCCCGCGCGTCACCGTCACCCAGTTTCTGAGGCAACGAATCACTGGCACAGAAGCTTCTGGTGGCAGGTTTCCGGAGATCCCGGCGAACTACAATGTCCCTCACCAGAATTTGATGAGGCAGAGTCTCTGCATCTGGTCCCTGCCTGGCCTGGGCTCCAACATCCACAGAAGCACCCCAGCCGGGGAGCTTGGGAGTCACCACACACAGTCTGCCCTCTGCTCTGTGCTCCTCAGTCCCACAGACCCCTCCAAATCACGGGAGCTGGATGCAATGGAGCCCCGGCCACCTGTAGTCTCACTCCAGGTCAGAATCGCTGTTCTCTGAGGAGGAAACCTGAAGGTACTCATAGAGGACACTCAGGGGGACAGCAACACAGGGAGCCTCAGACTTCTCTGAGACATGAGGGCTGTGAGTGAGGAAGGCTCCCGGCTTCTCAGGAGAGGGAAACGAGGGAGCTGTCAGGAGGCTGGAGCTCCACCATCCGTTTTCCAGTCTCCAGAAGAGCATTCTGAGAGGCTGGGCCCCATCGTGGCTGGCCGCTGGGTGATGGGACATGGTGCAGGCCTGGGCAGTAGGCAGGCAAGGTCTGCTGTGCAGAGGCTGCCGGTTGGTGCTGGGCACCTGGGCGGGTGTCCCCCTGCTCATCTGGGGCGACGGACTTGGTCTGAGTTCGGTTGCAGCTGGCGGAGGTTGGAGAGTCTCCGGGACCCCCAGCTCACCTCCCTGGAGGGCATTTTCGGGCATCTGGAAGGAACCCATTCTCGGTTTCTTGGGGAAGTTCAGGCAAGCCTGAGTCGGAGTCTGGGCAGCTCTCTTGGCTCCTGGCCTGAAACTGAGATTGGAGCCGAGGCCCAAGCTGTGTGTGTCGGCTGGTGGGCAGGGCTGTGAGGTCACCGCAGCACGTTTGTCTTGTGCCTGGGGGCTGATGAACCGGATCAGGCCGTGGGGCTTGGAGGCAGCCTGGGAAACTTCTCAACTGCCACCCTGAGGCCTGCTGTGTGTCGGCTTCACCACGACGAGAGGCTCCGGGCCCTGCTGCCTGACTCCAGGATGAGGGATGTCGGCCACAGCCCCTGTCTGTCGTTCCTTTGGTCGGAGACTTGACGAGGAGCTCGGACTGGCTTTTCTGAGGGGAGACAGTGAAGCCAAGACGGATACCGTGTCAGACATTTTCGTAGCTGAGCCATCAGTGAGGGCAGGGTCCACGCGTGGCCTCTTATTGGTTGTGTGGACCGGCATTGGCCTGCTTACAACCTGAAAGAAAGGAGACCACACACGTTAGAAGTTCATCAGCATGGAGCCAATATGGAAATCAACCACATCCAAAGACAAGGTGCACACAGCAGGAAATTCTTAATACGGTATGGACAGGCGGTCCTTGGAAGTAGGAACAGATCCTTAACGTGAGTGCTGATCGGGACAAGACCCATGAAAAATGCACTCTTGAGCTATGATCTAAGAATACCATTTTTCTAAAGACTGTGTCTTGGGCATTCACTGGATCAAAGCGCCTCCACTCAGCCTTCCATGAAGTGGGACGGACTAATGCCCTTCTGAAGGCAGGTTGGTGGCTCAAGGGTTCCCAGGACGCCTTTTCTGAAAACATGCATGTTCCTAGGGTGAGCCTCCTCCATGTTTGGGGCCCCTGAGGGACTAATTTCCTCACGCTGCTAGGAAGATGTTGTTGACAGGCTTGCCATCATTGCACAGAAAGAAAGCAACAGGAAATATGGCATCTTCAGATGCCTTCACCTGGAATCAAATGAACCTGGAAGGATCGTGGAGTCCCTGACCCCAAGAAGGCAGGGAAGAAGGGTTCCCCGATCCCCTCACACACACGAGAACCTGAAAGAAAATCAACCAGAGTGACCTAGTGGAGCAAAGAACAGGGACCCATGGTGACACTCACCTTCAGATAAATCCAAGATTCCATGGATTCTTTTCGATTTGGAAGCGGCTTCTCTAAAGGTTTCCCAGAAAAGGTCTGGAAGGGAGCCTTCCTCTGCGGGTCTTGTTGCCTGCAGAAGAGAAAAAGTTCAGGCCATGTATCCGGTTTTCCCCAGGAGACAGGAAGAATTCAGTCTCTGGCCCAGTCCTGTTCTGTGTTTTGTGATAAATAAATGGAACTCTTATGCCCTTTCCACCTCTGCACCTTCCCTCATTTGCCAACCTTCCCATTCTCCCAGTGGCCTTCTTGGCTTCCCAAGTAAGGACCAGTATTTGGATTCCATTGCTTTCCCCCTGTCATGGGGAACCTGCACGAAGCTTCCCCACCTGACATCGTCCTCCCGCAGCTCGATATCAGGAACAAGTCTGTTAATTATTATTATTATTAAATATAATAGAAATTAATAGGAATCATCGATAATAATAATCATAATAAAGATAGTAAAAATTAGTACTGGTTAAAAATGTTAACGATTAGTATTAATAATTAATAGCAATATCACTGTTAGTAATTAATGATATCAGCAATTAATGTTACTTAAGTCAATACTAAGTGATGTTGGTTATAAAATAATGATTAATTTTATGAACTACTAGCATTGCTAAGTGACATTAATATTAATAATTAATTTTAAGCATGCATAATCATATATTTAAAATAATTATCCATAATTAGTAATGGTATCCTATTAATTATTAGTATCATCAATAATTGTTAAAATCAGTCATTGATGTTTAATAATTAATCATATTATTACTCTTAATACTGCAGTGTGTATACAGCTACCTGTGATGTCTTTCCTAATATCAGAGAGGGAGAGCATGGTTTTAGTTTTAATATTGCAATAAGTGTACACTCACCCTGTGATGCTACACTAATATTCAGTGTAGTAGAGTATGACATGACTCCCAACATAGCAATGAATAGATAGCCACCCGGTGATATAGCTCCTAATATTCACGGAATATGCGTATGATATTACTCCCAGTATCGCAGGGAGGGTACAGCTCTTCTGTGTTATGATTCTTAATATCCGGAGGGGGAGAGGATGATAATAATTCCAGTGTTGCAGGCTGTGTTCACCGGCCCTGTGACATTGTTATTAATATCTTGGAAGGGAGAGGATATTACTCCCAATGTGGCAGGGGGTGTACATCCACCCTGTGATATTCTTCTTTATATTCCAAGGCCGAGAGGTTGATATTACTCCTAGTATCACAGACACTGTATACCCCCATGTTTTTAATCCCTGTGATATTGGGACTAGTATCATCCTCTCCCTGGTGGAAATTAGGAACAGTATCACCAGGGGCGTGTACACTCCATGCGATATTGAAAGTAATATCATCCTCTCCCATCCTGGATCATAGGAACAACATCACTGGGTGGTGTACACTTTCTGTGATATTGGGAGTAACATCATCATCTGTGCCTTGGATTATTAAGGACAATATCACAGGTGGACATGTGTACATCTTCTGCAATATTGGGAATAATATTATCCTCTCTCCCCCTGCATACTAGGAAAGATATCACAGAGTGGGTGTTCACCTCCTGCGATATGGGCATTAAAACCATCTTCTCCTATTCTGGATATCAGGAAGAGTATCACACGGAGGTGTACAGTGTCTGCGATACTGGGAGTAATATCAACCTCTCGGCCTTGGAATATTAAGAAGAATATCACAGGGTGGATGTACATCCTCTGCCATATTGGAAGTAATATCAGCCTCTCCTCTCCATGGATATTAGGAACAATATCCCAGGCTGGGTGTATGCCTCCTGCTCTATGGGGAGTCATATCATCCTCTCCCTTCCAGGATATAAATAACAATATCACAGGGCGGGTGAACACAGCCTGCGATACTGGAATTATTATCATCCTCTCCCCTTCTGGATACTAGGAACCATATCACAGAAGAGCTGTACCCTCCCTGCGATATTGGGAGTAATATCATAGGCTTCTTCCGTGAATATTAAGAGCAATATCACTGGGTGGCTTTCCATTCATTGCTATGTTGGGAGTCATGTCATACTCTACCCCCTAGATATTAGCATCAGTGGCACAGGGTGAGTGCACACCTACTATGATATTAAAACTAAAATCATGCTCTCTGTCCCTGGATATTAGGAACAACATCACAGGTAGGTGTACACCCCCTGCAGTATTAGGAGTAATAATATGATTAATTATTAAACATCTATGTCGATTTTAATAATTATCAATGACACTATTAATAGGATACCATTATTAATTATGGATAATTATTTTAAATATATGATTATGGACGCTTGAAAATAATTAGTAATATTAATGTCATTTAACAATATTATTAGTTCTTAATATTAATTATTATTTTATTACCTACATCACTTAGTATTGATTTAAGTAACATTAATTGCTGATATCATTTTATTGTTAATAGTGATATTATGATGGTTATACTAATCGTTAATATTTTTTACCAGTATTACTTTATACTATATTGTGATTATTAATATCGATGATTGCTATTAATTTTTACTATATTTATTAATATTAATAATTAATAGACTTGTTCCTGATATCCAGCTGGGAGAGGATGATATTATTCCCAATATTGAAGAAAGTGTACACCCCTCTATGATGTTATTCCTAATAGCCAGGGGATAGAGGATGACATTATTGAAACTATCACAGTGGGTGTCCATCCCTTCAGTATCTTGTTCCTTCTATCCTGAGTGAGAGAGGATGATATGACTCCCAATATCACAAGAAGTGTACAACCGCCTGTAATATAGTTCCTAACATCTAGGTGGGGAGAGGATGATATTACTGACCATATCACAGGAGTGGTGAAACCCCTTCAATATTTTGCCTATGATCCTGAGGGGAGAGGATGATATTACTCCCAATATCGAAGAAGGCGTACACCCCCCTGTGACACTACGCCCAATATCCACTTTGGGAGATGATGACATTATGCCCAATATCCCAGGGGATGTACACCAACCTTGGGATATTGTTCCTTATATCGAGAGGGGGAGAAGATGCTATTGCTCCCAATAACGCAGGGGCTGGGGCTGTACACCCCTCCTGTGTTATTGTTCTTAATATCCGGAAGAGAGGATGATACTACACCCAATATCGCAGGGGGTGTACACCCACCCAGTGATGTTGTTCTTAATGTACTCCACATCCCACCACCAGGGATATCATTCCTAATATCCAGGGGAAGAGAGGATAACATTATGCCCAATATTGCAGGGGAGTATACACACCCTCTGTGATGTTGTTTCTAGTATCCAAAGGTAGATACGATGATGTTACTGGCCATATCGCAGGGGGTGTACACCCTTTTGTGATATTGTTTTTGACATTCAGTGGGGGAGAGGATAACATTAATCCCAATATCGCAGAAGGCATACAGACCCCTGTTATGTAGTTCCTAACGTACAGGGGAAAGGGAAGAATATTACTCTCAACATTGCAGGACGTGTAACCACCCTGCCCCCCGTATATTGTTCCTAATATGCAGCGAGGTGGAGGCTGAGAGTACTACCAATATCCCAGAAGGTGCACACACACCTGTGATATAGTTCCTAATATCTAGCGGGAAAGAGGCTGATTTTACTTTCAATATCGCAGAGGGTGTACACCGCCCCCAGCACCGGGGTATCATTCCTAATATGCAGACGGGAAGAAGATGATATGGCTGACAATATCGAAGGGGGTGGACACCTCTTGTCTGATATGGTTCCTGATATCCAGGGGGTAAGTGGTTGATATTACTCCCAATAAAGTAGGAACCGTACAGCCACCCTGGGATTTTGTCCTCAATAACAACAGGGGAGAGGTGATATTACTACCAACATTGCAAGGGGTGTACACCCTCCTGTGATATTGTTTCTCATATCCAGGAAAGGAGAAGATGGTATTAGTACCAATATTGAAGGGATGGACACACCCCATGGAATATCGTTCTAAAGTTACAGGTTGAAAGAGGATGAGATTCCATCCAATATAACAAGGAGTGTACACCCCACCTGTGATATGAGTAGTAAAACCTAGAAGAAGAGAGAATGACATTGCTTCCAAAAACACACAGATTGTACACCCACCCTGTGATATTGTTCCTGTCATCTAAAGGAAGAGATGATGATACTACTCCCACTACCGGAGAAGGTACACACCCGCTGTGATATTGTTCCTCATGACTTGTGGGGGAGAGCATGATATTACTTCCAGTATGACAGTGGCTTGACACCCAGTCTGTGATACTGCTCCTAATTTCCAGTAGGTAAAGTATGATGTTCCAGCCAAGAAGTAGTGGCTATACTGCCACCCTGTGATATTTCTCCAAATATTCAGGGAAACACAGGACGACATTATCCCAAATCTCCCAAAAAGTGTACACTCATTGTGTGATATGGTTCCTAATATCCGGAGGTGCAGAGGATGGTATTCGTTCTCCTATCGCAGGCTGTTTACACACAACCTTTGAAATTGTTCGTAATATCCTGAAAACAAGAGACTGCTAAGAATGGACACACATTGCAGGAGGGATATGGGGAGTAATAGCATCCCCCTCTCCCCACTGGCTATTACGATCCACATCGCAGGGCAGTTCAGGACACCAGCCCTGCCCCAAACTTGACCCAGACATTGAGTGTCATGGGACCACTTCAGGGTGGGTGGAAGCTCAGCTCTAAGGTATCCTTGCTGCCAAAGACCAACAGTTCCTACTAGTTTCAATCTGGCCACAGGGTCTCTGTTGGTGAGACAGGTGACTATGAGGCAGACACCCTGAAATTTAGCACAACAGAGCTCAACGCCCCATGAGAGGCACCATAACACACAGACTTTGCAGACATACTAGCGAAGGCCACAGCAGGCCCTGAGTGAGGAACAAACTGACCAAGATCCTGGGGTTCTGCCACACAACCCTTAAACCAGGGACTGGAAACTGTTTCCCTAAAGAGCTAGGAGTCGATATTTTCAGCTTTGCCAACTGACCTTTGCCTCAAGGATGCAACTCTGCCATGGCTGCACAACAGCAGCCTTCTGCAGGTGGCCTGTGAAGAGATGGGCATGACTGCACCCCCATCAAACTTTACTTATGGACATGGAAACTTCTCAGTGTCATGAAGTGTTATTTTTTTATTTGTTCAACCAGTTGGAAATGTAAAATCCATTCTTGATTCACAGGCGACAAGAGCAGGCAGGGACAGGCCACCCCTTGCCGACCTCTGGAATGAGCTTACAGAAGGAAATGACAGGCTGGGCCAGCGCGGCCTCCTCACAGCAGATTCGCTGCAGGAGGGTCCTTCGTAGCAACCACTTCTCATCCTTCATCTTGGCTTCAAGTGCAGTTCAGGTGGAGAAAGAGAGAACAGAACCGGCCTCAGCAAGAAGAAGGGAGATGCAGGGTCAAGCAGCCGTGTGGATCCATCACACTCAACATTCACACCAAGCGGAGCACAGGCAGGGCCAGCCCGGTGGCGGGAGAAGTGAAGGCTCTCTGGGGTGGGGGACCTCTGGGTGGGCAAGATTCTCTACCTAAAACTCAAATAGAAGATCTACACAGCAGTAGTTACAGAAAACACACACTAACAAAAAGGCCAAAATAAAAATAGGACACCAAGTTTGGCCAACCGGGTCTCACAAGCCAGTAGGTAAGAAAGCCCAGAAGGGCCCACCAGAGGTGCTGGGGGTGGGTTCCTGCCTGCAGGGGGCCTGGGACACCCCATTCCCACAGATGAGGACCCAAGCTTTGGGGAGGAAGCTGTCAGAGTCACCCAATGAGCTGCTCAGAGCTGGAGCCACAGAGCAGGTGAGGAGCCCTGGCCACGTCCCCATGTGCACTGAGGAGCTGGGGTGGGGGCATACCCCCAGGGGCCGATGCAAACAGTGGACCGCGGGCCCTCCTCCTGCCCAGAGGATGCTCAGCTCCCAAGGGACCACCAAGGCCTGGAACCCAGGGACATACCACCTGACCATCATGCCCAGGCCTCCTGGACAAGGCAATGTCCAGTACAGGCAGGCAGTCTGGACTTGGGGCCAGTACAGGGGTGGATGGTCCTGCTAGGCAGGCAGGCCTCCTTCTCCCTACCAGCTGGGCTGATTGCACTGTAGTTTCGGTTCTGGCAACATATTGTTGCCCAACTTGGCCACACCAGTCCCTGGCTCCCTGGCTAGGCCCAGTGCTGTCCAACCTACCTACACAGGCCCCACACACCCAGTGCCCACCAGGCTCTGTCAGCCAGGAGGACCCATGCTCATCCCCTGAGGTATCCGTGGGAGCCTGCATCCCACAGGGACACACAGCTCAGGGCCAAACTCTATGGGGGCCTCTTGGTTGTGGTGGTAGGTGTTGGGCGTAATTGACCTCCAGCCCTCCCATCCTGTACACTGTGTTTTATGGGGATCATTCAGTCCTGGGAGCTTCCTTGGGACTCCAGAAGGAAGAGAACAGGGTGGTCATGGCAGCCTCAGCCCCAGGCTCTGGGCCAGAAGTTGATAACGACCAATTGAGAGCAACCACTGAATTCGATCCTCTTACACATACCCGCGAAGTTGGCGAAGAACTGAATGTCGACCATTCTATGGTCATCCAGCTTTTGAAGCCAATTGGAAAGCTGAAAAATCTTGATAAGTGGGTGCCTCATGAGCTGAGCAAATATTTTAAAAATCATCCTTTTGAAGTGTCATCTTCTCTTGTTCTATGAAACAACATTGAACCATTTCTTGATCAGATTGTGACATGCCACGAAAAGTGGATTTCATCCAACAGCCAGCTCACTGGTTGGACTGAGAAGAAGCTCCAAACCACTTCCCAAAGTCAAACTTGTACCAAAAAAAGGTCATGGTCACGGTTTGGTGGTCAGCTGCCGGTCTTCTGATCCACTACACTTTTTGAATCCTGGTGAAATCATTACATCTGAGAAGTATGCCAAGTTAATCGATGAGATGCATGGAAAACTGCAGCACCTGGAGCTGGCACTGGTCAACATGAAGGGACCGGTTCTCCACAACGCGTGACCACCTGTCATACAACCAGGACTTCAAAAGTTGAATAAACTGGGCTGTGAAGTTTTGTCTCATCTGCGATATTCATCTGACCTCTCGCCAACCAACTACCACTTCTTTAAGCATCTTGACAACTTTTTGCAGGGAAAACACTTACACAACCAGCAGGGTGCAGAAAATGCTCTCCAAGAGTTCATCGAACCCTGAAAGCATGGAATAAACAAGTTTATTTCTCTTTGGCAAAAATGTGTTCAATGTAATGGTTTCTTTTTTTTTTTTTTTTTTTTTTAAAGACCTAGTCTCACTCTGTCGCCCAGGCCAGAGTGCAAAGGTGCAATCTCAGCTCACTGTAACCTCTGCCTCCTGGGTTCAAGAGATTCTCCTGCCTCAGCCTCTTGAGTAGCTGGGATTACAGGCAAATGCCACCGCGCCCGGTTACTTTTTGTATTTTTAGTAGAGAGGGGATTTCACCATGTTGGTCAGGCTGGTCTCAAACTCCTGACCTCCTGATCCGCCCGCCTCAGCCTCCCAAAGTGCTGGGATTACAGGCGTGAGCCACTGTGCCCAGTCCATTGTAATGGGTTCTATTTTGATTAATAAAGATATGTTGCAGTCTAATTATAAAAATTTAAAATTCACGGTCCAAAACCACAATTACTTTGGCACCAACCTAATAATAGAAGAATTAAAAGAGGCCTTTATATTAGAAAGCCCATGGATGATAAAATAATAAAGAATATTACAATTTCCATAACCGCAAAGTTATAACTTAGACCAACTGAATGAATTAAAAGACACAACCTATTGATACTAAAACACAGGAGAAATAGGTTATCTAAATATATTGATATCTATTTTAAAAATGGAATCAGTACCTAATAACCTTACAGAAAACCTATATATTCCAAAAATCTGACATTCTGTCATGTTGTTCTAACTGGTGGGATTCGGAGATTTCCATTTTGATAAGAACATAGGTGAGTCGCACACACTTACTTTTACTGCTCATTGGTCAGGAAACCTATGTCCATTATAGGATACTCAGAGCGATGCGTTTTGGAGAATTTAGGCAAGATAATATTATTTACAGAGTTAAAGGAAGGCAACCTGTTTTATGTACAGTAATTCCTCATAATATCACAGTGGATACCATATTTAAACTTTTGGGTATCCCCAGGTATAATTCTTATTTGGGCCACATGTGAATTTCAGACACGGAGGCTGCCCAACTTTGGTGGCTTTCAACAGATGTGGAAGTTAATTCACAACCTACTTTGTGGAGGCATAAAATTCAATGAGCACTCATTTAGCATTTTATTTGAAATATTATTTTTGTAAACTTTGTATTTCCAATTAGGTGAAATTTTAACCTGTTTCAGTTCTTATCCACTTTTTTTTTCCCCCTGAGACGGAGTCTTGCCCTCTCACCCAGACTGGAGTGCAGTGCATGGTCTTGACTCACTTCAACCTCCGCCTCCCAAGTTCCAGCAATTCTCCTGCATCAGCCTCCCAAGTGACTGGGATTACAGGTGCCCACCACCATGCGTGGCTACTTTTTGTATTTTAATAGAGATGTGGCTTCCCCATGTTGGTCAGGCTGGTCTTGAACCCCTGACCTTGTGATCTGCCCCCCTCAGCCTCCCAGAGTACTCGGATTACAGGCCTGAGCCACCGTGCTTGGCCTCTCCACTCTTTTTAGGCAGAGGGGAGCAAGGTTTGCTTTAAGTTAGGAGGGACTCCTGTGTACCCAATCCATTTGTGTAAATTTCTTCTTTCAGAGTTCTCCAAATCAGCATCACCATTGTTAAAGGCCTCCCACATGGTAATAATTGTGCTACAGGGTTTTTCGAACATGAAGTTTATGTTTGGCTGAATTAACCTCCTTGCTGTGGCACAAGGGGGCCATAGGTGTTTTCACCAATTATGAAGCGGGTTCACTGTGCAATGGCTATCAACTTTTCTGAGTACAATGAGACCAAACACATTCATACGTAAATTCCATGAAGTGAATTTATTACTTACAAATAGCAAACAAAAGACAACAGAAGTCCAGGATTCAATATGAACCGCTACCACAAGATCAGGAAGGCTATCCAGAGCAGATGGATGGAGTTTTGACTGTAAATGCTTCACTTGCACTACAACTGAGGGACCCCAGAAAGCAGCTCATCTTGGGTTTTCTCCTACGATGTGGTTTGCTGGACACAAGCGTTAAAGGCCGTTCTGTTTCGAGCAGGGACTCTAACAGAGCCTGGGCTGTTCTGACCAATGTCACCAGATTATCAGGATATTGCATTCCCAGCATATCATACAGTTATCTTGAGAACTACCAGTAGGAAAGGGAGGAAAATGGCCCTGCACCCTTCAAACTGAAGGATCAGGATATTTGTTGTGACAGAGGCACAGACAGTAGCGACAGAGTGTTCTTGTGAGCCATCTACTAGTTCTCTTGACCAGAGCATGGCACCTGACTGCTTTTCTCTTTCCTTTCAATGGAAACTGTTTCAGAATATTTTGAATATTTTTAATTTCTACATCTACAGAGTTGAGGCACACGATCGCTGGCAGTGTAGACTCTCTGTATAGTTACAGGAAAGAGTTCAGGAGCCCATCAAGCCACATTGGAGGAGACCACCTAATCCTCCAGAGACTGTCACTCCATCTTCCTGGGGTTAGCTCCACATGCAGTAAGGCCATTATGTCTAAGGCCAGCAAGACTTGCAATCCGAAGATTCAACTTTTGACATGCTGATAAGCAGCAGTGATAAGAAAAGCCCACACACTGGCTAGGAATTTTTCAATGCAAGCAGCTGAGATGCTTCTTCATATGCTTCGATAGTGGCTAATATCAAACTCTTTCTTCCCATTTTCATTACTCATCAGTGACTGAACCATGAGGCACCATGGATGTACACCTGATCAGGAGGGTGTAGCGGACAGCGGCAAGGGGAGCAGCAGCACAAGAAACAAACAAGGCCACTACTTCTGCCTACATAATAACTATTGATTGGAGTGTACAATAATTAATAATGTTCACATGGCTGCCCTCAGCATACAGAGATGGTGACCAGAGTAGATGCAGGGACTACAGAGATACAGCCGGATTCTTGCTAATTAGGACTGAAGTGTCGGCTTATCTGCTGTGCTTCCGTGCATTAATAAGCCAGGGCCTCAAAACCGCCTGCTAAGCACAGGTCCAATGTCATGCTGGGGTGCAATTAAACATTCATGTCTAGGAGATGAGAGCGTTTTAGTGTGGGAGAAGATGACAACACCTGAAGAAAACAAAACACTGTGCAGACCAAACGGAAGGCCCATCATCAGCTCACGGTTCTGACTCAGGTGACTGCTGATGTGTTACGGAACCATCAGCCGACAGCAGGTAGGTCAAGTTGAGCAGGTGTCCTTCATGAGGGCTGGTCCATTCCATTTGTGTTGTCAATTGTTTCAATACCGTCTCATGCACCCCACTGGTGAGGAAGGAATTCGCACCCTACTTTTACTGGCACCGTTAAACACATAACATCTCCTACTAAACAGAAAAACCAGTCATCAGTTATTAATTACATATAGGAGAATGGTGTAAGTTCCCACAGGCCCAAACACGGATTAACTTGGGAGCAGAGAGTGGTATCACATTAAAAAAGTGAGGAATTTCCTTTTTTTTTTTTTTTTTTTTGAGACAGAATCCCGCTCTATCGCCCTTGCTGGAGTGCAGTGGTGTGATCTCGGCTCGCTGCAAGCTCTGTCTCCCGGGTTCATGCCCTTCTCCTGCCTCAGCCTCCCTAGAAGCTGGGACTACAGGCACCCACCACCACGCGCGGCTAATTTTTTGTATTTTTAGTAGCGACGGGGTTTCACCGTGTTAGCCAGGATGGTCTCGATCTCCTGACCTTGTGATTCACCCGCCTCGGTCTCCCTAAGTGCTGGGATTACTGGCGTGAGCCACCGCGCCAGGCCGAGGATGTTCCTTTGTTCCTACAGGAGTACGTGATTGGTTTGTCTGTTGGCTGGTAGGGAACTGAATCATGTGACACTGACTGGTAAGACTGTAATACTCTAAAATACAATATATAAACCATCATACCATAATGGTGTAATACGATCTACTACAATACCAAAGACATCGATGAAAAGCCCAACGCTATCATATGTGACTGAGAGACTGAATGCTTCCTCCCTCAGATTGGTTACAACATATCCTCCTATCACAGTCCTCTCTCCTTCATTCAAAGTGAACGATCCAAATAACAGACAGAAATAATAAAGAATAAAGGGCAACAGATGCAAAGAACTCACAAGATGATACTCTATGGTAAACTTTATGTACTTAGGAATTAATACCAACTCAGTATTAGCAAAAAATAAACATCTTTACATCAAGAGTACTTTTTCCTTTAACAAGGAAAGGTGGAATGTGTATAATGAACAAGAGATAATCAAAATTTTCCAAATGAGGCTAGTAAGACTATCCCAACAATTGACAATCATTATTCACTGGTCCATTAATCACAGGGCAATACATACAAATGAAACTTACCTGGCCAGGTGTGGTGGCTCATGCTTGTAATCCCAGCATGTTGGGCGGCCGAGGAGGGCAAATCATGAGGTCAGGAGTTCAAGACCAGCCTAGCCAACATGGCGAAACCCTGTCTCCACTAAAAATACAAAGAATTAGCTGGACGTAGTGGTGGGCGCTTGTAGTCCCAGGTACTCAGGAGGCTGAGACAGGAGAATCGCTTAAACCCAGGAGGTGGAGGTTGCAGTGAGCTGAGATCGCACCACTGCACTCCAACCTGGACAACAGAGTGAGACTCCATCTCAAAAAAAAGATAATAATGAAACAAAAAAATTAAACTTACCTCCATGTTAGAAAAACATCAAAATTCAACCATGAATCCAGCACATTATCAAATGAATAGACAAAAATTCTACCAACAAACTTAATATCATTATCTATGAAACTCAAGTACTACTGCTTAAAGAGCATTTACAAAACTCTCACCTCAAGGTTTCCCTGCAAAACAAGGTGAAATGCATTCTCAAGACTCTTTAAGAATGAGTCACGGAAAAAACAATATACTTGTAACTTGTGTAACATTTCATACATTTTTTCAAGCACTACACGATAACTAATTTGCATTAGGCTTTCCAAATTAGAAAAGCTTCACTTATAGAACTTCTTTCCTGTGGGAGTTTTCACATGACGTTTCAAGTAAATGTGAAAACTGAAAATATTCTTGCAGTTTCTAAACTATTAGAGTTTTAATCCTGTGTACGTTCTTGTATTTACAAGGTCCAGCCAGCTATAGTGTGCATTTTCATTTGTCCTTGAGTGAGGATGAGAGAAATGAAACATTCCCAGATTCTGGACATTCATAGGGTTTTTCTCAGGAATGAGCTGATGTCTTCAAATGGAACTAACACAACTGAAGGCCTTACCACAAATTTAGATTCAAAAGGCTTTTCTCCACTCTGAGTCCTCCCAAATCTTCCAAAACAGGAAAATCTGAAGGCTTGGCCACATTTCCTACATTCTTAAGGTTTCTCTGCAGTGTTAGCCTTTTCATGTTTATGAGGGAATGGGAAAGAGTAAATGTTTTACCACATTTCTTACATTCAAGGGGCTTTATTTATTTGTTTGTTTATTTTGAGATGGATTCTCACTCTGTCGCCAAGCTGGAGTGCAGTGGCACAGTCTCGGCTCACTGAAACCTCCGCCTCCTGAGTTCAAGTGATTCTCCTGCCTCAGCCTCCTGAGAAGCTGGGATTACAACCATATGCTACCACACCCAGCTACTTTTTGTATTTTTAGTAGAGACGAGGTTTCACCATGTTGGCCAGGATGGTTTCGATCTCCTGACCTCGTGATCCGCATGCACAGGGCTTTCCCCAACCCAACGTTGCTTTTTATGTCCTTGAAAAAGAACTAAGACAACTGAAATGTGCCACCATGCCCAGCTAATTATTTTTATTTATTTGTTTTGAGACGGAGTCTCGCTCTGTCGTCCAAGCTGGTGTGCACTGGTGCGATCTCTGCTCACTGCAAGCTCTGCCTTCTGGGTTCGCGCCATTCTCCTGCCTCAGTCTCCCGAGTAACTGGTGTTAGCCACCGTGCCTGGCATTATTTTATTTTTTCTAGAGACAGGGTTTCACCTTGATGCCCAGGTTGTTTCACGCTGTTTTAATCCGGGCTGGTTATGAACTCCTGGGCTCAAGCAATACACATTCCTTGGCCTCCCAAAGTGCTGGGATTATAGGCTGAGTCACTACACCCAGCCTCTATATCATGACTTCTTTCATGGCGAGTAAGATGACTGGAACGAATGTAGGCTTTACCGCATCTCTTACATTCATAGGATTTTTCTCCAGTATGAATTCTTTCGTGGAGGTGAAGGGAACTGAGACGACTGAAGGCTTGGTCACATGGTTTACATTCATAGGCTTTCTCTCCAGTATGAGTACTTCTATGGTTACAAAGGGAACTCAAATGACTAAAGACTTTGCCACATTGTTTACATTCATAGGGTCTCTCTCCACTATGAATGCTTCCATGGTCACGAAGGGAAGTGGAACAGCTGAAGGCTTTATCACATTTGGTACATTTATAGGGTCTTTCTCCAGTGTGAGTCCTTTCACGCGTCTTAAAAGAACAAGAAAATCTGAATGTTTTCCACATTTCTTACATTCGTAGGGTTTCTCTCTAGTGTGAGTTTGTTCATGTATTAGACAACAACCGGAAACAGTGAACGCTTTACCACATTGTTTACATTTATAGGGTTTTTCTCCTGTGTGAGTTCTCTGATGTCTTTCAAATGAATTGAGAAAATAAAAAGCTTTCCCACATATCGTACATTTATAACTGGATTTCCACTGTGCATTATCATGTGTCTTCTAACACCTGGAACAGAAATGAAGAGTTTCCCATACTGTTCACATTTATAGTGCTTCTCTCCATATGGTTTGTATCCTGAGTGAGCTAAGATGTGCCTATTAAGGAGAGAATGACGTACAAAGACTTTTCCACAAATACTTCATTCACATTGTTTTAATCCAGCAGAAATGTTCTCATTCAGATCAAGCATTGGAATTTGGCTGACAACAGTCCATACTGACTACCGTCTTTGCTTTCACACAGTCTCTGTATCATATGATTTCTGTAAAAACAAATGTAAAGCACGTAATTATTGCTTGGTTTAATAACTTTCTACTTACTAATAGGTCTTGGACTTACACTGCTACCAATACCAAGGAAAATGCTTTTTTTTTTTTTTTTTTTTTGCCATGACTGAATTATTTGAAAGTAAATGGGTTACTACTGAAAACACAGCTACCACTTGCATGGCTATGACCAAATTAGTAACATTCATGTACACAATTTTGTAGTATTATTTTCAAGTAAACTGTTTTCCAAACACTGACTGCTACACTGAAGTACATTGCATTTCGGGTGAAATTTTTCTAAAAAGAAATAAATTTCAAGTGACTCTCATTTGTTTTGATCGCTTGTTTTTAAGTTCATGACAAGCTAAGATTCCTTCAGAGGACTTTATTTCCTCTTCTCAGTGCAAGTTATCTTATCTCTTTCCCAGGTTTTTCGAAGTGATCTTCAATATTCTGGTCTTTCCATTTGTTTCCTAAAATACAGACCCACAAAATTATCATGAATTATTACAAACTATAGAAACATTACTAGATTTAATGTTCATTGTACACAGTGCCCATGCCTGATTTCTTCACCAAATCATTCCCTTGCCACATTCCAAATCACAAATAGCACTGATGATAGGGAAATACTTCTGTAATTAAGTGAAATGTGTTGTCATTCTCAGCTACAGAAACCGGGTTCCTGCAAGTTTCCTGCATCACTTCTCTGCAGAGAATCTTCTGAGAAGAATCTAGCAAAGCCCATTCCTCCTGGGTACAGTTCACAGCCACATCCTCAAAAGCCATGGAGTCCTAGAACATTCCACACATGGGGATAGAAGGATGGGTGAGACTGACAGCACTGGGAATCTGTACTCAATCCATAAGCTGTTTGCATGATTCTAAAATTTCCAAGCATTTATTTTGTGCCTTGATTGTCACAACTCTTACTCTGTTCACACATACTCCCTCCCATACAGCAGTACTAATGCTAGAATCTAACTATTCAAAAAGGCAACAGCAAAGTAGAAACACCCATCTTATTAGAGAATCCAGGGAGTAAGATGTGCTGCTAGGAGTTACCTTTTAACTTCACTTTGTACATTTCTAGTATCTGTCATAATAAAGTCCTACCTGATGTGCATAAGAAAGTTAATATTATCAGTCCTGAGACTACTTATTCTTAAAAACGTCTGCTCGCAAAGTTCCATCTTTGTATTAGTAACTTACATTTTGAAAGGGATTCCACCAACCCTAATAAGAATGACTCACTGCATGTAAATGGCTTATGCAATGTATTTGCCAAAACTTTTTCTGCTGAAGGTCTATTATTTTGTGTCACTGCAGTGGTGCTTAGGGAACCAGACACCAAAACACTGTCTGAACACTAAGTGTTCAATGAGTTTCCCTGGTAGACAATATTTTACACGTGCTGTCACTTGTTAACTGGGGAGTTGAGCCCATTCCATGTGATTACACCAAGACAGAGTAGGCTCGTTAAATTTAATTGAGTAGTAAATAAAACCAATAATTGATATTTGACAATACTAATAGAACAATTTTAAAAATTTCTATTGCACAATGTCAAGGCAGAAAAGAATAAGAGGAAATACGACACACGTTTTTAAAAATGACATTAATGTCATCACTTCCAGATGCTATTCCTATGAAATCACATAAATTCCCAAATCAGGTTGTTTTTAGGCAAGAAAAACTACTTTTTCACACGTAGTAAAAATGACAAATGTCTAATGATTTTTAGCCATCTAAAAAAAGAGTGATGGCTTGTCTAACATACTTCTAAGATTTTCAAACGAAAATATTCAGGACAGCACAGTATTAGCAGAGAGATGAGCAAGCAGACCAAGGGAAAAGAAAGTCTTAATGACCCAGCATTTATATGGAAAGTTAAGGAATGATAGAGTAGGCACCGTAGAATAGAAAAAGAAATCACATGCACTTTAAAATATGAGGCAAACCAGGCTGGCATCTACTTGGGAAAATGCATTGCATTCTTCTCTATTCCGTGAGCCATAATCAACTTATTATACATTCAAATATGAAAGATAAAACCGGAACACTTTCAGAAGTTACAGGAAGATTTTTTTTTATGAAGGATTAGGCAGAATTTCTTTTATGTAAGAAAACAGTGATAAAGGAACAGACAAACTCAAACATATTAAAATTTAGGGAATAAAAAGAAAATACAATGGGCAGGGCATGGTGGCTCATGCCTGTAATCCCAGCAGCTTGGGAGGCTGAGGAGGGCGATCACCTGAGGTCAGGAGGTTGAGATCAGCCTGGCCAACATATCAAAACCCCGTCTTTCTGTTGTTTGTTTGTTTGTTTTTTGAGACAGAGTCTCACATTGTCGCTTGGGTTGGGGTGCAGTGGCAACATCTTGGCTCACTGCAACCTCCACCTCCCGGGTTCAAGCAATTCTCTTGCCTCAGCCTCCCGAGTAGCTGGGATTACAGATGCCTGCCACCAGGCTCAGCTAATTTTTTTGTATATTTTGTAGAGACAGGGTTTCACCATGTTGGTCAGGCTGCTCTGGAACTCCTGACCTCATGATCGGCCCACCTTGGCCTCCCAAAGGGCTGGGATTACAGACCTGAGCCACTGTGTCAGGCCTAAAACCCCCTGTTTACTAAAAATACAAAAATTAGCTGGGTGTGGTAGTGGGTGCCTATAATCCCAGTTACTCGGGAGGCTGACATAGGAGAATCACTTGAACCCGGGAGGCGGCGGTTGCAGTAAGCAGAGATGGCGCCACTGCACTTCAGCCGGGCTACAGAGCAAGACAGTGTCTCCAAAAACAAAAGAAAACAAAACAAAACAAAACCCTCGAATATCCAGATAAGAGGATACAGATGTGTCCACTGTCATTAATTCTTCACCATGCTACAAGAGGGAAACTGACATTTTGGTGAATCTTTGTAAATGATCAATTTATCTATCACACTTTTATTTCACCAGTAACATTGATAAAGCTAAGTCCTACAATTCCATTTGAAATTACCCTTAAAAAGAACAGACCTTTAAAACTTACTACACTCACTCTGGGGAAGAAATAAATACGAATTTTTAGCAAATAAAATACACCATTTTACCTTGCCTCTTTGGAAATAGTATGTTTATCTTTCAAACTGTACTGATAAAATGTATCTTACAGTCAATGAAAAACTGAAACACAAATAAGCGGACAAGCCTTTTCAAGGTAACAAACTCAGGGAGAGGCAGTGCTGACTCCAACACAGAGCTTTCTAAGTGTCACGGCAGCCATTCTAGTCCCCCGGCACACCCATCCTGTTCAGTAAAGTGCTCAGTGACCACGTAGGAGGCACTGGCACTGCTCTTTGTCCTCCTGTGCGCCTTCAGTGCATTTTCATGTTCAGGTTGTTGCACATCCTCTCTGGGGTGGGTTTTCCTTGTCCTTTGGGACAGTTTTTCTCTCTTCACAAGTCTGAGACAATCTAGAGAGCAGAAATCATTTCTGCCTTTTCCTCTCAATATCAGTATCCCATTGGCAGACCATCAATGTGTCTCCGAGGAATAAAAGCTCCTGCTGGAGGAACAGTTTTAATGACCTAACTTTAATGACATTACGTTGAATTGTCCATTCATTTTAATGTCCTAAAATTTTAATAATCCCAAGGGGTCACCATGTTAGATAAAACTATACCAAGAGATTCCTCCAAGGCCAAGAGCATCCAGCTGCTCCCCTGAGAGACTCTACCCCCTACCTCAGGCTGTCCTTGGCGATGAGATGACCCCGGGGCTGATAGTCACTAGACCCTCCAATAGACATGGCCACTGTGGGTATCCTGGGTCATCCCCAGACAGTTTTAAAATTCCACGACTAGAGAAAGACAGGAGGGTGGCTGAGGACACAATACCCTGTAAAGTTTTCACGGAGGGACCTCAACCTAAAGACATTTTGGTAATATGTACACTTAGGAAAGATGAAAAGAAGAGAGGCACAAAGATTTCTTTTACAGTAGAGTGTCAGATGATTTATTCTGCACTTTCCTCTCATGTAAAATGCTTGTAAACAGAAAAATATTTTGGCCAAGGTGGCCCACGCCTGTATTCCCAGCACTTTAGGAGGCCGAGGCGGGAGATCAATTAAGGTCAGGAGTTCAAAACCAACCTAGCCAACATGGCAAAACCCTGTCTCTACTAAAAATACAAAAATTAGTTGGACGTGGTAGTGGGTGCCTATAAGCCCAGCTACTTGGGAGGCTGAGGCAGGAGAATCGCTTGAACCCGGGAGTCAGAGGTTGCAGTGATCTGAGACTGCACCATTGTACTCCAGCCTGGCGACAGGGCGAGACTCCGTCTCAAAAAATATATATATATGTATATATATAATATACATTTATAATTATTACATGTAGATAGTATTTGAAGTCATGGGACTGACTGTAGGTAGAAACAAGAGAAGGGAAGGAAGTTTGTATATTTATATATAATTATATAAAATTAATATACATAATTATAATATATAAATATATCGTATAGACTGGGCACAGTGGCTTACACCTGTAGTTCCAGCAATTTGGGAGGCCGAGATGGGCAGATCACCTGAGGTCAGGAGTTTGAGACTAGCCTGAGAACATGGAGAAACCCCATGTCTACTAAAGATACAAAAATTAGCCAGGCGTGGTGGTGCGTGCCTGTAATCCCAGCTACTCAGGAGACTGAGGCAGGAAAATCACTTGAACCCCGGAGGTGGAGGTTACGGTGAGCCCAGATTGCGTCATTGCACTCCAGCCTGGGCGACAAGGGTTAAACTCCGTCTCAAAATAAATAAATAAATAAATAAAGCAAGAAATATGTATTTATGTCTAAATATATAATTACAATACATAAATGTGTATATAAATATACATTTATTATAAATTTATTAATATATGAAATATGTTTATTTCTGAGATAGGGTCTGGCTCTGTCACCCAGGCTGGAGTGCAGTGGCACTATCATAGCTCATTGGAGCCTTGAACAGATGGCTCAAGGGATCCTCCCACGTCAGCCTCCTGAGTGGCTAGGACTGGATGCACAAACCACCATGCGTAGCTAATTTTATAATTTTTTGTGGAGACAGGGTCTTCCTTTTTTGCCTAAGCTGGTCTTGAACTCCTGGGCTCAAGTGATCTTCCTGCCTCAGGCTTCCAATGTGTTAGACGTGGGCCACTGCATCTGGTCTAATGCATTTTTTAATTTGCGAGTTCATATTATTTGATATTTTTAAGTACTGAATGTGTTGAACAATCAACTTGCAGAATTCCTGAACAATGGATGGTCAGCTTTCATGTCCTGGTTCAAATCACCCCAGCACACCACGGCTAGAAACCTTTCAGCCAACTTCCAATTATGTGTCCCGGGGCAAGACAATGTCACTTGGCCGATCCCCACTAAGAGGGACTCTGGAAAGGCAAGAAACTATTCTGTTCTCTATAATGGAACCTGACCAGGGAGAAGGCAGCTGGGAGGGCCAGCTGGGTCCTCCAACCAGCAGTGTCCACCATCGACCCACTGCCCTAGAACTACACCGTGCTGGGCATTTGGGACACTGTTATGAGCAAGAGTTTCCATTTTTATTCTCATGGGACCTTCATGCTAGTGGCAAGAGACAATTTTTTTTTTTTTTTGAGACAGAGTTTTGTTCTTGTCACTCAGGCTGGAGTGCAATGGTGTCATCTCGGCTCACTGCAACCTCTGCCTCCTGGATTCAAGCAATTCTCCTGCCTCAGCCTTCAGAATAGCTGGGATTACAGGATTGCACCACCACGTCTAGCTAATTTTTGTATTTTTAGTAGAGATGGGGTTTCACCATGTTGGCCAGGCTGGTCTGGAACTCCTGAGCCACTGCACCCAGTCAAGAGGGAGATTTTAAATCAATAAGTAGAATTGTGATGAATGCCAGAAAGAAGAATGTGTGATGGGGAGGGGACCTAAGTTATTGTCTCACATTTTAACACTTTTGTAGGCAATAACTAAAAACTGAGAAGCTTAAAACAAAACACACATTTAAGCCAATTTTGGCAAGCTAGTAGTTGAGCACATTTTAGCGCATCCTGTGTTTGGGATCTCACGCCAAGCAGCTGGGAGGCATCCTCATCTGAGGCTCCACCAGGGCAGAATCCATTTCCAGGTCCACTGAGGTTACTGACAGAATTCATTTCCTCAGACCCGCTTGGCAAGGGCCCAGCTTTTTGCTTCCTTGCCTACGGGAGCCCCTCCAAAGGTCCTTTCTCAGCACAGCATCTCCTTCCTGGAGCGTCTGCAGGCGGAACCTTCCCCTCTAGTGTGCGAAGGTGATGCACCGTGACATCCGATTGCTTTTGCCAGGCTCTATGGGTTAGAAGCCAGTCACCGGTTTTGCTCGTACCCAAGGTCAGGAAGACTATGCAAGGGCATAGGTTATTGGGAAGTCAGTCACTTTAGGGTGTGGCTGCCACCACTGAACTTGGTGAGAATTTAAGGGTTGGTAGGAGCTGGCCAGGTACAGGGGTGAGGGTGTGTCAGGCAGGGGTGAGGGCATGGAGGGGGATGCAGAGGCCTGCATCCTGGAATGTCCTTTCACTCCCTGAGGTTTTGTTCTCCTGATCCCTGAGTATATCCCAGAACACGGTGGGGCCCTAGCAGGGGAGAGGTAGGGAAGCATGTGTTGTTCATCTGGGGAGCTTGTTAGGCAAATCAGATTAGGGGCCAGGCTTTCAGAGTGTGGGAGTGATGAGTGTACAGGTGTCTGTGGGAAAAGCGATGGGGATGGGGTCAGCCCCAGCCACCATGAAGACCTTAACTGTGCATCCACCCATCCCAGCAGCCTCCCTGAGTGAGTGCCTTCAGGGTGCAGGTCCTGTTTTGCACATGGAAGTGAATCAGAGTGGGACACTGCCTTGCCTCAGAGAGGTCACACTTCTCCTTCTTCTTCGTTTTTTGTTTTTTTTTTGTTTTTTTATGGTTTTTTGGTGTGTGTTTTTTTGGGTTTTTTTGTTTTTTGTTTTTTTTAACTTGCAACAGAGTCTCACTCTGTTGCCCAGCCTGGAATGCAGTGGTGTGATGTTGGCTCACTGCAACCACTGCCTCCCAGGTTCAAGCAATTTTCCTGCCTCAGCCTCCTGGGTAGGGTAGCTGGGACGATGGGCACGCATTACCATGCCTGGCTAATTGTTGTATTTTAGTTTCACTGTATTGACCAGGCTGGTCCCAGTCTCCTGGCCTCAACCGATCTGCCCGCCACAACCTCCCAAAGTGCTGTGACTACAGGCGTAAGCCACCACACCGGGCGAGAGGTCACACTTCATGCCAAGTGGGTGGCAGCGACTCAGACAGCACCCCAGCTGTTGCTGGGAGTGAGGGGTGCTCAGTGTCCTAGGAAGGCAGAGGGCTGCATGAGAGGTTCGGGGAGGAAGGACTGGAGGAGGATTTGAGATTTTCACCTGAGCAGCTGGGTGGATGGAGGGGCTGTTTACAGAGAATCACAAGAATGTGGATGAGCAGGTTAGGGCACTAATAAAGCACTCTGTTTTGGCCCGCGGAAAATTGGAGATGCTTCCCTGTGTCCAACTGGGGCTTTGGGAAAGGTCAGGGCTGGGCATCTGACTGGGATGGATGTCTCTGGCTGGCAGCAGAGCATGTGGATGGTTTGTGAAGCCCGGAAGGGCATGAGATTTCCTGTGGCAGTGCCCACTGCAAATGGAAGGGCATTTGGCCTGAGCCCAGACATATACAAGTTGGGCAGAGCAGCTATGGAGGTACAGAAAAACCAAGGGTGTGGGGGCACATGAAGCAGGAATCTCAAATAAGATGAGGAAAGAGGTTTTAAAGACGATCAGGGCTGGGGACAGTGGTGCATGCCTGTAATCCCAACACTTTGGGAGGCTGAGACGAGAGGATAGCTTGAGGCCAGGAGTTTGAGACCACCCTGGGCAACATAGGGAGACCCCATTTCTATAAATAAATAAATACCATTGGTACTTGGCATTTCGGGTGGGGAACAGCAAACACATGAAAGCTCTGAGGCAGGAAAGGGAAGTGATTAGTGCTTGCTCCTGGTTCCTTTATCAGACCTTAAAGAGATGCAGAGACATTTCAGGTACTCCTTGGCCGAGCTCCTTCAGGGAAGGCCTAAGTTCGCTTCTACTTCCCATCTATTAATTTTTTTTTTTGGAGACAGAGTCTCACTCTGTCGCCCAGGCTGGAGCACATGCAGTGGCACGATCTAAGCTCACTGCAACCTCCACCTCCCGGGTTCAAACGATTCTCCTGCCTCAGCTTTCCCAGTAGCGGGACCACAGGTACACGCCACCACGATCGGCTAAGTTTTTGTATTTTTAGCAGAGATGGGGTTTCATCTTGTTGGCCAGGCTGGTTTCGAACTCCTGGCCTCAAGTGATCCACCTGCCTCGGCCCCACAAAGTACTGGGATTACAGGCGCGAGCCACCGCGCCCGGCCCTTCTTCAGTCCTAACGCCCACCATACGTGCTTCCAAATGTTTGCTGAATGACAAGGTGAACGAGTGAATGGGACTACGTGACTTCCGGTAGCAGGCAATCCTATTCCTTGGACCTCAGTTTCCTTTTTTGTAAAGCAAGCCTGTCTCTCGCTCTCTGCCCTAAAAGCCTGAGTTCTGGGCTTGAGATGAGCGCGTCCTGTAGACCAGACTGCAGGTGGACGTTGAGCTGGGTCTTCTAGAAGGCCAGGATCCGGTCAGCTCTTGGGTCCAGTCCTCCCGCGGGACCCGGTACGCCCAGTCCCAGCACCGCCCCGCCCAGCCTCCATTTGTTCCCCCAGGCCCCGCCCTCTCCGTGCAGCTCGCTCTCCGTTGGCCGGGGGGCGGGCCCTGGGCGCCCGCCTCCGCTGGGGGCGGGGTGGCGGGCGGCGGGCGGGGCCGTGTGCACCTGCAGGGTGTGTGTCCCGGCCGCAGCCCCGCGCCAGCTGCAGCTCCTTGCTCCGAGCCGGATCCTGAGCGGGGAACACGCGCTGAAGCGGCGGCGGCGGCCCCGCCCCAGGACTCCATTGTTGAGGCTGCCTCCGCTCTGTAGGCTGCTCAGCTGCGCTCCAGTCGGCCCAGGCGCCGCGGCGAGGAGCGGGCCCTGTGAGCGGGCGGCCTGAGGTGAGACCGGGTGACGGAGTCTGCGGACCGGGCGGGGTTCTCTACGCCGGGCGTGGCGGCTCCGAGTTGGATTCCACAGGGTCCGAAGTCGGGATCCGAGGTCCTTGCGCCTGGGCTTTGTCTCGGCCTCGTGTGGCACCGGGGGCTTCGCGCCTGCTGCGATACCGCGTGGGCCTGCGCGGGGGTCCCTGTCGCCCTGCGGGTGGGGGCCGGTCCCCACTGCTCCCCGGCTCCCCGCGTCTGCCGCGGAGGGGACTGCATGGACCCGGGCGCTGGCTTCTGAGCCGAGATGACGTCACTGCACTCCAGCGTGGGCGACCGAGTGAAACTCCGTCTCGAAAAAAAAAACTTGGTAAAGTGTTTTACCCAGCCTAGGTACGTGTGGTAGAGCCGAATGAAAGCTTAGAAAAAGATGACTTGAGAACTAGCCCAGCAGAGGAATCAGGTGGGATGTGTTGTTACTGAGTAAGTGAAATTTGCACCTGCTTTCTCCCAGGCCTCGTTGAGTTGTGTACAACAGAGAGCTCAGGTGTTGGGGGCAGTTGACCGGTTGAAGAATGCATTGCTATTATGGGAGGAACATTGGGCTTTGAAAAAGCAGAACTGGATCCACGTTCTTGCCTGGTAACTCTAACTATCATCTAGTTTGTAAAGGGGAATGCAGTTCACTGAAAAATTCTTATGACAGTGGGGAAAGGATTGGGGCGTCTGCATTGGTTTGTGTAATATAGGTCATATGAACGAGCATTTAGGCTGGAGGCAGGCTTTTCATCTCTCTAACTTTACTTTCACAGGACAATTCCATCATGATATGAAGATTTTTGAGTCAAAACTACATTATTCTGCTATGTGTTTCGGGGCAAATTTATACATACAATTTGCTTAAATATTTCAGATGATACGAGAATATACGTGTGGGGTAAAAAGCTGAAATTTGCATTCCGCCTTCTCTAGAAGTAACCATTGTGAATAGTTAACTCTGTATTCCAGCTATTTTGTATACTATAAATACACTGTGAACATTTGAGTGTATATAGACATGTATGTTACACACAGTTTTAGAGATGGAATATTGCTGTGTTGCCCATGCTAGTCTCAAACTCCTGGGCTCAAGTGACCGTCTCGCCTCAACCTCGCAAAGTTTTGGAATTACAGGCATAAGCCACCGCGCCTGGCCTGCATGAGTATATTTACTAATTGCTAAGTTACTCTGTTCAATACGTGTCTATTGAACTCCCCCATGTACCAAGCATTGTTCTGAATACCTTATATGCACCAATTCACTTAATTTTTAGAGCAGCTCTATTATTGTGGCCCTTTTACAGTGAGAAAACTGAACCACAGAGAGGCTGGGGACGTCGTCTAACATCACACAGCCGGTGCTGTTGGAATTGAGGTTTGAACCCAGACAGCTGGCTTCAGATCTCTTATCTGTTATCATAGATGGCACACCCAAACCTTAGGGCCGCCTCCCAAGCCTTGCCTCCGATACGGGCTCGCCTGAGCTCTGCGAGAGCCGTGTATGTGAGGTTTCTTTCCTCTTTAAGAACACAAGTCTTGGAATTGTCGCAGACCCTGGTAGGACCTCTTGAGGACCAAAAACAGGGATTCTTCAAGCCTGCTCCAAGGGCCAGATCTCTGATTGAGCTACTTGGAAGGTAGACGTGGAAGACAGTAATTTTACCAGAACAAAAAGTCAGGATGGCTGGGCTGACTCGGCCAGATGCAGTGGCTCATGCCTGTAATCCCAGTACTTTGAGAGGCCGAGGCAGGTGGATCACCTGAGGTCGTGAGTTCGACAGCAGCCTGACCAACAAGTTGAAACTCCGTCTCTACTAAAAATATAAAAATTAGCTGGGCGTGGTGGCAGGTGCCTGTAATCCCAGGTACTTGGGAGGCTGAGGCAGGAGAATTGCTTGAACACGGTTGGTAGAGGTGGCAGTGAGCTAAGATTATGCCACTGCACTCCAGCTTGGGTGACAGAGTGAGACTCCGTCTCAAAAAAAAAAAAAAAAAAAAAAAAAAGAACAATGGGGAAGGGGAATGGCTAGGCTGACTCATAGGGAAGAGGCCCCACAGCAGCCGTAGGACCTTGGCCACTTGGGTGGAAAAGAAGGAAGGAAGAGCTTCACCCATGGCGGTGACCTGGACTGCAGAAACCACACTAAACAGTGCACATCCTGGAGCCTGGCCACCCCATTTGCCTCTCTTCTCCTTGGGTAGAGGGTGTGCGGAGCTTTCTAGCCTGGAGGCTGAGCAGCGCAGCTTCTAACCAGGGTAGGCGTTTGTCTGTCCCTGGGAATACAGACAGCATTCTCATAAGCAGCCCAAATCCTCCTGAACAGCTTTTTGTAGGGCGGGGCGGGGCGGAGGGTCATTTTGACTCGTAGGTACCTTTTCCACTTTCACTGCTGATAACTGTGTTACAGATTAAAGTTTTGTTTTTGACACTGAAGAGGGCTTAAGAGAGTGAGCTATTATGGCATATCTAAGTCTGCTAAAATAGAACCACGGGGTAGTGTAGGAAAATCTCTTCTAAATTATGGATCATATATGGTGAACGTTAGAAGTCATGTGTACCTAAGTTGAAAAATCAAAACATGTCTTGTATTTGGGTGACCCCGGTAAGTCTGGATGTCACTGCGCCTTGTGTGAACACAGGATGCTGAGGTGTAGGGATCAACAGGCTTTTTCTGGACATCTTCCGCTTCTCTCTTGGAGTAAAGTGGGGCGACAGTAGGAGTGCACAGCTGTTGGGCCCCTAAATTTGTCAGCTGTTTTTCCTGTGGGATTCCATTTAATGCAATCTTGGAGGTAAAATTATTTTATTGAAGATGAAGATAGAGGCTTAAAGAAGTTAAGAAAATTGTTCAAGGTCACGTCAATTTTTTATTTTTATTTTTATTTTTATTTTTATTTTTTTGAGACTCAGTTTTGCTCTTGCCCAGGCTGGAGTGCAATGGCGTGATCTCGGTTCACCACAACCTCTACTTCCCAGGTTCAAGTGGTTCTCCTGCCTCAGTCTCCCGAGTAGCTGGGATGACAGGCATGCACCACCATGCCAGGCTGATTTTGTATTTTTAGTAGGGATGGAGTGTTTCCATGTTGGTTGGGCTGGTCTTGAACTCCCAACCTCGGTTGAACCACCCGACTCAGCCTCCCCAAGTGCTGGGATTACAGGTGTGAGCCACCATGCCTGGCCGAGGCCATGTAATTTCTTAAGTGGAAACATGAAGTACTTGATGAACCCAGAAGTTTGACGTCAAGGCCCTTGATCTTTCCATAACACGTGGTTCCTTCCCTGGTTGGTGGGAGTGACTGAAGAACTTAAGGAAGCTGTGTTTTGTGGAAAGAGGACCTGAGGGGTGTATGGTCTTTCCAGGCTTGGAATCTGCCATGCTGGGCTTCTGAATTGTATAGCGTGGCCATATAGAGAGAAGCCCCTCATTTAAGACTTGTTTTTTGGGGGAAGTAATGGAAGGCTGCCCACATGAGACAGGCAGAGGCGACTTTCTCAGAACTGCTGTGGCAAGGGAGTTGGCACCATCACTTGCGTGTGGCACAGACTGATATGCAAGTGAATGGTGGATGAGGAGTGGGGAAGCTTCAGGATGGAAAAGAACAGCTCCCAGTGGAGGCTGTTGTGAGGGCTGGAGGCGGCTGTGCAGAAGCGGACTGTCCTTGGTTGATTAGGGGTATATTTGGCTTTCTCTGAATGATCCTAACTGGAAACAGGGGCCAAAGTTAGGGTGGCTGTTAGTTTTGAGTCAAGTCCTGGCCACCTAGGACAGAGTCGTTTCTTAGTTTCTGGGTTGTGGATAGAGAGCAGTCTGGCTTCCTGTCTGAAGTGCTAGCCTGGCTGGCCTCCTGGCTGTTTACTGTAGATAGGGGATTGGTTTCCTGGGTGGGCAGCTACAGGTTGTGGTCTGAGTTCTGTCTTTCTACATATGATCAGGCATGATCTGTTTGTATATTCAGTCCCTCATTTTTCTTGTCAGTAAAAATATCAAAGGACAAATTGGATACATTGGGATGTCTGTGTCCCCTGGAGGAAGTTTTCACGTTCACATTTAATCAGAATGAATATAAACAATTGGGCCATTTATCTTGAAGGTTTAAAATAGGAAGTCTTCAACAATACTACCTCGGCGCCCTTGCCTGTCTGTCCATCGATAGGGAATGTGTTTTCATCCACCGCCGGCTCATCGTCCACCAGTTTGTGGTTGATCCACTTCTCTATACGTCTTGTCTTGTGTGCATCTCATTGTTTGCTAGTGTTAGCTTTCCCCTTCGTCAGTGTGGTTTATTTGTGTAGTATCTGTTGGTAGGAAGTTATTTGTGGAATTTGTGAATGGAAGGGACCTTGGAGGTCTGCTAGGTCAGCCCAGTGATTTTCAAGATAAATGGAAATACAGGGAAATGTTCCAGCTTTTTTGGTGACAAAACCAGGAATAGAAAGCAGTGTTCCTTGTACCACAATGTCATTGAAAGACAGCTCAATGTGCGCCTAAAATGCAGAGTAACTAACTTTCATTTATCTCTGCTTCTGACTCTTGTTATAAGACATTTTAAATTGACCTTAATGTGTTAGCAGAAATATGAAAAGTCCCGACTTGTTTACATATATAAGGTACTTTGTCGCCTACTCATTTGGTTGTTTTTTTCAACAGGATTGAAAAGACATTGTTATAAACTGAATGTTTATGTCTCCCCCAGATTCTTGTACTGGAGCCCTAACTGCCAGTGTGATGGTATTAGGGGGTAGGACCTTTGGGAGGTGATTAGGGTTAGATGAGGTCATGAGCATGGGCCCTGGTCTGACAGGATTAGTGCCCTTAGAAGAAGAGAAACCAGGCCAGGTGTGGTGGCTCACACCTGTAATCCCAGCACTTTGGGAAGCTGAAGTGGGCAGATCATGAGGTCAGGAGATTGAGACCATCCTGAAACCGTGTTTCTACTAAAAATGCAAAAATTAGTTGGGTGTGGTGGCACGTGCCTGTAATCCCAGCTACTCGGGAGGCTGAGGCAGAGAGTTGCTTGAACCAGAGGGTCGGAGGTTGCAGTGAGCTGAGATTGTGCCACAGCACTCTAGCCTGGTGACAGAGCAAGACTTTGTCTCAAAAAAAAAAAAAAAAAAAAAATAGAGGAGAAAGCAGAGAGCTCCCACTGCGCTGGTGTGAGGAAACAAGAAGAAAGGTGGCTGTCTGCAAGCCAGGAAGAGGTCCCTGTCCTGGAACTGAGTTGGCCGACACTTTGATCTTGGACTTCCAGCCTCCAGAGCTGTGAGAAATAAACTAATGTTTAAACCACATAGCCTATGGTGTTTTTTATGGTATTTGCCTACGGTATTATGGCCATCTGATTTGACTGATACAGAGATGGTTCCAGAATACTGTATCCTGTATCTAAGTTGGTGATGCCATGAAAATAAACGTGGTAGTTCATTCCTTTATATAAAGATAGCGCCGTGAGCCCAGGGCCCTTGCTTGTGTCTTAGTTGTGTCGTTTTCTTATAATAGCTTCCTAATTTCTCTTCTCCCTCTCTAATTTATATTATATATCTGGATTAAATCATATAGGGTATGATTTTATACTTTATGTCTATACAAACTTGTAGTGATTTTATTTCATTTTATTTGATTTTTGAGACATGCCCTTGCTCTGTTGCTCAGGCTGGAATGCAGGCGTGCCCTGACAGCTCACTGTAACCCTAAATTCCTGGGCTCAAGTGATCCTCCCGCCTCAGCCTCCTGAGTAGCTGGGACTACAGGTGTGCTATCCTGCCTAGCTAATTTTTAAATTTTTTTAAGGATAGAGTCTTGCCGTGTTGTCCAGAGTGGTTTCAAACTCCTGGCCTGAAGCAGTCCTCTCGCCTCAGCCTCTCAAAGCACCGGATTACAGGCTTGAGCTGCCACACCCGGCCAAGTGATTTTTCATTGTTAAGATCAAGGACAGGTTCCCTGGCTTGGCATTCAAGGCTCATGATCAGGTCGTGATATGCAAGTTTGGGTTTCAGTGTTTCCATTCCCGCCATGAGCCTTGCGCTCCAGCTTGTTTCCTAGGCCCTGTTCTGAAGCGCAGCCTGAGAGCTGCACTTAGGATTTGTAGCTTCTCATCTCTTCATCGTCTTCGCCTATGTTCTTATCTCCATCTGGGCCATCGTCTTCGCCTATGTTCTTATCTCCATCTGGGACATCGTCTCCACACTTCTGCCTCTTTATATCTTCTCCATCCTTCAAGACTTGAAATACTCGCTTCCTTTACATGATCCCCGCTGTGACATCCAAGCTAGAATTAATCCTTCTTCCTTTGAACTCTGATAGTGCTTAATGTTTTTCATCCTTTAATTATACAGCAGTCCTGTGTGTTAGATATTATTATTCTCCCAGTTTTTCATAGTTACTTTGAAAATATTTGCTATAGTCATATATTTTGAATACGTAATATGAGCGACATTCAAAAGGTCCTGGAGAGTGAAAGGCAGTCCTACTCCCATCACTGCTCTGTGACCACTCTTGCCAGTTTTTGTTTGTTTGTTTTTCCAAGGCAGAGGCTTGCTCTGTCACCAGGCTGGCGTGATCTCAGCTCTCTACAACCTCCGCCTCCCAGCTTCAAGCGATTCTCCTGCGTCAACCTCCTGAGTAGCTGGGACTACAGGTGTGCTCCACCACGCCCAGATAATGTTTGTATTTTGAGTAGAGACGGTGTTTCACCATGTTGACCAGGATGGTCTGGATATCTTGGCCTAGTGATCCACCTGCCTCAGCCTCTCAAAGTGCTGGGATTACACGAGTGAGCCACTGTGCCCAGCCTATGTGTCTTGTTTTTAAAAACACAGATGTTGGCATAAGATAAACACGGTTGTCCACCGGTAAGTATTTAGGTTGTTCCCAACCGTTTGGATTAATCAATGCTGAGTTGTACATAATTCTTGCATATTTGCGTGAATATGTTCATAGGATGCATTGCTAGAAATGGAATTGTGGGATCCAGTGTTCTGCGAATTTTAAATGTTGATGGGTGTTGCTGGATTCCCTTCTGTTAGGGCCATACCGTTGTCTCACTGTCAATGTGTAAGGGCGCCTATTTCTATTTCCTTGCCAACAGTTTCTTCTCAGCTGTTTTCTTTGACATCACACACACACAAATAGCCCCCTTGTTCCATAAAACATGGACATTTTACATTTCTACTTAAAGTGTGCGCACACTGACTGAAGCCCTGTGTTGCAGTGATGTGTGCTGCTAGGATTGCGGCTCTGTTTCGAATTTGCTAGCCAGGCTATAGCTTTCCAGGCAGGTATTTTTTGTTCATGTTGTTGCTGCCATTGGGCTGTGTGAATTTCCCTCCACTGCCCAGCCAGATTTCCTTTCCAGTGGATGGGCTTAGTGTCTCATCCAGCAGCCCTGTTTCCTGGTGACCTGGGCCGAGTGTCTCTTACAGCAGCCCTGTTTCCTGGTGACCTGGGCCGAGTGTCTCATCGGGTAGCCCTGTTTCCTAATGACCTGGACCGAGTGTCTCATCCGGCAGCCCTATTTCCTGGTGATCTGGACCGAGTCTCTCATCCGACAGCCCGTTTCCTGGTGGTCTGCGCCGAGTGTCTCATCCGGCAGCTCTGTTTCCTGGTGATCTGGGCTGAATGCCTCCATGAGAAGTTACACCCATCTTCTCCAGTAGTGCATCTTTTCACAGCAAGCAAAACATTTTTACCGCGTTTCTAGTGGGACAGGCACTAGCTCTTTTCTGGGCATCAGGAGACCTGGCTTTGTTCTGGTTCAAGCCACAGCTGGTGAGTTACCAAAGACAAGTCGCATCTGGTCCCTGGTCCTTTGCTTTATAAGTGGAATCACAGTCCGAGTGGACATCACTGCCCTGGTCTCTATGCAGTGCTGAGTGTTGTGGGGATGATGGCTGAGTGTCAGGGTGCATTTCCACCACTAGGGGATTACAGTCCAGCAAAGACACAGGAGAAAAACTAACAGCCCCGGGCAGGTACACAGAACCAGAGGAGTTTGGAAGGGTGGTTCCAAGCTCCTTGGTGTGATTGATGTGATCACAATAAACATTTTATCTCTAAGTCTTGGGCCATTGGACCAAGAGAAGAGAGAGCTGGTGTTGAGTTGTAGTGAGAGGTGCGTGTTTCGTGTGCCTGCTGAGCCTGGCTTGGACTCAATTCCATTAAGTCCCATTCCATTTTACCTTCTGTTTCCACCTTTTTCATGCTCCTGCTTGTTTCTCCAGAAAAAATTGCAATAAATTCCTTTCAAAAACTTTACAAAAGCCATAGATGCTTATTGAAAATAGTTCAAATGATATAGAAGGCAGAAAGATAGTGTTTTTCTGTTGTGTGTTTGGATGAATGTGTCTTTGGGGTAGTCACTATTAACACTGGGTGTATTTCCTTCCAGATCTTTTCCAGTGTACCTACAAATATATATGTACACTTTGTAAAAAACAAAATAGTACCTGATAAACACTGAGTCCCCCTACTCCCACTGCGCAGTCTACATGGACATCCTTTCATGGTGATACGATGAGACCTGATCGACTCCTTTCGTTCGCTGGAGTGGCGGGTAATAATAGCTACAGATAACTCACCGTCAGTGGGCATTTACCATGTGACAGCGTCTGTGCTCCAGGCAGGCTACATGAAGTGGGTCTTAAGGCTTTTTACAACAATGCTATGGGTGAACACAGTAATTGTTAACATGTTGCAAATGATAGAATTGCAGTAGAGAGAAGCAAAGCTGCTTGCTCAAACTCATGACAGAATTCCCGAGAGAGAGAGAGAGAGAGAGAGAGAGAGAGAACACTTTTAAAACAATTGTTATAGATGATTTATGATCATTTGAAGAAATAGTGCATTCAGTGAATACATTTCAGGGTCTGGTAGAGTCTGGGAGCTGTTCCTGAAAATGCACTGGGCTAGAGATAAGGGAGAGGTCCATTGGCCCTGGGCCCCTAGTGCAAGGAGGGAGGTCCCGGGGAGAGGGGGCATGGAGAGGAGGTCTCTGAACAAACCTTGCAACATCCATTTCTGCTGAGTCTGGTCCGAGGTCTGGTTCTTGACATGTACACTTTTCAGAGATACTTGGTTTTGATTTTTATCATGGTTCACCTGAGCAGCAATGGTTTCAAACTGCCTGGAGATGTGGTCTGGCAGGCCAGTGCTATGCCCATCCTTCCCGCTCCTGCAGGAGGGGAGTCATCCTGGGACTAGAGGGCTTCGCCTGTAATCAGCTATCTCATAATAAGTGGATTTGATGCTGGTTTCGCTAAGTCAGGAAACTTCTCATTTGGAAGGAAAACTGATATTTGTTTTTGGGTTTTGCTGAGGAGCCACAGGGTTTAGAGCAGGGACTGGAAGTTTGTTGACACACACGTGAGCGCACTCAAACAACTTCCATGAAACGTGGAAATAAACACAGTGTTTCAGAGAGGTCCCTGGCTTTGGGATATAAATATTTCTGTAACAGAATGGCACTGGATGTCTGCTGTATTTTTTTCTCTGCTATTTTGGCAAGATTTATTTGGGTGTGTGTCTCCTGTACAGCAGGTATGACATCAGTTTTTGCCACCAAGTATTTACAGCCCTTGGTGCCTCCTATGTGGGTCACTTTTGTGCCGTGGTTTCTTTGGGGAAATTGTAGGTCTCCTACCCAAAGCACATTGCCCATTTCAAGGTGCTCCTGGTTTCTGAACACCTGTGGCAGTGCCTTCCATGTGGGTGAAGCCAGCCGAGAAAGTACCCCTCCCCAGGGGGTGGGGACTGGTGATTGCCTGAGTGAGGAAGCCAGGTATGATCCCTGGACTAAAACTTGTGACCGACTGCTTTTCCTTCCCCTCCTCTCCCTCCTATTTTTCCACCACCTCAACTTTTTAAAAATTTCTTATTAAAAATTAAGCAATTATTTCTGTTTCCTTTATTCTCTATTCCTTGCTAATCGTATGCAGAGTGAGCCTGGGACAGTGGAAAGGAAAGTTGTACTTAGCTTCAGATGATCCTACCAGTCCCGCATTGAGGGGCTTCCGCCAGGCGGCATTGTCATGTGGCGTTGTGGGGGTTCGCCTTTCAGTCCTCAGCGTTAACCAGCAGAGGCAGGTGGTACTTATTCCTGGTTAATGTTGAGAAAATTGAGCTCAAAGTGGCTAAGGGAACTTCCCAAAGTCACATAAGAAGTAGCAGAGTAGAACCAAACACAGATTATCTCTGAATCAGGCAGGTTGTTAGATTCCAAAATGGGCTCTTAGTTTTTGGAGGTCAAATAGCTGAACAAACACAGATATTTCTTTTTTCTTCTTCCTTTTTTTTTTTTTTTTTTGAGCTAGGGTTTTGTTATGCTGCCCAGGCTGGTCAAGGCTCAAGCTGTCCTCCTGCCTTAGCGTTCTAAGTGCTGGGCTTACAGGTTTGTGTCACCACACCCAATCGAACAGACATTTCTTTAAAGAAGACAAACAAATGGCCAAAAAATATGTGAAAAAAATGCTCAGCATCACTTATAATCAGAGAAATGCAAATCAAAACCGCAGTGAGGTATCATCTCACCTGTTAGGATGAGTATTATCAAAAAGACAAAAAGTAACAAGTGCTGGAGAGGATATGGAGACAAAGGAGCTCTTACACACTGTAGGGGGGTATACACTAGAGCAGCTGGCTGGGCGTGGGGCACACGCTGACATCCCAGCACTTTGGGAGGCCGAGGCGGGCAGATCACCTGATATCAGGAGTTGGAAACCAGCCTGACCAACATGGTGAAACCCCGTCTCTACTAAAAACACAAAAATTAGCTGGGAGCGGTGGATCATACCTGTAATCCCAGCACTGTTGGGCGGCTGAGGTGGGCGGGTCACTTGAGCCCAGGAGTTCAAGACCAGCCTGGCCAACGTGGTGAAACCCCATCTCTACTAAAAAATACAAAAATTCGCCAGGTGTAGTGGCGGGTGCCCGTAATCCCAGCTACTCAGGAGGCTGAGGCATGAGAACCACTGGAACCCGGGAGGCGGCTGCTACAGCAAGCAAGCCGAGATTGCACCACTGTATTCCAGCCTGGGCCACAGTGAGACTCTGTCTCGAAGAGAAAAAAGAAAAAGAGTAAGAGTAAGTTAGGGCACCCACTATGGCAAACAGTATGGAGGTTCCTCAGAAAACTGCAAATGAAATTACAGTGTGATCCAGCAGTCCCACTACAGTGTAGATACCCAAAGAAAAGGAAATCAGTGTCAGAGGGGCATCCGCACCTCTATGTTTCCTCCAGCACTGTTCACCATAGCCAAGATATGGAATCAGCCTCGGTGTCCAACAGCAGATGATGGATAGAGAAAATGTGGTGTTTATACACAATGGAGTACTATTCAGCCATAACACAGGATGAAGTCCTGTTATTCTCAGCAACATGGATGGAACTGGAAGATATTATGAAATAAGCCAGGGACAGGAAGTTACACAGCACATGTTCTCTTATGTGGAAGGCAAAAAAGAGTGGATCTCATTGAAGTTGAAAGTAGACAGAGGATCCTAGAGGGTGAGAAGGGTGGGGGAAGAGGGAGATAGAAATTTGTTAAAGGATACAAAATTATAGCTGGATAGGAATAAGTTCTAGTGTTCTATAACATAGGATGACTATAGTCAACAAGAACATGTAGTTTCAGGCTGGGCGCGGTGGCTCATGCCTGTAATCCTAGCACTTTGGGAGGCTGAGGTGGGTGGATCACCTGAGGTCAGGAGTTTGAGACCAGTCTGGCCAACGTGGTGAAACCCCATCTCTACTAAAAATACAAAAATTAGCCGGCATAGTGGTGGGTGCCTGTAATCCCAGCTACCAGGGAGGCCGAGGCAGGAGAATAGCTTGAACCTGGGAAGGAGATTGCAGTGAGCTGAGATCACACCACTGCCCTCTAGCCTGGGCAACAGAGCAAGACTTTGTCTTAAAAAAAAAAAAAAGAATATATAGTTCCAGATAATTGGAGGAAGGGTATTGAAAGTTACCAACACAAAGAAATGATAAATGTTTGAGATGGTGGATATGCTAATTATGCTGATCACATACATAACATGTATTATAACATCACTCTGTGTACTCCATACATATGTACAGTACACAATTATGTGTCAATTAAAAAAAGCTGAACTTAGATTGGAATGGATATGAAGTAGCTAGCTTTTTCATATTTTTGATATAGACCCTAGGCATTTATTTTAAGTAAACTACCCTTGGCTTCAGGAAATGTTTAGTATTTGAGTTTTAACCTTGCATTTTATAATATAGAGAAGTAAAACTGTAGGTTTACTTTCGATACGGTCATAGGGGTTTGCAGTGATGACTTTTTTATGTAATAAGGGGGAAATATACCTTAATTAATAGGCATACATGCTCATTTTTCTTACTCTTACACATTTTTAGTTGTTGTCCAGGCATTGTGATACTTATGTAAACAGTATGCAATATCTTAGGTAGGAATCAGAATTTTAAGGTAAGAATACTTAGAGTTATATATTTTCAAACTTTCAAACTGGACATTTTACATGTCCATTATATAACAGTAATTAAATTTGAAAAAGACAATACCTGTCTTTAATATGGGTGATGCTCTAGGATTTTTTTTTTTTTTTTTTTTTTTTTTTGGAGACAGCGTCTGACTTTCTCCCAGGCTGGAGTGTAGTGGTCCGATCATGGCTCACTGCAGCCTCAGCCTCATAGGCTCGAGAGATCCTTCCACGTAGCTGGGACCACAGGTGTACAACACCATGCCCAGCTAATGTTTAAAATTTTTGCAGAGACAGGGCCTCCCTCTGTTTCTCAGGCTGGTCTGGAATTCATGGGTTCAAGTGATTCTTCTGCTTCATCCTCCCAAAGTGCTGTGATTACAGGCATGTGCCACTGCCTGGCCCCATATAAGTGGGATGATGACTTGAGCCTAGGAGTTCCAGACCAGCCTGGGTAACATGGCTCAAGACCCTGTCTCTACAAAAACTAAAAAAATGAACTGGTTACGGTGGCACCTGCCTGTGGTGCCAGCTACTCCAGGAGACTGAGGCAGGAGGATAACTTGAGCCCAGGAGTCGAGGCTGCAGTGAGCTCTGATCTTGTCATTGCATTCCAGCCTGGGTGACAGAGTGAGACCTTGTCTCTTAAAAAAAGTTACTGACTACCTGATTATTCATACGAAAAAAACCCTGAACTCTGCTCTAAACCTCATACCTCGTACAAAAATTAACTCAAAATAGATCATGGATTAAAACGTGAAATACAAAATAAAGATGAAAGGAGGAGCTAGAGACTGGGAGAAACTATTTGCAAACCACATGTCTGATAAAGGACTCATATCTATAATATATAAAGAACTATCAAAATTCAGCAGTGAAACCAAATCATCTAGTTTGAAAATGAATAGGAGACCTGAAGAGACATTTCAGATAACATATAAGCACATGAAAAGATGTGCAACATCATGAGCCATCAGAAAAATGCACACTAAAGCCACGTCACTATACACCTATCAGAATGTCTAAAATAAAAAGTAGTAACAAGACCAATGCTGGTGAGGATGCAGGGAAACCGGATCACTCACACTTGGCTGGTGGGAATGGAAGATGGTAGGGCCATTCTGGAAAACAGCTTGACAGTTTCTTAAAAAGCTAAATGTGCAATTGCCGTAGGAGGCAGCATTCACATTCATGGGCTGTTATCCCAGAGAAATGAGGACTTATGTTCACACAAAAGCCTATATGTATCTGTTCATCACAGCATTATTTATAAAGGCTAGGAACTGGAAACAGCCCAGAGACTGCTCAGCAGGTGAATGGTTAAACAAACTGGTGCACCCAGGCCCCAGATACCACTCTGCAGTAGTTAATGACATCCTTGTTCATCAGTCTTTCAAACTAGAAACCACCATCATGCTTAATCCCCTTTTTTCCATCCTGGGTCTGAATGGACTTCATTTTGCATTTCTTTCCAATGCATTTTCCCTCTGTCCTTTCTGGTTGCACCTCATGCCTCATTTGAACGGTTGTAAGAGCCACCGAATTGTTTCTCTGTCTCATCATGGAATCCTTTCTACACTTCATGCCCCACATTGCCATTGGAAAAATCTTTCCAAAACATGAACAAACTAACTTAAAAGAAATATCCCAGGTAGCCTTCCAAATAAGTATAAGCTTTCTGTTAGAAGTTTGACTTCTTGTCTATAGGGAACCCCAGGACTGTAGAGAGACGGATTTGCTGTCTGCATTTTCAGATCAGGCAGAAATCCCTGGAGGGGCCCATGTGGAATAGTGGCACAAATACCGGTTCTAGAATCAGAAGCCCTCATATCCTGGTTCTAACACTAGCTGGATGTTCTTGGGAAAATTTTGGTTTCAAACCTCAGTATGAGGAAGCATACCCAAGGGATCACACAAGGCTGCTGGGAGAAGCGGATGAGGGGCATGGTGACCATGCTGTGTAATCCGTGAAGCACGTCGTATGTGTGAGAAGTGGAGCTGTGTGGATAACGGTTCTGGAATCATTGTATGAAAACGATGGAAAGCACATTCGTAGTTCTGCCTGATGATAGCACTGGGCACCTGTGTTGTACATGCCTGCAACATGGGTGAGGCCCGGGTCAGTACAGCTCACAGTTTGGTTTTCATGCAGTTAGAAAGGCCCGAGAGGACCCTTCCCCCCTCCAGCTGTAGGAAGGAGGCGGCTGTCTCCTGCCTCTATTTGGTGGGATTGTCTGTGGCTCCTTGGGGACAGGAATGCAGGGAGTGGGGGAAGAAAGCCGGCCTGACTGCTCACTAGTCAGCCTTCCCCCAGGAAGGAGTGGAGGGGTCATTTCGTGGTAACTTGCCAAGTCTTTTTTAACCCATCTGCTCTTAGAAATGATCAGCATGACAAAGTAAAAGACCCGTTAGAGACAGATGGGCTGTGTGTCCCGTGCCTTTGTGGCTTTGTGGCCTCAGAGCTGCCAGAACTCGATAGCTTTCTGGGGAATGCTGGGTCAGCCAAGGGGCTGAAAATAGTGAGAGGAAGAAAATTCCCCCTCGCTGCTCTGGTCTGGGAGTGATTACTGAGGAGAGCGGCATGGAGGGCCCAGCCGTGGGGTCCCTCTCAAGCACGCCCTCACCGCAGTGGGAATGCGGATCTCAACTTCCCTAGGCCTCCGTGATTTTCGTCTGTCACATACTCACGTCCAGCAGGGATGTCTATGGTGATGAGATGAGGGAGCATCCTAGCACATGTGGCACTTAGTAGGCTTGCGGTAAGTGGACTCTGGCGCCAGTGGGACAGGAGACTGGGCGCTGCGTGTGGACGCACTCACGTGCTGGTGTCATGGATGGACAGAGGAGAGAGGGACGCTCTGCCGTTCTCCTTTTGGTCTGTCACCCCTCCTTTTGTGAACAGAATACGTGAGTGTATTCTGTTGCCGCAGTCAACTTAGTAGGTTGATTGCTCAATTTTCTGCTTCCACTTTTGATTTCTTAAGAATGGGAAAAGGAATATTTCCGTTACTTTTCTGGTTGATGGCATACATTCCTTGATATCACCTTAATGCTTTTTAATTTCGATGTATTTTGGATGCTGGAGCTTGCCTGACATCTGTTTTTATGCCTCACCCTCTCACGTAACTGTTGGCCACACCAGGACCAGAGACAAGTGACCAGACCGATTGATAGCAGGGCTAGGACTGGAATTCTGCAGCCTTTTGATGCCCAGCAGGCTCTGTTTTCTGTATTGCACTGCTCTTCCCTGTTTCAACCCCTGTTAGGACAGTGGATGTGAAATGTAGCTGGGCGCTTTTGGGGGTGTGATAGAAGTATGGCAGGTGCCTCAGACTGGCATTTTTCTCTGACTCTGAATTCTCATGGCTCAGAGTCAGTCTCTAGGCTACTGACCGGGAAGATACAGGAAGCTGCTCTGTATGGCAAACTATGCCAGGGCATTTTTTTCACCCGGCAATTTGTTTGGTTTGGACTGGAATATATCTCTGATGTTGGTTTCCTTGCCAATATTATTAGGGAGTGGAGCCTGACTTGTTAACTTAGCCCGATTCATAGTGCTTAGAATCTCAGTGAGTGTGTGTTGAACTGAGTGGAAGTGTGAGAGCATCTTGGACAGTGGTTTGCAAACCTAGCTGCTCCTGGGGGCTGTGAAAAAGGCATGCTTGCTTACTCCAGACCAGTTGAAATAGAATCTGTAGGAATGGAGCCTGGGCAGCTCTAGTGCTGTTAAAAACCCCCAGATGGTTCTGATATACCGTAAAGGTTGAGATCCACTGATCCACAGTGAATTGGAGTCCTGGATCATAGACATGCCTTATGCTTTCACCAGCTTAGAATGGGTCTTGTGCTTTAGAACTGTGAAAAAAAAGCGTTACCCAAACAAATGTGGAAACAGCCTAAATGCCACCTCCTGTTACTACCTGCCATCAAGTATATTTAGCAGTTATTCACTCTTTCCTGATCTCTACCGATTCCACCTTTTCTTCATGGAACAATAATTTGACAGTTGGTTATGCACAACCAGAGTAAGTCTAGTTTGACTGGCGGGAAACGATTTTGGGTATGAAGTACCCTTTAGGCATTTATTGAACTCTTGTTTGTACCACCGCTGTGCTGGACAGTTTATAAATATTACTTCTTTAAACAAGGCCTATGGAGCCAGGCTGCCTGGGTTTTGCTAAGTAGTTGTGTCATTTGGGGCAAGTTTTTAAGCTTATATAAAACTAACTTTCATCTATGAAATGGGATGACAAAAGGTCATTATCATCTCACAGGATCGTGCAAATGTGTGTGTAAAGTGCTTAGTTTCGTGCCTAACACATAATAACTAGTTAATAAAGTTATTATACCATCGTCGTCATATTTAAATGTAAATATTAAGAGCTAATAAATTGGTAAAAGGTACTATACCTTTACCCCTTGACTACTTTAGTTTTAAGTGGTTGGGTTAATTTATCCCTTAAATATTGGCCTCTTGAATATCTTGAATTTCAATTGAACGTAGCCAGAGGATTTCATAATTGGACGATTGCCTCTGGAAGTTGGAGCTTTGTTTGTTCGTTTGGTTTCACTTCCTACACTAAGCATGTGGCTGTGCACACCTTTATGGTGACTTCTGGTACTGGGGAATCAAAGCTTCATTCGCTTCTTTGGAGGAGATGATCTTACGCTATACGAAGCACTCAGACTTTGTTAACTGTGTACCATCCAGACAAGACCAGGTGCTTCCCATGGCAGCCTGTTCTTTTCTTAGCTCTCTCATCAATCTAGCCTGTTCCTTCTATTCCTCTTTATACTAGAACTTGTCTTTGAACAAGGAATGTTGTTTTGTCACTGCTAGGTCCCCAGCAATTAGTAATGCCTAGCACATACTAGGTGCTTCCTGAATGTTAATAGGTGATAATCTAGCAGAACACAAGATAAATCCGCAGGTTGAGATTTAAGCTGTGTGGTATGAACGCTGCATTGGCAAACTTATTAAATCAATTTTGTTAATACAAGTTTAACATATCTTAGTAACTGACTTAGTTCAGGAATCATTTACTGAGTGTCTTCTAGGCCAGACATTGGGGACAGAAAGGTAATAATATATGATCCCTGCCTCATGCACAGGAAGTCTAGTGTGATGGAGGGCACGTGCCAATGGCTGCCATGGAATATGGTGAGCATTAAGATAAAGGGGCACCCTGCATGCCCTTGGAGCACAGAGCACGGTTTGTGTTCTGGGAACATGGGCTCCATGTGAAAACACAATTTAAATTTTCTTTCTTTTTTTTTTTTTTTTTTTTTTTGAGACAGAGTCTTGCTCTGTGGTCCAGGCTGGAGTACAGTGGTGTGATCTCGGCTTACTGCAACGTGCTTCCCCCAGGTTCAAGCGATTCTCGTGCCTCAGCCTCCCGAGTAGCTGGGATAACAGGTGTGTGCCACCACGCCTGGCTAATTTTTGCATTTATAGTAGAAATGGAGTTTCACCATGCTGACCGGGCTGGTCTTGGACTCCTGACATCAGGTGATCCTCCCACCTCGGCCTTCCAAAGTTCTGGAATTATAGGCATGTATGTATTCATCCTTTTAAATATCTGCGGGTAGAACTTCACTTTAAATGGGTACTAATTAAACTATTGAATGACTTTAGTATGGATTGAATGACTTTGCTTGGGCCTCGTTTTTAATTTCCTTCATTAGAGGAAAAAAAAAAAAAATGCACGTTGAATATCCCTCATCCAAACTGCTTGGAACCAGAAGTGTCTCAGATTTCTTTACATTTTTGGATTTTTGAATATTTGTATTATACTTGCTGGTTGAGCATTCTGAATTCAAAAATCCAGTCTGAGCTGTTCCAATGAACATTTCGTTGAGCGTCACGTCGGCACTCAAAAGTTGTGGATTTTGGACTTTCTGGTTAGGGAGACTCATCCTGTATGGGTGCTGGGTTGTTGCAGGAGTTCCGGACCAGAGGTTGGGTGACTAGGCTTTGGTTTTCGCTTTGTTACTAAACAGGCTGTTTTCTTCCATAAGCTCAGCTTTAGATCCCCCGGTTGTCAAAGAAAGGAATGGGCCATCTGATGTTTAAGGCCTCTGTTAGTTCTGACTTGGAGACACCTGGCTTCAGTTCATCTTCCTTAGGAGTGGACAAAGAATATGGGAATTTTGAAATTGTTAGTCAACATCTACAGGGTCGTTGCAGCCTGGTTTTGGGTAAAGGTCATCTTTAGTGAGCCCAGGGAGAAACAGTGGTTTAGCTGTCAGCTGAGAGGGGTAAGCGGTCCTATTAATTTTCCTCTGTGTTAGTGAAAGCATTGTTAAGGGTCACAGCGTTAGTGGAGCAGGCTGGAAAGAGGAGGGGAACTCACTGTTACAGGTTATATTGAATGTCTTTTCAGTCACTAAATGCTTTTTATGATATGCTTTTCAGGATTTCAGTGTGGTATGATTTCTCTGTGTTAAGCACAGGAAATTTAACATCAGCAAAAAAGAATGCTCTTTCTTTTTTTTTTTCTTTGAGATGGACTTTCGCTCTTGTCACCCAGGCTGGAGTCCAGTGGCGTGATCTCAGCTCACTGCAACCTCGACCTCCTGAGTTCAAGGGATTTTCCTGCCTCAGCCTCCTGTGTAGCTGGAATTACAGGTGCCCGCCAGCATGCCCGGCTAATTTTTGTATTTTTAGTACAGATGGGGCTTTGTCATATTGGCCAGGCTGTTCTTGAACTTCTGACCTCAGGTGATCTTCCTGCCTCGGCTTCCCAAATTACTGGGATTACAGGCATGCGCCGCCATGCCTGGCCTTGAATGTTCTTTCTATGGGAATCTACAAAAGCCAGCTTTTGAGTCTAGTGGCAGAAAACCTCTTCTTCATTGTTGAGCTGTGCTGTGAGCTTGGAGGGCTTCAAGTCCAGCTGAAAAAGCTGTAGTATTTTATGTCAGTTGTCTGTCTTGGAGAACTTAATGAGCACTGGGCTGGAGTGATACTGTCAGAGTTCATGAGCTGTTTGAGACTCTCAAAGCCTAGATACTGGGGTTGCCCAAATACATTGGCTGGACTCACTATTTCTCTCGGGAGTCGGGGGATGGAAAATGCTGTGGTCTTAACTCTTCTCTTAATTTGACAGTGCTGTTATTAATGGTAAGAATGATTTCATACGGTTGCATTTTGCTTTGTAATTCACAGAGAATTTTAAAATCCGTTATCTGATTTTATTCCCTCAGCAGTTCTGTGAAAAAGGTAGAGCACTTTCATATCTTCTGTTTTCCTGTGATTCTCTTGTGGCTCACAGAAGCTAAGAGCCTTCACCAAGGTCATCGGGTGAATGAGTCGCAGAGCTGGGAGTAGAGGCTCAGGCTTCTAGTGACCCTGTTTCTTCCTTGATAGCACGCTCTGGTGGCGCTATGTTCAGGTAACTGCGCATGCTCGGTTTGGTTTTTGTAAATCCCTGCCCCATTTCGGGGGAGGTTCTTGGGAGGCTTCTATTCGTTTTGGAGCATTTAAGTATCTTGTCCTCTCTCCCTCTTCCCAGATGCATGGCCATTTCTGCAGGCCCCCAGGCTGGCCCTTGTGCATGGGGGCGTCTCCTGCCTCCACGTTGCTTGCACGCCCCCTTCTGAAGGTGCTCTTCCCTGCATGGAGCCCCCTCGTGCTGCCTCTACACTGCAGGCTGTTCGGTAAATGTTCCTAAGTTAGCATCGTTGTTTTCTAGAAATGGGACGGGGTATGGATGCCAAGTTCTTTTCTGTGTGAAGTCTTCGATTGTATCATCTTGCCTTTCCCGTGTGTGCTCCTTGAGGTTGTCGCTGTGCTGCGGTCATCTGTGTTCCCTAGGGTGCCTCCCTTGGAGTCCGGGCCGTAGCAGACATGCAGTCAGTGTTCATGGCCTAAATGAGAGAAAGGCCAACAGAGTCATTAAATCTGGAAAATGACAAGTGAGGGAAAGGAATTTTTATTGAAGGCATGTGAAAAAGAATCTTTTTAGAAAAGTTGACCTGTTTCTCAACTGGAGTTGAATTTCAGCTCAGAAAAACAGCTGTGTGCCCAGAGGGCTTTGGGATTTCAGTTTGTGACAGATGAATTGAATTTGTTGTTGTATGAATGTGCTATCCTTTTGTGGTTTTATTAGGCCTTTCTCCCAAATGGAATCGATTTTTCTATAAAACTCACACTTCCTTTTTGAGAAGTGTAACACTAATTGTATGGGATGGTCTCCCAAAAAATTACCAGCCAGGAACCAAACACGCTGCCTGAGACTCACGGCCCCTGGTTTCTGCCTGTGCAGCTGCAGGGCAGAGAGGCACGCTCGAGCCGAAATCAAGACGCATGTCTGCATCTTCTCTTTCTTGACTGCTGTTTCGTCTCTGAGCTGGCCTGCCTTCAACGTCTAGGAGCTTGGTGGGTGTAGACACATTACGGTATGGAGGAGGGATATGGCGTTGCCACAGGCAGGAGACTCGCTGAAGTCTCTGTTCTCTTCCTGCTCACTGCTCTGACTTTGTACAAGTCACATTTGTAGGGCTGTGCACAGTGGCTTACACCTGTAATCCCAGCACTTTGGGAGGCCGACCTGGGAGAATCTCTTGAGCCCAGAGTTTGGAACCAGTCTGGGCCACATGGTGAAAGCCCATCCCTACAAAAAATAAAAATTAAAAAATTAGCCAGGTGTGGTCGCTCATGCCTGTAATCCCAGCTACTGGAGAGGCTGAGGTGCGAGAATCACTTGAGCCTGGGAAGTCGAGGCTGCAGTGAACCATTATCACGCCACTGCACTCCAGCCTGGTCAGAGCAAGACCTTGTCTCAAAAAAAACAAAAACAAACAAAAACCATGTGTAATAGTGGGAGTAGTTAACTTTTGAAAGTTTAGAGAAGAGTTCCTAAATACCTGTGACCATGGACAACTTACTTAGCCTTTCTCTGCCTTAGTTTCCTCATCTATGAAAAATGAGAGAATATGGCACTGATCTTAAAGGATTTCAACGAGATCCAAATGAGATCAAACTCAGAGACTGGCACCTCGTGAGTGCACACTCAATGTTACTATTTCAACATTTTAGAGGAAAAAGAATGCTAATGGGTCATTATGGCTAAACATAGTCTATCACTGACGTTACTCATGGTATTGGAAGGAACTTGAATTCCTTATTGATAGTGTGATGGAGAAAGTATTTTGGGCATTGGCAGTATTTACTCAAAGAACAAAGGACGTGTCTGTCCTAGTCTTGATCTGCATTTTTGTGTGTCTGTGCTCTTTATAGACAATTAAGACATGGAAGCCTGTTTATGGCAAGCTGGCAAATTCAGCAAAACATGGAAAAACCTGTTAGCACAGTTTGCACGTGTGCGGGCACAGAGCAGCCAAATGAACACACACGTTTTCCTGTATTTTAAAACTCTCTGGAAAAAAGAAAAAAGACATTAAACCATTGCCCAGATGGCTTCTAGAGCTAGAACTTTTTCCTTGAAGTACATGAGTATGGCTGTCAGACATCTGAAACCCGAAGCCATCTTAAAACATCATTTGGATGTTACCCCCTGCCTGCCCTTTTTTTCCATTTGTAAGAGACAAGGATCCAGGAAGGAAAGTATCAGCTTACAAAGGCTTTTGTTACAATTAATCGTTCATGTTCTTTCTTTTGGTATCTTATTCTCTGTTTACATTTTATTTTTATTTATTTATTTATTTATTTTTTTTGAGACAGATCCTTCCTCTGTCACCCAGGCTGGAGTGCAGTGGCGTGATCTCGGCTCACTCCAAACTCTGCCTCCCAGGTTCAAGTGATTCTTGTGCCTTAGCTTCCTGAGTAACTGGGATTACAGGCGTGTGCCACCACGTCCAGCTAATTTTTATGTTTTTAGTAGAGACAGGGTTTCTCCGTGTTGGTCAGGCTGATCTTGAACTCCTGAACTCAGGTGATCTGCCTGTCTCAGTCTCCCAAAGAGCTGAGAATACAGGTGTTAGCCACCGCGCCTGGCCGCTGTTTCCATTTTGTAACGCTAGCATCACCCCAGTGTAGGGTGGCTAGGGGTATTCTTCTTTCCTGTTTCCTGGTGTATTTTCCTCTACAGTATTAATCTTTAACATACTTTTTGGTAGTCTGTCTCTACCTAGAAAAATATGTGTTCCCTGTTATATCACCAGTGCCTGGCACATAGATAGTCAATATTTGTTGAATGAATGAATGAACGGGCTGAAAGAACCTTATTCTTCTTTCTTCTGTCCCTTCACACCAAATGCTTTTGGAAAATGCTATGTGAACAGGGATCATAAGCAGGAGAGGTTACACACATGGCTGTGGGATAGCCCATGATCCTCAGATACTTGTCTGGAAAGAGGTGGAGTACTTGAGTAGAAATGATACAAGATAATTTCTTCAGAAAATCAGCCAAGTGTCATAGCTTTCCACAGTGATGTTCGCGTATGTGTGTATGAAGAGCTGTCGTGGCCTAGAATCACGGGCCTTTAGATCCCTTGTACGGATATAAAAATAAAGGCCAAGGCCCAGGAGTGCTGCAGGCCACCGAGATAGAGTCCCTGTCTGCCCTTCTCAGTGTCCGGTCACTTCTCACTGCACTCCCCTCTTTACTCCTAAAGCCACTTTCCCTGACTCTGAATGTGTAACCACGAGGGAGAAAATGTCCTCCAGGCTCACAGTATGTGGAGAAAAAGCCCAGCAGCTGAAAATAATGTTCACAAAGTTTGTACTTAGAAAAAGTGGCCATTTCTATCATGTCTTTAAATTTCCCTGTTTCTCATACATTTTATAAACAAGACATTAGAAGGAGATTCGGGAACAGCAACTTTAGAACAAGGGGGAAATAATCAAACCTAGAGCATTTCAGTTTCTGTTTTCTTCTCAGTTTAGGGCTGAGGCACTTTAGCTTCCTGTCTAAGGGACTACTCAAATCTGATTAGAAGCTATTGTGGGCTGGTAATTATCCATAATTTTAGGAAGACAGATGCAGCACCAACTCTGTTCTCCAATAACAGGCTTATTAATTTTAAATTTGCATGGCAGGAGAATCAGATGGCGAGGTGGGATAAGTGTTCAGATGCTTGGTCATGGATAGCTTTTTACTTCCACGTATCACATGGGGTTTGGGACCGGGGAAGCCCGCTGAGAACTGATGATTGTCTGACCCCTAACCAACTGGGTTCTTTTTCATCCTGAGCTCAGAAAGATTGCTCCTACTGCAGCCAGGGAAGACGGGTTGTTGACTGGTTAGAAATCATGGCAGGTTATTTTCTCCACCCGCAGTTCGCAGTTGGAAAGCAGAGCTATCAAAAAATTATCTTCTCTATTGTATTTCAAATCTGGGTGTTTAAAAAATTATATAAGCAAATTAAGCATTTATTGGATAGTAGCTGTGTGTGTTCTTGATGCGAATGAGCGGTGCATTCCCTTGTAAAATCCCTGGGACTTTATAGGAGGATGTGAGCCTTAGAACAGAAGTTGGTTTTCTAGATGATGATGTAGACATGATGCTGAGCACTAGACAAAGATGTTGATTGAAGTGATTTTAAAAAATTTTGTCTGAGTTCAGATTTTACACCAATATTTAGAAAATCTGCAAAAGGACTTGGAGGAATGTTCTCAGGCATCCAGTTCAGCCCCCTGCGCACATTGTCATAAAATCCGAGTGTGTGTACAGGGAGATGCATTCCTTTCTGTTCTCATCACAGGTCCTTCCCTGGCTCTGCACCTGCCTGTCATGCACGTCCGTGTGAGGAGACCACCAAACAGGCTTTGTGTGAACAATAAAGTTTTTTAATCACCTGGGTGCAGGCGGGCTGAGTCCGAGAGAGTCAGGGAAGGGAGATAAGGGTGGGGCCGTGTGATAGGATTTGGGAAGGTAAACGAAAATTACAGTCAAAGGAGGGTTGTTCTTTGGTGGGCAGGAGTGGGGGTCACAAGGTGCTCAGCGGGGGAGCTTTTTGAGCCAGGATGAGCCAGGAAAAGGAATTTCACAAGATAATATCATCGCTTAAGGCAAGAACCGGTCATTTTCACTTCTTTTGTGGTAGAATGTCATCAGTTAAGGTGGGACAGGGCATTTGCACTTCTTTTGTGATTCTTCAGTTACTTCAGGTCATCTGGGTGTATACATGCAAGTCACAGGGGATGCGATGGCTTGGCTTGGGCTCAGAAGCATGACATTGTCCTCTTCCCGACCTTCCCTACCTTTTCCCTCCTGTGCGGTTCTCTCACAAAGTGAATGGCCTCAGCCACAGCTTCTCTGCAGCTGCATCAGACTGTGGCGACAGGCATGGTGGCTCCTGCAGGGCCTGCTCTCCCCACGGAGCCCAGTCTTGCTTGCCGCTGCAACCTGGTCACCATTTTGCACCGAAAGTATGTAATTCTACAGAATGAGAGCCAACATGCTGGGAATGGAGGCGTCTTTATCACGGTGTTCTGCATATTTTAATCTTGGGTGGAAAGTATGGAAAAGTATGTGACACCTGTGGTTTGATGCCAGAAGGACGTTGTGAACTTGAGGTGGACTGAGGATGTTCAGGTGCAACAGGCATCCCGGCTTCATTAAATGAGACTTCTCCATCTCCCTGCCAGGCACGCACAGGTGTATGGCCACATCTTATGTGTTATCCTTATCTAGAGTGCGCCTTGTCGTCATGCTTAAAGTTCCATGATGATATTCTGCCTCATAGAGTAGGTCCCAAACCACATTCAACACAGAAATGTACTCTTGCTATTCTACATAGAAAGTGCTTTCATATACCAAGTGGGAGAGCAGTCCTAAAATCTGGGCTGGAATCGCAGAAGGAAGGCATTGGAAAGCAACAGATTCCCTAGTCCAAAGCTGATTGTTGATGAACCTAGAAACAGGACCAAGAGAAGTGAATTTGCCTAAGGCCCTAACAGTGTCTCACGGTAGCATTTGAACCTAACAGTTTCTTGACCTATTTCTTTAAATGATTAGTCATGCTTCCTCTGATTCCTATATAAACGTATTCCTCATTCATTCTTCTGTTTCAGTGAATTATTGCAGTGCTACCACGTAACAGTATTTGAGTCAAAATGTGGCAGTGTTTATCCTTTTCCAAGGTTTTTAGTTGCACAGTTTGTCAAAGTTGTGCTTACAGTTTCTTGTTGGTTGCAAGGTGTCCTTTCAGAAGCCAATTGTGTGGTGTATTTACGTTGATTGTTGGAGGTAGTTTGGTTAGAACCTACTTCGAGTGTCTGGTGTGGGCCTGGGGGACAGTGACAACTGCCCGCTTCATGGGCAGAGATGAAGTAATTGCTTCCTGGGAACTACCATCCTCCTGGCCACACTCTCTAGCCCATTTCATTTGTGTTGGTTTCCTTGGCATCTGCATGGTTCTGGCTTCATGTGAGTCTCATTTATTTTAGCATATGACTTCAGGCTGTGGGGAAGAATGGCCATTTTAGCACAGAGATGCACACAAAGGAACAACTGGCTAAATGTGTGTGAAGACATTCTTGGGGGGGGGTTATTTCTTTTATTCTGTAACAGGCAGTTTGGGAAGCATTCTGGACATGTGGCCTGCGCTGTCACAGTTCCTCCCTGCAGGATCGCAGATGTTTGGAGATTGTAGTGATAACTGTTATCATTGAGAATGTCATTCTCACAGGCTCTAATAAGTCAGGATTTATTCAGTGTTAATTTGTTAAAGACAACTGTGTTTCTAGCCAAATCCATGGGAGACGTTTCTCCTGGCAGTGTTGCTGGGGGTATTCCCGTGGCTTAGTCTTAGGGAAGCACACGCCTTTGAATACTGCTGAAGCTGTGAGTACCCAAAGCGCACCGGAGTACTTTTGCCATACGGGGTGTTAGTCACTGATACACGTCTCAGTCAGACCTGATGGATTCTTGACCCCTTCCTTTTTTAATTTTTTAATTTTTATTTATTTATTATTATTTTTAAGAGCACAACCCCTCAGGTGGCCACCATGAATCTCTGGTGTTTTCAGTTGGCTGCAGCCTATTTGTCATCTGTGGTTCAAACATACTCGAAGCCTGATGATGCTTGCCTCGGTTGTTCTTCTGCTGTGTGACCTCCGTGCCCGCAGGGTTCAAGACTGTCAGAGCTGGGAGCCACCTTCACAACTACCAGGGTTTCCGGAACCTCCTTTATCTACTCCTGGGGATGGAAGAGATGTCATCAGAGGTGAAGGCCTATTAGGTTTACATGCCATTGATAACGAATGAGGTTTTCTTTTATATAAGGGGAGCTTCTTATAACGTGCTTTACTAGGGTAAAGAAGCTTTTGAGGTTTGTTTTCTCTGGAAAGATAATTTGTGATCCTGCAGTTGTTTTCAACAAAAATATAATTTGCATACCAGTGCATGTTGTATTACTGAGCACTGGCTGACAAATGGTTCTTAACTCGTCATTCACTCCGCCACTGTTTCTTGAATGGCATATGTGTGCCAGCTGTAGTAGGAACTTGCTAGGCTCTAGGACTAACCCTTATGAAATAGGGGTCCTGGGGGAAGCAAATGCATATAACTATAAACATTTGAGGGGATATCAGAGGGGGTGCCTATAGGTGCAAAACTTCGTTCATTCATTGCCCCATCTAGGAGGTTTTGTGTCTTAGCAGCGTGTTCCATAGCAACACATCCCTCTATCAAAATATTCATCATATTATTTTGAAATTCTCTGCTTAGGTATGTGTTTTTCCGACTAAGTTTAGAACTGGTTAAGGACAGGCTATGGCGTATGTATTATATATATCTACACACACACACATATTTATATATATACACATTACCATTTTAAATATACAATATATATTTATATATGTACACACATATATATTTCTCCCTCTCTATACATACACACCATACACATATATATACACACACACACACACACACACACACTTCTACTGCCAAGCACAGAAAGTCAAAACTCGGCAAGGGTTCTTTTAGTGTTCATGAAAAAATAGGTGTGTTAGTTGAGAGCGTCCTTAAGTTGCCAGGGGAAAGACAGGATGGATTCACAAAGGGAGATAGTGTGTTTTTTTTTTTCTTTGTTTAACTCTTGAATTCCAAATAATTCTGACTTATGGAAAAGTTGTAAAAATAGTATAGAGAATTCCCATATACTCTTCCCTCAGATTCCCCAAACATTTCACCCCATTTGTACTTTCTCTCTCTGTGGATATAATTTTTTTTTTTTTTTCTGAAATGTTTGAGAGTGGAAGGTAGAATGCAGAGCAGGGTGAAAGGTGGAAGGAGAGAGGTGGGTTGGGAGGCTTTTTACTTTTTTTAACCTTCTAAGATGGAATTTCGCTCTTGTCATCCAAGCTGGAATGCAATGGCACAATCTCGGCTCACTCTAACCTCTGCCTTCTGAGTTCAAGTGATTCTCCTGCTTCAGTCTCCCGGATAGCTGGGATTACAGGCGCCCACCACCATGCTCGGCTAATTTTTTATATTTTTAGTAGAGGGGTTTCACCATGTTGGTCAGGCTGGTCTTGAGCTCCTGACCTCTGATGATCCACCTGCCTTGGCCTACCAAAGTGCTGGGATTATAGGCGTGAGCCAGTGTGCCTGGCGATTGGGAGGCTTTTGCAGTAACCCAGAGCGCTATGATGAGGGCTGGACCTGGTTGGAAATGATGAGGAAGGTGGGAAGTGGTTAGGTCTGGCATATATTTTGAAAGGAGAGTTTAAATGGGTTGGATGACAAGAGAGAGAAAAAGAAGTTTTAAGGATGATGTCAAGGATTTTGGCCTGAGTAACTGGAAGACTAGAGATGCTGTTATTGGGATTGGGAAGACTATGGGAGGAGTGGGTTATAGCAGGGGGAATCAAAAGTGTGTTTTCGGCATGCTAAATTTGAGGTCCAAAAAGGGATGTGAAGAAGTGTTGGCTGGGCACCGTGGCTCACGCCTGTAATTCCAGCACTTTGGGAGGCTGAGGCGGGCAGATCACCTGAGGTCAAGAGTTCGAGACTAGCCTGATAATTATTAAAATCGATGATTGATGTTTACTAATTAATCATATTATTGCTTCTAATACTGCAAGGGTGAACACCTACCTGTGATGTTGTTCCTAATATCTAGGGACAGAGAGCATTTTAGTTTTAATACCACAGTAGGTGTACACTCACCCTGTGACACTGATCCTAGTATTGAGAGGGGTAGAATATGACGTGGCTCCCAACATAACAATGAATGGACAGCCACCCGGTGATATTGCTCCTAATATTCACAGAAGAAGCATATGATATTACACCCAATATCCCAGGGAGGGTACAGCTCTTCTGTGATATGGTTCCTAGTATCTGGAGGGGGAGAGGATGATAATAATTCCAGTATCGCAGGCTGTCTTCACCCACCCTGTGATATTGTTATTAATATCCTGGAAGGGAGAGGATGATATGACTCCCCATAGAGCAGGAGGCTTACACCCAGCCTGGGATATTGTTCTTAATATCCATGGAGAGGAGAGGCTGATATTACTCCCAATATGGCAGGGGGTGTACATCCACCCTGTGATATTCTTCTTAATATTCCAAGGCTGAGAGGTTGATATTACTCCTAGTATTGCAGACACCGTACACCGCCGTGTGATACTCTTCCTGATATCTGGAAGGGGAGATGGTATTAAGCCCCATATCGCAGGAGGTGAACATGTACTCTGTCATATCTTTCCTAGTATGCAGGGAGAGAGAGGATAATATTATTCCCAATATTGCAGAAGATGTACACGCCCCCCCCCCATGATATTGTCCTTAATATTCCAAGACACAGAAGACGATGTTACTCCCAATATCACAGAAAGTGTACACCCCCCAGTGATGTTGTTCCCATGATCCAGGAGGAAAGAGGATGATATGCCTTTCAACCCTTGCACCCTGCAATGCTGTCACCCTGCAACACCGACACCAGCTCAACTTGACATAGGACCAGAGGTGCTGGCTGGGGGTGTCATTGCTTCTCTTTTCTCCCTTGGCAGACTCAGTAGAGGAAACTGAGACCGAGCAGCCGCAGGAACAAGGTAGGTTTTGCCCGTGGTTCAGGCTTCCTCTGGTTATGAGCTGGGCCTTGGAGTAACGCCAGGGGAGGGGCAGAGGTGAGTACAGTGGGCATTGGATGCGGCTGTCACACCTCTGTGGTGTGGGCCGGGGACTTGAGGGACATTGCTTGAGGTGGGCCTGAACCTCCCGTCCACTCTGGCACTGGAGGCTGTGGGGTCCCACACTTCTTCCAATGAACGTGCTGACCCCCGCCTGGTCCCCGACCGAGGTGGGGCATCCTTTCCACTGCTGGGGCCCACATGTAGCTGTGGGTTCCTTTTTCATGACCTGGAGAAGCTGCAGTTCACCCTGTGCTCTGCCTCAGAGATGGGAGGCCACACAGCCCTCAGCGGGTAGCAGAATTCAGAGCCTTAGGTTGCAGGGGCCTCAACTGAGGTCCCTGAAGGGTCTGCTCCTTCCTGAGGGGCTGATTCAGGGAGGCCCTCCCGTCTCCCCTCTGCGGCTCTGTCTCTTCCCCTCACACAGGGTCCGCAGGTGGACAGCCTGGTGATGTGGATGCACCAAGGGCCCTTGGAAGTTCCCGGGGAATGGGATCCATCCCAGTACATTTGGGATGCAGGCACAAGGTCCCAGAGGAGGCCCGGGAAGCCAGTGCGGAAGGGAAGGCTGTTGTAGGTTTGCCTTGGGGAGGGGTGGTTCCACCCTCTGCCAAAGTCTCTGGAGCAAAGGCACGTGGCTCTCCAGCTGCCCCGGAGGCCAGGGTAGTGGCTGGGAGGGGCTGTGTGCCTCTGCCGGGTCGGGAAGATTTCTTAGCTAATCTAGTGTTGTCAAGTCACATTAGCCTCTAAATCATATTTATTTTTTTTTTTAATTCCAAGGCTTTACAGTTGAATAAGGAGACAGTTTGTATTGAAAATAGTTTTTACATGTGAGCTTGAAACAGAGAGTCTGTTTAAATCTAGTTTTTTCCTTCCCATTAATGCCTCCTTTCATCCCAGGTTTTCCAACAGGAAATGCGCTTGTTTGCTCACCTCTGGGAGGGGGCTTTGGCTAGGAATCCACCAAAGCCAGCAGGCACCAGTGGGCTGCTTGAGCAGTCTGGCCTTTGTTAACCCTTTAGGAACCGTGGGCTTCAGGTTTTCAGACCATCCAAGGTGAAGGTGGTCACAGGGGCCTAGAAGCTTTCCCATCCTTCCTGCAGGGATGGTCCGTTTCCCTGCACGGAGCTGGGTACATGGGTACAACACCCCTGTCCTGTGCCGTCGGTGGCTTTACCAATTTTGCATAGCATCTTTTGAGCTGATCAATAGCTCTGATTGACTGTTGAGGATTTCATGGATTCCTGTACCCCACCGGGGGGCCCAATATGCTGACAAAAGTTACATTTGTAGTTGTAGTGCTGCATATACATGGGTCTAGTTAGAAGGCTTTGATTGTATCTAAAGGGAAAGGCGTCTCTGAGGGATCACTGAGCTGGCATAGTCTCCTAAAACCATGCTATCATGTGGGCGACAAAGCAGGACAGGAGGGTGATTTTGTAGGAGAGTCAATTTTGTAGGAGAGTGATTTTGTAGGTGATTTTGTAGCAGGGCCACGGGCCTGCGTGTTCTCTGTGTCCCCGGAGTTCATACGTGCTCCAGACCCTGGGTTTGCATTGCGCATAATTCTCAAGGGCTCATGGCAAGCTGCGCCAGGGACACAGAGGACGGGAATGCGGGGATCCTGCCCCAAGTGGACCAAGGACTCACTGTTGGACTCTAATCTGTCTAGGTGTTTTTGTGACTTGCAGAAATACCTCCACCTTGCCTGGGCCTGGAGCCACAGGAGACCCTGCCGAAGGTGAAGAATGTTCTGGAACAATGCAAGACCTGCCCAGGCTGCCCCCAGGAGCCAGCGTCCTGGGGTCTCTGTGTAGCATCCAGCAACGTGAGCTTGCAGGACCCCGAGGAGCCCTCCTTCTGCTTGGAAGCTGAGGACAACTGGGAGGATCCAGAGGCCATGAGCTCACTGCTGCTGTTCCTGAACAGCTCTGGATTCAAGGCCAGCTTCTGTGGCCTGTACAACCTGGCGCTGCCATGGCTGAGCAGCATGTTCAGCAGCTTTAGCGACGAGGAGGAGCTGACTGGGTGCCTGGCACAGGCCCGAGGGGCGGCCAAGAAAGGTGGCCTCCTCATGGCCCTGGCCAGGCTCTGCTTCCTTCTGGGGCGGCTGTGCAGCAGGAGGCTCAAGCTGTCCCAGGCCCGGGTGTACTTGGAGGAAACACTGGGGGCCCTGGAGGGCAGCTTCGGGGACCTGTTCCTGGTGGTGGCTGTGTACGCCAACCTGGCCAGCATTTACTGGAAGCAGAACCAGGAGAAGTGTACACAGGTGGTTCCCAAAGCCATGGCCCTGCTCCTGGGGACGCCTGGCCACATCTGTAGCACCGAGGCGGACGGGGAGCTCCTGCAGCTGGTGCTGCAGTGGGCGGTGGGTGGCCAGAGCCAGCAGGCCTAGGCCCGGGCCTGCTTCTTGCTGGCCAGGCACCACGTGCACCTCAAGCAGCCTGAGGAGGCCCTGCCCTTCCTAGAGCAGCTGTTGTTTTTGCACAGGGACTTGGGAGCCCCAGACGCTGCGTGGCTCTCACACTGCTGCCCACTCCTGGCTGACATCTACAGCCGCGAGTGCCTGCCCCACGTGGTGCTGAGCTGTGTCAAGGTGGCCTCATTGAGGACACAGGACTCGCTGGCTGGTTCGCTGAGGAACGTGAAGCTGGTGCTCCAGAACGCCCTCCAGCCCCAGAGCCTCCCCACCCAGACTTCCCACTACCTCAGGCGAGCGCTGGCCTCCCTAACCCCGGGCACAGGCCAGGCGCTGCGCGGCCTTCTCCACGCCAGCCTGGCCCAACCGTACAGCCACCATGGCTACCATGGCCCAGCCATCACCTTCATGACGCAGGCGGTGGAAGCCAGTGCTGTTGCCGGAGTACGTGCCATCGTGGACTTCCTGGTGGCCCTGGCCTGGCTGCATGTGCTTCATAGGCATAGCCTGGTGGCCCTGAACATCCTGCAGTCTGTCCAGGATGCAGTGGTGGTCAGCGAGGACCAGGAGGGTGTGATTGCCAACATTGGTGGCCGTGGCTCTGAAGAGGACGGGCCAGACGAGGCAGGCAGCCGAGGGCTACTACCACGCCCTATGGGTGGCTTGGAACCTGGGCCAGCGGAGGAACCAGGCAGTGGTGCTGGCCAGCTTTGGGACCTTGTGCCTGCACGCGGGTGCCAGCAGGCTGGCCCAGCACTACCTCCTGGAGGCTGTACGTCTGTTCTCGAGGCTTCCGTATGGGGAGTGTGGCCGAGACTTCACCCACATACTCCTGGGCTACCTCTTCACCCGCCAGGGCCCGGCCCAGCAGTGCAAGGGCTACTACGAGTGGGCCCTTCTGGTCGCCGTGGAGATGGACCACGTGGAGAGTGAGTGCCCCAGTTCCTCCTGTGCGCCTTCTGGGGCCACTTGGGTCAGGGCACACCTGGGGTTTGTGATTCGGAAACAAGTGGTGGTTTTTCCACCATCGAAAGCGCTGAGTTATGGCCAGCAGCAGATGTTGGCAAACGCCCTGGAGACAGGCCGTTCCCATGTAGGGCCAGCCCCTCTGTACCCTACTGAGGCAGGCAGCTCTTCCTGGTTTGCCCAGGGACCATCCTGCCTTGAGCACGGAAAGTCCTGCGTGCTGGGAATCCCTAGACATAACCCTGGGATCAAGGCATGTTGTGCTGAGCTAGGACTTGGGGCCCTCCATGAGCCAGGCCCTGAATGCCAGTTCTTGTGCCTGTGTTTGCTTGGTATCTCGGGAACCCTGTGCACCGGTCATCCCACTTCACAGAGGACACAGGGGCGGGTGATTGGCCAAAGCCACAGAGCAGTTCACGCAAAAGCAGCTCGTGCTGAGTGTGCCAGGCCCCACCCACAAAAGGGGCTTGTGGGGTCCTCGGGAGGGAGGTGCTGAGCGTGGGAATGTGAGCTTCAGGCCAGAGAAGCCACAAAAGGGTGAGTGGCGTGATGGCGGGGCAGAACTTGGCCCCGGGTTAGGGAAGCCTCTTTAGTCTGGGACCAGAGGGTTGAGAGGATTTAGTCAAGTAATAGGTGTGGATGAGGGGCTGGTGGTGTAGCCTGTGTGAAGGCCCAGGGGTGAGCGAGTGGGGGTGAGTCAGCGAGGATGGGTGGGGTGTGAGTGGTGGTGAGTGAGTGGGAGTGTGAGTGGGGGTGAGTGAACAGGGCTTATGCAGGGAGGTGCAGAGTTGGGAGGGGGTGGGTTGAGTGCTGGATGGTGAGAAGCTCTTCTGGAGAGCTAAGCAGGGCCTGGGGCCTCAGGCTGTGGCTTCGCCTTTTCCCCAAGAGCACTGGGGAGCCATGGAGTGCTATCGAACAGTCAGTGCAGACCGAGCAGTGAATGGACAGTAGCTGGGCAGGGCTGTCCGAAATCTAGGCCGCAGAGAATAGATGAGGAAGTTGAGGATACTGTTGAGTCCCCTCTGCCTTACAGTGCTTTGTCATGGCATAGTGACACCACTCAGAGGTGCCTCCTGTGGCCTGGACCAGAGCTCCAGGGGCTGTGCCCAAATATGAATCTGCTCATTTCCCAGCACAGGCCTGGCACCCACTCTTGGCCCTAGGAGTGATGAGATTTTGGAAAGGACCGTGTGAAGGGGCCCCGGTCCCACACATCTGCCCAAGGAAGGTTGGGGGGTTCAGACCCAGGCTTCTTCCCCAGGGACATTCTCTGAATGGAAGGAGACCCTCCAGGAACCCAGCTCCCCAGCCCCCACTGCAGCCTCCAGTGGCTCCTGGCACAATAGCCTGTGGCACCTCCTCCTACGAGGCCCTCCCCTGGGTGCTGGGGGATTCAGACTTGGAAATGCAGGCCAGGGAACGGGGATCATGCTTCCCTGTCTCCCCACCCTGAGCTGAACGGTCCGGGAGACCGAGGGCGGGGCTGATACCCCACATGCTTCCTTGGGGTCATTTTTGAGTCACTTTCAGTAGTTTGTGTCCTTCTAGGAGTTTGGCTGTTGTGTCTAGATGGTCTGGCTTCTTGGTGTACAATTGTTCGTAGTGTTTTCATGGAATCCTTTTATTTCTGTCAGGTCGGCAATCATGTTTCCTCTTTCATTTCTGATTTTAGAAACTTGGGTTTGTAATTGTTTGTTTATTTTTATTAGAGATGGGGTCTCATCATGTTCTCCCAGGGGGGTCTTGAATGCTGGCCTCAGCGATCCTTCCCCCTCGGCCTCACAAAGTGCTGGGATGACAGGCGTGAGCCATGGTGCTCAGTCTCTGATTTTAGTCGTTTGTGCCCCATCTTTGTTTTCTTGGTCAGTCTGGTGAAAGATTTGTCACTTTTGTTATTATTTTCAAAAAACCCACTTTTGGTTCTGTTGATTATCTCTTTTGTTTTTCCATTCTCTGTATTTTTACTTCCCATTTCCACTCTCACATTTATTATGTTCTTCCTTTTATTCACTTTGGGTTTAGTTCATTTTCTAGTTTCTCAAGGTGGAAAGTTAGGCTTTTGATTTAAGATTTTTTTTCTTTCTTTGAATGTAGACATTTACAGTTATAAATTTCCCTTTCAGCACTGCCTTAGCTACATCTTGGTGTTTTTGATACACTGTGCTTTTTTTTTTTTTTTTTTTTTTTTTTTTTTAAGTTTTGCTCTATTGCCCAGGCTGGGGTGCAGTGGTGCAATCTTGGCTCACTGCAACTTCTACCCAGGTTCAAGTCATTCTCATGCCTCAGCCTCCTGAGTAGCTGGAATTACAGATGTGCACCGCCACACCCCGCTAATTTTTGTATATTTTTTTTTTATAGAGACAGTGTTTCACCATGTTTCCCAGGCTGATCTCAAACTCCTGGACTCAAGCGATCCTCCCGCCTCGGCCTCCCACAGTGCTGGGATGAGAGGTGTGAGCCACCGTGCTGGCCCGGGCTGTGCATTTGTTTGTATTCTTTTCAAATTAATTTTCAGTTTCCCTGATGGTCTCTTCTTTGACTCACTGGTTGTTTAGGAGTGTGTAGTTTTCACATATTTTTGAATTTCCCACATTTCCTTCACTGTCGATTTCCAGTTTCATGCCAGTACAGCTGAAGAACACCTCTGCTTTGGTCTCAGTCCTTCTCCCTTCACTGAGGCTCATTTTGTGGCCTGGCACATGGTCTGTCATGGGGAATGTCCCATGGGCGCTCAAGAGGACTGTGTATTCAGCTGTTGTTGGGGGGCGTGTGTGACAGATGTCCATTCGGCGTACCTGGTTTCCTTTGTTAATCTTCGGAATGTTTCTGACACTAGAAAATCAGAAGCTTTCCACTGTTCCCAGCGCCCTGGCTTTGGGAGAGGCCAGCGAACCTGTGGGTTTGGAGCTTTGTTGCATGAGAGAAGCATGTGTGGAAATGCCAGGGGCCGGCTTTGAACCCCATTCCCCCAACATGATGCCGTGTGTGGCAGACGTGATGCTTGGCTTTGCTGTCTCAGGGTTCCATCTGCGACAGGGGCTATTTGTGTCCCTGGTCTCATCATCTCAGGCTGAAGGTGGCCCTGGTCCTGGCCAGAGGGGCTTTGTGAAGCAGAAATAGATGGCCTGGTGCAGGGGCCGAGCCTGGCCAGAACCTCGGCCCTGGGAGTTGTAAAGAAGGCCGGCCTGTACCATGAGCATGTGCACCAAGCTGTGCCCATGTCACGGTGTGCTCGGCGTCTGCCCTTGCACAGGTGCATGGCCTGTCTGAGCCCAGGCTCCCTGCCTATGGGGCCCAGGTTCACAGAGGTGTGAAAGAGACAAGCACAGAGCAGGGGCCTCTGAACCCAGCCAGCCTCGCTTCGATGCTGGGAGGCTGACGTCTTCCATTTTGTCTTCTGCCCAGGCCAGCTGCGGGCCGTCCAGCGGCTGTGCTGCTTCTACAGCGTCGTCATGCCCAGCGAGACCCAGTGTGTCATCTACCACGAGTTCCAGCTCTCCCTTGCCCGCAAGGTGGCCGACCAGGTGCTGGAGAGGGCAGCTCCTGGACACCACCAGTCAGCTCTACCTGTCCCTGGGCACCTAGTGGTGAGGACTGGCTTTGCAGTGGTGGGGGTGTGGAGGGGTGCAAGGGGGTGGGGTGGCAGGGAGGGGGGCACAGGGAAGCTGGCCCAGGGCCTCCTCAGCCCCTTTCCTTTGGATCATTTGGTTCCTTGGCATCAGATGCTTTGAGCTGGTGGGTCTGGGGTCATCCCAGGGCTGCTGCTGGCTTGTGAGTCCCAGCTTGAGTCTCACTTGTTGGGTCAAAGGTCATCTCAACCCCAGCAGAGGCAGTACGTGCACGTGCACTCTGGGCTGTTCTTCCTACTATGGTGGCCTTTGTCATCTGACCTCTGCCTGCCCCGAGTCTTCACTCCTGGCCTTCATCTGTCCCCTTAAATGTGACCACAGCAGCCACCTGTGGCTTCTCTCCCACAGAAGACAGAGCCAATTGTGTCACCTGCTTCCCCGGGGCAGGGTTTCAAGGTCTCACGTCCCATATGTGGCCCACTCGGCTTCCCCCGAGCATGCTGACCTGGTGGGGTAACCATGGCCCTGGCCACCCCACCCACAGGGCCTGGTGACATTGCTGCTGTCACAGCCCCTCAAGTGTTGGACTTACTGAGAGAGCAGGGAAGGGGCCAGATTCCATGGGGACCCGGGAGACTGGCTCCAGTCTTGGCCTCAGGTTCACAGAAGGAAAATGGGCCAGTGTGCTAGAGCCATGCTTCTCAAAGTGTAGTCCCTGGACCAGCAGAGCAGCATCCATGTCACCTAGGAGCCTGTGGCAAGTGGGAGTTCTAGGGCCTGCCCCAGGCCTGTGGAGCCAGAAGTTCTGGGGGCAGGGCCAGCAAGCTATAAGGACAGGCCTCCGGGTGACTGATTCCTGCACACCTTGAGAACCATCGGCCTAGATAGCCTCTGAACACTAACGGCTCCTGGTGCGTTTGGAGAAGACACAGGCCATGTCTGGGAGGCAGGGGAGATGGACTAGCACACTCTTCCTGCCACAGGGCAGCATGATGCTCGATTCCCTCAGAAGGATGTCCTTCATCTTTTCCATGCCGTGTGTGTTCACCCTGGCCCTCCCAGCAGCCTGGGAAGGGCAGAACACTGCACACACAAGAGGGCCGTTCCCAGTCCCCACATTCCAGATTCATCTGTCACCAGACCCACGAGAGGAGGCAGACTGGTTCCAGGAGGATGAGAGCCCTTGTTCTGACACCTGTGTCTGATTCCAGTGATTCCAGGGCCTACAAATCCTCTCTGGACTACACCAAACGAAGTCTGGGAATTTTCATTGACCTCCAGAAGAAAGAGAAGGAGGCACATGCCTGGCTGCAAGCAGGGAAGATCTATTACATCCTGCGACAGAGCGAGCTGGTGGACCTGTACATCCAGGTGAGTGGCAAGGGATGCAGGACGACCCCTGTGCTGTTCACTCTCTGTCCATCCACCCATCCATTCATCCTTCCATCATCTATTTACCTGTTCATCCTTCCATCCATCCATCCATCATCCATCCATCTGTCCTTTCATCCATCCATCATTCATCCATCCTTTTATCATCCATCTATTCACCCGTCTATCCATCCATTCACCTGTCCATCCACCCATCCATTCATCCTTCCGTCATCTATCTATTTACCTGTTCATCCTTCCATCCATCCATCCACCATCCATCCATCCATTCTTCCATCATCTTCCCATACACCTGTGGGTCCTTCCATTCACCCATCCATCATCCATCCATCCATCATCCATCCTTCCGTCCATCCATCCATCATTTATCCATCAATCCCTTCGTCCATCCATCCCTCCATCATCCATCCATCTGTCCATCCATCCATCCATCATCCATCCACCTGTTCATCCTTCCATCCATCCATCATCCATCCATCCATCCATCCATTCTTCCATCATCTTCCCATACACCTGTGGGTCCATCCATCCATCCATCCATCCATCCATCCATCCTTCCATCATCCATCCATTCATCTGTTCGTCTTTCCACCCATCCATCATCCATCCATCTTTTTATCCATCCATTCACCTGTTCATCCATCCTTCCATCCATCTTTCCATCATCGATCCAACTGTTCATCCTTCTATCCATCCATCCATCCATCATTCATTAATCTATTCACTTCTTCATCCATCCATTCACCTGTTCGTCCATCCATTCATCCATCCTTCCATCCTTCCATCCATCCATCCTTTCATCCATCTTTCCATCCATCTTTCCATTATCCATCCATTCAGCTGTTCATCCTTCTATCCATCCAACCATCTTCCATCCATCCATGATCCATCCATTCACCTGTCCATCTATTCGTTCATCATTCATCTTTTTATCATCCATCCATTCACCCGTCCATCCATCCATTCATTCACCCGTCCATCCATCCATTCATCTGTTCATCCATGCCTCCATCCATCCTTCCATCATCCATCCATTCACCTCTTCATTCTTCCATCCATCCATCCTTTCATCATCCATCCACTCGCCTGCTCATCCTTCCATCCATCCATCCATCATCCATCCATCCATTCTTCCATCATCCATGCATTCATCTGTTCGTCCTTCCATCAATCCATCCATCCATTTATCCATCCATCCATTTATCCATCCATCCATCCATCATCCATCATCCAACTGTCCATTCATCCATCCATCATTCATCCATCCTTTTATCATCCATCCATTCACCCATGTATCCATCCATTCACTTTTTCATCCATCCATCCATCCATCCATTCTTCCATCATCCATGCATTCATCTGTTCATCCTTCCATCAGTCCATCTTTCCATTTATCCATCCATGCATCCATCATCCATTCGTGTCCATTATTCCATCCATCATTCATCCATCCTTTTATCATCCATCCATTCACCCGTGTATCCATCCATTCACTTTTTCATCTGTACATCCATCCATCCATTCATCCTTCCATCATCTATCCATCCTTCCATCATCCATCCATCCTTCCATCCATCCATCCATCCATTCATTATGCATGCATCCATCATCCATACTTCATCATCCATCCACTTGCCTCCTGTTCATCCTTCCATCCATCATTCATCCATCTATCCATTCATCCATCCATCATTCATCCATCCTTTTATCATCCACCCATTCACCCGTCTATCCATCCATTCATCTGTTCATCCATCCATCCGTCCATTCATCCTTCCATCATCCGTCCATTCACTTGTTCATCCTTCCATCCATCAATCATCCATCCATCCATCCATCCATCCATCCATCCATCATCTATCATCCATCATCCATCCATTTATCCATCCATCCATCATCCATCCATACTTCCATCATCCATCCATTCACCTGTTCATCCTTCCATCCATCCATCATCCATCCATTCATCCACCCATCCATTCATCCACCCATCCATCATCCATCCACCCATCCATTCACCCATCCATTCATCCATCCATCCATCATCCATCCTTTCACCCATCCATCCATTCACCTGTTCGTCCATTCATCCATCCATCATTCATCCATCTACCCACCAATCTACCTATTGATCCATTCCTCCATACATCTATCTGTCCATTTGTTTATCCATACATTCGTCTATCCACCATCTATCCATCCACATGTACATACATCATCTACCCTCCACCCATCCATACATTATCTACACACGCATACATACATACAGACATACACACATCATTCCACCCACCCACCCACCCATCCATCCATCCATCCATCCATCCATCCATCCATCCATCCATCCATTCATCCATCCATCCATCCATCCATCCATCCATCCAAGTATTCATCTATCCACACACCCTTCCATCCATCCATGTGTCTACATCTCATCCATTCATCCATCCATCCACTCATTCCTAAGCCACTGCTGAGCACCTGTTGTGTGCCTTTTCCCTCCCTCCAACTGGTTCCCTCACATCCTCCGCCGGTGGCCAGCATCTTCTCCCTGAGGGCAGAGGCGCGGCCCCTCACAGTGCACAGCACCTGCTGGTATACAGCACATGCTCAAATAATGTGACCACTCAATTAACACACAGAAGAACTTGCTCCAAGCGACATGTGGCACATCTCCTTATAAAATGAATCTATCATAGTGGCTGTTTTCAGAGGCTTTCCCAAGCACAGTGTGATCTGGAACAAATTGTGAAGCTCACGAGCCTGATGAAGCTTTCATTATTGAGCACCTGCTGTACACCTCCTTGAGCTGAGGTGAGGGATGAAGAGCTCATGGCCAAGAGGGGACCAGGCCCACCCACAAACACTGCTGATGTGGCGGGGATGTGGCAACGCAGAAAGGAGCCAGGGGCTGGGCTCCCAGCAATCTGGGGGCCACGGAGACTGGTTTGAGTGCAGGGGGAGTGGGCTAGGGCTAGCCCTGTTGGTAGGATTCATAGGTGTCGGGCTCCTGGGCTGCAGCTGCTCAGTCACCTCCTGGCACTCAGGAGCATCAGTTCATTGTCCTCATGCCAGTGGTGGGGGCAGCCCTAATGCACAGGGTCTGAAAAATGCTCAAGTGTACCTGTACTGTGTGAGAGGAAGGAGCCTGGCAAAGGTGCGCGTAGCCACCTCGCTAGGTGTGGGTCTTGAGGGAACTTCTGTCTCCTCTCAGGTGGCACAGAATGTGGCCCTGTACACAGGCGACCCCAACCTGGGGCTGGAGCTGTTTGAGGCAGCTGGAGACATCTTCTTCAATGGGGCCTGGGAGCGGGAGGAAGGCCTGTCCTTCTACCGGGTGAGCTGGCCTGTGGGCTGATGTGGGTGGGCCTCAGTGGGGCACCTGGAGGGCTGAGGCACAGGTGTGGCAGGGTAGAGGCCTCCCAAATGGAGGCAGGGCCACCCATGCACATGATGAATTTCCAAGTGGTCTCACCGGGAATGATATTGACCATGCCCCTGCCTGGGACAAACGCTCGGGGCCTGGACGTGACAATGGCTCTACCCTTGTACCTGATGACCTCAAGCAACCCTGAGTGGGAAGTCCTGTCCCCATCTTCCAGATGAGGAAACTGAGGCTCAGAGAGGCACAGGGACATGCCAAAGGACACACAGCATATCAGTGGGAGACCCAGGTCTGCATGCACCCCGAAGTGGGACGGCTTCTCCCTTCCTCTGAGCTCACGGTGTGGCTCAGCCCTGGGCACAGATCAATGTGGTGTTTTTAGAGCAGAGAGGAGTGCTGGCTCCCCCCAGTCAGACCCCCGGTGCCCAGGTGGGAGAGGCTGGTCTGAGGCTATCGGGTGTAGCTGGATGGGCCTCAGGTGACTCTTCAGCCCCCAACTTGGATGTCTGAACTGTGTGTTATCCCAGAGCACAGAGCTGTGTCGAGGTGCAGGGGTAGCTGGGGTGTGGGAAGCTCCAAGCACATGTTTGAGCTCTGAGGAGGGCGCTGGGCAAGGTGGGTGCTGCGGGAAACCTGACCCCACCTGCCTGTGTGGTAGGACCGGGCCCTGCCCCTGGCAGTGACTACGGGCAACCGCAAGGTGGAGCTGCAGCTACAGCTGTGCAACAAGCTGGCGTCACTGCTGGCCACACTGGAGGAGCCCCAGGAGGACTTGGAGTTTGCCTACATGGCCCTAGCACTCAGCATCACTGTGGGTGCGTCCCCTGAGCCCCCGCCCTGCCAGGACCCACACTTTGCCAGAGCCCAGCCTCCAGGTCTGCAGGCCAGGAGCTGAAACAGCTACTGGATTTTCCTGGTCTCCTGTCCAGGCAGGCAGCTCTGCCCAACTGGCTTCCCCGTCCGGCTGTGGGGCACAGCCCGAGGTCTCTCAGGCAGTGCAGAGCTCCCTGTCTGACTGAGCTCTGCTTCCTCTGCCTGTTCCCGCTGCTGACCACAAGGGCCGCCCAGTGTGCCCTCTGCCTTCCAGACATCCCAGGCATCTCGTTGGTCCCTGTATGTGTCAGGCTGAGTGGCACATTCCCTTTCTCTTGTGCCCTTCCCACCCTCATCAACCACACGGCTCTCTGGCTGATAAAATCCCAGTTCCCCTTCCAGCAGTCTGCCCCTTAAGGCCGTGCATCCCCTGGTGCTGTGCCAGAGTCGTCTGTCCCCCTGCAGAGACAGGGAACCCTAGGCAGGCCACATGCCCCAGCGCCTTGTGCCCCGTGGCCCAGTACACAGTAGGTGTGCAGCTGACTCCCCAAGGTAGGGGGCTCTGATCATGACACACCCAGGAGGAGTCGGATGTCACGTCTGTGGGTTGCCTGGAGCCGGGGAGCCCGGGAGCACCTGCACTGCATGGCTTTTGGGCTCCCCTGGTTAAAACCAGTGAGCAAAGGCAGGTGGCTATGTGTAGGCACAGAACTGGGCCATCCAAGTCCGACTTTGCCAAAGCCTCTCAGTAGACAGGGGCAGGCCTTATTAGTTCTGCTTTGCAGATGGAAAAGTGAGTCTGGGAACCTGGAAGGGAATGGCCAGAGCTGCCCAGGTGACCACAGGTGCCTGGAGACAAGCCACGTGTGCTGCCTGGGGGTCTGTATACCTGCTCCTGAGGGGCATGTTCCCTCCCTGCCCCAGAGAGCCACATCCTCACACCTGCCCCTTTGGCCTGCACCCCAGGGGACAGGCCGAACGAGCGTGTGGCCTACCACCGGCTGGCCGCCCTGCACCACCGGCTGGGCCATGGCAAGCTGGGGGAGCACTTCTACCTCAAGGCCGTTTAGCTCTGCAACTCGCCGCTGGAGTTCGACGAGGACACCCTCTACTACGTGAAGGTGTACCTGGTGCTCGGTGACATCATCTTCTACGACCTGAAGGTGGGTGGGGAGGGGCAGGGCTCGGGGTGTTCCTGGCCCCCTTGGAGTGGGATCTCCATCCGGACCCCAGAGGCCTGGGTTCCAGCCGTTCTTAGGAATGGCCCAGTGGCCTCCCTGGAGCTCTACACCCAGCTGGAGGAGCCGGCAAGGTTAGCAGGTAAAACCCAGCTCCCCAGATGGCCAGGCCCCACCCTCAAGAACTCAGTCTCAGCCAGGGAGGCTGACACATCAGTGGGCAATGGTGGCCTCTGGGTAAAGAAGGGGGATTGTAGTCAGGGGGCCCTCCTGGAGGAGGTGACACCAAAGCTGAGTCTTGACAGTCAAGTGTCAAGGTGCATTTAACAAAGAAAACAGGGTCGGGAGAGTGACATTTCAGAGGACGCCATCATCCTCACGTTGAATCCACGTTGCAAGATCCAACCCAAATCTTGGCGACTCCTCTAGGAAGCCTGCCCAGGGTGCCAGCCTGCACTGAGCAACTCCTTCCTGGAGTCCCGAGACACCTTGAATCTTCCCATCACTCAGGAAGGGTGGGGTGGGACCAGTGTCTTACCATTGAGTTCACAGACAGGGAAACCCCAGCTCAGGGCAGGTGCAGTGGGGCGGGGCCCCAGCCAGCCAGGCTGAGGCCTTGTTAGGTCGGGTGTGTCTCGAGGGGAGGTGCTGTGCTCCCTCTGCCCCCAGCCCTGCAGGGGTGGAGAGCTGGGATTGGCAGACTGAGACCTGTGGTGTCTCCACCCATCTGCCCAGCGGGCACCGCCCCTCCTTAGCATCACACCAACCTCGTGTCAGTGCTCCTTACGGGCTGAGGGGCCAGGGCACTCCAGTCCAGGGGCCGAGATCTTGGGGGCCTTAGAACAACATGAGGAGCTGGGGCGGACCTAAGACCCTGCCCCGTATACCCCACCGCAGGCCTGGGGCTGCCCGCGAGGCCCCCGCCCAGTACTGGCGACACCTGGTGGTCAGACGTGGTTTCTGTGGCCTCCCAAGTCCCAGCCAGATAGGGAGGTGCCAAGTATCAGGCCCAGGGGGACGCTGTTCACGGCTCAGGGGCACGCCTGGGACCCAGGGGGACGGGTGTCCCAGAAGAGGCCTTTATCTCTCTTGGTCAAGCCTGCCGCCCACTCCGCCTGTCCAGGAGAAAGGAAAGCGCCAAGTAGCACATTCCTCCTTCCCATGCACAGCCCTGCTTCCCATGCACAGTCCTCCTTCCCATGCACAGTCCTCCTTCCCATGCACAGTCCCCTTCCCATGCACAGCCCTCCTTCCCATGCACAGCCCTCCTTCCCATGCACAGTCCTCCTTCCCATGCACAGCCCTCCTTCCCATGCACAGTCCTCCTTCCCATGCACAGTCCTCCTTCCCATGCACAGCCCTCCTTCCCATGCACAGTCCTCCTTCCCATGCACAGCCCTCTGGGCCTCATCGTGACTATGCTGTCAGCACAGGCCAGCTTCCCATAGGGAGGCCCCCTTGGAATTCCCCAAGGGCGGTGTCTTTCCAAGGCTACACCCTCCTCCATGTATAGGAGGCTCTGGACCCAGGGCCCAGAGGAGTGGGAGAAGAAGCCAGGCTGTATGGGACCTGGAAGGCTGGCAGAGAAGCAGGAGTAAATGGGCATCTATGCCAATTGCCTCTAAAATGGGGTCCCTTTTACTCTACACATGAGAGTGAGCCCTGGAATAGGGTGGATTAGGTGTTTACTGGCTCAGGCTGTCACTCACTACAGGCACATGGAAATGCACACGCAAATGCGCACAGGCACAGGCACACGCACACACAGGCGCGCACACACAGACGTGCACACAGAGGCATGCACACAGGCACACACACAGGGACATGCACGCACAGGAACACAAACACGCACATTCACATGCACAGGCACACGCAGAGACATATGCATTGGCTGGCTCCTTCCTGTTTAGTTGGGAAGCCCCCACCCCTTCAGGAAGCCTTTGCCTTCCACCCCCGGCTGAGTCTGGGGCCTCCTGGGCTTCCCTCTGCCACAGCCCGGGCCACCCTGTGTGGTCAGTGTTCACTCCCGGGTCCCTCAGACTGGAAGCAAGGACGTTAGGCTCAACCATGCACCCAGCACAGAGTCCAGTGTTCGGCTGGGCCAGGGGGCATTGGATGAGCAGTGGCGGTGACTCGGGGCCTTCTCACGTCCCTGCTCCGTGTGTGGGGCGGGGCAGTGAGGGAATGGACTGCTGCATCTTGGACTCTGTCATTGGCCCTGGGAGCCATCTTGAGATGGTAAAGAGGGACAGGCCAGGCATGGGTCTTAGAGAGGTCCCTTGGGTGACCCCCATGTGGAGGAGGTGCCTGGGGAGAAGCCGGGTGGGGGATGGGAGGGTCAAGGAGGAGGTCTGGGAGGCGGCATCCCAACCCAGGGATGGTGAGTTTGAGCCAAAGACTCATTGAAAATGGGAGTGGATGTCTGGGGAGTCACACTCCGTCAATATTTCAGGGAACATTGCCAGAGAGGACACCTGTGACATGGTTTTGTACCTGGCCTGGCCCGTGGAGGGCCTGGAAATGGTCAGCATGGACAGGGGCCAGAGGGGAGCCTGGGTCACTCAACGCAGTGGCCCTGCTGTGACTTGGAGCCACGGGTCTTGCATGGAACTCTCAGAGCAGGCAGGATCTGCCCTGACCTCAGCCCATGGGGAAAGCAGCCACTGCCTGCAGAGAGGGTGGCACTGGGGCAGGAGGCTTGGGGTGAGTGGGGCGTAGGGACAGTCAGGAAGGCTTCCAGGGGTGTCAGGGTCGTCCCCACCTCCTGCAGCTGAGACCACAGCAGTGTCACAGGCTTCGGGGCTCATGGGGTGAGCCAGCATCGGATGGACATGTGGAATGACCTGGAGACAGGAACGGTCTCTGGGTAGACGGGCTCCGAGTCCCCCTTTTGCTGACCATGACCTGTCCCCTTCAGGACCCGTTTGATGCAGCCGGGTACTACCAGCTGGCACTGGCAGCCGCCGTGGACCTGGGCAACAAGAAGGCACAGCTGAAGATCTACACGCGGCCGATCACCATCTCCCACAACTTCCTCCTGGACTGCGAGAAGTGGCTCTTCTTCTACCAGAAGGCCAGGACCTTCGCCACAGAGCTCAGCGTCCACAGGGTCAACCTACCTCCTCTGCCACTCTGCGGGTGGGCCCCCTGGTTGGCCTCCAGCCACCCTCGCTGAGGACAGTATCCGAGGGAGTGGGTTTTGTGCAAGGAGGATGATCTCCTGCCTCTCCTGGTGTCTCCCGTAGCTCATTTTCTGGGTAATGGAAGCATAAAAGCAGGGTTCAAATAGCAATAAATGTTTTTTTTTTTTTTTGCAAAAACATACCCAAGTCCCAATGGCATCCTTCCCTGTGTGCTTCCTGGGCTGCGTCTAGGGGACAGCTCCGTCCCTGGTGGCAGCCCTCTGATCTTGGGGATGAGAAGGACCGTGAGTCCAACAGACCTGGGCCAGGTCACCATGAGCCTCGGTTTCCTCGGCGGCCAGAGGGGAGATGGTGATTGAACTCTGGGCAGCTCCCTGCTCTCCCTGCTCAGAGTTCTTGCTGTAGGTCTCGAGCCGCCCTTGCCTTTAACCTTCAGGCCACTGTGCCCGGATGTGGGGGCTGCTAGTGTCCCTGTTCGCCATTGAAGAAATAGAGGCACAGAGAGGTTAGGTGTCTGGCCCACCGTCACACAGCAGGTAGGGGCGGACACGCAGAGCCCAGTACACTGACCACCACACCACCCTGCCAGCCTGCAGCCAGGAAGGTGTCCCCCATTAGGACCCAAGGTCAGCTCCTGGAGCTCTCTCGTGGTGTCAGGAGAGCCACAGGCCAGTGAGGGTGGCCCTGGGGATCCCTCACTCAGTGTCCTTTGCTCCCAGACTTGGTTGGGCCGAGCCTGGCCAGTCCCACCTCTGGCCACTGGTCAGCCCTGCGGGAAGGGATATGCAGGGATCTCCGCCTGTGTAGACGCTGCTACCCAGTATTGAAAGCCTTATCTGGGCTGCCCCCCAGCTGTCCCCACCAACCCCCTCCCCTTCCGGCCCCCGGCCCTCATCCCAGTCCCAGGAATCCCAGGTTTCCCTTCTTGGAATCTCTTGGCCCCAGGGAATACAGTTCACACTGTCTCTTTGCCAGTTTATGCAAGGAAACTGACGTTCAGAGACTGTGGGTGTCCCACGTGATTCTCACATACACTGCACTCTCCCAGATCCCTCTTTTAAACACTTTAAATGAGGTGACTTTCACATCGCATGCAATTAACTATTTCAACGCAAATAATGTGGTGGCATTTGTACATTCACAGTCCTGTGCAACCACCCACGCCATCTCGTTTCAAAATGTATTCATCTCCCCAGAAGAAACCTCCCATCCTCACTAAGCAGTTACCCCTCCTTGGTATCCCGAAGCCTCTCGTTTAATGGAAGGGGAAGCTGAGGCCCGGAGAGAGACTTGCCAGTGGACGGAGCTCTGATAATAAGGAATCAGGCAACCATCTGCTGCTTCAGCCCTGGGTTGATTTTCCACCCAGCAGAGGTGACAGAGCCAGGAGGTTCTGGGAGCGCCACAGGTGTCACTGGTTCAGTCCTGGGTTGGTTTTCCACCCAGCAGAAGTGACAGAGCCAGGAGGTTCTGGGACCCCATGCTTGCAGCCAGAGCCCTACCCTAAGCCTCCCCACCAGGGGGCAGCAGAGAGCTTTCCAGAACCGGCCGCGGGGCTGGCGGGAAGCAGCGGGTCAGAGCTGCTGACAAACCTCACGTGGACCCCAGATCGCTGTCTCTGTGGGTTGGGTTTGGGAATTGGAGAGGAGGCCGCATGATTGGAAACGTGAAGACAGCACGGCCTGGCTGGAGCAGCCGGAAGTGCCGTCACGTTGACTGAGGACACAGACCTCCTGCCCGCTGGGCCGGGCCTGCAGCCATTCTTCTCGGGGTGGGGCCCGTAGGTCCGCGTTGCTCTTGATCCCTGACCTGCTTCAGAGTCCGGGGGGCTTTGGAACTCTGCCTCCCCATCTACGCCCACCCTGGCTGGTGCCATGAGGGGCCTGGATCCTGGGATCCTGTTCCTCTTGGGCAGCAGAGTCTGGGGGACCAGAGGAGATGATGGGTCTTCAAGCCCCACATTCAAACCCCAGCCTACCACTGACAGTCTGGGGGTTCGGGATGAGGGAGTTGATGTCTCTGAGCCCCAGTTTTGTCACCACTAAAATGAGGCCGATATAATGGGGCAGAGTGCCAGCCCCCGGGCTAACAGAGGCCTGTTTCCTACTGACAATACCTCTTACTCCTAGGAACAGCTCCAACAACCACACACTAGGGAACACTCAACCCAGGCCAACTTGTCAGAGGCACGTGAACTAGAGCGACTCCATCTTGAATGGGGGCTGGGTAAAGGGAGGCTGAGACCTGCTGGGCCGCATTCCCAGGAGGCTGGGCATTCTTAGTCACAGGATAAGATAGGAGGTCGGTACAAGATACAGGTCATAAAGACCTTACTGATAAAGCGGGTTGCAGTAAAGTCGGCCAAAGCCCACCAAACCCAAGATGGCCATAAGAGTGACCTCTGATTGTCCTCACGGCTCATTATGTGCTAATTATAACGCATTAGCTACTACAAGACACTCCCACCAGCACCGCGACAGTTTACAGATGCCATGGCAACATCTGGAGGTTTCCCTACATGGTCTCAGAAGGGAGGGCAGAAACTCTCATTTCTGGGAATTGCCCACCCCTTTCCTAGAACACTCATGAATAGTCCAACCCTTGTTTAGCGTATGATCAAGAAATAACCATGAAAATGGGCAACCAGCGACCTTTGGTGCCTTTCTGCCTATGGAGCAGCCATTCTTTCTTTTCTCTTCTTTTTTTTTTTTTTTTTTTTTTTTTTTTGAGATGGAGTCTTGCTCTGTTGGCCGAACTGGAATGCAGTGACGTGATCTTGGCTCACTACAACCTCCACCTCCTGGGTTCAAGTGATTCTCCTGCCTCAGCCTTCCTAGTAGCTGGGATTACAGACACCTGCCACCACGCCCAGTTAATCTTTTGTATTTTAGTGGCGACACGGTTTTGCCATGTTGGACCAGGCTGGTCTCGAACTTACCACGTCAGGTGATCCACCTGCCTCGGCATCCCAAAGTTATAGGATTGCAGGAGTGAGCCGCTGCGCCCGGCCAGAGTAGCCATGCTTTTATTCCTTTTCTTTCCTAATAAACTTGCTTTCACTTTATGGACTCGCCCCGAATTCTTTCTTCTGTGAGATCCAAGAAACCTCTCTTGGGGTCTGGATCGGAACCACTTTCCAGTAACAAACTTGCTTCACCTCTCAGACCCTTCGTCTCTTCATCTGTACCCAAAGACAAAGCCTTCCCCGAGGTTCCAAAAGTGTGGGGAGGACGCATGGGAAACGAGGGGCACAGAGTTGATGTGCAGAACCAATATCACAGACTGGGTGTCAAGCCACTGTCATACTGGAAGTAATATCATGCTCTCCCCCAAGTTATGAGAAACAATATCACAGGGGGGTGTGTACCTTCTCTGGTGGTGGGAGTAGTATCACCATCTCTACCTTTAGATGACAGAAACGATGTCACAGGGTGGGTGTACACCCCGTGAGTTTTTGGAAGCAATGTCATTCTCCTAGGTTTTACGATTCACATCACAGGTGGGATGTACACCCCTTGTTATATTGGATGGAGTCTCATCCTCTTTCAACCTGTATCTTTAGAACAATATCCCATGGGGGTTGTATATCTCTTCAATATTGGTAGGAATACCATCTTCTCCTTTCCTGGATATAAGAAACAATATCACAGGAGGGTGTACACGCCTTGCAATGTTGGTATTAATCTCACCTCTCCCCTGTGGTTATTAAGGACAAAATCCCAGGGTGGCTGTACGGTTCCTACGTTATTGGGAGTAATAACATCCATTCACCCCCTGGATATCAGGAACCATATCACAGAAGAGTTGTCCACCCCCTTCGATATTGTCATCCATGTCATCTTCTTCCCGCCTGGATATTAGGAACGATACCCCAGGGTTGGGGGCGGTGTACACCCACTGCGATATCGAAAGTAAAATCAGCCTCTTTCCCGCTGGATATTAGGAACTCTATCACAGGTGTGTGTGCACCTTCTGGGATATTGGGAGTACTAACGTGGATATTGGGTGTAGTGTCTCAGGGAGGTGTACACCTTCTTCGATATTGGGAGTAATATCATTCACTCCCCTCAGGATCGTAGGCTAAATATCGATATGGGCAGTAATATCATCCTATCCCCACCTGGATGTTAGGAACTATATCACAGACGGCTGTACACATCTTGGCATATTGGGAGTCTTATCATCCTCTCCCATCTTGGATATTATGAAAAATATTAGAAAGGATGTGTACACCCGCTGAGATATTGAGAGTAATATGCTCTCCTCTTCGGGATATTAGGAACAATATCACAGGACGTGTGTACAACCCCTGAAATAATGGGAGTAATAGCATTCTCTCTCCTTGAATATAAGAAACAATATCACAGGAGGATGTACCAACCCTGTGATACTGGGCGTCATATCGTGTTATTTGGAACAATAGCACAGTGGGTGTGTAAAACCCCAGCGATGTTGCCACTAGTATTATCTTCCCCATCCCAGGATATAAGGAACAGTATCACAAGGGGATGTACAACCCTGTGATCGTGGGGATAATATCTTCCTCTTCCCGGCTGGATGTGAGGGAAAATATCACAGTGGAGGTCCACGCCCCTTGCGATATTAGGAGTAATATCATCCTCTCGCACTTTGGATGGAAGGAACAAGATGACCGAAAGGATGTACACAAACTGCGGTAGTTTCCATTATGTCGTCCTCTACCGCCTTGTTATTAGGAATAACAACACAGAGGAACGTATACTTTCTGCTATATTGGGAGGAATATCATTTTCTCCACACGGGATATCAGGAATGAGTCTATTAATTATTAATATTAATATATATAATAATAATTAATATTAATAATCGACATTAACAATGACAAGAAAGATACTAAACATTAACACTGCTTTAAAAAGTTAATGATTAGTATTAATAATAATAACACTATTAATAATAAAATAATGATATCAACAATTAATGTTACTCAAAACAATAGTAACTGATGCTGGCAGAAAAGCAATCATTAATATTAAAAATTAATATTAATAAATGACATAATTATTGAAAATTAATTTTTGCCATACATCATAATCTACTTAAACTAATTATCAATATTATGGGAAAATATTAATTGACAGTATTATTGATAATTATTACAATCGACCCTTGATGTTTAATAATTAATTATATCATTGTTACCTGAGCAATACAATGAAGGTGCACACCCATCTGTGAAAGAGTTTACTATTTCCACAGGAGGAGACGATACTACTCACATTATGCAAAACAGGCTCTGAGACCACAATGACTCCCAATAGCCAAGGGGGGGAGAGGGGGTGGCTATTGGTCCCCACCTCGCGGGGGGTGGCTCACCCCCCTGCGAGGTGGCTCCCAATAGCCAAGGGGGGGAGAGGGGGTGGCTATTGGTCCCCACCTCGCGGGGGGTGGCTCACCCCCCTGCGAGGTGGCTCCCAATAGCCAAGGGGGGGAGAGGGGGTGGCTATTGGTCCCCACCTCGCGGGGGGTGGCTCACCCCCCTGCGAGGTGGCTCCCAATAGCCAAGGGGGGGAGAGGGGGTGGCTATTGGTCCCCACCTCGCGGGGGGTGGCTCACCCCCCTGCGAGGTGGCTCCCAATAGCCAAGGGGGGGAGAGGGGGTGGCTATTGGTCCCCACCTCGCGGGGGGTGGCTCACCCCCCTGCGAGGTGGCTCCCAATAGCCAAGGGGGGGAGAGGGGGTGGCTATTGGTCCCCACCTCGCGGGGGGTGGCTCACCCCCCTGCGAGGTGGCTCCCAATAGCCAAGGGGGGGAGAGGGGGTGGCTATTGGTCCCCACCTCGCGGGGGGTGGCTCACCCCCCTGCGAGGTGGCTCCCAATAGCCAAGGGGGGGAGAGGGGGTGGCTATTGGTCCCCACCTCGCGGGGGGTGGCTCACCCCCCTGCGAGGTGGCTCCCAATAGCCAAGGGGGGGAGAGGGGGTGGCTATTGGTCCCCACCTCGCGGGGGGTGGCTCACCCCCCTGCGAGGTGGCTCCCAATAGCCAAGGGGGGGAGAGGGGGTGGCTATTGGTCCCCACCTCGCGGGGGGTGGCTCACCCCCCTGCGAGGTGGCTCCCAATAGCCAAGGGGGGGAGAGGGGGTGGCTATTGGTCCCCACCTCGCGGGGGGTGGCTCACCCCCCTGCGAGGTGGCTCCCAATAGCCAAGGGGGGGAGAGGGGGTGGCTATTGGTCCCCACCTCGCGGGGGGTGGCTCACCCCCCTGCGAGGTGGCTCCCAATAGCCAAGGGGGGGAGAGGGGGTGGCTATTGGTCCCCACCTCGCGGGGGGTGGCTCACCCCCCTGCGAGGTGGCTCCCAATAGCCAAGGGGGGGAGAGGGGGTGGCTATTGGTCCCCACCTCGCGGGGGGTGGCTCACCCCCCTGCGAGGTGGCTCCCAATAGCCAAGGGGGGGAGAGGGGGTGGCTATTGGTCCCCACCTCGCGGGGGGTGGCTCACCCCCCTGCGAGGTGGCTCCCAATAGCCAAGGGGGGGAGAGGGGGTGGCTATTGGTCCCCACCTCGCGGGGGGTGGCTCACCCCCCTGCGAGGTGGCTCCCAATAGCCAAGGGGGGGAGAGGGGGTGGCTATTGGTCCCCACCTCGCGGGGGGTGGCTCACCCCCCTGCGAGGTGGCTCCCAATAGCCAAGGGGGGGAGAGGGGGTGGCTATTGGTCCCCACCTCGCGGGGGGTGGCTCACCCCCCTGCGAGGTGGCTCCCAATAGCCAAGGGGGGGAGAGGGGGTGGCTATTGGTCCCCACCTCGCGGGGGGTGGCTCACCCCCCTGCGAGGTGGCTCCCAATAGCCAAGGGGGGGAGAGGGGGTGGCTATTGGTCCCCACCTCGCGGGGGGTGGCTCACCCCCCTGCGAGGTGGCTCCCAATAGCCAAGGGGGGGAGAGGGGGTGGCTATTGGTCCCCACCTCGCGGGGGGTGGCTCACCCCCCTGCGAGGTGGCTCCCAATAGCCAAGGGGGGGAGAGGGGGTGGCTATTGGTCCCCACCTCGCGGGGGGTGGCTCACCCCCCTGCGAGGTGGCTCCCAATAGCCAAGGGGGGGAGAGGGGGTGGCTATTGGTCCCCACCTCGCGGGGGGTGGCTCACCCCCCTGCGAGGTGGCTCCCAATAGCCAAGGGGGGGAGAGGGGGTGGCTATTGGTCCCCACCTCGCGGGGGGTGGCTCACCCCCCTGCGAGGTGGCTCCCAATAGCCAAGGGGGGGAGAGGGGGTGGCTATTGGTCCCCACCTCGCGGGGGGTGGCTCACCCCCCTGCGAGGTGGCTCCCAATAGCCAAGGGGGGGAGAGGGGGTGGCTATTGGTCCCCACCTCGCGGGGGGTGGCTCACCCCCCTGCGAGGTGGCTCCCAATAGCCAAGGGGGGAGAGGGGGTGGCTATTGGTCCCCACCTCGCGGGGGGTGGCTCACCCCCCTGCGAGGTGGCTCCCAATAGCCAAGGGGGGGAGAGGGGGTGGCTATTGGTCCCCACCTCGCGGGGGGTGGCTCACCCCCCTGCGAGGTGGCTCCCAATAGCCAAGGGGGGGAGAGGGGGTGGCTATTGGTCCCCACCTCGCGGGGGGTGGCTCACCCCCCTGCGAGGTGGCTCCCAATAGCCAAGGGGGGGAGAGGGGGTGGCTATTGGTCCCCACCTCGCGGGGGGTGGCTCACCCCCCTGCGAGGTGGCTCCCAATAGCCAAGGGGGGGAGAGGGGGTGGCTATTGGTCCCCACCTCGCGGGGGGTGGCTCACCCCCCTGCGAGGTGGCTCCCAATAGCCAAGGGGGGGAGAGGGGGTGGCTATTGGTCCCCACCTCGCGGGGGGTGGCTCACCCCCCTGCGAGGTGGCTCCCAATAGCCAAGGGGGGGAGAGGGGGTGGCTATTGGTCCCCACCTCGCGGGGGGTGGCTCACCCCCCTGCGAGGTGGCTCCCAATAGCCAAGGGGGGGAGAGGGGGTGGCTATTGGTCCCCACCTCGCGGGGGGTGGCTCACCCCCCTGCGAGGTGGCTCCCAATAGCCAAGGGGGGGAGAGGGGGTGGCTATTGGTCCCCACCTCGCGGGGGGTGGCTCACCCCCCTGCGAGGTGGCTCCCAATAGCCAAGGGGGGGAGAGGGGGTGGCTATTGGTCCCCACCTCGCGGGGGGTGGCTCACCCCCCTGCGAGGTGGCTCCCAATAGCCAAGGGGGGGAGAGGGGGTGGCTATTGGTCCCCACCTCGCGGGGGGTGGCTCACCCCCCTGCGAGGTGGCTCCCAATAGCCAAGGGGGGGAGAGGGGGTGGCTATTGGTCCCCACCTCGCGGGGGGTGGCTCACCCCCCTGCGAGGTGGCTCCCAATAGCCAAGGGGGGGAGAGGGGGTGGCTATTGGTCCCCACCTCGCGGGGGGTGGCTCACCCCCCTGCGAGGTGGCTCCCAATAGCCAAGGGGGGGAGAGGGGGTGGCTATTGGTCCCCACCTCGCGGGGGGTGGCTCACCCCCCTGCGAGGTGGCTCCCAATAGCCAAGGGGGGGAGAGGGGGTGGCTATTGGTCCCCACCTCGCGGGGGGTGGCTCACCCCCCTGCGAGGTGGCTCCCAATAGCCAAGGGGGGGAGAGGGGGTGGCTATTGGTCCCCACCTCGCGGGGGGTGGCTCACCCCCCTGCGAGGTGGCTCCCAATAGCCAAGGGGGGGAGAGGGGGTGGCTATTGGTCCCCACCTCGCGGGGGGTGGCTCACCCCCCTGCGAGGTGGCTCCCAATAGCCAAGGGGGGGAGAGGGGGTGGCTATTGGTCCCCACCTCGCGGGGGGTGGCTCACCCCCCTGCGAGGTGGCTCCCAATAGCCAAGGGGGGGAGAGGGGGTGGCTATTGGTCCCCACCTCGCGGGGGGTGGCTCACCCCCCTGCGAGGTGGCTCCCAATAGCCAAGGGGGGAGAGGGGGTGGCTATTGGTCCCCACCTCGCGGGGGGTGGCTCACCCCCCTGCGAGGTGGCTCCCAATAGCCAAGGGGGGGAGAGGGGGTGGCTATTGGTCCCCACCTCGCGGGGGGTGGCTCACCCCCCTGCCATACTGGGAGTAATGTCAGCCTCTCCTCTCCATGAATATTAGGAACACTATCCCAGGCTGGGTGTACGCCTCCTGCTCTATCGGGAATCATATCATGCTCTCCCTTCCAGGGTATTAATAACAATATCACAGGTCGGGTGAACACAGCCCGTGATACTGGAATTATTATCATCCTGTCCCCCTCCGGATACTAGGAACCATATCACAGAAGAGTTGTACCCTCCTTGCGCTATTGCGAGTAATATCATACGCTTGTTCCGTGAATATTAGGATGAATATTACCAGGTGGCTGTCCGTTCGTTGTCATGTTGGGTGTCATGTCATACTCTTTCCCCATAGGTATTTGGATTATTATCACAGCATTAGTGTATACCTACTGCGATATTAAAAATAATATCATAATCTCCATCCCTTGATATTAGGAACGACATCACAGGTAGGTGTACACCCCTTGCGGTATTAGCAGTAATAATATGGTTAATTGTTAAACATCAATGATCGATTTTAATAATTATCAATGACACTATTAATTAATAAGATACCATTATTAATTTTGGATAACTATTTTATATATATGATTATGCACGCTTAAAATTAATTATTAATATTAATGTCATTTAACAATATTATTAATTCTTAATAAGAATCATTATTTTATTACCAACATCTCTTAGTAATTATTTCAGTGACATTAATTGCTGATATCATTATTTTATTAATAATGATATTAGTATTAATTATTAATATTAATAATTAAAGTTTTAACGAGCATTAATTTTTAATATCTGTATTATGATTATTGATATCCATAATTATTAATTTTTATATTCATTAATATTAATAATTAATAGACTTGTTCCTGATATCCGGCGGGAAGAAGATGATATTACTCCCAACATCGAAGAAAGTGTACACCCCTCTATGATGTTATTCCCAATAGCCAGGAGGTATAGGATAACATTTTTGAAACTATCACAGTGGGTGTCTATCCCCTCAGTGGTCTTGTTTCTTATATTCTGGGTGGGAGAGGATGATATGACTCCCAATATCGCAGTGGGTGTAGACCTCCCCCGTGATATTCTCCCTAACATCCAAAGGTGGAGAGGATGATATTTCTTCCCATTTCGCAGTGGGTGTACACCACCCCTGTGATATGATTCCTAACATCCAGCGAGAGAAATTGTCTCAATATTGCAGGAGGTGTACACTGTCGGGTGATATTGTTCGTAATATTCAGGGATGGAGAGGATATCACCCCCTATAGAGCAGGGGGTGTTCACTCCTTCTGTGACATTGTTCCTGATAGCCAGCAGGGGAGAGGAAGACATTACTCCCAATATTGTAGGGGTGTACACCACCTTGTGATATTGTTTCCTATATCCTGGGAGGGAGACGATGATGCCAGTGGCAATATCGCAGGGGGTGTACACACCCACTGTGATATTGTTCCGAATATCCAGAGAGAAAGAAAATGATATGACTCCCAATATCACAGGGGGTGTACATCTTCCTGTGATATTGTTTCTTATATTCAGGGGGAGAGGATGATATGACTGCCAATATGGCAGGGGTTGCACACACCTCCTGCGATATTGTTCCTAATATCCCGAAGGGGAGAGGATAATATTTCTCTCAACATCGTATGGGGTGTACACCTACTTTGTAATATTGTTCTTAATATCCACGATGGGAGAGGATGATATGACTCCCAATATCGCAAGAAGTGTACAGCCACCTGTGATATAGTTCCTAACATCTGGGTGGGGAGAGGATGATATTACTGCCCATACCGCTCGAGTTGTAAAACCCCTTTGATATTTTGCCTGTAATCCTGAGGGGAGGGGATGATATTGCTCCCAATATCGAAGAAGGCATACACCCCCCAGAACACTATGCCTAATATCCACTTTGGGAGACGATGGCACTATGCCCAATATCTCAGGGGATGTACACCCACACTGGGATATTGTCCCTTATATAGAGAGGGGGAGAAGATGCTATTGCTCCCAATAGCGCAGAGACTGTGGCTGTACACCCCTCCTGTGATACTGTTCTTAATATGCTAGGGACGAGAGGATGATACTACACCCAATATTGCAGGGGGAGTACACCCACCTAGTGATATTGTTCTTTTTTTTTTTTTTTTTTTTTTTTTTGAGACGGAGTCTTGCTCTGTAGCCCAGGCTGGAGTGCAGTGGCCGGATCTCAGCTCACTGCAAGCTCCGCCTCCCGGGTTCACGCCATTCTCCGGCCTCAGCCTCCCGAGTAGCTGGGACTACAGGCGCCTGCCACCTCGCCCGGCTAGTTTTTTGTATTTCTTAGTAGAGACGGGGTTTGACCGTGTTAGCCAGGATGGTCTCGATCTCCTGACCTCGTGATCCGCCCGTCTCGGCCTCCCAAAGTGCTGGGATTACAGGCTTGAGCCACCGCGCCCGGCCTGATATTGTTCTTAATGTACTGCACCTCCCACCACCAGGTATATCGTTCCTAATATCCAGAGGAAGAGAGGATAACATTATGCCCAATACCGCGGGGCAGTGTCACACCCTCTGTGATGTTGTTCCTAGTATCCAAAGGTAGAGACGATGATGTTACTGGCCATATTGCAGGGGGTGAACACCCTTCTGTGATATCGTTTTTGACATTCAGTTGGGGAGAGGATAACCTGAATCCCAATATCACTGAAGGTGTACAGACCCCTGTGATGTAGTTCCTAATGTACAGGGGAAAGAGAAGAATATTGCTGTCAATATCGTAGGGGGTGTAACCACCCTGCCCCCTGTATGTTGTTCCTCATATGCAGCGGGGTAGAGGCTGATAGTACTCCCAATATCCCAGAAGGTGCACACACACCTGTGATAGAGTTCCTAATATCCAGCGGGAAAGAGGCTGATTTTACTTTCGATATCGCAGTGGGTGTACACCGCCCCCAACCCCAGGGTATCGTTCCTAATATCCAAGCGGGAAGAAGATGACATGGCTGACAATATCGAAGGGGGTGGACACTTCTTCCGTGATATGGTTCCTGATATCCAGGGGGTGAATGGATATTACTCTCAAAAAAGTAGGAACCGTACAGCCACCCTGGGATTTTGTCCTTAATAAGCACAGGGGAGAGGTGATATTACTACCAACATTGCAAGGGGTGTACACCCCTCCTGTGATATTGTTTTTTATATCCAGGAGAGGAGAAGATGGTATTACTACCAATATTGAAGTGATGCACAGCCCCCAAGGGATATTGTTCTAAAGATACAGGTTGAAGGAGGATGAGATTCCATCCAATATAACAAGGGGTGTACACCCCGCCTGTGATGTGAATCGTAAAACTTAGAAGAAGACAGAATGACATTGCTTCCAAAAACTCACGGGGTGTACACCCACCTTGTGATATTGTTCCTGTCATCTAAAGGAAGAGATGATGATACTACTCCCACTACCGGAGGAGGTACATACCCCCCTGTAATATTGTTCCTCATAACCTTTGGGGGAGAGCATGATATTACTTCCAGTATGACAGTGGCTTGACACCCAGTCTGTGATATTGCTCCTAATTTCCAGTAGGTAAAGTACAATGTTCCTGCCAAGAGAGTAGTGGGTGTACAGCCGCTCTGTGATATGTCTCCGAATATTCAGGGAAACACTGGAGGACATTACCCCAAATCTCCCAAATAGCGTACACCCATTGTGTGATATGGTTGCTAATATCCGGAGGTGCAGAGGATGGTATTCGTTCTCCTGTCGCAGGCTGTGTACACACAACCTGTGAAATTCTTCCTAATATCCTGAACAAAAGAAACTGCTAGTAATGGACACACATTGCAGGGGGGAGTAATTGGCTATTACGATCCACATCTCAAGGGGTGAGGAACTCCCCACTATATGGGGAGTAATATCAACCCCCTCTCCCCACTGGCTCTTACGATCCACATCGCAGGGCAATTCAGGACACCAGCCCTGCCCCAAACTTGACCCAGACAGTGGGTGTCATGGGACCACCTCAGGGTGGGTGGCAGCTCAGCTCAAAGGTATGCTTGCTGCCAAAGACCAACTGCTCCTGCTAGTTTGAATCTGGATACAGGGTCTCTGTTGGTGAGACAAATGACCATGAGGCAGACACCCTGAAATCTAGCACGACAGAGCTCAACGCCCCATGAGAGGCACCATAGCATGCAGACTTTGCAGACATACTAGCAAAGGCCACAGCAGGCCCTGAGAGAGGAACAATCTGACCAAGATCCTGGGGTCCTGCCACACAGCCCTTAAACCAGGGACTGGAAACTGTTTCCCTAAAGAGCCAGGAGTCAGTATTTTCAGCTTTGCCAACTGATCTTTGCCTCCAGGATGCAACTCTGCCATGGCTGCACGACAGCTGCCTTCTGCAGGTGGCCTGTGAAGAGATGGGCATGACTGCACCCCCATCAAACTTTACTTATGGACATGGAAATTTCTCAGTGTCATGAAGTGTTAGGTTTTTATTTGTTCAACCATTTGGAAATGTAAAATCTGTTCTTGATTCACGGGCCACAAGAACAGGCAGGGACAGGCTGCCCCTTGCCGACCTCTGGAATGAGCTTAGAGAAGGAATGGACAGGCTGGGCCAGCGCAGCCTACTCACAGGGGATTCGCTGCAGGAGGGTCCTTCGTAGCAACCACTTCTCATCCTTCGTCTTGGCTTCAAGTGCAGTTCAGGTGGAGAAAGAGAACAGAACCGGCCTCAGCAACAAGAAGGAAGGAGATGCAGGGTCAAGCAGCCATGTGGATCCATCACACTCAACATTCACACCAAGCGGAGCACAGGCAAGACCAGCCCGGGGGACCGAAGTGGAGGCTCTCTGGTGGGGGACCTCTGGGTGGGCAAGATTCTCTACCTAAAAGTCAAATAGAATATCTACACAGCAGTAGTTCCAGAAAACACACACTAAGAAAAAGGCCAAAATAAAAATAGGACACCAAGTTTGGCCAACCGGGTCTCACAAGCCAGTAGGTAAGAAAGCCCAGGAGGGCCCACCAGAGGCGCTGGGGGTGGGCTCCTGCCTGCAGGGGGCCTGGGACACCCCATTCCCACAGAGGAGGACCCAAGCTTTGGGGAGGAAGCTGTCAGAGTCACCCAGTGAGCTGCTCAGAGCTGGAGCCACAGAGCACGGGAGGAGCCCTGGCTACGTCCCCCTGTGCGCTGAGAAGCTGAGGTGGGGGCACACCCCCAGGGGCCGATGCAAACAGTGGACCGCGGGCCCTCCTCCTGCCCAGAGGATGCTCAGCTCCCAAGGGACCACCAAGGCCTGGAACCCAGGGACACACCACCTGACCCTTATGCCCAGGCCTCCTGGACCAGGCAATGTCCAGTACAGGCAGGCAGTCTGGGCTTGGGGCCAGGATAGGGGTGGGTGGTCCTGCTAGCCAGGCCTCCTTCTCCCTACCAGCTGGGCTGGCGGCACTGTAGTTTTGGTTCTGGCAACATATTGCTGCCCTCTTTGGCCACACCAGTCCCTGGCTCCCTGGTTAGCCCCAGTGCTGTCCAACCCACCTAAACAGGTCCCACACACCCAGTGCCCACCAGGCTCCTGTCAGCCAGGAGGACCCGTGCTCATCCCCTGAAGTATCTGTGGGAGCCTGCATCCCACAGGGACCCACATCTCGGGGCCAACCTCCATGGGGTTTTCTTGGTTGTGGTGGCAGGGGTGGGGGGGTGTTGACCTCCAGCCCTCCCATCCTGGCCACTGTGTTTTATGGGAATCATTCAGTCCTGGGAGCCTCCTGGGGACCCCAAAAGGAAGACAACAGGGTGGCCATGGCAGCCTCAGCCCCAGGCTCTGCGCCCAAGCGCAACAGAAGGAAGAGAACAGAGCGGTCATGGCAGTCTCTGTCCCAGACTCCGGGCCCAAGTGCAACAGTCTTCCGGTTCTGGTTTGATCTGGGCGGTAACAACAGGTGAAGTCATTCACACAAGGATTGGCTTCAATATAATGCATCAAGGGACTGTGGAGGACACCGATCAGCCTCCAGACCAGTTACACCTGGTGACTTAGCCAGTGCAGGCTGGGAAGTGGAAAAGCTGACCCCTGACCTCCCCACCTACCCTGCCCACCAGATGTCAGTAGCGGCCAGGGATCCCTGACTTCAGGCAGAGGCAGACAGCACAGTTGCTGCCTCCTTTGATCCCATCCCAGGGCCCACAGGGCCTGCAGAAACCTGGCAGGGGCTGAGTTGGGAGAATCAGGCAGGGAGATGCCAAGTGAAGAATGTGAGAGACTGGGTATGAGGGGCACTAGGGCACAGGGTCTGCTTCCCCTGGGGAGGTGGCAGTGAGACATAGAGTAGCCAAGCCTCCACAGGCACCACCCTGCTCCCAGGCATGTGTGGTGCCCATACCCACCCCAATGGCTGCAGGAAGTTTCTTCATCAATAAAAGGAGAGGACGCACCCACACCCACATAGGCATTGGTGCCCACACACATCAGAGAAGAAAATTGCTGCTGTGTGCAAGGTGTGGGGAAAGGGGCAATGTCCCCTTCCTTCCCATGGTGGGTCCAAAATTACCTGTTCCTGCCAACACCCCCACCCCCAACTCCACAAGCTGCTGACCTCCACCACAGTGCCATGCCACGTGCCAGGAATAGCTCAGCGGTACATCCCAAAGGGTGTTATCCTGGAGTGGCTGTGCTGGGCAAGGGACACATTTCCTAGTCACAGAGGTTTTCTTTCTTTACCGCTCACCAGCCCTGTGTCTCCGTTTCCCCCACTGTGGCAGTGTAAAAATCCCATCTTGAAGACTAGGAACTCAGAAAGGTCACCACACCTGGTGAAATGGGGGTGAAACTCCCTGTCTTGAACCTCTTGCTCCAGGACTGATGTCCATTGGGACATGGCCAGGCCAGCATCCTGGGGAGGGCTGCATTCGTTGCCTGGGGAACCTTGCTCCCAGTTAGGGATCACTGGAGTTGAGGTCCCTAATGGATTGGGGGAAGCACAGGGGTAGAATGGAGGTAGCCCCATCATACAGGCCTGTGTAGACCCCAGAAAACAAGCATTGAATTCAGATTCTTGTCTGAAGTTGGCCACCTGAAAGTATTTGGGCTTTGGGGTGTGATGAGGGCCTGGGGTCAGGGAACAAAGTGTTCTGGTTTGGACACGCAGGAGGTTCTCTGTAACTCTCTCAGGTATAGCGTATGTTGCTAAGTATATGTTTTTAAAAGCCCTAGGAGGAGGGGGCACCTAGAAGGGGCCCTGAAGTCAAGGGCATGGTCCAGTCTTTCCACCTCCCCAGCTGAAGACAGGCTGCCGGACAGTTCTCCAGAGTTTCCTAACAAAGAAGAGAAAAAAGAAATCAAAAAGACCTGGAGGATAGGCAAGCTAATGAGGGCTGACTGGGATTACCCTGCCTAATCCTCAAAACAAGCCTTCCCTATCTGTCCTTTGGGCCAGGTGAGGAAACAGGTCACAGTAGGACATTCAGACCCTGGGCAGGCAGCTGGCAGCCTGGAGCCCAGGAGGTGCAAACACATTTTCACTAAGGCACGTCCTGCACAGCCCTAAATCCATTCAACCTTGAGTCAATACAGCACATGCTTCTGTGAGCACAGGGTTGGGGCTAGGGTTACAGATTAACAGCATCTCAAGGCAGAAGAATTTTTCTCAGTACAGATCAAAATGGACTTTCTTATGTCTTTGTCTTTCTCTATAGACACAATAACAGTCTGATCTCTCTTTCTTTCCCCCACACAGAGAGTGTCACCACTGTACGTCAGCCACCGGGGGACAGGCTTCAGCTTGCACCCACCTTCCAAATTCCACCCTCTCACCTTGGCAGAAGCTGGCCAGGAATTGGGGCCAGTGGATGGGTGGGGTCTGCACGTGACACCGTGTTCAGGTCCCCGTGACGGCTTCATACATGGGTGGTGGCCCTGCAGTTCCAGGTGCCACACACACGCCAGCCCCTGCTTGGGTCCTGATCTTTGAGGAGGGGGAGCAGCAGAACCCGGGCACTGACCCCACAGTACCACTCACATCCACAGACGATTCTGCAGACAGGCATCAGGTCTCGGTCCTGGCCACCTCCCCCTGCAGGGCCTCAGCTCTCTCCCAGGACTCACGTGGTCCTTCCTCACATGCAGCTCTGGTAGGATGCATTGATCTGTACACTGGGGCTCTGAGGTGACAATGGTCACGCTCATGCAGAGTGCAAGGGCACAGGCTGGGTGCCCATTTTGGGGACCCTGACTGCAGCCCTCTCAGACTATCATCGGGCATGTTGGCCCCCAGGCTTAGCTAGGTCACCAGCAGTAGGAGTGCACTGCTCTGGACTCTGCAGGAGGAGGACAACTGTCACCACATCTTGATGTTCTCCTGCTGGTGTCACTCTGTGCTTCTCATCTCCTGGTTGTAGGATTCAGGGCAGACTCTCTGAACACCTTGTGAGAAACAGCAGAGTCCAGCAGAGAAGAGGAGAAGAGCCCAGCTGCAAAGATAAAAAATTGGCATGTGTGACATGGGCCCCCATTCAGATTCTGTATTTAGATGAGGTCTTCCAGAACACTTGCTCTCATTGGATAATACTTCAAATATATATGTATACATAAATATACATATACATATACATATATATATATATATATTTTAGACAGAGTCTCACTCTGTATCTCACGTTGGAGGGCAGTGGCATGATCTCGGCTCACTACAACCTCCACCGGCCGGGTCCTGGTTCAAGCAATTGTCCTTCCTCAGCCTCCCGAATAGCTGAGATTACAGACATGCACTCCCATGCAGGGCTAATTTTGTGTACTTTAAGTAGAGACGGACTGTCACCACGTGGGCAAGGTTGGTCTTGAACCCCTGGCCTCGGGTGATTCACCCACCTTGCCCTCCTAAAGTGCTAAGATTACAGGCATGAGCCACAGTACCCGGCCCATTGTGGCAGCGTAATCACAGAGGAAAAGAAGGCCCGGACCCAGCACGAAGATGATGAAAAGGGGTAAGAGCAGTTCTCTCACCTATGGTGTTGCCAGGTGCTTCCAACTTTCAACATAAGGGACACTAAATAGCTTTCCCAACGAAAACAACTGAGATGTTGGGTAAAACCTACCAAAATGCATCTTTGTAAGTGTATTACTGAGCTGGCATTGAAGGATGGAATCCACAGCAGTTAATAAAGAACTGGCAGAAACCAAAGTGGCATTTTTTTTTTCTGTTTAGACAGTTGCACAGAGGATGGGGCATCAGAAACAAAACTGTATGTCTCTCCAAAATGAGGTCAGAAATCTGACATCTTAGACTTCAAATAAAAGCCCACCTCAGAGCAGGAGCAGCGAGGAGAGCAGCTGTCCCTGCATTGCTGCTGGGTGGAGGGAAAACCCTGACCCTGAGAACCGACGAGAAACAGTCCTCCAGGAGTTCATGCTGGAAGACCTGGAGAGCATGGGTGAAATCGACGTGGCACCAGGCGGCTGCTCACTTCACCTCTACCCCATGTGAGTGAACATCTTTTCTGAAACAATCCAACCTTGTCCTCAAAACATCTCCCCACATAAAATTCCAAGGAAGATAAGTCCGTGTGCAAAAAGTTACAAAATATAAGTCAACAAAGTACTGTGGATACATCCAATAATTCAAGAAACAAATTCAGCAGAGCCGCAAAAATCCAAAAGGTGGAAAAGATCAACTGCTGGCAAAGGATCCACTGCTGTTGCTCCTGTTAAGAGACTGTATTTCATAAAAAAGTAAACACGCCCCTCTGTGGCCTCACACTTGCCTTCTCAAGTATGTCTGCCCCAGAAATGCCCTTGCACTGTCTTCTCCAAGAGACACGTACGGGGCAAGAATATTTAGGCAGTGATTGTAGAAATAGAAAACACCTGAAAGCCATCCAAACACACCTCTATCAAGGAAAAAAGCTGGCATAGTCATATTGTGGAATATGATACAGCTATGAGAATGAACTGCAGTTAGAAGCATCAACAATGAAAAATTAGAGTAAACAAAGGAAATTACTGAAAAATACACTGCTATTCCATATACAGTTCACAAACCATAACATATGACATTGCTTAATAATATACACAGAAATGATAAACCTTATGAAAAGCAAGACAAACATTAACACATTAGTCCTATGTCTGGGTGAAGAAGGGAGACCCAGGTGATCAAGGAAGGGCATATTGTAGCCTTTCAAGACAGTTGATGCTAATGGATGATGACATCAGTGCAATTATTAATCTTTGGTATTATGCATTCAGTTTTGTTTGTTGGTTGGTTTTTGAGGCAGAGTTTTGCTCATGTAGCCCAGGCTAGAGTGTAATGGTATGATCTCAGCTCACTGCAACTCCTCTCTCCTGGGTTCAAACAACTCTCCCACCTCAGCCTCCCGAGTAGCTGAGATCACAGGTGCCTGCCATCATGCTCAGCCAACTTTTTGTATTTTTTTAGTAGAGACGGGTTTCACCGTGTTGGCCAGGCTGGTCTTGAACACTTGACCTCAAATGATCCACCTGCCTCAGCCTCCGAAAGTGCTGCCATTACAGGCATGAGCCACCGTGCCCACCCAAATTTTATAGACTCTTACGTGTCATATATTTCATAATTAAACATAAAAAATAAAATATTTACTGTAGTTTGTAAATGAAAGAGCAACAAAAATGTTGCAAACTTTTAAACATCAAACCTGTTGTATAGCTCATAGTGACCCTCGTATTAAGCTGTGGTAAGTTCCAAATTGTATTTCACTGTCATTTTCTGAAAACTAGGTGAACAGATGAAAAACATAATTCAGTTTTCAAACAAGATATTAAGATAATGTTACTGGTTGAAGGTGTCCAGGTTCTTGGTGCCTTGAACCAAGACTTGGACACAACGCAAAAATGGAGCAAGGAAAGAATGAAGCAGCAAAGCAGAGATTGACGGAAAAGGAAAGCACACTCCACAGGGTGGGAGCGCCTGAGCACAGGGAGCCCGTTACTGAAGTCTCTGGTGTTGGAATCCCCTCTAGAGGTTTCCATTGGTTACTTGGTGTGCACCCTATGTAAATGAAGAGGAGGAAGTACAATTACAATGACATGTACTCGGTGTATGTCCTGTGTAAATGGAGAGGATATTTCCTGTCATAGCTCAAGAGTTTCCATTTGATTTAGTTCTCCGAAGTCAGGGTGAATCGGCCTTATGTTCCTGCCTCCAGACCCTTTTCTCCAGCCTCCGTGGAATGGATGGCAGGACATGGAAAAGTGTTCTGTCCAAATGACATGCCCCAGGGCACTGGCAGCTGAGGACGAGAGGGAACCAGTTGGTGCCACTGAGGAACGCTCACCCGTGTCTCCACACCGCACAGAACAAAGTGAGTGTCCTTGTCCTGAACCCTCTGAAGTGAGTATCTCGCCTCAGGGCTTTCATGAAACCCTTTTTTGGAGAGGCTCCTTCTCTCTCCTTCTGCAGCCACAAGGCAGCAGGGATAGCCCCTCTCTCGCTGAAGTTCTTCTAAAAAAAAAAAAGAGAATAAAAGAATAGAATTAATGTAATGAATAATAAAATAATGAAAATGAAACTTTTTTTACAGAAGCAGCTCTGGAATTTCATGTATTGGTGGCACTAAAAGCAGAAAATGGGCCTATAGGCGTGGTGGAGTGGCTCACGCCTGTAATCCCAGCACTTTGGGAGGCCGAGTGGGGAGGATCACGGGGTCAGGAGATCGAGACCATCCTGGCTAACACGGTGAAACCCCGTCTCTACTAAAAATACAAAAAATTAGCCAGGCATGGTGGCGGACGCCTGTAGTTCCAGCTACTCAGGAGGCTGAGGCAGGAGAATGGCGTGAACCCAGGAGTCAGAGCTTGCCATGAGCTGAGATTGTCTCACTGCACTCCAGCGTGGGCAACAGAACAAGACTCTGTCTTAAAAAAAAAAAAGAAAAAGAAAAAGAAAAGAAAAGAAAATGGGCCTATTATAGAGCTCAATTTAATGGCAAAATTTAAGGAAAGAATAAAAAGACTCTGCTAATAATGATGACATGAGCTGCTCATATTGCCATTTTCTCTGGGAACCAATATTGGGGAGGAGGTGGGACCACCTGCCACCAGGCTCCAGGTGATTTTCAGGCTGTTCCCCAAAATCACTGCAGCCTCTTCCCTGCTCGTCCCTTGATGCTGCTGCCGTGCCGGGTGTCCTGTGTGGTAGGAGGCACCTCGGCAGCTTCCAGTGGGATGGGCTTGTGGCATTCTGAACCTGAATGCCGTGATCACTAGGAAGTGAGGAGAAACAAGCAGGAAGGGTTCAGGGATGGAGCGGCCGCTTCTCAGGGATCAGTCTCAGGCCTGAGCTGGGAAGAATCCCCTTTCAGGACAATGGCTCCAGGCTGAGGTCAATGCTCTTTCTGTGCATTATGATGACTGACCTGCATCCACAGGGAAGCGTATCTGGGCTGCTTTTTTCCAGGCGATGTTGGGAACACCTTGAAATGGGCACTGGTGGATTTCAATTCCAGCCTTCCAGAAGCCACTCCAAATGGAAATTGAGCTAAGGGATGTAGCTGGAGTAAGTAAACAACTTTAGGTCCTGGACAACAATTTTCACATACAATATAGTGTGCAGGGAAAAATGAAGCCTCAGGACCCCAATTCACAGCCAAAAAGAAAAAAGCATTAAGCTGGAAGCTGAATCATGCAAGAAACTGCCTTTCCTTTTGTTCCTAAGCGGATAGCTACAGATAAAGGGTTACATATCTCCACAGGAAGCTGGTCTATGTTCACCTTATCTTATGTAAAGGACTGATTTACTGCATGTGAGATGAAGACATAACTGACCATTCCCCACCTGCTCTCTTTCTCTTGCAACCTGAGGACGACCACAGGCTCCCTCTTTCCCCTCCAGCCCACCCTTCCTCTCCAGCCCACCCTTCCCTCCAGCCCACCCTTCCCTCCAGCCCACCCTTCCTCTCCAGCCCACCCTTTTCCTCCAGCTCACCCTTTTCCTCCAGCCCACCCTTCCCTCCAGCCCACCCTTCCCTCCAGCCCACCCTTCCCCTCCAGCCCACCCTTCCCCTCCAGCCCACCCTTCCCTCCAGCTCACCCTTTTCCTCCAGCCCACCCTTCCCTCCAGCCCACCCTTCTCTCCAGACCACCCTTCCCTCCAGACCACCCTTCCCTCCAGCCCACCCTTTTCCTCCAGCCCACCCTTCCCTCCAGCCCACCCTTCCCTCCAGCCCACCCTTCCCTCCAGCCCACCCTTTTCCTCCAGCCCACCCTTCCCTCCAGCCCACCCTTCCCCTTTAACTACTGAAGCCCTCAAAATCATCTTGGGAGGAAGGCACAGACCACAGACTGTTTCTGTGATTCCGGGTTTTTTTCTTCCAAGCATGTCCTTAACCTTGGCAGAATTACCTTTTAAATGGATTGAGATTGGTCTCAGGTACCTTTTGGTTTACAATCGCATGCCTCAGCCATCGCACAGCTCCCTGGCTTTTGTCCTCTTTTACCAAAGGAGGAGGGTGAATTCCATGATCCTAAAACCCCTTCAGCTCTCCATAGGTTTCTGGGGGGACACAATTACCTAAGAGATTAGAGAGAGCATCCTAAAATAGAAGTAGACGGTGTGTGGCAGTTAGGGTTAAGTTTGGCTGCATAAAACAGAAGACACAAGCTAACAGAGGCTCACACATAGAAAGGTCTGTCTTTTCACATGAAAGGAATCTGAAGGCAGGCAGTCCTCCCCTGTGCACTGGATCTGTGATCTTATCAGAGAGCCCAGCTTCTCCTATCATTCCCTCAGGCACTTTGACTGAAGGTGGTTGTATCTTCTAGATCACCTCACACCACAAGAGAGCAGCTTTGTTCCTGCAATCACAGCTGCATTCAAAGCAGCAGGAAAAAGAAAAAATAAAACAATGTCGTACTCAGTAGTTTGGCTTCTTTTAAGTCCTTTTGGATGTCTTACTCAACAATTCCACTTATATCACATGGGCCAGAATGCACCAACATGGCCACATGGGTGCACAAAGACAGCTGGGAAACAAACCATTTAGTGCAGAGCCTTGGTCAGAAGAGGAGGAAGAAATGGATGTTGAACCAACTGTTTCTGTCACATGGCGTTTTAGTTGAGCTTGGAAGGATGAGTGGGTTATTCACAGACAGGCTTGGAGAGAGACACAAGCAAGGATCGTGTGTGGAAGAAGCACGCTGGGAATTCGGAGGATAAAAAGAGTCTCCCCCTCACTGCAGATTCTTCTTGCTAAAAACTCAAGGGCTTCTGAATTATTTCCATACTTTTTCTTTCTGAATTTAGAAGATTTACAATTCAATTATATGTAACGCTGAGTAGTCTTCTTGGGGATTGTTTAAACACTAGTCCGTTTGGGTTGGGAAAGAGAAACCTAAGACCCAAGTGCAGGGGGAAGGAGTTTCAAGGTTCCTGGAACAAAATGCTGGAAGGAATTCAGGCAAAATATCCCATGGTCTTCTGATTGCTCTCTGGTGCCTGTTGTGAAGTCTAAAAGCGGTGATGCTCCCCAGGAATGGCTGCGTTCTGAAAGCGTTTCCAGGAAACTGTCTTGAGCTGGGCTACATTGTTAGCTCTCTGCTTCACAGAAAGAGCCTTCTTGAAGTCCGGAGGGCACTTAGATAAGACGGATTACATGGCACTCAAGGTTTCCTCCGTGGTTTTCTTCCAGACATCTCTGAGGCATCAGAAGCAAGGGTCAACAACTCAGTGTCATAGAAATTTTTAAATGAATAAAATATTTGGATGGAAGGAGAAACCTTCAAAATGATGCCTATTATTTAGCATTTTATCTTCCACAAAGCAAAACAAAGCTATAAACTTCTCACTGCAACTGTGAGGGAAGAGAATCCTAAAACATTTTGTCTTAGCCTGTTTTCTGCTTCTCTTAGCAGAGTGCCTGAGACTGGGTAATTTACAAAAACAGAGATTCACTTCTCACAGTCCTGGAAGTGGGAAGTACAAGGTGAAGGGGTGGTGGGCATCTGGCAAGGACCTTTGTGCTGTGTCATCCCACAGGAAGGTGGAAGGGCAAGAGAGCATGAAGGAGTAAGAGGGGTCAAACTCACCTTTGTAACAGACCAATTCTTGTGATAAGGAACCCACTCCCCCAATAACAACATTAGTCCACTCACCAGGGCGAAACCCTCATGACCTGATCACCCCTTAAACATCCCTCCCCTCAGCACTACTGCATGGGGGATTCAGTTTCCAACACTTGAAATTTGGGGGACACTTTCAAGCCATAGTAAGAAAGAAATGGCAAAAATAAATTACTTAGACAGTGTTTATCACTAATAATAAGATATGCACAAAACATCATTTATAGTCTATATTCACTATAATATGTTGTGCTCTATTTTCATGTTACTTTATGCAAAGAAATAAAAAACAAAGAGAAAGATTTTTGAGAGAGGTATTAAGAAACAGCACCATAACTTTAGTTAAACTGAGAAACTGGTGGAAGTAATTGTTTTAAAAACCTTTTTTATTTGTTGGTTGTTTGGAAGTCAGTGGTGACATTTCAAGGAGGAGTTGTCATTGGGAAGGCAGATTTCAGGAGGCTTTCGTAAGTGTGTATGAGGAAGATGGGCAAGGAAGGAGGACAGGTGACTTAGAAAGATTCTTGGTGGCAACTGGAAGTGCAGAAATAGAATGATGACTTCAGGCAGAAGCAATTCAAGGAATGTTGTGCTTTTGCTTCCCTCTTTCTGTCCCTCTCCCCGTCTCTCTTTCCATCTCTCTATGCCTCTCACTTTGTCTGTCTCTGTTTCTCCCTCTCTGTGTCTCTCTCCTGGTTGCTCTGTCTCTCTTTGTCTCTTTTCAAGACTCTGTGTGTGTCTGTGTCTCTCTCTTCCCCTCATTTCTTTCTCCATCTTTCCATGTCTCTCTGTGTCTCTGCTTCTCTGACTTTTTCTGTCTCTCTCTCTCTGTCTCTCTCACTCTCCTTCTTTCTTTCTTTCTTTCTTTCTTTCTTTCTTTCTTTCTTTCTTTCTTTCTTTCTTTCTTTCTTTCTTTCTTTCTTTCTTTCTTTCTCTCTCTGCGTGTGTGTGTGTCTCACTCTCTTGGTTTCTCACTCTCACTCTCCATCTCGCAGCTCTCTTTGGTTTCACTATGCAAGCTGACTTTCCCCACCTGATGATCCAGTAGTATTAGCAGGAACCGGGTGGACTACCCCCACCACCCGCATCCTGTACCCATCCATGAACTGGGGCAGAGGAGAGGACTGATCTCGCTACTTGGCCTGGCTGGACGTGCTGACCCTCAGGATCACAGGCAGTGGAAGGAGCAGTCCTGGAAGGTCAGAGTGGGTCCTGTGATGGATGGAAGTGACAAGTATGTTGAGCAACAAAAATGACCAGCACTTGGTCTGTGGCAGCAGGAGCTCAGAAGTGAGGAATCCTAGGGCCTTAAATGAGTGGCTCATTGTGGCAAAAACTTTTTTAACAAAAAAAATAGCCCCTTGGGCCACGCGCGGTGTCTCAGGCCTGTAATCCCAGCACTTTGGGAGGCCGAGACGGGCAGATCACGAGGTCAGGAGATCGAGACCATCCTGGCTAACACGGTGAAACTCCGTCTCTACTAAAAAAATACAAAAAACTAGCCGGGCGAGGTGGCAGGCGCCTGTAGTCCCTGCTACTTGGGAGGCTGAGGCAGGAGAATGGTGTAAACCCAGGAGCGGAGCTTGCAGTGCGCTGAGATCCGGCCACTGCACTCCAGCCTGGGCGACAAAGCCAGACTCCGTCTCAAAAAAAAAAAAAAAAAAAAATAGCCCCTAAGGAGTGTTCCAATGACCACCTCTTAAGCAATACAATTGACCCGTGAACAATGCAGAGATTCCGGCACCAAGCCGCCACACAGTTGAAATTTCTACAATAACTTTTGGCTATACCAAAAGGAATTTACTAATAGCCTATTCTTGGGTGGAAGCCTCAGTGATCACGCAGAGAGTCGGTTAACGCACATTTTGTGTGTTGTATGTATTGTATAGTGTATTCTTACAGTAAAGTAAGCTAGAGGAAATCAGAGGAAAAATGTGTTTACTATTCATTAAGTGGCTCATCATAGAGTTTCTTCTCCTCATTTTTGCATTGAGGAGGCTGAGGAGGAGGAGGTGGCAGGAGAGGAGGAAGGATTGGTCTTGCTGTCTAAGGGGTGACAGAAGTGAAAGAAAGTCCAAGTGTAAGTAAGTGACCCACGCGGTTTCAACCCTGTTGTTCAAGGGTCAACTGTTTGAACAGGGAAGTTTTGAAGTGACCTCTTTTTTTTTCTTGAGACAGAGTCTCACTCTGTTGCCCAGGTTGGACTGCAGTGGCTTGATCTTGGCTCACTGAAATGGAAGTGACTTCTTTTCAAATAGGGCATGGCAGGGAAAGGGGGCGGAAAATGGCAAAAGTCTGCCCCACAAACTCAGGACCAAGATCCCCAATTTCTTCACCTGGTGAGTGGGGCTCTCATTCCCTAGACCACAAAGTCTATTTGGGTTCAAAGATCACCTAGGCTCTGGGCTTGGCCTTCCAAGAGAAGAGGTATCTGGGTCCTCCCAAGAATGCAGAGCTGTCCATTCCTGGATGAGTGACCGCAGCTCTGACCCTGTCCCTGGTCTGGGCTTCACTCCTCCTCCTGTAGGCGGCCGCGGCCACAGGCTCAGGAGTTCTCTAACCCAGGCAACACGTGGTTGTGGGTGGGCGTGCTTGCAGGCAGAGGAAGAGGTCTGGGGCTTACTTGAGAATCTCAATGCTGACACCCAAAAAAAGGTAAAAGCTCCTGCAGGATGCTGGCATATACAGCTAACAAGATAACACTGTGGGTGTACATCCTGGCACACAGGAAGAGTATTCTTGTTCATGGCGGCGGTTTCAAATATTTCGGTGAGTTCTCCCTTGAATGCCTCTGTCGGGAGCCACTTCAGTTCAGCGTGGGCAGCAAGGGAGCGTCAAGGACTGGTAGTTACGAATTCAAGCTTGTACACAGCGACAGGTCACAGGTCTGTGGAAGATGCCTGTCAATCAATATTCAGAGGTAGCATTCCATAACTGAAGCATAGGGCATATCTGACCTCATCTGACATGGCTAAAATCATGATTGTTTTTCTAACTGGGAAATTTATGTAACTGATTTGCCAATAAAGAACCATCTCTCTCCCCCATCTTCTGACATAACGCTAGTCATTAGGGAAATGTTCCGATGATGTTCGTGAAAGAACAAACCAATGTCTTCCGCTGTAATACCACCCATTTCACACATATGACTCTTGCTGCTTCCATGTGACACTAAAAGTATCAGGAGTGCCAGGAAGTCTCTTTAATCATCGTTCTCCAAGGTGCTCAGGAGATGAAGTCATTCTGTGAAGTGGACTTCAGTTAACACCACTGAGAAAATGTCCTAGAGAAAGTAAAACTTGTAATGGCCTCATACTTTACAGAAATAATGCAACTTTCTTCTTTCGTTTCTTTCCAGTTTTTAGATATTACTATTAATTGGTTCAGGGCAACCTGTTTCTGCATCAAAGTCTTGAGAAGCTTCCACCTGTTTTTATTTTATTTTATTTTATTTTATTTTATTTATTTATTTAGAAATACAGTCTCACTGTCACTCAGGCCAAAGTGTAGTGGTGTGATCACAGCTCACTGCAGTCTCAACCTCCCAGGCTCAAGCCAATCCTCAGGCCTCCACCACCTGAGCAGCTGGGACTGCAGGTGTGCCACCATGTCCTGCTAATGTTTTATTTTTATTGTTTTATTTTGTGTAGAGTCAGGATCTTGTTATGTGGCCAAAGCCGGTCTCAAACTCCTGGTCTCAAACAGTACTTATGTCAGCCTCCTAATGCACTGAGATTATAGACATGAGCCACGGCACACAGCTGATTTATTTATTTATTTTCTCAGAACTATGCGACCTGATTCTTAATACATAAGGAAATAGAAGCCAGACAAAGGTGGAAGTAGTTACACACCATGTGAGTGTCATTTGGCACTTAGACAAGAGAGGCGGATTATAAAAATAAAAGATCCACATGTCGCAATTGACTGTGGGCTTGGATATGAACTCCAGCACTTTTTATTTTTATTTTCTAAGAGATAGTGTCTCACTCTCTTACTCAAGCTGGAGTGCAGTGATATAAGCATAACTCACTGTAATCTCAAACTCCTGAGTTCAAGTGATCCTCCTGCCTCAGCCTCCCAAGTAGCTGGGACTACAGATGTGCCATCGCTCCAGGCTAATTTTTTTTTTTTTTAATTTTGTAGAGACGAGGTCTCCCTGTGTTGCCCAGGCTAGTCTCAAACATGTGACCTCAAGCAATCGTTCCGCCTTGGCCTCCAAATCGGTGGGATTATAGGTGTGAGCCACTGTACCTGGCCAAGAAATCAGCTCCACCTGTTTTCTGTATAAAGTTTAGCATCCAGATACAAAGCAAAATAACGTTTAAAGATCAAGGAATCTGAAGGGAAGCTTGTGGGAGGGGAATGGGCTGAAGGCAGCGTTTTTTGGTCTACGGTTTTGCTTATTCTTGGACTTTCCAAAGTCCCGAAAGAAGCAGAAGGCAAGTGAGAAGGGAGGAAGAGGCGGGAGGAAAGGAGGAGGGCTGCGCCTCTGAGGTTGCAGATTAGCCCAAGGCGGCTCAGTGGCTGGGAAGGAAGGAAGGAAATTCCCAAGCCCGAAGGTAGAGACAGGGTCCTGGGTCCAGCAGAGACTGGAGGGGAGGAGGGTGCCGGGAGCCAAAGACCTTCCTGCTAGCATTGCAACCTCTTAAACTGCTTAGGCTTTTATCCAAATTTGGTATGTCCGCATTTTGTAGACCTCCAAACCAAGTCACTCAGGGTTACCCAAGCAGGAAGGAGAGGATGATAGGAGAAGGTGCCCCATCTGATGATGCCCTTCTGGCTTTTATCCATTCCTGGGAATGACTCTTTCTCCAACTCGGGGGATGCCCCTCTGGGAGAATACAGTGGCATGGACCAGCAGTGGAGAATTCCAAGTCCAAAAAACGATTGGCATTTTAAGGAAAGTAAGAAATCATCCTGCATATATGAAACATTGGGAAAAAAGGTTATTACTAATAATTCTCAAGACACCACTCTGGTGAGATTGGGTTTCTTGGGGATGTGTGGAGTAGGGTATATGTACTGAGTGGGCACATCCCACCATTCAGACTCCTCCCTCAGCTCCTGTCTACTGTAGCAGTCAGAAGGCAGCTCCGGTCCTCATCTCCGCTGAGCGACCCACTCACTCATTCACTCACTCGTTAACTCATTCACTCACTCACTCATTCACTGCTTCACTCGCTCACTCACTCATTCACTCACTCAGTCCTTTATTCATTCACTCACCGTTTTACTCACTCGCTCATTCATTTACTCATTCAATCACCCATTCACTAACCCATTCACTTACTCACTCACCCATTCACTCACTCACCCATTCACTCACTCACCCATTCACTCACTCACCCATTCACTCGCTCATTAACTAACCCATTCACTCACTCATTCACTTATTCACTAACCCATTCACTCACTCATTCACTCATTCACTAAGCCAATCACTCACTCATTCACTCACCCATTCACTCACTCATTCATACCCTCATTCACTCACTCAGCCATTCACTCATTCGCTCACTCATTCATTTACTCACTCATTTCCTCATTCATTCACTCAATCATTCACTCACTCAATCATTCACTCACTCATTCACCTCTTCATTCATTCACTCACTCACTCATTCACTCACCCTTTACTCACACACTCACTCATTTACTGACTCATTCACTCACTCATTCGTTCATTCACTCACTCACTTCTTCACTCACTCATTCACTTGTTCACTCACTGACTCATTCACTCACTCTTTCCCTCACCCATTCACTCACTCACCCACTCGTTTGTTCACTCACTCATTCACCCACTCACCCATTCACTCACTCATTCATTCACTCACTCATTCATTCACTCACTCACTCGCTCATCACTCATTCCCTCAGTCACTCACTCATTCACTCACTCATTCACTAAGTCGCTCATTCATTCACTTACTTATTCACTCACCCATTCACTCACTCACTCTTTCACTCATTCACTCACTTAGCAATTCACTCACTCACTCACGTTCACTCATTCACTCATGTACCCACTCACTCACTCATTTACTCCTTCCCTCATCCACTCACTCACTCATTCACTGACTGACTGACTCACTCACCCATCCACTCATTTACTCTCTCATTTACTCCTTCACTCACTCACTCACTCCTTCATTCATTCATTCAGCAGCATCCATGACAGGTTCACTCTGTCGTGGGCTCTGCTGTTGCCCTGGGCCTGCAGCAGGGAATAGTCAAAGATCTCCGAATCCACAGCATTCAGAGTTCAGCAGGGGGACCTCTGGAAAAGCCCAGTAGATAGGTGAAATGCCCCATGTGTGACAATGAGGCGGATGTTTTAAGAGAAGCAGGGAGGGAACAGGAGTGTGCATGGAGCCCAGAATTTCAAAGAGGGTGATCTGGGGAGGCCTCACCATGCAGGAGACCTTGCAGGACAGACTTGAGGAAGGTGGGCAGAGTGGGTAGGGAGAGGAGGGCCTGGGCTGAGGAAAGAGCAGGCTGGGCCTGAGGTTGTCGGGTGCCTGCATCGGCCTCTGCGCAACACCAGGATCTGAAGGGACCAGAGGACAGGCCAGTGTACTATGTGTAGGGCCTGTGACTCCAAGTCAGCAGAGAAGATGCCTGAATTACCTCCTGATAGGTGCACCCTGACTTTGAAGTTGAGCATACCCGAGGCATGGAGGTGGGGTGGATGTGGGGGCAGAGCAGGGGATGGGGAGGGAGCCTGTTCCGGTCCAGGTCAGAGGAAGTGACTTGGCCCCAGTGGCTCCAGATTCAATGAAGAGCCAAGAGGGACTTTCCTGAGGGACTTAGATGCCGGGGCGGAGGAGCACTGCAAGGCTTCAGCCTGAGTCCCTGGGAGGATGGAGTCACCAGGAGCTGAGGTGAGGAAGACTGAGTGGTGGGGGGTTGTGCGGGGGTGCGGAGGCCTGAGCTCAGTTTGGCCCCTGCAGATTTGAGATGCCCACTCCATGCACAGGCGGAGACGGCAGGGAAGGGGAAGAGGCTGCAGCTCAGGTAGCCCTGGAACGTGCAGCCCGACATCCTGGGGCACTGGGTCATGGTGCCCTCATGGCTGGGAGCTGCTTCCCTCCTGGGATGCCACAACTCCTTTAGAGCACATCGGCATCTCCTGCGCTCACCACAGAGGGGAAGCGGGAAGGACATCTGTCCCTATGCATGTTCTCCTTCACCTGGTCCTAGGCAGGTCCCAGGCAGCACCTCCCCTCCCAAGTGGCTCACCTTGGCCCCTGCCTCTAGTGTTCACAGCCAGACCCTTGAAGAGGGCTGGACTCAGCGGCTCACTTCTAATGAATAGAACCAGGCAAAAGAGATGGCCATCTCTCCTGAGACTGGATTGGGAGGGCTGCAGGTTCCATCCACTGGTACTCTCCCCCTGGGTCTTCATAGGTGCTAGTTCTGGCATAGCCAGTCACCTGCCCAGGGCAGAGGGAGGCCTTAAGCTGATGCCACGGAGAGACTGGGGCCTTCAGTCCAACAGCCTGCAAGCAATAGAATCCTGCCAGCAACACAGAAGCGATCGTGGAAGCAGCTCTTCCCCTGATGAGCCTGAGCCTTCAGAAGACACAGCAGCCCTGGGCAGACATCTGCTGCAGCCGCGGAGAGCCCCTGGGGCAGAGGGCCCAGTGAAGCCTGAACTCCCTGCCCAAGGAGTAATCATTCCTGGGGTATAACTGTGTGCTGGTGTGGGCCACAGTTTGGAGTAACCTGTCAAGGGACAATGAAGAACAAACACACACCTCAGGTCCTACTGGGTGGAAGCTGTACGGTCAGCACGGCATGTAATATCTGTCAGGCCTCTGAGCCCAAGCCAAGCCATCGCATCCCCTGTGACTTGCAGGTATAGGCCCAGATGGCCTGAAGTAACTGAAGAATCACAAAAGAAGTGCAAATGGCCTGCCTCGCCTTAACCGATGACATTCCACCACAAAAGAAGTGAAAATGGCTGGTCCTTGCCTTAAGCCATGATATTATCTTGTGAAATTCCTTTTCCTGGCTCATCCTGGTTCAAAAAGCTTCCCCACTGAGCACCTTGTGACCCCCACTCCTGCCAGCCAGAGAACAACCCCCCTTTGACTGTAATTTTCCTTTACTTACCCAAATCCTATAAAACGGTCCCACCCTTATCTCCCTTTGCTGACTCTCTTTTCGGACTCAGCCCACCTGCGCCCTGGTGAAATAAACAGCCATGTTGCTCACACAAAACCTCTTTGGTGGTCTCTTCGCAGGGACGAGCATGACAATATCTTCCAGTTGAATTAGAAGATTCATTGTTAAGGCCAAAGATTTTTTAAAAAAAGAGAACCTCTAATTGTAGCACCATTAAAATACATGACTTGCAAAAAAAAAAAAAAAAAAAAAAAAAAGAAAAAAAAGAGCCATAGCCATTCTTTTCCATCTTACCTACAGGTATATATTAATATATGTTAATTCCCTGACTGACTGAGCAATGGGCCAAACTCATAAGAACAGATGTGTGAGGACCGTCAGTGACCACCCTGACCCCAGCCCTTATACACAGACAAACTTTTGAACATAATCTGTAGCCTTGGGGGTCTTGACACTCTAAATTTTATTATGTTTAATTAACTATTTCTATTCCCTAAGCAATACCTGTTCATCGGAGAGAAAAAATGGCATTACCTATACTAAGCAAAAGAAAGGAAATAAAATGCTCAGAAACATTTACATATATATGCAGACACACACACACACACTCGCACACTCGCACGCACAGGCTCGCACTGTGTCTAGGCCTGCCTTTTCACTTATTTGTATGTCCTGAACATATTTCCGTGTCAGTAGACACTTATCTTCGTAGCGGTAACAGCAACTAAATATTATTGCAGCGTCTATTTTTACCATCATTTATTTAACTCACCATGTTTGAACTGTTAGGTTGTGTCTATGGTTTTCTGTGTTATAGACAATTTGATGACAAATGACCCATCCCCTAATGTTCAATATAAAAATATCAATTGTATAAGGAGATAAGGGGTATTTGGCTGAAATAAAATTCAGTGTGCCCCACCTTCTCCACATGTAATATGCTCTAAAAAGGCATGAATAATTAAATTAGCCCTTCTATTCTCCAGCACAGATCCTGAGTCCAGCGGTGGGTGCAGGTGCTCAGAGCCTCGGTCTGCTCTTCTGCCCGCCAGAAGGCAAAGGCCACTCAACTGCCACCTGAAGACAGCCTGGATTCTCCTTTCGTTTTTTATTAATAGAATAATGCTCAGGCTCAGTGCATGAGAGCAGCGCTCTCTGACTTTGCATTCATCAGAGTAACCTAGGTGGTTTGTTTAAAAATATACATTCCCTGGCTGCGCTGGCAGAAACTGGATTTCAGTGGTTTAGTGGGGGTGTGCATAGGACAGGTGATTCTGAGGACCACGAGGGGTTAGGAATTTCCCCGTTCATTCTGGCCAAGGGAGAGATCAGACCATCCAGCATTGTCCGCAGCATATTTTTTTTTTCCTCTTTTGCAATGAATATTTGATGCTCAGCGGGATGAGCCCCAGGATGAGACACACATCCAAGAAAAATCCATGCCTCTCCATCTGTTCCCCAGGATTGCCCTTTGGCGAGACTCTCCTTTGCGATTGCTTCGTATTCCCCGGTTCATAGAACAAACCTCTTCTTAGTCTCTTTTGTTGTCTCTTATCTGTTCAACAAACACCCACTGAGCAGGACCATCCTTCGGTAAGCCCTCGAGTGGGGCCGTTTGGCAGCCCTACTTCGTGGGGTGAGCACTGAAGGAACCGGGGCCCCATAAGCCCGTGCTTTTGTGGGGGCTGCCCCCTCTCCCGTCGCAGGGTAACCGGCACCAGGCTGTTAAGCTGTGCATGGACAACCGCACATCCCATCGGGTGTGCGTATTTCAGTACGTGGAGTTGGCCAGTGAAGTCAGCCGAGGTCAGCACAGCGTACAGCAGCGCGCGTGTCCGTGGGGAGGAAGGGTCGTCCCGCCTCCCCTTCAGGCCAGTCCTGTTGCGCCTCCTCCTGCCACACTCTGACATCCGCGCGCCCAGGCGTCTCTGAGGGTAGCGCCCCGATACCTTCCTCCACCCTAAGGCTTCTTCTCCCAAAGGGCCGGACTGGTGGCTCAGGAGCGCCACAGCCCCCGTGGGCCCGGGAAATCGCAGCTTCGTCATAGCTAAGCCCGCCGCGCTCAGCTTTTCTCGCCACCTGAATGATCCACTCTCCGTGCGTCCTTCCCGACCTCAGGCTGCAGAGAAAACTTGGGGGCGGGGGTCGAGGAAGCCGCGTCCCGGGGCTCCCAGCGCAGCCCCCAGAGGAATCCTGCGGGCAACAAGAAGCTGTGCGAGCGGCCGGGCTAGGCGCCGACAACAGCAGGAGCGGCCGGGCCTGCTGCGAGCCTCCGCGTCCAGGTACGGTCTCCGCGCCCCTATTCTATCCCGCCCCGCCATCGGCGCTCCCAGCAAGTGCGGGGTTTCCACCCGCCCCGGCGTTCGCGCCCACTCACGGTCTCCCTTGCCCCCCTGGGAGATGCTCCCCGCGTTCTATTCCGCCCGGCCTTGGGGCGCCCAGCAAACGTTATGACCTCGCCCCCCTGCGGTCTCCCCCTCCCCGGACGCTGCCCCTGCCCCCACCTGTGGCGCTCCGGGCATCTCTAAAGCCCCCAACCAGAGTCCTCCAACCCACCCGCGAGGCTCGCGCACCAGCAACGCGACCCCACCCACAGGGACCCCGCCCACCTGTGGCGGTACCCCCGCATCTGCGACCTCCCCCATCGCTAGCGCGGCCCCTACCTACGACGACCCCCGCCTAGGTGCTCCTGCCTACACACGCCCCCTCCCCGCCAGCCCCTGCCCTTTCCCTGCCCCTTTCCCTGCTCCTGCCCCTAGCCGCGACCCCGCCCCCGCAGGCCCTCCGGTGCGATCGGGCCCCGCCCGTCACTGCCCATTGGCGCTGGCGCCAGGCGGGGGCGCGGGCGGGGCAGCAGTTCCGAGTCCGGCGCGCGCTGGTAGGGTCCCCATTGCCTGCCGCGCACCCGGACTAGCGACTACCCTCGGACTCCTCGCCATGGACGCGGACGACTCCCGGGCCCCCAAGGGCTCTTTGCGGAAGTTCCTGGAGCACCTCTCCGGGGCCGGCAAGGCCATCGGCGTGCTGACCAGTGGCGGGGATGCTCAAGGTGCGCGCCCTCCTCCAGGCGGCGAGGTCGGGACGGACGGAGAGAGGGAGAACAGGGCGAAGGGGATGGGGGGATAGGGCAGAAGAGGGGGGGAGCGATGGGAGGACCCGGCGAAAGATGGGGAAGCGATGGGAAGAACCGGGGAGAAGAGCGGGGAAGCGATCGGGAGAACTGGGTCGAAGCCGGTGCCCGGGAGCGGCAGGGCAGGGGTACCTGCGGGGCAGCGTGAACCGTCAAGGCAGCCCCGGGGTCCTTGCCGGGTGGGGCGGAGGAGGAAGGGACATGGCGGTAGGAACCTCCATCCGAAAGATAGTGAGCTTTCCATCCCGTCCGGTTTATGTTTTAAATTGAACCTGGCAGAGGGGTCGCCTGGAGCGCCCTCGGGGGTGGTTCTGCCTCTGAGCTGTAGGACTGGGCCGGGCTTCCCCTTCGAAGCGAGGGTACAGCGCGATCACTTCCTAAGTGGTCCCCCGCCCCCCAACTCCGCCCCACGCCACCACCCAGCATGTCGAGGAAGAAAAGGCCGGGTCCCCGCACGCCTCCTGTAGCCTCGTGCCCCGCGCGGTGTGGGCGGGGTCCCGGCTGCTGCAATGCAGGACGCGGCAGGGGTGCTCTGGGTTCCCGCCTGTCGTCTCGGAGGCGGTCCGGCAGCCCCTCGCGTTCCCGCTGGAAGATTTACAAAAAGGGTTTCTTGTGCTCGCATGTGCTGTCGCCTTCCGGCTCGTGACAAAACTGAAAACGAAAGTGGGTCCCAGGCCCCCCCCCCGCCAGCCTCCGCGGACCGGAAGGACCAGGAAGCGGGGACTCCGGGACGTCAGCGGCGCCGCGGCGCGGGCTCTGGGCTTCCCCTGCCCTGCAATGTGGAAGCGGCTCTCCAGGAGGGGCCCGAGCCTGGGGCCACGACGCGGGCGCGCCGGGAGGGCATTTAACATTGAAGAGCGGGAGGTGATGGAGAGTGCGCGCCCCAGGCACAGGGGGCACGTAGGGGCGCCTGTGCCCGGGATCAGGAGGGTGAGGCCTTCTCCGTCAGGTAGCCTTGTTAAATCTATCTGAAAGTCACAGATAACTAAGTGTCAAGTCGTCACAGATATTTATGTATCCTGAATGAGATGGCTACGGAAAACATGAAAACATCGTTACTGGTTACGTGCATGATGCATCCAAAACATTGTTACCTGCACAGTGGCAGCACTGATATTTGTGGGCTTTTGAACGTGTGGACTGGAGTGTTAAGAGTCCTTCAGAGTTATGACAGTAGTTTGATTTGAATGTTCTTTTCTTGGCGAATAAATGCTGTACATTGAATTTACCCAGGAAACTAGGAAGGTGAACCCACAGGAAGGACACAGACTTGTGGGCTGCTCCAGGCACCATTAGGGCGTTGCGGGGCCTGAGCCATGGGCTTCCCGTTCAGCCACTTGAGAGCCGTGAGGGCGTCTCTGTTCTGCCTCACACTGGACCGGCTAGTTTCATATTCTTGTTATGGTTCCGAAGCTACAAGCGGTTGGATTCTGCGAGTCGCTCTCTGTCTTCCTCCTCCAGCTGCTTTCAAATGGGTCGTCTCTTTTTTTAGAACTGCTTTTTTAAGCAGTGGTTTTTGGGGTGAGTTGTAGTGCTGTCCTGAACTGCAGAGGGAGCGCACTGAGGAACCTGGGTTTTGATGCTGTGCACATCAGCTGAGTCACCAGTCCAGGGCCCTGTCAGTCCCATTATTAAGCTCATTTCTTGCTCTTCGACGCCTTAAAAAAAAAAGCAAACTCCTGCTTGCCGGCACTGGCTGTTTGGCAAATGGGTGTTTACCCTGGAAAGAGGGACATTTTGTCCTCTGGACCGTCTAAGGCGCCCTTTAGTGACGTGGTCGGTTTCTGACCACTCTATTCTGTGGGCGTCCTTCCTGCTTCCACCTTCCCTTTCCGAACGCCTCCGCCTCAAGGGCTTTAATTTTCCTTCTGTGTGTGTGTCACGCAGAGGTTACGACTATCGCGCCAGTGCCTTTTATTTTTTATTTTTTTCTGCGGAGGTCCCAGAACTTGCTACATCTCAAAAGAAGCAATTGCATCCATTTGTTCGCGATGATCATAAACAGCGCCCTCTAAGGGAGACTAATTGGTCAACCCGTCTGCTGTGGGTAGAAAGACAGTGGTGGCCGCGGAGCGAGGTCTCTGCCCCTTCAGAGCCTGCACAACCATCCTGCTTTCTTTCTTCAATATCCAGTAGGGGGGTTAATTTTAATAAGTCCTTGAAACCAACAAAGCAGGAAAGTGCACAGACATTGAGTTGCGAGATTTAAAATTACAACCAGCAGCCTCTCATTCTTCCTTCACTGGGGGTTGCCGCTTCGTTTTGGGGCTGCAGGGTATGTTTGACAGCGACATCGGACCTTTGTGCTGTGCGACTCGTGAATTGAGATAGTTCTTTACTAAGTGCTTTGTGCTGTAGGTATGAAAATGGGGAAAGAGGGAGCACTGTCCGGGGTGGAGAGGCGTGGAGAGACGCTGTGATACATAGCAGGTCCTTTTCTTCTGGGCTCCTGGTTATAAATCTTTTTTTTTTTTCTATTAGCCTGACAGATGGTTTTTGTGTCTTTTTTTTTTTTTTTTTTTTTTTTGAGACGGAGTCTGGCTCTGCCTCCCGGGCTGGAATGCAGTGGCCAGATCTCAGCTCACTGCAAGCTCCGCCTCCCGGGTTTACGCCATTCTCCTGCCTCAGTCTCCCGAGTAGCTGGGACTACAGGCGCCCGCCACCTCGCCCGGCTATTTTTTTTGTATTTTTTAGTAGAGACGGGGTTTCACTGTGTTAGCCAGGATGGTCTCGATCTCCTGACCTCGTGATCCGCCCGTCTCGGCCTCCCAAAGTGCTGGGATTACAGGCTTGAGCCACCGCGCCCGGCCCTGGTTTTTGTGTCTTAATTAAAAGATTGAAGACTGTGGGCCAGATCCAAACTAATTCCATTGGCATCAGAGAGAAGGATTATGTGCATATTTATCTATAGGCATAATTGATTTTTTTTTTGCTCGAATTATCTGGTTAGTCAAATCATACATTAGAGAAGTAATATTTAAAATTAAAAAACTAAAAATAAAAAATGTATCTGTAAACCTATCCCCCTTCCATTCCAGTCTTTGTCTCTGTGTAATTTTAGAACCGTGAACCACGATGTACACAGAGTTTATATTCTTTTAATATCTTGCTACTTCATTGTTTTAATGTTTAGTCTTTAGGTTGATGTATCACAGGTTGCTTGATCATTTCTTACAGGTGTTTGGTTTAGTTTTTTTTTTTTTTTCCCCTTTAACTCTAATGTAAATTTGAGTATTTGGCTGGTAGTTTTAGCAGGATTTAAGGCAGAACCTCAGTTAGGGCCGCGGATCGATTTATGGTCCCTAGTTTGAGGAGGGAGGTGGCAATCTGCCCTTTCTTCTATAATTGATATGTTGAATCACAATGGACATTTACTTGATTTTCAGCACTTGGGACTCCCCTGGGGTTCACTGATATTGCAAGGTCAGGACTGGGGATCTCCTGCTGGAGAGGCCCACAGCGTGCCCAGCGCAGGGTCCTGAGCGTGTTGCTGCAGGACAGAAGCCCTGGGCTTTGTCCTCCAGCAGCCATCACTCTGGGAAGGACTGGCTACTCCAGGAATGAGGTCTATGCTCTGAAACCCACAGTCAGCAGACCAGCAAAGGTCAGCACAGACGACCTTCTATGAATCATTCATTTAGCAAGCATTCATGGAATACACACTCCGTGCAGTTGGAACTTAGAGTGGAGGGCCATCAGCTCACTGTTGTCTGAGCAGAGCTTGGTCTCTGGCTCCCTGTTGTAGCCTCCGCTCCTAGGAGGTGCACGGTGAGTGTTGGGGAACCCTCCACAGGCACAGTTGCCGAACAAGGACCCCTCCCAAGGGCGTCAGCTCTGGGCCCTGAGCTCTGAAGAGGAGGAAGGCATTCCTGGGGCCGACTTCCCTTCTGGATACTGAGCTCTGCACAGAGAGAAACTCTTCCACATTCACTGCGGTGAAGTTCATAAAACAAATAACACTTTAGAGACTGGGGCCTGCATTCCCCGGAATTTCTATGGCCACAGGTGGTGGCTGCACCGTGCGACTGGAGTCTGCGTTCCCCAGAATTTCTGTGGCTGCAGGTGGTGTCTGCACCATGCAACTGGTGTGTATGTTCCCTGGAATTTCCGTGGCCAAAGGTGGTGACTGTACCATGTGAATGAGGGTCTGTGTTCCCTGGAATTTCCATGGCTATAGATGGTGGCTGTACCATGTGTCTGAGGGTCTGCCTTCCCTGGAATTTTTGTGGCCACAGATGGTAACTGTACCATGTGACTGAGGGTCTGCATTCCCTGGAATTTCTGTGGTCGCAGATGGTGGCTGTACCATGCAACTGGGGCCTGCATTCCCTGGAATTTCCATGGCCACAGGCGGTGGCTGCACCATGCATCAGGTCCTGTCTCAGGAGTTGGTGTCATTCTCTCTGTTACTCCCTCACCTGACACAGAGCGGCAGTTCCTGACCTTATCACTCCCAGGAAACACACAGGCATCTGTTTTGGATCCTTGTTTTATTTCCCCATTACCTTTGTCATCAAAGGGAAATTCACATCCCTATAAAGCCGAAAATGGTGTGGGGCCCCCTGGTGGTCTTTCCAAGGCATTATCAGCAGGTAAACTAGACCGTATGGGCCAGTGTACCTGAAATGAAAACAGAAAGGTAAGTCGTGTCACTAAGCTTTGCTGGGAGATTCAGGGTCTTTGTCAGTGACAGAGTCATCCAAAGTAAGTTATTTGTTCACCGCAGATCGACACGGTTAGCTGTGTCGGGATTAAACTTACCCAGTGTCGACAGTGTAGCCTAATCCTCACGGAGGGGTGTCAAGTACATTGAAGAATAGCTGCCGAGCCTGCTATTGTCAGGAGAGGGGCAGGTGCCTCTCTCCCTTAGCCAAGTGCTGAAGGAGGCCGGGCTCACGTCAGGCCGTGTGTGTGAGCGAGCTGGATGTTTAGCACGCTGGGACGATAGAGTAGAAACATGTATTTTTAACTTGTGGGTGATCTTCTTCTGTGCTGCTTGAGTCCCTATGGACCTTTCTCTGTTTCCTTCCTGAGGAGTCTATGCCAGGGTCCCAGGTGTTCTCTGCGCTGCACCTCGGTACCTGCCCACTCAGGAGCTTCCTCCTGGTGACTGTGGGACCGGGCTGGGCCCACACTGTCAGCATCGTCCAGGGTAAGCAAGCCCGTCCCTCCACACCTCAGTGTCCCCAGCTGTTGAACAGGGCTAATCAACTGACCGTCAGGATTAATGGGGATCAGATGCGCTCATCTCATAGCCCTGCTTGGTAAACAGCCACTTCCACTCTGTCCTCCAATGTGCTACTCTAGACTTTTTCTTTACCTCCATTTAGCCAGGTGATTCGAGGTGACAGTGACTATCAAGAGGGACGTACAGAGGAAATCAGTGGAAGAGAGCTCGAGGAGCAGACATGGGTGCAGGGAACACAGTGCGGGGAGCACGGGTGCAGGGAACATAGGCATGGGGAGCACAGATAGGTGTGGGGAGCATGGGCGTGGTGAGGACGGGTGCGGGGAGCACGGGTGCCCGGAGCACAGGTGTGGGGAGCACGGGTGCGGGGGGCATGGGAGCGGGGAGCACGAGGACCCGGAGCACAGGGTATGGAGAGCATGTGTGTACTTGCTCTGCTTTGACAGATGCTGCTGAGCACGTACTCAGTGATCAGATGGGTCAGAGCCTCAGTGCCTCTTTTTTAGAAAAATTATTTCTTTTTTTAAAGATAGGACTTCCCTCTTCCTGGTGGCCCCTTTTAGTCGATACTCTTTTAAGCCTGCTTTTCCAGAGGAAAGCTAGGAAGGATGGCCTATATAGGTCCCAGTCTGGGCATATCTGGAAGAATGACCTGTTTTAGGTTTGAGTCTAGCGTATCTGGGGACAACTTTGAACCTCCATTCAGAGTCCCAGAGCCACCTGTAGAGGCTCCCCAAATGTCTGCTGGGACTTTCCCCTCTGCTCGGGGATGATGAAGAGCAGAACCTCATCCTGCCACGACCTCTGGGGTCCTCCTTCCTGGAGGGCAGTGCCTTGGTGGCCAGTGTGTGTAGGAGGCTGGGCTGGCACCTTCAGGCTATGCTCTGCAGCGGGGGCTCGTGACATGGGGCATTCTTGTGCTCTGCACCGGGACTCTTGACGTGGGGCATCCTCGTGCACTGTGGACCACAAGCGGTGCACATGAGCCAGACAGCTCCTGGAATTCTGAGCCTGATTCTACCTCAGGCCATCCACCTGTCTGTGGCACTTCTGGGGGATTGTGGGGACCATATGAGTCTGTGTCCCCACTCTCACTGGCTGGACACCTGTGCCAGGCTGGAGCTTTATGTGTCACCATCCCCTGTTCTGAGTTGTGTGAATATTTATTTTCATTACCTACTCTCATAAGCTTTCCTTTTTAAAAAAAAAATTCAGAGACAGACTTTGAAGTCCCCTGGCCCCACCCTTTGTGGACCTAATGGTATTGCAGAAATTGTGGCTTCAATTATGTGTAATAACTGGAGCTACTTTAAAAGGCATGTAAAGGAACAAGGTGGAGTGGCCATTTCAAACAGTACATCATGCTGGATTCTTCAGTGAACATTATCAGGCTTTCAACACATTTTCTCTTTTTATTTACTTTGGAGAATATAATGGGTGCTCAGAAGCTGTTGGAATTTAGTAACAGGAAATCATCCTTAAGGAGCTATTTAAGCAAGGGGACAGTAGGAGTAAATGTAAGTTATGAACACACACTTCTTCCAAACCAGAGAAATAAAAGCATCAACTGTACTGGGGTTGAAACTTGGTTGCTAGTGTGTCTTTCCTGCCCACAGTGACTGTGACAGTGCTGTGGCCAGGAAATTCTGGAAAGAAGACTTGGTGCCAGTGGTAGTTTTTGTGACGATTCATTTGTTTTCAGCTCAAGTGACTATAGTCTTACTTGCAAATGGCTAGGTCTCCACCAATGGACCACGACATTGACATAGGACAAATGAGAAATGGCCCTTGGGTTTTTAACAATTATTATTTTTAATGGACACATTATGGTACATATCCATGGGATACAGTGTGATATTTCAATACATGTTTATCATGTGTAATTAGCAAGTCAGGATAATTAGCATGTCCGTCTTCTCAAACATTTGTCATTTCTTAATGCTGGGAATATTTAAAATCCTCTCTTCTAGCTGCTTGAAAATATACAATAAATTATAAACTATAGTCACCCTACAAGGCTATAGCACACTAACCCTCATTTTTACTATCTAGATGTAATTTTGTATCCATTAGCCAACCTCTCCCTTTCTGCCTTCCCGCCGCCCTTTCCTGTCTCTAGGTTCCACTGTTCTACCTTCAGAGGGTAGAATATCATTTTCCTCATAGAGATCTTTAACCCTCTTGGTTAGACTTCTTCTGAGGTATTTTTATTTTTATTTTATATTTTTGTAGCTAAATTGGATTGCTTTCTTGATTTCTTTTTCCACTGGCTCATTGTTAGTCTATAGTAATGTTACTGACTTTTATATGTTTATTTTGTATTCTGTAACTTTACTGAATTTGTTTATCGGTTCAAAGAGATTTTTGCTGGAGCCTTTTTTTTTTTTAAAATATAAGAGCATATTGTCTGCAAACAGATAATTAGAGTTCCTCCTTTCCACTTTGGGTGCCCTTGATTTCTTTCTCTTGCCTAACTGCTCTTGACTAGGACGTTCAGTGCTGTGTTGGATAGTGGCACAAGTGGGCGTCGTTGTTTTGTTACAGGTGTCAGAGAAAAAGCTCTTAGTATTTCCCCATTCACCATTATGTTAGCTGTGGGTTTGTCACATATGGCCTTTATTGTGTTGAGGTATGTTTCCTTCAGTGCCTCGTTTGTTGAGACTTTTTATCATGAAGCAGCGTTGAATTTTATCAAATGCTTTTTCTGTATCTGTCGAAATGATATGGTTTTTGTCCTTAATTCTGTTGATGTGATGTAGCGTGTTTGTTGATTTGTGTTTGTTGAGCAATCCTTGCATCCTGGGATAAATCCCACTTGATCATGGTGTATAATCTTTTTGATTTCCTGTTGGATTCAGTTTGTTAGTATTTTGCTGAGGATTTTTGCATCTGTGTTCATCAGGGGTATTGATCTATAGTTTTCTCTTTTTATTGTGTCCTTGTCTTATTTTGGTATCAGGGTAATGTTGGCCAGGAAGAACGAACTTGGCAGAATTCCCTCCTCTTCAATATTTTTGGAATAGTTTGAGAAGAATTGAAATAAAAATGTGTAGAATTTAGCTGTGAAGCCACCTAGTTCTGGGGTTTTCTTTGTTGGGAGACATTTTATTATTATATAGTCATACATGTTACTCATTATTGGTCCGTTTAGGATTTGCGTTTCTTCTTGATTCTATCTTGGTAGGTTGTACACGTCCAGGAATTTATCCGTTTCCTCTAGGTTTTCCAGTGTGTTGACATACAGTTGTTAAAAATAGTCTCTAATGATCCCTTGTATTTCTGTGGTATCAAATGTAATTCTCCTTTTCTGTTTCTAATTTTATTTATTTGGGATTTCTTTTTTTTTTTTCTTAGTGTAGCTAATGGTTTGTCTACTTTAGTTATCTTTTCAAAAAACCAACATTTTTTTCTTCATCTTTTGTATTTGTTAGTTTCCATATTATTTGCTTCCTCTTTGATCTTTGTTATTTCTTCTACCACTTTTGGATTTGATTTGTTCTTGCTCTTCTAGCTCATTGCAGTTCCTTGTTAGGTTGTTTATTTTAAATCTGTTTTTTAAATGTAGGAGTTTATTGTTATAAACTTTCCTCTTAATACTGCTTTTGCTGTATACCATAGGCTTTGATATGTTGTGTTTCTGTTTTCAATTATTTCAAGAAATTTTTAAATTTCCTTCTTAATATCTTCATTGACCCATTGGCTATTCAAGGGCATATTGTTTAATTTCTATGTATTTATACAGTTTTGAAAGTTCTCCTTGTTGTTGATTTGTTTTTTGTTTGTTTATTAAACTTTACGTTCTAGGGTACATGTGCACAATGTGCAGGTTTGTTACATATGTATACATGTGCCAAGTTGGTGTGCTGCACCCATTAACTCGTCATTTACATTAGGTATATCTCCTAATGCTATCCTTCCCCCTCCCCTTACCCCACAACAGTCCCCGGTGTGTGATGTTCCCCTTCCTGTGTCCAAGTGATCTCACTGTTCATTTCCTACCTATGAGTGAGAACATGTGGTGTTTAGTTTTCTGTCCTTGTGATAGTTTGCTGAGAATGATGGTTTCAAGCTGCATCCATGTCCCTACAAAGGACATGAACTCATCGTTTTTTATGGCTGCATAGTATGCCATGGTGTATATGTGCCACATTTTCTTAATCCAGTCTGTCATTGATGGACATTTGGGTTGGTTCCAAGTCTTTGCTATTGTGAATAGTGCCACAATAAACATACGTGTGCATGTGTCTTTATAGCAGCATGATTTATAATCCTTTGGGTATATACCCAGTAATGGGATTGCTGGGTCAAATGGTATTTCTAGTTCTAGATCCTTGAGGAATGGCCACACTGTTCCACAATGGTTGTACTAGTTGACAGTCCCACCAACAGTGTAAAAGTGTTCCTATTTCTCCATATCCTCTCCAGCACCTGTTGTTTCCTGACTTTTTAATGATCACCATTCTAACTGGTGTGAGATGGTATCTCATTGTGGTTTTGATTTGCATTTCTCCGATGGCGAGTGATTATGAGCATTTTTTCATGTGTCTATTAGCTGCATAAATGTCTTCTTTTGAGAAGTGTCTGTTCCTTGTTGCTGATTTGTAGCTTTATTCTGTTACAGTCTGAGAATATCCTAGATGTTATCTCAATTTTAAAAAAATGTATTGAGACTTCTTTTGTAGCCTAGCATGTGGTTGATTCTAGAGAATGTTCTATGTGCTGAGGAGAAGAATGTGCATTTTGTATCTGTTGGATGAAATGTTCTGTAAATGTCTGTTAGGTCCATTTGGTCTACACTGTACTTTCAACTTGATATTTTGTTGTTTTTTTCTGTCTAGATGATCTTCAATGCTGACAGTGGGATTTTGAAGCCCCTACCTTTATTGTTGTGTTGGTGTCTCTCTCTCTCTCTTTCTCTCTCTCTATACATATATATATATATATATATGAGTGTGTGTGTGTGTGTGTATATATATATATATATATATATTTGAGATGGAGTTTTGCTCTTGTTGCCTAGGCTGGAGTGCAGAGGTGCAATCTCAACTCATTGCAACCTCTACCTCCTGAGTTCAAGTGATTCTCCTGCCTCAGCCTCCCAAGTAGCTGGGATTACAGGCATGTGCCACCATGCTGGGCTAATTTTTTTTGTTAGTAGAGAAAGGGTTTCACTATGTTGGCCAGGCTAGTCTTGAACTCCTGACCTCAGGTGATCCACCTGCCTCCACCCCCCAAAGTGCTAGTATTACTGGCATGAGTCACCGCGCCCTACCTCTCTCTCTATTTAGATCTACTAATATTTGCTTTATATATCTGGGTGCTTTGTTGTTGGGTACACATATACTCGTAATTGTTACATCCTCTTGCTATGTTGATCTCTCTATTACATAATTACCTTTTTGTCTCCTTTTTACAGTTTTTGACTTAAATTGTCATTGGTCTGAAATAAATATAGCTACTCTTGCTCACTTTTGAGTTCCATTAATGTGGAACATGTTTTTCCATCCCTTCACATTTAGTCTATGTGTGTCTTTACAGCTGAAGTGAGTTTTTTGTAGACAGTATATAGTTGGTTTTTCTTCTTTTAAATCCACTCAGCCCGTCTATATCTTTTAATTGGGAAACTTGGGGTTATTTTGCTATTGATATCACAGTCCAGACATTAAGATTTTCTCACTTAAGTTATTTGTACACAAATTAATATGAAGAGGAAGTAGAGATTTTCTTTTGTCCTTTTGAAGATAGTGATGGATTATTTTTTTGATTTCATGCAAGTGAGGGACTCACCATGCCTGTTGGAATTTTAGAATTTCTTTCCTGTTATTAGGAAGAGCAATAATCTGTAATGGGTTCCTGGAATCATCCAGTGATGGTCTGAATATCTTAAAAGTTTTCTTTCATGTCTCATTTTCTATTTCTCCCCTAGTAGCCATGCACCCGGGGCAGGAGATGGCCTTACATTTCCTTGGTTTCTTGATGATTTCTTAGATTTAGTGTTTGAAACAGTTCGGATTCTGGATAAAATCAGCCCTTCTGGGAAGTGTGTAAGTCAAACAAGGACATTCTGGTGGCGTTATACAGGTTTCCCATGCCCCATGAGTACAGGAATAGCTCTCTGGGGAAGAAGTATGGGCACATGTTGGCAGGAAGCCATTGTTGGATGGTCCCATCGTTCTGCAGGAATTCTCATGCAGGGAGAAGAAGCACACGGCGACTGAGCTGGTAGGGATTCTGCTGATAGTTTTGATCGTTATGATTTGCTCCTGAAATGTGATGTGGGATGAAGTGCAATATTTAGAATGCTGACATTCCTTGAGACAAAGATATGGAAAAAATCTTATAATTGCAGGGTGCCTTGTAGTTTTCAGCTGCTCTCATGTGGATCCTTTTTCGTCCTTCTGAAATGCTTTCCCAGGAGAGAGCATTGTTCTCTTTATATAGATGAAGAGCCTGGGTTTCAGATGGTTAGGAATTCATCGCAGGCATTGGAATCTTTGGTTTCCTGGAACATTTTTTATTCAAGTATAGACCACATGGCCTCTAAAGGCTGGTTCACTCTTTTCTTGTTTGTTTGTTTGTTTTTTGTTTTTTGAGATGGAGTCTCGCTCTGTCGCGCAGGCTAGAGTGCGGTGGCCAGATCTCAGCTCACTGCAAGCTCCGTCTCCCGGGTTTATGCCATTCTCCTGCCTCAGCCTCTGGAGTAGCTGGGACTACAGGCGCCTATCACCTTGCCCGGCTAGTTTTTTGTATTTTTTTTAGTAGAGACCGAGTTTCACCGTGTTAGCCAGGATGATATCAATTTCTTGACTTCGTGATCCGCCCGTCTCGGCCTCCCAAAGTGCTGGGATTACAGGCTTGAGACACCGCGCCTGGCTGGCTCACTCTTAACACCACGATTGGGGATCGATCCAGCCTCACCTCTGAGGTGTGTGGCAGGAACTCCACAGCCATCCTGGGTGCTCTGGGGTGGGGTGGCCGAGCTGTGGCAGCCCCTCCCAGCTGAGAGGCAAGGCCGGGGAAAGCTCATTCCATTCCCCTTGGTTCTAACCAGGTAGAGGCTTACACTGCACATTTCCTTAGCTAGGAACCTTTAGAACTTTACATTTAAAATCTAATCCGTGATCCGGGGGTAGATACATGGATACTCACTGTACAATCCTACATTTTTTGTATATTTAAATTTTTTTTTTTATGTGTGTCATGGACGACAAAAGAAATGCAACCGCTTTACAGCTTTTCTGTATAGCATCTTCCAGAATCAGGAGGCTGGCCAGGGTTTAGTTTCATCAGAAATCTGAATCTTTCTGGTCAAGAGACGGCATTATTAAATTCTTGGTTGTGTGGTTTCTGGGAAAGAAATATTCTAACTGAGTTCCAGGAATCACCTCTGTGGCGTTTCTACAGGAAAAGTGACCACTCTTAAAGCTTCGCTGTCACTAGCAAGAATGATTGTGATGGTTTCTAAGCGGTCTCCAGATAATCTTTAGTTCTTTTGTGCAGAGTGCTTTTATTCCAAGTGAAGTACCCTTCTGTTTAATGGTGACCTCCAGTTACTACAGGGATTGCAGCCGCATTTGATGGACGTGAACCTGCTCATCTCTGGCTCCCCAGCTTCACCTCTAGGGTGGATGGCAGGAGCTCCGCAGCCATCCTGAGTGCTCTGGGGTGGGAAGTCCCTAGTGGGAGTGGACGGTGCATGGCCGGGACGTTCCTGTCCCATGTTCCACACTGGTGTGTGCTCGTCTCTGCCTTGTTTCCTCCGTCCGTGCGTCAATGGCCTGTTTTCTCCGTGCGTTCCTCTCTGGCGCGTTTCCTCCGTCCATGCGTCTGTGGCATTTCCTCCGTCCGTGTGTCAGTGGCTTTTCTTTCGTCCGTGCATCTGTGGCGTTTTCTCCATGTGTGCGTCTGTGGCGCTTTTCCTCCCTCCGTGCGTCTGTGGTGCTTTTCTTCGCTCCGTGCGTCTGTGGTCTGTTTCCTCTGTCCATGCGTCTGTGGTGTTTTCTCCGTCTGTGGATCTGCGGCGTTTCCTCTGTGAGTCTGTGGCCTGTTTTCTCCGTCCACGCTGAAGGCCGTCGCTTCTCTCTAGTCACCACTTACTGATCGCTCCCTGTGTGCTGAGCCTGTGTCAGGTGTGTGACGTGTGTCCCTGTGTGGCAGGGGTTTGCGTGACACACAGGGACACACGCTTGGGGAGCCGCAGTGATGAGGTCATAGCCACGCAGCTCAGCCCTCGGTCTGAGGGGCTTGGTGCCCACCCAGCTCTTCCCGAAGCAGCCTCAGGGCAGATCCCAGCTCTGCTTTCTCTCCTGGAGGCACCTCATGGAGTAAATTAAGCAAATCTAAAGTAGGAAACAGTTGTGAAATGAGACCTGGTGTGTGGTCATTTCTCTTTACATGCTTACTTCATATACCCCAAATGATATACTTTTCCACCTGGTGTAACAATTAATTACCAACCATTACTGGTACAAAATTCCATGAAGGATTTTTGAGGAGGGCATAGTCTCAAAACCGTGTTTTATTTTCAGAGCTGTGATTTCCATGATAAAACTGTCAGGACTGTGACTTTCTTTTGTTATCTTATTTTTATTTTTAGACCCTTGAGAGGAAGTTATTTAGTGATTACTTATAATTGTGAAAATAATCTAATGATTAGACAATCTCATTAGAACAAGTATTACATTTTCTGTTCCTTATGTAAATGAAATCATCTTAATCCAGGCCGATGTTGGCAGGAATGGTCACGTTTAAAATGGTAAGATGTTTATGTGATGTGTGGACCTCCCCCATATCGTCTCTGGAACATTCCAGAACTTCCATCTCAATTCTCACTTGTGACACCCTACCCTGTTTTATGATTATTCTTGTTTGCATCAGAATTTTGAATCCACATACCTGAGATGATACTTACGTATGCATGTGCACATGCATGTGTGTGCATATGTGTATGCGTGTGTATGTGTGTGTACGTGTGTCCATGTGCACGTGTATATGCATGTGTGTGCGCATGTGTACGTGTGTATATGTCTGTGTGTATGCATGTGTACGTGTATGTGATGTATGTGCATATGTGTGCATGTATGTGTACCTATGCACACATGTGTACATGTGCATGCACGTGTGCACGTGCATACACGTGTATGTGTGTGCATATATGTACACGTGTGTGTACATGTGTAGGTATGTGTATGCATGTGTATGCATGTGTGGGCGCACAGACATGCCTTTCCCTTTCATACAGGCTGTTTTGAGTATTGCTGTTAGGCAGTGATAACTTTCCGTTTCCTCAGTCAGAAAATGGGTAGCTCATCATTAATAAAGATGAGCATTCAATATCAGGAATCCCTAAAGACAACTGAAATTGTCATATTAAATAAATAAATTCCAAAACAAAGATAGTGTTCTGTACTATGTGTTCACATTGAATTTTCTTATAAAAATTGGTGTGAATGTTTCCCACTTATTGGAAATCACATGACTAGTTTAAGCCAAAACGTGGAATATTAATTCTGTCTTCAGATCACTTTTGCGTATTTATGATTGATCTGTTCTGCTGTTCTGGAAGCTCTGAAAGCCACTCTGACTTACCCTAGCTGGTGCCACGTTGTGAGAATTCAGGGAAACGAGGTGTCTGCCAGTTTCAGTATTTTAGATCTCAAGCTGCCTCTTTTCTGATCACAAACCAGCCTTCAAGACAGACACAGTGTGACTTGCAGTGGATTATATCAGTTTTATTTTCTGTGGCTGAATCGTCACTCTACATTGTGAATTAATGTTATTTTTCAGATCGTCTTCATAACACAGGGAGGTTCTCCAGTGTTGAGTGCAGGTTCAGTGAAAGCACTAACACTGTTACTACGGACTTCAACAGACTTGTTTTCTGAGGTGATAACCCTGGAGTCAGGCATTCAGTGTCCGCCCATCACTTCACTTGGTTCCGAGTTCTCAGTCCCCTCCCGCTCTCCTCCCCCTGCACCCTTACTTCCGTCTTACCTTCTTTTTGACTCATAGGCCCTCGGCAGATGGTGTGTTGGGGGCAGGTGTCTGCTGTGAATCTTCCATAACCTTGGGAGAGAACTTTTTCTTTGGAGCAATACCCCTCTCAATAAACTTTCAGTAGCCCGAGTATCATCTGTCGTGTGAACTATTTGTGGAAAGTGTTCAGCATTTTTCCTTGGATTTTGGCCGATCTTTCTCCACCTGCCAGTTTCTTTTCAGTTTGCCATGTCTGTACCCTCAGCAACCCCGTTCCAGCCCTGGTTCCGTGTGAAGTAATTGAAGCAGAGCTCTGTAGATGAGAGAGTGTGTGTCGCCCCCCGAGTTCCCTTCCTGGCCTCTGAGTGTGGGTTGTGTTTTGTTCCGAGGAACGACTCTGAGGCTCCTGGCCCCTGTTTTGGAGCACCCCACACCAAAGTGGGTGTAAAATGAAAACTGGGTTTATGCTGTATTATTATAATTCATAGAGCAGATGATAAAAATGCTTGAATCTGAACAGCAGCTGAAAATGAGGACATGGTACCAGTTTGGATGTTAGACGACCTTCTTGAAAAAACTCATCATACTTTAGAAACCGCGCGTGTACTGTTTTCTATTTCATACTTAGAATCTATACAGTGTGTGTTGTATGAATGTGTTGTGTGAGTGTGTTGTGTTGTATGTGAGTTGCATGGGTTGTATGTGTGTTGTATGTGCATATTGTGTTGAATTGCATTTATTGTATATTTGAGTGTTGTGTGTTGTATGAGTGTGTTGTACATGTATTTGTGAGTTGTATGTTTTGTATGTTGTATGAATGTTATGTGTTGTGTGTATGTGTATGTTGTATATGAGTTGCATGTATTGTGTGTATGTTGTGTGAGTGTTGTGTGTTGTATGAGTGTGTTGTACGTGTGTTTGTGAGTTGCACGTGTTGTGTGTTGTATAAGTGTTGTGTTTTGTGAGTGCATGTTTTGTTGTGCGTGAGTTGCATTTCTTGTATGTGTTGTATGAGTGTATTGTATGTGTATGTTGTGTTGTGGGTACGTGAATGTTGCGTTGAGTTGCGTGTGTTGTGTGTGCTGTAGGAGAATGTTGTGTTGAACGTGAGTTGCATGTGTTGTACGTGAGCTGTATGAGTCGGTTGTATGTGTATGTGGTGAGTTGCATGTATTGTGTGTATGTTGTGTGAGTGTTGTGTCTGCATGTTGTGTTGTGAGTTGCGTGTGTTGTGTGCTATATGAGTGTTGTGTGTCGTATGAGTGTGTTGTATGTGCATGTTGTATATGAGTTGTGTGTTGTGTGTGCTGTATGAGTGCATTGTACGTGCGTGTTGTGTTGTATGTGAGTTACGTGTGCTGTATGTGTGTATGAGTGTGTTGTACGTACATGTTGTGTTGTGAGTTGCATGTATTGGTTATGTGTTGCCTGAGTGTTATAAATGCATATTGTGTTGTGAGTTGCATGTATTGGGTATGTGTTGTATAGGTTGTGTGTGTTTGTGTGCATCGTGTGTTGTCAGTGTTGTATAAACGCATTGTACATGTGTGTTGTGTTGTTTGTGAGTTGCATGTTGTCAGTGTGTGCCGTGTGAGAGGCGGGGCATCCACATGACTGCTCCTCAGAGAGTCCTGCCTTGCAGCACCTTCCGAGCTTGTATCCTCTGGAGCAGCCTAGAAGCAGCAGCATGTTTGTCTCTGCCCCTCCCCAGGAGGCCTCAGCCAGGTCCTGCGCTCAGCCCGCCACTGGGTGGCCTCTCTTGTCTCTCTTGTCTCTCTCATCGTCCTCTTGCGCCTCCTCCTTCTCGGGACCTGCATCCTTCCTCTGTGCTCCCTGGCAAGCCACACCTGGGACGTGGGAGTTCAGGCTCTCCCCGAAGCCGTTTGCCCCTTTCTGAAGAGCGCCCCCCTTGACTGGCCGTGAGCAGCTGGAGTGGATTGCAGGGAAGGGAGGTGGGTGTTCCTGTAGAGACGTCGGGGTCTTACCTGGGGAGAACGGACCTGTGCTGGGCAGGCCGCCCTCCTGAGGAAGGGGATGGGGCGGGAGGAGCCTCTCATGGACAAGGGGCCCACCTCCGGCCCTCCTTCCCTCTATCCCAATCTGTTGTGAGGGAGGGCGAGGCCCTAGGTGATTTCTATGCAGATCTTCAATTATCCAGGCTGTGAATCAAATACTTCTGTTTTTAAGATCAGAGGAAATCTCCTTTTGTTTGACTGCTTTTTATTTTATTTTATTTTGTTTTATTTTACTTTTTTTGAGAAGATGTTGCCCAGGCTGCAGTGCGGTGGCGTGATCTCGGCTCACTGCAATCTCCACCTCCCGGGTTCAAGCGATTCTCCTGCCTCAGCCTCCTAAGTAGCTGGGATTACAGGTGCCCGCCACCACATCCGGGTAACTTTTGCATTTTTAGTAGAGATGGGGTTTCACCATGTTGGCCAGGCTGGTCTCGAACTCCTGACATCAAGTTGTCCACCCACCTCAGCCTTCCAAGGGGTTGGGATTACAGGCGTGAGCCACCGCGCCTGGTCCGTCTGCCTCTTAGTTAGAACCTGTATATTTAATGTTTTAAATTTCACTTTTCCGGGTAAGAACGAAAAAGAATAGTGTTTCTTTTTCGTAGTGTTGCTATGAATGTCCTTTACGATTAGGGGACTGGGCTGGCTGCCCACTGGAGAGTGGCATCACTGGGTCACGGTCACCGTCTGCCCCAGCAGGGTCCAGAGTGTTTAGAGTCTTTCCTGGGCATAGACACCCTTTTGTCTGACGTTCAGATAAAACCAATCACCATATTCAGTTAATCAAAGAGGTCAGAGCTGGGAACGGTTAGTGCACATCCACCTCTCCCGAGAATGTTCACGCCTCTTCCACGCGGGGCTAGGCTGCTGCTGAGCGTGGTTCTACTGGCTGTGGGTGTGGCCTCTTTCCTCCACCACAGCCATCGCAGGCCTGCCACAGTTTTGATTCTTCTAGAAGAGAATAGGCAACACAAGAGAAACAAGATATGTTAGATTTGAAACCTTTAAAAATGATTTCCTCAAACATTGCGTGTATTTTTTGCCCATACCTAATTTGATAGCAATTTAGAAAAGATTAAAATGAAAAAAAATTTTCTCCTCTATTAAATCTTTGAAAGGCATCCAACTTAGTTTTCATACAATTATTGTCTCTTTGGAGTCATACTTTATTGGTTTCAGTGATGTGTAACAAGTGCACCGGCATAAACAGATTTAGGAGCAAACAGCTGCTTCATAATTATAGTTCAGCTCGCGGGGCGCAGTTGTGGGGATGCAGCCTGTGCCTGCCTGTGCTCCAATAGGGCTGGTCACTTTGAGCATCTGGAAGTGTCTGGGTAAGTGAGGTCTGGGCAAGGCAGATCCACACACCTGCGTAGTTCTCACTTTGTCCACGTTATCCCGCAATACCACAAAATTATCAAGTAAGTGTTCTCCAAGCGCATGTTCAGTTAGTGTTTGGAAAGAGCATAGGTAGCTCATACAGCACCTTCAGGAGGAGCTAGGAGCCCAGGAATGAGAGCAGGTGTGAGGCCTGTACTCTCTTTGCATAGATAAAATATGCGTGTGCATATCTGAGACCAGAAAGTTAGATTGGGGCCAGAATGTGGAAGTCCTTACCTGTGGGATGCTAGGGAGCCACTGAGGGTTTCGGAGAGAATCGCCTCTGATGTGCGGCACGCCGTGGAGCCGGGGGGACAGAGCAGACTCATGCAGGGCACTTGCCGTGGGGAGAGGAGGAGAGAAGGCAGCCAGTGAGCTGAGCGATTCGGTGCCTGGGTCAGGAGGGGAAGAGGGAGTGCAGGAAGGCGGAAGAAGCTGCGAGTCTGCACCCCGAGGTCGGCGTTGCGCTTTGCCAGAAATCAGGAGAAGCAAATGTGGACCTGACTCGGAGATACTTACAGACACCAGTGCAAGCTGCGAGTTTGGAAATACAGGAGGAGGCTTGGGGAAAATCTGGAGCAGGGTGCATTTGGGAGCCTCTTACGTAGAAGTGCAGGTCAAGTAGCCAGAGTGTGAGGCGTGCATGTCTTGAGAGAGGAGGCCAAAGGAAAGCCCACATTTGGAAATGGAGGAAGGGTTGGGAGACCCAGAAAAGGTCCTGCTGAGTCCAGAGAAGAGCTGGATGGCGCAGTTCACTAAAGCCCAGAGCCGAGAGTTTCCAGGAGAAAGTCTCAAGCGTTGCTGAAAACCAGGGGGCAGGACTCCAGTTGGAGCCTGCGAGGGGAGCCTGGGAGCCCTGATCCCTGAGAGCAGCCAGAGCCTGGGGGTCTCGCGGAAGTGGGTGGGAAGTGCAGGGAGCAGGTGGAGATGGTCCTTCAAGGCCTGGTGCTTCACACGGGCAGCCAGCCGTGGACCAAGACACAGCTGGAGAGGGACCTGAACCCAGAGCGTCTCCAGGTGAAGCAGGGAGCCGGGAAGGGCAAAGGTATCCGGAAGAAAGCGGGCAGGCATGGAGCCAGGTCCCCAGGGAGGCTGCAGTCTTCTTTCTCTGTTCATGGACTGGTTGTTGGTTATTTTGAGTTCTCAAAGTCATCCACTCGGTGCGGTCCAGAGAAAGTTCCCAGGAGTCTCAAGGCCGGAGCAGGCCTTGTGCTTTTCCGAACACGGTGCGTGTTGACTCAGGGTTACCGTCAATGGCTAATTCTAGCGTGTCTTTTGTTGAAGTCTGCAGAAGAGTCACAACTAGCATCAGCTTTTGAAGAACTTATAAAACTTGTGTTCTAATTCTGGTATTTTTGCCTGAAATGCCTCGTATATTTTCGGCTAGGTGTTCTTAGCCCTTGTGTTACAGCATTTGGAGTTCTGTATTTTTGTGATGTGCTAGCTGTGAGGATGTTGAAAATTAGATTCCTAGAAATCAGGTTATAGGAGCTCTCGGCCACGCTTCGTGGGTTATGTTTTGACCCCTCATAGTGGATCCCGTTGCGGTGGCTCTTCTTAGTATTTATGGAACACCTGACTCGTGATGCTAGGAGAATGTGATTTGTTTTCTTTCTAAGTCTAAAGTCTAATGACCTTGTAGAGTCTTTATACCCATCTCTTATAAATCAGCTTTAATATACTTGAAAATATCCTCATTGTGCCCTTGAAAAGCAGGTGCACATTTTAAAAGTCATCCTTTTAAAATCCGTTTCTGCAGCCTGTGCCCTTTGTCTGTTTTGTTTCCTTCACTGCAACATCATGAAACAGGGACAAGGCTAGAATCTCTGTTTCATCCACAGAGCTGAACTGTGTTGAGTGACCTGCTATGCTGACGTCTGTTTCTGTCGTGAGAGGGAACCCAGGCCTCTTGACTTTTCCTTTTGTACATTTTCAAAAAGAATATTTTTTCCTCTCTTGAGTCCATTCCATTGTGGGATTCTCTCCTAAGACTGTTTCTTTGCCTTCCATTTTGACAAATATGATTTAGTTTCCGAGATGATGAAAGGGCAGTGAAAAGGCCTGGGAAAGAGAAAGCAGGAAGAGAAGGAATTATCTCATGATTTTAGTCAGAAGGAAATCACTCAGACAGAAACGCTATTACAAGTGGGTCAGATCCCAGGAAGTGGGATTGAATAAGTGACATGGTATCGCACAACTCTGTTTTACATTCTTGCTGTTGCCAGGGGTAACGTAAAGAACGAGTATATTCATTCCGAGTCAAATATATATCTTTACTGACTCTGACTATAATTAGCAGAATTCGTTCAGTTCCAGTTTGAGAATACCTTTACAGAAGAGGGTCTTCGTGCACGTGTGCCTATTTCTATTTATATGTTCACGTGTATTGGAGTATAAATGTGTGTGTGCTGCGTGTGAGACCTCATTATTTGAAACAAGAAATGTGCAGTAGAGCTTATATATTTCGAGAAGGTACATTTGGGGGATAAACCACTTTGTTTAGAATTGAATAATGGGGTCTTTGAGGGGTATATATATATGTATGTGTGTTTGCATTTATGTGTATGAAAGTGTGTATTGCATGTATATGTGTTGTGCATGTATGTGTGCCTTTGTGTGTAATGTACCTGTGCATGCATGTGTATATGTGTGCATGTGTATGTGTTGCATGTATGTGTGTGCATGTGTTACATGTTTAGGCACGACTGCCCATATGTGCAAGTAGGCATGCATGGATGCTCGTGTGTGTATAGTTATACATGTATATTTGTGCATGTTATGCCTACGTATTTACATATGTATGTGTGTCAGAATTTGTATGTATATGCATATGTGTTTGAGTGTTGTGCGTATGCTTGTGTGTGTTTGAGTGTTGTGTGTATGTGTATGCATGTGTTATGTGTTGGTATTATGTGATTATGTGAATGTGTGTGCATGTGTGAATGTATGTATTGCATGTAGGTGTGCGGTGCATGTGTATGTGTGTGTGAGATATGTGTCTGTGCATGCGTGCATGTGCACATTTGATTTGTGAGTCCTCTCTGGGAGGGGCATGTTCCTGGAGACAGTGCATGGGATCCTCCGCTGTCCTCTCAGGGAGAGAGACATTGTGAAAGTTCGAGCCATTAGGTAAACATGTCTGATGTTCTATAAAATATATATTTATACCCCTGGGGTTAAATATATGTTAAATGGGTGCAAAGGTGTTATACTGCATTAAAAGTCATGTTAGTACTTCCTGGTTAAAGGGTTTGTGAATGATTTCCTGTACATGGGACATAATACACCACACAGAATTACAGCGGGTCAATGGTATTTTCCAGGAGGTCTGGCTTATGATTGGTATTTCTAGTTGTAGACATGCAGGCTGAGCTTTGCTGGACTTAGAGGAGGGTCATTGGCTCTGCCCACTGAATGATACCAGCCTCTGGTATCCTTGTTCTTCCTTGTTCTGTGGGCTTTATCCAGAGCTGGGACAGCTGCTCTCAGACGCATTGTACTTTTCTCTCCATAAAAATCTGCAGCATTAGCCGGGCGCGGTGGCTCAAGCCTGTAATCCCAGCACTTTGGGAGGCTGAGACGGGCGGATCACAAGGTCAGGAGATCGAGACCATCCTGGCTAACACGGTGAAACCCCGTCTCTACTAAAAAATACAAAAAACTAGCCGGGCGAGGTGGCGGGCGCCTGTGGTCCCAGCTACTCCAGAGGCTGAGGCAGGAGAATGGCGTAAACCCGGGAGGCGGAGCTTGCAGTGAGCTGAGATCCGGCCACTGCACTCCAGCCTGGGCGACAGAGCCAGACTCAGTCTCAAAAAAAAAAAAAAAAAAAAATCTGCAGCATTTGTTAGCAGTCCAGTAGCAGACCGAGTGGCAGGTCCAGGGGCAGGTCCAGCGTCAGGTCCAGCATCAGGTCCAGCGGCAGGTCCAGCATCAGGTCCAGGGACAGGTCCAGCGTTAGGTCCAGCGTCAGGTCCAGGGGCAGGTCCAGCGGCAGGTCCAGTGTCAGGTCCAGTGTCAGGTCCAGCGGCAGGTCCAGCCAACTTTCCACATGGCCCATGTGAAAATGTACCCTCTCCCTTCCATTTTTTAAAGCAGTAGTTATTAGTAGAGCCTACTGCCATTTCTCCTTGACGTCCTCATAGTGGATGGTAAGCATTTGCTTTATTAAAGCGAAGTTCCATGCTCTTTGTGCTAAGTCTCCTCTGCCTTTCTGTGAGAGGCTAGAATTGGGATCGACCCTCAACTGTGCCAGAGCCTTGGTACCTGTCTCAGTTCTGGACTCTACTCTGTGCTTGTTACCTTCCATCCACCAATAGCCGTCTGTCTTCCTGTCACTCCTTCAACACGGAGTCCAGCAGTGTGCACACAGGTGAGCGTGTGTGAATGCTGGTTTTATAGGATCTTATCGGGATCTTAGTCATCTTTTCACTAGGAAACCAGACACTGCAAAAGACTTACAGAAAAGCCCAAAGAAGCCGTATCAATAGAATCATAGAGACAGAATTCTATAACCATAGGAAATGGCATTGATTATCATGAAATGTGCATTTATGTGAGGCATAGTAAAACATCACATTTCTTACTGGGTAAGAGCTTGGAAAAGAGATTATGAAAGTAATACTGACTCTACTCTTGTATCGTGGAACATGGTAAAATGATGCAAGATATTGTATTGTATAGAATGGAACAAACAGAATAGAATTATATAGAGTAGTGCAGAATAGAACAAATAGTATAATGTTATATAGGGTAGCATAGAATAGAAGAAACAGTGTAACATTATGTAGTATAGTATACAATAGGACAAATAGTATTACATGGTCTAGAATAGAACAAGTGGGATAGTATTGTAGAGTATACAGTTGAACTAATGACGTAGTATTGCATAGCATAATACAGTCTAGATTAGAACACACAGCATTGTATTACTATTAAGTAGTATGGTGTGGAATAGTAGAGTCGCATGGCACAGAACAGAGAGGATAGTGCTCTGTAGCACTGATGCAGGAGTTTTGCTCTTTAGCTCAGCTGGGTCCAGGTTCTTGTCTCATGACCGGGAAGAAACAGGCATGGGGGCATTGAAGAGTGAGTGCAATGGAACTTATTAAGCTAAAAGTTAAGCTCTCCGCGAAAAGAGGGGTCCTGAGAGCAGGTTGCTGGTCGCCCCCTTCCCAGTTGACTACAAGGGCTTTTACATAGAAGCTGATGGGGCTGGGCTCCTTGTCTAAGGAGCAAATTTCTGGTGGCTCCACCCCATTCCCCCGTGTGCATGGGGACCCTTAGTCTGCTGTGAGCATGTTTAGGCGAGACCCCCGTGCAAGTCCCCCTATCTGCACAAAACATGGGCTGGAGGCTCTCTGGGACCCTTCCGTTACTATCTGCCTAAAGCAAGCTGGCTAACTGCTTTCTGTATAGAAGAAAATAGAATAGAATAGAACAGATAGTACAGTATTTTATAGTATAGAATGAAGCTGTAGTATTCTATCGTAGAGAATGGAATAGTATAGAATAGAACAAACAGATCGTACTAGTGTAGTATAGAATAGTAGCCTCAGGCAGCACGGAGCAGGGTTGTGCTCCCTATGTACAGAGTGTAACCACCAGGAGAGCGTTCTTCAGTGGGGCGTCACTGGCCCTTCATATTTCCTTGGTTCTGCGGAAATGAGGAGAGGGAATTAAGAGAGGGGGAGGAGGTTGGCTTTCTTACTTTTAAGGCGCTCATTACTTCTTGGGGATCATTTGATGCTCCCCTTTGGTAGTATTCTGTGAAGCAGTCTCTGTACTCTGTGTGGGGTGAAATGTGGGGCAGTCTGTGGACTCTGTGGGTGAAATGTGGGGCAGTCTGTGGACTCTGTGTAGGGTGAAACATGAAGCAGTTGAGAAACGATGAAGTTAGAAGTAGCTCAGCAGAGATGCACCAACTCTTAACTGGGAGACTGTGGAGCAGTCTGTGGACTCTGTGTAGGGTGAAATGAGGTGTTTTATGTAAATAGTTGTCTCATACGTGGCACATGGCAGAGCCTCCTTGGATCTTGCCGTCATGAACCCTCTGATAACTTCTCTACAGTGCCCTCCACACTATGAATACCATACATTGTGGGAAGTCCAGGCCTTTTCAAAGGCTTGGTTTCATTTTAACAAAATTGGAATGCCCTGCATATTTGGAATGGCCAGATCATCCTGCACTTTTGACTTCACCTGTCCAGCTGGGTACACCTCCCTGCGTGCTGCCAAGGTTTACGGTGGAATTCCCTGATGCCACTATCCTCACTGCCTGCACCTGAATCTGCTGTGGGGTCATTTCCTTATTGGACTTGTCTGGGGACCTCCTGAGGGGTGGATGGGTCAGGACTGGGTTATCTGGGGAAGGTGTTCACAGCATTCCTGTTTGCAGTCTGTGTCCCTGTTGGAAGAGATGCTCTTAGCACATCCGTTAATCCAGACGTGATTAGCAAGGGGTGTCTCTCCCAAGTAAGAGTTGGTGCATCTCTGCTGAGCTACTTCTGACTTCATCCTTTGTCAAGTCTGTTACAAAGAGAACTTTGGTTTCTCAAGGTTTAAGAATTAATGTCAAAGAGCAATTTAGTGTTCTTTTTGAGTCGCCACCCTTGCTGTGGACGATTCGTGAGTCCTTGGTGGTCAGGGCCTCAGCACAATCGGTGGGCCGTCTGTTCCCCACCCTGGTGGATACTTTCTCACCCAAAGAAATGTATTCTGTTAACATGCCTCAATTAGAATATTTTCGTAGGAGACAGAGTAATGGCTCTTGTTTTAATTTGTAATAGATGATTACTGTAGCAGGGTCAAGGTTGAGACTTGCAGTGTAGCTCATGGAAAACATTGATTAGAAACACCCAAAATATATCACCAGCTTTGTTGTTGCAGCTCCAAGGGACTAGGAATGCATATATATATATTTCTTTTGTTATTATTTATTATTTTTATTTTTGAGACAGAGTCTTGCTCTGTCACCCAGGCTGGATTGCAGTGGCATAATCTCAGCTCACTGTAACCTCTGCTTCCAGGGTTCAAGAGAATCTTGTGTCTCAGCCTCCCGAGTAGCTGGGATTACAAGTGCCTGCCACCATGCCCAGCTAATTTTTGTATTTTTAGTAGAGACAGGGGTCTCACCGTGTTGGCCAGGCTGGTCTTGAACTCCTGACCTCAAGTGATCTGCCAACCTTGGCCTCCCAAAGTGCTGGCATTGCACACATGAGCCACTGTGCCTGGCCGCCATGACCATTTTAAATGTGGCACTGAATATCTGCCCTTTTTTTTTTTTTTTTAAGAGGTGCAGATGTCACCCCTCACACCTCTATTCTGGGGCTGGCCTGGGCTGGCCAGCAGGGTTCCCAGGCTCGAGGCCATGTCTGAAGTATTGTTGGACAATGTGGATCTGTGACCCTTGGTCTTTGGGGACGTGGGGCACCACAAGACACCCACAGTCTTGCTAGGGTTTACGGCTCCGTGTGTGGCTGCTGTGAGGCAGCTTTGGGCGGGGAGGAAGGAGAGCAGAGCCCATCTGTCCTGGTGCGGAAAATGCCCAAGAAAGTAAAGAAATGGTACAAAAAAATCATCATCTGCCCTGGTGCCATTTCTGTTAAAAAAAAGAAGAGAAAAATTCACTCTGAATGTGGTTCTGTGCTTGAGGAGGATAGAAAATACCTGGAAAGATGCACAAAGTGTTCTTAAGGGGTCAGCGCCGGGAAGTGGGATGGGAGGCTTGGGAGTGTGTAGAAAGGAGGATGCGACATATTTTATTCTAGTCTATTTGGTAGAGCGAGTGAGGAAAGTGAAGTTTGAGTGATCCGAGCAGCTCGGCCTGGCCATGGGTAGATCCCAGTGTGTCCCGCCTCCCGCCTCCAGCTGCAGCTCTATTTCTCAGTCACAGATGAGACAGGTGGCCTGAGGCTGTGGGCGGAGGAGGGGCAACTTGGTGCCCCCAGCAAGTGAGTGTCCAGGCTGCTCTTGGGCCAGCGTGAGGGAAGGGGCGGAGGAGAGCTGGGAGGGTGCACAGTGCGTCCCCCTCCCCTGCCCTGGGACTGAGGTGAGCCCAGGCTGCTGTCAGGATGGAGGAAGATGCCCTCAGGACGGAGGAAGAGGCCGGTGGAGTTTGGTCAGCAGCCAGTGTGGTCTTTCCCACAGGGGATACGCAGTGCACCAACTCGCAGGAAAAAACTCTGCTTTAGTTTTTAAATTTTGCTCATTCTGTTTATCGTGCTGGTCATGGTAAGATCTGGATATTGTTGGTAGGAATCAGTGTCAATTGCATACAGTTGACTCTTGTCCAACACAAGCTTGAGCTTTGCGGGTCAACTTATAGGTTGATTTTTTCAACCAAACTCAGGGAGAAAATACAGTGTTCTGCTACGTGAAACTCATGTCGGAGGGCTGATTCTTTGTACACACAGAAAATACAGTGTTCCTGCCATGTGAAACGCTTGTCGGAGGGCCGAGTCTTTGTACACGCAGGTTCAGCAGGTCCACCTGTGCGGTTTGAATGTGCCTGGATTTGGTGTCCATGGGGTCCTGGAACCGACTTTCTGAGTCCAGCGATGTTGGCCCCGGGATCGACTCCTTGAGGACAGCGAGGCTGGCCCCGGGACCGGCTCCCTGAGGACAGCGAGGCTGTTTCTAGTAGCAGGTGGTTTATTTTGTGTTTTCCCCCTGGCTCCACACCCCGTTCTCAGAGACACGGCTGTCACAGGGGGACGAGCTGGGGCAGGGGAAGAGTGGAGGGCACCTGGTAGAAGTGGCCATGGGCTCTCTTAGGAACGATAACGATGGCACCTACCGTAGACGAAGATGTTGTTGGTCTGCACTCTTCTCGTGTTGGTCTGGGGCATGCAGTGGCTGTGGGCTGGTGTGATCCACAGCCCCGGTGTGGGGCATGCAGTGGCTTTGGGCTGGTGTGGTCCACAGCTCCGGGGTCCGTGGTCCCTGACCCTGAAATCCCATCCGGTGCTGTGTCATCTCGGGCAAACTGTCTCCTGAGGGGAAGGGAACAGGGAACAGCCCTCCCCGAATGGCCTCCCCAGCACCACCCACTCCCAGGACCTCCAGTGTTGAACCTGCTGGGGGTTCCTCTCTCCTGGGGGGACCTTGTCCCAACAAGAGGACTCCACGGGCTGCAGGAGGTGTCGAGCTATTTTCTCTCCTGGAACTGGGTTGCTGGTAGCTCCCAGATGCAGGAGGAAAGGCTCAGAAGTGCCTTCATAATAAGGAGTTGTTGACGTGAACTTTGGACGGCAAACACTGCTTACATTTCCTTTTCCGTTTTGATGCGTTAATGGTGTGTGGCAACACCGTGACACACGGGGATGCGGGTGATAGGTGACCCCCCACCGCAAGGGGGCCGTGCACCTGTTTGATAATAAGAAGGCATGCTTCTCTTACTGCAAATAAAACTTTTAATGGTTTTTCTGCCAGAAAGACCCTGTCCTTTATGCAGGATACATAGAGGATCATTTGGCAAAGGATTGGGGATTTGGGGTTAAACTAAAAACAAATTAATTTCATTTTATAGCACTCTGAACCCATTTGAGTTAATTATTCATTGAGAATTTGAATAGCACATACTGTTCTGACTTCCAATTTCCCCCTAATGAACAGCATTTGCTGTAACATGACAAAACCCTGAGTCTTAGAGTTACTGGGTAATGTGGAAAAAGTCAAAGTTGGTTCTCTGTAGTTTTGCTTTAAGGAAATGATATTATTTTGCAGCCACTTAGTTTTCTCCTTTCCAATAAGAAAAATTGCTTTCTTACTACCTGACAATTCGTGAAGGTCAAGGGGACACAGGCTGCAGTGCATTAAAAGCCACCATCAAACGTGGACGTGGACCGAGTTTTCCCCTGTTCTCTCCCACCATCAAATGTGGATGTGGACTCAGTTTCCCCCTGGTCTCGCCCATCATCAAATGTGGACGTTGACCCAGTTTCCCCGTGTTCTCGCCCATCATCAAATGTGGACGTGGATCCAGCTTCCCCCTGTTCTGGCTAACCATCAAATGTGGACTTGGACACACTTTCCCTCTGTTCTTGCCCACCATCAAATGTGGACACGGATTCAGTTTCCCTCTGTTCTTGCCCACCGTCAAATATAGATGTGGACCTAGTTACCTTCTGTTCTCACCCACCATCAAATGTGGATGTGGACCCAATTTCCTTCTGTTCTCGCCCACCATCAAATGTGGACATGGACTCAGTTTCCCTCTGTTCGTGCCTACCTTGCCACCATGGCTCATTTCACAATCACTCAGGAAAGGAAGAAACATTATTTTTAATAGGCATGAAGGCAGTTGTTTTTAACCTAAGGAGCAGGACATAATTCCAGCAATGGAAATGACCAGCTGAGTGGGTCTGTGTGAGGTTTGGAAGAAAAAAAGGATTTTACCTTCCCCCCTCTGTGTGTGCCCACCTTCCCCAGTTGAGAGTCACAGATTTAATTACTTTAATTTTGAGCTTAAAATAATTTGACAGCCTAACAAAAACTACTACAGTCCTATAAAATTCTGCTGTGTGTTTGGTTTTTCAGTTGTTTTCTGAATATGGTAAATGAATACATTATGAGTTGTTATTTTAGTAATTGCTGTAAAAATTAATGTTTGTTATAACCAAGTGTTATAAAGTTAATTTAGCACCAAAGTAAAGCTAAAGCTGCATTGATTTCCCACTGTACTTGTGCATAACAACGGCTCCATGAGGCAGGCGCTGTGACCCTGCAGTCTGGTGGGAGCAGGTGCCACCTGGCTGGTGCAGTCGCTGCCCGTCCCCTCTTGCTGCCAGGCAGCTTTGTAGTTTCCAGGCTATGCGGGAGTTGAGGCGGGTGGTCAGTAAGTGACGGTGGGGAGTTGGGTGGTGCAGGTTGGCGTGGGGTGGAAGGAGGCGTGGAGAGCCTGGGGAAGGCTGGACAGCAGTTCCGGTACCTGCACAGGGGGGCAGGGTGAGGCGGCACCGGGCAGTGAGTAGCTCCTGGAAACAGCCCTTGAGGTTTTTATAGACGAGTCTGTCTTCAGCTCTGCACCCCTTTCCTGCTGAGTCCGGGTGGAGGGTGGAGGCGTCGAGCGCTTGTTTCTCCAGGTGAGGGCCCATCAGACACAGCTAGTGTTTCCTGGAGTCCCCTCACCTGGGGACGTGCCCCTGCTCTTTTCAGAACAAAACAAATCTTAGTTAAACTTGACACATCACCTTTCCAGAAGGTGTTGAAGTCTGTATGCCTGTTAAGTCACCTAACTTTAAAGAGTAATGATACAATATGCTTCTTTTTAGGGGAGAAAACCTAGCTGATTTAAAAGATAAAATCAGAGGTTGGGGTCGCAGGATTTTGGAGGAGACTTGGTTTATGTCCTAGTGGGCAGCAGTGTTTCCTCAACTATTGTGTTTGCTCTATTATTACATTACAGAGGTGACACTTCAAACATAGGGAAATGGAAGGCAAAACAGCCCCCCCATTCAGAGATAAACGTTATCAACATATTCATGCCCTTCCTTCTGCTGTTTTTACTGTTCACTTTTAATTTTAAGACCACGTTCGTAGGATGGATATATAATTGTTTATGATGACTTTAAAAGCACCTTTCTTGCTAAAAAGAGTATTTTTTCAGTCTGGAAAATTTAGACAACATGTTTTGTTTAAAAATTAATTATAATACCACCATGAAGTCATCAATATTTTTATACATTTTCTTGGTCTCTTTATGGACTTAATATATACAATTTAACAAATTTGAAATAACGTAATTTTATGTATAAAATGTTTCTTGGCATTAGAGATGGAGCAGAGAGGAGGCACAAGGCTTCCCGTTGACTGAGGTCCTCCCAGGGTGTGACCAGCGGCCTCCCAAGTTTAGAGTCTGCACGGAGTAAGATTTCTAAATCGCCTTACACCACACCCCCTGCAGCCATGAGCCCCTTTGATAAAGGGGTGTACCCTGATAGATTTTTCGAGACAACAGTTTGCTGGATCTGAGGCTGTTTCAGCTGCTTCTGAAGACGGCAGCTCTGGGACGTTTTTGCCAGATCTCCCTCAAGACCCCACAGATGCCACACCCTCGTCTTTTGGAATCCAGTGTTAGAGAGAAGCCTGAAGCCAGTTTGATTTTTGCTTCGTGGTAGGAAACTGACGTTTTCAGGCTTTTCCCCTTTATTTCCATAATGAAGATGATGTCCCACCTCATCCAGAGGTGTCTTTGTTATCTTGTGGGGAATGTCCAGCCCTTATATGCCTCTTCGGGTCCTCAGTCCCTTTCTCAACTTCCTCGCAATCCTCCCCATATCATCCATCTTCACTGTAATTCTGTTATTTTTTTCATTTTTGTGCTCACTTTCCCATGCGACTTTTGTTCTTGTTTCACGTGCCAAACTTTATGTCTGAGGCTCGGGGGCCGTGTTTTATCCTGTCTGCCTCTGCATACACTTTTGAGAAGTGGGCGTGGAGGTTGCCCCCAGGTGCTGTTTCAGCTGGACCTGCCCAGACTCTCTGAAGTGGGGGCGTCGGGCAGCGCCCATGTGGCTCTGTGGTGGGCCGTGTTGCTGAACCGTACGTCTGATGTTTGGGGACCGTGTTTCATTCTGTCTGCCTCTGCATGTACTTTTGAGAAGTGTGGGCGGGGGTTGCCCCCTGGGTGTTTCAGCTGCACCTGCCCAGACTCCCTGAAGTGGGAATGTCGGGCAGCACCCGTGTGGCTCTACGGTGGGCTCTGGTGCTGACAGAGCAAGAAGCCACACTCCCCGGACGCGCTCGCAGCTGTGGGCAGGTCTGGGATTGGGACAGGATCATTTCCTTCTCTAAAATACATCTCAACTGTTATCCAGAGGGTTGGCTGTAGGCTTTCAACAGCTTCACTCTTCTTAGTGACCAGGAGACAATTCACTAAACAGAGTTGTGGTCAGGGTTTAATCAGGAATTTCTGCGAGAGGCTGGCGGGACAGCTCCCTCTGCAAGCCTCCTGCAGCCTCCCCGTCCCCACTCTTGGGCCCAGCCACCTGCGTTGGTCTGTGGAGGCTGCACATTCTCTGTTCTCCTGAGGGGCTCCTGGACTTCGGGACAGCCTTGGTAAGCTGATGTGTAACTCCCAGTCTCTTCTCTCTTTAAGTAAGTACGTTCATGGAATCCTGATCTTCTAAATTGTTTCATCTTTTTAAAACAGCCACAGCTTCCTAAGCCACCTTGTGTCTGAGTGTGAATCACTTATTTTTCACTGCAGAATGAAGAGAACTGAATCGTAGTATTTAGAGGGTGATGAAAAGACAGAGGTTAGGGTATTCCATTTTCTCACCTTTTCCTTACACTATTTCCTTAAATGCACCCCTCGTACGTCTGTGAAGTTCTTCCCAATTCTGTAACGTCGCCCCATCCTCAAGTGGAACATTTGTGAACAGTAACAAGTATTGATGTGTACACCTCTGCAATCCAGCTGGAATTAATGCTTCTTATTTATCAATAGATGGTCATCGGATGGCCTGAGGGATTCCCTGTGCATTGTTCCTACGCCAACGTGCCTGCTTGTGAGTGACATGCACATGGCGAGGGCTAGGGAATCTCAGTCTCTGTGATTCGAGTAGTGACATCGTTTACGCAAGGCAGGTGGACGACTGTTTGAGCTTGGCATGCTCCTGGGTGGCACAGCACAGCTGACATGGCGTGGGGCAAGGGCTTGTTTCACGAGCTTCTGTGTTTTTGTTGTTGTTGTTGTTTTTGTTATTTTTTTTTTGACATGGAATCTCTCTGTGTCGCCCAGGCTGGAATGCAGTGGTGCGATCCAGGCTCACTGAAAGCTCCGCCTCCCGGGTTCACACCATTCTCCTGCCTCAGCCTCCCGAGTAGCTGGGACTACAGGTGCCTGCACCACGCCCTGCTAATTTTTTTGTATTTTTGGTAGAGACGGGGTTTCACAGTGTTAACCGGGATGGTCTCGATCTCCTGACATTGTGATCCACCCGCCTTGGCCTCCCGAAGTGCTGGGATTGCAGGCGTGAGCCACCGTGCCTGGCCTGTTTTTGGTTTTTTTTTTGAGACAGAGTCTTGCTCTGTCATCCAGATTGGAGTGCAGTGGCACGATCTTGGCTCACTGCAACCTCCACTCACTGCAACCTCTGCCTTCCAGTTCGAGCAATTCTCTTGTCTCAGCCCCCCAAGTAGCTGGGATTACAGGCGTATGCCACCATGCTTGGCTGATTTTTGTATTTTTAGTAGAGACAGGATTTTGCCATGTTGGTCGGCTTGTCTTAACCTGTTGGTCCCAGGTAATCCGCCCTCCTTGGCCTCCCAGAGTGCTGAGATTACAGGCATGGGCCACTGCACCCGGCCCTGTGTTTGACTCTTAAGTCTTCTTTTTCTTTTTAATATTTCTGTTTCTGGAGGGCCACTCAGTGGATATGGAGGAAGAGTTCACAGATGTCCGTATTACATTTGTTTCTTAAATTAGCCTCCCTTGAACACCGCTATAGGGTACAGACGCATGAAGGGCTGAAAGGGTGGTTGCGTCCCAGTAAGTGTGAGCGTGGAGCTGGTCTGTGAGACGCCGGTGCGGGTGAAGGCACCCGTGTGAGATGAGAGACGGGGGTGTGCAGAGCCCTGACCGTGGCACACACCCTTCAGCTTTGATGTTTCAGGCCATTGCTCTGGTCATCAGTGAGCAGAAGGTCTAACAGCAGTGATATTTATCACTAGCTGTGTTGGTCAATGTGTTAGGAGGGTGAACCTGTTTGATTTAAGTTGCTTGACTGGTTTGCATTTAAATAGACACCTGGTGACCTGGTGCCTGGACACTTGCTCTGTGACCTACCCCACGTGGCTTCTCCCTCTGCTATGCATTAGATGAGATGGGCGTGTTTAGGGTGGTGTGGCCCTCGACTGGAATGCATTAGAAGTGCAAACCCTGCCTCACCCCAGACCTGCCCCACCCCAGTGTGACTTTTGGAGGTGGAAGCCCAGCATCCTTCACCTGCCCTCCAGTTGGGCCTGAGGATGCTGAGGTTTCAGAGCAGTGCTTTGCTGGCACACCAGCAAGTCCTGCTTAAAGAGACTAGGATCTGAAATGGCAGGTTACCAAATTGTATAGCAGAAAAATAGAAATGTTTCCTTAGAATGGGTGTAGGAAGAAAAATGATTTCCTTCACCGTATCTGGAGAAGATTTCAAATTAGCAGGCACTATTTTTAATTATTAGTGGTCTCTTGTATTTCTTATCTTTTTTTTTTTTTTTTTTTTTTTTTTTTTTTTTTTGATACAGGGTCTCACCCTGTTGCCCAGGCTGGAGTGCAGTGGTGCAATCTTGGCTCCCTGCAACCTCCGCCTCCTGGACTCAGGTGATCCTCTCACCTCAGGCCCCTGAGTATCTATCTGGGAATACAGGCACGATACCACACCTGGCTAATTTTTGTATTTTTTTTTTTTTTGTAGAGACGGGGTCTTGCTATGTTGCCCAGGCGGTTCTCAAATTCAAGCATTTGTCCTGTCTCAGTCTTCCAAAATGCTTCTGTGCCCCTGTCCCAACAAGGAAGAACAAGAGATGTGAGCCACACTCCTGGCCTCCTGTCTTTCCTTGTTGGAGCCGGAATGGAGAAGCACTTGCTGCAGCTGACTTGAGTATATCCCGTTTTGCTTTGTTTTCCTCACGGGTAACCTGGCAGTGCTGTGCACCAGTGCTGCTGGCCAGCTGTTTTTTCGATGGACTGGCAGAAAATGAAACTGAGACCCGGGTTCCTTTCTCCCTGGGTACTGACCAGGTGGGAGAGGAGGGACGTTATCTGAGTATCATCTTCATGAGGGCTGGTGGGGAAACGTCAACTTGAAGGTGCCTGGGATCTAAGGCATGAAACCCAGCAGTGCAGCGGAATATAGGGGATGTAGACTTGGGACCAGAGACGTGTGGGCCGGTGCCCTCGTTCCTGGTGGGTTTTGAGTGCAGGAAAAGGTTAGTGAACCAGCCGAGGTCACGGAGCAACCTGCCAAGACCTGCCTGGATGTATGGCTAGCTGCCATGCTGGCCCCACAACTGCCCATTTGGGGATTCCTTGCAGTTGCAGACCCACCTAGGAGTTCAGAGAGCATCCCAACCATGACCTCAAAGAACGAGGTGTTGCCTTGAGATCCTCCAAGGTGAGGGTAGGATTTTTTTTTTTCAATTAGCAATAATTTGTTGTGAATGATCTTGGACCTATTTTCCACTTCTTTGTATAGGAAGAGAGAATAAAAAGTCTCAATGTGCCAGATGCAACATCAATGGATAATGCTGCGATTTGGTTTCCTCCCGTGGTCCAAAACGCGTTCTAGAGATGCCGCTGCTTTGTGTGTACTTGAGACAAGGGTCTAAATGTATTAGGGCCTTGATATAATCTGTAAGGCAGGCACAACATGCCTATTTCAAAGAGGCACTAGACAAGAAAGCGTGCTCTACTCAGTACAATGAGAATGCTTCATTGTCATAAGCAAAGTAAAATGTCTCCAAGACGAGCTTGCCATGCATTTAATGACCTTGGATACGAGCTTCCTAAACCTGCCAGAAAGTGCTTCCAGCATAGCTTCATGCAGTGGTTTCATGCAGTGGCTTCAGTGGAGAATGTGCATATGCGGCTTATACTGAGAGCTGGGCAACACCCTCCTGACCTGACGGGTGCCCATGTGTGAACCGTGAGCCGGGCATCCTGACTTGACGGGTCCCCATATGTGGACCGTGAGCCGGGCAGCACCCTCCTGACCTGACGGGTCCCCTTGTGCCCATTGTGGGACCTCCGTCACTCAAGCAAGTGACACGCGTCAAACTGAATGCAGGGAGGAGGGTCCAGGATTGCGTGCGGGCTCCGTGTCTCGTCCTTCTGAGGCCTTCTGGGAAGCCAGGAGGGCAGTGGGGACTTCTGTGTGTTTCCTCCTGGTGGCTGTGAATTTGTAGCAATGGCTTTTTGCCAAAGGGCCCGGAGGCGGAATCAGAGCCTGTCTTGGAAAGGATGACACCTTCACGGGCAGCTTTTTCCGCCACTCCAGTGCTCCTGTGATTTTCAACATGTGCACCCTGCAGACTTCAGCCTGCTAGTGTCTTGGGGGAATAGATACCAGGATTGCTCCAATGCCTGCAAACCTCAAACAGGAATTTCTCTGCATGAAGTTGGTCACCAAAATGGGAGGTAAGGGGAGAGGGGAAGGAACTTCTTGGCCTCGTCAGCCCTTTTCTTGAAACTCACAGTCAAACTTTGTCAAATTCTAGGTGATGGTGCTTCAGGCGATGCACTTGTGTATGTTATGTCTTGTTTTCTGACTATGGTGCTTCGAGAATTTAAATATTAAGGTGAAATTGCCATGCACAGTTGAATTGGCACCATAATTAGACTCTCTGTAAAGCCTTTTGGTTTCCTGTTAGAGTGACTTACCATTTTTTGAGTTAAGTGAAGCAAACTCACTCTGCTTTCAGCACGAAGGAACCACTGTATAGTTAGGACATCCAATTTAATAGAATTACCCTAAATAAAGTGTGCTCTTTTCATAAATTTTAAAAATTCATTTATTCATCAAACACATATTGAGTACTTATTATCCTGGTTGCTAGTCACTGTTCATATATATTTTTAAGGAATTACTTCCACCTAGCTCTGAAATAACATTGCATTTAGAATTTAGCACAGAGGTGATTAAGCATGAACTTTTCTCAGCAGTCTTGTTTTCATTTTTACTTGAGAACATGTTCTCAGACTCGGTGCCCAGCTGACATTACCGTGCGTTGCCCGAGGCACACACCTGCCCGGTGATGTGTCTCTGGGGCTTTAGAGCAGGAAGGAAGGGCTGCCAGGTGTCTGGCCCTTCCATGTTTCCCTGGGGTAGGAATTAGGCCTTGGGCAGGAGTCTTGGCTTGTCTTACTGGATTAGCTGGTGTCATTTAGTCAGCTCTGCCTTGGTGTTAAGCTCTGGACTGACACTGACCTCTGAGTGGCAGAGGAGAGGACGGCGATTTAGAATCAGTCGTGCAGACCGGGGCACCCAGCGGGTCTCCGATAAAAAGTGGTGGCAATTGATCACTTCCCTTTTTGGGAGACCTGTGTGGATTGACTCAGACCTCTTTCTTTTGATTTTATCTTGAGACTTTGTAGAAGCAAAAATGCCTTTAAAAAAATTAAATGATGGGCTTTTGTAATGTTTGTATCTCCCCAAGATTCACAAGTTGGAATCCTCACCCGCGAGGAGATAGTGCTAGGAGGGGGAGCTTTGGGCGGTGAGGATGTTGTAAGGGTCTCATAAATGGGATTTGTGCCCTCAAAAAAGGGACTACAGAGAGCTCCCTCGCTCCTTCCACGGTGTGCGGACCCAGTGAGAAGGCGCCGTCTATGAACCAGGAAGCCCTCACCAGGCAAACCTGTCAGGCCTTGACTATGGACTTCCCAGCCTGAGACTGAGACTGAGAGCTGTGAGAAATGAACTTGTGTCGTTCGCCAGCCCCTGCTCAGCCTGTGGTGTGTTGTTAGAGCGGCCTGGGTGAACGAAGGCAGGTCGTGAATTTTCTGTCGTACTTTCTGGCTTCAGATACTTGCTAGGGAGATGTCACCATCTTACCCAGGTGGGACTGTCTGGAATCAGACGTTCCGTTATGATTTGACCTTGTTCTTGCCCCACGCCTGTGCCGTTCACACCTCCAGGTGTCTCGGCTGCCCGCGGCCCCTCCAGACGTTTCTGATTCGGGATGTGGTACTGGTCGCGGCCACGCCATCAGTGACCAGGAGTAGGAGCTCGCACCCCTCGTGAACCAGCAGCCTCACTCGGAAGCTGCTGAGAAGCGTTTGACAGAAGGTGATCGTGCCTCGAGACTGAAACTTCCTGTTTACAGGGAATGGAGATGCATAGTAGGGAATTTAATGATGGCCCTAGAAACAGATGCCTCTGGGGTAGGGGATATTCTGCAGGACAATGCCCCCGGACTCTCGAAAATTGAAGATCACACATAAAAGGGGTGCTAGGCTGTCCCTGAGGAAGACGGGGAAGGAGAATCACTCGGCGCAGTGTGTGGCTCAGATAGAAAAGACGTTTTCGGGACGATTGTGCTACCTGAACATAACCTGGACAACGATGCTCGGAAATAATTCTTGTCTGCCGATGATGGTACTGCGGCTGCAGAGGGGCCCTTATTCCTAGGGAATGTGTACCCGAGGACTCGGTGAGGCAGCAGGAGCCTCTCACCTTCAAGTGGCTCTAGAGGAGAAACAAATCTGTCTCTCTGTCTGATCTACAGAGATAGTGAGAAAGCAAATCTAATGAAATGCTAGCAGTTGTTGGAGCTCCACGTGGAGAAAACTTGACCACTCGTTGTACTGTTCTTCCACTTTTTAAATATGTTTGAACATTTTCATAATGAAAATGTGAGAAAGTAAAAATAAATCTGGAAATTAGAACGGAAGTGAGCCCAGCCAAGCGCTCTTGGGTTCAGCTGGGAAGAGCCAATGGTCCGTTGGTGTTCTCTCGACTCGTCGTGGGGATTTCCTCCTCCTGGGTTCACCACCTAGTTTTCCTTGTGATAGTTATTTTATACATAGCTATGAGCATAGGTGATGCTGAAAACACACGTTTAGTGTGGTTTGTCATTAAGAATTTGGAGAACTGGCTAAAGAAACCACTTGTACAGAGTTGAGATGAGCACTGCCTGCCTCGGCGTCTGTGGTAACAGCTTCATTTGGGTGCAGAGCTTGGCAGAGGTTTGAGTGACTCTGTCTCGATGGTCCTCTGTCAGAGGACAAGGTTAAGCGTCACCACCAAGGGCCCTGTTGAGCCTCTGGGCCGGAAGTAACCTCCCCCGGGCTGGTGAGGCAGCCTCGGGGGGCTTTCCTGACAAAGCCCTTCACTGAGCTGCAGTTTGGCCACCTCTGCCCTCGCCTCCCTGACTGCAGGGCCTCGAGGTCTCACCACCTGCAGCCTGAGCGCCCAGTGCCCAGGGGCAATTTCCCGCCTTCTCTGGGGGCTCAGGATGCCAGCTCCCGGGGCAGTGTCCCCAGCTGGGCCCCTCCTCCTGGGCTGGGGGTAAGGCTGGGCACGGCCTCCTGCTATGTCCCACTGGCCACTTCACGACAGCTGCAGCCCACACTGGGTGGCCGCTCCTGCTTCTGTTGGATGAGGAGATGCAGGCCTTCACCGAGGCTTCCCGGCCTCGCCCCTGCTGGCCCCAAGGCTGTGCCGCTCCCCCCAGCCCAGCCCCTGGTCTCTGTGCAGTGTCTGTCCAGGATGTCTGTCCATCCGTCCTTGACATTCTATCCAGACGCGGCCACTGTCATCCTAGTCTGTGAGGGGTGAGCAGAGCCCAGGTGCGGTCGATGTGGAGACGCTGATGGACTTCAGTGTGCAGGGAAGTGAGTTCCTTCATATCTACAGCCTCTGCACAGACAGCTGGGAGCTCACCCCATTCACTGGTGGATGTGCCTTGTTTTTTAGCCCAATCGCCTACATTAAGTCAGACAAGTCACAGTTCCCTGCTTTTCCGGCTTTCGTGACCGTCCGCCTCCCTCCTCTGCCTGGGGCTGAATGGTGGGGTCTGTCGTGGGTTCGTGGGAGCCTCTGTTCTCGTGAGGCCACCAGGGACTCTTATCCAGGCTGATTCCACAGGAGGAGTTTGGGGTGAGATCCTGAGCGAGAGTTGGGAAGACTGACATCTGCGTAAACCTTGCTTGTTCGTGGTTATTCCTCTCAGTCTTCTTAAATTCTGAAAAATTGGGGCCAGTTTGAAATAAGGATTTAGGTATGGATCGGTGAGGAAAGAACGTTGATCTGATTGAGTTTACGTTGTGTGTGATAATTTTATGCTACCTTCGGGAAGAACTGAAGATGTTGACAGTGTCGTGAGAATCCATCCTTCCTTCCTTTCTTTCTTTCTTTCTTTCTTTCTTTCTTTCTTTCTTTCTTTCTTTCTTTCTTTCTTTCTTTCTTTTCTTTCTTTCTTTCTTTTCTTTCTTTCTTTCTTTCTTTCTTTCTTTCTTTCTTTCTTTCTTTCTTTCTTTCTTTCTTTCTTTTCTTTTCTCTTTTCTCTTCTCTTCTCCCTTCCTTCCTTCCTTCCTTCCTTCCTTCCTTCCTTCCTTCCTTCCTTCCTTCCTTCCTTCCTTCCTTCCTCCCTCCCTCCCTCCCTCTCTTTCTTTCTTTCTTTTCTTTTTTTTTTTTTTTTTTTTTTGATGGAGTCTCACTCTTGTTGCCCAGGCTGGAGTGCAATGGTGCAATCTCAGCTCACTGCAATCTCTGCCTCCTGGGTTCAAACAATTCTCCTGCCTCAGTCCCCCAGTAGCTGAGATTATAGGTGCTCACCACTATGCCCAGCTACTTTTTTGTGTTTTTGGTAGAGATGGGGTTTCGCTTTTAAGGAGATTGTTCATTAAGTATTAATTGGTGGCCTGCCGTTGAACTAATGTTAGTGTAGTATTGACATCATCAGCTACAGCAGAAACTTACTTGGCACCCCTGGAAAAGAGGGCAGGGAAGCATAGTGCCCTGAAACCACCTCATTCTCCAGTGCTACTTCCAACTCTGAGCTGATGGTCATTATGAGTGGATCTGCCCTGGACAAGTAGTTTAGTGCAGCTGCCTTGGACAGGCAGGTTAAAAGTAACAAACCGCCACAAAACTCAGCTAATAAAATCTGAGGAGAGACATGGGGCGCCAGGAAGGGGTGAGGCCTGTCTCCCTGTGTGCCATCTGTGTGGAGCCTCAGTACCTAGGGGACAGCGTTTACGCAGAGCCCCAGGTTTTTATTAGCGTTTCCCTGAATAAAATGTCACTTGTGAGCTGCGGACTGGGAAGCTTTTTCTGATGATTAGGTTTTGTAATGTGGGATCATCAGTAGGCAAGGTGAACCTGAGGGCTGTAGGATCTGGAGACTGTCCAGGGCGGCTTTCTGGGGATGACAGGCTTGTCCTGTCAGCAGTCAAGACACCAAAGAGAGTCTTTCTGAGAATAAAAGACAGAAGCTTTTAAGGAAAAAAGCAGTTTCTCTCTCTGTTTGGGAGTTGAGTGCATTTTCCTACATTTATTCGAAGATGTTCCTTGGTTCCCACCATGTGCTATTGCCCCACTATGGGGTAGGGTCACCCCACCGCGTACCTAACCCGGGAAAACTCCTCTGCAGTGATTTCAGAGGCTGTGTGCATTTCTCTTGCCTCAATGGGTGGAGTGAGTTTTTCTTCCTACTGTTTTTAGTCAGTTTTCTTAATCTAGCGTACCTTGCGTAGAGAGCAGTCCACCTGTAACCAGTTTGTTCCTGGAGGTGCTGCAGTGACCTTGGTTACGCGTGGGCCCCGTGGCTCAGGATGGGCCGAGGAAGGAGTGTGTGTGTGAGCAGTGGGCACTGGCCAGAGGCAGGGGAGGTGTGGCCACTTGTGGCTTAAACCCCCCGATGCACTCTACTGCACCGCTGGGACGTGAACACTCTCGCCCTGAACGTTTTCTCTGAATCCTCAGTGCCCAGGCTCTTGGGTACACAGGCGGCCCCGGGGTTTATTTGAAAAAGGTGTCATGAACAGTGAAGTAACCCACGTGCCTAAGCTTTGATTGACATGAAGGAATGTAGAGGCTGCTGAAATCCTGGTCATTTTAGAACAAAGTATTTTATTAACAGTTTTCTAAAAGAAAGAAATCGTTAAAAAATTGATCCCTGTTGAGGTAGAAGGATCTCGTCCTCATGCTTCTCAGTTCTTTCCAGAATCAGCTTCCAGTTCAGCTGCACAACAGGTTCTGCTGGTGGCTGGAGCAGCCCAGGCAGGTGCCGTTGGGTCTGAGTTCACACTGGTGCCCGTGTGGTCTCCAGTTATGGTGTGGGCTGTGGGGTCTGAGTTCACAGCATTGCCCATGTGGTCTCCAGTTACGATGCTGGCCGTGGAGTCTGAGTTCACACTAGTGCCTGCGTTTAGAACGTGAGTTTGACGTTACTGTGGTAAGGGGTATCCTACACGTCATAATTCCTAGTCAATATCGGGTATTTAGTTAAAATAGAGTCAAGTATAGAGAGGCATTGGCCCCTCTGGCGAAAGGGCAAGGCACGGTGCTTTAGGTCCAGGTCCCCAATATCAAGTATGAAAATAAAACGTTGTCAACTCCAATTGCAGCCCTGTCCTCAGCGGGTCATTGTTTATGCTAACAGTTATAAACAGCGTGAACTTGCTGTCCTGAGAGGCAACACACCCTCCATTCTCTCTGCAGTGTAGCTGCCTTGGTGGATGGAACATGCCCCTCCTCCCTCCCTCCACCCTCCTCTCTCCTTCTCTCCCTCCTCCTCTCTCCCTCCCTCCGCCCTCTCCTCTCCCTCCCTCCCCCCTCTCCTCTCCCTCTCTCCTCTCCTCTCCCTCCCTCCTGCCTCCTCTCTCCCTCCCTGGCCCTCCTCTCTCCGTCTCTCCCCCCTCCTCTCTCCCTCCTTCCCCCCTCCTTCTTCCTGTTTTCTCTCACCATTCTCCCTCCACCTTCTCTCCTGGAGGAGGGGCAGAAGAGAGGAGACCTCTGGAATCTTGTGCTTCATCCAAGCAGCTTGGGGGCAGCATCAACAGCTGCAATTTGGCTGCCCCAGCAGGTGCCTCAGGGCAGCCTTTCTAATGGGAGTCCTGGAATCATGTCTTTCCTTAATGTGCCCTAAAGGCTGGAGAACATGAAGTGAAACAATGCTCCATGCTCAGTCCTGTGATTTTGTGTATTTATTGGACTTACTTTGAAATTAAACTAAATGATACTCAAAGTACAGCATGAGAAAAACGAAAAAACAGGCTATGGTGTTTGAAAAACAAACGAAACCGTTTGGTTTGTTGGTTTGTTCTTAGACCTTCACAGGCTCCTAGGTCACACGTTTCAGTTTCTCAGCGAGTGACATTCTCTGCGGAAGCCGTGTCAGCCTCTTGTTTGATGATGTCAGCCACAGCAGAAAGAAGCACTCCATAGGCCCTGTGCTCAGCACCTTGGCGTGAGCTCTTGCAATCTTCTGTTCATCCTCATCACAGCTCTGTGCAGTGGGCGTCCTCCTGATCCCGGTGGGAGGATGGAGGATGGAGGCGGAACGGTGAGTGACAGCAGGATCACATGAGGGGTCTCTCCCGAGGTAGAGAGGGGAACCGGCCCAGAATCTCAGTGCCCATTACGTCCTTCGTACTCCTCCTCTGCCTCTCTGTGACTGACTCAGGCTGCAGGGACAGACGTATGTGCAGAGTGTGTGTGCACCCCTGGGGGTGTGTGCTCATATTGGCAGGGAGGGATGTGAGTGTGTACAGAGCGTGTGTGCACAGCTGGGGATGTGTGCTGGCATTGGCAGGGACAGATGTGTACAGAGTGTGTGTGCACACCTCGGGGGTGTGTGCTGTTGGCATGGACAGACGTGAGCGTGTACAGAGCAAGTGTACACACCTGGGGGTGTGTGCTGGTGTTAGCATAGACAGACATTAGCTTGTACAGGGCATGTGTACACACATGGGGGTGTGTGCTTATGTTGTTTTGTAAGCAGCAAATACGTGGCCCGATGCTTCTGGCGGCCCTGCGCCCGTGCTGAGTCCGTCAGTGGCTCTCGGGTTGGGGTCTCCATCTCCCCAGACAGCACTAGAGTGTCTTGAGGTTTCAGATTCTTCCTCTCCGGTTACTTGGGCCTCCTCAGACCAAACATCAGAACCAGCCAACTGCAAACTACAAGAACATTCAAATGCATCTTCAGTAGAGAAAACAAAAGCAATTGGAATAATTTTCCAACATGACCCCGTGGTTAAGCCGTTAGATACTCCAGCTAACAGATTGAGTCACTTTAAAATTCACACCAATTAAAATGGTTGTGAGAGTTACAGAGCTTTACCGCTAAACCTTGAAATTATTGAAGAGTTCTGCTCCACTTGCTTACAAACTGGGGTTGGGGATAACTTTCAGTCCAAAGTAGTAACCTTCTAAATCCAGCTTAGATGCGAGGCTCCCACTCACACAGGAAGAGAGAGAGACCCTTGATTATTCTCCTGTTTCAGATACTTTGTCACTTTTTTTGTATCCTGATCATCACTTCTGCTTTTCCAATTCAAACTAAAGGGAGTTTAGTTCTGTTTTGGAGAAGCTGTGGTTAGTGGTTTCTTTTCATGGTTTGCTTAATCTCTTAAGTCTGGCACTTACATTTACCCAAATGGACTTTTCTTTAGTAAGATGGTGCCATAGCCCAGGGCTTCTCCCTCCATATCTGCTCCCCAGGAGGCCCCCTAGGAATGGGCGCTAGAGATCCAGCCCCTCTCCGTGTGCCATTTTCTTTGAGTCCAATGTGGGTTTGGCTCAGAGAAGAAAAGAGGCCTCCGGGTTAGGTGCCTCTGACTGCTTGCTTGTGAAATGTTTAATGGTAAGGCGACTTCCAAACTGATTTTACACATTAATAGTTGTAGCTTAAAGTATCATTGCAGTCATAAGAACAAGAAACACTCCCATAAAGTAGATAGGCAGAAAAAAGCCATAAAAGTTTAATAAAGTGCAAATAAAATGGTGTTGTAAGAATGTACAGTGGGAAATGTTCTCAGTCCAGCCAGATCGGCTGTGGCGTCCTCCTGTAAATACATTCAGCCACGTGTGGCCCTGATCGCAATCAGTACTGTGAATTGTGATCCAGAATGTTCTTGGGGGCCGATACCTGGACTGTGCCAGCAGCTGAGTCTGATTGGATGTCACGGCGGTGATGTGGTAGGCGTGGCCAGCTGGGCCGAGGGGTGGCCACCTGTGCATTAGCCACGTGCAGCCGTTATTCTTGTGATGGAGTTGCACGGGGCGTGGCCTGTCCACCTGGGCTACTTATAGTACCGGGAACCCAACCTCTGGTGGGTGCCTCCCGACATGGGAGCTGTCTTTTTTATCCAGGGCCCTCTGGCGCTGCAGACCCTGAGTGCACGGGGAGGCAAAGGAGGGCTCTGCTGGGCCATGGAGGTCCCCGAGCAGGTGGTCACTCATTGCTTGTGGAGTGGTCCATGGCCTGTGAGTTTATTCCCGGGGTCTGTGTGAGCGAGGTTAACCAGTTCACAGCTGGGCACTTACCCCTTACACACGTGATACTAGTTAAAGTGGAATCTATATTAGCTCGCACGGGAGCGTGTGAGGAGCTGGGAGGGTGGTGAGGCTTGGCCCTAGCACTGGAGCCCGGGCTCCTGACGTTCTGCGTCTTCCTGTTGAGGGGCCATCAGGGCCGCTGTGGGTCCTGAAGACAGTAGGTGCCATATGGACCAGGGAATGTGGAAGCCTCTAGAGGCTGCGGGAGGCAAGGAGACAGTCGCTTCCCCAGAGCCAACCCTGCCGACACCTCGACGTTAGCTGGTGGGACCTGTTTTGGACTCCAGCTTTCAGAAATGGGAGAAAATAAGTCAGTGTTTAGGACGCTAAATTTGGGGTGATTTAGTGGAGAAATAGAAAACCAGCCCACGAAGGTGCACGCATTGAAATGTGCTGTGTCCAGGTGTTCACAGTGGCGTGAGGGGGATGGCGTCAGGTTTCTGGGAACTGTGCAGTTTTACTGAAGGAAGGGGGCTCGCCACGCCTTTCCTCATGTAACTGAAGGTATGTATGCCTGCCACACTGCCCAGGAGACAGGAACTAGAATTCTGACTTGATTTCTTATGGGAACCAAGGTCAGAACACGGTGAGGGCTGAAACGAGCTTCCTACAGCCTGAACTGGGCAGAGGAATCGCAAGTAGTTTGTGTTCTTCTACACAGACCTGTCCTTTCAGGTTTTGTTAAGTTCTGGAAAAAGAAGCCAGGCACACCTCGGCGACGGACAGTGTTTCTGGAGGTGGTGTGGCTTCAGCCTGAATGTGGCCGTGTGGCTGGGAGGCTCAGAAACTGCCCTCCAAGAGCACTCATCTGTTCCTTATTGCACTAATACCTCATTTACAGAAATCCACAGAAATTACAGAGCAGTGCGGGAGGCCTCTGGTCTGGATGGGTTTGTGTGGACCGAGGTCACGGGGTGTTGTCCCAAGTGCTTCTCCTGATCTGGCAGAGGCTCTGTTCCCAAATGATTATGCCACAGTTTCAGAGCCTGTATCTGAGTGATAGTCTTTTAACTTTGGTGCATAAAAGCAAACAAAGTATGTCTTGAGAGTCTAAAAATCCGTTTAGTAGCATGGCTGTAAACTCATACATGGGGCATTGGGATGGAGTGAAAACCACCGTCACCTGGCGTGGACGCTGCGTGGTATTTTGTGTGGTGGCCTGCTCGTGCCTTGAGCTCCATCTGCAGTGTGAACAACAGCTGTGCATTTGAGAAATGTGGGCAGGTCAGCTTGCTCCTCCAGGGGCCTGCAGGCGTCCGGGCGAGGGGCCTGGGATGAGGCCACGTCAGTGGGAAGGAGCTTGGTTGTGTCAGCAGATACGTCTGCCTTTACAGGCCCGCAAGCCCGCCAGAACCCAGTTTTCCTTTGGTCATCTAATGCCAGAAAAAACCCATTTCTTAGAGATTCTTGTAAGTTATGTTAATGAACCATTTGACGATACATAAGATGTTATAAATGCATGAGGCTTTATAACTTGGCAGATGTATAACTCGCATGTTATGATTGAATCAAACTGTTGAAGATACTGGTTTCACTTGAAGATTTTTAGCATTTTATGCGCAAATCAAATGCCAGTAGCATTTTGAAGGAGTATTTTGGAATCGTAAATACAGTGGGACAGTGCTGGGTCTCTGCGATGCTGGTGAGGTGTACGTGACCTCAAGCTCTTGGAGCTTACAAATAAGATTCCTAAATTGTCACACCTGCAGTGCTGGAAGTCAAAGTGGATTTCTGTAAAGGAGGTATCAGTGCAATAAGGAACAGATGAGTGCCCTTGGAGGGCAGTTTCTGAGCCTCCCAGACACCCCAGGAGGAAGCGGGAGAGGGAGGCAGTTACCCACCAGAACCTGGATGGTGGAGCTGGGTTTGCTGGTGGCCCTGCGTGGCAGGTAATTACGTGCAATAAGGAACAGGTGAGCGCCCTTGAGTGCGGTTTCTCGCTCTGCTTCGGAACTGCAAGTGGAAGACGCCCCAAAGTGGGGGTGGGGGGTGTGGTCGTTCATCCAATGGGGCCGGATTTGCTGTTGGCCGCTGTGCGGCAGGTCACTGCGGGGAGCGATGGGAGGTGAGTGGAGTTGGAATAGAGGATGCACCCTCCACAGCTACTGCTGGGAGTTGGCTCTGGTAGCAGAGGGGGCATAGAGGGATTCCCATGAGGGGCAACACGGCCGGGGTCCCACGTGTGCTGGACGCTGAGGTGTGGCTATATGTGATCTCAGTCTCCACAGCCATTCTGGGAAGTGGGTTCAGTCACCTTCCTTTCTCACATTTGAGAAATCTCAGGGGCTTACATCACAGCTGGCTGGGTTGGAACTAATGTCTCAGGCAGGACGTTGGCCCAAGAGCCCAGATCTTAAGACCCCCTCCTCTTTTCAGTTCACCAAGCTTGTAGAGAGGGGTGTGTGGTGGTGGGGGGTGGTTGATAAACCAACACAGTAGAATGGGGGAAGGAAATAAACCAGGCAGGAGACACAGGCAGTGCTTGGGAGGTCTGCACGGGGTGTGGGTGGCACCTCTGGGCCTGTGAACCCCGTTCTGTGCTCTCGGCTTGCCCAACCTTGGCCCTCAGCCATGTGCTGTGCACTTTAGGTGAAATCTCAGTCCCTCGAGTGACGCGGGCATCTTTTCTCCCTGGCTTTGCCTCTCCTTAAATCACGGAGTCTCAGTGGGGATGGCGGGGTGGTTGGTGGTCCATGGAATTTGCCCTCCACTTCCCCATCCTTGTCCTGTCCTGTCTGGACTGTTACCTGTGTCTGTGTCTCTTCAGAGCCTGCAAATGAGTGGAGGCCACGGCAGCCTCTCGCTGACCGGCCTCTCAACTTTTTTATTCATCAGAATCGTGTTAAATGCTGATTCCTAGGCACCCCATTAGACTGTCTACGCCTGCCTGGCATGGGTACTTTGGGGAAGGTACAGAGGGTTGCTGGGCTGTTCCAAGAGGGAATTTGCATTTGTAGAATGTCAGCTGTGGTCTTTCTAGCACTCTACTTTCCACACACACATGGCATTAAACCTGGAAAACCTCTGGGTGCTGTGCTGGTGAGGAAGCCCCGGCTGGACGAGGGGCTGCTGGGGCTCGGACTTGATTCCTGGGCTGGGGGCTGTGGGCTTATTCTCTTCAGTGGGTCTGCTGATGGGATGCCCTGGGAAGTCCTGCTGTGCACTCGGGGAAGGTGCAGAGACACGCTCGGGAAATACAGACCATGGATTTAAAAATTCCTACTGGAATATCTTTTATGAGCAAAGTAATTTGCATCTAACTGTAGACAATCATTGCTTGAATAATTGATTTGTTTACCAAATTGGTCCTATGAACAGAATAACGTTTTCATTCATGCCTTGTCTATAACGTAAATAGGAGCTATTACCGCAACATAAATTAGCTTTAAATTTCGTATCAGATTGCAGTCCAGATTACAAACAGCTGCTTGATAATCTAATTGATAAAAGAGAGGAATTTAGTGCTTGGAACCCAGAGTGAAGGGAACAGAATTGCTTTGGTTTCTCAAAAGCGTGTGACTGAGGGGTGACCTGGGGTGAAGAGAAGTGGCTGGAGTCATTACACTGGAGGAGATGATCTGCCCCCGCCTTTCTCAGCTGTCTTCTGGATAAAACAAAAGGGCGATAAACAGAAAAATTCAGCACTGAGTTCATCTATGCCCTGAGCTTCTCATATGGTCATTAATGTGACTGGGCTGTATCTGTGAAGCCTCCATACAGGCACACAGGAATTAGGCTAGAGTAAGGTGGCCGGCGACCTCTAGCGTCTGTGCCACGTGTCATTTCCTGAAGCCCTTTTGGGTGAAATGACAGTCGCAATGTCTGTTCAGAGGAGTGTAATCTCACGTATGAGATACAGATTTTAAACGATGGCGATTTTAAACACCAAAGCCAGGAAGCTTGGTGGGAATGGCTGTCTTCCGAGTGGTTTTCTGTGCTGCCATGGACGAGGCGTGGATGTGTCATCCGTTGGTGAGATCCACTGATGAAGGAGCTAAGCAAACCCTGGGGGGAGGGGAGTGAAGCTACATGTCTTCTGGCATCCCTAGTAAATACGTTTTGTAAAACCTGTGAATTTGACCCTAACCCTGAGTGTTGAAGTCTGGTGCAGTGTCTTGAGCCCTCTTCTGCCTTGAGGGTGAGTGACTGTAAATGACTGATTCCTCAGTGATGAAAGTTCAAATTTAGCTTCCCTGAGGAAGCCGGACCTCAGTCACCCATGTCTCCGTTAACACTGCGGCCCCTACACAGGTGGCTGCAAGTTTCCAGGCCCTCCTTGGAGACAGAGCTGTGCGGTGCTTGATGATTTGATAACATCAGCCACCTTCTGTCTAATCACGGTACAAATGATTCTCCTACAAGGAAACGGATCTAGTTTCTTCCCTGATCGTTGGAAGAAGCAGCCTGCCTAGGGACTGCACCGTCCTCTGCACTTTCACAGCGAAGCCTGTATCTGTCTCCGAGGAGTGTCATGTGTGTTGTGGGAATCGCGGGAATTGCCTCTTTAATTCTTTCTGCTTTTGAGGGCTCGGACAGCTCTGCCTGTTTCACCCGGGACGAGCAGCGGGTGGTCTCTGGCTGCTGTGGGACTAGGGCTTGGGGTGCATCGTCACATCCGGTGACCTGTCCAGGTGGGCATATTGTCTTGCCTGTTGGCTGAGGCAGCTGTGATGCCATGGGGGTCATGCTTGTATCAGGGCCAACCCAGTTCTTCCCGTGCACACTTCTGCTGCTGGAGTGCTCTTCCTTATGATGACGTGTTGAATTAGGGTGGAGAATGCAGAGAGGCTCTGGGCCACTCCTTCCCATTCTTACTCCCTGGAGCTGTGATGCCCGACAAGGGAGCCCATAGCCAGAGGCTCCTTTAAATTTAATTAGAATAAAGATTTGATAACATAGCGAAACACATTTGAAAAGAACTTCACAGATTAAATTCCGGATTCAGCCCTTCAGGCCCAGTGGCCACGTTTTGGGGCTCAGCAGCTGTAGGTGGCTGTTGTCTTTCTGTGTTGGCTCAGCAGATTGGGACGTTTCTGGTTCAACAGGCAGTTCTCTTGAATGGCTCTGCCTGTGGTAAGGGCACCTTGGCTGGAGAGCCTCGTGGGGATCCCTTAGGCCTTTGGCTACAGCCAGGCTGCACGGTTCCTGTGCCCCGTGTCCTCTGCAGGCCCAGAGCTATCCCACCACAGAGTCAGCACTGCTAGACTTGGGTACTGTGTGCAGACAGCAGAGGGTCATGTCTGGGTCTTGCAGGGGCTGGGGTGACTGGCCTCCTTGGCCAGGAGCCCGTCTCCGAGTCTTCAGGGGAAATGCATCCACCCTCCACACTGTGCACCAGAGGAAAACTGCAGGCTTCTCTGTGGATGGTGAATTGAGATCATGCAGAGTGACTAGGCTTGGGCTCCTGACCAGCGTGAAACCTGATACCTTTAGGTGGAACCTGACATGCCTCCATGTGTACATGGCAAAAAGAATGCAGCGTTGTCAGCTTGAATCCAGATGTGCTCCCGTTTTGAGGTGGAAGGTTCTGGGAGTATTGGCCTTTGGTGATTGTCCTGCCATAGAAGACTTTGAAATGCAGGCACTGGTTTAGGATAACCCTGGTTTCCTGGTCCTGTATGTGGGCATCCCTGAATATCCCGTGCTGGAGGAAAGCAGGGCAGATGGAAGGGTGACAAGAGGTCAGGTGTTTCCAGCTCTGGGGAGTGATGCCATCAGACGGCTGAGATCAGGTGGCCGGGGAACAAAGCAGGGGTGCATGGAAATGTCATGTTTCCTGGGGCATGGGGAGGACCTGTTGAACTCTATTCCTGGGCAACAGTTCTTCCATTCTCAGGAATCTGTGCCATTGTAACTGAGTAGCAAATTCTAGAATTGCTCTAATTACTTACTGTTAAGTCCCCATCCCAATTACCATGAATTAGCAACAGTGATAACAGTTTGCCAGGTCAAACCTTGCTAAGAAAAACCAGTGGAACTAGTTTTAGTTGCCTCGAGTTCCCTCCAAATCGGATTCCTTAGCGGCTTATGTCCCCACAGCTGCTGCAGTTCTTCCTGGGCCTGGCAGGCACATTCCAGACATTGACATCTCAGGTCAGATGCAGGCGTGCATATTATAGAAAATCGCACTGTGCTGTGATTGGCTTGAGCTGACGTTCTCTAGGTGAGAGGCGGAGGCCGAGGACCTGTGAGGGACTGTCTTGAGTGTCCTCTCATTGACTTGGAGCAGATGCACATCTGTTCTTCAAAAGTTCTAATGGGATGAAATTAGAAATAGGAATTTTTAAAATTCATGTGTTACGAACTCTGTTCAGTGACTTCCTCTGAAATGAGAGACTATTTGCAGACGAGGCATTCAGACTGCAGCTCTCCTTAGAACTGTCCTAGACCTCGATGCCGTCCTTTGGCCTCTTCCTGGGTGTGGGGTGCTCTGCTTGAAGCAAAACCACGTGGTCTGTGCATCACTACTGCAACCAGCTCAACGTACACACCCACTGGGAGGGGGGCCAGATCACTTAACATTTTAAATGCATTTAACATTAAACCAGCAAGTCAGCCAGTGCTTTCTGTAACCAAGCTGCCTGGCTTATGGGAACCTGACACTTAATTTTTCAGAAGAGAATACTTGCTTCTGTGGAGTGTCAATATTTGTCTCATTTGTTGAGACTCTGCTCAAAGTGATGAACGTATGTAAATTAGGACCTTTTTGTGTAAATTGGGCCACAGAGCTCTCTAGGTACAGTCAGGGGAGTAAACGGCTGTGAAAGATGCCGCCTGATGAGAGCCATGACCAGGCACTTTGGAACCTGGGATCCCATCTCCAGCCTTTCAAAGGACATAGAGGAATATAAAATGCAGATGGGAGAGTTCATAGTTTGGGTATCTCTGTTCTTTTGAAATCAAAGTGCAAAGAAAAAGTTTTGCCTTGAGGTCTTACCCCATCCTTGTTTTTCTCCTGAGGTTTTAACATTTTCTTAACTGCTTTTTTCTCCCCCGATCCTTGGGGAACTTCTATCTTCATATCTTCTTAAAAGATATGGTTAAATTCAACACTGAAATTTAAAAACATGCATTCATATTATTTTTCTTTAAACTGATGTATCTGACATTGGTGAAGAACTAACTGGGCGTATTGGTGTGTTTTTATTTTTTTGAGATAGTCTTGCTGTGTTGCCCAGGCTGGAATGCAGTGGCGCGATCTTGGCTCACTGCAGTCTCACCTCCTGGTTCACGCCATTCTCCTACCTCAGCCTCCGGAGTAGCTGGGATTATAAGTGCCTGACGCCATGGCTGGTTCATTTTTGTATTAGTAGAGATGGGGTTTCAACATGTTTGCCAGGCTGGTCTTGAACTCCTGACTTCATTTGATTTGCTCACCTTGGCCTCCCAAAGTGCTGGGATTACAGGCATGAGCCACCACACTTGGCCTGGGATATTCTTGATTGTAACTGTAATAGATCCCTTTAATAAAAACAAAACAGAACAACAACAACAACAAACAGCTGTCTGAAAAGTCCCAAAATTAAAGAGCTCACTTGGACAAGGATTTGGACACCAGTGGAATGGCCTAGTACAAACCATAGTTACATGGGCCACTCGCCCTGTTAGATCCTTAGGGTATTTGAAGTCGTGGGGATATTTGCATTTCTGCTTCTGGATATCCTGTCAGTATGAATTCGGCTAGTGTTTGAGGGCCAGGCTCAGATCCAGGAAAGCAAGAGCCCCTGCCCTCACGGCACTTCTCTTCTGTGTGTGTGTGTTAGGAAAATAGAAAGCATAAGATATTTTTTTCAATGAGCTGGGAAGATGGAAAAATAAGCTTAAGATGTTTACTTGTTCAGAAGAAGGGAAGTGCAAGGAATACTCAGCTTTGTTGCTGCTGAAGGAGGCCCCTGGCGGAGGATGTTTCAGAGGTGGGGTTTGTCTGAGAAAGGTGGCAAGAGGCAAATAGGATGCCCCATCTGGTTTGCCAGAGATGGGGAAGACCGTATCCCCAAAACAGCCTCAGCATTCTGGCAAAGGCTTTGGAAAACCAGCTAGGGTGTGGGACGTTGTTGGCTGCTGGGTAGAAGGAAAACATTGCTGGTCCTGAGGACTGTACTGTTCTTCCACTGCTATAAAGAACTACCTGAGGCTGGGTCATAAGGAAAAAAAGGTTTAATCGGCATACAGTTCTGTGGGCTGTACAGGTTTCTACATCTGGGGAAACTTAGAGTGGAAGGTGAAGGGGAGACAGGCATGTCTTCACATGGCTGGAAGGGGAGAGAGAGTGAAGAGGAAGGTGCCATGCACCTCCAAACAACCAGATCTCAGAACTATCATGAGGACAGCACTAGGGGGATTGTGCTAAACCATTAGAAACCACCCCCATGAGTCAGTCACCTCCCACCAGGGCTCACTTCCAACAAAGGGTTAGAGTTCATGAGATTTGGGTGGGAACACACAGCCACACCATGTCAGGCTTCCCATTCTTCTCCTGCACATGCTTCGCAAATGGTTCTGTCATTGGTTTTTGTTTTTGTTGATACATAATATGTGTACATATTTTCAGAGTGCATGTGATATCTTGATTCATCCCTATATTGATGAAATCTGTGTACTTGGGATGTCTTTCACTTTAAATATTTTCTTTTCCTTATGCTGGTAATGTTCAAGTTATTCTCTCCTAGCTGTTTTGAAATCCACAGTAGATGACCCACTGCCATCCCCCTGCTGATTTATCAATAGTAGGTCTTGTGCTCCCATTAGGCTGTGTGTTTGTGCCCGTTACGAGCCTCTGCCTATCCTGCTTATGAGTGGACTCTGCTGGGCCCTGTTGACCACCTCCTCTTGGCCTCCATGAGATCTGCTCTCAGCTCCTGCTTATGAGTGAGAACATGCTCCGTTTCTTTGCTTGGCTCGTTTGCTTAACGTAATGTCCTCCAGCTCCATCCATCCTGTCTCTGATGACAGGGATCTCAGGTGTATGGTGGAGTATTGCTCCTGTGAATGTTCGGGCCACTTTCCCTTCATCCCCTGTTGACGGGGACTCAGGTGATTCCAGATCTTGGCTGCTGTGGATGGTGCTGCATTGAAGCTGAGAGCAGTCACTGGCTTTATACTCGGGGGACGTGAGCCACTTTGATGTTCTCAAGCAGCCATTCCCCAAAGTCCTCCGTGGAATGCTGCATTCCTTTGTGCCCAAGGTTTCCACTAGGACGAAGAGCTGGGAAGGGGCTTCGAGTGAACCCTTGGGTTTCTGTCTTTAATTGGTACCCAGCTGCACTGACCAAGTGGGGGTCCCAGTGACCCCGGACACTGCCTCACATAAGGTCCAAAGATGCAGTTAGGTTCTTTTTTTAACTTAAAAAACAAACAAACAAACCCTTTTGACCTGATTAAGCTATAGCATTATCAGTTAGTGTTTTTCATATTGGAAAGGTGTATATTTTATTTTCTAAGAAGGAAAGAAATCCTGTTAAATACTCTAACTACAGATTAAATCATGTCAAGGAAAGAGGTACTATTTTGGGGGAAAATTATCCCTTCATGTTAATGATCAAGGAGAGGACTTAGATTGTTTAATTGAGTTAATTATGAAATCTTAAGTGGTTTTGAGAAGATGAGCTGTGGATGCTGCAAGACATGAGACTGATGCTGATTTAATGTGAGTCAGCCCTGACAGAATGTGGCTAATATTTAAAGCTTGCTCCAGTGTTGCTTGATAGATTGTAAGTTAATGTAAAGATCTGTTTGATGCTTTTATTTTACAAACTATTATGGAGAAAAAGTTTGACAGCCAAGGAACCACCTTCAACCAATTTCTTCCTACTTTCTATCACTAGAAAAATTTGTCCTGTTAATTCCAGAATTTACTTTTGAAAAGTTCCTGTAAGGAGAGCAGAGGTATTGGTGATTGAATAGTGACTTGAATTTAGGTGAAGGTCGTTAAATATTTCATAGTCATGTTTGTCTTGGTGGTTTTATCAATTTTATATTAAATTTAGAACTGCGAGTGAAACCAAATGTGTTCTTTTGCTTTTGTGATACTCCTTTGTATGACTATACTGGTAAAGAATGATAAAATGTGTATCGGGTATTTTTTCTGTGTAGATATTAGGATTTTGAGGGGAACAAAGTAATCATTCTTCTAATAGACATTGTGCTGTGTGTTGGGTCCTTTGTATATTAGTTGAATCACTATAATGAGGACAACTTGAAAGTTTGTTTCTATACAAGATCTTTTATAGCTGACTTGTGTTACGCAAAATCCTTCATCCTCTAAGAAGACTAAGCAATGGGTTGGAGGAGAGGTTTAATCACCCATTAGGTTTATTCTAAATGCCCAGAATTGAAAGCAAGTACGAATTATGTTTTTGAAGTGTGGTGTGTGTGTGTGGTGGACTCATTTTTAGGTCATGGGAGGGAGGTAAAGCAAAGATCAGATTTGCTGATAAACATTTGTGCATATGCTAGTGGAGAAGTCAGATGACTTGACTGCACCTGCGTACTCTGATTTTGGTTTTGTTAGTGTCTGTAGCTACAAGCCACAGCCGCCTCTGGGACTCACCCTGAGGGGCTGTGATGAGGGTTATTACAGAGTTGTGTGTCTTAGCGAATGGCACAAACGGTCTTGTGGGCCTACTTTGGCTTTGTTTGAATCTGTAGATTGTTAAACTAAGTTTAACATTTTGAGGATTATAAATTGTGATTCTTGTCTAAGAAGAGGTTTCTGTTGTCTCTGAAGACAGGAGCCACAATACAGATGGTCCCTGGCTCACAATGGTTACATTTGTGATTTTTTTTTTCAACCTTGTGATGGTGTGAACTAGTCACACTCAGTGCATTGTTCGGCCCGAGATGGGCTGCCTCTGGATGAACCCATTGTAAGTTGAAACTATTATGTCAAATGCACTTTCTATTTAGGATATTTTCAGCTTACGCTGGGTTTATTGGAACAGTTTCATCCCACGGTAAGTCAGGGAGCATATATGCTCATAAAAGTAGAGAGAATCTCATAGATACCATGAGATATAATGTCTCTGATGTTATAGAGATACGATGAAAACAATCAAGTGGGACTTGGAAGCCTTGGAGGGACTCACATGGGCGGCTCCTGGAATGCAAACGTGAGAGCCACTGGCTTCTGGATGTGACATCTGTGCCTTCTGCTTAGCCCAGTGGGTTATTGGCTGCTCCTGAGGGCAGAGAGGTCCAGCGTTCCTGTGTTTAGGTGTTTGAGCTGCCTTAAGAGGCTAGGTCAATTCTCACTGGTGTCTTCAGGGCTTTAGGGCTTCTGAACAAGCAGGAGGAAGGACGACTTTGTAGAGCTTTGGAAATCTCAACGGACTTCAGGGCCATCCCCCTTGGCAGGAGAGAGCTCCACTGGAGGTGAGCAGGGTGCCATGCGTGCCTGTGCTGGGCCCAGACGTGTACGGACGTTGTGAGGGCCACAGGACGCAGATCGGTCTTGGTTCACAACTGGTGTCAATGGCCACGCAGCATTTCTGCCAGGTACATGACTGCGGGGACTTGCGTTTTGGGGTGTGCGTCCTGGTTGCCTAGTTGCTTGGAAAACCCCTATTCAGACCCCAGCCTGAGTCACCGTGACAGGCCTCCCGCTTCACACGCCACACGGAAGCCGTGGCGTCGGTCACTGACGCCCACCAGCTGTCAGATGTGCGTATGTATCTTCCCTGGTCTCGTGATGTGTCTTGTTTTGAGGTTATAGTAAACGTTGTTTAAGAGGGGTTTTGGATTTTTTATGTTGTTTGCAAGGAGGCAGCAGGGAGTGCTTGAGCAGTGAGATCCCCTTCCCAACCAATGCAATTTCAGATCACAGCAGGTAATTAGGGCAGCGGAGCTGTGGGATCACCTACCCAACCAATGAGAATTCAGATCACAGCAGGTAATTACGGCAGCCGGGTGGGTGGCAGAACCCTGAACTGTGGCTGTTTCTGGTGTCTTGCCCTGGACAGAGTGTGCTGGGGCCTCCGTGGTCCTCTGTGGGGTGGGTGGAGCACATGAGCTGGGTGCTGCTGGGCTGTGACTGGCTCCCCAGTCCGGGGTTTATGCAAGACTCGTTCTTAAGACAACTTGGAACCCAGAAAGCAACATGAGGAGAACGGGTTTGTGCGTTTCTGGATCCTTGGTGCTTCCCAGTCTCAGATGCTGTGCAGGCTCTGAGGGGTCTCGCCGGGAAAACTTGAACAGTTGGCCCCCGGGGTGGAGTGGGGCTGCAGCGGGTCTTGCAGAAACTGGAAGTTGGGGTGAGTGTGGCAAGCAGGACCTTTCAAATGGGCCCAGCAGGCTGCATCTGTGGAAATGGTGCCACCTAAAGCAGGGCTGTGGCCGGCAGGACCTGAAAGGCTACAGCGGGCTCTGTTTCTGCTGTCTTGAGAGAGTCTCTGCACGGTTTTCCTTGGTCTTTGTCTATTTGGAGGATGCTTCCCCCTTTCTTGAGCTTACCTAGCCTTCTGAGCTGCCTTGTTGAGTATGACAAAGCCCTGAGAAGGCATTTTTATCGCATAATTATGTTATCCTGGTGGCTGGATAAATGACCTGCAAATGTGGGTGACTCAGTAGCTCTGAGGGTGCTCAATATCCAAGACAGGTGGGAAGAAAATGTTCAGGCAGGTGTCAGAGAATCTGTTCTCTGCTTCACACTGGGGCCCTGGTTTGCTGACAGTCTTTGCACTCGATCCAAAATGGGGATAATGAAGTCTCACGGATTCGGCTTCAGCTGAGAGCTGCCTCCAGCACAGTCTTGTGTGAGTAAGAGTTTATAGGTTTGGTGCAAAGGGCGGGCGTCAGTTGATCTTATTTGTGCTGGTGCTTATGGTGGCTTTTCCGTAAGGAATTTAGAGTTTATTAGCTTTGGCAAGGGAATCCTGAGTGATAAAGTGGAAGAATGCTTCAGGAAATTCTGGAACCTGCAGTGAGTTTGGAATCTGTATGAAATTGAGATTTAGATTCTCACGATTTCCTAATGCTACCCCGAAACCCAGTAGTTGAGACAGTCGTAGAGCTTCAGTTGTGCTGCCCCGGTTCCCCATTTTAAAAGGAACACGTTGCTTTCATCTAGAATGTTCTGAGCTCTGAGTGCTGCTAGCGGAGTTTCCAGCTCTCTGCATCAGAGGGGAAGCCAGGACTGCGCTCACGGTGTCGCGGCAGCTGGGAGCTGAACCTGGACCTCAGGCACGTGTGATGCTGACCATTTTCTGTAAACTCCAAGGGTGCAGTGGTCCTCTTGGCACTGTACAGTCTTCTGAAGCTTTTGATGTGTCTGTACTTTATAGATTTTTCAGAAGTAGAAGGCCTTTTCCCACACCCTTGGGCTGAGTTTTGTCAGAGGCTGGTGTGTGGGAAGCACCACACCCACATTCTGACAGCGAAGACTCTGGTGCCCAAACGAGGTCAGAGTGGAAATTTGTTTTTCCTTCCCTCCAGTCTGGTCCAGCTGCTCCCTGCTTGGCCAGAAGAAAATCATGCTTATCCAAGTCATAGGCAAACCCCCGAAGTCAAACATTTGTCTTTTTTCTTTAATATACCCATTTAGTTTTTATGGGACGATAGATGGAGAAGTGTTTTTTAGGGGAAAATTAATTTCTTTAATTACAGAGAACTTTTTGGACAAAAACTGTAATCAAGAAGCTATTGTGTAATAAGATCTAGTTAAATACTACAGTTGAAAGCTCTTTATATTTGATCTTAAACTTGGGCCTGGTATGCATGTCCGCACGCTCGTGCTCATGACGCCAGGCTCAGCTGTGAACTACAGGCACGGTACAGACTTTCTGGTTGCTTTTTTGAAAGCCTTACTGCTTGGCCTCTCGGACTCAAATGTTGAGTTAGGTTGATTCTGTTCAGAATGTTCATCCCTCCATCTAGGGTCCAGTCATCTTTCAGGAAGGAACCGTCTTCCTCATCTTTGTCCCCTACAGTATTGTATATTTAATAGTTAAATATTTATAGGTTACATGGGTGACTGATCTGTTCATTAGGAGAAAAACAATGCCAACTTTTACATCATTATAATGGACTTGTTAAATGACTGTTAGTATAATGAAGTTTCCATGGCAAAAGAGGCTTTGCAGATGTGACTGTAACGGACAGTGGGATGGGGGAGGACCCTGGGTTGTCCAGGTGGGGTCTAGCGTCCTCATATGTGCATTGATGGGAGGGAGTACGAGAGTCTGCCTCAGAGGAGGAGACCTGAGGATGAGATAGAGGCCAGAGGGCTGTGGGGCTGAGGGCGCGGGTGGGGTAGGGGCCGGAGGGGCATGGGCCAAGGGTGGGGCAGGGGCTGGAGGGGTGCAGGGCTGAGGCCGGGGCAGTGGTCAGAGGGGTATGGGGCTGTGAACCAAGCTGCATGGTGGCCTCTATGAATTGGGAGACTCCAGGCAGGAGCACAACCTACTGACCCCTTGACTTCAGCCCTGGGACTCCTGACTTCCAGGGCTGAGAGGAGGTTTGCGTTTGTGGTAATTTGTTGCAGCAGCAATAGGAAGTTAATGCAGTGTATCTGTTCTTCACCTCCAAACCTTTGAAAAGTAACCCTGTTGTATCGGCCTTTTGTGTGCCCTAAATTCTAATGAGATGGTTTGTAGGAAATAACGGACACAAACGACGGCAGAACACAAAGTTGGACAGAAGCAGTGTCTTCTGTGGTTCTGTAGTTTGGGTCTGTGAAGTTAGATTTCGGTCAGAGAGTGTGTGGTCTTGTTCAGTGTATACCTGGAGTACTTGTTCAGAGCTCCTGGGGGAGTTGTCTTTAACACTGTTAGCATTAAAACTTCAAGCACATCAGGGCCAGAGTTCCTGAGTCAGTGTTAGGCGACCTTTGAATAAGAGTTGGCATGTAGAATCTGCCCACTTTACTAGCATGAAGCAGCAAATTTTTTTTTTTTTTTTGAGATGGAGTCTCGTTCTGTCACCCAGACTGGAGTACAGTGGCTCGGCCTCGGCTCACTGCAACCTCCGCCGCCTGTACTCAAGTGATGCTCCTGCTTCAACCTCCAAATTGCATGATTTTTTTTTTCTGTTTTATATACTTAGTATATGACAACTCTGCAAACTTTATCAATACAAATGACATGCCAGAACTTATGAGAATCCAGCATTTTCCCATGCAAATTAGTAGTGATGTGGAATTCCTGGGCTGGTTTGGTTTTATAAGACGTAGGGGCGGATTCTTTGCCTAATTTCTGTGGAGCTAACAATTGTTAATCACCCAACACTCTTACCTCCCCCAACAGCTCAGGTGAGGGGGTTACCCCCGCTGTCATGATGAGAGGCAGGAGACTGAGGCTTAGGTGAGCAGGTGACACATTACTGTCCAGCCCCACCCACCCCGTAGTTTCCTGCCATGGCTCAGCTATCTTCCTACGAGAAAGGACAGACACCCTGGTGCTGGGTAGAATTCCTTGTGAACCCCTTTGCATCCTCCAGGGAGTTCTTGCTTTACGGTGGTGGCTCATGGGGAGGCCTCTGGCCCACTGAGAAAGTGACTCATGTTGTAACATTACTGTCTCTCTGTCCGGCTGCTGTCGATTGTGTGATTTGTAAAGAGACATTTATTGCTCAGAGCTCTGGAGGCTGAAAAGTCCAAGGTCAAGGCAGTCCAAAGTCAAGGCACCTGCACATCTGGTGTTCCAGGGCCTGTGGCTTACAGACAGCAGCATCTCACCGGGTCTTGCGTGGCAGCAGGCGTCTCATCGGGACTCATATGGTGGAGGAGCAGGAGGGCTCCTCCATCTCCCAACAAGGACACCAACCCCAGTCCTGAGAGCAGGACCTCCCAAAGGTCCCACCTCTTAATGTATCCCATCGGAGATGGTTTCAGCATGAGGTTTTGGGGACATTCAGGCCAAAGCCATTGCTCTGCCACGGTGTTAGGGCTGCATGGCATCATTACTGCAGCAGAGCCACAGCCTTCTCATGTGCATTTGCTGCAGGAGGAAGACGCAGGTGCCTGTGCAAGTTGGGGTTCAGTGCAAGAAGTTGAGACCCTCTGGGAATCTTAGCAGGAGGAACTTAAGGCTTTGAGAACTGACACCTTAGGACTGTACTTTTCTTCAGACTGTAAAAACCGTGGTGTGTGATAATACTGAACATTTCCTGAGCCCTGTGATCCTGTAAAACAGTGGTGGTTAAGACATTCCCCCTCCCCACAACTAGGCCCCCACTTTTACTGCAAGAAGCCCCTTCCCATGTGGCTTAGGCTGACTGGCGGATGACCATTTACCGAGGAGAAGGCCAGACACAGGCCTTCAAACTCCCCATCTCTGCCTTATAAGTGATTAGCTAAACTGTCTGTTCCCACTGATCAATCACCTCCCACCTTGAAATGGTTCTTCGTGGTGCAGTTGCGCCTAGGGGGGTGGACTTGTCTTTGACTGTTGCCTTCCACAGAGGACGGTTAGGGTGGGCAGGAAAGAATTCTCTGCTACACGTCTGCATTCCAGGCTGTTTCCAGAAGTGGGAATTCTTGTGCCCTGGAGTCTGGGAATGGATTTCTAGTGTCCCAGCTTCAGGTGGAGTTGAAATTGAGTGAGACAACCCGCCACACCCATCTGGAGCCAGGAACTAGAGCCATTTTTAAAGTGGCAGTTTCTCCATAAGATTACCCAAAAAATGCGCTCAGCACGTTTCTTTCTTTCTCATATGCATTTGGCCATCTAAAATGGGAATGGTGGTTTTTTGAAGCATGGATGTAGTTTTAAATTTTGAGTATTGTAAACCTTAATGTAGCTTCTTAAAATGTTTGCCTGATTATTTGGAGATTTACTAAACCTTTGGAGTGGTAATCATGAATTGATCTATATGACTTTGCTCTCTATGATGCAATGAAAGTACTCTAATTAAAACCTCTGCAGTTGGGTCAGCAGGCGATTGGCCAAAACAAATTCTGCTTTTTGGGTTTCTTTAACCAAACAAGGGAGTAGAGTGTAGGCCGAAGTGGCAAATTCATTTCAGAGCACGCCAGAGCCCTCAGTGATTGAGCAGCCTTCTCAGGTGAACGTGTAATGTGCCGTGAGTCTTGGCAAGCCTGGCTACTGAGGTGTGACGTGACATCACAGAGGCACACCTAGGAAGATGTGGTTTCTGTAACAAGCTTTGGAAAACCAAAGTTCAACTTAATTATCCAACTTTGTTATAGAAAAAGCTTAGATCAGATGGCCAAAGACCTGATTGTTTCATGGTTGAGACATGGTTATAAAATTGCCCTTACTTGGTGCCAATCGGTGTTGGTCCACAGTGATACTCCTCCAACCTCACTGAATAGTTTGGAGACTGATATGAGAGTGTGAAAATCTCCTTAAGGTGAAAAGGGCTCTGGGGCACCCGGGAATATCCGCACACCTGTGGCCATTCCCCTATAAGGTGGAAAGGACGGCTGGGTCACGCGGGAGCATCCGCACACCCATGGCCGTCCTCTTTAACGTGGAAAGGGCTGCTGGGGTGCCCCGCAATATCTGCTCACCCGCGGCCATTGTTCCTGTCCCCCTTTCTGCTCAATCACCTCTGTGTTCCCGCATTCAGGCTTTGGGACAGCTCATCCCCTGGGCTGGTGAGGAAGGAGTGGGAGGTTGTTCTGAGGCTCTGTCACTGTCTGCCCTGTCATGAGCTGGGCAAGGCAGTGGCAGTGACCCTGGAGGAGTCTGGTCAGTGAGGGCTCCGGCAGGAAGTGCTGAGGCTTGAGGTGACTCTGCCAGTCGTAACCAAATGTCTTCCCTCTTATTTTCATGATTCCTTCTAGTTCTGCACCTTGCACTGCAGAGTCTCTGTGTATCTATAAATACACATGAGTTACGATACAGGTGTCTCTTTCCCCTCTGTCTGGGGCTGGGCCCAGGGAGTGAAGTGCAAGACCCCCTTACTGCTGGATGCCCACCAGCACGAGGCACTGCCTACCCTGCTAACGAATGCCTACAGCGAGTCCTGGAAGCCTCTTTCTGAGCACCTGACCTGTTGAGGGTGTATACGGGAGACAACTGAGCTCCCCTTGCCCCACCCTGAGCAGAGACTGGGGAGGCGGCGGCAGCACTGCCCCCATGGTGCATCCTTGGTGCATGGAGGAAAGTGTGTTCATGCTTAAAACACAGCTCATCCTCTCAAAAGCAGGGTGACAACCACATTTACTTCTGGAATCTTAAAAAAGGGCCCGTCTCTTTGAGAGAAGAACGTGCCATGTATGTGTGTACCTCCTTTGTTGTTTTTGAGACAGTTTCCCTCTGTCACCCAGGCTGGAGTGCGGTGGTGCGATCTCACTGCAAGCTCCGCCTCCCGGGTTCATGCAATTCTCCAGCCTCAGCCTCCCGAGTAGCTGGGACTACAGGCACCCGCCACCACCCCTGGCTAATTGTTTGTCTTTTTAGTAGAGATGGGGTTTCACCGTGTTAGCCAGGATGGTCTCGGTTTCCTGACCTCGTGATCTGCCCACCTCGGCCTCCCAAAGTGCTGGGATTATAGGTGTGAGCCACCGCGCCGGGCCGTATGTGTGTACCTATTTACAAGTCTTGCCCGACCTTTGCATTGAAAAATTATTGAAAAACTTAAGGATGTAACTGACAAGAACTTTATAGGTTTCTCCAAGGAAAAATTTGGAAAAGTTAAGTGAACCCATAGTGTGTTTTACTTCTATGAGTCCCATACTTGGATTTTTAAATGTGGGCAAAACATCTGTATGTTCTTCAGCCTGATTTCCGTGGAATCGTGAATGAAACGTGCTGAAGTTGCCGTGCGGATTTTGTTATGTGGCGGTGACAAGTGGGGCTGGTCATTAAACAACTGGAGGGATCCCTGTCCTTTCTGTGCTCCTGTTGGACACTAGGCACGTGCTTGGGTGTTTTCTGTGCATGTGGACAAGATGAGGACAATTTCCAGATTCACACGGTGGTATCTTCTCCCTTTTCTGTTAAAACGTGTCTTCTGCTGCTTCTACATAGACCAAGTGTTTCTTTCTCTTGCCTGTCTACATAAACGCTGTTTAACAAAAACCGTATTGTAGACATGTGAAGCTGAATTCCACATGATACAGCAGATAGAGATGACTGAGTATACTGTTTTGTGGAAGGAAGGTTTAAAATGATTTTTAGCTTTTTCCCTGAAATAGGGAATAATTTTAACTTTTTCCCTGAGATAGGGAATAATGAAATGGGAAAATAATTAAATTTTCCCATTTAATTGTTAGATTATATTTAATTATTAGATTATTCATGTATTGCAAGGGAAAAAGGAACTCGATCACCCCATGTACCCAAATGAAAATTTAAAGGGTATGGGCGAGTTCATTTGAACTCCTTTAATTTGTTTTAGTTTGTTTGTTTTTGGGAGTCTCACTCTGTTTCTCAGGCTGGGTGCAGTAGTGCAATGACAGATCACTGCAACCCCAACCTTCTAGGCTGCAGGTTCAGGAGTGGTCAGAGGAGGCCAGAGGAGGCCCTTGTGATGCGAAGCTAAACGTTTAATGATGGCGCTGCTGAGTGCATGAGCCGCGTCAGCCCAAGAGTCTGGGTAGGAGGGAACGGCGGGGTGGAGAGAAGACTGGACAGATAGGTGCTTTCCTTGGCCCCTGGGAGCACGGTCAGGTCCATGCTCAGACGTCCTGGTTTCTCCCACATTGCCATAAATAGCAAGGGAAGGACTTGGGGCACCCAGGGACCTCAGAGGTATAAGCTGTGTCCTCGCGTGGCCCCAGCTGTGGCCAGTGATGTTGTTCTCTTTAACCTCAGGCTTATTTTCTATAAAAACACAAAGGGACAGAAGTAGTTCAAGGGCCTCTAAACACTTCCGTAATTGTTAATAGGCCTACTTTTATGCTTTCTTATGTATTAAGAGCAAATCATGAAACAAACTCATTTCTGTTTGAAGAAATCTTTACGGTTCTCATTTTTGTGGCAAGCAACATTGATTCTTTGGTTAGTGAGCGTTAGTGCCCTCCTGCCCAGTGCGGTTGCCTGGCGTGTCCTCGCACACACCTCTGTCCATTGGTCTCCGTTCACCTTTCCGCCTAGAATTGTAGGAGGGGCGCTGGGATCTTAGGGCTAGAAAGAAACTCTGAAGACCACTTTTAGGGGCGGCGTTTAGTCAGGGCTCTCCAGAGAGACAGCCAGCCGGGTGTGCGTGTGTCTCCAGGGGGAGGCTTGCTGCAGGGGCTACAGAGTCCAAGAAGCCCCAGGACCCACAGCCTGCAAGCTAGAGTCCTGGGAGGGTGTGGCTTGAAGACTTGAGAAGCGGAGGGTGCAGATCCCACCCGGGTCTGAGGAGCTGAGACCCGGTAGCACGGGCTGCAGAAGACAAATATCACTGGCCTATCAGCCAGACAGGAGGAGTGAACCCAGTTTTCCCCACCTTGCTGTTTTACTCGGGCCCTGGGTGGACAGGGTGGTGTCCCCCACACCGGCGAGGATGGGTCTCCACTCAATCCAGAGGCAAACATGCATCTCACCCAGAAATAATACAGAACCAGCCATCTGGGGACCCCGGGCACGCTCAGGTTGATGCACAAAACCAAAGCCACGCGTGGCCCTGACGTCTGCGTGTTCGCATCACTCCACGCACATTGCTCGCTCATCGCCTCGGTGAGTTTGTAAGCTCGTTGTGTGGTTCTGGGGCTCTTTGTCCCGGGTGGTGGTGGTGGTGATGACAGGCTCCCCATTGCCCCAGCTCAGGTATGGAAGGTGATGGCACCAACGGCTCCTTGTTTCTCAGACACTGGAGCGGGTGCTCTGTGCAGCCAGTTCCACCTGCAGCAGCATCTGTTTCCTATGCCGATTCCATTCGGAGTGTGCGCTTCCCTTCTGTTGAGGGTGTAGACTTCTTTCAGGGAAGAACTGTGTCCTGTTCGCCTATATCTCCTGTGGTGTATCTCATGGCTGAATAAGTAGCTATAGTATACCTCGGTGGCTGAATGATAGGTTCATTAGAAGGAAAACTTTATAATTTTTTTTTCCTTTTTGGGATGGATTTTCACACTCAATGCCCAGGCTGAAGTGCAATGGCACGATCTTGGCTCATTGTAAACTCTCCCTCCCGGGTTCGTGATTCTCCTCCCTCAGCCTCCCAAGTAACTGGGGTTACAGGCGTCTGCCACCATGCCTGGCTAATTTTCGTATTTTCGTTAGAGACGGGGTTTCACCATGTTGGCCAGGCTGGTCTTAAACTCTCGACCTCAGGGTATGCACCCACCTCGGCCACCCAAAGTTCTGGGATTACGGCCATGAGCCACCACACCCAAGAACTTAATACCATTTTTTTTTTTTAAATCATAATGGGCTTGCTAAATGCTTACGTTAATGTTTATTTTTAAAAATGTTATCTGTGACCTTTCAGCTTTTCATAGCACTTCTCGTGTGAATATTTTAAAAAGGCCCTTTACTCGTGGGGAAGAAGGAGTTATCCCTTTCTGCAGAGGGAGATGGAGGAACAGGCCCTCGTGGGTCTGAGCACAGGCAGTCACCCCAGCCTTGGTGCTTGCTTAGGTCTGTTCTCCGTTCACCATAGCGCATCCACTCTCATTGTCAGCTTAAAAATAAGCTTTTTCCTCTTTCTAATCAGAACAGTTAGTTTGTTAACCATCACGTTAAGGTATCGAGAATGATGGCTTTCAGGCCTCAGATATGACACAAGTAGTAAATGCAGCTGACTCTGAACAACATGGGTTTTGAGCTTCGAAGGATCACTTATGTTAATTATTTTCCAACCAAACCCTTACTGAAAAAACCTGGCTTTGTGGAGGGCTGACGTTTCCTACATGCGGTTCCATAGGGTGGCCGCAGGGTCCTGTGGATACGTAGATTTGGGTAAACTCGGAGGGTGTTCTGAAATCCATGTCCCTGTGTATACAGAGGGACAACTGCAGCTTTTTAAAAGTTTGTGTCCTGCCTTGTCCTAAAAAGGCTCCAAGGTGGATGCAAAATTATTTCATCCTTTTGGTTTTCTTGGTGGGATATTGATGTTTTTTCTTTAGTGTCTAAAATCCTGAGTGAACAGAGTTAGTGCTTCAGGAATAAAGCCAGTCTGGAAACACATATTGAGATATCCACCTTTTCTTCATGGTTTCACAAAAGGCCATGATCATATTTTATTCGGTTGAACTGTAGGAAAGTGGCAATATTTGCTGTTTTTGGCCTACAAAATGGCAAGTTCGTACGATATTAAAAACAAAGGCCCCCTGGATGGGGAAAATAGGAATCGGTGAGAACCTGAAGTTGTCTGTCATGGCCTCTGAGTCACAGGTAAATAAACCTGCGTGAGGGGAAGTTGGCTGTACAGTATTTTCCCTCTGTTTTGAGACTGTCAGAAAAAGGAAAGTTCCATTGCGTTTGGTCCCTTTTCCTCACCTTTGCTGCAGTGGGGACTTGTCATTATTCCTTTTGTTTCCAGTGCCCAGGAGGCTGATGCCACATAGAAGACCTGCAGGTCGGTGGATGTGAAACAGGCAACGGACACGTTGTGCACCTTGGGACGCATCTGAGAAGTGCGTGCTTGCAACAGGTCTGAGGTGAGGGCGTGTTCCATCTCCTCTCCCTTCTCTGGCTTTGCAGGCCTTTGAAGTTGGTCCTGGAAAGTGAAATTAGTTAATGCTGATTAGCTCCAAGTCAAAGCCTGGGGGCCGAAGAGACCCGCCCTTCACTCGGGGTGTGAAGCATTGGGCCTTCCCACCAGGAGGCAGCAGGGACTGGAGAAAGCCCCACATGCCCTCCAGTTCCCTTACGTTGAAATTTTTTGTACTCGGCCATGCCAGGTCATTTGGGAGGTAAATGGGGGGTTCACATGGGGGTGTGCAGTATTCTTAGGTGTCAGGTGTGAGAGTTGAATTTGTAGAAGCTGTGCGGATAGGAAAGGGCCTGGCAGGGAGTGCTGTTTACACGGAGCCAATTTAACGCGAGGTCTGTGCTCTGCCTGGGTCCGTGTCTGACCGGTGTCTCCCAGTCTGCAACAGGACGTTGATGTGACTTGGCGCCATCGTCCCAATCTGTGTAGATGTCTGAGGATCTGTGCGCAGCTGCTCTGTGAGAATGCGTTGTGATAATGAACTGAGAAACAGTGAACAAACCCTGAATTGGTTAGCACTGGTTCCACAGCCACTTTTGCCGTGGTTGGGGTCATTCATAATAAAGTATGCTGGACTCCTATGCAGAGCTCTGAATTTCAGAGGCCCTTTAACTCGGCAGCTAACCAGCCGCTTCCTTCAGAAGACATTTGAGTCCCCTTTACCTACCAGGGTGACCCTGGGAGTTTGAAGATGAGTGAGACAAGCCCTCCGTGTCTTGTGGATTTTACTGTCCAGAGGGGAGACAGATGTGGATGGCGAAGGGGACCCTATCAGAGGTCAGCGCACGTCAGTTTGATTTCTTCAGCACTTGCTGTGTTCAGGCGGTGCCCCGGGCCACGTGCAGAGCATCTGGGGACCCTGCCCATGGCATCCCAGGCACAGCTAGCATCTGCGCCATCTTCATACTTGGCCTGAGTTTTGGGGAAGTACCGAGGACGGCTTCTGACTTGGCTGGAGAGAGTTGGAAGTCAGGGCAGCCCTCCACAAGGAGATGATCGTCAGCTGATTCCTCAAGAAAGAGAGGTGGTCCCCACATGGGCAGAGCAGGGCAGCATGCACAGACCTGGTTGTGGTGTCTGAGGCATGTGCATCTGAGTGGGGTCTGCTGGGAGACAGCAGGGGTGAGGTGTGAAGGCAGTTGGAATTTACAGGATAAATGATCACTAAGGCGATGCTGGCAAAACATAAAATCGGGACTCTCTGGGGTAAACGTGGACTTAGGGTGACCCTGGGCATAGGTATTTTCAGGCTCTGAAGGCAGAGATTTAGGAAATTGGGGCAGAGCTGAGCCCCAGATGAGGATGAAGACCACCCTTGGGATGTTGAATGAGACAGGGGTGGAAACCCAGTGAATGTTGTTTGGTCAGTCCAGCAGGATGGCAGCAGAGGAGACCGGTGTCCTCAAAGGCCCCATGGGGCCTGCCTATCAAAGTACAGGGATTACAGGCATGAGGCACCGCTCCCTGCCGATACTTTTAAAATTTCTAAGCTACTCTCTCTCATACCCACTCCCGTATTTTTTTTTTTTAGTCTAGGTTTATGGCTATATTTTTTCCAAGGGAACCAAACAGTTACCTGTTTGAAGTACAAATAACACTGTGTTTAAAAACCGAAAATGCCAATTTGCATAGAAGTTTTCACCCAGTTGGTTTGAGGCTTGCATTGCAGTGTCACTACCTGCTCTTAAATTTCTACATGATGTATAGATAGTGAGGCAGGGAGGGTTCGTACATCTTCAGGTTTCGATTCTACTAACTTGGGCTATATTTTCATTTATTTTGGCACATCTGTGGGTGTGGCAAGCAAGGCCAGGGTATTTATTTTGAAGCTTGTCCAATAACAGTTGGGAAGATTTTCACATTTTCAGAATTTTCATAGTAATAGTCATAATTTACAAAGAATTTAAAATTGTGTAGTCATTATTTTGCTTTTTTCTAGATATGCCCTGAAACAGGGTTGCTAACTATCATTCTACATCACAGGATTCAGAACAGTACCCTTTTGGAGCAGATGCCTGTAATCGAGGAATTCTGCCTAGTCAGTTCACTTTAAACTTGTTTCAAAGGTTTTCTTTATCCTAGTTGGCACCTGTGGCTATAGTTTGTTTTCACTGCTGAGGAATATTCCATGATGAAAACTGTAATTCATCTGTTTTTCATATCGGTGGACATTGGGATTATTTTGGGAGGGTGTGTATGTCTATTCAGCCTTCATTTTTTCAGGATTGTTTGTAGAAGATAATGTAACAGTGTAACATCCTCTGCTACGGAGCCAACACGAACCCTGATGACAGCCACACAGACTCTCACACAGACTCTCAGGCCTTGTTACCAACGCACAGAACCATTTTCTTAAGTTGAAACACAGTAGCAGAACCTGAAGCCATGTGAACGGGTCCTCCGATCTTACACTTGGAATTCACTTTTTATTACTATGTCTGCTAATTAGGAAGCATATCAATTATAGAGAAAACTGAGAACGTAAAATTATATGTTTATAACAGAAAAAAACTTATTTAATAGCCCAGAGCACATGGCTATGTTTTTCCCTCATGCCACACCACTGTTTTCTTTGCTTGAAATGGGAAATGACACTTGAAGGCGGTTTTCTAGTGACAGTTAGACTGGCATAGTTCTTCAGAGACAGAGGATGTAAAGCACATGGAGAATTTCTGTTTGTGGAATGTGATTTCCCGGTCACTTCATTCAGGCTGCCGCCGCCTTCCCCTCTGGCCGCCTGCACCATGGGACGTCTGAGGAGGTCCCTGTTTCATCCTCTGGAAATTCTGAAAAGGAAGGAGAGGAGGGCATGCAGGGTGTGATGCATTTGTGTTGGTCCTTCCAGCTTTTATTTGGAGTCTCGGCTGCCTTGGTGGTTCCCGCCTTTATGTACCTAGCTCATGGCTTCGTCCTTGTGTCTAATTCATAGGCAGAGGGATGGAAAGGGAAGTTGTATTCAGCCAACAGCTTGATGTTATTCTCAAGGCTCAAATCGACTGGGTGGGTATTTGGAGACTTCTGTGCAAATTGGCATTTTTGGTTTTTAAACACGGTGTCTTATTTGTACTTCAAATGGGTAACTGGTTCTCTTGGAAAAAATATAGCCATAAAGCTGGTTCCTTAATTAAAAAAAAAAAAAAAAAAAAAAGGAGTGGGTATGAGAGAGTGGTTTAGAAATTACACCAGTAATGGTTGGGCGTGGTGGCTGAGGCCTGTAATTCCAGCACTTTGAGCGGAGGAGGCAGGTGGATCCCCTGAGGTTAGGAGTTCCAGACCAGCCTGGTCAACATGGTGAAACCCCGTCTGTATTGAAAATATGAAAATTAGCCAGTCATGGTGACAGGCACCTGTAATCCCAGCTACTTGGGAGGCTGAGGCAGGAGAATCACCTGTACCCGGGAGGCAGAGGTTGCAGTGAGCCGAGATCGCACCACTGAACTCCACCCTGGGCGACAGAGCAGAAACTCCATCTCAAAATAGGAAGAAAAAAAAAGCACCCCGGTAATGGAAACCTGATTGCGTCATCTGTGATGGAGATGGCAGATTATTTCATTTTTAGTGACAGGATGAATTGGATATGTTTGCAGTATTCATCTTGACAAGGGAAATGGTGAGAACCAAATGTGCCGCCCAGCTTGGGCCTCGCCGTTGGCAGAAGACCCTGGCGGGCAACAGACTGGAGACTCGGAGACCGAGGGGAGAATTCTCACGCCTTGACGCTGGTGCAGTGTGTGCTTCTGGACTCCTGCTGGAGGGAGCGGCCCCTTTGCCTTGCAGGCTTTGGTGCAGTGGAGACCTTAGGACCTGCCCCTCCTGGCACACCTGTGGGTGTGGCGAGCAGTGCCAGGGCTGAGGCACAGATGCTGAGCCGGGAACGTGGGACGGGAGAGGCTGCACAGGCCGGCAGACGTCTGCTCCAGCAGCCGGGGGTGTCCGCAAGGGGGCGGGGCGTTGGTTTTCCTCCTGGAATTTGGGTGGGAAGGGTGTCCTGGGGTGCTGTGTCTGCACTTGTGTTGCTCTGAGGTCAAGTTGTGGCCCCGAGTCCCTGTCCCTCTGCCAAAGTGAGGGTTTGCCCATTTTCAGGTCAGATTTCCCTTGGGTCCGGGTCTCTAGGAGTGGGGCACATTCGAAGGGGGCGTGAACACGGTGGACGCGCGTGGGCCTCTTCCTCTCCCCTCAGCTCCTGGGTCGTGTGTGAAGAGCTGCCCAGCGGAATCACTCTCCTGCCTGGTGTTTCATTCACCAGAAATCGTTCTCACAGTGGACTCGTGAGTCAAATGTAATTCAGGAATGAAACTTGCTGTTGCTGGATGCCACACACAGCATCAGGAGCTTAGTTGGGGATTATATGATCTTACCCCACACCTTAAAAGTAAAGACTGTAGTTGTCAGGCCTCTGAGCCCAAGCCAAGCCATCACGTCCCCTGTCACTTGCACGTATATACGCCCAGATGGCCTGAAGTAACTGAAGAATCACAAAAGTGCAAATGCCCTGCCTGGACTTAACTGATAACATTCTACCAGAAATAAGTGAAAATGGCCGGTCCTTGCCTGAAGCGATGATTTTTTTTTTTTTTTTTTTTTTTTTGGTGAAATTCCTTTTCCTGGCTCATCCTGGCTCAAAAAGCTCCCCCGCTGAGCACCTTGTGACCCCCACTCCTGCCCGCCAGAGAACAACCCCTCTTTGACTGTAATTTTCCTTTACCTATCTAAATCCTATAACACGGCCCCACACTTACCTCCCTTCCCTGACTCTCTTTGGACTCAGCCCGCCTGCACCCAGGTGAAATAAACAGCCATGTTGCTTTCACAAAGCCTGTTTGGTGGTCTCTTCACACGGGCGTGCATGACAATAGTTAAAGGGATACTGAAGTCTTTGGCAGCTCCAAGAACTTTTTCAGTTTGTGTCAGGACATTTTAGGCAGAAGGAAGAGCTTGCTTAGAGAATCTTACAGAAATGTTTGGTGCAGTGCCATTGACTCGTGGAATAAATGTGTAACTTTCCGTGGAGGCCCTCTGGAAAGAGATGCACTTTGAGTGCCCTTGGCCTGCTCGCTACAAGAATCAGCCGTGTCACCCCGCTTTCCGTGGGTCTGCAGGTGTGCGTGATCCATTGCCCTGCACTGTGGCCATGGAAGGGAAGATGATCTGGAATGTTGGAGACAGTTATCGGTGTGTGTTGATGTGTGCTGCTTTCTACAGGGGAGAACATTTCTGTTTAATAAACATCTCATCAGGATGATAACTGCAAGATATTTGAGTCTCATTCAATAGTGCCTCAGGGTTCCTTCTGTTTTGAATCTGCTTTCTAGCACTAGGCAAGTGAAGACATGGAAAGTAAAAACCCATCGAACTTGTAGAGACATGGTGTTGTGTAGGAGCAGACTGTAGCCTCTGGCTCTGTTTAAAGATTGTAGTAAACCTCTTACCTGGCATGGTCAGGGTGTAAATTATCTTGTTTAATCGAAATGTGTATGAGTCAAAGCTGGCGCCTGCATTGTTGATGAAATACCAGATTTTAAGGGAACATGTCAATGTGCCGTAAGATACCAACAAAGTCCCTCACTGAGGTTTGGCACGGGTTCGGAGGAGCTGAGTCTTAGGTCACCGGGGTCGTCTCTGGGAGCAGATGCTCAGTGTGGGCATTAGTCACTTAGCCTTTCCAGAGCCGAGGAACAGCTCTCTGTGATGGTTTCTGGAACCTGTATTTTGAGTCAGATTGTCCCACTTGACTCGAAGTTGCCGCGCAGTTTCAGACCTTTGCCTCCACCGTGCACTCGTTTTCTTGTCCCCTGATACCTGCCTCGGTTGTCCCGGCCTGACATTTGAGCCTCGTCGCTCATGGACACAGGCTCCGTGGTGGGGCAAAGGCCGCGACTCCGGCTTGCACAGTTCCGTGCCTCTCACCATGGTTTATCACATCACTCCCAGGATCTCCCGTTTAGAGGAAGAGTGTCCCTTTCCTGCAGGCCCTGTGTGGTGTGGAAACCACCCCTACCTACCTTTCTCCCATTTGAACTGTACTGTGAAGCTATTTCTGTCCTAGTCAACCGTCAGAATTTAAGGAACAGTAATTTATGTAACTTGTTACACGCTTCTCAGCAGTTCTTTATGAATTTCATTCTGTTGTGAAATTATCGCAGTTTTCACGGCTATGCTGGTTTCAGGTTGTGGCCATTGAAATGAATTGCCTTCCCCATTGTGTGTTAAGGTTGTGCCTGGGAGCTGTTGAGGCCTCACCTCTGCTTAGGGCAGTGGCTTTGCTCTCCTGACAAGAGAAAGAATCTTTTTTAGAACATTTCTAATGTGGTTTTTGCTTCCAGACAGAATTACTTTTTTCACAGAGACGGCCACTAAAGTCATAAATTATGCTCAGGATGGACACACGGGTCAGCTGACAGAGTGGAGTCCAGAACAGATCCAAAGAGGCAAAAGCAGTTCAGTGGAATTTGAGTCTTTTCCACAAATGATGCTGGAATTATGGGACAGCCGTATGCAAAAGAGTGAAAACAGGGAGAAATTCCTGTATGAAAATTAAGGTGGACCATAGCCCTGAATGTAAAATACCAAACTACACAAGCTGTAGAAGAAACGGAAATTGTCGAGAGCTAAGGTGAGAGCTCTTAGCCATTCCATGATCCATAATCAAGGAAGAATACAAGTAGGTAAGACTCATCAAAATTAAACTTCTAATATAAAAGACACCCCTAGGGAATTGAAGAGACACATTTTCGATAGATGGGGAGAAGATGTCTATGAACCGTGCAGCCGGCAAAGGACTCGTATCCAGAATGCACAGGACTCCCACGGCTCATGACAGAGAACAAACCACCTGACTTAAAAGCGGAAGAGACCTGAACAGATGCTTCACTGAGAAGGACGGGAGGATGGCCCGAAAGCATCTGAAATGACCTTCCGCGTGACTGGTTGCACCGAGATGTGCACCGAAGCCGCAGTGAATTTGTTCACACCCCTGCTGGAGCGCCTGACTAAGGTCTTCCGACAGCCCCAGGTGCTGGTGAGAACAGGCAGTCGGGACTCCTGTGCGATGCTGGGGTTCAGCATGGTGTAGACACCTTGGTGGTTTCTTACAAAACTGAACTCACACAAACGTGGGTCCCGGTGACCGCACTCCTGGGTATTTACCCTAGAGAAACAGAAGCTGATGTTTAAGAAAAACTGTGCCCAGATGTTAATAGCGCTGTCTATAGTTGCCCAACACGGGTTACAATGTGCCACAGCCATACGTGGAATAATAAACACCCAGCAGCCCCGAGGCCTGGCTGTTGATCACAGGACACCCTGGGTGCACCTCCAAGCACGATGCCCAGGAAATCATGATTTTGCGAGTGTTTTGCCACAACACTCGCAAAAGACAGACCCAGGGGATGGGAGAACACCGAGATGGTGGTTGCTGGGAATGGGAGGGTATGCTTATGAGGCCCCATGAGTGGGTTTGGGGCTGTTGGAATGTTCTGCTTGTGTGATGATTATGGGAATATTTGTGCCGAAATTCACAGAACTAAACAGTGTCCACTTTACAGTAATTTTTAAAAAGTGGTAATATGCTCATTTTCAGGACTGTTTTTAATGGAAGATGGAGTTTGCAGATGATTTGTTAGGGCAAACCTGTCTCAAGAGTTGGTAGATGATTCGTTAGGGGCCTGTCTCAGGGCCCTTGGGTTGGGTTGGGTTGGGATGGGATGGGATGGGATGGGATGGGATGGGATGGGATGGGTTGGGTTGGGTTGGAAAAGCCTTCCCTGTTGCGGGAAGGAGCATGGGGCATGGAAAGGATATCAGCAAGGAAACACGTAGAATCCTTTGAGGAAACATGTGTATTTCTAACTTGCTATAAGATAGAATTGGAAATTGTGACGATTTTGTTTCCTAGAGTCTTGGTAGAATAGGGAAGACAGTGTAATAAAAGCTAATTTTGAAAGGAAGAATTTGAAAGATTTTCAACAGCAATAGCTCTAGGAAGTCACCCTGGAAATGTTTTTAAAGATGTTCAGCAGCAATAGCTCTAGGAAGAGTCACCCTGGAGTTGCTTCTTGAGCATTGGTTTCCTGGCTGTATCTTCCGACTTTCATTTTTGAGTTATGCTATGAGTTCGGGATGTGTGGGAATAGCCATCCCCAGGTGTTGGGTAGGAGGCCCTGCAGGGGGGTGCATGTGCCCCGAGGCCTGAGGCACTGTTTCACCCTAGCTTGGAACATGGGGACTCTTGTCAGTGGCTGGAGTAAGAGTACCAGCCTGGCAGGCTGGGGGAGCCCTGGGGTGGTCTGGGCACCGTCCTCCCTGCCTGCAGGATGGCAGCTGGAGGAGCTCGAAGCCTGCCTGCCTCGTGGCTGTCAGCGCAGCAGCTCCTCCTGGCCCTGGAGCAAGCTTTGGGTCCGTGAGTCTCTGCGCCGGGACTTGCCTCCTGGGACGTCCGCCACTGTCCCGAGGGCCCTGGTGCCACTTTCCCGGTGGGACCCAAGCCTCAGGCAGCTGCGACCCCAGATTCGGTTGCTTTCCCTGCTATCTCATTCCAGCACGAGTGCTCACCTCACTCAATGTAGAGCCTCAGGTTCCCTCAAGATCCCCAGAGATGGAATCTCCCAATTTTATAAGATAGTTGTTGACAAGATTTGAGCGGCACTGATTTAACTCAGCTTCCAGAGTTTAAGTTCCCAAGACACAGTCCTGCTCCTTCCCGGGCCTCATCCTGTGTGGCTGGTGTGGATGTGGGGTTTCTGGAGGGTGGGGTAAGGCAGGTCAGCAGCAGGCGGATGGCTCATTATTGGTCGCTCCATGCCTTGAGGATAACTAGGATTAATGACCTTTATAGGGCTGTAGGTTTGGGGTGTGTGTGTGTGTGTGTGTGTATTGAAACGAGATGGACACAGTTATCACTGCATTTTTCTGACATGAAACTTGGAGAGCAGAGGGTTTAGGAAACTCCTGAAGCCACACTGTCAGTGGGACCCGGGCGGTCTGGCCTTAGACCCTGCACTGTTTGCCCCTCGCCACGCTCTCAGCAGACCCGGGTGGTCTGGCCTTAGAACTCATGCTGGTTGCCCCTCCCTGCCACGTTATGGGGTTTTTCCTGTCTCTGGGCAGCATTTGATAGCTTGTGAAACAAGAGCAAGACTTACTATGAGTGGATATGCCATTATCTGAGATCCAGAACGTTTCCTGGACCTGGCGTTGCCGATGTCAGGTAAAGGGAGGTAAAAACATTTTCATTGTGGTCACTGGGGCTCCTGAAATGGTGTTTTTCCCCGTGAAAATTGACTCATAAACATCTGTTAACTCAATATTATGTGAACAGGAAGAAGTGTGTTGGGCTCTAGTTAAATGTCTCAGAGCCACAGAAGTAAATGAGGGCACCTTCCGAGCACAGCCTCCCAGAGGAGGCCAAGGACGTTTGCCTGGAGGGTTTGCCATGAAGTAGGACTCGGGCAGGGCTGGTCTGCCTGGAGAGGCCTATGCCATGATGTAGGTTAGTTGAAGTAGTTGAGGGGTGCTGGCATGAAGTCAGTGGTCCCCGAGGAAGCCCCTAGCAAGGCCGATTGCCGTGGGATGGAAAACTGCCGTTTAGTGGCTGTAATCCTGGCTGTAATCCCGGTCTGACGTACAATCCTGCACTTGGATACTTGGATCCCAGCCAGGTCAGATGGACCTGAAAGGACATTTGGACTGTGACGGCTACACCCACTCTCAGCATGTGTAGGGTCTCCTATGTATGTGTGTGTTTCCATTTTCTTTCAGTACAATTTCTCTCTCCCAGTGAAGTCGCGAGAAATAGAAGGAAACATGGAATGAAGATGTGATTGAGGAAAGTGTGGTGTGGTCTTGGACCTTCTTTTGCTTTTGTTGGTGCTCAAGAACTCCACCTGACCTCAGAGCTGAGTGTTTCTGCCAGGAGGTCCTGCCTTTTATCCTACCTCGAGGCCTGTTGAGACACTCCAAGAAGCTTCGCTAACAAGTTTCCTTTTCCTTTTACAGCAGTTGGATATATTTGCAGCAAAACAGAGGAATAACCCCCCAATATGGTGATTAAATGCATTTAAGTATAGATAACATTCAGTCTTCAAGGGCCTGGGATTTTAATCATCTTTGGATCATGTAACAAGTGGTGTTGGTGATTAAAATCTCCTGACAGCTTTGTTCTGCCACGTTCCTCAGTTTTGAATGATGATCTTCCTGGTTGTACCTTGGAGGGGCATTTTTGTCAGTAGAGAGAAGAGTGGTGGTTCCCAGAGGCTGGGAAAGGACAGAGGTGAGGCCCCTGAAGGACGCTGGTCTTCCTGGTTTAGGGGTTTAGGCTCAGCCACCTTCCTGTGTCCGTGTAAATTATACCCAGGATCATTTTCACTCGTCCCACTTTAGTTGAGCATTGGAGCTTCAGGATGTGTGTGCCCACGTCACCTGGGCTGTGATCCTGGAGTTGGGTGAGACTGATTCCCGGGTTTATAGAATTACTCTGAGATGATTGAAAACAGAAGCACTTGAGGCATTCGTAATGCTATTTCCTGAACATAACTTATGTTCAGTTCTTCAGAAACTTTTATCTGAGGAAGCATCTATAACTTTGGTTTTGTGCCACTCAGTGCTAGAAAGAATTGTGCAACACTCAAGTGAGTGGCATTATTCCTCTCCCTCCACCATGCAAGCAAGACTAAAGGTACCTCTAGCTCCCCTCAATCTTCTCGCCTGCAGGGCGCCTGGCGTGGCAGTGTGCTGCCTTCCGTCTTCTTTTTGGGGAGAATCAGTCGTGTTTGTGCTGCTCAGCTCAGCCTGGTGCGGTTGTGTGGGTGAGGAGCTTGGTTGCTAGGTGACCCTCCCAGGCCTGCCTCCCACCTCCCTAGGCCTTGTTCTAAACTGACAGATAACCAGTGTGTTTTGGAAGAGGACAGTAGCAGGGCAGGAGAGAGTTTGTTCATAGTTTCTCCTTGCACTGACGTTTGAGCCTTCATCCAGCCTGGGCCCTTCTACAGAGCTGCCTTTATGTGTTGCAAACCACTTCCTCCCAGTAACCGTGCTTTCAGAGGTTTGGAAATGTGACTTAACTCATCTTCAATTTTAAGGATACTATTAAATTTTAGAGTTGAAACTGATGTATTTTATGGCCTTTATTTGATTTCTCTTGATTTTTTTTCCCCATATGAGACATGGAATCTTAAGGGAGATAGCCTGGTGTTGGCCCTGTTTCCTAAGGATGGAAGTGAATTCTGAAAGCCCTTTATGTAGGCAGCGAAATAATCAGGGAATCGTTATTATAGCTATGCCTGTCCATGTAAAGCGAGCACGACTCATAAGCAGAAAAAAGTGCAGCCCGGGGGCAAGGTGAGCCCTAATGCTGTCTGTGCCTCACCTCCCTGCCATGAGGAATGGAAGTGCAAGTGCAGGTAGTTGAGTTAGCCTCCAAGCCCAGCCTGCACCGCCCTCACATGCCTCTGCATCTGCAGGGGCACAGGCCGTGCTGCACCCCTCGCTCAGTGCCACGGCTGATGCGTCAGGAACAGGGGGTACTGTCCGCCCCTTGCTCGGTGCCAGGGATGATCCGTCAGGATCCCTCGTGCTCATCTGGTCCTCATGTCTTCATCACCAGCCTCCTGCTCGTAACGGGCTTGTTATTACCTTGGTATGGGTATATTTGTAATAACATACCCATACCAACGTATGTAATAACATACCCATACCAACGTATGTAATAACAAACCATACCAACGTATGTAATAACATACCTATACCAACGTATGTAATAACATACCCATACCAACGTATGTAATAACATATCCATACCAACATATGTAATAACATACACATACCAAGGTGTTGTGGGGCGGTGCTCAGTCCTCCGAGGGGGGGAATCGGCCCTTAGCCGATTCATATTCAACAGGACCGGGGAATGGGTTCTTGTTCCATGTCCTGGATGCCAGGAAGTCCTTGCCCTGGACCCTGTAATGCCCGGGGTCTTCCTGAGAAATGCTGGTGCCCCTGGAACACGGCCCGGCCCCCTCCAGTTTCTCTGCTTTGTAATTGCACTTGTGTTTAGCAGGTCTTCCAGGACTTAGACGCTGCTTGGTGTGAGCCAGGTTTTGTGTGGAAAGAGGACAGGTCTGAGCCGGCAACCAAACAGCCCAGAACCATCTTTTATGTTTCCAGATTCTGTGGCCAAAAACTTACACGTGGACATTGAGGGTGATGCATTTCTGCTCCAAGACGTGTGTGGATGCAGCTGGAGGGATAGAAAGGATATGGAGCCTCTTCACTCCTGGCCTGGGCTTGGACCTGCTGTGCAGAGTCTCAGTGGCACCAGGGCCCCCTTGTGTCACAGCGGCCTCGGGTTGCTGGCACTGCCCCAGGATGTCCCAGGCTTCATGATGTCCAGGCTCCCCTGGCATGGAGGCCTCAGGTGCGTTGCACTGCTCTGATGGACGTCACAGGGTTCATGATGGTAGGGCCTCCTTGTGCCATGGCGGCCTCGGGATGGTGGCACTGCCCCAGGGTGTCCCACGCTCCAAAGCCAGTGTTCGGTCCAGCGAAGGGAAGTTGTACTGTAAGGTCTAGTCTCGGAAGATGCCTGAGGTCCTATCCTTCAGAGTGGTCCTACACTCACCACAAATCAAGTCGGGGAGGCCCTGCCAGAATTCGCAGGTGTGTTTCAGGTCATCCAACAAGTCTTCTTTTATTTTGGGTTAGTCAGGTATATAATTCTTTTTCTGTTTGGTTTTTTTGAGACAGGCAAAAAAAACCCTTTTTGTTGCCCAGGCAGTGGTGTGAGCACTGCTTACTACAGCCTCAACCTCCCAGGCTCAAGCGATCCTCCTGCCTCAGTCTCCTGAGTAGCCAGGACCCACAGGCACATGTTCCACGTGTCCCCATGCCTGACTTATTTTGTATTTTTTGTAGAGATGGAGTTTTGCAATGTTGCCCAGGCTGGACTCGAACTCCTGGACTTAAGCAGTGCAGCTGCCTCAGCCTCCCAATGTACTGAGATCACAGGCATGAGCCACCGTGCCTGGCCAAGTGTGTTTCTAATTTCAAAGTTAAGAGGACCCAGAGTCAGTTAATGACGTCTCTACTGGAACATGCTGCTTATAGTACATTAGGAAAAATCATCCAGAACTTGGAAAAGGGGCTGGACAGACACAGCCCTTCGAGGTTGTCTGATGAACCCCTGGGGTTTTTAACCATCTGGAGGGATTGACCATGTCAGACTGACTCTTGTCGATGGGCTGAAGCCCAGGTTTCATGAGGTTATGTGTCGGCTTGTAGTACTTTCTCTGGCAGAGATGCGAGTGACTTTTGCTCACTGAGAGGCTCATCTCAGGGACTTCATGGCCTGAGGGACAGCAGCCTGTTTGAGCTGATGGAGCAATCTCGCGCTACCCTTATTTTCTGAAACGCCTATGAGTGACTTCTCACACGGTCTTTGCAGCGGCTTCATGCCCGCCCTCCTTGGTAATGATCGAATGCTTTTTTTAACCCCTCGTCCCCTTTATTTGGGGTGTTCCAGTCTCAGTTCTCATGTGTTCTGCTTCTACGGGAATTTCTGAAGCTGCTGAGTGTAGAAAGCACTGAGGAGGCTGTGCTCCCACCCCTGTGAGCCTTCCAGGCATCATCCTCTCCCCTTGGTGAGGTGGCGTCCATGGCACACCGAGGAGGCTGTGCTCCTGTCCCCCGTGATTTTTCCAGGCTTCCTCATCTCCCCTCCAGGGGGACAGGAGGAATCTTTCAAACCCTTCTTAAACTTGTTTTCATGTCTTTGTTTTAACAGATTTCTTTGCATCTTCTCCCTTATCCAGAAGTGAGGGTGAACGCTGAGTTATTCACGGGAGTCAAGAAACCACACGCAGCCCAAAGAGACGTTTGTTTCCCTGAAAGGATTTGTGTGTGTTCACCTTAAAATGCAACTCAGTAAAACAGGTGTGTTTTGAGGAATGACTTTAAATTACCCAGGTAAAAATGTGACAGTTAAATTTCATCGTCTCTGCGGGTGTCCACAACCCCCTTCTGTGGTTGCGTGTGAGTTTTTGACTTGTTATTTTTGAAGAAAGAAAATCTGTTGCTGAGGACTTCAGAGGGTGTGCTGGGATTGTGTAGGGTGGACATCGGGGGCTTCAGTGTGTGGCTTCCTTGAAGAGGTTCAAATTAAGGCTGAGAGTCCCTACTCCAAAATGCTCTGAAACCTGAAACATTCCGAGCTTCCTCATGACACTTGAAGGAAATGCTTTTTGGAGCACTTTGGATTTGAGGTGGGGGATGCTCAACTGGAAAGTGAAATATTGCAAGACCCTTCTGGCCCCAGGAGCTTGAATAAGGACATGGGAGGGGGCCTGTGCCGGGTGTCCCTGGAGTGTGAGGCGGCCTGGGCTCGCTGGACTGGTTTTTGTAGGAGCCACAGAAGGGAAAGGGGGTTAAAGTGGCCACGCCTGACTCCTGAGAAGTCTGAACCAGAAGGAGGTGGGCACGGAGGGCAGCAGTTGAGTCCCCAGTGTCCGGGGCTCCTGTCCCTGGTGGAGTTGAGAGCCTCCTCTAGTTGTGGCCTCTCCCCTGTCAGCAGCCACTGAGGCCTGAAGGGAGAGGGGGCTGAGGAGAGGAGGGAAGGATAGGCCTGCTTCTGGAGAGGGCCAGCATCGACCTCTGCTAGCCTCCTGTGTTACTCCTGCGTCCAGGGTGTACGGCCGTGCCTCGTGGTGTAGCGGTTCCCGGGATGCACAGCACTCTTGTCTGCAGTAATGGCTTTGTCTCCGACCCTTGGAGGCAAGTTACCTTTTTCCCCAGTGAAAAGAGGTAGAAAATCTTACAGAAATGCATTTGTTCTAATGTCTATTTTCCGATAAGACATGGTCGCTTAGGCTAAATCTTTGGGAGGTCAAGGCAGGAGGATCACTTGAGGCCAAGGGGTTGAAGACCAGCCTGGACAACATAGCAAGACTCCATCTGTATTAACAGAAAAGTTAGCTGAGTGTGGTGGTGTGTGCCTGTGGTCCCTGCTACTCTCGAGGCTGAGATGGGAAGATCACTTAAGGCTACAGTGAGCTGTGATTGCTCCACTGTAATCTTGGCGGCAGAGCCAAGACCCAGTCTCAGAAAGAAAAGTTAAAAAAAAAAAAATCCAGAAATGTCATTTTCTTTTTAAATCATCCCAAAAGAAAAATCGGTTTTTTCTAAGAATGTAAAAGGAAAGTGATACGATTGTTTCTCCTTTTCAAATATTTACAGTAGTCCATCCACATCATCTCTCATCTCATTACAGAGCAGCAGGTATCTTTGAGGTTAGTGGTGTTTCTCTGTGTCGCACCTTGGAGAACAGCCAGCATGAAACCTCTTACCACGATCGTGTGCCATTGTTTGTAGTCTCAATTAAAATCCTCTCCAGAGACGTCTGTGCTGTTTATTACAGCAGAACTTTGGTTGTGCTGAAATGTGCATTCAGCTAATGGTTTTAAGTTCATATCTGAGAGGATGCTGTATAATTCATGAAGCATATGGGATCAGTAATGATTGAAGATAATTCTGGCTGATGTCATTTAGAGGATATTTTTCACTTCAAGTTAAAACTTCCTTCGCGATAGTCATTTTGGGATTCATTTAACTATGTGCTTTATTTCATAGCTCAAATTTTCATTAGTCATTACATAACACAGGACTTTGAAAGCAGATTTGGCAAAATCTTTCTAACAAAATGTTTGCTTATGACGTCCCAAGGAACAACACTCAGAATTGCTGGTAACTGTGGTACCTTTTAAGGCTGATGATAGAAGTCACTTGAACGTGAAGGGCTGCTTTGTGAGGCAGATGGGGTTTGAACCCCGACCCCTCCTGATACACCAGTCCTGACCCTGGCCTTCTCTCCTCTCCACTGGGAGATGAGAAGGGTGCCAGCATCCACCTCACAGGCCATCCTGAGAACCCGCGACTAAGGGCTTGTGTTCCTCTTGCAGGTGGCGCAGATGTGGGGGCTTGACGATATACACACTGCAGGCTGCCAGTGTCGGGGTAATCCAGTTTTAGTCATAAAGGTGGGATTTGCTTTGCTCCCCTGCAGACCAGGTGCGGTGCTGCTGTTGTAGCAGGTGTGTGGATCCTCTTGGGTGGTCCTCAGGTGGACAACGAGTCACTGATTCGGATTCCCAGTGTTAGACGTGAGGGGACCATGGACCTCATGTGTTCAGAGGGGAGGAGTAAAAAGCTTCCCTTGTAATTCCAGGACTGTCTATCCCAGGAATGCCAAACCAGTGGCTTTCACCTGACGCTGTCGTAGGTGACACTGTATGGAAATGTGGACTCATGTTCCGCATACCTGAGCCAGTACCCTTCTCCCTCCAGGACCGTGGCCGAGCCCTACTGATTTCGCTGGGTTGCCAGCCTGGGGATCTGTAAGTCCAGTGACGTCTCTGGTCTCGGCCCCCGCTCCCCGTGGGGACAGGAGGTGGCTTCAGGAGGCTGGTGATGAATGCCTGAATGAAGCCGACTTGTGACTGCAGTTCTGTCTAAGGGCTTCCCCGGGTGTTAGATGTCAGTAAATGACACCTGTGTGTGGATCTCATGTGATGAGAGAAACAGTGGGGGAAACCAAAGCTTGTAGCGTCTGCAGGTTCTGGACTTGGGGGTGTGTGCACCTGTGTACTTGGTGAGGGGTGTGATGCCTGGAATGAGTGTGCACGTGTGTCATCTTTTTGCGTGTGTGGTGAGTGTATTTAGCAGGTGTGGGTGGAGTGAGCATGTTCATGTGTGTCGTATGTATTTGAGGGTGTGTGGAGTGTGTACATGCATCATATTTGGTGAGTGTATTTGAGGGTGTGTATGGAGTGCATACATGCGTTTGCGTGTATAGTATTGGGTGAAGGGGTGGCGTGTGTGGAGTAAGCATGCACACGTGTATGCTGTGTGTGGGGTTTCTACGTGGTCCTCCCCTTAGCCTGCTCCTGGGCCCTGCTGTCCTGGTAGCTTTAGAGTTTTGTGTGTCTTTGATTCCGGAAGATTCCGGAACCAAATTCTGAAGTTGTGATGACAAACTTGCAGCCCTGGAGGACGCTGGTTCATGGAGCCGGCACGAGGGTCTCTGTGCTGGCCTTACCCTGGGCTCTGTCCACAGAAGAGCATGTCCGATGATTGAGCTGTGCGAGTCTGTGGCTCCCCAGCCTCAAGTCAGCCCTCGGTTCTGTCCCACCTCTGTTTTTCTTGCTGAGGGGCTCCGGGAAGTGGTGCCTGGGATGGCGTTTTCACCCTGGGGTTTCTTCACCAGCTGCCCAGGTGCTGGCTGCCTGAGGCCTGCTGCCATCCTGGGTGGACAGGGCTGTCGCGGGGTCATCCCTGAGCACCTGCGGGAAGGCAGGTTTAGGAAGTGCCAGAGGTGAGTGGCTTCATCCCACACTTGATTTTTTGGAAAGTTCTGGGTCTCATATTTTTCCCTAAGGGAAGTTAGAAACTGAGTTTCTCTTTAGGGGAACGTCTTTGCAGCGTCTGTTGTTTGAATGTTCTCCAGGTGTGGAATACTCGGGGCCGTGTGTGTTTGGGAACATCCGTGTCCTGAGTGAATTCAGTAGGGAATGGAGAGAGGCCTCCTGTCAGCTTGGCCTTTGTTTCCAGCTTGTTGAGAGTTGACGGCTGCTGGTATCCCAGGGAGAGTTAAACACTGGGCCCTGTGGGATGAGAACGTTCCCTCTGACAAGGTCAGTGGGAAAGCATCTAAACAAACGTCGCTGTTCTGCGGGCTCCTCGGGGTCGAGCTTGTTTTGTGGTGTTGAGTGAAAGCTACCCTCGTTCCTGTTCCTCACCATTTGAAAGGTGTCCAGGGCTCGTTCCTCTGGAGAGGTGATGCGTGTGAGTGGGGGTCAGGTCGCAGTTTCCGAGGTTATTTGGAATCTGTCAACTGATTTCCTGAACACACAGGTGCTTGGTAAAGATGTTCCTGGTTAGTTAAAACATTTCAACAGGATGTGATAGCTGGTGGTTGTTTAAAGACTATCACAATTTTCCTGTTACTTTTTAAATGCCTGTTGAATAAGGGAGGATTCACATATTTTTCTTTTCCCGTCTGTGTACTTGATATATTTTTTTTTGTTTTTATTTTTTATGTGGGTGTGCAGTTAACAGGATTTAGAAACAGTCTCAGTCCTGGGGAGACTTCAGAGCCGCCTCAGTCAGTGCTGAAGGGTGGCAGGGATTTGGGGGCTACCTCTTCCGTAGGACAGACACCAAGGGCTAGAGGTCAGCAATCTCAGTGAGGTCACAAAGACGGGCACACCCAGCACCCTGGCCCATGTGCCTTCTTTCACATTTGTCTCTGCTCAAACTGCTCTCCTGGGTCATCACGGGTGATCTCTAGGCGCGTGCTTGCTTCTTGCAGAAATGGTGTCTGGCTGTGGTCAGTGTGGGCCCTCAGGACTTCCATGTTTTTGGCTCACATCAATATTGGACAGTGGTGTATGTTTGTTCTGGAGTGGTAGATCGGGTGGATTTTGGCTTTACCAACTCATTTCATACCTGTTCTCCTAGATATAATACCTGTTCATAGCCGCATGTTTTCCTAGGTGCCGGGGCCCTATCAGAAGCCGCATGTTCTCCTAGGCACTGGGACCCTCTTGTAAGCCGCATGTTCTCCTAGGCGCTGGGACCCTATTGTAAACTGTATGTGAGGGATCTCGGAGGTGCTCCTTATGAGGATCCCATACCTGACCTGAGGTGGGACAGTTGCAATTCAAAACCAGCCCCTAGAAAAATTTTCTTCCATGAAACCCATTCCTGGTGCCAAAAAGGCTGCGGGACAGCTGGTCTAACGCGGGCTAAGATGTCAGTAGATTTTTGGACTTGGGCCTCAGTTGAAGAGGATTAGATTTTGAAAGGTGGGGTTTGAAGGCTTCTAAAGGGCAGGTTTTCATCTCCAGTGGGGCCTGGGCAGAACTGGGCAGAACTGACCCAGAAGCTGACAACTAGTCAGGCTGGCTCACTGCCTGCGTCCTGTGTGTGCAGCCTTGCTGTTTATTCAATTGTCTGGTGGTGGTGTGGATTCCATCCACAGCCTCAGAGTAGTGGAACCCATTACTTCAAGGCTGATCTTATTTAACTTTATGAAAAAGACAAGAAAATCATTTAGTATAAATCTTCCAGATACCTGTATCCTTTCTTTTCCCAGAGGCTTTTAAGTATTGCAACTTAAAAATCTTCAAAAATAACTTTAAAGGAAAACCTCTAAGTACATTTTTGATGAGCACCCTTGACAGCTTTAGTATGTGAAGTAAATTCCCTTGACTTTGTATTCCTAGAAACTCGTTCATGTTTGCAGAAGACTTTGCATTTTGTCAACAGTGGCCACTGTTCGGTGACCATCATACCTGCCGTGTCTCATTTAGAAAGTTGGATGTGGATGTATTAACTTTTCAGACACAAAAACACATGGGCTGTTTGTTTTTGGTTTTGAATTTTTTGTCCCCCCCCCCCCCCCCCCCCGCCAAGGTGAATTCAAGAAAGGGAAAAAAGCAGACAGAGTAAGTACCAGAAAGTGTCTAAGTGGATGGGTGGGGGATCCTACTATGGTGTTGGGTTGTGTTCTGCCAGACATCACTCCTCAAAAAGCTGACCTTGAAAGGGCTGGCATTGCCCTCACCCTGCGACATTCATCTATCTCACCAGAAAATGAAGAATCTGCCAGAGTACTGTGAGTCAAATTCAGTCAGAACTCGATTAAATAAGAGGCTTTGTCTCAAAGGCCAAAACATGAGGACACATTTTTAATTTTTTTTTTTCATTTTTTTTTGAGACGGAGTCTCGCTCTGTCGCCCAGGCTGGAGTGCAGTGGCGTGATCTCGGCTCACTGCAAACTCTGCCTCCCAGCTTCACTCCTTTCTTCTGCCTCAGTCTCCTGAGTAGCTGGGACTACAGGTGCCCGCTACCACGCCTGGCTAATTTTTTGTATTTTTGGTAGAGATGGGGCTTTCACCGTGTTAGCCGGGATGGTCTCGATCGCCTGACCTTGTGATCCGTCTACCTCCTCCTCCCAAAGTGCTGTGATTACAAGCGTGAGCCGCCGCACCCGGCCGAAAACATGTTTCTTTACTGCCTCAGTCCTCAGTTGGGTAGTATGTTCTTTGTCTTGAAAGGCGCGCTCTGCGAGATGGGAATCTTCCGGTTGCTTACTTAGGGAATCCTGCTGGCTGTCATTGACGGGAGAGCGCAGTTTCCTGGCTGCCCTGGTCTTTGAGGGGAGGGAGACTGAGGGGTCATTTTCCTACCTGGACCAACGTGTTTATTAAACCTGGCTTGTGGATCATTTGGATCTTTTTATGAAGGAAAAGCCACATCTGTGACTTTCAGATGAGTGGAAGTCATGTTAAAAAATATGTATATATACATATATATTTTGGCTACTCTGGAGAAGTTTTGTCCTTGTGACCTGTGAATACAGTCACAGGAGAGCAGAATGTTCACGGTGTGGGTGCTTACAGTGTACATGTAGAGTCACATTCTTCACTAGTATTACGTTAAAAAGTGACAAATAAGAGAAAAATATTTTGCTCATTACAACGTCGGTAAGAAGCTGGCAGCACTCTTGTTTTTGGAGGGGTGTGAAGGGAATATTGAGAAAGTATCATCAACGTTAGACTCACCCACTCTGCAAATCCTGGGCTGGCTCGCGTGAAGACCCCGTGATGGAAAGATGCACCCCTCTGCCCGGAAGGAGTTGAATCTTTGTGGCGCTCAGGACGCATGGTTCATCTCTATATAAAGGCAGAGTGTGAAACGCCGTGGAGGCTGAGAGAAGCGATGTGGTTAGCAAGTATGAGTGAGACGTTTGGGGCTTGTTAGCACCTGGCGTGTGTGCAGCAAGCTTTGCTATCTGCACATGTGTGATCCTTAGAACACTGGCGTGTGGAGCCGTGAAGCTGTCGAGGGCCCCAGATCCCGGCAGGCTGAGGAGTTCCCTGTTACCACCAGGAGAACCGTGATTGAAGGCTGTCACTCAATCCCAAGTCCCGGAAGGGAGTCCTTTCAGAGAGGAAAACACCCCTAGAGCCTCGGGCAGAATTCAGTGATTTTTCTTATAATGTTGCTTAGATTTTGCAAACATGAAACCAAGAACATATTTCAGAATGCTTATGGTCCTTTTGTAACCATGGAAACAAAGTAATTTGCAGTCGATGGACAGTTTGCGGAAGCTGAACTGCCTACAGCATGAGCACAGCGCTCTCCCTAACGCCTGGGCCTTGCTCCGATTTGCTGGGCAGGCTTTGCAGGGCCTCTTGGCTGGGATACCTCTCCCATGTCCCATGTTGCTACTCCTGGTCACAGCCATACTACTGGGCACCTGTGCCGTGAGGACACTGAGTGGACACGGAGCGGCGGGGCAGCAGTTGGTCATGAGGTGGCATCCACATGGTCCGAAACAGGTTTCTGTTCATTAAGAATGATCATTGCAATAAAAACATAGAGTGAAAGAAAACCCTCTACTGACCTGAGAATGCGTCCGCTGAGTTGGATGGGAAAGTGCAGTGAGGAAGGTGAGGACTGAAAGGAAATGAGGGAGGGAGAGGAAAGGAGAGAAAGGAAGTGAAAGGGGGAGGGAGGATGGGAATAAAGAGGGAGATAGAGGAGGAAGAAGAGAGAGGGCGGTGGGCAGGAGCCTGGGAAATGAGTCCCAGAGCCGGTTCCTGACCGTCGTGGGTGCGTCAGAGCTGATCTTCCAGGAGAGGTGGCCTGGGAGGGCTGACCTTTAGGAAGTGAGGGCTGGGGGGAGCTGATTTTTTGGCCCTCAGCGGGGCTGTTGCTGACCAGAGATGCAGTCGATGGTTATCCCGAAGAGGTCGTCTGCACTGCCACCATTTGCTGCCAGGTTGGAGAGAGAAGTGCTCCCCATGGGTTCTTTCTATTTTGTGGATTTTTCCCAGTTTAGCTGAGCAGCCTGTCAGTGGAAATGTCGGGGATTACTAACATGTCTCCATTCTACAGAGCAGTCGGCCAGCTTCCGATCCTGTAGTTGTTGAGGGCACCACTGCCGTCATGTCGGTGCTGGCCCAGCATGGAAGACGCAGCCCGAGGCACTGGGAAACCTGCATGGCTCTTGCTGCCGGGGTTCTGATGGGAGTCGTACACTGGAAGAAAGATGTCCTTTAGGCAGAGCCTGGTGAGGAGGGGGTGCTGCTGTTGCAGCAGTACATGGAATTTCAAATGACGAATGAAACAAGCTTTTAATTATGACCAGAGCTCTATGCCCTGCATTTCTTCAAATGGAAATGTTGTGTTGAAATGAATTTGCTGTTAATCGGTTGCCTCATGCAAGACGGAATGCTGGGAGCAAAGTAGAATGTGGACTTCTCTACAAAGCTTCCTCGTCTCAGACTATAATCAATTGGATGGTGCTACATAGGAATACGTGAGAATTCGTGTGAGAAAAGTGATGGGTGCAGATCTGTGTGACTGGCAGTTGTAGGGGGAGGTTTGAGAGAAGCTTTTGGCTAAAGTGGTGTCAGGTGCAGGTGCTGAAGTGTGATGTCTGGCTGGATGGAAAAGCACACGCCTCTGGGCTACAGGAAACAGATAAAGGAGGAAGTGGGCACACATGAGTCGTGTCTTAGGAATGGTAGCAATTCAGGCAGACCCAGGATCAGGGTCCCACGGGGGAGGAGTGGACATCAGGACCCAGGGAGCATGGGGTGGGGGTCATGCCCAGGCCTCTGCGGAGCTTGCTGCTGTGTCAGCAGGGCCTTGTGCTTGCCCTCCTTAAAGCTTTCCCGATCTATAAAACGGGCATGACAAAATCCACCTTGTGACACTGAAGCTTAAATGAGATGATGTACATGGTGTCTTCCTTCCCTTCCTGATACATCGTAGACTCACAGCTATGGTAGCAGCGACAGACTGGATGGAATGCTGGAGCCTCTTTGCGCCTGGTGAAGCCACATGGATTTGTGCAGTGCTGGTGACTGTCTCTGAAAGCCTTTGATCATGGCAGTGGCAGCCTTGAGTGGCTCTTGTCATACTTCAGTCTGTGGACTGCAAGGTTGACTGGATCCCCGAGGCCATTGATACTATTCAGGGGTGAGCTGATGGGGCCCTAAAACATGGGGGAAGGCCGAGAGGACTTGGCTGCCAGAAGCATTGTAGATTTCTGGCTTCGAGAACTTGCTGATTTATGTACATAGGAAGGTAAACCCAGATGGCTCCAAAATTTCAAGTCCAGAAGAAAGGTGGGAGGGTACAATTGCTGAGTAGGTCATGGTTGCCCTGTCCCTTTCTTTCTGGCCATCGTTTCTGCTCCCTCCCCCTGCCTTTGTGGGCTGGAGGGGCTGAGCCTGCACAGTGGTCTATTTCATGGTGACGATGGCCGATTATTACCCTGCACTAAGAAGTCTCTCCACTTTATTTTGCAGCAGTAGTTAAATAAATTTAAAGAGTGATGGTTTAGTGGTATTTGTTTTGTTTTTGCTTTTTTTTTAAAGTATTATTTAACTGAATGTTATTCCCAATTTCACTGATCACTTTGAGATGCCAAAACATGCTTTGATTTGTTATTTTGTGTTTGAGCTAGTTTATTGCGTCACAGGAATGCCAATTATTCTGTTGTCACACATCATTAAGTATCCCAAATTGTGTTACTATAATACTTAGCTGAATTACCTCCCTTAGTTTGCCTTTTAAAAAACTAAAATCTGTGTGAAACACACAGGATGGTGCATGTCCATTGAGGGTTGTTGAGAAGTGTGACTTTTGCTGGCATGCTTGAGAATCAGTGACATTATTTTATAGAAACACTTTGTAACTGACACCAAAACTAGAAGCTCCTGTAAAGGGCAGGGTAGGCAACGTGTTATGTTTTGTGGGTCACAGAAGTCTCTGCATATATTTCTTTTGTGAAAACTTCAAAGTGTAAAAACCACTTCTGGATCCCTGGCCGCGGCTCAGTCAGGGATCATGGTTTGCAGACCCTTGACAGCAGCTGAGCTGAAAGCTGGTCTCCCATGCGGTGAGCAGGAGCCCACCTCATTGCTTCAGCCAGGAAGATGCTGCCCTCATGCTGGAATTTACTTCAAACAAACTTGAAAGCTCTGGCACCGCTGCTCATTTCCATACGGTTGCAGGCTATCTAAAATACAGAGCATGCCTTGGCGTTTTGATTTTGTTACTCTTGAACGGCTCTGAGATGGCTCATCGCGAGTTAGACATTTGCAGAAATGATCAAGCAGAGCTGCAGTCATCTTGCAGATCAAGTGAAGTTTTTTCTGAAAGCTTGTTACAGGCTTAAATTTCTGATCCCTTTCCATCCACTTCTCTTGTATGATTGGTTTCTTTTTGCACCCATTTGGGCTGTGAAGCGTCTCCCCCACCGTGGTAGAACTTTAGCTCTGATTTCATGCATGAGTCGGTATCCTCACTCCTCTTCTGCGAGGAGAAAGCGCTGCAGGTCCTGCATGGTTTCCGTCCCCTCCCTGCACGTGGATGGATTGGGAGGTATTTGTGGTGTGTGAACTTGCTACCCCTAGAGGCTCCTTGCTCACTCCCCTGGATCATACTCCTCCCTACTCCCATGGACTGCACTCCTCCCTCCTGGTTCATTCCCCGGACCGCATTCCTCCCTGTTCCTTCCTGGCTCACTCCCCTGGACCACACTCCTCCCTCCTGGTTCACTCCCTGGACCACACTCCTCCCTCCTGGTTCACTCCCTGGACCACACTCCTCCCTCCTGGTTCACTCCCTGGGCCGAACTCCACCCTCCTCCCTCCTGGTTCACTGCCCTGGGCCCCCACGCCTCCCTCCTGGTTCACTGCCCTGGGCCCCCACGCCTCCCTCGTGGTTCACTGCCCTGGGCCCCCACACCTCCCTCCTGGTTCACTGCCCTGGGCCCCCACGCCTCCCTCCTCTCCTGGGCCGCATTCCTCCCTCCTGGTTCACTCCCCTGGGTCCCCACTCCTCCCCCTTGGGGGCTTGGTAGTTTCTGCTGTGCTTGTGCCAGCACGATAAGGCTGAGTGGCAGCTCCAGGGCTGTGGCTGCTCACGCAGCTGTGGCATTAGTGCAGAGAACTGCGGGGATGCAGCTGCCCTTGCTGTGATGCTTCGAGTGTCATAGTCGATATGGGAAACTGGGTGGGATGTGGATGTCCCAGGAAGAGACAGGAGGCTCCCCTCAGCCTTTGTCAAACACTTCTCAGCCAGGCGTGATGGCTCATGCCTGTAATCCCAGCGCTTTTGTAGGCCGGGGCGGGCGGATCACCTGAGATCAGGAGTTGGACACCAGCTTGGCCAATGTGGTAATTTTTGACGCATTAAGGATTAAGGAAAATGACTCACACTCGTTTGCCTTGCTTTTTAATTGACGATTGGTGTAGCCCAGTAGTGTGAACTTGTTAAGCAACCATTCTTACCGAAAGACTAATCTTTAAAACTCTCTTCCTCTGGACACGTCTTTGGCTGCTGTAATCAAATGCAATATAATCAGCACTGGTTAATGGCTTTCCTTGCTGGGCTAACAAATGCTCCTCAGAAACGTTGGTTTCTTGTTATTTTCATTTATAAGTATGTTTTAAGCCTTCTAATTTTTCTAGCTTTCCTGCGAGTTGGGAATAATTGTGATGGGTGCTTAGTTTGGGATGTTGACGTACCCTCTATGCCCAGCTACTATGCCATTGTGTGAACACTGATTTGTCACTTTCTCATGAAGACTGATTTCACCTAGTTTGGTAAATTCTATTAATTTTAAGGAAGGGGGTGGAATGCAACTGCTGTTAGGAGGCTTTTTTAAGGATCAAGGAAATGTTGCCATGATTATTACCATTACAGAAGGAACATAAAGACACGTGCTGCCTTCAGTCATGATGAATATGTAAGTCCGCATCTGTGACTGCAGAAAACGGCAGCCCGAAATCTTAAAATCGTGTGGATGCACCAAGCCCATGTGCAGGACACTGTGGAGCAGCCTGCATTAGCCGAAGTTGGCCCACAAGCCCTAAGGGATGGTGTCTGAGTTATGATAAGGCTCTGACTTGGGATTAAACAGGCCTCCAAATACTGTGATATTCTAAACAAGGACACGATACCGCCCAGGGAGCCCATTGGGCACCTGTAGGCAGTGTAGGTGAGAAAAGGCTCCAAGGAAGATTCCTGCAGCTCAGCTAGGAGGATTCTGTAAGGCAGTAGACACATCAATGTTCACATAGGAGTGTTGAGCTATATTCATTGCTTTTAAGCAGCCAGGCTTGTGTGTGTTTTTAGGGGCACTCACATGGCACCCCTTCCACTCTCACTGCTGGTCAGGTGAGGTGTTCAAGACTAGCCTGACCAACAAGGTGAAATCCCATCTGTACTTAAAAATATAAAAAATTAATTGGGCGTGGTGACAGGCACATGTAATCCCAGCTCCTCGGGAGGCCGAGGCAGAAGAATCACTTGGACTCGAGAGGCAGAGGTTGCAGCAAGCCGAGATCGAGCCACTGCACTCCAGCCTGGGTGACAAAGGGAGACTCTGTGTTAAGAAAAAAAAAGATTTTAAAAAACCCTACATGCCCCTAGTTGCTTCTGTAGGAGACGGCATGGTTCCCGAAGGTAGACTTTGTGTTGAGGACTCTGCAGCGTCAGGCTGGAGACAGTCTGCCTTCCTAGCAGCGTGGGCCCCTGGGCTGCTCTTTTACCAGAAGGGATGGTGGCATCTCTGGGAGGTGTCTGTGGACTCAGATCTGTGTGGATTAGTGACTTGTGTTACTCACAGATACTTAATTTTATGGGTAAATGAATACCTGGATTGGCTGCAACTTCAGGGCGAGATTCGGGAGTGAAAAGTGACGATGGAACCCTGGGCTTGTCTTGCCACCCCCAGGACCCGGTCGGGGAGCCTTCTCGTCTGTAGTCCCAGCACGAGGTCAGGGTAGCCCTCCCCTCTGAAGCCCCCAGCAAGTGATCGGGGCATCACTCCCCTCTGAGGCCCCAGAACCTGGTCGGGGCGCCCCTCCCTTCTGAATCCCCCAGTAGCTGGTCGGGGCGCCCCTCCCTTCTAAAGCCCCCAGACCCTCCTGGCCTGCGGTGCTGCTTCTCCGAATGCTGCCCTTGGCTGTTTTCCAGGAATCACCTGCACCCGAGCAGGCTGCCGGTTTCACTTCTCGGATCTGGGGTGTCGGTGAAGCTCATTTATCTTGTCTTCCTCCTCATGTGCCGTATCTCACCTATTGTCTGTCAGAGTTCGTGTGAGTACGTGTTGTGCGTTCTCAGGCTGTAATCGGTGTTTAGGTGACAAGAACGTCTTAGAGCAACGGACTGTCTGCTCTAAAGGACACTGTGGATGAATCGAGACACGGTTTACTTGTGGGGTTTAAATTTCCTGGGTGTTGGAGGCAATTGGGAAAAAAAGGTCTTAAAAAGCCCCGGGGGATGAGGAAGGCAATCATGAAAAAAATTACTCTATACACACTTAGCAGTTGATTTAATTTGTAGGTGAATTTTGTATTTTGGGAACTAGTAAAGCTACTGTTTGTAGGGATTCCTTGATGAGCTTCTTGTTTTCTGTCAAGTGGAAGGTAAATTGGATCGGTTTTGTCTTTAATTCGGACTGACTAGGATCTACTTTCTTTTTCCCCCCATTCACGTTAGGGTGGGGATTGGACTAGAAGAGCTGTAGGATCTCTTTATATCTGATCTTAAATGAATTTTTTCTTTACTCACCTTTTTTTTTTTTTTTTTTTTTTTTTTTTTTTTTTGGTGAGCTGCTATTTTTTCCCTTTAATGCACTGTTCTTTGGTTTGGGAAATGTGGTCTATTTGTATCGTGCTTTAAATGTACACAATGGTTCTAAATTGCTACTTTTCATTAAAGTTAGATATAACATCTTAATTAAAATGTCATCTAAAAATCAGGCACAATCTGAGGCCTGGAGACCCCTCTTGTCACTTCCAGCCGTGTCTCCTTCCCTGGCCACGTTGCCTCTGGCCACATCTCCTCCCCACACTACACCGTGTTATCCCCACAGCACGTCACCTCTGGCCACATCAACTCCCTCCTGGCCACATCACCTCTGGCCTCACTGCCTGCCTCCCTCCCTCCTGGTGGCCTCCGTGGCTTCTGCTGTCTGCCCTCCCGTGGGTGTGTTCGAGGCTCTTTCCCCATTTTCTGCTCCTGAGTGGGTCTCGGGGCCTGGATGTTTCACAGGATACAAGTTTCTTCCCTTCCAGCCACAGGTCTCTGAGCGACAAGTCCAGAGAGGGCACTAAGCTCTCCTTACCCACCTGGGGGCCCCGAGCCCTGACCGCCGACCACCAGGGCTTTTCTGTAGGGTGTGGGGCAGACTCATGCGTGAATTGGGCTAAAAAGGTGCTTCCAGGAATCCTTGTTTTAAGTGAACTGGAGCAGAGATGGGGAGCGGGGACCACCTGGTTTGCTCAGTATTTGGTCCTGATCACAGCCGATGAGTCAACATAAGCACCTCCTGAATGAAGCATTCCACAGACTGATTTTACACATGACGGTTGTGATGGCTGGAAAAGGCTTCACACAATGAGTGAGTTTGAGTTGCATTTGAAGGAAGAACAGGTCCCTGTAGGTGGAAATGAAAGATAAGGGTGATCCAAGCCATCAGCAGCGGGGGGTGGGGTGGTGTGGATACCCCATGAATGGTGGGCATGCCTGAAATGCAGGAGAGGGCAGGGGTGCGAAGGAACAGCAGGGCGGCATTAAAATTTCGCGGCAGAGAGGGGACATGACTGAGATATTATCACATGTATACAACTGAGAGATGATTTGAGAATGATTTCTGGGAGCCTGTGGGAAGAGTACGTGGTCATCATCAGTTCTCGGGATCTCTTTATGAAGTGAAAGAGTCGTGCCTCTGCCTATCTTGTGAGCTGTTAAGATCAAATCGGATAATCTTCAGTGAGCCATTTAAAAGCTAAAGCTTATGACAGGCTGTTCCATCCCCCTTGTCTTCACCCTCCTTTCCTCCAGGGAAACGTGAACCCTGCTGGGTACCTCATTATCTGCCTGGCTTCCTCATCCATAACGTGAGCCCTGAGTACTTGCTGGGTATCTCGCTGTTCACCTTCCTTCCTCAGTAACATGAACCCTGAGTATTTGCTGGGTACCTCGCTGCCTGCCGTACAGCTGGCTGTATCCTTCTCAAACGCACTTCGCTGGCACATAAGTAGAAGTGCTTGCCGGGCTTTGGGAGGGCTTTCTGACATGTGGGTGCCTGCTTTTCCCTGTTAGGCTGGAGCTGCAGGAGCCCTCCTAGACCAGACAGAGGACCAAGGCTGTGGCCTCGGGGTGGGGGCTGGGGGAGCTCCCTGGGTTTATTGTGTGGGTGAGAGCAAACTTCAGTCCTACTGTGGCATCGGGATTCAGGGTTCCTTCTGGAATGTTCTGAGTGGAAGCAGGAAGTGTGCACAGGTGGGTCTTCTGGGGATTTTATGGTTATCTTGAGAGAGCACGGGTGCCTCTGAGCTATGAACCTGCAGAACCACTTCTTCCACTAACGGCCGCCTTTATAGAAAGAATGACTTACAAACGATGCCACTTCAGATGGAGGTATTTGCAGGTGTGGCCTGAAAAATGAACAAAATGACTTTCATCTCAAGGAAAGTACCTTACATTATTCCCAAGGATAGACATTTGAGCTTTCCAATGAGTATTAAAATATAAAAATCTTGTGTCCACCACTTTCTCATGTGATCAATGGTGATATTGATGTGTTTTTGTTTGTTTGTTTTTTGATATAGAATGAAATGAGGAACTTGCTCATAGTTCTGAACCAGTGTTTTCTAACCAATGTATGATTACAAAATCGTGTGCTGGTAAAAGCCATTCAAGTGCAGGACGGACCAATTGACTCAGAAGGAATTGGGACAGAAAGGCCCGTCGACCAGAGCGCAGACTCTGCGTTGCAGACAGCCTGTACGGAAGTGCCACTTGTTACATTTGGCAGCAGAGAATACCTAAAATGATCTGAAAACACAATGAAAATACTGCTTCCTACTTGTATATCAGCGTGGGGTCGGACTTCTTTCATAAACTTCAGCCACGGCTCTGTAGCCCACTGAATGCAGATGTAGGCATGAGAACCCTGCTGTCTGAGGTGCAGAGATGTTAGGTTTTTTCACAGCAGTACAAACTGTTGCCACGCTGCTACTTATTTTGGAAAATGGTTTCTTCTTGAAGACTGTATTAAGATGTAACGACTTTATCGTTGTAAAATAAACTAAATTGTTATCTTTTTTTCTTTTTTTTTGAGACGGATTCTTACTCTGCTACCCAGGCAGGAGTGTAGTGGTGTGACCTTAGCTCACTTCAACCTCTGCCTCCTGAGTTCAAGTGATTCTCCTGCCTCAGCCTCCCTAGTAGCTGGTACTACAGGTGTTCGCCACCATGCCAGGTTAATTTTTGTATTTTAGTAGAGATGGGGTTTCGCCATGTTGGCCAGCCCAGTCTCGAACTCCTGACCTCAAGTGATCCACCTGCCTCTGCCTCCCAAAGTGCTGGGATTACAGGCATGAGCAGCCACCACTCCCGGCCTGATGAGAAAGCTTTTTTTGTGATCTTGAATAAAGTGCAAAGGGTTCCTGAGACCCCAAAATTTGAAAACCACTGGCTTAAACTGAGAAAATTGTCCACGATTCTTCAGTGTATCTTCTAATCTGTTGATGGAGAAAGGACGGTAAGGGTTGCTTTACTTTTTTCCTTTCACAACTCAATGGTGCTGGGACAACTGGGGTATCCACATGGAAAAGGATGGACCGGACCCTTCCTCACCCTACACGCAAAGCTCAAAATGGATCCAGCGTAAGGAGTCGACTGTGAGACCCATTCTGTCCGTCTGCTGGGTACCATAACGGACACCACAGACCGTGTGGCTTAAACAACAGCATCTTATTTCCTTTTTTCTGGAGACTGGAAACCTGGGATGAAGGTACGTGCAGTGTTGGATTCTCTGGGACCTCACCCCGTGCTGTGTAGACGGTGTCCGCTCTGTGTCCTCACAGGTTTCTCTTATGTGCGTGCAGCACTGAGGACTGTGTCTAAATTCTCTCAGAAGAATACCAGTCATACTGGATCAGGGCCTACTCTTAAGATCTTATGTGACCTAAATTTCCAAGTTAAAGGCCCTGTATCTAAGTACAGTGACATTTTGAGTTTCCGGGGTTGTGATTTTAACATGGGAATCTTGAGAGGGGGGACATTCAGCCCATGACACCTTTACGGAAGAATCCTGGTGAAACTGCTACGTTGGATTAGGCAATGTTTCCTTGGCTGAGACGTCTAAAGCTGTAACAAGCAACTGAAGGGAAAAAGACGGTATCAAAATTAAAAATGTTCATTTCCCAGGACACTCTTAAAGTAAAAAGACAACCCACAGAACAGGATACATTATCATGATAATGACCTGATATCATGAATATATTTAAAAGCTCTTAGTAAAAATCCAATTTAAAAATGGACAAAGGATTTGAATAGACATTCTCCAAAGAAAGACATATAAATGCCTTAAAAAGCACATGAGATGTTTAGCAGAATTCATCATCTTAGAAATGGAAATCAAAACTACCGTGAGATACCACTTCATAACCACCGGGATGGGTAAAACTCCAGTATTGGACAGTAACATGGTGGTGAATTTGGGAAAACTGATATCTTGATGTATGGGGAAGTAAAATGGTACAGTTGATTTGGAAAAGTCTGGCAGTTTCTCAGAAAAGTTAAGCATGAAATCACCGTACAACCCAGCAATTTCACTCCTAGGCATACGCCCATGTAAATTGAAAATATTTTTGCCAAAAAAATCTTATGCAAGAGTCTTCATAGCAGCATTATTCGTAGTAGTAGAAACAGTCCAGGTATCTGTCAACAGGTCACTCACTGTGAGATTCCACTCACCTTGGACGTGAAAGATGTCAGCACCGAAAGTCACACACTGTACGATTCTCCTCACAACAGGTGTCCAGAATGGGCAAATCCAGAGAAACGGAAGTCGGCTGGCGATTGCCAGGTGCTGGTGGAAGGAAGGAGCAGGTGCTGACTCTTAATGGGTTCAAGGTTTCTTTGGCCCGTGGTGAAAAAGTCCCGGAATTACATACTAGTGGTTGATGTACAGCTTTCAGAATATGCTAAAAAGACTGAATTGTATCCTTTAATATTGGGTGCTTTTGTGGTTTGTAAATTCCTTTCAATTTCAAAAGGAACTCAAGAACTACTTTGGTGTTGATATTTGCATTGTGAAAGAGACAGTATCCAAAACAAGTTACTATGTAACTCACGTCCCCAGAGTTAAACTTCATTTTCTGAGGATCTTAAAGGAAGTGTTTGAGCCTAGGAGACACAACGATCCTATATTAGATGTTACACCCCATCTTACTGATTTCTATCTCACATAATCATATTCAGGGAAAACCGACATGTAAACGTGAGCTGAATGCTATGCAGAGGCACATTCCTCTTACCCGGATGATCTTTAGTGGCACAGTAAGAGATGAGGTCATAGCAACGTTAGTTTAGCTAGTTTAATTGCCATGGCAACAGGAATTTGGCACATCTGAAGAGTTAGATGTCCCTGCACAGCTCCTAACGAGGTTGCCCATTTCTGTGTGGTGTCTGTGTATATTCTTGCTGTGGAAAAAAGTGATAGCACCTGCACAAACACTTGTCCGGAAACGCGCACGAAGCTGGTGAAGGCAGAGGACAGGCAAGAGGGAAGCATGACTCAGCCCTGGCAAGGCGACCGTTATTCTGAACGCAGTCAGGTGGAGAGTCTTGCTGCTGGGGTCTGGGAAATGTGTTGTGTTTGCTTCTATCTGAACAGCTGTACCTGAGCGTGTCTGTGTTTCAACATTTAATCTGTACAGTATCCTCGGCAGGGTGTGTATCTCTGTGGCAGAGGACACCCCGGCCACAGTGGATGTCAGCGGCGGTGGCTGGATTCAGGGTCCGTGAATGTTGCGTGATCGAACGTGTTTGGTTCATTCTCAGCTCCTGCCCAGGTGCCTCCCGAGCTTCGGGTGCTGTGGCTCCCCAAACCCTTCCCATCTGTGTGTAGCATGACCACCACCTTCCTACCATGTGTTTGTCTTACCACGGCTGCCGTGTCTAACGGACGCTTTGCTTTCCAGCTACTTTCCTATAATCAAAACCCTTGAACGACTTTGCCTGCGTTTCAGAGAAGACAGGGTATTAGTTTTTCATGATTGCTCTGAGGATTTCCAAAAGCAAATGAAACTTACAGGATGTAAGATATTAGAAGTGACTAATTATAGATGGCTTTTCTCAGTTAGTCTTTTGATTGTGGTAAAATTACATAGCACTGTATTTTTAAGTGTGTGGTTTGGTGGCATTAAGTGTGTTCACACTGCTGTGCCGCGATCACCGCCATCCGTCTCCAGAACTTCCTGGTCTCCCCACGCTTGAAACTCGATCTACCAAACACTAGCTCTCTTTCCGCGGCAGCTCTGGTAAGCACTACAGATTGCGTACAAAATAGGCTTTTTCCGTAAGAGAAGGGGCAACGAAAAGAGCTCTAAAGACTGTCTTGAGATTTGAGGAAGTGCTTTAGGTTTTGCTGTCTGGTTCCCAGTGTAAAGGAACTATTGAAGACATGGGAAGGCGAAAGTCTGTGACCTCAGGAAGTGCTGGACTGGGCAGCTTTCCTGCTGTGATGGGGGCACTTGTCCTCAAACCTGCCTGAGATAATTGCATGAGGATGGTGCTGCCTTGTGACAGCTCTGAACTTGGTCTCCTTGAACGTTGTCAAGTACATAAGCTTTGGCGGTTACCGTCTAGTGTCTGCGGGAGACCTAGAATTTGAACATTGTTGACTTTAGAACACACTCATTTGTATAACACTCTACCTGTTCTCATCAATGTGTTCTTTTTTTTGCCTTAATATTCTGTGTTGCGGTAGCAGTAGTTGCAGCGGACGCTACTTCTGCTTCATAGTCATTGCCAAACACAAGCTTCTGGAAACCGTGTGAAAAATGAAGGGGAAAGTGCTTTTCTGTAAAGGCCTTTTTTGAATATCTTGTTTTTTCTAGAATATCTGTTGTGGTGTAAAACGTTTTCATATTTAGGGGTTTGTAACATGTTTTACAGTGGTTAGCTTTGAAACCTCATGTTTTTGCATGTCATGGGGCTGCTTTGTCCTGTTATTCTATGATATACCTGGTTTGCAAAACTATTGGTTATTTCCCTTTAAAAACCAAAGCAGCTTACAGATTGAGTGTGATTCCTGTAAGAATTTAATTGTAAAATTGATTTGTGTTCAATAAGCTTACTGAAATGACTAGATCAGTGGACAAAAATATAAGAACATGTCAAGTCTCTGGGCCATGAAGGACTTCCAAATAATACACATGATACACAGTAATTTCTTAACAAAAGATTAGATTTAGTACATAACTATTTAAAATCTCCACATTTTCTATTATAGGCATTCCACAGTGCCCTTGGGGGTGGGCTGCAGGACTGCCTATGGAATCCGAGGTCTGTGGGTGTTGAGGTCCCTGCCCTAAAATGGCATGGTGTTTGCATATGACATACGCACATCCTCCTGCAGACAGTCATGTCAGGGTTGCTCGTAACAGCTATACTATGGACATGCCATGCGAGTAGTTGTTTAATGAATAATAAATTCTAATTCTTAATACAAACACATTAAAAAATATTCTTGATATATGATTGGTTGAATCCACAGGCCTGGAACCCCGGGAGAGAGTACAAACTCTAGAAGCAAAACGAACAAAGAACTTGAGGTCAGCAGTGACGGGTGTGGGATCACACTGAATCTCATGTGTTTTGCTGTCTGTGTCACTGTGTCCCGTGTAAACGGGAATCATTTGTAGCTTAAGGTAAAATAGGTAACAGGAAACATTACAGAATGGGCACGAAGGCGCGCCCCTCATTACCCCGTGTTACAGCCAAGTGTCTGCCTCCTGGGGAACGATCTGTTCTGTGGGGAGACTAGACGTTGATGATTTCCGGATGTGTGAAGGGAAATGCCCTCCGAGAAGCTGTGGCTTTGGCCGGAGCACGTCAGACGAGAGTTAGCGTGGCATGGAGTTTCCACAGTGCCCCTCAGGCCTGCTGCTTCTCTCCTCTCCCCACCCCTGGCCCTGACTCTTACCAAGGGAGGAAAGTTCAGCTCCAATTGAGCCTCGCGCAGGGCTGTGGATCTCTAGGGCAGGTGCCACCGTCGCCTGAATAGGCTGTGTCAGAGGAGGGTCTGGCCGTACTTGAGCTGTGAGAGATGCTCTCAGAGATCCAGCATCCTGAAAACCCAGGTGCTGAAGGTTCCTCCTCCACCATCCTGCGGGGAAGGGGATCTTATCCTGCTTCCCCTCCACCCGAGCTGACTTTTGTCTGTTCTGTACACCTAGTTTTTAAAACCAATTATTGTTAATCATCTAGCAGACAAACAGCATAAGGTGAGAGCCTGGGAGGGTAGATGGGGCTGTGGAAGATAGTTTCCTGAATAACAGTGTTCAGATTCCTGTTTTGCCGTCATTTGACCCAAGGCCTCTAGGTAATTGAAATATTGTCAGCAAAACACCCATTTTGTATCTGAGTTTTTTTTCATGTTTGTTTTTGTTTTTGTTTTGTTTTTAAGGAATGGGTGCAAACTTCTAACCAGGGACCTGACAAAAGAGAAGGATTTCTTTTCAAAGTGAAGGTCGGGGATGGTTGGCATTTGCCATCTGTGACTAGCAGGGACCCAGGCTGCTTCCCTCCTGCCCCTCCAGCTCCTGCCCCTCTAGCTCCTGCGCCTCCAGCTCCTGCCCCTGTTCCCACCAGCAGGAAGAGGAGCGGGAAGGTGCCTTTTCCCCTTTAAGGGGATGAGGTGAGAGTTGCACCTGCCATTTCGCTAGTCCCTGGGGTGATTCTCCAGCATGGGTGGGAGTTGGGTTTGGAGGCCTGAGCCCCGTGAAGCTGGGATTGCTTTTCCCTGAGCAATGGGAACCTGGACTCTGGGAAGTGGGGTCAGAGGGTAGCCTTTGCTGCATCCGCAGGAGGGGCCTCTCGTCCCAGTTGACATCTTCACTGCAAAAGGGGTTGTGGGCTTCATGGTCCATTGACAGAACGTTACTTGATTTTGTTTGTTTTTTAAGCACATCGAACCCTAATTCCTTTGGCCTTTACTAAAGTGGCACTTTGTAATTCCACATGATTTCATCGTTATACTCGCAGGAGAGAATGCTTCCTGTAAACCAGAAGGATCTCTGAGACGGTTCTCGGCCCATAGAGAGTTCCTTTTCCCAAGGTTAAAGACACAGCCTCAGGAGGGGTTGAGGACACACTGCGACAGCCTCAGGAGGTCCTGGACATGTGCCCAAGGTGTTTGGGGCACAACTTGGTCTTACACATTTTAGAGAGATGTGAGACAACAATATATGTGAGATGTACATTGGTTTGGTCTAGGAAGGGAGGGACGGCTCGAAGTGGGGAGGGGTTTCCAGGTCACAGGTAGATCTGACAAATGCAATTCTAGTGAACCTTTCCAGAGGAAGCAGTCAGATCCGCATTTATCTCCGTGTGCAGATGGTAACTTTGAGTTCTCTCCTCTGTCATGAGGAATTTCCTTGTGGATCGGTTGTGAGGGAGGTACATGGCTTCCCCCCCCCCACCCCAGTAGCTGTTTCTGTTCGGAAGAGCATGGGAGGTAGGTTTGCCCTAAGCTGTTCCTCACGTTGACATCCCTTTAGCTTAGTGATTTTGGGGTTCTGAGATGTATTTTCCACTGCATGTTTCTGAACACACTGGCACTCTAAACAGTGTTGTAGGAGGCATCTAACTTACTTAGAAGAAGAATCTATTTGGAAGGACTTGAGCACCTTCATCCTTGAGAGAAGCAAGCCTTTGTTTAGTTTACTTTGCCCCGAGGCTGTTACACTGCCCCGGGCTGTGCGGCCTTAGAAAGCTGTGCCCCTCTGATCTCCTGCCTGTGGAATCTGGTGACTTTGAAGTTAATCCAGCTACTGCATGTTTTGGAAAGCAGATTGCCACTTAAAGTGTTGGTGATTACGATTCTAGCACTAGAATTTCAGTGTGTATTTTCCACCCTTCTTACTTTGTCTCCTCATATCCTGAGATGCTGCTGCATTTGCCCTTAGGCTTCATTGAGGGGGGAGGGTCAGTTCTGACCCTTTCTTAGATATTGACCTTGAACAGACAGAATCGAGATTCAGAAAAACTCTTGAGCTGTGAGTGTGTTGATATCTATGTAAGTGGGGTTCATGTGTCAAACTCAGGTTTAAGAAAAACCAATTCTAGGCTGGGCATAGTGGCTCACACCTGTCATCCCAGCACCTTGGGAAGCTGAGGTGGGCAGTTCACTTTTGAGCCCAGGAATTCGAGACCAGCCTGGGCAACATAGCAAGATCCTGACTCTACAAAAAATTAAATAGGAGTGGTGATGTGCACCTATGGGCCCAGCTACTCGGGAAGCTGAGGCTGGAGGATCACCCAAGCCTGGCAGGTTGAGGCTGCAGTGAACCATGATAGCACCACTGTGTTTATGGTGCACTGTGCCTGAGTAACAGAACAAGAACCACCCCCCCACACACACACACAAAATATCAAATCACGCAGTGGCCAGTTCTGCTGGGACCACCTGTTAAGGCTACTCTGGGTCTCACGGTTTGAGAAGGTTCTGTCCAGGGGCGAGAGGGAGTGGCTTGAGGGCCTAGAAGCCAGTTCCTGTGGTTCAGTGTGACTGCAAGTGTGGAGCTGGGGGCAGGGCTCTCCAGGGCATGAGTGGGTAAACGGATGGGCTTCTAGGATGAGCCCCTGTGACTTTGCCTGGTTTACATCCGTCCAATACAAATCCAGAGGCTGTTATTCTAGAAGCTTCTGCCGGGGCTGATGGACTGGCCTGGGGACAGAGGGTGCCCTCAGAGCCTCAAGGTGCCATCTGGTTTAGGAAGAGCACTTAGTCACCTAGATCTAGGACTTATGGCATTACAGGGGGACTCGTCACACTCGGAGCAGCAGCCATCTGCATTCTACACTTGGTTCTAGGTGAAGTATTTTGGAGTCTGTTGGTACCCTGTGTTCTGTTTATATGTAAAGCAAGTTAGAGTTATAACTAGTTAAAACCTATTTTTAAAATTTTGTCACAGAATATGGCAGTTGCGGTGGAGCCTGGCCAGAGACCCCCACACTTGGACGCTGCCGCGTGCTGGGGTTGCAGGCGTTGCCTGTATCGGCTGCCCCTCCCGGCGTGTCTGTGTTCTTGACAGGGGCGCCCATCAAGGCTCGGCCTGTGGGATTCATGCAGCCATTTGTCTCCGTGTTCCTCTGAGGTTCCGCAGACTTCTCAGTCCTGTGGCAGAGCGTAAGGTATCTGCTTGCATCCTGATCTCCCCAAACCCCAGGACAGGCCAAGAGTTCCTTACACACAACTGCAGAGGGCCCCGTGGTGTGGATTTGCGGTGACACAGCCTTTCCCCAGCTCGGCCTTCGTCTCCAGAGTTGGCTTTAGGTCGATAGAAGCTTCCTTCAGACTGGGGGGCCCTGAAGCTTTGGTGGTAGGAATTCGGTGACCAGCACGGATGATACCCCGTTTCTCTGCATTTGTAGCAATAGTTGTTAACACGACCACGAGATGTACAGAGGAAGGAAAAAGGAGGTTTTATTTTCAGAGTAACACTCTGTGCTTTGGGAAATGTGGTCTCGGGGGAGCTGTAAACACACGCCCCTCAGGAGGGGAGGAGGCCGCGGCGCTACACATTCCAGGGTTTGTTGGCTGTGTGTGTTCATCGGGCTCATGGAATGTCTGAAAGTTTACAAGGAAAGTGGGGTTTGCTCATCCGGTTCGTGCAATGTCTGAACACTTACAGGGAAAGTCTAGCACACATGCAGTGAGTTAACCTGTAACATCCATGTTCGCCTTGGGGCGAGTGTAACATTTGAAATGAAGTGGACTGGGCGTGTCATGTACAAAGGTGAGCTGTTGGGCGCAGACGTTTATGCGCAGCCTCAGTCACAGCCAGGACTGGCTCAGGGTCTGCAGCTTGTGGCGGGAAAGGACACTCACGAGGCCATTCTGTCCAGTCGGGGCTGCCGGCAGGGTCCCAGGGTGGGGCTGTCTGGTCGGCCGGCGTCTGGAGTCCACCCAGGTCCCGTGGGCAGCTTTCCTCTAAACCAGGCTTCTGATTGTGGAGGAGACTTCATGCTGGTTAACAAACTGTACAGGAGTAGTGTTGTGGGGCTTTGGGGTCGACCTTCCCTATGATGCTGGTTACATTTCTCTCCAGACCTCATCGTAGACACAGAGATTGTACCTCATCTGACAGCAGGGGGGTGCCATGTTGATATAGTAATTTATTGTATTAACCTTTTTGTTACTATTTTAATAACCTTTTTTTTTCTCTTTTTAAAGAGATAGGGTATTGCTGTGTTATTCAAGCCAGTCTTGAACTCCTGGCCTCAAGCAATCCTCCCACCTCGGCTTCCCAAAGTGCTCGTCTTATAGACATGAGCCAGTGTGCCGAGCCTACAGCCATGTTTTTAAAACTCAGCAGTTTAAAAATCCTACTCCTTTCACCCCCTCAAGCAGGCTGATTGGCCTTGTGCAAACTGGGGTGTCACGATCTTGGCACCCCTTTTATTTTTCCCTTTGGCCTCAAGTTCTGATGAGAACAGCAGTTACAAAATGGGCCTTAGGTGATTCTTCCATTACTAAAGCCAGAATTCTTACCAGTTAGAGATGTTTGTCCCTAGGATCCCAGAAAGCTCTTTTGAATCAAGCCCGTAGCAAATAAGTAAGGAACTAAACTCTCGGTCCTCTGCTTAGTACCTGGGGATTGGGTTAGTTGCTGATACCCTTTGATCTGTGCTCACATGCTACATCTCGTCATGGGAAGCAGAGTTGCCCTGTGGAATAAAGCCCAGCTCACGATGGCACGTCGAGACACTCTGGGCTGTCAGTCCCTTATACAACGGCAGGCGTGGAGACTCAACATCACGTGCAGAGCCCGGGCAACCGGAGTGCATCCACCTTAGAGACCACACGGACTGTCGGCAAGGTGGACCTCCAAGCATATGGCCCTGACAGGCCCGCTGTGAGGTGAATTAGGAATTCGTTAGCAAAGAAATCAAACTCGCCTGTGGGTCCCAGCTGCTTGGAAGGCTGAGGTGGGAGGATTGCTTGAGCCAGAAGGTCAAGGCCGCAATGAGCTGTGATTGTAATACTGCACTCTGGCCTGGGTGACACAGGAGACTCTGACGCAAAAAAAAAAAAAAAAAAAAAAAAACACCAAAAAAAAAAAACCCCAAACCTTACTCTTCATAGCAGGAAGGAGAATTTATCAAAGTAACTGCAACAAAATCTTAGATGATATAATTTCAGTGGCTAAGTGAGCTGTCCAGCCCATGTGGCTGGCTCACAACGCAACAGAGCAAGATGCTGCTGCAGCTGCCCTCCCACCCGATCGCTTGTGGACTTTTTCTGTTTTCCCATATCTCCCTTTTGGATATGTAGCTCGCTACTTTATAGCTAAGCATCAGTAAAACAGGTTGTCTATTTTGAAAAGTAACTATTATGTCTTTTAAGGACAGAAAATGAAGCAGGTGACAATAGCATGGCGACCTGGTGAATAGATTTAGAGGAATATTTAATACTTGGCACCACTCTGACCTCTTCTTCTCTCATGCTTAGTTACAACTGCCGCCTCCTAGGACAGAACACTTTGAGCTTTGTGAGTAGGAATTCAACATGTTCTAAATCAGAAGTTTTAGTTAAGCAGTATTTTCTGTGAATGCCCAGATCCTAAGTGCTCACTGTACTGGTGTGTGGCGTCGAAGAAGAAACCAGGGCTTGGGGCCGGGTCTATGGTGCAGTGTCCGCGTTCCCATATGTGAGATGGGGGCCATGACACACGGCCTAGAAGGTTCAGACTGTGGGATTGAATAGATCTGCCCACTCCTGGGAAGCCTGGAGTCTAACTCGACTTGGGCTGGTTTTAGGGAGATGCTGGTAGCGCTGTCCTCACAGGTCACTGGGAGGGGCTTTGGCACCGTCCCTATGAGGTGTCTCATGATCAGCCCAGCTTGTTCATCTCAGAAGCTGCTGGTCGTGTTCTCGTTCCTGTTGTTTGTTGCGTGTTATTTTGGTTCTGTCCATGTGGGGACCTAGGAAGTTCCACAGTGAGAGGAGAGCCGCTGAGCCGCCTTCCTGCCTGGACACCAGCCCCACCGAGGACCATAACTGTTTGAGGGTGGCTTCTGCGCCCAGCCTCACCTGTGGAGGCATTGATGCAGTGGTACTTTCTAAGCTCCTGGGGCACACAGTGCTGTTGTGTGGATCCACAGGCCACTGTGGCATCCGAGCATGTGCTCCCGGAGGAGAGGACTCTGCGGGCACTGATAGTGGGAGCTGGCTGAGAGTCCAGTGAGTGAGACTCCCTGTGACGTGCACAACTGCCATCTGCACAGCCCCTCCTGACGCCAAGATGGTCGTGCGATAAATGCACAAAGTGCATCTCCAGCAAAAAGCCGTCGAGTGTCCACATCCAGGATATCCACCACGGTGGCTTTTTGGTGTTAATACGATGAATGTGAGCAGCTGGTGGTCTGCGTTCTGGGTGTGTGTGACTGTGCCACTGCAGTTTTGTTCTCATGTCTTGATGAGCATGAACGGTTCCTGACAAGGATAGGTAAGGATGCTGTGACCTGAGACTCTGCAGTATTGTAGTTTGAGGAACCAAGGAGTTTTTCTCTCTTGTAAACTCATGAGGGAGGATGTTCCAGGCTGGTGACTGCTCCATGAGGTATTCAGGGATCCAGGTTCGTTTCAGACCCCTGCTCTGCGTTCCCAAGGACACTGCCGTCCTTCCTGTGGTTGGGACTGGGTGATTGCCACGGTGGCTGTGGGGGAGGCTTAAGGTGAGAGTGGCCATGATTTACCTAATCTGCATAATGACAGGGAGTCTGGGAGTGAAGTGTAGCCATGGCCTGGAGGATGGATGATGGATGTTGGTGAACGACTGGTTGCACTCACCGCAGCTGGCCCAGGGATGGGGAAGCATGGCTGAGTATGCCGTTCAATGGTACCTGATTCTTTCAGATTTGACTTCCTTATGGATTTTCTGCTGTAAAGAGGAGAGAGCCTGTGGTTCTAGGCCAAGCATCTCACTCATCTCATAACGTCTTGTATCCCTTAGCCAACATTTTTGTCAAGTTTTAGAAGTCCTATCAAACTGGCAAGCATTTCTCAATTTGGTTTAACCATTGGATTCTATATCTGTGTCTGCATCTCTATTTTACATCTATGTGGTTATTTGACACTCTGTAGTACCTTTGTAATAGGTTCTATTTGGTGGAAGTTACTTTCAACAAACCCTTGCTGCTACTTGAATTTTCAAGGTTGCAAGTAGAAAGGAGAGAATAAAAACCACATCTTCTCTAATTTTAAAATGTGTTGTTCCTCAAATCACACCAGAAGTACAAATATTACAAATTACAAAAGCAGTCAGAATCAAGGTTAAGAGATTTCTGGGTGATTCTGGCTAATCAGCAGTATTTGCTGAGGTGTGTGTAGCAGAGCAACACGCCAAGAAGCTCGGGAGGGGAGAGTTGGGAGGCCAGACTGTGACTTCAGAGGTGCTGTTGCCTCAGGGAGAGGAGCTAGATGCAGAGAGGATAAATGGCCACAGGTGTGACCACCGCCATCCTTGCCGCGGTACTAGGGCCTTTGTGAGCTGAGTTATGAACCAGATGAAGGCTGTGCAGGCGTGTGAGAATCCAGGCCAGACTCGACAGGTGGAGGCTTGGCAGATTTGAGGAGCCTAGTGAGGCACCCCCCACAAGGTGGGGACTAATAGCCACCCCTTCTCCTCCCGCTGGCTATTAGGGGCCATGGTGGACTCATAGCCAGTTTACGATATTGTGAGTAATATCATCTCCCCCTCTGGAAATTATGAACTCTTTCACAGATGGCTGTATACCCTCAGTGTGTACACTATCAGAGGGTGTACACCCGTCTGTATTGGGAGTAATATCATCCTCTTCCTCCCTGAATGTTAAGAATATCCCGGGATTGCTTCTACTCCCTGAATTATTGGGTGTCATATCCTCCTCTCCGACATGGAAATTAGAAACAATATCACTGGGGGCGTGTACACCTTCTGTAATATTTAAAGTAATATCATCCGCTTCCCTCCAGGATCATGGGAACAATATCCCTGGGGGGTGTACACGTTCTGCCATATATGTAATATCATCCCTCCCGCCTTGAAACATGATGAAGGACCATCTCACATGGGGTGTGCAACCCTTGGTGCGATATTGGGAATGCAATTATCCTCATTCCCCCTTGCATGTTTGGAAAAATATCAGAGTGAGTGTACCCCTCCTGCCATATGAGGATTACTATGCTCTTCTTCCTTTCTGGATATTAGAAAGAATATCACACGTGGGTTTGCACTTCCTTCGATATCTGGAGTCATGTCATCCTCTCTCATTTTGAATAGCAAGAACAATCCCTTGGGGGGAATGTACACACCCTGCCATTATGGGAGTAATATTACGCTCTCCCCCCTTTGATAATTAGGAACAAAATCCCATGCTCCCTATCCCTGGATATTAGGAACATCATCACAGGTAGGTGTACACCCCCTGCGGTATTAGGAGTAATAATATGATCAATTATTAAACATCCATGATCGATATTAACAATTATCAATGATATTTTTAATAGGATACTGTTATTATGGATAATTATTTTAAATATATGATTATGCATGCTTAAAATTAATTGTTAATATTGTTATTTTATTACCAGCATCACTTAGTATTGATTTAAGTAACATTAATTGCTGATATTATTTTATTAATAGTGATATTACTATTGATTATTAATGCTAATGTTAACATTTTTAGTATTTTACTAATTATTAATATCGATGATTACTCTTAATTTTTCTCATATTAATAATAATAGACTTGTTCCTGATATCCGGCGGGGAGAGGATATTACTCCCAATATCGAAGAAAGTGTACACCCCTGTATGATGTTATTCCTTACAGCCAGGGGGTAGAGGATGTCATTATTGAAACTATGGCAGTGGGTGTACATCCGTTCGGTCGTCTTGTTCCTTATATCCTGGGTGGGAGAGGATGATACAACTCCCAATATAGCAGGGGGTGTACATCCTCCTGTGATATTGTTTCCTATATGCAGGGGGAGAGGATGATATTACTCCCAATATCGCAGGGGTTGTACACACCTCCTGCGACATTGTTCCTAATATCCCGAAGGGGGAGAGCATATTACTCTCAATATGGCAGGGGGTGTACACCTCCTTTGTAATATTGTTCTTAATATCCATGATGGGAGAGGATGATATGACTCCCAAAATCACAAGAAGTGTACGGCTGCCTGTGATAGAGTTCCTAACATCTAGGTGGGGAGAGGATGATATTACTGCCCATATCGCACGAGTTGTAAAATCCCTTCGATATTTTGCCTACAATCCTGAGGGGAGAGGATATTATTCCCGATAGCAAAGAAGGTATACAACCCCCTGTGACACTATGCTCAATATCCGCATTGGGAGACGATGACATTACGCCCAATATCACAGGGGATGTACACCCACCCTGGGATATTGTTTCTTATATCGAGAGGGGGAGAAGATGCTATTGCTCCCAGTAACGCAGGGGCTGCGGCTGTACACCCCTCCTGTGATATTGTTCTTAATATCCTAGGGAAGAGAGGGTGATACTACACCCAATATCTCATGGGCTGTACGGTGTCCGCTCAGAGATGTGTGGGGCTCTCTTACACCAGTAATTCCTTCTCTAACTGTAGTCACATACTGGTCATCCAGGGGCCTCCTAAAATCCAGCAGCATAAAAACAAGTGGAATTTCTGAGAACCAAAGATGGCGCACGGTTCTGGTTGGGCTGCCACAGGCAGTTTTGTGAAAAAACAGAGATGTATTTCCCACAGTTCTGGAGTCTGGAGGTCTAAGGTCAAGGTGAGTTCAGGGCTGGCTCCTCCTAAGGCCTCTCTCCTTGACTTTCAGATGGCATCTTCTCTTGTGTCCTCGTGCGGTTGTCACTCTATAGATGTCTGTGTCCTGATCTCTTCTTACAAGGTCATCAATCCTAATGACTTTGTTACCTTAATCACCTCTTTAAAAGGTCTATCTCCACATACAGACGCATTCTGAGGTCCTGGGTTAGGACTACAACCTGGGAATCTTGGGGTATGCAACTAAACTTGAAGCAGATGGGGTCTTATGAACCTGTGTCACCCAAGATCATGCCAGAGCCCCATGAGGGAGCCCCATGTCCCCCCTTTGATATGGTTTAGCTGTGTCCCCACCAAAATCCCGTCTTAAATTCTCATGTGTTGTGGGAGGATGGAAGTGATAATTTGACAGCAGAGAAGACAGTTGCCGCCAGGGAGGGGAGAGGGGACCCCAGGCCTTCGAAGTTTGGAGGGTCTCGGGCCCCTGGGCAGAGCAGGCAGCCCCACCCCTGTGAAACCCCTGATGACCGCTCAGTAGTTGGAAAAGGTGGAATCATATGCAGAGGCTGGTTGGGGAGATAGGAAGTTGTTGAATGAGTTTTTAAATATTTCCATCAAAATTCTTACTGCACCCTTGGTGTTGATGGGGACTAGTGGCTTCACCATGTGCCTGGCTTCTTCTTGGCTCTGACTCTGGAGGCCTGGCCTAGGGCTGCTGGTTGGATTCATTGCTGGCAGCAGGTAGAAGGTGGAGGAGGGAGAGGAGCTGTCCTCCCTCCTCTCTTACTCATGCCTGTCCACGTTAGCAGCCCCTCCCCAGGCATCCCTTGCCCATGATCCGGGGAGTGCTATTCTCACTTCCCTTGGGCCCTGCCCACCGAACTCCAAAGAATCCCGTCAGTGACTCCTTTTAATCACCCCTTTGCCTGTGACAAAGTCTTCTGGGGCCTCCTGACTGATCTAAGGAGAAGCCTGGCTATCTGTGCAACTTGTTAAAGTGAAGTGAGTCATTCACACTGGCATGTATCTACAAGTCACACAGCTTTGCAACTGGAGTGACTTTAAGCTCATCGAACCAAAGCTTCCATGACAGATGAGGACACCCAGAATCAGGATAGAAGTGACTTGCTCCCATCTGGGTCGGCCAAGCTGAGACTCAAGCGTAGAGTCTAGCAAAGCACACTTCGTCCTCCCTTAGAAGAAAGATCCTGCCCGCACGGCTCACCTCCACCTACCCTAGGTCTCCCCCACCCTCCCTTAGAGGGAAGCTCCTGCCAGCATGGCTTACCTCCACCTACTCTGGGTTTCCCCACCCTCCCTTAGAAGGAAGGTCTTAGAAGGCAGCACATTCACCTTCCCCTACCCTAGGTATCCCCCACCCTCAGAGGGGAGTCTTTGGGTCAGTCACAAGACTACTCCGGACATCTGTAAGAACAAATAGTTTCCAGCACAGTCCTTTCCTGGGGTCTGCCTTTTCCCTCTGGGATGCTTGGAAGTTGAAGGAGTCAGGCAATTCAAGTTCTCCCTGGTATCTCAGGGGCCACTGACACACAGGAAAATGTGCTGCTCTGCTCGCTGTTTGAATTTGATGGATGCTAATTTGTTCTAAATGAGCCTGACATTCATGAGCATGTAAACATATGTTACTGGTGGTGGCTCGCAGGGCCACATGCTGATGGATCTCGTGGGCTGTCCCCGCCGGACACCACCAGGCTGCCTGGGTCTTTGCTGTTTCTGGCTAAGGCTCCAGATGTTGTTTTTCTTGCACTATGAAGTAGGTATTTTAGCTACAGGGATATATATATATATATATATATATATATATATATATATATATATATGGATATATATACATGTATATATTCTTTTTTTTTTTTTTTTTTTGCACAAAAGAAACACAGACAAATCTGTAAAAAGAACTTGAGTTTATGCGCCGATCTACTGGAAGGAGCCTCTTAGAATGTCAGCTGCTCAGTGTCTGCTTTGACTCCCAGGCCGTTCTCTGTCCTGTGGCTCAGACACTCTGTGGGGCTGAATTATACATTTGATCTCGTTCTGCTCAATATTTCCCCACAAGTAGTGTTTAGGATGCGACTGATGCCTTTAAAGATATCTGCAGCAGAAATAGTGCAGAGAAAAAAACACTCTATGCTAAAATATTTTGAGCTGAAGGCCATTAAGAAGTGCTCTGGCCTTCCCTCTAGTTTCTGAAAAGCACACAACATAATATTATACAAAGACAAAAGTGCCCTTTCTCCCCTCTCTGCCAGAAAGGACGCAGGTCAATCTCTGCAGACAACTTCAGACCCTTATCGTTCGGGAAACAGCACCAGAGGAATTTACACAAAAATCTATCATTTATTGGCCTTCCCACAATTTGTTGCCCCCAATGACCCAAAGTCCGTTTACTTTGTCTTGGCTCTTCTATAAACATTTATTATCCTTGTTGAAGATGTTATATAAAAGAAAACTCTGAGCTGTCTCTTTGAGATTCCCTCATTCCCTGTGTATCTCCCATGTATATATGAAATATACATGCTAATAAGCCTCCGTTTGCTTTTTTTGGGGTTCATCTGGTTTTGTTATAGGAACCCCAGCCAATGAAGCTAAGATGGGTGGAAGAAAAGATTACATTTTTCTCCCCTGTAGTAGCATTATTCTAGCAATAGCATTTTTTTTTGTAGATTTCTGTTGAATACACACACACACACACACACACACACACACACACACACACACACACACACACACACACACACACACACACACGCAGACACAGCAATGTAAAAAGAAAGAAGTGTGGGGAGTCCTGATGAAATTTTAGGTCCCAGAGATTCCTAAATATGTTGGGAAGTTGTCTTTAAACATTGATTTTTTTTTTCCCACATTTACTCTCATATTTTTTTTTTTCTGAGATACCATTTCTAGATTGTTTTCCTACATTTTCTTGCAAGTCCGAGAGAGTATGCTGGTTAGTAGTGTGTCTAATGCACCACCTCTGTCCTTGTCAGTAAAGAAATGTAGTAATTGAGGGATATGAGAGTCACGCTACACAGGGACGGAAACACAGATATGAAGTAAATAAAAACACGTGAAAACCCAGCATTTCTGGAACTCTCACCTACTCCTGTGCCGATATTCATCCTTCAGCTCTGCCTCCGTTCTTCCCTTCTTTTCTCATGCTATAGGGTCTGCTTTGGAGATGTTACCTACTTTCATTCTTCCAAAGTCAAGCTTCTAGCTTTGGTTGGAACTGCAGACCCATTGACTCCTTCAGCAAATACTTTGTAAGCACATGGATAGTCACTGAGAATACCATGGTTCACCAACATGACCGTGGCCCCTGCTCTCACGAACCTGCAGCCTGATGGGGAGAATGGACACTAATATGACAATCACTCTAATGGGTTTCTGATGAAGAATTGAGGAAAGTGCACCAAAGAAAGGGAAGCGGGATTCTCTAAATTTATGCTGTAAAAGAACCTGGTGTATCTTGGGATAAGAGGTAGAAAACCGATGCATTCTGGAAGGTATGATCCCCTTGCAGTCTGGAGAGAAGTAGAGGTTGATTGTTGAGGGGGGTGGAGTGTAGGGACACCACGGTCTAAACAGAGATGAGGGTGCGTGCAGAATGCCTCTTGCAGCAGGAAACAGGCTCGTGCAAGGAAGGAAGCACGGGAGAAAGTGGCACAAGACAAGAATGAAGGCAGGCAGGGGCTGGGAGATGATGGTAGATGCTTTATTCCCTTAATAACAGCAATGGCATGCTGTTGAAAGTACTTGAGGGAGGTGGGGAAGTGGGTATGAAGTGTTTAGTGTTTGTAAAATTATCACATTGTCTTACCCAACTCTACTCTTTTTTATTTTTAAATTTTAAGTTCTTGGATACATGTGCCATGGTGGTTTGCTGCACCTGTCAACCCATCATTTACGGTTTAAGCCCTGCTTGCATGAAGTATTTGTCCTAATGCTCTCCCTCCTCTTGTCCCCACCCCCCAACAGGCCTCCGTGTGTCTCGTTCCCTTCCCTGTGTCCATGTGATCTCATTGTTCAGCTCCCACTTATGAGTGAGAACATGCGGTGTTTGGTTTTCTGTTCCTCTTTTAGTTTGCTGAGAATGATGGCTTCCAGCTTCATCCATGTCCCTGCAAAGGACAGGAACCCATTCGTTTTTATGGTTGCATAGTATTCCGTGGTATATACGTGCCACATTTTGTATACCCACTGTATCATGGGCATGAGATATCCTCTTAACATGTGATCCAGCAATTGCACTCTTCGGTATTTATCCAAAAGAGTTGAAAACTTGTGTTCACAGAAAAACCTGCACATGGACATTTATAGAAGCTTTAATGATAATTGCTAATTTTATTCCAGCTTTATTCATAATTGCTCAAACTTGGAGGCAACGAAGAAACCAAAATGTTCTTCACTAGGTGAGTGGATAAATAACCTGTGATATATCCAGACAATGGAATATTCTTTAGCACTGAAAGGAAGTGAGCTGTCAAGCCCTGAAAAGACACGTAGGAACTTTAAACATGCACGGCTACACAAAAGAGGCCCATCGGAAAAGACTAAATACTGTCAGCTTCCAACTAAAGGACATTGCGAAAAAGGCCAGACTATGGAGTGAAAATATCCGTGGTTCCCAGGTGTTGGGAAGAGGGAGAGATGAGGTGAAACACGGAGATTTTTAGGATTTTAGTGCAACTGCTCTGTACGATGCTATCATGGTGGATACATGTCATGACATATTTGTTCAAACCCATAGAACCAGCACCAAGACGGAGCCCTCATGTAAACTGTGGACTCTGGGTGACAATATGTCAACGTAGGTTCTTCAATTACTACAAATGGTCCTTCGGGGCAGGAGTGTTGTTAGTGGGGGAGGCTGTGCACGTGGGGGAAGGGAAGGCATATAGAAGGCCTCTCTGCACCTTTCCCTCAATTTTTCTGTGAACGTGAAACTGCCTAAAAGATAAAGTGTATTTTTAAAAAACAAAGGAAAAAAAGGAAACAAAAAGTCCTCACAAAAATCAAATGAGAAAATGATCACACTGGGTGCTTCAGGTCAAAACGGAAGAACAAGGGCTGTATTCACCATCCCACCTGATTTTTTTCTCACTGCTTTTCAGCATTTTTTTGGAGTCTAGTCAATGCAATAAGGCAAGTTGAAATATATAAAATGCACGCTTATTAGAAAATAAGATTTAAAACTATCTGTACCTTCAGGTGATGTGATCACCTGTGTGGAAAATGTCCTGAAATCACAAAAAGACACTAAAACTGATAATAATAAATTACTTCCTAATAAGTGAGTTTGGAAAGTTTGCAAGATACAAGCTAAACACACAAGCAATATTTATCTCTTTATACACTGGCAAAGAAATAATTGGAAATGGAAATTTACAAAGCAATATTATTTATAGCACATCAAAACATGAAATACTTCAGACTAAATCTGACAAAAGATGTGTAAGATCTATACACTGAAAAGCAGGCAGTGATGCTGAGATAAAGAAATAAATGAAGTGATATACTGTGTTCATGGATCAGCAGGCTCAATATTGTTAAGATGTGAGTTCTGCTCTTGTGGATCAGAGGTTTAATGCAATTCCAATCAAAATCCCAGCATCATTTTATTTTTATTTTTTTTCCAGTAGAAATGAACTAGCGGATTCCAAAATGTGTCCGGAAATTTAAAGGACCCCAAAGAGCTAAGACAACTTGGAAAAAAAGGTGGAGGACTTACCTGAACTATCAAGATAGTGTGGTATTGGTATAATAAGAGAAAACTGGGTTAATGAAACCTCCTAGAGGGTCTAGTAATAATCTCACAAACATGTTACATATACGTAGTGGATTTTTGAATAAAGGTTCAAAGACATTAAATTAGAGAAAGGACGATAATGATGATAGAAGGATTAAATACCATAGGCCAAAAAGAGAAAAAAGAGCTCCTGCTAAATATCTTCACATTGTTGGTGTCACTCACGCAATTCAATTCACATTTTGCGTGTCTAAAAGTTGAACAGACCTCTTCATTCTCTTTCCCCAATTCACTCCACAGAGATGCTGATGTCTTTCAGTGGAACTTGGAGGTTTGCTCTTCTTTTTAAAATGACTCTTAGATACTGTTTATGCAAGAAGTTATGGGACTATAACTTAGAAATACTGTTCTAAACCTTGGAATCACATATTCTCCTTTTTCTCTACTTATCGTTTCTAATCAGTTTCCCATTTCCTCTTTCTCCTTCATATTTACACTGCATTCCTTTTAGTTCAGGTTCTTGTTACCCCACTTGATCTCTTGATGCAGTCACCTGAATGTCCTTCGTGTTCCAGCCTCCTGGAATCCTTCCTTCATGACTCTGCAGAACTGCCCTCCAGACCCGCAGGTGTGACCCGGAATCAAGGATCTCAAAGCCGAGTGGGATCTGAAAGGCTATCTAGACCAATCCTCCATTACAGACGTAAACCTTTTGATGACTTCACTTCAGAGCCCAAAATATTTGCACTGCAGGCAGAATCACCTAAATCACTTAATGTGATGTTCAGTCTTCCCGTGGTATTTTCCTATCTGCATCTCCCTACTTTCGGTCAGCCATTTCTCACTCATGACACCGAATCCTTCATTCACATCACATTATTGTTGTTCTCCACACACACTCATTTGTTTTCTGCCTGGGTTTTTTGTTACATTATTCCCTCTGCTGCAAATACCATTTTCCAAGATGTGACTACAGAATTTTAACATATTCCTCAGAATGATTCACATATCACATATTCTACCAAATGGCTGCAGATTCTGTCACCTCCTCTCTTATCCTACGGCAACCTGGAGAACGTTCTTCTCTTAGCCAATAGGATTTATCATGGTCCTTTATCTTAACAATAGTTTAGCGGGACTGAGAACTGGGAAGTACATTTTTCTCCCAGGGGTGAGAACTGTCTTAGTTTAGCAGATCTCTCTGGGTCTCCATTCTGGTTGTAGAAAAGCAACCCATAGGGCATGGTGGGGAGGAGAAGAAGGGGAACTAAGCTGTGTTGCATGAAGACGGACAGTTGTGACCCTTACTCCGGGGTTGGGAGTTGAGGCCACTAGGAAGGAGAAGCTATAAGGATGAAGACGAGGCATAAAAAGTGATGCAGGCCGGATGCGGTGATTCACGCCTGTAATCCCAGCACTTTCGGAAGCCAACGTGGATGGATCACGAGGTCAAGGGTTCAAGACCAGTCTGACCAATATTGTGAAACTCTGTCTCTACCAAAAATACGAAAATTAGCTGTGTGTGGTGGCACGGACCTGTAGTCCAGCTACTCAGGAGGCTGAGGCAGGAGAATCACTTGAACCTGGGAGATGGAGCTTGCAGTGAGCCAAGATCATGACACTGCACTCCAGCCTGAGTGACAGTGAGACTTCATCTCAAAAAAAAAAAAAAAAAAATCATAGTAAAAAGACTGCGTGAGGAGAAGAGGCAATCAGCAACCTTCTCCAGGGTGGGATGGCTGAAGGCCCTTTAAGAAAAAAGGTGTCTACTTTCCTGCTGTAGGTTGCTCTATCGTGATTTAATGAACCCTCCCAATCTACTGTATTCAGTATTTGGCATGAGTCAATTTAGGGGAATTGTAGAAAACATAGCTGGCTGTTATCAGGTTAATGTAGATTGGGAGGAAGGGAAAAACCCCAGGAGACACGTAGGAAGGACAATAGGTGAAAATAGAAGAAACTTGGAGTCAGTTCACCCTTCAAACAAAATCCAGTTTCTAGAAAACACTGTGAGGGCTGCTGGGTCTTCATCATCCGAAGATGGGGGATTCCAGATAATTATATTTGAATCGCACAAGATGGGGGTGATCACCACCAGCTCTCAAATGGGATGAGTTACAATATCTTCTATCGGGAGGAGGTAAATAAGAGGATAGGTACACGTCTATAGTCATCACAATTTTGTCAAGATTACTCTTTTTACTTCCATGTCATAGATGGCGAGCCTGATGCTTGTGGAAATGATTTGCTCAGGGTCTCACCATCAAAAGTTGCAGAGGAAAGATTCCAATATGTTTTAAAAGCTGCAAACTGAGCTGACTCCCATCCATGCTGTCATACCGACTTTGAGATTTCAATCCTCCTGAAGGCAGGAAACTTATTCCATTTGCTTTTATATCCTCCATAACACTAGCGAGCAAGTTTTGCTCAAAGTAACATGGAATATTTTGCTGACTCAAGGGGAAAAAGAAGAGACTTAAATACTCCATCACAAGTCAACATTCAAGGAACAGAGACAGATTTAGCATTAGCTGTCTCAGTCAAATCAACATTAACATGTACATTTATCCTTTACATGGGAGTAAGACAGCAAACACAATTGAAAAAATGAGCCAAGTGTAAAAATTTGTCACAAAGGGATGGATTTAGACAGGAGAGCGAGCAGTGAAGTAGGTTATAAAATGGTCAGCATAATCCATTTTAATGAATTATTAGCTGAAACATGCAAAGCATTTAGGATTTCTGGGAGAAGTGTACAAACACACCAAATGTTTGACATTTTCTTCACTGCTTCTGTCTTTCCACAAGGCTGGAGATGTTGACCAACGGCCTTGGGAGGAGAGGTTGCAGCTGAGCCCACACCCTCTCAAACTCCTTCAGACTGTTTGTTTTTGTAGACTACTTTACCATTAACAACAAATCCTAACATTTACTCAATCAGTACAGGAGTCGTTGGCCAGAGTTCAAATTTCTGATTCGAAGGAATCTGCACTCTGCCTGCCAGGATCGACTATTAATGGCTTCGTCCGTAGAGGAGCTGTGTCTTTGCTCACTACGGAATAGTATTGAGGCTTCGAAAAGGGTATTTTGCTGGTCACCTCCTGGTCATCCTTCTGCTCACCAAGAACAGATACTGTTCTCAGCCCCTTACCTTTACAAGGTCGTTTAATTCTCACATAGCCCTTTCAGATAGATGCGACTATTACCCCCATTTTACAGAGAAGGAAATCGAGAGGCAGAGGACATAGGCGAATTGTCCCAGATCACAGAGCTGGCCACGGAGCTGGGACTTACACCCGGCCAGCCTGGCTCCAGAGTTCCCTACCCTCCTCCTGTACAGCACGTGTGACCTGCAGTAATCACCGCCCAAACAGGCAGGCACTGCGGATAGCCAAGCACATCTCTTCCGACTTCAGCACGGAGGAAGGTTCCTTTTCATTCTGTGTTCAGCTCGGGACTGTGTTTATCACCACAGGGGCGCACAACCCAGAAAGCTCAATCACGGGCCGTTGCCTTCTACGGTCATGGTTTTCTACTTTTTGGCCCCATTTTCCTGCCCACTTGGCCTGCTGGGACGTGAATGATGCGTTAGTACTTCTACAGGATGCAGGTAAGCAGGTGGCATGGCGAGGTGGGTGATTGGACAAGATTTCCCCACAGCTGGAAGCTTGGGGGAGACCCGCGGTGGCCCCTTCTTGTTCTCTCTGGGGTCAAGCGTGAGTCCTTCATCGCTGGTGCCAGGCGGTGTCACAGTTTTTAGCACCCGACAGCCAGGGGGGCTTCTCTGTCCAGCTCCCCCCGCCCCGCTTCTTTAGTGAGAGAAGTTCTCTGACTTGAGATTTTGCAGTCAGAAAAGTGATTACAATTTTCATTTTGAATATTGTGGCCCTGCTGGACTGCGGTGCAACAGGCTCTTTCATGACGACTGGCAGAGATGCCGACGGCTAGGGCATCGGGATCAACGGGAGCGAGCAGGACTCGTGGGATACAGCTTTTAGCTCCCCCGGGAGGGAGCCACAGAAATGTGAATCTGCTCTTCACATGGCCGTAGCCTCTCCCGTGTCCTCCATGGAACCTGTGGAGGCAGCGTTAGGCGCTGGCCGGCTCCGGGGTGTGAGCTCAGTGAGCAAGAGAACATCTGCCCTCCCACCCCCATCTCCGCAGCTGAGTCCTCTTGCATTTTTGATTTTTAGAATGAACGCAGCAACCTGCCCCATTCTGCTGATGCTGCAAAAAGGATCTGGAAAAGAACGTGCACAGCTTCTCCAGTCTTAGTATTTGTTACCTTGTAGTTTGGGAAACTTTGGCTTGAAACTTGGCTGCCCCAGTACAAGGATGTGCTGAGGATTCTATGATCCTGCTAGATTTTTCCAGGAGGTCAAGTTGAAAACGAGCTAGGTGCTCTCTCTGCCTCTGTCACTCTGTTTCTCTTTCTCTTGTTTGTGTCTGGCCCATCTCCCTGTTAATCTGTTCGCCTTTTCCTCTCTTCTCTCTCCATCCCTCCCTCCCTTGCTATTGCTCCAAAGAATATTCTTGTTGAATTTGTTTCTCCATATCTTCTGCCTTTCCTTAGAATACATTCCTGAGTCTACTCATTGTGAAAAGCAAACGGCCTTTAGATGTTTTCCAAATCTAACAGATGGGGGTCCTTTCAGACAGAGCTTCATTTTACACTTCTATCAAGAAGCCCGTGGCTCCCTGCTCGCCATGCTGCAGTCGCCCTCAGGAGGTTCATGGAGAGCAGAGGGCTTGGGGGTACATTAAGGGGTGTCTTTTTTCCAATGTCCCGAAGGAGTACTCTGGGGAGGGGGCAGTTGAAGTAGGAAAGTGACATCAGCACTTCCTGTATGGCATGTGTTGATCAAGTACAGTGTGCACCCGACCCCCGGACTGGCTCTAGGTGGGGAAAAAGGACTTCAGTTATTACAGGGTGGGTTGGGCTGGTGGCTCCCCAGCTCTGGGGACAGATGCGTCATCTTTCGAAGCCAGGTAGCACCTGTCTCAGACTGCACAGCCCTCCTCACCTCTTCAGTTCCTGAAGGGAAAGACCCCAGGAGACTGAGGTGAAGAAAGCTCTTCCATTCTCAACTCACCCACCATTAGGGTTCTGCCCCCTCTACCCTCCAGCCCCTGAACCGTGAAGTTCCCGGGGTCCCTGGCCAGTGACTTGCTGAAGCCTCCCTCTCCAGGACCTCTGGAAAGAGACACCCTACTCGAATGCGTGCTTCTCCAGGAATATTTGCTCTGGTAATAGCTGAGAATAAAAAGCCATCTCTAACAGTTTGATTGCAGGTGGGTGGCCCCAGGGCAAGTGACTTTGGGAAGATGGGGCTGGGTGGCGCCCTGTGTCCTGACTTTTCTTCTGAGCCTCTGCAAAACCACTTTTGAGAAAATCGGGGTGGGTACTCCTGGGTGGCATTTTCTTCTAAGTGAAAATCTGTAGAATTCCTGCGGTTGCGGGAGCTGGGGTTTTCTGTCACGACCTTGTGGGTTCAGGGGCTGCCCTTCTGTGTCCTGACAGTGTGGCCTGGGGCCTGTTTCTTATCCAGACTTACCCAGACTCTTCTTATCCAGAAGAGTCAGGTGCCTGGCCAGTGAACTGCCCAACTCCAATTTGTATGTCGCTCGTATCGACCTAAAATGAAATTAAAATAATAAACTCTAAAACATCCCATTTCTGGCATTAAAGAGACCCAGGAAGGGAAGGCTTAGGGCCGGCTTCTTCACAATCCAACTGAAGGTAGGGTAGCCGGATCCTGGCATCCGTATCTCCTGCTGGGTGAGGGTCACAGGATCTCAGCGCCCAGGTGAGGCAATGATGTTGAAAGAGGCTTCAGAAGAACTGGGCCAGAACAGTGGAATCAAACGGAAAAGACTGGAAATTCAATCAGCTTGGGGAATAACCAGAGAGCGCCTGTTGGCCCAGCAAGGATTGAAAACAGATTGCCAGCAACAGGGCCATAGCAAAGCTCTCTCAGCACACCTGCCCCGGACCGTCAGCTGATGAGAGCTTGTGATTGTGCCATCCAAGGAGACGTAGCTATTTGGTCTTCAGCTGGTTCTGGGCACAGAGCGTCTAAGACCCTTGGAATCTTTCGAGTGGTCAGAGTGCCTTTGTGTAGTCGGGACAGGCCTGGGAGCTGGTGGCCCCTAGGCAGTTTCAGGGTGGGTCTGGGGTTCAGGAAGACCAAGGCAGGACTAGAGGGCTGGAGCTGTCAGTCTCCAAGCCAACCTTTGACCTGGAGGGAGAGGGCTGGAGATGAGTCAATCCCCACTAGCCAAAGATGTCATCAACCATGTCTACAGTGACACCTCTAGAAAACCCTAAATGGTGGGGTTGGAGAGCGTGGGGCTTGGAGAGCTTGCAGCTTGGGGAAAACCTTGACATTCTGGGAGGGCAGCATTCCCACTCCCCAGGGACAGAAGCACTTGCACTTGGAACCCGCCCCCGCCCACCAGGCCTGGAGCAATGCACCTCTTCATCTGGCTGTTCACAGTTCCTTCATAACGAACTGGTGACAGTAGGTAAAGGTGTTGCCCTGGGTGCCATGAGCCAGTCTGGCAAGTTACTGACTAAGTAGAAGGACAGGGCAACTCCGATTTTTAGGTGGTCAGACAGAAGCAAGGGAGACCTGAAAGTTGTCATTGGCGAAGCGGGGGCAGTCTCATGGGACTGAGACCTTGACCGTGATTTTTCCTGGTGCAGCACTATGTCCAATTTCATAGCTGAAACATCAATATTTCAACTGCTTTAACGTTAATGTGCAAGTTGTACTTAGGGGTGTAACATCTGCCATTTAGATTTGGGGAGGACCCTCAGAACCAACTTCCGGGCCACCTGCCACATGTACATCAGCACTGTGGTGCAACTTGAACTCTGCAAATCAAGCCGCTAATGTCTTAGGGGAATCTGAACCTTCGATTTCATGCCCCGTGCAAGGTGAGTCCTTCCGTGAACACCCCTGGAGCACTTCGCACATGGTTCAGTGCTGATCAGTTCTCAATGATCTGTGCCACCAACACTTTGATGCTTTGAACAACAACGTCCTATATCCCCCTCCAACTGCAAGCTACAGATCTGATTAGCGAGCCAAGAGCCTCACGCTTCAGAGGGGTGGAGTGTGCATTAGTGACAGTTGAACTGTTTAGAAAGAGCCTGAAACAGCCGGCACCCCCGGGGCTGGAGTACAGGTGCCTAAATAGTGCAACAGCGGAAACATAAGCTAAACTCACAGGAAGAAAAATTCACATTAAAATTACACTGAAAGATTCTTCACCCATCATATTGGTAAAAATAAAAGTCAGGTAATAGGGCAGATAAGGGAGTGGAAAAAGAAGTGCTGCTGTTTACCGCTCAGCGGGGTGTATAGCCTCACAGGCTTCAAAAAGACAATCATCATAAAAGCCACATCGGTAGTTCTCTTTGAAACAGAACTCCCACTTCGAGAACTGTTTCCATTTGCCACGAAGGGGTCACTCACCGCAGCAGCAAAAGAGGGAAAATCACCAAACAGGGCAGGCTCAAATAACCCTAGTGCTCCCACAACGTAGCACTGTGCCACCTCGAGAACAGCACGGAGCTCGTTACGTGCTGACAAAGGACACCAAGATATAAAATATGCGTGTGTAGGCAGTCTATCACATCTGTCATGTTTCTATCAGTTTCTCACATCTATCATGATGTGAGAAAACCCCCAAACCCAGGCAGAGAATACACACAGGGGGGAGGGCGCACGCTTCTGTCCCACAGCCCCAGGTGCCTCTGACAGGGAGCATAGGAAGCTCGCGGTTGCTCTCACAGTCACAAAGGAGCGTTTCCATTGTGTCCTTCAGAACTTTTTGAAGATTTTACCATGAAGCTCCATTTATTTGAAAACTAAATATTAAAGAAAAGGAGCCCAGGGGGCCTGGCCACAGCTGGGGGGCAGGGAGTGGGCTGGACACAGGGGCTGGAGGGCGTCCACAGGGAATCGGGTTAGTGAGGCTGAGGGAAGCCCAGGACTGCCTTCATTTCTTTTATGCCAAACCGGGCGAACAGAAAGGCAAGAGTTTCTGGAGTGCCTGGCCCCAGTGCAGCTCACCATGAAGGGGCATGAGGGGTCTGCCTGTGTGAGACTCCACGGGGAGGGCGTCCCTGCTGAGACCCACCTGACCTGGCGTCCTGCACCCGCTGCTGATGGTGGCAGCACTGCTCGCACGGGCATGGCTACCCTGCTGGGCTTGAGCCCACACCCCATGCCTGGAGGGCTCAGCAGGAGACACAGGCTCTGGGGTCCCCAACTGAGAAAAGAGCCAGGTTCCCTTTCAGGGTCCAGAGAGCCAGGGGCTGATGCTGCCTGTGACCCCCTAAGTTGAACGCCAGGTGTGTGCACCCTGAGAATGGTAAAGTGGCTCCTGGGAGGTGCCTGGGCACTCCTTGTGGGGCTGGTGGGAGGCACGGTGGGCCCTGCAGCTGGGTGCTTCCTCACGCATCTGTGGAAAAGGCTTCTGAGACTTGGAAAAAGGGCTCTACTGCTGAAAACAGGCTTCACGGTCACACAGACTCACATTCCTTGGTTTTCACACGTATCTGCCATGGGGGCAGCCAAGCTTGGCTGTTCCCACTCTGACTGGTGCCTTAAGGTGATGGACGGGCACGTCCTCTGGGGCAGAGAAGGGAAGCTGCCCAAGCACCAGTGTGGACACTGCACTGGCTCAGAAGCCTTCAGGGAAGAGGAGCCTGAGGCCCCACTGTGCAAAGCTGCTCTTCCCCATCTTTTCGATCACTTCCCAGGAGAGGGAACGCTGCCTCAAATGTCTGAAGCCTGACAAGGGTTTCAGAAGACTGGGAGTGAGGCTCGCAGCCAGAGGACTGCGAGCGTAGTCCACAGGAACGCAGGAACATGGGAACACGGGAATGTTGGCTTTGGTGATGTGTGTTAGAAAAGCATTTAATAACCGGTTAATCTGTGGGGCTTGCAACGCACACTCACCTCCAGGCATCACGAGGCCGACATCCTACATGGTGAGCACGGAGAGCTTCTCTTCCGAGTCCAAACGAATGACTCCATAGGTCAGCCCATGCGTGGAGAGGATGCCCCGGCCCGGGGGCTGGTTACTGTCATCCGTGGGCCTGTAACGACAGTTTTTAACTTGAATATGCAGGGGCAGACAAGCCATCACAACCACAGCTGTGCAGTCAGCACACACGCGGCAGGCTGGGCACCCCTGGGAACAGTGCCGGCCACCCACGTGGCCGCATTAGGGGGTGCTCCTTCTGTTTATGAACGGCTGCTGGCGAGTCTACTGCTTCCGCCTCTACGTTCTCAGGAAATCTCAAGAATACCTGAAAACTACGAAGGCAGCTCCTCTCCTGACCTCTCTATGCAGGTCCTGCACAGACCGGCTCTCTCTGTCCTCCCAGCTCCTGCTCACTGCATGGTCTGCTCTTCCAGTTTCCAAACGTCTGGAAGGGGGTGCATCCACTCCAAGAATGCAGACAAAACCACTGAACAGAAATGATGGAAATCCTGACTGTTCAGCCTCAATTCAGACGCAGGCGGTCTGGGCGTACGCCCAATTTTATACATAAGAATCTAAAATAAGATTTATGCTGTGCCATTCTGGCTGCCAAGTTCTAAGGAAAATTATTTGGGTGGCAGGCAAGCTGTAGAATGAACTGTGGCACCACTCTGGGGTCTGCCCCACCTCCTCTGCCGGACACCCCAGCTTGCTCACGCTTTGAGGCTTCTGTGCTGGTTCTCGCTGCTACTCAGGACGTTCCTCCGGCAGACCTCCGCACGGCCCTCTCCCTCCGCGTCTCCAGAGTTTGGCTCAAATTTGAGACTTCTCATCCCCTCAGAAAACACTCCCCACCCAGTGTGTCCACCCCATAGCACACATCTCTGACTACCTCTGCGACCTCCTCCCTCAGACCCAACTCTCCAGTTTGTTTTGCTCACTGCTGCATCCCAGCCCTGGAAAATGTCTAGCAATAGATATCTGCTGACTGAATTTGTGAACAAATAAGTTAAAATCTAAGATCATGGATTATATTCCTGAAAACTAACAATTCCTCAATGGTTATCTAAGGGAGTCACCACAATTTAGGTACACATCACATTTGTTTCTGTAATTTTCCATATGTAAACCTTTAATGCACTTTACACTTAAAAGCTGGACCTAAGCTTGCTGTTTAACTTTAAAATATTATGGTTTATAATGAAGCTGAAGACATAAATGAGGCAACATAAAAGTTAAAATTTGCAAGAGGAGATCTCATTGGAATGAATTAACTGGTGTACTGAAAAAAGCATGAAAGACTCCTGAAACAGAACTATTCTAGATGTAAGAATCAAAAAGGATAAAGCTAATCAGATAGAAAAGCAAAGTCTGCCCAAATAAGAAAACCCACAAGGAACCGCCTAGATGGCGTAAGCTCAAATCACTGGGCTTTACACATTATTCTCCTGGCCTTTACTTCCCAGAGACCTCAAAAAAACTAAAACTTCAAAATGAAAACACAGTGTTGTCAGTGGTCCTGCCACCATTCCCTCACCCTAACAGTCCTCTACAAAGATCGATGTGGGGAGTCAGGAACTGTGAGCTTCAGTATCTGCCGTGGGTTGAATCGTGTCCGTGCAAAAGATCACCCCTCGTATCTGTGACCTTATTTGGAAGCCGGGCCTGTGCAGAGACAGATACCCCTGGACTTACAATGGGGTTACAACCTGATAAACCCATTGTAAAGGTGAAAATCGCAAGTTGAACCACCTTAAGCCAGGGCCATCTTATGACCAGGTGAAGATGAGGTCATACTGCGTTAGAATGGACCCTAAATCCAATGACTCTGTCCTTGAAAGAGGAGAGAGAGGCCCAGACACAGGGAGAAGCTCACATGATGATGGAGGCAGGGACTGGAGTGACAGGTACCCCATCCAGGATCGCTGAGCACCCAAGGCCGGGGTGAGGCCTGGGGCGGGTTCCCTCAGCACCTCCAGAGGCCCTGCCCTATGACACCTCGGGGTCTCCGACTCCACCCTCCAGAACTGAGACAAGTGTCTGTTGTTTAAATCACCCACTGTGTGGTACTTTGTTACAAGAGGCCGAATACACTATCTTAGTGATAAAAATTTAAGGTATACTTAGTTTTGTTTTTAAAAGCCACATGAAAGCAAAACGCTGGGCTAGCCAAGATTCCGAACACTGGCCTGCCGGGCAAGAGGCTGGGAGGAAAAGTCATCTTAGGGCCCAAATCACGTATGTTTTGTTATCTCCATTACAAAATCCCCCCCTTTTTATCTGAGACACGGTTTCACTCTGTCACTCAGGCTGGAGTGCAAGGGCGCACACAGAAGCGTGGTGTTCGGGCAGGCACAGAACACAGGCAGGCACAGAACACAGGCACACAACACAGGCACACAACACAAGCACACAACACAGGCACACAACACAGGCACAGAACGCAGGCACACAACACAGGCACACAACACAGGCACACAACACAGGCACAGAACGCAGGCACAGGCAGGCACAGAAGCGTGGTGTTCCCCCCCACACACACACACACAGGCAGGCACAGAAGTGCCGTGCTTCCGACACACAGCCAGGCACAGAAGCGTGGTGCTCCCAACATAGAGGCCGGCACAGAAGCATGGTGCTCCCAACACACACACAGGCCGGCACAGAAGCGCGGTGCTCCCAACACACGCACAGGCCGGCACAGAAGCGCGGTGCTCCCAACACACACACAGGCCGGCACAGAAGCGTGGTGCTCCCGGCACACACAGCTGGGCACAGAAGCGCGCTGCTCCTGACACACAGGCAGCCTCACAGCCCCACCTTGCCACAGACGTGGTGTCCAGGGTCACCCCTTAACTTCTGACCTGGTGGTGCTGATGCCTCCCCCTACAGATGGCAAACCAATGCCCTAGTGGTACCCTCCATGTGCCAGATGGTTCTGAGTCATGCATAGGGACTCAAAACTCACCACAAGCCTATGGTTATTATTCCCCAATTTGAGATGAGAAGACTCGGGCACGGAAATGTTGACTTCACCGCCCAAGTGAGTGCTGGGGCTTGGCAGCACTCAGATCCAGAGCACAGTCTCTATTCCCAGGGCACTGAGTGCATCAGTCTACTGCTCTCTTTTTATAGAAACTTAGAAGCAAACAGTACAACCAACGCGAGCACATTCTTAGTATGAACAAGGCAAACATCACAGTTCAAAGGGAAAGTGCCTGTTTCTGCGCCAATCCTGTGCCCCACAGATAACCACTATGGAGATTTTTATATGTCAAAGTTTATACTCTAAGATATGCAGTTAAGTGTAAAATATGTATGTACAGCAATACATTGCTTTTTTAAAGAAAAGCAGAATCAAGATGCTTCTTCTATGTTGGCAGAGAAGTTGAGTGTTGGGAGAAGCTGAGTGTTCCGAGAAGCTGAGTGTTGGGAGAAGCTGAGGCAGGGCTTCCATATCTGACATAACGTAAGAGTCTTGGAACATGTCCGGGGTCCAGGGTCTGAAACTCCTCGTGGCCTTTGGAACACCAAGCTCTGTGCTAAAGGGTGGAAGGCTACCCTGACGCACCATTATCTAAGCCCAGGGCATAGACCTCCCTGTCCACTGTGAGTGTCGGGACTCCGATAGTCCTCCCTGTCTACTTGTTGGGGCTGGGATAGGCCTCCCTGTCCACCTATGAGTCCCATGCACTGCAAGACGATGCTATGCCAAAACTGCTCCATGAGGCTTCACACAGGGGCATTGTATTTCATTCACTGCTAGGCTCTACACTCACTTTTATGACCCCAGGAAGGACTGAGACTTACATAGAATAGGGGCTAGGTGATACAAACGGCCGCTGTAATCAGAACATACCAAGACCAGGCCACAAGGAAGGAAGGAGAAGCCCTCTGCCACAACCTTTTACCAAGTCGCTGACATCTCTGTCCAACATGGATAAAAAGACCCTTTTTCCTCCTAAGTCTAAAGCAACATATCGGCCCATCTGACAGTAATTCTGTTGTACATTTAACTTCATCTTGCTCTTCTAAGTGACTGTTCATGGTCTTAACACCTGTACAAGAATTTCTCAGTTACTGAACCAGTGTTAGTTATTCAGCAGATAAAATGGCAGCAGATTGCACCCCAGGAACACACCCAGTCACGTGCACAGAATGGGATATCAGCACAAACCACTTACCAGAAAAAAACGCATCTCTGCTTTGGAAAGTACCATCGCCGGTCTCCATGAGCTCGGTGTTGCCATACTTGGGCGCTGTCCGGGACCCCGTGGAACCCTGTGGTCGCTCCATCTGTATGGAGTGCTCTGAGGTGTACGTGGTTACGTCAGGAGGTGCAGAATGATTTTCTGTAAAGAAGCACATCATGAGTGTTTCTGGTGGTTGTGGCGTTTGCTCTGCAGGTTGAGCAAGCCATAACTTAGGAAGAGACGAGCGCAGGCGCTCACCCTGGGGGTGTTGTGAGAAGTCAAAGCCGATCTCAGCCATGTCTGCCACACACATCCGGCACAAAGGGGGACCCCAGCATAACTCATGTTGCCGAAAATGGAGTAGAGTTCGGTGAAACCTCAATTTCCTAAGAAGAGCCACGTCAGTGGCGTTTTAACTACAATAACGTTAGACTGGCGATGGCCGGGCACCAGGAACCGTGTGTGTGTTCATGAAAGGGTCCCGTTTCCTGTCGGCCACCGTCGACACAGCCTGGGGCTTTACTGGCGCTTTGGAGCCCAGGGCCTGGAAATGGAAACCCGGCTCTGGAAACTTCTGGAGATTTGGGGATGTCCCTTAAGCTCTCCGTGCCTCAGTTTCTTCATCAAATGGGAACAGTAATGACTATGACCATTTAGGGTAGTTGGGTGGATTACATGAGTTAGCACATATACAGTTCATAGGATTTTCCTTACAAAAGGGGGAGACATCAAGAACTACTATTATTTGTCTTAGTACAAACAATACTAGTCATTCAAAAAACCACCTTTACACCCCAATGTGTACTCAGGACTGCCTAAGGCCAATGAGCGCATGGAGCTCTTTCTCTTACAGCACCCCGTGGAGAGAAAGTCAAGCCGTAAGCGGCTAAATGGGGAAAAGCATGCTTTGCTAGTTAATGAATAAAACGTTGAGGAAGATGCTCCAAGCAGCCCACTGACGACGCCCGTCACACCTAGAATCTTGAGGATGGGCGCCACAGTGCGGATCTGGATTCTGAATCCTCCTTTGACAGAAGCTTTTCAGGATCACCCACCACCGTCCCACGCAACAGAAGCCACAGAAGGCACAGAAGCGTGATGTTCTGTGCTGCTGAAAGTGGTGCTCATTCTCAAAAGCCTTTCTTCACCGCACACTGCCCGTGTCAGCACCGCACCTGGAGGCCATTTAGATGGCGAAATCAACTGAACGCACAAAAACAGCACACAGAAAATCGAGGCACAAAACAGGCCGTGAAACGATGCTCCTTTAGGATCCGAGAACCGGGCGGGGTGGGGGTGCTGAGCCGCCTGGGCACCGCGTCAGCCCCTCCTGAGGGTGTCAGTCTGGCATCATAAGTCGATTTGGCAACGCCACTCACTTGGAACCCGTGACTGAGAAGAGAAGAATGATCGGCTCTCACTAAGGGGAGGGTCCGCCACACCGTCCGTCAGTGCCACAACTTTCCACCGGCAGGCAGGCCGCCCGACTTCCTGCAGAACCAACCCTCAATCCTCAGCGGACTTGGATGGTAGCGTCTCGGAGGCCTCCTCTCAGCTCCGAGGTGTGAAAGCGCTGCAGACAGCTTCTAGATGGACAGCGGGTAAAGCAGTAGAAAAAGAAAAGTAGAATGCGATTGCCTATCTTATGCCAAACTGGCTTGACTGCGAAGATACATGTGAGATGTTCCTACTTAACTGCTGGCATAAATTGGTGGAAAAAAAATCCACAAAGGACTTGAGATTTCGCTTCAACAACAAGTAGAAGCGCGGCCAGCTCTGTGAGACTGGGTGACCTGGAGTCTGCAGCCCTGGGCTTTTCTCCCCTTCGATGAAAGCAGCCTCTGTGGCCTCCCCTTCCATCCCTTGGAGGGGTTGGCCAGTGTGACTATGTTGTGCCTGGACTCCTTAGAACTCTCACACGCATGCGCACACACGATCACACACGCTAAGTTCTCGTTCACAGGCTTCTGATGATCTCAGAAGGTCACATGCACATCTGACTTTTTACTTCTCTTGTTTTGCTACAGAAAATATTTCTCCTATTCAAGTTTCATTATTTTGCCATGGCTTTTCCAAAAAATACCAAAATTATAGAAAATGTCCAGATAGTCTACGAGGATTACCTTTGTGCCCAATTAGAAATTACTGGAACGTGATCACCTGAGAGTTACATTTGGGTCACACTGAGCCCTGATGTACATGAGTTAGGAGCCCCTCACAGTTTGGATAAATTAAGTCTTTGTACTAAAACTTCCTCCAGTATTGCAAGGGTAAACCCACAAAGGGAGGCCCAAGTGCAGTGCTTCATTTGTTCAAAATATGTGTTTTCCGGGTAAGATTCTGTGCACTTCCTTAAAATTGAATACAATCCGAGGATACAAATGCTTCCACCAAGTGGCAGAGGTGGTGTCTGGCCTCCCCGTCAGGTCTAGCAGAGCCTCGACCACTATCCTGGCATCCAATATACACATGGAATTTTATTATGGAAAAATATGTAACAGTCACACATTTCTGTTCAATGTTTAACCTACTGTGATTTCAAGTATAGGTTATTAATTCACATAAATGAGTGTACATGTTCCTGAAACTGTGTCAAACTGAAGTGTAATACTGCTTTGCATTTGAGTACTACTTTGCAAACTTGTAAAGAGTATTTCTGCTTTCTCCTTTATACTGACAACAGTTGAGAGAGAAAAATTATCTTTTTCAATTTTTTTTCCCTCACTCAAAGCCTAAAGCAGGAGAAGGAACTTCCAGATCCCAGCAGCAGTTATTGGGAAAAGTGAGACAGACCCAGCTCTCCTGACAGCAAACTCCTGTTCCAGACAGAAAACAGCTGACGTTTTCAGTGTCAGTGAGCACCGAAGGAGCTGGGACCCAAGTCAATCCCAAACGCCTCTGGGTGTCAAGGAGTCAGTGATCTAGAAGTGAACATTCTGGGGTTCTGGGGTGTCTGTGGGCTATCTGATCACACATGACATCCACCTGCTTCCCACTGAGGGATTTGCAGAGATCAGGCTTTCCTGTGGTAGCTGATGCCGGGAGAGTCTGAGCCTGTGTCTTGTGCTCCATTATCGGCAACATGGTACACAGTCATCTCCGATTACTGCTTTAATAGAGACACACACCAAATCCTTTTCAACCCAAGTCCCATACTTGATGGAAAACACGTAGTCCTGAACCATTCAAAGGCAGAGCGACAGAAGGCTCATCACCGCTCCTCCACGTGCCGGCTCTACCTCTAGTAATTCTCACTTCACTCCTTTTCCACGGCATCTTCAAACGTTGTATGGCAGTGATCCTAATTTCGTTCTTTTCCTAACACAGAGGATCTCCCTTGTCATAGAACCTACACAAAACAGTGCGCCACGCCCAAGAAATCTGAACACCTGTGGCAGACAGCAGCGTAAAGCAGCCGTGGTTAAAGCCCTCGTTTCCATAAATGACTCCCGTGGTCAGGAGGAGCACACTTTAAAACCCTGTCCTGTTGACTGGGACTGTTAAGGTTTCACAAAGGAGCATAAGTGAGAAGAAAAGATGGGAGCGGATATGGCTGCAGGATTCCCCAGTAGCAAGGCCCCTGCAATTCCAGCTGTGGGAGGGACCTGGGCATGAGAAGCAGTAAAGGAGCTTCCAGAAACAATCCAACCAAAGCACCCCAGGGGCCAGAGGGGCTCTGCACTCTTTCCACCAAGGGATTCCACAGCCATGATAAAACAGAGGAAAACCTGCACCCACAAAGGCATTTAGACAACAGGCACAGAAAGACATTGTGAAGCGTGCTCACCTATGTCGGTCTGGACCATGACCTCCGCCAGCTTGTGGGCAGCCCCGCTGCCCCCCGCTCTGCATGGAGGACGAGGTGGTGGAGGAGGTGAGGTATAAGGGACTGACAGCCCAGAGCGTCTTGACGTGCCACCGTGGGCTAGGCTTTATTCCACAGGGTAACTCTGCTTCCTGTGACAAGATGCAGCATATGAGTACAGATCAAAGGGTATCAGCAACTAACCCAATCCCCAGGTACTAAGCAGAGGACCAAGAGTTTAGTTCCTTACTTATTTGCTATGAGCTTGATTCAAAACAGCTTTCTGGGATCCTGGGGACAAACATCTCTAACTGGTGAGAATTCTGGGTTTAGTAACGGAAGAATCACCTAATGCCCATTTTGTAACTGCTGTTCTCATCAGAACTTGAGGTCAAAGGGTAAAATAAAAGGGGGGCCAAGATCTTGACACCCCAGTTTGCACAAGGCTAACCAGCGTGCTTGAGGGGGTGAAAGGAGTAGGATTTTTAAAGTGCTGAGTTTTAAAAACATGGCTGTAGGCTGGGTACACTGCCTCATGTATATAAGCCCAGCACTTTGGGAGGCTGAGGTGGGAGGTTTGCTTGAGGCCACGAGTTCAAGACTGGCTTGAGTAACACAGCAATATCCTATCTCTTTAAAAAGAAAAAAAGTTATTAAAATAGTAATAAAAAGGTTAATACAATAAATTACTATAGCAACATGGCAACCCCTGCTGTCAGACGAGGTGCACTCTCTGTGACTACGATGAGGTCCGGAGAGAAATGTAACTGGCATCATAGGGAAGGTGGACCCCAAAGCTCCACGGCGCTACTCCTATACAGTCTGTTAACCAGCATGAAGTCTCCTCCACAATAAGAAGCCCCACCCTGGGACCCTGCCGGCAGCCCCAACTGGACAGAATGGCCTCGTGAATGTCCTTTCCTGCCACAACCTGCAGACCCTGAGCCAGTCCTGGCTGTGACTGAGGCTGTGCATAAACGTCTGCGCCCAACAGCTCACCTGTGTACATGACACGCCCAGTCAACCTCATTTCAAATGTTACGCTTGCCCCAAGGTGAACAGGGATGTTACAAGTTAACTCACTGCATGTGTGCTAGACTTTCCCTGTAAGTGTTCAGACATTGCACGAACCAGATGAACAAACCCCACTTTCCCTGTAAACATTCCGACATTCCATGAGCCCGATGAACACACACAGCCAACAAACCCCGGAACGTGTAACGCCGCGGCCTCCTCCCCTCCTGAGGGGAACGTGCTTACAGCTCCCCCGAGACCACATTTCCCAAAGCACAGAGTGTTACTCTGAAAATAAAACCTCCTTTTTCCTTCCTCTGTACATCTCGTGGTCATGTTAATAACTATTGCTACAAATGCAGAGAAACGAGGTATCATCCGTGCCGGTCACCTAATTCCTAGCACCAAAGCTTCAGGGCCCCCCAGTCTGAAGGAAGCTTCTATCACCCTAAAGCCAACTCTGGAGATGAAGGCCGAACTGGGGAAAGGTTGTGTCACCCGCAAATCCACACCACGGGGCCCTCTGCAATTGTGTGTAAGGAACTCTTGGCCTGTCCTGGGGTTTGGGGAGATCAGGATGCAAGCAGATACTGTACTCTCTGCCACGGGACGGTGAAGTCTGCGAAACCTCAGAGGAACACAGAGACAAATGGCTGCACGAGTCCCACAGGCCGAGCCTCGATGGGCACCAGTGTCAAGAACACAGACACGCCAGGAGGGGCAGCTGATGAAGGCAACGCCTGCAACCCCAGCACGCGGCAGCGTACGAGAGTGGGGGTCTCTGGCCAGGCTCAACCACAACTGCCATTTTCTGTAGTAAAATTTTAATCATAGGTTGTAACTAGTTATAACTCTAACTTGTTTTACAGATAAACAGAACACAGGATACCAACAGACTCCAAAGTACTTCGCCTAGAACCAAGTCTAGAATGCAGATGGCTGCTGCTCCGAGTGTGATGAGTCCCCTGTAGTGCCATAAATCCTAGATCTAGGTGACTAAGTGCTCTGCCTAAACCAGATGGCACCCTGAGGCTCTGAGGGTACCCTCTCTCCCCAGGCCAGTCCATCAGCCCCAGCAGAAGCTTCTAGAGTAAGAAACTGGATTTCTATTGGACAGATGTAAACCAGGCAAAAGCACAGGGACTCATCCTGGAAGCCCATCCGTTTGCCCACTCATGCCCTAGAGAGCCCTGCCCCCATCTCCACATCCGCAGTCACGCTGAACCACAAGAACTGGCTTCTAGGCCCTCAAGCCACTCCCTTTCGCCCACGGAACAGACCCTTCTAAAACCGTGAGGCCCAGAGTAGCCTTAACAGGTGGTCCCAGCAGAACTGGCCTCTACATGTATTGATACTTTCTGTGTGTGGTGGGGGGGGTGGTGGTTCTTGTTCTGTCACTCAGGCACAATGCACCATTAGTACAGTGGTGCTATCATGGTTCACTGCAGCCTCAACCTGCCAGGCTTGGGTGATCCTCCAGCCTCAGCTTCCCGAGCACCTGGGACCACAGGTGCACATCGCCACTCCTATTTAATTTTTTGTAGAGTCAGGGTCTTGGTATGTTGCCCAGGCTGGTCTCGAATCCCTGGGTTCAAAAGTGAACTGCCCACCTCAGCCTCCCAAGGTGCTGGGATGACAGGTGTGAGCCACTATGCCCAGCCTAGAATTGGTTTTTCTTAAACCTGAGTTTGACACATGAACCCCACTCACATAGATATCAGCACACTCTCACAGCTCAAGGGTTTTTCTGAATCCCGATTCTGTTCGTTCAAAGGTCAATATCTAAGATAGGGTCAGAACTGACCCTCCCTCAGTGAAGCCTAAGGGCAAATGCAGCAGCATTTCAGTGTATGAGGAGACAAAGTAAGAAGGGTGGAAAATACACACTGAAATTCTAGTGTTAGAATCATAATCACCAACACTTTCAGAGGCAATCTGCTTTCCAAAACATGTAGCTGCTGGATTAACTTCAAAGTCACCAGATTCCACAGGCAGAAGCTCAGAGGGGCACAGCTTTCTAAGGCCGCACAGCCCAGGGCAGAGTAACAGCCTCGGGGCAAAGCAAACTAAACAAAGGCTTGGTTCTCTCACGGATGAAGGTGCTCAAGTCCTTCCAAATAGATTCTTCTTCTAAGTAAGTTAGATGCCTCCTACAACACTGTTTAGAGTGCCAGTGTGTTCAGAAACATGCAGTTGAAAATACATCTCGGGACCCCAAAATCACTAAGCTAAAGGGACCTCAACGTGAGGAACAGCTTAGGGCAAACCTACCTCCCATGCTCTTCTGAACAGAGACAGATACTGGGGGAGAAAAAAACAAGCCATGTACCTCCCTCACAACCGATCCACAAGGAAATTCCTCATGACAGAGGAGAGAACCCAAAGTCACCATCTGCACACGGAGATAAATGTGGATCTGACTGCTTCCTCTGGGAAGGTTCACTAGAAACGCATTTGTCAGATCTACCTGTGACCTGGAAACCCCTCCCCGCTTCGAGCCGTCCCTCCCTTCCTGGACCAAACCAACGTACATCTCACATATATTGTTGTCTCACGTCTCCCTAAAATGTGTAAGACCAAGTTGTGCCCCAAACACCTTGGGCACATGTCCAGGACCTCCTGAGGCTGTCGCAGTGTGTCCTCAACCCCTCCTGAGGCTGTGTCTTTAACCTTGGGAAAAGGAACTCTCTATGGGCCGAGAACCGTCTCAGAGATCCTTCTGGTTTACAGGAAACATTCTCTCCTGCGAGTATAACGATGAAATCATGTGGAATTACAAAGTGCCACTTTACTAAAGGCCAAAGGAATTAGGGTTCAATGTGCTTAAAAAACAAAATCAAGTAACGTTCTGTCAATGGACCATGAAGACCACACCCCCTTCTGCAGTGAAGATGTCAACTGGGACGAGAGGCCCCTCCTGCAGATGCAGCAAAGGCTACCCTCTGACCCCACTTCCCAGAGTCCAGGTTCCCACTGCTCAGGGAAAAGCAACCCCAGCTTCACGGGGCTCAGGCCTCCAAACCCAACTCCCACCAATGCTGGAGAATCACCCCAGGGACTAGCGAAATGGCAGGTGCAACTCTCACCTCATCCCCTTAAAGGGGAAAAGGCACCTTCCCGCTCCTCTTCCTGCTGGTGGGAACAGGGGCAGGAGCTGGAGGGGCAGGAGCTGGAGGGGCAGGAGCTGGAGGGGCAGGAGTCGGGCGGCAGGAGGGAAGCAGCCTGGGTCCCTGCTAGTCACAGATGGCAAATGCCAACCATCCCCGACCTTCACTTTGAAAAGAAATCCTTCTCTTTTGTCAGGTCCCTGGTTAGAAGTTTGCACCCATTCCTTAAAAACAAAAACAAAAACAAACATGAAAAAAAACTCAGATACAAAATGGGTGTTTTGCTGACAATATTTCAATTATCTGGAGGCCTTGGGTCAAATGACGGCAAAACAGGAATCTGAACACTGTTATTCAGGAAACTATCTTCCACAGCCCCATCTACCCTCCCAGGCTCTCACCTTATGCTGTTTGTCTGCTAGATGATTAACAATAATTGGTTTTAAAAACTCGGTGTACAGAACAGACAAAAGTCAGCTCGGGTGGAGGGGAAGCAGGATAAGATCCCCTTCCCCGCAGGACGGTGGAGGAGGAACCTTCAGCACCTGGGTTTTCAGGATGCTGGATCTCTGAGAGCATCTCTCACAGCTCAAGGACGGCCAGACCCTCCTCTGACACAGCCTATTCAGGCGACGGTGGCACCTGCCCTAGAGATCCACAGCCCTGCGCGGGGCTCAACTGGAGCTGAACTTTCCTCCCTTGGTAAGAGTCAGGGCCAGGGGTGGGGAGAGGAGAGAAGTAGCAGGCCTGAGGGGCACTGTGGAAACTCCATGCCACGCTAACTCTCATCTGACGTGCTCCGGCCAAAGCCATGCTTCTCGGAGGGCATTTCACTTCACACATCAGGAAATCATCAACGTCTAGTCTCCCCACAGAACAGATCCTTCCCCAGGAGGCAGACACTTGGCTGTAACACGGGGTAATGAGGGGCGCGCCTTCGTGCCCATTCTGTAATGTTTCCTGTTACCTATTTTACCTTAAGCTACAAATGATTCCCGTTTACACGGGACACAGTGACACAGAGAGCAAAACACATGAGATTCAGTGTGATCCCACACCCGTCACTGCTGACCTCAAGTTCTTTGTTCGTTTTGCTTCTAGAGTTTGTACTCTCTCCCGGGGTTCCAGGCCTGTGGATTCAACCAATCATAGATCAAGAATATTTTTTATTGTGTTTGTACTAAGCACTCAGAATTTATTATTCATTAAACAACTACTCCCATGGCATGTCCATGGTATAGCTGTTACGAGCAACCCTGACATGACTGTCTGCAGGAGGATGTGCGTATGTCATATGCAAACACCATGCCATTTTAGAGCAGGGACCTCAACACCCACAGACCTCGGATTCCATAGGCAGTCCTGCTGCCCACCCCCATGGGCACTGTGGAATGCCTATAATAGAAAATGTGGAGGTTTAAAATAGTTATGTACTAAATCTAATCTTTTGTTAAGAAATTACTGTGTATCATGTGTATTATTTGGAAGTCCTTCCTGGCTCAGAGACTTGACATGTTCTTATCTTTTTGTCCACTGATCTAGTCGTTTCAGTAAGCTTATTGAACACAAATCAATTTTACAATTAAATTCTTACAAGAATCACACTCAATCTGTAAGTTGCTTTGGTTTTTAAAGTGAAATAACCAATAGTTTTGCAAACCAGCTATATCATAGAATAACAGGACAAAGCAGCCCCATGACATGCAAAAACATGGGGTTTCAAAGCTAACCAGTATAAAACACGTTACAAACCCCTGAATATGAAAACGTTTTACACAACAGATATTCCAGAAAAAAAAAAAAGATATTCAAAAAAGGCCTTTGCAGAAAAGCACTTTCCCCTTCATTTTCCACACGGTTTCCAGAAGCTTGTGTTTGGCAATAACCATGAACCAGAAGTAGCGTCCGCTGCAACTATTGCTACCGCAACACAGAATATTAAGGCAAAAAAATAAAAATGAGTGTGTTCTAAAGTCAACAATGTTCAAATTCTAGGTCTCCCGCAGACACTAGACAGTAACTGCCAAAGCTTATGTACTTGACAACGTTCAAGGAGACCAAGTTCAGAGCTGTCACAAGGCACCACCATCCTCAGGCGATTATCTCAGGTGGGTTTGAGGGCAAGTGCCCCCGTCAGAGCAGGAAAGCTGCCCAGTCCAGCACTTCCTGAGGTCACAGACCTTCCCCTTCCCATGTCTTCAATAGTTCCTTTACACTGGGAACCAGACAGCAAAAAATAAAACACTTCCTCAAATCTCAAGACAGTCTTTAGAGCTCTTTTCCTTGCCCCTTCTCTTACTGAAAAGCCTATTTTGTACGCAATCTGTAGTGCTTACCAGAGCTGGGGCGGAAAGAGAGCTAGTGTTTGGTAGATCGAGTTTCAAGCGTGGGGAGACAAGGAAGTTCTGGAGATGGATGGCGGTGACCGCGGCATGACAGCGTGAACACACTTAATGCCACCAAACCATACACTTAAAAATAGAGTGCTATGTAATTTTACCACAATCAAAAGACTAACTGAGAAAAGCCATCTATAATTACTGTCACTTCTAATATCTTACATCCCGTAAGTTTCATTTGCTTTTGGAAATCCTCAGAGTAATCATGAAAAACTAATACCCTGTCATCTCTGAAACGCAGGCAAAGTCGTTCAAGGGTTTTGATTATAGGAAAGTAGCTGGAAAGCAAAGTGTCCGTTAGACACGGCAGCCACGGTAGGACAAACACATGGTAGGAAGGTGGTGGTCATGCTACACACAGATGGGAAGGGTGTGGGGAGCCACAGCACCCGAAGCTCGGGAGGCACCTGGGCAGGAGCTGAGAATGAACCAAACACGTTCGATCACGCAACATTCACGGACCCTGAGTCCAGCCACCGCCGCTGACATCCACTGTGGCCGGGGTGTCCTCTGCCACAGAGATACACACCCTGCCGAGGATACTGTACAGATTAAATGTTGAAGCACAGACACGCTCAGGTCCAGCTGTTCAGATAGAAGCAAACACAACAAATTTCCCAGACCCCAGCAGCAAGACTCTCCACCTGACTGCGTTCGGAATAACGATCTTCTTTGCCAGGGCTGAGCCATGCTTCCCTCTCGCCTGTCCTCTGCCTTCACCAGCTTCGTGCGTGTTTCCGGGCAAGTGTTTGTGCAGGTGCTATCATTTTTTTCCACAGCAAGAATATACACAGACACCACACAGAAATGGGCAACCTCGTTAGGAGCTGTGCAGGGACATCTAACTCATCAGATGTGCCAAATTCCTGTTGCCATGGAAATTAAACTAGCTAAACTAACGTTGCTATGACCTCATCTCTTACTTCACCACTAAAGATCATCCGGGTAAGAGGAATGTGCCTCTGCATAGCATTCAGCTCACGTTTACATGTCGGTTTTCCCTGAATATGGTTATGTGAGATAGAAATCAGTAAGATGGGGTGTAACATCTAGTATAGGATCGTTGTGTCTCCTAGGCTCAAACACTTCCTTTAAGATCCTCAGAAAATGAAGTTTAACTCTGGGGACGTGAGTTACATAGTAACTTGTTTTGGATACTGTCTCTTTCACAATCCAAATATCAACACCAAAGAAGTTCTTGAGTTCCTTTTGAAATTGAAAGGAATTTACAAACCATAAAAGCCCCAATATTAAAGGATACAATTCAGTCTTTTTAGCATATTCTCAAAGCTGTACATCAACCACTAGTATGTAATTCTGGGAGTTTTTCACCACGGGCCAAAGAAACCTTGAACCCATTAAGAGTCAGCACCTTCTCCTTCCTCCGCCAGCACCTGGCAATCGCCAGCCGACTTCCGTTTCTCTGGATTTGCCCATTCTGGACACCTGTTGTGAGGAGAATCGTACAGTGCGTGACCTTCGGTGCTGACATCTTTCACGTCCAAGGTGAGTGGAATCTCACAGTGAGTGACTTGTTGACAGATACCTGGACTGTTTCTACTACTACGAATAATGCTGCTATGAAGATTCTTGCAAAATATTTTCAATTTTTTTGGGCATATGCCTAGGAGTGAAATTGCTGGGTTGTACGGTGATTTCATGCTCAACTTTTCTGAGGAACTGCCAGACTTTTCCAAATCAACTGTACCATTTTACTTCCCCTCCCACTAGCAATATATCAAGATTTCACTTTTCCCAAATTCACCACCATGTTACTGTCCAATACTGGGGTTTTACCCATTCCGGTGGTTGTGAAGTGGTATTTCACGGTGGTTTTGATTTCCATTTCTAAGATGATGAATTCTGCTAAACATCTCATGTGCTTTTTAAGGCATTTATATGTCTTTCTTTGGAGAATGTCTATTCAAATCCTTTGTCCATTTTTAAATTGGATTTTTACTAAGAGCTTTTAAATATATTCATGATATCAGGTCCTTATCGTGATAATCTATCCTGTTCTGTGGGTTGTCTTTTTACTTTAATAGTATCCTCTGAAATGAACATTTTTAATTTTGATACCGTCTTTTTCCCTTCAGTTGCTTGTTATAGCTTTAAACGTCTCAGCCAAGGAAACATTGCCTGATCCAACATAGCAGTTTCACCACGATTCTTCCCTAAAGGTGTCATGGGCTGAACTGTCCCCCCTCTCAAGATTCCCATGTTAAAGTCACAACCCCGGAAACTCAAAATGTCACTGTATTTAGATACAGGGCCTTTAACTTGGAAATTTAGGTCACCTAAGATCTTAAGAGGAGGCCCTGATCCAGTATGACTGGTATTCTTTTGAGAGAATTTAGACACAGTCCTCAGTGCTGCACGCACATAAGAGAAACCTGTGAGGACACAGAGAGGACGCCGTCTACACAGCATGGAGTAAGGCCCCAGAGGATCCAACTCTGCCTGCACCTTGATCCCAAGCTGCTCATGCCTGTAATCCCAGCACTTTGGGAGGCAGAGGCAGGCGGATCATTTGAGGTCAGGAGTTCGAGACCGGCCTGGCCAACATGGTGAAACCCCGTCTCTACTAAAATACAAAAATTAGCCTGGCATGGTGCTGAATACCTGTAGTACCAGCTACTAGGGAGGCTGAGGCAGGAGAACCGCTTGAACTCAGGAGGCAGAGGTTGAAGTGCGATGAGGTCACACCACTGCACTCCAGTCTGGGTGGCAGAGTAAGAATCTGTCTCAAAAAAAAAAAAAAAGGTAACAATTTAGTTTATTTTACAACGATAAAGTCATTACATCTTAACACAGTCTTCAAGAAGAAACCATTTTCCCAAATAAGTAGCAGTGTGGCAACAGTTTGTGCTGCTGTGAAAACACCTAACATCTCTGCACCTCAGACAGCAGGGTTCTCATGCCTGCATCTGCATTCAGTGGGCTGCAGAGCCGTGGCTAAAGTTTATGAAGGAAGTCCGACCCCATGCTGATATACAAGTAGGAAGCAGTATTTTCATTGTGTTTTCAGATCATTTTAGGTATTCTCTGCTGCCAAATGTAACAAGTGGCACTTCCGCACAGGCTGTCTGCAACGCAGAGTCTGCGCTCTGGTCGACGGGCCTTTCTGCCCCAATTCCTTCTGAGTCAACTGGTCCGTCCTGCACTTGAATGGCTTTTACCAGCACACGATTTTGTAATCACACATTGGTTAGAAAACACTGGTTCAGAATTATGAGCAACTTCCACATTTCGTTCTATATCAAAAAACAAACAAACAAACAAAAACACATCAATATCACCATTGGTCACATGAGAAAGTGGTGGACACAAGCTTTTTATATTTTAATACTCATTGGAAAGCTCAAATGTCTATCCTTGGGAATAATGTAAGGTACTTTCCTTGAGATGAAAGTCATTTTGTTCATTTTTCAGGCCACACCTGCAAATACCTCCATCTGAAGTGGCATCGTTTGTAAGTCATTCTTTCTATAAAGGCGGCCGTTAGTGGAAGAAGTGGTTCTGCAGGTTCATAGCTCAGAGGCACCAGTGCTCTCTCAAGATAACCGTAAAATCCGCAAAAGACGCACCTGTGCACACTTCCTGTTTCTCACTCAGAACATTCCAGAAGGAACCCTGAATCCCGATGCCGCAGCGGGACTGAAGTTTGCTCTCACCCACACAATAAACCCAGGGAGCTCCCCCAACCCCCACCCCGAGGCCACAGCCTTGGTCCTCTGTCTGGTCTAGGAGGGCTCCTGCAGCTCCAGCCTAACAGGGAAAAGCAGGCACCCACATGTCAGAAAGCCCTCCCAAGGCCCGGCGAGCACTTCTGCTTATGTGCCAGCCAAGTGCGTTTGACAAGGCTACAGCCAGCTGTACAGCAGGCAGCGAGGTACCCAGCAAGTACTCAGGGCTCACGTTATGGAGGAGGAAGCCAGGCAGATAATGAGGTACCCAGCAGGGTTCACGTTACCGAGGAGGAAAGGAGGGTAGAGACAAGGGAGCTGGAACAGTCTGTCATAACCTTTAGCATTTACAAGGCTCGCTGAAGATTATCCGATTTGATCTTAACAGCTCACAAGATAGGCAGAGGCGTGACTGTTTTCACTTCATAAAGAGATCCCGAGAACTGATGATGAGCACGTGATCTTCCCATAGGCTCCCAGAAATCATCCTCAAATCATCTCTCAGTTGTATGCTTGTGATAATATCTCAGTCCCCTCTCTGCAGGGGAATTTTAATGCTGCTGTGCTGTTGCTTCGCACCCCTGCCTTCTCCTGAATTACAGCGATGCCCACCATCCGTGGGGAGTCCGCACCACCCCACCCCCCGCTACAGCTGATGACTTGGGTCACCCTTATCTTTCATTTCCACCTGCAGAGACCTGTTCCTTCCTTCAAATGCAGCTCAAGCTCACTCATTGTGTGAAGGTTTCCCAGCCATCACAACTGTCATGTGTAAAATCAGTCTATGCAACGCTTCATTTAGGAGGAGCTTATGTTGCCTCATTGGCTGTGATCAGGGCCAAATTCTGAGCAAACCCGGAGGTCCCCTCTCCACATCTCTGCCCCAGTGCTCTTAAAACAAGGATTCCTGGAAGCACCTTTTGAGTCCAATTCACGCATGAGTCTGCTCCACACCCTGCAGAAAAGCCCTGGTGGTCGGCGGTGAGGGCTCGGGGCCCCCAGGTGGGTAAGGAGAGTTTAGTGCACTCTCTGGACTTGGCGCTCAGAGACCCGCGGCTGGAAGGGAAGAAACTTGCATCCTGTGAAACATCCAGGCCCCAAGACCCACTTAGGAGCAGACAACGGGGAAGGAGCCTCGAACAGACTCTCAGGAGGGCAGACAGCAGGAGCCATGGAGGCCACCAAGGAGGGAGGGAAGCAGGCAGTGAGGCCACAGGTGATGTGGGGGAGGGAGGTGATGTGACCAGAGGTCACATGGTGGGGGGATGACACGGCGTGGTGTGGGGGGGAGATGTGGCCAGGGGCAACGTGGCCAGGGAAGGAGACACGGCGGGAAGGAAGTGACAAGAGGGGTCTCCAGGCCTCAGACTGTGCCTGATTTATAGATGACATTTTAATTAAGATGTTATATCTAACTTTAACGAAAAGTAGCAATTTAGAACCACTGTGTACATTTAAAGCACGGTACAAATTGAGCACATTTCCCAACCGGTAGAACAGTGTATTGAAGGAAAAAACAGTAGCTCACCAAAAACAACAACAACAACAACAAAAACAGTGAGCAAAGAAAAAATTCATTTAAGATCAGAAATAAAGAGATCCTACAGCTCTTCTAGTCCAATCCCCACCCTAACGTGAATGGGGTGAAAAAGGAAGTAGATTCTAGTCAGTCAGAATTAAAAGTAAAACCGATCCACTTTACTTTCTACTTGACAGAAAACAAGCTCATCAAGGAATCCCCACAAACAGTAGCTTTAGTAGTTCCCAAAATGCGAAATTCACCTACAAATTAAATCAACTGCTAAGTGTGTATAAAGTAATCTTTTTCATTATTGCCTTCCTCATCCCCAAGGGCTTTTTTAGACCTTGTCTCCCCGTAACTGCCTCCAACACCCAGGAAATTTAAACCCCACAAGTAAACTGTGTCTCAATTCATGCACAGCGTCCTTTGGAGTACCCAGTCCGTTGCTCTAAGACGTTCTTGTCACCTAAGCACCGAGTACAGCCTGAGAACGCACATCCCTTGACCAGGAAGCATCAGGGAAGCAAGAGGAGGGAGATGCGAGGACCCTCCATTCCCTCTGGGACCCCAGGCCCAGCCAGGACTGAGAAGGGCCTCACAGCCCAGCAGACCTGCACACCTGATGCGAACCATACACACGGCTTCCCTGGGCCTCGGTCCCCTGCTCTGCCCTCGCTGGCCGCTGTGGCTCTGGGTAGAGGCTGCTCCCTGAGCCCCAACACCCACAGCCAGTCCCCTCCTTGCAGGTCGCAGCTCTGCTCTCACTGCCTCCCTGATGCTTCTCATCATCATCCGCGTACCGTGTCGCCTCCACCCCACAGCCCTTGCTACCACCCACCCACCACGGAGCCTAGCACACAGCAGGTGCCCGAGACGCCCCAATGGGCGGGCATGCCAGGGTAGGGCTTGGAGTTCCAAGGGCCACGTCCCGCATAGCACCACAAGCGCCACGGAGGCTATGGAAGGGGTCCAGGGTTCAGGCCTGCACTCAGCTTCTCCCGGCCCCGGAGGCCAAGAACCTAGCAAGGGAGCGCAGCCGGAAGCAGGATCCCAAACCCCCTTCCTGCTCCTCAAGAGGAAGGGGACCTCGGGGCACAACCCCACGAGCACCTTTCCTCCTGCCAGGCTGCCTGTCACAGCACCAACACCTTCACCGCAGGGAAACCCACTGCTGTGAGGAGAAAAACACCAAGTACAACAGAAGCCACGTCCCCCTCAGCGTCTGCTGAGCCCAATAGCGACAGCAGCAGCGGGGCCCCCACTCAGCATGCACCGACGCCGATCCCGCCAGGCACACCACAACGCCGACCATCTTGAAGCTCAGCTTGACTCATCAGGGCCCTCTTCCAGGAGAGCTCGGCATGTCTATCTTCCCTGGGCTCACAGAAAGGAGCGAGACTCGGACCCGAGTGTGCACAGAGTTAAGCTCCCACTAGCTATGCAGACAACCTCCCTAGCCCTGGCCTGCGAAGGGGCCAAGCGCAAATAGCCATCTTTTGCCCGCACAGGTACAGAATTCAGCCAGCTCTCTCAATGGAATCGTGACAGGTCTACTCCAGGCTCCTCAGTGCTCTGGGGTGCACCTCAGGCCACTGCACCTTTGAAACGTGGCTGTGGACTCCTCTAGGCTGCTCAGTGTCACGGCCCATTTCATTCAGACACTGCAGGCCCCTGCCGTGGTGTCAATACCCAGGACACCCCTGCCGGCATCCTCCGAGATGCTGCTGCAGCTGCTGTCTGAAAACAGCCATGCACAGGCATCAAAGGGAGGACTTCTCAAGTCTCCTCCAAGAGCAGTGGCTACAGCTTTGGAAGACGTTGCACTGAATCCTGGGTGATCGTGGCTCGGTCTGCAATCTAAGCCGGGTTGATGGGGAGACACACTCTGTTGTAACTGACAGAGGCTCTTGGTGGGAGCTCTATCAAGACTGATAATCGCAACTAGTCTGAGATTTACTAACCATACGTTCTATTTGATGTTTAAAAGGAAAGCATCGTGAAGTTCCAGTAGCAAGGAATTTTCTATAATCTATCACATCCACATACAGCAGAAATGTAGCTAAAATGTTCATAGGGTCTATGCAGAGGAAGAGACGGGTCTATTTCAGGAAAAGTGCTTGCTGGCTTTTCAGAAACATAGTGAAATCCCTGCCAAGTAAAAGGTTGTTTATACTTTTGCTTTGGAAACAGAGGGAAAGTTCTTTCTTATTATTTGAATACGTTAACTATATTTAAGTGTTCTGGTAGACTAAGTATTAAATATTCAAAAGGAAGTAATTCTGTTCCGTCCATTTCATTCTTTAAATGTAGCTTTCAAAAACTGGCAAATACCTGGCCGGGTGCGGTGACTCACGCCTGTAATCCCAGCACTTTGGGAGGCCGAGGCTGGTGGATCACGAGGTCAGGAGATGGAGACCATCCTGGCTAACACGGTGAAGCCCTGTCTCAACTAAAAATGCAAAAAACTAGCCTGTTGTGATGGTGGACACCTGTGGTCCCAGCTACTCGAGAGGTTGAGGCAGGAGAATGGCATGACCTGGAGGCGGAGCTTGCACTGAGCCGAGATCACACCACTGCACTCCAGCCTGGGCAACAGAGCAAGACTCCGTCTCGAAAAAGAAAAAAAAAAAAAAGTAGCAAACACCCCATGTCTGCCCTGGCTCCAGCCATCTCCACGGAGGGGACAGAGCTTGGGAAAAGCTCACTGTGGAGGCCCAGAAGGTCGGGCCTGGCCTTTGCTCAGCAGATGGGCAAGAGGGTCAGCCACCCTAGGGAAGAAGCCCATATTTGCTATGTTACTGATGATAGCCACATAAATTTCTATTTTGCTTCCCACACAGACCTGGGATCTATGTTTGAGCAAGCAGCTCGTGCCAACAGTCCCTCCATGCCATCATTTCCCTGACCTCCCCCAGAAGAGCCAGGCCAGGCAGCATCCCCACACGGGCACTGGGGCCCAGGAAGATCCTGATCCTGCCCCTCTTCTCTCTCATCCTTGCTGTGGAAGCCCATCAGTGCTGGCTAAACCCACGTTTACCTGGGGCATTCAGGAGAAGCCTCTGTGCAGAAATCAACTGGGAAGCAGGACTTTGTGTGCTGGCAGGTCACTCGAATGGATTTGCAGAACTCAGTTTTCAACACAGGTGCCGCCACCAAGTCCCTCAAGCCCTTTGTGAGCCTAGAGCCACAGAGCCATTTGCGGCACTCTCACAATCTCTAACAACCCTGCACAGAGGCCCTGTTTATCCAAAGGACCATAAAAGTTTCCGTGTAAACAAAGTTTGACTTAATGAATTAAAAGTGAAGTCACCACTTCTATTTTCCATTAATCCATTCATTCAAACAAGTATCTCTTGAGTATGTGCATCCAATAACGTGGAATTAGGATTTAGTCCATGCCTTCAAGAAATATACATCACAGAAGAAAAGGTATAGCTTGTAACTAACAGTGGTGAAGAGGCAAGAAATACACATCGCAGAAGGAAAGGTACAGCTTGTAACTGTAACAGCGGTGAACAGGCAAGAAATAAACATCATAGAAGGAAAGGTAGAGCTTCTAACTAACATCATAGAAGGAAAGGTGTAGCTTATAACTAACAGTGGCGAACAGGACAGAATTTCAAAGGCTCATCAGGAGCCGCTGAGGAGGAAGCCATGATTCATTTCCAACTGCAATAGATAAAAGTTTCCTGGATAAAGTAACTTTTCTACAGCTGTATCTGCTCCTTATTGTTTAATCTTGCTCGATAGGGTATTAAATTACCACTTTTTGTGCTGCTTATATAAAATACATCATTGTCAGGGGAGGTTATAAAATAACACTGCAGACAAGCTTAGACTGTGAATGGTACGAGGCAATGGGACAATGTGTTCCCGTGTTCTCAAGACGCAGAAGGGGCAAGACCCTGCTTCCCTTCTCCTCCCCACCACCCTCTTCCCAGATGATGGGCAGAGGCAAGGCCGCCGTGCAGTCCTAGAGCTGGCTCCAGGCCCAGGACACCACACCCGGACTCTCTGCACCCCATGCGAGAAATACAGCCTTGGGGGTAATCACCAATTTACCTGGCAGTGGGGAGAGTCCTTCATCAATAGCCTGTGCTTCCAGGAGCCAGGACAAAGCAGGAGGCCCCAGGAAAACTGTTCCAGGTGCTCCTGAAACCTAGGTAGAGTCACAGCCTGGCAGGAAGCACCAGTGATGCAGGTGTGCCCAAGACTGGGAGGATGGCCAGATGCCTGGAGACCAGACCGACCTGCAGGAGATGACAACTTCGCTCTGGTTCATTAGAGATAGACAGTCTGGGCTTCACTTTTGTATGTGGAGTCTCACAGTACAGAAATATCACAATGGGATTAGACTTCGTATAGCCTAATTTTTTTAATTAAAAAAACACAATTATTTCAACTAATTCTAAATCCAACAAAGAAAAATAAATAAGTATATAAACGCATGCCTCCCAAATGTAAACCACAATCTCTTTACCCATAGGAGACCCAAAATTTAGTTTCCCTTTTCTTCAATATTATCTCTTTTATTCTAAGCCATTACTGAGGTGTCTCCTCACTGCCCGATGAGGAAGTTCTTGGGCTCTTCAGGGCTCTTTCCTGTTTCATCGTTTTTTAGGTTTAAGGGCCAGATCATTTTCCCACACTTGCTTGCTTCCCTGATCACCAATTTTTCACAAGGACGTCATTGTGCCTCAGAAAACCTAGTAACTGAACTTCATTCAAAGTGAAAACAATAAGGACATGTTGGCTGCTATGACAGCATCCTCAGTCACCGAATCTCCCTGGGGGACCACACACACCCACAATCTCCTTGGAACCCCAGCATGCAGGTATCGCTGTGGCTGACAGGACTGACCCACCCTGGGGGAGGCATGAAAGCCAAGGGAAGAGAAGGCAGGTGACTCATTTAGGAAACTCGGGTGATCCCCTCGAGTCACGTTTCTCAGGGTGTGAGGGGACAGCCACATGCTGGGAACCTCCTTGGCCTGGCAGGTGGCAGACTCCTGCGACCCTCCTCAGACATGTTAATCAGAGAATCCAAAGGCGGGCAGACTCTGAAAAGTATCTGTAAAGGAAGGACTTAGCTCTGCTGTGAGCCCACTACACATGAGGTCACGCAGGACGCTGCTCCCGGCGTCCAGTCTCCATTTCACTCTCTGGGAGGAACACCCGCCAAGTCACAGAGCACAGTCTTCAGCGAACACCTTCCTGCGTGACCTCCACTGTCGCCCAGCCCTGCAGGAGTGGCCGCTGAGTAGGGGAAACAAGTCTTTGCTCCTGAGCCGGCCACCTTGACGCTGGGCATAAGACCAGCACTGCTACGTCTCTGGGGAAAGGAGCGGCCCTGGGCAGGAATGCACTTGGCAGCCCCAGGGAGGGGCCAGGTGTGGAGGACCCGACCCGGCCTCTGCCCGCAGACACGTCAGCATAGCATCCTGGAGCAGAACCTCCAGCCCAGCCGAGCCTACAGATGGCTGCAGCCCTGGACAGCATCTTCACGGTGACCCGGGGGACTGGGCCAGAGCCGCTCAGCAGGGCTGCCCTAATTTGCAACCTCAAGAAGCTGTACAGTCGTACGTGAATGTTGACTTAAGCCCCTAGGTTTGGGGGTCACTTGTCACACAGCGAGACAGTGGATGTGCACGGACTCCCAGGCCACGATGGCCTCTGCCGGCCTCACCCAGGCTGTCTCATCTATTCCCGTGACATCATGTTTCTCAGAGCCAAAGGCTGCCAGGGCCCCCTCCTTTCTTCACAAACTCGTTACAAGCTCACGATACAAACTGAAAAAAAACAATCTGTAAAATACAACGTATGACGCAATACAGGATGAATGCCCAGGCACATACACACGCGAAACAGGCGCACGCATGAAACAGGTGCATGCACACGCGAACAGGTGTACATGCATGAAACAGGTGCACGCATGAAGGTGTACACGCGTCAAAAAGGTGTTCATACACACATGAAAGCACCAGACATGAAGGGCTGTCTTTGGAATCTTGGTTTTAGACATCTCCTTCACCCTTTTACACCTGCAGGACCACAAACACAGCACACCACAGTACTGAGGGGAAGCCCTAGCTTCTCATAGGGGCACATGAGGCTTTTTATTTATGTCACAGGTTGCATCACTACATTCTAGAACTGCAAGGCCCCACATTGCCAGGACTGGGTCAGGTCCACCCTGTACTCCAAGGACCAAGCCGCCTGCCAGCCCACACGGACCTGCCCCTCGGATGGTGCGGCTGCTTCTAAAACAGAGGCTCAGACCCACCCAGAAACCTGTAGTACCTGTTATTAAATCAAGACTTGGCTGTGGGTAAATGTGAAGATTTTTATTAAACATGACTCTGGAACATTCAAAGGCCCATAACTGAATGCTCCTTTCGCAGCCACGGCGTGTCCAGACGCTCATGGAGAAGGCCAGGGCGTGGGAACCCACGGAGCCCCAACAAGGCAGACTTGGAGCTGTGTGGCTCAGTTAGCACCGATTTTGTGTTGACACTTGCCTTTTATATTCAGACTAAAATAAAAAACAAGACGCAAAAGTGGCTCACATTCTATTTCAATTCTCTATTTTTGTAGTAACTGGGTCCCTTTCCCTCTGGTTTCCCAGCCAAGCGATAAATAGGCCCAGCTGGGATTTTTCAAAGTCTGGGCCTCTGTTGTAGAGTAAGTGAGGGGGGTAGGGAGGGGGGTAGGGAGGGGAGCAGGAGTGGTGAGGAGGAGTGGGGGATAGGGAGGGACAGAGGGAGGGATAGAGAGAGACAAACTGCCGAGGGCTGGAGGCAGGAGAGATGCTCCCTGGCAGCCTCAGGCTCCCCGTTCCAAGGTAACCGAGCTGGCATCACGCATATGGTGCCGTCAGATGACTTGGCTGACACACGCCAGAATGACAACAAAATGCTTAAGGAGAAGAGTAAGCACCAGCATCTTCAGATTAGGGTAGATTCTTAGTTTCACGCTTGCCTTGTATGACATTCTATAAATTGTAAAGATAACACATTTTCTTACCAGCCACGCTGTTCGCCAAATAACAACTATAATAAAGACCAGACAGCATGTGAGTACTGAGCGTATGTCAAGCCTCATGAGGTAGGCATCATTTACTTTGCTAGAGAAAGAAACAGACTCTGAGAGAAACTTCCTGAGGCGAGGCAGCTGTCTCCAAACCCACCTCGCGCCTCCTGACCCTGAACGTGGAGGTCCCAAGTCATTCACATGAATATTTACCTACATGCATGTCAGATTGAGATTCAGCCCCCAGATCTAATCATCTCTGTGCAGGAATGTGTCAAGGAAGCTATACAATTCTATGAGTTCGAGTTGGGTGCGAACTCATACACAGATGTGGGGCGGAGGCAGGCGCCCAGTGCAGGGGTGGGAAGGAGCACATCCAGCCCTGCCCAGTCACACAGCCACCCTACCATGCCAGTGCAGGGGCCGGCACCGCTTCTCGGGGAAAAGCAGCTTCTCCTTCACAGGAATGTACCCCTGAAAGTGTGTCGCTGAGAAGGTTTGGACCAACATCTCAGAAATCAGACACCGTGTAACACGCTCATCTATACAGGCTGCCTATGTCAAGGAATCACCAATAATTCCCATCTCTCCATCAATTATTTCTGGTAAATACTCATTGTTCTAAGTTAACTGAGGCAACATAAGAACAAAATAATGGAAATGTCAGAGTCAATCAGCTCCACCTGCTGAAGAGCTGGGACTAATGATGAAACCTAAGGAATCCTGGAGAACGTAGCAGGACCCCAGACCCCATGGACCACCCCAGCCTCCTTCCACAGGAGAGTTAGTCGTGGGGCCAAGGAATGGCTTCCAAGGAACCTCAGAGGTTCTCAAGGTCTTGAAAGTTTAACGGGAATTGAATATTTGCATCTGAGTCACACGAGCACATTAAAATTAAAATTTCCTCTTTCCACTAGAATTATGAGCTTGGGGCGGCGACACTGGCTGTATCGCATGCTCATGAGATGTTTGGGGGCAACCGTGCATCTCCGGTGAATCATTTATAACAATGAAAGCAGTGCTTGGGCCCTCGATCCAGGACCACAGACCCCACCAATGAGGGTCTAAACAGGACAAGCCTCGGCCTGCAAAGGCTGGTGTCCGTGGGGGCTGGGAGGAGCACCAAGAAAACTCAGGGGCAAGCCCCACGCAAGCTCGGCATGTCCTACCCCACGCAGTCGGCATCAGCCACAGGGATCTTTTGTTGTTTTTTGTTCAGGAAGGAACATATTAAAAAGCCCGGGGCCCAGGGCCTGGACTCCTCAAAGCTCCCCACAGAGCCGGGTTAAGTGGCACCTTCCCTCATGTTAAAATAACTATATATGGCTGCTGAGGGCATCTCAGAGAAGGTGCAACACTGAGCTTTCTTGCTGTCTGGGAAAAGAAGGAATTCCAGGCCTCTGCCTTCCTACCTCCCCAGAGGCTCTGGTCCAGGTGAGCTCAGCTTCTCCCAGGTAAGGAGCACAGACCAGCTTCCCCCATGCCCCTTAGGTCACACAGCAGTGTTGTAGACACTTGCACCTTGGAACGAGCCCTCCCAGAGGCAGAAGCCCAGTCCTGTGGCCCCAGCCTGGCAGGAGGCAGCTGCTGGGGCCCCTGCTCAGGGTTCAGCACAGCGAGGTCGAGCCACAGCAGGTGAGACATCCACCACCCGGCCATTCGTCTTTAACCTAAAACAGACACAGGAATTCAGCAAGAGGTTCGTTCCCCTGACAAACCCGTCCTTCTTGTTCTTCTCTCTCCCTCCTGCCCCAGTACTGTGCCCAAGGCCACCCAGCACTGTGCCCAAGGCCTGACTCCCAGTTTCACAGGGAATCCAAGACAATTATGATTTTGAGAAACTGGGAGCTACACAGAAAATGAGTCGGTAAAGCCAGTGTCCACTGATCCTCCATTCCACACAGCAGAGCACGGTCCTCGGGATAAAACCCACAGGGCAAGGAAGACGCGATGAAGGCGGGCAGGACGGAGGAGCCGCAAAGCGGGTGGTTCGGAGAACAAGGCCACGTGAACACAAAGCTAAAGTGCTCAGCGCCTGGAAGACAAAACACAGGAGACAGAAACATTGATCGTTTAAAAAGAAAAGAAAAAAAAAAGCCTCACTCTTAAGAGTCCATCAAGATTTAAGTTCTCAAGTCACAATGTATCAGCACAGACTTCTCATAATGTCTGAAACTTGGGGCAGTAAACACGTGAATCAGCTCTCCCAAGTCCATCGTTTTCTTTGATGAGCCTCTTGAGTCTCAGGCTGGTTTCAAAGTAAGCCCTTCTCTGTTGTTGATGACTTAATAATTAACATACTTGAAAACACATTGACTTCCAAATTAATCTGCTAATAAAATATTAATTACCACACTGACTGTCATCCACAGAAAAAACACAATCACTTTCCGGTTGTAAAAACATTAGAATTCGAAGCCCCTTTGGCCATCTGAACAGCCCCTGCTTTTGACAAGCGCATTCCAAAGCCAAACTGAAAAAATAGTCCAGGCCATGATCGCTGGGGGGTCGGACTCGCCCCATCACCCCACTTCCCTTCTGGAATTAGACAGAACTTAGACTCTTAGTCTGATGGGAAACATTCACAATCTATTCTCTCCGAAGTTACCTGGAGGATTCCCTGCACATGACAAAGCCTTGGTCTCCACAACCCCTTATCTGACAACTCTCTCGACCAACTGTCAATCAGGAATTTTCGAATCTACCTATGACCTGGACACCCCTGCTTCCAGTTGTCCCACCTTTCCAGACCAAATCCATGTACATCTTACATTTATTTGATTGATTGTCTCATGTCTCCCTAAAAGCTATAAAACCAGGCTGGGCTCTGACCACCTTGGGAATACATTCTTAGGATCTCCTGAGGGCAGTATCAAGGGCCATGGTAACTCATTTGGCTCAGAATAAATCTCCAAATGCTTCACAGAGTTTGGGTCTTTACTGACACGGTACCTTTCATGGGTATTCATCTGAGGGACTCACAATCAACCGGAGGCAGCAGTTGCCCACTGTGCAAAAGTCTCTGCAGGACTGAGCCTCTGGCACGGGGACTCCAACCCCTGAAGCAGCAGCTGTCCCACGTCGCATGGCCTGATAGACCTGCACCTCCAAGGCTTCTTATCTCAGAGTCTCAGCAACAAATCTACCAAACGTGATCAACATCACAGAATATTCCTCGAGGCTTTTGGCTGTTGCTTCCCCCCAAGTTTACTCTAGAACCAGAGTGGCAACACTCGGAACAGGATGGTTCTCAGTCACTGACCCTCCTGGTAAATACACTGTCTCTCCAACGCCCTTTCCCACCAGTCACAGCTTCCTTCGAGTCAGGCTCGAAGGCCACCTCCCCAAGAAGGAAACCTCTTCAATCCAGCAATCAGAGCTCCTCTTCCTATCTAGAGCTTGTCTGCCAGGAAGGGAAGACTCCTCATTCCAGAGACAGCAGGTGCCACAAACTCAGGGTATTAGCCATTGCAAAGGCAAACACTCATGAAATTAGTACACTTTTTCCTCCTTGGATACTGACGTTTCCTCTTCTGGAGGTCAGACAAGGCCATCTGCATGAGTCACGAACGTGATGGCTCCAGCCCCTGCTTCGGTGTCAGCAGTGTGGCTCCGCTCTGAGACCCTCCTGCATCAGCCGGACCATGCACCTGTTCCCACGACTGCTATCAGCAGACTACAGCGATTCTAAGATAATCAGCAAACTGAGGTTCCGAAGGATGCATTTTAAAGAAAAATGTGTAAGTTTTACTGCATGAAATCAGCTACATCTTTTGCTACTCCAGAGGCTTGTTTTGCTTTCCTCAAGGTTCTCTACAATGATCCCGACAGTCAAGGTTCCCAGTTACAGGCAGAGGGTTGGGCAGGCCGTGTCTGATGTGTAACACACACACAGGATCCACGTCAAAGCATTTTCCCTGTTCACCAACATTATCGGGACAAACTTTAAACAGTAATAATCTGCCTGTCTGGAAAACTGAGCCCACTTGAGAACTAATGCAACAAATGTGTTTGACAAAGTTGCAGGTGGACGTGTTAGTGAATGAATCACTATTTCAAGGAGGATAAATCTCACTCTTCAAAGGCATGTTTTTGTCAAGTTTTGTAATTTCAGCTTCATGCATTTAAATCATGAAGTGAGGCTTGTACCTGATACATTACAGAATCTCTACAAAATAGACAAAATTCCAATTCTGTACATTCACTCTCATTCTTTTCCATATGCATACGGATGGTGGTAATTTAAGTTGCCATTCCTTAAACATTTCTTCCTCACTAAAAACAAGCGTTTAAACAATAAATGGTCTACTCTAAAATATTCTAGACACAGAGACACATTTGGAGAGTGGACACACTTAACACAGAAATCCGGAACATCAAACAGGCACAACCAGCAGTGAGGGTGGAAGGGGCGCCATGTGAGTGCCCCTAAAAACACACACAAGCCTGGCTGCTTAAAAGGAATGAATATAGCTCTCAACACTCCTATGTGAACATTGATGTGTCTACTGCCTTACAGAATCCTCCTAGCTGAGCTGCAGGAATCTTCCTTGGAGCCTTTTCTCACCTACACTGCCTACAGGTGCCCACTGGGCTCCCTGGGCAGTATCGCGTCTTTGTTTAGAATATCACAGTATTTGGAGGTCTGTTTAATCCCAAGTCAGAGCCTTATCATAACTCAGACACCATCCCTTAGGGCTTGTGGGCCAACTTCGGCTAATGCAGGCTGCTCCACAGTGCCCTGCACATGGGCTTGGTGCAGCCACATGATTTTAAGATTTAGGGCTGCCGTTTTCTGCAGTCACAGATGCTGACTTACATATTCATCATGACTGAAGGCAGCACGTGTTTTTATGTTCCTTCTGTAATGGTAATAATCATGGCAACATTTCTTCAATCCTTGAAAAAGCCTCGTAACAGCAGTTGCATTCCACCCCCTTCCTTAAAATTAATAGAATTTACCAAACTAGGTGAAATCAGTCTTCATGAGAAAGTGACAAGTCAGTGTTCACACAATGGCATAGTAGCTGGGCATAGAGTGTACGTCAACATCCCAAACTAAGCACCCATCACAGTTATTCCCAACTCACAAGAAAGCTAGAAAAATTAGAAGGCTTAATACTTATATAAACGAAAATAACAAGAAACCAAAGTTTCTGAGGAGCATTTGTTAGCCAAGCAAGGAAAACCATTAACCAGTGCTGATTACATTGCATTTGATTACAGAAGCCAAAGACATGTCCAGAGGAAGACACTTTTAAAGAATAGTCTTTCGATAAGAATGGTTGCTTAACAAGTTCACACTACTGGGCTACACCAATCATCAATTAAAAAGCAAGGCAAGCTAGTATGAGTCATTTTCCTTAATCCTTAATGCGTCAAAAATTACCACATTGGCCAAGCTGGTCTCCAACTCCCGACCTCAGGTGATCTGCCCGCCCCGGCCTCCCAAAGCGCTGGCATTACAGGCGTGACCCACCACGTCTGGCTGAGAAGTGTTTGACGGAGGCTGAGGGGAGCCTCCTGTCCCTTCCTGGGACATCCACATCCCACCCAGTTTCCCATACCGACTGTGACACTCGAAGCATCACAGCAAGGGCAGCTGCATCCCCGCAGTTCTCTGCACTAACGCCACAGCTGCGTGAGAAGCCATAGCCCTGGAGATGCCACTCAGCCTTGTCGTACTGGCACAAGCACAGCAGAAACTACCACGCCCCCAAGAGGGAGGAGTGGGGACCCAGGGGAGTGAACCAGGAGGGAGGAATGCGGCCCAGGAGAGTAGGGAGGAGTGGGGGACCTGGGGAGTGAACTATGAGGGAGGCATGGGGGCTCAGGGGAGTGAACAAGGAGGGAGGCGTGGGAGCCCAGGGCAGAGAACCAGGAGGGAGGCGTGGGGGCCTAGAGCAGTGAACCAGGAGGGAGGAGTGGGCACACTGGAGAGTGAAACAGGGGGGAGGAGGGTGGAGTGTGGTCCAGGGAGTGAACCAGGAGGGAGGAGTGTGGTCCAGGGAGTGAACCAGGAGGGAGGAGTGTGGTCCAGGGAGTGAACCAGGAAGGAGGTGTGTGGTCCAGGGGAGTGAGCCAGGAAGGAGGAGGGAGGAATGCGGTCCGGGGAATGAACCACGAGGGAGGAGTGCAGTCCATGGGAGTAGGGAGGAGTACGGTCCAGGGGAGTGAGCAAGGAACCTCTGGAGGTAGCAAGTTCACACATCACAAATACCTCCCAATCCATCCGCGTGCAGGGAGGGGACGGAAACCACGCAGGACCTGCAGCGCTTTCTCCTCACAGAAGAGGAGTGAGGATACCGACTCATGCATGAAATCAGAGCTAAAGTTCTACCACGGGGGGGAGACGCTTCACAGACCCAAATGGGTGCAAAAAGAAGTCAATCATACAAGATCAGTGGATGGAAATAGATCAGAAATTTAAGCCTGTAACAAGCTTTCAGAAAAAACTTCACTTGATCTGCAACATGACTGCAGCTCTGCTTGATCATTTCTGGAAGTGTCTAACTCGTGATGAGCCATCTCAGAGCCGTTCAAGAGGAGTAACGAAATCAAAACACCAAGGCATCCTCTGTATTTTAGATAGCCTGCAACAGTATGGAAATGAGCAGCGGTGCCAGAGCTTTCAAGTTTGTTTGAAGTAAATCCCAGCATGAGGGCAGCATCTTCCTGGCTGAAGCAATGAGGTGGGCTCCTGCTCACCGCATGGGAGACCAGCTTTCAGCTAAGGTGCTGTCAAGGGTCTGCAAACCATGATCCCCGACCGAGCCTTGGCCAGGGAACCAGAAGTGATTTTTACACTTTGAAGTTTTCACAAAAGAAATATATACAGAGACTTCCGTGACCCACAAAGCATAACACGTTACCTACCCTGGCCTTTACAGGAGCTTCTAGCTTTGGTGTCAGTTAACAAAGTGTTTCTATAAAATCATGTCACTGATTCTCAAGCATGCCAGGAAAAGTCACACTTCTGAACAACCCTCAATGGACATGCACCATCCTGTATGTTTCACACAGATTTTTGTTTTTTAAAAGCCAAAATAGGGGAAGTAATTCAGCTAAGTATTATAGTAACACAATTTGAGATACTTAATGATGTGTGACAACAGAATAATTGGCATTCCTGTGACACAATAAACTAGCTCACACACAAAACAAATCAAAGCATGTTTTGGCATCTCAAAGTGATCAGTGAAATTGGGAATAACATTCAGTGAAATAATACTTTTTTTAAAAAAAAAAAAAGCAAAACCAAAACAAATACCACTACACCATCACTCCTTAAATTTATTTAACTACTGCTGCAAAATAAAGTGGAGAGACTTCTTACTGCAGGGTAATAATCGGCCATCGTCACCATGAAATAGACCACTGTGCAGGCTCAGGCCCTCCAGCCCACAAAGGCAGGGGGAGGGAGGAGAAACGATGGCCAGAAAGAAAGGGACAGGGCAACCATGACCTAGTCAGCAATTGTACCCTCCCAGCTTTCTTCTGGACTTACAATTTTGGAGCCATCTGGGTTTACCTTCCTATGTCCATAAGTCAGCAAGTTCTCGAAGCCAGAAATCTACAATGTTTCTGGCAGCCAAGTCCTCTCGGCCTTCCCCCAGGTTTTAGGGTCCCATAAGCTCACCCCTGGATAGTATCAATGGCCTCAGAGATCCAGTCAACCTTGCACTCCAAAGACTGAAGTATGCCAAGAGCCACTCGAGGCTGCCACTGTCATGATTAAAGGCTTTCAGAGACAGTCACCAGCACTGCACAAATCCATGTGGCTTCACCAGGCGCAAAGCGGCTCCAGCACTCCATGCAGTCTGTCGCTGCTACCATAGCTGTGAGTCTATGATGTGTCAGGAAGGGAAGGAAGACACCATGTAGATCATCTCATTTAAGCTTCAGTGTCACAAGGTGGATTTTGTCGTGCCCGTTTTATGGATCGGGAAAGCTTTAAGGAGGGCAAGCACAGGGCCCTGCTGACACAGCAGCAAGCTCCGTAGAGGCCTGGGCATGACCCGCACGCCACACTCCCTGGGTCCTCATGTCCACTCCTCCCCCGTGGGATCCTGATCCTGGGTCTGCCTGAATTGCTACCATTCCTAAGACACGACTCACCTCTGCCCACCTCCTCCTTTATCTGTTTCCCGGAGCCCAAAGGCGTGTGCTTTTCCATCCAGCCAGACATCACACTTCAGCACCTGCACCTGACACCACTTCAGCCAAAAGCTTCTCTCAAACCTCCCCCCACACCTGCCACTCACACAGATCTGCACCCATCACCTTTCTCACACGAATTCTCACGTATACCTGTATAGCACCATCCAACTGATTATAGTCTGAGAGGAGGAAGCTTTGTAGAGAAGTCCACATTCTACTTTGCTCCCAGCATTCCATCTTGCATGAGGCAACCGATTAACAGCCAATTCATTTCAGCACAACATTTCCATTTGAAGAAAATCAGGGCATAGAGCTCTGGTCATAATTAAAAGCTTGTTTCATTCGTCATTTGAAATTCCATGTACTGCTGCAACAGCAGCACCCCCTCCTCACCAGGCTCTCCCCGAAGGACATCTCTTTCAGCGCATGACTCCCATCAGAACCCCAGCAGCAAGAGCCACGAAGGTTTCCCAGTGCCTCGGGCTGCGGCTTCCATGCTGGGCCAGCACTGACACGACGGGAGTGGTGTCCCCAACAACTACAGGATCGGAAGCTGGCCGACTGCTCTGTAGAATGGAGACATGTTAGTAATCCCCGACATTTCCACTGACAGGCTGCTCAGCTAAACTGGAAAAAATCCACAAAATAGAAAGAACCCATGGGGAGCAATTCTCTCTCCAACCTGGCAGCAAAGAGTGGCTGTGCACACAACCTCTTCGGGATAACCATCGCCTGCATCTCAGGTCATCAACAGCCCAGCTGAGGGCCAAAAAATCAGCTCCCCCTGGCCCTTACTTCCTAAGGGTCAGCTCTCCCAGGCCACCTCTCCTGTAAGATCAGCTCTGACGCACCCACGACGGTCAGGAACCGGCTCTGGGACTCATTTCCCAGGCTCCTGCCCACCGCCCTCTCTCTTCTTCCTCCTCTATCTCCCTCTTTATTCCCATCCTCCCTCCCCCTTTCACTTCCTTTCTCTCCTTTAGTCTCCCTCCCTCATTTCCTTTCAGTCCTCACCTTCCTCACTGCACTTCCCCATCCAACTCAGCCGACGCATTCTCAGGTCAGTAGAGGGTTTTCTTTCACTCTATGTTTTTATTGCAACGATCATTCTTAATGAACAGAAACCTGTTTCAGACCACGTGGATGCCACCTCATGACCAACTGCTGCCCCGCGGCTCCGTGTCCACTCAGTGTCCTCATGGCGCAGGTGCCCAGTAGTATGACTGTGATCAGGGGTAGCAACATGGGACATGAGAGTGGTATCCCAGCCAAGAGGCCCTGCCAAGCCTCCCCAGCAAACCGGAGCAAGGCCCAGGGCGGTAGGGAGAGCGCGGTACTCATGATGTGGGCAGTTCAGCTTCTGCAAACTGTCCATCGACTGCAAATTACTTTGTTTCCATGGTTACAAAAGAACCATAAGCATTCGGAAATATGTTCTTGGTTTCATGTTTGCGAAATCTAGGCAACATTATAAGAAAAATCACTGAATTCTGCCCGAAGCTCTAGGGGTGTTTTCTTCTCTGAAAGGAGCCCCTTCCAGGACTTGGGATTGAGTGACAGCCTTCAATCACGGTTCTCCTGATGGTAACAGGGAACTCCTCAGCCCGGGAGCTGCGGCCCTCGACAGCCTCACGGCTCCACACGCCAGTGTTCTAAGGATCACACGTGTGCAGACAGCAAAGCTTGCTGCACACACGCCAGGTGCTAACAAGCCCCAAACGTCTCACTCATACTTGCTAACCACATCGCTTCTCTCAGCCTCCACGGCGTTTCACACTCTGCCTTTATATAGAGATGAACCGTGCATCCTGAGCGCCACAAAGATTCACCTCCTTCCGGGCAGAGGGGTGCATCTTTCCATCACGGGGTCTTCAGGCGAGCCGGCCCAGGCTCCACACATGCCACCCCTTCACCCAATACTATACATGCAAACGGATGTATGCACTCCATACACACCCTCAAATACACTCACCAAATATGATGTGTGTACACAATCCACACACACCCTCAAATACATACGACACACATGAACATGTTCACTCCAGCCACACCTACTAAATACACTCACCACACACGCACAAACATGACACACGTGCACACTCATTCCAGGCATCACACCCCTCTCCAAGTACACAGGTGCACACAACCCCAAGTCCAGAACCTGCAGACTCCACAAGCTTTGGTTTCCCCCACTGTTTCTCTCATCATATGAGATCCACACACAGGTGTCATTTACTGACATCTAACACCCGGGGAGGCCCTTAGACAGAACTGCAGTCACAAGTCGGCTTCATTCAGGCATTCATCACCAGCCTCCTGAAGCCACCTCCTGTCCCCACGGGGAGCGGGGGCCGAGACCAGAGACGTCACTGGGCTTACAGATCCCCAGGCTGGCAACCCAGCGAAATCAAGAGGGCTCGGCCATGGCCCTGGAGGGAAACGGGTACTGGACTCAGGTATGCGGAACATGAGTCCTCATTTCCATACAGTGTCACCTACGACAGCGTCAGGTGAAAGCCACTGGTTTGGCATTCCTGGGATAGACAGTCCTGGAATTACAAGGGAAGCTTTTTACTCCTCCCCTCTGAACACATGAGGTCCATGGTCCCCTCACATCTAACACTGGGAATCTGAATCGGTGACTCGTTGTCCACCTGAGGACCACCCAAGAGGATCCACACACCTGCTACAACAGCAGCACCGCACCTGGTCTGCAGGGGAGCAAAGCAAATGCAACCTTTATGACTAAAACTGGATTACCCCGACACTGGCAGCCTGCAGTGTGTATATCGTCAAGCCCCCACATCTGCGCCACCTGCCAGAGGAACACAAGCCCTTAGTCCCGGGTACTCAGGACGGCCTGTGAGGTGGATGCTGGCACCCTTCTCATCTCCCAGTGGAGAGGAGAGAAGGGCAGGGTCAGGGCTGGTGTATCAGGAGGGTCGGGGTTCAAACCCCATCTGCCTCACAAAGCAGCCCTTCACGTTCAAGTGACTTCTATCATCAGCCATCAGTGACTTCTCTCATAACCACAGTTACCAGCAATTCTGAGTGCTGTTCCTTGGGACGTCGTAAGCAAACATTTTGTTAGAAAGATTTTGCCAAATCTGCTTTCAAAATCCTGTGTTATGAAATGACTAATGAAAATTTGAGCTATGAAATAAAGCACAGTTAAATGAATCCCAAAATGACTATCGTGAAGGAAGTTTTAACTTGAAGTGAAAAATATCCTCTAAATGACATCAGCCAGAATTATCTTCAATCATTACTGATCCCATATGCTTCATGAATTATACAGCATCATCTCAGATATGAACTTAAAACCATTAGCTGAATGCACATTTCAGCACAACCAAAGTTCTGCTATAATAAGCAGCACAGGCGTCTCTGGAGAGGATTTTAATTGGGACTACAAACAATGCACACGATCGTGGTAAGAGGTTTCATGCTGGCTGTTCTCCAAGGTGCGACACAGAGAAACACCACTAACCTCAAAGAAACCTGCTCCTCTGTAATGAGATGAGAGATGACAGATGATGTGGACGGACTACTGTAAATATTTGAAAAGGAGAAAAAATCATATCAGTTTCCCTTTACATTCTTAGAAAAAACCGATTTTTCTTTTGGGATGATTTAAAAAGAAAATGACATTTCTGAATTTTTTTTTTTTTTTTACTTTTCTTTCTGAGCCTGGGTCTTGGCTCTGTCACCAAGATTGGAGTACAGTGGAGCAATCGCAGCTCACTGTAGCCTTAAGTGATCTTCCCATCTCAGCCTCCAGAGTAGCAGGGACCACAGGCACGCACCACCACACTCAGCTAATTTTTCTATTATACAGATGGGGTCTTGCTATATTGTCCAGGCTAGTCTTCAACCCCTTGGCCTCAAGTGATCCTCCTGCCTTGACCTCCCGAAGATTTAGCCTAAGCGACCATTTCTTATCGGAAAATAGACATTAGAACAAATGCATTTCTGTAAGATTTTTTACCTCTTTTCACTGGGGAAAAAGGTAACTTGCCTCCAAGGGTCGGAGACAAAGCCCTTACTGCAGACAAAAGTGCTGTGCATCCCGGGAATCACTACACCACAAGGCATGGCCATGCACCCTGGACGCAGGAGTAACACACGAGACTAGCACAGGCCGATGCAGGCCCTCGCCAGAAGCAGGCCTATCCTTCCCTCCTCTCCTCAGCCCTCTCTCCCTTCAGGCCTCAGTGGCTGCTGACAGGGGAGAGGCCACAACTAGAGGAGGGTCTCAACTCCACCAGGGACAGGAGCCCCGGACACTGGGGACTCAACTGCTGCCCTCCGTGCCCACGTCCTTCTGGTCCAGACTTCTCAGGAGTCACACGTGGCCACTTTGACCCTCTTTCCCTTCTGTGGCTCCTACAAAAACCAGTCCGGTGAGCCCAGGCTGCCTCACACTCCAGGGACACCCGGCACAGGCCCCCTCCATGTCCTTATCCAAGCTTCTGGGGCCAGAAGGGTCTTGCAATATTTCAATTTCCAGTTGAGCATCCCCTGCCTGAAATCCAAAGTGCTCCGAAAAGCATTTCCTTCAAGTGTCATGGGGAACCTCGGAATGTTTCAGGTTTTGGAGCATTTTGGAGTAGGGAGTCTCAGCCTTAATTTGAACCTCTTCAAGGACGCCACACACTGAAGCCCCCGATGTCCACCCTACACAATCCCAGCACACCCTCTGAAGTCCTCAGCAACAGATTTTCTTTCTTCAAAAATAACCACAAGTCACCAACTCACACGCAATCACAGAAGGGGGTTGTGGACACCCGCACAGACAATGAAATTTACCTGTCACATTTCTACCTGGGTAATTTAAAGTCATTCCTCAAAACACACCTGTTTTACTGAGTTGCATTTTAAGGTGAACACACACAAATCCTTTCAGGGAAACAAATGTCTCTTTGGGCTGCGTGTGGTTTCTTGACTCCCGTGAATAACTCAGCGTTCACCCTCACTTCTGGATAAGGGAGAAGATGCAAAGAAATCTGTTAAAACAAAGACATGAAAACAAGTTTAAGAAGGGTTTGAAAGGTTCCTCCTGTCCCCCTGGAGGGGAGATGAGGACGCCTGGAAAGCTCACGAGGGACAGGAGCACAGCCTCCTCGGTGTGCCATGGACGCCGCCTCGCCAAGGGGAGAGGATGATGACTAGAAGGCTCACAGGGGTGGGAGCACAGCCTCCTCAGTGCTTTCTACACTCAGCAGCTTCAGAAATTCCCGTAGAAGCAGAACACATGAGAACTGAGACTGGAACACCCCAAAGAAAGGGGACGAGGGGTCAAAAAAAGCATTCGATCATTACCCAGGAGCGCGGGCATGAAGCCGCTTCAAAGACCATGTGAGAAGTCACTCATAGGCATTTCAGAAAATAAGGGTAGCGCGAGATTGCTCGATTAGCTCAAACAGGCTGCCGTCCCTCAGGCCATGAAGTCTCTGAGTTGAGCCTCTCAGTGAGCAGAAGTCACTCGCATCTCTGCCAGAGAAAGTACTACAAGCCGACACATAACCTCATGAAACCTGGGCTTCAGCCCGTCGACAACAGTGAGTCTGACATGGTACGTCCCTCCAGATGGTTAAAAACCCCAGGGGTTCATCAGACAACCTCGAAGGGCTGTGTCTGTCCAGCCCCTTTTCCAAGTTCTGGATGATTTTTCCTAATGTACTATAAGCAGCATGTTCCAGTAGAGACGTCATTAACTGACTCTGGGTCCTCTTAATTTTGAAACTAGAAACACACTTGGCCATGCACAGTGGCTCATGCCTGTGATCTCAGTACATTGGGAGGCTGAGGCAGCTGGAGTGCTTAAGTCCAGGAGTTCGAGTCCAGCCTGGGCAACATTGCAAAACTCCATCTCTACAAAAAATACAAAAACAAGTCAGGCATGGGGACACGTGGAACATGTGCCTGTGGGTCCTGGCTACTCAGGAGACTGAGGCAGGAGGATCGCTTGAGCCTGGGAGGTTGAGGCTGTAGTAAGCTGTGCTCACACCACTGCCTGGGCAACAAAAAGGTTTTTTTTTTTTTTTTTTTTTTTTTTTTTTTTTGCCTGTCTCTAAAATAACCAAAGAGAAAAAGAATTATATACCTGACTAACCCAAAATAAAAGAGGTCTTGTGGGACGACCTGAAACACAGCTGCGAATTCTGGCAGGACCTCCCCTGGCTTGATTTGTGGTTAGTGTAGGACCACTCTGAAGGATAGGAACCCAGGCATCTTCCAAGAGTAGACCTTACAGTACAACTTCCCTTCGCTGGACGGAACACTTGCCTTGGAGCCTGGGACACCCTGGGGCAGTGCCACCATCCAGAGGCCGCCATGGCACAAGGAGGCCCTACCATCATGAAGCCTGGGACGTCCATCAGAGCAGTGCCACCCACCTGAGGCCGCCATGCCAGGGGAGCCTGGACATCATGAAGCCTGGGACATCCTGGGGCAGTGCCAGCAACCCGAGGCCACTGTGACACAAGGGGGCCCTGGTGTCACTGAGAGGCTACACAGCAGGTCCAAGCCCAGGCCAGGAGGGAAGAGGCTCCACGTCCTTTCTATCCCTCCAGCTGAGTCCACACACGTCTTGGAGCAGAAATGCATCACCCTCAATGTCGACGGGTAAGTTTTTGGCCACAGAATCTGGAAGCATAAAAGATGATTCTGGGCTGGTTGGTTGCCGGCTCGGATCTGTCCTCTTTCCACACAAAACCTGGCTCACACCAAGCAGCGTCTAAGTCCTGGAAGACCTGCTAAACAGAAGTGCAGTTACAAAGCAGAGAAACTGGAGGGGGCCGGGCTGTGCTCCAGTGGCCACCAGCGTTTCTCAGGAAGACCCCGGGCATTGCAGGGTCCAGGGCAAGGAATTCCTGGCAACCAGGACATGGAACAAGAACACATTTCCCGGTCCTGTTGAATATGAATCGGGTAAGAGCCGATTCCCTTCCTCGGAGGACTGAGCACCGCCCCACAACACCTTGGTATGGGTATGTTATTACATACGTTGGTATGGGTAAGTTATTTCATATGTTGGTATGGGTATATTATTACATATGTTGGTATGGTTATGTTATTACATTCGTTGGTATGGGTCTGTTATTACATACGTTGGTATGGGTATGTTATTACCCATACCAAGGTAATAAGCCCGTTACCAGCAGGAGGCTGGTGATGAAGACATGAGGACCAGATGAGCACGAGGGATCCTGACAGATCATCCCTGGCACTGAACAAGGGGCGGACAGTAACCCCTGTTCCTGACGCATCAGCTGTGGCACTGAGCGAGGGGTGGCAGCACGGCCTGTGCCCCTGCAGAAGCAAAGGGATGTGAGGTGGGTGCAGGCTGGGCTTGGAGGCTAACTCAACTACCTGAGCTTGCACTTGCGTTCCTCATGGCAGGGAGGCAAGGCACAGGCAGCATTAGGGCTCACCTTGCCCCCGGGCTGCACTTTTTTCTGCTTATGAGTCGTGCTCGCTTTACATGGACAGGCATAGCTATAATAACGATTCCCTGATTATTTCGCTGCCTACATAAAGGGCTTTCAGAATTCACTTCCATCCTTAGGAAAGAGGGCCAACACCAGGCTGTCTCCCTTAAGATGCCATGTCTCATATGGGGGAAAAAAATCAAGAGAAATCAAATAAAGGCCATAAAATACATCAATTTCAACACTAAAATTTAATAGTACGCTTTAAATTGAAGATGAGTTAAGTCACATTTCCAAACCTCTGAAAGCACGGTTACTGGGAGGAGGTGGTTTGCAACACACAAAGGCAGCTCTGTAGAAGCGCCCAGGCTGGATGAAGGCTCAAACATCAGTGCGAGGAGAAACTGTGAACAAACTCTCTCCTGCCCTGCTGCTGTCCTCTTCCAAAACACACTGGTTATCTGTCAGTTTAGAACAAGGCCTAGGGAGGTGGGAGGCAGGCCTGGGAGGGTCACCTAGCAACCAAGCTCCTCACCCACACAACCGCACCAGGCTGAGCTGAGCAGCACACACAAACACGACTGATTCTCCCAAGAAACAAGACGGAAGGCAGCACACTGCCACGCCAGGCACCCTGCAGGTGAGAAGACTGAGGGGAGCCAGAGGTACCTTTAATCTGGCTTGCATGGTGGATGGAGAGGAATAATGCCACTCACTTGAGTGTTGCACAATTCTTTCTAGCACTGAGTGGCAGAAAACAAAAATTTTAGATGCTTCCTCAGATAAAAGTTTCTGAAGAACTGAACATAAGTTATGTTCAGGAAATAGCATTACGAATGCCTCAAGTGCTTCTGTTTTCAATAATCTCAGAGTAATTCTATAAACCCAGGAATGTCTCACCCAACTCCAGGATCACGGCCCAGGTGACGTGGACACACACATCCTGAAGCTCCAATGCTCAACTAAAGTGGGGCGAGTGAAAATGATCCTGGGTATAATTTACACGGACACAGGAAGGTGGCTGAGCCCCAAACCCCTAAACCAGGAAGACCAGCGTCCTTCAGGGGCCTCACCTCTGTCCTTTCCCAGCCTCTGGGAACCACCACTCTGCTCTCTACTGACACAAACGCCCCTCCAAGGAACAACCAGGAAGATCATCATTCAAAACTGAGGAACGTGGCAGAACAAAGCTGTCAGGAGATTTTAATCACCAACACCACTAATTACATGACCCAAAGATGATTAAAATCCCAGGCCCTTCAAGACTGAATGTTATCTATACTTAAATGCATTTCATCACCATATTGGGGGGTTATTCCTTTGTTTTGCTGCAAATATATCCAACTGCTGTAAAAGGAAAAGGCAACTTGTTAACGAAGCTTCTTGGAGTGTCTCAACAGCCATCGGGGTAGGATAAAAGGCAGGACCTCCTGGCAGAAACACTCAGCTCTGAGGTCAGGTGGAGTTCTTGAGCACCAACAAAAGCAAAAGAAGGTCGAAGACCACACCCCACTTTCCTCAATCACGTCTTCATTCCATGTTTCCTTCTGTTTCTCGCTACTTCACTGGGAGAGAGAAATTGTGCTGAAAGAAAGTGGAAACACACACATACATAGGAGACCCTACAGATACTGAGAATGAGTGCAGCCGTCACAGTCCAAATGTCCTTTCAGGTCCATCTGACCTGGCTGGGATCCAGGTATCCAAGTGCAGGATTGTACGTCAGACCCGTGAAGCCAGGATTACAGCCACTGAACGGCAGTTTTCCATCCCACGGAAACCGGCCTTGCTAGGGGCTTCCTCGGGGACCACCGACTTCATGCCAGCACCCCTCAACTACTTCAACTAACCTACATCATGGCAGAGGCCTCTCCAGGCAGACCAGCCCTACCCGAGTCCTGCTTCATGGCAAACCCTCCAGGCAAAAGTCCTTGGCCTCCTCTGGGAGGCTGTGCTCCGAAGGTGCCCTCATTTACTTCTGTGGCTCTGAGACATTTAACTACAGCCCAACACACTTCTTCCTGTTCACATAGTGTTAACAGATTTTTATGAGTCAATTTTCACTGGGAAAAACACCATTTCAGGAGCCCCAGTGACCACAATGAAAATGTTTTCACCTCCCCTTACGTGACATCGGCAACGCCAGGTCCAGGAAACGTTCTGGATCTCAGATAATGGCATATCCACTCATAGTAAGTCTTGCTCTTGTTTCACAAGCTATCAAATGCTGCCCAGAGACAGGAAAAACCCCATAACGTGGCAGGGAGGGGCAACCAGCATGAGTTCTAAGGCCAGACCACCCGGGTCTGCTGACAGCGTGGCGAGGGGCAAACAGTGCAGGGTCTAAGTCCAGACCGCCAAGGTCCCACTGACAGTGTGGCTTCAGGAGTTTCCTAAACCCTCTGCTCTCCACGTTTCATGTCAGAAAAATGCAGTGACAACCGTGTCCACCTTGTTTAAATATATATATACACACACATATATATGTGTGTGTGTGTATATATATATACACACACACACACACACACACATACCCCAAGCCTACAGCCGTATAAAGGTCATTAATCCTAGTTATCCTCAAGGCATTGAGCGATCAATAATGAGTCATCCCCCTGCTGCTGACCTGGCTCAGCCCCACCCTCCGGAAACCCCGCATCCACACCAGCCACACAGGATGAGGCCCGGGAAGGAGCAGGACTGTGTCTTGGGAACTTAAACTCTGGAAGCTGAGTTAAATCAGTGCCACTCATATCTTGTCACCAACTATCTTATAAAATTGGGAGATTCCATCTCTGGGGATCTTGAGGGAACCTGAGGCTCTACATTGAGTGAGGTGAGCACTCGTGCTGGAAACAGACGGCAGGGAAAGCAACCGAATCTGGGGTCGCAGCTGCCTGAGGCTTGGGTCCTACCGAGAAAATGGCACCAGGGCCCTCAGGACAAGTGGTGGAGGTCCCAGGAGGCAAGTGCCGGCTCAGAGACTCATGGACCCAAAGCTTGCTCCAGGGCCAGGAGGAGCTGCTGCGCTGACAGCCACGAGGCAGGCAGCCTTCGAGCTCCTCCATAGGCCGTCCGGCAGGCAGGGAGGACAGTGCCGAGACCACCCCGGGGCTCCCCCAGCCTGCCAGGCTGCTACTCTTACTCCAGCCACTGACAAGAGTCCCCATGTTCCAAGCTAGGTTGAAACAGTGCCTCAGGCCTCAGGGCACATGCAACCCCCTGCAGGGCCACTCCTACCCAACACCTGGGGATGGCTATTCCCACACATCCCCAACTCACAGCAAAACTCAAAAATGAAAGTCGGAAGATACAGCCAGGAAACCAATGCTCAAGAAGCAACTCCAGGGTGACTCTTCCTAGAGCTATTGCTACTGAACATCTTTAAAAACATTTCCAGGGTGACTTCCTAGAGCTATTGCTGTTGAAATCTTTCAAATTCTTCATTTCAAAATTAGCTTTTATTACACTGTCTTCCCTATTCTACCAAGACTCTAGGAAACAAAACCGTTACAATTTCCAATTCTATCTTATAGCAAGTTAGAAATACACATTTTTCCTCAAAGGATTCTACGTATTTCCTTGCTGATATCCTTTCCATGCCCCGTGCTACTGCCCGCAACAGGGAAGGCTTTTCCAACCGAACCCAACCCAACCCAACCCAACCCAACCCAACCCAACCCAACCCAACCCAAGGGCCCTGAGACAGGCCCCTAACGAATCATCTACCAACTCTTGAGACAGGCTTGCCCTAACAAATCATCTGCAAACTCCATCTTCCATTAAAAACAGTCCTGAAAATGAGCATATTACCACTTTTTAAAAATTACTGTAAAGTGGACAGTGTTCAGTTCTGTGAATTTCGGCACAAATATTCCCATAATCATCATCACACAAGCAGAACAGTCCAACAGCCCCAAACCCACTCACGAGGCCTCATAAGCATACCCTCCCATTCCCAGCAACCACCCTCTCTGTGTTCTCCCATCCCCCGGGTCTGTCTTTTGCGAGTGTTGTGGCAAAACACTCGCAAAATCATGATTTCCTGGGCATCGTGCTTGGAGGTGCACCCAGGGTGTCCTGTGATCAACAGCCAGGCCTCGGGGCTGCTGGATGTTTATTATTCCACGTATGGCTGTGGCACATTGTAACCCGTGTTGGGCAACTATAGACAGCGCTATTAACATCAGCGCTATTGGGCACAGTTTTTCTTAAACATCAGCTTCTGTTTCTCTAGGGTAAATACCTAGGAGTGCGGTCACCGGGACCCACGTTTGTGTGAGTTCAGTTTTGTAAGAAACCGCCAAGCTGTCTGCACCATGCTGAATCCCAGCATCGCACAGGAGTCCCGACTGCCTGTTCTCACCAGCACCTGGGGCTGTCGGAAGACCTTAGTCAGGCGCTCCAGCAGGGGTGTGAACAAATTCACTGCGGCTTCGGTGCACATCTCGGTGCAACCAGTCACGCTGAAGGTCATTTCAGATGCTTTCGGGCCATCCTCCCGTCCTTCTCAGCGAAGCATCTGTTCAGGTCTCTTCCGCTTTTAAGTCAGGTGGTTTGTTCTCTGTCATGAGCCGTGGGAGTCCTGTGCATTCTGGATACGAGTCCTTTGCCGGCTGCACGGTTCATAGACATCTTCTCCCCATCTATCGAAAATGTGTCTCTTCAATTCCCTAGGGGTGTCTTTTATATTAGAAGTTTAATTTTGATGAGTCTTACCTACTTGTTTTCTTCCTTGATTATGGATCATGGTATGGCTAAGAGCTCTCACCCTAGGTCTCGACAATTTCCCTTTCTTCTACAGGTTGTGTAGTTTGGTATTTTACATTCAGGGCTATGGTCCACCTTAATTTTCATACAGGAATTTCTCCCTGTTTTCACTCTTTTGCATACGGCTGTCCCATAATTCCAGCACCATTTGTGGAAAAGACTCAAATTCCACTGAACTGCTTTTGCGTCTTTGGATCTGTTCTGAACTCCACTCTGTCAGCTGACCTGTGTGTCCGTCCTGAGCATAATTTATGACTTTAGTGGTTGTCTCTGTGAAAAAAGTAATTCTGTCTGGAAGCAAAAACCACATTAGAAATGCTCTAAATAAGATTCTTCCTGTTGTCAGGAGAGCAAAGCCACTGCCCTAAGCAGAGGTGAGGCCTCAACAGCTCCCAGGCACAACCTTAACACACAATGGGGAAGACAATTCATTTCAAGGGCCACAAGGTGAGACCAGCATAGCCGTGAAAACTGCAATAATTTCACAACAGAATGAAATTCATAAAGAACTGCTGAGAAGCGTGTAATAAGTTACATAAATTACTGCTCCTTAAATTCTGACGGTTGGCTAGGACAGAAATAGCTTCACGGTACAGTTCAAACAGGAGAAAGGTAGGTAGGGGTGGTTTCCACACCACACAGGGTCTGCAGGAAAGAGACACTCTTCCTCTAAACAGGAGATCCTGGGAGTGATGTGATAAACCATGGTGAGAGGCACGGAACTGTGCAAGCCGGAGTCGCGGCCTTTGCCCCACCACGGAGCCTGTGTCCATGAGCAACGAGGCTCAAATGTCAGGCCGGGGCAACCGAGGCAGTTATCAGGGGACAAGAAAACGAGCGCACGGTGGAGGCAAAGGTCTGAAACTGCGCAGCAACTTCGAGTCAAGTGGGACAAACTGACTCAAAATGCAGGTTCCAAAAACCACCACAGAGAGCTGTTCCTCGGCTCTGGAAAGGCTAAGTGACTAATGCCCACACTGAGCATCTGCTCCCAGAGACAACCCCGGTGACCTAAGGCTCAGCTCCTCCGAACCCGCGCCGAACCTCAGTGAGGAACTTTGTTGGTATCTTACGGCACATTGACATGTTCCCTTAAAATCTGGTATTTCATCAACAATGCAGGCGCCACCTTTGATTCATACACATTTCGATTAAACAAGATAATTTACACCCTGACCATGCCAGGTAAGAGGTTTACTACAATCTTTAAACAGAGCCAGAGGCTACAGTCTGCTCCTACACAACACCATGTCTCTACAAGTTTGATGGGTTTTTACTTTCCATGTGTTCACTTGCCTAGTGCTAGAAAGCAGATTAAAAACAGAAGGAACCCCGAAACACTATTGAATGAGAATCAAATATCTTGCAGTCATCATCGTGATGAGATGTTTATTAAACAGAAATGTTCTCCCCTGTAGAAAGCAGCACACATCAACACACACCGATAACTGTCGCCAACATTCCAGATCATCTTCCCTTCCATGGCCACAGTGCAGGGCAATGGACCACGCACACCTGCAGACCCACGGAAAGCGGGGTGACACGGCCGATTCTTGGAGCGAGCAGGCCAGGGTGCACTCAAAGTGCATCTCTTTCCAGAGGGCCTCCACGGAAAGTTACACATTTATTCCACGAGTTAATGGCACTGCACCAAACATTTCTGTAAGATTCTCTAAGAAAGCTTTTCCTTCTGCCTAAAATGTCCTGACACAAACTGAAAAAAGTTCTTGGAGCTGCCAAACACTTCAGTATCCCTTAACTATTGTCATGCACGCCCGTGTGAAGAGACCACCAAACAGGCTTTGTGAGCGCAACATGGCTGTTTATTTCACCTGGGTGCAGGCGGGCTGAGTCCAAAGAGAGTCAGGGAAGGGAGGTAAGTGTGGGGCCGTGTTATAGGATTTGGATAGGTAAAGGAAAATTACAGTCAAAGAGGGGTTGTTCTCTGGCGAGCAGGAGTGGAGGTCACAAGGTGCTCAGCGGGGGAGCTTTTTGAGCCAGGATGAGCCAGGAAAAGGAATTTCACCAAAAAAAAAAAAAAAAAAAAAAAATCATCACTTCAGGCAAGAACCGGCCATTTTCACTTATTTCTGGTAGAATGTTATCAGTTAAGTCCAGGCAGGGCATTTACACTTTTGTGACTCTTCAGTTACTTCAGGCCATCTGGGTGTATATACGTGCAAATCACAGGGGACGCGATGGCTTGGCTTGGGCTCAGAGGCCTGACAACTACAGTCTTTACTTTTAAGGTGTAGGGTAAGATCATATAATCCCCAACTAAGCTCCTGATGCTGTGTGTGGCATCCAGCAACAGCACGTTTCATTCCTGAATTACATTTGACTCACGAGTCCACAGTGAGAACGATTTCTGGTGAATGAAACACCAGGCAGGAGAGTGATTCCGCTGGGCAGCTCTTCACACATAACCCAGGAGCTGAGGGGAGAGGAAGAGGCCCACGCGCGTCCACCGTGTTCACGCCCCCTTCGAATGTGCCCCACTCCTAGAGACCCAGACCCAAGGGAAATCTGACCTGAAAATGGGCAAACCCTCACTTTGGTAAAGTGACAGGGACTCGGGGCCACAAGTTGACCTCAGAGCAACACAAGTGCAGACACAGCACCCCAGGACACCCTCCCCACCCAAATTCAAGGAGGAAAATCAACGCCCCGCCCCCTTGCGGAAACCCCGGGCTGCTGCAGCAGACGTCTGCCGGCCTGTGCAGCCTCTCCTGTCCCACATTCCGGGCTCAGCACCTGTGCCTCAGCCCTGGCACTGCTCGCCACACCCAAAGGTGTGCCAGGAGGGGCAGGTCCTAAGGTCTCCACTGCACCAAAGCCTGCAAGGCAAAGGGGCCGCTCCCTCCAGCAGGAGTCCAGAAGCACACCCTGCACCAGCGTCAAGGCGTGAGAATTCTCCCCTCGATCTCCGAGTCTCCAGTCTGTTGCCCGCCAGGGTCTTCTGCCAACGGCAAGGCCCAAGCTGGGAGGCACATTTGGTTCTCACCGTTTCCCTTGTCAAGATCAATACTGCAAACATATCCAATTCATCCTGTCACTAAAAATGAAATAATCTGCCATCTCCATCACAGATGACGCAATCAGGTTTCCATTACCGGGGTGCTTTTTTTTTCTTCCTATTTTGAGATGGAGTTTCTGCTCTGTCGTCCAGGGTTGAGTGCAGTGGTGCGATCTCGGCTCACTGCAACCTCTGCCTCCCGGGTACAAGTGATTCTCCTGCCTCAGCCTCCCAAGTAGCTGGGATTACAGGTGCCTGTCACCATGTCTGGCTAATTTTCATATTTTCAATACAGACGGGGTTTCACCATGTTGACCAGGCTGGTCTGGAACTCCTAACCTCAGGGGATCCACCTGCCTCCTCCTCTCAAAGTGCTGGAATTACAGGCTTAAGCCACCATGCCCAACCATTACTGATGTAATTTCTAAACCACTCTCTCACACCCACTCCTTTTTTTTTTTTTTTTTTTAAAGAACCAGCTTTATGGCTACATTTTTTCCAAGAGAACCAGTTATCCATTTGAAGTACAAATAAGACACCGTGTTCAAAAACCAAAAATGCCCATTTGCACAGAAGTCTCCAAATACCCAGTCGATTTGAGCCTTGAGAATAACATCAAGCTGTTGGCTGAATACAACTTCCCTTTCCATCCCTCTGCCTGTGAATTAGACACAAGGACGAAGCCACGAGCTAGGTGCATAAAGGCGGGAACCACCAAGGCAGCCGAGACTCCAAATAAAAGCTGGAAGGACCAACACAAATGCATCACACCCTGCACGCCCTCCTCTCCTTCCTTTTCAGAATTTCCAGAGGATGAAACAGGGACCTCCTCAGACGTCCCATTGTGCAGGCGGCCAGTGGGGAAGGCGGCGGCAGCCTGAATGAAGTGACCGGGAAATCACATTCCACAAACAGAAATTCTCCATGTGCTTTACATCCTCTGTCTCTGAAGAGCTATGCCAGTCTAACAGTCGCTAGAAAACCGCCTCCAAGTGTCATTTCCCATTTCAAGCAAAGAAAACAGTGGTGCGGCATGAGGGAAAAACATAGCCATGTGCTCTGGGCTATTAAATAAGTTTTTTTCTGTCATAAACATATAATTTTACATTCTCAGTTTTCTGTATAATTGATATGCTTGCTAATTAGCAGACATAGTAATAAAAAGTGAATTCCAAGTGTAAGATCGGAGGACCCGTTCACATGGCTTCAGGTTCTGCTACTGTGTTTCAACTTAAGAAAATGGTTCTGTGCGTTGGTAACAAGGCCTGAGAGTCTGTGCGTGAGTCTGTGTGGCTGTCATCAGGGTTCGTGTTGGCTCCGTAGCAGAGGATGTTACACTGTTACTTTATCTTCTACAAAAAATCCTGAAAAAATGAAGGCTGAATAGACATACACACCCTCCCAAAATAATCCAAATGTCCACCAATATGAAAACCAGATGAATTACGGTTTCCATCATGGAATATTCCTCAGCAGTGAAAACAAACTATAGCCACAGGTGCCAACTAGGATAAAGAAAACCTTTTAAACACGTTTAAAGTGAACTGACTAGGCGGAATTCCTCGATTACAGGCTTCTGCTCCAAAAGGGTACTGTTCTGAATCCTGTGATGTAGAATGATAGTTAGCAACCCTGTTTCGGGGCACATCTAGAAAAAAGCAAAATAATGACTGCACAATTTTAAATTCTTTGTAAATTATGACTATTACTATGAAAATTCTGAAAATGTGAAAATCTTCCCAACTGTTATTGGACAAGCTTCAAAATAAATACCCTGGCCTTGCTTGCCACACCCACAGATGTGCCAAAATAAATGAAAATATAGCCCAAGTTAGTAGAATCGAAACCTGAAGATGTACGAACCCTCCCTGCCTCACTATCTATACATCATGCAGAAATTTAAGAGCAGGTAGTGACACTGCAATGCAAGCCTCAAACCAACTGGGTATTTGAAAACTTCTATGCAAATTGGCATTTTCAGTTTTTAAACACAGTGTTATTTGTACTTCAAACAGGTAACTGTTTGGTTCCCTTGGAAAAAATATAGCCATAAACCTAGTCTAAAAAAAAAAAAAATACGGGAGTGGGTATGAGAGAGAGTAGCTTAGAAATTTTAAAAGTATCGGCAGGGAGCGGTGCCTCATGCCTGTAATCCCTGTACTTTGAGGGGCAGGCCCCATGGGGCCTTTGAGGACACCAGTCTCCTCTGCTGCCTTCCTGCTGGACTGACCCAACAACATTCACTGGGTTTCCACCCCTGTCTCATTCAACATCCCAAGGGTGGTCTTCATCCTCATCTGGGGCTCAGCTCTGCCCCAATTTCCTAAATCTCTGCCTTCAGAGCCTGAAAATACCTATGCCCAGGGTCACCCTAAGTCCACGTTTACCCCAGAGAGTCCCGATTTTATGTTTTGCCAGCATCGCCTTAGTGATCATTTATCCTGTAAATTCCAACTGCCTTCACACCTCACCCCTGCTGTCTCCCAGCAGACCCCACTCAGATGCACATGCCTCAGACACCACACCCAGGTCTGTGCATGCTGCCCTGCTCTGCCCATGTGGGGACCACCTCTCTTTCTTGAGGAATCAGCTGGCGATCATCTCCTTGTGGAGGGCTGCCCTGACTTCCAACCCTGTCCAGCCAAGGCAGAAGCCGTCCTCGGTACTTCCCCAAAACTCAGGCCAAGTATGAAGATGGCGCAGATGCTAGCTGTGCCTGGAATGCCATGGGCAGTGTCCCCAGATGCTCTGCACGTGGCCCGGGGCACCACCTGAACACAGCAAGTGCTGAAGAAATAAAACTGATGTGGGCTGACCTCTGATAGGGCCCCCTTCACCATCCTCATCTGTCTCCCCTCTGGACAGTAAAATCCACAAGACACGGAGGGCTTGTCTCACTCATCTTCAAACTCCCAGGGTCACCCTGGTAGGTAAAGGGGACTCAAATGTCTTCTGAAGGAAGCGGCTGGTTAGCTGCCGAGTTAAAGGGCCTCTGAAATTCAGAGCTCTGCATAGGAGTCCAGCACACTTTATTATGAATGACCCCAACCACGGCAGAAGTGGCTGTGGAACCAGTGCTAACCAATTCAGGGTTTGTTCACTGTTTCTCAGTTCATTATCACAACTCATTCTCACAGAGCAGCCGCGCACAGATCCTCAGACGTCTACACAGAGTGGGACGATGGCACCGAGTCACATCAACGTCCTGTTGCAGACTGGGAGACACCGGTCAGACACGGACCCAGGCAGAGCACAGACCTCGCGTTAAATTGGCTCCGTGTAAACAGCACTCCCTGCCAGGCCCTTTCCTATCCGCACAGCTTCTACAAATTCAACTCTCACACCTGACACCTAAGAATACTGCACACCCCCATGTGAACCCTCCATTTACCTCCCAAATGACCTGGCATGGCCGAGTACAAAAAATTTCAACATAAGGGAACTGGAGGGCATGTGGGGCTTTCTCCAGTCCCTGCTGCCTCCTGATGGGAAGGCCCAATGCTTCACACCCCGAGTGAAGGGCGGGTCTCTTCGGCCCCCCGGCTTTGACCTGGAGCTAATCAGCATTAACTAATTTCACTTTCCAGGACCAACTTCAAAGGCCTGCAAAGCCAGAGAAGGGAGAGGAGATGGAACACGCCCTCACCTCAGACCTGTTGCAAGCACGCACTTCTCAGATGCGTCCCAAGATGCACAGCGTGTCCGTTGCCTGTTTCACATCCACTGACCTGCAGGTCTTCTATGTGGCATCAGCCTCCTGGGCACTGGAAACAAGCGGAATAATGGCAAGTCCCCACTGCAGCAAAGGTGAGGAAAAGGGACCCAACGCAATGGAACTTTCCTTTTTCTGACAGTCTCAAAACAGAGGGAAAATACTGTACAGCCAACTTCCCCTCACACAGGTTTATTTACTTGTGACTCAGAGGCCATGACAGACAACTTCAGGTTCTCACCGATTCCTATTTTCCTCATCCAGGAAGCCTTTGTTTTTAATATCGTACGAACTTGCCATTTTGTAGGCCAAAAACAGCAAATATTGGCACTTTCCTACAGTTCAACCGAATAAAATATGATCATGGCCTTTTGTGAAACCATGAAGAAAAGGTGAATATCTCAATATGTGTTTCCAGACTGGCTTTGTTCCTGAAGCGGTAACTCTGTTCACTCAGGATTTTAGACACTGAAGAATAAACATCAATATCCCACCAAGAAAACCAAAAGGATGAAATAATTTTGCATCCACCTTGGAGCCTTTTTAGGACAAGGCAGGACACAAACTTTTAAAAAGCTGCAGTTGTCCCTCTGTATACACAGGGACATGGATTTCAGAACACCCTCCGAGTTTACCCAAATCTACGTATCCACAGGACTCCGCGGCCACCCTATGGAACTGCATGTAGGAAACGTCAGCCCTCCACAAAGCCAGGTTTTTTCAGTAAGGGTTTGGTTGGAAAATAATTAGCATAAGTGATCCTTCGAAGCTCAAAACCCATGTTGTTCAGAGTCAGCTGCATTTACTACTTCTGTCATATCTGAGGCCTGAAAGCCATCATTCTCGATACCTTAACGTGATGGTTAACAAACTAACTGTTCTGATTAGAAAGAGGAAAAAGCTTATTTTTAAGCTGACAATGAGAGTGGATGTGCTACGGTGAACGGAGAACAGACCTAAGCCATCACCAAGGTTGGGGTGACTGCCTGTGCTCAGACCCACGAGGGCCTGTTCCTCCATCTCCCTTGGCTGAAAGGGATAACCGCTTCTCCCCCACGAGTAAAGGGCCTTTTTTAAATATTCACACGAGAAGTGCTATGAAAAGCTGAAAGGTCACAGATAACATTTTTAAAAATAAACATTAACGTAAGCATTTAACAAGCCCATTATGATTTTTTTAAAAAATGGTATTAAGTTCTTGGGTGTGGTGGCTCATGGCCGTAATCCCAGAACTTTGGGTAGCCGAGGTGGGTGCATCCCCTGAGGTCGAGGGTTTAAGACCAGCCTGGCCAACATGGTGAAACCCCGTCTCTAACGAAAATACGAAAATTAGCCAGGCATGGTGGCAGACGCCTGTAACCCCAGTTACTTGGGAGGCTGAGGGAGGAGAATCACGAACCCGGGAGGGAGAGTTTACAATGAGCCGAGATCGTGCCATTGCACTTCAGCCTGGGCGTTGAGTGTGAAACTCCATCCCACAAAGAAAAAAAAAAAAAGTATCAAGTTTTCCTTCCAATGAACCTATCATTCAGCCACCAAGGTATACTATAGCTACTTATTCAGCCATGAGATACACCACAGGAGATATAGGCGAACAGGACACAGTTCTTCCCTGAAAGAAGTCTACACCCTCAACAGAAGGGAGGCGCACACTCCGAATGGAATCGGCATAGGAAACAGATGCTGCTGCAGGTGGAACTGGCTGCACAGAGCACCCGCTCCAGTGTCTGAGAAACAAGGAGCCGTTGGTGCCATCACCTTCCATACCTGAGCTGGGGCAATGGGGAGCCTGTCATCACCACCACCACCACCACCACCCGGGACAAAGAGCCCCAGAACCACACAACGAGCTTACAAACTCACCGAGACGATGACCGAGCAATGTGCGTAGAGTGATGCGAACACGCAGACCTCAGGGCCACGCGTGGCGTTGGTTTTGTGCATCAACCTGAGCGTGCCCGGGGTGCCCAGATGGCTGGTTCTGTATTATTTATGGGTGAGATGCATGTTTGCCTCTGGATTGAGTGGAGGCCCATCCTCGCCGGTGTGGGGGACACCACCCTGTCCACCCAGGGCCCGAGCAAAACAGCAAGGTGGGGAAAACTGGGTTCACTCCACCTGTCTGGCTGATAGGCCAGTGACATCTGTCTTCTGCAGCCCGTGCTACTGGGTCTCAGCTCCTCAGACCCGGGTGGGATCTGCACCCTCCGCTTCTCAAGTCTTCAAGCCACACCCTCCCAGGACTCTAGCTTGCAGGCTGTGGGTCCTGGGGCTTCTTGGACTCTGTAGCCCCTGCAACAGCCCTCCCTCTGGAGACACACGCACACCCGGCTGGCTGTCTCTCTGGAGAGCCCTGACTGAAAGCCGCCCCTAAAAGTGGTCTTCAGAGTTGCTTTCTAGCCCTAAGATCCCAGCGCCCCTCCTACAATTCTAGGCGGAAAGGTGAACGGAGACCAACGGACAGAGGTGTATGCGAGGACACGCCAGGCAGCAGCACTGGGCAGGACGGCACTAACGCTCATTAAGCAAAGAATCAATGTTGCTTGCCACAAAAATGAAAGCCGTAAATATTTCTTCAAACAGAAATGAGTTTGTTTCATGATTTGCTCTTAATACATAAGAAAGCATAAAAGTAGGCCTATTAACAATTACATAAGTCTTCAGAGGCCCTTGAACTACTTCTGTCCCTTTGTGTTTTTATACAAAATAAGCCTGAGGTTAAAGAGAATAACATCACTGGCCACAGCTGGGGCCACGCGAGGACACAGCTTATACCCCTGAGGTCCCTGGGTGCCCCGAGTCCTTCCCTTGCTATTTATGGAAATATGGGAGAAACCAGGAGGTCTTAGCATGGACCTGGCCGTGCTCCCAGGGGCCAAGGAAAGCCCCCATCTGTCCAGTCTTCCCTCCACCCCGCGGTTCCCTCCTACCCAGACACTCGGGCTGACGCGGCTCATGCACTCAGCAGCGCCATCATTAAACGTTTAGCTTCGCATCACGAGGACCTCCTCTGACCACTCCTGAACCTACAGTCAGCGCTAGTCTACAGGACACGCGTGGACAAGGTTGATGGATCACGGCCTCCAACGAAGAAGGTGCCAGGCAAGGAGTCGGAGAGCCGGGGATGGAGCAACACTCACCCAGGGAAACGAAGGCCTACACCGGCCACCACTGAGGGCCTCGAGGGCTCTCCCCACCCCGAAGGCGGCTGTGATCACATTTCGCATCACACCAAGAGACCCCTGTAATGAGCACAAACCTTTTCAACCTTCGAATCAATAAGGAATCACAACACGGACATTCCCTCAATCCAAATGGCCAGCCCACAAAACAGACACGCAATCATACACTTTTCCTGTGGGAAAATCAGTCAGTCCCTGGGGCCTCGCGCCAGGGGTGGGGGAGCAGCATGGGGAGATGCCCCAGCCCCAGCCTGGCTCTTCCCTCTACAGCTCCTTTTCCCTCCTCTTCCCACCGCCCCTTCCCACCCCCTCCTAGCCTCAGAGGCTCCTTCCTCAAATTCTTTCCCCTTGATGAAGTCATTCATCCCCTAAATACAAGGCAAAGTCATGGGGGCTCAAGAGAAAATCCATACCGTGGCTCGCGTTTTAGATTCTCATAAGTTTGAGAATAACCAAGCAAGAATCTTTGGCATCTGAATGTGGTCTGAAGGCATCTGAGCACAATGTCCGGCACTGGCCCGGAGTGGATCATGGGTGTCTCGGACATCTTCGTAACTCTACACCAATTATTTTGAAACACACTAGCAGAATAGAACCATGTGAATAGCTGCTTCTCAGTTAAAAGTAGGAAAAGACTCCAAAAATTGCCCTCAAGGAACATCCTTCCCACGAGGAGTTTCTGCATCGGGCCCTTCAGGCACAGACAAGGCCCCCGGGCCCAACTCCCTCATCCCTGCGTCATAAAGCAGCAAAGACAGTGGGAAATAAAGCAAGTGAAGGAGTCAGTCCCACACAAAACGGGCTCCAGAAGCCACAGCCACTCTCCCAGTGTGGGAACCAATTTCAGAGACCTGGAAACACCAGCGTTCCCACGGAGGAGGGCAGAACAAGTCATTTCCCCCTAGTTTAGGGAGACACCACCCCACGTCCTCTGGCCTTAATAGAAGAGAGACTTCACATAAATGATTTCAATGACTCCACCACACACAAAGTGGGCTAAGGGCTAACACACCCATTGAAATGCCTGGCAAAAACACATTAAATGAACACACAGATAAACAAGGTTCTCCTGTTATCCACAAAATATTCAGAAACAAATCCAGTAAGCAATCTCTTTGCAATCAAAAGACCAATTCAGAGGTGCAGATTAAAAAGAAACATACAACTGAACCCTTAATACACACCAAGAACCAAGTTCCACGGAAGTGTTATCACATCACCACCTCCCAGCTGAAGGAAGCAGCACTGGCCACTGACCAGCTGTTCACTCGTGGGTCAGTGAACGAATGGCAGTGCTGTCCAGGACAACGATGAGATGTTAACCTGAAAAGGGCAAAATGGCAGAGGCTGGAGGGACTTCCAGGTAACCCGACCCCCTCAGTGGACAGAAGACCCCCGTAGGGCCACGGAACCCAGAGCCCCAGTGTGTTCGGGGCAAGCACTCAACTGCAACCCTGATGATGTCCAAACGCCTTCTGCCTTTCTGCGTCTCTGCCCCACTAACAGGGAATCCGTGAATGCTAAGGAAATGTAATGCATTTCACAATACATGTAGATTTTGAGCAAATTAAAGATAAACAGTGACAAACTTTGAGAATTAACCAAAATATAGTTCAGTGAATGCCCAAACTCAAAGCTAGTCTCCAAGAGGTGATAAGCTGTGTGTGGTGGTTAACGCCTGTAAATCCCAGCAGTTGGGGAGGCTGAGACAGGAGAATCACTTGAGCCTAGAAGGTTGGGGTTGCAGTGAGCTGTCATTGCACTACTGCACCCAGCCTGAGAAACAGAGTGAGACTGTCAAAAACAAACAAACAAAAACAAATTAAAGGAGTTCAAATGAATTCGCCCATACCCTTTAAATTTTCATTTGGGTACATGGGGTGATCGAGTTCCTTTTTCCCTTGCAATACATGAATAATCTAATAATTAAATATAATCTAACAATTAAAAGGGAAAATTTTATTATTTTCCCATTTCATTATTTCCTATCTCAGGGAAAAAGTTAAAATTATTCCCTATCTCAGGGAAAAAGCTAAAAATCATTTTAAACCTGCCTTCCACAAAACAGTATACTCAGTCATCTCTATCTGCTTCATCATGTGGAATTCAGCTTCACATGTCTACAATACTGTTTTTGTTAAACAGTGTTTATGTAGACAGGCAAGAGAAAGAAACACTTGGTCTATGTAGAAGCAGCAGAAGACACGTTGTAACAGAAAAGGGAGAAGATACCACCGTGTGAATCTGGAAATTCTGTCCTCATCTTGTCCACACACACAGAAAACAGCCAAGCACGTGCCTAGTGTCTAACAGGAGCACAGAAAGGACAGGGGTCCCTCCAGTTGGTTAATGACCAGCCCCACTTGTCACCGCCACATAACAAAATCCGCACGGCAACTTCAGCACGTTTCATTCACGATTCCACGGAAATCAGGCTGAAGAACATACAGATGTCCTGCTCACATTTAAAAATCCAAGTGTGGGACTCATAGAAATAAAACACATTATGGGTTCACTTAACTTTTCCAAATTTTTCCTTGGAGAAACCTATAAAGTTCTTGTCAGTTACATCCTTGTTTTTCAATAATTTTTAAATGCAAAGGTCAGGCAAGACTTGTAAAGGGGTACACACATAGGGCCCAGCGCGGTGGCTCACACCTATAATCCCAGCATTTTGGGAGGCCGAGGAGGGCAGATCACGAGGTCAGGAAACCGAGAGCATCCTGACTAACACGGTGAAACCCCGTGTCTACTAAAAATACAATTAGTCAGGCGTGGTGGCGGGTGCCTGTATTCCCAGCTACTCAGGAGGCTGAGGCTGGAGAATGGCATGAACTGAGGAGGCAGAACTTGAAGTGAGCTGAGATCGCACCAGCGCACTCCAGCCTGGGTGACAGAGGGAAACTGTCTCAAAAAAAAAGCAAACGAGGTACACACATACATGCGACATTCTTCTCTCAAAGAGACGGGCCCTTTTTTAAGATTCCAGAAGTAAATGTGGTTGTCACCCTGCTTTTGAGAGGATGGGCTGTGTTGTACTCATGAACAGACTTTCCTCCATGCACCAAGGATGCACTATGGGGGACAGTACTGCCGCCCCCTCCCCAGTCTCTGCTCAGGGTAGGGCAAGGTGAGCTCAGTTGTCTCCTGTATACACCGTCAACAGGCCAGGTGCTCAGAAGGGGGCTTCCAGGACTCGCTGTAGGCATTCGTTAGCAGGGCAGGCAGTGCCTCGTGCTGGTGGACATCCAGCAGTAAGGGGGTCTTGCACTTCACTCCCTGGGCCCAGCCCCAGACAGAGGGGAAAGAGACACCTGTATCGTAACTCAAGTGTATTTATAGACACACAGAGACCCTGCAGTGCAAGGTGCAGAACTAGAAGGAATCGTGGAAATAAGAGGGAAGACATTTGGTTACGACTGGCAGAGCCACCTCAAGCCTCGGCACTTCCTGCCGGAGCCCTCACTGACCAGACTCCTCCAGGGTCACTGCCACTGCCTTGCCCAGCTCATGACAGGGCAGACAGTGACAGAGCCTCAGAACAACCTCCCACTCGTTCCTCACCAGCCCAAGGGACGAGCTATTCATGAGTGTCCCAAAGCCTGAATGCGGGAACACAGAGGTGACTGAGCAGAAAGGGGGACAGCCACAGTGGCCGCGGGTGTGCAGATATTGCGGGGCACCCCAAAAGCCCTTTCCATCTTCAAGAGGACGGCCACGGGTGTGCGGATGCTCCCGCGTGACCCAGCCGTCCTTTCCACCTTATAGGGGAATGGCCACGGGTGTGCAGATATTCCCGGGTGCCCAGAGCCCTTTTCACCTTAAGGAGATTTTCACAGTCTCATATCAGTCTCCAAACTATTCAGTGAGGTTGGAGGAGTATTACTGTGGACCAACACTGATTGGCACCCAGTAAGGGCAATTTTCTAACGACGTCTCAACCATGAAACAATCAGGTCTTTGGCCACCTGGTCTAAGCTTTTTCTGTAACAAAGTTGGATAATTAAGTTGAACTTTGGTTTTCCAAAGCTTCTTACAGAAACCACATCTTCCTAGGTGTGGCTCCGTGGTGTCATGTGCACACATCAGTAGCCAGGCTTGCCAAGACTCACAGCACGTTACACGTTCACCTGAGAAGGCTGCTCAATCACTGAGGGCTCTGGCGTGCTCTGAAATGAATTTGCCACTTCAGCCTACACTCTACTCCCTTGTTTGGTTAAAGAAACCCAAAAAACAGAATTTGTTTTGTCCAATCGTCTGCTGACCCAACTGCAGAGGTTTTAATTAGAGTACTTTCATTGCATCATAGAAAGCAAAGTCATATAGATCAACTCATTATTACCACTCCAAAGGTTTAGTAAATCTCCAGATAATCAGGCAAACATTTTAAGAAGCTACATTAAGGTTTACAATACTCAAAATTTAAAACTATATCCATACTTCAAAAAACCACCATTCCCATTTTAGATGGCCAAATGCGTATGAGAAAGAAAGAAACGTGCTGAGTGCATTTTTTGGGTAATCTTATGGAGAAACTGCCACTTTAAAAATGGCTCTAGTTCCTGGCTCCAGATGGGTGTGGTGGGTTGCCTCACTCAATTTCCACTCCACCTGAAGCTGGGACACTAGAAATTCATTCCCAGACTCCAGAGCACAAGAATTCCCACTTCTGGAAACAGCCTGGAATGCAGACCTGTAGCCAACTCTTATTCAAAGGTCGCCTAACACTGACTCAGGAACTCTGGCCCTGATGTGCTTGGAGTTTTAATCCTAACAGTGTTAAAGACAACTCCCCCAGGAGCTCTGAACAAGTACTCCAGGTATACACTGAACAAGACCACACACTCTCTGACCGAAATCTAACTTCACAGACCCAAACTACAGAACCACAGAAGACACTGCTTCTGTCCAACTTTGTGTTCTGCCATCGTTTCTGTCCATTATTTCCTACAAACCATCTCATTAGAATTTATGGCACACAAAAGGCCGATACAACAGGGTTACTTTTCAAAGGTTTGGAGGTGAAGAACAGATACACTGCATTAATTTCCTATTGCTGCTGCCACAAATTACCACAAATGCAAACCTCCTCTCAGCCCTGGAAGTCAGGAATCCCAGGGCTGAAGTCAAGGGGTCAGTAGGTTGTGTTCCTGCCTGGAGTCTTCCAATTCATAGAAGCCACCATGCAGCTTGGCTTACAGCCCAACACCCCTTCTCCCACTGCCCCGGCCTCAGCCCTGCAATCCTCAGGCCCCTGTCCCACCCTTGGCCCCATGCCCCTCCGGCCCCCACTCCACCCCCGACCTCAGCCCCACAGCCCTCTGGCCTCTATCTCATCCTCAGGTCTCCTCCTCTGAGATGGACGACTGGACCCTAGACGGAGGGATGAACATTCTCAACAGAATCAACATAACTCAAAATTTGAGTCGGAGAGGCCAAGCAATAAGACTTTCAAAAAAGCAACCAGAAAGTATGTACTGTACCTGTAGTTCACAGCTGAGCGTGGCGTCATGAGTACGAGCGTGCGGCCACACACACCAGGCCCAAGTTTAAGATCAAATATAAGGAGCTTTCCACTGTGGTATTTAACTAGATCTTATTACAAAATAGTCTCCTGATTGCAGTTTTTATCCAAAAAGTTCTCTATAATTAAAGAAATTAATTTTTCCCTAAAAGACATTTCTCTATCTATCATCCCATATAAACTAAATGGGTATATTAAAGAAAAAAGACAAATGTTTGATTTAGGGGGTTTGCCTACGACTTGGATAAGCATGATTTTCTTCTGGCCAAGCAGGGAGCAGCTGGACCAGACTGGAGGGAAGGAGAAACAAATTTCCACTCTGACCTCAGTTGGGCACCAGAGTCTTTCCTGTCAGAATGTGGGTGTGGTGCTTCCCACACACCAGCCTCTGACAAAACTCAGCCCAAGGGTGTGGGAAAAGGCCGTCTACTTCTGAAAAATCTATAAAGTGCAGACACATCCAAAGCTTCAGAAGACTGTAAAGCGCGAAGGAGACCACTACACCCTCAGAGTTTACAGAAAATGGTCAACATCACACGTGTCTGAGGTCCGGGGTCAGCTCCCAGCTGCCGAGACGCCGTTAACGCAGCCCTGGCTTCCCCTCTGATGCAGAGAGCTGGTCCCTCTGCCGGCAGCACTCAGAGCTCAGAACATTCTAGATGAAAGTAACGTGTTCCTTTTAAATTGGGGAACTGGGGCAGCACAACTGAAGCTCTACGACTGTCTCAACTACTGGGTTTCGGGGTAGCATTAGGAAACCGTGAGAATCGAAATCTCAATTTCATACAGATTCACTGCAGGTTCCAGAATTTCCTGAAACATTCTTCCAATTTATCACTCAGGATTCCCTTGCCAAAGCTAATAAAGTCTACATTCCTTACGGAAAAGCCATCATAAGCACCACCACAAATAAGATCAACTGACGCCCAGCCTTGTCACCAAACACATAAACTGTTACTCACACAAGAGTGTGCTGGAGGCAGCTCTCAGCTGAAGCCGAATCCGTGAGACTTCATTATCCCATTTTGGATGGAGTGTGAAAACTGTCAGCAAACCAGGGCCCCAGTGTGAAGCAGAGAACAGATCCTCTGACGCCTGCCTGAACATTTCCTTCCCACCTGTCTTGGATACTGAACACCCTCAGAGCTACTGAGTCACCCACATTTGCTGGCCATTTATCCAGCCACCAGGATAACACAATTATGCAATAAAAATGCCTTCTCAGGCCTTTGTCATACTCAACAAGACAGCTCAGAAGGCTAGGTAAGCCCAAGAAAGGGGGAAGCGTCCCCCAGATAGACAAAGACCAAAGAAAACCATGCAGAGACTCTTTCAAGAGAGAGCAGAGACAGAGCCCACTGTAGCCTTTCAGGCCCTGCTGGCCGCAGCCCTGCGTTAGGTGGCACAATTTCAACGGACGCATCCTGCTGGGCCCATGTGAAAAGTCCCGCTGGAGAGAAACTCACCCCCACTTCCAGCTCCTGCAAGACCTGCTACAGCCCCACTCCACCCTGGGGGCCGACTGTGCAAGTTTTCCTGGCGAGACCCCTCAGAGCCTGCACAGCGTCTGAGACTGGGAAGCACCAAGGATCCAGAAACGCACAAACCCGTTCTCCTCGTGCTGCTTTCTGGGTTCCAAGTTGTCTTCAGAACGAGTCTTGCATAAACCCCGGGCTGGGGAGCCAGCCACGGCCCAGCAGCATCCAGTTCATGCGCTCCACCCACCCCACAGAGGACCACGGAGGCCCCAGCACGCTCTGTCCGGGGCAAGACACCAGAAACAGCCACAGTTCAGGGTTCTGCCACCCGCCCGGCTGCCCTAATTACCTACTGTGATCTGAATTCTCATTGGTGGGTAAGTGATCCCACAGCTCCGCTGCCCTAATTACCTGCTGTGATCTGAAATTGCATTGGTAGGGAAGGGGATCTCTCTGCTCAAGCACTCCCTGCTGCCTCCTTGCAAACAACATAAAAAATCCAAAACCCCTCTAAAAGAACGTTTCCTATAACCTCAAAACAAGACCCATCACGAGACCAGGGAAGATACACACGCACATCTGACAGCTGGTGGGCGTCAGTGACGGACGCCACAACTTCCATGTGGCGTGTGAAGCGGGAGGCCTGTCACGGTGACTCAGGCTGGGGTCCGAATAGGGGTCTTCCAAGCAACTAGGCAACCAGGACGCACACCCCAAAACCCAAGTCCCTGCACTCATGTACCTGGCAGAAATGCTGCGTGGCCATAGACACCAGTTGTGAACCAAGACCGATCTGTGTCCTGTGGTCCTCACGATGTCCGTACACGTCTGGGCCCAGCACAGGCACGCACGGCACCCTGCTCGCCTCCAGTGGGGCTCTCTCCTGCCAAGGGGGATAGCCCTGAAATCCGTTGAGATTTCCAAAGCTCTACAAAGTCGCCCTTCCTCCTGGTTGTTCAGAAGGCCTAAAGCCCTGAAGACACCAGTGAGAATTGACCTAGCCTCTTAAGGCAGCTCAAACACCTAAACACAGGAACGCTGGACATCTCTGCCCTCGGGAGCAGCCAATAACCCACTGGGCTAAGCAGAAGGCACAGATGTCACATCCAGAAGCCAGTGGCACTCACGTTTGCATTCCAGGAGCCGCCCTTGTGAGTCCCTTCAAAGCTTCCAAGTCCCACTTGATTGTTTTCATCGTATCTCTATAACATCAGAGACATTATATCTCATGGTATCTATGAGATCCTCTCTACTTTTATGAGCATATATGCTCCCTGACTTACCATGGGATGAAACCGTTCCAATAAACCCAGTGTAAGCTGAAAATATCCTAAATAGAGAGTGCATTTGACATAATAGTTTCAACTTAGAAGGGGTTCATCCAGAGGCAGCCCATCTCGGGCCGAACAATGCACTGAGTGTGACTAGTTCACACCATCACAAGGTTGAAAAAAAAAATCACAAATGTAACCATTGTGAGCCAGGGACCATCTGTATTACAGCTCCTGTCTTCAGAGACGACAGAAACCTCTTCTTAGAGAAGAATCGCAATTTATAATCCTCAAAATGTTAAACTTAGTTTAACAATCTACAGGTTCAAACAAAGCCAAAGTAGGCCCACAAGACCGTTTGTGTCATTGGCTAAGACACACGACTCTGTAATAACCCTCACCACAGCCCCTCAGGGTGGGTCCCAGAGGCGGGTGAGGCTTGTAGCTACGGACACTAACGAAACCAAAATCAGACTATGCAGGTGCAGTCAAGTCATATGACTTCTCCACTAGCATATGCACAAATGTTTATCAGCAAATCTGATCTTTGCTTTACCTCCCTCCCATGACCTAAAAAGGAGTCCACCACACACACATACACACACACACACACACCCCACTTCAGAAACATAATTAGTACTTGCATTCAATTCTGGGCATTTGGAATAGACCTAATGGGTGATTAAATCTCTCCTCCAACCCATTGCTTAGTCTTCTTAGAGGATGAAGGATTTTGCATAACACAAGTCAGCATACAAAAGATCTTGTATAGAAACAGACTTTCAAGTGGTCCTCATTATAGTGATTCAACTAATATACAAAGGACCCAACACACAGCACAATGTCTATTAGAAGAATGATTAATTTGGTCCCCTCAAAAATCCTGATATCTACACAGAAAAAATACCCTATACACATTTTATCATTCTTTACGAGTATAGTCATACAAAGGAGTATCACAAAAGCAAAAGAACACATTTGGTTTGACTCGCAGTTCTAAATTTAATATAAAATTGCTAAAACCACCAAGACAAACATGACTATGAAATATTTAACGATCTTCACCTAAATTCAAGTCACCATTCAACCACCAATACCTCTGCTCTCCTTACAGGAACTTTCCAAAAGTAAATTCTGGAATTAACAGGACAAATTTTTCTGGTGATAGAAATGAGAAAGAAATTGGTTGAAGACGGTTCCTTGGCTGTCAAACTTTTTCTCAATAATATTTTGTAAAATAAAAGCATCAAACAGATCTTTACATTAACTTACCATCTATCAAGAAATACTGGAGCAAGCTTTAAATATTAGCCACATTCTGTCAGGGCTGAGTAACATTAAATCAGCCTCAGTCTCATGTCTTGCAGCATCCACAGCTCATCTTCTCAAAACCGCTTAAGATTTCATAATTAACTCAATTAAACAATGTAAGTCATCTCCTTGATCTTTGACATGAAGGGGTAATTTTCCCCCAAAATAGTACCTCTTTCCTTGACATGATTTAATCTGTGGTTAGAGTATTTAACAGGATTTCTTTCCTTCTTAGAAAATAAAATATACACCTTTCCAATATGAAAAACTCTGACTGATAATGCTATAGCTTAACCAGGTCAAAAGCGTTTTTGTTTTTTGTTTTTTTTTTAAAGTTAAAAAAAGAACCTAACTGCATCTTTGGACCTTATGTGAGGTAGTGTCCAGGGTCACTGGGACCCCCACTTGGTCAGTGCAGCTGGGTACCAATTAAAGACAGAAACCCAAGCGTTCACTCAAAGCCCCTTCCCAGCTGTTCATTCTAGTGGAAGCCATGGGCCCAAAGGAATGCGGCATTCCACGGAGGGCTTTGGGGATAGGCTGCTTGAGAACATCAAAGTGGCTCACGTCCCCCGAGTATAAAGCCAGTGACTGTTCTCAGCTTCAATGCAGCACCATCCACAGCAGCCAACGTCTGGAATCACCTGAGGGCCCGTCAACAAGGGATGAAGGGAACGTGGCCCGAACATACACAGGAGCAATACTCCACCACACAGCTGAGATGCCTGTCATCCGAGACAGGATGGATGGAGCTGGAGGACATTACGTTAAGCAAATGAGCCAAGCAAAGAAACGGATCATGTTCTCACTCATAAGCAGGAGCTGAGAGCAGATCTCATGGAGGCCAAGAGTAGGTGGTCAACAGGGCCCAGCAGAGCCCACTCATAAGCAGGATGGGCAGAGGCTCGTAATGGGAACAAACACACAGCCCAATGGGAGCACAAGACCTACTATTGATAAATCAGCAGGGGGATGGCAGTGGGTCATCTACTGTGTATTTCAAAACAGCTAGGAGAGAATAACTTGAACATTACCACATAAGGAAAAGAAAATACTTAAAGTGAAAGATATCCCAAGTACCCAGATTTCATCAATATAGGGATGAATCAAGATATCATATGCACTCTGAAAATATGTACATATATTATGTATCAACAAAAACAAATCCAATGACAGAACCATTTGCAAAGCACGTGCAGGAGAAGAATGGGAAGCCTGACATGGTGTGGCTGTGTGTCCCCACCCAAATCTCATGCTGAACTCTAACCCTTTGTTGGAAGTGAGCCCTGGTGGAAGGTGACTGACTCATGGTGGTGGTTTCTAATGGTTTAGCACAATCCCCCAAGTGCTGTCCTCATGATAGTTCTGAGATCTGGTTGTTTGGAGGTGCATGGCACCTTCCCCTTCACTCTCTCCTCTTTCAGCCATGTGAAGACATGCCGGCCTCCCCTTCACCTTCCACTCTAAGTTTCCCCAGATGTAGAAGCCTGTACAGCCCACAGAACTGTATGCAGATTAAACCTTTTTTTCCTTATGACCCAGCCTCAGGTAGTTCTTTATAGCAGTGGAAGAACAGTACAGTCCTCAAGACCAGCAATGTTTTCCTTCTACCCAGCAGCCAACAAGGTCCCACACCCTAGCTGGTTTTCCAAAGCCTTTGCCAGAATGCTGAGGCTGTTTTGGGGATACTAACCTTCCCCATCTCTGGCAAACCAGATGGGGCATCCTATTTGCCTCTTACCACCTTTCTCAGAGAAACCCCACCTCAGAAACAGCCTCCACCAGGGGCCTTCTTCAGCAGCAGCAAAGCTGAGTATTCCTTGCACTTCCCTTCTTCTGAACAAGTAAACATCTTAAGCTTGTTTTTCCATCTTCCCAGCTCATTGAAAAAAATATCTTATGCTTTCTATCTTCCTAACACACACACACGGAAGAGAAGTGCCATGAGGGCAGGGGCTCTTGCTTTCCCGGATCTGAGCCTGGGCCTCAAACACTAGCCGAATTCATACTGACACGATATCCAGAAGCAGAAATGCAAATATCTATATGACTTCAAATACCCTAAAGATCTAACAGGCCAAGTGGCCCATGTAACTATGGTTTGTGCTGGGCCATTCAACTGGTGTCCAAATCCCTGTCCAAGTGAGCTCTTTAATTTTGGGACTTTTCAGACAGTTGTTTTTTGTTATTGTTGTTGTTGTTGTTGTTGTTCTATTTTGTTTTTATTAAAGGGATCTATTACAGTTACAATCAAGAATATCACAGGCCGAGTGTGGTGACTCATGCCTGTAATCCCAGCACTTTGGGAGGCCAAGGTGAGCGAATCACCTGAGGTCAGGAGTTCAAGACCAGCCTGGCCAACATGTTGAAACCCCATCTCTACTAATACAAAAATGAACCAGCCATGGTGGCAGGCACTTACAATCCCAGCTACTCAGGAGGCTGAGGCAGGAGAATGGCGTGAACCAAGAGGTGAGGCTGCAGTGAGCCAAGACCGCGCCACTGCATTCCAGCCTGGGCAACACAACAAGACTGTCTCAAAAAAAATAGAAATCGCCCAGATAGTTCTTCACCTATGTCAGAAACATCAGTTTAAAGAAAAATAATATGAAAGCATGTTTTTAAATTTCAGTGTAGAATTTAACCGTATCTTTTAAGAAGATATGAAGATAGATGTTCCCCAACGATCGGGGGAGAAAAAAGCAGTTAAGAAAATGTTAACACTTCAGGAGAAAAACAAGTATGGGGTAAGACCTCAAGGCAAAACTTTTTCTTTGCACTTTGATTTCAAAAGAACAGAGATGCCCAAAATATGAACACTCCCATCTGCATTTTATATTCCTCTATGTCCTTTGAAAGACTGGAGATGGGATCCCAGGTTCCAAAGTGCCCGGCCAGGGCTCACATCAGGCCGATTCCTCTACGTCCTTTGAAAGGTTGGAGATGGGATCCCAGGTTCCAAAGTGCCTGGTCACGGCTCTCATCAGGCGGCATCTTTCACAGCCGTTTACTCCCCTGACTGTGCCTAGAGAGCTCTGTGGCCCAATTTACACAAAAAGGTCCTAATTTACACACGTTCATCACTTTGAGCAGAGTCTCAACAAATGAGACAAATACCGACCCTCCACAGAAGCAAGTATTCTCTTCCGAAAAGTGAAGTGTGAGGTTCCCACGAGCCAGGCAGCTTGGTTACAGAAAGCACTGGCTGCCTTGCTGGTTTAATGTTAAATGCATTTGAAATGTTAAGTGATCCGACCCCCCTCCCAGTGGGTGTGTACGTTGAACTGGCTGCAGTACTGATGCACAGACCACGTGGTTTTACTTCAAGCACAGCACCCCACACCCAGGAAGACGCCAAAGGACGGCATCGAGGTCTAGGACAGTTCTAAGGAGAGCTGCAGGCTCAATGCCTCGTCTGCAAATAGTCTCTCATTTCAGAGGAAATCACTGAACAGAGTTCGTAACACGTGAATTTTAAAAATTCCTATTTCTAATTTCATCCCATTAGAACTCTTGAAGAACAGATGTGCACCTGCTCCAAGTCAATGAGAGGACACTCGGATAGTCCCTCACAGGTCCTCGGCCTCCACCTCCCACCTAGAGAACGTCAGCTCAAGCTGATCACAGCATAGTGGGATTTTCTATAATATGCACGCCTGCATCTGAGCTGAGATGTGAATGTCTGGAATGTGCCTGCCAGGCCCAGGAGGAACTGCAACAGCTGTGGGAACATAAGCTGCTAAGGAATCCGATTTGGAGGGAACTCGAGGCAACTAAAACTAGTTCCACTGGTTTTTCTTGGGAAGGCTTGACCTGGCAAACTGTTATCACTGTTGCTAATTCATGGTAATTGGGATGGGGACTTAACAGTAAGTAATTAGAGCAATTCTAGAATTTGCTACTCAATTACAATGGCACAGATTCCTGAGAATGGAAGAACTGTTGCACAGGAATAGAGTTCAACAGGTCCTCCCCATGCCCCGGGAAACATGGCATTTCCATGCACCTCTGCTTTGGTCCCTGGCCACCTGATCTCGGCCATCTGATAGCATCGCTCCCCAGAGCTGGAAACACCTGACCTCTTGTCACCCTGCCGTCTGCCCTGCCTTCCTCCATCCCGGGATATTCAGCGATGCCCACATACAGGACCAGGAAACCAGGGTTATCCTAAACCAGTGCCTGCATTCAAAGTCCTCCATGGCAGGACAATCACCAACGGCCAATACTCCCAGAACCTTCCACTTCAAAACGGGAGCACATCTGGATTCAAGCTGACAACGCTGCATTCTCTTTGCCATGTACACATGGAGGCATGTCAGGTTCCACCTAAAGGTATCAGGTTTCACGCTGGTCAGGAGCCCAAGCCTAGTCACTCTGCATGATCTCAATTCACCATCCACAGAGAAGCCTACAGTTTTCCTCTGGTGCACAGTGTGGATGGTGGATGCATTTCCTCTGAAAACTTGGAGACGGGATCCTGGCCAAGGAGGCCAGTCACCCCAGCCCCTGCAAGACCCAGACATGCCCCTCTGCTGTCTGCACACAGTACCCAAGTCTAGCAGTGCTGACTCTGTGGCGGGATAGTTCTGGGCCTGCAGAGGACACGGGGCACAGGAACCGTGCAGACTGGCTGTAGCCAGAGGCCTAAAGGATCCCCACGAGGCTCTCCAGCCAAGGTGCCCTCACCACAGGCAGAGCCATTCAAGAGAACTGCCTGCTGAACCGGAAACATCCCAATCTGCTGAGCCAACACAGAAAGACAACAGCCACCTACAGCTGCTGAGCCCCGAAACGTGGCCACTGGGCCTGAAGGGCTGAATCCGGAATTTAATCTGTGAAGTTCTTTTCAAACGTGTTTAGCTATGTTATCAAATCTTTATTCTAATTAAATTTAAAGGAGCCTCTGGCTATGGGCTCCCTTGTTGGGCACCACAGCTCCAGGGAGTAAGAATGGGAAGGAGAGGCCCAGAGCCTCTCTGCATTCTCCGCCCTAATTCAACACGTCATCATAAGGAAAGACCCTCCAGGAGAGGTGTGCATGGGAAGAACTGGGTTGGCCCTGACACAAGATTGACCCCCATGACATCACAGCTCCCTCAGCCAACAGGCAAAAGACAATGATGCCACCTGGACAGGTCACCAGATGTGATGATGCACCCCAAGCCCTAGTCCCACAGCAGCCAGAGACCACCCGCTGCTCCTCCCGGGTGAAACAGGCAGAGCTGCCCGAGCCCTCAAAAGCAGAAAGAATTAAGGAGGCAATTCCCACGATTCCCACGACACACATGACATTCCTCGGAGACAGACACAGGCTTTGCTGTGAAAGTGCAGAGGACGGTGCAGTCCCTAGGCGGGCTGCTGCTTCCAACGATCAGGGAAGAAACCAGATCCATTTCCTTGTAGGAGAATCATTTGTACTGTGATTAGACAGAAGACAGAAGGTGGCTGATGTTATCAAATCATCAAGCACCACACGGCTCTGTCTCCAAGGAGGGCCTGGAAACTTCCAGCCACCTGTGTAGGGGCCGCAGTGTTAATGGAGACATGGGTGACTGAGGTCTGGCTTTCATGGGGAAGCTAAATTTGAACTTTCATCACTGAGGAATCGGTCATTTACAGTCACTCACCCTCAGTGCAGAAGAGGGCTCAAGACATTGCACCAAACTTCAACATTCAGGGTTAGGGTCAAATTCACAGGTTTTACAAAATGTATTTGCTAAGGATGCCAGAACAGATGTAGCTTCACCCCCTCCCCCCAGGGTTTGCTTAGCCCCTTCACCAGTGGATCTCAACAGATGACACATCCACGCCTCGTCCATGGCAGCACAGAAAACCACTCGGAAGACAGCCACTCCCATCAAGCTTCCTGGCTTTGGTGTTTAAAATCTCCATCGTTTAAAATCTGTATCTCATACGTGAGATTACACTCCTCTGAACAACAGACATTGCGACTGTCATTTCACCCAAAAGGGCTTCAGGAAATGACACGTGGCGCAGACGCCAGAGGTCGCCGGCCACCTTACTCTAGCCTAATTCCTTTGTGCCTGTATGGAGGCTTCACAGATACAGCCCAGTCCCATTAATGACCATATGAGAAGCTCAGGGCATAGATGAACTCAGTGCTGAATTTTTCTATTTATCGCCCTTTTGTTTTATCCAGAAGACAGCTGAGAAAGGTTGGGGCAGATCATCTCCCCGTGTGTAATGACTCCAGCCACTTCTTTTCACCCCAGGTCACCCCTCAGTCACACGCTTTTGAGAAACCAAACCAATTCTGTTCCCTTCACTCTGGGTTCCAAGCCCTCAATTCCTCCGTTTTATCAATTAGATTATCAAGCAGCCGTTTATAATCTGGACTGCAATCTGATACAAAATTTAAAGCTAATTTAGGTTGCGGTAATGGCTCCTATTTACGTTATAGACAAGGCATGAATGAAAACTTTAATCTGTTCATAGGACCAATTTGGTAAACAAATCAATTCTTCAAGCAATGATTATGTATGGTTAGATGTAAATTACTTTGCTCATGAAAGATATTCCAGTAGGAATTTTTAAATCCATGGTCTGTATTTCCCAAGCCTGTCTCTGCACCTTCCCCGAGTGCACAGCAGGACTTCCCAGGGCATCCCATCAGCAGGCCCACGGAAGAGATTAAGCCCCCAGCCCCCAGCCCAGGAATCAAGTCCGAGCCCCAGGAGCCCCTCGTCCAGCCGGGGCTTCCTCACCAGCACAGCACCCAGAGGTCTTCCAGGTTTAATGCCATGTGTGCGTGGAAAGTAGAGAGCTGGAAAGACCACAGTGGACATTCTACAAATGCAAGTTCCCTCCTGGAACATCCCAGCAACCCTCTGTACCTTGCCCAAAGTACCCATGCCAGGCAGGCGTAGAGAGTCTAATGGGGTGCCTAGGAATCAGCATTTAACACAATTCTGATGAATAAAAAAGTTGAGAGGCCAGTCAGCGAGTAGCTGCCGTGGCCTCCACTCATTTGCAGGCTCTGAAGAGACACAGATTCAGGTAACAGGCCAGACAGGACAGGACAAGGATGGGGCAGTGGAGGGCAAATTCCATGGACCACCAACCACCCCGCCATCCCCACTGAGACTCCGTGATTTAAGGAGAGGCAAAGCCAGGGAGAAAAGATGCCCGCACCACTCGAGGGACTGAGATTTCACCTAAAGTGCACAGCATATGCCCGAGGGCCAAGGTTGGGCAAGCCGAGAGCACAGAACGGGGTTCACAGGCCCAGAGGTGCCACCCACACCCCGCACAGACCTCCCAAGCACTGCCCTGTGTCTCCTGCCTGGTTTATTTCCTTCCCCCATTCTACTGTGTTGGTTTCTCAGCCGCCCCCCACCACCACACACCCCTCTCTACAAGCTTGGTGAACTGAAAAGAGTTGGGGGGAAGTAAGACCTGGGCTCTGGGGCCAACGTCCTGCCTGAGACATTAGTTCCAACCCACCCAGCTGTGATGTAATCCCCTGAGATTTCTCAAATGTGAGAAAGGAAGGTGACTGAACCCACTTCCCAGGACGGCTGTGGAGACTGAGATCACATATAGCCACACCTCGGCGTCCAGCACACGTGGGACCCCGGCCGTGTTGCCCCTGACGGGAATCCCTCTATGCCCCCTCTACTACTAGAGCCAACTCCCAGCAGTAGCTGTGGAGGGTGCATCCTCTATTCCCACTCCACTCACCTCCCATCGCTCCCCGCAGTGACCTGCCACACAGCGGCCAACAGCAAATCCGGCCCCATTGGATAATCAACCACACCCCCCACCCCCACTTTGGGGCGTCTTCCACTTGTAGTTCGGAAGCAGAGCGAGAAACTGCCCTCAAGGGCACTCACCTGTTCCTTATTGCATGTAATGACCTGCCACGCAGGGCCACCAGCAAACCCAGCTCCACCGTCCAGGTTATGGTGGATAACTGCCTCCCTCTCCCGCTTCCTCCTGGGGTATCTGGGAGGCTCAGAAACTGCCCTCCAAGGGCACTCATCTGTTCCTTATTGCACTAATACCTCCTTTACAGAAATCCACTTTGACTTCCAGCACTGCAGGTGTGACAATTTAGGAATCTTATTTGTAAGCTCCAAGAGCTTGAGGTCACGTACACCTCACCAGCATCCCAGAGACCCAGCACTGTCCCACTGTATTTACGATTTCAAAATACTCCTTCAAAATGCTATCGGCATTTGGTTTGCGCATAAAATCCTAAAAATCTTCAAGTGAAACCAGTATCTTCAACAGTTTGATTCAATCCTAACATGCGAGTTATACATTTGCCAAGTTGTAAAGCCTCATGCATTTATAACATTTTATGTATGGTCAAATGGTTCATTAACATAAATTACGAGAATCTCTAAGAAACGGGTTTTTTTTCTGGCATTAGATGACCAAAGGAAAACTGGGTTCTGGCTGGCTTACTGGCCTGTAGAGGCAGACATATCTGCTGACACAACCAAGCTCCTTCCCACTGACATGGCCTCATCCCAGGCCCCTCGCCCGGATGCCTGCAGGCCCCTGGAGGAGCAAGCTGACCTGCCCACATTTCTCAAATGCACAGCTGTTGTTCACACTGCAGATGGAGCTCAAGGCATGAGCAGGCCACCACGCTAAAAATACCACGCAGCGTCCACGCCAGGTGACGGTGGTTTTCACTCCATCCCAAAGCCCCATGTATGTGTTTACAGCCATGACTACTAAACGGATTTTTAGACTCTCAAGACATACTTTGTTTGCTTTTATGCAACAAAGTTAAAAGACTATCACTCAGATATAGGCTCTGAAACTGTGGCATAATCATTTGGGAACAGAGCCTCTGCCAGATCAGGAGAAGCACTTGGGACAACACCCCGTGACCTCGGTCCACACAAACCCATCCAGACCAGAGGCCTCCCGCACTGCTCTGTAATTTCTGTGGATTTCTGTAAATGAGGTATTAGTGCAATAAGGAACAGATGAGTGCTCTTGGAGGGCAGTTTCTGAGCCTCCCAGCCACACGGCCACATTCAGGCTGAAGCCACACCACCTCCAGAAACACTGTCCGTCGCCGAGGTGTGCCTGGCTTCTTCCTTTTTCCAGAACTTAACAAAACCTGAAAGGACAGGTCTGTGTAGAAAAACACAAACTACTTGCGATTCCTCTGCCCAGTTCAGGCTGTAGGAAGCTCGTTTCAGCCCTCACCGTGTTCTGACCTTGGTTCCCATAAGAAATCAAGTCAGAATTCTAGTCCCTGTCTCCTGGGCAGTGTGGCAGGCATACATACCTTCAGTTACATGAGGAAAGGCGTGGCGAGCCCCCTTCCTTCAGTTCCCAGAACCCTGACGCCATCCCCCTCACGCCACTGTGAACACCTGGACACAGGACATTTCAATGCGTGCACCTTCGTGGGCTGGTTTTCTATTTCTCCACTAAATCACCCCACATTTAGCGTCCTAAACACTGACTTATTTTCTTCCATTTCTGAAAGCTGGAATCCAAAACAGGTCCCACCAGCTAACGTCGAGGTGTCGGCAGGGCTGGCTCCGGGGAAGCGACTGTCTCCTTGCCTCCCGCAGCCTCTAGAGGCTTCCGCATCCCCTGGTCCATATGGCACCTACTGTCTTCAGGACCCACAGCGGCCCTGATGGCCCCTCAACAGGAAGACGCAGAACGTCAGGAGCCCGGGCTCCAGTGCTAGGGCCAAGCCTCACCACCCTCCCAGCTCCTCACACGCTCCCGTGCGAGCTAATATAGATTCCACTTTAACTAGCGTCACCTGTGTAAGGGGTAAGTGCCCAGCTGTGAACTGGTTAACCTCGCCCACACAAACCCCGAGAATAAACTCACAGGCCATGGACCACTCCACAAGCAATGAGTGACCACCTGCTCGGGGACCTCCATGGCCCAGCAGAGCCCTCCTTTGCCTCCCCGAGCACTCAGGGTCTGCAGCGCCAGAGGGCCCTGGATAAAAAAGACAGCTCCCATGTCGGAACCACCCACCAGAGGTTGGGTTCCCGGTACTATAAGTAGCCCAGGTGGACAGGCCACACCCCGTGCAACTCCATCACAAGAATAACGGCTGCACGTGGCTAGTGCACAGGTGGCCACCCCTCGGCCCAGCTGGCCACGCTAAGCACATCACCGCCGTGACGTCCAATCAGACTCAGCTGCTGGCACAGTCCAGGTATCGGCCCCCAAGAACATTCTGGATCACAATTCACAGTACTGATTGCGATCAGGGCCACACGTGGCTGAATGTATTTACAGGAGGACGCCACAGCCGATCTGGCTGGACTGAGAACATTTCCCACTGTACATTCTTACAACACCATTTTATTTGCACTTTATTAAACTTTTATGGCTTTTTTCTGCCTATCTACTTTATGGGAGTGTTTCTTGTTCTTATGACTGCAGTGATACTTTAAGCTACAACTATTAATGTGTAAAATTAGTTTGGAAGTCACCTTATCATTAAACATTTCACAAGCAAGCAGTCAGAGGCACCTAACCCGGAGGCCTCTTTTCTTCTCTGAGCCAAACCTACATTGAACTCAAAGAAAATGGCACACGGAGAGGGGCTGGATCTCTAGCGCCCATTCCTAGGGGGCCTCCTGGGGAGCAGATATGGAGGGAGAAGCCCTGGGCTATGGCACCGTCTTACTAAAGAAAAGTCCATTTGGGTAAATGTAAGTGCCAGACTTAAGAGATTAAGCAAACCATGAAAAGAAACCACTAACCACAGCTTCTCCAAAACAGAACTAAACTCCCTTTAGTTTGAATTGGAAAAGCAGAAGTGATGATCAGGATACAAAAACCATGACAAAGTATCTGAAACAGGAGAATAATCAAGGGTCTCTGTCTCTTCCCTTGTGAGTGGGAGCCTCGCATCTAAGCTGGATTTAGAAGGTTACTACTTTGGACTGAAAGTTATCCCCAACCCCAGTTTGTAAGCAAGTGGAGCAGAACTCTTCAATTATTTCAAGGTTTAGCGGTAAAGCTCTGCAACTCTCACAACCATTTTAATTGGTGTGAATTTTAAAGTGACTCAATCTGTTAGCTGGAGTATCTAACGGCTTAACCACGGGGTCATGTTGGAAAATTATTCCAATTGCTTTTGTTTTCTCTACTGAAGATGCATTTGAATGTTCTTGTAGTTTGCAGTTGGCTGGTTCTGATGTTTGGTCTGAGGAGGCCCAAGTAACCGGAGAGGAAGAATCTGAAACCTCAAGACACTCTAGTGCTGTGTGGGGAGATGGAGACCCCAACCCGAGGGCCACTGACGGACTCAGCATGGGCGCAGGGCCGCCAGAAGCATCGGGCCACGTATTTGCCGCTTACAAAACAACATAAGCACACACCCCCAGGTGTGTACACATGCCCTGTACACGCTAATGTCTGTCTATGCTAACACCAGCACACACCCCCAGGTGTGTACACTTCCTCTGTACACGCTCACGTCTGTCCATGCCAACAGCACACAACCCCGAGGTGTGCACACACACTCTGTACACATCTGTCCCTGCCAATGCCAGCACACATCCCCAGGTGTGCACACACGCCCTGTACACACTCACATCCCTCCCTGCCAATATGAGCACACACCCCCAGGGGTGCACACACACTCTGCACATACTCACGTCTGTCCCTGCAGCCTGAGTCAGTCACAGAGAGGCAGAGGAGGAGTAGGAAGGACGTAATGGGCACTGAGATTCTGGGCCGGTTCCCCTCTCTACCTCGGGAGAGACCCCTCATGTGATCCTGCTGTCACTCACCGTTCCGCCTCCATCCTCCATCCTCCCACCGGGATCAGGAGGACGCCCACTGCACAGAGCTGTGATGAGGATGAACAGAAGATTGCAAGAGCTCACGCCAAGGTGCTGAGCACAGGGCCTATGGAGTGCTTCTTTCTGCTGTGGCTGACATCATCAAACAAGAGGCTGACACGGCTTCCGCAGAGAATGTCACTCGCTGAGAAACTGAAACGTTTGACCTAGGAGCCTGTGAAGGTCTAAGAACAAACCAACAAACCAAACGGTTTTGTTTGGTTTTCAAACACCATAGCCTGTTTTTTCGTTTTTCTCATGCTGTACTTTGAGTATCATTTAGTTTAATTTCAAAGTAAGTCCAATAAATACACAAAATCACCGGACTGAGCATGGAGCATTGTTTCACTTCATGTCCTCCAGCCTTTAGGGCACATTAAGGAAAGACACGATTCCAGAACTCCCATTAGAAAGGCTGCCCTGAGGCACCTGCTGGGGCAGGCAAATTGCAGCTGTTGATGCTGCCCCCAAGCTGCTTGGATGAAGCACAAGATTCCAGAGGTCTCTTCTCTTCTGCCCTTCACCCAGGAGAGGAGGTGGAGGGAGAATGGTGAGAGAAAACAGGAAGAAGGAGGGGGGAAGGAGGGAGAGAGGAGGGGGAAAGAGGGAGAGAGGAGGGCGAGGGAGGGAGAGAGGAGGCAGGAGGGAGGGAGAGGAGAGGAGAGAGGGAGAGGAGAGGGGGGAGGGAGGGAGAGGAGACGGGGGAGGGAGGGAGAGAGGAGGAGGGAGGAAAGGAGCGAGGAGGGGGGAGGAAGGGAGAGAGGATGAGGGAGAGAAGGAGAGAGGAGGGTGGAGGGAGGGAGGAGGGGCATGTTCCATCCACCAAGGCAGCTGCTCTGCAGAGAGAATGGAGGGTGTGTTGTCTCTCAGGACAGCAAGTTCACGCTGTTTATAATTGTTAGCATAAACAATGACCCGCTGAGGACAGGGCTGCAATTGGAGTTGACAACGTTTTATTTTCATAGTTGATATTGGGGACCTGGACCTAAAGCACCGTGCCTTGCCCTTTCGCCAGAGGGACCAATGCCTCTCTATACTTGACTCTATTTTAACTAAATACCCGATATTGACTAGGAATTATGACGTGTAGGATACCCCTTACCACAGTAACGTCAAACTCACGTTCTAAACGCAGGCACCAGTGTGAACTCAGACTCCACGGCCAGCATCGTAACTGGAGACCACATGGGCAATGCTGTGAACTCAGACCCCACAGCCCACACCATAACTGGAGACCACACGGGCACCAGTGTGAACTCAGACCCAACAGCACCTGCCTGGGCTGCTCCAGCCACCAGCAGAACCTGTTGTGCAGCTGAACTGGAAGCTGATTCTGGAAAGAACTGAGAAGCATGAGGACGAGATCCTTCTACCTCAACAGGGATCAATTTTTTAACGATTTCTTTCTTTTAGAAAACTGTTAATAAAATACTTTGTTCTAAAATGACCAGGATTTCAGCAGCCTCTACATTCCTTCATGTCAATCAAAGCTTAGGCAAGTGGGTTACTTCACTGTTCATAACACCTTTTTCAAATAAACCCCGGGGCCGCCTGTGTACCCAAGAGCCTGGGCACTGAGCATTCAGAGAAAACGTCCAGGGCGAGAGTGTTCACGTCCCAGCGGTGCAGTAGAGCGCATGGGGGGAGTTTAAGCTACAAGTGGCCACACCTCCCCTGCCTCTGGCCAGTGCCCACTGCTCACACACACACTCCTTCCTCGGCCCATCCTGAGCCACGGGGCCCTCGCGTAACCAAGGTCACTGCAGCACCTCCAGGAACAAACTGGTTACAGGTGGATTGCTCTCTACGCAAGGTACGCTAGATTAAGAAAACTGACTAAAAACAGTAGGAAGAAAAACTCACTCCGCCCATTGAGGCAAGAGAAATGCACACAGCCTCTGAAATCACTGCAGAGGAGTTTTCCTGGGTTAGGTACGCGGTGGGGTGACCCTACCCCATAGCGGGGCAATAGCACATGGTGGGAACCAAGGAACATCTCCGAATAAATGTAGGAAAATGCACTCAACTCCCAAACAGAGAGAGAAACTGCTTTTTTCCTTAAAAGCTTCTCTCTTTTATTCTCAGAAAGACTCTCTTTGGTGTCTTGACTGCTGACAGGACAAGCCTGTCATCCCCAGAAAGCCGCCCTGGACAGTCTCCAGATCCTACAGCCCTCAGGTCCACCTTGCCTACTGATGATCCCACATTACAAAACCTAATCATCAGAAAAAGCTTCCCAGTCCGCAGCTCACAAGTGACATTTTATTCAGGGAAATGCTAATAAAAACCTGGGGCTCTGCGTAAACGCTGTCCCCTAGGTACTGAGGCTCCACACAGATGGCACACAGGGAGACAGGCCTCACCCCTTCCTGGCGCCCCATGTCTCTCCTCAGATTTTATTAGCTGAGTTTTGTGACGGTTTGTTACTTTTAACCTGCCTGTCCAAGGAAGCTGCACTAAACTACTTGTCCAGGGCAGATCCACTCATAATGACCATCAGCTCAGAGTTGGAAGTAGCACTGGAGAATGAGGTGGTTTCAGGGCACTATGCTTCCCTGCCCTCTTTTCCAGGGGTGCCAAGTAAGTTTCTGCCGTGGCTGATGATGTCAATACTACACTAACATTAGTTCAACGGCAGGCCACCAATTAATACTTAATGAACAATCTCCTTAAAAGCGAAACCCCATCTCTACCAAAAACACAAAAAAGTAGCTGGGCATAGTGGTGAGCGCCTATAATCTCAGCTACTGGGGGACTGAGGCAGGAGAATTGTTTGAACCCAGGAGGCAGAGATTGCAGTGAGCTGAGATTGCACCATTGCACTCCAGCCTGGGCAACAAGAGTGAGACTCCATCAAAAAAAAAAAAAAAAAAAAGAAAAGAAAAGAAAAAGAAAGAAAGAAAGAAAGAAAGAGAGAAAGAAAGAAAGAAAGAAAGAAAGAAAGAAAGAAAGAAAGAAAGAAAAGACAGACAGAAAAAGAAAGAAAGAAAAGAAAGAAAGAAAGAAAGAAAGAAAGAAAGAAAGAAAAGAAAGAAAGAAAAGAAAGAAAGAAAGAAAGAAAGAAAGAAAGAAAGAAAGAAAGAAAGAAAGAAAGAAAGAAAGAAAAGAAAGAAAGAAAGAAAGAAAGGAAGGAAGGATGGATTCTCACGACACTGTCAACATCTTCAGTTCTTCCCGAAGGTAGCATAAAATTATCACACACAACGTAAACTCAATCAGATCAACGTTCTTTCCTCACCGATCCATACCTAAATCCTTATTTCAAACTGGCCCCAATTTTTCAGAATTTAAGAAGACTGAGAGGAATAACCACGAACAAGCAAGGTTTACGCAGACGTCAGTCTTCCCAACTCTCGCTCAGGATCTCACCCCAAACTCCTCCTGTGGAATCAGCCTGGATAAGAGTCCCTGGTGGCCTCACGAGAACAGAGGCTCCCACGAACCCACGACAGACCCCACCATTCAGCCCCAGGCAGAGGAGGGAGGCGGACGGTCACGAAAGCCGGAAAAGCAGGGAACTGTGACTTGTCTGACTTAATGTAGGCGATTGGGCTAAAAAACAAGGCACATCCACCAGTGAATGGGGTGAGCTCCCAGCTGTCTGTGCAGAGGCTGTAGATATGAAGGAACTCACTTCCCTGCACACTGAAGTCCATCAGCGTCTCCACATCGACCGCACCTGGGCTCTGCTCACCCCTCACAGACTAGGATGACAGTGGCCGCGTCTGGATAGAATGTCAAGGACGGATGGACAGACATCCTGGACAGACACTGTACAGAGACCAGGGGCTGGGCAGGGGGGAACGGCACAGCCTTGGGGCCAGCAGGGGCGAGGCCGGGAAGCCTCGGTGAAGGCCTGCATCTCCTCATCCAACAGAAGCAGGAGCGGCCACCCAGTGTGGGCTGCAGCTGTCGTGAAGTGGCCAGTGGGACATAGCAGGAGGCCGTGCCCAGCCTTACCCCCAGCCCAGGAGGAGGGGCCCAGCTGCGGGCACTGCCCCGGGAGCCGGCATCCTGAGCCCCCAGAGAAGGCGGGAGATTGCCCCTGGGCACTGGGCGCTCAGGCTGGAGGTGGTGAGACCTCGAGGCCCTGCAGTCGGGGAGGCGAGGGCAGAGGTGGCCAAACTGCAGCTCAGTGAAGGGCTTTGTCAGGAAAGGCCCCCAGAGGCTGTCTCACCAGCCCGGGGGAGGTTACTTCCAGCCCAGAGACTCAACAGGGCCCTTGGTAGTGACGCTTAACCTTGTCCTCTGACAGAGGACCATCGAGACAGAGTCACTCAAACCTCTGCCAAGCTCTGCACCCAAATGAAGCTGTTACCACAGACGCCGAGGCAGGCAGTGCTCATCTCAACTCTGTACAAGTGGTTTCTTTAGCCAGTTCTCCAAATTCTTAATGACAAACCACACTAAACGTGTGTTTTCAGCATCACCTATGCTCATAGCTATGTATAAAATAACTATCACAAGGAAAACTAGGTGGTGAACCCAGGAGGAGGAAATCCCCACGACGAGTCGAGAGAACACCAACGGACCATTGGCTCTTCCCAGCTGAACCCAAGAGCGCTTGGCTGGGCTCACTTCCGTTCTAATTTCCAGATTTATTTTTACTTTCTCACATTTTCATTATGAAAATGTTCTAACATATTTAAAAAGTGGAAGAACAGTACAACGAGTGGTCAAGTTTTCTCCACGTGGAGCTCCAACAACTGCTAGCATTTCATTAGATTTGCTTTCTCACTGTCTCTGTAGATCAGACAGAGAGACAGATTTGTTTCTCCTCTGGAGCCACTTGAAAGTGAGAGGCTCCTGCTGCCTCACCGAGTCCTCGGGTACACATTCCCTAGGAATAAGGGCCCCTCTGCAGCCGCAGTACCATCATCGGCAGACAAGAATTATTTCCGAGCATCGTTGTCCAGGTTATGTTCAGGTAGCACAATCATCCCGAAAACGTCTTTTCTATCCGGGCCACACACTGCACCAAGTGATTCTCCTTCCCCGTCTTCATCAGGGACAGCCTAGCACCCCTTTTATGTTTGATCTTCAATTTTCGAGAGTCCGGGGCCATTGTCCTGCAGAATATCCCCTACCCCAGAGGCATCTGTTTCTAGGGCCATCATTAAATTCCCTACTATGCACCTCCATTCCCTGTAAACAGGAAGTTTCAGTCTCGAGGCACGATCACCTTCTGTCAAACGCTTCTCAGCAGCTTCCGGGTGAGGCTGCTGGTTCACGAGGGGTGCGAGCTCCTACTCCTGGTCACTGATGGCGTGGCCGCGACCAGTACCACATCCCGAATCAGAAACGTCTGGAGGGGCCGCGGGCAGCCGAGACACCCGGAGGTGTGAACGGCACAGGCGTGGGGCAAGAACAAGGTCAAATCATAACGGAACGTCTGATTCCAGACAGTCCCACCTGGGTAAGATGGTGACATCTCCCTAGCAAGTATCTGAAGCCAGAAAGTACGACAGAAAATTCACGACCTGCCTTCGTTCACCCAGGCCGCTCTAACAACACACCACAGGCTGAGCAGGGGCTGGCGAACGACACAAGTTCATTTCTCACAGCTCTCAGTCTCAGTCTCAGGCTGGGAAGTCCATAGTCAAGGCCTGACAGGTTTGCCTGGTGAGGGCTTCCTGGTTCATAGACGGCGCCTTCTCACTGGGTCCGCACACCGTGGAAGGAGCGAGGGAGCTCTCTGTAGTCCCTTTTTTGAGGGCACTAATCCCATTTATGAGACCCTTACAACATCCTCACCGCCCAAAGCTCCCCCTCCTAGCACTATCTCCTCGCGGGTGAGGATTCCAACTTGTGAATCTTGGGGAGATACAAACATTACAAAAGCCCATCATTTAATTTTTTTAAAGGCATTTTTGCTTCTACAAAGTCTCAAGATAAAATCAAAAGAAAGAGGTCTGAGTCAATCCACACAGGTCTCCCAAAAAGGGAAGTGATCAATTGCCACCACTTTTTATCGGAGACCCGCTGGGTGCCCCGGTCTGCACGACTGATTCTAAATCGCCGTCCTCTCCTCTGCCACTCAGAGGTCAGTGTCAGTCCAGAGCTTAACACCAAGGCAGAGCTGACTAAATGACACCAGCTAATCCAGTAAGACAAGCCAAGACTCCTGCCCAAGGCCTAATTCCTACCCCAGGGAAACATGGAAGGGCCAGACACCTGGCAGCCCTTCCTTCCTGCTCTAAAGCCCCAGAGACACATCCCCGGGCAGGTGTGTGCCTCGGGCAACGCACGGTAATGTCAGCTGGGCACCGAGTCTGAGAACATGTTCTCAAGTAAAAATGAAAACAAGACTGCTGAGAAAAGTTCATGCTTAATCACCTCTGTGCTAAATTCTAAATGCAATGTTATTTCAGAGCTAGGTGGAAGTAATTCCTTAAAAATATATATGAACAGTGACTAGCAACCAGGATAATAAGTACTCAATATGTGTTTGATGAATAAATGAATTTTTAAAATTTATGAAAAGAGCACACTTTATTTAGGGTAATTCTATTAAATTGGATGTCCTAACGATACAGTGGTTCCTTCGTGCTGAAAGCAGAGTGAGTTTGCTTCAGTTAACTCAAAAAATGGTAAGTCACTCTAACAGGAAACCAAAAGGCTTTACAGAGAGTCTAATTATGGTGCCAATTCAACTGTGCATGGCAATTTCACCTTAATATTTAAATTCTCGAAGCACCATAGTCAGAAAACAAGACATAACATACACAAGTGCATCGCCTGAAGCACCATCACCTAGAATTTGACAAAGTTTGACTGTGAGTTTCAAGAAAAGGGCTGACGAGGCCAAGAAGTTCCTTCCCCTCTCCCCTTACCTCCCATTTTGGTGACCAACTTCATGCAGAGAAATTCCTGTTTGAGGTTTGCAGGCATTGGAGCAATCCTGGTATCTATTCCCCCAAGACACTAGCAGGCTGAAGTCTGCAGGGTGCACATATTGAAAATCACAGGAGCACTGGAGAGGCGGAAAAAGCTGCCCGTGAAGGTGTCATCCTTTCCAAGACAGGCTCTGATTCCGCCTCCGGGCCCTTTGGCAAAAAGCCATTGCTACAAATTCACAGCCACCAGGAGGAAACACACAGAAGTCCCCACTGCCCTCCTGGCTTCCCAGAAGGCCTCAGAAGGACGAGACACGGAGCCCGCACACAATCCTGGACCCTCCTCCCTGCATTCAGTTTGACGCATGTCACTTGCTTGATTGACGGAGGTCCCACAATGGGCACAAGGGGACCCGTCAGGTCAGGAGGGTGCTGCCCGGCTCACGGTCCACATATGGGGACCCGTCAAGTCAGGATGCCCGGCTCACGGTTCACACATGGGCACCCGTCAGGTAAGGAGGGTGTTGCCCAGCTCTCAGTATGAGCCGCATATGCACATTCTCCACTGAAGCCACTGCATGAAACCACTGCATGAAGCTATGCTGGAAGCACTTTCTGGCAGGTTTAGGAAGCTCGTATCCAAGGTCATTAAATGCATGGCAAGCTCGTCTTGGAGACATTTTACTTTGCTTATGACAATGAAGCATTCTCATTGTACTGAGTAGAGCACGCTTTCTTGTCTAGTGCCTCTTTGAAATAGGCATGTTGTGCCTGTCTTACAGATTATATCAAGGCCCTAATACATTTAGACCCTTGTCTCAAGTACACACAAAGCAGCGGCATCTCTAGAACGTGTTTTGGACCACGGGAGGAAACCAAATCGCAGCATTATCCATTGATGTTGCATCTGGCACATTGAGACTTTTTATTCTCTCTTCCTATACAAAGAAGTGGAAAATAGGTCCAAGATCATTCACAACAAATTATTGCTAATTGAAAAAAAAAAAAATCCTACCCTCACCTTGGAGGATCTCAAGGCAACACCTCGTTCTTTGAGGTCATGGTTGGGATGCTCTCCGGACTCCTAGGTGGGTCTGCAACTGCAAGGAATCCCCAAATGGGCAGTTGTGGGGCCAGCATGGCAGCTAGCCATACATCCAGGCAGGTCTTGGCAGGTTGCTCCGTGACCTCGGCTGGTTCACTAACCTTTTCCTGAACTCAAAACCCACCAGGAACGAGGGCACCGGCCCACACGTCTCTGGTCCCAAGTCTACATCCCCTATATTCCGCTGCACTGCTGGGTTTCATGCCTTAGATCCCAGGCACCTTCAAGTTGACGTTTCCCCACCAGCCCTCATGAAGATGATACTCAGATAACGTCCCTCCTCTCCCACCTGGTCAGTACCCAGGGAGAAAGGAACCCGGGTCTCAGTTTCATTTTCTGCCAGTCCATCGAAAAAACAGCTGGCCAGCAGCACTGGGGCACAGCACTGCCAGGTTACCCGTGAGGAAAAGAAAGCAAAACGGGATATACTCAAGTCAGCTGCGGCAAGTGCTTCTCCATTCCTGCTCCAACAAGGAAAGACAGGAGGCCAGGAGTGTGGCTCACATCTCTTGTTCTTCCTTGTTGGGACAGGGGCACAGAAGCATTTTGGAAGACTGAGACAGGACAAATGCTTGAATTTGAGACCAGCCTGGGCAACATAGCAAGACCCCATCTCTACAAAAAAAAAAAATACAAAAATTAGCCAGGTGTGGTATCGTGCCTGTATTCCCAGATAGATACTCAGGGGCCTGAGGTGAGAGGATCACCTGAGTCCAGGAGGCGGAGGTTGCAGGGAGCCACGATTGCACCACTGCACTCCAGTCTGGGCAACAGGGTGAGACCCTGTATCAAAAAAAAAAAAAAAAAAAAAAAAAAAAAGATAAGAAATACAAGAGACCACTAATAATTAAAAATAGTGCCTGCTAATTTGAAATCTTTTCCAGATACGGTGAAGGAAATCATTTTTCTTCCTACACCCATTCTAAGGAAACATTTCTATTTTTCTGCTATACAATTTGGTAACCTGCCATTTCACATCCTGGTCTCTTTAAGCAGGACTTGCTGGTGTGCCAGCAAAGCAGTGCTCTGAAATCTCAGCATCCTCAGGCCCACCTGGAGGGCAGGTGAAGGATTCTGGGCCTCCACCTCCAAAAGTCACACTGGGGAGGGGCACGTCTGGGGTGAGGCAGGGTTTGCACTTCTAATGCATTCCAGTCGAGGGCCACACCACCCTAAACACGCCCATCTCATCTAATGCATAGCAGAGGGAGAAGCCACGTGGGGTAGGTCACAGAGCAAGTGTCCAGGCACCAGGTCACCAGGTGTCTATTTAAATGCAAACCAGTCAAGCAGCTTAAGTCAAACAGGTTCACCCTCCTAACACATTGGCCAACACAGCTAGTGATAAATATCACTGCTGTTAGACCTTCTGCTCACTGATGACCAGAGCAATGGCCTGAAACATCAAAGCCGAAGGGTGTGTTCCACGGTCAGGGCTCTGCACACCCCCGTCCCAGGCCATCTCACACGGGTGCCTTCACCGGCACCGGGGTCTCACACACCAGCTCCACGCTCACACTTACTGGGAAGCAACCACCCTTTCAGCCCTTCATGCGTCCGTACCCTATAGCGGTGTTCAAGGGAGGCTAATTTAAGAAACAAATGTAATATGGACATCTGTGAACTCTTCCTCCATATCCACTGAGTGGCCCTCCAGAAAGAGAAATATTAAAAAGAAAAAGAAGATTTAAGAGTCAAACACAGGGCCGGGTGCAGTGGCCCATGCCTGTAATCTCAGCACTCTGGGAGGCCAAGGAGGGCGGATTACCTGGGACCAACAGGTTAAGACAAGCCGACCAACATGGCAAAATCCTGTCTCTACTAAAAATACAAAAATCAGCCAGGCATGGTGGCATATGCCTGTAATCCCAGCTACTTGGGGGGCTGAGACAAGAGAATTGCTCGAACTGGAAGGCAGAGGTTGCAGTGAGTGGAGGTTGCAGTGAGCCAAGATCATGACACTGCACTCCAATATGGATGACAGAGCAAGACTCTGTCTCAAAAAAAAACCAAAAACAGGCCAGGCACGGTGGCTCACGCCTACAATCCCAGCACTTCAGGAGGCCAAGGCGGGTGGCTCACAATGTCAGGAGATCGAGACCATCCTGGTTAACACTGTGAAACCCCATCTCTACCAAAAATACAAAAAAATTAGCAGGGTGTGGTGCAGGGACCTGTAGTCCCAGCTACTCGGGAGGCTGAGGCAGGAGAATGGCGTGAACCTGGGAGGCGGAGCTTTCAGTGAGCCTGGATCGCGCCACTGCATTCCAGCCTGGGCGACACAGAGAGACTCCATGTCAAAAAAAGTAACAAAAACAACAACAACAAAAAAAACAGAAGCTCGTGGAACAAGCCCTTGCCCCACGCCATGTCAGCTGTGCTGTGCCACCCAGGAGCATGCCAAGCTCAAACAGTCGTCCACCTGCCTTGCGTAAACGATGTCACTACTCGAATCACAGAGACTGAGATTCTCTAGCCCTCGCCATGTGCATGTCACTCACAAGCAGGCACGTTGGCGTAGGAACAATGCACAGGGAATCCCTCAGGCCATCCGATGACCATCTATTGATAAATAAGAAGCATTAATTCCAGCTGGGTTGCAGAGGTGTACACATCAATACTTGTTACTGTTCACAAATGTTCCACTTGAGGATGGAGCGACGTTACAGAAATGGGAAGAACTTCACAGACGTACGAGGGGTGCATTTAAGGAAATAGTGTAAGGAAAAGGTGAGAAAATGGAATACCCTAACCTCTGTCTTTTCATCACCCTCTAAATACTACGATTCAGTTCTCTTCATTCTGCAGTGAAAAATAACAAGTGATTCACACTCAGACACAAGGTGGCTTAGGAAGCTGTGGCTGTTTTAAAAAGATGAAACAATTTAGAACATCAGGATTCCATGAACGTACTTACTTAAAGAGAGAAGAGACTGGGAGTTACACATCAGCTTACCAAGGCTGTCCCGAAGTCCAGGAGCCCCTCAGGAGAACAGAGAATGTGCAGCCTCCACAGACCAATGCAGGTGGCTGGGCCCAAGAGTGGGGACGGGGAGGCTGCAGGAGGCTTGCAGAGGGAGCTGTCCCGCCAGACTCTCGCAGAAATTCCTAATTAAACCCTGACCACAACTCTGTTTAGTGAATTGTCTCCTGGTCACTAAGAAGAGTGAAGCTGTTGAAAGCCTACAGCCAACCTTCTGGATAACAGTTGAGATGTATTTTAGAGAAGGAAATGATCCTGTCACAATCCCAGACCTGCCCACAGCTGTGAGAGCGTCCTGGGAGTGCGGCTTCTTGCTCTGTCAGCACCAGAGCCCACTGTAGAGCCACACGGGTTCTGCCCGACGTTCCCACTTCAGGGAGTCTGGGCAGGTACAGCTGAAACACCCAGGGGGCAACCCCCACCCCCACTTCTCAAAAGTACATGCAGAGGCAGACAGAATGAAACACGGTCCCCAAACATCAGACGTACGGTTCAGCAACACGGCCCACCACAGAGCCACATGGGCTCTGCCCGACGCCCCCACTTCAGAGAGTCTGGGCAAGTCCAGCTGAAACAGCACCTGGGGGCAACCTCCACGCCCACTTCTCAAAAGTATATGCAGAGGCAGACAGGATAAAACACGGCCCCCGAGCCTCAGACATAAAGTTTGGCACGTGAAACAAGAACAAAAGTCGCATGGGAAAGTGAGCACAAAAATGAAAAAAATAACAGAATTACAGTGAAGATGGATGAGATGGGGAGGATAGCGAGGAAGTTGAAAAAGGGACTGAGGACCTGAAAAGGCATATAAGGGCTGGGCATTCCCGACAAGGTAACAAAAACACCTCTGGATGAGGTGGGACATCATCTTCATTATGGAAATAAAGGGGAAAAGCCTGAAAACATCAGTTTCCTACCACGAAGCAAAAATCAAACCGGCTTCAGGCTTCTCTCTAACACTGGATTCCAAAAGACGAGGGTGTGGCATCTGTGGGGTCTTGAGGAAGAGCTGGCAAAAACGTCCCAGAGCTGCCGTCTTCAGAAGCAGCTGAAACAGCTTCAGATCCAGCACACTCTTGTCTTGAAAAATCTATCAGAGTACACCCCCTTATCAAAGGGGTGCATGGCTGCAGGGGGTGTGGTGTAAGGCGATTTAGAAATCTTACTCCGTGCAGACCCTAAACTTGGGAGGCCGCTGGTCACACCCTGGGAGGACCTCAGTCAACGGGAAGCCTTGTGCCTCCTCTCTGCTCCATCTCTAATGCCAAGAAACATTTTATACATAAAATTACGTTATTTCCAATTTGTTAAATTGCATATATTAAGTCCATAAAGAGACCAAGAAAATGTATAAAAACATTGATGACTTCACGGTGGTATTGTAACTAATTTTTAAACAAAACATGTTGTCTAAATTTTCCAGACTGAAAAAATACTCTTTTTAGCAAGAAAGGTGCTTTTAAAGTCAACATCAACAATTATATATCCATCCTACGAACGTGGTCTTAAAATTAAAAGTGAACAGTGAAAACAGCAGAAGGAAGGGCATGAATATGTTGATAACGTTTATCTCTGAATGGGGGGTGCTGTTTTGCCTTCCATTTCCCTATGTTTGAAGTGTCACCTCTGTAATGTAATAATAGAGCAAACACAATAGTTGAGGAAACACTGCTGCCCACTAGGACATAAACCAAGTCTCCTCCAAAATGCTGCGACCCCAACCTCTGATTTTATCTTTTAAATCAGCTAGGTTTTCTCCCCTAAAAAGAAGCATATTGTATCATTACTCTTTAACGTTAGGTGACTTAACAGGCATACAGACTTCAACACCTTCTGGAAAGGTGATGTGTCAAGTTTAACTAAGATTTGTTTTGTTCTGAAAAGAGCAGGGGCACATTCTCAGGTGAGGGGACTCCAGGAAACACTGGCTGTGTCTGATGGGCCCTCACCTGGAGAAACAAGCGCTCGACGCCTCCACCCTCCACCCGGACTCAGCAGGAAAGGGGTGCAGAGCTGAAGACAGACTCGTCTATAAAAACCTCAAGGGCTGTTTCCAGAAGCTACTCACTGCCCGGTGCCGCCTCACCCTGCCCCCCTGTGCAGGTACCGGAACTGCTGTCCAGCCTTCCCCAGGCTCTCCACGCCTCCTTCCACCCCACGCCAACCTGCACCACCCAACTCCCCACCGTCACTTACTGACCACCCGCCTCAACTCCCGCATAGCCTGGAAACTACAAAGCTGCCTGGCAGCAAGAGGGGACGGGCAGCGACTGCACCAGCCAGGTGGCACCTGCTCCCACCAGACTGCAGGGTCACAGCGCCTGCCTCATGGAGCCGTTGTTATGCACAAGTACAGTGGGAAATCAATGCAGCTTTAGCTTTACTTTGGTGCTAAATTAACTTTATAACACTTGCTTATAACATAATTTAATTTTTACAGCAATTACTAAAATAACAACTCATAATGTATTCATTTACCATATTCAGAAAACAACTGAAAAACCAAACACACAGCAGAATTTTATAGGACTGTAGTAGTTTTTGTTAGGCGGTCAAATAATTTTAAGCTCAAAATTAAAGTAATTAAATCTGTGACTCTCAACTGGGGAAGGTGGGCACGCACAGAGAGGGGAAGGTAAAATCCTTTTTTTCTTCCAAACCTCACACAGACCCACTCAGCTGGTCATTTCCATTGCTGGAATTATGTCCTGCTCCTTAGGTTAAAAACAACTGCCTTCATGCCTATTAAAAATAATGTTTCTTCCTTTCCTGAGTGATTGTGAAATGAGCCATGGTGGCAAGGTAGGCACGAACAGAGGGAAACTGAGTCCATGTCCACATTTGATGGTGGGCGAGAACAGAAGGAAATTGGGTCCACATCCACATTTGATGGTGGGTGAGAACAGAAGGTAACTAGGTCCACATCTCTATTTGATGGTGGGCAAGAACAGAGGGAAACTGAATCCGTGTCCACATTTGATGGTGGGCAAGAACAGAGGGAAAGTGTGTCCAAGTCCACATTTGATGGTTAGCCAGAACAGGGGGAAGCTGGGTCCACGTCCACATTTGATGGTGGGAGAGAACGGGGGAAACTGGGTCCACATCCACATTTGCTGATGGGCGAGACCAGGGGGAAACTGAGTCCACCTCCACATTTGATGGTGGGAGAGAACAGGGGAAAACTCAGTCCACATCCACATTTGATGGTGGCTTTTAATGCACTGCAGCCTGTGTTCCCTTGACCTTCACGAATTTTCAGGTAGTAAGAAAGCAATTTTTCTTATTGGAAAGGAGAAAACTAAGTGGCTGCAAAATAATATAATTTCCTTAAAGCAAAACAACAGAGAACCAACTTTGACTTTTTCCACATTACCCAGTAATTCTAAGACTCAGGGTCTTGTCATGTTACAGCAAATGCTGTTCATTAGGGGGAAATCAGAAGTCAGAACAGTGTGTGCTATTCAAATTCTCAATGAATAATTAACTCAAATAATTAACTCAAAAAAAAGAAATTAATTTGTTTTTAGTTTAACCCCAAATTCCCAATCCTTTGCCAAATGATCCTCTATGTATCCTACATAAAGGACAGGGTCTTTCTGGCAGAAAACCATTAAAAGTTGTATTTGCAGTAAGAGAAGCATGCCTTCTTATTCTCAAACAGTGCATGGCCCCCACTTTCTTGGGCATTTTCCGCACCAGGACAGATGGGCTCTGCTCTCCTTCCTCCCCGACCAAAGCTGCCTCACAGCAGCCACACACAGAGCCGTAAACCCTCGCAAGACTGTGGGTGTCTCGGGGTGCCCCACGTCCCCAAAGACCAAGGGTCACAGATCCACATTGTCCAACAACACTTCAGACATGGCCTCGAGCCTGGGAACCCTGCTGGCCAGCCCAGGCCAGCCCCAGAATAGAGGTGTGAGGGGTGACATCTGCACTTCTTAAAAAAAAAAAAAAGGCAGATATTCAGTGCCACATTTAAAATGGTCATGGCGGCCAGGCACAGTGGCTCATGTGTGTAATGCCAGCACTTTGGGAGGCCAAGGTTGGCAGATCACTTGAGGTCAGGAGTTCAAGACCAGCCTGGCCAACACGGTGAGACCCCTGTCTCTACTAAAAATACAAAAATTAGCTGGGCATGGTGGCAGGCACCTGTAATCCCAGCTACTCGGGAGGCTGAGACACAAGATTCTCTTGAACCCTGGAAGCAGAGGTTACAGTGAGCTGAGATTATGCCACTGCAATCCAGCCTGGGTGACAGAGCAAGACTCCGTCTCAAAAAAATAAATAACTAAAAATAATAAATAATAACAAAAGAAAAAAAAAAACAACATATGCATTCCTAGTCCCTTGGAACTGCAGCAACAAAGCTGGTGATATATTTTGGGTGTTTCTAATCAGTGTTTTCCATGAGCTACACTGCAAGTCTCAACCTTGATCCTGCTACAGTAATTATCTATTACAAATTAAAACAAGAGCCATAACTCTGTCTCCTACTAAAATATTCTAATTGAGACATGTTAACAGAATACATCTCTTTGGGTGAGAAAGTATCCACCAGGGTGGGGAACAGACGGCCCACCAATTGTGCTGTGGCCCTGACCACCAAGGACTCACGAATCATCCACAGCCAGGCTGGCGACTCAAAAAGAACACTAAATTGCCCTTTGACATTAATTCTTAAACCTTGAGAAACCAAAGTTCTCTTTGTAACAGACTTGACAAAGGATGAAGTCAGAAGTGGTTCAGCAGAGACGCACCAACTCTCACCTGGGAGAGACACCCCTTGCTAATCACGTCTGGATTAACGGATGCGCTAAAAGCATCTCTTCCAACAGGGACACAGACTGCAAACAGGAATGCCGCGGACACCTTCCCCAGATTACCCAGTCCTGACCCATCCACCCCTTAGGCGGTCCCCAGCCAAGTCCAATAAGGAAATGAACCCACAGCAGATGCAGGTGCAGGCAGTGAGGGCAGCGGCGTCAGGGAATTCCGCTCCATAAACCTTGGCAGCACGCAGGGAGGTGCATCTCTCCTCATCAGGCACTAGTGTGGCTTTCATTCTTCACAGCTGCTCTCTGATCTCTCGCTAATCAGTGTTTTCCTGACAACAAAGTCAAAGTTTCCCTGAAGAGACTGCCAGATGAAAGAAACGGAGAAAAAACAGAAAAGCCAGCTGTACCCAGCCGGACAGGTGAAGTCATTTAAGTGCAGGATGATCTGGCCACTCCAAATATGCAGGGCTTTCCAATTTTGTTAAAATGAAACCCAGCCTTTGAAAAGGCCTGGACTTCCCACAGTGTGTGGTATTTATAGTGTGGAGGGCACTGTAGAGAAGTTATCAGAAAGTTCACAACAGCAAGATCCACGGAGGCTCTGCCATGTGCCAGGCACGAGACAACTGTTTACATAAAACACCTCATTTCATGCTACAGAGTCCACAGACTGCCCCACATTTCACCCTACAGAGTCCACAGACTGCTCCACATTTCACCCTACAGAGTCCACAGACTGCTCCACATTTCACCCTACAGAGTTCACAGACTGCTCCACATTTCACCCTACAGAGTCCACAGACTGCCCCACATTTCACCCTACAGAGTCCACAGACTGCTCCACATTTCACCCTACAGAGTTCACAGACTGCTCCACATTTCACCCTACAGAGTCCACAGACTGCTTCACAGAACACTACCAAAGGGGACCATGAAATGATCCCCAAGAAGTAATGAGCACCTTAAAAGTAAGAAAGCCAACCTCCTCCCCCTCTCTTATCTCCCCGTCCCCATTTCCACAGAACCAAGGAAATATGAAGGGCCAGTGATGCCCCACTGAACAACGCTCTCCTGGTGGTTACACTCTGTACATAGGGAGCACAACACTGCTCCGTGCTGCTCGAGGCTACTATTCTATACTACACTAGTACGATCTGTTTGTTCTATTCTATACTATTCCATTCTCTACGATAGACTACAACAGTTTCATTCTATACTATATAATACTGTACTATGTGTTCTATTCTAAACTATTTTCTTCTATACGGAAAGGAGTTAGCCAGCTTGCTTTAGGCGGACAGTAAGGAAAGGGTCTCAGAGAGCCTCCAGCCTCCAGTTTTGTGCAGATAGGGGGACTTGCACAGGGGGCTGGCCTGAACATGCTCACAGCAGACTAAGGGCCCCCATGCGCACGGGGGAATGAGGTGGAACCACCAGAAAATCGCTCCTTACACAGACAGGGAGCCCAGCCCCATCAGCTTCTATATAAAAGCTCTTGTAGTCAGCTGGGAAGGGGGCAACAAGCAACCTGCTCTCAGGACCCCTGTTTTCGCCGAGAGCTTTCCTTTTAGCTTAATAAGTTCCACTGCACTCACTCTTCGATGTCCACGTGCCTGTTTCTTCCTGGTCATGAGACAAGAACCTGGACTCAGCTGAGCTAAAGAGCAAAACTCCTGCATCAGTGCTACAGAGCACTATCCTCTCTGTTCTGTGCCATGAGACTCTACTATTCCACACCACACTACGTAATATTAATACTATGCTGTGTGTTCTAATCTAGACTGTATTATGCTATGCAATACTATGCCATTAGTTCAACTGTATACTCTGCAATACTATCCCACTTGTTCTATTCTAGACCATGCAATACTATTTGTCCTATTGAATACTATACTACATAATGTTACAATGTTTCTTCTGTTCTATGCTACCCTATTTAACATTATACTGTTTGTTCTATTGTGCGCTACTCTGTATAATTCTATTCTGTTTGTTCCATTCTATACAATAATCTTGCATCACTTTACCATCCTCCACGATACAAGAGTAGAGCTAGTTATACTTTCATAATCTCTTTCCCAAGCTCTTACCCCGTAAGAAATGTGATGTTTTACTATGCCTCACATAAATGCACATTTCATGATAATCAATGCCATTTCCTATGGTTATAGAATTCTGTCTCTATGATTCTATTGATACAGCTTCTTTGGGCTTTTCTGTAAGTCCTTTGCAGTGTCAGGTTTCCTAGTGAAAAGATGACTAAGGTCTCGATAAGATCCTATGAAACCAGCATCCACACACGCTCACCTGTGTGCACTCTGCTGGACTCCGTGTTGAAGGAGTGACAGGAAGACAGATGGCTGTCGGGGATGGAAGGCAACAAGGACAGAGTAGATTCCAGAACTGAGACAGAGTAGATTCCAGAACCAAGGCTCTGGCACAGCTGAGGGTCGATCCCAATTCTAGCCTCTCACAGAAAGGCAGAGGAGACTTAGCACAAAGAGCATGGAACTTTCCTTTAATAAAGCAAATGCTTACCATCTACTGTGAGGAACTCAAGGAGAAATGGCAGTAGGCACTACTAATAACTACTGCTGTGAAAAATGGAAGAGAGAGCGTACATTTTCACATGGGCCATGTGGAAAGTTGGCTGGACCTGCTGCTGGACCTGATACTGGACCTGACACCGGAGCTGCGGCTGGACCTGCCCCTGGATCTGACGCTGGACCTGCCCCTGGACCTGACACTGGACCTGATGCTGGACCTGACACTGGACCTGCCCCTGGACCTGCCACTCGGTCTGCTACTGGACTGCTAACAAATGCTGCAGATTTTTATGGAGAAAAAAGTACAATGCGTCTGAGAGCAGCTGTCCCAGCTCTGGATGAAGCCGGCAGAACAAGGAAACAGCAGAGACGCTGGTATCATTCAATGGGCAGAGTCAATGACCCTCCTCTAAGTCCAGCAAAGCTCAACCTGCATGTCTGCAACTAGAAATACCAATCATAAGCCAGACCTCCTGGCAAATATCATTGACCTGCTGTAATTCTGTGTGGTGTATTATGTCCCATGTACAGGAAGTCATTCACAGAGCCTTTAACAAGGAAGTATTAACATGACTTTTAATGCAATATAACAGCTTTGCACCCATTTAACATATATTTAACCCCAGTGGTATATGTAAATATATATTTTATAGAACATCAGGCATGTTTACCTAATGGCTCCAACCTTCACAATGTCTCTCTCCCTGAGAGGACAGCGGAGGATCCCATGCACTGTCTCCAGGAACATGCCCCTCCCAGAGAGGACTCACAAATCAAATGTGCACATGCATGCATGCACAGACACATATCACACACACATGCACATGCACACGCACACCTACACCTACATGCAATACATACATTCACACATGCACACACATTCACATAATCACATAATACCAACACATAACACATGCATGCACATACACACAACACTCAAACACACACGCACATACAACACTCAAACACATACGCATATACATACACTTTCATGCATATACATTCTGACACACACATACATAAGTAAATGCATAGACGTAACATGCACAAATATACATGTATAACTACACACACACGAGCACTCATGTATGCATATTTCCACATGTGTGCACAGTCATGCCTAAACATGTAACATATGCACACGCATACATGCAACACAGATACACATGCACACATATACACATGCATGCACGTGTACATTACACGCAAAGGCACACATATATGCACAACACATATACATGTAATAAACGCTTTCATACACATAAATGCAAACACACATACATATATACACCCCTCAAGGACCCCATTATTCAACTCTAAACAAAGTGGTTTATCCCCCAAATGTACCTTCTCGTAATTAATAAGCTCTACTGCACATTTCCTGATTTCAAATAATGAGGTCTCACACACGGCACACACACATTTATACTCAAATACATGTGAACATACAAATAGAAATAGGCACACGTGCACGAAGACCCTCTTCTGTAAAGGTTTTCTCAAACTGGAACTGAACGAATTCTGCTAATTATAGTCAGAGTCAGCAAAGGTATATATTTGACCTCGGAATGAATATACTCGTTCTTTTCGTTACCCCTGGCAACAGCAAGAATGTAAAACAGAGTTGTGTGATACGATGCCACTTATTCAATCCCACTTCCTGGGATCTGACTCACTTGTAAGAGCGTTTCTGTCTGAGTGATTTCCTTCTGACTAAAATCATGAGATAATTCCTTCCCTTCCTGCTTTCTCTTTCCCAGGCCTTTTCACTGCCCTTTCATCATCTCAGAAACTAAACCATAGTTGTCAAAATGGAAGGCAAAGAAACAGCCTTAGGAGAGAATCCCACAGTGGAATGGACCCGAGAGAGGAAAAAATATTCTTTTTGAAAATGTACAAAAGGAAAAGTCAAGAGGCCTGGGTTCCCTCTCATGATAGAAACATACATCAGCATAGCAGGTCACTCAGCACAGTTCAGCTCTGTGGATGAAACAGAGATTCTAGTCCTTGTCCCTGTTTCATGATGTTGCAGTGAAGGAAACAAAACAGACAAAGGGCACAGGCTGCAGAAAAGGATTTTAAAAGGATGACTTTTAAAATGTGTACCTGCTTTTCAAGGGCACAGTGAGGACACTTTCAAGTACATTAAAGCTGATTTATAAGAGATGGGTATAAAGACTCTACAAGGTCATTAGACTTTAGACTTACAAAGAAAACAAATCACATTCTCCTAGCATCACGAGTCAGGTGTTCCACAAATACTAAGAATAGCCACCGCAACGGGATCCACTATGAGGGGTCAAAACATAACCCATGAAGCGTGGCCAAGAGCTCCTATAACCTGATTTCTAGGAATCTAATTTTAAACATCCTCACAACTAGCACATCACAAAAACACAGAGCTCCAAAAGCCGTAACACAAGGGCTAAGAACACCTAGCCAAAAATATACGAGGCATTTCAGGCAAAAATACCAGAATTAGAAGAACACAAGTTTTCTAAGTTCTTCAAAAGCTGATGCTGGTTGAGACTCTTCTGCAGATTTCAACAAAAGACACGCTAGAATTAGCCATTGACAGTAACCCTGAGTCAACACGCACCGTGTTCGGAAAAGCACAAGGCCTGCTCTGGGCTTGAGACCCTGGGAACTTTCTCTGGACCGCACCGAGTGGATGACTTTGGGAACTCAAAATAACCAACAACCAGTCCATGAACAGAGAAAGAAGACTGCAGCCTCCCTGGGGACCTGGCTCCATGCCTGCCCCCTTTCTTCCGGATACCTTTGCCCTTCCCGGCTCCCTGCTTCACCTGGAGACGCTCTGGGTTCAGGCCCCTCTCCAGCTGCGTCTTGGTCCACGGCTGGCTGCCCATGTGAAGCACCAGGCCTTGAAGGACCATCTCCACCTGCTCCCTGCACTTCCCACCCACTTCCGCGAGACCCCCAGGCTCTGGCTGCTCTCAGGGATCAGGGCCGCCAGGCTCCCCTCGCAGGCTCCAACTGGAGTCCTGCCCCCTGGTTTTCAAAAACACTTGGGATTTTCTCCTGGAAACTCTCGGCTCTGGGCTTTAGTGAACTGCGCCATCCAGCTCTTCTCTGGACTGTAAGCAGGGCCTTTTCTGGGTCTTCCAACCCTTCCTCCATTTCCAAATGTGGGCTTTCCTTTGGCCTCTTCTCTCCAGACATGCACGCCTCACACTCTGGCTACTTGACCTGCACTTCTACGTAAGAGGCTACCAAATGCACCCTGCTCCACATTTTCCCCAAGCCTCCTCCTGTATTTCCAAACTCGCAGCTTGCACTGGTGTCTGTAAGTATCTCCGAGTCAGGTCCACACTTGCTTCTCTTGATTTCCAGCAAAGCGCAACGCCGACCTCGGGGTGCAGACTCGCAGCTTCTTCCGCCTTCCTGCACTCCCTCTTCCCCTCCTGACCCAGGCACCGAATCGCTCAGCTCACTGGCTGTCTTCTGTCCTCCTCTCGCCACGGCGAGTGCCCTGCATGAGCCTGCTCTGTCCCCCCGGCTCCACGGCGTGCCGCACATCAGAGGCGATTCTCTCCGAAACCCTCAGTGGCTCCCTAGTATCCGACAGGTAAGGACTTCCACATTCTGGTCCCAATCTAACTTTCTGGCCTCAGATATGCACATGCATATTTTATCTATGCAAAGAGAGTACAGGCCTCACACCTGCTCTCATTCCTGGGCTCCTAGCTCCTCCTGAAGGTGCTGTATGAGCTACCTATGCACTTTCCAAACACTAATTGAATATGCGCTTGGAGAACATTTACTTGATAATTTTGTGGCATTGCTGGATAATGTGGACAAAGTGAGAACTACGCAGGTGTGTGGATGCTGCCTTGCCCAGACCTCACTTACCCAGACACTCCCAGATGCTCAAGGTGACCAGCCCTATTGGCGCACAGGCAGGCGCAGGCTGCACCCCCACAACTGCGCCCCGCGAGCTGAACTATAATCATGAAGCAGCTGTTTGCTCCTAAATCTGTGTATGCCGGTGCCCTTGTTACACATTACTGAAACCAATAAAGTATGACTCCAAAGAGACAATAATTGTATGAAAACTAAGTTGGATGCCTTTCAAAGACTTAATATGGGGGAAATTTTTTTTCATTTTAATCTTTTCTAAATTGCTATCACATTAGGTATGGGCAAAAAATATACACGATGTTTGAGGAAATAATTTTTGAAGGTTTCAAATGTAACATATCTTGTTTCTCTTGTGTTGCCTATTCTCTTCTAGAAGAATCAAAACTGTGGCAGGTCTGCGATGGCTGTGGTTGAGGAAAGAGGCCACACCCACAGCCAGTAGAACCACGCTCAGCAGCAGCCTAGCCCCGCGTGGAAGAGGCGTGAACACTCTCGGGAGAGGTGGATGTGCACTAACCGTTCCCAGCTCTGATCTCTTTGATTAACTGAATATGGTGATTGGTTTTATCTGAACGTCAGACAAAAGGGTGTCTACGCCCAGGAAAGACTCTAAACACTCTGGACCCTGCTGGGGCAGATGGTGACCGTGACCCAGTGATGCCACTCTCCAGTGGGCAGCCAGCCCAGTATCCTAATCGTAAAGGACATTCATAGCAACACTATGAAAAAGCAACACTACTGTTCCGACGGAAAAGTGAAATTTAAAACATTAAATATACAGGCTCTAACTAAGAGGCAGACGGACCAGGCGCCGTGGCTCACGCCTGTAATCCCAACCCCTTGGAAGGCCGAGGTGCGTGGATCACTTGAGGTCAGGAGTTCGAGACCAACCTGGCCAACATGGTGAAACCCCATCTCTACTAAAAATGCAAAAATTACCTGGATATGGTGGCAGGCACCTGTAATCACAGCTACTTAGGAGACTGAGGCAGGAGAATCGCTTGAACCCGGGAGGTGGAGGTTGCAGTGAGCCGAGATCGTGCCACCGCACTCCAGCCTGGGCAACACCTTCTCAAAAAAGGTAAAATAAAATAAAATAAAATAAAAGGCAGACACACAAAAGGAGATTTCCTCTGATCTTAAACACAGAAGTATTTGTTTCACAGCCTGAATAATTGAAGATCTGCATGGAAATCACCTAGGGCCCCGCCCTCCCTCAAAACAGACTGGGATAGAGGGAAGAAGGGCAGGAGGTGGGCCCCTTGTCCACCAGAGGCTCCTCCCGCCCCATCCCCTTCCGCAGGAGGGCGGCCTGCCCAGTGCAGGCTCCGTTCTCCCCAGGTAAGACCCCGGCGTCTCTACAGGAACACCCATCTCCCTTCCCTGCAAGAGGGCGGCCTGCCCAGTGCAGGCTCCGTTATCCCCAGGTAAGACCCCGGCGTCTCTACAGGAACACCCATCTCCCTTCCCTGCAATCCACTTCAGCTGCTCACGGCCAGTCAAGGGGAGCGCTCTTCAGAGAGGAGCAAACGGCTTCAAGGAGAGCCTGAACTCCCACATCCCAGGTGTGGCTTGCCAGGGAGCACAGAGGAAGGCTGCAGGTCCCGAGAAGGAAGAGGCGCAGGAGGACGACGAGAGAGAAGAGAGACAAGAGAGAAGAGAGACAAGAGAGGCAGACCGCCCAGCGGCCTCCTGGGGAGGGGCAGAGGCAAACATGCTGCTGCTTCTAGGCTGCTCGGGAGGATACAAGCTCGGAAGGGGTTGCAAGGCAGGACTCGCTGAGGAGCAGTCATGTGGATGCCCCGCTTCTCACACGGCACACACTGACAACATGCAACTCACATGCAACACAACACGCATGTACAATGCGCTTATACAACACTGACAACACACAATGCACACAAACACACACAACCTATACAACACATACCCAATACATGCAACTCACAACACAATATGCATTTATAACACTCAGGCAACACATAACCAATACATGCAACTCGCAACACAACATGTACGTACAACGCACTCATACACACATACAACACACGTAATTCACATACAACACAACACGCACGTACAATGCACTCATACAGCACACACAACACACAACTCACATACAACATACACATGCAACACACTCATACAACACACAACACACGCAACTCACAACACAACATGCAGACACAACACTCACACAACATACACACAATACATGCAACTCACAACATACACATACAACACACTCACACAGCTCACATACAACACATGCAACTCACGTTCAACACAACATGCACCTACAACACACACAACACACGCAACTCAACGAAACATTCACATACTCACAGCACAACATACATATACAATACACTCATACAACACATACAAGAAATACAACTCACGCACAACACAACATGCACATACAGCACATACAACAAACACAATACATGCAACTCAACACAAATATATGTACATTGCACTCACAACACACAACACTTATACAACACACAACACATGCAACTCACAAACACACGTACAACACACTCATACAACACACAACACCCACACAACATACACACAATGCATGCAACTCATATACAACATACTCATACACACATACAACACACAACACTCACACAACACACAACACTCATACAACATACAAAACATACAACTCACCAATACACGTACAACACACTCATACAACACACAACACTCAAATATACAATAAATGCAACTCAACACAATATCCACATACAACACACATACAACCCATGCAACTCACATACAACACAACACACCCATACAACACATTCATACAACACACACTGTACAGATTCTAAGTATGAAATAGAAAACAGCACACGTACGGTTTCTAAAGTATGATGAAAGCTTTTTTCAAGAAGGTCGTCCAACATCCAAACTGGTACCATGTCCTCATTTTCAGCTGCTGTTCAGATTCAAGCATTTTTATCATCTGCTCTATGAATTATAATAATACAGCATAAACCCAGTTTTCATTTTACACCCACTTTGGTGTGGGTTGCTCCAAAACAGGGGCCAGGAGCCTCAGAGTCGTCCCTCGGAACAAAACACAACCCACACTCAGAGGCCAGGAAGGGAACTCGGGGGACGACACACACTGTCTCATCTGCAGAGCTCTGCTTCAAATACTTTACACGCAACCAGGGCTGGAACGGGGTTGGTGAGGGCACAGACATGGCAAACTGAGAAGAAACTGGCAGGTGAAGAAAGATCGGCCAAAATCCAAGGAAAAATGCTGAACATTTTCCATAAATAATTCACACAACAGATGATACTTGGGCTACTGAAAGTTTATTGAGAGGGGTCTTGCTCCAAAGAAAAAGTTCTCTCTCAAGGTTATCGAAGATTCACAGCAGACATCTGCCCCCAACACACCATCTGCCGAAGGCCTATGAGTCAAAAAGAAGGTAAGACAGAAGTAAGGGTGCAGGGGTAGGACAGCGGGAGGGGACCGAGAACTCGGAACCAAGTGAAGTGATGGGCGGACACTGAATGCCTGACTCCAGGGTTATCACCTCAGAAAACAAGTCTGTTGAAGTCCGTAGTAACAGTGTTAGTGCTTTCACTGAACCTGCACTCAACACTGGAGAACCTCCCTGTGTTATGAAGACGATCTGAAAAATAACATTAATGCACAATGTAGAGTGACGATTCAGCCACAGAAAATAAAACTGATATAATCCACTACAAATCACACTGTGTCTTTCTTGAAGGCTGGTTTATGATGCAGAAAAGAGGCAGCTTGAGATCTAAATACATGCATGTGTACATGCCTACGTAAGTATCATCTCAGTATGTGGATTCAAAATTCTGATGCAAACAAGAATAATCACAAAACAAGGTAGGGTGTCAACAAGTGAGAATTGAGATGGAAGTCCTGGAATGTTCCAGAGACGATATGAGGGAGGTCTGCACATCACATAAACATCTTACCCATTTTAAACGTGACCATTCCTGCCAACATCGGCCTGGATTAAGATGATTTCATTTACATAAGGAACAGAAAATATAATACTTGTTCTAATGAGATTGTCTAATCATTAGATTATTTTCACAATTGTAAGTAATCACTAAATAACTTCCTCTCAAGGGTCTAAAAATAAAAATAAGATAACAAAAGAAAGTCACAGTCCTGACAGTTTTATCATACAAATCACAGCTGTGAAAATAAAGCATGTTTTTGAGACTATGCCCTCCTCAGATATCCATGGAATTTTGAACCAGTAATGGCTGGTAATTAATTGTTATACCAGGTGGAAAAGTATATCATTTGGGATATATGAAGTAAACATGTATGAGAAATGACCACACACACCTGAAACCAGGTTTCATTTCACAACTGCTTCCTACTTTAGATTTGCTTAATTTACTTCATGAGGTGCCTCCAGGAGAGAAAGCAGAGCTGGGATCTGCCCGGAGGCTGCTTCAGGAAGAGCTGGGTGGGCACCAAGCCCCTCAGACCGAGGGCTGAGCTGCGTGGCTATGACCCCATTACTGCGGCTCCCCAGGCGTGTGTCCCTGTGTGTCACGCAAACCTCTGCCACACAGGTGACACACGACACACGCCTGACACAGGCTCAGCACACAGGGAGCGATCAGTAAGTGGTGACTAGAGAGAAGCGACGACCTTCAGCGTGGACGGAGAAATCAGGCCACAGACTCACAGAGGAAATGCCACAGATCCACAGACGGAGAAAATACCACAGACGCATGGACGGAGGAAACAGACCACAGACGCACGGAGCGAAGAAAAGCACCACAGAAGCACGGAGGGAGGAAAAGCGCCACAGACGCACACATGGAGAAAACGCCACAGACGCCAGAGACGCACGGACGGAGGAAACAAGGCAGAGACGCGCACACACCAGTGTGGAACATGGGACAGGAACCTCGCGGCCATGCACCGTCCACTCCCACTAGGGACTTCCCACCCCAGAGCACTCAGGATGGCTGTGGAGCTCCTGCCACCCACCCCAGAGGTGAAGCTGGGGAGCCAGAGATGAGCAGGTTCACGTCCATCAAATGTGGCTGCAATCCCTGTAATAACTGGAGGTCACCATTAAACAGAAGGGCACTTCACTTGGAATAAAAGGACTCTGCATAAAAGAACTAAAGATTGACCGGAGACCGCTTAGAAACCATCACAATCATTCTTGCTAGTGACAGTGAAGCTTCAAGAGTGGTCATTTTTCCTGTAGAAACGCCACAGAGGTGATTCCTGGAACTCAGTTAGACTATTTCTTTCCCAGAAACCACACAACCAAGAATTTAATAATGCCATCTCTTGAGCAGAAAGGTTAAGATTTCTGATGAAACGAAACCCTGTCCAGCCTCCTGATTCTAGAAGATGCTATACAGAAAAGCTAACTCAAAGGGGTTGCATTTCTTTTGTCGTCCATGACACACACACAACATATTATAAATATACAAAAAATGTAGGAATTGTACAGTAAGTACCCCTGTATCTACCCCCTGGATCACAGATTAGATTTTAAATGTAAAGTTCTAAAGGTTCCCAGCTAAGGAAATGTGCAGTGGAAGCCTCTACCTGGTTAGAACCAAGGGGAATGGAATGAGCTTTCCCCTGCCTTGATGCTCAGCTAGGAGGGGATGCCACAGCTCGGCCACCAGACCCCAGAGCACCCAGGATGGCTGTGGAGTTCCTGCCACCCACCACAGAGGTGAGGCTGGATCCCCAATCGTGGTGTGAAGAGTGAGCCAGCCGGGCACGGTGTCTCAAGCCTGTAATTCCAGCACTTTGGGAGGCCAAGACCGGTGGATCATGAGGGCAAGAGATCGAGATCATCCTGGCTAACACGGTGAAACTCCGTCTCTACTAAAAAAAAATACAAAAAACTAGCCGGGCGACCTGGCAGGCGCCTGTAGTCCCAGCTACTCGGGAGGCTGATGCAGGAGAATGGCATAAACCCGGGAGGCGGAGCTTGCAGTGAGCTGAGATCTGGCCACAGCACTCCAGCCTGGGCGACAGAGCGAGACTCCATCTCAAAAAACAAAACAAACAAAAAAGAGTGAGCCAGCCTTTAGAGGCCATGTGGTCTATACTTGAATAGAAAATGTTCCAGGAAACCAAAGATTCCAATGCCTGCGATGAATTCCTAACCATTTGAAACCCAGGCTCCTCATCTATATAAAGAGAACAATGCTCTCTCCTGGGAATGCATTTCAGAAGGACGAAAAAGGATCCACATGAGAGCAGCTGAAAACTACAAGGCACCCTGCAATTATAAGATTTTTTCTATATCTTTGTTTCAAGGAATGTCAGCATTCTAAATAGAAAATGAGACATGAAAGGAAAGTTTTAAGATATTCAGGCCATCACTGGATGATTCCAGGAACCCATTACAGATCATTGCTGTTCCTAATAACAGGAAAGAAATTCTAAAATTCCAACTGGCACGGTGAGTCCCTCACTTGCATGAAATCAAAATAATAATCCATCACTATCTTCAAAAGGACAAAAGAAAAAATCTACTTCCTCTTCATATTAATTTGTGTACAAATAACTTAAGTGAGAAAATCTTAACGTCTGGACTGTGATATCAATAGCAAAATAACCCCAAGCTTCCCAATTAAAAGATATAGACGGGCTGAGTGGATTTAAAAGAAGAAAAACCAACTATATGCTGCCTACAAAAAACTCACTTCAGCCATAAAGACACACATAGACTAAATGTGAAAGGATGGAAAAACATGTTCCACATTAATGGAACTCAAAAGTGAGCAAGAGTAGCTCTATTTATTTCAGACCAATCACAAGTTAAGTGAAAAACTGTAAAAAGGAGACAAAAAGGTAATTATGTAATAAAGAGATCAACACAGCAAGAGGATATAACAATTACGAGTATATGTGCACCCAACAACAAAGCACCCAGATATATAAAGCAAATATTAGCAGATTTAAATAGAGAGAGGGGTCGGGGGCGGTGCCTCATGCCTGTAATCCCAGCACTTTGGGGGGTGGAGGCAGGTGGATCACCTGAGGTCAGGAGTTCAAGACCAGCCTGGCCAACATGGTGAAACCCTGTCTCTACTAATACAAAAAATTAGCCCAGCATGGTGGCACATGCCTGTAATCCCAGCTACTTGGGAGGCTGAGGCAGGAGAATCACTTGAACTCGGGAAGTGGCGGTTGCAATGAGTTGAGATTGCACCTCTGCACTCCAGCCTAGGCAAGTAGAGCAAAACTCCGTCACTCCGTCTCAAACATATATATATATATATATATATAGAGAGAGAGAGAGAGAGACCAACACAACAATAGTAGGTGTTTCAAAACCCCACTGTCAGCACTGGAGATCATCTAGACAGAAAAAAACAACAAAATATCAAGTTGAAAGTACAGTGTAGACCAAATGGACCTAACAGACATTTACAGAACATTTCATCCAACAGATACAAAATGCACATTCTTCTCCTCAGCATATGGAACATTCTCTAGAATCAACCACATGCTAAGCTACAAAAGAAGTATCAATACATTTTTTTTAAATTGAAATAACATCTAGGATATTCTCAGACTGTAACAGAATAAAGCTATAAATCAACAACAAGGAACAGACACTTCTCAAAAGAAGACATTTATGCAGCCAATAGACACATGAAAAAATGCTCATCATCACTCGCCATCAGAGAAATGCAAATCAAAACCACAATGAGATACCATCTCACACCAGTTAGAATGGCGATCATTAAAAAGTCAGGAAACAACAGGTGCTGGAGAGGATGTGGAGAAATAGGAACACTTTTACACTGTTGGTGGGACTGTAAACTAGTTCAACCATTGTAGAAGACAGTGTGGCCATTTCTCAGGGATCTAGAACTAGAAATACCATTTGACCCAGCAATACCATTAGTGGGTTTATACCCAAAGGATTATAAATCATGCTGCTGTAAAGACACATGCACATGTATGTTTATTGCAGCACTATTCACAATAGCAAAGACTTGGAACCAACCCAAATGTCCATCAATGACAGACTGGATTAAGAAAATGTGGCACATATACACCATGGAATACTATGTAGCCATAAAAAAGGATGAGTTCATGTCCTTTGTAGGGACATGGATGCAGCTGGAAACCATCATTCTCAGCAAACTATCACAAGGACAGAAAATCAAACACCACATGTTCTCACTCATAGGTGGGAAATGAACAGTGAGATCACTTGGGCACAGGAAGGGGAACATCACACATCTGGGTCTCTTGTGGGGTGAGGGGAGTGGGGAAGGATAGCATTATGCGTAGTGTAATGTAATGTAAATGACGAGTTAATGGGTGCAGCACACCAACTTGGCACATGTATACATATGTAACAAACCTGCACATTGTGCACATGTACCCTAGAACATAAAGTTTAATAGACAAACAAACAAACAAACAAATCAACAAGGAGAACTTTCAAAACTGTATAAATACATAGAAATTAAACAATATGCCCTTGAATAGCCAATGGGTCAATGAAGAAATTAAGAAGGAAATTTAAAAATTTCTTGAAATAATTGAAAACAGAAACACAACATATCAAAGCCTATGGTATACAGCAAAAGCAATATTAAGAGGAAAGTTTATAACAATAAATTCCTACCTTTAAAAAACGGATTTAAAATAAACAACCTAACAATGAACTGCAATGAGCTAGAAGAGCAAGAACAAATCAAATCCAGAAGTGGTAGAAGAAAAGAAATAACAAAGGTCAAAGAGAAAGTAAATAATATTGAAACTAACAAATATAAAAGATGAAGAAAAAAGTGTTGGTTTTTTGAAAAGATAAATAAAATAGACAAACCATTAGCTACACTAAGAAAAAAAAAGAAATCCCAAATGAATAAAATTAGAAACAAAAAAGGAGAATTACATTTGATACCACAGAAATACAAGGGATCATTAGAGACTATTTTTAACAACTGTTATGTCAACAGATTGGAAAACCTAGAGGAAATGGATAAATTCCTGGACATGTACAACCTACCAAGATGGAACCAAGAAGAAACGGAAATCCTAAACAGAACAATGAGTAACATGTATGACTATGTGATAATAAAATGTCTCCCAACAAAGAAAACCCCAGAACTAGGTGGTTTCACAGCTGAATTCTACAAATTTTTATTTCAATTCTTCTCAAACTATTCCAAAAATATTGAAGAGGAGGGAATTCTGCCAAGTTCATTCTTCAAGCCCAGCATCACCCTGATATCAAAATAAGACAAGGACACAATAAAAAGAGCAAACTATAGGTCAATACTCCTGATGAACACAGATACAAAAATCCTCAACAAAATACTAACAAACTGAATCCAACAGTAAATCAAAAAGATTATACACCATGATCAAGTGGGATTTATCCCAGGATGCAAGGATTGCTCAACAAACACAGATCAATAAACACGCTACATCACATCCACAGAATTAAGGACAAAAACCATATCATTTCGACAGATACAGAAAAAGCACTTGATAAAACTCAACGCTGCTTCATGATAAAAAGTCTCAACAAACTAGGCAATGAAGGAAACATACCTCAACACAATAAAGGCCATATGTGACAAACCCACAGCTAACATAATGGTGAATGGGGAAACACACGATGCTGACAGTGCGGGCCCAGCACGGTCCCACAGCCACCAGGAGGAGGCTCCTGAGTGGGCAGGCGCCGAGGTGCAGCCCAGAAAACGCCTGGGACCCTGGCACAGACTCCTCAGGAAGGAAACAGAGAAAGGTCCACAGAGACCCAAGCAGCACAGAAGAAGGTCACCCACAAGTTAAAAATAGATGTTTGTGCTTTATCGTCCCAGCGTGCTAAACATCCAGCTCGCTCACACGCACGGCCTGATGTGAGCCCGGCCTCCTTCAGCACTGGGCTAAGCGAGAGACGTACCTGCCCCTCTCCCGACAATAGCAGGCTCAGCAGCTATTCTTCAATGTACTTGACACCCCTCCGTGAGGATTAAGCTACACTCTGTCGACACTGGGTAAGTTTAATCCCGACACAGCTAACCGTGTCGATCTGCAGTGAACAAATAACTTACTTTGGATGATTCTGTCACGGACAAAGACCCTGAATCTCCCAGCAAAGCTTAGTGACACGACTTACCTTTCTGTTTTCATTTCAGGTACACTGGCCCATACGGTTTAATTTACCTGCTGATAATGCCTTGGAAAGACCACCAGGGGGCCCCACACCATTTTCAGCTTTATAGGGATGTGAATTTCCCTTTGATGACAAAGGTGATGGGGAAATAAAACAAGGATCTAAAACAGATGCCTGTGTGTTTCCTGGGAGTGATAAGGTCAGGAACTGCCGCTCTGTGTCAGGTGAGGGAGTAACAGAGAGAATGGCACCAACTCCTGAGACAGGACTTGATGCATGGTGCAGCCACCGCCTGTGGCCATGGAAATTCCAGGGAATGCAGGCCCCAGTTGCATGGTACAGCCGCCATCTGCGACCACAGAAATACCAGGGAATGCAGACCCTCAGTCACATGGTACAGTTACCATCCGCGGCCACAGAAATTCCAGGGAACGCAGACCCTCAGTCACATGGTACAGCCACCATCTATGGCCATGGAAATGTCAAGGAATGCAGACCCTAGTAGCATGGTGCAGCCACAGCCTGCAGCCACAGAAATTCCGGGGAACAGAGACCCCAGTTGCATGGTACAGCCACCAACTATGGCCATGGAAATTCCAGGGAACACAGACTCTCATTCACATGGTACAGCCACCACCTATGGCCATGAAAATTCCAGGGAACATAGACACCAGTTGCATGGTGCAGACACCACCTGCAGCCACAGAAATTCTGCGGAATGCAGGCCCCAGTCTCTAAAGTGCTATTTGTTTTATGAACTTCACTGCAGTGAATGTGGAAGAGTTTCTCTCGGTGCAGAGCTCAGTATCCAGAAGGGAAGTCGGCCCTAGGAATGCCTTCCTCCTCTTCAGAGCTCAGGGCCCAGGGCTGACGCCCTTGGGAGGGGTACTTGTTCAGCAGCCGTGCCTGTGGAGGGTTCCCCAACACTCACTGTGCACCTCCTAGGAGCGGAGGCTACAACAGGGAGCCAGAGATCAAGCTCTGCTCAGACAACAGTGAGCTGATGGTCCTCCACTCTAAGTTCCAACCGCATGGAGTGTGTATTCCATGAATGCTTGTTAAATGAATGATTCATATAAAGTCATCTGTGCTGACCTTTGCTGGTCTGCTGACTGTGGGCTTCAGAGCATAGACCTCATCCCTGGAGCAGCCAGTTCTTCCCAGAGTGATGGCTGCTGGAGGACAAAGCCCAGGGCTTCTGTCCTGCAGCAACGCGCTCAGGACCCTGTGCTGGGCACGCTGGGGGCCTCTCCAGCAGGAGATCCCCAGTCCTGACCTTGCAATACCAGTGAACCCCAGGGGAGGCCCAAGTGCTCAAAATCAAGTAAATGTCCATTGTGATTTAACATATCAATTTTAGAAGAAAGGACAGGTTGCCGCCTCCCTCCTAAAACTAGGGACCATAAATCGATCCACGGCCGTAACTGAGGCTCTGCCTTAAATCCTGCTAAACCTACCAGCCAAACACTCAAATTTACATTAGAGTTAAAGGAAAAAAAAAAAAACTAAACCAAACACGTGTAAGAAATGGTCAAGTAACCTGTGATACATCAACCCAAAGATTAAACATTAAAACAATGAAGTAGCAAGATATTAAAAGAATATAAACTCTATGTACATCATGGCCCAAGGTTCTAAAATTACACAGAGACAAAGACTGGAATGGAAGGGGGTTAGGTTTACAGGTACATTTTTTATTTTTTATTTTTTAATTTTAAATATTACTTCTCTAATGTATGATTTGACTAACCAGATAGTTCAGCAAAAAAAAAAAAAAAAAAAAAAAAATTCAATTATGCCTATAGATAAATATGTAAAGAATTCTTCTCTCTGATGCCAGTGGAATTAGTTTGGGTCTGGCCTACAGTCTTTAATCTTTTAATTAAGACACAAAAACCATCTGTCAAGCTATGAGAAAAAAAAGAAAAGATTTAAAACCAGGAGCCCAGAAGAAAAGGACCCGCTGTGTATCACAGCGTCTCTCCACGCCTCTCCACCCGGGACAGTGCTCCCTCTTTCCCCATTTTCATACCTACAGCACAAAGCACTTAGTAAAGAACTATCTCAATTCATGAGTCGCACAGCACAAAGGTCCGATGTCGCTGCCAAACATACCCTGCAGCCCCCAAACGAAGCGGCAACCCCCAGTGAAGGAAGAATGAGAGGCTGCTGGTTGTAATTTTAAATCTTGCAACTCAATGTCTTTGCACTTCCCTGCTTTGTTGGTTTCAAGGGTTTATTAAAATTAACCCCCCTACTGGATATTGAAGAAAGAAAGCAGGACAGTTGTGCAGGCTCTGAAGAGGCAGAGCCCTCGTTCCGCGGCCACCGCTGTCTTTCTACCCACAGCAGAGGGGCTGACCAATTAGTCTCCCTTAGAGGGTGCTGTTTATGATCATCGCGAACAAATGGGTACAGTTGCTTCTTTTGAGATGTAGCAAGTTCTGGGCCCTCAGCAGAAAAAAACAAAAAACAAAAAAAAACAGGGCACTGGCACAATAGTCATAACCTCTGCGTGACACACACACAGAAGGAAAATTAAAGCCCTGGAGGCAGGGGCGTTCGGAAAGGGAAGGTGGAAGCAGGAAGGACGCCCACAGAATAGAGTGGTCAGAAACCGACCAGGTCACCAAAGGGCGCCTTAGATGGTCCAGAGGACAAAATGCCCCTCTTTCCAGGGTAAACACCCATTTGCCAAACTAAGCCAGTGACGGCAAGCAGGAGTTTGCTTTTTTTTTAAGGCGTCGAGTAACGATGAGAAGAGCAAGAAATGAGCTTAATAATGGGACTGGCAGGGCCCTGGGCTGGTGACTCAGCTGATGTGCAAAACATCAAAACCCAGGTTCCTCAATGCGCTCCCTCTGCAATTCAGGACAGCACTACAACTCACCCCATCAATCACTGCTTAAAAAAGCAGTTGTAACGAAGAGATGACCCATTTGAAAGCAGCTGGAGGAGGAAGACAGAGAGTGACTAGCAGAATCCAACCGCTCGTAGCCTGGGAACCATAACAAGAATATGAAACTAGCGGGTCCAGTGTGAGGCAGAACAGAGACGCTGTCACCGCTCTCAGGAGGCTGAGCGGGAAGCCCATGGCTCAGGCCCCACAACGCCCTAATGGTGCCTGGAGCAGCCCACAGGCCTGTGTCCTTCGTGTGGGTTCACCTTCCTAGTTTCCTGGGTAAATTCAATGTACAGCATTTATTCGCCAAGAAAAGAACATTCAAATCAAACTACTGTCATAACTCTGAAGGACTCTTAACACTCCAGTCCACACGTTCAAAAGCCCACAAATATCAGTGCTGCCACTGTGCAGGTAACAATGTTTTGGATGCATCATGCACGTAAGCAGTAACGATGTTTTCATGTTTTCCGTAGCCATCTCATTCAGGATAATTAAATATCTCTGACGACTTGACACTTAGTTATGTGTCACTTTCAGATAGATTTAACAAGGCTACCTGGCCAAGAAGGCCTCATCCTCCTGATCCCGGGCACCGGCGCCCCTACGTGCACCCAGGGCTTGGGGAGCGCAGTCTCCACCACCTCCTGCTTTTCAATGTTAAATGCCCTCCCGGCGCGCCCGCTTCGTGGGCCCAGGCTCGGGCCCCTCCTGGAGAGCCGCTTCCACATTGCAGGGCAGGGGAAGCCCAGAGCCCGCGCCGCGGCGCCGCTGACGTCCCGGAGTCCCCGCTTCCTGGTCCTTGGCGTCCGCGGAGGCTGGCTGGGAGGGCCTGGGACCCATTTTAGTTTTCAGTTTTGTCACGAGCCGGAAGGCGACAGCACATGCGAGCGCAAGAAACCCTTTTTGTAAATCCAGCGGAAACGCGAGGGGCTGCCGGACCGCCTCGGAGACGCCAGGCGGGAACCCAGAGCACCCCCTCCGCGTCCTGCATTGCAGCAGCCGGGACCCCGCCCACGCCGCGCGGGGCACGAGGCGACAGAAGGCGTGCAGGGACCCCGCCTTTTCTTCCTCGACATGCTGGGTGGTGGCGTGGGGCGGAGTTGGGGGCCGGGGGTCCACTTAGGAAGTGATCGCGCTGTACCCTCGCTTCGGAGGGGAAGCCCGGCCCCGTCCTACAGCTCAGAGGCAGAACGACCCCCGAGGGCGCTCCAGGCGACCCCCTCTGCCAGGCTCAATTTAAAACATAAACCGGAGGGAATGGAAAGCTCACTATCTTCGGGATGGAGGTTCCTACCGCCAAGTCCCTTCCTCCTCCGCCCCACCCAGCAAGGACCCCGGGGCTGCCTTGACGACTCACGCTGCCCCGCAGGTACCCCTGCACTGCCGCTCCCGGGCACCGGCTTCGACCCCGTTCTCCCGATCGCTTCCCCGCTCTTCTCCCCGGTTCTTCCCATCGCTTCCCCATCTTTCCCCGGGTCCTCCCATCGCTCCCCCCCTCTTCTGCCCTGTCCCCCCATCCCCTTCGCCCCGTTCTCCCTCCCTCCCTCCGTCCCTCCCTCGCCGCCTGGAGGAGGTCGCGCACCTTGAGCATCCCCGCCGCTAGTCAGCACGTCGATGGCCTTGCCGGCCCCGGAGAGGTGCTCCAGGAACTTCCGCAAGGAGCCCTTGGGGGCCCGGGAGTCGTCCGCGTCTTTGGCGAGGAGGCCGAGGGGAGTCGCTACTCCTGGTGTGCAGCAGGCAATGGGGACCCTGCCCGCGCGCGCCCGACTCGGAACCGCTGCCCCGCCCGCGCCCCCGCCCGGCACCAGCGCCAAAGGGCGGAGACGGGCGGGGCCAGAGCGCACGGGAGGGGCTGCGGGGGCGGGGGCGCGGCTAGGGGCAGGAGCAGGGAAAGGGGCAGGGGCTGGCGGCGGGGGGCGGGTATGGGCAGGAGCACCTACGCGGGGGTCGTCCTAGGTGGGGGCCGCGCTAGCGGTGGGGGAGGTCGCAGAGGCGGGGGTACCGCCACAGGTGGGCGGGGTCCCTGCGGGTGGGGTCGCGTTACTGGTGCGCGAGCCTCGCGGGTGGGTTGGAGGACTCTGCTTGGGGGCTTTAGAGATGCCCGGAGCGCCACGGGTGGGGGCAGGGGCAGCGTCCGGGGGAGGGGAGTCCGCAGTGGGGCGAGGTCACATCGTTTGCGGGGCGCTCCAGAACGGGGCAGAATGGAACACGGGGAGCATCTCTCGGGAGGGCAAGGGAGACTTTCAGTGGGCGTGAACGCCGGGGCGGGTGGAAACCCCGCACTTGCGGGGTGCTCCGATGGCCGGGCGGGGTGGAATTGGGGCGCGGAGACCCCACCCGGACGCGGAGGCTCGCGGCAGGCCCGGCTGCTCCTGCTGTTGTCGGCGCCGAGCCCGAGCGCACGCACAACTTCTTGTTAACCGCAGGATTCCTCCTGGGGCTGCGCTGGGAGCACCGGGGCGCGGCTCCCTCGACCCCCGCCCCCAAGTTTTCTCTGCAGCCTGAGGTCGGGCAGGACGCGCGGAGAGTGAATCCTTCAGGTCGTGGGAAAAGCTGAGCGCGGCGGGCTTGGCTATGACGAAACTGCGGTTTCCCGGGCCCACGGGGGCTGTGGCGCTCCTGGGCCACCAGCCCGACCCTATGGGAGAAGCAGCCTTGGGGTGGAGGAGGGTGTCTGGGCGCGACCCTCAGAGACGCCTGGGCGCGTGAAAATCAGAGTGGGGCAAGAGGAGACGCAACAGGACTGGCCTGGCGGGGAGGCGGGACGACCCTTCCTCCCCACGGACACGCGCGCTGCTGTACGCTGTGCCGACCTGGGCTGACTTCACTGGCCAACTCCACGTGCTGAAATACGCACATGCAATGCGCTGTGCGGTTGTGCATCCACAGCTTAACAGCCTGGTGCCAGTTACCCTGCGATGGGAGAGGGGACAGCCACGACAAAAGCAAGGGCTCATGGGGCCCCGGTTCCTTCGGTGCCACCCCCACGAAGTAGGGCTCCCAAACGGCCCCACTCGACGGCTTACCGGAAGATGGTCTTGTGCAGTGGGTGTTTGTTGAACAGATAAGAGACAACAAAAGAGACTAAGAAGAGGTTTGTTCTATGAACCGGGGAAAGTGAAGCAATCGCAAAGGAGAGTCTCGCCAAAGGGCAATCCTGGGGAAAAGATGGAGAGGCATGGATTTTTCTTGGATGTGTGCCTCATCCTGGGGCTGATCCCGCTGAGCATCAAATATTCATTGCAAAAGAGGAAAAAAAAATATGCTGCGGACAATGCTGGATGGTCTGATCTCTCCCTTGGCCAGAATTAACGGGGAAATTCCTAACCCCTCGTGGTCCTCAGAATCACCTGTCCTACGCACATCCCCACTAAACCACTGAAGTCCAGTTTCTGGGAGAGCAGCCAGGGAATGTGTATTTTTAAACAAGCCACCTAGGTTACTCTGATGAATGCAAAGTCGGAGAGCGCTGCTCTCATGCACTGAGCCTGAGCATTTTTCTATTAATAAAAAAGGAGAGGAAAATCCTGGGTGTCTTAAGGTGGCAGTTGAGTGGCCTTTGCCTTCTGGCGGGCAGAAGAGCAGACCGAGGCTCTCAGCACCTGCACCCACCGCTGGGCTCAGGATCCGTGCTGGAGAATAGAAGGGCTAATTTAATTATTCATGCCTTTTTAGAGCATATTACATGTGGAGAAGGTGGGGCACACTGAATTTTATTTTAGCCAAATACCCCTTATCTCCTTATACAATTGATATTTTTATATTGAACATTAGGGGCTTGGTCATTTGTCATCAAATTGTCTATAATACAGAAAACGATAGACACAACCTAACAGTTCAAACACAATGAGTTAAATAAATGATGGTAAAAATAGACGCTGTAATAATGTCTATTTGCTGTTACCGCTACGAAGATAAGTGTCTACTGACACGGAAATATGTTCAGGACATACAAATAAGTGAAAAGGCAGGCCTAGACACAGTGCGAGCCTGTGTGTGCGTGTGTGTGAGTGTATGTGTGTGTGTCTGCATATATATGTAAATGTTTCTGAACATTTTATTTCCTTTCTTTTGCTTAGTATAGGTAATGCCATTTTTTCTCTCCGATGAACAGGTATTGCTTAGGGAATAGAAATAGTTAATTAAAAACAATAAAATTTAGAGTGTCAAGACCCCCAAGGCTACAGATTATGTTCAAAAGTTTGTCTGTATATAAGGGCTGAGGTCAGGGTGGTCACTGACGGTCCTCACACATCTGTTCTCATGAGTTTGGCCCATTGCTCAGTCAGGGAATTACCATATATTAATATATACCTGTAGCTAAATGGAAAAGAATAGCTATGGCTCTTTTTTTTTTTTTTTTTTTTTTTTCTTTTTTTTTTTTTTTGGCAAGTCATGTATTTTAATGGTGCTACAACTAGAGGGTTTTTTTTTGTTTTTTTTTTTTTGTTTTTTTTTTAATCTTTGGCCTTATCAATTAATCTTCTTTTTTTTTTTTTTTTTTTTGAGAGGGAGTCTCCCTCTGTCGCCCAGGCTGGGATGCAGTGGCCGGATCTCAGCTCACTGCAAGCTCTGCCTCCCGGGTTTACGCCATTCTCCTGCCTCAGCCTCCCGAGTAGCTGGGACTACAGGCACCCGCCACCTCGCCCGGCTAGTTACTTTTTGTATTTTTTAGTTGAGATGGGGTTTCACCTTGTTAGCCAGGATGGTCTCGATCTCCTGACCTTGTGATCCGCCCGTCTCGGCCTCCCAAAGTGCTGGGATTACAGGCTTGACCCACCGCGCCCGGCCAGCAATTAATCTTCTAGTTCAACAGGAAGATATTGTCATGCGTGTCCCTGTGAAGAGACCACCAAAGAGACTTTCTGTGAGCAACATGGCTGTTTATTTCACCTGGGCACAGGTGGGCTGAGTCCGAAAAGACAGTCAGCAAAGGGAGATAAGGGTGGGACCGTTTTATAGGATTTGGGTAAGTAAAACAAAATTACAGTCAAAGGGGGGTTGTTCTCTGGCGGGCAGGAGTGGGGGTCACAAGGTGCTCAGTGGGGGAGCTTTTTGAGCCAGGATGAGCCACGAAAAGGAATTTCGCAAGATAATATCATCGCTTAAGGCAAGGACCGGCCATTTTCACTTCTTTTGTGGTGGAATGTCATCGGTTAAGGCGCGATATTGCATTTGCACTTCTTCTGTGATTTTTCAGTTTGTTCAGGCCATCTGGGCGTATACATGCAAGTCACAGGGGATGCAATAGCTTGGCTTGGGCGCAGAGGCCTGACAGATATTACATGCCGTGCTGACCGTACAGCTTCCCCCCAGTAGGACCTGAGGTGTGTGTTTGTTCTTTATTGTCCCTTGACAGGTTAGTCCAAACTGTGGCCCACACCAGCACACAGTTATACCACAGGAGTGTTTACTCCTTGGGCCAGGAGTTCAGGCTTCACTGGGCCGTCTGCCCCAGGCGCTCTCCGCGGCTGCAGCAGGTGTCTGCCCAGGGCTGCCGTGTCTTCTGAAAGCTCAGGCTCATCAGGGGAGGAGCTGCTTCCACGCTCGCTTCTGTGTTGCTGGCAGGATTCTATTGCTTGCAGGCTGTTGGACTGAAGGCCCCAGTCTCTCCGTGGCATCAGCTTCAGACCGCCCTCTGCCCTGTGCAGGTGACTGGCTATGCCAGAACTAGCACCTATGAAGACCCAGGGGGAGAGTACCAGTGGATGGAACCTGCAGCCCCTCCCAATCCAATCTCAGGAGAGATCGCCATCTCTTTTGCCTGCTTCTATTCATTAGAAGTGAGCCGCTGAGTCCAGCTCTCTTCGAGGGTCTGGTTGTGAACACCAGGGGCAGGGGCCAAGGTGAGCCACTTGGGAGGGGAGGTGCTGCCTGGGACCTGCCTAGGACAAGGTGAAGGAGAACATGCATAGGGACAGATGCCCTTCCCACTTCCCCTCTGTGGTGAGCGCAGGAGCTGCAGATGTGCCCTAAAGGAATTGTGGCATCCCAGGAGGGAAGCAGCTCCCAGCCATGAGGGCACCATGACCCAGTGCCCCAGCAGGTCGGGCTACACGTTCCAGGGCTCCCTGAGCTGCAGCCTCTTCCCCTTCCCTGCCGTCTCTGCCTGTGCATGGAGTGGGCATCTCAAATCTGCAGGGGCCACACTGAGCTCAGGCCTCTGCACCCCCACACAACCCGCCACCGCTCAGTCTTCCTCACCTCAGCTCCTGGTGACTCCATCCTCCCAGGGGCTCAGGCTGAAGCCTTGCAGTGCTCCTCCGCCCCGGCATCTAAGTCCCTCAGGAAAGTCCCTCTTGGCTCTTCATTGCATCTGGAGTCACTGGGACCAAGTCACTGCCTCTGATCTGGACCGGAACAGGCTCCCTCCCCATCCCATGCTCTGCCCCCACATCCACCCCACCTCCATGCCTCGGGTGTGCTCAACTTCAAAGTCAGGGTGCACCTATCAGGAGGTAATTCAGGCATCTTCTCTGCTGACTTGCAGTCACAGGCCCCACACATAGTACACTGGCCTGTCCTCTGGTCCCTTCAGATCCTGGTGCTGCCCAGAGGCCCATGCGGGCACCCGACAACCTCAGGCCCAGCCTGCTCTTTCCTCAGCTCAGGCCCTCCTCTTCCTACCCACTCTGCCCACCTTCCTCAGGTCTGTCCTGCAAGGTCTCCTGCATGGTGAGGCCTCCCCAGATCACCCTCTTAGAAATTTTTGGCTCCATGCACACTCCTGTTCCCTCCCTGCTTCTCTTAAAACATCCTCATCATTGTCACACATGGGGCATTTCACCTATCTACTGGGCTTCTCCAGAGGTCCCCCTGCTGGACTCTGAATGCCGTGGATTCAGAGATCTTTGACTATTCCCTGCTGCAGGCCCAGGGAAACAGCAGAGCCCACGACAGTCAACCTGTCATGGGTGCTGCTGAGTGAATGAATGAAGGAGTGAGTGAAGAAGTAAATGAGTGAGTAAATGAGTGAATGGATGAGTGAGTGAGTCAGTCAGTGAATGAGTGAGTGAGTGGATGAGGGAAGAAGTAAATGAGTGAGTGAGTGGGTAAATGAGCGAATGAGTGAACGTGACTGAGTGAGTGAATTGCTGGGTGAGTGAATGAGTGAGTGAGTGAACGGGTGAGTGAATAAGTGAGTAAGTGAATGAATGAGCGACTTAGTGAATGAGTGGGTGAATAAGTGAGTGAGTGAGTGAGTGAATGAGTGAATGAGTGAGTGACCGAGGGAATAAACGAGTGATGAGTGAGTGAGTCAATGAATGAATGAGTAATGAATGACTTAGTGAATGGGTGAGTGGGTGAATGAGTGAGAGAACAAATGAGTGGGTGAGTGAGTGAATGGGTGAGGGAAAGAGTGAGTGAATGAGTCAATGAGTGAACAAGTGAATGAGTGAGTGAAGAAGTGAGTGAGTGAATGAATGAATGAGTGAGTGAATGAGTCAATAAATGAGTGAGTGTGTGAGTAAAGGGTGAGTGAGTGAGTGAGTGAATGAGTGAAGAGGTGAATGAATGAGTGAATGATTGAGTGAGTGAATGATTGAGTGAATGAATGAGGAAATGAGTGAGTGAGTGAATGGGTGAGTGAGTGAAAGAGTGAGTTAGTGAATGGCTGAGTGAGTGAATGAGGGAATGAATGAGTGAGTGAATGGGTGAGTGAATGAGTGAATGAATGGCTTAGTGAATGAGTGAATGAGTGAGTGATTGAGTGAGTGAATGGGTGAGTGAATGAGTGAGTGTGTGAGTGACTTGGTTAGTGAATGAGTGAGTGAATGAGTAAATGAATGAGTGAGTGAGTAAAAGGGTGAGTGAATGAGTAAACGACTGAGTGAATGAGTGAGTGAGCGAGTGAATGAGTAAACGACTGAGTGAATGAGTGAGTGAGCGAGTGAAGGAGTGAATGAGTAAGTGAGTGAATGAGTTAGCGAGTGAATGAATAAGTGAGTGAATGAGTGAGTGGGTCGCTCAGAGGAGATGAGGACTGGAGCTGCCCTCTGACTCTTACAGTAGACAGGAGTTGAGGGAGGAGTCTGAAGGGCGGGATGTGCCCACTCGGTACATATACCCTGCTCCACACATCCCCAAGAAACCCAATCTCACCAGAGTGGTCTCTTGAGAATTATTAGTAACAACCTTTTTTCCCAATATTTCACATGTGCAGGATGATTTCTTTCTTTCCTTTAAAATGCCAATCGTTTTTTGGACTTGGAATTCTCCACTGCTGGTCCACGCCACTGTATTCTCCCATAGGGGCATCCTCCGAGTTGGAGAAAGAGTCATTCCCAGGAATGGATAAAAGCCAGAAGGGCATCATCAGGTGGGGCACCTTCTCCTATCATCCTCCCCTTCCTGCCTGGGTTACCCTCAGTGACTTGGTTTGGAGGTCTACAAAATGCGGACGCATCAAATTTGGATAAAAGCCTAAGCAGTTTAAGAGGTTGCAGTGCTAGCAGGAAGGTCTTTGGCTCTCAGCACCCTCCTCCCCTCCAGTCTCTGCTGGACCCAGGACTCTGACTCCACCTTCGGCCTTGGGGGTTTCCTTCCTTCCTTCCCAGCCACTGAGCCGCCTTGGACTAATCTGCAACCTCAGAGACACAGCCTTCCTCCTTTCCTCCTGCCTCTTCCTCCCTTCTCACTTTCCTTCTGCATCTTTCAGGACTTTGGAAAGTCCAAGAATAAGCAAAACCGTAGGCCAGAAAACGCTGCCTTCAGCCCATTCCCCTCCCACCAGCTTCCCTTCAGATTCCTTGATCTTTCAAAATTATTTTGCTTTGTATCTAGATGCTAAACTTTATATAGAAAACAGGTGGGGTTGGTTCCTTGACCGGGTACAGTGGCTCACACCAACAATCCCAGCGCTTTAGAGGCCAAGGCGGAAGGATTGCTTGAGGTCATATGTTTGAGACTAGCCTGGGCAACACAGGGAGACCTCGTCTCTACAAAATTAAAAAAAAAGAAAAATTAGCCTGGAGTGATGGCACTTCTGTAGTCCCAGCTACTTGGGAGGCTGAGGTAGGAGGATCACTTGAACTCAGGAGTTTGAGATTACAGTGAGATATGATTATATCACTGCACTCCAGTTTGAGCAAGAGAGTGAGACACTATCTCCTAAAAAAAATAAAAATAAAAAGTGCTGGATTCCATATCCAAGCCGACAGCCAACTGCGACATGCGGATCTTTTATTTTTATAATCCGCCTCTCTTGTCTAAGTGCCAAATGGAACTCACATCGTGTGTAACTACTTCCACCTTTGTCCGGCTTCTCTTTCCTTACGTATTAAGAATCAGGTTGCATAGAGTTCTGAAAAAATAAAATAATAAATCAGCTGTGTGCCGTGGTTCAGGTCTATAATCTCAGTGCTTTAGAAGGCTGACACAAGGATTGCTTGAGACCAGGAGTTCGAGACCGGCTTTGGACACATAACGAGATCCTGTCTCTACAAAAAATAAAAAAATAATAATACAACATTAACAGGACATGGTGGCACACCTGTAGTCCCAGCTATTCGGGTGGTGGAGGCCTGAGGATTGGCTTGAGTCTGGGAGGTTGAGACTACAGTGAGCCGTGATCATACGACTACACTTTGGCCTGGGTGACACAGTGAGACTCTATTTCTAAATAAATAAATAAATAAATAAATAATAAACAAAATAAAACCAGGTAGAAGCTTCCCAACACTTTGATGCAGAAACAGGTTGCCCTGAACCAATTAAAATTAATACCTGAAAACTAGAAATGAAAGAAAGAAGTTGCATTATTTCTGTAAAGTATGAGGCCATTACAAGTTTTACTTTCTCTAGGACATTTTCTCAGTGTTGTTAACGGAAGTCCACTTCACAGAATGACTTCATCTCCTGAGCACCTTGGAGAACGATGATTAAAGAGACTTCCTGGCACTCCCGATACTTTTAGTGTCACATGGAAACAGCAAGAGCCGTATGTGTGAAAAGGATGGTATAAAAGCGGAAGACACTGGTTTGTTCTTTCACGAACATCATCAGAACATTTCCCTAATGACTAGCATTACATCAGAAAATGGGGGGAGAGAGGGATGGTTCTTTATTGGCAAATAAGTTACATGAATTTCCCAGTTAGAAAAACAATCATGATTTAAGCCATGTCAGATGAGGTCAGATATGTCCTATGCTTCAGTTATGCAATGCTACCTCTGAATATTGATTGACAGGTATCTTCCAGAGACCTGTGACCTGTCACTGTGTACAAGCTTGAATTCATAACTACCAGTCCTTGAAGCTCCCTTGCTGCCCGAGCTGAACTGAAGTGGCGCCCGACTGAGGCATTCAAGGGAAAATTCACTGAAATATTTGAAACCACCGCCATGAACAAGAATGCTCTTCCTGTGTGCCAGGATGTACACCCACAGTGTTATCTTGTTAGTTGTATATGCCAGCATCCTGCAGGAGCTTTTATGTTTTTTGGGTGTCAACATTGAGATTCTAATGTAAGCTGCAGACCTCTTCCTCTGCCTGCAAGCACGCCCACCCACAACCACGTGTTGCCTGGTTTAGAGAACTCCTGAGCCTGAGGCTGCGGCCCCCTGCAGGAGGAGGAGTGAAGCCCAGACCAGGGACAGGGTCAGAGCTGCGGTCACTCATCCAGGGGTGGACAGCTTTGCATTCTTGGGTGAAGGGGTGGCCTGCCCCTCCACACCTGTGGGTGTTTCTCATTAGGTGGAACGAGAGACTTGAGAAAAGAAATAAGACACAGAGACAAAGTATAGAGAAAGAAAAGCGGGGGCCCAGGGGACGGGCGCTCAGCTTACAGAGGACCCACGCTGGCACCGGTCTCTGAGTTCCCTTAGTATTTATTGATAATTATCTTTACCATCTTAAAGATAAGGGAGTGGCAGGACAATAGGATCATTGTAGGGAGGAAATCGGCAGTAAGACATACGAACAAAAATCTCTGTGACATGAATAAGTCTAAAGGAAAATGCTGTGCCTTGAGATGCATATGCAAACATCTCCATAAACCTTTTAGCATTATTGTTTCAGTCTATCACATGGAGAGAAACCTTGGACAATACCTAGCTTTCCTAGGCAGAGGTCCCTGCGACCTTTGGCCATGTACGTGTCCCTGGGTAGTTGAAATTAAGAGAATGGTGATGACTTTTAACCAGCAAGCTGCCTTCAGGCACTTCTTTAACAAAGACACATCCTGCACAGCCCAAAATCCATTAAACCTTGAGTCACCGCAGCACATGTCTCTTGCAAGGACAAGGTTGGGGGTAGGGTCACAGATTAACAGTGTCTCAAATACAGAACAAAATGAAGTCTCTTATGTCTACTTCTTTCTATATAGACACAGTAACAGGCTGATCTCTCTTTCTTTTCCCCACACTTGGGAGGGCCCAGATACCTTCTTCTCTTGGAAGACCAAGCCCAGAGCCTTGGTGGTGTTTGAACCCAAATAGACTTTGTGGTCTAGGGAATGAGAGCCCCACTCACCAGGGAAGAAATTGGGGATCTTGGTCCTGAGTTTGTGGGGCAGACTTTTGCCATTTTCCTCCCCCTTTCCCTGCCATGCCCTATTTGAAAAGAAGTCACTTCCATTTCAGTAAGCCAAGATTGCGCCACTGCACTCCAACCTGGGCAACAGAGTGAGACTCTGTCTCAAGAAAAAAAAAAAAATCAAACAACAACAACAACAAAAAAAACCAAAAAAACAGATCACTTCAAAGCCTCCCTGTTCAAACAGTTGATACTTCAACAACAGCATTTAAACCGTGTGGGTCACTTACTTACACATGGATTTTCTTTCACTTCTGTCACCCCTTAGACAGCAAGACCAACCCCTCCTCCTCTCCTCCCACCTCCTCCTCCTCAGCCTACTCAATGCAAGAATGAGGAGAAGAACCTCTATGATGAGGCACTTTATGAATAGTAAACACATTTTCCTTATGATGGCTTTATTTCCTCTAGCTTACTTTATTGTAAGAATACACTATACAATACATATAACACACAAAATGTGCGCTAACCGACTCTCTACGTGATCACTGAGGCTTCCACACAAGAATAGGCTATTAGTAAATTCCTTTTGGCGTAGTCAAAAGCTATTTTCCGAATTTCAACTGTATGGTGGGTTGGTACCCCTAAGCTCTGTATTGTTCACGGGTCAATTGTATTGCTTAAGAGGTGGTCATTGGAACACTCCTTAGGGGCTATTATTATTTTTTTTTTTGAGACGGCGTCTCGCTCTGTCGCCCAGGCTGGACTACAGTGGCCGGATCTCAGCTCACTGCAAGCTCCGCCTCCCGGGTTTACGCCAATCTCCTGCCTCAGCCTCCTGAGAAACTGGGACTACAGGTGCTCGGTACCTTGCCCGGCTAGTTTTTTGCATTTTTTTTAGTAGAGACGGGGTTTTACCGTGTTAGCCAGGATGGTCTCGATCTGCTGACCTCGTGATCCGCCCTTCTAGGCCTCCCAAAGTGCTGGGATTACAGACTTGAGCCACCGCGCACGGCCCAAGGGGCTATTTTTTTGTTTAAAAAAGTTTTTGCCACAATGGGCCACTCATTTAAGGCCCTAGGATTCCTCACTTCTGAGCTCCTGCTGCCATAGACCAAGTGCTGGTCATTTCTGTTGCTCAACATACTTGTCACTTCCATCCATCACAGGACCCACTCTGACCTTCCAGGAGCTGCTCCTTCCACTGCCTGTGATCCTGAGGGTCAGCACGTCCAGTCAGGCCAAGTAGCAAGATCAGTCCTCTCCTCTGCCCCAGTTCATGGATGGGCACAGGGTGCGGGTGGTGGGGGTAGTCCACACAGTTCCTGCTAATACCACTGGATCATCAGGTGGGGAGAGTCAGCTTGCATAGTGAAACCAAAGAGAGCTGCGAGATGGAGAGTGAGAGTGAGAAACCAAGAGAATGAGACACACACACATGCAGAGAGAGAGAGAGAGAGACAGAAAGAAAAAAAAAAGAAAGAAAGAAAGGAAGGAAGGAAGGAAGGCAGGAAGGAAGGTAGGAAGGCAGGCAGGAAGGAAGGAAGGAAGGAAGGAAGAAAGAAAGAAAGAAAGAAAGAAAGAAAGAAAGAAAGAAAGAAAGAAAGAAAGAAAGAAAGAGAAAGAAAGAAAGGAAAAATAAAGAAAGAGAGTGAGAGAGACAGAGAGAGAGACAGAAAAAGTCAGAGAAGCAGGGACACAGAGAGACATAGAAAGATGGAGAAAGAGATGAGGGGATGAGAGAGACAGAGACACACACAGGGTCTTAAAAAGAGACAGAGAGAGACAGAGCAACCAGGAGAGAGGCACAGAGAGGGAGAAACAGAGACAGACAAAGTGAGAGGCATAGAGAGATGGAAAGAGAGATGGGGAGAGAGATGGAAAGAGAAATGGGGAGAGGGACAGAAAGAGGGAAGCAAAAGCACAACATTCCTTGAATTCCTTCTCCCTGAAGTCACCATTCTATTTCTGTACTTCCAGTTGCCACCAAGAATCTGTCTAAGTCACCTGTCCTCCTTCCTTCCCCATCTTCCTCACGCACTCTTACTAAAGCCTCCTGAAATCTGCCTTCCCAATGACAACTCCTTGAAATGTCACCACTGACTTCCAAACAACCAGCAAATAAAAAAGGTTTTTTAAAGCAATTACTTCCACCAGTTTCTCAGTTTAACTAATGTTATGGTGCTGTTTCTGAATACCTCTCTCAAAAATCTTTCTCTTTGTTTTTTATTTCTTTGCATGAATTCACATGAAAATAGAGCACAACATATTATAGTGAATATAGACTACAAATGATGTTTTGTGCATGCCTTATTATTAGTGATAAACACTGTATAAATAATTTATGTTTGCCATTTCTTTCTTACTATGGTTTGAAAGTGTCCCCCAAATTTCAAGTGTTGGAAACTGAATCCCCCATGCAGTAGTGCTGAGGGGAGGGATCTTTAAGGGGTGATCAGGTCATGAGGGTTTCGCCCTCATGTGTGGACTAATGTTGTTATTGGGGGAGTGGGTTCCTTATCACAAGAGTTGGTCTGTTACAAAAATGAGTTTGACCCCTCTTACTCCTTCATGTTCTCTTGTCCTTCCACCTTCCTGTGGGATGACACAGCACAAAGGTCCTTGCCAGATGCCCACCACCCCTTCACCTTGTACTTCCCACTTCCAGGACTGTGAGAAGTGAATCTCTGTTTTTGTAAATTACCCAGTCTCAGGCACTCTGCTAAGAGAAGCAGAAAACAGGCTAAGACAAAATGTTTTAGGATTCTCTTCCCTCACAGTTACAGTGAGAAGTTTATAGCTTTGTTTTGCTTTGTGGAAGATAAAATGCTAAATAATAGGCATCATTTTGAAGGTTTCTCCTTGCATCCAAATATTTGATTCATTTTAAAATTTCTATGACACTGAGTTGTTGACCCTTGCTTCTGATGCCTCAGAGATGTCTGGAAGAAAACCACGGAGGAAACCTTGAGTGCCATGTAATCCGTCTTATCTAAGTGCCCTCTGGACTTCGAGAAGGCTCTTTCTGTGAAGCAGAGAGCTAACAATGTAGCCCAGCTCAAGACACTTTCCTGGAAAAGTTTTCAGAACACAGCCATTCCTGGGGAGCATCACAGCTTTTAGACTTCACAACAGGCACCAGAGAACAGTCAGAAGACCATCGAATATTTTGCCTGAATTCCTTCCAGCATTTTGTTCCAGGAACCTTGAAACTCCCTCCCCCTGCACTTGGGTCTTAGGTTTCTCTTTCCCAACCCAAACAGACTAGTGTTTAAACAATCCCCAAGACGATGATGTCTCAGCGTTACACATAATTGAATTGTAAATCTTCTCAATTCACAAAGAAAAAGTATGGAAATCATTCAGAAGCCCTTGAGTTTTTAGCAAGAAGAATCTACAGTGAGGGAGAGACTCTTTTTATCCTGCGAATTTCCGACGTGCTTCTTCCACACACGATCCTTGCTTGTGTCTCTCTCCAAGCCTGTCTGTGAATAACCCACTCATCCTTCCAAGTTCAACTAAAACGCCATGTGACAGAAACAGTTGGTTCAACATCCATTTCTTCCTCCTCTTCTGCCCAAAGCTCTGCACTAAATGCTTCAATTCCCAGCTGTCTTTGTACACCCATGTGGCCATGTTGGTGCATTCTGGCCCATGTGATATAAGTAGAATTGTTGAGCAGGACATCCAAAAGGACTTAAAAGAAGCCAAACTACTGAGTACGACGTTGTTTTATTTTTTCTTTTTCCTGCTGCTTTGAATGCAGCTGTGATTGCAGGAACAAAGCTGATCTCTTGGGCCATGAGGTGACCTAGAAGATACAACCACCTTCAGTCAAAGTGCCTGAAGGAATGATAGGAGAAACTGGGCTCTCTGATAAGATCACAGATCCAGTGCACAGGGGAGGACTGCCTGCCTTCAGATTCCTTTCATGTGAAAAGACAGACCTTTCTATGTGTGAGCCTCTGTTAGCTTGAATCTTCTGTTTTATGCAGCCAAACTTAAGCCTAACTGCCACATACTGTCTACTTCTATTTTAGGATGCTCTCTCTAATCTCTTAGGTAATTGTGTCCCCCTAGAAACCTATGGAGAGCTGAAGGGGTTTTAGGATCATGGAATTCACCCTCCTCCTTTGGTAAAAGAGGACAAAGGCCAGAGAGCCGTGCGATGGCTGAGGCATGCGATTGTAAACCAAAAGGTACCTGAGACCGATCTCAATCCATTTAAAAGTTAATTCTGTCAAGGTTAAGGACATGCTTGGAAGAAAAAAACACGGAATCACAGAAACAGTCTGTGGTCTGTGCCTTCCTCCCAAGATGATTTTGAGGGCTTCAGTAGTTAAAGGGGAAGGGTGGGCTGGAGGAAAAGGGTGGGCTGGAGGAAAAGGGTGGGCTGGAGGGAAGGGTGGGCTGGATGAAAAGGGTGGGCTAGGCCGGGCGCGGTGGCTCAAGCCTGTAATCCCAGCACTTTGGGAGGCCGAGACGGGCGGATCACGAGGTCAGGAGATCGAGACCATCCTGGCTAACACAGTGAAACCCCGTCTCTACTAAAAAAAAATACAATAAACTAGCCAGGCGAGGTGGCGGGCGCCTGTAGTCCCAGCTACTCGGGAGGCTGAGGCAGGAGAATGGCGTAAACCCGGGAGGCGGAGCTTGCAGTGAGCCGAGATCCGGCCACTGCGCTCCAGCCTGGGCGACAGAGCAAGACTCTGTCTCAAAAAAAAAAAAAAAAAGAAAAAAAAAGAAAAGGGTGGGCTAGAGGGAAGGGTGGGCTAGAGGGAAGGGTGGGCTGGAGGGGAAGGGTGGGCTGGAGGAAAAGGGTGGGCTGGAGGGGAAAGAGGGAGCCTGTGGTCGTCCTCAGGTTGCAAGAGAAAGAGAGCAGGTGGGGAATGGTCAGTTATGTCTTCATCTCACAGGCGGTAAATCAGTCCTTTACATAAGATAAGGTGAACATAGACCAGCTTCCTGTGGAGATGCGTAACCCTTTATCTATAGCTATCCGCTTAGGAACAAAAGGAAAGGCAGTTTCTTGCATGATTCAGCTTCCAGCTTAATGCTTTTTTCTTTTTGGCTGTGAATTGGGGTCCTGAGGCTTCATTTTTCCCTGCACACTATATTGTATGTGAAAATTCTTGTCCAGGACCTAAAGTTGTTTACTTACTCTAGCTACATCCCTTAGCTCAATTTCCATTTGGAGTGGCTTCTGGAAGGCTGGAATTGAAATCCACCAGTGCCCATTTCAAGGTGTTCCCAACATCGCCTGGAAAAAAGGAGCCCAGATACGCTTCCCTGTGGATGCAGGTCAGTCATCATAATGCACAGAAAGAGCATTGACCTCAGCCTGGAGCCATTGTCCTGAAAGGGGATTCTTCCCAGCTCAGGCCTGAGACTGATCCCTGAGAAGCGGCCGCTCCATCCCTGAACCCTTCCTGCTTGTGTCTCCTCACTTCCTAGTGATCACGGCATTCAGGTTCAGAATGCCACAAGCCCATCCCACCGGAAGCTGCCGAGGTGCCTCCTACCACACAGGACACCCGGCACGGCAGCAGCATCAAGGGACGAGCAGGGAAGAGGCTGCAGTGATTTTGGGGAACAGCCTGAAAATCACCAGGAGCCTTGTGGCAGGTGGTCCCACCTCCTCCCCAATATTGGTTCCCAGAGAAAAGGGCAATATGAGCAGCTCATGTCATCATTATTAGCAGAGTCTTTTTATTCTTTTCTTAAATTTTGCCATTAAATTGAGCTCTATAATCGGCCCATTTTCTTTTCTTTTCTTTTCTTTTCTTTTTCTTTTTTTTTTTTTAAGACAGAGTCTTGTTCTGTTGCCCAGGCTGGAGTGCAATGAGACAATCTCAGCTCATGGCAAGCTCTGACTCCTGGGTTCACGCCATTATCCTGCCTCAGCCTCCTGAGTAGCTGGAACTACAGGCGTCCACCACCATGCCTGGCTAATTTTTTGTATTTTTAGTAGAGACGGGGTTTCACCGTGTTAGCCAGGATGGTCTCGATCTCCTGACCCCGTGATCCTCCCCCCTCGGCCTCCCAAAGTGCTGGGATTACAGGCGTGAGCCACTCCACCACGCCTATAGGCCCATTTTCTGCTTTTAATGCCACCAATACATGAAATTCCAGAGCTGCTTCTGTAAAAAAAGTTTCATTTTCATTATTTTATTATTCATTACATTAATTCTATTCTTTTATTCTCTTTGTTTTTTTTAGAAGAACTTCAGCGAGAGAGGGGCTATCCCTGCTGCCTTGTGGCTGCAGAAGGAGAGAGAAGGAGCCTCTCCAAAAAAGGGTTTCATGAAAGCCCTGAGGCGAGATACTCACTTCAGAGGGTTCAGGACAAGGACACTCACTTTGTTCTGTGCGGTGTGGAGACACGGGTGAGCGTTCCTCAGTGGCACCAACTGGTTCCCTCTCGTCCTCAGCTGCCAGTGCCCTGGGGCATGTCATTTGGACAGAACACTTTTCCATGTCCTGCCATCCATTCCACGGAGGCCGGAGAAAAGGGTCTGGAGGCAGGAACATAAGGCTGATTCACCCTGACTTCGGAGAACCAAATCAAATGGAAACTCTTGAGCTATGACAGGAAATATCCTCTCCATTTACACAGGACATACACCGAGTACATGTCATTGTAATTGTACTTCCTCCTCTTCATTTACATAGGGTGCACACCAAGTAACCAATGGAAACCTCTAGAGGGGATTCCAACCCCACAGACTTCAGTAACGGGCTCCCTGTGCTCAGGCGCTCCCACCCTGTGGAGTGTGCTTTCCTTTTCCGTCAATCTCTGCTTTGCTGCTTCATTCTTTCCTTGCTCCATTTTTGCGTTGTGTCCAAGTCTTTGTTCAAGGCAGCAAGAACCTGGACACCTTCAACCAGTAACATTATCTTAATATCTTGTTTGAAAACTGAATTCTGTTTTTCATCTGTTCACCTAGTTTTCAGAAAATGACAGTGAAATACAACTTGGAACTTACCACAGCTTAATACGAGGGTCATTATGAGCTATACAACAGGTTTGATGTTTAAAAGTTTGCAACATTTTTGTTGCTCTTTCATTTACAAACTACAGTAAATATTTTATTTTTTATGTTTAATTATGAAATATATGACACGTAAGAGTCTATAAAATTTGGGTGGGCACGGTGGCTCATGCCTGTAAGGCAGCACTTTCGGAGGCTGAGGCAGGTGGATCATTTGAGGTCAAGTGTTCAAGACCAGCCTGGCCAACACGGTGAAACCCGTCTCTACTAAAAAAATACAAAAAGTTGGCTGAGCATCATGGCAGGCACCTGTGATCTCAGCTACTCGGGAGGCTGAGGTGGGAGAGTTGTTTGAACCCAGGAGAGAGGAGTTGCAGTGAGCTGAGATCATGCCATTACACTCTAGCCTGGGCTACATGAGCAAAACTCTGCCTCAAAAACCAACCAACAAACAAAACTGAATGCATAATACCAAAGATTAATAATTGCACTGATGTCATCATCCATTAGTATCAACTGTCTTGAAAGGCTACAATATGCCCTTCCTTGATCACCTGGGTCTCCCTTCTTCACCCAGACATAGGACTAATGTGTTAATGTTTGTCTTGCTTTTCATAAGGTTTATCATTTCTGTGTATATATATATATATATATTTTTTTTTTTTTTTTGAGACGGAGTCTCGCTCTGTCACCCAGGCTGGAGTGCAGTGGCCGGATCTCAGCTCACTGCAAGCTCCGCCTCCCGGGTTTACGCCATTCTCCTGCCTCAGCCTCCCGAGTAGCTGGGACTACAGGCGCCTGCCACCTCACCCGGCTAAGTTTTTGTATTTTTAGTAGAGACGGGGTTTCACTGTGTTAGCCAGGATGGTCTCGATCTCCTGACCTCGTGATCCGCCCGTCTCGGCCTCCCAAAGTGCTGGGATTACAGGCTTGAGCCACCGCGCCCGGCCCATTTCTGTGTATATTATTAAGCAATGTCATATGTTATGGTTTGTGAACTGTATATGGAATAGCAGTGTATTTTTCAGTAATTTCCTTTGTTTACTCTAATTTTTCATTGTTGATGCTTCTAACTGCAGTTCATTCTCATAGCTGTATCATATTCCACAATATGACTATGCCAGCTTTTTTCCTTGATAGAGGTGTGTTTGGATGGCTTTCAGGTGTTTTCTATTTCTACAATCACTGCCTTAATATTCTTGCCCCCTACGTGTCTCTTGGAGAAGACAGTGCAAGGGCATTTCTGGGGCAGACATACTTGAGAAGGCAAGTGTGAGGCCACAGAGGGGCGTGTTTACTTTTTTATGAAATACAGTCTCTTAACAGGAGCAACAGCAGTGGATCCTTTGCCAGCAGTTGATCTTTTCCACCTTTTGGATTTTTGCGGCTCTGCTGAATTTGTTTCTTGAATTATTGGATGTATCCACAGTACTTTGTTGACTTATATTTTGTAACTTTTTGCACACGGACTTATCTTCCTTGGAATTTTATGTGGGGAGATGTTTTGAGGACAAGGTTGGATTGTTTCAGCAAAGATGTTCACTCACATGGGGTAGAGGTGAAGTGAGCAGCCGCCTGGTGCCACGTCGATTTCACCCATGCTCTCCGGGTCTTCCAGCATGAACTCCTGGAGGACTGTTTCTCGTCGGTTCTCAGGGTCAGGGTTTTCCCTCCACCCAGCAGCAATGCAGGGACAGCTGCTCTCCTCGCTGCTCCTGCTCTGAGGTGGGCTTTTATTTGAAGTCTAAGATGTCAGATTTCTGACCTCATTTTGGAGAGACATACAGTTTTGTTTCTGATGCCCCATCCTCTGTGCAACTGTCTAAACAGAAAAAAAAATGCCACTTTGGTTTCTGCCAGTTCTTTATTGACTGCTGTGGATTCCATCCTTCAATGCCAGCTCAGTAATGCACTTACAAAGATTCATTTTGGTAGGTTTTACCCAACATCTCAGTTGTTTTCGTTGGGAAAGCTATTTAGTGTCCCTTATGTTGAAAATTGGAAGCACCTGGCAACACCATAGGTGAGAGAACTGCTCTTACCCCTTTTCATCATCTTCGTGCTGGGTCCGGGCCTTCTTTTCCTCTGTGATTACGCTGCCACAATGGGTCGGGTACTGTGGCTCATGCCTGTAATCTTAGCACTTTAGGAGGGCAAGGTGGGTGAATCACCCGAGGCCAGGGGTTCAAGACCAACCTTGCCCACGTGGTGACAGTCCGTCTCTACTAAAAGTACACAAAATTAGCCCGGCATGGGGGTGCATGTCTGTAATCTCAGCTATTCGGGAGGCTGAGGAAGGACAATTGCTTGAACCAGGACCCGGCCGGTGGAGGTTGTAGTGAGCCGAGATCATGCCACTGCCCTCCAACGTGAGATACAGAGTGAGACTCTGCCTAAAATATATATATATATGTATATGTATATGTATATTTATGTATACATATATATTTGAAGTATTATCCAATGAGAGCAAGTGTTCTGTAAGACCTCATCTAAATACAGAATCTGAATGGGGGCCCATGTCACACATGCCAATTTTTTATCTTTGCAGCTGGGCTCTTCTCCTCTTCTCTGCTGGACTCTGCTGTTTCTCACAAGGTGTTCAGAGAGTCTGCCCTGAATCCTACAACCAGGAGATGAGAAGCACAGAGTGACACCAGCAGGAGAACATCAAGATGTGGTGACAGTTGTCCTCCTCCTGCAGAGTCCAGAGCAGTGCACTCCTACTGCTGGTGACCTAGCTAAGCCTGGGGGCCAACATGCCCGATGATAGTCTGAGAGTGCTGCAGTCAGGGTCCACAAAATGGGCACCCAGCCTGTGCCCTTGCACTCTGCATGAGCGTGACCATTGTCACCTCAGAGCCCCAGTGTACAGATCAATGCATCCTACCAGAGCTGCATGTGAGGAAGGACCACGTGAGTCCTGGGAGAGAGCTGAGGCCCTGCAGGGGGAGGTGGCCAGGAACGAGACCTGATGCCTGTCTGCAGAATCGTCTGTGGATGTGAGTGGTACTGTGGGGTCAGTGCCCGGGTTCTGCTGCTCCCCCTCCTCAAAGATCAGGACCCAAGCAGGGGCTGGCGTGTGTGTGGCACCTGGAACTGCAGGCCACCACCCATGTATGAAGCCGTCACGGGGACCTGAACACGGTGTCGTGTGCAGACCCCACCCATCCACTGGCCCCAATTCCTGGCCAGCTTCTGCCAAGGTGAGAGGGTGGAATTTGGAAGGTGGGTGCAAGCTGAAGCCTGTCCCCCGGTGGCTGATGTACAGTGGTGACACTCTCTGTGTGGGGGAAAGAAAGAGAGATCAGACTGTTATTGTGTCTATAGAGAAAGACAAAGACATAAGAAAGTCCATTTTGATCTGTACTGAGAAAAATTCTTCTGCCTTGAGATGCTGTTAATCTGTAACCCTAGCCCCAACCCTGTGCTCACAGAAGCATGTGCTGTATTGACTCAAGGTTGAATGGATTTAGGGCTGTGCAGGACGTGCCTTAGTGAAAATGTGTTTGCACCTCCTGGGCTCCAGGCTGCCAGCTGTCTGCCCAGGGTCTGAATGTCCTACTGTGACCTGTTTCCTCACCTGGCCCAAAGGACAGATAGGGAAGGCTTGTTTTGAGGATTAGGCAGGGTAATCCCAGTCAGTCCTCATTAGCTTGCCTATCCTCCAGGTCTTTTTGATTTCTTTTTTCTCTTCTTTGTTAGGAAACTCTGGAGAACTGTCCGGCAGCCTGTCTTCAGCTGGGGAGGTGGAAAGACTGGACCATGCCCTTGACTTCAGGGCCCCTTCTAGGTGCCCCCTCCTCCTAGGGCTTTTAAAAACATATACTTAGCAACATACGCTATACCTGAGAGAGTTACAGAGAACCTCCTGCGTGTCCAAACCAGAACACTTTGTTCCCTGACCCCAGGCCCTCATCACACCCCAAAGCCCAAATACTTTCAGGTGGCCAACTTCAGACAAGAGTCTGAATTCAATGCTTGTTTTCTGGGGTCTACACAGGCCTGTATGATGGGGCTACCTCCATTCTACCCCTGTGCTTCCCCCAATCCATTAGGGACCTCAACTCCAGTGATCCCTAACTGGGAGCAAGGTTCCCTAGGCAACGAATGCAGCCCTCCCCAGGATGCTGGCCTGGCCATGTCCCAATGGACATCAGTCCTTGAGCAAGAGGTCCAAGACAGGGAGTTTCACCGCCCATTTCACCAGGTGTGGTGACCTTTCTGGGTTCTTAGTCTTCAAGATGGGATTTTTACATTGTGCCACAGTGGGGGAAACCGAGACACAGGGCCGGTGAGCGATAAAGAAAGAAAACCTCTGTGACTAGGAAATGTGTCCCTTGCCCAGCACAGCCACTCCAGGATAGCACCCTTTGGGATGTACCGCTGAGCTGTTCCTGGCACGTGGCATGGCACTGTGGTGGAGGTCAGCAGCTTGTGGAGTTGGGGGTGGGGGTGCTGGCAGGAACAGGTAATTTTGGACCCACCATGGGAAGGAAGGGGACATTGCCCCTTTCCCCACACCTTGCACACAGCAGCAATTTTCTTCTCTGATGTGTGTGGGCACCAATGCCTATGTGGGTGTGGGTGCGTCCTCTCCTTTTATTGATGAAGAACCTTCCTGCAGCCATTGGGGTGGGTATGGGCACCACACATGCCTGGCAGCAGGGTGGTGCCTGTGGAGGCTTGGCTACTCTGTCTCACTGCCACCTCCCCAGGGGAAGCAGACCCTGTGCCCTAGTGCCCCTCATACCCAGTCCCTCACAGTCTTCACTTGGCATCTCCCTGCCTGATTCTCCCAACTCAGCCCCTGCCAGGTTTCTCCAGGCCCTGTGGGCCCTGGGATGGGATCAAAGGAGGCAGCAACTGTGCTGTCTGCCTTTGCCTGAAGTCAGGGATCCCTGGCCGCTACTGACATCTGGTGGGCAGGGTAGGTGGGGAGGTCAGGGGTCAGCTTTTCCACTCCCCAGCCTGCACTGGCTAAGTCACCAGGTGTAACTGGTCTGGAGGCTGATCTGTGTCCTCCACAGTCCCTTGATGCATTATATGGAAGCCAATCCTTGTGTGAATGACTTTCCCTGTTGTTACCGCCCAGATCAAACCAGAACCGGAAGACTGTTGCACTTGGGCCCGGAGTCTGGGACAGAGACTGCCATGACCGCTCTGTTCTCTTCCTTCTGTTGCGCTTGGGCGCAGAGCCTGGGGCTGAGGCTGCCATGGCCACCCTGTTGTCTTCATTTTGGGGTCCCCAGGAGGCTCCCAGGACTGAATGATTCCCATAAAACACAGTGGCCAGGATGGGAGGGCTAGAGGTCAACACCCCCCCACCCCTGCCACCACAACCAAGAAAACCCCATGGAGGTTGGCCCCGAGATGTGGGTCCCTGTGGGATGCAGGCTCCCACAGATACTTCAGGGGATGAGCACGGGTCCTCCTGGCTGACAGGAGCCTGGTGGGCACTGGGTGTGTGGGACCTGTTTAGGTGGGTTGGACAGCACTGGGTCTAACCAGGGAGCCAGGGACTGGTGTGGCCAAAGAGGGCAGCAATATGTTGCCAGAACCAAAACTACAGTGCCGCCAGCCCAGCTGGTAGGGAGAAGGAGGCCTGGCTAGCAGGACCACCCACCCCTATCCTGGCCCCAAGCCCAGACTGCCTGCCTGTACTGGACATTGCCTGGTCCAGGAGGCCTGGGCATAAGGGTCAGGTGGTGTGTCCCTGGGTTCCAGGCCTTGGTGGTCCCTTGGGAGCTGAGCATCCTCTGGGCAGGAGGAGGGCCCGAGGTCCACTGTTTGCATCGGCCCCTGGGGGTGTGCCCCCACCCCAGCTTCTCAGCGCACATGGGGACGTAGCCAGGGCTCCTCACCTGCTCTGTGGCTCCAGCTCTGAGCAGCTCACTGGGTGACTCTGACAGCTTCCTCCCCAAAGCTTGGGTCCTCCTCTGTGGGAATGGGGTGTCCCAGGCCCCCTGCAGGCAGGAACCCACCCCCAGCGCCTCTGGTGAGCCCTCCTGGGCTTTCTTACCTACTGGCTTGTGAGACCCGGTTGACCAAACTTGGTGTCCTATTTTTATTTTGGCCTTTTTCTTAGTGTGTGTTTTCTGGAACTACTGCTGTGTAGATCTTCTATTTGACTTTTAGGTAGAGAATCTTGCCCACCCAGAGGTCCCCCACCAGAGAGCCTCCACTTCGGTCCCCCGGGCTGGTCCTGCCTGTGCTCCGCTTGGTGTGAATGTTGAGTGTGATGGATCCATACGGCTGCTTGACCCTGCATCTCCTTCCTTCTTGTTGCTGAGGCCGGTTCTGTTCTCTTTCTCCACCTGAACTGCACTTGAAGCCAAGACGAAGGATGAGAAGTGGTTGCTACGAAGGACCCTCCTGCAGCGAATCCCCTGTGAGTAGGCTGCGCTGGCCCAGCCTGTCCATTCCTTCTCTAAGCTCATTCCAGAGGTCGGCAAGGGGCAGCCTGTCCCTGCCTGTTCTTGTGGCCCATGAATCAAGAACAGATTTTCCATTTCCAAATGGTTGAACAAATAAAAAACTAACACTTCATGACACTGAGAAATTTCCATGTCCGTAAGTAAAGTTTGATGGGGGTGCAGTCATGCCCATCTCTTCACAGGCCACCTGCAGAAGGCAGCTGTCGTGCAGCCATGGCAGAGTTGCATCCTGGAGGCAAAGATCAGTTGGCAAAGCTGAAAATACTGACTCCTGGCTCTTTAGGGAAACAGTTTCCAGTCCCTGGTTTAAGGGCTGTGTGGCAGGACCCCAGGATCTTGGTCAGATTGTTCCTCTCTCAGGGCCTGCTGTGGCCTTTGCTAGTATGTCTGCAAAGTCTGCGTGCTATGGTGCCTCTCATGGGGCGTTGAGCTCTGTCGTGCTAGATTTCAGGGTGTCTGCCTCATGGTCATCTGTCTCACCAACAGAGACCCTGTATCCAGATTCGAACTAGCAGGAGCAGTTGGTCTTTGGCAGCAAGGATACCTTTGAGCTGAGCTGCCACCCACCCTGAGGTGGTCCCATGACACCCACTGTCTGGGTCAAGTTTGGGGCAGGGCTGGTGTCCTGAATTGCCCTGCGATGTGGATCGTAAGAGCCAGTGGGGAGAGGGGGTTGATATTACTCCCCATATAGTGAGGAGTTCCTCACCCCTTGCGATGTGGATCGTAATAGCCAATTACTCCCCCCTGCAATGTGTGTCCATTACGAGCAGTTTCTTTTGTTCAGGATATTAGGAAGAATTTCACAGGTTGTGTGTACACAGCCTGCGACAGGAGAACGAATACCATCCTCTACACCTCCGGATATTAGCAACCATATCACACAATGGGTGTACGCTATTTGGGAGATTTGGGGTAATGTCCTCCTGTGTTTCCCTGAATATTCGGAGACATATCAGAGGGCGGCTGTACACCCACTACTCTCTTGGCAGGAACATTGTACTTTACCTACTGGAAATTAGGAGCAATATCACAGACTGGGTGTCAAGCCACTGTCATACTGGAAGTAATATCATGCTCTCCCCCAAAGGTTATGAGGAACAATATTACAGGGGGGTATGTACCTCCTCCGGTAGTGGGAGTAGTATCATCATCTCTTCCTTTAGATAACAGGAACAATATCACAAGGTGGGTGTACACCCCGTGAGTTTTTGGAAGCAATGTCATTCTCTCTTCTTCTAGGTTTTACGATTCACATCACAGGCGGGGTGTACACCCCTTGTTACATTGGATGGAATCTCATCCTCCTTCAACCTGTATCTTTAGAACAATATCCCATGGGGGCTGTCCATCCCTTCAATATTGGTAGTAATACCATCTTCTCCTCTCCTGGATATAAAAAACAATATCACAGGAGGGGTGTACACCCCTTGCAATGTTGGTAGTAATATCACCTCTCCCCTGTGCTTATTAAGGACAAAATCCCAGGGTGGCTGTACGGTTCCTACTTTTTTGGGAGTAATATCCATTCACTCCCTGGATATCAGGAACCATATCACGGAAGAAGTGTCCACCCCCTTCGATATTGTCAGCCATGTCATCTTCTTCCCGCTTGGATATTAGGAACGATACCCCGGGGTTGGGGGCGGTGTACACCCACTGCGATATCGAAAGTAAAATCAGCCTCTTTCCCGCTGGATATTAGGAACTCTATCACAGGTGTGTGTGCACCTTCTGGGATATTGGGAGTACTATCAGCCTCTACCCCGCTGCATATGAGGAACAACATACAGGGGGCAGGGTGGTTACACCCCCTGCGATATTGAGAGCAATATTCTTCTCTTTCCCCTGTACATTAGGAAGTACATCACAGGGGTCTGTACACCTTCAGTGATATTGGGATTCAGGTTATCCTCTCCCCAACTGAATGTCAAAAACGATATCACAGAAGGGTGTTCACCCCCTGCAATACGGCCAGTAACATCATCGTCTCTACCTTTGGATACTAGGAACAACATCACAGAGGGTGTGACACTGCCCCGCGGTATTGGGCATAATGTTATCCTCTCTTCCTCTGGATATTAGGAACGATATACCTGGTGGTGGGAGGTGGAGTACATTAAGAACAATATCAGGCCGGGCGCGGTGGCTCAAGCCTGTAATCCCAGCACTTTGGGAGGCCGAGACGGGCAGATCACGAGGTCAGGAGATCGAGACCATCCTGGCTAACATGGTGAAACCCCGTCTCTACTAAGAAATACAAAAAACTAGCCGGGCGAGGTGGCAGGCGCCTGTAGTCCGAGCTACTCGGGAGGCTGAGGCCGGAGAATGGCGTGAACCTGGGAGGCGGAGCTTGCAGTGAGCTGAGATCCGGCCACTGCACTCCAGCCTGGGCTACAGAGCTAGACGCCGTCTCAAAAAAAAAAAAAAAAAAAGAACAATATCACTGGGTGGGTGTACTCCCCCTGCAATATTGGGTGTAGTATCATCCTCTCGTCCCTAGCATATTAAGAACAGTATCACAGGAGGGGTGTACAGCCACAGTCTCTGCGCTATTGCGAGCAATAGCATCTTCTCCCCCTCTCTATATAAGGGACAATATCCCAGTGTGGGTGTACATCCCCTGAGATATTGGGCATAGTGCCATCGTCTCCCAAAGTGGATATTAGGCATAGTGTTCTGGGGGGTGTATGCCTTCTTCGATATTAGGAGCAATATCATCCCCTCCCCTCAAGATTACAGGCAAAATATCAAAGGGGTTTTACAACTCGAGCGGTATGGGCAGTAATATCATCCTCTCCCCACCCAGATGTTAGGAACTATATCACAGGTGGCTGTACACTTCTTGCGATATTGGGAGTCATATCATCCTCTCCCATCGTGGAAATTAAGAAAAATATTACAAAGTAGGTGTACACCCCCTACGATGTTGAGAGAAATATTATGCTCTCCCCTTCGGGATATTAGGAACAATATCGCAGGAGGTGTGTGCAACCGCTGCCATATTGGCAGTCATATCATCCTCTCCCCCTGAATATAAGAAACAATATCACAGGAAGATGTACACCCCCTGTGATATTGGGAGTCATATCATTTTCTTTCCCTCTGGATATTCGGAACAATATCACAGTGGGTGTGTACACCCCCTGCCATATTGCCACTGGCATCATCGTCTCCCTCCCAGGATATAGGAAACAATATCACAAGGTGGTGTACACCCCCTACAATATTGGGAGTAATGTCTTCCTCTCCCCTGCTGGCTATCAGGAACAATGTCACAGAAGGAGTGAACACCCCCTGCTCTATAGGGGGTGATATCCTCTCCATCCCTGAATATTACGAAAAATATCACCCGGCAGTGTACACCTCCTGCAATATTGAGACAATTTCTCTCGCTGGATGTTAGGAATCATATCACAGGGGTGGTGTACAGCCACTGCGAAATGGGAAGAAATATCATCCTCTCCACCTTTGGATGTTAGGGAGAATATCACGGGGGAGGTCTACACCCACTGCGATATTGGGAGTCATATCATCCTCTCCCACCCAGAATATAAGAAACAAGACCACTGAGGGGGTAGACACCCACTGTGATAGTTTCAAAAATGTTATCCTATACCTCCTGGCTATTGGGAATAACATCATAGAGGGGTGTACACTTTCTTCGATGTTGGGAGTAATATCATCTTCTTCCCGCCGGATATCAGGAACAAGTCTATTAATTATTGATATTAATAAATATAAAAATTAATAATAATTATGGATATTAATAATCATAATAAAGATATTAAAAATTAATACTCGCTACAAACTTTAATTATTAATATTAATAATTAATACTAATATCATTATTAATAAAATAATGATATCAGCAATTAATGTCGATGAAATAATTACTAAGAGATGTTGGTAATAAAATAATGATTCTTATTAAGAATTAATAATATCGTTAAATGACATTAATATTAATAATTAATTTTAAGCATGCATAATCATATATATAAAATAGTTATCCAAAATTAATAATGGTATCTTATTAATTAATAGTGTCATTGATAATTATTAAAATCGATCATTGAAGTTTAATAATTAACCATATTATTACTGCTAATACCGCAAGGGGTATACACCTACCTGTGATGTCGTTCCTAATATCAAGGGACGGAGATTATGATATTAGTTTTAATATCGCAGTAGGTGTACACTAACGCTGTGATAATAATCCAAATACCTATGGGGAAAGAGTATGACATGACACCCAACATGACAACGAACGGACAGGCACCTGGTGATATTCATCCTAATATTCACGGAAGAAGCATATGATATTACTCGCAATAGCCCAAGGAGGGTACAACTCTTCTGTGATATGGTTCCTAGTATCCGGAGGGGGAGAGGATGATAATAATTCCAGTATCACAGGCTGTGATCACCCAAACTTTGATATTGTTATTAATACCCTGGAAGGGAGAGGATGATATGACTCCCGATAGAGCAGGAGGCGTACACCCAGCCTGGGATAGTGTACCTAATATTCATGGAGAGAAGAGGCTGACATTACTCCGAGTATGGCAGGGGGGTGAGCCACCCCCCGCGAGGTGGGGACCAATAGCCAACCCCTCTCCCCCCCTTGGCTATTGGGAGCCACCTCGCAGGGGGGTGAGCCACCCCCCGCGAGGTGGGGACCAATAGCCACCCCCTCTCCCCGCCTTGGCTATTGGGAGCCACCTCGCAGGGGGGTGAGCCACCCCCCGCGAGGTGGGGACCAATAGCCACCCCCTCTCCCCGCCTTGGCTATTGGGAGCCACCTCGCAGGGGGGTGAGCCACCCCCCGCGAGGTGGGGACCAATAGCCACCCCCTCTCCCCGCCTTGGCTATTGGGAGCCACCTCGCAGGGGGGTGAGCCACCCCCCGCGAGGTGGGGACCAATAGCCACCCCCTCTCCCCGCCTTGGCTATTGGGAGCCACCTCGCAGGGGGGTGAGCCACCCCCCGCGAGGTGGGGACCAATAGCCACCCCCTCTCCCCGCCTTGGCTATTGGGAGCCACCTCGCAGGGGGGTGAGCCACCCCCCGCGAGGTGGGGACCAATAGCCACCCCCTCTCCCCGCCTTGGCTATTGGGAGCCACCTCGCAGGGGGGTGAGCCACCCCCCGCGAGGTGGGGACCAATAGCCACCCCCTCTCCCCGCCTTGGCTATTGGGAGCCACCTCGCAGGGGGGTGAGCCACCCCCCGCGAGGTGGGGACCAATAGCCACCCCCTCTCCCCGCCTTGGCTATTGGGAGCCACCTCGCAGGGGGGTGAGCCACCCCCCGCGAGGTGGGGACCAATAGCCACCCCCTCTCCCCGCCTTGGCTATTGGGAGCCACCTCGCAGGGGGGTGAGCCACCCCCCGCGAGGTGGGGACCAATAGCCACCCCCTCTCCCCGCCTTGGCTATTGGGAGCCACCTCGCAGGGGGGTGAGCCACCCCCCGCGAGGTGGGGACCAATAGCCACCCCCTCTCCCCGCCTTGGCTATTGGGAGCCACCTCGCAGGGGGGTGAGCCACCCCCCGCGAGGTGGGGACCAATAGCCACCCCCTCTCCCCGCCTTGGCTATTGGGAGCCACCTCGCAGGGGGGTGAGCCACCCCCCGCGAGGTGGGGACCAATAGCCACCCCCTCTCCCCGCCTTGGCTATTGGGAGCCACCTCGCAGGGGGGTGAGCCACCCCCCGCGAGGTGGGGACCAATAGCCACCCCCTCTCCCCGCCTTGGCTATTGGGAGCCACCTCGCAGGGGGGTGAGCCACCCCCCGCGAGGTGGGGACCAATAGCCACCCCCTCTCCCCGCCTTGGCTATTGGGAGCCACCTCGCAGGGGGGTGAGCCACCCCCCGCGAGGTGGGGACCAATAGCCACCCCCTCTCCCCGCCTTGGCTATTGGGAGCCACCTCGCAGGGGGGTGAGCCACCCCCCGCGAGGTGGGGACCAATAGCCACCCCCTCTCCCCGCCTTGGCTATTGGGAGCCACCTCGCAGGGGGGTGAGCCACCCCCCGCGAGGTGGGGACCAATAGCCACCCCCTCTCCCCGCCTTGGCTATTGGGAGCCACCTCGCAGGGGGGTGAGCCACCCCCCGCGAGGTGGGGACCAATAGCCACCCCCTCTCCCCGCCTTGGCTATTGGGAGCCACCTCGCAGGGGGGTGAGCCACCCCCCGCGAGGTGGGGACCAATAGCCACCCCCTCTCCCCCCCTTGGCTATTGGGAGTCATTGTGGTCTCAGAGCCTGTTTTGCATAATGTGAGTAGTATCGTCTCCTCCTGTGGAAATAGTAAACTCTTTCACAGATGGGTTTGCACCTTCATTGTATTGCTCAGGTAACAATGATATAATTAATTATTAAACATCAAGAGTCGATTGTAATAATTATCAATAATACTGTCAATTAATATTTTCTCATAATATTGATAATTAGTTTAAGTAGATTATGATGTGTGGCAAAAATTAATTTTTAATAATTATGTCATTTATTAATATTAATTTTTAATATTAATGATTGCTTTTCTGCCAGCATCAGTTGGTATTGTTTTAAGTAACATTAATTGTTGATAGCATTATTTTATTATTAATAGTGTTATTATTATTTATACTAATCATTAACTTTTTAAAGCAGTGTTTATGTTTAGTATCTTTATTGTCATTGTTAATGTCTATTATTAATATTAATTATTATTATATATATTAATATTAATAATTAATAGACTCATTCCTGATATCCCGTGTGGAGAAAATGATATTCCTCCCAATATAGCAGAAAGTATACGTTCCTCTGTGATGTTGTTCCTAATAACCAGGCGGTAGAGGACGACATAATGGAAACTACCGCAGTGTGTGTACATCCTTTCGATCATCTTGTTCCTTCCATCCAAAGTGCGAGAGGATGATATTACTCCCAATATCGCAAGGGGCGTCGACCTCCACTGTGATATTTTCCCTCACATCCAGCCGGGAAGAGGAAGATATTATCCCCAAGATCACAGGGTTGTACATCCCCTTGTGATACTGTTCCTTATATCCTGGGATGGGGAAGATAATACTAGTGGCCACATCGCTGGGGTTTTACACACCCACTGTGCTATTGTTCCAAATAACACGATATGACGCCCAGTGTCACAGGGGTGGTACATCCTCCTGTGATATTGTTTCTTATATTCAAGGAGAGAGAATGCTATTACTCCCATTATTTCAGGGGTTGTACACACGTCCTGTGATATTGTTCCTAATATCCCGAAGAGGAGAGCATATTACTCTCAATATCTCAGCGGGTGTACACCTCGTTTCTAATATTTTTCATAATATCCAAGATGGGAGAGGATGATAAGACTCCCAATATGCCAAGATGTGTACAGCCGCCTGTGATATAGTTCCTAACATCCAGGTGGGGATAGGATGATATTACTGCCCATATCGATATTTAGCCTACGATCCTGAGGGGAGTGAATGATATTACTCCCAATATCGAAGAAGGTGTACACCCCCCTGGGACACTACACCCAATATCCACGTTAGTACTCCCAATATCCCAGAAGGTGCACACACACCTGTGATAGAGTTCCTAATATCCAGCGGGAAAGAGGCTGATTTTACTTTCGATATCGCAGTGGGTGTACACCGCCCCCAACCCTGGGGTATCGTTCCTAATATCCAGGCGGGAAGAAGATGACATGGATGACAATATCGAAGGGGGTGGACAACTCTTCTGTGATATGGTTCCTGATATCCAGGGGGTGAATGGATGTTATTACTCCCAATAACGTAGGAACCGTACAGCCACCCTGGGATTTTGTCCTTAATAACCACAGGGGAGAGGTGAGATTACTACCAACATTGCAAGGGGTGTACACCCTCCTGTGATATTGTTTCTTATATCCAGGAAAGGAGAAGATGGTATTCCTACCAATATTGAAGAGATATACAACCCCCATGGGATATTGTTCTAAAGATACAGGTTGAAAGAGGATGAGACTCCATCCAATATAACAAGGGGTGTACATCCCACCTGTGATGTGAATCGTAAAACCTAGAAGAAGAGAGAATGACATCGCTTCCAAAAACTCACGGGGTGTACACCCACCCTGTGACATCGTTTCTGTCATCTAAAGGTAGAGATGGTGATACTACTCCCACCACCAGAGAAGGTACACACCCCCCTGTGATATTGTTTCTCATAACTTGGGGGAGAGCATGATATTACTTCCAGTATGACAGTGGCTTGACACCCAGTCTGTGATATTGGTTCTGCACATCAAGTCTGTGCCCCTTGTTTCCCATGCGTTCTCCCCACACTTTCGGAACCTCGGGGAAGGCTTTGTCTTTGGGTACAGATGAAGAGACGAAGGGTCTGAGAGGTGAAGCAAGTTTTTTACTGGAAAGTGGTTCCGATCCAGACCCCAAGAGAGGTTTCTTGGATCTCACAGAAGAAAGAATTCGGGGCGAGTCCATAAAGTGAAAGCAAGTTTATTAGGAAAGAAAAGGAATAAAAGCATGGCTACTCTGGCCGGGCGCAGCGGCTCACTCCTGCAATCCTATAACTTTGGGATGCCGAGGCAGGTGGATCACCTGACGTGGTAAGTTCGAGACCAGCCTGGTCCAACATGGCAAAACCGTGTCGCCACTAAAATACAAAAGATTAACTGGGCGTGGTGGCAGGTGTCTGTAATCCCAACTACTAGGAAGGCTGAGGCAGGAGAATCGCTTGAACCCAGGAGGTGGAGGTTGTAGTGAGCCAAGATCACACCACTGCATTCCATTTCGGCCAACAGAGCGAGACTCCATCTCAAAAAAAAAAAAAAAAAGAAAAAGAAAATAAAGAATGGCTGCTCCATAGGCAGAAAGGCACCAAAGGTCGCTGGTTGCCCATTTTCATGGTTATTTCTTGATCATACGCTAAACAAGTGTTGGACTATTCATGAGTGTTCTAGGAAAGGGATGGGCAATTCCCAGAAATGAGAGTTTCTGCCCTCCCTTCTTCTGAGACCATGTAGGGAAACCTCCAGATGTTGCCATGGCATCTGTAAACTGTCGCGGTACTGGTGGGAGTGTCTTGTAGTAGCTAATTCGTTATAATTAGCACATAATGAGCCGTGAGGACAATCAGAGGTCACTCTCGTGGCCATCTTGGGTTTGGTAGGCTTTGGCTGACTTTACTGCAACCCGCTTTATCAGTAAGGTCTTTAGGACCTGTATCTTGTACCGACCTCCTATCTCATCCTGTGACTAAGAATGCCCAGCCTCCTGGGAATGCGGCCCAGCAGGTCTCAGCCTCCCTTTACCCAGCCCCCATTCAAGATGGAGTCGCTCTGGTTCTCGTGCCTCTGACAAGTTGGCCTGGGTTGAGTGTTCCCTAGTGTGTGGTGGTTGGAGCTCTTCCTAGGAGTAAGAGGTATTGTCAGTAGGAAACAGGCCTCTGTTAGCCCGGGGGCTGGCACTCTGCCCCATTATATCGGCCTCATTTTAGTGGTGACAAAACTGGGGCTCAGAGATATCAACTCCCTCATCCCGAACCCCCAGACTGTCAGTGGTGGGCTGGGGTTTGAATGTGGGGCTTGAAGACCCATCATCTCCTCTGGTCCCCCAGACTCTGCTGCCCAAGAGGAACAGGATCCCAGGATCCAGGCCCCTCATGGCACCAGCCAGGGTGGGCGTAGATGGGGAGGCAGAGGTCCAAAGCCCCCCGGACTCTGAAGCAGGTCAGGGACCAAGAGCAACCCGGACCTACGGGCCCCACCCCGAGAAGAATGGCTGCAAGCCCGGCCCAGCGGACAGGAGGTCTGTGTCCTCAGTCAACGTGACGGCGCTTCCGGCTGCTCCAGCCAGGCCATGCTGTCTTCACGTTTCCAATCATGCGGCCTCCTCTCCAATTCCCAAGCCCAACCCACAGAGACAGCGATCTGGGGTCCACGTGAGGTTTGTCAGCAGCTCTGACCCGCTGCTTCCCGCCAGCCCCGCGGCCAGTTCTGGAAAGCTCTCTGCTGCCCCCTGGTGGGGAGGCTTAGGGTAGGGCTCTGGCTGCAAGCATGGGGTCCCAGAACCTCCTGGCTCTGTCACTTCTGCTGGGTGGAAAACCAACCCAGGGCTGAACCAGTGACACCTGTGGCGCTCCCAGAACCTCCTGGCTCTGTCACCTCTGCTGGGTGGAAAACCAACCCAGGGCTGAAGCAGCAGATGGGTGCCTGATTCCTTATTATCAGAGCTCCGTCCACTGGCAAGTCTCTCTCCGGGCCTCAGCTTCCCCTTCCATTAAACGAGGGGCTTGGGGGATACCAAGGAGGGGTAACTGCTTAGTGAGGATGGGAGGTTTCTTCTGGGGAGATGAATACATTTTGAAACTAGATGGCGGGGGTGGTTGCACAGGACTGTGAATGTACAAATGCCATCACATTATTTGCGTTGAAATAGTTAATTGCATGCGATGTGAAAATCACCTCATTTAAAGTGTTTAAAAGAGGGGTCTGGGAGAGTGCAGTGTATGTGAGAATCACGTGGGACACCCACAGTCTCTGAACGTCAGTTTCCTTGCGTAAACTGGCAAAGAGACTGTGTGAACTGTATTCCCTGGGGCCAAGAGATTCCAAGAAGGAAAACCTGGGATTCCTGGGACTGGAATGACGGCCGGAGGCCGGAAGGGGAGGGGGTTGGTGGGGACAGCTGGGGGGCAGCCCAGATAAGGCTTTCAATACTGGGTAGCAGCGTCTACACAGGCGGAGATCCCTGCATATCCCTTCCCACAGGGCTGACCAGTGGCCAGAGGTGGGACTGGCCAGGCTCGGCCCAACCAAGTCTGGGAGCAAAGGACACTGAGTGAGGGATCCCCGGGGCCACCCTCACTGGCCTTCGGCTCTCCTGACACCACGAGAGAGCTCCAGGAGCTGACCTTGGGTCCTAATGGGGGACACCTTCCTGGCTGCAGGCTGGCAGGGTGGTGTGGTGGTCAGTGTACTGGGCTCTGCGTGTCCGCCTCTACCTGCTGTGTGACGGTGGGCCAGACTCCTAACCTCTCTGTGCCTCTATTTCTTCAATGGCGAACAGGGACACTAGCAGCCCCCACATCCGGGCACAGTGGCCTGAAGGTTAAAGGCAAGGGCGGCACGAGATCTACAGCAAGAACTCTGAGCAGGGAGAGCAGGGAGCTGCCCAGAGTTCAATCACCATCTCCCCTCTGGCCGCCAAGAAAACCGAGGCTCATGGTGACCTGGCCCAGGTCTGTTGGACTCACGGTCCTTCTCATCCCCAAGATCAGAGGGCTGCCACCAGGGAAGGAGCTGTCCCCTAGACACAGCCCAGGAAGCACACAAGGAAGGATGCCATGGGGACTTCGGTATGTTTTTGCAAAAAAAAAAAAAAAAACTTTTATTGCTATTTGAACCCTGCTGTTATGCTTCCATTACCCAGAAAATGAGCTACGGGAGACACCAGGAGAGGCAGGAGATCATCCTCCTTGCACAAAACCCACTCCCTCGGATACTGTCCTCAGCGAGGGTGGCTGGAGGCCAACCAGGGGGCCCACCCGCAGAGTGGCAGAGGAGGTAGGTTGACCCTGTGGACGCTGAGCTCTGTGGCGAAGGTCCTGGCCTTCTGGTAGAAGAAGAGCCACTTCTCGCAGTCCAGGAGGAAGTTGTGGGAGATGGTGGCTGGCCGCGTGTAGATCTTCAGCTGTGCCTTCTTGTTGCCCAGGTCCACGGCGGCTGCCAGTGCCAGCTGGTAGTACCCGGCTGCATCAAACGGGTCCTGAAGGGGACAGGTCATGGTCAGCAAAAGGGGGACTCGGAGCCCGTCTACCCAGAGACCTTTCCTGTCTCCAGGTCATTCCACATGTCCATCCGATGCTGGCTCACCCCATGAGCCCCGAAGCCTGTGACACTGCTGTGGTCTCAGCTGCAGGAGGTGGGGACGACCCTGACACCCCTGGAAGCCTTCCTGACTGTCCCTACGCCCCACTCACCCCAAGCCTCCTGCCCCAGTGCCACCCTCTCTGCAGGCAGTGGCTGCTTTCCCCATGGGCTGAGGTCAGGGCAGATCCTGCCTGCTCTGAGAGTTCCATGCAGGACCCGTGGCTCCAAGTCACAGCAGGGGCACTGCGTTGAGTGACCCAGGCTCCCCTCTGGCCCCTGTCCATGCTGACCATTTCCAGGCCCTCCACGGGCCGGGCCAGGCCAGGTACAAAACCATGTCACAGGTGTCCTCTCTGGCAATGTTCCCTGAAATATTGACGGAGTGTGACTCCCCAGACATCCACTCCCATTTTCAATGAGTCTTTGGCTCAAACTCACCATCCCTGGGTTGGGATGCCGCCTCCCAGACCTCCTCCTTGACCCTCCCATCCCCCACCCGGCTTCTCCCCAGGCACCTCCTCCACATGGGGGTCACCCAAGGGACCTCTCTAAGACCCATGCCTGGCCTGTCCCTCTTTACCATCTCAAGATGGCTCCCAGGGCCAATGACAGAGTCCAAGATGCAGCAGTCCATTCCCTCACTGCCCCGCCCCACACACGGAGCAGGGACGTGAGAAGGCCCCGAGTCACCGCCACTGCTCATCCAATGCCCCCTGGCCCAGCCGAACACTGGACTCTGTGCTGGGTGCATGGTTGAGCCTAACGTCCTTGCTTCCAGTCTGAGGGACCCGGGAGTGAACACTGACCACACAGGGTGGCCCGGGCTGTGGCAGAGGGAAGCCCAGGAGGCCCCAGACTCAGCCGGGGGTGGAAGGCAAAGGCTTCCTGAAGGGGTGGGGGCTTCCCAACTAAACAGGAAGGAGCCAGCCAATGCATATGTCTCTGCGTGTGCCTGTGCATGTGAATGTGCGTGTTTGTGTTCCTGTGCGTGCATGTCCCTGTGTGTGTGCCTGTGTGCATGCCTCTGTGTGCACGTCTGTGTGCGCGCGCCTGTGTGTGCGTGTGCCTGTGCCTGTGTGCATTTGCGTGTGCATTTCCATGTGCCTGTAGTGAGTGACAGCCTGAGCCAGTAAACACCTAATCCACCCTATTCCAGGGCTCACTCTCATGTGTAGACTAAAGGGGACCCCATTTTAGAGGCAATTGGCAAAGATGCCCATTTACCCCTGCTTCTCTGCCAGCCTTCCAGGTCCCATCCAGCCCGGCTTCTTCTCCCACTCCTCTGGGCCCTGGGTCCAGAGCCTCCTATACATGGAGGAGGGTGTAGCCTTGGAAAGACACCGCCCTTGGGGAATTCCAAGGGGGCCTCCCTGTGGGAAGCTGGCCTGTGCTGACAGCATAGTCACGATGAGGCCCAGAGGGCTGTGCATGGGAAGGAGGACTGTGCATGGGAAGGGGGACTGTGCATGGGAAGGAGGACTGTGCATGGGAAGGAGGACTGTGCATGGGAAGGAGGACTGTGCATGGGAAGCAGGGCTGTGCATGGGAAGGAGGGCTGTGCATGGGAAGGAGGGCTGTGCATGGGAAGGAGGGCTGTGCATGGGAAGGAGGACTGTGCATGGGAAGCAGGGCTGTGCATGGGAAGGAGGACTGTGCATGGGAAGGAGGGCTGTGCATGGGAAGCAGGGCTGTGCATGGGAAGGAGGGCTGTGCATGGGAAGGAGGACTGTGCACGGGAAGGAGGACTGTGCATGGGAAGCAGGGCTGTGCATGGGAAGGAGGAATGTGCTACTTGGCGCTTTCCTTTCTCCTGGACAGGCGGAGTGGGCGGCAGGCTTGACCAAGAGAGATAAAGGCCTCTTCTGGGACGCCCGTCCCCCTGGGTCCCAGGCGTGCCCCTGAGCCGTGAACAGCGTCCCCCTGGGCCTGATACTTGGCACCTCCCTATCTGGCTGGGACTTGGGAGGCCACAGAAACCACGTCTGACCACCAGGTGTCGCCAGTACTGGGCGGGGGCCTCGCGGGCAGCCCCAGGCCTGCGGTGGGGTATACGGGGCAGGGTCTTAGGTCTGCCCCAGCTCCTCATGTTGTTCTAAGGCCCCCAAGATCTCGGCCCCTGGACTGGAGTGCCCTGGCCCCTCAGCCCGTAAGGAGCACTGACACGAGGCTGGTGTGATGCTAAGGAGGGGCGGTGCCCGCTGGGCAGATGGGTGGAGACACCACAGGTCTCAGTCTGCCAATCCCAGCTCTCCACCCCTGCAGGGCTGGGGGCAGAGGGAGCACAGCACCTCCCCTCGAGACACACCCGACCTAACAAGGCCTCAGCCTGGCTGGCTGGGGCCCCGCCCCACTGCACCTGCCCTGAGCTGGGGTTTCCCTGTCTGTGAACTCAATGGTAAGACACTGGTCCCACCCCACCCTTCCTGAGTGATGGGAAGATTCAAGGTGTCTCGGGACTCCAGGAAGGAGTTGCTCAGTGCAGGCTGGCACCCTGGGCAGGCTTCCTAGAGGAGGCGCCAAGATTTGGGTTGGATCTTGCAACGTGGATTCAACGTGAGGATGATGGCGTCCTCTGAAATGTCACTCTCCCGACCCTGTTTTCTTTGTTAAATGCACCTTGACACTTGACTGTCAAGACTCAGCTTTGGTGTCACCTCCTCCAGGAGGGCCCCCTGACTACAATCCCCCTTCTTTACCCAGAGGCCACCATTGCCCACTGATGTGTCAGCCTCCCTGGCTGAGACTGAGTTCTTGAGGGTGGGGCCTGGCCATCTGGGGAGCTGGGTTTTACCTGCTAACCTTGCCGGCTCCTCCAGCTGGGTGTAGAGCTCCAGGGAGGCCACTGGGCCATTCCTAAGAAAGGCTGGAACCCAGGCCTCTGGGGTCCGGATGGAGATCCCACTCCAAGGGGGCCAGGAACACCCCGAGCCCTGCCCCTCCCCACCCACCTTCAGGTCGTAGAAGATGATGTCACCGAGCACCAGGTACACCTTCACGTAGTAGAGGGTCTCCTCGTCGAACTCCAGCGGCGAGTTGCAGAGCTAAACGGCCTTGAGGTAGAAGTGCTCCCCCAGCTTGCCATGGCCCAGCCAGTGGTGCAGGGCGGCCAGCCGGTGGTAGGCCACACGCTCGTTCGGCCGGTCCCCTGGGGTGCAGGCCAAAGGGGCAGGTGTGAGGATGTGGTTCTCTGGGGCAGGGAGGGAACATGCCCCTCAGGAGCAGGTATACAGACCCCCAGGCAGCACACGTGGCTTGTCTCCAGGCACCTGTGGTCACCTGGGCAGCTCTGGCCATTCCCTTCCAGGTTCCCAGACTCACTTTTCCATCTGCAAAGCAGAACTAATAAGGCCTGCCCCTGTCTACTGAGAGGCTTTGGCAAAGTCGGACTTGGATGGCCCAGTTCTGTGCCTACACATAGCCACCTGCCTTTGCTCACTGGTTTTAACCAGGGGAGCCCAAAAGCCATGCAGTGCAGGTGCTCCCGGGCTCCCCGGCTCCAGGCAACCCACAGACGTGACATCCGACTCCTCCTGGGTGTGTCATGATCAGAGCCCCCTACCTTGGGGAGTCAGCTGCACACCTACTGTGTACTGGGCCACGGGGCACAAGGCGCTGGGGCATGTGGCCTGCCTAGGGTTCCCTGTCTCTGCAGGGGGACAGACGACTCTGGCACAGCACCAGGGGATGCACGGCCTTAAGGGGCAGACTGCTGGAAGGGGAACTGGGATTTTATCAGCCAGAGAGCCGTGTGGTTGATGAGGGTGGGAAGGGCACAAGAGAAAGGGAATGTGCCACTCAGCCTGACACATACAGGGACCAACGAGATGCCTGGGATGTCTGGAAGGCAGAGGGCACACTGGGCGGCCCTTGTGGTCAGCAGCGGGAACAGGCAGAGGAAGCAAAGCTCAGTCAGACAGGGAGCTCTGCACTGCCTGAGAGACCTCGGGCTGTGCCCCACAGCCGGACGGGGAAGCCAGTTGGGCAGAGCTGCCTGCCTGGACAGGAGACCAGGAAAATCCAGTAGCTGTTTCAGCTCCTGGCCTGCAGACCTGGAGGCTGGGCTCTGGCAAAGTGTGGGTCCTGGCAGGGCGGGGGCTCAGGGGACGCACCCACAGTGATGCTGAGTGCTAGGGCCATGTAGGCAAACTCCAAGTCCTCCTGGGGCTCCTCCAGTGTGGCCAGCAGTGACACCAGCTTGTTGCACAGCTGTAGCTGCAGCTCCACCTTGCGGTTGCCCGTAGTCACTGCCAGGGGCAGGGCCCGGTCCTACCACACAGGCAGGTGGGGTCAGGTTTCCCGCAGCACCCACCTTGCCCAGCGCCCTCCTCAGAGCTCAAACATGTGCTTGGAGCTTCCCACACCCCAGCTACCCCTGCACCTCGACACAGCTCTGTGCTCTGGGATAACACACAGTTCAGACATCCAAGTTGGGGGCTGAAGAGTCACCTGAGGCCCATCCAGATACACCCGATAGCCTCAGACCAGCCTCTCCCACCTGGGCACCGGGGGTCTGACTGGGGGGAGCCAGCACTCCTCTCTGCTCTAAAAACACCACATTGATCTGTGCCCAGGGCTGAGCCACACCGTGAGCTCAGAGGAAGGGAGAAGCCGTCCCACTTCGGGGTGCATGCAGACCTGGGTCTCCCACTGATATGCTGTGTGTCCTTTGGCATGTCCCTGTGCCTCTCTGAGCCTCAGTTTCCTCATCTGGAAGATGGGGACAGGACTTCCCACTCAGGGTTGCTTGAGGTCATCAGGTACAAGGGTAGAGCCATTGTCACGTCCAGGCCCCAAGCGTTTGTCCCAGGCAGGGGCATGGTCAATATCATTCCCGGTGAGACCACTTGGAAATTAATCATGTGCATGGGTGGCCCTGCCTCCATTTGGGAGGCCTCTACCCTGCCACACCTGTGCCTCAGCCCTCCAGGTGCCCCACTGAGGCCCACCCACATCAGCCCACAGGCCAGCTCACCCGGTAGAAGGACAGGCCTTCCTCCCGCTCCCAGGCCCCATTGAAGAAGATGTCTCCAGCTGCCTCAAACAGCTCCAGCCCCAGGTTGGGGTCGCCTGTGTACAGGTCCACATTCTGTGCCACCTGAAAGGAGACAGAAGTTCCCTCAAGACCCACACCTAGCGAGGTGGCTACGCGCACCTTTGCCAGGCTCCTTCCTCTCACACACTACAGGTACACTTGAGCATTTTTCAGACCCTGTGCATGAGGGCTGCCCCCACCACTGGCATGAGGACAATGAACTGATGCTCCTGAGTGCCAGGAGGTGACTGAGCAGCTGCAGCCCAGGAGCCCGACACCTATGAATCCTACCAACAGGGCTAGCCCTAGCCCACTCCCCCTACACTCAAACCAGTCTCCGTGGCCCCCAGATTGCTGGGAGCCCAGCCCCTGGCTCCTTTCTGCGTTGCCACATCCCCGCCACATCAGCAGTGTTTGTGGGTGGGCCTGGTCCCCTCTTGGCCATGAGCTCTTCATCCCTCTCCTCAGCTCAAGGAGGTATATAGCAGGTGCTCAATAATGAAAGCTTCATCAGGCTCGTGAGCTTCACAATTTGTTCCAGATCACACTGTGCTTGGGAAAGCCTCTGAAAACAGCCACTATGATAGATTCATTTTATAAGGAGATGTGCCACATGTCGCTTGGAGCAAGTTCTTCTGTGTGTTAATTGAGTGGTCACATTATTTGAGCATGTGCTGTATACCAGCAGGTGCTGTGCACTGTGAGGGGCCGCGCCTCTGCCCTCAGGGAGAAGATGCTGGCCACCGGGGGAGGATGTGAGGGAACCAGTTGGAGTGAGGGAAAAGGCACACAACAGGTGCTCAGCAGTGGCTTAGGAATGAGTGGATGGATGGATGAATGGATGAGATGTAGACACATGGATGGATGGAAGGGTGTGTGGATAGATGAATACTTGGATGGATGGATGGATGGATGGATTAATGGATGGATGGATGGATGGATGGATGGATGGATGGATGGATGGATGGATGGATGGGTGGGTGGGTGGAATGATGTGTGTATGTCTGTATGTATGTATGCGTGTGTAGATAATGTATGGATGGGTGGAGGGTAGATGATGTATGTACATGTGGATGGATAGATGGTGGATAGACGAATGTATGGATAAACAAATGGACAGATAGATGTATGGAGGAATGGATCAATAGGTAGATTGGTGGGTAGATGGATGAATGATGGATGAATGAATGGACGAACAGGTGAATGGATGGATGGGTGAAAGGATGGATGATGGATGGATGGATGAATGGATGGGTGAATGGATGGGTGGATGGATGATGGATGGGTGGATGAATGGATGGGTGGATGAATGGATGGATGATGGATGGATGGAAGGATGAACAGGTGAATGGATGGATGATGGAAGTATGGATGGATGATGGATGGATGGATAAATGGATGGATGATGGATGATAGATGATGGATGGATGGATGGATGGATGGATGGATGGATGGATGGATGGATGGATGATTGATGGATGGAAGGATGAACAAGTGAATGGACGGATGATGGAAGGATGAATGGACGGATGGATGGATGAACAGATGAATGGATGGATAGACGGGTGAATGGGTGGATGATAAAAGGATGGATGAATGATGGATGGATGAATGGATAGATGGATGAATGATGGATGGAAGGATGAACAGGAGGCAAGTGGATGGATGATGAAGTATGGATGATGGATGCATGCATAATGAATGGATGGATGGATGGATGGAAGGATGGATGGATGATGGAAGGATGGATAGATGATGGAAGGATGAATGGATGGATGGATGTACAGATGAAAAAGTGAATGGATGGATACACGGGTGAATGGATGGATGATAAAAGGATGGATGAATGATGGATGGAATAATGGACACGAATGGATGATGGATGCATGGATGGATAAATGGAAAGATGGACTGATGGAAGGATGAACAGATGAATGCATGGATGATGGAAGAATGGATGGATGGATGGATGGATGAAAAAGTGAATGGATGGATACATGGGTGAATGGATGGATGATAAAAGGATGGATGAATGATGGATGGATGAATGGACAGTTGGATGATGGATGATGGATGGATGGATGGATAAATGGATGGATGGATAAATGGATGGATGGATTGATGGAAGGACGAACAGATGAATGCATGGATGATGGAAGAATGGATGGATGGATGATGGATGGATGGATGGAAGGATGAGCAGGCGAGTGGATGGATGATGAAAGGATGGATGGATGGAAGAATGAAGAGGTGAATGGATGGATGATGGAAGGATGGATGGAGGCATGGATGAACAGATGAATGGATGGATGGACGGGTGAATGAATGGATGGATGGACGGGTGAATGGATGGATGATAAAAAGATGAATGATGAATGAATAGATGGACAGGTGAATGGATGGATCATGGATGGATGGAAGATGGTTGGATGGATAGAAGGATGAACAGCTGAATGGATGGATAATGGAAAGATGGATGGAAAGATGGATGAAAGGATGGATGGATGGAAGGATGGAAGGATGGATGAATGGATGGACGAACAGGTGAATGGATGGATGAAGAAGTGAATAGATTAATGAATGATGGATGGATGGATGGATAGAAGGATGAACAGTTGGATCGATGATGGAAAGATGGATGGAAGGATGGATGAACAGGTGAATGGATGGATAAAAAGATGGATGGATGATGGATGATGGATGGATGGATGATGGATGGGTGGAAAGACGAACAGATGAATGGATGGATGATGGAAGGATGGATGGATGGATGGATGGATGGATGGATGGACCCACAGGTGTATGGGAAGATGATGGAAGAATGGATGGATGGATGGATGGATGATGGATGGATGGAAGGATGAACAGGTGGATGGATGATGGATGGATGGATGGACAGATGGATGGATGATGGAGGGATGGATGGACGAAGGGATTGATGGATAAATGATGGATGGATGGACGGAAGGATGGATGATGGATGGATGGATGATGGATGGGTGAATGGAAGGACCCACAGGTGTATGGGAAGATGATGGAAGAATGGATGGATGGATGTTGGATGGATGGATGGAAGGATGAACAGGTAAATAGATAGATGATGGAAGGATGAATGGATGGGTGGATGGACAGGTGAATGGATGGATAGACGGGTGAATAGATGGATGATAAAAGGATGGATGAATGATGGATGGATGAAAGGACAGATGGATGGATGATGGATGGATGGATGGAAGGATGAACAGGTAAATAGATGATGGAAGGATGAATGGATGGGTGGATGGACAGAGAGTGAACAGCACAGGGGTCGTCCTGCATCCCTTGCCACTCACCTGGATGTACAGGTCCACCAGCTCGCTCTGTCGCAGGATGTAATAGATCTTCCCTGCTTGCAGCCAGGCATGTGCCTCCTTCTCTTTCTTCTGGAGGTCAATGAAAATTCCCAGACTTCGTTTGGTGTAGTCCAGAGCGGATTTGTAGGCCCTGGAATCACTGGAATCAGACACAGGTGTCAGAACAAGGGCTCTCATCCTCCTGGAACCAGTCTGCCTCCTCTCGTGGGTCTGGTGACAGATGAATCTGGAATGTGGGGACTGGGAACGGCCCTCTTGTGTGTGCAGTGTTCTGCCCTTCCCAGGCTGCTGGGAGGGACAGGGTGAACACACACGGCATGGAAAAGATGAAGGACATCCTTCTGAGGGAATCGAGCATCATGCTGCTCTGTGGCAGGAAGAGTGTGCTAGTCCATCTCCCCTGCCTCCCAGACATGGCCTGTGTCTTCTCCAAACGCACCAGGAGCCGTTAGTGTTCAGAGGCTATCTAGGCCGATGGTTCTCAAGGTGTGCAGGCATCAGTCACCCGGAGGCCTGTCCTTATAGCTTGCTGGCCCTGCCCCCAGAACTTCTGGCTCCACAGGCCTGGGGCAGGCCCTAGAACTCCCACTTGCCACAGGCTCCTAGGTGACATGGATGCTGCTCTGCTGGTCCAGGGACTACACTTTGAGAAGCATGGCTCTAGCACACTGGCCCATTTTCCTTCTGTGAACCTGAGGCCAAGACTGGAGCCAGTCTCCCGGGTCCCCATGGAATCTGGCCCCTTCCCTGCTCTCTCAGTAAGTCCAACACTTGAGGGGCTGTGACAGCAGCAATGTCACCAGGCCCTGTGGGTGGGGTGGCCAGGGCCATGGTTACCCCACCAGGTCAGCATGCTCGGGGGAAGCCGAGTGGGCCACATATGGGACGTGAGACCTTGAAACCCTGCCCCGGGGAAGCAGGTGACACAATTGGCTCTGTCTTCTGTGGGAGAGAAGCCACAGGTGGCTGCTGTGGTCACATTTAAGGGGACAGATGAAGGCCAGGAGTCAAGACTCGGGGCAGGCAGAGGTCAGATGACAAAGGCCACCATAGTAGGAAGAACAGCCCAGAGTGCACGTGCACGTACTGCCTCTGCTGGGGTTGAGATGACCTTTGACCCAACAAGGGAGACTCAAGCTGGGACTCACAAGCCAGCAGCAGCCCTGGGATGACCCCAGACCCACCAGCTCAAAGCATCTGATGCCAAGGAACCAAATGATCCAAAGGAAAGGGGCTGAGGAGGCCCTGGGTCAGCTTCCCTGTGCCCCCCTCCCTGCCACCCCTACCCCCTTGCACCCCTCCACACCCCCACCACTGCAAAGCCAGTCCTCACCACTAGGTGCCCAGGGACAGGTAGAGCTGACTGGTGGTGTCCAGGAGCTGCCCTCTCCAGCACCTGGTCGGCCACCTTGCGGGCAAGGGAGAGCTGGAACTCGTGGTAGATGACACACTGGGTCTCGCTGGGCATGACGACGCTGTAGAAGCAGCACAGCCGCTGGACGGCCCGCAGCTGGCCTGGGCAGAAGACAAAATGGAAGACGTCAGCCTCCCAGCATCGAAGCGAGGCTGGCTGGGTTCAGAGGCCCCTGCTCTGTGCTTGTCTCTTTCACACCTCTGTGAACCTGGGCCCCATAGGCAGGGAGCCTGGGCTCAGACAGGCCATGCACCTGTGCAAGGGCAGACGCCGAGCACACCGTGACATGGGCACAGCTTGGTGCACATGCTCATGGTACAGGCCGGCCTTCTTTACAACTCCCAGGGCCGAGGTTCTGGCCAGGCTCGGCCCCTGCACCAGGCCATCTATTTCTGCTTCACAAAGCCCCTCTGGCCAGGACCAGGGCCACCTTCAGCCTGAGATGATGAGACCAGGGACACAAATAGCCCCTGTCGCAGATGGAACCCTGAGAGAGCAAAGCCAAGCATCACGTCTGCCACACACGGCATCATGTTGGGGGAATGGGGTTCAAAGCCGGCCCCTGGCATTTCCACACATGCTTCTCTCATGCAACAAAGCTCCAAACCCACAGGTTCGCTGGCCTCTCCCAAAGCCAGGGCGCTGGGAACAGTGGAAAGCTTCTGATTTTCTAGTGTCAGAAACATTCCGAAGATTAACAAAGGAAACCAGGTACGCCGAATGGACATCTGTCACACACGCCCCCCAACAACAGCTGAATACACAGTCCTCTTGAGCGCCCATGGGACATTCCCCATGACAGACCATGTGCCAGGCCACAAAATGAGCCTCAGTGAAGGGAGAAGGACTGAGACCAAAGCAGAGGTGTTCTTCAGCTGTACTGGCACGAAACTAGAAATCGACAGTGAAGGAAACGTGGGAAATTCAAAAATATGTGAAAACTACACACTCCTAAACAACCAGTGAGTCAAAGAAGAGACCATCAGGGAAACTGAAAATTAATTTGAAAAGAATACAAACAAATGCACAGCCCGGGCCAGCACGGTGGCTCACACCTCTCATCCCAGCACTGTGGGAGGCCGAGGCGGGAGGATCGCTTGAGTCCAGGAGTTTGAGATCAGCCTGGGAAACATGGTGAAACACTGTCTCTATAAAAAAAAAAATACAAAAATTAGCGGGGTGTGGCGGTGCACATCTGTAATTCCAGCTACTCAGGAGGCTGAGGCATGAGAATGACTTGAACCTGGGTAGAAGTTGCAGTGAGCCAAGATTGCACCACTGCACCCCAGCCTGGGCAATAGAGCAAAACTTAAAAAAAAAAAAAAAAAAAAAAAAAAAAAAAAAAAAAAAGCACAGTGTATCAAAAACACCAAGATGTAGCTAAGGCAGTGCTGAAAGGGAAATTTATAACTGTAAATGTCTACATTCAAAGAAAGAAAAAAAATCTTAAATCAAAAGCCTAACTTTCCACCTTGAGAAACTAGAAAATGAACTAAACCCAAAGTGAATAAAAGGAAGAACATAATAAATGTGAGAGTGGAAATGGGAAGTAAAAATACAGAGAATGGAAAAACAAAAGAGATAATCAACAGAACCAAAAGTGGGTTTTTTGAAAATAATAACAAAAGTGACAAATCTTTCACCAGACTGACCAAGAAAACAAAGATGGGGCACAAACGACTAAAATCAGAGACTGAGCACCATGGCTCACGCCTGTCATCCCAGCACTTTGTGAGGCCGAGGGGGAAGGATCGCTGAGGCCAGCATTCAAGACCCCCCTGGGAGAACATGATGAGACCCCATCTCTAATAAAAATAAACAAACAATTACAAACCCAAGTTTCTAAAATCAGAAATGAAAGAGGAAACATGATTGCCGACCTGACAGAAATAAAAGGATTCCATGAAAACACTACGAACAATTGTACACCAAGAAGCCAGACCATCTAGACACAACAGCCAAACTCCTAGAAGGACACAAACTACTGAAAGTGACTCAAAAATGACCCCAAGGAAGCATGTGGGGTATCAGCCCCGCCCTCGGTCTCCCGGACCGTTCAGCTCAGGGTAGGGAGACAGGGAAGCATGATCCCCGTTCCCTGGCCTGCATTTCCAAGTCTGAATCCCCCAGCACCCAGGGGAGGGCCTCGTAGGAGGAGGTGCCACAGGCTATTGTGCCAGGAGCCACTGGAGGCTGCAGTGGGGGCTGGGGAGCTGGGTTCCTGGAGGGTCTCCTTCCATTCAGAGAATGTCCCTGGGGAAGAAGCCTGGGTCTGAACCCCCCAACCTTCCTTGGGCAGATGTGTGGGACCGGGGCCCCTTCACACGGTCCTTTCCAAAATCTCATCACTCCTAGGGCCAAGAGTGGGTGCCAGGCCTGTGCTGGGAAATGAGCAGATTCATATTTGGGCACAGCCCCTGGAGCTCTGGTCCAGGCCACAGGAGGCACCTCTGAGTGGTGTCACTATGCCATGACAAAGCACTGTAAGGCAGAGGGGACTCAACAGTATCCTCAACTTCCTCATCTATTCTCTGCAGCCTAGATTTCGGACAGCCCTGCCCAGCTACTGTCCATTCACTGCTCGGTCTGCACTGACTGTTCGATAGCACTCCATGGCTCCCCAGTGCTCTTGGGGAAAAGGCGAAGCCACAGCCTGAGGCCCCAGGCCCTGCTTAGCTCTCCAGAAGAGCTTCTCACCATCCAGCACTCAACCCACCCCCTCCCAACTCTGCACCTCCCTGCATAAGCCCTGTTCACTCACCCCCACTCACACTCCCACTCACTCACCACCACTCACACCCCACCCATCCTCGCTGACTCACCCCCACTCGCTCACCCCTGGGCCTTCACACAGGCTACACCACCAGCCCCTCATCCACACCTATTACTTGACTAAATCCTCTCAACCCTCTGGTCCCAGACTAAAGAGGCTTCCCTAACCCGGGGCCAAGTTCTGCCCCGCCATCACGCCACTCACCCTTTTGTGGCTTCTCTGGCCTGAAGCTCACATTCCCACGCTCAGCACCTCCCTCCCGAGGACCCCACAAGCCCCTTTTGTGGGTGGGGCCTGGCACACTCAGCAGGAGCTGCTTTTGCGTGAACTGCTCTGTGGCTTTGGCCAATCACCCGCCCCTGTGTCCTCTGTGAAGTGGGATGACCGGTGCACAGGGTTCCCGAGATACCAAGCAAACACAGGCACAAGAACTGGCATTCAGGGCCTGGCTCATGGAGGGGCCCCAAGTCCGAGCTCAGCACAACATGCCTTGATCCCAGGGTTATGTCTAGGGATTCCCAGCACGCAGGACTTTCCGTGCTCAAGGCAGGATGGTCCCTGGGCAAACCAGGAAGAGCTGCCTGCCTCAGTAGGGTACAGAGGGGCTGGCCCTACATGGGAACGGCCTGTCTCCAGGGCGTTTGCCAACATCTGCTGCTGGCCATAACTCAGCGCTTTCGATGGTGGAAAAACCACCACTTGTTTCCGAATCACAAACCCCAGGTGTGCCCTGACCCAAGTGGCCCCAGAAGGCGCACAGGAGGAACTGGGGCACTCACTCTCCACGTGGTCCATCTCCACGGCGACCAGAAGGGCCCACTCGTAGTAGCCCTTGCACTGCTGGGCCGGGCCCTGGCGGGAGAAGAGGTAGCCCAGGAGTATGTGGGTGAAGTCTCGGCCACACTCCCCACACGGAAGCCTCGAGAACAGACGTACAGCCTCCAGGAGGTAGTGCTGGGCCAGCCTGCTGGCACCCGCGTGCAGGCACAAGGTCCCAAAGCTGGCCAGCACCACTGCCTGGTTCCTCCGCTGGCCAGGTGCCAAGCCACCCGTAGGGCGTGGTAGTAGCCCTCGGCTGCCTGCCTCGTCTGGCCCGTCCTCTTCAGAGCCACGGCCACCAATGTTGGCAATCACACCCTCCTGGTCCTCGCTGACCACCACTGCATCCTGGACAGACTGCAGGATGTTCAGGGCCACCAGGCTCTGCCTATGAAGCACATGCAGCCAGGCCAGGGCCACCAGGAAGTCCACGATGGCACGTACTCCGGCAACAGCACTGGCTTCCACCGCCTGCGTCATGAAGGTGATGGCTGGGCCATGGTAGCCATGGTGGCTGTACGGTTGGGCCAGGCTGGCGTGGAGAAGGCCGCGCAGCGCCTGGCCTGTGCCCGGGGTTAGGGAGGCCAGCGCTCGCCTGAGGTAGTGGGAAGTCTGGGTGGGGAGGCTCTGGGGCTGGAGGGCGTTCTGGAGCACCAGCTTCACGTTCCTCAGCGAACCAGCCAGCGAGTCCTGTGTCCTCAGTGAGGCCACCTTGACACAGCTCAGCACCAGGTGGGGCAGGCACTTGTGGCTGTAGATGTCAGCCAGGAGTGGGCAGCAGTGTGAGAGCCACGCAGCGTCTGGGGCTCCCAAGTCCCTGTGCAAAAACAACAGCTGCTCTAGGAAGGGCAGGGCCTCCTCAGGCTGCTTGAGGTGCACGTGGTGCCTGGCCAGCAGGAAGCAGGCCCGGGCCTAGGCCTGCTGGCTCTGGCCACCCACCGCCCACTGCAGCACCAGCTGCAGGAGCTCCCCGTCCGCCTCGGTGCTACAGATGTGGCCAGGCGTCCCCAGGAGCAGGGCCATGGCTTTGGGAACCACCTGTGTACACTTCTCCTGGTTCTGCTTCCAGTAAATGCTGGCCAGGTTGGCGTACACAGCCACCACCAGGAACAGGTCCCCGAAGCTGCCCTCCAGGGCCCCCAGTGTTTCCTCCAAGTACACCCGGGCCTGGGACAGCTTGAGCCTCCTGCTGCACAGCCGCCCCAGAAGGAAGCAGAGCCTGGCCAGGGCCATGAGGAGGCCACCTTTCTTGGCCGCCCCTCGGGCCTGTGCCAGGCACCCAGTCAGCTCCTCCTCGTCGCTAAAGCTGCTGAACATGCTGCTCAGCCATGGCAGCGCCAGGCTGTACAGGCCACAGAAGCTGGCCTTGAATCCAGAGCTGTTCAGGAACAGCAGCAGTGAGCTCATGGCCTCTGGATCCTCCCAGTTGTCCTCAGCTTCCAAGCAGAAGGAGGGCTCCTCGGGGTCCTGCAAGCTCACGTTGCTGGATGCTACACAGAGACCCCAGGACGCTGGCTCCTGGGGGCAGCCTGGGCAGGTCTTGCATTGTTCCAGAACATTCTTCACCTTCGGCAGGGTCTCCTGTGGCTCCAGGCCCAGGCAAGGTGGAGGTATTTCTGCAAGTCACAAAAACACCTAGACAGATTAGAGTCCAACAGTGAGTCCTTGGTCCACTTGGGGCAGGATCCCCGCATTCCCGTCCTCTGTGTCCCTGGCGCAGCTTGCCATGAGCCCTTGAGAATTATGCGCAATGCAAACCCAGGGTCTGGAGCACGTATGAACTCCGGGGACACAGAGAACACGCAGGCCCGTGGCCCTGCTACAAAATCACCTACAAAATCACTCTCCTACAAAATTGACTCTCCTACAAAATCACCCTCCTGTCCTGCTTTGTCGCCCACATGATAGCATGGTTTTAGGAGACTATGCCAGCTCAGTGATCCCTCAGAGACGCCTTTCCCTTTAGATACAATCAAAGCCTTCTAACTGGACCCATGTATATGCAGCACTACAACTACAAATTTAACTTTTGTCAGCATATTGGGCCCCCCGGTGGGGTACAGGAATCCATGAAATCCTCAACAGTCAATCAGAGCTATTGATCAGCTCAAAAGATGCTATGCAAAATTGGTAAAGCCACCGACGGCACAGGACAGGGGTGTTGTACCCATGTACCCAGCTCCGTGCAGGGAAACGGACCATCCCTGCAGGAAGGATGGGAAAGCTTCTAGGCCCCTGTGACCACCTTCACCTTGGATGGTCTGAAAACCTGAAGCCCACGGTTCCTAAAGGGTTAACAAAGGCCAGACTGCTCAAGCAGCCCACTGGTGCCTGCTGGCTTTGGTGGATTCCTAGCCAAAGCCCCCTCCCAGAGGTGAGCAAACAAGGGCATTTCCTGTTGGAAAACCTGGGATGAAAGGAGGCATTAATGGGAAGGAAAAAACTAGATTTAAACAGACTCTCTGTTTCAAGCTCACATGTAAAAACTATTTTCAATACAAACTGTCTCCTTATTCAACTATAAAGCCTTGGAATTAAAAAAATAAATAAATATGATTTAGAGGCTAATGTGACTTGACAACACTAGATTAGCTAAGAAATCTTCCCGACCCGGCAGAGGCACACAGCCCCTCCCAGCCACTACCCTGGCCTCCAGGGCAGCTGGAGAGCCACGTGCCTTTGCTCCAGAGACTTTGGCAGAGGGTGGAACCAACCCCTCCCCAAGGCAAACCTACAACAGCCTTCCCTTCCGCACTGGCTTCCCGGGCCTCCTCTGGGACCTTGTGCCTGCATCCCAAATGTACTGGGATGGATCCCATTCCCCGGGAACTTCCAAGGGCCCTTGGTGCATCCACATCACCAGGCTGTCCACATGCGGACCCTGTGTGAGGGGAAGAGACAGAGCCGCAGAGGGGAGACGGGAGGGCCTCCCTGAATCAGCCCCTCAGGAAGGAGCAGACACTTCAGGGACCTCAGTTGAGGCCCCTGCAACCTAAGGCTCTGAATTCTGCTACCTGCTGAGGGCTGTGTGGCCTCCCATCTCTGAGGCAGAGCACAGGGTGAACTGCAGCTTCTCCAGGTCATGAAAAAGGAACCCACAGCTACATGTGGGCCCCAGCAGTGGAAAGGATGCCCCACCTCGGTCGGGGACCAGGCGGGGGTCAGCACGTTCATTGGAAGAAGTGTGGGACCCCACAGCCTCCAGTGCCAGAGTGGACGGGAGGTTCAGGCCCACCTCAAGCAATGTCCCTCAAGTCCCCGGCCCACACCACAGAGGTGTGACAGCCGCATCCAATGCCCACTGTACTCACCTCTGTCCCCTCCCCCGGCGTTACTCCAAGGCCCAGCTCATAACCAGAGGAAGCCTGAGCCACGGGCAAAACCTACCTTGTTCCTGCGGCTGCTCGGTCTCAGTTTCCTCTACTGAGTCTACCAAGGGAGAAAAGAGAAGCAATGAACACCCCCAGCCAGCACCTCTGGGCCCATGTCAGGTTGAGCTGGTGTCGGTGTTGCAGGGTGACAGCATTGCAGGGTGCAAGGGTTGAAAGGCATATCATCCTCTTTCCTCCTGGATCATGGGAACAACATCACTGGGGGGTGTACACTTTCTGTGATATTGGGAGTAACATCGTCTTCTGTGTCTTGGAATATTAAGGACAATATCATGGGGGGGGCGTGTACATCTTCTGCAATATTGGGAATAATATTATCCTCTCTCTCCCTGCATACTAGGAAAGATATGACAGAGTACATGTTCACCTCCTGCGATATGGGGATTAATACCATCTCCCCTTCCAGATATCAGGAAGAGTATCACACGGCGGTGTACGGTGTCTGCAATACTAGGAGTAATATCAACCTCTCAGCCTTGGAATATTAAGAAGAATATCACAGGGTGGATGTACACCCCCTGCCATATTGGGAGTAATATCAGCCTCTCCTCTCCATGGATATTAAGAACAACATCCCAGGCTGGGTGTAAGCCTCCTGCTCTATGGGGAGTCATATCATCCTCTCCCTTCCAGGATATTAATAACAATATCACAGGGTGGGTGAAGACAGCCTGCGATACTGGAATTATTATCATCTTCTCCCCCTCCAGATACTAGGAACCATATCACAGAAGAGCTGTACCCTCCCTGGGATATTGGGAGTAATATCATATGCTTCTTCTGTGAATATTAGGAGCAATATCACCGGGTGGCTGTCCATTCATTGTTATGTTGGGAGCCACGTCATATTCTACCCCTCTCAATACTAGGATCAGTGTCACAGGGTGAGTGTACACCTACTGTGGTATTAAAACTAAAATGCTCTCTGTCCCTAGATATTAGGAACAACATCACAGGTAGGTGTTCACCCCTGCAGTATTAGAAGCAATAATATGATTAATTAGTAAACATCAATCATCGATTTTAATAATTATCAGGCTAGTCTCGAACTCTTGACCTCAGGTGATCTGCCCGCCTCAGCCTCCCAAAGTGCTGGAATTGCAGGCTTGAGCCACGGTGCCCAGCCAACACTTCTTCACATCCCTTTTTGGACCTCAAATTTAGCATGCCAAAAACACACTTTTGATTCCCCCTGCTATAACCCACTCCTCCCATAGTCTTCCCAATCCCAATAACAGCATCTCTAGTCTTCCAGTTACTCAGGCCAAAATCCTTGACATCATCCTTAAAACTTCTTTTTCTCTCTCTTGTCATCCAACCCATTTAAACTCTCCTTTCAAAATATATGCCAGACCTAACCACTTCCCACCTTCCTCATCATTTCCAACCAGGTCCAGCCCTCATCATAGCGCTCTGGGTTACTGCAAAAGCCTCCCAATCGCCAGGCACACTGGCTCACGCCTATAATCCCAGCACTTTGGTAGGCCAAGGCAGGTGGATCATCAGAGGTCAGGAGCTCAAGACTAGCCTGACCAACATGGTGAAACCCCTCTACTAAAAATATAAAAAATTAGCCGAGCATGGTGGTGGGCGCCTGTAATCCCAGCTATCCAGGAGACTGAAGCAGGAGAATCACTTGAACTCAGAAGGCAGAGGTTAGAGTGAGCCGAGATTGTGCCATTGCACTCCAGCTTGGATGACAAGAGCGAAACTCCATCTTAGAAGGTTAAAAAAAATAAAAAGCCTCCCAACCCACCTCTCTCCTTCCGCCTTTCACCCTGCTCTGCATTCTACCTTCCACTCTCAAACATTTCAGAAAAAAAAAAATTATATCCACAGAGAGAGAAAGTACAAATGGGGTGAAATGTTTGGGGAATCTGAGGGAAGAGTATATGGGAATTCTCTGTACTATTTTTGCAACTTTTCCATAAGTCTGGATTATTTCGAATTCAAGAGTTAAACAAAGAAAAAAATAAAAAACACACTATCTCCCTTTGTGAATCCATCCTGTCTTTCCCCTGGCAACTTAAGGACGCTCTCAACTAACACATCTATTTTTTCATGAACACTAAAAGAACCCTTGCCGAGTTTTGACTTTCTGTGCTTGGCAGTAGAAGTGTGTGTGTGTGTGTGTGTGTGTGTGTGTGTGTGTATATGTGTGTATGGTGTGTATGTATAGAGAGGGAGAAATATATATGTGTGTACATATATAAATATATATTCTATATTTAAAATGGTAATGTGTATATATATAAATATGTGTGTGTGTGTAGATATATATAATACATACGCCATAGCCTGTCCTTAACCAGTTCTAAACTTAGTCGGAAAAACACATACCTAAGCAGAGAATTTCAAAATAATATGATGAATATTTTGATAGAGGGATGTGTTGCTATGGAACACGCTGCTAAGACACAAAACCTCCTAGATGGGGCAATGAATGAACGAAGTTTTGCACCTATAGGCACCCCCTCTGATATCCCCTCAAACGTTTATAGTTATATGCATTTGCTTACCCCAGGACCCCTATTTCATAAGGGTTAGTCCTAGAGCCTAGCAAGTTCCTACTACAGCTGGCACACATATGCCATTCAAGAAACAGTGGCGGAGTGAATGACGAGTTAAGAACCATTTGTCAGCCAGTGCTCAGTAATACAACATGCACTGGTATGCAAATTATATTTTTGTTGAAAACAACTGCAGGATCACAAATTATCTTTCCAGAGAAAGCAAACCTCAAAAGCTTCTTTACCCTACTAAAGCACGTTATAAGAAGCTCCCCTTATATAAAAGAAAACCTCATTCTTTATCAATGGCATGTAAACCTAATAGGTCTTCACCTCTGATGACATCTCTTCCATCCCCAGGAGTAGATAAAGGAGGTTCCGGAAATCCTGGTAGTTGTGAAGGTGGCTCCCAGCTCTGACAGTCTTGAACCCTACGGGCGCGGAGGTCACACAGCAGAAGAACAACAGAGGGAAGCATCATCAGGCTTCGAGTATGTTTGAACCACAGATGACAAATAGGCTGCAGCCAACTGAAAACACCAGAGATTCATGGTGGCCACCTGAGGGGTTGTGCTCTTAAAAAATAAATAAATAAATAAAAATTAAAAAATTAAAAAAGGAAGGGGTCAAGAATCCATCAGGTCTGACTGAGACGTGTATCAGTGACTAACACCCCGTATGGCAAAAATACTCCGGTGCGCTTTGGGTACTCCCAGCTTCAGCAGTATTCAAAGGCGTGTGCTTCCCTAAGACTAAGCCACGGGAATACCCCCAGCAACACTGCCAGGAGAAACGTCTCCCATGGATTTGGCTAGAAATACAGTTGTCTTTAACAAATTAACACTGAATAAATCCTGACTTATTAGAGTCTGCGAGAAGGACATTCTCAGTGATAACGGTTATCACTACAATCTCCAAACATCTGCGATCCTGCAGGGAGGAACTGTGACAGCGCAGGCGACATGTCCAGAATGCTTCCCAGACTGCCTGTTACAGAATAAAAGAAATAACCCCCCCCCCAAGAATGTCTTCACACACATTTAACCAGTTGTTCCTTTGTGTGCATCTCTGTGCTAAAATGGCCATTCTTCCCCACAGCCTGAAGTCATATGCTAAAATAAATGAGACTCACATGAAGCCAGAACCATGCAGATGCCAAGGAAACCAACACAAATGAAATGGGCTGGAGAGTGTGGCCAGGAGGATGGTAGTTCCCAGGAAGCAATTACTTCATCTCTGCCCATGAAGCGGGCAGTTGTCACTGTCCCCCAGGCCCACACCAGACACTCGAAGTAGGTTCTAACCAAACTACCTCCAACAATCAATGTAAATACACCACACAATTGGCTTCTGAAAGGACACCTTGCAACCAACAAGAAACTGTAAGCACAACTTTGACAAACTGTGCAACTAAAAACCTTGGAAAAGGATAAACACTGCCACATTTTGACTCAAATAGTGTTACGTGGTAGCACTGCAATAATTCACTGAAACAGAAGAATGAATGAGGAATACGTTTATATAGGAATCAGAGGAAGCATGACTAATCATTTAAAGAAATAGGTCAAGAAACTGTTAGGTTCAAATGCTACCGTGAGACACTGTCAATGCCTTAGGCAAATTCACTTCTTTTGGTCCTGTTTCTAGGTTCATCAAAAATCAGCTTTGGACTAGGGAATCTGTTGCTTCCCAAAGCCTTCCTTCTGTGATTCCAGCCCAGATTTTAGGACTGCTCTTCCACTTGGTATATGAAAGCACTTTCTATGTAGAATAGCAAGAGTACATTTCTGTGTTGAATGTGGTTTGGGACCTACTCTATGATGCAGAATATCATCATGTAACTTTAAGCATGATGCCAAGGCGCACTCTAGATAAGGATAACACATAAGATGTGGCCATACACCTGTGCGTGCCTGGCAGGGAGATGGAGAAGTCTCATTTAATGAAGCTGGGGTGCCTGTTGCACCTGAACATCCTCAGTCCACCTCAAGTTCACAACGTCCTTCTGACATCAAACCACAGGTATCACATACTTTTCCATACTTTCCACCCAAGATTAAAATATGCAGAGCACCGTGATAAAGATGCCTCCATTCCCAGCATGTGGGCTCTCATTCTGTAGAATTACATACTTTCGGTGCAAAATGGTGACCAGGTTGCAGCGGCAAGCAAGACTGGGCTCCGTGGGAACAGCAGGCCCTGCAGGAGCCACCATGCCTGTCGCCACAGTCTGATGCAGCTGCAGAGAAGCTGTGGCTGAGGCCATTCACTTTGTGAGAGAACCGCACAGGAGGGAAAAGGTAGGGAAGGTCGGGAAGAGGACAATGTCATGCTTCTGAGCCCAAGCCAAGCCATCGCATCCCCTGTGACTTGCATGTATACACCCAGATGACCTGAAGTAACTGAAGAATCACAAAAGAAGTGCAAATGCCCTGTCCCACCTTAACTGATGACATTCTACCACAAAAGAAGTGAAAATGACCGGTTCTTGCCTTAAGCGATTATATTATCTTGTGAAATTCCTTTTCCTGGCTCATCCTGGCTCAAAAAGCTCCCCCGCTGAGCACCTTGTGACCCCCCCCACTCCTGCCCACCAGAGAACAACCCCCCTTTGACAGTAATTTTCGTTTACCTACCCAAATCCTATCACACGGCCCCACCCTTATCTCCCTTCCCTGACTCTCTTTCTCGGACTCAGCCCGCCTGCACCCAGGTGATTAAAAAGCTTTATTGTTCACACAAAGCCTGTTTGGTGGTCTCCTCACACGGACGCGCATGACAGGCAGGTGCAGAGACAGGGAAGGACCTGTGATGAGAACAGAAAGGAATACGTCTCCCTGTACACACACTCGGATTTTATGACAATGTGCGCAGGGGGCTGAACTGGATGCCTGAGAACATTCCTAAAAGTTCTTTTACAGATTTTCTAAATATTGGTGTAAAATCTGAACTCAGACAAAATTTTTTTAAATCACTTCAATCAACATCTTTGTCTAGTGCTCAGCATCATGTCTACATCATCATCTAGAAAACCAACTTCTGTTCTAAGGCTCACATCCTCCTATAAAGTCCCAGGGATTTTACAAGGGAATGCACCTCTCATTCGCATCAAGAACACACACAACTACCATCCAAGAAATGCTTAATTTGCTTATATAATTTTTTAAACACCCAGATTTGAAATACAATAGAGAAGATAACTTTTTGATAGCTCTGCTTTCCAACTGCGAACTGCGGGTGGAGAAAATAACCTGCCATGATTTCTAACCAGTCAACAACCTGTCTTCCCTGGCTGCAGTAGGAGCAATCTTTCTGAGCTCAGAATGAAAAAGAACCCAGTTGGTTAGGGGACAGACAATCATCAGTTCTCAGCGGGCTTCCCCGGTCCCAAATCCCCATGTGATACGTGGAAGTAAAAAGCTATCCATGACCAAGCATCTGAACACTTATCCCACCTCACCATCTGATTCTCCTGCCATGCAAATTTAAAATTAATAAGCCTGTTATTGGAGATCAGAGTTGGTGCTGCATCTGTCTTCCTAAAATTATGGATAATTACCAGCCCACAATAGCTTCTAATCAGATTTGAGTAGTCCCTTAGACAGGAAGCTAAAGTGCCTCAGCCCTAAACTGAGAAGAAAACAGAAACTGAAATGCTCTAGGTTAGATTTTTTCCCCCTTGTTTTAAAGTTGCTGTTCCCGAATCTCCTTCTAATGTCTTGTTTATAAAATGTATGAGAAACAGGGAAATTTAAAGACATGATAGAAATGGCCACTTTTTCTAAGTACAAACTTTGTGAACATTATTTTCAGCTGCTGGGCTTTTTCTCCACATACTGTGAGCCTGGAGGACATTTTCTCCCTCGTGGTTACACATTCAGAGTCAGGGAAAGTGGCTTTAGCAGTAAAGAGGGGAGTGCAGTGAGAAGTGACCGGACACTGAGAAGGGCAGACAGGGACTCTATCTCGGTGGCCTGCAGCACTCCTGGGCCTTGGCCTTTATTTTTCTATCTGTAGAAGGGATCTAAAGGCCCGTGATTCTAGGCCACGACAGCTCTTCATACACACATACGCGAACATCACTGTGAAAAGCTGTGACACTTGGCTGATTTTCTGAAGAAATTATCTTGTATCATTTCTACTCAAGTACTCCACCTCCTTCCAGACAAGTATCTGAGGATCATGGGCTATCCCACAGCCATGTGTGTAACCTCTCCTGCTTATGATCCCTGTTCACATAGCATTTTCCAAAAGCATTTGGTGTGAAGGGACAGAAGAAAGAAGAATAAGGTTCTTTCAGCCCATTCATTCATTCATTCAACAAATATTGACTATCTATGTGCCAGGCACTGGTGATATAACAGGGAACACATATTTTTGTAGGTAGAGACAGACTACCAAAAAGTATGTTAAAGAGTGATCAATACTGTAGAGGAAAATACACCAGGAAACAGGAAAGAATACCCCTAGCCACCCTACACTGGGGTGATGCTAGCGTTACAAAATGGAAACAGCGGCCAGGCGCGGTGGCTAACACCTGTATTCTCAGCTCTTTGGGAGACTGAGACAGGCAGATCACCTGAGTTCAGGAGTTCAAGATCAGCCTGACCAACACGGAGAAACCCTGTCTCTACTAAAAACATAAGAATTAGCTGGACGTGGTGGCACACGCCTGTAATCCCAGTTACTCAGGAAGCTAAGGCACAAGAATCACTTGAACCTGGGAGGCAGAGTTTGGAGTGAGCCGAGATCACGCCACTGCACTCCAGCCTGGGTGACAGAGGAAGGATCTGTCTCAAAAAAAATAAATAAATAAATAAAAATAAAATGTAAACAGAGAATAAGATACCAAAAGAAAGAACATGAACGATTAATTGTAACAAAAGCCTTTGTAAGCTGATACTTTCCTTCCTGGATCCTTGTCTCTTACAAATGGAAAAAAAGGGCAGGCAGGGGGTAACATCCAAATGATGTTTTAAGATGGCTTCGGGTTTCAGATGTCTGACAGCCATACTCATGTACTTCAAGGAAAAAGTTCTAGCTCTAGAAGCCATCTGGGCAATGGTTTAATGTCTTTTTTCTTTTTTCCAGAGAGTTTTAAAATACAGGAAAACGTGTGTGTTTATTTGGCTGCTCTGTGCCCGCACACGTGCAAACTGTGCTAACAGGTTTTTCCATGTTTTGCTGAATTTGCCAGCTTGCCATAAACAGGCTTCCATGTCTTAATTGTCTATAAAGAGCACAGACACACAAAAATGCAGATCAAGACTAGGACAGACACGTCCTTTGTTCTTTGAGTAAATACTGCCAATGCCCAAAATACTTTCTCCATCACACTATCAATAAGGAATTCAAGTTCCTTCCAATACCATGAGTAACGTCAGTGATAGACTATGTTTAGCCATAATGACCCATTAGCATTCTTTTTCCTCTAAAATGTTGAAATAGTAACATTGAGTGTGCACTCACGAGGTGCCAGTCTCTGAGTTTGATCTCATTTGGATCTCGTTGAAATCCTTTAAGATCAGTACCATATTCTCTCATTTTTCATAGATGAGGAAACTAAGGCAGAGAAAGGCTAAGTAAGTTGTCCATGGTCACAGGTATTTAGGAACTCTTCTCTAAACTTTCAAAAGTTAACTACTCCCACTATTACACATGGTTTTTGTTTGTTTTTGTTTTTTTTGAGACAAGGTCTTGCTCTGACCAGGCTGGAGTGCAGTGGCGTGATAATGGTTCACTGCAGCCTCGACTTCCCAGGCTCAAGTGATTCTCGCACCTCAGCCTCTCCAGTAGCTGGGATTACAGGCATGAGCGACCACACCTGGCTAATTTTTTAATTTTTATTTTTTGTAGGGATGGGCTTTCACCATGTGGCCCAGACTGGTTCCAAACTCTGGGCTCAAGAGATTCTCCCAGGTCGGCCTCCCAAAGTGCTGGGATTACAGGTGTAAGCCACTGTGCACAGCCCTACAAATGTGACTTGTACAAAGTCAGAGCAGTGAGCAGGAAGAGAACAGAGACTTCAGCGAGTCTCCTGGCTGTGGCAACGCCATATCCCTCCTCCATACCGTAATGTGTCTACACCCACCAAGCTCCTAGACGTTGAAGGCAGGCCAGCTCAGAGACGAAACAGCAGTCAAGAAAGAGAAGATGCAGACATGCGTCTTGATTTCGGCTCGAGCGTGCCTCTCTGCCCTGCAGCTGCACAGGCAGAAACCAGGGGCCGTGAGTCTCAGGCAGCGTGTTTGGTTCCTGGCTGGTAATTTTTTGGGAGACCATCCCATACAATTAGTGTTACACTTCTCAAAAAGGAAGTGTGAGTTTTATAGAAAAATCGATTCCATTTGGGAGAAAGGCCTAATAAAACCACAAAAGGATAGCACATTCATACAACAACAAATTCAATTCATCTGTCACAAACTGAAATCCCAAAGCCCTCTGGGCACACAGCTGTTTTTCTGAGCTGAAATTCAACTCCAGTTGAGAAACAGGTCAACTTTTCTAAAAAGATTCTTTTTCACATGCCTTCAATAAAAATTCCTTTCCCTCACTTGTCATTTTCCAGATTTAATGACTCTGTTGGCCTTTCTCTCATTTAGGCCATGACCACTGACTGCATGTCTGCTACGGCCCGGACTCCAAGGGAGGCACCCTAGGTAACACAGATGACCGCAGCACAGCGACAACCTCAAGGAGCACACACGGGGAAGGCAAGATGATACAATCGAAGACTTCACATAGAAAAGAACTTGGCATCCATACCCCGTCCCATTTCTAGAAAACAACGATGCTAACTTAGGAACATTTACCGAACAGCCTGCAGTGTAGAGGCAGCACGAGGGGGTTCCATGCGGGGAAGAGCACCTTCAGAAGGGGGCGTGCAAGCAACGTGGAGGCAGGAGACGCCCCCATGCACAAGGGCCAGCCTGGGGGCCTGCAGAAATGCCCATGCATCTGGGAAGAGGGAGAGAGGACAAGATACTTAAATGCTCCAAAACGAATAGAAGCCTCCCAAGAACCTCCCCCGAAATGGGGCAGGGATTTACAAAAACAAAACCGAGCATGCGCAGTTACCTGAACATAGCGCCACCAGAGCGTGCTATCAAGGAAGAAACAGGGTCACTAGAAGCCTGAGCCTCTACTCCCAGCTCTGCGACTCATTCACCCGATGACCTTGGTGAAGGCTCTTAGCTTCTGTGAGCCACAAGAGAATCACAGGAAAACAGAAGATATGAAAGTGCTCTACCTTTTTCACAGAACTGCTGAGGGAATAAAATCAGATAACGGATTTTAAAATTCTCTGTGAATTACAAAGCAAAATGCAACCGTATGAAATCATTCTTACCATTAATAACAGCACTGTCAAATTAAGAGAAGAGTTAAGACCACAGCATTTTCCATCCCCCGACTCCCGAGAGAAATAGTGAGTCCAGCCAATGTATTTGGGCAACCCCAGTATCTAGGCTTTGAGAGTCTCAAACAGCTCATGAACTCTGACAGTATCACTCCAGCCCAGTGCTCATTAAGTTCTCCAAGACAGCCAACTGACATAAAATACTACAGCTTTTTCAGCTGGACTTGAAGCCCTCCAAGCTCACAGCACAGCTCAACAATGAAGAAGAGGTTTTCTGCCACTAGACTCAAAAGCTGGCTTTTGTAGATTCCCATAGAAAGAACATTCAAGGCCAGGCATGGCGGCGCATCCCTGTAATCCCAGCAATTTGGGAAGCCGAGGCAGGAAGATCACCTGAGGTCAGAAGTTCAAGAACAGCCTGGCCAATATGACAAAGCCCCATCTGTACTAAAAATACAAAAATTAGCCGGGCATGCTGGCGGGCACCTGTAATTCCAGCTACACAGGAGGCTGAGGCAGGAAAATCCCTTGAACTCAGGAGGTCGAGGTTGCAGTGAGCTGAGATCACGCCACTGGACTCCAGCCTGGGTGACAAGAGCGAAAGTCCATCTCAAAGAAAAAAAAAAAGAAAGAGCATTCTTTTTTGCTGATGTTAAATTTCCTGTGCTTAACACAGAGAAATCATACCACACTGAAATCCTGAAAAGCATATCATAAAAAGCATTTAGTGACTGAAAAGACATTCAATATAACCTGTAACAGTGAGTTCCCCTCCTCTTTCCAGCCTGCTCCACTAACGCTGTGACCCTTAACAATGCTTTCACGAACACAGAGGAAAATTAATAGGACCGCTTACCCCTCTCAGCTGACAGCTAAACCACTGTTTCTCCCTGGGCTCACTAAAGATGACCTTTACCCAAAACCAGGCTGCAACGACCCTGTAGATGTTGACTAACAATTTCAAAATTCCCATATTCTTTGTCCACTCCTAAGGAAGATGAACTGAAGCCAGGTGTCTCCAAGTCAGAACTAACAGAGGCCTTAAACATCAGATGGCCCATTCCTTTCTTTGACAACCGGGGGATCTAAAGCTGAGCTTATGGAAGAAAACAGCCTGTTTAGTAACAAAGCGAAAACCAAAGCCTAGTCACCCAACCTCTGGTCCGGAACTCCTGCAACAACCCAGCACCCATACAGGATGAGTCTCCCTAACCAGAAACTCCAAAATCCACAACTTTTGAGTGCCGACGTGACACTCAACGAAATGTTCATTGGAACAGCTCAGACTGGATTTTTGAATTCAGGATGCTCAACCAGCAAGTATAATACAAATATTCAAAAATCCAAAAATGTAAAGAAATCTGAGACACTTCTGGTTCCAAGCAGTTTGGATGAGGGATATTCAACGTGCATTTTTTTTTTTCCTCTAATGAAGGAAATTAAAAACGAGGCCCAAGCAAAGTCATTCAATCCATACTAAAGTCATTCAATAGTTTAATTAGTACCCATTTAAAGTGAAGTTCTACCCGCAGATATTTAAAAGGATGAATACATACATGCCTATAATTCCAGAACTTTGGAAGGCCGAGGTGGGAGGATCACCTGATGTCAGGAGTCCAAGACCAGCCCGGTCAGCATGGTGAAACTCCATTTCTACTATAAATGCAAAAATTAGCCAGGCGTGGTGGCGCACACCTGTTATCCCAGCTACTCGGGAGGCTGAGGCACGAGAATCGCTTGAACCTGGGGGAAGCACGTTGCAGTGAGCCGAGATCACACCACTGTACTCCAGCCTGGACCACAGAGCAAGACTCTGTCTCAAAAAAAAAAAAAAAAAAGAAAGAAAGAAAATTTAAATTGTGTTTTCACATGGAGCCCATGTTCCCAGAACACAAACCGTGCTCTGTGCTCCAAGGGCATGCAGGGTGCCCCTTTATCTTAATGCTCACCATATTCCATGGCAGCCATTGGCACGTGCCCTCCATCACACTAGACTTCCTGTGCATGAGGCAGGGATCATATATTATTACCTTTCTGTCCCCAATGTCTGGCCTAGAAGACACTCAGTAAATGATTCCTGAACTAAGTCAGTTACTAAGATATGTTAAACTTGTATTAACAAAATTGATTTAATAAGTTTGCCAATGCAGCGTTCATACCACACAGCTTAAATCTCAACCTGCGGATTTATCTTGTGTTCTGCTAGATTATCACCTATTAACATTCAGGAAGCACCTAGTATGTGCTAGGCATTACTAATTGCTGGGGACCTAGCAGTGACAAAACAACATTCCTTGTTCAAAGACAAGTTCTAGTATAAAGAGGAATAGAAGGAACAGGCTAGATTGATGAGAGAGCTAAGAAAAGAACAGGCTGCCATGGGAAGCACCTGGTCTTGTCTGGATGGTACACAGTTAACAAAGTCTGAGTGCTTCGTATAGCGTAAGATCATCTCCTCCAAAGAAGCGAATGAAGCTTTGATTCCCCAGTACCAGAAGTCACCATAAAGGTGTGCACAGCCACATGCTTAGTGTAGGAAGTGAAACCAAACGAACAAACAAAGCTCCAACTTCCAGAGGCAATCGTCCAATTATGAAATCCTCTGGCTACGTTCAATTGAAATTCAAGATATTCAAGAGGCCAATATTTAAGGGATAAATTAACCCAACCACTTAAAACTAAAGTAGTCAAGGGGTAAAGGTATAGTACCTTTTACCAATTTATTAGCTCTTAATATTTACATTTAAATATGACGACGATGGTATAATAACTTTATTAACTAGTTATTATGTGTTAGGCACGAAACTAAGCACTTTACACACACATTTGCACGATCCTGTGAGATGATAATGACCTTTTGTCATCCCATTTCATAGATGAAAGTTAGTTTTATATAAGCTTAAAAACTTGCCCCAAATGACACAACTACTTAGCAAAACCCAGGCAGCCTGGCTCCATAGGCCTTGTTTAAAGAAGTAATATTTATAAACTGTCCAGCACAGCGGTGGTACAAACAAGAGTTCAATAAATGCCTAAAGGGTACTTCATACCCAAAATCGTTTCCCGCCAGTCAAACTAGACTTACTCTGGTTCTGCATAACCAACTGTCAAATTATTGTTCCATGAAGAAAAGGTGGAATGGGTAGAGATCAGGAAAGAGTGAATAACTGCTAAATATACTTGATGGCAGGTAGTAACAGGAGGTGGCATTTAGGCTGTTTCCACATTTGTTTGGGTAACGCTTTTTTTTCACAGTTCTAAAGCACAAGACCCATTCTAAGCTGGTGAAAGCATAAGGCATGTCTATGATCCAGGACTCCAATTCACTGAGGATCAGTGGATCTCAACCTTTACGGTATATCAGAACCATCTGGGGGTTTTTAACAGCACTAGAGCTGCCCAGGCTCCATTCCTACAGATTCTATTTCAACTGGTCTGGAGTAAGCAAGCATGCTTTTTTCACAGCCCCCAGGAGCAGCTAGGTTTGCAAACCACTGTCCAAGATGCTCTCACACTTCCACTCAGTTCAACACACACTCACTGAGATTCTAAGCACTATGAATCAGGCTAAGTTAACGAGTCAGGCTCCACTCCCTAATAATATTGGCAAGGAAACCAACATCAGAGATATATTCCAGTCCAAACCAAACAAATTGCCGGGTGAAAAAAATGCCCTGGCATAGTTTGCCATACAGAGCAGCTTCCTGTATCTTCCCGGTCAGTAGCCTAGAGACTGACTCTGAGCCATGAGAATTCAGAGTCAGAGAAAAATGCCAGTCTGAGGCATCTGCCATACTTCTATCACACCCCCAAAAGCGCCCAGCTACATTTCACATCCACTGTCCTAACAGGGGTTGAAACAGGGAAGAGCAGTGCAATACAGAAAACAGAGCCTGCTGGGCATCAAAAGGCTGCAGAATTCCAGTCCTAGCCCTGCTATCAATCGGTCTGGTCACTTGTCTCTGGTCCTGGTGTGGCCAACAGTTACGTGAGAGGGTGAGGCATAAAAACAGATGTCAGGCAAGCTCCAGCATCCAAAATACATCGAAATTAAAAAGCATTAAGGTGATATCAAGGAATGTATGCCATCAACCAGAAAAGTAACGGAAATATTCCTTTTCCCATTCTTAAGAAATCAAAAGTGGAAGCAGAAAATTGAGCAATCAACCTACTAAGTTGACTGCGGCAACAGAATACACTCACGGATTCTGTTCACAAAAGGAGGGGTGACAGACCAAAAGGAGAACGGCAGAGCGTCCCTCTCTCCTCTGTCCATCCATGACACCAGCACGTGAGTGCGTCCACACGCAGCGCCCAGTCTCCTGTCCCACTGGCGCCAGAGTCCACTTACCGCAAGCCTACTAAGTGCCACATGTGCTAGGATGCTCCCTCATCTCATCACCATAGACATCCCTGCTGGACGTGAGTATGTGACAGACGAAAATCACGGAGGCCTAGGGAAGTTGAGATCCGCATTCCCACTGCGGTGAGGGCGTGCTTGAGAGGGACCCCACGGCTGGGCCCTCCATGCCGCTCTCCTCAGTAATCACTCCCAGACCAGAGCAGCGAGGGGGAATTTTCTTCCTCTCACTATTTTCAGCCCCTTGGCTGACCCAGCATTCCCCAGAAAGCTATCGAGTTCTGGCAGCTCTGAGGCCACAAAGCCACAAAGGCACGGGACACACAGCCCATCTGTCTCTAACGGGTCTTTTACTTTGTCATGCTGATCATTTCTAAGAGCAGATGGGTTAAAAAAGACTTGGCAAGTTACCACGACATGACCCCTCCACTCCTTCCTGGGGGAAGGCTGACTAGTTAGCAGTCAGGCCGGCTTTCTTCCCCCACTCCCTGCATTCCTGTCCCCAAGGAGCCACATACAATCCCACCAAATAGAGGCAGGAGACAGCCGCCTCCTTCCTACAGCTGGAGGGGGAAGGGTCCTCTCGGGCCTTTCTAACTGCATGAAAAGCAAACTGTGAGCTGTACTGACCCGGGCCTCACCCATGTTGCAGGCATGTACAACACAGGTGCCCAGTGCTATCATCAGGCAGAACTACGAATGTGCTTTCCATCGTTTTCATACAATGATTCCAGAACCGTTATCCACACAGCTCCACTTCTCACACATACGACGTGCTTCACGGATTACACAGCATGGTCACCATGCCCCTCATCCGCTTCTCCCAGCAGCCTTGTGTGATCCCTTGGGTATGCTTCCTCATACTGAGGTTTGAAACCAAAATTTTCCCAAGAACATCCAGCTAGTGTTAGAACCAGGATATGAGGGCTTCTGATTCTAGAACCGGTATTTGTGCCACTATTCCACATGGGCCCCTCCAGGGATTTCTGCCTGATCTGAAAATGCAGACAGCAAATCCGTCTCTCTACAGTCCTGGGGTTCCCTATAGACAAGAAGTCAAACTTCTAACAGAAAGCTTATACTTATTTGGAAGGCTACCTGGGATATTTCTTTTAAGTTAGTTTGTTCATGTTTTGGAAAGATTTTTCCAATGGCAATGTGGGGCATGAAGTGTAGAAAGGATTCCATGATGAGACAGAGAAACAATTCGGTGGCTCTTACAACCGTTCAAATGAGGCATGAGGTGCAACCAGAAAGGACAGAGGGAAAATGCATTGGAAAGAAATGCAAAATGAAGTCCATTCAGACCCAGGATGGAAAAAAGGGGATTAAGCATGATGGTGGTTTCTAGTTTGAAAGACTGATGAACAAGGATGTCATTAACTACTGCAGAGTGGTATCTGGGGCCTGGGTGCACCAGTTTGTTTAACCATTCACCTGCTGAGCAGTCTCTGGGCTGTTTCCAGTTCCTAGCCTTTATAAATAATGCTGCGATGAACAGATACATATAGGCTTTTGTGTGAACATAAGTCCTCATTTCTCTGGGATAACAGCCCATGAATGTGAATGCTGCCTCCTACGGCAATTGCACATTTAGCTTTTTAAGAAACTGTCAAGCTGTTTTCCAGAATGGCCCTACCATCTTCCATTCCCACCAGCCAAGTGTGAGTGATCCGGTTTCCCTGCATCCTCACCAGCATTGGTCTTGTTACTACTTTTTATTTTAGACATTCTGATAGGTGTATAGTGACGTGGCTTTAGTGTGCATTTTTCTGATGGCTCATGATGTTGCACATCTTTTCATGTGCTTATATGTTATCTGAAATGCCTCTTCAGGTCTCCTATTCATTTTCAAACTAGATGATTTGGTTTCACTGCTGAATTTGGATAGTTCTTTATATATTATAGATATGAGTCCTTTATCAGACATGTGGTTTGCAAATAGTTTCTCCCAGTCTCTAGCTCCTCCTTTCATCTTTATTTTGTATTTCACGTTTTAATCCATGATCTATTTTGAGTTAATTTTTGTATGAGGTATGAGGTTTAGAGCAGAGTTCAGGGTTTTTTTCGTATGAATAATCAGGTAGTCAGTAACTTTTTTTAAGAGACAAGGTCTCACTCTGTCACCCAGGCTGGAATGCAATGACAAGATCAGAGCTCACTGCAGCCTCGACTCCTGGGCTCAAGTTATCCTCCTGCCTCAGTCTCCTGGAGTAGCTGGCACCACAGGCAGGTGCCACCGTAACCAGTTCATTTTTTTAGTTTTTGTAGAGACAGGGTCTTGAGCCATGTTACCCAGGCTGGTGTGGAACTCCTAGGCTCAAGTCATCATCCCACTTATATGGGGCCAGGCAGTGGCACATGCCTGTAATCACAGCACTTTGGGAGGATGAAGCAGAAGAATCACTTGAACCCATGAATTCCAGACCAGCCTGAGAAACAGAGGGAGGCCCTGTCTCTGCAAAAATTTTAAACATTAGCTGGGCATGGTGTTGTACACCTGTGGTCCCAGCTACGTGGAAGGATCTCTCGAGCCTATGAGGCTGAGGCTGCAGTGAGCCATGATCGGACCACTACACTCCAGCCTGGGAGAAAGTCAGACGCTGTCTCCCAAAAAAAAAAAAAAAAAAAAAAAAATCCTAGAGCATCACCCATATTAAAGACAGGTATTGTCTTTTTCAAATTTAATTACTGTTATATAATGGACATGTAAAATGTCCAGTTTGAAAGTTTGAAAATATATAACTCTAAGTATTCTTACCTTAAAATTCTGATTCCTACCTAAGATATTGCATACTGTTTACATAAGTATCACAATGCCTGGAGAACAACTAAAAATGTGTAAGAGTAAGAAAAATGAGCATGTATGCCTATTAATTAAGGTATATTTCCCCCTTATTACATAAAAAAGTCATCACTGCAAACCCCTATGACCGTATCGAAAGTAAACCTACAGTTTTACTTCTCTATATTATAAAATGCAAGGTTAAAACTCAAATACTAAACATTTCCTGAAGCCAAGGGTAGTTTACTTAAAATAAATGCCTAGGGTCTATATCAAAAATATGAAAAAGCTAGCTACTTCATAGCCATTCCAATCTAAGTTCAGCTTTTTTTTAATTGACACATAATTGTGTACTGTACATATGTATGGAGTACACAGAGTGATGTTATAATACATGTTATGTATGTGATCAGCATAATTAGCATATCCACCATCTCAAACATTTATCATTTCTTTGTGTTGGTAACTTTCAATACCCTTCCTCCAATTATCTGGAACTATATATTCTTTTTTTTTTTTTTTTTTGAGACAAAGTCTTGCTCTGTTGCCCAGGCTAGAGGGCAGTGGTGTGATCTCAGCTCACTGCAATCTCCTTCCCAGGTTCAAGCTATTCTCCTGCCTCGGCCTCCCTGGTAGCTGGGATTACAGGCACCCACCACTATGCCGGCTAATTTTTGTATTTTTAGTAGAGACGGGGTTTCACCACGTTGGCCAGACTGGTCTCAAACTCCTGACCTCAGGTGATCCACCCACCTCAGCCTCCCAAAGTGCTAGGATTACAGGCATGAGCCACCGCGCCCAGCCTGAAACTACATGTTCTTGTTGACTATAGTCATCCTATGTTATAGAACACTAGAACTTATTCCTATCCAGCTATAATTTTGTATCCTTTAACAAATTTCTATCTCCCTCTTCCCCCACCCTTCTCACCCTCTAGGATCCTCTGTCTACTTTCAACTTCAATGAGATCCACTCTTTTTTGCCTTCCACATAAGAGAACATGTGCTGTGTAACTTCCTGTCCCTGGCTTATTTCATAATATCTTCCAGTTCCATCCATGTTGCTGAGAATAACAGGACTTCATCCTGTGTTATGGCTGAATAGTACTCCATTGTGTATAAACACCACATTTTCTCTATCCATCATCTGCTGTTGGACACCGAGGCTGATTCCATATCTTGGCTATGGTGAACAGTGCTGGAGGAAACATAGAGGTGCGGATGCCCCTCTGACACTGATTTCCTTTTCTTTGGGTATCTACACTGTAGTGGGACTGCTGGATCACACTGTAATTTCATTTGCAGTTTTCTGAGGAACCTCCATACTGTTTGCCATAGTGGGTGCCCTAACTTACTCTTACTCTTTTTCTTTTTTCTCTTCGAGACAGAGTCTCACTGTGGCCCAGGCTGGAATACAGTGGTGCAATCTCGGCTTGCTTGCTGTAGCAGCCGCCTCCCGGGTTCCAGTGGTTCTCATGCCTCAGCCTCCTGAGTAGCTGGGATTACGGGCACCCGCCACTACACCTGGCGAATTTTTGTATTTTTTAGTAGAGATGGGGTTTCACCACGTTGGCCAGGCTGGTCTTGAACTCCTGGGCTCAAGTGACCCGCCCACCTCAGCCGCCCAACAGTGCTGGGATTACAGGTATGATCCACCGCTCCCAGCTAATTTTTGTGTTTTTAGTAGAGACGGGGTTTCACCATGTTGGTCAGGCTGGTTTCCAACTCCTGATATCAGGTGATCTGCCCGCCTCGGCCTCCCAAAGTGCTGGGATGTCAGCGTGTGCCCCACGCCCAGCAAGCTGCTCTAGTGTATACCCCCCTACAGTGTGTAAGAGCTCCTTTGTCTCCATATCCTCTCCAGCACTTGTTACTTTTTGTCTTCTTGATAATACTCATCCTAACAGGTGAGATGATACCTCACTGCGGTTTTGATTTGCATTTCTCTGATTATAAGTGATGCTGAGCATTTTTTTCACATATTTTTTGGCCATTTGTTTGTCTTCTTTAAAGAAATGTCTGTTCGATTGGGTGTGGTGACACAAACCTGTAAGCCCAGCACTTAGAACGCTAAGGCAGGAGGACAGCTTGAGCCTTGACCAGCCTGGGCAGCATAACAAAACCCTAGCTCAAAAAAAAAAAAAAAAAAAAAGGAAGAAGAAAAAAGAAATATCTGTGTTTGTTCAGCTATTTGACCTCCAAAAACTAAGAGCCCATTTTGGAATCTAACAACCTGCCTGATTCAGAGATAATCTGTGTTTGGTTCTACTCTGCTACTTCTTATGTGACTTTGGGAAGTTCCCTTAGCCACTTTGAGCTCAATTTTCTCAACATTAACCAGGAATAAGTACCACCTGCCTCTGCTGGTTAACGCTGAGGACTGAAAGGAGAACCCCCACAACGCCACATGACAATGCCGCCTGGCGGAAGCCCCTCAATGCGGGACTGGTAGGATCATCTGAAGCTAAGTACAACTTTCCTTTCCACTGTCCCAGGCTCACTCTGCATACGATTAGCAAGGAATAGAGAATAAAGGAAACAGAAATAATTGCTTAATTTTTAATAAGAAATTTTTAAAAAGTTGAGGTGGTGGAAAAATAGGAGGGAGAGGAGGGGAAGGAAAAGCAGTCGGTCACAAGTTTTAGTCCAGGGCTCATACCTGGCTTCCTCACTCAGGCAATCACCAGTCCCCACCCCCTGGGGAGGGGTACTTTCTCGGCTGGCTTCACCCACATGGAAGGCACTGCCACAGGTGTTCAGAAACCAGGAGCACCTTGAAAAGGGCAATGTGCTTTGGGTAGGAGACCTACAATTTCCCCAAAGAAACCACAGCATAAAAGTGACCCACATAGGAGGCACCAAGGGCTGTAAATACTTGGTGGCAAAAACTGATGTCATACCTGCTGTACAGGAGACACACACCCAAATAAATCTTGCCAAAATAGCAGAGAAAAAAATACAGCAGACATCCAGTGCCATTCTGTTACAGAAATATTTATATCCCAAAGCCAGGGACCTCTCTGAAACACTGTGTTTATTTCCACGTTTCATGGAAGTTGTTTGAGTGCGCTCACGTGTGTGTCAACAAACTTCCAGTCCCTGCTCTAAACCCTGTGGCTCCTCAGCAAAACCCAAAAACAAATATCAGTTTTCCTTCCAAATGAGAAGTTTCCTGACTTAGCGAAACCAGCATCAAATCCACTTATTATGAGATAGCTGATTACAGGCGAAGCCCTCTAGTCCCAGGATGACTCCCCTCCTGCATGAGCGGGAAGGATGGGCATAGCACTGGCCTGCCAGACCACATCTCCAGGCAGTTTGAAACCATTGCTGCTCAGGTGAACCATGATAAAAATCAAAACCAAGTATCTCTGAAAAGTGTACATGTCAAGAACCAGACCTCGGACCAGACTCAGCAGAAATGGATGTTGCAAGGTTTGTTCAGAGACCTCCTCTCCATGCCCCCTTTCCCCGGGACCTCCCTCCTTGCACTAGGGGCCCAGGGCCAATGGACCTCTCCCTTATCTCTAGCCCAGTGCATTTTCAGGAACAGCTCCCAGACTCTACCAGACCCTGAAATGTATTCACTGAATGCACTATTTCTTCAAATGATCATAAATCATCTGACTATAACAATTGTTTTAAAAGTGTTCTCTCTCTCTCTCTCTCTCTCTCTCTCTCTCTCTCGGGAATTCTGTCATGAGTTTGAGCAAGCAGCTTTGCTTCTCTCTACTGCAATTCTATCATTTGCAACATGTTAACAATTACTGTGTTCACCCATAGCATTGTTGTAAAAAGCCTTAAGACCCACTTCATGTAGCCTGCCTGGAGCACAGACGCTGTCACATGGTAAATGCCCACTGAAGGTGAGTTATCTGTAGCTATTATTACCCGCCACTCCAGCGAACAAAAGGAGTCGATCAGGTCTCATCGTATCACCATGAAAGGATGTCCATGTAGACTGCGCAGTGGGAGTAGGGGGACTCAGTGTTTATCAGGTACTATTTTGTTTTTTACAAAGTGTACATATATATTTGTAGGTACACTGGAAAAGATCTGGAAGGAAATACACCCAGTGTTAATAGTGACTACCCCAAAGACACATTCATCCAAACACACAACAGAAAAACACTATCTTTCTGCCTTCCATATCATTTGAACTATTTTCAATAAGCATCTATGGCTTTTGTAAAGTTTTTGAAAGGAATTTATTGCAATTTTTTCTGGAGAAACAAGCAGGAGCATGAAAAAGGTGGAAACAGAAGGTAAAATGGAATGGGACTTAATGGAATTGAGTCCAAGCCAGGCTCAGCAGGCACACGAAACATGCACCTCTCACTACAACTCAACACCAGCTCTCTCTTCTCTTGGTCCAATGGCCCAAGACTTAGAGATAAAATGTTTATTGTGATCACATCAATCACACCAAGGAGCTTGGAACCACCCTTCCAAACTCCTCTGGTTCTGTGTACCTGCCCGGGGCTGTTAGTTTTTCTCCTGTGTCTTTGCTGGACTGTAATCCCCTAGTGGTGGAAATGCACCCTGACACTCAGCCATCATCCCCACAACACTCAGCACTGCATAGAGACCAGGGCAGTGATGTCCACTCGGACTGTGATTCCACTTATAAAGCAAAGGACCAGGGACCAGATGCGACTTGTCTTTTGTAACTCACCAGCTGTGGCTTGAACCAGAACAAAGCCAGGTCTCCTGATGCCCAGAAAAGAGCTAGTGCCTGTCCCACTAGAAACGCGGTAAAAATGTTTTGCTTGCTGTGAAAAGATGCACTACTGGAGAAGATGGGTGTAACTTCTCATGGAGCTATTCAGCCCAGATCACCAGGAAACAGAGCTGCCAGATGAGACACTCGGCGCAGACCACCAGGAAACGGGCTGTCGGATGAGACACTCGGTCCAGATCACCAGGAAATAGGGCTGCCGGATGAGACACTCGGTCCAGGTCATTAGGAAACAGGGCTACCCGATGAGACACTCGGCCCAGGTCACCAGGAAACAGGGCTGCTGTAAGAGACACTCGGCCCAGGTCACCAGGAAACAGGGCTGCTGGATGAGACACTAAGCCCATCCACTGGAAAGGAAATCTGGCTGGGCAGTGGAGGGAAATTCACACAGCCCAATGGCAGCAACAACATGAACAAAAAATACCTGCCTGGAAAGCTATAGCCTGGCTAGCAAATTCGAAACAGAGCCACAATCCTAGCAGCACACATCACTGCAACACAGGGCTTCAGTCAGTGTGCGCACACTTTAAGTAGAAATGTAAAATGTCCATGTTTTATGGAACAAGGGGGCTATTTGTGTGTGTGTGATGTCAAAGAAAACAGCTGAGAAGAAACTGTTGGCAAGGAAATAGAAATAGGCGCCCTTACACATTGACAGTGAGACAACGGTATGGCCCTAACAGAAGGGAATCCAGCAACACCCATCAACATTTAAAATTCGCAGAACACTGGATCCCACAATTCCATTTCTAGCAATGGATCCTATGAACATATTCACGCAAATATGCAAGAATTATGTACAACTCAGCATTGATTAATCCAAACGGTTGGGAACAACCTAAATACTTACCGGTGGACAACCGTGTTTATCTTATGCCAACATCTGTGTTTTTAAAAACAAGACACATAGGCTGGGCACAGTGGCTCACTCGTGTAATCCCAGCACTTTGAGAGGCTGAGGCAGGTGGATCACTAGGCCAAGATATCCAGACCATCCTGGTCAACACGGTGAAACACCGTCTCTACTCAAAATACAAACATTATCTGGGCGTGGTGGAGCACACCTGTAGTCCCAGCTACTCAGGAGGTTGACGCAGGAGAATCGCTTGAAGCTGGGAGGCGGAGGTTGTAGAGAGCTGAGATCACGCCAGCCTGGTGACAGAGCAAGCCTCTGCCTTGGAAAAACAAACAAACAAAAACTGGCAAGAGTGGTCACAGAGCAGTGATGGGAGTAGGACTGCCTTTCACTCTCCAGGACCTTTTGAATGTCGCTCATATTACGTATTCAAAATATATGACTATAGCAAATATTTTCAAAGTAACTATGAAAAACTGGGAGAATAATAATATCTAACACACAGGACTGCTGTATAATTAAAGGATGAAAAACATTAAGCACTATCAGAGTTCAAAGGAAGAAGGATTAATTCTAGCTTGGATGTCACAGCGGGGATCATGTAAAGGAAGCGAGTATTTCAAGTCTTGAAGGATGGAGAAGATATAAAGAGGCAGAAGTGTGGAGACGATGTCCCAGATGGAGATAAGAACATAGGCGAAGACGATGGCCCAGATGGAGATAAGAACATAGGCGAAGACGATGAAGAGATGAGAAGCTACAAATTCTAAGTGCAGCTCTCAGGCTGCGCTTCAGAACAGGGCCTAGGAAACAAGCTGGAGCGCAAGGCTCATGGCGGGAATGGAAACACTGAAACCCAAACTTGCATATCACGACCTGATCATGAGCCTTGAATGCCAAGCCAGGGAACCTGTCCTTGATCTTAACAATGAAAAATCACTTGGCCGGGTGTGACAGCTCAAGCCTGTAATCCGGTGCTTTGAGAGGCTGAGGCGAGAGGACTGCTTCAGGCCAGGAGTTTGAAACCACTCTGGACAACACGGCAAGACTCTATCCTTACAAAAAATTTAAAAATTAGCTAGGCAGGATAGCACACCTGTAGTCCCAGCTACTCAGGAGGCTGAGGCGGGAGGATCACTTGAGCCCAGGAATTTAGGGTTACAGTGAGCTGTCAGGGCACGCCTGCATTCCAGCCTGAGCAACAGAGCAAGGGCATGTCTCAAAAATCAAATAAAATGAAATAAAATCACTACAAGTTTGTATAGACATAAAGTATAAAATCATACCCTATATGATTTAATCCAGATATATAATATAAATTAGAGAGGGAGAAGAGAAATTAGGAAGCTATTATAAGAAAACGACACAACTAAGACACAAGCAAGGGCCCTGGGCTCACGGCGCTATCTTTATATAAAGGAATGAACTACCACGTTTATTTTCATGGCATCACCAACTTAGATACAGGATACAGTATTCTGGAACCATCTCTGTATCAGTCAAATCAGATGGCCATAATACCGTAGGCAAATACCATAAAAAACACCATAGGCTATGTGGTTTAAACATTAGTTTATTTCTCACAGCTCTGGAGGCTGGAAGTCCAAGATCAAAGTGTCGGCCAACTCAGTTCCAGGACAGGGACCTCTTCCTGGCTTGCAGACAGCCACCTTTCTTCTTGTTTCCTCACACCAGCGCAGTGGGAGCTCTCTGCTTTCTCCTCTATTTTTTTTTTTTTTTTTTTTTTTTTGAGACAAAGTCTTGCTCTGTCACCAGGCTAGAGTGCTGTGGCACAATCTCAGCTCACTGCAACCTCCGACCCTCTGGTTCAAGCAACTCTCTGCCTCAGCCTCCCGAGTAGCTGGGATTACAGGCACGTGCCACCACACCCAACTAATTTTTGCATTTTTAGTAGAAACACGGTTTCAGGATGGTCTCAATCTCCTGACCTCATGATCTGCCCACTTCAGCTTCCCAAAGTGCTGGGATTACAGGTGTGAGCCACCACACCTGGCCTGGTTTCTCTTCTTCTAAGGGCACTAATCCTGTCAGACCAGGGCCCATGCTCATGACCTCATCTAACCCTAATCACCTCCCAAAGGTCCTACCCCCTAATACCATCACACTGGCAGTTAGGGCTCCAGTACAAGAATCTGGGGGAGACATAAACATTCAGTTTATAACAATGTCTTTTCAATCCTGTTGAAAAAAACAACCAAATGAGTAGGCGACAAAGTACCTTATATGTAAACAAGTCGGGACTTTTCATATTTCTGCTAACACATTAAGGTCAATTTAAAATGTCTTATAACAAGAGTCAGAAGCAGAGATAAATGAAAGTTAGTTACTCTGCATTTTAGGCGCACATTGAGCTGTCTTTCAATGACATTGTGGTACAAGGAACACTGCTTTCTATTCCTGGTTTTGTCACCAAAAAAGCTGGAACATTTCCCTGTATTTCCATTTATCTTGAAAATCACTGGGCTGACCTAGCAGACCTCCAAGGTCCCTTCCATTCACAAATTCCACAAATAACTTCCTACCAACAGATACTACACAAATAAACCACACTGACGAAGGGGAAAGCTAACACTAGCAAACAATGAGATGCACACAAGACAAGACGTATAGAGAAGTGGATCAACCACAAACTGGTGGACGATGAGCCGGCGGTGGATGAAAACACATTCCCTATCGATGGACAGACAGGCAAGGGCGCCGAGGTAGTATTGGTGAAGACTTCCTATTTTAGACCTTCAAGATAAATGGCCCAATTGTTTATATTCATTCTGATTAAATGTGAACGTGAAAACTTCCTCCAGGGGACACAGACATCCCAATGTATCCAATTTGTCCTTTGATATTTTTACTGACAAGAAAAATAAGGGACTGAATATACAAACAGATCATGCCTGATCATATGTAGAAAGACAGAACTCAGACCACAACCTGTAGCTGCCCACCCAGGAAACCAATCCCCTATCTACAGTAAACAGCCAGGAGGCCAGCCAGGCTAGCACTTCAGACAGGAAGCCAGACTGCTCTCTATCCACAACCCAGAAACTAAGAAACGACTCTGTCCTAGGTGGCCAGGACTTGACTCAAAACTAACAGCCACCCTAACTTTGGCCCCTGTTTCCAGTTAGGATCATTCAGAGAAAGCCAAATACACCCCTAATCAACCAAGGACACTCCGCTTCTGCACAGCCGCCTCCAGCCCTCACAACAGCCTCCACTGGGAGCCGTTCTTTTCCATCCTGAAGCTTCCCCACTCCTCATCCGCCATTCACTTGCATATCAGTCTGTGCCACACGCAAGTGATGGTGCCAACTCCCTTGCCACAGCAGTTCTGAGAAAGTCGCCTCTGCCTGTCTCATGTGGGCAGCCTTCCATTACTTCCCCCAAAAAACAAGTCTTAAATGAGGGGCTTCTCTCTATATGGCCACGCTATACAATTCAGAAGCCCAGCATGGCAGATTCCAAGCCTGGAAAGACCATACACCCCTCAGGTCCTCTTTCCACAAAACACAGCTTCCTTAAGTTCTTCAGTCACTCCCACCAACCAGGGAAGGAACCACGTGTTATGGAAAGATCAAGGGCCTTGACGTCAAACTTCTGGGTTCATCAAGTACTTCATCTTTCCACTTAAGAAATTACATGGCCTCGGCCAGGCATGGTGGCTCACACCTGTAATCCCAGCACTTGGGGAGGCTGAGTCGGGTGGTTCAACCGAGGTTGGGAGTTCAAGACCAGCCTAACCAACATGGAAAAACTCCATCCCTACTAAAAATACAAAATCAGCCTGGCATGGTGGTGCATGCCTGTCATCCCAGCTACTCGGGAGACTGAGGCAGGAGAACCACTTGAACCTGGGAAGTAGAGGTTGTGGTGAACCGAGATCACGCCATTGCACTCCAGCCTGGGCAAGAGCAAAACTGAGTCTCAAAAAAATAAAAATAAAAATAAAAATAAAAAATTGACGTGACCTTGAACAATTTTCTTAACTTCTTTAAGCCTCTATCTTCATCTTCAATAAAATAATTTTACCTCCAAGATTGCATTAAATGGAATCCCACAGGAAAAACAGCTGACAAATTTAGGGGCCCAACAGCTGAGCACTCCTACTGTCGCCCCACTTTACTCCAAGAGAGAAGCGCAAGATGTCCAGAAAAAGCCTGTTGATCCCTACACCTCAGCATCCTGTGTTCACACAAGGTGCAGTGACATCCAGACTTACCGGGGTCACCCAAATACAAGACATGGTTTGATTTTTCAACTTAGGTACACATGACTTCTAACGTTCACCATATATGATCCATAATTTAGAAGAGATTTTCCTACACTACCCCGTGGTTCTATTTTAGCAGACTTAGATATGCCATAATAGCTCGCTCTCTTAAGCCCTCTTCAGTATCAAAAACAAAACTTTAATCTGTAACACAGTTATCAGCAGTGAAAGTGGAAAAGGTACCTACGAGTCAAAATGACCCTCTGCCCCGCCCCGCCCTACAAAAAGCTGTTCAGGAGGATTTGGGCTGCTTATGAGAATGCTGTCTGTATTCCCAGGGACAGACAAACGCCTACCCTGGTTAGAAGCTGCGCTGCTCAGCCTCCGGGCTAGAAAGCTCCCCACGCCCTCTACCCAAGGAGAAGAGAAGCAAATGGGGTGGCCAGGCTCCAGGATGTGCACTGTTTAGTGTGGTTTCTGCGGTCCAGGTCACCGCCATGGGTGAAGCTCTTCCTTCTTTCTTTTCCATCCAAGTGGCCAAGGTCCTACGGCTGCTGTGGGGCCTCTTCCCTATGAGTCAGCCTAGTTCTTCTTCTTTTTTTTTTTTTTTTTTTTGAGACGGAGTCTCACTCTGTCACCCAAGCTGGAGTGCAGTGGCGTAATCTTAGCTCACTGCCACCTCTACCAACCGTGTTCAAGCAATTCTCCTGCCTCAGCCTCCCAAGTACCTGGGATTACAGGCACCTGCCACCACGCCCAGCTAATTTTTATATTTTTAGTAGAGACGGAGTTTCAACTTGTTGGTCAGGCTGCTGTCGAACTCACGACCTCAGGTGATCCACCTGCCTCGGCCTCTCAAAGTACTGGGATTACAGGCATGAGCCACTGCATCTGGCCGAGTCAGCCCAGCCATCCTGACTTTTTGTTCTGGTAAAATTACTGTCTTCCACGTCTACCTTCCAAGTAGCTAAATCAGAGATCTGGCCCTTGGAGCAGGCTTGAAGAATCCCTGTTTTTGGTCCTCAAGAGGTCCTACCAGGGTCTGCGACAATTCCAAGACTTGTGTTCTTAAAGAGGAAAGAAACCTCACATACATGGCTCTCGCAGAGCTCAGGCGAGCCCGTATCGGAGGCAAGGCTTGGGAGGCGGCCCTAAGGTTTGGGTGTGCCATCTATGATAACAGATAAGAGATCTGAAGCCAGCTGTCTGGGTTCAAACCTCAATTCCAACAGCACCGGCTGTGTGATGTTAGACGACGTCCCCAGCCTCTCTGTGGTTCAGTTTTCTCACTGTAAAAGGGCCACAATAATAGAGCTGCTCTAAAAATTAAGTGAATTGGTGCATATAAGGTATTCAGAACAATGCTTGGTACATGGGGGAGTTCAATAGACACGTATTGAACAGAGTAACTTAGCAATTAGTAAATATACTCATGCAGGCCAGGCGCGGTGGCTTATGCCTGTAATTCCAAAACTTTGCGAGGTTGAGGCGAGACGGTCACTTGAGCCCAGGAGTTTGAGACTAGCATGGGCAACACAGCAATATTCCATCTCTAAAACTGTGTGTAACATACATGTCTATATACACTCAAATGTTCACAGTGTATTTATAGTATACAAAATAGCTGGAATACAGAGTTAACTATTCACAATGGTTACTTCTAGAGAAGGCGGAATGCAAATTTCAGCTTTTTACCCCACACGTATATTCTTGTATCATCTGAAATATTTAAGCAAATTGTATGTATAAATTTGCCCCGAAACACATAGCAGAATAATGTAGTTTTGACTCAAAAATCTTCATATCATGATGGAATTGTCCTGTGAAAGTAAAGTTAGAGAGATGAAAAGCCTGCCTCCAGCCTAAATGCTCGTTCATATGACCTATATTACACAAACCAATGCAGACGCCCCAATCCTTTCCCCACTGTCATAAGAATTTTTCAGTGAACTGCATTCCCCTTTACAAACTAGATGATAGTTAGAGTTACCAGGCAAGAACGTGGATCCAGTTCTGCTTTTTCAAAGCCCAATGTTCCTCCCATAATAGCAATGCATTCTTCAACCGGTCAACTGCCCCCAACACCTGAGCTCTCTGTTGTACACAACTCAACGAGGCCTGGGAGAAAGCAGGTGCAAATTTCACTTACTCAGTAACAACACATCCCACCTGATTCCTCTGCTGGGCTAGTTCTCAAGTCATCTTTTTCTAAGCTTTCATTCGGCTCTACCACACGTACCTAGGCTGGGTAAAACACTTTACCAAGTTTTTTTTTTCGAGACGGAGTTTCACTCGGTCGCCCACGCTGGAGTGCAGTGACGTCATCTCGGCTCAGAAGCCAGCGCCCGGGTCCATGCAGTCCCCTCCGCGGCAGACGCGGGGAGCCGGGGAGCAGTGGGGACCGGCCCCCACCCGCAGGGCGACAGGGACCCCCGCGCAGGCCCACGCGGTATCGCAGCAGGCGCGAAGCCCCCGGTGCCACCCGAGGCCGAGACAAAGCCCAGGCGCAAGGACCTCGGATCCCGACTTCGGACCCTGTGGAATCCAACTCGGAGCCGCCACGCCCGGCGTAGAGAACCCCGCCCGGTCCGCAGACCCCGTCACCCGGTCTCACCTCAGGCCGCCCGCTCACAGGGCCCGCTCCTCGCCGCGGCGCCTGGGCCGACTGGAGCGCAGCTGAGCAGCCTACAGAGCGGAGGCAGCCTCAACAATGGAGTCCTGGGGCGGGGCCGCCGCCGCCGCTTCAGCGCGTGTTCCCCGCTCAGGATCCGGCTCGGAGCAAGGAGCTGCAGCTGGCGCGGGGCTGCGGCCGGGACACACACCCTGCAGGTGCACACGGCCCCGCCCGCCGCCCGCCACCCCGCCCCCAGCGGAGGCGGGCGCCCAGGGCCCGCCCCCCGGCCAACGGAGAGCGAGCTGCACGGAGAGGGCGGGGCCTGGGGGAACAAATGGAGGCTGGGCGGGGCGGCGCTGGGACTGGGCGTACCGGGTCCCGCGGGAGGACTGGACCCAAGAGCTGACCGGATCCTGGCCTTCTAGAAGACCCAGCTCAACGTCCACCTGCAGTCTGGTCTACAGGACGCGCTCATCTCAAGCCCAGAACTCAGGCTTTTAGGGCAGAGAGCGAGAGACAGGCTTGCTTTACAAAAAAGGAAACTGAGGTCCAAGGAATAGGATTGCCTGCTACCGGAAGTCACGTAGTCCCATTCACTCGTTCACCTTGTCATTCAGCAAACATTTGGAAGCACGTATGGTGGGCGTTAGGACTGAAGAAGGGCCGGGCGCGGTGGCTCGCGCCTGTAATCCCAGTACTTTGTGGGGCCGAGGCAGGTGGATCACTTGAGGCCAGGAGTTCGAAACCAGCCTGGCCAACAAGATGAAACCCCATCTCTGCTAAAAATACAAAAACTTAGCCGATCGTGGTGGCGTGTACCTGTGGTCCCTCTACTGGGAAAGCTGAGGCAGGAGAATCGTTTAACCCGGGAGGTGGAGGTTGCAGTGAGCTTAGATCGTGCCACTGCATGTGCTCCAGCCTGGGCGACAGAGTGAGACTCTGTCTCCAAAAAAAAAAATTAATAGATGGGAAGTAGAAGCGAACTTAGGCCTTCCCTGAAGGAGCTCGGCCAAGGAGTACCTGAAATGTCTCTGCATCTCTTTAAGGTCTGATAAAGGAACCAGGAGCAAGCACTAATCACTTCCCTTTCCTGCCTCAGAGCTTTCATGTGTTTGCTGTTCCCCACCCGAAATGCCAAGTACCAATGGTATTTATTTATTTATAGAAATGGGGTCTCCCTATGTTGCCCAGGGTGGTCTCAAACTCCTGGCCTCAAGCTATCCTCTCGTCTCAGCCTCCCAAAGTGTTGGGATTACAGGCATGCACCACTGTCCCCGGCCCTGATCGTCTTTAAAACCTCTTTCCTCATCTTATTTGAGATTCCTGCTTCATGTGCCCCCACACCCTTGGTTTTTCTGTACCTCCATAGCTGCTCTGCCCAACTTGTATATGTCTGGGCTCAGGCCAAATGCCCTTCCATTTGCAGTGGGCACTGCCACAGGAAATCTCATGCCCTTCCGGGCTTCACAAACCATCCACATGCTCTGCTGCCAGCCAGAGACATCCATCCCAGTCAGATGCCCAGCCCTGACCTTTCCCAAAGCCCCAGTTGGACACAGGGAAGCATCTCCAATTTTCCGCGGGCCAAAACAGAGTGCTTTATTAGTGCCCTAACCTGCTCATCCACATTCTTGTGATTCTCTGTAAACAGCCCCTCCATCCACCCAGCTGCTCAGGTGAAAATCTCAAATCCTCCTCCAGTCCTTCCTCCCCGAACCTCTCATGCAGCCCTCTGCCTTCCTAGGACACTGAGCACCCCTCACTCCCAGCACCAGCTGGGGTGCTGTCTGAGTCGCTGCCACCCACTTGGCATGAAGTGTGACCTCTCGCCCGGTGTGGTGGCTTACGCCTGTAGTCACAGCACTTTGGGAGGTTGTGGCGGGCAGATCGGTTGAGGCCAGGAGACTGGGACCAGCCTGGTCAATACAGTGAAACTAAAATACAACAATTAGCCAGGCATGGTAATGCGTGCCCATCGTCCCAGCTACCCTACCCAGGAGGCTGAGGCAGGAAAATTGCTTGAACCTGGGAGGCAGTGGTTGCAGTGAGCCAACATCACACCACTGCATTCCAGGCTGGGCAACAGAGTGAGACTCTGTTGCAAGTTAAAAAAAAAAAAAAAAACAAAAAAACCCAAAAAAAACACACACAAAAAAACAAAAAAACAAAAAACGAAGAAGAAGAAGTGTGACCTCTCTAAGGCAAGGCAGTGTCCCACTCTGATTCACTTCCATGTGCAAAACAGGACCTGCACCCTGAAGGCACTCACTCAGGGAGGCTGCTGGGATGGGTGGATGCACAGTTAAGGTCTTCATGGTGGCTGGGGCTGACCCCATCCCCATCGCTTTTCCCACAGACACCTGTACACTCATCACTCCCACACTCTGAAAGCCTGGCCCCTAATCTGATTTGCCTAACAAGCTCCCCAGATGAACAACACATGCTTCCCTACCTCTCCCCTGCTAGGGCCCCACCGTGTTCTGGGATGTACTCAGGGATCAGGAGAACAAAACCTCAGGGAGTGAAAGGACATTCCAGGATGCAGGCCTCTGCATCCCCCTCCATGCCCTCACCCCTGCCTGACACACCCTCACCCCTGTACCTGGCCAGCTCCTACCAACCCTTAAATTCTCACCAAGTTCAGTGGTGGCAGCCACACCCTAAAGTGACTGACTTCCCAATAACCTATGCCCTTGCATAGTCTTCCTGACCTTGGGTACGAGCAAAACCGGTGACTGGCTTCTAACCCATAGAGCCTGGCAAAAGCAATCGGATGTCACGGTGCATCACCTTCGCACACTAGAGAGGAAGGTTCCGCCTGCAGACGCTCCAGGAAGGAGATGCTGTGCTGAGAAAGGACCTTTGGAGGGGCTCCCGTAGGCAAGGAAGCAAAAAGCTGGGCCCTTGCCAAGCGGGTCTGAGGAAATGAATTCTGTCAGTAACCTCAGTGGACCTGGAAATGGATTCTGCCCTGGTGGAGCCTCAGATGAGGATGCCTCCCAGCTGCTTGGCGTGAGATCCCAAACACAGGATGCGCTAAAATGTGCTCAACTACTAGCTTGCCAAAATTGGCTTAAATGTGTGTTTTGTTTTAAGCTTCTCAGTTTTTAGTTATTGCCTACAAAAGTGTTAAAATGTGAGACAATAACTTAGGTCCCCTCCCCATCACACATTCTTCTTTCTGGCATTCATCACAATTCTACTTATTGATTTAAAATCTCCCTCTTGACTGGGTGCAGTGGCTCAGGAGTTCCAGACCAGCCTGGCCAACATGGTGAAACCCCATCTCTACTAAAAATACAAAAATTAGCTAGACGTGGTGGTGCAATCCTGTAATCCCAGCTATTCTGAAGGCTGAGGCAGGAGAATTGCTTGAATCCAGGAGGCAGAGGTTGCAGTGAGCCGAGATGACACCATTGCACTCCAGCCTGAGTGACAAGAACAAAACTCTGTCTCAAAAAAAAAAAAAAATTGTCTCTTGCCACTAGCATGAAGGTCCCATGAGAATAAAAATGGAAACTCTTGCTCATAACAGTGTCCCAAATGCCCAGCACGGTGTAGTTCTAGGGCAGTGGGTCGATGGTGGACACTGCTGGTTGGAGGACCCAGCTGGCCCTCCCAGCTGCCTTCTCCCTGGTCAGGTTCCATTATAGAGAACAGAATAGTTTCTTGCCTTTCCAGAGTCCCTCTTAGTGGGGATCGGCCAAGTGACATTGTCTTGCCCCGGGACACATAATTGGAAGTTGGCTGAAAGGTTTCTAGCCGTGGTGTGCTGGGGTGATTTGAACCAGGACATGAAAGCTGACCATCCATTGTTCAGGAATTCTGCAAGTTGATTGTTCAACACATTCAGTACTTAAAAATATCAAATAATATGAACTCGCAAATTAAAAAATGCATTAGACCAGATGCAGTGGCCCACGTCTAACACATTGGAAGCCTGAGGCAGGAAGATCACTTGAGCCCAGGAGTTCAAGACCAGCTTAGGCAAAAAAGGAAGACCCTGTCTCCACAAAAAATTATAAAATTAGCTACGCATGGTGGTTTGTGCATCCAGTCCTAGCCACTCAGGAGGCTGACGTGGGAGGATCCCTTGAGCCATCTGTTCAAGGCTCCAATGAGCTATGATAGTGCCACTGCACTCCAGCCTGGGTGACAGAGCCAGACCCTATCTCAGAAATAAACATATTTCATATATTAATAAATTTATAATAAATGTATATTTATATACACATTTATGTATTGTAATTATATATTTAGACATAAATACATATTTCTTGCTTTATTTATTTATTTATTTATTTATTTTGAGACGGAGTTTAACCCTTGTCGCCCAGGCTGGAGTGCAATGACGCAATCTGGGCTCACCGTAACCTCCACCTCCGGGGTTCAAGTGATTTTCCTGCCTCAGTCTCCTGAGTAGCTGGGATTACAGGCACGCACCACCACGCCTGGCTAATTTTTGTATCTTTAGTAGACATGGGGTTTCTCCATGTTCTCAGGCTAGTCTCAAACTCCTGACCTCAGGTGATCTGCCCATCTCGGCCTCCCAAATTGCTGGAACTACAGGTGTAAGCCACTGTGCCCAGTCTATACGATATATTTATATATTATAATTATGTATATTAATTTTATATAATTATATATAAATATACAAACTTCCTTCCCTTCTCTTGTTTCTACCTACAGTCAGTCCCATGACTTCAAATACTATCTACATGTAATAATTATAAATGTATATTATATATATACATATATATATATTTTTTGAGACGGAGTCTCGCCCTGTCGCCAGGCTGGAGTACAATGGTGCAGTCTCAGATCACTGCAACCTCTGACTCCCGGGTTCAAGCGATTCTCCTGCCTCAGCCTCCCAAGTAGCTGGGCTTATAGGCACCCACTACCACGTCCAACTAATTTTTGTATTTTTAGTAGAGACAGGGTTTTGCCATGTTGGCTAGGTTGGTTTTGAACTCCTGACCTTAATTGATCTCCCGCCTCGGCCTCCTAAAGTGCTGGGAATACAGGCGTGGGCCACCTTGGCCAAAATATTTTTCTGTTTACAAGCATTTTACATGACAGGAAAGTGCAGAATAAATCATCTGACACTCTACTGTAAAAGAAATCTTTGTGCCTCTCTTCTTTTCATCTTTCCTAAGTGTACATATTACCAAAATGTCTTTAGGTTGAGGTCCCTCCGTGAAAACTTTACAGGGTATTGTGTCCTCAGCCACCCTCCTGTCTTTCTCTAGTCGTGGAATTTTAAAACTGTCTGGGGATGACCCAGGATACCCACAGTGGCCATGTCTATTGGAGGGTCTAGTGACTATCAGCCCCGGGGTCATCTCATCGCCAAGGACAGCCTGAGGTAGGGGGTAGAGTCTCTCAGGGGAGCAGCTGGATGCTCTTGGCCTTGGAGGAATCTCTTGGTATAGTTTTATCTAACATGGTGACCCCTTGGGATTATTAAAATTTTAGGACATTAAAATGAATGGACAATTCAACGTAATGTCATTAAAGTTAGGTCATTAAAACTGTTCCTCCAGCAGGAGCTTTTATTCCTCGGAGACACATTGATGGTCTGCCAATGGGATACTGATATTGAGAGGAAAAGGCAGAAATGATTTCTGCTCTCTAGATTGTCTCAGACTTGTGAAGAGAGAAAAACTGTCCCAAAGGACAAGGAAAACCCACCCCAGAGAGGATGTGCAACAACCTGAACATGAAAATGCACTGAAGGCGCACAGGAGGACAAAGAGCAGTGCCAGTGCCTCCTACGTGGTCACTGAGCACTTTACTGAACAGGATGGGTGTGCCGGGGGACTAAAATGGCTGCCGTGACACTTAGAAAGCTCTGTGTTGGAGTCAGCACTGCCTCTCCCTGAGTTTGTTACCTTGAAAAGGCTTGTCCGCTTATTTGTGTTTCAGTTTTTCATTGACTGTAAGATACATTTTATCAGTACAGTTTGAAAGATAAACATACTATTTCCAAAGAGGCAAGGTAAAATGGTGTATTTTATTTGTTAAAAATTCGTATTTATTTCTTCCCCAGAGTGAGTGTAGTAAGTTTTAAAGGTCTGTTCTTTTTAAGGGTAATTTCAAATGGAATTGTAGGACTTAGCTTTATCAATGTTACTGGTGAAATAAAAGTGTGATAGATAAATTGATCATTTACAAAGATTCACCAAAATGTCAGTTTCCCTCTTGTAGCATGGTGAAGAATTAATGACAGTGGACACATCTGTATCCTCTTATCTGGATATTCGAGGGTTTTGTTTTGTTTTGTTTTCTTTTGTTTTTGGAGACACTGTCTTGCTCTGTAGCCCGGCTGAAGTGCAGTGGCGCCATCTCTGCTTACTGCAACCGCCGCCTCCCGGGTTCAAGTGATTCTCCTATGTCAGCCTCCCGAGTAACTGGGATTATAGGCACCCACTACCACACCCAGCTAATTTTTGTATTTTTAGTAAACAGGGGGTTTTAGGCCTGACACAGTGGCTCAGGTCTGTAATCCCAGCCCTTTGGGAGGCCAAGGTGGGCCGATCATGAGGTCAGGAGTTCCAGAGCAGCCTGACCAACATGGTGAAACCCTGTCTCTACAAAATATACAAAAAAATTAGCTGAGCCTGGTGGCAGGCATCTGTAATCCCAGCTACTCGGGAGGCTGAGGCAAGAGAATTGCTTGAACCCGGGAGGTGGAGGTTGCAGTGAGCCAAGATGTTGCCACTGCACCCCAACCCAAGCGACAATGTGAGACTCCTTCTCAAAAAACAAACAAACAAACAACAGAAAGACGGGGTTTTGATATGTTGGCCAGGCTGATCTCAACCTCCTGACCTCAGGTGATCGCCCTCCTCAGCCTCCCAAGCTGCTGGGATTACAGGCATGAGCCACCATGCCCTGCCCATTGTATTTTCTTTTTATTCCCTAAATTTTAATATGTTTGAGTTTGTCTGTTCCTTTATCACTGTTTTCTTACATAAAAGAAATTCTGCCTAATCCTTCATAAAAAAAAATCTTCCTGTAACTTCTGAAAGTGTTCCGGTTTTATCTTTCATATTTGAATGTATAATAAGTTGATTATGGCTCACGGAATAGAGAAGAATGCAATGCATTTTCCCAAGTAGATGCCAGCCTGGTTTGCCTCATATTTTAAAGTGCATGTGATTTCTTTTTCTATTCTACGGTGCCTACTCTATCATTCCTTAACTTTCCATATAAATGCTGGGTCATTAAGACTTTCTTTTCCCTTGGTCTGCTTGCTCATCTCTCTGCTAATACTGTGCTGTCCTGAATATTTTCGTTTGAAAATCTTAGAAGTATGTTAGACAAGCCATCACTCTTTTTTTAGATGGCTAAAAATCATTAGACATTTGTCATTTTTACTACGTGTGAAAAAGTAGTTTTTCTTGCCTAAAAACAACCTGATTTGGGAATTTATGTGATTTCATAGGAATAGCATCTGGAAGTGATGACATTAATGTCATTTTAAAAAACGTGTGTCGTATTTCCTCTTATTCTTTTCTGCCTTGACATTGTGCAATAGAAATTTTTAAAATTGTTCTATTAGTATTGTCAAATATCAATTATTGGTTTTATTTACTACTCAATTAAATTTAACGAGCCTACTCTGTCTTGGTGTAATCACATGGAATGGGCTCAACTCCCCAGTTAACAAGTGACAGCACGTGTAAAATATTGTCTACCAGGGAAACTCATTGAACACTTAGTGTTCAGACAGTGTTTTGGTGTCTGGTTCCCTAAGCACCACTGCAGTGACACAAAATAATAGACCTTCAGCAGAAAAAGTTTTGGCAAATACATTGCATAAGCCATTTACATGCAGTGAGTCATTCTTATTAGGGTTGGTGGAATCCCTTTCAAAATGTAAGTTACTAATATAAAGATGGAACTTTGCGAGCAGACGTTTTTAAGAATAAGTAGTCTCAGGACTGATAATATTAACTCCCTTATGCACATCAGGTAGGACTTTATTATGACAGATACTAGAAATGTACAAAGTGAAGTTAAAAGGTAACTCCTCGCAGCACATCTTACTCTCTGGATTCTCTAATAAGATGGGTGTTTCTACTTTGCTGTTGCCTTTTTGAATAGTTAGATTCTAGCATTAGTACTGCTGTATGGGAGGGAGTATGTGTGAACAGAGTAAGAGTTCTGACAATCAAGGCACAAAATAAATGCTTGGAAATTTTAGAATCGTGCAAACAGCTTATGGATTGAGTACAGATTCCCAGTGCTGTCAGTCTCACCCATCCTTCTATCCCCATGTGTGGAATGTTCTAGGACTCCATGGCTTTTGAGGATGTGGCTGTGAACTGTACCTAGGAGGAATGGGCTTTGCTAGATTCTTCTCAGAAGATTCTCTGCAGAGAAGTGATGCAGGAAACCTGCAGGAACCCGGTTTCTGTAGCTGAGAATGACAACACATTTCACTTAATTACAGAAGTATTTCCCTATCATCAGTGCTATTTGTGATTTGGAATGTGGCAAGGGAATGATTTGGTGAAGAAATCAGGCATGGGCACTGTGTACAATGAACATTAAATCTACTAATGTTTCTATAGTTTGTAATAATTCATGATAATTTTGTGGGTCTGTATTTTAGGAAACAAATGGAAAGACCAGAATATTGAAGATCACTTCGAAAAACCTGGGAAAGATATAAGATAACTTGCACTGAGAAGAGGAAATAAAGTCCTCTGAAGGAATCTTAGCTTGTCATGAACTTAAAAACAAGCAATCAAAACAAATGAGAGTCACTTGAAATTTATTTCTTTTTAGAAAAATTTCACCCGAAATGCAATGTACTTCAGTGTAGCAGTCAGTGTTTGGAAAACAGTTTACTTGAAAATAGTACTACAAAATTGTGTACATGAATGTTACTAATTTGGTCATAGCCATGCAAGTGGTAGCTGTGTTTTCAGTAGTAACCCATTTACTTTCAAATAATTCAGTCATGGCAAAAAAAAAAAAAAAAAAGCATTTTCCTTGGTATTGGTAGCAGTGTAAGTCCAAGACCTATTAGTAAGTAGAAAGTTATTAAACCAAGCAATAATTATGTGCTTTACATTTTTTTTTACAGAAATCATATGATACAGAGACTGTGTGAAAGCAAAGACGGTAGTCAGTATGGACTGTTGTCAGCCAAATTCCAATGCTTGATCTGAATGAGAACATTTCTGCTGGATTAAAACAATGTGAATGAAGTATTTGTGGAAAAGTCTTTGTACGTCATTCTCTCCTTAATAGGCACATCTTAGCTCACTCAGGATACAAACCATATGGAGAGAAGCACTATAAATGTGAACAGTGTGGGAAACTCTTCGTTTCTGTTCCAGGTGTTAGAAGACACATGATAATGCACAGTGGAAATCCAGTTATAAATGTACGATATGTGGGAAAGCTTTTTATTTTCTCAATTCATTTGAAAGACATCAGAGAACTCACACAGGAGAAAAACCCTATAAATGTAAACAATGTGGTAAAGCGTTCACTGTTTCCGGTTGTTGTCTAATACATGAACGAACTCACACTAGAGAGAAACCCTACGAATGTAAGGAATGTGGAAAACATTCAGATTTTCTTGTTCTTTTAAGACGCGTGAAAGGACTCACACTGGAGAAAGACCCTATAAATGTACCAAATGTGATAAAGCCTTCAGCTGTTCCACTTCCCTTCGTGACCATGGAAGCATTCATACTGGAGAGACACCCTATGAATGTAAACAATGTGGCAAAGTCTTTAGTCATTTGAGTTCCCTTTGTAACCATAGAAGTACTCATACTGGAGAGAAAGCCTATGAATGTAAACCATGTGACCAAGCCTTCAGTCGTATCAGTTCCCTTCACCTCCACGAAAGAATTCATACTGGAGAAAAATCCTATGAATGTAAGAGATGCGGTAAAGCCTACATTCGTTCCAGTCATCTTACTCGCCATGAAAGAAGTCATGATATAGAGGCTGGGTGTAGTGACTCAGCCTATAATCCCAGCACTTTGGGAGGCCAAGGAATGTGTATTGCTTGAGCCCAGGAGTTCATAACCAGCCCGGATTAAAACAGCGTGAAACAACCTGGGCATCAAGGTGAAACCCTGTCTCTAGAAAAAATAAAATAATGCCAGGCACGGTGGCTAACACCAGTTACTCGGGAGACTGAGGCAGGAGAATGGCGCGAACCCAGGAGGCAGAGCTTGCAGTGAGCCGAGATCGCACCAGTGCACACCAGCTTGGGCGACAGAGCGAGACTCCGTCTCAAAACAAATAAATAAAAATAATTAGCTGGGCATGGTGGCACATTTCAGTTGTCTTAGTTCTTTTTCAAGGACATAAAAAGCAACGTTGGGTTGGGGAAAGCCCTGTGCATGCGGATCACGAGGTCAGGAGATCGAAACCATCCTGGCCAACATGGTGAAACCTCGTCTCTACTAAAAATACAAAAAGTAGCTGGGTGTGGTAGCATATGGTTGTAATCCCAGCTTCTCAGGAGGCTGAGGCAGGAGAATCACTTGAACTCAGGAGGCAGAGGTTTCAGTGAGCCGAGACTGTGCCACTGCACTCCAGCTTGGCGACAGAGTGAGAATCCATCTCAAAATAAACAAACAAATAAATAAAGCCCCTTGAATGTAAGAAATGTGGTAAAACATTTACTCTTTCCCATTCCCTCATAAACATGAAAAGGCTAACACTGCAGAGAAACCTTAAGAATGTAGGAAATGTGGCCAAGCCTTCAGATTTTCCTGTTTTTGAAGATTTGGGAGGACTCAGAGTGGAGAAAAGCCTTTTGAATCTAAATTTGTGGTAAGGCCTTCAGTTGTGTTAGTTCCATTTGAAGACATCAGCTCATTCCTGAGAAAACCCTATGAATGTCCAGAATCTGGGAATGTTTCAATTCTCTCATCCCCACTCAAGGACAAATGAAAATGCACACTATAGCTGGCTGGACCTTGTAAATACAAGAACGTACACAGGATTAAAACTCTAATAGTTTAGAAACTGCAAGAATATTTTCAGTTTTCACATTTACTTGAAACGTCATGTGAAAACTCCCACAGGAAAGAAGTTCTATAAGTGAAGCTTTTCTAATTTGGAAAGCCTGATGCAAATTAGTTATCGTGTAGTGCTTGAAAAAATGTATGAAATGTTACACAAGTTACAAGTATATTGTTTTTTCCGTGACTCATTCTTAAAGAGTCTTGAGAATGCATTTCACCTTGTTTTGCAGGGAAACCTTGAGGTGAGAGTTCTGTACATGCTCTTTAAGCAGTAGTACTTGAGTTTCATAGATAATGATATTAAGTTTGTTGGTAGAATTTTTGTCTATTCATTTGATAATGTGCTGGATTCATGGTTGAATTTTGATGTTTTTCTAACATGGAGGTAAGTTTAATTTTTTTATTTCATTATTATCTTTTTTTTGAGATGGAGTCTCACTCTGTTGCCCAGGTTGGAGTGCAGTGGTGCGATCTCAGCTCACTGCAACCTCCACCTCCTGGGTTTAAGCGATTCTCCTGTCTCAGCCTCCTGAGTACCTGGGACTACAAGCGCCCACCACTACGTCCAGCTAATTCTTTGTATTTTTAGTGGAGACAGGGTTTCGCCATGTTGGCTAGGCTGGTCTTGAACTCCTGACCTCATGATTTGCCCTCCTCGGCCGCCCAACATGCTGCGATTACAAGCATGAGCCACCACACCTGGCCAGGTAAGTTTCATTTGTATGTATTGCCCTGTGATTAATGGACCAGTGAATAATGATTGTCAATTGTTGGGATAGTCTTACTAGCCTCATTTGGAAAATTTTGATTATCCCTTGTTCATCATACACATTCCACCTTTCCTTGTTAAAGGAAAAACTACTCTTGATGTAAAGATGTTTATTTTTTGCTAATACTGAGTTGGTATTAATTCTTAAGTACATAAAGTTTACCATGGAGTATCATCTCGTGAGTTCTTTGCATCTGTTGCCCTTTATTCTTTATTATTTCTGTCTGTTATTTGGATCGTTCACTTTGAATGAAGGAGAGAGGACTGTGATAGGAGGATATGTTGTAACCAATCTGAGGGAGGAAGCATTCAGTCTCTCAGTCACATATGATAGTGTTGGGCTTTTCATCGATGCCTTTGGTATTGCAGTAGATCGTATTACACCATTATGGTATGATGGTTTATATATTGTATTTTAGAATATTACAGTCTTACCAGTCGGTGTATCATGATTCAGTTCCCTACCAGCCAACAGACAAACCAATCACATACTCCTGTAGGAACAAGGGAACATCCTCGGCCTGGCGCGGTGGCTCACGCCAGTAATCCCAGCACTTAGGGAGACCAAGGAGGGTGAATCACGAGGTCAGGAGATCGAGACCATCCTGGCTAACACGGTGAAACCCTGTAACCCTGTCGCTACTAAAAATACAAAAAATTAGCCGCACTTGGTGGTGGGTGCCTGTAGTCCCAGCTTCTAGGGAGGCTGAGGCAGGAGAAGGGCATGAACCCGGGAGACAGAGCTTGCAGCGAGCCGAGATCACACCACTGCACTCCAGCAAGGGTGATAGAGCGAGATTCTGTCTCAAAAAAAAAAAAAAAAAAAGGAAATTCCTCACTTTTTTAATGTGATACCACTCTCTGCTCCCAAGTTAATCCCTGTTTGGGCCTGTGGGAACTTACACCATTCTCCTATATGTAATTAATAACTGATGTATGGTTTTTCTGTTTAGTAGGAGATGTTATGTGTTTAACGGTGCCAGTAAAAGTAGGGTGCGAATTCCTTCCTCACCAATGGGGTGCATGAGACGGTATTGAAACAATTGACAACACAAATGGAATGGACCAGCCCTCATGAAGGACACCTGCTCAACTTGACCTACCTGCTGTCGGCTGATGGTTCCGTAACACATCAGCAGTCACCTGAGTCAGAACCGTGAGCTGATGATGGGCCTTCCGTTTGGTCTGCACAGTGTTTTGTTTTCTTCAGGTGTTGTCATCTTCTCCCACACTAAAACGCTCTCATCTCCTAGACATGAATGTTTAATTCCACCCCAGCATGACATTTGACCTGTGCTTAGCAGGCGGTTTTGAGGCCCTGGCTTATTAATGCACGGAAGCACAGCACATAAGCCGACACTTATGTCCTAATTAGCAAGAATCCGGCTGTATCTCTGTAGTCCCTGCATCTACTCTGGTCACCATCTCTGTATGCTGAGGGCAGCCATGTGAACATTATTAATTATTGTACACTCCAATCAATAGTTATTATGTAGGCAGAAGTAGTGGCCTTGTTTGTTTCTTGTGCTGCTGCTCCCCTTGCCGCTGTCCCCTACACCCTCCTGATCAGGTGTACATCCATGGTGCCTCATGGTTCAGTCACTGATGAGTAATGAAAATGGGAAGAAAGAGTTTGATATTAGCCACTATCGAAGCATATGAAGAAGCATCTCAGCTGCTTGCATTGAAAAATTCCTAGCCAGTGTGTGGGCTTTTCTTATCACTGCTGCTTATCAGCATGTCAAAAGTTGAATCTTCGGACTGCAAGTCTTGCTGGCCTTAGACATAATGGCCTTACTGCATGTGGAGCTAACCCCAGGAAGATGGAGTGACAGTCTCTGGAGGATTAGGTGGTCTCCTCCAATGTGGCTTGATGGGCTCCTGAACTCTTTCCTGTAACTATACAGAGAGTCTACACTGCCAGCGATCATGTGCCTCAACTCTGTAGATGTAGAAATTAAAAATATTCAAAATATTCTGAAACAGTTTCCATTGAAAGGAAAGAGAAAAGCAGTCAGGTGCCACGCTCTGGTCAAGAGAACTAGTAGATGGCTCACAAGAACACTCTGTCGCTACTGTCTGTGCCTCTGTCACAACAAATATCCTGATCCTTCAGTTTGAAGGGTGCAGGGCCATTTTCCTGCCTTTCCTACTGGTAGTTCTCAAGATAACTGTATGATATGCTGGGAATGCAATATCCTGATAATCAGGTGACATTGGTCAGAACAGCCCAGGCTCTGTTAGAGTCCCTGCTCGAAACAGAACGGCCTTTAACGCTTGTGTCCAGCAAACCACATCGTAGGAGAAAACCCAAGATGAGCTGCTTTCTGGGGTCCCTCAGTTGTAGTGCAAGTGAAGCATTTACAGTCAAAACTCCATCCATCTGCTCTGGATAGCCTTCCTGATCTTGTGGTAGCGGTTCATATTGAATCCTGGACTTCTGTTGTCTTTTGTTTGCTATTTGTAAGTAATAAATTCACTTCATGGAATTTATGTATGAATGTGTTTGGTCTCATTGTACTCAGAAAAGTTGGTAGCCATTGCACAGTGAACCCGCTTCATAATTGGTGAAAACACCTATGGCCCCCTTGTGCCACAGCAAGGAGGTTAATTCAGCCAAACATAAACTTCATGTTCAAAAAACCCTGTAGCACAATTATTACCATGTGGGAGGCCTTTAACAATGGTGATGCTGATTTGAAGAACTCTGAAAGAAGAAATTTACACAAATGGATTGGGTACACAGGAGTCCCTCCTAACTTAAAGCAAACCTTGCTCCCCTCTGCCTAAAAAGAGTGGAGAGGTCAATCACGGTGGCTCAGGCCTGTAATCCGAGTACTCTGGGAGGCTGAGGGGGGCAGATCACAAGGTCAGGGATTCAAGACCAGCCTGACCAACATGGGGAAGCCACATCTCTATTAAAAATACAAAAATTAGCCGCGCATGGTGGTGGGCACCTGTAATCCCAGTCACTTGTGAGGCTGATGCAGGAGAATTGCTGGAACTTGGGAGGTGGAGGTTGAAGTGAGTCAAGACCATGCACTGCACTCCAGCCTGGGTGACAGGGCAAGACTCCGTCTCAGGGGGAAAAAAAAAAGTGGATAAGAACTGAAACAGGTTTAAAATTTCAACTAATTGGAAATACAAAGTTTACAAAAATAATATTTCAAATAAAATGCTAAATGAGTGCTCATTGAATTTTATGCCTCCACAAAGTAGGTTGTGAATTAACTTCCACATCTGTTGAAAGCCACCAAAGTTGGGCAGCCTCCGTGTCTGAAATTCACATGTGGCTCAAATAAGAATTATACCTGGGGATACCCCAAAGTTTAAATATGGTATCCACTGTGATATTATGAGGAATTACTGTACATAAAACAGATTGTCTTCCCTTAAATCTGAAAATCATATTATCTTGCCTAAATTCTCCAAAACGCATCGCTCTGCAGTATCCTATAGTGGACATAGGTTTCCTGACCAATGAGCAGTAAAAGTAAGTGTGTGCGACTCACCTATGTTCTTATCAAAATGGAAATCCCCGAATCCCACCAGTTAGAACAACATGACAGAATGTCAGATTTTTGGAATATGTAGGTTTTCTGTAAGGTTATTAGGTACTGATTCCATTTTAAAAATAGATATCAATATATTTAGATGACCTATTTCTCCTGTGTTTTAGTATCAATAGGTTGTGTCTTTTAATTCATTCAGTTGGTCTAAGTTATAACTTTGCGGTTATGGAGATTGTAATATTCTTTATTATTTTATCATCCATGGGCTTTCTAATATAAAGGCCTCTTTTAATTCTTCTATTATTAGATTGGTGCCAAAGTAATTGTGGTTTTGGACCGTGAATTTTAAATTTTTATAATTAGACTGCAACATATCTTTATTAATCAAAATAGAACCCATTACAATGGACTGGGCACAGTGGCTCACGCCTGTAATCCCAGCACTTTGGGAGGCTGAGGCGGGCGGATCAGGAGGTCAGGAGTTTGAGACCAGCCTGACCAACACGGTGAAATCCCCTCTCTACTAAAAATACAAAAAGTAGCCGGGCGCGGTGGCATGTGCCTGTAATCCCAGCTACTCAAGAGGCTGAGGCAGGAGAATCTCTTGAACCCACGAGGCAGAGGTTACAGTGAGCTGAGATTGCACCTTTGCACTCTGGCCTGGGCAACAGAGTGAGACTAGGTCTTTTAAAAAAAAACAAAAACAAAAAGAAACCATTACATTGAACACATTTTTGCCAAAGAGAAATAAACTTGTTTATTCCATGCTTTCAGGGTTCGATGAACTCTTGGAAAGCATTTTCTGCACCCTGCTGGTTGTGTAAGTGTTTTCCCTGCAAAAAGTTGTCAAGATGCTTAAAGAAGTGGTAGTTGGTTGGCGAGAGGTCAGATGAATATGGCAGATGAGACAAAACTTCACAGCCCAGTTTATTCAACTTTTGAAGTCCTGGTTGTATGACATGTGGTCACGCGTTGTGGAGAACCGGTCCCTTCATATTGACCAGTGCCAGCTCCAGGTGCTGCAGTTTTCCATGCATCGCATCGATTAACTTGGCATACTTCTCAGATGTAATGATTTCACCAGGATTCAAAAAGTGTAGTGGATCAGAAGACTGGCAGCTGACCACCAAACCGTGACCATGACCTTTTTTTGGTACAAGTTTAACTTTGGGAAGTGGTTTGGAGCTTCTTCTCAGTCCAACCAGTGAGCTGGCTGTTGGATGAAATCCACTTTTCGTGGCATGTCACAATCTGATCAAGAAATGGTTCAATGTTGTTTCATAGAACAAGAGAAGATGACACTTCAAAAGGATGATTTTTAAAATATTTGCTCAGCTCATGAGGCACCCACTTATCAAGATTTTTCAGCTTTCCAATTGGCTTCAAAAGCTGGATAACCATACAATGGTCGACATTCAGTTCTTCGCCAACTTCTCGGGTATGTGTAAGAGGATTGAATTCAGTGGTTGCTCTCAATTGGTCGTTATCAACTTCTGGCCCAGAGCCTGGAGCTGAGGCTGCCATGACCACCCTGTTCTCTTCCTTCTGGGGTCCCCAGGAAGCTCCCAGGACTGAATGATCCCCATAAAACACAGTGTACAGGATGGGAGGGCTGGAGGTCAATTACGCCCAACACCTACCACCACAACCAAGAGGCCCCCATAGAGGTTAGCCCTGAGCTGTGTGTCCCTGTGGGATGCAGGCTCCCACGGATACCTCAGGGGATGAGCATGGGTCCTCCTGGCTGACAGAGCCTGGTGGGCCCTGAGTGTGTGGGGACTGTGTAGGTAGGTTGGACAGCACTGGGCCTAGCCAGGGAGCCAGGGACTGGTGTGGCCAAGGTGGGCAACAATATGTTGCCAGAACCGAAACTACAGTGCAATCAGCCCAGCTGGTAGGGAGAAGGAGGCCTGCCTGCCTAGCAGGACCATCCACCCCTGTACTGGCCCCAAGTCCAGACTGCCTGCCTGTACTGGACATTGCCTGGTCCAGGAGGCCTGGGCATGATGGTCAGGTGGTGTGTCCCTGGGTTCCAGGCCTTGGTGGTCCCTTGGGAGCCAAGCATCCTCTGGGCAGGAGGAGGGCCCGCGGTCCACTGTTTGCATCGGCCCCTGGGGGTATGCCCCCACCCCAGCTCCTCAGTGCACATGGGGACGTGGCCAGGGCTCCTCACCTGCTCTGTGGCTCCAGCTCTGAGCAGCTCATTGGGTGACTCTGACAGCTTCCTCCCCAAAGCTTGGGTCCTCATCTGTGGGAATGGGGTGTCCCAGGCCCCCTGCAGGCAGGAACCCACCCCCAGCACCTCTGGTGGGCCCTTCTGGGCTTTCTTACCTACTGGCTTGTGAGACCCGGTTGTCCAAACTTGGTGTCCTATTTTTATTTTGGCCTTTTTGTTAGTGTGTGTTTTCTGTAACTACTGCTGTGTAGATCTTCTATTTGAGTTTTAGGTAGAGAATCTTGCCCACCCAGAGGTCCCCCACCCCAGAGAGCCTTCACTTCTCCCCCCACCGGGCTGGCCCTGCCTGTGCTCAGCTTGGTGTGAATGTTGAGTGTGATGGATCCACACGGCTGCTTGACCCTGCATCTCCCTTCTTCTTGCTGAGGCCGGTTCTGTTCTCTCTTTCTCCACCTGAACTGCACTTGAAGCCAAGACGAAGGATGAGAAGTGGTTGCTACGAAGGACCTTCCTGCAGCGAATCTGCTGTGAGGAGGCCGCGCTGGCCCAGCCTGTCATTTCCTTCTGTAAGCTCATTCCAGAGGTCGGCAAGGGGCGGCCTGTCCCTGCCTGCTCTTGTCGCCTGTGAATCAAGAATGGATTTTACATTTCCAACTGGTTGAACAAATAAAAAAATAACACTTCATGACACTGAGAAGTTTCCATGTCCATAAGTAAAGTTTGATGGGGGTGCAGTCATGCCCATCTCTTCACAGGCCACCTGCAGAAGGCTGCTGTTGTGCAGCCATGGCAGAGTTGCATCCTTGAGGTAAAGGTCAGCTGGCAAAGCTGAAAATACTGACTCCTAGCTCTTTAGGGAAACAGTTTCCAGTCCCTGGTTTAAGGGTTGTGTGGCAGAACCCCAGGATCTTGGTCAGCTTGTTCCTCACTCAGGGCCTGCTGTGGCCTTCGCTAGTATGTCTGCAAAGTCTGTGTGTTATGGTGCCTCTCATGGGGCGTTGAGCTCTGTCGTGCTAGATTTCAGGGTATCTGCCTCATAGTCACCTGTCTCACCAACAGAGACCCTGTGGCCAGATTGAAACTAGTAGGAACTGTTGGTCTTTGGCAGCAAGGATACCTTAGAGCTGAGCTTCCACCCACCCTGAGGTGGTCCCATGGCACTCAATGTCTGGGTCAAGTTTGGGGCAGGGCTGGTGTCCTGAACTGCCCTGCGATGTGGATCGTAATAGCCAGTGGGGAGAGGGGGATGCTAGTACTCCCCATATCGTGGGGAGTGCCTCACTCCCTGCGATGTGGATCGTAATTGCCAATTACTCCCCCCTGCAATGTGTGTCCATTCTTAGCAGTCTCTTTTTGTCAGGATATTACGAACAATTTCAAAGGTTGTGTGTAAACAGCCTGCGATAGGAGAACGAATACCATCCTCTGCACCTCCGGATATTAGGAACCATATCACACAATGAGTGTACACTTTTTGGGAGATTTGGGATAATGTCGTCCTGTGTTTCCCTGAATATTTGGAGAAATATCACAGGGTGGCTGTATAGCCACTACTTCTTGGCTGGAACATCATACTTTACCTACTGGAAATTAGGAGCAGTATCACAGACTGGGTGTCAAGCCACTGTCATACTGGAAGTAATATCATGCTCTCCCCCACAAGTCATGAGGAACAATATCACAGCGGGTGTGTACCTTCTCCGGTAGTGGGAGTAGTATCATCATCTCTTCCTTTAGATGATAGGAACAATATCACAGGGTGGGTGTACAATCTGTGTGTTTTTGGAAGCAATGTCATTCTCTCTTCTTCTAGGTTTTACTACTCATATCACAGGTGGGGTGTACACTCCTTGTTATATTGGATGGAATCTCATCCTCTTTCAACCTGTAACTTTAGAACAATATTCCATGGGGTGTGTCCATCCCTTCAATATTGGTACTAATACCATCTTCTCCTTTCCTGGATATGAGAAACAATATCACAGGAGGGTGTACACCCCTTGCAATGTTGGTAGTAATATCACCTCTCCCCTGTTGTTATTGAGGACAAAATCCCAGGGTGGCTGTACGGTTCCTACTTTATTGGGAGTAATATCAACAACTCACCCCCTGGATATCAGGAACCATATCAGACAAGAGGTGTCCACCCCCTTCGATATTGTCAGCCATATCATCTTCTTCCCGTCTGCATATTAGGAATGATACCCCGGCGCTGGGGGCGGTGTACACCCTCTGCGATATTGAAAGTAAAATCAGCCTCTTTCCTGCTAGATATTAGGAACTATATCACAGGTGTGTGTGCACCTTCTGGGATATTGGTAGTACTCTCAGCCTCCACCTTGCTGCATATTAGGAACAATATACGGGGGGCAGGGTGGTTACACGTCCTGCAACGTTGAGAGTAATATTCTTCCCTTTCCCCTGTACGTTAGGAACTACATAACAGGGGTCTGTATGCCTTCTGCGATATTGGGATTAATGTTATCCTCTCCCCCACTGAATGTCAAAAACAATATCACAAAAGGGTGTACACCCCCTGCGATATGGCCAGTAACATCATCGTATCTACCTTTGGATACTAGAAACAACATCACAGAGGGTGTGTATACTCCCCTGCAATATTGGGCATAATGTTATCCTCTCTTCCCCTGGATATTAGGAATGATATCCCTGGTGGTGGGATGTGGAGTACATTAAGAACAATATCACTGGGTGGGTGTACACACCCTGCGATATTGGGTGTAGTATCATCCTCTCTTCCGGATATTAAGAACAATAACACAGGAGGGGTGTACAGCCCCAGCCCCTGCTTTATTGGGAGCAATAGCATCTTCTCCCCCTCTCGATATAAGGAACAATATCCCAAGGTTGGTGTACATCCCCTGGGATATTGGGCGTAATGTCATCATCTCCCAAAGTGGATATTGGGCGTAGTGTCACAGGGGGGCGTACGCCTTCTTCGATATTGGGAGTAATATCATCCTCTCCCCTCAGGATCATAGGCAAAATATTGAAGGGGTTTCACCACTCCTGTGATATGGTCAGTAATATCATCCTCTCCCCACCTAGATGTTAGGAACTATATTACAGGCAGTTGTACACTTCTTGTGATATTGGGAGTCATATCATCCTCTCTCACTCAGGATATAAGGAACAAGATACTGAAGGGATGGACACCCACTGTGATAGTTACAATAATGTCATCCTCTATCCCCTGGCTATTAGGAATAACATCATAGATGGGTGTACACTTTCTTCAATATTGGGAATAATATCATCCTCTCCCATCTGGATATCAGGAACAAGTCTATTAATTATTAATATTAATAAATATAGTAAAAATTAATAGCAATCATCGATATTAATAATCACAATATAGTATAAATTAATACTGGTAAAAAATATTAACGATTAGTATAACCATCATAATATCACTATTAACAATAAAATGACGTCAGCAATTAATGTTACTTAAATCAATACTAAGTGATGTAGGTAATAAAATAATAATTAATATTAAGAACTAATAATATTGTTAAATGACATTAATATTACTAATTATTTTCAAGCGTCCATAATCATATATTTAAAATAATTATCCATAATTAATAATGGTATCCTATTAATAGTGTCATTGATAATTATTAAAATCGACATAGATGTTTAATAATTAATCATATTATTACTCTTAATACTGCAGGGGGTGTACACCTACCTGTGATGTTGTTCCTAATATCCAGGGACGGAGAGCATGATTTTAGTTTTAATATCATAGTGGGTGTGCACTCACCCTGTGCCACTGATGCTAATATCTAGGGGGTAGAGTATGACATGACTCCCAACATAGCAATGAATGGAAAGCCACCCAGTGATATTGCTCTTAATATTCACGGAAGAAGCCTATGATATTACTCCCAATATCGCAGGGAGGGTACAGCTCTTCTGTGATATGGTTCCTAGTATCCAGAAGGGGAGAGGATGATAATAATTCCAGTATCGCAGGCTGTGTTCACCCGCCCTGTGATATTGTTATTTATATCCTGGAAGGGAGAGGATGATATGACTCCCCGTAGAGCAGGAGGTGTACACCCAGCCTGGGATATTGTTCCTAATATCCATGGAGAGGAGAGGCTGATATTACTTCCAATATGGCAGAGGATGTACATCCACCCTGTGATATTCTTCTTAATATTCCAAGGCCGAGAGGTTGATATTACTCCCAGTATCGCAGACACTGTACACCTCCGTGTGATACTCTTCCTGATATCCAGAACAGGAGAAGATGGTTTTAATGCCCATATCGCAGGAGGTGAACACCCACTCTGTGATATCTTTCCTAGTATGCAGGGGGAGAGAGGATAATATTATTCCCAATATTGCAGAAGATGTACACATGTCCACCCGTGATATTGTCCTTAATAATCCAAGGCACAGATAATGATGTTACTCCCAATATCACAGAAAGTGTACACCCCCCAGTGATGTTGTTCCTATGATCCAGGATGGGAGAGGATGATATTACTTTCAATATCGCATGGAGTGTACACGCCCCTGGTGATACTGTTCCTAATTTCCACCAGGGAGAGGATGATACTAGTCCCAATATCACAGGGATTAAAAACATGGGGGTATACAGTGTCTGTGATACTAGGAGTAATATCAACCTCTCGGCCTTGGAATATAAAGAAGAATATCACAGGGTGGATGTACACCCCCTGCCACATTGGGAGTAATATCTTCTCCCTTCCAAGATATTAATAACAATGTCACAGGGCCGGTGAACACAGCCTGCAACACTGGAATTATTATCATCCTCTCCCCCTCCGGATATTAAGAATCATAACCCAGAAGAGCTGTACCCTCCCTGCGATACTGGGAGTAATATCATACGCATATTCCGTGAATATTAGGAGCTATATCACCGGGAGGCTATCTATTCATTGGTATGTTGGGAGTCATGTCATACTCTACTACACTGAATATTACTGTAGCATCACAGGGTGAGTGTACACTTATTGCGATATTAAAACTAAAACCATGCTCTCCCTCTCTGATATTAGGAAAGACATCACAGGTAGCTGTATACACACTGCAGTATTAAGAGTAATAATATGATTAATTATTAAACATCAATGACTGATTTTAACAATTATTGATGATACTAATAATTAATAGGATACCATTACTAATTATGGATAATTATTTTAAATATATGTTTATGCATGCTTAAAATTAATTATTAATATTAATGTCACTTAGCAATGCTAGTAGTTCATAAAATTAATCATTATTTTATAACCAACATCACTTAGTATTGACTTAAGTAACATTAATTGCTGATATCATTATTTAATTACTAACAGTGATATTGCTATTAATTATTAATACTAATCGTTAACATTTTTAACCAGTATTAATTTTTACTATCTTTATTGTGATTATTATTGGTGATTCCTATTAATTTCTATTATATTTAATAATAATAATAATTAACAGACTTGTTCCTGATATCGAGCTGCAGGAGGACGATGTCAGGTGGGGAAGCTTCGTGCAGGTTCCCCATGACAGGGGGGAAAGCAACGGAATCCAAATACTCGTCCTTACTTGGGAAGCCAAGAAGGCCACTGGGAGGATGGGAAGGTTGGCACATGAGGGAAGGTGCAGAGGCGGAAAGGGCATAAGAGTTCCATTTATTTATCACAAAACACAGAACAGGACTGGGCCAGAGACTGAATTCTTCCTGTCTCCTGGGGAAAACCGGATACATGGCCTGAACTTTTTCTCTTCTGCAGGCAACAAGACCCGCAGAGGAAGGCTCCCTTCCAGACCTTTTCTGGGAAACCTTTGGAGAAGCCGCTGCCAAATCGAAAAGAATCCATGGAATCTTGGATTTATCTGAGGGTGAGTGTCACCATGGGTCCCTGTTCTTTGCTCCACTAGGTCACTCTGGTTGATTTTCTTTCAGGTTCTCGTGTGTGTGAGGGGATCGGGGAACCCTTCTTCCCTGCCTTCTTGGGGTCAGGGACTCCACGATCCTTCCAGGTCCATTTGATTCCAGGTGAAGGCATCTGAAGATACCATATTTCTTGTTGCTTTCATTCTGTGCAATGATGGCAAGCCTGTCAACAACATCTTCCTAGCGGCGTGAGGAAATTAGTCCCTCAGGGGCCCCAAACATGGAGGAGGCTCACCCTAGGAACATGCATGTTTTCAGAAAAGGCGTCCTGGGAACCCTTGAGCCACCAACCTGCCTTCAGAAGGGCATTAGTCCGTCCCACTTCATGGAAGGCTGAGTGGAGGCACTTTGATCCAGTGAATGCCCAAGACACAGTCTTTAGAAAAATGGTATTCTTAGATCATAGCTCAAGAGTGCATTTTTCATGGGTCTTGTCCCGATCAGCACTCACGTTAAGGATCTGTCCCTACTTCCAAGGACCGCCTGTCCATACCGTATTAAGAATTTCCTGCTGTGTGCACCTTGTCTTTGGATGTGGTTGATTTCCATATTGGCTCGATGCTGACAAACTTCTAACGTGTGTGGTCTCCTTTCTTTCAGGTTGTAAGCAGGCCAATGCCGGTCCACACAACCAATAAGAGGCCACGCGTGGACCCTGCCCTCACTGATGGCTCAGCTACGAAAATGTCTGACACGGTATCCGTCTTGGCTTCACTGTCTCCCCTCAGAAAAGCCAGTCCGAGCTCCTCGTCAAGTCTCCGACCAAAGGAACGACAGACAGGGGCTGTGGCCGACATCCCTCAGCCTGGAGTCAGGCAGCAGGGCCCGGAGCCTCTCGTCGTGGTGAAGCCGACACACAGCAGGCCTCAGGGTGGCAGTCGAGAAGTTCCCCAGGCTGCCTCCAAGCCCCACGGCCTGATCCGGGTCATCAGCCCCCAGGCACAAGACAAACGTGCTGCGGTGACCTCACAGCCCTGCCCACCAGCTGACACACACAGCTTGGGCCTCGGCTCCAATCTCAGTTTCAGGCCAGGAGCCAAGAGAGCTGCCCAGACTCCGACTCAGGCTTGCCTGAACTTCCCCAAGAAACCGAGAATGGGTTCCTTCCAGATGCCCGAAAATGCCATCCAGGGAGGTGAGCTGGGGGTCCCGGAGACTCTCCAACCTCCGCCAGGTGCAACGGAACTCAGACCAAGTCCGTCGCCCCAGATGAGCAGGGGGACACCCGCCCAGGTGCCCAGCACCAACCGGCAGCCTCTGCACAGCAGACCTTGCCTGCCTACTGCCTAGGCCTGCACCATGTCCCATCACCCAGCGGCCAGCCACGATGGGGCCCAGCCTCTCAGAATGCTCTTCTGGAGACTGGAAAACGGATGGTGGAGCTCCAGCCTCCTGACAGCTCCCTCGTTTCCCTCTCCTGAGAAGCCGGGAGCCTTCCTCGCTCACAGCCCTCATGTCTCAGAGAAGTCTGAGGCTCCCTGTGTTGCTGTCCCCCTGAGTGTCCTCTATGAGTACCTTCAGGTTTCCTCCTCCTCAGAGAACAGCGATTCTGACCTGGAGTGAGACTACAGGTGGCCGGGGCTCCATTGCATCCAGCTCCCGTGATTTGGAGGGGTCTGTGGGACTGAGGAGCACAGAGCAGAGAGCAGACTGTGTGTGGTGACTCCCAAGCTCCCCGGCTGTGGTGCTTCTGTGGATGTTGGAGCCCAGGCCAGGCAGGGACCAGATGCAGAGACTCTGCCTCATCAAATTCTGGTGAGGGACATTGTAGTTCGCCGGGATCTCCGGAAACCCGCCACCAGAAGCTTCTGTGCCAGTGACTCGTTGCCTCAGAAACTGGGTGACGGTGACGCGCGGGATTCAGACTTCCGCTGTGATGTCAGTAGGAAACTGGAGAATGACTGTGTGTTTGCTCTCTAGATGACTGAATCAGGGAACAGTTAGGCAACCCTGAGAGATGCAGGCCTTCAGCTGTGCCCCGCCCTGACAGCAGTGTTTTGGACGCTGTGAAGCGTTCTGCGCAATGCGTTCTTGGGGTGTTTCCTCAGCCTCGATAATTGGGCTCTGGAATGCCATTAGAAATAGGTGTGTTTAATTTGTTTTGAAGTGAATAAAATTCTCAAAAAAGATGACGTACTCTCTTTTGACTTTCATTCCGTGTTTGTGTGTAACTGATTTTCCAAGGGCTTGAAAATTTCTTGACTTGTCAGCAATCCAAGTCATTATGTCTCCGAAACAGAGTTGATTGAAGGGACCACAGGTCTTCGCAGGACCTGTGACTTCTTAAACATCCACAGGGGCAAGAGAACCTCAGCCCCACTCTACCAACACGCACCTAGTCAAATTCTGCCAAGTGAATCTCACGCACACTAACACGTGGGGAGGGTTGCTTGCACCACGAGTCCCCATTTGGCTCACGGCGATGCCACGTGTCGGGTTTCACACGTATGTGTTGCACCGCAGTCCATTTCACAGTGGTAGAATAAATGTATTGGCTTTCTGTCGGTTTGTTGGAGGCAAAAACCTGTGATGTTCTTGGTTTTTGGTGGGAGAGTTTCACTCTGGAAAAGAAAATATTCTGAAAATGGAGGTTGTCCTAGATTGTATTTCAAGGTGAGTCTACTTGATGCCAGTGAAGCATATTTTGGCATATAATACATATGGTTGTATTATATTTTGTCTCTATTACCTCATTTTAAAAAACCATTTTGTGAAAAATGTCAGAGTTAGATATACCAATGTTAAATTTCTGATCACGTGTCCAGAAGCACTGGAAAATGCGGCCTAGAATGCAAAATTCCCAGCCACTTCTTTGTTGAACTCTCTGCAGAGCGGCATTACATCCAGGGGTTTTCAAGGTGCACTAGTGTGGCACGAGCTGGTCTTTGGCTTCCTGTTGTAGTTGGAATCGTGCAGATTGTTTAGGGGTGGTGTCTGCTTGTCCCATCTTTCCAAGTCATCATTAACCTTTCCTCAGCACCCACGTGGACTCAGAACTTACCTGGAGTCACAGGCAGGTCTGGGAAGCTGCTCTTGAGCCTTTGTGCAGTCCATGATGGTTCCATCCTCTGATCCGCTGGGGCACATTCTGCAGAGGGATAGGCTGGCATAAGCTGTCCCTGCCTTTCTGAAAATCATGGAGATTCCTGGTACCTGAAGCCACATAGAAATATCTGTGGAGTCTCAGGCAGGCCATGGATGCCATTCACAGGCTCCTGTTCTTCCACTTAATGGCAGCAAGAGTGATTCCTGAATTTTCTAATTGACGTCAAAACATTTTGGTGACTTTGTTGTGTCAATGACCACTCCTGTTTCTGTGGCATCCAGTTCACCTGTAAGGTTTTTGGGGATTATGTGGAAATTCATGCATTTTTTCAGAGCCTCACTTCATCCTGAATGCTCTCAGGCATGCACAAGCAGATTCCTGCCTTGGTGGCATCTTGGAGCATTGCAGGAGACCCCTTAGGTCTAGGAGGCACTAGGAGGTCCATCAGGAATTGGGAGGGCATGTGTCTGCCCATCTGTAGTGTGATCTTCTATTCACCTTCAGAATGCAGATTCTTCCTGAACTAATAAATTATCTTCATCTTGGTGTAAGTAGCCACAAAAGAATAATTCATACTAACTCCATTAATAAAAATAACTGAAAATCAACAATGAAGTTAATAATGACAATGTTAATTATTATAATATTGATAGTAATAATAAAACAAAGGCATTAGAGATTAGAGATTCCCTTAAGTGAAGGACAATGTGAAGATATAGGGATACATGAGCTGTTTGGACTCAGAGTCCAATGAAACATGTTCCTCAAAGGCAAAGACAAGAAGCATAAGGAAAATATAAAGTTCATGGATGACCACCTGGGCTACTTTGGAACCCATGTGGGAAAACTGCAGGCAAAGTGTACCTTGTCCTGGGACTGCCCACCACCCAGCCCCCACTCACCTTCATGAGGTAGGACAGCAGGATAACGGGGAAGGAGTCCATGCAAGGGATGCAAGACTTGTGTCACACCTGATTCAAAGAAGCACTGCTTATGACAGATGTTTCTCTCCTAACACTGTGTCACCTCTAACTGCCTGGCTGTATGTCTGCCATCTGTTCTTCTTAGGTCACAGGAGGGACAGACATTACTGTCCACCTATCTGCATACAGAGCCATTGGAGGACATTACCCTTGTTGCTTCCTCTTTGAAAAAGGGCAACATACACGGCAGATGCCATTCTCTGTCTCTTTGGAAAACTTTGCCACCACATTTAAGGTTTTCTTCAGCCACAGAAAGCCACCTGCTTCAAAGTCTCACCCTCCACAAGTGGCAAGCACACAATTATTAATGGAGGCAAGGGATGCATAGGTTTTGCCATTTGATTCAATTGGGACAAATAGGGGAGGTCTTCTTAGCTGAACAGCTCTGTCTGTGCGGCCAGTTGACAAAGTCAGGCTGCGTTGCCATTAGACTTGTCCCTTTGCACATAAGGCTTCCCTCCAATCCTTTCCACAGATGTGGATCCTGACATTACTTCCTAATAAACATCCTGCACACTAAACTTCATCTATATCCAGCTCTCTGGGAACCAAACCTGTGACAAAAGTGAAAAGTTTCTAGGGAAAATATGGTTTCCTTATCAGACAGGGATCAAATTCTGCTGAGCTAGAAAATAAGGTAAAGTCTGATGCCATCTCATGATTTTTTTTATTAGGACATTACCACTGCCAGCAAGAATTATGTGTATCAATTCATGGGGACAAAAAACATATTGGAGTGGGATGAGGTTGTTGTGAGTTGAGGAGAAATTTTGACGAATGAATTTTACCCTCAACTTGAGTTCAGGAGAGGAGATGAAGATGAAAACAGCTGGAAATAAAAGGTGTCCAAAAATATTTTTCTGGTTTTTCAAAAATCAAATTTCAGGTTGGGAGACACTATGTTTAAATTCTAAAACGATGTAGCATACTGAGAGGAAATAACTATAGATAAATTGTCCTTTTTGTAAATAATACACTTCATGATATGACAGGAGACCAAGGAACACAACACAAATTTGGAGTTAAAGAAATGAACAGACATTCTCGATATTCAGCTGTTATGGCAGAGATGCCAGAATGATGGATGTCCATGTAGCAGTAATTTTTTTTTTTTTTTTTTTTTTTTTTTTGAGACGGAATCTTGAACTGTAACCAGGCTGGGGTGCAATAGTGCGATCTCAGCTCACTGCAACCTCCGCCTCCTTGGTTCAAGAAATCCTCCTGCCTCAGCCTCCCAAGTAGCCAGGACTACAGGTGCGCACCACCACACTCAGCTAATTTTTGTATTTTTAGTAGAGATGGGGTTTCACCATGTTGGCTAGGATGGTCTCCATCTCCTGATCTTGTGATCTGCCCCCCTTGGCCTCCCAAAGGGTTGTGATTAGAGGTATGAGCCACTATGCCCAGCCCATGTAGCAGTACTTTTGAACTTAATGGCTGAAAGCATCCACCTCCAATTATTATATTTGCAAAAGAGTACAAACCATGTAATGAATTTTAAAGGGAACACAAGCCTGTGGGGGCTCAACAGCCATGGCAATGTTTTGAACTTCTTTTTATTAAACACGTAAGAAGTAAGTGAAGTTCAAAACCTAACAGAATTGCCGGGAATTATTTGAAGAACTACCAAGATGACTTAGACACTATGAAATCCTTACGATACCCTCTGGTGGAGTTTCCTCCTGGAGCCAGTGATTTTAAGCCAGAGGCAAATGTCTCTGCAGGCATAAGAATTCGACCCAAATGTACTATTCAATTTTAAATGAGATGACAATAAAATTATCTGCTATATAGTAACAACTTTTTTTTTTTCTTTCGGACAGAGTCTTTCTCTGTTGCCTAGGCTGGAGTGCAGTGGGGCACTCTTGGCTCACTGCAATCTCTGCCTCCTGGGTTCAAGTGATTTTCCCACCTCATCCTACTAAGTAGCTGGGATTATAAGCATGTGCCACCATGTCTGACTGATTTTTGTATCAGCAAAATTATTTCTGGGGTGGAGAGTTAGGGACCTTTATTCTCCCACATCCAAAAACATGTTCTCCAAATGATCTGTCAATAGAAATAACTGATACCTATATTTGCTAACCTATCTTTTTCTTTCTTTAAATTCAGAACTAGAGTGTGGAAAAGTTATATTAAGAAGGTTCTCTCAATTTTCAACACAAGTGATGGGCTAGGCACTATTCTAGGTGCTACAGATACACATTCACATACCCACAATAGTTTTGCCTTATTACCTCCTACATTCTAATAATGCATCAAAAGAAAAGTATAGATTAGCTTTTTATTTTTTTGAGATGAAGGTTAATTCTGTCACCCAGGATGGAATGCAGAGGCAGGATCTCAGCTCACTGCAACCTCTGCCTCCTGCGTTCAAGCGATTCTCCTGCCTCAGCCTCCTGAGTAGCTGGGATTACAGGCATGTGCCACCATGCCCAGAAAATTTTTGTATTTTTCAGAAAGACAGCTTTCATTATGTTGGCCAGGCTGGTCTCAAACCCCTGACCTCAAGTGATCCATGCACCTCGACCTTCCAAAGTGCTGGGATTATAAGCATGAGCCATAGTTCCCAGTCAAAGAGAATAGCTTTAAATAGAAAGCATGAAACCAAAAGAAATGTATGTCCATCAATTTTATACTGTATTTGGCCAGGTGCAGAAGATCGCCTTGTAGTATTGTAAGGGAATAAGGTCAGTTCACATCTAATTGTTAGGACAAGTCGCCAGAAACCAAAAGTTGGAGGAGTTGTATCTTTTGAGGTGGGTTGCACAGGCAAGCAGCAAGTTGCTATCTCTCCAAAGTCCTAAGCTGTTCTATTTCTCCTACTGTGGAAAAATACATCTCCTACTTGATTTCAATTTATATAGGAAAATGCTTAATAAAACTAATAAGGGCTACATTCTAGGGACACAGCTAGACCACACATATACTGAATCTTGATTCTGGAAACACATCTTGTTCAATGTAATTGGATTTTCATGACAACAAAAATGTAACCCTGACACAATATTGGAGAGTCAAAAGGAAAGGATATTTTGGATTGAAATTTTTTATTTTAAAAATATGTCCTTGAGTTCTATTAACAATAGCCAAAACCGGCCGGGCGCGGTGGCTCAAGCCTGTAATCCCAGCACTTTGGGAGGCCGAGGCGGGCGGATCACAAGGTCAGGAGATCGAGACCACAGTGAAACCCCGTCTCTACTAAAAATACAAAAAATTAGCCGGGTGCGGTGGCGGGCGCCTGTAGTCCCAGCTACTCAGGAGGCTGAGGCAGGAGAATGGCGGGAACCTGGGAGGCGGAGCTTGCAGTGAGCCGAGATCGCGCCACTGCACTCCAGCCTGGGCAACAGCGTGAGACTCTGTCTCAAAAAAAAAAAAAAAAAACAAAAAAACAATAGCCAAAACCTGGGAACAACTCAAATGTCTATCGAGAGGAAATCAAGAAACAAATTATATGCATATTATAGAGCAATATTGGGCAATAACGGGGGATAATCCACTCTATTAATCAATAACTTGGATCAATATAATCTTTCTCACCCTGAGTGGGGAAAGCTAAGCTATAAAGTGTCCTGTAATATAAATAAATGTACACAAAATTCTAGAACAGACAAACCTAATATAAGCTAAAAAAAAATTAGAAAAGCCAGGTGCAGTGGCTCATGCCTGCTATGCCAGCACTTTGTGAGGTGGGTGGATCACATGAGCTCAGGATTTTGAGACCAGCCTGGCCAACATGCTGAAGCTACTCCGTCTTTACCAAAAATACAAAAATTAGCCCAGTGTGGTATTGTGCGCAGGAATAGAAAACCAAATACTACATATTCTCCATTGTAAGTGATAGCCAAACATTGGGTTATATGTTGTTTAGCTCTCACTTATGTGGAAACAATAGACACTGGAGATTCTTAGAGGGAGGAGGGAGGGTTGAGTACAAGGACTTAAAAACTGTTTATTGAGTATTATGTTCACTAGGTGTGTGATGAGATCATTCATACTCTAAACCTCAGCGTCACACAATACATCCATGTAACAAACCTGCACATGTATCCTCTGTGTATAAAATTAAAATTAAAAAACTAAAATGAACAAACAGATACGAGTAGGAATTTATCAAAAGAGGAGATACAAATGGACGACATATATGTAAACAATTCTTACCCTCTCTAGTCATCACGGGAATGCAAATGAAAATTACCATGAAATATCACTTCACACCTGTTAGAATAGCTATTATCAAAAAGATGGATGATAACAAGTGTTGGTAAGGATGTGGAGAAAAGGGAGCCTTTGTATACTGGTGGTGGGAATGTAAATTAGTATGGCCATCTTGGAAAATAGTATGGAGGTTTCTCAAAAAATTCACAATAAAAATACCACTTTGTTCCAACAATCCCACTTATTTTATTTATATACATACACATATATATATATATTTATATAATGGTATTTTTATATGAAGTGGTATATATATATATATATGAAGTCATTGAAATCAGTATGTGAAAGAGATATCTGCACTCGTATATTCTTTTCAGCACTGTTCACAACAGTCAAGATATATGAAAACACATATGTTATCATTCATTCATGGACGGATGAATTAACGTTTTATATATATACATATATATGTATGCACAATGGAATATTATTCAGTATTATACAATAATGAAACCCTGTCATTTGTGACAGCATTGATGGATCTGAAGGGCATGAAGTCATGTGAAATAAACCAAACACAGAATGACAAATATTGTATGATTTCACTTGTATTTGAAATCTCAAATAAACTCAGAAGCAGAGAGTAGACTGGAGGTTGCCAGGAGCTGTGGTGCAGGTAAATGAGTAGGTGTGATTATAGTACAAAGTTTTAGATATACAAACATAAATAAGTCCAGGAGGTCTAATTTACAGCATAGTGCTTTTAGCTATGAATGCTGTATTGCATACGTAAAATAAAATAGGAGGGTGAAATTTTTGTTAATTGTTCTTACTAATAGAAATAATAATTAGAATGGGAGGGAGAACTTCAGGAGGTGATGATTATGTTTATAATCTTGATGGTAGTGATGCGTTCACAACGTATCCTTATCCTCAAACTCACTGAGATATACACATTAAATAGGTACAGCTTTTTAATGTAATCATATCTCAACAAAGTGTTTTTAAGGGAGGTTGGTTAAAAAATGTAAAAAGGAAAAGTAGATGTTCCTTTGCCCTTCTCCCAAGCCTTTTTTTCTCCCTGATGTCTAGAATTCAGAAATAATAGGTGGAAATTTAGCAGCCAAACTAGGGTATTTTCTAAAGTATAGCAGAGCAGATACCTGGAAGGGACCTGCATCCCTCATGACATTAGAAAGAATCTGTACTAGCCCTGAATGGTGTAACTACAGGATAATTTTGAGTGAAAAAGAAATCAACTTCTGTCTTGTTTAAGTAACTTCATTCAGGCATTAATTTTATAAACATGTAGAGAATACATACTCCTTATGAGTAGAAACAATGTTTATAAATAAAACAATGGTGATAAATAAAAGAAAATAAAAAGCCTTGAAACAAAGTGGTTTAGTAGCTATACATAGTTATTTTGTTGAAAGATTCTGCTGCTAATATTATTCAATATTTTTGTATGCTGGTGCAAGTAAGGAAATTTACATTGTCTAATAAAAATTATTTATCAATTTATAAAACAGTAAACATTTCATAGAATGGGGCTAACAATCTGCATTGCAAAATAACTTTCAGTTGATTTTATGCACAGTAATTATTGAGAATCCCAACAGATCTGGACCTACATAGGTGCTATCAAGACTTAAGGAAGAAAATTTTCCTGACTCTATCCCTACCTCCAGTTATTAACAGATCTAGAGATTCAGAACTCAAATCCAGACCTCCTGCTTCCATGTGCAGTGGCCTTTCACTGTCCTGTTTCGCTTCACTTGTTGAAGAGGATTTGAGAATAAATGACCACGTGATTCAACTCTCTCCTCAGCTCTGAGGAATATAGCCCTGTCCTGGCAAACAAGAAGCTCACACAGTAGTAGAGGAGGCAAATAGACATTCACTAATCTAGCATACAAGCAGTAGGCACTGTACCATAAACAAGGCACTGTAGGGGTTCAGACCAGGAGCAAAGCAGGGATTAGCAGGGCTAGTAAAGTCTGGGAAGTGTTCACTAACAAAATGTCTAATCATTAACTAAACCAAATTATTTCTCAACATGGCCTAATTAATTGTAACTTAATATAAATGGTTGGTTGCTCATAAACCTTAATCTTTTGCCAAAATATTTGTAGCTTATGTTCCCATTTAACAAGGTTTTCTGGTCAAAACTATGCACCCACATCCTTCTAATGAACTTAGTGTCCAATAAAACATGGACTTTCAGTCATCCCATGAAGGTGATTTTATGTGCATAGTACATCTCTGTCTGCGAATATGCCTAATGAGGTATGGAAGGACACTTATTATCCAAACAAAGACATTCCACTGGTGCTAGAGAGCTACAGACGGAAGTTTTTTCTGCCTACTGGAAATAAAGCCAAGCTTTCTTCCTCCTTCAGCAGTGAGGATTGCTGTCCTCCTCTTTATCGTTCTCTCTCTCTTTTTTTTTTTTAATGGGCCAAACTCTACCAAATAACAAGATAAACTTTGTGTAAGCCTTGGTAAGAGCAGAGTGTCTGATACCTTATGACCTTATGGTGCTATAATACTCAAAGCAAAAGCAAAATCACCTATGACCAGAAAAGGGAGTCACAGGAACTCTAGAAGACTTATTGGCCAAGAGACCTGCAGCCTCATAGTTCATTAGTTCTCCAGAAGAACTCTCATGTGAAATGAAGTCAGTGGTGTTTCAAGTGCTTGAAACCCTCGTTACTCTACCTCTAAATGTGAATTAATTAGGCAAGTTTACTAGCAGTTACTAGACCTCAAAAGCAAGATAATCAGGCATTATTTTACTAAATATTGGTCTCCATAACTCCTCTATTTTCTTTAGGAAAAGTTAGTTAGCCTAAGACATTTGGCATAAGGCCTATGCCAAAGCTATGTTGGGGTCAGCCAGGAAGGATTCCTGGGGGTCTCCTTGAAAATATTACAGTAATCGAAGAAATCTTCAACCTATTGCCCCTCAGTACTGTTGGTCCCTTGTACTTGATTTTTCCCCTTAAGTTTTATTCCAATTTCTAACATTACCATTCCCTCTTCCTTCTCAGCAACTAGTCCTTCAAAGTAGAACTTAAACAATGACCAGACATGGCCCTGCAACAGAGCATATCCTTCTACATTTAGCATGCAATCATGAATCACAGGTATAAGAACCCTTGAACAGACGTGGTTTTGGTGACTACATGTAGGACTTACTGCTTTTACCCAAGAAGAGGATCAGACATCCTAAGTAGCTCAGAAATTTTTCTGGAGCTCTTGAATGTGTAGAGGCAAGAAAGATTAAGCAACCTGTTGCCTTACATGAGGCATACTATCTTCTTATGTTTTCTTTTGAATTCAGGATTTCAAGGTTGGGGAAGGAGTGGGAAAGTAGCCATGGACATGTGAGAATGTGGATGATCCTTTTACATAGTCAGGAATGGTAAAATTCTATGCTTTATGTTGTTTGCTAAAAGACACTTTCCAAAGCTTTCAACAGAAAATGTAATGGCACACATGCCTATTCTTGGTGAACCCAGAGTTTTTGTCTAGTCTGTGATAGTCAATTTTGAAGGACTGCTTAGGGTAATGAATCCTTCAAGTTGTAAAGATGAAGGGCAGTTTTTGGACAATTCCCATTTTGCTGTAGGAAAACTAATCTGGAAGAAGTAAAAGGGAGAGATTGAAGTGGGAGAGAACGGAGGTGGAAAATGAGTTCAGTTGATCAAATATTTGTTAAGCACCCACTGTATGTCGGGCCCTTACAAGGAAGCAAGCAAAGAACAAAAGCATGTGACGGCCTTGCTCCTAAGAAGCTAGAGACCAGTAACTTGGATTGCTATAGAGCAGAAAAACGTCCACAAGCCCCTACAATACAGCACTGGCATAGGATGAAGAAGAAGTTCCTTTCTATGAGATCAATAGCATACAACCAAATAAGAAAGTCAAAAGTTACACAAAGTTCAAAAACCTAAGGCACCAACCTTTAAGAGATCTGAGTGTTGGTGGTGACTTTGGAAGGAAAGTTATTATTAGGATTATTTTAGTACTAAGAGTTTTGAGCTGTCTATCCAATATTTTCATCTGCACCTCTGCTTTGGTAATACTGTGTGTATGTGTGCGTGCGTGCGTGTGTGTGTACGTGTGCCTTTTCATGTGTTTGAAATATATTATCTATCCCACACTCCACATTGGTTTGGGGGTTAATTACATACAGGCTGATCTGAATATATACTCTTAGGAACGGGGTTAAGCTACTCTACCACATTGTGAAGAGTTGATATGTAAGAGAATCTGAACATCTTATAAATTATCTTTAAAATGTTTCCTTTTCCGTGAAGGGAAGAATAAGTATTTGTAAACAAATGCAAAAATTTCTTTAACTAAATGAAAGAACAGTTAGTTAACCTTGTTGTGATTAGCAGAGAGGATAGCTGCAGACACTATAAAATCACTCAGCAACAAGATTTGACAAAACGTTAAAGATGGCTCTATTTTTCCTGTTTTATACAGGAAAATATTAAGGCCCTGGGAATTGAAGTACTTTTCCCAACAGTGGAGTAAATGTCAGAGTCAAGGCTGTGTTTTACATCTCGGTTTCCCCACACATCCCACCCTATGGTTCTGTTGTGCTGTTCCTTTGTGTGACTCCTCAAAGCCTGGTTAAAGGTGATACCGTATCAAATTGTATTAACTCAGTAGCACAAAACACCAGGGAATTGATTTATAAGAGTATTAACCTTGTGGCATTACTGAAGACCCATCTGATTAGTAGTTATCGAGTAGTCACCCTGGCTAAATATATGGGTTTGATTTTTAATTTTGAAAATGAAAAATATTTTAAAATCTATGTCTTACATCCATATCCCCAGGAAATTTTAATCAAGTTTTAAAACTTCCAAATTTAGATAAACTCATGTTTTTTGTTGTTTTAATTTTCACTCAATGAAAATAGAAAAAAACTAATTGGATAGAACAGCACAGCAGAAGCATTACTTATCGCCAAAAATGGGATGCAACAAGACTGAAGAAGAAAATGCAGGACAGTGCTTAAAAAAGCAGTCTAATGAAAAGTGGGGTCTCCTCAGGGTGTCCTTAGGTAGACATTGCAGCAGAACTGCAAAGTTTTCTTTAGAAGGCTAGGGAAGAGAGGAGGAAACAGAGAAGGGGCAAGAGTGGAAAATAGAATGAGGCTCAGAATACCAAGCGTTAGTGCTGTCCCTATCACCTTCCTCACTTGATCACTGGGTGATCTTGGGCAAGTTTCTTCCTTTCCCTCAGCTCATTTCCTCATCTGGAAGGTAAGTCACTAGACAAGATAGTCTTTGATGTTCATTGTAACTCTAACTGATCTTCCCCAAGCAAATAGCTGGGAAAGACACTGTGCCCACAATATGCAAGACACAAGGTTTACAAGCAAAGAACAAATCAAAACAAAAGATGTTTTAAAACCCCTAATGTCACTTGAATTCTTACAAATAAGCAATGGTACATCATACTTTTACAAAGTCCTTCTGTGATTTCATTTTTAAAATCATTTCAAGTTTTATTTTACTTCATATTAAGATAATGGGAGATAAAGTGTTACATGGGTTCATGCAGGAATATATGTAAGAGACACAAAAATCCACAATAGGTAATTGTTATGTTAGTAGTTCCCTTTACTGAGGGGGAGCAGACAAAAGAATGTTAGAAAAAGCTTCATAAAGTGGATTATATAGAATGTGCTTTAAAAGAGTTTGGTATTTTATTGAGTGGGAAAGAGAAATACGAGGAGTTATTGTTCAAGGGTTAAAGCTATGCAAAATGAGTCAATTACAGAGATAGGCTCTAAAACATAGTACCTATAGTTATTACTGAGGTATTTTGTATTTAACAATTTGTTAAGAAGGTCGATCTTAGGGGTTCTGACAACAACAACAACAACAACAATAAAGGGACATAGGAAACATTTGGAGGTGATGGATATATTATTACCTGGATATTGGTTGTGGTAACAAGAGTAATATCTATGTGCAAATTTGCCAAACTGTATGCATTAATTACGTACAGTGTTTGTATAACAATTTTACTTCAGTTCCTACTATATTACCTGGCAAACAATACTTTATACTTAAAGTAAGAGCAATGATTATTGCATGTGCATGTTGAAAATAATAAAGAAAGCAGGTGACAGTAAGACATCCTGAGTCTTTTGGAAATAAATAGCATTCACCTGCTTTCTCATCCATTGAGATATCACCACATTTATGTACTTGTGTGTCCCTGGAAGTTTCTTGTGAGAGATTTAGTTATTCTCTTTTCGTTAGGCTCTACTAACCAAGAACAAATCACAGACTCAGACAGCATCATAAAAAGGCCCAGACCCACGATGTCCAGAGACTCCAGGCTCAACCCACATTGATGCTGGCCCTTCAGCCATGATACTCCATTTGCTTCTTCTTATTCTCCTTCTTTTTTCAACTCTTTTATCCCCAGGTAAGTTGGTAGCTGATTACTACAAGGTTCTGCAGATTAGAAGGCTATATCCCTGGCCAGACAAGATCCTAGAATCAGTCCTGTGGGTTCAAGAACCTAATATTTACAGCTTCACTAGGACAATAATAGGGAAAAATAGAAAAGAGACTCATTTAGCAGTAGCTCCTGTTGATAAGATTCCATCCATGTTTTTTGATCTAGTGAGTGGATATAATAATGGATGCTGCTGAAATTCAATCCTGTCAGATCAAACTGCCTACATACAAATTTCCATGTCCCACCAAGGCACCTCAAGATACAAAGTAAGAATACAACAGAATGTGACCTCAATGAGATGTCTTTGTGGGACCTGGAAATTTATATGCAGGCAGTTAGATCTGACAGGATTGAATTTCAGCAGCATTTATTATTATATTTGCAGAGGTTGCAGTGAGACAAGATCGCGCCATTGCACTCCAGCCTAGGCGACAGAGTGAGACTCCAAAGAGAGAGAGAGAGAGAGAGAGAGAGAGAGAGAGAGAGAGAGAGAGAAAGGAAGGAAGGGAGGGAGGGAGGGAGAGAGGAAGGAAGGAAGGAAGGAAGGAAGGAAGGAAGGAAGGAAGGAAGGAAGGAAGGAAGGAGAAAGAAAGAAAGAGAAAGAAAGAAAAGAAAGAAAGAAAGAAAGAAAGAAAGAAAGAAAGAAAGAAAGAAAGAAAGAAAGAAAGAAAGAAAGAAAGCATTAGTGAGGGAGAGTGAGTGAGAGTGAGTGTGTTTGGGCCCCTACTGATGATGCTAAACTATCACAAGCCCACACTCAGCCTTTCAACATTTGCTGGAGATTCACTTGTTTCCTTGTTATCTCCACCAAGGGCAGCTTCCTCCTGCTTCTGCTGCTGCAACTCAGCTAGGCACAAAGCATCTGTGGATCCGTTCTTTTTTCAGCAGGGCTTCATCACTCTGAATTTAAGTTAATTAGCTTTTTTTGAGATCTCAGTTCTGTGTTGTAAAATGAAATCTATGATCTATAGATTATCCAGCTTATTCTCTTTGTCAGAGCAAGAGCATTTTTCTATAACTTTCTAAATTCTAAACAAAAGTAAAAGTTCACTTCTTTTCAGAATCCCCACGTGTCAGAAAGTGTTACTATTATCATCAGTTTAGTGATATTTATGGAATACCAAGTTGACTCTAATATCAGCTTTTGGGTTAAATTCTTTCTTTCTGATATGTAGCCTTTGAAATTTTATTTGCTGCAGATCTCTTGGTAGTGAACAATTTTCATTTTTATCTGTCAATTTCATATTGTGATTTTTGATCTGGAAAGACAGCATTACTGAGTACCCAATTCTGTATTAACAGTTATTTGCTCTCAACATTTGTTGATACTAGTTTACTCATTTTTAGTTTTTACTTTACTATAATAATCAGATAAATATTATTTCATTATAAATTATCCTTTTTTTCAATGTTTGTATGGTCTGGTGTTTGGTTTTAATGTTTTATAATTTAACTAAAGTGAGTTTATTTTTATATCATCTGTTAGAAATATATTCTTTGAATCAATGGATTTATACCTTTTCTTAATTTCTTTTTGAGAATCTCTTGAAATGGTGAATCCTTTTACACTTCTCTCCCCCCATATTTGAATTAAATAAATGTTAGACCTTGTGTTTCCATGTTACATTCTGGGTATATCATTTAAACATTTTTTTCTTCACTAGTTATCCTCTTACCTGTGTCTAATATATCATTAATAACTTGCATTTATTTAAAAAATTTTTTTTTGGAGATGGAGTCTCGCTCTGTTGTCCAGGCTGGAGTGCAGTGGTGCGATCTTGGCTCACTGCAACCTCCACCTCCCAGGTTCAAGCGATTCTTCTATCTCAGCCTCCTGAGTAGCTGGGACTACAGGCACCTGCCACCATGCTCGGCTAATTTTTATATATATATTTTTTAGTAGAGACAAGATTTCACCATCTTGGGCATGCTGTTCTTGAACTCCTGACCTCGTGATCCACCCATCTTGGCCTCCCAAAATGCTGGGATTACAGGCATGAGCCACCACGCCCAGCCAGACCTGCCCGTTTTTTCTATCATCTATATTGTTTTACTATTGTTTTTACATCTTTGTAATAGTAGATTGTTTCTTTAAACAATTGATACATACCTGCTTAATTATTTCTCCACATTGACAATTTCAATACATCTAGTTTTAAAGGGTTTAGATATGCTATTCATTTCATTAACTTTTATTCATGGTGTCTTGCTTACCTGATCATTTTTAATACTGAACTCATTGTTCATCCTTAACCTGACATCATTTTATGGTCTGAAATGAGAATGCTATTATCCAGACTTCCTCTGTGAAGCTGACTCAATGCTTTAACTCAATATAGAAGTTTCAGCATTAACAAACTGGAACTTCTGATGGCCCAAGAGTCAGTAGTACCATCATTAGCATTACTGATCATAGCAGATCTTCCCAGAAGATCTGGGAAACCCTCACCCCCTCCATCAGCTATCCAATACAAAGTGCCCACTGCTCAAGCTCCAGTTCACAGACTATTTTTGTGTTTGAAAGAGGAGATATTTTAAGAACTTGCCTAACCATTTTCAGGGATAGAAATGTTTCAAAGAGATCCTCTACTATATATATGTTCTATAGCAGCAGTCACTTGAGAGCAGCTCACTTGCAGTCATGGCCAAAAGCCTAAATCTTTCTTTCATTCTAGTCACACCTATTTTGTATCTTTTGGGGATATCTCAGATTCAGATGCATTCATAGTATTCTATGATTTGCAACACTACTATAGATTCTTCAAAATGTTACAACATTCCAATGGTATGTTGGGAGGTATAGAAGGAGAGGAAAAACAATGGGCTCAAATGTCCTCTGACTTCTCTTCTTACAATATGTTTCATTGTTCAAAACTTTTAGAACTATATTAATACAGCATTGACAGTGGGCATTCTTCTTTTCCTTCTGACTTTAATAGGATTGAAGGAAGTGTTTTGCTATGAAATTGCTATGTGGGTTGTATTCAGATAAATTTTGACTTTATAAAGCCAATATTCTCCTCATTATTTTTAAATGCTTACCAGGATTCACAGTATTATTTTCAGTTCTCCCTGTTTAAAGGCATATTTAAATAACTTGATGACTTGGGTATAGTATATATGTTACTCTGCTACAGAAAGAGAAAAACCACCACCATATTATATTCTAAGATACTTGGTACACCAATTGCACCATCTTTTTTTCATCTAAGACATTCAATTCTTCCACAGGTGGGAGCACATGAATTAGCATCATTTACTACTCGTAGCTTTCACTACAGACTTTCAGACTTATGGTGCCTAAAAGAAATAGAATACTTCTAGCTGGGTTTAAAAGCTACAAATAAACATAGAAAATATACACTATTTTGAAAGTATCACTTGAGTGTTATGCATGTATTTCAATATTATATTGCTAATTTTAATTGTCCAAAGTTAAAGAGCTTAAACCTCCCCCTCATGCATTCCTGAATCACCCATTATTCCCACACATACATTGTTCGATACAGCATAAACCTAAGTAAATAAAGATGTGGCAAAATGAAAAAAATAAAATAACATTATACCATTCTCATCTGTGAATGGCATCAGTAGACAAATGTGAATAAAAGTAATGTGATTATAATTTTAAAAATCATATTTAATAGGATCCATTTATTATTAAATGAACATTAGGCTACTTAATGAATAATAAATCTTTGACACAATGAAAACTCTTAATGCAGAGTGAGACCAAAATGAAAGTAATAACTGTTTTTCTCCTAACCCTTGCTTTAGTTGGTCTTTCCACTAGACTGTCACTTTAAGGATATTATAATAGCACAAAGCCACCGGCTTTACCATTAGAGAGATCTTCATTAAATTATCTTTGTTGTAATAAAGGTTATCTGGAGGAAATACTGGTCTGGACACAATAATAAATGTCAAGCTTTCTAATATTTTCCACTTTTAGACACAAATTGAAAGGATCATTTATAATGTCAAAAATATACTTTTTTCTAACTAATCTATCCTATGACTAAGACGCTATTAGCAATTAAAGTAGATAGAGCAAATCTAAATGTGGAGAGAAAAAGTAATTTCCACTTGTTTGAACAGATGAAAGCACGAATAAATTGAAAGCCTGAAATATTAGCTTGGGGGAATAAAATCACTCAGGGGAGCAAAAGCAGGATATACCAGCCTTTAACTCTACACTTCCCCCAAGAAAAAATTTATAGATAGCTATGTACAAACCAAAATAGCGCTGGGAAGGTTCAAGGGACCACTTAAGAAACTATAGCAACACAGTGAAGCCAAAAAAAAAAAAAAAAAAAAAAAAAAAAAAAAAAAAGAGAGAGAGAGAGTGAAAGAAAAAACAAACAAACAAACAAAAAAAAAACAAAAATGAATAGCCATATAGAAAAAACAGCTCCTGAAATCAGCATACCTGAGACAGCAGAAACATCTTTTTTGGCTAGGAACGAAAAAAGCAGAAAGGGACTATCAGTATCAGCCACAAGGTGGAACCACTATGGCCCTCAGTAACCCTCTCTGGCAGAAGACACTGGCATTTTTGCCCTGCAGTAAGCAACAGCCATTTCTGAGAGAAAATCCAGAGGAAAAGATGAAGATGTACCATCCCCTCCCACATCCCTTTTCCCCCACCAAAAATACCGTGACTGTTGTGCCAAACCAGGATCGGAACTACTACCTTTCTTAATCTGCATGTGTCTCTGACATATGAGCAGCAACCATTTCAAAAGCTCCCACATAGAAATGCTCATACTAAATTTATTCTGTTACTTAAGAGTGTTTATGGATTTACATTCCATTTGTGGACTATCTCACTGGATCTTCTTTCCTGCAGTAAGAGGTGGTTTGGGTGCTGCTGAAGGTCATTGTCTCAATTTGTCTGGTGTTTGCTGAAGAGATGTCTGCAAAGTAGTAGAAGATCAAATTGGTGCCTGCCGAAGAAGGATGAAGTGCTGTAGAGCATGGTGGATTTTAATGCCAATTCCAACACCACTTATCATGTCAGATTATCAAGAACCCCTTAAACCTAAGTTGAAATGAAACTGATGTAAAATAAAAATACATCAAAAGTGAAGTTATTTGCATCTAAGAATATTGAAGTATACATATTAAGTACTTCCATCTTGATAACCGTCTTGTGTTTTCACTTATCAACATAAATGAATAAATACTAATTTCAAATATACCCAATACTATTTCTTTGTGAGTCATTAACAGATCTTAACAAAACCTTTAAAAATGAGAAAACTGTTACTTTTGTTTTCCAAGATGGTGGATTGAAGGCATTGTTAGCCTGCCTCTTGCACTTGGAAAGACAAAATGGTGTGTAGAGATTCACACTGAACTTTCTTTCAAGAAGCAACACAGGAACTTAACAGGAAAATTGAAATAAGCCACAGACCATTTGAAAGAAGCAGCAGGATGCAGCTTACACCATAAGCTAGGCAGAAAATTTTGAGTTTCCAGGGTGTGAGAGGGGGATAAACTGACTGTAAGATATACACTTCCATTGGGAAACCTATCAATCTAGGCCATGGGGGAAGGCCTTAATCGTACTCAGGGCTGGAGTTGATTCAGTGAAGAGTGACGAGTATATGAGGAGTGGCATTGGGATGTGCTTTGAGTCTCCAGCACGTTCCCAGTTTCTGGCAGGATGGAGGGAAGCCATTTCTGATTCTACCTCAGAGAGGACCTCCCAGAAGTCTGCCAGCTAACTCAAATGGTGGTCACAGGTTGAGAGAACCTCCCAAATGAAATGTTTGATATAATTTTCTGTGGGGACAAACTCCCCAGGCCAGAACTGAGAGGTGAGTGGGACGTGTGATGCAGCAGCAAGCACAGGAGCTGGATGCCCCTGCCCTGCAGGTGGATCAGGAGGGGTTTGGCCTGAAGGCTGCAGTTACTGTCTCAATAGGAGAGGCTTATGGTATGGGTCAGTTTTGAGCTCTGAGTTTAGACTTCTTGAAACTTAGCTAACTACTCCCAGTGGAACACTGTGGGTGTGAGACCTGCCTCGCCAAGGATGTGGGAGCTGGATGGGGCTTACTGCCAAGCTGCTACTCCCCATTCTTCATATGGACTCTCCTTGTGCAGAGGCAGAGGCAGCTTCACTTCTCTCTGGAAAATTACCCCAGTGGCCTAAGAACTGCCTTCCAATTCCCACTGGAGCCACTGCTTGTCCCACACGTAGAGAGCCAGAGCATCACTTTACCTGACCTAGTTCCCACTTGGTTTTGCTCAACCACCTACCCTGGTAGATTAACACAAATAACAGAAGAAACTTTTAGAAGCCCTTTGGCTCTACCCATTCCCTGAGACACCAGAGTACCTCCCATGGGTAACATAAGGCAAGTCCAAATCTCACCACTACCACCACAGCTGGCAGTCTTTTGCAAGCACCACCTCCTGGCTGAAGGCCAACTGACACAGTCCATTAGAGCATCTTGAATTCAGAACATACAATGTCATGACAGGCCAGGGAGCCTCCTCTGCCCTAATTTGGCTCTCTATCACACATTCACACACACACACACACGTCACACACACACATCAACCTACTGGCAAACCGAGGTAAACACACACACACACACACACACACACACACACACACACACACACCTGCTCAATTCAGGCCATTATCCCTGATGAACATCGATGCAAAAATTCTCAATAAAATACTGGCAAACCGAATCCAGCAGCACATCAAAAAGCTTATCCACCACGATCAAGTGGGCTGCATCTTTGGAGTGAAAGGCTGATTCAACATACACAAATCAATAAATGTAATTGATCACATAAACAGAACCAAAGGCAAACACCAGACAATTATTTTGATACACGCAAAAATGCCTCTGATAAAATTCAACATCCCTTCCTGTTAAAAACTCTCAATAAACTACGTATTGATGGAACATACCTTAAAATAATAAGAGCTATTTCATACAGCCAATATCATAAAGAATAGGCAAAAGCTGGAAGCATTCCATTTGAAAACCGGTACAAGACAAGGAAGCCCTCTGTAACCACTTCTATTCAACATAGTATTGGAAGTTCTTGCCAGGGCAATCAGGCAATAGAAAGAAATAAAGGGTATTCCAATAGGAAGAGAGAAAGTCAACTTGTCTCTGTTTGCAGATGGCATGACTTCCTATTTAGAAAACCCCATCATCTCAACTGAAAAACTTCTTGAACTGATAAGCAACTTCACCAAGGTCTCAAGACACAAAATCATTGTGCAAAAATCACAAGCATTCCATTACACCAACAATAGTCAAGCAGAGAGCCAAATCAACAATGAACTCCCATTCACAATTGCTACAAAGAGTAAAATACCTAGGAATACAATTAGGAGTACAACGGATGTGAAAGACCTCTTCAAGGACAACTGCAAACCACTGCTCAAGGTAATAAGAGAGGACACAGACGAATGGAAAAACATTCCATCCTCATGAATAGGAAGAATCAATATTGTGAAAATGGCCATACTGCCCAAACGTTATAGATTCAATGCTATACCCATCAAAATACCGTTGACATTTTTCACAGAATTAGAAAGAACTATTTGAAATGTCATATGGAATCAAAGAATACCCCATATAGCCAAGACAATCATAAACAAAAATAACAAAGCTGGAGGCATTATGCTAACTTCAAACTGTACTAGAAGGCTACGGTACCAAAACAGCAGGCTACTGTTGCCAAAACAGACATATAGACCAATGGAGCAGAGCAAAGACCTCAGAAATAACACCACACATCTATGACCACCTGATCTTTGACAAACCTGACAAAAACAAGCAAGGGAGAAAGGATCTCCTATTCAGTAAATGATGCTGGGAAAACTGGCTTGCCATATACAGAAAACCAAAACTTGACCCCTTCCTTACACCTTATACAATAATTAACTCAAGCTGGATTAAAGATTTAAATGTAAAATCCAAAACCATAAAAACCCTAGAAGAAAACCTAGGCAATATCATTCAGGACACAGGCAAGGACAAAGGTTTCATGACAAAAATGTCAAAAGCAATTGCAACAAAAGCCAAAATTGGCAAATCGGATCTAATTAAACTAAAGACCTTCTGCACAGCAAAGAAACTATCATCAGCATGAGCAATCAACCTACAGGATGGGAGAAAATTATTGCAACCTACCCATCGGACAAAGGTCTAATAACAAAAATTGACAAGGAACTTAAACATATTTACAAGCAAAAAAAAAAAAAAAAACCCCATCAAAAGTGAGCAAAGGATATGAACAGAAACTTATCAAAAGAAGACATTTATCCAACCAACAAATATATTTTTTAACAGCTCAACAATACTGATCATCAGAGAAGTGAAAATCAAAACTACAATGAGATACCATCTCACACCCATCAGAATGGTGATTATTAAAAAGTTAAGAAACAATAGATGCTGGTGAGGCTGAGAAGAAAGAGGAACGCTTTTACACTGTTGGGGAAACTGTAAATTAGTTCAACCATTGTGGAAGACAGTATGGTGATTCCTCAAGGATCTAGAACCAGAAACACCATTTGACCCAGTAATCCCATTAGTGGCTATATACCCAAAGGAATAGAAATCATTCCACTATAAAGACACATGCACGAGCTGGGAAGCTCGAACTGGGTGGAGCTCACAGCAGCTCAAGGAAACCTGCCTGTCTCTGTAGACTCCACCTCTGGGGACCGGGCACAGTAAACTAAACAAACGCAGCAGACACCTCTGCAGACGCAAACAACTCTGTCTGACAGCTTTGAAGAGAGCAGTGGATCTCCCAACACGGAGGTTGAGATCTGAGAAGGGACAGACTCCCTGCTCAAGTGGGTCCCTGACTCCTGAGTAGCCTAACTGGGAGACATCCCCCACTAGGGGCAGTCTGACACCCCACACCTCACAGGGAGGAGTACACCCCTGAGAGGAAGCTTCCAAAGCAAGAATCAGACAGGTACACTTGCTGTTCAGAAATATTCTATCTTCTGCAGCCTCTGCTACTGATACCCAGGCAAACAGGGTCTGGAGTGGACCTCAAGCAATCTCCAACAGACCTACAGCTGAGGGTCCTGACTGTTAGAAGGAAAACTATCAAACAGGAAGGACACCTACACCAAAACCCCAACAGTACATCACCATCATCAAAGACCAGAGGCAGATAAAACCACAAAGATGGGGAAAAAGCAGGGCAGAAAAGCTGGAAATTCAAAAAATAAGAGCGCATCTCCCCCGGCAAAGGAGCGCAGCTCATCACCAGTAACGGATCAAAGCTTGACGGAGAATGACTTTGACGAGATGAGAGAAGAAGGCTTCAGTCCATCAAATTTCTCAGAACTAAAGGAGGAATTACGTACCCAGCGCAAAGAAACTAAAAATCTTGAAAAAAAAGTGGAAGAATTGATGGCTAGAGTAATTAATGCAGAGAAGGTCCTAAACGAAATGAAAGAGATGAAAACCATGACACGAGAAATACGTGACAAATGCACAAGCTTCAGTAACCGACTCGATCAACTGGAAGAAAGAGTATCTGCGATTGAGGATCAAATGAATGAAATGAAGCGAGAAGAGAAACCAAAAGAAAAAAGAAGAAAAAGAAATGAACAAAGCCTGCAAGAAGTATGGGATTATGTAAAAAGACCAAATCTACCTCTGATTGGGGTGCCTGAAAGTGAGGGGGAAAATGGAACCAAGTTGGAAAACACTCTTCAGGATATCATCCAGGAGAACTTCCCCAACCTAGTAGGGCAGGCCAACATTCAAATCCAGGAAATACAGAGAACGCCACAAAGATACTCCTCGAGAAGAGCAACTCCAAGACACATAATTGCCAGATTCACCAAAGTTGAAATGAAGGAAAAAATCTTAAGGGCAGCCAGAGAGAAAGGTCGGGTTACCCACAAAGGGAAGCCCATCAGACTAACAGCAGATCTCTCGGCAGAAACTCTCCAAGCCAGAAGAGAGTGGGGGCCAATATTCAACATTCTTAAAGAAAAGAATTTTAAACCCAGAATTTCATATCCAGCCAAACTAAGTTTCATAAGTGAAGGAGAAATAAAATCCTTTACAGATAAGCAAATGCTTAGAGATTTTGTCACCACTAGGCCTGCCTTACAAGAGACCCTGAAGGAAGCACTCAACATGGAAAGGAACAACCGGAACCAGCCATTGCAAAACCATGCCAAAATGTAAAGACCATCGAGGCTAGGAAGAAACTGCATCAACTAACGAGCAAAATAACCAGTTAATATCATAATGGCAGGATCACGTTCACACCTAACAATATTAACCTTAAATGTAAATGGACTAAATACTCCAATTAAAAGACACAGACTGGCAAACTGGATAAAGAGTCAAGACCCATCAGTCTGCTGTATTCAGGAGACCCATCTCACACGCAGAGACATACATAGGCTCAAAATAAAGGGATAGAGGAAGATTTACCAAGCAAATGGAGAACAAAAAAAAGCAGGGGTTGCAATACTAGTCTCTCATAAAACAGACTTTAAACCATCAAAGATCAAAAGAGACAAAGAAGGCCATTACATAATGGTAAAGGGATCAATTCAACAGGAAGAGCTAATTATCCTAAATATATATGCACCCAATACAGGAGCACCCAGATTCATCAAGCAAGTCCTTAGAGACTTACAAAGAGACTTAGACTCCCATACAATAATAATGGGAGACTTCAACACTCCACTGTCAACATTAGACAGATCAACGAGACAGAAAGTTAACAAGGATATCCAGGAATTGAACTCATTTCTGCAGCAAGCAGACCTAATAGACATCTATAGAACTCTCCACCCCAAATCAACAGAATATACATTCTTCTCAGCACCACATCGTACTTACTCCAAAATTGACCACGTAATTGGAAGTAAAGCACTCCTCAGCAAATGTACAAGAACAGAAATTATAACAAACTGTCTCTCAGACCACAGTGCAATCAAACTAGAACTCAGGACTAAGAAACTCAATCAAAACCGCTCAACTACATGGAAACTGAACAACCTGCTCCTGAATGACTACTGGGTACATAACGAAATGAAGGCAGAAATAAAGATGTTCTTTGAAACCAATGAGAACAAAGATACAACATACCAGAATCTCTGGGACACATTTAAAGCAGTGTGTAGAGGGAAATTTATAGCACTAAATGCCCACAAGAGAAAGCAGGAAAGTTCTAAAATTGACACTCTAACATCGCAATTAAAAGAACTAGAGAAGCAAGAGCAAACACATCCGAAAGCTAGCAGAAGGCAAGAAATAACTAAGATCAGAGCAGAACTGAAGGAGATAGAGACACAAAAAACCCTCCAAAAAATCAATGAATCCAGGAGTTGGTTTTTTGAAAAGATCAACAAAATTGACAGACCACTAGCCAGACTAATAAAGAAGAAAAGAGAGAAGAATCAAATCGACGCAATTAAAAATGATAAAGGGGATATCACCACTGACCCCACAGAAATACAAACTACCATCAGAGAATACTATAAACACCTCTACGCAAATAAACTGGAAAATCTAGAAGAAATGGATAATTTCCTGGACACTTACACTCTTCCAAGACTAAACCAGGAAGAAGTTGAATCCCTGAATAGACCAATAGCAGGCTCTGAAATTGAGGCAACAATTAATAGCCTACCAACCAAAAAAAGTGCAGGACCAGATGGATTCACAGCTGAATTCTACCAGAGGTACAAGGAGGAGTTGGTACCATTCCTTCTGAAACTATTCCAATCAATAGAAAAAGAGGGAATCCTCCCTAACTCATTTTATGAGGCCAACATCATCCTGATACCAAAGCCTGGCAGAGACACAACAAAAAAAGAGAATTTTAGACCAATATCCCTGATGAACATCGATGCAAAAATCCTCAATAAAATACTGGCAAACCGGATTCAGCAACACATCAAAAAGCTTATCCACCATGATCAAGTGGGCTTCATCCCTGGGATGCAAGGCTGGTTCAACATTCGCAAATCAATAAACATAATCCAGCATATAAACAGAACCAAAGACAAGAACCACATGATTATCTCAATTGATGCAGAAAAGGCTTTTGACAAAATTCAACAGCTCTTCGTGCTAAAAATGCTCAATAAATTCGGTATTGATGGAACGTACCTCAAAATAATAAGAGCTATTTATGACAAACCCACAGCCAATATCATACTGAATGGGCAAAAACTGGAAAAATTCCCTTTGAAAACTGGCACAAGACAGGGATGCCCTCTCTCACCACTCCTATTCAACATAGTGTTGGAAGTTCTGGCTAGGGCAATCAGGCAAGAGAAAGAAATCAAGGGTATTCAGTTAGGAAAAGAAGAAGTCAAATTGTCCCTGTTTGCAGATGACATGATTGTATATTTAGAAAACCCCATTGTCTAAGCCCAAAATCTTCTTAAGCTGATAAGCAACTTCAGCAAAGTCTCAGGATACAAAATTAATGTGCAAAAATCACAAGCATTCTTATACACCAGTAACAGACAAACAGAGAGCCAAATCAGGAATGAACTTCCATTCACAATTGCTTCAAAGAGAATAAAATACCTAGGAATCCAACTTACAAGGGATGTAAAGGACCTCTTCAAGGAGAACTACAAACTACTGCTCAGTGAAATAAAAGAGGACAGAAACAAATGGAAGAACATACCATGCTCATGGATAGGAAGAATCAATAGCGTGAAAATGGCCATACTGCCCAAGGTAATTTATAGATTCAATGCCATCCCCATCAAGCTACCAATGAGTTTCTTCACAGAATTGGAAAACACTGCTTTAAAGTTCATATGGAACCAAAAAAGAGCCCGCATCTCCAAGACAATCCTAAGTCAAAAGAACAAAGCTGGAGGCATCACGCTACCTGACTTCAAACTATACTACAAGGCTACAGTAACCAAAACAGCATGGTACTGCTACCAAAACAGAGATATAGACCAATGGAACAGAACAGAGTCCTCAGAAATAATACCACACATCTACAGCCATTTGATCTTTGACAAACCTGAGAGAAACAAGAAATGGGGAAAGGATTCCCTATTTAATAAATGGTGCTGGGAAAATTGGCTAGCCATAAGTAGAAAGCTGAAACTGGATCCTTTCCTTACTCCTTATACGAAAATTAATTCAAGATGGATTAGAGACTTAAATGTTAGACCTAATACCATAAAAATCCTAGAAGAAAACCTAGGTAGTACCATTCAGGACATAGGCATGGGCAAAGACTTCATGTCTAAAACAACAAAAGCAACGGCAGCAAAAGCCAAAATTGACAAATGGGATCTAATTAAACTAAAGAGCTTCTGCACAGCAAAAGAAACTACCATCAGAGTGAACAGGCAATCTACAGAATGGGAGAAAATTTTTGCTATCTACTCATCTGACAAAGGGCTAATATCCAGAACCTACAAAGAACTCAAACACATTTACAAGAAAAAAACAAACAACCCCATCAAAAAGTGGGCAAAGGATATGAACAGACATTTCTCAAAAGAAGACATTCATACAGCCAACAGACACATGAAAAAATGCTCATCATCACTGGCCATCAGAGAAATGCAAATCAAAACCACAATGAGATACCATCTCACACCAGTTAGAATGGCGATCATTAAAAAGTCAGGAAACAACAGGTGCTGGAGAGGATGTGGAGAAATAGGAACACTTTTACACTGTTGGTGGGATTGTAAACTAGTTCAACCATTATGGAAAACAGTATGGCGATTCCTCAAGGATCTAGAACTAGATGTACCATATGACCCAGCCATCCCATTACTGGGTATATACCCAAAGGATTATAAATTATGCTGCTATAAACACACATGCACACGTATGTTTATTGCAGCACTATTCACAACAGCAAAGACTTGGAATCAACCCAAATGTCCATCAGAGACAGATTGGATTAAGAAAATGTGGCACATATACACCATGGAATACTATGCAGCCATCAAAAAGGATGAGTTTGAGTCCTTTGTAGGGACTTGGATGCAGCTGGAATCCATCATTCTTAGCAAACTATCACAAGAACAGAAAACCAAACACCGCATGTTCTCACTCATAGGTGGGAACTGAACAATGAGATCACTCGGACTCAGGAAGGGGAACATCACACACCGGGGCCTATCATGGGGAGGGGGGAGGGGGGAGGGATTGCATTGGGAGTTATACCTGATGTAAATGACGAGTTGATGGGTGCAGCACAGCAACATGGCACAAGTATACATATGTAACAAACCTGCACGTTATGCACATGTACCCTACAACTTAAAGTATAATAATAATAAATAAATTAAAAAAAAAGAAATCTATTGGTCTAAAAATAAAATTGATATGAAAATCAATGTTATTTATAAGCAAATAAATGAGAATTAAAATAAAAAAAAAAAAAGACACATGCACATGTAAGTTTATTGCAGCACTATATACAATAGCAAAGACATGAAACCAACCCAAATGCGCTTCAGTGCTAGACTGGATAAAGAAAATGTGGTACCTATACACCATAAAATACTATGCAGTCATAAAAAGGAATGAGATCATGTCTTTTGCAGGCACATGGATGAAGCCATCATACTGAGCAAACTAACACAGTAACCAAAAAATCAAACACCGCATGTTCTCACTAATAAGTGAAAGTTGAACATTGAGAAAACAAGGACACAATGAGGGGAACAACACACAACACGGCCCGCTGGGGACTGGGGGTGAGGGAAGAGAACTTAGAGGATGAGTCAATAGGTGCAACAAACCATCATGGCAAAGGATACCTATATAACAAACCTGTACGTTCTGCACATGTATCCCATATTTTTTAAATTTAAAAACAGGAAATACTTATGTACATACATACATACACACACACTTTCTTCCCGGATCTTCATTCCTGGTAAGCCAAGGAACCTGGAGAAACACCAGAATTCTGTCCCTCTGAAAATGCAGGACAGGTCTACCTTCATCAGCATAAAATTTTGGACCAAATGTGGTAACTGCAAGTCCACCCCACAATGAGTAACTGAAAATTGAGGCAGTATTTCAGATCCAAAAAAACTGATGAAGCAATTCGTGACACATTTGGGTTGTTTTTGCCTTTTCCTACTATGAAGAATGCTAGTAGGAAGAAGGAAGAACGGTGTACAAATATCTGTTTGATTCTCTGCTTTCAGAATCCTTTGTTTGTTTGTGTTTTGTTTGTTCTTTCTTGAGACAGGACATCACTCCAGTCAGCCAGGCTTTTCCAGTCTGTAATTTTTGTTCTTTCCTTTTGTCAAGTTTTAGAAGATTTTATTTAATTTCTATTGAATTTTAAGGCTTTTTAGATGTGTATGAAAACATTATCTCACATGCTGTGTGTTACATTTCATTTATTTTCATCGTCCCTTTTTTATTTTATTATAGTTTATATTCTAGGGAATATATGCACAAAGTGCAGGTTTGTTACATATGTATACATGTGCCATGTTGGTGTGCTGCACCCATTAACTTGTCATATACATTAGGCGTATCTCCTAATGCTATCCTTCCCTCCTCCCCGCACCCCACAACAGGCCCTGGTGTGTGATATTCCCCTTCCTGTGTCCAGGTGTTCTCATTGTTCAATTCCCATCCATGAGTGAGAACATGTGGTGTTTGGTTTTCTGTTCTTGCAGTAGTTTGCTGAGAATGATGGTTTCCAGCTGCATCCATGTCCCTACAAAGGACATGAACTCATCCTCTTTTATGGCTGCATAGTACTCCCTGGTGTATATGTGCCACATTTTCTTAATCCAGTCTATCATTGATGAACATTTGGGTTGGTTCCAAGTCTTTACTGTTGTGAATAGTGACGCAATACACATATGTGTGCATGTCTTTATAGCAGCATGATTTATAATCCTTTGGGGATATAGCCAGTAATGGGATGTCTGGGTCAAATGGTATTTCTAGTTCTAGATCCTTAAGGAATTGCCATGCTGTTTTCCACAATGGTTGAACTAGTTGATAGTTGACAGTTCCACCAACGGTGTAAAAGTGTTCCTATTTCTCCACATCCTCTCCAGCACCTGTTGTTTCCTGACATTTTAATGATCACCATTCTAACTGGTGTGAGACGGTATCTCATTGTGGTCTTGATTTGCATTTCTTTGATGGCTAGTGATGATGAGCATTTTTTCATGTGTCTGTTGACTGCATAAATGTCTTCTTTTGAGAAGAGTCTGTTCATATCCTTTGCCCACTTTTTGATGGGATTGTTTTTGTTTTTTTTTTTCTTGTAAATTTCTTTGAGTTCTTTGTAGGTTCTGGATATTAGCCCTTTGTCAGATGAGTAGATTGCAAAAATTTTCTCCCATTCTGTAGGTTGCCTGTTTATACTGATGGTAGTTTCTTCTGCTGTGCAGAAGCTCTTTAGTTTAATTAGATCCCATTTGTCTATTTTGGCTTTTGTTGCCATTGCTTTTGTTGTTTTAGACATGAAGTCCTTGCCCATGCTTGTGTCCTGAATGGTATCGCCTAGGTTTTCTTCTAGGGTTTTTATGGTTTTAGGTCTAACATTTAAGTCTCTAATGCATCTTGAATTAATTTTTGTATAAGGTGTAAGGAAAGGATACAGTTTCAGCTTTCTACTTATGGCTAGCCACTTTTCCCAGCAGTATTTATTAAATAGGGAATCCTTTCTCCATTTCTTGTTTTTGTCAGGTTTGTCAAAGATCAGATAGTTGTAGAAGTGTGGTAGTATTTCTGAGGGCTCTGTTCTGTTCCATTGGTCTATAGCTCTGTTTTGGTACCAGTACCATGCTGTTTTGGTTACTGTAGACTTGTAGTATAGTTTGAAGTCAGGTAGTGTGATGACTCCAGCTTTGTTCTTTTGACTTAGGATTGTCTTGGCAATGCGGACTCTTTTTTGGTTCCATATGAACTTTAAAGTAGTTTTTTCCAATTCTGTGAAGAAAGTCACTGGTAGCTTAATGGGGATGGCATTGAATCTATAAATTACCTTGCACAGTATGGCCATTTTCACTATATTGATTCTTGATTCTTCCTATCCATGAGCATGGAATGTATGGAATGTTCTCCCATTTGTTTCTGTCCTCTTTTATTTCATTCAGCAGTGGTTTGTAGTTCTCCTTGAAGAGGTCCTTCACATCCCTTGTAAGTTAGATTCCTAGATATTTTATTCTCTTTGAAGCAATTGTGAATGGGAGTTCACTTATGATTTGGTTCTCTGTTTGTCTGTCATTGGTGTATAAGAATGCTTGTGATTTTTGCAAATTGATTTTGTATCCTGAGACTTTGCTGAAGTTGCTTATCAGCTTAAGGAGATTTTGGGCTGAGAGGATGAGGTTTTCTAAATATACAATCATGTCATCTGCAAACAGGGACAATTTGACTTCCTCTTTTCCTAATTGAATACCCTTTATTTCTTTCTCTTGCCTGGTTGCCCTGGCCAGAAGTTCAACACTATGTTGAATAGGAGTGGTGAAAGAGGGCATCCCTGTCTTGTGCTAGCTTTCAAGGGGAATGCTTCCAGTTTTTGCCTATTCAATATGATATAGGCTGTGGGTTTGTCATAAATAGCTCTTATTATTTTGAGATATGTTCCATCAATTCTGAATTTATTAAGTTTTTAGCATGAAGAGCTGATGAATTTTGTCAAAGGCCTTTTCTGCATCTATTGAGATAATCATGTGGTTTTGTCTTTGGTTCTGTTTATATGCTGGATTACGTTTATTGATTTGTGTGTGTTGAAACAGTCTTGCATCCCAGGGATGAAGCCCACTTGATCATGGTGGATAAGCTTTTTGAAGTGCTGTGGATTTGGTTTACCAGTATTTTATTGAGAATTTTTGCATGGATGTTCATCAGGGATATTGGTCTAAAATTCTCTTTTTTTGTGTGTGTCTCTGCCAGGCTTTGGTATCAGGATGGTGTTGGCCTTATAAAATGAGTTAGGGAGGATTCTCTCTTTTTCTATTGATTAGAATAGTTTCAGAAGGAATGGTACCAGCTCCTCCTTGTACCTCTGGTAGAATTCGGCTATGAATCTTTCTAGTCCTGGACTTTTTTGTTGGTAGGCTATTAATTATTGCCTCAATTTCAGAGCCTGTTATTGGTCTATTCAGGGATTCAACTTCTTCCTGGATTAGTCTTGGGAGAATGTATGTGTCCAGGAATTTATCCATTTACTCTAGGTTTTCTAGCTTATTTATGTAGAGGTGTTTTTAATATTCTCTGATGGTACTTTGTATTTCTGTGGGGTCAGTGGTGATATCCCCTTTATCATTTTTTATTGCATCTATTTGATTCTTCTCTCTTTTCTTCTTTATTAGTCTTGCTAGCTGCCTATCAATTTTGTTAATCTTTTCAAAAAATCAGCTTCTGGATTCATTGACTTTTTGAAGGGTTTTTTGTGTCTCTGTCTCCTTCAGTTCTGCTCTGATCTTAGTTATTTCTTATCTTCTGCTAGCTTTTGAATGTGTTTGCTCTTGCTTCTCTAGTTCTTTTAGTTGTGATATTAGGATGTCAATTTTAGATCTTTCCTGCTTTCTCTTGTGAGAATTTAGTGCTATAAATTTCCCTCTACACACTGCTTTAAATGTGTCCAGAGATTCTGGTATGTTGTATCTTTGTTCTCATTGGTTTCAAAGAACATCTTTATTTCTGCCTTCATTTCGTTATGTAACCAGTAGTCATTCAGGAGCAGGATGTTTAGTTTCCATTTAGTTGAGCAGTTTTGATTGAGTTTCTTAATCCTGAATTCTTGTTTGATTGCATTGTGGTCTGAGAGACAGTTTGTTATAGTTTCTGTTCTTTTATATTTCCTGAGGAGTGCTTTACTTCCAACAATGTGGTCAATGTTGGAATAAGTGCGATATGGTGTTGAGAAGAATGTAGATTCTGTTGGTTTGGGGTGGAGAGTTCTGTAGATGTCTATTAGGTCTGCTTGGTGCAGAGCTGGGTTCAATTCCTGTATATCCTTAACTTTCTGTCTCGTTGATCTGTCTAATGTTGACAGTGGGGTATTAAAGTCTCCCATTATCATTGTGTGGGAGTCTAAGTCTCTTTGTAAGTCTCTAAGGACTTGCTTTATGAATCTGGGTGCTCCTGAATTGGGTGTATATATATTTTGGATAGTTAGCTCTTCCTGTTGAATTGATCCCTTTACGATTGTGTAATGGCCTTCTTTGTCTCTTTTGATCTTTCTTGGTTTAAACTCTGTTTTATCAGCGACTAGGATTGCAACCCCTGCCATTTTTTGTTTTCCATTTGCTTGGTAGATCTTCCTCCATCCCTTAATTTTGAGCCTATGTGTGTCTCTGCACGTGAGATGGGTCTCCTGAATACAGCAAACTGGTGGGTCTTGTCACTACCAGGCCTGCCCTATAAGAGCTCCTGACTCTTTATCCAACTTGCCAGTCTGTGTCTTTTAATTGGAACATTTAGCCCATTTACATTTAGGATAATATTGTTACATGTGAACTTGATCCTGTCATTATGATGTTGGCTGGTTATTTTGCTCATTAGTTGATGCAGTTTCTTCCTAGCATCGATGGTCTTTACATTTTGGCATGTTTTTGCAGTGGCTGGTATGGGTTGTTCATTTCCATGTTTAGTGCTTCCTTCAGGAGCTCTTGTAGGGCAGGCCTGGTGGTGACAAAATCTCTCAGCGTTTGCTTGTCTGTAAGGATTTTATTTCTCCCTCACTTATGAAACTTAATTTGGCTGGATATGAAATTCTGGGTTGAAAATTCTTTTCTTTAAGAATGTTGAATATTGCCCCACCCCTCCCTTCTGGCTTGTAGAGTTTCTGCCGAGAAATCCACTGTTAGTCTAATGGGCTACCCTTTGTGGGTAACCTGACCTTTCTTTCTGGCTGCCCTTAACATTTTTTCCTTCATTTCAACTTCGGTGAATCTGACAATTATGTGTCTTGGAGTTGCTCTTCTAGAGGAGTATCTTTGTGGCGTTCTCTGTATTTCCTGAATTTGAACGTCAGCCTGCCTTGCTAGGTTGGGGGAGTTCTCCTGGATGATATCCTGCAGAATGTTTTCCAACTTGGTTCCATTCTCCCCCTCACTTTCAGGTACACAAATCAGACGTCGATTTTGCCTTTTCCCATATTCCCATATTTCTTGGAGGCTTTGTTCATTTCTTTTTACTCTTTTTTCTCTAAACTTCTCTTCTCACTTCATTTTATTCATTTGATCTTCAATCACTGACGCCATTTCTTCCAGTTGACCGAGTCGGTTACTGAAGCTTGCGCATTTGTCATGTAGTTCTTATGTCATGGTTTTCAGCTCTCTCAGGTCATTTAAGGACTTCTTTACATTGGTTATTCTAGTTAGCCATTCAGGAAATCTTTTTCCAAGGTTTTTAGCTTCTTTGCTATGGGTTCGAACTGCATCCTTTAGCTCGGAGAAGTTTGATCGTCTGAAGCCTTCTCTCAACTCGTCAAAGTCATTCTCTGTTCAGCTTTGTTCCATTGCTGGAGAGGAGCTGCATTCCTTTGGAGGGGGAGTGTTGCTCAGATTTTTAGAATTTTCAGTTTTTCTGCACTTCTTTTTCCCCATCTTTGTGGTTTTATCTACCTTTGGTCTTTGATGATGTTGATGTACAGATGGGGTTTTGGTGTGGATGTCCTTTCTGTTTGTTTGTTAGCTTTCTTTCTAATAGTCATGACCCTCAGCTACAGGTCTGTTGGAGTTTGCTCAAGGTCCACTCCAGACCCTGTTTGCCTAGGTGGCAGCAGTGGAGGCTGCAGAAGAGTGAATATTGCTGAACAGCAAATGTTTCTGCCTGATTATTCCTCTGGAAGCTTCGTCTCAGAGGGGTACCCGGTTGTGTGAGATGTGAGGTGTCAATCTTACCCTAGTGGGGGTGTCTCCCAGTTAGGCTACTCCAGGGTCAGGGACCCACTTGAGCAGGCAGTCTGTCTGTTCTCAGATCTCAAACACCATGCTGGGAGAACCACTACTCTCTTCAAAGCTGTCAGACAGGGACATTTAAATCTGCAGAGGTTTCTGCTGCCTTTTGTTTGGCTATGCCCTCTCCCCAGAGGTGGAGTCTACAGAGACAGGCAGGCCTCTTTGAGCTGTGGTGGGCTCCACCCTGTTTGAGCTTCCCCACCGCTTTGTTTACCTACTCAAGCCTCAGCAATGGCAAGCGCCCCTCCTCCAGCCTTGCAGCCTCCTTGCAGTTAGATCTTGGACTACTGTGCTAGCAATGAGGGAGGCTCTGTGGGCGTGGGACTCTCCAAGCCAGATGCGGGATATAATCTCGTGGTGTGACATTTGCTGAGACCCTTGATAAAGGACAGTGTTAGCGTGGGAGTAACCCAATTTTCCAGGTGCTGCGTATCACGGTTTCCCTTGGCTAGGAAAGGGAATTCCCTTCCCACTTGCACTTCCTGTGTGAGGTGATGCCTCGCCCTGCTTCGGTTGTTGCTCTGTGTGCTGCATTCACTGTCCTGCCCCCACTGTCCAACAAGCCCCAGTGAGATGAACCCGGTACCTCAGTTGGAAATGCAGAAATCACCCGTCTCCTGTGTTGCTCACGCTGGGAGCTGGAGGCTGGATCTGTTCCTATTCGGCCATCTTGGAACTGCCTCTCATCGCTCCTTTAATGAACAAAAGGTTTTAGCTTAGATATCTTCCTGTTTGTCAAGTTTTTCTGATTTTGACTTTTCCAAATATGCTGTCATATACAAGAAAGCCTTGGATATAAAATTCCATGAATATTTCTCTTTTCTTGCAGTCATCACTTCGGTGGATGTCATCAATTAATCTCTGGGTTATAGCATGTTTTCTTGAAAGTGTTCTGCAGTCTATTTTGGGCATTGAGAATTTCATCAAACTGAAGTGAATATTTCTACAAATTGAACGCATAGTCCCTTTTGATGCTTTATTATTTGCATATATTGCTTCCACAAGACCATTTCATGCAAAGACTTGTTTTGTCCCCACAGCCAGATCATTGCAACATGATATAGAATCAATTGGTCAAAAATGGGAAGGTTATCTCTGGAATGTCTATTTGACTCCATTGATCTCTCCATTTTAATTAAGACACAATATGCTGTGTTAATTACATAACATCACTGCACATTCTCAAATCAGAAAGTGTAGTTCCAACTTCTTGTCGTTCAATTGCGGAAAGAATGATCTTATCTCCCAGATGCACATGCTTGGAAGTACTTCTCAACACACACACACACTCTCACATCCAGACACAAAGATACAAATACACACACAGACACAAACTGTTTAATACGTACACAATTGTTAACTGGCATTGTTTTACATGAAATAAGGCAAATGTGTAGCCACTGTCCTAACTCAGTTCCACTCCTATCATATTTGCCCATAACACTGATTAGTAAATCTGATTCAACTGTTCTATAATCACAATTTAAGCTGTGTCCATTAAATTCCCTGAGGAATGCAAAAGGATACAACCTAAGACACAAAACTTAATTGACTGCTGATATTTCATTGTTAAATTGGGTAATTGATGGGTAAATGTAGTGGAACCGGTGGGTGGGCATTATTTATATAAGGGGTGAAGCAGCAAGATACTTCATTATTAAAAGGTGTTTGAAAGAAATTGAAACACAGGAGTGTGTGTATTCAGCTGAAATGATATTAGAAAACCCGGAAATAAATCTCACTTGGGGTGTTAAAAAATTGCATTAGGGGAGATTCTGGGTCAATCGTCCAACTGTGTAAACTGGATCTTGGAAGCAGGATCCCTTTCCTGCAATGAGACTTGTTTATTGGTGGTGGTGTTTCAGTGGAAACGATTTTAGAGAATGGCCCCTTCCTTTTGTGTATCTGCTGATTAGATTTCATGGCTGATTAGATTTCATGGGAAATCTGGGGTTTTAAACTCTATTTAAATGTTAACATAATTCATTCAAATGACAAAAAAATCAACAGGTTCTTTGATGTGGAATCATCACAGATCCCTTTCTTCTTAGGTACAGTTATTAAAGTTGACCTACCAGAGTGAAACAATTATGGAGAATGGCCCCTTCCTTTAGTGTATTTGCTGATTAGATTTAATGGTACATTTATCATTAGGTATAGTGATCAAAGTTGACCTACGCAAGAGTAGAGATGTCCAGGACAGAACTCAGGACTCTGTAGAATCACAGAATCTTGGATGCAACACTGTTCAAGCACATAAATATGCTCATTCAGAGTGTTTCGGTGTGACATGTGTGTGAATTGCAGTGTAATGAGCATGACACGCAGACAGGTTATCAAGTGGACTCACCTCAAAATCAGTTATGGGCATTACAGAACACTGATGCCAAGTTCCCGGATCCAGAGGAAAGAAACTCCAGCATCCTGTGTAAAGCCACGGCATCTGGATTTCTCATGCTTCTGGGGATCATGCTCCTGAAAATAGTGGCTCCTTCCTCCTTGTGGAGCATCTTTCTCAGCAGCGCTCATTTCTTCTTCCAGGACTCTGTCCAACAGAAAGGGGAAGCCTTCTGATAGAGCACACCTGACCCATGAAAAGAAAAGGGAAAGAAAGGAGGCCAAACGTCACACTCTCCTCATTCCACCATCCTCCCTAAAATCATCCTGATTTCATGGGCCCTGAGACCGGGGATGCTTCTGTACACCTCGAGGCCTTGCCACCTGGCCTAAATTCTATTCTCTTTCTCATTATCTGAAAAATTTTAAGAAAATCCCTAGAGCCAGGATCTTTATTCCTAGTAAGCCAAAAGTCCCAAAGAAACACCCAAATTCTGTCCGTCTTAGTTTGGGAAACAAGTCTACCTTCATCAGCATGACATTTTCCACCAAATGTGGTAACTGCAAGTCCACCACACAATGCTTAACTGGAATTGGAAGCAACATCTCAGACGATGAAAAATACATGCAACAATCCCTAAGACAAATGGTTTATTTTTCTCTTTCTTACTAAAACAACCGCCAGTTTTAACAATGGTATGCAAATCTCTTTTAGACGCCCTGCTTTTAAATCTCTATGTTTCCTCCTGAGACATGGACTCACTCCCATCACCCAGGCATTTACATTGTTTAATTCTGGTTATATGCTATTCTCAAATTTACAACTATTTATTTCATCTCTCTCAAATGTTGATCCATTATCACATACGTATTAAAATATTATCTCCCATGCTGTGTGATATGTTGTTTTTATATTCATCCTTTCTTAAATGAACCAAAGGTTTTAGTTGGATTAAATTGTGATTAGTCAAGTTTTCTGATTTCATGATTTCTTAAATTGCGGTCATAGGACCTCAATCACTGGAAATAGAATGTCATGAGTATTTCTCTTTACTTGCAATCATAAATACGGGGAATGTCATCAATTGGTATGTCGGTGATTGCATGATTTCCTGAAAGTCTTTCACAGTCTAATTTGGGCACTGAGTATTTCGTCTAAGTTCAGTGCATGTTTCCAACACTTGATGCTTTATGATTTCGGTATATAGCTTCCACAAGAGCATTTCCTGCAAAGACATGTCTTGGTCCCCACTGGTAAGTCATTTCACTCGAACACAGAATCAATAGGCTGAACATGGAAAGGTTATCGCTAGAATACTTATTAGACTGCACGGATTTCTTCTTTGATATTAAGGAAACAAATACACTATGTTATTAACTGTACTTCATTGATGATTCTCAAGTCAGAAAGTACAGGTCTGACTTCCTGTCCTTCAATGCCTGAAAGGATGATCGTAACTGCCAAAAGCACATAGTTAGAAGCACATCGCAGCTCAAACACACACACACCCAGACATATAAACAAAAACAAAGAAACACTCACATGGGCATGATTCCGCATGCCCACAAGTTCACGCAAGCAAACACATACACACAAACACACACATTGTTTTGTAAGGACAGAATTGTTCCCTACCACTGTTTTAAGTAAACTAACGCATTCCCCAGGAGTTTTAAGTGAACTCCCTGGGGAATACAAGGGGACATACCCTATGACTCATTCTTTAACTGAGCGCTGATATTGGATTGGTGCACCGCGTACCTGATGGGTGGGTGGGGTGTTCGCGGTAGGCGGGGGTGAGTTATATAAGGGCTGATGCAGCCAGATGGCGCGTCATTTGAAGACTCTCTCGGAAGAGATAGCGTCTTTCTGCAACGTGTGGTCTCAGCAGAAAAAGCTTGTGATCCTTGCTCCTGGCGACATGGAGGCCGATTCACTCCACTTGGGAGGTGAGTGGCAGTTCAACCACTTTTCAAAACTCATATCTTCTCGGCCAGATGCAGCTTTTGCTGAAATTCAGCGGACTTCTCTACCTGAGAAGTCACCACTGTCATCTGAGACCCAAGTCAACCTCTGTGATGATTTGGCTCCCGTGGCAAGACAGCCTGCCCCCAGAAAGAAGCTTCCTCTCAGTAGCAGGAGACCTGCTGCGGTGGGGGCTGGGCTCCAGAATATGGGAAATACTTGCTACTTGAATGCTTCCCTGCAGTGCCTGACATACACACCGCCCCTTGCCAACTACATGCTGTCCCAGGAGCACTTTCAACTTTGTCAGCGTCACAAGTGCTGCATGCTGTGTACGATGGAAGCTCACATTTCATGGGCCCTCCACTGTCCTGGCCACGTCACCCAGCCCTCACAGGCATTGACTGCTGGCTTCCATCGAGGCAAGCAGGAAGATGCCCATGAGTTTCTGATGTTCATTGTGGATGCCATGAAAAAGGCATGCCTTCCCGGGCACAAGCAGGTAGATCATGACTCTGAGGACACCACCCTCATCCACCAGATATTTGGAGGCTGCTGGAGATCTCAAATCAAGTGTCTCCACTGCCAGGGCGTTTCGGACACCTTTGACCCTTACCTGGACATCGCCCTGGATATCCAGGCAGCTCAGAGTGTGAAGCAAGCTTTGGAGCAGGTGGTGAAGCCCGAAGAACTCAATGGAGAGAATGCCTATCATTGTGGTCTTTGTCTCCAGAAGGCGCCTGCCTCCAAGACGTTCACTCTACACACTTCTGCCAAGGTCCTCATCCTTGTATTGAAGAGATTCTCCGATGTCACAGGCAACAAACTTGCCAAGAATGTGCAATACCCTGAGTGCCTTGACATGCAGCCATACATGTCTCAGCAGAACACGGGACCTCTAGTCTATGTCCTCTATGCTGTGCTGGTCCACGCTGGGTGGAGTTGTCACAACGGACATTACCTCTCTTATGTCAAAGCTCCAGGAGGCCAGTGGTATAAAATGGATGACGCCGAGGTCACTGCCTGTAGCATCGCTTCTGTCCTGAGTCAACAGGCCTATGTCCTCTTTTACATCCAGAAGAGTGAACTGGAAAGATGCAGTGAGAGTGTGTCAATAGGCAGGGAACCAGGAGCCCTTGGCGCTGAACACAAAGACAGGCGAGCAACGCAAGGAGAGCTCCAGAGAGAACCCTGCCTCCAGGTACCTGACTTGGAGGAGCACTTGGTGGAAAGAGACACTCAGGAAAGCACCTTAGACCATTGGAAGTTCCTCCAAGAGCAAAACAAAACCAAGCCTGACTTCAACGTCAGAAAAGTCGAATGTACCCTGCCTCCCAACATGCTTGTGATTCATCCATCAAAATACAAGGGTGGGATGAACAACCGTCATCCTGAACAGCAAAGCTCCCTGCTGAACCTCTCTTCAAGGAACCTGACACCTTAGGAGTCCATGAACACTGACACACTTATTTCTCTGCAAGGGAGGACCAGGAGATCCAAAGGGAGGAAGAAACACAGCAAGAGGGCTCTGTTTGTGTGCCAGTGATCTCAGGAAAAGTCTCCACCCAAACGCAGGAGTGCATGTGCACACACACTGACACACACACACATACACGTACACACACACACACCCACGAGGGGGTTCACGCACGCACACACACACACCATCACATCACATACACAGTCAATCCGACATAAAGTAATGAGGAGCCCAGGTTTCTGTCTACACCAGAGGGACAACTGGATAGTGATGGCTGCGTTTCAGGATGAGCCCAGACATGGCAAACATCGAGTTTTGCAGTCGTGAGTCTTCTGAACCTGTGGAGGCAGTGTCTGTGTGTTTGTGTTCATGGTAGATGACATTCAGTGTGAATTTCTGAATATGACATATTGCGGTGTAGGATTGCGCATGAGGTTATTGCAGGGGACGGGGTTGACTATTTTCTCTTGGGGTGTGTTTCATTCGTCAGTTGTTGGTGAGCACCAGAAGTTGAAATGTTGCGAACGTGGGACTTCTGTGGATCCTTCTCCCTACCTTGAGTAGTGGAAACTGGGAAGCATTTGAAGAGAGGAAGGGTGTTCTTCTTTTGAACCTGCCTCGCCGTTTTTACATTGCTTGTTGAATGGACCTCAGGCACCCTAGGACTTGTGCCCTTGGTGGAACCCACAGAATGCTGGAGACAGACAGACAGACACACTTGCCTATTGAATGCTGTCCATTTCCAATGAATTGAAGCAGAAAATCATCCCACTGGTATGTGAGTCATTTGGAAGTAAGTCGTATTGATAATAAAGGAAATCAAACACAGGAGCGTGTGTGTATTCAACTAAAATAAAATCAGCAAGTACTGAAATAAATCTCATTTGGTGTGTATCAAAATGGCATTTGGGAGATTCCGGGTCAATCGTCCAGCTGCAAAAGGTGCATCTCTGAAGCACAGTCCCTGAGCTGCAATGAGACTTGTTCATCCGAGGTGGTGTTGCAGTGGAAATGATTGTGGGAAATGGCCCCTTCCTTTTGTGTATTCGCTGATTGGATTTCAGGCTCCGTTTCTCGTTCGTTACAGTGATCCAAGTTGACCAACCCGAGAGTAAAGATGTCGAGGGCATAACTCAGGGCTCCGTACAACCACAGAATCTTGGGTGCAACCCTGCTCAAGCACACAAATGTGCATATTAACAGTGTCTCTGTGTGACGTGTGTGCAAAGTACAGTGTGATGAGCATGACTGGCAGACAGTATGTTGCCATCGTATGTCCCCAACCACCGGAAATAGAATGTCATGAGTATTTGTCTCTTCTTGCAATCATAAATTCGGGGAATGTCATCAATCAGCCGGTCGGTGATTGCATGATTACCTGAAAGTCTTTCACCGTCTAAACTGTGCATTGAGTATTTCGTCTAACTTCAGTGCATGTTTCCAACACTCGATGCTTTATGATTTGAGTATCTAGCTCCCACCAGAGCCCTTCCTGCAAAGACTTATCTTGTTCCCCACTGGCAAGTCATTTCACTCGGATATAGAATCAAGAGCCTGAACATGGAAAAAATCAAGAGGCTGGAATGTCTATTGGATTCCCCGGATCCCTACACACACACACGCACACAGGTGTACAGTCATTTCTACATAACATAATGTGGTCCTCAGGTTTTTGTCTATGTAAAAGGGACAACTGGTTAGTGATGACCGCATTTCAAGATGATCCCATATCTAATATGTTGTTGTGGAGTTGTGAGTATTCTGATCATGTGAAGGGACTGTCTCTGTGCATGTGTTTTCACAGTAGATGACATCCTGTGTGAATATCTGTAGACTACATTTTGAGGTGTAGGTTTTCCCCTCAGGTTACTGGATGAATTTGAATTTATTGTTCTGTCTTGGTTTGTTTTGATTAGTCAATTGGTAGGCGAGAGTAGGTGAAATTTTGCTAAAGTGGGATATAGGTGAATCATTCTCGTGAATGTGAATAATTGAGACTAGGATGCATTCGTAACATTTGAAGGGTGTTCTTACTTTTTATTCCAACTTTTTTGCATTTGTTTTCAACTGATCTCAGGTGCCCTGGGTAGAACCTAGGTAATTCTTGGAACAGACAAACAGATGCTGCTAATTTTATGGTGTGAGTTTAAGTTTAATTTAAAGGGAAAATTTTCTCACCAGTATGTAATTCATTTTCAAATAAGTTATACTTATCATCAATGGAATAATACACAACACACTGAAATGTGTGAGTATGAAACTACAGTCAAATTAGAAAGTTCTTAAATAAACTGCATTTCATGAGTAAGGGATGGAATTTTCAGAAATTCGAGATCAACCATCCAGCTGTGAAATCTGTGTCTTTGAAGCAGTATCCCTGTCCTGAGAGTTGTTTTTCTCTGGTGGTATTTCAGTGGAAACTACTTTGGGGAATAGCCCCTTCACTTTTTATATTTGCTTGTTACTTTTCATTGTAAATCTGCGTTTTTAAACTGTATTTAAATGTTAATAGAATCCATCCCAATAAAACATAACCAACAGATCTTCTCATTTCTAATCATCACAGATCAATCTCTTGTTAGTTATGGTGATCAGTTTACTTACCTGAGAGTAAATGACACCTGGGCAGAACACAGGGCTCCATAGAAGTACAGAATCTTGGGTCCAACCCTGTCCAAGCATCAAAATGTGTATATTAACAATGTGTCTGTGTGAATTGTGTGTCAAGTAAACTGAGTTTAGTAAAACTTCCAGTAGATTATTAATTTGGCTCACTTAGTAATCAGCGAATGAGCTTTACAGAGTATCAATGACCAGTGCCTACCCCGTAGAGATAAGAACTTCCAATGTCTTGTGTGAAACCATGGCATCTGGATTGCTCATGATTCTGAAGATAATTCTGTCCCCCATGGTTTCAGAATCACTGCAGGAGGTGGAAACAGATAACACATCAGTCCCTTGCTCTCTCTGCTCTCTTCACTCAGGAAAAGTCTCACTGGGACCAAGGAAAATCCTATGGTTTCCTAGGGAGAAGGATTTTTCTCAGGAGAGAAAATGGTGACTCCTTCTTCCCTGTTGAGCCTCTTCCTCAGGATTGCCCCTTTGTCTCTCCAGGACTCTGTTTATCAGACCTGAGATGCCCCCTGGTTGAGCACATCTGGCCTATGAACAAATAAGGGGAAGGAATGGTTCCAAAGACTGTACTATGCTCACTCCACCATCCCCTCTGAAACTATCCTGACTTCATGAGCCCTGGGTCAGAAGCTGTTTCTTTATATCTCTAGGCTTTGCCTCACAGCCTAAATCCTGCCCCATTTCCTACATCTTGTAAATTCTGACAAAACCTGTAGAGTCTAGATCTTTATTCCTGACAGGGCAAAGGGAGACACACCAGAATTCTGTTCCTCTGAGACTGCAGGACATCTCAGCTTCCATCAACATGAAATTTTGCATCAAATATAGTTACTGCAGGTCCACCTCACAATGAGTAATGGAAGTTGAGACAACATCTCAGACCCTGTACAGTTTTTGACCAAGCTCATTTAGTTTGGCAATGCTTTTACTCTATAAATCAGTTGTGAAAACACTTAGGATTCATGTTATTTAGTCTTTTAATCAGTCTGTTATTATTTTCAATGTATTTACTACACATTAGCTTAATATTTCTGATAAACTTTGTTGCAAAATTCTCAATATAATAGTGGCAAACCAAATCCAGCAATACATCAAAAACCTTATCCACCAAGATCAAATCGGCCTCATCCTTTGGGTGCAAGGCTGGTTCAACATATGCAAATCAATAAATGTAATTCACCACATAAACAGAACTAAAGACAAAAACCCCATGATTATTTCAGTTGACTCAGAAAAGGTCTTTGATAAAATTCAACATTCCTTTATGCTAAAAACTCTCATGAAACTAGGTATTGATGGAGCATGCCTCAAAATAATAAGCGCCATTTATGACAAACCCACAGTCATTATCATATTGAACAGGCAAAAGCTGGAAGTATTCCATTTGAAATTTGGCACAAGGCAAGGATGCCCTCTCACCACTCCTATTCAATATAGTGTTGGAAGTTCTGGCCAAGGCAATCAGGCAAGAGAAAGAATAAAGCATATTCAAACAGGAAGAGAGGAAGTTGGACTTTCTTTTCTTGCAGATGGCATGATCCTATATCTATAAAATCTCATCACCTCAGCCCAAAAGATTCTTAAGCTACAAGCAACTTCAGCAAAGTCTCAAGATACAAAATCAGTATGAAGAAATCTCAAGCATTCTTATACACCAACAATAGACAAGAAGAGAGCCAAATCACAAATGAATTCACATTTACAATTGCTACAAAGAGTATAAAATACCTACCTAGGAATACAGCTAACAAGGCAAGTGAAGGACCTCTTCAAGGAGAACTACAAACCACTACTCAAGGAAATAAGAGAGGACACAAACAGATGGAAAAACATTCCATGCTCATGGGTAAGAAGAATCAATATCATGAAAATGGCCATACTTCCCAAAGTAATTCATAGATTCAGTGCTATTCCCATAAACTACCATGGACATTCTTTACAAAATTAGAAAAAACTACTTCAGAATTCATATGAAATGAAAAAAGAGCCCATATACCCAGGACAATCCTAAGTAAAAATAACAAAGCTGGAGGCATCCTGGTACCTGACTTCAAACCATATTACAAGGCTACAGTAACCCAAACAGCATGGTAGTGGTACAAAACAGACACATAGACCAATGGAATGGAATAGAGATATCAGAAATAAGACTGCACATCTACAACCATTTTATTTTGGATGAAAACAAACAATGGGGAAGGGATTCCCTATTTAATAATAAATGGTGCTGGAAAAACTATCTAGACATATGCAGAAAACTAAAACTGGACCCTTCCTTATACCTTATACAAAAATGAACTGAAAATGGATTAAAGATTTAAATGTAAAACCCAAAACTATAAAAATCCAACCCCATATAAAAGTGGGCAAAAACTGGGTGCAGTATCTCATGTCTGTAATCCCAGAAGTTTGGGAAGGTGAGGTGGGCAGATAACTTCAGGCCAGGAGTTCAAGATCAGCCTGGCCAACCTGGTGAAACTCAGTCTCTACTCAAAATACAATAAATTAGCCAGATGTGCTGGCAGGTGCCTGTAATCCCAACTACTCAGGAGGCTGAGACAGAAGAACCACCTGAATCTGGGAGGTAGAGGTTGCAGTGACCCGAGATTGTGCCACTGAACTCCACCCTGGGTGACACAGCAAGACTCTGTCTTAAAAAGCGAAAATAAAAATATTTTAAAAAGTGGGCAAAGGATATGAACAGACACTTATGCAGCCAACAAACATATGAAAAAAAAAGCCCAACGTTACTGATCATTAGAGAAATACAAATCCAAACCACAGTGAGATGCCATCTCATGCCAGTCAGAATGGCGATTATTAAAAAGTCAAGAAACAACAGATGCTGGTGAGACTGTGGGGAAACAGGAACACTTTTACACTGTTGGAGCGAATATAAATTCAAACAGCTGTGGAAGACAGTGTGGTGATTTTTCAAAGACCTAGAATCAGAAATACCATTTGACCCAGCAATGCCATTACTGGGTATATACCCAAAGGAATATAAATTCTTGTATTATAAAGATACTTGCATGCATATGTTCATTGCCACACTATTCACAATAGCAAAGACATGGAATCAACCCAAATGCCCATCAGTGACAGACTGGATACAGAAAATGTGATACATATACACCATGGAATACTATGCAGCCATAAAAAGTAATGAGATCATGTCCTTTGCAAGGACATGGATGAAGCTGGGAGCCATTATTCTCAGCAAACTAATGCAGGAACAGAAAACCAAATACACATGTTCTCACTTATAAGTGGCAGATGAACAATTAGAAAACATAGACACAGGGAGGGGAACAACATACACTGGAGCCTGTCTAGGGGTGAGTGAGGAGGGAGTGCGTCAGAATAAATAGCTAATCCATGTGGGGCTGAATACCTAGGTTACGGGTTGATAGGTACAGCGAACCACCATGGCACACACTTACCTATGTAACAAACCTGCACGTCCTGCACATGTATCTGGGAATTTAAAATGAAATAAAATAAAATATTTAAAAACTTTATTTTTTCTAAGTCGTGTTTGCAATTTTCAATGTGAACTTTCTAGTAGACATTTATCATATATAGAATTATATAGTTGATTTTTGAACAACTATGGGTCTGCCATTATTTAAAATGCAAATTCCTAATGAGTGTGTGTATATGTACACATATGTGTGTATATATATTTGTGTGTGTATATATATGTGTACGTGTGTGTGTGTGCAGATAGATAGATAGATAGATAGATAGATAGATAGATAGATAGATAATGCTCCTGGTTTTCTGTTTGAGTAGGCTGAGAAGGAGGAGGGGGAGGAGTGATTGTTCTTGCAGTCTCAGAGGTAGCTAGGTGGAAGAGAATCTGTACAAATGAACACATGAAGTTCTCATTTGTAAGTGTGATTTAAATAATTGTACACCTGGACATAGAAGTGGAATGATAGACACTAGAGATCTGGAAGGGTGAGAGGGTGGGAGGGGCAAATAATAAACAATGGTTCAGATATCTGGATTCCTTGATCCCAAATGGTGTACAATTATTTCTCTTTAATTTGTGTCCATTTACCAGCAAGTTTGAGAGGAGTGAGCCAAGCTCAGAAAGGCATTCAGCTCTAAAATCAGATGTGCATGGCAATGGGCAGAAGTACCCTCTCCCTTTCTCAGAACAAATCCAAGCTTCCTTTATACCCCTTACGTACAGGAAAGTTATGTTCCAAAATGCATTTCTGCTGGAGGCAAAACATTTTATATTTTATGAAAAAAAAAACTTGTAACTTGGTAAAACTTAGAAATTAATATTGGAAAAACAGTAGGGCACTCTCTTTGGGACTTAATCTTTGAGACACTTCAGCAGCATATACAGCTTGTAATTCGTCCTGAGAAAATCCAGATAGTATAAACTTCAGAATGTTCATGAGGAACGGAAAAGTACACATTTACTCACATATTTTACATTAAAGTTTATCAAGGGTATAAATTCAAAAATCTGTTTTACTATGAACGTTCATATAAAGTACAGACATTCACCTAAATTTTCCTGAAATTATTTAAAAATTAATTTGTCATTGGTAACAGAAACTTCCAAACATCTCCTTTTTACAAGTTTCATTATCCATATTTTCTCTAAAATATTCAGAAGTAGAAAAAAATATATAGATTAAAATAGCTCATATTTTTCAAATTTAAAATAATTGTTCAGTAACTGGGAAGAAAGGTTTACACAAATTGGAAATTCTGTATGTATATAGAAATTAATAAGATGAGAAAATTATGGCAAATAATAGGGGGCTTCAATAAGTTCATGCAAAATAACAATTATGAAAAAACTATGCATGAACTTTTAGCTTTTGCATCAAAACACACATATGCTAGTTTATTTTAACTTTTTTTTATTTTTGAGACAGGGTTTCACTCCTCTCACCGAGCTTGCAGCGCAGTGGAGCAATCTTGGCTCAAAGTAACCTCTGCTTCCCAAGTTGAAGCGATTCTCCTGCCTCAGCCTTCCAAATAGTTGGGACCTTGTCTGGTTAATTTTTGTATTTTTTGTAGAGGCTAATTTTTGTATTTTCTGTCGAGGCAGGGTTTTGCCATGTTGGCCAACCTCCCAAAGTGCAGGGATTACAGGCATGAGCCACCATGCCCGGACCTGTTTTAACATATGTGAACAGGATTTAAAACATCAGTCTGAAAAGAGCCACATGAATTCTGCCGAACTTGAATTCTGCCAAACCTGAAATAAGAACAAACATCAAATTTATGGTGAAGCTACAAAAAACGGTGAAATAAATTATTCTTTATGAAAAGTCTATGGGAAAAATGACCTGAAGGATCAGTCGTTTACAAACGGATACCTGATTCTAAGAAGAGGTAAGACAATGTTGAAGATGAAGCCCACAGAGGAGGGGCACCCATTCCAATTTTTGAGAGAAAAAAAAATTGTTTCTATGCCCTAATTGAGGAGAACTGACAATTAACGAGAGATATTATAGCCAACACCACAGACATCTCAATTGGTTCAGCTTACACAACACTGACTATAACGTGAAAGTTGAGAAACTTTACATTTGATGAGTCCCGAATACCCTTGTGCCTAGATCAGCTATGGACAAAAGCAGAGCTATTAGTGACTATTTTGAACAAGCAGAATCAAGATCCTGAAGCATTATTTTGAAGAATTATAACAGGGAGTGAAATTGACTTTATCAATAGGATCCTGAAGGCAAAGCACAATTAAAACAATGGCTACCAAGAGGTAGAAGTGCTCCAGTCAAAGCAAAAGCAAACTTCTCAAAAGCAAAAGCCATAGAGGTTTTGGGGATGCTCAAGGCATTTTGCTTGTTGACGTTCTGTAGGATCAAAGCACCATAACATTTGCTTAGTAGGAGAGTTCTTAGAGAAAATTAGCAAATACTTTTGCAGAAAAGTGCCCTGTAAAGCTTCACTAGAGAGTCCCTCTGCACCACAACAACACTTCTGTTCCTTCCTCTCGACAAACACCAGTAATTTTGAAAGAGTTTTCATGGGAAATTATTAGGCATCAACATTACAGTCCTGATTTGGTTTCTTCTGACCTTATTTTTCCTAATCTTGAAATAACTGTAAAGGGCACCCATTTTTCTTTAGTTAATAGTAGAAGACTGCATTGACATGGTTAAATTCCCATGACCCTCAGTTCTTTAGCAATGGACTGAATGGTTGGGATCATCCCTTAATGCAGTGTCTTGACCTCAGTAGAGATTATATTGAGAAATAAAGTTGATATTTATATTTTTATTTTTAATTCCATTTTCACTGACATTTTTAAATCCCTTCACAATTCGCGTTTGTCTCAAAGGTATTTAAATTTAGAAATCATATCAAGTGAGGTTGGTGCCACAATGGCTGAATAGGAACAGCTCCAGCCACCAGCTGCCAGCGTGAACAACACAGAAGATGGGTGATTTCTGCATTTCCAATTGAGGTACCGGGTTCATCTCACTGGGGCATGTTGGACACTTGGTGCAGGACAGTGGGCGCAGCCCAACGAGTGAGAGCCGAAGCAGGGCAAGGCATCACATCACCTAAGAAGTGCAAGGGGGAAGGGAATTCCTTTTCCTAGTGAAGGGAAACTGTGACACAGAACACAGGAAAATTGGGTCACTCCCACCCAATACTGTGCTTTACCAAGGGTCTTAGCAAACAACACACCAGGAGATTATATCCCATGCCTGGCTCGGAGGGTCCCAAGCCCACAGAGCCTCTGTCATTGCTAGCACAGCAGTCTGAGATCTAACTGCAAGGCGGCAGTGAGGCTGGGGGAGGGGTGCCCACCATTGCTGAGGCTTAAGTAGGTAAACAAAGCAGTCAGGAAGCTCGAACTGGGTGGAGCCCACTGCAGCTCAAGGAGGCCTGCCTGTCTCTGTAGACTCCACCTCTGGGGACAGGGCATAGCTAAACAAAAAGCAGCAGAAACCTCTGCAGATGTAAATGTCCCTGTCTGACAGCTTCGAAGAGAGTAGTGATTCTCCCAACATGGAGGTTGGGATCTGAGAACTGACAGACTACCTGCTCAAGTGGGTTCCTGACCCCCGAGTAGCCTAACTGGAGAGCCTAACTGGGAGTAGCCTACCAGAGTGGACCTCAAGCAAACTCCAACAGACCTGAAGCTGAGGGTCCTGACTATTAGAAGGAAAACTAACAAACAGAAAGGACATCCACACCAAAACCTCATCCATACATCAACATCATCAAAGACCAAAGGTAGATAAAACCACAAAGAGGGGGAAATAGCAGTGCAGAAAAGCTCAAAATTCAAAAAATCAGAGCACCTCTCCCCAACCAAAGGAACGCAGCTCCTCACCAGCAACAGAACAAAGCTGGATGGAGAATGACTTTGACAAGTTGAGAGAGGAAGGCTTCAGTTGATCAAACTTCTCAGAACTAAAGGAAGAACTATGAACCCAGCACAAAGAAACTAACAACCTTGAAAAAAGATTTGACGAATGGGTAACTAGAATAACCAATGCAGAGAAGTCCATAAATGATGTGATAGAGATGAAAACCATGACACAGGAACTACATGACAAATGCACAAGCTTCAGCAACCGACTTGATCAACTGGAAGAAAGAGTATCAGAGATTGAAGATCAAATGAAGCAAGAAGAGAAATTTAAAGAAGAAAGAGTAAAAAGAAATGAACAAAGCCTCCAAGAAATATGGGATTATGTGAAAAGACCAAATCTACATCTGATTGGTGTACCTGAAAGTAATGGGGAGAATGGAACAAAGTTGGAAAATGCTCTGCAGGATATCATCCAGGAGAACTTCCCTAACCCAGCAAGGCAGGCCAACATTCAAATTCGGGAAATACAGAGGATGCCACAAAGATACTCCTCAAGAAGAGCAACTCCAAAACACATAATTGTCAGATTCACCAAAGTTGAAAAGAAGGAAAAAATGTTAAGGGCAGCCAGAGAGAAAGGTTACATTACCCACAAAGGGAAGCCCATCAAACTAACAGCAGATATCTCGGCAGAAACTCTACAAGCCAGAAGAGAGTGGGGGCTGATTGTCAACATTCTTTAAGAATTTTCAAACCAGAATTTCATATCCAGTCAACTAAGTTTCATAAGTGAAGGAGAAATAAAATCCTTTACAGACAAGCAAATGCTGAGAGATTCTGACACCACCAGGCCTGCCCTACAAGAGTTCCTGAAGGAAGTACTAAACATGGAAAGGAACAAACAGTACTAGCCATTGCAAAAAGATGCCAACATGTAAAGACCATCGATGCTAGGAAGAAACTGCATCAACTAACGAGCAAAATAACCAACTAACATCATAATGACAGGATCAAGTTCACACATAACAATATTAACTTTAAATGTAAATGGGTTAAATGCTCCAATTAAAAGACACAGACTGGCAAGTTGTATAAAGAGTCAAGACCCATCGGTTTGCTGTATTCAGGAGACCCATCTCACGTGCAGAGACACACATAGGCTCAAAATAAAGGGATGGAAGAAGATCTACCAAGCAAATGGAAAACAAAAAAATGGCAGGGGTTACAATCCTAGTCTCTGATAATATAGACATTAAACCAAAAAGATCAAAAGAGACAAAGAAGGTCATTACATAATGATAAAAGGATCAATTCAACAAGAAGAGTTAACTATCCTAAATATATATGCACCCAATACACGAGCATCCAGATTCATAAAACAAGGCCTTAGAGATTTACAAAGAGAGTTAGACTCCCACACAATAATAGTGGGAGAATTCAACACCCCACTGTCAACATTGGACAGATCAACGAGACAGAAAGTTAATAAGGATATCCAGGAATTGAACTCAACTCTGCACCAAGCGGACCTAATAGACGTCTACAGAACTCTCCACCCCAAATCAACAGAACACACATTCTTCTCAGCACCACATTGTACTTATTCCAAAATTGACCACATAGTTCAAAGTAAAGCACCCTTCAGCAAGTGTAAAAGAACAGAAATTATAACAAACTGTCTCTCAGACCACAGTGCAATCAAACAAGAATTCAGGATTAAGAAACTCAATCAAAACCACTCAACTACATGGAAAATGAACAACTTGTTCTTGAATGACTACTGGGTACATAACGAAATGAAGGCAGAAATAAAGATGTTCTTTGAAACCAATGAGAACAAAGATACATCATACCAGAATCTCTGGACACATTTAAAGCAGTATGTAGAGGTAAATTTATAGCACTAAATTCTCACAAGAGAAAGCAGGAAAGATCTAAAATTGACACCCTAACATCACAATTAAAAGAACTAGAGAAGCAAGAGCAAACACATTCAAAAGCTAGCAGAAGGCAAGAAATAACTAGGATCAGAGCAGAACTGAAGGAGACAGAGACACAAAAAAACCCTTCAAAAAATCAATGAATCCAGAAGCTAGTTTTTTGAAAAGATCAACAAAATTGATAGACCGCTAGCAAGACTAATAAAGAAGAAAAGAGAGAAGAATCAAATAGATGCAATAAAAAATGATAAAGGGGATATCACCACCGACCCCACAGAAATACAAACTACCATCAGAGAATACTATAAAAACCTCTACGCAAATAAACTAGAAAACTTAGAAGAAATGGATACATTCCTGGACACATACACTCTGCCAAGACTAAACCAGGAAGAATTTGAATCCCTGAAGAGACCAATAGCAGGCTCTGAAATTGAGGTTATAATTAATAGCCTACTACCCAAAAAAAGTCCAGGACCAGAAAGATTCATAGCTGAATTCTACCAGAGGTACAAAGAGGAGCTGGTACCATTCCTTCTGAAACTATTCCGATCAATAGAAAAAGAGGGAATCCTCCCTAACTCATTTTATGAGGCCAGTATCATCCTGATACCAAAGCCTGGCAGAGACACACCAAAGCAAGAGAATTTTAGACCAATATGCCTGATGAACATTGACACAAAAATCCTCAATAAAATACTGGCTAACCGAATCCAGCAGCACATCCAAAAGCTTATCCACCATGATCAAGTGGGCTTCATCCCTGGGATGCAAGGCTGGTACAACATACTCGAATCAATAAACGTAATCCAACATATAAACAGAACCAAAGACAAAAACCACATGATTATCTCAATAGATGCAGAAAAGGCTTTTGACAAAATTAAACAACCCTTCATGCTAAAAACTCTCAATAAATTCAGTATTGATGGAACGTATCTCAAAATAATAAGAGCTATTCATGACAAACCCACAGCCAGTATCATACTGAATGGGCAGAAACTGGAAGCATTCCCCTTAAAAACTGGCCCAAGACAGGGATGCCCTCTCTCACCACTCCTATTCAACATAGTGTTGGAAGTTCTGGCCATGGCAATCAGGCAAGAGAAAGAAATAAAGGGTATTTGATTAGGAAAAGAAGAAGTCAAACTGTCCCTGTTTGCAGATAACATGCTTGTCTATTTAGAAAACCCCATCGTCTCAGCCCAAAATCTCCTCAAACTGATAAGCAACTTTAGCAAAGTCTCAGGATACAAAATTAATGTGCAAAAATCACAAGCATTCTTATACACCAATAACAGACAAACAGAGAGCCAAATCATGAATGAACTCCCATTAACAATTGCTTCAAAGAGAATAAAATACCCAGGAATCCAACTTACAACACATGTGAAGGACCTCTTCAAGGAGAACTACAAACCACTGCTCAATGAAATAAAGGAGGACACAAACAAATGGAAGAACATTCCATGCTCATGAACAGAAAGAATCAATATTGTGAAAATGGCCATACTGCCCAAGGTAATTTATAGATTCAATGCCATCCCCATTAAGCTACCAATGACTTCCTTTACAGAATTGGAAAAAAACCACTTTAAAGTTCATACGGAACCAAAAAAGAGCCCGCATTGTCAAGACAATCCTAAGTCAAAAGAACAAAGCTGGAGGCATCACACTACCTGACTTAAAACTATACAGCAAGGCTACAGTAACCAAAACAGCATGGTACTGTTATGAAAACAGAGCTATAGACCAATGGAACAGAACAGAGCCTTCAGAAATAATACCACACTTCTACAACCATCTGATCTTTGACAAACCTGACAAAAATAAGAAATGGGGAAAGTATTCCCTATTTAATAAATGCTGCTGGGAAAACTGGCTAGCCATAAATAAAAAGCTGAAACTGGATCCCTTCCTTACTCCTTACACAAAAATTAATTCAAGAGGGATTAGAGACTTAAATGTTAGACCTAAAACCATAAAAACCCTAGAAGAAAACCTAGGCAATACCATTCAGGACATAGGCATGGGCAAGGACTTCATGTCTACAACACCAAAAGCAATGGCAACAAAAGCCAAAATAGACAAATGGGATCTAATTAAACTAAAGAGCTTCTGCACAGCAAAAGAAACTACCATCAGAGTGAACAGGCAACCTACAGATAATATCCAGAACCTACAAAGAACTCAAACAAATTTACAAGAAAAAAACAAACAACCCCATCCAAAAGTGGGCAAAGGATAAGAATGGACACTTCTCAAAAGAAGACATTTATGCAGCCAACAGACACATGAAAAAATGCTCATCATCACTAGCCATCAGAGAAATGCAAATCAAAACCACAATAAGATACCATCTCACACCAGTTAGAATGGCAATCATTAAAAAGTCAGGAAACAACAGGTGCTGGAGAGGATGTGGAGAAATAGGAACACTTTTACACTGTTGGTGGGACTGTAAACTAGTTCAACCACTGTGGAAGACAGTGTGGCGATTCCTCAAGGATGCAGAACTTGAAATACCATTTGACCCAGCCATCCTATTACTGGGTATATCCCTAAAGGATTATAAATCATGCTGCTATAAAGACACATGTTCATGTATGTTTACTGCAGCACGATTCACAATAGCAAAGACTTGGAACCAACCCAAATGTCCATAATGACAGACTGGATTAAGAAAATGTGGCACATATACACCATGCAATACTATGCAGCCATAAAAAAGGATGAATTTGAGTCCTTTGTAGGGACATGGATGTAGCTGGAAACCATCATTCTCAGCAAACTATCACAAGAACAAAAAACCAAACACCGCATGTTCTCACTCATAGGTGATAACTGAACAATGAGATCACTTGGACACAGTAAGGGGAACATCACACACTGGGGCCTGATGTAGGGTGGGGGGAGGGGGAAGGTATAGCATTAGGAGGTATACCTAATGCAAATGTCAAGTTAATGGGTGCATCACACCAACATGGCACATGTATACATAGGTAACAAACCTACACATTGTGCACATGTGCCCTAGAACACAAAGTATAATAAAAAAAAATCATATCAAGTGTGAAATAAAGAAAATTATATAGAGAGAGGGAGAACAGAATCTATAAATATGCATATTTGTGTACATACATCCATATACATACATATGTGTGTGCATGCAGTAATTTTATTCTCCTAAAGCAATGCCTCTGCCTTCCACCCTCACTGTACATGTCCTAGTCCTGTGATGTCCCTAGAACTGAGCACCTGATTTCCTTCTCTGCCTCCCACATGAACAGGGAATAGAAATGGAAACTACACTCTGTGGTTACTGTTGTGAAAATCCATGTCCCCCACAGGCTAGTTTGGCATCTTACATTCCAGTTCCCATTGTAAAAAAAAGCAAGCAACAAACAAAAACTACAAAAGAAAAAATGAAATATTTGAAAGTCTACAGCCACAGAGGTTCCGGATTCACCCACCACCCACAGTGACCTCCGCCGCCCTCCAGACCTGAGGGCAGTTGTGCCTGAACAGCCTGCCTCTTCACCATCCATGAAAAGAGGTGACCTTAAACTTCAATAGATTTTACTCTGTTCAAAAGGAAGCAGGTCAACATTCAAAGTCAGTGGTCTGGCAACTCTAAACTTTGGCCAGAAAGTATTGGAAACATTTAACGTGCAGTGGATGAAGCAGCCTGGCCCCACTGCACACAACACACTCGTTGGGACTCAAAGGAGGATACTCAAGATCCGCTGGGTGGAAGTGAGGACAGACCCAGAAACACAGGGGGTAGGGGGGTCAAACCAGGAAGGCTCAGGCCCTGACCTCCTCCTAGGCCCTGCCCCTCCAGAACTTGCAGTTTTTTCTGACCCAGAAGTGGATTTCACTGATGGAAAAGAAGTTCAGTATTTCTGGTCCACCCCAGTAAGCTGCTCCCGTCGCCCAGCCTTCCACACTCCTGCAGACGTCACAATGCCTACTCCCACTAACCCCACAAGGGAGCTGTGCATCGCCTAGAGACGGTCCTTGGCCTGCAACCCCGCGATGGGGTCCAGGGTCTGTGTCCATTTCTGGTTAAAATTGCTCTAAGGCTGGTCGCTGTCTTGGCCTTCCCTGCTTCCTCTCTGTTTACTTCTCCCCTCCTCACCCCATATGAAGCTTTTACTCAGGAGATGGATTATCGCCCCTCTTCGAATATCAAGGACACCACCACGACACCGCACTGTCTCCTTGACCCTGGGATTCTGCAGACCTCAGTCTTCCTCTGAGGTCCCCTCACTCCCTACCTCATTTTTTCCATCCTTCTGGGGCCTGGGTCTGCTATACCTCAGGCTTCCTCTTCACAGTCACAGACGGAAGGAGCCCCCTTCATCCTTGGGCTCTGGCCACAGTTCACCTGCTGCAGGACACTCAGTGGCTTTCAGTAGTTCATCCAGACATCCAGATGGAAGTGGGATTTCCTGGAAGAAAAGCAGGACCCCAGAATTACACTGAATTCTAACACAAGAGCCCAGAGTCCCCTTCTGCATGGGACATTAAGCTGCAAACACTACATAGGCACTTAATGCTCAGCTGCCCTTTTAACATCTGGTCCAGTTGTGTCCCTCCTCCTTGGAATATCTCAGAAAATATATCTCCACATAGAGTTGTTTAAACGCATCATCCTATGTGATTCCAGACCATCGGAGGTACAATGGGTCCTCACCAGAACTTCCACTCTGCTTGGAAGACTTAGAAAATCCTGGGGCTGCTCAGAGGGTCAGATTCCCATTTCTGGGTTTCAGAAAAACTTCAGTCTTCCCCGGACAAGTGAGGAGACAGAAAATGTCTAGTCTCTGGCACATCTTTTGCAAGCAATGGCGGCTCCCAGGAATCAAAACTATCAATGAATATATTTTTGAGACTCTGGTCAAAAGAAGAGTCATTCTGCAATTTCAGGTAGGATGGAGTGGTTTTGTGGCTCCTGGGGTGATTTTGAAAAGATCTGGACCCTCACAAGAACCATGGAGGACATTTCTGGCATTTCCAGACCAGGAGGAGTGACTGATGGACCTCCAGTGTTACTAGGAAAACTTTTTGTTGGACAGCTTTGCTTTGGCTTTCAGGCCTTCACATAGGTTGCTTAGATCATGGAAGTGCTTCTGCATTTCTGCATAGGCTCAGGATGCCTTCTCAAGTCGTCCCTGCAATTATGAGACAGTTTCTGTCTCCAGAGGTCACTTAGAATAACACAAGAGGCTTCACCTTCAAAGGGACACCAGACAATATAGCCACAGTTCAGCCAAGATTATCTGTGTTTACCTACCTGTAAAGTAACACTCCTAGTTACCTCCATTAACGTGGACATCTTTCATGAATAGAGAAACTCTAGTGATTGTTATATAACAGCTGCCACAAAAATTAACCAATAAAAATAAATGATAAATGAAAAATATTTAATAATTATGATAGTGAACGCAATGACCTAAATAGTAAGAATTTTAATACTGGTGACAATATGAACATAAGGATACAAAAATCAATGTGGAGATTCTCCTAAATATATGAAAAGTTCACAAATTGGGTCCTCCTTGTGTAATTCGGAGTCAGGGTCAAAGAATTTCACTATGAAATGTGTTCCATGACGGCAAACATGAGAAACAGGTGAAAGGAAAGCAAGCCACAGGAGAGCATGGGCTAATAGGACCACTTGTGTGCAAACCTCTCTAGTCAAGGACTACCAGCCAGAGGTGAAGAGAGTTTGGCTTGTGTCTTGCCTACCACTGGGCACACAAAAGCTTTCAGTAGTGCAACCAGATGGCTGGTTTGTCCTGGCTCCCTGCAAAGAAGACATGTATCTCATCCCCACCAGCCCATCAGTCCTGGAACTCAGAAGCCTACATGCATTAAACATGAAGCTCCAACTCCATAGCTGACTTCAACTCCTTACTGTCCTTCTGCCATCTGGTGTTTCAGGTGCTCTCCAGATCTGGACTTCGTGGCTCCCCTACCTTTATCAAGTGAAGTCAGGATGTATCATTCTCAGAGTTCTCCTGCCAGTCCAATTTGAAACTCACCAATACAGGCATACCCTGGATGGACTTCCTTGGAATATTTAGAAAACAATGAGCTTGCTCGGGGGTGGTGTGAGCTCTAGGAGTAGAGTTACAGTTTCCCATGGAAACCTGAGAGGACTTAGAATAGTCCCAGAGGCCTAAGCAGTCCAATCTGCCCTGGAAACATCAGGAATGATATACTTGGTCTTCCTGAGGCTCCAAACTTTTTCTAAATAAACTCAGAGGTTACAGAACCATTTTTCTCTCAGGAACTGAAGTGGAGTTATTTGCCTTCTGCCAGCATCTCACTTTTTTTATTATCTAAGTTAGCTTTTGAACCCAGAAGTAGATATTCCTTGTATTTGATTTACACAGGGAGCTTCCTAGAATGCCCATGCGTCTGGATACTTTCTGCATTCACTCAGGTATTCACAAAATGCTGCAGTTCTGCTGAAAATCTATGAGATGATCATTTGATCACCCAAGCAACTTTAGAATGTGTCTTCTATGGAAGCCCTGGAGCCTCCCTTCTGGTATTTCATCCATTGCTGGTACTGAGTACCCAGGGTGAAACCCTCCATCAGACATTGTCAGCAATTCCAGTATGGAGATGGCACTTACGTGATGGGGCTCAAGAATCAGATGGTAGAAGACCAGCCAGGAGGTGAAGTCTCAGTAGGCTTGGGGGCTTAATGTTCGATGCACACCAGACTTCTGAGACTCAGGAAGCGGGTGTGGATCTGTCTGCCCAGTGCTTCTCATCTACAGCCTGGACCAGCCATTTCTTGGGGCGAACTACTGAAAGTTTTTGTATGACCTGTGTCAGGCAGGACTCTGGCCAGACCCTTTTCCATAGTCCATTTGTAATGTATTTCCACGTGGCACAGGCATCTCCACTTTTGCCCAAGCCCTCGTGTGGCTCAGAATTATTCTCCCTACTGCCACTCTTCTTTGCCATCACAGAAGATATTTCAAGATGCAGCCCCAAGCCTCTCCCTGTAATCAGTAACATGAGGGCTCATATGGGAACAATGCCACAGGCTTACAGGAATATGCTCTTAAATATCTGCTTTTTTATTATTCTCTTCATTAAAATGACATTTATATCACACCATTGTGATTGCTATTAATGTTATTATTATGTGGGTACAGTTCTTTATCATTGATACATTTGTGGTAGTTATTAGGCAATGTTGAATAATTTTGTTTATGTTCTGAAGACTGTTGAATTTGCTGAAGATGATTAAAAGACAACCTGAAAACATACATACCACAGCAACCCCAAGACTCCTACTGTACCAGCTGGTGTCCTGTAGAAGAATGGGCTTCCTGACTTATTCTTTTCTTTTTCGGGCAAGTACCTATTCATACCAGCATAGGAGATGGATGAAGTGCACCCTGGTCTTGCCATGGGCTCAGAAAGAATTCATACATATGCTTTATGTGCTAGGAACTCTATGTGTAGGCCTGTGAGCCCTAGAATGCACTTTCTTTCACCAACTAGTCCACCTAAAAGTTTTCTAAGTCAAATTCCCCCTCCGTGGTTGGATAGGTCATGAATGGCTTTCTGTTACTCACCTAAGATGAAGGGATACCGCTAAATCAGGTTTGTGGCCAAGAAACTTTTACCTGGAGTGGCAGGAGAGGGACTACCTGATCACCAGAGTCTCTGCAACATTTTCTTTTTCTTCTTCTTCTTTTCCTTTTTTTTTTTTTTTTTTTTTTTTTTTTTTTTTTTTTTGCGATAGAGTCTCACACTGTCGCCCAGGCTGGAGTCCAGTGGCACAATCTTGGCTCACTGCAACCTCCGACTCCCAGGTTCAAGCAATTCTCCCGCCTCAGCCTCCTGAGTAGCTGGGTTACAGGTGCATGCCACCACGCCTGCCTAATTTTTGAATTTTTAGTAGAGGCGGGGTTTCAGGCTGGTCTCAAACTCCTGACCTCCAAATCTGCCCGCCTCGGCCTGCCAAAGTGCTGGTATTACAGGCATGAGCCACCGCGCCCAGCCTCTGCAACATTTTCTAAGTCAGTACAGTAGTTCTTTGAGCCACTTTTTCAGTTAAAGAACTTGTGAAAAAGTCTTCCAAGAACTTGTGACCTTCTGGAAATAGTCAAAATCTCTACAGATGTCCAGAGTCATCCAGAGCTGTATTGCAAACCACTGACTGGGTTCCACCATTAGTAAAGCAAATGCAAAATATGCCATGCCCACCAAAAAGAACCCAGAAGCCATGGTATTTAGCTCTTTCCATCTTTCTTGCCTCCTGCAGGTGGGAGAGTACTGAGTATGATGCCCTCCTACAGCCTCTGGAGGACATGCCAGTGCCTAGAGGTACCAGTAGAGAGGGACCATGAAAGAGCAGATGACAGTCAGGTGGCTGGGAATGACATTGTCCTGGGGTTTTTTGCTTGTCATGAACTCTGCCCCTGGGCAAATGTACGGGTCTGGACACGTATTTTCTCTGGATCCCTGCCCCATCAGCCAGCTATCTTATCTCCTGAAAGCTGGTAGGTGTTGGTCAGCATGGTGTTGCAGGACCAGGGTTATATTAACATTCCCTCTTAGGCTGAAACAGCAGAAGTTAACACAGGAGTCCCCAGGTGTGCACATGCCAACCTCCAGATTGTTTTTCTTCTCGTTCTAGATGTTCATCCTTGCTTTCTGGGACTTGAAATAACCCTACACCACCAAATAGTTATGCCTATTATCCACTTAGGGAAAACTTGTATGTCCCAAGTCCATAGGGTTAGTATTATTATCAGTATTATAACCACTAGTACTAGTATCATGATGATCATCATTCCTGTTAATATTCATCAATATTTTTATTAGTACCATTGTTAGTATTTTTCATTATTGTACAGCAAGGAATATAGTTTATCCATTCACAAACGGTGTTCAGTTACTAAAGATGACCACAAGGCATGCTCTGCAGACATATACACACACAGCTGTCCTGGAGACCCAGCTTTGCCACCAATTGCTCTTTCATAAGATGAGCTCCCCCAATACCCACCAGTTTTTCAGGACTCGACCTGAGCTGCTTGGGCTAGACCTGGAAAAGTTTCCTATTCTCAGCTGTACCTGGAAAAATTTTAAAGACTCTTCCAAGGCCCAGTAATAGCTTTTGGCAGCTTCCAAGACCAGAGAGGGTTTCTTGGCCATTCAGAGCCATTCAAATATTCTAAGTAAACTCAAGGAACCAGAAACCCCACTTGCAGTCATGAAATACCAGTGAATGGCTTCTGTGAGTCTCTTCAAGTTTTTCAAAGATAACTGCCTGGAAAGGCTGGCCAGGAAGTCACCCAAGCCCATCCCTCTGCAGGATGTTCTATGTCAGCCAGGTACCCAGTGAATTGCCATTGAACAGAAGGGTGGAACAGTGACAGCATGCCTGAGCTTCTGGAAACATTCTAAGTGCCCTTGTTGGCCCAGAAAAGACTGGTGCTGCCATACGAGGCACAGATATGGCAACCTAGCCACTCTAGGAACCACACAAGATTTAAAGGCTCCCAGGAAGTCCAGGAAGGGCAAACATGGCCTTTTATAGCCATCAGATTTTATTCTAAGTCTACGTGGGAGACAGTGCACTTGGCTTCATAAAAGCACCAGTGGAGGTGATATCGCTTGCCCCAGTATCCGGTCTTTTCCACCTCATCTCAGAGCCAGGCAGCCACCATTTCCCAAAGCTGCTGTGCAATGAAAGGGGAATATTCTAGGTGCTCTCCTGCGCCCACGAAATTCTGTGGCTGCACTAAAGGCAGGGGTTGTCCTCCGGAATGCTCTTCAGGAATCTGACAACACTAGTCAAGATTAGAGAAGTTCAATTCAACGTCATACAAAACCAATCACAAAAAAAAAAAAAAAAAATGCATAGTGAGACAAAATGATGAACACACCTGCTAATAATCATGAATGACAATAACAACAATGATGATCTTAGTGATAATGCCACCAACACTGTTAATGGCAATAACAATAAACCTGAGGTAATGGGTGTTAGGGTCCCGATTCACCGATGTGAAGGATGGCGCCAATTTCTGGCCTTCCAGAAATAAAGGAAAAGTAAACACCTGAAGGAGGAGGAGGTGAACCTAGAGCTCCCGCCGGCCTCTGGGCGCTCCTTGGTGGAAGGAGAGGGACTTGGTCCTGAGCCTGCCCAGGATCCACCCGCACCAGAACTCGGGAGTCCCAGTCCCTGGATGGGCTCAGTCCCACCCAGGCCAGACGCCCCGGAGCCCCGGAGCCCGGGTCCTCCAGCCCTCGCTGCCGCCGCTCCTCGCGGAGCCCGGGCCCCCCGCGCCACCTCAACCTCAGCGCGGCTCTGCGAGGGCAGCGCCAAGGATGCTCCAGGCCCAGCGGGGGCATCCTGCCCCAACGGGATACTGACGCCCTGAGGGCGCGGAACAGCGCGGCCTGTGCGGGGCCCGCCATCTTGGGCCTTGCAAAAAGAGCTGCCTCTTCAACGCCCCCACCCGGAACCTCCCCAGAGGCCCCAGCCCCAAAGCCAGGGCGGCGAAGCCTTCCTCACCCTGGGTAAAGAAAACTCAGGTCCTCCCTGGAGACCCGGCTCGCCGCGGCAAGCAGACCGCGCATGCGCCCTGCATGGCCGGACCGATGGGTTTCATTGCCCTTTGCCGGCCATGAGGTGGCAGCACAGGACGTTTGGCCTTTACTGCTTAGCGGTGGACCTGAGTCTGAATCAATGAAATTCAGGTATGGATTATTCAGTACCTTTCTTTTGGAAGATCAAATGGAAATTGAGTACGATATCTTGTGCTTTAATTAAAGAAGATGGGAATAAAGAAACAAATTCGAAAGTTAGTATACAAAAGTCGATTGCTTCCCTCTATGTGAAGGGAAGAAGAGCTTGAATAAGAGAAGCATTCTGTGTTATGCTTTAATGCTGGAGATCTGCCACCATGCATTTGTCAAATCCCGTAGAATTTCACAGCACAAATAGTACATCTTAATGTGGCTCAGGACTACACAGAATGTCAGCCACAGTTTGAGGGTAAATTACATATTTAATTAAATAGATTAAACAATAAATACTGTTATGAGCTCTACCTGGACACGATCCTTGCCTCTCCAACCAGTTTGCCAAGGGCTCGAATTTCTTGCTCGTTATCCTCACACTTGACATAAACCCTGGCTGCTGAGTAAAATCAATCACTTGTGGAGATTTTTAAATATAATGATGTGTCAATTTCAACCATGGATAAGGCCATTTAGCCTTAGTAAGGCCTATCGTATTAAGATTGTGACAGTTTTGCAAGATTTCAAGTCATCATCCCACTTATTATTCAGGAAACGTTTTCTCTTGAGTTTTAGGTTCAGTACTGAGGCTCCTTGATGGACAATACATTTTCCAATTCTGAGGACAAGGCAGAGGAGGCCCCGTCTGTGAGAACTTTCATTTTGCTTCTGGAAAAGTACATTGAATCAAATATAGGAAAGGCTTGCATGGTGGCTGACAGGTTCGGCTGTTTTAGCATGCTGGTGTTTTACCTTCTGGACAGAAGTAAAAGGAACACAGCTGTGTCTGTCTCTGTGTAATAACTCAGGACTTACCTGAGTAAACTCTGGGGTGTCATGAGATGAACTGCTACCTCCACTTAGAGAGGCTTCAGGGACAAAATTTAAAGAGATTTCTGAGGGATAGAAGAGCAGGGCTGCCTTATTCTCTGATCCCAGGTAACTACTCAGAGACAGAGGCAAAGGCTGGGGACACCCAAATGCATATACTAGGTGTCTTTGATCCAGCCTCCGTTTCCTTGCTAAATCTATGCAATGACACACTGAGAAATCTGGCAAGTGGGGCTGAAGATCCCTGATGTGTCAGTTCCAGGGTTGGATGGAAACAAGTGGTTTTAGTGGACATGGAAGTAAAGGGAGGTGAGCTGTGAGGAAAGAGCCGTTGAAGTCTGGGGAGACTCAGAAGTTGGGGTAGAATCTCGACCCATAATCCGAGGAGTGCAGATGCAAATCAATTTGTTAGGGCTGCATAAATGAAAGAAGGACTTTACCAACACACTAAGTTTTTCCAACAACCGATTGTATTCTTTGAATATTTGTAAGTATTGATATTTTGGAAATGTTTAATGAGATTTCATATATAATTCTGCATTCAATTTATGCCCAGGTCACTTTGCTATTATACGTTTATGTGCTGCATTTTTATGAATAGACATTTTCTCAAATTTCTGAATTATTTTGCCAAACTATGTGTTAAGAGTTTTTTCTAGAGGTCCACCTTCTTGACTCACTTTTCTGATGAGAAACCTATCAGGTTTCTCCATGGTAATTTTCAATTTTAATAGCTCCTCAATGTGAGAAACTTAATGTTAACTAAGAAATGAATTACCCCTAAAGAATCTTCTCCTTTCAAGATGCTAACCGTGTTTTGTCCAGTGTGAAATCTCACATGTGCCACAAGCGTTACTCTGTGAAGAAAGGATTTCTCTTGATTTTTCAAGGCATAACTTCTCCAGTAAGAAGTGTTTGGTATTCCAAGAGAATTCATTGCCCTTGGAAAGACTTTCCCTTCTTATTTAGCTTATAAAGGATTTCCTCTCTTATTTTCCATTTTAGCAGCATTTTATCACTGTGTTTTCTTGTGAACATCAAGCCTAGTGCTTGGCTGAATGTTTATTCACAGAAAATACAAATAAAGGGTTCATCCAAGTAAAGTTTTCTTACGTTATTTGACAACAAATTGCACATAAAAACATTTTCACACTGAACGCAGAGCTAGAGATTCTCTACCTGAAAGTCCCACACGTTTTAAGTTATTAAAACTGTTGCTGAAGACTTTTAGTTTATTATGTTGACAGTTTCAGCTCTCTCGTGTCATTTATGATCAGATCACTAACAAGCCTTTGGTACATATATGTCGTACAATTTCTCTTCCATATGAATTTATTGATGTGGACTGAAGAATAAAGGTAACTGAAGTAACGTCCATGTTGATTATAGTAATTCTTCAAAATGTGAGTCCTTTGGCATGTTTAGATGTTACAACTACAGCTGAAGTCTCTTCCATATTCCTTACATTCGTCATTCCTAACACCATGTCATCTAAAGTCAGAATATGTTCTGAAGACATTTATCATTTTCTCTCCAGGGTGAATTTTCTGATGTTATTTAAGATTAGTACACTGACTGAAGGCTTTCCCACATAAATGGCATTCATATGGCTTTTCTCCAGTGCGTGTTCTCTCATATCATCTAAGGTCAGAAGATAGACTGAAGGCTTTCCCACATAGAAGACAAGCATGTGGTTTCTCTTCAGTGTGAATTCTTGTGTGTCCTCTAAAGCCAGAGGTTTGACTGAAGACCTTCCCACTTTTATCACATTCATAACGCTTTTATCCAAGGTGAGTTCTCTCATGTCTTCGAAGATTAAAGGTTTGAATAAAGCCTTTCCCACACTGATGACACTTATACGGTCTCTCTCCCGTGTGAGTTTTCTCATGTCTTCTAAGGTGAGAACACTGAGTGAAGGATTTTCCACATAGATGACATGCATATGGCCTCTCTCCAGTGTGAGTCATGTGCCATCTAAGGTGAAAGTAATTAGTATAGGCCTTTTCACATATATTACATTGATATGATTTACCTTTAGTATGAATTTGTTTATGTGGTTTAGGGAACAACTGATTACTAAGGGATTTTCCACACTGTTTGCTGATGTAGGGTTTCTTTCCACTCTGAGTTAACAAACGCTGAGTCATTGTGGAACTGTGAGTGCAATCTTCTTCCAAATCATTACATTCAAAGGGATCCTCCAGAATGAGAGAGTTCTCCTTTAGGGACAAAGATTAAAAGCTCTTAATGATTTACCAACATACATCTTTACATTCATTTCACCACCTTTGAATTCTAGACCAACTATTCAGTGGTAGAGCCCAGTTAAAATCTTTCCAATGTCACTTGTGTGAAAGGAAATTAAATTTTGGCACCCCAAACTCATTGAACCAAAGGGAAAAATCGAGCTGGGAACAGGGTCACACAAACCTGCCTCCTCCTTCTGGTTCCTAAATAGTATGGCTACAAGATGAAAAGCTACATGCCTCCCCCATATTTTGCCCACAAGGAAATTCCTCATGAGCTGTTAAAGTTACACCATGGCAATGCAAACTGACAGCTTGTCTTTATAGGCGCAGTCATCCCCAGTTCACCAGACACAAATGCATATCCGATTGTTTCCCTGCCCCATTTTGCCTATGTTGTCTTATATAAAATGCAGCTCTCTTGCATTATTCCTCTGCCTCATTTGTTTATGTCATCTTATGTAAAAAAAATCCAGATTCACTGAGCCAGAAAAATGCATGAATATTTTTTTCTACGCACCTTTTACATGAAAATTGTGTACTTCTCAATATCCTACCCTTTCCCCCTTTAAATTTAGAGAAAATCATCTTTGGAGAAAGGTATACACCTGTCCCCCAGGTACATGTCCTTAACTCTGGCAAATAAATCTCCTAAAATGATTGGGACTTGTCTCGTCACTTTTCTCGATTGACACTTGCGTACACATTGTCTCCTGCAGACACAGATATTTTCTCTTTTGTAAGATCCCAACTGCAGAGTTATTCCATTGATTGTGATGATATCAATATCTTTCAAAGTCTGAACATGAGCAATGTATATGCACTTGTTCTATTTTAAAGATCTCATGTTATGGTTTAGAACACAGGTCACTTTATTCACTGAATTCAAACTATCAAATTTTTTTTTGCTTAGAAAGCACTTAATGCCAGCCTAATTACGCTCAGGTGACTGTGCGTCATTACTAACTTAACCCATTACCAGGTCTTTAACTTAGATGACTGGTGTACACAGCTATAAAACTCACCATTGTCATACCGGTGGATGCGTCTTTTCTGATAGGATGCATGAATATCGTGTGTTTTTTCTGAAGGGCACTTTCCTTGTCTGAAATAATTGAAAAATAAATTGTTACCTTGGTATTATGGTAATAAAATTGTTTGAAAAACCCCAAGGCCCTTTTACTTTTTTTCGAAAATTGACACTTAGATGTGGCAAATGTGTCAAATGAAGAAAATACTTCAATAGAAGAAACAGATTGTACAGCGTCAGCAATTAGAAAAGTGCTTTAAAATTAAAATGTGAAAAGAGATAAAATGGAGATGAGATATCAGGCAGGTAAATAGAGAGATAGTCTTCACAGGGGTGTCGGGAAAAGAGTCAGCATGTGACAGTTTAACCCCAACAGGTACATGAATTATCCTTTTCCCGAAAGTAAAAGAAAAGGCAAGAGGACACAAGAGTAGCATCTGACATATGAACAAAATGATAATAACATCTAAGGAATTCTGCTCCAGTAGCTTAACCTACATTTTAGAAATTACCACTCATTTAATAAAACTGCTAATTAATATTTGACTGATATTATTCATTGACAAAGCACTTCCTCCTGTTAGAACACAGGACCTTGTTCCTTACCCAGATTCTGGCCTTGGAGAAATTCTCTTCCTTCCCACCAGAGCTCTTTTCCTTGCTCCAGCTGCAAAGTTATATAGGATTTGCTTCTCTGTACCCTGTTAGTGGAAACAGTACATGTGTTTTGAGTTCACTGTCAATAAATGTGCATTATCACCAACTGTAAGGCAGGCTACTGAGGAAGAATAAAAACAGTGAAGGTCAGCTCAGGCCACAAGACCTAGAACACAGAAAACTCCCCAGGATTTTTCTGACCCAACGTGAGACTAGAAAATAAATCCAAACAAAAGGTCCATCAGGAAAAGGAAATTCAAAACAGTCAGGACCTATGAATGCTGAGTCCATGCCTAAGTTCCAAGACACAATGCATAATACACAGTCTTTTCAGAAAGAGATTAATTAAACCTCTGCACAGTATGTTTATTATTATTCTCATGCAGAACAAAAAAAACATTTGATTTACAAAAATAATTGGTGTTCTATACAGAAAAGATATTGCTATTGTTTTCACTAATTGGTCTCAGCCTAAGCATAGCGACTGAAGCAGAAGAGTTATTTAGAAAATATTTAATTTAATACATTGAAAATATTCATTAAGTTCCTAGGTCTGTTCTGAGTATTAGAGACTGAGTACCAAGGAAACCATGAAATCCCTGTCAAGATTACATTCTAATTGAGTGACACGCTAAATAAAACAAAATAAAATCAAATCAAATAAAGATATTTCTTTAGACAGATTTAGAGAGCTCAAACTTTTTTCAGATAAGATCTGTGAGAGAATCAGAGAAGAGATTAGAGTGAGATATGGGGAAGCTGTTCCAACACTTATCGAATGAATGAGTCAATGTGTGTCTACATACATATGTGAATGTTGAGGGACTCACCGAGGGACACCAGGTGACACACGTTTTCCAGCATTACATCTCTGTACAGCTTTCTCTTGGATGTGTCCATCATGGCCCACTCTTCCTGGGTGAAGTCAATAGCTACATCTTCAAAAGTCACTTTGTTCTAAAACATCACAGACATTTTAGTTTAGACAGAGAATCCCTTTTAATGTCCAGAGGAGGAAGGCTGAAATGACATAGGTAGGAGCTGGGTATGCAAAACACTCAGTGTTTTAGGTTCCAGCCAGTTCATTCTCAATACTAAGCTGGTATCTGCCTTTCAAATTCACTCACAGAGACATACCCACTCTTACTCCATTAAACTTTCCTATGAAGAAATATAGCATGAGATGTGGCATAGTATAGCCCAGATATTTTTTAGTAATGTGTTAATCACCTGTACATAACTGATTATAAAATTTTCACTTGAACCTTCATAAATAAAACAAATTTACCATGAATTTCAAGTAAATTACAGATTTGTCACAAGGCAAATAACCATGATTTACTACTTTTTAAACACGACCGTGATTAAATGAATTATTTCTCTAGATAAAACACAGGTTTCTCACCAATCAAATGGTTAAAAGACCTATTGTGTGTTTTGAATAATCTAAAGAAGTAATAGAAAACATGTTTCCTATCTAGCAAATATTTATTAAATACAGGTCATTGGTCCCTTATTCATTAAAAAGTTAGAAAGTGATGAACCAGACTCCAGCATTCTTCAGAACTGAACAAGTTTTACACAGAATATAGGATTCAATTCATACATATAGTCACTCTAATGTTATGCAATTCAGGTGTTCATGACAAGGCTTAAAGACAGTCCAGCCGCACAAGACAAGACCGCTGAGGCTGCTATACTGAGGAAGTCTTAGTCTGATGATTCCTGTGATATGAAGCCTCCTGTTCTCAACTTTCTCTGATCAACCCAAACATCAGTTATCACTGCCTCTCTTTTAACTTTACCTTGTCACTTGGCTTGTTCAAGGATAAAAAGGCCTCTTTACTGTTTTGTTTTTTTCTAACCAGCCCTTATAGAGCATTTCCACAGAACCCTAAATTGTACTATATCTACTATATTCCTTCTCCTGAGTGTGCAACCATAATTAAGTAATTGTATTTCTTATATGTTACTTTCAGTTACCAGAAGGCAAAAATGTTAATTATCAAAAGGCAAAACGAATGGGGATAAGAATAATAATGACTTCTTTAGTTGTCCTTTTGCAAAGTTTTTAAAAGCATAAATATATTTTATCAAACTCTCCTTTTTCCTCAACACTGTGCAGCTCTTGCCCAAGGCCTATCACACGGGATTTATTGAACTCAGCTGCTAGAACATCAGCCTCATTATTGGGCTGTGATCTGCTCTTCACGCATCTCTATTGCCTGCATTCATCACAATCCTAAGTCTATTTCAGCCAACGGGACAGTTAATGGGTCAATTATTTCCCTATGAGGTTATAGGATGGATAGAAGAAAAAGAAATACATAAATGAGACCTCCATGTCATTTCTTGTAAATAGCCTGCATAGGGGCTGGAATAAAGTAGTGTAATATTAGAAATTATATTGATAATTTAGGAATCATTGACACATGATACCCAACCTAGAGTCCTGAGAAAACTTAATTGGAGGCCAGATACCTGAAAGTCTCCTGATTGCATTTGGAACACCCAGGCTGGGTGGATTTTGCATCATAAAAACAAACAAAAAAAGAATAAAAATGAAACACCCATGCAAACTGGAGAAAACTGCCCATTTGCCAGCAATATGGGTATAATTTCAGTAGAAAGAGCCATCCCCCACTCACTAGTGAATGCATTGTCAAGAACTCAGTTTCTCTCTGTCTTCTTCTGGATTTCCACTTGCAGACGCTTCAGGCACTAAGAAAAGCTGAGGTTGGAGAAAGAACACGTGAGACACCAGCCTTGTACATAATTTTCAGACCAACCTGTGATGAAAAGCCAGACCTTCACTGAAGGGTGACACCACCTGCACCACAGCCTGACCAACAGTCACAAACACACAGAGGCCTCTCCTCTTTTCCCATGGTCAAAATTAGGAAGCCTATGACTGTGGTTTCTGACAAAGAAGGAACACAGATATCTTATGAATGAGAGCATCAAAAGCACTGGGTTTTGTATGTGAATTGACACAAGTCCAGATATTCAATTCCCTCACTGATTTTAAAACACAGGGATCCCTGACTCCGCCGACATGTGGAATATGATTTCCACCTGTAGATAAACACTGTGGGATTTCTCAGATTTTATTATCCCAGCTTTATGCCCTAGCAATGTTTCTCCAACACCAATCACAGCCTTCTGAAACCTTACTCCACTTTTACTTTCTCTCAATTTTGACTTTTGTATTTCCCTTTGGAACTCAGAAATCAATCAAGTAAGAATCTGTTTTAGGGACAAGTGCGGTTGCTCTCGCCTGTAATCCCAGCACTTTGGGACGCCAAGGCAGGTGGATCACCTGAGGTCAGGAGTTCGAGACCAGCCTGGCCAAAATGGTGAAACTCCATTTCTACTAAAAATACACAAATTAGCTGGGCATGGTGGTGTTTGCCTGTAATCCCAGCTACTCAGGAGGCTGAAGCAGGAGAATTGCTTGAACCCAGGAGGCAATTACAGTGAGCCGAGATCCTAACACTGCACTCCAGCCAGGGCAACAGAGCAACTCTGTATTTCACACACACACACACACACACACACACATACACACACACAAAATCTGTTTTAGGATGGGGATAATCAACTCAGGAATTTATTTCACTTGGAGGGTCAACACTCCCATCCTGCTGATCTAGCCCTTAAAATCCCCCGCATCAGAAATTCGCAGCAGTACCCTGCGTCATGGTGTTTTTGTCCTGTGTATACAGTCACAATCCTCTAGGATGCTCAGAAAATACAAAATGCCTTAGGGCTGAGAGAAATTTAGCAGCTCAATCTGATATTTTACTAAGGTGGTATCTAAAATTCTTGCAATCATGGTTTATATTAGTCTTTGTTAGTTGCAATATCTCTGATTATCATGATACATATTTGCTGAGAAATACTGATGTTCATGTGTATATTCATACATAGATATGTAGGTATATAGATGGATATGTTTATATGAACGCATGTGTTTGAGATGGGGGAAAACATGCATATATTATTTCCCTGCTAAAAATATAAAAATAATAAAATATATTTTATGTACAAATGATAATTATGTGTCATAAACAAAAAATTAACTGACCTATTTGTACGTGAAATCCAGGAAAAATAAAAAGGGTAGCTTTGTATTAATTGTGACATTGTGCTTACAGATATACACAAATTTCCTTATTTAACCCTTATAATAACCCTGCTGATTATAGTTTATTTACCAGTTTAATAAATGATCAACAGAGTTTGACAAATATGACAAAATTACAAAACTGGAAAATGACACAGCAATACTTTTAATTATAGTCTGCCTTGTCACTGCCTCTTCTTGCTTTTTTACAAAATTACTCCCCTAACCAAGGTTCTCTATGATTCTGGGGACTCCAGGATTTAGACCCCAGTTCCCAAACTTCACTGTGTTTATTTTTACTGCCACATTTTAATGCACATTTACAGACTTCAACAAGCACTTTTCAATATCAACTTTTTTCTTATTCCTTGGACTATTTCCTACATCTGTTCATCAAGACTCCAGTAACATATGACTCCATCTGCCTGTCCCTTCCATGAATGTACCTGACAGTACATGTATTATGTAGTCTATAATTCAAGCAGAACAGATATTCCTTCAAAACAGTAAGGTATTAGAGAACGCCTACAAAGCTTCAGTGAAACCAGCTGTAACCCTTAATACTATTACCATGTAAACTCTTCCTCGAATATCAAAATAAGATTTGGACTTTAGAGAATATCTGTGTGTGATTATAACCCAAACATGAACTAAAAGTAATTTCAATGGTCATATACAGACTGTGCCAGGGACAAAAAAGGACAAATATTATAAGAAAATTAAAGCATACTTATTTCCTAAAGGACTCTTGTGTGGAATCTATAAAAACTATTTCAAGATATAGAGATTAAATATATTTCAAAACACATACATACACAAGCAATCTTTAGGAGAAATTTTTTAAAACTTATGTTATGAGTCTAAAATTTTCATTAATTCATGGAAAAAATGTATTGACAAACTTCTCACCAGAGCAGGAATAACAACTTACATATTTGGTGACTTCAAGATAAGAGCCTGCACAGCTTAGTATCTCCCTCCAGATCTCTCTCTCTCTCTCTCTCTCTCTCCTTTTTTGTTTTTTGACAGAGTTTCACTTTTGTTGCCCAGGCTGGAGTTCAATGGTGAAATCTCAGCTCACTGCAACCTCCACCTCCCAGGTTCAAGCTATTTTCCTGCCTCAGTCTTCCAAGTAGCTGGGATGACAGACATGCGCCACCTCGCTTGGATAATTTTTTATTTTCTGTCGAGACGGGGTTTCTCCATTTTGGTCAGGCTGGTCTGGAATTCCTGACCTCAGGTAATCCACCCTCCTCAGCCTCTCAAAGTGCTGGGATTACAGGAGTGAGCCACAGCGCCCAGCCCAGATCTCTTAAAAAGTCATGAGGAAGGAGCCATTCTGCATCCTCAATATTCCCTTAATATTTTAAGGACACTCATAACAACTAAGAGGCAGACTTGTGACTTCCTAGCCCTTTCAGGGCTATTTAGGCACACCTTAGTGAAGTATTAGGAATGCAGTATTAGGTCTCAAGTTCCTGGACACCAAAACCATGTTCTCCAACAGATCTTCAGTAAAAATAGCTGATGTCTATATTCTTTTGCCTGTCCTTTCCCTTCCTTTTAATTCAGAACTGCGGTCTTGAAAAGTGCTCTTATTTAGTAGGTTCTCTCAATTCTCAACACCAGCACTATACAGTGTTGAGTAACATCTCAGGTGCTAGGGAAACAGCAGCCGACATTCTAGCAATGCACAAATAGAAAAGCAAAGATCACCACAGAGTAAAAGAGAATAGATTTTTTAAAAGTATGAAACCAAAACGAATATATATCAGATTACACTATAAATGGAAAATCCTATTATCTTGACTGGATTGCAAGTCAAAACCTCTCATGGCTTCCAACATCCAATATATTCAAAGCAGTTCAGGAATGGTGAAAGTGGAATGGAATTTAAAATTATTCTAAGGTTGCATGTGTGAAAGCACCATGCCCTGAAACAAAATATTTATTTTTAAAGTGCATAATGAACACTGCATACAAAGTTTGTGTAACGAGAGAGAAAAAAGTCTCACATTTTTTAAAAAGGAATATGCAACATATTTACATATAATAAAATAAAATTAAACTAAAATAACAACAATGAAAGACACAATCTGACCTCTGAAAATCAAGGGAGAAATCTCTTTTAAATAAACTTGGCACAATTTTTAAAGTAAGTTATGAAAAATAATAATACCTGAATATAGTATGTAAAAGTACCAACACAATAAAGCTAAAACAATATCCGTGGAAAAATTATTTGCTGTAGATTACTTTTAAAAAATGATCTAAGTCCTTTCCTGAAGAAGGTAGATGAATGAAATTTAAAAATTGCCTGAGAAAAATCTGTGAAAGGAAATGAATATAGAGAAGCAGAATATAATTTAACTATAAAGCACACAAATAGAATTTAAAAATAAGGCCGCGTGCAGTGGCTCATACCTGTAATCCCAACGCTTTGGGAGGTGGAGGCAGGCGGATCACCTGAGGTCAGGAGTTTGAGACCAGCCTGACCAACATGGAGAAACCCCGTCTCTACTAAAAATAGAAAAAAAAAAAAAAAACTGGCGGGCGTGGTGGCACATGCCTGTAATCCCAGCTACTAGGGAAGCTTAGGCAGGAGAATCGCTTGAACCTGGGAGGCAGAGGTTGCATTGAGCTGAGATCATGCCATTGCACTCCAGCCTGGGCAACAAGAGCAAAACTCTGTCTCAAAGAAATAAAAAATAAAAATAAAATAAAAATAAGTGGCAGCCAACATGCCCAACATGATTTTCTGTGATGAAAGAAATTCTCTGTATCTACATTGTCCAATGCAGTAACTACCACACATATGTAGTCACAAAATTTCTACTTTGGCCACAAATTGGGCTATTACTACTAAGGATATGCCATTTAGTTATTTAATTATAATTAATTTACAGTTTATAGCCACATGTGACTAGTAGTTACTCTATTGGTCAACGCAGATCTAGAATCTTGGAGAAGGCAGTTAAAATAACGAGATATGGTCAAAACAAAAATGGAAAAGGCGCACAAATAGTGAACACAGAATATGAGAATGTGAAGTAACAAGTCACACAGTAAAATTTAATAATGAGATGCTGCCTTGATGGGACACATGTCTAATGATATTCAAGGCTTGTCTTGTTACAGGTAGAAGAACAGGAGCAGGGCAGGAGAGGGCTCTTCCCCTACCCACTAGAAATGTCAGGTGATGGTCTGTTAATGATCACTTTGCCTCTAAAAATGACAATTAGGCAGCACCAGAGAGAGGCCATTTCCTGGTGGTCTACACCTGTTAACATCAAAAATGTTAACTAAATGCAGACCCCAGGAAGAAGCAACTTCTTGGGCATTTATGTTAAGAGACAAAAATGGCAAAGCATAATCTTCTGGGGACACACTCCACTGGAAAAGGAAAGAAAACTTCAGATGGACATGCACATAACTCCCTAAACGCACCGTGCATGCTCAATTCCAAAGGGTAAGGAAAGCACTGTGCATGCCGGAAACTCTCCCTAAAGGAAGAATCATGGGAAAGAGGCAAGCCCATCCCAGGATCAAGGTTAAAGGCCCTTCTCTTTTCTCTCTTGGACCTTCAGGCATCCACTTGGGTCTCTTCCAAGAGAATTTTCCTTTCCTTTCTGTTCTAAAGCCTTTTTAAATAAACTTCCACTCCTGCTCTGAAACTTAGCCTCTTTTTCCGCTGTATGCCCCTCAGTCGAATACTTTCTTCTGAGGAGGCAAGGACTGAAGTTGCTTATGGACCCATGCAGATATGCTGCCAGTAACTCGAATCTCTTCTACTGGTAACAGTATCATTGTAAGGGAATGAGACCAGTTCACATCTCAGTGCTCGGAGAACTCACCAAAAATAAAAAATTGGAGGATGCTGTGAACTTATCTACCTTCCAAGGCAAGTCCCACAAGCAAGAAACAAGACTCTCTTCCCCCAAGGTCTTAAACTCTTCTGATGTTCCTTCTCTGGGAAAACGCATCCTCTGATTGGCTTCCCCTTATATAGGAAAAAACAATTAATGAACCTAATCAGCACTACATTCCAAGAGACATGCCCTGATTGCACAGATACTGAACCTCATCAAAACTTCATTCTGGAGACACACCCGTTTCAATTTGATTGGATTTTTGAGACAACTACTAAAAACCCCACATCAACTTGGAAACCAAAGAGTTGAGGCTATTTTGAAGGAAAAATAGGAAGATTCATTCCTTTTTTCATTCATAAGTACTTTTTTATTTTATTTTATTTTTTTTTTGAGATGCAGTCTTGCTCTGTCGCCCAGGCTAGAGCGCAGTGGTGCGATCTCGGCTCTCTGCAAGCTCCGCCTCCGGGGTTCATGCCATTCTCCTGCCTCAGCCTCCCGAGTAGCTGGGACTACAGGCGCCCGACACCACGTCCGGCTATTTATTTGTATTTTTTTTAGTAGAGACGGAGTTTCACCCGTGTTAGCCGGGGTGGTCTCGATCTCCTGACCTCGTGATCCACCCACCTCGGCCTCCCAAAGTGCTGAGATTACAGGCGTGGGCCACCGCATCCGGCCTTATAAGTACTTTTGAGTGTATTATATGTACTAGAAAGCATTCGCAGTCATGGGGTACAGCAAGAAACCAGACAAACTCGAGTCTTATGGAGACTCTATATTCTAAAATTATTTGGAAGTAAACTGGACTTGAAAACAAATGGAAAGTGAATAGATCTAAAAAGTTTCAATATTCATGATGATGTAAAAAAATAAAATATATTGCAGAAATGAAGTCAGGAAGTGTTAGGGGGCATATGGTACTTTTAAGGCCATTGGTATCCTCTGAAATTCAAGCAGGCTGAATACATTTGCATAACTAAAAGGAAAGCAGATGCTAATAGAAGACAATGAAGAAAGAGCCTGAAAGACATTTCAGAGACCTTGGCTGGTGGCAGCCCCTCCCTTCAAAGGTCTGGAGGCCTATAAGGGAAGACTGGTTTTGTGGGCTGGGCCTAGGGCTGCACCACCCAGGGCAAGCGCAGGACAGTGCTCACAGCATTCTACCTCCCAACCACTCCAGCTCCAGCCATGGCTAAAAAGGCCCCAGACACAGTTTGGATCACTGCTTTGAGGGTGCAAGCCATAAGCCTTGGCAATTTCCATGGGATATTAGACCTGCAGTTGCACAAAGTACAGGAGTGTGCTGCTGATAAAGACATATCCGAGACTGGGCAATTTACAAAAGAAAGAAGTTTCATTGGACTTACAGTTCCACATGGCTGGGGGGAGGCAGAAGGCGAAAGGAATTTCTTACATCACAGCAGGCAAGTGAGAGAATGAGAGCCAAGCAAAACTGCTTTCGCCTCATCAAACCATCAGAACTCGTAAGACTTATTCACTACCACGAGAACGATATGGGAGAAACTGCCCCCATGATTCAATTATTTCCCACTGGGAACCCTCACAACATGTGGGAATTGTGGGAGTACAATTTGAGGTGAGATTTGTGGGGGGACACAGAGCCATACCGTATCAGAAGCCTTCACCTGGATTTCAAAAGATGTATGGAAAAGCCTGTATGTCCAGTAGAAGCCTGCTGGGGTGGAGACCTCATGGCAAATGTCTACTATAGCAGTGCAGAGGGAGAATATGGGATAGGAGCCCCTACAGAGTCCCCCACTGGGGCACTGCCTAGTGGAGCTCTGAGAAGACGGCCACCATCCTCCAGACCCCAGAATGATAGATCCACTGACAGCTTGCACCCTGAGCCTGGAAAAGCTGCAGGCACTCAACGCTAGCCCTTGACAGCAGCCACGGGGACTGACCCTTGTATCCAAAAGAAAATAATTGTTCTACCATAAATACATGTGCACTCATATATTTATTATAGCATTATTTGCAATAGCAAAGACATGAATATTTTCTCTATCATTGGATAGAGAAAATGTAGTATATGTATACCATGGAATACTATGCAACCATTAAAAAATTATGTCCTTTGCACCAACATGGATGCAGCTAGAGACCATTATTCTAAAATAATGCAGGAAGAAAAAACCAAATACCATACGTTCTTAGTTATAAGTAAGAACAAAGCGCTGATTACACATGGATGTAAAGATGGGAACAACGGATACTGGGGACTGCAAGAAGGGGAAGGGAAGGTGGGGACCAAGACCTGAAAAACATATACACCATGAAATACTATGTTTTCTACCTGGGTTACAAGATCATTCATACTCCAAGCCTCAGCATCACACAATGTGCCAATGTAAAACCCTGCACATGCATTCACTGAATCTAAAATAAAAGTTGAAATTTTTTTTAAATAGGTGAAGATCTGAATAGATGTTTCCCAGAAGAAGAGATGCAAATGGCCAACAAATATATGACAAAATTCTTACCATCTCTAATTGTCAGGGGGATGCATATAAAAACCACCATGAAATGTCACCTGACATCTCTTAGAATAGCTGTTATCGAAAAGATGAATAGCAAGTATTAGTGAGGATGTGGACAAAAGATAACCCTTGTATACTTGTGGTGGAAATGCAAACTACTATGGCCATTTTGGATAATAGTATGAAGGTTTCTCAAAAAATTTTTAAATAAAACTACCTGCTGATGAGGCTGTTGAGATATGGGAACACTTTTACACTGTTGGTGGAATGTAAATTAGTTCAACCATTGTGGAAGACAGTATGGTGATTCCTGAAAGACCTAGAACCAGAAATATCACTTGACCCAGCAATCTCATTACTGTGTATAAACCCAAAGGAATATAAATCATTCCGTTATAAAGATACATGTACACACATATTCACTGCAGCACTAGTCACAATAGCAAAGACATGAAATCAACCCAAAGGTCCATCAATGATAGACTGGATAAAGAAAATGTGGTACATATACACCATGAAATACTATGCAGCCATAAAAGGGAATGAGATCATGTCCTTTGCAGGGACATAGATGGAGCTGGAAGCCATTATCCTCAGCAAACTAACCCGGGAACAGAAAACCAAACACTGCATGTTCTCACTTACAAGTGGAAGCAGAACAATGAGAACATATGAATACTGAGAGGGGAACAACACACATTGGGGCCAGTTGGGAGGCAGGTGGAGGGAGAGTATCAGGATAAATGGGTAATACATATATGCATTGGAATATTATTCAGTGTTACATAATAATGAAATCATGTCATTTGTGACAACATGGGTGGACTTCGAGGGCATTATGTTATATGAAATAGGCCAGCCACAGAATGACAATTACTATATGGTTTCACTTGCATTGGAAATCTAAAATAGACAAACTCACAAAAGCAGAGAGGAGAACGGTGGTTGCCAGGGGCCCTGGTGCAGGGGAAATGGGTAGATGTGGTTAGAGCACAAAGTTTCAGATATACCATAGAAGTAAGTTCTGGAGGTCTCATTTACAGCATAGTGCTTAGAGCTAAGAATACTGTATTGCACACTTAAAATTTGCTAAAAGGGTGGATTTTGTGTTCTTACTAAAATTTCTTACCAGTAATAATAATAATAATGGGGGGCGACTTTAGGAGGTGAAGGATATGTTTCTAATCTTAAGGGTAGTGGTGTTAATGATGTATACTTATCCCCAGACTCACTGAGATGCATACCTTAAACATGTACAGCTTTTTAAATGTAATCATAGCTCAATAAATTGGGTTAAAAAAATAAAAAGAGGGGGTTGGTTAAAAAATTTAAAAGGAGGGTTAGATGTTGCCTTGTTTTTCTCTCTTTGCTATTTTCTTTCCTGTTGCCTGGAATTAAAAAATGATAGGTGGGCATTTAGCTGCCAAACTGGAGCCCCTTCTAAAGTACAGCAGAGCAGACAGCTGGATGGGGCCTGCGTCCCTAATGAATTTGGCAAGCATCTGTACCAGCCGTGATAGGTGTAACTATAGATTTAAGTGAGAAAGAAATAAACTTCTGCCTTGTTTAAGCCACTTTGTTCAGACATTAATTTCATATGCATATAGAGAATATATGCTCCTTATGAGTAGGAAAAATGTTTATGCCATATGGTCATAATGGCTGTTCAGCAATGTAGGATGATGCTGATTATGATGACAATGATGACAAACAGCATGAAATAATAAGTAATGAAAAAAAGTGGTTTAATAGTTGTATATGTTTACTTTATTTAAAGATTCTGCTGCTAATATCATTCAATGTATTTGTATGCCGGTGGGAGTTTTATCAGATGTAGACTAAGAAAGTTTACATTATTTAATGAAAAATACTAGATCAATTTTAAAAAACAGTAAAAATATCATGAGATGGAACTAAGCATCTGTATTACAAAGCAACTGTCCCAGTTGATTTTATGCATAGTAACGATTGAGAATCCCCTGATCTAGATCCAACAGATCTCAACCTTTATAGGTGCTATCAAGGAAGCACCTAAGGAAGACAATTTTCCTGACTATATCCATACCTCCAGTTAGTAATAGATCTAGAGATCTAGAACCCAAATCCAGACCTCTTGCTTCCATGTGCAGTGGTCTTTCGCTGTTCTGTTTTGTTCCACTTGGTGAAGAGGATTTGAGAATAAATGGCCGCATGATTCAACTCCCTCCTCTGCTCTGAGGAATATAACCTTGTCCTAGCAAGCAAGAAGCTCATACAGTAGTGGAAGAGGCAAATATACATTCACTAATCTAACATACAAGGCAGTAAGCACTGTAACATCAACAAAGCACTTCGGGGTTTCAGACCAGGAGCAAGTGGGGTGATTAATTCTTAGCAAGGCTAGTAAAGTCTGGGAAGTGTTCACTAACAAAATGTCTGGTCATTAACGAAAGCAACTGGTTTCTCAACACAGTCTAATTTATTGTAACAATATAAATGGTTGTTTGTTCATAAACTTTCATCTTTTGCCAAAATGTTTGTAGCTTATGTTCCCATTTAACAAGGTTTTCTGGCCAAAACTGTGCATCCACATCAGTGCTCCCATGAAAGCAATTGTGCATGCATAGAACACCTCTATCTATGAATATCCCCAATGAGGTACAGAAAGGCTCTTCTTGTCCAAACAGAGACATTCCACTGGTGCTAGAGAGCCATGGACGGAAGTTTTCTCTGCCTCCTAGAAATGAAGCCAAACTTTCTTCTTTCTTCAGCCATGAGGATTCCTGTCCTCCTCTTCACCATTTTCTTCTTTATGAGCCAAGTCCTACCAGGTAATAAAATAAACTTGGTAAGAATGGAGCGCCTGACACCTTACAGGGATTCAGAGCAATCACCATCATCTATGACCAGATAGGGGATCTCATAGGAAATCTGGAAGACACATCAGTCTCTGGCTCCCTGGTTAGGCCCAGTTCTGTCCAACCCACCTATAGAGGCCACACACAGCCAGTGCCCACCAGGTCCTGTCAGCCAGGAGGACCCGTGCTCATCTCCTGAAGTATCCGTGGGAGCCTGCATCCCACAGGGACCCACATCTCGGGGCCAACCTCTATGGGGGCCTCTTGGTTATGGTGGCGGGGGAGGGTAGTTGACCTCCAGCCCTCCCATCCTGGACACTGTATTTTGTGGGGATCATTCAGTCCTGGAAATTTCCTGGGGACCCCAGAAGGTAGAGAACAGGGTGGTCATGGCAGCCTCAGCTCCAGGCTCTGGGCCAGAAGTTGATAACGACCAATTGAGAGCAACCACTGAATTCGATCCTCTTACAGATACACGAGAAGTTGGCGAAAAACTGAATGTCGACCATTCTATGGTCATCCAGCATTTGAAACCAATTGGAAAGCTGAAAAATCTTGATAAGTGGGTGCCTCATGAGCTGACCAAATATTTTAAAAATCATCCTTTTGAAGTGTCATCTTCTCTTATTCTATGAAACAACAATGAACCATTTCTCGATCAGATTGTGACATGTATAAAATCGAGAAAAGTGGATTTTATACAACAGCCAGCTCACAGGTTGGACTGAGAAGAAGCTCCAAACCACTTCCCAAAGTCAAACTTGTACCAAAAAAGGGTCATGGTCACGGTTTGGTGGTCAGCTGCCGGTCTTCTGATCCACTACACTTTTTGAATCCTGGTGAAATCATTACATCTGAGAAGTATGCCAAGTTGATCGATGAGATGCATGGAAAACTGCAGCACCTGGAGCTGGCACTGGTCAACATGAAGGGCCCAGTTCTCCACAACGCGTGACCACATGTCATACAACCAGGACTTCAAAAGTTGAATAAACTGGGCTATGAAGTTTTGTCTCATCTGCCATATTCACCTGAACTCTCACTAACCAACTACCACTTCTTTAAGCATCTTGACAACTTTTTGCAGGGAAAACACTTACACAACCAGCAGGGTGCAGAAAATGCTTTCCAAGAGTTCATCGAACCCTGAAAGCATGGAATAAACAAGTTTATTTCTCATTGGCAAAAATGTATTCAATGTAATGGTTTCTTCTTTTCTTTTTTAAGACCTAGTCTCACTCTGCCGCCCAGGCCAGAGTGCAAAGGTGCAATCTTGGCTCACTGCAACCTCTGCCTCCTGGGTTCAAGAGATTCTCCTACCTCAGCCTCTTGAGTAGCTGGGATTACAGGCACTTGCCACCACACAGGCTACTTTTTGTAATTTTAGTAGAGACGGGATTTCACCACGTTGGTCAGGCTGGTCTCAAACTCCTGACCTCCTGATTCACCCGACTCAGTCTCCCAAAGTGCTGGGATTACAGGCGTAAGCCACTGTGCCCAGTCCATTGTAATGGGTTCTATTTTGATTAATAAAGATGTGCTGCAGCCTAGTTATAAAAATTTAAAATTCACGGTCCAAAACCACAATTACTTTGGCACCAACCTAATAATAGAAGAATTAAAAGAGGCCTTTATATTAAAGAGCCCATGGATCATAAAATAATAAAGAATATTACAATCTCCATAACCCACAAACTTGGCAAGTTAGACCAACTGGATGAATTAAAAGACACAATCTGTTAATACTAAAACATAGGAGAAATAGGTAATCTAAAAATATTGATATCTACTTTAAAAATGGAATCAATACCTAATAACCTTACAGAAAACCTATATATTCCAAAAACCTGACATTCTGTCATGTTATTCTAACTGGTGGTATTTGGGGATTTCCATTTTGATAAGAACATAGGTGAGTCGCACACAATTACTTTTAGTGCTCATTGGTCAGGAAACCTATGTCCACTATAGGATACTGCAGAGTGATGCGTTTTGGAGAATTTAGGCAAGATAATATTATTTACAGAGTTAAAGGAAGACAACCTGTTTTATGTACAGTAATTCCTCATAATATCACAGGGGATACCATATTTAAACTTTGGGGTATCCCCAGGTATAATGCTTATTTGAGCCACATGTGAATTTCAGATACGGAGGCTTCCCGACTTTGGTGGCTTTCAACAGATGTAGAAGTTAATTCACAACCTACTTTGTGGAGGCATAAAATTCAATGAGCACTCATTTAGCATTTTATTTTAAATATTATTTTTGTAAACTTTGCATTTCCAATTAGGTGAAATTTTAAACCTGCTTCAGTTCTTATCCACTTTTTTTTTTTTTTCCCTGAGACAGAGTCTTGCCCTCTCACCCAGACTGGAGTGCAGTGCCATGGTCTTGACTCACTTCAACCTCCACCTCCCAGGTTCAAGCAATTCTCCTGCCTCAGCCTCCCAAGTAGCTAGGATTACAGGTGCCCACCACCACGCCCGGTTAATTTTTGTATTTTTAGTAGAGATGTGGCTTCCCCATGTTGGTCAGGCTGGTCTTGAACCCCTGATCTTGTGATCTGCCCCCTCGGCCTCCCAAAGTGCTCGGATTACAGGCCTGAGCCACCGTGCCTGCCCTCTCCACTCTTTTTAGGCAGAGGGGAGTAAGGTTTGCTTTAAGTTAGGAGGGACTCCCGTGTACCCAATCCATTTGTGTAAATTTCTTCCTTCAGAGTTCTTCAAATCAGCATCACCATTGTTGAAGGCCTCCCACATGGTAATAATTGTGCTACAGGGTTTTTCGAACATGAAGTTTATGTTTGGCTGAATTAACCTCCTTGCTGTGGTACAAGGGGGGCCATAGGTGTTTTCACCAATTATGAAGCGGGTTCACTGTGTAATGGCTACCAACTTTTCTGAGTACAATGAGACCAAACACATTCATACATAAATTCCATAAAGTGAATTTATTACTTACAAATAGCAAACAAAAGACAACAGAAGCCTAGGATTCAATATGAACCGCTACCACAAGATCAGGAAGGCTACCCAGAGCAGATGGATGGAGTTTTGACTGTAAATGCTTCACTTGCACTACAACTGAGGGACCCCAGAAAGCAGCCCACCTTGGGTTTTCTCCCACGATGTGGTTTGCTGGACACAAACGTTAAAGGCCACTCTGTTTCGAGCAGGGACTCTAACAGAGCCTGGGCTGTTCTGACCAATGTCACCTGATTATCAGGATATTGCCTTCCCAGCATATCATACAGTTATCTTGAGAACTACCAGTAGGAAAGGGAGGAAAATGGCCCTGCACCCTTCAAACTGAAGGATCAGGATATTTGTTGTGACAGAGGCACAGACAGTAGTGACAGAGTGTTCTTGTGAGCCATCTACTAGCTCTCTTGAACCATGAGGCACCATGGATGTACACCTCATCAGGAGGGTGTAGGGGACAGCGGCAAGGGGAGCAGCAGCACAAGAAACAAACAAGGCCACTACATCTGCCTACATAATTACTATTGTCTTGGAGTGTACAGTAATTGATAATGTTCACATGGCTGCCCTCAGCATACAGAGATGGTGACCAGAGTAGATGCAGGGACTACAGAAATACAGCCTGATTCTTGCTAATTAGGACTGAAGTGTCGGCTTATGTGCTGTGCTTCTGTGCATTAATAATCCAGGGCCTCAAAACTGCCTGTTAAGCACAGGTCAAATGTCATGCTGGGGTGCAATTAAACATTCATGTCTAGGAGATGAGAGCATTTTAGTGTGGGAGAAGATGACAACACCTGAAGACCACAAAACACTGTGCAGAACAAAGGGAAGGCCCATCGTCAGCTCATGGTTCTGACTCAGGTGACTGCTGATGTGTTACGGAACCATCAGCCGACAGCAGGTAGGTCAAGTTGAGCAGGTGTCCTGCATGAGGGCTGGTCCATTCCATTCATGTTGCGTTGCCAATTGTTTCAATAGCGTCTCATGCACCCCACTGGTGAGGAAGGAATGAGCACCCTACGTTTACTGGCACCGTTAAACACGTATCTATTACTAAACAGATAAGCCAGACATCAGTTATTAATTACATACAGAAAGATGGCATAAGCTCCCACAGGCCCAAACAGGGATTAACTTGGGAGCAGGGAGTGGTATCACATTAAAAAAGTGAGGATGTTCCTTTTTTTTTTTTTCCTTTTTTTTGAGACAGAATCTTGCTCTATCACCCTTGCTGGAGTGCAGTGGTGTGATCTCGGCTCACTGCAAGCTCCATCTCCCATGTTCATGCCATTCTCCTGCCTCAGCCTCCCTAGAAGCTGGGACTACAGGTGCCCACCACCATGCGTGGCTGATTTTTGTAGTTTTAGTAGAGACGGGGTTTCACCGTGTTAGCCAGGATGGTCTCAATCTCCTGACCTCGTGATCCGCCCGCCTCGACCTCCCTAAGTGCTGGGATTACAGGCGTGAGTCACTGTGCCCGGTCGAGGATGTTCCTTTGTTCCTACAGGAGTACGTGATTGGTTTGTCTGTTGGCTGGTAGGGAACTGAATCATGTGACACTTACTGGTAAGACTGTAATACTCTAAAATACAATATATAAACTATCATACCTTAATGGTGTAATACGATCTACTACAATACCAAAGACATCGATGAAAAGCCCAACGCTATCATATGTGACTGAGAGACTGAATGCTTCCTCCCTCAGATTGGTTACAACGTATCGTCCTATGACAGTCCTCTCTCCTTCATTCAAAGTGAACGATCCAAATAACAGACAGAAATAATAAAGAATAAAGGGCAACAGATGCAAAGAACTCACGAGATGATACTCCATGATAAACTTTATGTACTTAGGAATTAATACCAACTCAGTATTAGCAAAAAATAAACATCTTTACATCAAGAGTAATTTTACCTTTAATAAAGAAAGGTGGAATGTGTATAATGAACAAGGTATAATCGAAGTTTACCAAATGAGGCTAGTAAGACTATCTCAACAATTCATAATCATTATTCACTGGTCTATTAATCACAGGGCAATACATACAAATGAAACTTACCTGGCCGGGCACGGTGGCTCATGTCTGTAATCCCAGCACATTAGGAGGCCGAGGCAGGCAAACCATGAGGTCAGAAGTTCAAGACCAGCCTAGCTAACATGGCGAAACCCTGTCTCTACTAAAAAGACAGAGAATTAGCTGGATGTAGTGGCGGGCGCTTGTAGTCTCAAGTACTCAGGAGGCTGAGGCAGGAGAATCGCTTAAACCTAGGAGGTGGAGGTTGCTGTGAGCCGAGATTGCACCACTGCCCTCCAGCCTGGGCAACAGAGTGAGACTCCATCTCAAAAAAAGATAATAATGAAATAAAAAAATTGAACTTACCTACATATTAGAAAAACATCAAACTTCAACCATGAATCCAGCAAATTATCAAATGAATAGACAAAAATTCTACCAACAAACTTAATATCATTATCTATGAAACTCAAGTACTACTGCTTAAAGAGCATCTACAGAACTCTCACCTCAAGATTTCCCTGCAAAACAACGTGAAATGCATACTCAAGAATCTTTAAGAATGAGTCACTGATAAAAACAATATATTTGTAACTTGTGTAACATTTCATACACTTTTTTCAAACACTGCACGATAATTAATTTGCATCAGGCTTTCCAAATTAGAAAAGCTTCACTTATAGAGCTTCTTTCCCATGGGAGTTTTCACATGACTTTTCAAGTAAATGTGAAAACTGAAAATATTCTTGCAGTTTCTAAACTATTAGAGTTTTAATCCTGTGTACGTTCTTGTATTTACAAGGTCCAGCCAGCTACAGTGTGCATTTTCATATGTCCTTGAGTGGGGATGAGAGAAATGAAACATTCCCACATTCTGGACATTCATAGGGTTTTTCTCAGGAATGAGCTGATGTCTTCAAATGGAACTAACACAACTGAAGGCCTTACCACAAATTTAAATTCAAAAGGCTTTTCTCCACTCTGAGTCCTCCCAAATCTTCCAAAACAGGAAAATCTGAAGGCTTGACCACATTTCCTACATTCTTAAGGTTTCTCTGCAGTGTGAGCCTTTTCATGTTTATGAGAGAATGGGAAAGAGTAAATGTCTTACCACATTTCTTACATTCAAGGGGCTTTATTTATTTATTTGTTTGTTTATTGATTTATTTATTTAGAGATGGAGTCTCACTCTGTCACCAGGCTGGAGTGCAGTGGCACAGTCTCGGCTCACTGAAACCTCCGCCTCCTGGGTTCAAGTGATTCTCCTGCCTCAGCCTCCTGAGTAGCTGGGATTACAACCATATGCTACCACACCCAGCTACTTTTTGTATTTTTAGTAGAGACAAGGTTTCACCATGTTGGCCAGGATGGTCTCGATCTCCTGACCTGGTGATCCGCATGCACAGGGCTTTCCCCCAACCCTCTGTTGCTTTTTATGTCCTTGTAAAGGAACTAAGACCACTGAAATGTGCCACCATGCCCAGCTAATTATTTTTATTTATTTATTTATTTATTTGTTTGTTTTGAGACAGAGTCTCGCTGTGTCGCCCAGGCTGGAGTGCACTGGTGCGATCTCGGCTCACTGCAAGCTCCGCCTCCTGGGTTTACGTCATTCTCCTGCCTCAGCCTCTCGAGTAGCTGGCGTGAGCCACCGCGCCTGGCATTATTTTATTTTTTGTAGAGACAGGGTTTCACCATGATGCCCAGGTTGTTTCACATTGTTTTAATCCAAGCTGGTTATAAACTCCTGGGCTCAAGCAATACACACTCCTTGGCCTCCCAAAGTGCTGGGATTATAGGCTGAGTCACTACACCCAGCCTCTATATCATGACTTCTTTCATGGCGAGTAAGGTGACTGGAACGAATGTAGGCTTTACCGCATCTCTGACATTCATAGAGTTTTTCTTCAGTATGAATTCTTTCATGGAGGTGAAGGGAACTGAGGCGACTGAAGGCTTGGTCACATGGTTTACATTCATAGGCTTTCTCTCCAGTATGAGTACTTCCATGGTTACAAAGGGAACTCAAAAGACTAAAGGCTTTGCCATGTTGTTTACATTCATAAGGTCTCTCTCCAGTATGAATGCTTCCATGGTCACGAAGGGAAGTGGAACAGCTGAAGGCTTTATCACATTTGGTACATGTATAGGGTCTTTCTCCAGTGTGAGTCCTTTCATGCGTCTTAAAGGAACAAGAAAATCTGAATGTTTTTCTACATTCCTTACATTCGTGGGGTTTCTCTCTAGTGTGAGTTCGTTCATCTATTAGACAACAACCGGAAACAGTGAACGCTTTACCACATTGTTTACGTTTATAGGATTTTTCTCCTGTGTGAGTTCTCTGATGTCTTTCAATTGAATTGAGAACATAAAAAGCTTTCCCACATATAGCAAATGTATAACTGGATTTCCACTGTGCATTATCAGGTGTCTTCTAACACCTGGAACAGAAACGAAGAGTTTCCCACACTGTTCACATTTATATTGCTTCTCTCCATATAGTTTGTATCCTGAGTGAGCTAGGATGTGCCTATTAAGGAGGGAATGACGCACAAAGACTTTTCCACAAATACTTCATTCACATTGTTTTAATCCAGGAGAAATGCTCTCATTCAGATCAAGCTTTGGAATTTGGCTGACAACTGTCCATACTGACTACCTTCTTTGCTTTCACACAGTCTCTGTATCATATGATTTCTGTAAAAAAAAAATGACAAGCACATTATTATTGCTTGGTTTAATAACTTTCTACTTATTAATAGGTCTTTGACTTACACTGCTACCAATACCAAGGAAAATGCTTTTTTTTGTTGTTGCCATGACTGAATTATTTGAAAGTAAATGGGTTACTACTGAAAACACAGCTACCACCTGCATGGCTATGACCAAATTAGGAACATTCATGTACACAATTTTGTAGTACTATTTTCAAGTAAACTGTTTTCCAAACACTGACTGCTACGCTGAAGTACATTACATTTTGGGTGAAATTTTTCTAAAAAGAAATAAATTTCAAGTGACTCTTATTTGTTTTGATCGCTTGTTTTTAAGTTCATGACAAGCTAAGATTCCTTCAGAGGACTTTATTTCCTCTTCTCAGTGCAAATTATCTTATCTCTTTCCCAGATTTTTCAAAGTGATCTTCAAATTTCTGGCCTTTCCATTTGCTTCCTAAAATACAGACCCACAAAATTATCACAAATTATTACAAACTATAGAAACATTACTAGATTTCATGTTCATTGTACATAGTGCCCATGCCTGATTTCTTCACCAAATCATTCCCTTGCCACATTCCAAATCACAAATAGCACTGATGATAGGGAAATAATTCTGTAATTAAGTGAAATGTGTTGTCATTCTCACCTACAGAAACCAGGTTCCTGCAAGTGTCCTGCATCACTTCTCTGCAGAGAATCTTCTGAGAAGAATCTAGCAAAGCCCATTCCTCCTGGGTAAAGTTCACAGCCACATCCTCAAAAGCCACGGAGTCCTAGAACATCCCACACATGTGGATAGAAGGATGGGTGGGACTGACAGCACTGGGAATCTATAGTCAATCCATAAGCTGTTTACATGATTCTAAAATTTCCAAGCATTTATTCTGTGACTTGATTGTCACAACTCTTACTCTGTTCACACATACTCCCTCCCACACAGCAGTACTAATGCTAGAATTGAACTATTCAAAAAGGCAACAGCAAAGTAGAAACACCCATCTTATTAGAGAATCCAGGAAGTAAGATGTGCTGCTAGGAGTTACCTTTTAACTTCACTTTGTACATTTCTAGTATCTGTCATAATAAAGTCCTACCTGATGTGCATAACGGAGTTAATATTATCAGTCCTGAGACTACTTATTCTTAAAAACGCCTGCTCACAAAGTTTCATCTTTGTTTGTATTAGTAACTTACATTTTGAAAGGGATTCCACCAACCCAAGTAATAAGAATGACTCACTGCATCTAAATGGCTTATGCAATATATTTGCTAAAACTTTTTCTGCTGAAGGTCCATTATATTGTGTCACTGCAGTGGTGCTTAGGGAACCAGACACCAAAACACAGTCTGAACACTAAGTGTTCAATGAGTTTCCCTGGTAGACAATATTTTACACGTGCTGTCACTTGTTAACTGAGGAATTGAGCCCATTCCATGTGATTACACCAAGACAGAGTAGGCTCACTAAATTTAACTGAGTAGTAAATTAAACCAATAATTGATATTTGGTAATACTAATGCCACAATTTTAAAAATTTCCATTGCACAATATCAAGGTAGAAAAGAATAAGAGGAAATGTGACTCATGTTTTTTAAAATGACATTTATATCACCACTTCCAGATGTTATTCCTATGAAATCACATAAATTCCCAACTCAGGTTGTTTTTAGGCAAGAAAAACTACTTTTTCTTACGTAGTAAAAATGACAAATGTCTAATGATTTTTAGTCATCTAAAAAAAGAGTGATGGCTTGTCTAACATACTTCTAAGATTTTCAAACGAAAATATTCAGGACAGCACAGTATTAGCAGAGAGATGAGCAAGCAGATCAAAGGGAAAAAAAGTGTTAATGACCCAGCATTCATATGGAAAGTTGATGAATGATAGAGTAGGCACTATAGAAGAGAAAAAGAAATCACATGCGTTTTAAAATATGAGACAAACCAGGCTGGCATCTACTTGGGAAAATGCATTGCATTCTTCTCTATTCCATGAACCATAATCAACTTATTATATATTCAAATATGAAAAATAAAACCAGAACACTTTCAGAAGTCACAGGAAGATTTTTTTTTTTTTACGAAGGATTAGGAAGAATTTCTTTTATGTAAGAAAACAGTAATAAAGGAACAGACAAACTCAAACATATTAAAATTTAGGGAATAAAAAGAAAATAGAGTGGGCAGGGCATGGTGGCTCACGCCTGTAATCCCAGCAGCTTGGGAGGCTGAGGAGGGCGATCACCTGCGGTCCGGAGGTTGAGACCAGCCTGACCAACATATGAAAACCCTGTCATTTTGTTGTTTGTTCGTTTGTTTGTTTTTTGAGACGGAGTCTCACATTGTCGCTTGGGCTGGGGTGCAGTGGCAACATCTTGGCTCACTGCAACCTCCACCTCCCGAGTTCAAGCAATTCTCTTGCCTCAGCCTCCCGAGTAGCTGGGATTACAGGTGCCTGCCACCAGGTTCAGCTAATTTTTTTGTATTTTTAATAGAGACAGGGTTTCATCATGTTGGTCAGGCTGCTGTGGAACTCCTGACCTCATGATCGGCCCACCTTGGCCTCCCAAAGTGCTGGGATTACAGACCTGAGCCACTGTGCCAGGCCTAATACCCCGTGTTTACTAAAAATACAAAAATTAGCTGGGTGTGGTGGTGGCTGCCTATAATCCCAGTTAATCGGGAGGCTGACACAGGAGAATCACTTGAACCTGGGAGGCGGAGGTTGCAGTAAGCAGAGATGGCGCCGTTGCACTCCAGTTGAGCTACAGAGCAAGACAGTGTCTCCAAAAAAAAAAACAACAACAACAACAAAACAAAACCCTCAGATATCCAGAGAAGAGGATACAGATGTGTCCACTGTCATTAATTCTTCACCATGCTAAAGAGGGAAACTGACATTTTGGTGAATCTTTGTAAATCATCAATTTATCTATCACACTTTTATTTCACCGGTAGCATTGACAAAGCTAAGTCTTACAATTCCATTTGAAATCACCCTTGAGGCCGGGCGCGGTGGCTCAAGCCTGTAATCCCAGCACTTTGGGAGGCCGAGACGGGCGGATCACGAGGTCAGGAGATCGAGACCATCCTGGCTAACACAGTGAAACCCCGTCTCTACAAAAATACAAAAACTTAGCCCGGCGAGGTGGCAGGCGCCTGTAGTCCCAGCTACTCGGGAGGCTGAGGCAGGAGAATGGCGTGAACCCGGGAGGCGGAGCTTGCAGTGAGCTGAGATCCGGCCACTGCACTCCAGCCTGGGCGACAGAGCGAGACTCCGTCTCAAAAAAAAAAAAAAAAAAAAAAAGAAATCACCCTTGAAAAGAACAGACCTTTAAAACTTACTACACTCACTCCGGGGAAGAAATAAATACGAATTTTTAGAAAATAAAATACATCATTTTACTTTGCCTCTTTGGAAATAGTATGTTTATCTTTCAAGCTGTACAAGTAAAATGTATCTTACAGTCAATGAAAAACTGAAACTCAAATCAGCGGACAAGCCTTTTCAAGGTAACAAATTCAGGGAGAGGCAGTGCTGACTCCAACACAGACCTTTGTAAGTGTCACGGCAGGCCATTCTATCCCTCGGGATACCCATCCTGTTCAGTAAAGTACTCAGTGACCACCTAGGAGGCACTGGCACTGCTCTTTGTCCTCCTGTGTGCCTTCAGTGCATTTTCATGTTCAAGTTGTTGCACATCCTCTCTGTTGTGGGTTTTCCTTGTCCTTTGGGACAGTTTTTCTCTCTTCACAAGTCTGAGACAATCTAGAGAGCAGAAATCATTTCTGCCTTTTCCTCTCAATATCAGCATCCCATTGGCAGACCATCAATGTGTCTCCGAGGAATAAAAACTCTGGCTGGAGGAACAGTTTTAATGACCTAGCTTTAATGACATTACGTTGTATTGTCCATTAATTTTAAGGTCCTAAAATTTTAATAACCCTAAGGGGTCACCATTTTAGATGAAATTATACCAGGAGATTCCTCTAAGGCCAAGAGCATCCAGCTACTCCCCTGAGAGACTCTACCCCCTACCTCAGGCTGTCCTTGGCGATGAGATGACCCCGGGGCTGATAGTCACTAGACCCTCCAATAGACATGGCCACTGTGGGTATCCTGGGTCATCCCCAGACAGTTCTAAAATACCAGGACTAGGAAAAGACAGGAGGGTGGCTGAGAACACAGCACCCTGTAAAGTTTTCACAGGGGGACCTCAACCTAAAGACACTTTGGTAATATGTACACTTAGGAAAGATGAAAAGAAGAGAGGCACAAAGATTTTTTTTTTTACAGTAGAGTGTCAGATGATTTATTCTCCGCTTTCCTCTCCTGTAAAGTGCTTGGAAACAGAAAAATATTTTGGCCAAGGTGGTTCGTGCCTGTATTCCCAGCACTTTGTGAGGCCGAGGTGGGAGATAAATTAAAGTCAGGAGTTCGAAACCCACCTAGCCAACATGGCAAAACCCTGTCTCTACTAAAAATACAAAAATTAGTTGGACGTGGTGGTGGAAGCCTATAAGCCCAGCTACTTGGGAAGCTGAGGCAGGAGAATCGCTTGAACCCGGGAGTTAGAGGTTGCAGTGATCTGAGACTGCGTCATTGCACTCCAGCCTGGCTACAGGGCGAGACTCCGTCTCAAAAAAGAAAAAAAAAAATATATATATATATATATATAAAAATATACATTTAAAAGTATTACATGTAGATAGTATTTGAAGTTATGGGACTGACTGTAGGTAGAAACAAGAGAAGGCAAGGAAAGTTTTTATATTTATATTTATATATAATTATATAAAATTAATATACATAATTATAATATATAAATATATCATATAGGCTGGGCACAGTGGCTTACACCTGTAATCCCAGCAATTTGGGAGGCCGAGGTGGGCAGATCACTTGAGGTCAGGAGTTCGAGACTAGCCTGACCAACATGGAGAAACCCCATCTCTACTAAAGATACAAAAATTAGCCAGGCATGGTGGTGTGTGCCTGTAATCCCAGCTACTCAGGAGACTGAGGCAGGAAAATCACTTGAACCCGGAAGGTGGAGGTTGTGGTGAGCCCAGATTGCGTCATTGCACTCCAGCCTGGGTGACAAGGGTTAAACTCCGTCTCAAAATAAATGAATAAATAAAACAAGAAATATATATTTACATCTAAATATATAATTGTAATACATAAATGTATATATAAATATACATTTATTATAAATTTATTGATATATGAAATATGTTTATTTCTGAGATAGTGTCTGGCTCTGTCACCCAGGCTGGAGTGCAGTGGCACTATCATAGCTCATTGGAGCCTTGAACAGATGGCTGAAGCGATCCTCCCACCTCAGCCTCCTGAGTGGCTAGGATTGCATGCACACACCACCATGCGTAGCTAATTTTAAAATTTTTTGTGGAGACAGGGTCTTCCTTTTTTGCCTAAGCTGGTCTTGAACTCCTGAGCTCAAGTGATCTTCCTGCCTCAGGCTTCCAATGTGTTAGATGTGGGCCACTGCATCTGGTCTAATGCATTTTTTAATTTGCGAGTTTATATTATTTGATATTTTGAAGTATTGAATGTGTTGAACAACCAACTTGCAGAATTCTCGAACAATGGATGGTCAGCTCTCATGTCCTGGTTCAAATCGCCCCAGCACACCATGGCTAGAAACCTTTCAGCCAACTTCCACTTATGTGTCCTGGGGCAGGACAATGTCACTTGGCCAATCCCCACTAAGAGGGACTCCAGAAAGGCAAGAAACTATTCTGTTCTCTATAATGGAACCTGACCAGGGAGAAGGCAGCTGGGAGGGCCAGCTGGGTCCTCCAACCAGCAGCGTCCACCATCGACCCACTGCCCTAGAACTACACCGTGCTGGGCATTTGGGGCGCTGTTATGAGCAAGAGTTTCCATTTTTCTTCTCATGGGACCTTCATGCTAGTGGCAAGAGACAATTTTTTTTTTTTTTGAGAGAGAGTTTTGTTCTTGTCACTCAGGCTGGAGTGCAATGGTGTCATCTCGGCTCGCTGCAACCTCTGCCTTCTGGATTCAAGCAATTCTCCTGCTTCAGCCTTCAGAGTAGCTGGGATTACAGGATTGCACCACCACGTCTAGCTAATTTTTGTATTTTTAGTAGAGATGGGGTTTCACCATGTTGGCCAGGCTGGTCTGGAACTCCTGAGCCACTGCACCCAGTCAAGAGGGAGATTTTCAATCAATAACTATAATTGTGATGAATGCCAGAAAGAAGAATGTGTGTGATGGGGAAGGGACCTAAGTTATTGTCTCATATTTTAACACTTTCACAGGCAATAACTAAAAACTTAGAAGCTTAAAACAACACACACTTTTAAGCCAATTTTGGCAAACTAGGAGTTGAGCATATTTTAGTGGGTCCTGTGCTTGGGATCTCACGCTAAGCAGCTGGGCTGCATCCTCATCTGAGGCTCCACCAGGGCAGAATCCATTTCCTGGGACCCAGTTGACAAGGGCCCAGCTTTTTGCTTCCTTGCCTACCGGGCCCCTCTAAAGGTCTTTTCTCAGCACATTATCTCCCTTCGGCAGCGCCTGCAGGCGGAACATTTCTCTCAAGTGTGAGAAGATGACGCACTGTGACAGTGACATCCGATTGCTTTTGCCAGGCTCTATGGGTTAGAAGCCAGTCACCGGTTTTGCTCGTACCCAAGGTCAGGAAGACTATACAAGGGCATAGGTTATTGGGGGGTCAGCCACTTTAGGGTGTGGCTGCCACCACAGAACTTGGTGAGAATTTAAGGGTTGGTAGGAGCTGGCCAGGTACAGGGGTGAGGGTGTGTCAGGCAGGAGTGAGGGCATGGAGGGGGATGCAGAGGCCTGCACCCTGGAATGTCCTTTCACTCCCTGAGGTTTTGTTCTCCTGATCTCTGAGTACATCCCAGAACACGGTGGGGCCCTAGCAGGGGAGAGGTAGGGAAGCATGTGTTGTTCATCTGGGGAGCTTGTTAGGCAAATCAGATTAGGGGCCAGGCTTTCAGTGGTGGGTGCGAGCGTGGGAGTGATGAGTGTTCAGGTGTGTGTGGGAAGAGCGATGGGGATAGGGTCAGCCCCAGCCACCATGAAGACCTTAACTGTGCATCCACCCATCCCAGCAGCATCCCTGAGTGAGTGCCTTCAGGGTGCAGGTCCTGTTTTACACAGGTCCCAGTAGCTGGGACCACAAGTATGCGCCACCACGATCGACTAAGTTTTTGTATTTTTAGCAGAGAAGGGGTTTCATCTTGTTGGCCAGGCTGGTTTCGAACTCCTGGCGTCAAGTGATCCACCTGCCTCGGCCCCACAAAGTACTGGGATTACAGGCGCGAGCCACCGCGCCCGGCCCTTCTTCAGTCCTAACGCCCACCATACGTGCTTCCAAATGTTTGCTGAATGACAATGGAACGAGTGAATGGGACTACGTGACTTTGGGCAGCAGGCAATCCTATTCCCTGGACCTCAGTTTCACTTTTTGTAAAGCAAGCCTGTCTCTCGCTCTCTGCCCTAAAAGCCTGAGTTCTGGGCTTGAGATGAACGCGTCCTGTAGAGCAGACTGCAGGTGGACGTTGAGCTGGGTCTTCTAGGAGGCCAGGATCCGGCCAGCTCTTGGGTCCGGTCCTCCCGCGGAACCCTGTACGCCCAATCGCAGCGCCGCCCCGCCCAGCCTCCATTTGTTCCCCTAGGCCCCGCCCTCTCCGCGCGGCTCGCTCCGCATTGGCCGGGGGACGGGCCCTGGGCGCCAGGCTCCGCTGGAGGCGGTGCGGCGGGCGGCAGGCGGGGCCCTGTTCCCCAGCGTAGTGTGTGTTCCGGCCGCAGCCTCGCGCCAGCTGCAGCTCCTTGATCCGAGCCGGATCCTGAGCGTGGAACACGGGCTGAACCCGCGGCAGCGGCCCCGCCCCGGCTCTCCATTGTTGAGGCTGCCACGGCTCTGTCGGCTGCTCAGCTGCGCTCCAGTCGGCGCAGGCGCCGCGGCTAGGAGCGAGCACTCGGAGGCGGCGGTCTGAGGTGAAAACGGGTAACGAGGTCTCTGGACCGGGCGGCGGTCTCTGCCCCGGGCGTGGCGGCTCAGAACTGGGCTCCGCAGGGTCCGAGGTCGGGATCCGGGGTCCTTGCGCCTGGGCTTTGTCTCGGCCTCGGGTGGCATCGGGGGCTTTGCCCCTGCTACGATACCACGTGGGCCTGCGCGGGGGTCCCGGTCGCCCTGCCGGTAGGGGCCGGTCCCCACTGCTCCCCGGCTCCCCGCGTCTGCCGCGGAGGGGGCTGCATGGATCCGGGTGCTGGCTTCTGAGCCGAGATGACGTCACTGCACTCCAGCGTGGGCGACCGAGTGAAACTCTGTCTCGGAAAAAAAAAAACCTGGTCAAGTGTTTTACCCAGCCTAGGTACGTGTGGTAGAGCCGAATGAAAGCTTAGAAAAAGATGACTTGAGAACTAGCCCAGCAGAGGAATCAGGCGGGATGTGTTGTTACTAAGTGAAATTTGCACCTGTTTTCTCCCAGGCCTCGTTGAGTTGTGTACAACAGAGAGCTCAGGTGTTGGGGGCAGTTGACCGGTTGAAGAATGCATTGCTATTATGTGAGGAACACTGGCCTTTGAAAAAGCAGAACTGGATCCACGTTCTTGCCTGGTAACTCGAACTATCATCTAGTTTGTAAAGGGGAATGCAGTTCACTGAAAAATTCTTAGGACAGTGGGGAAAGGATTGGTGTGTCTGCATTGGTTTGTGTAATATAGGTCATATGAAAGAGCTTTTAGGCTGGAGAGAGACTTTTCACCTCTCTAACTTTACTTTCACAGGACAATTCCATCATGATTTGAAGATTTTTGAGTGAAAACTACATTGTTCTGCTATGTGTTTCGGGGCAAATTTATACATACAATTTGCTTAAATATTTCAGATGATACAAGAATATATGTGTGGGGTAAAAAGCTGAAATTTGCATTCCCCCTTCTCTAGAAGTAACCATTGTGAATAGTTAAGTCTGTTTTCCAGCTATTTTGTATACTATACATACACTGTGAACATTTGAGTGTATATAGACATGTATGTTACACACAGTTTTAGAGATGGAATATTTCTCTGTTGCCCATGCTAGTCTCAAACTCCTGGGCTCAAGTGACCCTCTCGCCTCAGCCTCCCAAAGTTTTGGAATAACAGGCATGAGCCACCGCGCCTGGCCTGCATGAGTATATTTAGTAATTGCTAAGTTACTCTGTTCAGTACGTGTCTATTGAAGTCCCCCATGTACCAAGCATTATTCTGAATACCTTATATGCACCAATTGACTTAATTTTTAGAGCAGCTCTATTATTGTGGCCCTTTTACAGTGAGGAAACTGAACCACAGAGAGGCTGGGGACGTTGTCTAACATCACACAGCCGGTGCTGTTGGAATTGAGGTTTGAACCCAGACAGCTGGCTTCAGATCTCTTTTCTGTTATCATAGATGGCACACCCAAACCGTAGGGCCGCCTCCCAAGCCTTGCCTGAGCTCTGTCTGAGCTCTGCCTGAGCTCTGCGAGAGCAGTGTATGTGAGGTTTCTTTCCTCTTTAAGAACACAAGTCTTGGAATTGTCCCAGACCCTGGTAGGACCTCTTGAGGACCAAAAACAGGGATTCTTCAAGCCTGCCCCAAGGGCTAGATCTCTGATTTAGCTACTTGGAAGGTAGATGTAGAAGAGAGTAATTTTACCAGAACAAAAAGTCAGGATGGCTGGGCTGACTCGGCCAGATGCAGTGGCTCATGCCTGTAATCCCAGCACTTTGGGAGGCCGAGACAGGTGGATCACCTGAGGTCGGGAGTTCGAGAGCAGCCTGACCAACAAGTTGAAACTATGTCTCTACTGAAAATATGAAAATTAGCTGGGCGTTTTGGCGGGTGCCTGTAATCCCAGGTACTTGGGAGGCTGAGGCAAGAGAACTGCCTGAACCCGGGATGCAGAGGTGGCAGTGAGCTAAGAATATGCCACCACTCCAGCTTGGGTGACAGAGCGAGACTTCGTCTCAAAAAAACAGAAGGAAGGGCAAGGGGAATGCCTAGGCTGACTCACAGGGAAGAGGCCCTACAGCAGCCGTAGGACCTTGGCCACTTGGGTGGAAAAGAAAGAAGGAAGAGCTTCACCCATGGCGGTGACCTGGACTGCAGAAACCACACTAAACAGTCCACATCCTGGAGCCTGGCCACCCCATTTGCTTCTCTTCTTGGGTAGAGGGCGTGGGGAGCTTTCTTGCCCGGAGGCTGAGCAGCGCAGCTTCTAACCAGGGTAGGTGTTTGTCTGTCCCTGGGAATACAGACAGCATTCTCATAAGCAGCCCAAATCCTCCTGAACAGCTTTTTGTAGGGTGCGGCGGGGCGGGGCAGAGGGTCATTTTGACTCCTAGGTACCTTTTCCACTTTCACTGCTGATAACTGTGTTACAGATTAAAGTTTTGTTTTTGACACTGAAGAGGGCTTAAGAGAGTGAGCTATTATGGCACATCTAAGTCTGCTAAAATAGAACCACGGGGTAGTGTAGGAAAATCTCTTCTAAATTATGGATCATATATGGTGAACGTTAGAAGCCATGTGTACCTAAGTTGAAAAATCAAAACATGTCTTCTATTTGGGTGACCCCGGTAAGTCTGGATGTCACTGCGCCTTGTGTGAACACAGGATGCTGAGGTGTAGGGATCAACAGGCTTTTTCTGGACATCTTGCGCTTGTCCCTTGGGGTAAAGTGGGGCGGCAGTAGCAGCGCACAGCTGTTGGGGCCCTGATATTTGTCAGTTGGTTTACATGTGGGATTCCATTTAATGCAATCTTGGAGGTAAAATTATGTTATTGAAGATGAAGATAGAGGCTTAGAGAAGTTAAGAAAATTGTTCAAGGTCACATCATTTGTTTTGTTTCGTTTTGTTTTTGAGATAGTTTTGCTCTTCTTGCCCAGGCTGGAGTGCAATGGTGCGATCTCGGCTCACCACAACCTCTGCTTCCCAGGTTCAAGTGATTCTCCTGCCTCAGCCTCCCGAGTAGCTGGGATGACAGACATGCGCCACCATACCAGGCTGATTTTGTATTTTTAGTAGGGATGGGGTTTTTCCATGTTGGTTACGCTGGCCTTGAACTCGCAACTTTGGGTGATCCACCCAACTCAGCCTCCCCAAGTGCTGGGATTACAGATGTGAGCCACCACGCCTGGCCAAGGCCATGTAATTTCTTAAGTTGAAAGATGAAGTACTGGATGAACTCAGAAGTTTGACTTCAAGGCCCTCGATCTTTCCATAACACTTGGTTCTTTCCCTGGTTGGTGGGAGTGACTGAAGAAGTGAAGGAATCTGTGTTTTTGGAAAGAGGACCTGAGGGGTGTATGGTCTTTCCAGGCTTGGAATCTGCCATGCTGGGCTTCTGAATTGTATAGCTTGACCATATAGAGAAGCCCCTCATTTAAGACTTATTCTTTGGGGAAAATGAAGGAAAGCCGCCCACATGAGACAGGCAGAGGCGACTTTCTCAGAGCTGCTGTGGCAAGAGAGTCGGCACCGTCACTTGCGTGTGGCAGAGACTGACGTGCAAGTGAGTGGCGGATGAGGAGTGGGGAAGCTTCAGGATGGAAAGAACGGCCCCCAGTGGAGGCTGTTGTGGGGGCTGGAGGCGGCTGTACAGAAGTGGGGTGTCCTATGTGATTGGGTAGGGGCATATTTGGCTTTCTCTGAATGATCCTAACTGGAAACACTGGGCCAAAATTAGGGTGTCTGTCAGTTTTAAGTCAAGTCCTGGTCACCTGGGACAGAGTTGTGGTTTAGTCTCTGGGTTGTGGAGAGAGAGCAGTCTGGCTTCCTGTCTGATGTGCTAGCCTGGCTGGCCTCCTGGCTGTTGACTGTAGATAGGGGATTGGTTTCCTGGGTGGGCAGCTACAGGTTGTGATCTGAGTTCTGTCTTTCTACATATGATCAGGCATGGTCTGTTTGTATATTCAGTCCCTCATTTTTCTTGTCAGTAAAAATATCAAGTGACAAATTGGATACATTGGGAAGATTTTAGATGTCTGTGTCCCCTGGAGGAAGTTTTCACATTCACATTGAATCAGAATGAATATAAACAATGGGGCCATTTATCTTGAAGATTTAAAAGAGGAAATCTTCAACAATACTACCTCGGCGTCTATCGTTAGGGAATGTGTTTTTATGCACCGCCAGCTCATCGTCCACCAGTTTGTGGTTGATCCAGTTCTCTATACGTCTTACCTTGTGTGTATCTCATTGTTTGCTAGTGTTACCTTTCCTCTTCGTCAGTGTAGTTTATTTGTGTAGCGTCTGTTGGTAGGAAGTTATTAGTGGAATTTGTGAATGGAAGGGACCTTGGAGGTCTGCTAAGTCAACCAAGTGATTTTAGAGATAAACGGAAATACAGGGAAATGTTCCAGCTTTTTTGGTGGCAAAACCAGGAATAGAAAGCAGTGTTCTTTGTGCCACAATGTCATTGGAAGACAGCTCAATGTGGGCCTAAAATGCAGAGTAACTAACTTTCATTTATCTCTGCTTCTGACTCTTGTTATCAGACATTTTAAATTGACCTAAATGTGTTAGCAGAAATATGAAAAGTCCTGAGTTGTTTACATATAAGGTACTTTGTCGCCTACTCATTTGGTTGTTTTTTTCAACAGGATTGAAAAGACATTGTTATAAACTGAATGTTTATGTCTCCCCCAGATTCTTGTACTGGAGCTCTAACTGCCTGTGTGATGGTATTAGGGGGTAGGACCTTTGGGAGGTGATTAGGGTTAGATGAGGTCATGAGCATGGGCCCTGGTCTGACAGGATTAGTGCCCTTAGAAGAAGAGAAACTAGGCCGGGTGTGGTGGCTCACACCTGTAATCCCAGCACTTTGGGAGTCTGAGGTGGGCAGATCACGAGGTCAGGAGATTGAGACCATCCTGAAATCCTGTTTCTACTAAAAATACAAAAATTAGTTGGGTGTGGTGGCATGTGCCTGTAATCCCAGCTACTCGGCAGGCTGAGGCAGGAGAGTTGCTCGAACCAGGGAGTCGGACGTGGCAGTGAGCTGAGATTGTGCCACCGCACTCCAGCCTGGTGACAGAGTGAGACACTTTCTCAAAAATAAAAAGAGAAAGCAGAGAGCTCGCACTGCCCTGGTGTGAGGAAACAAGAAGAAAGGTGGCTGTCTGCAAGCCAGGAAGAGGTCCCTGTCCTGGAACTGAGTTGGCCGACACTTTGATCTTGGACTTCCAGCCTCCAGAGCTGTGAGAAATAAACTAATGTTTAAACCACACAGCCTATGGTGTTTTTGATGGTATTTGCCTACGGTATTATGGCCATCTGATTTGACTGATACAGAGATGGTTCCAGAATACTGTAGCCTGTATCTTAGTTGGTGATGCCATGAAAATAAATGTGGTAGTTCATTCCTTTATATAAAGATAACGCTGTGAGCCCAGGGCCTTTGCTCATGTCTTAGTTGAGCCTTGTTTTCTTATGATAGCTTCCTAATTTCTCTTTTGCCCTTCTAATTTATATTATATATCTGGATTAAATCATATATGGTATGATTTTATACTTTATGTCTATACAAACTTGTAGTGATTTTATTTCATTTTATTTGATTTTTGAGGCATGCCCCTGCTCTGTTGCTCAGGCTGGAATGCAGGCGTGCCATGACAGCTCACTGTAACCCTAAATTCCTGGGCTCAAGTGATCCTCCCGCCTCAGCCTCCTGAGTAGCTGGGACTACAGGTGTGCTATCCTGCCTAGCTAATTTTTAAATTTTTTGTAAGGATAGAGTCTTGCCGTGTTGTCCAGAGTGGTTTCAAACTCCTGGCCTCAAGCAGTCCTCTCGCCTCAGCCTCTCAAAGCACCGGATTACAGGCATGTGCCGCCACACCCGGCCCAGTGATTTTTCATTGTTAAGATCAAGGATGGGTTCCCTGGCTTGGCATTCAAGGCTCATGATCAGGGCGTGATATGCAAGTTTGGGTTTCAGTGGTTCCATTCCCGCCATGAGCCTTGCACTCCAGCTTGTTGCTTAAGCCCTGTTCTGAAGCCCAGCCTGAGAGCTGCACTTAGAATTTATACCTTCTCATCTCTTCATCGTCTTCGCCTATGTTCTTATCTCCATCTGGGCCATGGTCTTCGCCTATGTTCTTATCTCCATCTGGGACATCATCTCCACACTTCTGCCTCTTTAAATCTTCTCCATCCTTCAAGACTTGAAATACTCACTTCCTTTACATGATCCCCGCTCTGACATCCAAGCTAGAATTAATCTTTCTTCCTTTGAACTCTGATAGTGCCTGTTTTTCATCCTTTAATTATACAGCAGTTCTGTGTGTTAGATATTATTTTCCCAGTTTTTCATAGTTACTTTGAAAATATTTGCTGTAGTCATATATTTTGAATATGTAATATGAGCGACATTCAAAACGTACTGGAGAGTGAAAGGCAGTCCTACTCCCATCACTGCCCTGTGACCACTGTTGCCAGTTTTTGTTTGTTTGTTTGTTTTTCCAAGGCAGAGTCTTGCTCTGTCACCAGGCTGGCGTGATCTCGGCTCACTGCAACCTCCGCCTCCCGGGTTCAAGCGATTCTCCTGCCTCAACCTCCTGAGTAGCTGGGACTACAGGTGTGCGCCACCACGCCCAGATAATTTTTGTATTTTCAGTATAGACGAGGTTTCACCATGTTGGCCAGGATGGTTTGGATATCTTGGCCTCGTGATCCACCTGTCTCAGCCTCTCAAAGTGCTGGGATTACACGCATGAGCCACTGTGCCCAGCCTGTGTCTTGTTTTTAAAAACACAGATGTTGGCATAAGATAAACACGGTTCTCCACCAGTTCCCCACTGGTAAGTATTTAGGTTGTTCCCAACCGTTTGGATTAATCAGTGCTGAGTTGTACATAATTCTTGCATATTTGCGTGAATATGTTCATAGGATGCATTGCTAGAAATGGAATTGTGGGATCCAGGGTTCTGCGCATTTTAAATCTTGATGGGTGTTGCCGGATTCCCTTCCGTTAGGGCCATACCGTTATCTCACTGTCAATGTGTAAGGGCGCCTGTTTCTATTTCCTTGCCAACAGTTTCTTCTCAGCTGTTTTCTTTGACACCACACACACACACACACACAAATAGCCCGCTTGTTCCAAAAATATGGGTATTTTACATTTCTACTTAAAGTGTGCGCACACTGACTGAAGCTCTGTGTTGCATTGATGTGTGCTGCTAGGATTGTGGCTCTGTTTCGAATTTGCTAGCCAGGCTATGGCTTTCCAGTCAGGTATTTCTTGTTTTGTTCATGCTGTTGCTGTCCTTGGGCTGTGTGAATTTCCCTCCACTGCCCAGCCAGATTTCCTTTCCGGTGGACGGGCTTAGTGTCTCATCCGGCAGCCCTGTTTCCTAGTGACCTGGGCCGAGTGTCTCATCTGGCAGCCCCGTTTCCTGGTGACCTGGGCCGAGTGTCTCATCCAGCAGCCCTGTTTCCTGGTGATCTGGGCCGAGTGTCTCATCTGGCAGCCCTGTTTCCTGATGACCTGGGCCGAGAGTCTCATCCGGCAGCCCTGTTTCCTGGTGATCTGGGCTGAGTGCCTCCATGAGAACTTGCACCCATCTTCTCCAGTAGGGCATCTTTTCACAGCAAGCAAAACATTTTCATCACTTTTCTAGTGGGAGAGGCACTAGTTCTTTTCTGGGCATCAGAAGACCTGAGTTTGTTCTGGTTCAAGCAACAGCTGATGAGTTACCAAAGAGAAGTCGCATCTGGTCCCTGGTCCTTTGCTTTATAAGCAGAATCACAGTCCGAGTGGACATCACTGCCCTGGTCTCTATGCGGTGCTGAGTGTTGTGGGGATGATGGCTGAGTGTCAGGGTGCATTTCCACCACTAGGGGATTACAGGCCAGCAAAGACACAGGAGGAAAGCTAACAGCCCTGGGCAGGTACACAGAACCAGAGGAGTTTGGAAGGGTGGTTCCAAGCTCCGTGGTGTGATTGATGTGATCACAATAAACATTTTATCTCTGAGTCTTGGGCCATTGGATCAAGAGAAGAGAGAGCTGGTGTTGAGTTGTAGTGAGAGGTGCGTGGTTCGTGTGCCTGCTGAGCCTGGCTTGGACTCAATTCCATTGAGTCCCATTCCATTTTACCTTCTGTTTCCACCTTTTTCATGCTTCTGCTTGTTTCTCCAGAAAAAAATGCAATAAATTCCTTTCAAAAACTTTACAAAAGCCATAGATGCTTATTGAAAATAGTTCAAATGATATGGAAGGCAGAAAGATAGTGTTTTTCTGTTGTGTGTTTGGATGAATGTGTCTTTGGGGTAGTCACTATTAACACTGGGTGTATTTCCTTCCAGATCTTTTCCAGTGTACCTACAAATATATATGTACACGTTGTAAAAAACAAAATAGTACCTGATAAACACTGAGTCCCCCTACTCCCACTGCGCAGTCTACATGGACATCCTTTCATGGTGATACGATGAGACCTGATCGACTCCTTTCGTTCGCTGGAGTGCTAGGTACTAATAGCTACAGATAACTCACCTTCAGTGGACGTTTGCCGTGTGACAGGGTCTGTGCTCCAGGCAGACTACATGAAGTGGATCTTAAGGCTTTTTGCAACAATGCTATGGGTGAACACAGTAATTGTTAACATGTTGCAAATGATAGAATTGCAGTAAAGAGAAGCAAAGCTGCTTGCTCAAACTCATGGCACGATTCCCAACAGAGAGAGAGAACACTTTTAAAACAATTGTTGTTATAGTCAGATGATTTATGATCATTTGAAGAAATAGTGCATTCAGTGAATACATTTCAGGGTCTGGTAGAGTCTGGGAGCTGTTCCTGAAAATGCACTGGGCTAGAGGTAAGCGAGCGGTCCCTTGGCCCTGGGCCCCTAGTGCAAGGAGGGAGGTCTCAGGAAGAGAGGGCATGGAGAGGAGGTCTCTGAACAAACCTTGCAACGTCCATTTCTGCTGAGTCTGGTTCGAGGTGTGGCTCTTCACATGTACACTTTTCAGAGATACTTGGTTTCAATTTTTATCATGGCTCACCTGAGCAGCCATGGTTTCAAACTGCCTGGAGATGTGGTCTGGCAGGCCAGTGCTATGGCCATCCTTCCCGCTCCTGCAGGAGGGGAGTCATCCTGGGACTAGGGGGCTTCGCCTGTAACCAGCTATCTCATAATAAGTGGATTTGATGCTGGTTTTGCTAGGTCAGGAAATTTCCCATTTGGAAGGAAAATGGATACTTGTTTTTGGGTTTTGCTGAGGATCCACAGGGTTTAGAGCAGGGACTGGAAGTTTGTTGAGACACATGTGAGTGCACTCAAACATCTTCCATGAAACATGGAAATAAAGGCAGTGTTCCAGAGAGGTCCTTGGCTTTGGGATATAAATATTTCTGTAACAGAATGGCACTGGATGTCTGCTGTATTTTTTTCTCTGCTATTTTTGCAAGTTTTATTTGGGTGTGTGTCTCCTGTACAGAAAGTATCGCATCAGTTTTTGCCACCAAGTGTTTACAGTCGTTGGTAGCTCCTATGTGGGTCACTTTTGTGCCGTGGTTTCTTTGCGGAAATTGTAGGTCTCCTACCCAAAGCACATTGCCCATTTCAAGGTGCTCCTGGTTTCTGAACACCTGTGGCAGTGCCTTCCACGTGGGTGAAGCCTGCCGAGAAAGTACCCCTCCCCAGGAGGTGGGGACTGGTGATTGCCTGAGTGAGGAGGCCGGGGATGAGCCCTGGACTAGAACTTGTGACCGGCTGCTTTTTCTTCCCCTCGTCTCCCTCCTATTTTTCTACCACCCCCACTCTTTAAAAATTTCTTACTAAAAATTAAGCAAGTATTTTGGTTTCCTTTATTGGCTAGTCCTTGCTAATCGTATGCAGCATGAGCCTGAGAAAGTGGAAAGGAAAGTTGTACTTAGCTTTAGATGATCCTACCAGCCCCGCATTGAGGGGCTTCCGCCAGGTGGCATTGTCAAGTGGTGTTGTGGAGGTTCTCCTTTCAGTCCTCAGCGTTAACCAGCAGAGGCAGATGGCACTTATTCCTGGTTAATGTTGAGGAAGTTGAGCTCAAAGTGGCTAAGGGAACTTCCCAAAGTCAAATAGGAAGTTGCAGAGTAGAACCAAACAGTTTGTCTCTGAATCAGGCAGGTCGCCAGATTCCAAAATGGGCTCTTAATTTTTGGAGGTCAAAAAGCTGAACAGACAAAGATATTTCTTTCTTCTTCCTCTTCTTTTTTTTTTTTTTTTTTTTTTTTTGAGCTAGGGTTTCGCTATGCTGCCTAGGCTGGTCTAAGCTCAAGCTGTCCTCCTGCCTTAGCGTTCTGAGTGCTGGGCTTACAGGTTTGTGTCACCACACCCAACAGAACAGACATTTCTTTAAAGAAGACATATAAATGGCCAAAAAATATGTGAGAAAAATGCTTAGTATCACTTTTAATCAGAGAAATGTAAATCAAAACCACAGTGAGGTATCATCTCACCTGTCAGGATGAGTATTATCAAAAAGACAAAAAATAACAAGTGATGGCGAGGATATGGAGACAAGGAAGCTCTTACACACTGTAGGGGGGTGTACACTAGAGCAGCTGGCTGGGCGTGGGGCGCACGCTGACATCCCAGCACTTTGGGAGGCCAAGGCGGGCAGATCACCTGAGGTCAGGAGTTTGAAACCAGTCTGACCAACATAGTGAAACCCCATCTCTACTAAAAACACAAAAAATTAGCTGGGAGCAGTGGATCACACCTGTAATCCCAGCACTGTTGGGCGGCTGAGGTGGGTGGGTCACTTGAGTCCAGGAGTTCAAGACCAGCCTGGCCAACGTGGTGAAACCCCATCTCTACTAAAAAATACAAAAATTTGCCAGGTGCAGTGGTGGGTGCGCGTAATCCCAGCTACTCAGGAGGCTGAGGCATGAGAACCACTGGAACCCGGGAGGCGGATGCTACAGTGAGCAAGCCGAGATTACACCACTATACTCCAGCCTGGGCAACAGTGAGACTCTGTCTCGAAGAGAAAAAAGAGAAAGAGTAAGAGTAAGCTAAGGCGCCCACTATGGCAAACAGTATGGAGGTTCCTCAGAAAACTGCAAATGAAATTACAGTGTGATCCAGCAGTCCCACTACAGTGTAGATACCCAAAGAAAAGGAAATCAGTGTCAGAGGGGCATCCACACCTCCGTTTCCTACAGCACTGTTCACCATAGCCAAGATATGGAATCAGCCTCGGTGTCCAACAGCAGATGATGGATAGAGAAAATGTGGTCTTTATACACAGTAGCATACTATTCAGCCATAACACAGGATGAAGTCCTGTTATTCTCAGCAATGTGGATGGAACTGGAAGATATTATGAAATAAGCCAGGGACAGATAGTTACACAGCACATGTTCTCTTATGTGGAAGGCAAAAAAGAGTGGATCTCATGGAAGTTGAAAGTAGACAGAGGATCCTAGAGGGTGAGAAGGGTGGGGGAAGAGGGAGATAGGGAGAAATTTGTTAAAGGATACAAAATTATAGCTGGATAGGAATAAGTTCTAGTGTTCTATAACATAGGATGACTATAGTTAACAAGAATATATAGTTTCAGACTGGGAGCGGTGGCTCATGCCTGTAATCCTAGCACTTTGGGAGGCTGAGGTGGGTGGATCACCTGAGGTCAGGAGTTTGAGACCAGTCTGGCCAACGTGTTGAAACCCCGTCTCTACTAAAAATACAAAAATTAGCCGGCATAGTGGTGGGTGCCTGTTATCCCAGCTACCAGGGAGGCCGAGGCAGGAGAATAGCTTGAACCTGGGAAGGAGATGTTGCAGTGAGCTGAGATCACACCACTGCCCTCTAGCCTGGGCAACGGAGCAACACTTTGTCTGAAAAAAAAAAAAAAAAAAAAAAGAAAGAAAAATATAGTTCCAGATAACTGGAGGAAGGGTATTGAACGTTACCAACACAAAGAAATGATAAATGTTTGAGATGGTGGATATGCTAATTATGCTGATCACCTACAATACATGTATTATAACATCACCATGTGTACTCCATACATATGTACAGTACACAATTATGTGTCAATTAAAGAAAAAACTGAACTTAGATTGGAGTGGCTATGAAGTAGCTAGCTTTTCCATATTTTTTATATAGACCCTAGGCATTTATTTTAAGTAAACTACCCTTGGCTTCAGGAAATGTGTAGTATTTGAATTTTAGCTTTGCATTTTATAATACAGAGAAGTAAAACTGTAGGCTTGCTTTAGATACAGTCACAGGGATTTGCCGTGATGACCTTTTTATGTAATAAGAGGGAAATATACCTTAATAGGCATACATGCTCATTTTTCTCCCTCGTACACATTTTTAGTTGTTGTCCCGGCATTGTGATACTTATGTAAACAGTATGTGATATCTTAGGAATCAGAATTTTAAGGTAAGAATACTTAAAGTTATATATTTTTCAAACTTTCAAACTGGATATTTTACATGTCCATTATATAACTGTAATTAAATTATCAGAAAGACAATACCTGTCTTTAATATGGGTGATGCTCTAGCTCTTTTTTTTTTTTTTTTTTTTTTTGAGACAGGGTCTCACTTTCTCCCAGGCTGGAGTGTAGTGGTGCGATCATGGCTCACTGCAGCCTCAGTCTCATAGGCTCGAGAGATCCTCCCACCTCAGCCTCCCAAGTAGCTGGGACCACAGGTGTACAACACCATGCCCAGCTAATGTTTAAAATTTTTTGCAGAGACAGAGCCTCCCTCTGTTGCTCAGGCTGGTCTGGAATTCCTGGATTCAAGTGATTCTCCTGCTTCATCCTCCCAAAGTGCTGTGATTACAGGCATGTGCCAGTGCCTGGCCCCATATAAGTGGGATGATGACTTGAGCCTAGGAGTTCCACACCAGCCTGGGTAACAAGGCACAAGACCCTGTCTCTACAAAAACTAAAAAAATGAACTGGTCATGGTGGCACCTGCCTGTGGTCCCAGCTACTCCAGGAGGCTGAGGCGGGAGGATAACTTGAGCCCAGGAGTCAAGGCTGCAGTGAGCTCTGATCTTGTCATTGCATTCTAGCCTAGGTGACAGAGTGAGACCTTGTCTCTTAAAAAAAGTTACTGACTACCTGATTATTCATAGGAAAAAAACCTGAACTCTGCTCTAAACCTCATACCTAGTACAAAAATTAACTCAAAATGGATCATGGACTAAAATGTAAAATGCAAAATAAAGATGAAAAGAGGAGCTAGAGACTGGGAGAAACTATTTGCAAACCACATGTCTGATAAAGGACTCATATCTATAATATATAAAGAACTATCAAAATTCAGCAGTGAAACCGAAACATCTAGTTTGAAAATGAATAAAAAACCTGAAGAGACATTTCAGATAACATATAAGCACATGAAAAGCTGTTCAACATCATGAGCAATCAGAAAAATGCACACTAAAGCCACGTCACTATACACCTATCAGAATGCCTAAAATAAAAAGTAGTAACAAGACCAATGCTGGTGAGGACGCAGGGAAACGGGATCACTCACACTTGGTTGATGGGAATGGAAGATGGTACAGCCATTCTGGAAAACAGCTTGACAGTTTCTTAAAAATCTCAATGTGCAATTGCCACAGGATGCAGCACTCACATTCATGGGCAGTTATCCCAGAGAAATGAAGACTTATGTTCACACAAAAGCCTATATGTATCTGTTCATAGCAGCATTATTTATAAAGGCTAGAAACTGGAAACAACCTGGAGACTGCTCAGCAGGTGAATGGTTAAACAAACTGGTGCACCCAGGCCCCAGATACCACTCTGTAGTAGTTAATGACATCCCTGTTCATCAGTCTTTCAAACTAGAAACCACCATTGTGTTTACTCCCCTTGTTTCCATCCTGGGTCTGAGTGGACTTCATTTTGCATTTCTTTCCAATGCATTTTCCCTCTGTCCTTTCTGGTTGCACCTCATGCCTCATTTGAACCGTTGTAAGAGCCACTGAATTGTTTCTCTGCCTCATCATGGAATCCTTTCTACACTTCATGCCCTGCATTGCCATTGAGCAATCTTTCCAAAACATGAACAAACTAACTTAAAAGAAATATCCCAGGTAGCCTTCCAAATAAGTATAAGCTTTCTGTTAGAAGTTTGACTTCTTGTCTATAGGGAACCCCAGGACTGTAGAGAGACGGATTTGCTGTCTGCATTTTCAGATCAGGCAGAAATCCCTGGAGCGGCCCATGTGGAATAGTGGCACAAATACCGGTTCTAGAATCAGAAGCCCTCATATCCTGGTTCTAACACTAGCTGGATGTTCTTGGGAAAGTTTTGATTTCATAACCTCAGAAACTCCATTTCTTAAGAAATGGAGATGGGAAAACATACTCGAGGGATCACAAAGTTTGAAAAACTGGGAGGAGCAGATGAGGGGCATGGTGAACATGATGTGTAATCCGTGAAGTACGTCGTATGTGTGAGAAGTGGAACTGTGTGGATAACGGTTCTGGAATCCTTGTATGAAAACGATGGAAAGCACATTCGTAGTTCTGCCTGATGATACCACTGGGCTCCTGTGTTGTACGTGACTGCAACATGGGTGAGGCCCGGGTCAGTACAGCTCACAGTTTGGTTTTCATGCAGTTAGAAAGGCCCGAGAGGACCCTTCCCCCCCCTCCCAGCTGTAGGAAGGAGGCGGCTGTCTCCTGCCTCTATTTGGTGGGATTGTCTGTGGCTCCTTAGGGACAGGAATGCAGGGAGTGGGGGAAGAAAGGCGGCCTGACTGCTAACTGGTCACCCTTCCCCCAGGAAGGAGTGGAGGGGTCATTTCGTGGTAACTTGCCAAGTCTTTCTTAACCCATCTGCTCTTTGAAATGACGAGCATGACAAGTAAAAGACCCGTTAGAGACAGATGGGCTGTGTGTCCCGTGCGTTTATGGCTTTGTGGCCTCAGAGCTGCCAGAAATCGATAGCTTTCTGGGGAATGCTGGGTCAGCCAAGGGGCTGAAAATAGTGAGAGGAAGAAAATCCACCCTCGCTGCTCTGGTCTGGGAGTGATTACTGAGGAGAGCGGCATGGAGGGCCCAGCCGTGGGGTCCCTCTCAAGCACACCCTCACCGCAGTGGGAATGCGGGTCTCAACCTCCCTAGGCCTCCGTGATTTTCGTCTGTCACATACTCACCTCCAGCAGGGACGTCTATGGTGATGAGATGAGGGAGCATCATAGCACATGTGGCACTTAGTAGGCTTGTGGTGAGTGGACGCTGGCGTCAGTGGGACAGGAGACTGGGAGCTGCATGTGGACGCACTCACGTGCTGGTTGCATGAGTGGACAGAGGAGAGAGGGACGCTCTGCCGTTCTCCTTTTGGTCTGTCACCCCCGCTGTTGTGAACAGAATCCGTGAGTGTATTCTGTTGCCCCAGTCAACTTGGTAGGCTGATTGCTCAATTTTTGCTTCCACTTTTGATTTCTTAAGAATGGGAAAAGGAATACTTCAGTTACTTTTCTGGTTGATGGCATAGATTCCTTGATATCACCTTAATGCTTTTTAATTTCGATGTATTTTGGATGCTGGAGCTTGTCTGACATCTGTGTTTTTATGCCTCACCCTCGTGCATAACTGTTGGCCACACCAGGACCAGAGAGAAGTGACCAGACTGATTGGTAGCAGGGCTAGGACTGGAATTCTCCAGCCTTTTGATGCCCAGCAGGCTCTGTTTTCTGTATTGCACTGCTCTTCCCTATTTCGATCCCTGTTAGGACAGTGGATGTGAAATGTAGCTGGGCGCTTTTGGGGGTGTGCTAGGAGTGTGGCAGATGCCTCAAACTGGCATTTTTCCCTGATTCTGAATTCTCGTGGCTCAGAGTCAGTCTCTAGGCTACTGACCAGGAAGATACAGGAAGTTGTTTTGTATGACAAACTATGCCAGGGCATTTTTTTCACCCGGCAATTTGTTTGGTTTGGACTGGAATAAATCTCTGATGTTGGTTTCTTTGCCAATATTATTAGGGAGTGGAGCCTGACTTGTTAACTTGGTCCGATTCATAGTGCTTAGAATCTCAGTGAGTGTGTGTTGAAGTGAACGAAAGTGTGAGAGCATCTTGGACAGTGGTTTGCAAACCTAGCTGCATCTGGGGGGCTGTGAAAAACACATGCATGCTTACTCCAGACCAGTTGAAACAGAATCTGCAGGAATGGAGCCTGGGCAGCTCTAGTGCTGTTAAAAACCCCCAGGTGGTTCTGATATACCCTAAAGGTTGAGTAAAGGTTGAGATCCACTGATCCACAGTGAATTGGAGTCCTGGATCATAGACATGCCTTACGCTTTCAGCAGCTTAGAATGGTTCTTGTGCTTTAGAACTGTTAAAAATGAAACTAGGCCGCATAAAACTTAGAAACTAGGCCTCATAAAAAAGAACTTAAAAAAATTAACACCAGGTGGCTCTGGATAGGGTCCCACCCTGCCTCGATAGGGTCCCACTCTGATAGGGTCCCACCCTGCCAATTCCGGGAAACAACCTCATGGGGTCCCACCCTGCCAATTCCGGGGGTCCCACCCTGCCTCGAAGTTCCCGGAATCAACAACTCCAGGAAAAAAACCTCATAAGGTCCTGCTCTAACCAATTAGAACAAGACAGCTTGCTCAGGCCATAGACAGACCCAATTACCACGCGCCTAAAACTTTGTTTGAATTTCGCGCCCTAAGCTGTGTTTGAACTTGTGTTTGCCTATATAAACAGCCTGTAACAAGCAGTCGGGGTCCCAGGGCCAACTTAGAGCTTGGGACCCTAGTGCGCTAGTAATAAATAACTCTCTGCTGTGAATCTCGTGTTGGTGATCCTTTGCGGTGACCCCTGCCCAGGAGGGAATCGACAATTCGGTTCCAACATTTGGTGCGTTGGCCGGGAAGTGGGGTCGTCCGAGGACCCCCGACCCATCCAGCGGAGACCCATCTGGCCCGGGCCACGGACTGCTGACTGAACGGACCTACCAGGTACTTTCGTTTTGTTCTGTCTTGCCGGCTAACTCTGAACTCTGGGGAGTACTCCTTCTTAATTAAGTGGAGAAGGGGGACAGACGTGTCCGGCACCTTCCCACTTACGCCCCGGGGGATGCCCTGGCGGTAGTCTGGGAGAAGGCTGACGACTCAGTCAGCCTCCTTAAATCTGTAGGCAGGTCGCCCCTGCTGTCTGAGTATTTTATGATCTTGTGGCACCACTCTCTGGCCACGCGGCTTCTCCTTACTTGTCTGGTCTTTGTTTTTGTTACTTTCGTTTTGTCCTTGTTATAGGTGGATGAAATAAGACAGACGTTGACGACTCCTTTGTCTCTGGCCCTGACTCACTTCCCTGACGTTCGGGCTCGAGCCCACAACCTCTCCATAGAAGTCCATAAGGGACGATGGCGAAAATTCTGCTCGTCCGAGTGGCCTACCCTCCATGTTGGGTGGCCCCGGGACGGAACATTTGACCTCCCAATTATCTTACAGGTTAAAGCAACAGTGATGGATCCTGGGCCACATGGACACCCAGACCAGGTGGCCTACATAATTACTTAGGAGGATCTGGTCCGAAACCCTCCCTCTTAGGTGAAACCCTTCCTCCATTCCCCTTCCCCACCCCAGTCTACCCTTCTTGCCTTAGAAGCCCCCCCAAAAAAATCGGAAACCGGACCTGCATAAGCCAGTCCTCCCAGATGAACCCCAGAGGGATTTCCTCCTTCTTGACCCCCTGCCTCCTCCACCTCAAAACCCCCTTCTGAGACCTCCACCTTACGCTTCACCCTTGCCCCCTGTCTTGTCCCCAGCTCTTTCCTCTACTGCCTCGGCCCCTACCCTTTCTCCAACTTCTCCCTCGGCCCCTCCCTCCACCCCGTCTCCTTCTCCAGCCCCGCCCAAACTCACCCCTCGGACGCCGCCACCGACATCTCGTCTCCGCTTGCGGTGGACTGAGGACCCAGATGGCCCTTCCACTTGGCAATCCTCCCTTTTTCCCCTCTGTACCGTCAATCGCACGGTCCAGTACTGGCCCTTCTCTGCCTCTGACCTCTACAACTAGAAAACCCATAATCCTTCCTTTTCCCAAGACCCCCAGGCCCTAACCTCGTTAATAAAATCCATTCTCCTCACTCACCAGCCCACTTGGGATGATTGCCAGCAACTCTTGCAGGTCCTCCTAACCACTGAAGAAAGGCAGCAAGTCCTCCTGGAGGCCCGGAAAAATGTGCCAGGACCAGGAGACCTCCCAACCCAACTTCCAATGAAATAGACGAGGGATTTCCCCTCACCCGCCCAGACTGGGACTATGAAACGGCACCGGGTAAGGAGAGTCTCCAAATCTATCGCCAGGCTCTGTTGGCGGGTCTCAAAGGGGCAGGAAAGCACCCCACAAATTTGGCCAAGGTAAGGACCATAACTCAGGAAAGGAATGAAAGCCCGGCAGCCTTCATGGAAAGGCTTCTGGAAGGGTTCCAAATGTATACCCCATTAGACCCAGAGGCCCTAGAACATAAGGCTACCATAGCTATGGCATTCATAGACCAAGCTGCATTAGATATCAAAGGAAAACTCCAAAGACTAGATGGAATCCAAACCTATGGATTACAGGAATTGGTTAAGGAGGCAGAAAAAGTGTATAATAAGAGAGAAACCCCTGAGGAAAGGGAAGCCAGGTTAGTGAAGGAACAGATGGAGCGAAAGGATCGTAAGGACAGAGTGAGGGATAAGCATTTAACAAAAATCCTGGCGGCAGTTGTGAGAGAAAAAGGACCAGGGAGAGAGGGAGAGAAGTGGAGGCGGCCGGCTGGCCCCCGTGTCTTCGCATCATGGCAGCCACCGCTATGCTGGTCAAGGACTCTGCTAAGTTAACCCTTGGGCAGCCACTAACTATTATTACCCCACATGCTCTAGAGGCCATAGTGCAGCAGCCCCCGGACCGGTGGATAACCAACGCACGCCTAACCCACTACCAGGCCCTCCTACTGGACACGGACCGCGTCCAGTTTGGCCCTCCAGTCACCCTAAACCCTGCTACGCTGCTGCCGGTACCAGAAGACCAACCAAGCCCACACGATTGTCGGCAAGTACTGGCTGAGACCCATGGAACACGGGAAGACCTTAAAGACCAAGAACTCCCAGACGCGGATCACACCTGGTACACAGACGGCAGCAGTTACCTTGACTCAGGTACCCGGAGGGCGGGAGCGGCGGTAGTAGATGGCCACAACACCATTTAAGCACAATCACTACCTCCTGGCATGTCTGCACAGAAGGCTGAGTTAATAGCACTAACCAAGGCCCTAGAGCTGTCCAAGGGAAAGAAAGCTAACATTTATACTGATAGCCGGTATGCCTTTGCAACGGCTCATACTTATGGAAGTATCTATGAAAGAAGAGGTCTCCCAACCTCAGAAGGAAAGGAAATCAAGAACAAAGTTGAAATAATTGCCTTATTAAAAGGCCTTTTTCTTCCTCAAGAAGTGGCTATAATTCACTGCCCCGGGCATCAAAAAGGACAAGATCCAGTCGCAGTAAGAAACAGACAGGCCGACCAAGTGGCCAGGCAAGCCGCCATGGCGGAAGTACTAACCCTAGCCACAGAACCTGACGAAACCAGCCACATAACTATTAAACATACTTAAACCCCGGGAGACCAGGAAGAAGCAAAAGCCATAGGGGCTATAGAGAACAAAGACACTAAAAACTGAGAAAAAGGAGGAAAAATAGTCCTTCCCCAAAAGGAGGCCCTGGCAATGATCCAGCAGATGCATGCCTGGACACACTTGAGTAGTCAAAAAGCTAAAATTACTGATTGAAAAAAAACTGACTTTCTAATCCCAAAGGCAAGTACCCTCGTAGAACAAGTGACATCTGCCTGTAAGGTCTGTCAGCAGCTAAACGCTGGGGCTACCCGAGTGCCAGAAAGGAAACGAACTCGTGGTAATCGCCCAGGAGTCTATTGGGAAATAGACTTCACTGAAGTAAAACCTCACTATGCTGGATATAAGTACTTACTAGTGTTTATAGATATCTTTTCAGGATGGGTAGAAGCCTACCCCACCCGGCAAGAAACGGCACACATAGTAGCCAAGAAAATTCTGGAAGAAATCTTTCCTAGATTCAGACTTCCCAAGGTAATTAGGTCAGATAACGGGCCGGCCTCCGTTTCTCAGGTAAGTCAGGGGCTCGCCAGGATATTGGGGATTAATTGGAAATTACATTGTGCCTATAGACCCCAGAGCTCAGGACAGGTAGAAAGAATGAATAGAACAATAAAAGAGACCCTTACTAAATTGACCTTAGAGACTGGTTTAAAAGATTGGAGACGCCTCCTATCCTTAGCTCTGTTAAGGGCCCGAAATACGCCTAACCGTTTTAGGCTCACTCCATATGAAATCCTCTACGGAGGACCTCCCCCTTTGTCAACCTTGCTTAACTCCTTCTCCCCCTCCGATCCTAAAACTGACCTACAGGCTCGGCTAAAAGGACTCCAAGCAGTACAGGCCCAAATCTGGGCCCCCTTGGCAGAACTGTACCAACCAGGACATCCACAGACCAGTCACCCCTTCCAGGTGGGAGACTCTGTCTACGTTAGACGGCACCGCACTCAAGGACTAGATCCTCGGTGGAAAGGACCCTACATTGTTCTCCTGACCACGCCCACAGCCATAAAGGTTGACGGAATCTCCACTTGGATCCACGCATCCCACGCCAAGGCTGCTCCAGAGACGTCCGGACCAACACCACTTGAGACATGGAAACTCCGACGCTCCGCGGACCCGCTCAAGATAAGACTCTCTCGTATCTAACTCCTTGCTTATTGTTTGCCCTTCTTCCCTGCGCCGTCTCTAGTGTAGTTTTTGACGCTAACCCCCACCGGCCATTTAGCCTGACCTGACAGATAATTAATTTTAATAATCAAGAGGTCTTAAATAAGACCTCCGAGAATACTCCTATAAAGACCTATAAATAGGTTTCCAGACCTCTATTTCAACCTAAAAAAAAAAAAAAAAATAGCAGGAAAGATAAAAAACACAGGCCCCCGGTTTACTGGTCCCACAGGAGTCCTATTAAGGACTCCTCAGGATGGACAAGAATGGAAAGGACAGGCTAGAAAGGTGTCTATCAGCCGGAACAGGTTTTATGCCTGTCCCGGATTCAGGACAGGACAAATAAGAAAAACTTGTGAAAATCTGACTCACTTGTATTGCAAAAGCTGGTCCTGTGTGACTACTAATAATGGAAAGTAAAAATAGGCCACAAAACCTTGGTATATAACCATGTCCTTTGTCCAGCCCTGTACCACAACCCGATATTCGGAAAATTGCAACCTGGTTCGCATCAAGTTTGAAGATGCGGCAAAATCTGATAGCAGATAGATAACAACAAGGTTAATATAGGGTCTCTATTTATACCAGCACAACCCGCCCAAAATTCCCCTCCAAATCAGACTATTAGTCAATCCAGACACTGCCCCTGTTGCAGTAAGGCCAAACCAGGTTTTATTAGAAGCTAGAAAGCCCCCGGTTTCCATATCGGAGAAGCCCCAACTAAAAGCTCCTCAAAGCACCTCCCCGCCCTTAATCTCCCTCACCCTCGCCGACATGTTAGGAATTAAGGTAGCGGCTAGAGTTGAGACCGGGACAGCAGCCCTAGTGCATGGTAACCATCATCTGCAACAACTTAAAGTAGCCATAGATGAAGACCTTAGAGCCATAGAACAATCTATCACAAAACTTGAAGAGTCCTTGACTTCTCTGTCTGAAGTTGTATTACAAAACCGACAAGGACTAGAAATTGTCTTTCTGAAAGAGGGCGGACTCTGTGCAGCCCTGAAAGAGCAATGTTGTTTTTATGCAGATCATTCAGGAATAGTTAAAGATTCTATGGCAAAACTAAGAAAAAGGTTAGACAAGAGAAAAAAAGAGAGAAAATCTCAACAAAATTAGTTTAAAAATTGGTACAACCAATCCCCTTGGCTTAGCACCCTAATCTTCACCATCTTAGGACCCCTCATCCTGCTCACGCTCATCCTGACTTTCGGGTCATGCATACTCAACCGCTTACTCACCCTTATTAAAAATAGATTAAACATAGTACATGCTGTGGTTCTGACCCAACAATACCAGAACCTCAGGACTGAAGAAGAGGCTCAAGATTGAGCCTCTGACACAAAAAGAGGAGGGAATGAAACTAGGCCGCATAAAACTTAGAAACTAGGCCTCATAAAAAAGAACTTAAAAAAATTAACACCAGGTGGCTCTGGATAGGGTCCCACCCTGCCTCGATAGGGTCCCACTCTGATAGGGTCCCACCCTGCCAATTCCGGGAAACAACCTCATGGGGTCCTACCCTGCCAATTCCGGGGGTCCCACCCTGCCTCGAAGTTCCCGGAATCAACAACTCCAGGAAAAAAACCTCATAAGGTCCTGCTCTAACCAATTAGAACAAGACACCTTGCTCAGGCCATAGACAGACCCAATTACCACGCGCCTAAAGCTTTGTTTGAATTTCGCGCCCTAAGCTGTGTTTGAACTTGTGTTTGCCTATATAAACAGCCTGTAACAAGCAGTCGGGGTCCCAGGGCCAACTTAGAGCTTGGGACCCTAGTGCGCTAGTAATAAATAACTCTCTGCTGTGAATCTCGTGTCGGTGATCCTTTGCGGTGACCCCTGCCCAGGAGAGAATCGACAGTTCGGTTCCAACAAAAAGTGTTATGCAAACAAGTGTGAAAATAGCCTAAATGCCACATCCTGTTACTACCTGTCATGAAGTACATTGACCAGTTATTCACTCTGTTCTGATCTCTACCCATTCCACCTTTTCTTCATGGAACAATAATTTGACAGTTGGTTATGCAGAACCAGAGTAAGTCCAGTTTGATTGGCAGGAAACGATTTTGGGTATGAAGAACACTTTAGGCATTTATTGAACTCTTGTTTGTACCACCGCTGTGCTGGACAGTTTATAAATATTACTTCTTTAAACAAGGCCTATGGAGTCAGGCTGCCTGGGTTTTGCTAACTAGCTGTGTCATTTGGGACAAGTTTTTAAGCATATGTAAACCTGACTTTCATCTATGAAATGGGATGACAAGGGGTCATTATCATCTCACAGGATCGTGCAAATGTGTGTGTAAAGTGCCTAGTTTGGTGCCTAACACATAGTAACTACTCAGTAAAGTTATTATTACACCATCATCATCATATTTAAATGTAAATATTAAGAGCTAATAAATTTGTAAAAGGTACTATACCTTTACCCCTTGAATCAAAGACTACTTTAGTTTTAAGCGGTTGGGTGAATTTATCACTTAAATATTGGCCTCTTGAATACCTTGAATTTCAATTAAACGTAGCCAGAGGATTTCATAATTGGACCGTTGCCTCTGGAACTTGGAGCTTTGTTTGTTTGTTTGGTTTCACTTCCTACACTAAACATGTGGCTGTGCACACCTTTATGGTGACTTCTGGTACTGGGGAATCAAAGCTTCGTTTGCTTCTTTGGAGGAGATGATCTTATGCTATATGAAGCACTCAGACTTTGTTAACTGTGTACCATCCAGACAAGACCAGGTGCTTCCCATGGCAGCCTGTCCTTTTCTTAGCTCTCTCATCAATCTAGCCTGTTCCTTCTATTCCTCTTTATACTAGAACTTCTCTTTGAACAAGGAATGTTGTTTTGTCACTACTAGGTCCCCAGCAATTAGTAATGCCTAGCACATACTAGGTGCTTCCTGAATGTTAATAGGTGATAATCTAGCAGAACACAAGATAAATCCGCAGGTTGAGATTTAAGCTGAGTGGTATGAACGCTGCATTGGCAAACTTATTCAATCAATTTTGTTAATGCAAGTTTAACATATCTTAGTAACTGACTTAGTTCAGGAATCATTTACTGAGTGTCTTCTAGGCCAGACATTGGGGACAGAAAGGTAATAATATATGATCCCTGCCTCATGCGCAGGAAGTCTAGTGAGATGGACAGACACGTGTCAATGGCTGCCATGGAATATGGTGAGCATTAAGATAAAGGGGCACCCTGTGTGCCCTTGGAGCATAGAGCAGGGCTTGTGTTCTGGGAACATGGGCTCCATGTGAAAACACAATTTAAATTTTCTTTTTTTTTTTTTTGAGATAGAGTCTTGCTTTGTGGTCCAGGCTGGAGCACAGTGGTGTGATCTCGGCTAACTGCAACGTGCTTCCCTGAAGTTCAAGCGATTCTCGTGCCTCAGCCTCCCGAGTAGCTGGGATAACAGGTGTGCGCCACCATGCCTGGCTAATTTTTGCATTTATAGTAGAGATGGAGTTTCACCATGCTGGTCGGGTTGGTCTTGGACTCCTGACATCAGGTGATCCTCCCGCCTCGGCCTTCCAAAGTTCTGGGATTATAGGCATGTAAGTATTCATCCTTTTAAATATCTGCGGGTAGCACTTAACTTTAAATGGGTACTAATTAAACTATTGAATGACTTTAGTATGGATTGAATGACTTTGCTTGGGCCTCGTTTTTAATTTCCTTCATTAGAGAAAAAAAAAAAAATGCAGGTTGAATATCCCTCATTCAAACTGCTTGGAACCAGAAGTGTCTCAGATTTTTTTACATTTTTGGATTTTTGAATATTTGTATTATACTTGCTGGTTGAGCCTCCTGAATTCAAAAATCCAGAGTCTGAGCTGTTCCAATGAACATTTCGTTGAGCGTCACGTCGGCACTCAAAAGTTGTGGATTTTGGAGTTTCTGGTTAGGGAGACTCATCCTGTATGGGTGCTGGATTGTCGCAGGAGTTCCGGACCAGAGGTTGGGTGACTAGGGTTTGGTTTTCACTTTGTTACTAAACAGGTTGTTTTCTTCCATACGCTCAGCTTTAGATCCCCCGGTTGTCAAAGAAAGGAATGGGCCATCTGATGTTTAAGGCCTCTGTTAGTTCTGATTTGGAGACACCTGGCTTCAGTTCATCTTCCTTAGGAGTGGACAAAGAATATGGGAATTTTGAAATTGTTAGTCAACATCTACAGGGTCGTTGCAGCCTGGTTTTGGGTAAAGGTCATCTTTAGTGAGCCCAGGGAGAAACAGTGGTTTAGCTGTCAGCTGAGAGGGGTAAGTGGTCCTATTAATTTTCCTCTGTGGTAGTGGAAGCATTGTTTAGGGTCACAGCGTCAGTGGAGCTGGCTGGAAAGAGGAGGGGAACTCACTGTTACAGGTTATATTGAATGTGTTTTCAGTCACTAAATGCTTTTTATGATATGTTTTTCAGGATTTCAGTGTTGTATGATTTCTCTGTGTTAAGCACAGGAAATTTAACATCAGCAAAAAAGAATGCTCTTTTTTTCTTTTTTTTTTTTTTTTTTGAGATGGGGTTTCCCTCTTGTCATCCAGTCTGGAGGGCAGTGGCGTGACCTCAGCTCACTGCTACCTCGGCCTCCTGAGTTCAAGCGATTTTCCTGCCTCAGCCTCCTGAGTAGCTGGAATTACAGGTGCCCACCAGCATGCCCGGCTAATTTTTGTAGTTTTAGTACAGATGAGGCTTTGCCATATTGGCCAGGGTGTTCTTGAACTTCTGACCTCAGGTGATCCTCCTGCCTCGCCTTCCCAAATTGCTGGGATTACAGGCATGCGCCGCCAAGCCTGGCCTTGAATGTTCTTTCTGTGGGAATCTACAAAAGCCAGCTTTTGAGTCTAGTGGCAGAAAACCTCTTCTTCATTGTTGAGCTGTGCTGTGAGCTTGGAGGACTTCAAGCCCAGCTGAAAAAGCTGTAGTATTTTATGTCAGTTGGCTGTCTTGGAGAACTTAATGAGCACTGGGCTGGAGTGATACTGTCAGAGTTCATGAGCGGTTTGTGGCTCTCAAAGCCTCGATACTGGGGTTGCCCAAATACATCGGCTGGACTCACTATTTCTCTTGGGAGTCGGGGGGTGGAAAATGCTGTGGTCTTAACTCTGCTCTTAATTTGATGGTGCTGTTATTAATGGTAGGAATGATTTCATATGTTTGCATTTTGCTTTGTAATTCACAGAGAATTTTAAAATCCGTTATCTGATTTTATTCCCGCAGCAGTTCTGTGAAAAAGGTAGAGCACTTTCATATCTTCTGTTTTCCCGTGATTCTCTTGTGGCTCACAGAGGCTAAGAGCCTTCACCAAGGTCATCGGGTGAATGAGTTGCAGAACTGGGAGTAGAGGCTCAGGCTTCTAGTGACCCTGTTTCTTCCTTGATAGCTCGCTCTGGTGGCGCTATGTTCAGGTAACTGCGCATGCTCGGTTTGGTCTTTTGTAAATCCCTGCCCCATTTCGGGGGAGGTTCTTGGGAGGCTTCTCTTCATTTTGGAGCATTTAAGTATCTTGTCCTCTCTCCCTCTTCCCAGATGCACGGGCATTTCTGCAGGCTCCCAGGCTGGCCCTTGTGCGTGGGGGCGTCTCCTGCCTCCACGTTGCTTGCATGCCCCCTTCTGAAGGGGCTCTTCCCCGCATGGAACCCCCTCGTGCCTGCCTCCACACTGCAGGCTGTTCGGTAAATGTTACTGACTGAGCATCGTTGTTTTCTAGAAATGGGACGGGGTACGGATGCCAAGTTCTTTTCTGTGTGAAGTCTGCGATTGTATCATCTTGACTTCCCCGTGTGTGCTCCTTGAGGTTGTCGCTGTGCTGCGGTCATCTGTGTTCCCTAGGGTGCCTCCCTTGGAGTCCCGGCCGTAGCAGACATGCAGTCAGTGTTCATGGCCTAAATGAGAGGAAGGCCAACAGAGCCATTAAATCTGGAAAATGACAAGTGAGGGAAAGGAATTTTTATTTAAGGCGTGTGAAAAAGAAATCTCTTTAGAAAAGTTGACCTGTTTCTCAACTGGAGTTGAATTTCAGCTCAGAAAAGCAGCTGTGTGCCCAGAGGGCTTTGGGATTTCAGTTTGTGACAGATGAATTGAATTTGTTGTTGTATGAATGTGTTATCCTTTTGTGGTTTTATTAGGCCTTTCTCCCAAATGGAATCGATTTTTCTATAAAACTCACACTTCCTTTTTGAGAAGTGTAACACTAATTGTATGGGATGGTCTCCCAAAAGATAACCAGCCAGGAACCAAACACACTGCCTGAGACTCACGGCCCCTGGTTTCTGCCTGTGCAGCTGCAGGGCAGAGAGGCACGCTCGAGCCGAAATCAAGACGCATGTCTGCATCTTCTCTTTCTTGACTGCTGTTTCGTCTCTGAGCTGGCCTGCCTTCAACGTCTAGGAGCTTGGTGGGTGTAGACACATTACGGTATGGAGGAGGGATATGGCGTTGCCACAGCCAGGAGACTCGCTGAAGTCTCTGTTCTCTTCCTGCTCACTGCTCTGACTTTGTATAAGTCACATTTGTAGGGCTGTGCACAGTGGCTTACACCTGTAATCCCAGCACTTTGGGAGGCCGACCTGGGAGGATCTCTTGAGCCCAGAGTTTGGAACCAGTCTGGGCCACATGGTGAAAGCCCATCCCTACAAAAAATAAAAATTAAAAAATTAGCCAGGTGTGGTTGCTCATGCCTGTAATCCCAGCTACTGGAGAGGCTGAGGTGCGAGAATCACTTGAGCCCGGGAAGTAGAGGCTGCAGTGAACCATCATCATGCCAGTGCACTCCAGCCTGGTCAGAGCAAGACCTTGTCTCAAAACAAACAAAAGCAAACAAAAACCCATGTGTAATAGTGGCAGTAGTTAACTTTTGAAAGTTTGAAGAAAACTTCCTAAATCACCTGTGACCATGGACAACTTACTTAGCCTTTCTATGCCTCAGTTTCCTCATCTATGAAAAATGAGAGAATATGTTACTGATCTTGCAGGATTTCAATGAGAACTAAACGAGATCAAACTCAGAGCCTGGCACCTCGTGAGCCCACACTCAGTGTTATTATTTCAACATTTTAGAGGAAAATGAATGCTAATGGGTCATTATGGTTAAACATAGTCTATCACTGGTGTTACTCATGGTATTGGAAGGAACGTGAATTCCATATAGATAGTGTGATGGAGAAAGTATTTTGGGCATTGGCAGTATTGATTCAAAGAACCAAGGACGTGTCTGTCCTGTGTGGAGAGCCGTTTCCGCTTGTTTCTTTAAATGCTATGGGAAAAGCAGTCGACCCTGTGCTCTCTGCCGGACAGCTTCAGTCTCCACGTATTGATTTGGCCAATTGTCGCTTGCTGTCATCATGGCAGCAGCAGTTGAAGGGACAGTTTGTCTTGATTTGCATTTCTGTGTGTTTGTGTTATTTATAGACAATTAAGACATGGAAGCCTGTTTATGGCAAGCTGGCAAATTCAGCAAAACTTGGAGAAACCTGTTAGCACAGTTTGCACGTGTGCGGGCACAGAGCAGCCAAATAAACACACACATTTTCCTGTATTTTAAAACTCTCTGTAAAAAAAAAAAAAAAAAAAGACATTAAACCATTGCCCAGATGGCTTCTAGAGCTAGAGCTTTTTCCTTGAAGTACATGAGTATGGCTGTCAGACATCTGAAACCCGAAGCCATCTTAAAACATCATTTTGATGCTACCCCCATCCGCCTTTTTTTTCTGTTTGTAAGGGACAAGGATCCAGGAAGGAAAGTAACAGCTTACAAAGGCTTTTGTTACAATTAATCGTTCATGTTCTTTCTTTTGGTATCTTATTCTCTGTTTACATTTTTTTTAATTTTTACATTTTTTGAGACAGATCCTTACTCTGTCACCCAGGCTGGAGGGCAGTGGCATGATCTCGGCTCACTCCAACCTCTGCCTCCCAGGTTCAAGTGATTCTTGCGCCTCAGCTTCCTGAGTAACTGAGATTACAGGCATGTGCCACCACGTCCAGCTAATTTTTATGTTTTTAGTAGAGACAGGGTTTCGCCGTTTTGGTCAAGCTGATCTTGAACTCCTGAACTCAGGTGATCTGCCTGCCTCAGTCTCCCAAAGAGCTGAGAGTACAGGTGTGAGCCACCGCGCCCGGCCGCTGTTTCCATTTTGTAACACTAGCGTCACCCCAGTGTAGGGTGGCTAGGGGTATTCTTCTTTCCTGTTTCCTGGTGTATTTTCCTCTACAGTATTGATCACTCTTTAACATACTTTTTGGTTGTCTGTCTCTACCTACAAAAATGTATGTTCCCTGTTATATCACCAGTGCTTGGCACGTAGATAGTTAGTCAATATTTGTTGAATGAATGAATGAATGGGCTGAAAGAACCTTATTCTTCTTTCTTCTGTCACTTTACACCAAATGCTTTTGGAAAATGCTATGTGAACAGGGATCATAAGCAGCAGAGGTTACACACATGGCTGTGGGATAGCCCATCATCCTCAGATACTTGTCTGGAAGGAGGTGGAGTACTTGAGTAGAAATGATACAAGATAACTTCTTCAGAAAATCAGCCAAGTGTCACAGCTTTTCACACAGGCGTGTGATATTTGTGTATGTGTGTATGAAGAGCTGTCGTGGCCTAGAATCACTAGCCTTTAGATCCCTTGTACAGATGGAAAAGTAAAGTCGGAGGCCCAGGAATGCTGTAGGCCACCGAGGTAGAGTCCCTGTCTGCCCTTCTCAGTGCCCAATCACTTCTCACTGCACTCCCCTCTTTACTGCTAAAGTCACCTTCCCTGACTCTGAATGTGTAACCACGAGGGAGAAAATGTCCTCCAGGCTCACAATTTGTGGAGAAAAAGCCCAGCAGCTGAAAATAATGTTCACAAAGTTTGTACTTAGAAAACGTGGCCATTTCTATCATGTCTTTGAATTTCCTTGTTTCTCATACATTTTATAAACAAGACAGTAGAAGGAGATTCGGGAACAGCAACTTTAGAACAAGGGGGAAAAAATCGAACCTAGAGCGGTCCAGTTTCTGTTTTCTTCTCAGTTTAGGGCTGAGGCACTTTAGCTTCCTGTCTAAGGGACTACTCAAATCTGATTAGAAGCCATTGTGGGCTGGTAATTATCCGTAATTTTAGGAAGACAGATGCAGCACCAACTCTGTTCTCTAATAGCAGGCTTATTAATTTTAAATTTGCATGGCAGGAGAAGCAGATGGCGAGGTGGGATAAGCGTTCTGATGCTTGGTCATTGATAGCTTTTTACTTCCATGTATCACATGGGGATTTGGGACCCGGGAAGCCCGCGGAGAACTGATGATTGTCTGTCCCCTAACCAGCTGGGTTCTTTTTCATCCTGAGCTCAGAAAGATTGCTCCTACTGCAGCCAGGGAAGGCAGGTTGTTGACTGGTTAGAAATCATGACAGGTTATTTTCTCCACCCGCAGTTCGCAGTTGGAAAGCAGAGCTATCAAAAAGTTGTATTCTCTGTTGTATTTCAAATCTGGGTGTTTAAAAAATTTTGTAAGCAAATTAAGCATTTCTTTAACGGTAGTTGTGTGTGTTCTTTGAAGGGGTGGCCTGCCCCTCCACACCTGTGGGTGTTTCTCGTTAGGTGGAACGAGAGACTTGAGAAAAGAAATAAGACACAGAGACAAAGTATAGAGAAAGAAAAGCGGGGGCCCAGGGGACCGGCGCTCAGCTTACTGAGGACCCACGCCGGCACCGGTCTCTGAGTTCCCTTAGTATTTATTGATAATTATCTTTACCATCTTAAAGATAAGGGAGTGGCAGGACAATAGGATCATTGTAGGGAGGAAATCGGCAGTAAGACATACGAACAAAAATCTCTGTGACATGAATAAGTTTAAAGGAAAATGCAGTGCCTTGAGATGCATATGCAAACATCTCCATAAACCTTTTAGCATTATTGTTTCAGTCTATCACATGGGGAGAAACCTTGGACAATACCTAGCTTTCCTAGGCAGAGGTCCCTGCGACGTTTGGCCGTGTAGGTGTCCCTGGGTAGTTGAAATTAAGAGAATGGTGATGACTTTTAACCAGCAAGCTGCCTTCAGGCACTTGTTTAACAAAGACACATCCTGCACAGCCCAAAATCCATTAAACCTTGAGTCACCGCAGCACATGTCTCTTGCAAGGACAAGGTTGGGGATAGGGTCACAGATTAACAGTGTCTCAAATACAGAACAAAATGGAGTCTCTTATGTCTACTTCTTTCTATATAGACACAGTAACAGGCTGATCTCTCTTTCTTTTCCCCACAGTTCTTGATGCGAATGAGAGGTGCATTCCCTTGTAAAATCCCTGAGAATTAATAGGAGGATTTGAGCCTTAGAAGAGAAGTTGCTTTTCTAGATGATCACGTAGATATGATGCTGAGCACTAGACAAAGATGTTGATTGAAGCGATTTAAAAAAATTTTGTCTGAGTTCAGATTTTACACCAATATTTAGAAAATCAGCAAAAGAACTTGGAGGAATGTTCTCAGGCATCCAGTTCAGCCCCCTGCGCACATTGTCATAAAATCCGAGTGTGTGTACAGGGAGACGCATTCCTTTCTGTTCTCATCACAGGTCCTTCCCTGGCTCTGCACCTGCCTGTCATGCGCGTCCGTGTGAAGAGACCACCAAACAGGCTTTGTGTGAGCAATAAAGCTTTTTAATCACCTGGGTGCAGGCGGGCTGAGTCCGAAAAAGAGAGTCAGCGAAGGGAGATAAGGGTGGGGTCGTTTTATAGGCTTTGGGTAGGTAAAGGAAAATTACAGTCAAAGGGGGGTTGTTCTCTGGTGGGCAGGAGTGGGGGTCACAAGGTGCTCAGTGTGGGAACTTTTTGAGCCAGGATGAGCCAGGAAAAGGAATTTCACAAGATAATATAATCGCTTAAGGAAAGGACCGGTCATTTTCACTTGTTTTGTGGTGGAATGTCATCAGTTAAGGTGGGACAGGGCATTTGCACTTCTTTTGTGATTCTTCAGTTACTTCAGGCCATCTAGGCGTATAAGTGCAAGTCACAGGGGATGCGATGGCTTGGCTTGGGCTCAGAAGCATGACATTGTCCTCTTCCCGACCTTCCCTACCTTTTCCCTCCTGTGCGGTTCTCTCACAAAGTGAATGGCCTCAGCCACAGCTTCTCTGCAGCTGCATCAGACTGTGGCGACAGGAGTGGTGGCTCCTGCAGGGCCTGCTGTCCCCACTGAGCCCAGTCTTGCTTGCCGCTGCAACCTGGTCACCATTTTGCACAGAAAGTATGTAATTCTACGGAATGAGAGCCAACATGCTGGGAATGGAGGTGTCTTTATCATGGTGCTCTGCATATTTTAATCTTGGGTGGAAAGTATGGAAAAGTATGTGATACCTGTGGTTTGATGTCAGAAGGACGTTGTCAACTTGATATGGACTGAGGATGTTCAGGTGCAGCAGGCACCCCGGCTTCATTAAATGAGACTTCCCCATCTCCCTGCCAGGCATGCACAAGTGTATGGCCACATCTTATGTGTTATCCTTATCTAGAGTGCGCCTTGTCGTCATGCTTAAAGTTACATGATGATATTCTTCCTCATAGAGTAGGTCCCAAGCCGCATTCAATACAGAAATGTACTCTTGCTGTTCTACATAGAAAGTGCTTTCATATACCAAGTGGGAGAGCAGTCCTAAAATCTGGGCTGGAATCACAGAAGGAAGGCTTTGGGAAGCAACAGATTCCCTAGTCCAAAGCTGGGTCTTGATGAACCCAGAAACAGGACCAAGAGAAGTGAATTTGCCTAAGGCCCTGACAGTGTCTCACGGTAGCATTTGAACGTAGCAATTTCTTGACCTATTTCTTTAAATTATTAGTCATGCTTCCTCTGATTCCTATATAAACATATTCCTCATTCATTCTTTTGTTTCAGTGAATTATTGCAGTGCTACCACGTAACACTATTTGAGTCAAAATGTGGCAGTGTTTGTCCCTTTCCAAGGTTTTTAGTTACACAGTTTGTCAAAGTTGTGCTAACAGTTTCTTGTTGGTTGCAAGGTGTCCTTTCAGAAGCCAATTGTGTGGTGTATTTACATTGCTTGTTGGAGGTAGTTTGGTTAGAACCTACTTCGAGTGGCTGGCGTGGGCCTGGGGGACAATGACAGCTGCCTGCTTCATGGGCAGAGATGAAGTAATTGCTTCCTAGGAAGTACCATCCTCCTGGCCACACTCTCCAGCCCATTTCCTTTGTGGTGGTTTCCTCACATCTGCACGTTTCTGTCTTCATGTGAGTGTCATTTATTTTAGCATATGACTTCAGGCTGTGGGGAAGAATGGCCATTTTAGCACAGAGATGCACACAAAGGAACAACTGGCTAAATGTGAGGGAAGACATTCTTAGGGGGGGTTTCATTTCTTTTATTCTGTAACAGGCAGTCTGGGAAGCATTCTGGACATGTGGCCTGTGGCCTGCGCTGTCACAGTTCCTCCCTGCAGGATCGCAGATGTTTGGAGATTGTAGTGATAACTGTTATCATTGAGAATGTCATTCTCACAGGCTCTAATAAGTCAGGATTTATTCAGTGTTAATTTGTTAAAGACAACTGTATTTCTAGCCAAATCCACTTGAGACGTTTCTCCTGGCAGTGTTGCTGGGGGTATTCCCGTGGCTTAGTCTTAGGGAAGCACACGCCTTTGAATACTGCTGAAGCTGTGAGTACCCAAAGCGCACCGGAGTATTTTTGCCATATGGGGTGTTAGTCACTGATACACGTCTCAGTCAGACCTGATGGATTCTTGACCCCTTCCTTTCTTAATTTTTTAATTTTTATTTTTAATTTTTGTTTTTTAAGAGCATAACCTCTCAGGTGGCCACCATGAATTTCTGGTGTTTTCAGTTGGCTGCAGCTTATTTGCCATCTCTGATTCAAACATATTCGAAGCCTGATGATGCTTCCCTTGGTTGTTCTTCTGCTGTGTGACCTCCGTGCCCGCAGGGTTCAAGACTATCAGAGCTGGGAGCCACCTTCACAACTACCAGGGTTTCCGGAACCTCCTTTATCTAGCCCTGGGGATGGAAGAGATGTCATCAGAGGTGAAGGCTTATTAGGTTTACATGCCATTGATAACGAATGAGGAGGTTTTCTTTTATATAAGGGGAGCTTCTTATAACGTGCTTTACTAGGGTAAAGAAGCTTTTGAGGTTTGCTTTCTCTGGAAAGATAATTTGTGATCCTGCTGTTGCTTTCAACAAAAGTATAATTTGCATACCAGTGCATGTTGTATTACTGAGCACTGGCTGACAAATGGTTCTTAACTCATCATTCACTCCGCCACTGTTTCTTGAATGGCATATGTGTGCCAGCTGTAGTAGGAACTTGCTAGAATCTAGGACTAACCCTTATGAAACGGGGGTCCTGGGGGAAGCAAATGCATAAAACTATAAAGGTTTGAGGGGATATCAGAGGGGGCGACTATAGGTGCAAAACTTCATTCATTCATTGTCCCATCTAGGAGGTTTTGTGTCTTAGCAGCGTGTTCCACAGCAACACATCCCTCTATCAAAATATTCATCATATTATTCTGAAATTCTCTGCTTAGGTATGTGTTTTTCTGACTAAGTTTAGAACTGGTTAAGGACAGGCTATGGGGTATGTATTATATATATCTACACACACACATATATTTATATATATACACATTACCATTGTAAATGTACTATATATTTATATATATACTCATATATATATTTCTCCCGCTCTATATATACATAAACACCACACACATATATATACACACACACATATATATGAAATACACACACACACACACACACACACACACACTCACACACACTCTTCTACTGCCAAGCACAGAAAGTGAAAACTAGACAAGAGTTCTTTTAGTGTTCATGAAAAAATAGATGTGTTAGTTGAGAGCGTCCATAAGTTGCCAGGGGAAAGACAGGATGGATTCACAAAGGGAGATAGTGTGTTTTTTATTTTTTTCTTTGTTTAACTCTTGAATTCGAAATAATCCAGACTTATGGAAAAGTTGCAAAAATAGTACAGAGAATTCCCATATACTCTTCCCTCAGATTCCCCAAACATTTCACCCCATTTGTACTTTCTCTGTGGATATAATTTTTTTTTTTTCTGAAATGTTTGAGAGTGGAAGGTAGAATGCAGGGCAGGGTGAAAGGCGGAAGGAGACAGGTGGGTTAGGAGGCTTTTTTTTTTTTTTTTTTTTGACCTTCTGAGATGGAGTTTCACTCTTGTCACCCAGGCTGGAGTGCAATGGCACGATCTCGGCTCACTGTAACCTCTGTCTTCTGAGTTCAAGTGATTCTCCTGCTTCAGCCTCCCGAATAGCTGGGATTACAGGCGCCCACCACCATGCTTGGCTAATTTTTTGTATTTTTAGTAGAGGGGTTTCACCATGTTGGTCAGGCTGGTCTTGAGCTCCTGATCTCTGATGATCCACCTGCCTTGGCCTACCAAAGTGCTGGGATTACAGGTGTGAGCCACTGTGCCTGGCGATTGGGAGGCTTTTGCAGTAACCCAGAGCACTGTGATGAGGGCTGGACCTGGTTGGAAATGATGAGAAAGGTGAGAAGTGGTTAGGTCTGGCATATATTCTGAAAGGAGAGTTTAAATGGGTTGGATGACAAGAGAGAGAAAAAGAAGTTTTAAGGATGATGTCAAGGATTTTGGCCTGAGTAACTGGAAGACTAGAGATGCTGTTATTGGGATCGGGAAGACTCCGGGAGGAGTGGGTTATAACAGGGGGAATCAAAAGTGTGTTTTCGGTATGCTAAATTTGAGGTCCAAAAAGGGATGTCAAGAAGTGTTGGCTGGGGGCGGTGTCTCACGCCTGTAATTCCAGCACTTTGGGAGACTGAGGCAGGCAGATCACCTGAAGTCAAGAGTTCGAGACCAGCCTGATAATTATTAAAATCGATCATTGATGTTTACTAATTAATCATATTATTGCTGCTAATACTGCAGGGGGTGTATACCTACCTGTGATGTTGTTCCTAATATCCAGGGACAGAGAGCATGATTTTAGTTTTAATATCACAGTAGGTGTACACGCACCCTGTTAAACTGATCCTAATATCCAGGGGGGTAGAATATGACATGACTCCCAACATAGCAATGAATGGACATCCACCCTGTGATATTGCTCCTAATATTCACAGAAGAAGCGTATGATATTACTCCCAATATCCCAGGGAGGGTACAGCTCTTCTGTGATATGGTTCCTAGTATCTGGAGGGAGAGAGGATGATAATAATTCCAGTATCGCAGGCTGTGTTCACCCACCCTGTGATATTGTTATTAATATTCTGGAAGGGAGAGGATGATATGATTCCCCATGGAGCAGGAGGCATCCACCCAGCCTGGGATATTGTTCCTAATATCCATGGAGAGGAGAGGCTGATGTTACTTCCAATATGGCAGGGGGTGTACATCCACCCTGTGATATTCTTCTTAATATTCCAAGGCTGAGAGGTTGATATTACTCCCAGTATCACAGACACCGTACACCGCCGTGTGATACTCTTCCTGATATCTGGAAGGGGAGATGGTATTAATCCCCATATCGCAGGAGGTGAACACCCACTCTGATATCTTTCCTAGTATGCAGGGAGAGAGAGGATAATATTATTCCCAATATTGCAGAAGATGTACACGGCCCCCCCCATGATATTGTCCTTAATATTCCTAGGCACAGAAGACGATGTTACTCCCAATATCGCAGAAGGTGTACACCCCCCAGTGATGTTGTTCCCATGATCCAGGAGGGAAGAGGATGATGTGACTTTCAACCCCTGCACCCTGCAATGCTCTCACCCTGCAACACCGACACCAGCTCAACCTGACATGGGAGCAGAGGTGCTGGCTGGGGGTGTTCATTGCTTCTCTTTTCTCCCTTGGCAGACTCAGTAGAGGAAGCCGAGACCGAGCAGCCGCAGGAAAAAGGTGGGTTTTGCCAGTGGCTCAGGCTTCCTCTGGTTATGAGCTGGGCCTTGGAGTAACACCGGGGGAGGGGACAGAGCTGAGTATGGTGGGCATTGGATGCGGCTGTCACACCTCTGTGGTGTGGGTCGGGGACTTGAGGGACATCGCCTGAGGTGGGCCTGAACCTCCCATCTACTCTGGCACTGGAGGCTGTGGGGTCCCACACTTCTTCCAATGAACATGCTGGCCCCCGCCTGGTCCCCGACCGAGGTGGGGCATCCTTTCCACTGCTGGGGCCCACATGTAGCTGTGGGTTCCTTCTTCATGACCTGGAGAAGCTGCAGTTCACCCTGTGCTCTGCCTCAGAGATGGGAGGTCACACAGCCCTCAGCGGGTAGCAGAATTCAGAGCCTTAGGTTGCAGGGGCCTCAACTGAGGTCCCTGAAGGGTCTGCTCCTTCCTGAGGGGAGCCAGTGGGGAAGGGAAGGCTGTTGTAGGTTTGCCTCGGGGAGGGGGTGGTTCCACCCTCTGCCAAAGTCTCTGGAGCAAAGGCACGTGGCTCTCCAGCTGCCCCGGAGGCCAGGGTAGTGGCTGGGAGGGGCTGTGGGCCTCTGCCGGGTGGGGGAGATTTCTTAGCTCATCTAGTGTAGTCAAGTCACATTAGCCTCTAAATCATATTTATTTATTTTTTTAATTCCAAGGCTTTACAGATGAATTAGGAGGCAGTTTGTATAGAAAATACTTTTTACATGTGAGCTTGAAACAGAGAGTCTGTTTCAATCTAGGTTTTTCCCTTCCCAGTAATGCCTCCTTTCATCCCAGGTTTTCCAACAGGAAATACGCTTGTTTGCTCACCTCTGGGAGGGGGCTTTGGCTAGGAATCCACCAAAGCCAGCAGGCACCAGTGGGCTGCTGGAGCAGTCTGGCCTTTGTTAACCCTTTAGGAACTGAGGGCTTCAGGTTTTCAGACCATCCAAGGTGAAGGTGGCCACAGGGGCCTGGAAGCTTTCCCATCCTTCCTGCAGGGATGGTCCGTTTCCCTGCACGGAGCTGGGTACATGGGTACAACACCCCTGTCCTGTGCCGTCGGTGGCTTTACCAATTTTGCATAGCAGCTTTTGAGCTGATCCATAGCTCTGATTGGCTGTTGAGGATTTCATGGATTCCTGTACCCCACCGGGGGGCCCAATATGCTGACAAAAGTTACATTTGTAGTTGTAGTGCTGCATATACATGGGTCCAGTTAGAAGGCTTTGATTCTTTCTAAAGGGAAAGGCATCTCTGAGGGATCACTGAGCTGACATAGTCTCCTAAAACCTTGCTGTCAGGTGGGTGACAAAGCAGGACAGGAGGGTGATTTTGTAGGAGAGTCGGGCCACGGGCCTGCGTGTTCTCTCTGTCCTCATAGTGCCGGAGTTTCTACGTGCTCCAGGCCCCGAGTTTGCATTGCACATAATTCTCAAGGGCTCGTGGCAAGCTGCGCCAGGGTCGGGGATGTGTGGGGACTCTGCCCCCAGTGGACCAAGGACTCACATCTGTCTAGGTGTTTTTGTGACTTGCAGAAATACCTCCACCTTGCCTGGGCCTGGAGCCACAGGAGACCCTGCCGAAGGTGAAGAATGTTCTGGAACAATGCAAGACCTGCCCAGGCTGCCCCCTGGAGCCAGCGTCCTGGGGTCTCTGTGCGTCATCCAGCAACGTGAGCTTGCAGGACCCCGAGGAGCCCTCCTTCTTCTTGGAAGCTGAGGACGACTGGGAGGACCCAGAGGCCCTGAGCTCACTGCTGCTGTTCCTGAACGCCCCCGGGTCCAAGGCCAGCTTCCGTGGCCTGTATGACGTGGCGCTACCATGGCTGAGTGGCATGTTCTGCAGCTTTAGCGACGAGGAGGAGCTGACTGGGCGCCGGGCACAGGCCCGAGGGGCGGCCAAGAAAGCTGGCCTCCTCATGGCCGGAGTCCGTGCCATCGTGGACCACCTGGTGGCCCTGGCCTGGCTTCACGTGCTTCATGGACAGAGCCTGGTGAACCTGAACATCCTGCAGTCTGTCCAGGATGCAGTGGTGGCCAGCGAGGACCAGCAGGGTGTGATTGCCAAAATGTTGGCCATGGCTCTGAAGAGGACAGGCCAGATGAGGCAGGCAGCCGAGGGCTACTACTGTGCCTTATGGGCGCCTTGGGACCTGGGCCTGTGGAGGAACCAGGCAGTGGTGCTGGCCAACTTTGGGACCCTGTGCCTGCACACGAGTGTCAGCAGGCTGGCCCAGCACTACCTCCTGGAGGCCGTGTGGCTGTTCTCAAGGCTGCCCTGCGGGGAGTGTGGCTGGGACTTCACCCACGTGCTCCTGTAGCTGGGCCACCTCTGCACCCGCCAGGGCCCGGCCCAGCAGGGCAAGGGCTACTATGAGTGGGCCCTTCTGGTGGCCTTGGAGATGGGCCACGTGGAAAGTGAGTGCCCCAGTTCCTCCTGTGCACCTTCTGGGGCCACTCGGGTCAGGGCACACCTGGGGTTTGTGATTCGGAAACAAGTGGTGGGTTTTCCACCATCAAAAGTGCTGAGTCATGGCCAGCAGCAGATGTTGGCAAGCGCCCTGGAGACAGGCAGTTCCCATGCAGGGCCAGGCCCTCTGTGGCCTATTGAGGCAGCCAGCTCTTCCTGGTTTGCCCAGGGACCATCCTGCCTTGAGCACTGAAAGTCCTGCATGCTGGGAATTCCTAGACATAACCCTGGGATCAAGGCAGGCTCCGCTGAGCTGGGACTTCGGGCCCCTCCATGAGCCAAGCCCTGAACACCAGTTCTTGTGCCCGTGTTATCTGCTTGGTATGTTGGCAGCCTGCGTACCTGTCATCCCACTTCACAGAGGACACGGGGGCGGGTGATTGCCCAAAGCTGCAGAGCAGTGCATGCAAAAGCAGCTCGTTGTGCAGAGTGTGCCAGGCCCCACCCACAAATGGGGCTTGTGGGGTCCTCGGGTAGCAGGGACTGAGCGTGGGAATGTGAGCTTCAGGCCACAGAAGCCACAAAAGGGTGAGTGGCGTGATGGCGGGGCAGCGCTTGGCCCTGGGTTAGGGAAGCCTCTTTAGTCTAGAACCAGAGGGTTGAGAGGATTTAGTCAAGTAATAGTTGGTGGATGAGGGGTTGGTGGTGGAGGAGAGGCTGGTGGTGTAGCCTGTGTGAAGGCCTAGGGGTGAGAGAGTGGGGGTGAGAGAGTGGGGGTGAGTGAGCGGGGATGAGTGGGGTGTGAGTAGTGGTGAGTGAGCGGGGATGAGTGGGGTGTGAGTGGTGGTGAGTGAGCGGAGGTGTGATGGGGTGAGCGGGAGTGAGCGGGGATGAGTGGGGGTGAGTGAGTGGGGGGGTGTGGGGATGAGTGGGGTGTGATGGGGGTGAGTGAGCGGGAGTGTGAGTGAGGATGAGTGGGGTGTGAGTGGTGGTGAGTGAGCGGGAGTGTGAGTGGGGATGAGTGTGGTGTGAGTGGGGGTGAGTGAACGGGAGTGGGAGAGGGGATGGGTGGGGTGTGAGTGGGGGTGAGTGAGCAGGGCTTATGCAGGGAGGTGCAGAGTTGGGAGGGGGTGGGTTGGGTGCTGGATGGTGAGAAGCTCTTCTGGAGAGCTAAGCAGAGCCTGGGGCCTCAGGCTGTGGCTTGGCCTTTTCCCCAAGAGCACTGGGGAGCCATGGAGTGCTACGGAACAGTCACTGCAGACTGAGCAGTGAACGGACAGTAGGTGGGCAGGGCTGTCCGAAATCTAGGCCACAGAGGATAGATGAGGAAGTTGAGTGCAGGGAAATGGCTGAGACAAGGGATACTGTTGTGGGTCCCCTCTGCCTTGCAGCGCTTTGTCATGGCATAGTGAGACCGCTCAGAGGTGCCTCCTATGACCTGGACCAGAGCTGCAGGGGCTGTGACCAAACCTGCCCATTTCCAGCACAGGCCTGGCACCCACTCCTGGCCCTAGGAGTGATGAGATTTTGGAAAGGACCGTGTGAAGGGGCCCCGGTCCCACACATCTGCCCAGGGAGGGCAGGGGTTGGGGGGTTCAGACCCAGGCTTCTTCCCCAGGGACATTCTCTGACTGGAAGGAGACCCTCCAGGAACCCAGCGCCCCAGCCCCTACTGCAGCCTCCAGTGGCTCTTGGCACAATAGCCTGTGGTACCTCCTCCTACGAGGCCCTCCCCTGGGTGCTGGGGGATTCAGACTTGGAAATGCAGACCAGGGAACGGGGATCATGCTTCCCTGTCTCCCCACCCTGCGCTGAACGGTCGGGGAGACCGAGGGCGGGGCTGATACCCCACATGCTTCCTTGGGGTCATTTTTGAGTCACTTTCGGTAGTTTGTGTCCTTCTACGAGTTTGGCTGTTGTGTCTAGATGGTCTGGTTTCTTGGTGTACAATTGTTCGTAGTGTTTTCATGGAATCCTTTTATTTCTGTCAGGTCGGCAATCATGTTTCCTCTTTCATTTCTGATTTGAGAAACTTGGGTTTGTAATTTTTTATTTCTTCATTTTTATTAGAGATGGGGTCTCATCATGTTCCCCCAGGCTGGTCTTGAATGCTGGCCTCAGCGATCCTTCCCCCTCGGCCTCACAAAGTGCTGGGATGACAGGCGTGAGCCACGGTGCTCAGTCTCTGATTTTAGTCATTTGTGTCCCGTCTTTCTTTTCTTGGTCAGTCTAGTGAAAGATTTGTCAATTGTGTTATTTTCAAAAAACCCACCTTCGGTTCTCTTGATTATCTCTTTTGTTTTTCCATTCTCTGTATTTTTAATTCCCATTTCCACTCTCACGTTTATTATTTTCTTCCTTTTTTTAATTCACTTTGGGTTTAGTTCTTTTTCTAGTTTCTCAAGGTGGAAGGTTAGGTTTTTGATTTGAGATTTTTCTTCTTTCTTTGAATGTAGACATTTACAGTTATAAATTTCCCTTTCAGCACTGCCTTAGCTGCATCTTGAAATTTTTGATATGTTGTGCTATTTTTTATTTTTAAAGACAGAGTTTTGCTCTATTGCCCAGGCTGGGGTGCAGTGGTGCAATCTTGGCTCACTGCAACTTCTACTCAGGTTCGAGCCATTCTCATGCCTCAGCCTCCCGAGTAGCTGGAATTACAGATGTGCACCACCACACCCGGCTAATTTTTGTATTTTTTTTATAGAGACAGGGTTTCACCATGTTTCCCAGGCTGATCTCAAACTCCTGGACTCAAGCGATCCTCCCGCCTCGGCCTCCCACAGTGCTGGGATGAGAGGCGTGAGCCACCGTGCTGGCCCGGGCTGTGCATTTGTTTGCATTCTTCTCAAATTAGTTTTCGGTTTCCCTGATGGTCTCTTTGACTCACTGGTTGTTTAGGAGTGTGTAGTTTTCGCATATTTTGGAATTTCCCACGTTTCCTTCACTGTCGATTTCCAGTTTCGTGCCAGTACAGCTGAAGAACACCTCTGCTTTGGTCTCAGTCCTTCTCCCTTCACTGAGGCTCATTTTGTGGTCTGGCACATGGTCTGTCATGGGCAATGTCCCATGGGTGCTCAAGAGGACTGCGTATTCGGCTGTTGTTGGGTGGCGTGTGTGACAGATGTCCATTCGGCGTACCTGGTTTCCTATGTTAATCTCTGGAATGTTTCTGACACTAGAAAATCAGGCTTTGGGAGAGGCCAGTGAGCCTGTGGCTTGGGAGCCTGGTTGCATGAGAGAAGCATGTGTGGGAACGCCAGAGGCCGGCTTTGAATCCCATTCCCCCAACATGATGCCGTGTGTGGCAGACGTGAGCTTGGCTTTGCTCTCTCAGGGTTCCATCTGTGACAGGGGCCACTTGTGCCCCTGGCCTCATCAGCTCAGGCTGAAGGCAGCCCTGGTCCTGGCCAGAGGGGCTTTCTGAAGCAGAAATAGATGGCCTGGTGCAGGGGCCGAGCCCCTGCTGTTCACTCTGTGTCCATCCACAACCTCAGCCCTGGGAGTTGTAAAGAAGGCCGGCCTGTACCATGAGCATCTGCACCAAGATGTGCCCATGTCACAGTGTGCTCGGCGTCTGCCCTGGCACAGGTGCATGGCCTGTCTGCGCTCAGGTGCCCCGCCTATGGAGCCCAGGCTCACAGAGGTGTGAAGGAGGCAAGCAGGGGCCTCCGAGCGCAGCCAGCCTCACTTCGATGCTGGGAGACTAACGTCTTCCATTTTGTCTTCTGCCCAGGCCAACTGCGGGCCGTCCAGTGGCTGTGCTACTTCTACAGCGCCGTCATGCCCAGGGAGGCCCAGTATGTCATCTACCACGATCTCCAGCTCTCCCTGGCCTGCAAGGTGGCCGACAAGGTGCTGGAGGGGCAGCTCCTGGAGACCATCAGTCAGGTCTACCTGTCCCTGGGGACGGAGCGGTAAGGGCTGGCTTTGCAGTGGTGGAGGTGGGGGCGGGCAGGGAGAGGGGCACAGGGAAGCTGGCCCAGGGCCCAGCAGCCCCTCTCCTTTTGATCATTTGGTGCTTTGGCATCAGATGCTTTGAGATGGCCGGCCTGGGGTCATCCCAGGGCTGCTGCTGGCCCGTGAGTCCCAGCTTGAGCCTCCCTTGTTGGGTCAAAGGTCATCTCAACCCCAGCAGAGGCAGTACATGCACTCTGGGCTGTTCTTCCTACTATGGTGGCTTTTGTCATCTTACCTGTGCCTGCCCCGAATCTTCACTCCTGGCCTCCATCTGTCCCCTTAAATGTGACCATAGTAGCCACCTGTGGCTTCTCTCCCACAGAAGACAGAACCAGTTGTGTCACCTACTTCCCTGGGGCAGGGTTTCAAGGTCTCACATCCCATATTTGGCCTAGTCAGCTTCCTCCAAGCATCGTGACCTGGTGGGGTGACCTGGTGGGGTAACCATGGCCCTGGCCACCCCACCCATAGGGCCCAGTGACATTGCTGCAGTCACAGCCCCTTGAGTGTTAGACTTACTGAGAGAGCAGAGGAGCCGCCAGATTCCATAGGGACCTGGGAGACTGACTCCAGTCTTGGCCTCAGGTTCACAGAAGGAAAATGGGCCAGTGTGCTAGAGCCATACTTCTCAAAGTGTAGTCCCTGGACCAGTAGAGCAGCATCCATGTCACCTAGGAGTTTGTGGCAAGTGGGAGTTCTAGGGCCTACCCCAGGCCTGTGGAGCCGGAAGCTCTGGGGGCAGGGCCAGCAAGCTATAAGGACAGGCCTCCGGGTGACTGTGATGGCTGCACACCTTGAGAACCATCGGCCAAGATAACCTCTGAACACTAACGGCTCCTGGTGCGTCTGGAGAAGACACCGGCCATGTCTGGGAGGCAGGGGAGATGGACTAGCACACTCCTCCTGCCACAGGGCAGCATGATGCTCGATTCCCTCGGAAGGATGTCCTTCATCTTTTCCATGCCGTGTGTGTTCACCCTGGCCCTCCCAGCAGCCTGGGAAGGGCAGAACACTGCACACACAAGAGGGCCGTTCCCAGTCCCCACATTCCAGATTCATCTGTCACCAGACCCACGGGAGGAGGCAGACTGGTTCCAGGAGGATGAGAGCCCTTGTTCTGACACCTGTGTCTGATTCCAGTGATTCCAGGGCCTACAAATCCTCTCTGGACTACACCAAACGAAGTCTGGGGATTTTCATTGACCTCCAGAGGAAAGAGAAGGAGGCACATGCCTGGCTGCAAGCAGGGAAGATCTATTAACTCCTGCGGCAGAGCGAGCTGGTGGACCTGTACATCCAGGTGAGTGGCAAGGGATGCAGGACGACCCCTGTGCTGTTCACTCTCTGTCCATCCACCCATCCATTCATCCTTCCATCACCTATTTACTTGTTCATTCTTCCATCCATCCATTCGCCTGCTCATCCTTCGATCCATCCATCCATTCACCTGTTCATCCATCCATCCCTTTATCATCCATTCATTCAGCCACCATTCATCCATCTGTTCGTCCGTTCATCCTTCCATCATCCATCCATTTACCTGTTCATCTTTCTAGCCATCATCCATCCTTCTGTCCATTCATCCATCTGTCCTTTTATCATCCATCCATTCACCCGTTCATCCATCCATCCATCCATTCATCCTTCTGTCAACCATCCATCCTTCCATCCATCCATGATTCATCCATCTATCCATCCATCCTTCCATTCATCTGTCCATCCATCCATTCATCCATCCTTTTATCTATCCATTCACTTGTTGTTCCATTCATCTGTCCATCATCCATCCATTCACCTGTTCATCCATCCATCATCCATCCTTCCATCATCCATCTACCTATTGATCCTTCCATTCATCCATCCTCTCACCCATCCATCCATTCACCGTTCGTCCATCCATCAATCATTCATCCATCCATCCACCCACCCACCAATCTACCTATTAATGCATCCCTCCATTCATCTCTCTGTCCATTTGTTTATCCATACATTCGTCTATCCACCATCTATCCATCCACATGTACATACATCATCTACCCTCCACCCATCCATACATTATCTACCCACGCATACATACATCCAGACATACACACATCATTCCACCCACCCATCCATCCACCCACCCACCCGTCCGTCCATCCACCCGTCCGTCCATCCATCCCAGCATTAATCTATCCACACACCCATCCATCCATCCATGTGTCTACATCTCCTCATCCATTCATCCATCCATCCACTCATTCCTAAGCCACTGCTGAGCACCTGTTGTGTGCCTTTTCCGTCCCTCCAACTGGTTCCCTCACATCCTCCCCCGGTGGCCAGCATCTTCTCCCTGAAGGCAGAGGCGCGGCCCCTCACAGTGCACAGCACTTGCTGGTATACAGCACATGCTCAAATAATGTGACCACTCAATTAACACACAGAAGAACTTGCTCCAAGCGACACGTGGCACATCTCCTTACAAAAGGAATCTATCATAGTGGCTGTTTTCAGAGGCTTTCCCAAACACAGTGTGATCTGGAACAAATTGTGAAGCCCACGAGCCTGGTGAAGGTTTCATTATTGAGCACCTGCTGTACACCTCCTTGAGCTGAGGTGAGGGATGAAGAGCTCATGGCCAAGAGGGGACCAGGCCCACCCACAAACACTGCTGATGTGGCAGGGATGTGGCAACGCAGAAAGGAGCCAGGGGCTGGGCTCCCAGCAATCTGGGGGCCACGGAGACTGGTTTGAGTGCAGGGGGAGTGGGCTAGGGCTAGCCCTGTTGGTAGGATTCACAGGTGTCGGGCTCCTGGGCTGCAGCTGCTCAGTCACCTCCTGGCACTCAGGAGCATCAGTTCATTGTCCTCATGCCAGTGGTGGGGGCAGCCCTCATGCACAGGGTCTGAAAAATGCTCAAGTGTACCTGTAGTGTGTGAGAGGAAGGAGCCTGGCAAAGGTGCGCGTAGCCACCTCACTAGGTGTGGGTCTTGAGGGAACTTCTGTCTCCTTTCAGGTGGCACAGAATGTGGCCCTGTACACAGGCGACCCCAACCTGGGGCTGGAGCTGTTTGAGGCAGCTAGAGACATCTTCTTCAATGGGGCCTGGGAGCGGGAGGAAGGCCTGTCCTTCTACCGGGTGAGCTGGCCTGTGGGCTGATGTGGGTGGGCCTCAGTGGGGCACCTGGAGGGCTGAGGCACAGGTGTGGCAGGGTAGAGGCCTCCCAAATGGAGGCAGGGCCACCCATGCACATGATTAATTTCCAAGTGGTCTCACCGGGAATGATATTGACCATGCCCCTGCCTGGGACAAACGCTTGGGGCCTGGACGTGACAATGGCTCTACCCTTGTACCTGATGACCTCAAGCAACCCTGAGTGGGAAGTCCTGTCCCCATCTTCCAGATGAGGAAACTGAGGCTCAGAGAGGCACAGGGACATGCCAAAGGACACACAGCATATCAGTGGGAGACCCAGGTCTGCATGCACCCCGAAGTGGGACGGCTTCTCCCTTCCTCTGAGCTCACGGTGTGGCTCAGCCCTGGGCACAGATCAATGTGGTGTTTTTAGAGCAGAGAGGAGTGCTGGCTCCCCCCAGTCAGACCCCCGGTGCCCAGGTGGGAGAGGCTGGTCTGAGGCTATCGGGTGTAGCTGGATGGGCCTCAGGTGACTCTTCAGCCCCCAACTTGGATGTCTGAACTGTGTGTTATCCCAGAGCACAGAGCTGTGTCGAGGTGCAGGGGTAGCTGGGGTGTGGGAAGCTCCAAGCACATGTTTGAGCTCTGAGGAGGGCGCTGGGCAAGGTGGGTGCTGCGGGAAACCTGACCCCACCTGCCTGTGTGGTAGGACCGGGCCCTGCCCCTGACAGTGACTACGGGCAACCGCAAGGTGGAGCTGCAGCTACAGCTGTGCAACAAGCTGGTGTCACTGCTGGCCACACTGGAGGAGCCCCAGGAGGACTTGGAGTTTGCCTACATGGCCCTAGCACTCAGCATCACTGTGGGTGCGTCCCCTGAGCCCCCGCCCTGCCAGGACCCACACTTTGCCAGAGCCCAGCCTCCAGGTCTGCAGGCCAGGAGCTGAAACAGCTACTGGATTTTCCTGGTCTCCTGTCCAGGCAGGCAGCTCTGCCCAACTGGCTTCCCCGTCCGGCTGTGGGGCACAGCCCGAGGTCTCTCAGGCAGTGCAGAGCTCCCTGTCTGACTGAGCTCTGCTTCCTCTGCCTGTTCCCGCTGCTGACCACAAGGGCCGCCCAGTGTGCCCTCTGCCTTCCAGACATCCCAGGCATCTCGTTGGTCCCTGTATGTGTCAGGCTGAGTGGCACATTCCCTTTCTCTTGTGCCCTTCCCACCGTCATCAACCACACGGCTCTCTGGCTGATAAAATCCCAGTTCCCCTTCCAGCAGTCTGCCCCTTAAGGCCGTGCATCCCCTGGTGCTGTGCCAGAGTCGTCTGTCCCCCTGCAGAGACAGGGAACCCTAGGCAGGCCACATGCCCCAGCGCCTTGTGCCCCGTGGCCCAGTACACAGTAGGTGTGCAGCTGACTCCCCAAGGTAGGGGGCTCTGATCATGACACACCCAGGAGGAGTCGGATGTCACGTCTGTGGGTTGCCTGGAGCTGGGGAGCCCGGGAGCACCTGCACTGCATGGCTTTTGGGCTCCCCTGGTTAAAACCAGTGAGCAAAGGCAGGTGGCTATGTGTAGGCACAGAACTGGGCCATCCAAGTCCGACTTTGCCAAAGCCTCTCAGTAGACAGGGGCAGGCCTTATTAGTTCTGCTTTGCAGATGGAAAAGTGAGTCTGGGAACCTGGAAGGGAATGGCCAGAGATGCCCAGGTGACCACAGGTGCCTGGAGACAAGCCACGTGTGCTGCCTGGGGGTCTGTATACCTGCTCCTGAGGGGCATGTTCCCTCCCTGCCCCAGAGAGCCACATCCTCACACCTGCCCCTTTGGCCTGCACCCCAGGGGACCGGCCGAACGAGCGTGTGGCCTACCACCGGCTGGCCGCCCTGCACCACCGGCTGGGCCATGGCAAGCTGGGGGAGCACTTCTACCTCAAGGCCGTTTAGCTCTGCAACTCGCCGCTGGAGTTCGACGAGGAGACCCTCTACTACGTGAAGGTGTACCTGGTGCTCGGTGACATCATCTTCTACGACCTGAAGGTGGGTGGGGAGGGGCAGGGCTCGGGGTGTTCCTGGCCCCCTTGGAGTGGGATCTCCATCCGGACCCCAGAGGCCTGGGTTCCAGCCTTTCTTAGGAATGGCCCAGTGGCCTCCCTGGAGCTCTACACCCAGCTGGAGGAGCCGGCAAGGTTATCAGGTAAAACCCAGCTCCCCAGATGGCCAGGCCCCACCCTCAAGAACTCAGTCTCAGCCAGGGAGGCTGACACATGAGTGGGCAATGGTGGCCTCTGGGTAAAGAAGGGGGATTGTAGTCAGGGGGCCCTCCTGGAGGAGGTGACACCAAAGCTGACTCTTGACAGTCAAGTGTCAAGGTGCATTTAACAAAGAAAACAGGGTCGGGAGAGTGACATTTCAGAGGACGCCATCATCCTCACGTTGAATCCACGTTGCAAGATCCAACCCAAATCTTGGCGCCTCCTCTAGGAAGCCTGCCCAGGGTGCCAGCCTGCACTGAGCAACTCCTTCCTGGAGTCCCGAGACACCTTGAATCTTCCCATCACTCAGGAAGGGTGGGGTGGGACCAGTGTCTTACCATTGAGTTCACAGACAGGGAAACCCCAGCTCAGGGCAGGTGCAGTGGGGCGGGGCCCCAGCCAGCCAGGCTGAGGCCTTGTTAGGTCGGGTGTGTCTCGAGGGGAGGTGCTGTGCTCCCTCTGCCCCCAGCCCTGCAGGGGTGGAGAGCTGGGATTGGCAGACTGAGACCTGTGGTATCTCCACCCATCTGCCCAGCGGGCACCGCCCCTCCTTAGCATCACACCAGCCTCGTGTCAGTGCTCCTTACGGGCTGAGGGGCCAGGGCACTCCAGTCCAGGGGCCGAGATCTTGGGGGCCTTAGAACAACATGAGGAGCTGGGGCGGACCTAAGACCCTGCCCCGTATACCCCACCGCAGGCCTGGGGCTGCCCGCGAGGCCCCCGCCCAGTACTGGCGACACCTGGTGGTCAGACGTGGTTTCTGTGGCCTCCCAAGTCCCAGCCAGATAGGGAGGTGCCAAGTATCAGGCCCAGGGGGACGCTGTTCACGGCTCAGGGGCACGCCTGGGACCCAGGGGGACGGGCGTCCCAGAAGAGGCCTTTATCTCTCTTGGTCAAGCCTGCCGCCCACTCCGCCTGTCCAGGAGAAAGGAAAGCGCCAAGTAGCACATTCCTCCTTCCCATGCACAGCCCTGCTTCCCATGCACAGTCCTCCTTCCCATGCGCAGCCCTCCTTCCCATGCACAGCCCTCCTTCCCATGTACAGCCCTCCTTCCCATGCACAGTCCTCCTTCCCATGCACAGTCCTCCTTCCCATGCACAGTCCTCCTTCCCATGCACAGTCCTCCTTCCCATGTACAGCCCTCCTTCCCATGCACAGTCCTCCTTCCCATGCACAGCCCTCCTTCCCATGAACAGCCCTCCTTCCCATGCACAGCCTTCCTTCCCATGCACAGTCCTCCTTCCCATGCACAGTCCTCCTTCCCATGCACAGTCCTCCTTCCCATGCACAGTCCTCCTTCCCATGCACAGCCCTCCTTCCCATGCACAGCCCTCCTTCCCATGCACAGCCCTCTGGGCCTCATCGTGACTATGCTGTCAGCACAGGCCAGCTTCCCACAGGGAGGCCCCCTTGGAATTCCCCAAGGGCGGTGTCTTTCCAAGGCTACACCCTCTTCCATGTATAGGAGGCTCTGGACCCAGGGCCCAGAGGAGTGGGAGAAGAAGCCAGGCTGTATGGGACCTGGAAGGCTGGCAGAGAAGCAGGAGTAAATGGGCATCTATGCCAATTGCCTCTAAAATGGGGTCCCTTTTACTCTACACATGAGAGTGAGCCCTGGAATAGGGTGGATTAGGTGTTTACTGGCTCAGGCTGTCACTCACTACAGGCACATGGAAATGCACACGCAAATGCGCACAGGCACAGGCACACGCACACACAGGCGCGCACACACAGACGTGCACACAGAGGCATGCACACAGGCACACACACAGGGACATGCACGCACAGGAACACAAACACGCACATTCACATGCACAGGCACACGCAGAGACATATGCATTGGCTGGCTCCTTCCTGTTTAGTTGGGAAGCCCCCAACCCTTCAGGAAGCCTTTGCCTTCCACCCCCGGCTGAGTCTGGGGCCTCCTGGGCTTCCCTCTGCCACAGCCCGGGCCACCCTGTGTGGTCAGTGTTCACTCCCGGGTCCCTCAGACTGGAAGCAAGGACGTTAGGCTCAACCATGCACCCAGCACAGAGTCCAGTGTTCGGCTGGGCCAGGGGGCATTGGATGAGCAGTGGCGGTGACACGGGGCCTTCTCACGTCCCTGCTCCGTGTGTGGGGCGGGGCAGTGAGGGAATGGACTGCTGCATCTTGGACTCTGTCATTGGCCCTGGGAGCCATCTTGAGATGGTAAAGAGGGACAGGCCAGGCATGGGTCTTAGAGAGGTCCCTTGGGTGACCCCCATGTGGAGGAGGTGCCTGGGGAGAAGCCGGGTGGGGGATGGGAGGGTCAAGGAGGAGGTCTGGGAGGCGGCATCCCAACCCAGGGATGGTGAGTTTGAGCCAAAGACTCATTGAAAATGGGAGTGGATGTCTGGGGAGTCACACTCCATCAATATTTCAGGGAACATTGCCAGAGAGGACACCTGTGACATGGTTTTGTACCTGGCCTGTCCCGTGGAGGGCCTGGAAATGGTCAGCATGGACAGGGGCCAGAGGGGAGCCTGGGTCACTCAACGCAGTGCCCCTGCTGTGACTTGGAGCCACGGGTCCTGCATGGAACTCTCAGAGCAGGCAGGATCTGCCCTGACCTCAGCCCATGGGGAAAGCAGCCACTGCCTGCAGAGAGGGTGGCACTGGGGCAGGAGGCTTGGGGTGAGTGGGGCGTAGGGACAGTCAGGAAGGCTTCCAGGGGTGTCAGGGTCGTCCCCACCTCCTGCAGCTGAGACCACAGCAGTGTCACAGGCTTCGGGGCTCATGGGGTGAGCCAGCATCGGATGGACATGTGGAATGACCTGGAGACAGGAACGGTCTCTGGGTAGACGGGCTCCGAGTCCCCCTTTTGCTGACCATGACCTGTCCCCTTCAGGACCCGTTTGATGCAGCCGGGTACTACCAGCTGGCACTGGCAGCTGCCGTGGACCTGGGCAACAAGAAGGCACAGCTGAAGATCTACACGCGGCCAGCCACCATCTCCCACAACTTCCTCCTGGACTGCGAGAAGTGGCTCTTCTTCTACCAGAAGGCCAGGACCTTCGCCACAGAGCTCAGCGTCCACAGGGTCAACCTACCTCCTCTGCCACTCTGCGGGTGGGCCCCCTGGTTGGCCTCCAGCCACCCTCGCTGAGGACAGTATCCGAGGGAGTGGGTTTTGTGCAAGGAGGATGATCTCCTGCCTCTCCTGGTGTCTCCCGTAGCTCATTTTCTGGGTAATGGAAGCATAAAAGCAGGGTTCAAATAGCAATAAATGTTTTTTTTTTTTTTGCAAAAACATACCCAAGTCCCAATGGCATCCTTCCCTGTGTGCTTCCTGGGCTGCGTCTAGGGGACAGCTCCTTCCCTGGTGGCAGCCCTCTGATCTTGGGGATGAGAAGGACCATGAGTCCAACAGACCTGGGCCAGGTCACCATGAGCCTCGGTTTCCTCGGCGGCCAGAGGGGAGATGGTGATTGAACTCTGGGCAGCTCCCTGCTCTCCCTGCTCAGAGTTCTTGCTGTAGGTCTCGAGCCGCCCTTGCCTTTAACCTTCAGGCCACTGTGCCCGGATGTGGGGGCTGCTAGTGTCCCTGTTCGCCATTGAAGAAATAGAGGCACAGAGAGGTTAGGAGTCTGGCCCACCGTCACACAGCAGGTAGGGGCGGACACGCAGAGCCCAGTACACTGACCACCACACCACCCTGCCAGCCTGCAGCCAGGAAGGTGTCCCCCATTAGGACCCAAGGTCAGCTCCTGGAGCTCTCTCGTGGTGTCAGGAGAGCCGCAGGCCAGTGAGGGTGGCCCTGGGGATCCCTCACTCAGTGTCCTTTGTTCCCAGACTTGGTTGGGCCGAGCCTGGCCAGTCCCACCTCTGGCCACTGGTCAGCCCTGCGGGAAATGAGATGCAGGGATCTCCGCCTGTGTAGACGCTGCTACCCAGTATTGAAAACCTTATCTGGGCTGCCCCCCAGCTCTCCCCACCCACCCCCTCCCCTTCCGGCCCCGGCCCTCATCCCAGTCCCAGGAATCCCAGGTTTCCCTTCTTGGAATCTCTTGGCCCCAGGGAATACAGTTCACACAGTCTCTTTGCCAGTTTACGCAAGGAAACTGACGTTCAGAGACTGTGGGTGTCCCACGTGATTCTCACATACACTGCACTCTCCCAGACCCCTCTTTTAAACACTTTAAATGAGGTGACTTTCACATCGCATGCAATTAACTATTTCAACGCAAATAATGTGGTGGCATTTGTACATTCACAGTCCTGTGCAACCACCCCCGCCATCTAGTTTCAAAATGTATTCATCTCCCCAGAAGAAACCTCCCATCCTCACTAAGCAGTTACCCCTCCTTGGTATCCCGAAGCCTCTCGTTTAATGGAAGGGGAAGCTGAGGCCCGGAGAGAGACTTGCCAGTGGACGGAGCTCTGATAATAAGGAATCAGGCAACCATCTGCTGCTTCAGCCCTGGGTTGATTTTCCACCCAGCAGAGGTGACAGAGCCAGGAGGTTCTGGGAGCGCCACAGGTGTCACTGGTTCAGTCCTGGGTTGGTTTTCCACCCAGCAGAAGTGACAGAGCCAGGAGGTTCTGGGACCCCATGCTTGCAGCCAGAGCCCTACCCTAAGCCTCCCCACCAGGGGGCAGCAGAGAGCTTTCCAGAACCGGCCGCGGGGCTGGCGGGAAGCAGCGGGTCAGAGCTGCTGACAAACCTCACGTGGACCCCAGATCGCTGTCTCTGTGGGTTGGGTTTGGGAATTGGAGAGGAGGCCGCATGATTGGAAACGTGAAGACAGCACGGCCTGGCTGGAGCAGCCGGAAGTGCCGTCACGTTGACTGAGGACACAGACCTCCTGCCCGCTGGGCCGGGCCTGAAGCCATTCTTCTCGGGGTGGGGCCCGTAGGTCCGGGTTGCTCTTGGTCCCTGACCTGCTTCAGAGTCCGGGGGGCTTTGGAACTCTGCCTCCCCATCTACGCCCACCCTGGCTGGTGCCATGAGGGGCCTGGATCCTGGGATCCTGTTCCTCTTGGGCAGCAGAGTCTGGGGGACCAGAGGAGATGATGGGTCTTCAAGCCCCACATTCAAACCCCAGCCTACCACTGACAGTCTGGGGGTTCGGGATGAGGGAGTTGATGTCTCTGAGCCCCAGTTTTGTCACCACTAAAATGAGGCCGATATAATGGGGCAGAGTGCCAGCCCCCGGGCTAACAGAGGCCTGTTTCCTACTGACAATACCTCTTACTCCTAGGAACAGCTCCAACCACCACACACTAGGGAACACTCAACCCAGGCCAACTTGTCAGAGGCACGTGAACTAGAGCGACTCCATCTTGAATGGGGGCTGGGTAAAGGGAGGCTGAGACCTGCTGGGCCGCATTCCCAGGAGGCTGGGCATTCTTAGTCACAGGATAAGATAGGAGGTCGGTACAAGATACAGGTCATAAAGACCTTACTGATAAAGCGGGTTGCAGTAAAGTCGGCCAAAGCCCACCAAACCCAAGATGGCCATAAGAGTGACCTCTGATTGTCCTCACGGCTCATTATGTGCTAATTATAACGCATTAACTACTACAAGACACTCCCACCAGCACCGCGACAGTTTACAGATGCCATGGCAACATCTGGAGGTTTCCCTACATGGTCTCAGAAGGGAGGGCAGAAACTCTCATTTCTGGGAATTGCCCACCCCTTTCCTAGAACACTCATGAATAGTCCAACCCTTGTTTAGCGTATGATCAAGAAATAACCATGAAAATGGGCAACCAGCGACCTTTGGTGCCTTTCTGCCTATGGAGCAGCCATTCTTTATTTTCTCTTCTTTTTTTTTTTTTTTTTTTTTTTTTTGAGATGGAGTCTTGCTCTGTTGGCCGAACTGGAATGCAGTGACGTGATCTTGGCTCACTACAACCTCCACCTCCTGGGTTCAAGTGATTCTCCTGCCTCAGCCTTCCTAGTAGCTGGGATTACAGACACCTGCCACCACGCCCAGTTAATCTTTTGTATTTTAGTGGCGACACGGTTTTGCCATGTTGGACCAGGCTGGTCTCGAACTTACCACGTCAGGTGATCCACCTGCCTCGGCATCCCAAAGTTATAGGATTGCAGGAGTGAGCCGCTGCGCCCGGCCAGAGTAGCCATGCTTTTATTCCTTTTCTTTCCTAATAAACTTGCTTTCACTTTATGGACTCGCCCCGAATTCTTTCTTCTGTGAGATCCAAGAAACCTCTCTTGGGGTCTGGATCGGAACCACTTTCCAGTAACAAACTTGCTTCACCTCTCAGACCCTTCGTCTCTTCATCTGTACCCAAAGACAAAGCCTTCCCCGAGGTTCCAAAAGTGTGGGGAGGACGCATGGGAAACGAGGGGCACAGAGTTGATGTGCAGAACCAATATCACAGACTGGGTGTCAAGCCACTGTCATACTGGAAGTAATATCATGCTCTCCCCCAAGTTATGAGAAACAATATCACAGGGGGGTGTGTACCTTCTCTGGTGGTGGGAGTAGTATCACCATCTCTACCTTTAGATGACAGAAACGATGTCACAGGGTGGGTGTACACCCCGTGAGTTTTTGGAAGCAATGTCATTCTCCTAGGTTTTACGATTCACATCACAGGTGGGATGTACACCCCTTGTTATATTGGATGGAGTCTCATCCTCTTTCAACCTGTATCTTTAGAACAATATCCCATGGGGGTTGTATATCTCTTCAATATTGGTAGGAATACCATCTTCTCCTTTCCTGGATATAAGAAACAATATCACAGGAGGGTGTACACGCCTTGCAATGTTGGTATTAATCTCACCTCTCCCCTGTGGTTATTAAGGACAAAATCTCAGGGTGGCTGTACGGTTCCTACGTTATTGGGAGTAATAACATCCATTCACCCCCTGGATATCAGGAACCATATCACAGAAGAGTTGTCCACCCCCTTCGATATTGTCATCCATGTCATCTTCTTCCCGCCTGGATATTAGGAACGATACCCCAGGGTTGGGGGCGGTGTACACCCACTGCGATATCGAAAGTAAAATCAGCCTCTTTCCCGCTGGATATTAGGAACTCTATCACAGGTGTGTGTGCACCTTCTGGGATATTGGGAGTACTAACGTGGATATTGGGTGTAGTGTCTCAGGGGTTGTACACCTTCTTCGATATTGGGAGTAATATCATTCACTCCCCTCAGGATCGTAGGCTAAATATCGATATGGGCAGTAATATCATCCTATCCCCACCTGGATGTTAGGAACTATATCACAGGCGGCTGTACACATCTTGGCATATTGGGAGTCTTATCATCCTCTCCCATCTTGGATATTATGAAAAATATTAGAAAGGAGGTGTACACCCGCTGAGATATTGAGAGTAATATGCTCTCCTCTTCGGGATATTAGGAACAATATCACAGGACGTGTGTACAACCCCTGAAATAATGGGAGTAATAGCATTCTCTCTCCTTGAATATAAGAAACAATATCACAGGAGGATGTACCACCCCTGTGATACTGGGCGTCATATCGTGTTATTTGGAACAATAGCACAGTGGGTGTGTAAAACCCCAGCGATGTTGCCACTAGTATTATCTTCCCCATCCCAGGATATAAGGAACAGTATCACAAGGGGATGTACAACCCTGTGATCTTGGGGATAATATCTTCCTCATCCCGGCTGGATGTGAGGGAAAATATCACAGTGGAGGTCCACGCCCCTTGCGATATTGGGAGTAATATCATCCTCTCGCACTTTGGATGGAAGGAACAAGATGACCGAAACGATGTACACACACTGCGGTAGTTTCCATTATGTCGTCCTCTACCGCCTGGTTATTAGGAATAACATCACAGAGGAACGTATACTTTCTGCTATATTGGGAGGAATATCATTTTCTCCACACGGGATATCAGGAATGAGTCTATTAATTATTAATATTAATATATATAATACTAATTAATATTAATAATAGACATTAACAATGACAATAAAGATACTAAACATGAACACTGATTTAAAAAGTTAATGATTAGTATTAATAATAATAACACTATTAATAATAAAATAATGATATCAACAATTAATGTTACTTAAAACAATACTAACTGATGCTGGCAGAAAAGCAATCATTAATATTAAAAATTAATATTAATGACATAATTATTAAAAATTAATTTTTGCCATACATCATAATCTACTTAAACTAATTATCAATATTATGGGAAAATATTAATTGACAGTATTATTGATAATTATTACAATCGACCCTTGATGTTTAATAATTAATTATATCATTGTTACCTGAGCAATACAATGAAGGTGCACACCCATCTGTGAAAGAGTTTACTATTTCCACAGGAGGAGACGATACTACTCACATTATGCAAAACAGGCTCTGAGACCACAATGACTCCCAATAGCCAAGGGGGGGAGAGGGGGTGGCTATTGGTCCCCACCTCGCGGGGGGTGGCTCACCCCCCTGCGAGGTGGCTCCCAATAGCCAAGGGGGGGAGAGGGGGTGGCTATTGGTCCCCACCTCGCGGGGGGTGGCTCACCCCCCTGCGAGGTGGCTCCCAATAGCCAAGGGGGGGAGAGGGGGTGGCTATTGGTCCCCACCTCGCGGGGGGTGGCTCACCCCCCTGCGAGGTGGCTCCCAATAGCCAAGGGGGGGAGAGGGGGTGGCTATTGGTCCCCACCTCGCGGGGGGTGGCTCACCCCCCTGCGAGGTGGCTCCCAATAGCCAAGGGGGGGAGAGGGGGTGGCTATTGGTCCCCACCTCGCGGGGGGTGGCTCACCCCCCTGCGAGGTGGCTCCCAATAGCCAAGGGGGGGAGAGGGGGTGGCTATTGGTCCCCACCTCGCGGGGGGTGGCTCACCCCCCTGCGAGGTGGCTCCCAATAGCCAAGGGGGGGAGAGGGGGTGGCTATTGGTCCCCACCTCGCGGGGGGTGGCTCACCCCCCTGCGAGGTGGCTCCCAATAGCCAAGGGGGGGAGAGGGGGTGGCTATTGGTCCCCACCTCGCGGGGGGTGGCTCACCCCCCTGCGAGGTGGCTCCCAATAGCCAAGGGGGGGAGAGGGGGTGGCTATTGGTCCCCACCTCGCGGGGGGTGGCTCACCCCCCTGCGAGGTGGCTCCCAATAGCCAAGGGGGGGAGAGGGGGTGGCTATTGGTCCCCACCTCGCGGGGGGTGGCTCACCCCCCTGCGAGGTGGCTCCCAATAGCCAAGGGGGGGAGAGGGGGTGGCTATTGGTCCCCACCTCGCGGGGGGTGGCTCACCCCCCTGCGAGGTGGCTCCCAATAGCCAAGGGGGGGAGAGGGGGTGGCTATTGGTCCCCACCTCGCGGGGGGTGGCTCACCCCCCTGCGAGGTGGCTCCCAATAGCCAAGGGGGGGAGAGGGGGTGGCTATTGGTCCCCACCTCGCGGGGGGTGGCTCACCCCCCTGCGAGGTGGCTCCCAATAGCCAAGGGGGGGAGAGGGGGTGGCTATTGGTCCCCACCTCGCGGGGGGTGGCTCACCCCCCTGCGAGGTGGCTCCCAATAGCCAAGGGGGGGAGAGGGGGTGGCTATTGGTCCCCACCTCGCGGGGGGTGGCTCACCCCCCTGCCATACTGGGAGTAATGTCAGCCTCTCCTCTCCATGAATATTAGGAACACTATCCCAGGCTGGGTGTACGCCTCCTGCTCTATCGGGAGTCATATCATCCTCTCCCTTCCAGGGTATTAATAACAATATCACATTTCGGGTGAACACAGCCTGTGATACTGGAATTATTATCATCCTCTCCCCCTCCGGATACTAGGAACCATATCACAGAAAAGTTGTACCCTCCCTGGGCTATTGCGAGTAATATCATACGCTTCTTCCGTGAATATTAGGATGAATATCACCAGGTGGCTGTCCGTTCATTGTCATGTTGGGTGTCATGTCATACTCTTTCCCCATAGTTATTTTGGATTATTATCACAGCGTTAGTGTACACCTACTGCGTTATTAAAACTAATATCATAATCTCCGTCCCTTGATATTAGGAACGACATCACAGGTAGGTGTATACCCCTTGCGGTATTAGCAGTAATAATATGGTGAATTATTAAACATCAATGATCGATTTTAATAATTATCAATGACACTATTAATTAATAAGATACCATTATTAATTTTGGATAACCATTTTATATATATGATTATGCACGCTTAAAATTAATTATTAATATTAATGTCATTTAACAATATTATTAATTCTTAATAAGAATCATTATTTTATTACCAACATCTCTTAGTAATTATTTCAGCGAGATTAATTGCTGATATCATTATTTTATTAATAATGATATTAGTATTAATTATTAATATTAATAATTAAAGTTTGTAACGAATATTAATTTTTAATATCTTTATTATGATTATTAATATCCTTAATAATTATTAATTTTTACATTTATTAATATTAATAATTAATACACTTATTCCTGATATCCGGCGGGAAGAAGATGATGTTACTCCCAACATCGAAGAAAGTGTACACCCCTCTATGATGTTATTCCCAATAGCCAGCAGGTATAGGATAACATTTTTGAAACTATCACAGTGGGTGTCTATCCCCTCAGTGGTCTTGTTTCTTATATTCTGGGTGGGAGAGGATGATATGACTCCCAATATCGCAGTGGGTGTAGACCTCCCCCGTGATATTCTCCCTAACATCCAAAGGTGGAGAGGATGATATTTCTTCCCATTTCGCAGTGGGTGTACACCACCCCTGTGATATGATTCCTAACATCCAGCGAGAGAAATTGTCTCAATATTGCAGGAGGTGTACACTGCCGGGTGATATTGTTCGTAATATTCAGCGATGGAGAGGATATCACCCCCTATAGAGCAGGGGGTGTTCACTCCTTCTGTGACATTGTTCCTGATAGCCAGCAGGGGAGAGGAAGACATTACTCCCAATATTGTAGGGGGTGTACACCACCTTGTGATATTGTTTCCTATATCCTGGGAGGGAGACGATGATGCCAGTGGCAATATCGCAGGGGGTGTACACACCCACTGTGATATTGTTCCGAATATCCAGAGGGAATTATATTCAGGGGGAGAGGATGATACGACTGCCAATATGGCAGGGGTTGCACACACCTCCTGCGATATTGTTCCTAATATCCCGAAGGGGAGAGCATCATATTTCTCTCAACATCGTAGGGGGTGTACACCTACTTTGTAATATTTTTCTTAATTTCCACGATGGGAGAGGATGATATGACTCCCAATATCGCAAGAAGTGTACAGCCACCTGTGATATAGTTCCTAACATCTGGGTGGGGAGAGGATGATATTACTGCCCATACCGCTCGAGTTGTAAAACCCCTTTGATATTTTGCCTGTAATCTTGAGGGGAGGGGATGATATTGCTCCTAATATCGAAGAAGGCATACACCCCCCAGGACACTATGCCTAATATCCACTTTGGGAGACGATGGCACTATGCCCAATATCTCAGGGGATGTACACCCACACTGGGATATTGTCCCTTATATAGAGAGGGGGAGAAGATGCTATTGCTCCCAATAGCGCAGAGACTGTGGCTGTACACCCCTCCTGTGATACTGTTCTTAATATGCTAGGGACGAGAGGATGATACTACACCCAATATTGCAGGGGGAGTACACCCACCCAGTGATATTGTTCTTTTTTTTTTTTTTTTTTTTTTTTTTTGAGACGGAGTCTTGCTCTGTAGCCCAGGCTGGAGTGCAGTGGCCGGATCTCAGCTCACTGCAAGCTCCGCCTCCCGGGTTCACGCCATTCTCCGGCCTCAGCCTCCCGAGTAGCTGGGACTACAGGCGCCTGCCACCTCACCCGGCTAGTTTTTTGTATTTCTTAGTAGAGACGGGGTTTCACCGTGTTAGCCAGGATGGTCTCGATCTCCTGACCTCGTGATCCGCCCGTCTCGGCCTCCCAAAGTGCTGGGATTACAGGCTTGAGCCACCGCGCCCGGCCTGATATTGTTCTTAATGTACTGCACCTCCCACCACCAGGTATATCGTTCCTAATATCCAGAGGAAGAGAGGATAACATTATGCCCAATACCGCGGGGCAGTGTCACACCCTCTGTGATGTTGTTCCTAGTATCCAAAGGTAGAGACGATGATGTTACTGGCCATATTGAAGGGGGTGAACACCCTTCTGTGATATCGTTTTTGACATTCAGTTGGGGAGAGGATAACCTGAATCCCAATATCACTGAAGGTGTGCAGACCCCTGTGATGTAGTTCCTAATGTACAGGGGAAAGAGAAGAATATTGCTGTCAATATCGCAGGGGGTGTAACCACCCTGCCCCCTGTATGTTGTTCCTCATATGCAGCGGGGTAGAGGCTGATAGTACTCCCAATATCCCAGAAGGTGCACACACACCTGTGATACAGTTCCTAATATCCAGCGGGAAAGAGGCTGATTTTACTTTCGATATCGCAGTGGGTGTACACCACCCCCAACCCCGGGGTATCGTTCCTAATATCCAAGCGGGAAGAAGATGACATGGCTGACAATATCGAAGGGGGTGGACACTTCTTCCGTGATATGGTTCCTGATATCCAGGGGGTGAATGGATATTACTCTCAAAAAAGTAGGAACCATACAGCCACCCTGGGATTTTGTCCTTAATAAGCACAGGAGAGAGGTGATATTACTACCAACATTGCAAGGGGTGTACAACCCTCCTGTGATATTGTTTTTTATATCCAGGAGAGGAGAAGATGGTATTACTACCAATATTGAAGGGATGGACAGCCCCCATGGGATATTGTTCTAAAGATACAGGTTGAAGGAGGATGAGATTCCATCCAATGTAACAAGGGGTGTACACCCCGCCTGTGATGTGAATCGTAAAACCTAGAAGAAGACAGAATGACATTGCTTCCAAAAACTCACGGGGTGTACACCCACCTTGTGATATTGTTCCTGTCATCTAAAGGAAGAGATGATGATACTACTCCCACTACCGGAGGAGGTACATACCCCCCTGTAATATTGTTCCTCATAACCTGTGGGGGAGAGCATGATATTACTTCCAGTATGACAGTGGCTTGACACCCAGTCTGTGATATTGCTCCTAATTTCCAGTAGGTAAAGTACAATGTTCCTGCCAAGAGAGTAGTGGGTGTACAGCCGCCCTGTGATATGTCTCCGACTATTCAGGGAAACACAGGAGGACATTACCCCAAATCTCCCAAAAAGCGTACACCCATTGTGTGATATGGTTGCTAATATCCGGAGGTGCAGAGGATGGTATTCGTTCTCCTGTCGCAGGCTGTGTACACACAACCTGTGAAATTCTTCCTAATATCCTGAACAAAAGAAACTGCTAGTAATGGACACACATTGCAGGGGGCAGTAATTGGCTATTACGATCCACATCGCAAGGAGTGAGGAACTCCCCACTATATGGGGAGTAATATCAACCCCCTCTCCCCACTGGCTCTTACGATCCACATCGCAGGGCAATTCAGGACACCAGCCCTGCCCCAAACTTGACCCAGACAGTGGGTGTCATGGGACCACCTCAGGGTGGGTGGCAGCTCAGCTCAAAGGTATCCTTGCTGCCAAAGACCAACTGCTCCTGCTAGTTTGAATCTGGATACAGGGTCTCTGTTGGTGAGACAGATGACCATGAGGCAGACACCCTGAAATCTAGCACGACAGAGCTCAACGCCCCATGAGAGGCACCATAGCACGCAGACTTTGCAGACATACTAGCAAAGGCCACAGCAGGCCCTGAGAGAGGAACAATCTGACCAAGATCCTGGGGTCCTGCCACACAGCCCTTAAACCAGGGACTGGAAACTGTTTCCCTAAAGAGCCAGGAGTCAGTATTTTCAGCTTTGCCAACTGATCTTTGCCTCCAGGATGCAACTCTGCCATGGCTGCACGACAGCTGCCTTCTGCAGGTGGCCTGTGAAGAGATGGGCATGACTGCACCCCCATCAAACTTTACTTATGGACATGGAAATTTCTCAGTGTCATGAAGTGTTAGTTTTTTATTTGTTCAAACATTTGGAAATGTAAAATCTGTTCTTGATTCACGGGCCACAAGAACAGGCAGGGACAGGCTGCCCCTTGCCGACCTCTGGAATGAGCTTAGAGAAGGTACGGACAGGCTGGGCCAGCGCAGCCTACTCACAGGGGATTCGCTGCAGGAGGGTCCTTCGTAGCAACCACTTCTCATCCTTCGTCTTGGCTTCAAGTGCAGTTCAGGTGGAGAAAGAGAACAGAACCGGCCTCAGCAACAAGAAGGAAGGAGATGCAGGGTCAAGCAGCCGTGTGGATCCATCACACTCAACATTCACACCAAGCGGAGCACAGGCAGGACCAGCCCGGGGGACCGAAGTGGAGGCTCTCTGGTGGGGGACCTCTGGGTGGGCAAGATTCTCTACCTAAAAGTCAAATAGAAGATCTACACAGCAGTAGTTCCAGAAAACACACACTAAGAAAAAGGCCAAAATAAAAATAGGACACCAAGTTTGGCCAACCGGGTCTCACAAGCCAGTAGGTAAGAAAGCCCAGGAGGGCCCACCAGAGGCGCTGGGGGTGGGTTCCTGCCTGCAGGGGGCCTGGGACACCCCATTCCCACAGATGAGGACCCAAGCTTTGGGGAGGAAGCTGTCAGAGTCACCCAGTGAGCTGCTCAGAGCTGGAGCCACAGAGCAGGGGAGGAGCCCTGGCTACGTCCCCCTGTGCGCTGAGAAGCTGGGGTGGGGGCACACCCCCAGGGGCCGATGCAAACAGTGGACCGCGGGCCCTCCTCCTGCCCAGAGGATGCTCAGCTCCCAAGGGACCACCAAGGCCTGGAACCCAGGGACACACCACCTGACCCTTATGCCCAGGCCTCCTGGACCAGGCAATGTCCAGTACAGGCAGGCAGTCTGGGCTTGGGGCCAGGATGGGGTGGGTGGTCCTGCTAGCCAGGCCTCCTTCTCCCTACCAGCTGGGCTGGTGGCACTGTAGTTTTGGTTCTGGCAACATATTGCTGCCCTCTTTGGCCACACCAGTCCCTGGCTCCCTGGTTAGACCCAGTGCTGTCCAACCCACTTAAACAGGTCCCACACGCCCAGTGCCCACCAGGCTCCTGTCAGCCAGGAGGACCCGTGCTCATCCCCTGAAGTATCTGTGGGAGCCTGCATCCCACAGGGACCCACATCTCGGGGCCAACCTCCATGGGGTTTTCTTGGTTGTGGTGGCAGGGGTGGGAGGGTGTTGACCTCCAGCCCTCCCATCCTGGCCACTGTGTTTTATGGGAATCATTCAGTCCTGGGAGCCTCCTGGGGACCCCAAAAGGAAGACAACAGGGTGGCCATGGCAGCCTCAGCCCCAGGCTCTGCGCCCAAGCGCAACAGAAGGAAGAGAACAGAGCGGTCATGGCAGTCTCTGTCCCAGACTCCGGGCCCAAGTGCAACAGTCTTCCGGTTCTGGTTTGATCTGGGCGGTAACAACAGGTGAAGTCATTCACACAAGGATTGGCTTCAATATAATGCATCAAGCAACTGTGGAGGACACAGATCAGCCTCCAGACCAGTTACACCTGGTGACTTAGCCAGTGCAGGCTGGGGAGTGGAAAAGCTGACCCCTGACCTCCCCACCTACCCTGCCCACCAGATGTCAGTAGCGGCCAGGGATCCCTGACTTCAGGCAGAGGCAGACAGCACAGTTGCTGCCTCCTTTGATCCCATCCCAGGGCCCACAGGGCCTGGAGAAACCTGGCAGGGGCTGAGTTGGGAGAATCAGGCAGGGAGATGCCAAGTGAAGACTGTGAGGGACTGGGTATGAGGGGCACTAGGGCACAGGGTCTGCTTCCCCTGGGGAGGTGGCAGTGAGACAAAGAGTAGCCAAGCCTCCACAGGCACCACCCTGCTGCCAGGCATGTGTGGTGCCCATACCCACCCCAATGGCTGCAGGAAGGTTCTTCATCAACAAAAGGAGAGGACGCGCCCACATCCACATAGGCATTGGTGCCCACACACATCAGAGAAAATTGCTGCTGTGCCCAAGGTGTGGGGAAAGGGGCAATGTCCCCTTCCTTCCCATGGTGGGTCCAAAATTACCTGTTCCTGCCAGCACCCCCACCCCCAACTCCACAAGCTGCTGACCTCCACCACAGTGCCATGCCACGTGCCAGGAACAGCTCAGCAGTACATCCCAAAGGGTGCTATCCTGGAGTGGCTGTGCTGGGCAAGGGACACATTTCCTAGTCACAGAGGTTTTCTTTCTTTATCGCTCACCGGCCCTGTGTCTCGGTTTCCCCCACTGTGGCACAATGTAAAAATCCCATCTTGAAGACTAGGAACCCAGAAAGGTCACCACACCTGGTGAAATGGGCCGTGAAACTCCCTGTCTTGGACCTCTTGCTCCAGGACTGATGTCCATTGGGACATGGCCAGGCCAGCATCCTGGGGAGGGCTGCATTCGTTGCCTGGGGAACCTTGCTCCCAGTTAGGGATCACTGGAGTTGAGGTCCCTAATGGATTGGGAGAAGCACAGGGGTAGAATGGAGGTAGCCCCACCATACAGGCCTGTGTAGACCCCAGAAAACAAGCATTGAATTCAGACTCTTGTCTGAAGTTGGCCACCTGAAAGTATTTGGGCTTTGGGGTGTGATGAGGGCCTGGGGTCAGGGAACAAAGTGTTCTGGTTTGGACACGCAGGAGGTTCTCTGTAACTCTCTCAGGTATAGCGTATGTTGCTAAGTATATGTTTTTAAAAGCCCTAGGAGGAGGGGGCACCTAGAAGGGGCCCTGAAGTCAAGGGCATGGTCCAGTCTTTCCACCTCCCCAGCTGAAGACAGGCTGCCGGACAATTCTCCAGAGTTTCCTAACAAAGAAGAGAAAAAAGAAATCAAAAAGACCTGGAGGATAGGCAAGCTAATGAGGACTGACTGGGATTACCCTGCCTAATCCTCAAAACAAGCCTTCCCTATCTGTCCTTTGGGCCAGGTGAGGAAACAGGTCACCATAGGACATTCAGACCCTGGGCAGACAGCTGGCAGCCTGGAGCCCAGGAGGTGCAAACACATTTTCACTAAGGCACGTCCTGCACAGCCCTAAATCCATTCAACCTTGAGTCAATAGAGCACATGCTTCTGTGAGCACAGGGTTGGGTCTAGGGTTACAGATTAACAGCATCTCAAGGGAGAAGAATTTTTCTCAGTACAGATCAAAATGGACTTTCTTATGTCTTTGTCTTTCTCTATAGACACAATAACAGTCTGATCTCTCTTTCTTTCCCCCACACAGAGAGTGTCACCACTGTACGTCAGCCACCGGGGGACAGGCTTCAGCTTGCACCCACCTTCCAAATTCCACCCTCTCACCTTGGCAGAAGCTGGCCAGGAATTGGGGCCAGTGGATGGGTGGGGTCTGCACGTGACACCGTGTTCAGGTCCCCGTGACGGCTTCATACATGGGTGGTGGCCCTGCAGTTCCAGGTGCCACACACACGCCAGCCCCTGCTTGGGTCCTGATCTTTGAGGAGGGGGAGCAGCAGAACCCGGGCACTGACCCCACAGTACCACTCACATCCACAGACGATTCTGCAGACAGGCATCAGGTCTCGGTCCTGGCCACCTCCCCCTGCAGGGCCTCAGCTCTCTCCCAGGACTCACGTGGTCCTTCCTCACATGCAGCTCTGGTAGGATGCATTGATCTGTACACTGGGGCTCTGAGGTGACAATGGTCACGCTCATGCAGAGTGCAAGGGCACAGGCTGGGTGCCCATTTTGGGGACCCTGACTGCAGCACTCTCAGACTATCATCGGGCATGTTGGCCCCCAGGCTTAGCTAGGTCACCAGCAGTAGGAGTGCACTGCTCTGGACTCTGCAGGAGGAGGACAACTGTCACCACATCTTGATGTTCTCCTGCTGGTGTCACTCTGTGCTTCTCATCTCCTGGTTGTAGGATTCAGGGCAGACTCTCTGAACACCTTTTGAGAAACAGCAGAGTCCAGCAGAGAAGAGGAGAAGAGCCCAGCTGCAAAGATAAAAAATTGGCATGTAGGCCGGGCGCGGTGGCTCAAGCCTGTAATCCCAGCACTTTGGGAGGCCGAGACGGGCGGATCACGAGGTCAGGAGATCGAGACCATCCTGGCTAACACAGTGAAACCCCGTCTCTACTAAAAATACAAAAAATTAGCCGGGCGTGGTGGCGGCGCCTGTAGTCCCAGCTACACGGGAGGCTGAGGCAGGAGAATGGCGGGAACCCGGGAGGCGGAGCTTGCAGTGAGCTGAGATCCGGCCACTGCACTCCAGCCTGGGCGACAGAGCAAGACTCCGCCTCAAAAAAAAAAAAAAAAAAAAATTGGCATGTGTGACATGGGCCCCCATTCAGATTCTGTATTTAGATGAGGTCTTCCAGAACACTTGCTCTCATTGGATAATACTTCAAATATATATGTATACATAAATATACATATACATATACATATATATATATATATATATATATTTTAGACAGAGTCTCACTCTGTATCTCACGTTGGAGGGCAGTGGCATGATCTCGGCTCACTACAACCTCCACCGGCCGGGTCCTGGTTCAAGCAATTGTCCTTCCTCAGCCTCCCGAATAGCTGAGATTACAGACATGCACCCCCATGCAGGGCTAATTTTGTGTACTTTAAGTAGAGACGGACTGTCACCACGTGGGCAAGGTTGGTCTTGAACCCCTGGCCTCGGGTGATTCACCCACCTTGCCCTCCTAAAGTGCTAAGATTACAGGCATGAGCCACAGTACCCGGCCCATTGTGGCAGCGTAATCACAGAGGAAAAGAAGGCCCGGACCCAGCACGAAGATGATGAAAAGGGGTAAGAGCAGTTCTCTCACCTATGGTGTTGCCAGGTGCTTCCAACTTTCAACATAAGGGACACTAAATAGCTTTCCCAACGAAAACAACTGAGATGTTGGGTAAAACCTACCAAAATGCATCTTTGTAAGTGCATTACTGAGCTGGCATTGAAGGATGGAATCCACAGCAGTCAATAAAGAACTGGCAGAAACCAAAGTGGCATTTTTTTTTTCTGTTTAGACAGTTGCACAGAGGATGGGGCATCAGAAACAAAACTGTATGTCTCTCCAAAATGAGGTCAGAAATCTGACATCTTAGACTTCAAATAAAAGCCCACCTCAGAGCAGGAGCAGCGAGGAGAGCAGCTGTCCCTGCATTGCTGCTGGGTGGAGGGAAAACCCTGACCCTGAGAACCGACGAGAAACAGTCCTCCAGGAGTTCATGCTGGAAGACCCGGAGAGCATGGGTGAAATCGACGTGGCATCAGGCGGCTGCTCACTTCACCTCTACCCCATGTGAGTGAACATCTTTTCTGAAACAATCCAACCTTGTCCTCAAAACATCTCCCCACATAAAATTCCAAGGAAGATAAGTCCGTGTGCAAAAAGTTACAAAATATAAGTCAACAAAGTACTGTGGATACATCCAATAATTCAAGAAACAAATTCAGCAGAGCCGCAAAAATCCAAAAGGTGGAAAAGATCAACTGCTGGCAAAGGATCCACTGCTGTTGCTCCTGTTAAGAGACTGTATTTCATAAAAAAGTAAACACGCCCCTCTGTGGCCTCACACTTGCCTTCTCAAGTATGTCTGCCCCAGAAATGCCCTTGCACTGTCTTCTCCAAGAGACACGTACGGGGCAAGAATATTTAGGCAGTGATTGTAGAAATAGAAAACACCTGAAAGCCATCCAAACACACCTCTATCAAGGAAAAAAGCTGGCATAGTCATATTGTGGAATATGATACAGCTATGAGAATGAACTGCAGTTAGAAGCATCAACAATGAAAAATTAGAGTAAACAAAGGAAATTACTGAAAAATACACTGCTATTCCATATACAGTTCACAAACCATAACATATGACATTGCTTAATAATATACACAGAAATGATAAACCTTATGAAAAGCAAGACAAACATTAACACATTAGTCCTATGTCTGGGTGAAGAAGGGAGACCCAGGTGATCAAGGAAGGGCATATTGTAGCCTTTCAAGACAGTTGATGCTAATGGATGATGACATCAGTGCAATTATTAATCTTTGGTATTATGCATTCAGTTTTGTTTGTTGGTTGGTTTTTGAGGCAGAGTTTTGCTCATGTAGCCCAGGCTAGAGTGTAATGGTATGATCTCAGCTCACTGCAACTCCTCTCTCCTGGGTTCAAACAACTCTCCCACCTCAGCCTCCCGAGTAGCTGAGATCACAGGTGCCTGCCATGATGCTCAGCCAACTTTTTGTATTTTTTTAGTAGAGACGGGTTTCACCGTGTTGGCCAGGCTGGTCTTGAACACTTGACCTCAAATGATCCACCTGCTTCAGCCTCCGAAAGTGCTGGGATTACAGGCATGAGCCACCGTGCCCACCCAAATTTTATAGACTCTTACGTGTCATATATTTCATAATTAAACATAAAAAATAAAATATTTACTGTAGTTTGTAAATGAAAGAGCAACAAAAATGTTGCAAACTTTTAAACATCAAACCTGTTGTATAGCTCATAGTGACCCTCGTATTAAGCTGTGGTAAGTTCCAAATTGTATTTCACTGTCATTTTCTGAAAACTAGGTGAACAGATGAAGAACAGAATTCAGTTTTCAAACAAGATATTAAGATAATGTTACTGGTTGAAGGTGTCCAGGTTCTTGGTGCCTTGAACCAAGACTTGGACACAACGCAAAAATGGAGCAAGGAAAGAATGAAGCAGCAAAGCAGAGATTGACGGAAAAGGAAAGCACACTCCACAGGGTGGGAGCGCCTGAGCACAGGGAGCCCGTTACTGAAGTCTCTGGTGTTGGAATCCCCTCTAGAGGTTTCCATTGGTTACTTGGTGTGCACCCTATGTAAATGAAGAGGAGGAAGTACAATTACAATGACATGTACTCGGTGTATGTCCTGTGTAAATGGAGAGGATATTTCCTGTCATAGCTCAAGAGTTTCCATTTGATTTAGTTCTCCGAAGTCAGGGTGAATCGGCCTTATGTTCCTGCCTCCAGACCCTTTTCTCCAGCCTCCGTGGAATGGATGGCAGGACATGGAAAAGTGTTCTGTCTAAATGACATGCCCCAGGGCACTGGCAGCTGAGGACGAGAGGGAACCAGTTGGTGCCACTGAGGAACGCTCACCCGTGTCTCCACACCGCACAGAACAAAGTGAGTGTCCTTGTCCTGAACCCTCTGAAGTGAGTATCTCGCCTCAGGGCTTTCATGAAACCCTTTTTTGGAGAGGTTCCTTCTCTCTCCTTCTGCAGCCACAAGGCAGCAGGGATAGCCTCTCTCTCGCTGAAGTTCTTCTAAAAAAAACAAAGAGAATAAAAGAATAGAATTAATGTAATGAATAATAAAATAATGAAAATGAAACTTTTTTTACAGAAGCAGCTCTGGAATTTCATGTATTGGTGGCATTAAAAGCAGAAAATGGGCCTATAGGCGTGGTGGAGTGGCTCACGCCTGTAATCCCAGCACTTTGGGAGGCCGAGGGGGGAGGATCACGGGGTCAGGAGATCGAGACCATCCTGGCTAACACGGTGAAACCCCGTCTCTACTAAAAATACAAAAAATTAGCCAGGCATGGTGGCGGACGCCTGTAGTTCCAGCTACTCAGGAGGCTGAGGCAAGAGAATGGCGTGAACCCAGGAGGCAGAGCTTGCCATGAGCTGAGATTGTCTCACTGCACTCCAGCCTGGGCAACAGAACAAGACTCTGTCTTAAAAAAAAAAAAAAGAAAAAGAAAAGAAAAGAAAAGAAAATGGGCCTATTATAGAGCTCAATTTAATGGCAAAATTTAAGGAAAGAATAAAAAGACTCTGCTAATAATGATGACATGAGCTGCTCATATTGCCATTTTCTCTGGGAACCAATATTGGGGAGGAGGTGGGACCACCTGCCACCAGGCTCCAGGTGATTTTCAGGCTGTTCCCCAAAATCACTGCAGCCTCTTCCCTGCTCGTCCCTTGATGCTGCTGCCGTGCCGGGTGTCCTGTGTGGTAGGAGGCACCTCGGCAGCTTCCAGTGGGATGGGCTTGTGGCATTCTGAACCTGAATGCCGTGATCACTAGGAAGTGAGGAGACACAAGCAGGAAGGGTTCAGGGATGGAGCGGCCGCTTCTCAGGGATCAGTCTCAGGCCTGAGCTGGGAAGAATCCCCTTTCAGGACAATGGCTCCAGGCTGAGGTCAATGCTCTTTCTGTGCATTATGATGACTGACCTGCATCCACAGGGAAGCGTATCTGGGCTGCTTTTTTCCAGGCGATGTTGGGAACACCTTGAAATGGGCACTGGTGGATTTCAATTCCAGCCTTCCAGAAGCCACTCCAAATGGAAATTGAGCTAAGGGATGTAGCTGGAGTAAGTAAACAACTTTAGGTCCTGGACAACAATTTTCACATACAATATAGTGTGCAGGGAAAAATGAAGCCTCAGGACCCCAATTCACAGCCAAAAAGAAAAAAGCATTAAGCTGGAAGCTGAATCATGCAAGAAACTGCCTTTCCTTTTGTTCCTAAGCGGATAGCTACAGATAAAGGGTTACATATCTCCACAGGAAGCTGGTCTATGTTCACCTTATCTTATGTAAAGGACTGATTTACTGCATGTGAGATGAAGACATAACTGACCATTCCCCACCTGCTCTCTTTCTCTTGCAACCTGAGGACGACCACAGGCTCCCTCTTTCCCCTGCAGCCCACCCTTCCTCTCCAGCCCACCCTTCCCTCCAGCCCACCCTTCCCTCCAGCCCACCCTTCCTCTCCAGCCCACCCTTTTCCTCCAGCTCACCCTTTTCCTCCAGCCCACCCTTCCCTCCAGCCCACCCTTCCCTCCAGCCCACCCTTCCCCTCCAGCCCACCCTTCCCCTCCAGCCCACCCTTCCCTCCAGCTCACCCTTTTCCTCCAGCCCACCCTTCCCTCCAGCCCACCCTTCTGTCCAGCCCACCCTTCCCTCCAGACCACCCTTCCCTCCAGCCCACCCTTTTCCTCCAGCCCACCCTTCCCTCCAGCCCACCCTTCCCTCCAGCCCACCCTTCCCTCCAGCCCACCCTTTTCCTCCAGCCCACCCTTCCCTCCAGACCACCCTTCCCTCCAGACCACCCTTCCCTCCAGCCCACCCTTCCCCTTTAACTACTGAAGCCCTCAAAATCATCTTGGGAGGAAGGCACAGACCACAGACTGTTTCTGTGATTCCGGGTTTTTTTCTTCCAAGCATGTCCTTAACCTTGGCAGAATTACCTTTTAAATGGATTGAGATTGGTCTCAGGTACCTTTTGGTTTACAATCGCATGGCTCAGCCATCACACAGCTCCCTGGCTTTTGTCCTCTTTTACCAAAGGAGGAGGGTGAATTCCATGATCCTAAAACCCCTTCAGCTCTCCATAGGTTTCTGGGGGGACACAATTACCTAAGAGATTAGAGAGAGCATCCTAAAAATAGAAGTAGACGGTGTGTGGCAGTTAGGGTTAAGTTTGGCTGCATAAAACAGAAGACACAAGCTAACAGAGGCTCACACATAGAAAGGTCTGTCTCTTCACATGAAAGGAATCTGAGGGCAGGCAGTCCTCCCCTGTGCACTGGATCTGTGATCTTATCAGAGAGCCCAGCTTCTCCTATCATTCCCTCAGGCGCTTTGACTGAAGGTGGTTGTATCTTCTAGATCACCTCACACCCCAAGAGAGCAGCTTTGTTCCTGCAATCACAGCTGCATTCAAAGCAGCAGGAAAAAGAAAAAAATAAAACAATGTCGTACTCAGTAGTTTGGCTTCTTTTAAGTCCTTTTGGATGTCTTACTCAACAATTCCACTTATATCACATGGGCCAGAATGCACCAACATGGCCACATGGGTGCACAAAGACAGCTGGGAAACGAAGCATTTAGTGCAGAGCCTTGGTCAGAAGAGGAGGAAGAAATGGATGTTGAACCAACTGTTTCTGTCACATGGCGTTTTAGTTGAGCTTGGAAGGATGAGTGGGTTATTCACAGACAGGCTTGGAGAGAGACACAAGCAAGGATCGTGTGTGGAAGAAGCACGCTGGGAATTCGGAGGATAAAAAGAGTCTCCCCCTCACTGCAGATTCTTCTTGCTAAAAACTCAAGGGCTTCTGAATTATTTCCATACTTTTTCTTTCTGAATTTAGAGGATTTACAATTCAATTATATGTAACGCTGAGACTTCGTCTTCTTGGGGATTGTTTAAACACTAGTCCGTTTGGGTTGGGAAAGAGAAACCTAAGACCCAAGTGCAGGGGGAGGGAGTTTCAAGGTTCCTGGAACAAAATGCTGGAAGGAATTCAGGCAAAATATCCCATGGTCTTCTGATTGCTCTCTGGTGCCTGTTGTGAAGTCTAAAAGCTGTGATGCTCCCCAGGAATGGCTGCGTTCTGAAAGCGTTTCCAGGAAACTGTCTTGAGCTGGGCTACATTGTTAGCTCTCTGCTTCACAGAAAGAGCCTTCTTGAAGTCCAGAGGGCACTTAGATAAGACGGATTACATGGCACTCAAGGTTTCCTCCGTGGTTTTCTTCCAGACATCTCTGAGGCATCAGAAGCAAGGGTCAACAACTCAGTGTCATAGAAATTTTTAAATGAATAAAATATTTGGATGGAAGGAGAAACCTTCAAAATGATGCCTATTATTTAGCATTTTATCTTCCACAAAGCAAAACAAAGCTATAAACTTCTCACTGCAACTGTGAGGGAAGAGAATCCTAAAACATTTTGTCTTAGCCTGTTTTCTGCTTCTCTTAGCAGAGTGCCTGAGACTGGGTAATTTACAAAAACAGAGATTCACTTCTCACAGTCCTGGAAGTGGGAAGTACAAGGTGAAGGAGTGGTGGGCATCTGACAAGGACCTTTGTGCTGTGTCATCCCACAGGAAAGTGGAAGGGCAAGAGAGCATGAAGGAGTAAGAGGGGTCAAACTCACCTTTGTAACAGACCAATTCTTGTGGTAAGGAACCCACTCCCCCAATAACAACATTAGTCCACTCACCAGGGCGAAACCCTCATGACCCGATCACCCCTTAAACATCCCTCCCCTCAGCACTACTGCATGGGGGATTCAGTTTCCAACACTTGAAATTTGGGGGACACTTTCAAGCCATAGTAAGAAAGAAATGGCAAAAATAAATTACTTAGACAGTGTTTATCACTAATAATAAGATATGCACAAAACATCATTTATAGTCTATATTCACTATAATATGTTGTGTTCTATTTTCATGTTACTTTATGCAAAGAAATAAAAAACAAAGAGAAAGATTTTTGAGAGAGGTATTAAGAAACAGCACCATAACTTTAGTTAAACTGAGAAACTGGTGGAAGTAATTGTTTTAAAAACCTTTTTTATTTGTTGGTTGTTTGGAAGTCAATGGTGACATTTCAAGGAGGAGTTGTCATTGGGAAGGCAGATTTTAGGAGGCTTTCATAAGAGTGTGTGAGGAAGATGGGCAAGGAAGGAGGACAGGTGACTTAGAAAGTTTCTTGGTGGCAACTGGAAGTGCAGAAATAGAATGATGACTTCAGGCAGAAGCAATTCAAGGAATGTTGGGCTTTTGCTTCCCTCTTTCTGTCCCTCTCCCCATCTCTCTTTCCATCTCTCTATGCCTCTCACTTTGTCTGTCTCTGTTTCTCCCTCTCTGTGCCTCTCTCCTGGTTGCTCTGTCTCTCTTTGTCTCTTTTCAAGACTCTGTGTGTGTCTGTGTCTCTCTCTTCCCCTCATTTCTTTCTCCATCTTTCCATGTCTCTCTGTGTCTCTGCTTCTCTGACTTTTTCTGTCTCTCTCTCTCTGTCTCTCTCACTCTCCTTCTTTCTTTCTTTCTTTCTTTCTTTCTTTCTTTCTTTCTTTCTTTCTTTCTTTCTTTCTTTCTTTCTTTCTTTCTGTTTCTTTCTTTCTTTCTTTCTTTCTTTCTTTCTTTCTTTCTTTCTTTCTTTCTTTCTTTCTCTCTTTCTTTCTTTCTTTCTCTCTCTGCGTGTGTGTGTGTCTCACTCTCTTGGTTTCTCACTCTCACTCTCCATCTCGCAGCTCTCTTTGGTTTCACTATGCAAGCTGACTTTCCCCACCTGATGATCCAGTAGTATTAGCAGGAACCGGGTGGACTACCCCCACCACCCGCATCCTGTACCCATCCATGAACTGGGGCAGAGGAGAGGACTGATCTCGCTACTTGGCCTGGCTGGACGTGCTGACCCTCAGGATCACAGGCAGTGGGAGGAGCAGTCCTGGAAGGTCAGAGTGGGTCCTGTGATGAATGGAAGTGACAAGTATGTTGAGCAACAAAAATGACCAGCACTTGGTCTATGGCAGCAGGAGCTCAGAAGTGAGGAATCCTAGGGCCTTAAATGAGTGGCTCATTGTGGCAAAAACTTTTTTAACAAAAAAAATAGCCCCTTGGGCCACGCGCGGTGTCTCAGGCCTGTAATCCCAGCACTTTGGGAGGCCGAGACGGGCAGATCACGAGGTCAGGAGGTCGAGACCATCCTGGCTAACACGGTGAAACCCCGTCTCTACTAAAAAAATACAAAAAACTAGCCGGGCGAGGTGGCAGGCGCCTGTAGTCACAGCTACTCGGGAGGCTGAGGCAGGAGAATGGTGTAAACCCAGGAGCGGTGCTTGCAGTGCGCTGAGATCCGGCCACTGCACTCCAGCCTGGGCGACAAAGCCAGACTCCGTCTCAAAAAAAAAAAAATAGCCCCTAAGGAGTGTTCCAATGACCACCTCTTAAGCAATACAATTGACCCGTGAACAATGCAGAGATTCCGGCACCAAGCCGCCACACAGTTGAAATTTCTACAATAACTTTTGGCTATACCAAAAGGAATTTACTAATAGCCTATTCTTGGGTGGAAGCCTCAGTGATCATGCAGAGAGTCGGTTAACGCACATTTTGTGTGTTGTATGTATTGTATAGTGTATTCTTACAGTAAAGTAAGCTAGAGGAAATCATAGGAAAAATGTGTTTACTATTCATTAAGTGGCTCATCATAGAGTTTCTTCTCCTCATTTTTGCATTGAGTAGGCTGAGGAGGAGGAGGTGGGAGGAGAGGAGGAAGGATTCGTCTTGCTGTCTAAGGGGTGACAGAAGTGAAAGAAAGTCCAAGTATAAGTAAGTGACCCACGCGGTTTAAACCCTGTTGTTCAAGGGTCAACTGTTTGAACAGGGAAGTTTTGAAGTGATCTCTTTTTTTTTCTTGAGACAGTGTCTCACTCTGTTGCCCAGGTTGGACTGCAGTGGTTTGATCTTGGCTCACTGAAATGGAAGTGACTTCTTTTCAAATAGGGCATGGCAGGGAAAGGGGGCGGAAAATGGCAAAAGTCTGCCCCACAAACTCAGGACCAAGATCCCCAATTTCTTCACCTGGTGAGTGGGGCTCTCATTCCCTAGACCACAAAGTCTATTTGGGTTCAAAGATCACCTAGGCTCTGGGCTTGGCCTTCCAAGAGAAGAGGTATCTGGGTCCTCCCAAGAATGCAGAGCTGTCCATTCCTGGATGAGTGACCGCAGCTCTGACCCTGTCCCTGGTCTGGGCTTCACTCCTCCTCCTGTAGGCGGCCGCGGCCACAGGCTCAGGAGTTCTCTAACCCAGGCAACACGTGGTTGTGGGTGGGCGTGCTTGCAGGCAGAGGAAGAGGTCTGGGGCTTACTTGAGAATCTCAATGCTGACACCCAAAAAAAGGTAAAAGCTCCTGCAGGATGCTGGCATATACAGCTAACAAGATAACACTGTGGGTGTACATCCTGGCACACAGGAAGAGTATTCTTGTTCATGGCGGCGGTTTCAAATATTTCGGTGAGTTCTCCCTTGAATGCCTCTGTCGGGAGCCACTTCAGTTCAGCGTGGGCAGCAAGGGAGCGTCAAGGACTGGTAGTTACGAATTCAAGCTTGTACACAGCGACAGGTCACAGGTCTGTGGAAGATGCCTGTCAATCAATATTCAGAGGTAGCATTCCATAACTGAAGCATAGGGCATATCTGACCTCATCTGACATGGCTAAAATCATGATTGTTTTTCTAACTGGGAAATTTATGTAACTGATTTGCCAATAAAGAACCATCTCTCTCCCCCATTTTCTGACATAACGCTAGTCATTAGGGAAATGTTCCGATGATGTTCGTGAAAGAACAAACCAATGTCTTCCGCTGTAATACCACCCATTTCACACATATGACTCTTGCTGCTTCCATGTGACACTAAAAGTATCAGGAGTGCCAGGAAGTCTCTTTAATCATCGTTCTCCAAGGTGCTCAGGAGATGAAGTCATTCTGTGAAGTGGACTTCAGTTAACACCACTGAGAAAATGTCCTAGAGAAAGTAAAACTTGTAATGGCCTCATACTTTACAGAAATAATGCAACTTTCTTCTTTCGTTTCTTTCCAGTTTTTAGATATTACTATTAATTGGTTCAGGGCAACCTGTTTCTGCATCAAAGTCTTGGGAAGCTTCCACCTGTTTTTATTTTATTTTATTTTATTTTATTTATTTATTTAGAAATACAGTCTCACTGTCACTCAGGCCAAAGTGTAGTGGTGTGATCACAGCTCACTGCAGTCTCAACCTCCCAGGCTCAAGCCAATCCTCAGGCCTCCACCACCTGAGCAGCTGGGACTGCAGGTGTGCCACCATGTCCTGCTAATGTTTTATTTTTATTGTTTTATTTTGTGTAGAGTCAGGATCTTGTTATGTGGCCAAAGCCGGTCTCAAACTCCTGGTCTCAAACAATACTTATGTCAGCCTCCTAATGCGCTGAGATTATAGACATGAGCCACGGCACACAGCTGATTTATTTATTTATTTTCTCAGAACTATGCGACCTGATTCTTAATACATAAGGAAATAGAAGCCAGACAAAGGTGGAAGTAGTTACACACCATGTGAGTGTCATTTGGCACTTAGACAAGAGAGGCGGATTATAAAAATAAAAGATCCACATGTCGCAATTGACTGTGGGCTTGGATATGAACTCCAGCACGTTTTATTTTTATTTTCTAAGAGATAGTGTCTCACTCTCTTACTCAAGCTGGAGTGCAGTGATATAAGCATAACTCACTGTAATCTCAAACTCCTGAGTTCAAGTGATCCTCCTGCCTCAGCCTCCCAAGTAGCTGGGACTACAGATGTGCCATCGCTCCAGGCTAATTTTTTTTTTTTAATTTTGTAGAGACGAGGTCTCCCTGTGTTGCCCAGGCTAGTCTCAAACATGTGACCTCAAGCAGTCGTTCCGCCTTGGCCTCCAAATCGGTGGGATTATAGGTGTGAGCCACTGTACCTGGCCAAGAAATCAGCTCCACCTGTTTTCTGTATAAAGTTTAGCATCCAGATACAAAGCAAAATAACGTTTAAAGATCAAGGAATCTGAAGGGAAGCTTGTGGGAGGGGAATGGGCTGAAGGCAGCGTTTTTTGGTCTACGGTTTTGCTTATTCTTGGACTTTCCAAAGTCCCGAAAGAAGCAGAAGGCAAGTGAGAAGGGAGGAAGAGGCGGGAGGAAAGGAGGAGGGCTGCGCCTCTGAGGTTGCAGATTAGCCCAAGGCGGCTCAGTGGCTGGGAAGGAAGGAAGGAAATTCCCAAGCCTGAAGGTAGAGACAGGGTCCTGGGTCCAGCAGAGACTGGAGGGGAGGAGGGTGCCGGGAGCCAAAGACCTTCCTGCTAGCATTGCAACCTCTTAAACTGCTTAGGCTTTTATCCAAATTTGGTATGTCCGCATTTTGTAGACCTCCAAACCAAGTCACTCAGGGTTACCTAAGCAGGAAGGAGAGGATGATAAGAGAAGGTGCCCCATCTGATGATGCCCTTCTGGCTTTTATCCATTCCTGGGAATGACTCTTTCTCCAACTCGGGGGATGCCCCTCTGGGAGAATACAGTGGCATGGACCAGCAGTGGAGAATTCCAAGTCCAAAAAACGATTGGCATTTTAAGGAAAGTAAGAAATCATCCTGCATATATGAAACATTGGGAAAAAAGGTTATTACTAATAATTCTCAAGACACCACTCTGGTGAGATTGGGTTTCTTGGGGATGTGTGGAGTAGGGTATATGTACTGAGTGGGCACATCCCACCATTCAGACTCCTCCCTCAGCTCCTGTCTACTGTAGCAGTCAGAAGGCAGCTCCGGTCCTCATCTCCGCTGAGCGACCCACTCACTCATTCACTCACTCGTTAACTCATTCACTCACTCACTCACTCATTCACTGCTTCACTCGCTCACTCACTCATTCACTCACTCAGTCCTTTATTCATTCACTCACCGTTTTACTCACTCGCTCATTCATTTACTCATTCAATCACCCATTCACTAACCTATTCACTTACTCACTCACCCATTCACTCACTCACCCATTCACTCACTCACCCATTCACTCACTCACCCATTCACTCACTCACCCATTCACTCACTCACCCATTCACTCACTCACCCATTCACTTGCTCATTAACTAAACCATTCACTCACTCATTCACTTATTCACTAACCCATTCACTCACTCATTCACTCATTCACTGAGTCAATCACTCACTCATTCACTCACCCATTCACTCACTCATTCATACCCTCATTCACTCACTCAGCCATTCACTCATTCGCTCACTCATTCATTTACTCACTCATTTCCTCATTCATTCACTCAATCATTCACTCACTCAATCATTCACTCACTCATTCACCTCTTCATTCATTCACTCACTCACTCACTCATTCACTCACCCTTTACTCACACACTCACTCATTTTTTTTTTTTTTTTTTTTTGAGACGGAGTTTCGCTGTGTCCCCCAGGCTGGAGTGCAGGCGCTCAATCTCGGCTCACTGCAAGCTCCGCCCCCCGGGTTCACGCCATTCTCCTGCCTCAGCCTCCTGAGTAGCTGGGACTACAGGCGCCCACTACCACGCCCGGCTAATTTTTTGTATTTTTAGTAGAGACGGAGTTTCACCGTGGTCTCGATCTCCTGACCTTGTGATCCGCCCGCCTCGGCATCTCAAAGTGCTAGGATTACAGGCGTGAGCCACCGCGCCCGGCTACACTCACTCATTTATTGACTCATTCACTCACTCATTCGTTCATTCACTCACTCACTTCTTCACTCACTCATTCACTTGTTCACTCACTGACTCATTCACTCACTCTTTCCCTCACCCATTCACTCACTCACCCACTCGTTTGTTCACTCAATCATTCACCCGCTCACCCATTCACTCACTCATTCATTCACTCACTCATTCATTCACTCACTCACTCGCTCATCACTCATTCCCTCAGTCACTCACTCATTCACTCACTCATTCACTAAGTCGCTCATTCATTCACGTACTTACTCACTCACCCATTCACTCACTCACTCTTTCACTCATTCACTCGCTTAGCAATTCACTCACTCACTCACGTTCACTCATTCACTCATGTACCCACTCACTCACTCATTTACTCCTTCCCTCATCCACTCACTCACTCATTCACTGACTGACTGACTCACTCACCCATCCACTCATTTACTCTCTCATTTACTCCTTCACTCACTCACTCACTCCTTCATTCATTCATTCAGCAGCATCCATGACAGGTTCACTCTGTCGTGGGCTCTGCTGTTGCCCTGGGCCTGCAGCAGGGAATAGTCAAAGATCTCTGAATCCACAGCATTCAGAGTTCAGCAGGGGGACCTCTGGAGAAGCCCAGTAGATAGGTGAAATGCCCCATGTGTGACAATGATGAGGATGTTTTAAGAGAAGCAGGGAGGGAACAGGAGTGTGCATGGAGCCCAGAATTTCTAAGAGGGTGATCTGGGGACGCCTCACCATGCAGGAGACCTTGCAGGACAGACTTGAGGAAGGTGGGCAGAGTGGGTAGGGAGAGGAGGGCCTGGGCTGAGGAAATAGCAGGCTGGGCCTGAGGTTGTCGGGTGCCTGCATCGGCCTCTGGGCAACACCAGGATCTGAAGGGACCAGAGGACAGGCCAGTGTGCCATGTGTGGGGCCTGTGACTCCAAGTCAGCAGAGAAGATGCCTGAATTACCTCCTGATAGGTGCACCATGACTTTGAAGTTGAGCACACCCGAGGCATGGAGGTGGGGTGGATGTGAGGGCAGAGCAGGGGATGGGGAGGGAGCCTGTTCCGGTCCAGGTCAGAGGAAGTGACTTGGCCCCAGTGGCTCCAGATTCAATGAAGAGCCAAGAGGGACTTTCCTGAGGGACTTAGATGCCGGGGCGGAGGAGCACTGCAAGGCTTCAGCCTGAGTCCCTGGGAGGATGGAGTCACCAGGAGCTGAGGTGAGGAAGACTGAGTGGTGGGGGGTTGTGCGGGGGTGCAGAGGCCTGAGCTCAGTTTGGCCCCTGCAGATTTGACATGCCCACTCCATGCACAGGCGGAGACGGCAGGGAAGGGGAAGAGGCTGCAGCTCAGGTAGCCCTGGAACGTGCAGCCCGACATCCTGGGGCACTGGGTCATGGTGCCCTCATGGCTGGGAGCTGCTTCCCTCCTGGGATGCCACAACTCCTTTAGAGCACATCGGCATCTCCTGCGCTCACCACAGAGGGGAAGCGGGAAGGACATCTGTCCCTATGCATGTTCTCCTTCACCTGGTCCTAGGCAGGTCCCAGGCAGCACCTCCCCTCCCAAGTGGCTCACCTTGGCCCCTGCCTCTAGTGTTCACAGCCAGACCCTCGAAGAGGGCTGGACTCAGCGGCTCACTTCTAATGAATAGAACCAGGCAAAAGAGATGGCGATCTCTCCTGAGATTGGATTGGGAGGGCTGCAGGTTCCATCCACTGGTACTCTCCCCCTGGGTCTTCATAGGTGCTAGTTCTGGCATAGCCAGTCACCTGCCCAGGGCAGAGGGAGGCCTTAAGCTGATGCCACGGAGAGACTGGGGCCTTCAGTCCAACAGCCTGCAAGCAATAGAATCCTGCCAGCAACACAGAAGCGAGCGTGGAAGCAGCTCCTCCCCTGATGAGCCTGAGCCTTCAGAAGACACAGCAGCCCTGGGCAGACATCTGCTGCAGCCGCGGAGAACCCCTGGGGCAGAGGGCCCAGTGAAGCCTGAACTCCCTGCCCAAGGAGTAATCATTCCTGGGGTATAACTGTGTGCTGGTGTGGGCCACAGTTTGGAGTAACCTGTCAAGGGACAATGAAGAACAAACACACACCTCAGGTCCTACTGGGTGGAAGCTGTACGGTCAGCACGGCATGTAATATCTGTCAGGCCTCTGAGCCCAAGCCAAGCCATCGCATCCCCTGTGACTTGCAGGTATAGGCCCAGATGGCCTGAAGTAACTGAAGAATCACAAAAGAAGTGCAAATGGCCTGCCTCGCCTTAACCGACGACATTCCACCACAAAAGAAGTGAAAATGGCTGGTCCTTGCCTTAAGCCATGATATTATCTTGTGAAATTCCTTTTCCTGGCTCATCCTGGTTCAAAAAGCTTCCCCACTGAGCACCTTGTGACCCCCACTCCTGCCAGCCAGAGAACAACCCCCCTTTGACTGTAATTTTCCTTTACTTACCCAAATCCTATAAAACGGTCCCACCCTTATCTCCCTTTGCTGACTCTCTTTTCGGACTCAGCCCACCTGCGCCCTGGTGAAATAAACAGCCATGTTGCTCACACAAAACCTCTTTGGTGGTCTCTTCGCAGGGACGAGCATGACAATATCTTCCAGTTGAATTAGAAGATTCATTGTTAAGGCCAAAGATTTTTTAAAAAAAAGAGAACCTCTAATTGTAGCACCATTAAAATACATGACTTGCAAAAAAAAAAAAAAAAAAAAAAAAGAAAAAGAAAAAAAAGAGCCATAGCCATTCTTTTCCATCTTACCTACAGGTATATATTAATATATGTTAATTCCCTGACTGACTGAGCAATGGGCCAAACTCATAAGAACAGATGTGTGAGGACCGTCAGTGACCACCCTGACCCCAGCCCTTATACACAGACAAACTTTTGAACATAATCTGTAGCCTTGGGGGTCTTGACACTCTAAATTTTATTATGTTTAATTAACTATTTCTATTCCCTAAGCAATACCTGTTCATCGGAGAGAAAAAATGGCATTACCTATACTAAGCAAAAGAAAGGAAATAAAATGCTCAGAAACATTTACATATATATGCAGACTCACACACACACACACACACACACACACACACACGCACGCACTCACACACAGGCTCGCACTGTGTCTAGGCCTGCCTTTTCACTTATTTGTATGTCCTGAACATATTTCCGTGTCAGTAGACACTTATCTTCGTAGCGGTAACAGCAACTAAATATTATTGCAGCGTGTATTTTTACCATCATTTATTTAACTCATCATGTTTGAACTGTTAGGTTGTGTCTATGGTTTTCTGTGTTATAGACAATTTGATGACAAATGACCCATCCCCTAATGTTCAATATAAAAATGTCAATTGTATAAGGAGATAAGGGGTATTTGGCTGAAATAAAATTCAGTGTGCCCTACCTTCTCCACATGTAATATGCTCTAAAAAGGCACGAATAATTAAATTAGCCCTTCTATTCTCCAGCACAGATCCTGAGTCCAGCGGTGGGTGCAGGTGCTCAGAGCCTCGGTCTGCTCTTCTGCCCGCCAGAAGGCAAAGGCCACTCAACTGCCACCTTAAGACACCCAGGATTCTCCTCTCCTTTTTTATTAATAGAATAATGCTCAGGCTCAGTGCATGAGAGCAGCGCTCTCTGACTTTGCATTCATCAGAGTAACCTAGGTGGTTTGTCTAAAAATATACATTCCCTGGCTGCGCTGGCAGAAACTGGACTTCAGTGGTTTAGTGGGGGTGTGCATAGGACAGGTGATTCTGAGGACCACCAGGGGTTAGGAATTTCCCCGTTAATTCTGGCCAAGGGAGAGATCAGACCATCCAGCATTGTCCGCAGCATATTTTTTTTTCCTCTTTTGCAATGAATATTTGATGCTCAGCGGGATGAGCCCCAGGATGAGACACACATCCAGGAAAAATCCATGCCTCTCCATCTGTTCCCCAGGATTGCCCTTTGGCGAGAGTCTCCTTTGCGATTGCTTCGTATTCCCCGGTTCATAGAACAAACCTCTTCTTAGTCTCTTTTGTTGTCTCTTATCTGTTCAACAAACACCCACTGCGCAGGACCATCCCTCGGTAAGCCCTCGAGTGGGGCCGTTTGGCAGCCCTACTTCGTGGGGTGAGCACTGAAGGAACCGGGGCCCCATAAGCCCGTGCTTTTGTGGGGGCTGCCCCCTCTCCCGTCACAGGGTAACCGGCACCAGGCTGTTAAGCTGTGGATGGACAACAGCACATCCCATCGGGTGTGCGTATTTCAGTACGTGGAGTTGGCCAGTGAACTCAGCCGAGGTCAGCACAGCGTACAGCAGCACGCGTGTCCGTGGGGAGGAAGGGTCGTCCCACCTCCCCTTCAGGCCAGTCCTGTTGCTCCTCCTACTGCCCCACTCTGACTTCCGCGCGCCCAGGCGTCTCTGAGGGTCGCGCCCCGATACCCTCCTCCACCCCAAGGCTTCTTCTCCCAAAGGGCCGGGCTGGTGGCTCAGGAGCGCCACAGCCCCCGGGGGCCCGGGAAATCGCAGCTTCGTCATAGCTAAGCCCGCCGCGCTCAGCTTTTCTCGCCACCTGAATGATCCACTCTCCGTGCGTCCTTCCCGACCTCAGGCTGCAGAGAAAACTTGGGGGCGGGGGTCGAGGAAGCCGCGCCCCGGGGCTCCCAGCGCAGCCCCCAGAGGAATCCTGCGGGCAACAACAAGCTGTGCGAGCGGCCGGGCTAGGCGCCGACAACAGCAGGAGCGGCCGGGCCTGCCACGAGCCTCCGCGTCCAGGTAGGGTCTCCGCGCCCCAATTCCATCCCGCCCCGCCATCGGCGCTCCCAGCAAGTGCGGGGTTTCCACCCGCCCCGGCGTTCGCGCCCACTCACGGTCTCCCTTGCCCCCCCGGGAGATGCTCCCCGCGTTCTATTCCGCCCCTCCTTGGCGCGCCCAGCAATCGTTGTGACCTCGCCCCCCTGCGGTCTCCCCCTCCCCGGACGCTGCCCCTGCCCCCACCTGTGGCTCTCCGGGCATCTCTAAAGCCCCCAACCAGAGTCCTCCAACCCACCCGCGAGGCTCGCGCACCAGCAACGCGACCCCACCCCCAGGGACCCCGCCCACCTGTGGCGGTACCCCCGCACCTGCGACCTCCCCCATCGCTAGCGCGGCCCCTACCTACGACGACCCCCGCGTAGGTGCTCCTGCCTACACACGCCCCCTCCCTGCCAGCCCCTGCCCTTTCCCTGCCCCTTTCCCTGCTCCTGCCCCTAGCCGCGCCCCCGCCCCCGCAGGCCCTCCGGTGCGCTCGGGCCCCGCCCGTCACTGCCCATTGGCGCTGGCGCCAGGCGGGGGCGCGGGCGGGGCAGCAGTTACGAGTCCGGCGCGCGCGGGCAGGGTCCCCATTGCCTGCCGCGCACCCGGACTAGCGACTACCCTCGGCCTCCTCTCCACGGACGCAGACGACTCCCGGGCCCCCAAGGGCTCTTTGCGGAAGTTCCTGGAGCACCTCTCCGGGGCCGGCAAGGCCATCGGCGAGCTGACCAGTGGCGGGGATGCTCAAGGTGCGCGCCCCCCTCCAGGCGACGAGGTCGGGACTGACGGAGAGAGGGAGAACAGGGCGAAGGGGATGGGGGGATAGGGCAGAAGAGTGGGGGAGCGATGGGAGGACCCGGGGAAAGATGGGGAAGCGATGGGAAGAACCGGGGAGAAGAGCGGGGAAGCGATCGGGAGAACTGGGTCGAAGCCGGTGCCCGGGAGCGGCAGGGCAGGGGTACCTACGGGGCAGCGTGAACCGTCAAGGCAGCCCCGGGGTCCTTGCCGGGTGGGGCGGAGGAGGAAGGGACATGGCAGTAGGAACCTCCATCCGAAAGATAGGGAGCTTTCCATCCCGTCCGGTTTATGTTTTAAATTGAACCTGGCAGAGCGGTCGCCTGGAGCGCCCTTGGGGGTCGTTCTGCCTCTGAGCTGTAGGACTGGGCCGGGCTTCCCCTCCGAAGCGAGGGTACAGCGCGATCACTTCCTAAGTGGCCCCCCGCCCCCCAACTCCGCCCCACGCCACCACCCAGCATGTCGAGGAACAAACGGCCGGGTCCCCGCACGCCTCCTGTAGCCTCGTGCCCCGCGCGGTGTGGGCGGGGTCCCGGCTGCTGCAATGCAGGACGCGGCGGGGGTGCTCTGGGTTCCCGCCTGGCGTCTCCGAGGCGGTCCGGCAGCCCCTCGCGTTTCCGCTGGAAGATTTACAAAAAGGGTTTCTTGTCCTCGCATGTGCTGTCGCCTTCCGGCTCGTGACAAAACTGAAAACTAAAGTGGGTCCCAGGCCCTCCCCGCCAGCCTCCGCGGACCGGAAGGACCAGGAAGCGGGGACTCCGGGACGTCAGCGGCGCCGCGGCGCGGGCTCTGGGCTTCCCCTGCCCTGCAATGTGGAAGCGACTCTCCAGGAGGGGCCCGAGCCTGGGCCCACGACGCGGGCGCGCCGGGAGGACATTTAACATTGAAGAGCGGAAGGTGATGGAGAGTGCGCTCCCCAGGCCCCGGGTGCACGTAGGGGCGCCTGTGCCCGGGATCGGGAGGGTGAGGCCTTCTCGGTCAGGTAGACTTGTTAAATCTATCTGAAAGTCACAGATAACTAAGTGTCAAGTCGTCACAGATATTTATGTATCCTGAATGAGATGGCTACGGAAAACATGAAAACATCGTTACTGGTTACGTGCATGATGCATCCAAAACATTGTTACCTGCACAGTGGCAGCACTGATATTTGTGGGCTTTTGAACGTGTGGACTGGAGTGTTAAGAGTCCTTAAGAGTTATGACAGTAGTTTGATTTGAATGTTCTTTTCTTGGCGAATAAATGCTGTACATTGAATTTACCCAGGAAACTAGGAAGGTGAACCCACACGAAGGACACAGACTTGTGGGCTGCTCCAGGCACCATTAGGGCGTTGAGGTGCGTGAGCCATGGGCTTCCCGTTCAGCCTCTTGAGAGCCGTGACGGCGTCTCTGTTCTGCCTCACACTGGGCCGGCTAGTTTCATATTCTTGTTATGGTTCCGAAGCTACAAGCGGTTGGATTCTGCGAGTCGCTCTCTGTCTTCCTCCTCCAGCTGCTTTCAAATGGGTCGTCTCTTTTTTTAGAACTGCTTTTTTTAAGCAGTGATTGATGGGGTGAGTTGTAGTGCTGTCCTGAACTGCAGAGGGAGCGCACTGAGGAACGTGGGTTTTGATGCTGTGCACATCAGCTGAGTCAGCAGCCCAGGGCCCTGTCAGTCCCATTATTAAGCTTATTTCTTGCTCTTCGACGCCTTAAAAAAAAAAGCAAACTCCTGCTTGCCGTCACTGGCTGTTTGGCAAATGGGTGTTTACCCTGGAAAGAGGGACATTTTGTCCTCTGGACCGTCTAAGGCGCCCTTTAGTGACGTGGTCCGTTTCTGACCACTCTATTCTGTGGGCGTCCTTCCTGCTTCCACCTTCCCTTTCCAAACGCCTCCGCCTCCAGCGCTATAATTTTCCTTCTGTGTGTGTGTCACGCAGAGGTTATGACTATTGCGCCAGTGCCCTTATTATTATTATTTTTTTTTTCCTGCGGAGGTCCCAGAACTTGCTACATCTCAAAAGAAGCAATTGCATCCATTTGTTCGCGATGATCATAAACAGTGCCCTCTAAGGGAGACTAATTGGTCAACCCGTCTGCTGTGGGTAGAAAGACAGCGGTGGCCGCGGAACGAGGGCTCTGCCTCTTCAGAGGCTGCACAACCATCCTGCTTTCTTTCTTCAATATCCAGTCGGGGGGTTAATTTTAATAAGTCCTTGAAACCAACAAAGCAGGAAAGTGCAAAGACATTGAGTTGCGAGATTTAAAATTACAACCAGCAGCCTCTCATTCTTCCTTCACTGGGGGTTGCCGCTTCGTTTTGGGGCTGCAGGGTATGTTTGGCAGCGACATCGGACCTTTGTGCTGTGCGACTCATGAATTGAGATAGTTCCTTACTAAGTGCTTTGTGCTGTAGGTATGAAAATGGGGAAAGAGGGAGCACTGTCCGGGGTGGAGAGGCGTGGAGAGACGCTGTGATACATAGCAGGTCCTTTTCTTCTGGGCTCCTGGTTATAAATCTTTTTTTTTTTTTTTTTTCTAATAGCCTGACAGATGGTTTTTGTGTCTTTTTTTTTTTTTTTTTTTTTTTGAGACGGAGTCTGGCTCTGCCGCCCGGGCTGGAGTGTAGTGGCCAGATCTCGGCTCACTGCAAGCTCCGCCTCCCGGGTTTACGCCATTCTCCTGCCTCAGTCTCCCGAGTAGCTGGGACTACAGGCGCCCGCCACCTCGCCCGGCTATTTTTTTTTGTATTTTTTAGTAGAGACGGGGTTTCACTGTGTTAGCCAGGATAGTCTCGATCTCCTGACCTCGTGATCCGCCCATCTCGGCCTCCCAAAGTGCTGGGATTACAGGCTTGAGCCACCGCGCCCGGCCCTGGTTTTTGTGTCTTAATTAAAAGATTGAAGACTAGGCCGGGCGCGGTGGCTCAAGCCTGTAATCCCAGCACTTTGGGAGGCCGAGACGGGCGGATCACGAGGTCAGGAGATCGAGACCATCCTGGCTAACACAGTGAAACCCCGTCTCTACTAAAAATACAAAAAACTTAGCCGGGCGAGGTGGCAGGCGCCTGTAGTCCCAGCTACTCGGGAGGCTGAGGCAGGAGAATGGCGTAAACCTGGGAGGCGGAGCTTGCGGTGAGCTGAGATCGGGCCACTGCACTCCAGCCTGGGTGACAGAGCGAGACTCCGTCTCAAAAAAAAAAAAAAAAGATTGAAGACTGTGGGCCAGACCCAAACTAATTCCATTGGCATCAGAGAGAAGGATTCTGTGCATATTTATCTATAGGCATAATTGATTTTTTCTTTGGTCGAATTATCTGGTTAGTCAAATCATACATTACAGAAGTAATATTTAAAATTAAAAAACTAAAAATAAAAAATGTATCTGTAAATCTATGCCCCTTCCATTCCAGTCTTTGTCTTTGTGTAATTTTAGAACCGTGAACCATGATGTACACAGAGTTTATACTCTTTTAATATCTTGCTACTTCATTGTTTTAATGTTTAATCTTTAGTTTGATGTATCACAGGTTGCTTGATCATTTCTTACAGGTGTTTGGTTTAGTGTTTTTTTTTTTTTTTTTCCTTTAACTCTAATGTAAATTTGAGTATTTGGCTGGTAGTTTTAGCAGGATTTAAGGCAGAGCCTCAGTTAGGGCTGCGGATCGATTTATGGTCCCTAGTTTGAGGAGGGAGGCAGCAATCTGCCCTTTCTTCTATAATTGATATGTTGAATCACAATGGACATTTACTTGATTTTGAGCACTTGGGACTGCCCTGGGGTTCACTGATATTGCAAGATCAGGACTGGGGATCTCCTGCTGGAGAGGCCCCCAGCGTGCCCAGCGCAGGGTCCTGAGCGCGTTGCTGCAGGACAGAAGCCCTGGGCTTTGTCCTCCAGCAGCCATCACTCTGGGAAGGACTGGCTGCTCCAGGAATGAGGTCTATGCTCTGAAGCCCACAGTCAGCAGACCAGCAAAGGTCAGCACAGACGACCTTCTATGAATCATTCATTTAGCAAGCATTCATGGAATACACACTCCGTGCAGTTGGAACTTAGAGTGGAGGGCCATCAGCTCACTGTTGTCTGAGCAGAGCTTGATCTCTGGCTCCCTGTTGTAGCCTCCGCTCCTAGGAGGTGCACGGTGAGTGTTGGGTAACCCTCCACAGGCACAGTTGCCGAACAAGGACCCCTCCCAAGGGCGTCAGCCCTGGGCCCTGAGCTCTGAAGAGGAGGAAGGCATTCCTAGGGCCGACTTCCCTTCTGGATACTGAGCTCTGCACAGAGAGAAACTCTTCCACATTCACTGCGGTGAAGTTCATAAAACAAATAGCACTTTAGAGACTGGGGCCTGCATTCCCCGGAATTTCCATGGCCACAGGTGGTGGCTGCACCGTGCGACTGGAGTCTGCGTTCCCCAGAATTTCTGTGGCTGCAGGTGGTGTCTGCACCATGCAACTGGTGTCTATGTTCCCTGGAATTTCCGTGGCCAAAGGTGGTGACTGCACCATGTGAATGAGGGTCTGTGTTCCCTGGAATTTCCATGGCTATAGATGGTGGCTGTACCATGTGTCTGAGGGTCTGCTTTTCCTGGAATTTTTGTGGCCACAGATGGTAACTGTACCATGTGACTGAGGGTCTGCATTCCCTGGAATTTCTGTGGTCGCAGATGGTGGCTGTACCATGCAACTGGGGCCTGCATTCCCTGGAATTTCCATGGCCACAGGCGGTGGCCGCACCATGCATCAGGTCCTCTCTCAGGAGTTGGTGTCATTCTCTCTGTTACTCCCTCACCTGACACAGAGCGGCAGTTCCTGACCTTATCATTCCCAGGAAACACACAGGCATCTGTTTTGGATCCTTGTTTTATTTCCCCATTACCTTTGTCATCAAAGGGAAATTCACATCCCTATAAAGCCGAAAATGGTGTGGGGCCCCCTGGTGGTCTTTCCAAGGCATTATCAGCAGGTAAACTAGACCGTATGGGCCAGTGTACCTGAAATGAAAACAGAAAGGTAAGTCGTGTCACTAAGCTTTGCTGGGAGATTCAGGGTCTTTGTCAGTGACAGAGTCATCCAAAGTAAGTTGTTTGTTCACTGCAGATCGACACGGTTAGCTGTGTCGGGATTAAACTTACCCAGTGTCGACAGAGTGTAGCTTAATCCTCACGGAGGGGTGTCAAGTACATTGAAGAATAGCTGCCGAGCCTGCTATTGTCAGGAGAGGGGCAGGTGCCTCTCTCCCTTAGCCCAGTGCTGAAGGAGGCCGGTCTCACGTCAGGCCGTGCGTGTGAGCGAGCTGGATTTTTAGCACGCTGGGACGATAGAGCACAAACATCTATTTTTAACTTGTGGGTGACCTTCTTCTGTGCTGCTTGAGTCTCTGTGGACCTTTCTGTTTCCTTCCTGAGGAGTCTATGCCAGGGTCCCAGGCGTTCTCTGCGCTGCACCTCGGCGCCTGCCCACTCAGGAGCCTCCTCCTGGTGACTGTGGGACCGGGCTGGGCCCACACTGTCAGCATCGTCCGGGGTAAGCAAGCCCGTCCCTCCACACCTCAGTGTCCCCAGCTGTTAAACAGGGCTAATCAACTGACCGTCAGGATTAATGGGGATCAGATGCGCTCATCTCATAGCCCTGCTTGGTAAACAGCCAGTTCCACTCTGTCCTCCAATGTGCTACTCTAGACTTTTGCTTTACCTCCATTTAGCCAGGTGATTCAAGGTGACAGTGACTATCAAGAGGGACGTACAGAGGAAATCAGTGGAAGAGAGCCGAGGAGCAGACATGGGTGCAGGGAACACAGTGCGGGGAGCACGGGTGCAGGGAACATAGGCATGGGGAGCACAGATAGGTGTGGGGAGCATGGGCGTGGTGAGGACGGGTGCGGGGAGCAAGGGTGCCCGGAGCACAGGTGTGGGGAGCACGGGTGCGGGGGGCATGGGAGCGGGGAGCACGGGGACCCGGAGCACAGGGTATGGAGAGCATGTGTGTACTTGCTCTGCTTTGACAGATGCTGCTGAGCACGTACTCAGTGATCAGATGGGTCAGAGCCTCAGTGCCTCTTTTTTAGAAAAATTATTTCTTTTTTTAAAGATAGGACTTCCCTCTTCCTGGTGACCAGTTTTAGTCGATACTCTTTTAAGCCTACTTTTCCAGAGGAAAGCTAGGAAGGATGGCCTATATAGGTCCCAGTCTGGGCATATCTGGAAGAATGACCTGTTTTAGGTTTGAGTCTAGCGTATCTGGGGACAACTTTGAACCTCCATTCAGAGTCCCAGAGCCACCTGTAGAGGCTCCCCAAATGTCTGCTGGGACTTTCCCCTCTGCTCGGGGATGATGAAGAGCAGAACCTCATCCTGCCACGACCTCTGGGGTCCTCCTTCCTGGAGGGCAGTGCCTTGGTGGCCAGTGTGTGTAGGAGGCTGGGCTGGCACCTTCGGGCTATGCTCTGCAGCGGCGGCTCGTGACATGGGGCATTCTGTGCTCTGCACCGGGACTGCTGACGTGGGGCATCCTCGTGCACTGTGGACCACATGCGGTGCACATGAGCCAGACAGCTCCTGGAATTCGGAGCCTGATTCTACCTCAGGCCATCCACCTGTCTGTAGCACTTCTGGGGGATTGTGGGGACCATATGAGTCTGTGTCCCCACCCTCACTGGCTGGACACCTGTGCCAGGCTGGAGCTTTATGTGTCACCATGCCCTGTTCTGAGTTGTGTGAATATTTATTTTCATTACCTACTCTCATGAGCTTTCCTTTTTTAAAAAAAAAATTCAGAGACAGACTTTGAAGTCCCCTGGCCCCACCCTTTGTGGACCTAATGGTATTGCAGAAATTATGGCTTCAATTATGTGTAATAACTGGGGCTACTTTAAAAGTCATGTAAAGGAACAAGGTGGAGTGGCCATTTCAAGCACTACATCATGCTGGATTCTTCAGTGAACATTATCAGGCTTTCAACACATTTTCTCTTTTTATTTACTTTGGAGAATATAATGGGTGCTCAGAAGCTCTTGGAATTTAGTAACAGAAAATCATCCTTAAGGAACTATTTAAGCAAGGGGACAGTTGGAGTAAATGTAAGTTATGAACACACACTTCTTCCAAACCAGAGAAATAAAAGCATCAACTGTGCTGGGGTTGAAACTTGGTTGCTAGTGTGTCTTTCCTGCCCACAGTGACGGTGACAGTGCTGTGGCCAGGAAATTCTGGAAAGAAGACTTGGTGCCAGTGGTAGTTTTTGTGACGATTCATTTGCTTTCAGCTCAAGTGACTATAGTCTAACTTGCAAATGGCTAGGTCTCCACCAATGGACCACGACATTGACATAGGACAAATGAGAAATGGCCCTTGGGTTTTTAACAATTATTATTTTTAATGGACACATTATGGTACATATCCATGGGATACAGTGTGATATTTCAATACATGTTTATCATGTGTAATTAGCAAATCAGGATAATTAGCATGTCCGTCTTCTCAAACATTTGTCATTTCTTAATGCTGGGAATATTTAAAATCCTCTCTTCTAGCTGCTTGAAAATATACAATAAATTATAAACTACAGTCACCCTACAAGGCTACAGCACACTAACCCTCATTTTTACTATCTAGATGTCATTTTGTATCCATTAGCCAACCTGTCCCTTTCTGCCTTCCCGCCGCCCTTTCCTGTCTCTAGAATCCACTGTTCTACCTTCAGAGGGTAGAATATCATTTTCCTCATAGAGATCTTTAACCCTCTTGGTTAGACTTCTTCTGAGGTATTTTTATTTTTATTTTATATTTTTGTAGCTAAATTGGATTGCTTTCTTGATTTCTTTTTCCACTGGCTCATTGTTAGTCTATAGAAATGCTACTGACTTTTATATGTTTATTTTGTATTCTGTAACTTTACTGAATTTGTTTATCGGTTCAAAGAGATTTTTGCTGGAGCCTTTTTTTTTTTTTTTTTTTAATATAAGAGCATATTGTCTGCAAACAGACAATTAGGCTTCCTCCTTTCCACTTTGGGTGCCCTTGATTTCTTTCTCTTACCTAACCGCTCTTGACTAGGACGTTCAGTGCTGTGTTGGATAGGAGTGGCACAAGTGGGCGTCCTTGTCTTGTTACAGGTGTCAGAGAGAAAGCTCTTAGTATTTCCCCATTCACCATTATGTTAGCTGTGGGTTTGTCACATATGACCTTTATTGTGTTGAGGTATGTTTCCTTCAGTGCCTCGTTTGTTGAGACTTTTTATCATGAAGCAGCGTTGAATTTTATCAAATGCTTTTTCTGTATCTGTCGAAATGATATGGTTTTTGTCCTTAATTCTGTGGATGTGATGTAGCGTGTTTATTGATCTGTGTTTGTTGAGCAATCCTTGCATCCTGGGATAAATCCCACTTGATCATGATGTATAATCTTTTTGATTTCCTGTTGGATTCCATTTGTTAGTGTTTTGCTGAGGATTTTTGCATCTGTGTTCATCAGGGATATTGACCTATAGTTTTCTCTTTTTATTGTGTCCTTGTCTTATTTTGGTATCAGGGTAATGCTGGGCTTGAAGAATGAACTTGGCAGAATTCCCTCCTCTTCAATATTTTTGGAATAGTTTGAGAAGAATTGAAATAAAAATTTGTAGAATTCAGCTGTGAAGCCACCTAGTTCTGGGGTTTTCTTTGTTGGGAGACATTTTATTATTATGTAGTCATACGTGTTACTCATTATTGGTCTGTTTAGGATTTCCGTTTCTTCTTGGTTCCATCTAGGTAGGTTGTACATGTCCAGGAATTTATCCGTTTCCTCTAGGTTTTCCAATCTCTTGACATACAGTTGTTAAAAATAGTTTCTAATGATCCCTTGTATTTCTGTGGTATCAAATGTAATTCTCCTTTTTTGTTTCTAATTTTATTTATTTGAGATTTCTTTTTCTTTCTTAGTGTAGCGAATGGCTTGTCTATTTTATTTATCTTTTCAAAAAACCAACACTCTTTTCTTCATCTTTTATAATTGTTAGTTTCCATATTATTTACTTCCTCTTTGATCTTTGTTATTTCTTTTCTGCTACCACTTCTGGATTTGATTTGTTCTTGCTCTTCTAGCTCATTGCAGTTCATTGTTAGGTTGTTTATTTTAAATCTGTTTTTTAAATGGAGGAGTTTATTGTTATAAACTTTCCTCTTAATACTGCTTTTGCTGTATGCCATAGGCTTTGATATGTTGTGTTTCTGTTTTCAATTATTTCAAGAAATTTTTAAATTTCCTTCTTAATTTCTTCATTGACCCGTTGGCTATTCAAGGGCATATTGTTGAATTTCTATGTATTTATACAGTTTTGAAAGTTCTCCTTGTTGTTGATTTGTTTTTTGATTGATTGTTTATTAAACTTTATGTTCTAGGGTACATGTCCACAATGTGCAGGTTTGTTACATATGTATATATGTGCCAAGCTGGTGTGCTGCACCCATTAACTTGTCCTTTAAATTAGGTATATCTCGTAATGCTATCCTTCCCCCCTCCCCTCACCCCACAACAGGCCCCGGTGTGTGATGTTCCCCTTCCTGTGTCCAAGTGATCTCACTGTTCATTTCCCACCTATGAGTGAGAACATGCAGTGTTTGGTTTTCTGTCCTCGCGATAGTTTGCTGAGAATGATGGTTTCCAGCTGCATCCGTGTCCCTACAAAGTACATGAACTCATCCTTTTTTATGGCTGCAAAGTATGCCATGGTGTAAATGTGCCACATTCTCTTAATCCAGTCTGTCATTGATGGACATTTGGGTTGCTTCCAAGTCTTTGCTATTGTGAATAGTACCGCAATAAACATACGTGTGCATGTGTCTTTATGGAAGCATGATTTATAATCCTTTGGGTATATACCCAGTAATGGGATTGCTGGGTCAAATGGTATTTCCAGTTCTAGATCCTTGAGGAATCGCCACACTGTTTTCCACAATGATTGAACTAGTTTACAGTCCCACCAACAGTGTAAAAGTGTTCCTATTTCTCCACATCCACTCCAGCACCTGCTGTTTCCTTACTTCTTTTCTTTCTTTCTTTCTTTCTTTCTTTCTTTCTTTCTTTCTTTCTTTCTTTCTTTCTTTCTTTCTTTCTTTCTTATTATTATTATACCTTAAGTTCTAGGGTACATGTGCATAACGTGCAGGTTTGTTACATATGTATACTTGTGCCATGTTGGTGTGCTGCACCCATCAACTCGTCAGCACCCATCAACTCGTCATTTACATCAGGTATAACTCCCAGTGCCATCCCTCCCCTCTTCCCCCTCCCCATGATAGGCCCCGGTGTGTGATATTCCCCTTCCCGAGACGAAGTGATCTCATTGTTCAGTTCCCACCTATGAGTGAGAACATGCAGTGTTTGGTTTTCTGTTCTTGTGATAGTTTGCTAAGAATGATGGTTTCCAGCTGCATCCATGTCCCTACAAAGGACACAAACTCATCCTTTTTTATGGCTGCATAGTATTCCATGGTGTATATGTGCCACATTTTCTTAATCCAGTCTGTCACTGATGGACATTTGGGTTGATTCCAAGTCTTTGCTATTGTGAATAGGGCCGCAATAAACATACGTGTGCATGTGTCTTCATAGCAACATGATTTATAATACTTTGGGTGTATACCCAGTAACGGGATGGCTGCGTCATATGGTACATCTAGTTCTAGATCCTTGAGGAATAGCCATACTGTTTTCCATAATGGTTGAACTAGTTTACAATCCCACCAACAGTGTAAAAGTGTTCCTATTTCTCCACATCCTCTCCAGCACCTGTCGTTTCCTGACTTTTTAATGATTGCCATTCTAACTGGTGTGAGATGGTATCTCATTGTGGTTTTGATTTGCATTTCTCTGATGGTGAGTGATGATGAGCATTTTTTCATGTGTCTATTGGCTGCATAAACGTCTTCTTTTGAGAAGTATCTGTTCCTTGTTGTTGATTTATAGCTTTATTCTGTTACAGTCTGAGAATATCCTAGATGTTATTTCCATTTTTAAAAAATGTATTGAGACTTCTTTTGCAGCCTAGCATGTGGTTGATTCTAGAGAATGTTCCATGTGCCGATGAGAAAAATCTGCATTCTGTATCTGTTGGATGAAATGTTCTGTAAATGTCTGTTAGGTCCATTTGGTCTACACTGTACTTTCAACTTGATAATTTGTTGTTATTTTCTGTCTAGATGATCTCCAGTGCTGACAGTGGGGTTTTGAGGCCCCTACTATTGTTGTGTTGGTGTTTCTCTCTCTCTCTCTCTCTCTCTCTCTCTCTCTCTCTCTATATATATATATATATATATATATATATATGTATGTGTGTGTGTGTGTATATATATATATATGTATGTATGTGTGTGTATATATATATATTTGAGACGGAGTTTTGCTCTTGTTGCCTAGGCTAGAGTGCAGAGGTGCAATCTCAACTCATTGCAACCTCCACCTTCCGAGTTCAAATGATTCTCCTGCCTCAGCCTCCCAAGTAGCTGGGATTACAGGCGTGTGCCACCATCCTGGGCTAATTTTTTGTATTAGTAGAGACAGGGTTTCACCATGTTGGCCAGGCTGGTCTTGATCTCTTGACCTCAGGTGATCCACCTGCCTCCACCCCCCAAAGTGCTGGGATTACAGGCATGAGGCACTGTGCCCAACCTCTCTCTCTAGATCTACTAATATTTGCTTTATGTATCTGGGTGCTTTGTTGTTGGGTGCACATATACTCGTAATTGTTATATCCTCTTGCTATGTTGATCTCTTTATTACATAATTACCTTTTTACAGTTTTTGACTTAACTTGTGATTCGTCTGAAATAAATATAGCTACTCTTGCTCACTTTTGAGTTCCATTAATGTGGAACATGTTTTTCCATCCCTTCACATTTAGTCTATGTGTGTCTTTCTGGCTGAAGTGAGTTTTTTCTAGGCAGCATATAGTTGGTTTTTCTTCTTTAAATCCACTCAGCCCGTCTATATCCTTTAATTGGGAAGCTTGGGGTTATTTTGCTATTGATATCACAGTCCAGACATTAAGATTTCCTCACTTAAGTTATTTGTACACAAATTAATATGAAGAGGAAATAGAGTTTTTCTTTTGTCTTTTAAAGATAGCGATGGATTATTATTTTGATTTCATGCCAGTGAGGGACACACCATGCCTGTTGGAATTTTAGAATTTCTTTCCTGTTATTAGGAACAGCAATGATCTGTAATGGGTTCCTGGAATCATCCAGTGGTGTTCTGAATATCTTAAAGTTTGCTTTCATGTCTCATTTTCTATTTCTCCCCTAGTAGCCATGCACCCAGGGCAGGAGATGACCTTACATTTCCTTGGTTTTTAATGATTTCTTAGGTTCAGTGTTTGACACAGTTCGGATTCTGGATAAAATCAGCCCTTCTGGGAAGTGTGTAAATCAAACAAGGACTTTCTGTTGGTGTTATACAGGTTTCCCATGCCCCTTGAGTACAGGAATAGCTCCCTGGGGAAGGAATATGGGCACATGATGGCAGGGAGCCATTCTTGGATGGTCCCATCGTTCTGCAGGAATTCTCATGCAGGGAGAAGAAGCACACGGAGACTGAGCCTGTAGGGATTCTGCTGATACTTTTGATCGTTATGATTTGCTCCTGAAAGGTGATGTGGGATGAAGCGCAATATTTAGAATGCTGACATTCCTTGAAACAAAGATATGGAAAAAATCTTATAATTGCAGGGTGCTTGGTAGTTTTCAGCTGCTCTCATGTGGATCCTTTTTCGTCCTTCTGAAATGCTTTCTCAGGAGAGAGCATTGTTCTCTTTATATAGATGAGGAGCCTGGGTTTCAAATGGGTAGGAATTCATCACAGGCATTTGAATCTTTGGTTTCCTGGAACATTTTCTATTCAAGTATAGACCACATGGCCTCTAAAGGCTGGCTCACTCTTTTTGTTTGTTTGTTTTGTTTTTTGAGATGGAGTCTCGCTCTGTCGCCCAGGCTGGAGTGCGGTGGCCAGATCTCAGCTCACTGCAAGCTCCGCCTCCCACGTTTATGCCATTCTCCTGCATCAGCCTCCAGAGTAGCTGGGACTACAGGCGCCCGCCACCTCGCCCGGCTAGTTTTTTGTATTTTTTTTTTTGAGCAGAGACGGAGTTTCACCGTGTTAGCCAGGATGATCTCGATCTCTTGCTTTCGTAATCCACCCATCTTGGCCTTCCAAAGTGCTGGGATTGTAGGCTTGAGACACCGCGCCCAGCTGGCTCACTCTTAACGCCTCGATTGGGGATCCAGCCTCACCTCTGGGATGGGTGGCAGGAACTCCACAGCCATCCTGGGTGCTCTGGGGTGGGGTGGCCGAGCTGTGGCAGCCCCTGTTAGCTGAGTAGCAAGGCAGGGGAAAGCTCATTCCATTCCCCTTGGTTCTAACCAGGTAGAGGCTTCCACTGCACATTTCCTTAGCTGGGAACCTTTAGAACTTTACATTTAAAATCTAATCTGTGATCCAGGGGGTAGATACATTGATACTCACTGTACAAATCCTACATTTTTTGTATATTTAAAATTTTTTTCATGTGTGTCATGGACGACAAAAGAAATGCAACCCCTTTGAGTTAGCTTTTCTGTATAGCATCTTCTAGAATCAGGAGGCTTGCCAGGGTTTTGTTTCATCAGAAATCTTAATCTTTCTGCTCAAGAGATGGCATTATTAAACTCTTGGTTGTGTGGTTTCCGGGAAAGAAATATTCTGAGTTCCAGGAATCACCTCTGTGGCGTTTCTACAGGAAAAGTGACCACTCTTGAAGCTTCATTGTCACTAGCAAGAATGATTGTGATGGTCTCTAAGCGGTCTCCGGCCAATCTTTAGTTCTTTCATGCAGAGTGCTTTTATTCCAAGTGAAGTGCCCTTCGGTTTAATGGTGACCTTCTGTTATTACAGGGATTGCAGCCGCATTTGATGGACGTGAACCTGCTCATCTCTGGCTCCCCAGCTTCACCTCTGGGGTGGGTGGCAGGAGCTCCACAGCCATCCTGAGTGCTCTGGGGTGGGAAGTCCCTAGTGGGAGTGGAAGGTGCATGGCCGGGACGTTCCTGTCCCATGTTCCACACTGGTGTGTGCGCTTCTCTGCCTTGTTTCTTCCGTCCGTGCGTCTGTGGCGTTTTCTCCCTTCGTCCGTCTGTGGCCTGTTTTCTCCATGCGTGCCTCAGTGGCGCGTTTCCTCCATCCATGCGTCTGTGGCATTTCTTCTGTCCGTGCGTTAGTGGTGTTTCTTCCGTCCGTGCATCTGTGGCGTTTTCTCCATGTGTGCGTCTGTGGCGCTTTTCCTCCCTCCGTGCATCTGTTGCGCTTTTCTTCGCTCCGTGCGTCTGTGGTCTGTTTCCTCTGTCCATGCATCTGTGGTGTTTTCTCCGTCTGTGGATCTGCGGCGTTTCCTCTGTGAGTCTGTGACCTGTTTTCTCCGTCCACGCTGAAGGCCGTCGCTTCTCTCTAGTCACCACTTGCTGATCGCTCCCTGTGTGCTGAGCCTGTGTCAGGCGTGTGGCGTGTGTCACCTGTGTGGCAGGAGTTTGCGTGACACACAGGGACACACGCCTGGGGAGTCGCAGTGATGGGATCATAGCCACGCAGCTCAGCCCTCGGTCTGAGGGGCTTGGTGCCCACCCAGCTCTTCCCGAAGCAGCCTCGGGGCGGATCCCAGCTCTGCTTTCTCTCCTCAAGGCACCTCATGAAGTAAATTAAGCAAATCGAAAGTAGGAAACAGTTGTGAAATGAGACCTGGTTTCAGGTGTGTGTGGTCATTTCTCTTTACATGCTTACTTCATATACCCCAAATGATATACTTTTCCACCTGGTGTAACAATTATTTACCAGCCATTACTGGTACAAAATTCCATGAAGGGTATTTGAGGAGGGCATAGTCTCAAAACCATGCTTTATTTTCACAGCTGTGATTTGCATGATAAAACTGTCAGGACTGTGACTTTGTTATCTTCTTTTTATTTTTAGACCCTTGAAAGGAAGTTATTTAGTGATTACTTATAATTATGAAAATAATCTAATGATTAGAGAACCTCATTAGAACAAGTATTATATTTTCTGTTCCTTATGTAAATGAAATCTTCTTAATCCAGGCCGATGTTGACAGGAATGGTCACGTTTAAAATGGGTAAGATGTTTATGTGATGTGCAGACCTCCCTCATATCGTCTCTGGAGCATTCCAGAACTTCCATCTCAATTCTCACTTGTTGACACCCTACCTTGTTTTGTGATTATTCTTGTTTGCATCAGAATTTTGAATCCACATACTGAGATGATACTTACGTAGGCATGTACACATGCATGTGTGTGCACCAGTGTATGCGTGTGTATGTGCGTGTATGCGTGTTCATGTGCATGTGTATATGCATGCATGCATGTACATGTGTACGCGTGTATATGTATGTGTGTGCGTATATGCGTGTGTATGCATGCATGTGCGTATGTGTGCATGCATATGTATGTATGCACACATGTGTACATGTGTGTGCACGTGCACACACGTGTATGTGTGTGCGTGTACATGTGTAGGTATGTGTATGCATGTGTATGCATGTGTGTGCACACAGGTATAGCTTTCCCTTTCATACTGGCTGTGTTGAGTATTGCTGTTAGGCAGTGACAACTTTCCGTTTCCTCAGTCAGAAAATGGGTAGCTCATCATTAATAAAGATGAGCATTCAATATCAGGAATCCCTAAAGACAATTGAAATTGTCATATTAAATAAATAAATTCCAAAACAAGGATAGTGTTCTGTACTATGGGTTCACATTGAACTTTCTTATAAAAATTGGTGTGGATGTTTCCCACTTATTGGAAATCACATGACTAGTTTAAGTCAAAACTTGGAATATTAATTCTGTCTTCAGATCACCTTTGCATATTTATGATTGATCTGCTCTGTTGTTCTGGAAGCTCCGAAAGCCACTCTGTCTTACCCTAGCTGCTGCCACGGTTGCGAGAATTCAGGGAAACAAAGTGTCTGCCAGTTTCAGTATTTTAGATCTCAAGCTGCCTCTTTTCTGCATCATAAACCAGTCTTAAAGAAAGACATAGTGTGACTTGCAGTGGATTATATCAGTTTTATTTTCTGTGGCTGAATCGTCACTCTACCTTGTGAATTAATGTTATTTTTCAGATCGTCTTCATAACACAGGGAGGTTCTCCAGTGTTGAGTGCAGGTTCAGTGAAAGCACTAACACTGTTACTACGGACTTCAACAGACTTGTTTTCCGAGGTGATAACCCTGGAGTCAGGCATTCAGTGTCCGTCCATCACTTCACTTGGTTCCGAGTACTCGGTCCCCTCCTGCTCTCCTTCCCCTGCAGCCTTACTTCTGTCTTACCTTCTTTTTGACTCATAGGCCCTCGGCAGATGGTGTGTTGGGGGCAGGTGTCTGCTGTGAATCTTCGATAACCTTGGGAGAGAACTTTTTCTTTGGAGCAAGACCCCTCTCAATAAACTTTCAGTAGCCCGAGTATCATCTGTCGTGTGAACTATTTGTGGAAAATGTTCAGCATTTTTCCTTGGATTTTGGCCGATCTTTCTCCACCTGCCAGTTTCTTCTCAGTTTGCCATGTCTGTACCCTCACCAACCCCGTTCCAGCCCTGGTTACGTGTGAAGTAATTGAAGCAGAGCTCTGTAGATGAGAGAGTGTGTGTCGTCCCCCGAGTTCCCTTCCTGGCCTCTGAGTGTGGGTTGTGTTTTGTTCTGAGGGATGACTCTGAGGCTCCTGGCCCCTGTTTTGGAGCACCCCACGCCAAAGTGGGTGTAAAATGAAAACTGGGTTTATGCTGTATTATTATAATTCATAGAGCGGATGATTAAAATGCTTGAATCTGAGCAGCAGCTGAAAATGAGGACATGGTACCACTTTGGATGTTGGACGACCTTCTTGAAAACAGTTTCATCATACTTTAGAAACGGTGCGTGTGCTGTTTTCTATTTCATACTTAGAATCTGTACAGTATGTGTTGTATGAATGTGTTGTATGAGTGTGTTGTGTTGTATGTGAGTTGCATGGGTTGTATGTGTGTTGCATGTGCATATTGTGTTGAGTTGCATTTATTGTATGTTTGAGTGTTTTGTGTTGTATGAGTGTGTTGTACGTGTATTTGTGAGTTGTATGTTTTGTATGTTGTATGTGTGTTGTATGAGTGTGTTGTACGTGTATTTGTGAGTTGTATGTTTTGTATGTTGTATGTGTGTTGTGTGTTATATGAGTGTTGTGCATTGTACGTGTGTATGTGTATGTTGTATATGAGTTGCATGTATTGTGTGTATGTTGTGTGAGTGTTGTGTTTTGTACGTGTGTTTGTGAGTTGCATGTGTTGTGTGTTGTGTAAGTGTTGTGTGTTGTGAGTGCATTGTACATGTATTTGTGTTGAGTTGCATGTATTGTGTATGTTGTATGTGTTGAATGTTGTGCAGTGTGTTGTATGTGCATGTTGTGTTGTGCGTGAGTTACATTTCTTGTATGTGTTGTTTGAGTGTATTGTATGTGTATGTTGTGAGTATGTGAATGTTGCGTTGATTTGCGTGTGTCGTGTATGTTGTACGTGCATGTTGTGTTGAACGTGATTTGCATGTGTTGTACGTGAGCTGTATGAGTGTGTTGTATGTGTATGTTGTGAGTTGTGTGTATTGTGTGTATGTTGTGTGAGTGTTGTGTGTGCATGTTGTGTTGTGAGTTGTGTGTGTTGTGTGTTATATGAGTGTTGTGTGTCGTATGAGTGTGTTGCACGTGCATGTTGTATGTGAGTTGTGTGTTGTGTGTGCTGTATGAGTGCATTGTACGTGCGTGTTGTGTTGTATGTGAGTTACGTGTGCTGTATGTGTGTATGAGTGTGTTGTACGTACATGTTGTGTTGTGAGTTGCATGTATTGGTTATGTGTTGCCTGAGTGTTAAAAATGCATATTGTGTTGTGAGTTGCATGTATTGGGTATGTGTTGTATAGGTTGTGTGTGTTTGTGTGCATTGTGTGTTGTCAGTGTTGTATAAGCGCATTGTACATGCGTGTTGTGTTGTTTGTTAGCCGTTTGCTTCTCTCTGAAGAGCGCCCCCCTTGGCTGGCCGTGAGCAGCTGGAGTGGATTGCAGGGAAGGGAGGTGGGTGTTCCTGTAGAGACGCCAGGGTCTTACCTGGGGAGAATGGAGCCTGTGCTGGGCAGACCGCCCTCCTGAGGAAGGGGATGGGGTGGGATGAGCCTCTCGTGGATAAGGGGCCCACCTCCTGCCCTCCTTCCCTCTATCCCAGTCTGTTGTGAGGGAGGGCGGGGCCCTAGGTGATTTCTATGCAGATCTTCAATTATCCAGGCTATGAATCAAATACTTCTGTTTTTAAGATCAGAGGAAATCTCCTTTTGTTGGTCTGCCTTTTATTTTATTTTATTTTATTTTATTTTATTTTATTTTATTTTACTTATTTTGAGAAAGTGTTGCCCAGGCTGGAGTGTGGTGGCACGATCTCGGCTCACTCCAACCTCCACCTCCCGGGTTCAAGCGATTCTCCTGCCTCAGCCTCCTAAGTAGCTGGGATTACAGGTGCCCGCCACCACATCCGGGTAATTTTTGCATTTTTAGTAGAGATGGGGTTTCACCATGTTGGCCAGGCTGGTCTCGAACTCCTGACCTCAAGTGATCCACCCACCACGGCCTTCCAAGGGGTTGGGATTACAGGCATGAGCCACCGCGCCCGGTCCGTCTGCCTCTTAGTTAGAACCTGTATATTTAATGTTTTAAATTTCACTTTTCCGTGTCAGAACAGTCGTGTTTCTTTTTCGTAGTGTTGCTATGAATGTCCTTTACGATTAGGAGACTGGGCTGGCTGCCCACTGGAGAGTGGTATCACTGGGTCAAGGTTACCATCTGCCCCAGCAGGGTCCAGAGTGTTTAGAGTCTTTCCTGGGCGTAGACACCCTTTTGTCTGACGTTCAGATAAAACCAATCACCATATTCAGTTAATCAAAGAGATCAGAGCTGGGAACGGTTAGTGCACATCCACCTCTCCCGAGAGTGTTCACGCCTCTTCCACGCGGGGCTAGGCTGCTGCTGAGCGTGGTTCTACTGGCTGTGGGTGTGGCCTCTTTCCTCCACCACAGCCATCGCAGACCTGCCACAGTTTTGATTCTTCTAGAAGAGAATCGGCAACACAAGAGAAACAAGATGTTACTTTTGAAACCTTTAAAAATTATTTCCTCAAACATTGTGTATATTTTTTGCCCATACCTAATGTGATAGCAATTTACAAAAGATTAAAATGAAAAAAAAATTTCCCCCATATTAAGTCTTTGAAAGGCATCCAACTTAGTTTTCATACAATTATTGTCTCTTTGGAGTCATACTTTATTGGTTTCTGTGACGTGTAACAAGTGCACCGGCATACACAGATTTAGGAGCAAACAGCTGCTTCATGATAATAGTTCAGCTCGCGGGGCCCAGCTGTGGGGGTGCAGCCTGCGCCTGCCTGTGCGCCAATAGGGCTGGTCACCTTGAGCATCTGGGAGTGTCTGGGTAAGTGAGGTCTGGGCAAGGCAGCATCCACACACCTGCATAGTTCTCACTTTGTCCACGTTATCCAGCAATGCCACAAAATTATCAAGTAAATGTTCTCCAAGCGCATATTCAATTAGTGTTTGGAAAGTGCATAGGTAGCTCCTACAGCACCTTCAGGAGGAGCTAGGAGCCCAGGAATGAGAGCAGGTGTGAGGCCTATACTCTCTTTGCATAGATAAAATATGCATGTGCATATCTGAGGCCAGAAAGTTAGATTGGGGCCAGAATGTGGAAGTCCTTACCTGTCGGATACGAGGGAGCCACTGAAGGTTTCGGAGAGAATCGCCTCTGATGTGCGGCATGCCGTGGAGCCGGAGGGACAGAGCAGGCTCATGCAGGGCACTCGCCGTGGCGAGAGGAGGACAGAAGGCAGCCAGCAAGCTGAGCGATTCGGTGCCTGTGTCAGGAGGGGAAGAGGGAGTGCCGGAAGGCGGAAGAAGCTGCGAGTCTGCACCCTGAGGTCGGCGTTGCGCTTTGCTGGAAATCAGGAGAAGCAAGTGTGGACCTGACTCGGAGATACTTACAGACACCACTGCAAGCTGCGAGTCTGGAAATACAGGAGGAGGCTTGGGGAAAATCTGGAGCAGGGTGCATTTGGGAGCCTCTTAGGTAGAAGGGCAGGTGAAGTAGCCAGAGTGTGAGGCGTGCATGTCTGGAGAGAGAAGGCCAAAGGAAAGCCCACATTTGGAAATGGAGGAAGGGTTGGAAGACCCAGAAAAAGCCCTGCTTAAAGTCCAGAGAGGAGCTGGATGGCGCAGTTCACTAAAGCTCAGAGCCGAGAGTTTCCAGGAGAAAGTCCCAAGTGTTGCTGAAAACCAGGGGGCAGGACTCCAGTTGGAGCCTGCGAGGGGAGCCTGGCAGCCCTGATCCCTGAGAGCAGCGCTGGGGGTCTCGCGGAAGTGGGGGGGAAGTGCAGGGAGCAGGTGGAGATGGTCCTTCAAGGCCTGTTGCTTCACACGGGCAGCCAGCCGTGGACCAAGACACAGCTGGAGAGGGGCCTGAACCCAAAGCGTCTCCAGGTGAAGCAGGGAGCCGGGAAGGGCAAAGGTATCCGGAAGAAAGCGGGCAGGCATGGAGCCAGGTCCCCAGGGAGGCTGCAGTCTTCTTTCTCTGTTCATGGACTGGTTGTTGGTTATTTTGAGTTCTCAAAGTCATCCACTCGGTGCGGTCCAGAGAAAGTTCCCAGGGGTCTCAAGCCCAGAGCAGGCCTTGTGCTTTTCCGAACACGGTGCGTGTTGACTCAGGGTTACCGTCAATGGCTAATTCTAGCGTGTCTTTTGTTGAAGTCTGCAGAAAAGCCTCAACCAGCACCAGCTTTTGAAGAACTTAGAAAACTTGTGTTCTTCTGATTCTGGGATTCTTGCCTGAAATGTCTCGTATATTTTTGGCTAGGTGTTCTTAGCACTTGTGTTACGGCATTTGGAGCTCTGTATTTTTGTGATGTGCTAGCTGTGAGGATGTTGAAAATTAGATTCCTAGAAATCAGGTTATAGGAGCTCTCGGCCACGCTTCATGGGTTATGTTTTCACCCCTCATAGTGGATCCCGTTGCGGTGGCTATTCTTAGTATTTGTGGAACACTTGACTGGTGATGCTAGGAGAATGTGATTTGTTTTCTTTGTAAGTCTAAAGTCTAATGACCTTGTAGAGTCTTTATACCCGTCTCTTATAAATCAGCTTTAATATACTTGAAAATATCCTCATTGTGCAGGTGCACATTTTAAAAGTCATCCTTTTAAAATCCTTTTCTGCAGTCTGTGCCCTTTGTCTGTTTTGTTTCCTTCACTGCAACATCATGAAACAGGGACAAGGACTAGAATCTCTGTTTCATACACAGAGCTGAACTGTGCTGAGTGACCTGCTATGCTGACGTGTGTTTCTGTCGTGAGAGGGAACCCAGGCCTCTTGACTTTTCCTTTTGTACATTTTCAAAAAGAATATTTTTTCCTCTCTTGAGTCCATTCCATTGTGGGATTCACTCCTAAGACTGTTTCTTTGCCTTCCATTTTGACAAGTATGATTTAGTTTCTGAGATGATGAAAGGGCAGTGAAAAGGCCTGGGAAAGAGAAAGCAGGAAGAGAAGGAATTGTCTCATGATTTCAGTCAGAAGGAAATCACTCAGACAGAAACGCTATTCCAAGTGGGTCAGATCCCAGGAAGTGGGATTGAATAAGTATCATGGTATCACACAACTCTGTTTTACATTCTTGCTGTTGCCAGGGGTAACGAAAAGAACGAGTATAATCATTCCGAGGTCAAATATATATCTTTGCTGACTCTGACTATAATTAGCAGAATTCGTTCAGTTCCAGTTTGAGAAAACCTTTACAGAAGAGGGTCTTCGTGCACGTGTGCCTATTTCTATTTATATGTTCACACGTATTGGAGTATAAATGTGTGTGTGCTGTGTGTGAGACCTCATTATTTGTAACAAGAAATGTGCAGTAGAGCTTATTAATTTCGAGAAGGTACATTTGGGGGATAAACCACTTTGTTTAGAATTGAATAATGGGGTCTTTGAGGGGGGTATATGTGTATGTGTGTTTGCATTTATGTGTATGAAACTGTGTATTGCATGTATATGTGTTGTGCATGTATGTGTGCCTTTGTGTGTGATGTATATGTGCATGCATGTGTATACGTGTGCATGTGTATTTGTGTTGCATGTATGCGTGTACATGTGTTACATGTTTAGGCACGACTGCACACATGTGCAAGTAGGCATGCATTGATGCTAGCGTGTGTATAGTTATACATGTATATTTGTGCATGTTATGTCTACGCATTTACATATGTATGTGTGTCAGAATGTGTATGTATATGCATGTGTGTTTGAGTGTCGTGCGTATGCTTGTGCGTGTTTGTTTGAGTGTTGTGTGTATGTTTGTGCATGTGTGTTTGAGTGTTGTGTGTATGTGTATGCATGTGTTTTGTGTTGGTGTTATGTGATTATGTGAATGTGTGTGCATGTGTGAATGTATGTATTGCATGTAGGTGTGCGTGTCCATGTGTATGTGTGTGTGTGATATGTGTCTGTGCATGCATGCATGTGCACATTTGATTTGTGAATCCTCTCTGGGAGGGGCATGTTCCTGGAGACAGTGCATGGGATCTTCCACTGTCCTCTCAGGGAGAGAGACATTGTGAAAGTTCGAGCCATTAGGTAAACATGCCTGATGTTCTATAAAATATATATTTATACCCCTGGGGTTAAATATATGTTAAATGGGTGCAAAGGTGTTATATTGCATTAAAAGTCATCTTAGTACTTCCTGGTTAAAGGGTTTGTGAATGATTTCCTGTACATGGGACATAATACACCACACAGAATTACAGCGGGTCAATGGTATTTGCCAGGAGGTCTGGCTTACGATTGGTATTTCTAGTTGCAGACATGCAGGTTGAGCTCTGCTGGACTTAGAGGAGGGTCATTGACTCTGCCCACTGAATGATACCAGCCTCTCTGCTGCTTCCTTGTTCTACCGGCTTCATCCAGAGCTGGGACAGCTGCTCTCAGACGCATTGTACTTTTCTCTCCATAAAAATCTGCAGCATTTGTTAGCAGTCCAGTAGCAGACCGAGTGGCAGGTCCAGGGGCAGGTCCAGCGTCAGGTCCAGCATCAGGTCCAGCGGCAGGTCCAGCATCAGGTCCAGGAACAGGTCCAGCGGCAGGTCCAGCGGCAGGTCCAGTGTCAGGTCCATTGTCAGGTCCAGCGGCAGGTCCCGGCAACTGTCCACCTGGCCCATGTGAAAATGTACCCTCTCCCTTCCATTTTTTAAAGCAGTAGTTATTAGTAGAGCCTACTGCCATTTCTCCTTGAGCTCCTCATAGTGGATGGTAAGCATTTGCTTTCTTAAAGCAAAGTTCCATGCTCTTTGTGCTAAGTCTCCTCTACCTTTCTGTGAGAGGCTAGAATTGGGATCGACCCTCAGCTGTGCCAGAGCCTTGGTACCTGTCTCAGTTCTGGAATCTACTCTGTGCTTGTTGTCTTCCATCCACCGACAGCCATCTGTCTTCCTGTCCCTCCTTCAACACGGAGTCCAGCAGTGTGCACACAGGTGAGCGTGTGTGGATGCTGGTTTTGTAGGATCTTATCGAGACCTTAGTCATCTTTTCACTAGGAAACCAGACACTACAAAGGACTTACAGAAAAGCCCAAAGAAGCCGTATCAATAGAATCATAGAGACAGAATTCTATAACCATAGGAAATGGCATTGATTATCATGAAATGTGCATTTATGTGAGGCATAGTAAAACATCACATTTCTTACTGGGTAAGAGCTTGGAAAAAAGATTATGAAAGTATAACTGACTCTACTCTTGTATCGTGGAACATGGTAAAATGATGCAAGGTATTGTATAGAATGGAACAAACAGATTAGAATTATATAGAGTAGCTCAGAATAGAACAAATAGTATAATGTTATATAGGGTAGCATAGAATAGAAGAAACAGTGTAACATTATGTAGTATAGTATACAATAGGACAAATAGTATTACATGGTCTAGAATAGAACAAGTGGGATAGTATTGTAGAGTATACAGTTGAACTAATGACGTAGTATTGCATAGCATAATACAGTCTAGATTAGAACACACAGCATAGTATTACTATTAAGTAGTATGGTGTGGAATAGTAGAGTCGCATGGCACAGAACAGAGAGGATAGTGTTCGGTAGCACTGACGCAGGAGTTTTGCTCTTTAGCTCGGCTGGGTCCAGGTTCTTGTCTCATGACCAGGAAGAAACAGGCACGGGGGCATCGAAGAGTGAGTGCAGTGGAACTTATTAAGCTAAAAGTTAAGCTCTCAGCGAAAAGAGGGGTCCTGAGAGCAGGTTGCTGGTTGCCCCCTTCCCAGTTGACTACAAGGGCTTTTATATAGAAGCTGATGGGGCTGGGCTCCCTGTCTAAGGAGCAAATTTCTGGTGGTTCCACCCCATTCCCCCGTGTGCATGGGGACCCTTAGTCTGCTGTGAGCATGTTTAGGCGAGACCCCCGTGCAAGTCCCCCTATCTGCACAAAACATAGGCTGGAGGCTCTCTGGGACCCTTCCCTTACTATCTGCCTAAAGCAAGCTGGCTAACTGCTTTCCGTATAGAAGAAAATAGAATAGAATAGAACAGATAGTACAGTATTTTATAGTATAGAATGAAGCTGTAGTATTCTATCGTAGAGAATGGAATAGTATAGAATAGAACAAACAGATCGTACTAGTGTAGTATAGAATAGTAGCCTCAGGCAGCACAGAGCAGTGTTGTGCTCCCTATGTAGAGAGTGTAACCACCAGGAGAGCGTTCTTCAGTGGGGCGTCACTGGCCCTTCATATTTCCTTGGTTCTGCGGAAATGAGGAGAGGGAATTAAGAGAGGGGGAGGAGGTTGGCTTTCTTACTTTTAAGGCGCTCATTACTTCTTGGGGATCATTTGATGGTGTGCTTTGGTAGTGTTCTGTGAAGCAGTCTCTGTACTCTGTGTGGGGTGAAATGTGGGGCAGTCTGTGGACTCTGTAGGGTGAAATGTGAAGCAGTCTGTGGACTCTGTAGGGTGAAATGTGAAGCAGTCTGTGGACTCTGTAGGGTGAAATGTGAAGAAGTCTGTGGACTCTGTGCGTGAAATGTGGAGCAATCTGTGGACTCTGTGTGGGGTGAAATGTGGAGCAGTCTGTGGACTCTGTGGGTGAAATGTGGAGCAGTCTGTGGACTCTGTGTAGGGTGAAACATGAAGCAGTTGAGAAAGGATGAAGTTAGAAGTAGCTCAGCAGAGATGCACCAACTCTTACCTGGGAGACTGTGGAGCAGTCTGTGGACTCTGTGTAGGGTGAAATGAGGTGTTTTATGTAAACAGTTGTCTCATGCCTGGCACATGGCAGAGCCTCCGTGGATCTTGCCGTCGTGAACCCTCTGATAACTTCTCTACAGTGCCCTCCACACTATAAATACCACACATTGTGGGAAGTCCAGGCCTTTTCAAAGGCTGGGTTTCATTTTAACAAAATTGTTATGCCCTGCTTATTTGGAATGGCCAGATCATCCTGCACTTCTGACTTCACCTGTCCAGCTGGGTACACCTCCCTGCGTGCTGCCAAGGTTTACGGTGGAATTCCCTGACGCCACTACCCTCACTGCCTGCACCTGAATCTGCTGTGGGGTCATTTCCTTATTGGACTTGTCTGGGGACCTCCTGAGGGGTGGATGGGTGAGGACTGGGTTATCTGGGGAAGGTGTTCATGGCATTCCTGTTTGCAGTCTGTGTCTCTGTTGGAAGAGATGCTTTTAGCACATCCGTTAATCCAGACGTGATTAGCAAGGAGTGTCTCTCCCAGGTAAGAGTTGGTGCATCTCTGCTGAGCTACTTCTGACTTCATCCTTTTTCAAGTCTGTTACAAAGAGAACTTTGGTTTCTCAAGGTTTAAGAATTGATGTCAAAGAGCAATTTAGTGTTCTTTTTGAGTCACCAGCCTTGCTGTGGATGATTCATGAGTCCTTGGTGGTTAGGGCCACAGCACAATCGGTGGGCCGTCTGTTCCCCACCCTGGTGGATACTTTCTCACCCAAAGAAATGTATTCTGTTAACATGTCTCAGTTAGAATATTTTCGTAGGAGACAGAGTTATGGCTCTTGTTTTAATTTGTAATAGATGATTACTGTAGCAGGGTCAAGGTTGAGACTTGCAGTGTAGCTCATGGAAAACATTGATTAGAAACACCCAAAATATATCACCAGCTTTGTTGCTGCAGCTCCAAGGGACTAGGAATGCATATATATTTTTTCTTTTGTTATTATTTATTATTTTTATTTTTGAGACAGAGTCTTGCTCTGTCACCCAGGCTGGATTGCAGTGGCATAATGTCAGCTCACTGTAACCTCTGCTTCCAGGGTTCAAGAGAATCTTGTGTCTCAGCCTCCCAAGTAGCTGGGATTACAAGTGTCTGCCACCATGCCCAGCTAATTTTTGTATTTTTAGTAGAGACAGGGGTCTCACCGTGTTGGCCAGGCTGGTCTTGAACTCCTGACCTCAAGGGATCTGCCAACCTTGGCCTCCCAAAGTGCTTACATTACACACATGAGCCACTGTGCCTGGCCGCCATGATCATTTTAAATGTGGCACTGAATATCTGCCTTTTTTTTTTTTTTTTAAAGAAGTGCAAATGTTACCTCTCACACCTCTATTCTGTTGCTGGCCTGGGCTGGCCAGCAGGGTTCCCAGGCTCGAGGCCATGTCTGAAGTGTTGTTGGACAGTGTGGATCTGTAACCCCTTGGTCTTTGGGGATGTGGGGCACCCCGAGACACCCACAGTCTTGCGAGGGCTTACGGCTCTGTGTGTGGCTGCTGTGAGGCAGCCTTCGGTGGGGAGGAAGGAGAGCAGAGCCCATCTGTCCTGGTGCAGAAAATGCCCAAGAAACCAAAGAAATGGTACAAAAAAACATCATCTGCCCTGGTGCCATTTCTGTAAAAAAAAAAAAAAAAAATTCACTCTGAATGTGGTTCTGTGCTTGAGGAGGATAGAAAATACCTGGAAAGGCACAGAAAGTGTTCTTATGGTGTCAGCGCCGGGAAGTGGGATGGGAGGCTTGGGAGTGTGTGCAAAGGAGGAAGTGGCATATTTTATTCTAGTTTATTTGGTAGAGCAAGTGATGAAAGTGAAGCTTGAGTGATCAGAGCAGCTCGGCCTGGCCATGGGTAGATCCCAGCGTGTCCCGCCTCCCGTCTGCAGCTGCAGCTCTGTTTCTCAGTCACAAATGAGACAGGTGGCCTGAGGTTGTGGGCCGAGGAGGGGCAGCTAGGTGTCCCCAGCACCTGACTGTCCAGGCTGCTCTTGGGCCAGCCTGAGGGAAGGGGCGGAGGAGAGCTGGGAGGGTGCACAGTGCATCCTCCTCCCCCGCCCTGGGACTGAGGTGAGCCCAGGCTGCTGTCAGGATGGAGGAAGATGCCCTCAGGACGGAGGAAGAGGCCGATGGAGTTTGGTCAGCAGCCAGTGTGGTCTTTCCCACAGGGGATACGCAGTGCCCCAACTAGCAGGAAAACACTCTGCTTTAGTTTTTAAATTTTGCTCATTCTCTTTATCGTGCTGGTCATGATAAGATTTGGATATTGTTGGTAGGAATCAGTGTCAATTGCGTACAGTTGACTCTTGTCCAACACAAGCTTGAGCTTTGCGGGTCAACTTATAAGTGGATTTTTTCAACCAAACTCAGGGAGAAAATACAGTGTTCTGCCACGTGAAACGCATGTCGGAGGGCTGATTCTTTGTACACGCTGAAAATACAGTGTTCCTGCCATGTGAAACGCGTGTCGGAGGGCCGACTCTTTGTACACGCAGGTTCGGCAGGTCCACCTGTGGGGCTTGAATGTGCCTGGATTTGGTGTCCATGGGGTCCTGGAACCGACTCCCTGAGTCCAGCGAGGCTGGCCCCGGGATCGACTCCTTGAGGACAGTGAGACTGGCCCCGGGACCGGCTCCCTGAGGACAGCGAGGCTGTTTCTAGTAGCAGGTGGTTTATTTTGTGTTTTCCCCCTGGCTCCACACCCCGTTCTCAAAGACACGGCTGTCACAGGGGGACCAGCTGGGGCAGGGGAAGAGTGGAGGGCACCTGGTAGAAGTGGCCGTGGACTCTCTTAGGAACGATAACCGTGACACCTACCGTAGACGAAGATGTTGTTGGTCTGCACTCTTCTCGTGTTGGTCTGGGGCATACAGTGGCCGTGGGCTGGTGTGGTCCACAGCCCCGGTCTGGGGCATGCAGTGGCTTTGGGCTGGTGTGGTCCACAGCCCCGGGCTCCGTGGTCCCTGACCCTGAAATCCCATCCGGTCCTGTGTCACCTTGGGCCAGCTGTCTCCTGAGGGGAAGGGAACAGGGAACAGCCCTCCCCGCATGGCCTCCCCAGCACCACCCACCCCCAGGACCTCCAGTGTTGACCCTGCTGGGGGCTCCTCTCTCCTGGGGGGACCTTGTCCCAACAAGAGGACTCCATGGGCTGCAGGAGGTGTCGAGCTATTTTCTCTCCTGGAACTGGGTTGCTGGCAGCTCCCAGATGCAGGAGGAAAGGCTCAGAAGTGCCTTCATAATAAGGAGTTGTTGACGTGAACTTTGGACAGCAAACACTGCTTACATTTCCTTTTCCATTTTGATGCGTTAATGGTGTGCGGCAACACCGTGACACACGGGGATGCAGGTGATGGGTGACCCCCCCGCAAGGGGGCCATGCACCTGTTTGATAAGAAGGCATGCTTCTCTTACTGCAAATAAAAACTTTTAATGGTTTTCTGCCAGAAAGACCCTGTCCTTTATGTAGGATACATAGAGGATCATTTGGCAAGGGATTGGGGATTTGGGGTTAAACTAAAAACAAATTAATTTCATTTTGTAGCACTCTGAACCCATTTGAGTTAATTATTCATTGAGAATTTGAATAGCACACACTGTTCTGACTTCCATTTTCCCCCTAATGAACGGCATTTGCTGTAACATGACAAAACCCTTAGTCTTAGAATTACTGGGTAATGTGGAAAAAGTCAAAGTTGGTTCTCTGTTGTTTTGCTTTAAGGAAATTATATTACTTTGCAGCCACTTAGTTTTCTCCTTTCCAGTAAGAAAAATTGCTTTCTTACTACCTGAAAATTTGTGAAGGTCAAGGGGACACAGGCTGCAGTGCATTAAAAGCCACCATCAAATGTGGACGTGGACCGAGTTTTCCCCTGTTCTCTCCCACCATCAAATGTGGATGTGGACTCAGTTTCCCCCTGGTCTCGCCCATCATCAAATGTGGACTTTGACCCAGTTTCCCCGTGTTCTCGCCCATCATCAAACGTGGACGTGGACCCAGTTTCCCCCGTTCTTTCCCACCATCAAATGTGGACGTGGACCCAGCTTCCCCCTGTTCTTGCTAACCATCAAATGTGGACTTGGACACACTTTCCCTCTGTTCTTGTCCACCATCAAATGTGGACACGGATTCAGTTTCCCTCTGTTCTTGCCCACCATCAAATATAGATGTGGACCTAGTTACCTTCTGTTCTCACCCACCATCAAATGTGGGTATGGACCCAATTTCCTTCTGTTCTTGCCCACCATCAAATGTGGGCATGGACTCAGTTTCCCTCGGTTCGTGCCTACCTTGCCACCATGGCTCATTTCACAATCACTCAGGAAAGGAAAAAACATTATTTTTAATAGGCATGAAGGCAGTTGTTTTTAACCTAAGGAACAGGACATAATTCCAGCAATGGGAATGACCAGCCGAGTGGGTCTGTGTGAGGTTTGGAAGAAAAAAAGGATTTTAACGTCCCCTCTCTGTGTGTGCCCACCTCCCCTAGTTGAGAGTCACAGATTTAATTACTTTAATTTTGAGCTTAAAATAATTTGACAACCTAACAAAAACTACTACAGTCCTATAAAATTCTGCTGTGTGTTTGGTTTTTCAGTTGCTTTTCTGAATATGGTAAATGAATGCATTATGAGTTGTTATTTTAGTAATTGCTGTAAAAATTAATGTATGTTATAAGCAAGTGTTATAAAGTTAATTTAGCACCAAAGTAAAGCTAAAGCTGCATTGATTTCCCAGTGTAGTTGTGCATAACAACGGCTCCATGAGGCAGGGGCTGTGACCCTGCAGTCTGGTGGAAGCAGGTGCCACCAGGCTGGTGCGTTCGCTGCCCGTCCCCTCTTGCTGCCAGGCAGCTTTGCAGTTTCCAGGCTATGCGGGAATTGAGGCCGGTGGTCAGTAAGAGACGGTGGGGAGTTGGGTGGTGCAGGTTGGCGTGGGGTGGAAGGAGGCGTGGAGAGCCTGGGGAAGGCTGGACAGCAGTTCCGGTACCTGCACAGGGGGGCAGGGTGAGGCGGCACCGGGCAGTGAGTAGCTTCTGGAAACAGCCCTTGAGGTTTTTATAGACGAGTCTGTCTTCAGCTCTGCACCCCTTTCCTGCTGAGTCCGGGTGGAGGGTGGAGGCGTCGAGCGCTTGTTTCTCCAGGTGAGGGCCCATCGGACACAGCCAGTGTTTCCTGGAGTCCCCTCACCTGGGAACGTGCCCCTGCTCTTTTCAGAACAAAATAAATCTTAGTTAAACTTGACACATCACCTTTCCAGAAGGTGTTTAAGTCTGTATGCCTGTTAAGTCACCTAACTTTAAAGAGTAATGATACAATATGCTTCTTTTTTGGGGAGAAAACCTAGCTGATTTAAAAGATAAAATCAGAGGTTGGGGTCGCAGCATTTTGGAGGAGACTTGGTTTATGTCCTAGTGGGCAGCAATGTTTCCTCAACTATGGTGTTTGCTCTATTATTACATTACAGAGGTGACACTTCAAGCATAGGGAAATGGAAGGCAAAACAGCGCCCCCATTCAGAGATAAACGTTATCAACATATTCATGCACTTCCTTCTGCTGTTTTTGCTCTTCACTTTTTGTTTTAAGACCACGTTCGTAGGATGGATATATAATTGTTTATGGTGACTTTAAAAGTACCTTTCTTGCTAAAAAGAGTATTTTTTCAGTCTGGAAAATTTAGACAACATGTTTTGTTTAAAAATTAATTATAATACCACCGTGAAGTCATCAATGTTTTTATACATTTTCTTGGTCTCTTTATGGACTTAATAGATACAATTTAACAAATTGGAAATAACGTAATATTATGCATAAAATGTTTCTTGGCATTAGAGATGGAGCAGAGAGGAGGCACAGGGCTTCCCGCTGGCTGAGGTCCTCCCAGGGTGTGACCAGCAGCCTCCCAAGTTTAGGGTCTGCACGGAGTAAGATTTCTAAATTGCCTTACACCACAACCCCTGCAGCCACACGTCCCTTTGATAAGGGGGTGTACTCTGATAGATTTTTCAAGACAAGAGTTTGCTGGATCTGAGGCTGTTTCAGCTGCTTCTGGAGACGGCAGCTCTGGGACGTTTGTGCCAGCTCTCCCTCAAGACCCCACGGATGCCACATCCTCATCTTTTGGAACCCAGTGTTGTAGAGGAGAAATCTGAAGCCAGTTTGATTTTTGCTTCTTGGTAGGAAACTGATGTTTTCAGGCTTTTCCCCTTTATTTCCATAATGAAGATGATGTCCAACCTCATCCAGAGGTGTGTTTGTTACCTTGTCGGGAATGTCCAGCCCTTATGTCCCCCTTCAGGTCCTCAGTCCCTTTCTCAACTTCCTCGCAATCCTCCCCATCTCATCCATCTTCACTGTAATTCTGTTGTTTTTTTCATTTTTGTGCTCACTTTCCCATGCGACTTTTGTTCTTGTTTCACAGATGCCCGTGCCAAACTTTATGTCTGGGGCTCGAGGGCCGTGTTTTATTCTGTCTGCCTCTGCATGTACTTTTGAGAAGTGGGGTTGGAGGTTGCCCCCCAGGTGCTGTTTCAGCTGGACCTGCCCAGACTCTGTGAATTGGGGGCGTCGGGCAAATCCCATGTGGCCCTATGGTGGGCCGTGCTGCTGAACCGTACGTCTGAGGTTTGGGGACCGTGTTTCATTCTGTCTGCCTCTGCATGTACTTTTGAGAAGTGAGTGTGGGGGTTGCCCCCTGGGTGTTTCAGCTGCACCTGCCCAGACTCCCTGAAGTGGGAACGTCGGGCAGAACCCGTGTGGCACTACAGTGGGCTCTGGTGCTGACAGAGCAAGAAGCCGCACTCCCAGGACGTGCTTGCAGCTGTGGGCAGGACTGGGATTGTGACAGGATCATTTCCTTCTCTAAAATACATCTCAACTGTTATCCAGAGGGTTGGCTGTAGGCTTTCAACAGCTTCACTCTTCTTAGTTACCAGGAGACAATTCACTAAACAGAGTTGCTGTCAGGGTTTAATTAGGAATTTCTGCGAGAGGCTGGTGGTACAGCTCCCTCTGCAAGCCTCCTGCAGCCTACCCGTCCCCACTCTTGGGCCCAGCCACCTGCATTGGTCTGTGGAGACTGCACATTCTCTGTTCTCCTAAGGGGCTCCTGGACTTCGGGACAGCCTTGGTAAGTTGATGTGTAACTCCCAGTCTCTTCTCTCTTTAAGTAAGTACGTTCATGGAATCCTGATCTTCGAAATTGTTTCATCTTTGTAAAACAGCCATAGTTTCCTAAGCCACCTTGTGTCTGAGTGTGAATCACTTGTTATTTTTCACTGCAGAATGAACAGAACTGGAATCATAAGATTTAGAGGGTGATGAAAAGACAGAGGTTAGCATATTCCATTTTCTCACCTTTTCCTTACACTTTTTCCTTAAATGCACCCCTCGTATGTCTGTGAAGTTCTTCCCAATTCTGTAACGTCACTCCATCCGCAAGTGGAACATTTGTGAACAGTGACAAGTATTGATGTATACACCTCTGCAACCCCGCTGGAATTAATGCTTTTTATTTATGAATGGATGGTCATCAGATGGCCAGAGGGATTCCCTGTGAATTGCGGGGGTCCTCATGCCTGCTTGTGAGTGACATGCACATGGCGAGGGCTAGGGAATCTGAGTCTCTGTGATTCGAGTAGTGACTTCGTTTACGCAAGGCAGGTGGATGACTCTTTGAGCTTGGCATGCTCCTGGGTGGCACAGCACCATGGAGTGGGGCAAGGGCTTGTTCCACGAGTTTCTGTGTTTTTGTTGTTGTTGTTGTTGTTGTTGTTATTTTTTTTGAGATGGAGTCTCTCTCTGTCACTCAGGCTGGAGTGCAGTGGCGCGATCCAGGCTCACTGAAAGCTCCACCTCCCGTGTTCACACCATTCTCCTGCCTCAGCCTCCCGAGTAGCTGGGACTACAGGTGCCCACACCACGCCCTGCTAAATTTTTTGTATTTTTAGTAGAGATGAGGTTTCACAGTGTTAACCAGGATGGTCTCGATCTCCTGACATTGTGATCCACCCGCCTTGGCCTCCTGAAGTGCTGGGATTGCAGGCGTGAGCCACCGTGCCTGGCCTGTTTTTGTTTTTTTGAGACGGAGTCTTGCTCTGTCATCCAGATTGAAGTGCAGTGTCATGATCTAGGCTCACTGCAACCTCCACTCACTGCAACCTCTGCCTTTCAGTTCGAGCAATTCTCTTGCCTCAGCCCCCCTAGTAGCTGGGATTACAGGCATGTGCCACCATGCCTGGCTGATTTTTGTATTTTTAGTAGAGACAGGATTTTTCCATGTTGGTCGGCTGGTCTTAAACTGTTGGCCCCATGTGATCCACCCGCCTTAGCCTCCCAAAGTGCTGAGATTACAGGCATGGGCCACTGCACCCGGCCCTGTGTTTGACTCTTAAATCTTCTTTTTCTTTTTAATATTTCTCTTTCTGGACGGCCACTCAGTGGATATGGAGGAAGAGTTCACAGATGTCCGTATTACATTTCTTACTTAAATTAGCCTCCCTTGAACACCGCTATAGGGTACAGACGCATGAAGGGCTGAAAGGGTGGTTGCGTCCCAGTAAGTGTGAGCGTGGAGCTGGTCTGTGAGACCCCGGTGCCAGTGAAGGCACCCGTGTGAGATGGCCTGGGATGGGGGTGTTCAGAGCCCTGACCGTGGCACACACCCTTCAGCTTTGATGTTTCAGGCCATTGCTCTGGTCATCAGTGAGCAGAAGGTCTAACAGCAGTGATATTTATCACTAGCTGTGTTGGCCAATGTGTTAGGAGGGTGAACCTGTTTGACTTAAGCTGTTTGACGGGTTTGCATTTAAATAGACAACTGGTGACCTGGTGCCTGGACGCTTGCTCTCTAACTTGCCCTACGTGGCTTCTCCCTCTGGTATGCGTTAGATGAGATGGGCGTGTTTAGGGTGGTGTGGCCCTAGACTAGAAATGCAAACCCTGCCTCAACCCAGATCTGCCCCACCCCAGTGTGACTTTTGGAGGTGGAGGCCCAGCATCCTTCACCTGCCCTCCAGGGTGATGCTGAGGATGCTGAGGTTTCAGAGCGCTGCTTTGTTGGCACTCCAGCAAGTCCTGCTTAAAGAGGCCAGGATCTGAAATGGCAGGTTACCAAATTGTATAGCAGAAAAATAGAAACGTTTCCTTAGAATGGGCGTAGGAAGAAAAATGATTTCCTTCACCATATCTGGAAAAGATTTCAAATTAGCAGGCACTATTTGGAATTATTAGTGGTCTCCTGTATTTCTTATCTTTTTTTTGTTTTTTGTTTTTTCTTTATTTTGATACAGGGTCTCACCCTGATGCCCAGGCTGGAGTGCAGTGGTGCAATCTTGGCTCCCTGCAACCTCTGCCTCCTGGACTCAGGTGATCGTCTCACCTCAGCCCCCTGAGTATCTGGGACTACAGGCACGATACCATACCTGGCTAATTTTTTTTTTTTTTGTAGAGACGAGTCTTGCTATGTTGCCCAGGGTGGTCTCAAATTCAAGCATTTGTCCTGCCTCAGTCTCCCAAAATGCTTCTGTACCCCTGACCCAACAAGGAAGGACAAGAGGCGTGAGCCACACTCCTGGCCTCCTGTCTTTCCTTGTTGGAGCAGGGATGTAGAAGCACTTGCCGCAGCTGACTTGAGTATATCTCGTTTTGCTTTGTTTTCGTCACGGGTAACCTGGCAGTGCTGTGCACCAGTGCTGCTGGCCAGCTGTTTTTTCGATGGACTGGCAGAAAATCAAACTGAGACCCGGGTTCCTTTCTCCCCGGGTACTGACCAGGTGGGAGAGGAAGGACGTTATCTGAGTATCAACTTCATGAGGGCTGGTGGGGAAACGTCAACTTTAAGGTGCCTGGGATCTAAGGCATGGAACCCAGAGTGCAGCGGAACATAGGGGATGTAGCCTTGGGATCAGAGACGTGCGGGCCAGTGCCCTCGTTTCTGGCAGGTTCTGAGTGCAAGAAAAGGTTAGTGACCCAGCCGAAGTCACGGAGCAACCTGCCAAGACCTGCCTGGATGTGTGGCTGGCATCTGTGCTGGCCCCAAAACTGCCCATCTGGGGATTCCTTGCAGTTTCAGACCCATCTAGGGGTCCGGAGAGGGTCCCAACCATGACCTCAAAGAACGAGGTGTTGCCTTGAGATCCTCCAAGGTGAGGGTAGGAATTTTTTTTTTTTTTTTCAATTAGCAATAATTTGTTGTGAATGATCTTGGACCTATTTTCCACTTCTTTGTATAGGAAGAGAGACAGAATAAAAAGTCTCAATGTGCCATATGCCATGTAATGAAGTCGTGGGGTTAACATTGTTGATTATTATGTAACATCACGTTAAGTGGAACATATTCACACGTGTCCACAGCGTGTGCGTGTGCCCAGTCCGATGAGCACGTTGGGTTGGGGTCGCTGCTGGTTCATGCAGCCCCTCTGGGTGGTGCTTTCTCTTGACTTCCCAACACCTTTGCTGCTGCCTCTTTTGGAGTTCAGCCTTGATCAGCCTTGCTGCCACCAGGTTCTCGGGGCCTGTGCACCCTCTTCCCCGCGCGCACCCTCTACCCCGCGTGCACCTTCTTCCTGGGGCACACCCTCGTCTCCGCGAGCACCCTCGTCCTCCGTCCTGCCCACCCGGGGTCTGCTGTGTGTTTCTACTCACCCCATGCCCGCCTCTTGCTGTGAGCTCAGTTTATTGAAGTGCGGTGAGAAACCAACGGAGGGGAGCAGTGTCCCAGCTTGTCAGGGCAGGAGGGAGCCTTGGGCATCTCTTCCCCAACTCTGGCGACCCACCCTTCGCGATATAGTGCTGGGGAGAGAGGTGAGTTCTAAAGGTAAGACGGCCATGATTTCCTGAGTCTTAATTACCTAACACTGGGTCATCTGCCATGTTGCCTCATCGAAGGGCACCTCTAGAGACAAAGCAAAGCCTCTGGTGGCCGTGGGCGGGGTGGCCATGCCTGTCTGTGGGTTCTGTAGAACCTACCCAAAGCCCCTCCAGCCGTGGGGATGTTCAGGCACTTGCCGCCTGTGGGAGGTGTGCGTTAGCCACGTGGTAGGTGCGGACGCCTGGAGGGACAGGCACAGGCCCACAGGCGTGGTGAGTGTGGGAGATTTAGCCACGTGGGGACGTGTGGCGGGATAGGCACAGGACCACAGGCGTGGCGGGTGTGAGAGAAAGTGCACAGAGTGCCCAGCAGATGGCATGTGGTCAGCGGAAGCCGTGAACACAGGCCGGGCTCGGGAGACACATTTGGAAATACACTTTAAGCAACATCAATGGATAATGCTGCGATTTGGTTTCCTCCCGTGGTCCAAAACATGTTCTAGAGATGCCGCTGCTTTGTGTGTACCTGAGACAAGGGTCTAAATGTATTAGGGCCTTGATGTAATCTGTAAGACAGGTACAAAATGCCTATTTCAACGAGGCACTGAACAAGAAAGCGTGCTCTATTCAGTGCAATGAGAATGCTTCATTGTCATAAGCAAAGTAAAATGCCTCCAAGGCGAGCTTGCCATGTGTTTAATGACCTTGGACACGAGCCTCCTAAACCTGCGAGAAAGTGCTTCCAGCGTGGCTTCATGCAGTGGTTTCATGCAGTGGCTTCAGTGTAGAATGTGCATATGTGGCTGATACTGAGAGCTGCGCAGCACCCTCCTGACCTGACGCATGCCCATGTGTGGACCGTGAGCCGGGCAGCACCCTCCCGACCTGACGCATCCCCACATGTGGGCCATGAGCCGGGCATCCTGACCTGACAGGTCCGCATGTGTGGACCATGAGCCGGGCAGCACCCTCTTGACCTGACGGGTCTCCTTGTGCCCATTGTGGGACCTCCGTCAGTCAAACAAGTGACATGTCAAACTGAATGCAGGGAGGAGGGTCCAGGATTGCACGCAGGCTCCATGTCTCATCCTTCTGAGGCCTTCTGGGAAGCCAGGAGGGCAGTGGGGTCTTTTGCGTGTTTCCTCCTGGTGGCTATGAATTTGTACCAATGGCTTTTTGCAAAAGGGCCCGGAGGCGGAATCAGACCCTGTCTTAGAAAGGATGACGTCTTCACGGGCACCTCTTTCCGCCACTCTAGTGCTCCTGTGATTTTTCAATATGTGCACCCTGCAGACTTCAGCCTGTTGGTGTCTTGGGGGAATAGATACCAGGATTGTTCCAATGTGTGCAAACCTGAAACAGGAATTTCTCTGCATGAAGTGGGTCACCAAAATGGGAGGTAAGGGGAGAGGGGAAGGAACTTCTTGGCCTCATCAGCCCTTTTCTTGAAAGTCACAGTCAAACTTTGTCAAATTCTAGATGATGGTGCTTTAGTCGGTGCATTTATGTATGTTATGTCTTGTTTTCTGAGTATGGTGCTTCGAGAATTTAAATATTAAGGTGAAATTGCCATGCACGGTTGAATTGGCACCATAATTTGACTCTCTGTAAAGCCTTTTGGTTTTCTGTTAGAGTGACTTACCATTTTTTGAGTTAACTGAAACAAACTCTGCTGTCAGCACGAAGGAATCACTGTCTAGTTAGGACATCCAATTAAATAGAATTCTCCTAAATAGAGCGTGCTCTTTTCATAAATTTTAAAAATTCATCTATTCATCAAACACATCTTGAGTACTTATCACCCTGGTTGCTAGTCACTGTTCATATATATTTTTAAGGAATTACTTCCACCTAGCTCTGAAATAACATTGTATTTAGAATTTAGCCCAGAGGTGATTAAGCATGAACTTTTCTCAGCAGTCTTGTTTTCATTTTTACTTGATAACATGTTCTCAGACTCGGTGCCCAGCTGACGTTACTGTGCATTGCCCCAGGCACACACCTGGCCGGCGCTGTGTCTCTGGGGCTTTAGAGCAGGAAGGAAGGGCTGCCAGGTGTCTGGCCCTTCCATGTTTCCCTGGGGGAAGGATTAGGCCTTGGGCAGGAGTCTTGGCTTGTCTTACTGGATTAGCTGGTGTCATTCAGTCAGCTCTGCCTTGGTGTTAAGCTCTGGACTGACTCTGACCTCTGAATGGCAGAGGAGAGGATGGCGTTTTAGAATCAGTCATGCAGACCGGGGCACCCAGCAGGTCTCGGATAAAAAGTGGTGGCAATTGATCACTTCCCTTTTTGGGAGAACTGTGTGGATTGACTCAGACCTCTTTCTTTTGATTTTATCTTGAGACTTTGCAGAAGCAAAAATGCCTTTAAAAAAAATTAAATGATGGGCTTTTGTAATGTTTGTGTCTCCCCAAGATTCACAAGTTGGAATCCTCACCCGCGAGGAGATAGTGCTAGGAGGGGGAGCTTTGGGCGGTGAGGAGGTCGTGAGGGTCTCATAAATGGGATTTGTGCCCTCAAAAAAGGGACTACAGAGAGCTCCCTCGCTCCTTCCATGGTGTGCGGACCCAGTGAGAAGCGCCGTCTATGAACCAGGAAGCCCTCACCAGGCAAACCTGTCAGGCCTTGACTATGGACTTCCCAGCCTGAGACTGAGACTGAGAGCTGTGAGAAATGAACTTGTGTCATTTGCCAGCCCCTGCCCAGCCTGTGGTGTGTTGTTAGAGCAGCCTGGGTGAACGAAGGCAGGTCGTGAATTTTCTGTCATGCTTTCTGGCTTCAGATACTTGCTAGGGAGATGTCACCATCTTACCCAGGTGGAAGTGTCTGGAATCAGACGTTCCGTTATGATTTGACCTTGTTCTTGCCCCACGCCTGTGCCGTTCGCACCTCCAGGTGTCTCGGCTGCCCGCGGCCCCTCCAGACATTTCTGATTCGGGGTGTGATACTGGTCGCGGCCGTGCCGTCAGTGACCAGGAGTAGGAGCTCGCGCCCCTCGTGAAGCAGCAGCCTCACCCAGAAGCTGCCGAGAAGCATTTGACAGAAGGTGATCGCGCCTCAAGACTGAAACTTCCTGTTTACAGGGAATGGAGGTCCATAGTAGGGAATTTAATGATGGCCCTAGAAACAGATGCCTCTGGGGTAGGGGATATTCTGCAGGACAATGCAATGATCTTCTCGAAAAGTGAAGATCACAGATAAAAGGGGTGCGAGGCTGTTCCTGACTAAGACGGGGAAGGAGAGTCACTCAGCACAGTGTGTGGCCCGGATAGAAAAGACGTTTTCGGAACGATTGTGCTACCTGAACATAACCTGGACAACGATGCTCTGAAATCGTTCTTGTCTGCCGATGATGGTACTGCGGCTGCAGAGGGGCCTTTATTCCTAGGGAACGTGTGCCTGAGGACTCGGTGAGGCAGCAGGAGCCTCTCACCTTCAAGTGGCTCCAGAGAAGAAACAAATCTGTCTCTCTGTCTGATCTACAGAGAGAGTGAGAAAGCAAATCTAACGAAATGTTAGCAGTTGTTGGAGCTCCACGTGGAGAAAACTTGACCACTCGTTGTACTGTTCTTCCACTTTTTAAATATGTTTGAACATTTTCATAATGAAAATGTGGGAAAGTAAAAATAAATCTGGAAATTAGAACGGAAGTGAGCCCAGCCAAGCGCTCTTGGGTTCAGCCGGGAAGAGCCAATGGTCCGTTGGTGTTCTCTCGACACGTCGTGGGGATTTCCTCCTCCTGGGTTCACCACCTAGTTTTCCTTGTGATAGTTATTTTATACATAGCTATGAGCATAGGTGATACTGAAAACACACGTTTAGTGTGGTTTGTCATTAAGAATTTGGAGAACTGGCTAAATAAACCACTTGTACAGAGTTGAGATGAGCACTACCTGCCTCAGCATCTGTGGTAACAGCTTCATTTGGGTGCAGAGCTTGGCAGAGGTTTGAGTGACTCTGTCTCGATGGTCCTCTGTCAGAGGACAAGGTTAAGCATCACCACCGAGGGCCCTGTTGAGCCTCTGGGCTGGAAGTAACCTCCCCCGGGCTGGTGAGGCAGCCTCTGAGGGCCTTTCCTGACAAAGCCCTTCACTGAGCTGCAGTTTGGCCATCTCTGCCCTCACCTCCCCGACTGCAGGGCCTCGAGGTCTCACCACCTCCAGCCTGAGCACCCAGTGCCCAGGGGCAATTTCCCACCTTCCCTGGGGGCTCAGGATTCTGGCTCCCGGGGCAGTGCCCGCAGCTGGGCCCCTCCTCCTGAGCTGGGGGTAAGGCTGGCCACGGCCTCCTGCTATGTCCCACTGGCCACTTCACCGCAGCTGCAGCCCTCACTGGGTGGCCCCTCCTGCTTCTGTTGGATGAGGAGATGCAGGCCTTCACCGAGGCTTCCTGGCCTCGCCCCTGCTGGCCCCAAGGCTGTGCTGCTTCCCCCTTCCCAGCCCCTGGTCTCTGTACAGTGTCTGTCCAGGATGTCTGTCCATCTGTCCTTGACATTCTGTCCAGAAGCAGCCACTGTCATCTTAGTTTGTGAGGGGTGAGCAGAGCCCAGGTGCGGTCGATGTGGAGATGCTCATGCACTTCAGTGTGCAGGGAAGTGAGTTCCTTCATATCTACAGCCTCTGCACAGCCAGCTGGGAGCTCACCCCATTCACAGGTGGATGTGCCTTGTTTTTTGGCCCAATCACCTGCATTAACTCAGAAGAATCACAGTTCCCTGCTTTTCTGTCTTTCGTGACCGTCCACTTCCCTCCTCTGCCTGGGGCTGAATGGTGGGGTCTGTCGTGGGTTCGTGGGACCCTCTGTTCTTGTGCGGCCACCAGGAACTGTTATCCGGGCTGATTCCACAGGAGGAGTTTGGGGTGAGCTCCTGAGCGAGAGTTGGGAAGACTGACGTCTGTGTAAACCTTGCTTATTCATGGTTATTCCTCTCAGTCTTCTTAAATTGTGAAAAATTGGGGACCATTTTGAAATATGGATTTAGGTATGGATTGGTGAGGAGAGAACGTTGATCTAATTGGGTTTACGTTGTGTGTGATAATTTTACACTATCCTTGGGAAAAACTGAAGATGTTGACAGGGTCATGAGAATCGTTTCTTTCTTTCTTTCTTTTCTTTTTTTTTTTTTTGAGATGGAGTCTCACTCTTGTTGCCCAGGCTAGAGTGCAATGGTGCAATCTCGGCTCACTGCAAACTCTGCCTCCTGGGTTCAAACAATTCTCCTGCCTCAGTCCCCCAGTAGCTGAGATTATAGGCGCTCACCACCACGTCCAGCTAATTTTTTGTATTTTGGGCAGAGATGGGGTTTTGCTCTTAAGGGCATTGTTCATTAAGTATTAATTGGTGGCCTGCCGTTGAACTAATGTTAGTGTAGTGCTGACATCATCAGCCATGGCAGAAACTTACTTGGCATCCCTGGAAAAGAGGGCAGGGAAGCATAGTGCCCTGACACCACCTCATTCTCCAGTGCTACTTCCAACTCTGAGCTGATGGTCATTATGAGTGGATCTGCCCTGGACAATTAGTTTAGTGCAGCTGCCTTGGACAGTCAGGTTAAAAGTAACAAACCGTCACAAAACTCAGCTAATAAAATGTGAGGAGAGACATGGGGCACCAGGAAGGGGTGAGGCCTGTCTCCCTGTGTGCCATCTGTGTGGAGCCTCAGTACCTAGGGGACAGCGTTTACACAGAGCCCCAGGTTTTTATTAGCATTTCCCTGAATAAAATGTCACTTGTGAGCTGCGGACTGGGAGGCTTTTTCTGATTGTTAGGTTTCGTAATGTGGGATCATCAGTAGGCAAGGTGGGCCTGAGGGCCATAGGATCTGGAGACTGTCCAGGGCTGCTTTCTGGGGATGACAGGCTTGTCCCTTCAGCAGTCAAGACACCAAAGAGAGTCTTTCTGAGAATAAAAGAGAGAAGCTTTTAAGGAAAAAAGCAGTTTCTCTCTCTGTTTGGGAGTTGAGCGCATTTTCCTACATTTACTCGGAGATGTTCCTTGGTTCCCACCATGTGCCATCGCCCCGCTATGGGGTAGGGTCACCCCACCGCGTACCTAACCCAGGAAAACTCCTCTGCAGTTATTTCAGAGGCTGTGTGCATTTCTCTTGCCTCAACGGGTAGAGTCAGTTTTTCTTCCTACTGTTTTTAGTCAGTTTTCTTAATCTAGCCTGTTACTGGGATAAGTTCCAGAGACGAGCAGTTTTAAAAACAATCTGTACGTTGCGTAGAGAGCAGTCCACCTGTAACCAGTTTGTTCCTGGAGGTACCGCAGTGGCCTTGGTTACGCGAGGGCCCCGTGGCTCAGGATGGGCCGAGGAAGGAGTGCGTGAGCAGTGGGCACTGGCCGGAGGCAGGGGAGGCGTGGCCACCTGTGGCTCGAACTCCCCCCATCCACTCTACCGCACCGCTGGGACGTGAACATTCTTGCCCTGGACGTTTTGTCTGAATGTTCAGTGCCCAGGCTCTTGGGTACACAGGCGGCCCCGGGTTTTATTTCAAAAGGGTGTCGCGAACAGTGAAGTAACCCACGTGGCTAAGCTTTGATTGACATGAAGGAATGTAGAGGCTGCTGAAATCCTGGTCATGTTAGAACAAAGTATTTTATTAACAGTTTTCTAAAAGAAAGAAATCATTAATAAATTGATCCCTGTTGAGGTAGAAGGATCTCGTCCTCATGCTCCTCAGTTCCTTCCAGAATCAGCTTCCAGTTCAGCTGCAGAACAGGTTCTGGTGGTGGCTGGAGCAGCCCAGGCAGGTGCCGTCGGGTCTAAGTTCACACTGGTGCCCGTGTGGTCTCCAGTTACGGTGCGGGCCGTGGGGTCTGAGTTCACACCATTGCCCATGTGGTCTCCAGTTACGGTGCTGGCCATGGAGTCTGAGTTCACACTGGTGCCTGCGTGGTCTTCAGTTACAGTGCTGGCCATTTGTGCCTTTCTGGGAAGTTAGAAGGAGGATCATTTCATCACGTCTCTGTCCTCCCACACCTGATCTATGCTGGGCCACCGTGAATTCTTCCTTTTAACTGTTTCTCTCATCACCGGCAACACTGGTGTTCTGTGGTCAATGTTTGCCATTTCTGAAAACGGATTCTGTGTTTCTTTATATAATCACCTGGCCTCTTTTACGAATTTCGCTTTTCTTTAAGAAAATCATCGTGCTTTTATCTCTTCAATCTCAACTCTGTTCCCTGACACAGGCTCTTACCAGCTCGAAAATTAAAAGTAATCTTTGATTATACTTAATACTTTCTAAAGTTTTCAAAAGTTTATCAGCATGTGGGTTACTGAACATTGACTGTTTATTTAATGGAAAATTAGATTCTAAGTAGAGTATTAGAGTGAAAGTGATCTTTTGATTTTATTAAAATATTCAGGTAAAAATATTAAAATACCTTCGCCAAACTTCATGCCTGTGTAGCCTGAAAACATTAAGCTGCTCTCTGCTCCCGGGAATGCATGAGTAGAGTATGTGTTTGAAAGCGTCATTCCAGTCTTAAGTTTTAGGTATTCTTAAAGGGGTTGGCTGGAGAAGTGACATTTAGCATTGAGTGAACGTTTGACAAAGATTTGTCTCGATATAAAAATAGTTAAAAACAATCTTTAGTGTTTCCTCTCAGGGTTCACCCATTAAAGAATGGTCTTGTAAAAACCTCATCGAGAGTGTCGGCGCCCAGAGGTGCTACCTTGCCCACAGTTGTGTCATCTGCTGTCACCAGGCGACACGCCCAGCGTTTAGCTGCACGTCAGATGTGGCCACGGGGCCACAGGACATCCCTGCGGACGGATGTTCTTATGCAGATTAATGAGGATGGAGACCGCTGCAGAACTGTAAGCCCCCCAGGGGCTGACGGAAGCCTGGGAATACCCGAGACACCAGAGTCGCTGCTGCCCTGGGTGGAAGGAAACCTGCCCTGGAAGATGGGAAATGCAATAAGGAGAAAGTACCAAGGTACATGATGCTGTGAAAACGGAGATGTTTTAATTAAATTAACAATTAAAATCATTTTAATTATGTGAATTATTTGAATTCATGTTAGTTCTTTTTAGGAAATTAATACTTAAAGGAAGTTTGTTTTCTGAATTGTTTGATTTAATTGAGTCAGCACAAGAGTTAGCATTGATATCTGACCCTCTTCCAGGGTTGGGGCAGAGGAGATGGGGGCAGAGGAGACGGGCCTCCCACCCGCTTTCCCCTGGAGCTCAGCCAGAATTTCCCATTGAGGAGCCCTCAGCTCCCTGAGAGCCAGGAGCTCTTGCGGAGAAGCCGCTGTCGGCATGCCACCCGCTTTGATGGCCCTGCTCTGCCATCCCTGCGCTCCAAGGGCCGGACCCTGCCGCTGCCTGTGCCAGGCGGGTCTCAGGGAGGTGCCAGCCAGGGGTTATGCATGGCGGGGCCTGGGCATCGCTGTCCGGATTCCGTGGCTGCCGGTTTCATTCTCTCGCTGTTTGTCCCCCTAGCAAGACTCATGAGGTTCCTTGAGGACAAGACCCCCTCCTGCCACCTGGTCTGTTTCCTGAACGTTCTCTGCACCAGTACAGCCCCGGGATACAGCCCTCGGGAATCAGGGTGTCGGCCATAGTAGGGCGGGTCGCTCTGCTGGGCACCATGATGGATGTTAACCGCTGTGCTTCACTTTGGGGACGTGTTTAAGTACAAAAGTAATTTTAAAATTTCACCATTCTTTCAAGACAGCTGAGAGCCTATTAGCACAGAATCCCTGGTCTGAATGAAATCAAACGGTTCTTATTAATTATTCATGATGCCACGAATATGTAGCCTTATTTTTTATAATTGCCAGTCTGTATAATTAACCTTTCATTTGGTTAAAGTACTTAACACTAAGTAGAGCTGTAATTTCAACTGTTTATAAAGCATATGGAAGAATGTTTAATTAGAACCACTTTTTTTAGTTTCATAGAGAATTTTTTTTCTTGTCAACGAGGGTCTTTAATTATTTAAACCAAAAGAGAAAAACAGACCAGAAAAGAAAAACAACTAGTAAAGCTCGGAACTGCGAAGGTGGCATCATTCCGTTAGTCTCGGATTTTGCTTCCTGGGTTTGTGACGTGGTCAGAGTCCTTGTCTTTGATTTCCTAACACAAGTTGTTAAAGTTGGAAGTGAGTGTGAAATTGAGTTAGTCTAGCTTTATTCTTTCACGGATGAGAAGTGAATTATCTTCAGCAAGGTGGGTGCAGGCGTGGTCCCCGGGGGTCACTGTGGTGAACAGGCCGCCCTTGTGGGGAGCCAAGTTCGTCATCACTGGGACAGAGCCCAGGACACTTCCCCAGCTGGCCAGCCTCTTCCTAGAACCTCACACATTGCAAAGGATGGAGTCCAGATCTATACCGTGAAGAAACGAGGGTGGTTACAGAAAGCACCACGATCTCAGCTGAGTGGCTCTGAGCACCCCAACGTTGGGGCACCTCAGCATCCTGTGTGGCTCAGGCTGTGCCCAGCAGGGAGGCCGGCCCGATCGAGCTGCGGTCTCCACCCTGAGAGTGAGGGCTCCTTCCCCCAGCGCGAGTTAAAGCATCATGTGTCCACCTGTGCAGTGGCTGGTCCCAGTGGCCCTGGAGGGCTGAAACCCTGGGTCCCGCCACTGGTCCGGGGCATCCGTTTCCCCTTCCTGCAGTTCCTGTGTTGTGTGTCCAGGGGGCTCCGATCCCTGTCTTAGGACCATGGCTGAGGGGTCAAGTTCACCCGCTTTGGAGCTGGCCCGGATCTTGGTTCTGTGGATCCTCGCTGTGTGGCTCTGGAGCAGTTCTGTCCTCAGGAGATGGATCCTCACAGCCGCCTCTTGGGGCCATGAGGAGAATTAATAGGACGACCCCCGGGTAGCTGCTCAAAGCCCTGTGCGGGGCCAGCCCTGTGTCTCCACCAGTTCCTTTGCTCTGTGCTCCCCCCCCACCGTCACATCGCCAGCCTTTATTTCCTTTTCCTTGGACCCAGACAGCGAATGCTCCGCTGGTCTTGGCAGCGCCTTCTCTAGTCTATCCTCAAATCACTTCCTGACGGACAGCCATGACTAGCCATCGGCGTGACCAAAACCCCACAAAATAGAACCCAACTTTCCTATTAAGCTGTACAGAGCTGTCCCAGCCCCACTTCCCACAGGCTGGCCTCATTCACCATGGGATCCGTGGTTCTCACCTGGGGCTGGGGGTGCCCCTGGCATCTGGTGGGGAGTGTCAGGGATGTCCCTCCAGGCCCAGTACAGTCCCCCAGCCAGTGGCCGGCAGACAGCAGCACCCAACCTGATGTCCCTGTGGCTTCTGGTTCCCCGAGGCTGGCTGTGCTTTGCTGCCTCTACATGCTCTCAGACGGGTGCCCTCTCTCCACCTTCACTGGTTAGCAGTGTTCCATCCATTAGAGCTCAAAGCACTGCCTCCCGGCAATGCAGCCCCTTCTCCTGGCCTGCCGTCTGCCTGTGCCCCACGGTCTGTACCGTGTCCTCACGGACCGATCAGAGCGAGGCTCCCAGGGATGGAAAGGTTCCTGCTTGTGTCTGCTTGTGTCTCTGTCCCGCCTTCTCTGGACCTGGCACTGTGGCCTTTGCCGACAGAGGTCTTGGGTTGATTGTCAGCGAAGCAGACAATCTATATGGCTCTAAATGGCTGTGAACATGCTTGATTGGGTTATTTTAAAAATAGTTGTATATGTAAACATTTGAGTGTGACACAGGTGGATTTTTGGGCTAATGGTCTTGTTCTTCAGGGAGTAACCACAGGTCCATCCACAAGGACCATTTCCAGCTGATTTATGGAACGCTGTTCTACCTGGTTAATTTTCAACGTTATCTCAGCCTGAGAGGTAGGTCAGCATGTGACGAAGTTCACTGGTTTGAATCCTAATCTGCTCCTTAGGAGCTGCACCTTCCATGCCTTCGTTTCTTCCTTGGTTAGGTAGGGAAGGTATGAGCTACCTCAGAGTTGTGAGTGAGGCCTGCATCGAGTGACCGCATTAAAGTGACAAGGACTGCACCCGGAGTGTTGATATTTAAAGACCTTTAAACATCGCGATGCTGCATTTTCGTACCCAGGTAAAACAGCAAAGTTCTTTCAGATGCAGACACAGACCCTCGGTGAGGTGGGGGCTGATGGCAGGAGGTGGACCACCGACCCTGTAACGAGGGCGTGGTCTGTTCGAGGCTGAACGAAGTGCACATCATTGCATGTACCACGGAAGTCCCTCTCGTGAAGTCCTGGAAGCGTCCATGTGGCTGAGCCGTGTGGTCTGTCCATGACGTCCGGCAGAAGCAGAGCTTTCGGGTGCAGCCTTGCTCTTGTGCGCACAGCCCTCAACGGTCTCAAAAGTCTGAGGCTTAAAGCAGGCTTGGGGTTTCCTTACACCTCCTGGACATCTAATTTGCCTGGCAAACTTGTTTCTCTTGGGTGTAAAGGTGAAGGAGTGGGTGATTCTGGTGATAGTGTACTAATTACTGCACTTCTGGGTCAGTGGCGCTTGGTTGAAGATACTATCTGCCCTGGGTGGACATCTCTGGGATGGTGAGAACCGGTGGCTGGATGTCGCGGGGTTGGCAAGAAGATGCCAATTTTTTCCTTTTTCCTGAGTAACAACACCCTACTTTGTTTAGGGAAGCAGCACACCCAGCTGAAAATCCAATTCTCTTGCACGGCGGAGCGGCTGGTGACACAGGTCCAGATGCTGGGATGCTGATGGGGGGTCCTGGAGTGGGAGGTGTCAGGAGGCTTTCCCGACCCACAGCAGCCCTGGGCCCTTGTCCGGCCTTCTTGCCCGGGGCATGACACCTGGAGGGAAAGCAGCTTCGGGGGCCCGAGGGCCAGAAGGCAGAGTCCTGGCGTGTGAGGCAGGCCTGGGCCAGGCTCCTCGGAGGATGTCACAGACCTGCTGCCCATGCAGGGACCACCCACCTCTGACCCCCAAGCAGATTTTCCTCCATAGCCGAGTGAAATCCTGGTACAGCGAGTGAGGCAGTCAGAGGCACCTTTTGTGGAAGGAGGACAAAGCTGGAGAGAAAGAGGTTTTCCTAAAGGCACAAGGTGCTGATTCTGCGTTAGGGAGAATTCCTAGGAGTGTGGTTGCTGGTGGGTGGAAAACTAGCCAGAGAATAAGTGGGAGTGGCACTTGCTGGTATTTAACTGATTCGTTCACGAATGGTCCGAACAGTTCCAGTGAAAAGAACATTTCGGACACAGAAGTTTTCATCCTGCCTGACAATGAGCATGACCGTGGGCTGTTCCATCCTTCCTGGGCGACAGTGAGAGGGTCTCAGGCCCTTCCGGCCCTGTGCTGGCATTTCCCCAGGGTGTGTGCCCCATCCCGAATAGGCTGGAATGCCTCTGGGTGCAGCTGAGCCTCTTGAAAAGGGAAGAGACATGTGATGTGCTCTGGCTGAACAGGAAAACGAGGGAGGACAGGGAGAGGGGCCTGGAGGTGAGGAGGATGGTGAGCAACACTGGGGACAGAGGAAGTAGGGTAACACCAGGGACAGGGGGACGGAGGGTAAGGCCGGGGACAGGGGATGGAGGGTAACACCACTTCTCCAGGTGCCTTTGGGGGATGCTGCCGCCTCTCGCACCCCAGAGTGAAGTCAACAGGATTCTGTCCCGAGGAGCCCCAGAGCCTGGCAGCTGGGATTGGCCCAGTATGAACCACTGTTCACTAGCTCTGCACCCTGGGACAGGCTCCCTGGTGTTTCCACCCTGGTTTCCCATCTGGACAGTGGGACCCTGAGTGTGCCCGTCCCAGCTGCGCCCAGAGCCCTGGACTCCAGCGTGTCGTCGGCACTCATTAGCGTTTCTTTTGTTGTGGTCCGTGGACGAAGTGGCTCTCTCTTTGTGTGTTCACAGCCCTCCTGCTCACTTTACCTTCTGGGAACACTTTTTACATAGCTTCGTATGTGGGGAGGACTCGAGTGATTAATGGAATGTTTCATCAGGTGCAGTTCTTCTGTTTCCCAGTTTTGACACAACATTTGGTGAAATTTCCAGGGACTCCTGTGGTCAGCCTCACGGTTTCACTCTGTCACTTTCTAATGCAGTATTCTTTGGCAGTCTTTTCAATTAAGCGCCATCATTTAAAAATAAGTTTTATAATATGCAGTTTCAGGTTAATTCTTTACCTTTCTGTCTCAGGCAGTAGCTACCTACCGTGAGTAGTCACAAAGGTTCACGCAGTTTTCTCTAGCTGTCCCTAGCTCGTAGCTCAGCAGGTCCCTTCAGATGAGTCAGCCAGCTGTGTACCTGCATGTTCAGGATACTTGTCAGGGGCCTTCCTCAGAGCAAGACCGACGCTCACCTCATCCTTGGGACTTTGGAGCCCGCCCTGGAGAGACTCCAGCCACGTCCAAAGGGGTCGTCCGGGTCCCACAGGCTGGTGGGAGTGACTTCTGAGCCACTCCAGACCACACTTTGTGTTCCTACACCCCACAAAGCCACTTAAAGTGCCATGTTCTGGTGCTGTGTGCCTCACCAGTGTGCCACACAAGCCTGCACGGGGATCTGAGCGGGCGCTGCCTTCCTCAGGCTATGCTGGAGTTTTGGGGCAACTGGAGCACTCCTGGCTGTGATTCTCGCCACTGTCTGGGCTTCCCTAGAGGGTCTCACCTGCAGCGTGAGGACCACATCGGCAGCCACTGAGGAGCCGCCAGGTGCAGCGTTGGTCCCACTCAGTCCTTCTCGACTTTGGTGAGAGAGTAGACAGCAAAAATTCAGCTGGGAGCCCCAGGCCTTCTCTGCTTGGGGCCCTGGGACTGACATAGCACATATCCTGCCATCCACGTGCTGGGGGCCCCGCCGTGCGGCTCCCTCCTCTGGTCAGGGGCTGCACCCTTGGGCTGTGCAGCTCCTGGTTCTCACACTCAGGGGCCCAGGGAGGGTGGTGGATGAAGAGAGAAGGAGAAGGGTGGCAGTTTGAGCCCAATTGTGTTGGCTTCATCTTCCGCCTCTTGTCCCTAAGTACACTGGCAAAGTTTTCCAGGTGAAAACTCAGAAGGGATTTTTAATGACTGGAATCTGTGAATTCCATGGAAGCCAAGTCTGTCCACCTCTTTCACCCACCTCATTTCTCCCCGTTGGGGCTGATTTTGGCAGCGTTCATAGGGGCAGGGACGGAAGGGGTGGGGGCCAGCCGTCGGCCCTGTGTCCCTCCCTTCCTCCCCTCAGCGCCACAGCATTTCGGTGTCATCCCCTTCCGTGCACGCGTCCTCATGAAAACCAAGTGCGGCTGGAGGGAGATGCCTGCGCCCACTCCCGTGACCTTCCCGGCCGGCCTGGCTGCAGTGGCCTCTCGGCAGGCATCTTTCTGGTGCTGCCTCCGTGCCCCTCCCATCACCTGATGCTCGTGTTCCTGAATCTTCACGCGTGTGCTCTGTGCAGCCACCTCACGGGCTCCCTGGGAACGGAGACAGTGTCTCACGCCGGTCAGAATGCTCTTCTCTGTCCACTGAATAGTCCAACACAGAATCATTCCTCTGTGATTATTTGTGCTTTGTTATGTAGAACTGGAATAAAGAAAAAGTGAATTTAGACATTACAGCCATCAGGTTGAAGCTTAGTAATTGCATTAGGGAATTAAATGGAAGCATTTGAGCTTCTCAAGTTCTAATTCCACATCTTCGTATCCCCATCACCCCATACCCAGTGTCTAACAGAGCTCTTGGTCTAGGAGTTTCTTGATAAATGCTTACTGAATTGAACTGGACTGAGCTTAACATTCCCACCCAGAGTTAGAAGCCAGTCCCTGAATAAATTGCATTTAGAATATGAGTTTGATGTTACTGTGGTAAGGGGTATCCTACACGTCATAATTCCTAGTCAATATCGGGTATTTAGTCAAATAGACTCAAGTATAGAGAAGCATAGGCCCATCTGGCAAAAGGGCAAGGCACGCTGCTTTAGGTCCAGGTCCCCAGTATCAACTATGAAAATAAAACGTCAACTCCAATGACAGCCCTGTCCTCAGCTGGTCACTGTTTATGCTAACAATTATAAACAGCTTGAACTTGCTGTCCTGAGAGGCAACACACCCTCCATTCTCTCTGCAGTGTAGCTGCCTTGGTGGATGGAACATGCCCCTCCTCCCTCCCTCTCCCTATCCCTCCCTCCCCCCTCCTCTCTCCCTCCCTCTCCCCTCCTCTCTCCCTCCTTCCCCTCTCCTTCTTCCTATCTTCTCTCACCTTTCTCCCCCCACCTTCTCTCCTGGACAAGGGGCAGAAGAAAGGAGACCTCCGGAATCTTCTGCTTCATCCAAGCAGCTTGGGGGCAGCATCAACAGCTGCAATTTGGCTGCCCCAGCAGGTGCCTCAGGGCAGCCTTTCTAATGGGAATCCTGGAATCATGTCTTTCCTTAATGTGTCCTAAAGGCTGGAGGACATGAAGTGAAACAATGCTCCATGCTCAGTCCTGTGATTTTGTGTAATTATTGGACTTACTTTGAAATTAAACTAAATGATACCCAAGGTAGAGCATGAAAAAAAAGAAAAAACAGGCTATGGTGTTTGAAAAACAAACAAAACCGTTTGGTTTGTTGGTTTGTTCTTAGACCTTCACAGGCTCCTAGGTCACACGTTTCAGTTTCTTAGCAAGTGGCATTCTCTGCAGAAGCTGTGTCAGTCTCTGTTTGATGATGTCAGCCACAGCAGAAAGAAGCACTCCGTAGGCCCCGTGCTCAGCACCTTGGCGTGAGCTCCTGCCATCTTCTGTTCATGCTCATCACAGCTCTGTGCAGTGGGCATCCTCCTGATCCCTGTGGGAGGATGGAGGATGGAGGCGGAAGGGTGAGTGATGGCAGGATCACATGAGGGGTCTCTCCCGAGGTAGGGAGGGGAACTGGCCCAGGACCTTAGTGCCCATCGCATCCTTCTTCCTCCTCCTCTGCCTCTCTGTGACTGTTTGACTCAGGCTGCAGGGACAGACATGAGTACGTGCAGAGCCTGTGTGCACCCCTGGGAATGTGTGCTCATATTGGCAGGGAGGGATGTGAGTGTGTACAGAGCGTGTGTGCACACCTTGGCGGTGTATGCCGGCGTTGGCAGGGACAGATGTGAGCGCGTATGGAATGTGTGTGCACACCTTGGGGATGTGTGCTGGCATTGGCAGGGACAGATGTGTACAGAGCGTGTGTGCACACCTCGGGGTGTATGCTGTCGTTGGCATGGACAGACGTGAGCGTGGACAGAGCGTGTGTGCACACCTGGGGGTGTGTGCTGGTGTTGATAGGGACAGATGTGTACAGAGCGTGTGTGCACACCTGGGGGTGTGTGCTTATGATGTTTTGTAACCGGCAAATACGTGGCCTGTTGCATCGGGCGGCCCTGCGCCCATGCTGAGCCCGTCAGTGGCCCTCGGGTTGGGGTCTCCATCTGCCCAGACAGCACTCGAGTGGCTTGAGGTTTCAGATTCTTCCTCTACGGATACTTGGGCTTCCTCAGGACCAAACATCAGAACCAGCCAACTGCAAACTACAAGAACGTTCAAATGCATCTTCAGTAGGAAAAACAAAAGCAATTGGAAAAATTTTCCAACGTGACCCCGTGGTTAAGCCGTTAGATACTCCAGCCAACAGATTGAGTCACTTTAAAATTCACACCAATTAAAATGGTTGTGAGAGTTGCAGAGCTTTACCGCTAAACCTTGAAATAATTGAAGCATTCTGCTCCACTTGCTTACAAACTAGAGTTGGGGATACCTTTCAGTCCAAAGTAGCAACCTTCTAAATCCAGCTTAGATGCGAGGCTCCCACTGACACAGGAAGAGACAGTGGCCCTTGATTATTCTCCTGTGTTCAGATACTGTGTCATTTCTTTTTTTTTTTTTTTTTTTTTTTTTTTTTTTTTGTATCCTGATCATCACTTCTGCTTTTCCAATTCAAACTAAAGGGAGTTTAGTTCTGTTTTGGAGAAGCTGCGGTTAGTAGTTTCTTCTCATGGTTTGCTTAATCTCTTAAGTCTGGTGCTTACATTACCCAAATAGACTTTTCTTTAGTACGACAGTGCCATAACCCAGGGCTTCTCCCTCCATATCTGCTCCCCAGGAGGCTACCTAGGAATGGGCGCTGGAGATCCAGCCCCTCTCCATGTGCCATTTTCTTTGAGTCCAAGGTAGGTTTGGCTCAGAGAAGAAAAGAGGCCTCCGGGTTAGGTGCCTCTGACTGCTTGCTTGTGAAATGTTTAATGACAAGGCGACTTCCAAACTAATTTACACATTGATAGTTGTAGCTTGAAGTATCACCGCAGTCACAAGAACAAGAAACACTCCCATAAAGTAGATAAGCAGAAAAAAGCCATAGAAGTTTAATAAAGCGCAAATAAAATGGTGTTGTAAGAATGTACAGTGGGAAATGCTCTCAGTCCAGCCAGATCCAGCTGTGGCGTCAGTCCAGCTGTGGTGTCCTCCTGTAAAAACATTCAGCCACATGTGGCCCTGATCGCAATCACTACTCTGAATTGTGATCCAGAATGTTCTTGGGGGCCGATGCTGGGACTGTTCCAGCAGTTCAATCTGATTGGGCGTCACGGTGGTGATGTGCTTAGCGCGGCCAGCTGGGCTGAGTGGTGGCCACCCGTGCACTCGCCACGTGCAGCCGTTATTCTGGTGATGGGGTTGCATGCGCCCCGGCTTGTCCACCTGGGCTATTAAAGTACTGGGAACCCAACCGCGGGCGGTGCCTCCCGATATGGGAGCTGTCTTTTTTATCCAGGGCCCTCTGGCGCTGCAGAACCCTGCTGCCAGTCTGAGCTCACAAGGAGGTACCGGAGGGCTCTGCTGGGGCATGGAGGTCCCTGAGCAGGTGGTCACTTATTGCTTGTGGAGTGGTCCATGGCCTGTGAGTTTATTCTCGGGGTTTGTGTGGGCGAGGTTAACCAGTTCACAGCTGGGCACTTACCCCTTACACAGGTGACACTAGTTAAAGTGGAATCTATATTAGCTCACACGGGAGTGTGTGAGGAGCTGGGAGGGTGGGGAGGCTTGGCCTTAGCACAAGATTCCCGGGCTCCTGACATTTCTGCGTCTTCCAGTTGAGGGGCCGTCAGAGCCGCTGTGGGTCCTGAAGACAGTGGGTGCCATATGGACCAGGGGATGCAGAAGCCTCTAGAGGCTGCGGGAGGCAAGGAGACGGTCGCTTCCCCAGAGCCAGCCCTGCCGCCACTTCGACGTTAGATGGTGGGACCTGTTTTGGACTCCAGCTTCCAGAAATGTGAGAAAATAAGTCAGAGTTTAGGGCGCTAAATTTGGGGTGATTTAGTGGAGAAATAGAAAACTAGCCCACAAATGTGCACGCATTGAAATGTGCTCTGTCCAGGTGTTCACAGTGGTGTAAGGGGGATGGCATCGGGGTTCTGGGAACTGTGCAGTTTTACTGAAGGAAGGGGGCTCGCCACGCCTTTCCTCATATAACTGAAGGTATGTATGCCTGCCACACTGCCCAGGAGACAGGGACTAGAATTCTGACTTTATTTCTTATGGGAACCAAGCCACAGTCAGAACACGGTGAGGGCCGAGACGAGCTTCCTACAGCCTGAACTGGGAAGAGGAATCGCAAGTAGTTTGTGTTTTTCTACACAGAGCTGTCCTTTTCAGGTTTTGTTAAGTTTTGGAAAAAGGGAAAAGCCAGGCACACCTCGGCGAGGGACAGTGTTTCTGGAGGTGGTGCGGCTTCAGCCTGAACGTGGCCGTGTGGTTGGGAGGCTCAGAAACTGCCCTCCAAGGGCACTCATCTATTCCTTATTGCAGTAATACCTCGTTTACAGAAATCCACAGAAATGACAGTGCGGGAGGCTTCTGGTCTGGATGGGTTTGTGTGGACCGAGGTCACGGGGTGTTGTCCCAAGTGCTAATCCTGATCTGGCAGAGGCTCTGTTCCCAAATAATAATTCCACAGTTTCAGAGCCTATATCTGAGTGATAGTCTTTTAACTTTGTTGCATAAAAGGAAACAAAGTATGTCTTGAGGGTCTAAAAATCCATGTGGTAATCATGGCTGTAAACTCATACCTGGGGCTTTGGGATGGAGTGAAAACCACCATCACCTGGCGTGGACGCTGCGTGGTATTTTTAGCATGGTGGCCTGCTCGTGCCTTGAACTCTATCTGCAGTGTGAGCAACAGCTGTGCATTTGAGAAATGTGGACAGGTCAGCTTGCTCCTCCAGGGGCCTGCAGGCATCCGGGTGAGGGGCCTGGGATGAGGCCACATCAGTGGGAAGGAGCTTGGTTGTGTCAGCAGATATGTCTGCCTCTACAGGCCCGCAAGCCAGCCAGAACCCAGTTTTCCTTTGGTCATCTAATGCCAGAAAAACCCTGTTTCTTAGAGATTCTCATAATTTATATTAATGAATCATTTGACCGTACATAAAATGTTATAAATGCATGAGGCTTTACAACTTGGCAGATGTGTAACTCACATGTTGTTGTACCAAACTGTTGAAGATATTTGTTTCACTTGAAGGTTGTTAGCATTTTATGTGCAAAGCAAATGCCAGTAACATTTTGAAGGAGTATTTTGGAATTTTAAACACAGTGGGATAGTGCTGGGTCTCTGGGATACTGGTGAGGTGGACGTGACCTCAAGCTCTTGTAGCTTGCAAGCAGGATTGCTAAATTGTTACAACTGCAGTGCTGGAAAGTCAAAGTGGATTTCTGTAAATGAGGTATTAGTGCAATAAGGAACAGGTGAGTGCCCGTGGAGGGCAGTTTCTGAGCCTCCCAGACACCCCAGGAGGAAGCGGGGGACGGGGGCAGTTACCCACCAGAACCTGGACGGTGAAGCTGGGTTTGCTGGTGGCCCTGCTTGGCAGGTCATTACATGCAATAAGAAACAGGTGAGTGCCCTTGAGAGCAGTTTCTCGGCCCCCTTCAGAACCGCAAGTGGAAGACGCTCCAAGGTGGGGGGTGGGGGTTCGGTTAATCCACAGGAGCCTGGATGGTGGAGCTGGGTTTGCTGGTGGTCCTGCGTGGCAGGTCATTACATGCAATAAGGAACAGGTGACTGCCCTTGAGGGCGGTTTCTCGGCCTGCTTCGGAACTGCAAGTGGAAGACGCCCCAAAGTGAGGGGGGGGCTGGTGGTCGGTTATCCAGTGGGGCCGGATTTGCTGGTGGCCGCTGCGTGGCAGGTCACGGCGTGGAGCGATGGGAGGGGAGTGGAGTGGGAATAGAGGATGCACCCTCCACAGCTACTGCTGGGAGTTGGCTCTGGTAGCAGAAGGGGCATAGATAGAGGGATTCCCATCAGGGGCAACACGACTGGGGTCCCACGTGTGGTGGATGCCGAGGTGTGGCTATATGTAATCTCAGTCTGCACAGCCGTCCTGGTGAGTGGGTTCAGTTACCTTCCCATCTCACATTTGAGAAATCTCGGGGGCTCACATCACAGCTAGGTGGGTTGGAACTAATGTCTCAGGCAGGACGTTGGCCCCAGAGCCCAGATCTTACCCGCCCCCGCTCTTTTCAGTCCACCAAGCTTGTAGAGAGGGTTGTGTGGTGGTGGGTGGCGGCTGAGAAACCAACACAGTAGAAGGCGGGGAGGAACTAAACCAGGCAGGAGACACAGGCAGTGCTTGGGAGGTCTGCACGGGGTGTGGGTGTGGGAGACACCTCTGGGCCTGTGAACCCCGTTCTGTGCTCCTGGCTTGCCCAACCTTGGCCCTCAGCCACATGCTGCGTGCTTTAGGTGAAAACTCAGTCGCTCGTGTGGTGCGGGCATCTTTTCTCCCTGGCTTTGCCTCTCTTTAAATCACGGAGTCTCAGTGGGGATGGCGGGGCGGATGGTGGTCCATGGAATTTGCCCTCCACCTCCTCATCCTTGTCCTGTCCTGTCTGGCCTGTTACCTGAATCTGTGTCTCTTCAGAGCCTGCAAATGAGTGGAGGTCACGACAGCCTCTCGCTGACCGACCTCTCAAACTTTTATTCATCAGAATAGTGTTAAATGCCGATTCCTAGGCACCCCCATTGGACTCTACGCCTGCCTAGCATGGGTACTTTGGGGAAGGTAGAGGATTGCTGGGCTGTTCCAGGGGGGAATTTGCATTGTTGAATGTCTATTGTGTTCCTTCCAGCACTCTACTTTCCACGCACACGTGGCATTAAACCTGGAAGACCTCTGGGTGCTGTGCTGGTGAGGAAGCCCCGGCTGGACGAGGGGCTGCTGGGGCTCGGACTTGATTCCTGGGCTGGGGGCTGCGGGCTGCGGGCTTATTCTCTTCAGTGGGTCTGCTGATGGGATGCCCTGAGAAGTCCTGCTGTGCACTCAGGGGAAGGTGCAGAGACAGGCTCAGAAAAGACAGACCATGGATTTAAAAATTCCTACTGGAAAATCTTTTATGAGCAAAGTAATTTGCATCTAACTGAAGACAATCATTGCTTGAATAATTGGTTTGTTTACAAAGTTGGTCCTATGAACAGATTAAAGTTTTCATTCATGCCTTATCTATAATGTGAATAGGAGCTATTACCGCAACTTAAATTAGCTTTAAATTTCGTATCAGATTGCAGTCCAGATTACAAACGGCTGCTTGATAATCTAATTGATAAAACGGAGGAATTTAGTGCTTGGAACTCAGAGTGAAGGGAACAGAATTGCTTTGGTTTCTCAAAAGGGTGTTGACTGAGTGGTGACCTGGGGTGAAGAGAAGTGGCTAGAGTCATTACACTGGAGGAGATGATCTGCCCCCGCCTTTCTCAGCTGTCTTCTGGACAAAACAAAGGGTGATAAATGGAAAAAATTCAGCACTGAGTTCGTCTATGCCCTGAGCTTCTCATACAGTCATTAATGGGCTGTATCTGTGAAGCCTCCATACAGGCACAAAGGAATTAGGCTAGAGTAAGGCGGCCGGCGACCTCTGGCGTCTGGACCGCGTGTCACTTCCTAAAGCCCTTTTGGGTGAAATGACAGTGGCAATGTCGTTGTTCGGAGGAGTGTAATCTCACGTATGAGATGCAGATTTTTAAATGATGCAGATTTTAAACACCAAAGTCAGGAAGCTTGGTGGGAGTGGCTGTCTTCCAAGTGGTTTTCTGTGCTGCCATGGATGAGGCATGGATGTGTCATCTGTTGGTGAGATCCACTGGTGAAGGGGCTAAGCAAACCATGGAGGTCGGGGGTGTGAAGCTGCATCTCTTCTGGCATCCCAAGGAAATACATCTTGTAAAACTTGTGAATTTGACCCTGACCCTAACCCCAACCCTGAGTGTTGAAGTCTGGTGCAATGTCTTGAGCCCTCTTCTGCATTGAGGGTGAGTGACTGTAAATGACCGATTCCTCAGTGGTGAAAGTTCAAATGTAGCTTCCCTGAGGAAGCCAGACCTCGGTCACCCGTATCTCCATTGTAAACACTGCGGCCCCTACGCGGGTGGCTGCAAGTTTCCAGGCCTTCCTTGGAGAAGCAGCCGTGAGGTGCTTGATGATTTGATAACATCAGCCACCTTCTGTCTTCTGTCTAATCACGGTACAAATGATTCTCCTACAAGGAAATGGATCTGGTTTCTTCCTGATCGTTGGAAGAAGCAGCCTGCCTAGGGACTCCACCGTCCTCTGCACTTTCACAGCGAAGCCTGTGTCTGTCTCCAAGGAGTGTCACGTGTGTCGTGGGCATCGCTTCCTTAATTCTTCCTGCTTTTGATAGCTCGGGTAGCTCTGCCTGTTTCACCCGGGATGAGCAGCGGGTGGTCTCTGGCTGCTGTGGGACTAGGGCTTGGGGGTGCATCATCACATCCGGTGGCCTGTCCAGGTGGGCATCATTGTCTTTTGCCTGTTGCCTGAGGCAGCTGTGATGCCATGTGGGTCATGCTTGTCAGGGCCAACCCCGTTCTTCCCGTGTACACCTCTCCTGCTGGAGTGCCTTTCCTTAGGATGACTTGTTGAATTAACGTGGAGAATGCAGAGAGGCTCTGGGCCTCTCTCTCTCCCATTCTTACTCCCTGGAGCTGTGAAGCCCGAGAAGGGAGCCCATAGCCAGAGGCTCCTTTAAATTTAATTAGAATAAAGATTTGATTACATAGCTAAACACATTTGAAAAGAACTTCACAGATTAAATTCCAGATTCAACCCTTCAGGCCCAGTGGCCACGTTTTGGGGCTCAGCAGCTGTAGGTGGCTGTTGTCTTTCTGTGTTGGCTGAGCAGATTGGGGCGTTTCCAGTTCAGCAGGCATCTCTCTTGCATGGCTCTGCCTGTGGTGAGGGCACCTAGGCTGGAGAGCCTCGTGGGGATCCCTTAGGCCTCCGGCTGCAGCCAGGCTGCACGGTTCCTGTGCCCCGGGTCCTCTGCAGGCCCAGATGGATCCCACCACAGAGCCAGCACTGCTAGACTTGGGTACTGTGTGCAGACAGCAGAGGGTCACGTCCGGGCCTTGCAGGGGCTGGGGTGACTGGCCTCCTTGGCCAGGCTTCTGTTTCCGAGTCTTCAGGGGAAATGCATCCACCATCCACCATCCACACCGTGCACCAGAGGAAAACTGCAGGCTTCTCTGTGGATGGTGAATTGAGATCATGCAGAGTGACTAGGTTTGGGCTCCTGACCAGCGTGGAACCTGATACCTTTAGGTGGAACCTGACATGCCTCCATGTGTACATGGCAAAGAGAATGCAGCATTGTCAGCTTGAATCCAGATGTGCTCCCGTTTTGAGGTGGAAGGTTCTGGGAGTATTGGCCATTGGTGATTGTGCTGCCGTGGAGGACTTTGAATGCAGGCACTGGTTTGGGATAACCCTGGATTCCTGGTCCTGTATGTGGGCATCCCTGAATATCCCGGACTGGAGGAAGGCAGGGCAGATGGAGGGTGACAAGAGGTGTCAGGTGTTTCCAGCTTTGGGGACTGATGCCATCAGATGGCCGAGATCAGGATGGTGGTGGCCAGGGACCAAAGCAGGGGTGCGTGGAAATGCCATGTTCCTCGGAGCATGGGGAGGACCTCTTGAACTCTATTCCTGGGCAACAGTTCTTCCATTCTCAGGAATCTGTGCCATTGTAATTGAGTAGCAAATTCTGTAATTGCTCTAATTACTTACTGTTAAGTCCCCATGCCAATTACCATAAATTAGCAACAGTGATAACAGTTTGCCTGGTCAAACCTTACCAAGAAAAACCAGTGGACCTAGTTTTAGTTGCCTCCAGTTCCCTCCAAATCAGATTCCTTAGCGGCTTGTGTCCCCACACTTGCTGCAGTTCCTCCTGGGCCTGGCAGGCACATTCCAGACATTCACATCTCAGCTCAGATGCAGGCGTGCACATTATTTATAGAAAATCGCACTGCGCTGTGATCGGCTTGAGCTGACGTTCTCTAGGTGGGAGGTGGAGGTTCAAAAGTTCTAATGGGATGAAATTAGAAATATGAATTTTAAAAATTCACGTGTTATGAACTCTGTTCAGTGATTTTCTCTGAAATGAGAGACTATTTGCAGATGAGGCAGTCAGCCTGCAGCTCTCCTTAAATCTGTCCTAGACCTCGATGCCATCCTTCGGCCTCTTCCTGGGTGTGGGGTGCTCTGCTTGAAGCAAAACCAAAGGAAAGAACGTGGTCTGCATCACTACTGCAGCCAGCTCAACGCGCACACCCACTAGGAGGGGCGTTTGATCACTTAACATTTTAAATGCATTTAACATTCAACCAGCAAGTCAGCCAGTGCTTTCTGTAAGCAAGCTGCCTGGCTCATGGGAACCTGACACTTGACTTTTTGGAAGAGAGTACTTGCTTCTGTGGAGTCTCAATATTTGTCTCATTTCTTGAGACTCTGCTGAAAGTGATGAACGTGAGTAAATTAGGATTTTTTTTTTTTTTTTTTTGTAAATTGGGCCACAGAGCTCTCTAGGCACAGTCAGGGGAGTAAACGGCTGTGAAAGATGCCGCCTGATGTGAGCCACGGCCAGGCACTTTGGAACCTGGGATCCCATCTCCAGCCTTTCAAAGGACACAGACGAATATAAAATGCAGATGGGAGAGTTCATAATTTGGGCATCTCTGTTCTTTTGAAATCAAAGTGCAAAGAAAAAGTTTTGCCTTGAGGTCTTAACCCATACTTGTTTTTCTCCTGAGGTTTTAAGATTTTCTTAACTGCTTTTTTCTCCCCCAATCCTTGAGGAAGTTCTATCTTCATATCTTCTTAAAAGATATGGTTAAATTCAACACTGAAATATAAAAACATGCTTTCATATTTTTCTTTAAACTGAGGTATCTGACATTGGTGAAGAACTAACTGGGAGTATTGGTTTATTTTTATTTTTTTGAGACAGTCTTGCTGTGTTGCCCAGGCTGGAATGCAGTGGCACGATCTTGGCTCACTGCAGCCTCACCTCTTGGTTCACGCCATTCTCCTGCCTCAGCCTCCTGAGTAGCTGGGATTATAAGTGCCTGCCACCATGGCTGGTTCATTTTTGTATTAGTAGAGACGGGGTTTCAACATGTTGGCCAGGCTGGTCTTGAACTCCTGACCTCAGGTGATTCGCTCACCTTGGCCTCCCAAAGTGCTGGGATTACAGGCACGAGCCACCACACTCGGCCTGGGATATTCTTGATTATAATTGTAACATATCCCTTTCATAAAAACAAAACAGAACAACAACAACAAAACAGCTGTCTGAAAAGTCTCGAAATTAAAGAGCTCACTTGGACAGGGATTTGGACACCAGTTGAATGGCCCAGCACACCATAGTTACATGGGCCACTCGGCCTGTTAGGTCCTTAGGGTATTTGAAGTCATATGGATATTTGCATTTCTGCCTCTGGATATCGTGTTAGTATTCGGCTAGTGTTTGAGGGCCAGGCTCAGATCCGGGAAAACAAGAGCCCCTGCCCTCACGGCACTTCTCTTCCATGTGTGTGTGTTAGGAAAATAGAAAGCATAAGATATTTTTTTCAGTGAGCTGGGAAGATGGAAAAACAAGCTTAAGATGTTTACTTGTTCAGAAGAAGGGAAGTGCAAGGAACACTCAGCTTTGTTGCTGCTGAAGGAGGCCCCTGGTGGAGGCTGTTTCAGAGGTGGGGTTTCTCTGAGAAAGGTGGTAAGAGGCAAATAGGATGCCCCATCTGGTTTGCCAGAGATGGGGAAAGTTAGTATCCCCAAAACAGCTTCAGCATTCTGGCAAAGCTTTGGAAAACCAGCTACGGTGTAGGACCTTGTTGGCCGCTGGGTAGAAGGAAAACATTGCTGGTCCTGAGGACTGTACTGTTGTTCCACTGCTATAAAGAACTATCTGAGGCTGGGTAATAAGGAAAAAAAATGTTTAATCGGCATACAGTTCTGTGGGTTGTACAGGCTTCTACATCTGGGGAAACTTACAATCAGGGTGGAAGGTGAAGGGGAGGCCGGCATGTCTTCACATGGCTGGAAGGGGAGAGAGAGTGAAGGGGAAGGTGCCATGCACTTCCAAACAACCAGATCTCAGGAGAACGATCATGAGGACAGCACTTGGGGGATTGTGCTAAACCATTAGAAACCACCCCCATGAGTCAATCACCTCCCACCAGGGCTCACCTCCAACATAGGGTTAGAGTTCAGCATGAGATTTGGGTGGGGACACACAGCCACACCATGTCAGGCTTCCCATTCTTCTCCTGCACGTGCTTCGCAAATGGTTCTGTCATTGGTTTTTGTTTCTGTTGATACATAATATACGTACATATTTTCAGAGTGCATGTGATACCTTGATTCACCCCTATATTGATGAAATCTGTGTACTTGGGATGTCTTTCACTTTAAATAGTTTCTTTTCCTTGTGCTGGTTATGTTAAGTTATTCTCTCCTAGCTGTTTTGAAATACACAGTAGATGACCCACTGCCATCCCCCTGCTGATTTATCAATAGTAGGTCTCGTGTTCCCATTAGGCTGTGTGTTTGTGCACATTACCAGCCTCTGCCCATCCTGCTTATGAGTGGGCTCTGCTGGGCCCTGTTGACCACCTACTTTTGGCCTCCATGAGATCTGCTCTCAGCTCCTGCTTATGAGTGAGAACATGCGCCGTTTCCTTGCTTGACTCGTTTGCTTAACGTAATGTCCTCCAACTCCATCCATGCTGCCACGGATGACAGGGCTCTCCGCTGTGTGGTGGAGTATTGCTCCTGTGTGTGTTCGGGCCACGTTCCCTTCATCCCCTGTTGACGGGCACTCAGGTGATTCCAGACCTTGGCTACTGTGGATGGAAGCTGAGAGCAGTCACTGGCTTTATACTCGGGGGACGTGAGCCACTTTGATGTTCTCAAGCAGCCTATCCCCAAAGCCCTCCGCAGAATGCCGCATTCGTTTGTACTCATGGCTTCTTCCACTAGGATGAACAGCTGGGAAGGGGCTTTGAGTGAATGCTTGGGTTTCTGTCTTTAATTGGTACCCAGCTACACTGGCCAAGTAGGGGTCCCAGTGACCCTGGACACTACCTCACATAAGGTCCAAAGATGCAGTTAGGTTCTTTTTTTTTAACTTAAAAAAAAAATGCTTTTGACCTGGGTAAGCTATGGCATTATCAGTTAGAGTTTTTCATATTGGAAAGGTGTATATTTTATTTTCTAAGAAGGAAAGAAATCCTGTTAAATACTCTAACCACAGATTAAATCATGTCAAGGAAAGAGGTACTATTTTGGGGGAAAATTACCCCTTCATGTCAAAGATCAAGGAGATGACTTACATTGTTTAATTGAGTTAATTATGAAATCTTAAGTGGTTTTAAGAAGATGAGCTGTGGATCCTACAAGACATGAGACTGATACTGATTTAATGTTAGTCAGCCCTGACAGAATGTGGCTAATATTTAAAGCTTGCTCCAGTATTGCTTGATAGATTGTAAGTTAATGTAAAGATCTGTTTGACGCTTTTATTTTACAAAATATTATTGAGAAAAAGTTTGACAGCCAAGGAACGGCCTTCAACCAATTTCTTCCTAATTTCTATCACCAGAAAATTTTGTCCTGTTAATTCCAGAATTTACTTTTGGAAAGTTCCCGTAAGGAGAGCAGAGGTATTGGTGGTTGAATGGTGACTTGAATTTAGGTGAAGATCGTTAGATATTTCATAGTCATGTTTGTCTTGGTGGTTTTAGCAATTTTATATTAAACTTAGAACAGTGAGTCAAACCAAATGTGTTCTTTTGCTTTTGTGATACTCCTTTGTATGACTATACTGGTAAAGAATGATAAAATGTGTATTGGGTATTTTTTCTGTGTAGATATTAGGATTTTTAGGGGAACAAATTAATCATTCTTCTAATATACACTGTGTGTTGGGTCCTTTGTATATTAGTTGAATCACTCTAATGAGGACCACTTGAAAGTCTGTTTCTATAGCAGATCTTTTATATGTTGACTTGTGTTATGCAAAATCCTTCATCCTCTAAGAAGACTAAGCAATGGGTTGGAGGAAAGATTTAATCACCCATTAGGTCTATTCCGAATGCCCAGAATTGAATGCAAGTACTAATTATGTTTTTGAAGTGGTGTGTGTGTGTATGGGTGTGTGTAGTGGACTCCTTTTTAGGTCATGGGAGGGAGGTAAAGCGAAGATGAGATTTGCTGATGAACATTTGTGCACATGCTAGTGGAGAAGTCATATGACTTGACTGCACCTGCGTACTCTGATTTTGGTTTCGTTAGTGTCCGTAGCCACAAGCCTCAACTGCCTCTGGGACCCACCCTGAGGGGCTGTGGTGAGGGTTATTATAGAGTCGTGCGTCTTAGTGAAGGGCACAAACGGCCTTGTGGGCCTACTTTGGCTTTGTTTGAACGTCTAGATTGTTAAACTAAGTTTAACATTTTGAGGATTATAAATTGTGATTCTTGTCTAAGAAGAGGTTTCTGTTGTCTCTGAAGACAGGAGCCCCAATACAGAGGGTCCCTGGCTCCCAATTGTTACATATCTGATTTTTTTTTTCAACCTTGTGATGGTGTGAACTAGTCACACTCAGTGCATTGTTTGGCCCAAGATGGGCTGCCTCTGGATGAACCCGTTGTAAGTTGAAACTATGATGTCAAATGCACTTTCTATTTAGGATATTTTCAGCTTACGCTGGGTTTATTGGAACAGTTTCATCCCATGGTAAGTCAGGGAGCATATGTGCTCATAAAAGTGGAGACGATCTCATAGATACCGTGAGATATAATGTCTCTGATGTTATAGAGATACGATGAAAACAATCAAGTGGGACTTGGAAGCCTTGGAGGGACTCACATGGGCGGCTCCTGGAATGCAATCTTGAGCGCCACTGGCTTCTGGATGTGACATCTGTACCTTCTGCTTAGCCCAGTGTGTTATCGGCTGCTCTCGAGGGCAGAGAGGTCCAGCGTTCCTGTGTTTAGGTATTTGAGCTGCCTTAAGAGGCTAGGTCAATTCTCACTGGTGTCTTCAGGGCTTTAGGCCTTCTGAACAAGCAGGAGGAAGCACGACTTTGTAGAGCTTTGGAAATCTCAACGGACTTCAGGGCCATCCCCTTTGGCAGGAGAGAGCCCCACTGGAGGCGAGCAGGGTGCCGTGCGGGCCTCTGCTGGGCCCAGGCATGTACGGAGGTTGTGAGGGCCACAGGACACAGATCGGTCTTGGTTCACAACTGGTGTCGATGGCCACGCAGCATTTCTGCCAGGTACATGAGTGCGGGGACTTGGGTTTTGGGGTGTGCGTCCTGGTTGCCTAGTTGCTTGGAAGACCCCCATTCAGACCCCAGCCTGAGTCACTGTGACAGGCCTCCTGCTTCACACGCCACACGGAAGCCGTGGCGTCGGTCACTGACGTCCACCGGGTGTCAGATGTGCGTGTGTATCTTCCTTGGTCTCGGGATGTGTCTTGTTTTGAGGTTATAGTAAACGTTCTTTACAAGGGGTTTTGGATTTTTTATGTTGTTTGCAAGGAGGCAGCAGGGAGTGCTTGAGCAATGAGATCCCCTTTCCAACCAATACAATTTCAGATCCCAGCAGGTAATTAAGGCAGCGGAGCTGTGGGATCACCTTTCCAACCAATGAGAATTCAGATCCCAGGAGGTAATGACGGCAGCGGGGCGGGTGGCAGAACCCTGAACTGTGGCTGTTTCTGGTGTCTTGCCCCGCGGACAGAGCGTGCTGGGGCTTCCGTGGTCCTCTGTGGGGTGAGTGGAGCGCATGAGCTGGGTGCTGCTGGGCCCTGGCTGGCTCCACAGCCCGGGGTTTATGCAGGACTCGTTAGACAACTTGGAACCCAGAAAGCAGCACGAGGAGAACGGGATTGTGACTTTCTGGATCCTTGGTGCTTCCCAGTCTCAGACACTGAGTAGGCTCTGAGGGGTCTCGCCGGGAAGACTTGCACAGTCGGCCCCCAGGATGGAGTGGGGCTGCAGCGGGTCTTGCAGGAGCTGGAAGTGGGGGTGAGTGTCTCGCAAGCGGGACCTTTCAAGTGGGCCCAGCAGGATGCATCTGTGGAAATGGTGCCACCTAACGCAGGGCTGCGGCCAGCAGGACCTGAAAGGCTACAGCGGGCTGTGTTTCTGCTCTCTCTCGAGTCTCTGCACGGTTTTCCTTGGTTTTTGTCTGTTTGGAGGACGCTTCCCCCTTTCTTGAGCTTACCTAGCCTTCTGAGCTTCTTTGTTGAGTATGACAAAGCCCTGAGAAGGCATTTTTATCGCATCATTGTGTTATCCTGGTGGCTGGATAAATGACCTGCAAATGTGGGTGACTCAGTAGCTCTGAGGGTGTTCAATATCCAAGACAGAGGTGGGAAGGAAATGTTCAGGCAGGCATCAGAGGATCTGTTCTCTGCTTTACACTGGGGCCCTGGTTTGCTGACAGTCTTCACACTCGATCCAAAATGGGGGATAATGAAGTCTCACGGATTCGGCTTCAGCTGAGAGCTGCCTCCAGCACAGTCTTGTGTGAGTAACAGTTTCTATGTTTGGTGCGAAGGGCGGGCGTCAGTCAGTTGATCTTATTTGTGGTGGTGCTTATGGTGGGTTTTCCGTAAGGAATGTAGACTTTATTAGCTTTGGCAAGGGAATCCTGAGTGATAAATTGGAAGAATGTCTCAGGAAATTCTGGAACCTGCAGTGAATCTGGAATCTGTATGAAATTGAGATTTGGATTCTCACGATTTCCTAATGCTACCCCAAAACCCAGTAGTTGAGATAGTCGTAGAGCTTCAGTTGTGCTGCCCCGGTTCCCCATTTTAAAAGGAACACGTTGCTTTCCTCTAGAATGTTCTGAGCTCTGAGTGCTGCCGGCAGAGTGACCAGCTCTCTGCATCAGAGGGGAAGCCAGGGCTGCGTTCACGGCGTCGCGGCAGCCGGGAGCTGACCCTGGACCTCAGGCACGTGTGATGCTGACCATTTTCTGTAAACTCCAAGGGTGTAATGGTCTCCTTGGCCCTTTACAGTCTTCTGAAGCTTTTGATGTGTCTGCACTTTGTAGATTTTTCAGAAGTAGACAGCCTTTTCCCACACCCTTGGGCTGAGTTTCATCAGAGGCTGGTGTGTGGGAAGCACCACACCCACATTCTGACAGGGAAGACTCTGGTGTCCAACTGAGGTCAGAGTGGAAATTTGTTCTTCCTTCCCTCCAGTCTGGTCCAGCTGCTCCCTGCTTGGCCAGAAGAAAATCATGCTTATTCAAGTCGTAGGCAAACCCCCGAAGTCAAACATTTGTCTTTTTTCTTTTTTTTTTTTTTTTTTTTTTTTTTTTGAGACGGAGTCTCGCTCTGTCACCCAGGCTGGAGTGCAGTGGCCGGATCTCAGCTCACTGCAAGCTCCGCCTCCCGGGTTTACGCCATTCTCCTGCCTCAGCCTCCCGAGTAGCTGGGACTACAGGCGCCCGCCAACTCGCCCGGCTAGTTTTTTGTATTTCTTAATAGAGACGGGGTTTCACCGTGTTAGCCAGGATGGTCTCGATCTCCTGACCTCGTGATCCGCCCGTCTCGGCCTCCCAAAGTGCTGGGATTACAGGCTTGAGCCACCGCGCCCGGCCTTGTCTTTTTTCTTTAATATGCCCATTTAGTTTATATGGAATGATAGCTAGAGAAATGCCTTTTAGGGGAAAATTAATTTCCTTAATTACAGAGAACTTTTTGGATAAAAATCAGGAGGCTATTTTGTAATAAGATCTAGTTAAATACTACAGTGGAAAGCTCCTTATATTTGATCTTACACTTGGGCCCTGTGTGCGTGTCCGCATGCTCGTGCTCATGACGCCAGGCGCAGATGTGAACTACAGGCACAGTACATACTTTCTGGTTGCTTCTTTGAACGTCTTATTGCTTGACCTCTCCGACTCAGATGTTGAGTTATGTTGATTCTGTTCAGAATGTTTATCCCTCCGTCTAGGGTCCAGTCGTCTTTCAGGGAGGAACCGTCTTCCTCATCTCTGTCTCCTACAGTATTGTATATTTAATAGTCAAATATTTATAGGTTACATGGGTGACTGATCTGTTCATTAGGAGGAAAACAATGCCAATTTTCACATCATTAGAATGGACTTGTTAAATGATTGTTAGTATAATGAAGTTTCCATGGCAAAAGAGGCTTTGCAGATGTGAGTGTAACGGACAGTGAGATGGGAGAGGACCCTGGGTTGTCCAGGTGGGTCCAGTGTCTTCACATGTGCCTTTTGAGAAGGCAGTACGAGGGTCTGCCTCAGAGGAGGAGACCTGAGGACGAGATAGAGGCCAGAGGGCTGTGGGGGTGAGGGCGAGTGTGGGGCAGGGGCAGGGTCCGGAGGGGTGCAGGGCTGAGGCCGGGGCAGTGGTAGGAGGGGTGTGGGGCTGTGAGTCAAGCTGCATGGTGGCTTCTATGAATTGGGAGACTCCAGGCAGGAATACAAGCTACTGACCCCTTGACTTCAGCCCTGGGACTCCTGACTTCCAGGGCTGAGAGGAGGTTTGCATTTGTGGTAATTTGTTGCAGCAGCAATAGGAAGCTAATGCATTGTATCTGTTCTTCACCTCCAAACCTTTGAAAAGTAACCCTGTTGTATTGGCCTTTTGTGTGCCCTAAATTCTAATGAGATGGTTTGTAGGAAATAATGGACACAAACGATGGCAGAACACAAAGTTGGACAGAAGCAGTGTCTTCTGTGGTTCTGTAATTTGGGTCTGGGAAGTTAGATTTCGGTCAGAGTGTGTGGTCTTGTTCAGCGTATACCTGGAGTACTTGTTCAGAGCTCCTGGGGGAGTGGTCTTTAACACTGTTAGGATTAAAACTCCAAGCACATCAGGGCCAGAGTTCCTGAGTCAGTGTTAGGCGACCTTTGAATAAGAGTTGGCATGTAGAGTCTGCCCACTTTACTAGTATGAAGCAGCAAAATCTTTTTTTTTTTTTATTTTTTGAGATGGAGTCTCGTTCTGTCACCCAGACTGGAGTACAGTGGCGAGGCCTCGGCTCACTGCAACCTCCGCCGCCTGTGCTCAAGTGAGTCTCCTGCTTCAGCCGCCAAATTGCACGATTTATTTTCCTGTTTTATATACTTAGTATGTGAAAACTCTGCAAACTTTATTAATACAAATGACATGCCAGAACTTAGGAGAATCTGGTATTTTCCCATGCAAATTAGTAGTGATGTGGAATTCCTGGGCTGATTTGGTTTTATAAGACATGGGGCAGATTCTTTGCCTTATTTCTGTGGAACTAACAATTGTTAATCACCCAGCACTCTTACCTCCCCCAACAGCTCAGGTGAGGGGGGTGTTACCCCCACTGTCGTGATGAGAGGCAGGAGACTGAGGCTTAGATGAGCAGGTGACACATTACTGTCCAGCCCCACCCACCCTGTAGTTTCCTGCTATGGCTCAGCTGTCTTCCTGCAAGAAAGGACAGACACCCTGGTGCTGGGTAGAATTCCTTGTGAACCCCTTTCCATCCTCCAGGGAGTTCTTGCTTTACAGTGGTGGCTCACGGGGAGTCCTCTGGCCCACTGAGAAAGTGACTCATGTTGTGACATTACTGTCTCTGTCCGGCTGCTGTCGATTGGGTGATTTGTAAAGAGACATTTATTGCTCACAGCTCTGGAAGCTGGAAAGTCCAAGGTCAAGGCAGTCCAAGGTCAAGGCACCTGCACATCTGGTGCCCCAGGGCCTGTGGCTCACAGAAGGCAGCATCTCAACAGGTGTTGCGTGGCAGCGGTCGTCTCGTCAGAACTCACGTGGTGGAGGAGCAGGAGGGCTCCTCTAGGCCTCCCAACAAGGACACCAACCCCAGTCCTGAGAGCAGGACTTCCCAAAGGCCCCACCTCTTAATGTATCCCTTCGGAGATGGTTTCAGCATGAGGTTTTGGGGACATTCAAGCCAGAGCCATTGCTCTGCTGTAGTGTTAGGGTTGCATGGCATCATTACTGCAGCAGAGCCACAGCTTCTTACCTGCATTTGCTGCAGGAGGAAGACGCAGGTGCCTGTGTAAGTTGGGGTTCGGTGCAAGAAGTGGAGACTCTCTGGGAATCTTAGCAGGAGGAACTTAAGGGCTTTGAGAACTGACACCTTAGGACTGTAGTTTTCTTCAGACTGTAAAAACCTTGGTGTGTGACAATACTGAACATTGCCTGAGCCCTGTGATCCTGTAAAACAGTGATTGTTAAGACATTCCCCCTCCCCACAACTGCGCCCCCACTTTTACTGCAAGAAGCCCCTTCCCATGTGGCTTAGGCTGACTGGCGGATGACCATTTACCGAGGACAAGACCAGATACAGGCCTTCAAACCCCACTTCTCAGCCTTATAAGTGATTAGCTAAACTGCCTGTTCCCACTGATCAATCACTTCCCACCTTGAAATGGTTCTTCGTGGTGCAGTTGCGACTAGGGGGGTGGACTTGTCTTTGACTGTCGCCTTCCACAGAGGACAGTTAGGGTGGGCAGGAAAGAATTCTCTGCTACAGGTCTGCATTCCTGGCTGTTTCCAGAAGTGGGAATTCTGGTGCCGTGGAGTCTGCGAATGGATTTCTAGTGTCCCAGCTTCAGGTGGAGTTGAAATTGAGTGAGGCAACCCACCACACCCATCTGGAGCCAGGAACTAGAGCCATTTTTAAAGTGGCAGTTTCTCCATAAGATTACCCAAAAAATGCGCTCAGCACGTTTCTTTCTTTCTCATATGCATTTGGCCATCTAAAATGGAAATGGTGGTTTTTTGAAGCATGGATGTAGTTTTAAAATTTGAGTATTGTAAACCTTAATGTAGCTTCTTAAAATGTTTGCCTGATTATCTGGAGATTTACTAAACCTTTGGAGTGGTAATAATGAGTTGATCTATATGACTTTGCTTTCTATGATGCAATGAAAGTACTCTAATGAAAACCTCTGCAGTTGGGTCAGCAGGCGATTGGCCAAAACAAATTCTGCTTTTTGGGTTTCTTTAACCAAACAAGGGAGTAGAGTGTAGGCTGAAGTGGCAAATTCATTTCAGAGCACGCCAGAGCCCTCAATGATTCAGCAGCCTTCTCAGGTGAACGTGTAATGTGCCGTGAGTCTTGGCAAGCCTGGCTACTGATGTGTGCACGTGACACCACAGAGCCACACCTAGGAAGATGTGGTTTCTGTAACAAGCTTTGGAAAACCAAAGTTCAACTAAATTATCCAACTTTGTTACAGAAAAAGCTTAGACCAGATGGCCAAAGACCTGATTGTTTCATGGTTGAGACATGGTTATAAAATTGCCCTTACTTGGTGCCAATCAGTGTTGGTCCACAGTGATACTCCTCCAACCTCACTGAATAGTTTGGAGACTGATATGAGACTGTGAAAATCTCCTTAAGGTGAAAAGGGCTCTGGGGCACCCGGGAATATCCGCACACCCGTGGCCATTCCCCTATAAGGTGGAGAGGACGGCTGGGTCACGCGGGAGCATCCGCACACCCGTGGCCATCCTCTTTAAGACGGAAAGGGCTGCTGGGGTGTCCCGCAATATCTGCACACCCGCGGCCATTGTGGCTGTCCCCCTTTCTGCTCAGTCACCTCTGTGTTCCCGCATTCAGGCTTTGGGACACTCATGAACAGCTCATCCCCTGGGCTGGTGAGGAAGGAGTGGGAGGTTGTTCTGAGGCTCTGTCACTGTCTTCCCTGTCATGAGCTGGGCAAGGCAGTGGCAGTGACCCTGGAGGAGTCTGGTCAGTGAGGGCTCCGGCAGGAAGTGCTGAGGCTTGAGGTGACTCTGCCAGGCGTAACCAAATGTCTTCCCTCTTATTTCCATGATTCCTTCTAGTTCTGCACCTTGCACTGCAGGGTCTCTGTGTGTCTATAAATACACATGAGTTACGATACAGGTGTCTCCTTCCCCTCTGTCTGCGGCTGGGCCCAGGGAGTGAAGTGCAAGACCCCCTTACTGCTGGATGCCCACCAGCACGAGGCACTGCCTGCCCTGCTGACGAATGCCTACAGCGAGTCCTGGAAGCCTCCTTCTGAGCACCTGGCCTGTTGACGGTGTATACGGGAGACAACGGAGCTCCCCTTGCCCCACCCTGAGCAGAGACTGGGGAGGCGGCGGCAGCACTGCCCCCATGGTGCATCCTTGGTGCATGGAGGAAAGTCTGTTCATGCTTAAAACACAGCCCATCCTCTCAAAAGCAGGGTGACAACCACATTTACTTCTGGAATCTTAAAAAAGGGCCCGTCTCTTTGAGAGAAGAACATGGCATGTATGTGTGTACCTCCTTTGTTTTTTTTTTTTTTTTTGAGACAGTTTCCCTCTGTCACCCAGGCTGGAGTGCAGTGGTGAGATCTCAGCTCACTGCAAGCTCTGCCTCCCGGGTTCATGCAATTCTCCAGCCTCAGCCTCCCAAGTAGCTGGGACTACAGGCACCCGCCACCACGCCTGGCTAATTGTTTGTATTTTTAGTAGAGACGGGGTTTCACCGTGTTAGCCAGGATGGTCTTGGTTTCCTGACCTCGTGATCTGCCCACCTCGGCCTCCCAAAGTGCTGGGATTATAGGTGTGAGCCACCACGCCGGGCCGTATGTGTGTACCTCTTTACAAGTCTTGCCTGACCTTCTCATTTAAAAATTATTGAAAAACTTAAGGATGTAACTGACAAGAACTTTATAGGTTTCTCCAAGTAAAAATTTGGAAAAGTTAAGTGAACCCATAATGTGTTTTATTTCTATGAGTCCCACACTTGGATTTTTAAATGTGGGCAAAACATCTGTATGTTCTTCAGCCTGATTTCCGTGGAATCGTGAATGAAACGTGCTGAAGTTGCCGTGCGGATTTTGTTATGTGGCGGTGACAAGTGGGGCTGGTCATTAAACAACTGGAGGAACCCTGTCCTTTCTGTGCTCCTGTTGGACACTAGGCACGTGCTTGGGTGTTTTCTGTGTGTGTGGACAAGATGAGGACAGAATTTCCAGATTCACACGGTGGTATCTTCTCCCTTTTCTGTCAAAACGTGTCTTCTGCTGCTTCTACATAGACCAAGTGTTTCTTTCTCTCGCCTGTCTACATAAACGCTGTTTAACAAAAACCGTATTGTAGACATGTGAAGCTGAATTCCACATGATCAAGCAGATAGAGATGACTGAGTATACTGTTTTGTGGAAGGAAGGTTTAAAATGATTCTTAGCTTTTTCCCTGAAATAGGGAATACTTTTAACTTTTTCCCTGAGATAGGGAATAATGAAATGGGAAAATAATTAAATTTTCCCATGTAATTGTTAGATTATATTTAATTATTAGATTATTCATGTATTGCAAGGGAAAAAGGAACTAGATCACCCCATGTACCCAAATGAAAATTTAAAGCGTATGGGCGAGTTCATTTGAACTCCTTTAATTTGTTTTTGTTTGTTTGTTTTTGACAGTCTCACTCTGTTTCTCAGGCTGGGTGCAGTAGTGCAATGACAGCTCACTGCAACCCCAACTTTCTAGGCTCAAGTGATTCTCCTGCGTCAGCCTCTCCAACTGCTGGGATTTACAGGCGTTAACCACCACACACAGCTTATCACCTGTTGGAGACTAGCTTTGAGTTTGGGCATTCACTGAACTATATTTTAGTTAATTCTCAAAGTTTGTCACTGTTTATCTTTAATTTGCTAAAAATCTACATGTATTGTAAAATGCGTTACATTTCCTTAGCATTCACGGATTCCCTGTTAGTGGGGCAGAGACACAGAAGGGCAGAAGGCGTTCGGACATCATCAGGGTTGCAGTTGAGTCCTTGCCCCGAACACACTGGAGCTCTGGGCTCTGTGGTCCCACGGGGGTCCTCTGTCCACTGAGGGGGCCGGGTTACCTGGAAGGTCCCTCCAGCCTCTGCAATTTTGCCCTTTTCAGGTTAACATCTCATCATTGTCCTGCACAGCACTGCCTTTCGTTCACTGATCCACGAGTGAACAGCTGGTCAGTGGCCAGTGCTGCTTCCTTCAGCTGGGAGGTGGTGATGTGATAACACTTCCGTGGAATTTGGTTCTTGGTGTATTAAGGGTTCAGTTGTATGTTTATTTTTAATCTGCACCTCTGAATTGGTCTTTTGATTGCAAAGAGATTGCTTACGGGATTTGTTTCTGAATATTTGGTGGATAACAGGAGAACCTTGCTTCTCTGTGTGTTCATTTAGTGTGTTTTTGCCAGGCATTTATATGGTTGTGTTAGCCCTCAGCCCACTTTCTGTGTGTGGTGGAGTCATTGAAATCATTTATGTGAAGTCTCTCCTCTTTTAAGGCCAGAGGACGTGGGGTGGTGTCTCCCTAAACTAGGGGGAAATGGCATTGTTCTGCCCTCCTCCCTGGGAACGCTGGTGTTTCCAGGTCTCTGAACTTGGCTCCCACACTGGGAGAGTAGCTGTGGCTTCTGGAGCCCGTTTTGTGCGGGACTGACTCCTTCACTTGCTTTATTCCCCACTGTCTTTGCTGCTTTATGACGCAGGGATGAGGGAGTTGGGCCCAGGGGCCTTGCCTGTGTCTGAAGGGCCCGATGCAGAAAACTCCTCATGGGAAGGATGTTCCTTGAGGGCAGCTTTTGGAGTCTTTTCCTACTTTTAACTGAGAAGCAGCTATTCACATGGTTCTATTCTGCTGGTGTGTTTCAAAATAACTGGTGTAGAGTTGTGAAGATGTCCGAGACACCCATGATCCACTCCGGGCCAGTGCAGGACATTGAGCTCAGAATCCTTCAGACCATTCAGATGCCAAAGATTCTTGCTTGGTTATTCTCAAACTTATGAGAATCTAAAACGCGAGCCACGGTATGGATTTTCTCTTGAGCCCCCATGACTTTGCCTTGTATTTTGGGCATGAATGACTTCATCAAGGGGAAAGAATTTGAGGAAGGAGCCTCTGAGGCTAGGAAGGGGTAGGAAGGGGCGGGGGGAAGAGGAGGGAAAAGGAGCTATAGAGGGAGGAGCCAGGCTGGGGCTGGGGCGTCTCCCCATGATGCTCCCCCACCCCTGGCGCGAGGCCCCAGAGACTGACTGATTTTCCCACAGACAATGTGTATGATTGCATGTCTGTTTTGTGGGCTGGCCATTTGGATTGAGGGAATGTCTGTGTTGTGATTCCTTATTGATTCGAAGGTTGGAAAGGTTTGTGCTCAATACAGGGTTCTCTTGGTGCGATGGGAAAATGTGATCGCAGCCGCCTTCGGGGTGGGGAGAGCCCTCGAGGCCCTCAGTGGTGGCCGGCGTCAGCCTTCGCTTCCCTGGGTGAGCTGCCCTCAGTGTGGGAAGAGAGGTCCTCGGTGGTGGCCGCTGTTGGCCTTCTCCTCCCTGGGTGAGGGCTGCTCCATCCCCGGCTCTCCGACTCCTTGCCTGGCACCTTCCTCGTTGGAGGCCGTGATCCATCAAGTTTGTCCACGCGTGTCCTGCAGACTAATGCTGACTGGAGGTTCAGGAGTGGTCAGAAGAGGCCAGAGGGAGGCCCTCGTGATGCGAAGCTAAACGTTTAATGATGGCGCTGTTGAGTGCATGAGCCGCGTCAGCCCAAGAGTCTGGGTAAGAGGGAACCGCGGGGTGGAGGGAAGACTGGACAGATGGGTGCTTTCCTCGGCCCCTGGGAGCACGGCCGGGTCCACGCTCAGACCTCCTGGTTTCTCCCATATTTCCATCAATAGCAAGGGAAGGACTCGGGGCAGAAGTAGTTCAAGGGCCTCTAAAGACTTATGTAATTGTTAATAGGCCTACTTTTATGCTTTCTTATGTATTAAGAGCAAATCATGATACAAACTCATTTCTGTTTGAAGAAATCTTTACTGCTCTCATTTTTGTGGCAAGCAACATTGATTCTTTGCTTAGTGAGCGTTAGTGCCCTCCTGCCCAGTGCTGCTGCCTGGCGTGTCCTCGCACACACCTCTGTCCATTGGTCTCCATTCACCTTTCCGCCTAGAATTGTAGGAGGGGCGCTGGGATCTTAGGGCTAGAAAGAAATTCTGAAGACCACTTTTAGGGGCGGCTTTTAGTCAGGGCTTCCAGAGAGACAGCCAGCTGGGTGTGCGTGTGTCTCCAGGGCGAGGCTTGCTGCAGGGGCTACAGAGTCCAAGAAGCCCCAGGACCCACAGGCTGCAAGCTAGAGTCCTGGGAGGGTGTGGCTTGAAGACTTGAGAAGCGGAGGGTGCAGATCCCACCGGGGTCTGAGGAGCTGAGACCCAGAAGCACGGGCTGCAGAAGACAGATGTCACTGGCCCATCAGCCAGACAGGTGGAGTGAACCCAGTTTTCCCCGCCTTGCTGTTTTACTCGGGCCCTGGGTGGATAGGGTGGTGCCCCCCACACCGGCGAGGATGGGTCTCCACTCAGTCCAGAGGCAAACCTGCATCTCACACAGAAATAATGCAGAACCAGCCATCTGGGCACCCCGGGCACGCTCAGGTTGATGCACAAAACCAACGCCGCGCGTGGCCCTGACATCTGCGTGTTCGCATCACTCCACACACATTGCTCAGTCATCGCCTCGGTGAGTTTGTAAGCTCGTTGTGTGGTTCTGGGGCTTTTTGTCCTTGGTGATGACAGGCTCCCCACTGCCCCAGCTCAAGTATGGAAGGTGATGGCACCAACGGCTCCCTGTTTCTCAGACACTTGAGTGGGTGCTCTGTGCAGCCAGTTTCACCTGCAGCAGCATCTGTTTCCTATGCCGATTCCATTCGGAGTATGTGCCTCCCTTCTGTTGAGGGTGCAGCCTTCTTTCAGGGAAGAACTGTGTCCTGTTCGCCTATATCGCCTGTGGTGTATCTCATGGCTGAATAAGTAGCTATAGGATACCTCGGTGGCTGAATGATAGGTTCATTGGAAGGAAAACTTTATATTTTTTTTTCTTTTTGGGATGGAGTTTCACACTCAACGCCCAGGCTGACGTGCAATGGCACGATCTTGGCTCATTGCAAACTCTCCCTCCCGGGTTCAAGTGATTCTCCTCCCTCAGCCTCCCAAGTAACTGGGGCTACAGGCTTCCGCCACCATGCCTGGCTAATTTTCGTATTTTCGTTAGAGAAGGGGTTTCACCATGTTGGCCAGGCTGGTCTTAAACTCTTGACCTCAGGTGATGCGCCCACCTCGGCCACCCAAAGTGCTGGGATTACGGCCATGAGCCCCTGCACCCAGGAACTTAATACCGTTTTTTTTTTTCCTTTAAATCGTCATGGGCTTGTTAAATGCTTACGTTTTTTTTTTTTTAAATTTATTATTATTATACTTTAAGTTCTAGGGTACATGTGCATAACGTGCAGGTTATTTACATATGTATACTTGTGCCTTGTTGGTGTGCTGCACCCATCAACTCGTCAGCACCCATCAACTCGTCATTTACATCAGGTATAACTCCCAATGCAATCCCTCCCCCCTCCCCCCTCCCCATGATAGGCCCCGGTGTGTGATGTTCCCCTTCCCGAGTCCAAGTGATCTCATTGTTCAGTTCCCACCTATGAGTGAGAACATGCGGTGTTTGGTTTTCTCTTCTTGTGATAGTTTGCTAAGAAGGATGGTTTCCAGCTGCATCCATGTCCCTACAAAGGACACAAACTCATCCTTTTTGATGGCTGCATAGTATTCCATGGTGTATATGTGCCACATTTTCTTAATCCAGTCTGTCACTGATGGACATTTGGGTTGATTCCAAGTCTTTGCTATTGTGAATAGTGCCGCAATAAACATACGTGTGCATGTGTCTTTATAGCAGCATAATTTATAATCCTTTGGGTATATACCCAGTAATGGGATGGCTGGGTCATATGGTACATCTAGTTCTAGATCCTTGAGGAATCGCCATACTGTTTTCCATAATGGTTGAACTGGTTTACAATCCCACCAACAGTATAAAAGTGTTCCTATTTCTCCACATCCTCTCCAGCACCTGTTGTTTCCTGACTTTTTAATGATCGCCATTCTAACTGGTGTGAGATGGTATCTCATTGTGGTTTTGATTTGCATTTCTCTGATGGCCAGTGATGATGAGCATTTTTTCATGTGTCTGTTGGCTGTATGAATGTCTTCTTTTGAGAAATGTCTGTTCATATCCTTTGCCCACTTTTTGATGGGGTTGTTTGTTTTTTTCTTGTAAATTTGTTTGAGTTCTTTGTAGGTTCTGGATATTAGCCCTTTGTCAGATGAGTAGATTGCAAAAATTTTCTCCCATTCTGTAGGTTGCCTGTTCACTCTGATGGTAGTTTCTTTTGCTGTGCAGAAGCTCTTTAGTTTAATGAGATCCCATTTGTCAATTTTGGCTTTTGCTGCCGTTGCTTTTGGTGTTTTAGACATGAAATCTTTGCCCATGCCTATGTCCTGAATGGTACTACCTAGGTTTTCCTCTAGGATTTTTATGGTACTAGGTCTAACATTTAAGTCTCTAATCCATCTTGAATTAATTTTCGTATGAAAAAACTGCTTTAAAGTTCATATGGAACCAAAAAAGAGCCCGCATCTCCAAGACAATCCTAAGTCAAAAGAACAAAGCTGGAGGCATCACGCTACCTGACTTCAAACTATACTACAAGGCTACAGTAACCAAAACAGCATGGTACTGGTACCAAAACAGAGATATAGACCCATGGAACAGAACAGAGTCCTCAGAAATAATACCACACATCTACAGCCATCTGATCTTTGACAAACCTGAGAGAAACAAGAAATGGGGAAAGGATTCCCTATTTAATAAATGGTGCTGGGAAAATTGGCTAGCCATAAGTAGAAAGCTGAAACTGGATCCTTTCCTTACTCCTTATACGAAAATTAAATGCTTACGTTAATGTTTATTTTTAAAAATGTTATCTGTGACCTTTCAGCTTTTCATAGCACTTCTCGTGTGAATATTTTAAAAAGGCCCTTTAGTCGTGGGGGAGAAGGAGGTTATCCCTTTCAGCAGAGGGAGATGGAAGAACAGGCCCTGGTGGGTCTGAGCACAGGCAGTCACCCCAGCCTTGGTGCTTGCTTAGGTCTGTTCTCCGTTCACCGTAGCCGCATCCACTCTCATTGTCAGCTTAAAAATAAGCTTTTTCCTCTTTCTAATCGGAACAGTTAGTTTGTTAACCGTCACATTAAGGTATCGAGAATGATGGCTTTCAGGCCTCAGATATGACACAAGTAATAAATGCAGCGGACCCTGAACAACATGGGTTTTGAGCTTCGAAGGATCACTTATGTTAATTTTTTTTCCAACCAAACCCTTACTGAAAAAACCTGGCTTTGTGGAGGGCCGACGTTTCCTACATGTGGTTCCATAGGGTGGCCGTGGGGTCCTGTGGATACGTAGATTTGGGTAAACTCGGGGCGTGTTCTGGAATCCATGTCCCTGTGTATACAGAGGAACAATTGCAGCTTTTTAGAAGTTTGTGTCCTGCCTTGTCCTAAAAAGGTTCCAAGGTGGATGCAAAATTATTTCATTCCTTTGGTTTTCTTGGTGCGATATTGATGTTTATTCTTCAGTGTCTAATATCCTGAGTGAACAGAGTTACCGCTTCAGGAACAAAGCCAGTCTGGAAACACATATTGATATATCCACCTTTTCTTCATGGTTTCACAAAAGGCCATGATCATATTTTATTCAGTTGAACTGTAGGAAACTGCCAATATTTGCTGTTTTTGGCCTACAAAATGGCAAGTTCGTACGATATTAAAAACAAAGGCTTCCTGGATGGGGAAAATAGGAATCGGTAAGAACCTGAAGTTCTCTGTCATGGCCTCTGAGTCACAGGTAAATAAACCTGCGTGAGGGGGAGTTGACTGTACAGTATTTTCCTTCTGTTTTGATACTGTCAGAAAAAGGTCAGTTCCAATGTGTTGGGTCCCTTTGCCTCAGCTTTGCTGCAGAAGGGACTTGCCATTATACCTCTTGTTCCCAGTGCCCAGGAGGCTGATGCCACATAGAAGACCTGCAGGTCGGTGGATGTGAAACAGGCATCGGACACGCTGTGCACCTTGGGACGCATCTGAGAAGTGTGTGCTTGCAGCAGATCTGAGGTGAGGGCGTGTTCCATCTCCTCTCCCTTCTCTGGCTTTGCAGGCCTTTGAAGTTGGTCCTGGAAAGTGAAATTAGTTAATGCTGATTTAAGCTCCAGGTCAAAGCCTGGGGGCCGAAGAGACCCGCCCTTCACTAGGGGTGTGAAGCATTGGGCCTTCCCATCAGGAGGCAGCAGGGACTCGAGAAAGCCCCACATGCCCTCCAGTTCCCTTATGTTGAAAGTTTTTGTACTCGGCCATGCCGGGTCATTTTGGGAGGTGAGTAGGGGATTCACATGGGGGTGTGCAGTATTCTTAGGTGTCAGGTGCGAGAGTTGAATTTGTAGAAGCTGTGCAGATAGGAAAGGGCCTGGCAGGGAGTGCTGTTTACACGGAGCCGATTTAACGCGAGGTCTGTGCTCTACCTGGGTCCGTGTCTGACTGCTGTCTCCCAGTCTGCAACAGGACGTTGACGTGACTTGGCGCCATCGTCCCACTCTATGTAGATGTCTGAGGATCTGTGCGCAGCTGCTCTGTGAGAATGCGTTGTGATAATGAACTGAGAAACAGTGAACAAACCTTGAATCGTTTAGCACTGGTTCCACGGCCACTTCTGCTGTGGTTGGAGTCATTCATAATAAAGTGTGCTGGAGTGCTATGCAGAGCTCTGAATTTCAGAGGCCCTTTAACTTGGCAGCTAACCAGTCGCTTCCTTCAGAAGACATTTGAGTCCCCTTTACCTACCAGGGTGACCCTGGGAGTTTGAAGATGAGTGAGACAAGCCCTCTGTGTCTTGTGGATTTTACTGTCCAGAGGGGAGACAGATGTGGATGGTGAAGGAGGCCCTATCAGAGGTCAGTGCACGTCAGTTTTGTTTCTTCAGCACTTGCTGTGTTCAGGCGGTGCCCCGGGCCATGTGCAGAGCATCTGGGGACTCTGCCCATGGCATCCCAGGCACAGCTAGCATCTGCGCCATCTTCATACTTGGCCTGAGTTTTGGGGAAGTACCGAGTATGGCTTCTGCCTTTGCTGGAGAGAGTTGGAAGTCAGGGCAGCCCTCCACAAGGAGATGATCGCCAGCTGATTCCTCAAGAAAGAGAGGTGATCCCCACATGGGTAGAGCAGGGCCGCATGTACAGACCTGGGTGTGGGTCTGGGGCATGTGCATCTGAGTGGGTTCTGCTGGGAGACAGCAGGGGTGAGGTGTGAAGGCAGTTGGAATTTACAGGATAAATTATGACTAAGGCGATGCCTGGAAAACATAAAATGGGGACTCTCTGGGGGTAAACGTGGACTTAGGGTGACCCTGGGCGTGGGTGTTTTCAGGCTCTGAAGGCAGAGATTTAGGAAATTGGGGCAGAGCTGAGCCCCAGACGAGGATGAAGACCACCCTTGGGATGTTAAATGAGACAGGGGTGGAAACCCAGTGAATGTCCTGGGGGGTCAGTCCAGCAGGCAGGCAGCAGAGGAGACCGGTGTCCTCAAAGGCCCCTTGGGCCTACCTTTCAAAGTGCTGGGATGACAGGCATGAGCCACTGCTCCCTGCTGATACTTTTAACATTTCTAAGCTACTCTCTCTCATACCCACTCCCGTATTTTTTTAAAAAAACCAGGTTTATGGCTATATTTTTTCCAAGGGAACCAAACAGTTACCTGTTTGAAGTACAAATAACACCGTGTTTAAAAACCGAAAATGCCACTTTGCATAGAAGTTTCCAAATACCCAGTTGGTTTGAGCCTTGCATTGCAGTGTCACTACCTGCTCTTAAATTTCTACCCGATGTATAGAGAGCGAGACAGGGACGGCTCGTACATCTTCAGGTTTCAGTTCTACTACCTTGGGCTATATTTTCATTTATTTTGGCACAACTGTGGGTGTGGCAAGCAATGCCAGGGTATTTATTTTGAAGCGTGTCCAATAACAGTTGGGAAGATTTTCACATTTTTAGAATTTTCATAGTAATAGTTATAATTTACAAAGAATTTAAAATTGTGTAGTCATTATTTTGCTTTTTTCTAGATGTGCCCCGAAACAGGGTTGCTAACTATCATTCTAAATCACAGGATTAATAACAGTACCCTTTTGGAGCAGATGCCTGTAATCAAGGAATTCTGCCTAGTCAGTTCACTTTAAGCGTGTTTAAAAGGTTTTCTTTATCCTAGTTGGCACCTGTGGCTATAGTTTGTTTTCACTGCTGAAGAATATTCCACGATGGAAGCCGTAATTCATCTGTTTTTCATATCGGTGGACATTTGGATTATTTTGGGAGGGTGTGTATGTCTATTCAGCCTTCATTTTTTTCAGGATTTTTTGTAGAAGATAATGTAACAGTGTAACATCCTCTGCTAGGGAACCAACACGAACCCTGATTACAGCCACACTGACTCTCACACAGACTCTCAGGCCTTGTTACCAACACACAGAACCATTTTCTTAAGTTGAAACACAGTAGCAGAACCTGAAGCCATGTGAACGTTTCCTCCGATCTTACACTTGGAATTCACTTTTTATTACTATGTCTGCTAATTAGGAAGCATATCAATTATACAGAAATCTGAGAATGTAAAATTATACGTTTATAACAGAAAAAACCTTATTTAATAGCCCAGAACACATGGCTATGTTTTTCCCTCATGCCCCACCACTGTTTTCTTTGCTTGAAATGGGAAATGACACTTGAATGCGGTTTTCTAGCGACTGTTAGCCTGGCATAGTTCTTCAGAGACAGAGGATGTAAAGCACATGGAGAATTTCTGTTTGTGGAATGTGATTTCCCGGTCGCCTCATTCAGGCTGCCGCCGCCTTCCCCTCTGGCCGCCTGCATCGTGGGACGTCTGAGAAGGTCCCTGTTTCATCCTCTGGAAATTCTGAAAAGGAAGGAGAGGAGGGTGTGCAGGGTGTGGTGCATTTGTGTTGGTCTTCCAGCTTTTATTTGGAGTCTCCGCTACCTTGGTTCCTGCCTTTGTGTCCCTAGCTCGTGGCTTCATCCTTGTGTCTAACTCACAGGCAGACAGATGGAAAGGGAAGTTGTATTCAGCCAACAGCTTGATCTTATTCTCAAGGCTTAAATCGACTGGGTATTTGGAGACTTCTGTGCAAATGGGCATTTTTGGTTTTTAAACACCGTGTCTTATTTGTACTTGAAATGGGGTAACTGGTTCTCTTGGAAGAAAAATAGGCATAAAGCTGGTTCTTAAAAAAAAAAAAAAAAAGGGAGTGGGTGTGAGAGAGTGGCTTAGAAATTACACCAGTAATGGTCGGGAGTGGTGGCTTATGCCTGTAATTCCAGCACTTTGAGAGAAGGAGGCAGGTGGATCCCCTGAGGTTAGGAGTTCCAGACCAGACTGGTGAACATGGTGAAACCCCGTCTGTACTGAAAAGATGAAAATTAGCCGGGCATGGTGGCAGGCACCTGTAATCCCAGCTACTTGGGAGGCTGAGGCAGGAGAATCACTTGTACCCGGGAGGCAGAGGTTGCAGGGAGCCGAGATCGCACCACTGCACTCTACCCTGGGCGACAGAGCAGAAACACCATCTCAAAATAGAAAAAAACCCAAAAACTAAACAAAACAAAAACCCGGTAATGAAAACCTGATTGCATCATCTGTGATGGAGATGGCGGATTATTTCATTTTTAGTGACAGGATGAATTGGATATGTTTGCAGTATTGATTTGACAAGGGAAATGGTGAGAACCAAATGTGCCGCCCAGCTTGGGCCTCGCCGTTGGCAGAAGACCGTGGCGGGCAACAGACTGGAGACTCGGAGACCGAGGGGAGAATTCTCATGTCTTGACGCTGGTGCAGTGTGTGCTTCTGGACTCCTGCTGGAGGGAGCTGCCCCTTTGCCTTGCAGGCTTTGGTGCAGTGTAGACCTTAGGACCTGCCCCTCCTGGCACACCTGTGGGTGTGGCGAGCAGTGCCAGGGCTGAAGCACAGGTGCTGAGCCCGGAACGTGGGACGGGAGAGGCTGCACACGCCGGCAGGCGTCTTCTCCAGCAGCCGGGGGTTTCCGCAAGGGGGCGGGGCGTTGGTTTTCCTCCTTGAATTTGGGTGGAGAGGGTGTCCTGGGGTGCTGTGTCTGCACTTGTGTTGCTCTGAGGTCAAGTTGTGGCCCCGAGTCCCTGTCCCTCTGCAAAGTGAGGGTTTGCCCATTTTCAGGTCAGATTTCCCTTGGGTCCGGGTCTCTAGGAGTGGGGCGCATTCCAAGGGGGCGTGAGCACGGTGGACGCGCGTGGGCCTCTTCCTCTCCCCTCAGCTCCTGGGCTGTGTGTAAAGAGCTGCCCAGCGGAATCACCCTCCTGCCTGGTGTTTCATTCACCAGAAATCGTTCTCACTGTGGACTCTTGAGTCAAATGTAATCCAGGAATGGAACGTGCTTTTGCTAGATGCCACACACAGCATCAGGAGCTTAGTTGGGGATTATATGATCTTACCCCACACCTTAAAAGTAAAGACTGTAGTTGTCAGGCGTCTGAGCCCAAGCCAAGCCATCGCGTCCCCTGTGACTTGCACGTATATACGCCCAGATGGCCTGAAGTAACTGAAGAATCACAAAAGTGCAAATGCCCTGCCTGGACTTAACTGATAACATTCTACCAGAAATAAGTGAAAATGGCCAGTCCTTGCCTTAAGCGATGATTTTTTGTGTGTGTGTGAAATTCCTTTTCCAGGCTCATCCTGGCTCAAAAAGCTCCCCCACTGAGCACCTTGTGACCCCCACTCCTGCCCGCCAGAGAACAACCCCCATTTGACTGTAATATTCCTTTACCTAACCAAATCCTATAAAACGGCCCCACACTTAGCTCCCTTCGCTGACTCTTTGGACTCAGCCCGCCTGCACCCAGGCGAAAAAAACAGCCATGTTGCGCTCACAAACCCTGTTTGGTGGTCTCTTCACATGGATGTGCATGACAATAGTTAAGGGGATATTGAAGTCTTTGGCAGCTCCAAGAGCTTTTTCAGTTTGTGTCGGGCCATTGTAGGCAGAAGGAAATACTTGCTTAGAGACTCTTACAGAAATGTTCGGTGCAGTGCCATTAACTCGTGGAATAAATGTGTAACTTTCCATGGCAGACCTCTGGAAAGAGATGCTCTTTGAGTGCACCCTGGCCTGCTCGCTACAAGAATCAGCCGTGTCACCCCGCTTTCCGTGGGTCTGCAGGTGTGCGTGGTCCATTGCCCTGCACTGTGGCCATGGAAGGGAAGATGATCTGGAATGCTGGCGACAGTTATCGGTGCGTGTTGATGTGTGCTGCTTTCTACAGGGGAGAACATTTCTGTTTAATAAATATCTCATCTCGATGATGACTGCAAGATATTTGAGTCTCATTCAATAGTGTTTCTGGGTTCCTTCTGTTTTTATCTGCTTTCTAGCACTAGGCAAGTGAAGACATGGAAAGTAAAAACCCATGGAACTTGTAGAGACATGGTGTTGTGGAGGAGCAGACTGTAGCCTCTGGCTCTGTTTAAAGATTGTAGTAAACCTCTTACCTGGCACGGTCAGGGTGTAAATTATCTTGTTTAATCGAAATGTGTATGAGTCAAAGCTGGCGCCTGCATTGTCGATGAAATACCAGATTTTAAGGGAACATGTCAATGTGCTGTAAGATACCAACAAAGTTCCTCACTGAGGTTCGGCGCGGGTTCGGAGCAGCTGGGCCTTAGGTCACCAGGGTCGTCTCTGGGAGCAGATGCTCAGTGTGGGCATTAGTCACTTAGCCTTTCCAGAGCCGAGGAGCAGCTCTCTGTGGTGGTTTTTGGAACCTGTATTTTGAGTCAGTTTGTCCCACTTGACTCGAAGTTGCCGCGCGATTTCAGACCTTTGCCTCCACCGTGCGCTCGTTTTCTTGTCCCCTGATAACTGCCTCGGTTGCCCCGGCCTGACATTTGAGCCTCGTCGTTCATGGACACAGGTTCCGTGGTGGGGCAAAGGCCGCGACTCCGGCTTGCACAGTTCTGTGACTCTCACCATGGCTTATCACATCACTCCCGGGATCTCCCGTTTAGAGGAAGAGTGTCCCTTTCCTGCAGGCCCTGTGTGGTGTGGAAACCACCCCTACCTACCTTTCTCCTGTTTGAACTGTACCGTGAAGCTATTTCTGTTCTAGTCAACCGTCAGAATTTAAGGAACAGTGATTTATGTAACTTATCACACGCTTCTGAGCAATTCTTTATGAATTTCATTCTGTTGTGAAATTATTGCAGTTTTCATGGCTATGCTGGTCTCATGTTGTGGCCCTTGAAATGAATTCCCTTCCCCATTGTGTGTTAAGGTTGTGCCTGGGAGCTGTTGAGGCCTCACTTCTGCTTAGGGCAGTGGCTTTGCTCTCCTGACAACAGGAAGAATCTTATTTAGAGCACTTCTAATGTAGTTTTTGCTTCCAGACAGAGTTACTTTTTTTCACAGAGACAGCCACTAAAGTCATAAATTATGCTCAGGATGCACACACACGGGTCAGCTGACAGAGTGGAGTCCAGAACAGATCCAAAGATGCAAAAGCAGTTCAGTGGAATTTGAGTCTTTTCAACAAATGGTGCTGAAATTATGGGACAGCCATATGCAAACGAGTGAAAACAGGGAGAAATTTCTGTATGAAAATTAAGGTGGATCATAGCCCTGAATGTAAAATACCAAACTACAAAACCTGCGGAACAAAGGGAAATTGTGGAGACCTAGGGTGAGAGCTCTTAGCCATACCATGATCCATAATCAAGGAAGAAAACAAGTAGGTAAGACTCATCAAAATTAAACTTCTAATATAAAAGACACCCCTAGGGAATTGAAGAGACACATTTTCGATAGATGGGGAGAAGATGTCTACGAACCATGCAGCCGGCAAAGGACTCGTATCCAGAATGCACAGGACTCCCACGGCTCATGACAGAGAACAAACCACCTGACTTAAAAGCGGAAGAGACCTGAACAGATGCTTCGCTGAGAAGGACGGGAGGATGGCCCGAAAGCATCTGAAATGACCTTCAGCGTGACTGTTGCACCGAGATGTGCACCGAAGCCGCAGTGAATTTGTTCACACCCCTGCTGGAGCGCCTGACTAAGGTCTTCCGACAGCCCCAGGTGCTGGTGAGGACCGGCAGTCGGGACTCCTGTGCGATGCTGGGGTTCAGCACGGTGCAGACAGCTTGGCGGTTTCTTACAAAACTGAACTCACACAAACGTGGGTCCCAGTGACCCCAATCCTGGGTATTTACCCTAGAGAAACAGAATCTGATGTTTAAGAAAAACTGTGCCCAGATGTTAATAGCGCTGTCTATAGTTGTCCAAAACAGGTTACAATGTGCCACAGCCATATGTGGAATAATAAATACCCAGCAGCCCCGAGGCCTGGCTGTTGATCACAGGACACCCTGGGTGCACCGCCAAGCACGATGCCCAGGAAATTGTGATTTTGCGAGTGTTTTGCCACAACGCTCGCAAAAGATAGACCCGAGTCATGGGAGGACACGGAGAGGGTGGTTGCTGAGAATGGGAGGGTATGCTTATGAGGCCCCGTGAGTGGGTTTGGGGCTGTTGGACTGTTCTGCTTGTGTGATGATGATTATGGGAATATTTGTGCCGAAATTCACAGAACTGAACACTGTCCACTTTACAGTAATTTTTAAAAAGTGGTAATATGCTCATTTTCGGTACTGTTTTTAATGGAAGATGGAGTTTGCAGATGATTTGTCAGGGCAAGCCTATCTCAAGAGTTTGTAGACGATTCGTTAGGGGCCTATCTCAGGGCCCTTGGGTTGGGTTGGGTTGGGTTGGGTTGGGTTGGGTTGGGTTGGGTTGAGTTGGAAAAGCCTTCTCTGTTGTGGGCAGTAGTACGGGGCGTGGAAAGGATATTGCCAAGGAAACATGTAGAATCCTTTGAGGAAACGTGTATTTCTAACTTGCTATAAGATAGAATTGGAAATTGTAATGGTTTTGTTTTCTAGAGTCTTGGTAGAATAGGGAAGACAGTGTAATAAAAGCTAATTTTGAAATGAAGAATTTTAAAGATTTTCAACAGCAATTGCTCTAGGAAGTCACCCTGGAAATGTTTTTAAAGATGTTCAATAGCAATAGCTCTAGGAAGAGTCACCCTGGAGTTGCTTCTTGAGCATTGGTTTCCTGGCTGTATCTTCCAACTTTCATTTTTAAGTTTTGCTGTGAGTTGGGGATGTGTGGGAATAGCCATCCCAGCCCTGCAGGGGGGTGCATGTGCCCCGAGGCCTGAGGCACTGTTTCAACCTAGCTTGGAACATGGGGACTCTTGTCAGTGGCTGGAGTAAGAGTACCAGCCTGGCAGGCTGGGGGGAGCCCCAGGGTGGTCTGGGCACTGTCCTCCCTGCCTGCAGGATGGCAGCTGGAGGAGCTCGAAGGCTGCCTGCCTCGTGGCTGTCAGCGCAGCAGCCCCTCCTGGCCCTGGAGCAATCTTTGGGTCCATGAGTCTCTGCACCGGGACTTGCCTCCTGGGACCTCCGCCACTGTCCTGAGGGCCCTGGTGCCACTTTCCCGGTGGGACCCAAGCCTCAGGCAGCTGCGACCCCAGATTCGGTTGCTTTCCCTGCCGTCTCATTGCAGCACGAGTGCTCATCTCACTCAATGTAGAACCTCAGGTTCCTTCAAGATCCCCAGAGATGGAATCTCCCAATTTAACAAGATAGTTGGTGACAAGATTTGAGCGGCACTGATTTAACTCAGCTTCCAGAGTTAAGTTCCCAAGACACAGTCCTGCTCCTTCCCTGGCCTCATCCTGTGTGGCTGGTGTGGATGCGGGGTTTCCGGAGGGTGGGGCTGTGGCAGGTCAGCAGCCAGGGGGATGGCTCATTATTGATCACTCAATGCCTTGAGGATAACTAGGATTAATGACCTTTATAGGGCTGTAGGTTTGGAGTATATATATATGTGTGTGTATATATATACATATTTAAACGAGGTGGACACGGTTATCACTGCATTTTTCTGACATGAAACTTGGAGAGCAGAGGGTTTAGGAAACTCCTGAAGCCACACTGTCAGCGGGACTCGGGCGGTCTGGCCTTAGACCCTGCACTGTTTGCCCCTCACCACGCTGTCAGCAGACCCGGGTGGTCTGGCCTTAGAACTCACGCTGGTCGCCCCTCCCTGCCACGTTGTGGGGTTTTTCCTGCTTCTGGGCAGCATTTGATAGCTTGTGAAACAAGACCAAGACTTACTATGAGTGGATTTGCCATTATCTGAGATCCAGAACGTTTCCTGGACCTGGCGTTGCCGATGTCACGTAAGGGAAGGTAAAAACATTTTCATTGTGGTCACTGGGGCTCCTGAAATGGTATTTTTCCCAGTGAAAGTTTACTCATAAAAATCTTTTAACTCAATACTATGTGAACAGGAAGAAATGTGTTGGGCTCTAGTTAAATGTCTCAGAGCCACAGAAGTAAATGAGGGCACCTTCCGAGCACAGCCTCCCGGAAGAGGCCAAGGACGTTTGTCTGGAGGGTTTGCCATGAAGCAGGACTTGGGCAGGGCTGGTCTGCCTAGGGAGGCCTCTGCCATGATGTAGGTTAGTTGAAGTAGTTGACGGGTGGTGGCTTGAGGTCGGTGGTCCCCGAGGAAGCCCCTACCAAGGCCGGTTTCCGTGGGATGGAAAACTGCCGTTCAGTGGCTGTAATCTTGGCTTCACGGGTCTGACATACAGTCCTGCCCTCGGATACTTGGATCCCAGCCAGGTCAGATGGCCCTGAAAGGACATTCGGACTGTGATGGCTGCACCCATTCTCAGCATCTGTAGGGTCTCCTATGTATGTCTGTGTTTCCATTTTCTTTTAGCACAATTTCTCCCAGTGAAGTCGTGAGAAATAGAAGGAAAGGTGGAATGAAGATGTGATTGAGGAAAGTGTGGTGTGGTCTTCGACCTTATTTTGCCTTGGTTGGTGCTCAAGAACTCCACCTGACCTCAGAGCTGAGCGTTTCTGCCAGGAAGTCCTGCCTTTTATCCTACCTCGAGGCCTGTTGAGACACTCCAAGAAGCTTCGTTAACAAATTGCCTTTTCCTTTTACAGCAGCTGGATATATTTGCAGCAAAACAAAGGAATAACCCCCCGATATGGTGATGAAATGCATTTAAGTATAGATAGCATTCAGTCTTGAAGGGCCTGGGATTTTAATCATCTTTGGGTCATGTAACAAGTGGTGTTGGTGATTAAAATCTCCTGACAGCTTTGTTCTGCCACGTTCCTCAGTTTTGAATGATGATCTTCCTGGTGTTGTACCTTGGGAGGGGCGTTTGTGTCAGTAGAGAGCAGAGTGGTGGTTCCCAGAGGCTGCGAAAGGACAGAGGTGAGGCCCCTGAAGGACACTGGTCTTCCTGGTTTAGGGGTTTGGGGCTCAGCCACCTTCCTGTGTCCGTGTAAATTATACCCAGGATCATTTTCACTCGCCCCACTTTAGTTGAGTATTGGAGCTTCAGGATATGTGTGCCCACGTCACCTGGGCCGTGATCCTGGAGTTGGGTGAGACTGATTCCCGGGTTTATAGAATTACTCTGGGATTATTGAAAACAGAAGCACTTAAGGCATTCATAATGCTATTTCCTGAACGTAATTTATGTTCAGTTCCTCAGAAACATTTATCTGAGGAAGCATCTATAATTTTTGTTTTGTGCCACTCAGTGCTAGAAAGAATTGTGCAACACTCAAGTGAGTGGCATTATTCCTCTCCCTCCACCATGCAAGCAAGATTAAAGGTACCTCTGGCTCCCCTCAATCTTCTCATCTGCAGGGTGCCTGGCATGGCAGTGTGCTGCCTTCCGTCTTCTTTTTGGGGAGAATTAGTTGTGTTTGTGTGTACTGCTCAGCTCAGCCTCGTGCAGTTGTGTGGGTGAGGAGCTTGGATGCTAGGTGACCCTCCCAGGCCTGCCTCCCACCTCCCTAGGCCTTGTTCTAAACTGACAGATAAACAGTGTGTTTTGGAAGAGGACAGCAGCAGGGCAGGAGAGAGTTTGTTCAGACTTTCTCCTTGCACTGACGTTTGAGCCTTCATCCAGCCTGGGCACTTTTACAGAGCTGCGTTTGTGTGTTGCAAACCATTCCCTCCCAGTAACCGTGCTTTCAGAGGTTTGGAAATGTGACTTAACTCATCTTCAATTTAAAGCATACTATCAAATTTTAGTGTTGAAACTGATGTATTTTATGGCCTTTATTTGATTTCTCTTGATTTTTTTTCCCATATGAGACAGGGCATCTTAAGGGACACAGCCTGGTGTTGGCCGCCTTTCCTAAGGATGGAAGTGAATTCTGAAAGCCCTTTATGTAGGCAGCGAAGGCCTCTTTTATTTTGGCCTAGTCAGGTATATAATTCTTTTTCTCTTTGGTTTTTTTGAGACAGGCAAAAAAACCTTTTTGTTGCCCAGGCAGTGGTGTGAGCACAGCTTACTACAGCCTCAACCTCCCAGGCTCAAGTGATCTTCCTGCCTCAGTCTCCTGAGTAGCCAGGACCCACAGGCACATGTTCCATGTGTCCCCATGCCTGACTTAGTTTTGTATTTTTTGTAGAGATGGAGTTTTGCAATGTTGCCCAGGCTGGACTTGAACTCCTGGACTTAAGCAGTCCAGCTGTCTCAGCCACCCAAAGTACTGAGATCACAGGCATGAGCCACCGTGCCTGGCCCAGTGTGTTTCTAATTTCAAAATTAAGAGGACACCCATCCAGTTAATTACATCTCTATTGGAACATGCTGCTTATAGTGCATTAGGAAAAATCATCCAGAACTTGGAAAAGGGGCTGGACAGACACAGCCCTTCGAGGTTGTCTGATGAACCCCTGGGGTCTTTAACTATCTGGAGGGATGGACCATGTCAGACTCACTGTTGACCGGCTGAAGCCTAGGTTTCATGAGGTTATGTGTCAGCTTGTAGTACTTTCTCTGGCAGAGATGCGAGTGACTTCTGCTCAGTGACAGGCTCATCTCAGGGACTTCATGGCCTGCGGGATGGCAGCCTGTTTGAGCTGATCGAGCAATCTCGCGCTACCCTTATTTTCTGAAACGCCTATGAGTGACTTCTCACACGGTCTTTGAAGCGGCTTCATGCCCGCCCTCCTTGGTAATGATCGAATGCTTTTTTTGACCCCTCGTCCCCTTTCTTTGGGGTGTTCCAGTCTCAGTTCTCATGATGTGTTCTGCTTCTGCAGGAATTTCTGAAGCTGCTGACTGTAGAAAGCACTGAGGAGGCTGTGCTCCCACCCCTGTGAGCCTTCCAGGCATCATCCTCTCCCCTTGGTGAGGCAGCGTCCATGACACACCGAGGAGGCTGTGCTCCTGTCCCCCGTGAGCTTTCCAGGCATCCTCGTCTCCCCTCCAGGAGGACAGGAGGAACCTTTCAAACCCTTCTTAAACTTGTTTTCATGTCTTTGTTTTAACAGTTTTCTTTGCATCGTCTCCCTTATCCAGAAGTGAGGGTGAACGCTGAGTTATTCACGGGAGTCAAGAAACCACACGCAGCCCAAAGTGACGTTTGTTTCCCTGAAATGATTTGTGTGTGTTCACCTTAAAATGCAACTCAGTAAAACAGGTGTGTTTTGAGGAATGACTTTAAATTACCTAGGTAAAAATGTGACAGTTAAATTTCATCATCTGTGTGGGTGTCCACAACCCCCTTCTGTGATTGCGTGTGAGTTTGTGACTTGTGGTTATTTTTGAAGAAAGAAAATCTGTTGTTGAGGACTTCAGATGGTGTGCTGGGATTGTGTAGGGTGGACATCGGGGGCTTCAGTGTGTGGCTTCCTTGAAGAGGTTCAAATTAAGGCTGAGAGTCCCTACTCCAAAATGCTCCAAAACATGAAACATTCTGAGCTTCCTCATGACACTCGAAGGAAATGCTCTTTAGAGCACTTTGGATTTCAGGCTGGGGATGGTCAACTGGAAAGTGAAATATTGCAAGACCCTTCTGGCCCCAGGAGCTTGGATAAGGACATGGAGGGGGCCTGTGCCAGGTATCCCTGGAGTGCAAGGCAGCCTGGGCTCTCTGACTGGTTTTTTGTAGGAGCCACAGAAGGGAAAAGAGGGTCAAAGTGGCCACGCCTGGCTCCTGAGAAGGCTGGACCAGAAGGAGGTGGATGCGGAGGACAGCAGTTGAGTCCCCAGCGTCCGGGACTCCTGTCCCTGGTGGAGTTGAGAGCCTCCTCTAGTTGTGGCCTCTCCGCTGTCAGCAGCCACTGAGGCCTGAAGGGAGAGGGGGCTGAGGAGAGGAGGAAGGATAGGCCTGCTTCTGGAGAGGGCCAGCATCGGCCTGTGCTAGCCTCGTTTGTTACTCCTGCGTCCAGTGTGCACGGCCATGCCTCGTGGTGTAGCGGTTCCCGGGATGCACAGCGCTCTTGTCTGCAGTAACGTCTTTGTCTCCGACCCTTGGAGGCAAGTTACCTTTTTCCCCAGTGAAAAGAGGTAGAAAATCTTACAGAAATGCATTTGCTCTAATGTCTGTTTTCCGATAAGACATGGTCACTTAGGCTAAATCTTTGTGAGGTCAAGACAGGAGGATCACTTGAGGCCAAGGGGTTGAAGACCAGCCTGGACATCATAGCAAGACCCCATCTGTATAACAGAAGTTAGCTGAGTGTGGTGGTGCGTGCCTGTGGTCCCTGGTACTCTGGAGGCTGAGGTGGGAAGATCACTTAAGGCTACAGTGAGCTGCTATTGCTCCACTGTACTCCAATCTTGGCGACAGAGCCAAGACCCTGTCTCAGAAAGAAAAGTTAAAAAAAATCCAGAAATGTCATTTTCTTTTAAAATCATCCCAAAAGAAAAATCGTTTTTTTCTAAGAATGTAAAGGGTAACTGATACGATTCTTTCCTTGCATTGTTTCTCCTTTTCGAATATTTACAGTAGTCCGTCCACATCGTCTCTCATCTCATTACAAAGCAGCAGGTGTCTTTGAGGTTAGTGGTGTTTCTCTGTGTCGCACCTTGGAGAACAGCCAGCATGAAACCTCTTACCACGATCGTGCACATCGTTTGTAGTCCCAATTAAAATCCTCTCCAGAGACGCCTGTGCTGCTTATTATAGCAGAACTTTGGTTGTGCTGAAATGTGCATTCAGCTAATGGTTTTAAGTTCATATCTGAGATGATGCTGTATAATTCCTGAAGCATATGGGATCAGTAATGATTGAAGATAATTCTGGCTGATGTCATTTGGAGGATATTTTTCACTTCAAGTTAAAACTTCCTTCGCGATAGTCATTTTGGGATTCATTTAACTATGTGCTTTATTTCATAGCTCAAATTTTCATTAGTCATTTCATACCATAGGATTTTGAAAGCAGATTTGGCAAAACCTTTCTAACAAAATGTTTGCTTATGATGTCCCAAGGAACAGCACTCAGAATTGCTGGTAACTGTGGTACATTTTAAGGCTGATGATAGAAGTCACTTGAATGGTAAGGGCTGCTTTGTGAGGCAGATGGGGTTTGAATCCCGACCCTCCTGATATGCAAGCCCTGACCGTGGCCTTCTCTCCTCTCCCCTGGGAGATGGGAAGGTGCCAGCATCTGCCTCACAGGCCGTCCTGAGAACCTGGGACTAAGGGCTTGTGTTCCTCTTGCAGGTGGCACAGACGTGGGGGCTTGACGATACACACACTGCAGGCTGCCAGTGTCAGGGTAATCCAGTTTTAGTCATAAAGGTGGGATTTGCTTTGCTCCCCTGCAGACCAGGTGCGGTGCTGCTGTTGTAGCAGGTGTGTGGATCCTCTTGGGTGGTCCTCAGGTGGACAAGGAGTCACCGATTCGGATTCCCAGTGTTAGATGTGAGGGGACCATGGACCTCATGTGTTCAGAGGGGAGGAGTAAAAAGCTTCCCTTGTATTTCCAGAACTGTCTATCCCAGGAATGCCAAACCACTGGCTTTCACCTGACGCTGTCGTAGGTGACACTGTCTGGAAATGAGGACTCATGTTCCTCATACTTGAGCCAGTACCCGTCTCCCTCCAGGGCCGTGGCCCAGCCCTCCTCATTTCGCTGGGTTGCCAGCCTGGGGATCTGTAAGCCCAGTGACGTCTCCGGTCTCGGCCCCCGCTCCCCCTGGGGACAGGAGGTGGCTTCAGGAGGCTGGTGATGAATGCCTGAATGAAGCCGACTTGTGACTGCAGTTCTGTCTAACGGCCTCCCCGGGTGTTAGATGTCAGTAAATGACACCTGTGTGTGGATCTCATGTGATGAGAGAAACAGTGGGGGAAACCAAAGCTTGTGGAGTCTACAGGTTCTGAACTTGGAGGTGTGTGCACCTGTGTACTTGGTGAGGGGTGTGACGTCCGGAATGAGTGTGCACGTGTGTCACGTTTGTGCATGTGTGGTTGAGTGTATTTATCAGGTGTGGGTGGAGTGAGCATGTTCATATGTGTCGTATGTATTTGAGGGTGTGTGTGGAGTGTGTACACGCATCATATTTGGTGAGTGTATTTGAGGGTGTGTATGGAGTACATACATGCGTTTGCGTGTATACTATTGGGTGAAGCGGTGGCATGTGTGGAGTAAGCATGCACACGTGTATGCTGTGTGTGGGGTTTCTAAGTGGTCCTCCCCTGAGCCTGCTCCTGGGCCCTGCTGTCCTGGCAGCTTTACAGTTTGGTGCGTGTTTGATTCCGGAAGATTCTGGAACCAAATTCTGAAGCTGTGATCACAAACTTGCAGCCCTGGAGGACGCTGGCCCATGGAGCCGGCACGAGGGTCTCTGTGCTGGCCTCTCCCTGGGCTCTGTCCACAGAAGAGCATGTCCGATGATTGAGCTGTGCGGGTCTGTGGCTCCCCAGCCTCGAGTCAGCCCTCGGTTCTGTCCCACCTCTGTTTTTCTTGCTGAGGGGCTCCGGGAAGTGGTGCCTGGGATGGCGTTTTCACCCTGGGGTTGCTTCGCCAGCTGCCCAGGTGCTGGCTGCCTGAGACCTGCTGCCGTCCTGGGTGGACGGGGCTGTCGCGGGGACATCCCTGAGCACCCGCGGGAAGGCAGGTTTAGGAAGTGCCAGAGGTGAGTGGCTTCCTCTCACACTTGATTTTCTGGAAAGTTCTGGGTCTCCTGTTTTTCCCTAAGGGAAGTTAGAAACTGAGTTTCTCTTTAGGGGAACGTCTTTGCAGAGTCTGCTGTTTGAATGTTCCCCAGGTGTGGAATACTCGGGGCCATATGTGTTTGGGAACATCCGTGTCCTGAGCGAATTCAGTAAGGAATGGAGAGAGGCCTCCTGTCAGCTTGGCCTCTGTTTCCAGCTTGTTGAGGGTTGACCGCTGCTGGTATCCCAGGGAGAGTTAAACACTGGGCGGTGTGGGATGGGAATGTTTGCTCTGACAAGGACAGTGGGAAAGCATCTAAACAAACGTCGCTGTTCTCCGGGCTCCTCGGGGTCGAGCTTGTTTTGTGGTGTTGAGGGAAAGCTACCCTTGTTCCTGTTCCTCACCATTTGAAAGGTGTCCAGGACACGTTCCTCTGGAGAGGTGATGTGCGTGAGTGGGGGTCAGGTCGCAGGCTCCGAGGTTATTTGGGACCTGTCAACTGATTTCCTGAACACACAAGTGCTTGGTAAAGATGTTCCTGATTAGCTAAAACATTTCAAGAGGACGTGATAGCTGGTGGTTGTTTAAAGACTATCACAATTTTCCTGTTACTTTTTAAATGCCTGTTGAATAAGGGAGGATTCACGTATTTTTATTTTCCTGTCTGCATACTTGATATTTTGTTTTTTGTTTTTCATGTGGGTGTGCAGTTAACAGGATTTAGAAACAGTCTTAGCCCTGGGGAGACTTCAGGGCCGCCTCAGTCAGTGCTGAAGGGAGGCAGGGATTTGGGGGCTGCTACCTCCACAGGAAGGGACACCAAGGGCCAGAGGTCAGCAATCTCAGTGAGGTCACAAAGACGGGCACACCCAGCACCCTGGCCCATGTGCCTCTCCTTCACCTTTGTCTCTGCTCAAAGCTGCTCTCCTGGGTCATCACTGGTGATCTCTAGGTGCGTGCTTGCTTCTTGCAGAAGTGGTGTCTGGCTGTGGTCAGTGTGGGCCCTCAGGACTTCCCTGTTTTTGGCTCACATCAATATTGGGTAGTGGTGTATGTTTGCTTTGGAGTGGTAGATCCGGTGGATTTTGGCTTTGCCAACTCCTTTAATACCTGTTCTCCTAGGTGCTGGGACCCTCTCCTAAGCCGCCTGTTCTCCTAGGTGCTGGAGCCCTATCATAAGCCGCATGTTCTCCTAGGTGTTGTGACCCTATCATTAGCTGTGTGTTCTGCTAGGCGCTGGGACCCTATCGTAAACTGCTTGTGAGAGATCTCGGAGGTGCTCCTTATGAGGATCCGCTGCCTGACCTGAGGTGGAACAGTTGCAATTCAAAAGCACCCCCCAGAAAAATTGTCTTCCATGAAACCCATCCCTGGTGCCAAAAAGGCTGGGGGACAGCTGGCCTAACGCGGGCTAAGATGTCAGTAGATTTTTGGACTTGGGCCTCAGTTGAAGAGGATTAGATTTTGAAAGGTGGGGTTTGAAGGCTTCTAAAGGGCAGGTTTTCATCTCCAGTGGGGCCTGGCCAGAACTGGGTAGAACTGACCCAGAAGCTGACAACTAGTCAGGCTGGCTCACTGCCTGTGTCCTGTGTGTGCAGCCATGCTGTTTATTCAATTGTCTGGTGGTGGTGTGGATTCCATCCACAGCCTCAGAGTAGTGGAAGCCATTACTTCAAGGCTGACCTTATTTAACTTTATCAAAAAGACATGAAAATCATTTAGTATAAATCTTCCAGATACCTGTATCCTTTCTTTTCCCAGAGGCTTTTAAGTATTGCAACTTAAAAATCTTCAAAAATAACTTGAAAGGAAAACCTCTAAATATATTTTTGATGAGCACCCTTGAGAGCTTTAATATGTGAAGTAAATTCCCTTGACTTTTGTATTCCTAGAAACTCGTTCATGTTTGCAGATGACTTTGTATTTTGTCAACAGTGGCCACTGGTTGGTGACCATCAACACCTGCCGTGTATCATTTAGAAAGTTGGATGTGGATGTATTCACTTTTCAGACACACAAACACATGGGCTGTTTGTTTTGGGTTTTGATTTTTTTGGTTTTTTTTCTCCCCCCAGCTGAATTCAAGAAAGGGAAACAAGCAGACAGAGTAAGTACCAGAAAGCGTCTAAGTGGCTGGGTGGGGGATCCTACTATGGTGTTGGATTGTGTTCTGCCAGACATCGCTCCTCGAAAAGCTGACCCTGAAACGGCTGGCATTGCCCTCACCCTGGGACATTCGTCTGTCTCACCAGAAAATGAAGAATCTGCCAGAGTACTGTGAGTCAAATTCAGTCAGAACTCGATTAACTAAGAGGCTTTGTCTCAAAGGCCAAAACATGAGGACACATTTTTAATTTTTAAGGAGTGCTTCATTGTGAGTCAGTTCTGATGTGTACTGCATTAGGAAACCTCTGAACTTCCACGGTCAGGCCCAGAACTCTGAGGGAAAGTGGTTGTGCCCTTCCCACTGTTTTTGTCACTAGCTGTATTGATTTCCTTAAAACCCTTTTTATATGAGTTCTATTATAGTTTGAAAAAAATTCACTTAGGTAGAACTGGAAGCGTTTGCACCGTGTTAATACTCATGACCCGTTCTGGGTCTCGGTGTATGTGTACTGTATAAATGTACATGTGTGTATGTGGTGTACACATACTACGTGTATTTCCACTGCATGTATTTACAGTGTATAGGTATGTACACTACATTTGTGTCCTACACACGTGCATGCTGTAGGCATGCATGTACATGTGTATATGTGTGTATCTACGGGGATGATTATATGCACACTAGTTGGACACCTATCTGTTCTACATGTGTACATACATGCATGTATTTAATGCCACATACATACCTGTGTACGTGCACCATGTGGGTATGTGCACATTATTTCTGCAGATGTATATATACATATGTGCACACAAGCATGCATGTACACTATGCAAACTGAATAAACTTCTGGATATGTACACAATAATACGTATACATGCTGCATATGTACGTACACTATTGCATATGTGTATACGTTTTATACGTTAGTGTACTGATGTACATTGTATACATGTGCATATGTGTACACTGCACATGTGTATGCATGCTGTAGTGCACCTACGTACATTGGATAAGAATGTATGTTATATGCAGGTGTATACATATAGCAAATAGCATACCTGTGTACATACGGATGTGCATGTGTATGCCATATGCATGTACATACAGGTTATAGTATACCTGTGTACACTGTATGCATATAGACGAGTGTGCATGCTCTGCATGTACATACATGTTAGCATACCTATGTACATTTGCTATATGGATGTGTGTATGCTCTATGCTTGTACACACGTAGTGAACTTGTTTGTACACTATATATATTTGGATGTGTGTACACTCTATGCATGTACCCTACATGGATCTGGATGTGTGTGCACTCTGTACGTACGTAGTGCACTTATGTACACTCCACGTATTCGGATGTGTGTACGCTCTATGCAGGTACACGTGTTACAGTGTGCCATATACGTACATTATGTGGATGTAAATGTGTGTGTGCGCTCTATGGCACCAGGAATAGGGCTCCCGCAGGGATCCAAGAACGCACCATCTCGCTGGCACCGGAGCGTGTAGGATGAAAACAGTTGTTTGTTACAACCTAGTTGAAATTTGGCAGGTTACTCTACCCTTTGCGACGATTTAGGAACAGTCACTTCATTGATGTGTGTGTTCCTGAAATCATAAACAGCTCTGTGAGGTGTGTCTCATCCCCAGACGAGAGAGGGAACCGAAACAACAATGACTCGGTCACTTAAGTGAGGTAGAACTAACGGAGCAGCTGTCTAGCTTTCTGTATTATAACTTTGTCAGCAGCTCAATGAGAAATCGGCACTCATCAGGAAATGTGTCCACTTTCTACTGTTCTTTATTCGTGGCGTATTAACTGCCTCGTGTTATTACTCACGATGTAGCAAAATCCCTCCTAGAGTTGTGAATATAAACAGTTCATGACAAATGTAGTATCTTCTTTGTAACATTGAAAACGATATGTAAGTTCATCTTCAGATATTGTTTGGAAGGATGAGAAGGAAGATGTTTAGGACAAAAGAATAGAGAGCTTTCAAGTAAACAGGGAAAATAAGGACTTTGTGCAAAATATTTCCAAATTTGGAATTTGAGAATACTAAATCTCACATCTAAGATCATAGGTAGTTTTTTTTTTTTTTTGGGGGGGGGGTGTTAAAATTAGTACTTGGTTTTCCATGCCTTTGGGAATTTCAGTCCTGATGGAGGATTGCAAGAATAATCTGATTTTTCAGAACAGAAGGGCAGTCTGTCTCAAAGGTAAATTCCAGGTTGTACCGTAGAGAAATAGAAATTGCTGTCAACTTTCTGTAAGGTTCTTCAGTTCTTTCCTCTTCTGTGGTTAAAAAAACCATCTCTGGGTTTAGTCTCAGCCAAGTTCCTCTTATGAGGTTGCCTTACATTTCGCACAGCTGTTGAGAGTCTTCATCATTCGTAGTTAACTTGTTAAAAGCAAAACCTTGTACTAGTTAGATCTGGGCACCTTGAAGGCAGGGGTTTGTTTTATATTTTTAATAAGCAGCAGGGTGATGGCAGGGCTAGGGCCCTTCATCCCATCATGCATTCCTCTGAGCTTTCAGAGCTCTCACTGCATGCTGAGTGGTGTTGGCTGTTTAGGGTTTAAATAGGAAGACGAGGCTCTGCGACTTGGGACGCTCTTACTACCTTCATAGAGAGCTTGGTGACAGTTTAGCATGACAGTTTGTGCCCCTGCTGTGTATACTTTGTTACGGCCTCACAGAAAGGGTATTGATTTAAACGTGACTAATTTCTTCATGTTTATTTTTGCCTTTATTCCTAGTTACAGTCCTGATAATTTTTCTTCCTTTAAAATCTTGCTAATGGCTGGTGAATTAGTGATAAACTATATTTACGTGTTCTCTAAATCTAGCGATTTAATTGGAGGTCATTCTTCTTGCACCATGTGTCAGTGCTATGTCAGGATGGCTCAGTTTTACATTGTCAAAGGATTAACTAGAGCAGGATGCAGCCTTACTGGAAATTGCTCGTTTGTGAAATACAGGCACTTTATTTTTTGTTATACTCGAGGTGTGTTCAAATGTAAACATTTTGAGCCGTGTTAGAAGGATATACAAGATTGTAATGAAGAAAGCAGCAACTTGATCAAGTACTAGCTAATGAATTTTATGTTTTAAGTATATGGACTGTGGACCTTGGCAATCAGTTCTCATCTTGACCTTTTATTGTTTTATTAGAATCTTGCTCTGTCACCCAGGCTGGAAGGGTGGAGCCCAGGAGTACAATCTCCATTCACTGCAACCTCTACGTCACAGGTTCAAGCGATTCTTATGCCTCAGCCTCCCTAGTAGCTGGGGTTACAGGGTGTGTGCCACCATGTCTGGATAAATTATTTTTAGTAGAGATGGGGTTTTGCCATGTTGGCCAAGCTGGTCTGCAACTCCTGACCTCAAGTGATCCACCCACCTCAGCTTCCCAAAGTGCTGGGATTACAGGTCTGAGCCACCATCGCTGGCCTGACCTTCTGTTCTAATATTGGTTATTCAGTCTCGATGATAGCACCCGGTTGTATTAACTTGGGGTAGAAAGCACAATTGCAATGAATCTGGTTGTGTATATACGTACTGACTTAGCGTTCATGGCAGCACTGTGAGGTGGGCATTGTTCCTGAAGGAAGGCCGATGGGCAAGTCGGGGCTTAGATACGGGACTTGTGGGCAATCACTGCTGTCCCATGGCTGAGATCAGGCCTGTCTGTCGCCTGTACCCTGAACTCTGAACACACAAACGAGCAACTGTCAAGAGTCGGTGCTCGAGTGTGATGTGGCCTGTGGTGTTTGCCTCGCAGCGCTGCTTTGGCTCGGGGCAACAGGGCAACAGCTCCCTCCCTCGTTCGGCTGCCTGGGAGTCCCAGGAGAACCCACTGATACCGTTTATAAATGCCGGACATCGAGCGTTCTCCTTGGTACCAGCACATCTGGAATTGGACAGCTCGGTTAGATTCTCGGCCAGCAAACCTGTACAAGAGTGTGTGAACTCTGCGTTTGCTTCGCCCGGACAAAGGTGAATTCGTGGTCACTACTGGATGGCAACAGGTGTGGCCTCAGGAGGAGCACGGAGACAGGCACCCGGGTACAGGAAGAGCATCTGCAAGAGGGGGTGGGGAAGGTGACAGACGCACGTGCGAGTTTAGCTGTTACCGTGGATGGGGGGTGGTTGGGTAAGACCAGATTTTCTCATTGTTGCCCCTTTCTGAAAAAGACCCTGAATTGACTTCTCTGTGGCTCCTCGCGCCTCCTTGTCAGGTTGGAGGAGACTGCTCTCCTGGCTCAGGCCCTGCTTGCGGCATCACGGAAGCTGCTGTTGCTTGCCCTGCCCTCCCTGTGACGTCCTCTGTGCTGTTGTCCGGGAACAGTTCTGCCGAGCAAGCTTGGACTCTGCTCCCTTCTGCTCTTGGATTTCGTGTCTGGAAAGCTTGTGTTCTTTCCTGATTTTTGATGATGCTGAGCTATGTTTTTGCAAGGATCACGCGTGCCTATAGCAGGGAGAAGCCCCTTTGCAATTTTAACATCTTGATGCTCTCAAGCAGAGCTTGCTATCGAAGTTGACAGCCTCCTGTGTTTTTGTTTGGGCAGAAACTGAATTTCAGTCCTAGGACAGCTTCAGCACACTTGATCCTAGCTCTTCTCTCTCACTGCTCCCCTCGTGTGTGGCAGAAATCATATGCCCTGAAGTTTACCAGTCCCTTCATTTGAAAATCAGTTAGTGTATGTGATCCTCATGAGAATTTTACTTTTTATAAAAGCAATCGCAAAGACTGGGTTTTACGAAACCAGTGTTTTATGTGTATATTAATTGCACTCACAATAAGCTTTGTCTTCTAAATATTTCATGTTTCAGATTAGCCCTGGAATCATGCCCTGGAGTAGTTTTGCTATTCCGCTTTTATTTTTGGCTAAGGTAAAGTTGAGAACATTGTGATATTAGATGTAGTGAGTCCTTTTAGTTTCTTCTATGTCTGTTTTCCTTTAAGCCAGAACCAGCAGACTGATAGCAGTTTGTGAGCACCTGGCATCTCCCAGGCCTTTCCTGGGTCTTCCCTCCGCTGTCTTGTGGACAGGGCAGTCATTGGTGGAAGATGAACTTGAGAATCTGTGTGTGGAATTAAGTAAATGTCATAGCTCTCTTCTGTGACAAACTGAATGACATTAAGCCCAGTAAATTGTAACAGCAGACTTTGCACATACAAAGCATTGAACACCAGGAAGGTAACCAGGCTGCGATGCTTCTGGTCCTGCACAAGACCTCCGGTATCACAGCGCATTTAACATACTGGCAGCATTGAGTGTTTGAAAATGTTGTGTATGTACCATGTCCGTGATTTTCGAGGGCCTGGATAAACACCTCTGGTTATCGCAATCTTTATCAATGGGAGCTTAAGGTTAGTACTGGGGCAGACTGTGTTTTAAAGAATTAAGGTGTCTCGAGTATGTTTCAGTTTTCCCATGAAGAAGAAACATGTCAGCTGTTCTTTCCTGGACTGTGGCTATCACAGTGCCCCACCACGGTCGGTCACATGTTTACTTCCCCTCCATTTAACCGGGCTGGGCTTGGGCCAGAGTACTTCGGTTGTCAAATGTCATATGAGGCTGAGGAACTGTCTTCTGCTTCATCATTAGCTTATGGAAACACTGTTTTCCAAAGCATACTCTCCTTTATCATTTGTGTTTATATAAAATAATGGAATGGTTATTTTAACTGTGCAGTTTCCTATGTTTGGTTATTTAATTGCAGAAAGATAATGGTTTTATTTTGCTAAAATCTGTGCTAGGAATTGTGCAAAATCTTTGTGAAATGCCCAGTTTACTAGCTTAAGTTATAGATCTTTGTATAGAAAAGAAAAAGCCTATTGCTACAAGAAGCATTGTCTTTAACGATGCAAAAAGCTTTAAACTTATTAGCCGTGTAGTAGGTAAAAATGCATCAGAATGTGACGAAAATTGAGAAAAGCATTGAAGTTTTAAAATCTGCTCTGCAGTTTTCTTCAACTCCCTTGCAAGATACTTAATTTGAATAAAAGACAGAATAAAGTGTTCCCACTGAGGAAAGTGGCAGGAGGACTGTTTAGACTGTGTTCTGAATCTGAGCAGTCCTGCCACACTCGTCTGTGATGTGGTGGTGTCCATGGTGTCACTTTTACAGAACTTTAAGAATGCCTCTGTGAATAAAATACATTTTATTCTTAGTATTTCTGTTTTGAGTTTTGAGGTGTGTAAAACATGTTAATGGTTTCTTTCCCTTACAGAATTTGCTTGTTCTTTTTTTTTTTTTTAAAAATGCCTACAAGACTCTGAAGCACATTAATCGCTTAAAAAGGAAAGAAAAAAAAAAGGGCCAGGCGTGATGGCTCACGCCTGTAATCCCAGCGCTTTGGGAGGCCGAGGCGGGCGGATTGCTTGAGCCTCGGAACTCGAGACCCAGGGAACCAGCCTGGGCAACCTGGTGAAATCCCATCTCTACGGAAAACACACAAATTAGCTGGGCATGATGTCTGCACACCTGTAGTCCCGGCTACTCCAGAGGCTGAAGAGAATCGCTTGAGCCTGGGAGGCGGACCTTGCAGTGAGTGGAGATCACGCCCCTGCTGTCAAGCCTTGACAGAGTTGGGACCCTGTCTGAAAAACAGCAACGTTCATAACGTATGGGTGAACTGCCCGGCTGCTCTGTCTAGAGTAGAATAAATGTAATTATGTTTTTGCCTTTTATTAGCATTGAAATTTTCTTAATTATCCCTTTGTTTTCATTACATTGTAGCAATATATTGCTGCTTAGAGTCTGGAACAAGTAGGCTTCTCTGGATCAGGTTCTTACTGGATGGCTAAAACTTAGAATGATTTTTCCCTTCCTTGGATGTGACTTATAGAACTTTGCCTTTTGAGGTGATGTGCTGCATTTGATAGCGGACACAGGAATGCCCGAAGAATTCACTTACAGGGCTAAAGTATACGTGTTTTGTAGTGTTTCCCTCCTAGAATGAAAACGGTACCTCTCATTTGTGGGTCGATGATGCTATTTGCTGAAAACTTTTAAAATTTTATTTATTTTATTTTATTTTTTTCAGACGGAGTCTTGCTCTGTCGCCGAGGCTGGAGTGCAGTGGTGTGATCTTAGCTCTCTGCAAACTCCGCCTCCTGGCTTCACGCCATTCTCCTGCCTCAGCCTCCCGAGTACGTGGGACTACAGGTGCCCGCCAGCACGCCTGGCTAATTTTTTGTATTTTTGGTAGAGACGGGGGTTTCATCGTGTTAGCCAGGATGGTCTCGATCGCCTGACCTTGTGTTCTGCCTGCCTCCTTCTCCCAAAGTTCTGGGACTACAAGCATAAACCGCCGCCCCCGGCCAAATACATGTTTGTTTACTGCCTCAGTCCTCCGTTGGGTAGCCCTGTTCTTCGTCGGATATTCAGGGAGCGGGGGCATCTTGAGTCTTGAAAGGTGTGCTCTGCGAGATGGGAATCTTCCGGCTGCTTATTTAGGGAATCCTGCCGGCTGTCATTTACTGTAGAGCGCAGTTTCCTGGCTGCCCTGGTCTTTGAGGGGAGGGAGACTGAGGGGTCATTTTCCCACCTGGACCAATGTGTTTATTAAACCTGGTTTGTGTATCATTTGGATCTTTTTATGAAGGAAAAGCTACATCTGTGACTTTCAGATGAGTGGAAGTCATGTTAAAAAAATATATATATATATAAAAATATATATATATATATAGGCTACTATGGAGAAGTTTTGTCCTTGTGACCTGTGAATACAGTCACAGGAGAGCAGAATGTTCACGGTGTGGGTGCTTACAGTGTGCATGCAGAGTCACATTCTTCACTAGTATAACGTTAAAAAGTGACAAATAAGAGAAAAATATTTTGCTCATTACAACGTCGGTAAGAAGCTGGCAGCACTCTTGTTTTTGGAGAGGTGTGAAGGGAATATTGAGAAAGTGTCATCAACATTAGACTCGCCCACTCTGCAAATCCTGTGCCAGCTGGAGTGAGGACCCCGTGATGGAAAGATGCACCCCTCTGCCCGGGAGGAGTTGAATCTTTGTAGCGCTTAGGACGCATGGTTCATCTCTATATAAAGGCAGAGTGTGAAACGCCGTGGAGGCTGAGAGAAGCGATGTGGTTAGCAAGTATGAGTGAGACGTTTGGGGCTTGTTAGCACCTGGCGTGTGTGCAGCAAGCTTTGCTATCTGCACATGTGTGATTCTTAGAACACTGGCGTCTGGAACCGTGGGGGCTGTCGAGGGCCCCAGCTCCCGGCGGGCTGAGAAGTTCCTTGTTACCACCAGGATAACCGTGATTTTGAAGGCTGTCACTCAATCCCAAGTCCTGGAAGGGGCTCCTTTCAGAGAGGAAAACACCCCTAGAGCCTCGGGCAGAATTCAGTGATTTTTCTTATAATGTTGCTTAGATTTCGCAAACATGAAACCAAGAACATATTTCAGAATGCTTATGGTTCTTCTGTAAGCATGGAAACAAAGTAATTTGCAGTCGATGGACACTTTGCGGAAGCTGAACTGCCTACATCGTGAGCACGGCGCTCTCCCTACCGCCCTGGGCCTTGCTCCGGTTTGCCGGGGAGGCTTTGCAGGGCCTCTTGGCTGGGATACCTCTCTCATGTCCCATGTTGCTACCCCTGGTCACAGCCATACTGCTGGGCACCTGCGCCGTGAGGTCACTGAGTGGACACGGAGCCGCGGGGCAGCAGTTGGTCAGGAGGTGGCATCCACATGGTCCGAAACAGGTTTCTGTTCATTAAGAATGATCATTGCAATAGAAACAGAGTGAAAGAAAACTCTACTGACCTGAGAATGCGTCCGCTGAGTTGCATAGGGAAGTGCAGTGAGGAAGGTGAGGGCTGAAAGGAAATGAGGGAGGGAGAGGAAAGGAGAGAAGGGAAGCGAAAGGGGGAGGGCGGATGGGAGTGAAGAGGGAGATGGAGGAGGAAGAAGAGAGAGGGCGGTGGGCAGGAGCCTGGGAAATGTGTCCCAGAGCCGGTTCCTGACTGTCGTGGGTGCGTCAGAGCTGATCTTCCAGGAGAGGTGGCCTGGGAGGGCTGACCCTTAGGAAGTGAGGGCCAGGGGGAGCTGATTTTGTGGCCCTCAGCGGGGCTGTTGTTGACCTGAGATACAGTCGATAGTTTTCCTGAAGAGATCGTCTGCACAGCCACCGTTTGCTGCCAGGTTGGAGACAGAAGTGCTCCTCCCCATGGATTCTTTCTAGTTTGTGGATTTTTCCCAGTTTACCTGAGCAGCCTGTCAGTGGAAATGTCGGGGATTACTAACATGTCTCCATCCTACAGAGCAGTCGACCAGCTTCCGATCCTGTAGTTGTTGGGGGCACCATTCCGGTCCTGTCAGTGCCGGCCCAGCGTGGAAGCCACAGCCCGAGGCGCTGGGAAACCTGCGGGGCTCTCACTGCCAGGGTTCTGATGGGAATCGAGCGCTGGAAGAAAGATGTCCTTAGGGCAGAGCCTGGCGAGGAGGGGGTGCTGCTGTTGCAGCAGTACATGGAATTTCAAATGACAAATGAAACAAGCTTTTAATTATGACCCGAGCCCTATGCTCTGTGTTTCTTCAAATGGAAATGTTGTGCTGAAATGAATTTGCTGTTAATCGGTTGCCTCATGCAAGACGCAAGACGGAGGGCTGGGAGCAAAGTAGAATGTGGACTTATCTACAAAGCTTCCTCCTCCCAGACTATCATCAGTTGGATGGTGCTACACAGGAATATGTGAGAATTCGTGTGAGAAAGGTGATGGGTGCAGACCTGTGTGACCGGCAGGTGTGGGGGGAGGTTTGAGAGAAGCTTTTGGCTGAAGTGATGTCAGATGCAGGTGCTGAAGTGTGATGTCTGTCTGGATGGAAGAGCACACACGTCTCTGGGCTGCGGGAAACAGATAAAGGAGGAGGTGGACAGACGTGAGTCGTGTCTTAGGAATGGTAGCAATTCAGGCAGACCCAGGATCAGGCTCCCACGGGGGAGGAGTGGATATCAGGACCCAGGGAGTGTGGGGCGGGGGTCATGCCCAGGCCTCTGCGGGTCTTGCTCTTGTGTCAGCAGGGCCCTGTGCTTGCCCTCCTTAAAACTTTCCTGATCCATAAAACGGGCACGACAAAATCCACCTTGTGACACTGAAGCTTAAATGAGATGATGTACATGGTGTCTTCCTTCCCTTCCTGACACATCATAGACTCACAGCTGTGGTAGCAGCGACAGACTGGATGGAATGCTGGAGCCTCTTTGCGCCTGGTGAAGCCACATGGATTTGTGCAGTGCTGGCGACTGTCTCTGAAAGCCTTTGGTCATGGCAGTGGCAGCCTGGAGTGGCTCTTGGCATACTTGAGTCTGTGGAGTGCAAGGTTGACTGGAGCTCCGAGGCCATTGATACTATCCAGGGGTGAGCTGATGAGGCCCTAAAACATGGGGGGAAGGCCGAGAGGACTTGGCTGCCAGAAGCATTGTAGATTTCTGGCTTCGAGAACTTGCTGACTTATGGACGTAGGAAGGTAAACCCAGATGGCTCCAAAATTGTAAGTCCAGAAGAAAGGTGGGAGGGTACAATTGCTGACTAGGTCATGGTTGCCCTGTCCCTTTGTTTCTGGCCATCGTTTCTCCTCCCTCCCCCTGCCTTTGTGGGCTGGAGGGCCTGAGCCTGCACAGCGGTCTATTTCATGATGACAATGGCCGATTATTACCCTGCAGTAAGAAGTCTCTCCATTTTATTTGGCAGCAGTAGTTAAATAAATTTAAGGAGTGATGGTGTAGTAGTATTTGTTTTGTTTGTGCTTTTTTTTTTTTTTTAAGTGTCATTTAACTGAATGTTATTTCCAATTTCACTGATCACTTTGAGAGGCCAAAACATGCTTTGATTTGTTATTTTGTGTTTGAGCTAGTTTATTGCCTCACAGGAATTCCAAGTATTCTGTTGTCACACATCATTAAGTATCTCAAATTGTGTTACTATAATACTTAGCTGAATTACCTCCCTTATTTTGGCTTTTAAAAATCTAAAATCTGTGTGAAACACAGGATGGTGCATCTCCATTGAGGGTTGTTGAGAAGTGTGACTTTTGCTGGCATGCTTGAGAATCAGTGACATTATTTTATAGAAACACTTTGTAACTGACAGCAAAGCTAGAAGCTCCTGTAAAGGGCAGAGTAGGCAACGTGTTATGCTTTGAGGGCCACAGAAGTCTCTGCATATATTTCTTTTGTGAAAACGTCAAAGTGTAAAAATCACTTCTGGTTCCCTGGCCAAGGCTCGGTCGGGGATCGTGGTTGGCAGACCCTTGACAGCAGCTTAGCTGCTGAAAGCTGGTCTCCCATGCGGTGAGCAGGAGCCTACCTCATTGCTTCAGCCAGAAAGATGTTGCCCTCATGCTGGAATTTACTTCAAACAAACTTGAAAGCTCTGGCACCGCTGCTCATTTCCATACTGTTGCAGGCTATATAAAATACGGAGGATGCCGTGGCGTTTTGATTTTGTTACTCCTCTTGAAGGGCTCTGAGATGGCTCATCGCGAGTTAGACATTTGCAGAAATGATCAAGCAGAGCTGCAGTCATCTTGCAGATCAAGTGAAGTTTTTTCTGAAAGCTTGTTACAGGCTTAAATTTCTGATCCCGTTCCATCCACTGATCTTGTATGATTGGTTTTGTTTTGCACCCATTTGGGTCTGTGAAGCGTCTCCCCACCGTGGTAGAACTTTAGCTCTGATTTCATGCATGATTCGATATCCTTACTCCTCTTCTGTGAGGAGAAAGCGCTGTAGCTCCTGCGTGGTTTCCGGCCCCTCCCTGCACGCGGATGGATTGGGAGGTATTTGTGGTGTGTGAACTTGCTACCCCCAAAGGCTCCTTGTTGACTCCCCTGGACCAGACTCTTCCCTACTCCCATGGACTGCACTCCTCCCTCCTGGTTCATTCCCCGGACCACATTCCTCCCTCCTCCTCCCTGGCTCACTCCCCTGGACCACACACGTCCCTCCTGGTTCACTCCTTGGACCACACTCCTTCCTCCTGGTTCACTCCCTGGATCACACTCCTCCCTCCTGGTTCACTCCCTGGGCCGAACTCCTGCCTCCTGTTTCACTTGCTGGGCCGAACTCCACCCTCCTCCCTCCTGGTTCACTCTCCTGTGTCCCCACGCCTCTCTCCTGGTTCACTGCCCTGGGCCCCCACGCCTCCCTGTTGGTTCACTGTCCTGGGCCCCCATGCCTCCCTCCTTCTTCACTCCCCTGAGCCCCCACTCCTCCCTCATAGTTCACTCCCCAGGGCCCCCACTCCTCCCTACTCCCCTGGGCCACTTTCCTCCCTCCTGGTTCACTCCCCTGGGTCCCCACTCCTCCCTCTTGGGGTCGTGTTAGTTTCTGCTGTGCTTGTGCCAGCACGATAAGGCTGAGTGGCAGCTCCAGGGCTATGGCTGCGCGCGCAGCTGTGGTGTTAGTGCAGAGAACTGTGGGGATGCAGCTGCCCTTGCTGTGATGCTTCGAGTGTCACAGTCGGTATGGGAAACTAGGTGGGATGTGGATGTCCCAGGAAGGGACAGGAGCCTCCCCTCAGCCTCTGTCAAACAGTTCTCAGCCAGGCATGGTGGCTCATGCCTGTAATCCCAGCCCTTTGGGAGGCCGGGGTGGGTGGATCACCTGAGGTCAGGAGTTGGAGACCAGCTTGACCAATGTGGTAGTTTTTGACACGTTAAGGATTAAGGAAAATGACTCTCACTCGTTTGCCTTGCTTTTTAATTGATGATTGGTGTAGCCCAGTAGTCTGAACTTGTGAAGCAACCATTCTTACTGAAAGACTAATGTTTAAAAGTCTCTTCCTCTGGACACGTCTTTGGCTGCTGTAATCAAATGCAATGTTCCTTGTTTGGCTAACAAATGCTCCTCAGAAACTTTGGTTTCTTGTTATTTTCATTTATAATTATGTTTTAAGCCTTCTAATTTTTCTAGCTTTCCTGCGAGTTGGGAATAACTGTGATGGGTGCTTAGTTTGGGATGTTGACGTATACTCTAGGCCCAGCTACTATGCCATTGTGTGAACACTGATTTCTCACTTTCTCATGAAGACTGATTTCACCTAGTTTGGTAAATTCTATTAATTTTAAGGAAGGGGGTGGAATGCATCTACTGTTAGGAGGCTTTTTTAAGGATCGGGGAAATGTTGCCATGATTATTACCGTTACAGAAGGAACATAAAAATACGTGCTGCCTTCAGTCATGATGAATATGTAAGTCCGCATCTGTGACTGCAGAAAACGGCAGCCCCAAATCTTAAAATCGTGTGGATGTACCAAGCCCATCTGCAGGACACTGTGGAGCAGCCTGCATTAGCCGAAGTTGGCCCACAAGCCCTGAGGGATGGTGTCTGAGTTATGATAAGGCTCTGACTTGGGATTTAACAGATCTCCTAATACTGTGATATTCTAAACAAAGACACGATACTGCCCAGGGAGCCCAGTGGGCACCTGTAGGCAGTGTAGGTGAGAAAAGGTTCCAAAGAAGATTCCTGCAGCTCAGCTAGGAGGATTCTGTAAGGCAGTAGACACATGAATGTTCACATGGGAGTGTTGAGCTATATTCATTCCTTTTAAGCAGCCAGGCTTGTGTGTGTTTTTAGGGGCACTCACATAGCGCCCCTTCCACCCTCACTGCCGGTTGTGCCTGTTTGATGTTGCGGATTTCTGTGTTAAGTGTGTCCACTCTCCAAATGTATCTCTGTCTCTAGAATATTTTAGAGTAGATCATTTATTGTTTAAACGCTTGCTTTTAGTGAGGAAGAAATCTTTAAAACGGGCCATACAGACCCTGCTATAAATGTTGAACAATGGAACGTGTAATGTTTAACACGTAGTGTTTAAAGTAGAAGACAGTTTAATTTAGAAATCCTGTTGGAATGCCAACTTAAATTACCACCATCCGTATGCATATGGAAAAGAATGAGAGAGAATGTACAGAATTGGAATTTTGTCTGTCTTGTCGAGATTCTGTAATGTATCAGGTACAAGCCTCACTTCATGATTTAAATGCATGAAGCTGAAATTACAAAACTTGACAAAAACATGCCTTTGAATAGTGAGCCTTTATCCTCCTTGAAATAGTGATTTATTCACTAAAATGTCCACCTGCAACTTTGTCAAACACATTTGTTGCATTAGTTCTCAAGTGAGCTCAGTTTTCCAGACAGGGAGATTATTATTGCTTAAAGTTTGTCCTGATGATGTTGGTGAACAGGGAAAATCCTATGATGTGGATCCTCTGTATGTGTTACACAGCAGACGCAGCCTGCCCAACCCTCTGCCTGTAACTGGGAACCTTGACTGTCAGGATCATTGTAGAGAACCTTGAGGAAAGCAAAACAAAAAGCCTCTGGAGTAGCAAAAGATGTAGCTGATTTCATGCAGTAAAACTTACACATTTTTCTTTAAAATGCATCCTTCGGAACCTCAGTTTGCTGATTATTTTAGAATCACTGTAGTCTGCTGACAGCAGTCGTGGGAACAGGTGCATGGCCCGGCTGGTGCAGGGGGTCTCAGAGCGGAGCCACACTGCTGACACCGAAGGAGGGGCTGGAGCCATCACGCTCGTGACTCGTGCAGATGGTGGCCTTGGCTGACCTCCAGAAGAGGAAACGTCAGTATCCAAGGAGGAAAAAGTCTATTAATTTCATGAGTGTTTGCCTTCGCAGTGGCTACAACCCTGAGTTTGTGGCACCTGCTGTCTCTGGAATGAGGAGTCTTCCCTTCCTGGCAGACAAGCTCTAGATGGGAACAGGAGCTGTGGTTGCTGGATTGAAGAGGTTTCCTTCTTGGGGAGGTGGCCTTCGAGCCTGACATGAAGGAAGCTGTGACTGGCGGGAAAGGGCCTTGGAGACAGTGTATTTACCAGGAGGGTCAGTGACTGAGAACCATCCTGTTCCGAGTGTTGCCATTCTGGTTCTAGAGTAAACTTGGAGAGAAACAACAGCCAAAAGCCTCGAGGAATATTCTGTGATGTTGATCACGTTTGGTAGATTTGTTGCTGAGACTCTGAAATGAGAAGCCCGGGAGGTGCAGGTCTATCAGGCCGTGGGACGTGGGAGAGCTGCTGCTTCAGGGGTTGGAGTCCCCGTGCCAGAGGCTCAGTCCTGCAGAGACTTTTGCACAGTGGGCAACTGATGCCTCCGGTTGATTGTGAGTCCCCCAGATGAATACCCATGAAAGGTACCATGTCAGTAAAGAGTCAAACTCTGTGAAGCATTTGGAGATTTATTCTGAGCCAAATGAGTTACCATGGCCCTTGATATTACCCTCAGGAGATCCTACGAACGTATTCCCGAGGTGGTCAGAGCCCAGCCTGGTTTTATAGCTTTTAGGGAGACATGAGACAATCGATCAAATAAATGTAAGATGTACATGGGTTTGGTCTGGAAAGGTGGGACAACTGGAAGCAGGGGTGTCCAGGTCATAGGTAGATTTGAAAATTTCCTGATTGACAGTTGGTTAAGAGAGTTGTCAGATAAGGGGTTGTGGAGACCAGGGCTTTGTCATGTGGAGGAAATCCTCCAGGTAGCTTTGGAGAGAATAGATTGTAAATGTTTCCCATCAGACTAAACGTCTAAGTTCTGTCTAATTCCAGAAGGGAGGTAGGGTGATGAGGCAAGTCCGACCCCCCAGCGATCATGGCCTGGACTAGTTTTTCAGATTAGCTTTGGAATGCCCTTGTCAAAAGCCGGGGCTGTTCAGATGGCCAAAGTGGCTTCGAATTCTAATGTTTTTACAACCAGAAGGTGATTGTGTTTTTTTCTGTGGATGACAGCCAGTGTGGTAATTAATATTTTGTTAGCAGATTAAGTTGGAAGTCAATGTGTTTTCATGTATGTTAATTATTAAATCATCAACAAACAGAGAAGGGCTTACTTTGAAACCAGCCTGAGACTCAAGAGGCTCATCAAAGAAAACGATGGACTTGGGAGAACTGATTCACGTGTTTACTGCGCCAAGTTTCAGGCATTATGAGAAGTCTGTGCTGATACATTGTGACTAGAGAACTTAAATCTTGATGGACTCTTGAGAGTGAGGCTTTTTTCTTTTTCTTTTTCTTTTAAACGGTCAGCGTTTCTGTCTCCTGTGTTTTGTCTTCCAGCTGTGGAGCACTTTAGGTTTGTGTTCACGTGGCGTTGTTCCCTGAACCACCAGGTTTGTGGCTCCGCGGTCCTGCCCGCCTTGATCGCGTCTTCCCCGCCCCGTGGGTTTTATCCTGAGGACGGTTCTCCGCTGTGTGGAGTGGAGGATCAGTGGACAATGGCTTTACCGACTCATTTTCTATGTAGCTCCCAGTTTCTCAAAATCATAATTGTCTTGGATTCCCTGTGAACTGGGAGTCAGGCCTTGGGCACAGTGCTGGGTGGCCTTGGGTGCAGTACTGTGGAAGGAGGGAGAGATGAGAATAGGAAGGATGGGTTTGTCAGGGGAAGGAACCCTTTGTCGCATTCCTGTGTCTGTTTTAGGTTAAAGATGAATGGCCGGGTGGTGGATGTCTCCCCTGCTGTGGCTGGACCTCGCTGTGCTGAACCCTGAGCAGGGGCCCCAGCAGCTGCCTCCTGCCAGGCCGGGGCCACAGGGCTGGGCTGCTGCCTCTAGGGTGGGTTGCGAGGGCTCGTGCCAAGTTGCAAGGGTCTGCACCACTCCTGTGTGACCTGAGGGGCATGGGGGAAGCTGGTCTGTGCTCCTCACCTGGGAGAAGTTGAGCTCACCTGGGCCAGAGCCTCTGGGGAGGTATTAAGGCAGAGGCCTGGAATTCCTGCTTTCCCCAGACAGCAAGAAAGCTCAGTGTTGCACCTGCTCTGAGATGCCCTCAGCAGCCATATATAGTTGATTTGAACATGAGGGAAGGTGCCAATTAACCCGGCTCTGTGGAGAGCTTTGTGGAGTCCAGGCCCTGGGCCCCGGGCTTTTTAATATGTTCCTTCCTGAACAAAAAAGAACAAAAGATCCCTGTGGCTGATGCCGACTGCATGGGGTAGGACATGCCGAGCTTGCGTGGGGCTTGCCCCTGAGTTTTCCTGGTGCTCCTCCCAGCCCCCACGGACACCAGGCTTTCCAGGCCGAGGCTTATCCTGTTTAGACCCTTGTTGGTGGGGTCTGTGGTCTGGATCGAGGGCCCAAGCACTTCTTTCATGATTATAAATGATTCACCAGAGACGCACGGCTGTGCCCAAACATCTCACGAGCATGAGATACAGCCAGTGTCGCCGCCGCAAGCTCATAATTCTAGTGGAAAGAGGAAATTTTACTTTTAATGTGCTCGTGTGACTCAGATGCAAATATTTAATTCCCGTTCAACTTTCAAGACCTTGAGAACCTCTGAGATTCCTTGAAAGCTGTTCCTTTGCCCCACGACTAACTCTCCTGTGGAAGGAGGCTGGGGTGGTCCGCGGCGTCTGGGGTCCTGCTGCGTTCTCCAGGATTCCTTAGGTTTCATCATTAGTCCCAGCTCTTCAGCAGGTGGAGCTGATTGACTCTGACATTTCCATTATATTGTTCTTGTGTTGCCTCAGTTAACTTAGAATAATCAGTATTTACCAGAAATAATTGATGGCGAGATGGGAATTATTGGTGATTCCCTGACATAGGCAGCCTGTATAGATAAGCGTGTTACACGGTGTCTGATTTCTGAGATGTTGGTCCAAACCTTCTCAGCAACACACTTTGAAGGGTAGATTCCTGTGCAGGAGAAGCTGCTTTTCCCCGAGACGCGGTGGCGGCCCCTGCACTGGCATGGCAGGGTGGGCGTGTGACTGGGCAGGGCTGGACCTGCTCCTGTCCGCCCCTGTGCTGGGCGCGTACCTCCGCACCACATGTGTGTCGAGGGTGCCTGCCTTTGTTCCCCCAGCTCGAACTCATAGAATTGTATACCTTCCTGACACATTCCTGCATAGAGATGATTAGATCTGGGGGCTGAATCTCAATCTGACATGCATGTAGGTAAATTATTCACGTAAATGACTTGGGTCCTCCACGTTCAGGGTCAGGAGGCGCAGGGTGGGTTTGGAGACAGCTGCCTGGCCTCAGGAAGTTTCTCTCAGAGCCTGTTTCTTTCTCTAGCAAAGTAAATGATGCCTTCCTCACGGGGCTTGACACACGCTCAGTACTCAGATGCTGTCTGGTCTTTATTATAGTTAGTATTTGGGGAACAGCATGGCTGGTAAGAAAATGCGTTATCTTTACAATTTATAGAATGTCACACAAGGCAAGCGTGAAACCGGGACTCTACCCTAATCTGAAGGTGCTGGTGCTTAGTCTTCTGAAGCATTTTGTTGTCATTCTGGCGTGTGTCAGCCAAGTCATATGATGGCACCGCATGCGTGATGCCAGCTCAGTTACCTTGGAACGGGGAGCCTGAGGCTGCCAGGGAGCAACCCTCCTACCTCCAGCCTTCGGCGGTTTCTCTCTCTCCTTCCCTCTGTCCCTCCCTATCCCCCACTCCTCCTTTCCACTCCTGCTCCCCTCCCTACCCCCCTCACTTACTCTACAACAGAGGTCCAGACTTTGACAAATCCCAGCTGGGCCTATTTATCACTGGGCTGGGAAAGCAGAGGGAAAGGGGCCCAGTTACTACAAAAATAGAGAATTGAAATAGAATGTGAACTACTTTTGCGTATTTTTTATTTTAATCTGAATATGAAAGGCAAGTATCAGCATAAAAAGGGTGCTAACTGCGCCACACAGCTCCAAGTCTGCCTTGTCGGGGCTCCGTGGGTTCCCACGCCCTGGCCTTCTCTATGAGTGTCTGGACACGCCGTGGCTGCGAAAGGAGCATTCAGTTATGGTCCTTTGAATGTTGCAGAGTCATGTTTAATAAAAATCTTCACGTTTACCCACAGCCAAGTCTTGATTTAATAACAGGTACTGCAGGTCTCTGGGTGGGCCTGAGCCTCTGTTTTAGAAGCAGCCGCACCATCCGAGGGGCAGGTCCGTGTGGGCTGGCAGGCGGCCTGGTCCTTGGAGCACAGGGTGGACCTGACCCAGTCCTGGCAGTGGGGGGCCTTGCAGTTCTAGAATGTAGTGATGCAACCTGTGGCATAAATAAAAAGCCTCATGTGCCCCCATGAGAAGCTGGGGCTTCCCCTCAGTAGTGTGGTGTGCTGTGTTTGTGATCGTGCAGATGTAAAAGGGTGAGGGAGATGTCTAAAAACTAGGCTCCCAAAGACAGCCCTTCATGTCGGGTGCTTTCATGTGTGTATGTACACCTGTTTGACGAGTGTACACCTTCACGCGTGCACCTGTTTCACGCATGTACACCTGTTTGTGCATGTGCCTGTTTCACACTTGTGCCTGTTTCGCGTGGGTGTGTGCCTGGGCATTCCCCTTGTATTGCGTCATACGTTGTATTTTACAGATTGTTTTCTTTCAGTTTGTATCGTGAGCTTGTAACGACGTCGTGAAGAAAAGAGGGGATCCTGGCAGCCTTTGGCTCTGAGAAACGTGATGTCACGGGAACAGATGAGACAGCCCGGGTGAGGCCGGCAGAGGCCATCGTGGCCTGGGAGTCCGTGCACATCCACTGTCTGTCGCTGTGTGACAAGTGACCACAAAACTAGGGGCTTAAGGCAAAGGACAGGTACGACTGTACAGCTTCTTCAGGTTGCAAATTCAGGGCAGCCTTGCTGAGCGGCTCTGGCCCAGTCCCCCGGGTCACCGTGAAGATGCTGTCCAGGGCTGCAGCCATCTGTAGGCTCAGCTGGGCTGGAGGTTCTGCTCCAGGATGCTGTGCTGACGTGTCTGCGGGCAGAGGCCTGGTCCTCCACACCTGGTCCCTCCCTGGGGCTGCCAAGTGCATTCCTGCCCAGGACCGCTCTTTTCCCCAGAGACGTAGCAGTGTTGGTCTTATGCCCAGCGTCAAGGTGGCCGGGTCAGGAGCAAAGACTTGTCTCCCCTACTCGGCGACTACTCCTGCAGGGCTGGACGACAGTGGAGGTCGCGCAGGAAGGTGTTCGCTGAAGACCGTGCTCTGTGACTTGACGGGTGTTCCTCCCAGGAGGGTGAAATGGAGACTGGACGCTGGGAACGGCATCCTGCGTGACCCCACGTGTAGTGGGCTCACAGCAGAGCTAAGTCCTTCCTTTACAGATACTTTTCAGAGTTTGCCCGTCTTTAGATTCTCTGATTAACATGTCTGAGGAGGGTCCCAGGAGTCTGCCACCTGCCAGGCCAAGGAGGTTCCCTACATGTAGCTGGTACCCTGACACCCTGAGAAACGTGACTCGAGAGGATCACCTGAGTTTCCTAAATGAGTCACCTGCCTTCTCTTCCCTTTGCTTTTATGCCTCCCCCAGGGTGGGTCAGTCCTGTCAGCCGCAGCGATACCTGCATGCTGGGGTTCCAAGGAGATTGGGGGTGTGTCGGGTCCCCCAGGGAGATTCGGTGACTGAGGATGCTGTCATAGCAGCCAACATGTCCCTATCGTTTTCACTTTTAATGAAGTTCAGTTACTAGGTTTTCTGAGGCACAATGATGTCCTTGTGAAAAATTGGTGATCAGGGAAGCAAGCAAGTGTGGGAAAATGATCCTGCCCTTAAATCTAAAAAATGATGAAACAGCAAAGAGCCCTGAAGAGCCCATGAACCTCCTCATGGGGCAGTGAGGAGACACCTCAGTAATGGCTTAAAAAAAAATGAGATCATACTGAAGAAAAAGTACACTAAATTTTGGGTCTCCTATGGGTAAAGAGATTGTGGTTTACATTTTGGAGGCATGCATTTATATACTTATTTTTCTTTGCTGGATTTAGAATTAGTTGAAATAATTGTGTTTTTTAAATTTAAAAAAATGGGGTATACGAAGTCTAATCTCTTTGTGATATTTCTGTACTGTGAGACTCCACATACAAAAGTGAAGCCCAGACTGTCTGTCTCTAATGAACCAGAGAGAGGTGGTCATCTCCTGCAGGCAGGTCTGGTCTCCAGGCATCTGGCCATCCTCCCAGTCTTGGGCACACCTGCATCACTGGTGCTTCCTGCCAGACTGTGACTCTGCCCAGGTTTCAGGAGCACCCGGAACAGTTTTCCTAGGGCCTCCTGCTTTGTCCTGGCTCCTGGAAGCACAGGCTTTTGAAGGACTCTCCCCACTGCTAGGTAAATTGGTGATTGCCCCATAGTCTGTATTTGTCACATGGGGCGCAGAGAGTCTGGGCGTGGTGTCGTGGCCCTGGAGCCAGCTCTAGGACTGCCCGGCGGCCTTGCCTCCGCCCCTCATCTGGGAACAGGGCGGTGGGGAGGAGAAGGGAAGCAGGGTCTTGCCCCTTCTGCGTCTCGAGAACACGGGAACACATCGTCCCATTGCCTCGCACCATTCACAGCCCAAGCTTGTGTGAAGTATTATTTTATAACCTCCCCTGACAATGATGTATTTTATATAAGCAGCACATAAAGTGGTAATTTAATACCCTATCGAGGAGGATTAAACAATAAGGAGCAGATATCACTGTAGAAAAGTTACTTTATCCGAGAAACATTTATCTACTGCAGGTGGATGTGAATCATGGCTTCCTCCTCGGTGGCTCCTGACGAGCCTATGAGATTCTGTCCTGTTCGCCACTGTTAGTTATAAGCTACACCTTTCCTTCTATGATGTTAGTTACAAGCTCTACCTTTCCTTCTATGATGTTAGTTATAAGCTCTACCTTTCCTTCTATGATGTTTATTGCTTGCCTGTTCACCACTGTTACAGTTATAAGCTATACTTTTCCTTCTGCGACGTGTGTTTCTTGCCTATTCACCACTGTTAGTCACAAGCTATACCTTTTCTTCTGTGCTGTATATTTCTTGAAGGCATGGACTAAATCCTAATTCCACAGTATTTGATGAACACGCTCAAGAGATACTTGTTTGAATGAATGGATTAATGGAAAATAGAAGTGGTGACTTCACTTTTAATTCATTATGTCAAACTTTGTTTACATGGAAAATTTTATGGTCCTTTGGATAAACAGGGCCTCTGTGCAGGGTTGTTAGAGATTGTGAGAGTGCCTCAAATGGCTCTGTGGCTCTAGGCTCACAAAGGTCTTCAGGGACTTGGTGGCGGCACCTGTGTTGAAAACTGAGTTCTGCAAATCCATTCGAGTGACCTGCCAGCACACACAATCCTACTTCCCAATTGATTTCTGCACAGAGGCTTCTCCTGAATGCCCCAGGTGAACGTGGGTTCAGCCAGCACTGCTGGACTTCCACAGCAAGCCAGGGTGCTGCAGGGATGAGAGAGAAGAGGGGTAGGACCAGGATCTTCCTGGGACCCAGTCCCCATGTGGGGACGCTGCCTGGCCTGGCTCTTCTGGGGGAGGTCAGGGAAATGATGGCATGGAGGGACTGTTGGCATGAGCTGCTTGCTCAAACATAGATCCCAGGTCTGTGTGGGAGGCAAAATAGAAATTTATGTGGATATCATCAGTAACATAGAAAATATGGGCTTCTTCCCTAGGGTGGCTGACCCTCTTGCTCATCTGCTGAGCAAAGGCCAGGCCCGACCTTCTGGGCCTCCACAGTGAGCTTTTCCCAAACTCTGTCCACTCCGTGGAGATGGCCGGAGCCAGGGCAGACATGGGGTGTTTGCCACTTTTTGTTTTCTTTTTCGAGACGGAGTCTTGCTCTGTTGCCCAGGCTGGAGTACAGTGGTGTGATCTCGACTCAGTGCAAGCTCCGCCTCCCAGGTCACGCCATTCTCCTGCCTCACCCTCTCGAGTAGCTGGGACCACAGGTGTCTGCCACCACACCAGGCTAGGTTTTTGCGTTTTTAGTAGAGACGAGGCTTCACCGTTTTAGCCAGGATGGTCTCAATCTCCTGACCTTGTGATCCACCCGCCTCGGCCTGCCAAAGTGCTGGGATTACAGGCATGAGCCACCACACCCGGCCAGCTATTTGTCGGTTTTTGAAAGCTACATTTAAAGAATGAAATAGACTGAACAGAATTACTTCCTTTTGAATGTTTAATACTTAATCTACCAGAACACTTAAATACAGTTAATGTATTCAAATAATAAGAAAGAACTTTCCCTCCGTTTCCAAAGCAAAAGTATAAACAATCTTTTACTTGGCAGGGATTTCACTATGTTTCCTAAAAGCCAGCAAGCACTTTTCCTGAAATAGACCCGTCTCTTCCTCTGCATAGATCCTATGAACATTTTAGCTACATTTCTGCTATATCTTGATGTGTGATAGATTATAGAAAATTCCTTGCTACTGGAACTTCACGATGCTTTCCTTTTAAACATCAAATAGAAAGTATGGATAGTAAATCTCAGATTAGTTGCCATTCTTGGTCTTGGTAGAGCTGCCACCAACAGCCTCTGTCAATTACAACAGAGTGTGTCTCCCTAGCAACTAGGTTTAGATTGCAGACCAAGCCACGATCACCCAGGATTCAGTGCAACGTCTTCCAAAGCTGTAGCCACTGCTCCTGGAAAAGATTTGAGAAGCCCTCCCTTTGATGCCTGTGCATGGCTGTTCTCAGATCACAGCAGCTGCAGCAGCATCTCGGAGGATGCCGGCAGGGGTGTCCTGCGTACTGACTCCACGGCAGGGGCCCGCAGTATCTGAATGAAATGGCCGTGACACTGTGCACCCTAGAGGAGTCCACAGCCACGTTTCAAAGGTGCAGTGGCCCGAGGTGAACCCCAGAGCACTGAGGAGCCTGGAGTTGACCTGTCACAACTCCATTGAGAGAACTGACTGAATTCCGTACCTGTGCGGGCAAAAGATGGCTATTTGCACTTGGCTCCTTCCCAGGACAGGGCAAGGGAGGTTGTCTGTACAGCTAGTGGGAGCTTGACTCTGTTCACACTCGGGGCTGAGTCACTCTCCTTTCTGTGAGCCCAGGGAAGATAGACATGCCTAGCTTTCATGGAAGAGAGCCCTGATGAGTCGAAGCTGAGCTTCAAGATGGTTGGTGTTGTAGTGTGCCTGGCGGGTTCCGAGTCGGTGTGTGCTGAGTGGGGACCCGGCTGCTGCTGTCGCTATTGGGCTCAGCAGACGCTGCGGGGGACGTGGCTCCTGTGGTACTTGGTTTTCTCCTCACAGAGGTGGGTTTCCCTGCGGTGAAGGTGTTGGTGCTGTGACAGGCAGCCTGGCAGGAGGAAAGGTGCTCGTGGGGTTGTGCCCCGAGGCCCCCTTCCTCTTGAGGAGCAGGAAGTGGGTTTGGGACCCAGCTTCCCGCTGCGCTCCCTTGCTAGGTTCTTGGCCTCGGGGGCCAGGAGAAGCTGAGTGCAGGGCTGAAACCTGGACCCCTTCCACAGCCTCCGCGGCACTTGTGGTGGTATGCGGGACATGGCCCTTGGAACTCCAAGCCCTACCCTGGCATGCCCGCCCGTTGGGGCGTCTCGGGCACCTGCTGTGTGCTAGGCTCCGTGGTGGGGTGGGCGGTAGCAAGGGCTGTGGGGTAGAGGGGACACGGTACGCAGATGATGATGAGAAGCATCAGGGAGGCAGTCAAAGCACAGCTGAGACTTGCAAGGAGGGGACTGGCTGTGGGTGTTGGGGCTCAGGGAGCTGCCTCTACCCAGAGCCACAGTGGCCAGTGAGGGCAGAGCAGGGGACCGAGGCCCAGGGAAGCCGTGTGTATGGTTCGCATCAGGTGTGCGGGTCTGCCGGGCTGTGCGGCCCTTCTCAGTCCTGGCTGGGCCTGGGGTCCCAGAGGGAACGGAGGGTCTTTGCATCTCCCTCCTCTTGCTTCCCTGCTGCTTCCTGGTCAAGGGATGCTTCTTTATTGCAACTCTGGCAGTTATTCTGCATATTAAGAGGAGTTTCACAAAATCATAGGGGGAGAGGTGGACTAGGGATTCATTTTTTTTTCTCCCCCTGATTTTATACGGAGGTTTCTACTATCCCTTAGTGTGGAGGCAGAGTGCAGATGCTCTACAGTTCTCTGTCCAGGAAGAGAAGAGCTGCTGGGAAGCCACAGAACTGATCATTGCAATAGCTCTGACATTTTAAAGTGGGAAAATGCTGATGTCTATAATAATCAGAGTAAAACTTCAGTAGCTTCAACATAAAGATGTCGAGATGACCTTAGAGCCATTTCGTCCCTAGATCCTTCTGCAGTGTGGAGTGTGACATCTCTACCAGCCTCTGGTCAGTGGCCGCCTGTGGGTAACTGAATGCTTGAAGTGTAAATGAGAACTTCTAATTTTATTTAATTTTAGTCAAATTTAAATAGCTATATGGCCCGGGCACCGTGGCTCATGTGTGTGTTCCCAGCAGTTTGGGAGGTCGAGGCGGGTGGATCATGTGAAGTCAGGTGTTCAAGACCAGCCTGACCAACAAGGTGAAATCCCATCTGTACTTAAATATATAAAAAATTAGTTGGGCGTGGTGACAGGCGCCTGTAATCCCAGCTACTCGGGAGGCCGAGGCAGAAGAATCACTTGAACTCGAGAGGCAGAAGTTACAGCAAGCCGAGATCGAGCCACTGCACTCCAGCCTGGGTGACAGAGGGAGACTCTGTCTTAAGAAAAAAAAAAAAGATTTTAAAAAACCCTACATGCCCCTAGTTGCTTCTGTAGGAGACGGCATGCTTCCAGAAGGTAGACTTTGTGTTGAGGACTCTGCAGCGTCAGGCTGGAGACAGTCTCCCTTCCTAGCAGCGTGGGCCGCTGGGCTGCTCTTCTACCAGAAGGGATGGTGGCGTCTCTGGGAGGTATTTGTGGACTCAGATCTGTGTGGATTAGTGACTTGTGTTACTCACAGATACTTAATTTTATGGGTAAATGAATACCTGGACTGGCTGCAACTTCAGGGCGAGATTCGGGAGTAGGGAGTGAAAAGTGACGACGGAACCCTGGGCTTGTCCTGCCATCCCCAGGAACCGGTCGGGGCGCCTTCTCGTCTGAAGTCCCAGCACGTGGTCAGGGTACCCCTCCCCTCTGAACCCCCCCGGGAAGTGATCGGGGCACCAATCCCCTCTGAAGCCCCAGTACCTGGTCGGGGCACCCCTCCCTTCTGAATCCCCCAGCACCTGGTCGGGGCGCCCCTCCCTTCTAAAGCCCCCAGACCTTCCTGGCCTGCGGTGCTGCTTCTCCAAATTCTGCCCTTGGCTGTTTTCTAGGAATCACCTGTACCCGAACAGGCTGCCTGTGTCACTTCTTGTCGGATCTGGGGTGTCCGTGAAGCTCATTTATCTTGTCTTCCTCCTCACGTGCCGTATCTCACCTGTTGACTGTCTGAGTTTGTGTGAGTGCGTGTTGTGCGTTCTCAGGCTGTGCTTGGTGCTTAGGTGACAAGAACGTCTTAGAGCAAGGGACTGCCTGCTCCAAAGGACGCTGTGAATGAATCGAGACACGGTTTACTTGTGGGGTTTAAATTTCCTGGGTGTTGGAGGCAATTAGGGGGAAACAAGGTCTAAAAAAGCCCCTGGGGATGAGGAAGGCAATAATGAAAGAAATTACTGTATACACACTTAGCAGTTGGTTTAATTTGTAGGTGAATTTTGCATTTTGGGAACTACTAAAGCTATTTTTTGTAGGGATTCCTTGATGAGCTTCTTGTTTTCTGTCAAGTAGAAAGTAAAGTGGATCGGTTTTGCCTTTAATTCTGACTGACTAGAATCTACTTCCTTTTTCCCCCCATTCACGTTAGGGTGGGGATTGGACTAGAAGAGCTGTAGGATCTCTTTATTTCTGATCTTAAATGAATTTTTTCTTTAATTAGTTTTTTTGTTTGTTTGTTTTGTTTTGTTTTCGGTGAGGTATTACTTTTTCCTTCAATGCACTGTTCTTTGGTTTGGAAAACGGGCTCTATTTGTACCGTGCTTTAAATGTACACAATGGTTCTAAATTGCTACTTTTCGTTAAAGTTAGATACAACATCTTAATTAAAATGTCATCCATAATCGAGGCACAGTCTGAGGCCTGGAGACCCCTCTTGTCACTTCCAGCCGTGTCTCCTTCCCTGGCCACGTTGCCCCTGGCCACATCTCCTCCCCCCACCACACCGTGTCATCTCCCCACCACCTCACCTCTGCTCACATCAACTCCCTCCCGGCCACATCACCTCTGGCCTCACTGCCTGCCTCCCTCTCTCCCTGGTAGCCTCTGTGACTCCTGCTGTCTACCCTCCCGTGGGTCTGTTCAAGGCTCCTTCCCCGTTTTCCACTCCTGAGTGGGTCTCAGGGCCTGGATGTTTCACAGGATGCAAGTTTCTTCCCTTCCAGCCGCGGGTCTCTGAGCGACAAGTCCAGAGAGGGCACTAAGCTCTCCTTACCCACCTCGGGGTCCCGAGCCCTGACCGCCGACCACCAGGGCTTTTCTGCAGGGTGTGGGGCAGACTCATGCGTGAATTGGACAAAAAAGGTGCTTCCAGGAATCCTTGTTTTAAGTGCACTGGAGCAGAGATGGGGAGAGGGGACCACCGGGTTTGCTCAGAATTGGGCCCTGCTCACAGCCAGTGAGGCAACATTAAGCACCTCCTAAATGAAGCTTTCCACACACTGATTTTACACATGACGGTTGTGATGGCTGGAAAAGGCTTCACACAACGAGTGAGTTTGAGCTGCATTTGAAGGAAGAACAGGTCCCTGTAGGTGGAGGTGAAAGATAAGGGTGACCCAAGCCATCAGCAGCAGCGGGGGTGGGGTGGTGCAGACTCCCCATGGATGGTGGGCATGGCTGAAATGCAGGAGAGGGCAGGGGTGCGAAGGAACAGCAGGGCGGCAGTAAAATTCCCCTGCAGAGAGGGGACGTGACTGAGATATTACCACATGTATACAACTGAGAGATGATCTGAGGATGATTTCTGGGAGCCTATGGGAAGATCACGTGGTCATCATCAGTTCTCGGGATCTCTTTTTATGAAGTGAAAACAGTCATGCCTCTGCCTATCTTGTGAGCTGTTAAGATCAAATCAGATAATCTTCAGCGAGCCTTGTAAATGCTAAAGGTTATGACAGACTGTTCCAGCCCGCTTGTCTCCACCCTCCTTTCCTATTCGGTAACGTGAACCCTGCTGGGTACCTCACTATCTGCCTGGCTTTCTCCTCCATAACGTGAGCCTTGAGTACTTGCTGGGTACCTCGCTGTCCACCTTCCTTCCTCAGTAACGTGAGCCCTGAGTATTTGCTGGATACTTCGCTGCCTGCCATACAGCTGGCTGTAGAATTGTCAAACGCACTTGACTGGCACATAAGCAGAAGTGCTTGCCAGGCCTTGGGAGGGCTTTCTGACATGTGGGTGCCTTCTGTTCCCTGTTAGGCTGGAGCTGCAGGAGCCCTCCTAGACCAGACAGAGGACCAAGGCTGGGGCCTCGGGGTGGGGGCTGGGGGAGCTCCCTGTGTTTATTGTGTGGGTGAGAGCAAACTTCAGTCCCGCTGTAGCATTGGGATTCAGGGTTCCTTCTGGAATGTTCTGAGTGAGAAACAGGAAGTGTGCACAGGTGCGTCTTCTGCGGATTTTATGGTTATCTTGGGAGAGCACTGGTGCCTCTGAACTATGAACCCGCAGAACCACTTCTTCCACTAACGGCCGCCTTTATATAAAGAATGACTTACAAAAGATGCCACTTCAGATGGAGGTATTTGCAGGTGTGGCCTGAAAAATGAACAGAATGACTTTCATCTCAAGGAAAGTACCTTACATTATTCCCAATGATAGACATTTGAGCTTTCCAGCGAATATTAAAATATAAAAATCTTGTGTCTACCACTTTCTCATGTGATTAATGATATTGATGTGGTTTTGTTTTGTTTTGTTTTTTACATATAACGAAATGTGGAAGCTGCTCATAACTCTGAATCAGTGTTATCTAACCAATGTGTGATTACAAAATCGTGTGCTGGTAAAAGCCATTCAAGTGCAAGACGGACCAGTCGACTTAGAAGGAATTGGGGCAGAAAGGTCCAACGACCAGAGCACAGACTGTGTTGCAGACAGCCTGTACGGAAGTGCCACTTGTTACATTTGGCAGCAGAGAATAACTAAAGTGATCTGAAAACACAGTGAAAATACCGCTTCCTAATTGTATATCAGTATGGGGTTGGACTTTCTTCATAAACTTCAGTCACGGTTCTGCAGCCCACTGAACGCAGATGCAGGCATGAGAATCCTGCTGTCTGAGGTACAGAGATGTTAGGTGTTTTCACAGCAGCACAAACTGTTGCCACGCTGCTGCTTATTTTGGAAAATGGTTTCTTCTTTAAGACTGTGTTAAGATGTAATGACTTTATCCTTGTAAAATAAACTAAATTGTTCCTTTTTTTTTTTTTTTTTTTTTTGAGACGGAGTCTTGCTCTGCCACGCAGGCCGGAGTGCGGTGGTGTGACCTCAGCTCACTTCAACCTCTGCCTCCTGAGTTCAAGCGATTCTCCTGCCTCAGCCTCCCTAGTAGCTGGTACTACAGGTGTTCGGCACCATGCCAGGCTAATTTTTGTATTTTAGTAGAGACGGGGTTTCACCATGTTGGCCAGGCCGGTCTCGAACTCCTGACCTCAAGTGATCCACCTGTCTCTGTCTCCCAAAGTGCTGGGATTACAGGCATGAGCAGCCACCACTCCCGGCCTGATGAGAAAGCTTTTTTGTGCTCTTTAATAAAGTGCAAAGGGTTCCTGAGACCCAAAAGTTTGAAAACCACTGGCTTAAACTGACAAAATTGTCCACGATTCTTCAGTGTATCTTCTAATCTGTTGATGGAGAAAGGACGGTAAGGGTTGCTTTACTTTTTGCCTTTCACAACTCAGTGGTGCCGGGACAACTTGGGTATCCACATGGAAAAGGATGGACTGGACCCTTCCTCACCGTACAAGCAAAGCTCAACATGAATCCAACGTAAGGAGCTGACTGAGACCCATTCTGTCAGTCTGCTGGGTACTATAACGGACACCACAGACCGTTCGACTTAGACAATAGCATCTTGTTTCCTTTTTCCTGGAGACTGGAAGCCTGGGATCAAGGTGCGGGCAGGGTTGGATTCTCTGGGGCCTCACCCCATGCTGTGTAGATGGCGTCTTCTCTGTGTCTTCACAGGTTTCTCTTATGTGCATGGACCACTAAGGACTGTGTCTAAATTATCTTAAAAGAACACCAGTCATTCTGGATCAGGGCCTACTCTTAAGATCTTATGGGACCTAAATTACCACGCTAAGGCCCTGTATCTAAATACAGTGACATTTTAAGTTTCTGGGGTTGTGACTTTAACATGGGAATCTTGGGGGTGGGGGGGAATGGGACAGTTCAGCCCATAACACCTTCAGGGGAGAATCCTCGAGAAACTGTTAGGTTGGATTAGGCAATGTTTCCTTGGCTGAGACGTCTAAAGCTATAACAAGCAACTGAAGGGAAAAAGACGGTATCAAAATTAAAAATGTTCATTTCAGAGGATACTATTAAAGTAAAAAGACAACCCACAGAACAGGATACATTATCACGATAAGGACCTGATATCAAGAATATATTTTAAAGCTCTTAATAAAAATCCAATTTAAAAATGGAAAACGGATTTGAATAGACATTCTCCAGAGAAAGACATATAAATGCCTTAAAAAGCACATGAGGGCCGGGCGCGGTGGCTCAAGCCTGTAATCCCAGCACTTTGGGAGGCCGAGACGGGCGGATCACGAGGTCAGGAGATCGAGACCATCCTGGCTAACCCGGTGAAACCCCGTCTCTAGTAAAAAAATACAAAAAAATAGCCGGGCGAGGTGGCGAGCGTCTGTAGTCCCAGCTACTCGGGAGGCTGAGGCAGGAGAATGGCGTAAACCCGGGAGGCGGAGCTTGCAGTGAGCCGAGATCCGGCCACTGCACTCCAGGCTGTGTGACAGCGCGAGACTCCGTCTCAAAAAAAAAAAAAAAAAACAACATGAGATGTTTAGCAGAATTCGTCATCTTAGAAATGGAAATCAAAACCACTGAGATACCACTTCACAACCACTGGATGGGTAAAATCCCAGTATTGGACAGTGACTTGGTAGTGAATTTGGGAAAACTGAAATCTTGATATATTGCTAGTGGGAAGGGAAGTAAAATGGTACAGTTGATTTGGAAAAGTCTGGCAGTTCCTCAGAAAAGTTATGCATGAAATCACCATACGACCCAGGAATTTCACTCCTAGGCATATGCCCAAGAAAATTGAAAACATTTTTACAAACAAAAAAAAAATCTTATGCAAGAATCTTCATAGCAGCATTATTTGTAGTAGTAGAAACAGTCCAGGTGTCTGTCAACAGGTCACTCACTGTGAGATTCCACTCACCTTGGACGTGAAAGATGTCAGCACCGAAGGTCACGCCAAAGGTCATGCACCGTACGATTCTTCTCACAACAGATGTCCAGAATGGGCAAATCCAGAGAAACGGAAGTCGGCTGGCGATTGCCAGGTGCTGGCAGAAGGAAGGAGCAGGTGCTGACTCTTAATGGGTTCAAGGTTTCTTTGGCCCATGGTGAAAAAGTCCCAGAATTACATACTAGTGGTTGATGTGCAGCTTTGAGAATGTGCTAAAAAGACTGAATTGTATCCTTTAATATTGGGGCTTTTATGGTTTGTAAATTCCTTTCAATTTAAAAAGGAACTCAAGAACTTCTTTGGTGTTGATATTTAGATGGTGAAAGAGACAGTATCCAAAACAAGTTACTATGTAACTCACGTCGACAGAGTTAAACTTCATATTCTGAGGATCTTAAAGGAAGTGTGTGAGCCTAGGAGACACAACGATCCTACACTAGATGTTACACCCCATCTTACTGATTTCTATCTCACATAACCATATTCAGGGAAAACCGACATGTAAACGTGAGCTGAATGCTATGCAGAGGCACACTCCTCTTACCCGGATGATCTTTAGTGGCACAGTAAGAGATGAGGTCATAGCAACGTTAGTTTAGTTAAATTTCTATGGCAACAGAAATTTGGCACATCTGATGAGTTAGATCTCTCTGCACAGCTCCTAATGGGGTTGCCCATTTCTGTATGGTGTCTGTGTATATTCTAGCTGTGGAAATAAGTGATAGCACCTGCACAAACACTTGCCGGGAAACGTGCACGAAGCTGGTGAAGGCAGAGGACAGGCAACAGGGAAGCATGGCTCAGCCCTGGCAAAGAAGACCGTTATTCCGAACGCAGAAGATTCAGGAACACAGTCGTTGGGAAGACTGCTGATGTCCGTGGATCTCACTGCTGTTGTGTTGTATCTGTGCAGCGAGTTACCGGAGCTGTCAGAACCGCACGTGTTGGTATTGGTATCATCACTCAATGCTTCTGACTTTTCCTGGTGCTGAGGATGACTGCATGTGGCGGAAGCAAAGTACTGACCTAGCACAGATCATCAGATCCCAGTTCTTTTTTATGAAGGGGGGCAGGATTAGAACCACCCCCCCACACTCCCCAATCCTATAAGAACTGGGATCTGATGATCTGTGCTGTTGAGAGAGGCAGGGTTAGAACGCCCCACTCCCCAATCCCATTGTTGAAAATAATAGTTGGCTTGGGAGGGTTTTTTCTCCTAAGGTTGAAGCTGTGCATTTCTGGAGCCTGGGCTGTCAGCCATGGTGGCTGGGGAATGCTGGGGCTGCGGTCGTCTGGCCGCTGGTGGGTCCTGCCTCTTTGACACCGTTCATTTCTGAAGCTTGCTTTCCCCGGTGTTGGAAGTAGCAGCACTGGAAGAATGGCCGCCTTCCTACAGTGAAGCTCTGGCAGAAGAGGAGAAGACACGGAGCGTCTGTTCAAGGACGTGACGTTCTGGGCACCGCACCATGCGTTCTGCTTCTCAGCGGTGCCTCTTGGTTGATGTTACCATCACCTGGCATTTCCCAGGAGGTAACTCGCAGATGTCACACTGATGGAAAGCCGCAGCAGCGCGGTTCACGTCCAGGGCCAGCTGGAGCACATCAGCAAGGTCAGGCTGGACACATGTGCTTGCTGACAGGAAAATGACAGGAAATGTGCTTGCTGACAGGAAAATGACAGGAAGACGACAGGAAAGAGGCCCATGAGAGGAACCAGTGGATTCAAGGCGGGGAACTGAAGGAGCGAGTCATCACAGGGTGGGAGGCTCAGGAGCCAGCAGGCAAGTGGGATGTGGCCTCAGGGTGCTGCTGGGTTGGTGAGGGGCCTTCTGTGACTTTTCTAAGAGTGCAGTCAATTGTAGGGGTGGGTGCCGGCTCCCGGCTCCCGCACATAAGAGCCAAGCGTCTTGCAGGAGACCAACGTGTGCACTGGGAGTTCCTAGTTGCGTGTCCCAGCATGCGGCCCAGAGGCCCCTGACAAAGCTCAGTGCACCAGGGACACAGTGGACTTTTGGTTCCTGACCCAACGAGGACGTGAGGGAGTGAGTGAGGGCCGAGACACAGATGCAAGGATGCACAGGATGGGGTGCAGTCAGGTGGAGAGTCATGCTGTGGGGTCCGGGAGAGATGGGGTCAAGAATAAATGGGACCGGGTTGCAGTCAAGTGGAGAGTCATGCTGCTGGGGTCTGGGAAATGTGTTGTGTTTGCTTCTATGTGAACAGCGGGACCTGAGCATGTCTGTGCTTTGACGTTTAATCTGTACACTATCCTTGGCAGGGTGTGTATCTCTGTGGCAGAGGACACCCCGGCCACAGTGGATGTCAGTGGCGGTGGCTGGACTCACGGTCCGTGAATGTTGCATGATCGAACGCGTTTGGTACATTCTCAGCTCCTGCCCAGGTGCCTCCCGAGTATCCGGTGCTGTGGCTCCCCACACCCTTCCCATCTGTGAGTAGCATGACCACCATCTTCCTACCATGTGTTTGTGCTACCACGGCTGCCATGTCTAACGGGCGCTTTGCTTTCCAGCTACTTTCCTATAACCAAACCCTTGAACGACTTTGCCTGCGTTTCAGAGATGATTAGGGCATTAGTCTTTCAAGATTGCTCTGAGGATTTCCAAAAGCAAATGCAACTTACAGGGTGCAAGATATTGGAAATGACAGTAATTAGAGATGAGTTTTCTCAGTGTGTTGATTGCGGTAAAATTACATAGCACTCTATTTTTAAGTGTATGGTTTGGAGGCATTAAGTGTGTTCACACTGTCGTGCCGCGATCACCGCCATCCATCTCCAGAACTTCCTGGTCTCCCCACGCTTGAAACTCGGTCTACCCAACACCAGCTCTCCTTCCTACCCAACACCAGTGCTCCCCAGCTCTGGGAAGCACTACAGGTTGCTTACAAAATAGGCTTTTTCAGTAAGAGAAGGGGCAAGGAAAAGAGCTCTAAAGACTGTCTTGAGATTTGAGGAAGTGTTTTGGGTTTTGCTGTCTGGTTCCCGGTGTAAAGGAACTATTGAAGACGTGGGAAGGTGAAGGTCTGTGATCTCAGGAAGTGCTGGGCTGGGCAGCTTTCCCACTGTGACGGGGGCACTTGCCCTCAAACCCGCCTGAGATAATCGCGTGAGGATGGTGCTGCATTGTGACAGCTCTGAACTTGATCTCCTTGAACGTTGCCAAGTACATAAGCTTTGGGCGGTTACCGTCTAGTGTCTGCGGGAGACCTAGAATTTGAACATTGTTGACTTTAGAACACTCTCATTTTGATAACACTCTACCTGTTCTCAACAATAGGAAATATGCTGTGTCCTTTTTTTTAATGCCTTAATATTCTGTGTTGTGGTGGCAGTAGTTGCAGCGGATGTTACTTCTGGTTCATGGTCATCGCCAAACACAAGCTTCTGGAAACCGTGTGAAAAATGAAGGGGAAAGTGCTTTTCTGCAAAGGGCTTTTTTGAACATCCTGTTTTTTTCTGGAATATCTGTTGTGGTGTAAAACGTTTTCATATTTAGGGGTTTGTAACGTGTTTTATATGGTTAGCTTTGAAACCCCATGTTTTTGCATGTCATGGGGCTGCTTTATCCTATTCTATGATATAGCTGGTTTGCAAAACTATTGGTTATTTCACTTTAAAAACCAAAGCAGCTTGCAGATTGAGTGTGATTCCTGTAAGAATTTAATTGTAAAATTGATTTGTGTTCAATAAGCTTACTGGAATGTCTAGATCCGTGGACAAAAAGATAAGAACATGTCAAGTCTCTGGGCCAGGAAGGACTTCCAAATAATACAAGTGATACACGGTAATTTCTTAACAAACAATTAGATTTAGTATATAACTGGTTAAAACCTCTATATTTTCTATTATAGCCATTCCACAGTGCCCATGGGGGTGGGCTGCAGGACTGCCTATGGAATCCAAGGTCTGTGGGCACTCAGGTCCCTGCAATAAAATGGCATCGTGTTTGCATATGACATATGCACATCCTCCTGCAGACAGTCATGTCAGGGTTGCTCGTAACAGCTATACCATGCACATGCCATGCGAGTAGTTGTTTAATGAATAATAAAGTCTGAATGCTTAGTACAAACACATTAAAAAAAAGTCTTGATCTGTGGTTGGTTGAATCCACAGGCCTGGAACCCCGGGAGAGAGTACAAACTCTAGAAGCAAAACGAACAAAGCACTTGAGGTCAGCAGTGACGGGTGTGGGATCACACTGAATCTCATGTGTTTTGCTGTCTGTGTCACTGTGTCCCGTGTAAACGGGAATCATTTGTAGCTTAAGGTAAAATAGGTAACAGGAAACACTACAGAATGGGCACGAAGGCGCGCCCCTCATTACCCCGTGTTACAGCCAAGCATCTGCCTCCTGGGGAAGGATCTGTTCTGTGGGGAGACTAGATGTTGATGATTTCCGGATGTGTGAAGGGAAACTCCCTCCGAGAAGCGTGGCTTTGGCCGGAGCACATCAGATGAGAGTTAGCGCGGCATGGAGTTTCCACAGTGCCTCTCAGGCCTGCTGCTTCTCTCCTCTCTCCATCCCTGGCCCTGACTCTTACCAAGGGAGGAAAGTTCAGCTCCAGCTGAGCCCCGCACAGGGCTGTGGGTCTCTAGGGCAGGTGCCACCTTCGTCTGAGCAGGCTGTGTCAGAGGAGGATCTGGCTGTACTTGAGCTGTGAGAGATGCTCTCAGAGATCCAGCATCCTGAAAACCCAGGTGCTGAAGGTTCCTCCTCTTCCACCATCCTGCGGGGAAGGGGGTCTTATCCTGCTTCCCCTCAACCCAAGCTGACTTCTTGTCTGTTCTGTACACCTAGGTTTTCAGAGCAGTTATTGTTAATCATCTAGCAGACAAACAACCAGAAGGTGACAGCCTGGGAGGGTAGACGGCGCTGGAAGGTAGTTTTCTGAATAACAGCGTTCAGTTTCCTGTTTTGCCGTCATTTGACCCAAGGCCCCAAGATAATTGAAATACCGTCAGCCAAACACCGATTTTTTACCTGAGGTTTTTTTTTTTTTTCTTTTTAAGTTATGGGTGCAAACTTATAACCAGGGACCTGACAAAAGAGAAGGATTTATTTGCAAAGTGAATGTCGGGGATGGTTGGCATTTGCCAACTCTGACTAGCAGGGACCCAGGCTGCTTCCGTTCTGCCGCCCAACTCCTGACCCTCCAGCTCCTGCCCCTGTTCCCACCAGCAGGAAGAGGAGCGGGAAGGTGCCTTTTCCCCTTTAAGGGGATGAGGTGAGAGTTGCACCTGCCAGTTTGCTAGTCCCTGGGGTGATTCTCCAGCATGGGTGGGAGTTGGGTTTGGAGGCCTGAGCCCCGTGAAGCTGGGGTTGCTGTTCCCTGAGCAGCAGGAAACTGGACTCTGGGAAGTGGGGTCAGAGGGTAGCATCCTCAGGAGGGGCCTCTCGTCCCGTTTGACATCTTCACTGCAAAAGGGGGTGTGGGCTTCATGGTCCATTGACAAATAGAACGTTATTTTTGTGTTGTTTTTTAAGCACATCGAATCCTAATTCCTTTGGCCTTTACTAAAGTGGCATTTTGTAATTCCACATGATTTCATTGATATACTCGCAGGAGAGAATGCTTCCTGTAAACCAGAAGGATCTCTGAGACGGTTCTCGGCCCATAGAGAGTTCATTTTCCCAAGGTTAAAGATACAGCCTCAGGCGGGGTTGAGGACACACTGCAACAGCCTCAGGACGTCCTGGACATGTGTCCAAGGTGTTTGGGACACAACTCGGTCTTACACATTTTAGGGAGACGTGAGACATCAATATATATGAGATGTACGTTGGTTCGGTCCAGGAAGGGAGGCTCGGCTCCAAGCGGGGAGGGGTTTCCAGGTCACAGGTAGATCAGACAAATGCGTTTCTGGTGTACCTTTCCAGAGGAAGCAGCCAGATCCGCATTTATCTCCGTGTGCAGATGGGGACTTTGAATTCTCTCCTCTGTCCATGAGGAATTTCCTTGTGCATCCGTTGTGAGGGAGGTACGTGGCTTTTTTTTCCCCTCTCCCCAGTAGCTGTCTCTGTTCGGAAGAGCATGGGAGGCAGGTTTGCTCTAAGCTCTTCCTCACCTTGACGTCGCTTTAGCGTAGTGATTTTGGGGTCCTGAGATGTAGTTTCAACTTCATGTTTCTGAACACACTGGCACTCGAAACAGTATTGTAGTACTTAGAAGTAGTACTTGAAGTATTGTAGTACTTAGAAGAAGAATCTATTTGGAAGGACTTGAGCACATTCCTCCTTGAGAGAACCAAGCCTTTGTTTAGTTTGCTTTGCCCCGAGGCTGTTACGCTGCCCCGGGCTGTGCGGCCTTAGAAAGCTGTGCCCCTGTGAGCTACTGCCTGTGGAATCTGGTGACTTTGAAGTTAATCCAGCAGCTACATGTTTTGGAAAGCAGATTCCCTTTTAAAGTGTTGGTGATTATGATTCTAGCACTAGAATTTCAGTGCGTATTTTCCACCTTCTTACTTTGTCTCCTCATACACTGAGGTCCTGCTGCATTTGCCCTTAGGCTTCACGGAGGGAGGGTCAGTTCTGACCCTTTCTTAGATATTGACCTTGAACAGACAGAATCGAGATTCAGGAAAACTCTCGAGCTATGAGTGTGCGCTGATATCTATGTAAGTGGGGTTCATGTGTCAAACTCAGGTTTAAGAAAAACCAATTCTAGGCTGGGCATAGTGACTCACACCTGTCATCCCAGCACCTTGGGAGGCTGAGGTGGGCAGTTCACTTTTGAGCCCAGGAATTCGAGACCAGCCTGGGCAACATAGCAAGACCCTGACTCTACAAAAAATTAAATAGGAGTGGTGATGTATACCTGTGGGCCCAGCTACTCGGAAGCTGAGGCTGGAGGTTCACCCAAGCCTGGCAGGTTGAGGCTGCAGTGAACCATGATAGCACCACTGTACTTATGGTGCACTGTGCCTGAGTGACAGAAGAACAACCACCCCCCCACACACACAAAGTATCAATTCATGCAGTGGCCAGTTCTGCTGGGACCACCTGTTAAGGCTACTCTGGGCCTCACGGTGTGAGAAGGGTCTGTCCAGCGGTGAGAAGGAGTGGCTTGAAGGCCTAAAAGCCAGTTGCTGTGGTTCAGCATGACTGCGGGTGTGGAGTTGGGGGAACGGCTCTCCATGGCATGAGTGGGTAAACGCATGGGCTTCCAGAACGTGCCCCTGTGACTTTGCCTGGTTTGCATCCGTCCAATACAAATCCACAGGCTCTTACTCTAGAAGCTTCTGCCGGGGCTGATGGACTGGCCTGGGGACAGAGGGTGCCCTCAGAGCCTCAGGGTGCTGTCTGGTTTAGGACGAGCACTTAGTCACCTAGATCTAGGATTTATGACACGACAAGGGGACTCGTCACACTCGGAGCAGCATCCATCTGCATTCTAGACTTGGTTCTAGGTGAAGTATTTTGGAGCCTGTTGGTACCCTGTGTTCTGTTTATGTGTAAAACAAGTTAGAGTTATAACTAGTTAAAACCTATTTTTAAAGTTTTGCCACAGAATATGGCAATTGTGGTGGAGCCTGGCCAGAGACCCCCACACTTAGACGCTGCCGTGTGCTGGGGCTGCAGGCGTTGACTGCATCGGCTGTCCCTCCCAGCGTGTCTGTGTTCTTGACACGGGCGCCCATCGAGGCTCGGCCTGTGAGAATCGTGCCACCGTTTGTCTCCGTGTTCCTCTGAGGTTCCGCAGACTTCACGGTCCCATGGCAGAGCGTACGGTATCTGCTTGCATCCTGATTTCCCCAAACCCCAGGACAGGCCAAGAGTTCGTTACACACAACTGCAGAGGGCCCCGTGGTGTGGATTCGCGGTGACACAGCCTTTCCCCAGATTGGCCTTCGTCTCCAGAGTTGGCTTTAGGGCGATAGAAGCTTCCTTCAGACTGGGGGGCCCTGAAGCTTTGGTGCTAGGAATTCGGTGACCAGCACGGATGATACCCCATTTCTCTGCATTTGTAGCAATAGTTGTTAACACGACCACGAGATGTACAGAGGAAGGAAAAAGGAGGTTTTATTTTCAGAGTAACACTCTGTGCTTTGGGAAATGTGGTCTTGGGGGAGCTGTAAGCACACGCCCCTCAGGAGGAGAGGAGGCCGCGGCGTTACACGTTCCGGGGTTTGTTGGCTGTGTGTGTTCATCGGGCTCAAGGAATGTCTGAACGTTTACAGGGAAAGTGGGGTTTGTTCATCCGGTTCGTGCAATGTCTGAACACTTACAGGGAAAGTCTAGCACACATGCAGTGAGTTAACCTGTAACATCCATGTTCGCCTTGGGGCGAGCGTAACATTTGAAATGAGGTGGACTGGGCGTGTCATGTACAAAGGTGAGCTGTTGAGCGCAGACGTTTATGCGCAGCCTCAGTCACAGCCAGGACTGGCTCAGGGTCTGCAGCTTGTGGCGGGAAAGGACATTCACGAGGTCATTCTGTCCAGTTGGGGCTGCCGGCAGGGTCCCGGGGGGGGTGTTGTCTGGTCAGCCAGCCTCTGGAGTCCACCCAGGTCCCGTGGACAGCGTTCCTCTAAACCAGGCTTCTGATTGTGGAGGAGACTTCATGCTGGTTAACACACTGTACAGGAGTAGTGCCGTGGGGCTTTGGGGTTGACCTTCCCTATGATGCCAGTTACATTTCTCTCCAGATCTCATCATAGCCACAGAGATTGTACCTCCTCTGACAGCTGGGGGTGCCATGTTGATATAGTAATTTATTGCATTAAACTTTTTATTACTATTTTAATACCTTTTTTTTTCTTTTTCAAGAGATATAGGGTATTGCTGTGTTACTCAAGCCAGTCTTGAACTCCTGGCCTCAAGCAATCCTCCCACCTCGGCCTCCCAAAGTGCTGGGCTTATAGACGTGAGCCAGTGCGCCCAGCCTACAGCCATGTTTTTAAAACTCAGCAGTTCAAAAATCCTATTCCTTTCACCCCCTCAAGCAGGCTGGTTGGCCTTGTGCAAACTGGGGTGTCACGATCTTAGCCTCCCCCTTTTATTTTTCGCTTTGGCCTCAAGTTCTGATGAGAACAGCAGTTACAAAATGGGCATTAGGTGATTCTTCTGTTACTAAAGCCAGAATTCTCACCAGTTGGAGATGTTTGTCCCCAGGATCCCAGAAAGCTGCTTTGAATCAAGCCCGTAGTAAATAAGTAAGGAACTAAACTCTTGGTCCTCTGCTTAGTACCAGGGGAATGGGTTAGTTGCTGATACCCTTTGATATGTGCTCACGTGCTGCATCTCATCACGGGAAGCAGAGTCGCCCTGTGGAATAAAGCCCGGCTCAAGGTGGCGCGTCGAGACGCTTAGGGCTGTCAGTCCCTTATACAGCGGCAGACTTGGAGACTCAGTATTGCGTGCAGAGCCCAGGCAACCGGAGTGCATCCACCTTAGAGACCACATGGACGGTCGGCAAGGTGGATGTCCGGGCATATGGCCTTGACAGGCCCACTGCGAGGTGAATTAGGAATTCGTTAGCAAAGAAATCAAACTCGCCTTTGGGTCCCAGCTGCTTGGAAGGCTGAGGCGGGAGGATTGCTTGAGGCAGAAGGTCAAGGCCGCGATGAGCCATGATTGTAATACTGCACTCCGGCCTGGGTGACATAGCGAGACTCCAAGTCAAAAAAAAAAAAAAACACAAAAAAACCCCTCAAACCTTACTCTTCATAGCAGGAGGGAGAATTTGTCAAAGTAACTGCAACAAAATCTTAGATGATATAATTTCAGTGGCTAAGTGAGCTGTCCATCCCACGTGGCTGGCTCACAACGCAACAGAGCCAGGTGCTGCTGAAACTGCGCCCCTCCCCACCCGATCGCTTGTGGACATTTTCTGTTTTCCCATATCTCCCTTTTGGATACGTAGCTCGCTACTTTATAGCTAAGCATCAGTAAAACAGGTTGTCTATTTTGAAAAGTAACTATTATGTCTTTTAAGGACAGAAAATGAAGCAGGTGACAATAGCATGGCAACCTGGTGAATAGATTTAGAGGAATATTTAATACCTGGCACCACTCTGAACCCTTCTTCTCTCATGCTTAGTTACAGCTACCGCCTTCTATGACAAAACACTTTCAGCTCTGTGAGTAGGAATTAAGCATATTCTAAATCAGGAGTTTTAGTTAAGCAGTATTTTACGTGAATGCCCAGATCCTAAGTGTTCACTGTACTGGTGTGTGGTGTTGAAGAAGGAACGAGGGCTTGGGGCTGCGTTTATGGTGCAGCGTCCGCGTTCCCATATGTGAGATGAGGGCCATGAGACACGGCCTGGAAGGTTCAGACTGTGGGATTGAAGGGATCTACCCACTCCTGGAAAGCCTCAAGTCTAACTTGACTTGGGCTGGTTTTAGGGAGATGCTGGCAGCGCTGTCCTCACAGGTTACCGGGAGGGGCTCTGGCACCGTCCCCGTCAGGTGTCTCATGATCAGCCCAGCTTGCTCATCTCAGAAGCTGCTGGTCGTGTTCTCGTTCCTGTTGTTTGTTGCGTGTTATTTAGGGTTCTGTTCATCTGGGGACCTAGGAAGTTTCACAGTGAGAGGAGAGCCGCTGAGCCGACTTCCTGCCTGGACGCCAGCCCCATGGAGGACCGTAACTGCTTGAGGTTGGCTTCTGCCCCCGGCCTCACCTGTGGAGGCATTGATGCAGTGGTACTTTCTAAGCTCCTGGGGCACACAGTGCTGTTGTGTGGATCCACAGGCCACTGTGGCGTCCAAGCACGTGCTCCCGGAGGAGAGGACTCTGCGGGCACTGATAGTGGGAGCTGGCTGAGAGTCCAGCAAGTGAGACTCCCTGTGACGTGCACAGCTGCCATCTGCACAGCCCCTCCTGAGGCCAAGATGGTCGTGCGATAAATGCACAAAGCGCGTCTCCAGCAAAAAGCCGCCAAGTGTCCACATCCAGGATATCCACCAAGGTGGCCTTTTGGTGTTAATACGATGAATGTGAGCAGCAGGTGGTCTGTGTCGAGTGTGACTGTGCCACTGCAGTTTTGTTCTCATGTCTTGATGAGCATGAACAGTTCCTGACGAGGGTAGATAAGGATGCTGTGACCTGAGACTCTGCAGTATTGCAGCTTGAGGAACCAAGGAGTTCTTCTCTCTTGCAAAGCCGTCAGGGAGGATGTTCCAGGCTGGTGACTGCTCCATGAGGTATTCAGAGATCCAGGTTTCTTCCTGTCCCTGCTCTGCGTTCCCATGGACATGGCTGTCCTTGCTGTGGTTGGGACTGGGCGATTGCCATGCTGGCAGGGGAGGCTTAAGGTGAGAGTGGCCCTGATTTACCTAATCTACATAATGACAGGGAGCCTGGGAGTAAAGTGTAGCCATGGCCTGGAGGATGGATGATGGATGTTGGTGAACGACTGGCTGCACTCACCGCAGCTGGCCCAGGAATGGGGAAGGATGGCTGAGTATGTCATTCAATGGTACCTGGTTCTTTCAGATTTGACTTCCTTATGGATTTTCTGCTGTAAAGAGGAGAGAGCCTGTGGTTCTAGGCCAAGCATCTCACTCATCTCATAGCATCTTGTATCCCTCAGCCAACATTTATGTCAAGTTTTAGAAGTCCTATCAAACTGGCAAGCATTTCTCAATTTGGTTTAACCATTGGATTTTATATCTGTGTCTGCATGTCTATTTTACATCTATGTGGTTATTTGACACTCTGTAGTACCTTTGTAATAGGTTCTATTTGGTGGAAGTTACTTTCAACAAACCCTTGCTGCTACTTGAATTTTCAAGGTTGCAAGTAGAAAGGAGAGAATAAAAACCACATCTTCTCTAATTTTAAAATGTGTTGTTTCTCAAATCACACCAGAAGTACAGATATTACAAATTACAAAAGCAGCCAGAATCAAGGTTAAGAGATTTCTGGGCGATTCTGGCTAATCAGCAGTATTTGCTGAGGTGTGTGCAGCAGAGCAACATGCCAAAACGCCCGGGACGGGGGAGAGATGGGAGGCCAGGCTGTGACTTCGGAGGTGCTGTTGCCTCAGGGAGAGGAGCTAGATGTAGAGAGGATAAATGGACACAGGTGTGACCACCACCATCTTTGCGGTGGCATGGAGGTCTTTGTACAGGGACCTTTGTGAGCTGAGTTAAAAATTGAAACTGAGAGAGTGCAATGCATTCTTAGTTTTTAAAATAAAATGCTAATAGAGAACGTTTTGTTTGTAAGAATGTAAAATGTTACATCTTTGTTAAAGAATAATAATTTGCTTCTGAGATCTTTGTGACTGAGATTTGAAATCTTAAGTATGGTTTTTTCTTCCATGTTTTATACATATGCACGTATACACATATATGTAAGGTATATAAAAGGAAAATAAGCATATCTGTATTCACATTTATATACACTTCCATAATGTGTATACTTCTAGTCACACATAAGTCTAAGAGACTATGACTTGACTTGATAACCATGAGAGGGTAATTAAATAATTTATCTGCTCTTAGCCTTGCTTTTGTATGTGAGCAGGGACCCTGCGAAACGCGCCTCCTGCGTTCCAGGCCTCACACAGCCCGTGCCAGGTTTTGGAAGCAGGAGTTTGTCTGCGGCCACTTCGGGAAACATGTGGTTGCCAGGATTGCCTAGAGCTCCAGGCTGTCTCCAGTCCCAGCCTCCCTGGGGTAGAAGCTGCCCTACCAGGGGCCTGGACATGGACGTTAGGGCCTGGAGCCAGGGACCGCTCCTGAAGCGGGGGGCTCCCCTCACCGCTGGGCATGAGAACCGAGGATAGGAGGCGGAACCAGCCTCGGGCCAGTGCACGGCCTCCCTGAAGTGCTTGCGGGAAGCCCCAGCTGTACTTTGCTGACCCCATAGACAGCACCACACTCTGTGAGATCCCCCTGGCCCACCCCTCAGGTTCCTAAAATGATGAAGGTTTCCTGAGCTGTGAATTTTTAGGTCTAGGCTAAAAAGTCCTGGGACAGGCTCACAGGGTTGTTTATGTAGAAATGATGAGTGTGCTGGTGACTCAGAGCAGGCACTGCACCCTCACTCCAGGGTCCTTCGTGCCAGGTGGAAACGAGCGTGTGGGTCACCCAGAGTCCCTGCATCCTCACTCCAGTCACTGCTCTTTGGTTTCTTAATTAAAAGCCTAAAAGCCTTGATAATGAAAATGCATTCTCCCCAGAGAGTCGAGTTTCCGGCTATGGAGGCTCACCTGTAAATGCCGTGCCAGGTCAAATATGCTGAGATCTGGGCCAGGTCCTGCTTCCTGCTCACGGCCAAAGCAGGTACTTCATTTGGGAGGTGACCCAGGGAGATATCTGAGAGGCCTGCCGGTCCCCGAGGGATGAATCCGCTGGCCTTCACATTCTGCTCCGGCCTCCATCAGCTCCTTCCTACCTGCAAACTGCCGGCTTTGACGTTGCCATCATTGGAGATATGTTAGGGACTTGGTATGGGTTGATGCCCATAGGACCAGCAGATCGTGAAAAGGTGGGAACCATGGCTGGGAGGGTGGTGACCACGGCCAAACTGAGAACCGTGGTGGGCTGGGAGGTCCATCTTCTGTCTGAAGTGTTTTTTAAAATAAAAAACAGTGTCTCAGGAGCATGAGAGGGGAGGCCACAGACGGGGAGAACGCATCTGTAAAAGCTCATCTGAGAAAGGCTGTTATCCAAACCGTGCAAGGAACTCTCAAAAGTCAACAAGAAAATGAACAACCTGATTAAAAATGGACCAAAGACCTGGACAGATACCCCAACAAAGAAGATACACAGATGGCAAATCTACACGTGGAAAGATGGCCCGCGTCTTATGTCATAGGGCGAGGCGTCACTGCACCCATCGGCCTGGCCAAAACCTGAACTCCGACACCACCACGTGCTGGTGGGTGTGTGGGCATCAGGACCCTCACTCATCGCTGGGGGAAGTGGGGCAGCTCCTGTGGGAGGCAGCATGGCGGTTTTCCGTGGAACTAAGCTCTCCGACCACAGAAGCAATCACAGTCCTGGACGTTTACTCGGAGGAGCTGAAAGTTTACTTCCATGCGGAAATGTGCACACAGACATTGACAGCAGCTTTATAATTGCCAAAACTAGAAAGCAACCAAGATGCCCTTCAGTAGGTTAATGGATAAACTGTGGTATGTCAGATACTGGGATATTATTCAGCACTAAAAAGAACTGGACCCCTAAGCCATGAAAAGACACAGAAGGATCATAAACGCATGTTGCTAAGTGAGACTCCAATCTGGAAAGGCTGCCTGCTGTCTGAGTCCAACCACAGCACAGTCTGGAAAAGGCAAAGCTGTGGAAACAGTAAAATAATCAGCAGCTGTCAGTGGTTGGGGAGGGGAGAGATGAATGGGAGGAGCATAGGGGGTGTGTAGGGTGGGGCAGCAACTCCAGGTGGGGCTTTCATGGGGGATCCATGCCGTTCCACGTCTGTGAAACCCACAGAGTGAGCAGCAGCAGGCCGAGTCCTCGGGTGAGCTGTGAACTGTGGGTGGTGGTGCCGTGTTGATGCGGGTCTGTCGGTCGTAGAGACATGCTGGTCTGGTGAGGGCAGGAGAATGATGGAGGCTGTGCCTGTGCTGGGAAAGGATATGTGAGGACTCTCTGTACTTTCCTCTTGATTTTGCTATGAACCGAAAACTGCTTTTAAAAACGTCTATTGAAAAGGCAAACAAAAAAGTGCTGGCCAGACAACATCAGTGTGAGGGTGTGGCCTGTGTTCTACGTTCAGAATTTCCCTTTTAGAATACACGTATCTAAATTTTTCAAAGTTAAACCTTTGCATTAAGTAACTCACTACCAAGTTACAGTATCAGCTTGAGCACTGCCAGGATGGCCAGGATCCTGTATCCTGACCAGCTTCTCCCCTTACAGGTGCAGTTGACGTCCATGGCCACATCCCAGTAAGCAGCAGGGCTGGAATCAGGAGTCAGGCTTTGCGGGACAGAGAGGAAGTGAGATCTTGTAAGCACGTGGCTGAGGGCGGGCAGGGAGGAGCCCGTGGTACAGGGAGCTGGCAGGGATGACTTTTTGACCAGTTTTCCTTATCGCTGAGGCCTTCTTAGACTTGGGGAGTTGGGAGTCCCCACTCTCGGGTGCCTCAGAAACCAAAGGCTGCTTGTAATGCTCAAGTTCCAGATGCCTCAGGGGAGGTACCTGGGTTGTTGGGTACAGTTCCGTTATTTGCTGCTCGGTGGGATTTGCCTGCAACATTTCTGATTGTTTTTAAGAGCTGATGTTGGAGCTGCTTAAAATCACATATGGATGTCGATTTATCTATAAAAGTTAAGAATGGAATTTGAGTGCAAAGAGTTGTGAAAATGCTCAAGGTTATGTACTAATGTGTACATTACATTTGTGGAAATATTTGAAAGTGCAAGATTTACATTAAACACTTCTCTTGATTTTTGTAATATCTACCTGTCATTTTCCCATTTGATTAATAGACGTCAGAGGGCTTAAATTTTGAGTGCCTGAATTCACTGAAATTAAAACTTCTTACATCAAATGTAATTGAACTGAATGTAGCAACAGTGCATGCTTTTATAAGGACTGATTAAAAAATATATAAAAACACATATCCATGAACATGCAGATGGGGGCAACATATTAAACCATGGAAGTAGAATTAGTATTGTTTTCTGAGAAGACAAATTTTTAAAAAGCTAAGGGGTCTTATAACTTTCTAGTTTCCAACTTATTTACCCTAAAGTGGAAGATTGACAGCAGCAGAAGAGGAGATCCTGGGCCAGTGCAGGCTCTGGGAGCAGCGGGGTGAGTGCTGGAAGGAGCTGGCTGGAGGCAGAGCCAGGGAGGTGCTCAGACAGGCCAGGACGGCCTCAGGGCACGTGGCTCAGTGAGTGAGAAAAGGTTCACATTTCTTGGAGAGCCCTTGACTCTGCCCACGGAAAACCCAAACTCCTTCCAACGGGGATGTGCATCTCATGTAAAAGTTGTTACTCCCAGAAAGAAAGCCAGTGGATGTAGAAATTTTACGTATGCAGAAATTACTTCAAATTTGTTTCTAACCTTATCCTTTTCTTCCCCCATCTTAATGTGTGGTGACTTTCTGCAGGTGACGCACACATCTTAGGAGAGCGCTGTATTTCAGTTGCTGTTGGCTCTGATGTGACTTTGTGGTGTCCGATGTTCTTGTTCTGAGGTTCTGCCCAGAACGTGGCTCCTCCCTGCTGAGCGTTGCTTGTTGAAGGCCCGTGTGGAAACTTTCCCTGTAAGCTCGTTGACCGCAGCAGTCTTGGTTAAGAAACCTTTGGACCTCCTGAGACTTCACACAGCCTTCTAACCTTTCTAGTGTGTCCTTTTCATTTTACTGTTCCCCATTAACCCAGATGTTTTCCAGAATGTAAGTAATCTGCTGAATGCAGGGTGGGGGGTGCCCTCCGTTGGCTCTGGGGAGAAGCATCGCTGTTTCTCCGGGTGGAGCTTCCCGCCCACCATGGTGTGCTCCAAGACGCAGCAGGGTTCTTTGGCAGAAATAATCCTCGAAGGCCTGCGTCTCCGTGGCAGGGTGGCTGTGGGTATGGGACCTCGCGGCCATACCGGCCCCTCCCCATCAATGGCACCACGGAGAGGAGCAGGGGGAGGCCTGGGATCTGTCTCCAGAGTCACAGCTGTGCTTCCGAGACTGCGTCGTCCATATGTAACTAGACATGCAGAGAAAGTGTTGGAGATCAGCAGGAGACGGTGTCTGTCCCTAATGAGCTCAGGCGTGCCCTTGAGAGGGTCAGGTTTCTGTGCGGCTGATCTGGACTCAGCCTGGCTGTGGCAGTGCAGGTGACTGCTGGGCTTTGGCAAGGCTGCACCCACTATCTGTCTGAAATGGCCCCCTTCCTTGGCTCGCGGTGCCAACTGGGCCCCCAGGCCTGAATTCCCGCCAGGACGGAGGCCCTGTGTATGTGTCGGGGAAGGGGGAGGTGGGGGTCCTACTTTATTGCCGTATCCAATGCCACGCGGGGTCAGCACTCAGGAAACATGTGCTGTGTGGGTCAGCGATTGAGTTCAGAAACCTGGAAAATTCAGCAGTGTAGGCTTTGGGCATGACCCGTCCAGCCTTGGGGATCTTTCTTTCTCTGAATTTCCTTCCATGGCATCCTCCTCATCCCAGGGGCCCCTGTTCCCATATGGCTGTTGGCAACTTCACAGGTTCCTCTGCCTCCTCTCCCGGGCCCTGGTGTGGCTGGGGCAGCTAGTAGCTGTGTAGACCCCACAGCCAGTAGATCATTGGTGCCAACGCCTTGGGCCTGGTTTACTTGAGTCAAGGACTGCAGTACATGGCTGAGCCCACCCCGAATGCCTGGATCGGAAGGCCTTGGGTTGCAGAGGGGTGGGGGTTGGATATTGAAGGACAACCTGCAAAGCAGAAGGGGAAATGGCTGTGCTGATGGGCAGCTAGAGGAGTCTGTGCAGAGCCTGGGACCCAGTGCAGACACAGAGCTGACATGGGCAATGCAGTGACACGGCCACCGTGGAATTGGGCAAAGTTACAGGCTTCAGACCGATATGGAGCGGCTGGTCTAAAACGATCCTCATTTTCCTTTAATCCCAACAATTGCTGGCTTACAGGGTGGGGGAGTGAGATCTGTGGTGGCCGCGAGGAGAGACAGGGATTTTAATTAAACCCCTCTTTCTGGGAGAGGGGAGTAGCCGTTTCTGTAGGGCGGTGAGCATCGTCATCTCAGGCAGCTCAGGCTGCTGTAACGAAACACCATTGACTGAGCGGCTTATGAACAACAGGAATTTGTTTCTCACAGTTCTAGCGGCTGGAAGGCAGGATCAGGGTGCCGCACGGGTGAATTCTGGTGTGGGCTCTTTCCTGGTTGGCACACACCTTCTCTCTGGCCCTGACACAATGGGAGGGTGAGGGATTTGCTGGGCCCCTTTCTGAGGCACAAATCCCATTCAAGGGTCTCCAGCCTCGGGAACTCATTACCTCCCAAAGACCACCTGACAGCATCACATTGAGGCTGAGGATTTCAACCTGTGTTTTGAGGGGCAGGCAGGCAGATTGTAACCTTCACCCTCTTTGTGTATTTCTGACTCAACATTGAGTCTGCCTTTGGCTCTCCAGTGGACAGAGCCTGTGTGGACACTGAGCAAGGTCAGAGCTGCAAGCATGTACACATCGGGGGCAAGGGAGCTGTCAGGGGTGTGAGAAGGGGTTTCAGCATCAATCGGAGCTGCTTTCCTGGCAAATGTACTCATAAGCTATCCTGGCAACATTTGGTTTTCACGAAGAGTTGATGAGGCAGTGGGGGCAGCAGGCGGTGTTGCCAGAAGCTTGGAACTGATGAGCAGCAGAGAAGGGGCAGAGGCCACGACCTTGGGGTAGTCAGCAGTGCCAGGTGTCTGCCCTCCAGGCCTCACATCTGTGACTGTGTAGAGACCGAGCCGACCGGGGCTTGCCGGCCAGTGTGGCTCTCATGCAGGTGATTATCACGTTGTGCTTTCTATGTAATGTTCCCTCAACCCCATGCCCACCCCACCAATTTCTGTGCCTAGCAGAAATGATGTTGCGTTTCCTTGATGAAGCCTTGAGTTTCCTGTGGAGATGTAGGAATAGCATGATTTGGCTCACATCAAAATACTTTGCAGTGAAGCTGCACGGAAGAGGATTCTAGGCTTCCATTTGACGTTTTCAACAATGCCTGAGTGTTACAGGACCGTCTTGCTTGTTAAAAAGCACCAGATGAAAAAGGCTACTGGTTAATAAAGAAGACTTTTTACATTAGCACAGAGAGGGTGGCTTGAGATAAATTCAGCGTAACGTAGGTTTATTTGTAGGCCGTCAAAAGGACCATCTCTCTGCTGGCGACACATGTTTTCCGGTATTGGTTTTGTTCTGAAAAAGGATGACTGGCATTCGGTAGAGTCATTCCAAAATTCACCTGGAAGGTGTCCACATGGTGCCTTATTTTCTCCTGACATTCTGGGCACCACGAGGAATTATTCCTGTCTTCAGCACTAGCAGGAGACTTTTCCTGAACACCTGCTCCTCTTTGGCGTTGTGGGTGTGAAGGGGTCAGAGTGACCCTGTCTTCATGGAGCTTTCAGACACCGTGGGGACAGTGTAGCACGAGTGTCGGGCTTGGGTGGGAGGGAGACTTTCCCCAGAAAACAGCTGCCGATTCCAGGACGGCCCTCGACCCCTCCTCGCTCTGTTCCTCTGCGTCATGTCTGAATTAAGGCTGTTCTATCGTAGCGGGGGTGTCATGTTAACTGGAAGTGTGCTTTTTTACTGGGCAGTAAGTAAATTAATGGTACATTTGCCAAGGACAGCGAGGTTTGATTTGATGAATCCAGTGGGGAAAGTAGAAGGGGCTTGGCTGGGTGGGGACGTGTGTGATGGGAGCAGAATGGAGTAGCCATGCAGGCTGTTGGGATGGAGGGGCCACGCCCGCATTTCCATGGGGTTTGTCGCTGTTTGTGCCACTAGACCTGAACCTCTGTCTCTACTTCTAACACCTGCATAATGAGGAAGCCCCTGATGGGCCTGAGTTGTTACTTCCCATGGCCCTCGCTGGGAAATGCCCCGGACGCCTCTCCTGGCTGGTGACGGCCCTGGGCCTGGACACTGGCTTTGTCCTGAGTTGTTTCTTCTTGTGGCCATCGCTGGGAAGTGCCCCGGACACCTCTCCTGGCTGGTGACGGCCCCAGGCCTGGACACTGGGTTCGTCCTGAGCTCTGCGAGGGGCTTGGGCTCTACGTGCAGCAGGCACCTGTGCATCCCTTTGGATGTGAGATGTTGGCGCTCGGCTTGGAGGCCAGCGCGATCTGGGTGTGGTCAGGATCCAGTTCATCCTTTGGAAAGAGAGCACCTGCCCGGGGACCCCTCTGAGGTACATAGTCATGCAGTGTCCTCACAGGATGCCCGGTCCTCCGAGAACTTCCCGCCATTCCCCTGGACCCTCAGGTATGGGAGTCAAGTGTGGTGTGTGTGTCACGGGCGGGGGTACTGAGGACACTACGTGCCTGCTCATGCAAAGACCTGAAGGGCTGCGTGAGCTCGTTCCCAACGGGCCGTTGGCATCTGGGGGCCTGTGCGTGTCTTTCCACTGGTAGGAAATAATGGGTGGGCCATGTTACCTTTTGTCTTTTTTTTTTTTTTTTTTTTTTGCCAAAAAGCCCTAATGCCAACGTCGCCGTCCCGCTATTGGAACCGCCCACCTCAGGCTCACTGGCCCTCCTGTTTCTGGGCTGCTGCAGTGTTGTGTTGGGATAACTGTGTTAACTTCGTTTGAATTTTCTTCCTGTTCTTTTGGAATAAGTGTTGATAGTTTGTGCTGCTTGTTCACCCCAGAGGCGAGGATGTCCTTTAGGCCTGGAGGAGCACAGCCCCTGTAGGGAGGTGCCGGGCCTCTACCTCTCGTGTCATCTGCAGCCCTCTCCACACGTCTGCTCTTGGCTCCTCGTGCCCACGGCTGGGGTCACGGGCCGCTCGCTCTGCTGTTTGAAATCCTCGGAAAAGGTGGTGTTTACACTGAAGGGAGATTGGGAGTGTGCGGCTGATTTTAAATAGGAGGAAATGATCGTAACAGAATGAGCAATGCCTAGCACTTAGTCTCAGGCTTGAGAAAGTGTGTTTTAGAAGCAAGGTATCCCCAACTCCGGTTTTCTTCAAATTAAATCTTTTAAAGAGTCCACAAATATAAATAGTTAAAGCCTAAAACTATGCAACAGAGGGCCTAGAGCCCAAGCCACTGCCAACTCTGACTCCAAGACACCTCAGAAACTTGGTTCTCCTCCTCACAGAACCCCCCTTCTGCTCCTCCCTCCACACTGCTCCCTCCACACTCCTCCCTCCACACTGCTCCCTCCACACTGCTCCCTCCACACTGCTCCCTCCACACTCCTCCCTCCACACTCCTCCCTCCACACTCCTCTTCCGCCACCTCTCCTTCTTCCTTCCTTCCTCCCCTTCTTCCTTCCTTCCTCCCTTTCCTCCTCCCTCCTCTTCCTCCTCCCCCCCTTCCCCCCTTCCCCCTCCCTGTCCTTGGGCAACCTCCATGGAACTCTGGTTCAAAGTCACTGGTCTGTGGGGCCGCCCATTTGATAGACGAGCACGCTGGGGACCAGACACAAGTGACTGACTCAGACTCGCAGAGGCTGACCTAGCTCGCATGTTGTCTCCTGCCTCCCATAACGCCGGGTTGTCCCTAATGGAAGAGAATCAATGATGCTGCTTCACTGATCTCCTCCAGGGAAAACAGGTTGATAACAGGTTATAAACATGGGAACGTTTTGGAAAAACCGTCGTCCACTTGTCAGCGCCATCTCTCCTGCCCGGAAGATGTAGGGAAAACCTACCCTCATCCCATAACAGGACAGAGGACAAAGGGGCAGTGACCCAGGTCCTGTCAGTGCCCTCAGGAAACCCCCCGTTTCCTCCTCATGGTGGAAGTGGAAACCATCCCACTGGACTAGATCTTCCCGGGAAGCCCCTCCACCCCGAAAGCAAGGAATCTGGTTTGAGCACACACCATTCTTGGTGCCATCACTTTCTCCAGCTGAACCCTGCATACGTGGCCCATTAATCTTGCTAGTCCGGTGTTACTGGGTCCTGGGAGTTTCTGTGGGCTGATGGCAGGTGTTTACCATTGTGTTTAGAGAGGAGAATACAACTTTATTGTGTCAAAATCAGATGATAACCATTGCCATGTGATTCCTTGGGTTGGTTTGGGTGGGGGGGGTGCTCAATGCTTTTCCTGAGGGCTAAGTTCTAGTTTGAGACCGTCTCTCTTTGTCGCCCAAGCTGGAGTGCAGTGGTGCAATCTTGGCTCATTGCAACCTCCGCCTCCTGGCTTCAAGCAGTTCTCCCTGCCTCAGCCTCCCAAGTAGCTGGGATTATAGGTGTGTGCCACCATGCTTGGCTAATTACAAAAGTGTTTAATACAGGCTGGGTTTTGCCATATTGTCCAGGGTGGTCTCAAACTCCTTGCCTCAAATGATCAGCCCACCTTGCCCTCCTAAAATACTGGGATTACAGGCTTGAGCCACTGTGCCCGGCCTGATCCTGACTTCTTTTAAAGCTGCCTTCATGTACCAAAAGCCAGTCTATGTTTGAAAATCAGTCTTGAAGAGCCTAGGAAGAGAGGGATAAGCTTCAACTAGGTAAATAACTATGCATATGTTAAAAATACGGGCCAAAATCTACCCCAAATATTAGCTCTTCTGCTTTGCGTATTATATCCATTTATAGTTATTTCAGTACTAAGATTTTTAAAGATTCTTTTGATAATTATGGACAAATTACTATTAAAACTCAGCTGCATTTGTAACACTTCAAAGAACTAATTGGATGACATCATTTTTCCCAGAGGCATTTTGGATTGTTACATAATTAATGTTTATCTCTTTGCCAGAAATCTTTGTTTTTTCTTTTCCAGAACAGATACCTGAAAAGAAACTTTCCTTTGCATTAAGTGTTATTTCACTGTGTGACAATCAATTTTTGAACGTGAGAACAAGATCATCATGTATTTTTGGGATAATTCTTGCTTAATAGTGATAATGCTAAGTGTTAAAATTATGGAACAATTTGTTTCTTTGAAAATTACTGTTTGTGTGCTCACCAGGTGGGAGCTGATGAGAACGTGGATGTAAAAATTAAATTGTATTTAGCTTGTATAAAAGAAGTTTAAAAAAAAGCTTTTTTTGTTTTGTTTTGTGCTACTACTGAAGTTGCTTCGTTGTAGAAATGAGGTTATTGCAGGCACCTAGAATTTTATCTCCTTCACTTGTACAATGGGAAGAAATTCTCCAACAAGCACAGGAATCTGACTTTCTGATATTGAGACTCCTAGGCATCAAGCCCCATGGAAGGGTTGGTGATTACGTGAGCGTTGGCGTTGGCGTTGATGTGGGCACCCTCCAAGCCGGACGCAGGGAGCAGGGAAGGGCAGAACAGGCCCCTCAGGAGCCATGAGAAAATCAAGTGTTGGCAGCAGTGGTGAGGGTTGATGTCAGGGGCCAGGAGGAGGTGGTGAAAGGAGCATGTGCCTCAAGGCAGCCCTGGAACCCGCGGTCCCTGCAGTGAGGTCTGATCTGCAGGGGACGTGGACGGCCACGTGGCGAGGCCCACGGACAGCCTGGACTTGGCTGCCTCAGAACTCTGGTGGACGTTGCAAACGGCCCCACAGGGTGGCAGTGCACATTCCTCGGACAGAGAGAAGACGCTTGTAACTGTTTTCGGCATGAAGCCAGCGCCCTGTGAACAGTGGCCACTGCTGTCGTGACTGAGTGCCGTGCAACTGGAGGCATTTGCTCTGCTCGGTTCACTTAATTGGGCCAGGAATGGGGTGGCCCTGCCTTCAACAAGCTTGACGCATTGAACGAGGACTCAGTCAGTAAAGTACTCTGTAAATATGCTCTGCTGGCTAGAGTGAGCAAAGCCCAGGGAGAGAGTGGTTCCTCAGTATTAGACAGGTGTTTGTGGTGGGGCCAGCTGTGTGGCTGCCAGAGCGAATGTGACCAGGAAGCCTCTGTCCCCCCGGAGGTGGCCAGCGTAACTGTTACACGTGCCATAGGTAGAAAGTGGGCACTGCTGGGAAACTTGCTCATGTTGCTGTTTTCTGATTGGAAATTCAAGGTTTCTGAGCATCCTATATCGAATTTGTACATTGCTGAGACTGTACACCTTTCAACATTTGTTTTTTCCTGCTTTTCGGATCCATACAACCTGGCATTTGGCCGTGGCTTCCAGGACAGGCTGGATGCAGAGTGAAGTCCTCCTCACTGTCAATCTTTGCAGATGTCTTTCTTGAGAGTCTCAATTAGGTTTTTACTTAACTAGACTTTTAAAATTGCCATGCACATAACTCTACCAGTTACAATCGTGAGCTAACATGGGTTTTTGGTTTTACTTTGATGAATGTTTAACATTTGCATGCTGGATGTGGGGGTGGAGGTCATTTATCTGCTTTTCATTTCCTTCTTGGTTATACTTAGTGACTTTCAGGTACGGTGTGGAAAGCCTGGCACAGGGTGAATTGCAGGCTGCAGTGTGGCGCGGTGGACGAGAGGCGCGGGCTGCAGTGTGCACAGTGGATGAGAGTGAAGCTATTTCCATCCTGGAGGGAAACACACAGGAAACAATTTAAAAAACTGATCATCTAGCTTGAATGAGGTCCAACAAATTCAGTTTGCAAAGTTTAACTTCCAAGTTAACTTAGTAACTTTTCCCCCAAGTCATTAATTTAGTAGCTTATGTTTATTGCCTAAAGCAAGTGATAAATTCTAAAATGAATGACTAAACATGTAATAATTTAGGCATACAGCACCTGAAGGGAAAACTGCCAGTATGCTAAAATATTGGATACAGATGCTCAAAAAATATAATGTAGCATTCTTACAATGCATGTGCTTTTAGCATGTAACTTGGTGAGTAGTTTTGAGCTATATTTGTAGGAATGTGTATCTTGAATACTTTAGGACACCACTGGAGATGTGTGCTTGAGAGGTATAAATACTGGATGTTCTTCTCCCTTCCCTTAAATGAAAAACATTAGCTCCCTTCCTTTTTATTTTTATTTTTTGAAGTGGACTCTCGCTCTTGTTGCCCAGGCTGGAGTGCAGTGATGCAATCTCGGCCCACTGCAACTTCCGCCTCCGGGGTTGAAGTGATTCTCCTGCCTCAGCCTCCCCAGTAGTTGGGATTACAGGTACCCACCACCATGCCCCACTAATTTTTGTATTTTTATTAGAGATGGGGTTTTGCCATAGTGTCCAGGCTGGTCTCAAACTCCTGACCTCAGGTGATCTGCCCACCTCGACCTCCCAAATTGCTGGGATTACAGGTGTGAGCCACTGTGCCTGGCCAGCTCCCTTCTATAATGATTTATACAGTTGTTTTTGCTTTTTGTTTTTTTGAGACGGTGTCTCACTCTGTCGCCCAAGCTGGAGTGCAGTGATGCAAATCTTGGCTGACTGCATCCTTCACCTCCTGGGCTCAGGTGATCCTCCCACTTCAGCTTCCTGAGTAGCTGTAACTGGACACACGTCACCACGCCCAGCTTTATTATTATTATTAGTAGTAGTAGTAGTAGTAGTAGTATTTTTAGTAGAGACAGGGTTTTGCCATATTTTCCAGGCTGGTCTCGAGCTCCTGGGCTCAAGCAATCTCCTGGCCTCAACCTCCGAAACTGCTGGGATTACAGGCATGAGCACCACATTTGGCCCATTTTTTTTTTTCTTCCAGGATTAGGAGTCGACTTTCAGAAAATCCTTCAACCTTGCAAACTTAATTTTCCATAAAAATATTCCTCTAGGATAAAAACAAGACACAAAGAAGTACGTGTAGACTGCAGTTAAAAATTTTCAACACAACTTAGCTTAGGAAAGTTGACATTTACAAAGAGCAGGAGGCCCGTTCAGTGCCTTCTAGGCACTGGGAATGGCGGTCTGTGGGCGACCCTAACATGTGGGGTGTCCTGAGACGTGATCGTGGTGTTCACGCTTTTACCGAGGGCTTCCCAGGGGTACCAGAGGCTGTTCTTCTGCAGTCGGCCAGCCAGACAGCGGCTGCTGGAGAAGGAACAAACAGTAAAAGACAGATGGACATGGTGTTATTGTGGCAGAGAGGTTAAAACCAGGCTCACTTTGTTCTTACAGTTTTAAAAAGCTAATAATGAAGTCCTTAAATATGTTCAGGATTTCAAAGCAGTTGTGGGTGTGTCTGTGTCTCTAGCTCCCGTTCGGGTGCTTCCTGTGAAGAGAGCTCAGAGACGCCACCTTTCCTTGATGAGGTGACAGGGCCTGGAGAGGTGTGAACCCCGTGGTGGGGGGGAAGACTGACCTGGGGTGAGGCTGGGTCAGCGTGGGGATCCACCCCCACTGCACGTTCCTGTAGGGAATCCACAGTTTTAAGTCTTTATGATAGGGGTAAAAATAACCTGGAAGAGGTGTTATTTTTTAAGAAGTAAGTGCCATGCTCTTTTTTCCTCATACTTTTCCGTGTTTAAGCAGCATTGAAGGATAAGGCACTAGTAGCATGTTGTTTTGGAAACAATGTTGTTGGTTATTTTACATTGAATATGGTACTAAGGTTGCCTGGTAACAGAAGTTTTCCTTAAACAACATGGAACTCTGTTGAATCTGTTGCCCCATTGGCTGAGCCGTCTGAAATCAGTGCAGTAGCAGCTGAAGAGGCCTCTTCCCCTTGGAGGAAACCGCTGGATTGGCAGGAGGCACCGGTCTTGATTTGAGGGAGTTGGGGGGGAGGGTTGCAGGGACCCCACGTGGCCCCTGCAGCTCTGTCCTGCCCCCTGCTGGTTGGCCAAGCAGCCTCCTGACAGTGTGCTCATTGTGAATGTTCACTGGGGCAGGCCGAGGCTTTTGTTCCAGAAACACTGACTTCAGAAACGGCTGGCTGTGTGTGTTGAGCATGGCAAGAAAGACTTAAGTGCGTCTTAAACCTCTTGAACAAAGCAAGTTGATGTTTCAAATGCATCTCAAAGGCTAATGACTTTGCTATGGTCAATATTCAGGAGAAAAGAGGGTTTGATGAAAGAGAAAGACAGGAGTGGCAAGTGACGTGCTTGTGCCCCGTATGACTAAGCGATGTCCTGGCCGTTCCACACCACGGCCTCTGAGCAGCCAGCCTGCAGATACTGGGTCAATTTAGATATCCCTGATCTCGGCAGAGGTTTGATCAGGTAGCCCAAGAGCAGATAAACACAAACGCTGACTGGAAACCCTGGCACACGGGGACACTGGAAACAGCAAGCTGCTATTAACATCATAGTAAGAGACAGTCGCCTGCTCTCTTAGGGGTGTCAGTTTCTTTTGCTTCTAGACATTCATCTGCGTTACAATACAGTTTTGCTCAGTTTATCCCCATTACTCCACTGTCTTCGCCGTTAAAGTCTCAGCCAGCACTTAGCTCTGACACTGCAGGAGTTTCACTGTGCGGCTGACCAGGCCTACCTGGCTTGGCTGTAAAGCAGGTGAGATTTTCCGGAAGGCAGTGACGAGAATCCGAGGCAGGAAAGAGCATTGCTGGTCTACATACGGCAGTGCACCTGCAGCAGAGCATGTACGTGCACGTTCAGGCTAAACAGGTGTAGGAGAGAAGAAAACCACCTATGATTAGTCACTTAAAATGCCACACACCCAACCCTTGAGACCCTAGCACATAGAGTAGTAGTGGTCTTGGAGATGGCAGGTGTGCTGAAGTCTGATTTTCTCACTTAGATTTTCCAGCAGCGTTTTCCTCATCTCTAAGCTGGGGCTAACAACTGCCCCGCATAGATTTGTGCATGGAACCGTGCGTGTAAAGTGAGGTAGCCCCCAGGACCTAGGAAGGACTCGTGGTCAGTGTCGGTGGTCATGCGTGCTGTACGGGTCCCCCAGGAGGACCATTGCTACAGATAACTCCCTCCGTTCAATGTCACTGAATGTAAAAGGTGGGACATTGGCTTCTGATGTGTCTGGTTTGCTGCAGGCCGCGCTGCACCCCGTGGTTCCTGAGCCCTGAGCTGAAGTACATCCTGCTGCATCGCCTGTGTCGCTTTTGCTGTGTCACTTAGAGCTCCTGGGAAACTTCCTCGCGCCTGACGAGCACCACAGTTTGCAGCAAGACCTGTCCAAAGCGTGGACTGCGAGAGCCCCGCTGTGGTCCTGTCCTCTCCATGTTGGGAGCGACTTTGTGGGGTTTGTCGGCCCTTCTCTCAGGTGTCCTGTGTCTCATGGATCAGCCGACGAGCCCCGTCTGGAGGAGCACTCTGCAAAACGCTGCCGGCCACCCAGATCTCCTAGCGCAGAGTGAGGCCACATCTGCAGACTTTACCGCACAGAGTCCCGAGGCATTCGGCAAGAAGGGGAGTGGGATGTGTGTGAGATCCCACTGCGGAAGCCGGCTCTGCTCCGTACTCTGCGTGCGGGGTGCCTGATGTTCAGACCTGCTGTGTCTATCGGGGGCCATGGCGGGGTGGTGGGAGTGGGGGCAGGGAGCAGCGCGGATGGATCCAGGAAAGGACTTAGTTGAATCCCAGCTGCCCACATACCTGTTGCTGGTCTTGGACAAGGTCCCTAGTTTCTCTGGGCTTTCGGTTTGATTGTAAGACTAGGACGCCGCCCCAGTCTGAAGATGTCGGTGTGTGCGGGAATGTCTGGCGCAGTCACCATGGGTTTTCCTTCATCCTCCTCCGTGCCCCTCCCTGGGTCAATCAATATCCATGCGTGCCACAAGTAAATTCCAGTCCCTCCGAAAAACCAGTTGACCCGAGTTTTATGGTCGAGCATGGTGAGTGTCCTTGCCAGGAAATGCAACTAGATGTCTTGGGCCTGCTCCTCTACCTCCACAGCAATCCCCGCAACAGGCTGGTTCAGGACGTGGGAGGTGGGAGTCGGTGTTGTACCTAGGACAGGCTGAAGTCAAAGGCTCATTTGCTCTGTGAGGGGTGATCAGGATGACACATCAAGTGGAGCCCCATGGCTGACCCTGGAGGTGGACGGTCGGGTCGGATTGGCTGCCCTCCAGCACGTGTTTCGAGTGATGCCTTCCCTGGGTTACGCAGCCCTGATCTGTAGCGCACAACTTCCCAGCTCCAGCCAGTCTGGTCTTGCCGTCTCCTTCCAAGAAGGTAGGTGCGGCGCAGTTGCCTTTAAGCGGCTCCTTCTGGACACCGCAGGGCAGCAGCAAGCAAGCACGGGCGGCTTTTTTCTTACGTTGACCACAATACGCAGGGCCAGCTTTGCACGATCCCATTCAGCATCACACGTGTGCATCGGCCACTCACCTGTCCATCTGCCACAGACAGGCTTGGACAGGACCATTGAGTGGCCTTTACGGCAAAGAGCCTAAAGGGCTCACAGGAAACCTGGACCCAGCGCAATGGTAACAGCGCAGCAATACCTGTCATTGATCAAGGGGTATTCTGGGCCCGACATGGTGTTAAGTGATCCAGTTCGGTTAGCACTCTTAGAATTAACCCCCTTTTGCCTATCAGGAAATCGAAGACGGAGGGCATTAACGCCAGGGAGCAGGGAGTAAGGGGACACACAGAGGGGCTGAGGGGCTGGGCCCTCTGAGCCCACGGATCTGCCCACAGGCCCCGGCTGCACGGGCACCAGGGCTGCTGCTCTGGAGGGGATGAGGAGCTCTGGGGAAAAGATGGAGCCTGACGTGGGTAAGATTTGGATATTTTCAGAAGAGATTTTCAGCCTGGAATGAGGGTGTAAGTGACTGAATCGGAGTGATGAGCCAGATAGCCCGGCTGCGGGAGCTCCCCTGTGGGGTGAGGGAGGAAGGCCTTGGGGGCGTGTGGCTGAGCAGAGGCGCTGGGTCGCCAGGAGCCGCCGCGGGTTTGGAAAGGGGGAGAAACGCAGCGCCCTGCACTGCAAGGGCACCGAGACGTGGTTGTGGTTCTTCCTGACCGTGACAGGCACAAATGGTGCTGATGGTGGAATGCACGGAGTTTGCCTTCAGAGAACTCCTGCTGTCTTTTAAAACCTGGGCCTCTCATTTAAACTTGGTGGCCTCAGGTGAATGGTCAGAAACAGTTTCTGATGAGGTTGCAGAGACTGTGCATGGCCTCTGATTGTGCAGATCCTGTGATTGTGTATAGTCTCTGATTGTGGCCTCTGGCCTCTTTGTGGCCTCTGATTGTGTGGGTCTCTGTGTGTGGTCTCTGATTGTGGTCTCTGTGCAGCCTCTGATTGTGTGTGGTCTCTGATTGTGCTCAGTCTCGGATTGTGCGCGGCCTCTGATTGTGCTCAGTCTCGGATTGTGCGCGGCCTCTGATTGTGTGCGGCCTCTGATTGTGGGTTGTGTGAGTTTCCCGGGATTGAGTAGATGAGCCTCGTGCTGGAGCAGGTGTGCCTTGTGTTGGGCATGTGGATAAAGAAGTTTAACCCATCCCCTCTTTGAGAATGGCAGGGCAGTAACAAAGGTGGTTGATTTATACATGGCCATCCTCGTGAGGTGAGGACCTGAAAGGTTTACTGCTTTCCCGGAAAGCTGCTCTGGGCGTCACCATCACTGATCATGGACAGCAGCTCAGAAGCCCCCTTAAGGTGCAGGGAGGGACCGGCGCTGGTCCTGTCTGTGCCCAGGCTGCTGGTCACCCTGACGGCCAGGCGATGGCTGCCTGTGCACGAAGCTCGGGTCAGAGTGAATTTGGGCAGTGTCGGCTTTGATTTACGTCAAGACTGATCAGTCTTCTTAAAATACTAGCCATGAAAGCTTTCATAGATTGTAGTTCTTTGGGAGATTTATATGTGGTTTTTAAAGCACAGGGCCCATGGACAGTGTTGAATTACATTTTGTTCAGTGTAACTGACAGGACACTGGACCTGAGTCTCAGGCCTGCCACAGGGTTCAGGGAGCTTCAGAGAGGGAGATGTTTGTGCTCAAGTTTTCGCAGATGGGATGGGACATGGGCATGGGGCTGGAATGCTCTAAACTTCAATCTTCAGTCATCGGTATCACCTGTGCACACGCATATCATTTTCAAAGATGGACGAGCTTTTGGGAAATATCTGAAGACTTTTCCAGTTTTGAAAGAAGCTGGGGTGACACTGGAAACGTCAGGTGTCTTGGCTGCTGATCAGGTCCATCACCACGCGCATGGTCCCTAACCTGGCCCACCTCTGATCATGCACAGCAGGTGACGAGGTCCATAACCTCACACTTCTGTGCACAGCAGGTGACCAGGTCCCTAACCTCAAAAGCTTCTGATTGGGTGCAGCTGGTGACCAGGTCCGTAACTTCGCATGGCTCTGATTGTGCAGAGCTGGTGACCAGGTCACTAACCACCCACACCTCTATTCATACCCAGCGGGTGACCGGGTCCATCACCTCACACCTCTGATTGTGCATAGCGGGTGACCAGGTCTGGAACCTTGCACACCTCTGATCGTGCACAACGGGCGACTAATTCCATGACCTCACGCCTCTCTGCACAGTTGGTGACCAGGTCCATAACCTCACACCTCTGATCGTGCACAGCTGGTGGGCGCAGGACCCACTTCAGTGAGGGGCTGACTTCCCAGGTGTGAAGGGGGAACGCTGTGTGGCTCGCTAAGCCCCTCCATGCTTTGGGGGCTCCAGGCTGTGGCCGGCAAGTAGGAGGTTGTCCCAGGAGGCTGCTGTGTGTTGGGGATGGGAGGCAGCTGCAGGGTGGAAGTACGATGTTGTCGTAGGGGGCCACTGTGGGGGGGTGGGATGGGAGGCAACTGCAAGTTGGAAGTAGGATGTTGTCCCAGGAGGCTGCTGTGTGTGGGGGAGGGAGGAGGCAACTGCAGGGTGGTGTGGTGGTCCCCGTGCCACTGATTTCAGGTTAAAATAGAATGTGGACCTCTTTTTACCATAGTTTTTAATTACTCCGCTAGTTTGTGTTGCTGTCTCTTGCTATGAAGTCCACAGTCCGACGTCTCTGTGGTCCCCATGTTTCCCTCCTGCTGGTGTTACCCAATCCTGTGGGTCAGCTGTGAGGAAACCACTCTCCACTCCTCATCTGGAGTGGCCTCGAGCTGAGTGTACTGCTCTCCTTGTGGGCTAAAGTGTTCTTCTGTTACTGTTTTCTCTGTTTTTTGATTAAATTTAGCAGACTTGTGTATGGTGCAAACACTTTTAAGAATGTCTTTTGCTTTTATGGAAAAAACACCTGCATTGCCTTAAAATGAACCTTTCCTGTGTCTCCATCCTTCCCCATAGATTGCTCTGTGTTAGAAACTCAGTGGTGTGTGTGCTTCATGGCCTCATTCCATCAAGCACTGTAACCTCTGATTGCAACAGTGACTGCACTCAAGGCAAAAAGCTTTGCAAATGTTGAAAAGAATGAACAAAAACAATATATTGTTCTCTTGTCATCCTGAAATGGCTACTCTTAATATTTTCATGTAGTTCTTTCAATTCTTTTTAAGTAAAGTTGCTTCTAACACAAGCAGTTTGATTATATTGATCAAATTATATTCAGGAAATAAGGAGAAAGTAAAAAGAATATCCAGTTTGGGGCAAAAAGGAAGACGACATAGAAAGAGGCTGTAAAACTCCCTGCAACTTGAAAAGCTGGGTTGTGGTGGTTGTGGTTCTGTTTTTACCGTGAGAGCACAGGATTCTTCTTGGCACTGAAGGGCAATAAGATAATACCCTGTGTATGTGTGTTCTGGTGGCTGTATAAACCGAGCCACATGTCCGCTTTCGAAGCAGAGTAAAGCATGAGGTTTGAGGTAGTGGTTTGGTAACTTTTGGAAAGTCTGTTTGTAGGACTGCACTGCAGAGATTAGGTCAGTCTGAAGTAGATTCAAATGATCTGTTCAGTGCTCGGGAGCTTTCTACACCGGGTGTACGTCTGTTCTGGATGTGGTGTAGAAGGAAGAGGACTGGGAGGGTTTCTTGCTTCCCGGTCATAGAAATGCCTGCAGTTTTCACTGTTTGTTTTTTCTCAGGAAGCTATTTCGGGAAGGAAGTGTCCGTTCCAAGGCTGCTGGTTGGCCTGTCGTCACCCTGGGGGTCTTGGTGTGGGTCACGGGTGCTGTGACTGCTCACGAGTGGAGCTCTGTCTCTCTCGCTGCCGCGCTGGTAGACAGCTGGTCACCAACAAAGTGTGTGTCCCAGTGGCCTTTGAGAAGAATTCTCTGCATCATTTTTATACAAGGTCCTTTTTCCTTTCAATGTCAACATCGTGTCTTCTAGCCAAGCGATATGTTCTTGCAGAAACAGGAAGTGTGGCCCAAGTGAGAAATGAGGGAATTGATCCATAACTGCTATCAGTTTTTATAGAGATGAGCCATTGTAATTTATACATAGACATGTTAAATCTGTAGAAGTGAGTCACGGTGCCAGACCCTCACAAATGCCGAATGTCTACGTGGGACCTCTCTTCTATCGGGTCCACATCACAAGAAGAAAAGTCGCTCAAATGCAGCACGGAGTGGACGTGAATCTCTGAAAACTCCATGAATCAGAGTGACTGCTTTCCCAATTGCCGGTCTCCCCATTTGAGGTTGTGAGATTCCCGTTCTGAAGCTCCTTCAATTTCCCAGCATCCATTTCACTCCTTCATGGAAATAACAGACTCACACTGATACCTTGTTCTCAGATTTTCTAATTAGAAAAAGCACATATTTCACAAGAATTGTCCAGCTAACTCACTCCTTAGCCTGGGGTAAGCCACATACCTCTTTTCTCTTTAAAATACTCGCCTTTCAGAACTCTTGGTAAATTATTTAAGAATAGGAAGGTACCATGACTTTGGGCACAAGCAGTATTATGTATAATGTGCAAGTGAATGCCTTGAGAGCCATGGTTGCTAAAAACAAATTTTCTGAGAAGAGAAAAATGTAAGCAGTTCTTTACATGATCGTTAATTTTGTTTTGCCTAAATAACATCTTGTCTTTGTACAGGGATACAGGATGTTGCTGAGTATTTACGGGGGCGAGTGGGTCCTGCTGCCCCACTATGTGATCCTGAATATAGACAGGGGTGAGTGGGTCCTGCTGCCCCACTGTGTGTGACAAGCCCTTTGTTTCTGGCCCGGAAATGTGCCGGCTCTGTCAGTGCATTGGGCTGGTGTTGGCTCCCTTTGGTAGTTTGCATGCGAGGCAAAATCTCACGCCTTTCACTCTTGTTGACATACAGATGCCAAAGCTTTGAACAAATTCTTACTAAATCAAACCCAGAAATATGTAAAAGGGATAAGAATACCATGACCACTTAGAGTTTGTTCTCATGATCTGTAGTTTTGCATTGCACATTTGGCTCATCATTCAAAAATCAATGTAATTCACCACATTAACAAAAAATAAAGCAGAAAACCCATTTTATCCTCTCGGTAGACACTGGAAAACATCTGTTGAAATTTAATAGTCCTTATACGAATTTCCTGTCACATCAGGAACAGAAGGGAACTTTCTTCATTTGATAAAGGCCACTCCTGAAAAACAAGAGCTGACCCCCCTCCTCGGTGGTGGCAGCCGGGGAGCTCTGCCCACAGTCAGGGGTGTCGGGAGCATGGCCATTCTCCATGGTTCAGGTTCGCATGATGCGCACTGGGGCCCTCGTCCGTGAAGTGAGTCAGGAAAACTAAAAGGCATAAAGACTTGGAAGCAGGGAGATGCTTGATGGACAGAAGACACAGGGCCTTATTTAGAACATTTTAGGAAATGTACAAACAACCAGAAATGGTATGAATTTTGCAAGCATGCAAGATGGACTCCTTGCAGCAGATGTATACCGATGCCCAGTGGCCCGTGAGGGGTGCTCACCAGGGAGTCATTGGGTAAGTACAACTTAATTCCACGAGGTTCCCCTTCACAAGAGTGGAGAAGGGAGGACAGTAGCAGGTGCTGGTGAAGATATGACAGACTGGATCTCAGACTGATGGAGACTTAAAATGGCACAGCCACTTCAGCACACTGTGGCAGTTCCTTTAAAATGTGTACACTTACCATATGGCCCAGCAGGTATGCTGTAGATGTTCACCAAGGAGAGCTGAAAATGTGTGTCCTTGTAAAAGAATGCACATTATCTGCAGAGTAAATTGTCATAACCAAGAACTGGAAACAATATAAATGTCTCTCATCTGGAGAAACATGAGCAAATTCTGAGATATTCATACATTGTCCTAGTTCCCATCAGGAAAAACGTACAAAATACTGAAACCAAAACAGAGAATGGCGGTGAGTTCCAGGAGCCTTGAACTGAGCAGAGAGTGAACACTACACCGTGGAGTCCATGTGACGATGGAGAATCTATGCGAGTCTCGGGTGATGGAAGAGCGCCAAGAACACTCCTCGAGAATGAACAGTGGCTGTCTCTTGAGGGCTGGGATTGACTGGGAGGGGACTTGTGGAAACTTTGATGCAAAAGATTTGAGTAGGGTAATAGATTTCCATTTATCGAAATGCGCCAAGTGTACTCAAGATCTGAACATTTCACTGTGTATACTTTGTACTCCCTATCTTCCAAAAAAACAATGAAAAAATAATTACAAATGAGCACTGAACTGGATAGATTTTTCACAGTGGTATTAGATAGCAATTCTGAAAGCATTTCTTTATCTCCAGGCTTAAGCAAATAAGCTTAATAAATCAGTGAATATGTTGAGTGTTGCAGGAGGTACAAGTATAAGCTGGTGGCTCCTGACAGATGTAGACAGGGATAGAAGTGCCTGTGGATGGGTGTGGGTGCACATGCGTGTACATGCGTGTACATGCGTGTGTGTGTTCTACTTGCCGGCAATGCCCAGCAGCACCCGGTGCCCACTCTTAGCTTCCAAACACCGTTCTTCACAAGAAGGAGCCCTGGTCTAAGGGCTGAGGATTCCGGTGTCAAATCTGGGACCAGTTGAGCAACAGAACAAACCATTGTAACTATGAATCATAACCCACCAAGCCAGACTCCGTGAGTACATATGGATATATGTAAATGAATGTTGAAAGACAAAATTATTTTTCAGTGAATATGGAAGATCTAATGATTTAGAAGGAATGACAGGAAATCAGTGGATGCTAAAACTAGTAGTGAAGAATTCATGGAAAACAGAATATGCACATAGTGTCAGGGTGTCTCCTCCCAAATCTTAATTTCAATGCGAAAAGCAGCATCTTTGCTTTGGAGGCACTTAGGCTCCACCTTCACTGAGTTGCCGATGTTAACATTGTCACATAGGACAGACTTCTGTGGTGTCCCTGCTAAAATGCATACTCTTGAGTCTAGTCCGGAAGATACCAAAATAAAGGACAAGCTGCAAAATAACTGACCTGTATTCTTTAACGTTTCCAATTTCAGGAAACACAAAACCTGAGAAACTTGGATTCTGGACGGGTAAAAATCACATGGCAAATCAATTCATGATCCTGGATTGGATCGTAAAAGAGGAAAACAAAGTAAGAAAATTATGGAGACAGTTGACACCATTTGAAAGTGAACTTTGTATATGACAGTTAAATTTCCCGATCTTGAGGAAAATGAATGTGAGAGCATATCCTTGTGTTTAGGAAATACATTGAAACATTTCGGTATGGAAGGACATAGTATCTGAAATTTATTTTCATTTGACTTAGAAAATTCATGGGGGAGGGGGGAAAGTAGTGATGTAAGATAGGAGCAGTTGGGCCTAAGTTGAGCCTGGTAAGTTATGTGGGAATTCGCTACGCTGGTGTTGCAGATTTTCTGTGTGTTTGAAATTACTTCCAAAAAGTTTAAAACGGAGAATATGCAAAACAAAAAGCGATTTGTGGAAGTGAGTGGACTGTCACCTCATTGATCCCTTCAGTTTTCGGCCATGAGCCAAGTCAGTCACATAGTGGTTTTTGACCTGGGAATTAGAAATAGTGGCCAGATGACCAGGCTCTTGATCTAGTTAGGGAGAGAAGTGTGCACAAAGGCTGACCAAGACCAAGCAGTGTGATGAGCTGCTTGTGGGCATGATGCTGAGGGTCTGGGTCCTGTCTCAGGTGGCAGCTTGGGGGGTTTAAGCCAGAAATCCACATACGATTCCCTTTCAGTGGGATCATTCTCGCAGCTTCAGAGAAAACTGCCCCAACCCGTCTTCACTCACGCTGGCCATTTTTGGTGGTGGTAGTTTTATTCTGCTAACACCGTTCTCACTGACAGTTTAGGGCCTTTGAGCAGGTTTTTGCCTGTGTGTCGAAGATTCTCGTCTTGACAGCCGGTGTATTTCATTCCTGTTGTTCTGATTCTGTGTTAAGAGGGTTCTTCCCTGGCTTCACAGTTTGGAGTTGCTGCTGCATCTGTCTCTGCTTTAATTCTCTAGCCCATCTATCACTTGTCTCATCCCTTAAGAAGTGGCCTGCGTGAGATGCCATGAGACTGTCTGCCTTATCACCACTGCGACCCCAGCCCATAGGGACTTACAGAGAAGGCATTCAGTGAATGTGTGGAATTAATGTAATGGTTTAATAGCCACAAAATGTCTTAATGGTTGTTTTAGTCCATTTCCATGCTGCTGATAAAGACACACCCGAAACTGGGAAGAAAAAGATTTAGTTGGCCTTGCAGTTTCACATGTCTGGGGAGGCCTCAGAATCATGGTGGGAGGCGAAAGGCACTTCTTACATGTCAGCAGCAAGAGAGAACGAGGTAGAAGCAAAAGCAGAAACCCCGATAAGCCATCAGATCTCATGAGACTTGTTCACTATCACCAGAATAGAACAGGAAAGACGCGCCCCAATGATTCAGTTACGTGTCCCTAAGTCCCTCCCACAACACATGGGGATTCTGGGATGTAGAATTCAAGTTGAGATTTGGGTGGAGACACAGCCAAACCATATTCATAGCCAACACAGTCCTGGCCCATGGCTGGTGTTGAGCTGAGCTGCGACTGTGGCTGTGTGAGTTGGGGTGCGAGGCGTGCACACGCCTCTCAGCGGTACAGTGAAAGGATTTGGAGGCTCAAACGTGTGACCTACAAAGAATCTCCAAAGATCAAGGTGCATTCACCTTAAAAAGAAAAATCTCAGTGCAGTTTATAGCCAGTGTTTGCTTGCAGATGTGGATTCTACAGTAATAAAATGAATAATTAAAAGTCTGTGAATAAATTTTAATGCCTTATTGGAACTGTAAACACTGACTTTCTTTCCTCACCCACCCATCTGTTGGTGAGTTTCAGAAGGTGGATGAACCGTGCTGCGGGGACAGAGAGGAGGGTACAGCTTGGCCTCTGGGACCTCATTTGAGCACTGAGTGACTGAGCTCTCTCCATTTCAGATGTCCACTCGGAAGCTGTCCAGGCGGCTCTGGCCAGACACAAAGAGCGGAAGATGGCAGTGCCTGTGCCTTCCAAACGCAGGTCCCTGGTCGTGCAGACCTCCATGGACGCCTACACCCCTCCAGGTAAGGGACACGCTCCCCGACGCTGCCTCTTGAACATGCTGGGCACCTCAGAATTGACAGCTAGCCCAGCAGTTGGGTTTTTGCCTTCAAAATCATGGTGCAGAAATGCAGATTTTGTGAACCAGAAGTCCGAAAACAGTGTATGAAAAGTAACACTATGTATCTGTATAAATACACATTTTTAACTTTTCATCAAGATTCATACATATGATACATACCAGTAAAATCTCACACAGTTTTGTTCATTTAATTCTTTGTAGTGAAAAGGGAAGAGTTTGTAACACTCTGAGTGGAATTGGCCTTTTCTTCTGATTAGGCTGTGGCATGCATATTCTCAAATCTTCAGATAAGTGTGCTATATTGTTGGATTGTTTTAGAACAAGCGAATTGGACAGTTTAGGCTGCTACCCGAATCAGCTCATAAACTTTGCCTGCAAGGTGCTAGCTAGTATTTTAGTTCCTGCAGGCCATAAGGTCTCTCACAACCACTGAACTCTGCCCTCAGCCATGGGTGATAGCAAATGCGTATGACTGTGTACCAATAAAACTTTATTTACAAGAACAACGGACCAGATTTGGTGCACAGACCTGCCAACCCCTGATCTAAATTACTGAAGGTAATAGCCAATTTATATTTCTGCTATATAATACTGCTTTTCTTTAATCTTGAATTTTACATAACTACCCCAATTCTCTATTTTCTCTGCCCAAATAATTATAAACTACATTTCATGATCTTCACGCCCAAGTAAAGCAGAAAGTTTAGTTATCCAGATACTTGCTAGAGACACAGATTGAACCTACGCTATTTGGTGTTTAGTTTCTGTGATTTTGATTCCAACATTATTCATGTCGTTGTTGCAAGCTTGTCTTCTCAAAGGACCTGAATAACCTTACATCCCACGTTGAAGCTACATATCACTTTAAATGACACCGTATTTTTGCTCCAATACCAAAGAAACTTAAGGTACAATACGAATAGTTGAAAATGTACAACATTTTGGGGAGTATTTTTACTTCTGAAGTTTAGCTTAGTCTTGGCAAGCAGTGAGACAGAAGGACGTGCTTCAGATCAGAGCTGAGGTCAAGCGTATGTCCACATTACTGCAGGCAGCTCCTGAGTTTCACCTTTACGTGAAGGTACTGGAATTTAAAGGACAGAACTTAGAGTGCATCATTTTGGGTTTTCGTTGCTTTTTGTTTTGAGACAAGGTCTTGCTCTGTCACCAAGGTTGGAATTCAGCATCATGATGGCAGCTCTTGGCTCACTGCAGCTGTGACCACCTGGGCTCACACGGTCCTCCCACTTCAACCTCGAGCAGCTGGGATCACAGGTGCTCACCACCACACCCAGCTAATTTTTAAGTGTTTGTAGAGACAGGGTGTTCCTATGTTGTTTCTGTTTTTCATTGACACATAACGTGTTCTTCTTCTAAAGAACGCAGTGCCAGGAGGCAAGGGCGTGAATGCCGTGCTAGCAAGTTGTTGGCAAGGGAGCCCTTTCTGCCAACGTGCTTCCTGGGGCTCCTCCCTTTCCTTATTTTAATATTAAGCCACATCACATAATTAAGGGCTGGGCACGATAGCTCATGCCTATAACTGCAGTAATTTGGGAACCCAGGGCAGGTGTATGGCTTGAGCCCAAGGGTTCAAGGCCAGCCTGGACAACATGGTAAAATGTACAGAAATGCCTTTTGTACCTCTTGTCTCCACCAAAAGTACAAAAAATTAGCTGAGCCTGGTGGTGTGCACCTCTAGTCCCAGCTACTTGGGAGGCTGAGGTGGGAGAATGACTTGAGCCCGGGAGGCAGAGGTTGCTGTCAGCTGAGATGGCACCACTGCACTCCAGCCGGGCCAACAGAGCAAGACCCCCATCTCAATTAGAAAAAAATAACGATAATAAATGCAGACTCTTTAAAAATGATTAGGCCAGGCATGGTGGCTCATGCCTCTAACTTCAGCAGTTTGGGAAGCCAAGGCAGGCAGATTGCTTGAGTTCCCAGCATTTGAGACTAGCCTGGGCAACATTCCAAAGCCCATTCCTACAAAAAATACAGAAATCAGCCAGGAATGGTGTTGTGTGCCTGTGGTCCCAGCTGCTCGGGAGGCTGGAGTGGGAGGATCAGGCTGCAGTGAGCCATGATCGTGCCACTGCACTCAAGCCTGGACAACAGAGCAAGACCCTATCTCAAAAAATAACATGCTCAATCCTGTTTGTTTAGTTAATGGTTATAATTTGCCAAAACTTATGGTAAAATAATTGTATTTGTATGTGTTCTTTGTGTAACTAACAACATGGACGTAAAAGGATAACCCACTTGAAATATTTTAAACCAACTTTTTGGCGCTAACCAGTATGTAAGGCAACGGACATTTTTCTTGACCACTTTATATAAGAGAAATGACTTTGAAATGGAAGAAACAGTGCGGTTATTTGCTTATTTCACTTATTGAATCCAACCGCTGAGAAATGTTACTCGGTCATGTGTGATGAATAACCTCCTTGTACAGATGTCTGCAAAATATAAAAGAATATTATTTGAAATGTTGTTTTTGTGAAATATTTGGATTTGACCAACAGTTTTATATAAGCCATAAAGCATCCTTTGTAAATTTTCATCAGGAGTTCTCTTGATATATCATATGGGGCAGTTTTGTAAAATCGTAAATGTCAATATCATAAAATTTTTTTACTCCCAGCCTATTTTGTGCTTAGCGACAGTTTGCATGTTTATTACCGTACTTATTGATCCAAATCTTAGCTGCATTTTCTTACCTATTTTTCTTGGTTGTTGGTAACAGTGGTTAGATCTTACTCAGTTTCGATGCCCTTCAGAGAATGTTCTTGAAGTTTATCTTCATGAAATGACTGGCTGCTGACCTGGATCCTAGTTTCTGGAGAAACTCTCATTAGGATTGTCGCAACGCTAATATTCTATGGGTGAAACTTTAGTTTCCAAATGTAAAGATAAAAGAATAATTTGCCAAAACTACTTCTAGCCATGATGAGAGAACAGGGACCCAAATCACACATCTGCCATAAACAACTGTAAAACTGCACAAAACGAATGAGGTGGCTGTTTTTAGTCTGTGACCACAGCTGTACCAGCCAGAACCTGAGGGCGAGGGCAGGAGAATGAATAAGATGCACCCACAGTACACTTGCTCTCTGGAAAACACCTGCAGACCGTGGTGCCGAGAGTTCAGGTGTGGGCAGAGCATGGCCATCCTACCACGTCCAGAAGGCGGAGCTCGGAGAGAGCTCAGGTGTGAGCGGAGTATGGCCACCCTAACACGTCCAGGAGGGGGAGATCAGAGAGAGATCGGGTGTGGGCAGAGCATATCACCCTACCATGTCCGGGAGGGGGAGATCAGAGAGAGCTCAGGTGTGGGCGGAGCATGGCCATCTTACCACATCCAGGAGGGGGAGATCGGAGTGGGTGCAGGATGGGAGCTCTCCACAGATTCACACCAACAGCGAATCCAACCAAGCCTGCCCATGTCACGATGACCCAGCCGTGCCTGTGCTAACTGCTAAAACAAGAGCTGGAAAGCTTTAGAGGAAGGTTAGGGATCCTGAGTGTGCTCAACAAGTTACCCACAATGTGTAATATTCAGCAAATAATCACTGCATACACAGAGAAACAGGAGGTAGAATCTGTGGTCAAGAAAAAGGCAGTAAAAAGTGCACACACATGCAGGATGGTCTCTGTCACTCACCACACGCGGCGGCTGAGCGCATGAAGTGCGCCCGGTCTGAACTGGATTTGCTGCGTGAAAGACATGCCAGTTAATATAAAAAACAGAAAATATTGTATTTGTTTTTTTTTTTTTTTTTTTTTTGAGACAGAGTCTAGCTCTGTTGCCCAGGCTAGAGGGCAGTGGCGTGATCTCGGCTCACTGCAATCTCCGCCTCCCGGGTTCGTGCCATTCTCCTGCCTCGGCCTCCCAAGTTGCTGCCCGCTGCCACTCCTGGCTAACTTTTTGTACTTTTAGTAGAGACGGGGTTTCACCGTGTTAGCCAGGATGGTCTCGATCTCCTGATCTCGTGATCCACCTGCCTCGGCCTCCCAAAGTGCTGGGATTACAGACTTGAGCCACCGCATCTGGCCTATTTGTATTTCTTATTGCAAGTATGGTATGAGCATTTTGAGTTAAAAATATACTAGTAAAATTAATTGTACCTGTTTATATATTTATATGAGGCTACAAGGAAGGTTTCAAGTTCTATAACAGGACTCTCATAATTCTGTTGGAAAGTGCCCGTCTAGATGTCTGATACAGCAGAAGACCGAGTTTTTAAATCTACAATTATAAATATTTAGGGAATCAAATTACAATGTGTCAAAGAATGAAAATATTTTAATTCTTGAGCCAGAGGAAGGGAAGACACTTTTCACTATAATGGAGTTGGGGAATTTCAGGTTCCATACACGATAATCTTGAGAATTGTCACTCCCTCCTCACAGGTAAAAAGCTGAGCAAACTGAAAAATCAGCAGCTCTTCTTAAACCTGCAAGAGACCTGAGGTCACAGGCAAGCCACTGTCCGTAGCGGTAAAGCAGAGAATCACCATACACTGGAGCACAATGCTCCAAGGAACCCACACTGGGATTGGAAAACCTGAACTGGAATTGACAAATTGCTGCAGTGAGGTGTGGCCACATCTGAGAGTTAAAACCTCCAGGAGGCCTGTGCATATGGGTCTCATGCTTTTGTGAGTTGTATCATCAGAAGCTCAACCAGGTTCTCGAAGTAAACATCACAGAAAAATCCCCTCATACTTACTACAGGGGAAAGAGAATAGGAATCATTTTTCAATATGTAGGTGCACTCTTCACTAGGTCTACCTTCCAGAGAAGCTAGTTAGCTAGAGACTAACCTGGTGGGATTTTATCAGAGCCTTCTGACCTGGGAGAAAGGGAAATACCCAACTCCAATCTCCAGAACTGAAAAGCAAAAAAGAACAGAGTATCCAAGCACGATGGGACTTCCACAGAGGCATAAAATATGCATAACGGTAATACAAGGGGGAAGAAAGAGGAACAGAAGAAATATTTGTAACAGTCATAGCTGAATTTCCTCAGATTAATGCCAGACACCAAACCATAGATCCAGGAAGCTCAAGAAACACCAAGAAGGATAAATGTAAAAACGACGACGACAAAAACAAAACAAAAATAAACTCTATTTGGGCATAAAATACTCAAACTATGGCGAATCAAAGATTAAAAAGCAAAGAAACCAGAGTAATCTCCTTCCCTATGGTGGATCAAAGATAAGAATTATTTTCAACTTCCCCTCAAAAACCATGAAAGCAAGAAGTGGAGTGAAGTATTTAAACTTTTGAGAGGAAAAAAATTCCATTAACCTAGAAGTCTATACTCTGTGAAATTATCTTTCAAAAGTGAAGAAAAAAAAGACCTTCTCGGACAAAAATTGAAAAATTTGTCGCCGGTAGACCTGCCCTGCAAAAAATGTTCAAAGTTCTTTAGAGAAAATTGTAGAGGTCAGTAACTCAGATGTGCACAAAGAAAGGAAGAGCACAGTCTGTTTACAGGGCTCACAGCTGTCATCCTAACACTCTGGGAGGCAAAGATGGGAGTACAGCTGGAGGCCGCTTAGTTGAGACCAGCCTGGGCAACGTAGTGAGACTCTGTCTCATTAAAAAAAAAAGCCAAACGTGGTGGCCAACACCTATAGTGCCAGCTACTTTGAGAGGCTGAGACGGGTCACTTCTTGAGCCCAGGATCCCGTTCAAGGCTGCGGTGAGCTATAATGATGCTGCTCCAGTCCAGCCTGGGCAACAGAGAAAGACCTTGTCTGTTTAAAAAAATAAATAGAAAAACAAAAACCATTTAAAAAGAAATAGTGAAGGTAGAAGGAAATCTTTCATTTTTCTTAATAGATCTAACTTAACAGTTCATTCATATAGCGACAGTAAATATACTGTATTATATGCTTATGTATATGTCATATACACACACTTAAATATAAGTGAAATGAATGAGAGCAGTGATACCCAAGGGATGGGAGAGAGCAATTAGGAATTAGGATTATTTTGTTATTATAGTGTGCTTGCATTATCAAGAAACCAGTGTAGTGTCGTTTGAAAGTGGACTTGGGTTACTTGTAAATTTATATTGCAAATTCCAAGGCAGCCACTTTAAAAAAAAAAAAAAAGAGTAACTGATATGCTAAGAAAGGAAAGAAAATAAATCATAGAATATGCTCAATTAAGACCACAAGGAAAAAAAAAAGTGAAAGACAAAAAGAACAAGGGCAACAAATAGAAAATAGTAACAAATATGGTAGATGTTAATTCAACTGTATATTATTACTTTCATTGTCAGTCCAAATGCACCGAACTACATATTATCTATAAGAAATCCACTTTAGATATAAAGACATACATATAGATCAACAGTAAAGGGATGGAAAAAGATATAAATGTTAACACTAATTTTTTGGTGTGCAATGGCCTGATCTCATCTCACTGCAACCTCTGCCTTCCAGGTTCAAGTGATTCTCCCTCAGCCTCCCGAGTAGCTGGGATTACAGGCATTTGTCTTCATGCCCGGGTAATTTGTTATTATTATTATTATTTTTTTTTAATTTATTTATTATTATTATACTTTAAGTTGTAGGGTACATGTGCATAACGTGCAGGTTTGTTACATATGTATACTTGTGCCATGTTGCTGTGCTGCACCCATCAACTCGTCATTTACATCAGGTATAACTCCCAATGCAATCCCTCCCCCCTCCCCCCTCCCCATGATAGGCCCCGGTGTGTGATGTTCCCCTTCCTGAGTCCGAGTGATCTCATTGTTCAGTTCCCACCTATGAGTGAGAACATGCGGTGTTTGGTTTTCTGTTCTTGTGATAGTTTGCTAAGAATGATGGATTCCAGCTGCATCCAAGTCCCTACAAAGGACTCACTCATCCTTTTTTATGGCTGCATAGTATTCCATGGTGTATATGTGCCACATTTTCTTAATCCAATCTGTCACTGATGGACATTTGGGTTGATTCCAAGTCTTTGCTATTGTGAATAGTGCTGCAATAAACATACGTGTGCATGTGTCTTTATAGCAGCATAATTTATAATCCTTTGGGTATATACCCAGTAATGGGATGGCTGGGTCATATGGTACATCTAGTTCTAGATCCTTGAGGAATCACCATACTGTTTTCCATAATGGTTGAACTAGTTTACAATCCCACCAACAGTGTAAAAGTGTTCCTATTTCTCCACATCCTCTCCAGCACCTGTTGTTTCCTGACTTTTTAATGATCGCCATTCTAACTGGTGTGAGATGGTATCTCATTGTGGTTTTGATTTGCATTTCTCTGATGGCCAGTGATGATGAGCATTTTTTCATGTGTCTGTTGGCTGTATGAATGTCTTCTTTTGAGAAATGTCTGTTCATATCCTTTGCCCACTTTTTGATGGGGTTGTTTGTTTTTTTCTTGTAAATTTGTTTGAGTTCTTTGTAGGTTCTGGATAGTAGCCCTTTGTCAGATGAGTAGATTGCAAAAATTTTCTCCCATTCTGTAGGTTGCCTGTTCACTCTGATGGTAGTTTCTTTTGCTGTGCAGAAGCTCTTTAGTTTAATGAGATCCCATTTGTCAATTTTGGCTTTTGCTGCCGTTGCTTTTGGTGTTTTAGACATGAAGTCTTTGCCCATGCCTATGTCCTGAATGGTACTACCTAGGTTTTCCTCTAGGATTTTTATGGTATTAGGTCTAACATTTAAGTCTCTAATCCATCTTGAATTAATTTTCGTATAAGGAGTAAGGAAAGGATCCAGTTTCAGCTTTCTACTTATGGCTAGCCAATTTTCCCAGCACCATTTATTAAATAGGGAATCCTTTCCCCATTTCTTGTTTCTCTCAGGTTTGTCAAAGATCAGATGGCTGTAGATGTGTGGTATTATTTCTGAGGACTCTGTTCTGTTCCGTTGGTCTATATCTCTGTTTTGGTACCAGTACCATGCTGTTTTGGTTACTGTAGCCTTGTAGTATAGTTTGAAGTCAGGTAGCGTGATGCCTCCAGCTTTGTTCTTTTGACTTAGGATTGTCTTGGAGATGCGGGCTCTTTTTTGGTTCCATATGAACTTTAAAGCAGTTTTTTCCAATTCTGTGAAGAAACTCATTGGTAGCTTGATGGGGATGGCATTGAATCTATAAATTACCTTGGGCAGTATGGCCATTTTCACGATATTGATTCTTCCTATCCATGAGCATGGTATGTTCTTCCATTTGTTTGTGTCCTCTTTTATTTCACTGAGCAGTGGTTTGTAGTTCTCCTTGAAGAGGTCCTTTACATCCTTTGTAAGTTGGATTCCTAGGTATTTGATTCTCTTTGAAGCAATTGTGAATGGAAGTTCATTCCTGATTTGGCTCTCTGTTTGTTACTGGTGTATAAGAATGCTTGTGATTTTTGCACATTAATTTTGTATCCTGAGACTTTGCTGAAGTTGCTTATCAGCTTAAGGAGATTTTGGGCTGAGACAATGGGGTTTTCTAAATATACAATCATGTCATCTGCAAACAGGGACAATTTGACTTCTTCTTTTCCTAACTGAATACCCTTGATTTCTTTCTCTTGCCTGATTGCCGTAGCCAGAACTTCCAACACTATGTTGAATAGGAGTGGTGAGAGAGGGCATCCCTGTCTTGTGCCAGTTTTCAAAGGGAATTTTTCCAGTTTTTGCCCATTCAGTATGATATTGGCTGTGGGTTTGTCATAAATAGCTGTTATTATTTTGAGGTACGTTCCATCAATACCGAATTTATTGAGCGTTTTTGGCATGAAGGGCTGTTGAATTTTGTCAAAAGCCTTTTCTGCATCAATTGAGATAATCATGTGGTTCTTGTCTTTGGTTCTGTTTATATGCTGGATTATGTTTATTGATTTGCGAATGTTGAACCAGCCTTGCATCCCAGGGATGAAGCCCACTTGATCATGGTGGATAAGCTTTTTGATGTGTTGCTGAATCCGGTTTGCCAGTATTTTATTGAGGATTTTTGCATCGATGTTCATCAGGGATATTGGTCTAAAATTCTCTTTTTTTGTTGTGTCTCTGCCAGGCTTTGGTATCAGGATGATGTTGGCCTCATAAAATGAGTTAGAGAGGATTCCCTCTTTTTCTATTGATTGGAATAGTTTCAGAAGGAATGGTACCAACTCCTCCTTATACCTCTGGTAGAATTCAGCTGTGAATCCATCTGGTCCTGGACTTTTTTTGGTTGGTAGGCTATTAATTGTTGCCTCAATTTCAGAGCCTGCTATTGGTCTATTCAGGGATTCAACTTCTTCCTGGTTTAGTCTTGGAAGAGTGTAAGTGTCCAGGAAATTATCCATTTCTTCTAGATTTTCCAGTTTATTTGTGTAGAGGTGTTTATAGTATTCTCTGATGGTAGTTTGTATTTCTGTGGGGTCGGTGGTGATATCCCCTTTATCATTTTTAATTGCGTCGATTTGATTCTTCTCTCTTTTCTTCTTTATTAGTCTGGCTAGTGGTCTGTCAATTTTGTTGATCTTTTCAAAAAACCAACTCCTGGATTCATTGATTTTTTGGAGGGTTTTTTGTGTCTCTATCTCCTTCAGTTCTGCTCTGATCTTAGTTATTTCTTGCCTTCTGCTAGCTTTCGAATGTGTTTGCTCTTGCTTCTCTAGTTCTTTTAATTGCGATGTTAGAGTGTCAATTTTAGATCTTTCCTGCTTTCTCTTGTGGGCATTTAGTGCTATAAATTTCCCTCTACACACTGCTTTAAATGTGTCCCAGAGATTCTGGTATGTTGTATCTTTGTTCTCATTGGTTTCAAAGAACATCTTTATTTCTGCCTTCATTTCGTGATGTACCCAGTAGTCATTCAGGAGCAGGTTGTTCAGTTTCCATGTAGTTGAGCGGTTTTGATTGAGTTTCGTAGTCCTGAGTTCTAGTTTGATTGCACTGTGGTCTGAGAGACAGTTTGTTATAATTTCTGTTCTTGTACATTTGCTGAGGAATGCTTTACTTCCAATTACGTGGTCAATTTTGGAGTAAGTATGATGTGGTGCTGAGAAGAATGTATATTCTGTTGATTTGGGGTGGAGAGTTCTATAGATGTCTATTAGGTCTGCTTGCTGTAGAGATGAGTTCAATTCCTGGATATCCTTGTTAACTTTCTGTCTCATTGATCTGTCTAATGTTGACAGTGGAGTGTTGAAGTCTCCCATTATTATTGTATGGGAGTCTAAGTCTCTTTGTAAGTCTCTAAGGACTTGCTTGATGAATCTGGGTGCTCCTGTATTGGGTGCATATATATTTAGGATAGTTAGCTCTTCCTGTTGATTTGATCCCTTTACCATTATGTAATGGCCTTCTTTGTCTCTTTTGATCTTTGATGGTTTAAAGTCTGTTTTATCAGAGACTAGTATTGCAACCCCTGCTTTTTTTTGTTCTCCATTTGCTTGGTAAATCTCCCTCCATCCCTTTATTTGGAGCCTATGTATGTCTCTGCGTGTGAGATGGGTCTCCTGAATACAGCAGACTGATGGGTCTTGACTCTTTATCCAGTTTGCCAGTCTGTGTCTTTTAATTGGAGCATTTAGTCCATTTACATTTAAGATTAAGATTGTTATGTGTGAACTTGATCCTGCCATTATGATATTAACTGGTTATTTTGCTCGTTAGTTGATGCAGTTTCTTCCTAGCCTCGATGGTCTTTACATTTTGGCATGTTTTTGCAATGGCTGGTACCGGTTGTTCCTTTCCATGTTTAGTGCTTCCTTCAGGGTCTCTTGTAAGGCAGGCCTAGTGGTGACAAAATCTCTAAGCATTTGCTTATCTGTAAAGGATTTTATTTCTCCTTCACTTATGAAACTTAGTTTGGCTGGATATGAAATTCTGGGTTTAAAATTCTTTTCTTTAAGAATGTTGAATATTGGCCCCCACTCTCTTCTGGCTTGTAGAGTTTCTGCTGAGAGATCTGCTGTTAGTCTGATGGGCTTCCCTTTGTGGGTAACCCGACCTTTCTCTCTGGCTGCCCTTAAGATTTTTTCCTTCATTTCAACTTTGGTGAATCTGGCAATTATGTGTCTTGGAGTTGCTCTTCTCGAGGAGTATCTTTGTGGCGTTCTCTGTATTTCCTGGATTTGAATGTTGGCCTGCCCTACTAGGTTGGGGAAGTTCTCCTGGATGATATCCTGAAGAGTGTTTTCCAACTTGGTTCCATTTTCCCCCTCACTTTCAGGCACCCCAATCAGACGTAGATTTGGTCTTTTTACATAATCCCATACTTCTTGCAGGCTTTGTTCATTTCTTTTTCTTCTTTTTTCTTTTGGTTTCTCTTCTCGCTTCATTTCATTCATTTGATCCTCAATCGCTGATACTCTTTCTTCCAGTTGATCGAGTCGGTTACTGAAGCTTGTGCATTTGTCACGTATTTCTCGTGTCATGGTTTTCATCTCTTTCATTTCGTTTAGGACCTTCTCTGCATTAATTACTCTAGCCATCAATTCTTCCACTTTTTTTTAAGATTTTTAGTTTCTTTGTGCTGGGTATGTAATTCCTCCTTTAGCTCTGAGAAATTTGATGGACTGAAGCCTTCTTCTCTCATCTCGTCAAAGTCATTCTCCATCCAGCTTTGATCCGTTGCTGGCGATGAGCTGCGCTCCTTTGCCGGGGGAGATGCGCTCTTATTTTTTGAATTTCCAGCTTTTCTGCCCTGCCTTTTCCCCATCTTTGTGGTTTTATCTGCCTCTGGTCTTTGATGATGGTGATGTACTGATGGGGTTTTGGTGTAGGTGTCCTTCCTGTTTGATAGTTTTCCTTCTAATAGTCAGGACCCTCAGCTGTAGGTCTGTTGGAGATTGCTTGAGGTCCACTCCAGACCCTGTTTGCCTGGGTATCAGCAGCAGAGGCTGCAGAAGATAGAATATTTCTGAACAGCGAGTGTACCTGTCTGATTCTTGCTTTGGAAGCTTCCTCTCAGGGGTGTACTCCTCTCTGTGAGGTGTGGGGTGTCAGACTGCCCCTAGTGGGGGATGTCTCCCAGTTAGGCTACTCAGGGATCAGGGACCCACTTGAGCAGGGAGTCTGTCCCTTCTCAGATCTCAACCTCCGTGTTGGGAGATCCACTGCTCTCTTCAAAGCTGTCAGACAGAGTCGTTTGCGTCTGCAGAGGTGTCTGCTGCATTTGTTTAGTTTACTGTGCCCTGTCCCCAGAGGTGGAGTCTACAGAGACAGGCAGGTTTCCTTGAGCTGCTGTGAGCTCCACCCAGTTCGAGCTTCCCAGCAGCTTTGTTTACCTACTTAAGCCTCAGCAATGGCGGGCGCCCCTCCCCCAGCCTCGCTGCTGCCTTGCCGGTAGATCACAGACTGCTGCGCTAGCAATGAGGGAGGCTCCGTGGGTGTGGGACCCTCCCGGCCAGGTGTGGGATATGATCTCCTGGTGTGCCCGTTTGCTTAAAGCGCAGTATTGGGGTGGGAGTTACCCGATTTTCCAGGTGTTGTGTATCTCAGTTCCCCTGGCTAGGAAAAGGGACTCCCTTCCCCCTTGCGCTTCCCAGGTGAGGCAGTGCCTCGCCCTGCTTCAGCTCTCGCTGGTCGGGCTGCAGCAGCTGACCAGCACCGATCATCCGGCACTCCCCAGTGAGATGAACCCAGTACCTCAGTTGAAAATGCAGAAATCACCGGTCTTCTGTGTCGCTCGCACTGGGAGTTGGAGACTGGAGCTGCTCCTATTCGGCCATCTTGCTCCGCCGCCTCAATTTATTATTTTTTTCTATTTTTGTACAGATGGGATTTCACCGTGTTGGCCAGGCTGGTCTTGAACTCCTGATCCATTCTGCCTTGCCCTTCTAAAGTGCTGGGATTACAGGCATGAGCCACTGTACCCGGCCAACACTCATTTTGAAAAATGAAAGTGGTGATATTAATTTCAGACAGAGTTGGCTTTACATCAAGGAAAGTTACCAGAGATGAGTATTACGTAATAAAGAGGTCAATTCTCCAAGAAGATGTAACAATCCTTAAATGCACTTTTGCTAACAAAGCATCAGAATTCCAAAGCAAAAACTGATAAATTTCAAGGAGAAATAATTAACTCACTATTATAGTTGGAGACGTTAACACCCCCTTTATCAGAAATGCACCAATTAAGTAGCCAGATAATCAGTAAGGACAAAATTGAAATCGGCATCCTCAGTCAACTGTATATAACTGACGTTTATAGACTATTTCCTCCAACAACAACAGAATACAGAACATTCACCAAGACATACCATGTTGTGGTCCATAAAACACACCTTAACACATTTAAAAGAATAGGAATCAAACAAGTATGTTCTCAACTACAGTAAAGTAGAAATCAGTAATGGACGACTGGAAAATATATTAGGATATTAAACAGTACACTTATACATAATACATTGTTCAAGGAAGAAACCTGAAGATTTCTTTGAATTTTTGAAGTAAATGAAAATGAAAACTTGTTAAAATTTGTGAGCTGCAGTGACAGTAATGTTTATAGGGAAATTTATAGATTTAAATGCATACATTAAAAAAAAATAAGATCTAAAATCAATCAGCTTCCACCTTCGAAAACTAGAAGAACAACATCAAATTAAATTCTAAGCAGGTGACAAATAATGAAAGAGCAGAAATCAATACGTTGAAAACAGAATATCAGTAGAGAAAAATCAATGAAACAAAAAGCTGGTTCTTTGAGAGAAAATCTGTAAGCCTCTAAAAAGAGAAAGAAATACAGCAGATAAATTTCCAATATCAGAAATGAAATAAGGGACATAACTACAGATCCCATGGACATTAAAAGGATAATAAAAATTATGAATAACTCTATGGCCACAAATTTGATAATGTGGATGAAATGAACCAATTTCTTTAAAGACAGAATTTGCCAAAATTTGAACAGGAAGAAATGATCTGTATGGGCCTGTATCTGTTAAATTGAATCAGTGGTTAATAACCTTTCAAAACAGGAAGTGCCAGGCCCAGAAGGGTTCACTGGTGAATTCTACCAAATATCTGAGAAGAAATACCAATTATCTACAATCTCTTTCAGAACATAGAAGCTGAGGAATACTTCTTAACTCATTCTATAGAGCCAGCATCATTTTAATATCAAATACCATTTTAATAACAAAATATTACAAGAAAACTACAGAACATCTCTCATGAACATAGATGCAGTAATCTTCAATAAAATATTAGCAAATTAAATCTAACAAAAATTGTGCACTAAAACCACATGGAATTTCACATATCCAAAGCCGGTTTAACATTGAAAAGCCAATTAATGTAATTCATCACATTAATGGGTCAAAGACTAACAGATGCCTCATCTAAGAAGATATAGAGATGGCAAATCGACGTATGAAATGATGCTTCACATCACGTGTCATAGAGAAATGCAGATTAAAGCAACAGTAAGATATCACTATGCCAGAATCCAGAACACTATCAACACCAAAGCCTGTGAAGACGTGGAGCTGTGGGAATTCTTTCTCATTGCGGGTCTTAATGCAAAATAGAGCAGCCTTTAGGAAGACAGATTGGTGGTTTCTTACAAAACTAAATAGACTCTTACCATATGATAAAGCAATTAGACTCCTTGGCATTTGCTCAAAGCAGTTGAAAACTTATGTCTACACACAAAGCCTGCAAGTAGATATTTAGAGCAGCCTTATTCATAGTTGCCAAAACTTGGAAGCAACCAAAATGCCCCTCAGTAGGTGAATGTATAAGTGAGCTGCGGTACATCCAGACAATGGGATATTATTTGAGGCTGAAAATAAATGAGCGATCCATAAAACGACATGGAGGAAACTTAAAGGGCATATTACTAAGTGAAAGAAGCAATCTGAAAAGGTTGTTGTATGATTCCAGCTTTACAACATCCTGGAAAAGGCAAGACTATGGAGACTGTAAGAATATCAGTGGCTGCCAGGGGCCAGGGGGAGGCAGGGATAAATAGGCAGAGCAGGAGAATTTTTAGTATCTTTTGATCTCTATGATACTGTAATGGTGGATACATGTTATGCATTTGTCCAGACCCATCTATTGTACAACACCAAGAATGAACCCTGATGTGAATGATGGAGTTGGAGTGGTAATGATGTTTCGCTGTAGGAGTATCAGTTGTGACAAATGTACCAGTCTGGTAGGCAATGTCGATGATAGGAGACGCTGTGCATATATAGGGTATACATGAGACATCACTGTGAAGCTGGAAAATATGACACTGAGATGAAATTGCGCTGATGGGCTTAACGGGTTGGAGAAGGAAGATGAAAACGAATTAACCAAAGTGAAGCCCAGAGAAACAAAATGAAAGAAAAGCCAACAGAACTTCAAGCTCCTGTGATACGTCAATATACTTGTAATACAAGAAGGAAAAGAGAGAGAAGAGCAGGAACATTTGAAAAAAGGAGTCCAAATTTTCTCAGATTGGTGTCAAACCACCTGTGCCCGGCCCCGTGAAGTTCATTGAATTCCAAGCAGAACAAATATAACAAGAATCACATCCACGTTCATGATAGCCAAAGTACTGAAATCCCAAGATGAAGAGGAGATCCTGAAAGGACTCAGAAGAAAAAGACACGTTACACACCAGAGAAGCATTTGAACAACGCGTGACTTCTGTGAAGATACAGTGGAGACCAGAAGACCATGGAAAGACATTTTTTAAAGCACTAGAAGCAGGAGAAAGGCCTGTCAACTCATATCCAGGGAAAATCTCCTTATAAACGGGTGAAACAACACACTCCCAAACATGAAAGCTGAGAGAATGTGTTATCAGCAGAACTACACTATAAACATGCTAAAGAATGTACTTGGCTGATTGCAAAGGATATCAGATGAAAGGTCAGCTCTACGAAAAAGAACCCTAGAAATTGTAACAGTGCGCTCTGAATTTTGTAGAATATAAAATCATAGAATATTTTACTCTATGATTTTATGGCTTTTGTTTTTTTATGATCTTACAATTTTATGATATAAAGTCATAAGTTTTACATGCTTCTCTATGCCTCCTTTACGTGTTTTGAAGTCCTTGCTGTACCATGCATCGGTAGTTTATTCCTTATTATTTATTTATATTCTATTTGATAGATATGACACATTCTGTTTATTCATTTACCAGTTGGTTATTCATTGTTTCCAGTATTCAGCTGCTGTCGACATTTATGTACCTATCTTTGTGTATGCATATAATTTCCTTTATCTTAAGTGGATGCCAAGTAGCATGATTGACTCTTACTGTAAATTTAGGTTTAGCTTTTTAAAAACTGCCAAATTGTTTACAAAATAGCTGCACTATTTCACACTTCCACCAGCAGCATATACACATCCCAGTTTCTCCACCTCATCACCACCAATAGTTATTGTTGATGTTTTGATTTTTGCCATTCTAATTGATGTGAAATGGTATATCATTGTGTATTTACTTTGCAACAATGAATGATGCTAAGCATTTTTAATGTACTTATTAGCTTTTAATGTGCTAATTCCTATTCATAGCCATTTGTATATATTGGTAAAATGTTCAGATTTTTTGCTCACGTTTTAAATGGGTTGGTTGTCGTCTTATGGGTTTTAGGTGCCTTATACAATCTGAATATGAGACTTTTACAGATGTAACGTTTCTCAGTGAAAGAACAAACTATTATGTAGCAGACAGAACAAAGCCTTTGCCCCAAGATACCCAGGTCCCATTCCACAGAACTTATGAACCTGTTGCCTGAAGTGGCAAAAGGGATTTTGCAGCTGATTAATTCGATTAATTTAAGATCTTGAGATGGGACCATTATCCTGGTTTAAGTAGGTAGACCCATTGTAATCAAGAAGGTTCTTACAAGAGAAAAGAACTGGAGACTGGAGTGATGCCCTTTAAAGATGAAGAGGGGCCAGGAGTCAGGGACACAGGTAGCCCCTAGAAGTTGGGAAAGGTAAAGAAATGGATTGTCTTTTGAAGCCTCCAGAAGGAATGTAGTTCTGCTGACACTTAGATTTTACACTTCTGACTTTTGACTTCTCCATCAGTAGGATAATAGATTCGTGTCTTGTTATAAGCCACTAAGATCAAGGTAATTTGTTACATTAGCTATAGGGAGATAATCATCTTTTAAAACTTACTAGTTTTCTATTTTAATGAAGTCCATTTTACTAATTTTTATGGATTGTGTTATTGGAAGTTTTAGAAGTCTCATGGTCTTACTGTTCTTTCATTTAGGTCTGTGATCCATTTGGAGTTAATTTTTGTGTGTGCAGTAGGGATCTAAGTGGGATTTTTATTTGTTTTGGTTTGGTTTGGGGGATTTTTTTCCCCACGCTTTTTCTTTTTGGTGTGTGGGTACCCAGTTGCCTCTGCAACATTTGTTGAAAAAACAAACTGCCTTTCTCTTACTGAATTGTCTTGAGACCTTTGTCAAAAATAAAGTAACCATAAATATAAGGCTTTATTTCTGAGTTTAATTCTGTTCCTTTGATGTATGTGTCTATTTTTGTGCTAATACCACTGCCTTGATAACCATGACTTTATGTTAAGTTTTGAAATCAGATAGTGAAGTCCTCCAACTTTGTTTTCCTTTTTCAAAATGATTTTGGCTATTGTAGGTCCTTTGTATTTCCAGATAAAATTGAGAATAAGTTTTCCATTTCACACACAGCCTTCTGGGATTTTATTAGGCAGTGCCTTGAATTAATGGAACAGTTTGGGAAGAATTTTCTTGATAATGCTGAGTTTTCCAATTCACGATCATGAATCTGCCTCCATTTATTTAGTTTCCATTTATTTGGATCTTTAATTTCTCTCAGTAATGTTTTATAGTTGTCATTGTGCACATTTTGCACCTTTTTGTTAGAAGTTCAGCTGAGTGTTTCATGCTTTTGATGCTATTGTGAATGGAACGATTTTCTTAATTTTATTTTCAGGTTGTTTATTGCTAGTGTATGTATATCTTTATCTTGTGTCCTGTGACATCATCAAACTTTGTTTTAGTAATGTAAACATTTTTGGTGTATTTCTTGCCATTTCCTACATCCCAAAGTCATGTCATCTATGAATAAAGACACTTTTATTCCTTTCTAATCGGAATGTCTTTACTACTAAATTTGTTAATTTATTTCACCAGCTAGAACCTGCCAGATAATGTTGAATCATAGTGGCAAGAGGGGACATCTTTGTCTTGTTCTCCATCTTAGGGAAAATGCATTCTATTGTTTACCATTGAATACAACGTTAGCTGTGGCTTTTCACGAATACACTTTAACAGGTTGAGGAAATTGCCTTCTATTCCTGGTTTGTTGAGTTTCATTCTCTTGAATTTGTCAGTACTTTTCTATGTCTCTTAAGGCTAACTTGCGGTTCTACTCCGTAATTCTATATTGTGTAAGACATTAATTCACTTTTGAATGTTAAATCAACTTGACTTCCTGTCCCCATGCTGTGTAATTCTAGTCACCACTGGTCATGCTGTATCATCCATTTCATATGCTGCTTGCTTGGTTTGCTGCTATTCTGTTGAGTGTCTATATCACATTATTCTGCAGGTTTCTTGGAAAAGGTAGGTGGGAGTTAGGAATGAAAGATTGTAAAGGGTTGTGAGAAGACGTTCTGGGGAGATGGTTGTGCTCCATATGGACACCTGGTTGTGTACCTTTCTCAAAAGTCTCAAGGCTGTGTCAGTTTTACTTTTACTTTTATATAAATTGTGTAAGTTTTCTTAAAAGGCAGGGTGGGCCAGGCGCAGTGGCTCACGCCTGTAATCCCAGCGGTTTGGGAGGCCAAGGCAGGCGGGTCATGAGGTCACAAGGTCAGGAGATTGAGATCAGCCTGGCCTACAAGGTGAAACCCTGTTTCTGCTACAAATACAAAAATGAGCCAGGCATGGTGGCACGTGCCTGTAATCTCAGCTACTTGGGAGGCTGAGGCAGGAGAATCGCTTGAGCCTGGGAGTGAGAGGTTACTGTGAGCGGAGATCATGCCACTGCACCCCACCCTGGGCAACAGAGCAAGACTCTGTCTCAAAAGAAAAAAAAGCAAGGTGATAGAGAATTTTCAGGCTCCTAATATTGTTGCTTGTCTAACAAGTAAACTTTAAAAAAAATTCCCAGACAGCATAAGTCATGTGACAGTGGTAATAAGTGTGAATATTGTTTGCTATTATTGTCTTTTAAGAAGCCAACCTGTGTCTTAAGCTTATTTGCTGTGACTCCTCCTCTCACCCAATGATCTGGAGCTGCTCACCTGAGCCAGCACCTCCCATCACTCACCTGTAGGTAGGATTCTGAGTGTCATCCTTACGTTGAAGTTTAACAAATACACCAGCACTTTATTCCCAAAAACCTTGGTACTGCATGAAAAGTTATTAACTGAAAAATGTTCTCCTGAATTATAGTGAAAAAATGGATGTATTTTATCATAATCCAAGATACCCAATTTGTAGATAGAAAAATCAATAATGAGAATGTATAAAAAACGAATTCTGTAAAAGTGAGTAGAGTGTAAAATGGGACATGAGGGTATGTCGTGTGCCCCGGAGGAAAACAGGGAGGTGGAGGGGCCGCTCCATGTGAGGCACATTCTGGTGTCTCTCCTGTTACCATCATCAGCGTCTTGATCCTTAGAGAGCTGCATTCGTATCGAACACACCGACGTAGAAATCCATCACTCTCATGGATATCGAACACACTGACGCAGAAATCACTTGCATGGGTATCGAACACACTGATGTAGAAATAAATCAGCTGCATGGGTATCTAGCACACTGATGTAGAAATAAATCAGCTGCATGGGCATCTAACACACCGATGTAGAAATAAATCAGCCGCATGGGCATCTAACACAACGACATACAAATAAATCAGCCGCATGGGTATCTAACACACCGACATACAAATAAATCAGCCGCATGGGTATCTAACACACCGACATACAAATAAATCAGCTGTATGGGTAACTAACACACAGACGGAGAAATCAGCTGCCTGAGTATCTAACACATACACCAATGTAGAAATAAATCAGAGCCCAGAAGGGCATCTCAGGAATAACAAGGGGTAAACATAGTCACACTGAGACTACTGAGAGCCGCACAGGCCCTCCGCCTCCCCTTGCCCTCTCACTTTCTGACTGACACAAGAAAACACTTGGTTTCTTCCCAAACTGCTGTGTAGAGGAAATGTGTCAGTGCATCTTTGAGATGACAGTATCAAACATCTTATAGCATGTTTGTATAAGGTGCTTTGGAAGCAAAATTCATTATGCTAAAATAAATGGTTCATTATCTGAAAAGTGGTTTAAATTCTCAAGAGTGTCTACCGCAAAAAGTCATTAAACAACTGTTCAGACTTGCGTGAAGTAAATCTCTGTTTGAGGGACTGAGATTGTGGTGTATGTTTCTGCTGCAATATATAGCAAATCGTTTTTCTTCTTACACAGATACCTCTTCTGGCTCAGAAGACGAAGGCTCAGTGCAGGGGGACTCCCAAGGCACCGCGACCTCCAGCCAGGGTTGCATCACCATGGAGCACTGGATCAGTCAGGCCATCCATGGCTCCACCACGTCCACCACCTCCTCCACCTCCTCCACCTCCTCGTCCTCCATGCAGAGCGGGGGCAGCAGGGCTGCCCACAGGCTGGCGGAGGTCATGGCCCAGACCCACATAGGTGAGCACGCTTCACAGTGTCTTTCTGTGCCTGTTGTCTAAATGCCTTTGTGGGTGCAGGTTTTCCTCTGTTTGCATCATGGCTGTGGAATCCCTTGGTGGAAAGAGCGCAGAGCCCCTCTGGTCCCTGGGGTGCTTCGGTTGGATTGTTTCTGGAATCTCCTTTACTGCTTCTCATGCCCAGATCCCTCCCACAGCTGGAATTCCAGGGGCCTTGCTACTGGGGAATCCTGCAGCCATATCCACTCCCATCTTTTCTTCTCACTTATGCTCCTTTGTGAAACCTTTACAGTCCCAGTCAACAGGACAGGGTTTTAAAGTGTGCTCCTCCTGACCACGGGAGTCATTTATGGAAACGAGGGCTTTAACCACGGCTGCTTTACGCTGCTGTCTGCCACAGGTGTTCAGATTTCTTGGGCGTGGCGCACTGTTTTGTGTAGGTTCTATGACAAGGGAGATCCTCTGTGTTAGAAAAAGAACGAAGTTAGGATCACTGCCCTACAACGTTTGAAGATGCCGTGGAAAAGGAGTGAAGTGAGAATTACTAGAGGTAGAGCCGGCGCGTGGAGGAGCGGTGATGAGCCTTCTGTCGCTCTGCCTTTGAATGGTTCAGGACTACATGTTTTCCATCAAGTATGGGACTTGGGTTGACTAGGATTTGGTGTGTGTCTCTATTAAAGCAGTAATCGGAGACGACTGTGTACCATGTTGCCGATAACGGAGCACAAGCCACAGGCTCAGACCCTCCCGGCATCAGCTACCACAGGAAAGCCTGATCTCTGCAAAACCCTCAGTGGGAAGCAGGTGGACGTCATGTGTGATCAGATAGCCCACAGACACCCCAGAACCCCAGAATGTTCACTTCTAGATCACTGACTCCTTGACACCCAGAGGCGTTTGGGATTGACTTGGGTCCCAGCCCCTTCGGTGCCCACTGACACTGAAAGCGTCAGCTGTTTTCTGTCTGGAACAGGAGTTTGCTGTCAGGAGAGCTGGTCTGTCTCACTTTTCCCAATAACTGCTGCTGGGATCTTGAAGTCCCTTCTCCTGCTTTAGGCTTTGAGTGAGGGAAAAAAAATTGAAAAAAATAATTTTTCTCTCTCAACTGTTGTCGGTATAAAGGAGAAAACAGAAATACTCTTTAAAAGTTTGCAAAGTAGTACTCAAATGCAAAGCAGTATTACACTTCAGTTTGACACAGTTTCAGGAACATGTACACTCATTTATGTGAATTAATAACCTATACTTGAAATTACAGTAGGTTGAACATTGAACAGAAATGTGTGACTTCTACATATTTTTCCATATTAAAATTCCATGTGTATATTGGATTCCAGGATAGTGGTCGAGGCTCTGCCAGACCTGAACGGGGAGGCCAGACAGCACCTCTGCCACTTGGTGGAAGCATTTGTATCCTCGGAGTTTATTCAATTTTAAGGAAATGCACAGAATCTTACCTGGAAAACACAAATTTTTGAACAAATGAAGCACTGCACTTGGGCCTCCCTTTGTGGGTTGACCCTTGCAATACTGGAGGAAGTTTTAGTACAAAGACTTAATTTATCCAAACTGTGAGGGGCTCCTAACTCATGTACATCAGGGCTCAGTGTGACCCAAATGTAACTCTCAGGTGATCACGTTCTGGTAATTTCTAATTGGGCACAAAGGTAATCCTCGTAGACTATCTGGACATTTTCTATAAGTTTGGGATTTTTTTGGAAAAGCCGTGGCAAAATAATGAAACTTGAAGAGGAGAAATATTTTGTGTGGCAAAACAAGAGAAGTAAAAAGTCAGATGTGCATGTGACCTTCTGAGATAATCAGAAGCCTGTGAATGAGAACTCAGCGTGTGTGATCGTGTGTGCGCATGCGTGTGAGAGTTCTAAGGAGTCCAGGCACAACATAGTCACACTGGCCACCCCGTCCAAGGGATGGAAGGAGAGGCCACAGAGGCTGCTTTCATCGGAGGGGAGAAAAGCCCAGGGCTGCAGACTCCAGGTCACCCAGTCTCACAGAGCTGGCCGCGCTTCTACTTGTTGTTGAAGCGAAATCTCAAGACCTTTGTGGATTTTTTTCCACCAATTTATGCCAGCAGTTAAGTAGGAACATCTCACATATATCTTCACAGTCAAGCCAGTTTGGCATAAGATAGGAAATCGCATTCTAGTTTTCTTTTTCTACTGCTTTACCCGCTGTCCATCTAGAAGCTGTCTGCAGCACTTTCACACCTCGGAGCTGAGAGGAGGCCTCCGAGACGCTACCATCCAAGTCCGCTGAGGATTGAGGGTTGGTTCTGCAGGAAGTCGGGCGGCCTGCCTCCAGGTGGAAAGTCGTGGCACTGACGGACGGTGTGGCGGACCCTCCCCTTAGTGAGAGCCGATCATTCTTCTCTTCTCAGTCACGGGTTCCAAGTGAGTGGCGTTGCCAAATCGACTTGTGACAACAGACTGACACCCTCGGGAGGGGCTGACGCTGTGCCCAGGCGGCTCAGCACCCCCACCCCACCCGGTTCTCGGATCATAAAGGAGCATCGTTTCACGGCCTGTTTTGTGCCTCGATTTTCTGTGTGCTGTTTTTGTGCGTTCAGTTGATTTCGCCGTCTAAATGGCCTCCGGGCGGGTGCTGACACGGGCAGTGTGCGGTGAAGAAAGGCTTTTGAGGATGAGCGCCACTTTCAGCAGCACAGAATATCACACTTCTGTGTCTTCTGTTGCGTGGGACGGTGGTGGGTGATCCTGAAAAGCTTCTGTCAAAGCAGGATTCAGAATCCAGATCCGCACTGTGGCGCCCATCCTCAAGATTCTAGGTGTGACGGGCGTCGTCAGTGGGCTGCTTGACACATCTTTCTCAACGTTTTATTCATTAACTAGCAAAGCATGCTTTTCCCCATTTAGCCGTTTACGGCTTGACTTTCTCTCCACGGGGTGCTGTAAGAGAAAGAGCTCCATGCGCTCATTGGCCTTAGGCAGTCCTTAGTACACATTAGGGTGTAAAGGTGGTTTTTTGAATGACTAGTATTGTTTGTACTAAGACAAATAATAGTAGTTCTTGATGTCTCCCCCTTTTGTAAAGAAAATCCTATGAACTGTATATGTGTTAACTCATGTAATCCACCCAACTACCCTACATGGTCATAGCCATTACTGTTCCCATTTGATGAAGAAACTGAGGCACGGAGAGCTTAAGGGACATCCCCAAATCTCCAGAAGTTTCCAGAGCCGGGTTTCCATTTCCAGGCCCTGGGCTCCAAAGCGCCAGTAAAGCCCTGGGCTGTGTCGACGGTGGCTGACAGGAAACGGGACCCTTCCATAAACACACACACGGTTCCTGGTGCCCCGCCATCGCCAGTATAACGTTATTTTAGTTAAAACGCCGCTAACGTGGCTCCTGTTAGGAAATTGAGGTTTCACCGAACTCTGCTCCATTTTCGGCAGCATGAGTTATGCTGAGGTCCCCCTTTGTGCCGGATGTTTGTGGCAGACATGGCTGAGATCGGCTTTGGCTTCTCACGGCAACCCCAGGGTGAGAGCCTGCGCTCCGGTCTCTTCCTAAGTTATGGCTTGCTCAACCTGCAGAGCAAACGCCACAACCACCAGAAACACTCATGATGTGCTTCTTTACAGAAAATCATTCTGCACCTCCTGACGTAACCACGTACACCTCAGAGCACTCCATACAGATGGAGTGACCACAGGGTTCCACGGGGTCCCGGACAGCGCCCGAGTACGGCAACGCCGAGCTCATGGAGACCGGCGATGGTACGTCCCAAAGCAGAGATGCGTTTTTTTCTGGTAAACGGTTTGTACTGATGTCCCGTTCCGTGCCCGTGACTGGGTGTGTTTCTTCCTGGGGTGCAATCTGCTGCCATTTTGTCTGCTGAATAACTAACAGTGGTTCAGCAACTGAGAAATTCTTGTACAGGTGTTAAGACCATGAACAGTCACTGAGAAGAGCAAGATGAAGTTAAATGTACAACAGAATTACTGTCAGATGGGCCGATATGTTGCTTTAGACTTAGGAGGAAAAAGGGTCTTTTTATCCATGTTGGACAGAGATGTCAGCGACTTGGTAAAAGGCTGTGGCAGGGGGCTTCTCCTTCCTTCCTTGTGGCCTGGTCTTGGTATGTTCTCATTACAGCGGCCGTTTGTATCACCTCGCCCCTATTCTATTTAAGTCTCAGTCCTTCCTGGGGTCATAAAAGTCAGTGTAGAGCCTAACAGTGAATGAAATACAATACCCGGTGTGAAGCCTCATGGAGCAGTTTTGGCATAGCATCATCTTGCAGTGCATGGGACTCATAGGTGGACAGGGAGGCCTATCCCAGCCCCAACAAGTAGACAGGGAGGACTATCGGAGTCCCGACACTCACAGTGGACAGGGAGGTCTATGCCCTGGGCTTAGATAATGGTGCGTCAGGGTAGCCTTCCACCCTTTAGCCCAGAGCTTGGTGTTCCAAAGGCCACGAGGAGTTTCAGACCCTCGACCCCGGACATGTTCCAAGACTCTTATGTCAGATATGGAAGCCCTGCCTCAGCTTCTCCCAACACTCAGCTTCTCGGAACACTCAGCTTCTCCCAACACTCAACTTCTCTGCCAACATAGAAGAAGCATCTTGATTGTGCTTTTCTTTAAAAAATCAATGTATTGCTATACATACATATTTTATACTTAACTGCATATCTTAGAGTATAAACTTTGACATATAAAAATCTCCATAGTGGTTATCTGTGGGGCACAGGATTGGCGCAGAAACAGGCACTTTCCCTTTGAACTGTGATGTTTGCGTTGTTCATACTAAGAATGTGCTCGCGTTGGTTGTACTGTTTGCTTCTAAGTTTCTATAAAAAGAGAGCAGTAGACTGATGCACTCAGTGTCCTGGAAATAGAGGCTGTGCTCTGGGTCTGAGTGCTGCCAAGCCCCAGCACCCCCTTGGGCGGTGAAGTCAACATTTCCGTGCCCGAGTCTTCTCATCTCAAATTGGGGAATAATAACCATAGGCTTGTGGTGAGTTTTGAGTCCCTATGCATGACTCAGAACCATTTGGCACATGGAAGGTACCACTAGGGCATTGGTTTGCCATCTGTAGGGGGAGGCATCAGCACCACCAGGTCAGAAGTTAAGGGGTGACCCTGGACACCACGTCTGTGGCGAGGTGGGGCTGTGAGGCTGCCTGTGTGTCAGGAGCACCGCGCTTCTGTGCCCAGCTGTGTGTGCCGGGAGCACCACGCTTCTGTGCCGGCCTGTGTGTGTGTTGGGAGCACCACGCTTCTGTGCCGGCCTGTGTGTGTGTTGGGAGCACCACGCTTCTGTGCCCAGCTGTGTGTGCCGGGAGCACCGCGCTTCTGTGCCGGCCTGTGTGTGTGTTGGGAGCACCACGCTTCTGTGCCCAGCTGTGTGTGCCGGGAGCACCGCGCTTCTGTGCCGGCCTGTGTGTGTGTTGGGAGCACCACGCTTCTGTGCCGGCCTGTGTGTGTGTTGGGAGCACCACGCTTCTGTGCCTGGCTGTGTGTCAGAAGCACCGCACTTCTGTGCCTGCCTGTGTGTGTGTGTGGGGCGGGGGGGACACCACGCTTCTGTGCCTGCCTGTGCCTGCGTTCTGTGCCTGTGTTGTGTGCCTGCCTGTGTTCTGTGCCTGCCTGTGTTCTGTGCCTGCCTGAACACCACGCTTCTGTGTGCGCCCTTGCACTCCAGCCTGAGTGACAGAGTGAAACCGTGTCTCAGATAAAAAGGGGGGGATTCTGTAATGGAGATAACAAAACATACGTGATTTGGGCTCTAAGATGACTTTTCCTCCCAGCCTCTTGCCCGGCAGGCCAGTGTTCGGAATCTTGGCTAGCCCAGCGTTTTGCTTTCATGTGGCTTTTAAAAACAAAACTAAGTATACCTTAAATTTTTATCACTAAGATAGTGTATTCGGCCTCTTGTAACAAAGTACCACACAGTGGGTGATTTAAACAACAGACACTTGTCTCAGTTCTGGAGGGTGGAGTCGGAGACCCCGAGGTGTCATAGGGCAGGGCCTCTGGAGGTGCTGAGGGAACCCGCCCCAGGCCTCACCCCGGCCTTGGGTGCTCAGCGATCCTGGATGGGGTACCTGTCACTCCAGTCCCTGCCTCCATCATCATGTGAGCTTCTCCCTGTGTCTGGGCCTCTCTCTCCTCTTACAAGGACAGAGTCATTGGATTTAGGGTCCATTCTAACGCAGTATGACCTCATCTTAACCTGGTCATAAGATGGCCCTGGCTTAAGGTGGTTCAACTTGCGATTTTCACCTTTACAATGGGTTTATCAGGTTGTAACCCCATTGTATGTCCAGGGGTATCTGTCTCTGCACAGGCCCTGCTTCCAAATAAGGTCACAGATACGAGGGGTGATCTTTTGCAGGGACACGATTCAACACACAGCAGATACTGAAGCTCACAGTTCCTGACTCCCACATTGATCTTTGTAGAGGACTGTTAGGGTGAGGGAATGGTGGCAGGACCACTGACAACACTGTGTTTTCATTTTGAAGTTTTAGTTTTTTTGAGGTCTCTGGGAAGTAAAGGCCAGGAGAATAATGTGTAAAGCCCAGTGATTTGAGCTCACGCTATCTAGGTGGTTCCGTGTGGGTTTTCTTATTTGGGCAGACTTTGCTTTTCTATCTGATTAGCTCTATCCTTTTTGATTCTTACATCTAGAATACTTCTGTTTCAGGAGTCTTTCATGCTTTTTTCAGTACACCAGTTAATTCATTCCAATGAGATCTCCTCTTGCAAATTTTAACTTTTATGTTGCCTCATTTTTGCCTTCAGCTTCATTATAATCCATAATAGTTTAAAGTTAAACAGCAAGCTTAGGTCCAGCTTTTAAGTGTAAAGAGCATTAAAGATTTACATATGGAAAATTACAGAAACAAATGTGATGTGTACCTAAATTGTGGTGACTCACTTAGATAACCATTGAGGAATTGTTAGTTTTCAGGAATATAATCCATGATCTTAGATTTTAACTTGTTCACAAATTCAGTCAGCACATATTTATTACTAGACATTTTCCAGGGCTGGGATGCAGCAGTGAGCAAAACAAACTGGAGAGTTGAGTCTGAGGGAGGAGGTCGCACAGGTAGTCAGAGATGTGTGCTATGGGGTGGACACGCTGGGTGGGGAGTGTTTTCTGAGGGGATGAGAAGTCTCAAATTTGAGCCAAACTCTGGAGACGCGGAGGGAGAGGGCCGTGCGGAGGTCTGCCGGAGGAACGTCCTGAGTAGCAGCCAGAACCAGCACAGAAGCCTCAAAGCGGGAGCAAGCTGGGGTGTCCGGCAGAGGAGGTGGGGCAGACCCCAGAGTGGTGCACATGTGCGCAGTGGTCTTCTGAAACCTGCCTTGTGTGGACCCCCTTCTCCTGACCCACAGTTCATTCTACAGCTTGCCTGCCACCCAAATAATTTTCCTTAGAACTTGGCAGCCAGAATGGCACAGCATAAGTCTTATTTTAGATTCTTATATATAAAATTGGGCATACGCCCAGACAGCCTGCGTCTGAATTGAGGCTGTACAGTCAGGATTTCCATGATTTCTGTTCAGTGGTTTTGTCTGCACTCTTGGAGTGGATGCACCCCCTTCCAGACGTTTGCGAAACTGGAAGAGCAGACCATGCAGTGACGGAGGAGCTGGGAGGACAGAGAGAGCCGGTCTGTGCAGGACCTGCATAGAGAGGTCAGGAGAGGAGCTGCCTTCGTAGTTTTCAGGTATTCTTGAGATTCTCTGAGAACGTAGAGGCGGAAGCAGTAGACTCGCCAGCAGCCGTTCATAAACAGAAGGAGCACCCCCTAATGCGGCCACGTGGGTGGCCGGCACTGTTCCCAGGGGTGCCCAGCCTGCCGCGTGTGTGCTGACTGCACAGCTGTGGTTGTGATGGCTTATCTGCCCCTGCATATTCAAGTTAAAAACTGTCGTTACAGGCCCACGGATGACAGTAACCAGCCCCCGGGCCGGGGCGTCCTCTCCATGCATGGGCTGACCTATGGAGTCATTCATTTGGACTCGGAAGAGAAGCTCTCCGTGCTCATCATGCAGGATGTCGGCCTCGTGATGCCTGGAGGTGAGTATGCCTTGCGAGCCGCACAGATTAACCGGTTATTAAATGCTTTTCTAACACACATCACCAAAGCCCACATTCCCGTGTTCCCACGTTCCTACGTTCCTACGTTCCTGTGGTGCGTCCTCTGGCTGCGAGCCTCACTCCCAGTCTTCTGAAGCCCTTGTCAGGCTTCAGACATTTGAGGCAGCGTTCCCTCTCCTGGGAAATGATGGAAAAGATGGGGAAGAGCAGCTTTGCACAGTGGGGTCTCAGGCTCCTCTCCCCTGGAAGGCTTCTGGGCCAGTGCAGTGTCCACACTGGTGCTTGAGCAGCTTCCCTTCTCTGCCCCAGAGGACGTGCCCGTCCATCACCTTAAGGCACCAGTGAGAGTGGGAACAGCCAAGCTTGGCTGCCTCCATGGCAGATACGTGTGAAAACCAAGGAGTGTGAGTCTGTGTGACCATGAAGCCTGTTTTCAGCCGTACAGCCCTTTTTCCAAGTCTTAGAAGCCTTTTCCACAGATGGGTGAGGAAGCACCCAGCTGCAGGGCCCACCGTGCCTCCCACCAGCCCCACAAGGAGTGCCCAGGCACCTCCCAGAAGCCACTTTACCATTCTCAGGGTGCACACACCTGGCGTTCAACTCATGGGGTCACAGGCAGCATCAGCCCCTGGCTCTCTGGCCCCTGAAAGGGAACCTGGCTCTTTTCTCAGCTGGGGACCCCAGAGCCTGTGTCTCCTGCTGAACCCTCCAGGCATGGGCTGTGGGCTCAAGCCCAGCAGGGTAGCCATGCCCGTGCGAGCAGTGCTGCCACCATCAGCAGCAGGTGCAGGACGCCAGGTCAGGTGGGTCTCAGCAGGGACCCCCTCCCCGTGGAGTCTCACACAGGCAGACCCCTCATGCCCCTTCATGGTGAGCTGCACTGGGGCCAGGCGCTCCAGAAACTCTTGCCTTTCTGTTCGCCTGGTTTGGCATAAAAGAAATGAAGGCAGCCCTGGGCTTCCCTCTGCCTCACTAACCCGATTCCCTGTGGACGCCCTCCAACATCCCCACGGCTCTGCCTCTGCTTCCAGCCCTCCAGCCCCTGTGTCCAGCCCACTCCCTGCCCCCCAGCTGTGGCCAGGCCCCCTGGCTCCCTTTCTTTAATATTTAGTTTTCAAATAAATGGGGCTTCATGGTAAAATCTTCAAAAAGTTCTGAAGGACACAATGGAAACGCTCCTTTGTGACTGTGAGAGCAACCGCGAGCTTCCCATGCTCCCCGTCAGAGGCACCTGGGGCTGTGGGACAGAAGAGTGCGCCCTCCACCCTGTGTGTAATTTTCTGCCCTGGGTTTGGGGATTTTCTCACATCATGATAGATGTGAGAAACTGACAGAAACATGACAGATGTGATAGACTGCCTACACACGCATATTTTATATCTTGGGGTCCTTTGTCAGCACGTAACGAGCTCCGTGCTATTCTCGAGGTGGCACAGTGCTACGTTGTGGGAGCACTAAGGTTAGTTGAGCCAGCCCTGTTTGGTGATTTTCCCTCTTTTGCTGCTGCGGTGAGTGACCCCTTCGTGGCAAATGGAAACAGTTCTTGAAGTGGGAGTTCTGTTTCACAGAGAACTACCGATGTAGCTTTTACGATGATTGTCTTTTTGAAGCCTGTGAGGCTATACACCCTGCTGAGCGGTAAACAGCAGCACTTCTTTCTCCACTCCTTTATCTGCCCTATTAGCTGACTTTTATTTTTGTCAATATGATGGGTGAAGAATCTTTCAGTGTAATTTTAATGTGAATTTTTCTTCCTGTGAGTTTAACTTATGTTTCCGCTGTTGCACTATTTAGGCACCTGTACTCCAGCCCAGCGGGTGCCGGCTGTTTCAGGCTCTTTCTAAACAGTTCAGCTGTCACTAATGCACACTCCACCCCTCTGAAGCGTGAGGCTCTTGGCTCGCTAATCAGATCTGTAGCTTGCCGTTGGGGGGGATATAGGACATTGTTGTTCAAAGCATCAACGTGCTGGTGGCACAGATCATTGAGAACTGATCAGCACTGAACCATGTGCGAAGTGCTCCAGGGGTGTTCTCGGAAGGACTCACCTTGCACGGGGCATGAAATCGAAGGTTCAGATTCCCCTAAGACATTAGAGGCTTGATTTGCAGAGTTCAAGTTGCACCACATTGCTGATGTACATGTGGCAGGTGGCCCTGAGGTTGGTTCTGAGGGTCCTCCCCAAATCTAAATGGCAGATGTTACACCCCTAAGTACAACTTGCACACTAACGTTAGAGCAGTTGAAATATTTATTGATGTTTCAGCTCTGAAATTGGACATATTGCTGCAACAGGAAAAATCAAGGTCAAGGGCTCAGTACCCTGAGCCTGCCCCCGCTTCGCCAATGACAAGTTTCAGGTCTTGCTTGCTTCTGGATGACCACCTACAAATCGGGGTTGCCATGTCCTTCTACTTAAGGTCAATAACGCGCCAGACTGGCTCAGGGTACCTAGGGCAACACCTTTACCTACTCTCACCAGTTCGTTATGAAGGACCTGTGAACAGCCAGATGAAGAGGTGCATTGCTCCAGGCCTGGTGGGTGGGGGCGGGTTCCAAGTGCAAGGGCTTCTGGCCCTGGGGAGTGGGAATGCTGCCCTCCCAGAATGTCAAGGTTTTCCCCAACCTGAAAGCTCTCCAACCCCACCATTTAGGGTTTTCTAGAGGTGTCACTGTAGACATGGTTGATGACATCTTTGGCTAGTGGGGATTGACTCATCTCCAGCCCTCTCCCTCCAGGTCAGAGGTTGGCTTGGAGACTGACAGCTCCAGCCCTCTAGTCCTGCCTTGGTCTTTCTGAACCCGAGAACCACCCTGAAACTGCCTAGGGGGCCCCAGCTCCCAGGCCTGTCCCGACTACACAAAGGCACTCTGACCACTCGAAAGATTCCAAGGGTGTTAGATGCTCTGTGCCCAGAACCAGCTGAAGACCCAATAGCTACGTCTCCTTGGATGGCACAATCACAAGCTCTCATCAGCTGACGGTCCGGGGCAGGTGTGCTGAGAGAGCTTTGCTATGGCCCTGTTGCTGGGAATCTCTGTTTTCAAGCCTTGCTGGGCAACAGACGCTCTCTGGTCATTCCCCAAGCTGATTGAATTTCCAGTCTTTTCCGTTTGATTCCACTGTTCTGGCCCAGTTCTTCTGAAGCCTCTTTCAACATCGTTGCCTCACCTGGGCGCTGAGATCCTGTGACCCTCACCCAGCAGGAGATACGGATGCCAGGATCCGGCTACCCTACTTCCAGTTGGATTGTGAAGAAGCCGGCTATAAGCCTTCCCTTCCTAGGTCTCTGTAATGCCAGAAATGGGATGTTTTAGAGTTCATTATTATTTCATTTTAGGTTGATACGAGCGACATACAAATTTGAGTTGGGCAGTTCACTGGCCAGGCACCTGACTCTTCTGGATAAGAAGAGTCTGGGTAAGTCTGGATAAGAAACAGGCCCCACACTGCCAGGACACAGAAGGGCAGCCCCTCTCCCCACAAGGTCGTGACAGAAAACCCCAGCTCCCGCAAATGCAGGAATTCTACAGATTTTCACTTAGAAGAAAATGCCACCCAGGAGTACCCACCCCGATTAATTTTCTCAAAAGTGGTTTTGCAGAGGCTCAGAAGAAAAGTCAGGACACAGGACGCCAGCCAGCCCCATCTTCCCAAAATCACTTGCCCCGGGGTCACCTACCTGCAATCAAACTGTTAGACATGCCTTTTATTCTCAGCTATTACCAGAGCAAATATTCCTGGAGAAGCACGCATTCGAGTAGGGTGCCTCTTTCCCGAGGTCCTGGAGAGCGAGGCTTCCGCAAGTGACTGGCCAGGGACCCTGGAAACTTCACGGTTGGCGAGCTGGAGGGTAGAGGGGGCAGAACCCTAATGGTGGGTGAGTTGAAAATGGAAGAGCGTTCTTCACCTCAGTCTCCTGGGGTGTTTCCCTTCAGGAACTGAAGAGGTGAGGAGGGCTGTGCAGTCTCAGACAGGTGCTACCTGGGCTTCGAAAGCCGACGCATCTGTCCCCAGAGCTGGGCAACCGCCAGCCCAACCCACCCTGTAATAACTGAAGTCCTTTGTCCCCACCTAGAGCCAGTCCGGGGGTCGGGTGCACACTGTACTTGACCAACCCATGCCATACAGGCAGTGCTGATGTCACTTTCCTACTTCAACGGCCCCCCTCCCAAAGTATACCTTCGGGACATTGGAAAAAAGACACCCCTTAACGTAGCCCCAAGGCCTCTGCTCTCCATGAACCTCCTGAGGGTGACTGCAGCATGGCGAGCAGGGAGCCCCGGGCTTCTTGATAAAAGTGTAAAATGAAGCTCTGTCTGAAAGGACACCCATCTGTTAGATTTGGAAAACATCTAAAGGCCGTTTGCTTTTCACAATGAGTAGACTCTTAGGAATGTATTCCAAGGAAAGGCAGAAGATATAGAGAAACAAATTCAACAAGAATATTCTTTGGAGTAATAGCAAGGGAGGGAGGGATGGAGAGAGAAGTAGAGAGGAAAAGGCGAACAGAGGAACCGGGAGACGGGACAGACACAGACAAGAGAAAGAGAAACAGAGTGACAGAGGCAGAGAGAGCAGCTAGCTCGTTTTCAACTTGACCTCCTGGAAGAATCTAGCAGGATCATAGAATCCTCAGCACATCCTTGTACTAGGACAGCCAAGTTTCAAGCCAAAGTTTCCCAAACTACAAGGTAACAAATACTAAGACTGGAGAAGCTGTGCACGTTCTTTTCCAGCTCCTTTTTGCAGCATCAGCAGAATGGGGCAGGTTGCTGCGTTCATTCTAAAAATCAAAACTGCAAGAAGACTCAGCTGCGGAGATGGGGGTGGGAGGGCAGATGTTCTCTTGCTCACTGAGCTCACACCCCGGAGACGGCCAGCACCTAACGCTGCCTCCACAGGTTCCATGGAGGACACGGGAGAGTCTACGGCCATGTGAAGAGCAGATTCACATTTGTGTGGCTCCCTCCGGGGGGAGCTAAGAGCTGTATCCCAGGAGTCCTCCTCGCTCCCGTTGATCCTGCTGCCCTAGCCGTTAGCATCTCTGCCAATCTTCATGAAAGAGCCTGTTGCACCGCAGTCCAGCAGGGCCACAATATTCAAAATGAAAATTGTAATGATCACTCTTCTGACTGCAAAATCCCAAGTCAGAGAACTTCTCTCACTAAAGAAGCCGGGCGGGGCGGGGGGAGCTGGACAGAGAAGCCGCCCTGGCTGTGGGGTGCTAAAAACTGTGACACCGCCTGGCACCAGCAATGAGGGACTCACGCTCGACCCCAGAGGGAAGAATAACAAGGGGCCACCGTGGGTCTCCCCCAAGCTTCCAGCTGTCAGGAAATCTTGTCCAATAACCCACCTTGCCATGCCACCTGCTCACCTGCATTCTGTAGTAGTAGTAATGTATCATTCACGTCCCAGCAGGCCAAGTGGGCAGGAAAATGGGGCCAAAAAGTAGAAAACCATGACCGTAGAAGGCAACGTCACGTGACTGAGCTTTCTGGGTTGTGCGTCCTTGTGGTGATAAACACAGTCCCGAGCTGAACACCAGAATGAAAATGAACCTTCCTCCGTGCTGAAGTCGGAAGAGATGTGCTTGGCTATCGGCAGTGCCTGCCTGTTTGGGCGGTGATTACTGCAGGTCACACGTGCTGTACAGGAGGAGGGCAGGGAACTCTGGAGCCAGGCTGGCCGGGTGCAAGTCCCAGCTCCGTGGCCAGCTCTGTGATCTGGGACAATTCGCCTATGTCCTCTGCCTCTTGATTTCCTCCTCTGTAAAATGGGGGTAATAGTCGCATCTATCTGAAAGGGCTATGTGAGAATTAAAGGACCTTGTCAATGTAAGGGGCTGAGAACAGTATCTGTTCTTGGTGAGCAGGATGACCAGGAGGTGACCAGCAAAATACCCCTTTCGAAGCCTCAATACTATTCCGTAGTGAGCAAAGACATAGCTCCTCTACGGACGAAGCCATTAATAGTCAATCCTGGCAGGCAGAGTGCAGATTCTTTCGAATCAGAAATTTGAACTCTGGCCAACGACTGCTGTACTGATTGAGTAAATCTTAGGATTTATTGTTAATGGTAAAGTAGTCTACAAAAACAAACAGTCTGAAGGAGTTTGAGAGGGTGTGGACTCAGCTGCAACCCCTCCTCCCAAGGCCGTTGGTCAACATCATCTCCAGCCCTGTGGAAAGACAGAAGCAGTGAAGAAAATGTCGGACAAACATTTGGTGTGTTTGTACACTTCTCCCAGAAATCCTAAATGCTTTGCATGTTTCAGCTAATAATTCCTTAAAATGGATTATGCTGACCATTTTATAACCTACTTCACTGCTCTCCTGTCTAAATCCATCCCTTTGTGACAAATGTTTTACACTTGGCTCATTTTTTCAATTGTGTTTGCTGTCTTACCCCCATGTAAATGATAAACGTGCATGCTTATATTGATTTGACTGAGACAGCTAATGCTAAATATGTCTCTGTTCCTTGAATGTTGACTTGTGATGGTGTCATTTAAGTCTCTTCTTTTTCCCCTTGAGTCAGCAAAATATTCCATGTTACTTTGAGCAAAACTTGCTCACTAGTGTTATGGAGGGTATAAACACAAATGGAATAAGTTTCCTGCCTTCAGGAGGATTGAAATCTCAAAGTCGGTATGACAGCAAGGATGGGAGTCAGCTCAGTTTGCAGCTTTTAAAACATGTTGGAATCTTTCCTCTGCCACTTTTGATGGTGAGACCCTGAACCAATCACTTCCACAAGCATCAGGCTCTCCATCTATGACATGGAAGTAAAAAGAGCAATCTTGACAAAATTGTGATGACTACAGACGTGTACCTAACCTCTTATTTACCACCTCCCGATAGAAGATATTGTAACTCATCCCGTTTGAGAGCTGGTGGTGATCACCCCATCCTGTGAGATTCAAGTATAATAATTATCTGGAATCCCCCATCTTCAGATGAGGAAGACCCAGCAGCCCTGACAATGTCTTCTGGAAACTGGATTTTGTTTGAAGGGTGAACTGACTTCAAGTTTCTATTTTCACGTATTGTCCTTCCTACGTGCCTCCTGGGGTTTTTCCCTTCCTCCCAATCTACATTAACCTGATGATAACAGCCAGCTATGTTTTCTAGAATTCCCCTAAATTGACTCATACCAAATACTGAATACAGTAGATTGGGAGGGTTCATTAAATCACGATAGAGCAACCTAAAGAAGGAAAGTAGACACCTTTGTTCTTAAAGAGTCTTCAGCCATCCCACCCTGGAGAAGGTTGCTGATTGCCTCTTCTCCTCAGGCAGTCTTGTTACTATGCATCACTTTTTTTTTTTTTTTTTTTTTTTTTTTTTTGAGATGAAGTCTCCCTCTGTCACTCAGGCTGTCTTGGCTCACTGCAAGCTCCATCTCCCAGGTTCAAGTGATTCTCCTGCCTCAGCCTCCCGAGTAGCTGGACTACAGGTATGTGCCACCACAGCCAGCTCATTTTTGTATTTTTGGTAGAGACAGGTTTCACAATATTGGTCAGACTGGTCTTGAACTCTTGACCTCGTGATCCATCCACGTTGGCTTCCCAAAGTGCTAGGATTACAGGCGTGAGTCATCACACCCGGCCTGTATCACTTTTTATGCCTCGTCTTCATCCTTACAGCTTCTCCTTCCTAGGGGCCTCAACTCCCAACCCCGGAGTAAGGGTCACAACTGTCCATCTTCATGCAACACAGCTTACTTCCCCTTCTTCTCCTCCCCACCATGCCCTATGGGTTGCTTTTCTACAACCAGAATGGAGCCCCAGAGAGATCTGCTAAACTAAGGCAGTTCTCAGCCCTGAGAGAAAAATCTACTTCCCAGTTCTCAGTCCCGCTAAACTATTGTTAAGATAAAGAAGGACCATGATAAATCCTATTGGCTAAGAGAAGAACGTTCTCCAGGTTGCCATAGGATAAGAGAGGAGGTGACAGAATCTGCAGCCATTTGGTAGAATATGTGATATGTGAATCATTCTGAGGAATACGTTAAAATTCTGTAGTCAGATCTTGGAAAATGGTATTTCCAGCAGAGGGAATAATGTAACAAAAAACCCAGGCAGAAAACAAATGAGTGTGTGTGGAGAACAATAATAATGTGTTGTGAATGAAGGATTCCGTGTCATGAGTGAGAAATGGCTGACCGAAAGTAGGGAGATGCAGATAGGAAAATACCACGGGAAGACTGAACATCGCATCAAGTGATTTAGGTGATTCTGCCTGCAGTGCAAATATTTTGGGCTCTGAAGTGAAGTCATCAAAAGGTATACGTCTGTCATGGAGGATTGGTCTAGATAGCCTCTCAGATCCCACTTGGCTTTGAGATCCTTGATTCTGGGTCACACCTGCGGGTCTGGAGGGCAGTGCTTCAGGGTCATGAAGGTAGGATTCCAGGAGGCTGAAACACGAAGGACATTCAGGTGACATCAAGAAATCGAGTGGGGTAATAAGAACCTGAACTAAAAGGAATGCAGTGTAAATATGAAGGAGAAAGAGGAAATGGGAAACTGATTAGAAACGATAAGTAGAGAAAAAGGGGAATATGTGATCCCAAGGTTTAGAACAGTATTTGTAAGTTATAGTCCCATAACTTCTTGCATAAACAGTATCTATGAGAGTCATTTTAAAAAGAAGAGCAAACTTCCAAGTTCCACTGAAAGACACCAGCATCTCTGTGGAGTGAATTGGGGAAAGAGAATGAAGAGGTCTGTTCAACTTTTAGACACGCAAAATGTGAATTGAATTGCATGAGTGACATCAACAATGTGAAGATATTTAGCAGGAGCTCTTTTTTCTCTTTTTGGCCTATGGTATTTAATCCTTCTATCATCATTATCGTCCTTTCTCTAATTTAGTGTCTTTGAACCTTTATTCAAAAATCCACTACGTATATGTAACATGTTTGTGAGATTATTACTAGACCCTCTAGGAGGTTTCATTAACCCAGTTTTCTCTTATTATACCAATACCACACTATCTTGATAGTTCAGGTAAGTCCTCCACCTTTTTTTCCAAGTTGTCTTAGCTCTTTTGGGTTCTTTAAATTTCCAGACACATTTTGGAATCCGCTAGTTCATTTCTACTGAAAAATAAAATAAAAAAGTAAAATAAAATCATGCTGAGATTTTGATTGGAATTGCATTAAACCTCTGATCCACAAGGGCAGAACTGACATCTTAACAATATTGAGCCTGCTGATCCATGAACTTAGTATATAATTTCATTTATTTAGTTATCTCTGCATCACTGCGGGCTGTTCAGTGTATATATCTTACACATCTTTTGTCAGATTTAGTCTGAAGTATTTCATGTTTTGATGTGCTATAAATAATATTGCTTTGTTAATTTCCATTTCCAATTATTTCTTTGCCAGTGTATAAAGACATAAATATTGCTTGTGTGTTCAGCTTGTATCTTGCAAACTTTCCAAAGTCACTTATTAGTAAGTAACTTCTTATTATTAGTTTTAGTGGCTTTTTGTGATTTCAGGAGATTTTCCACACAGGTGATCATGTCACCTGCAGATACAGATACTTTTACATCTTATTTTCTAAATAAGAGTGCATTTTATATATTTCAGCTTACCTTATTGCACTGACTAGATTCCAGAACAATGCTGAAAAGCAGTGAGAAAAAAGTCATCAGCTGGGATGGTAAATACAGCCCTTGTTCTTCCATTTTGACCTGAAGCACCCAGTGTGATCATTTTCTCATTTGATTTTTGTGAGGACTTTTTGTTTCCATTTGTTTCCTTTATTTTTAAAAAATACACTATCTTTTAGGCAGTTTCACGTTCACAGAAAAATTGAGGGAAAGGTGCAGAGAGTCCTTCTATATGCCTTCTCTTTCCCCACGTGCACACCCTCCCCCACTAACAACTCTCCTGCCCAGAGGGAGCATTTGTAACAACTAAAGAACCTACGTTGACATATTGTCACCCAGAGTCCACAGTTTACATGAGGGTTCCGTCTTGGTGCTGGTTCTATGGGTTTGAACAAATGTGTCATGACATGTATCCACCATGATGGCATCGTACAGAGCAGTTGCACTAAAATCCTAAAAACCTCATCTCTCCCTCTTCCCAACACTTGGGAACCATGGATATTTTCACACCATAGTCGGGCCTTTTTCGAAATGTCCTTTAGTTGGAAGCTTACAGTATTTAGTCTTTTCTGATGGGCCTCTTTTGTGTAGCTGTGCATGTTTAAAGTTCCTACGTGTCTTTTCATGGCTTGATAGCTCACTTCTTTTCAGTGCTAAAGAATATTCCATTGTCTGGATATATCACAAGTTAGTTATCCACTCACCTAGTGAAGAACATTTTGGTTTCTTCGTTGCCTCCAAGTTTGAGCAATTATGAATAAAGCTTCTATAAATGTCCATGTGCAGGATTTTCTGTGAACACAAGTTTTCAACTCTTTTGGATAAATACTGGAGTGCAATTGCTGGATCACATGTTAAGAGGATATCTCGTGCCCATCAATGATACAGTGGATACACAAAATGTGGCACGTATATACCACGGAATACTATGCAACCATAAAAAAGAATGGGTTCCTGTCCTTTGCAGGGACATGGATGAAGCTAGAAGCCATCATTCTCAGCAAACTAAAAGAGGAACAGAAAACCAAAGACCGCATGTTCTCATTCATAAGTAGGAGTTGAACAATGAGATCACATGGACACAGGGAAGGGAACGACACACACGGGGGCCTGTTGGGGGGTGGGGACAAAAGGAGGGAGAGCATTAGGACAAATACTTCATGCAAGCAGGGCTTAAACCCTAGATGATGGGTTGACAGGTGCAGCAAACTACCATGGCACATGTATACCTATGTAACAGACCTGCACATGTATCCAAGAACTTAAAAATTAAAAAAAGTAGAGTTGGGTAAGACAATGTGATAATTTTAAAAACACTAAACATGTCATACCCACTTCCCCACCTCCAAGTGCTTTCAACAGCATGCCATTGCTGTTATTAAGAGAATAAAGCATCTACCATCATCTCCCAGCCCCTGCCTGCCTGCCTTCATTCTTGTCTTGTGCCACTTTCTCCCGTGCTTCCTTGCACGTGCCTGTTTCCTGCTGCAAGAGGCATTCTGCACGCACCCCCATCTCTGTTTAGACCGTGGTGTTCCTACACTCCAACCCCCTCAACAATCAACCTCTACTTCTCTCCAGACTGCAAGGGGATCATACCTTCCAGAATGCATCGATTTTCTACCTCTTATCTCAAGATACACCAGATTCTTTTACAGCATAAATTTAGAGAATCCCGCTTCCCTTTTTTTTGTGCGCTTTCCTCAATTCTTTATCAGAAACCCATTAGAGTGATTGTCATATTAGTGTCCATTCTCCCCATCAGGCCGCAGGTTCGTGAGAGCAGGGGCCACGGTCATGTTGGTGAACCATGGTATTCTCAGTGACTATCCATGTGCTTACAAAGTATTTGCTGAATGAGTCAATGGGTCTGCAGTTCCAACCAAAGCTAGAAGCTTGACTTTGGAAGAATGAAAGTAGATGACATCGCCAAAGCAGACCCTATAGCATGAGAAAAGAAGGGAAGAACGGAGGCAAAGCTGAAGGATGAATATCGGCACAGGAGTAGGTGAGAGTTCCAGAAATGCTGGGTTTTCACGTGTTTTTATTTACTTCATATCTGTGTTTCCGTCCCTGTGTAGTGTGACCCTCATATCCCTCTCAATTACTACATTTCTTTACTGACAAGGACAGAGGTGGTGCATTGGACACACTACTAACCAGCATACTCTCTCGGACTTGCAAGAAAATGTAGGAAAACAATCTAGAAATGGTATCTCAGAAGAAAAAAAAAATCAAAAATATGAGAGTAAATGTGGGAAAAAAAAATCAATGTTTAAAGACAACTTCCCAACATATTTAGGAATCTCTGGGACCTAAAATTTCATCAGGACTCCCCACACTTCTTTTTACATTGCTGTGTCTGCACGCGTGTGTGTGTGTTCAACAGAAATCTACCAAAAAAAATGCTACTGCTAGAACAATGCTACTACAGGGGAGAAAAATGTAATCTTTTCTTCCACCCATCTTAGCTTCATTGGCTGGGGTTCCTATAACAAAACCATATGAACCCCATAAAAAGCAAACCGAGGCTTATTAGCATGTATATTTCATATATACATGGGAGATACACAGGGAATGAGGGAATCTCAAAGAGACGTCTCAGAGCTTTCTTTTATATAACATCTTCAACAAGGATAGTAAATGTTTATAGAAGAGCCAAGACAAAGTAAAAGGACTTTGGGTCATTGGGGGCAACAAATTGTGGGAAGGCCAATAAATGATAGATTTTTGTGTAAATTCCTCTGGTGCTGTTTCCCGAACGATAAGGGTCTGAAGTTGTCTGCAGAGATTGACCTGCGTCCTTTCTGGCAGAGAGGGGAGAAAGGGCACTTTTGTCTTTGTATAATATGATTATGTTGTCTGCTTTTCAGAAAATAGAGGGAAGGCCAGAGCGCTTCTTAATTGCCTTCAGCTCAAAATATTTTAGCATGGAGTGTTTTTTTCTCTGCACTATTCCTGCTGCAGATATCTTTAAAGGCGTCAGTCGCATCCTAAACACTACTTGTGGGGAAATATTGAGCAGAACTGGAATGAAATATATAATTCAGTCCCACAGAATCTGAGCCACAGGACACAGAGAACTGCCTGGGAGTCAAAGCAGACAGTGAGCAGCTGACATTCTAAGAGGCTCCTTCCAGTAGGTCGGCGCATAAACTCAAGTTCTTTTCACAGATTTGTCTGTGTTTCTTTCGTTCAAAAAAAAAAAAAAATATATATATATATATATATATATATATCCCTGTAGCTAAAATGCCTACTTCATAGTGCAAGAAAAACAACATCTGGAGCCTTTGGCAGAAGCAGCAAAGACCCAAGCAGCCTGGTGGTGTCCGGCGGGGACAGCCCACGAGATCCATCAGCATGTGGCCCTGCGAGCCACCACCAGTAACATGTTTACATGCTAATGAATGTCAGGCTCATTTAGAACAAATGTGCATCCATCAAAGTCAAACAGCGAGCAGAGCAGCACATTTTCCTGTGTGTCAGTGGCCCCTGAGATACCAGGGAGAACTTTAATTGCCTGACCCCTTCAACTTCCAAGCATCCCAGAGAGAAAAGACAGACCCCAGGAAAGGACTGTGCTGGAAACTATTTGTTCTTACAGATGTCCGGAGTAGTCTTGCGACTGACCCAAAGACTCCCCTCTAAGGGTGGGGGATACCTAGGGTAGGTGAAGTTGAATGTGCTGCCTTCTAAGACCTTCCTTCTAAGGGAGGGTGGGGGAGACCTAGGGTAGGTGGAGGTGAGCCGTGCGGGCAGGATCTTTCTTCTAAGGGAGGACGAAGTGTGCTTTGCTAGACTCTACCCTTGAGTCTCAGCTTGGCCGACCGAGATGGGAGCAAGTCACTTCTATCCTATGATTCTGGGTGTCCTCATCTGTCATGGAAGCTTTGGTTCGATGAGCTTAAAGTCACTCCAGTTGCAAAGCTGTGTGACTTGTAGATACATGCCAGTGTGAATGACTCACTTCACTTTAACAAGTTGCACAGATAGTCAGGCTTCTCCCTTAGATCAGTCAGGAGGCCCCAGAAGACTTTGTCACAGACAAAGAGGTGATTAAAAGGAGTCACTGATGGGATTCTTTGGAGATCGGTGGGCAGGGCCCAAAGGGAAGTGAGAATAGCACTCCCCAGATCATGGGCAAGGGATGCCTGGGGAGGGGCTGCTAACGTGGACAGGCATGACTAAGAGAGGAGGGAGGACAGCTCCTCTCCCTCCTCCACCTTCTACCTGCTGCCAGCAATGAATCCAACCAGCAGCCCTAGGCCAGGCCAGGCTCCCAGAGTCAGAGCCAGGAAGAAGCCAGGCACCTGGTGAAGCCACTAGTCCCCATCAACACCAAGGGTGCAGTAAGAATTTTGATGGAAATATTTAAAAACTCATTCAACAACTTCCTATCTCCCCAACCAGCCTCTACATATGATTCCACCTTTTCCAACTACTGAGCGGTCATCAGGGGTGTCACAGGGGTGGGGCTGCCTGCTCTGCCCAGGGCCCGGGGCCCGAGACCCTCCAACCTTTGGAGGTCTGGGGTCCCCTCTCCCCTCCCTGGCAGCAACTGTCTTCTCTGCTGTCAAATTATCACTTCTATCCTCCTACAAAACATGAGAATTTAAGACGGGATTTTGGTGGGGACACAGCTAAACCATATCAAAGGGGGGACCTGGGGCTCCCTCATGGGGCTCTGGCATGAGCTTGGGTGACACAAGTTTGTAAGACCCCATCTGCTTCAGGTTTAATTACATACCCCAAGATTCCCAGGTTGTAGTCCTAACCCAGGACCTCAGAATGTGTCTGTATGTGGAGAAAGGCCTTTTAAAGAGGTGATGAAGGTAACGAAGTCATTAGGACTGATGCCCTTGTAAGAAGAGATCAGGACACAGACATCTATAGAGTGACAACCGCACGAGGACACAAGAGAAGATGCCATCCGAAAGTCAAGGAGAGAGGCCTTAGGAGGAGCCAGCCCTGAACTCACCTTGACCTTAGACCTCCAGACTCCAGAACTGTGGGAAATACATCTCTGTTTTTTCACAAAACTGCCTGTGGCAGGCCAACCAGAGCCATGTGCCATCTTTGGTTCTCAGAAATTCCACTTGTTTTTATGCTGCTGGATTTTAGGAGGCCCCTGGATGACCAGTATGTGGCTAAAGTTAGAGAAGGAATTACTGGTGTAAGAGAGCCCCACACATCTCTGAGCGGACACCGTACAGCCCATGAGATATTGGGTGTAATATCACCTTCTCTTCCCTAGGATATTAAGAACTATATCACAGGAGGGGCGTACAGCCGCAGCCCCTGCGTTACTGGGAGCAATAGCATCTTTTCCCCCTCTCAATATAAGGAACAATATCCCAGGGTGGGTGTACATCCCCTGTGATATTGGGCTTAATGTCATCGTCTCCCAATGCGGATATTGAGCCTAGTGTCACAGGGGGGTGTATACCTTCTTTGCTATCGGGAATAATATCCTCTCCCCTCAGGATTGTAGGCAAAATATCGAAGGGATTTTACAACTCGTGTGATATGGGCAGTAATATCATCTTCTCCCCACCTAGATGTTAGGAACTCTATCACAGGCGGCCGTACACTTCTTGTGATATTGGGAGTCATATCATCCTCTCCCATCATGGATATTAAGAACAATATTACAAAGGAGGTGTACACTCCCTGCCATATTGAGAGTAATATGCTCTCCCCTTCGGAATATTAGGAACAATATCGCAAGAGGTGTGTACAACCCCTGCGATATTGGGAGTAATATCATCCTCTCCCCCTGCATATAGAAAACAATATTACAGGAGGATGTACACCCCCCTCCTGTATTGGGAGTCGTATCATCCTCTCCCACCCAGGATATAAGGAACAAGACGACCGAACGGATGTACACCCACTGCCATAGTTTCAATAATGACATCCTCTACCCCCTGGCTGTTAGGAATAACATCATAGAGGGGTGTACACTTTCTTTGATATCGGGAGTAATATCCTCTCCCCGCCGGATATCAGGAACAAGTCTATTAATTATTAATAAATAAATATGAGAAAAATTAAGAGTAATCATCGATATTAATAATTACAATAAAGATAGTAAAATACTAAAAATGTTAACGATTAGCATTAATAATCAATAGTAATATCACTATTAATAATAAAATATCAGCAATTAATGTTACTTAAATCAATACTAAGTGATGCTGGTAATAAAATAACAATATTAACAATTAATTTTAAGCATGCATAATCATATATTTAAAATAATTATCCATAATAACAGTATCCTATTAATATCATTGATAATTGTTAATATCGATCATGGATGTTTAATAATTGATCATATTATTACTCCTAATACCGCAGGGGGTGTACACCTACCTGTGATGTTGTTCCTAATATCCAGGGATAGAGAGCATGGGATGTTGTTCCTAATTATCAAAGGGGGGAGAGCGTAATATTACTCCCAATATGGCAGGGTGTGTACATTCCCCCCAAGGGATTGTTCTTGCCATTCAAAACGAGACAGGATGACATGACTCCAGATATCGAAGAAAGTGCAAACCCACGTGTGATATTCTTTCTAATATGCAGAAAGGAAGAAGAGGATAGTAATCCTCATACGGCAGGAGGGGTACACTCACTCTGATATTTTTCCAAACATGCAAGGGGGAAAGAGGATAATTGCATTCCCAATATCGCACCAAGGGTTGCACACCCCATGTGAGATGGTCCTTCATAATGTTTCTAGGCGGGAGGGATGATATTACATATATGGCAGAAAGTATACACCCCCCAGGGATACTGCTCCCATGATCCTGGAGGGAAGGGGATGATATTACTTTAAATATTACAGAAGGTGTACACGCCCCCAGTGATATTGTTTCTAATTTTTATGTGGCAGAGGAGGATATGACACCCAATAATGCAAGGAGTAGAAGCAATCCTGGGATATTCTTCTTAACATTCAGGGAGGAAGAGGATGATATTACTCCCAATACAGACGGGTGTACACCCTCTGATAGTGTACACACTGAGGGTATACACCCATCTGTGAAAGAGTTCATAATTTCCAGAGGGGGAGATGATATTACTCACAATATCATAAACAAGCTGTGAGTCCACCATGGCCCCTAATAGCCAGCGGAAGGAGAAGGGGTGGCTATTAGTCCCCACCTTGTGGGGGGTGTCTCACTAGCTCCTCAACTCTGCCAAGCCTCCACCCGTCGAGTCTGGCCTGGATTCTCACACGCCTGCACAGCCTTCATCTGGTTCATAACTCAGCTCACAAAGGTCCCAGTACCGCGGCAAGGATGGCGGTGGTCACAACTGTGGCCATTTATCCTCTCTGCATCTAGCTCCTCTCCCTGAGGCAACAGCACCTCTGAAGTCACAGTCTGGCCTCCCAACTCTCCCCTCCCGGGCTTCTTGGCGTGTTGCTCTGCTGCACACACCTCAGCAAATACTGCTGATGAGCCAGAATCACCCAGAAATCTCTTAACCTTGATTCTGACTACTTTTGTAATTTGTAATATTTGTACTTCTGGTGTGATTCGAGGAACACCACATTTTAAAATTACAGAAGATGTGGTTTTTATTCTCCTTTCTACTTGCAATCTTGAAAATTCAAGTAGCAGCAAGGGTTTGTTGAAAGTAACTTCCACCAAATAGAACTTATTACAAAGGTACTACAGAGTGTCAAATAACCACATAGATGTAAAATAGAGATGCAGACACAGATATAGAATCCAATGGTTAAACCAAATTGAGAAATGCTTGCCAGTTTGATAGGACTTCTAAAACTTGACAAAAATGTTGGCTAAGAGATACAAGATGTTATGAGATGGGTGAGATGCTTGGCCTAGAACCACAGGCTCTCTTCTCTTTACAGCAGAAAATCCATAAGGAAGTCAAATCTGAAAGAATCAGTACCATTGAATGGCATAATCAGTCATCCTTCCCATCCGGGGGCCAGCTGCGGTGACTGGTGGGCCAGTCATTCACCAACATCCATCATCCATCCTCTGGGGCATGGCTACACTTCACTCCCAGGCTCCCTGTCATTATGCAGATTAGGTAAATCATGGCCACTCTCACCTTAAGCCTCCCCCCGCCACCGTGGCAATCACCCAGTCCCAACCACAGCAAGGACAGCCGTGTTCTTGGGAACGCAGAGCAGGGGTCTGAAAGGAACTTGGATCCCTGAATACCTCATGGAGCAGTCACCAGCCTGGAACATCCTCCCTCATGAGTTTGCAAGAGAGAAAAACTCCTTGGTTCCTCAAGCTACAATACTGCAGAGTCTCAGATCACAGCATCCTTACCTACCCTCGTCAGGAATCGTTCATGCTCATCAAGACATGAGAACAAAACTGCAGTGGCACAGTCACACTCACCCAGAACGCAGACCACCTGCTACTCACATTCATCGTATTAACACCAAAAAGCCGCCGTGGTGGATATCCTGGATGTGGACACTCGGCGGCTTTTTGCTGGAGATGCGCTTTGTGCATTTATCACACGACCATCTTGGCGTCAGGAGGGGCTGCGCAGATGGCAGCTGTACACGTCACAGGGAGTCTCACTCACTGGACTCTCAGCCAGCTCCCACTATCAGTGCCCGCAGAGTCCTCTCCTCCGGGAGCACGTGCTTGGACGCCACAGTGACCTGTGGATCCACACAACAGCACTGTGTGCCCCAGAAGCTTAGAAAGTACCACTGCATCAATGCCTCCACAGGTGAGGCCAGGAGCGGAAGCCAACCTCAAACAGTTACGGTCCTCCGTGGGGCTGGTGTCCAGGCAGGAAGGTGGCTCAGTGGCTCTCCTCTCACTGTGGAACTTCCTAGGTCCCCACATGGACAGAACCGAAATAACACGCAACAAACAACAGGAACGAGAACACGACCAGCAGCTTCTGAGATGAGCAAGCTAGGCTGATCATGAGACACCTGATAGGGACGGTGCCAGAGCCCCTCCCAGTGCCCTGTGAGGACAGCGCTGCCAGCATCTCCCTAAAACCAGCCCAAGTTGAGTTAGACTCGAGGCTTCCTAGGAGTGGGCAGATCCATTCAATCTCACAGTCTGAACCTTCTAGGCCGTGTGTTATGGCCCTCATCTCACATATGGGAACGCGGACACTGCACCATAGACCCGGCCCCAAGCCCTGGTTTCTTCTTCGACACCACACACCAGTACAGTGAGCACTTAGGATCTGGGCATTCACAGAAAATACTGCTTAACTAAAACTTCTGATTTAGAACATGTTTAATTCCTACTCACAGAGCTCAAAGTGTTCTGTCCTAGGAGGCGGCAGTTGTAATTAAGCATGAGAGAAGAAGGGACCAGAGTGGTGCCAAGTATTAAATATGCCTCTAAATCTATTTACCAGGTCGCCATGCTATTGTCACCTGCTTCGTTTTCTGTCCTTAAAAGACTTAATAGCTACTTTTCAAAATAGACAACCTGTTTTACTGATGCTTAGCTATAAAGTAGCGAGCTACGTATCCAAAAGGGAGATATGGGAAAACAGAAAATGTCCACAAGCGATCGGGTGGGAGGGCAGTGCAGCAGCACCTGGCTCTGTTGCGTTGTGAGCCAGCCACATGGGCTGGACAGCTCACTTAGCCACTGAAATTATATCATCTAAGATTTTGTTGCAGTTACTTTGATAAATTCTCCTTCCTGCTATGAAGAGTAAGGTTTGGGTTTTGTTTTGTTTTGTTTTTTTTTTTTTTTTTTTTTTTTGAGTCGGAGTCTCCTGCGTCACCCAGGCCGGAGTGCAGTATTACAATCACGGCTCATTGCAGCCTTGACCTTCTGGCTCAAGCAATCCTCCCACCTCAGCCTTCCAAGCAGCTGGTACCCACAGGCGAGTTTGATTTCTTTGCTAACGAATTCCTAATTCACCTCGCAGCGGGCCTGTCAGCGCCATATGCTTAGACGTCCACCTTGCCGACCGGCCTTGTGGTCTCTAAGGTGGATGCACTCCGGTTGCCCGGGCTCTGCACGCGATGTTGAGTCTCCAAGTCTGCCGTTGTATAAGGGACTGACAGCCCAGAGTGTCTCGACGTGCCACCGTGAGCTGGGCTTTATTCCACAGGGCGACTCTGCTTCCCGTGACGAGATGTAGCATGTGAGCACAGATCAAAGGGTATCAGCAACTAACCCATTCCCCAGGTACCAAGCAGAGGACCAAGAGTTTAGTTCCTTACTTATTTGCTGCGGGCTTGATTCAAAAGAGCTTTCTGGGATCCTAGGGACAAACATCTCTAACTGGTAAGAATTCTGGCTTTAGTAATGGAAGAACCACCTAAGGCCCATTTTGTAACTGCTGTTCTAATCAGAACTTGAGGCCAACGCGAAAAATAAAAGGGGTGCCAAGATCGTGACACCCCAGTTTGCACAAGGCCAACCAGACTGCTTGAGGGGATGAAAGGAGTAGGATTTTTAAACTGCTGAGTTTTGAAAACATGGCTGTAGGCTGGGCACACTGGCTCACGTCTATAAGCCCAGCACTTTGGGAGGCCGAGGTGGGAGGATTGCTTGAGACTAGGAGTTCAAGACTGGCTTGAGTAACACAGCAATAACCTATCTCTTTAAAAAGAAAAAAAAAAAGGTTATTAAAATAGTAACAAAAAGGTTAATACAATAAATTACTATATCAACATGGCACCCCCCTGCTGTCAGACGAGGTACAATCTCTATGTCTACGATGAGGTCCGGAGAGAAATGTAAGCAGCATCATAGGGAAGGTCGACCCCAAAGCCCCACAGCACTACTCCTGTACAGTTTGTTAACCAGCATGAAGTCTCCTCCACAATCAGAAGTCTGCTTTAGAGGAAAGCTGCCCACGGGACCTGGGTGGACTCCAGACGCCGGCCGAACAGAGAGCCCCAACCTGGGGCCCTGCCGGCAGCCTCGACTGGACAGAATGGCCTCATGAGTGTCCATTCCCACCACAAGCTGCAGACCCTGAGCCAGTCCTGGCTGTGACTGAGGCTGCGCATAAACGTCTGCGCCCAACAGCTCACCTTTGTACATGACACGCCCAGTCCACCTCATTTCAAATGTTACGCTCGCCCCAAAGCGAACATGGATGTTACAGGTTAACTCACTGCATGTGTGCTAGACTTGCCCTGTAAGTGTTCAGACATTGCACGAACCGGATGAGCAAACCCCACTTTCCCTGTAAACTTTCAGACATTCCATGAGCCCGATGAACACACACAGCCAACAAACCCTGGAATGTGTAGTGCCACGGCCTCCTCCCCTCCTGAGGGGCGCGTGCTTACAGCTCCCCCGAGACCACATTTCCCAAAGCACAGAGTGTTACTCTGAAAATAAAACCTCCTTTTCCCTTCCTTTGTACATCTCGTGGTCGTGTTAACAACTATTGCTACAAATGCAGAGAAACGGGGTATCATCCGTGCTGGTCACCGAATTCCTAGCACCAAAGTTTCAGGGCCCCCCAGTCTGAAGGAAGCTTCTATCGACCTAAAGCCAACTCTGGAGACAAAGGCCGAGCTGGGGAAAGGCTGTGTCACCGCAAATCCACACCACGGGGCCCTCTGCAGTTGTGTGTAAGGAACTCTTGGCCTGTCCTGGGGTTTGGGGAGATCAGGATGCAAGCAGATATCGTACGCTCTGCCACAGGACCGTGAAGTCTGCGGAACCTCAGAGGAACACGGAGACAAATGGCTGCACGAGTCCCACAGGCCGAGCCTCGATGGGCGCCCGTGTCAAGAACACAGACACGCCGGGAGGGACAGCCGATGCAGGCAACGCCTGCAACCCCAGCACGCGTCAGCGTCCAACTGTGGGGGTCTCTGGCCAGGCTCCACCGCAAATGCCATATTCTGTGGCAAAATTTAAAAAATAGGTTGTAACTAGTTATAACTCTAACTTGTTTTACACATAAACAGAACACAGGGTACCAACAGGCTCCAAAATACTTCGCCTAGAACCAAGTCTAGAATGCAGATGGCTGTCGCTCCGAGTCTGACGAGTCCCCTTGTAGTGTCATAAATCCTAGATCTAGGTGACTAAGTGCTCTTCCTAAACCAGATGGCACCCTGAGGCTCTGAGGGCACCCTCTGTCCCCAGGCCAGTCCATCAGCCCCAGCAGAAGCTTCTAGAGTAAGAGCCTGTGGATTTGTATTGGACGGATGTAAACCAGGCAAAGTCACAGGGGCTCATCCTGGAAGCCCATCCGTTTACCCACTCATGCCCTGGAGAGCCCTGCCCCCAGCTCCACATCCGCAGTCACACTGAACCACAAGAACTGGCTTCTAGGCCCTCAAGCCACTCCCTCTCACCCCCGGACAGAAACTTCTCAAACTGTGAAGCCCAGAGTAGCCTTAACAGGTGGTCCCAGCAGAACTGGCCTCTGCATGAATTGATTTTTTGTGTGTGGGGTGGTGGCTCTTGTTCTGTCACTCAGGCACAGTGCACCATAAACACAGTGGTGCTATCATGGTTCACTGCAGCCTCAACCTGCCAGGCTTGGGTGATCCTCTAGCCTCAGCTTCCCAAGTAGCTGGGACCACAGGTGCACATCACCACTCCTATTCAATTTTTTGTAGAGTCAGGGTGTTGCTATGTTGCCCAGGCTGGTCTCGAATTCCTGGGCTCAAAAGTGAACTGCCCACCTCAGCCTCCCAAGGTGTTGGGATGACAGGTGTGAGCCACTATGCCCAGCCTAGAATTGGTTTTTCTTAAACCTGAGTTTGACACATGAACCCCACTCACATAGATATCAGCAACTCTCACACCTCGAGGGTTTTTCTGAAACCCGATTCTGTCCCTTCCAGGTCAGTATCTAAGAAAGGGTCAGAACTGACCCTCCCTAAGTGAAGCCTAAGGGCAAATGCAGCAGCATCTGGTAATGAGGGGTGCGCCTTCGTGCCCATTCTGTAGTGTTTCCTGTTAGCTATTTTACCTTAAGCTAAAAATGGTTCCCCTTTACCCGGGACACGGTGACACAGACAACAAAACACATGAGATTCAGTGTGATCCCATGCCCATCACTGCTGACCTCAAATTCTTTATTTTTTCATTTTGCTTCTAGAGTTTGTACTCTCTCCCGGGGTTCCAGGCCTGTGGATTCAACCAACCATAGATCAAGAACGTTTTTAACGTGTTTGTACTAAACATTCAGATTTTATTATTCATTAAACAACTACTCGCATGGCATGTCCATGGTATAGCTGTTACGAGCAACCCTGACATGACTGTCTGCAGGAGGACGTGCGTATGCCATATGCAAATACCATGCCATTTTATAGCAGGGATCTGAGTGCCCACAGACCTTGGATTCCATAGGCAGTCCTGCTGCCCACCCCCATGGGCACTGTGGAATGGCTATAATAGAAAATATGGAGGTTTAAACAGTTATGTACTAAATCTAATCTTTTGTTAAGAAATTACTGTGTATCACTTGTATTATTTGGAAGTCCTTCCTGGCCCAGAGACTTGACATGTTCTTATATTTTTGTCCACTGATCTAGTCATTCCAGTAAGTTTATTGAACACAAATCAATTTTACAATTAAATTCTTACAGGAATCACGCTCAATCTGTAAGCTGCTTTGGTTTTTAAAGTGAAATAACCAATAGTTTTGCAAACCAGCTATATCATAGAATAACAGGATAAAGCAGCCCCATGACATGCAAAAACATGGGGTTTCAAAGCTAACCAGTATAAAACACGTTACAAACCTCCAAATATGAAAACGTTTTACACCACAACAGATATTCCAGAAGAAAACAAGATGTTCAAAAAAGGCCTTTGCAGAAAAGCACTTTCCCCTTCATTTTTCACATGATTTCCAGAAGCTTGTGTTTGGCGATGACCATGAACCAGAAGTAGCATCTGCTGCAACTACTGCCACCGTAACACAGAATATTAAGGCAAAAAAAAAAAAAAAAGACACAGCATATTTCCTATTGATGAGAACAGGTAAAGTGTTATAAAATGAGTGTGTTCTAAAGTCAACAATGTTCAAATTCTAGGTCTCCTGCAGACACTAGACGGTAACCTCCAAAGCTTATGTACTTGGTAACGTTCAAGGAGACCAAGTTCAGAGCTGTCACAATGCAGCACTATCCTCACGCGATTATCTCAGGCAGGTTTGAGGGCAAGTGCCCCCGTCACAGCGGCAAAGCTGCCCAGCCCAGCACTTCCTGAGATCACAGACCTCCGCCCTCCCATGTCTTCAATAGTTCCTTTACACTGGGAACCAGACAGCAAAACCTAAAACACTTCCTCAAATCTCAGGACAGTCTTTAGAGCTCTTTTCCTTGCCCCTTCTCTTACTGAAAAAGCCTGTTTTGTACACAATCTGTAGTGCTTCCCAGAGCTGGGGCGGAAGGAGGACTAGTGTTTGGTAGATCGAGTTTCAAGCATGGGGAGACCAAGAAGTTCTGGAAATGGATGGCCGTGATCGCGGCACGACAGTGTGAACACACTTAATGCCACCAAACCATACAATTAAAAATAGAGTGCTATGTAATTTTACTACAATCAAAAGACTAACTGAGAAAACTCATCTATAATTACTGTCATTTCCAACATCTTGCATCCTGTAAGTTGCATTTGCTTTTGGAAATCTTCCGAGCAATCATGAAAGACTAATACCATGTCATCTCTGAAACTCAAAGTCGTTCAAGGGTTTTGATGGTAGGAAAGTAGCTGGAAAGCAAAGCATCCATTAGACACGGCAGCCGTGGTAGGACAAACACATGGTAGGAAGGTGGTGGTCATGCTACACACAGATGGGAAGGCTGTGGGGAGCCACAACACCTGATGCTCGGGAGGCACCTGGGCAGGAGCCGAGAATATACCAAACATGTTCGATCACGCAACATTCACGGACCCTGAGTCCAGCCACCGCCGCTGACATCCACTGTGGCCGGGGTGTCCTCTGCCAGAGATATACACCCTGCCGAGGACAGTGTACAGACTAGATGTCAAAGCACAGATATGCTCAGGTCCAGCTGTTCAGATAGAAGCAAACACATTTCCCAGACCGCAGCAGCATCACTCTCCACCTGACTGCACCCCGGTCCCATTTATTCTCGAACCCATCTCTCCCGGACCCGACAGCATGACTCTCCACCTCACTGCACCCCCTTTTATTCTCGAACCCATCTCTCCCGGACCCCACAGCTTGACTCTTCACCTGACTACACCCCGTCCCGTGCATCCCCGCACCTGTGTCTCGGCCCTCACTCACTGCCTCACTTCCTCATTGGGTCAGGAACCAACAATCCACTGTGTGCCTGGTGCACTGAGCCTTATCAGGGGCCTCTGGGACGCATGCCGGGACACGCAACTGGGAACTCCCAGTGCACACGTTGCTCTCCTGCAAGACGCTTGGCTTTTATCTGCGGGAGCCGACACCCACCCCTACAACTGACTGCACGCTTAGAAAAGTCACAGAAGGCCCCTCACCAACCCAGCAGCACCGAAGCCACATCCCACTTGTCTGCTGGCTCCTGAGCCTCCCACTCTGTGATTACTTGCTCCTTCGGTTCCCTGTCTTGAATCCACTGGTTCCTCTCCACACGGGCCTCTTTCCTGTCACCTTCCTGTCAGCAAGCACATTTCCTGTCATTTTCCTGTCAGCAAGCACATGTGTCCAGCCTGATCTTGCTGATGTGCTCCAGCTGGCCCTGGACTCGAACCGCGCTGCTGCGGCTTTCCATCAGTGTGGCATCTGCGAGTTACCTCCTGGGAAATGCCAGGTGATGGTAACATCAACTAAGAGGCATCGCTGAGAAGCAGAACGCATAGGTGCGGTGCCCAGAACGTCACGTCCTTGAACAGATGCTCCATGTCTACTCTCCTGGCAGAGCTTCGTTGTAGGAAGGCGGCCATTCCCCCAGTGCTGCTACTTCCAACACCGGGGAAAGCAAGCTTCAGAAACGAACGATGTCAAAGAGGCAGGACCCACCAGCAGGGCTGCCGGCAGCCGGATGACCACAGCCCCAGCGTTCCCCAGCCACCATTGCTGACAGCCCAGGCTCCAGAAACGCACGGCTTCAACCTTTGGAATAAAAACCCTCCCAAGCCAACTATTATTTTCAACAATGGGATTGGAGAGTGCGGTGTTCTAACCCTGCCTCTCTCGACAGCACAGATCATCAGATCCCAGTTCTTATAGGATTGGGGAGTGGGTGGGGGTTTCTAACCCTGCCCCCCCTGCATAGAAAATAACTGGGGTCTGATGATCTGTGCTAGGTCAGCACTTTGCTTCCGCCACATGCAGTCCTCATCAGCACCAGGAAAAGTCAGAAGCGTTGAGTGATGACACCAATACCAACACATGCGGTTCTGGCGGCTCCGGTAACTGGCTGCACAGATACAACCCGACAGTGGTGAGATCCACGGACATCACCAGTTTTCCCAAAGATTGTGTTCCTGAATCTTCTGCGTTCGGAATAACGGTCTTCTTTGCCAGGCCTGAGCCATGCTTCCCTCTCACCTGTCCTCTGCCTTCACCAGCTTCGTGCGCGTTTCCAAGCAAGTGTTTGTGCAGGTGCTATCACTTATTTCCACAGTGAGAATATACACAGACACCACACAGAAACGGGCAACCCCGTTAGGAGCTGTGCAGGGACATCTAACTCATCAGATGTGCCAAATTCCTGTTGCCATGGAAATTTAACTAAACTAACGTTGCTATGACCTCATCTCTTACTGCACCACTAAAGATCATCCGGGTAAGAGGAATGTGCCTCTGCATAGCATTCAGCTCATGTTTACATGTCGGTTTTTCCTAAATATGGTTATGTGAGATAGAAATCAGTAAGATGGGGTGTAACATCTAGTATAGGATCATTGTGTCACCTAGGCTCAAACACTTCAAGATCCTCAGAAAATGAAGTTTAACTCTGGGGACGTGAGTTACATAGTAACTTGTTTTGGATACTGTCTCTTTCGCCATCTAAATGTCAACACCAAAGAAGTTCTTGAGTTCCTTTTGAAATTGAAAGGAATTTACAAACCATAAAAGCCCCAATATTAAAGGATACAATTCAGTCTGTTTAGCGTATTCTCAAAGCTGCACATCAACCACTAGTATGTAATTCTGGGACTTTTTCACCACGGACCAAAGAAACCTTGAACCCATTAAGAGTCAGCACCTGCTCCTTCCTTCCGCCAGCCCCTGGCAATCGCCAGCCAACTTCCATTTCTCTGGATTTGCCCATTCTGGACACCTGTTGTGAGGAGAATCGTACAGTGCGTGACCTTTGGCGTGACCTTCGGTGCTGGCATCTTTCACGTCCAAGGTGAGTGGAATTCTCACAATGAGTGACCTGTTGACACCTGGACTGTTTCTACTACTACGAATGCTGATGCTATGAAGATTCTTGCATAAGATTTTTTTTGTAAAAGTGTTTTCAGTTTTCTTGGGCATATGACTAGGAGTGAAATTGCTGGGTCGTCCGGTGATTTCATATTTAACTTTTCTGAGGAACTGCCAGACTTTTCCAAATCAACTGTACCATTTTACTTCCCCTCCCACTAGCAATATGTCAAGACTTCAGTTTTCCCAAATTCACCATGTCACTGTCCAATACTGGGGTTTTACCCCTCCCGGTGGTTGTGAAGTGGTATCTCACAGTGGTTTTGATTTCCATTTCTAAGATGATGAATTCTGCTAACCATCTCATGTGCTTTTTAAGGCATTTATATGTCTTTCTTTGGAGAATGTCTATTCAAATCCTTTGTCCATTTTTAAATTGGTTATTAAAAGTTTTTAAATATATTCTTGATATCAGGCTCTCATTGTGACAATGTATCCTGTTCTGTGGGTTATCTTTTAACTTTAATAGTATCCTCTGAAATGAACATTTTAATTTTGATACTGTCTTTTTCCCTTCAGTTGCTTGTTACAGCTTTAGACGTCTCAGCCAAGGAAACATTGCCTAATCCAACGTAACCGTTTCTCCAGAATTCTCCTCTAAAGGTGTCATGAGCTGAACTGTCCCCCGCCCCCTCTCCAAGATTCCCATGTTAAAGTCACAACCCCAGAAACTCAAAATGTCACTGTATTTAGATACAGGGCCTTTAACTCGGCAATTTAGGTCCCATGAGATCTTAAGAGTGGGCCCTGATCCAGTATGACTGGTGTTCTTTTAAGAGAATTTAGACACAGTCCTCAGTGCTGCACGCACATAAAAGAAACCTGTGAGGACACAGAGAGGACGCCATCTACACAGCATGGAGTGAGGCCCCAGAGAATCCAACCCTGCCCGCACCTTGATCCCAGGCTTCCAGTCTCCAGGAAAAAGGAAATAAGATGTTGTTGTTTAAGCCGCAGGGTCTGTGGTGTCCGTTATGGTACCCAGCAGACTGACAGAATGGGTCTCACAGTCGGCTCCTTATGCTGGATCCATGTTGAGCTTTGCCTGTAGGGTGAGGAAGGGTCCAGTCCATCCTTTTCCATGTGGATACCCCAGTTGTCCCAGCACCATTGAGTTGTGAAAGGAAAAAAGAAAAGCAACCCTTACCGTCCTTTCTCCACCAACAGATTAGAAGATACACTGAAGAATCGTGGACAATTTTGTCGGTTTAAGCCAGTGGTTTTCAAACTTTTAAGTCTCAGGAACCCTTGGCACTTTATTAAAGAGCACAGAAAAGCTTTCTCATCAGGCCGGGAGTGGTGGCTGCTCATGCCTGTAATCCCAGCACTTTGGGAGGCAGAGGCAGGTGGATCACTTGAGGTCAGGAGTTCGAGACCAGCCTGGCCAACATGGTGAAACCCCATCTCTACTAAAATCCAAAAATTAGCCTGCACGGTGCTGAACACCTGTAAGTACCAGCTACTAGGGAGGCTGAGGCACAAGAATCACTTGAACTCAGGAGGCAGAGGTTAAAGTGAGCTGAGGTCACACCACTGCACTCCAGCCTGGGTGGCAGAGCAAAACTCCGTCTCAAAAAAAAAAAAAAAAAAAGTAACAATTTAGTTCATTTTATAAGGATAAAGTCATTACATCTTAACAGAGTCTTAAAGAAGAAACCACTTTCGAAAATAAGCAGCAGCATGACAACAGTTTGTGCTGCTGTGAAAACACCTAACATCTCTGCACCTCAGACAGCAGGGTTCTCATGCCTGCATCTGCGTTCAGTGGGCTGCAGAGCCTTGGCTGAAGTTTATGAAGAAAGTCCGACCCCATGCTGATATACAATTAGGAAGCAGTATTTTCACTGTGTTTTCAGATCACTTTAGGAATTCTCTGCTGCCAAATATAACAAGTGGCACTTCCGTACAGGCTGTCTGCAACACAGTCTGTGCTCTGGTCGTTGGACCTTTCTGCCCCAATTCCTTCTAAGTCGACTGGTCCGTCCTGCAACTGAATGGCTTTTACCAGCACACGATTTTGTAATCACATATTGGTTAGATAACACTGATTCAGAGTTATGAGCAGCTTCCACATTTCGTTATATGTAAAAACAAACAAACAAACAAACAAACAAACAAACAAAAACCCGCATCAATATCATCATTAATCACATGAGAAACTGGTAGACACAAGATTTTTATATTTTAATATTCGCTGGAAAGCTCAAATGTCTATCATTGGGAATAATGTAAGGTACTTTCCTTGAAAGTCATTTTGTTCATTTTTCAGGCCACACCTGCAAATACCTCCATCTGAAGTGACATCTTTTGTAAGTCATTCTTTCTATAAAGGCGGCCGTTAGTGGAAGAAGTGGTTCTGCAGGTTCATAGTTCAGAGGCACCAGTGCTCTCCCAAGATAACCATAAAATCCGCAGAAGACGCACCTGTGCACACTTCCTGTTTCTCACTCAGAACATTCCAGAAGGAACCCTGAATCCCAATGCCACAGCGGGACTGAAGTTTGCTCTCACCCACACAATAAACCCAGGGAGTTCCCCCAGTCCCCACCCCGAGGCCCCAGCCTTGGTCCTCTGTCTGGTCTAGGAGGGCTCCTGCAGCTCCAGCCTAACAGGGAACAGAAGGCACCCACATGTCAGAAAGCCCTCCCAAGGCCTGGCGAGCACTTTTGTTTATGTGCCAGTCAAGTCCGTTTGACAATTCTACAGCCAGCTATATGGCAGGCAGCGAGGTCCCCAGCAAATACTCAAGGCTCACGTTATGGAGGAGGAAGCCAGGCAGATAGTGAGGTACCCAGCAGGGTTCACGTTACCGAATAGGAAAGGAGGGTGGAGACAAGCGGGCTGGACCAGTCTGTCATAACCTTTAGCATTTACAAGTCTTGCTGAAGATTATCCGATTTGATCTTAATAGCTCACAAGATAGGCAGAGGCATGACTGTTTTCACTTCATAAAAAGAGATCCCGAGAACTGATGATGAGCACGTGATAGGCTCCCAGAAATCATCCTCAGATCATCTCTCAGTTGTATACATGTGACAGTATCTCAGTCACGTCCCCTCTCTGCAGGGGAATTTTACTGCCGACCTGCTGTTCCTTCGAACCCCTGCCCTCTCCCGCATTTCCGCCATGCCCACCATCCATGGGGAGTCTGCACCACCCCACCCCCACTGCTGCTGATGGCTTGGGTCACCCTGATCTTTCAGTTCCACCGGCAGGGACCTGTTCTTCCTTCAAAGGCAGCTCAAACTCACTCATTGTGTGAAACCTTTTCCAGCCATCACAACTGTCATGTGTAAAATCAGTCTATGGAATGCTTCATTTAGGAGGAGCTTATGTTGCCTCATTGGCTGTGAGCAGGGCCAAATTCTGAGCAAACCCGGTGGTCCCCTCTCCCCATCTCTGCTCCAGTGCACTTAAAACAAGGATTCCTGGAAGCACCTTTTGAGTCCAATTCATGCATGAGTCTGCCCCACACCCTACAGAAAAGCCCTGATGGTCGGCGGTCAGGGCTCGGGGCCCCCAGGTGGGTAAGGAGAGCTTAGCGCCCTCTCTGGACTTGTCGCTCAGAGACCCGTGGCTGGAAGGGAAGAAACTTTCATCCTGTGAAACATCCAGGCCCCAAGACCCACTCAGGAGCAGAAAACGGGAAAGGAGCCTTCAACAGACCCACGGCAGGGTAGACAGCAGGAGTCTCAGAGGCTACCAGGGAGAGAGGGAGGCAGGCAGTGAGGCCAGAGGTGTTGTGGCCGGGAGGGAGTTGATGTGACCAGAGGTGACGTGGTGGGGGGATGACACGGCGTGGTGTGGGGAGGAGATGTTGCCAGGGGCAACGTGGCCAGGGAAGGAGACAGGGCTGGAAGGAAGTGACAAGAGGGGTCTCCAGGCCTCAGACTATGCCTCAATTATGGATGACATTTTAATTAAGATGTTTTATCTAACTTTAATGAAAAGTAACAATTTAGAACCATTGTGTACATTTAAAGCACGGTACAAATAGAGCCCATTTCTCAACCAAAGAACAGTGCATTGAAGGAAAAAGTAACAGCTCACAAAAAAAAAAAAAAAAAAAAAAAAAAAACTGAGTAAAGAAAAAATTCATTTAAGATCAGAAATAAAGAGATTCTACAGCTCTTCTAGCCCAATCCCCACCCTAACGTGAATGGGGGGAAAAAGGAAGTAGATTCTAGTCAGTCAGAATTAAAGACAAAACCGATCCACTTTACTTTCTACTCGACAGAAAACAACAAGCTCATCAAGGAATCCCTACAAGCAGTAGCTTTAGTAGTTCCCAAAATGCAAAATTCACCTACAAATTAAATCCACTGCTAAGTGTGTATAGAGTAATTTTTTTCATTATTGCCTTCCTCATCCCCAGGGGCTTTTTTAGACCTTGTTTCCCCAATTGCCTCCAACACCCAGGAAATTTACACCCCACAAGTAAACCGTGTCTCGATTCATGCACAGCGTCCTTTGGAGCAGACAGTCCATTGCTCTAAGACGTTCTTGTCACCTAAGCCCGAGTACAGCCTGAGAACGCACAACACGCACTCACACAAACTCAGACAGACAACAGGTGAGATACGGCACATGAGGAGGAAGACAAGATAAATGAGCTTCACCGACACCCCAGATCCGACAAGAAGTGACACACGCAGCCTGCTCGGGTGCAGGTGATTCCTAGAAAACAGCCAAGGGCAGAATTTGGAGAAGCAGCACCGCAGGCCAGGAGGGTCTGGGGGATTCAGAAGGGAGGGGTGCCCCGACCAGGTGCTGGGGCTTCAGAGGGGATTGGTGCCCCGATCACTTCCTGTGGGGTTCAGAGGGGAGGGGTACCCTGACCACGTGCTGGGACTTCAGACGAGAAGGTGCCCCGACCGGGTCGTGGGGGCGGCAGGACAAGCCCAGGGTTCCGTCGTCACTTTTCACTCCCTACTCCCGAATCTCGCCCTGAAGTTGCAGCCAGTCCAGGTATTCGTTTACCCACAAATTTAAGTATCTGTGAGTAACACAAGTCACTAATCCACACAGATCTGAGTCCACAGATACCTCCCAGAGACGCCACCATCCCTTCTGGTAGAAGAGCAGCCCAGGGGCCCACGCTGCTAGGAAGGGAGACTGTCTCCAGCCTGACGCTGCAGAGTCCACAACACAAAGTCTACCTTCTGGAACCGTGCCGTCTCCTACAGAAGCAACTAGGGGCATGTAGGGTTTTTTAAAATCTTTTTTTTTTTTTAAGACAGAGTCTCCCTCTGTCACCCAGGCTGGAGTGCAGTGGCTCGATCTCGGCTTGCTGCAACCTCTGCCTCTCGAGTTCAAGTGATTCTTCTGCCTCTGTCTCCCGAGTAGCTGGGATTACAGGCGCCTGTCACCACGCCCGACTAATTTTTTATATTTTTAAGTACAGATGGGATTTCACCTTGTTGGCCAGGCTGGTCTTCAACACCTGACTTCACATGATCCACCCGCCTCGACCTCCCAAACTGCTGGGAACACACGCATGAGCCACGGTGCCCAGCCCATATAGCTATTTAAATTTGATTAAAGTTAAATAAAATTAGAAGTTCTCATTTACACTTCAAGCATTCAGTTACCCACAGGCGGCCACTGACCAGAGGCTGGTAGAGATGTCACACTCCACACTGTAGAAGGATCTAGGGATGAAATGGCTCTAAGATCATCTCAACATCTTTATGTTGAAGCTACTGAAGTTTTACTCTGATTATTATAGACATCAGCATTCTGCCACTTAAAAATGTCAGTGCTATTGCAATGATCAGATCTGTGACTTCCCAGCAGCTCTTCTCTTCCTGGACAGAGAACTGTAGAGCATCTGCACTCTGCCTCCACACTAAGGGATAGTAGAAGCCTCCGTGTAAAATCAGGGGGAGAAAAAAAATGAATCCCTAGTCCGCCTCTCCCCCTATGATTTTGTGAAACTCCTCTTAATATGCAGAATAACCGCCAGAGTTGCAATAAAGAAGCATCCCTTGACCAGGAAGCAGCAGGGAAGCAAGAGGAGGGAGATGTGAAGACCCTCCGTTCCCTCTGGGACCCCAGGCCCAGCCAGGACTGAGAAGGGCAGCACAGCCCGGCAGACCTGCACACCTGATGCGACCCATACACACGGCTTCCCTGGTCCTCGGTCCCCTGCTCTGCCCTCACTGGCCGCTGTGGCTCTGGGTAGAGGCAGCTCCCGGAGCCCCAACACCCACAGCCAGTCCCCTCCTTGCAGGTCTCAGCTGTGCTCTCACTGCCTCCCTGATGCTTCTCCTCATCATCCGCGTACCATGTCCACTCTACCCCACAGCCCTTGCTACCGTCCACCCCACCACGGAGCCTAGCACACAGCAGGTGCTCGAGACGACTCAACGGGTGGGCATACCAGGGTAGGGCTTGGAGTTCCAAGGGCCATGTCCTGCATACCACCACAAGTGCCCAGGAGGCTGTGGAAGGGGTCTAGGCTTCAAGTCTGCACTCAGCATCTCCCAGCCCGAGGCCAAGAACCTAGCAAGGCAGCGCAGCTGGAAGCAGGATCCCAAACCCCCTTTCCTGCTCTTCAAGAGGAAGGGGGCCTCGGGGCACAACCCCATGGGGGCCTTCCTCCTGCCAGGCTGCCTGTCACAGCAGGGAAACCCACTCCCGTGAGGAGAAAACCACCAAGTACCACAAGGAGCCACGTCCCCTGCAGCATCTCCTGAGACCAATCAGTGACAGCAGCAGCTGGGCCCCACGTAGCACGCATCGAGTCCGAACCCGCCACGCACACCACAATGCCAACCATCTTGAAGCTCAGTTTCGACTCGTCAGGGCCCTCTTCCAGGAGAGCTCGGTATGTCTACCTTCCCTGGGCTCACAGAAAGGAGCGAGACTCAACCCCGAGTGTGAACAGAATCAAGTTCCCACTAGCTGTGCAGACAATCTCCCTAGCCCTGGTCTGGAAAGGGGCCAAGCGCAAATAGCCATCTTTTGCCCGCACAGGTACGGAATTCAGCCAGCTCTCTCAATGGAGTTGTGACAGGTCACTCCAGGCTCCTCAGTGATCTGGGGTTCACTTCCGGACACTGCACATTTGAAACGTGGCTGTGGACTCCTCTAGGCTGCTCAGTGTCACGGCCCATTTCATTCAGACACTACAGGCCCCTGCCGTGGTGTCAGTACCCAGGACACCCCTGCCGGCATCCTCCGAGATGCTGCTGCAGCTGCTGTGATCTGAGAACAGCCATGCACAGGCATCAAAGGGAGCTCTTCTCAAGTGTCCTCCAAGAGCAGTGGCTACAGTTTTGGAAGACGTTGCACTGAATCCTGGGTGAGGCTGGCTTGGTCTGCAATCTAAGCCGGGTTGCTGGGGAGACACACTCTCTTGTAACTGACAGAGGCTGTTTGTGGCAGCCCTACCAAGACCGAGAATGGCAACTAATCTGAGATTTACTATCTATACTTTCTATTTGATGTTTAAAAGGAAAGCATCGTGAAGTTCCAGTAGCAAGGAATTTTCTATAATCTATCACATCAAGATATAGCAGAAATGTAGCTAAAATGTTCATAGGGTCTATGCAGAGAAAGAGACGAGTCTATTTCAGGAAAAGTGCTTGCTGGCTTTTCAGAAACATAGTGAAATCCCTGCCAAGTAAAAGGTTGTTTATACTTTTGCTTTGAAAACAGAGGGAAAGTTCTTCCTTATTATTTTAATACAGTAACTACATTTAAGTGTTCTGGTAGACTAAGTATTAAATATTCAAAAGGAAGTAATTCTGTTTGGTCTATTTCATTCTTTAAATGTAGCTTTCAAAAACTGACAAATACCTGGCCGGGTGCGGTGGCTCACGCCTGTAATCCCAGCACTTTGGGAGGCCGAGACTGGTGGATCACGAGGTCAGGAGATGGAGACCATCCTGGCTAACACGATCAAGCCCCGTCTCTACTAAAAACGAAAAAAATTAGCCTCGTGTGGCGGTGGACACCTGTGGTCCCAGCTACTCGAGAGGCTGAGGCAGGAGAATGGCGTGAACCTGGGAGGCGGAGCTTGCACTGAGCCGAGATCACACTACTGCACTCCAGCCTGGGCGACAGAGCAAGACTCCATCTCAGAAAAGAAAAGAAAAAAAAAAAAAGTGGCAGACACACCATGTCTACCCTGACTCCAGCCATCTCCAAGGAGTGGACAGAGTTTGGGAAAAGCTCACTGTGGAGGCCCAGAAGGTCAGGCCTGGCCTTTGCTCAGCAGATGAGCAAGAGGGTCAGCCACCCTAGGGAAGAAGCCCATGTTTGCTATGTTACTGATGATATCCACATAAATTTCTATTTTGCCTCCCACACAGAACTGGGATCTATGTTTGAGCAAGCGGCTCGTGCCAACAGTCCCTCCGTGCCATCATTTCCCTGACCTCCCCCAGAACAGCCAGGCCAGGCAGCGTCCCCACACGGGCACTGGGGCCCAGGAAGATTCGGGTCCTGCCCCTCTTCTCTCTCGTCCCTGCAGCACCCTGGCTTGCTGTGGAAGCCCATCAGTGCTGGCTGAACCCACGTTCACTTGGGGCATTCAGGAGAAGCCTCTGTGCAGAAATCAGCTGGGAAGCAGGGCTGTGTGTGCTGGCAGGTCACTCGAATGGATTTGCAGAACTCAGTTTTCAACACAGGTGCCGCCACCAAGTCCCTGATGACCTTTGTGAGCCTAGAGCCACAGAGCCATTTGCGGCACTCTCACAATCTCTAACCACGCTGCACAGAGGCCCTGTTTATCCAAAGGACCATAAAATTTTCTGGGTAAACAAAGTTTGACATAATGAAATAAAGTGAAGTCACCACTTCTATTTTCCATTAATCCATTCATTCAGACAAGTATCTCTTGAGTATGTGCATCAAATACTGTGGAATTAGGATTTAGTCCATGCCTTCAAGAAACATACATCACAGAAGAAAAGGTATAGCTTGTAACTAACAGTGGTGAACAGGTAAGAAATACACATCGCAGAAGAAACGGTATAGCTGGTAACTGTAACAGCGGTGAACAGGCAAGAAATAAACATCATAGAAGGAAAGGTAGAGCTTGTAACTAACATCATAGAAGGAAAGGTGTAGCTTATAACTAACAGTGGTGAACAGGACAGAATCTCACAGGCTCATCGGGCGCCGCCGAGGAGGAAGCCATGATTCACATCCACCTGCAGTAGATAAATGTTTCCTGGATAAAGTAACTTTTCTACAGCTATATCTGCTCCTTATTGTTTAATCTTGCTCGATAGGGTATTAAATTACCACTTTATGTGCTGCTTATATAAAATACATCATTGTCAGGGGAGGTTATAAAATAATACTTCACACAAGCTTGGGCTGTGAATGGTGCGAGGCAATGGGACGATATGTTCTCGTGTTCTCGAGACACAGAAGGGGCAAGACCCTGCTTCCCTTCTCCTCCCCACCACCCTGTTCCCAGATGAGGGGCAGAGGCAAGGCCGCCGTGCAGTCCTAGAGCTGGCTCCAGGGCCAGGACACCACGCCCAGACGCTCTGCGCCCCATGCGAGAAATACAGACTGTGGGGCAATCACCAATTTACCTGGCAGTGGGGAGAGTCCTTCATCAAAAGCCTGTCCTTCCAGGAGCCAGGACAAAGCAGGAGGCCCCAGGAAAACTGTTCCGGGTGCTCCTGAAACCTGGGCAGAGTCACAGTCTGGCAGGAAGCACCAGTGATGCAGGTGTGCCCAAGACTGGGAGGATGGCCAGATGCCTGGAGACCAGACCGGCCTGCAGGAGATGACAACTTCGCTCTGGTTCATTAGAGATAGACAGTCTGGGCTTCACTTTTGTATGTGGACTCTCACAGTACAGAAATATCACAAAGGGATTAGACTTTGTATACCCCAATTTTTTTAATTAAAAAACACATTTATTGCAACTAATTCTAAATCCAACAAAGAAAAATAAATAAGTATATAAAAGCATGCCTCCAAAATGTAAACCACAATCTCTTTACCCATAGGAGACCCAAAATTTAGTTTACCTTTTCTTCAGTATGATCTCATTTTTTTTAACCCATTACTGAGGTGTCTCCTCACTGCTCCATGAGGAAGTTCTTGGGCTCTTCAGGGCTCTTTGCTGTTTCATCGTTTTTCAGGTTTAAGGGCAGGATCATTTTCCCACACTTGCTTGTTTCCCTGATCACCAATTTTTCACAAGGACATCATTGTGCCTCAGAAAACCTAGTAACTGAACTTCATTAAAAGTGAAAACAATAAGGACATGTTGACTGCTATGACAGCATCCTCAGTCACCGAATCTCCCTGGGGGACCACACACACCCCCAATCTCCTTGGAACCCCAGCATGCAGGTATCGCTGCGGCTGACAGGACTGACCCATCCTGGGGGAGGCATGAAAGCAAAGAGAAGAGAAGGCAGGTGACTCATTTAGGAAACTCGGGTGATCCTCTCGAGTCATGTTTCTCAGGGTGTCAGGGGACCAGCCACATGTAGGGAACTTCCTTGGCCTGGCAGGTGGCAGACTCCTGGGACCCTCCTCAGACACGTTAGTCAGAGAATCTAAAGGCGGGCAGACTCTGAAAAGTATCTGTAAAGGAAGGACTTAGCTCTGCTGTGAGCCCACTACACGTGGGGCCATGCAGGACACCGCTTCCAGCGTCCAGTCTCCATTTCACCCTCCTGGGAGGAACACCCGTCAAGTCACAGAGCACGGTCTTCAGCGAACACCTTCCTGCGCGACCTCCACTGTCGCCCAACCCTGCAGGCGTAGCCGCTGAGTAGGGGAAACAAGTCTTTGCTCCTGACCCAGCCACCTTAACGCTGGGCATAAGACCAGCACTGCTACGTCTCTGGGGAAAGGAGCGGTCCTGGGCAGGAATGCGCTTGGCAGCCCCAGGGAGGGACCAGGTGTGGAGGACCCGGCCTCTGCCAGCAGACACGTCAGCACAGCATCCTGGAGCAGAACCTCCAGCCCAACTGAGCCTACAGATGGCTGCAGCCCTGGACAGCATCTTCACGGTGACCCGGGGGACTGGGCCAGAGCAGCTCAGCAGGGCTGCCCTGAATTTGCAACCTGAAGAAGCTGTACAGTCGTACGTGTACTTTGCCTTAAGCCCCTAGGTTTTGGGGTCACTTGTCACACAGTGACAGACAGTGGATGTGCACGGACTCCCAGGCCACGATGGCCTCTGCCGGCCTCACCCGGGCTGTCTCATCTGTTCCCGTGACATCATGTTTCTCAGAGCCAAAGGCTGCCAGGAACCCCTCTTTTCTTCCCAAAGTCGTTACAAGCTGACGATACAAACTGAAAAAAACCCCATCTGTAAAATACAACATATGACGCAATACAGGGTGAATGCCCAGGCACATACACACGTGAAACAGGCACAAGTGTGAAACAGGCGCATGCACAAACAGGTGTACATGCATGAAACAGGTGCACGCGTGAAGGTGTACACGCGTCAAACAGGTGTGCATACACACATGAAAGCACCAGACCTGAAGGGCTGTCTTTGGGAGCCTGGTTTTTAGACATCTCCCTCACCCTTTTACATCTGCACGATCAGAAGCACAGCACACCACAGTACTGAGGGGAAGCCCCAGTTTCTCATGGGGGCACATGAGGCTTTTTATTTATGCCACAGGTTGCATCACTACATTCTAGAAATGCAAGGCCCCGCACTGCCAGGACTGGGTCAGGTCCACCCTGTGCTCCAAGGACCAAGCCGCCTGCCAGCCCACACGGACCTGTCCCTCGGATGGTACGGCTGCTTCTAAAACAGAGGCTCAGGCCCACCCAGAGACCTGCAGTACCTGTTATTAAATGAAGACTTGGCTGTGGGTAAACGTTAAGATTTTTATTAATCATGACTCTGAAACATTCAAAGGACCATAACTGAATGCTCCTTTCGCAGTCGCGGCGTGTCCAGACGCTCATAGAGAAGGCCAGTGCATGGGAACCCATGGAGCCCTGACAAGGCAGACTTGGAGCTGTGTGGCTCAGTTAGCACCGATTTTGTGTTGATACTTGCCTTTTATATTCAGATTAAAATAAAAAATATGCAAAAGTAGCTCACATTCTATTTCAATTCTCTATTTTTGTAGTAACTGGGCCCCTTTCCTTCTGGTTTCCCAGCCAAGCGTTAAATAGGCCCAGCTGGGATTTGTTCAAGTCTGAGCCTCTGTTGTAGAGTAAGTGAGGGGGGTAGGGTGGGGAGCAGGAGTGGTGAGGAGGAGTGGGAGATAGGGAGGGACAGAGGGAAGGATAGAGAGAGAAACAGCCGAGGGCTGGAGGCAGGAGGGTTGCTCCCTGGCAGCCTCAGGCTCGCGGGTCCAAGGTAACTGAGCTGGCATCACGCATGCGGTGCCGTCATATGACTTGGCTGACACGCACCAGAATTACAACAAGATGCTTCAGGAGAAGAGTAAGCACCAGCATCTTCAGCTTAGAGTAGAGTCCCGGTTTCACGCTTGCCTTGTATGACATTCTATAAATTGTAAAGATAACGCATTTTCTTACCAGCCACGCTGTTCCCCAAATACCAACTATAATAAAGACCAGACAGCATCTGAGTACTGAGCCTGTGTCAAGCCCCGTGAGGTAGGCATCATTTACTTTGCTAGAGAAAGAAACAGGCTCTGAGAGAAACTTCCTGAGGTGAGGCAGCTGTGTCCAAACCCACCTCGCGCCTCCTGACCCTGAACGTGGAGGACCCAAGTCATTCACATGAATAATTTACCTACATGCATGTCAGATTGAGATTCAGCCCCCAGATCTAATCATTTCTATGCAGGAATGTGTCAAGGAAGGTATACAATTCTATGAGTTCGAGCTGGGGGAACAAAGGCAGGCACCCTCGACACATACGTGGTGCGGAGGCGCGCGCCCAGTGCAGGGGCGGACAGGAGCACGTCCAGCCCTGCCCAGTCATACAGCCTCCCTACCATGCCAGTGCAGGGGCCGCCACCGCTTCTCGGGGAAAAGTAGCTTCTCCTGCACAGGAATCTACCCCTGAAAGTGTGTTGCTGAGAAGGTTTGGACCAACATCTCAGAAATCAGACACCGTGTAACACGCTTATCTATACAGGCTGCCTATGTCAGGGAATCACCAATAATTCCCATCACGCCATCAATTATTTCTGGCACATACTCATTATTCTAAGTTAACTAACAACGCCACGTAAGGCAACACAAGAACAACATAATGGAAATGTCAGAGTCAATCAGCTCCACCTGCTGAAGAGCTGGGACTAATGATGAAACCTAAGGAATCCTGGAGAAAGAAGTGCTTGGGCCCTCGATCCAGAACCACAGACCCCACCAACGAGGGTCTAAACAGGACAAGCCTCGGCCTGGAAAGGCTGGTGTACGTGGGTCCTGGGAGGAGCACCAAGAAAACTCAGGGGCAAGCCCCACGCAAGCTCGGCATGTCCTATCCCACGCAGTCGGCATCAGCCACAGGGATCTTTTGTTGTTTTTTGTTCAGGAAGGAACATATTAAAAAGCCCGGGGCCCAGGGCCTGGACTCCTCAAAGCTCTCCACAGAGCCGGCTTAATTGGCACCTTCCCTCAAGTTCAAGTCAACTATATATGGCTGCTGAGGGCATCTCAGAGCAGGTGCAACACTGAGCTTTCTTGCTGTCTGGGGAAAGCAGGAATTCCAGGCCTCTGCCTTCCTACCTCCCCAGAGGCTCTGGCCCAGGTGAGCTCAGCTTCTCCCAGGTAAGGAGCACAGACCAGCTTCCCCCATGCTCCTCAGGTCACACAGGAGCGGTGCAGACCCTTGCACCTTGGCAGGAGCCCTCGCAACCCACCCCAGAGGCAGAAGCCCAGCCCTGTGGCCCCGGCCTGGCAGGAGGCAGCTGCTGGGGCCCCTGCTCAGGGTTCAGCACAGCGAGGTCCAGCCACAGCAGGTGAGACATCCACCACCCGGCCATTCGTCTTTAACCTAAAACAGACACAGGAATGCGGCAAGGGGTTCCTTCCCCTGACAAACCGTCCATCCTGTTCTCATCTCTCCCTCCTGCCCCAGTTACTGTGCCCAAGGCCACCCAGCCCTGTGCCCAAGGCCTGACTCCCAGTTTCACAGGGAATCCAAGACGATTATGATTTTGAGAAACTGGGAGCTACATAGAAAATGAGTCGGTAAAGCCAGTGTCCACTGATCCTCCACTCCACACAGCGGAGAACAGTCCTCGGGATAAAACTCACGGGGCAGGGAAGATGCGATCAAGGCGGGCAGGACAGAGGAGCCAAAGCGGGTGGTTCCGGGAACAACGCCACGTAAACACAAACCTAAAGTGCTCAGCGGCTGGAAGACAAAACACAGGAGACAGAAACACTGATCGTTTAAAAAGAAAAAAAAAAGCCTCACTCTTAAGAGTCAATCAAGATTTAAGTTCTCGCCGGGCGCGGTGGCTCAAGCCTGTAATCCCAGCACTTTGGGAGGCCGAGACGGGCGGATCACGAGGTCAGGAGATCGAGACCATCCTGGCTAACACGGTGAAACCCCATCTCTACTTAAAAAATACAAAAAACTAGCCGGGCGAAGTGGCGAGCGCCTGTGGTCCCAGCTACTCGGGAGGCTGAGGCAGGAGAATGGCGTAAACCCGGGAGGCGGAGCTTGCAGTGAGCTGAGATCCGGCCACTGCACTCCAGCCTGGGCGACAGAGCCAGACTCAGTCTCAAAAAAAAAAAAAAAAGATTTAAGTTCTCAAGTCACAAGGTATCAGCACAGACCTCTCATACAGCCTGAAAGTTGGGGCAGTAAACACGTGAATCAGTTCTCCCAAGTCCATCGTTTTCTTTGATGAGCCTCTTGAGTCTCAGGCTGGTTTCAAAATAAGCGCTTCTCTGTTTGTTGATGATTTAATAATTAACATACTTGAAAACACATTGACTTCCAAATTAATCTGCTAATAAAATATTAATTACCACACTGGCTGTCATCCACAGAAAAAAACACGATCACTTTCTGGTTGTAAAAACATTAGAATTCGAAGCCCCTTTGGCCATCTGAACAGCCCCTGCTTTTTACAAGGGCATTCCAAAGCTAAACTGAAAAACTAGTCCAGGCCGTGATCGCTGGGGGGTCGGACTTGCCTCATCACCCCACCTCCCTTCTGGAATTAGACAGAACTTAGACTCTTAGTCTGATGGGAAACATTTACAATCTATTCTCTCCGAAGCTACCTGGAGGATTCCCTGAACATGACAAAGCCTTGGTCTCCACAACCCCTTATCTGACAACTCTCTCGGCCAACTGTCAATCAGGAAATTTTCGAATCTACCTATGACCTGGACACCCCTGCTTCCAGTTGTCCCACCTTTCCAGACCAAACCAATGTACATCTTATATTTATTTGATCGATTGTCTCATGTCTCCCTAAAAGCTATAAAACCAGGCTGGGCTCTGACCACCTCGGGAATACGTTCTTAGGATCTCCTGAGGGCAGTATCAAGGGCCATGGTAACTCATTTGGCTCAGAATAAATCTCCAAATGCTTCAGAGTTTGACTCTTTGCTGACATGGTACCTTTCATGGGTATTCATCTGGGGGACTCACAATCAACCAGAGGCAGCAGTTGTCCACTGTGCAAAAGTCTCTGCAGGACTGAACCTCTGGCACGGCGACTCCAACCCCTAAAGCAGCAGCTCTACCACGTCCCACGGCCTGATAGACCTTCACCTCCCGGACTTCTCATTTCAGAGTCTCAGCAACAAATCTACCGAATGTCCTCAACATCACAGAAGATTCCTCGAGGCATTGGGCTGTTATTTCTCCCCAAGTTTACTCTAGAACCAGAATGGCAACACTTGGAACAGGATGGTTCTCAGTCACTGACCCTCCTGGTAAATACACTGTCTCCAAGGCCCTTTCCCGCCAGCCACAGCTTCCTGGAGTCAGGCTCGAAGGCCACCTCCCCAAGAAGGAAACCTCTTCAATCAAGCAATCACAGCTCCTGTTCCCATCTAGAGCTTGTCTGCCAGGAAGGGAAGACTCCTCATTCCAGAGACAGCAGGTGCCACAAACTCAGGGTTGTAGCCATTGCGAAGGCAAACACTCATGAAATTAATACACTTTTTCCTCCTTGGATACTGACGTTTCCTCTCCTGGAGGTCAGCCAAAGCCATCTGCACGAGTCCCGAGCGTGATGGCTCCAGCCCGCCCCTCCTTCGGTGTCAGCAGTGTGGCTGTGCTCTGAGACCCCCTGCACCAGCCGGGCCATGCACCTGTTCCCACCACTGCTGTCAGCAGACTACAGCGATTCTAAAATAATCAGCAAGCTGAGGTTCCGAAGGATGCATTTTAAAGAAAAATGGGTATGTTTTACTACATGAAATCAGCTACAACTTTTGCTACTCCAGAAGCTTTTTCTTTTGCTTTCCTCAAGGTTCTCTACAATGATTCCGACAGTCAAGGTTCCCAGTTACAGGCAGAGGGTTGGGCAGGCCGCGTCTGATGTTTAACACACACAGAGGATCCACGTCAAAGCATTTTCCCTGTTCACCTACATCATCAGGACAAACTTTAAGCAGTAATAATCTCCCTGTCTGGAAAACTGAGCTCACTTGAGAACTAATGTAACAAATGTGTTTGACAAAGTTGCAGGTGGACATTTTAGTGAATGAATCACTATTTCAAGGAGGATAAAGGCTCACTATTCAAAGGCATGTTTTTGTCAAGTTTTGTAATTTCAGCTTCATGCATTTAAATCATGAAGTGAGGCTTGTACCTGATACATTACAGAATCTCTACAAAATAGACAAAATTCCAATTCTGCAAATTCACTCTCATGCTTTTCCATATGCATACACATGGTGGTAATTTAAGTTGGCATTCCAGCAGAATTTCTAAATTAAACTGTCTTCTATTTTAAACACTACGTGTCAAACATTACACATTCCATTGTTAAACATTTATAGCAGGGTCTGTATGGCCAGTTTTAAAGATTTCTTCCTCACTAAAAACAAGTGTTTAAACAGTAAATGGTCTACTCTAAAATATTCTAGACACAGAGATACATTTGGAGAGTGGACACACTTAACACAGAAATCCAGAACATCAAACAGGCACAACCAGCAGTGAGGGTGGAAGGGGCACCATGTGAGTGCCCCTAAAAACACACACAAGCCTGGCTGCTTAAAAGGAATGAATATAGCTCAACACTCCTATGTGAACATTGATGTGTCTACTGCCTTACAGAATCCTCCTAGCTGAGCTGCAGGAATCTTCCTTGGAGCCTTTTCTCACCTACACTGCCTACAGGTGCCCACTGGGCTCCCTGGGCAGTATTGTGTCTTTGTTTAGAATATCACAGTATTTGGAGGCCTGTTTAATCCCAAATCGGAGCCTTATCATAACTCAGACACCATCCCTCAGGGCTTGTGGGCCAACTTCGGCTAATGCAGTCTGCTCCACAGTGCCCTGCACATGGGCTTGGTGCATCCACACGATTTTAAGATTTCGGGCTGCCGTTTTCTGCAGTCACAGATGCAGACTTACATATTCATCATGAGTGAAAGCAGCACGTATTTTTATGTTCCTTCTGTAATGGTAATAATCATGGCAACATTTCCCCGATCCTTAAAAAAGCCTCCTAACAGCAGTTGCATTCCACCCCCTTCCTTAAAATTAATAGAATTTACCAAACTAGGTGAAATCAGTCTTCATGAGAAAGTGACAAATCAATGTTCACACAATGGCATAGTAGCTGGGCATACAGTGTATGTCAACATCTCAAACTAAGCACCCATCACAATTATTCCCAACTCGCAGGAAAGCTAGAAAAATTAGAAGGCTTAAAATACAATTATAAATGAAAATAACAAGAAACCAACGTTTCTGAGGAGCATTTGTTAACCAAGTAAGGAAAGCCATTAACCAGTGCTAATTACATTGCATTTGATTACAGCAGCCAAAGACGTGTCCAGAGGAAGAGACCTTTAAAGATTAGTCTTTCAGTAAGAATGGTTGCTTAACAAGTTCAGATTACTGGGCTACACCAATCATCAATTAAAAAGCAAGGCAAACGAGTGAGAGTCATTTTCCTTAATCATTAATGTGTCAAAAAATTACCACATTGGTCAAGCTGGTCTCCAACTCCTTACCTCAGTTGATCCGCTCGCCCCGGCCTCCCAAAGCGCTGGGATTACAGGCATGAACCACCACGCCTGGCTGAGAAGTGTTTGACAGAGGCTGAGGGGAGGCTCCTGTCCCTTCCTGGGACATCCACATCTCACCCAGCTTCCCACACCGACTATGACACTCGAAGCATCACAGCGAGGGCAGCTGCATCCCCGCAGTTTTCTACACTAATGCCACAGCTACGTGAGCAGCCACAGCCCTAGAGCTACCACTCAGCCTTGTCGTGCTGGCACAAGCACAGCGGAAACAACCAAGTCCCCAAGAGGGAGGAGTGGGGACCCAGGGGAGTGAACCAGGAGGGAGGAATGCGGCCCAGGAGAGTAGGGAGGAGTGGGGGCCCTGGGGAGTGAACTATGAGGGAGGAGTGGGGGTCCAGGGGAGTGAACCAGGAGGGAGGCGTAGGGGCCCAGGGGAGTGAACAATGAGTGAGGCGTAGGGGCCCAGGGCAGTGAACCAGGAGGGAGGTGTGGGGGCCCAGAGCAGTGTACCACGAGGGAGGAAGGTGGAGTTCGGCCCAGCGAGTGAACCAGGAGGCAGGAGTTCCGCCCAGGGAGTGAACCAGGAGGGAGGAGTGTGGTCCAGGGAGTGAACCAGGAGGGAGGAGTGTGGTCCAGGGGGTGAGCCAGGAAGGAGGAATGTGGTCCGGGGAATGAACCACGAGGGAGGAGTGCAGTCCATCGGTGTAGGGAGGAGTACGGTCCAGGGGAGTGAACAAGGAGCCTCTGAGGGTAGCAAGTTCACACACCACAAATACCTCCCAATCTATCCCCGTGCAGGAAGGGGACGGAAACCACACAGGATTTGCAGCGCTTTCTCCTCACAGATGAGGAGGATACTGACTCATGCATGAAATCAGAGCTAAAGTTCTACCACAGGGGGAAGACGCTTCACAGACCCAAATGGTTGCAAAAAGAAACCAATCATACAAGATCAGTGGATGGAACGGGATCAGAAATTTAAGCCTGTAACAAGCTTTCAGAAAAAACTTCACTTGATCTGCAAGATGACTGCAGCTCTGCTTGATCATTTCTGCAAATGTCTAACTCGTGATGAGCCATCTCAGAGCCGTTCAACAGGAGTAACAAAATCAAAACGCCAAGACATCCTCCGTATTTTAGATAGCCTGCAACACTATGGAAATGAGCAGCGGTGCCAGAGCTTTCAAGTTTGTTTGAAGTAAATTCCAGCATGAGGGCAGCATCTTCCTGGCTGAAGCAATGAGGTGGGCTCCTGCTCACCGCATGGGAGACCAGCTTTCAGCTCAGCTGCTGTCAAGGGTCTGCAAACCACGATCCCCGACCGAGCCTTGGCCAGGGAACCAGAAGTGAATTTTACACTTTGAAGTTTTCACAAAAGAAATATATGCAGAGACGTCTGTGGCCCTCAAAGTATAACACGTTGCCTACCCTGCCCTTTACAGGAGCTTCTAGCTTTGGTGTCAGTTACAAAGTGTTTCTATAAAATAATGTCACTGATTTTCAAGCATGCCAGGAAAAGTCACACTTCTCAACAACCCTCAATGGAGATGCACCATCCAGTGTTTCACACAGATTTTAGATTTTTAAAAGCCAAAATAAGGGAGGTAATTCAGCTAAGTATTATAGTAACACAATTTGAGATACTTAATGATGTGTGACAACAGAATAATTGGCATTCCTGTGACACAATAAACTAGCTCAAACACAAAATAACAAATCAAAGCATGTTTTGGCCCCTCAAAGTGATCAGTGAAATTGGAAATAACATTCAGTTAAATGACACTTAAAAAAAAAAAAAGCAAAAACAAAACAAATACCACTACACCATCACTCCTTAAATTTATTTAACTACTGTTGCCAAATAAAATGGAGAGACTTCTTATTGCAGGCTAATAATCAGCCATCGTCACCATGAAATAGACCGCTGTGCAGGCTCAGGCCCTCCAGCCCACAAAGGTAGGGGGAGGGGGGAGGGAGGAGAAACGATGGCCAGAAAGAAAGGGACAGGGCAACCATGACCCACTCAGCAATTGTACCCTCCCACCTTTCTTCTGGACTTACAATTTTGGAGCCATCTGGGTTTACCTTCCTATGTCCATAAGTCAGCAAGTTCTCGAAGCCAGAAATTTACCATGTTTCTGGCAGCCAAGTCCTCTCAGCCTTCCCCCATGTTTTAGGGCCTCATCAGCTCACCCCTGGGTAGTATCAATGGCCTCAAATCTCCAGTCAACCTTGCACTCCACAGACTGAAGTATGCCAAGAGCCACTCAAGGCTGCCACTGCCATGACCAAAGGCTTTCGGAGACAGTCACCAGCACTGTACAAATCCATGTGGCTTCACCAGGCGCAAAGCGGCTCCAGCATTCCATCCAGTCTGTCGCTGCTACCATAGCTGTGAGTCTTTGATGTGTCAGGAAGGGAAGGAAGGCACCATGTAGATCATCTCATTTAAGCTTCAGTGTCACAAGGTGGATTTTGTTGTGCCCGTTTTATGGATCAGGAAAGTTTTAAGGAGGGCAAGCACAGGGCCTTGCTGACACAGCAGCAAGCTCCGCAGAGGCCTGGGTATGACCCCCGCCCCACGTTCCCTGGGTCCTGATGTCCACTCCTCCCCCGTGGGAGCCTGATCCTGGGTCTGTCTGAATTGCCACCATTCCTAAGACACGATTCACGTCTGCCCACCTCCTCCTTTATGGGTTTCCCGCAGCCCAGAGGCGTGTGCTCTTCCATCCAGCCAGACATCACACTTCAGCACCTGCACCTGACACCACTTCAGCCAAAAGCTTCTCTCAAACCTCCCCCAACACCTGCCGGTCACACAGCTCTACACCCCTCACCTTTCTCACACGAATTCTCATGTATTCCTGTGTAGCACCATCCAACAGATTGTAGTCTGAAAAGAGGAAGCTTTGTAGATAAGTCTATGTTCTACTTTACTCCCAGCCCTCCGTCTTGCATGAGGCAACCGATTAACAGCAAATTCATTTAAGCACAACGTTTCCATTTGAAGAAACGCACAGCATAGAGCTCTGGTCATAATTAAAAGCTTGTTTCATTCGTCATTTGAAATTCCATATACTGCTGCAACAGCAGCACCCCCTCCTCGCCAGGCTCTGCCCTAAGGACATCTTTCTTCCAGCGCACGACTCCCATCAGAACCCGGGCAGCGAGAGCCCCACAGGTTTCCCAGCGCCTCGGGCTGCGGCTTCCACGCTGGGCCGGCACTGACACCACGGGAGTCGTGCCCCCAACAACTACAGGATCGGAAGCTGGCCGACTGCTCTGTAGAATGGAGACATGTTAGTAATCCCTAATATTTCCACTGACAGGCTGCTCAGCTAAACTGGGAAAAATCCACAAAATAGAAAGAACCCATGGGGAGGAGCATTTCTCTCTCCAACCTGGCAGCAAACGGTGGCAGTGCAGACGACCTCTTCGGGATAACCATCGACTGCATCTCAGGTCAGTAACAGTCCCGCTGAGGGCCAAAAAATCAGCTCCCCCAGGCCCTCACTTCCTAAGGGTCAGCCCTCCCAGGCCACCTCTCCTGGAAGATCAGCTCTGACACACCCACGACGGTCAGGAAGCGGCTCTGGGACTCATTTCCCAGGCTCCTGCCCACCGCCCTCTCTCTTCTTCCTCCTCCATCTCCCTCTTCACTCCCATCCTCCCTCCCCCTTTCACTTCCCTTCTCTCCTTTCCTCTCCCTCCCTCATTTCCTTTCAGCCCTCACCTTCCTCACTGCACTTCCCAATGCAAGTCAGCTGACGCATTCTTAGGTCAGTAGAGGGTTTTCTTTCACTCTATGTTTTTATTGCAATGATCATTCTTAATGAACAGAAACCTGTTTCGGACCATGTGGATGCCACCTCATGACCAACTGCTGCCCCGCGGCTCCGTGTCCACTCAGTGTCCTCACGGCACAGGCGCCCAGCAGTATGGCTGTGACCAGGGGTAGCAACATGGGACACGGGAGAGGTATTCCAGCCAAGAGGCCCTGCGAAGCCTCCCCAGCAAACCAGAGCAAGGCCCAGGGCGGTAGGGAGAGCGCTGTGCTCATGCCGTAGGCAGTTCAGCTTCTGCAAACTGTCCATCGACTGCAAAATTACTTTGTTTCCATGGTTACAAAAGAACCATAAGCATTCTGAAATATGTTCTTGGTTTCATGTTTGCGAAATCTAAGCAGCATTATATGAAAAATCACTGAATTCTGCCCGAGGCTCTAGGGGTGTTTTCCTCTCTGAAAGGAGCCCCTTCCGGGACTTGGGATTGAGTGACAGCCTTCAAAATCACGGTTATCCTGGCGGTAACAGGGAACTCCTCAGCCCGTCAGGAGCTGGGGCCCTCGACAGCCCCCACGGCTCCACACGCCAGTGTTCTGAGGATCACATGTGTGCAGATAGCAAAGTTTGCTACACACACGCCAGGTGCTAACAAGCCGCAAACGTCTCATTCATACTTGCTAACCACATCGCTTCTCTCAGCCTCCACGGCGTTTCACACTCTGCCTTTATATAGAGATGAACCATGCGTCCTGAGCGCTACAAAGATTCACCTCCTTCCGGGCAGAGGGGGGCATCTTTCCATCACGGGGTCCTCACTCGAGCCGGCCCAGGATTTGCAGAGTGGGCGAGTCTAATGTTGATGACACTTTCTCAATATTCCCTTCACACCCCTCCAAAAACAAGAGTACTGCCAGCTTCTTACCGAGGTTGTAAAGAGGAAAATATTTCTCTTATTTGTCACTTTTTAACGTAATACTTGTGACGAATGTGACTCTACATGTACACCATAAGCACCCACACCGTGAACATTCTGCTCTCCCGTGACTGTATTTACAGGTCACAAGGACAAAACTTCTCCATAGTAACCAAAATATATATATATATATATATATTTTTAACATGACTTCCACTCATCTGAAAGTCACAGATGTGATTTTTCCTTCATAAAAAGATCCAAATGATCCACAAACCAGGTTTAATAAACATGTTGGTCCAGGTGGGAAAATGACCCCTCAGCCTCCCTCCCCTCAAAGACCAGGGCAGCCAGGAAACTGCGCTCTCCAGTCAATGACAGCCGGCAGGATTCCCTAAATAAGCAGCTGGAAGATTCCCATCTGGCAGAGCGCGCCTTTCAAGACTCAAGATGTCCCCGCTCCCTCAGTGTCCTACAAAGAACAGACTACCCAACTGAGGACTGAGGCAGTAAAGAAACATGTTTTTGGCCGGGTGCGGCGGCTCGCGCTTGTAATCTCAGCACTTTGGGAGGACGAGGCAGGCAGATCACAAGGTCAGGCGATCGAGACATCCTGGCTAACATGCTGAAACCCCGTCTCTACCAAAAATACAAAAAATTAGCCAGGCGTGGTAGCGGGCACCTGTAGTCCCAGCTACTCAGGAGGCTGAGGCAGGAGAATGGCGTGAAGCTGGGATGCAAAGTTTGCAGTGAGCCGAGATCGTGCCGCTGCGCTCCAGCCTGGGCGACAGAGCAAGACTCCGTCTCAAAAAAATTAAAATAAATAAAATTTAAAATGTTTTCAGCAAATAGCATCATCGACCCCCAAATGAGAGGTACCGTTTTCATTCTAGGAGGGAAACACTACAAAGCACGTACATTTTAGCCCCATAAGTGAATTCTTTGGACGTTCCTGTGTCCGCTATCAAATGCAGCACATCACCTCAAAAGGCAAAGTTCTGTAAGTCACATCCAAGGAGGGGAAAAATCATTCTAAGTTTTAGCAATCCAGTAAGAACCTGATCCAGAGAAGCCTACTTGTTCCAGACTCGAAGCAGCAATATATTGCTACAATGTAATGAAAACAAAGGGATGATTAAGAAAATTTCAATGCTAATAAAAGACAAAAACGTAATTGGATTTATTCTACTCTAGACAGAGCAGCCGGGCAGTTCGCCCATACGTTATTATCGTTGGTGTTTTTCAGGCAGGGTCCAAACTCTGTCAACAAGGCTTGACAGCAAGGGCGTGATCTCCACTCACTGCAAGGTCCGCCTCCCAGGCTCAAGCGATTCTCTTCAGCCTCTGGAGTAGCTGGGACTACAGGTGTGCAGTCATCACGCCCAGCTAATTTCTGTGTTTTCAGTAGAGGTGGGACTTCACCAGGTTGCCCAGGCTGGTTCCCTGGGTCTCAAGCTCCCAGGCTCAAGCAATCCACCCACCTCAGCTTCCCAAAGCGCTGGGATTACAGGCGTGAGCCATCACGCCTGGCCCTTTTTTAAAATTTTCTTTTTAAGTGATAAATGTGCTTCAGAGTCTTGTAGGCATTAAAAAAAAAAAAAAAGTAGTAGTAAATTCTGTAAGGGAAAGAAACCATTAACACGTTTTACACTTCTCAAAACTCAAAACTGAAATGCTAAGAATAAATGTATTTTATTCACAGAAGTAGCATTCTTAAAGTTCTGTAAAAGTGGTACCATGGACACCACCACATCACAGACGAGTGTGGCAGGACTGCTCAGATTCAGAACACATTCTGAACAGTCCTCCTGCCCCTTTCTTCAATGGGAACACTTTATTCTGTCTTTTATTCAAATTAAGTATCTTGCAAGGGAGTTGAAGAAAACTGCATAGCAGATTTTAAAACTTCATTGCTTTTCTCAATTTTCGCCACATTCTGATGCATTTTACTGACTACACGGCCAATAAGCCTAAAGCTTTTTGCATCGATAAAGACAATGCACCTTGTAGCAATAGGCTTTTTCTTTTCTATACAAAGATCTATAATTTCAGCTAGTAAAATGGGCATTTCACAAATATTTTGCACAATTCCTAGCACAGATTTTAGCAAAATAAAACCGTTATCTTTCTGCAATTAAATAACCAAGCATAGGAAACTGCACAGTTAAAATAACCATTCCATTATTTTATATAAACACAAATGAGAAAGTAGAGTATGCTTTGGAAAACAGTATTTCCACATGCCAACGATGAAGCAGAAAACAGTTCCTCAGCCTCATATGACATTTGACAACAGAAGTATTCTGACCCAAGCCCAGCCCGGTTAAATGGAAATGAAGTAAACATGTGAGTGACTGAGGTGGGGCACTCTGATAGTCACAGTCCAGGAAAGAACAGCTAACATCTTTCTTCTTCATGGGAAAACCAAAACATACTCGAGAGATCTTGATTCTTTAAAACACAGTCTGCCCCAGTACTAACCTTAAGCTCCCATTGATCAAGATTGCTCTAAACACAGAGGTGTTTTTCCAGGCCCTCGAAAATCACGGACATGGTACATACACAACGTTTTCAAACACTCAATGCTGCCAATTTGTTAAATGTGCTGTGATACCAGAGGTCTTGTGCAGGACCAGAAGCGTCGCAGCCTGGTTACCTGTCCTGGTGTTCAATGCTTTGTGTGTGCAAAACCTGCTGTTACAATTTACTGGGCTTAATGTGATTCAGTTCGTCACAGAAGAGAGCTATGACATTTACATAATTCCACGCATGGATTCTCAGGTTCACCTTCCACAAGTGACTGCTCTGTCCACGAGACGAGACAGCGGAGGGAAGACCCAGGAAAGGCCTGGGAGATGCCAGGTGCTCACAAACTGGTATCAGTCTGCTGGTTTTGGCTTAAAGGAAAACAGACATAGAAGAAACTAAAAGGGCTCATTACACCTAATATCACAATGTTCTCAACTTTACCTTAGCCAAAAATAAAAGCGGAAAAGCAAAACTACTCCAGGGCACGATTCCAGTGCTAATCTGAAACATGAAATATTTAGAAGACAAAGCTTATTGTGAGTGCAATTAATATACACACAAAACACTGGTTTCACAAAACCCAGTCCTTTGCAATTGCTTTTATAAAACGTAAAATTTTCATGAGGATCGCAAACATTAACTGATTTTCAAATGAAGGGACTGGTAAACTTCAGGGCATATGATTTCTGCCACACACGAGGGGAGCAGTGAGAGAGAAGAGCTAGGATCAAGTGTGCTGAAGCTGTCCTAGGACTGAAATTCAGTTTCTGCCAAAACAAAAACACAGGAGTCTGTCAACTTCGATAGCAAGCTCTGCTTGAGAACGTCAAGATGTTAAAGTTGCAAAGGGGCTTCTCCCTGTATGGGCACATGTGATCCTTGCAAAAACATAGCTCAGCATCATCAAAAACCAGGAAAGAACACAAGCCTTCCACACATGAAAGGGCAGAAGGGAGCAGTGTCCAAGCTTGCTCGGCAGAACTGTTCCCGGAGAACAGCACAGAGGACGTCACAGGGAGGGCAGAGCAAGCAACAGCAGCTTCCCTCTCGCCGCAAGCAGGGCCTGAGCCGGGGGCGCAGTCTCCTCCAACCTGACAAGGAGGCGCGAGGAGCCACAGAGAAGTCAATTCAGGGTCCTTTTCAGAAAGGGGCAACAATGAGAAAATCTGGTCTTACTCAACCCCCCCTCCTCCGGTAATAGCTGAACTCGCACTTGCGTCTGTCACGTTCCCCAACCCCTCTTGCAGATGCTCTTCCTGCACCCGGGTGCCTGTCTCCGTGCTGCTCCTCAGGCCACACCTGTTGCCATCCAATAGTGACCAGGAATTCACCTTTGTCCGGGAGAAGCAAATGCAGAGTTCACACACTCCTGTACAGGTTTACTGGACGAGAATCTAACTGCACTGTCCAATTCCAGATGTGCTGGTACCAAGGAGAACGCTCGATGTCCAGCATTTATAAACGGTATCAGTTGGTTCTCCTGGGACTCCCAGGCAGCCACACGAGGGAGGGAGCTGTTGCCCTGTTACCCTGAGCCAAAGCAAGGCTGAGAGGCAAACACCACAGGCCACATCACACTCGAGCACCGACTCTTGACAGTTGCTCGTTCGTGTGTTAAGAAGAGTTCGGGGTACAGGAGTCAGACAGGCCTGATCTCAGCCATGGGACAGCAGTGACTGTGCCCAAGTCTCGTATCTAAGCCCCGACTTGCCCATCCGGCCTTCCTTCAGGAACAATGCCCACCTCACAGTGCTGCCATGAACGCTAAGTCAGCAAGTATATACACGATCAAATTCATTTCAACTGTGCTTTCTACAACAAGTTAATACAACCAGGCGCTATCATTCAGACTGAATAACCAATATTAGAACAGAAGATAAGGCCAGGGATGGTGGCTCAGACCTGTAATCCTAGCACTTTGGGAAGCTGAGGTGGGTGGATCACTTGAGGTCAGGAGTTGGAGAGCAGCTTGGCCAACATGGCAAAACCCCATCTCTACTACAAATAAATTATCTGGACATGGTGGCACACACCCTGTAACCCCAGCTACTAGGGAGGCTGAAGCATAAGAATCGCTTGAACCTGGGAAGTAGAAGTTGCAGTGAACGGACATCGTACTACTGTGCTCCACCCTTCCAGCCTGGGTGACAGACGAAGATTCTAGTAAAAAAATAAAAGGTCAAGATGAAAACTGATTGCCAAGGTCCATGTTCCATATACTTCAAACATAAATTTCATTAGCTGGTACTTGATCAACTTGTTGTTTTCTTCATTACAATCTTGTATATCCTTCTAATATGGCTCAAAATGTATACATTTGAGCACACCTCGAGTATAACAAAAAATAAGGTGCCTATATTTCATAAATGAGCAAGTTCCAGTAAGGCTGCATCCTACTCTAGTTAATCCTTTGACAACGTAAAACTGAGCCATCCTGACATAGCACTGACACATGGTACAAGAAGAATGACCTCCAATTAAATCGCTAGATTTAGAGAACACATAAACATAATTTATCACCAATTCATCAGCGATTGGCAAGATTTTAAAGGAAGAAAAAGTATCGGGACTGTAACTAGGAATAAAGGCAAAAATAAGCACGAGAAATTAGTCACGTTTAAATCAATACCCTTTCTGTGGGGCCGTAATAAAGTATACACAACAGGTGTGCAAGCTGTCATGCTAAGCTGTCACCAAGCTCTCTATGAAGGTAGTAAGAGCGTCCCAAGTCGCAGAGCCTCGTATTCCTATTTAAACCCTAAACAGCCAACACCACACTCGGCACACAGTGAGAACTCTGAAAGCTCAGAGGAACGCATGATGGGATGAAGGGCCCCAGCCCTGCCGTCACCCTGCTGCTTATTAAAAATATAAAACAAGGTCCTGCCTTCAAGGTGCTCAGATCTAACTAGTACAAGGTTTTGCTTTTCATAAGTTAACTACGAATGATGAAGACTCTCAACAGCTGTGCGAAATGTAAGGCAACCTAGTAAGAGGAACTTGGCTGAGACTAAACCCAGAGACGGTTTTTTAACCACAGAAGAGGAAAGAACTGAAGAACCTTACAGAAAGTTGACAGCAATTTCTATTTCTCTATGGTAGAACCTGGAATTTACCTTTGAGACAGACTGTCCTTCTGTTCTGAAAAATCAGATTATTCTTGCAATCCTCCATCAGAAGTAGAATTCCCAAAGGCATGGAAAACCAAGTACTAATTTTAAACCCCCCCAAAAAAAACTACCTATGATCTTAGGTGTGAGATTTAGTATTCTCAAATTCCAAATTTGGAAATATTTTGCACAAAGTCCTTATTTTCCCTGTTTACTTGAAAGCTCTCTATTCTTTTGTCCTAACCAACTTCTTTCTCATCCTTCCAAACAGAATCTGAAGGTGAACTTACATATCGTTTTCAATGTTAACAAAGAAGACACTACATTTGTCATGAACTGTTTAGATTCACAACACTAGGAGGGATTTTGCTACATCGTGAGGAATAACACGAGGCAGTAAATACGCCACGAATAAGGAACAGTAGAAAGTGGACACATTTCCTGATGAGTGGCGATTTCTCATTGAGCTGCTGATAAAGTTATCATATGGAAAGCTAGACAGCTACTATGTTAGTTCTACTTCACTTAAGTGACCGAGTCATTGATGTTTCGGTTCCCTCTCTCGTCTGGGGATGAGACACACCTCACAAAGCTGTTTATGATTTCAGGAACACACACATCAAGGAAGTGACTGTTCTTAAATCGTTGCCGAGGGTACAGTTACCTGCCAAATTTCAACTAGGTTGCAACAAACAACTGTTTTCTTCCTACACTCTCCGGTGCCAGCGAGATGGTGCATTCTTGGATCCCTGCAGGAGCCCTATTCCTGGTGCCACAGAGCACACACACATTTACATCCACATAGTGTACATATATGGTACACTGTAACATGTGTACCTGCATAGAGCATACACACATCCGAATACGTATAGTGTACATAAGTGCACTACATGCGTAGAGTGCACACACATCCAAATCCATGTAGTGTACATGCATAGAGTGTACACATATCCAAATATATAGTGTACAAATAAGTTCACTACTTGTGTACAAACATAGAGCATACATACATCCATATAGCAAATGTACATAGGTACGCTAACATGTACGCACATACATAGCATGTACACCCATCTATATGCATACAGTGTGCACAGGTATACTATAACCTATATGTACATGCATATGGCATACACATGCACATTCGTATGTACACAGGTATGCTATTTGCTATATGTATACACATGCATATAGCATACATTCTTATCCAATGCACGTAGGTGCACGACAGCATGCATACACATGCGCAGTGTACACATATGCACATGTATACAATGTACATCAGTATACTAACGTATAAAGCGTATACACATATACAATAGTGTACATACATATGCAGCATGTATATGTATTAGTGTGTACATATCCAGAAGTTTATTCAGTGTGCATAGTATACATGCATGCTTGTGTGCACATATGTATATATACATCTGCAGAAATAATGTGCACATAACCACATGGTGTACACAGGTATGCATATGGCATTAAATACATGCATGTATGTACACATGCAGAACAGACAGGTGTCCAAGTAGTGTGCATATAACCATAGTGCCCATATACACATATACACGTGTACATGCATGCCTACAGCATGCACGTGTGTAAGACACATAGGTACTGTACATACCTATACATTGTAAATACATGCACAGTGGAAATACACGTAGTATGGGTACACCACATACAAACATGTACATTTATGCAGTACACATATACCGTGACCCAGAACACGTCATGAGTATTAACACTGCGGAAACGCTTCCGGTTCTACCTAAGTGAATTTTTTTTCAAACTATAATAGAACTCATACAAAAAGGGTTTTAAGGAAATGAATAAAGCTAGTGACAAAAACAGTGGGAAGGGCACAACCACTTTCCCTCGGAGTTCTGGGGCCGGACCGTGGAAGTTCAGAGGTTTCCTAATGCAATACACATCAGAACCGACTCACGACGAAGGGCTCCTTAAAAATTAAAAATGTGTCCTCACATTTTGGCCTTTGAGACAAAGCCTCTTAGTTAATCGAGTTCTGACTGAATGTGACTCACAGTACTCTGGCAGATTCTTCATTTTCTGGTGACACAGACGAATGTCCCAGGGTGAGGGCAATGCCAGCCCTTTCAGGGTCAGCTTTTCAAGGAGCGATGTCTGGCAGAACACAATCCAACACCATAGTAAGATCCCCCACCCAGCCACTTAGACGTTTTCGGGTACTTACTCTGCTTGTTTCCCTTTCTTGAATTCAGCTGGGGGAAAAAAAAAAACCCAAAAAATCAAAACCAAAAACAAACAGTGCATGTATTTGTGTGTCTGAAAAGTTAATACATCCACATCCAACTTTCTAAATGAGACACGGCAGGTATGATGGTCACCGAACAGTGGCCACTGTTGACAAAATATAAAGTCTTCTGCAAAGAGAAATACAGAAGTCAAGGGAATTTACTTCACATATTAAAGCTGTCAAGGGTGCTCATCAAAAATGTACTTAGAGGTTTTCCTTTAAAGTTATTTTTGAAGATTTTTAAGTTGCAATACTTAAAAGCCTCTGGGAAAAGAAAGGATACAGGTATCTGGATGATTTATACTAAATGATTTTCATGTCTTTTTGATAAAGTTAAATAAGGTCAGCCTTGAAGTAATGGGTTCCACTACTCTGAGGCTGATGGAATCCACACCACCACCAGACAATTGAATAAACAGCAAGGCTGCACACACAGGACACAGGCAGTGAGCCAGCCTGACTAGTTGTCAGCTTCTGGGTCAGTTCTAGCCAGTTCTGCCCAGGCCCCACTGGAGATGAAAACCTGCCTTTTAGAAGCCTTCAATCCCCACCTTTCAAAATCTTATCCTCTTCAACTGAGGCCCGAGTCCAAAAATCTACTGACATCTTAGCACCTGTTAGGACAGCTGTCCCCCAGCCTTTTTGGCACCAGAGATGGGTTTCATGGAAGACAATTTTTCTGGGGGCTGGTTTTGAATTGCAACTGTTCCACCTCAGGTCAGGCGTCGGATCCTCATAAGGAGCACCTCCGAGATCCCTCACATGCAGTTTACGATAGGGTCCCAGCGCCCAGGAGAACACGCGGCTTATGATAGGGCCCCCGCACCTAGGAAAACATGCGGCTTACGAGAGGGTCCCAGCGCCTAGGAAAACAGGTATGAAATGAGTTGGCAAAGCCAAAATCCACCCGATCTACCACTCCAAAACAAACATACACCACTGCCTAATATTAATGTGAGCCAAAAACATGGAAGTCCTGAGGGCCCACACTGACCACAGCCAGACACCACTTCTGCAAGAACCAAGCATGCGCCTAGAGATCACCCGTGATGACCCAGGAGAGCAGATTTGAGCAGAGACAAACGTGAAGGAGAGGCACATGGGCCAGGGTGCTGGGTGTGCCCGTCTTTGTGACCTCACTGAGATTGCTGACCTCTGTCCCTTGGTGTCCGTCCTATGGAGGAACAAATGGAGCCCCCAAATCCCTGCCTCCCTTCAGCACTGACTGAGGCGGCCCTGAAGTCTCCCCAGGGCTAAGACTGCTTCTAAATCCTGTTAACTGCACACCCACATAAACAAAAAACAAAATATCAAATATGCAGACAGGAAAAGAGAAATATGTGAATCCTCCCTTATTCAACAGGCATTTAAAAAGTAACAGGAAAATTGTGATAGTCTTTAAACAACCACCAGCTATCACGTCCTGTTGACATGTTTTAGCTAATCAGAAACATCTTTACCAAGCACCTGTGCGTTCAGGAAATCAGTTGACAGATCCCAAATAACCTCGGAGCCTGCGACCTGACCCCCACTAACGTATATCACCTCTCCAGAGGAACGAGCCCTGGACACCTTTTAAATGGTGAGGAACAGGAACAAGGGTAGCTTTCCCTCAACACCACAAAACAAGCTCGACCCCGAGGAGCCCAGAGAACAGGGACGTTTGTTTAGATGCTTTCCCATTGACCTTGTCAGAGGGAACGTTCCCATCCCACAACACCCAGTGTTTTACTCTCCCTGGGATACCAGCAGCCGTCAACCTTCAACAAGCTGGAAACACAGGCCAAGCTGACAGGAGGCCTCTCTCCATTCCCTACTGAATTCGCTCAGGACACGGATGTTCCCAAACACACACGGCCCCGAGTATTCCACACCTGGAGAACATTCAAACAGACGCTGCAAAGACGTTCCCCTACAGAGAAACTCAGTTTCTAACTTCCCTTAGGGAAAAATATGAGACCCAGAACTTTCCAGAAAATCAAGTGTGGGAGGAAGCCACTCACCTCTGGCACTTCCTAAACCTGCCTTCCTGTGCAGGGATGTCCCCGCGACAGCCCCGTCCACCCAGGACGGCAGCAGGCCTCAGGCAGCCAGCACCTGGGCAGCTGGCGAAGCAACCCCAGGGTGAAAACGTCATCCCAGGCTCCACTTCCCAGAGCCCCTCAGCAAGAAAAACAGAGGCGGGACAGAACTGAGGGCGGACTCGAGGCTGGGGAGCCACAGACCCGCCCAGCTCAATCATCGGACATGCTCTTCTGTGGACAGAGCCCAGGGAGAGGCCAGCACAGAGACCCTCGTGCCGGCTCCATGAACCAGCGTCCTCCAGGGCTGCAAGTTTGTGATCACAGCTTCAGAATTTGGTTCCGGAATCATCGGGAATCAAAGACACACCAAACTGTAAAGCTGCCAGGACAGCAGGGCCCAGGAGCAGGCTCAGGGGAGGACCACGTAGAAAACCCACACACAGCATACACGTGTGCATGCTTACTCCACACATGCCACCCCTTCACCCAATACTATACACGCAAACGCATGTATGCACTCCATACACACCCTCAAATACACTCACCAAATATGATGCGTGTACACACTCCACACACACCCTCAAATACATATGACACACATGAACATGCTCACTCCACCCACACCTGCTAAATACACTCACCACACACACACAAACGTGACACACCTGCACAGTCATTCCAGATATCACACCCCTCACCAAGTACACAGGTGCACACAACCTCAAGTCCAGAACCTGCAGACTCCACAAGCTTTGGTTTCCCCGACTGTTTCTCTCATCGCATGAGATCCACACACAGGTGTCATTTACTGACATCTAACACCCGGGGAAGCCCTTAGACAAAACTGCAGTCAGAAGTCGGCTTCATTCAGGCATTCATCACCAGCCTCCTGAAGCCACCTCCTGTCCCCACCGGGAGCGGGGGCCAAGACCAGAGACGTCACTGGGCTTACAGATCCCCAGGCTGGCAACCCAACGAAATCAGGAGGGCTCAGCCACGGCCCTGGAGGGAGACGGTACTGGCTCAGGTATGCGGAACATGAGTCCTCATTTCCATACAGTGTCACCTACGACAGCGTCAGGTGAAAGCCAGTGGTTTGGCATTCCTGGGATAAGACAGTCCTGGAATTACAAGGGAAGCTTTTTACTCCTCCCCTCTGAAAACATGAGGTCCATGGTCCCCTCACATCTAACACTGGGAATCCGAATCGGTGACTCGTTGTCCACCTAAGGACCACCCAAGAGGATCCACACACCTGCTACAACAGCAGCACTGCACCTGGTCTGCAGAGGAGCAAAGCAAATCCCACCTTTATGACTAAAACTATATTACCCCGACACTGGCAGCCTGCAGTATGTATATCGTCAAGCCCCCACATCTGCGCCACCTGCAAGAGGAACACAAGCCCTTAGTCCCGGGTTCTCAGGATGGACTGTGAGGTAGATGCTGGCACCCTTCTCATCTCCCAGTGGAGAGGAGAGAAGGCCAGGGTCAGGGCTGGTGTATCAGGAGGGTCGGGGTTCAAACCCCATCTGCCTCACAAAGCACCCCTTCCTGTTCAAGTGACTTCTATCATCAGCCTTAAAATGTACCACAGTTACCAGCAATTCTGAGTGCTGTTCCTTGGGACGTCATAAGCAAGCATTTTGTTAGAAAGATTTTGCCAAATCTGCTTTCAAAATCCTATGTTATGAAATGACTAATGAAAATTTGAGCTATGAAATAAAGCATAGTTAAATGAATCCCAAAATGACTATCACGAAGGAAGTTTTAACTTGAAGTGAAAAATATCCTCTAACTGACATCAGCCAGAATTATCTTCAATCATTACTGATACCATATGCTTCAGGAATTATACAGCATCATCTCAGATATGAACTTAAAACCATTAGCTGAATGCACATTTCAGCGAAACCAAAGTTCTGCTATAAATAAGCAGCACAGGCGTCTCTGGAGAGGATTTTAATTGGGACTACAAACAATGTGCATGATCGTGGTAAGAGGTTTCATGCTGGCTGTTCTCCAAGGTGCGATAGAGAAACACCACTAACCTCAAAGAAACCTGCTGCTCTGTAATGAGATGAGAGATGAGAGATGACATGGATGGACTACTGTAAATATTTGAAAAAGAGAAACAATTGTATCACTTTCCTTTTACATTCTTAGAAAAAACCGATTTTTCTTTTGGGATGGTTTAAAAAAAGAAAATGACATTTCTGGATTTTTTTTTTTTAACTTTTCTTTCTGAGACTGGGTCTTGGCTCTGTCGCCAAGATTCGAGTACAGTGGAGGAATCGCAGCTCACTGTAGCCTTAAGTGATCTTCCCAACCTCAGCCTCCAGAGTAGCAGGGACCACAGGCACGCACTACCACACTCAGCTAATTTTTCTGTTATACAGATGGGGTGTTGCTACGTTGTCCAGGCTGGTCTTCCACCCCTTGGCCTCAAGTGATCCTCCTGCCTTGACCTCCCAAAGATTTAGCCTAAGCGACCATGTCTTATCAGAAAATAGACATTAGAACAAATGCATTTCTGTAAGATTTTTTTACCTCTTTTCACTGGGGAAAAAGGTAACTTGCCTCCAAGGGTCGGAGACAAAGCCGTTACTGCAGACAAGAGTACTGTGCATCCCGGGAAGCACTACACCACGAGGCATGGCCGTGCACCCTGGACGCAGGAGTAACACACGAGGCTAGCACAGGCCGACGCCGGCCCTCTCCAGAAGCAGGCCTATCCTTCCCTCCTCTCCTCAGCCCTCTCTCCCTTCAGGCCTCAGTGGCTGCTGACAGGGGAGAGGCCACAACTAGAGGAGGCTCTCAACTCCACCAGGGACAGGAGCCCCGGACACTGGGGACTCAACTGCTGCCCTCCGTGCCCACCTCCTTCTGGTCCAGACTTCTCAGGAGTCAGACGTGGCCACTTTGACCCTCTTTCCCTTCTGTGGCTCCTACAAAAACCAGTCCGGTGAGCCCAGTCTGCCCCACACTCCAGGGACACCCGGCACAGGCCCCCTCCATGTCCTTATCCAAGCTCCTGGGGCCAGAAGGGTCTTGCAATATTTCAATTTCCAGTTGAGCATCCCCCGCCTGAAATCCAAAGTGCTCTGAAAATCATTTCCTTCCAGCGTCATGGGGAAGCTCGGAATGTTTCAGGTTTCAGAGCATTTTGGAGTAGGGACTCTCAGCCTTAATTTGAACCTCTTCAAGGAAGCCACACACTGAAGCCCCCGATGTCCACTCTACACAATCCCAGCACACCCTCTGAAGTCCTCAGCAACAGATTTTCTTTCTTCAAAAATAACCACAAGTCACAAACTCACACGCAATCACAGAAGGGGGTTGTGGACACCCGCACAGACAATGAAATTTAACTGTCACATTTTTACCTGGGTAATTTAAAGTCATTCCTCAAAACACACCTGTTTTACTGAGTTGCATTTTAAGGTGAACACACACAAATCATTCCAGGGAAACAAACGTCACTTTGGGCTGTGTGTGGTTTCTTGACTCCCGTGAATAACTCAGCGTTCACCCTCACTTCTGGATAAGGGAGACGATGCAAAGAAATCTGTTAAAACAAAGACATGAAAACAAGTTTAAGAAGGGTTTGAAAGGTTCCTTCTGTCCCCCTGGAGGGGAGATGAGGACGCCTGGAAGGCTCACGGGGGACAGGAGCACAGCCTCCTCGGTGTGCCATGGACGCCGCCTCGCCAAGGGGAGAGGATGATGCCTGGAAGGCTCACAGGGGTGGGAGCACAGCCTCCTCAGTGCTTTCTACACTCAGCAGCTTCAGAAATTCCCGTAGAAGCAGAACACATGAGAACTGAGACTGGAACACCCCAAAGAAAGGGGACGAGGGGTCAAAAAAAGCATTCGATCATTACCAAGGAGCGCGGGCATGAAGCCGCTTCAAAGACCGTGTGAGAAGTCACTCATAGGCGTTTCAGAAAATAAGGGTAGCGCGAGATTGCTCGATTAGCTCAAACAGGCTGCCGTCCCTCAGGCCATGAAATCTCTGAGTTGAGCCTCTCAGTCAGCAGAAGTCACTCGCATCTCTGCCAGAGAAAGTACTACAAGCCGACACATAACCTCATGAAACCTGGGCTTCAGCCCGTCGACAACAGTGAGTCTGACATGGTACATCCCTCCAGATGGTTAAAAACCCCAGGGGTTCATCATACAACCTCGAAGGGCTGTGTCTGTCCAGCCCCGTTTCCAAGTTCTGGATGATTTTTCCTAATGTACTATAAGCAGCATGTTCCAGTAGAGACGTCATTAACTGACTCTGGGTCCTCTTAACTTTGAAATTAGAAACACACTTGGCCAGGCACGGTGGCTCATGCCTGTGATCTCAGTACATTGGGAAGCTGAGGCAGCTGGACCGCATAAGGCCAGGAGCTCGAGTCCAGCCTGGGCAACATTGCAAAACTCCATCTCTACAAAAAATACAAAAATAAGTCAGGCATGGGGACACGTGGAACATGTGCCTGTGGGTCCTGGCTACTCAGGAGACTGAGGCAGGAGGATTGCTTGAGCCTGGGAGGTTGAGGCTGTAGTAAGCTGTGCTCACACCACTGCCTGGGCCACAAAAAGGTTTTTTTTTTTTTTTTTTTTTTTTTTTTTGCCTGTCTCTAAAATAACCAAAGAGAAAAAGAATTATATACCTGACTAACCCAAAATAAAAGAGGTCTTGTGGGACAACCTGAAACACAGCTGCAAATTCTGGCAGGGCCTCCCCTGGCTTGATTTGTGGTGAGTGTAGGACCACTCTGAAGGATAGGACCCCAGGCATCTTCCGAGACTAGACCTTACAGTACAACTTCCCTTCGCTGGACGGAACACTTGCCTTGGAGCCTTGGACACCCTGGGGTAGTGCCACCATCCCGAGGCCACCATGGCACAAGGAGGCCCTACCATCATGAAGCCTGGGACGTCCGTCAGAGCAGTGCCACCCACCTGAGGCCGCCATGCCAGGGGAGCCTGGACATCATGAAGCCTGGGGCATCCTGGGGCAGTGCCAGCAACCCGAGGCCGCTGTGATACAAGGGGGCCCTGGTGTCACTGAGAGGCTACACAGCAGGTCCAAGCCCAGGCCAGGAGTGAAGAGGTTCCACGTCCTTTCTATCCCTCCAGCTGAGTCCACACACGTCTTGGAGCAGAAATGCACCACCCTCAATGTCCACGGGGAAGTTTTTGGCCACAGAATCTGGAAGCATAAAAGATGGTTCTGGGCTGGTTGGTTGCCGGCTCGGATCTGTCCTCCTTCCACACAAAACCTGGCTCACACCAAGCAGCGTCTAAGTCCTGGAAGACCTGCTAAACACAAGTGCAGTTACAAAACAGAGAAACTGGAGGGGGCCGGGCTGTGCTCCAGTGGCCACCAGCGTTTCTCAGGAAGACCCCGGGCATTACAGGGTCCAGGGCAAGGACTTCCTGGCATCCAGGACATGGAACAAGAACACATTCCCCGGTCCTGTTGAATATGAATCGGGTAAGAGCCGATTCCCTCCCTCGGAGGACTGAGCACCGCCCCACAACACCTTGGTATGGGTATGTTATTACATACGTTGGTATGGGTAAGTTATTACATACGTTGGTATGGGTATGTTATTACATATGTTGGTATGGGTATGTTATTACATACGTTGGTATGGGTATATTACTACATACGTTGGTATGGGTATGTTATTACATACGTTGGTATGGGTATGTTATTACCCATACCAAGGTAATAAGCCCGTTACCAGCAGGAGGCTGGTGATGAAGACATGAGGACCAGATGAGCACGAGGGATCCTGACAGATCATCCCTGGCACTGAACAAGGGGCGGACAGTAACCCCTGTTCCTGACGCATCAGCCGTGGCACTGAGCGAGGGGTGGCAGCATTGCCTGTGCCCCTGCAGAAGCAGAGGGATGTGAGGGGGGCACAGGCTGGGCTTGGAGGCTAACTCAACTACCTGCGCTTGCACTTTCGTTCCTCATGGCAGGGAGGTGAGGCACAGGCAGCATTAGGGCTCACCTTGCCCCCGGGCTGCACTTTTTTCTGCTTATGAGTGGTGCTCGCTTTACATGGACAGGCATAGCTATAATAACGATTCCCTGATTATTTCACTGCCTACATAAAGGGCTTTCAGAATTCACTTCCATCCTTAGGAAACAGGGCCAACACCAGGCTGTCTCCCTTAAGATGCCATGTCTCATATGGGGGAAAAAAATCAAGAGAAATCAAATAAAGGCCATAAAATACATCAATTTCAACACTAAAATTTAATAGTATGCTTTAAATTGAAGATGAGTTAAGTCACATTTCCAAACCTCTGAAAGCACGGTTACTGGGAGGAAGTGGTTTGCAACACACAAAGGCAGCTCTGTAGAAGCGCCCAGGCTGGATGAAGGCTCAAACATCAGTGCGAGGAGAAACTGTGAACAAACTCTCTCCTGCCCTGCTGCTGTCCTCTTCCAAAAGACACTGGTTATCTGTCAGTTTAGAACAAGGCCTAGGGAGGTGGGAGGCAGGCCTGGGAGGGTCACCTAGCAACCAAGCTCCTCACCCACACAACCGCACCAGGCTGAGCTGAGGAGCACACACAAACACGACTGATTCTCCCCAGAAAGAAGACAGAAGGCAGCACACTGCCACGCCAGGCGCCCTGCAGGTGAGAAGACTGCGGGGAGCCAGAAGTACCTTTAATCTTGCTTGCATGGTGGAGGGAGAAGAATAATGCCACTCACTTGAGTGTTGCACAATTCTTTCTAGCACTGAGTGGCACAAAACAAAAATTATAGATGCTTCCTCAGATAAAAGTTTCTGAAGAACTGAACATAAGTTATGTTCAGGAAATAGCATTACGAATGCCTCAAGTGTTTCTGTTTTCAATAATCTCAGAGTAATTCTATAAACCCAGGAATGTCTCACCCAACTCCAGGATCACAGCCCAGGTGACGTGGGCACACACATCCTGAAGCTCCAATGCTCAACTCAAGTGGGGCAAGTGAAAATAATCCTGGGTATAATTTACACGGACACAGGAAGGTGGCTGAGCCCCAAACCCCTAAACCAGGAAGACCAGTGTCCTTCAGGGGCCTCACCTCTGTCCTTTCCCAGCCTCTGGGAACCACCACTCTGCTCTCTACTGACACAAACTACCCTCCAAGGTACAACCAGGAAGATCATCATTCAAAACTGAGGGACGTGGCAGAACAAAGCTGTCAGGAGATTTTAATCACCAACACCACTAATTACATGACCCAAAGATGATTAAAATCCCAGGCCCTTCAAGACTGAATGTTATCTATACTTAAATGCATTTCATCACCATATTGGGGGGTTATTCCTTTGCTTTGCTGCAAATATATCCAACTGCTGTAAAAGGAAAAGGCAACTTGTTAACGAAGCTTCTTGGAGTGTCTCAACAGCCATCGGGGTAGGATAAAAGGCAGGACCTCCTGGCAGAAACGCTCAGATCTGAGGTCAGGTGGAGTTCTTGAGCACCAACAAAAGCAAAATAAGGTCGAAGACCACACCCCACTTTCCTCAATCACATCTTCATTCCATGTTTCCTTCTGTTTTCTCGCTACTTCACTGGGAGAGAGAAATTGTGCTGAAAGAAAGTGGAAACACACACATACATAGGAGACCCTACAGATACTGAGAATGAGTGCAGCCGTCACAGTCCAAATGTCCTTTCAGGTCCATCTGACCTGGCTGGGATCCAGGTATCCAAGTGCAGGATTGTACGTCAGACCCGTGAAGCCAGGATTACAGCCACTGATCAGCAGTTTTCCATCCCACGGAAACCGGCCTTGCTATGGGCTTCCTCGGAGACCACCGACTTCACGTCAGCACCCCTCAACTACTTCAACTAACCTACATCATGGCAGAGGCCTCTCCAGGCAGACCAGCCCTACCCGAGTCCTGCTTCATGGCAAACCCTCCAGGCAAACGTCCTTGGCCTCCTCTGGGAGGCTGTGCTCGGAAGGTGCCCTCATTTACTTCTGTGGCTCTGAGACATTTAACTAGAGCCCAACACACTTCTTCCTGTTCACATAGTGTTCAGTTAACAGATTTTTATGAGTCAATTTTCACGGGGAAAAACACCATTTCAGGAGCCCCAGTGACCACAATGAAAATGTTTTCACCTCCCCTTACGTGACATCGGCAACGCCAGGTCCAGGAAACGTTCTGGATCTCAGATAACGGCATATCCACTCATAGTAAGTCTTGCTCTTGTTTCACAAGCTATCAAATGCTGCCCAGAGACAGGAAAAACCCCATAACGTGGCAGGGAGGGGCAACCAGCATGAGTTCTAAGGCCAGACCACCCGGGTCTGCTGACAGCGTGGCGAGGGGCAAACAGTGCAGGATCTAAGGCCAGACCGCCCAGGCCCCACTGACAGTGTGGCTTCAGGAGTTTCCTAAAACCTCTGCTCTCCACGTTTCATGTCAGAAAAATGCAGTGACAACCGTGTCCACCTTGTTTAAATATATATATATACACACACACACATATATATGTGTGTGTATATATATATATACACACACACACATACATACACACGTACCCCAAGCCTACAGCCCTATAAAGGTCATTAATCCTAGTTACCCTCAAGGCATTGAGCGATCAATAATGAGTCATCCCCCTGCTGCTGACCTGGCTCAGCCCCACCCTCCGGAAACCCCGCATCCACACCAGCCACACAGGATGAGGCCCAGGAAGGAGCAGGACTGTGTCTTGGGAACTTAAACTCTGGAAGCTGAGTTAAATCAGTGCCACTCATATCTTGTCACCAACTATCTTGTAAAATTGGGAGATTCCATCTCTGGGGATCTTGAAGGAACCTGAGGCTCTACATTGAGTGAGGTGAGCACTCGTGCTGGAAAGAGACGGCAGGGAAAGCAACCGAATCTGGGGTCGCAGCTGCCTGAGGCTTGGGTCCTACCGAGAAAATGGCACCAGGGCCCTCAGGACAGTGGCGGAGGTCCCAGGAGACAAGTGCCGGCTCAGAGACTCATGGACCCAAAGCTTGCTTCAGGGCCAGGAGGAGCTGCTGCGCTGACAGCCACGAGGCAGGCAGCCTTCGAGCTCCTCCAGCTGCCGTCCAGCAGGCAGGGAGGACAGTGCCCAGACCACCCCGGGGCTCCCCCAGCCTGCCAGGATGGTACTCTTACTCCAGCCACTGACAAGAGTCCCCATGTTCCAAGCTAGGTGGAAACAGTGCCTCAGGCCTCAGGGCACATGCAACCCCCTGCAGGGCCACTCCTACCCAACACCTGGGGATGGCTATTCCCACACATCCCCAACTCACAGCAAAACTCAAAAATGAAAGTCGGAAGATACAGCCAGGAAACCAATGCTCAAGAAGCAACTCCAGGGTGACTCTTCCTAGAGCTATTGCTACTGAACATCTTTAAAAACATTTCCAGGGTGACTTCCTAGAGCTATTGCTGTTGCAATCTTTCAAATTCTTCATTTCAAAATTAGCTTTTATTACACTGTCTTCCCTATTCTACCAAGATTCTAGGAAACAAAACCGTTACAATTTCCAATTCTATCTTATAGCAAGTTAGAAATACACGTTTCCTCAAAGGATTCTACGTGTTTCCTTGCTGATATCCTTTCCGTGCCCCATGCTACTGCCCGCAACAGGGAAGGCTTTTCCAACTGAACCGAACCGAACCCAACCCAACCCAACCCAACCCAACCCAAGGGCCCTGAGACAGGCCCCTAACGAATCGTCTACCAACTCTTGAGACAGGCTTGCCCTAACAAATCATCTGCAAACTCCACCTTCCATTAAAAACAGTCCTGAAAATGAGCATATTACCACTTTTTAAAAATTACAGTAAAGTGGACAGTGTTCAGTTCTGTGAATTTCGGCACAAATATTCCCATAATCATCATCACACAAGCAGAACAGTCCAACAGCCCCAAACCCACTCACGAGGCCTCATAAGCATACCCTCCCATTCCCAGCAACCACCCTCTCTGTGTTCTCCCATCCCCCGGGTCTGTCTTTTGCGAGTGTTGTGGCAAAACACTCGCAAAATCATGATTTCCTGGGCATCGTGCTTGGAGGTGCAGCCAGGGTGTCCTGTGATCAACAGCCAGGCCTCGGGGCTGCTGGGTGTTTATTATTCCACGTATGGCTGTGGCACATTGTAACCTGTTTTGGGCAACTATAGACAGCGTTATTAACATCTGGGCACAGTTTTTCTTAAATATCAGCTTCTGTTTCTCTAGGGTAAATACCCAGGAGTGCGGTCACCGGGACCCACGTTTGTGTGAGTTCAGTTTTGTAAGAAACCACCAAGCTGTCTGCACCATGCTGAACCCCGGCATCGCACAGGAGTCCCAACTTCCTGTCCTCACCAGCACCTGGGGCTGTCGGAAGACCTTAGTCAGGCGCTCCAGCAGGGGTGTGAACAAATTCACTGCGGCTTCGGTGCACATCTCGGTGCAACCAGTCACGCTGAAGGTCATTTCAGATGCTTTCGGGCCATCCTCCCGTCCTTCTCAGCGAAGCATCTATTCAGGTCTCTTCCGCTTTTAAGTCAGGTGGTTTGTTCTCTGTCATGAGCCGTGGGAGTCCTGTGCATTCTGGATACGAGTCCTTTGCCGGCTGCACGGTTCATAGACATCTTCTCCCCATCTATCAAAAATGTGTCTCTTCAATTCCCTAGAGGTGTCTTTTATATTAGAAGTTTAATTTTGATGAGTCTTACCTACTTGTTTTCTTCCTTGATTATGGATCATGGTATGGCTAAGAGCTCTCACCCTAGGTCTCGACAATTTCCGTTTCTTCTACAGGTTTTGTAGTTTGGCATTTTACATGCAGGGCTATGGTCCACCTTAATTTTCATACAGGAATTTCTCCCTGTTTTCACTCTTTTCATACGGCTGTCCCATAATTCCAGCACCATTTGTTGAAAAGACTCAAATTCCACTGAACTGCTTTTGCATCTTTGGGTCTGTTCTGGACTCCACTCTGCCAGCTGACCCGTGTGTCCATCCTGAGCATAATTTATGACTTGAGTGGCTGTCTCTGTGAAAAAAGTAATTCTGTCTGGAAGCAAAAACCACATTAGAAATGTTCTAAAAAAGATTCTTTCTCTTGTCAGGAGAGCAAAGCTGCCTCCCCAAGCAGAGGTGAGGCCTCAACCGCTCCCAGGCACAACCTTAACACACAATGGGGAAGGCAATTCATTTCAAGGGCCACAACCTGAGACCAGCATAGCCATGAAAACTGCAATAATTTCACAACAGAATGAAATTCATAAAGAACTGCTGAGAAGCGTGTAATAAGTTACATAAATTACTGTTCCTTAAATTCTGACGGTTGGCTAGGACAGAAATAGCTTCACGGTACAGTTCAAACGGGAGAAAGGTAGGTAGGGGTGGTTTCCACACCACACAGGGCCTGCAGGAAAGGGACACTCTTCCTCTAAACGGGAGATCCTGGGAGTGATGTGATAAACCATGGTGAGAGGCACGGAACTGTGCAAGCCGGAGTCGCGGCCTTTGCCCCACCACGGAGTCTGTGTCCATGAACGACGAGGCTCAAATGTCAGGCCGGGGCAACTGAGGCAGTTATCAGAGGACAAGAAAACGAGCGCACGGTGGAGGCAAAGGTCTGAAACTGCGCGGCAACTTCGAGTCAAGTGGGACAAACTGACTCAAAATGCAGGTTCCAAAAACCACCAGAGAGAGCTGTTCCTCGGCTCTGGAAAGGCTAAGTGACTAATGCCCACACTGAGCATCTGCTCCCAGAGACGACCCCAGTGACCTAAGGCCCAGCTCCTCCGAACCCGCACCGAACATCAATGAGGAACTTTGTTGGTATCTTACGGCACATTGACATGTTCCCTTAAAATCTGGTATTTCATCAACAATGCAGGCGCCAGCTTTGACTCATACACATTTCGATTAAACAAGATAACTTACACCCTGACCATGCCAGGTAAGAGGTTTACTACAATCTTTAAACAGAGCCAGAGGCTACAGTCTGCTCCTACACAACACCATGTCTCTACAAGTTCGATGGGTTTTTACTTTCCATGTCTTCACTTGCCTAGTGCTAGAAAGCAGATTAAAAACAGAAGGAACCCCGAAACACTATTGAATGAGACTCAAATATCTTGCAGTCATCATCCTGATGAGATGTTTATTAAACAGAAATGTTCTCCCCTGTAGAAAGCAGCACACACCAACACACACCGATAACTGTCGCCAACATTCCAGATCATCTTCCCTTCCATGGCCACAGTGCAGGGCAATGGACCACGCACACCTGCAGACCCACGGAAAGCGGGATGACACGGCCGATTCTTGTAGCGAGCAGACCAGGGTGCACTCAAAGTGAAGCTCTTCCCAGAGGGCCTCCACCGAAAGTTACACATTTATTCCACGAGTTAATGGCACTGCACCAAACATTTCTATAAGATTCTCTAAGCAAGCTTTTCCTTCTGCCTAAAATGTCCCGACACAAACTGAAAAAGTTCTTGGAGCTGCCAAACACTTCAGTATCCCCTTAACTATTGTCATGCACGCCCGTGTGAAGAGACCATCAAACAGGCTTTGTGAGCGCAACATGGCTGTTTATTTCACCTGGGTGCAGGCGGGCTGAGTCCAAAGAGAGTCAGGGAAGGGAGGTAAGTGTGGGGCCGTGTTATAGGATTTGGATAGGTAAAGGAAAATTACAGTCAAAGAGGGGTTGTGCTCTGGCGGGCAAGAGTGGGGGTCACAAGGTGCTCAGCGGGGGAGCTTTTTCAGCCAGGATGAGCCAGGAAAAGGAATTTCACCAAAAAAAAAAAAAAAAAAAAAAAAAAATCATCGCTTCAGGCAAGGACCGGCCATTTTCACTTATTTCTGGTAGAATGTTATCAGTTAAGTCCAGGCAGGGCATTTGCCCTTTTGTGATTCTTCAGTTACTTCAGGCCATCTGGGTGTATATACGTGCAAGACACAGGGGACGCGATGGCTTGGCTTGGGATCAGAGGCCTGACAACTATAGTCTTTACTTTTAAGGTGTAGGGTAAGATCATATAATCCCCAACTAAGCTCCTGATGCTGTGTGTGGCATCCAGCAACAGCACGTTTCATTCCTGAATTACATTTGACTCACGAGTCCACAGTGAGAACGATTTCTGGTGAATGAAACACCAGGCAGGAGAGTGATTCCGCTGGGCAGCTCTTCACACACAACCCAGGAGCTGAGGGGAGAGGAAGAGGCCCACGGGCGTCCACCGTGTTCACGCCCCCTTCGAATGTGCCCCACTCCTAGAGACCCGGACCCAAGGGAAATCTGACCTGAAAATGGGCAAACCCTCACTTTGGCAGAGGGACAAGGACTCGGGGCCACAACTTGACCTCAGAGCAACACAAGTGCAGACACAGCACCCCAGGACACCCTCCCCACCCAAATTCAAGGAGGAAAACTAACGCCCCGCCCCCTTGCAGAAACCCCGGGCTGCTGCAGCAGACGCCTGGCGGCGAGTGCTGCCTCTCCCGTCCCACGTTCCGGGCTCAGCACCTGTGCCTCAGCCCTGGCACTGCTCGCCACACCCACAGGTGTGCCAGGAGGGGCAGGTCCTAAGGTCTCCACTGCACCAAAGCCTGCAAGGCAAAGGGGCCGCTCCCTCCAGCAGGAGTCCAGAAGCACACACTGCACCAGCGTCAAGGCGTGAGAATTCTCCCCTCGGTCTCCGAGTCTCCAGTCTGTTGCCCGCCAGGGTCTTCTGCCAACGGCAAGGCCCAAACTGGGAGGCACATTTGGTTCTCACCATTTCCCTTGTCAAGATCAATACTGCAAACATATCCAATTCATCCTGTCACTAAAAATGAAATAATCTGCCATCTCCATCACAGATGACGCAATCAGGTTTCCATTACCGGGGTGCTTTTTTTTCTTCCTATTTTGAGATGGAGTTTCTGCTCTGTCGCCCAGGGTTGAGTGCAGTGGTGCGATCTCGGCTCACTGCAACCTCTGCCTCCCGGGTACAAGTGATTCTCCTGCCTCAGCCTCCCAAGTAGCTGGGATTACAAGTGCCTGTCACCATGACTGGCTAATTTTCATATTTTCAATACAGACGGGGTTTCACCATGTTGACCAGGCTGGTCTGGAACTCCTAACCAGGGGATCCACCTGCCTCCTCCTCTCAAAGTGCTGGAATTACAGGCCTAAGCCACCACGCCCAACTATTACTGGTGTAATTTCTAAACCACTCTCTCACACCCACTCCTTTTTTTTTTTTTTTTTTAAAGAACCAGCTTTATGGCTATATTTTTTCCAAGAGAACCAGTTACCCATTTGAAGTACAAATAAGACACCGTGTTTAAAAACCAAAAATGCCCATTTGCACAGAAGTCTCCAAATACCCAGTCGATTTGAGCCTTGAGAACAACATCAAGCTGTTGGCTGAATACAACTTCTCTTTCCATCCCTCTGCCTGTGAATTAGACACAAGGACGAAGCCACGAACTAGGTACATAAAGGCGGGAACCACCAAGGCAGCCGAGACTCCAAATAAAAGCTGGAAGGACCAACACAAATGCATCACACCCTGCACGCCCTCCTCTCCTTCCTTTTCAGAATTTCCAGAGGATGAAACAGGGACCTCCTCAGACGTCCCATGGTGCAGGCGGCCAGAGGGGAAGGCGGCGGCAGCCTGAATGAGGTGACCCGGAAATCACATTCCACAAACAGAAATTCTCCATGTGCTTTACATCCTCTGTCTCTGAAGAACTATGCCAGTCTAACAGTCGCTAGAAAACCGCCTTCAAGTGTCATTTCCCATTTCAAGCAAAGAAAACGGTGCGGCATGAGGGAAAAACATAGCCATGTGCTCTGGGCTATTAAATAAGTTTTCTTCTGTTATAAACATATAATTTTACATTCTCAGTTTTCTCTATAATTGATATGCTTCCTAATTAGCAGACATAGTAATAAAAAGTGAATTCCAAGTGTAAGATCGGAGGACCCGTTCACATGGCTTCAGGTTCTGCTACTGTGTTTCAACTTAAGAAAATGGTTCTGTGCGTTGGTAACAAGGCCTGAGAGTCTGTGCGTGAGTCTGTGTGGCTGTCATCAGGGTTCGTGTTGGCTCCGTAGCAGAGGATGTTACACTGTTACATTATCTTCTACAAACAATCCTGAAAAAATGAAGGCTGAATAGACATACACACCCTCCCCAAAATAATCCAAATGTCCACCGATATGAAAAACAGATGAATTACAGTTTCCATCATGGAATATTCCTCAGCAGTGAAAACAAACTATAGCCACAGGTGCCAACTAGGAGAAAGAAAACCTTTGAAACACGTTTAAAGTGAACTGATTAGACGGAATTCCTCGATTACAGGCTTCTGCTCCAAAAGGGTACTGTTCTGAATCCTGTGATGTAGAATGATAGTTAGCAACCCTGTTTCAGGGCATATCTAGAAAAAAGCAAAATAATGACTGCACAATTTTAAATTCTTTGTAAATTATGACTATTACTATGAAAATTCTAAAAATGTGAAAATCTTCCAAACTGTTATTGGACAAGCTTCAAAATAAATACCCTGGCCTTGCTTGCCACACCCACAGATGTGCCAAAATAAATGAAAATATAGCCCAAGATAGTAGAATCGAAACCTGAAGATGTACGAGCCGTCCCTGCCTCACTATCTATACATCATGTAGAAATTTAAGAGCAGGTAGTGACACTGCAATGCAAGGCTCAAACCAACTGGGTATTTGGAAACTTCTATGCAAATTGGCATTTTCGGTTTTTAAACACAGTGTTATTTGTACTTCAAACAGGTAACTGTTTGGTTCCCTTGGAAAAAATATAGCCATAAACCTAGTCTAAAAAAAAAAAAAATACGGGAGTGGGTATGACAGAGAGTAGCTTAGAAATTTTAAAAGTATCGGCAGGGAGCGGTGCCTCGTGCCTGTAATCCCAGTACTTTGAGAGGCAGGCCCCACGGGGCCTTTGAGGACACGGGTCTCCTCTGCTGCCTTCCTGCTGGACTGACCCCACAACATTCACTGGGTTTCCACCCCTGTCTCATTCAACATCCCAAGGGTGGTCTTCATCCTCATCTGGGGCTCAGCTCTGCCCCAATTTCCTAAATCTCTGCCTTCAGAGCCTGAAAATACCCACGCCCAGGGTCACCCTAAGTCCACGTTTACCCCAGAGAGTCCCGATTTTATGTTTTGCCAGCATCGCCTTAGTGATCATTTATCCTGTAAATTCTAACTGCCTTCACACCTCACCCCTGCTGTCTCCCAGCAGACCCCACTCAGATGCACATGCCTCAGACCCCACACCCAGGTCTGCGCATGCTGCCCTGCTCTGCCCATGTGGGGACCACCTCTCTTTCTTGAGGAATCAGCTGGCGATCATCTCCTTGTGGAGGGCTGCCCTGACTTCCAACTCTCTCCAGCAAGGGCAGAAGCCGTCCTCGGTACTTCCCCAAAACTCAGGCCAAGTATGAAGATGGCGCAGATGCTAGCTGTGCCTGGGATGCCATGGGCAGTGTCCCCAGATGCTCTGCACGTGGCCCGGGGCACCGCCTGAACACAGCAAGTGCTGAAGAAATCAAACTGACGTGCGCTGACCTCTGATAGGGCCCCCTTCACCATCCACATCTGTCTCCCCTCTGGACAGTGAAATCCACAAGACAGGGAGGGCTTGTCTCACTCATCTTCAAACTCCCAGGGTCGCCCTGGTAGGTAAAGGGGACTCAAATATCTTCTGAAGGAAGCGACTGGTTAGCTGCCGAGTTAAAGGGCCTCTGAAATTCTGAGCTCTGCATAGGAGTCCAGCACACTTTATTATGAATGACCCCAACCACGGCAGAAGTGGCCGTGGAACCAGTGCTAACCAATTCAGGGTTTGTTCACTGTTTCTCAGTTCATTATCACAACTCATTCTCACAGAGCAGCCGCGCACAGATCCTCAGACGTCTACACAGAGTGGGACGATGGCACCGAGTCACATCAACGTCCTGTTGCAGATTGGGAGACACCGGTCAGACACGGACCCAGGCAGAGCACAGACCTCGCGTTAAATTGGCTCCGTGTAAACAGCACTCCCTGCCAGGCCCTTTCCTATCCGCACAGCTTCTACAAACTCTCACACCTGACACCTAAGAATACTGCACACCCCCATGTGAACCCCCCATTTACCTCCTAAATGACCTGGCATGGCCGAGTACAAAAAATTTCAACATAAGGGAACTGGAGGGCATGTGGGGCTTTCTCGAGTCCCTGCTGCCTCCTGATGGGAAGGCCCAATGCTTCACACCCGGAGTGAAGGGCGGGTCTCTTCGGCCCCCAGGCTTTGACCTGGAGCTAATCAGCATTAACTAATTTCACTTTCCAGGACCAACTTCAAAGGCCTGCAAAGCCAGAGAAGGGAGAGGAGATGGAACACGCCCTCACCTCAGACCTGTTGCAAGCACGTACTTCTCAGATGCGTCCCAAGGTGCACAGCGTGTCCGTTGCCTGTTTCACATGCACCGACCTGCAGGTCTTCTATGTGGCATCAGCCTCCTGGGCACTGGAAACAAGAGGAATAATGGCAAGTCCCCTCTGCAGCAAAGGTGAGGAAAAGGGACCCAACACAATGGAACTTTCCTTTTTCTGACAGTCTCAAAACAGAGGGAAAATACTGTACAGCCAACTTCCCCTCACGCAGGTTTATTTACCTGTGACTCAGAGGCCATGACACACAACTTCAGGTTCTCACCGAGTCCTATTTTCCCCAACCAGGGAGCCTTTGTTTTTAATATCATACGAACTTGCCATTTTGTAGGCCAAAAACAGCAAATATTGGCAGTTTCCTACAGTTCAACCGAATAAAATAGGATCATGGCCTTTAGTGAAACCATGAAGAAAAGGTGGATATCTCAATATGTGTTTCCAGACTGGCTTTATTCCTGAAGCACTAACTCTGTTCACTCAGGATTTTAGACACTGAAGAATAAACATCAATATCCCACCAAGAAAACCAAAAGGATGAAATAATTTTGCATCCACCTTGGAGCCTTTTTAGGACAAGGCAGGACACAAACTTTTAAAAAGCTGCAGTTGTCCCTCTGTATACACAGGGACATGGATTTCAGAACACCCCCCGAGTTTACCCAAATCTACGTATCCATAGGACTCCGCGGCCACCCTATGGAACCGCATGTAGGAAACGCCAGCCCTCCACAAAGCCAGGTTTTTTCAGTAAGGGTTTGGTTGGAAAATAATTAACATAAGTGATCCTTCGAAGCTCAAAACCCATGTTGTTCAGGGTCAGCTGCATTTACTACTTGTGTCATATCTGAGACCTGAAAGACATCATTCTCGATACCTTAACGTGATGGTTAACAAACTAACTGTTCTGATTAGAAATAGGAAAAAGCCTATTTTTAAGCTGACAATGAGAGTGGATGCGCTACGGTGAACGGAGAACAGACCTAAGCAATCACCAAGGTTGGGGTGACTGCCTGTGCTCAGACCCACCAGGGCCTGTTCCTCCATCTCCCTCTGCTGAAAGGGATAACTGCTCCTCCCCCACGAGTAAAGGGCCTTTTTAAAATATTCACACGAGAAGTGCTATGAAAAGCTGAAAGGTCACAGATAACATTTTTAAAAATAAACATTAACGTAAGCATTTAACAAGCCCATTATGATTTTAAAAAAAAATGGTATTAAGTTCTTGGGTGTGGTGGCTCATGGCCGGAATCCCAGAACTTTGGGTAGCCGAGGTGGGTGCATCCCCTGAGGTCGAGAGTTTAACACCAGCCTGGCCAACATGGTGAAACCCCGTCTCTAACGAAAACACGAAAATTAGCCAGGCAAGGTGGCAGACGCCTGTAACCCCAGTTACCTGGGAGGCTGAGGGAGGAGAATCACGAACCCGGGAGGGAGAGTTTGCAATGAGCCAAGATCGTGCCATTGCACTTCAGCCTGGGCGTTGAGTGTAAAACTCCATCCCAAAAAGAAAAAAAAAAAGTATCAAGTTTTCCTTCCAATGAACCTATCATTCAGCCACCAAGGTATACTATAGCTACTTATTCAGCCATGAGATACACCACAGGAGATATAGGCGAACAGGACACAGTTCTTCCCTGAAAGAAGTCTACACCCTCAACAGAAGGGAGGCACACACTCCGAATGGAATCGGCATAGGAAACAGATGCTGCTGCAGCTGGAACTGGCTGCACAGAGCACCCGCTCCAGTGTCTGAGAAACAAGGAGCCGTTGGTGCCATCACCTTCCATACCTGAGCTGGGGCAATGGGGAGCCTGTCATCACCACCACCACCATCCGGGACAAAGAGCCCCAGAACCACACAACGACCTTACAAACTCACCGAGACGATGACCGAGCAATGTGCGTGGAGTGATGTGAACACGCAGACGTCGGGGCCACGCGTGGCGTTGGTTTTGTGCATCAACCTGAGCGTGCCCGGGGTGCCCAGATGGCTGGTTCTGTATTATTTCTGGGTGAGATGCATGTTTGCCTCTGGACTGAGTGGAGACCCATCCTCGCCGGTGTGGGGGACACCACCCTGTCCACCCAGGGCCCGAGTAAAACAGCAAGGTGGGGAAAACTGGGTTCACTCCACCTGTCTGGCTGATAGGCCAGTGACATCTGTCTTCTGCAGCCTGTGCTCCTGGGTCTCAGCTCCTCAGACCCGGGTGGGATCTGCACCCTCCGCTTCTGAAGTCTTCAAGCCACACCCTCCCAGGACTCTAGCTTGCAGGCTGTGGGTCCTGGGGCTTCTTGGACTCTGTAGCCCCTGCAGCAGCCCTCCCCCTGGAGACACACGCACACCCGGCTGGCTGTCTCTCTGGAGAGCCCTGACTAAAAGCCGCCCCCAAAAGTGGTCTTCAGAGTTTCTTTCTAGCCCTAAGATCCCAGTGCCCCTCCTACAATTCTAGGCGGAAAGGTGAACGGAGACCAATGGACAGAGGTGTGTGCGAGGACACGCCAGGCAACCGCACTGGGCAGGAGGGCACTAACGCTCACTAAGCAAAGAATCAATGTTGCTTGCCACAAAAATGAGAACCGTAAAGATTTCTTCAAACAGAAATGAGTTTGTTTCATGATTTGCTCTTAATACATAAGAAAGCATAAAAGTAGGCCTATTAACAATTACATAAGTGTTTAGAGGCCCTTGAACTACTTCTGTCCCTTTGTGTTTTTATAGAAAATAAGCATGAGGTTAAAGAGAACAACATCACTGGCCACAGCTGGGGCCACGCGAGGACACAGCTTATACCCCTGAGGTCCCTGGGTGGCCCGAGTCCTTCCCTTGCTATTTATGGCAATGTGGGAGAAACCAGGACGTCTGAGCATGGACCTGACCGTGCTCCCAGGGGCCGAGGAAAGCACCTATCTGTCCAGTCTTCTCTCCACCCCGCCGTTCCCTCCTACCCAGACTCTTGGGCTGACGCGGCTCATGCACTCAACAGCGCCATCATTAAACGTTTAGCTTCGCATCACAAGGGCCTCCTCTGGCCTCCTCTGTCCACTCCTGAACCTGCAGCCTAGAAGGTTGGGGTTGCAGTGAGCTGTCATTGCACTACTGCACCCAGCCTGAGAAACAGAGTGAGACTCTCAAAAACAAACAAACTAAAACAAATTAAAGGAGTTCAAATGAACTCGCCCATACCCTTTAAGTTTTCATTTGGGTACATGGGGTGATCTAGTTCCTTTTTCCCTTGCAATACATGAATAATCTAATAATTAAATATAATCTAACAATTACATGGGAAAATTTAATTATTTTCCCATTTCATTATTCCCTATCTCAGGGAAAAAGTTAAAATTATTCCCTATTTCAGGGAAAAAGGTAACAATCATTTTAAACCTTCCTTCCACAAAACAGTATACTCAGTCATCTCTATCTGCTGTATCATGTGGAATTCAGCTTCACATGTCTACAATACAGTTTTTGTTAAACAGTGTTTATATAGACAGGCAAGAGAAAGAAACACTTGGTCTATGTAGAAGCAGCAGAAGACACGTTTTAACAGAAAAGGGAGAAGATACCACCATGTGAATCTGGAAATTGTCCTCATCTTGTCCACACGCACAGAAAACACCCAAGCACGTGCCTAGTGTCCAACAGGAGCACAGAAAGGACAGGGATCCCTCCAGTTGTTTAATGACCAGCCCCACTTGTCACCGCCACATAACAAAATCCGCATGGCAACTTCAGCACGTTTCATGCACGATTCCACGGAAATCAGGCTGAAGAACATACAGACGTTTTGCCCACATTTAAAAATCCAAGTATGGGACTCATAGAAGTAAAACACACTATGGGTTCACTTAACTTTTCCAAATTTTTCCTTGGAGAAACCTATAAAGTTCTTGTCAGTTACATCCTTAAGTTTTTCAATAATTTTTCAATGCAAACGTCGGGCAAGACTTGTAAATAGGTACACACATATGGCCCGGCGCAGTGGCTCACACCTATAATCCCAGCACTTTGGGAGGCCGAGGTGGGCAGATCAAGAGGTCAGGAAACCGAGACCATCCTGGCTAACACGGTGAAACCCCGTCTCTACTAAAAATACAAACAATTAGCCAGGGGTGGTGGCAGGTGCCTGTAGTCCCAGCTACTTGGGAGGCTGAGGTTGGAGAATTGCATGAACCCGGGAGGCGGAGCTTACAGTGAGATCGCACCACCGCACTCCAGCCTGGGTGACAGAGGGAAACTGTCTCAAAGAAAACAATGGAGGTACACACATACATACCACGTTCTTCTCTCAAAGAGACGGGCCCTTTTTTAAGATTCCAGAAGTAAATGTGGTTGTCACCCTGCTTTTGAGAGGATGGGCTGTGTTTTAAGCATGAACACACTTTCCTCCATGCACCAAGGATGCACCATGGGGGCAGTGCTGCCGCCGCCTCCCCAGTCTCTGCTCAGGGTGGGGCAAAGGGAGCTCAGTTGTCTCCCGTATACACCCTCAACAGGCCAGGTGCTCAGAAGGAGGCTTCCAGGACTCGCTGTAGGCATTCGTTAGCAGGGTAGGCAGTGCCTCGTGCTGGTGGGCATCCAGCAGTAAGGGGGTCTTGCACTTCACTCCCTGGGCCCAGCCCCAGACAGAGGGGAAAGAGACACCTGTATCGTAACTCATGTATATTTATAGACACACAGAGACTCTGCAGTGCAAGGTGCAGAACTAGAAGGAATCATGGAAATAAGAGGGAAGACATTTGGTTACAACTGGCAGAGCCACCTCAAGCCTCAGCATTTCCTGCCGGAGCCCTCACTGACCAGACTCCTCCAGGGTCACCGCCACTGCGTTCCCCAGCTCATGACAGGGCAGACAGTGACAGAGCCTCAGAACAACCTTCCACTCCTTCCTCACCAGCCCAGGGGACGAGCTGTCCCAAAGCCTGAATGCGGGAACACAGAGGTGATTGAGCAGAAAGGGGGACAGGAACAATGGCCGCGGGTGAGCAGATATTGCGGGGCACCCCAGCAGCCCTTTCCACCTTAAAGAGGACGGCCATGGGTGTGCGGATGCTCCCGCGTGACCCAGCCGTCCTTTCCACCTTATAGGGGAATGGCCACAGGTGTGCGGATATTCCTGGGTGCCCCAGAGCCCTTTTCACCTTAAGGAGATTTTCACAGTCTCATATCAGTCTCCAAACTATTCAGTGAGGTTGGAGGAGTATCACTGTGGACCAACACCGATTGGCACCAAGTAAGGGCAATTTTATAACCATGTGTCAACCATGAAACAATCAGGTCTTTGGCCATCTGATCTAAGCTTTTTCTATAACAAAGTTGGATAATTAAGTTGAACTTTGGTTTTCCAAAGCTTGTTACAGAAACCACATCTTCCTAGGTGTGCCTCTGTGATGTCACGTGCACACATCAGTAGCCAGGCTTGCCAAGACTCACGGCACATTACACGTTCACCTGAGAAGGCTGCTCAATCACTGAGGGCTCTGGCGTGCTCTGAAATGAATTTGCCACTTCGGCCTACACTCTACTCCCTTGTTTGGTTAAAGAAACCCAAAAAGCAGAATTTGTTTTGGCCAATCGCCTGCTGACCCAACTGCAGAGGTTTTCATTAGAGTACTTTCATTGCATCATAGAAAGCAAAGTCATATAGATCAATTCATGATTACCACTCCAAAGGTTTAGTAAATCTCCAAATAATCAGGCAAACATTTTAAGAAGCTACATTAAGGTTTACAATACTCAAAATTTAAAACTACATCCATGCTTCAAAAAACCACCATTCCCATTTTAGATGGCCAAATGCATATGAGAAAGAAAGAAATGTGCTGAGCGCATTTTTTGGGTAATCTTATGGAGAAACTGCCACTTTAAAAATGGCTCTAGTTCCTGGCTCCAGATGGGTGTGGCGGGTTGTCTCACTCAATTTCAACTCCACCTGAAGCTGGGACACTAGAAATCCATTCCCAGACTCCAGGGCACAAGAATTCCCACTTCTGGAAACAGCCTGGAATGCAGACGTGTAGGAGAGAATTCTTTCCTGCCCACCCTAACCGTCCTCTGTGGAAGGCAACAGTCAAAGACAAGTCCACCCCCCTAGGCGCAACTGCACCACAAAGAACCATTTCAAAGTGGGAGGTGATTGATCAGTGGGAACAGACAGTTTAGCTAATCACTTATAAGGCAGAGATGGGGGGTTTGAAGGCCTGTGTCTGGCCTTCTCCTCGGTAAATGGTCATCCGCCAGTCAGCCTAAGCCACATGGGAAGGGGCTTCTTGCAGTAAAAGTGGGGGCCTAGTTGTGGGGAGGGGGAATGTCTTAACCACCACTGTTTTACAGGATCACAGGGCTCAGGAAATGTTCAGTATTATCACACACCAAGGTTTTTACAGTCTGAAGAAAAGTACAGTCCTAAGGTGTCAGTTCTCAAAGCCTTAAGTTCCTCCTGCTAAGATTCCCAGAGGGTCTCAACTTCTTGCACTGAACCCCAACATGCACAGGCACCTGCGTCTTCCTCCTGCAGCAAATGCACATGAGAAGGCTGTGGCTCTGCTGCAGTAATGATGCCATGCAGCCCTAACACCGTGGCAGAGCAATGGCTTTGGCCTGAATGTCCCCAAAACCTCATGCTGAAACCATCTCCGATGGGATACATTAAGAGGTGGGACCTTTGGGAGGTCCTGCTCTCAGGACTGGGGTTGGTGTCCTTGTTGGGAGATGGAGGAGCCCTCCTGCTCCTCCACCATATGAGTCCCGATGAGACGCCTGCTGCCATGCAAGACCCGGTGAGATGCTACCGTCTGTATGCCACAGGCCCTGGAACACCAGATGTGCAGGTGCCTTGACTTTGGACTGCCTTGACCTTGGACTTTTCAGCCTCCAGAGCTCTGAGCAATAAATGTCTCTTTACAAATCACCCAATCGACAGCAGCCGGACAGAGAGACAGTAATGTTACAACATGAGTCACTTTCTCAGTGGGCCAGAGGCCTCCCCATGAGCCACCACCGTAAAGCAAGAACTCCCTGGAGGATGCAAAGGGGTTCACAAGGAATTCTACCCAGCACCAGGGTGTCTGTCCTTTCTCGTAGGAAGATAGCTGAGCCATGGCAGGAAAATACGGGGGGGGGTGGGGCTGGACAGTAATGTGTCACCTGCTCACCTAAGCCTCAGTCTCCTGCCTCTCATCATGACAGCGGGGGTAACCCCCTCACCTGAGCTGTTGGGGGAGGTAAGAGTGTTGGGTGATTAACAATTGTTAGCTCCACAGAAATTAGGCAAAGAATCCGCCCCTACGTCTTATAAAACCAAACCAGCCCAGGAATTCCACATCACTACTAATTTGCATGGGAAAATGCTGGATTCTCATAAGTTCTGGCATGTCATTTGTATTGATAAAGTTTGCAGAGTTGTCATATACTAAGTATATAAAACAGAAAAAAAAAATCATGCAATTTGGAGGTTGAAGCAGGAGAATCACTTGAGTACAGGCGGCGGAGGTTGCAGTGAGCCGAGGCCGAGCCACTGTACTCCAGTCTGGGTGACAGAAGGAGACTCGATCTCAAAAAAAAAAAAAAATTTGCTGCTTCATGCTAGTAAAGTGGGCAGATTCTACATGCCAACTCTTATTCAAAGGTCGCCTAACACTGACTCAGGAACTCTGGCCCTGATGTGCTTGAAGTTTTAATGCTAACAGTGTTAAAGACAACTCCCCCAGGAACTCTGAACAAGTACTCCAGGTATACGCTGAACAAGACCACACACTCTCTGACCGAAATCTAACTTCACAGACCCAAACTACAGAACCACAAAGACACTGCTTCTGTCCAACTTTGTGTTCTGCCATCGTTTGTGTCCATTATTTCCTACAAACCATCTCATTAGAATTTAGGGCACACAAAAGGCTGATACAACAGGGTTACTTTTCAAAGCTTTGGAGGTGAGGAACAGATACACTGCATTAACTTCCTATTGCTGCTGCAACAAATTACCTAAAACGCAAACCTCCTCTCAGCCCTGGAAGTCAGGAGTCCCAGGGCTGAAGTCAAGGGGTCAGTAGGTTGTGCTCCTGCCTGGAGTCTCCCAATTCATAGAGGCCACCATGCAGCTTGGTTCACAGCCCCACACCCCTCTGACCAGTGCCCCAGCCTCAGCCCTGCACCCCTCCAACCCCTGCCCCACCCTTGGCCCATGCCCCTCCGGCCACTACCCCACCCCCGCCCTCAGCCCCACAGCCCTCTGGCCTCTATCTCATCCTCAGGTCTCCTCCTCTGAGGCAGACTCTCGTACTCCCTCCCATCAATGCACATATGAGGACGCTAGACCCCACCTGGACAACCCAGGGTCCTCCCCCATCCCACTGTCCGTTACAGTCACATCTGCAAAGCCTCTTTTGCCATGGAAACTTCATTATACTAACAGTCATTTAACAAGTCCATTATAATGATGTAAAAGTTGGCATTGTTTTTCTCCTAATGAACAGATCAGTCACCCATGTAACCTATAAATATTTAACTATTAAATATACAATACTGTAGGGGACAAAGATGAGGAAGACGGTTCCTTCCTGAAAGATGACTGGACCCTAGATGGAGGGATGAACATTCTGAACAGAATCAACCTAACTCAACATTTGAGTCCGAGAGGCCAAGCAGTAAGACTTTCAAAAAAGCAACCAGAAAGTCTGTACCGTGCCTGTAGTTCACAGCTGAGCCTGGCGTCATGAGCACGAGCGTGCGGACATGCATACCAGGCCCAAGTTTAAGATCAAATATAAAGAGCTTTCAACTGTAGTATTTAACTAGATCTTATTACACAATAGCTTCTTGATTACAGTTTTTGTCCAAAAAGTTCTCTGTAATTAAAGAAATTAATTTTCCCCTAAAAAACACTTCTCCATCTATCGTCCCATACAAACTAAATGGGTATATTAAAGAAAAAAGACAAATGTTTGACTTCGGGGATTTGCCTATGACTTGGATAAGCATGATTTTCTTCTGGCCAAGCAGGGAGCAGCTGGACCAGACTGGAGGGAAGGAAAAACAAATTTCCACTCTGACCTCGTTTGGGCACCAGAGTCTTCGCTGTCAGAATGTGGGTGTGGTGCTTCCCACACACCAGCCTCTGACAAAACTCAGCCCAAGGGTGTGGGAAAAGGCCTTCTACTTCTGAAAAATCTATAAAGTGCAGACACATCAAAAGCTTCAGAAGACTGTACAGTGCCAAGAGGACCACTGCACCCTTGGAGTTTACAGAAAATGGTCAGCATCACACGTGCCTGAGGTCCAGGTTCAGCTCCCAGCTGCCGCGACACCGTGAGCGCAGTCCTGGCTTCCCCTCTGATGCAGAGAGCTGGAAACTCCGCTAGCAGCACTCAGAGCTCAGAACATTCTAGATGAAAGCAACGTGTTCCTTTTAAAATGGGGAACCGGGGCAGCACAACTGAAGCTCTACGACTGTCTCAACTACTGGGTTTCGGGGTAGCATTAGGAAATCGTGAGAATCTAAATCCCAATTTCATACAGATTCCAAACTCACTGCAGGTTCCAGAATTTCCTGAAGCATTCTTCCACTTTATCACTCAGGATTCCCTTGCCAAAGCTAATAAACTCTAAATTCCTTACGGAAAAGCCACCATAAGCACCACCACAAATAAGATCAACTGACGCCCGCCCTTTGCACCAAACCTATAAACTCTTACTCACACAAGACTGTGCTGGAGGCAGCTCTCAGCTGAAGCCGAATCCGTGAGACTTCATTATCCCCATTTTGGATCAAGTGCAAAGACTGTCAGCAAACCAGGACCCCAGTGTGAAGCAGAGAACAGATTCTCTGACACCTGCCTGAACATTTTCTTCCCACCTGTCTTGGATATTGAGCACCCTCAGAGCTACTGAGTCACCCACATTTGCAGGTCATTTATCCAGCCACCAGGATAACATAATTATGCGATAAAAATGCCTTCTCAGGGCTTTGTCATACTCAACAAGGCAGCTCAGAAGGCTTGGTAAGCCCAAGAAAGGGGGAAGCGTCCTCCAAATAGACAAAGACCAAGGAAAACCATGCAGAGACTCTCTCAAGACAGCAGAAACAGAGCCCGCTGTAGCCTTTCAGGTCCTGCTGGCCACAGCCCTGCTTTAGGTGGCACCATTTCCACAGATGCAGCCTGCTGGGCCCATTTGAAAGGTCCTGCTTGCCACACTCACCCCCACTTCCAGTTTCTGCAAGACCCGCTGCAGCCCCACTCCACCCCGGGGGCCAACTGTTCAAGTTTTCCCGGCGAGACCCCTCAGAGCCTGCACAGCGTCTGAGACTGGGAAGCACCAAGGATCCAGAAACGCACAAACCCGTTCTCCTCATGTTGCTTTCTGGGTTCCAAGTTGTCTTAAGAACGAGTCTTGCATAAACCCCGGACTGGGGAGCCAGTCACAGCCCAGCAGCACCCAGCTCATGTGCTCCACTCACCCCACAGAGGACCACGGAGGCCCCAGCACACTCTGTCCGGGGCAAGACACCAGAAACAGCCACAGTTCAGGGTTCTGCCACCCACCCGGCTGCCGTAATTACCTGCTGTGATCTGAATTCTCATTGGTTGGGTAGGTGATCCCACAGCTCCGCTGCCCTAATTACCTGCTGTGATCTGAAATTGCATTGGTTGGGAAGGGGATCTCACTGCTCAAGCACTCCCTGCTGCCTCCTTGCAAACAACATAAAAACTCCAAAACCCCTCTTAAAGAACGTTTACTATAACCTCAAAACAAGACACATCACGAGACCAGGGAAGATACATACGCACATCTGACAGCTGGTGGGCGTCAGTGACCGACGCCACGGCTTCCGTGTGGCGTGTGAAGCGGGAGGCCTGTCACGGTGACTCAGGCTGGGGTCTGAATGGGGGTATTCCAAGCAACTAGGCAACCAGGACGCACACCCCAAAACCCAAGTCCCCGCAGTCATGTACCTGGCAGAAATGCTGCGTGGCCATTGACACCAGTTGTGAACCAAGACCGATCTGCGTCCTGTGGCCCTCACAACGTCCGTACACGTCTGGGCCCAGCACAGGCACGCATGGCACCCTGCTCACCTCCAGTGGAGCTCTCTCCTGCCAAGGGGGATGGCCCTGAAGTCCGTTGAGATTTCCAAAGCTCTACAAAGTCGTCCTTCCTCCTGCTTGTTCAGAAGCCCTAAAGCCCTGAAGACACCAGTGAGAATTGACCTAGCCTCTTAAGGCAGCTCAAACACCTAAACACAGGAACGCTGGCCTCTCTGCCCTCAGGAGCAGCCAATAACCCACTGGGCTAAGCAGAAGGCACAGATGTCACATCCAGAAGCCAGTGGCGCTCACGTTTGCATTCCAGGAGCCGCCCATGTGAGTCCCTCCAAGGCTTCCAAGTCCCACTTGATTGTTTTCATCGTATCTCTATAACATCAGAGACATTATATCTCATGGTATCTATGAGATTCTCTCTACTTTTATGGGCATATATGCTCCCTGACTTACCGTGGGATGAAACTGTTCCAATAAACCCAGCGTAAGCTGAAAATATCCTAAATAGAAAGTGCATTTGACATAATAGTTTCAACTTACAATGGGTTCATCCAGAGGCAGCCCATCTCGGGCCGAACAATGCACTGAGTGTGACTAGTTCACACCATCACAAGGTTGAAAAAAAAAAATCACAAATGTAACCATTGTGAGCCAGGGACCATCTGTATTGTGGCTCCTGTCTTCAGAGACAACAGAAACCTCTTCTTAGACAAGAATCACAATTTATAATCCTCAAAATGTTAAACTTAGTTTAACAATCTACAGATTCAAACAAAGCCAAAGTAGGCCCACAAGACCGTTTGTGCCATTCGCTAAGACACACAACTCTGTAATAACCCTCATCACAGCCCCTCAGGATGAGTCCCAGAGGCGGCTGTGGCTTGTAGCTACAGACACTAACAAAACCAAAATCAGAGTACGCAGGTGCAGTCAAGTCATCTGACTTCTCCACTAGCATATGCACAAATGTTTATCAGCAAATCTGATCTTTGCTTTACCTCCCTCCCATGACCTAAAAAGGAGTCCACCACACACACACACCACACTTCAAAAACATAATTCGTACTTGCTTTCAATTCTGGGCATTTAGAATAAACCTAATGGGTGATTAAACCTCTCCTCCAACCCATTGCTTAGTCTTCTTAGAGGATGAAGGATTTTGCGTAACACAAGTCAGCTATAAAAGATCTTGTATAGAAACAAACTTTCAAGTTGTCCTCATTATAGTGATTCAGCTAATATACAAAGGACCCAACACGCAGCACAATGTCTATTAGAAGAATGATTACTTTGTTCCCCTCAAAATCCTAATATCTACACAGAAAAAATACCCGATACACATTTTATCATTCTTTACCAGTATAGTCATACAAAGGAGTATCACAAAAGCAAAAGAACACATTTGGTTTCACTCGCAGTTCTAAATTTAATATAAAATTGCTAAAACCACCAAGACAAACATGACTATGAAATATTTAACGATCTTCACCTAAATTCAAGTCACTATTCAATCACCAATACCTCTGCTCTCCTTACAGGAACTTTTCAAAAGTAAATTCTGGAATTAACAGGACAAATTTTTCTAGTGATAGAAAGTAGGAAGAAATTGGTTGAAGGTGGTTCCTTGGCTGTCAAACTTTTTCTCCATAATAGTTTGTAAAATAAAAGCATCAAACAGATCTTTACATTAACTTACAATCTATCAAGCAACACTGGAGCAAGCTTTAAATATTAGCCACATTCTGTCAGGGCTGACTCACATTAAATCACCATCAGTCTCATGTCTTGCAGCATCCACAGCTCATCTTCTCAAAACCACTTAAGATTTCATAATGAACTCAATTAAACAATCTAAGTCCTCTCCTTGATCATTGACATGAAGGGATAATTTTCCCCCAAAATAGTACCTCTTTCCTTGACATGATTTAATCTGTAGTTAGAGTATTTAACAGGATTTCTTTCCTTCTTAGAAAATAAAATATACACCTTTCCAATATGAAAAACACTAACTGATAACGCTATAGCTTAATCAGGTCAAAAGGGTTTGTTTGTTTGTTTTTTAAGTTAAAAAAAGAACCTAACTGCATCTTTGGACCTTATGTGAGGCAGTGTCCGGGGTCACTGGGACCCCCACTTGGTCAGTGCAGCTGGGTACCAATTAAAGACAGAAACCCAAGGGTTCACTCGAAGCCCCTTCCCAGCTCTTCGTCCTAGTGGAAACCATGGGCACAAAGGAATGCAGCATTCCACGGAGGACTTTGGGGAATGGCTGCTTGAGAACATCAAAGTGGCTCACGTCCCCCGAGTATAAAGCCAGTGACTGCTCTCAGCTTCAATGCAGCACCATCCACAGCAGCCAAGATCTGGAATCACCTGAGTCCCCGTCAACAGGGGATGAAGGGAAAGTGGCCCGAACATTCACAGGAGCAATACTCCACCATACACCTGAGATCCCTGTCATCAGAGACAGGATGGATGGAGCTGGAGGACATTACGTTAAGCAAACGAGCCAAGCAAAGAAACGGAGCATGTTCTCACTCATAAGCAGGAGCTGAGAGCAGATCTCATGGAGGCCAAGAGGAGGTGGTCAACAGGGCCCAGCAGAGTCCACTCATAAGCAGGATAGGCAGAGGCTCGTAACGGGCACAAACACACAGCCTAATGGGAGCACAAGACCTACTATTGATAAATCAGCAGGGGGATGGCAGTGGGTCATCTACTGTGGATTTCAAAACAGCTAGGAGAGAATAACTTGAACATTACCAGCATAAGGAAAAGAAAATATTTAAAGTGAAAGACATCCCAAGTACACAGATTTCATCAATATAGGGATGAATCAAGATATCACATGCACTCTGAAAATATGTACACATATTATGTATCAACAAAAACAAAAACCAATGACAGAACCATTTGCGAAGCATGTGCAGGAGAAGAATGGGAAGCCTGACATGGTGTGGCTGTGTGTTCCCACCCAAATCTCATGAACTCTAACCCTTTGTTGGAAGTGAGCCCTGGTGGGAGGTGACTGACTCATGGGGGTGGTTTCTAATGGTTTAGCACAATCCCCCTAGTGCTGTCCTCATGATAGTTCTGAGATCTGGTTGTTTGGAGGTGCATGGCACCTTCCTCTTCACTCTCTCTCCCCTTCCAGCCACGTGAAGACATGCCTGTCTCCCCTTCACCTTCCACTCTAAGTTTCCCCAGATGTAGAAACCTGTACAGCCCACAGAACTGTATGCCGATTAAACCTTTTTTTCCTTATGACCCAGCCTCAGGTAGTTCTTTATAGCAGTGGAAGAACAGTACAGTCCTCAGGATCAGCAATGTTTTCCTTCTACCCAGCAGCCAACAACGTCCCACACCCTAGCTGGTTTTCCAAAGCCTTTGCCAGAATGCTGAGGCTGTTTTGGGGATACGGTCTTCCCCATCTCTGGCAAACCAGATGGGGCATCCTATTTGCCTCTTGCCACCTTTCTCAGACAAACCCCACCTCTGAAACATCCTCCGCCAGGGGCCTCCTTCAGCAGCAACAAAGCTGAGTATTCCTTGCACTTCCCTTCTTCTGAACAAGTAAACATCTTAAGCTTATTTTTCCATCTTCCCAGCTCATTGAAAAAAATATCTTATGCTTTCTATTTTCCTAACACACACACACAGAAGAGAAGTGCCGTGAGGGCAGGGGCTCTTGCTTTCCTGGATCTGAGCCTGGCCCTCAAACACTAGCCGAATTCATACTGACACGATATCCAGAAGCAGAAATGCAAATATCCCCACGACTTCAAATACCCTAAGGATCTAACAGGCCGAGTGGCCCATGTAACTATGGTTTGTACTAGGCCATTCCACTGGTGTCCAAATCCTTGTCCAAGTGAGCTCTTTAATTTTGGGACTTTTCAGACAGCTGTTTGTTGTTGTTGTTGTTCTGTTTTGTTTTTATTAAAGGGATCTATTACAGTTACAATCAAGAATATCCCAGGCCAAGTGTGGTGGCTCATGCCTGTAATCCCAGCACTTTGGGAGGCCAAGGTGAGCGAATCAAATGAGGTCAGGAGTTCAAGACCAGCCTGGCAAATATGTTGAAACCCCATCTCTACTAATACAAAAATGAACCAGCCATGGTGGCAGGCACTTATAATCCCAGCTACTCCGGAGGCTGAGGTAGGAGAATGGCGTGAACCAGGAGGTGAGGCTGCAGTGAACCAAGACCGCGCCACTGCATTCCAGCCTGGGCAACACAGCAAGACTATCTCAAAAAAATAAAAACACACCAATACGCCCAGTTAGTTCTTCACCAATGTCAGATACATCAGTTTAAAGAAAAATAATATGAATGCATGTTTTTAAATTTCAGTGTTGAATTTAACCATATCTTTTAAGAAGATATGAAGATAGAAGTTCCCCAAGGATCGGGGGAGAAAAAAGCAGTTAAGAAAATGTTAAAACCTCAGGAGAAAAACAAGGATGGGGTAAGACCTCAAGGCAAAACTTTTTCTTTGCACTTTGATTTCAAAAGAACAGAGATGACCAAAATATGAACTCTCCCATCTGCATTTTATATTCCTCTATGTCCTTTGAAAGGCTGGAGATGGGATCCCAGGTTCCAAAGTGCCTGGTCACGGCTCACATCAGGCGACATCTGTCACAGCCGTTTACTCCTCTGACTGTGCCTAGAGAGCTCTGTGGCCCAATTTACACAAAAAGGTCCTAATTTACACACGTTCATCACTTTGAGCAGAGTCTCAACAAATGAGACAAATATTGACACTCCACAGAAGCAAGTATTCTCTTCTGAAAAATTAAGTGTCAGGTTCCCATAAGCCAGGCAGCTTGGTTACAGAAAGCACTGGCTGACTTGCTGGTTTAATGTTAAATGCATTTAAAATGTTAAGTGATCTGGCCCCCCTCCCAGTGGGTGTGTACGTTGAGCTGGTTGCAGTAGTGATGCACAGACCACGTGCTTTTGCTTCAAGCAGAGCACCCCACACCCAGGAAGAGGCCAAAGGACGGCATCGAGGTCTAGGACAGTTCTAAGGAGAGCTGCAGTCTGAATGCCTCGTCTGCAAATAGTCTCTCATTTCAGAGGAAGTCACTGAACAGAGTTCATAACACATGAATTTTAAAAATTCCTATTTCTAATTTCATCCCATTAGAACTTTTGAAGAACAAATGTGCATCTGCTCCAAGTCAATGAGAGGACACTCAAGACAGTCCCTCACAGGTCCTCGGCCTCCGCCTCTCACCTAGAGAACGTCAGCTCAAGCCAATCACAGCACAGTGCGATTTTCTATAATATGCACGCCTGCATCTGACCTGAGATGTCAATGTCTGGAATGTGCCTGCCAGGCCCAGGAAGAACTGCAGCAGCTGTGGGGACATAAGCCGCTAAGGAATCCGATTTGGAGGGAACTCGAGGCAACTAAAACTAGTTCCACTGGTTTTTCTTAGCAAGGTTTGACCTGGCAAACTGTTATCACTGTTGCTAATTCATGGTAATTGGGATGGGGACTTAACAGTAAGTAATTAGAGCAATTCTAGAATTTGCTACTCAGTTACAATGGCACAGATTCCTGAGAATGGAAGAACTGTTGCCCAGGAATAGAGTTCAACAGGTCCTCCCCATGCCCCAGGAAACATGACATTTCCATGCATCCCTGCTTTGTTCCCCGGCCACCTGATCTCAGCCGTCTGATGGCATCACTCCCCAGAGCTGGAAACACCTGACCTCTTGTCACCCTCCCATCTGCCCTGCTTTCCTCCAGCACGGGATATTCAGGGATGCCCACATACAGGACCAGGAAACCAGGGTTATCCTAAACCAGTGCCTGCATTTCAAAGTCTTCCATGGCAGGACAATCACCAAAGGCCAATACTCCCAGAACCTTCCACCTCAAAACGGGAGCACATCTGGATTCAAGCTGACAACGCTGCATTCTTTTTGCCATGTACACATGGAGGCATGTCAGGTTCCACCGAAAGGTATCAGGTTTCACGCTGGTCAGGAGCCCAAGCCTAGTCACTCTGCATGATCTCAATTCACCATCCACAGAGAAGCCTACAGTTTTCCTCTGGTGCACAGTGTGGAGGGTGGATGCATTTCCCCTGAAGACTCGGAGACGGGCTCCTGGCCAAGGAGGCCAGTCACCCCAGCCCCTGCAAGACCCAGACATGACCCTCTGCTGTCTGCACACAGTACCCAAGTCTAGCAGTGCTGACTCTGTGGTGGGATAGCTCTGGGCCTGCAGAGGACCCGAGGCACAGGAACCGTGCAGCCTGGCTGTAGCCAAAGGCCTAAGGGATCCCCACGAGGCTCTCCAGCCAAGGTGCCCTCACCACAGGCAGAGCCATTCAAGAGAACTGACTGTTGAACCAGAAACGTCCCAATCTGCTGAGCCAACACAGAAAGACAACAGCCACCTACAGCTGCTGAGCCCCAAAACGTGGCCACTGGGCCTGAAGGGCTGAATCCGGAATTTAATCTGTGAAGTTCTTTTCAAATGTGTTTCGCTATGTTATCAAATCTTTATTCTAATTAAATTTAAAGGAGCCTCTGGCTATGGGCTCCCTTGTCGGGCATCACAGCTCCAGGGAGTAAGAATGGGAAGGAGTGGCCCAGAGCCTCTCTGCATTCTCCACCCTAATTCAACACGTCATCATAAGGAAGAGCACTCCAGCAGCAGAAGTGTGCACGGGAAGAACTGGGTTGGCCCTGATACAAGCATGACCCCCATGGCATCACAGCTGCCTCAGCCAACAGGCAAGACAATATGCCCACCTGGACAGGTCACCGGATGTGACGATGCACCCCAAGCCCTAGTCCCACAGCAGCCAGAGACCACCCGCTGCTCGTCCCGGGTGAAACAGGCAGAGCTGTCCGAGCCCTCAAAAGCAGAAAGAATTAAGGAGGCAATTCCCGCGATTCCCACGACACACACGACACTCCTCGCAGACAGACACAGGCTTCACTGTGAAAGTGCAGAGGACGGTGCAGTCCCTAGGCAGGCTGCTTCTTCCAGTGATCAGGGAAGAAACTAGATCCGTTTCCTTGTAGGAGAATCATCTGTACCGCGATTAGACAGAAGGTGGCTGATGTTATCAAATCATCAAGCACCGCACGGCTCTGTCTCCAAGGAGGGCCTGGAAACTTGCAGCCACCCGAGTAGGGACCGCAGTGTTAATGGAGACACGGGTGACTGAGGTCTGGCTTCCTCAGGGAAGTTAAATTTGAACTTTCATCACTGAGGAATCGGTCATTTACAGTCACTCACCCTCAAGGCAAAAGAGGGCTCAAGACACTGCACCAGACTTCAACACTCAGGGTTAGGGTCAAATTCACAGGTTTTACAAAACGTATTTACTAGGGATGCCAGAAGAGATGTAGTTTCACCCTCCTCCCCCCAGGGTTTGCTTAGCCCCTTCACCAGTGGATCTCACCAACGGATGACACATCCACGCCTCGTCCATGGCAGCACAGAAGACCACTCGGAAGACAGCCACTCCCACCAAGCTTCCTGGCTTTAGTGTTTAAAATCTCCATCGTTTAAAATCTGTATCTCATACGTGAGATTACACTCCTCTGAACAACAGACATTGCGACTGTCATTTCGCCCAAAAGGGCTTCAGGAAATGACACGTGGCACAGACGCCAGAGGTCGCCGGCCACCTTACTCTAGCCTAATTCTTTTGTGCCTCTATACGGCTTCACAGATACAGCCCAGTCACATTAATGACCATATGAGAAGCTCAGGGAATAGATGAACTCAGTGCTGAATTTTTCTGTTTATCGCCCTTTTGTTTTATCCAGAAGACAGCTGAGAAAGGCTGGGGCAGATCATCTCCTCGAGTGTAATGACTCCAGCCACTTCTCTGCACCCCAGGTCACCCCTCAGTCACACGCTTTTGAGAAACCAAAGCAATTCTGTTCCCTTCACTCTGGGTTCCAAGCACTAAATTCCTGTTTTATCAATTAGATTATCAAGCAGCCGTTTGTAATCTGGACTGCAATCTGATACAAAATTTAAAGCTAATTTAGGTTGCGGTAATGCTCCTATTTATGTTATAGACAAGGCATGAATGAAAACTTTATTCTGTTCATAGGACCAATTTGGTAAACAAATCAATTATTCAAGCAATGATTGTCTACAGTTAGATGCAAATTACTTTGCTCATAAAAGATATTCCAGTAGGAAGTTTTAAATCCATGGTCTGTATTTCCCGAGCGTGTCTCTGCACCTTCCCCGAGTGCACAGCAGGACTTCCCAGGGCATCCCATCAGCAGACCCACTGAAGAGAATAAGCCCACAGCCCCCAGCCCAGGAATCAAGTCTGAGCCCCAGCAGCCCCTCGTCCAGCCGGGGCTTCCTCACCAGCACAGCACCCAGACGTTTTCCAGGTTTAATGCCATGTGTGCGTGGAAAGTAGAGTGCTGGAAAGACCACAGCTGACATTCTACAAATGCAAATTCCCTCTTGGAACAGCCCAGCAACCCTCTGTACCTTCCCCAAAGTACCCATGCCAGGCAGGCGTAGACAGTCTAATGGGGTACCTAGGAATCAGCATTTAACACGATTCTGATGAATAAAAAAGTTGAGAGGCCAATCAGCGAGAGGCTGCCGTGGCCTCCACTCATTTGCATGCTCTGAAGAGACACAGACACAGGTAACAGGCCAGACAGGACAAGACAAGGATGGGGAAGTGGAGGGCAAATTCCATGGACCACCAACCACCCCGCCATCCCCACTGAGACTCCATGATTTAAGGAGAGGCAAAGCCAGGGAGAAAAGATGCCCGCATCACTCGAGGGACTGAGATTTCACCTAAAGTGCACAGCATATGGCTGAGGGCCAAGGTTGGGCAAGCCGAGAGCACAGAACGGGGTTCACAGGCCCAGAGGTGCCACCCACACCCCGTGCAGACCTCCCAAGCACAGCCTGTGTCTCCTGCCTGGTTTATTTCCTTCCCCCATTCTACTGTGTTGGTTTCTCAACCGCCCCCCACCACCACACACCCCTCTCTACAAGCTTGGTGAACTGAAAAGAGCAGGGGGGGTTAAGATCTGGGCTCTCGGGCCAACGTCCTGCCTGAGACATTAGTTCCAACCCACTCAGCTGTGATGTAAGCCCGAGATTTCTCAAATGTGAGAAAGGAAGGTGACTGAACCCACTTCCCAGGACGGCTGTGGAGACTGAGATCACATATAGCCACACCTCAGCGTCCAGCACACGTGGGATCCCGGCCATGTTGCCCTTCATGGGAATCCCTCTATGCCCCCTCTGCTACCACAGCCAACTCCCAGCAGTAGCTGTGGAGGGTGCATCCTCTATTCCCACTCCACTCACCTCCCATCGCTCCCCGCAGTGACCTGCCACACAGCGGCCAACAGCAAATCCGGCCCCATTGGATAATCAACCACACCCCCCACCCCCACTTTGGGGCGTCTTCCACTTGCAGTTCCGAAGCAGAGCGAGAAAACGCCCTCAAGGGCGCTCACCTGTTCCTTATTGCACGTAACTACCTGCCACGCAGGGCCACCAGCAAACCCGGCTCCACCATCCAGGTTCTGGTGGGTAACTGCCTCCCTCTCCCGCTTCCTCCTGGGGAGTCTGGGAGGCTCAGAAACTGCCCTCCAAGGGCACTCATCTGTTCCTTATTGCACTAATACCTCCTTTACAGAAATCCACTTTGACTTCCAGCACTGCAGGTGTGACCATTTAGGAATCTTATTTGTAAGCTTCAAGAGCTTGAGGTCACGTACACCTCACCAGCATCACAGAGACCCAGCAGTGTCCCACTGTATTTACGATTCCAAAATACTCCTTCAAAATGCTACTGGCATTTGATTTGCCCATAAAATGCTAAAAATCTTCAAGTGAAACCAGTATCTTCAACAGTTTGATTCAATCATAACATGCGAGTTATACATCTGCCAAGTTATAAAGCCTCATGCATTTATAACATCTTATGTATGGTCAAATGGTTCATTAACATAAATTACAAGAATCTCTAAGAAATCGGGTTTTTTCTGGCATTAGATGACCAAAGGAAAACTGGGTTCTGGCGGGCTTGCGGGACTGTAAAGACAGACATATATGCTGACACAACCAAGCTCCTTCCCACTGACGTGGACTCATCCCAGGCCCCTCGCCCGGACGCCTGCAGGCCCCTGGAGGAGCAAGCTGACCTGCCCACATTTCTCAAATGCACAGCTTTTGTTCACACTGCAGATGGAGCTCAAGGCACGAGCAGGCCACCACACAGAATACCACACAGCGTCCACGCCAGGTGACGGTGGTTTTCACTCCATCCCAATGCCCCATGTATGAGTTTACAGCCATGCTACTAAACGGATTTTTAGACTCTCAAGACATACTTTGTTTGCTTTTATGCAACAAAGTTAAAAGACTATCACTCAGATATAGGCTCTGAAACTGTGGCATAATCATTTGGGAACAGAGCTTCTGCCAGATCAGGATAAGCACTTGGGACAACACCCCGTGACCTCGGTCCACACAAAGCCATCCAGACCAGAGGCCTCCCGCACAGCTCTGTAATTTCTGTAAATGAGGTATTAGTGCAATAAGGAACAGATGAGTGCTCTTGGAGGGCAGTTTCTGAGCCTCCCAGCCACACCACCTCCAGAAACACTGTCCGTCGCCGAGGTGTGCCTGGCTTCTCCCTTTTTCCAAAACTTAACAAAACCTGAAGGGACAGGTCTGTGTAGAAAAACACAAACTACTTGCGATTTCTCTGCCCAGTTCAGGCTGTAGGAAGCTCGTTTCAGCCCTCACCGTGTTCTGACCTTGGTTCCCATAAGAAATAAAGTCAGAATTCTAGTCCCTGTCTCCTGGGCAGTGTGGCAGGCATACATACCTTCAGTTACATGAGGAAAGGCGTGGCGAGCCCCCTTCCTTCAGTAAAACTGCACAGTTCCCAGAACCCTGACGCCATCCCCCTCACGCCACTGTGAACACCTGGACACAGCACATTTCAATGCGTGCACCTTCGTGGGCTGGTTTTCTATTTCTCCACTAAATCACCCCAAATTTTGCGTCCTAAACACTGACTTATTTTCTCCCATTTCTGAAAGCTGGAGTCCAAAACAGTTCCCACCAGCTAACGTCGAGGTGTCGGCAGGGCTGGCTCTGGGGAAGCGACTGTCTCCTTGCCTCCCACAGCCTCTAGAGGCTTCCGCATCCCCTGGTCCATATGGCACCTACTGTTTTCAGGACCCACAGCGGCCCTGATGGCCTCGCAACAGCAAGACGCAGAAAGTCAGGAGCCCGGGCTCCAGTGCTAGGGCCAAGCCTCACCACCCTCCCAGCTCCTCACACACTCCCGTGCGAGCTAATATAGATTCCACTTTAACTAGTATCACCTGTGTAAGGGGTAAGTGCCCAGCTGTGAACTGGTTAACCTCGCTCACACAGACCCCGGGAATAAACTCACAGGCCATGGACCATTCCACAAGCAATGAGTGACCACCTGCTTGGGGACCTCCATGGCCCAGCAGAGCCCTCCTTTGCCTCCCCGTGCACTCAGGGTCTGCAGCGCCAGAGGGCCCTGGATAAAAAAGACAGCTCCCATGTCGGGAGGCACCCACCAGAGGTTGGGTTCCCGGTACTCTAAGTAGCCCAGGTGGACAGGCCACGCCCCGTGCAACTCCATCACAAGAATAACAGCTGCACGTGGCTAGTGCACAGGTGGCCACCCCTCGGCCCAGCTGGCCACGCCTAGCACATCACCGCCGTGACGTCCAATCAGACTCAGCTGCTGGCACAGTCCAGGTATCGGCCCCCAAGAACATTCTGGATCACAATTCACAGTACTGATTGCGATCAGGGCCACACGTGGCTGAATGTATTTACAGGAGGACGCCACAGCCGATCTGGCTGGACTGAGAACATTTCCCACTGTACATTCTTACAACACCATTTTATTTGCACTTTATTAAACTTTTATGGCTTTTTTCTGCCTATCTACTTTATGGGAGTGTTTCTTGTTCTTATGACTGCAGTGATACTTTAAGTTACAACTATTAATGTGTAAAATTAGTTTGGAAGTCGCCTTATCATTAAACATTTCACAAGCAAGCAGTCAGAGGCACCTAACCCGGAGGCCTCTTTTCTTCTCTGAGCCAAACCTACATTAGACTCAAAGAAAATGGCACACGGAGAGGGGCTGGATCTCTAGCGCCCATTCCTAGGGGGCCTCCTGGGGAGCAGATATGGAGGGAGAAGCCCTGGGCTATGGCACCGTCTTACTAAAGAAAAGTCCATTTGGATAAATGTAAGTGCCAGACTTAAGAGATTAAGCAAACCATGAAAAGAAACCACTAACCACAGCTTCTCCAAAACAGAACTAAACTCCCTTTAGTTTGAATTGGAAAAGCAGAAGTGATGATCAGGATACAAAAAAAATGACAAAGTATCTGAAACAGGAGAATAATCAAGGGTCTCTCTCTCTTCCTGTGTGAGTGGGAGCCTCGCATCTAAGCTGGATTTAGAAGGTTACTACTTTGGACTGAAAGTTATCCCCAACCCCAGTTTGTAAGCAAGTGGAGCAGAACTCTTCAATTATTTCAAGGTTTAGAGGTAAAGCTCTGCAACTCTCACAACCATTTTAATTGGTGTGAATTTTAAAGTGACTCAATCTGTTAGCTGGAGTATCTAACGGCTTAACCACGGGGTCATGTTGGAAAATTATTCCAATTGCTTTTGTTTTCTCTACTGAAGATGCATTTGAATGTTCTTGTAGTTTGCAGTTGGCTGGTTCTGATGTTCGGTCTGAGGAGGCCCAAGTAACCGGAGAGGAAGAATCTGAAACCTCAAGACACTCTAGTGCTGTCTGGGGAGATGGAGACCCCAACCCGAGAGCCACTGACGGACTCAGCACGGGCGCAGGGCCGCCAGAAGCATCGGGCCACGTATTTGCTGCTTACAAAACAACATAAGCACACACCCCCAGGTGTGTACACATGCCCTGTACACGCTAATGTCTGTCTATGCTAACACCAGCACACACCCCCAGGTGTGTACACTTCCTCTGTACACGCTCACGTCTGTCCATGCCAACAGCACACACCCCCGAGGTGTGCACACACACTCTGTACACATCTGTCCCTGCCAATGCCAGCACACATCCCCAGGTGTGCACACACGCTCTGTACACACTCACATCCCTCCCTGCCAATATGAGCACACACCCCCAGGGGTGCACACACACTCTGCACATACTCACGTCTGTCCCTGCAGCCTGAGTCAGTCACAGAGAGGCAGAGGAGGAGTAGGAAGGACGTAATGGGCACTGAGATTCTGGGCCGGTTCCCCTCTCTACCTCGGGAAAGACCCCTCATGTGATCCTGCTGTCACTCACCGTTCCGCCTCCATCCTCCATCCTCCCACCGGGATCAGGAGGACGCCCACTGCACAGAGCTGTGATGAGGATGAACAGAAGATTGCAAGAGCTCACGCCAAGGTGCTGAGCACAGGACCTATGGAGTGCTTCTTTCTGCTGTGGCTGACATCATCAAACAAGAGGCTGACACGGCTTCCGCAGAGAATGTCACTCGCTGAGAAACTGAAACGTGTGACCTAGGAGCCTGTGAAGGTCTAAGAACAAACCAACAAACCAAACGGTTTTGTTTGTTTTTCAAACACCATAGCCTGTTTTTTCGTTTTTCTCATGCTGTACTTTGAGTATCATTTAGTTTAATTTCAAAGTAAGTCCAATAAATACACAAAATCACAGGACTGAGCATGGAGCATTGTTTCACTTCATGTCCTCCAGCCTTTAGGGCACATTAAGGAAAGACATGATTCCAGGACTCCCATTAGAAACGCTGCCCTGAGGCACCTGCTGGGGCAGCCAAATTGCAGCTGTTGATGCTGCCCCCAAGCTGCTTGGATGAAGCACAAGATTCCAGAGGTCTCTTCTCTTCTGCCCTTCACCCAGGAGAGAAGGTGGAGGGAGAATGGTGAGAGAAAACAGGAAGAAGGAGGGGGGAAGGAGGGAGAGAGGAGGGGGGAGAGAGGGAGAGAGGAGGCAGGAGGGAGGGAGAGGAGAGGAGAGAGGGAAAGGAGAGGGGGGAGGGAGGGAGAGGAGAGGGGGGAGGGAGGGAGAGGAGAGGGGGGAGGGAGGGAGAGAGGAGGATGGAGGGAAGGAGCGAGGAGGGGGGAGGAAGGGAGAGAGGATGAGGGAGAGAAGGAGAGAGGAGGGTGGAGGGAGGGAGGAGGGGCATGTTCCATCCACCAAGGCAGCTGCACTGCAGAGAGAATGGAGGGTGTGTTGCCTCTCAGGACAGCAAGTTCACGCTGTTTATAATTGTTAGCATAAACAATGACCCGCTGAGGACAGGGCTGCAATTGGAGTTGACAACGTTTTATTTTCATAGTTGATATTGGGGACCTGGACCTAAAGCACCGTGCCTTGCCCTTTCGGCAGAGGGGCCAATGCCTCTCTATACTTGACTCTATTTTAACTAAATACCCGATATTGACTAGGAATTATGACGTGTAGGATACCCCTTACCACAGTAACGTCAAACTCACGTTCTAAACGCAGGCACCAGTGTGAACTCAGACTCCACGGCCAGCATCGTAACTGGAGACCACATGGGCAATGCTGTGAACTCAGACCCCACAGCCCACACCATAACTGGAGACCACACGGGCACCAGTGTGAACTCAGACCCAACAGCACCTACCTGGGCTGCTCCAGCCACCAGCAGAACCTGTTGTGCAGCTGAACTGGAAGCTGATTCTGGAAAGAACTGAGAAGCATGAGGACGAGATCCTTCTACCTCAACAGGGATCAATTTTTTAACGATTTCTTTCTTTTAGAAAACTGTTAATAAAATACTTTGTTCTAAAATGACCAGGATTTCAGCAGCCTCTACGTTCCTTCCTGTCAATCAAAGCTTAGGCACGTGGGTTACTTCACTGTTCATGACACCTTTTTCAAATAAACCCCGGGGCCGCCTGTGTACCCAAGAGCCTGGGCACTGAGCATTCAGAGAAAACGTCCAGGGCGAGAGTGTTCACGTCCCAGCGGTGCAGTAGAGCGCATGGGGGGAGTTTAAGCCACAAGTGGCCACACTTCCCCTGCCTCTGGCCAGTGCCCACTGCTCACACACACACTCCTTCCTCGACCCATCCTGAGCCACGGGGCCCACGCGTAACCAAGGTCACTGCAGCACCTCCAGGAACAAACTGGTTACAGGTGGACTGCTCTCTACGCAAGGTACGCTAGATTAAGAAAACTGACTAAAAAAAGTAGGAAGAAAAACTCACTCCACCCATTGAGGCAAGAGAAATGCACACAGCCTCTGAAATAACTGCAGAGGAGTTTTCCTAGGTTAGGTACGCGGTGGGGTGACCCTACCCCATAGCGGGGCAATAGCACATGGTGGGAACCAAGGAACATCTCCGAATAAATGTAGGAAAATGCACTCAACTCCCAAACAGAGAGAGAAACTGCTTTTTTCCTTAAAAGCTTCTTTCTTTTATTCTCAGAAAGACTCTCTTTGGTGTCTTGACTGCTGACGAGACAAGCCTGTCATCCCCAGAAAGCCGCCCTGGACAGTCTCCAAATCCTACAGCCCTCAGATCCACTTTGCCTACTGATGATCCCACATTACAAAACCTAATCATCAGAAAAAGCTTCCCAGTCCGCAGCTCACAAGTGACATTTTATTCAGGGAAATGCTAATAAAAACCTGGGCCTCTGCGTAAACGCTGTGTCCTAGGTACTGAGGCTCCACACAGATGGTACACAGGGAGACAGGCCTCACCCCTTCCTGGTGCCCCATGTCTCTCTTGACATTTTATTAGCTGAGTTTTGTGGCAGTTTGTTACTTTTAACCTGCCTGTCCAAGGCAGCTGCACTAAACTACTTGTTCAGGGCAGATCCACTCATAATGACCATCAGCTCAGAGTTGGAAGTAGCACTGGAGAATGAGGTGGTTTCAGGGCACTATGCTTCCCTGCCCTCTTTTCCAGGGATGCCAAGTAAGTTTCTGCCGTGGCTGATGATGTCAGTACTACACTAACATTAGTTCAATGGCAGGCCACCAATTAATACTTAATGAACAATCTCCTTAAAAGCAAAACCCCATCTCTGCCAAAAATACAAAAAATTAGCTGGGCATGGTGGTGAGCGCCTATAATCTCAGCTACTGGGGGACTGAGGCAGGAAAATTGTTTGAACCCAGGATGCAGAGATTGCAGTGAACTGAGATTGCACCATTGCACTCCAGCCTGGGCAACAAGAGTGAGACTCCATCAAAAAAAAAAAAAAAAAGAAAGAAAAGAAAAGAAAAGAAAGAAAGAGGAAAGAAAGAAAGAAAGAAAGAAAGAAAGAAAGAAAGAAAGAAAGAAAGAAGGAAGAAAAGAAAGAAAGAAAGGAAAGAAAGAAAGGAAAAGAAAAGAGAAGAGAAGAGAAAAGAAAAAAAGAAAAGAAAAGAAAAGAAAAGAAAAGAAAAGAAAGAAAGAAAGAAAGAAAGAAAGAAAGAAAGAAAGAAAGAAAGAAAGAAAGAAAGAAAGAAAGAAAGAAGGAAGGAAAGAAAGAAAGAAATGATTCTCACAACACTGTCAACATCTTCAGTTCTTCCCAAGGGTAGCATAAAATTATCACACACAACGTAAACTCAATCAGATTAACGTTCTTTCCTCACCAATCCATACCTAAATCCTTATTTCAAACTGGCCCCCAATTTTTCAGAATTTAAGAAGACTGAGAGGAATAACCACGAACAAGCAAGGTTTACGCAGACGTCAGTCTTCCCAACTCTCGCTCAGGAGCTCACCCCAAACTCCTCCTATGGAATCAGCCTGGATAACAGTCCCTGGTGGCCTCACAAGAACAGAGGCTCCCACGAACCCACGACAGACCCCACCATTCAGCCCCAGGCAGAGGAGGGAGGCGGATGGTCACGAAAGCCAGAAACGCAGGCAACTGTGACTTGTCTGACCTAATGTAGGCGATTGGGCTAAAAAACAAGGCACATCCACCAGTGAATGGGGTGCGCTCCCAGCTGGCTGCGCAGAGGCTGTGGATATGAAGGAACTCACTTCCCTGCACACTGAAGTCCATCAGCGTCTCCACATCGACCGCACCTGGGCTCTGCTCACCCCTCACAGACTAGGATGAGACTGGCCGCGTCTGGATAGAATGTCAAGGACGGATCGACAGACATCCTGGACAGACACTGTACAGAGACCAGGGGCTGGGCAGGGGGAAGCGGCATAGCCTTGGGGCCAGCAGGGGCAAGGCCGGGAAGCCTCGGTGAAGGCCTGCATCTCCTCATCCAACAGAAGCAGGAGCGGCCACGCAGTGTGGGCTGCTGCTGTCGTGAAGTGGCCAGTGGGACATAGCAGGAGGCCGTGCCCAGCCTTACCCCCAGCCCAGGAGGAGGGGCCCAGCTGCGGGCACTGCCCCGGGAGCTGGCATCCTGAGCCCCCAGGGAAGGCGGGAAATTGCCCCTGGGCACTGGGCGCTCAGGCTGGAGGTGGTGAGACCTCGAGGCCCTGCAGTCGGGGAGGTGAGGGCAGAGGTGGCCAAACTGAAGCTCAGTGAAGGGCTTTGTCAGGAAAGGCCCCCAGAGGCTGCCTCACCAGCCCGGGGAAGGTTACTTCCGGCCCAGAGGCTCAACAGGGCCCTCGGTGGTGACGCTTAACCTTGTCCTCTGACACAGGACCATCGAGACAGGGTCACTCAAACCTCTGCCAAGCTCTGCACCCAAATGAAGCTGTTACCACAGACGCTGAGGCAGGCAGTGCTCATCTCAAATCTGTACAAGTGGTTTCTTTAGCCAGTTCTCCAAATTCTTAATGACAAACCACACTAAACGTGTGTTTTCAGCATCACCTATGTTCATAGCTATGTATAAAACAACTATCACAAGGAAAACTAGGTGGTGAACCCAGGAAGAGGAAATCCCCACGACGAGTCAAGAAAACACCAACGGACCATTGGCTCTTCACGGCTGAACCCAAGAGCACTTGGCTGGGCTCACTTCCGTTCTAATTTCCAGATTTATTTTTACTTCCCCACATTTTCATTATGAAAATGTTCTAACATATTTAAAAAGTGGAAGAACAGTACAATGAGTGGTCAAGTTTTCTCCACGTGGAGCTCCAACAACTGCTAATGTGTCGTTAGATTTGCTTTCTCACTCTCTCTGTAGATCAGACAGAGAGACAGATTTGTTTCTCCTCTGGAGCCACTTGAAGGTGAGAGGCTCCTGCTGCCTCACCGAGTCCTCAGGCACACATTCCCTAGGAATAAGGGCCCCTCTGCAGCCGCACTGCCATCATCAGCAGACAAGAACGATTTCAGAGCATTGCTGTCCAGGTTATGTTCAGTAAGCACAATCGTCCCGAAAACGTCTTTTCTATCCGGGCCACACACTGCACCGAGTGATTTTCCTTCCCCGTCTTCGTCAGGGACAGCCTCGCACACTTTTATTTGTGATCTTCACTTTTCGAGAGTCCGGGGCCATTGTCCTGCAGAATATCCCCTACCCCAGAGGCATCTGTTTCTAGGGCCATCATGAAATTCCCTACTATGCACCTCCATTCCCTGTAAACAGGAAGTTTCAGTCTTGAGGCGTGATCACCTTCTGTCAAACGCTTCTCGGCAGCTTCCGGGTGAGGCTGCTGGTTCACGAGGGGCGTGAGCTCCTACTCCTGGTCACTGACGGCACGGCCGCGACCAGTATCACACCGCGAATCAGAAACGTCTGGAGGGGCCGCGGGCAGCCGAGACACCTGGAGGTGTGAACGGCACAGGCGTGGGGCAAGAACAGGGTCAAATGATAACGAAACATCTGATTCCAGACAGTGCCACCTGGGTAAGATGGTGACATCTCCTTAGCAAGTATCTGAAGCCAGAAAGTACGACAGAAAATTCACAACCTGCCTTCGTTCACCCAGGCTGCTCTAACAACATATCACAGGCTGGGCGGGGGCTGGCGAACGACACAAGTTCATTTCTCACAGCTCTCAGTCTCAGTCTCAGGCTGAGAAATCCCTAGCCAAGGCCTGACAGGTTTGCCTGGTGAAGGCTTCCTGGTTCATAGACGGCGCCTTCTCACTGGGTCCGCACACCGTGGAAGGAGCGAGGGAGCTCTCTGTAGTCCCTTTTTGAGGCACAAATCCCATTTATGAGACCCTCACAACTTCCTCACCGCCCAAAGCTCCCCCTCCTAGCACTATCTCCTCGCGGGTGAGGATTCCAACTTGTGAATTTTGGGGAGATACAAACATTACAAAAGCCCATCATTTAATTTTTTAAAGGCATTTTTGCTTCTACAAAGTCTCAAGATAAAATCAAAAGAAAGAGGTCTGAGTCAATCCACACAGTTCTCCCAAAAAGGCAAGTGATCAATTGCCACCACTTTTTATCAGAGACCCGCTGGGTGCCCCGGTCTGCACGACTGATTCTAAATCGCTGTCCTCTCCTCTGCCACTCAGAGGTCAGAGTCAGTCCAGAGTTTAACACCAAGGCAGAGCTGACTGAAAGACACCAGCTAATCCAGTAAGACAAGCCAAGACTCCTGCCCAAGGCCTAATCCTTTCCCCAGGGAAACATGGAAGGGCCAGACACCTGGCAGCCCTTCCTTCCTGCTCTAAAGCCCCAGAGACACAGCCCCGCCAGGTGTGTGCCTCGGACAATGCACGGTAATGTCAGTTGGGCACCGAGTCTGAGAACATGTTCTCAAGTAAAAATGAAAACAAGACTGCTGAGAAAAGTTCATGCTTAATCACCTCTGTGCTAAATTCTAAATGCAATGTTATTTCAGAGCTAGGTGGAAGTAATTCCTTAAAAATATATATGAACAGTGACTAGCAACCAGGGTGATAAGTACTCAATATGTGTTTGATGAATAAATGAATTTTTAAAATTTATGAAAAGAACACGCTCTATTTAGGAGAATTCTATTTAATTGGACGTCCTAACTATACAGTGGTTCCTTCGTGCTGACAGCAGAGTTTGCTTCAGTTAACTCAAAAAATGGTAAGTCACTCTAACAGGAAACCAAAAGCCTTTACAGAGAGTCCAATTATGGTGCCAATTCAACTGTGCATGGCAATTTCACCTTAATATTTAAATTCTCGAAGCACCATACTCAGAAAACAAGACATAACATACCTAAATGCATCGCCTGAAGCACCGTCATCTAGAATTTGACAAAGTTTGACTGTGAGTTTCAAGAAAAGGGCTGACGAGGCCAAGAAGTTCCTTCCCCTCTCCACTTACCTCCCATTTTGGTGACCCACTTCATGCAGAGAAATTCCTGTTTCAAGTTTGCAGGCATTGGAGCAATCCTGGTATCTATTTCCCCAAGACACCAACAGGCTGAAGTCTGCAGGGTGCACATATTGAAAATCACAGGAGCACCGGAGTGGCGGAAAGAGGTGCCCGTGAAGACGTCATCCTTTCCAAGACAGGCTCTGATTCTGCCTCCAGGCCCTTTTGCAAAACGCCATTGTTACAAATTCACAGCCACCAGGAGGAAACACACAAAAGACCCCACTGCCCTCCTGGCTTCCCAGGAGGCCTCAGAAGGACGAGACACGGAGGCTGCGTGCAATCCTGGACCCTCCTCCCTGCATTCAGTTTGACGCGTGTCACTTGTTTGACTGACGGAGGTCCCACAATGGGCACAAGGAGACCCGTCAGGTCAAGAGGGTGCTGCCCGGCTCATGGTCCACACATGGGGATCTGTCAGGTCAGGATGCCCGGCTCACGGTCCACACATGGGCACCCGTCAGGTCAGGAGGGTTCTGCGCAGCTCTCAGTATCAGCCACATATGCACATTCTCCACTGAAGCCACTGCATGAAACCACTGCATGAAGCCACGCTGGAAGCACTTTCTGGCAGGTTTAGGAAGCTCGTGTCCAAGGTCATTAAACACATGGCAAGCTCGCCTTGGAGGCATTTTACTTTGCTTATGACAATGAAGCATTCTCATTGCACTGAATAAAGCACGCTTTCTTGTTCAGTGCCTCGTTGAAATAGGCATTTTGTGCCTGTCTTACAGATTACATCAAGGCCCTAATACATTTAGACCCTTGTCTCAGGTACACACAAAGCAGCGGCATCTCTAGAACGTGTTTTGGACCACGGGAGGAAACCAAATCGCAGCATTATCCATTGATGTTGCTTAAAGTGTATTTCCAAATGTGTCTCCCGAGCCCGGCCATTGTTCACGGCTTCCGCTGACCACACGCCATCTGCTGGGCACTCTGTGCACTTTCTCCCACACCCGCCACGCCTGTGGTCCTGTGCCTGTCCCTCCACACGTCCCCACGTGGCTAAATCTCCCACACTCACCACACCTGTGGGCCTGTGCCTGTCCCTCCAGGCGTCCGCACCTACCACGCGGCTAACATACACCTCTCACAGGCGGCAAGTGCCTGAACATCCCCATGGCTGGAGGGGCTCCGGGTAGGTTCTACAGAACCCACAGACAGGCATGGCCACCCCGCCCACGGCCACCAGAGGCTTTGCTTTGTCTCTAGAGGTGCCTTCGATGAGGCGACATGGCAGGTGACCCAGTGTTAGGTAATTAAGACTCAGGAAATCACGGCGGTCCTACCTTTAGAACTCACCTCTCTCCCCAGCACTACATCACGAAGGGTGGGTCGCCAGAGCTGCGGAAGAGATGCCCAAGGCTCCTTCCTGCCCTGACAGGCTGGGACACTGCTCCCCTCTGTTGGTTTCTCACCGCACCTCAATAAACTGAGCTCACAGCAAGAGGCGGGCATGGGGTGAGTAGAAACACACAGCAGACCCCGGGTGGACAGGACGGAGGACAAGGGTGCTCGCGGAGACGAGGGTGTGCCCCAGGAAGAAGGTGCACGCGGGGTAGAGGGGGCACGCGGGGAAGAGGGTGCACACGCTCTGAGAACCTGGTGGCAGCAAGGCCGGTCAAGGCTGAACTCCAACAGAGGCAGCAGCAACGGTGTTGGGCAAGTCACAGAGAAAGCACCACCCAGAGGGGCTGCAAAAACCAACAGCAACCCCAACCCAACGTGCTCATCGAACTAGGCACACGCACACGCTGTGGACACGTGTGAATATGTTCCAATTAATGTGATGTTACGTAATAATCAACAATGTTAATCCCACGACTTCATTACATGGCATCTGGCACATTGAGACTTTTTATTCTGTCTCTCTTCCTATACAAAGAAGTGAAAATAGGTCCAAGATCATTCACAACAAATTATTGCTAATTGCGAAAAAAAAAAAAAAAATTCTACCCTCACCTTGGAGGCTCTCAAGGCAACAGCTCGTTCTTTGAGGTCATGGTTTGGACACTCTCCGGACCACTAGGTGGATCTGAAACTGCAAGGAATCCCCTAATGGGCAGTTTTGGGGCCAGTACTGACGCCAGCCATACATCCAGGCAGGTTTTGGCAGGTTGCTCCGTGACCTCGGCTGGTTCACTAACCTTTTCTTGCACTCAGAACCCGCCAGGAACGAGGGCACCGGCCCGCACGTCTCTGCTCCCAAGGCTACAACCCCTATGTTCTGCTGCACTCTGGGTTCCATGCCTTAGATCCCAGGCACCTTAAAGTTGACGTTTCCCCACCAGCCTTCATGAAGATGATACTCAGATAACGTCCTTCCTTTCCCATCTGGTTAGTACCCAGGGAGAAAGGAACCCGTGTCTCAGTTTGATTTTCTGCCAGTCCATCAAAAAACAGCTGGCCAGCAGCACTGGTGCACAGCACTGCCAGGTTACCCGTGACGAAAACAAAACAAAACGAGATATACTCAAGTCAGCTGTGGCAAGTGCTTCCACATCCCTGCTTCAACAAGGAAAGACAGGAGGCCAGGAGTGTGGCTCACACCTCTTGTCCTTCCTTGTTGGGTCAGGGGTACAGAAGCATTTTGGGAGACTGAGGCAGGACAAATGCTTGAATTTGAGACCAGCCTGGGCAAAATAGCAAGACCCCAACTCTACAAAAAAAAAAAAAAATCCAAAAATCAGCCAGGTGTGGTATCGTGCCTATAGTCCCAGATACTCAGGGGGCTGAGGTGAGAGGATCACCTGAGTCCAGGAGGCGGAGGTTGCAGGAAGCCAAGATTACACCACTGCACTCCAGCCTGGGCATCAGGGTGAGACCGTGTATCAAAAAAAAAAAGATAAGAAATACAGGAGACCACTAATAATTAAAAATAGTGCGTGCTAATTAGAAATCTTTTCCAGGTATGGTGAAGGAAATCACTTTTCTTCCTACACCCATTCTAAGGAAACGTTTCTATTTTTCTGCTATACAATTTGGTAACCTGCCATTTCAGATCCTGGTCTCTGTAAGCAGGACTTGCTGGAGTGCTAGCAAAGCAGCGCTCTGAAACCTCAGCATCCTCAGGCCCACCTGGAGGGCAGGTGAAGGATTCTGGGCCTCCACCTCCAAAAGTCACACTGGGGTGGGGCAGATCTGGGGTGAGGCAGGGATTGTACTTCTAATGTATTCCAGTCTAGGGCCACACCACCCTAAACACACCCATCTCATCTAATGCATAGCAGAGGGAGAAGTCACGTGGGGCAGGTCACAGAGTAAGTGTCCAGGCACCAGGTCACCAGTTGTCTATTTAAATGCAAACCCATCAAACAGCTTAAGTCAAACAGGTTCACCCTCCTAACACATTGGTCAACACAGCTAGTGATAAATATCACTGCTGTTAGACCTTCTGCTCACTGATGACCAGAGCAATGGCCTGAAGCATCAAAGCTGAAGGGTGTGTGCCACGGTCAGGGCTCTGCACACCCCCATCCCAGGCCATCTCACACGGGTGCCTTCACCGGCACCGGGGTCTCACACACCAGCTCCATGCTCACACTTACTGGGACGCAACCACCCTTTCAGCCCTTCATGCGTCTGTACCCTATAGCAGTGTTCAAGGGAGGCTAATTGAAGTAAGAAATGTAATACGGACATCTGTGAACTCTTCCTCCATATCCACTGAGTGGCCGTCCAGAAACAGAAATATTAAAAAGAAAAAGAAGATTTAAGAGTCAAACACAGGGCCGGGTGCAGTGGCCCATGCCTGTAATCTCAGCACTTTGGGAGGCCAAGGCGGGCGGATCACATGGGGTCAACAGTTTAAGACCAGCCGATCAACATGGCAAAATCCTGTTTCTACTAAAAATACAAAAATCAGCCAGGCATGGTGGCACATGCCTGTAATCCCAGCTACTAGGGGGGCCGAGGCAAGAGAATTGCTCGAACTGAAAGGCAGAGGTTGCAGTGAGTGGAGGTTGCAGTGAGCCTAGATCATGACACTGCACTTCAATCTGGACGACAGAGCAAGACTCCGTCTCAAAAAAACAAAAACAGGCTAGGCACGGTGGCTCACGCCTGCAATCCCAGCACTTCAGGAGGCCAAGGCGGGTGGATCACAGTGTCAGGAGATCGAGACCATCCTGGTTAACACTGTGAAACCCCGTCTCTACTTAAAATACAAAAAATTTAGCAGGGCGTGGTGCGGGCACCTGTAGTCCCACCTACTCGGGAGGCTGAGGCAGGAGAATGGCGTGAACCCAGGAGGCGGAGCTTTCAGTGAGCCTGGATCGCGCCACTGCACTCCAGCCTGGGTAACAGAGAGAGACTCCATCTCTAAAAAAATAACAACAACAACCACAACAAAAACACAGAAACTCGTGGAACAAGCCCTTGCCCCACTCCATGTCAGCTGTGCTGTGCCACCCAGGAGCATGCCAAGCTCAAAGAGTCATCCACCTGCCTTGCGTAAACGATGTCACTACTCGAATCACAGAGACTGAGATTCCCTAGCCCTCGCCATGTGCATGTCACTCACAAGCAGGCATGAGGACCCCCGCAATTCACAGGGAATCCCTCTGGCCATCCGATGACCATCCATTCATAAATAAAAAGCATTAATTCCTGCTGGGTTGCAGAGGTGTACACATCAATACTTGCTACTGTTCACAAATGTTCCACTTGAGGATGGAGTGACGTTACGGAATTGCCTATTAAAAATAATGTTTCTTCCTTTCCTGAGTGACTGTGAAATGAGCCATTGTGACAAAGTGGGCAAGAACAAAGGGAAACTGAATCCGTGTCCACATTTGATGGTGGCGAGAACAAAAGGAAATTGGGTCCACATCCACATTTGATGATGGGAGAGAACAGGGGGAAACTGGGTCCACATGCACATTTGTTGGTGGGCAAGAACAGAGGGAAACTGAGTCCAAGTCCACATTTGATGGTGGGTGAGAACTGGGGGAAACTGGATCCACGTCCACATTTGATGGTGGGAGAAAACAGGGGGAAACTGGGTCCACGTCCACATTTGATGATTAGCGAGAACAGGGGGAAGCTGGGTCCACGTCCACATTTGGTGGTGGGAGAGAACAGGGGGAAACTGGGTCCACATCCACATTTGATGGTTGGCGAGAACAGGGGGAAGCTAGGTCCATGTCCACATTTGATGGTTGGCGAGAACAGGGGGAAGCTAGGTCCATGTCCACATTTGATGGTTGGTGAGAACAGGGGGAAGCTGGGTCCAAGTCCACATTTGATGGTGGGAGAGAACAGGGGGAAACTGGGTCCACGTCCACATTTGATGGTGGCTTTTAATGCACTGTAGCCTGTGTCCCCTTGACCTTCACGAATTTTCAGGTAGTAAAAAAGCAATTTTTCTTATTGGAAAGGAGAAAACTAAGTGGCTGCAAAATAATATAATTTCCTTAAAGTAAAACAACAGAGAACCAACTTTGCCTTTTTCCACATTACCCAGTAATTCTAAGACTCAGGGTTTTGTCATGTTACAGCAAATGCTGTTCATTAGGGGGAAATCAGAAGTCAGAACAGTGTGTGCTATTCAAATTCTCAATGAATAATGAACTCAAATGGGTTCAGAGTGCTATAAAATGAAATTAATTTATTTTTAGTTTAACCCCAAATCCTCAATCCCTTGCCAAATGATCCTCTATATATCCTACATAAAGGACAGGGTCTTTCTGGCAGAAAACCATTGAAGTTTTTATTTGCAGTAAGAGAAGCATGCCTTCTTATTATGAAACAGGTGCATGGCCCCCTTGCGGGGGGGGTCACCTATCACCCGCATCCCCGTGTGTCACGGTGTTGCCACACACCATTAACGCATCAAAACGGAAAAGGAAATGTAAGCAGTGTTTGCTGTCCAAAGTTCACGTCAACAATTTCTTATTATGAAGGCACTTCTGAACCTTTCCTCCTGCATCTGGGAGCTGCCAGCAACCCAGTTCCAGGAGAGAAAATAGCTCGACACCTCCTGCAGCCCGTGGAGTCCTCTTGTTGGGACAAGGTCCCCCCAGGAGAGAGGAGCCCCCAGCAGGGTCAACACTGGAGGTCCTGGGGGTGGGTGGTGCTGGGCAGGCCACACAGGGAGGGCTGTTCCCTGTTCCCTTCCCCTCAGGAGACAGCTGGCCTGAGGTGACACAGCACCAGATGGGATTTCAGGGTCAGGGACCACGGAGCCCGGGGCTGTGGACCACACCAGCCCACGGCCACTGCATGCCCCAGACCAACACGAGAAGAGCGCAGACCAACAACATCTTCGTCTACGGTAGGTGCCACGGTTCTCGTTCCTAAGAGAGTCCATGGCCACTTCTACCAGTTGCCCTCCACCCTTCCCCTGCCCCAGCTGGTCCCACTGTGACAGCCGTGTCTCTGAGAATGGGGTGTAGAGCCAGGGGGAAAACACAAAATAAACCACCTGCTACTAGAAACGGCCTCGCTGTCCTCAGGGAGCCGGTCCCGGGGCCAGCCTCGCTGGACTCAGGGAGTCGGTTCCAGGACCCCATGTACACCAAATCCAGGCACATTCAAGCCCCACAGGTGGACCTGCCGAACCTGCGTGTACAAAGAGTCGGCCCTCCGACACGCGTTTCACATGGCAGGAACGCTGTATTTTCTGCGTGTACAAAGAATCAGCCCTCCGACATGAGTTTCACGTGGCAGAACACTGTATTTTCTCCCAGAGTTTGGCTGAAAAAATCCACATATAAGTTGACCCACAAAGCTCAAGTTTGTGTTGTACAAGAGTCAACTGTATGCAATTGACACTGATTCCTACCAACAATATCCAAATCTTAGCATGACGAGCACCATAAACGGAATGAGCAAAATTTAAAAACTAAAGCAGAGTTTTTTCCTGCGAGTTGGCGCACTGCGTATCCCCTGTGGGAAAGATCACGCTGGCTGCTGACCAAACTCTACCGGCCTCTTCCTCCGTCCTGAGGGCATCTTCCTCCATCCTGACAGCAGCCTGGGCTCACCTCAGTCCCAGGGCGGGGAAGGGGGACGCACTGTGCACCCTCCCAGCTCTCCTCCGCCCCTTCCCTCAGGCTGGCCCAAGAGCAGCCTGGACAATCACGTGCTGGGGACACCGAGCTGCCCCTCCTCCGCCCACAGCCTCACGCCACCTGTCTCATCTGTTACTGAGAAACAGAGCTACAGCTGGAGGCGGGAGGCGGGACATGCTGGCATCTACCCATGGCCAGGCCGAGCTGCTCGGATCACTCAAGCTTCACTTTCATCACTTGCTCTACCAAATAAACTAGAATAAAATACCCCACGTCCTCCTTTCCACACGCTCCCAAGCCTCCCATCCCACTTCCCAGCGCTGACCACATAAGAACACTTTGCTTGTCTTTCCAGGTATTTTCTATCCTCCTCAAGCACAGAACCACACTCAGAGTGAATTTTTTTCTTTTTCTTTTTTTTTTTTTTTTAACAGAAATGGCACCAGGGCAGATGATGATTTTTTTGTACCATTTCTTTACTTTCTTGGGCATTTTCCACACCAGGATAGATGGGCTCTGCTCTCCTTCCTCCCCGCCCAAAGCTGCCTCACAGCAGCCACACACAGAGCCGTAAACTGTCGCAAGACTGTGGGTGTCTTGGGGTGCCCCACTTCCCCAAAGACCAAGGGGTCACAGATCCACATTGTCCAACAACACTTCAGACATTGCCTCGAGCCAGGGAGCCCTGCTGGCCAGCCCAGGCCAGCCCCAGAATAGAGGTGTGAGGGGTGACATCTGTACTTCTTAAAAAAAAAAAAAAAAAGGCAGATATTCAGTGCCACATTTAAAATGGTCATGGCAGCCATAGACTAAATGTGAAGGGATGGAAAAACATATTCCACATTAATGGAAATCAAAAGTGAGCAAGAGTAGCCATATTTATTTCAGACCAATCACAATTTAAGTCAAAAACTGTAAAAAGGAGACCAAAAGGTAATTATATAATAAAGAGATCAACATAGCAAGAGGATATAACAATTACGAGGATATGTGCACCCAACAACAAAGCACTCAGATATATAAAGCAAATATTAGTAGATCTAAATAGAGAGAGAGGTCGGGCGCGGTGCCTCACGCCTGTAATCCCAGCATTTTGTGGGGGGGGATGGAGGCAGGTGGATCACCTGAGGTCAGGAGTTTAAGACTAGCTTGGCCAACATGGTGAAACCCTGTCTCTACTAATACAAAAAATTAGCCCAGCATGGTGGCACATGCCTGTAATCCCAGCTACTTGGGAGGCTGAGGTAGGAGAATCACTTGAACTCGGGAGGTGGAGGTTGCAATGAGTTGAGATGGCACCTCTGCACTCCAGCCTAGGCAACAAGAGCAAAACTTCGTCTCAAATATATATATATATATATATATATATATAAACGTATATATATACAGGTGTATATATATAAACGTATATATATATATATATAGAGAGAGAGAGAGAGAGACACTAACAGAACACAACAATAGTAGGAGCTTCAAAATCCCACTGTCAGCACTGGAGATCATCTAGACAGAAAATAACAACAAAATATCAAATTTAAAGTCCAGTGTAGACCAAATGAACCCAACAGACATTTACAAAACTTGTCATCCAATAGATACAAAATGCACATTCTTCTCCTCAGCACATAGAACATTCTCTACAATCCACCATATGCTAGGCTACAAAAAAGTCTCAATAAAATTTTTTTTTAATTGAAATAACATCTAGGATATTCTCAGACTGTAACAGAGTAAAGCTATAAATCAACAAAAAGGAGCAGACATTTCTCAAAAGAAGACATTTATGCATCCCATAGACACATGAAAAAATGCTCATAATATGGAATGAGACCACCACTTCTCCTGTTGTCTTTCCCAGCTTTTCCCCATCTCCCCTTTTCCCTACTTTATAAGACAGGAGAAGGGGCAGAAAGCAAATCGTTGGAAAGAAACAGAAGTAAGAAAAATAGCTAGACAACCTTGGCACCACCACCTGGCCCTGGTGGTTAAAATAATAATAATAATATTAACCCCTGACCAAAACTACTAGTGTTATTTATAAATTCCAGATATTGTTTGAGAAAGCACTGTAAAACATTTTGTTCTGTTAGCTGATGCATGTAGCCCCCCGTCACGTTTTGTCTGCAGCTAGTCATGCTACAATCATCACTCGCCATCAGAGAAATGCAAATCAAAACCACAATGAGATACCATGTCACACCAGTTAGAATGGCGATCATTAAAAAGTCAGGAAACAACAAGTGTTGGAGAGGATGTGGAGAAATAGGAACACTTTTACACTGTTGGTGGGACTGTAAACTAGTTCAACCATTGTAGAAGACAGTGTGGCCATTCCTCAAGGATCTAGTTCTAGAAATATCATTTGACCCAGCCATCCCAATACTGGGTATATACTCAAAGGATTATAAATCATGCTGCTATAAAGACACATGCACACGTACGTTTATTGTGGCACTATTCCCAACAGCAAAGACTTGGAACCAACCCAAATGTCCATCAATGACAGACTAGATTAAGAAAATGTGGCACATATACACCATGGTATACTATGCAGCCATAAAAAAGAATGAGTTCATGTCCTTTGTAGGAACATGGATGCAGCCTGAAACCATCATTCTCAGGAAACTATCGCGAGGACAGAAAACCAAACACCGCATGTTCTCACTCATAGGTGGGAAAGGAACGATGAGATCACTTGGACACAGGAAGGGAAATATCACACACCGGGGCCTGTTATGGGGAGGGGAAAGAGGGGAGGGGGGAGAGATAGAATTAGGAGATATACCTAATGTAAACGACGAGTTAATGGGTGCAGCACACCAACTTGGCACATGTATACATACGTAACAAATCTGCACATTGTGCACATGTATCCTAGAACACAAAGTTTAATTTAAAAAAAAATCAACAACAAGGAGAACTTTCAAAACTGTATAAATACATAGGAATTAAACAATATGCCCTTGAATAGCCAATGGGTCAATGCAGAAATTAAGAAGGAAATTTAAAAATTTCTTGAAATAAATGAAAACAGAAACACAACATATCAAAGCTTATGGTATACAGCAAAAGCAGTATTAAGAGGAAAGTTTATAGCAATAAACTCCTACATTTAAAAAACAGATTTAAAATAAACAACCTAACAACGAACTGCAATGAGCTAGAAGAGCAAGAACAAATCAAATCCAAAAGTGGTAGAAGAAAAGAAATAACAATGATCAAAGAGGAGCTAATTAAACTTGAAACTAACAAGTATAAAAGGTGAAGAAAAAAATGTTGGTTTTTTGAAAAGATAAATAAAATAGACAAACCATTAGCTACACTAAGCAAAAAAAAAAAAAAAAAAAAAAAAGAAAGAAATCCCAAATAAATAAAATTAGAAACAGAAAAGGAGAATTACAGTTGATACCACAGAAATACAAGGGATCATTACAGACTATTTTGAACAACTGTATGTCAACAGATTGGAAAACCTAGAGGAAATGGATAAATTCCCAGACACGTACAACCTACCAAGATGGAACCAAGAAGAAATGGAAATCCTAAACAGACCAATAATGAGTAACATGTATGACTAAGTAATAATAAAAAGTCTCCCAACAAAGAAAACCCCAGAACTAGGTGACTTCGCAGCTGAATTCTACACATTTTTATTTCAATTCTTCTCAAACTATTCCAAAAATATTGAAGAGGAGGGAATTCTGCCAAGTTCATTCTTCAAGCCAAGCATTGCCCTGATACCAAAATAAGACAAGGACACAATAAAAAGAGAAAACTATAGGTCAATATCCCTGATGAACACGGATGCAAAAATCCTCAACAAAATACTAACAAACTGAATCCAACAGCAAATCAAAAAGATTATACACCATGATCAAGTGGGATTTATCCCAGGATGCAAGGATTGCTCAACAAACACAAATCAATAAACACGCTACATCACATCAACAGAATTAAGGACAAAAACCATAATATCATTTCGATAGAGACAGAAAAAGCATTTGATAAAATTCAACGCTGCTTCATGATAAAAAGTCTCGACAAACGAGGCACTGAAGGAAACATACCTCAACACAATAAAGGCCATATGTGACAAACCCACATCTAACATAAAGGTGAATGGGGAAACCCTAAGAGCTTTTTCTCTGAGATCTGTAACAAGACAAGGACGCCCACTTGTGCCACTCCTATTCAACACAGCACTGAACGTCCTAGTCAAGAGCAGTCAGGCAAGAGAAAGAAATCAAGAGCACCCAGAGTGAAAAGGAAGCACTCTAATTGTCTGTTTGCAGACAATATGCTCTTATATATTTAAAAAAAAAAAAAGACTCCAGCAAAAATCTCTTTGAACTGATAAACAAATTCAGTAAAGTTACAGAATACAAAATCAACGTATAAAAATCAGTAGCATTTCTATAGACCAACAATGAGCCAGTGAAAAAAGAAATCAAGAAGGCAATCTCATTTAGCTACAAAAATATAAAATAAAAATAGCAATACCTCAGAAGAAATTTAACCAAGAAGGTTAAAGATCTCTATGAGGAAAATGATATTCTACCCTCTGAAGGTAGAACAGTGGATTCTAGAGACAGGAAAGGGCGGCGGGAAGGCAGAAAGGGAGAGGTTGGCTAATGGATACAAAATTACATCTAGATAGTAAAAATAAGGGTTAGTGTGCTATAGCCTTGTAGGGTGACTATAGTTTACAATTTATTGTATATTTTCAAGCAGCTAGAAGAGAGGATTTTAAATATTCCCAGCATTAAGAAATGACAAATGTTTGAGGTGATGGACATGCTAATTACCCTGATTTGCTATTTACACATGATAAACATGTATTGAAATATCACATTGTATCCCACGCATATATACTATAATGTGTCCATTAAAAATAATAATTGTTAAAAACCCAAGGGCCATTTCTGATTTGTCCTATGTCAATGTTGTGGTCCATTGGTGGAGACCCAGCCATTTGCAAGTAGGGCTATAGTCACTTGAGCTGAAAGCAAATGAATCGTCACAAAAACTACCACTGGCACCAAGTCTTCTTTCCAGAATTTCCTGGCCACAGCACTGCCACAGTCACTGTGGGCAGGAAAGGCACACTAGCAACCAAGTTTCAACCCCAGTACAGTTGATGCTTTTATTTCTCTGGTTTGGAATAAGTGTGTGTTCATAACTTACGTTTACTCCAACTGTCCCCTTGCTTAAATAGCTCCTTAAGGATAACTTCCTCTTACTAAATTCCAACAGCTTCTGAGCATCCATTATATTCGCCAAAGTAAATAAAAAGAGAAAATGTGTTGAAAGCCTGATAACGTTCACTTAAGAATCCAGCATGATGTACCACTTGAAATGGTCACTTCACCTTGTTCCTTTACATGACTTTTAAAGTAGCCCCAGTTATTATACATAATTGGAGCCATAATTTCTGCAATACCATTAGGTCCACAAATGGAGGGGCCATGGGACTTCAAAGTCTGTCTCTGATTTTTTTTTTTTTAAAGGAAAGCTCATGAGAGTAGGTAATGAAAATAAATATTCACACAACTCGGAACAGAGGATGGTGGAACATAAAGCTCCAGCCTGGCACAGGTGTCCAGCCAGTGAGGGTGGGGACACAAGACTCATACGGTCTCCACAATCCCTCAGAAGTGCCACAGACAGGTGGGTGGCCTGAGACAGAGCCAGACTCCGAATTCCAGGAGCTGTCTGGCTCATGTGCACCGCATGTGGTCCACAGTGCACGAGGATGCCCAACATCACCAGTCCCGGTGCAGAGCACAAGAATGCCCATGGCATAAGCCCCCGCTGCACAGCATAGCCCGAAGGTGCCAACCCAGCCTCCTACACACACTGGCCACCAAGGCACTGCCCTCCAGGAAGGAGGATCCCAGAGGTCGTGGCAGGGTGAGGTTCTGCTCTTCATCATCCCCGAGCAGAGGGGAAATCCCAGCAGACATTTGGGGAGCCTCTACAGGTGGCTCTGGGACTCTGAGTGGAGGTTCAAAGATGTCCCTAGATACGCCAGACTCAAACCTAAAACAGGCCATTCTTCCAGATATGCCCAGACTGGAACCTATACAGGCCATCCTTCCTAGCTTTCCTCTGGAAAAGCAGGCTTAAAGGAGTATCGACTAAAAGGGGCCACCAGCAAGACAGAAGTCCTATCTTTAAAAAAAGAAAGATTTTTTTTTTTTAAAAAGAGGCACTGAGGCTCTGACCCATCTGAGCACAGAGTACATGCTCAGCAGCATCTGTCAGATGCAAGCACACACGTGCTCTCCATACCCTGTGCTCCCGGCACCTGTGCTCCCCGCACCCATGCTCCCCACACCTGTGCTCCAGGCACCAGTGCTCCCCACACTCGTACTCCCCACACTCGTGCTCCCCGCACCCGTCCTCCGCACGATCATGCTCCCCATACCTATCTGTGCTCCCCATGCCTATGCTCCCTGCACCCCTGCTCCCCGCACTGTGCTCCCTGCGCCCATGTCTGCTCCTCGAGCTCTCTTCCACTGATTTCCTCTGTACATCCCTCTTGATAGTCACTGTCACCTCGAATCACCTGGCTAAATGGAGGTAAAGAACAAGTCTAAAGTAGCACATTGCAGGACAGAGTGGAAGTGGCTATTTACCAAGCAGGGCTATGAGATGAGTGCATCTGATCCCCATTAATCCTGACGGTCAGTTGATTAGCCCTGTTCAACAGCTGGGGACACTGAGGTGTGGAAGGACGGGCTTGCTTACCCTGGACGATGCTGACAGTGTGGGCCCAGCCCGGTCCCACAGCCACCAGAAGGAGGCTCCTCAGTGGGCAGGCGCGGAGGTGCAGCCCAGAGAACGCTTGGGACCCTGGCACAGACTCCTCAGGAAGGAAACAGAGAAAGGCCTACAGAGACTTAAGCAGCACAGAAGAAGGTCACCCACAAGTTAAAAATAGATGTTTGTGCTTTACCGTCCCAGCGTGCTAAAAATCCAACCTGCTCACAACTACGGCCTGACGTGAGCCCCGCCTCCTGCAGCACTGGGCTAAGCGAGAGAGGTACCTGCCCCTCTCCTGACAATAGCAGACTCGGCAGCTATTCTTCATTGTACTTGACACCCTTCCGTGAGGATTAAGCTCCACACTGTCGACACTGGCTAAGTTTAATCCCGACACAGCTAACCGTCTAGATCTGCAGCGAACCAACAACTTACTTTGGATGAGTCTGCCACTGAAAAAGACCCTGAATCTCCCAGCAAAGTGTAGTGACACGACTTATCTTTCTGTTTTCATTTCAGGTACACTGGCCCATAGGGTCTAATTTACCTGCTGATAATGCCTTAAAAAGACCACCAGGGGGCCCCACACCATTTTCAGCTTTAGAGGGATGTGAATTTCCCTTTGATGAGAAAGGTGATGGGGAAATAAAACAAGGATCCAAAGCAGATGCCTGTGTGTTTCCTGGGAGTGATAAAGTCAGGAACTGCCTCTCTGTGTCAGGCGAGGGAGTAACAGAGACAATGGCACCAACTCCTGAGACAGAGGACCTGATGCATGGTGCAGCCACCACCTGTGGCCAGGGAAATTCCAGGGAATGCAGACCCCAGTTGCATGGAACAGCCACCATCTGCGACCACAGAAATTCCAGGGAATGCAAACCCTCAGTCACATGGTACAGCCACCATCTGCAGCCACAGCAATTCCAGGGAACGCAGACCCTCAGACACATGGTACAGCCACCATCTATGGCCACGGAAATTCCGAGGAATGCAGACCCCATTTGCATGGTGCAGCCACAGCCTGCAGCCACAGAAATTCTAGGGAATGCAGACCCCAGTCGCATGGTACAGCCACCACATATGGCCATGGAAATTCCAGGGAACACAGAGCCTCATTCCCATGGTACAGCCACCACCTATGGCCAAAGAAATTCCAGGGAATGCAGGCCCCAGTCACATGGTACAGTCACCACCTGTGGTCACAGAAATTCCAGAGAACATAGACACCAGTCGCATGGTGCAGCCACCTCCTGTGGCCATGGAAATTCTGGGGAATGCAGGCCCCAGTCTCTAAAGTATGAACTTCACTGCAGTGAATGTGGAAGAGTTTCTCTCTGTGCAGAGCTCAGTATCCAGAAGGGAAGTCGGCCCTAGGAATGTCTTCCTCCTCTTCAGAGCTCAGGGCCCAGGGCTGACGCCCTTGGGAGGGGTCCTTGTTCAGCAATTGTGCCTGTGGAGGGTCCCCCAACACTCACCGTGCACCTCCTAGGAGCGGAGGCTACAACAGGGAGCCAGAGATCAAGCTCTGCTCAGACAATAGTGAGCTGATGGCCTTCCACTCTAAGTTCCAACTGCACGGAGTGTGTATTCCATGAATGCTTGTTAAATGAATGATTCATATAATAAGATCATCTGTGCTGACCTTTGCTGGTCTGCTGACTGTGAGCTTCAGAGCATAGACCTCATTCCTGGAGCAGTCAGCTCTCCCCGGAGAGATGGCCGCTGGAGGACAAAGCCCAGGGGTTCTGTCCTGCAGTAACGCACTCGGGACTCTGCGCTGGGCACGCTGGGGGCCTCTCCAGCAGAAGATCCCCAGCCCTGACCTTGCAATACCAGTGAACCCCAGGGGAGTCTCAAGTGCTCAAAATCAAGTACATGTCCATTGTGATTTAACATATCAATTTTAGAAGAAAGGGCAGATTGCCACCTCCCTCCTCAAACTAGGGACTATAAATCGATCCACGGCCCTAACTGAGGCTCTGCCTTAAATCCTGCTAAAACTGTTAGCCAAACACTCAAATTTACATTAGTGTTAAGGGAAAAAAAACCTAAACCAAACACCTGTAAGAAACGGTCAAGTAACCTGTGATAAATCAACCCAAAGATTAAACATTAAAACAATGAAGTAGCAAGATATTAAAAGAATATAAACTTTATGTACATCATGGCCCAAGGTTCTAAAATTACACAGAGACAAAGACTGGAATGGAAGGGGGATATGTTTACAGATACATTTTTTATTTTTTTAATTTTTAATATTACTTCTCTAATGTATGATTTGACTAACCAAATAATTCAGCAAAAAATAAAAAAACAATTATGCCTATAGAGAAATATGTAAACAATCCTTCTCCCTGATGCCAATGGAATTAGTTTGGGTCTGGCCCACAGTCTTCAATCTTTTAATTAAGACCCAAAAACCATCTTTCAAGCTGTTAGGAAAAAAAAAAAAAAGATTTAAAACCAGGAGCCCGGAAGAAAAGGACTAGCTATGTATCACAGCGTCTCTCCACGCCTCTCCACCCCGGACAGTGCTCCCTCTTTCCCCATTTTCATACCTACAGCACAAAACTCTTAGTAAAGAACTATCTCAATTCATGAGTCGCTGCCAAACACACCCTGCAGCCCCAAAACGAAGCGGCAGCCCTCAGTGAAGGAAGAATGAGAGGCTGCTGGTTGTAATTTTAAATCTCACACCTCAATGTCTTAGCACTTTCCTGCTTTGTTGGTTGCAAGGGCTTATTAAAATTAACCTCCACCCCCACCCCCCCACCCCGGATATTGAAGAAAGAAAGCAGGACGGTTGTGCAGGCTTCGAAGAGGCAGATCCGCGGCCACCTCTGTCTTTCTACCCACAGCAGCCGGGTTTACCAATTAGTCTCCCTTAAAGGATAATTTATGCTCATCGCGAACAAATGGATGCAATTGCTTCTTTTGAGATACAGCAAGTTTTGGGCCCTCAGCAGAAAGAAAAGAAAGAAAGAAAGAAAAAAAAACACGGCACACAATAGTCATAACCTCTGCGTGGCACACACACAGAAGGAAAATTAAAGCCCTGGAGGCAGAGGCGTTCGGAAAGGGAAGGTGGAAGCAGGAAGGACACCCATGGGATAGAGTAGTCAGAAACCGACCAGGTCACCAAAGGGCGCCTTAGACGTTCCAGAGGACAAAATGCCCCTCTTTCTAGGGTAAACACCCATTTGCCAAACTCAGCCAGTGACGGCAAGCAGGAGTTTTTTTTTTTTTTTTTTTTTTTTTTTTTTAAGGCGTCTGAGTAATGATGAGAAGACCAAGAAATGAGCTTAATAATGGGACTGACACTCAGCTGATGTGCACAGCATCAAAACCCAGGTTCCTCAACGCGCTCCCTCTGCAGTTCAGGACAGCACTACAACTCACCCCATCAATCACTGCTTTAAAAACACTTCTAAAAAAAGAGACGACCCATTTGAAAGCAGCCGGAGGAGGAAGACAGAGAGTGACTCACAGAATCCAACCGCTTGTAGCCTCGGAACCATAACAAGAATATGAAACTAGCGGGTCCAAGTGTGAGGCAGAATAGAGACGCCGTCACGGCTCTCAGGAGGCTGAGCGGGAAGCGCATGACTCAGGCCCCGCAACGCCCTAATGGCGCCTGGAGCAGCCCACAGGCCTGTGTCCTTCGTGTGGGTTCACCTTCCTAGTTTCCTGGGTAAATTCAATGTACAGCATTTATTCGCCAAGAAAAGAACATTCAAATCAAACTACTGTCATAATTCTGAAGGACTCTTAACACTCCAGTCCACACGTTCAAAAGCCCACAAATATCAGTGCTGCCACTGTGCAGGTAACAATGTTTTGGATGCATCATGCACGTAACCAGTAACGATGTTTTCATGTTTTCCGTAGCCATCTCATTCAGGATACTTAAATGATCTGTGACGACTTGATACTTAGTTATTTGTGACTTTCAGATGGATTTAACAAGGCTACCTGGCCAAGAAAGCCTCGCCCTCCTGTACCCGGGCACCGGCGCCCTTACGTGTACCCGGGGCCTGGGGAGCGCACTCTCCACCACCTCCCGCTCTTCAATGTTAAATGTCCTCCCGCGTCGTGGGCCCAGGCTCGGGCCGCTCCTGGAGAGCCGTTTCCACATTGCAGGGCAGGGGAAGCCCAGAGCCCGCGCCGCGGCGCCGCTGACGTCCGGGAGTCCCCGCTTCCTGGTCCTTCCCGTCCCCGGAGGCTGGAGGGGAGGGCCTGGGACCCATTTTAGTTTTTGGTTTTGTCACGAGCCAGGAGGCGACAGCACATGCGAGCGCAGGAAACCCTTTTTTAAATCTTCCAACAGAAACGCGAGGGGCTGCCAGACCGCCTCGGAGACGCCAGGCGGGAACCCAGAGCACCCGCGCCGCATCCCGCATTGCAGCAGCCGGGACCCCGCCCACGCCGCGCGGGGCTCAAGGTGACAGGAGGCCCGCGGGGACCCGGCCGGCCGTTTCTTCCTCGACATGCTGGGGGGTGGCGCGGGGCGGAGTTAGGGGGCGAGGGTCCACTTAGGAAGTGATCGCGCTGTACCCACGCTTCGGAGGTGAAGCCCGGCCCCGTCCTACAGCTCAGAGGCAGAACGACCCCCGAGGGTGCTCCAGGCGACCCCGTCTGCCAGGCTCAATTTAAAACATAAACCGGATGGGGTGGAAAGCTCACTATCTTCCGGATGGAGGTTCCTACCGCCATATCCCTTCCTCCTCCGCCCCACCCGGCAAGGACCCCCGGGCTGCCTTGCCGGCTCACGCCGCCCCACAGGTACCCCTGCCGCTCCCGGGCACGGGCTTCTCCCCAGTTCTCCCCCATCGCTTCCCCGCTCTTCTCCCCGGTTCTTCCCATCGTTTCCCCACCTTTCCCCGGCTCCTCCCATCGCTTCCCCCCTCTTCTGCCTCGTCCCTCCCTCCCCTTCGCCCTGTTCCCCTCTCTGCGTCCGTCCCTCCCTCGCCGCCAGGAGGGGGCGCGTACCTTGGGCATCCCCCCCGCTGGTCAGCACGCCGATGGCCTTGCCGGCCCCGGAGAGGTGCTCCAGGAACTTCCGCAAGGTGCCCTTGGGAGCCCGGGAGTCGTCGGCGTCCAAGGAGAGGAGGCTGAGGGGAGCCGCTAGTCCGGGTGCGCAGCAGGCAATGGAGACCCTGCCTGTGCGCGCCCGACTCGGAAACGCTGCCCCTCCCGCGCCCCCGCCCGGCCCCAGCGCCAAAGGGCGATGACTGGCGGGGCCCACGCATGGGAGGGGCTGCTCGGGTGGGGGCGCGGCTAGGGGCAGGGGCAGGAAAAGGGGCAGAGAAAGGGGCAGGGGCTGGCCGGGGGCGGGTGTGGGCAGGAGGACCTACGCGACGGTCGTCGTAGGTGGGGGCCACGCTAGCGGTGGGTGAGGTCGCGGAGGCGGGGGGTAGCGCCACAGGTGGGCGGGGTCCCTGCCGGTGGGGTCGCGTTGCTGCTGCGCCAGCCTCGCGGGTGGGTTGGAGGACTCTGGTTGGGGCCTTTAGAGGTGCCCGGAGACCCAGGAGATGGGGACCACCTGCCCAGCTATATTCCCTCTGGGTGCACCTGAACTAGCAGGATCCTGCAGCATGTGCCTATACTGACAGCTGCTGCATCACCTCCTGCTGTAAAAGCCCCCTTTCAGAGGTAACAGGACAATGGGGCAGGTTTTTTTCCTGGAGAAGTAAAGAACCTGAGAAATCCAGAGATTTGAGAAATCCAGGGGATTAGCAACACAAGTGACAAAGAAAAGGAGGCTGTGACATCTACACGACATGACATTTGGCAGCCCGAGAGTGTACTGGTATTCCCAGAACCACCTCGCACTGCATGGCATTTGACATGTTTCCCATGCTTGTTACCTTCGGAGGACACATTCAGGTAACCTTGACTTGCTAGGTTGCAGGTGGAGAGAGACTCCTGGAGACCACCAGGTGGCGCCAAGCCTCCGTTATCTCCTGCTTGCAGCACTTCTGCATGAAGCTAACGTATCCAAATGTGCGTAAGATTTACGAACAGCAGACAAGCTCCATGACATCTTCTGACAGGGAAGCTGTGCCATGTCAGGGGTTGGGACAGCAGCAGCAAGGGAGATCAGCACGAGGCCTGGGGAGACGCAGCCGGGAAATCTCGGTGTGTGTAGCCCTAGGGTCTGAGGCCTCCAACTGTCCATGTGGCTCCCACAGCTCAAGTCCAGCGTGTGGTCATGACCCGGGGCAGGGCCACTCACAGAGTACAGTTCATGTCAAATGTGATGGGGGCGCTGAATGATCCATCAACATACCGGAAGATAATCACCAGAACTCACGTGCAGAAGGCATGGATCAGACCACTCCCAGTAATACGCACGCCCTCACCACCCTGCAGCTGCCTCCTCCCTCCCCCACACACAGCAGCCTCCTGGGACAACATCTTACTTCCACCTTGCAGTTGCCTCCCATCCCACCACCCCACCCACAGTGGCCTCCTACGACAACATCCTACTTCCGCCCTGCAGCTGCCTCCCATCCCCAACACATAGCAGCCTCCTGGGACAGCATCCTACTTGCCGGCCACAGCCTAGAGCCCCCAAAGCATGGAGGAGCTTAGCGAGCCACACAGCATTCCCCATTCACATCTGGGAAGTCAGCCCCTCACTGAAGTGGGTCCTGCACCCGCCAGCTGTGCACGATCAGAGGTGTGAGGTTATGGACCTGGTCACCCACTGTGCAGAGAGGCATGAGGTCATGGACCTGGTCACTTGTTGTGCACGATCAGAGGTCTGCAAGGTTCCAGACCTGGTCACCCACTATACACAGAGGTGTGAGGTTATGGACCTGGTCACCCGCTGTGTACGAATAGAGGTGTGTGTGATTAGCGACCTGGTCACCAGCTGTGCACAATCAGAGCCATGCGAGGTTACAGACCTGGTCACCAGCACCCAATCAGAAGCTTTTGAGGTTAGAGACCTGTTCACTTGCTGTGCACAGAAGTGTGAAGTTATGGACCTGGTCACCCGCTGTGCATGATCAGAGGTGTGCGAGGTTAGGGACCTGGTTGCCTGCTGTGTCCAATCAGAGCCAGGCAAGGTTATAGACCTAGTCACCAGCTGCACCTAATCAGAAACTTTCAAGGTTACAGACCTGGTCACCCACTGTGCAGGATCAGAGGTGTGCGAGGTTAGGGACCGTGTGTGTGGTGATGGACCTGATCACTAGCCAAGACACCTGACGTTTCCAGTGTCATCCCGGCTTCTTTCAAAACTTGAAAAGTCTTCAGATATTTCTCAAAAGCTCGTCAATCCTTGAAAACGATATGCGTGCGCACAGGTGAGTTTGTTGCTGCACATTCCTTTCAGTACCGATGACTGAAGATTGAAGGTTAGAGCATTCCAGCCCCGTGCCCATGTCCCATCCCATCTGCGAAAACTTCAGCACAAACATCCCCCTCTCTGAAGCTCCCTGAACCCCGTGGCAGGCCTGGGACTCAGGTCCAGTGTCCTGTCAGTTACACTGAACAAAATGTAATTCAACACTGGCCATGGGCCCTATGCTTTAAACATCTAAAAACCACATAGGAACCTCCCAAAGAACTACAATCTATGAAAGCTTTCATGGCTAGTATTTTAGGAAGACTGACCAGTCTTGACCTAAATCAAAGCCGACACTACCCAAATTAACTCTGACCCCAGCTTCGTGCAAAAGCAGCCATCACCTGGCCATAGGAGTGACCAGCAACCTCGGCACAGGCAGGACCAGCGCCACTCCCTCCTTGCACCTTAAGTGGGCTTCTGAGCTGCTGTCCATGACCAGTGATGGTGATGCCCAGAGCAGCTTTCCAGGAACGCAGTAAACCTTTCAGGTCCTCACCTCATGAGGATGGCCATGTATAAATCAACCACCTTTGTTACTGCCCTGTCATTCCCAAAGGGGGGATGGGTTAAACTTCTTCCTCCTCCACATGCCCAACACAAGGCACACCTGCCCCAGCATGAGGCTCATCTACTTAATCCTGGGAAACTCACACAACCCACAATCAGAGGCCGCTCACAATCAGAGGCCACAATCAGAAACTGAGCACAATCAGAGATCACACACAATCAGAGGCTGCACAGAGACCACACACAATCAGAGACCACACAGAGGCCAGAGGCCACAATCAGAGACTGAGCACAATCAGAGACTGAGCACAATCAGAGACTGAGCACAATCAGAGGCCACACAGAGGCCACACACAATCAGACGCCACACAGAGGCCACACACAATCAGAGATCACACAGAGGCCACAGAGGCCACAGAGAGGCCAAACACCACAATCAGAGACTGTACACAATCAGAGGCTGTGCACAATCAGAGGCCAAGCACAATCTCTGCAACCTCATCAGAAACTGTTTCTGACCATTCACCTGAGGCCACCAAGTTTAAATGAGAGGCCCAGGTTTTAAAAGACAGGAGAAGTTCTCTGAAGGCAGACTCCGTGCATTCCACCATCAGTACCATTTGTGCCTGTCACGGTCAGGAAGAACCGCAACCACGTCTCAGTGCCCTTGCAGTGCAGGGCGCTGCGTTTCTCCCCCTTTCCAAACCCACGGCGGCTCCTGGCGACCCAGCGCCTCTGCTCAGCCACCTGCCCCCAAGGCCTTCTTCCCTCACCCCACAGGGGAGCTCCTGCAGCTGGGCTATCTGGCTCGTCACTACGATTCAGTCACTTACACCCGCATTCCAGGCTGAAAATCTCTTCTGAAAATATCCAAATCTTACCCACGTCAGGCTCCATCTTTTCCCCAGAGCTCCTCACCCCCTCCAGAGCAGCAACTCTGGTGCCCGTGCAGCCGGGGCCTGGGGGCGGATCCGTGGGCTCAGAGCGCCCAGCCCCTCAGCCCCTCTGTGAGTCCCCTTACTCCCTGCTCCCTGGCATTAATGCCCTCCGTCTTCGATTTCCTGATAGGCAAAAGGGGGTTAATTCTAAGAGTGCTAACCGAACTGGGTCACTTAACACCATGTCCGGCCCAGAATACCCCTTGATCAATGACAGGTATTGCTGCGCTGTTACCATTGCGCTGGTTCCGGTTTTCCTGTGAGCCCTTTAGGCTCTTTGCCGTAAAGGCCACTCAATGGTCTTGTCCAAGCCTGTCTGTGGCAGATGGACAGGTGAGTGGCCGATGCACATGTGTGATGCTGAATGGGATCGTGCAAAGCTGGCCCCGCATATTTTGGTCAACGTAAGAAAAAAGCCGCCCCTGCTTGCTTGCTGCCGCCCTGCAGTGTCCAGAAGGAGCCGCTTAAAGGCAACTGCGCCGCACCTACCTTCTTGGAAGGAGAGGGCAAGACCAGATTGGCTGGAGCTGGAAAGTTGTGCCCTACAGATCAGGGCTGCGTGACCCAGGGAAGGCATCACTCGAAATAAGTGCTGGAGGGGGGCCAATCCGACCCAACCATCCACCTCCAGAGTCAGCCACGGGGCTCCTCTTGATATGTCATCCTGATCACCCCTCACAGAGCAAATGAGCCTTTGACTTTAGCCTGACCTAGGTACAACACCGACTCCCACCTCCCACATCCTGAACCAGCCTGTTCCGGGGATTGCTGTGGACATAGAGGAGCAGGCCCATGACATCTAGTGGCATTTCCTGGCAAGCACACTCACCATGCTCAACCATAAAACTCGGGTCAACTGGTTTTTCGGAGGGACTGGAATTTACTTGTGGCACGCATGGATACTGATTGACCCAGGGAGGGGCATGGAGGAGGCTGAAGGAAAACCCATCGTGACTGCGCCAGGCATTCCCGCACACACCGACATCTTCAGACTGGGGCGGTGTCCTTGTCTTACAATCAAACCGAAGCCCAGAGAAACTAGGGAGCTTGTCCAAGACCAGCAACAGGTATGTGGGCAGCTGGGATTCAACTAAGTCCTTCCCTGGATCCATCCGCGCTGCTCCCCGCCCCCACTCCCACCACCTCGCCATGGCCCCCGATAGACACAGCAGATCTGAACATCAGGCACCCCGAACGCAGAGTACGGAGCAGAGCCGGCTTCCGCAGTGGGATCTCACACACATCCCACTCCCCTTCTTGCCGAATGCCTCGGGACTCTGTGCGGTGTGGTCTGCAGATGTGGCCTCACTCTGCGCTAGGAGATCTGGGTGGCAGGCAGCGTTTTGTAGAGTGCTCCTCCAGACGGGGCTCGTCGGCTGATCCATGAGACACAGGACACCTGAGAGAAGAGCCGACAAACCCCACAAAGTCGCTCCCAACCTGGAGAGGACAGGGTCAAGGCGGGGCTCCTCGAAGTCCACGCTTCGGACAGGTCTTCCAGCAAACTGTGGTGCTCCTCAGGCGCGAGGAAGTTTCCCAGGGCAGGAGCTCTAAGTTACACAGCAAAAGCACACAGGCGATGCAGCAGGGCGTACTTCAGCCCAGGGCTCAGGAACCACGGGGTGCACCACGGCCTGCAGCAAACCAGACACATCAGAAGCCAAGGTCCCACCTTTTACATTCAGTGACATTGAACGGAGGGAGTTATCTATAACAATCGTCTTCCTGGGGGACCCGTACAGCACGCATGACCACCGACACTGACCACGAGTCCTTCCTAGGTCCTTGGGGCTACTCCACTTTACACGAACGGTTCCATGCACAAATCTATGCGGGGCAGTTTTAGCCCCAGCTTAGAGATGAGGAAAACGCTGCTGGAAAAGTCAAGTGAGAAAATCAGACTTCAGCACACCTGCCATCTCCAAGACCACTACTACTCTATGTGCTAGGGTCTCAAGGGTTGGGTGTGTGGCATTTTAAGTGACTAATCATAGGCGGTTTTCTTCTCTCCTCCACCTGTTTAGCCTGAAAGTGCACGTACATGCTCTGCTGCAGGTGCACTGCCTTATGTCGACCAGCAACGCTCATTTCTGCCTCGGGTTCTCGTCACCACCTTCCGGAAAGCTCTCGCCTGCTTTACAGCCATGCCAGGGAGGCCTGGTCAGCCGCACAGTCAAATTCCTGCAGTGTCAGAGCTAAGTGCTGGCTGAGACTTTAACAGCGAAAACAGCGGAGTAATGGGGATAAACTGAACAAAACTGTATTGTAACGCAGATGGAAGTCTAGAAGCAAAAGAAGCTGACACCCCTAAGAGAGCAGGCAACTGTCTCTCACTATGATGTTAATAGCAGCTTGCTGTTTCTAGTGCCTCCGTGTTCCAGGGTTTCCAGTCAGCGTTTGTGTTTATCTGCTCCTGGGCTACCTCATCAAACCTCTGCAGAGATCAGGGATATCTAAATTGACCCAGTATCTGCAGGCTGGCTGCTCAGAGGTCGTGGTGTGGAACGGCCAGGACATCGCTTAGTCATATGGGGCACAAGCACGTCACTTGCCACTCCTGTCTTTCTATTTCATCAAACCCTCTTTTCTCCTGAATATTGACCATAGCAAAGTCATTAGCCTTCGAGATGCATTTGAAACATCAACTTGCTTTGTTCAAGAGGTTTAAGACGCACTTAAGTCTTTCTTGCCATGCTCAACACACATGGCCGGCCGTTTCTGAAGTCAGTGTTTCTGGAACAAAAGCCTTGGCCTGCCCCAGTGAACATTCACACTCAGCACACTGTCGTGAGGCTGCTTGGCCAACTAGCAGGGGGTAGGACAGAGCCGCAGGTGCCACGTGGGGTCCCTGCAAAGGCGCCTCACTCCCTCAATCAAGGGCGGTGCCTCCTGCCAATCCAGCGGCTTCCTCCAAGGGAAAGAGGCCTCTTCAGCTGCCACCGCACTGACTTCAGACGGCTCAGCCAATGGGGCGACAGATTCAACAGAGTCCCATGTTGTTAAAGGAAAACTTGTGTTACCAGGCAACCTTAGGGTCAGATTCAACGGAAAATAACCAACAACATTACTTCCAAACCAACATGCTACCAGTGTCTTATCCTTCAATGCTGCTTAAACACGGAAAAGTATGAGGAAAAAATAGCATGGCACTTACTTCTTAAAAAATAACACCCCTTCCAGGTTCATTTTACCCATATCAGAAAGACTTAGAACTGTGGATTCCCTACAGAAACGTGGAGTGGGGGTGGATCCCCACGCTGACCCAGCCTGACCCCAGGTCAGTCACCCCACCACCACGGGGTTCACACCTCTCCAGGCTGTGCCACCTCATCAAGGAAAGGTGGCCTCTCTAAGCTCTCTTCGCAGGAAGCACCCGAATGGGAGCTAGAGACACAGACACACCCACAACTGCTTTGAAATCCTGAACATATTTAAGGACTTCATTATTAGTCTTTTAAAAAGGTAAGAACAAAGTGAGCCTGGTTTTAACCTCTCTGCCACAATAACACCGTGTACATCTGTCTTTTACTGTTTGTTCCTTCTCCAGCAGCTGCTGCCTAGCTGGCCGACTGCAGAAGAAGAGCCTCTGGTACTCCCAGGAGGCCCTCGGTAAAAGCGTGAACACCACGATCACGTCTCAGGACGCCGCACACGTTAAAGTCGCCCACAGACCGCCATTCCCAGTGCCTAGAAGGCACTGAACGGGCCTCCTGCTCTTTATAAATGTCAACCTTCCTAAGCTACGTTGTCTTGAAAATTTTTAACTGCAGTCCACACATACTACTTTGTGTCTTGTTTTTATCCTAGAGGAATATTTTTATGGAAAATTAAGCTTGCAAGGTTGAAGGGTTTTCTGAAAGTCGACTCCTAATCCTAGAAGGAAAAAAAAAAATGGGCCAGATGTGGTGCTCACGCCTGTAATCACAGCAGTTTGGGAAGTTGAGGCCGGCAGATTGCTTGAGCCCAGGAACTCGAGACCAGCCTGGAAAACATGGCAAAAGTCTGTCTCTATTGAAAAAAAAAAAAAAAAACTGGGCGTGGTAACATGTGTCTAGTCCCAGCTACTCAGGAAGCTGAGGTGGGAGGATCACCTGAGCCCAGGAGGTGAAGGCTGCAGTCAGCCAAGAGTTGCATCACTGCACTGCAGCTTGGGCGACAGAGTGAGACACCGTCTCAAAAAAACAAAAAGCAAAAACAACTATATAAATCATTACAGAAGGGAGCTGGCCGGGCGTGGTGGCTCATGCCTGTAATCCCAGCACTTTGGGAGGTCAGGGTGGGCAGATCACCTGAGGTCAGGAGTTTGAGACCAGCCTGGCCAATATGGCAAGACCCCATCTCTAATAAAAATACAAAAGTTAGCGGGGCATGGTGGTGGGTGCCTGTAATCCCAGCTACTGGGGAGGCTGAGGCAGGAGAATCACTTCAACCTGGGAGGCGGAAGTTGCAATGGGCCAAAATTGTGCCACTGCACTCCAGCCTGGGCAACAAGAGTGAGAGTCCACTTAAAAACAAAGTAGAAATAAAAATGAAGGGAGCTAATCTTTTTCATTTAAGGGAAGGGAGAAGAACATTCAGCATTTATACCTCTCACGCACACATCTGCAGTGGTGCCCTAAAGTATTCAAGATATACACATTCCTAAAAATATAGCTCAAAACTACTCACAAAGTTACATGCTAAAAGCACATGCATTGTAAGAATGCTACATTATATTTTTTGAGCATCTGTATCCAATATTTTAGCATACTGGCAGTTTTCCCTTCAGGTGCTGTATGCCTAAATTATTACATGTTTAGTCATTCATTTTAGAATTTATGACTTGTTTTAGACAAAACATATATTTAAACATAAGCTACTAAATTAATGACTTAGGGGAAAAGTTACTAAGTTAACTTGGAAGTTAAACTTTGCAAACTGAATGTGTTGGACCTCATGCAAGCTAGATGATCAGTTTTTAAAATTGTTTGTTGTGTGTTTCCCTCGAGGATGGGAATCTCTTTACTCTCATCCACTGTGCACACTGCAGCCCCGCCTCTCCTCCACCACGCCACACTGTAGCCTGCAATTCACCCTGTACCACGCTTTCCACACCTTACCTGAAGTCTCTAAGTATAACCAAGAAGGAAATGAAAAGCAGATAAATGACCTCCACCCCCACATCCAGCATGCAAATGTTAAACATTCATCAAAGTAAAACCAAAAACCCACGTTAGCTCACGAGTGTAACTGGGAGAGTTAAGTGCATGGCAATTTTAAAAGTCTAGTTAAGTAAAAACCTAATTGAGACTCTCAAGAAATACAAAGTTTTTACAAAAAGACATCTGCAAACATTGACAGTGAGGAGAGGACTTCACTCTGCATCCAGCCTGTCCTGGAAGCCACGGCCAAATGCCAGGTTGTATGGATCCGAAAAGCAGAAAAAAACAAGTGTTGAAATGTGTACAGTCTCAGCAATGTACAAATTTGATGTAGGATGCTCAGAAACCTTGAATTTCTAATCAGAAAACAGCAATATGAGCAAGTTTCCCAGCAGTGCCCACCTTCTGCCTACGGCACGTGTAACAGAAACGCTGGCCACCGCCCGGCGGGGACAGAGGCTTCCTGGTCACATTCGCTCTGGCAGCCGCACAGCTGGCCCCGCCACAAACACCTAATACTGAAGAACCACTGCTCCCTGGGCTTTCCTCACTCTAGCCGGGAGAGCGTATTTACAGGGTACTTTATCGACTGAGTCCTCGTTCAATGCGTCAAGCTTGTTGAAGGCAGGGCAACCCCATTCCTTGCCTAATTAAGTGAACTGAGCAGAGCAAATGCCCCCAAGTTGGACAGCACTCAGTCACGACAGCAGCGGCCACTGTTCACAGGGTGCTGGCTTCATGTCGGGAACAGATCCAAGCACCTTCTCTCTGTCCGAGGAATATACACTGCAACCCTGTGGGGCTGTTTGCAGCGTCCACCGGAGTTCTGAGGCAGCGAAGTCCAGGCTGTCTGTGGGCCTCGCCACGTGGCCATCCACATCCCCTGCAGACCAGACCTCACTCTAGGGACTGCGGGTTCCAGGGCTGCCTTGAGGCACATGCTCCCTTTGCCACCTCCTCCTGGCCCCTGACATTAACCCTCACCACTGCTGCCAACATTTTATTTTCTCATGGCTCCTGAGGGGCCTGTCCTGCCCTTCCCTGCTCCCTGCGTCCAGCTTGGAGGGTGCCCACATCAACGCCAACGCCAACGCTCACGTAATCACCAACTCTTCCACGGGGCTTGATGCCTAGGAGTCTCAACATCAGAAAGTCAGATTCCTGTGCTTGTTGGAGAATTTCTTCTCATTGTAGAAGTGAAGGAGATAAAATTCTAGGTGCCTGCAATAACCTCATTTCCACAGCTAAGCGACTTCAGTAGTAGCACAAAAAAAAAAAATTTTTTTTTGTTGTTAACTTCTTTTATACAAGCTAAATACAATTTAACTTTTACATTCACGGTCTCATCAGCCCTCACCTGGTGAGCAGGCAAATAGTAATTTTCAAAGAAACAAGCTGTTTCATAATTTTAACACTTAGCTTTATCACTATTAAGCAAGAATTATCCCAAAAATACACGATGATCTTGTTCTCATATGCAAAAATTGATTGTCACACAGTGAAATAACACTTAATGCAAAGGAAAGTTTCTTTTCAGGTTTCTGTTCTGGAAAAGAAAAAAAAAGATTTCTGGCAAAGAGATAAACATTAATTATGTAACAATCCAAAATGCCTCCAGTAAAAATAATGTCATACAATTAGTTCTTTAAAGTGTTACAAATGCAGCTGAGTTTTAATAGTAATTTGTTCATAATTATCAAAAGAATCTTTAAAAATCTTAATACTGAAAGAATAACCATAAATGGATATAAAATGCAAAGCAGAAGAGTTAACATTTGCGGTAGATTTTGGCCCATATTTTTAACATATGTATAGTTATTTACCTAGCTGAAGTTTATCCCTCTCCTCCTAGGCTCTTCAAGCCTGATTTTCAAACATAGACTGGCTTTTGGTACATGAAGGCAGCTTTAAAAGATGTCAGGATCGGGCCAGGCACAGTGGCTCAAGCTTGTAATCCCAGCATTTTAGGAGGCCAAGGTGGTCCGATCACTTGAGGCAAGAAGTTCGAGACCAGCCTGGCCAATATGGCAAAACCCAGCCTGTATTAAACATCTTTGTAATTAGCCAAGCGTGGTGACACACACCTATAATCCCAGCTACTTGGGAGGCTGAGGCAGGGAAAATTGCTTGAACCCAGGAGGCGGAGGTTGCAGTGAGCCAAGATCGCACCACTGCACTCCAGCTTGGGCGACAAAGTGAGACGGTCTCAAACTAGAACTTAGCCCTCAGGAAAAGTGTTGAGCACTACCCGCCCCAACCAACCCAAGGAATCACATGGCAATGGTTATCATCTGATTTCAACACAATAAAGTTCTATTCTCCTCTCTGAACACAACGGTAAACACCTGCCATGAGACCACATTAACTCCCAGGACCCAGTAACACCGGACTAGCAAGATTAATGGGCCAGGTATGCAGGGTTCAGCTGCAGAAAGTGATGGCACCAAGAATGGTGTTTGCTCAAACCAGATTCCTTGCTTTCGCGGTGGAGGGGCTTCCCGGGAAGATCTAGTCCAGCGGGATGGTTTCCACTTCCACCATAAGGAGGAAACAGGGGGTTTCCTGAGGGCACTGACAGGACTTGGGTCTCTGCCCCTTTGTTCTCTGTCCTGTTATGGGATGAGGGTGGGCTGAAGGCAGGTTCTCCCTACATCTTCCGGGCAGGAGAGATGGAGATGACAAGTGGACGACGGCTTTTCCAAAACGTTTCCATGTTTATAACCTGTTATCACCCTGTTTTCCCTGGAGGAGATCAGTGAAGCAGCATCATTGATTCTCTTCCATTAGGGACAACCCAGTGTTACGGGAGGCAGGAGACGCATGCGAGCTGGGCCAGCCTCTGCGCGGGTCTGAGTCAGTCACTTGTGTCTGGTCCTCAGCGTGCTCGTCTATCAAATGGGCGGCCCTATAGAGCAGTAACTTTCAACCAGAGTTCCATGGAGGTTGCCCAAGGACAGGGAGGGGGAAGAAGAGGAAGGGGAGGAAGGAATAAGGGGAGGAAGGAAGAAGGGAAGGGGAAGGAAGAAGGGGAGGGGGTGGAAGAGGAGTGTGGAGGGAGCAGTGTGGAGGGAGGAGTAGAAGCGGAGTTCTCTGAGGAGGAGGACCAAGTTTCTGAGGTGTCTTGGAGTCAGAGTTGGCAGTGGCTTGGGCTCTAGGCCCTCTCTTGCATAGTTTTTAGGCTTTAACTATTTATATTTGTGAACTCTTTAAAAGATTTAATTTGAAGAAAACCGGAGTTGGGGATACCTTGCTTCTAAAACACAATTTCTCAAGCCTGAGACTAAGTGCTAGGCATTGCTCATTCTGTCACCATCATTTCCTCCTATTTAAAATCAGCCGCAAACCCCCAATCTCCCTTCAGTGTAAACACCACCTTTTCCGAGGATCTCAAACAGCAGAGCGAGCGGCCCTTGACCCTGGCCGTGGGCATGAGGAGTGAAGAGCAGACATGTAGAGAGGGCTGTGGACGATACGAGAGGCAGAGACCCGGCACCTCCCTGCACGGGCTGTGCTCCTCCAGGCCTAAAGTACACCCTCGCCTCTGGGGTGAACAAGCAGCACAAGCTATCAACACTTATTCCAAAAGAACAGGAAGAAAATTCAAACGAAGTTAACACAGTTATCCCAACACAACACTGCAGCAGCCCAGAAACAGGAGGGCCAGTGAGCCTGAGGTGGGCGGTTCCAATAGTGGTACAACAATGTTGACATTAGGGCTTTTTGACAAAAAAAGACACAAATTAACATGGGCCACCCATTATTTCCTGCCAGTAGAAAGACACCCACAGGTCCCCAGATGCCAACGGGCCCTTGGAAACGAGCCCACGCAGCGCCTCGGGTCTTCGCACGAGCAGGCACGTGGTGTCCTCAGCACCCCCGCCCGTGACATACACACCACACTTGACTCCCACACCTGATGGTCCAGGGGAATGGCGGGAAGTTCTCGGAGGACCGGGCATCCTGTGAGGGCACTGCACGACTACGCACCTCAGAGGGGCCCCTGGGAAGGTGCTGTCTCTCCAAAGGATGAGCCGGGTCCTGACCACACCCAGATCGCGGTGGCCTCCAAGCCGAGCGCCAACATCTCACGTCCAAAGGGATCCGCAGGTGCCTGCTGCGCATGGAGCCCAAGCCCCTCGTAGAGCTCAGGATGAACCCAGTGTCCAGGCCCGGGGCCGTCAGCAGCCAGGACAGGCATCCAGGGCACTTCCCAGCGATGGCCACAAGAAGAAACAACTCAGGACAAAGCCAATGTCCAGGCCCAGGGCCGTCACCAGCCAGGAGAGTCGTCCGGGGCACTTCCCAGTGATGGCCATGGGAAGTAACAACTCAGGCCTGTCAGGGGCTTCCTCACTATGTGGGTGTTAGAAGTAGAGACAGAGGTTCAGGTCTAATGCCACAAACATCGACGGACCCCATGGAAATGCGGGCATAGCCCCTCCATCCCAACAGCCTGCATGGCTGCTCCATTCTGCTCCCATCATACACGTCCCCACCCAGCCAAGCCCCTTCTCCTTTTCCCCACTGGATTCATCAAATCAAACCTCGCTGTCCTTGGCAAATGTACCATTAATTTACTTACTGCCAGGTTAAAAAAAGCACAATTCCAGCTAACATGATACCCCTGCTACGATAGAACAGCCTTAATTCAGACATGATGCAGAGGAACAGAGGGAGGGGGGGTCGAGGGCCATCCTGGAATCGGCAGCTGTTGTCTGAGGAAAACCTGCGTCCCACCCGAGCCTGACACTAATGCTACACTGTCCCCACCGTGTCTGAAAACTCCATGAAAACAGGGTCACTCTGACTCCTTCACACGCATGATGCCAAAGAGGAGCAGGTGTTCAGGAAAAGTCTCCTGCTAGTGCTGAAGACAGGAATAATTCCTCGTGGTGCCCAGAATGTCAGGAGAAAACAAGACACCATGTGGACACCTTCCAGGTGAATTTTGGAATGACTCTACCGAATGCCAGTCATCCTTTTTCAGAACAAAACCAATACCAGAAAACACGTGTCGCCAGCAGAGAGATGGTCCCTTTGATGGCTTAGAAACACACCTACGTTACGCTGAATTTATCTCAAGCCACCCTCTCTGTGCTAATGTAAAAAGTCTCCTTTATTAACCAGTAGCCTTTTTCATCTGGTGCTTTTTAACAAGCAAGACGGTCCCTTAACACTCAGGTATTGTTGAAAACATCAAATGGAAGCCCAGAATCCTCTTCCATGCAGCTTCACTGCAAAGTATTTTGACGTGAGCCAAATCGTGCTATTCCTACATCTCCATAGGAAACTCAAGGCTTCATCAAGGAAACGCAGCATGATTTCTGCTAGGCACAGAAATTGGTAGGGTGGGCATAGGATTGAGGGAACATTACATAGAAAGCACACCCCGATAATCACCCGCATGACAGCCACACTGGCCGGCAAGCCCCGGTCGGCTTGGTCTCTGCACAGTCACAGGCTTGAGGCCTGGAGAGCAGACACCTGGTACGGCCAAGGTCGTGGCCTCTGCCCCTTCTCTGCTGCTCATCAGTTCCAAGCTTCTGGCAACACCGCCTGCTGCCCCCACTGCCTGATCCACTCTTCGTGAAAAGCAAATGTTGCCAGGATAGCTTATGAGTACATTTGCTAGGAAAGCAGCTCCAATTGACATGAAACCCTGTTCTCACACCCCTGGCAGCTCCCATGCCCCCGATGTGTACATGCTTGCAGCTCTGACCTTGCTTAGTGTCCACACAGGCTCTGTTCCCTGGACAGCTGAATGTAGACTCAATGTTGAGTCAGAAATACACAAAGAGGGTGACGGTCACGAACTGCCTGCCTGTCCCCCAAAACACAGATTGAAATCCTCACCCTCAATGTGATGCTGTCAGGAGGTCTTTGGGAGGTGATGAGTTTCTGAGGCTGGAACTCCTTGAATGCGATTTGTGCCTCAGAAAGGGGCCCAGCAAATCCCTCACCCTCTCATTGTGTCAGGGCCAGAGAGAAGGTGTGTGCCAACCAGGAAGGAGCCCACACCAGAACCGACCCATGCGGCACCCTGATCCTGCTTTCCAGCCTCTAGAACTGTGAGAAACAAATTCCTGCTGTTCATAAGCCACTCAGTCAATGGTGTTTCTTTACAGCAGCCTGAGCTGCCTGAGATGACGATGCTCACCATCCTACAGAAATGGTTACTCCCCTCTCCCAGAAAGAGGGGTTAATTAAAATCCCTGTCTCTCCTCGCGGCCACCACAGATCTCACTCCCCCACCCCGTAAGCCAGCAGTTGCTAGGATTAAAGGAAAAGGAGGATCGTTTTAGATCAGCCCTTCCATGTCGCTCTGAAGCCTGTAACTTTGCCCACTTCCACGGTGGCCGTGTCACCACATTGCCCATGTCAGCTCTGTGTCTGCACTGGGTCCCAGGCTCTGCACAGACTCCTCTAGCTGCCCATCCAGCACAGCCATTTCCCCTTCTGCTTTGCAGGTTGTCCTTCAATATCCAAACCCTACCCTTCTGCAACCAAGGCCTTCCGATCCAGGCATTTGGGGTGAGCTCAGCCATGCACTAGAGTCCTTGACTCAGGTAACCCAGGCCCAGGGCATTGGTACCAGCGATCTACTGGCTGTGGGGTCTGCACGGCCACTAGCTGCCTCAACCACACCAGAGCCTGGGAGGGGAAGCAGAGGAAGCTGTGGAGCTGCCAACAGCCATACGGGGACAGGTGCCCCTGGGATGAGGAGGATGCCATGGAAGGAAATTCAGAGAAAGAAAGAGCCGTAGGGCTGGACGGGTCATGCCCAAAGCCTACACTGCTGAATTTTCCAGGTTTCTGAACTCAATCGCTGACCCACACAACACGTGTTTCCTGAGTGGTGACCCCGCGTGGCATTGGATACGGCAATAAAGTAGGACCCCTACCTCCCCCTTCCTCGCCCCCTTCCCCGACACATACACAGGGCCTCCGTCCTGACGGGAAATCAGACCTGGGCACCCAGCTGGCACCGCGAGCCTGCGAAGGGAACCGTTTCAGACGGACAGTGGGTGAAGCCTTGCCAAAGCCCAGCAGTCACCTGCACTGACACAGCCAGGCTGAGTCCGGAGCAGCCGCACAGAAACCTGACTCTCTCAAGGGCACGCCTGAGCTCATTAGGGACAGACACCGTCTCCTGCTTATCTCCAACACTTTCTCTGCATGTCTACTTACACACGGATGACACAGTCTCGGAAGCACAGCTGTGACTCTGGAGACAGATCCCAGGCCTCCCCCTGCTCCTCTCCGTGATGCCAATGATGGGGAGGGGCCGGTATGGCCGCGAGGCTGCACACCCACAGCCACCCTGCCACGGAGACGCGGGTCTTCGACGGTTACTTCTGCCAAAGAACCCTGCTGCGTCTTGGAGCACACCATGGTGGGCGGGAAGCTCCACCCGGAGAAACAGCGATGCCTCTCCCCAGAGCCAACGGAGGGCACCCCCCACCCTGCATTCAGCAGATTACTTACATTCTGGAAAACGTCTAAATTAACGGGGAACACTAAAATGAAAAGGTCACGCTAGAAAGCTTAGAAGGCTGTGTGAAGTCTCAGGATGTCCAAAGATTTCTGAACCAAGACTGCTGTGGTCAACGAGCTTACAAGGAAAGTTTCCACACGGGCCTTCAACAAGCAACGTTCAGCAGGGAGGAGCCACGTTCTGCGCAGAACATCAGAACCAGAACATCAGACACCACAAAGTCACAACAGAGCCAACAGCAACTGAAATACAGCGCTCTCCTAAGATGTGTGCGTCACCTGCAGAAAGTCACCACACATTAAGATGGGGGAAGAAAAGGATAAGGTTAGAAACAAATTTGAAGTAATTTCTGCATACAAAAAATTTCTACATCCTCTGGCTTTCTTTCTGGGAGTAACAACTTTTACATGAGATGCACATCCCAGTTGGAAGGAGTTTGGGTTTTCCGTGGGCAGAGTCAAGGGCTCTCCAAGAAATGTGAACCTTTTCTCACTCACTGAGCCGCGTGCCCTGAGGCCGTCCTGGCCTGTCTGAGCACCTCCCTGCTCTGCCTCCAGCCAGCTCCTTCCAGCACTCACCCCGCTGCTCCCAGAGCCTTCACTGGCCCAGGATCTCCTCTTCTGCTGCTGTCAATCTTCCATTTTAGGGCAAATAAGTTGGAAACTAGAAAGTTATAAGACCTGTTGGCTTTTTAAAAATTTGTCTTCTCAGAAAACAAAGAATACTAATTCTACTTTCATGGTTTAATTGTTGCCGGCATCTGCATGTTCATAGATATGTGTTTTTATATATATTTTAATCAATACTTACAAAAGCATGCACTGTTGGCTACATTCAGTTTAATTACATTTGATGTAAGAAGTTTTAATTTCAGTGAATTCAGACACTCAAAATTTAAACCCTCTGACATCTATTAATCAAATGGAAAAATGACAGGTAGATATTACAAAAATCAAGAGAAGTGTTTAATATAAATCCTGGACTTTCAGATATTTCCACAAATGTAATGTATACATTAGTACACAACCTTGAACATTTTCACAACTCTTTGAACTCAAATTCTGTTCTTAACTTTTATAGGTAAATCGACATCTGTATGTGATTTTAAGCAGCTCAAACATCAGCTCTTAAAAACAACCAGAAATGCTGCAGGCAAATCCCACCGAGCAGCAAATAATGGAACTGCACCCAACAACCCAGGTACCTCCCCTGAGGCATCTGGAACTTGAGGATTATGAGCAGCCTTTGGTTTCTGAGGCACCCGAGACTGGGGACTCCCAACGCCCCAAGGCCTCAGCAATATGGAAAACTGCTCAAAAAGTCATCCCTGCTGGCCCTCAGCCACGTGCTTACAAATCTCACTTCCTCTCTGTCCCGCAAAGCCTGACTCCTGATTCCAGCCCTGCTGCTTACTGGAATGTGGCCATGGACGTCAACTGCACATGTAAGGGGAGAAGCTGGTCAGGATACAGGATCCTGGCCATCCTGGCAGCGCTCAAGCTGATACTGTAACTTTCTAGTGAGTTAATTAATGCAAAAGTTTAACTTTGAATAATTTAGATAATTCTGAATGTAGAACACAGGCCACACCCTCACACAGATGCTGTCTGGCCAGCACTCTTTTGTTTGCCTTTTCAGTAGACATTTTTAAAAGCAGTTTTCGGTTCATAGCAAAATCAAGAGGAAAGTACAGAGAGTCCTCACGTATCGTCTTTCCCAGCACAGGCACCGCCTCCATCATTCTCCTGCCCTCACCAGACCAGCGTGTCTGTACGACCGACAGACCAGCATCAACACGGCACGACCACCCACAGTCCACAGCTCACACGAGGACTCGGCCTGCTGCTGCTCACTCTCTGGGTTTCACAGACGTGGAATGCATGGATCCCCCATGAAAGCCCCACCTGGAGTTGCTGCCCCACCCTACACATCCCCTATGCTCCTCCCATTCATCTCTCCCTTCCCCAACCCCTGGCAGCCGCTGACCATTTTACTGTCTCCACAGCTTTGACTTTTACAGACTGTGCTGTGGTTGGACTCAGACAGCAGACAGCCTTTCCACATTGGAATCTCACTTAGCAACATGCGTTTAAGATCCTTCCATGTCTTTTCATGGCTTAGGGATCCAGTTTTTTTTAGTGCTGAATAGTATCCCAGTATCTGACATACCACAGTTTATCCATTCACCTACCGAAGGGCGTCTTGGTTGATTTCTAGTTTTGGCAATTACAAAGCTGCTGTTAACATCTGTGTGCACATTTCCGCATGGAAGTAAACTTTCAGCTCCTCTGAGTAAATGTCCAGGACTGTGATTGCTCCTGTGGTCGGAGAGCTTAGTTCCATGGAAAAGCACCACGCTGCTTCCCACAGCAGCTGCCCCACTTCCCCCAGTGATGAGTGAGGGTCCTGATGCCCACACACCCACCTGCACGTGGTGGTGTCGGAGTTTGGGTTTTGGCCAGGCTGATGGGTGTACTGTGACGCCTCACCCTATGACATAATACTCGGGTCATCTTTCCACGTGTAGATTTGCCATCTGTGTATCTTCTTTGTTGGGGTATCTGTCCAGGTCTTTGGTCCATTTTTAATCAGGTTGTTCATTTTCTTGTTGCGTTTTGAGAGTTCCTTGCACGGTTTGCATAACAGCCTTTCTCAGATGAGTCTTTTACAGATGCGATCTCCCCATCTGTGGCCTGCCCTCTCATGCTCCTGAGACAGTACGTTTTTTATTTTAAAAAAACACTTTAGACAGAAGATGTACCTCCCAGTGCAACACGGTTGTCATTTTGGCCATGGTCACCACCCTCCCAGCCCTGGTTCCTACCTTTCCACGATCTGCTGGTCTTATTGGCGTCAACCCATAAGATTCTATATCTGTGGGTATAGAATCTTATGGGACTATACCCACAGGTATAGGGACTATACTAAGTCCCTAACATATCTCCAATGATGGCAACGTCAAAGCAGGCAGTTTGCAGGTAAGAAGGAGCTGATGGAGGCCGGAGCAGAGTGTGAAGGCCAGCGGATTCATCCCTCGGGGACCAGCAAGCCTCTCAGATGTCCCCCTGGGTCACCTCCCAAATGATGTACCTGCCTTGGCCGTGGGTAGGAAGCAGGACCTGGCCCAGATCTCAGCATATTTGACCTGGCACGGCATTTACAGGTGAGCCTCCGTAACCGGAAACTCTACTCTCTGGGGAGAATGCATTTTCATTATCAAGGCTTTTAGGTTTTTAAATAAGAAATCAATGAGCAGAGCCTGGAGTGAGGACGCAGGGACTCTGGGGGACCCACACGCTCATTTCCACCTGGCGCAAAGGACCCTGGAGTGAGGGTGCAGTGCCTGCTCTGAGTCACCAGCACACTCATCATTTCTACATAAAGAACCCTGTGAGTCTGTCCCAGGACTTTTTAGCCTAGACCAAAAAATTCGCAGCTCAGGAAACCCTAACCATTTTAGGAACCTGAGGGGTGGGCCAAGGGGATCTCACAGAGTTTGGTGCTGGCTGTGGGGTCAGCAAAGGGTGGCTGGGGTTTCCCGCAAGCACTTCCGGGAGGCCATGCACTGGCCCGAGGCTAGTTCCGCCTCCTATTCTCGGTTCTCATGCCCAGCCTTGAGGGGAGTCCCCCCGCTTCAGGAGCAGTCCCTGGCTCCAGGCCCTAACGTCCATGTCCAGGACCCTGGTAGGGCAGCTTCTACCCCAGGGAGGCTGGGACTGAAGACAGCCTGGAGCTCTAGGCAATCCTGGCAACCACGTGCTTCCCGAAGTGGCTGCAGACAAACTCCTGCTTCCAAAACGTGGCACAGGCTGTGTGAGGCCTGGAACGTGGGAGGCGCATTTCACAGGGTCCCTGCTCAGATGCAAAAGCAAGGCTAAGAGCAGGTACATTATTTCATTACCCTCTTGTGGTTATCAAGTAAAGTCATAGTCGATTAGACCTATGTGTGACTAGAAGTATACACATTACAGAAGTGCATATAAATGTGAATACAGACACGCTTATTTTCCTTTTATATACCTTACATATATGTGTATACGTGCATATGTATAAAACATGGATGAAAAAAACCATAGTTAAGATTTCATATCTCAGTCACAAAGATCTCAGAAACAAATTACTATCCTTAAATTCTAAACAAAGATGTAACATTTTACATTCTTACAAACAAAACTTTCTCTATTAGCATTTTATTTTAAAAACTAAGAATGCATTGCACTCTCTCAATTTTTATTTTTAACTCAGCTCACAAAGGCCCCCATACAAAGGCCTCCGTACCACGGCAAGGACGGCGGTGGTCACACCTGTGGCCATTTATCCTCTCTGCATCTAGCTTCTCTCCCTGAGGCAACAGCACCTCTGAAGTCACAGCCTGGCCTCCCAACTCTCCCCGCTCCCGGGCTTCTTGGCGTGTTGCTGTGCTGCACACACCTCAGCAAACACTGCTGATTAGCCAGAATCCCCCAGAAATCTCTTAACCTTGATTCTGGCTGCCTTTGTAATTTGTAATATTTGTACTTCTGGTGTGATTTGAGGAATAACACATTTCAAAATTAGAGAAGATGTGGTTTTTATTCTCTCCTTTCTACTTGCAACCTTGAAAATTCAAGTAGCAGCAAGGGTTTGTTGAAAGTAACTTCTACCAAATATAACCTATTACAAATGTACTACAGAGTGTCAAATAACCACATAGATGTAAAATAGAGATGCATACACAGATATAGAATCCAATGGTTAAACCAAATTGAGAAATGCTTGCCAGTTTGATAGGACTTCTAAAACTTGACATAAATGTTGGCTAAGGGATACAAGATGTTATGAGATGAGTGAGATGCTTGGCCTAGAACCACAGGCTCTCTCCTCTTTACAGCAGAAAATCCATAAGGAAGTCAAATCTAAAAGAACCAGGTACCATTGAACGGCATACTCAGCCATCCTTCCCCATCCCTGGGCCAGCTGTGGTGACTGTCGTTCACCAACATCCATCATCCATCCTCCGGGCCATGGCTACACTTTACTCCCTGGCTGCCTGCCATTACGTAGATTAGGTCAATCATGGACACTCTCGCCTTAAGCCTCCCCCCATCTCCAGCGTGGTAATCACCCAGTCCCAACCACAGCAAGGAATGCAGAGCAGGGGCCTGGAAGGAACCTGGATCCTTGAATACCTCATGGAGCAGTCACCAGCCTGGAACATCCTCCCTGATGGGTTTGCAAGAGAGAAAACCTCTTTAATTCCTCAAGCTACAATACTGCAGAGTCTCTGGTCACAGCATCCTTACCTACCCTCGTCAGGAGCCGTTCATGCTCATCAAGACATGAGAACAAAACTGCAGTGGCACAGTCACACACTCACCCAGAACGCAGACCACCTGCTACTCACATTCATCGTATTAACACCAAAAAGCCGCCGTGGTGGATACCCTGGATGTGGACACTCGGCGGGTTTTTGCTGGAGATGTGCTTTGTGCATATATCGCACGACCATCTTGGCGTCAGGAGGGGCTGTGCAGATGGCAGCTGTGCATGTCACAGGGAGTCTCACTCACTGGACTCTCAGCCAGCTCCCACTATCAGTGCCCGCAGAGTCCTCTTCTCCGGGAGCACGTGCTTGGACGCCACAGTGGCCTGTGGATCCACACAATAGCACTATGTGCTCCAGGAGCTTAGAAAGTACCACTGCGTCAATGCCTCCACAGGTGAGGCTGGGCGCAGAAGCCACCCTCAAGCAGTTACGGTCCTCCGTGGGGCTGGCGTCCAGGCAGGAAGGCGGCTCAGTGGCTCTCCTCTCACTGTGGAACTTCCTAGGTCCCCACATGAACAGAACCGAAATAACACGCAACAAACAACAGGAACGAGAACACGACCAGCAGCTTCTGAGATGAGCAAGCTGGGCTGATCATGAGACACCTGATAGGGACGGTGCCAGAGCCCCTCCCAGTGACCTATGAGGACAGCGCTGCCCAGCATCTCCCTAAAACCAGCCCAAGTTGAGTTAGACTCGAGACTTCTCAGGAGTGGGTAGATCCATTCAATCCCAAAGTCTGAACCTTCTAGGCCATGTCTCATGACCCTCATCTCACATGTGGGAACGCGGACACTGCACCATAGACCCGGCCCCAAGCCCCCCTTCCTTCTTCGACACCACACACCAGCACAGTGAGCACTTAGGGACTGGGCATTCACATAAAATACTGCTTAACTAAAACTTTTGATTTAGAGCATGTTTAATTCCTACTCACAGAGCTCAAAGTGTTCTGTCCTAGCAGGCGGCAGCTGTAACTAAGCATGAGAGAAGAAGAAGGGATCAGAGTGGTGCCAAGTATTAAATATTCCTCTAAATCTATTCACCACGTCACCATGCTATTGTCACCTGCTTCATTTTCTGTCCTCAAAAGACACAATAGTTACTTTTCAAAATAGACAACCTGTTTTACTGATGCTTAGCTATAAAGTAGCGAGCTACGTATCCAAAAGGGAGATATGGGAAAACAGAAAATGTCCACAAGCGATCGAGTGGGAGGGCAGCTGCAGCAGCACCTTGCTCTGTTGCGTTGTGAGCCAGCCACGTGGGCTGGACAGCTCACTTAGCCACTGAAATTACATCATCTAAGATTTTGTTGCAGCTACTTTGATAAATTCTCCCCCCTGCTATGAAGAGTAAGGTTTTTTGTTTTGTTTTGTTTTGTTTTTTGAGTCGGAATCTCGCTGTGTCACCCAGGCCAGAGTGCAGTATTACAATCATGGCTCATCGCGGCCTTGATCTTCTGGCTCAAGCAATCCTCCCGCCTCAGCCTTCCAAGTGGCTGGGACCCACAGACGAGTTTGATTTCTTTGCTAACGAATTCCTAATTCACCTCACAGTGGGCCTGTCAGGGCCATATGCCTGGACGTCCACCTTGCGGACCGGCCGTGTGGTTTCTAAGATGGATTCACTCCAGTTGCCTGGGCTCTGCATGCGATGCTGAGTCTCCAAGTCTGCCGCTGTATAAGAGACTGACAGCTCAGAGCGTCTCGACGTGCCACCGTGAGCTGGGCTTTATTCCACAGGGCAACTCTGCTTCCCATGACGAGATGCAGCACGTGAGCACAGATCAAAGGGTATCAGCAACTAACCCATTCCCCAGGTACTAAGCAAGGAACCACGAGTTTAGTTCCTTACTTCTTTGCTACGGGCTTGATTCAAAACAGCTTTCTGGGATCTTGGGGAGAAACATCTCAAACTGGTGAGAATTCTGGCTTTAGTAATGGAAGAATCACCTAATGGCCATTTTGGAACTGCTGTTCTCATCAGAACTTGAGGCCAAAGGGAAAAATAAAAGCAGGGGCCAAGATCGTGACACCCCAGTTTGCACAAAGCCAACCAGCCTGCTCGAGGGGTTGAAAGGAGTAGGATTTTTAAACTGCTGAGTTTTAAAAACATGGCTGTAGGCTGGGCGCACTGGCTCACGTCTATAAGCCCGGCATTTTGGGAGGCTGAGGTGGGAGGATTGTTTGAAGCCAGGAGTTCCAGACTAGCTTGAGTAACACAGTAATACCCTATCCCTTTAAAAAAAAAAAAGTTATTATAATAGTAATAAAAAGGTTAATACAATAAATTACTATGTCAACATGGCACCCCCTGCTGTCAGACCAGGTGCACTCTCTGTGGCTAGGATGAGGTCCCGAGAGAAATGTAACCGGCATCATAGGGAAGAAAGTCGACCCCAAAGCCCCACAGCACTACTCCTGTACAGTCTGTTAACCAGCATGAAGTCTCCTCCACAATCAGAAGCCTGGTTTAGAGGAACGCTGCCCACGGGACCTGGGTGGACTCCAGACGCCGGCCAAACAGACAACCCCACCCTGGGACCTTGCCGGCAGCCCCGACTGGACAGGATGGCCAAGTGAGTGTCCTTTCCCACCACAAACTGCAGACCCTGAGCCAGTCCTGGCTGTGACTGAGGCTGCGCATAAACGTCTGCGCCCAACAGCTCACCTTTGTACATGACACGCCCAGTCCACTTCATTTCAAATGTTACGCTTGCCCCAAGGCGAACATGGGTGTTACAGGTTAACTCACTGCATGTGTGCTAGACTTTCCCTGTAAGTGTTCAGACATTGCACGAACCGGATGAACAAACCCCACTTTCCCTGTAAACGTTCAGACATTCCATGAGCCCGATAAACACACACAACCAACAAACCCCGGAATGTGTAACGCCGCGGCCTCCTCCCCTCCTGAGGGGCGAGTGCTTACAGCTCCCCCAAGACCACATTTCCCAAAGCACAGAGTGTTACTCTGAAAATAAAACCTCCTTTTCCCTTCCTTTATACATCTTGTGGTCATGTTAACAACTATTGCTACAAATGCAGAGAAATGGGGTATCATCCGTGCTGGTCACCGAATTCCTAGCACCAAAGCTTCAGGGCCCCCCAGTCTGAAGGAAGTTTCTATCACCCTAAAGCCAACTCTGGAGACGAAGGTCGAGCTGGGGAAAGGCTGTGTCACCCGCAAATCTACACCACGGGGCCCTCTGCAGTTGTGTGTAAGGAACTCTTGGCCTGTCCTGGGGTTTGAGGACATCAGGATGCAAGCAGATACCGTACGCTCTGCCACGGGACCGTAAAGTCTGCGGAACCTCAGAGGAACACGCAGACAAACGGCTGCACGAGTCCCACAGGCCAAGCCTCGATGGGTGCCAGTGTCAACAACACAGACACGCCAGGAGGGGCAGCCGATGCAGTCAACGCCTGCAACCCCAGCATGCGGCAGCGTACGAGAGTGGGGGTCTCTGACCAGGCTCCACCACAACTGCCATATTCTGTGGCAAAATTTAAAAAATAGGTTTTAACTAGTTATAACTCTAACTTGTTTTACACATAAACAGAACACAGGGTACCAACAGGCTCCAAAATACTTCACCTAGAACCAAGTGTAGAATGCAGATGGCTGCTGCTCCAAGTGTGACGAGTCCCCTGTAGTGCCATAAATCCTAGATCTAGGTGACTAAGTGCTCTTCCTAAACCAGATGGCACCATGAGGCTCTGAGGACACCCTCTGTCCCCAGGCCAGTCCACCAGCCCCGGCAGAAGCTTCTAGAGTAAGAGCCTGTAGATTTCTATTGGACGGATGTAAACCAGACAAAGTCACAGGGGCTCATCCTAGAAGCCCTAGAGAGCCCTGCCCCCAGCTCCACACCCGCAGTCACCCTGAACCACAAGAACTGGCTTCTAGGCCCTCAAGCCACTCCCTCTCGCCCCCGGACAGACCCTTCTCAAACCGTGAGGCCCAGAGTAGCCTTTACAGGTGGTCCCAGAAGAACTGGCCACTGCATGAATTGATATTTTGTGTGTGGGGGTGGTGGTGGTTCTTGTTCTGTCACTCAGGCACAGTGCACCATAAGTACAGTGGTGCTATCATGGTTCACTGCAGCCTCAAACTGCCAGGCTTGGGTGATCCTCCAGCCTCAGCTTCCCAAGTAGCTGGACCACAGGTTCACATTACCACTCCTATTTTTTGTAAAGTCAGGGTCTTGCTATGCTGCCCAGGCTGGTCTCGAATTCCTGGGCTCAAAAGTGAACTGCCCACCTCAGCCTCCCAAGGTGCTGGGATGACAGGTGTGAGCCACTATGCCCAGCCTAGAATTGGTTTTTCTTAAACCTGAGTTTGACACATGAACCCCACTTACGTAGACATCAGCACACTCTCACAGCTCGAGGGTTTTTCTGAATCTCGATTCTGTCCGTTCAAGGTCAATATCTAAGAAAGGGTCAGAACTGACCCTCCCCTCAATGAAGCCTAAGGGCAAATGCAACAGCATCTCAGTGTATGAGGAGACAAAGTAAGAAGGGTGGAAAATATACACTGAAATTCTAGTGTTAGAATCATAATCACCAACACTTTAAGAGGCAATCTGCTTTCCAAAACATGTAGTTGCTGGATTAACTTCAAAGTCACCAGATTCCACAGGCAAGTGGTCAGAGGGGCACAGCTTTCTAAGGCCACATAGCCCAGGGCAGTGTAACAGCCTCGGGACAAAGCAAACTAAACAAAGGCTTGGTTCTCTCAAGGATGAAGATACTGAAGTCCTTCCAAATAGATTCTTCTTCTAAGTAAGTTAGATGCCTCCTACAATACTGTTTAGAGTGCCAGTGTGTTCAGAAACGTGAAGTTGAAAATGCATCTCAGGACCCCAAAATCACTAAGCTAAAGGGACGTCAAGGTGAGGAAGGGCTTAGAGCAAACCTGCCTCCCATGCTCTTCCGAACAGAGACAGCTACTGGGGGGAGGGGGAAAAAAAGCCACGTACCTCCCTCACAACGGAACCACAAGGAAATTCCTCATGGACAGAGGACAGAACTCAAAGTCACCATCTGCACACGGAGATAAATGCGGATCTGACTGCTTCCTCTGGAAAGGTGCACCAGAAACGCATTTGTCTGATCTACCTGTGACCTGGAAACCCCTCCGTGCTTTGAGCCGTCCCTCCCTTCCTGGACTGAACCAACGTACATCTCACATATATTGATGTCTCACGTCTCCCTAAAATGTGTAAGACCAAGTTGTGCCCCAAACACCTTGGGCACATGTCCAGGACCTCCTGAGGCTGTCGCAGTGTGTCCTCAACCCCTCCTGAGGCTGTGTCTTTAACCTTGGGAAAATGAACTCTCTATGGGCCGAGAACCATCTCAGAGACCCTTCTGGTTTACAGGAAGCATTCTCTCCTGCCAGTATAACGATGAAATCATGTGGAATTACAAAGTGCCACTTTAGTAAAGGCCAAAGGAATTAGGGTTCGATGTGCTGGAAAAACAACAACAAAAAAAGTAACGTTCTATTTGTCAATGGACCATGAAGCCCACACCCCCTTCTGCAGTGAAATGTCAACTGGGACGAGAGGCCCCTCGGTAGATCGAGTTTCAAACGTGGGGAGACCAGGAAGTTCTGGAGATGGATGGCGGTGATCGGGGCACGACAGTGTGAACACACATAATGCCACCAAACCATACACTTAAAAATAGAGTGCTATGTAATTTTACCACAATCAAAAGACTGAGAAAGCCCATCTATAATTACTGTCATTTCCAATATCTTGCATCCTGTAAGTTGCATTTGCTTTTGGAAATCCTCAGAGCAATCATGAAAAACTAATACCCTATCATCTCTGAAACGCAGACAAAGTCGTTAAAGGGTTTTGATTATAAGAAAGTAGCTGGAAAGCAAAGCGCCCGTTAGACACGGCAGCCGTGGTAGCACAAACACATGGTAGGAAGGTGGTGGTCATGCTACACACAGATGGGAAGGCTGTGGGGAGCCACAGCACCCGATGCTCGGGAGGCACCTGAGCAGGAGCTGAGAATGTACCAAACACGTTCGATCACGCAACATTCACAGACCCTGAGTCCAGCCACCACCGCTGACATCCACTGTGGCCGGGGTGTCCTCTGCCACAGAGATACACACCCTGCTGAGGATAGTGTCCAGATTAAATGTCAAAGCACAGACACGCTCAGGTACAGCTGTTCAGATAGAAGCAAACACAACACATTTCCCAGACCCCAGCAGCAAGACTCTCCACCTGACTGCACCCCAGTCCCTTTTATTCTCGAACCCATCTCTCCCGGACCCCACAGCATGACTCTTCACCTGACTGCACCCCGTCCCGTGCATCCCTCCACCTGTGTCTCGGTCCTCACTCACTCCCTCACTTCCTCGTTGGGTCAGGAATCAAGAGTCCACTGTGTGCCTGGTGCACAGAGCCTTGTCAGGGGCCTCTGGGCCGCATGCCGGGACATGCAACTGGGAACTCCCAGTGCACACGTTGGTTTCCTGCAAGACGCTTGGCTCTTATCTGCGGGAGCCGGCACCCACCCCTACAACTGACTGCACTCTTAGAAAAGTCACAGAAGGCCCCTTACCAACCCAGCAGCACCCTGAGGCCACATCCCACTCGCCTGCTGGCTCCTGAGCCTCCCACCCTGTGATGGCTCACTCCTTCAGTTCTCTGCCTTGAATCCACTGGTTCCTCTCCTCATGGGCCTCTTTCCTGTCATCTTCCTGTCATTTTCCTGTCATTTTTCCGAAATGACATATTTCTTGTCATTTTCCTGTCAGCAAGCACATGCATCCAGCCTGACCTTGCTGATGTGCTCCAGCTGGCCCTGGACTCGAACTGCGCTGCTGCAGCTTTCCATCAGTGTGGCATCTGCGAGTTACCTCCTGCGAAATGCCAGGTAATGGTAACATCAACCAGGAGGCACCGCTGAGAAGTAGAACGCATGCTGCGGTGCCCAGAACGTCACGTCCTTGAACAGACGCTCCGTGTCTTCTCCTCTCCTGGCAGAGCTTCGCTGTAGGAAGGCGGCCATTCCTCCAGTGTTGCTACTTCCAACACCGGGGAAAGCAAGCTTCAGAAAGGAATGGTGTCAAAGAGGCAGGACCCACCAGCAGGGCTGCCGGCGGCCGGACGAACACAGCCCCAGCCTTCCCCAGCCACCATGGCTGACAGTCCACGCTCCAGAAATGCACGGTTCAACCTTAGGAGTAAAAACCCTCCCAAGCCAACTATTATATTCAACAATGGGATTGGGGAGTGGGGTGTTCTTACCCTGCCTCTCTCCACAGCACAGATCATCAGATTCCAGTTCTTACAGGATTGGGGAGTGTGGGGGGGTTCTAACCCTGCCCCCCTTCATAAAAAAGAACTGGGATCTGATGATCTGTGCTAGGTCAGCACTTTGCTTCCGCCACATGCAGTCCGCATCAGCACCAGGAAATGTCAGAAGCGTTGAGTGATGACACCAATACCAACACGTGCGGTTCTGACGGCTCCGGTAACTGGCTGCACAGATACAACACGACAGCGGTGAGATCCACGGACATCACCAGTCTTCCCAAGGATTGTGCTCCTGAATCTTCTGCGTTCGGAATAACGATCTTCTTTTCCAGGGCTGAGCCATGCTTCCCTCTCGTCTGTCCTCTGCCTTCACCAGCTTCGTGCGCGTTTCCGGGCAAGTGTTTGTGCAGGTGCTATCACTGATTTCCACAGCGAAAATCTACACAGACACCACACAGAAATGGACAACCCCGTTAGGAGCTGTGCAGGGAGATCTAACTCATCAGATATGCCAAATTCCTGTTGCCATGGAAATTAAACTAACTAAACTAACGTTGCTATGACCTCATCTCTTACTGCACTATTAAAGATCAATTGGGTAAGAGGAGTGTGCCTCTGCATAGCATTCAGCTCACGTTTACATGTTGGTTTTCCTTGAATATGGCTATGTGAGATAGAAATCAGTAAGATGGGGTGTAACATCTAGTATAGGATCGTTGTGTCTCCTTGGTTCAAACACTTCCTTTAAGATCCTCAGAAAATGAAGTTTAACTCTGGGAACGTGAGTTACATAGTAACTTGTTTTGGATACTCTCTCTTTCAACATCTAAATATCAACACCAAAGAAGCTCTTGAGTTCCTTTTGAAATTGAAAGGAATTTACAAACCATAAAAGCCCCAATATTAAAGGATACAATTCAGTCTTTTTAGCATATTCTCAAAGCTGCACATCAACCACTAGTATATAATTCCAGGACTTTTTCACCACGGGCCAAAGAAACCTTGAACCCATTAAGAGCCAGCCGCTGGCAATCACCAGCCAAATTCCGTTTCTCTGGATTTGCCCGTTCTGGACACCTGTTATGAGGAGAATCGCACAGTGCGTGACCTTCGGTGTGACCTTCGGTGCTGGCATCTTTCACGTCCAAGGTGAGTGGAATCTCACAGTGAGTGACCTGTTGACAGACACCTGGACTGTTTCTACTACTATGAATAATGCTGCTATGAAGATTCTTGCATAAGACTTTTTTTGTAAAAATGTTTTCAATTTTCTTGGGCATATGCCTAGGAATGATATTGCTGGGTCGTACGGTGATTTCATGCTTAACTTTTCTGAGAAACTGCCAGACTTTTCCAAATCAACTTACCATTTTACTTCCTTTCCCACTAGCAATATATCAAGATTTCAGTTTTCCCAAATTCACCACCATGTCACTGTCCAATACTGGGATTTTACCCATCCCGGTGGTTGTGAAGTGGTATCTCACGGTGGTTTTGATTTCCATTTCTAAGATGACGAATTCTGCTAAACATCTCCTGTGCTTTTTAAGGCATTTATATGTCTTTCTTTGGAGAATGTCTATTCAAATCCTTTGTCCATTTTTAAATTGGATTTTTATTAAGAGTTTTTAAATATATTCTTGATATCACGTCCTTATCATGATAATGTATCCTGTTCTGTGGGTTGTCTTTTTACTTTAATAGTATCCTCTGAAATGAACATTTTAAATTTTGATACCGTCTTTTTCCCTTCAGTTGCTTGTTATACGTCTAGACGTCTCAGCTAAGGAAACATTGCCTAATCCAACGTAACAGTTTCTCCAGGATTCTCCCCTAAAAGTGTCATGGGCTGAACTGTCCCCCCTCTCAAGATTCCCATGTTAAAGTCACAACCCCAGAACTTAAAATGTCACCGTATTTAGATACAGGGCTTTAGCTTGGCAATTTAGGTCCCATAAGATCTTAAGAGTAGGCCCTGATCCAGTATGACGGTGTTCTTTTAAGAGAATTTAGACACAGTCCTCAGTGCTGCACGCACATAAGAGAAACCTGTGAGGACACAGAGAAGACGCCGTCTACACAGCATGGGGTGAGGCCCAAGAGAATCCAACCCTGCCCGCACCTTGATCCCAGGCTTCCAGTCTCCAGGAAAAAGGAAACAAGATGCTGTTGTTTAAGCCTCACGGTCTGTGGTGTCCGTTATGGTACCCAGCAGACGGACAGAATGGGTCTCACAGTCGGCTCCTTATGCTGGATCCATGTCGAGCTTTGCATGTAGGGTGAGGAAGGGTCCAGTCCATCCTTTTCCATGTGGATACCCCAGTTGTCCCAGCACCATTGAGTTGTGAAAGGAAAAAAGTAAAGCAACCCTTACTGTCCTTTCTCCATCAACAGATTAGAAGTTACACTGAAGAATCGTGGACAATTTTGTCGGTTTAAGGCAGTGGTTTTCAAATTTTTGGGTCTCAGGAACCCTTTGCACTTTATTCAAGATCACAAAAAAGCTTTCTCATCAGGCCGGGAGTGGTGGCTGCTCATGCCTGTAATCCCAGCACTTTGGGAGGCAGAGGCAGGTGGATCACTTGAGGTCAGGAGTTCGAGACCGGGCTGGCCAACATGGTGAAACCCCGTCTCTACTAAAATACAAAAATTAGCCTGGCATGGTGCCGAACACCTGTAGTACCAGCTACTAGGGAGGCTGAGGCAAGAGAATCACTTGATCTCAGGAGGCAGAGGTTGAAGTGAGCTGAAGTCACACCACTGCACTCCAGCCTGGGTGGCAGAGCAAGACTGTCTCAAAAAGAAAAAAAAAAAAGGTAACCATTTAGTTTATTTTACAATGATAAAGTCATTATATCTTAACACAGTCTTAAAGAAGAAACCATTTTCCAAAATAAACAGCAGCGTGGCAACAGTTTGTGATCCTGTGAAAACACCTAACATCTCTGCACCTCAGACAGCAGGGTTCTCATGCCTGCATCTGCGTTCAGTGGGCTGCAGAGCCGTGGCTGAAGTTTATGAAGAAAGTCAGACTCCATGCTGATATACAAGTAGGAAGCAGTATTTTCATTGTATTTTCAGATCACTTTAGGAATTCTCTGCTGCCAAATGTAACAAGTGGCACTTCCGTACAAGCTGTCTGCAATGCAGAGTCTGCGCTCTGGTCGACGGATCTTTCTGCCCCAATTCCTTCTAAATCGACTGGTCCGTCCTGTAATTGAATGGCTTTTACCAGCACACGATTTTGTAATCACACATTGGTTAGAAAACACTGGTTCAGAGTTATGAGCAGCTTCCACATTTCGTTATATGAAAAGAAAAAAAAAAACCACATCAATATCACCATTGATCACATGAGAAAGTGGTGGACACAAGATTTTTATATTTTAATATTCGCTGGAAAGCTCAAATGTCTATCCTTGGGAATAATGTAAGGTACTTTCCTTGAGATGAAAGTCATTTTGTTCATTTTTCAGGCCACACCTGCAAATACCTCCATCTGATGTGGCATCTTTTGTAAGTCATTCTTTCTATAAAGGCGGCCATTAGTGGAAGAAGTGGTTCTGCAGGTTCATAGCTCAGAGGCACCAGTGCTCTCTCAAGATAACCATAAAATCCGCAGAAGACGCACCTGTGCACACTTCCTGTTTCTCACTCAGAACATTCCAGAAGGAACCCTGAATCCTGATGCTACAGCGGGACTGAAGTTTGCTCTCACCCACACACTAAACCCAGGGAGCTCCCCCAGCCCCCACCCCGAGGCCACAGTCTTGGTCCTCTGTCTGGTCTAGGAGGGCTCCTGCAGCTCCAGCCTAACAGGGAAAAGCAGGCACCCACATGTCAGAAAGCCCTCCCAAGGCCCCGTGAGCACTTCTGTTTATGTGCCAGTCAAGTGTGTTTGACAAGGCTACAGCCAGCTGTATGGCAGGCAGCGAGATACCCAGCACATACTCAGGCCTCACGTTACTGAGGAAGGAAGGTGGACAACGAGGTACCCAGCAAGTACTCAAGGCTCACGTTATGGAGGAGGAAGCCAGGCAGATATTCACACATGAGTCTGCCCCACATGCTGCAGAAAAGCCCTGGTGGTCGGCGGTCAGGGCTTGGGGCCCCCAAGTGGGTAAGGAGAGCTCAGTGCCCTCTCTGGACTTGTCGCTCAGACACCCGCGGCTGGAAGGGAAGAAACTTGCATCCTGTGAAACATCCAGGCCCTGAGACCCACTCAGGAGCAGAAAACGGGAAAGGAGCCTTGAACAGACTCATGGGAGGGTAGACAGCAGGAGCCACAGAGGCTACCAGGAGGGAGGGAGGCAGGCAGTGAGGCCAGAGGTGATGTGATCAGAGGTGACGTGGTGGGGGATGACACGGCGTGGTGGGGGGAGGAGATGTGGCCAGGGGCAATGTGGCCAGGGAAGGAGACACGGCTGGAAGGAAGTGACAAAGGGGTTGGTCTCCAGGCCGCAGACTGTGCCTGAATTATGGATGGCATTTTAATTAAGATGTTATATCTGACTTTAACGAAAAGCAGCAATTTAGGACGATTGTGTACATTTAAAGCACGGTACAAATAGAGCCCATTTCCCAAACCAAAGAACAGTGCATTGAAGGAAAAAGTAGCAGCTCACAAAAAAAAAAAAAAAAAAAAAAAAAAAAAAAAAAAACAAGAAAAGAAAAAAAAGTGAGTAAAGAAAAAATTCATTTAAGTTCAGAAAAAAAGAGATCCTACAGCTCTTCTAGTCCAATCCCCACCCTAACGTGAATGGGGGGAAAAAGGAAGTACATTCTAGTCAGTCAGAATTAAAGGCAAAACCCATCCACTTTACTTTCTACTTGACAGAAAACAAGAAACTCATCAAGGAATCCCTACAAACAGTAGCTTTAGTAGTTCCCAAAATACAAAATTCACCTACAAATTAAATCAACTGCTAAGTGTGTAGAGAGCAATTTTTTTCATTATTGTCTTCCTCATCCCCCGGGGCTTTTTTAGATCTTGTTTCCCCCTAATTGTCTCCAACACCCAGGAAATTTAAACCCCTCAAGTAAATCGTGTGTCAATTCATGCACAGCGTCCTTTGGAGCAGACAGTCCATTGCTCTAAGACGTTCTTGTCACTTAAGCACCGAGTACAGCCTGAGAATGCACTACACGCACTCACACGAACTCAGACAGACAATAGGTGAGATACAGCACATGAGGAGGAAGACAAGATAAATGAGCTTCACGGACACCCCAGATCCGACAAGAAGTGACACATGTAGCCTGCTCGGGTGCAGGTGACTCCTGGAAAACAGCCAAGGGCAGCATTTGGAGAAGCAGCACCACAGGCCAGGAGAGTCTGGGGGCTTTAGAAGGGAGGGGCGCCCCGACCAGGTACTGGGGGATTCAGAAGGGAGGGGTGCCCCGGCCAGGTGCTGGGGCTTCAGAGGGGAGTGGTGCCCCGATCACTTGCTGGGGGCTTCAGAGGGGAGGGGTACCTTGACCACTTGCTGGGACTTCAGAAGAGAAGGCGCCCCAACCGGGTCCTGGGGGCAGCAGGACAAGCCCAGGGTTCCGTCGTCACTTTTCACTCCCTACTCCCGAATCTCGCCCTGAAGTTGCAGCCAGTCCAGGTATTCATTTACCCATAAAATTAAGTATCTGTGAGTAACACAAGTCACTAATCCACACAGATCTGAGTCCACAGATACCTCCCAGAGACGCCACCATCCCTTCTGGTAGAAGAGCAGCCCAGGGGCCCACGCTGCTAGGAAGGGAGACTGTCTCCAGCCTGACGCTGCACAGTCCTTAACACAAAGTCTACCTTCTGGAACCATGCCGTCTCCTACAGAAGCAACTAGGGGCATGTAGGGTTTTTTTAATCTTTTTTTTTTTTAAGACAGAGTCTCCCTCTGTCACCCAGGCTGGAGTGCAGTGGCTCGATCTCGGCTTGCTGCAACCTCTGCCTCTCGAGTTCAAGTGATTCTTCTGCCTCTGTCTCCCGAGTAGCTGGGATTACAGGCCCCTGTCACCACGCCCCACTAATTTTTTATATTTTTAAGTACAGATGGGATTTCACCTTGTTGGCCAGGCTGGTCTTGAACTCCTGACCTCACGTGATCCACCGGGCTCGACCTCCCAAACTGCTGGGAATACACGCATGAGCCACGGTGCCTGGCCCATATAGCTATTTAAATTTGACTAAAATTAAAGAAAATTAGAAGTTCAGTTTCTCATTTACACTGCAAGCATTCAGTTACCCACAGGCAGCCACGGACCAGAGGCTGGTAGAGATGTCACACTCCACACTGCAGAAGGATCTAAGGACGAAATGGCTCTAAGATCATCTTGGCACCTTTATGTTGAAGCTACAGAAGTTTTACTCTGATTATTATAGACATCAGCATTCTGCCACTTAAAAATGTCAGTGCTATTGCAATGATCAGATCTGTGACTTCCCAGCAGCGCCTCTCTTCCTGGACAGATAACTGCAGAGCATCTGCACTCTGCCTCCACACTAAGGGATAGTAGAATATTCCGTGTAAAATCAGGGGGCGAAAAAAAAAAAAAAGAATCCCTAGTCCGCCTCTCCCCCTACGATTTTGTGAAACTCCTCTTAATATGCAGAATAACCGCCAGAGTTACAATAAAGAAGCATCCCTTGACCAGGAAGCAACAGGGAAACAAGAGGAGGGAGATGCGAGGACACTCCGTTCCCTCTGGGACCCCAGGCCCAGCCAGGACTGAGAAGGGCAGCACAGCCCGGCAGACCTGCACACCTGATGCGAACCATACACACAGCTTCCCTGGTCCTCGTTCCCCTGCTCTGCCCTCACTGGCCGCTGTGGCTCTGGGTAGACGCAGTTCCCTGAGCCCCAACACCCACAGCCAGTCCCCTCCTTGCAGTTCTCAGCTGTGCTCTCACTGCCTCCCTGATGCTTCTCATCATCATCCGCGTACCGTGTCGCCTCTACCCCACAGCCCTTGCTACAGCCCACCCCACCACGGAGCCTAGCACACAGCAGGTGCCCGAGACGCCCCAATGGGCGGGCTTGCCAGGGTAGGGCTTGGAGTTCCAAGGGACACCTCCCACATAGCACCACAAGCGCCACGGGGGCTGTGGAAGGGGTCTAGGCTTCAGGCCTGCACTCAGCTTCTCCTGGCCCCCGAGGCCAAGAACCTAGCAAGGGAGCGCAGCCGGAAGCAGGATCCCAAACCCCCTTCCTGCTCCTTAAGAGGAAGGGGGCCTCGGGGCACAACCCCACCAGCGCCTTCCTCCTGCCAGGCTGCCTGTCACAGCACCGACACCTTCACCGCAGGGAAACCCACTCCTGTGAGGAGAAAACCACCAAGTACCACAGGAGCCACGTCCCCCTCAGCGTCTGCTGAGCCCAATAGCGACAGCAGCACCCGGGCCCCCACTCAGCATGCACCGACTCCGATCCCGCCACGCACACCACAACACCGACCATCTTGAAACTCAGCTTGACTCATCAGGGCCCTCTTCCAGGAGAGCTCGGCATGTCTACCTTCCCTGGGCTCACAGAAAGGAGCGGGACTCGGTCCCGAGTGTGCACAGAGTTAAGCTCCCACTAGCTGTGCAGACAACCTCCCTAGCCCTGGCCTGGGAAGGGGCCAAGCGCAAACAGCCATCTTTTGCCCGCACAGGTACAGAATTCAGCCAGGTCTCTCAATGGAATCGTGACCGGTCAACTCCAGGCTCCTCAGTGCTCTGGGGTGCACCTCGGGCCACTGCACCTTTGAAACGTGGCTGTGGACTCCTCTAGGCTGTTCAGTGTCACGGCCCATTTCATTCAGACACTGCAGGCCCCTGCCGTGGTGTCAATACCCAGGACACCCCTGCCGGCATCCTCCAAGATGCTGCTGCAGCTGCTGTGATCTGAGAACAGCCATGCACAGGCATCAAAGGGAAGACTTCTCAAGTCTCCTCCAAGAGCAGTGGCTACAGCTTTGGAAGACATTGCACTGAATCCTGGGTGAGCCTGGCTCGGTCTGCAATCTAAGCCTGGTTGCTGGGGAGATACAATCTGTTGTAACTGACAGAGGCCGTTGGTGGCAGCTCTACCAAGATCGAGAATGGCAACTAATCTGAGATTTACTATCCATACTTTCTATTTGATGTTTAAAAGGAAAGCATTGTGAAGTTCCAGTAGCAAGGAATTTTCTATAATCTATCACATCCACATACAGCAGAAATGTAGCTAAAATGTTCATAGGGTCTATGCAGAGGAAGAGACGAGTCTATTTCAGGAAAAGTGCTTGCTGGCTTTTCAGAAACATAGTGAAATCTCTACCAAGTAAAAGGTTGTTTATACTTTTGCTTTGGAAACAGAGGGAAAGTTCTTTCTTATTATTTGAATACATTAACTATATTTAAGTGTTCTGGTAGACTAAGTATTAAATATTCAAAAGGAAGTAATTCTGTTTGGTCTATTTCATTCTTTAAATGCAGCTTTCAAAAAATGACAAATACTTGGCCGGGTGCGGTGACTCACGCCTGTAATCCCAGCACTTTGGGAGGCCGAGGCGGGTGGATCACGAGGTCAGGAGATCGAGACCATCCTGGCTAACATGGTGAAGCCCTGTCTCTACTAAAAACGAAAAAACTAGCCTGTCGTGGCGGCAGACACCTGTGGTCACAGCTACTTGAGAGGTTGAGGCAGGAGAATGGCATAACCTGGGAGGCGGAGCTTGCACTGAGCCGAGATCACACCACTGCACTCCAGCCTGGGTGACAGAGAGAGACTCCATCTCTAAAAAAATAACAACAACCACAACAAAAACACAGAAACTCGTGGAACAAGCCCTTGCCCCACTCCATGTCAGCTGTGCTGTGCCACCCAGGAGCATGCCAAGCTCAAAGAGTCATCCACCTGCCTTGAGTAAACGATGTCACTACTCGAATCACAGAGACTGAGATTCTCTAGCCCTCGCCATGTGCATGTCACTCACAAGCAGGCATGAGGACCCCCGCAATTCACAGGGAATCCCTCTGGCCATCCGATGACCATCCATTCATAAATAAAAAGCATTAATTCCTGCTGGGTTGCAGAGGTGTACACATCAATACTTGCTACTGTTCACAAATGTTCCACTTGAGGATGGAGTGACGTTACAGAATTGGGAAGAACTTCACAGACATACGAGGGGTGCATTTAAGGAAAAAGTGTAAGGAAAAGGTGAGAAAATGGAATATGCTAACCTCTGTCTTTTCATTACCCTCTAAATCTTATGATTCCAGTTCTGTTCATTCTGCAGTGAAAAATAACAAGTGATTCACATTCAGACACAAGGTGGCTTAGGAAACTGTGGCTGTTTTACAAAGATGAAACAATTTAGAAGATCAGGATTCATGAACGCACTTACTTAAAGAGAGAAGAGACTGGGAGTTACACATCAGCTTACCAAGGCTGCCCCGAAGTCCAGGAGACCCTTAGGAGAACAGAGACTGTGTAGCCTCCACAGACCAATGCAGGTGGCTGGGCCCAAGAGTGGGGACAGGGAGTCTGCAGGAGGCTTGCAGAGGGAGCTGTCCTGCCAGCCTCTCGCAGAAATTCCTAATTAAACCCTGACAGCAACTCTGTTTAGTGAATTGTCTCCTGGTCACTAAGAAGAGTGAAGCTGTTGAAAGCCTACAGCCAACCCTCTGGATAACAGTTGAGATGTATTTTAGAGAAGGAAATCATCCTGTCACAATCCCAGACCTACCAACAGCTGCAAGCACGTCCTGGGAGTGCGGCTTCTTGCTCTGTCAGCACCAGAGCGCACCGTAGAGGCAGCCACACGGGTTCTGCCGGACGTTCCCACTTCAGGGAGTCTGGGCAGGTGCAGCTGAAACACTCAGGGGCAACCCCCACCCTCACTTCTCAAAAGTACATGCAGAGGCAGACAGAATGAAACACGGCCCCCAAACCTCAGACGTACGATTCAGCAACACGGCCCACCATAGAGCCACATGGGCTCTGCCCGATGCCCCCAATTCACAGAGTCTGGGCAGGTCCAGCTGAAACAGCACCTGGGGGGCAACCTCCAACCCCACTTCTCAAAAGTACATGCAGAGGCAGACAGAATCAAACACGGCCCCCGAGCCTCAGACATAAAGTTTGGCACAGGCATCTGTGAAACAAGAACAAGTCGCATGGGAAAATGAGCACAAAAATGAAAAAAATAACAGAATTACAGTGAAGATGGATGAGATGGGGAAGATTGCGAGGAAGTTGAGAAAGGGACTGAGGGCCTGAAGGGGCACATAAGGGCTGGACATTCCCGACAAGGTAACAAAAACACCTCTGGATAAGGTGGGACATCATCTTCATTATGGAAATAAAGGGGAAAAGCCTGAAAACATCAGTTTCCTACCATGAAGCAAAAATCAAACTTGCTTCAGACTTCTCCTCTACAACACTGGATTCCAAAAGACGAGGATGTGGCATCCGTGGGGTCTTGAGGGAGAGCTGGCACAAACGTCCCAGAGCTGCCGTCTCCAGAAGCAGCTGCACTGGATTCCAAAAGACGAGGATGTGGCATCCGTGGGGTCTTGAGGGAGAGCTGGCACAAACGTCCCAGAGCTGCCGTCTCCAGAAGCAGCTGAAATAGCCTCAGATCCAGCACACACTTGTCTTGAAAGATCTATCAGAGTACACCCCCTTATCAAAGGGGCGCATGGCTGCAGGGCTTGTGGTGTAAGGCAATTTCAAAATCTTACTCCGTGCAGACCCTAAACTTGGGAGGCTGCTGGTCACACCCTGGGAGGACCTCAGCCAGCGGGAAGCCCTGTGCCTCCTCTCTGCTCCATCTCTAAAGCCAAGAAACATTTTATGCATAAAATTACGTTATTTCCAATTTGTTAAATTGTATATATTAAGTCCATAAAGAGACCAAGAAAATATATAAAAACATTGATGACTTCATGGTGGTATTATAATTAATTTTTAAACAAAACATGTTGTCTAAATTTTCTAGACTGAAAAAATACTCTTTTTAGCAAGAAAGGTGCTTTTAAAGTCACCATAAACAATTATATATCCATCCTACGAATGCGGTCTTAAAATAAAAAGTGAAGAGCAAAAACAGCAGAAGGAAGTGCTTGAATATGTTTACCTCTGAATGGGGGGGGGGGCTGTTTTGTCTTCCATTTCCCTATGTTTGAAGTGTCACCTCTGTAATGTAATAATAGAGCAAACACAACAGTTGAGGAAACACTGCTGCCCACTAGGGATCCCCAATACTTTGCCAAATGATCCTCTATGTATCCTGCATAAACCAAGTCTCCTCCAAAATGCTGCGACCCCAACCTCTGATTTTATCTTTTAAATCAGCTAGGTTTTCTCCCCTAAAAAGAAGCATATTGTATCATTACTCTTTAAAGTTAGGTGACTTAACAGGCATACAGACTTCAACACCTTCTGGAAAGGTGATGTGTCAAGTTTAACTAAGATTTGTTTTGTTCTGAAAAGAGCAAGGGCACGTTCCCAGGTGAGGGGACTCCAGGAAACACTGGCTGTGTCCGACGGGCCCTCACCTGGAGAAACAAGCGCTCGACGCCTCCACCCTCCACCCGGACTCAGCAGGAAAGGGGTGCAGAGCTGAAGACAGACTCGTCTATAAAAACCTCAAGGGCTGTTTCCAGAAGCTACTCACTGCCCGGTGCCGCCTCACCCTGCCCCCCTGTGCAGGTACCGGAGCTGCTGTCCAGCCTTCCCCAGGCTCTCCACGCCTCCTTCCACCCCACGCCAACCTGCACCACCCAACTCCCCACCGTCACTTACTGACCACCCGCCTCAACTCCCGCATAGCCTGGAAACTACAAAGCTGCCTGGCAGCAAGAGGGGACGGGCAGCGACTGCACCAGCCAGGTGGCACCTGCTCCCACCAGACTGCAGGGTCACAGGGCCTGCCTCATGGAGCCGTTGTTATGCACAAGTACAGTGGGAAATCAATGCAGCTTTAGCTTTACTTTGGTGCTAAATTAACTTTATAACACTTGCTTATAACATACATTAATTTTTACAGCAATTACTAAAATAACAACTCATAATGTATTCGTTTACCATATTCAGAAAACAACTGAAAAACCAAACACACAGCAGAATTTTATAGGACTGAGTAGTTTTTGTTAGGCGGTCAAATTATTTTAAGCTCAAAATTAAAGTAATTAAATCTGTGACTCTCAACTGGGGAAAGTGGGCACGCACAGAGAGGGGAAGGTAAAATCCTTTTTTTCTTCCAAACCTCACACAGACCCACTCAGCTGGTCATTTCCATTGCTGCAATTATGTCCTGCTCCTTAGGTTAAAAACAACTGCCTTCATGCCTATTAAAAATAATGTTTCTTCCTTTCCTGAGTGATTGTGAAATGAGCCATGGTGGCAAGGTAGGCACGAACAGAGGGAAACTGAGTCCATGTCCACATTTGATGGTGGGCGAGAACAGAAGGAAATTGGGTCCACATCCACATTTGATGGTGGGTGAGAACAGAAGGTAACTAGATCCACATCTATATTTGATGGTGGGCAAGAACAGAGGGAAACTGAATCCGTGTCCACATTTGATGGTGGGCAGAACAGAGGGAAAGTGTGTCCAAGTCCACGTTTGATGGTTACCCAGAACAGGGGGAAGCTGGGTCCACGTCCACATTTGATGGTGGGAGAGAATGGGGGAAACTGGGTCCACGTCCACATTTGCTGATGGGCGAGACCAGGGGGAAACTGAGTCCACCTCCACATTTGATGGTGGGAGAGAACAGGGGAAAACTCAGTCCACGTCCACATTTGATGGTGGCTTTTAATGCACTGCAGCCTGTGTCCCCTTGACCTTCACGAATTTTCAGGTAGTAAGAAAGCAATTTTTCTTATTGGAAAGGAGAAAACTAAGTGGCTGCAAAATAATATAATTTCCTTAAAGCAAAACAACAGAGAACAAACTTTGACTTTTTCCACATTACCCAGTAATTCTAAGACTCAGGGTTTTGTCATGTTACAGCAAATGCTGTTCATTAGGGGGAAATTGGAAGTCAGAACAGTGTGTGCTATTCAAATTCTCAATGAATAATTAACTCAAATAATTAACTCCAAAAAATGAAATTAATTTGTTTTTAGTTTAACCCCAAATCCCCAATCCTTTGCCAAATGATCCTCTATGTATCCTACATAAAGGACAGGGTCTTTCTGGCAGAAAACCATTAAAAGTTTTATTTGCAGTAAGAGAAGCATGCCTTCTTATTATCAAACAGGTGCATGGCCCCCACTTTCTTCGGCATTTTCCACACCAGGACAGATGGGCTCTGCTCTCCTTCCTCCCCGCCCAAAGCTGCCTCACAGCAGCCACACACAGAGCCGTAAACCATCGCAAGACTGTGGGTGTCTCGGGGTCCCCACGTCCCCAAAGACCAAGGGTCACGGATCCACATTGTCCAACAACACTTCAGACATGGCCTCGAGCCTGGGAACCCTGCTGGCCAGCCCAGACCAGCCCCAGAATAGAGGTGTGAGGGGTGACATCTGCACTTCTTAAAAAAAAGAAAGGCAGATATTCAGTGCCACATTTAAAATGGTCATGGCGGCCAGGCACAGTGGCTCATGTGTGTAATGCCAGCACTTTGGGAGACCAAGGTTGGCAGATCACTTGAGGTCAGGAGTTCAAGACCAGCCTGGCCAACACGGTGAGACCCCTGTCTCTACTAAAAATACAAAAATTAGCTGGGCATGGTGGCAGGCACCTGTAATCCCAGCTACTCGGGAGGCTGAGACACAAGATTCTCTTGAACCCTGGAAGCAGAGGTTACAGTGAGCTGAGATTATGCCACTGCAATCCAGCCTGGGTGACAGAGGAAGACTCCATCTCAAAAAAAAAAAATAAATAAAAATAATAAATAATAACAAAAGAAAAAAAAACAACATATGCATTCCTAGTCCCTTGGAACTGCAGCAACAAAGCTGGTGATATATTTTGGGTGTTTCTAATCAGTGTTTTCCATGAGCTACACTGCAAGTCTCAACCTTGATCCTGCTACAGTAATTATCTATTACAAATTAAAACAAGAGCCATAACTCTGTCTCCTACTAAAATATTCGAATTGAGGCATGTTAACAGAATACATTTCTTTGGGTGAGAAAGTATCCACCAGGGTGGGGAACAGACGGCCCACCGATTGTGCTGTGGCCCTGACCACCAAGGACTCACGAATCATCCACAGCCAGGCTGGCGACTCGAAAAGAACACTAAATTGCCCTTTGACATTAATTCTTAAACCTTGAGAAACCAAAGTTCTCTTTGTAACAGACTTGACAAAGGATGAAGTCAGAAGTGGTTCAGCAGAGACGCACCAACTCTCACCTGGGAGAGACACTGCTTGCTAATCACGTCTGGATTAACGGATGCGCTAAAAGCATCTCTTCCAACAGGGACACAGACTGCAAACAGGAATGCCGCGGACACCTTCCCCAGATTACCCAGTCCTGACCCATCCACCCCTTAGGCGGTCCCCAGCCAAGTCCAATAAGGAAATGAACCCACAGCAGATGCAGGTGCAGGCAGTGAGGGCAGCGGCGTCAGGGAATTCCGCTCCATAAACCTTGGCAGCACGCAGGGAGGTGCATCTCTCCTCATCAGGCACTAGTGTGGCTTTCATTCTTCACAGCTGCTATCTGATCTCTCGCTAATCAGTGTTTTCCTGACAACAAAGTCAAAGTTTCCCTGAAGAGACTGCCAGATGAAAGAAACGGAGAAAAAACAGAAAAACCAGCTGTACCCAGCCGGACAGGTGAAGTCATTTAAGTGCAGGATGATCTGGCCACTCCAAATATGCAGGGCTTTCCAATTTTGTTAAAATGAAACCCAGCCTTTGAAAAGGCCTGGACTTCCCACAGTGTGTGGTATTTATAGTGTGGAGGGCACTGTAGAGAAGTTATCAGAAAGTTCACAACAGCAAGATCCACGGAGGCTCTGCCATGTGCCAGGCACGAGACAACTGTTTACATAAAACACCTCATTTCATGCTACAGAGTCCACAGACTGCTTCACATTTCACCCTACAGAGTCCACAGACTGCCCCACATTTCACCCTACAGAGTCCACAGACTGCTTCACAGAACACTACCAAAGGGGACCATGAAATGATCCCCAAGAAGTAATGAGCACCTTAAAAGTAAGAAAGCCAACCTCCTCCCCCTCTCTTATCTCCCCGTCCCCATTTCCACAGAACCAAGGAAATATGAAGGGCCAGTGACGCCCCACTGAACAACGCTCTCCTGGTGGTTACGCTCTGTACATAGGGAGCACAACACTGCTCCGTGCTGCTCGAGGCTACTATTCTATACTACACTAGTACGATCTGTTTGTTCTATTCTATACTATTCCATTCTCTACGATAGACTACAACAGTTTCATTCTTTACTATATAATACTGTACTATGTGTTCTATTCTAAACTATTTTCTTCTATACGGAAAGGAGTTAGCCAGCTTGCTTTAGGCGGACAGTAAGGAAAGGGTCTCAGAGAGCCTCCAGCCTCCAGTTTTGTGCAGATAGGGGGACTTGCACAGGGGGCTGGCCTGAACATGCTCACAGCAGACTAAGGGCCCCCATGCGCACGGGGGAACGAGGTGGAGCCACCAGAAAATCGCTCCCTACACAGACAGGGAGCCCAGCCCCATCAGCTTCTATATAAAAGCTCTTGAAGTCAGTTGGGAAGGGGGCAACAAGCAACCTGCTCTCAGGACCCCTGTTTTCGCCGAGAGCTTTCCTTTTAGCTTAATAAGTTCCACTGCACTCACTCTTCGATGTCCACGTGCCTGTTTCTTCCTGGTCATGAGACAAGAACCTGGACTCAGCTGAGCTAAAGAGCAAAACTCCTGCATCAGTGCTACAGAACACTATCCTCTCTGTTCTGTGCCATGAGACTCTACTATTCCACACCACACTACGTAATATTAATACTATGCTGTGTGTTCTAATCTAGACTATATTACTCTATGCAATACTATGTCATTAGTTCAACTGTATACTCTGCAATACTATCCCACTTGTTCTATTCTAGACCATGCAATACTATTTGTCCTATTGAATACTATACTACATAATGTTACAATGTTTCTTCTGTTCTATGCTACCCTATATAACATTATACTGTTTGTTCTATTCTGTGCTACTCCGTATAGTTCTATTCTGTTTGTTCCATTCTATACAATAATCTTGCATCACTTTACCATCCTCCACGATACAAGAGTAGAGCTAGTTATACTTTCATAATCTCTTTCCCAAGCTCTTACCCCGTAAGAAATGTGATGTTTTACTATGCCTCACATAAATGCACATTTCATGATAATCAATGCCATTTCCTATGGTTATAGAATTCTCTCTATGATTCTATTGATACGGCTTCTTTGGGCTTTTCTGTAAGTCCTTTGCAGTGTCTGGTTTCCTAGTGAAAAGATGACTAAGGTCCCGATAAGATCCTATGAAACCAGCATCCACACACACTCACCTGTGTGCACACTGCTGGACTCCATGTTGAAGGAGTGACAGGAAGACAGACGGCTGTCGGTGGATGGAAGGCAACAAGCACAGAGTAGATTCCAGAACTGAGACATGTACCAAGGCTCTGGCACAGCTGAGGGTCGATCCCAATTCTAGCCTCTCACAGAAAGGCAGAGGGGACTTAGCACAAAGAGCACGGAACTTTGCTTTAATAAAGCAAATGCTTACCATCCACTGTGAGGAGTTCAAGGAGAAATGGCAGTAGGCTCTACTAATGATACTGCTTTAAAAAATGGAAGGGAGAGGGTACATTTTCACATGGGCCATGTGGAAAGTTGGCTGGACCTGCCGCTGGACCTGACACTGGACCTGCTGCTGGACCTGCCCCTGGACCTGTCGCTGGACCTGCCGCTGGACCTGTTCCTGGACCTGATGCTGGACCTGCCGCTGGACCTGATGCTGGACCTGACGCTGGACCTGCCCCTGGACCTGCCACTCGGTCTGCTACTGGACTGCTAACAAATGCTGCAGATTTTTATGTAGAAAAAAGTACAATGCGTCTGAGAGCAGCTGTCCCAGCTCTGGATGAAGCCGGCAGAAAAAGGAAGCAGCAGAGACGCTGGTATCATTCAGTGGGCAGAGTCAATGACCCTCCTCTAAGTCCAGCAAAGCTCAACCTGCATGTCTGCAACTAGAAATACCAATCATAAGCCAGACCTCCTGGCAAATACCATTGACCTGCTGTAATTCTGTGTGGTGTATTATGTCCCATGTACAGGAAATCATTCACAAAGCCTTTAACCAGGAAGTACTAACATGACTTTTAATGCAATATAACAGCTTTGCACCCATTTAACATATATTTAACCCCAGTGGTATATTTAAATATATATTTTATAGAACATCAGGCATGTTTACCTAATGGCTCGAACTTTCACAATGTCTCTCTCCCTGAGAGGACAGCGGAGGATCCCATGCACTGTCTCCAGGAACATGCCCCTCCCAGAGAGGATTCACAAATCAAATGTGCACATGCATGCATGCACAGACACATATCACACACACACACACACACACATGGACACGCACACCTATATGCAATACATACATTCACACATGCACACGCGTTCACATAATCACATAATACCACCACATAACAGATGCGTACACATACACACAACACTCAAACACACGCACACAAACATACAACACTCAAACACACACGCACAAGCATACACACAACACTCAAACACACATGCATATACATACACATTCTGACACACATACATACGTAAGTGCGTAGACATAACATGCACAAATATACATGTATAACTATATACACATGAGCATCCATGCATATGTGCAGTCGTGCCTAAACATGTAACACATGCACACACATACATGCAACACAAATACACATGCACACATATACACATGCATGCACATGTACATTACACACAAAGGCACACATACATGCACAACACATATACATGCAATACACACTTTCATACACATAAATGCAAACACACATACATATATACATCCCTCAAAGACCCCATTATTCAATTCTAAACAAAGTGGTTTATCCCCCAAATGTACCTTCCCGTAATTAATAAGCTCTACTGCACACTTCTTGTTTCAAATAATGAGGTTTCACACACAGCACACACACATTTATACTCCAATACGTGTGAACATATAAATAGAAATAGGCACACGTGCACGAAGACCCTCTTCTGTAAAGGTATTCTCAAACTTGAACTGAACGAATTCTGCTAATTATAGTCAGAGTCAGCAAAGATATATATTTGACCTCGGAATGAATATACTCGTTCTTTTCGTTACCCCTGGCAACAGCAAGAATGTAAAACAGTTGTGCGATATCATGTCACTTATTCAATCCCACTTCCTGGCATCTGACCCACTTGGAATAACGTTTCTGTCTGAGTGATTTCCTTCTGACTAAAATCATGAGACAATTCCTTCTCTTCCTGCTTTCTCTTTCCCAGGCCTTTTCACTGCCCTTTCATCATCTCAGAAATAAATCATACTTGTCAAAATGGAACGCAAAGAAACAGCCTTAGGAGAGAATCCCACAATGGAATGGACCCAAGAGAGGAAAAAATATTCTTTTTGAAAAAGTACAAAAGGAAAAGTCAAGAGGCCTGGGTTCCCTCTCATGACAGAAACAGACGTCAGCATAGCAGGTCGCTCAGCACAGTTCAGCTCTGTGTATGAAACAGAGATTCTAGTCCTTGTCCCTGTTTCAAGCTCTGTGTATGAAATAGATTCTAGCCCTTGTCCCTGTTTCATGATGTTGCAGTGAAGGTAACAAAACAGACAAAGGGCACAGGCTGCAGAAAAGGATTTTAAAAGGATGACTTTTAAAATGTGAGCCTGCTTTTCAAGGGCACAATGAGGACATTTTCAAGTATATTAAAGCTGATTTATAAGAGATAGGTATAAAGACTCTACAAGGTCGTTAGACTTTAGACTTACAAAGAAAACAAATCACATTCTCCTAGCATCACCAGTCAGGTGTTCCACAAATACTAAGAATAGCCACTGCAACGGGGTCCACTATGAGGGGTCAAAACATAACCCATGAAGCATGGCCGAGAGCTCCTATAACCTGATTTCTAGGAATCTACTTTTAAACATCCTCACAGCTAGCACATCACAAAAATACAGAGCTCCAAATGCTGTAACACAAGTGCTAACAACACCTAGCCAAAAATATACGAGGCATTTCAGGCAAAAATCCCAGAATCAGAAGAACACAAGTTTTCTAAGTTCTTCAAAAGCTGGTGCTGGTTGAGGCTCTTCTGCAGACTTCAACAAAAGACACGCTAGAATTAGCCATTGACGGTAACCCTGAGTCAACACGCACAGTGTTCAGAAAAGCACAAGGCCTGCTCCGGCTTGAGACCCCTGGGAAATTTCTCTGGACCGCACCGATTGGACGACTTTGAGAACTCAAAATAACTAACAACCAGTCCATGAACAGAGAAAGAAGACTGCAGCCTCCCTGGGGACCTGGCTCCATGCCTGCCCGCTTTCTTCCGGGTACCTTTGCCCTTCCTGGCTCCCTCCTCCACCTGGAGATGCTCTGGGTTCAGGCCCCTCTCCAGTTGTGTCTCGGTCCACAGCTGGCTACCTGTGTGAAGCACCAGGCCTTGAAGGACCATCTCCACCTGCTTCCTGCACTTCCCACCCACTTCCACCATGACACCCAGGCTCTGGCTGCTCTCAGGGATCAGGGCCGCCAGGCTCCCCTCACAGGCTCCAACTGGAGTCCTGCCCCCTGGTTTTCAGCAACACTTGGGACTTTCTCCTGGAAACTCTCGGCTCTGGGCTTTCGTGAACTGCGCCATCCAGCTCTTCTCTGGACTCTAGGCAGGGCCTTCTCTGGGTCTTCCAACCCTTCCTCCATTTCCAAATGTGGGCTTTCCTTTGGCCTCCTCTCTCCAGACATGCACGCCTCACACTCTGGCTACTTGACCTGCACTTCTACCTAAGAGGCTCCCAAATGCTCCCTGCTCCAGATTTTCCCCAAGCCTCCTCCTGTATTTCCAAACTTGCAGCTTGCAGTGGTGTCTCTAAGTATCTCTGAGTCAGGTCCACACTTGCTTCTCCTGATTTCCGGCAAAGCGCAACGGCGACCTCGGGGTGCAGACTCGCAGCTTCATCCGCCTTCCTGTACTCCCTCTTCCCCTCCTGACCCAGGCACCGAATTGCTCAGCTCACTGGCTGCCTTCTCTCCTCCTCCGGCCACGGCGAGTGCCCTGCATGAGCCTGCCCTGTCACCCCCCGGCTCCACGGCATGCCGCACATCAGAGACACGATTCTCTCCGAAACCCTCAGTGGTTCCCTAGTATCCCACAGGTAAGGACTTCCACATTCTGGCCCCAATCTAACTTTCTGGCCTCAGATATGCACATGCATATTTTATCTATGCAAAGAGAGTACAGGTCTCACACCCGCTCTCATTCCTGGGCTCCTAGCTCCTCTTAAAGGTGCTGTATGAGGTACCTATGCACTTTCCAAACACTAACTGAATATGCGCTTGGAGAACACTTACTTGATAATTTTGTGGCATTGTCGGATAACGTGGACAAAGTGAGAACTACGCAGGTGTGTGGATGCTGCCTTGCCCAGACCTCACTTACCCAGACACTCCCAGATGCTCAAGGTGACCAGCCCTATTGGTGCACAGGCAGGCACAGGCTGCACCCCCACAGCTGGGCCCCACGAGCTGAACTATAATTACGAAGCTGCTGTTTGCTCCTAAATCTGTTTATGCCGGTGCACTTGTTACACATTACTGAAACCAATAAAGTATGACTCCAAAGAGACAATAATTGTATGAAAACTAAGTTGGATGCCTTTCAAAGATTTAATAGAGGAGAAAATTTTTTTTCATTTTAATCTTTTCTAAATTGCTATCAAATTAGGTATGGGCAAAAAATATACGCAATGTTTGAGGAAATCATTTTTAAAGGTTTCAAATCTAACATATCTTGTTTCTCTTGTGTTGCCTATTCTCTTCTAGAAGAATCAAAACTGTGGCAGGCCTGCGAGGCTGTGGTGGAGGAAAGAGGCCACACCCACAGCCAGTAGAACCACGCTCAGCAGCAGCCTAGCCCCGCGTGGAAGAGGCGTGAACATTCTCGGGAGAGGTGGATGTGCACTAACCGTTCCCAGCTCTGACCTCTTTGATTAACTGAATATGGTGATTGGTTTTATCTGAACGTCAGACAAAAGGGTGTCTATGCCCAGGAAAGACTCTAAACACTCTGGACCCTGCTGGGGCAGACGGTGACCGTGACCCAGTGATGCCACTCTCCAGTGGGCAGCCAGCCCAGTCTCCTAATCGTAAAGGAAATTCATAGCAACACTATGAAAAAGAAACACTATTCTTTTTCGTTCTTACCCGGAAAAGTGAAATTTAAAACATTAAATATACAGGTTCTAACTAAGAGGCAGACGGACCAGGCGCGGTGGCTCACGCCTGTAATCCCAACCCCTTGGAAGGCTGAGGTGGGTGGACAACTTGATGTCAGGAGTTCGAGGCCAGCCTGGCCAACATGGTGAAACCCCATCTCTACTAAAAATGCAAAAATTACCCGGATGTGGTGGCGGGCACCTGTAATCCCAGCTACTTAGGAGGCTGAGGCAGGAGAATCGCTTGAACCCGGGAGGTGGAGATTGCAGTGAGCCGAGATCACGCCACCGCACTGCAGCCTGGGCAACATCTTCTCAAAAAAAGTAAAATAAAACAAAATAAAATAAAATAAAAAGCAGTCAAACAAAAGGAGATTTCCTCTGATCTTAAAAACAGAAGTATTTGATTCACAGCCTGGATAATTGAAGATCTGCATAGAAATCACCTAGGGCCTCGCCCTCCCTCACAACAGATTGGGATAGAGGGAAGGAGGGCCGGAGGTGGGCCCCTTGTCCATGAGAGGCTCCTCCCGCCCCATCCCCTTCCTCAGGAGGGCGGCCTGCCCAGCACAGGTCCGTTCTCCCCAGGTAAGACCCCGACGTCTCTACAGGAACACCCACCTCCCTTCCCTGCAATCCACTCCAGCTGCTCACGGCCAGTAAAGGGGGGCACTCTTCAGAAAGGGGCAAACGGCTTCGGGGAGAGCCTGAACTCCCACGTACCAGGTGTGGCTTGCCAGGGAGCACAGAGGAAGGATGCAGGTCCCGAGAAGGAGGAGGCGCAAGAGGACGATGAGAGAGACAAGAGAGACAAGAGAGGCCACCCAGTGGCGGGCTGAGCGCAGGACCTGGCGGAGGCCTCCTGGGGAGGGGCAGAGACAAACATGCTGCTGCTTCTAGGCTGCGCGGGAGGATACAAGCTCGGAAGGGGCTGCAAGGCAGGACTCACTGAGGAGCAGTCATGTGGATGCCCCGCCTCTCACACGGCACACACTGACAACATGCAACTCACAAACAACACAACACACATGTACAATGCGTTTATACAACACTGACAACACACGATGCACACAAACACACACAACCTATACAACACATACCCAATACATGCAACTCACAACACAATATGCATTTATAACACTCAGGCAACACATAACCAATACATGCAATTCACAACACAACATGTACGTACAACACACTCATACACACATACAGCACACGTAACTCACATACAACACAACACGCACGTACAATGCACTCATACAGCACACACAACACACAACTCATATACAACATGCACATACAACACACTCATACGACACACAACACTCATATAGCACACAACACACGCAACTCACAACACAACATGCAGACACAACACTCACACAACATACACACAATACATGCAACTCACCACATACACATACAACCGACTCATACAGCTCACATACAACACATGCAACTCACGTTCAACACAACATTCTCCTACAGCACACACAACACACGGAACTCAACGCAACATTCACGTACCCACAACACAACGTACACATACAATACACTCATACAACACATACAAGAAATGCAACTCACGCACAACAAAACATGCACTCACAAAACACAACACTTATACAACACACAACACGTGCAACTCACAAACACACGTACAACACACTCATACAACACACAACACTCACACAACATACACACAATACATGCAACTCATATACAACATACACATACACACAACACATAACATTCATACAACATACAAAACATACAGCTCACAAATACATGTACAACACACTCATACAACACACAACACTCAAATATACAATGAATGCAATTCAACACAATATGCACATACAACACACATACAACCCATGCAACTCACATACAACACAACACACTCATACAACACATTCATACAACACACACTGTATAGAGTCTAAGTATGAAATAGAAAACAGTACACGCGCGGTTTCTAAAGTATGATGAGTTTTTTCAAGAAGGTTGTCCAACATCCAAACTGGTACCATGTCCTCATTTTCAGCTGCCGTTCAGATTCAAGCATTTTTATCATCTGCTCTATGAATTATAATAATACAGCATAAACCCAGTTTTCATTTTACACCCACTTTGGTGTGGGGTGCTCCAAAACAGGGGCCAGGAGCCTCAGAGTCGTCCCTCGGAACAAAACACAACCGACACTCAGAGGCCAGGAAGGGAACTCGGGGGGCGACACACACTCTCTCATGTACAGAGCTCTGCTTCAATTACTTCACACGGAACCAGGGCTGGAACGGGGTTGGTGAGGGTACAGACATGGCAAACTGAAAAGAAACTGGCAGGTGTAGAAAGATCGGCCAAAATCCAGGGAAAAATGCTGAACACTTTCCACAAATAGTTCACACGACAGATGATACTCGGGCTACTGAAAGTTTATTGAGAGGGGTCTTGCTCCAAAGAAAAAGTTCTCTCCCAAGGTTATGGAAGATTCACAGCAGACAACTGCCCCCAACACACCATCTGCCGAGGGCCTATGAGTCAAAAAGAAGGTAAGACGGAAGTAAGGGTGCAGGGGGAGGAGAGCGGGAGGGGACTGAGAACTCGGAACCAAGTGAAGTGATGGGTGGACACTGAATGCCTGACTCCAGGGTTATCACCTCAGAAAACAAGTCTGTTGAAGTCCGTAGTAACAGTGTTAGTGCTTTCACTGAACCTGCACTCAACACTGGAGAACCTCCCTGTGTTATGAAGACGATCTGAAAAATAACATTAATTCACAATGTAGAGTGACGATTCAGCCACAGAAAATAAAACTGATATAATCCACTGTAAGTCACACTGTGTCTGTCTTGAAGGCTGGTTTATGATCAGAAAAGAGGCAGCTTGAGATCTAAAATACTGAAACTGGCAGACACCTCGTTTCCCTGAATTCTCACAACGTGGCACCAGCTAGGGTAAGTCAGAGTGGCTTTCAGAGCTTCCAGAACAGCAGAACAGATCAATCATAAATACGCAAAAGTGATCTGAAGACAGAATTAATATTCCACGTTTTGGCTTAAACTAGTCATGTGATTTCCAATAAGTGGGAAACATTCACACCAATTTTTATAAGAAAATTCAATGTGAACACATAGTACAGAACACTATCTTTGTTTTGGAATTTATTTATTGAATATGACAATTTCAATTGTCTTTAGGGATTCCTGATATTGAATGCTCATCTTTATTAATGATGAGCTACCCATTTTCTGACTGAGGAAACGGAAAGTTGTCACTGCCTAACAGCAATACTCAAAACAGCCTGTATGAAAGGGAAAGGTATGTCTGTGCGCCCACACATGCATACACATGCATACTCATACCTGCATATGTACACACACGTGTACATATATGCACACACATACACGTGTATGCACGTGCACACGTGCATGCACATGTACACATGTGTGCATAGGTACACATACATGCACACATATGCACCTACATCACATACACGTACACATGCATACACACAGACATATACACACGTACACATGCGCACACACATGCATATACACGTGCACATGGACACACGTACACACACATACACACGCATACACATATGCACACACATGCATGTGCACATGCATACGTAAGTATCATCTCAGGTATGTGGATTCAAAATTCTGATGCAAACAAGAATAATCACAAAACAGGGTAGGGTGTCACAAGTGAGAATTGAGATGGAAGGTCTGGAATGTTCCAGAGACGATATGGGGGAGGTCCACACATCACATAAACATCTTACCATTTTAAACGTGACCATTCCTGCCAACATCGGCCTGGATTAAGATGATTTCATTTACATAAGGAACAGATAGTGTAATACTTGTTCTAATGAGATTGTCTAATCATTAGATTATTTTCACAATTATAAGTAATCACTAAATAACTTCCTCTCAAGGGTCTAAAAATAAAAATAAGATAACAAAAGAAAGTCACAGTCCTGACAGTTTTATCATGCAAATCACAGCTCTGAAAATAAAACACGGTTTTGAGACTATGCCCTCCTCAAAAATCCTTCATGGAATTTTGTACCAGTAATGGTTGGTAATTAATTGTTACACCAGGTGGAAAAGTATATCATTTGGGGTATATGAAGTAAGCATGTAAAGAGAAATGACCACACACACCTGAAACCAGGTCTCATTTCACAACTGTTTCCTACTTTAGATTTGCTTAATTTACTCCATGAGGTGCCTCCAGGAGAGAAAGCAGAGCTGGGATCTGCCCTGAGGCTGCTTCGGGAAGAGCTGGGTGGGCACCAAGCCCCTCAGACCGAGGGCTGAGCTGCGTGGCTATGACCTCATCACTGCGGCTCCCCAAGCGTGTGTCCATGTGTGTCACGCAAACCCCTGCCACACAGGTGACACACGTCACACACCTGACACAGGCTCAGCACACAGGGAACGATCAGTAAGTGGTGACTAGAAAGAAGCGACAGCCTTCAGCGTGGACGGAGAAAACAGGCCACAGACTCACAGAGGAAACGCCGCAGATCCACAGACGGAGAAAACACCACAGATGCATGGACAGAGGAAACAGACCACAGACGCACGGAGCGAAGAAAAGCACCACAGACGCACGGAGGGAGGAAAAGCGCCACAGACGCACACATGGAGAAAACGCCACAGATGCACGGACGAACGAAACGCCACTGACACACAGATGGAGGAAATGCCACAGACGCATGGACGGAGGAAACGCGCCACAGAGGAACGCACGGAGAAAACAGGCCACAGACGCACGAACGGAGGAAATGTGCCACTGCGACACGCACAGAGAAAACAGGCCATTGACGCACGGACGGAGGAAACAAGGCAGAGACGAGCACGCACCAGTGTGGAACATGGGACAGGAACGTCCCGGCCATGCACCGTCCACTCCCACTAGGGACTTCCCACCCCAGAGCACTCAGGATGGCTGTGGAGCTCCTGCCATCCACCCCAGAGGTGAAGCTGGGGAGCCAGAGATGAGCAGGTTCACGTCCATCAAATGCGGCTGCAATCCCTGTAGTAACTGGAGGTCACCATTAAACAGAAGGGTACTTCACTTGGAATAAAAGCACTCTGCACAAAAGAACTAAAGATTATCTGGAGACCGCTTAGAAACCATCACAATCATTCTTGCTAGTGACAGCGAAGCTTTAAGAGTGGTCACTTTTCCTGTAGAAACGCCACAGAGGTGATTCCTGGAACTCAGTTAGAATATTTCTTTCCCAGAAACCACACAACCAAGAATTTAATAATGCCGTCTCTTGACCAGAAAGATTCAGATTTCTGATGAAACTAAACCCTGGCCAGCCTCCTGATTCTGGAAGATGCTATACAGAAAAGCTGTAAAGCGGTTGCATTTCTTTTGTCGTCCATGACACACATAAAAAAAAAAAAAATTTAAGTATACAAAAAATGTAGGATTGTACAGTGAGTATCCATGTATCTACCCCCGGATCACGGATTAGATTTTAAATGTAAAGTTCTAAAGGTTCCTAGCTAAGGAAATGTGCAGTGTAAGCCTCTACCTGGTTAGAACCAAGGGGAATGGAATGAGCTTTCCCCGGCCTTGCCTCTCAGCTGGGAGGGGCTGCCACAGCTCGGCCACCCCACCCCAGAGCACCCAGGATGGCTGTGGAGTTCCTGCCACACACCCCAGAGGTGAGGCTGGATCGATCCCCAATCGTGGTGTTAAGAGTGAGCCAGCCAGGCGCGGTGTCTCAAGCCTGTAATCCCAGCACTTTGGGAGGCCGAGACGGGCGGATCACGAAGTCAAGAAATTGAGATCATCCTGGCTAACACGGTGAAACTCGGTCTCTACTAAAAAAAATACAAAAAACTAGCCGGGCAAGGTGATAGGCGCCTGTAGTCCCAGCTACTCCAGAGGCTGAGGCAGGAGAATGGCATAAACCCGGGAGACGGAGCTTGCAGTGAGCTGAGATCTGGCCACCGCACTCTAGCCTGCGCGACAGAGCGAGACTCCATCTCAAAAAACAAAAAACAAACAAACAAACAAAAAAAGAGTGAACCAGCCTTTAGAGGCCATGTGGTCTATACTTGAATAAAAAATGTTCCAGGAAACCAAAGATTCCAATGCCTGCGATGAATTCCTAACCATCTGAAACCCAGGCTCTTCATCTATATAAAGAGAACAATGCTCTCTCCTGGGAAAGCATTTCAGAAGGACGAAAAAGGATCCACATGAGAGCAGCCGAAAACTACAAGGCACCCTGCAATTATAAGATTTTTTCTATATCTTTGTTTCAAGGAATGTCAGCATTCTAAATATTGCTGACTTCATCCCACATCACCTTTCAGGAGCAAATCATAACGATCAAAACTATCAGCAGAATCCCTACCAGCTCAGTCGCCGTGTGCTTCTTCTCCCTGCATGAGAATTCCTGCAGAACGATGGGACCATCCAAGAATGGCTTCCTGCCATCATGTGCCCATACTCCTTCCCCAGAGAGCTATTCCTGTACTCATGGGGCATGGGAAACCTGTATAACGCCACCAGAATGTCCTTGTTTGACTTACACACTTCCCAGAAGGGCTGATTTTATCCAGAATCCGAACTGTTTCAAACACTAAATCTAAGAAATCATCAAGAAACCAAGGAAATGTAAGGCCATCTCCTGCCCCGGGTGCATGGCTACTAGGGGAGAAATAGAAAATGAGACATGAAAGAAAACTTTTAAGATATTCAGACCATCACTGGATGATTCCAGGAACCCATTACAGATTATTGCTCTTCCTAATAACAGGAAAGAAATTCTAAAATTCCAACAGGCATGGTGAGTCCCTCACTTGCATGAAATCAAAATAATAATCCATCACTATCTTCAAAAGGACAAAAGAAAATCTCTACTTCCTCTTCATATTAACTTGTGTACAAATAACTTAAGTGAGAAAATCTTAATGTCTGGACTGTGATATCAATAGCAAAATAACCCCAAGCTTCCCAATTAAAAGATATAGACGGGCTGAGTGGATTTAAAAGAAGAAAAACCAACTATATACTGTCTACAAAAAACTCACTTCAGCTGTAAAGACACACATAGACTAAATGTGAAGGGATGGAAAAACATGTTCCACATTAATGGAACTCAAAAGTGAGCAAGAGTAGCTATATTTATTTCAGACCAATCACAATTTAAGTCAAAAACTGTAAAAAGGAGACAAAAAGGTAATTATGTAATAGAGAGATCAACATAGCAAGAGGATATAACAATTACGAGTATATGTGTACCCAACAACAAAGCACCCAGATATATAAAGCAAATATTAGTAGATCTAAATAGAGAGAGAGGTAGGGCGCGGTGCCTCATGCCAGTAACACTAGCACTTTGGGGGGTGGAGGCAGGGGGATCACCTGAGGTCAGGAGTTCAAGACTAGCCTGGCCAACATAGTGAAACCCTTTCTCTACTAACAAAAAAAATTAGCCCAGCATGGTGGCACATGCCTGTAATCCCAGCTACTTGGGAGGATGAGGCAGGAGAATCACTTGAACTCAGGAGGTAGAGATTGCAATGAGTTGAGATTGCACCTCTGCACTCCAGCCTAGGCAACAAGAGCAAAACTCCATCTCAAATATATATATACACACACACACACACACACACACACACTCATATATATATATATATGTATAGAGAGAGAGAAAGAGAGAGAGAGAGACACCAACACAACAATAAAGGTAGGGGCTTCAAAATCCCACTGTCAGCACTGAAGATCATCTAGACAGAAAAAAACAACAAAATATCAAGTTGAAAGAACAGTGTAGACCAAATGGACCTAACAGACATTTACAGAACATTTCATCCAACAGATACAAAATGCACATTCTTCTCCTCAGCACATAGAACATTCTCTAGAATCAACCACATGCTAGGCTACAAAAGAAGTCTCAATACATTTTTTTAAAATTGAGATAACATCTAGGATATTCTCAGACTGTAACAGAATAAAGCTATAAATCAGCAACAAGGAACAGACACTTCTCAAAAGAAGACATTTATGCAGCTAATAGACACATGAAAAAATGCTCATAATCACTCGCCATCAGAGAAATGCAAATCAAAACCACAATGAGATACCATCTCACACCAGTTAGAATGGTGATCATTAAAAAGTCAGGAAACAACAGGTGCTGTAGAGGATGTGGAGAAATAGGAACACTTTTACACTGTTGGTGGGACTGTCAACTAGTACAACCATTGTGGAACAGTGTGGCCATTCCTCAAGGATCTAGACCTAGAAATACCATTTGACCCAGCAATCCCATTACTGGGTATATACCCAAAGGATTATAAATCATGCTGCTATAAAGACACATGCACACGAATGTTTATTGTGGCACTATTCACAATAGCAAAGACTTGGAACCAACCCAAATGTCCATCAATGACAGACTGGATTAAGAAAATGTGGCACATATACACCATGGCATACTATGCAGCCATAAAAAAGGATGAGTTCATGTCCTTTGTAGGGACATGGATGCAGCTTGAAACCATCATTCTCAGCAAACTATCACAAGGACAGAAAACTAAACACCACATGTTCTCACTCATAGGTAGGAAATGAACAGTGAGATCACTTGGACACAGGAAGGGGAACATCACACACCGGGGCCTGTTGTGGGGTAAGGGGAGGGGGGAAGGATAGCATTAGGAGATATACCTAATGTAAATGACGAGTTAATGGGTGCAGCACACCAACTTGGCACATGTATACATATGTAACAAACCTGCACATTGTGCACATGTACCCTAGAACGTAAAGTTTAATAAACAAACAAAAAACAAATCAACAACAAGGAGAACTTTCAAAACTGTATAAATACATAGAAATTAAACAATATGCCCTTGAATAGCCAATGGGTCAATGAAGATATTAAGAAGGAAATTTAAAAATTTCTTGAAATAATTGAAAACAGAAACACAACATATCAAAGCCTATGGTATACAGCAAAAGCAATATTAAGAGGAAAGTTTATAACAATAAACTCCTACATTTAAAAAACAGATTTAAAATAAACAACCTAACAATGAACTGCAATGAGCTAGAAGAGCAAGAACAAATCAAATCCAAAAGTGGTAGAAGAAAAGAAATAACAAAGATCAAAGAGGAAGCAAATAATATGGAAACTAACAAATACAAAAGATGAAGAAAAAAATGTTGGTTTTTTGAAAAGATAAATAAAGTAGACAAACCATTAGCTACACTAAGAAAAAAAAAAAGAAATCCCAAATAAATAAAATTAGAAACAGAAAAGGAGAATTACATTTGATACCACAGAAATACAAGGGATCATTAGAGACTATTTTTAACAACTGTATGTCAACACACTGGAAAACCTAGAGGAAACGGATAAATTCCTGGACATGTACAACCTACCAAGATAGAATCAAGAAGAAACGGAAATCCTAAACGGACCAATAATGAGTAACATGTATGACTATATAATAATAAAATGTCTCCCAACAAAGAAAACCCCAGAACTAGGTGGCTTCACAGCTAAATTCTACACATTTTTATTTCAATTCTTCTCAAACTATTCCAAAAATATTGAAGAGGAGGGAATTCTGCCAAGTTCGTTCTTCCTGGCCAACATTACCCTGATACCAAAATAAGACAAGGACACAATAAAAAGAGAAAACTATAGATCAATACCCCTGATGAACACAGATGCAAAAATCCTCAGCAAAATACTAACAAACTGAATCCAACAGGAAATCAAAAAGATTATACACCATGATCAAGTGGGATTTATCCCAGGATGCAAGGATTGCTCAACAAACACAAATCAACAAACACGCTACATCACATCAACAGAATTAAGGACAAAAACCATATCATTTCGACAGATACAGAAAAAGCATTTGATAAAATTCAACGCTGCTTCATGATAAAAAGTCTCAACAAACGAGGCACTGAAGGAAACATACCTCAACACAATAAAGGCCATATGTGACAAACCCACAGCTAACATAATGGTGAATGGGGAAATACTAAGAGCTTTTTCTCTGACACCTGTAACAAAACAACGACGCCCACTTGTGCCACTATCCAACACAGCACTGAACGTCCTAGTCAAGAGCAGTTAGGCAAGAGAAAGAAATCAAGGGCACCCAAAGTGGAAAGGAGGAACTCTAATTATCTGTTTGCAGACAATATGCTCTTATATTAAAAAAAAAAAAAAGGCTCCAGCAAAAATCTCTTTGAACCGATAAACAAATTCAGTAAAGTTACAGAATACAAAATAAACATATAAAAGTCAGTAACATTACTATAGACTAACAATGAGCCATTGGAAAAAGAAGTCAAGAAAGCAATCCAATTTAGCTACAAAACTATAAAATAAAAATAAAAATACCTCAGAAGAAGTCTAACCAAGAGGGTTAAAGATCTCTATGAGGAAAATGATATTCTACCCTCTGAAGGTAGAACAGTGGAATCTAGAGACAGGAAAGGGCGGCGGGAAGGCAGAAAGGGAGAGGTTGGCTAATGGATACAAAATTACATCTAGATAGTAAAAATGAGGGTTAGTGTGCTATAGCCTTGTAGGGTGACTATAGTTTATAATTTATTGTATATTTTCAAGCAGCTAGAAGAGAGGATTTTAAATATTCCCAGCATTAAGAAATGACAAATGTTTGAGAAGACGGACATGCTAATTATCCTGACTTGCTAATTACACATGATAAACATGTATTGAAATATCACACTGTATCCCATGGATATGTACCATAATGTGTCCATTAAAAATAATAATTGTTAAAAACCCAAGGGCCATTTCTCATTTGTCCTATGTCAATGTCGTGGTCCATTGGTGGAGACCTAGCCATTTGCAAGTAAGACTATAGTCACTTGAGCTGAAAACAAATGAATCGTCACAAAAACTACCACTGGCACCAAGTCTTCTTTCCAGAATTTCCTGGCCACAGCACTGTCACAGTCACTGTGGGCAGGAAAGACACACTAGCAACCAAGTTTCAACCCCAGTACAGTTGATGCTTTTATTTCTCTGGTTTGGAAGAAGTGTGTGTTCATAACTTACATTTACTCCAACTGTCCCCTTGCTTAAATAGCTCCTTAAGGATGATTTCCTGTTACTAAATTCCAACAGCTTCTGAGCACCCATTATATTCTCCAAAGTAAATAAAAAGAGAAAATGTGTTGAAAGCCTGATAATGTTCACTGAAGAATCCAGCATGATGTACTGCTTGAAATGGCCACTCCACCTTGTTCCTTTACATGCCTTTTAAAGTAGCTCCAGTTATTACACATAATTGAAGCCACAATTTCTGCAATACCATTAGGTCCACAAAGGGTGGGGCCAGGGGACTTCAAAGTCTGTCTCTGAATTTTTTTTTAAAAAAGGAAAGCTTATGAGAGTAGGTAATGAAAATAAATATTCACACAACTCAGAACAGGGGATGGTGACACATAAAGCTCCAGCCTGGCACAGGTGTCCAGCCAGTGAGAGTGGGGACACAGACTCATATGGTCCCCACAATCCCCCAGAAGTGCCACAGACAGGTGGATGGCCTGAGGTAGAATCAGGCTCCGAGTTCCAGGAGCTGTCTGGCTCATGTGCACCGCATGTGGTCCACAGTGCACGAGGATGCCCCACGTCAACAGTCCCGGTGCAGAGCACAAGAATGCCCCATGTCACGAGCCCCCGCTGCAGAGCATAGCCTGAAGGTGCCAGCCCAGCCTCCTACACACACTGGCCACCAAGGCACTGCCCTCCAGGAAGGAGGACCCCAGAGGTCGTGGCAGGATGAGGTTCTGCTCTTCATCATCCCCGAGCAGAGGGGAAAGTCCCAGCAGACATTTGGGGAGCCTCTACAGGTGGCTCTGGGACTCTGAATGGAGGTTCAAAGTTGTCCCCAGATACGCTAGACTCAAACCTAAAACAGGTCATTCTTCCAGATATGCCCAGACTGGGACCTATATAGGCCATCCTTCCTAGCTTTCCTCTGGAAAAGCAGGCTTAAAAGAGTATCGACTAAAAGGGGCCACCAGGAAGAGGGAAGTCCTATCTTTAAAAAAAGAAATAATTTTTCTAAAAAAGAGGCACTGAGGCTCTGACCCATCTGATCACTGAGTACGTGCTCAGCAGCATCTGTCAGAGCAGAGCAAGTACACACATGCTCTCCATACCCTGTGCTCCGGGTCCTCGTGCTCCCCGCTCCCATGCTCCCCGCACCCGAGCTCCCCACACCTGTGCTCCGGGCACCCGTGCTCCCCGCACCCGTCCTCACCACGCCCATGCTCCCCACACCTATCTGTGCTCCCCATGCCTATGTTCCCTGCACCCGTGCTCCCCGCACTGTGTTCCCTGCACCCATGTCTGCTCCTCGAGCTCTCTTCCACTGATTTCCTCTGTACGTCCCTCTTGATAGTCACTGTCACCTCGAATCACCTGGCTAAATGGAGGTAAAGCAAAAGTCTAGAGTAGCACATTGGAGGACAGAGTGGAAGTGGCTGTTTACCAAGCAGGGCTATGAGATGAGCGCATCTGATCCCCATTAATCCTGACGGTCAGTTGATTAGCCCTGTTCAACAGCTGGGGACACTGAGGTGTGGAGGGACGGGCTTGCTTACCCTGGACGATGCTGACAGTGTGGGCCCAGCCCGGTCCCACAGTCACCAGGAGGAAGCTCCTGAGTGGGCAGGCACCGAGGTGCAGCGCAGAGAACGCCTGGGACCCTGGCATAGACTCCTCAGGAAGGAAACAGAGAAAGGTCCACAGAGACTCAAGCAGCACAGAAGAAGGTCACCCACAAGTTAAAAGTAGATGTTTGTGCTCTATCGTCCCAGCGTGCTAAACATCCAGCTCGCTCACACGCACGGCCTGACGTGAGCCTGGCCCCCTTCGGCACTTGGCTAAGGGAGAGAGGCACCTGCCCCTCTCCTGACAATAGCAGGCTCGGCAGCTATTCTTCAATGTACTTGACACCCCTCCGTGAGGATTAGGCTACACTCTGTCGACACTGGGTAAGTTTAATCCCGACACAGCTAACCGTGTCGATCTGCAGTGAACAAACAACTTACTTTGGATGACTCTGTCACTGACAAAGACCCTGAATCTCCCAGCAAAGCTTAGTGACACGACTTACCTTTCTGTTTTCATTTCAGGTACACTGGCCCATACGGTCTAGTTTACCTGCTGATAATGCCTTGGAAAGACCACCAGGGGGCCCCACACCATTTTCGGCTTTATAGGGATGTGAATTTCCCTTTGATGACAAAGGAAATGGGGAAATAAAACAAGGATCCAAAACAGATGGCTGTGTGTTTCCTGGGAATGATAAGGTCAGGAACTGCCGCTCTGTGTCAGGTGAGGGAGTAACAGAGAGAATGACACCAACTCCTGAGACAGGACCTGATGCATGGTGCAGCCACCGCCTGTGGCCATGGAAATTCCAGGGAATGCAGGCCACAGTTGCATGGTACAGCCACCATCTGCGACCACAGAAATTCCAGGGAATGCAGACCCTCAGTCACATGGTACAGTTACCATCTGTGGCCACAAAAATTCCAGGGAAGGCAGACCCTCAGACACATGGTACAGCCACCATCTATAGCCATGGAAATTCCAGGGAACACAGACCCTCATTCACATGGTGCAGTCACCACCTTTGGCCACGGAAATTCCAGGGAACATAGACACCAGTTGCATGGTGCAGACACCACCTGCAGCCACAGAAATTCTGGGGAACGCAGACTCCAGTCGCACGGTGCAGCCACCACCTGTGGCCATGGAAATTCCGGGGGATGCAGGCCCCAGTCTCTAAAGTGTTATTTGTTTCAGGAACTTCACCGCAGTGAATGTGGAAGAGTTTCTCTCTGTGCAGAGCTCAGTATCCAGAAGGGAAGTCGGACCCAGGAATGCCTTCCTCCTCTTCAGAGCTCAGGGCCCAGGGCTGACGCCCTTGGGAGGGGTCCTTGTTCGGCAACTGTGCCTGTGGAGGGTTCCCCAACACTCACCGTGCACCTCCTAGGAGCGGAGGCTACAACAGGGAGCCAGAGACCAAGCTCTGCTCAGACAACAGTGAGCTGATGGCCCTCCACTCTAAGTTCCAACTGCATGGAGTGTGTATTCCATGAATGCTTGTTAAATGAATGATTCATAGAAGGTCGTCTGTGCTGACCTTTGCTGGTCTGCTGACTGTGGGTGTCAGAGCATAGACCTCATTCCTGGAGCAGCCAGTCCTTCCCAGAGTGATGGCTGCTGGAGGACAAAGCCCAGGGCTTCTGTCCTGCAGCAACGCGCTCAGGAACCTGCGCTGTACACGCTGGGGGCCTCTCCAGCAGGAGATCCCCAGTCCTGACCTTGCAATATCAGTGAACCCCAGGGGAGTCCCAAGTGCTCAAAATCAAGTAAATGTCCATTGTGATTCAATATATCAATTATAGAAGAAAGGGCAGATTGCCGCCTCCCTCCTCAAACTAGGGACCATAAATCGATCCGCGGCCCTAACTGAGGTTCTGCCTTAAATCCTGCTAAAACTACCAGCCAAATACTCAAATTTACATTAGAGTTAAAGGGAAAAAAAAAAAAAAAAAACCTAAACCAAACACCTGTAAGAAATGATCAAGCAACCTGTGATACATCAACCTAAAGATTAAACATTAAAACAATGAAGTAGCAAGATATTAAAAGAGTATAAACTCTGTGTACATCGTGGTTCACGGTTCTAAAATTACACAGACAAAGACTGGAATGGAAGGGGGATAGGTTTACAGATACATTTTTTATTTTTAGTTTTTTAATTTTAAATATTACTTCTCTAATGTATGATTTGACTATCCAGATAATTCGACCAAAAAAAAAATCAATTATGCCTATAGATAAATATGCACAGAATCCTTCTCTCTGATGCCAATGGAATTAGTTTGGATCTGGCCCACAGTCTTCAATCTTTTAATTAAGACACAAAAACCAGGGCTGGGCGCGGTGACTCAAGCCTGTAATCCCAGCACTTTGGGAGGCCGAGACGGGCGGATCACGAGGTCAGGAGATCGAGACCATCCTGGCTAACACAGTGAAACCCCGTCTCTACTAAAAAATACAAAAAAAATAGCCGGGCGAGGTGGCGGGCGCCTGTAGTCCCAGCTACTCGGGAGACTGAGGCAGGAGAATGGCGTAAACCCGGGAGGCGGAGCTTGCAGTGAGCTGAGATCTGGCCACTGCACTCCAGCCCGGGCGGCAGAGCCAGACTCCGTCTCAAAAAAAAAAAAAAAAAAGACACAAAAACCATCTGTCAGGCTAATAGAAAACAAAAAAAAAAGATTTATAACCAGGAGCCCAGAAGAAAAGGACCTGCTATGTATCACAGCGTCTCTCCACGCCTCTCCACCCCGGACAGTGCTCCCTCTTTCCCCATTATCATACCTACAGCACAGAGCACTTAGTAAGGAACTATCTCAATTCATGAGTCGCACAGCACAAAGGTCCGATGTCGGTGCCAAACATACCCTGCAGCCCCAAAACGAAGCGGCAACCCCCAGTGAAGGAAGAATGACAGGCTGCTGGTTGTAATTTTAAATCTCGCAACTCAATGTCTTTGCACTTTCCTGCTTTGTTGGTTTCAAGGGCTTATTAAAATTAACCCCCCTACTGGATATTGAAGAAAGAAAGCAGGATGGTTGTGCAGGCTCTGAAGAGGCAGAGCCCTCGCTCCGCGGCCACCGCTGTCTTTCTACCAGAAGCAGACGGGTTGACCAATTAGTCTCCCTTAGAGGGCACTGTTTATGATCATCGCGAACAAATGGATGCAATTGCTTCTTTTGAGATGTAGCAAGTTCTGGGACCTCCGCAGGAAAAAAAATAAATAAATAAGGGCACTGGCGCAATAGTCGTAACCCCTGCATGACACACACACAGAAGGAAAATTAAAGCCCTGGAGGCGGAGACGTTTGGAAAGGGAAGGTGGAAGCAGGAAGGACGCCCACAGAATAGAGTGGTCAGAAACGGACCACGTCACTAAAGGGCGCCTTAGACGGTCCAGAGGACAAAATGTCCCTCTTTCCAGGGTAAACACCCATTTGCCAAACAGCCAGTGACGGCAAGCAGGAGTTTGCTTTTTTTTTTTTTTTTTGAGGCGTCGAAGAGCAAGAAATAAGCTTAATAATGGGACTGACAGGGCCCTGGGCTGCTGACTCAGCTGATGTGCACAGCATCAAAACCCACGTTCCTCAGTGCGCTCCCTCTGCAGTTCAGGACAGCACTACAACTCACCCCATCAATCACTGCTTTAAAAAGCAGTTCTAAAAAAAGAGACGACCCATTTGAAAGCAGCTGGAGGAGGAAGACAGAGAGCGACTCGCAGAATCCAACCGCTTGTAGCTTCGGAACCATAACAAGAATATGAAACTAGCCGGTCCAGTGTGAGGCAGAACGGAGACGCCGTCACGGCTCTCAAGAGGCTGACGCCGTCACGGCTCTCAAGAGGCTGAACGGGAAGCCCACGGCTCAGGCCCCGCAACGCCCTAATGGTGCCTGGAGCAGCCCACAGGTCTGTGTCCTTCGTGTGGGTTCACCTTCCTAGTTTCCTGGGTAAATTCAATGTACAGCGTTTATTCGCCAAGAAAAGAACATTCAAATCAAACTACTGTCATAACTCTGAAGGACTCTTAACACTCCAGTCCACACGTTCAAAAGCCCACAAATATCAGTGCTGCCACTGTGCAGGTAAGAATGTTTTGGATGCATCATGCACGTAACCAGTAACGATGTTTTCATGTTTTCCGTAGCCATCTCATTCAGGATACATAAATATCTGTGACGACTTGATACTTAGTTATCTGTGACTTTCAGATAGATTTAACAAGGCTACCTGACGGAGAAGGCCTCACCCTCCTGATCCCGGGCCCAGGCGCCCCTACGTGCACCGGGGGCCTGGGGAGCGCACTCTCCATCACCTCCCGCTCTTCAGTGCTAAATGTCCTCCCGGCGCGCCCGCGTCGTGGGCCCAGGCTCGGGCCCCTCCTGGAGAGTCACTTCCACATTGCAGGGCAGGGGAAGCCCAGAGCCCGCGCCGCGGCGCCGCTGACGTCCCGGAGTCCCCGCTTCCTGGTCCTTCCGGTCCGCGTAGGCTGGCGGGGAGGGCCTGGGACCCACTTTAGTTTTCAGTTTTGTCACGAGCCGGAAGGCGACAGCACATGCGAGGACAAGAAACCCTTTTTGTAAATCTTCCAGCGGAAACGCGAGGGGCTGCCGGACCGCCTCGGAGACGCCAGGCGGGAACCCAGAGCACCCCTGCCGCGTCCTGCATTGCAGCAGCCGGGACCCCGCCCACACCGCGCGGGGCACGAGGCTACAGGAGGCGTGCGGGGACCCGGCCGTTTGTTCCTCGACATGCTGGGTGGTGGCGTGGGGCGGAGTTGGGGGGCGGGGGGCCACTTAGGAAGTGATCGCGCTGTACCCTCGCTTCGGAGGGGAAGCCCGGCCCAGTCCTACAGCTCAGAGGCAGAACGACCCCCAAGGGCGCTCCAGGCGACCGCTCTGCCAGGTTCAATTTAAAACATAAACCGGACGGGATGGAAAGCTCCCTATCTTTCGGATGGAGGTTCCTACTGCCATGTCCCTTCCTCCTCCGCCCCACCCGGCAAGGAACCCGGGGCTGCCTTGACGGTTCACGCTGCCCCGTAGGTACCCCTGCCCTGCCGCTCCCGGGCACCGGCTTCGACCCAGTTCTCCCGATCGCTTCCCCGCTCTTCTCCCCGGTTCTTCCCATCGCTTCCCCATCTTTCCCCGGGTCCTCCCATCGCTCCCCCACTCTTCTGCCCTATCCCCCCATCCCCTTCGCCCTGTTCTCCCTCTCTCCGTCAGTCCCGACCTCGTCGCCTGGAGGGGGGCGCGCACCTTGAGCATCCCCGCCACTGGTCAGCTCGCCGATGGCCTTGCCGGCCCCGGAGAGGTGCTCCAGGAACTTCCGCAAAGAGCCCTTGGGGGCCCGGGAGTCGTCTGCGTCCGTGGAGAGGAGGCCGAGGGTAGTCGCTAGTCCGGGTGCGCGGCAGGCAATGGGGACCCTGCCCGCGCGCGCCGGACTCGTAACTGCTGCCCCGCCCGCGCCCCCGCCTGGCGCCAGCGCCAATGGGCAGTGACGGGCGGGGCCCGAGCGCACCGGAGGGCCTGCGGGGGCGGGGGCGCGGCTAGGGGCAGGAGCAGGGAAAGGGGCAGGGAAAGGGCAGGGGCTGGCAGGGAGGGGGCGTGTGTAGGCAGGAGCACCTACGCGGGGGTCGTCGTAGGTAGGGGCCGCGCTAGCGATGGGGGAGGTCGCAGGTGCGGGGGTACCGCCACAGGTGGGCGGGGTCCCTGGGGGTGGGGTCGCGTTGCTGGTGCGCGAGCCTCGCGGGTGGGTTGGAGGACTCTGGTTGGGGGCTTTAGAGATGCCCGGAGAGCCACAGGTGGGGGCAGGGGCAGCGTCCGGGGAGGGGGAGACCGCAGGGGGGCGAGGTCACAACGTTTGCTGGGCGCGCCAAGGAGGGGCGGAATAGAACGCGGGGAGCATCTCCCGGGGGGGCAAGGGAGACCGTGAGTGGGCGCGAACGCCGGGGCGGGTGGAAACCCCGCACTTGCTGGGAGCGCCGATGGCGGGGCGGGATGGAATTGGGGCGCGGAGACCCTACCTGGACGCGGAGGCTCGTGGCAGGCCCGGCCGCTCCTGCTGTTGTCGGCGCCTAGCCCGGCCGCTCGCACAGCTTGTTGTTGCCCGCAGGATTCCTCTGGGGGCTGCGCTGGGAGCCCCGGGGCGCGGCTTCCTCGACCCCCGCCCCCAAGTTTTCTCTGCAGCCTGAGGTCGGGAAGGACGCACGGAGAGTGGATCATTCAGGTGGCGAGAAAAGCTGAGCGCGGCGGGCTTAGCTATGACGAAGCTGCGATTTCCCGGGCCCCCGGGGGCTGTGGCGCTCCTGAGCCACCAGCCCGGCCCTTTGGGAGAAGAAGCCTTGGGGTGGAGGAGGGTATCGGGGCGCGACCCTCAGAGACGCCTGGGCGCGCGGAAGTCAGAGTGGGGCAGTAGGAGGAGCAACAGGACTGGCCTGAAGGGGAGGTGGGACGACCCTTCCTCCCCACGGACACGCGCGCTGCTGTACGCTGTGCTGACCTCGGCTGACTTCACTGGCCAACTCCACGTACTGAAATACGCACACCCGATGGGATGTGCGGTTGTCCATCCACAGCTTAACAGCCTGGTGCCGGTTACCCTGCGACGGGAGAGGGGGCAGCCCCCACAAAAGCACGGGCTTATGGGGCCCCGGTTCCTTCAGTGCTCATCCCACGAAGTAGGGCTGCCAAACGGCCCCACTCGAGGGCTTACCGAGGGATGGTCCTGCGCAGTGGGTGTTTGTTGAACAGATAAGAGACAACAAAAGAGACTAAGAAGAGGTTTGTTCTATGAACCGGGGAATACGAAGCAATCGCAAAGGAGACTCTCGCCAAAGGGCAATCCTGGGGAACAGATGGAGAGGCATGGATTTTTCCTGGATGTGTGTCTCATCCTGGGGCTCATCCCGCTGAGCATCAAATATTCATTGCAAAAGAGGAAAAAAAAATATGCTGCGGACAATGCTGGATGGTCTGATCTCTCCCTTGGCCAGAATTAACGGGGAAATTCCTAACCCCTGGTGGTCCTCAGAATCACCTGTCCTATGCACACCCCCACTAAACCACTGAAGTCCAGTTTCTGCCAGCGCAGCCAGGGAATGTATATTTTTAGACAAACCACCTAGGTTACTCTGATGAATGCAAAGTCAGAGAGCGCTGCTCTCATGCACTGAGCCTGAGCATTATTCTATTAATAAAAAAGGAGAGGAGAATCCTGGGTGTCTTAAGGTGGCAGTTGAATGGCCTTTGCCTTCTGGCGGGCAGAAGAGCAGACCGAGGCTCTGAGCACCTGCACCCACCGCTGGACTCAGGATCTGTGCTGGAGAATAGAAGGGCTAATTTAATTATTCGTGCCTTTTTAGAGCATATTACATGTGGAGAAGGTAGGGCACACTGAATTTTATTTCAGCCAAATACCCCTTATCTCCTTATACAATTGACATTTTTATATTGAACATTAGGGGATGGGTCATTTGTCATCAAATTGTCTATAACACAGAAAACCATAGACACAACCTAACAGTTCAAACATGATGAGTTAAATAAATGATGGTAAAAATAGACGCTGCAATAATATTTAGTTGCTGTTACCGCTACGAAGATAAGTGTCTACTGACACGGAAATATGTTCAGGACATACAAATAAGTGAAAAGGCAGGCCTAGACACAGTGCGAGCCTGTGTGTGAGTGCGTGCGTGTGTGTGTGTGTGTGTGTGTGAGTCTGCATATATATGTAAATGTTTCTGAGCATTTTATTTCCTTTCTTTTGCTTAGTATAGGTAATGCCATTTTTTCTCTCCGATGAACAGGTAATGCTTAGGGAATAGAAATAGTTAATTAAACATAATAAAATTTAGAGTGTCAAGACCCCCAAGGCTACAGATTATGTTCAAAAGTTTGTCTGTGTATAAGGGCTGGGGTCAGGGTGGTCACTGACGGTCCTCACACATCTGTTCTTATGAGTTTGGCCCATTGCTCAGTCAGTCAGGGAATTAACATATATTAATATATACCTGTAGGTAAGATGGAAAAGAATGGCTATGGCTCTTTTTTTTTTTTTTTTTTGCAAGTCATGTATTTTAATGGTGCTACAATTAGAGGTTCTCTTTTTTTAAAAATCTTTGGCCTTAGCAATGAATCTTCTAATTCAACTGGAAGATATTGTCATGCTCGTCCCTGCGAAGAGACCACCAAAGAGGTTTTGTGTGAGCAACATGGCTGTTTATTTCACCAGGGCGCAGGTGGGCTGAGTCCGAAGAGAGAGTCAGCAAAGGGAGATAAGGGTGGGACCGTTTTATAGGATTTGGGTAAGTAAAGGAAAATTACAGTCAAAGGGGGGTTGTTCTCTGGCGGGCAGGAGTGGGGGTCACAAGGTGCTCAGTGGGGAAGCTTTTTGAACCAGGATGAGCCAGGAAAAGGAATTTCACAAGATAATATCATGGCTTAAGGCAAGGACCGGCCATTTTCACTTCTTTTGTGGTGGAATGTCATCGGTTAAGGCGAGGCAGGCCATTTGCACTTCTTTTGTGATTCTTCAGTTACTTCAGGCCATCTGGGCCTATACCTGCAAGTCACAGGGGATGCGATGGCTTGGCTTGGGCTCAGAGGCCTGACAGATATTACATGCCGTGCTGACCGTACAGCTTCCACCCAGTAGGACCTGAGGTGTGTGTTTGTTCTTCATTGTCCCTTGACAGGTTACTCCAAACTGTGGCCCACACCAGCACACAGTTATACCCCAGGAATGATTACTCCTTGGGCAGGGAGTTCAGGCTTCACTGGGCCCTCTGCCCCAGGGGCTCTCCGCGGCTGCAGCAGATGTCTGCCCAGGGCTGCTGTGTCTTCTGAAGGCTCAGGCTCATCAGGGGAGGAGCTGCTTCCACGCTCGCTTCTGTGTTGCTGGCAGGATTCTATTGCTTGCAGGCTGTTGGACTGAAGGCCCCAGTCTCTCCGTGGCATCAGCTTAAGGCCTCCCTCTGCCCTGGGCAGGTGACTGGCTATGCCAGAACTAGCACCTATGAAGACCCAGGGGGAGAGTACCAGTGGATGGAACCTGCAGCCCTCCCAATCCAATCTCAGGAGAGATGGCCATCTCTTTTGCCTGGTTCTATTCATTAGAAGTGAGCCGCTGAGTCCAGCCCTCTTCAAGGGTCTGGCTGTGAACACTAGAGGCAGGGGCCAAGGTGAGCCACTTGGGAGGGGAGGTGCTGCCTGGGACCTGCCTAGGACCAGGTGAAGGAGAACATGCATAGGGACAGATGTCCTTCCCGCTTCCCCTCTGTGGTGAGCGCAGGAGATGCCGATGTGCTCTAAAGGAGTTGTGGCATCCCAGGAGGGAAGCAGCTCCCAGCCATGAGGGCACCATGACCCAGTGCCCCAGGATGTCGGGCTGCACGTTCCAGGGCTACCTGAGCTGCAGCCTCTTCCCCTTCCCTGCCGTCTCCGCCTGTGCATGGAGTGGGCATGTCAAATCTGCAGGGGCCAAACTGAGCTCAGGCCTCTGCACCCCCGCACAACCCCCCACCACTCAGTCTTCCTCACCTCAGCTCCTGGTGACTCCATCCTCCCAGGGACTCAGGCTGAAGCCTTGCAGTGCTCCTCCGCCCCGGCATCTAAGTCCCTCCGGAAAGTCCCTCTTGGCTCTTCATTGAATCTGGAGCCACTGGGGCCAAGTCACTTCCTCTGACCTGGACCGGAACAGGCTCCCTCCCCATCCCCTGCTCTGCCCCCGCATCCACCCCACCTCCATGCCTCGGGTATGCTCAACTTCAAAGTCAGGGTGCACCTATCAGGAGGTAATTCAGGCATCTTCTCTGCTGACTTGGAGTCACAGGCGCCACACATGGCACACTGGCCTGTCCTCTGGTCCCTTCAGATCCTGGTGTTGCCCAGAGGCCGATGCAGGCACCCGACAACCTCAGGCCCAGCCTGCTCTTTCCTCAGCCCAGGCCCTCCTCTCCCTACCCACTCTGCCCACCTTCCTCAAGTCTGTCCTGCAAGGTCTTCTGCAGTGCTGAGGCGTCCCCAGATCACCCTCTTAGAAATTCTGGGCTCCATGCACACTCCTGTTTCCTCCCTGCTTCTCTTAAAACATCCTCATCATTGTCACACATGGGGCATTTCACCTATCTACTGGGCTTCTCCAGAGGTCCCCCTGCTGAACTCTGAATGCCGTGGATTCAGAGACCTTTGACTATTCCCTGCTGCAGGCCCAGGGCAACAGCAGAGCCCACGACAGAGTGAACCTGACATGGATGCTGCTGAATGAATGAATGAAGGAGTGAGTGAGTGAGTGAAGGAGTAAATGAGAGAGTAAATGAGTGGATGGGTGAGTGAGTCAGTCAGTCAGTGAATGAGTGAGTGAGTGGATGAGGGAAGGAGTAAATGAGTGAGTGAGTGGGTACATGAGTGAATGAGTGAACGTGAGTGAGTGAGTGAATTGCTAAGCGAGTGAATGAGTGAAAGAGTGAGTGAGTGAATGGGTGAGTGAATAAGTACGTGAATGAATGAGCGACTTAGTGAATGAGTGAGTGAATGAGTGAGTGACTGAGGGAATGAGTGATGAGCGAGTGAGTGAGTGAATGAATGAGTGAGTGAATGAATGAGTGAGTGAATGGGTGAGTGGGTGAATGAGTGAGTGAACAAACGAGTGGGTGAGTGAGTGAATGGGTGAGGGAAAGAGTGAGTGAATGAGTTAGTGAGTGAACAAGTGAATGAGTGAGTGAAGAAGTGAGTGAGTGAATGAACGAATGAGTGAGTGAATGAGTCAATAAATGAGTGAGTGTAGCCGGGCGCGGTGGCTCACGCCTGTAATCCTAGCACTTTGAGATGCCGAGGCGGGCGGATCACAAGGTCAGGAGATCGAGACCACGGTGAAACTCCGTCTCTACTAAAAATACAAAAAATTAGCCGGGCGTGGTAGTGGGCGCCTGTAGTCCCAGCTACCCAGGAGGCTGAGGCAGGAGAATGGCGTGAACCCAGGGGGCGGAGCTTGCAGTGAGCCGAGATTGAGCGCCTGCACTCCAGCCTGGGGGACACAGCGAAACTCCGTCTCAAAAAAAAAAAAAAAAAAAAAAAAAAAAAAAAAAAATGGGTGAGTGTGTGAGTAAAGGGTGAGTGAATGAGTGAGTGAGTGAGTGAATGAATGAAGAGGTGAATGAGTGAGTGAATGATTGAGTGAGTGAATGATTGAGTGAATGAATGAGGAAATGAGTGAGTAAATGAATGAGTGAGCGAATGAGTGAATGGCTGAGTGAGTGAATGAGGGTATGAATGAGTGAGTGAATGGGTGAGTGAATGAGTGAGTGATTGGCTTAGTGAATGAGTGAATGAGTGAGTGAATGGGTTAGTGAATAAGTGAATGAGTGAGTGAATGGTTTAGTTAATGAGCAAGTGAATGGGTGAGTGAGTGAATGGGTGAGTGAGTGAATGGGTGAGTGAGTGAATGGGTGAGTGAGTGAATGGGTGAGTGAGTAAGTGAATAGGTTAGTGAATGGGTGATTGAATGAGTAAATGAATGAGCGAGTGAGTAAAACGGTGAGTGAATGAATAAAGGACTGAGTGAGTGAATGAGTGAGTGAGCGAGTGAAGCAGTGAATGAGTGAGTGAGTGAGTGAATGCGTTAACGAGTGAGTGAATGAGTGAGTGGGTCGCTCAGCGGAGATGAGGACCGGAGCTGCCTTCTGACTGCTACAGTAGACAGGAGCTGAGGGAGGAGTCTGAATGGTGGGATGTGCCCACTCAGTACATATACCCTACTCCACACATCCCCAAGAAACCCAATCTCACCAGAGTGGTGTCTTGAGAATTATTAGTAATAACCTTTTTTCCCAATGTTTCATATATGCAGGATGATTTCTTACTTTCCTTAAAATGCCAATCGTTTTTTGGACTTGGAATTCTCCACTGCTGGTCCATGCCACTGTATTCTCCCAGAGGGGCATCCCCTGAGTTGGAGAAAGAGTCATTCCCAGGAATGGATAAAAGCCAGAAGGGCATCATCAGATGGGGCACCTTCTCTTATCATCCTCTCCTTCCTGCTTAGGTAACCCTGAGTGACTTGGTTTGGAGGTCTACAAAATGCGGACATACCAAATTAGGATAAAAGCCTAAGCAGTTTAAGAGGTTGCAATGCTAGCAGGAAGGTCTTTGGCTCCCGGCACCCTCCTCCCCTCCAGTCTCTGCTGGACCCAGGACCCTGTCTCTACCTTCGGGCTTGGGAATTTCCTTCCTTCCTTCCCAGCCACTGAGCCGCCTTGGGCTAATCTGCAACCTCAGAGGCGCAGACCTCCTCCTTTCCTCCCGCCTCTTCCTCCCTTCTCACTTGCCTTCTGCTTCTTTCGGGACTTTGGAAAGTCCAAGAATAAGCAAAACCGTAGACCAAAAAACGCTGCCTTCAGCCCATTCCCCTCCCACAAGCTTCCCTTCAGATTCCTTGATCTTTAAACGTTATTTTGCTTTGTATCTGGATGCTAAACTTTATACAGAAAACAGGTGGAGCTGATTTCTTGGCCAGGTACAGTGGCTCACACCTATAATCCCACCGATTTGGAGGCCAAGGCGGAACGACTGCTTGAGGTCACATGTTTGAGACTAGCCTGGGCAACACAGGGAGACCTCGTCTCTACAAAATTAAAAAAAAAAAAAATTAGCCTGGAGCGATGGCACATCTGTAGTCCCAGCTACTTGGGAGGCTGAGGCAGGAGGATCACTTGAACTCAGGAGTTTGAGATTACAGTGAGTTATGCTTATATCACTGCACTCCAGCTTGAGTAAGAGAGTGAGACACTATCTCTTAGAAAATAAAAATAAAACGTGCTGGAGTTCATATCCAAGCCCACAGTCAATTGCAACATGTGGATCTTTTATTTTTATAATCCGCCTCTCTTGTCTAAGTGCCAAATGACACTCTCATGGTGTGTAACTACTTCCACCTTTGTCTGGCTTCTATTTCCTTATGTATTAAGAATCAGGTCGCATAGTTCTGAGAAAATAAATAAATAAATCAGCTGTGTGCCGTGGCTCATGTCTATAATCTCAGCGCATTAGGAGGCTGACATAAGTATTGTTTGAGACCAGGAGTTTGAGACCGGCTTTGGCCACATAACAAGATCCTGACTCTACACAAAATAAAACAATAAAAATAAAACATTAGCAGGACATGGTGGCACACCTGCAGTCCCAGCTGCTCAGGTGGTGGAGGCCTGAGGATTGGCTTGAGCCTGGGAGGTTGAGACTGCAGTGAGCTGTGATCACACCACTACACTTTGGCCTGAGTGACAGTGAGACTGTATTTCTAAATAAATAAATAAAATAAAATAAAATAAAATAAAATAAAATAAAAACAGGTGGAAGCTTCCCAAGACTTTGATGCAGAAACAGGTTGCCCTGAACCAATTAATAGTAATATCTAAAAACTGGAAAGAAACGAAAGAAGAAAGTTGCATTATTTCTGTAAAGTATGAGGCCATTACAAGTTTTACTTTCTCTAGGACATTTTCTCAGTGGTGTTAACTGAAGTCCACTTCACAGAATGACTTCATCTCCTGAGCACCTTGGAGAACGATGATTAAAGAGACTTCCTGGCACTCCTGATACTTTTAGTGTCACATGGAAGCAGCAAGAGTCATATGTGTGAAATGGGTGGTATTACAGCGGAAGACATTGGTTTGTTCTTTCACGAACATCATCGGAACATTTCCCTAATGACTAGCGTTATGTCAGAAAATGGGGGAGAGAGATGGTTCTTTATTGGCAAATCAGTTACATAAATTTCCCAGTTAGAAAAACAATCATGATTTTAGCCATGTCAGATGAGGTCAGATATGCCCTATGCTTCAGTTATGGAATGCTACCTCTGAATATTGATTGACAGGCATCTTCCACAGACCTGTGACCTGTCGCTGTGTACAAGCTTGAATTCGTAACTACCAGTCCTTGACGCTCCCTTGCTGCCCACGCTGAACTGAAGTGGCTCCCGACAGAGGCATTCAAGGGAGAACTCACCGAAATATTTGAAACCGCCGCCATGAACAAGAATAGTCTTCCTGTGTGCCAGGATGTACACCCACAGTGTTATCTTGTTAGCTGTATATGCCAGCATACTGCAGGAGCTTTTACCTTTTTTTGGGTGTCAGCATTGAGATTCTCAAGTAAGCCCCAGACCTCTTCCTCTGCCTGCAAGCACGCCCACCCACAACCACGTGTTGCCTGGGTTAGAGAACTCCTGAGCCTGTGGCCGCGGCCGCCTACAGGAGGAGGAGTGAAGCCCTGACCAGGGACAGGGTCAGAGCTGCGGTCACTCATCCAGGAATGGACAGCTCTGCATTCTTGGGAGGACCCAGATACCTCTTCTCTTGGAAGGCCAAGCCCAGAGCCTAGGTGACCTTTGAACCCAAATAGACTTTGTGGTCTAGGGAATGAGAGCCCCACTCACCAGGTGAAGAAATTGGGGATCTTGGTCCTGAGTTTGTGGGGCAGACTTTTGCCATTTTCCGCCCCCTTTCCCTGCCATGCCCTATTTGAAAAGAAGTCACTTCCATTTCAGTGAGCCAAGATCAAACCACTGCAGTCCAACCTGGGCAACAGAGTGAGACACTGTCTCAAGAAAAAAAAAGAGATCACTTCAAAACTTCCCTGTTCAAACAGTTGACCCTTGAACAACAGGGTTTAAACCGCGTGGGTCACTTACTTACACTTGGACTTTCTTTCACTTCTGTCACCCCTTAGACAGCAAGATGAATCCTTCCTCCTCTCCTCCCACCTCCTCCTCCTCAGCCTACTCAATGCAAAAATGAGGAGAAGAAACTCTATGATGAGCCACTTAATGAATAGTAAACACATTTTTCCTATGATTTCCTCTAGCTTACTTTACTGTAAGAATACACTATACAATACATACAACACACAAAATGTGCGTTAACCGACTCTCTGCATGATCACTGAGGCTTCCACCCAAGAATAGGCTATTAGTAAATTCCTTTTGGTATAGCCAAAAGTTATTGTAGAAATTTCAACTGTGTGGCGGCTTGGTGCCGGAATCTCTGCATTGTTCACGGGTCAATTGTATTGCTTAAGAGGTGGTCATTGGAACACTCCTTAGGGGCTATTTTTTTTTTTGAGACGGAGTCTGGCTTTGTCGCCCAGGCTGGAGTGCAGTGGCCGGATCTCAGCGCACTGCAAGCACCGCTCCTGGGTTTACACCATTCTCCTGCCTCAGCCTCCCGAGTAGCTGGGACTACAGGCGCCTGCCACCTCGCCCGGCTAGTTTTTTGTATTTTTTTAGTAGAGACGGGGTTTCACCGTGTTAGCCAGGATGGTCTCGACCTCCTGACCTCGTGATCTGCCCGTCTCGGCCTCCCAAAGTGCTGGGATTACAGGCCTGAGACACCGCACGTGGCCCAAGGGGCTATTTTTTTTTGTTAAAAAAGTTTTTGCCACAATGAGCCACTCATTTAAGGCCCTAGGATTCCTCACTTCTGAGCTCCTGCTGCCATAGACCAAGTGCTGGTCATTTTTGTTGCTCAACATACTTGTCACTTCCATCCATCACAGGACCCACTCTGACCTTCCAGGACTGCTCCTTCCACTGCCTGTGATCCTGAGGGTCAGCACGTCCAGCCAGGCCAAGTAGCGAGATCAGTCCTCTCCTCTGCCCCAGTTCATGGATGGGTACAGGATGCGGGTGGTGGGGGTAGTCCACCCGGTTCCTGCTAATACTACTGGATCATCAGGTGGGGAAAGTCAGCTTGCATAGTGAAACCAAAGAGAGCTGCGAGATGGAGAGTGAGAGTGAGAAACCAAGAGAGTGAGACACACACACACGCAGAGAGAGAAAGAAAGAAAGAAAGAGAGAAAGAAAGAAAGAAAGAGAAAGAAAGAAAGAAAGAAAGAAAGAAAGAAAGAAAGAAAGAAAGAAAGAAAGAAAGAAAGAAGGAGAGTGAGAGAGACAGAGAGAGAGAGACAGAAAAAGTCAGAGAAGCAGAGACACAGAGAGACATGGAAAGATGGAGAAAGAAATGAGGGGAAGAGAGAGACACAGACACACACAGAGTCTTGAAAAGAGACAAAGAGAGACAGAGCAACCAGGAGAGAGGCACAGAGAGGGAGAAACAGAGACAGACAAAGTGAGAGGCATAGAGAGATGGAAAGAGAGATGGGGAGAGGGACAGAAAGAGGGAAGCAAAAGCACAACATTCCTTGAATTGCTTCTGCCTGAAGTCATCATTCTATTTCTGCACTTCCAGTTGCCACCAAGAAACTTTCTAAGTCACCTGTCCTCCTTCCTTGCCCATCTTCCTCACACACTCTTATGAAACCCTCCTGAAATCTGCCTTCCCAATGACAACTCCTCCTTGAAATGTCACCATTGACTTCCAAACAACCAACAAATAAAAAAGGTTTTTAAAACAATTACTTCCACCAGTTTCTCAGTTTAACTAAAGTTATGGTGCTGTTTCTTAATACCTCTCTCAAAAATCTTTCTCTTTGTTTTTTATTTCTTTGCATAAAGTAACATGAAAATAGAGCACAACATATTATAGTGAATATAGACTATAAATGATGTTTTGTGCATATCTTATTATTAGTGATAAACACTGTCTAAGTAATTTATTTTTGCCATTTCTTTCTTACTATGGCTTGAAAGTGTCCCCCAAATTTCAAGTGTTGGAAACTGAATCCCCCATGCAGTAGTGCTGAGGGGAGGGATGTTTAAGGGGTGATCAGGTCATGAGGGTTTCGCCCTGGTGAGTGGACTAATGTTGTTATTGGGGGAGTGGGTTCCTTACCACAAGAATTGGTCTGTTACAAAGGTGAGTTTGACCCCTCTTACTCCTTCATGCTCTCTTGCCCTTCCACTTTCCTGTGGGATGACACAGCACAAAGGTCCTTGTCAGATGCCCACCACTCCTCCACCTTGTACTTCCCACTTCCAGGACTGTGAGAAGTGAATCTCTGTTTTTGTAAATTACCCAGTCTCAGGCACTCTGCTAAGAGAAGCAGAAAACAGGCTAAGACAAAATGTTTTAGGATTCTCTTCCCTCACAGTTACAGTGAGAAGTTTATAGCTTTGTTTTGCTTTGTGGAAGATAAAATGCTAAATAATAGGCATCATTTTGAAGGTTTCTCCTTCCATCCAAATATTTTATTCATTTAAAAATTTCTATGACACTGAGTTGTTGACCCTTGCTTCTGATGCCTCAGAGATGTCTGGAAGAAAACCACGGAGAAAACCTTGAGTGCCATGTAATCCGTCTTATCTAAGTGCCCTCTGGACTTCAAGAAGGCTCTTTCTGTGAAGCAGAGAGCTAACAATGTAGCCCAGCTCAAGACAGTTTCCTGGAAAAGCTTTCAGAACACAGCCATTCCTGGGGAGCATCACAGCTTTTAGACTTCACAACAGGCACCAGAGAGCAATCAGAAGACCATGGGATATTTTGCCTGAATTCCTTCCAGCATTTTGTTCCAGGAACCTTGAAACTCCCTCCCCCTGCACTTGGGTCTTAGGTTTCTCTTTCCCAACCCAAACGGACTAGTGTTTAAACAATCCCCAAGAAGACGACGTCTCAGCGTTACATATAATTGAATTGTAAATCCTCTAAATTCAGAAAGAAAAAGTATGGAAATAATTCAGAAGCCCTTGAGTTTTTAGCAAGAAGAATCTGCAGTGAGGGGGAGACTCTTTTTATCCTCCGAATTCCCAGCGTGCTTCTTCCACACACGATCCTTGCTTGTGTCTCTCTCCAAGCCTGTCTGTGAATAACCCACTCATCCTTCCAAGCTCAACTAAAACGCCATGTGACAGAAACAGTTGGTTCAACATCCATTTCTTCCTCCTCTTCTGACCAAGGTTCTGCACTAAATGCTTCGTTTCCCAGCTGTCTTTGTGCACCCATGTGGCCATGTTGGTGCATTCTGGCCCATGTGATATAAGTGGAATTGTTGAGTAAGACATCCAAAAGGACTTAAAAGAAGCCAAACTACTGAGTACGACATTGTTTTATTTTTTCTTTTTCCTGCTGCTTTGAATGCAGCTGTGATTGCAGGAACAAAGCTGCTCTCTTGGGGTGTGAGGTGATCTAGAAGATACAACCACCTTCAGTCAAAGCGCCTGAGGGAATGATAGGAGAAGCTGGGCTCTCTGATAAGATCACAGATCCATTGCACAGGGGAGGACTGCCTGCCCTCAGATTCCTTTCATGTGAAAAGACAGACCTTTCTATGTGTGAGCCTCTGTTAGCTTGAATCTTCTGTTTTATGCAGCCAAACTTAACCCTAACTGCCACACACCGTCTACTTCTATTTTTAGGATGCTCTCTCTAATCTCTTAGGTAATTGTGTCCCCCCAGAAACCTATGGAGAGCTGAAGGGGTTTTAGGATCATGGAATTCACCCTCCTCCTTTGGTAAAAGAGGACAAAAGCCAGGGAGCTGTGTGATGGCTGAGGCATGCGATTGTAAACCAAAAGGTACCTGAGACCAATCTCAATCCATTTAAAAGGTAATTCTGCCAAGGTTAAGGACATGCTTGGAAGAAAAAAACCCGGAATCACAGAAACAGTCTGTGGTCTGTGCCTTCCTCCCAAGATGATTTTGAGAGCTTCAGTAGTTAAAGGGGAAGGGTGGGCTGGAGGGAAGGGTGGGCTGGAGGAAAAGGGTGGGCTGGAGGGAAGGGTGGTCTGGAGGGAAGGGTGGGCTGGAGAGAAGGGTGGGCTGGAGGGAAGGGTGGGCTGGAGGAAAAGGGTGAGCTGGAGGGAAGGGTGGGCTGGAGAGGAAGGGTGGGCTGGAGGGGAAGAGTGGGCTGGAGAGGAAGGGTGGGCTGGAGGGGAAAGAGGGAGCCTGTGGTCGTCCTCAGGTTGCAAGAGAAAGAGAGCAGGTGGGGAATGGTCAGTTATGTCTTCATCTCACATGCAGTAAATCAGTCCTTTACATAAGATAAGGTGAACATAGACCAGCTTCCTGTGGAGATATGTAACCCTTTATCTGTAGCTATCCGCTTAGGAACAAAAGGAAAGGCAGTTTCTTGCATGATTCAGCTTCCAGCTTAATGCTTTTTTCTTTTTGGCTGTGAATTGGGGTCCTGAGGCTTCATTTTTCCCTGCACACTATATTGTATGTGAAAATTGTTGTCCAGGACCTAAAGTTGTTTACTTACTCTAGCTACATCCCTTAGCTCAATTTCCATTTGGAGTGGCTTCTGGAAGGCTGGAATTGAAATCCACCAGTGCCCATTTCAAGGTGTTCCCAACATCGCCTGGAAAAAAGGAGCCCAGATACGCTTCCCTGTGGATGCAGGTCAGTCATCATAATGCACAGAAAGAGCATTGACCTCAGCCTGGAGCCATTGTCCTGAAAGGGGATTCTTCCCAGCTCAGGCCTGAGACTGATCCCTGAGAAGCGGCCGCTCCATCCCTGAACCCTTCCTGCTTGTGTCTCCTCACTTCCTAGTGATCACGGCATTCAGGTTCAGAATGCCACAAGCCCATCCCACTGGAAGCTGCCGAGGTGCCTCCTACCACACAGGACACCCGGCACGGCAACAGCATCAAGGGAGGAGCAGGGAAGAGGCTGTAGTGATTTTGGGGAACAGCCTGAAAATCACCTGGAGCCTGGTTGCAGGTGGTCCCACCTCCTCCCCAATATTGGTTCCCAGAGAAAATGGCAATATGAGCAGCTCATGTCATCATTATTAGCAGAGTCTTTTTATTCTTTCCTTAAATTTTGCCATTAAATTGAGCTCTATAATAGGCCCATTTTCTTTTCTTTTCTTTTCTTTTTCTTTTTTTTTTTTTTAAGACAGAGTCTTGTTCTGTTGCCCAGGCTGGAGTGCAGTGAGACAATCTCAGCTCATGGCAAGCTCTGCCTCCTGGGTTCACGCCATTATCCTGCCTCAGCCTCCTGAGTAGCTGGAACTACAGGCGTCCGCCACCATGCCTGGCTAATTTTTTGTATTTTTAGTAGAGACGGGGTTTCACCGTGTTAGCCAGGATGGTCTCGATCTCCTGACCCCGTGATCCTCCCCCCCTCGGCCTCCCAAAGTGCTGGGATTACAGGCGTGAGCCACTCCACCACGCCTATAGGCCCATTTTCTGCTTTTAATGCCACCAATACATGAAATTCCAGAGCTGCTTCTGTAAAAAAAGTTTCATTTTCATTATTTTATTATTCATTACATTAATTCTATTCTTTTATTCTCTTTGTTTTTTTTAGAAGAACTTCAGCGAGAGAGGGGCTATCCCTGCTGCCTTGTGGCTGCAGACAGAGAGAGAAGGAGCCTCTCCAAAAGAGGGTTTCATGAAAGCCCTGAGGCGAGATACTCACTTCAGAGGGTTCAGGACAAGGACACTCACTTTGTTCTGTGTGGTGTGGAGACACCGGTGAGCGTTCCTCAGTGGCACCAACTGGTTCCCTCTCGTCCTCAGCTGCCAGTGCCCTGGGGCATGTCATTTGGACAGAACACTTTTCCATGTCCTGCCATCCATTCCACGGAGGCCGGAGAAAAGGGTCTGGAGGCAGGAACATAAGGTCGATTCACCCTGACTTCGGAGAACCAAATCAAATGGAAACTCTTGAGCTATGACAGGAAATATCCTCTCCATTTACACAGGACATACACCGAGTACACGACTTTGTAATTGTACTTCCTCCTCTTCATTTACATAGGGTGCACACCAAGTAACCAATGGAAACCTCTAGAGGGGATTCCAACCCCACAGACTTCAGTAACGGGCTCCCTGTGCTCAGGCGCTCCCACCCTGTGGAGTGTGCTTTCATTTTCTGTCAATCTCTGCTTTGCTGCTTCATTCTTTCCTTGCTCCATTTTTGCGTTGTGTCCAAGTCTTGGTTCAAGGCACCAAGAACCTGGACACCTTCAACCAGTAACATTATCTTAATATCTTGTTTGAAAACTGAATTCTGTTTTTCATCTGTTCACCTAGTTTTCAGAAAATGACAGTGAAATACAATTTGGAACTTACCACAGCTTAATACGAGGGTCACTATGAGCTATACAACAGGTTTGATGTTTAAAAGTTTGCAACATTTTTGTTGCTCTTTCATTTACAAACTACAGTAAATATTTTATTTTTTATGTTTAATTATGAAATATATGACACGTAAGAGTCTATAAAATTTGGGTGGGCACGGTGGCTCATGCCTGTAATCCCAGCACTTTCGGAGGCTGAAGCAGGTGGATCATTTGAGGTCAAGTGTTCAAGACCAGCCTGGCCAACACGGTGAAACCCGTCTCTACTAAAAAAATACAAAAAGTTGGCTGAGCATCATGGCAGGCACCTGTGATCTCAGCTACTCGGGAGGCTGAGGTGGGAGAGTTGTTTGAACCCAGGAGAGAGGAGTTGCAGTGAGCTGAGATCATACCATTACACTCTAGCCTGGGCTACATGAGCAAAACTCTGCCTCAAAAACCAACCAACAAACAAAACTGAATGCATAATACCAAAGATTAATAATTGCACTGATGTCATCATCCATTAGCATCAACTGTCTTGAAAGGCTACAATATGCCCTTCCTTGATCACCTGGGTCTCCCTTCTTCACCCAGACATAGGACTAATGTGTTAATGTTTGTCTTGCTTTTCATAAGGTTTATCATTTCTGTGTATATTATTAAGCAATGTCATATGTTATGGTTTGTGAACTGTATATGGAATAGCAGTGTATTTTTCAGTAATTTCCTTTGTTTACTCTAATTTTTCATTGTTGATGCTTCTAACTGCAGTTCATTCTCATAGCTGTATCATATTCCACAATATGACTATGCCAGCTTTTTTCCTTGATAGAGGTGTGTTTGGATGGCTTTCAGGTGTTTTCTATTTCTACAATCACTGCCTAAATATTCTTGCCCCGTACGTGTCTCTTGGAGAAGACAGTGCAAGGGCATTTCTGGGGCAGACATACTTGAGAAGGCAAGTGTGAGGCCACAGAGGGGCGTGTTTACTTTTTTATGAAATACAGTCTCTTAACAGGAGCAACAGCAGTGGATCCTTTGCCAGCAGTTGATCTTTTCCACCTTTTGGATTTTTGCGGCTCTGCTGAATTTGTTTCTTGAATTATTGGATGTATCCACAGTACTTTGTTGACTTATATTTTGTAACTTTTTGCACACGGACTTATCTTCCTTGGAATTTTATGTGGGGAGATGTTTTGAGGACAAGGTTGGATTGTTTCAGAAAAGATGTTCACTCACATGGGGTAGAGGTGAAGTGAGCAGCCGTCTGGTGCCACGTCGATTTCACCCATGCTCTCCGGGTCTTCCAGCATGAACTCCTGGAGGACTGTTTCTCGTCGGTTCTCAGGGTCAGGGTTTTCCCTCCACCCAGCAGCAATGCAGGGACAGCTGCTCTCCTCGCTGCTCCTGCTCTGAGGTGGGCTTTTATTTGAAGTCTAAGATGTCAGATTTCTGACCTCATTTTGGAGAGACATACAGTTTTGTTTCTGATGCCCCATCCTCTGTGCAACTGTCTAAACAGAAAAAAAAATGCCACTTTGGTTTCTGCCAGTTCTTTATTGACTGCTGTGGATTCCATCCTTCAATGCCAGCTCAGTAATGCACTTACAAAGATTCATTTTGGTAGGTTTTACCCAACATCTCAGTTGTTTTCGTTGGGAAAGCTATTTAGTGTCCCTTATGTTGAAAGTTGGAAGCACCTGGCAACACCATAGGTGAGAGAACTGCTCTTACCCCTTTTCATCATCTTCGTGCTGGGTCCGGGCCTTCTTTTCCTCTGTGATTACGCTGCCACAATGGGCCGGGTACTGTGGCTCATGCCTGTAATCTTAGCACTTTAGGAGGGCAAGGTGGGTGAATCACCCGAGGCCAGGGGTTCAAGACCAACCTTGCCCACGTGGTGACAGTCCGTCTCTACTAAAAGTACACAAAATTAGCCCGGCATGGGGGTGCATGTCTGTAATCTCAGCTATTCGGGAGGCTGAGGAAGGACAATTGCTTGAACCAGGACCCGGCCGGTGGAGGTTGTAGTGAGCCGAGATCATGCCACTGCCCTCCAACGTGAGATACAGAGTGAGACTCTGCCTAAAAAATATATATATATATGTATATGTATATGTATATGTATATTTATGTATACATATATATTTGAAGTATTATCCAATGAGAGCAAGTGTTCTGGAAGACCTCATCTAAATACAGAATCTGAATGGGGGCCCATGTCACACATGCCAATTTTTTATCTTTGCAGCTGGGCTCTTCTCCTCTTCTCTGCTGGACTCTGCTGTTTCTCACAAGGTGTTCAGAGAGTCTGCCCTGAATCCTACAACCAGGAGATGAGAAGCACAGAGTGACACCAGCAGGAGAACATCAAGATGTGGTGACAGTTGTCCTCCTCCTGCAGAGTCCAGAGCAGTGCACTCCTACTGCTGGTGACCTAGCTAAGCCTGGGGGCCAACATGCCCGATGATAGTCTGAGAGGGCTGCAGTCAGTGTCCCCAAAATGGGCACCCAGCCTGTGCCCTTGCACTCTGCATGAGCGTGACCATTGTCACCTCAGAGCCCCAGTGTACAGATCAATGCATCCTACCAGAGCTGCATGTGAGGAAGGACCACGTGAGTCCTGGGAGAGAGCTGAGGCCCTGCAGGGGGTGGTGGCCAGGACCGAGACCTGATGCCTGTCTGCAGAATCGTCTGTGGATGTGAGTGGTACTGTGGGGTCAGTGCCCGGGTTCTGCTGCTCCCCCTCCTCAAAGATCAGGACCCAAGCAGGGGCTGGCGTGTGTGTGGCACCTGGAACTGCAGGGCCACCACCCATGTATGAAGCCGTCACGGGGACCTGAACACGGTGTCGCGTGCAGACCCCACCCATCCACTGGCCCCAATTCCTGGCCAGCTTCTGCCAAGGTGAGAGGGTGGAATTTGGAAGGTGGGTGCAAGCTGAAGCCTGTCCCCCGGTGGCTGACGTACAGTGGTGACACTCTCTGTGTGGGGGAAAGAAAGAGAGATCAGACTGTTATTGTGTCTATAGAGAAAGACAAAGACATAAGAAAGTCCATTTTGATCTGTACTGAGAAAAATTCTTCTGCCTTGAGATGCTGTTAATCTGTAACCCTAGCCCCAACCCTGTGCTCACAGAAGCATGTGCTGTATTGACTCAAGGTTGAATGGATTTAGGGCTGTGCAGGACGTGCCTTAGTGAAAATGTGTTTGCACCTCCTGGGCTCCAGGCTGCCAGCTGTCTGCCCAGGGTCTGAATGTCCTACTGTGATCTGTTTCCTCACCTGGCCCAAAGGACAGATAGGGAAGGCTTGTTTTGAGGATTAGGCAGGGTAATCCCAGTCAGTCCTCATTAGCTTGCCTATCCTCCAGGTCTTTTTGATTTCTTTTTTCTCTTCTTTGTTAGGAAACTCTGGAGAACTGTCCGGCAGCCTGTCTTCAGCTGGGGAGGTGGAAAGACTGGACCATGCCCTTGACTTCAGGGCCCCTTCTAGGTGCCCCCTCCTCCTAGGGCTTTTAAAAACATATACTTAGCAACATACCCTGTACCTGAGAGAGTTACAGAGAACCTCCTGCGTGTCCAAACCAGAACACTTTGTTCCCTGACCCCAGGCCCTCATCACACCCCAAAGCCCAAATACTTTCAGGTGGCCAACTTCAGACAAGAGTCTGAATTCAATGCTTGTTTTCTGGGGTCTACACAGGCCTGTATGATGGGGCTACCTCCATTCTACCCCTGTGCTTCCCCCAATCCATTAGGGACCTCAACTCCAGTGATCCCTAACTGGGAGCAAGGTTCCCCAGGCAACGAATGCAGCCCTCCCCAGGATGCTGGCCTGGCCATGTCCCAATGGACATCAGTCCTGGAGCAAGAGGTCCAAGACAGGGAGTTTCACCGCCCATTTCACCAGGTGTGGTGACCTTTCTGGGTTCTTAGTCTTCAAGATGGGATTTTTACATTGTGCCACAGTGGGGGAAACCGAGACACAGGGCCGGTGAGCGATAAAGAAAGAAAACCTCTGTGACTAGGAAATGTGTCCCTTGCCCAGCACAGCCACTCCAGGATAGCACCCTTTGGGATGTACCGCTGAGCTGTTCCTGGCACGTGGCATGGCACTGTGGTGGAGGTCAGCAGCTTGTGGAGTTGGGGGTGGGGGTGCTGGCAGGAACAGGTAATTTTGGACCCACCATGGGAAGGAAGGGGACGTTGCCCCTTTCCCCACACCTTGCACACAGCAGCAATTTTCTTCTCTGATGTGTGTGGGCACCAATGCCTATGTGGGTGTGGGTGCGTCCTCTCCTTTTATTGATGAAGAACCTTCCTGCAGCCATTGGGGTGGGTATGGGCACCACACATGCCTGGCAGCAGGGTGGTGCCTGTGGAGGCTTGGCTACTCTATGTCTCACTGCCACCTCCCCAGGGGAAGCAGACCCTGTGCCCTAGTGCCCCTCATACCCAGTCCCTCACAGTCTTCACTTGGCATCTCCCTGCCTGATTCTCCCAACTCAGCCCCTGCCAGGTTTCTCCAGGCCCTGTGGGCCCTGGGATGGGATCAAAGGAGGCAGCAACTGTGCTGTCTGCCTTTGCCTGAAGTCAGGGATCCCTGGCCGCTACTGACATCTGGTGGGCAGGGTAGGTGGGGAGGTCAGGGGTCAGCTTTTCCACTCCCCAGCCTGCACTGGCTAAGTCACCAGGTGTAACTGGTCTGGAGGCTGATCTGTGTCCTCCACAGTCCCTTGATGCATTATATGGAAGCCAATCCTTGTGTGAATGACTTTCCCTGTTGTTACCGCCCAGATCAAACCAGAACCGGAAGACTGTTGCACTTGGGCCCGGAGTCTGGGACAGAGACTGCCATGACCGCTCTGTTCTCTTCCTTCTGTTGTGCTTGGGCGCAGAGCCTGGGGCTGAGGCTGCCATGGCCACCCTGTTGTCTTCATTTTGGGGTCCCCAGGAGGCTCCCAGGACTGAATGATTCCCATAAAACACAGTGGCCAGGATGGGAGGGCTAGAGGTCAACACCCCCCGACCCCTGCCACCACAAGCAAGAAAACCCCATGGAGGTTGGCCCCGAGATGTGGGTCCCTGTGGGATGCAGGCTCCCACAGATACTTCAGGGGATGAGCACGGGTCCTCCTGGCTGACAGGAGCCTGGTGGGCACTGGGTGTGTGGGACCTGTTTAGGTGGGTTGGACAGCACTGGGTCTAACCAGGGAGCCAGGGACTGGTGTGGCCAAAGAGGGCAGCAATATGTTGCCAGAACCAAAACTACAGTGCCGCCAGCCCAGCTGGTAGGGAGAAGGAGGCCTGGCTAGCAGGACCACCCACCCCTATCCTGGCCCCAAGCCCAGACTGCCTGCCTGTACTGGACATTGCCTGGTCCAGGAGGCCTGGGCATAAGGGTCAGGTGGTGTGTCCCTGGGTTCCAGGCCTTGGTGGTCCCTTGGGAGCTGAGCATCCTCTGGGCAGGAGGAGGGCCCGAGGTCCACTGTTTGCATCGGCCCCTGGGGGTGTGCCCCCACCCCAGCTTCTCAGCGCACATGGGGACGTAGCCAGGGCTCCTCACCTGCTCTGTGGCTCCAGCTCTGAGCAGCTCACTGGGTGACTCTGACAGCTTCTTCCCCAAAGCTTGGGTCCTCCTCTGTGGGAATGGGGTGTCCCAGGCCCCCTGCAGGCAGGAACCCACCCCCAGCGCCTCTGGGGAGCCCTCCTGGGCTTTCTTACCTACTGGCTTGTGAGACCCGGTTGACCAAACTTGGTGTCCTATTTTTATTTTGGCCTTTTTCTTAGTGTGTGTTTTCTGGAACTACTGCTGTGTAGATCTTCTATTTGACTTTTAGGTAGAGAATCTTGCCCACCCAGAGGTCCCCCACCAGAGAGCCTCCACTTCGGTCCCCCGGGCTGGTCCTGCCTGTGCTCCGCTTGGTGTGAATGTTGAGTGTGATGGATCCATACGGCTGCTTGACCCTGCATCTCCTTCCTTCTTGTTGCTGAGGCCGGTTCTGTTCTCTTTCTCCACCTGAACTGCACTTGAAGCCAAGACGAAGGATGAGAAGTGGTTGCTACGAAGGACCCTCCTGCAGCGAATCCCCTGTGAGTAGGCTGCGCTGGCCCAGCCTGTCCATTCCTTCTCTAAGCTCATTCCAGAGGTCGGCAAGGGGCAGCCTGTCCCTGCCTGTTCTTGTGGCCCATGAATCAAGAACAGATTTTCCATTTCCAAATGGTTGAACAAATAAAAAACTAACACTTCATGACACTGAGAAATTTCCATGTCCGTAAGTAAAGTTTGATGGGGGTGCAGTCATGCCCATCTCTTCACAGGCCACCTGCAGAAGGCAGCTGTCGTGCAGCCATGGCAGAGTTGCATCCTGGAGGCAAAGATCAGTTGGCAAAGCTGAAAATACTGACTCCTGGCTCTTTAGGGAAAGAGTTTCCAGTCCCTGGTTTAAGGGCTGTGTGGCAGGACCCCAGGATCTTGGTCAGATTGTTCCTCTCTCAGGGCCTGCTGTGGCCTTTGCTAGTATGTCTGCAAAGTCTGCGTGCTATGGTGCCTCTCATGGGGCGTTGAGCTCTGTCGTGCTAGATTTCAGGGTGTCTGCCTCATGGTCATCTGTCTCACCAACAGAGACCCTGTATCCAGATTCAAACTAGCAGGAGCAGTTGGTCTTTGGCAGCAAGGATACCTTTGAGCTGAGCTGCCACCCACCCTGAGGTGGTCCCATGACACCCACTGTCTGGGTCAAGTTTGGGGCAGGGCTGGTGTCCTGAATTGCCCTGCGATGTGGATCGTAAGAGCCAGTGGGGAGAGGGGGTTGATATTACTCCCCATATAGTGAGGAGTTCCTCACCCCTTGCGATGTGGATCGTAATAGCCAATTACTCCCCCCTGCAATGTGTGTCCATTACGAGCAGTTTCTTTTGTTCAGGATATTAGGAAGAATTTCACAGGTTGTGTGTACACAGCCTGCGACAGGAGAACGAATACCATCCTCTACACCTCCGGATATTAGCAACCATATCACACAATGGGTGTACGCTATTTGGGAGATTTGGGGTAATGTCCTCCTGTGTTTCCCTGAATATTCGGAGACATATCAGAGGGCGGCTGTACACCCACTACTCTCTTGGCAGGAACATTGTACTTTACCTACTGGAAATTGGGAGCAATATCACAGACTGGGTGTCAAGCCACTGTCATACTGGAAGTAATATCATGCTCTCCCCCAAAGGTTATGAGGAACAATATTACAGGGGGGTATGTACCTCCTCCGGTAGTGGGAGTAGTATCATCATCTCTTCCTTTAGATGACAGGAACAATATCACAAGGTGGGTGTACACCCCGTGAGTTTTTGGAAGCAATGTCATTCTCTCTTCTTCTAGGTTTTACGATTCACATCACAGGCGGGGTGTACACCCCTTGTTACATTGGATGGAATCTCATCCTCCTTCAACCTGTATCTTTAGAACAATATCCCATGGGGGCTGTCCATCCCTTCAATATTGGTAGTAATACCATCTTCTCCTCTCCTGGATATAAAAAACAATATCACAGGAGGGGTGTACACCCCTTGCAATGTTGGTAGTAATATCACCTCTCCCCTGTGCTTATTAAGGACAAAATCCCAGGGTAGCTGTACGGTTCCTACTTTTTTGGGAATAATATCCATTCACTCCCTGGATATCAGGAACCATATCACGGAAGAAGTGTCCACCCCCTTCGATATTGTCAGCCATGTCATCTTCTTCCCGCTTGGATATTAGGAACGATACCCCGGGGTTGGGGGCGGTGTACACCCACTGCGATATCGAAAGTAAAATCAGCCTCTTTCCCGCTGGATATTAGGAACTCTATCACAGGTGTGTGTGCACCTTCTGGGATATTGGGAGTACTATCAGCCTCTACCCCGCTGCATATGAGGAACAACATACAGGGGGCAGGGTGGTTACACCCCCTGCGATATTGACAGCAATATTCTTCTCTTTCCCCTGTACATTAGGAACTACATCACAGGGGTCTGTACACCTTCAGTGATATTGGGATTCAGGTTATCCTCTCCCCAACTGAATGTCAAAAACGATACCACAGAAGGGTGTTCACCCCCTGCAATATGGCCAGTAACATCATCGTCTCTACCTTTGGATACTAGGAACAACATCACAGAGGGTGTGACACTGCCCGGCGGTATTGGGCATAATGTTATCCTCTCTTCCTCTGGATATTAGGAACGATATACCTGGTGGTGGGAGGTGGAGTACATTAAGAACAATATCAGGCCGGGCGCGGTGGCTCAAGCCTGTAATCCCAGCACTTTGGGAGGCCGAGACGGGCGGATCACGAGGTCAGGAGATCGAGACCATCCTGGCTAACATGGTGAAACCCCGTCTCTACTAAGAAATACAAAAAACTAGCCGGGCGAGGTGGCAGGCGCCTGTAGTCCCAGCTACTCGGGAGGCTGAGGCCGGAGAATGGCGTGAACCCGGGAGGCGGAGCTTGCAGTGAGCTGAGATCCGGCCACTGCACTCCAGCCTGGGCTACAGAGCTAGACGCCGTCTCAAAAAAAAAAAAAAAAAAAGAACAATATCACTGGGTGGGTGTACTCCCCCTGCAATATTGGGTGTAGTATCATCCTCTCGTCCCTAGCATATTAAGAACAGTATCACAGGAGGGGTGTACAGCCACAGTCTCTGCGCTATTGCGAGCAATAGCATCTTCTCCCCCTCTCTATATAAGGGACAATATCCCAGTGTGGGTGTACATCCCCTGAGATATTGGGCATAGTGCCATCGTCTCCCAAAGTGGATATTAGGCATAGTGTCCTGGGGGGTGTATGCCTTCTTCGATATTAGGAGCAATATCATCCCCTCCCCTCAAGATTACAGGCAAAATATCAAAGGGGTTTTACAACTCGAGCGGTATGGGCAGTAATATCATCCTCTCCCCACCCAGATGTTAGGAACTATATCACAGGTGGCTGTACACTTCTTGCGATATTGGGAGTCATATCATCCTCTCCCATCGTGGAAATTAAGAAAAATATTACAAAGTAGGTGTACACCCCCTACGATGTTGAGAGAAATATTATGCTCTCCCCTTCGGGATATTAGGAACAATATCGCAGGAGGTGTGTGCAACCGCTGCCATATTGGCAGTCATATCATCCTCTCCCCCTGAATATAAGAAACAATATCACAGGAAGATGTACACCCCCTGTGATATTGGGAGTCATATCATTTTCTTTCCCTCTGGATATTCGGAACAATATCACAGTGGGTGTGTACACCCCCTGCCATATTGCCACTGGCATCATCGTCTCCCTCCCAGGATATAGGAAACAATATCACAAGGTGGTGTACACCCCCTACAATATTGGGAGTAATGTCTTCCTCTCCCCTGCTGGCTATCAGGAACAATGTCACAGAAGGAGTGAACATCCCCTGCTCTATAGGGGGTGATATCCTCTCCATCCCTGAATATTACGAAAAATATCACCCGGCAGTGTACACCTCCTGCAATATTGAGACAATTTCTCTCGCTGGATGTTAGGAATCATATCACAGGGGTGGTGTACACCCACTGCGAAATGGGAAGAAATATCATCTTCTCCACCTTTGGATGTTAGGGAGAATATCACGGGGGAGGTCTACACCCACTGCGATATTGGGAGTCATATCATCCTCTCCCACTCAGAATATAAGAAACAAGACCACTGAGGGGGTAGACACCCACTGTAATAGTTTCAAAAATGTTATCCTATACCTCCTGGCTATTGGGAATAACATCATAGAGGGGTGTACACTTTCTTCGATGTTGGGAGTAATATCATCTTCTTCCCGCCGGATATCAGGAACAAGTCAATTAATTATTGATATTAATAAATATAAAAATTAATAATAATTATGGATATTAATAATCATAATAAAGATATTAAAAATTACTCATTACAAACTTTAATTATTAATATTAATAATTAATACTAATATCATTATTAATAAAATAATGATATCAGCAATTAATGTCGTTGAAATAATTACTAAGAGATGTTGGTAATAAAATAATGATTCTTATTAAGAATTAATAATATTGTTAAATGACATTAATATTAATAATTAATTTTAAGCATGCATAATCATATATATAAAATAGTTATCCAAAATTAATAATGGTATCTTATTAATTAATAGTGTCATTGATAATTATTAAAATCGATCATTGAAGTTTAATAATTAACCATATTATTACTGCTAATACCGCAAGGGGTATACACCTACCTGTGATGTCGTTCCTAATATCAAGGGACGGAGATTATGATATTAGTTTTAATATCGCAGTAGGTGTACACTAACGCTGTGATAATAATCCAAATAACTAAGGGAAAAGAGTATGACATGACACCCAACACGACAACGAACGGACAGCCACCTGGTGATATTCATCCTAACATTCATGGAAGAAGCGTATGATATTACTCCCAATAGCACAGGGAGGGTACAACTCTTCTGTGATATGGTTCCTAGTATCCGGAGGGGGAGAAGATGATAATAATTCCAGTATCACAGGCTGTGTTCACCCGACCTGTGATATTGTTATTAATACCCTGGAAGGGAGAGGATGATATGACTCCCGATAGAGCAGGAGGTGTACACCCAGCCTGGGATAGTGTTCTTAATATTCATGGAGAGGAGAAGCTGACATTACTCCCAGTATGGCAGGGGGGTGAGCCACCCCCCGCGAGGTGGGGACCAATAGCCACCCCCTCTCCCCCCCTTGGCTATTGGGAGCCACCTCGCAGGGGGGTGAGCCACCCCCTGCGAGGTGGGGACCAATAGCCACCCCCTCTCCCCCCCTTGGCTATTGGGAGCCACCTCGCAGGGGGGTGAGCCACCCCCCTGCGAGGTGGGGACCAATAGCCACCCCCTCTCCCCCCCTTGGCTATTGGGAGCCACCTCGCAGGGGGGTGAGCCACCCCCCTGCGAGGTGGGGACCAATAGCCACCCCCTCTCCCCCCCTTGGCTATTGGGAGCCACCTCGCAGGGGGGTGAGCCACCCCCCTGCGAGGTGGGGACCAATAGCCACCCCCTCTCCCCCCCTTGGCTATTGGGAGCCACCTCGCAGGGGGGTGAGCCACCCCCCTGCGAGGTGGGGACCAATAGCCACCCCCTCTCTCCCCCTTGGCTATTGGGAGCCACCTCGCAGGGGGGTGAGCCACCCCCCTGCGAGGTGGGGACCAATAGCCACCCCCTCTCCCCCCCTTGGCTATTGGGAGCCACCTCGCAGGGGGGTGAGCCACCCCCCTGCGAGGTGGGGACCAATAGCCACCCCCTCTCCCCCCCTTGGCTATTGGGAGCCACCTCGCAGGGGGGTGAGCCACCCCCCTGCGAGGTGGGGACCAATAGCCACCCCCTCTCCCCCCCTTGGCTATTGGGAGCCACCTCGCAGGGGGGTGAGCCACCCCCCTGCGAGGTGGGGACCAATAGCCACCCCCTCTCCCCCCCTTGGCTATTGGGAGCCACCTCGCAGGGGGGTGAGCCACCCCCCTGCGAGGTGGGGACCAATAGCCACCCCCTCTCCCCCCCTTGGCTATTGGGAGCCACCTCGCAGGGGGGTGAGCCACCCCCCTGCGAGGTGGGGACCAATAGCCACCCCCTCTCCCCCCCTTGGCTATTGGGAGCCACCTCGCAGGGGGGTGAGCCACCCCCCTGCGAGGTGGGGACCAATAGCCACCCCCTCTCCCCCCCTTGGCTATTGGGAGCCACCTCGCAGGGGGGTGAGCCACCCCCCTGCGAGGTGGGGACCAATAGCCACCCCCTCTCCCCCCCTTGGCTATTGGGAGCCACCTCGCAGGGGGGTGAGCCACCCCCCTGCGAGGTGGGGACCAATAGCCACCCCCTCTCCCCCCCTTGGCTATTGGGAGCCACCTCGCAGGGGGGTGAGCCACCCCCTGCGAGGTGGGGACCAATAGCCACCCCCTCTCCCCCCCTTGGCTATTGGGAGCCACCTCGCAGGGGGGTGAGCCACCCCCCTGCGAGGTGGGGACCAATAGCCACCCCCTCTCCCCCCCTTGGCTATTGGGAGCCACCTCGCAGGGGGGTGAGCCACCCCCCTGCGAGGTGGGGACCAATAGCCACCCCCTCTCCCCCCCTTGGCTATTGGGAGCCACCTCGCAGGGGGGTGAGCCACCCCCCTGCGAGGTGGGGACCAATAGCCACCCCCTCTCCCCCCCTTGGCTATTGGGAGCCACCTCGCAGGGGGGTGAGCCACCCCCCTGCGAGGTGGGGACCAATAGCCACCCCCTCTCCCCCCCTTGGCTATTGGGAGCCACCTCGCAGGGGGGTGAGCCACCCCCCGCGAGGTGGGGACCAATAGCCACCCCCTCTCCCCCCCTTGGCTATTGGGAGTCATTGTGGTCTCAGAGCCTGTTTTGCATAATGTGAGTAGTATCGTCTCCTCCTGTGGAAATAGTAAACTCTTTCACAGATGGGTTTGCACCTTCATTGTATTGCTCCGGTAACAATGATATAATTAATTATTAAACATCAAGAGTCGATTGTAATAATTATCAATAATACTGTCAATTAATATTTTCTCATAATATTGATAATTAGTTTAAGTAGATTATGATGTATGGCAAAAATTAATTTTTAATAATTATGTCATTTATTAATATTAATTTTTAATATTAATGATTGCTTTTCTGCCAGCATCAGTTAGTATTGTTTTAAGTAACATTAATTGTTGATATCATTATTTTATTAAGTGTTATTATTATTTATACTAATCATTAACTTTTTAAAGCAGTGTTTATGTTTAGTGTCTGTATTGTCATTGTTAATGTCTATTATTAATATTAATTATTATTATATATATTAATATTAATAATTAATAGACTCATTCCTGATATCCCGTGTGGAGAAAATGATATTCCTCCCAATATAGCAGAAAGTATACGTTCCTCTGTGATGTTATTCCTAATAACCAGGCGGTAGAGGACGACATAATGGAAACTACCGCAGTGTGTGTACATCCTTTCGATCATCTTGTTCCTTCCATCCAAAGTGCGAGAGGATGATATTACTCCCAATATCGCAAGGGGCGTCGACCTCCACTGTGATATTTTCCCTCACATCCAGCCGGGAAGAGGAAGATATTATCCCCAAGATCACAGGGTTGTACATCCCCTTGTGATACTGTTCCTTATATCCTGGGATGGGGAAGATAATACTAGTGGCCACATCGCTGGGGTTTTACACACCCACTGTGCTATTGTTCCAAATAACACGATATGACGCCCAGTATCACAGGGGTGGTACATCCTCCTGTGATATTGTTTCTTATATTCAAGGAGAGAGAATGCTATTACTCCCATTATTTCAGGGGTTGTACACACGTCCTGTGATATTGTTCCTAATATCCCGAAGAGGAGAGCATATTACTCTCAATATCTCAGCGGGTGTACACCTCGTTTCTAATATTTGTCATAATATCCAAGATGGGAGAGGATGATAAGACTCCCAATATGCCAAGATGTGTACAGCCGCCTGTGATATAGTTCCTAACATCCAGGTGGGGATAGGATGATATTACTGCCCATATCGATATTTAGCCTACGATCCTGAGGGGAGTGAATGATATTACTCCCAATATCGAAGAAGGTGTACACACCCCTGAGACACTACACCCAATATCCACGTTAGTACTCCCAATATCCCAGAAGGTGCACACACACCTGTGATAGAGTTCCTAATATCCAGCGGGAAAGAGGCTGATTTTACTTTCGATATCGCAGTGGGTGTACACCGCCCCCAACCCTGGGGTATCGTTCCTAATATCCAGGCGGGAAGAAGATGACATGGATGACAATATCGAAGGGGGTGGACAACTCTTCTGTGATATGGTTCCTGATATCCAGGGGGTGAATGGATGTTATTACTCCCAATAACGTAGGAACCGTACAGCCACCCTGGGATTTTGTCCTTAATAACCACAGGGGAGAGGTGAGATTAATACCAACATTGCAAGGGGTGTACACCCTCCTGTGATATTGTATCTTATATCCAGGAAAGGAGAAGATGGTATTCCTACCAATATTGAAGAGATATACAACCCCCATGGGATATTGTTCTAAAGATACAGGTTGAAAGAGGATGAGACTCCATCCAATATAACAAGGGGTGTACATCCCACCTGTGATGTGAATCGTAAAACCTAGAAGAAGAGAGAATGACATTGCTTCCAAAAACTCACGGGGTGTACACCCACCCTGTGACATCGTTTCTGTCATCTAAAGGTAGAGATGGTGATACTACTCCCACCACCAGAGAAGGTACACACCCCCCTGTGATATTGTTTCTCATAACTTGGGGGAGAGCATGATATTACTTCCAGTATGACAGTGGCTTGACACCCAGTCTGTGATATTGGTTCTGCACATCAACTCTGTGCCCCTTGTTTCCCATGCGTTCTCCCCACACTTTCGGAACCTCGGGGAAGGCTTTGTCTTTGGGTACAGATGAAGAGACGAAGGGTCTGAGAGGTGAAGCAAGTTTGTTACTGGAAAGTGGTTCCGATCCAGACCCCAAGAGAGGTTTCTTGGATCTCACAGAAGAAAGAATTCGGGGCGAGTCCATAAAGTGAAAGCAAGTTTATTAGGAAAGAAAAGGAATAAAAGCATGGCTACTCTGGCCGGGCGCAGCGGCTCACTCCTGCAATCCTATAACTTTGGGATGCCGAGGCAGGTGGATCACCTGACGTGGTAAGTTCGAGACCAGCCTGGTCCAACATGGCAAAACCGTGTCGCCACTAAAATACAAAAGATTAACTGGGCGTGGTGGCAGGTGTCTGTAATCCCAGCTACTAGGAAGGCTGAGGCAGGAGAATCGCTTGAACCCAGGAGGTGGAGGTTGTAGTGAGCCAAGATCACGCCACTGCATTCCATTTCGGCCAACAGAGCGAGACTCCATCTCAAAAAAAAAAAAAAAAAAAAAAAAAAAAAAAAAAAAAAAAGAAAATAAAGAATGGCTGCTCCATAGGCAGAAAGGCACCAAAGGTCGCTGGTTGCCCATTTTCATGGTTATTTCTTGATCATACGCTAAACAAGGGTTGGACTATTCATGAGTGTTCTAGGAAAGGGATGGGCAATTCCCAGAAATGAGAGTTTCTGCCCTCCCTTCTTCTGAGACCATGTAGGGAAACCTCCAGATGTTGCCATGGCATCTGTAAACTGTCGCGGTGCTGGTGGGAGTGTCTTGTAGTAGCTAATTCGTTATAATTAGCACATAATGAGCCGTGAGGACAATCAGAGGTCACTCTCGTGGCCATCTTGGGTTTGGTAGGCTTTGGCTAACTTTACTGCAACCCGCTTTATCAGTAAGGTCTTTAGGACCTGTATCTTGTACCGACCTCCTATCTCATCCTGTGACTAAGAATGCCCATCCTCCTGGGAATGCGGCCCAGCAGGTCTCAGCCTCCCTTTACCCAGCCCCCATTCAAGATGGAGTCGCTCTGGTTCTCGTGCCTCTGACAAGTTGGCCTGGGTTGAGTGTTCCCTAGTGTGTGGTGGTTGGAGCTCTTCCTAGGAGTAAGAGGTATTGTCAGTAGGAAACAGGCCTCTGTTAGCCCGGGGGCTGGCACTCTGCCCCATTATATCGGCCTCATTTTAGTGGTGACAAAACTGGGGCTCAGAGATATCAACTCCCTCATCCCGAACCCCCAGACTGTCAGTGGTGGGCTGGGGTTTGAATGTGGGGCTTGAAGACCCATCATCTCCTCTGGTCCCCCAGACTCTGCTGCCCAAGAGGAACAGGATCCCAGGATCCAGGCCCCTCATGGCACCAGCCAGGGTGGGCGTAGATGGGGAGGCAGAGGTCCAAAGCCCCCCGGACTCTGAAGCAGGTCAGGGACCAAGAGCAACCCGGACCTACGGGCCCCACCCCGAGAAGAATGGCTGCAGGCCCGGCCCAGCGGACAGGAGGTCTGTGTCCTCAGTCAACGTGACGGCGCTTCCGGCTGCTCCAGCCAGGCCATGCTGTCTTCACGTTTCCAATCATGCGGCCTCCTCTCCAATTTCAAGCCCAACCCACAGAGACAGCGATCTGGGGTCCACGTGAGGTTTGTCAGCAGCTCTGACCCGCTGCTTCCCGCCAGCCCCGCGGCCAGTTCTGGAAAGCTCTCTGCTGCCCCCTGGTGGGGAGGCTTAGGGTAGGGCTCTGGCTGCAAGCATGGGGTCCCAGAACCTCCTGGCTCTGTCACTTCTGCTGGGTGGAAAACCAACCCAGGGCTGAACCAGTGACACCTGTGGCGCTCCCAGAACCTCCTGGCTCTGTCACCTCTGCTGGGTGGAAAACCAACCCAGGGCTGAAGCAGCAGATGGGTGCCTGATTCCTTATTATCAGAGCTCCGTCCACTGGCAAGTCTCTCTCCGGGCCTCAGCTTCCCCTTCCATTAAACGAGGGGCTTGGGGGATACCAAGGAGGGGTAACTGCTTAGTGAGGATGGGAGGTTTCTTCTGGGGAGATGAATACATTTTGAAACTAGATGGCGGGGGTGGTTGCACAGGACTGTGAATGTACAAATGCCATCACATTATTTGCGTTGAAATAGTTAATTGCATGCGATGTGAAAATCACCTCATTTAAAGTGTTTAAAAGAGGGGTCTGGGAGAGTGCAGTGTATGTGAGAATCACGTGGGACACCCAGTCTCTGAACGTCAGTTTCCTTGCGTAAACTGGCAAAGAGACTGTGTGAACTGTATTCCCTGGGGCCAAGAGATTCCAAGAAGGAAAACCTGGGATTCCTGGGACTGGAATGACGGCCGGAGGCCGGAAGGGGAGGGGGTTGGTGGGGACAGCTGGGGGGCAGCCCAGATAAGGCTTTCAATACTGGGTAGCAGCGTCTACACAGGCGGAGATCCCTGCATATCCCTTCCCGCAGGGCTGACCAGTGGCCAGAGGTGGGACTGGCCAGGCTCGGCCCAACCAAGTCTGGGAGCAAAGGACACTGAGTGAGGGATCCCCGGGGCCACCCTCACTGGCCTTCGGCTCTCCTGACACCACGAGAGAGCTCCAGGAGCTGACCTTGGGTCCTAATGGGGGACACCTTCCTGGCTCCAGGCTGGCAGGGTGGTGTGGTGGTCAGTGTACTGGGCTCTGCGTGTCCGCCTCTACCTGCTGTGTGACGGTGGGCCAGTCTCCTAACCTCTCTGTGCCTCTATTTCTTCAATGGCGAACAGGGACACTAGCAGCCCCCACATCCGGGCACAGTGGCCTGAAGGTTAAAGGCAAGGGCGGCACGAGATCTACAGCAAGAACTCTGAGCAGGGAGAGCAGGGAGCTGCCCAGAGTTCAATCACCATCTCCCCTTTGGCCGCCAAGAAAACCGAGGCTCATGGTGACCTGGCCCAGGTCTGTTGGACTCACGGTCCTTCTCATCCCCAAGATCAGAGGGCTGCCACCAGGGAAGGAGCTGTCCCCTAGACACAGCCCAGGAAGCACACAGGGAAGGATGCCATGGGGACTTCGGTATGTTTTTGCAAAAAAAAAAAAAAAAAAAAAAAAAAAACATTTATTGCTATTTGAACCCTGCTTTTATGCTTCCATTACCCAGAAAATGAGCTACGGGAGACACCAGGAGAGGCAGGAGATCATCCTCCTTGCACAAAACCCACTCCCTCGGATACTGTCCTCAGCGAGGGTGGCTGGAGGCCAACCAGGGGGCCCACCCGCAGAGTGGCAGAGGAGGTAGGTTGACCCTGTGGACGCTGAGCTCTGTGGCGAAGGTCCTGGCCTTCTGGTAGAAGAAGAGCCACTTCTCGCAGTCCAGGAGGAAGTTGTGGGAGATGGTGGCTGGCCGCGTGTAGATCTTCAGCTGTGCCTTCTTGTTGCCCAGGTCCACGGCAGCTGCCAGTGCCAGCTGGTAGTACCCGGCTGCATCAAACGGATCCTGAAGGGGACAGGTCATGGTCAGCAAAAGGGGGACTCGGAGCCCGTCTACCCAGAGGCCGTTCCTGTCTCCAGGTCATTCCACATGTCCATCCGATGCTGGCTCACCCCATGAGCCCCGAAGCCTGTGACACTGCTGTGGTCTCAGCTGCAGGAGGTGGGGACGACCCTGACACCCCTGGAAGCCTTCCTGACTGTCCCTACGCCCCACTCACCCCAAGCCTCCTGCCCCAGTGCCACCCTCTCTGCAGGCAGTGGCTGCTTTCCCCATGGGCTGAGGTCAGGGCAGATCCTGCCTGCTCTGAGAGTTCCATGCAGGACCCGTGGCTCCAAGCCACAGCAGGGCCACTGCGTTGAGTGACCCAGGCTCCCCTCTGGCCCCTGTCCATGCTGACCATTTCCAGGCCCTCCACGGGCCAGGCCAGGTACAAAACCATGTCACAGGTGTCCTCTCTGGCAATGTTCCCTGAAATATTGACGGAGTGTGACTCCCCAGACATCCACTCCCATTTTCAATGAGTCTTTGGCTCAAACTCACCATCCCTGGGTTGGGATGCCGCCTCCCAGACCTCCTCCTTGACCCTCCCATCCCCCACCCGGCTTCTCCCCAGGCACCTCCTCCACATGGGGGTCACCCAAGGGACCTCTCTAAGACCCATGCCTGGCCTGTCCCTCTTTACCATCTCAAGATGGCTCCCAGGGCCAATGACAGAGTCCAAGATGCAGCAGTCCATTCCCTCACTGCCCCGCCCCACACACAGAGCAGGGACGTGAGAAGACCCCGAGTCACCGCCACTGCTCATCCAATGCCCCCTGGCCCAGCCGAACACTGGACTCTGTGCTGGGTGCATGGTTGAGCCTAACGTCCTTGCTTCCAGTCTGAGGGACCCGGGAGTGAACACTGACCACACAGGGTGGCCCGGGCTGTGGCAGAGGGAAGCCCAGGAGGCCCCAGACTCAGCCGGGGGTGGAAGGCAAAGGCTTCCTGAAGGGGTGGGGGCTTCCCAACTAAACAGGAAGGAGCCAGCCAATGCATATGTCTCTGCGTGTGCCTGTGCATGTGAATGTGCGTGTTTGTGTTCCTGTGCGTGCATGTCCCTGTGTGTGTGCCTGTGTGCATGCCTCTGTGTGCACGTCTGTGTGCGCGCGCCTGTGTGTGCGTGTGCCTGTGCCTGTGTGCATTTGCGTGTGCATTTCCATGTGCCTGTAGTGAGTGACAGCCTGAGCCAGTAAACACCTAATCCACCCTATTCCAGGGCTCACTCTCATGTGTAGAGTAAAAGGGACCCCATTTTAGAGGCAATTGGCATAGATGCCCATTTACTCCTGCTTCTCTGCCAGCCTTCCAGGTCCCATACAGCCTGGCTTCTTCTCCCACTCCTCTGGGCCCTGGGTCCAGAGCCTCCTATACATGGAGGAGGGTGTAGCCTTGGAAAGACAGCCGCCCTTGGGGAATTCCAAGGGGGCCTCCCTGTGGGAAGCTGGCCTGTGCTGACAGCATAGTCACGATGAGGCCCAGAGGGCTGTGCATGGGAAGGAGGACTGTGCATGGGAAGGAGGGCTGTGCATGGGAAGGAGGACTGTGCATGGGAAGGAGGACTGTGCATGGGAAGGAGGGCTGTGCATGGGAAGCAGGGCTGTGCATGGGAAGGAGGGCTGTGCATGGGAAGGAGGACTGCATGGGAAGCAGGGCTGTGCATGGGAAGGAGGAATGTGCTACTTGGCCCTTTCCTTTCTCCTGGACAGGCGGAGTGGGCGGCAGGCTTGACCAAGAGAGATAAAGTCCTCTTCTGGGATGCCCGTCCCCCTGGGTCCCAGGCGTGCCCCTGAGCCGTGAACAGCGTCCCCCTGGGCCTGATACTTGGCACCTCCCTATCTGGCTGGGACTTGGGAGGCCACAGAAACCACGTCTGACCACCAGGTGTCGCCAGTACTGGGCGGGGGCCTCGCGGGAAGCCCCAGGCCTGCGGTGGGGTATACGGGGCAGGGTCTTAGGTCCGCCCCAGCTCCTCATGTTGTTCTAAGGCCCCCAAGATCTCGGCCCCTGGACTGGAGTGCCCTGGCCCCTCGGCCCGTAAGGAGCACTGACACGAGGCTGGTGTGATGCTAAGGAGGGGCGGTGTCCGCTGGGCAGATGGGTGGAGACACCACAGGTCTCAGTCTGCCAATCCCAGCTCTCCACCCCTGCAGGGCTGGGGGCAGAGGGAGCACAGCACCTCCCCTCGAGACACACCCGACCTAACAAGGCCTCAGCCTGGCTGGCTGGGGCCCCGCCCCACTGCACCTGCCCTGAGCTGGGGTTTCCCTGTCTGTGAACTCAATGGTAAGACACTGGTCCCACCCCACCCTTCCTGAGTGATGGGAAGATTCAAGGTGTCTCGGGACTCCAGGAAGGAGTTGCTCAGTGCAGGCTGGCACCCTGGGCAGGCTTTCTAGAGGAGGCGCCAAGATTTGGGTTGGATCTTGCAACGTGGATTCAATGTGAGGATGATGGCGTCCTCTGAAATGTCACTCTCCCGACCCTGTTTTCTTTGTTAAATGCACCTTGACACTTGACTGTCAAGACTCAGCTTTGGTGTCACCTCCTCCAGGAGGGCCCCCTGACTACAATCCCCCTTCTTTACCCAGAGGCCACCATTGCCCACTCATGTGTCAGCCTCCCTGGCTGAGACTGAGTTCTTGAGGGTGGGGCCTGGCCATCTGGGGAGCTGGGTTTTACCTGCTAACCTTGCCGGCCCCTCCAGCTGGGTGTAGAGCTCCAGGGAGGCCACTGGGCCATTCCTAAGAAAGGCTGGAACCCAGGCCTCTGGGGTCCGGATGGAGATCCCACTCCAAGGGGGCCAGGAACACCCCGAGCCCTGCCCCTCCCCACCCACCTTCAGGTCGTAGAAGATGATGTCACCGAGCACCAGGTACACCTTCACGTAGTAGAGGGTCTCCTCGTCGAACTCCAGCGGCGAGTTGCAGAGCTAAACGGCCTTGAGGTAGAAGTGCTCCCCCAGCTTGCCATGGCCCAGCCGGTGGTGCAGGGCGGCCAGCCGGTGGTAGGCCACACGCTCGTTCGGCCGGTCCCCTGGGGTGCAGGCCAAAGGGGCAGGTGTGAGGATGTGGCTCTCTGGGGCAGGGAGGGAACATGCCCCTCAGGAGCAGGTATACAGACCCCCAGGCAGCACACGTGGCTTGTCTCCAGGCACCTGTGGTCACCTGGGCAGCTCTGGCCATTCCCTTCCAGGTTCCCAGACTCACTTTTCCATCTGCAAAGCAGAACTAATAAGGCCTGCCCCTGTCTACTGAGAGGCTTTGGCAAAGTCGGACTTGGATGGCCCAGTTCTGTGCCTACACATAGCCACCTGCCTTTGCTCACTGCTTTTAACCAGGGGAGCCCAAAAGCCATGCAGTGCAGGTGCTCCCGGGCTCCCCGGCTCCAGGCAACCCACAGACGTGACATCCGACTCCTCCTGGGTGTGTCATGATCAGAGCCCCCTACCTTGGGGAGTCAGCTGCACACCTACTGTGTACTGGGCCACGGGGCACAAGGCGCTGGGGCATGTGGCCTGCCTAGGGTTCCCTGTCTCTGCAGGGGGACAAACGACTCTGGCACAGCACCAGGGGATGCACGGCCTTAAGGGGCAGACTGCTGGAAGGGGAACTGGGATTTTATCAGCCAGAGAGCCGTGTGGTTGATGACGGTGGGAAGGGCACAAGAGAAAGGGAATGTGCCACTCAGCCTGACACATACAGGGACCAACGAGATGCCTGGGATGTCTGGAAGGCAGAGGGCACACTGGGCGGCCCTTGTGGTCAGCAGCGGGAACAGGCAGAGGAAGCAGAGCTCAGTCAGACAGGGAGCTCTGCACTGCCTGAGAGACCTCGGGCTGTGCCCCACAGCCGGACGGGGAAGCCAGTTGGGCAGAGCTGCCTGCCTGGACAGGAGACCAGGAAAATCCAGCAGCTGTTTCAGCTCCTGGCCTGCAGACCTGGAGGCTGGGCTCTGGCAAAGGGTGGGTCCTGGCAGGGCGGGGGCTCAGGGGACGCACCCACAGTGATGCTGAGTGCTAGGACGATGTGGGCAACCTCCAAGTCCTCCTGGGGCTCCTCCAGTGTGGCCATCAGTGACACCAGCTTGTTGCACAGCTGTAGCTACAGCTCCACCTTGCGGTTGCCTGTAGTCACTGCCAGGGGCAGGGCCCGGTCCTACCACACAGGCAGGTGGGGTCAGGTTTCCCGCAGCACCCACCTTGCCCAGCGCCCTCCTCAGAGCTCAAACATGTGCTTGGAGCTTCCCACACCCCAGCTACCCCTGCACCTCGACACAGCTCTGTGCTCTGGGATAACACACAGTTCAGACATCCAAGTTGGGGGCTGAAGAGTCACCTGAGGCCCATCCAGCTACACCCGATAGCCTCAGACCAGCCTCTCCCACCTGGGCACCGGGGGTCTGACTGGGGGGAGCCAGCACTCCTCTCTGCTCTAAAAACACCACATTGATCTGTGCCCAGGGCTGAGCCACACCGTGAGCTCAGAGGAAGGGAGAAGCCGTCCCACTTCGGGGTGCATGCAGACCTGGGTCTCCCACTGATATGCTGTGTGTCCTTTGGCATGTCCCTGTGCCTCTCTGAGCCTCAGTTTCCTCATCTGGAAGATGGGGACAGGACTTCCCACTCAGGGTTGCTTGAGGTCATCAGGTACAAGGGTAGAGCCATTGTCACGTCCAGGCCCCAAGCGTTTGTCCCAGGCAGGGGCATGGTCAATATCATTCCCGGTGAGACCACTTGGAAATTAATCATGTGCATGGGTGGCCCTGCCTCCATTTGGGAGGCCTCTACCCTGCCACACCTGTGCCTCAGCCCTCCAGGTGCCCCACTGAGGCCCACCCACATCAGCCCACAGGCCAGCTCACCCGGTAGAAGGACAGGCCTTCCTCCCGCTCCCAGGCCCCATTGAAGAAGATGTCTCCAGCTGCCTCAAACAGCTCCAGCCCCAGGTTGGGGTCGCCTGTGTACAGGGCCACATTCTGTGCCACCTGAAAGGAGACAGAAGTTCCCTCAAGGCCCACACCTAGCGAGGTGGCTACGCGCACCTTTGCCAGGCTCCTTCCTCTCACACAGTACAGGTACACTTGAGCATTTTTCAGACCCTGTGCATTAGGGCTGCCCCCACCACTGGCATGAGGACAATGAACTGATGCTCCTGAGTGCCAGGAGGTGACTGAGCAGCTGCAGCCCAGAAGCCCGACACCTGTGAATCCTACCAACAGGGCTAGCCCTAGCCCACTCCCCCTGCACTCAAACCAGTCTCCGTGGCCCCCAGATTGCTGGGAGCCCAGCCCCTGGCTCCTTTCTGCGTTGCCACATCCCCGCCACATCAGCAGTGTTTGTGGGTGGGCCTGGTCCCCTCTTGGCCATGAGCTCTTCATCCCTCTCCTCAGCTCAAGGAGGTATATAGCAGGTGCTCAATAATGAAAGCTTCATCAGGCTCGTGGGCTTCACAATTTGTTCCAGATCACACTGTGTTTGGGAAAGCCTCTGAAAACAGCCACTATGATAGATTCATTTTATAAGGACATGTGCCACATGTCGCTTGGAGCAAGTTCTTCTGTGTGTTAATTGAGTGGTCACATTATTTGAGCATGTGCTGTATACCAGCAGGTGTTGTGCACTGTGAGGGGCCGCGCCTCTGCCCTCAGGGAGAAGATGCTGGCCACCGGCGGAGGATGTGAGGGAACCAGTTGGAGGGAGGGAAAAGGCACACAACAGATGCTCAGCAGTGGCTTAGGAATGAGTGGATGGATGGATGAATGGATGAGATGTAGACACATGGATGGATGGAAGGGTGTGTGGATAGATGAATACTTGGATGGATGGATGGATGGATGGATGGATGGATGGATGGATGGATGGGTGGGTGGGTGGAATGATGTGTGTATGTCTGTATGTATGTATGCGTGTGTAGATAATGTATGGATGGGTGGAGGGTAGATGATGTATGTACATGTGGATGGATAGATGGTGGATAGACGAAGGTATGGATAAACAAATGGACAGATAGATGTATGGAGGGATGGATTAATAGGTAGATTGGTGGGTAGATGGATGAATGATGGATGGATGAATGGACGAACAGGTGAATTGATGGATGGGTGAAAGGATGGATGATGGATGGATGGATGAATGGATGGGTGAACGGATGGGTGGATGGATGATGGATGGGTGGATGAATGGATGGGTGGATGAATGGATGTATGATGGATGGATGGAAGGATGAACAGGTGAATGGATGAATGATGGAAGTATGGATGGATGATGGATGGATGGATAAATGGATGGATGATGGATGATAGATGATGGATGGATGGATGGATGGATGGATGGATGATTGATGGATGGAAGGATGAACAAGTGAATGGACGGATGATGGAAGGATGAATGGACGGATGGATGGATGAACAGATGAATGGATGGATAGACGGGTGAATGGGTGGATGATAAAAGGATGGATGAATGATGGATGGATGAATGGATAGATGGATGAATGATGGATGGAAGGATGAACAGGAGGCAAGTGGATGGATGATGAAGTATGGATGATGGATGCATGCATAATGAATGGATGGATGGATGGATGGAAGGATGGATGGATGATGGAAGGATGGATAGATGATGGAAGGATGAATGGATGGATGGATGTACAGATGAAAAAGTGAATGGATGGACACACGGGTGAATGGATGGATGATAAAAGGATGGATGAATGATGGATGGAATAATGGACACGAATGGATGATGGATGCATGGATGGATAAATGGATGGATGGATAAATGGAAAGATGGACTGATGGAAGGATGAACAGATGAATGCATGGATGATGGAAGAATGGATGGATGGATGGATGGATGAAAAAGTGAATGGATGGATACATGGGTGAATGGATGGATGATAAAAGGATGGATGAATGATGGATGGATGAATGGACAGTTGGATGATGGATGATGGATGGATGGATGGACAAATGGATGGATGGATAAATGGATGGACGGATTGATGGAAGGACGAACAGATGAATGCATGGATGATGGAAGAATGGATGGATGGATGATGGATGGATGGATGGAAGGATGAGCAGGCGAGTGGATGGATGATGAAAGGATGGATGGATGGAAGAATGAAGAGGTGAATGGATGGATGATGGAAGGATGGATGGAGGCATGAACAGATGAATGGATGGATGGACGGCTGAATGAATGGATGGATGGACGGGTGAATGGATGGATGATAAAAAGATGAATGATGAATGAATAGATGGACAGGTGAATGGATGGATCATGGATGGATGGAAGATGGTTGGATGGATAGAAGGATGAACAGCTGAATGGATGGATAATGGAAAGATGGATGGAAAGATGGATGAAAGGATGGATGGATGGAAGGATGGAAGGATGGATGAATGGATGGACGAACAGGTGAATGGATGGATGAAGAAGTGAATAGATTAATGAATGATGGATGGATGGATGGATAGAAGGATGAACAGTTGGATCGATGATGGAAAGATGGATGGAAGGATGGATGAACAGGTGAATGGATGGATAAAAAGATGGATGGATGATGGATGATGGATGATGGATGGATGGATGATGGATGGGTGGAAAGACGAACAGATGAATGGATGGATGATGGAAGGATGGATGATGGATGGATGGATGGATGGATGGACCCACAGGTGTATGGGAAGATGATGGAAGAATGGATGGATGGATGGATGGATGGATGGATGGATGGATGGATGATGGATGGATGGAAGGATGAACAGGAGGATGGATGATGGATGGATGGATGGATGGACAGATGGATGGATGATGGAGGGATGGATGGACAAAGGGATGGATGGATAAATGATGGATGGATGGACGGAAGGATGGATGATGGATGGATGGATGATGGATGGGTGAATGGAAGGACCCACAGGTGTATGGGAAGATGATGGAAGAATGGATGGATGGATGGTGGATGGATGGATGGAAGGATGAACAGGTAAATAGATAGATGACGGAAGGATGAATGGATGGGTGGATGGACAGGTGAATGGATGGATAGACGGGTGAATAGATGGATGATAAAAGGATGGATGAATGACGGATGGATGAAAGGATGGATGGATGATGGATGGATGGATGGAAGGATGAACAGGTAAATAGATGATGGAAGGATGAATGGATGGGTGGATGGACAGAGAGTGAACAGCACAGGGGTCGTCCTGCATCCCTTGCCACTCACCTGGATGTACAGGTCCACCAGCTCGCTCTGTCGCAGGATGTAATAGATCTTCCCTGCTTGCAGCCAGGCATGTGCCTCCTTCTCTTTCTTCTGGAGGTCAATGAAAATTCCCAGACTTCGTTTGGTGTAGTCCAGAGAGGATTTGTAGGCCCTGGAATCACTGGAATCAGACACAGGTGTCAGAACAAGGGCTCTCATCCTCCTGGAACCAGTCTGCCTCCTCTCGTGGGTCTGGTGACAGATGAATCTGGAATGTGGGGACTGGGAACGGCCCTCTTGTGTGTGCAGTGTTCTGCCCTTCCCAGGCTGCTGGGAGGGCCAGGGTGAACACACACGGCATGGAAAAGATGAAGGACATCCTTCTGAGGGAATCGAGCATCATGCTGCCCTGTGGCAGGAAGAGTGTGCTAGTCCATCTCCCCTGCCTCCCAGACATGGCCTGTGTCTTCTCCAAACGCACCAGGAGCCGTTAGTGTTCAGAGGCTATCTAGGCCGATGGTTCTCAAGGTGTGCAGGCATCACAGTCACCCAGAGGCCTGTCCTTATAGCTTGCTGGCCCTGCCCCCAGAGCTTCTGGCTCCACAGGCCTGGGGCAGGCCCTAGAACTCCCACTTGCCACAGGCTCCTAGGTGACATGGATGCTGCTCTGCTGGTCCAGGGACTACACTTTGAGAAGCATGGCTCTAGCACACTGGCCCATTTTCCTTCTGTGAACCTGAGGCCAAGACTGGAGCCAGTCTCCCAGGTCCCCATGGAATCTGGCCCCTTCCCTCCTCTCTCAGTAAGTCCAACACTTGAGGGGCTGTGACTGCAGCAATGTCACCAGGCCCTGTGGGTGGGGTGGCCAGGGCCATGGTTACCCCACCAGGTCAGCATGCTCGGGGGAAGCCGAGTGGGCCACATATGGGACGTGAGACCTTGAAACCCTGCCCCGGGGAAGCAGGTGACACAATTGGCTCTGTCTTCTGTGGGAGAGAAGCCACAGGTGGCTGCTGTGTTCACATTTAAGGGGACAGATGAAGGCCAGGAGTCAAGACTCGGGGCAGGCAGAGGTCAGATGACAAAGGCCACCATAGTAGGAAGAACAGCCCAGAGTGCACGTGCACGTACTGCCTCTGCTGGGGTTGAGATGACCTTTGACCCAACAAGGGAGACTCAAGCTGGGACTCACAAGCCAGCAGCAGCCCTGGGACGACCCCAGACCCACCAGCTCAAAGCATCTGATGCCAAGGAACCAAATGATCCAAAGGAAAGGGGCTGAGGAGGCCCTGGGCCAGCTTCCCTGTGCCCCCCTCCCTGCCACCCCTACCCCCTTGCACCCCTCCACACCCCCACCACTGCAAAGCCTGTCCTCACCACTAGGTGCCCAGGGACAGGTAGAGCTGACTGGTGGTGTCCAGGAGCTGCCCTCTCCAGCACCTGGTCGGCCACCTTGCGGGCAAGGGAGAGCTGGAACTCGTGGTAGATGACACACTGGGTCTCGCTGGGCATGACGACGCTGTAGAAGCAGCACAGCCGCTGGACGGCCCGCAGCTGGCCTGGGCAGAAGACAAAATGGAAGACGTCAGCCTCCCAGCATCGAAGCGAGGCTGGCTGGGTTCAGAGGCCCCTGCTCTGTGCTTGTCTCTTTCACACCTCTGTGAACCTGGGCCCCATAGGCGGGGAACCTGGGCTCAGACAGGCCATGCACCTGTGCAAGGGCAGGCGCCGAGCACACCGTGACATGGGCACAGCTTGGTGCACATGCTCATGGTACAGGCCGGCCTTCTTTACAACTCCCAGGGCCGAGGTTCTGGCCAGGCTCGGCCTCTGCACCAGGCCATCTATTTCTGCTTCACAAAGCCCCTCTGGCCAGGACCAGGGCCACCTTCAGCCTGAGATGATGAGACCAGGGACACAAGTAACCCCTGTCGCAGATGGAACCCTGAGAGAGCAAAGCCAAGCATCACGTCTGCCACACACGGCATCATGTTGGGGGAATGGGGTTCAAAGCCGGCCCCTGGCATTTCCACACATGCTTCTCTCATGCAACAAGGCTCCAAACCCACAGGCTCGCTGGCCTCTCCCAAAGCCAGGGCGCTGGGAACAGTGGAAAGCTTCTGATTTTCTAGTGTCAGAATCATTCTGAAGATTAACAAAGGAAACCAGGTACGCCGAATGGACATCTGTCACACACGCCCCCCAACAACAGCTGAATACACAGTCCTCTTGAGCGCCCATGGGACATTCCCCATGACAGACCATGTGCCAGGCCACAAAATGAGCCTCAGTGAAGAGAGAAGGACTGAGACCAAAGCAGAGGTGTTCTTCAGCTGTACTGGCACGAAACTGGAAATCGACAGTGAAGGAAACGTGGGAAATTCAAAAATATGTGAAAACTACACACTCCTAAACAACCAGTGAGTCAAAGAAGAGACCATCAGGGAAACTGAAAATTAATTTGAAAAGAATACAAACAAATGCACAGCCCGGGCCAGCACGGTGGCTCACGCCTCTCATCCCAGCACTGTGGGAGGCCGAGGCGGGAGGATCGCTTGAGTCCAGGAGTTTGAGATCAGCCTGGGAAACATGGTGAAACCCTGTCTCTATAAAAAAAAATACAAAAATTAGCCGGGTGTGGTGGTGCACATCTGTAATTCCAGCTACTCAGGAGGCTGAGGCATGAGAATGACTTGAACCTGGGTAGAAGTTGCAGTGAGCCAAGATTGCACCACTGTACCCCAGCCTGGGCAATAGAGCAAAACTTAAAAAAAAAAAAAATAGCACAGTGTATCAAAAACACCAAGATGTAGCTAAGGCAGTGCTGAAAGGGAAATTTATAACTGTAAATGTCTACATTCAAAGAAAGAAAAAAAATCTTAAATCAAAAGCCTAACTTTCCACCTTGAGAAACTAGAAAATGAACTAAACCCAAAGTGAATAAAAGGAAGAACATAATAAATGTGAGAGTGGAAATGGGAAGTAAAAATATAGAGAATGGAAAAACAAAAGAGATAATCAACAGAACCAAAAGTGGGTTTTTTGAAAATAATAACAAAAGTGACAAATCTTTCACCAGACTGACCAAGAAAACAAAGATGGGGCACAAACGACTAAAATCAGAGACTGAGCACCATGGCTCACGCCTGTCATCCCAGCACTTTGTGAGGCCGAGGGGGAAGGATCGCTGAGGCCAGCATTCAAGACCCCCCTGGGAGAACATGATGAGACCCCATCTCTAATAAAAATAAATAAACAATTACAAACCCAAGTTTCTAAAATCAGAAATGAAAGAGGAAACATGATTGCCGACCTGACAGAAATAAAAGGATTCCATGAAAACACTACGAACAATTGTACACCAAGAAGCCAGACCATCTAGACACAACAGCCAAACTCCTAGAAGGACACAAACTACCGAAAGTGACTCAAAAATGACCCCAAGGAAGCATGTGGGGTGTCAGCCCCGCCCTCGGTCTCCTCGATCGTTCAGCCCAGGGTGGGGAGACAGGGAAGCATGATTCCCGTTCCCTGGCCTGCATTTCCAAGTCTGAATCCCCCAGCACCCAGGGGAGGGCCTCGTAGGAGGAGGTACCACAGGCTATTGTGCCAGGAGCCACCGGAGGCTGCAGTGGGGGTTGGGGAGCTGGGTTCCTGGAGGGTCTCCTTCCAGTCACAGAATGTCCCTGGGGAAGAAGCCTGGGTCTGAACCCCCCAACCTTCCTTGGGCAGATGTGTGGGACCGGGGCCCCTTCACACGGTCCTTTCCAAAATCTCATCACTCCTAGGGCCAAGAGTGGGTGCCAGGCCTGTGCTGGGAAATGAGCAGATTCATATTTGGGCACAGCCCCTGGAGCTCTGGTCCAGGCCACAGGAGGCACCTCTGAGTGGTGTCACTATGCCATGACAAAGCACTGCAAGGCAGAGGGGACTCAACAGTATCCCTTGTCTCAGCCATTTCCCTGCACTCAACTTCCTCATCTATTCTCTGCGGCCTAGATTTCGGACAGCCCTGCCCAGCTACTGTCCGTTCACTGCTCGGTCTGCACTGACTGTTCGATAGCACTCCGTGGCTCCCCAGTGCTCTTAGGGAAAAGGCCAAGCCACAGCCTGAGGCCCCAGGCCCTGCTTAGCTCTCCAGAAGAGTTTCTCACCATCCAGCACCCAACCTAACCCCTCCCAACTCTGCACCTCCCTGCATAAGCCCTGTTCACTCACCCCCACTCACACCCCACTCATCCCCGCTCACACTCCCGCTCACTCACCCCCACTCACACCCCACTCATCTCCGCTCCCACTTCCGTTCACTCACCCCCACTCACACCACACTCATCCCCACTCACACTCCCGCTCAGTCAGCACCACTCACACCCCACCCATCCTCGCTGACTCACCCCCACTCGCTCACCCCTGGGCCTTCACACAGGCTACACCACCAGCCCCTCATCCACACCTATTACTTGACTAAATCCTCTCAACCCTCTGGTCCCAGACTAAAGAGGCTTCCCTAACCCGGGGCCAAGTTCTGCCCCGCCATCACGCCACTCACCCTTTTGTGGCTTCTCTGGCCTGAAGCTCACATTCCCACGCTCAGCACCTCCCTCCCGAGGACCCCACAAGCCCCTTTTGTGGGTGGGGCCTGGCACACTCAGCACGAGCTGCTTTTGCGTGAACTGCTCTGTGGCTTTGGCCAATCACCCACCCCTGTGTCCTCTGTGAAGTGGGATGACCGGTGCACAGGGCTGCCGAGATACCAAGCAAACACAGGCACAAGAACTGGCATTCAGGGCCTGGCTCATGGAGGGGCCCCAAGTCCTAGCTCAGCACAACATGCCTTGATCCCAGGGTTATGTCTAGGGATTGCCAGCACGCAGGACTTTCCGTGCTCAAGGCAGGATGGTCCCTGGGCAAACCAGGGAGAGCTGCCTGCCTCAGTAGGGTACAGAGGGGCTGGCCCTGCATGGGAACGGCCTGTCTCCAGGGCGTTTGCCAACATCTGCTGCTGGCCATGACTCAGCGCTTTCGATGGTGGTAAAACCACCACTTGTTTCCGAATCACAAACCCCAGGTGTGCCCTGACCCAAGTGGCCCCAGAAGGCGCACAGGAGGAACTGGGGCACTCACTCTCCACGTGGTCCATCTCCACGGCGACCAGAAGGGCCCACTCGTAGTAGCCCTTGCACTGCTGGGCCGGGCCCTGGCGGGTGAAGAGGTAGCCCAGGAGTATGTGGGTGAAGTCCCGGCCACACTCCCCACAGGGAAGCCTCGAGAACAGAAGTACAGCCTCCAGGAGGTAGTGCTGGGCCAGCCTGCTGGCACCCGCGTGCAGGCACAAGGTCCCAAAGTTGGCCAGCACCACTGCCTGGTTCCTCCGCTGGCCCAGGTGCCAAACCACCCGTAGGGCGTGGTAGTAGCCCTCGGCTGCCTGCCTCGTCTGGCCCGTCCTCTTCAGAGCCACGGCCACCAATGTTGGCAATCACACCCTCCTGGTCCTCGCTGACCACCACTGCATCCTGGACAGACTGCAGGATGTTCAGGGCCACCAGGCTCTGCCTATGAAGCACATGCAGCCAGGCCAGGGCCACCAGGAAGTCCACGATGGCACGTACTCCGGCAACAGCACTGGCTTCCACCGCCTGCGTCATGAAGGTGATGGCTGGGCCATGGTAGCCATAGTGGCTGTAAGGGCGTTCTGGAGCACCAGGTTCACGTTCCTCAGCGAACCAGCCAGCGAGTCCTGTGTCCTCAATGAGGCCACCTTGACACAGTTCAGCACCAGGTGGGGCAGGCACTCGCGGCTGTAGATGTCAGCCAGGAGTAGGCAGCCGTCTGAGAGCCACGCAGCGTCTGGGGCAACCGAGTCCCTGTGCAAAAACAACAGCTGCTCTAGGAAGGGCAGGGCCTCCTCAGGCTGCTTGAGGTGCACGTGGTGCCTGGCCAGCAGGAAGCAGGCCCGGGCCTAGGCCTGCTGGCTCTGGCCACCCACCGCCCACTGCAGCACCAGCTGCAGGACCTCCCCGTCCACCTCGGTGCTACAGATGTGGCCAGGGGTCCCCAGGAGCAGGGCCATGGCTCTGGGAACCACCTGTGTACACTTCTCCCGGTTCTGCTTCCAGTAAATGCCGGCCAGGTTGGCGTACACAGCCACCACCAGGAACAGGTCCCCGAAGCTGCCCTCCAGGGCCCCCAGTGTTTCCTCCAAGTACACCAGGGCCTGGGACAGCTTGAGCCTCCTGCTGCACAGCCGCCCCAGAAGGAAGCAGAGCCTGGCCAGGGCCATGAGGAGGCCACCTTTCTTGGCCGCCCCTTGGGCCTGTGCCAGGCGCCCAGTCAGCTCCTCCTCGTCGCTAAAGCTGCTGAACATGCTGCTCAGCCATGGCAGCGCCAGGTTGTACAGGCCATAGAAGCTGGCCTTGAATCCAGAGGTGTTCAGGAACAGCAGCAGTGAGCTCATGGCCTCTGGATCCTCCCAGTTGTCCTCAGCTTCCAAGCAGAAGGAGGGCTCCTCGGGGTCCTGCAAGCTCACGTTGCTGGATGCTACACAGAGACCCCAGGACGCTGGCTCCTGGGGGCAGCCTGGGCAGGTCTTGCATTGTTCCAGAACATTCTTCACCTTCGGCAGGGTCTCCTGTGGCTCCAGGCCCAGGCAAGGTGGAGGTATTTCTGCAAGTCACAAAAACACCTAGACAGATTAGAGTCCAACAGTGAGTCCTTGGTCCACTTGGGGCAGGATCCCCGCATCCCCGTCCTCTGTGTCCCTGGCGCAGCTTGCCATGAGCCCTTGAGAATTATGCGCAATGCAAACCCAGGGTCTGGAGCACGTATGAACTCCGGGGACACAGAGAACACGCAGGCCCGTGGCCCTGCTACAAAATCACCTACAAAATCACTCTCCTACAAAATTGACTCTCCTACAAAATCACCCTCCTGTCCTGCTTTGTCGCCCACCTGATAGCATGGTTTTAGGAGACTATGTCAGCTCAGTGATCCCTCAGAGACGCCTTTCCCTTTAGATAGAATCAAAGCCTTCTAACTGGACCCATGTATATGCAGCACTACAACTACAAATGTAACTTTTGTCAGCATATTGGGCCCCCCGGTGGGGTACAGGAATCCATGAAATCCTCAACAGCCAATCAGAGCTATTGATCAGCTCAAAAGCTGCTATGCAAAATTGGTAAAGCCACTGATGGCACAGGACAGGGGTGTTGTACCCATGTACCCAGCTCTGTGCAGGGAAACGGACCATCCCTGCAGGAAGGATGGGAAAGCTTCCAGGCCCCTGTGGCCACCTTCACCTTGGATGGTCTGAAAACCTGAAGCCCACGGTTCCTAAAGGGTTAACAAAGGCCAGACTGCTCAAGCAGCCCACTGGTGTCTGCTGGTTTTGGTGGATTCCTAGCCAAAGCCCCCTCCCAGAGGTGAGCAAACAAGTACATTTCCTATTGGAAAACCTGGGATGAAAGGAGGCATTACTGGGAAGGGAAAAACTAGATTTAAACAGACTCTCTGTTTCAAGCTCACATGTAAAACTATTTTCAATACAAACTGTCTCCTTATTCATCTGTAAAGCCTTGGAATTAAAAAAATAAATAAATATGATTTAGAGGCAAATGTGACTTGACTACACTAGATTAGCTAAGAAATCTCCCCCACCCGGCAGAGGCACAACGCCCCTCCCAGCCACTACCCTGGCCTCCGGGGCAGCTGGAGAGCCACGTGCCTTTGCTCCAGAGACTGTGGCAGAGGGTGGAACCACCCCCTCCCCAAGGGAAACCTACAACAGCCTTCCCTTCCGCACTGGCTTCCCGGGCCTCCTCTGGGACCTTGTGCCTGCATCCCAAATGTACTGGGATGGATCCCATTCCCAGGGAACTTCCAAGGGCCCTTGGTGCATCCACATCACCAGGCTGTCCACATGCGGACCCTGTGTGAGGGGAAGCGACAGAGCCGCAGAGGGGAGACGGGAGGGCCTCCCTGAATCAGCCCCTCAGGAAGGAGCAGACCCTTCAGGGACCTCAGTTGAGGCCCCTGCAACCTAAGGCTCTGAATTCTGCTCCCCGCTGAGGGCTGTGTGGCCTCCCATCTCTGAGGCAGAGCACAGGGTGAACTGCAGCTTCTCCAGGTCATGAAAAAGGAACCCACAGCTACATGTGGGCCCCAGCAGTGGAAAGGATGCCCCACCTCGGTCGGGGACCAGGCGGGGGTCAGCATGTTCATTGGAAGAAGTGTGGGACCCCACAGCCTCCAGTGCCAGAGTAGACGGGAGGTTCAGGCCCACCTCAAGCGATGTCCCTCAAGTCCCCGGCCCACACCACAGAGGTGTGACAGCCACATCCAATGCCCACTGTACTCACCTCTGTCCCCTCCCCCGGCGTTACTCCAAGGCCCAGCTCATAACCAGAGGAAGCCTGAACCACGGGCAAAACCTACCTTGTTCCTGCGGCTGCTCGGTCTCAGTTTCCTCTACTGAGTCTACCAAGGGAGAAAAGAGAAGCAATGAACACCCCCAGCCAGCACCTCTGGTCCCATGTCAGGTTGAGCTGGTGTCAGTGCTGCAGGGTGAGAGCATTGCAGGGTGCAAGGGTTGAAAGTCATATCATCCTCTTCCCTCCTGGATCATGGGAACAACATCACTGTGAGGTGTACACTTTCTGCGATATTGGGAGTAACATCGTCTTCTGTGCCTTGGAATATTAAGGACAATATCACGTGGGGGCGTGTACATCTTCTGCAATATTGGGAATAATATTATCCTCTCTCTCCCTGCATACTAGGAAAGATATCACAGAGTACGTGTTCACCTCCTGCGATATGGGGATTAATACCATCTTCTCCCCTTCATCAGGAAGAGTATCACACGGCGGTGTACGGTGTCTGCAATACTAGGAGTAATATCAACCTCTCAGCCTTGGAATATTAAGAAGAATATCACAGGGTGGATGTACACCCCCTGCCATATTGGGAGTAATATCAGCCTCTCCTCTCCATGAATATTAGGAACAATACCCCAGGCTGGGTGTACGCCTCCTGCTCTATGGGGAGTCATATCATCCTCTCCCTTCCAGGATATTAATAACAGTATCACAGGGTGGGTGAACACAGCCTGCGATACTGGAATTATTATCATCCTCTCCCCCTCCAGATACTAGGAACCATATCACAGAAGAGCTGTACCCTCCCTGGGATATTGGGAGTAATATCATATGCTTCTTCTGTGAATATTAGGAGCAATATCACCGGGTGGCTGTCCATTCATTGTTATGTTGGGAGTCATGTCATATTCTACCCCTCTCAATACTAGGATCAGTGTCACAGGGTGAGTGTACACCTACTGTGGTATTAAAACTAAAATCATGCTCTCTGTCCCTAGATATTAGGAACAACATCACAGGTAGGTGTTCACCCCCTGCAGTATTAGAAGCAATAATATGATTAATTAGCAAACATCAATCATCGATTTTAATAATTATCAGGCTAGTCTCAAACTCTTGACCTCAGGTGATCTGCCCGCCTCAGCCTCCCAAAGTGCTGGAATTACAGGCTTGAGCCACGGTGCCCAGCCAACACTTCTTGACATCCCTTTTTGGACCTCAAATTTAGCATGCCAAAAACACACTTTTGATTCCCCCTGCTATAACCCACTCCTCCCATAGTCTTCCCGATCCCAATAACAGCATCTCTAGTCTTCCAGTTACTCAGGCCAAAATCCTTGACATCATCCTTAAAACTTCTTTTTCTCTCTCTTGTCATCCAACCCATTTAAACTCTCCTTTCAAAATATATGCCAGACCTAACCACTTCCCACCTTCCTCATCATTTCCAACCAGGTCCAGCCCTCATCATAGCGCTCTGGGTTACTGCAAAAGCCTCCCAATCGCCAGGCACAGTGGCTCATGCCTATAATCCCAGCACTTTGGTAGGCCAAGGCAGGTGGATCATCAGAGGTCAGGAGCTCAAGACCAGCCTGACCAACATGGTGAAACCCCTCTACTAAAAATATAAAAAATTAGCCGAGCATGGTGGTGGGCGTCTGTAATCCCAGCTATTCGGGAGGCTGAAGCAGGAGAATCACTTGAACTCAGAAGGCAGAGGTTAGAGTGAGCCAAGATTGTGCCATTGCACTCCAGCTTGGATGACAAGAGCGAAACTCCATCTTAGAAGGTTAAAAAAAAAAAAAAAAAAGCCTCCCAACCCACCTCTCTCCTTCCGCCTTTCACCCTGCTCTGCATTCTACCTTCCACTCTCAAACATTTCAGAAAAAAAAAAATTATATCCACAGAGAGAGAAAGTACAAATGGGGTGAAATGTTTGGGGAATCTGAGGGAAGAGTATATAGGAATTCTCTGTACTATTTTTGCAACTTTTCCATAAGTCAGAATTATTTGGAATTCAAGAGTTAAACAAAGAAAAAAAAAACACACTATCTCCCTTTGTGAATCCATCCTGTCTTTCCCCTGGCAACTTAAGGACGCTCTCAACTAACACACCTATTTTTTCATGAACACTAAAAGAACCCTTGCCGAGTTTTGACTTTCTGTGCTTGGCAGTAGAAGTGTGTGTGTGTATATATATATATGTGTATGGTGTGTATGTATATATAGAGAGGGAGAAATATATATGTGTGTACATATATCAATATATAATATATATTTAAAATGGTAATGAGTATATATATAAATATATGTGTGTGTGTAGATATATATAATACATACCCCATAGCCTGTCCTTAACCAGTTCTAAACTTAGTCGGAAAAACACATACCTAAGCAGAGAATTTCAAAATAATATGATGAATATTTTGATAGAGGGATGTGTTGCTATGGAACACGCTGCTAAGACACAAAACCTCCTAGATGGGGCAATGAATGAACGAAGTTTTGCACCTATAGGCACCCCCTCTGATATCCCCTCAAACGTTTATAGTTATATGCATTTGCTTCCCCCAGGACCCCTATTTCATAAGGGTTAGTCCTAGAGCCTAGCAAGTTCCTACTACAGCTGGCACACATATGCCATTCAAGAAACAGTGGCGGAGTGAATGACGAGTTAAGAACCATTTGTCAGCCAGTGCTCAGTAATACAACATGCACTGGTATGCAAATTATATTTTTGTTGAAAACAACTGCAGGATCACAAATTATCTTTCCAGAGAAAGCAAACCTCAAAAGCTTCTTTACCCTACTAAAGCACGTTATAAGAAGCTCCCCTTATATAAAAGAAAACCTCATTCGTTATCAATGGCATGTAAACCTAATAGGTCTTCACCTCTGATGACATCTCTTCCATCCCCAGGAGTAGATAAAGGAGGTTCCGGAAATCCTGGTAGTTGTGAAGGTGGCTCCCAGCTCTGACAGTCTTGAACCCTGCGGGCGCGGAGGTCACACAGCAGAACAACAACAGAGGGAAGCATCATCAGGCTTCGAGTATGTTTGAACCACAGATGACAAATAGGCTGCAGCCAACTGAAAACACCAGAGATTCATGGTGGCCACCTGAGGGGTTGTGCTCTTAAAAAAAATAATAAATAAATAAAAATTAAAAAATTAAAAAAGGAAGGGGTCAAGAATCCATCAGGTCTGACTGAGACGTGTATCAGTGACTAACACCCCGTATGGCAAAAGTACTCCGGTGCGCTTTGGGTACTCACAGCTTCAGCAGTATTCAAAGGCGTGTGCTCCCCTAAGACTAAGCCACGGGAATACTCCCAGCAACACTGCCAGGAGAAACGTCTCCCATGGATTTGGCTAGAAACACAGTTGTCTTTAACAAATTAACACTGAATAAATCCTGACTTATTAGAGCCTGTGAGAATGACATTCTCAATGATAACAGTTATCACTACAATCTCCAAACATCTGCGATCCTGCAGGGAGGAACTGTGACAGCGCAGGCCACATGTCCAGAATGCTTCCCAGACTGCCTGTTACAGAATAAAAGAAATAAACCCCCCCCCCAAGAATGTCTTCACACACATTTAGCCAGTTGTTCCTTTGTGTGCATCTCTGTGCTAAAATGGCCATTCTTCCCCACAGCCTGAAGTCATATGCTAAAATAAATGAGACTCACATGAAGCCAGAACCATGCAGATGCCAAGGAAACCAACACAAATGAAATGGGCTGGAGAGTGTGGCCAGGAGGATGGTAGTTCCCAGGAAGCAATTACTTCATCTCTGCCCATGAAGCGGGCAGTTGTCACTGTCCCCCAGGCCCACACCAGACACTCGAAGTAGGTTCTAACCAAACTACCTCCAACAATCAACGTAAATACACCACACAATTGGCTTCTGAAAGGACACCTTGCAACCAACAAGAAACTGTAAGCACAACTTTGACAAACTGTGCAACTAAAAACCTTGGAAAAGGATAAACACTGCCACATTTTGACTCAAATACTGTTACGTGGTAGCACTGCAATAATTCACTGAAACAGAAGAATGAATGAGGAATACGTTTATATAGGAATCAGAGGAAGCATGACTAATCATTTAAAGAAATAGGTCAAGAAACTGTTAGGTTCAAATGCTACCGTGAGACACTGTTAGGGCCTTAGGCAAATTCACTTCTCTTGGTCCTGTTTCTAGGTTCATCAAAAATCAGCTTTGGACTAGGGAATCTGTTGCTTTCCAATGCCTTCCTTCTGCGATTCCAGCCCAGATTTTAGGACTGCTCTCCCACTTGGTATATGAAAGCACTTTCTATGTAGAATAGCAAGAGTACATTTCTGTGTTGAATGTGGTTTGGGACCTACTCTATGAGGCAGAATATCATCATGGAACTTTAAGCATGACGACAAGGCGCACTCTAGATAAGGATAACACATAAGATGTGGCCATACACCTGTGCGTGCCTGGCAGGGAGATGGGGAAGTCTCATTTAATGAAGCCGGGGTGCCTGTTGCACCTGAACGTCCTCAGTCCACGTCAAGTTCACAACGTCCTTCTGACATCAAACCACAGGTATCACATACTTTTCCATACTTTCCACCCAAGATTAAAATATGCAGAGCACCGTGATAAAGATGCCTCCATTCCCAGCATGTGGGCTCTCATTCCGTAGAATTACATACTTTCGGTGCAAAATGGTGACCAAGTTGCAGCGGCAAGCAAGACTGGGCTCCGTGGGAACAGCAGGCCCTGCAGGAGCCACCACTCCTGTCGCCACAGTCTGATGCAGCTGCAGAGAAGTTGTGGCTGAGGCCATTCACTTTGTGAGAGAACCGCACAGGAGGGAAAAGGTAGGGAAGGTCGGGAAGACGGCAATGTCATGCTTCTGAGACCAAGCCAAGCCATCGCATCCCCTGTGACTTGCATGTATACACCCAGATGACCTGAACAAACTGAAGAATCACAAAAGAAGTGCAAATGCCCTGTCCCACCTTAACTGATGACATTCTACCACAAAAGAAGTGAAAATGACCGGTTCTTGCCTTAAGCGATTATATTATCTTGTGAAATTCCTTTTCCTGGCTCATCCTGGCTCAAAAAGCTCCCCTGCTGAGCACCTTGTGACCCCCCACTCCTGCCCACCAGAGAACAACCCCCCTTTGACTGTAATTTTCGTTTACCTACCCAAATCCTATCACACGGCCCCACCCTTATCTCCCTTCCCTGACTCTCTTTCTCGGACTCAGCCCGCCTGCACCCAGGTGATTAAAAAGCTTTATTGTTCACACAAAGCCTGTTTGGTGGTCTCCTCACACGGACGTGCATGACAGGCAGGTGCAGAGCCAGGGAAGGACCTGTGATGAGAACAGAAAGGAATGCATCTCCCTGTACACACACTCGGATTTTATGACAATGTGCGCAGGGGGCTGAACTGGATGCCTGAGAACATTCCTAAAAGTTCTTTTGCAGATTTTCTAAATATTGGTGTAAAATCTGAACTCAGACAAAATTTTTTTAAATCACTTCAATCAACATCTTTGTCTAGTGCTCAGCATCATGTCTACATCATCATCTAGAAAACCAACTTCTGTTCTAAGGCTCACATCCTCCTACAAAGTCCCAGGGATTTTACAAGGGAATGCACCTCTCATTTGCATCAAGAACACACACAACTACCATCCAAGAAATGCTTAATTTGCTTATATAATTTTTTAAACACCCAGATTTGAAATACAATAGAGAAGATAACTTTTTGATAGCTCTGCTTTCCAACTGCGAACTGCGGGTGGAGAAAATAACCTGCCATGATTTCTAACCAGTCAACAACCTGTCTTCCCTGGCTGCAGTAGGAGCAATCTTTCTGAGCTCAGGATGAAAAAGAACCCAGTTGGTTAGGGGACAGATAATCATCAGTTCTCAGCGGGCTTCCCCGGTCCCAAATTCCCATGTGATACGTGGAAGTAAAAAGCTATCCATGACCAGGCATCTGAACACTTATCCCACCTCGCCAACTGAGAAGGGCAGAGAGGAACTCTATCTCGGTGGCCTGCAGCACTCCTGGGCCTTGGCCTTTATTTTTCCATCTGTACAAGGGATCTAAAGGCCCGTGATTCTAGGCCACGACAGCTCTTCATACACACATACGCGAACATCACTGTGAAAAGCTGTGACACTTGGCTGATTTTCTGAAGAAATTATCTTGTATCATTTCTACTCAAGTACTCCACCTCCTTCCAGACAAGTATCTGAGGATGATGGGCTATCCCACAGCCATGTGTGTAACCTCTCCTGCTTATGATCCCTGTTCACATAGCATTTTCCAAAAGCATTTGGTGTGAAGGGACAGAAGAAAGAAGAATAAGGTTCTTTCAGCCCGTTCATTCATTCATTCAACAAATATTGACTATCTATGTGCCAGGCACTGGTGATATCACAGGGAACACATATTTTTCTAGGTAGAGACAGACTACCAAAAAGTATGTTAAAGAGTGATCAATACTGTAGAGGAAAATACACCAGGAAACAGGAAAGAAGAATACTCCTAGCCACCCTACACTGGGGTGATGCTAGCGTTACAAAATGGAAACAGCGGCCAGGCGCGGTGGCTAACACCTGTATTCTCAATCACCTGAGTTCAGGAGTTCAAGATCAGCCTGACCAACACGCAGAAACCCTGTCTCTACTAAAAACATAAAATTAGCTGGACGTGATGGCACACGCTGTAATCCCAGTTACTCAGGAAGCTAAGGCACAAGAATCACTTGAACTTGGGAGGCAGAGGTTGGAGTGAGCCGAGATCATGCCACTGCACTCCAGCCTGGGTGACAGAGGAAGGATCTGTCTCAAAAAAAAAAAAATAAATAAATAAAAATAAAATGTAAACAGAGAATAAGATACCAAAAGAAAGAACATGAACGATTAATTGTAACAAAAGCCTTTGTAAGCTGATACTTTCCTTCCTGGATCCTTGTCCCTTACAAATGGAAAAAAGGGGCAGGCAGGGGGTAGCATCCAAATGATGTTTTAAGATGGCTTCGGGTTTCAGATGTCTGACAGCCATACTCATGTACTTCAAGGAAAAAGTTCTATCTCTAGAAGCCATCTGGGCAATGGTTTAATGTCTTTTTTCTTTTTTCCAGAGAGTTTTAAAATACAGGAAAACGTGTGTGTTTATTTGGCTGCTCTGTCACCACACACGTGCAAACTGTGCTAACAGGTTTTTCCATGTTTTGCTGAATTTGCCAGCTTGCCATAAACAGGCTTCCATGTCTTAATTGTCTATAAAGAGCACAGACACACAAAAATGCAAATCAAGACTAGGACAGACACGTCCTTTGTTCTTTGAATAAATACTGCCAATGCCCAAAATACTTTCTCCATCACACTATCTATATGGAATTCAAGTTCCTTCCAATACCATGAGTAACATCAGTGATAGACTATGTTTAGCCATAATGACCCATTAGCATTCTTTTTCCTCTAAAATGTTGAAATAATAACATTGAGTGTGCACTCACGAGGTGCCAGGCTCTGAGTTTGATCTCATTTGGTTCTCGTTGAAATCCTGTAAGATCAGTACCATATTCTCTCATTTTTCATAGATGAGGAAACTAAGGCAGAGAAAGGCTAAGTAAGTTGTCCATGGTCACTGGTATTTAGGAACTCTTCTCCAAACTTTCAAAAGTTAACTACTGCCACTATTACACATGGTTTTTGTTTGTTTTTGTTTTTTTTGAGACAAGGTCTTGCTCTGACCAGGCTGGAGTGCAGTGGCGTGATGATGGTTCACTGCAGCCTCGACTTCCCAGGCTCAAGTGATTCTCGCACCTCAGCCTCTCCAGTAGCTGGGATTACAGGCATGAGTGACCACACCTGGCTAATTTTTTAATTTTTATTTTTTGTAGGGATGGGCTTTCACCATGTGGCCCAGACTGGTTCCAAACTCTGGGCTCAAGAGATTCTCCCAGGTCGGCCTCCCAAAGTGCTGGGATTACAGGTGTAAGCCACCGTGCACAGCCCTACAAATGTGACTTGTACAAAGTCAGAGCAGTGAGCAGGAAGAGAACAGAGACTTCAGCGAGTCTCCTGGCTGTGGCAACGCCATATCCCTCCTCCATACCGTAATGTGTCTACACCCACCAAGCTCCTAGACGTTGAAGGCAGGCCAGCTCAGAGACGAAACAGCAGTCAAGAAAGAGAAGATGCAGACATGCGTCTTGAATTCGGCTCGAGCGTGCCTCTCTGCCCTGCAGCTGCACAGGCAGAAACCAGGGGCCGTGAGTCTCAGGCAGTGTGTTTGGTTCCTGGATGGTAATTTTTTGGGAGACCATCCCATACAATTAGTGCTACACTTCTCAAAAAGGAAGTGTGACTTTTATAGAAAAATCGATTCCATTTGGGGGAAAGGCCTAATAAAACCACAAAAGGATAGCACATTCATACAACAACAAATTCAATTCATCTGTCACAAACTGAAATCCCAAAGCCCTCTGGGCACACAGCTGTTTTTCTGAGCTGAAATTCAACTCCAGTTGAGAAACAGGTCAACTTTTCTAAAAAGATTCTTTTTCACATGCCTTCAATAAAAATTCCTTTCCCTCACTTGTCATTTTCCAGATTTAATGACTCTGTTGGCCTTTCTCTCATTTAGGCCATGACCACTGACGGCATGTCTAATACGGCCAGGACTCCAAGGAAGGCACCCTAGGGAACACAGATGACCGCAGCACAGCGACAACCTCAAGGAGCACACACAGGGAAGGCAAGATGATACAATCGCAGCCTTCACACAGAAAAGAACTTGGCATCCATACCCCGTCCCATTTCTAGAAAACAACGATGCTGACTTAGGAACATTTACCGAACAGCCTGCAGTGTGGAGGCAGGCACGAGGGGGTTCCATGCGGGGAAGAGCACCTTCAGAAGGGGGCGTGCAAGCAACATGGAGGCAGGAGACGCCCCCATGCACAAGGGCCAGCCTGGGGGCCTGCAGAAATGCCCATGCATCTGGGAAGAGGGAGAGAGGACAAGATACTTCAATGCTCCAAAACGAATAGAAGCCTCCCAAGAACCTCCCCCGAAATGGGGCAGGGATTTACAAAAGACCAAACCGATCATGCGCAGTTACCTGAACATAGCGCCACCAGAGCGAGCAATCAAGGAAGAAACAGGGTCACTAGAAGCCTGAGCCTCTACTCCCAGCTCTGCGACTCATTCACCCTATGACCTTGGTGAAGGCTCTTAGCTTCTGTGAGCCACAAGAGAATCACGGGAAAACAGAAGATATGAAAGTGCTCTACCTTTTTCACAGAACTGCTGAGAGAATAAAATCAGATAATGGATTTTAAAATTCTCTGTGAATTACAAAGCAAAATGCAACCGTATGAAATCATTCTTAGCATTAATAACAGCACTGTCAAATTAAGAGAAGAGTTAAGACCACAGCATTTTCCATCCCCCGACTCCCGAGAGAAATAGTGAGTCCAGCCAATGTATTTGGGCAACCCCAGTATCTAGGCTTTGAGAGTCTCAAACAGCTCATGAACTCTGACAGTATCACTCCAGCCCAGTGCTCATTAAGTTCTCCAAGACAGCCAACTGACATAAAATACTACAGCTTTTTCAGCTGGGCTTGAAGCCCTCCAAGCTCACAGCACAGCTAAACAATGAAGAAGAGGTTTTCTGCCACTAGACTCAAAAGCTGGCTTTTGTAGATTCCCATAGAAAGAACATTCAAGGCCAGACATGGTGGCGCATGCGTGTAATCCCAGCAATTTGGGAAGCCGAGGCAGGAAGATCACCTGAGGTCAGAAGTTCAAGAACAGCCTGGCCAATATGACAACGCCCCATCTGTACTAAAACTACAAAAATTAGCCGGGCATGCTGGCGGGCACCTGTAATTCCAGCTACACAGGAGGCTGAGGCAGGAAAATCCCTTGAACTCAGGAGGTCGAGGTTGCAGTGAGCTGAGATCACGCCACTGGACTCCAGCCTGGGTGACAAGAGCGAAAGTCCATCTCAAAGAAAAAAAAAAAAAGAAAGAGCATTCTCTTTTGCTGATGTTAAATTTCCTGTGCTTAACACAGAGAAATCATACCACACTGAAATCCTGAAAAACATATCATAAAAAGCATTTAGTGACTGAAAAGACATTCAATATGACCTGTAACAGTGAGTTCCCCTCCTCTTTCCAGCCTGCTCCACTAACGCTGTGACCCTTAACAATGCTTTCACTAACACAGAGGAAAATTAATAGGACCGCTTACCCCTCTCAGCTGACAGCTAAACCACTGTTTCTCCCTGGGCTCACTAAAGATGACCTTTACCCAAAACCAGGCTGCAACGACCCTGTAGATGTTGACTAACAATTTCAAAATTCCCATATTCTTTGTCCACTCCTAAGGAAGATGAACTGAAGCCAGGTGTCTCCAAGTCAGAACTAACAGAGGCCTTAAACATCAGATGGCCCATTCCGTTCTTTGACAACCGGGGGATCTAAAGCTGAGCTTATGGAAGAAAACAGCCTGTTTAGTAACAAAGCGAAAATCAAAGCCTAGTCACCCAACCTCTGGTCCGGAACTCCTGCAACAACCCAGCACCCATACAGGATGAGTCTCCCTAACCAGAAACTCCAAAATCCACAACTTTTGAGTGCCGACGTGACGCTCAATGAAATGTTCATTGGAACAGCTCAGACTCTGGATTTTTGAATTCAGGATGCTCAACCAGCAAGTATAATACAAATATTCAAAAATCCAAAAATGTAAAGAAATCTGAGACACTTCTGGTTCCAAGTTTGGATGAGGGATATTCAACGTGCATTTTTTTTTTTCCTCTAATGAAGGAAATTAAAAACGAGGCCCAAGCAAAGTCATTCAATCCATACTAAAGTCATTCAATAGTTTAATTAGTACCCATTTAAAGTGAAGTTCTACCCGCAGATATTTAAAAGGATGAATACATACATGCCTATAATTCCAGAACTTTGGAAGGCCGAGGTGGGAGGATCACCTGATGTCAGGAGTCCAAGACCAGCCCGGTCAGCATGGTGAAACTCCATTTCTACTATAAATGCAAAAATTAGCCAGGCGTGGTGGCGCACACCTGTTATCCCAGCTACTCAGGAGGCTGAGGCACGAGAATCGCTTGAACCTGGGGGAAGCACGTTGCAGTGAGCCGAGATCACACCACTGTACTCCAGCCTGGACCACAGAGCAAGACTCTGTCTCAAAAAAAAAAAAAAAAAAAAAAAGAAAATTTAAATTGTGTTTTCACATGGAGCTCATGTTCCCAGAACACAAACCCTGCTCTGTGCTCCAAGGGCACACAGGGTGCCCCTTTATCTTAATGCTCACCATATTCCATGGCAGCCATTGGCACGTGCCCGTCCATCACACTAGACTTCCTGTGCATGAGGCAGGGATCATATATTATTACCTTTCTGTCCCCAATGTCTGGCCTAGAAGACACTCAGTAAATGATTCCTGAACTAAGTCAGTTACTAAGATATGTTAAACTTGTATTAACAAAATTGATTTAATAAGTTTGCCAATGCAGCGTTCATACTACACAGCTTAAATCTCAACCTGCGGATTTATCTTGTGTTCTGCTAGATTATCACCTATTAACATTCAGGAAGCACCTAGTATGTGCTAGGCATTACTAATTGCTGGGGACCTAGCAGTGACAAAACAACATTCCTTGTTCAAAGACAAGTTCTAGTATAAAGAGGAATAGAAGGAACAGGCTAGATTGATGAGAGAGCTAAGAAAAGAACAGGCTGCCATGGGAAGCACCTGGTCTTCTCTGGATGGTACACAGTTAACAAAGTCTGAGTGCTTCATATAGCATAAGATCATCTCCTCCAAAGAAGCGAATGAAGCTTTGATTCCCCAGTACCAGGAGTCACCATAAAGGTGTGCACAGCCACATGCTTAGTGTAGGAAGTGAAACCAAACGAACAAACAAAGCTCCAACTTCCAGAGGCAATGGTCCAATTATGAATTCCTCTGGCTACGTTCAATTGAAATTCAAGGTATTCAAGAGGCCAATATTTAAGGGATAAATTAACCCAACCACTTAAAACTAAAGTAGTCAAGGGGTAAAGGTATAGTACCTTTTACAAATTTATTAGCTCTTAATATTTACATTTAAATATGACGACGATGGTGTAATAACTTTACTAACTAGTTATTATGTGTTAGGCACGAAACTAAGCACTTTACACACACATTTGCACGATCCTGTGAGATGATAATGACCCCTTGTCATCCCATTTCATAGATGAAAGTCAGGTTTATATAAGCTTAAAAACTTACCCCAAATGACACAACTACTTAGCAAAACCCAGGCAGCCTGACTCCATAGGCCTTGTTTAAAGAAGTAATATTTATAAACTGTCCAGCACAGCGGTGGTACAAACAAGAGTTCAATAAATGCCTAAAGGGCACTTCATACCCAAAATCGTTTCCTGCCAATCAAACTAGACTTACTCTGGTTCTGCATAACCAACTGTCAAATTATTGTTCCATGAAGAAAAGGTGGAATGGGTAGAGATCAGAATAGAGTGAATAACTGCTAAATATACTTCATGACAGGATGTGGCATTTAGGCTGTTTCCACATTTGTTTGGGTAACAATTTGTTTTTTTCACAGTTCTAAAGCACAAGAGCCATTCTAAGCTGGTGAAAGCATAAGGCATGTCTATGATCCAGGCCTCCAATTCACTGTGGATCAGTGCATCTCAACCTTTACGGTATATCAGAACCACCTGGGGGTTTTTAACAGCACTAGAGCTGCCCAGGCTCCATTCCTGCAGATTCTATTTCAACTGGTCGGGAGTAAGCAAGCATGCTTTTTTCACAGCCATCCAGATGCAGCTACGTTTGCAAACCACTGTCCAAGATGCTCTCACACTTCCACTCAGTTCAACACACACTCACTGAGATTCTAAGCACTATGAATCGGGCTAAGTTAACAAGTCAGGCTCCACTCCCTAATAATATTGCCAAAGAAACCAACATCAGAGATTTATTCCAGTCCAAACCAAACAAATTGCCGGGTGAAAAAAATGCCCTGGCATCGTTTGCCATACAGAACAGCTTCCTGTATCTTCCCGGTCAGTAGCCTAGAGACTGACTCTGAGCCATGAGAATTCAGAGTCAGAGAAAAATGCCAGTCTGAGGCATCTGCCATACTTGTATCACACCCCCAAAAGCGCCCAGCTACATTTCACATCCACTGTCCTAACAGGGGTCGAAACAGGAAAGAGCAGTGCAATACAGAAAACAGAGCCTGCTGGGCATCAAAAGGCTGGAGAATTCCGGTCCTAGCCCTGCTATCAATCGGTCTGGTCACTTCTCTCTGGTCCTGGTGTGGCCAACAGTTACGCGAGAGTGTGAGGCATAAAAACACAGATGTCAGGCAAGCTCCAGCATCCAAAATACATCGAAATTAAAAAGCATTAAGGTGATATCAAGGAATCTATGCCATCAACCAGAAAAGTAACTGAAGTATTCCTTTTCCCATTCTTAAGAAATCAAAAGTGGAAGCAGAAAATTGAGCAATCAGCCTACCAAGTTGACTGGGGCAACAGAATACACTCACGGATTCTGTTCACAACAGCGGGGGTGACAGACCAAAAGGAGAACGGCAGAGCGTCCCTCTCTCCTCTGTCCACCCATACCACCAGCACGTGAGTGCGTCCACATGCAGCTCCCAGTCTCCTGTTCCACTGACACCAGCGTCCACTCACCGCAAGCCTACTAAGTGCCACATGTGCTAGGATGCGCCTTCATCTCATTACCATAGACGTCCCTGCTGGAGGTGAGTATGTGACAGACGAAAATCCCGGAGGCCTAGGGAGGTTGAGACCCGCATTCCCACTGAGGTGAGGGTGTGCTTGAGAGGGACCCCACGGCTGGGCCCTCCATGCCGCTCTCCTCAGTAATCACTCCCAGACCAGAGCAGCGAGGGGGAATTTTCTTCCTCTCACTATTTTCAGCCCCTTGGTTGACCCACCGTTCCCCAGAAAGCTATCGAGTTCTGGCAGCTCTGAGGCCACAAAGCCATAAAGGCACGGGACACACAGCCCATCTGTCTCTAATGGGTCTTTTAGTTGTCATGCTGGTCATGTCAAAGAGCAGATGGGTTAAGAAAGACTTGGCAAGTTACCACGAAATGACCCCTCCACTCCTTCCTGGGGGAAGGCTGACTAGTGAGCAGTCAGGCCGGCTTTCTTCCCCCACTCCCTGCATTCCTGTCACCAAGGAGCCAGAGACAATCCCACCAAATAGAGGCAGGAGACAGCCACTTCCTTCCTACAGCTGGAGGGGGGAAGGGTCCTCTCGGGCCTTTCTAACTGCATGAAAAGCAAACTGTGAGCTGTACTGACCCGGGCCTCACCCATGTTGCAGTCACGTACAACACAGGTGCCCAGTGCTATCATCAGGCAGAACTATGAATGTGCTTTCCATCGTTTTCATACAATGATTCCAGAACCGTTATCCACACAGTTCCACTTCTCACACATACGACGTACTTCACGGATTACACAGCATGTTAACCATGTCCCTCATCTGCTCCTCCCAGTATCCTTGTGTGATCCCTTGAGTATGTTTTCTCATCTCCATTTCTTAAGAAATGGAGTTTCTGAGGTTATGAAATCAAAACTTTCCCAAGAACATCCAGCTAGTGTTAGAACCAGGATATGAGGGCTTCTGATTCTAGAACCGGTATTTGTGCCACTATTCCACATGGGCCCCTCCAGGGATTTCTGGCTGATCTGAAAATGCAGACAGCAAATCCGTCTCTCTACAGTCCTGGGGTTCCCTATAGACAAGAAGTCAAACTTCTCACAGAAAGCTTATACTTATTTGGAAGGCTACCTGGGATATTTCTTTTAAGTTAGTTTGTTCATGTTTTGGAAAGATTGTTCCAATGACAATGCGGGGCATGAAGTGTAGAAAGGATTCCATGATGAGGCAGAGAAACAATTCGGTGGCTCTTACAATGGTTCAAATGAGGCATGAGGTGCAACCAGAAAGGACAGAGGGAAAATGCATTGGAAAGAAATGCAAAATGAAGTCCACTCAGACCCAGGATGGAAAAAAGGGGAGTAAACATGATGGTGGTTTCTAGTTTGAAAGACTGATGAACAAGGATGTCATTAACTACTGCAGAGTGGTATCTGGGGCCTGGGTGCACCAGTTTGTTTAACCATTCACCTGCTGAGCAGTCTCCAGGTTGTTTCCAGTTTCTAGCCTTTATAAATAATGCTGCTATGAACAGATACATATAGGCTTTTGTGTGAACATAAGTCTTCATTTCTCTGGGATAACTGCCCATGAATGTGAGTGCTGCATCCTATGGCAATTGCACATTGAGTTTAAGAAACTGTCAAGCTGTTTTCCAGAATGTCTGTACCGTCTTCCATTCCCACCAGCCAAGTGTGAGTGATCCCGTTTCCCTGCGTCCTCACCAGCATTGGTCTTGTTACTACTTTTTATTTTAGGCATTCTGATAGGTGTATAGTGACGTGGCTTTAGTGTGCATTTTTCTGATTGCTCATGATGTTGAACAGCTTTTCATGTGCTTATATGTTATCTGAAATGTCTCTTCAGGTCTTTTATTCATTTTCAAACTAGATGATTCGGTTTCACTGCTGAATTTTGATAGTTCTTTATATATTATAGATATGAGTCCTTTATCAGACATGTGGTTCGCGAATAGTTTCTCCCAGTCTCTAGCTCCTCTTTTCATCTTTATTTTGCATTTTACATTTTAGTCCATGATCCATTTTGAGTTAATTTTTGTACTAGGTATGAGGTTTAGAGCAGAGTTCAGTTTTTTTTCCTATGAATAATCAGGTAGCCAGTAACTTTTTTTAAGAGACAAGGTCTCACTCTGTCACCCAGGCTGGAATGCAATGACAAGATCAGAACTCACTGCAGCCTTGACTCCTGGGCTCAAGTTATCCTCCCGCCTCAGCCTCCTGGAGTAGCTGGCACCACAGGCAGGTGCCACCATGACCAGTTAATTTTTTTAGTTTTTGTAGAGACAGGGTCTTGTGCCATGTTACCCAGACTGGTCTGGAACTCCTAGGCTCAAGTCATCATCCCACTTATATGGGGCCAGGCAGTGGCACGTGCCTGTAATCACAGCACTTTGGGAGGATGAAGCAGGAGAATCACTTGAATCCAGGAATCCCAGACCAGCCTGAGAAACAGAGGGAGGCCCTGTCTCTGCAAAAAATTTTAAACATTAGCTGGGCATGGTGTCGTACACCTGTGGTCCCAGCTACTTGGGAGGCTGAGGTGGGAGGATCTCTCGAGCCTATGAGGCTGAGGCTGCAGTGAGCCATGATCACACCACTACACTCCAGCCTGGGAGAAAGTGAGACCCTGTCTCAAAAAAAAAAAAAAAAGAAAAAGAAAAGCTAGAGCCTCACCCATATTAAAGACAGGTATTGTCTTTTTGATAATTTAATTACAGTTATATAATGGACATGTAAAATATCCAGTTTGAAAGTTTGAAAAATACATAACTTTAAGTATTCTTAACTTAAAATTCTGATTCCTACCTAAGATATCGCATACAGTTTACATAAGTATCACAATGCCAGGACAACAACTAAAAATGTGTACGAGGGAGAAAACTGAGCATGTATGTGTATTAATTAAGGTATATTTCCCCCTTATTACATAAAAAGGTCATCACGGCAAATCCCTGTGACTGTATCTAAAGCAAGTCTACAGTTTTACTTCTCTGTATTATAAAATGCAAGGCTAAAATTCAAATACTAAACATTTCCTGAAGCCAAGCGTAGTTTACTTAAAATAAATGCCTAGGGTCTATATAAAAAATATGAAAAAGCTAGCTACTTCATAGCCATTCCAATCTAAGTTCAGTTTTTTCTTTTTTAATTGACACATAATTGTGTACTGTACATATGTATGTAGTACACATGGTGATGTTATAATACATGTATTGTAGGTGATCAGCATAATTAGCATATCCACCATCTCAAACATTTATCATTTCTTTGTGTTGGTAACGTTCAATACCCTTCCTCCAGTTATCTGGAACTATATATATAAATATATATATATTTTTTGAGACAAAGTCTTCCTCTGTTGCCCAGGCTACAGGGCAGTGGTGTGATCTCAGCTCACTGCAACATCTGCTTCCCAGGTTCAAGCTATTCTCCTGCCTCGGCCTCCCTGGTAGCTGGGATTACACAGGCACTCACCACTATGCCCGGCTAATTTTTGTATTTTAGTAGAGACGGGGTTTCACCACGTTGGCCAGGCTAGTCTCAAAATCCTGACCTCAGGTGATCCACCCACCGCAGCCTCCCAAAGTGCTAGGATTACAGGCATGAGACACCACTCCCAGTCTGAAACTATATATTCCTGTTAACTATAGTCATCCTATGTTATAGAACACTAGAACTTATTCCTATCCAGCTATAATTTTGTATCCTTTAACAAATTTCTCCCTATCTCCCTCTTCCCACACCCTTCTCACCCTCTAGGATCCTCTGTCTACTTTCAACTTCCATGAGATCCACTCTTTTTTGCCTTCCACATAAGAGAACATGTGCTGTGTAACTATCTGTCTCTGGCTTATTTCATAATATCTTCCAGTTCCATCCACATTGCTGAGAATAACAGGACTTCATCCTGTGTTATGGCTGAATAGTATGCTACTGTGTATGAAGACCACATTTTCTCTATCCATCATCTGCTGTTGGACACCGAGGCTGATTCCATATCTTGGCTATGGTGAACAGTGCTGTAGGAAACGGAGGTGTGGATGCCCCTCTGACAATGATTTCCTTTTCTTTGGGTATCTACACTGTAGTGGGACTGCTGGATCACACTGTAATTTCATTTGCAGTTTTCTGAGGAACCTCCATACTGTTTGCCATAGTGGGTGCCTTAGCTTACTCTTACTCTTTCTCTTTTTTCTCTTCGAGACAGAGTCTCACTGTTGCCCAGGCTGGAGTATAGTGGTGTAATCTCGGCTTGCTCACTGTAGCATCTGCCTCCCGGGTTCCAGTGGTTCTCATGCCTCAGCCTCCTGAGTAGCTGGGATTACGGGCACCCGCCACTGCACCTGGCATATTTTTGTATTTTTTAGTAGAGATGGGGTTTCACCACGTTAGCCAGGCTGGTCTTGAACTCCTGGCCTCAAGTGACCCACCCACCTCAGCCGCCCAACAGTGCTGGGATTACAGGTGTGATCCACCGCTCCCAGCTAATTTTTATGTTTTTAGTAGATACGGGGTTTCACCATGTTGGCCAGGCTGGTTTCAAACTCCTGACCTCAGGTGATCTGCCCGCCTCGGCCTCCCAAAGTGCTGGGATGTCAGCGTGTGCCGCACGCCCAGCCAGCTCCTCTAGTTTACACCCCCCTACAGTGTGTAAGAGCTTCCTTGTCTCCATATCCTCGCCAGCACTTGTTATTTTTTGTCTTTTTGGTAATACTCATCCTGACAGGTGAGATGATACCTCACTGTGGTTTTGATTTGCATTTCTCTGATTAAAAGTGATACTAAGCATTTTTCTCACATATTTTTTGGCCATTTGTATGTCTTCTTTAAAGAAATGTCTGTTCTGTTGGGTGTGGTGACACAAACCTGTAAGCCCAGCACTCAGAACGCTAAGGCAGGAGGGCAGCTTGAGCCTAGACCAGCCTAGGCAGCATAGCGAAATCCTAGCTCAAAAAAAAAAAAAAAAAAAAGAAGAAGAAGAAGAAAAAAAAAGAAATAGCTTTGTCTGTTCAGCTTTTTGACCTCCAAAAATTAAGAGCCCATTTTGGAATCTGACGACCTGCCTGATTCAGAGACAATCTGTGTTTGGTTCTACTCTGCTACTTCCTATGTGACTTTGGGAAGTTCCCTTAGCCACTTTGAGCTCAACTTCCTCAACATTAACCAGGAATAAGTGCCACCTGCCTCTGCTGGTTAACGCTGAGGACTGAAAGGAGAACCTCCACAACGCCACTTGACAATGCCGCCTGGCGGAAGCCCCTCAATGCGGGGCTGGTAGGATCATCTGAAGCTAAGTACAACTTTCTTTTCCACTTTCCCAGGCTCATTCTGCATACGATTAGCAAGGAATAGCGAATAAAGGAAACCAAAATACTTGCTTAATTTTTTATAAGAAATTTTTAAAAAGTGGGGGTGGTAGAAAAATAGGAGGGAGACGAGGGGAAGAAAAAGCAGCCGGTCACAAGTTCTAGTCCAGGGCTCATCCCCGGCCTCCTCACTCAGGCAATCACCAGTCCCCACCTCCTGGGGAGGGGTACTTTCTCGGCGGGCTTCACCCACGTGGAAGGCACTGCCACAGGTGTTCAGAAACCAGGAGCACCTTGAAATGGGCAATGTGCTTTGGGTAGGAGACCTACAATTTCCCCAAAGAAACCACGGCACAAAAGTGACCCACATAGGAGGTAACCAATGGCTGTAAATACTTGGTGGCAAAAACTGATGCGATACTTTCTGTACAGGAGACACACACCCAAATAAAACTTGCCAAAATAGCAGAGAAAAAAATACAGCAGACATCCAGTGCCATTCTGTTACAGAAATATTTATATCCCAAAGCCAAGGACCTCTCTGGAACACTGCCTTTATTTCCATGTTTCATGGAAGATGTTTGAGTGCACTCACGCGTGTCTCAACAAACTTCCAGTCCCTGCTCTAAACTCTGTGGCTCCTCAGCAAAACCCAAAAACAAGTATCCGTTTTCCTTCCAAATGGGAAATTTCCTGACCTAGCAAAACCAGCATCAAATCCACTTATTATGAGAAAGCTGATTACAGGCGAAGCCCCCTAGTCCCAGGATGACTCCTCTACTGCAGGAGCGGGAAGGATGGCCATAGCACTGGCCTTCCAGACCACATCTCCAGGCAGTTCGAAACCATTGCTGCTCAGGTGAGCCATGATAAAAATCGAAATCAAGTATCTCTGAAAAGTGTACATGTCAAGAACCAGACCTCGGACCGGACTCAGCAGAAATGGATGTTGCAAGGTTTGTTCAGAGACCTCCTTTCCATGCCCCCTTTCCCTGCGACTCCTAAAGTGCTGGGATTACAGGTGTGAGCCACCACACCCGGCCTGGTTTCTCTTCTTCTAAGGGCACTAATCCTGTCAGACCAGGGCCCACGCTCATGACCTCATCTAACCCTAATCACCTCCCAAAGGTCCTACCCCCTAATACCATCACACAGGCAGTTAGAGCTCCAGTACAAGAATCTGGGGGAGACATAAACATTCAGTTTATAACAATATCTTTTCAATCCTGTTGAAAAAAACAACCAAATGAGTAGGCGACAAAGTACCTTATATGTAAACAAGTCAAGACTTTTCATATTTCTGCTAACACATTTAGGTCAATTTAAAATGTCTGATAACAAGAGTCAGAAGCAGAGATAAATGAAAGTTAGTTACTCTGCATTTTAGGCCCACATTGAGCTGTCTTCCAATGACATTGTGGCACAAAGAACACTGCTTTCTATTCCTGGTTTTGCCACCAAAAAAGCTGGAACATTTCCCTGTATTTCCGTTTATCTCTAAAATCACTTGGTTGACTTAGCAGACCTCCAAGGTCCCTTCCATTCACAAATTCCACAAATAACTTCCTACCAACAGAGGCTACACAAATAAACTACACTGACGAAGGGGAAAGGTAACACTAGCAAACAATGAGATACACACAAGGTAAGACGTATAGAGAACTGGATCAACCACAAACTGGTGGACGATGAGCTGGCGGTGCATAAAAACACATTCCCTAACGATGGACAGAGAGGCAATGGCGCCGAGGTAGTATTGTTGAAGATTTCCTCTTTTAAATCTTCAAGATAAATGGTCCCATTGTTTATATTCATTCTGATTCAATGTGAATGTGAAAACTTCCTCCAGGGGACACAGACATCTAAAATCTTCCCAATGTATCCAATTTGTCACTTGATATTTTTACTGACAAGAAAAATGAGGGACTGAATATACAAACAGACCATGCCTGATCATATGTAGAAAGACAGAACTCAGATCACAACCTGTAGCTGCCCACCCAGGAAACCAATCCCCTATCTACAGTCAACAGCCAGGAGGCCAGCCAGGCTAGCACATCAGACAGAAAGCCAGACTGCTCTCTCTCCACAACCCAGAAACTAAACCACAATTCTGTCCCAGGTGACCAGGACTTGACTCAAAACTGACAGCCACCCCAATTTTGGCCCAGTGTTTCCAGTTAGGATCATTCAGAGAAAGCCAAATATGCCCCTACCCAATCACATAGGACACCCCACCTCTGCACAGCCGCCTCCGGCCCCCACAACAGCCTCCACTGGGAGCTATTCTTTCCATCCTGAAGCTTCCCCACTCCTCATCCGCCACTCACTTGCATGTCAGTCTCTGCCACACGCAAGTGACGGTGCCGACTCTCTTGCCACAGCAGCTCTGAGAAAGTCGCCTCTGCCTGTCTCATGTGGGCAGCTTTCCTTCATTTTCCCCAAAGAATAAGTCTTAAATGAGGGGCTTCTCTATATGGTCAAGCTATACAATTCAGAAGCCCAGCATGGCAGATTCCAAGCCTGGAAAGACCATACACCCCTCAGGTCCTCTTTCCACAAAACACAGCTTCCTGGAGTTCTTCAGTTACTCCCACCAACCAGGGAAGGAACCACGAGTTATGGAAAGATCAAGGGCCTTGAAGTCAAACTTCTGAGTTCATCCAGTACTTCATCTTTCAACTTAAGAAATTACATGGCCTTGGCCAGGCGTGGTGGCTCGCATCTGTAATCCCAGCACTTGGGGAGGCTGAGTTGGGTGGATCACCCAAAGTTGCGAGTTCAAGGCCAGCGTAACCAACATGGAAAAACCTCATCCTTACTAAAAATACAAAATCAGCCTGGTATGGTGGCGCATGTCTGTCATCCCAGCTACTCGGGAGACTGAGACAGGAGAATCACCTGAACCTGGGAAGCAGAGGTTGTGGTGAGCCGAGATCGCACCATTGCACTCCAGCCTGGGCAAGAAGAGCAAAACTATCTCAAAAACAAAACGAAACAAAACAAATGATGTGACCTTGAACAATTTTCTTAACTTCTCTAAGCCTCTATCTTCATCTTCAATAACATAATTTTACCTCCAAGATTGCATTAAATGGAATCCCACATGTAAACCAGCTGACATATATCAGGGGCCCAACAGCTGTGCGCTGCTACTGCCGCCCCACTTTACCCCAAGGGAGAAGCGCAAGATGTCCAGAAAAAGCCTGTTGATCCCTACACCTCAGCATCCTGTGTTCACACAAGGCGCAGTGACATCCAGACTTACCGGGGTCACCCAAATACAAGACATGGTTTGATTTTTCAACTTAGGTACACATGGCTTCTAACGTTCACCATATATGATCCATAATTTAGAAGAGATTTTCCTACACTACCCCGTGGTTCTATTTTAGCAGACTTAGATGTGCCATAATAGCTCACTCTCTTAAGCCCTCTTCAGTGTCAAAAACAAAACTTTAATCTGTAACACAGTTATCAGCAGTGAAAGTGGAAAAGGTACCTACGAGTCAAAATGACCCTCTGCCCCACCCCGCCGCACCCTACAAAAAGCTGTTCAGGAGGATTTGGGCTGCTTATGAGAATGCTGTCTGTATTCCCAGGGACAGACAAACGCCTACCCTGGTTAGAAGCTGCGCTGCTCAGCCTCCGGGCTAGAAAGCTCCCCACGCCCTCTACCCAAGGAGAAGAGAAGCAAATGGGGTGGCCAGGCTCCAGGATGTGGACTGTTTAGTGTGGTTTCTGCGGTCCAGGTCACCGCCATGGGTGAAGCTCTTCCTTCTTTCTTTTCCACCCAAGTGGCCAAGGTCCTACGGCTGCTGTAGGGCCTCTTCCCTATGAGTCAGCCTAGGCATTCCCCTTCCCCTTCCTTCTGTTTTTTTGAGACGAAGTCTCGCTCTGTCACCCAAGCTGGAGTGCAGTGGCATAATCTTAGCTCACTGCCACCTCTGCATCCCAGGTTCAACCAGTTCTCTTGCCTCAGCCTCCCAAGTACCTGGGATTACAGGCACCCGCCAAAACACCCAGCTAGTTTTCATATTTTCAGTAGAGACATAGTTTCAACTTGTTGGTCAGGCTGCTCTCGAACTCCCGACCTCAGGTGATCCACCTGTCTCTGCCTCCCAAAGTGCTGGGATTACAGGCATGAGCCACGGCATCTGGCCGAGTCAGCCCAGCCATCCTGACTTTTTGTTCTGGTAAAATTACTCTCTTCTACATCTACCTTCCAAGTAGCTAAATCAGAGATCTAGCCCTTGGGGCAGGCTTGAAGAATCCCTGTTTTTGGTCCTCAAGAGGTCCTACCAGGGTCTGCGACAATTCCAAGACTTGTGTTCTTAAAGAGGAAAGAAACCTCACATACACGGCTCTCGCAGAGCTCAGGCAGAGCTCAGGCAAGGCTTGGGAGGCGGCCCTAAGGTTTGGGTGTGCCATCTACGATAACAGCTAAGAGATCTGAAGCCAGCTGTCTGGGTTCAAACCTCAATTCCAACAGCACCGGCTGTGTGATGTTAGACGACGTCCCCAGCCTCTCTGTGGTTCAGTTTCCTCACTGTAAAACGGCCACAATAAGAGAGCTGCTCTAAAAATTAAGTCAATTGGTGCATATAAGGTATTCAGAATAATGCTTGGTACATGGGGGACTTCAATAGACACGTACTGAACAGAGTAACTTAGCAATTACTAAATATACTCATGCAGGCCAGGCGCGGTGGCTCATGCCTGTTATTCCAAAACTTTGGGAGGCTGAGGCGAGAGGGTCACTTGAGCCCAGGAGTTTGAGACTAGCATGGGCAACAGAGAAATATTCCATCTCTAAAACTGTGTGTAACATACATGTCTATATACACTCAAATGTTCACAGTGTATTTATAGTATACAAAATAGCTGGAAAACAGACTTAACTATTCACAATGGTTACTTCTAGAGAAGGGGGAATGCAAATTTCAGCTTTTTACCCCACACATATATTCTTGTATCATCTGAAATATGTAAGCAAATTGTATGTAGAAATTTGCTCCGAAACACATAGCAGAACAATGTAGTTTTCACTCAAAAATCTTCAAATCATGATGGAATTGTCCTGTGAAAGTAAAGTTAGAGAGGTGAAAAGTCTCTCTCCAGCCTAAAAGCTCTTTTATATGACCTATATTACACAAACCAATGCAGACACCCCAATCCTTTCCCCACTGTCATAAGAATTTTTCAGTGAACTGCATTCCCCTTTACAAACTAGTTGATAGTTAGAGTTACCAGGCAAGAACGTGGATCCAGTTCTGCTTTTTCAAAGGCCAATGTTTCTCACATAATGGTAATGCATTCTTCAATCGGTCAACTGCCCCCAACACCTGAGCTCTCTGTTGTACACAACTCAACGAGACCTGGGAGAAAACAGGTGCAAATTTCACTTAGTAACAACACATCCCGCCTGATTCCTCTGCTGGGCTAGTTCTCAAGTCATCGTTTTCTAAGCTTTCATTCGGCTCTACCACACGTACCTAGGCTGGGTAAAACACTTGACCAGGTTTTTTTTTCCCCCGAGACGGAGTTTCACTCGGTCGCCCACGCTGGAGTGCAGTGACGTCATCTCGGCTCAGAAGCCAGCACCCGGGTCCATGCAGCCCCCTCCGCGGCAGACGCGGGGAGCCGGGGAGCAGTGGGGACCGGCCCCTACCGGCAGGGCCACAGGGACCCCCGCGCGGGCCCACGTGGTATCTTAGCAGGTGCGAAGCCCCCGGTGCCACCCGAGGCCGAGACAAAGCCCAGGCGCAAGGACCCCGGATCCCGATCTCGGACCCTGCGGAGCCCAGCTCGGAGCCGCCACGCCCGGGGCAGAGACCCCCGCCCGGTCCAGAGACCTCGTTACCCGTTTTCACCTCAGACCGCCGCCTCCGAGTGCTCGCTCCTCGCCGCGGTGCCTGGGCCGACTGGAGCGCAGCTGAGCAGCCGACAGAGCCGCGACAGGCTCAACAATGGAGTGCCGGGGCGGGGCCGCTGCCGCGGGTTCAGCCCGTGTTCCACGCTCAGGATCCGCCTCGGATCAAGGAGCTGCAGCTGGCGCGAGGCTGCGGCCGGAACACACACTACGCTGGGGCACAGGGCCCCGCCTGCCGCCCGCCGCACCGCCTCCAGCGGAGCCTGGCGCCCAGGGCCAGCCCCCCGGCCAATGGGGAGCGAGCCGCGCGGAGAGGGCGGGGCCTAGGGGAACAAATGGAGGCTGGGCGGGGCGGCGCTGGGATTGGGCGTACAGGGTTCCGCGGGAGGACCGGACCCAAGAGCTGGCCGGATCCTGGCCTCCTAGAAGACCCAGCTCAACATCCACCTGCAGGCTGCTCTACAGGACGCGCTCATCTCAAGCCCAGAACTCAGGCTTTTAGGGCAGAGAGCGAGAGACAGGCTTGCTTTACAAAAAGTGAAACTGAGGTCTAAGGAATAGGATTGCCTGCTGCCCGAATTCACGTAGTCCCATTCACTCGTTCACTTTGTGATTCAGCAAACATTTGTAAGCACGTATGGTGGGCTTTAGGAGTGAAGTAGGGCCGGGCGGGGTGGCTCGCGCCTGTAATCCCAGTACTTTGTGGGGCCGAGGCAGGTGGATCACTTGAGGCCAGGAGTTCGAAACCAGCCTGGCCAACAAGATGAAACCCCTTCTCTGCTAAAAATACAAAAACTTAGTCGATCGTGGTGGCGCATACTTGTGGTCCCAGCTACTGGGACCTGTGTAAAACAGGACCTGCACCCTGAAGTCACTCACTCAGGGAGGCTGCTGGGATGGGTGGATGCACAGTTAAGGTCTTCATGGTGGCTGGGGCTGACCCCATCCCCATCGCTCTTCCCACACACACCTGAACACTCATCACTCCCACGCTCGCACCCACCACTGAAAGCCTGGCCCCTAATCTGATTTGCCTAACAAGCTCCCAAGATGAACAACACATTCTTCCCTACCTCTCCCCTGCTAGGGCCCCACCGTGTTCTGGGATGTACTCAGGGATCAGGAGGACAAAACCTCAGGGAGTGAAAGGACATTCCAGGGTGCAGGCCTCTGCATCCCCCTTCATGCCCTCACCCCTGCCTGACACACCCTCACCCCTGTACCTGGCCAGCTCCTACCAACCCTTAAATTCTCACCAAGTTCTGTGGTGGCAGCCACACCCTAAAGTGGCTGACCCCCCAATAACCTATGCCCTTGTATAGTCTTCCTGACCTTGGGTACGAGCAAAACCGGTGACTGGCTTCTAACCCATAGAGCCTGGCAAAAGCAATCGGATGTCACTGTCACAGTGCATCACCTTCTCACACTTGAGAGAAATGTTCCGCCTGCAGGCGCTGCCGGAGGGAGATAATGTGCTGAGAAAAGACCTTTGGAGGGGCCCTGTAGGCAAGGAAGCAAAAAGCTGGGCCCTTGCCAACTGGGTCCCAGGAAATGGATTCTGCCCTGGTGGAGCCTCAGATGAGGATGCAGCCCAGCTGCTTAGCGTGAGATCCCAAGCACAGGACCCACTAAAATGTGCTCAACTCCTAGTTTGCCAAAATTGGCTTAAAAGTGTGTGTTGTTTTAAGCTTCTAAGTTTTTAGTTATTGCCTGTGAAAGTGTTAAAATATGAGACAATAACTTAGGTCCCTTCCCCATCACACACATTCTTCTTTCTGGCATTCATCACAATTATAGTTATTGATTGAAAATCTCCCTCTTGACTGGGTGCAGTGGCTCAGGAGTTCCAGACCAGCCTGGCCAACATGGTGAAACCCCATCTCTACTAAAAATACAAAAATTAGCTAGACGTGGTGGTGCAATCCTGTAATCCCAGCTACTCTGAAGGCTGAGGCAGGAGAATTGCTTGAATCCAGAAGGCAGAGGTTGCAGGGAGCCGAGATGACACCATTGCACTCCAGCCTGAGTGACAAGAACAAAACTCACTCAAAAAAAAAAAAAATTGTCTCTTGCCACTAGAATGAAGGTCCCATGAGAAGAAAAATGGAAACTCTTGTTCATAACAGTGCCCCAAATGCCCAGCACGGTGTAGTTCTAGGGCAGTGGGTCGATGGTGGACGCTGCTGGTTGGAGGACCCAGCTGGCCCTCCCAGCTGCCTTCTCCCTGGTCAGGTTCCATTATAGAGAACAGAATAGTTTCTTGCCTTTCTGGAGTCCCTCTTAGTGGGGATTGGCCAAGTGACATTGTCCTGCCCCAGGACACATAAGTGGAAGTTGGCTGAAAGGTTTCCAGCCATGGTGTGCTGGGGCGATTTGAACCAGGACATGAGAGCTGGCCATCCATTGTTCGAGAATTCTGCAAGTTGGTTGTTCAACACATTCAATACTTCAAAATATCAAATAATATAAACTCGCAAATTAAAAAATGCATTAGACCAGATGCAGTGGCCCACGTCTAACACATTGGAAGCCTGAGGCAGGAAGATCACTTGAGCTCAGGAGTTCAAGACCAGCTTAGGCAAAAAAGGAAGACCCTGTCTCCACAAAAAATTTTAAAATTAGCTACGCATGGTGGTGTGTGCATGCAATCCTAGCCACTCTGGAGGCTGAGGTGGGAGGATCGCTTGAGCCATCTGTTCAAGGCTCCAATGAGCTATGATAGTGCCACTGCACTCCAGCCTGGGTGACAGAGCCAGACACTATCTCAGAAATAAACATATTTCATATATCAATAAATTTATAATAAATGTATATTTATATATACATTTATGTATTACAATTATATATTTAGACGTAAATATATATTTCTTGTTTTATTTATTCATTTATTTTGAGACGGAGTTTAACCCTTGTCACCCAGGCTGGAGTGCAATGACGCAATCTGGGCTCACCACAACCTCCACCTTCCGGGTTCAAGTGATTTTCCTGCCTCAGTCTCCTGAGTAGCTGGGATTACAGGCACACACCACCATGCCTGGCTAATTTTTATATCTTTAGTAGAGATGGGATTTCTCCATGTTGGTCAGGCTAGTCTCGAACTCCTGACCTCAAGTGATCTGCCCACCTCGGCCTCCCAAATTGCTGGGATTACAGGTGTAAGCCACTGTGCCCAGCCTATATGATATATTTATATATTATTATGTATATTGATTTTATATAATTATATATAAATAAATATAAAAACTTTCCTTGCCTTCTCTTGTTTCTACCTACAGTCAGTCCCATAACTTCAAATACTATCTACATGTAATAATTTTAAATGTATATTTTTTTATATATATATATATTTTTTTTTTTTTTTTTTTTGAGACGGAGTCTCGCCCTGTAGCCAGGCTGGAGTGCAATGACGCGGTCTCAGATCACTGCAACCTCTAACTCCCGGGTTCAAGCGATTCTCCTGCCTCAGCTTCCCAAGTAGCTGGGCTTATAGGCTTCCACCACCACGTCCGACTAATTTTTGTATTTTTAGTAGAGACAGGGTTTTGCCATGTTGGCTAGGTGGGTTTCGAACTCCTAACTTTAATTTATCTCCCACCTCGGCCTCATAAAGTGCTGGGAATACAGGCACGAACCACCTTGGCCAAAATATTTTTCTGTTTCCAAGCACTTTACAGGAGAGGAAAGCGGAGAATAAATCATCTGACACTCTACTGTAAAAAAAAATCTTTGTGCCTCTCTTCTTTTCATCTTTCCTAAGTGTACATATTACCAAAATGTCTTTAGGTTGAGGTCCCCACGTGAAAACTTTACAGGGTGCTGTGTTCTCAGCCACCCTCCTGTCTTTTCCTAGTCCTGGAATTTTAGAACTGTCTGGGGATGACCCAGGATACCCACAGTGGCCATGTCTATTGGAGGGTCTAGTGACTATCAGCCCCGGGGTCATCTCATCGCCAAGGACAGCCTGAGGTAGGGGGTAGAGTCTCTCAGGGGAGTAGCTGGATGCTCTTGGCCTTAGAGAAATCTCCTGGTATAATTTCATCTAAAATGGTGACCCCTTAGGGTTATTAAAATTTTAGGACATTAAAATTAATGGACAATACAACGTAATGTCATTAAAGTTAGGTCATTAAAACTGTTCCTCCAGCCGGAGCTTTTATTCCTCGGAGACACATTGATGGTCTGCCAATGGGATGCTGATATTGAGAGGAAAAGGCAGAAATGATTTCTGCTCTCTAGATTGTCTCAGACTTGTGAAGAGAGAAAAACTGTCCCAAAGGACAAGGAAAACCCACAACAGAGAGGATGTGCAACAACCTGAACATGAAAATGCACTGAAGGCACACAGGAGGCAAAGAGCAGTGCCAGTGCCTCCTAGGTGGTCACTGAGCACTTTACTGAACAGGATGGGTGTCCCGAGGGATAGAATGGCCTGCCGTGACACTTACAAAGGTCTGTGTTGGAGTCAGCACTGCCTCTCCCTGAATTTGTTACCTTGAAAAGGCTTGTCCGCTGATTTGAGTTTCAGTTTTTCATTGACTGTAAGATACATTTTACCTGTACAGCTTGAAAGATAAACATACTATTTCCAAAGAGGCAAGGTAAAATGATGTATTTTATTTGCTAAAAATTCGTATTTATTTCTTCCCCGGAGCGAGTGTAGTAAGTTTTAAAGGTCTGTTCTTTTCAAGGGTAATTTCAAATGGAATTGTAGGACTTAGCTTTGTCAATGCTACCGGTGAAATAAAAGTGTGATAGATAAATTGATGATTTACAAAGATTCACCAAAATGTCAGTTTCCCTCTTGTAGCATGGTGAAGAATTAATGACAGTGGACACATCTGTATCCTCTTCTCTGGATATCTGAGGGTTTTGTTTTGTTGTTGTTGTTTTTTTTTTTTTTTTGGAGACATTGTCTTGCTCTGTAGCCCAACTGGAGTGCAACGGCGCCCTCTCTGCTTACTGCAACCTCCGCCTCCCAGGTTCAAGTGATTCTCCTGTGTCAGCCTCCCGATTAACTGGGATTATAGGCACCCACTACCACACCCAGCTAATTTTTGTATTTTTAGTAAACACGGGGTATTAGGCCTGGCACAGTGGCTCAGGCCTGTAATCCCAGCCCTTTGGGAGGCCAAGGTGGGCGGATCATGAGGTCAGGAGTTCCACAGCAGCCTAACCAACATGATGAAACCCTGTCTCTATTAAAAATACAAAAAAATTAGCTGAACCTGGTGGCAGGCACCTGTAATCCCAGCTACTCGGGAGGCTGAGGCAAGAGAATTGCTTGAACCTGGGAGGTGGAGGTTGCAGTGAGCCAAGATGTTGCCACTGCACCCCAGCCCAAGCGACAATGTGAGACTCCGTCTCAAAAAACAAAAAAACAAACAAACAACAAAACGACAGGGTTTTGATATGTTGGTCAGGCTGCTCTCAAACTCCTGACCACAGGTGATTGCCCTCCTCAACCTCCCAAGCTGCTGGGATGACAGGCGTGAGCCACCATGCCCTGCCCACTCTATTTTCTTTTTATTCCCTAAATTTTAATATGTTTGAGTTTGTCTGTTCCTTTATTACTGTTTTCTTACATATAAGAAATTCTGCCTAATCCTTCGTAAAAAAAAAAAAATCTTCCTGTGACTTCTGAAAGTGTTCTGGTTTTATCTTTCACATTTGTATATATAATAAGTTGATTATGGTTCATGGAACAGAGAAGAATGCAATGCATTTTCCCAAGTAGATGCCAGCCTGGTTTGTCTCATATTTTAAAGTGCAAGTGATTTCTTTTTCTATTCTACAGTGCCTACTCTATCATTCATCAACTTTCCATATAAATGCTGGGTCATTAACACTTTTTTTTCCCTTTGATCTGCTTGCTCATCTCTCTGCTAATACTGTGCTGTCCTGAATATTTTCGTTTGAAAATCTTAGAAGTATGTTAGACAAGCCATCACTCTTTTTTTAGATGACTAAAAATCATTAGACATTTGTCATTTTTACTACGTAGGAAAAAGTAGTTTTTCTTGCCTAAAAACAACCTGAGTTGGGAATTTTTGTGATTTCATAGGAATAGCATCTGGAAGTGGTGACATAAATGTCATTTTAAAAAACATGTGTCGCATTTCCTCTTATTCCTTTCTACCTTGATATTGTGCAATAGAGATTTTTAAAATTGTGGCATTAGTATTACCAAATATCAATTACTAGTTTTATTTACTACTCAGTTAAATCTAATGAACCTACTCTGTCTTGGTGTAATCACATGGCATGGGCTCAACTCCTCAGTTAACAAGTGACAGCACTTGTAAAACATTGTCTACCAGGGAAACTCATTGAACACTTACTGTTCAGACTGTGTTTTGGTGTCTGGTTCCCTAAGCACCACTGCAGTGACACAAAATAATAGAGGTTCAGCAGAAAAAGTTTTGGCAAATATAAGCCATTTAGATGCAGTGAGTCATTCTTATTACTTGGGTTGGTGGAATCCCTTTCAAAATGTAAGTTACTAATACAAACAAAGATGAAACTTTGTGAGCAGGTGTTTTTAAGAATAAGTAGTATTAACTCTCTTATGCACATCAGGCAGGACTTTATTATGACAGATACTAGAAATGTACAAAGTGAAGTTAAATGGAAACTCCTAGCAGCATATCTTACGCTCTGGATTCTCTAATAAGATGGGAGTTTCTACTTTGCTGTTGCCTTTCTGAATAGTTCAATTCTAGCATTCGTACTGCTGTGTGGGAGGGAGTATGTGTGAACAGAGTAAGAGTTGTGACAATCAAGTCACAGAATAAATGCTTGAAATTTTAGAATCATGTAAACAGCGTATGGATTGAGTATAGATTCCCAGTGCTGTCAGTCCCACCCATCCTTCTATCCACATGTGTGGGATGTTCTAGGACCCTTGGCTTTTGAGGATGTGGCTGTGAACTTTACCCAGGAGGAATGGGCTTTGCTAGATTCTTCTGAGAAGTTTCTCTGCAGAGAAGTGATGCAGGAACCTGGCTTCTGTAGGTGAGAATGACAACACATTTCACTTAATTACAGAACTATTTCCCTATCATCAGTGCTATTTGTGATTTGGAATGTGGCAAGGGAATGATTTGGTGAAGAAATCAGGCATGGGCACTCTATACAATGAACATGAAATCTAGTAATGTTTCTATAGTTTGTAATAATTTGTGACAATTTTGTGGGTCTGTATTTTAGGAAACAAATGGAAAGGCCAGAATATTGAAGATCACTTTGAAAAATCTGGGAAAGAGATAAGATAATTTGCACTGAGAAGAGGAAATAAAGTCCTCTGAAGGAATCTTAGCTTGTCATGAACTTAAAAACAAGCGATCAAAACAAATAAGAGTCACTTGAAATTTATTTCTTTTTAGAAAAATTTCACCCAAAATGTAATGTGCTTCAGTGTAGCAGTCAGTGTTTGGAAAACAGTTTACTTGAAAATAGTACTACAAAATTGTGTACATGAATGTTACTAATTTGGTCATAGCCATGCAGGTGGTAGCTGTGTTTTCAGTAGTAACCCATTTACTTTCAAATAATTCAGTCATGGAAAAAAAAAAAAAAAAAGCATTTTCCTTGGTATTGGTAGCAGTGTAAGTCAAAGACCTATTAATAAGTAGAAAGTTATTAAACCAACCAATAATAATGTGCTTGTCTTTTTTTTTTTTTTTTTTTTTTTTTTTTTTACGGAAATCATATGATACAGAGACTGTGTGAAAGCAAAGAAGGTAGTCAGTATGGACAGTTGTCAGCCAAATTCCAAAGCTTGATCTGAATGAGAGCATTTCTCCCGGATTAAAACAATGTGAATGAAGTATTTGTGGAAAAGTCTTTGTACGTCATTCTCTCCTTAATAGGCACATCTTAGCTCACTCAGGATACAAACCATATGGAGAGAAGCAATATAAATGTGAACAGTGTGGGAAACGCTTCGTTTCTGTTCCAGGTGTTAGAAGACACATGATAATGCACAGTGGAAATCCAGTTATAAATGTACGATATGTGGGAAAGCTTTTTATGTTCTCAATTCAATTGAAAGACATCAGAGAATTCACACAGGAGAAAAACCCTATAAATGTAAACAATGTGGTAAAGCGTTCACTGTTTCCGGTTCTTGTCTAATACATGAACAAACTCACACTAGAGAGAAACCCTACGAATGTAAGGAATGTAGAAAAACATTCAGATTTTCTTGTCCTTTAAGACGCATGAAAGGACTCACACGGGAGAAAGACCCTATAAATGTACCAAATGTGATAAAGCCTTCAGCTGTTCCACTTCCCTTGGTTACTATGGAGTCATTCATACTGGAGAGAGACCCTATGAATGTAAACAATGTGGCAAAGCCTTTAGTCATTTGAGTTCCCTTTGTAACCATAGAAGTACTCATACTGGAGAGAAACCCTATGAATGTAAACAATGTGACCAAGCCTTCAGTCGCCTCAGTTCCCTTCACCTCCATGAAAGAATTCATACTGAAGAAAAACTCTATGAATGTCAGAGATGCGGTAAAGCCTACATTCGTTCCAGTCACCTTACTCGCCATGAAAGAAGTCATGATATAGAGGCTGGGTGTAGTGACAGCCTATAATCCCAGCACTTTGGGAGGCCAAGGAGTGTGTATTGCTTGAGCCCAAGAGTTTATAACCAGTCTGGATTAAAACAATGTGAATCAACCTGGGCATCATGGTGAAACCCTGTCTCTACAAAAAATAAAATAATGCCAGGCGCGGTGGCTCACGCCAGCTACTCGGGAGGCTGAGGCAGGAGAAGGGCGTGAACCCATGAGACGGAGCTTTCAGTGAGCCGAGATCGCACCACTGCACGCCAGCCTGGGCGACACAGCGAGACTCCGTCTCAAAACAAATAAATAAATAAAAATAATTAGCTGGGCATGGTGGCACATTTCAGTGGCCTTAGTTCTTTTTCAAGGACATAAAAAGCATGGGGGGTTGGGGGAAAGCCCTGTGCATGCCGATCACGAGGTCAGGAGATAGAGACCATCCTGGCCAACATGGTGAAACCTCGTCTCTACTAAAAATACAAAAATTAGCTGGGTGTAGTAGCATATGGTTGTAATCCCAGCTACTCAGGAGGCTGAGGCAGTAGAATCACTTGAACCCAGGAGGCGGAGGTTTCAGTGACCCGAGATTGTGCCACTGCACTCCAGCCTGGTGACAGAGTGAGACTCCATTTCTAAATAAATAAATCAATAAACAAATAAATAAATAAAGCCCCTTTAATGTAAGAAATGTGGTAAAACATTTACTCTTTCCCATTCTCTCATAAACATGAAAAGGCTCACACTGCAGAGAAACCTTAAGAATGTAGGAAATGTGGTCAAACCTTCAGATTTTCCTGTTTTTGAAGATTTGGGAGGACTCAGAGTGGAGAAAAGCCTTTTGAATTTAAATTTGTGGTAAGGCCTTCAGTTGTGTTAGTTTCATTTGAAGACATCAGCTCAGTCTTGAGAAAAACCCTATGAATGTCCAGAATGTGGGAATGTTTCATTTCTCTCATCCCCACTCAAGGACATATGAAAATGCACACTGTAGCTGGCTGGACCTTGTAAATACAAGAAGGTACACAGGATTAAGACTCTAATAGTTTAGAAACTGCAAGAATATTTTCAGTTTTCACATTTACTTGAAAAGTCATGTGAAAACTCCCATGGGAAAGAAGCTCTATAAGTGAAGCTTTTCTAATTTGGAAAGCCTGATGCAAATTAATTATCATGAAGTGTTTGAAAAAAGTGTATGAAATGTTACACAAGTTACAAGTATACTGTTTTTATCAGTGACTCATTCTTAAAGAGTCTTGAGTATGCATTTCACGTTGTTTTGCAGGGAAACCTTGAGGTGAGAGTTCTGTAAATGCTCTTTAAGCAGTAGTACTTGAGTTTCATAGATAATGATATTAAGTTTGTTGGTAGAATTTTTGTCTATTCATTTGATAATTTGCTGGATTCATGGTTGAATTTTCATGTTTTTCTAATATGTAGGAAAGTTCAATTTTTTTATTTCATTATTATCTTTTTTTGAGATGGAGTCTCACTCTGTTGCCCAGGCTGGAGTGCAGTGGTGCAATCTCGGCTCACTGCAACCTCCACCTCCTAGGTTTAAGCGATTCTCCTGCCTCAGCCTCCTGAGTACTTGAGACTACAAGCGCCCGCCACTACATCCAGCTAATTCTTTGTATTTTTAGTAGAGACAGGATTTCGCCATGTTGGCTAGGCTGGTCTTGAACTCCTGACCTCATGATTTGCCTGCCTCGGCCTCCCAACGTGCTGGGATTACAGACATGAGTCACCGTGCCCGTCCAGGTAAGTTTCATTTGTATGTATTGCCCTGTGATTAATGGACCAGTGAATAATGATTGTGAATTGTTGAGATAGTCTTACTAGCCTCATTTGGTAAACTTTGATTATCCCTTGTTCATTATACACATTCCACCTTTCTTTATTAAAGGTAAATTACTCTTGATGTAAAGATGTTTCTATTTTGCTAATACTGAGTTGGTATTAATTCCTAAGTACATAAAGTTTATCGTAGAGTATCATCTCGTGAGTTATTTGCATCTGTTGCCCTTTATTCTTAATTATTTCTGTCTGTTATTTGGATCGTTCACTTTGAATGAAGGAGAGAGGACTGTCATAGGACGATACGTTGTAACCAATCTGAGGGAGGAAGCGTTCAGTCTCTTAGTCACATATGATAGCGTTGGACTTTTCATCGATGTCTTTGGTATTGTAGTAGATCGTATTACACCATTAAGGTATGATAGTTTATATATTGTATTTTAGAGTATTACAGTCTTACCAGTCAGTGTCACATGATTCAGTTCCCTACCAGCCAACAGACAAACCAATCACGTACTCCTGTAGGAACAAAGGAACATCCTCGGCCGGGCACAGTGACTCACGCCTGTAATCCCAGCACTTAGGGAGGTCGAGGTGGGCGGATCACGAGGTCAGGAGATTGAGACCATCCTGGCTAACACGGTGAAACCCCGTCTCTACTAAAACTACAAAAAATCAGCCACGCATGGTATTGGGCACCTGTAGTCCCAGCTTCTAGGGAGGCTGAGGCAGGAGAATGGCATGAACATGGGAGACGGAGCTTGCAGTGAGCCGAGATCACACCACTGTCCTCCAGCAAGGGTGATAGAGCGAGATTCTGTCTCAAAAAAAAGGAAAAAAAAAAAAAAAAGGAAATTCCTCACTTTTTTAATGTGATACCACTCCCTGATCCCATGTTAATCCCTGTTTGGGCCTGTGGGAGCTTATGCCATCTTTCTGTATGTAATTAATAACTGATGTCTGGCTTATCTGTTTAGTAATAGATATTATGTGTTTAACGGTGCCACTAAACTTAGGGTGCTCATTCCTTCCTCACCAGTGGGGTGCATGAGACGCTATTGAAACAATTGGCAGTGCAACACGAGTGGAATGGACCAGCCCTCATGCAGGACACCTGCTCAACTTGACCTACCTGCTGTCGGCTGATGGTTCCGTAACACATCAACAGTCACCTGAGTCAGAACAGTGAGCTGACGATGGGCCTTCCCTTTGTTCTGCACAGTGTTTTGTGGTCTTCAGGTGTTGTCATCTTCTCCCACACTAAAATGCTCTCATCTCCTAGACATGAATGTTTAATTGCACCCCAGCATGACATTTGGCCTGTGCTTAACAGGCAGTTTTGAGGCCCTGGATTATTAATGCAGAGAAGCACAGCACATAAGCCGACACTTCAGTCCTAATTAGCAAGAATCAGGCTGTATTTCTGTAGTCCCTGCATCTACTCTGGTCACCATCTCTGTATGCTTAGGGCAGCCATGTGAACATTATTAACTACTGTACACTCCAAGACAATAGTAATTATGTAGGCAGAAGTAGTGGCCTTGTTTGTTTCTTGTGCTGCTGCACCCCTTGTCGCTGTCCCCTACACCCTCCTGATGAGGTGTACATCCATGGTGCCTCATGGTTCAAGAGAACTAGTAGATGGCTCACAAGAACACTCTGTCGCTACTGTCTGTGACTCTGTCACAACAAATATCCTGATCCTTCAGTTTGAAGGGTGCAGGGCCATTTTCCTCCCTTTCTTACTGGTAGTTCTCAAGATAACTGTATGATATGCTGGGAATGCAATATCCTGATAATCTGGTGACATTGGTCAGAACAGCCCAGGCTCTGTTAGAGTCCCTGCTCGAAACAGAGTGGCCTTTAACGTTTGTGTCCAGCAAACCACATCGTGGGAGAAAACCCAAGGTGGGCTGCTTTCTGGGGTCCCTCAGTTGTAGTGCAAGTGAAGCATTTACAGTCAAAACTCCATCCATCTGCTCTGGGTAGCCTTCCTGATCTTGTGGTAGCGGTTCATATTGAATCCTAGGCTTCTGTTGTCTTTTGTTTGCTATTTGTAAGTAATAAATTCACTTTATGGAATTTATGTATGAATGTGTTTGGTCTCATTGTACTCAGAAAAGTTGGTAGCCATTACACAGTGAACTCACTTCATAATTGGTGAAAACACCTATGGCCCCCCTTGTGCCACAGCAAGGAGGTTAATTCAGCCAAACGTAAACTTCATGTTCGTAAAACCCTGTAGCACAATTATTACCATGTGGGAGGCCTTTAACAATGGTGATGCTGATTTGAAGAACTCTGAAGGAAGAAATTTACACAAATGGGTTGGGTACACGGGAGTCCCTCCTAACTTAAAGCAAACCTTACTCCCCTCTGCCTAAAAAGACTGGAGAGGGCAGGCATGGTGGCTCAGGCCTGTAATCAGAGCACTTTGGGAGGCCCAGGTGGGCAGATCACAAGATCAGGGGTTCAAGACCAGCCTGACCAACATGGGGAAGCCACATCTCTATTAAAAATACAAAAATTAGCCAGGCGTGGTGGTGGGCACCTGTAATCCCAGCTACTTGGGAGGCTGAGGCAGGAGAATTGCTTGAACCTGGGAGGTGGAGGATGAAGTGAGTCAAGACCATGACACTGCACTCCAGTCTGGGTGAGAGGGCAAGACTCCGTCTCAGGGAAAAAAAAAAAGTGGATAAGAACTGAAACAGGTTTAAAATTTCACCTAATTGGAAATGCAAAGTTAAAAATAATATTTCAAATAAAATGCTAAATGAGTGCTCATTGAATTTTATGCCTCCACAAAGTAGGTTGTGAATTAACTTCCACATCTGTTGAAAGCCACAAAAGTTGGGCAGCCTCCGTGTCTGAAATTCACATGTGGCTCAAATAAGAATTATACCTGGGGATACCCCAAAGTTTAAATATGGTATCCACTGTGATATTATGAGGAATTACTGTACATAAAACAGGTTGTCTTCCTTTAACTCTGTAAATAATATTATCTTGCCTAAATTCTCCAAAACGCATCGCTCTGCAGTATCCTATAGTGGACATAGGTTTCCTGACCAATGAGCAGTAAAAGTAAGTGTGTGCGACTCACCTATGTTCTTATCAAAATGGAAATCCCCGAATCCCACCAGTTAGAATAACATGACGGAATGTCAGGATTTTGGAATATATAGGTTTTCTGTAAGGTTATTAGGTATTGATTCCATTTTTAAAGTAGATATCAATATTTTTAGATTACCTATTTCTCCTATGTTTTAGTATTAACAGATTGTGTCTTTTAATTCATCCAGTTGGCCTAATTTACCAAGTTTGTGGGTTTTGGAGATTGTAATATTCTTTATTATTTTATGATCCATGGGCTCTTTAATATAAAGGCCTCTTTTAATTCTTCTATTATTAGGTTGGTGCCAAAGTAATTGTGGTTTTGGACCGTGAATTTTAAATTTTTATAACTAGGCTGCAGCACATCTTTATTAATCAAAATAGAACCCATTACAATGGACTGGGCACAGTGGCTTATGCCTGTAATCCCAGCACTTTGGGAGACTGAGTCGGGTGAATCAGGAGGTCAGGAGTTTGAGACCAGCCTGACCAACGTGGTGAAATCCCGTCTCTACTAAAATTACAAAAAGTAGCCTGTGTGGTGGCAAGTGCCTGTAATCCCAGCTACTCAAGAGGCTGAGGTAGGAGAATCTTTTGAACCCAGGAGGCAGAGGTTGCAGTGAGCCAAGATTGCACCTTTGCACTCTGGCCTGGGCGGCAGAGTGAGACTAGGTCTTAAAAAAAAAAGAAGAAACCATTACATTGAATGCATTTTTGCCAATGAGAAATAAACTTATTTATTCCATGCTTTCAGGGTTCGATGAACTCTTGGAAAGCATTTTCTGCACACTGCTGGTTGTGTAAGTGTTTTCCCTGCAAAAAGTTGTCAAGATGCTTAAAGAAGTGGTAGTTGGTTAGTGAGAGTTCAGGTGAATATGGCAGATGAGACAAAACTTCATAGCCCAGTTTATTCAACTTTTGAAGTCCTGGTTGTATGACATGTGGTCACGCGTTTTGGAGAACTGGGCCCTTCATGTTGACCAGTGCCAGCTCCAGGTGCTGCAGTTTTCCATGCATCTCATCGATTAACTTGGCATACTTCTCAGATGTAATGATTTCACCAGGATTCAAAAAGTGTAGTGGATCAGAAGACCGGCAGCTGACCACCAAACCGTGACCATGACCCTTTTTTGGTACAAGTTTGACTTTGGGAAGTGGTTTGGAGCTTCTTCTCAGTCCAACCAGTGAGCTGGCTGTTGTATAAAATCCACTTTTCGTGACATGTCACAATCTCATCGAGAAATGATTCATTGTTGTTTCATAGAATAAGAGAAGATGACACTTCAAAAGGATGATTTTTAAAATATTTGGTCAGCTCATGAGGCACCCACTTATCAAGATTTTTCAGCTTTCCAATTGGCTTCAAATGCTGGATGACCATAGAATGGTCGACATTCAGTTTTTCGCCAACTTCTCGGGTATGTGTAAGAGGATCGAATTCAGTGGTTGCTCTCAATTGGTCGTTATCAACTTCTGGCCCAGAGCCTGGAGCTGAGGCTGCCATGACCACCCTGTTCTCTGCCTTCTGGGGTCCCCAGGAAGTTTCCAGGACTGAATGATCCCCACAAAATACAGTGGCCAGAATGGGAGGGCTGGAGGTCAACTACCCTCCCCCGCCACCATAACCAAGAGGCCTCCATAGAGGTTGGCCCCGAGATGTGGGTCCCTGTGGGATGCAGGCTCCCACGGATACTTCAGGAGATGAGCACTGGTCCTCGTGGCTGACAGGACCTGGTGGGCACTGGCTGTGTGTGGCCTGTACAGGTGGGTTGGACAGAACTGGGCCTAACCAGGGAGTCAGAGACTGATGTGTCTTCCAGATTTCCTATGAGATCCCCTATCTGGTCATAGATGATGGTGATTTCTCTGAATCCCTGTAAGGTGTCAGGCGCTCCATTCTTACCAAGTTTATTTTATTACCTGGTAGAACTTGGCTCATAAAGAAGAAAATGGTGAAGAGGAGGACAGGAATCCTCATGGCTGAAGAAAGAAGAAAGTTTGGCTTCATTTCTAGGAGGCAGAGAAAACTTCCGTCCATGGCTCTCTAGCACCAGTGGAATGTCTCTGTTTGGATAAGAAGAGCCTTTCTGTACCTCATTGGGGATATTCATAGATAGAGGTGTTCTATGCATGCACAATTGCTTTGATGGGAGGACTGATGTGGATGCACAATTTTGGCCAGAAAACCTTGTTAAATGGGAACATAAGCTACAAACATTTTGGCAAAAGATGAAAGTTTATGAACAAACAACCATTTATATTGTTACAATAAATTAGACTGTGTTGAGAAACCAGTTGCTTTCGTTAATGACCAGACATTTTGTTAGTGAACACTTCCCAGACTTTACTAGTCTTGCTAAGAATTAATCACCCCACTTGCTCCTGGTCTGAAACCCCAAAGTGCTTTGTTGATGTTACAGTGCTTACTGTCTTGTATGTTAGATTAGTGAATGTATATTTGCCTCTTCCACTACTGTATGAGCTTCTTGCTTGCTAGGACAAGGTTATATTCCTCAGAGCAGAGGAGGGAGTTGAATCATGCGGCCATTTATTCTCAAATCCTCTTCACCAAGTGGAACAAAACAGAACAGCGAAAGACCACTGCACATGGAAGCAGGAGGTCTGGATTTGGGTTCTAGATCTCTAGATCTATTACTAACTGGAGGTATGGATATAGTCAGGAAAATTGTCTTCCTTAGGTGCTTCCTTGATAGCACCTATAAAGGTTGAGATCTCTTGGATCTAGATCAGGGGATTCTCAATCATTATTATGCATAAAATCAACTGGGACAGTTGCTTTGTAATACAGATGCTTAGTTCCATCTCATGATATTTTTACTGTTTTTTAAAATTGATCTAGTATTTTTCATTAAATAATGTAAACTTTCTTAGTCTACATCTGATAAAACTCCCACCGGCATACAAATACATTGAATGATATTAGCAGCAGAATCTTTAAATAAAGTAACCATATACAACTATTAAACCACTTTTTTTCATTACTTATTATTTCATGCTGTTTGTCATCATTGTCATCATAATCAGCATCATCCTACATTGCTGAACAGCCATTATGACCATATGGCATAAACATTTTTCCTACTCATAAGGAGCATATATTCTCTATATGCATATGAAATTAATGTCTGAACAAAGTGGCTTAAACAAGGCAGAAGTTTATTTCTTTCTCACTTAAATCTATAGTTACACCTATCATGGCTGGTACAGATGCTTGCCAAATTCATTAGGGACGCAGGCCCCTTCCAGCTGTCTGCTCTGCTGTACTTTAGAAGGGGCTCCAGTTTGGCAGCTAAATGCCCACTTATCATTTTTTAATTCCAGGCAACAGGAAAGAAAATAGCCAAGAGAGAAAAACAAGGGGACATCTAACCCTCCTTTTAAATTTTTTAACCAACCCCCTCTTTTTATTTTTTTAACCCAATTTGTTGAGCTATGATTACATTTAAAAAGCTGTACATGTTTAAGGTATGCATCTCAGTGAGTCTGGGGATAAGTATACATCATGAACACCACTACCCTTAAGATTAGAAACATATCCTTCACCTCCTAAAGTCCCCCCCCATTATTATTATTATTACTGGTAAGAAATTTTAGTAAGAACACAAAATCCACCCTTTAGCAAATTTTAAGTGTGCAATACAGTATTCTTAGCTCTAAGCACTATGCTGTAAATGAGACCTCCAGAACTTACTTCTATGGTATATCTGAAACTTTGTGCTCTAACCACATCTACCCATTTCCCCTGCACCAGGGCCCCTGGCAACCACCATTCTCCTCTCTGCTTTTGTGAGTTTGTCTATTTTAGATTTCAAATGCAAGTGAAATCATATAGTAATTGTCATTCTGTGGCTGGCCTATCTCATATAACATAATGCCCTTGAAGTCCACCCATGTTGTCACAAATGACATGATTTCATTATTATGTAACACTGAATAATATTCCAATGCATATATGTATTACCCATTTATCCTGATACTCTCCCTCCACCTGCCTCCCAACAGGCCCCAGTGTGTGTTGTTCCCCTCTCAGTATTCATATGTTCTCATTGTTCTGCTTCCACTAGTAAGTGAGAACATGCAGTGTTTGATTTTCTGTTCCCGGGTTAGTTTGCTGAGGATAATGGCTTCCAGCTCCATCTATGTCCCTGCAAAGGACATGATCTCATTCCCTTTTATGGCTGCATAGTATTTCATGGTGTATATGTACCACATTTTCTTTATCCAGTCTATCATTGATGGACCTTTGGGTTGATTTCATGTCTTTGCTATTGTGACTAGTGCTGCAGTGAATATGTGTGTACATGTATCTTTATAACGGAATGATTTATATTCCTTTGGGTTTATACACAGTAATGAGATTGCTGGGTCAAGTGATATTTCTGGTTCTAGGTCTTTGAGGAATCACCATACTGTCTTCCACAATGGTTGAACTAATTTACATTCCACCAACAGTGTAAAAGTGTTCCTATATCTCAACAGCCTCATCAGCAGGTAGTTTTATTTAAAAATTTTTTGAGAAACCTTCATACTATTATCCAAAATGGCCATAGTAGTTTGCATTTCCACCACAAGTATACAAGGGTTATCTTTTGTCCACATCCTCACTAATACTTGCTATTCATCTTTTCGATAACAGCTATTCTAAGAGGTGTCAGGTGACATTTCATGGTGGTTTTTATATGCATCCCCCTGACAATTAGAGATGGTAAGAATTTTGTCATATATTTGTTGGCCATTTGCATCTCTTCTTCTGGGAAACGTCTATTCAGATCTTCACCTATTTAAAAAAATTTTCAACTTTTATTTTAGATTCAGTGAATGCATGTGCAGGATTTTACATTGGCACATTGTGTGATGCTGAGGCTTGGAGTATGAATGATCTTGTAACCCAGGTAGAAAACATAGTATTTCATGGTGTATATGTTTTTCAGGTCTTGGTCCCCACCTTCCCTTCCCCTTCTTGCAGTCCCCAGTATCCGTTGTTCCCATCTTTACATCCATGTGTAATCAGCGCTTTGTTCTTACTTATAACTAAGAACGTATGGTATTTGGTTTTTTCTTCCTGCATTATTTTAGAATAATGGTCTCTAGCTGCATCCATGTTGGTGCAAAGGACATAATTTTTTAATGGTTGCATAGTATTCCATGGTGTACATATACTACATTTTCTCTATCCAATGATAGAGAAAATATTCATGTCTTTGCTATTGCAAATAATGCTATAATAAATATATGAGTGCACATGTCTTTATGGTAGAACAATTATTTTCTTTTGGATACAAGGGTCAGTCCCCATGGCTGCTGTCAAGGGCTAGCGTTGAGTGCCTGCAGCTTTTCCAGGCTCAGGGTGCAAGCTGTCAGTGGATCTATCATTCTGAGGTCTGGAGGATGGTGGCCGTCTTCTCAGAGCTCCACTAGGCAGTGCCCCAGTGGGGGACTCTGTGGGGGCTCCTACCCCATATTCTCCCTCTGCACTGCTATAGTAGACATTTGCCATGAGGTCTCCACCCCAGCAGGCTTCTACTGGACATACAGGCTTTTCCATACATCTTTTGAAATCCAGGTGAAGGCTTCTGATACGGTTTGGCTCTGTGTCCCCCCACAAATCTCACCTCAAATTGTACTCCCACAATTCCCACATGTTGTGAGCGTTCCCAGTGGGAAATAATTGAATCATGGGGGCCGTTTCTCCCATATCGTTCTCGTGGTAGTGAATAAGTCTTACGAGTTCTGATGGTTTGATGAGGCGAAAGCAGTTTTGCTTGGCTCTCATTCTCTCACTTGCCTGCTGTGATGTAAGAAATTCCTTTCGCCTTCTGCCTCCCCCCAGCCATGTGGAACTGTAAGTCCAATGAAACTTCTTTCTTTTGTAAATTGCCCAGTCTCGGATATGTCTTTATCAGCAGCACACTCCTGTACTTTGTGCAACTGCAGGTCTAATATCCCATGGAAATTGCCAAGGCTTATGGCTTGCACCCTCAAAGCAGTGATCCAAACTGTGTCTGGGGCCTTTTTAGCCATGGCTGGAGCTGGAGTGGTTGGGAGGTAGAATGCTGTGAGCACTGTCCTGCGCTTGCCCTGGGTGGTGCAGCCCTAGGCCCAGCCCACAAAACCAGTCTTCCCTTATAGGCCTCCAGAACTTTGAAGGGAGGGGCTGCCACCAGCCAAGGTCTCTGAAATGTCTTTCAGGCTCTTTCTTCATTGTCTTCTATTAGCATCTGCTTTCCTTTTAGTTATGCAAATGTATTCAGCCTGCTTGAATTTCAGAGGATACCAATGGCCTTAAAAGTACCATATGCCCCCTAACACTTCCTGACTTCATTTCTGCAATATATTTTATTTTTTTACATCATCATGAATATTGAAACTTTTTAGATCTATTCACTTTCCATTTGTTTTCAAGTCCAGTTTACTTCCAAATAATTTTAGAATATAGAGTCTCCATAAGACTCGAGTTTGTCTGGTTTCTTGCTGTACCCCATGACTGCGAATGCTTTCTAGTACATATAATACACTCAAAAGTACTTATAAGGCCGGATGCGGTGGCCCACGCCTGTAATCTCAGCACTTTGGGAGGCCGAGGTGGGCGGATCACGAGGTCAGGAGATCGAGACCACCCCGGCTAACACGGGTGAAACTCCGTCTCTACTAAAAAAAATACAAAAAAAATAGCCGGACGTGGTGTCGGGCGCCTGTAGTCCCAGCTACTCGGGAGGCTGAGGCAGGAGAATGGCATGAACCTCGGAGGCGGAGCTTGCAGAGAGCCGAGATCGCACCACTGCGCTCTAGCCTGGGCGACAGAGCAAGACTGCATCTCAAAAAAAAAATAAAATAAAATAAAAAAGTACTTATGAATGAAAAAAGGAATGAATCTTCCTATTTTTCCTTCAAAATAGCCTTAACTCTTTGGTTTCCAAGTTGATGTGGGGTTTTTAGTAGTTGTCTCAAAAATCCAATCAAATTGACCCGGGTGCGTCTCCAGAATGAAGTTTTGATGAGGTTCAGTATCTGTGCAATCAGGGCATGTCTCTTGGAATGTAGTGCTGATTAGGTTCATTAATTGTTTTTTCCTATATAAGGGGAAGCCAATCAGAGGATGCGTTTTCCCAGAGAAGGAGCATCAGAAGAGTTTAAGACCTTGGGGGTCTTAAGAGAGTCTTGCTTCTTGCTTGTGGGACTTGCCTTGGAAGGTAGATAAGTTCACAGCATCCTCCAATTTTTTATTTTTAGTGAGTTCTCTGAGCACTGAGATGTGAACTGGTCTCATTCCCTTACAATGATACTGTTACCAGTAGAAGAGATTCGAGTTACTGGCAGCATATCTGCATGGGTCCATAAGCAACTTCAGTCCTTGCCTCCTCAGAAGAAAGTATTCGACTGAGGGGCATACAGCGGAAAAAGAGGCTAAGTTTCAGAGCAGGAGTGGAAGTTTATTTAAAAAGGCTTTAGAACAGAAAGGAAAGGAAAATTCTCTTGGAAGAGACCCAAGTGGATGCCTGAAGGTCCAAGAGAGAAAACAGAAGGGCCTTTAACCTTGATCCTGGGATGGGCTTGCCCCTTTCCCATGATTCTTCCTTTAGGGAGAGTTTCCGGCATGCACATTGCTTTCCTTACCCTTTGGAATTGAGCATGCACGGTGCGTTTAGGGAGTTATGTGCATGTCCATCTGAAGTTTTCTTTCCTTTTCCAGTGGAGTGTGTCCCCAGAAGATTATGCTTTGCCATTTTTGTCTCTTAACATAAATGCCCAAGAAGTTGCTTCTTCCTGGGGTCTGCATTTAGTTAACATTTTTGATGTTAACAGGTGTAGACCACCAGGAAATGCCCTCTCTCTGGTGCTGCCTAATTGTCATTTTTAGAGGCAAAGTGATCATTAACAGACCATCACCTGACATTTCTAGTGGGTAGGGGAAGAGCCCTCTCCTGCCCTGCTCCTGCTCTTCTACCTGTAACAAGACAAGCCTTGAATATCATTAGACATGTGTCCCATCAAGGCAGCATCTCATTATTAAATTCTACTGTGTGACTTGTTACTTCACATTCTCATATTCTGTGTTCACTATTTGTGCACCTTTTCCATTTTTGTTTTGACCATATCTCATTATTTTAACTGCCTTCTCCAAGATTCTAGATCTGCATTGACCAATAGAGTAACTACTAGTCACATGTGGCTATAAACTGTAAATTAATTATAATTAAATAACTAAATGGCATATCCTTAGTAGTAATAGCCAAATTTGTGGCCAAAGTAGAAATTTTGTGACTACATATGTGTGGTAGTTACTGCATTGGACAATGTAGATACAGAGAATTCCTTTCATCACAGAAAATCATGTTGGGCATGTTGGCTGCCACTTATTTTTATTTTATTTTTATTTTTTATTTCTTTGAGACAGAGTTTTGCTCTTGTTGCCCAGGTTGGAGTGCAATGGCATGATCTCAGCTCACTGCAACCTCCGCCTCCCAGGTTCAAGCGATTCTCCTGCCTAAGCTTCCCTAGTAGCTGGGATTACAGGCATGTGCCACCACGCCCGCCAGTTTTTTTTTTTTTTTTTTTTCCTATTTTTAGTAGAGACGGGGTTTCTCCATGTTGGTCAGGCTGGTCTCAAACTCCTGCCCTCAGGTGATCCGCCTGCCTCCACCTCCCAAAGTGCTGGGATTACAGGTATGAGCCACTGCACGTGGCCTTATTTTTAAATTCTATTTGTGTGCTTTATAGTTAAATTATATTCTGCTTATCTATATTCATTTCCTTTCACCGATTTTTCTCAGGCAATTTTTAAATTTCATTCATTTACCTTCTTCAGGAAAGTACTTAGATCATTTTTTAAAAGTAATCTACAGCAAATAATTTTTCCACGGATATTGTTTTAGCTTTATTGTGTTGGTACTTTTACATACTATATTCAGGTATTATTATTTTTCATAACTTACTTTAAAAATTGTGCCAAGTTTATTTAAAAGAGATTTCTCCCTTGATTTTCAGAGGTCAGATTGTGTCTTTCATTGTTGTTATTTTAGTTTAATTTTATTTTATTATATGTAAATATGTTGCATATTCCTTTTTTAAAAATGTGAGATTTTTTTCTCTCTCTTGTTACACAAACTTTGTATGAAGTGGTCATTATGCGCTTTAAAAATAAATATTTTGTTTCAGGGCATGGTGCTTTCACACATGCAACCTTCGAATAATTTTAAATTCCATTCCACTTTCACCATTCCTGAACTGCTTTGAATATATTGGATGTTGGAAGCCATGACAGGTTTTGACTTGCAATCCAGTCAAGATAATAGGATTTTCCATTTATAGTGTAATCTGATATATATTCGTTTTGGTTTCATACTTTTAAAAAATCTATTCTCTTTTACTCTGTGGTGATCTTTGCTTTTCTATTTGTGCATTGCTAGAATATCGGCTGCTGTTTCCCTAGCACCTGAGATGTTACTCAACACTGTATAGTGCTGGTGTTGAGAATTGAGAGAACCTACTAAATAATAGCACTTTTCAAGACCGCAGTTCTGAATTAAAAGGAAGGGAAAGGACAGGCAAAAGAATATAGACATCAGCTATTTTTACTGAAGATCTGTTGGAGAACATGGTTTTGGTGTTCAGGAACTTGAGACCTAATACTGCATTCCTAATACTTCACTAAGGTGTGCTTAAATAGCCCTGAAAGGGCTAGGAAGTCACAAGTCTGCCTCTTAGTTGTTATGAGTGTCCTTAAAATATTAAGGGAATATTGAGGATGCAGAATGGCTCCTTCCTCATGACTTTTTAAGAGATCTGGGCCGGGCGCTGTGGCTCACGCCTGTAATCCCAGCACTTTGAGAGGCTGAGGCGGGTGGATTACCTGAGGTCAGGAATTCCAGACCAGCCTGACCAAAATGGAGAAACCCCGTCTCGACAGAAAATACAAAATTATCCAAGCGAGGTGGCGCATGCCTGTCATCCCAGCTACTTGGAAGGCTGAGGCAGGAAAATAGCTTGAACCTGGGAGGTGGAGGTTGCAGTGAGCTGAGATTTCACCATTACACTCCAGCCTGGGCAACAAAAGCGAAACTCTGTCAAAAAACAAAAAAGAAAAAAACAAAAACAAAAACAAAAAAGGAGAGAGAGAGAGAGAGAGAGAGAGAGATCTGGAGGGAGATACTAAGCTGTGCAGGCTCTTATCTTGAAGTCACCAAATATGTAAGTTGTTATTCCTGCTCTGGTGAGAAGTTTGTCAATACATTTTTTCCATGAATTAATGAAAATTTTAGACTCATAACATAAGTTTTAAAAAATTTCTCCTAAAGATTGCTTGTGTATGTATGTGTTTTGAAATATATTTAATCTCTATATCTTGAAATAGTTTTTATAGATTCCACACAAGAGTCCTTTAGGAAATAAGTGTGCTTTAATTTTCTTATAATATTTGTCCTTTTTTGTCCCTGGCACAGTCTGTATATGACCATTGAAATTACTTTTAGTTCATGTTTGGGTTATAATCACACACAGATATTCTCTAAAGTCCAAATCTTATTTTGATATTCGAGGAAGAGTTTACATGGTAATAGTATTAAGGGTTACAGCTGGTTTCACTGAAGCTTTGTAGGCATTCTCTAATACCTTATTGTTTTGAAGGAATATCTGTTCTGCTTGAATTATAGACTACATAATACATGTACTGTCAGGTACATTCATGGAAGGGACAGGCAGATGGAGTCATATGTTACTGGAGTCTTGATGAACAGATGTAGGAAATAGTCCAATGAATAAGAAAAAAGTTGATATTGAAAAGTGCTTGTTGAAGTCTGTAAATGTGCATTAAAATGTGGCAGTAAAAATAGACACAGTGAAGTTTGGGAACTGGGGTCTAAATCCTGGAGTCTCCAGAATCATAGAGAACCTTGGTTAGGGGAGTAATTTTGTAAAAAAGCAAGAAGAGGCAGTGACAAGGCAGAATATAATTAAAAGTATTGCTGTGTCATTTTCTAGTTTTGTAATTTTGTCATATTTGTCAAACTCTGTTGATCATTTATTAAACTGGTAAATAAACTATAATCAGCAGGGTTATTATAAGGGTTAAATAAGGAAATTTGTGTATATCTGTAAGCACAATGTCACAATTAATACAAAGCTACCCTTTTTATTTTTCCTGGATTTCATGTACAAATAGGTCAGTTAATTTTTTGTTTATGACACATAATTATCATTTGTACATAAAATATATTTCATTATTTTTATATTTTTAGCAGGGAAATAATACATGCATGTTTTCCCCCGTCTCAAACACATGCGTTCATATAAACATATCCATCTATATACCTACATATCTACGTATGAATATACACATGAACATCAGTATTTCTCAGCAAATATGTATCATGATAATCAGAGATATTGCAACTAACAAAGACTAATATAAACCATGATTGCAAGAATTTTAGATACCACCTTAGTAAAATATCAGATTGAGCTGCTAAATTTCTCTCAGCCCTAAGGCATTTTGTATTTTCTGAGCATCCTAGAGGATTGTGACTGTATACACAGGACAAAAACACCATGACGCAGGGTACTGCTGCGAATTTCTGATGCGGGGGATTTTAAGGGCTAGATCAGCAGGATGGGATTGTTGACCCTCCAAGTGAAATAAATTCCTGAGTTGATTATCCCCATCCTAAAACAGATTTTGTGTGTGTGTGTGTGTGTGTGTGTGTGTGTGTGATATAGAGTCTTGCTCTGTTGCCCTGGCTGGAGTGCAGTGTTAGGATCTCGGCTCACTGTAATTGCCTCCTGGGTTCAAGCAATTCTCCTGCTTCAGCCTCCTGAGTAGCTGGGATTACAGGCAAACACCGCCATGCCCAGCTAATTTGTGTATTTTTAGTAGAAATGGAGTTTCACCATTTTGGCCAGGCTGGTCTCGAACTCCTGACCTCAGGTGATCCACCTGCCTTGGCCTCCCAAAATGCTGGGATTACAGGCGAGAGCAACCGCACTTGACCCTAAAACAGATTCTTACTTGATTGATTTCTGAGTTCCAAAGGGAAATACAAAAGTCAAAATTGAGAGAAAGTAAAAGTGGAGTAAGGTTTCAGAAGGCTGTGATTGGTGTTGGAGAAACATTGCTAGGGCATAAAGCTGGGATAATAAAATCTGAGAAATCCCGCAGTGTTTATCTACAGGTGGAAATCATATTCCACATGTAGGCGGAGTCAGGGATCCCTGTGTTTTAAAATCAGTGAGGGAATTGAATATCTGGACTTGTGTCAATTCACATACAAAACCCAGTGCTTTTGATGCTCTCATTCATAAGATATCTGTGTTCCTTCTTTGTCAGAAACCACAGTCATAGGCTTCCTAATTTTGACCATGGGAAAAGAGGAGAGGCCTCTGTGTGTTTGTGACTGTTGGTCAGGCTGTGGTGCAGGTGGTGTCACCCTTCAGTGAAGGTCTGGCTTTTCATCACAGGTTGGTCTGAAAATTATGTACAAGGCTGGTGTCTCCCGTGTTCTTTCTCCAACCTCAGCTTTTCTTAGTGCCTGAAGCGTCTGCAAGTGGAAATCCAGAAGAAGACAGAGAGAAACTGAGTTCTTGACAATGCATTCACTAGTGAGTGGGGGATGGCTCTTTCTACTGAAATTATACCCATATTGCTGGCAAATGGGCAGTTTTCTCCAGTTTGCATGGGTGTTTCATTTTTATTCTTTTTTTTGTTTGTTTTTATGATGCAAAATCCACCCAGCCTGGGTGTTCCAAATGCAATCAGGAGACTTTCAGGTATCTGGCCTCCAATTAAGTTTTCTCAGGACTCTAGGTTGGGTATCATGTGTCAATGATTCCTAAATTATCAATACAGTTTCTAATATTACACTACTTTATTCCAGCCCCTATGCAGGCTATTTACAAGAAAAAACATGGAGGTCTCATTTATGTATTTCTTTTTCTTCTATCCATCCTATAACCTCATAGGGAAATAATTGACCCATTAACTGTCCCGTTGGCTGAAATAGACTTAGGATTGTGATGAATGCAGGCAATAGAGATGCGTGAAGAGCAGAAGATCAGAGCCCAATAATGAGGCTGATGTTCTAGCAGCTGAGTTCTATAAATCCCGTGTGATAGGCCTTGGGCAAGAGCTGCACAGTGTTGAGGAAAAAGGAGAGTTTGATAAAATATATTTATGCTTTTAAAAACTTTGCAAAAGGACAACTAAAGAAGTCATTATTATTCTTATCCCCATTCGTTTTGCCTTTTGATAATTAACTTTTTGCCTTCTGGTAACTGAAAGTAACATATAAGAAATACAATTACTTAATTATGGTTGCACACTCAGGAGAAGGAATATAATAGATATAGTACAATTTAGAGTTCTGTGGAAATGCTCTATAAGGGCTGGTTAGAAAAAAACAAAACAGTAAAGAGGCCTTTTTATCCTTGAACAAGCCAAGTGACAAGGTAAAGTTAAAAGAGAGGCAGTGATAACTGATGTTTGGGTTGACCAGAGAAAGTTGAGAACAGGAGGCTTCATATCACAGGAATCATCAGACTAAGACTTCCTCAGTATAGCAGCCTCAGCGGTCTTGTCTTGTGCGGCTGGACTGTCTTTAAGCCTTGTCATGAACACCTGAATTGCATAATATTAGAGTGACTATATGTATGAATTGAATCCTATATTCTGTGTAAAACTTGTTCAGTTCTGAAGAATGCTGGAGTCTGGTTCATCACTTTCTAACTTTTTAATGAATAAGGGACCAATGACCTGTATTTAATAAATATTTGCTAGATAGGAAACATGTTTTCTATTACTTCTTTAGATTATTCAAAACACACAATAGGTCTTTTAACCATTTGATTGGTGAGAAACCTGTGTTTTATCTAGCGAAATAATTCATTTAATCACGGTCGTGTTTAAAAAGTAGTAAATCATGGTTATTTGCCTTGTGACAAATCTGTAATTTACTTGAAATTCATGGTAAATTTGTTTTATTTATGAAGGTTCAAGTGAAAATTTTATAATCAGTTATGTACAGGTGATTAACACATTACTAAAAAATATCTGGGCTATATTATGCCACATCTCATGCTATATTTCTTCATAGGAAAGTTTAATGGAGTAAGAGTGGGTATGTCTCTGTGAGTGAATTTGAAAGGCAGATACCAGCTTAGTATTGAGAATGAACTGGCTGGAACCCTAAAACACTGAGTGTTCTGCATACCCAGCTCCAACCTATGTAATTTCAGCTTTCCTCCTCTGGACATTAAAAGGGATTCTCTGTCTAAACTAAAATGTCTGTGATGTTTTAGAACAAAGTGACTTTTGAAGATGTAGCTATTGACTTCACCCAGGAAGAGTGGGCCATGATGGACACATCCAAGAGAAAGCTGTACAGAGATGTAATGCTGGAAAACGTGTGTCACCTGGTGTCCCTCGGTGAGTCCCTCAACATTCACATACGTATGTAGACACACATTGACTCATTCATTCGATAAGTGTTGGAACAGCTTCCCCATATCTCACTCTAATCTCTTCTCTGATTCTCTCACAGATCTTATCTGAAAAAAGTTTGAGCTCTCTAAATCTGTCTAAAGAAATATCTTTATTTTATTTTATTTTATTTTATTTTATTTTGTTTTATTTAGTGTGTCACGCAATTAGAATGTAATCTTGACAGGGATTTCATGGTTTCCTTGGTACTCAGTCTCTAATACTCAGAAGAGACCTAGGAACTTAATGAATATTTTCAATGTATTAAATTAAATATTTTCTAAATAACTCTTCTGCTTCAGTCGCTATGCTTAGGCTGAGACCAATTAGTGAAAACAATAGCAATATCTTTTCTGTATAGAACACCAATTATTTTTGTAAATCGAATGTTTTTTTTGTTCTGCATGAGAATAATAATAAACATATTGTGCAGAGGTTTAATTAATCTCTTTCTGAAAAGACTGTGTATTATGCATTGTCTTGGAACTTAGGCATGGACTCAGCATTCATAGGTCCTGACTGTTTTGAATTTCCTTTTCCTGATGGACCTTTTGTTTGGATTTATTTTCTAGTCTCACGTTGGGTCAGAAAAATCCTGGGGAGTTTTCTGTGTTCTAGGTCTTGTGGCCTGAGCTGACCTTCACTGTTTTTATTCTTCCTCAGTAGCCTGCCTTATAGTTGGTGATAATGCACATTTATTGACAGTGAACTCAAAACACATGTACTGTTTCCACTAACAGGGTACAGATAAGCAAATCCTATATAACTTTGCAGCTGGAGCAAGGAAAAGAGCTCTGGTGGGAAGGAAGAGAATTTCTCCAAGGCCAGAATCTGGGTAAGGAACAAGGTCCTGTGCTCTAACAGGAGGAAGTGCTTTGTCAATGAATAATATCAGTCAAATATTAATTAGCAGTTTTATTAAATGAGTGGTAATTTCTAAAATGTAGGTTAAGCTACTGGAGCAGAATTCCTTAGATGTTATTATCATTTTGTTCATATGTCAGATGCTACTCTTGTGTCCTCTTGCCTTTTCTTTTACTTTCGGGAAAAGGATAATTCATGTACCTGTTGGGGTTAAACTGTCACATGCTGACTCTTTTCCCGATACCCCTGTGAAGACTATCCCTCTATTTACCTGCCTGATATCTCATCTCCATTTTATCTCTTTTCACATTTTAATTTTAAAGCACTTTTCTAATTGCTGACGCTGTACAATCTGTTTCTTCTATTGAAGTATTTTCTTCATTTGACACATTTGCCACTTCTAAGTGTCAATTTTCGAAAAAAAGTAAAAGGGCCTTGGGGTTTTTCAAACAATTTTATTACCATAATACCAAGGTAACAATTTATTTTTCAATTATTTCAGACAAGGAAAGTGCCCTTAAGAAAAAACACACGATATTCATGCATCCTATCAGAAAAGACGCATCCACCGGTATGACAATGGTGAGTTTTATAGCTGTGTACACCAGTCATCTAAGTTAAAGACCTGGTAATGGGTTAAGTTAGTAATGACGCACAGTCACCTGAGCGTAATTAGGCTGGCATTAAGTGCTTTCTAAGCAAAAAAAAATTTGATAGTTTGAATTCAGTGAATAAAGTGACCTGTGTTCTAAACCATAACATGAGATCTTTAAAATAGAACAAGTGCATATACATTGCTCATGTTCAGACTTTGAAAGATATTGATATCATCACAATCAATGGAATAACTCTGCAGTTGGGATCTTACAAAAGAGAAAATATCTGTGTCTGCAGGAGACAATGTGTACGCAAGTGTCAATCGAGAAAAGTGACGAGACAAGTCCCAATCATTTTAGGAGATTTATTTGCCAGAGTTAAGGACATGTACCTGGGGGACAGGTGTATACCTTTCTCCAAAGATGATTTTCTCTAAATTTAAAGGGGGAAAGGGTGGGATATTGAGAAGTACACAATTTTCATGTAAAAGGTGCGTAGAAAAAAATATTCATGCATTTTTCTGGCTCAGTGAATCTGGATTTTTTTTACATAAGATGACATAAACAAATGAGGCAGAGGAATAATGCAGGAGAGCTGCATTTTATATAAGACAACATAGGCAAAATGGGGCAGGGAAACAATCGGATATGCATTTGTGTCTGGTGAACTGGGGATGACTGCGCCTATAAAGACAAGCTGTCAGTTTGCATTGCCATGGTGTAACTTTAACAGCTCATGAGGAATTTCCTTGTGGGCAAAATATGGGGGAGGCATGTAGCTTTTCATCTTGTAGCCATACTATTTAGGAACCAGAAGGAGGAGGCAGGTTTGTGTGACCCTGTTCCCAGCTCGATTTTTCCCTTTGGTTCAATGAGTTTGGGGTGCCAAAATTTAATTTCCTTTCACACAAGTGACATTGGAAAGATTTTAACTGGGCTCTACCACTGAATAGTTGGTCTAGAATTCAAAGGTGGTGAAATGAATGTATAGATGTATGTTGGTAAATCATTAAGAGCTTTTAATCTTTGTCCCTAAAGGAGAACTCTCTCATTCTGGAGGATCCCTTTGAATGTAATGATTTGGAAGAAGATTGCACTCACAGTTCCACAATGACTCAGCGTTTGTTAACTCAGAGTGGAAAGAAACCCTACATCAGCAAACAGTGTGGAAAATCCCTTAGTAATCAGTTGTTCCTTAAACCACATAAACAAATTCATACTAAAGGTAAATCATATCAATGTAATATATGTGAAAAGGCCTATACTAATTACTTTCACCTTAGATGGCACATGACTCACACTGGAGAGAGGCCATATGCATGTCATCTATGTGGAAAATCCTTCACTCAGTGTTCTCACCTTAGAAGACATGAGAAAACTCACAGGGGAGAGAGACCGTAGAAGTGTCATCAGTGTGGGAAAGGCTTTATTCAAACCTTTAATCTTCGAAGACATGAGAGAACTCACCTTGGATAAAAGCGTTATGAATGTGATAAAAGTGGGAAGGTCTTCAGTCAAACCTCTGGCTTTAGAGGACACACAAGAATTCACACTGAAGAGAAACCACATGCTTGTCTTCTAGTGGGAAAGCCTTCAGTCTATCTTCTGACCTTAGATGATATGAGAGAACACGCACTGGAGAAAAGCCATATGAATGCCATTTATGTGGGAAAGCCTTCAGTCAGTGTACTAATCTTAAATAACATCAGAAAATTCACCCTGGAGAGAAAATGATAAATGTCTTCAGAACATATTCTGACTTTAGATGACATGGTGTTAGGAATGACGAATGTAAGGAATATGGAAGAGACTTCAGCTGCAGTTGTAACATCTAAACATGCCAAAGGACTCACATTTTGAAGAATTACTATAATCAACATGGACGTTACTTCAGTTACCTTTATTCTTCAGTCCACATCAATAAATTCATATGGAAGAGAAATTGTACGACATATATGTGCCAAAGGCTTGTTAGTGATCTGATCATAAATGACACGAGAGAGCTGAAACTGTCAACATAATAAACTAAAAGTCTTCAGCAACAGTTTTAATAACTTAAAACGTGTGGGACTTTCAGGTAGAGAATCTCTAGCTCTGCGTTCAGTGTGAAAATGTTTTTATGTGCAATTTGTTGTCAAATAACATAAGAAAACTTTACTTGGATGAACCCTTTATTTGTATTTTCTGAGAATAAACATTCAGCCAAGCACTAGGCTTGATGTTCACAAGAAAACACAGTGATAAAATGCTGCTAAAATGGAAAATAAGAGAGGAAATCCTTTATAAGCTAAATAAGAAGGGAAAGTCTTTCCAAGGGCAATGAATTCTCTTGGAATACCAAACACTTCTTACTGGAGAAGTTATGCCTTGAAAAATCAAGAGAAATCTTTTCTTCACAGAGTAACGCTTGTGGCACATGTGAGATTTCACACTGGACAAAACACGGTTAGCATCTTGAAAGGAGAAGATTCTTTAGGGGTAATTCATTTCTTAGTTAACATTAAGTTTCTCACATTGAGGAGCTATTAAAATTGAAAATTACCATGGAGAAACCTGATAGGTTTCTCATCAGAAAAGTGAGTCAAGAAGGTGGACCTCTAGAAAAAACTCTTAACACATAGTTTGGCAAAATAATTCAGAAATTTGAGAAAATGTCTATTCATAAAAATGCAGCACATAAACGTATAATAGCAAAGTGACCTGGGCATAAATTGAATGCAGAATTATATATGAAATCTCATTAAACATTTCCAAAATATCAATACTTACAAATATTCAAAGAATACAATCGGTTGTTGGAAAAACTTAGTGTGTTGGTAAAGTCCTTCTTTCATTTATGCAGCCCTAACAAATTGATTTGCATCTGCACTCCTCGGATTATGGGTCGAGATTCTACCCCAACTTCTGAGTCTCCCCAGTCTTCAACGGCTCTTTCCTCACAGCTCACCTCCCTTTACTTCCATGTCCACTAAAACCACTTGTTTCCATCCAACTCTGGAACTGACACATCAGGGATCTTCAGCCCCACTTGCCAGATTTCTCAGTGTGTCATTGCATAGATTTAGCAAGGAAACGGAGGCTGGATCAAAGACACCCAGTATATGCATTTGGGTGTCCCCAGCCTTTGCCTCTGTCTCTGAGTAGTTACCTGGGATCAGAGAATAAGGCAGCCCTGCTCTTCTATCCCTCAGAAATCTCTTGAAATTTTGTCCCTGAAGCCTCTCTAAGTGGAGGTAGCAGTTCATCTCATGACACCCCAGAGTTTACTCAGGTAAGTCCTGAGTTATTACACAGAGACAGACACAGCTGTGTTCCTTTTACTTCTGTCCAGAAGGTAAAACACCAGCATGCTAAAACAGCCGAACCTGTCAGCCACCATGCAAGCCTTTCCTATATTTGATTCAATGTACTTTTCCAGAAGCAAAATGAAAGTTCTCACAGACGGGGCCTCCTCTGCCTTGTCCTCAGAATTGGAAAATGTATTGTCCATCAAGGAGCCTCAGTACTGAACCTAAAACTCAAGAGAAAATGTTTCCTGAATAATAAGTGGGATGATGACTTGAAATCTTGCAAAACAGGCACAATCTTAATACGATAGGCCTTACTAAGGCTAAATGGCCTTATCCATGGTTGAAATTGACACATCATTATATTTAAAAATCTCCACAAGTGATTGATTTTACTCAGCAGCCAGGGTTTATGTCAAGTGTGAGGATAACGAGCAAGAAATTCGAGCCCTTGGCAAACTGGTTGGAGAGGCAAGGATTGTGTCCAGGTAGAGCTCATAACATTATTTATTGTTTAATCTATTTAATTAAATATGTAATTTACCCTCAAACTGTGGCTGACATTCTATGTAGTCCTGAGCCACATTAAGATGTACTATTTGTGCTGTGAAATTCTACGGGATTTGACAAATGCATGGTGGCAGATCTCCAGCATTAAAGCATAACACAGAATGCTTCTCTTATTCAAGCTCTTCTTCCCTTCACATAGAGGGAATCAATCGACTTTTGTATACTAACTTTCGAATTTGTTTCTTTATTCCCATCTTCTTTAATTAAAGCACAAGATATCGTACTCAATTTCCATTTGATCTTCCAAAAGAAAGGTACTGAATAATCCATACCTGAATTTCATTGATTCAGACTCAGGTCCACCGCTAAGCAGTAAAGGCCAAACGTCCTGTGCTGCCACCTCATGGCCGGCAAAGGGCAATGAAACCCATCGGTCCGGCCATGCAGGGCGCATGCGCGGTCTGCTTGCCGCGGCGAGCCGGGTCTCCAGGGAGGACCTGAGTTTTCTTTACCCAGGGTGAGGAAGGCGTCGCCGCCCTGGCTTTGGGGCTGGGGCCTCTGGGGAGGTTCCGGGTGGGGGCGTTGAAGAGGCAGCTCTTTTTGCAAGGCCCAAGATGGCGGGCCCTGCACAGGCCGCGCTGTTCCGCGCCCTCAGGGCGTCAGTATCCCGTTGGGGCAGGATGCCCCCGCTGGGCCCGGAGCATCCTTGGCGCTGCCCTCGCAGAGCCGCGCTGAGGTTGAGGTGGCGCGGGGGGCCCGGGCTCCGCGAGGAGCGGCGGCAGCGAGGGCTGGAGGACCCGGGCTCCGGGGCTCCGGGGCGTCTGGCCTGGGTGGGACTGAGCCCATCCAGGGACTGGGACTCCCGAGTTCTGGTGCGGGTGGATCCTGGGCAGGCTCAGGACCAAGTCCCTCTCCTTCCACCAAGGAGCGCCCAGAGGCCGGCGGGAGCTCCAGGTTCACCTCCTCCTCCTTCAGGTGTTTACTTTTCCTTTATTTCTGGAAGGCCAGAAATTGGCGCCATCCTTCACATCAGTGAATCGGGACCCTAACACCCATTACCTCAGGTTTATTGTTATTGCCATTAACAGTGTTGGTGGCATTATCACTAAGATCATCATTGTTGTTATTGTCATTCATGATTATTAGCAGGTGTGTTCATCATTTTGTCTCACTATGCATTTTTTTTTTTTTTTTTTTTTTTTTTTTTTTTTTTGTGATTGGTTTTGTATGACGTTGAATTGAACTTCTCTAATCTTGACTAGTGTTGTCAGATTCCTGAAGAACATTCCGGAGGACAACCCCTGCCTTTAGTGCAGCCACAGAATTTCGTGGGCACAGGAGAGCACCTAGAATATTCCCCTTTCATTGCACAGCAGCTTTGGGAAATGGTGGCTGCCTGGCTCTGAGATGAGGTGGAAAAGACCGGATACTGGGGCAAGCGATATCACCTCCACTGGTGTTTTTATGAATCCAAGTGCACTGTCTCCCACGTAGACTTAGAATAAAATCTGATGGCTCTAAAAGGCCATGTTTGCCCTTCCTGGACTTCCTGGGAGCCTTTAAATCTTGTGTGGTTCCTAGAGTGGCTAGGTTGCCATATCTGTGCCTCGTATGGCAGCACCAGTCTTTTCTGGGCCAACAAGGGCACTTAGAATGTTTCCAGAAGCTCAGGCATGCTGTCTCTGTTCCACCCTTCTGTTCAATGGCAATTCACTGGGTCCCTGGCTGACACAGAACATCCTGCAGAGGGATGGGCTTGGGTGACTTCCTGGCCAGCCTTTCCAGGAAGTTATCTTTGAAAAACTTGAAGAGACTCACAGAAGCCATTCACTGGTATTTCATGACTGCAAGTGGGGTTTCTGGTTCCTTGAGTTTACTTAGAATATTTGAATGGCTCTGAATGGCCAAGAAACCCTCTCTGGTCTTGGAAGCTGCCAAAAGCTATTACTGGGCCTTGGAAGAGTCTTTAAAATTTTTCCAGGTACAGCTGAGAATAGGAAACTTTTCCAGGTCTAGCCCAACCAGCTCAGGTAGAGTCCTGAAAAACTGGTGGGTATTGGGGGAGCTCATCTTATGATAGAGCAATTGGTGGCAAAGCTGGGTCTCCAGGACAGCTGTGTGTGTATATGTCTGCAGAGCATGCCTTGTGGTCATCTTTAGTAACTGAACACCATTTGTGAATGGATAAACTATATTCCTTGCTGTACAATAATGAAAAATCCGTACTAACAATGGTACTAATAAAAATATTGATGAATATTAACAGGAATGATGATCATCATGATACTAGTACTAGTGGTTATAATACTGATAATAATACTAACCCCATGGACTTGGGACATACAAGTTTTCCCTAAGTGGATAATAGGCATAAATATTTGGTGGTGTAGGGTTATTTCAAGTCCCAGAAAGCAAGGATGAACATCTAGAACGAGAAGAAAAACAATCTGGAGGTTGGCATGTGCACACCTGGGGACTCCTGTGTTAACTTCTGCTGTTTCAGCCTAAGAGGGAATGTTAATATAACCCTGGTCCTGCAACACCATGCTGACCAACACCTACCAGCTTTCAGGAGATAAGATAGCTGGCTGATGGGGCAGGGATCCAGAGAAGATACGTGTCCAGACCCGTACATTTGCCCAGCGGCAGAGTTCATGACAAGCAAAAAAACCCAGGACGATGTCATTCCCAGCCACCTGACTGTCATCTGCTCTTTCATGGTCCCTCTCTACTGGTACCTCTAGGCACTGGCATGTCCTCCAGAGGCTGTAGGAGGGCATCATACTCAGTACTCTCCCACCTGCAGGAGGCAAGAAAGATGGAAAGAGCTAAATACCATGGCTTCTGGGTTCTTTTTGGTGGGCATGGCATATTTTGCATTTGCTTTACTAATGGTGGCACCCAGTCAGTGGTTTGCAATACAGCTCTGGATGACTCTGGACACCTGTAGAGATTTTGACAATTTCCAGAAGGTCACAAGTTCTTGGAGGACTTTTTCACAAGTTCTTTGACTGAAAAAGTGACTCAAAGAACTACTGTACTGACTTAGAAAATGTTGCAGAGGCTGGGCGTGGTGGCTCATGCCTGTAATACCAGCACTTTGGCAGGCCGAGGCGGGCAGATTTCGAGGTCAGGAGTTTGAGACCAGCCTGAAACCCCGTCTCTACTAAAAATTCAAAAATTAGGCAGGCGTAGTGGCATTCACCTGTAACCCAGCTACTCAGGAGGCTGAGGCGGGAGAATCGCTTGAACCTGGGAGTCGGAGGTTGCAGTGAGCCAAGATTGTGCCACTGGACTCCAGCCTGGGCGACAGTGCGAGACTCTATCACAAAAAAAAAAAAGAAGAAGAAGAAAAAAAAGAAAATGTTGCAGAGACTCTGGTGAACAGGTAGTCCCTCTCCTGCCACTCCAGGTAAAAGTTTCTTGGCCACAAACCTGATTTAGCGGTATCCCTTCATCTTAGGTGAGTAACAGAAAGCCATTCATGACCTATCCAAGCATGGAGGGGGAATTTGACTTAGAAAACTTTTAGGTGGACTAGTTGGTGAAAGAAAGTGCATTCTAGGGCTCACAGGCCTACACATAGAATTCCTAGCACATAAAGCATATGTATGAATTCTTTCTGAGCCCATGGCAAGACCAGGGTGCACTTCATCCATCTCCTATGCTGGTATGAATAGATACTTGCCCGAAAAAGAAAAGAATAAGTCAGGAAGCCCATTCTTCTACAGGACACCAGCTGGTACAGTAGGAGTCTTGGGGTTGCTGTGGTATGTATGTTTTCAGGTTGTCTTTTAATCATCTTCAGCAAATTCAACAGTCTTCAGAACATAAACAAAATTATTCAACATTGCCTAATAACTACCACAAATGTATCCATGATAAAGAACTGTACCCACATAATAATAACATTAATAGCAATCACAATGGTTTGATATAAATGTCATTTTAATGAAGAGAATAATAAAAAAGCAGATATTTAAGAGCATATTCCTGTAAGCCTGTGACACTGTTCCCATATGAGCCCTCATGTTATTGATTTCAGGGAGAGGCTTGGGGCTGCATCTTGAAATATCTTCTATGATGGCAAAGAAGAGTGGCAGTAGGGAGAATAATTCTGAGCCACACGAGGGCTTGGGCCAAAGTGGAGATGCCTGTGCCACGTGGAAATACATTACAAATGGACTATGGAAAAGGGTCTGGCCAGAGTCCTGCCTGACACAGGTCATACAAAAGCTTTCAGTAGTTCACCCCAAGAAATGGCTGGTCCAGGCTGTAGATGAGAAGCACTGGGCAGACAGATCCACACCCGCTTCCTGAGTCTCAGAAGTCTGGTGTGCATCGAACATTAAGCCCCCAAGCCTACTGAGACTTCACCTCCTGGCTGGTCTTCTACCATCTGATTCTTGAGCCCCATCACGTAAGTGCCATCTCCATACTGGAATTGCTGACAATGTCTGATGGAGGGTTTCACCCTGGGTACTCAGTACCAGCAATGGATGAAATACCAGAAGGGAGGCTCCAGGGCTTCCATAGAAGACACATTCTAAAGTTGCTCGGGTGATCAAATGATCATCTCATAGATTTTCAGCAGAACTGCAGCATTTTGTGAATACCTGAGTGAATGCAGAAAGTATCCAGATGCATGGGCATTCTAGGAAGCTCCCTGTGTAAATCAGATACAAGGAATATCTACTTCTGGGCTCAAAAGCTAACTTAGATAATAAAAAAAGTGAGATGCTGGCAGAAGACAAATAACCCCACTTCAGTTCCTGAGAGAAAAATGGTTCTGTAACCTCTGAGTTTATTTAGAAAAACTTTGGAGCCTCAGGAAGACCAAGTACATCATTCCTGATGTTTCCAGGACAGATTGGACTGCTTAGGCCTCTGGGACTATTCTAAGTCCTCTCAGGTTTCCATGGGAAACCGTAACTCTACTCCTAGAGCTCACACCACCCCCGAGCAAGCTCATTGTTTTCTAAATATTCCAAGGAAGTCCATCCAGGGTATGCCTGTATTGGTGAGTTTCACCTTGGACTGGCAGGAGAACTCTGAGAATGATACATCCTGACTTCACTTGATAAATGTAGGGGAGCCACGAAGTCCAGATCTGGAGAGCACCTGAAACACCAGATGGCAGAAGGACAGTAAGGAGGTGAAGTCAGCTATGGAGTTGGAGCTTCATGTTTAATGCATGTAGGATTCTGAGTTCCAGGACTGATGGGCTGGTGGGGATGAGATACATGTCTTCTTTGCAGGGAGCCAGGCCAAACCAGCCATCTGGTTGCACTACTGAAAGCTTTTGTGTGCCCAGTGGTAGGCAAGACACAAGCCAAACTCTCTTCACCTCTGGCTGGTAGTCCTTGACTAGAGAGGTTTGCACACAAGTGGTCCTATTAGCCGATGCTCTCCTGTGGCTTGCTTTCCTTTTACCTGTTTCTCATGTTTGCCGTCATGGAACACATTTCATAGTGAAATTCTTTGACTCTGACTCCAAATTACACAAGGAGGACCCAATTTGTGAACTTTTCATATATTTAGGAGAATCTCCACATTGATTTTTGTATCCTTATGTTCATATTGTCACCAGTATTAAAATTCTTACTATTTAGGTCATTGCATTCACTATCATAATTATTAAATATTTTTCATTTATCATTTATTTTTATTGGTTAATTTTTGTGGCAGCTGTTATATAACAATCACTAGAGTTTCTCTATTCATGAAAGATGTCCACGTTAATGGAGGTAACTAGGAGTGTTACTTTACAGGTATGTAAACACAGATAATCTTGGCTGAACTGCGGCTATATTGTCTGGTGTCCCTTTGAAGGTGAAGCCTCTTGTGTTATTCTAAGTGACCTCTGGAGACAGAAACTGTCTCATAATTGCAGGGACGACTTGAGAAGGCATCCTGAGCCTATGCAGAAATGCAGAAGCACTTCCATGATCTAAGCAACCTATGTGAAGGCCTGAAAGCCAAAGCAAAGCTGTCCAACAAAAAGTTTTCCTAGTAACACTGGAGGTCCATCAGTCACTCCTCCTGGTCTGAATGCCAGTAATGTCCTCCATGGTTCTTGTGAGGGTCCAGATCTTTTCAAAATCACCTCAGGAGCCACAAAACCACTCCATCCTACCTGAAATTGCAGAATGACTCTTCTTTTGACCAGAGTCTCAAAAATATATTCATTGATAGTTTTGATTCCTGGGAGCCGCCATTGCTTGCAAAAGATGTGCCAGAGACTAGACATTTTCTGTCTCCTCACTTGTCCGGGGAAGACTGAAGTTTTTCTGAAACCCAGAAATGGGAATCTGACCCTCTGAGCAGCCCCAGGATTTTCTAAGTCTTCCAAGCAGAGTGGAAGTTCTGGTGAGGACCCATTGTACCCCCGATGGTCTGGAATCACATAGGATGATGCGTTTAAACAACTCTATGTGGAGATATATTTTCTGAGATATTCCAAGGAGGAGGGACACAACTGGACCAGATGTTAAAAGGGCAGCTGAGCATTAAGTGCCTATGTAGTGTTTGCAGCTTAATGTCCCATGCAGAAGGGGACTCTGGGCTCTTGTGTTAGAATTCAGTGTAATTCTGGGGTCCTGCTTTTCTTCCAGGAAATCCCACTTCCATCTGGATGTCTGGATGAACTACTGAAAGCCACTGAGTGTCCTGCAGCAGGTGAACTGTGGCCAGAGCCCAAGGATGAAGGGGGCTCCTTCCGTCTGTGACTGTGAAGAGGAAGCCTGAGGTATAGCAGACCCAGGCCCCAGAAGGATGGAAAAAATGAGGTAGGGAGTGAGGGGACCTCAGAGGAAGACTGAGGTCTGCAGAATCCCAGGGTCAAGGAGACAGTGCGGTGTCGTGGTGGTGTCCTTGATATTCGAAGAGGGGCGATAATCCATCTCCTGAGCAAAAGCTTCATATGGGGTGAGGAGGGGAGAAGTAAACAGAGAGGAAGCAGGGAAGGCCAAGACAGCGACCAGCCTTAGAGCAATTTTAACCAGAAATGGACACAGACCCTGGACCCCATCGCGGGGTTGCAGGCCAAGGACCGTCTCTAGGCGATGCATAGCTACCTTGTGGGGTTAGTGGGAGTAGGCATTGTGACGTCTGCAGGGGTGTGGAAGGCTGGGCGACGGGAGCAGCTTACTGGGCTGGACCAGAAATACTGAACTTCTTTTCCATCAGTGAAATCCACTTCTGGGTCAGAAAAACTGCAAGTTCTGGAGGGGCAGGGCCTAGGAGGAGGTTAGGGCCTGAGCCTTCCTGGTTTGACCCCCCTACCCCCCGTGTTTCTGGGTCTGTCCTCACTTCCACCCAGCGGATCTTGAGTATCCTCCTTTGAGTCCCCACGAGTGTGTTGTGTGCAGTGGGGCCAGGCTGCTTCATCCACTGCACGTTAAATGTTTCCAATACTTTCTGGCCAAAGTTTAGAGTTGCTAGACCACTGACTTTGAATGTTGACCTGGTTCCCTTTGAACACAGTAAAATCTATTGAAGTTTAAGGTCACCTCTTTTCATGGATGGTGAAGAGGCAGGCTGTTCAGGCACAACTGCCTTCAGGTCTGGAGGGCGGCGGAGGTCACTGTGGGTGGTGGGTGAATCCGGAACCTCTGTGGCTCTAGACTTTCAAACATTTCATTTTTTCTTTTGTAGTTTTTGTTTGTTGCTTGCTTTTTTCACAATGGGAACTGGAATGTAAGATGCCAAACTAGCCTGTGGGGGACATGGATTTTCACAACAGTAACCACAGAGTGTAGTTTCCATTTCTTTTCCCTGTTCATGTGGGAGGCAGAAAAGGAAATCAGGTGCTCAGTTCTAGGGACATCACAGGACTAGGATATGTACAGTGAGGGTGGAAGGCAGAGGCATTGCTTTAGGAGAATAAAATTACTGCATGCACACACATATGTATGTATATGGATGTATGTACACAAATATGCATATTTATAGATTCTGTTCTCCCTCTCTCTATATAATTTTCTTTATTTCACACTTGATATGATTTTTTAAATTATACTTTGTGTTCTAGGGCACATGTGCACAGTGTGTAGGTTTGTTACATATGTATACATGTGCCATGTTGGTGTGATGCACCCATTAACTCGGCATTTATATTAGGTATACCTCCTAATGCTATACCTTCCCCTTCCCCTCACCCTACATCAGGCCCCAGTGTGTGATGTTCCCCTTACTGTGTCCAAGTGATCTCATTGTTCAGTTACCACCTATGAGTGAGAACATGCGGTGTTTGGTTTTTTGTTCTTGTGATAGTTTGCTGAGAATGATGGTTTCCAGCTACATCCATGTCCCTACAAAGGACTCAAATTCATCCTTTTTTATGGCTGCATAGTATTGCATGGTGTATATGTGCCACATTTTCTTAATCCAGTCTGTCATTATGGACATTTGGGTTGGTTCCAAGTCTTTGCTATTGTGAATAGTGCTGCAGTAAACATACATGAGCATGTGTCTTTATAGCAGCATGATTTATAATCTTTTGGGGATATACCCAGTAATAGGATGGCTGGGTCAAATGGTATTTCAAGTTCTACATCCTTGAGGAATTGCCACACTGTCTTCCACAGTGGTTGAACTAGTTTACAGTCCCACCAACAGTGTAAAAGTGTTCCTATTTCTCCACATCCTCTCCAGCACCTGTTGTTTCCTGACTTTTTAATGATTGCCATTCTAACTGGTGTGAGGTGGTATCTTATTGTGGTTTTGATTTGCATTTCTCTGATGGCTAGTGATGATGAGCATTTTTTCATGTGTCTGTTGGCTGCATAAATGTCTTCTTTTGAGAAGTGTCCATTCTTATCCTTTGCCCACTTTTGGATGGGGTTGTTTGTTTTTTTCTTGTAAATTTGTTTGAGTTCTTTGTAGGTTCTGGATATTATCTGTAGGTTGCCTGTTCACTCTGATGGTAGTTTCTTTTGCTGTGCAGAAGCTCTTTAGTTTAATTAGATCCCATTTGTCTATTTTGGCTTTTGTTGCCATTGCTTTTGGTGTTGTAGACATGAAGTCCTTGCCCATGCCTATGTCCTGAATGGTATAGCCTAGGTTTTCTTCTAGGGTTTTTATGGTTTTAGGTCTAACATTTAAGTCTCTAATCCCTCTTGAATTAATTTTTGTGTAAGGAGTAAGGAAGGGATCCAGTTTCAGCTTTTTATTTATGGCTAGCCAGTTTTCCCAGCAGCATTTATTAAATAGGGAATACTTTCCCCATTTCTTATTTTTGTCAGGTTTGTCAAAGATCAGATGGTTGTAGAAGTGTGGTATTATTTCTGAGGGCTCTGTTCTGTTCCATTGGTCTATAGCTCTGTTTTCATAACAGTACCATGCTGTTTTGGTTACTGTAGCCTTGCTGTATAGTTTGAAGTCAGGTAGTGTGATGCCTCCAGCTTTGTTCTTTTGACTTAGGATTGTCTTGACAATGCAGGGTCTTTTTTAGTTCCATATGAACTTTAAAGTGGTTTTTTTCCAATTCTGTAAAGGAAGTCATTGGTAGCTTAATGGGGATGGCATTGAATCTATAAATTACCTTGGGCAGTATGGCCATTTTCACAATATTGATTCTTCCTGTTCATGAGCATGGAATGTTCTTCCATTTGTTTGTGTCCTCCTTTATTTCATTGAGCAGTGGTTTGTAGTTCTCCTTGAAGAGGTCCTTCACATCTGTTGTAAGTTGGATTCCTAGGTATTTTATTCTCTTTGAAGCAATTGTTAATGGGAGTTCATTCATGATTTGGCTCTCTGTTTGTCTGTTATTGGTGTGTAAGAATGCTTGTGATTTTTGCACATTAATTTTGTATCCTGAGACTTTGCTAAAGTTGCTTATCAGTTTGAGGAGATTTTGGGCTGAGACGATGGGGTTTTCTAAATAGAGAAGCATGTTATCTGCAAACAGGGACAGTTTGACTTCTTTTTTCCTAATCAAATACCCTTTATTTCTTTCTCTTGCCTGATTGCCATGGCCAGAACTTCCAACACTATGTTGAATAGGAGTGGTGAGAGAGGGCATCCCTGTCTTGGGCCAGTTTTTAAGGGGAATGCTTCCAGTTTTTGCCCATTCAGTATGATACTGGCTGTGGGTTTGTCATGAATAGCTCTTATTATTTTGAGATACGTTCCATCAATACTGAATTTATTGAGAGTTTTTAGCATGAAGGGTTGTTTAATTTTGTCAAAGGCCTTTTCTACATCTATTGAGATAATCATGTGGTTTTTGTCTTTGGTTCTGTTTATATGTTGGATTACGTTTATTGATTCGAGTATGTTGTACCAGCCTTGCATCCCAGGGATGAAGCCCACTTGATCATGGTGGATAAGCTTTTTGATGTGCTGCTGGATTCGGTTAGCCAGTATTTTATTGAGGATTTTTGCATCAATGTTCATCAAGCATAATGGTCTAAAATTCTCTTGCTTTGGTGTGTCTCTGCCAGGCTTTGGTATCAGGATGATATTGGCCTCATAAAATGAGTTAGAGAGGATTCCCTCTTTTTCTATTGATCGGAATAGTTTCAGAAGGAATGGTACCAGCTCCTCTTTGTACCTCTGGTAGAATTCAGCTATGAATCTTTCTGGTCCTGGACTTTTTTTGGGTAGTAGGCTATTAATTATTACCTCAATTTCAGAGCCTGCTATTGGTCTCTTCAGGGATTCAAATTCTTCCTGGTTTAGTCTTGGCAGAGTGTATGTGTCCAGGAATGTATCCATTTCTTCTAAGTTTTCTAGTTTATTTGCGTAGAGGTTTTTATAGTATTCTCCGATGGTAGTTTGTATTTCTGTGGGGTTGGTGGTGATATCCCCTTTATCATTTTTTATTGCATCTATTTGATTCTTCTCTCTTTTCTTCTTTATTAGTCTTGCTAGCAGTCTATCAATTTTGTTGATCTTTTGAAAAAACTAGCTTCTGGATTCATTGATTTTTTGAAGGGTTTTTTGTGTCTCTGTCTCCTTCAGTTCTGCTCTGATCCTAGTTATTTCTTGCCTTCTGCTAGCTTTTGAATGTGTTTGCTCTTGCTTCTCTAGTTCTTTTAATTGTGATGTTAGGGTGTCAATTTTAGATCTTTCCTGCTTTCTCTTGTGAGAATTTAGTGCTATAAATTTCCCTCTACACACTGCTTTAAATGTGTCCCAGAGATTCTGGTATGTTGTATCTTTGTTCTCATTGGTTTCAAAGAACATCTTTATTTCTGCCTTCATTTTGTTATGTACCCAGTAGTCATTCAAGAGCAAGTTGTTCAGTTTCCATGTAGTTGGGTGGTTTTGATTGAGTTTCTTAATCCTGAATTCTTGTTTGATTGCACTGTGTTCTGAGAGACAGTTTGTTATAATTTCTGTTCTTTTACACTTGCTGAAGGGTGCTTTACTTCGAACTATGTAGTCAATTTTGGAATAAGTACAATGTGGTGCTGAGAAGAATGTGTATTCTGTTGATTTGGGGTGGAGAGTTCTGTAGAAGTCTATTAGGTCCGCTTGGTGCAGAGTTGAGTTCAATTCCTGGATATCCTTATTAACTTTCTGTCTCGTTGATCTGTCCAATGTTGACAGTGGGGTGTTAAATTCTCCCACTATTATTGTGTGGGAGTCTAACTCTCTTTGTAAGTCTCTAAGGCCTTGTTTTATGAATCTGGATGCTCGTGTATTGGGTGCATATATATTTAGGATAGTTAACTCTTCTTGTTGAATTGATCCTTTTATCATTATGTAATGACCTTCTTTGTCTCTTTTGATCTTTTTGGTTTAATGTCTGTATTATCAGAGACTAGGATTGTAACCCCTGCCATTTTTTTGTTTTCCATTTGCTTGGTAGATCTTCTTCCATCCCTTTATTTTGAGCCTATGTGTGTCTCTGCACGTGAGATGGGTCTCCTGAATACAGCAAACTGATGGGTCTTGACTCTTTATACAACTTGCCAGTCTGTGTCTTTTAATTGGAGCATTTAACCCATTTACATTTAAAGTTAATATTGTTATGTGTGAACTTGATCCTGTCATTATGATGTTAGTTGGTTATTTTGCTCGTTAGTTGATGCAGTTTCTTCCTAGCATCGATGGTCTTTACATGTTGGCATCTTTTTGCAATGGCTAGTACTGTTTGTTCCTTTCCATGTTTAGTACTTCCTTCAGGAACCCTTGTAGGGCAGGCCTGGTGGTGTCAGAATCTCTCAGCATTTGCTTGTCTGTAAAGGATTTTATTTCTCCTTCACTTATGAAACTTAGTTGACTGGATATGAAATTCTAGTTTGAAAATTCTTTAAGAATGTTGACAATCAGCCCCCACTCTCTTCTGGCTTGTAGAGTTTCTGCCAAGATATCTGCTGTTAGTCTGATGGGCTTCCCTTTGTGGGTAATGTAACCTTTCTCTCTGGCTGCCCTTAACATTTTTTCCTTCTTTTCAACTTTGTTGAATCTGACAATTATGTGTTTTGGAGTTGCTCTTCTTGAGGAGTATCTTTGTGGCATCCTCTGTATTTCCCGAATTTGAATGTTGGCCTGCCTTGCTGGGTTAGGGAAGTTCTCCTGGATGATATCCTGCAGAGTATTTTCCGACTTGGTTCCATTCTCCCCATCATTTTCAGGTACACCAATCAGATGTAGATTTGGTCTTTTCACATAATCCCATATTTCTTGGAGGCTTTGTTCATTTCTTTTTACTCTTTCTTCTTTAAATTTCTCTTCTTGCTTCATTTGATTCATTTGATCTTCAATCTCTGATACTCTTTCTTCCAGTTGATCAAGTCGGTTGCTGAAGCTTGTGCATTTGTCATGTAGTTCCTGTGTCATGGTTTTCATCTCTATCACGTCGTTTATGGACTTCTCTGCATTGGTTATTCTAGTTACCCATTCGTCAAATCTTTTTTCAAGGTTGTTAGTTTCTTTGTGCTGGGTTCATAGTTCTTCCTTTAGTTCTGAGAAGTTTGATCAACTGAAGCCCTCCTCTCTCAACTTGTCAAAGTCATTCTCCATCCAGCTTTGTTCTGTTGCTGGTGAGGAGCTGCGTTCCTTTGGATGGGGAGAGGTGCTCTGATTTTTTGAATTTTGAGCTTTTCTGCACTGCTTTTTCCCCCTCTTTGTGGTTTTATCTACCTTTGGTCTTTGATGATGTTGATGTATGGATGAGGTTTTGGTGTGGATGTCCTTTCTGTTTGTTAGTTTTCCTTCTAACAGTCAGGACCCTCAGCTTCAGGTCTGTTGGAGTTTGCTTGAGGTCCACTCCAGGTAGGCTACTCCCAGTTAGGCTCTCCAGTTAGGCTACTCGGGGGTCAGGGACCCACTTGAGCAGGTAGTCTGTCAGTTCTCAGATCCCAACCTCCATGTTGGGAGAATCACTACTGTCTTCGAAGCTGTCAGACAGGGACATTTACATCTGCAGAGGTTTCTGCTGCTTTTTGTTTAGCTATGCCCTGTCCCCAGAGGTGGAGTCTACAGAGACAGGCAGGCCTCCTTGAGCTGCAGTGGGCTCCACCCAGTTCGAGCTTCCTGGCTGCTTTGTTTACCTACTTAAGCCTCAGCAATGGTGGGCACCCCTCCCCCAGCCTCACTGCCGCCTTGCAGTTAGATCTCAGACTGCTGTGCTAGCAATGACAGAGGCTCTGTGGGCTTGGGACCCTCCGAGCCAGGCATGGGATATAATCTCCTGGTGTGTTGTTTGCTAATACCCTTGGTAAAGCACAGTATTGGGTGGGAGTGACCCAATTTTCCAGTGTTCTGTGTCACAGTTTCCCTTCACTAGGAAAAGGAATTCCCTTCCCCCTTGCACTTCTTAGGTGACGTGATGCCTTGCCCTGCTTGGGCTCTCACTCGTTGGGCTGTGCCCACTGTCCTGCACCAACTGTCCAACATGCCCCAGTGAGATGAACCCGGTACCTCAATTGGAAATGCAGAAATCACCCATCTTCTGTGTTGTTCACGCTGGCAGCTGGTGGCTGGAGCTGTTCCTATTCGGCCATTGTGGCACCAACCTCACTTGATATGATTTCTAAATTTAAATACCTTTGAGACAAACGCGAATTGTGAAGGGATTTAAAAATGTCAGTGAAAATGGAATTAAAAATAAAAATATAAATATCAACTTTATTTCTCAATATAATCTCTACTGAGGTCAAGACACTGCATTAAGGGATGATCCCAACCATTCAGTCCATTGCTAAAGAACTGAGGGTCATGGGAATTTAACCATGTCAATGCAGTCTTCTACTATTAACTAAAGAAAAATGGGTGCCCTTTACAGTTATTTCAAGATTAGGAAAAATAAGGTCAGAAGAAACCAAATCAGGACTGTAATGTTGATGCCTAATAATTTCCCATGAAAACTCTTTCAAAATTACTGGTGTTTGTCAAGAGGAAGGAACAGAAGTGTTGTTGTGGTGCAGAAGGACTCTCTAGTGAAGCTTTACAGGGCACTTTTCTGCAAAAGTATTTGCTAATTTTCTCTAAGAACTCTCCTACTAAGCAAATATTATGGTGCTTTGATCCTACAGAACGTCAACAAGCAAAATGCCTTGAGCATCCCCAAAACCTCTATGGCTTTTGCTTTTGAGAAGTTTGCTTTTGCTTTGACTGGAGCACTTCTACTTCTTGGTAGCCATTGTTTTAATTGTGCTTTGCCTTCAGGATCCTATTGATAAAGTCAATTTCACTCCCTGTTATAATTCTTCAAAATAATGCTTCAGGATCTTGATTCTGCTTGTTCAAAATAGTCACTAATAGCTCTGCTTTTGTCCATAGCTGATCTAGGCACAAGGGTATTCGGGACTCATCAAATGTGAAGTTTCTCAACTTTCACGTTATAGTCAGTGTTGTGTAAGCTGAACCAATTGAGATGTCTGTGGTGTTGGCTATAATATCTCTCGTTAATTGTCAGTTCTCCTCAATTAGGGCATAGAAACAATTTTTTTTCTCTCAAAAATTGGAATGGGTGCCCCTCCTCTGTGGGCTTCATCTTCAACATTGTCTTACCTCTTCTTAGAATCAGGTATCCGTTTGTAAACGACTGATCCTTCAGGTCATTTTTCCCATAGACTTTTCATAAAGAAAAATTTATTTCACCGTTTTTTGTACCCCAGCTTCACCATAAATTTGATGTTTGTTCTTATTTCAGGTTTGGCAGAATTCAAGTTCGGCAGAATTCATGTGGCTCTTTTCAGACTGATGTTTTAAATCCTGTTCACATATGTTAAAACAGGTCCGGGCATGGTGGCTCACGCCTGTAATCCCTGCACTTTGGGAGGTTGGCCAACATGGCAAAACCCTGCCTCGACAGAAAATACAAAAATTAGCCTCTACAAAAAATACAAAAATTAACCAGACAAGGTCCCAACTACTTGGAAGGCTGAGGCAGGAGAATCGCTTCAACTTGGGAAGCAGAGGTTACTTTGAGCCAAGATTGCTCCACTGCACTGCAACCTCGGTGAGAGGAGTGAAACCCTGTCTCAAAAATTAAAAAAAGTTAAAATAAACTAGCATATGTGTGTTTTGATGCAAAAGCTAAAAATACATGCATAGTTTTTTCATAATTGTTATTTTGCATGAACTTATTGAAGCCCCCTATTATTTGCCATAATTTTCTCATCTTATTAATTTCTATATACATACAGAATTTCCAATTTGTGTAAACCTTTCTTCCCAGTTACTGAACAATTATTTTAAATTTGAAAAATATGAGCTATTTTAATCTATATATTTTTTTCTACTTCTGAATATTTTAGAGAAAATATGGATAATGAAACTTGTAAAATGGAGATGTTTGGAAGTTTCTGTTACCAATGACAAATTAATTTTTAAATAATTTCAGGAAAATTTAGGTGAATGTCTGTACTTTCATATGAACATTCATAGTAAAACAGATTTTTGAATTTATACCCTTGATAAACTTTAATGTAAAATATGTGAGTAAATGTGTACTTTTCCGTTCCTCATGAACATTCCCAAGTTTATGCTATCTGGATTTTCTCAGGACGAATTACAAGCTGTATATGCTGCTGAAGTGTCTCAAAGATTAAGTCCCAAAGAGAGTGCCCTACTGTTTTTCCAATATTAATTTCTAAGTTTTACCAAGTTACAAGTTTTTTTTTTTCATAAAATATAAAATGTTTTGCCTCCAGCAGAAATACATTTTGGAACATAACTTTCCTGTACGTAAGGGGTATAAAGGAAGCTTGGATTTGTTCTGAGAAAGGGAGAGGGTACTTCTGCCCATTGCCATGCACATCTGATTTTAGAGCTGAATGCCTTTCTGAGCTTGGCTCACTCCTCTCAAACTTGCTGGTAAATGGACACAAATTAAAGAGAAATAATTGTACACCATTTGGGATCAAGGAATCCAGATATCTGAACTATTGTTTATTATTTGCCCCTCCCACCCTCTCACCCTTCCAGACCTCTAGTGTCTATCATTCCACTTCTATGTCCAGGTGTACAATTATTTAAATCACACTTACAAATGAGAACTTCATGTGTTCATTTGTACAGATTCTCTTCCACCTAGCTACCTCTGAGACTGCAAGAACAATCACTCCTCCCCCTCCTCCTTCTCAGCCTACTCAAACAGAAGACCAGGAGCATTATCTATCTATCTATCTATCTATCTATCTATCTATCTATCTATCTATCTGCACACACACACACGTACACATATATATACACACACAAATATATATACACACATATGTGTACATATACACACACTCATAAAGAATTTGCATTTTAAAGAATGGCAGACCCATAGTTGTTCAAAAATCAACTATATAATTCTATATATGATAAATGTCTACTAGAAAGTTCACATTGAAAATTGCAAACACGACTTAGAAAAAATAAAGTTTTTAAAAATTTTATTTTATTTCATTTTAAGTTCCAGGATACATGTGCAGGACGTGCAGGTTTGTTACATAGGTAAGTGTGTGCCATGGTGGTTCGCTGTACCTATCAACCCGTAACCTAGGTATTCAGCCCCACATGGATTAGCTATTTATTCTGACGCACTCCCTCGTCACTCACCCCCAGACAGGCTCCAGTGTATGTTGTTACCCTCCCTGTGTCTATGTTTTCTCATTGTTCATCTGCCACTTATAAGTGAGAACATGTGTATTTGGTTTTCTGTTCCTGCATTAGTTTGCTGAGAATAATGGCTCCCAGCTTCATCCATGTCCTTGCAAAGGACATGATCTCATTCCTTTTTATGGCTGCATAGTATTCCATGGTGTATATGTATCACATTTTCTGTATCCAGTCTGTCACTGATGGGCATTTGGGTTGATTCCATGTCTTTGCTATTGTGAATAGTGTGGCAATGAACATATGCATGCAAGTATCTTTATAATACGAGAATTTATATTCCTTTGGGTATATACCCAGTAATGGCATTGCTGGGTCAAATGGTATTTCTGATTCTAGGTCTTTGAAAAATCACCACACTGTCTTCCACAGCGTTTGAATTTATATTCGCTCCAACAGTGTAAAAGTGTTCCTGTTTCCCCACAGTCTCACCAGCATCTGTTGTTTCTTGACTTTTTAATAATCGCCATTCTGACTGGCATGAGATGGCATCTCACTGTGGTTTTGATTTGTATTTCTCTAATGATCAGTAACGTTGGGCTTTTTTTTCATGTTTGTTGGCTGCATAAGTGTCTGTTCATATCCTTTGCCCACTTTTTAAAATATTTTTATTTTTGCTTTTTAAGACAGAGTCTTGCTGTGTCACCCAGGGTGGAGTTCAGTGGCACAATCTCGGGTCACTGCAACCTCTACCTCCCAGATTCAGGTGGTTCTTCTGTCTCAGCCTCCTGAGTAGTTGGGATTACAGGCACCTGCCACCACATCTGGCTAATTTATTGTATTTTGAGTAGAGACTGAGTTTCACCAGGTTGGCCAGGCTGATCTTGAACTCCTGGCCTCAAGTTATCTGCCCACCTCACCTTCCCAAACTTCTGAGATTACAGGCATGAGCTACTGCACCCAGTTTTTGCCCACTTTTATATGGGGTTGGATTTTTATAGTTTTGGGTTTTACATTTAAATCTTTAATCCATTTTCAGTTCATTTTTGTATAAGGTATAAGGAAAGGTCCAGTTTTAGTTTTCTGCATATGTCTAGATAGCTTTTCCAGCACCATTTATTATTAAATAGGGAATCCTTTCCCCATTGTTTGTTTTCATCCAAAATAAAATGGTTGTAGATGTGCAGTCTTATTTCTGATATCTCTATTCCATTCCATTGGTCTCTGTGTCTGTTTTGTACCACTACCATGCTGTTTGGGTTACTGTAGCCTTGTAATATGGTTTGAAGTCAGGTAGCAGGATGCCTCCAGCTTTGTTAGTTTTACTTAGGATTGTCCTGGGTATATGGGCTCTTTTTTCATTTCATATGAATTCTGAAGTAGTTTTTTTCTAATTTTGTAAAGAATGTCCATGGTAGTTTATGGGAATAGCACTGAATCTACGAATTACTTTGGGAAGTATGGCCATTTTCATGATATTGATTCTTTTTACCCATGAGCATGGAATGTTTTTCCATCTGTTTGTGTCCTCTCTTATTTCCTTGAGTAGTGGTTTGTAGTTATCCTTGAAGAGGTCCTTCACTTGCCTTGTTAGCTGTATTCCTAGGTAAGTATTTTATACTCTTTGTAGCAATTGTAAATGTGAATTCATTTGTGATTTGGCTCTCTTCTTGTCTATTGTTGGTGTATAAGAATGCTTGAGATTTTTGCGTACTGATTTCGTATCTTGAGACTTTGCTGAAGTTGCTTGTAGCTTAAGAATCTTTTGGGCTGAGGTGATGAGATTTTATAGATATAGGATCATGCCATCTGCAGGAAAAGAAAGTCCAACTTCCTCTCTTCCTGTTTGAATATGCTTTATTCTTTCTCTTGCCTGATTGCCTTGGCTAGAACTTCCAACACTATATTGAATAGGAGTGGTGAGAGGGCATCCTTGCCTTGTGCCAAATTTCAAATGGAATACTTCCAGCTTTTGCCTGTTCAATATGATAATGACTGTGGGTTTGTCATAAATGGCGCTTATTATTTTGAGGCATGCTCCATCAATACCTAGTTTCATGAGAGTTTTTAGCATAAAGGGATGTTGAATTTTATCAAAGACCTTTTCTGAGTCAACTGAAATAATCATGGGGTTTTTGTCTTTAGTTCTGTTTATGTCGTGAATTACATTTATTGATTTGCATATGTTGAACCAGCCTTGCACCCAAGGGATGAGGCCGATTTGATCTTGGTGGATAAGCTTTTTGATGTATTGCTGGATTTGGTTTGCCACTATTATATTGAGAATTTTGCAACAAAGTTTATCAGAAATATTAAGCTAATGTGTAGTAAATACATTGAAAATAAGAACAGACTGATTAAAAGACTAAATAACATGAATCCTAAGTGTTTTCACAACTGATTTATAGAGTAAAAGCATTGCCAAACTAAATGAGCTTGGTCAAAAACTGTACAGGGTCTGAGATGTTGTCTCAACTTCCATTACTCATTGTGAGGTGGACCTGCAGTAACTATATTTGATGCAAAATTTCATGTTGATGGAAGCTGAGATGTCCTGCAGTCTCAGAGGGACAGAATTCTGGTGTGTCTCCCTTTGCCCTGTCAGGAATAAAGATCTAGACTCTACAGGTTTTGTCAGAATTTACAAGATGTAGGAAATGGGGCAGGATTTAGGCTGTGAGGCAAAGCCTAGAGATATAAAGAAACAGCTTCTGACCCAGGGCTCATGAAGTCAGGATAGTTTCAGAGGGGATGGTGGAGTGAGCATAGTACAGTCTTTGGAACCATTCCTTCCCCTTATTTGTTCATAGGCCAGATGTGCTCAACCAGGGGGCATCTCAGGTCTGATGAACAGAGTCCTGGAGAGACAAAGGGGCAATCCTGAGGAAGAGGCTCAACAGGGAGGAAGGAGTCACCATTTTCTCTCCTGAGAAAAATCCTTCTCCCTAGGAAACCATAGGATTTTCCTTGGTCCCAGTGAGACTTTTCCTGAGTGAAGAGAGCAGAGAGAGCAAGGGACTGATGTGTTATCTGTTTCCACCTCCTGCAGTGATTCTGAAACCATGGAGGACAGAATTATCTTCAGAATCATGAGCAATCCAGATGCCATGGTTTCACACAAGACATTGGAAGTTCTTATCTCTAAGGGGTAGGCACTGGTCATTGATACTCTTTAAAGCTCATTCGCTGATTACTAAGTGAGCCAAATTAATAATCTACTGGAAGTTTTACTAAACTCCGTTTACTTGACACACAATTCACACAGACACATTGTTAATATACACATTTTGATGCTTGGACAGGGTTGGACCCAAGATTCTGTACTTCTATGGAGCCCTGTGTTCTGCCCAGGTGTCATTTACTCTCAGGTAAGTAAACTGATCACCATAACTAACAAGAGATTGATCTGTGATGATTAGAAATGAGAAGATCTGTTGGTTATGTTTTATTGGGATGGATTCTATTAACATTTAAATACAGCTTAAAAACGCAGATTTACAATGAAAAGTAACAAGCAAATATAAAAAGTGAAGGGGCTATTCCCCAAACTAGTTTCCACTGAAATACCACCAGAGAAAAACAACTCTCAGGACAGGGATACTGCTTCAAAGACACAGATTTCACAGCTGGATGGTTGATCTCGAATTTCTGAAAATTCCATCCTTTACTCATGAAATGCAGTTTATTTAAGAACTTTCTAATTTGACTGTAGTTTCATACTCACACACTTCAGTGTGTTGTGTATTATTCCATTGATGATAAGTATAACTTATTTGAAAATGAATTACATACTGGTGAGAAAATTTTCCCTTTAAATTAAACTTAAACTCACGCCATAAAATTAGCAGCATCTGTTTGTCTGTTCTAAGAATTACCTAGGTTCTACCTAGGGCACCTGAGATCAGTTGAAAACAAATGCAAAAAAAGTTGGAATAAAAAGTAAGAACACCCTTCCAATGTTACAAATGCATCCCAGTCTCAATTATTCACATTCACGAGAATGATTCACCTATATCCCACTTTAGCAAAATTTCACCTACTCTCGCCTACCAATTGACTAATCAAAACAAACCAAGACAGAACAATAAATTCAAATTCATCCAGTAACCTGAGGGGAAAACCTACACCTCAAAATGTAGTCTACAGATATTCACACAGGATGTCATCTACTGTGAAAACACATGCACAGAGACAGTCCCTTCACATGATCAGAATACTCACAACTCCACAACAACATATTAGATATGGGATCATCTTGAAATGCGGCCATCACTAACCAGTTGTCCCTTTTACATAGACAAAAACCTGAGGACCACATTATGTTATGTAGAAATGACTGTACACCTGTGTGCGTGTGTGTGTGTAGGGATCCGGGGAATCCAATAGACATTCCAGCCTCTTGATTTTTTCCATGTTCAGGCTCTTGATTCTATATCCGAGTGAAATGACTTGCCAGTGGGGAACAAGATAAGTCTTTGCAGGAAGCGCTCTGGTGGGAGCTAGATACTCAAATCATAAAGCATCGAGTGTTGGAAACATGCACTGAAGTTAGACGAAATACTCAATGCACAGTTTAGACGGTGAAAGACTTTCAGGTAATCATGCAATCACCGACCGGCTGATTGATGACATTCCCCGAATTTATGATTGCAAGAAGAGACAAATACTCATGACATTCTATTTCCGGTGGTTGGGGACATACGATGGCAACATACTGTCTGCCAGTCATGCTCATCACACTGTACTTTGCACACACGTCACACAGAGACACTGTTAATACGCACATTTGTGTGCTTGAGCAGGGTTGCACCCAAGATTCTGTGGTTGTACGGAGCCCTGAGTTATGCCCTCGACATCTTTACTCTCGGGTTGGTCAACTTGGATCACTGTACCGAACGAGAAACGGAGCCTGAAATCCAATCAGCGAATACACAAAAGGAAGGGGCCATTTCCCACAATCATTTCCACTGCAACACCACCTCGGATGAACAAGTCTTATTGCAGCTCAGGGACTGTGCTTCAGAGATGCACCTTTCGCAGCTGGACGATTGACCGGAATCTCCCAAATGCCATTTTGATACACACCAAATGAGATTTATTTCAGTACTTGCTGATTTTATTTTAGTTGAATACACACACGCTCCTGTGTTTGATTTCCTTTATTATCAATACGACTTACTTCCAAATGACTCACATACCAGTGGGATGATTTTCTGCTTCAATTCATTGGAAATGGACAGCATTCAATAGGCAAGTGTGTCTGTCTGTCTGTCTCCAGCATTCTGTGGGTTCCACCAAGGGCACAAGTCCTAGGGCGCCTGAGGTCCATTCAACAAGCAATGTAAAAACGGCGAGGCAGGTTCAAAAGAAGAACACCCTTCCTCTCTTCAAATGCGTCCCAGTTTCCACTACTCAAGGTAGGGAGAAGGATCCACAGAAGTCCCACGTTCGCAAAATTTCAACTTCTGGTGCTCACCAACAACTGACGAATGAAACACACCCCAAGAGAAAATAGTCAACCCCGTCCCCTGCAATAACCTCACGCGCAACCCTACACCGCAATATGTCCTATTCAGAAATTCACACTGAATGTCATCTACCATGAACACAAACACACAGACACTGCCTCCACAGGTTCAGAAGACTCACGACAGCAAAACTCGATGTTTCCCATGTCTGGGCTCATCCTGAAACGCAGCCATCACTATCCAGTTGTCCCTCTTGTGTAGACAGAAACCTGGGCTCCTCATTACTTTATGTCGGATTGACTGTGTATGTGATGTGATGGTGTGTGTGTGTGCGTGCGTGAACCCCCTCGTGGGTGTGTGTGTGTGTAGGTGTATGTGTGTGTGTCAGTGTGTGTGCGCATGCACTCCTGCGTTTGGGTGGAGACTTTTCCTGAGATCACTGGCACACAAACAGAGCCCTCTTGCTGTGTTTGTTCCTCCCTTTGGATCTCCTGGTCCTCCCTTGCAGAGAAGTGAGTGTGTCAGTGTTCATGGACTCCTGAGGTGTCAGGTTCCTTGAAGAGAGGTTCAGAAGGGAACTTTGCTGTTCAGGATGACGGTTGTTCATCCCACTCTTGTATTTTGATGGATGAATCACAAGCACGTTGGGAGGCAGGGTACATTCGACTTTTCTGACGTTGAAGTCAGGCTTGGTTTTGTTTTGTTCTTGGAGGAACTTCCAGTGGTCTAAGGTGCTTTCCTGAGTGGCTCTTCCCACCAAGTGCTCCTCCAAGTCGGGTACCTGGAGGCAGGGTTCTCTCTGGAGCTCTCCTTGCGTTGCTCGCCTGTCTTTGTGTTCAGCGCCAAGGGCTCCTGGTTCCCTGCCTATTGACACACTCTCACTGCATCTTTCCAGTTCACTCTTCTGGATGTAAAAGAGGACATAGGCCTGTTGACTCAGGACAGAAGCGATGCTACAGGCAGTGACCTCGGCGTCATCCATTTTATACCACTGGCCTCCTGGAGCTTTGACATAAGAGAGGTAATGTCCGTTGTGACAACTCCACCCAGCGTGGACCAGCACAGCATAGAGGACATAGACTAGAGGTCCCGTGTTCTGCTGAGACATGTATGGCTGCATGTCAAGGCACTCAGGGTATTGCACATTCTTGGCAAGTTTGTTGCCTGTGACATCGGAGAATCTCTTCAATACAAGGATGAGGACCTTGGCAGAAGTGTGTAGAGTGAACGTCTTGGAGGCAGGCGCCTTCTGGAGACAAAGACCACAATGATAGGCATTCTCTCCATTGAGTTCTTCGGGCTTCACCACCTGCTCCAAAGCTTGCTTCACACTCTGAGCTGCCTGGATATCCAGGGCGATGTCCAGGTAAGGGTCAAAGGTGTCCGAAACGCCCTGGCAGTGGAGACACTTGATTTGAGATCTCCAGCAGCCTCCAAATATCTGGTGGATGAGGGTGGTGTCCTCAGAGTCATGATCTACCTGCTTGTGCCCGGGAAGGCATGCCTTTTTCATGGCATCCACAATGAACATCAGAAACTCATGGGCATCTTCCTGCTTGCCTCGATGGAAGCCAGCAGCCAATGCCTGTGAGGGCTGGATGACGTGGCCAGGACAGTGGAGGGCCCATATAACGTGAGCTTCCATCGTACACAGCATGCAGCACTTGTGACGCTGACAAAGTTGAGAGTGCTCCTGGGACAGCATGTAGTTGGCAAGGGGCGGTGTGTATGTCAGGCACTGCAGGGAAGCATTCAAGTAGCAAGTATTTCCCATATTCTGGAGCCCAGCCCCCACCGCAGCAGGTCTCCTGCTACTGAGAGGAAGCTTCTTTCTGGGGACAGGCTGTCTTGCCACAGGAGCCAAATCATCACAGAGGTTGACTTGGGTCTCAGATGACAGTGGTGACTTCTCAGGTAGAGAAGTCCGCTGAATTTCAGCAAAAGCTGCATCTGGCCGAGAAGATATGAGTTTTGAAAAGTGGTTGAACTGCCACTCACCTCCCAAGTGGAGTGAATCGGCCTCCATGTCGCCAGGAGCAAGGATCACAAGCTTTTTCTGCTGGGACCACACCTTGCAGAAAGACGCTATCTCTTCGGAGAGAGTCTTCAAATGACGCGCCATCTGGCTGCATCAGCCCTTATATAACTAACCCCCGCCTACCGCGAACACCCCACCCACCCATCAGGTACGCGGTCCACCAATCCAATATCAGCACTCAGTTAAAGAATGAGTCATAGGGTATGTCCCCTTGTATTCCCCAGGGAGTTCACTTAAAACTCCTGGGGAATGCGTTAGTTTACTTAAAACAGTGGTAGGGAAGAATTCTGTCCTTACCAAACAATGTGTGTGTTTGTGTGTATGTGTTTGCTTGCGTGAACTTGTGGGCATGCGGAATCATGCCCATGTGAGTGTTTCTTTGTTTTTGTTTATATGTCTGGGTGTGTGTGTGTTTGAGCTGCGATGTGCTTCTAACTATGTGCTTTTGGCAGTTACGATCATCCTTTCAGGCACTGAAGGACAGGAAGTCAGACCTGTACTTTCTGACTTGAGAATCATCAATGAAGTACAGTTAATAACATAGTGTATTTGTTTCCTTAATATCAAAGAAGAAATCCGTGCAGTCTAATAAGTATTCTAGCGATAACCTTTCCATGTTCAGCCTATTGATTCTGTGTTCGAGTGAAATGACTTACCAGTGGGGACCAAGACATGTCTTTGCAGGAAATGCTCTTGTGGAAGCTATATACCGAAATCATAAAGCATCAAGTGTTGGAAACATGCACTGAACTTAGACGAAATACTCAGTGCCCAAATTAGACTGTGAAAGACTTTCAGGAGATCATGCAATCACCGACATACCAATTGATGACATTCCCCGTATTTATGATTGCAAGTAAAGAGAAATACTCATGACATTCTATTTCCAGCGATTGAGGTTATATGACCGCAATTTAAGAAATCATGAAATCAGAAAACTTGACTAATCACAATTTAATCCAACTAAAACCTTTGGTTCATTTAAGAAAGGATGAATATAAAAACAACATATCACACAGCATGGGAGATAATATTTTAGTACGTATGTGATAATGGATCAACATTTGAGAGAGATGAAATAAATAGTTGTAAATTTGAGAATAGCATATAACCAGAATTAAACACTGTAAATGCCTGGGTGATGGGAGTGAGTCCATGTCTCAGGAGGAAACATAGAGATTTAAAAGCAGGGCGTCTAAAAGAGATTTGCATACCATTGTTAAAACTGGCGGTTGTTTTAGTAAGAAAGGGAAAAATAAACCATTTGTCTTAGGGATTGTTGCATGTATTTTTCATCGTCGGAGATGTTGCTTCCAATTCCAGTTAAGCATTGTGTGGTGGACTTGCAGTTACCACATTTGGTGGAAAATGTCATGCTGATGAAGGTAGACTTGTTTCCCAAACTAAGAGGGACAGAATTTGGGTGTTTCTTTGGGACTTTTGGCTTACTAGGAATAAAGATCCTGGCTCTAGGGATTTTCTTAAAATTTTTCAGATAATGAGAAAGAGAATAGAATTTAGGCCAGGTGGCAAGGCCTCGAGGTGTACAGAAGCATCCCCGGTCTCAGGGCCCATGAAATCAGGATGATTTTAGGGAGGATGGTGGAATGAGGAGAGTGTGACCTTTGGCCTCCTTTCTTTCCCTTTTCTTTTCATGGGTCAGGTGTGCTCTATCAGAAGGCTTCCCCTTTCTGTTGGACAGAGTCCTGGAAGAAGAAATGAGCGCTGCTGAGAAAGATGCTCCACAAGGAGGAAGGAGTCACTATTTTCAGGAGCATGATCCCCAGAAGCATGAGAAATCCAGATGCCGTGGCTTTACACAGGATGCTGGAGTTTCTTTCCTCTGGATCCGGGAACTTGGCATCAGTGTTCTGTAATGCCCATAACTGATTTTGAGGTGAGTCCACTTGATAACCTGTCTGCGTGTCATGCTCATTACACTGCAATTCACACACATGTCACACCGAAACACTCTGAATGAGCATATTTATGTGCTTGAACAGTGTTGCATCCAAGATTCTGTGATTCTACAGAGTCCTGAGTTCTGTCCTGGACATCTCTACTCTTGGGTAGGTCAACTTTGATCACTATACCTAATGATAAATGTACCATTAAATCTAATCAGCAAATACACTAAAGGAAGGGGCCATTCTCCATAATTGTTTCACTCTGGTAGGTCAACTTTAATAACTACCTAAGAAGAAAGGGATCTGTGATGATTCCACATCAAAGAACCTGTTGATTTTTTGTCATTTGAATGAATTATGTTAACATTTAAATAGAGTTTAAAACCCCAGATTTCCCATGAAATCTAATCAGCCATGAAATCTAATCAGCAGATACACAAAAGGAAGGGGCCATTCTCTAAAATCGTTTCCACTGAAACACCACCACCAATAAACGAGTCTCATTGCAGGAAAGGGATCCTGCTTCCAAGATCCAGTTTGCACAGTTGGACGATTGACCCAGAATCTCCCCTAATGCAATTTTTTAACACCCCAAGTGAGATTTATTTCCGGGTTTTCTAATATTATTTCAGCTGAATACACACACTCCTGTGTTTCAATTTCTTTCAAACACCTTTTAATAATGAAGTATCTTGCTGCTTCACCCCTTATATAACTAATGCCCACCCACCGGTTCCACTACATTTACTCATCAATTACCCAATTTAACAATGAAATATCAGCAGTCCATTAAGTTTTGTGTCTTAGGTTGTATCCTTTTGCATTCCTCAGGGAATTTAATGGACACAGCTTAAATTGTGATTATAGAACAGTTGAATCAGATTTACTAATCAGTGTTATGGGCAAATATGATAGGAGTGGAACTGAGTTAGGACAGTGGCTACACATTTGCCTTATTTCATGTAAAACAATGCCAGTTACAATTGTGTATGTATTAAACAGTTTGTGTCTATGTGTGTATTTGTATCTTTGTGTCTGGATGTGAGAGTGTGTGTGTGTTGAGAAGTACTTCCAAGCATGTGCATCTGGGAGATAAGATCATTCTTTCCGCGATTGAACGACAAGAAGTTGGAACTACACTTTTTGATTTGAGAATGTGCAGCGATGTTATGTAATTAACACAGCATATTGTGTCTTAATTAAAATGGAGAGATCAATGGAGTCAAATAGACATTCCAGAGATAACCTTCCCATTTTTGACCAATTGATTCTATATCATGTTGCAATGATCTGGCTGTGGGGACAAGACAAGTCTTTGCATGAAATGGTCTTGTGGAAGCAATATATGCAAATAATAAAGCATCAAAAGGGACTATGCGTTCAATTTGTAGAAATATTCACTTAAGTTTGATGAAATTCTCAATGTCCAAAATAGACTGCAGAACACTTTCAAGAAAACATGCTATAACCCAGAGATTAATTGATGACATCCACCGAAGTGATGACTGCAAGAAAAGAGAAATATTCATGGAATTTTATATCGAAGGGTTTCTTGTATATGACAGCATATTTGGAAAAGTCAAAATCAGAAAAACTTGACAAACAGGAAGATTTCTAAGCTAAAACCTTTTGTTCATTAAAGGAGCGATGAGAGACAGTTCCGAGATGGCCGAATAGGAACAGATCCAGCCTCCAGCTCCCAGCGTGAGCAACACAGGAGACGGGTGATTTCTGCATTTCCAGCTGAGGTACCGGGTTCATCTCACTGGGGCTTGTTGGACAGTGGGGGCAGGACAGTGAATGCAGCACACAGAGCAACAACCGAAGCAGGGCGAGGAATCACCTCACCCAGGAAGTGCAAGGGGGAAGGGAATTCCCTTTCCTAGCCAAGGGAAACCGTGATACGCAGCACCTGGAAAATTGGGTTACTCCCACGCTAACACTGTCCTTTATCAAGGGTCTCAGCAAATGTCACACCAGGAGATTATATCCCGCATCTGGCTTGGAGAGTCCCACGCCCACAGAGCCTCCCTCATTGCTAGCACAGTAGTCCAAGATCTAACTGCAAGGAGGCTGCAAGGCTGGAGGAGGGGTGCTTGCCATTGCTGAGGCTTGAGTAGGTAAACAAAGTGGTGGGGAAGCTCAAACTGGGTGGAGCCCACCACAGCTCAAAGAGGCCTGCCTGTCTCTGTAGACTCCACCTCTGGGGAGAGGGCATAGCCAAACAAAAGGCAGCAGAAACCTCTGCAGATTTAAATGTCCCTGTCTGACAGCTTTGAAGAGAGTAGTGGTTCTCCCAGCATGGTGTTTGAGATCTGAGAACAGAGAGACTGCCTGCTCAAGTGGGTCCCTGACCCTGGAGTAGCCTAACTGGGAGACACCCTCACTAGGGTAAGATTGACACCTCACATCTCACACAACTGGGTACCCCTCTGAGACGAAGCTTCCAGAGGAATAATCAGGCAGAAACATTTGCTGTTCAGCAATATTCACTCTTCTGCAGCCTCCACTGCTGCCACCTAGGCAAACAGGGTCTGGAGTGGACCTTGAGCAAACTCCAACAGACCTGTAGCTGAGGGTCATGACTATTAGAAAGAAAGCTAACAAACAAACAGAAAGGACATCCACACCAAAACCCCATCTGTACATCAACATCATCAAAGACCAAAGGTAGATAAAACCACAAAGGTGGGGAAAAAGAAGTGCAGAAAAACTGAAAATTCTAAAAATCTGAGCAACACTCCCCCTCCAAAGGAATGCAGCTCCTCTCCAGCAATGGAACAAAGCTGAACAGAGAATGACTTTGACGAGTTGAGAGAAGAAGGCTTCAGACGATCAAACTTCTCCGAGCTAAAGGAGGAAGTTCGAACCCATAGCAAAGAAGCTAAAAACCTTGGAAAAAGATTTCCTGAATGGCTAGCTAGAATAACCAATGTAAAGAAGTCCTTAAATGACCTGAGAGAGCTGAAAACCATGACACAAGAACTACATGACAAATGCGCAAGCTTCAGTAACCGACTCGGTCAACTGGAAGAAAGGGCGTCAGTGATTGAAGATCAAATGAATAAAATGAAGTGAGAAGAGAAGTTTAGAGAAAAAAGAGTAAAAAGAAATGAACAAAGCCTCCAAGAAATATGGGAATATGGGAAAAGGCAAAATCGACGTCTGATTTGTGTACCTGAAAGTGAGGGGGAGAATGGAACCAAGTTGGAAAACATTCTGCAGGATATCATCCAGGAGAACTCCCCCAACCTAGCAAGGCAGGCTGACATTCAAATTCAGGAAATACAGAGAACGCCACAAAGATACTCCTCTAGAAGAGCACCTCCAAGACACATAATTGTCAGATTCACCAAAGTTGAAATGAAGGAAAAAATGTTAAGGGCAGCCAGAAAGAAAGGTTGCATTACCCACAAAGGGAAGCCCATTAGACTAACAGTGGATTTCTCGGCAGAAACTCTACAAGCCAGAAGGGAGGGGTCGGGCAATATTCAACATTCTTAAAGAAAAGAATTTTCAACCCAGAATTTCATATCCAGCCAAATTAAGTTTCATAAGTGAGGGAGAAATAAAATCCTTACAGACAAGCAAACGTTGAGAGATTTTGTCACCACCAAGCCTGCCCTACAAGAGCTCCTGAAGGAAGCACTAAACATGGAAATGAACAACCCATACCAGCCACTACAAAAACATGCCAAAATGTAAAGACCATCGATGCTAGGAAGAAACTGCATCAACTAATGAGCAAAATAACCAGCCAACATCATAATGACAGGATCAAGTTCACATGTAACAATATTAACCTAAATGTAAATGGGCTAAATGTTCCAATTAAAAGACACAGACTGGCAAGTTGGATAAAGAGTCAGGAGCTCTTATAGGGCAGGCTTGGTGGTGACAAGACCCACCAGTTTGCTGTATTCAGGAGACCCATCTCACGTGCAGAGACACACATAGGCTCAAAATAAAGGGATGGAGGAAGATCTACCAAGCAAATGGAAAACAAAAAATGGCAGGGGTTGCAATCCTAGTCGCTGATAAAACAGAGCTTAAACCAAGAAAGATCAAAAGAGACAAAGAAGGCCATTACACAATCGTAAAGGGATCCATTCAACAGGAAGAGCTAACTATCCAAAATATATATACACCCAATTCAGGAGCACCCAGATTCATAAAGCAAGTCCTTAGAGACTTACAAAGAGACTTAGACTCCCACACAATGATAATGGGAGACTTTAATACCCCACTGTCAACATTAGACAGATCAACGAGACAGAAAGTTAAGGATATACAGGAATTGAACCCAACTCTGCACCAAGCGGACCTAATAGACATCTACAGAACTCTCCACCCCACACCAACAGAATATACATTCTTCTCAACACCATATCGCACTTATTCCAAAATTGACCACATAGTTGGAAGTAAAGCACTCCTCAGGAAATATAAAAGAACAGAAACTATAACAAACTGTCTCTCAGACCACAGTGCAATCAAACAAGAACTCAGGATTAAGAAACTGAATCAAAACTGCTCAACTAAATGGAAACTAAACAACCTGCTCCTGAATGACTACTGGTTACATAACGAAATGAAGGCAGAAATAAAGATGTTCTTTGAAACCAATGAGAACAAAGATACATCATACCAGAATCTCTGGACACATTTAAAGCAGTGTGTAGAGGGAAATTTATAGCACTAAATTTTCACAAGAGAAAGCAGGAAAGATCTAAAATTGACATCCTAATATCACAACTAAAAGAACTAGAGAAGCAAGAGCAAACACATTCAAAAGCTAGCAGAAGGTAAGAAATAACTAAGATCAGAGCAGAACTGAAGGAGACAGAGATACAAAAAAACCCTTCAAAAAGTCAATGAATCCAGAAGCTGATTTTTTGAAAAGATTAACAAAATTGATAGGCAGCTAGCAAGACTAATAAAGAAGAAAAGAGAGAAGAATCAAATAGATGCAATAAAAAATGATAAAGGGGATACCACCACCGACCCCACAGAAATACAAAGTACCATCAGAGAATATTAAAAACACCTCTACATAAATAAGCTAGAAAACCTAGAGTAAATGGATAAATTCCTGGACACATATATTCTCCCATGACTAAACCAGGAAGAAGTTGAATCCCTGAGTAGACCAATAACAGGCTCTGAAATTGAGGCAATAATTAATAGCCTACCAACAAAAAAGTCCAGGACCAGAAAGATTCATAGCCGAATTCTACCAGAGGTGCAAGGAGGAGCTGGTACCATTCCTTCTGAAACTATTCTAATCAATAGAAAAAGAGGGAATCCTCCCTAACTCATTTTATAAGGCCAACACCATCCTGATACCAAAGCCTGGCAGAGACACACACAAAAAAAGAGAATTTTAGACCAATATCCCTGATGAACATCCATGCAAAAATCCTCAATAAAATACCGGTAAACCAAATCCACAGCACTTCAAAAAGCTTATCCACCATGATCAAGTGGGCTTCATCCCTGGGATGCAAGACTGGTTCAACATACACAAATCAATAAACGTAATCCAGCATATAAACAGAACCAAAGACAAAAACCACATGATTATCTCAATAGATGCAGAAAAGGCCTTTGACAAAATTCAACAGCTCTTCATGCTAAAAACTTAATAAATTCAGAATTGATGGAACATATCTCAAAATAATAAGAGCTATTTATGACAAACCCACAGCCTATATCATATTGAATAGGCAAAAACTGGAAGCATTCCCCTTGAAAGCTAGCACAAGACAGGGATGCCCTCTTTCACCACTCCTGTTCAACATAGTGTTGAACTTCTGGCCAGGGCAACCAGGCAAGAGAAAGAAATAAAGGGTATTCAATTAGGAAAAGAGGAAGTCAAATTGTCCCTGTTTGCAGATGACATGATTGTATATTTAGAAAACCTCATCCTCTCAGCCCAAAATCTCCTTAAGCTGATAAGCAACTTCAGCAAAGTCTCAGGATACAAAATCAATTTGTAAAAATCACAAGCTTTCTTATACACCAATGACAGACAAACAGAGAACCAAATCATAAGTGAACTCCCATTCACAATTGCTTCAAAGAGAATAAAATATCTAGGAATCTAACTTACAAGGGATGTGAAGGAGCTCTTCAAGGAGAACTACAAACCACTGCTCAATGAAATAAAAGAGGACAGAAACAAATGGGAGAACATTCCATACATTCCATGCTCATGGATAGGAAGAATCAAGAATCAATATAGTGAAAATGGCCATACTGTGCAAGGTAATTTATAGATTCAATGCCATCCCCATTAAGCTACCAGTGACTTTCTTCACAGAATTGGAAAAAACTACTTTAAAGTTCATATGGAACCAAAAAAGAGCCCGCATTGCCAAGACAATCCTAAGTCAAAAGAACAAAGCTGGAGTCATCACACTACCTGACTTCAAACTATACAACAAGGCTACAGTAACCAAAACAGCATGGTACTGGTACCAAAACAGAGCTATAGACCAATGGAACAGAACAGAGCCCTCAGAAATAATACCACACTTCTACAGCTATCTGATCTTTGACAAACCTGACAAAAACAAGAAATGGAGAAAGGATTCCCTATTTAATAAATACTGCTGGGAAAAGTGGCTAGCCATAAGTAGAAAGCTGAAACTGTATCCTTTCCTTACACCTTATACAAAATTAATTCAAGATGCATTACAGACTTAAATGTTAGACCTAAAACCATAAAAACCCTAGAAGAAAACCTAGGCGATACCATTCAGGACACAAGCATGGGCAAGGACTTCATGTCTAAAACAACAAAAGCAATGGCAACAAAAGCCAAAATTGACAAATGGGATCTAATTAAACTAAAGAGCTTCTGCACAGCAGAAGAAACTACCATCAGTATAAACAGGCAACCTACAGAATGGGAGAAAATTTTTGCAATCTACTCATCTGACAAAGGGCTAATATCCAGAACCTACAAAGAACTCAAAGAAATTTACAAGAAAAAACAAAAACAAAAACAATCCCATCAAAAAGTGGGCAAAGGATATGAACAGACACTTCTCAAAAGAAGACATTTATGCAGTCAACAGACACATGAAAAAATGCTCATCATCACTAGCCATCAAAGAAATGCAAATCAAGACCACAATGAGATACCGTCTCACACCAGTTAGAATGGTGATCATTAAAAAGTCAGGAAACAACAGGTGCTGGAGAGGATGTGGAGAAATAGGAACACTTTTACACTGTTGGTGGAACTGTCAACTATCAACTAGTTCAACCATTGTGGAAAACAGCATGGCGATTCCTTAAGGATCTAGAACTAGAAATACCATTTGACCCAGACATCCCATTACTGGCTATATCCCCAAAGGATTATAAATCATGCTGCTATAAAGACATGCACACATATGTTTGTTGCGTCACTATTCACAACAGTAAAGACTTGGAACCAACCCAAATGTTCATCAATGATAGACTGGATTAAGAAAATGTGGCGCATATACACCAGGGAGTACTATGCAGCCATAAAAGAGGATAAGTTCATGTCCTTTGTAGGGACATGGATGCAGCTGGAAACCATCATTCTCAGCAAACTACTGCAAGAACAGAAAACCAAACACCACATGTTCTCACTCATGGATGGGAATTGAACAATGAGAACACCTGGACACAGGAAGGGGAATATCACACACCAGGGCCTGTTGTGGGGTGCGGGGAGGAGGGAAGGATAGCATTAGGAGATACGCCTAATGTATATGACGAGTTAATGGGTGCAGCACACCAACATGGCACATGTATACATATGTAACAAACCTGTACTTTGTGCATATATTCCCTAGAATATAAACTATAATAAAATAAAATAATAAAATAAAAAAGGGACGATGAAAATAAATGAAATGTAACACACAGCATGTGAGATAATGTTTTAATACACATCTAAAAATGCCTTAAAATTCAATAGAAATTAAATAAAATCTTCTAAAACTTGACAAAAGGAAAGAACAAAAATTACAGACTGGAAAAGCCTGGCTGACTGGAGTGATGTCCTGTCTCAAGAAAGAACAAACAAACACACAAACAAGCAAAGGATTCTGAAAGCAGAGAATGAAACAGATATTTGTACACCGTTCTTCCTTCCTCCTACTAGCATTCTTCATAGTAGGAAAAGGCAAAAACAACCCAAATGTGTCACGAATTGCTTCATCAGTTTTTTTGGATCTGAAATACTGCCTCAATTTTCAGTTACTCATTGTGGGGTGGACCTGCAGTTACCACATTTGGTCCAAAATTTTATGCTGATGAAGGTAGACCTGTCCTGCATTTTCAGAGGGACAGAATTCTGGTGTTTCTCCAGGTTCCTTGGCTTACCAGGAATGAAGATCCGGGAAGAAAGTGTGTGTGTATGTATGTATGTATGTATGTACATAAGTATTTCCTGTTTTTAAATTTAAAAAATACGGGATACATGTGCAGAACGTACAGGTTTGTTATATAGGTATCCTTTGCCATGATGGTTTGTTGCACCTATTGACTCATCCTCTAAGTTCTCTTCCCTCACCCCCAGTCCCCAGCGGGCCGTGTTGTGTATTGTTCACCTCAGTGTGTCCTTGTTTTCTTAATGTTCAACTTTCACTTATTAGTGAGAACATGCGGTGTTTGATTTTTTGTTACTGTGTTAGTTTGCTCAGTATGATGGCTTCATCCATGTGCCTGCAAAAGACATGATCTCATTCCTTTTTATGACTGTATAGTATTTTATGGTGTATAGGTACCACATTTTCTTTATCCAGTCTAGCACTGAAGCGCATTTGGGTTGGTTTCATGTCTTTGCTATTGTATATAGTGCTGCAATAAACTTACATGTGCATGTGTCTTTATAGTGGAATGATTTATATTCCTTTGGGTATATAGCCACTAATGGGATTACTGGGTCAAATGGTGTTTCTGGTTCTAGATCCTTGAGGAATCACCATACTGTCTTCCACAATGGTTGAACTAATTTACAGTTTCCCCAACAGTGTAAAAGCGTTCCTCTTTCTTCTCAGCCTCACCAGCATCTATTGTTTCTTAACTTTTTAATAATCACCATTCTGATGGGTGTGAGATGGTATCTCATTGTAGTTTTGATTTTCACTTCTCTGATGATCAGTATTGTTGAGCTGTTAAAAAATATATTTGTTGGTTAGATAAATGTCTTCTTTTGATAAGTTTCTGTTCATATCCTTTGCTCACTTTTGATGGGGTTGTTTGTTTTTTTTTGCTTGTAAATATGTTTAAGTTCCTTGTCAATTTTTGTTATTAGACCTTTGTCAGATGGGTAGGTTGCAATAATTTTCTCCCATCCTGTAGGTTGATTGCTCATGCTGATGATAGTTTCTTTGCTGTGCAGAAGGTCTTTAGTTTAATTAGATCCGATTTGCCAATTTTGGCTTTTGTTGCAATTGCTTTTGACATTTTTGTCATGAAATCTTTGTCCTTGCCTGTGTCCTGAATGATATTGCCTAGGTTTTCTTCTAGGGTTTTTATGGTTTTGGATTTTACATTTAAATCTTTAATCCAGCTTGAGTTAATTATTGTATAAGGTGTAAGGAAGGGGTCAAGTTTTGGTTTTCTGTATATGGCAAGCCAGTTTTCCCAGCATCATTTACTGAATAGGAGATCCTTTCTCCCTTGCTTGTTTTTGTCAGGTTTGTCAAAGATCAGGTGGTCATAGATGTGTGGTGTTATTTCTGAGGTCTTTGCTCTGCTCCATTGGTCTATATGTCTGTTTTGGCAACAGTAGCCTGCTGTTTTGGTACCGTAGCCTTCTAGTACAGTTTGAAGTTAGCGTAATGCCTCCAGCTTTGTTATTTTTGTTTATGATTGTCTTGGCTATATGGGGTATTCTTTGATTCCATATGACATTTCAAATAGTTCTTTCTAATTCTGTGAAAAATGTCAACGGTATTTTGATGGGTATAGCATTGAATCTATAACGTTTGGGCAGTATGGCCATTTTCACAATATTGATTCTTCCTATTCATGAGGATGGAATGTTTTTCCATTCGTCTGTGTCCTCTCTTATTACCTTGAGCAGTGGTTTCCAGTTGTCCTTGAAGAGGTCTTTCACATCCGTTGTACTCCTAATTGTATTCCTAGGTATTTTACTCTTTGTAGCAATTGTGAATGGGAGTTCATTGTTGATTTGGCTCTCTGCTTGACTATTGTTGGTGTAATGGAATGCTTGTGATTTTTGCACAATGATTTTGTATCTTGAGACCTTGGTGAAGTTGCTTATCAGTTCAAGAAGTTTTTCAGTTGAGATGATGGGGTTTTCTAAATAGGAAGTCATGTCATCTGCAAACAGAGACAAGTTGACTTTCTCTCTTCCTATTGGAATACCCTTTATTTCTTTCTATTGCCTGATTGCCCTGGCAAGAACTTCCAATACTATGTTGAATAGAAGTGGTTACAGAGGGCTTCCTTGTCTTGTACCGGTTTTCACATGGAATGCTTCCAGCTTTTGTCTATTCTTTATGATATTGGCTGTATGAAATAGCTCTTATTATTTTAAGGTATGTTCCATCAATATGTAGTTTATTGAGAGTTTTTAACAGGAAGGGATGTTGAATTTTATCAGAGGCATTTTTGCGTGTATCAAAATAATTGTCTGGTGTTTGCCTTTGGTTCTGTTTATGTGATCAATTACATTTATTGATTTGTGTACGTTGAATCAGCCTTTCACCCCAAAGATGCAGCCCACTTGATCGTGGTGGATAAGCTTTTTGATGTGCTGCTGGATTCGGTTTGCCAGTATTTTATTGAGAATTTTTGCATCGATGTTCATCAGGGATAATGGCCTGAATTGAGCAGGTGTGTGTGTGTGTGTGTTTTTACCTCGGTTTGCCAGTAGGTTGATGTGTGTGTGTGACGTGTGTGTGTGTGTGTGTGTGTGTGTGTGTGTGTGTTTGTGTGTGTGTGTGTGTGTGTGTGTGAGAATGTGTGATAGAGAGCCAAATTAGGGCAGAGGAGGCTCCCCGGCCTGTCATGACATTGTATGTTCTGAATTCAAGATGCTCTAATGGACTGTGTCAGTTGGCCTTCAGCCAGGAGGTGGTGCTTGCAAAAGACTGCCAGCTGTGGTGGTAGTGGTGAGATTTGGACTTGCCTTATGTTACCCATGGGAGGTACTCTGGTGTCTCAGGGAACGGGTAGAGCCAAAGGGCTTCTAAAAGTTTCTTCTGTTATTTGTGTTAATCTACCAGGGTAGGTGGTTGAGCAAAACCAAGTGGGAACTAGGTCAGGTAAAGTGATGCTCTGGCTCTCTACGTGTGGGACAAGCAGTGGCTCCAGTGGGAATTGGAAGGCAGTTCTTAGGCCACTGGGGTAATTTTCCAGAGAGAAGTGAAGCTGCCTCTGCCTCTGTACAAGGAGAGTCCATATGAAGAATGGGGAGTAGCAGCTTGGCAGTAAGCCCCATCCAGCTCCCACATCCTTGGCGAGGCAGGTCTCACACCCACAGTGTTCCACTGGGAGTAGTTAGCTAAGTTTCAAGAAGTCTAAACTCAGAGCTCAAAACTGACCCATACCATAAGCCTCTCCTATTGAGACAGTAACTGCAGCCTTCAGGCCAAACCCCTCCTGATCCACCTGCAGAGCAGGGGCATCCAGCTCCTGTGCTTGCTGCTGCATCACACGTCCCACTCACCTCTCAGTTCTGGCCTGGGGAGTTTGTCCCCACAGAAAATTATATCAAACATTTCAGTTGGGAGGTTCTCTCAACCTGTGACCACCATTTGTGTTAGCTGGCAGACTTCTGGGAGGTCCTCTCTGAGGTAGAATCAGAAATGGCTTCCCTCCATCCTGCCAGAAACTGGGAACGTGCTGGAGACTCAAAGCACATCCCAATGCCACTCTTCATATACTCGTCACTCTTCACTGAATCAACTCCAGCCCTGAGTACGATTAAGGCCTTCCCCCATGGCCTAGATTGATAGGTTTCCCAATGGAAGTGTATATCTTACAGTCAGTTTATCCCCATCTCACACCCTGGAAACTCAAAATTTTCTGCCTAGCTTATGGTGTAAGCTGCATCCTGCTGCTTCTTTCAAATGGTCTGTGGCTTATTTCAATTTTCCTGTTAAGTTCCTGTGTTGCTTCTTGAAAGAAAGTTCAGTGTGAATCTCTACACACCATTTTGTCTTTCCAAGTGCAAGAGGCAGGCTAACAATGCCTTCAATCCACCATCTTGGAAAACAAAAGTAACAGTTTTCTCATTTTTAAAGGTTTTGTTAAGATATGTTAATGACTCACAAAGGAATAGTATTGGGTATATTTGAAATTAGTATTTATTCATTTATGTTGATAAGTGAAAACACAAGATGGTTATCAAGATGGAAGTACTTAATATGTATATTTCAATATTCTTAGATGCAAATAACTTCACTTTTGATGTATTTTTATTTTACATCAGTTTCATTTCAACTTAGGTTTAAGGGGTTCTTGATAATCTGACATGATAAGTGGTGTTGGAATTGGCATTAGAATCCACCATGCTCTACAGCACTTCATCCTTCTTCGGCAGGCACCAATTTGATCTTCTACTACTTTGCAGACATCTCTTCTGCAAACACCAGACAAATTGAGACAATGACCTTCAGCAGCACCCAAACCACCTCTTACTGCAGGAAAGAAGATCCAGTGAGATAGTCCACCAATGGAATGTAAATCCATAAACAGTCTTAAGTAACAGAATAAATTTAGTATGAGCATTTCTATGTGGGAGCTTTTGAAATGGTTGCTGCTCATATGTCAGGGACACATGCAGATTAAGAAAGGTAGTAGTTCCGATCCTGGTTTGGCACAACAGTCACGGTATTTTTGGTGGGGGAAAAGGGATGTGGGCGGGGATGGTACATCTTCATCTTTTCCTCTGGATTTTCTCTCAGAAATGGCTGTTGCTTACTGCAGGGCAAAAATGCCAGTGTCTTCTGCCAGAGAGGGTTACTGAGGGCCATAGTGGTTCCACCTTGTGGCTGATACTGATATCCCTTTCTGCTTTTTTCGTTCCTAGCCAAAAAAGATGTTTCTGCTGTCTCAGGTATGCTGATTTCAGGAGTTGTTTTTTCTATATGGCTATTCGTTTTTGTTTTTTTTTTTTTTTTTCTTTCACTCTCTCTTTTTTTTTTTTTTTTTTTTTTTGGCTTCACTGTGTTGCTATAGTTTCTTAAGTGGTCCCTTGAACCCTCCCAGCGCTATTTTGGTTTGTACATAGCTATCTATAAATTTTTTCTTGGGGGAAGTGTAGAGTTAAAGGCTGGTATATCCTGCTTTTGCTCCCCCGAGTGATTTTATTCCCCCAAGCTAATATTTCAGGCTTTCAATTTATTCGTGCTTTCATCTGTTCAAACAAGTGGAAATTACTTTTTCTCTCCACATTTAGATTTGCTCTATCTACTTTAATTGCTAATAGCGTCTTAGTCATAGGATAGATTAGTTAGAAAAAAGTATATTTTTGACATTATAAATGATCCTTTCAATTTGTGTCTAAAAGTGGAAAATATTAGAAAGCTTGACATTTATTATTGTGTCCAGACCAGTATTTCCTCCAGATAACCTTTATTACAACAAAGATAATTTAATGAAGATCTCTCTAATGGTAAAGCTGGTGGCTTTGTGCTATTATAATATCCTTAAAGTGACAGTCTGGTGGAAAGACCAACTAAAGCAAGGGTTAGGAGAAAAACAGTTATTACTTTCATTTTGGTCTCACTCTGCATTAAGAGTTTTCATTGTGTCAAAGATTTATTATTCATTAAGTAGCCTAATGTTCATTTAATAATAAATGGATCCTATTAAATATGATTTTTAAAATTATAATCACATTACTTTTATTCACATCTGTCTACTGATGACATTCACAGATGAGAATGGTATAACGTTATTTTATTTTTTTCATTTTGCCACATCTTTATTTACTTAGGTTTATGCTGTATCAAACAATGTATGTGTGGGAATAATGGGTGATTCAGGAATGCATGAGGGGGAGGTTGAAGCTCTTTAACTTTGAACAATTAAAATTAGCAATATAATATTGAAATACATGCATAACACTCAAGTGATACTTTCAAAATAGTGTATATTTCCTATGTTTATTTGTAGCTTTTAAACCCAGCTAGAAGTATTCTATTTCTTTTGGGCACCATAAGTCTGAAAGTCTGTAGTGAAAGCTACGAGTAGTAAATGATGCTAATTCATGTGCTCCCACCTGTGGAAGAATTGAATGTCTTAGGTAAAAAAAAGATGGTGCAATTGGTGTACCAAGTATCTTAGAATATAATATGGTGGTGGTTTTTCTGTTTCTGTAGCAGAGTAACATATATACTATACCCAAGTCATCAAGTTATTTAAATATGCCTTTAAACAGGGAGAACTGAAAATAATACTGTGAATCCTGGTAAGCATTTAAAAATAATGAGGAGAATATTGGCTTTATAAAGTCAAAATTTATCTGAATACAACCCATATAGCAATTTCATAGCAAAACCCTTCCTTCAATCCTATTAAAGTCAGAAGGAAAAGAAGAATGCCCACTGTCAATGCTGTATTAATATAGTTCTAAAAGTTTTGAACAATGAAACATATTGTAAGAAGAGAAGTCAGAGGACATTTGAGCCCATTGTTTTTCCTCTCCTTCTATACCTCCCAACATACCATTGGAATGTTGTAACATTTTGAAGAATCTATAGTAGTGTCGCAAATCATAGAATACTATGAATGCATCTGAATCTGAGATATCCCCAAAAGATACAAAATAGGTGTGACTAGAATGAAAGAAAGATTTAGGCTTTTGGCCATGACTGCAAGTGAGCTGCTCTCAAGTGACTGCTGCTATAGAACATATATATAGTAGAGGATCTCTTTGAAACATTTCTATCCCTGAAAATGGTTAGGCAAGTTCTTAAAATATCTCCTCTTTCAAACACAAAAATAGTCTGTGAACTGGAGCTTGAGCAGTGGGCACTTTGTATTGGATAGCTGATGGAGGGGGGTGAGGGTTTCCCAGATCTTCTGGGAAGATCTGCTATGATCAGTAATGCTAATGATGGTACTACTGACTCTTGGGCCATCAGAAGTTCCAGTTTGTTAATGCTGAAACTTCTATATTGAGTTAAAGCATTGAGTCAGCTTCACAGAGGAAGTCTGGATAATAGCATTCTCATTTCAGACCATAAAATGATGTCAGGTTAAGGATGAACAATGAGTTCAGTATTAAAAATGATCAGGTAAGCAAGACACCACGAATAAAAGTTAATGAAATGAATAGCATATCTAAACCCTTTAAAACTAGATGTATTGAAATCGTCAATGTGGAGAAATAATTAAGCAGGTATGTATCAATTGTTTAAAGAAACAATCTACTATTACAAAGATGTAAAAACAATAGTAAAACAATATAGATGACAGAAAAAACGGGCAGGTCTGGCTGGGCGTGGTGACTCATGCCTGTAATCCCAGCATTTTGGGAGGCTAAGATGGGTGGATCACGAGGTCAGGAGTTCAAGACCAGCATGCCCAAGATGGTGAAATCTTGTCTCTACTAAAAAATATATATATAAAAATTAGCCGAGCATGGTGGCAGGTGCCTGTAGTCCCAGCTACTCAGGAGGCTGAGATAGAAGAATCGCTTGAACCCGGGAGGTGGAGGTTGCAGTGAGCCAAGATCGCACCACTGCACTCCAGCCTGGACAACAGAACGAGACTCCATCTCCAAAAAAAAATAAAATAAAAATAAAGGCAGGTCTGAAACAAAAAATAATTTAAAAATAAATGCAAGTTATTAATGATATATTAGACACAGGTAAGAGGATAACTAGTGAAGAAAAAAATGTTTAAATGATATACCCAGAATGTAACATGGAAACACAAGGTCTAACATTTATTTAATTCAAATATGGGGGGAGAGAAGTGTAAAAGGATTCACCATTTCAAGAGATTCTCAAAAAGAAATTAAGAAAAGGTATAAATCCATTGATTCAAAGAATATATTTCTAACAGATGATATAAAAATAAACTCACTTTAGTTAAATTATAAAACATTAAAACCAAACACCAGACCATACAAACATTGAAAAAAGGATAATTTATAATGAAATAATATTTATCTGATTATTATAGTAAAGCAAAAACTAAAAATGAGTAAACTAGTATCAACAAATGTTGAGAGCAAATAACTGTTAATATAGAATTGGGTACTCAGTAATGCTGTCTTTCCAGATCAAAAATCACAATATGAAATTGACAGATAAAAATGAAAATTGTTCACTACCAAGAGATCTGCAGCAAATAAAATTTCAAAGGCTACATATCAGAAAGAAAGAATTTAACCCAAAAGCTGATATTAGAGTCAACTTGGTATTCCATAAATATCACTAAACTGATGATAATAGTAACACTTTCTGACACGTGGGGATTCTGAAAAGAAGTGAACTTTTACTTTTGTTTAGAATTTAGAAAGTTATAGAAAAATACTCTTGCCCTGACAAAGAGAATAAGCTGGATAATCTATAGATCATAGATTTCATTTTAAAACACAGAACTGAGGTCTCAAAAAAAGCTAATTAACTTAAATTCAAAGTGATGAAGCCCTGCTGAAAAAAGAACGGATCCACAGATGCTTTGTGCCTAGCTGAGTTGCAGCAGCAGAAGCAGGAGGAAGCTGCCCTTGGTGGAGATAACAAGGAAACAAGTGAATCTCCAGCAAATGTTGAAAGGCTGAGTGTGGGCTTGTGATAGTTTAGCATCATCAGTAGGGGCCCAAACACACTCACTCTCACTCACTCTCCCTCACTAATGCTTGCTTGCTTGTTTGCTTGCTTGCTTGCTTTCCTTTCTTTCTTTCTTTCTTTTTCTTTCTTTCTTTCTTTCTTTCTTTCTTTCTTTCTTTCTTTCCTTTCTTTCTCTTTCTTTCTTTCTCTCCCCTTCCTTCCTTCCTTCCTTCCTTCCTTCCTTCCTTCCTTCCTTCCTTCCTTCCTTCCTTCCTTCCTTCCTCTCTCCCTCCCTCCCTCCCTCCCTTCCTTTCTCTCTCTCTCTCTTTCTCTCTCTCTCTCTCTCTCTCTCTCTCTGGAGTCTCACTCTGTCTCCTAGGCTGGAGTGCAATGGCGCGATCTTGTCTCACTGCAACCTCTGCAAATATAATAATAAATGCTGCTGAAATTCAATCCTGTCAGGTCTAACTGCCTGCATATAAATTTCCAGTTCCCGCAAAGACATCTCATTGAGGTCACATTCTGTTGTATTCTTACTTTGTATCTTGAGATGTCTTGGTGGGACATGGAAATTTACATGTAGGCAGTTTGATCTGACAGGATTGAATTTCAGCAGCATCCATTATTATATCCACTCACTAGATCAAAAAACATGGATGGAATCTTATCAACAGGAACTACTGCTAAATGAGTCTCTTTTCTATTTTTCCCTATTATTGTCCTAGTGAAGCTGTAAATATTAGGTTCTTGAACCCACAGGACTGATTCTAGGATCTTGTCTGGCCAGGGATATAGCCTTCTAATCTGCAGAACCTTGTAGTAATCAGCTACCAACTTACCTGGGGATAAAAGAATTGAAAAAAGAAGGAGAATAAGAAGAAGCAAATGGAGTCTCATGGCTGAAGGGCCAGCATCAATGTGGGTTGAGCCTGGAGTCTCTGGCCATCGTGGGTCTGGGCCTTTTTATGATGCTCTCTGAGTCTGTGATTTGTTCTTGGTTAGTAGAGCCTAACGAAAAGAGAATAACTAAATCTCCCACAAGAAACTTCCAGGGACACACAAGTACATAAATCTGGTGATATCTCAATGGATGAGAAAGCAGGTGAATGCTATTTATTTCCAAAAGACTCAGGATGTCTTACTGTCACCTGCTTTCTTTATTATTTTCAACATGCACATGCAATAATCATTGCTCTTACTTTAAGTATAAAGTATTGTTTGCCAGGTAATATAGTAGGAACTGAAGTAAAATTGTTATACAAACACTGTACGTAATTAATGCATACAGTTTGGCAAATTTGCACATAGATATTACTCTTGTTACCACAACCAATATCCAGGTAATAATATATCCATCACCTCCAAATGTTTCCTATGTCCCTTTATTGTTGTTGTTGTTGTTGTCAGAACCCCTAAGATCGACCTTCTTAACAAATTGTTAAATACAAAATACCTCAGTAATAACTATAGGTACTATGTTTTAGAGCCTATCTCTGTAATTGACTCATTTTGCATAGCTTTAACCCTTGAACAATAACTCCTCGTATTTCTCTTTCCCACTCAATAAAATACCAAACTCTTTTAAAGCACTTTCTATATAATCCACTTTATGAAGCTTTTTCTAACATTCTTTTGTCTGCTCCCCCTCAGTAAAGGGAACTACTAACATAACAATTACCTATTTTGGATTTTTGTGTCTCTTACATATATTCCTGCATGAACCCATGTAACACTTTATCTCCCATTATCTTAATATGAAGTAAAATAAAACTTAAAATGATTTTAAAAATGAAATCACAGAAGGACTTTGTAAAAGTATGATGTACCATTGCTTATTTGTAAGAATTCAAGTGACATTATGGGTTTTAAATCATCTTTTGTTTTGATTTGTTCTTTGCTTGTAAACCTTGTGTCTTGCATATTGTGGGCACAGTGTCTTTCCCAGCTATTTGCTTGGGGAAGATCAGTTAGAGTTACAATGAACATCAAAGACTATCTTGTCTAGTGACTTACCTTCCAGATGAGGAAATGAGCTGAGGGAAAGGAAGAAACTTGCCCAAGATCACCCAGTGATCAAGTGAGGAAGGTGATAGGGACGGCACTAACGCTTGGTATTCTGAGCCTCATTCTATTTTCTACTCTTGCCCCTTCTCTGTTTCCTCCTCTCTTCCCTAGCCTTCTAAAGAAAACTTTGCAGTTCTGCTGCAATGTCTACCTAAGGACACCCTGAGGAGACCCCACTTTTCATTAGACTGCTTTTTTAAGCACTGTCCTGCATTTTCTTCTTCAGTCTTGTTGCATCCCATTTTTGGCGATAAGTAATGCTTCTGCTGTGCTGTTCTATCCAATTAGTTTTTTTTCTATTTTCATTGAGTGAAAATTAAAACAACAAAAAACATGAGTTTATCTAAATTTGGAAGTTTTAAAACTTGATTAAAATTTCCTGGGGATATGGATGTAAGACATAGATTTTAAAATATTTTTCATTTTCAAAATTAAAAATCAAACCCATATATTTAGCCAGGGTGACTACTCGATAACTACTAATCAGATGGGTCTTCAGTAATGCCACAAGGCTAATACTCTTATAAATCAATTCCCTGGTGTTTTTTGCTACTGAGTTAATACAATTTGATACGGTATCACCTTTAACCAGGCTTTGAGGAGTCACACAAAGGAACAGCACAACAGAACCATAGGGTGGGATGTGTGGGGAAACCGAGATGTAAAACACAGCCTTGACTCTGACATTTACTCCACTGTTGGGAAAAGTACTTCATTTCCCAGGGCCTTAATATTTTCCTGTATAAAACAGGAAAAATAGAGCCATCTTTAACGTTTTGTCAAATCTTGTTGCTGAGTGATTTTATAGTGTCTGCAGCTATCCTCTCTGCTAATCACAACAAGGTTAACTAACTGTTCTTTCACTTAGTTAAAGAAATTTTTGCATTTGTTTACAAATACTTATTCTTCCCTTCACGAAAAAGGAAACATTTTAAAGATAATTTATAAGATGTTCAGATTCTCTTACATATCAACTCTTCACAATGTGGTAGAGTAGCTTAACCCCGTTCCTAAGAGTATATATTCAGATCAGCCTGTATGTAATTAACCCCCAAACCAATGTGGAGTGTGGGATAGATAATATATTTCAAACACATGAAAAGGCACACGTACACACACACGCACGCACGCACACATACACACAGTATTACCAAAGCAGAGGTGCAGATGAAAATATTGGATAGACAGCTCAAAACTCTTAGTACTAAAATAATCCTAATAATAACTTTCCTTCCAAAGTCACCACCAACACTCAGATCTCTTAAAGGTTGGTGCCTTAGGTTTTTGAACTTTGTGTAACTTTTGACTTTCTTATTTGGTTGTATGCTATTGATCTCATAGAAAGGAACTTCTTCTTCATCCTATGCCAGTGCTGTATTGTAGGGGCTTGTGGACGTTTTTCTGCTCTATAGCAATCCAAGTTACTGGTCTCTAGCTTCTTAGGAGCAAGGCCGTCACATGCTTTTGTTCTTTGCTTGCTTCCTTGTAAGGGTCCGACATACAGTGGGTGCTTAACAAATATTTGATCAACTGAACTCATTTTCCACCTCCGTTCTCTCCCACTTCAATCTCTCCCTTTTACTTCTTCCAGATTAGTTTTCCTACAGCAAAATGGGAATTGTCCAAAAACTGCCCTTCATCTTTACAACTTGAAGGATTCATTACCCTAAGCAGTCCTTCAAAATTGACTATCACAGACTAGACAAAAACTCTGGGTTCACCAAGAATAGGCATGTGTGCCATTACATTTTCTGTTGAAAGCTTTGGAAAGTGTCTTTTAGCAAACAACATAAAGCATAGAATTTTACCATTCCTGACTATGTAAAAGGATCATCCACATTCTCACATGTCCATGGCTACTTTCCCACTCCTTCCCCAACCTTGAAATCCTGAATTCAAAAGAAAACATAAGAAGATAATATGCCTCATGTAAGGCAACAGGTTGCTTAATCTTTCTTGCCTCTACACATTCAAGAGCTCCAGAAAAATTTCTGAGCTACTTAGGATGTCTGATCCTCTTCTTGGGTAAAAGCAGTAAGTCCTACATGTAGTCACCAAAACCACGTCTGTTCAAGGGTTCTTATACCTGTGATTCATGATTGCATGCTAAATGTAGAAGGATATGCTCTGTTGCAGGGCCATGTCTGGTCATTGTTTAAGTTGTACTTTGAAGGACTAGTTGCTGAGAAGGAAGAGGGAATGGTAATGTTAGAAATTGGAATAAAACTTAAGGGGAAAAATCAAGTACAAGGGACCAACAGTACTGAGGGGCAATAGGTTGAAGATTTCTTCGATTACTGTAATATTTTCAAGGAGACCCCCAGGAATCCTTCCTGGCTGACCCCAACATAGCTTTGGCATAGGCCTTATGCCAAATGTCTTAGGCTAACTAACTTTTCCTAAAGAAAATAGAGGAGTTATGGAGACCAATATTTAGTAAAATAATGCCTGATTATCTTGCTTTTGAGGTCTAGTAACTGCTAGTAAACTTGCCTAATTAATTCACATTTAGAGGTAGAGTAACGAGGGTTTCAAGCACTTGAAACACCACTGACTTCATTTCACATGAGAGTTCTTCTGGAGAACTAATGAACTATGAGGCTGCAGGTCTCTTGGCCAATAAGTCTTCTAGAGTTCCTGTGACTCCCTTTTCTGGTCATAGGTGATTTTGCTTTTGCTTTGAGTATTATAGCACCATAAGGTCATAAGGTATCAGACACTCTGCTCTTACCAAGGCTTACACAAAGTTTATCTTGTTATTTGGTAGAGTTTGGCCCATTAAAAAAAAAAAGAGAGAGAGAGAACGATAAAGAGGAGGACAGCAATCCTCACTGCTGAAGGAGGAAGAAAGCTTGCCTTTATTTCCAGTAGGCAGAAAAAACTTCCGTCTGTAGCTCTCTAGCACCAGTGGAATGTCTTTGTTTGGATAATAAGTGTCCTTCCATACCTCATTAGGCATATTCGCAGACAGAGATGTACTATGCACATAAAATCACCTTCATGGGATGACTGAAAGTCCATGTTTTATTGGACACTAAGTTCATTAGAAGGATGTGGGTGCATAGTTTTGACCAGAAAACCTTGTTAAATGGGAACATAAGCTACAAATATTTTGGCAAAAGATTAAGGTTTATGAGCAACCAACCATTTATATTAAGTTACAATTAATTAGGCCATGTTGAGAAATAATTTGGTTTAGTTAATGATTAGACATTTTGTTAGTGAACACTTCCCAGACTTTACTAGCCCTGCTAATCCCTGCTTTGCTCCTGGTCTGAACCCCTACAGTGCCTTGTTTATGGTACAGTGCCTACTGCTTGTATGCTAGATTAGTGAATGTCTATTTGCCTCCTCTACTACTGTGTGAGCTTCTTGTTTGCCAGGACAGGGCTATATTCCTCAGAGCTGAGGAGAGAGTTGAATCACGTGGTCATTTATTCTCAAATCCTCTTCAACAAGTGAAGCGAAACAGGACAGTGAAAGGCCACTGCACATGGAAGCAGGAGGTCTGGATTTGAGTTCTGAATCTCTAGATCTGTTAATAACTGGAGGTAGGGATAGAGTCAGGAAAATTTTCTTCCTTAAGTCTTGATAGCACCTATGTAGGTCCAGATCTGTTGGGATTCTCAATAATTACTGTGCATAAAATCAACTGAAAGTTATTTTGCAATGCAGATTGTTAGCCCCATTCTATGAAATGTTTACTGTTTTATAAATTGATAAATAATTTTTATTAGACAATGTAAATTTCCTTACTTGCACCAGCATACAAAAATATTGAATAATATTAGCAGCAGAATCTTTCAACAAAATAACTATGTATAGCTATTAAACCACTTTGTTTCAAGGCTTTTTATTTTCTTTTATTTATCACCATTGTTTTATTTATAAACATTGTTTCTACTCATAAGGAGTATGTATTCTCTACATGTTTATAAAATTAATGCCTGAATGAAGTTACTTAAACAAGACAGAAGTTGATTTCTTTTTCACTCAAAATTATCCTGTAGTTACACCATTCAGGGCTAGTACAGATTCTTTCTAATATCATGAGGGATGCAGGTCCCTTCCAGGTATCTGCTCTGCTATACTTTAGAAAATACCCTAGTTTGGCTGCTAAATTTCCACCTATTATTTCTGAATTCTAGACATCAGGGAGAAAAAAAGGCGTGGGAGAAGGGCAAAGGAACATCTACTTTTCCTTTTTACATTTTTTAACCAACCTCCCTTAAAAACACTTTGTTGAGATATGATTACATTAAAAAGCTGTACCTATTTAATGTGTATATCTCAGTGAGTTTGAGGATAAGGATACGTTGTGAACGCATCACTACCATCAAGATTATAAACATAATCATCACCTCCTGAAGTTCTCCCTCCCATTCTAATTATTATTTCTATTAGTAAGAACAATTAACAAAAATTTCACCCTCCTATTTTATTTTACGTATGCAATACAGCATTCATAGCTAAAAGCACTATGCTGTAAATTAGACCTCCTGGACTTATTTATGTTTGTATATCTAAAACTTTGTACTATAATCACACCTACTCATTTGCCTGCACCACAGCTCCTGGCAACCTCCAGTCTACTCTCTGCTTCTGAGTTTATTTGAGATTTCAAATACAAGTGAAATCATACAATATTTGTCATTCTGTGTTTGGTTTATTTCACATGACTTCATGCCCTTCAGATCCATCAATGCTGTCACAAATGACAGGGTTTCATTATTGTATAATACTGAATAATATTCCATTGTGCATACATATATATGTATATATATAAAACGTTAATTCATCCGTCCATGAATGAATGATAACATATGTGTTTTCATATATCTTGACTGTTGTGAACAGTGCTGAAAAGAATATACGAGTGCAGATATCTCTTTCACATACTGATTTCAATGACTTCATATATATATATATATATATATATATACCACTTCATATAAAAATACCATTATATAAATATATATATATATATGTGTATGTATATAAATAAAATAAGTGGGATTGTTGGAACAAAGTGGTATTTTTATTGTGAATTTTTTGAGAAACCTCCATACTATTTTCCAAGATGGCCATACTAATTTACATTCCCACCACCAGTATACAAAGGCTCCCTTTTCTCCACATCCTTACCAACACTTGTTATCATCCATCTTTTTGATAATAGCTATTCTAACAGGTGTGAAGTGATATTTCATGGTAATTTTCATTTGCATTCCCGTGATGACTAGAGAGGGTAAGAATTGTTTATATATATGTCGTCCATTTGTATCTCCTCTTTTGAGAAATTCCTACTCGTATCTGTTTGTTCATTTTAGTTTTTTAATTTTAATTTTATACACAGAGGATACATGTGCAGGTTTGTTACATGGATGTATTGTGTGACGCTGAGGTTTAGAGTATGAATGATCTCATCACACACCTAGTGAACATAATACTCAATAGACAGTTTTTAAGTCCTTGTACTCAACCCTCCCTCCTCCCTCTAAGAATCTCCAGTGTCTATTGTTTCCACATAAGTGAGAGCTAAACAACATATAACCCAATGTTTGGCTATCACTTACAATGGAGAATATGTAGTATTTGGTTTTCTATTCCTGCGCACAATACCACACTGGGCTAATTTTTGTATTTTTGGTAAAGACGGAGTAGCTTCAGCATGTTGGCCAGGCTGGTCTCAAAATCCTGAGCTCATGTGATCCACCCACCTCACAAAGTGCTGGCATAGCAGGCATGAGCCACTGCACCTGGCTTTTCTAATTTTTTTTTTAGCTTATATTAGGTTTGTCTGTTCTAGAATTTTGTGTACATTTATTTATATTACAGGACACTTTATAGCTTAGCTTTCCCCACTCAGGGTGAGAAAGATTATATTGATCCAAGTTATTGATTAATAGAGTGGATTATCCCCCGTTATTGCCCAATATTGCTCTATAATATGCATATAATTTGTTTCTTGATTTCCTCTCGATAGACATTTGAGTTGTTCCCAGGTTTTGGCTATTGTTAATAGAACTCAAGGACATATTTTTAAAATAAAAAATTTCAATCCAAAATATCCTTTCCTTTTGACTCTCCAATATTGTGTCAGGGTTACATTTTTGTTGTCATGAAAATCCAATTACATTGAACAAGATGTGTTTCCAGAATCAAGATTCTATATATGTGTGGTCTAGCTGTGTCCCTAGAATGTAGCCCTTATTAGTTTTATTAAGCATTTTCCTATATAAATTGAAATCAAGTAGGAGATGTATTTTTCCACAGTAGGAGAAATAGAACAGCTTAGGACTTTGGAGAGATAGCAACTTGCTGCTTGCCTGTGCAACCCACCTCAAAAGATACAACTCCTCCAACTTTTGGTTTCTGGCGACTTGTCCTAACAATTAGATGTGAACTGACCTTATTCCCTTACAATACTACAAGGCGATCTTCTGCACCTGGCCAAATACAGTATAAAATTGATGGACATACATTTCTTTTGGTTTCATGCTTTCTATTTAAAGCTATTCTCTTTGACTGGGAACTATGGCTCATGCTTATAATCCCAGCACTTTGGAAGGTCGAGGTGCATGGATCACTTGAGGTCAGGGGTTTGAGACCAGCCTGGCCAACATAATGAAAGCTGTCTTTCTGAAAAATACAAAAATTTTCTGGGCATGGTGGCACGTGCCTGTAATCCCAGCTACTCAGGAGGCTGAGGCAGGAGAATCGCTTGAACGCAGGAGGCAGAGGTTGCAGTGAGCTGAGATCCTGCCTCTGCATTCCATCCTGGGTGACAGAATTAACCTTCATCTCAAAAAAATAAAAAGCTAATCTATACTTTTCTTTTGATGCATTATTAGAATGTAGGAGGTAATAAGGCAAAACTATTGTGGGTATGTGAATGTGTATCTGTAGCACCTAGAATAGTGCCTAGCCCATCACTTGTGTTGAAAATTGAGAGAACCTTCTTAATATAACTTTTCCACACTCTAGTTCTGAATTTAAAGAAAGAAAAAGATAGGTTAGCAAATATAGGTATCAGTTATTTCTATTGACCGATCATTTGGAGAACATGTTTTTGGATGTGGGAGAATAAAGGTCCCTAACTCTCCACCCCAGAAATAATTTTGCTGATACAAAAATCAGTCAGACATGGTGGCACATGCTTATAATCCCAGCTACTTAGTAGGATGAGGTGGGAAAATCACTTGAACCCAGGAGGCAGAGATTGCAGTGAGCCAAGAGTGCCCCACTGCACTCCAGCCTAGGCAACAGAGAAAGACTCTGTCCGAAAGAAAAAAAAAAAAAGTTGTTACTATATAGCAGATAATTTTATTGTCATCTCATTTAAAATTGAATAGTACATTTGGGTCGAATTCTTATGCCTGCAGAGACATTTGCCTCTGGCTTAAAATCACTGGCTCCAGGAGGAAACTCCACCAGAGGGTATCGTAAGGATTTCATAGTGTCTAAGTCATCTTGGTAGTTCTTCAAATAATTCCCGGCAATTCTGTTAGGTTTTGAACTTCACTTACTTCTTACGTGTTTAATAAAAAGAAGTTCAAAACATTGCCATGGCTGTTGAGCCCCCACAGGCTTGTGTTCCCTTTAAAATTCATTACATGGTTTGTACTCTTTTGCAAATATAATAATTGGAGGTGGATGCTTTCAGCCATTAAGTTCAAAAGTACTGCTACATGAGCTGGGCATAGTGGCTCATACCTCTAATCACAACCCTTTGGGAGGCCAAGGGGGGCAGATCACAAGATCAGGAGATGGAGACCATCCTAGCCAACATGGTGAAACCCCATCTCTACTAAAAATACAAAAATTAGCTGAGTGTGGTGGTGCGCACCTGTAGTCCTGGCTACTTGGGAGGCTGAGGCAGGAGGATTTCTTGAACCAAGGAGGCGGAGGTTGCAGTGAGCTGAGATCACACTATTGCACCCCAGCCTGGTTACAGTTCAAGATTCCGTCTCAAAAAAAAAAAAAAAAAAAAAATTACTGCTACATGGACATCCATCATTCTGGCATCTCTGCCATAACAGCTGAATATCGAGAATGTCTGTTCATTTCTTTAGCTCCAAATTTGTGTTGTGTTCCTTGGTCTCCTGTCATATCATGAAGTGTATTATTTACAAAAAGGACAATTTATCTATAGTCATTTCCTCTCAGTATGCTACATCGTTTTAGAATTTAAACATAGTGTCTCCCAACCTGAAATTTGATTTTTGAAAAACCAGAAAAATATTTTTGGACACCTTTTATTTCCAGCTGTTTTCATCTTCATCTCCTCTCCTGAACTCAAGTTGAGGGTAAAATTCATTCGTCAAAATTTCTCCTCAATTCACAACAACCTCATCCCACTCCAATATGTTTTTTGTCCCCATGAATTGATACACATAATTCTTGCTGGCAGTGGTAATGTCCTAATAAAAAAAATCATGAGATGGCATCAGACTTTACCTTATTTTCTAGCTCAGCAGAATTTGATCCCTGTCTGATAAGGAAACCATATTTTCCCTAGAAACTTTTCACTTTTGTCACAGGTTTGGTTCCCAGAGAGCTGGATATAGATGAAGTTTAGTGTGCAGGATGTTTATTAGGAAGTAATGTCAGGATCCACATCTGTGGAAAGGATTGGAGGGAAGCCTTATGTGCAAAGGGACAAGTCTAATGGCAACGCAGCCTGACTTTGTCAACTGGCCGCACAGACAGAGCTGTTCAGCTAAGAAGACCTCCCCTATTTGTCCCAATTGAATCAAATGGCAAAACCTATGCATCCCTTGCCTCCATTAATAATTGTGTGCTTGCCACTTGTGGAGGGTGAGACTTTGAAGCAGGTGGCTTTCTGTGGCTGAAGAAAACCTTAAATGTGGTGGCAAAGTTTTCCAAAGAGACAGAGAATGGCATCTGCCGTGTATGTTGCCCTTTTTCAAAGAGGAAGCAACAAGGGTAATGTCCTCCAACGGCTCTGTATGCAGATAGGTGGACAGTAATGTCTGTCCCTCCTGTGACCTAAGAAGAACAGATGGCAGACATACCGCCAGGCAGTTAGAGGTGACACAGTGTTAGGAGAGAAACATCTGTCATAAGCAGTGCTTCTTTGAATCAGGTGTGACACAAGTCTTGCATCCCTTGCATGGACTCCTTCCCCGTTATCCTGCTGTCCTACCTCATGAAGGTGAGTGGGGGCTGGGTGGTGGGCAGTCCCAGGACAAGGTACACTTTGCCTGCAGTTTTCCCACATGGGTTCCAAAGTAGCCCAGGTGGTCATCCATGAACTTTATATTTTCCTTATGCTTCTTGTCTTTGCCTTTGAGGAACATGTTTCATTGGACTCTGAGTCCAAACAGCTCATGTATCCCTATATCTTCACATTGTCCTTCACTTAAGGGAATCTCTAATCTCTAATGCCTTTGTTTTATTATTACTATCAATATTATAATAATTAACATTGTCATTATTAACTTCATTGTTGATTTTCAGTTATTTTTATTAATGGAGTTAGTATGAATTATTCTTTTGTGGCTACTTACACCAAGATGAAGATAATTTATTAGTTCAGGAAGAATCTGCATTCTGAAGGTGAATAGAAGATCACACTACAGATGGGCAGACACATGCCCTCCCAATTCCTGATGGACCTCCTAGTGCCTCCTAGACCTAAGGGGTCTCCTGCAATGCTCCAAGATGCCACCAAGGCAGGAATCTGCTTGTGCATGCCTGAGAGCATCCAGGATGAAGTGAGGCTCTGAAAAAATGCATGAATTTCCACATAATCCCCAAAAACCTTACAGGTGAACTGGATGCCACAGAAACAGGAGTGGTCATTGACACAACAAAGTCACCAAAATGTTTTGACGTCAATTAGAAAATTCAGGAATCACTCTTGCTGCCATTAAGTGGAAGAACAGGAGCCTGTGAATGGCATCCATGGCCTGCCTGAGACTCCACAGATATTTCTATGTGGCTTCAGGTACCAGGAATCTCCATGATTTTCAGAAAGGCAGGGACAGCTTATGCCAGCCTATCCCTCTGCAGAATGTGCCCCAGCGGATCAGAGGATGGAACCATCATGGACTGCACAAAGGCTCAAGGGCAGCTTCCCAGACCTGCCTGTGACTCCAGGTAAGTTCTGAGTCCACGTGGGTGCTGAGGAAAGGTTAATGATGACTTGGAAAGATGGGACAAGCAGACACCACCCCTAAACAATCTGCACGATTCCAACTACAACAGGAAGCCAAAGACCAGCTCGTGCCACACTAGTGCACCTTGAAAACCCCTGGATGTAATGCCGCTCTGCAGAGAGTTCAACAAAGAAGTGGCTGGGAATTTTGCATTCTAGGCCGCATTTTCCAGTGCTTCTGCACACGTGATCAGAAATTTAACATTGGTATATCTAACTCTGACATTTTTCACAAAATGGTTTTTTAAAATGAGGTAATAGAGACAAAATATAATACAACCATATGTATTATATGCCAAAATATGCTTCACTGGCATCAAGTAGACTCACCTTGAAATACAATCTAGGACAACCTCCATTTTCAGAATATTTTCTTTTCCAGAGTGAAACTCTCCCACCAAAAACCAAGAACATCACAGGTTTTTGCCTCCAACAAACCGACAGAAAGCCAATACATTTATTCTACCACTGTGAAATGGACTGCGGTGCAACACATACGTGTGAAACCCGACACGTGGCATCGCCGTGAGCCAAATGGGGACTCATGGTGCAAGCAACCCTCCCCACGTGTTAGCGTGCGTGAGATTCACTTGGCAGAATTTGACTAGGTGCGTGTTGGTAGAGTGGGGCTGAGGTTCTCTTGCCCCTGTGGATGTTTAAGAAGTCACAGGTCCTGCGAAGACCTGTGGTCCCTTCAATCAACTCTGTTTCGGAGACATAATGACTTGGATTGCTGACAAGTCAAGAAATTTTCAAGCCCTTGGAAAATCAGTTACACACAAACACGGAATGAAAGTCCAAAGAGAGTACGTCATCTTTTTTGAGAATTTTATTCACTTCAAAACAAATTAAACACACCTATTTCTAATGGCATTCCAGAGCCCAATTATCGAGGCTGAGGAAACACCCCAAGAACGCATTGCGCAGAACGCTTCACAGCGTCCAAAACACTGCTGTCAGGGCGGGGCACAGCTGAAGGCCTGCATCTCTCAGGGTTGCCTAACTGTTCCCTGATTCAGTCATCTAGAGAGCAAACACACAGTCATTCCCCAGTTTCCTACTGACATCACAGCGGAAGTCTGAATCCCGCGCGTCACCGTCACCCAGTTTCTGAGGCAACGAGTCACTGGCACAGAAGCTTCTGGTGGCGGGTTTCCGGAGATCCCGGCGAACTACAATGTCCCTCACCAGAATTTGATGAGGCAGAGTCTCTGCATCTGGTCCCTGCCTGGCCTGGGCTCCAACATCCACAGAAGCACCACAGCCGGGGAGCTTGGGAGTCACCACACACAGTCTGCTCTCTGCTCTGTGCTCCTCAGTCCCACAGACCCCTCCAAATCACGGGAGCTGGATGCAATGGAGCCCCGGCCACCTGTAGTCTCACTCCAGGTCAGAATCGCTGTTCTCTGAGGAGGAGGAAACCTGAAGGTACTCATAGAGGACACTCAGGGGGACAGCAACACAGGGAGCCTCAGACTTCTCTGAGACATGAGGGCTGTGAGCGAGGAAGGCTCCCGGCTTCTCAGGAGAGGGAAACGAGGGAGCTGTCAGGAGGCTGGAGCTCCACCATCCGTTTTCCAGTCTCCAGAAGAGCATTCTGAGAGGCTGGGCCCCATCGTGGCTGGCCGCTGGGTGATGGGACATGGTGCAGGCCTAGGCAGTAGGCAGGCAAGGTCTGCTGTGCAGAGGCTGCCGGTTGGTGCTGGGCACCTGGGCGGGTGTCCCCCTGCTCATCTGGGGCGACGGACTTGGTCTGAGTTCCGTTGCACCTGGCGGAGGTTGGAGAGTCTCCGGGACCCCCAGCTCACCTCCCTGGATGGCATTTTCGGGCATCTGGAAGGAACCCATTCTCGGTTTCTTGGGGAAGTTCAGGCAAGCCTGAGTCGGAGTCTGGGCAGCTCTCTTGGCTCCTGGCCTGAAACTGAGATTGGAGCCGAGGCCCAAGCTGTGTGTGTCAGCTGGTGGGCAGGGCTGTGAGGTCACCGCAGCACGTTTGTCTTGTGCCTGGGGGCTGATGACCCGGATCAGGCCGTGGGGCTTGGAGGCAGCCTGGGGAACTTCTCGACTGCCACCCTGAGGCCTGCTGTGTGTCGGCTTCACCACGACGAGAGGCTCCGGACCCTGCTGCCTGACTCCAGGCTGAGGGATGTCGGCCACAGCCCCTGTCTGTCGTTCCTTTGGTCGGAGACTTGACGAGGAGCTCGGACTGGCTTTTCTGAGGGGAGACAGTGAAGCCAAGACGGATACCGTGTCAGACATTTTCGTAGCTGAGCCATCAGTGAGGGCAGGGTCCACGCGTGGCCTCTTATTGGTTGTGTGGACCGGCATTGGCCTGCTTACAACCTGAAAGAAAGGAGACCACACACGTTAGAAGTTTGTCAGCATCGAGCCAATATGGAAATCAACCACATCCAAAGACAAGGTGCACACAGCAGGAAATTCTTAATACGGTATGGACAGGCGGTCCTTGGAAGTAGGGACAGATCCTTAACGTGAGTGCTGATCGGGACAAGACCCATGAAAAATGCACTCTTGAGCTATGATCTAAGAATACCATTTTTCTAAAGACTGTGTCTTGGGCATTCACTGGATCAAAGTGCCTCCACTCAGCCTTCCATGAAGTGGGACGGACTAATGCCCTTCTGAAGGCAGGTTGGTGGCTCAAGGGTTCCCAGGACGCCTTTTCTGAAAACATGCATGTTCCTAGGGTGAGCCTCCTCCATGTTTGGGGCCCCTGAGGGACTAATTTCCTCACGCCGCTAGGAAGATGTTGTTGACAGGCTTGCCATCATTGCACAGAATGAAAGCAACAAGAAATATGGTATCTTCAGATGCCTTCACCTGGAATCAAATGGACCTGGAAGGATCGTGGAGTCCCTGACCCCAAGAAGGCAGGGAAGAAGGGTTCCCCGATCCCCTCACACACACGAGAACCTGAAAGAAAATCAACCAGAGTGACCTAGTGGAGCAAAGAACAGGGACCCATGGTGACACTCACCCTCAGATAAATCCAAGATTCCATGGATTCTTTTCGATTTGGCAGCGGCTTCTCCAAAGGTTTCCCAGAAAAGGTCTGGAAGGGAGCCTTCCTCTGCGGGTCTTGTTGCCTGCAGAAGAGAAAAAGTTCAGGCCATGTATCCGGTTTTCCCCAGGAGACAGGAAGAATTCAGTCTCTGGCCCAGTCCTGTTCTGTGTTTTGTGATAAATAAATGGAACTCTTATGCCCTTTCCGCCTCTGCACCTTCCCTCATGTGCCAACCTTCCCATCCTCCCAGTGGCCTTCTTGGCTTCCCAAGTAAGGACGAGTATTTGGATTCCGTTGCTTTCCCCCCTGTCATGGGGAACCTGCACGAAGCTTCCCCACCTGACATCGTCCTCCTGCAGCTCGATATCAGGAACAAGTCTGTTAATTATTATTATTATTAAATATAATAGAAATTAATAGGAATCACCAATAATAATCACAATAAAGATAGTAAAAATTAATACTGGTTAGAAATGTTAATGATTAGTATTAATAATTAATAGCAATATCACTGTTAGTAATTAAATAATGATATCAGCAATTAATGTTACTTAAGTCAATACTAAGTGATGTTGGTTATAAAATAATGATTAATTTTATGAACTACTAGCATTGCTAAGTGACATTAATATTAATAATTAATTTTAAGCATGCATAAACATATATTTAAAATAATTATCCATAATTAGTAATGGTATCCTATTAATTATTAGTATCATCAATAATTGTTAAAATCAGTCATTGATGTTTAATAATTAATCATATTATTACTCTTAATACTGCAGTGTGTATACAGCTACCTGTGATGTCTTTCCTAATATCAGAGAGGGAGAGCATGGTTTTAGTTTTAATATCGCAATAAGTGTACACTCACCCTGTGATGCTACAGTAATATTCAGTGTAGTAGAGTATGACATGACTCCCAACATACCAATGAATAGATAGCCTCCCGGTGATATAGCTCCTAATATTCACGGAATATGCGTATGATATTACTCCCAGTATCGCCGGGAGGGTACAGCTCTTCTGTGTTATGATTCTTAATATCCGGAGGGGGAGAGGATGATAATAATTCCAGTGTTGCAGGCTGTGTTCACCGGCCCTGTGACATTGTTATTAATATCTTGGAAGGGAGAAGATATTACTCCCAATGTGGCAGGGGGTGTACATCCACCCTGTGATATTCTTCTTTATATTCCAAGGCCGAGAGGTTGATATTACTCCTAGTATCACAGACACTGTATACCCCCATGTTTTTAATCCCTGTGATATTGGGACTAGTATCATCCTCTCCCTGGTGGAAATTAGGAACAGTATCACCAGGGGCGTGTACACTCCATGCGATATTGAAAGTAATATCATCCTCTCCCATCCTGGATCATAGGAACAACATCACTGGGGGGTGTACACTTTCTGTGATATTGGGAGTAACATCATTATCTGTGCCTTGGATTATTAAGGACAATATCACGGGTGGACATGTGTACATCTTCTGCAATATTGGGAATAATATTATCCTCTCTCCCCCTGCATACTAGGAAAGATATCACAGAGTGGGTGTTCACCTCCTGCGATATGGGCATTAAAACCATCTTCTCCTGTTCTGGATATCAGGAAGAGTATCACACGGAGGTGTACAGTGTCTGCGATACTGGGAGTAATATCAACCTCTCGGCCTTGGAATATTAAGAAGAATATCACAGGGTGGATGTACATCCTCTGCCATATTGGAAGTAATATCAGCCTCTCCTCTCCATGGATATTAGGAACAATATCCCAGGCTGGGTGTAAGCCTCCTGCTCTACGGGGAGTCATATCATCCTCTCCCTTCCAGGATATAAATAACAATATCACAGGGCGGGTGAACACAGCCTGCGATACTGGAATTATTATCATCCTCTCCCCTTCTGGATACTAGGAACCATATCACAGAAGAGCTGTACCCTCCCTGCGATATTGGGAGTAATATCATAGGCTTCTTCCGTGAATATTAAGAGCAATATCACTGGGTGGCTTTCCATTCATTGCTATGTTGGGAGTCATGTCATACTCTACCCCCTAGATATTAGCATCAGTGGCACAGGGTGAGTGCACACCTACTATGATATTAAAACTAAAATCATGCTCTCCGTCCCTGGATATTAGGAACAACATCACAGGTAGGTGTACACCCCCTGCAGTATTAAGAGTAATAATATGATTAATTATTAAACATCTATGTCGATTTTAATAATTATCAATGACACTATTAATAGGATACCATTATTAATTATGGATAATTATTTTAAATATATGATTATGGACGCTTGAAAATAATTAGTAATATTAATGTCATTTAACAATATTATTAGTTCTTAATATTAATTATTATTTTATTACCTACATCACTTAGTATTGATTTAAGTAACATTAATTGCTGACATCATTTTATTGTTAATAGTGATATTATGATGGTTATACTAATCGTTAATATTTTTTACCAGTATTAATTTATACTATATTGTGATTATTAATATCGATGATTGCTATTAATTTTTACTATATTTATTAATATTAATAATTAATAGACTTGTTCCTGATATCCAGATGGGAGAGGATGATATTATTCCCAATATTGAAGAAAGTGTACACCCATCTATGATGTTATTCCTAATAGCCAGGGGATAGAGGATGACATTATTGTAACTATCACAGTGGGTGTCCATCCCTTCAGTATCTTGTTCCTTATATCCTGAGTGAGAGAGGATGATATGACTCCCAATATCACAAGAAGTGTACAACCGCCTGTAATATAGTTCCTAACATCTAGGTGGGGAGAGGATGATATTACTGACCATATCACAGGAGTGGTGAAACCCCTTCAATATTTTGCCTATGATCCTGAGGGGAGAGGATGATATTACTCCCAATATCGAAGAAGGCGTACGCCCCCCTGTGACACTACGCCCAATATCCACTTTGGGAGATGATGACATTACGCCCAATATCCCAGGGGATGTACACCAACCTTGGGATATTGTTCCTTATATCGAGAGGGGGAGAAGATGCTATTGCTCCCAATAAAGCAGGGGCTGGGGCTGTACACCCCTCCTGTGTTATTGTTCTTAATATCCGGAAGAGAGGATGATACTACACCCAATATCGCAGGGTGTGTACACCCACCCAGTGATGTTGTTCTTAATGTACTCCACATCCCACCACCAGGGATATCATTCCTAATATCCAGGGGAAGAGAGGATAACATTATGCCCAATATCGCAGGGGAGTATACACACCCTCTGTGATGTTGTTTCTAGTATCCAAAGGTAGATACGATGATGTTACTGGCCATATCGCAGGGGGTGTACACCCTTTTGTGATATTGTTTTTGACATTCAGTGGGGGAGAGGATAACATTAATCCCAATATCGCAGAAGGCATACAGACCCCTGTTATGTAGTTCCTAACGTACAGGGGAAAGGGAAGAATATTACTCTCAACGTTGCAGGACGTGTAACCACCCTGCCCCCCGTATATTGTTCCTAATATGCAGCAAGGTGGAGGCTGAGAGTACTACCAATATCCCAGAAGGTGCACACACACCTGTGATATAGTTCCTAATATCTAGCGGGAAAGAGGCTGATTTTACTTTCAATATCGCAGAGGGTGTACACCGCCCCCAGCGCCGGGGTATCATTCCTAATATGCAGACGGGAAGAAGATGATATGGCTGACAATATCGAAGGGGGTGGACACCTCTTGTCTGATATGGTTCCTGATATCCAGGGGGTGAGTTGTTGATATTACTCCCAATAAAGTAGGAACCGTACAGCCACCCTGGGATTTTGTCCTCAATAACAACAGGGGAGAGGTGATATTACTACCAACATTGCAAGGGGTGTACACCCTCCTGTGATATTGTTTCTCATATCCAGGAAAGGAGAAGATGGTATTAGTACCAATATTGAAGGGATGGACACACCCCATGGAATATTGTTCTAAAGTTACAGGTTGAAAGAGGATGAGATTCCATCCAATATAACAAGGAGTGTACACCCCACCTGTGATATGAGTAGTAAAACCTAGAAGAAGAGAGAATGACATTGCTTCCAAAAACACACAGATTGTACACCCACCCTGTGATATTGTTCCTATCATCTAAAGGAAGAGATGATGATACTACTCCCACTACCGGAGAAGGTACACACCCGCTGTGATATTGTTCCTCATGACTTGTGGGGGAGAGCATGATATTACTTCCAGTATGACAGTGGCTTGACACCCAGTCTGTGATACTGCTCCTAATTTCCAGTAGGTAAAGTATGATGTTCCAGCCAAGAAGTAGTGGCTATACAGCCACCCTGTGATATTTCTCCAAATATTCAGGGAAACACAGGACGACATTATCCCAAATCTCCCAAAAAGTGTACACTCATTGTGTGATATGGTTCCTAATATCCGGAGGTGCAGAGGATGGTATTCGTTCTCCTATCGCAGGCTGTTTACACACAACCTTTGAAATTGTTCGTAATATCCTGACAAAAAGAGACTGCTAAGAATGGACACACATTGCAGGGGGGAGTAATTGGCAATTACGATCCACATCGCAGGGAGTGAGGCACTCCCCACGATATGGGGAGTACTAGCATCCCCCTCTCCCCACTGGCTATTACGATCCACATCGCAGGGCAGTTCAGGACACCAGCCCTGCCCCAAACTTGACCCAGACATTGAGTGCCATGGGACCACCTCAGGGTGGGTGGAAGCTCAGCTCTAAGGTATCCTTGCTGCCAAAGACCAACAGTTCCTACTAGTTTCAATCTGGCCACAGGGTCTCTGTTGGTGAGACAGGTGACTATGAGGCAGATACCCTGAAATCTAGCACGACAGAGCTCAACGCCCCATGAGAGGCACCATAACACACAGACTTTGCAGACATACTAGCGAAGGCCACAGCAGGCCCTGAGTGAGGAACAAGCTGACCAAGATCCTGGGGTTCTGCCACACAACCCTTAAACCAGGGACTGGAAACTGTTTCCCTAAAGAGCTAGGAGTCAGTATTTTCAGCTTTGCCAGCTGACCTTTACCTCAAGGATGCAACTCTGCCATGGCTGCACAACAGCAGCCTTCTGCAGGTGGCCTGTGAAGAGATGGGCATGACTGCACCCCCATCAAACTTTACTTATGGACATGGAAACTTCTCAGTGTCATGAAGTGTTATTTTTTTATTTGTTCAACCAGTTGGAAATGTAAAATCCATTCTTGATTCACAGGCGACAAGAGCAGGCAGGGACAGGCCGCCCCTTGCCGACCTCTGGAATGAGCTTACAGAAGGAAATGACAGGCTGGGCCAGCGCGGCCTCCTCACAGCAGATTCGCTGCAGGAAGGTCCTTCGTAGCAACCACTTCTCATCCTTCGTCTTGGCTTCAAGTGCAGTTCAGGTGGAGAAAGAGAGAACAGAACCGGCCTCAGCAAGAAGAAGGGAGATGCAGGGTCAAGCAGCCGTGTGGATCCATCACACTCAACATTCACACCAAGTGGAGCACAGGCAGGGCCAGCCCGGTGGGGGGAGAAGTGAAGGCTCTCTGGGGTGGGGGACCTCTGGGTGGGCAAGATTCTCTACCTAAAACTCAAATAGAAGATCTACACAGCAGTAGTTACAGAAAACACACACTAACAAAAAGGCCAAAATAAAAATAGGACACCAAGTTTGGACAACCGGGTCTCACAAGCCAGTAGGTAAGAAAGCCCAGAAGGGCCCACCAGAGGCGCTGGGGGTGGGTTCCTGCCTGCAGGGGGCCTGGGACACCCCATTCCCACAGATGAGGACCCAAGCTTTGGGGAGGAAGCTGTCAGAGTCACCCAATGAGCTGCTCAGAGCTGGAGCCACAGAGCAGGTGAGGAGCCCTGGCCACGTCCCCATGTGCACTGAGGAGCTGGGGTGGGGGCATACCTCCAGGGGCCGATGCAAACAGTGGACCGCGGGCCCTCCTCCTGCCCAGAGGATGCTCGGCTCCCAAGGGACCACCAAGGCCTGGAACCCAGGGACACACCACCTGACCATCATGCCCAGGCCTCCTGGACCAGGCAATGTCCAGTACAGGCAGGCAGTCTGGACTTGGGGCCAGTACAGGGGTGGATGGTCCTGCTAGGCAGGCAGGCCTCCTTCTCCCTACCAGCTGGGCTGATTGCACTGTAGTTTCGGTTCTGGCAACATATTGTTGCCCACCTTGGCCACACCAGTCCCTGGCTCCCTGGCTAGGTCCAGTGCTGTCCAACCTACCTATACAGTCCCCACACACTCAGGGCCCACCAGGCTCTGTCAGCCAGGAGGACCCATGCTCATCCCCTGAGGTATCCGTGGGAGCCTGCATCCCACAGGGACACACAGCTCAGGGCTAACCTCTATGGGGGCCTCTTGGTTGTGGTGGTAGGTGTTGGGCGTAATTGACCTCCAGCCCTCCCATCCTGTACACTGTGTTTTATGGGGATCATTCAGTCCTGGGAGCTTCCTGGGGACCCCAGAAGGAAGAGAACAGGGTGGTCATGGCAGCCTCAGCTCCAGGCTCTGGGCCAGAAGTTGATAACGACCAATTGAGAGCAACCACTGAATTCAATCCTCTTACACATACCCGAGAAGTTGGCGAAGAACTGAATGTCGACCATTGTATGGTTATCCAGCTTTTGAAGCCAATTGGAAAGCTGAAAACTCTTGATAAGTGGGTGCCTCATGAGCTGAGCAAATATTTTAAAAATCATCCTTTTGAAGTGTCATCTTCTCTTGTTCTATGAAACAACATTGAACCATTTCTTGATCAGATTGTGACATGCCACGAAAAGTGGATTTCATCCAACAGCCAGCTCACTGGTTGGACTGAGAAGAAGCTCCAAACCACTTCCCAAAGTTAAACTTGTACCAAAAAAATGTCATGGTCACGGTTTGGTGGTCAGCTGCCAGTCTTCTGATCCACTACACTTTTTGAATCCTGGTGAAATCATTACATCTGAGAAGTATGCCAAGTTAATCGATGCGATGCATGGAAAACTGCAGCACCTGGAGCTGGCACTGGTCAATATGAAGGGACCGGTTCTCCACAACGCGTGACCACATGTCATACAACCAGGACTTCAAAAGTTGAATAAACTGGGCTGTGAAGTTTTGTCTCATCTGCCATATTCATCTGACCTCTCGCCAACCAACTACCACTTCTTTAAGCATCTTGACAACTTTTTGCAGGGAAAACACTTACACAACCAGCAGGGTGCAGAAAATGCTTTCCAAGAGTTCATCGAACCCTGAAAGCATGGAATAAACAAGTTTATTTCTCTTTGGCAAAAATGTGTTCAATGTAATGGTTTCTTTTTGTTTTTTTTTTTTTTAAAGACCTAGTCTCACTCTGTTGCCCAGGCCAGAGTGCAAAGGTGCAATCTCAGCTCACTGTAACCTCTGCCTCGTGGGTTCAAGAGATTCTCCTGCCTCAGCCTCTTGAGTAGCTGGGATTACAGGCACATGCCACCGCGCCCGGCTACTTTTTGTATTTTTAGTAGAGAGGGGATTTCACCGTGTTGGTCAGGCTGGTCTCAAACTCCTGACCTCCTGATCCGCCCGCCTCAGCCTCCCAAAGTGCTGGGATTACAGGCGTGAGCCACTGTGCCCAGTCCATTGTAATGGGTTCTATTTTGATTAATAAAGATATGTTGCAGTCTAATTATAAAAATTTAAAATTCACGGTCCAAAACCACAATTACTTTGGCACCAATCTAATAATAGAAGAATTAAAAGAGGCCTTTATATTAGAAAGCCCATGGATGATAAAATAATAAAGAATATTACAATCTCCATAACCACAAAGTTATAACTTAGACCAACTAAATGAATTAAAAGACACAACCTATTGATACTAAAACACAGGAGAAATAGGTCATCTAAATATATTGATATCTATTTTTAAAATGGAATCAGTACCTAATAACCTTACAGAAAACCTATATATTCCAAAAATCTGACATTCTGTCATGTTGTTCTAACTGGTGGGATTCGGGGATTTCCATTTTGATAAGAACATAGGTCAGTCGCACACACTTACTTTTACTGCTCATTGGTCAGGAAACCTATGTCCACTATAGGATACTGCAGAGCGATGCGTTTTGGAGAATTTAGGCAAGATAATATGATTTTCAGATTTAAGGGAAGACAATCTGTTTTATGTACAGTAATTCCTCATAATATCACAGTGGATACCATATTTAAACTTTGGGGTATCCCCAGGTATAATTCTTATTTGAGCCACATGTGAATTTCAGACACGGAGGCTGCCCAACTTTGGTGGCTTTCAACAGATGTAGAAGTTAATTCACAACCTACTTTGTGGAGGCATAAAATTCAATGAGCACTCATTTAGCATTTTATTTGAAATATTATTTTTGTAAACTTTGTATTTCCAATTAGTTGAAATTTTAAACCTGTTTCAGTTCTTATCCACTTTTTTTTTCCCCCCTGAGACGGAGTCTTGCCCTGTCACCCAGGCTGGAGTGCAGTGCATGGTCTTGACTCACTTCAACCTCCACCTCCCAAGTTCCAGCAATTCTCCTGCATCAGCCTCACAAGTGACTGGGATTACAGGTGCCCACCACCATGCGCGGCTAATTTTTGTATTTTTAATAGAGATGTGGCTTCCCCATGTTGGTCAGGCTGGTCTTGAATCCCTGACCTTGTGATCTGCCCCCCTCAGCCTCCCAGAGTACTCGGGTTACAGGCCTGAGCCACCGTGCTTGGCCTCTCCACTCTTTTTAGGCAGAGGGGAGCAAGGTTTGCTTTAAGTTAGGAGGGGCTCCTGTGTACCCAATCCATTTGTGTAAATTTCTTCTTTCAGAGTTCTTCAAATCAGCATCACCATTGTTAAAGGCCTCCCACATGGTAATAATTGTGCTACAGGGTTTTTCGAACATGAAGTTTATGTTTGGCTGAATTAACCTCCTTGCTGTGGCACAAGGGGGCCATAGGTGTTTTCACCAATTATGAAGCGGGTTCACTGTGCAATGGCTACCAACTTTTCTGAGTACAATGAGACCAAACACATTCATACATAAATTCCATGAAGTGAATTTATTACTTACAAATAGCAAACAAAAGACAACAGAAGTCCAGGATTCAATATGAACCGCTACCACAAGATCAGGAAGGCTATCCAGAGCAGATGGATGGAGTTTTGACTGTAAATGCTTCACTTGCACTACAACTGAGGGACCCCAGAAAGCAGCTCATCTTGGGTTTTCTCCTACGATGTGGTTTGCTGGACACAAGCGTTAAAGGCCGTTCTGTTTCGAGCAGGGACTCTAACAGAGCCTGGGCTGTTCTGACCAATGTCACCTGATTATCAGGATATTGCATTCCCAGCATATCATACAGTTATCTTGAGAACTACCAGTAGGAAAAGCAGGAAAATGGCCCTGCACCCTTCAAACTGAAGGATCAGGATATTTGTTGTGACAGAGGCACAGACAGTAGCGACAGAGTGTTCTTGTGAGCCATCTACTAGTTCTCTTGACCAGAGCGTGGCACCTGACTGCTTTTCTCTTTCCTTTCAATGGAAACTGTTTCAGAATATTTTGAATATTTTTAATTTCTACATCTACAGAGTTGAGGCACATGATCGCTGGCAGTGTAGACTCTCTGTATAGTTACAGGAAAGAGTTCAGGAGCCCATCAAGCCACATTGGAGGAGACCACCTAATCCTCCAGAGACTGTCACTCCATCTTCCTGGGGTTAGCTCCACATGCAGTAAGGCCATTATGTCTAAGGCCAGCAAGACTTGCAGTCCGAAGATTCAACTTTTGACATGCTGATAAGCAGCAGTGATAAGAAAAGCCCACACACTGGCTAGGAATTTTTCAATGCAAGCAGCTGAGATGCTTCTTCATATGCTTCGATAGTGGCTAATATCAAACTCTTTCTTCCCATTTTCATTACTCATCAGTGACTGAACCATGAGGCACCATGGATGTACACCTGATCAGGAGGGTGTAGGGGACAGCGGCAAGGGGAGCAGCAGCACAAGAAACAAACAAGGCCACTACTTCTGCCTACATAATAACTATTGATTGGAGTGTACAATAATTAATAATGTTCACATGGCTGCCCTCAGCATACAGAGATGGTGACCAGAGTAGATGCAGGGACTACAGAGATACAGCCGGATTCTTGCTAATTAGGACATAAGTGTCGGCTTATGTGCTGTGCTTCCGTGCATTAATAAGCCAGGGCCTCAAAACCGCCTGCTAAGCACAGGTCAAATGTCATGCTGGGGTGCAATTAAACATTCATGTCTAGGAGATGAGAGCGTTTTAGTGTGGGAGAAGATGACAACACCTGAAGAAAACAAAACACTGTGCAGACCAAACGGAAGGCCCATCATCAGCTCACGGTTCTGACTCAGGTGACTGCTGATGTGTTACGGAACCATCAGCCGACAGCAGGTAGGTCAAGTTGAGCAGGTGTCCTTCATGAGGGCTGGTCCATTCCATTTGTGTTGTCAATTGTTTCAATACCGTCTCATGCACCCCACTGGTGAGGAAGGAATTCGCACCCTACTTTTACTGGCACCGTTAAACACATAACATCTCCTACTAAACAGAAAAACCAGACATCAGTTATTAATTACATATAGGAGAATGGTGTAAGTTCCCACAGGCCCAAACAGGGATTAACTTGGGAGCAGAGAGTGGTATCACATTAAAAAAGTGAGGAATTTCCTTTTTTTTTTTTTTTTTTTTTGAGACAGAATCTCGCTCTATCACCCTTGCTGGAGTGCAGTGGTGTGATCTCGGCTCGCTGCAAGCTCTGTCTCCCGGGTTCATGCCCTTCTCCTGCCTCAGCCTCCCTAGAAGCTGGGACTACAGGCACCCACCACCACGTGCGGCTAATTTTTTGTATTTTTAGTAGCGACAGGGTTACAGGGTTTCACCGTGTTAGCCAGGATGGTCTCGATCTCCTGACCTCGTGATTCACCCTCCTTGGTCTCCCTAAGTGCTGGGATTACTGGCGTGAGCCACCGCGCCAGGCCGAGGATGTTCCCTTGTTCCTACAGGAGTATGTGATTGGTTTGTCTGTTGGCTGGTAGGGAACTGAATCATGATACACCGACTGGTAAGACTGTAATATTCTAAAATACAATATATAAACCATCATACCATAATGGTGTAATACGATCTACTGCAATACCAAAGGCATCGATGAAAAGCCCAACACTATCATATGTGACTGAGAGACTGAATGCTTCCTCCCTCAGATTGGTTACAACATATCCTCCTATCACAGTCCTCTCTCCTTCATTCAAAGTGAACGATCCAAATAACAGACAGAAATAATAAAGAATAAAGAGCAACAGATGCAAAGAACTCACGAGATGATACTCTATGGTAAACTTTATGTACTTAAGAATTAATACCAACTCAGTATTAGCAAAAAATAAACATCTTTACATCAAGAGTAGTTTTTCCTTTAACAAGGAAAGGTGGAATGTGTATGATGAACAAGGGATAATCAAAATTTTCCAAATGAGGCTAGTAAGACTATCCCAACAATTGACAATCATTATTCACTGGTCCATTAATCACAGGGCAATACATACAAATGAAACTTACCTGGCCAGGTGTGGTGGCTCATGCTTGTAATCGCAGCATGTTGGGCGGCCGAGGAGGGCAAATCATGAGGTCAGGAGTTCAAGACCAGCCTAGCCAACATGGCGAAACCCTGTCTCCACTAAAAATACAAAGAATTAGCTGGACGTAGTGGTGGGCGCTTGTAGTCCCAGGTACTCAGGAGGCTGAGACAGGAGAATCGCTTAAACCCAGGAGGTGGAGGTTGCAGTGAGCTGAGATCGCACCACTGCACTCCAACCTGGGCAACAGAGTGAGACTCCATCTCAAAAAAAAGATAATAATGAAATAAAAAAATTAAACTTACCTCCATGTTAGAAAAACATCAAAATTCAACCATGAATCCAGCACATTATCAAATGAATAGACAAAAATTCTACCAACAAACTTAATATCATTATCTATGAAACTCAAGTACTACTGCTTAAAGAGCATGTACAGAACTCTCACCTCAAGGTTTCCCTGCAAAACAAGGTGAAATGCATTCTCAAGACTCTTTAAGAATGAGTCACGGAAAAAACAATATACTTGTAACTTGTGTAACATTTCATACATTTTTTCAAGCACTACACGATAACTAATTTGCATCAGGCTTTCCAAATTAGAAAAGCTTCACTTATAGAACTTCTTTCCTGTGGGAGTTTTCACATGACGTTTCAAGTAAATGTGAAAACTGAAAATATTCTTGCAGTTTCTAAACTATTAGAGTTTTAATCCTGTGTACGTTCTTGTATTTACAAGGTCCAGCCAGCTATAGTGTGCATTTTCATTTGTCCTTGAGTGGGGATGAGAGAAATGAAACATTCCCAGATTCTGGACATTCATAGGGTTTTCTCAGGAATGAGCTGATGTCTTCAAATGGAACTGACACAACTGAAGGCCTTACCACAAATTTAGATTCAAAAGGCTTTTCTCCACTCTGAGTCCTCCCAAATCTTCAAAAACAGGAAAATCTGAAGGCTTGGCCACATTTCCTACATTCTTAAGGTTTCTCTGCAGTGTTAGCCTTTTCATGTTTATGAGGGAATGGGAAAGAGTAAATGTTTTACCACATTTCTTACATTCAAGGGGCTTTATTTATTTGTTTGTTTATTTTGAGATGGATTCTCACTCTGTCGCCAAGCTGGAGTGCAGTGGCACAGTCTCGGCTCACTGAAACCTCCGCCTCCTGAGTTCAAGTGATTCTCCTGCCTCAGCCTCCTGAGAAGCTGGGATTACAACCATATGCTACCACACCCAGCTACTTTTTGTATTTTTAGTAGAGACGAGGTTTCACCATGTTGGCCAGGATGGTTTCGATCTCCTGACCTCGTGATCCGCATGCACAGGGCTTTCCCCAACCCAACGTTGCTTTTTATGTCCTTGAAAAAGAACTAAGACAACTGAAATGTGCCACCATGCCCAGCTAATTATTTTTATTTATTTGTTTTGAGACGGAGTCTCGCTCTGTCGCCCAAGCTGGTGTGCACTGGTGCGATCTCGGCTCACTGCAAGCTCTGCCTCCTGGGTTCGCGCCATTCTCCTGCCTCAGTCTCCCGAGTAACTGGTGTTAGCCACCGTGCCTGGCATTATTTTATTTTTTCTAGAGACAGGGTTTCACCTTGATGCCCAGGTTGTTTCACGCTGTTTTAATCCGGGCTGGTTATGAACTCCTGGGCTCAAGCAATACACATTCCTTGGCCTCCCAAAGTGCTGGGATTATAGGCTGAGTCACTACACCCAGCCTCTATATCATGACTTCTTTCATGGCGAGTAAGATGACTGGAACGAATGTAGGCTTTACCGCATCTCTTACATTCATAGGATTTTTCTCCAGTATGAATTCTTTCGTGGAGGTGAAGGGAACTGAGACGACTGAAGGCTTGGTCACATGGTTTACATTCATAGGCTTTCTCTCCAGTATGAGTACTTCTATGGTTACAAAGGGAACTCAAATGACTAAAGACTTTGCCACATTGTTTACATTCATAGGGTCTCTCTCCAGTATGAATGCTTCCATGGTCACGAAGGGAAGTGGAACAGCTGAAGGCTTTATCACATTTGGTACATTTATAGGGTCTTTCTCCAGTGTGAGTCCTTTCACGCGTCTTAAAATAACAAGAAAATCTGAATGTTTTCCACATTCCTTACATTCGTAGGGTTTCTCTCTAGTGTGAGTTCGTTCATGTATTAGACAACAACCGGAAACAGTGAACGCTTTACCACATTGTTTACATTTATAGGGTTTTTCTCCTGTGTGAGTTCTCTGATGTCTTTCAAATGAATTGAGAAAATAAAAAGCTTTCCCACATATCGTACATTTATAACTGGATTTCCACTGTGCATTATCATGTGTCTTCTAACACCTGGAACAGAAACGAAGAGTTTCCCACACTGTTCACATTTATAGTGCTTCTCTCCATATGGTTTGTATCCTGAGTGAGCTAAGATGTGCCTATTAAGGAGAGAATGACGTACAAAGACTTTTCCACAAATACTTCATTCACATTGTTTTAATCCAGCAGAAATGTTCTCATTCAGATCAAGCATTGGAATTTGGCTGACAACAGTCCATACTGACTACCGTCTTTGCTTTCACACAGTCTCTGTATCATATGATTTCTGTAAAAACAAATGTAAAGCACATAATTATTGCTTGGTTTAATAACTTTCTACTTACTAATAGGTCTTGGACTTACACTGCTACCAATACCAAGGAAAATGCTTTTTTTTTTTTTTTTTTTTGCCATGACTGAATTATTTGAAAGTAAATGGGTTACTACTGAAAACACAGCTACCACTTGCATGGCTATGACCAAATTAGTAACATTCATGTACACAATTTTGTAGTACTATTTTCAAGTAAACTGTTTTCCAAACACTGACTGCTACACTGAAGTACATTGCATTTCGGGTGAAATTTTTCTAAAAAGAAATAAATTTCAAGTGACTCTCATTTGTTTTGATTGCTTGTTTTTAAGTTCATGACAAGCTAAGATTCCTTCAGAGGACTTTATTTCCTCTTCTCAGTGCAAGTTATCTTATATCTTTCCCAGGTTTTTCGAAGTGATCTTCAATATTCTGGTCTTTCCATTTGTTTCCTAAAATACAGACCCACAAAATTATCATGAATTATTACAAACTATAGAAACATTACTAGATTTAATGTTCATTGTACACAGTGCCCATGCCTGATTTCTTCACCAAATCATTCCCTTGCCACATTCCAAATCACAAATAGCACTGATGATAGGGAAATACTTCTGTAATTAAGTGAAATGTTTTGTCATTCTCAGCTACAGAAACCGGGTTCCTGCAGGTTTCCTGCATCACTTCTCTGCAGAGAATCTTCTGAGAAGAATCTAGCAAAGCCCATTCCTCCTAGGTACAGTTCACAGCCACATCCTCAAAAGCCATGGAGTCCTAGAACATTCCACACATGGGGATAGAAGGATGGGTGAGACTGACAGCACTGGGAATCTGTACTCAATCCATAAGCTGTTTGCACGATTCTAAAATTTCCAAGCATTTATTTTGTGCCTTGATTGTCAGAACTCTTACTCTGTTCACACATACTCCCTCCCATACAGCAGTACTAATGCTAGAATCTAACTATTCAAAAAGGCAACAGCAAAGTAGAAACACCCATCTTATTAGAGAATCCAGAGAGTAAGATGTGCTGCGAGGAGTTACCTTTTAACTTCACTTTGTACATTTCTAGTATCTGTCATAATAAAGTCCTACCTGATGTGCATAAGGGAGTTAATATTATCAGTCCTGAGACTACTTATTCTTAAAAACGTCTGCTCGCAAAGTTCCATCTTTATATTAGTAACTTACATTTTGAAAGGGATTCCACCAACCCTAATAAGAATGACTCACTGCATGTAAATGGCTTATGCAATGTATTTGCCAAAACTTTTTCTGCTGAAGGTCTATTATTTTGTGTCACTGCAGTGGTGCTTAGGGAACCAGACACCAAAACACTGTCTGAACACTAAGTGTTCAATGAGTTTCCCTGGTAGACAATATTTTACACGTGCTGTCACTTGTTAACTGGGGAGTTGAGCCCATTCCATGTGATTACACCAAGACAGAGTAGGCTCGTTAAATTTAATTGAGTAGTAAATAAAACCAATAATTGATATTTGACAATACTAATAGAACAATTTTAAAAATTTCTATTGCACAATGTCAAGGCAGAAAAGAATAAGAGGAAATACGACACATGTTTTTTAAAATGACATTAATGTCATCACTTCCAGATGCTATTCCTATGAAATCACATAAATTCCCAAATCAGGTTGTTTTTAGGCAAGAAAAACTACTTTTTCACACGTAGTAAAAATGACAAATGTCTAATGATTTTTAGCCATCTAAAAAAAGAGTGATGGCTTGTCTAACATACTTCTAAGATTTTCAAACGAAAATATTCAGGACAGCACAGTATTAGCAGAGAGATGAGCAAGCAGACCAAGAGAAAAGAAAGTCTTAATGACCCAGCATTTATATGGAAAGTTAAGGAATGATAGAGTAGGCACTGTAGAATAGAAAAAGAAATCACATGCACTTTAAAATATGAGGCAAACCAGGCTGGCATCTACTTGGGAAAATGCATTGCATTCTTCTCTATTCCGTGAGCCATAATCAACTTATTATACATTCAAATATGAAAGATAAAACCAGAACACTTTCAGAAGTTACAGGAAGATTTTTTTTTATGAAGGATTAGGCAGAATTTCTTTTATGTAAGAAAACAGTGATAAAGGAACAGACAAACTCAAACATATTAAAATTTAGGGAATAAAAAGAAAATACAATGGGCAGGGCATGGTGGCTCATGCCTGTAATCCCAGCAGCTTGGGAGGCTGAGGAGGGCGATCACCTGAGGTCAGGAGGTTGAGATCAGCCTGGCCAACATATCAAAACCCCGTCTTTCTGTTGTTTGTTTGTTTGTTTGTTTTTTGAGACGGAGTCTCACATTGTCGCTTGGGCTGGGGTGCAGTGGCAACATCTTGGCTCACTGCAACCTCCACCTCCCGGGTTCAAGCAATTCTCTTGCCTCAGCCTCCCGAGTAGCTGGGATTACAGATGCCTGCCACCAGGCTCAGCTAATTTTTTTGTATATTTTGTAGAGACAGGGTTTCACCATGTTGGTCAGGCTGCTCTGGAACTCCTGACCTCATGATCGGCCCACCTCGGCCTCCCAAAGGGCTGGGATTACAGACCTGAGCCACTGTGTCAGGCCTAAAACCCCCTGTTTACTAAAAATACAAAAATTAGCTGGGTGTGGTAGTGGGTGCCTATAATCCCAGTTACTCGGGAGGCTGACATAGGAGAATCACTTGAACCTGGGAGGCGGCGGTTGCAGTAAGCAGAGATGGCGCCACTGCACTTCAGCCGGGCTACAGAGCAAGACGGTGTCTCCAAAAACAAAACAAAACAAAACAAAACAAAACAAAACAAAACCCTCGAATATCCAGATAAGAGGATACAGATGTGTCCACTGTCATTAATTCTTCACCATGCTACAAGAGGGAAACTGACATTTTGGTGAATCTTTGTAAATCATCAATTTATCTATCACACTTTTATTTCACCAGTAACATTGATAAAGCTAAGTCCTACAATTCCATTTGAAATTACCCTTAAAAAGAACAGACCTTTAAAACTTACTACACTCACTCTGGGGAAGAAATAAATACGAATTTTTAGCAAATAAAATACACCATTTTACCTTGCCTCTTTGGAAATAGTATGTTTATCTTTCAAGCTGTACTGATAAAATGTATCTTACAGTCAATGAAAAACTGAAACACAAATAAGCGGACAAACCTTTTCAAGGTAACAAACTCAGGGAGAGGCAGTGCTGACTCCAACACAGAGCTTTCTAAGTTTCACGGCAGCCATTCTATCCCTCGGGACACCCATCCTGTTCAGTAAAGTGCTCAGTGACCACGTAGGAGGCACTGGCACTGCTCTTTGTCCTCCTGTGCGCCTTCAGTGCATTTTCATGTTCAGGTTGTTGCACATCCTCTCTGGGGTGGGTTTTCCTTGTCCTTTGGGACAGTTTTTCTCTCTTCACAAGTCTGAGACAATCTAGAGAGCAGAAATCATTTCTGCCTTTTCCTCTCAATATCAGTATCCCATTGGCAGACCATCAATGTGTCTCCGAGGAATAAAAGCTCCGGCTGGAGGAACAGTTTTAATGACCTAACTTTAATGACATTACGTTGAATTGTCCATTCATTTTAATGTCCTAAAATTTTAATAATCCCAAGGGGTCACCATTTTAGATAAAACTATACCAAGAGATTCCTCCAAGGCCAAGAGCATCCAGCTGCTCCCCTGAGAGACTCTACCCCCTACCTCAGGCTGTCCTTGGCGATGAGATGACCCCGGGGCTGATAGTCACTAGACCCTCCAATAGACATGGCCACTGTGGGTATCCTGGGTCATCCCCAGACAGTTTTAAAATTCCAGGACTAGAGAAAGACAGGAGGGTGGCTGAGGACACAACACCCTGTAAAGTTTTCACGGAGGGACCTCAACCTAAAGACATTTTGGTAATATGTACACTTAGGAAAGATGAAAAGAAGAGAGGCACAAAGATTTATTTTACAGTAGAGTGTCAGATGATTTATTCTCCACTTTCCTCTCATGTAAAATGCTTGTAAACAGAAAAATATTTTGGCCAAGGTGGCCCACGCCTGTATTCCCAGCACTTTAGGAGGCCGAGGCGGGAGATCAATTAAGGTCAGGAGTTCAAAACCAACCTAGCCAACATGGCAAAACCCTGTCTCTACTAAAAATACAAAAATTAGTTGGACGTGGTAGTGGGTGCCTATAAGCCCAGCTACTTGGGAGGCTGAGGCAGGAGAATCGCTTGAACCCGGGAGTCAGAGGTTGCAGTGATCTGAGACTGCACCATTGTACTCCAGCCTGGCGACAGGGCGAGACTCCGTCTCAAAAAAAAAAAAAATATATATATGTATATATATAATATACATTTATAATTATTACATGTAGATAGTATTTGAAGTCATGGGACTGACTGTAGGTAGAAACAAGAGAAGGGAAGGAAGTTTGTATATTTATATATAATTATATAAAATTAATATACATAATTATAATATATAAATATATCGTATAGACTGGGCACAGTGGCTTACACCTGTAGTTCCAGCAATTTGGGAGGCCGAGATGGGCAGATCACCTGAGGTCAGGAGTTTGAGACTAGCCTGAGAACATGGAGAAACCCCATCTCTACTAAAGATACAAAAATTAGCCAGGCGTGGTGGTGCGTGCCTGTAATCCCAGCTACTCAGGAGACTGAGGCAGGAAAATCACTTGAACCCCGGAGGTGGAGGTTACGGTGAGCCCAGATTGCGTCATTGCACTCCAGCCTGGGCGACAAGGGTTAAACTCCGTCTCAAAATAAATAAATAAATAAATAAATAAAGCAAGAAATATGTATTTATGTCTAAATATATAATTACAATACATAAATGTGTATATAAATATACATTTATTATAAATTTATTAATGTATGAAATATGTTTATTTCTGAGATAGGGTCTGGCTCTGTCACCCAGGCTGGAGTGCAGTGGCACTATCATAGCTCATTGGAGCCTTGAACAGATGGCTCAAGGGATCCTCCCACGTCAGCCTCCTGAGTGGCTAGGACTGGATGCACAAACCACCATGCGTAGCTAATTTTATAATTTTTTGTGGAGACAGGGTCTTCCTTTTTTGCCTAAGCTGGTCTTGAACTCCTGGGCTCAAGTGATCTTCCTGCCTCAGGCTTCCAATGTGTTAGACGTGGGCCACTGCATCTGGTCTAATGCATTTTTTAATTTGCGAGTTCATATTATTTGATATTTTTAAGTACTGAATGTGTTGAACAATCAACTTGCAGAATTCCTGAACAATGGATGGTCAGCTTTCATGTCCTGGTTCAAATCACCCCAGCACACCACGGCTAGAAACCTTTCAGCCAACTTCCAATTATGTGTCCCGGGGCAAGACAATGTCACTTGGCCGATCCCCACTAAGAGGGACTCTGGAAAGGCAAGAAACTATTCTGTTCTCTATAATGGAACCTGACCAGGGAGAAGGCAGCTGGGAGGGCCAGCTGGGTCCTCCAACCAGCAGTGTCCACCATCGACCCACTGCCCTAGAACTACACCGTGCTGGGCATTTGGGACACTGTTATGAGCAAGAGTTTCCATTTTTATTCTCATGGGACCTTCATGCTAGTGGCAAGAGACAATTTTTTTTTTTTTTTGAGACAGAGTTTTGTTCTTGTCACTCAGGCTGGAGTGCAATGGTGTCATCTCGGCTCACTGCAACCTCTGCCTCCTGGATTCAAGCAATTCTCCTGCCTCAGCCTTCAGAATAGCTGGGATTACAGGATTGCACCACCACGTCTAGCTAATTTTTGTATTTTTAGTAGAGATGGGGTTTCACCATGTTGGCCAGGCTGGTCTGGAACTCCTGAGCCACTGCACCCAGTCAAGAGGGAGATTTTAAATCAATAAGTAGAATTGTGATGAATGCCAGAAAGAAGAATGTGTGATGGGGAGGGGACCTAAGTTATTGTCTCACATTTTAACACTTTTGTAGGCAATAACTAAAAACTGAGAAGCTTAAAACAAAACACACCTTTAAGCCAATTTTGGCAAGCTAGTAGTTGAGCACATTTTAGCGCATCCTGTGTTTGGGATCTCACGCCAAGCAGCTGGGAGGCATCCTCATCTGAGGCTCCACCAGGGCAGAATCCATTTCCAGGTCCACTGAGGTTACTGACAGAATTCATTTCCTCAGACCCGCTTGGCAAGGGCCCAGCTTTTTGCTTCCTTGCCTACGGGAGCCCCTCCAAAGGTCCTTTCTCAGCACAGCATCTCCTTCCTGGAGCGTCTGCAGGCGGAACCTTCCTCTCTAGTGTGCGAAGGTGATGCACCGTGACATCCGATTGCTTTTGCCAGGCTCTATGGGTTAGAAGCCAGTCACCGGTTTTGCTCGTACCCAAGGTCAGGAAGACTATGCAAGGGCATAGGTTATTGGGAAGTCAGTCACTTTAGGGTGTGGCTGCCACCACTGAACTTGGTGAGAATTTAAGGGTTGGTAGGAGCTGGCCAGGTACAGGGGTGAGGGTGTGTCAGGCAGGGGTGAGGGCATGGAGGGGGATGCAGAGGCCTGCATCCTGGAATGTCCTTTCACTCCCTGAGGTTTTGTTCTCCTGATCCCTGAGTACATCCCAGAACACGGTGGGGCCCTAGCAGGGGAGAGGTAGGGAAGCATGTGTTGTTCATCTGGGGAGCTTGTTAGGCAAATCAGATTAGGGGCCAGGCTTTCAGAGTGTGGGAGTGATGAGTGTACAGGTGTCTGTGGGAAAAGCGATGGGGATGGGGTCAGCCCCAGCCACCATGAAGACCTTAACTGTGCATCCACCCATCCCAGCAGCCTCCCTGAGTGAGTGCCTTCAGGGTGCAGGTCCTGTTTTGCACATGGAAGTGAATCAGAGTGGGACACTGCCTTGCCTCAGAGAGGTCACACTTCTTCTTCTTCTTCGTTTTTTGTTTTTTTTGTTTTTTTGTGGTTTTTTGGTGTGTGTTTTTTTGGGTTTTTTTGTTTTTTGTTTTTTTTTAACTTGCAACAGAGTCTCACTCTGTTGCCCAGCCTGGAATGCAGTGGTGTGATGTTGGCTCACTGCAACCACTGCCTCCCAGGTTCAAGCAATTTTCCTGCCTCAGCCTCCTGGGTAGGGTAGCTGGGACGATGGGCACGCATTACCATGCCTGGCTAATTGTTGTATTTTAGTTTCACTGTATTGACCAGGCTGGTCCCAGTCTCCTGGCCTCAACCGATCTGCCCGCCACAACCTCCCAAAGTGCTGTGACTACAGGCGTAAGCCACCACACTGGGCGAGAGGTCACACTTCATGCCAAGTGGGTGGCAGCGACTCAGACAGCACCCCAACTGGTGCTGGGAGTGAGGGGTGCTCAGTGTCCTAGGAAGGCAGAGGGCTGCATGAGAGGTTCAGGGAGGAAGGACTGGAGGAGGATTTGAGATTTTCACCTGAGCAGCTGGGTGGATGGAGGGGCTGTTTACAGAGAATCACAAGAATGTGGATGAGCAGGTTAGGGCACTAATAAAGCACTCTGTTTTGGCCCGCGGAAAATTGGAGATGCTTCCCTGTGTCCAACTGGGGCTTTGGGAAAGGTCAGGGCTGGGCATCTGACTGGGATGGCTGTCTCTGGCTGGCAGCAGAGCATGTGGATGGTTTGTGAAGCCCGGAAGGGCATGAGATTTCCTGTGGCAGTGCCCACTGCAAATGGAAGGGCATTTGGCCTGAGCCCAGACATATACAAGTTGGGCAGAGCAGCTATGGAGGTACAGAAAAACCAAGGGTGTGGGGGCACATGAAGCAGGAATCTCAAATAAGATGAGGAAAGAGGTTTTAAAGACGATCAGGGCCGGGGACAGTGGTGCATGCCTGTAATCCCAACACTTTGGGAGGCTGAGACGAGAGGATAGCTTGAGGCCAGGAGTTTGAGACCACCCTGGGCAACATAGGGAGACCCCATTTCTATAAATAAATAAATACCATTGGTACTTGGCATTTCGGGTGGGGAACAGCAAACACATGAAAGCTCTGAGGCAGGAAAGGGAAGTGATTAGTGCTTGCTCCTGGTTCCTTTATCAGACCTTAAAGAGATGCAGAGACATTTCAGGTACTCCTTGGCCGAGCTCCTTCAGGGAAGGCCTAAGTTCGCTTCTACTTCCCATCTATTAATTTTTTTTTTTGGAGACAGAGTCTCACTCTGTCGCCCAGGCTGGAGCACATGCAGTGGCACGATCTAAGCTCACTGCAACCTCCACCTCCCGGGTTCAAACGATTCTCCTGCCTCAGCTTTCCCAGTAGCGGGACCACAGGTACACGCCACCACGATCGGCTAAGTTTTTGTATTTTTAGCAGAGATGGGGTTTCATCTTGTTGGCCAGGCTGGTTTCGAACTCCTGGCCTCAAGTGATCCACCTGCCTCGGCCCCACAAAGTACTGGGATTACAGGCGCGAGCCACCGCGCCCGGCCCTTCTTCAGTCCTAACGCCCACCATACGTGCTTCCAAATGTTTGCTGAATGACAAGGTGAACGAGTGAATGGGACTACGTGACTTCCGGTAGCAGGCAATCCTATTCCTTGGACCTCAGTTTCCTTTTTTGTAAAGCAAGCCTGTCTCTCGCTCTCTGCCCTAAAAGCCTGAGTTCTGGGCTTGAGATGAGCGCGTCCTGTAGACCAGACTGCAGGTGGACGTTGAGCTGGGTCTTCTAGAAGGCCAGGATCCGGTCAGCTCTTGGGTCCAGTCCTCCCGCGGGACCCGGTACGCCCAGTCCCAGCGCCGCCCCGCCCAGCCTCCATTTGTTCCCCCAGGCCCCGCCCTCTCGGTGCAGCTCGCTCTCCGTTGGCCGGGGGGCGGGCCCTGGGCGCCCGCCTCCGCTGGGGGCGGGGTGGCGGGCGGCGGGCGGGGCCGTGTGCACCTGCAGGGTGTGTGTCCCGGCCGCAGCCCCGCGCCAGCTGCAGCTCCTTGCTCCGAGCCGGATCCTGAGCGGGGAACACGCGCTGAAGCGGCGGCGGCGGCCCCGCCCCGGGACTCCATTGTTGAGGCTGCCTCCGCTCTGTAGGCTGCTCAGCTGCGCTCCAGTCGGCCCAGGCGCCGCGGCGAGGAGCGGGCGCTGTGAGCGGGCGGCCTGAGGTGAGACCGGGTGACGGGGTCTGCGGACCGGGCGGGGTTCTCTACGCCGGGCGTGGCGGCTCCGAGTTGGATTCCACAGGGTCCGAAGTCGGGATCCGAGGTCCTTGCGCCTGGGCTTTGTCTCGGCCTCGGGTGGCACCGGGGGCTTCGCGCCTGCTGCGATACCGCGTGGGCCTGCGCGGGGGTCCCTGTCGCCCTGCGGGTGGGGGCCGGTCCCCACTGCTCCCCGGCTCCCCGCGTCTGCCGCGGAGGGGACTGCATGGACCCGGGCGCTGGCTTCTGAGCCGAGATGACGTCACTGCACTCCAGCGTGGGCGACCGAGTGAAACTCCGTCTCGAAAAAAAAAACCTGGTAAAGTGTTTTACCCAGCCTAGGTACGTGTGGTAGAGCCGAATGAAAGCTTAGAAAAAGATGACTTGAGAACTAGCCCAGCAGAGGAATCAGGTGGGATGTGTTGTTACTGAGTAAGTGAAATTTGCACCTGTTTTCTCCCAGGCCTCGTTGAGTTGTGTACAACAGAGAGCTCAGGTGTTGGGGGCAGTTGACCGGTTGAAGAATGCATTGCTATTATGGGAGGAACATTGGGCTTTGAAAAAGCAGAACTGGATCCACGTTCTTGCCTGGTAACTCTAACTATCATCTAGTTTGTAAAGGGGAATGCAGTTCACTGAAAAATTCTTATGACAGTGGGGAAAGGATTGGGGCGTCTGCATTGGTTTGTGTAATATAGGTCATATGAACGAGCATTTAGGCTGGAGGCAGGCTTTTCATCTCTCTAACTTTACTTTCACAGGACAATTCCATCATGATATGAAGATTTTTGAGTCAAAACTACATTATTCTGCTATGTGTTTCGGAGCAAATTTATACATACAATTTGCTTAAATATTTCAGATGATACAAGAATATACGTGTGGGGTAAAAAGCTGAAATTTGCATTCCGCCTTCTCTAGAAGTAACCATTGTGAATAGTTAACTCTGTATTCCAGCTATTTTGTATACTATAAATACACTGTGAACATTTGAGTGTATATAGACATGTATGTTACACACAGTTTTAGAGATGGAATATTGCTGTGTTGCCCATGCTAGTCTCAAACTCCTGGGCTCAAGTGACCGTCTCGCCTCAACTTCGCAAAGTTTTGGAATTACAGGCATAAGCCACCGCGCCTGGCCTGCATGAGTATATTTACTAATTGCTAAGTTACTCTGTTCAGTACGTGTCTATTGAACTCCCCCATGTACCAAGCATTGTTCTGAATACCTTATATGCACCAATTCACTTAATTTTTAGAGCAGCTCTATTACTGTGGCCCTTTTACAGTGAGAAAACTGAACCACAGAGAGGCTGGGGACGTCGTCTAACATCACACAGCCGGTGCTGTTGGAATTGAGGTTTGAACCCAGACAGCTGGCTTCAGATCTCTTATCTGTTATCATAGATGGCACACCCAAACCTTAGGGCCGCCTCCCAAGCCTTGCCTCCGATACGGGCTCGCCTGAGCTCTGCGAGAGCCATGTATGTGAGGTTTCTTTCCTCTTTAAGAACACAAGTCTTGGAATTGTCGCAGACCCTGGTAGGACCTCTTGAGGACCAAAAACAGGGATTCTTCAAGCCTGCTCCAAGGGCCAGATCTCTGATTTAGCTACTTGGAAGGTAGACGTGGAAGACAGTAATTTTACCAGAACAAAAAGTCAGGATGGCTGGGCTGACTCGGCCAGATGCAGTGGCTCATGCCTGTAATCCCAGTACTTTGAGAGGCCGAGGCAGGTGGATCACCTGAGGTCGTGAGTTCGACAGCAGCCTGACCAACAAGTTGAAACTCCGTCTCTACTAAAAATATAAAAATTAGCTGGGCGTGGTGGCAGGTGCCTGTAATCCCAGGTACTTGGGAGGCTGAGGCAGGAGAATTGCTTGAACACGGTTGGTAGAGGTGGCAGTGAGCTAAGATTACGCCACTGCACTCCAGCTTGGGTGACAGAGTGAGACTCCGTCTCAAAAAAAAAAAAAAAAGAAGAAGAACAATGGCTAGGCTGACTCATAGGGAAGAGGCCCCACAGCAGCCGTAGGACCTTGGCCACTTGGATGGAAAAGAAGGAAGGAAGAGCTTCACCCATGGCGGTGACCTGGACCGCAGAAACCACACTAAACAGTGCACATCCTGGAGCCTGGCCACCCCATTTGCTTCTCTTCTCCTTGGGTAGAGGGCGTGGGGAGCTTTCTAGCCCGGAGGCTGAGCAGCGCAGCTTCTAACCAGGGTAGGCGTTTGTCTGTCCCTGGGAATACAGACAGCATTCTCATAAGCAGCCCAAATCCTCCTGAACAGCTTTTTGTAGGGTGCAGCGGGGCGGGGCAGAGGGTCATTTTGACTCGTAGGTACCTTTTCCACTTTCACTGCTGATAACTGTGTTACAGATTAAAGTTTTGTTTTTGATACTGAAGAGGGCTTAAGAGAGTGAGCTATTATGGCATATCTAAGTCTGCTAAAATAGAACCACGGGGTAGTGTAGGAAAATCTCTTCTAAATTATGGATCATATATGGTGAACGTTAGAAGCCATGTGTACCTAAGTTGAAAAATCAAACCATGTCTTGTATTTGGGTGACCCCGGTAAGTCTGGATGTCACTGCGCCTTGTGTGAACACAGGATGCTGAGGTGTAGGGATCAACAGGCTTTTTCTGGACATCTTGCGCTTCTCTCTTGGAGTAAAGTGGGGCGACAGTAGGAGTGCTCAGCTGTTGGGCCCCTAAATTTGTCAGCTGTTTTTCCTGTGGGATTCCATTTAATGCAATCTTGGAGGTAAAATTATTTTATTGAAGATGAAGATAGAGGCTTAAAGAAGTTAAGAAAATTGTTCAAGGTCACGTCAATTTTTTATTTTTATTTTTATTTTTATTTTTTTGAGACTCAGTTTTGCTCTTGCCCAGGCTGGAGTGCAATGGCGTGATCTCGGTTCACCACAACCTCTACTTCCCAGGTTCAAGTGGTTCTCCTGCCTCAGTCTCCCGAGTAGCTGGGATGACAGGCATGCACCACCATGCCAGGCTGATTTTGTATTTTTAGTAGGGATGGAGTTTTTCCATGTTGGTTAGGCTGGTCTTGAACTCCCAACCTCGGTTGAACCACCCGACTCAGCCTCCCCAAGTGCTGGGATTACAGGTGTGAGCCACCATGCCTGGCCGAGGCCATGTAATTTCTTAAGTGGAAAGATGAAGTACTTGATGAACCCAGAAGTTTGACGTCAAGGCCCTTGATCTTTCCATAACACGTGGTTCCTTCCCTGGTTGGTGGGAGTGACTGAAGAACTTAAGGAAGCTGTGTTTTGTGGAAAGAGGACCTGAGGGGTGTATGGTCTTTCCAGGCTTGGAATCTGCCATGCTGGGCTTCTGAATTGTATAGCGTGGCCATATAGAGAGAAGCCCCTCATTTAAGACTTGTTTTTTGGGGGAAGTAATGGAAGGCTGCCCACATGAGACAGGCAGAGGCGACTTTCTCAGAACTGCTGTGGCAAGGGAGTTGGCACCATCACTTGCGTGTGGCACAGACTGATATGCAAGTGAATGGCGGATGAGGAGTGGGGAAGCTTCAGGATGGAAAAGAACGGCTCCCAGTGGAGGCTGTTGTGAGGGCTGGAGGCGGCTGTGCAGAAGCGGAGTGTCCTTGGTTGATTAGGGGTATATTTGGCTTTCTCTGAATGATCCTAACTGGAAACAGGGGCCAAAGTTAGGGTGGCTGTTAGTTTTGAGTCAAGTCCTGGCCACCTAGGACAGAGTCGTTTCTTAGTTTCTGGGTTGTGGATAGAGAGCAGTCTGGCTTCCTGTCTGAAGTGCTAGCCTGGCTGGCCTCCTGGCTGTTTACTGTAGATAGGGGATTGGTTTCCTGGGTGGGCAGCTACAGGTTGTGGTCTGAGTTCTGTCTTTCTACATATGATCAGGCATGATCTGTTTGTATATTCAGTCCCTCATTTTTCTTGTCAGTAAAAATATCAAAGGACAAATTGGATACATTGGGATGTCTGTGTCCCCTGGAGGAAGTTTTCACGTTCACACTTAATCAGAATGAATATAAACAATTGGGCCATTTATCTTGAAGGTCTAAAATAGGAAGTCTTCAACAATACTACCTCGGCGCCCTTGCCTGTCTGTCCATCGATAGGGAATGTGTTTTCATCCACCGCCGGCTCATCGTCCACCAGTTTGTGGTTGATCCACTTCTCTATACGTCTTGTCTTGTGTGCATCTCATTGTTTGCTAGTGTTAGCTTTCCCCTTCGTCAGTGTGGTTTATTTGTGTAGTATCTGTTGGTAGGAAGTTATTTGTGGAATTTGTGAATGGAAGGGACCTTGGAGGTCTGCTAGGTCAGCCCAGTGATTTTCAAGATAAATGGAAATACAGGGAAATGTTCCAGCTTTTTTGGTGACAAAACCAGGAATAGAAAGCAGTGTTCCTTGTACCACAATGTCATTGAAAGACAGCTCAATGTGCGCCTAAAATGCAGAGTAACTAACTTTCATTTATCTCTGCTTCTGACTCTTGTTATAAGACATTTTAAATTGACCTTAATGTGTTAGCAGAAATATGAAAAGTCCCGACTTGTTTACATATAAGGTACTTTGTCGCCTACTCATTTGGTTGTTTTTTTCAACAGGATTGAAAAGACATTGTTATAAACTGAATGTTTATGTCTCCCCCAGATTCTTGTACTGGAGCCCTAACTGCCAGTGTGATGGTATTAGGGGGTAGGACCTTTGGGAGGTGATTAGGGTTAGATGAGGTCATGAGCATGGGCCCTGGTCTGACAGGATTAGTGCCCTTAGAAGAAGAGAAACCAGGCCAGGTGTGGTGGCTCACACCTGTAATCCCAGCACTTTGGGAAGCTGAAGTGGGCAGATCATGAGGTCAGGAGATTGAGACCATCCTGAAACCGTGTTTCTACTAAAAATGCAAAAATTAGTTGGGTGTGGTGGCACGTGCCTGTAATCCCAGCTACTCGGGAGGCTGAGGCAGAGAGTTGCTTGAACCAGAGGGTCGGAGGTTGCAGTGAGCTGAGATTGTGCCACAGCACTCTAGCCTGGTGACAGAGCAAGACTTTGTCTCAAAAAAAAAAAAAAAAAAAAAAAAAAAAAGAGGAGAAAGCAGAGAGCTCCCACTGCGCTGGTGTGAGGAAACAAGAAGAAAGGTGGCTGTCTGCAAGCCAGGAAGAGGTCCCTGTCCTGGAACTGAGTTGGCCGACACTTTGATCTTGGACTTCCAGCCTCCAGAGCTGTGAGAAATAAACTAATGTTTAAACCACATAGCCTATGGTGTTTTTGATGGTATTTGCCTACGGTATTATGGCCATCTGATTTGACTGATACAGAGATGGTTCCAGAATACTGTATCCTGTATCTAAGTTGGTGATGCCATGAAAATAAACGTGGTAGTTCATTCCTTTATATAAAGATAGCGCCGTGAGCCCAGGGCCCTTGCTTGTGTCTTAGTTGTGTCGTTTTCTTATAATAGCTTCCTAATTTCTCTTCTCCCTCTCTAATTTATATTATATATCTGGATTAAATCATATAGGGTATGATTTTATACTTTATGTCTATACAAACTTGTAGTGATTTTATTTCATTTTATTTGATTTTTGAGACATGCCCTTGCTCTGTTGCTCAGGCTGGAATGCAGGCGTGCCCTGACAGCTCACTGTAACCCTAAATTCCTGGGCTCAAGTGATCCTCCCGCCTCAGCCTCCTGAGTAGCTGGGACTACAGGTGTGCTATCCTGCCTAGCTAATTTTTAAATTTTTTGTAAGGATAGAGTCTTGCCGTGTTGTCCAGAGTGGTTTCAAACTCCTGGCCTGAAGCAGTCCTCTCGCCTCAGCCTCTCAAAGCACCGGATTACAGGCTTGAGCTGCCACACCCGGCCAAGTGATTTTTCATTGTTAAGATCAAGGACAGGTTCCCTGGCTTGGCATTCAAGGCTCATGATCAGGTCGTGATATGCAAGTTTGGGTTTCAGTGTTTCCATTCCCGCCATGAGCCTTGCGCTCCAGCTTGTTTCCTAGGCCCTGTTCTGAAGCGCAGCCTGAGAGCTGCACTTAGAATTTGTAGCTTCTCATCTCTTCATCGTCTTCGCCTATGTTCTTATCTCCATCTGGGCCATCGTCTTCGCCTATGTTCTTATCTCCATCTGGGACATCGTCTCCACACTTCTGCCTCTTTATATCTTCTCCATCCTTCAAGACTTGAAATACTCGCTTCCTTTACATGATCCCCGCTGTGACATCCAAGCTAGAATTAATCCTTCTTCCTTTGAACTCTGATAGTGCTTAATGTTTTTCATCCTTTAATTATACAGCAGTCCTGTGTGTTAGATATTATTATTCTCCCAGTTTTTCATAGTTACTTTGAAAATATTTGCTATAGTCATATATTTTGAATACGTAATATGAGCGACATTCAAAAGGTCCTGGAGAGTGAAAGGCAGTCCTACTCCCATCACTGCTCTGTGACCACTCTTGCCAGTTTTTGTTTGTTTGTTTTTCCAAGGCAGAGGCTTGCTCTGTCACCAGGCTGGCGTGATCTCAGCTCTCTACAACCTCCGCCTCCCAGCTTCAAGCGATTCTCCTGCGTCAACCTCCTGAGTAGCTGGGACTACAGGTGTGCTCCACCACGCCCAGATAATGTTTGTATTTTGAGTAGAGACGGTGTTTCACCATGTTGACCAGGATGGTCTGGATATCTTGGCCTAGTGATCCACCTGCCTCAGCCTCTCAAAGTGCTGGGATTACACGAGTGAGCCACTGTGCCCAGCCTATGTGTCTTGTTTTTAAAAACACAGATGTTGGCATAAGATAAACACGGTTGTCCACCGGTAAGTATTTAGGTTGTTCCCAACCGTTTGGATTAATCAATGCTGAGTTGTACATAATTCTTGCATATTTGCGTGAATATGTTCATAGGATGCATTGCTAGAAATGGAATTGTGGGATCCAGTGTTCTGCGAATTTTAAATGTTGATGGGTGTTGCTGGATTCCCTTCTGTTAGGGCCATACCGTTGTCTCACTGTCAATGTGTAAGGGCGCCTATTTCTATTTCCTTGCCAACAGTTTCTTCTCAGCTGTTTTCTTTGACATCACACACACACAAATAGCCCCCTTGTTCCATAAAACATGGACATTTTACATTTCTACTTAAAGTGTGCGCACACTGACTGAAGCCCTGTGTTGCAGTGATGTGTGCTGCTAGGATTGTGGCTCTGTTTCGAATTTGCTAGCCAGGCTATAGCTTTCCAGGCAGGTATTTTTTGTTCATGTTGTTGCTGCCATTGGGCTGTGTGAATTTCCCTCCACTGCCCAGCCAGATTTCCTTTCCAGTGGATGGGCTTAGTGTCTCATCCAGCAGCCCTGTTTCCTGGTGACCTGGGCCGAGTGTCTCTTACAGCAGCCCTGTTTCCTGGTGACCTGGGCCGAGTGTCTCATCGGGTAGCCCTGTTTCCTAATGACCTGGACCGAGTGTCTCATCCGGCAGCCCTATTTCCTGGTGATCTGGACCGAGTGTCTCATCCGACAGCCCGTTTCCTGGTGGTCTGTGCCGAGTGTCTCATCCGGCAGCTCTGTTTCCTGGTGATCTGGGCTGAATGCCTCCATGAGAAGTTACACCCATCTTCTCCAGTAGTGCATCTTTTCACAGCAAGCAAAACATTTTTACCGCGTTTCTAGTGGGACAGGCACTAGCTCTTTTCTGGGCATCAGGAGACCTGGCTTTGTTCTGGTTCAAGCCACAGCTGGTGAGTTACCAAAGACAAGTCGCATCTGGTCCCTGGTCCTTTGCTTTATAAGTGGAATCACAGTCCGAGTGGACATCACTGCCCTGGTCTCTATGCAGTGCTGAGTGTTGTGGGGATGATGGCTGAGTGTCAGGGTGCATTTCCACCACTAGGGGATTACAGTCCAGCAAAGACACAGGAGAAAAACTAACAGCCCCGGGCAGGTACACAGAACCAGAGGAGTTTGGAAGGGTGGTTCCAAGCTCCGTGGTGTGATTGATGTGATCACAATAAACATTTTATCTCTAAGTCTTGGGCCATTGGACCAAGAGAAGAGAGAGCTGGTGTTGAGTTGTAGTGAGAGGTGCGTGTTTCGTGTGCCTGCTGAGCCTGGCTTGGACTCAATTCCATTAAGTCCCATTCCATTTTACCTTCTGTTTCCACCTTTTTCATGCTCCTGCTTGTTTCTCCAGAAAAAAATTGCAATAAATTCCTTTCAAAAACTTTACAAAAGCCATAGATGCTTATTGAAAATAGTTCAAATGATATGGAAGGCAGAAAGATAGTGTTTTTCTGTTGTGTGTTTGGATGAATGTGTCTTTGGGGTAGTCACTATTAACACTGGGTGTATTTCCTTCCAGATCTTTTCCAGTGTACCTACAAATATATATGTACACTTTGTAAAAAACAAAATAGTACCTGATAAACACTGAGTCCCCCTACTCCCACTGCGCAGTCTACATGGACATCCTTTCATGGTGATACGATGAGACCTGATCGACTCCTTTTGTTCGCTGGAGTGGCGGGTAATAATAGCTACAGATAACTCACCTTCAGTGGGCATTTACCATGTGACAGCGTCTGTGCTCCAGGCAGGCTACATGAAGTGGGTCTTAAGGCTTTTTACAACAATGCTATGGGTGAACACAGTAATTGTTAACATGTTGCAAATGATAGAATTGCAGTAGAGAGAAGCAAAGCTGCTTGCTCAAACTCATGACAGAATTCCCGAGAGAGAGAGAGAGAGAGAGAGAGAGAGAGAAAACACTTTTAAAACAATTGTTATAGTCAGATGATTTATGATCATTTGAAGAAATAGTGCATTCAGTGAATACATTTCAGGGTCTGGTAGAGTCTGGGAGCTGTTCCTGAAAATGCACTGGGCTAGAGATAAGGGAGAGGTCCATTGGCCCTGGGCCCCTAGTGCAAGGAGGGAGGTCCCGGGGAAAGGGGGCATGGAGAGGAGGTCTCTGAACAAACCTTGCAACATCCATTTCTGCTGAGTCTGGTCCGAGGTCTGGTTCTTGACATGTACATTTTTCAGAGATACTAGGTTTTGATTTTTATCATGGTTCACCTGAGCAGCAATGGTTTCAAACTGCCTGGAGATGTGGTCTGGCAGGCCAGTGCTATGCCCATCCTTCCCGCTCCTGCAGGAGGGGAGTCATCCTGGGACTAGAGGGCTTCGCCTGTAATCAGCTATCTCATAATAAGTGGATTTGATGCTGGTTTCGCTAAGTCAGGAAACTTCTCATTTGGAAGGAAAACTGATATTTGTTTTTGGGTTTTGCTGAGGAGCCACAGGGTTTAGAGCAGGGACTGGAAGTTTGTTGACACACACGTGAGCGCACTCAAACAACTTCCATGAAACGTGGAAATAAACACAGTGTTTCAGAGAGGTCCCTGGCTTTGGGATATAAATATTTCTGTAACAGAATGGCACTGGATGTCTGCTGTATTTTTTTCTCTGCTATTTTGGCAAGATTTATTTGGGTGTGTGTCTCCTGTACAGCAGGTATGACATCAGTTTTTGCCACCAAGTATTTACAGCCCTTGGTGCCTCCTATGTGGGTCACTTTTATGCTGTGGTTTCTTTGGGGAAATTGTAGGTCTCCTACCCAAAGCACATTGCCCATTTCAAGGTGCTCCTGGTTTCTGAACACCTGTGGCAGTGCCTTCCATGTGGGTGAAGCCAGCCGAGAAAGTACCCCTCCCCAGGGGGTGGGGACTGGTGATTGCCTGAGTGAGGAAGCCAGGTATGAGCCCTGGACTAAAACTTGTGACCGACTGCTTTTCCTTCCCCTCCTCTCCCTCCTATTTTTCCACCACCTCAACTTTTTAAAAATTTCTTATTAAAAATTAAGCAATTATTTCTGTTTCCTTTATTCTCTATTCCTTGCTAATCGTATGCAGAGTGAGCCTGGGACAGTGGAAAGGAAAGTTGTACTTAGCTTCAGATGATCCTACCAGTCCCGCATTGAGGGGCTTCCGCCAGGCGGCATTGTCATGTGGCGTTGTGGGGGTTCTCCTTTCAGTCCTCAGCGTTAACCAGCAGAGGCAGGTGGTACTTATTCCTGGTTAATGTTGAGAAAATTGAGCTCAAAGTGGCTAAGGGAACTTCCCAAAGTCACATAAGAAGTAGCAGAGTAGAACCAAACACAGATTATCTCTGAATCAGGCAGGTTGTTAGATTCCAAAATGGGCTCTTAGTTTTTGGAGGTCAAATAGCTGAACAAACACAGATATTTCTTTTTTCTTCTTCCTTTTTTTTTTTTTTTTTTTTGAGCTAGGGTTTTGTTATGCTGCCCAGGCTGGTCAAGGCTCAAGCTGTCCTCCTGCCTTAGCGTTCTAAGTGCTGGGCTTACAGGTTTGTGTCACCACACCCAATCGAACAGACATTTCTTTAAAGAAGACAAACAAATGGCCAAAAAATATGTGAAAAAAATGCTCAGCATCACTTATAATCAGAGAAATGCAAATCAAAACCGCAGTGAGGTATCATCTCACCTGTTAGGATGAGTATTATCAAAAAGACAAAAAGTAACAAGTGCTGGAGAGGATATGGAGACAAAGGAGCTCTTACACACTGTAGGGGGGTATACACTAGAGCAGCTGGCTGGGCGTGGGGCACACGCTGACATCCCAGCACTTTGGGAGGCCGAGGCGGGCAGATCACCTGATATCAGGAGTTGGAAACCAGCCTGACCAACATGGTGAAACCCCGTCTCTACTAAAAACACAAAAATTAGCTGGGAGCGGTGGATCATACCTGTAATCCCAGCACTGTTGGGCGGCTGAGGTGGGCGGGTCACTTGAGCCCAGGAGTTCAAGACCAGCCTGGCCAACGTGGTGAAACCCCATCTCTACTAAAAAATACAAAAATTCGCCAGGTGTAGTGGCGGGTGCCCGTAATCCCAGCTACTCAGGAGGCTGAGGCGTGAGAACCACTGGAACCCGGGAGGCGGCTGCTACAGTAAGCAAGCCGAGATTGCACCACTGTATTCCAGCCTGGGCCACAGTGAGACTCTGTCTCGAAGAGAAAAAAGAAAAAGAGTAAGAGTAAGTTAGGGCACCCACTATGGCAAACAGTATGGAGGTTCCTCAGAAAACTGCAAATGAAATTACAGTGTGATCCAGCAGTCCCACTACAGTGTAGATACCCAAAGAAAAGGAAATCAGTGTCAGAGGGGCATCCGCACCTCTATGTTTCCTCCAGCACTGTTCACCATAGCCAAGATATGGAATCAGCCTCGGTGTCCAACAGCAGATGATGGATAGAGAAAATGTGGTGTTTATACACAATGGAGTACTATTCAGCCATAACACAGGATGAAGTCCTGTTATTCTCAGCAACATGGATGGAACTGGAAGATATTATGAAATAAGCCAGGGACAGGAAGTTACACAGCACATGTTCTCTTATGTGGAAGGCAAAAAAGAGTGGATCTCATTGAAGTTGAAAGTAGACAGAGGATCCTAGAGGGTGAGAAGGGTGGGGGAAGAGGGAGATAGAAATTTGTTAAAGGATACAAAATTATAGCTGGATAGGAATAAGTTCTAGTGTTCTATAACATAGGATGACTATAGTCAACAAGAACATGTAGTTTCAGGCTGGGCGCGGTGGCTCATGCCTGTAATCCTAGCACTTTGGGAGGCTGAGGTGGGTGGATCACCTGAGGTCAGGAGTTTGAGACCAGTCTGGCCAACGTGGTGAAACCCCGTCTCTACTAAAAATACAAAAATTAGCCGGCATAGTGGTGGGTGCCTGTAATCCCAGCTACCAGGGAGGCCGAGGCAGGAGAATAGCTTGAACCTGGGAAGGAGATTGCAGTGAGCTGAGATCACACCACTGCCCTCTAGCCTGGGCAACAGAGCAAGACTTTGTCTCAAAAAAAAAAAAAAAAAGAATATATAGTTCCAGATAATTGGAGGAAGGGTATTGAAAGTTACCAACACAAAGAAATGATAAATGTTTGAGATGGTGGATATGCTAATTATGCTGATCACATACATAACATGTATTATAACATCACTCTGTGTACTCCATACATATGTACAGTACACAATTATGTGTCAATTAAAAAAAAGCTGAACTTAGATTGGAATGGCTATGAAGTAGCTAGCTTTTTCATATTTTTGATATAGACCCTAGGCATTTATTTTAAGTAAACTACCCTTGGCTTCAGGAAATGTTTAGTATTTGAGTTTTAACCTTGCATTTTATAATATAGAGAAGTAAAACTGTAGGTTTACTTTCGATACGGTCATAGGGGTTTGCAGTGATGACTTTTTTATGTAATAAGGGGGAAATATACCTTAATTAATAGGCATACCTGCTCATTTTTCTTACTCTTACACATTTTTAGTTGTTGTCCAGGCATTGTGATACTTATGTAAACAGTATGCAATATCTTAGGTAGGAATCAGAATTTTAAGGTAAGAATACTTAGAGTTATATATTTTCAAACTTTCAAACTGGACATTTTACATGTCCATTATATAACAGTAATTAAATTTGAAAAAGACAATACCTGTCTTTAATATGGGTGATGCTCTAGGATTTTTTTTTTTTTTTTTTTTTTTTTTTTTTTTTTTTTGGAGACAGCGTCTGACTTTCTCCCAGGCTGGAGTGTAGTGGTCCGATCATGGCTCACTGCAGCCTCAGCCTCATAGGCTCGAGAGATCCTTCCACGTAGCTGGGACCACAGGTGTACAACACCATGCCCAGCTAATGTTTAAAATTTTTGCAGAGACAGGGCCTCCCTCTGTTTCTCAGGCTGGTCTGGAATTCATGGGTTCAAGTGATTCTTCTGCTTCATCCTCCCAAAGTGCTGTGATTACAGGCATGTGCCACTGCCTGGCCCCATATAAGTGGGATGATGACTTGAGCCTAGGAGTTCCAGACCAGCCTGGGTAACATGGCTCAAGACCCTGTCTCTACAAAAACTAAAAAAATGAACTGGTTACGGTGGCACCTGCCTGTGGTGCCAGCTACTCCAGGAGACTGAGGCAGGAGGATAACTTGAGCCCAGGAGTCGAGGCTGCAGTGAGCTCTGATCTTGTCATTGCATTCCAGCCTGGGTGACAGAGTGAGACCTTGTCTCTTAAAAAAAGTTACTGACTACCTGATTATTCATACGAAAAAAACCCTGAACTCTGCTCTAAACCTCATACCTCGTACAAAAATTAACTCAAAATAGATCATGGATTAAAACGTGAAATACAAAATAAAGATGAAAGGAGGAGCTAGAGACTGGGAGAAACTATTTGCAAACCACATGTCTGATAAAGGACTCATATCTATAATATATAAAGAACTATCAAAATTCAGCAGTGAAACCAAATCATCTAGTTTGAAAATGAATAGGAGACCTGAAGAGACATTTCAGATAACATATAAGCACATGAAAAGATGTGCAACATCATGAGCCATCAGAAAAATGCACACTAAAGCCACGTCACTATACACCTATCAGAATGTCTAAAATAAAAAGTAGTAACAAGACCAATGCTGGTGAGGATGCAGGGAAACCGGATCACTCACACTTGGCTGGTGGGAATGGAAGATGGTAGGGCCATTCTGGAAAACAGCTTGACAGTTTCTTAAAAAGCTAAATGTGCAATTGCCGTAGGAGGCAGCATTCACATTCATGGGCTGTTATCCCAGAGAAATGAGGACTTATGTTCACACAAAAGCCTATATGTATCTGTTCATCGCAGCATTATTTATAAAGGCTAGGAACTGGAAACAGCCCAGAGACTGCTCAGCAGGTGAATGGTTAAACAAACTGGTGCACCCAGGCCCCAGATACCACTCTGCAGTAGTTAATGACATCCTTGTTCATCAGTCTTTCAAACTAGAAACCACCATCATGCTTAATCCCCTTTTTTCCATCCTGGGTCTGAATGGACTTCATTTTGCATTTCTTTCCAATGCATTTTCCCTCTGTCCTTTCTGGTTGCACCTCATGCCTCATTTGAACGGTTGTAAGAGCCACCGAATTGTTTCTCTGTCTCATCATGGAATCCTTTCTACACTTCATGCCCCACATTGCCATTGGAAAAATCTTTCCAAAACATGAACAAACTAACTTAAAAGAAATATCCCAGGTAGCCTTCCAAATAAGTATAAGCTTTCTTTTAGAAGTTTGACTTCTTGTCTATAGGGAACCCCAGGACTGTAGAGAGACGGATTTGCTGTCTGCATTTTCAGATCAGGCAGAAATCCCTGGAGGGGCCCATGTGGAATAGTGGCACAAATACCGGTTCTAGAATCAGAAGCCCTCATATCCTGGTTCTAACACTAGCTGGATGTTGTTGGGAAAATTTTGGTTTCAAACCTCAGTATGAGGAAGCATACCCAAGGGATCACACAAGGCTGCTGGGAGAAGCGGATGAGGGGCATGGTGACCATGCTGTGTAATCCGTGAAGCACGTCGTATGTGTGAGAAGTGGAGCTGTGTGGATAACGGTTCTGGAATCATTGTATGAAAACGATGGAAAGCACATTCGTAGTTCTGCCTGATGATAGCACTGGGCACCTGTGTTGTACATGCCTGCAACATGGGTGAGGCCCGGGTCAGTACAGCTCACAGTTTGGTTTTCATGCAGTTAGAAAGGCCCGAGAGGACCCTTCCCCCTCCAGCTGTAGGAAGGAGGTGGCTGTCTCCTGCCTCTATTTGGTGGGATTGTCTGTGGCTCCTTGGGGACAGGAATGCAGGGAGTGGGGGAAGAAAGCCGGCCTGACTGCTAACTAGTCAGCCTTCCCCCAGGAAGGAGTGGAGGGGTCATTTCGTGGTAACTTGCCAAGTCTTTTTTAACCCATCTGCTCTTAGAAATGATCAGCATGACAAAGTAAAAGACCCGTTAGAGACAGATGGGCTGTGTGTCCCGTGCCTTTGTGGCTTTGTGGCCTCAGAGCTGCCAGAACTCGATAGCTTTCTGGGGAATGCTGGGTCAGCCAAGGGGCTGAAAATAGTGAGAGGAAGAAAATTCCCCCTCGCTGCTCTGGTCTGGGAGTGATTACTGAGGAGAGCGGCATGGAGGGCCCAGCCGTGGGGTCCCTCTCAAGCACGCCCTCACCGCAGTGGGAATGCGGATCTCAACTTCCCTAGGCCTCCGTGATTTTCGTCTGTCACATACTCACGTCCAGCAGGGATGTCTATGGTGATGAGATGAGGGAGCATCCTAGCACATGTGGCACTTAGTAGGCTTGCGGTAAGTGGACTCTGGCGCCAGTGGGACAGGAGACTGGGCGCTGCGTGTGGACGCACTCACGTGCTGGTGTCATGGGTGGACAGAGGAGAGAGGGACGCTCTGCCGTTCTCCTTTGGTCTGTCACCCCTCCTTTTGTGAACAGAATCCGTGAGTGTATTCTGTTGCCGCAGTCAACTTAGTAGGCTGATTGCTCAATTTTCTGCTTCCACTTTTGATTTCTTAAGAATGTGAAAAGGAATATTTCCGTTACTTTTCTGGTTGATGGCATACATTCCTTGATATCACCTTAATGCTTTTTAATTTCGATGTATTTTGGATGCTGGAGCTTGCCTGACATCTGTTTTTATGCCTCACCCTCTCACGTAACTGTTGGCCACACCAGGACCAGAGACAAGTGACCAGACCGATTGATAGCAGGGCTAGGACTGGAATTCTGCAGCCTTTTGATGCCCAGCAGGCTCTGTTTTCTGTATTGCACTGCTCTTCCCTGTTTCGACCCCTGTTAGGACAGTGGATGTGAAATGTAGCTGGGCGCTTTTGGGGGTGTGATAGAAGTATGGCAGATGCCTCAGACTGGCATTTTTCTCTGACTCTGAATTCTCATGGCTCAGAGTCAGTCTCTAGGCTACTGACCGGGAAGATACAGGAAGCTGCTCTGTATGGCAAACTATGCCAGGGCATTTTTTTCACCCGGCAATTTGTTTGGTTTGGACTGGAATATATCTCTGATGTTGGTTTCCTTGCCAATATTATTAGGGAGTGGAGCCTGACTTGTTAACTTAGCCCGATTCATAGTGCTTAGAATCTCAGTGAGTGTGTGTTGAACTGAGTGGAAGTGTGAGAGCATCTTGGACAGTGGTTTGCAAACCTAGCTGCTCCTGGGGGCTGTGAAAAAAGCATGCTTGCTTACTCCAGACCAGTTGAAATAGAATCTGTAGGAATGGAGCCTGGGCAGCTCTAGTGCTGTTAAAAACCCCCAGATGGTTCTGATATACCGTAATGGTTGAGATCCACTGATCCACAGTGAATTGGAGGCCTGGATCATAGACATGCCTTACGCTTTCACCAGCTTAGAATGGGTCTTGTGCTTTAGAACTGTGAAAAAAAAGCGTTACCCAAACAAATGTGGAAACAGCCTAAATGCCACCTCCTGTTACTACCTGCCATCAAGTATATTTAGCAGTTATTCACTCTTTCCTGATCTCTACCGATTCCACCTTTTCTTCATGGAACAATAATTTGACAGTTGGTTATGCAGAACCAGAGTAAGTCTAGTTTGACTGGCGGGAAATGATTTTGGGTATGAAGTACCCTTTAGGCATTTATTGAACTCTTGTTTGTACCACTGCTGTGCTGGACAGTTTATAAATATTACTTCTTTAAACAAGGCCTATGGAGCCAGGCTGCCTGGGTTTTGCTAAGTAGTTGTGTCATTTGGGGCAAGTTTTTAAGCTTATATAAAACTAACTTTCATCTATGAAATGGGATGACAAAAGGTCATTATCATCTCACAGGATCGTGCAAATGTGTGTGTAAAGTGCTTAGTTTCGTGCCTAACACATAATAACTAGTTAATAAAGTTATTATACCATCGTCGTCATATTTAAATGTAAATATTAAGAGCTAATAAATTGGTAAAAGGTACTATACCTTTACCCCTTGACTACTTTAGTTTTAAGTGGTTGGGTTAATTTATCCCTTAAATATTGGCCTCTTGAATATCTTGAATTTCAATTGAACGTAGCCAGAGGATTTCATAATTGGACGATTGCCTCTGGAAGTTGGAGCTTTGTTTGTTCGTTTGGTTTCACTTCCTACACTAAGCATGTGGCTGTGCACACCTTTATGGTGACTTCTGGTACTGGGGAATCAAAGCTTCATTCGCTTCTTTGGAGGAGATGATCTTACGCTATACGAAGCACTCAGACTTTGTTAACTGTGTACCATCCAGACAAGACCAGGTGCTTCCCATGGCAGCCTGTTCTTTTCTTAGCTCTCTCATCAATCTAGCCTGTTCCTTCTATTCCTCTTTATACTAGAACTTGTCTTTGAACAAGGAATGTTGTTTTGTCACTGCTAGGTCCCCAGCAATTAGTAATGCCTAGCACATACTAGGTGCTTCCTGAATGTTAATAGGTGATAATCTAGCAGAACACAAGATAAATCCGCAGGTTGAGATTTAAGCTGTGTGGTATGAACGCTGCATTGGCAAACTTATTAAATCAATTTTGTTAATACAAGTTTAACATATCTTAGTAACTGACTTAGTTCAGGAATCATTTACTGAGTGTCTTCTAAGCCAGACATTGGGGACAGAAAGGTAATAATATATGATCCCTGCCTCATGCACAGGAAGTCTAGTGTGATGGAGGGCACGTGCCAATGGCTGCCATGGAATATGGTGAGCATTAAGATAAAGGGGCACCCTGCATGCCCTTGGAGCACAGAGCACGGTTTGTGTTCTGGGAACATGGGCTTCATGTGAAAACACAATTTAAATTTTCTTTCTTTTTTTTTTTTTTTTTTTTTTTGAGACAGAGTCTTGCTCTGTGGTACAGGCTGGAGTACAGTGGTGTGATCTCGGCTCACTGCAACGTGCTTCCCCCAGGTTCAAGCGATTCTCGTGCCTCAGCCTCCCGAGTAGCTGGGATAACAGGTGTGCGCCACCACGCCTGGCTAATTTTTGCATTTATAGTAGCAATGGAGTTTCACCATGCTGACCGGGCTGGTCTTGGACTCCTGACATCAGGTGATCCTCCCACCTCGGCCTTCCAAAGTTCTGGAATTATAGGCATGTATGTATTCATCCTTTTAAATATCTGCGGGTAGAACTTCACTTTAAATGGGTACTAATTAAACTATTGAATGACTTTAGTATGGATTGAATGACTTTGCTTGGGCCTCGTTTTTAATTTCCTTCATTAGAGGAAAAAAAAAAAAATGCACGTTGAATATCCCTCATCCAAACTGCTTGGAACCAGAAGTGTCTCAGATTTCTTTACATTTTTGGATTTTTGAATATTTGTATTATACTTGCTGGTTGAGCATCCTGAATTCAAAAATCCAGTCTGAGCTGTTCCAATGAACATTTCGTTGAGCGTCACGTCGGCACTCAAAAGTTGTGGATTTTGGAGTTTCTGGTTAGGGAGACTCATCCTGTATGGGTGCTGGGTTGTTGCAGGAGTTCCGGACCAGAGGTTGGGTGACTAGGCTTTGGTTTTCGCTTTGTTCCTAAACAGGCTGTTTTCTTCCATAAGCTCAGCTTTAGATCCCCCGGTTGTCAAAGAAAGGAATGGGCCATCTGATGTTTAAGGCCTCTGTTAGTTCTGACTTGGAGACACCTGGCTTCAGTTCATCTTCCTTAGGAGTGGACAAAGAATATGGGAATTTTGAAATTGTTAGTCAACATCTACAGGGTCGTTGCAGCCTGGTTTTGGGTAAAGGTCATCTTTAGTGAGCCCAGGGAGAAACAGTGGTTTAGCTGTCAGCTGAGAGGGGTAAGCGGTCCTATTAATTTTCCTCTGTGTTCGTGAAAGCATTGTTAAGGGTCACAGCGTTAGTGGAGCAGGCTAGAAAGAGGAGGGGAACTCACTGTTACAGGTTATATTGAATGTCTTTTCAGTCACTAAATGCTTTTTATGATATGCTTTTCAGGATTTCAGTGTGGTATGATTTCTCTGTGTTAAGCACAGGAAATTTAACATCAGCAAAAAAGAATGCTCTTTCTTTTTTTTTTTCTTTGAGATGGACTTTCGCTCTTGTCACCCAGGCTGGAGTCCAGTGGCGTGATCTCAGCTCACTGCAACCTCGACCTCCTGAGTTCAAGGGATTTTCCTGCCTCAGCCTCCTGTGTAGCTGGAATTACAGGTGCCCGCCAGCATGCCCGGCTAATTTTTGTATTTTTAGTACAGATGGGGCTTTGTCATATTGGCCAGGCTGTTCTTGAACTTCTGACCTCAGGTGATCTTCCTGCCTCGGCTTCCCAAATTGCTGGGATTACAGGCATGCGCCGCCATGCCTGGCCTTGAATGTTCTTTCTATGGGAATCTACAAAAGCCAGCTTTTGAGTCTAGTGGCAGAAAACCTCTTCTTCATTGTTGAGCTGTGCTGTGAGCTTGGAGGGCTTCAAGTCCAGCTGAAAAAGCTGTAGTATTTTATGTCAGTTGGCTGTCTTGGAGAACTTAATGAGCACTGGGCTGGAGTGATACTGTCAGAGTTCATGAGCTGTTTGAGACTCTCAAAGCCTAGATACTGGGGTTGCCCAAATACATTGGCTGGACTCACTATTTCTCTCGGGAGTCGGGGGATGGAAAATGCTGTGGTCTTAACTCTTCTCTTAATTTGACAGTGCTGTTATTAATGGTAAGAATGATTTCATACGGTTGCATTTTGCTTTGTAATTCACAGAGAATTTTAAAATCCGTTATCTGATTTTATTCCCTCAGCAGTTCTGTGAAAAAGGTAGAGCACTTTCATATCTTCTGTTTTCCTGTGATTCTCTTGTGGCTCACAGAAGCTAAGAGCCTTCACCAAGGTCATCGGGTGAATGAGTCGCAGAGCTGGGAGTAGAGGCTCAGGCTTCTAGTGACCCTATTTCTTCCTTGATAGCACGCTCTGGTGGCGCTATGGTCAGGTAACTGCGCATGCTCGGTTTGGTCTTTCGTAAATCCCTGCCCCATTTCGGGGGAGGTTCTTGGGAGGCTTCTATTCGTTTTGGAGCATTTAAGTATCTTGTCCTCTCTCCCTCTTCCCAGATGCATGGCCATTTCTGCAGGCCCCCAGGCTGGCCCTTGTGCATGGGGGCGTCTCCTGCCTCCACGTTGCTTGCACGCCCCCTTCTGAAGGTGCTCTTCCCCGCATGGAGCCCCCTCGTGCTGCCTCCACACTGCAGGCTGTTCGGTAAATGTTCCTAAGTCAGCATCGTTGTTTTCTAGAAATGGGACGGGGTATGGATGCCAAGTTCTTTTCTGTGTGAAGTCTTCGATTGTATCATCTTGCCTTCCCCGTGTGTGCTCCTTGAGGTTGTCGCTGTGCTGCGGTCATCTGTGTTCCCTAGGGTGCCTCCCTTGGAGTCCTGGCCGTAGCAGACATGCAGTCAGTGTTCACGGCCTAAATGAGAGAAAGGCCAACAGAGCCATTAAATCTGGAAAATGACAAGTGAGGGAAAGGAATTTTTATTGAAGGCATGTGAAAAAGAATCTTTTTAGAAAAGTTGACCTGTTTCTCAACTGGAGTTGAATTTCAGCTCAGAAAAACAGCTGTGTGCCCAGAGGGCTTTGGGATTTCAGTTTGTGACAGATGAATTGAATTTGTTGTTGTATGAATGTGTTATCCTTTTGTGGTTTTATTAGGCCTTTCTCCCAAATGGAATCGATTTTTCTATAAAACTCACACTTCCTTTTTGAGAAGTGTAACACTAATTGTATGGGATGGTCTCCCAAAAAATTACCAGCCAGGAACCAAACACACTGCCTGAGACTCACGGCCCCTGGTTTCTGCCTGTGCAGCTGCAGGGCAGAGAGGCACGCTCGAGCCGAAATCAAGACGCATGTCTGCATCTTCTCTTTCTTGACTGCTGTTTCGTCTCTGAGCTGGCCTGCCTTCAACGTCTAGGAGCTTGGTGGGTGTAGACACATTACGGTATGGAGGAGGGATATGGCGTTGCCACAGCCAGGAGACTCGCTGAAGTCTCTGTTCTCTTCCTGCTCACTGCTCTGACTTTGTATAAGTCACATTTGTAGGGCTGTGCACAGTGGCTTACACCTGTAATCCCAGCACTTTGGGAGGCCGACCTGGGAGAATCTCTTGAGCCCAGAGTTTGGAACCAGTCTGGGCCAAATGGTGAAAGCCCATCCCTACAAAAAATAAAAATTAAAAAATTAGCCAAGTGTGGTGGCTCATGCCTGTAATCCCAGCTACTGGAGAGGCTGAGGTGCGAGAATCACTTGAGCCTGGGAAGTCAAGGCTGCAGTGAACCATCATCACGCCACTGCACTCCAGCCTGGTCAGAGCAAGACCTTGTCTCAAAAAAAGCAAAAACAAACAAAAACCATGTGTAATAGTGGCAGTAGTTAACTTTTGAAAGTTTGGAGAAGAGTTCCTAAATACCTGTGACCATGGACAACTTACTTAGCCTTTCTCTGCCTTAGTTTCCTCATCTATGAAAAATGAGAGAATATGGTACTGATCTTACAGGATTTCAACGAGAACCAAATGAGATCAAACTCAGAGCCTGGCACCTCGTGAGTGCACACTCAATGTTATTATTTCAACATTTTAGAGGAAAAAGAATGCTAATGGGTCATTATGGCTAAACATAGTCTATCACTGACGTTACTCATGGTATTGGAAGGAACTTGAATTCCATATAGATAGTGTGATGGAGAAAGTATTTTGGGCATTGGCAGTATTTATTCAAAGAACAAAGGACGTGTCTGTCCTAGTCTTGATTTGCATTTTTGTGTGTCTGTGCTCTTTATAGACAATTAAGACATGGAAGCCTGTTTATGGCAAGCTGGCAAATTCAGCAAAACATGGAAAAACCTGTTAGCACAGTTTGCACGTGTGCGGGCACAGAGCAGCCAAAGAAACACACACGTTTTCCTGTATTTTAAAACTCTCTGGAAAAAAGAAAAAAGACATTAAACCATCGCCCAGATGGCTTCTAGAGCTAGAACTTTTTCCTTGAAGTACATGAGTATGGCTGTCAGACATCTGAAACCCGAAGCCATCTTAAAACATCATTTTGATGCTACCCCCTGCCTGCCCTTTTTTTCCATTTGTAAGGGACAAGGATCCAGGAAGGAAAGTATCAGCTTACAAAGGCTTTCGTTACAATTAATCGTTCATGTTCTTTCTTTTGGTATCTTATTCTATGTTTACATTTTATTTTTATTTATTTATTTTGAGACAGATCTTTCCTCTGTCACCCAGGCTGGAGTGCAGTGGCATGATCTCGGCTCACTCCAACCTCTGCCTCCCAGGTTCAAGTGATTCTGTGCCTTAGCTTCCTGAGTAACTGGGATTACAGGCGTGTGCCACCACGTCCAGCTAATTTTTATGTTTTTAATAGAGACAGGGTTTCTCCGTGTTGGTCACGCTGATCTTGAACTCCTGAACTCAGGTGATCTGCCTGTCTCAGTCTCCCAAAGAGCTGAGAATACAGGTGTTAGCCACCGCGCCTGGCCGCTGTTTCCATTTTGTAACGCTAGCATCACCCCAGTGTAGGGTGGCTAGGGGTATTCTTCTTTCCTGTTTCCTGGTGTATTTTCCTCTACAGTATTAATCTTTAACATACTTTTTGGTAGTCTGTCTCTACCTAGAAAAATATGTGTTCCCTGTTATATCACCAGTGCCTGGCACATAGATAGTCAATATTTGTTGAATGAATGAATGAATGGGCTGAAAGAACCTTATTCTTCTTTCTTCTGTCCCTTCACACCAAATGCTTTTGGAAAATGCTATGTGTACAGGGATCATAAGCAGGAGAGGTTACACACATGGCTGTGGGATAGCCCATGATCCTCAGATACTTGTCTGGAAAGAGGTGGAGTACTTGAGTAGAAATGATACAAGATAATTTCTTCAGAAAATCAGCCAAGTGTCATAGCTTTTCACAGTGATGTTCGCGTATGTGTGTATGAAGAGCTGTCGTGGCCTAGAATCACGGGCCTTTAGATCCCTTGTACAGATAGAAAAATAAAGGCCAAGGCCCAGGAGTGCTGCAGGCCACCGAGATAGAGTCCCTGTCTGCCCTTCTCAGTGTCCGGTCACTTCTCACTGCACTCCCCTCTTTACTGCTAAAGCCACTTTCCCTGACTCTGAATGTGTAACCACGAGGGAGAAAATGTCCTCCAGGCTCACAGTATGTGGAGAAAAAGCCCAGCAGCTGAAAATAATGTTCACAAAGTTTGTACTTAGAAAAAGTGGCCATTTCTATCATGTCTTTAAATTTCCCTGTTTCTCATACATTTTATAAACAAGACATTAGAAGGAGATTCGGGAACAGCAACTTTAGAACAAGGGGGAAATAATCAAACCTAGAGCATTTCAGTTTCTGTTTTCTTCTCAGTTTAGGGCTGAGGCACTTTAGCTTCCTGTCTAAGGGACTACTCAAATCTGATTAGAAGCTATTGTGGGCTGGTAATTATCCATAATTTTAGGAAGACAGATGCAGCACCAACTCTGTTCTCCAATAACAGGCTTATTAATTTTAAATTTGCATGGCAGGAGAATCAGATGGCGAGGTGGGATAAGTGTTCAGATGCTTGGTCATGGATAGCTTTTTACTTCCACGTATCACATGGGGATTTGGGACCGGGGAAGCCCGCTGAGAACTGATGATTGTCTGTCCCCTAACCAACTGGGTTCTTTTTCATCCTGAGCTCAGAAAGATTGCTCCTACTGCAGCCAGGGAAGACAGGTTGTTGACTGGTTAGAAATCATGGCAGGTTATTTTCTCCACCCGCAGTTCGCAGTTGGAAAGCAGAGCTATCAAAAAATTATCTTCTCTATTGTATTTCAAATCTGGGTGTTTAAAAAATTATATAAGCAAATTAAGCATTTCTTGGATGGTAGCTGTGTGTGTTCTTGATGCGAATGAGAGGTGCATTCCCTTGTAAAATCCCTGGGACTTTATAGGAGGATGTGAGCCTTAGAACAGAAGTTGGTGTTCTAGATGATCCTGTAGACATGATGCTGAGCACTAGACAAAGATGTTGATTGAAGTGATTTAAAAAAATTTTGTCTGAGTTCAGATTTTACACCAATATTTAGAAAATCTGCAAAAGGACTTGGAGGAATGTTCTCAGGCATCCAGTTCAGCCCCCTGCGCACATTGTCATAAAATCCGAGTGTGTGTACAGGGAGATGCATTCCTTTCTGTTCTCATCACAGGTCCTTCCCTGGCTCTGCACCTGCCTGTCATGCACGTCCGTGTGAGGAGACCACCAAACAGGCTTTGTGTGAACAATAAAGTTTTTTAATCACCTGGGTGCAGGCGGGCTGAGTCCGAGAGAGTCAGGGAAGGGAGATAAGGGTGGGGCCGTGTGATAGGATTTGGGAAGGTAAACGAAAATTACAGTCAAAGGAGGGTTGTTCTTTGGTGGGCAGGAGTGGGGGTCACAAGGTGCTCAGCGGGGGAGCTTTTTGAGCCAGGATGAGCCAGGAAAAGGAATTTCACAAGATAATATAATCGCTTAAGGCAAGAACCGGTCATTTTCACTTCTTTTGTGGTAGAATGTCATCAGTTAAGGTGGGACAGGGCATTTGCACTTCTTTTGTGATTCTTCAGTTACTTCAGGTCATCTGGGTGTATACATGCAAGTCACAGGGGATGCGATGGCTTGGCTTGGTCTCAGAAGCATGACATTGTCCTCTTCCCGACCTTCCCTACCTTTTCCCTCCTGTGCGGTTCTCTCACAAAGTGAATGGCCTCAGCCACAGCTTCTCTGCAGCTGCATCAGACTGTGGCGACAGGCATGGTGGCTCCTGCAGGGCCTGCTGTTCCCACGGAGCCCAGTCTTGCTTGCCGCTGCAACCTGGTCACCATTTTGCACCGAAAGTATGTAATTCTACAGAATGAGAGCCAACATGCTGGGAATGGAGGCGTCTTTATCACGGTGCTCTGCATATTTTAATCTTGGGTGGAAAGTATGGAAAAGTATGTGACACCTGTGGTTTGATGCCAGAAGGACGTTGTGAACTTGAGGTGGACTGAGGATGTTCAGGTGCAACAGGCATCCCGGCTTCATTAAATGAGACTTCTCCATCTCCCTGCCAGGCACGCACAGGTGTATGGCCACATCTTATGTGTTATCCTTATCTAGAGTGCGCCTTGTCGTCATGCTTAAAGTTCCATGATGATATTCTGCCTCATAGAGTAGGTCCCAAACCACATTCAACACAGAAATGTACTCTTGCTATTCTACATAGAAAGTGCTTTCATATACCAAGTGGGAGAGCAGTCCTAAAATCTGGGCTGGAATCGCAGAAGGAAGGCATTGGAAAGCAACAGATTCCCTAGTCCAAAGCTGATTTTTGATGAACCTAGAAACAGGACCAAGAGAAGTGAATTTGCCTAAGGCCCTAACAGTGTCTCACGGTAGCATTTGAACCTAACAGTTTCTTGACCTATTTCTTTAAATGATTAGTCATGCTTCCTCTGATTCCTATATAAACGTATTCCTCATTCATTCTTCTGTTTCAGTGAATTATTGCAGTGCTACCACGTAACAGTATTTACGAGTCAAAATGTGGCAGTGTTTATCCTTTTCCAAGGTTTTTAGTTGCACAGTTTGTCAAAGTTGTGCTTACAGTTTCTTGTTGGTTGCAAGGTGTCCTTTCAGAAGCCAATTGTGTGGTGTATTTACGTTGATTGTTGGAGGTAGCTTGGTTAGAACCTACTTCGAGTGTCTGGTGTGGGCCTGGGGGCAGTGACAACTGCCCGCTTCATGGGCAGAGATGAAGTAATTGCTTCCTGGGAACTACCATCCTCCTGGCCACACTCTCTAGCCCATTTCATTTGTGTTGGTTTCCTTGGCATCTGCATGGTTCTGGCTTCATGTGAGTCTCATTTATTTTAGCATATGACTTCAGGCTGTGGGGAAGAATGGCCATTTTAGCACAGAGATGCACACAAAGGAACAACTGGCTAAATGTGTGTGAAGACATTCTTGGGGGGGGGTTTATTTCTTTTATTCTGTAACAGGCAGTTTGGGAAGCATTCTGGACATGTGGCCTGCGCTGTCACAGTTCCTCCCTGCAGGATCGCAGATGTTTGGAGATTGTAGTGATAACTGTTATCATTGAGAATGTCATTCTCACAGGCTCTAATAAGTCAGGATTTATTCAGTGTTAATTTGTTAAAGATAACTGTGTTTCTAGCCAAATCCATGGGAGACGTTTCTCCTGGCAGTGTTGCTGTGGGTATTCCCGTGGCTTAGTCTTAGGGGAGCACACGCCTTTGAATACTGCTGAAGCTGTGAGTACCCAAAGCGCACCGGAGTACTTTTGCCATACGGGGTGTTAGTCACTGATACACGTCTCAGTCAGACCTGATGGATTCTTGACCCCTTCCTTTTTTAATTTTTTAATTTTTATTTATTTATTATTTTTTTTAAGAGCACAACCCCTCAGGTGGCCACCATGAATCTCTGGTGTTTTCAGTTGGCTGCAGCCTATTTGTCATCTGTGGTTCAAACATACTCGAAGCCTGATGATGCTTGCCTCGGTTGTTCTTCTGCTGTGTGACCTCCGTGCCCGCAGGGTTCAAGACTGTAAGAGCTGGGAGCCACCTTCACAACTACCAGGGTTTCCGGAACCTCCTTTATCTACTCCTGGGGATGGAAGAGATGTCATCAGAGTCGGAGGCCTATTAGGTTTACATGCCATTGATAAAGAATGAGGTTTTCTTTTATATAAGGGGAGCTTCTTATAACGTGCTTTACTAGGGTAAAGAAGCTTTTGAGGTTTGCTTTCTCTGGAAAGATAATTTGTGATCCTGCAGTTGTTTTCAACAAAAATATAATTTGCATACCAGTGCATGTTGTATTACTGAGCACTGGCTGACAAATGGTTCTTAACTCGTCATTCACTCCGCCACTGTTTCTTGAATGGCATATGTGTGCCAGCTGTAGTAGGAACTTGCTAGGCTCTAGGACTAACCCTTATGAAATAGGGGTCCTGGGGGAAGCAAATGCATATAACTATAAACATTTGAGGGGATATCAGAGGGGGTGCCTATAGGTGCAAAACTTCGTTCATTCATTGCCCCATCTAGGAGGTTTTGTGTCTTAGCAGCGTGTTCCATAGCAACACATCCCTCTATCAAAATATTCATCATATTATTTTGAAATTCTCTGCTTAGGTATGTGTTTTTCCGACTAAGTTTAGAACTGGTTAAGGACAGGCTATGGCGTATGTATTATATATATCTACACACACACACATATTTATATATACACATTACCATTTTAAATATACAATATATATTTATATATGTACACACATATATATTTCTTCCTCTCTATACATACACACCATACACATATATATATATATACACACACACACACACACACTTCTACTGCCAAGCACAGAAAGTCAAAACTCGGCAAGAGTTCTTTTAGTGTTCATGAAAAAATAGATGTGTTAGTTGAGAGCGTCCTTAAGTTGCCAGGGGAAAGACAGGATGGATTCACAAAGGGAGATAGTGTGTTTTTTTTTTCTTTGTTTAACTCTTGAATTCCAAATAATTCTGACTTATGGAAAAGTTGTAAAAATAGTATAGAGAATTCCCATATACTCTTCCCTCAGATTCCCCAAACATTTCACCCCATTTGTACTTTCTCTCTCTGTGGATATAATTTTTTTTTTTTTTCTGAAATGTTTGAGAGTGGAAGGTAGAATGCAGAGCAGGGTGAAAGGCGGAAGGAGAGAGGTGGGTTGGGAGGCTTTTTATTTTTTTTAACCTTCTAAGATGGAATTTCGCTCTTGTCATCCAAGCTGGAGTGCAATGGCACAATCTCGGCTCACTCTAACCTCTGCCTTCTGAGTTCAAGTGATTCTCCTGCTTCAGTCTCCCGGATAGCTGGGATTACAGGCGCCCACCACCATGCTCGGCTAATTTTTTATATTTTTAGTAGAGGGGTTTCACCATGTTGGTCAGGCTGGTCTTGAGCTCCTGACCTCTGATGATCCACCTGCCTTGGCCTACCAAAGTGCTGGGATTATAGGCGTGAGCCAGTGTGCCTGGCGATTGGGAGGCTTTTGCAGTAACCCAGAGCGCTATGATGAGGGCTGGACCTGGTTGGAAATGATGAGGAAGGTGGGAAGTGGTTAGGTCTGGCATATATTTTGAAAGGAGAGTTTAAATGGGTTGGATGACAAGAGAGAGAAAAAGAAGTTTTAAGGATGATGTCAAGGATTTTGGCCTGAGTAACTGGAAGACTAGAGATGCTGTTATTGGGATTGGGAAGACTATGGGAGGAGTGGGTTATAGCAGGGGGAATCAAAAGTGTGTTTTCGGCATGCTAAATTTGAGGTCCAAAAAGGGATGTGAAGAAGTGTTGGCTGGGCACCGTGGCTCACGCCTGTAATTCCAGCACTTTGGGAGGCTGAGGCGGGCAGATCACCTGAGGTCAAGAGTTCGAGACTAGCCTGATAATTATTAAAATCGATGATTGATGTTTACTAATTAATCATATTATTGCTTCTAATACTGCAGGGGTGAACACCTACCTGTGATGTTGTTCCTAATATCTAGGGACAGAGAGCATTTTAGTTTTAATACCACAGTAGGTGTACACTCACCCTGTGACACTGATCCTAGTATTGAGAGGGGTAGAATATGACGTGGCTCCCAACATAACAATGAATGGACAGCCACCCGGTGATATTGCTCCTAATATTCACAGAAGAAGCATATGATATTACTCCCAATATCCCAGGGAGGGTACAGCTCTTCTGTGATATGGTTCCTAGTATCTGGAGGGGGAGAGGATGATAATAATTCCAGTATCGCAGGCTGTCTTCACCCACCCTGTGATATTGTTATTAATATCCTGGAAGGGAGAGGATGATATGACTCCCCATAGAGCAGGAGGCTTACACCCAGCCTGGGATATTGTTCTTAATATCCATGGAGAGGAGAGGCTGATATTACTCCCAATATGGCAGGGGGTGTACATCCACCCTGTGATATTCTTCTTAATATTCCAAGGCTGAGAGGTTGATATTACTCCTAGTATTGCAGACACCGTACACCGCCGTGTGATACTCTTCCTGATATCTGGAAGGGGAGATGGTATTAATCCCCATATCGCAGGAGGTGAACATGTACTCTGTCATATCTTTCCTAGTATGCAGGGAGAGAGAGGATAATATTATTCCCAATATTGCAGAAGATGTACACGCCCCCCCCCCATGATATTGTCCTTAATATTCCAAGACACAGAAGACGATGTTACTCCCAATATCACAGAAAGTGTACACCACACAGTGATGTTGTTCCCATGATCCAGGAGGAAAGAGGATGATATGCCTTTCAACCCTTGCACCCTGCAATGCTGTCACCCTGCAACACCGACACCAGCTCAACCTGACATAGGACCAGAGGTGCTGGCTGGGGGTGTTCATTGCTTCTCTTTTCTCCCTTGGCAGACTCAGTAGAGGAAACTGAGACCGAGCAGCCGCAGGAACAAGGTAGGTTTTGCCAGTGGCTCAGGCTTCCTCTGGTTATGAGCTGGGACTTGGAGTAACGCCGGGGGAGGGGACAGAGGTGAGTACAGTGGGCATTGGATGCGGCTGTCACACCTCTGTGGTGTGGGCCGGGGACTTGAGGGACATTGCTTGAGGTGGGCCTGAACCTCCCGTCCACTCTGGCACTGGAGGCTGTGGGGTCCCACACTTCTTCCAATGAACGTGCTGACCCCCGCCTGGTCCCCGACCGAGGTGGGGCATCCTTTCCAGTGCTGGGGCCCACATGTAGCTGTGGGTTCCTTTTTCATGACCTGGAGAAGCTGCAGTTCACCCTGTGCTCTGCCTCAGAGATGGGAGGCCACACAGCCCTCAGCGGGTAGCAGAATTCAGAGCCTTAGGTTGCAGGGGCCTCAACTGAGGTCCCTGAAGGGTCTGCTCCTTCCTGAGGGGCTGATTCAGGGAGGCCCTCCCGTCTCCCCTCTGCGGCTCTGTCTCTTCCCCTCACACAGGGTCCGCATGTGGACAGCCTGGTGATGTGGATGCACCAAGGGCCCTTGGAAGTTCCCGGGGAATGGGATCCATCCCAGTACATTTGGGATGCAGGCACAAGGTCCCAGAGGAGGCCCGGGAAGCCAGTGCGGAAGGGAAGGCTGTTGTAGGTCTGCCTTGGGGAGGGGGTGGTTCCACCCTCTGCCAAAGTCTCTGGAGCAAAGGCACGTGGCTCTCCAGCTGCCCCGGAGGCCAGGGTAGTGGCTGGGAGGGGCTGTGTGCCTCTGCCGGGTCGGGAAGATTTCTTAGCTAATCTAGTGTTGTCAAGTCACATTAGCCTCTAAATCATATTTATTTATTTTTTTAATTCCAAGGCTTTACAGTTGAATAAGGAGACAGTTTGTATTGAAAATAGTTTTTACATGTGAGCTTGAAACAGAGAGTCTGTTTAAATCTAGTTTTTTCCTTCCCATTAATGCCTCCTTTCATCCCAGGTTTTCCAACAGGAAATGCGCTTGTTTGCTCACCTCTGGGAGGGGGCTTTGGCTAGGAATCCACCAAAGCCAGCAGGCACCAGTGGGCTGCTTGAGCAGTCTGGCCTTTGTTAACCCTTTAGGAACCGTGGGCTTCAGGTTTTCAGACCATCCAAGGTGAAGGTGGTCACAGGGGCCTAGAAGCTTTCCCATCCTTCCTGCAGGGATGGTCCGTTTCCCTGCACGGAGCTGGGTACATGGGTACAACACCCCTGTCCTGTGCCGTCGGTGGCTTTACCAATTTTGCATAGCAGCGTTTGAGCTGATCAATAGCTCTGATTGACTGTTGAGGATTTCATGGATTCCTGTACCCCACCGGGGGGCCCAATATGCTGACAAAAGTTACATTTGTAGTTGTAGTGCTGCATATACATGGGTCCAGTTAGAAGGCTTTGATTGTATCTAAAGGGAAAGGCGTCTCTGAGGGATCACTGAGCTGGCATAGTCTCCTAAAACCATGCTATCATGTGGGCGACAAAGCAGGACAGGAGGGTGATTTTGTAGGAGAGTCAATTTTGTAGGAGAGTGATTTTGTAGGTGATTTTGTAGCAGGGCCACGGGCCTGCGTGTTCTCTGTGTCCCCGGAGTTCATACGTGCTCCAGACCCTGGGTTTGCATTGCGCATAATTCTCAAGGGCTCATGGCAAGCTGCGCCAGGGACACAGAGGACGGGAATGCGGGGATCCTGCCCCAAGTGGACCAAGGACTCACTGTTGGACTCTAATCTGTCTAGGTGTTTTTGTGACTTGCAGAAATACCTCCACCTTGCCTGGGCCTGGAGCCACAGGAGACCCTGCCGAAGGTGAAGAATGTTCTGGAACAATGCAAGACCTGCCCAGGCTGCCCCCAGGAGCCAGCGTCCTGGGGTCTCTGTGTAGCATCCAGCAACGTGAGCTTGCAGGACCCCGAGGAGCCCTCCTTCTGCTTGGAAGCTGAGGACAACTGGGAGGATCCAGAGGCCATGAGCTCACTGCTGCTGTTCCTGAACACCTCTGGATTCAAGGCCAGCTTCTGTGGCCTGTACAACCTGGCGCTGCCATGGCTGAGCAGCATGTTCAGCAGCTTTAGCGACGAGGAGGAGCTGACTGGGTGCCTGGCACAGGCCCGAGGGGCGGCCAAGAAAGGTGGCCTCCTCATGGCCCTGGCCAGGCTCTGCTTCCTTCTGGGGCGGCTGTGCAGCAGGAGGCTCAAGCTGTCCCAGGCCCGGGTGTACTTGGAGGAAACACTGGGGGCCCTGGAGGGCAGCTTCGGGGACCTGTTCCTGGTGGTGGCTGTGTACGCCAACCTGGCCAGCATTTACTGGAAGCAGAACCAGGAGAAGTGTACACAGGTGGTTCCCAAAGCCATGGCCCTGCTCCTGGGGACGCCTGGCCACATCTGTAGCACCGAGGCGGACGGGGAGCTCCTGCAGCTGGTGCTGCAGTGGGCGGTGGGTGGCCAGAGCCAGCAGGCCTAGGCCCGGGCCTGCTTCCTGCTGGCCAGGCACCACGTGCACCTCAAGCAGCCTGAGGAGGCCCTGCCCTTCCTAGAGCAGCTGTTGTTTTTGCACAGGGACTTGGGAGCCCCAGACGCTGCGTGGCTCTCACACTGCTGCCCACTCCTGGCTGACATCTACAGCCGCGAGTGCCTGCCCCACCTGGTGCTGAGCTGTGTCAAGGTGGCCTCATTGAGGACACAGGACTCGCTGGCTGGTTCGCTGAGGAACGTGAAGCTGGTGCTCCAGAACGCCCTCCAGCCCCAGAGCCTCCCCACCCAGACTTCCCACTACCTCAGGCGAGCGCTGGCCTCCCTAACCCCGGGCACAGGCCAGGCGCTGCGCGGCCTTCTCCACGCCAGCCTGGCCCAACCGTACAGCCACCATGGCTACCATGGCCCAGCCATCACCTTCATGACGCAGGCGGTGGAAGCCAGTGCTGTTGCCGGAGTACGTGCCATCGTGGACTTCCTGGTGGCCCTGGCCTGGCTGCATGTGCTTCATAGGCAGAGCCTGGTGGCCCTGAACATCCTGCAGTCTGTCCAGGATGCAGTGGTGGTCAGCGAGGACCAGGAGGGTGTGATTGCCAACATTGGTGGCCGTGGCTCTGAAGAGGACGGGCCAGACGAGGCAGGCAGCCGAGGGCTACTACCACGCCCTACGGGTGGCTTGGCACCTGGGCCAGCGGAGGAACCAGGCAGTGGTGCTGGCCAGCTTTGGGACCTTGTGCCTGCACGCGGGTGCCAGCAGGCTGGCCCAGCACTACCTCCTGGAGGCTGTACGTCTGTTCTCGAGGCTTCCGTGTGGGGAGTGTGGCCGAGACTTCACCCACATACTCCTGGGCTACCTCTTCACCCGCCAGGGCCCGGCCCAGCAGTGCAAGGGCTACTACGAGTGGGCCCTTCTGGTCGCCGTGGAGATGGACCACGGGGAGAGTGAGTGCCCCAGTTTCTCCTGTGCGCCTTCTGGGGCCACTTGGGTCAGGGCACACCTGGGGTTTGTGATTCGGAAACAAGTGGTGGTTTTTCCACCATCGAAAGCGCTGAGTTATGGCCAGCAGCAGATGTTGGCAAACGCCCTGGAGACAGGCCGTTCCCATGTAGGGCCAGCCCCTCTGTACCCTACTGAGGCAGGCAGCTCTTCCTGGTTTGCCCAGGGACCATCCTGCCTTGAGCACGGAAAGTCCTGCGTGCTGGGAATCCCTAGACATAACCCTGGGATCAAGGCATGTTGTGCTGAGCTAGGACTTGGGGCCCCTCCATGAGCCAGGCCCTGAATGCCAGTTCTTGTGCCTGTGTTTGCTTGGTATCTCGGGAACCCTGTGCACCGGTCATCCCACTTCACAGAGGACACAGGGGCGGGTGATTGGCCAAAGCCACAGAGCAGTTCACGCAAAAGCACCTCCTGCTGAGTGTGCCAGGCCCCACCCACAAAAGGGGCTTGTGGGGTCCTCGGGAGGGAGGTGCTGAGCGTGGGAATGTGAGCTTCAGGCCAGAGAAGCCACAAAAGGGTGAGTGGCGTGATGGCGGGGCAGAACGTGGCCCCGGGTTAGGGAAGCCTCTTTAGTCTGGGACCAGAGGGTTGAGAGGATTTAGTCAAGTAATAGGTGTGGATGAGGGGCTGGTGGTGTAGCCTGTGTGAAGGCCCAGGGGTGAGCGAGTGGGGGTGAGTCAGCGAGGATGGGTGGGGTGTGAGTGGTGGTGAGTGAGTGGGAGTGTGAGTGGGGGTGAGTGAACAGGGCTTATGCAGGGAGGTGCAGAGTTGGGAGGGGGTGGGTTGAGTGCTGGATGGTGAGAAGCTCTTCTGGAGAGCTAAGCAGGGCCTGGGGCCTCAGGCTGTGGCTTCGCCTTTTCCCCAAGAGCACTGGGGAGCCATGGAGTGCTATCGAACAGTCAGTGCAGACCGAGCAGTGAATGGACAGTAGCTGGGCAGGGCTGTCCGAAATCTAGGCCGCAGAGAATAGATGAGGAAGTTGAGGATACTATTGAGTCCCCTCTGCCTTACAGTGCTTTGTCATGGCATAGTGAGACCACTCAGAGGTGCCTCCTGTGGCCTGGACCAGAGCTCCAGGGGCTGTGCCCAAATATGAATCTGCTCATTTCCCAGCACAGGCCTGGCACCCACTCTTGGCCCTAGGAGTGATGAGATTTTGGAAAGGACCGTGTGAAGGGGCCCCGGTCCCACACATCTGCCCAAGGAAGGTTGGGGGGTTCAGACCCAGGCTTCTTCCCCAGGGACATTCTCTGAATGGAAGGAGACCCTCCAGGAACCCAGCTCCCCAGCCCCCACTGCAGCCTCCAGTGGCTCCTGGCACAATAGCCTGTGGCACCTCCTCCTACGAGGCCCTCCCCTGGGTGCTGGGGGATTCAGACTTGGAAATGCAGGCCAGGGAACGGGGATCATGCTTCCCTGTCTCCCCACCCTGAGCTGAACGGTCCGGGAGACCGAGGGCGGGGCTGATACCCCACATGCTTCCTTGGGGTCATTTTTGAGTCACTTTCAGTAGTTTGTGTCCTTCTAGGAGTTTGGCTGTTGTGTCTAGATGGTCTGGCTTCTTGGTGTACAATTGTTCGTAGTGTTTTCATGGAATCCTTTTATTTCTGTCAGGTCGGCAATCATGTTTCCTCTTTCATTTCTGATTTTAGAAACTTGGGTTTGTAATTGTTTATTTATTTTTATTAGAGATGGGGTCTCATCATGTTCTCCCAGGGGGGTCTTGAATGCTGGCCTCAGCGATCCTTCCCCCTCGGCCTCACAAAGTGCTGGGATGACAGGCGTGAGCCATGGTGCTCAGTCTCTGATTTTAGTCGTTTGTGCCCCATCTTTGTTTTCTTGGTCAGTCTGGTGAAAGATTTGTCAATTTTGTTATTATTTTCAAAAAACCCACTTTTGGTTCTGTTGATTATCTCTTTTGTCTTTCTATTCTCTGTATTTTTACTTCCCATTTCCACTCTCATGTTTGTAATTTTCTTCCTTTTATTCACTTTGGGTTTAGTTCATTTTCTAGTTTCTCAAGGTGGAAAGTTAGGCTTTTGATTTGAGATTTTTCTTCTTTCTTTGAATGTAGACATTTACAGTTATAAATTTCCCTTTCAGCACTGCCTTAGCTACATCTTGGTGTTTTTGATACACTGTGCTATTTTTTTTTTTTTAAGTTTTGCTCTATTGCCCAGGCTGGGGTGCAGTGGTGCAATCTTGGCTCACTGCAACTTCTACCCAGGTTCAAGTCATTCTCATGCCTCAGCCTCCTGAGTAGCTGGAATTACAGATGTGCACCACCACACCCGGCTAATTTTTGTATTTTTTTTTTTTATAGAGACAGGGTTTCTCCGTGTTTCCCAGGCTGATCTCAAACTCCTGGACTCAAGCGATCCTCCCGCCTCGGCCTCCCACAGTGCTGGGATGAGAGGCGTGAGCCACCGTGCTGGCCCGGGCTGTGCATTTGTTTGTATTCTTTTCAAATTAATTTTCAGTTTCCCTGATGGTCTCTTCTTTGACTCACTGGTTGTTTAGGAGTGTGTAGTTTTCACATATTTTTGAATTTCCCACGTTTCCTTCACTGTCGATTTCCAGTTTCGTGCCAGTACAGCTGAAGAACACCTCTGCTTTGGTCTCAGTCCTTCTCCCTTCACTGAGGCTCATTTTGTGGCCTGGCACATGGTCTGTCATGGGGAATGTCCCATGGGCGCTCAAGAGGACTGTGTATTCAGCTGTTGTTGGGGGGCGTGTGTGACAGATGTCCATTCGGCGTACCTGGTTTCCAGTGTTAATCTTCGGAATGTTTCTGACACTAGAAAATCAGAAGCTTTCCACCGTTCCCAGCGCCCTGGCTTTGGGAGAGGCCAGCGAGCTTGTGGGTTTGGAGCCTGGTTGCATGAGAGAAGCATGTGTGGAAATGCCAGGGGCCGGCTTTGAACCCCATTCCCCCAACATGATGCCATGTGTGGCAGACATGACGCTTGGCTTTGCTCTCTCAGGGTTCCATCTGCGACAGGGGCTACTTGTGCCCCTGGCCTCATCATCTCAGGCTGAAGGCGGCCCTGGTCCTGGCCAGAGGGGCTTTGTGAAGCAGAAATAGATGGCCTGGTGCAGGGGCCGAGCCTGGCCAGGACCTCGGCCCTGGGAGTTGTAAAGAAGGCCGGCCTGTACCATGAGCATGTGCACCAAGCTGTGCCCATGTCACGGTGTGCTCGGCGTCTGCCCTTGCACAGGTGCATGGCCTGTCTGAGCTCAGGCTCCCCGCCTACGGGGCCCAGGTTCACAGAGGTGTGAAAGAGGCAAGCACGGCGCAGGGGCCTCCGAGCACAGCCAGACTCGCTTCGATGCTGGGAGGCTGACGTCTTCCATTTTGTCTTCTGCCCAGGCCAGCTGCCGGCCATCCAGCGGCTGTGCTACTTCTACAGTGTCGTCATGCCAAGCGAGACCCAGCGTGTCATCTACCACGAGTTCCAGCTCTCCCTTGCCCGCAAGGTGGCCGACAAGGTGCTGGAGGGGGCAGCTCCTGGAGACCACCAGTCAGCTCTACCTGTCCCTGGGCACTGAGCGGTGAGGGCTGGCTTTGCAGTGGTGGGGGTGTGGAGGGGGGCAAGAAGGTTGGGGGGACAGGGTAGGGAGGGGGGCACAGGGAAGCTGGCCCAGGGGCCTCCTCAGCCCCTTTCCTTTGGATCATTTGGTTCCTTGGCATCAGATGCTTTGAGCTGGTGGGTCTGGGGTCGTCCCAGGGCTGCTGCTGGCTCGTGAGTCCCAGCTTGAGCCTCCCTTGTTGGGTCAAAGGTCATCTCAACCCCAGCAGAGGCAGTACGTGCACTCTGGGCTGTTCTTCCTACTATGGTGGCTTTTGTCATCTGACCTGTGCCTGCCCCGAGTCTTCACTCCTAGCCTTCCTCTGTCCCCTTAAATGTGACCACAGCAGCCATCTGTGGCTTCTCTCCCACAGAAGACAGAGCCAATTGTGTCACCTGCTTCCCTGGGGCAGGGTTTCAAGGTCTCACGTCTCATATGTGGCCCACTCGGCTTCCCCCGAGCATGCTGACCTGGTGGGGTAACCATGGCCCTGGCCACCCCACCCACAGGGCCTGGTGACATTTCTGCAGTCACAGCCCCTCAAGTGTCAGACTTACTGAGAGAGCAGGGAAGGAGCCAGATTCCATGGGGACCCGGGAGACTGGTTCCAGTCTTGGCCTCAGGTTCACAGAAGGAAAATGGGCCAGTGTGCTAGAGCCATGCTTCTCAAAGTGTAGTCCCCGGACAAGTAGAGCAGCATCCATGTCACCTAGGAGCCTGTGGCAAGTGGGAGTTCTAGGGTCTGCCCCAGGCCTGTGGAGCCAGAAGCTCTGGGGGCAGGGCCAGCAAGCTATAAGGACAGGCCTCCGGGTGACTGTGATGCCTGCACACCTTGAGAACCATCGGCCTAGATAGCCTCTGAACACTAACGGCTCCTGGTGCGTCTGGAGAAGACACCGGCCATGTCTGGGAGGCAGGGGAGATGGACTAGCACATTCCTCCTGCCACAGGGCAGCATGATGCTCGATTCCCTCAGAAGGATGTCCTTCATCTTTTCCATGCCGTGTGTGTTCACCCTGGCTCTCCCAGCAGCCTGGGAAGGGCAGAACACTGCACACACAAGAGGGCCGTTCCCAGTCCCCACATTCCAGATTCATCTGTCACCAGACCCACGAGAGGAGGCAGACTGGTTCCAGGAGGATGAGAGCCCTTGTTCTGACACCTGTGTCTGATTCCAGTGATTCCAGGGCCTACAAATCCGCTCTGGACTACACCAAACGAAGTCTGGGAATTTTCATTGACCTCCAGAAGAAAGAGAAGGAGGCACATGCCTGGCTGCAAGCAGGGAAGATCTATTACATCCTGCAGCAGAGCGAGCTGGTGGACCTGTACATCCAGGTGAGTGGCAAGGGATGCAGGAGGACCCCTGTGCTGTTCACTCTCTGTCCATCCACCCATCCATTCATCCTTCCATCATCTATTTACCTGTTCATCCTTCCATCCATCCATCCATCATCCATCCATTCATCATCCATCCATCTATCGTTCATCCATCCTTTTATCATCCATTCACCCGTCTATCCATCCATTCACCTCTCCATCCACCCATCCATTCATGCTTCCATCATCTATCTATTTACCTGTTCATCCTTCCATCCATCCATTCTTCCATCATCTTCCCATACACCTGTGGGTGCTTCCATTCACCCATCCATCATCCATCCATCCATCATCCATCCTTCCGTCCATCCATCCATCATCTATCCATCCATCCCTTCGTCCATCCATCCCTCCATCATCCATCCATCTGTCCATCCATCCATCCATCATCCATCCACCTCTTCATCCTTCCATCCATCCATCCATCCATTCTTCCATCATCTTCCCATACACCTGTGGGTCCATCCATCCATCCATCCATCCATCCATCCTTCCATCATCCATCCATCTGTTCGTCTTTCCACCCATCCATCATCCATCCATCCATCATCCATCATCCATCCATCTTTTTATCCATCCATTCACCTGTTCGTCCATCCATTCATCCATCCATCCTTCCATCCTTCCATCTATCCTTCCATCCTTCCATCCATCCATCCTTTCATCCATCTTTCCATCCATCTTTCCATTATCCATCCATTCAGCTGTTCATCCTTCTATCCATCCAACCATCTTCCATCCATCCATGATCCATCCATTCACCTGTCCATCTATTCATTCATCATTCATCTTTTTATCATCCATCCATTCACCCATCCATCCATCCATTCATTCACCCGTCCATCCATCCATTCATCTGTTCATCCATGCCTCCATCCATCCTTCCATCATCCATCCATTCACCTCTTCATTCTTCCATCCATCCATCCTTTCATCATCCATCCACTCGCCTGCTCATCCTTCCATCCATCCATCCATCATCCATCCATCCTTCCATTATCTATCCATTCACCTGTTCATCCATCCCTACATCCATCCTTCCCTCATCCATCCATTTACCTGTTCATTCTTCCATCATCCATCCTTCCACCATCCATCCTTCCACCATCCATCCTTCCACCATCTATCCACTTGCCTGCTCATCCTTCCATCCATCCATCCATCATCCATCCATCCTTCTATCATCCATCCATTCACCTGTTCATCCTTCCATTCACCTGTTCATCCTTCCATTCATCCATCCATCATCCATTCATCCATCCATCATTCATCCATTCTTTTATTGTTCATCCATTCAGCCTCCATCCATCCACCTGTTCATCCGTCCATCCTTTCATCCATCCATCCTTCCATCATCCATCCATTCACCTGTTCGTCCTTCCATCCATCCATCATTCATCCATCCATCATTCATCCATCCATTTATCCATTCATCCATATATCCATCAATCTATCATCCATACATCCTTCCCTCATCCATCTACTCACCTCCTGTTCATCCTTCCATCCATCCATCATTCATCTATAAATCATTCATCCATCCATCCATTTATCCATCCATCCATCCATCCATCCTTCCATCATCCATCCATCCGTTCTTCCATCATCCATGCATTCATCTGTTCATCCTTCCATCCATCCATCCATCCATTTATTTATCCATCCATTCATCCATCCATCCATTTATCCATCCATCCACCCATCATCCATCATCCAACTGTCCATTCATCCATCCATCATTCATCCATCCTTTTATCATACATCCATTCACCCGTGTATCCATCCATTCACTTTTTCATCCATCCATCCATCCATCCATCCATCCTTCCATCATCCATCCATCCATTCTTCCATCATCCATGCATTCATCTGTTCATCCTTCCATTTATCCATCCATCCATTTATCCATAAATCCATTTATCCATCCATCCATTTATCCATCCATCCATCATCCATCATCCAACTGTCCATTCATCCATCCATCATTCATCCATCCTTTTATCATCCATGCATTCACCCATGTATCCATCCATTCACTTTTTCATCCATCCATCCATCCATCCTTCCATCATCCATCCATCCATCCATTCTTCCATCATCCATGCATTCATCTGTTCATCCTTCCATCAATCCATCCATCCATTTATCCATCCATCCATTTATCCATCCATTCATCCATCATCCATCATCCATTCAAGTGTCCATTCTTCCATCCATCACTCATCCATCCTTTTATCATCCATCCATTCACCCGTGTATCCATCCATTCACTTTTTCATCTGTACATCCATCTATCCATTCATCCTTCCATCATCCATCCATCCATCCTTCCATCATCCATCCATCCTTCCATCATCCATCCATCCTTCCATCCATCCATCCATTCATCCATCCATCCATCCATCCATCCATCCATCCATTATCCATGCATCCATCATCCATACTTCCATCATCCATCCACTTGCCTCCTGTTCATCCTTCCATCCATCCATCTATCCATTCATCCATATATCCATTCAGCCATCATCCATCGCTCCTTCCATCATCCATCCACTCACCTCCTGTTCATCCTTCGATCCATCCGTCGTTCATCCATCTATCCATTCATCCATCCATCATTCATCCATCCTTTTATCATCCACCCATTCACCCGTCTATCCATCCATTCATCTGTTCATCCATCCATCCGTCCATTCATCCTTCCATCATCCGTCCATTCACCTGTTCATCCTTCCATCCATCAATCATCTATCCATCCATCCATCATCCATCATCCATCCATTTATCCATCCATCCATCCAACATCCATCCATTCATCCATCATCCATCCATTTATCCATCCATCCATCATCCATCCATACTTCCATCATCCATCCATTCACCTGTTTATCCTTCCATCCATCCATCATCCATCCATTCATCCACCCATCCATTCATCTACCCATCCATCATCCATCCACCCATCCATTCATCCATCCATCCATCATCCATCCATCCATCATCCATCCTTTCACCCATCCATCCATTCACCTGTTCGTCCTTCCATCCATCCGTCATTCATCCATCTACCCACCAATCTACCTATTAATCCATCCCTCCATTCATCTTTCTGTCCATTTGTTTATCCATACATTCGTCTATCCACCATCTATCCATCCACATGTACATACATCATCTACCCTCCACCCATCCATACATTATCTACCAACGCATACATACATACAGACATACACACATCATTCCACCCACCCACCCACCCACTCATCCATCCATCCATCCATCCATCCATCCATCCATCCATCCATCCATCCATCCAAGCATTCATCTATCCACATACCCTTCCATCCATCCATGTGTCTACATATCCTCATCCATTCATCCATCCATCCACTCATTCCTAAGCCACTGCTGAGCACCTGTTGTGTGCCTTTTCCCTCCCTCCAACTGGTTCCCTCACATCCTCCGCCGGTGGCCAGCATCTTCTCCCTGAGGGCAGAGGCGCGGCCCCTCACAGTGCACAGCACCTGCTGGTATACACCACATGCTCAAATAATGTGACCACTCAATTAACACACAGAAGAACTTGCTCCAAGCCACATGTGGCACATCTCCTTATAAAATGAATCTATCATAGTGGCTGTTTTCAGAGGCTTCTCCAAACACAGTGTGATCTGGAACAAATTGTGAAGCCCACGAGACTGATGAAGCTTTCATTATTGAGCACCTGCTGTATACCTCCTTGAGCTGAGGAGAGGGATGAAGAGCTCATGGCCAAGAGGGGACCAGGCCCACCCACAAACACTGCTGATGTGGCAGGGATGTGGCAACGCAGAAAGGAGCCAGGGGCTGGGCTCCCAGCAATCTAGGGGCCACGGAGATTGGTTTGAGTGCAGGGGGAGTGGGCTAGGGCTAGCCCTGTTGGTAGGATTCACAGGTGTCGGGCTCCTGGGCTGCAGCTGCTCAGTCACCTCCTGGCACTCAGGAGCATCAGTTCATTGTCCTCATGCCAGTGGTGGGGGCAGCCCTCATGCACAGGGTCTGAAAAATGCTCAAGTGTACCTGTAGTGTGTGAGAGGAAGGAGCCTGGCAAAGGTGCGCATAGCCACCTCGCTAGGTGTGGGCCTTGAGGGAACTTCTGTCTCCTTTCAGGTGGCACAGAATGTGGCCCTGTACACAGGCGACCCCAACCTGGGGCTGGAGCTGTTTGAGGCAGCTGGAGACACCTTCTTCAATGGGGCCTGGGAGCGGGAGGAAGGCCTGTCCTTCTACCGGGTGAGCTGGCCTGTGGGCTGATGTGGGTGGGCCTCAGTGGGGCACCTGGAGGGCTGAGGCACAGGTGTGGCAGGGTAGAGGCCTCCCAAATGGAGGCAGGGCCACCCATGCACATGATTAGTTTCCAAGTGGTCTCACCTGGAATGATATTGACCATGCCCCTGCCTGGGACAAACGCTCGAGGCCTGGACGTGACAATGGCTCTACCCTTGTACCTGATGACCTCAAGCAACCATGAGTGGGAAGTCCTGTCCCCATCTTCCAGATGAGGAAACTGAGGCTCAGAGAGGCACAGGGACATGTCGAAGGACACACAGCATATCAGTGGGAGGCCCAGGTCTGCATGCACCCCGAAGTGGGATGGCTTCTCCATTCCTCTGAGCTCACGGTGTGGCTCAGCCCCGGGCACAGATCAATGTGGGGATTTTAGAGCAGAGAGGAGTGCTGGCTCCCCCCAGTCAGACCTCCGGTGCCCAGGTGGGAGAGGCTGGTCTGCGGCTATCGGGTGTAGCTGGATGGGCCTCAGGTGACTCTTCAGCCCCCAACTTGGATGTCTGAACTGTGTGTTATCCCAGAGCACAGAGCTGTGTCGAGGTGCAGGGGTAGCTGGGGTGTGGGAAGCTCCAAGCACATGTTTGAGCTCTGAGGAGGGCGCTGGGCAAGGTGGGTGCTGCGGGAAACCTGACCCCACCTGCCTGTGTGGTAGGACCGGGCCCTGCCCCTGGCAGTGACTACGGGCAACCGCAAGGTGGAGCTGCAGCTACAGCTGTGCCACAAGCTGGTGTCACTGCTGGCCACACTGGAGGAGCCCCAGGAGGACTTGGAGGTTGCCCACATCGTCCTAGCACTCAGCATCACTCTGGGTAAGTCCCCTGAGCCCCCGCCCTGCCAGGACCCACACTTTGCCAGAGCCCAGCCTCCAGGTCTGCAGGCCAGGAGCTGAAACAGCTGCTGGATTTTCCTGGTCTCCTGTCCAGGCAGGCAGCTCTGCCCAACTGGCTTCCCCGTCCGGCTGTGGGGCACAGCCCGAGGTCTCTCACGCAGTGCAGAGCTCCCTGCCTGACTGAGCTCTGCTTCCTCTGCCTGTTCCCGCTGCTGACCACAAGGGCCGCCCAGTGTGCCCTCTGCCTTCCAGACATCCCAGGCATCTCGTTGGTCCCTGTATGTGTCAGGCTGAGTGGCACATTCCCTTTCTCTTATGCCCTTCCCACCCTCACCAACCACATGGCTCTCTGGCTGATAAAATCCCAGTTCCCCTTCCAGCAGTCTGCCCCTTAAGGCCGTGCATCCCCTGGTGCTGTGCCAGGGTCGTCTGTCCCCCTCCAGAGACAGGGAACCCTAGGCAGGCCACATGTCCCAGCGCCTTGTGCCCCGTAGCCCAGTACACAGTAGGTGTGCAGCTGACTCCCCAAGGTAGGGGGCTCTGATCCTGACACACCCAGGAGGAGTCGGATGTCACGTCTGTGGGTTGCCTGGAGCCGGGGAGCCCGGGAGCACCTGCACTGCATGGCTTTTGGGCTCCCCTGGTTAAAACCAGTGAGCAAAGGCAGGTGGCTATGTGTAGGCACAGAACTGGGCCATCCAAGTCCGACTTTGCCAAAGCCTCTCAGTAGACAGGAGCAGGCCTTATTAGTTCTGCTTTGCAGATGGGAAAGTGAGTCTGGGAACTTGGAAGGGAATGGCCAGAGCTGCCCAGGTGACCACAGGTGCCTGGAGACAAGCCAGGTGTGCTGTCTGGGGTCTGTATACCTGCTCCTGAGGGGCATGTTCCCTCCCTGCCCCAGGGAGCCACATCCTCACACCTGCCCCTTTGGCCTGCACCCCAGGGGACCGGCTGAACGAGCGCGTGGCCTACCACCGGCTGGCCGCCCTGCACCACCGGCTGGGCCATGGCAAGCTGGCGGAGCACTTCTACCTCAAGGCCGTTTAGCTCTGCAACTCGCCGCTGGAGTTCGACGAGGACACCCTCTACTACGTGAAGGTGTACCTGGTGCTCGGTGACATCATCTTCTACGGCCTGAAGGTGGGTGGGGAGGGACAGGGCTCGGGGTGTTCCTGGCCCCCTTGGAGTGGGATCTCCACCCGGACCCCAGAGGCCTGGGTTCCAGCCTTTCTTAGGAATGGCCCAGTGGCCTCCCTGGAGCTCTACACCCAGCTGGAGGAGCCGGCAAGGTTAGCAGGTAAAACCCAGCTCCCCAGATGGCCGGGTCCCACCCTCAAGAACTCAGTCTCAGCCAGGGAGGCTGACACATGAGTGGGCAATGGTGGCCTCTGGGTAAAGAAGGGGGATTGTAGTCAGGGGGCCCTCCTGGAGTAGGTGACACCAAAGCTGAGTCTTGACAGTCAAGTGTCAAGGTGCATTTAACAAAGAAAACAGGGTCGGGAGAGTGACATTTCAGAGGACGGCATCATCCTCACATTGAATCCACGTTGCAAGATCCAACCCAAATCTTGGCGCCTCCTCTAGGAAGCCTGCCCAGGGTGCCAGCCTGCACTGAGCAATTCCTTCCTGGAGTCCGGAGACACCTTGAATCTTCACATCACCCAGGAAGGGTGGGGTGGGACCAGTGTCTTACCATTGAGTTCACAGACAGGGAAACCCCAGCTCAGGGCAGGTGCAGTGGGGCGGGGCCCCATACAGCCAGGCTGAGGCCTTGTTAGGTCGGGTGTGTCTCGAGGGGAGGTGCTGTGCTCCCTCTGCCCCCAGCCCTGCAGGGGTGGAGAGCTGGGATTGGCAGACTGAGACCTGTGGTGTCTCCACCCATCTGCCCAGCGGGCACCGCCCCTCCTTAGCATCACACCAGCCTCGTGTCAGTGCTCCTTACGGGCTGAGGGGCCAGGGCACTCCAGTCCAGGGGCCGAGATCTTGGGGGCCTTAGAACAACATGAGGAGCTGGGGCAGCCCTAAGACCCTGCCCCGTATACCCCACCGCAGGCCTGGGGCTGCCCGGGAGGCCCCCGCCCAGTACTGGTGACACCTGGTGGTCAGACTTGGTTTCTGTGGCCTCCCAAGTCCCAGCCAGACAGGGAGGTGCCAGGTGTCAGGCCCAGGGGGACGCTGCTCACCGCTCAGGGGTTCGCCTGGGACCCAGGGGGACGGGCCTCCCAGAAGAGGCCTTTATCTCTCTTGGTCAAGCCTGTCGCCCACTCCGCCTGTCCAGGAGAAAGGAAAGCGCCAAATAGTACCCGAGAGGCCAAAGTCCACGGTTGGGGTCGAGGGGCAGAGGCCTCCTTCACCTCCTTCCCATGCACAGTCCTCCTTCCCATGCACAGCCCTCCTTCCCATGCACAGTCCTCCTTCCCATGCACAGTCCTCCTTCCCATGCACAGTCCTCCTTCCCGTGCACAGCCCTGCTTCCCGTGCACAGTCCTCCTTCCCGTGCACAGTCCTCCTTCCCGTGCACAGTCCTCCTTCCCGTGCACAGTCCTCCTTCCCGTGCACAGTCCTCCTTCCCGTGCACAGTCCTCCTTCCCGTGCACAGCCCTGCTTCCCGTGCACAGTCCTCCTTCCCGTGCACAGCCCTCCTTCCCGTGCACAGTCATCCTTCCCGTGCACAGCCCTCCTTCCCGTGCACAGCCCTCCTTCCCGTGCACAGCCCTCCTTCCCGTGCACAGCCCTGCTTCCCGTGCACAGTCCTCCTTCCCGTGCACAGTCCTCCTTCCCGTGCACAGTCCTCCTTCCCATGCACAGCCCTCCTTCCCATGCACAGTCCTCCTTCCCATGCACAGTCCTCCTTGCCATGCACAGGCCTCCGGGCCTCATCGTGACTATGCTGTCAGCACAGGCCAGCTTCCCACAGGGAGGCCCCCTTGGAATTCCCCAAGGGCGGCTGTCTTTGCAAGGCTGCACCCTCCTCCTCGTATAGGAGGCTCTGGACCCAGGGCCCAGAGGAGTGGGAGAAAAAGCCAGGCTGGATGGGACCTGGAAGGCTGGCAGAGAAGCAGGGGTAAATGGGCATCTTTGCCAATTTCCTCTAAAATGGGGTCCCCTTTAGTCTACACATGAGAGTGAGCCCTGGAATAGGGTGGATTAGGTGTTTACTGGCTCAGGCTGTCACTCACTACAGGCACATGGAAATGCACACGCAAATACAGGCACAGGCACACGCAGACACAGGCGCGCACACACAGACATGGACACACAGGCATGCACACAGGCACACACACAGGGACATGCACGCACAGGAACACAAACACGCACATTCACATGCACAGGCAGACACAGAGACATATGCATTGGCTGGCTCCTTCCTGTTTAGTTGGGAAGCCCCCACCCCTTCAGGAAGCCTTTGCCTTCCACCCCCGGCTGAGTCTGGGGCCTCCTGGGCTTCCCTCTGCCACAGCCCGGGCCACCCTGTGTGGTCAGTGTTCACTCCCAGGTCCCTCAGACTGGAAGCAAGGACGTTAGGCTCAACCATGCACCCAGTACAGAGTCCAGTGTTCGGCTGGGCCAGGGGGCATTGGATGAGCGGTGGCGGTGACTCGGGGCCTTCTCACGCCCCTGCTCCGTGTGTGGGACGGGGCAGTGAGGGAATGGACTGCTGCATCTTGGACTTTGTCATTGGCCCTGGGAGCCATCTTGAGATGGTAAAGAGGGACAGGCCAGGCATGGGTCTTAGAGAGGTCCCTTGGGTGACCCCCATGTGGAGGAGGTGCCTGGGGAGAAGCCGGGTGGGGGATGGGAGGGTCAAGGAGGAGGTCTGGGAGGCGGCATCCCAACCCAGGGATGGTGAGTTTGAGCCAAAGACGCATTGAAAATGGGAGTGGATGTCTGGGGAGTCACACTCCGTCAATATTTCAGGGAACATTGCCAGAGAGGACACCTGTGACATGGTTTTGTACCTGGCCTGGCCCGTGGAGGGCCTGGAAATGGTCAGCATGGACAGGGGCCAGAAGGGAGCCTGGGTCACTCAACGCAGTGGCCCTGCTGTGGCTTGGAGCCACGGGTCCTGCATGGAACTCTCAGAGCAGGCAGGATCTGCCCTGACCTCAGCCCATGGGGAAAGCAGCCACTGCCTGCAGAGAGGGTGGCACTGGGTCAGGAGGCTTGGGGTGAGTGGGGCGTAGGGACAGTCAGGAAGGCTTCCAGGGGTGTCAGGGTCGTCCCCACCTCCTGCAGCTGAGACCACAGCAGTGTCACAGGCTTCGGGGCTCATGGGGTGAGCCAGCATCGGATGGACATGTGGAATGACCTGGAGACAGGAACGGCCTCTGGGTAGACGGGCTCCGAGTCCCCCTTTTGCTGACCATGACCTGTCCCCTTCAGGATCCGTTTGATGCAGCCGGGTACTACCAGCTGGCACTGGCAGCCGCCGTGGACCTGGGCAACAAGAAGGTACAGCTGAAGATCTACACGCGGCCGATCACCATCTCCCACAACTTCCTCCTGGACTGCGAGAAGTGGCTCTTCTTCTACCAGAAGGCCAGGACCTTCGCCACAGAGCTCAGCGTCCACAGGGTCAACCTACCTCCTCTGCCACTCTGCGGGTGGGCCCCCTGGTTGGCCTCCAGCCACCCTCGCTGAGGACAGTATCCGAGGGAGTGGGTATTGTGCAAGGAGGATGATCTCCTGCCTCTCCTGGTGTCTCCCGTAGCTCATTTTCTGGGTAATGGAAGCATAAAAGCAGGGTTCAAATAGCAATAAATGTTTTTTTTTTTTTTTTTTTTTTTTGCAAAAACATACCGAAGTCCCCATGGCATCCTTCCCTGTGTGCTTCCTGGGCTGTGTCTAGGGGACAGCTCCTTCCCTGGTGGCAGCCCTCTGATCTTGGGGATGAGAAGGACCGTGAGTCCAACAGACCTGGGCCAGGTCACCATGAGCCTCGGTTTTCTTGGCGGCCAAAGGGGAGATGGTGATTGAACTCTGGGCAGCTCCCTGCTCTCCCTGCTCAGAGTTCTTGCTGTAGATCTCGTGCCGCCCTTGCCTTTAACCCTCAGGCCACTGTGCCCGGATGTGGGGGCTGCTCGTGTCCCTGTTCGCCATTGAAGAAATAGAGGCACAGAGAGGTTAGGAGACTGGCCCACCGTCACACAGCAGGTAGAGGCGGACACGCAGAGCCCAGTACACTGACCACCACACCACCCTGCCAGCCTGGAGCCAGGAAGGTGTCCCCCATTAGGACCCAAGGTCAGCTCCTGGAGCTCTCTCGTGGTGTCAGGAGAGCCGAAGGCCAGTGAGGGTGGCCCCGGGGATCCCTCACTCAGTGTCCTTTGCTCCCAGACTTGGTTGGGCCGAGCCTGGCCAGTCCCACCTCTGGCCACTGGTCAGCCCTGCGGGAAGGGATATGCAGGGATCTCCGCCTGTGTAGACGCTGCTACCCAGTATTGAAAGCCTTATCTGGGCTGCCCCCCAGCTGTCCCCACCAACCCCCTCCCCTTCCGGCCTCCGGCCGTCATTCCAGTCCCAGGAATCCCAGGTTTTCCTTCTTGGAATCTCTTGGCCCCAGGGAATACAGTTCACACAGTCTCTTTGCCAGTTTACGCAAGGAAACTGACGTTCAGAGACTGTGGGTGTCCCACGTGATTCTCACATACACTGCACTCTCCCAGACCCCTCTTTTAAACACTTTAAATGAGGTGATTTTCACATCGCATGCAATTAACTATTTCAACGCAAATAATGTGATGGCATTTGTACATTCACAGTCCTGTGCAACCACCCCCGCCATCTAGTTTCAAAATGTATTCATCTCCCCAGAAGAAACCTCCCATCCTCACTAAGCAGTTACCCCTCCTTGGTATCCCCCAAGCCCCTCGTTTAATGGAAGGGGAAGCTGAGGCCCGGAGAGAGACTTGCCAGTGGACGGAGCTCTGATAATAAGGAATCAGGCACCCATCTGCTGCTTCAGCCCTGGGTTGGTTTTCCACCCAGCAGAGGTGACAGAGCCAGGAGGTTCTGGGAGCGCCACAGGTGTCACTGGTTCAGCCCTGGGTTGGTTTTCCACCCAGCAGAAGTGACAGAGCCAGGAGGTTCTGGGACCCCATGCTTGCAGCCAGAGCCCTACCCTAAGCCTCCCCACCAGGGGGCAGCAGAGAGCTTTCCAGAACTGGCCGCGGGGCTGGCGGGAAGCAGCGGGTCAGAGCTGCTGACAAACCTCACGTGGACCCCAGATCGCTGTCTCTGTGGGTTGGGCTTGAAATTGGAGAGGAGGCCGCATGATTGGAAACGTGAAGACAGCATGGCCTGGCTGGAGCAGCCGGAAGCGCCGTCACGTTGACTGAGGACACAGACCTCCTGTCCGCTGGGCCGGGCCTGCAGCCATTCTTCTCGGGGTGGGGCCCGTAGGTCCGGGTTGCTCTTGGTCCCTGACCTGCTTCAGAGTCCGGGGGGCTTTGGACCTCTGCCTCCCCATCTACGCCCACCCTGGCTGGTGCCATGAGGGGCCTGGATCCTGGGATCCTGTTCCTCTTGGGCAGCAGAGTCTGGGGGACCAGAGGAGATGATGGGTCTTCAAGCCCCACATTCAAACCCCAGCCCACCACTGACAGTCTGGGGGTTCGGGATGAGGGAGTTGATATCTCTGAGCCCCAGTTTTGTCACCACTAAAATGAGGCCGATATAATGGGGCAGAGTGCCAGCCCCCGGGCTAACAGAGGCCTGTTTCCTACTGACAATACCTCTTACTCCTAGGAAGAGCTCCAACCACCACACTAGGGAACACTCAACCCAGGCCAACTTGTCAGAGGCACGAGAACCAGAGCGACTCCATCTTGAATGGGGGCTGGGTAAAGGGAGGCTGAGACCTGCTGGGCCGCATTCCCAGGAGGCTGGGCATTCTTAGTCACAGGATGAGATAGGAGGTCGGTACAAGATACAGGTCCTAAAGACCTTACTGATAAAGCGGGTTGCAGTAAAGTTAGCCAAAGCCTACCAAACCCAAGATGGCCACGAGAGTGACCTCTGATTGTCCTCACGGCTCATTATGTGCTAATTATAACGAATTAGCTACTACAAGACACTCCCACCAGCACCGCGACAGTTTACAGATGCCATGGCAACATCTGGAGGTTTCCCTACATGGTCTCAGAAGAAGGGAGGGCAGAAACTCTCATTTCCGGGAATTGCCCATCCCTTTCCTAGAACACTCATGAATAGTCCAACCCTTGTTTAGCGTATGATCAAGAAATAACCATGAAAATGGGCAACCAGCGACCTTTGGTGCCTTTCTGCCTATGGAGCAGCCATTCTTTATTTTCTTTTTTTTTTTTTTTTTTTTTTTTGAGATGGAGTCTCGCTCTGTTGGCCGAAATGGAATGCAGTGGCGTGATCTTGGCTCACTACAACCTCCACCTCCTGGGTTCAAGCGATTCTCCTGCCTCAGCCTTCCTAGTAGCTGGGATTACAGACACCTGCCACCACGCCCAGTTAATCTTTTGTATTTTAGTGGCGACACGGTTTTGCCATGTTGGACCAGGCTGGTCTCGAACTTACCACGTCAGGTGATCCACCTGCCTCGGCATCCCAAAGTTATAGGATTGCAGGAGTGAGCCGCTGCGCCCGGCCAGAGTAGCCATGCTTTTATTCCTTTTCTTTCCTAATAAACTTGCTTTCACTTTATGGACTCGCCCCGAATTCTTTCTTCTGTGAGATCCAAGAAACCTCTCTTGGGGTCTGGATCGGAACCACTTTCCAGTAACAAACTTGCTTCACCTCTCAGACCCTTCGTCTCTTCATCTGTACCCAAAGACAAAGCCTTCCCCGAGGTTCCGAAAGTGTGGGGAGAACGCATGGGAAACGAGGGGCACAGAGTTGATGTGCAGAACCAATATCACAGACTGGGTGTCAAGCCACTGTCATACTGGAAGTAATATCATGCTCTCCCCCAAGTTATGAGAAACAATATCACAGGGGGGTGTGTACCTTCTCTGGTGGTGGGAGTAGTATCACCATCTCTACCTTTAGATGACAGAAACGATGTCACAGGGTGGGTGTACACCCCGTGAGTTTTTGGAAGCAATGTCATTCTTCTTCTAGGTTTTACGATTCACATCACAGGTGGGATGTACACCCCTTGTTATATTGGATGGAGTCTCATCCTCTTTCAACCTGTATCTTTAGAACAATATCCCATGGGGGTTGTATATCTATTCAATATTGGTAGGAATACCATCTTCTCCTTTCCTGGATATAAGAAACAATATCACAGGAGGGTGTACACCCCTTGCAATGTTGGTATTAATCTCACCTCTCCCCTGTGGTTATTAAGGACAAAATCCCAGGGTGGCTGTACGGTTCCTACGTTATTGGGAGTAATAACATCCATTCACCCCCTGGATATCAGGAACCATATCACAGAAGAGTTGTCCACCCCCTTCGATATTGTCATCCATGTCATCTTCTTCCCGCCTGGATATTAGGAACGATACCCCAGGGTTGGGGGCGGTGTACACCCACTGCGATATCGAAAGTAAAATCAGCCTCTTTCCCGCTGGATATTAGGAACTCTATCACAGGTGTGTGTGCACCTTCTGGGATATTGGGAGTACTAACGTGGATATTGGGTGTAGTGTCTCAGGGGGGTGTACACCTTCTTCGATATTGGGAGTAATATTCACTCCCCTCAGGATCGTAGGCTAAATATCGATATGGGCAGTAATATCATCCTATCCCCACCTGGATGTTAGGAACTATATCACAGGCGGCTGTACACATCTTGGCATATTGGGAGTCTTATCATCCTCTCCCATCTTGGATATTATGAAAAATATTAGAAACGAGGTGTACACCCGCTGAGATATTGAGAGTAATATGCTCTCCTCTTCGGGATATTAGGAACAATATCACAGGACGTGTGTACAACCCCTGAAATAATGGGAGTAATAGCATTCTCTCTCCTTGAATATAAGAAACAATATCACAGGAGGATGTGCCACCCCTGTGATACTGGGCGTCATATCGTGTTATTTGGAACAATAGCACAGTGGGTGTGTAAAACCCCAGCGATGTGGCCACTAGTATTATCTTCCCCATCCCAGGATATAAGGAACAGTATCACAAGGGGATGTACAACCCTGTGATCTTGGGGATAATATCTTCCTCTTCCCGGCTGGATGTGAGGGAAAATATCACAGTGGAGGTCGACGCCCCTTGCGATATTGGGAGTAATATCATCCTCTCGCACTTTGGATGGAAGGAACAAGATGATCGAAAGGATGTACACACACTGCGGTAGTTTCCATTATGTCGTCCTCTACCGCCTGGTTATGAGGAATAACATCACAGAGGAACGTATACTTTCTGCTATATTGGGAGGAATATCATTTTCTCCACACGGGATATCAGGAATGAGTCTATTAATTATTAATATTAATATATATAATAATAATTAATATTAATAATAGACATTAACAATGACAATACAGATACTAAACATAAACACTGCTTTAAAAAGTTAATGATTAGTATAAATAATAATAACACTATTAATAAAATAATGATATCAACAATTAATGTTACTTAAAACAATACTAACTGATGCTGGCAGAAAAGCAATCATTAATATTAAAAATTAATATTAATAAATGACATAATTATTAAAAATTAATTTTTGCCATACATCATAATCTACTTAAACTAATTATCAATATTATGAGAAAATATTAATTGACAGTATTATTGATAATTATTACAATCGACTCTTGATGTTTAATAATTAATTATATCATTGTTACCTGAGCAATACAATGAAGGTGCAAACCCATCTGAGAAAGAGTTTACTATTTCCACAGGAGGAGACGATACTACTCACATTATGCAAAACAGGCTCTGAGACCACAATGACTCCCAATAGCCAAGGGGGGGAGAGGGGGTGGCTATTGGTCCCCACCTCGCGGGGGGTGGCTCACCCCCCTGCGAGGTGGCTCCCAATAGCCAAGGGGGGGAGAGGGGGTGGCTATTGGTCCCCACCTCGCGGGGGGTGGCTCACCCCCCTGCGAGGTGGCTCCCAATAGCCAAGGGGGGGAGAGGGGGTGGCTATTGGTCCCCACCTCGCGGGGGGTGGCTCACCCCCCTGCGAGGTGGCTCCCAATAGCCAAGGGGGGGAGAGGGGGTGGCTATTGGTCCCCACCTCGCGGGGGGTGGCTCACCCCCCTGCGAGGTGGCTCCCAATAGCCAAGGGGGGGAGAGGGGGTGGCTATTGGTCCCCACCTCGCGGGGGGTGGCTCACCCCCCTGCGAGGTGGCTCCCAATAGCCAAGGGGGGGAGAGGGGGTGGCTATTGGTCCCCACCTCGCGGGGGGTGGCTCACCCCCCTGCGAGGTGGCTCCCAATAGCCAAGGGGGGGAGAGGGGGTGGCTATTGGTCCCCACCTCGCGGGGGGTGGCTCACCCCCCTGCGAGGTGGCTCCCAATAGCCAAGGGGGGGAGAGGGGGTGGCTATTGGTCCCCACCTCGCGGGGGGTGGCTCACCCCCCTGCGAGGTGGCTCCCAATAGCCAAGGGGGGAGAGGGGGTGGCTATTGGTCCCCACCTCGCGGGGGGTGGCTCACCCCCCTGCGAGGTGGCTCCCAATAGCCAAGGGGGGGAGAGGGGGTGGCTATTGGTCCCCACCTCGCGGGGGGTGGCTCACCCCCCTGCGAGGTGGCTCCCAATAGCCAAGGGGGGGAGAGGGGGTGGCTATTGGTCCCCACCTCGCGGGGGGTGGCTCACCCCCCTGCGAGGTGGCTCCCAATAGCCAAGGGGGGAGAGGGGGTGGCTATTGGTCCCCACCTCGCGGGGGGTGGCTCACCCCCCTGCGAGGTGGCTCCCAATAGCCAAGGGGGGGAGAGGGGGTGGCTATTGGTCCCCACCTCGCGGGGGGTGGCTCACCCCCCTGCGAGGTGGCTCCCAATAGCCAAGGGGGGGAGAGGGGGTGGCTATTGGTCCCCACCTCGCGGGGGGTGGCTCACCCCCCTGCGAGGTGGCTCCCAATAGCCAAGGGGGGGAGAGGGGGTGGCTATTGGTCCCCACCTCGCGGGGGGTGGCTCACCCCCCTGCGAGGTGGCTCCCAATAGCCAAGGGGGGGAGAGGGGGTGGCTATTGGTCCCCACCTCGCGGGGGGTGGCTCACCCCCCTGCGAGGTGGCTCCCAATAGCCAAGGGGGGGAGAGGGGGTGGCTATTGGTCCCCACCTCGCGGGGGGTGGCTCACCCCCCTGCGAGGTGGCTCCCAATAGCCAAGGGGGGGAGAGGGGGTGGCTATTGGTCCCCACCTCGCGGGGGGTGGCTCACCCCCCTGCGAGGTGGCTCCCAATAGCCAAGGGGGGGAGAGGGGGTGGCTATTGGTCCCCACCTCGCGGGGGGTGGCTCACCCCCCTGCGAGGTGGCTCCCAATAGCCAAGGGGGGGAGAGGGGGTGGCTATTGGTCCCCACCTCGCGGGGGGTGGCTCACCCCCCTGCGAGGTGGCTCCCAATAGCCAAGGGGGGGAGAGGGGGTGGCTATTGGTCCCCACCTCGCGGGGGGTGGCTCACCCCCCTGCGAGGTGGCTCCCAATAGCCAAGGGGGGGAGAGGGGGTGGCTATTGGTCCCCACCTCGCGGGGGGTGGCTCACCCCCCTGCGAGGTGGCTCCCAATAGCCAAGGGGGGGAGAGGGGGTGGCTATTGGTCCCCACCTCGCGGGGGGTGGCTCACCCCCCTGCGAGGTGGCTCCCAATAGCCAAGGGGGGGAGAGGGGGTGGCTATTGGTCCCCACCTCGCGGGGGGTGGCTCACCCCCCTGCGAGGTGGCTCCCAATAGCCAAGGGGGGGAGAGGGGGTGGCTATTGGTCCCCACCTCGCGGGGGGTGGCTCACCCCCCTGCGAGGTGGCTCCCAATAGCCAAGGGGGGGAGAGGGGGTGGCTATTGGTCCCCACCTCGCGGGGGGTGGCTCACCCCCCTGCGAGGTGGCTCCCAATAGCCAAGGGGGGGAGAGGGGGTGGCTATTGGTCCCCACCTCGCGGGGGGTGGCTCACCCCCCTGCGAGGTGGCTCCCAATAGCCAAGGGGGGGAGAGGGGGTGGCTATTGGTCCCCACCTCGCGGGGGGTGGCTCACCCCCCTGCGAGGTGGCTCCCAATAGCCAAGGGGGGGAGAGGGGGTGGCTATTGGTCCCCACCTCGCGGGGGGTGGCTCACCCCCCTGCGAGGTGGCTCCCAATAGCCAAGGGGGGGAGAGGGGGTGGCTATTGGTCCCCACCTCGCGGGGGGTGGCTCACCCCCCTGCGAGGTGGCTCCCAATAGCCAAGGGGGGGAGAGGGGGTGGCTATTGGTCCCCACCTCGCGGGGGGTGGCTCACCCCCCTGCGAGGTGGCTCCCAATAGCCAAGGGGGGAGAGGGGGTGGCTATTGGTCCCCACCTCGCGGGGGGTGGCTCACCCCCCTGCGAGGTGGCTCCCAATAGCCAAGGGGGGGAGAGGGGGTGGCTATTGGTCCCCACCTCGCGGGGGGTGGCTCACCCCCCTGCGAGGTGGCTCCCAATAGCCAAGGGGGGGAGAGGGGGTGGCTATTGGTCCCCACCTCGCGGGGGGTGGCTCACCCCCCTGCGAGGTGGCTCCCAATAGCCAAGGGGGGGAGAGGGGGTGGCTATTGGTCCCCACCTCGCGGGGGGTGGCTCACCCCCCTGCGAGGTGGCTCCCAATAGCCAAGGGGGGGAGAGGGGGTGGCTATTGGTCCCCACCTCGCGGGGGGTGGCTCACCCCCCTGCGAGGTGGCTCCCAATAGCCAAGGGGGGGAGAGGGGGTGGCTATTGGTCCCCACCTCGCGGGGGGTGGCTCACCCCCCTGCGAGGTGGCTCCCAATAGCCAAGGGGGGGAGAGGGGGTGGCTATTGGTCCCCACCTCGCGGGGGGTGGCTCACCCCCCTGCGAGGTGGCTCCCAATAGCCAAGGGGGGGAGAGGGGGTGGCTATTGGTCCCCACCTCGCGGGGGGTGGCTCACCCCCCTGCGAGGTGGCTCCCAATAGCCAAGGGGGGGAGAGGGGGTGGCTATTGGTCCCCACCTCGCGGGGGGTGGCTCACCCCCCTGCGAGGTGGCTCCCAATAGCCAAGGGGGGAGAGGGGGTGGCTATTGGTCCCCACCTCGCGGGGGGTGGCTCACCCCCCTGCGAGGTGGCTCCCAATAGCCAAGGGGGGAGAGGGGGTGGCTATTGGTCCCCACCTCGCGGGGGGTGGCTCACCCCCCTGCGAGGTGGCTCCCAATAGCCAAGGGGGGAGAGGGGGTGGCTATTGGTCCCCACCTCGCGGGGGGTGGCTCACCCCCCTGCGAGGTGGCTCCCAATAGCCAAGGGGGGAGAGGGGGTGGCTATTGGTCCCCACCTCGCGGGGGGTGGCTCACCCCCCTGCGAGGTGGCTCCCAATAGCCAAGGGGGGGAGAGGGGGTGGCTATTGGTCCCCACCTCGCGGGGGGTGGCTCACCCCCCTGCGAGGTGGCTCCCAATAGCCAAGGGGGGAGAGGGGGTGGCTATTGGTCCCCACCTCGCGGGGGGTGGCTCACCCCCCTGCGAGGTGGCTCCCAATAGCCAAGGGGGGGAGAGGGGGTGGCTATTGGTCCCCACCTCGCGGGGGGTGGCTCACCCCCCTGCGAGGTGGCTCCCAATAGCCAAGGGGGGGAGAGGGGGTGGCTATTGGTCCCCACCTCGCGGGGGGTGGCTCACCCCCCTGCGAGGTGGCTCCCAATAGCCAAGGGGGGAGAGGGGGTGGCTATTGGTCCCCACCTCGCGGGGGGTGGCTCACCCCCCTGCGAGGTGGCTCCCAATAGCCAAGGGGGGGAGAGGGGGTGGCTATTGGTCCCCACCTCGCGGGGGGTGGCTCACCCCCCTGCGAGGTGGCTCCCAATAGCCAAGGGGGGAGAGGGGGTGGCTATTGGTCCCCACCTCGCGGGGGGTGGCTCACCCCCCTGCGAGGTGGCTCCCAATAGCCAAGGGGGGGAGAGGGGGTGGCTATTGGTCCCCACCTCGCGGGGGGTGGCTCACCCCCCTGCGAGGTGGCTCCCAATAGCCAAGGGGGGGAGAGGGGGTGGCTATTGGTCCCCACCTCGCGGGGGGTGGCTCACCCCCCTGCGAGGTGGCTCCCAATAGCCAAGGGGGGGAGAGGGGGTGGCTATTGGTCCCCACCTCGCGGGGGGTGGCTCACCCCCCTGCGAGGTGGCTCCCAATAGCCAAGGGGGGGAGAGGGGGTGGCTATTGGTCCCCACCTCGCGGGGGGTGGCTCACCCCCCTGCGAGGTGGCTCCCAATAGCCAAGGGGGGAGAGGGGGTGGCTATTGGTCCCCACCTCGCGGGGGGTGGCTCACCCCCCTGCGAGGTGGCTCCCAATAGCCAAGGGGGGGAGAGGGGGTGGCTATTGGTCCCCACCTCGCGGGGGGTGGCTCACCCCCCTGCGAGGTGGCTCCCAATAGCCAAGGGGGGGAGAGGGGGTGGCTATTGGTCCCCACCTCGCGGGGGGTGGCTCACCCCCCTGCGAGGTGGCTCCCAATAGCCAAGGGGGGGAGAGGGGGTGGCTATTGGTCCCCACCTCGCGGGGGGTGGCTCACCCCCCTGCGAGGTGGCTCCCAATAGCCAAGGGGGGAGAGGGGGTGGCTATTGGTCCCCACCTCGCGGGGGGTGGCTCACCCCCCTGCGAGGTGGCTCCCAATAGCCAAGGGGGGAGAGGGGGTGGCTATTGGTCCCCACCTCGCGGGGGGTGGCTCACCCCCCTGCGAGGTGGCTCCCAATAGCCAAGGGGGGGAGAGGGGGTGGCTCCCAATAGCCAAGGGGGGGAGAGGGGGTGGCTATTGGTCCCCACCTCGCGGGGGGTGGCTCACCCCCCTGCGAGGTGGCTCCCAATAGCCAAGGGGGGAGAGGGGGTGGCTATTGGTCCCCACCTCGCGGGGGGTGGCTCACCCCCCTGCGAGGTGGCTCCCAATAGCCAAGGGGGGAGAGGGGGTGGCTATTGGTCCCCACCTCGCGGGGGGTGGCTCACCCCCCTGCGAGGTGGCTCCCAATAGCCAAGGGGGGAGAGGGGGTGGCTATTGGTCCCCACCTCGCGGGGGGTGGCTCACCCCCCTGCGAGGTGGCTCCCAATAGCCAAGGGGGGGAGAGGGGGTGGCTATTGGTCCCCACCTCGCGGGGGGTGGCTCACCCCCCTGCGAGGTGGCTCCCAATAGCCAAGGGGGGGAGAGGGGGTGGCTATTGGTCCCCACCTCGCGGGGGGTGGCTCACCCCCCTGCGAGGTGGCTCCCAATAGCCAAGGGGGGGAGAGGGGGTGGCTATTGGTCCCCACCTCGCGGGGGGTGGCTCACCCCCCTGCGAGGTGGCTCCCAATAGCCAAGGGGGGGAGGGGGGTGGCTATTGGTCCCCACCTCGCGGGGGGTGGCTCACCCCCCTGCGAGGTGGCTCCCAATAGCCAAGGGGGGAGAGGGGGTGGCTATTGGTCCCCACCTCGCGGGGGGTGGCTCACCCCCCTGCGAGGTGGCTCCCAATAGCCAAGGGGGGGAGAGGGGGTGGCTATTGGTCCCCACCTCGCGGGGGGTGGCTCACCCCCCTGCGAGGTGGCTCCCAATAGCCAAGGGGGGGAGAGGGGGTGGCTATTGGTCCCCACCTCGCGGGGGGTGGCTCACCCCCCTGCGAGGTGGCTCCCAATAGCCAAGGGGGGAGAGGGGGTGGCTATTGGTCCCCACCTCGCGGGGGGTGGCTCACCCCCCTGCGAGGTGGCTCCCAATAGCCAAGGGGGGGAGAGGGGGTGGCTATTGGTCCCCACCTCGCGGGGGGTGGCTCACCCCCCTGCGAGGTGGCTCCCAATAGCCAAGGGGGGGAGAGGGGGTGGCTATTGGTCCCCACCTCGCGGGGGGTGGCTCACCCCCCTGCGAGGTGGCTCCCAATAGCCAAGGGGGGGAGAGGGGGTGGCTATTGGTCCCCACCTCGCGGGGGGTGGCTCACCCCCCTGCGAGGTGGCTCCCAATAGCCAAGGGGGGAGAGGGGGTGGCTATTGGTCCCCACCTCGCGGGGGGTGGCTCACCCCCCTGCGAGGTGGCTCCCAATAGCCAAGGGGGGAGAGGGGGTGGCTATTGGTCCCCACCTCGCGGGGGGTGGCTCACCCCCCTGCGAGGTGGCTCCCAATAGCCAAGGGGGGAGAGGGGGTGGCTATTGGTCCCCACCTCGCGGGGGGTGGCTCACCCCCCTGCGAGGTGGCTCCCAATAGCCAAGGGGGGAGAGGGGGTGGCTATTGGTCCCCACCTCGCGGGGGGTGGCTCACCCCCCTGCGAGGTGGCTCCCAATAGCCAAGGGGGGGAGAGGGGGTGGCTATTGGTCCCCACCTCGCGGGGGGTGGCTCACCCCCCTGCGAGGTGGCTCCCAATTGCCAAGGGGGGGAGAGGGGGTGGCTATTGGTCCCCACCTCGCGGGGGGTGGCTCACCCCCCTGCGAGGTGGCTCCCAATAGCCAAGGGGGGAGAGGGGGTGGCTATTGGTCCCCACCTCGCGGGGGGTGGCTCACCCCCCTGCGAGGTGGCTCCCAATAGCCAAGGGGGGGAGAGGGGGTGGCTATTGGTCCCCACCTCGCGGGGGGTGGCTCACCCCCCTGCGAGGTGGCTCCCAATAGCCAAGGGGGGAGAGGGGGTGGCTATTGGTCCCCACCTCGCGGGGGGTGGCTCACCCCCCTGCCATACTGGGAGTAATGTCAGCTTCTCCTCTCCATGAATATTAAGAACACTATCCCAGGCTGGGTGTACACCTCCTGCTCTATCGGGAGTCATATCATCCTCTCCCTTCCAGGGTATTAATAACAATATCACAGGTCGGGTGAACACAGCCTGTGATACTGGAATTATTATCATCTTCTCCCCCTCCGGATACTAGGAACCATATCACAGAAGAGTTGTACCCTCCCTGTGCTATTGCGAGTAATATCATACGCTTCTTCCATGAATATTAGGATGAATATCACCAGGTGGCTGTCCGTTCGTTGTCATGTTGGGTGTCATGTCATACTCTTTCCCCTTAGTTATTTGGATTATTATCACAGCGTTAGTGTACACCTACTGCGATATTAAAACTAATATCATAATCTCCGTCCCTTGATATTAGGAACGACATCACAGGTAGGTGTATACCCCTTGCGGTATTAGCAGTAATAATATGGTTAATTATTAAACTTCAATGATCGATTTTAATAATTATCAATGACACTATTAATTAATAAGATACCATTATTAATTATGGATAACTATTTTATATATATGATTATGCATGCTTAAAATTAATTATTAATATTAATGTCATTTAACAATATTATTAATTCTTAATAAGAATCATTATTTTATTACCAACATCTCTTAGTAATTATTTCAACGACATTAATTGCTGATATCATTATTTTATTAATAATGATATTAGTATTAATTATTAATATTAATAATTAAAGTTTGTGATGAGTGTTAATTTTTAATATCTTTATTATGATTATTAATATCCATAATTATTATTAATTTTTATATTTATTAATATCAATAATTAATAGACTTATTCCTGATATCCGGCGGGAAGAAGATGATATTACTCCCAACATCGAAGAAAGTGTACACCCCTCTATGATGTTATTCCCAATAGCCAGGAGGTATAGGATAACATTTTTGAAACTATCACAGTGGGTGTCTACCCCCTCAGTGGTCTTGTTTCTTATATTCTGAGTGGGAGAGGATGATATGACTCCCAATATCGCAGTGGGTGTAGACCTCCCCCGTGATATTCTCCCTAACATCCAAAGGTGGAGAAGATGATATTTCTTCCCATTTCGCAGTGGGTGTACACCACCCCTGTGATATGATTCCTAACATCCAGCGAGAGAAATTGTCTCAATATTGCAGGAGGTGTACACTGCCGGGTGATATTTTTCGTAATATTCAGGGATGGAGAGGATATCACCCCCTATAGAGCAGGGGGTGTTCACTCCTTCTGTGACATTGTTCCTGATAGCCAGCAGGGGAGAGGAAGACATTACTCCCAATATTGTAGGGGGTGTACACCACCTTGTGATATTGTTTCCTATATCCTGGGAGGGAGACGATGATGCCAGTGGCAATATGGCAGGGGGTGTACACACCCACTGTGATATTGTTCCGAATATCCAGAGGGAAAGAAAATGATATGACTCCCAATATCACAGGGGGTGTACATCTTCCTGTGATATTGTTTCTTATATTCAGGGGGAGAGGATGATATGACTGCCAATATGGCAGCGGTTGCACACACCTCCTGCGATATTGTTCCTAATATCCCGAAGGGGAGAGCATAATATTTCTCTCAACATCGTAGGGGGTGTACACCTACTTTGTAATATTTTTCTTAATTTCCACGATGGGAGAGGATGATATGACTCCCAATATCGCAAGAAGTGTACAGCCACCTGTGATATAGTTCCTAACATCTGGGTGGGGAGAGGATGATATTACTGCCCATACCGCTCGAGTTGTAAAACCCCTTTGATATTTTGCCTGTAATCTTGAGGGGAGGGGATGATATTGCTCCTAATATCGAAGAAGGCATACACCCCCCAGGACACTATGCCTAATATCCACTTTGGGAGACGATGGCACTATGCCCAATATCTCAGGGGATGTACACCCACACTGGGATATTGTCCCTTATATAGAGAGGGGGAGAAGATGCTATTGCTCGCAATAGCGCAGAGACTGTGGCTGTACACCCCTCCTGTGATACTGTTCTTAATATGCTAGGGACGAGAGGATGATACTACACCCAATATTGCAGGGGGAGTACACCCACCCAGTGATATTGTTCTTTTTTTTTTTTTTTTTTTGAGACGGCGTCTAGCTCTGTAGCCCAGGCTGGAGTGCAGTGGCCGGATCTCAGCTCACTGCAAGCTCCGCCTCCTGGGTTCACGCCATTCTCCGGCCTCAGCCTCCCGAGTAGCTGGGACTACAGGCGCCTGCCACCTCGCCCGGCTAGTTTTTTGTATTTCTTAGTAGAGACGGGGTTTCACCATGTTAGCCAGGATGGTCTCGATCTCCTGACCTCGTGATCCGCCCGTCTCGGCCTCCCAAAGTGCTGGGATTACAGGCTTGAGCCACCGCGCCCGGCCTGATATTGTTCTTAATGTACTGCACCTCCCACCACCAGGTATATCGTTCCTAATATCCAGAGGAAGAGAGGATAACATTATGCCCAATACCGCGGGGCAGTGTCACACCCTCTGTGATGTTGTTCCTAGTATCCAAAGGTAGAGACGATGATGTTACTGGCCATATTGCAGGGGGTGAACACCCTTCTGTGATATCGTTTTTGACATTCAGTTGGGGAGAGGATAACCTGAATCCCAATATCACTGAAGGTGTACAGACCCCTGTGATGTAGTTCCTAATGTACAGGGGAAAGAGAAGAATATTGCTGTCAATATCGCAGGGGGTGTAACCACCCTGCCCCCTGTATGTTGTTCCTCATATGCAGCGGGGTAGAGGCTGATAGTACTCCCAATATCCCAGAAGGTGCACACACACCTGTGATAGAGTTCCTAATATCCAGCGGGAAAGAGGCTGATTTTACTTTCGATATCGCAGTGGGTGTACACCGCCCCCAACCCCGGGGTATCGTTCCTAATATCCAAGCGGGAAGAAGATGACATGGCTGACAATATCGAAGGGGGTGGACACTTCTTCCGTGATATGGTTCCTGATATCCAGGGAGTGAATGGATATTACTCCCAAAAAAGTAGGAACCGTACAGCTACCCTGGGATTTTGTCCTTAATAAGCACAGGGGAGAGGTGATATTACTACCAACATTGCAAGGGGTGTACACCCCTCCTGTGATATTGTTTTTTATATCCAGGAGAGGAGAAGATGGTATTACTACCAATATTGAAGGGATGGACAGCCCCCATGGGATATTGTTCTAAAGATACAGGTTGAAGGAGGATGAGATACCATCCAATGTAACAAGGGGTGTACACCCCGCCTGTGATGTGAATCGTAAAACCTAGAAGAAGAGAGAATGACATTGCTTCCAAAAACTCACGGGGTGTACACCCACCTTGTGATATTGTTCCTGTCATCTAAAGGAAGAGATGATGATACTACTCCCACTACCGGAGGAGGTACATACCCCCCTGTAATATTGTTCCTCATAACCTTTGGGGGAGAGCATGATATTACTTCCAGTATGACAGTGGCTTGACACCCAGTCTGTGATATTGCTCCCAATTTCCAGTAGGTAAAGTACAATGTTCCTGCCAAGAGAGTAGTGGGTGTACAGCCGCCCTGTGATATGTCTCCGAATATTCAGGGAAACACAGGAGGACATTACCCCAAATCTCCCAAATAGCGTACACCCATTGTGTGATATGGTTGCTAATATCCGGAGGTGTAGAGGATGGTATTCGTTCTCCTGTCGCAGGCTGTGTACACACAACCTGTGAAATTCTTCCTAATATCCTGAACAAAAGAAACTGCTCGTAATGGACACACATTGCAGGGGGGAGTAATTGGCTATTACGATCCACATCGCAAGGGGTGAGGAACTCCTCACTATATGGGGAGTAATATCAACCCCCTCTCCCCACTGGCTCTTACGATCCACATCGCAGGGCAATTCAGGACACCAGCCCTGCCCCAAACTTGACCCAGACAGTGGGTGTCATGGGACCACCTCAGGGTGGGTGGCAGCTCAGCTCAAAGGTATCCTTGCTGCCAAAGACCAACTGCTCCTGCTAGTTTGAATCTGGATACAGGGTCTCTGTTGGTGAGACAGATGACCATGAGGCAGACACCCTGAAATCTAGCACGACAGAGCTCAACGCCCCATGAGAGGCACCATAGCACGCAGACTTTGCAGACATACTAGCAAAGGCCACAGCAGGCCCTGAGAGAGGAACAATCTGACCAAGATCCTGGGGTCCTGCCACACAGCCCTTAAACCAGGGACTGGAAACTGTTTCCCTAAAGAGCCAGGAGTCAGTATTTTCAGCTTTGCCAACTGATCTTTGCCTCCAGGATGCAACTCTGCCATGGCTGCACGACAGCTGCCTTCTGCAGGTGGCCTGTGAAGAGATGGGCATGACTGCACCCCCATCAAACTTTACTTACGGACATGGAAATTTCTCAGTGTCATGAAGTGTTAGTTTTTTATTTGTTCAACCATTTGGAAATGGAAAATCTGTTCTTGATTCATGGGCCACAAGAACAGGCAGGGACAGGCTGCCCCTTGCCGACCTCTGGAATGAGCTTAGAGAAGGAATGGACAGGCTGGGCCAGCGCAGCCTACTCACAGGGGATTCGCTGCAGGAGGGTCCTTCGTAGCAACCACTTCTCATCCTTCGTCTTGGCTTCAAGTGCAGTTCAGGTGGAGAAAGAGAACAGAACCGGCCTCAGCAACAAGAAGGAAGGAGATGCAGGGTCAAGCAGCCATGTGGATCCATCACACTCAACATTCACACCAAGCGGAGCACAGGCAGGACCAGCCCGGGGGACCGAAGTGGAGGCTCTCTGGTGGGGGACCTCTGGGTGGGCAAGATTCTCTACCTAAAAGTCAAATAGAAGATCTACACAGCAGTAGTTCCAGAAAACACACACTAAGAAAAAGGCCAAAATAAAAATAGGACACCAAGTTTGGTCAACCGGGTCTCACAAGCCAGTAGGTAAGAAAGCCCAGGAGGGCTCACCAGAGGCGTTGGGGGTGGGTTCCTGCCTGCAGGGGGCCTGGGACACCCCATTCCCACAGAGGAGGACCCAAGCTTTGGGGAGGAAGCTGTCAGAGTCACCCAGTGAGCTGCTCAGAGCTGGAGCCACAGAGCAGGTGAGGAGCCCTGGCTACGTCCCCATGTGCGCTGAGAAGCTGGGGTGGGGGCACACCCCCAGGGGCCGATGCAAACAGTGGACCTCGGGCCCTCCTCCTGCCCAGAGGATGCTCAGCTCCCAAGGGACCACCAAGGCCTGGAACCCAGGGACACACCACCTGACCCTTATGCCCAGGCCTCCTGGACCAGGCAATGTCCAGTACAGGCAGGCAGTCTGGGCTTGGGGCCAGGATAGGGGTGGGTGGTCCTGCTAGCCAGGCCTCCTTCTCCCTACCAGCTGGGCTGGCGGCACTGTAGTTTTGGTCCTGGCAACATATTGCTGCCCTCTTTGGCCACACCAGTCCCTGGCTCCCTGGTTAGACCCAGTGCTGTCCAACCCACCTAAACAGGTCCCACACACCCAGTGCCCACCAGGCTCCTGTCAGCCAGGAGGACCCGTGCTCATCCCCTGAAGTATCTGTGGGAGCCTGCATCCCACAGGGACCCACATCTCGGGGCCAACCTCCATGGGGTTTTCTTGCTTGTGGTGGCAGGGGTGGGGGGGTGTTGACCTCTAGCCCTCCCATCCTGGCCACTGTGTTTTATGGGAATCATTCAGTCCTGGGAGCCTCCTGGGGACCCCAAAATGAAGACAACAGGGTGGCCATGGCAGCCTCAGCCCCAGGCTCTGCGCCCAAGCGCAACAGAAGGAAGAGAACAGAGCGGTCATGGCAGTCTCTGTCCCAGACTCCGGGCCCAAGTGCAACAGTCTTCCGGTTCTGGTTTGATCTGGGCGGTAACAACAGGGAAAGTCATTCACACAAGGATTGGCTTCCATATAATGCATCAAGGGACTGTGGAGGACACAGATCAGCCTCCAGACCAGTTACACCTGGTGACTTAGCCAGTGCAGGCTGGGGAGTGGAAAAGCTGACCCCTGACCTCCCCACCTACCCTGCCCACCAGATGTCAGTAGCGGCCAGGGATCCCTGACTTCAGGCAAAGGCAGACAGCACAGTTGCTGCCTCCTTTGATCCCATCCCAGGGCCCACAGGGCCTGGAGAAACCTGGCAGGGGCTGAGTTGGGAGAATCAGGCAGGGAGATGCCAAGTGAAGACTGTGAGGGACTGGGTATGAGGGGCACTAGGGCACAGGGTCTGCTTCCCCTGGGGAGGTGGCAGTGAGACATAGAGTAGCCAAGCCTCCACAGGCACCACCCTGCTGCCAGGCATGTGTGGTGCCCATACCCACCCCAATGGCTGCAGGAAGGTTCTTCATCAATAAAAGGAGAGGACGCACCCACACCCACATAGGCATTGGTGCCCACACACATCAGAGAAGAAAATTGCTGCTGTGTGCAAGGTGTGGGGAAAGGGGCAATGTCCCCTTCCTTCCCATGGTGGGTCCAAAATTACCTGTTCCTGCCAGCACCCCCACCCCCAACTCCACAAGCTGCTGACCTCCACCACAGTGCCATGCCACGTGCCAGGAACAGCTCAGCGGTACATCCCAAAGGGTGCTATCCTGGAGTGGCTGTGCTGGGCAAGGGACACATTTCCTAGTCACAGAGGTTTTCTTTCTTTATCGCTCACCGGCCCTGTGTCTCGGTTTCCCCCACTGTGGCACAATGTAAAAATCCCATCTTGAAGACTAAGAACCCAGAAAGGTCACCACACCTGGTGAAATGGGCGGTGAAACTCCCTGTCTTGGACCTCTTGCTCCAGGACTGATGTCCATTGGGACATGGCCAGGCCAGCATCCTGGGGAGGGCTGCATTCGTTGCCTGGGGAACCTTGCTCCCAGTTAGGGATCACTGGAGTTGAGGTCCCTAATGGATTGGGGGAAGCACAGGGGTAGAATGGAGGTAGCCCCATCATACAGGCCTGTGTAGACCCCAGAAAACAAGCATTGAATTCAGACTCTTGTCTGAAGTTGGCCACCTGAAAGTATTTGGGCTTTGGGGTGTGATGAGGGCCTGGGGTCAGGGAACAAAGTGTTCTGGTTTGGACACGCAGGAGGTTCTCTGTAACTCTCTCAGGTATAGCGTATGTTGCTAAGTATATGTTTTTAAAAGCCCTAGGAGGAGGGGGCACCTAGAAGGGGCCCTGAAGTCAAGGGCATGGTCCAGTCTTTCCACCTCCCCAGCTGAAGACAGGCTGCCGGACAGTTCTCCAGAGTTTCCTAACAAAGAAGAGAAAAAAGAAATCAAAAAGACCTGGAGGATAGGCAAGCTAATGAGGACTGACTGGGATTACCCTGCCTAATCCTCAAAACAAGCCTTCCCTATCTGTCCTTTGGGCCAGGTGAGGAAACAGGTCACAGTAGGACATTCAGACCCTGGGCAGACAGCTGGCAGCCTGGAGCCCAGGAGGTGCAAACACATTTTCACTAAGGCACGTCCTGCACAGCCCTAAATCCATTCAACCTTGAGTCAATACAGCACATGCTTCTGTGAGCACAGGGTTGGGGCTAGGGTTACAGATTAACAGCATCTCAAGGCAGAAGAATTTTTCTCAGTACAGATCAAAATGGACTTTCTTATGTCTTTGTCTTTCTCTATAGACACAATAACAGTCTGATCTCTCTTTCTTTCCCCCACACAGAGAGTGTCACCACTGTACGTCAGCCACCGGGGGACAGGCTTCAGCTTGCACCCACCTTCCAAATTCCACCCTCTCACCTTGGCAGAAGCTGGCCAGGAATTGGGGCCAGTGGATGGGTGGGGTCTGCACGCGACACCGTGTTCAGGTCCCCGTGACGGCTTCATACATGGGTGGTGGCCCTGCAGTTCCAGGTGCCACACACACGCCAGCCCCTGCTTGGGTCCTGATCTTTGAGGAGGGGGAGCAGCAGAACCCGGGCACTGACCCCACAGTACCACTCACATCCACAGACGATTCTGCAGACAGGCATCAGGTCTCGGTCCTGGCCACCTCCCCCTGCAGGGCCTCAGCTCTCTCCCAGGACTCACGTGGTCCTTCCTCACATGCAGCTCTGGTAGGATGCATTGATCTGTACACTGGGGCTCTGAGGTGACAATGGTCACGCTCATGCAGAGTGCAAGGGCACAGGCTGGGTGCCCATTTTGGGGACCCTGACTGCAGCACTCTCAGACTATCATCGGGCATGTTGGCCCCCAGGCTTAGCTAGGTCACCAGCAGTAGGAGTGCACTGCTCTGGACTCTGCAGGAGGAGGACAACTGTCACCACATCTTGATGTTCTCCTGCTGGTGTCACTCTGTGCTTCTCATCTCCTGGTTGTAGGATTCAGGGCAGACTCTCTGAACACCTTGTGAGAAACAGCAGAGTCCAGCAGAGAAGAGGAGAAGAGCCCAGCTGCAAAGATAAAAAATTGGCATGTGTGACATGGGCCCCCATTCAGATTCTGTATTTAGATGAGGTCTTCCAGAACACTTGCTCTCATTGGATAATACTTCAAATATATATGTATACATAAATATACATATACATATACATATATATATATATTTTTTAGGCAGAGTCTCACTCTGTATCTCACGTTGGAGGGCAGTGGCATGATCTCGGCTCACTACAACCTCCACCGGCCGGGTCCTGGTTCAAGCAATTGTCCTTCCTCAGCCTCCCGAATAGCTGAGATTACAGACATGCACCCCCATGCCGGGCTAATTTTGTGTACTTTTAGTAGAGACGGACTGTCACCACGTGGGCAAGGTTGGTCTTGAACCCCTGGCCTCGGGTGATTCACCCACCTTGCCCTCCTAAAGTGCTAAGATTACAGGCATGAGCCACAGTACCCGGCCCATTGTGGCAGCGTAATCACAGAGGAAAAGAAGGCCCGGACCCAGCACGAAGATGATGAAAAGGGGTAAGAGCAGTTCTCTCACCTATGGTGTTGCCAGGTGCTTCCAACTTTCAACATAAGGGACACTAAATAGCTTTCCCAACGAAAACAACTGAGATGTTGGGTAAAACCTACCAAAATGAATCTTTGTAAGTGCATTACTGAGCTGGCATTGAAGGATGGAATCCACAGCAGTCAATAAAGAACTGGCAGAAACCAAAGTGGCATTTTTTTTTCTGTTTAGACAGTTGCACAGAGGATGGGGTATCAGAAACAAAACTGTATGTCTCTCCAAAATGAGGTCAGAAATCTGACATCTTAGACTTCAAATAAAATCCCACCTCAGAGCAGGAGCAGCGAGGAGAGCAGCTGTCCCTGCATTGCTGTTGGGTGGAGGGAAAACCCTGACCCTGAGAACCGACGAGAAACAGTCCTCCAGGAGTTCATGCTGGAAGACCTGGAGAACATGGGTGAAATCGACGTGGCACCAGACGGCTGCTCACTTCACCTCTACCCCATGTGAGTGAACATCTTTTCTGAAACAATCCAACCTTGTCCTCAAAACATCTCCCCACATAAAATTCCAAGGAAGATAAGTCCGTGTGCAAAAAGTTACAAAATATAAGTCAACAAAGTACTGTGGATACATCCAATAATTCAAGAAACAAATTCAGCAGAGCCGCAAAAATCCAAAAGGTGGAAAAGATCAACTGCTGGCAAAGGATCCACTGCTGTTGCTCCTGTTAAGAGACTGTATTTCATAAAAAAGTAAACACGCCCCTCTGTGGCCTCACACTTGCCTTCTCAAGTATGTCTGCCCCAGAAATGCCCTTGCACTGTCTTCTCCAAGAGACACGTACGGGGCAAGAATATTTAGGCAGTGATTGTAGAAATAGAAAACACCTGAAAGCCATCCAAACACACCTCTATCAAGGAAAAAAGCTGGCATAGTCATATTGTGGAATATGATACAGCTATGAGAATGAACTGCAGTTAGAAGCATCAACAATGAAAAATTAGAGTAAACAAAGGAAATTACTGAAAAATACACTGCTATTCCATATACAGTTCACAAACCATAACATATGACATTGCTTAATAATATACACAGAAATGATAAACCTTATGAAAAGCAAGACAAACATTAACACATTAGTCCTATGTCTGGGTGAAGAAGGGAGACCCAGGTGATCAAGGAAGGGCATATTGTAGCCTTTCAAGACAGTTGATGCTAATGGATGATGACATCAGTGCAATTATTAATCTTTGGTATTATGCATTCAGTTTTGTTTGTTGGTTGGTTTTTGAGGCAGAGTTTTGCTCATGTAGCCCAGGCTAGAGTGTAATGGTATGATCTCAGCTCACTGCAACTCCTCTCTCCTGGGTTCAAACAACTCTCCCACCTCAGCCTCCCGAGTAGCTGAGATCACAGGTGCCTGCCATGATGCTCAGCCAACTTTTTGTATTTTTTTAGTAGAGACGGGTTTCACCGTGTTGGCCAGGCTGGTCTTGAACACTTGACCTCAAATGATCCACCTGCTTCAGCCTCCGAAAGTGCTGGGATTACAGGCATGAGCCACCGTGCCCACCCAAATTTTATAGACTCTTACGTGTCATATATTTCATAATTAAACATAAAAAATAAAATATTTACTGTAGTTTGTAAATGAAAGAGCAACAAAAATGTTGCAAACTTTTAAACATCAAACCTGTTGTATAGCTCATAGTGACCCTCGTATTAAGCTGTGGTAAGTTCCAAATTGTATTTCACTGTCATTTTCTGAAAACTAGGTGAACAGATGAAAAACAGAATTCAGTTTTCAAACAAGATATTAAGATAATGTTACTGGTTGAAGGTGTCCAGGTTCTTGGTGCCTTGAACCAAGACTTGGACACAACGCAAAAATGGAGCAAGGAAAGAATGAAGCAGCAAAGCAGAGATTGACAGAAAATGAAAGCACACTCCACAGGGTGGGAGCGCCTGAGCACAGGGAGCCCGTTACTGAAGTCTCTGGGGTTGGAATCCCCTCTAGAGGTTTCCATTGGTTACTTGGTGTGCACCCTATGTAAATGAAGAGGAGGAAGTACAATTACAATGACATGTACTCGGTGTATGTCCTGTGTAAATGGAGAGGATATTTCCTGTCATAGCTCAAGAGTTTCCATTTGATTTGGTTCTCCGAAGTCAGGGTGAATCAGCCTTACGTTCCTGCCACCAGACCCTTTTCTCCGGCCTCCGTGGAATGGATGGCAGGACATGGAAAAGTGTTCTGTCCAAATGACATGCCCCAGGGCACTGGCAGCTGAGGACGAGAGGGAACCAGTTGGTGCCACTGAGGAACGCTCACCCGTGTCTCCACACCGCACAGAACAAAGTGAGTGTCCTTGTCCTGAACCCTCTGAAGTGAGTATCTCGCCTCAGGGCTTTCATGAAACCCTTTTTTGGAGAGGCTCCTTCTCTCTCCTTCTGCAGCCACAAGGCAGCAGGGATAGCCCCTCTCTCGCTGAAGTTCTTCTAAAAAAAACAAAGAGAATAAAAGAATATAATTAATGTAATGAATTATAAAATAATGAAAATGAAACTTTTTTTACAGAAGCAGCTCTGGAATTTCATGTATTGGTGGCATCAAAAGCAGAAAATGGGCCTATAGGCGTGGTGGAGTGGCTCACGCCTGTAATCCCAGCACTTTGGGAGGCCGAGGGGGGAGGATCACGGGGTCAGGAGATCGAGACCATCCTGGCTAACACGGTGAAACCCCGTCTCTACTAAAAATACAAAAAATTAGCCAGGCATGGTGGCGGACGCCTGTAGTTCCAGCTACTCAGGAGGCTGAGGCAGGAGAATGGCGTGAACCCAGGAGGCAGAGCTTGCCATGAGCTGAGATTGTCTCACTGCACTCCAGCCTGGGCAACAGAACAAACTCTGTCTTAAAAAGAAAAAAAGAAAAAGAAAAGAAAAGAAAAGAAAATGGGCCTATTATAGAGCTCAATTTAATGGCAAAATTTAAGGAAAGAATAAAAAGACTCTGCTAATAATGATGACATGAGCTGCTCATATTGCCATTTTCTCTGGGAACCAATATTGGGGAGGAGGTGGGACCACCTGCCACCAGGCTCCAGGTGATTTTCAGGCTGTTCCCCAAAATCACTGCAGCCTCTTCCCTGCTCGTCCCTTGATGCTGCTGCCGTGCCGGGTGTCCTGTGTGGTAGGAGGTACCTCGGCAGCTTCCAGTGGGATGGGCTTGTGGCATTCTGAACCTGAATGCCGTGATCACTAGGAAGTGAGGAGACACAAGCAGGAAGGGTTCAGGGATGGAGCGGCCGCTTCTCAGGGATCAGTCTCAGGCCTGAGCTGGGAAGAATCCCCTTTCAGGACAATGGCTCCAGGCTGAGGTCAATGCTCTTTCTGTGCATTATGATGACTGACCTGCATCCACAGGGAAGCGTATCTGGGCTCCTTTTTTCCAGGCGGTGTTGGGAACACCTTGAAATGGGCACTGGTGGATTTCAATTCCAGCCTTCCAGAAGCCACTCCAAATGGAAATTGAGCTAAGGGATGTAGCTAGAGTAAGTAAACAATTTTAGGTCCTGGACAACAATTTTCACATACAATATAGTGTGCAGGGAAAAATGAAGCCTCAGGACCCCAATTCACAGCCAAAAAGAAAAAAGCATTAAGCTGGAAGCTGAATCATGCAAGAAACTGCCTTTCCTTTTGTTCCTAAGCGGATAGCTACAGATAAAGGGTTACGTATCTCCACAGGAAGCTGTTCTATGTTCACCTTATCTTATGTAAAGGACTGATTTACTGCATGTGAGATGAAGACATAACTGACCATTCCCCACCTGCTCTCTTTCTCTTGCAACCTGAGGACGACCACAGGCTCCCTCTTTCCCCTCCAGCCCACCCTTCCTCTCCAGCCCACCCTTCCCTCCAGCCCACCCTTCCCTCCAGCCCACCCTTCCTCTCCAGCCCACCCTTCCCTCCAGACCACCCTTCCCTCCAGCCCACCCTTTTCCTCCAGCCCACCCTTCCCTCCAGCCCACCCTTCCCCTTTAACTACTGGAGCCCTCAAAATCATCTTGGGAGGAAGGCACAGACCACAGACTGTTTCTGTGATTCCGTGTTTTTTTCTTCCAAGCATGTCCTTAACCTTGGCAGAATTACCTTTTAAATGGATTGAGATTGGTCTCAGGTACCTTTTGGTTTACAATCGCATGCCTCAGCCATCACATAACTCCCTGGCTTTTGTCCTCTTTTACCAAAGGAGGAGGGTGAATTCCATGATCCTAAAACCCCTTCAGCTCTCCATAGGTTTCTGGGGGGACACAATTACCTAAGAGATTAGAGAGAGAATCCTAAAATAGAAGTAGACGGTGTGTGGCAGTTAGGCTTAAGTTTGGCTGCATAAAACAGAAGACACAAGCTAACAGAGGCTCACACATAGAAAGGTCTGTCTCTTCACATGAAAGGAATCTGAAGGCAGGCAGTCCTCCCCTGTGCACTGGATCTGTGATCTTATCAGAGAGCCCAGTTTCTCCTATCATTCCCTCAGGCACTTTGACTGAAGGTGGTTGTATCTTCTAGATCACCTCACACCCCAAGAGAGCAGCTTTGTTCCTGCAATCACAGCTGCATTCAAAGCAGCAGGAAAAAGAAAAAATAAAACAATGTCGTACTCAGTAGTTTGGCTTCTTTTAAGTCCTTTTGGATGTCTTACTCAACAATTCCACTTATATCACATGGGCCAGAATGCACCAACATGGCCACATGGGTGCACAAAGACAGCTGGGAAACGAAGCATTTAGTGCAGAGCCTTGGTCAGAAGAGGAGGAAGAAATGGATGTTGAACCAACTGTTTCTGTCACATGGCGTTTTAGTTGAGCTTGGAAGGATGAGTGGATTATTCACAGACAGGCTTGGAGAGAGACACAAGCAAGGATCGTGTGTGGAAGAAGCACGCTGGGAATTCGGAGGATAAAAAGAGTCTCCCCCTCACTGCAGATTCTTCTTGCTAAAAACTCAAGGGCTTCTGAATTATTTCCATACTTTTTCTTTCTGAATTTAGAAGATTTACAATTCAATTATATGTAACGCTGAGACGTCGTCTTCTTGGGGATTGTTTAAACACTAGTCCGTTTGGGTTGGGAAAGAGAAACCTAAGACCCAAGTGCAGAGGGAGGGAGTTTCAAGGTTCCTGGAACAAAATGCTGGAAGGAATTCAGACAAAATATCCCATGGTCTTCTGATTGCTCTCTGGTGCCTGTTGTGAAGTCTAAAAGCTGTGATGCTCCCCAGGAATGGCTGCGTTCTGAAAGCGTTTCCAGGAAACTGTCTTGAGCTGGGCTACATTGTTAGCTCTCTGCTTCACAGAAAGAGCCTTCTTGAAGTCCAGAGGGCACTTAGATAAGACGGATTACATGGCATTCAAGGTTTCCTCCGTGGTTTTCTTCCAGACATCTCTGAGGCATCAGAAGCAAAGGTCAACAACTCAGTGTAATAGAAATTTTAAAATGAATAAAATATTTGGATGGAAGGAGAAACCTTCAAAATGATGCCTATTATTATAGGATTTTATCTTCCACAAAGGATTTTATAGCTTCCTCAAAGCTATATAAAAATGCTATTTATATAGCATTTTATCTTCCACAAAGCAGAACAAAGCTATAAACTTCTCACTGCAACTGTGAGGGAAGAGAATCCTAAAACATTTTGTCTTAGCCTGTTTTCTGCTTCTCTTAGCAGAGTGCCTGAGACTGGGTAATTTACAAAAACAGAGATTCACTTCTCACAGTCCTGGAAGTGGGAAGTACAAGGTGAAGGGGTGGTGGGCATCTGGCAAGGACCTTTGTGCTGTGTCATCCCACAGGAAGGTGGAAGGGCAAGAGAGCATGAAGGAGTAAGAGGGGTCAAACTCACCTTTGTAACAGACCAATTCTTGTGATAAGGAACCCACTCCCCCAATAACAACATTAGTCCACTCACCAGGGCGAAACCCTCATGACCTGATCACCCCTTAAACATCCCTCCCCTCAGCACTACTGCATGGGGGATTCAGTTTCCAACACTTGAAATTTGGGGGACACTTTCAAGCCATAGTAAGAAAGAAATGGCAAAAATAAATTACTTAGACAGTGTTTATCACTAATAATAAGATATGCACAAAACATCATTTATAGTCTATATTCACTATAATATGTTGTGCTCTATTTTCATGTTACTTTATGCAAAGAAATAAAAAACAAAGAGAAAGATTTTTGAGAGAGGTATTAAGAAACAGCACCATAACTTTAGTTAAACTGAGAAACTGGTGGAAGTAATTGTTTTAAAAACCTTTTTTATTTGTTGGTTGTTTGGAAGTCAGTGGTGACATTTCAAGGAGGAGTTGTCATTGGGAAGGCAGATTTCAGGAGGCTTTCGTAAGAATGTGTGAGGAAGATGGGCAAGGAAGGAGGACAGGTGACTTAGAAAGATTCTTGGTGGCAACTGGAAGTGCAGAAATAGAATGATGACTTCAGGCAGAAGCAATTCAAGGAATGTTGTGCTTTTGCTTCCCTCTTTCTGTCCCTCTCCCCATCTCTCTTTCCATCTCTCTATGCCTCTCACTTTGTCTGTCTCTGTTTCTCCCTCTCTGTGCCTCTCTCCTGGTTGCTCTGTCTCTCTTTGTCTCTTTTCAAGACTCTGTGTGTGTCTGGGTCTCTCTCTTCCCCTCATTTCTTTCTCCATCTTTCCATGTCTCTCTGTGTCCCTGCTTCTCTGACTTTTTCTGTCTCTCTCTCTCTGTCTCTCTCACTCTCTTCCTTTCTTTCTTTCTTTCTTTCTTTCTTTCTTTCTTTCTTTCTTTCTTTCTTTCTTTCTTTCTTTCTCTCTCTCTCTCTCTCTCTCTCTTTCTTTCTTTCTTTCTTTCTTTCTTTCTTTCTTTCTTTCTTTCTTTCTTTCTTTCTCTCTCTGCGTGTGTGTGTGTCTCACTCTCTTGGTTTCTCACTCTCACTCTCCATCTCGCAGCTCTCTTTGGTTTCACTATGCAAGCTGACTTTCCCCACCTGATGATCCAGTAGTATTAGCAGGAACCGGGTGGACTACCCCCACCACCCGCATCCTGTACCCATCCATGAACTGGGGCAGAGGAGAGGACTGATCTCGCTACTTGGCCTGGCTGGACGTGCTGACCCTCAGGATCACAGGCAGTGGAAGGAGCAGTCCTGGAAGGTCAGAGTGGGTCCTGTGATGGATGGAAGTGACAAGTATGTTGAGCAACAAAAATGACCAGCACTTGGTCTATGGCAGCAGGAGCTCAGAAGTGAGGAATCCTAGGGCCTTAAATGAGTGGCTCATTGTGGCAAAAACTTTTTTAACAAAAAAATATAGCCCCTTGGGCCACGCGCGGTGTCTCAGGCCTGTAATCCCAGCACTTTGGGAGGCCGAGACGGGCAGATCACGAGATCAGGAGATCGAGACCATCCTGGCTAACACGGTGAAACCCCGTCTCTACTAAAAAAATACAAAAAACTAGCCGGGCGAGGTGGCAGGCGCCTGTAGTCCCTGCTACTCGGGAGGCTGAGGCAGGAGAATGGTGTAAACCCAGGAGCGGAGCTTGCAGTGCGCTGAGATCCGGCCACTGCACTCCAGCCTGGGCGACAAAGCCAGACTCCGTCTCAAAAAAAAAAAAAAAAATAGCCCCTAAGGAGTGTTCCAATGACCACCTCTTAAGCAATACAATTGACCCGTGAACAATGCAGAGATTCCGGCACCAAGCCGCCACACAGTTGAAATTTCTACAATAACTTTTGGCTATACCAAAAGGAATTTACTAATAGCCTATTCTTGGGTGGAAGCCTCAGTGATCACGCAGAGAGTCGGTTAACACACATTTTGTGTGTTGTATGTATTGTATAGTGTATTCTTACAGTAAAGTAAGCTAGAGGAAATCATAGGAAAAATGTGTTTACTATTCATTAAGTGGCTCATCATAGAGTTTCTTCTCCTCATTTTTGCATTGAGTAGGCTGAGGAGGAGGAGGTGGCAGGAGAGGAGGAAGGATTGGTCTTGCTGTCTAAGGGGTGACAGAAGTGAAAGAAAGTCCAAGTGTAAGTAAGTGACCCACGCGGTTTCAACCCTGTTGTTCAAGGGTCAACTGTTTGAACAGGGAAGTTTTGAAGTGACCTCTTTTTTTTCTTGAGACAGAGTCTCACTCTGTTGCCCAGGTTGGACTGCAGTGGCTTGATCTTGGCTCACTGAAATGGAAGTGACTTCTTTTCAAATAGGGCATGGCAGGGAAAGGGGGCGGAAAATGGCAAAAGTCTGCCCCACAAACTCAGGACCAAGATCCCCAATTTCTTCACCTGGTGAGTGGGGCTCTCATTCCCTAGACCACAAAGTCTATTTGGGTTCAAAGATCACCTAGGCTCTGGGCTTGGCCTTCCAAGAGAAGAGGTATCTGGGTCCTCCCAAGAATGCAGAGCTGTCCATTCCTGGATGAGTGACCGCAGCTCTGACCCTGTCCCTGGTCTGGGCTTCACTCCTCCTCCTGTAGGCGGCCGCGGCCACAGGCTCAGGAGTTCTCTAACCCAGGCAACACGTGGTTGTGGGTGGGCGTGCTTGCAGGCAGAGGAAGAGGTGTGGGGCTTACTTGAGAATCTCAATGCTGACACCCAAAAAAAGGTAAAAGCTCCTGCAGGATGCTGGCATATACAGCTAACAAGATAACACTGTGGGTGTACATCCTGGCACACAGGAAGAGTATTCTTGTTCATGGCGGCGGTTTCAAATATTTCAGTGAGTTCTCCCTTGAATGCCTCTGTCGGGAGCCACTTCAGTTCAGCGTGGGCAGCAAGGGAGCGTCAAGGACTGGTAGTTACGAATTCAAGCTTGTACACAGCGACAGGTCACAGGTCTGTGGAAGATGCCTGTCAATCAATATTCAGAGGTAACATTCCATAACTGAAGCATAGGGCATATCTGACCTCATCTGACATGGCTAAAATCATGATTGTTTTTCTAACTGGGAAATTTATGTAACTGATTTGCCAATAAAGAACCATCTCTCTCCTCCATTTTCTGACATAACGCTAGTCATTAGGGAAATGTTCCGATGATGTTCGTGAAAGAACAAACCAATGTCTTCCGCTGTAATACCACCCATTTCACACATATGACTCTTGCTGCTTCCATGTGACACTAAAAGTATCAGGAGTGCCAGGAAGTCTCTTTAATCATCGTTCTCCAAGGTGCTCAGGAGATGAAGTCATTCTGTGAAGTGGACTTCAGTTAACACCACTGAGAAAATGTCCTAGAGAAAGTAAAACTTGTAATGGCCTCATACTTTACAGAAATAATGCAACTTTCTTCTTTCGTTTCTTTCCAGTTTTTAGATATTACTATTAATTGGTTCAGGGCAACCTGTTTCTGCATCAAAGTCTTGGGAAGCTTCCACCTGTTTTTATTTTATTTTATTTTATTTTATTTTATTTATTTAGAAATACAGTCTCACTGTCACTCAGGCCAAAGTGTAGTGGTGTGATCACAGCTCACTGCAGTCTCAACCTCCCAGGCTCAAGCCAATCCTCAGGCCTCCACCACCTGAGCAGCTGGGACTGCAGGTGTGCCACCATGTCCTGCTAATGTTTTATTTTTATTGTTTTATTTTGTGTAGAGTCAGGATCTTGTTATGTGGCCAAAGCCGGTCTCAAACTCCTGGTCTCAAACAATACTTATGTCAGCCTCCTAATGCGCTGAGATTATAGACATGAGCCACGGCACACAGCTGATTTATTTATTTATTTTCTCAGAACTATGCGACCTGATTCTTAATACATAAGGAAATAGAAGCCAGACAAAGGTGGAAGTAGTTACACACCATGTGAGTGTCATTTGGCACTTAGACAAGAGAGGCGGATTATAAAAATAAAAGATCCACATGTCGCAATTGACTGTGGGCTTGGATATGAACTCCAGCACTTTTTATTTTTATTTTCTAAGAGATAGTGTCTCACTCTCTTACTCAAGCTGGAGTGCAGTGATATAAGCATAACTCACTGTAATCTCAAACTCCTGAGTTCAAGTGATCCTCCTGCCTCAGCCTCCCAAGTAGCTGGGACTACAGATGTGCCATCGCTCCAGGCTAATTTTTTTTTTTTTTAATTTTGTAGAGACGAGGTCTCCCTGTGTTGCCCAGGCTAGTCTCAAACATGTGACCTCAAGCAATCGTTCCGCCTTGGCCTCCAAATCGGTGGGATTATAGGTGTGAGCCACTGTACCTGGCCAAGAAATCAGCTCCACCTGTTTTCTGTATAAAGTTTAGCATCCAGATACAAAGCAAAATAACGTTTAAAGATCAAGGAATCTGAAGGGAAGCTTGTGGGAGGGGAATGGGCTGAAGGCAGCGTTTTTTGGTCTACGGTTTTGCTTATTCTTGGACTTTCCAAAGTCCCGAAAGAAGCAGAAGGCAAGTGAGAAGGGAGGAAGAGGCGGGAGGAAAGGAGGAGGGCTGCGCCTCTGAGGTTGCAGATTAGCCCAAGGCGGCTCAGTGGCTGGGAAAGAAGGAAGGAAATTCCCAAGCCCGAAGGTAGAGACAGGGTCCTGGGTCCAGCAGAGACTGGAGGGGAGGAGGGTGCCGGGAGCCAAAGACCTTCCTGCTAGCATTGCAACCTCTTAAACTGCTTAGGCTTTTATCCAAATTTGGTATGTCCGCATTTTGTAGACCTCCAAACCAAGTCACTCAGGGTTACCCAAGCAGGAAGGAGAGGATGATAGGAGAAGGTGCCCCATCTGATGATGCCCTTCTGGCTTTTATCCATTCCTGGGAATGACTCTTTCTCCAACTCGGGGGATGCCCCTCTGGGAGAATACAGTGGCATGGACCAGCAGTGGAGAATTCCAAGTCCAAAAAACGATTGGCATTTTAAGGAAAGTAAGAAATCATCCTGCATATATGAAACATTGGGAAAAAAGGTTATTACTAATAATTCTCAAGAGACCACTCTGGTGAGATTGGGTTTCTTGGGGATGTGTGGAGTAGGGTATATGTACTGAGTGGGCACATCCCACCATTCAGACTCCTCCCTCAGCTCCTGTCTACTGTAGCAGTCAGAAGGCAGCTCCGGTCCTCATCTCCGCTGAGCGACCCACTCACTCATTCACTCACTCGTTAACTCATTCACTCACTCACTCACTCATTCACTGCTTCACTCGCTCACTCACTCATTCACTCACTCAGTCCTTTATTCATTCACTCACCGTTTTACTCACTCGCTCATTCATTTACTCATTCAATCACCCATTCACTAACCCATTCACTTACTCACTCACCCATTCACTCACTCACCCATTCACTCACTCACCCATTCACTCACTCACCCATTCACTCGCTCATTAACTAACCCATTCACTCACTCATTCACTTATTCACTAACCCATTCACTCACTCATTCACTCATTCACTAAGCCAATCACTGACTCATTCACTCACCCATTCACTCACTCATTCATACCCTCATTCACTCACTCAGCCATTCACTCATTCGCTCACTCATTCATTTACTCACTCATTTCCTCATTCATTCACTCAATCATTCACTCACTCAATCATTCACTCACTCATTCACCTCTTCATTCATTCACTCACTCACTCACTCATTCACTCACCCTTTACTCACACACTCACTCATTTACTGACTCATTCACTCACTCATTCGTTCATTCACTCACTCACTTCTTCACTCACTCATTCACTTGTTCACTCACTGACTCATTCACTCACTCTTTCCCTCACCCATTCACTCACTCACCCCCTCGTTTGTTCACTCACTCATTCACCCACTCACCCATTCACTCACTCATTCATTCACTCAGTCATTCATTCACTCACTCACTCGCTCATCACTCATTCCCTCAGTCACTCACTCATTCACTCACTCATTCACTAAGTCGCTCATTCATTCACTTACTTATTCACTCACCCATTCACTCACTCACTCTTTCACTCATTCACTCACTTAGCAATTCACTCACTCACTCACGTTCACTCATTCACTCATGTACCCACTCACTCACTCATTTACTCCTTCCCTCATCCACTCACTCACTCATTCACTGACTGACTGACTCACTCACCCATCCACTCATTTACTCTCTCATTTACTCCTTCACTCACTCACTCACTCCTTCATTCATTCATTCAGCAGCATCCATGACAGGTTCACTCTGTCGTGGGCTCTGCTGTTGCCCCGGGCCTGCAGCAGGGAATAGTCAAAGATCTCTGAATCCATGGCATTCAGAGTTCAGCAGGGGGACCTCTGGAGAAGCCCAGTAGATAGGTGAAATGCCCCATGTGTGACAATGATGAGGATGTTTTAAGAGAAGCAGGGAGGGAACAGGAGTGTGCATGGAGCCCAGAATTTCTAAGAGGGTGATCTGGGGACGCCTCACCACTGCAGAAGACCTTGCAGGACAGACTTGAGGAAGGTGGGCAGAGTGGGTAGGGAGAGGAGGGCCTGGGCTGAGGAAAGAGCAGGCTGGGCCTGAGGTTGTCGGGTGCCTGCATCGGCCTCTGGGCAACACCAGGATCTGAAGGGACCAGAGGACAGGCCAGTGTGCCATGTGTGGGGCCTGTGACTCCAAGTCAGCAGAGAAGATGCCTGAATTACCTCCTGATAGGTGCACCATGACTTTGAAGTTGAGCACACCCGAGGCATGGAGGTGGGGTGGATGTGAGGGCAGAGCAGGGGATGGGGAGGGAGCCTGTTCCGGTCCAGGTCAGAGGAAGTGACTTGGCCCCAGTGGCTCCAGATTCAATGAAGAGCCAAGAGGGACTTTCCTGAGGGACTTAGATGCCGGGGCGGAGGAGCACTGCAAGGCTTCAGCCTGAGTCCCTGGGAGGATGGAGTCACCAGGAGCTGAGGTGAGGAAGACTGAGTGGTGGGGGGTTGTGCGGGGGTGCAGAGGCCTGAGCTCAGTTTGGCCCCTGCAGATTTGACATGCCCACTCCATGCACAGGCGGAGACGGCAGGGAAGGGGAAGAGGCTGCAGCTCAGGTAGCCCTGGAACGTGCAGCCCGACATCCTGGGGCACTGGGTCATGGTGCCCTCATGGCTGGGAGCTGCTTCCCTCCTGGGATGCCACAACTCCTTTAGAGCACATCGGCATCTCCTGCGCTCACCACAGAGGGGAAGCGGGAAGGACATCTGTCCCTATGCATGTTCTCCTTCACCTGGTCCTAGACAGGTCCCAGGCAGCACCTCCCCTCCCAAGTGGCTCACCTTGGCCCCTGCCTCTAGTGTTCACAGCCAGACCCTAGAAGAGGGCTGGACTCAGCGGCTCACTTCTAATGAATAGAACCAGGCAAAAGAGATGGCGATCTCTCCTGAGATTGGATTGGGAGGGCTGCAGGTTCCATCCACTGGTACTCTCCCCCTGGGTCTTCATAGGTGCTACTTCTGGCATAGCCAGTCACCTGCCCAGGGCAGAGGGAGGCCTTAAGCTGATGCCACGGAGAGACTGGGGCCTTCAGTCCAACAGCCTGCAAGCAATAGAATCCTGCCAGCAACACAGAAGCGAGCGTGGAAGCAGCTCCTTCCCTGATGAGCCTGAGCCTTCAGAAGACACAGCAGCCCTGGGCAGACATCTGCTGCAGCCGCGGAGAGCCCCTGGGGCAGAGGGCCCAGTGAAGCCTGAACTCCCTGCCCAAGGAGTAATCATTCCTGGGGTATAACTGTGTGCTGGTGTGGGTCACAGTTTGGAGTAACCTGTCAAGGGACAATGAAGAACAAACACACACCTCAGGTCCTACTGGGTGGAAGCTGTACGGTCAGCACGGCATGTAATATCTGTCAGGCCTCTGAGCCCAAGCCAAGCCATCGCATCCCCTGTGACTTGCAGGTATAGGCCCAGATGGCCTGAAGTAACTGAAGAATCACAAAAGAAGTGCAAATGGCCTGCCTCGCCTTAACCGATGACATTCCACCACAAAAGAAGTGAAAATGGCCGGTCCTTGCCTTAAGCCATGATATTATCTTGTGAAATTCCTTTTCCTGGCTCATCCTGGTTCAAAAAGCTTCCCCACTGAGCACCTTGTGACCCCCACTCCTGCCAGCCAGAGAACAACCCCCCTTTGACTGTAATTTTCCTTTACTTACCCAAATCCTATAAAACGGTCCCACCCTTATCTCCCTTTGCTGACTCTCTTTTCGGACTCAGCCCACCTGCGCCCTGGTGAAATAAACAGCCATGTTGCTCACACAAAACCTCTTTGGTGGTCTCTTCGCAGGGACGAGCATGACAATATCTTCCAGTTGAATTAGAAGATTCATTGTTAAGGCCAAAGATTTTTTTAAAAAAGAGAACCTCTAATTGTAGCACCATTAAAATACATGACTTGCAAAAAAAAAAAAAAAGAAAAAGAAAAAAAAGAGCCATAGCCATTCTTTTCCATCTTACCTACAGGTATATATTAATATATGTTAATTCCCTGACTGACTGAGCAATGGGCCAAACTCATAAGAACAGATGTGTGAGGACCGTCAGTGACCACCCTGACCCCAGCCCTTATACACAGACAAACTTTTGAACATAATCTGTAGCCTTGGGGGTCTTGACACTCTAAATTTTATTATGTTTAATTAACTATTTCTATTCCCTAAGCAATACCTGTTCATCGGAGAGAAAAAATGGCATTACCTATACTAAGCAAAAGAAAGGAAATAAAATGCTCAGAAACATTTACATATATATGCAGACACACACACACACACACACACACACACACACGCACGCACACACACACAGGCTCGCACTGTGTCTAGGCCTGCCTTTTCACTTATTTGTATGTCCTGAACATATTTCCATTTCAGTAGACACTTATCTTCGTAGCGGTAACAGCAACTAAATATTATTGCAGCGTCTATTTTTACCATCATTTATTTAACTCATCATGTTTGAACTGTTAGGTTGTGTCTATGGTTTTCTGTGTTATAGACAATTTGATGACAAATGACCCATCCCCTAATGTTCAATATAAAAATGTCAATTGTATAAGGAGATAAGGGGTATTTGGCTGAAATAAAATTCAGTGTGCCCTACCTTCTCCACATGTAATATGCTCTAAAAAGGCACGAATAATTAAATTAGCCCTTCTATTCTCCAGCACAGATCCTGAGTCCAGCGGTGGGTGCAGGTGCTCAGAGCCTCGGTCTGCTCTTCTGCCCGCCAGAAGGCAAAGGCCACTCAACTGCCACCTTAAGACACCCAGGATTCTCCTCTCCTTTTTTATTAATAGAATAATGCTCAGGCTCAGTGCATGAGGGCAGCGCTCTCTGACTTTGCATTCATCAGAGTAACCTAGGTGGTTTGTCTAAAAATATACATTCCCTGGCTGCGCTGGCAGAAACTGGACTTCAGTGGTTTAGTGGGGGTGTGCATAGGACAGGTGATTCTGAGGACCACCAGGGGTTAGGAATTTCCCCGTTAATTCTGGCCAAGGGAGAGATCAGACCATCCAGCATTGTCCGCAGCATATTTTTTTTTCCTCTTTTGCAATGAATATTTGATGCTCAGCGGGATGAGCCCCAGGATGAGACACACATCCAAGAAAAATCCATGCCTCTCCATCTGTTCCCCAGGATTGCCCTTTGGCGAGAGTCTCCTTTGCGATTGCTTCGTATTCCCCGGTTCATAGAACAAACCTCTTCTTAGTCTCTTTTGTTGTCTCTTATCTGTTCAACAAACACCCACTGCGCAGGACCATCCCTCGGTAAGCCCTCGAGTGGGGCCGTTTGGCAGCCCTACTTCGTGGGGTGAGCACTGAAGGAACCGGGGCCCCATAAGCCCGTGCTTTTGTGGGGGCTGCCCCCTCTCCCGTCGCAGGGTAACCGGCACCAGGCTGTTAAGCTGTGGATGGACAACCGCACATCCCATCGGGTGTGCGTATTTCAGTACGTGGAGTTGGCCAGTGAAGTCAGCCGAGGTCAGCACAGTGTACAGCAGCGCGCGTGTCCGTGGGGAGGAAGGGTCGTCCCACCTCCCCTTCAGGCCAGTCCTGTTGCTCCTCCTACTGCCCCACTCTGACTTCCGCGCGCCCAGGCGTCTCTGAGGGTCGCGCCCCGATACCCTCCTCCACCCCAAGGCTTCTTCTCCCAAAGGGCCGGGCTGGTGGCTCAGGAGCGCCACAGCCCCCGGGGGCCCGGGAAATCGCAGCTTCGTCATAGCTAAGCCCGCCGCGCTCAGCTTTTCTCGCCACCTGAATGATCCACTCTCCGTGCGTCCTTCCCGACCTCAGGCTGCAGAGAAAACTTGGGGGCGGGGGTCGAGGAAGCCGCGCCCCGGGGCTCCCAGCGCAGCCCCCAGAGGAATCCTGCGGGCAACAACAAGCTGTGCGAGCGGCCGGGCTAGGCGCCGACAACAGCAGGAGCGGCCGGGCCTGCCACGAGCCTCCGCGTCCAGGTAGGGTCTCCGCGCCCCAATTCCATCCCGCCCCGCCATCGGCGCTCCCAGCAAGTGCGGGGTTTCCACCCGCCCCGGCGTTCGCGCCCACTCACGGTCTCCCTTGCCCCCCCGGGAGATGCTCCCCGCGTTCTATTCCGCCCCTCCTTGGCGCGCCCAGCAAACGTTGTGACCTCGCCCCCCTGCGGTCTCCCCCTCCCCGGACGCTGCCCCTGCCCCCACCTGTGGCTCTCCGGGCATCTCTAAAGCCCCCAACCAGAGTCCTCCAACCCACCCGCGAGGCTCGCGCACCAGCAACGCGACCCCACCCCCAGGGACCCCGCCCACCTGTGGCGGTACCCCCGCACCTGCGACCTCCCCCATCGCTAGCGCGGCCTCTACCTACGACGACCCCCGCGTAGGTGCTCCTGCCTACACACGCCCCCTCCCTGCCAGCCCCTGCCCTTTCCCTGCCCCTTTCCCTGCTCCTGCCCCTAGCCGCGCCCCCGCCCCCGCAGGCCCTCCGGTGCGATCGGGCCCCGCCCGTCACTGCCCATTGGCGCTGGCGCCAGGCGGGGGCGCGGGCGGGGCAGCAGTTCCGAGTCCGGCGCGCGCGGGCAGGGTCCCCATTGCCTGCAGCGCACCCGGACTAGCGACTACCCTCGGCCTCCTCTCCACGGACGCAGACGACTCCCGGGCCCCCAAGGGCTCTTTGCGGAAGTTCCTGGAGCACCTCTCCGGGGCCGGCAAGGCCATCGGCGCGCTGACCAGTGGCGGGGATGCTCAAGGTGCGCGCCCCCCTCCAGGCGACGAGGTCGGGACGGACGGAGAGAGGGAGAACAGGGCGAAGGGGATGGGGGGATAGGGCAGAAGAGTGGGGGAGCGATGGGAGGACCCGGGGAAAGATGGGGAAGCGATGGGAAGAACCGGGGAGAAGAGCGGGGAAGCGATCGGGAGAACTGGGTCGAAGCCGGTGCCCGGGAGCGGCAGGGCAGGGGTACCTACGGGGCAGCGTGAACCGTCAAGGCAGCCCCGGGGTCCTTGCCGGGTGGGGCGGAGGAGGAAGGGACATGGCAGTAGGAACCTCCATCCGAAAGATAGGGAGCTTTCCATCCCGTCCGGTTTATGTTTTAAATTGAACCTGGCAGAGCGGTCGCCTGGAGCGCCCTTGGGGGTCGTTCTGCCTCTGAGCTGTAGGACTGGGCCGGGCTTCCCCTCCGAAGCGAGGGTACAGCGCGATCACTTCCTAAGTGGCCCCCCGCCCCCCAACTCCGCCCCACGCCACCACCCAGCATGTCGAGGAACAAACGGCCGGGTCCCCGCACGCCTCCTGTAGCCTCGTGTCCCGCGCGGTGTGGGCGGGGTCCCGGCTGCTGCAATGCAGGACGCGGCGGGGGTGCTCTGGGTTCCCGCCTGGCGTCTCCGAGGCGGTCCGGCAGCCCCTCGCGTTTCCGCTGGAAGATTTACAAAAAGGGTTTCTTGTCCTCGCATGTGCTGTCGCCTTCCGGCTCGTGACAAAACTGAAAACTAAAGTGGGTCCCAGACCCTCCCCGCCAGCCTCCGCGGACCGGAAGGACCAGGAAGCGGGGACTCCGGGACGTCAGCGGCGCCGCGGCGCGGGCTCTGGGCTTCCCCTGCCCTGCAATGTGGAAGCGACTCTCCAGGAGGGGCCCGAGCCTGGGCCCACGACGCGGGCGCGCCGGGAGGACATTTAACATTGAAGAGCGGAAGGTGATGGAGAGTGCGCTCCCCAGGCCCCCGGTGCACGTAGGGGCGCCTGTGCCCGGGATCAGGAGGGTGAGGCCTTCTCCGTCAGGTAGCCTTGTTAAATCTATCTGAAAGTCACAGATAACTAAGTATCAAGTCGTCACAGATATTTATGTATCCTGAATGAGATGGCTACGGAAAACATGAAAACATCGTTACTGGTTACGTGCATGATGCATCCAAAACATTGTTACCTGCACAGTGGCAGCACTGATATTTGTGGGCTTTTGAACGTGTGGACTGGAGTGTTAAGAGTCCTTCAGAGTTATGACAGTAGTTTGATCTGAATGTTCTTTTCTTGGCGAATAAATGCTGTACATTGAATTTACCCAGGAAACTAGGAAGGTGAACCCACACGAAGGACACAGACCTGTGGGCTGCTCCAGGCACCATTAGGGCGTTGCGGGGCCTGAGCCGTGGGCTTCCCGTTCAGCCTCTTGAGAGCCGTGACGGCGTCAGCCTCTTGAGAGCCGTGACGGCGTCTCCGTTCTGCCTCACACTGGACCGGCTAGTTTCATATTCTTGTTATGGTTCCGAAGCTACAAGCGGTTGGATTCTGCGAGTCGCTCTCTGTCTTCCTCCTCCAGCTGCTTTCAAATGGGTCGTCTCTTTTTTTAGAACTGCTTTTTAAAGCAGTGATTGATGGGGTGAGTTGTAGTGCTGTCCTGAACTGCAGAGGGAGCGCACTGAGGAACGTGGGTTTTGATGCTGTGCACATCAGCTGAGTCAGCAGCCCAGGGCCCTGTCAGTCCCATTATTAAGCTTATTTCTTGCTCTTCGACGCCTCAAAAAAAAAAAACCAAACTCCTGCTTGCCGTCACTGGCTGTTTGGCAAATGGGTGTTTACCCTGGAAAGAGGGACATTTTGTCCTCTGGACCGTCTAAGGCGCCCTTTAGTGACGTGGTCCGTTTCTGACCACTCTATTCTGTGGGCGTCCTTCCTGCTTCCACCTTCCCTTTCCAAACGTCTCCGCCTCCAGGGCTTTAATTTTCTTTCTGTGTGTGTGTCACGCAGGGGTTACGACTATTGCGCCAGTGCCCTTATTTATTTATTTTTTTTCCTGCGGAGGTCCCAGAACTTGCTACATCTCAAAAGAAGCAATTGCATCCATTTGTTCGCGATGATCATAAACAGTGCCCTCTAAGGGAGACTAATTGGTCAACCCGTCTGCTTCTGGTAGAAAGACAGCGGTGGCCGCGGAGCGAGGGCTCTGCCTCTTCAGAGCCTGCACAACCATCCTGCTTTCTTTCTTCAATATCCAGTAGGGGGGTTAATTTTAATAAGCCCTTGAAACCAACAAAGCAGGAAAGTGCAAAGACATTGAGTTGCGAGATTTAAAATTACAACCAGCAGCCTCTCATTCTTCCTTCACTGGGGGTTGCCGCTTCGTTTTGGGGCTGCAGGGTATGTTTGGCACCGACATCGGACCTTTGTGCTGTGCGACTCATGAATTGAGATAGTTCCTTACTAAGTGCTTTGTGCTGTAGGTATGAAAATGGGGAAAGAGGGAGCACTGTCCGGGGTGGAGAGGCGTGGAGAGACGCTGTGATACATAGCAGGTCCTTTTCTTCTGGGCTCCTGGTTATAAATCTTTTTTTTTTTTCTATTAGCCTGACAGATGGTTTTTGTGTCTTTTTTTTTTTTTTTTTTTTTTTTTTGAGACGGAGTCTGGCTCTGCCGCCCGGGCTGGAGTGCAGTGGCCAGATCTCAGCTCACTGCAAGCTCCGCCTCCCGGGTTTACGCCATTCTCCTGCCTCAGTCTCCCGAGTAGCTGGGACTACAGGCGCCCGCCACCTCGCCCGGCTATTTTTTTTGTAATTTTTAGTAGAGACGGGGTTTCACTGTGTTAGCCAGGATGGTCTCGATCTCCTGACCTCGTGATCCGCCCGTCTCGGCCTCCCAAAGTGCTGGGATTACAGGCTTGAGTCACCGCGCCCGGCCCTGGTTTTTGTGTCTTAATTAAAAGATTGAAGACTGTGGGCCAGATCCAAACTAATTCCATTGGCATCAGAGAGAAGGATTCTGTGCATATTTATCTATAGGCATAATTGATTTTTTTTTTGGTCGAATTATCTGGATAGTCAAATCATACATTAGAGAAGTAATATTTAAAATTAAAAAACTAAAAATAAAAAATGTATCTGTAAACCTATCCCCCTTCCATTCCAGTCTTTGTCTGTGTAATTTTAGAACCGTGAACCACGATGTACACAGAGTTTATACTCTTTTAATATCTTGCTACTTCATTGTTTTAATGTTTAATCTTTAGGTTGATGTATCACAGGTTGCTTGATCATTTCTTACAGGTGTTTGGTTTAGGTTTTTTTTTTTTTTTTTTTTCCCTTTAACTCTAATGTAAATTTGAGTATTTGGCTGGTAGTTTTAGCAGGATTTAAGGCAGAACCTCAGTTAGGTCCGCGGATCGATTTATGGTCCCTAGTTTGAGGAGGGAGGCGGCAATCTGCCCTTTCTTCTATAATTGATATATTGAATCACAATGGACATTTACTTGATTTTGAGCACTTGGGACTCCCCTGGGGTTCACTGATATTGCAAGGTCAGGACTGGGGATCTCCTGCTGGAGAGGCCCCCAGCGTGCACAGCGCAGGGTCCTGAGCGCGTTGCTGCAGGACAGAAGCCCTGGGCTTTGTCCTCCAGCAGCCATCACTCTGGGAAGGACTGGCTGCTCCAGGAATGAGGTCTATGCTCTGACACCCACAGTCAGCAGACCAGCAAAGGTCAGCACAGACGACCTTCTATGAATCATTCATTTAGCAAGCATTCATGGAATACACACTCCATGCAGTTGGAACTTAGAGTGGAGGGCCATCAGCTCACTGTTGTCTGAGCAGAGCTTGGTCTCTGGCTCCCTGTTGTAGCCTCCGCTCCTAGGAGGTGCACGGTGAGTGTTGGGGAACCCTCCACAGGCACAGTTGCCGAACAAGGACCCCTCCCAAGGGCGTCAGCCCTGGGCCCTGAGCTCTGAAGAGGAGGAAGGCATTCCTGGGGCCGACTTCCCTTCTGGATACTGAGCTCTGCACAGAGAGAAACTCTTCCACATTCACTGCGGTGAAGTTCCTGAAACAAATAACACTTTAGAGACTGGGGCCTGCATCCCCCGGAATTTCCATGGCCACAGGTGGTGGCTGCACCGTGCGACTGGAGTCTGCGTTCCCCAGAATTTCTGTGGCTGCAGGTGGTGTCTGCACCATGCAACTGGTGTCTATGTTCCCTGGAATTTCCGTGGCCAAAGGTGGTGACTGTACCATGTGAATGAGGGTCTGTGTTCCCTGGAATTTCCATGGCTATAGATGGTGACTGTACCATGTGTCTGAGGGTCTGCCTTCCCTGGAATTTTTGTGGCCACAGATGGTAACTGTACCATGTGACTGAGGGTCTGCATTCCCTGGAATTTCTGTGGTCGCAGATGGTGGCTGTACCATGCAACTGGGGCCTGCATTCCCTGGAATTTCCATGGCCACAGGCGGTGGCTGCACCATGCATCAGGTCCTGTCTCAGGAGTTGGTGTCATTCTCTCTGTTACTCCCTCACCTGACACAGAGCGGCAGTTCCTGACCTTATCATTCCCAGGAAACACACAGGCATCTGTTTTGGATCCTTGTTTTATTTCCCCATTACCTTTGTCATCAAAGGGAAATTCACATCCCTATAAAGCCGAAAATGGTATGGGGCCCCCTGGTGGTCTTTCCAAGGCATTATCAGCAGGTAAACTAGACCGTATGGGCCAGTGTACCTGAAATGAAAACAGAAAGGTAAGTCGTGTCACTAAGCTTTGCTGGGAGATTCAGGGTCTTTGTCAGTGACAGAGTCATCCAAAGTAAGTTGTTTGTTCACTGCAGATCGACACGGTTAGCTGTGTCGGGATTAAACTTACCCAGTGTCGACAGAGTGTAGCCTAATCCTCACGGAGGGGTGTCAAGTACATTGAAGAATAGCTGCCGAGCCTGCTATTGTCAGGAGAGGGGCAGGTGCCTCTCTCCCTTAGCCAAGTGCTGAAGGGGGCCAGGCTCACGTCAGGCCGTGCGTGTGAGCGAGCTGGATGTTTAGCACGCTGGGACGATAGAGCACAAACATCTACTTTTAACTTGTGGGTGACCTTCTTCTGTGCTGCTTGAGTCTCTGTGGACCTTTCTCTGTTTCCTTCCTGAGGAGTCTATGCCAGGGTCCCAGGCGTTCTCTGCGCTGCACCTCGGTGCCTGCCCACTCAGGAGCTTCCTCCTGGTGACTGTGGGACCGGGCTGGGCCCACACTGTCAGCATCGTCCAGGGTAAGCAAGCCCGTCCCTCCACACCTCAGTGTCCCCAGCTGTTGAACAGGGCTAATCAACTGACCGTCAGGATTAATGGGGATCAGATGCGCTCATCTCATAGCCCTGCTCGGTAAACAGCCACTTCCACTCTGTCCTCCAATGTGCTACTCTAGACTTTTGCTTTACCTCCATTTAGCCAGGTTATTCGAGGTGACAGTGACTATCAAGAGGGATGTACAGAGGAAATCAGTGGAAGAGAGCTCGAGGAGCAGACATGGGTGCAGGGAACACAGTGCGGGGAGCACGGGTGCAGGGAACATAGGCATGGGGAGCACAGATAGGTGTGGGGAGCATGGGCGTGGTGAGGACGGGTGCGGGGAGCACGGGTGCCCGGAGCACAGGTGTGGGGAGCTCGGGTGCGGGGAGCATGGGAGCGGGGAGCACGGGGACCCGGAGCACAGGGTATGGAGAGCATGTGTGTACTTGCTCTGCTCTGACAGATGCTGCTGAGCACGTACTCAGTGATCAGATGGGTCAGAGCCTCAGTGCCTCTTTTTTAGAAAAATTATTTCTTTTTTTAAAGATAGGACTTCCCTCTTCCTGGTGGCCCCGTTTAGTCGATACTCTTTTAAGCCTGCTTTTCCAGAGGAAAGCTAGGAAGGATGGCCTATATAGGTCCCAGTCTGGGCATATCTGGAAGAATGACCTGTTTTAGGTTTGAGTCTAGCGTATCTGGGGACAACTTTGAACCTCCATTCAGAGTCCCAGAGCCACCTGTAGAGGCTCTCCAAATGTCTGCTGGGACTTTCCCCTCTGCTCGGGGATGATGAAGAGCAGAACCTCATCCTGCCACGACCTCTGGGGTCCTTCTTCCTGGAGGGCAGTGCCTTGGTGGCCAGTGTGTGTAGGAGGCTGGGCTGGCACCTTCAGGCTATGCTCTGCAGCGGGGGCTCGTGACATGGGGCATTCTTGTGCTCTGCATCGGGACTGTTGACGTGGGGCATCCTCGTGCACTGTGGACCACAAGCGGTGCACATGAGCCAGACAGCTCCTGGAATTCGGAGCCTGATTCTACCTCAGGCCATCCACCTATCTGTGGCACTTCTGGGGGATTGTGGGGACCATATGAGTCTGTGTCCCCACTCTCACTGGCTGGACACCTGTGCCAGGCTGGAGCTTTATGTGTCACCATCCCCTGTTCTGAGTTGTGTGAATATTTATTTTCATTACCTACTCTCATAAGCTTTCCTTTTTAAAAAAAAAAATCAGAGACAGACTTTGAAGTCCCCTGGCCCCACCCTTTGTGGACCTAATGGTATTGCAGAAATTGTGGCTTCAGTTATGTGTAATAACTGGAGCTACTTTAAAAGTCATGTAAAGTGACAAGGTGGAGTGGCCATTTCAAGCAGTACATCATGCTGGATTCTTCAGTGAACATTATCAGGCTTTCAACACATTTTCTCTTTTTATTTACTTTGGAGAATATAATGGGTGCTCAGAAGCTGTTGGAATTTAGTAACAGGAAATCATCCTTAAGGAGCTATTTAAGCAAGGGGACAGTTGGAGTAAATGTAAGTTATGAACACACACTTCTTCCAAACCAGAGGAATAAAAGCATCAACTGTACTGGGGTTGAAACTTGGTTGATAGTGTGTCTTTCCTGCCCACAGTGACTGTGACAGTGCTGTGGCCAGGAAATTCTGGAAAGAAGACTTGGTGCCAGTGGTAGTTTTTGTGACGATTCATTTGTTTTCAGCTCAACTGACTATAGTCTTACTTGCAAATGGCTAGGTCTCCACCAATGGACCACGACATTGACATAGGACAAATGAGAAATGGCCCTTGCGTTTTTAACAATTATTATTTTTAATGGACACATTATGGTACATATCCATGGGATACAGTGTGATATTTCAATACATGTTTATCATGTGTAATTAGCAAGTCAGGATAATTAGCATGTCTGTCTTCTCAAACATTTGTCATTTCTTAATGCTGGGAATATTTAAAATCCTCTCTTCTAGCTGCTTGAAAATATACAATAAATTATAAACTATAGTCACCCTACAAGGCTATAGCACACTAACCCTCATTTTTACTATCTAGATGTAATTTTGTATCCATTAGCCAACCTCTCCCTTTCTGCCTTCCCGCCGCCCTTTCCTGTCTCTAGGTTCCACTGTTCTACCTTCAGAGGGTAGAATATCATTTTCCTCATAGAGATCTTTAACCCTCTTGGTTAGACTTCTTCTGAGGTATTTTTATTTTTATTTTATATTTTTGTAGCTAAATTGGATTGCTTTCTTGATTTCTTTTTCCACTGGCTCATTGTTAGTCTATAGTAATGTTACGACTTTTATATGTTTATTTTGTATTCTGTAACTTTACTGAATTTGTTTATCGGTTCAAAGAGATTTTTGCTGGAGCCTTTTTTTTTTTTTAAATATAAGAGCATATTGTCTGCAAACAGATAATTAGAGTTCCTCCTTTCCACTTTGGGTGCCCTTGATTTCTTTCTCTTGCCTAACTGCTCTTGACTAGGACGTTCAGTGCTGTGTTGGATAGTGGCACAAGTGGGCGTCGTTGTTTTGTTACAGGTGTCAGAGAAAAAGCTCTTAGTATTTCCCCATTCACCATTATGTTAGCTGTGGGTTTGTCACATATGGCCTTTATTGTGTTGAGGTATGTTTCCTTCAGTGCCTCGTTTGTTGAGACTTTTTATCATGAAGCAGCGTTGAATTTTATCAAATGCTTTTTCTGTATCTGTCGAAATGATACGGTTTTTGTCCTTAATCCTGTTGATGTGATGTAGCGTGTTTGTTGATTTGTGTTTGTTGAGCAATCCTTGCATCCTGGGATAAATCCCACTTGATCATGGTGTATAATCTTTTTGATTTCCTGTTGGATTCAGTTTGTTAGTATTTTGCTGAGGATTTTTGCATCTGTGTTCATCAGGGGTATTGATCTATAGTTTTCTCTTTTTATTGTGTCCTTGTCTTATTTTGGTATCAGGGTAATGTTGGCCAGGAAGAACGAACTTGGCAGAATTCCCTCCTCTTCAATATTTTTGGAATAGTTTGAGAAGAATTGAAATAAAAATGTGTAGAATTTAGCTGTGAAGCCACCTAGTTCTGGGGTTTTCTTTGTTGGGAGACATTTTATTATTATATAGTCATACATGTTACTCATTATTGGTCCGTTTAGGATTTCCGTTTCTTCTTGATTCTATCTTGGTAGGTTGTACATGTCCAGGAATTTATCCGTTTCCTCTAGGTTTTCCAGTGTGTTGACATACAGTTGTTAAAAATAGTCTCTAATGATCCCTTGTATTTCTGTGGTATCAAATGTAATTCTCCTTTTCTGTTTCTAATTTTATTTATTTGGGATTTCTTTTTTTTTTCTTAGTGTAGCTAATGGTTTGTCTACTTTATTTATCTTTTCAAAAAACCAACATTTTTTTCTTCATCTTTTGTATTTGTTAGTTTCCATATTATTTGCTTCCTCTTTGATCTTTGTTATTTCTTTTCTTCTACCACTTTTGGATTTGATTTGTTCTTGCTCTTCTAGCTCATTGCAGTTCATTGTTAGGTTGTTTATTTTAAATCTGCTTTTTAAATGTAGGAGTTTATTGTTATAAACTTTCCTCTTAATATTGCTTTTGCTGTATACCATAGGCTTTGATATGTTGTGTTTCTGTTTTCAATTATTTCAAGAAATTTTTAAATTTCCTTCTTAATATCTTCATTGACCCATTGGCTATTCAAGGGCATATTGTTTAATTTCTATGTATTTATACAGTTTTGAAAGTTCTCCTTGTTGTTGATTTGTTTTTTGTTTGTTTATTAAACTTTACGTTCTAGGGTACATGTGCACAATGTGCAGGTTTGTTACATATGTATACATGTGCCAAGTTGGTGTGCTGCACCCATTAACTCGTCATTTACATTAGGTATATCTCCTAATGCTATCCTTCCCCCCTCCCCTTACCCCACAACAGGCCCCGGTGTGTGATGTTCCCCTTCCTGTGTCCAAGTGATCTCACTGTTCATTTCCTACCTATGAGTGAGAACATGTGGTGTTTAGTTTTCTGTCCTTGTGATAGTTTGCTGAGAATGATGGTTTCAACCTGCATCCATGTCCCTACAAAGGACATGAACTCATCCTTTTTTATGGCTGCATAGTATGCCATGGTGTATATGTGCCACATTTTCTTAATCCAGTCTGTCATTGATGGACATTTGGGTTGGTTCCAAGTCTTTGCTATTGTGAATAGTGCCACAATAAACATACGTGTGCATGTGTCTTTATAGCAGCATGATTTATAATCCTTTGGGTATATACCCAGTAATGGGATTGCTGGGTCAAATGGTATTTCTAGGTCTAGATCCTTGAGGAATGGCCACACTGTTCCACAATGGTTGTACTAGTTGACAGTCCCACCAACAGTGTAAAAGTGTTCCTATTTCTCCACATCCTCTCCAGGACCTGTTGTTTCCTGACTTTTTAATGATCACCATTCTAACTGGTGTGAGATGGTATCTCATTGTGGTTTTGATTTGCATTTCTCTGATGGCGAGTGATTATGAGCATTTTTTCATGTGTCTATTAGCTGCATAAATGTCTTCTTTTGAGAAGTGTCTGTTCCTTGTTGCTGATTTATAGCTTTATTCTGTTACAGTCTGAGAATATCCTAGATGTTATCTCAATTTTAAAAAAATGTATGGAGACTTCTTTTGTAGCCTAGCATGTGGTTGATTCTAGAGAATGTTCTATGTGCTGAGGAGAAGAATGTGCATTTTGTATCTGTTGGATGAAATGTTCTGTAAATGTCTGTTAGGTCCATTTGGTCTACACTGTACTTTCAACTTGATATTTTGTTGTTTTTTTCTGTCTAGATGATCTTCAGTGCTGACAGTGGGATTTTGAAGCCCCTACCTTTATTGTTGTGTTGGTGTCTCTCTCTCTCTCTTTCTCTCTCTCTATACATATATATATATATATATATATATATATATATATATATATATATATATATATATATATGTGTGTGTGTGTGTGTGTGTGTGTGTGTGTGTGTGTGTATATATATATATATATATATATATATATATATATATATATATATTTGAGATGGAGTTTTGCTCTTGTTGCCTAGGCTGGAGTGCAGAGGTGCAATCTCAACTCATTGCAACCTCTACCTCCTGAGTTCAAGTGATTCTCCTGCCTCATCCTCCCAAGTAGCTGGGATTACAGGCATGTGCCACCATGCTGGGCTAATTTTTTTTGTTAGTAGAGAAAGGGTTTCACTATGTTGGCCAGGCTAGTCTTGAACTCCTGACCTCAGGTGATCCACCTGCCTCCACCCCCCAAAGTGCTAGTATTACTGGCATGAGGCACCGCGCCCTACCTCTCTGTCTATTTAGATCTACTAATATTTGCTTTATATATCTGGGTGCTTTGTTGTTGGGTACACATATACTCGTAATTGTTATATCCTCTTGCTATGTTGATCTCTCTATTACATAATTACCTTTTTGTCTCCTTTTTACAGTTTTTGACTTAAATTGTGATTGGTCTGAAATAAATATAGCTACTCTTGCTCACTTTTGAGTTCCATTAATGTGGAACATGTTTTTCCATCCCTTCACATTTAGTCTATGTGTGTCTTTACAGCTGAAGTGAGTTTTTTGTAGACAGTATATAGTTGGTTTTTCTTCTTTTAAATCCACTCAGCCCGTCTATATCTTTTAATTGGGAAGCTTGGGGTTATTTTGCTATTGATATCACAGTCCAGACATTAAGATTTTCTCACTTAAGTTATTTGTACCCAAATTAATATGAAGAGGAAGTAGAGATTTTCTTTTGTCCTTTTGAAGATAGTGATGGATTATTATTTTGATTTCATGCAAGTGAGGGACTCACCATGCCTGTTGGAATTTTAGAATTTCTTTCCTGTTATTAGGAAGAGCAATAATCTGTAATGGGTTCCTGGAATCATCCAGTGATGGTCTGAATATCTTAAAAGTTTTCTTTCATGTCTCATTTTCTATTTCTCCCCTAGTAGCCATGCACCCGGGGCAGGAGATGGCCTTACATTTCCTTGGTTTCTTGATGATTTCTTAGATTTAGTGTTTGAAACAGTTCGGATTCTGGATAAAATCAGCCCTTCTGGGAAGTGTGTAAGTCAAACAAGGACATTCTGGTGGCGTTATACAGGTTTCCCATGCCCCATGAGTACAGGAATAGCTCTCTGGGGAAGGAGTATGGGCACATGATGGCAGGAAGCCATTCTTGGATGGTCCCATCGTTCTGCAGGAATTCTCATGCAGGGAGAAGAAGCACACGGCGACTGAGCTGGTAGGGATTCTGCTGATAGTTTTGATCGTTATGATTTGCTCCTGAAAGGTGATGTGGGATGAAGTGCAATATTTAGAATGCTGACATTCCTTGAAACAAAGATATAGAAAAAATCTTATAATTGCACGATGCCTTGTAGTTTTCAGCTGCTCTCATGTGGATCCTTTTTCGTCCTTCTGAAATGCTTTCCCAGGAGAGAGCATTGTTCTCTTTATATAGATGAAGAGCCTGGGTTTCAGATGGTTAGGAATTCATCGCAGGCATTGGAATCTTTGGTTTCCTGGAACATTTTTTATTCAAGTATAGACCACATGGCCTCTAAAGGCTGGTTCACTCTTTTTTTGTTTGTTTGTTTGTTTTTTGTTTTTTGAGATGGAGTCTCGCTCTGTCGCGCAGTCTAGAGTGCGGTGGCCAGATCTCAGCTCACTGCAAGCTCCGTCTCCCGGGTTTATGCCATTCTCCTGCCTCAGCCTCTGGAGTAGCTGGGACTACAGGCGCCTATCACCTTGCCCGGCTAGTTTTTTGTATTTTTTTTAGTAGAGACCGAGTTTCACCGTGTTAGCCAGGATGATCTCAATTTCTTGACTTCGTGATCCGCCCGTCTCGGCCTCCCAAAGTGCTGGGATTACAGGCTTGAGACACCGCGCCTGGCTGGCTCACTCTTAACACCACGATTGGGGATCGATCCAGCCTCACCTCTGGGGTGTGTGGCAGGAACTCCACAGCCATCCTGGGTGCTCTGGGGTGGGGTGGCCGAGCTGTGGCAGCCCCTCCCAGCTGAGAGGCAAGGCCGGGGAAAGCTCATTCCATTCCCCTTGGTTCTAACCAGGTAGAGGCTTACACTGCACATTTCCTTAGCTAGGAACCTTTAGAACTTTACATTTAAAATCTAATCCGTGATCCGGGGGTAGATACATGGATACTCACTGTACAATCCTACATTTTTTGTATATTTAAATTTTTTTTTTTATGTGTGTCATGGACGACAAAAGAAATGCAACCGCTTTACAGCTTTTCTGTATAGCATCTTCCAGAATCAGGAGGCTGGCCAGGGTTTAGTTTCATCAGAAATCTGAATCTTTCTGGTCAAGAGACGGCATTATTAAATTCTTGGTTGTGTGGTTTCTGGGAAAGAAATATTCTAACTGAGTTCCAGGAATCACCTCTGTGGCGTTTCTACAGGAAAAGTGACCACTCTTAAAGCTTCGCTGTCACTAGCAAGAATGATTGTGATGGTTTCTAAGCGGTCTCCAGATAATCTTTAGTTCTTTTGTGCAGAGTGCTTTTGTTCCAAGTGAAGTACCCTTCTGTTTAATGGTGACCTCCAGTTACTACAGGGATTGCAGCCGCATTTGATGGACGTGAACCTGCTCATCTCTGGCTCCCCAGCTTCACCTCTGGGGTGGATGGCAGGAGCTCCACAGCCATCCTGAGTGCTCTGGGGTGGGAAGTCCCTAGTGGGAGTGGACGGTGCATGGCCGGGACGTTCCTGTCCCATGTTCCACACTGGTGCGTGCTCGTCTCTGCCTTGTTTCCTCCATCCGTGCGTCAATGGCCTGTTTTCTCTGTGCGTGTCGCAGTGGCACATTTCCTCCGTTCGTGCGTCTGTGGCCTGTTTTCTCCGTGCGTTCCTCTGTGGCGCGTTTCCTCCGTCCATGCGTCTGTGGCATTTCCTCCGTCTGTGTGTCAGTGGCGTTTCTTTCATCCGTGCATCTGTGGCGTTTTCTCCATGTGTGCGTCTGTGGCGCTTTTCCTCCCTCCGTGCGTCTGTGGTGCTTTTCTTCGCTCCGTGCGTCTGTGGTCTGTTTCCTCTGTCCATGCATCTGTGGTGTTTTCTCCGTCTGTGGATCTGCGGCGTTTCCTCTGTGAGTCTGTGGCCTGTTTTCTCCGTCCACGCTGAAGGCCGTCGCTTCTTTCTAGTCACCACTTACTGATCGCTCCCTGTGTGCTGAGCCTGTGTCAGGTGTGTGACGTGTGTCACCTGTGTGGCAGGGGTTTGCGTGACACACAGGGACACACGCTTGGGGAGCCGCAGTGATGAGGTCATAGCCACGCAGCTCAGCCCTCGGTCTGAGGGGCTTGGTGCCCACCCAGCTCTTCCCGAAGCAGCCTCAGGGCAGATCCCAGCTCTGCTTTCTCTCCTGGAGGCACCTCATGGAGTAAATTAAGCAAATCTAAAGTAGGAAACAGTTGTGAAATGAGACCTGGTTTCAGGTGTGTGTGGTCATTTCTCTTTACATGCTTACTTCATATACCCCAAATGATATACTTTTCCACCTGGTGTAACAATTAATTACCAACCATTACTGGTACAAAATTCCATGAAGGATTTTTGAGGAGGGCATAGTCTCAAAACCGTGTTTTATTTTCAGAGCTGTGATTTGCATGATAAAACTGTCAGGACTGTGACTTTCTTTTGTTATCTTATTTTTATTTTTAGACCCTTGAGAGGAAGTTATTTAGTGATTACTTATAATTGTGAAAATAATCTAATGATTAGACAATCTCATTAGAACAAGTATTACATTTTCTGTTCCTTATGTAAATGAAATCATCTTAATCCAGGCCGATGTTGGCAGGAATGGTCACGTTTAAAATGGTAAGATGTTTATGTGATGTGTGGACCTCCCCCATATCGTCTCTGGAACATTCCAGAACTTCCATCTCAATTCTCACTTGTGACACCCTACCCTGTTTTGTGATTATTCTTGTTTGCATCAGAATTTTGAATCCACATACCTGAAATGATACTTACGTATGCATGTGCACATGCATGTGTGTGCATATGTGTATGCGTGTGTATGTGTGTGTACGTGTGTCCATGTGCACGTGTATATGCATGTGTGTGCGCATGTGTACGTGTGTGTATGTCTGTGTGTATGCATGTGTACGTGTATGTGATGTAGGTGCATATGTGTGCATGTATGTGTGCCTATGCACACATGTGTACATGTGCATGCACGTGTGCACGTGCATACACGTGTATGTGTGTGCATATATGTACACGTGTGTGTACATATGCAGGTATGAGTATGCATGTGTATGCATGTGTGGGCGCACAGACATACCTTTCCCTTTCATACAGGCTGTTTTGAGTATTGCTGTTAGGCAGTGACAACTTTCCGTTTCCTCAGTCAGAAAATGGGTAGCTCATCATTAATAAAGATGAGCATTCAATATCAGGAATCCCTAAAGACAATTGAAATTGTCATATTAAATAAATAAATTCCAAAACAAAGATAGTGTTCTGTACTATGTGTTCACATTGAATTTTCTTATAAAAATTGGTGTGAATGTTTCCCACTTATTGGAAATCACATGACTAGTTTAAGCCAAAACGTGGAATATTAATTCTGTCTTCAGATCACTTTTGCGTATTTATGATTGATCTGTTCTGCTGTTCTGGAAGCTCTGAAAGCCACTCTGACTTACCCTAGCTGGTGCCACGTTGTGAGAATTCAGGGAAACGAGGTGTCTGCCAGTTTCAGTATTTTAGATCTCAAGCTGCCTCTTTTCTGATCATAAACTAGCCTTCAAGACAGACACAGTGTGACTTACAGTGGATTATATCAGTTTTATTTTCTGTGGCTGAATCGTCACTCTACATTGTGAATTAATGTTATTTTTCAGATCGTCTTCATAACACAGGGAGGTTCTCCAGTGTTGAGTGCAGGTTCAGTGAAAGCACTAACACTGTTACTACAGACTTCAACAGATTTGTTTTCTGAGGTGATAACCCTGGAGTCAGGCATTCAGTGTCCACCCATCACTTCACTTGGTTCCGAGTTCTCAGTCCCCTCCCGCTCTCCTCCCCCTGCACCCTTACTTCCGTCTTACCTTCTTTTTGACTCATAGGCCCTCGGCAGATGGTGTGTTGGGGGCAGTTGTCTGCTGTGAATCTTCCATAACCTTGGGAGAGAACTTTTTCTTTGGAGCAAGACCCCTCTCAATAAACTTTCAGTAGCCCGAGTATCATCTGTCGTGTGAACTATTTGTGGAAAGTGTTCAGGATTTTTCCTTGGATTTTGGCCGATCTTTCTCCACCTGCCAGTTTCTTTTCAGTTTGCCATGTCTGTACCCTCACCAACCCCGTTCCAGCCCTGGTTCCGTGTGAAGTAATTGAAGCAGAGCTCTGTACATGAGAGTGTGTGTCGCCCCCCGAGTTCCCTTCCTGGCCTCTGAGTGTCGGTTGTGTTTTGTTCCGAGGGACGACTCTGAGGCTCCTGGCCCCTGTTTTGGAGCACCCCACACCAAAGTGGGTGTAAAATGAAAACTGGGTTTATGCTGTATTATTATAATTCATAGAGCAGATGATAAAAATGCTTGAATCTGAACGGCAGCTGAAAATGAGGACATGGTACCAGTTTGGATGTTGGACAACCTTCTTGAAAAAACTCATCATACTTTAGAAACCGCGCGTGTACTGTTTTCTATTTCATACTTAGACTCTATACAGTGTGTGTTGTATGAATGTGTTGTGTGAGTGTGTTGTGTTGTATGTGAGTTGCATGGGTTGTATGTGTGTTGTATGTGCATATTGTGTTGAATTGCATTTATTGTATATTTGAGTGTTGTGTGTTGTATGAGTGTGTTGTACATGTATTTGTGAGCTGTATGTTTTGTATGTTGTATGAATGTTATGTGTTGTGTGTATGTGTATGTTGTATATGAGTTGCATGTATTGTGTGTATGTTCTGTGAGTGTTGTGTGTTGTATGAGTGTGTTGTACGTGTGTTTGTGAGTTGCACGTGTTGTGTGTTGTATAAGTGTTGTGTTTTGTGAGTGCATGTTTTGTTGTGCGTGAGTTGCATTTCTTGTATGTGTTGTATGAGTGTATTGTATGTGTATGTTGTGTTGTGGGTACGTGAATGTTGCGTTGAGTTGCGTGTGTTGTGTGTGCTGTAAGAGAATGTTGTGTTGAACGTGAGTTGCATGTGTTGTACGTGAGCTGTATGAGTCGGTTGTATGTGTATGTGGTGAGTTGCATGTATTGTGTGTATGTTGTGTGAGTGTTGTGTCTGCATGTTGTGTTGTGAGTTGCGTGTGTTGTGTGCTATATGAGTGTTGTGTGTCGTATGAGTGTGTTGTATGTGCATGTTGTATATGAGTTGTGTGTTGTGTGTGCTGTATGAGTGCATTGTACGTGCGTGTTGTGTTGTATGTGAGTTACGTGTGCTGTATGTGTGTATGAGTGTGTTGTACGTACATGTTGTGTTGTGAGTTGCATGTATTGGTTATGTGTTGCCTGAGTGTTATAAATGCATATTGTGTTGTGAGTTGCATGTATTGGGTATGTGTTGTATAGGTTGTGTGTGTTTGTGTGCATCGTGTGTTGTCAGTGTTGTATAAGCGCATTGTACATGTGTGTTGTGTTGTTTGTGAGTTGCATGTTGTCAGTGTGTGCCGTGTGAGAGGCGGGGCATCCACATGACTGCTCCTCAGAGAGTCCTGCCTTGCAGCCCCTTCCGAGCTTGTATCCTCCCGCCCAGCCTAGAAGCAGCAGCATGTTTGTCTCTGCCCCTCCCCAGGAGGCCTCAGCCAGGTCCTGCGCTCAGCCCGCCACTGGGTGGCCTCTCTTGTCTCTCTTGTCTCTCTCATCGTCCTCTTGCGCCTCCTCCTTCTCGGGACCTGCATCCTTCCTCTGTGCTCCCTGGCAAGCCACACCTGGGACGTGGGAGTTCAGGCTCTCCCCGAAGCCGTTTGCCCCTTTCTGAAGAGCGCCCCCCTTGACTGGCCGTGAGCAGCTGGAGTGGATTGCAGGGAAGGGAGGTGGGTGTTCCTGTAGAGACGTCGGGGTCTTACCTGGGGAGAAGGGACCTGTGCTGGGCAGGCCGCCCTCCTGAGGAAGGGGATGGGGCGGGAGGAGCCTCTCATGGACAAGGGGCCCACCTCCGGCCCTCCTTCCCTCTATCCCAATCTGTTGTGAGGGAGGGCGAGGCCCTAGGTGATTTCTATGCAGATCTTCAATTATCCAGGCTGTGAATCAAATACTTCTGTTTTTAAGATCAGAGGAAATCTCCTTTTGTTTGACTGCTTTTTATTTTATTTTATTTTGTTTTATTTTACTTTTTTTGAGAAGATGTTGCCCAGGCTGCAGTGCGGTGGCGTGATCTCGGCTCACTGCAATCTCCACCTCCCGGGTTCAAGCGATTCTCCTGCCTCAGCCTCCTAAGTAGCTGGGATTACAGGTGCCCGCCACCACATCCGGGTAATTTTTGCATTTTTAGTAGAGATGGGGTTTCACCATGTTGGCCAGGCTGGCCTCGAACTCCTGACATCAAGTTGTCCACCCACCTCAGCCTTCCAAGGGGTTGGGATTACAGGCGTGAGCCACCGCGCCTGGTCCGTCTGCCTCTTAGTTAGAACCTGTATATTTAATGTTTTAAATTTCACTTTTCCGGGTAAGAACGAAAAAGAATAGTGTTTCTTTTTCATAGTGTTGCTATGAATGTCCTTTACGATTAGGAGACTGGGCTGGCTGCCCACTGGAGAGTGGCATCACTGGGTCACGGTCACCGTCTGCCCCAGCAGGGTCCAGAGTGTTTAGAGTCTTTCCTGGGCATAGACACCCTTTTGTCTGACGTTCAGATAAAACCAATCACCATATTCAGTTAATCAAAGAGGTCAGAGCTGGGAACGGTTAGTGCACATCCACCTCTCCCGAGAATGTTCACGCCTCTTCCACGCGGGGCTAGGCTGCTGCTGAGCGTGGTTCTACTGGCTGTGGGTGTGGCCTCTTTCCTCCACCACAGCCATCGCAGGCCTGCCACAGTTTTGATTCTTCTAGAAGAGAAGAGGCAACACAAGAGAAACAAGATATGTTAGATTTGAAACCTTTAAAAATGATTTCCTCAAACATTGCGTATATTTTTTGCCCATACCTAATTTGATAGCAATTTAGAAAAGATTAAAATGAAAAAAAATTTTCTCCTCTATTAAATCTTTGAAAGGCATCCAACTTAGTTTTCATACAATTATTGTCTCTTTGGAGTCATACTTTATTGGTTTCAGTAATGTGTAACAAGTGCACCGGCATAAACAGATTTAGGAGCAAACAGCTGCTTCATGATTATAGTTCAGCTCGCGGGGCGCAGTTGTGGGGGTGCAGCCTGCGCCTGCCTGTGCGCCAATAGGGCTGGTCACTTTGAGCATCTGGGAGTGTCTGGGTAAGTGAGGTCTGGGCAAGGCAGCATCCACACACCTGCGTAGTTCTCACTTTGTCCACGTTATCCCGCAATGCCACAAAATTATCAAGTAAGTGTTCTCCAAGCGCATGTTCAGTTAGTGTTTGGAAAGTGCATAGGTAGCTCATACAGCACCTTCAGGAGGAGCTAGGAGCCCAGGAATGAGAGCAGGTGTGAGGCCTGTACTCTCTTTGCATAGATAAAATATGCGTGTGCATATCTGAGACCAGAAAGTTAGATTGGGGCCAGAATGTGGAAGTCCTTACCTGTGGGATACTAGGGAACCACTGAGGGTTTCGGAGAGAATCGTGTCTCTGATGTGCGGCATGCTGTGGAGCCGGGGGGTGACAGGGCAGGCTCATGCAGGGCACTCGCCGTGGCCGGAGGAGGAGAGAAGGCAGCCAGTGAGCTGAGCAATTCGGTGCCTGGGTCAGGAGGGGAAGAGGGAGTGCAGGAAGGCGGAAGAAGCTGCGAGTCTGCACCCCGAGGTCGGCGTTGCGCTTTGCCAGAAATCAGGAGAAGCAAATGTGGACCTGACTCGGAGATACTTACAGACACCAGTGCAAGCTGCGAGTTTGGAAATACAGGAGGAGGCTTGGGGAAAATCTGGAGCAGGGTGCATTTGGGAGCCTCTTAGGTAGAAGTGCAGGTCAAGTAGCCAGAGTGTGAGGCGTGCATGTCTGGAGAGAGGAGGCCAAAGGAAAGCCCACATTTGGAAATGGAGGAAGGGTTGGGAGACCCAGAAAAGGTCCTGCTGAGTCCAGAGAAGAGCTGGATGGCGCAGTTCACTAAAGCCCAGAGCCGAGAGTTTCCAGGAGAAAGTCTCAAGCGTTGCTGAAAACCAGGGGGCAGGACTCCAGTTGGAGCCTGTGAGGGGAGCCTGGGAGCCCTGATCCCTGAGAGCAGCCAGAGCCTGGGGGTCTTGGCGGAAGTGGGAGGGAAGTGCAGGGAGCAGGTGGAGATGGTCCTTCAAGGCCTGGTGCTTCACACCGGCAGCCAGCCGTGGACCAAGACACAGCTGGAGAGGGGCCTGAACCCAGAGCGTCTCCAGGTGGAGGAGGGAGCCAGGAAGGGCAAAGGTATCCGGAAGAAAGGGGGCAGGCATGGAGCCAGGTCCCCAGGGAGGCTGCAGTCTTCTTTCTCTGTTCATGGACTGCTTGTTGGCTATTTTGAGTTCTCAAAGTCAACCACTCGGTGCGGCCCAGAGAAAGTTCCCAGGGGTCTCAAGGCCGGAGCAGGCCTTGTGCTTTTCCGAACACGGTGCGTGTTGACTCAGGGTTACCGTCAATGGCTAATTCTAGCGTGTCTTTTGTTGAAGTCTGCAGAAGAGCCTCAACCGGCACCAGCTTTTGAAGAACTTATAAAACTTGTGTTCTTCTAATTCTGGTATTTTTGCCTGAAATGCCTCGTATATTTTTGGCTAGGTGTTCTTAGCCCTTGTGTTACGGCATTTGGAGCTCTGTATTTTTGTGATGTGCTAGCTGTGAGGATGTTGAAAATTAGATTCCTAGAAATCAGGTTATAGGAGCTCTCAGCCACGCTTCGTGGGTTATGTTTTGACCCCTCATAGTGGATCCCGTTGCGGTGGCTGTTCTTAGTATTTGTGGAACACCTGACTCATGATGCTAGGAGAATGTGATTTGTTTTCTTTGTAAGTCTAAAGTCTCATGACCTTGTAGGGTCTTTATACCCATCTCTTATAAATCAGCTTTAATATACTTGAAAATATCCTCATTGTGCCCTTGAAAAGCAGGTGCACATTTTAAAAGTCATCCTTTTAAAATCCGTTTCTGCAGCCTGTGCCCTTTGTCTGCTTTGTTTCCTTCACTGCAACATCATGAAACAGGGACAAGGGCTAGAATCTCTGTTTCATACACAGAGCTGAACTGTGCTGAGTGACCTGCTATGCTGACGTCTGTTTCTGTCGTGAGAGGGAACCCAGGCCTCTTGACTTTTCCTTTTGTATATTTTCAAAAAGAATATTTTTTCCTCTCTTGGGTCCATTCCATTGTGGGATTCTCTCCTAAGACTGTTTCTTTGCCTTCCATTTTGACAAGTATGATTTAGTTTCCGAGATGATGAAAGGGCAGTGAAAAGGCCTGGGAAAGAGAAAGCAGGAAGAGAAGGAATTGTCTCATGATTTCAGTCAGAAGGAAATCACTCAGACAGAAACGCTATTCCAAGTGGGTCAGATCCCAGGAAGTGGGATTGAATAAGTGACATGGTATCGCACAACTCTGTTTTACATTCTTGCTGTTGCCAGGGGTAACGAAAAGAACTAGTATATTCATTCCGAGGTCAAATATATATCTTTACTGACTCTGACTATAATGAGCAGAATTCGTTCAGTTCAAGTTTGAGAATACCTTTACAGAAGAGGGTCTTCGTGCACGTGTGCCTATTTCTATTTATATGTTCACACGTATTGGAGTATAAATGTGTGTGTGCTGTGTGTGAGACCTCATTATTTGAAACAAGAAATGTGCAGTAGAGCTTATTAATTACGGGAAGGTATATTTGGGGGATAAACCACTTTGTTTAGAATTGAATAATGGGGTCTTTGAGGGGTATATATATATGTATGTGTGTTTGCATTTATGTGTATGAAAGTGTGTATTGCATGTATATGTGTTGTGCATGTATGTGTGCCTTTGTGTGTAATGTACATGTGCATGCATGTGTATATGTGTGCATGTGTATTTGTGTTGCATGTATGTGTGTGCATGTGTTACATGTTTAGGCACGACTGCACATATGTGCAAGTAGGCATGCATGGATGCTCGTGTGTGTATAGTTATACATGTATATTTGTGCATGTTATGCCTACGTATTTACATATGTATGTGTGTCAGAATTTGTATGTATATGCACATGTGTTTGAGTGTTGTGCGTATGCTTGTGCGTGTTTGTTTGAGTGTTGTGCGTATGCTTGTGTGTTTGAGTGTTGTGTGTATGTGTATGCATGTGTTATGTGTTGGTATTATGTGATTATGTGAATGTGTGTGCATGTGTGAATGTATGTATTGCATGTAGGTGTGCGGTGCATGTGTATGTGTGTGTGAGATATGTGTCTGTGCATGCGTGCATGTGCACATTTGATTTGTGAGTCCTCTCTGGGAGGGGCGTGTTCCTGGAGACAGTGCATGGGATCCTCCGCTGTCCTCTCAGGGAGAGAGACGTTGTGAAAGTTCGAGCCATTAGGTAAACATGCCTGATGTTCTATAAAATATATATTTATACCCCTGGGGTTAAATATATGTTAAATGGGTGCAAAGGTGTTATACTGCATTAAAAGTCATGTTAGTACTTCCTGGTCAAAGGGTTTGTGAATGATTTCCTGTACATGGGACATAATACACCACACAAAATTACAGCGGGTCAATGGTATTTGCCAGGAGGTCTGGCTTATGAATTGTATTTCTAGTTGCAGACATGCAGGCTGAGCTTTGCTGGACTTAGAGGAGGGTCATTGACTCTGCCCACTGAATGATACCAGCCTCTGGTATCCTTGTTCTTCCTTGTTCTGCCGGCTTCATCCAGAGCTGGGACAGCTGCTCTCAGACGCATTGTACTTTTCTCTCCATAAAAATCTGCAGCATTTGTTAGCAGTCCAGTAGCAGACCGAGTGGCAGGTCCAGGGGCAGGTCCAGCATCAGGTCCAGCGTCAGGTCCAGCATCAGGTCCAGCGGCAGGTCCAGCGTCAGGTCCAGGGGCAGGTCCAGCGGCAGGTCCAGTGTCAGGTCCAGTGTCAGGTCCAGCGGCAGGTCCAGCCAACTTTCCACATGGCCCATGTGAAAATGTACCCTCTCCCTTCCATTTTTTAAAGCAGTAGTTATTAGTAGAGCCTACTGCCATTTCTCCTTGACTTCCTCATAGTGGATGGTAAGCATTTGCTTTATTAAAGCGAAGTTCCATGCTCTTTGTTCTAAGTCTCCTCTGCCTTTCTGTGAGAGGCTAGAATTGGGATCGACCCTCAACTGTGCCAGAGCCTTGGTACCTGTCTCAGTTCTGGACTCTACTCTGTGTTTGTTACCTTCCATCCACCAATAGCCGTCTGTCTTCCTGTCACTCCTTCAACACGGAGTCCAGCAGAGTGCACACAGGTGAGCGTGTGTGAATGCTGGTTTTATAGGATCTTATCGGGATCTTAGTCATCTTTTCACTAGGAAACCAGACACTGCAAAGGACTTACAGAAAAGCCCAAAGAAGCCGTATCAATAGAATCATAGAGACAGAATTCTATAACCATAGGAAATGGCATTGATTATCATGAAATGTGCATTTATGTGAGGCATAGTAAAACATCACATTTCTTACTGGGTAAGAGCTTGGAAAAGAGATTATGAAAGTAATACTGACTCTACTCTTGTATCGTGGAACATGGTAAAATGATGTAAGATATTGTATTGTATAGAATGGAACAAACAGAATAGAATTATATAGAGTAGTGCAGAATAGAACAAATAGTATAATGTTATATAGGGTAGCATAGAATAGAAGAAACAGTGTAACATTATGTAGTATAGTATACAATAGGACAAATAGTATTACATGGTCTAGAATAGAACAAGTGGGATAGTATTGTAGAGTATACAGTTGAACTAATGACGTAGTATTGCAAGCATAATACAGTCTAGATTAGAACACACAGCATAGTATTAATATTACATAGTATGGTGTGGAATAGTAGAGTCGCATGGCACAGAACAGAGAGGATAGTGTTCTGTAGCACTGATGCAGGAGTTTTGCTCTTTAGCTCAGCTGAGTCCAGGTTCTTGTCTCATGACCAGGAAGAAACAGGCACGTGGACATCGAAGAGTGAGTGCAGTGGAACTTATTAAGCTAAAAGTTAAGCTCTCAGCGAAAAGAGGGGTCCTGAGAGCAGGTTGCTGGTCGCCCCCTTCCCAGTTGACTACAAGGGCTTTTATATAGAAGCTGATGGGGCTGGTCTCGCTGTCTAAGGAGCAAATTTCTGGTGGCTCCACCCCATTCCCCCGTGTGCATGGGGACCCTTAGTCTGCTGTGAGCATGTTTAGGCGAGACCCCCGTGCAAGTCCCCATATCTGCACAAAACATGGGCTGGAGGCTCTCTGGGACCCTTCCGTTACTATCTGCCTAAAGCAAGCTGGCTAACTCCTTTCTGTATAGAAGAAAATAGAATAGAATAGAACAGATAGTACAGTATTTTATAGTATAGAATGAAGCTGTAGTATTCTATCGTAGAGAATGGAATAGTATAGAATAGAACAAACAGATTGTACTAGTGTAGTATAGAATAGTAGCCTCGCGCAGCACGGAGCAGTGTTGTGCTCCATATGTACAGAGCGTAACCACCAGGAGAGCGTTCTTCAGTGGGGCGTCACTGGCCCTTCATATTTCCTTGGTTCTGCGGAAATGAGGAGAGGGAATTAAGAGAGGGGGAGGAGGTTGGCTTTCTTACTTTTAAGGCGCTCATTAATTCTTGGGGATCATTTGATGCTCCCCTTTGGTAGTATTCTGTGAAGCAGTCTCTGTACTCTGTGTGGGGTGAAATGTGGGGCAGTCTGTGGACTCTGTGTAGGGTGAAATGTGAAGCAGTCTGTGGACTCTGTGTAGGGTGAAATGTGAAGAAGTCTGTGGACTCTGTGTAGGGTGAAATGTGAAGAAGTCTGTGGACTCTGTGAGTGAAATGTGGAGCAATCTGTGGACTCTGTGTAGGGTGAAATGTGGGGCAGTCTGTGGACTCTGTGTAGGGTGAAACATGAAGCAGTTGAGAAAGGATGAAGTTAGAAGTAGCTCAGCAGAGATGCACCAACTCTTAACTGGGAGACTGTGGAGCAGTCTGTGGACTCTGTGTAGGGTGAAATGAGGTGTTTTATGTAAATAGTTGTCTCATACCTGGCACATGGCAGAGCCTCCGTGGATCTTGCCGTCATGAACCCTCTGATAACTTCTCTACAGTGCCCTCCACACTATGAATACCATACATTGTGGGAAGTCCCGGCCTTTTCAAAGGCTTGGTTTCATTTTAACAAAATTGGAATGCCCTGCATATTTGGAATGGCCAGATCATCCTGCACTTTTGACTTCACCTGTCCAGCTGGGTACACCTCCCTGCGTGCTGCCAAGGTTTACGGTGGAATTCCCTGATGCCACTATCCTCACTGCCTGCACCTGAATCTGCTGTGGGGTCATTTCCTTATTGGACTTGTCTGGGGACCTCCTGAGGGGTGGATGGGTCAGGACTGGGTTATCTGGGGAAGGTGTTCACAGCATTCCTGTTTGCAGTCTGTGTCCCTGTTGGAAGAGATGCTCTTAGCACATCCGTTAATCCAGATGTGATTAGCAAGGGGTGTCTCTCCCAGGTAAGAGTTGGTGCATCTCTGCTGAGCTACTTCTGACTTCATCCTTTTTCAAGTCTGTTACAAAGAGAACTTTGGTTTCTCAAGGTTTAAGAATTAATGTCAAAGAGCAATTTAGTGTTCTTTTTGAGTTGCCACCCTTGCTGTGGACGATTCGTGAGTCCTTGCTGGTCAGGGCCACAGCACAATCGGTGGGCCGTCTGTTCCCCACCCTGGTGGATACTTTCTCACCTAAAGAAATGTATTCTGTTAACATGCCTCAATTAGAATATTTTCGTAGGAGACAGAGTTATGGCTCTTGTTTTAATTTGTAATAGATGATTACTGTAGCAGGGTCAAGGTTGAGACTTGCAGTGTAGCTCATGGAAAACATTGATTAGAAACACCCAAAATATATCACCAGCTTTGTTGCTGCAGCTCCAAGGGACTAGGAATGCATATATATATTTTTCTTTTGTTATTATTTATTATTTTTATTTTTGAGACAGAGTCTTGCTCTGTCACCCAGGCTGGATTGCAGTGGCATAATGTCAGCTCACTGTAACCTCTGCTTCCAGGGTTCAAGAGAATCTTGTGTCTCAGCCTCCCGAGTAGCTGGGATTACAAGTGCCTGCCACCATGCCCAGCTAAGTTTTGTATTTTTAGTAGAGACAGGGGTCTCACCGTGTTGGCCAGGCTGGTCTTAAACTCCTGACCTCAAGTGATCTGCCAACCTTGGCCTCCCAAAGTGCTGGCATTGCACCCATGAGCCACTGTGCCTGGCCGCCATGACCATTTTAAATGTGACACTGAATATCTGCCCCCTTTTTTTTTTTAAGAGGTGCAGATGTCACCCCTCACACCTCTATTCTGGGGCTGGCCTGGGCTGGCCAGCAGGGTTCCCAGGCTCGAGGCCATGTCTGAAGTGTTGTTGGACAATGTGGATCTGTGACCCTTGGTCTTTGGGGACGTGGGGCACCACAAGACACCCACAGTCTTGCGAGGGTTTACGGCTCTGTGTGTGGCTGCTGTGAGGCAGCTTTGGGCGGGGAGGAAGGAGAGCAGAGCCCATCTGTCCTGGTGCGGAAAATGCCCAAGAAAGTAAAGAAATGATACAAAAAAATCATCATCTGCCCTGGTGCCATTTCTGTTAAAAAAAGAAAAGAAAAATTCACTCTGAATGTGGTTCTGTGCATGAGGAGGATAGAAAATACCTGGAAAGATGCACAAAGTGTTCTTAAGGGGTCAGCGCCGGGAAGTGGGATGGGAGGCTTGGGAGTGTGTGGAAAGGAGGATGCGACATATTTTATTCTAGTCTATTTGGTAGAGCGAGTGAGGAAAGTGAAGTTTGAGTGATCCGAGCAGCTCGGCCTGGCCATGGGTAGATCCCAGCGTGTCCCGCCTCCCGCCTCCAGCTGCAGCTCTATTTCTCAGTCACAGATGAGACAGGTGGCCTGAGGCTGTGGGCGGAGGAGGGGCAACTTGGTGTCCCCAGCAAGTGAGTGTCCAGGCTGCTCTTGGGCCAGCGTGAGGGAAGGGGCGGAGGAGAGCTGGGAGGGTGCACAGTGCGTCCCCCTCCCCTGCCCTGGGACTGAGGTGAGCCCAGGCTGCTGTCAGGATGGAGGAAGATGCCCTCAGGACGGAGGAAGAGGCCGGTGGAGTTTGGTCAGCAGCCAGTGTGGTCTTTCCCACAGGGGATACGCAGTGCACCAACTCGCAGGAAAAAACTCTGCTTTAGTTTTTAAATTTTGCTCATTCTGTTTATCGTGCTGGTCATGGTAAGATCTGGATATTGTTGGTAGGAATCAGTGTCAATTGCATACAGTTGACTCTTGTCCAACACAAGCTTGAGCTTTGCGGGTCAACTTATAGGTGGATTTTTTCAACCAAACTCAGGGAGAAAATACAGTGTTCTGCTACGTGAAACTCATGTCGGAGGGCTGATTCTTTGTACACGCAGAAAATACAGTGTTCCTGCCATGTGAAACGCTTGTCGGAGGGCCGAGTCTTTGTACATGCAGGTTCAGCAGGTCCACCTGTGCGGTTTGAATGTGCCTGGATTTGGTGTACATGGGGTCCTGGAACCGACTTTCTGAGTCCAGCGAGGTTGGCCCCGGGATCGACTCCTTGAGGACAGCGAGGCTGGCCCCGGGACCGGCTCCCTGAGGACAGCGAGGCTGTTTCTAGTAGCAGGTGGTTTATTTTGTGTTTCCCCCTGGCTCCACACCCCGTTCTCAGAGACACGGCTGTCACAGGGGGACGAGCTGGGGCAGGGGAAGAGTGGAGGGCACCTGGTAGAAGTGGCCATGGGCTCTCTTAGGAACGATAACGATGGCACCTACCGTAGACGAAGATGTTGTTGGTCTGCACTCTTCTCGTGTTGGTCTGGGGCATGCAGTGGCCGTGGGCTGGTGTGATCCACAGCCCCGCTGTGGGGCATGCAGTGGCTTTGGGCTGGTGTGGTCCACAGCTCCGGGCTCCGTGGTCCCTGACCCTGAAATCCCATCCGGTGCTGTGTCACCTTGGGCAAACTGTCTCCTGAGGGGAAGGGAACAGGGAACAGCCCTCCCCGCATGGCCTCCCCAGCACCACCCACCCCCAGGACCTCCAGTGTTGAACCTGCTGGGGGTTCCTCTCTCCTGGGGGGACCTTGTCCCAACAAGAGGACTCCACCGGCTGCAGGAGGTGTCGAGCTATTTTCTCTCCTGGAACTGGGTTGCTGGTAGCTCCCAGATGCAGGAGGAAAGGCTCAGAAGTGCCTTCATAATAAGGAGTTGTTGACGTGAACTTTGGACGGCAAACACTGCTTACATTTCCTTTTCCGTTTTGATGCGTTAATGGTGTGTGGCAACACCGTGACACACGGGGATGCGGGTGATAGGTGACCCCCCCCGCAAGGGGGCCGTGCACCTGTTTGATAATAAGAAGGCATGCTTCTCTTACTGCAAATAAAACTTTTAATGGTTTTTCTGCCAGAAAGACCCTGTCCTTTATGCAGGATACATAGAGGATCATTTGGCAAAGGATTGGGGATTTGGGGTTAAACTAAAAACAAATTAATTTCATTTTATAGCACTCTGAACCCATTTGAGTTAATTATTCATTGAGAATTTGAATAGCGCACACTGTTCTGACTTCCAATTTCCCCCTAATGAACAGCATTTGCTGTAACATGACAAAACTCTGAGTCTTAGAGTTACTGGGTAATGTGGAAAAAGTCAAAGTTGGTTCTCTGTTGTTTTGCTTTAAGGAAATGATATTATTTTGCAGCCACTTAGTTTTCTCCTTTCCAATAAGAAAAATTGCTTTCTTACTACCTGACAATTCGTGAAGGTCAAGGGGACACAGGCTGCAGTGCATTAAAAGCCACCATCAAACATGGACGTGGACCGAGTTTTCCCCTGTTCTCTCCCACCATCAAATGTGGAGGTGGACTCAGTTTCCCCCTGGTCTCGCCCATCATCAAATGTGGACGTGGATCCAGCTTCCTCCTGTTCTGGCTAACCATCAAATGTGGACTTGGACGCACTTTCCCTCTGTTCTTGCCCACCATCAAATGTGGACACGGATTCAGTTTCCCTCTGTTCTTGCCCACCATCAAATAGAGATGTGGACCTAGTTACCTTCTGTTCTCACCCACCATCAAATGTGGATGTGGACCCAATTTCCTTCTGTTCTCGCCCACCATCAAATGTGGACATGGACTCAGTTTCCCTCTGTTCGTGCCTACCTTGCCACCATGGCTCATTTCATAATCACTCAGGAAAGGAAGAAACATTATTTTTAATAGGCATGAAGGCAGTTGTTCTTAACCTAAGGAGCAGGACATAATTCCAGCAATGGAAATGACCAGCTGAGTGGGTCTGTGTGAGGTTTGGAAGAAAAAAAGGATTTTACCTTCCCCCCTCTGTGTGTGCCTACCTCCCCCAGTTGAGAGTCACAGATTTAATTACTTTAATTTTGAGCTTAAAATAATTTGACAGCCTAACAAAAACTACTACAGTCCTATAAAATTCTGCTGTGTGTTTGGTTTTTTCAGTTGTTTTCTGAATATGGTAAATGAATACATTATGAGTCGTTATTTTAGTAATTGCTGTAAAAATTAATGTTTGTTATAACCAAGTGTTATAAAGTTAATTTAGCACCAAAATAAAGCTAAAGCTGCATTGATTTCCCACTGTACTTGTGCAAAACAACGGCTCCATGAGGCAGGGGCTGTGACCCTGCAGTCTGGTGGGAGCAGGTGCCACCTGGCTGGTGCAGTCGCTGCCCGTCCCCTCTTGCTGCCAGGCAGCTTTGCAGTTTCCAGGCTATGCGGGAGTTGAGGCTGGTGGTCAGTAAGAGACGGTGGGGAGTTGGGTGGTGCAGGTTGGCGTGGGGTGGAAGGAGGCGTGGAGAGCCTGGGGAAGGCTGGACAGCAGCTCCGGTACCTGCACAGGGGGGCAGGGCGAGGCGGCACCGGGCAGTGGGTAGCTTCTGGAAACAGCCCTTGAGGTTTTTATAGACGAGTCTGTCTTCAGCTCTGCACCCCTTTCCTGCTGGGTCCGGGTGGAGGGTGGAGGCGTCGAGCGCTTGTTTCTCCAGGTGAGGGCCCGTCGGACACAGCCAGTGTTTCCTGGAGTCCCCTCACCTGGGAACGTGCCCTTGCTCTTTTCAGAACAAAACAAATCTTAGTTAAACTTGACACATCACCTTTCCAGAAGGTGTTGAAGTCTGTATGCCTGTTAAGTCACCTAACTTTAAAGAGTAATGATACAATATGCTTCTTTTTAGGGGAGAAAACCTAGCTGATTTAAAAGATAAAATCAGAGGTTGGGGTCGCAGCATTTTGGAGGAGACTTGGTTTATGCAGGATACATAGAGGATCATTTGGCAAAGGATTGGGGATCCCTAGTGGGCAGCAGTGTTTCCTCAACTGTTGTGTTTGCTCTATTATTACATTACAGAGGTGACACTTCAAACATAGGGAAATGGAAGACAAAACAGCCCCCCCCCATTCAGAGGTAAACGTTATCAACATATTCATGCACTTCCTTCTGCTGTTTTTGCTCTTCACTTTTTATTTTAAGACCGCATTCGTAGGATGGATATATAATTGTTTATGGTGACTTTAAAAGCACCTTTCTTGCTAAAAAGAGTATTTTTTCAGTCTAGAAAATTTAGACAACATGTTTTGTTTAAAAATTAATTATAATACCACCATGAAGTCATCAATGTTTTTATATATTTTCTTGGTCTCTTTATGGACTTAATATATACAATTTAACAAATTGGAAATAACGTAATTTTATGCATAAAATGTTTCTTGGCTTTAGAGATGGAGCAGAGAGGAGGCATAGGGCTTCCCGCTGGCTGAGGTCCTCCCAGGGTGTGACCAGCAGCCTCCCAAGTTTAGGGTCTGCACGGAGTAAGATTTCGAAATTGCCTTACACCACAAGCCCTGCAGCCATGCGCCCCTTTGATAAGAGGGTGTACTCTGATAGATCTTTCAAGACAAGAGTGTGCTGGATCTGAGGCTATTTCAGCTGCTTCTGGAGACGGCAGCTCTGGGACGTTTGTGCCAGCTCTCCCTCAAGACCCCACGGATGCCACATCCTCGTCTTTTGGAATCCAGTGCAGCTGCTTCTGGAGACGGCAGCTCTGGGACGTTTGTGCCAGCTCTCCCTCAAGACCCCACGGATGCCACATCCTCGTCTTTTGGAATCCAGTGTTGTAGAGGAGAAGTCTGAAGCAAGTTTGATTTTTGCTTCATGGTAGGAAACTGATGTTTTCAGGCTTTTCCCCTTTATTTCCATAATGAAGATGATGTCCCACCTTATCCAGAGGTGTTTTTGTTACCTTGTCGGGAATGTCCAGCCCTTATGTGCCCCTTCAGGCCCTCAGTCCCTTTCTCAACTTCCTCACAATCTTCCCCATCTCATCCATCTTCACTGTAATTCTGTTATTTTTTTCATTTTTGTGCTCACTTTCCCATGCGACTTGTTCTTGTTTCACAGATGCCTGTGCCAAACTTTATGTCTGAGGCTCGGGGGCCGTGTTTGATTCTGTCTGCCTCTGCATGTACTTTTGAGAAGTGGGGTTGGAGGTTGCCCCCCAGGTGCTGTTTCAGCTGGACCTGCCCAGACTCTGTGAATTGGGGGCATCGGGCAGAGCCCATGTGGCTCTATGGTGGGCCGTGTTGCTGAACCGTACGTCTGAGGTTTGGGGGCCGTGTTTCATTCTGTCTGCCTCTGCATGTACTTTTGAGAAGTGAGGGTGGGGGTTGCCCCTGAGTGTTTCAGCTGCACCTGCCCAGACTCCCTGAAGTGGGAACGTCCGGCAGAACCCGTGTGGCTGGCTCTACGGTGCGCTCTGGTGCTGACAGAGCAAGAAGCCGCACTCCCAGGACGTGCTTGCAGCTGTTGGTAGGTCTGGGATTGTGACAGGATGATTTCCTTCTCTAAAATACATCTCAACTGTTATCCAGAGGGTTGGCTGTAGGCTTTCAACAGCTTCACTCTTCTTAGTGACCAGGAGACAATTCACTAAACAGAGTTGCTGTCAGGGTTTAATTAGGAATTTCTGCGAGAGGCTGGCAGGACAGCTCCCTCTGCAAGCCTCCTGCAGACTCCCCGTCCCCACTCTTGGGCCCAGCCACCTGCATTGGTCTGTGGAGGCTACACAGTCTCTGTTCTCCTAAGGGGCTCCTGGACTTCGGGGCAGCCTTGGTAAGCTGATGTGTAACTCCCAGTCTCTTCTCTCTTTAAGTAAGTGCGTTCATGAATCCTGATCTTCTAAATTGTTTCATCTTTGTAAAACAGCCACAGTTTCCTAAGCCACCTTGTGTCTGAATGTGAATCACTTGTTATTTTTCACTGCAGAATGAACAGAACTGGAATCATAAGATTTAGAGGGTGATGAAAAGACAGAGGTTAGCATATTCCATTTTCTCACCTTTTCCTTACACTTTTTCCTTAAATGCACCCCTCGTGTGTCTGTGAAGTTCTTCCCAATTCCGTAACGTCACTCCATCCTCAAGTGGAACATTTGTGAACAGTAGCAAGTATTGATGTGTACACCTCTGCAACCCAGCAGGAATTAATGCTTTTTATTTATGAATGGATGGTCATCGGATGGCCAGAGGGATTCCCTGTGAATTGCGGGGGTCCTCATGCCTGCTTGTGAGTGACATGCACATGGCGAGGGCTAGAGAATCTCAGTCTCTGTGATTCGAGTAGTGACATCGTTTACGCAAGGCAGGTGGATGACTCTTTGAGCTTGGCATGCTCCTGGGTGGCACAGCACAGCTGACATGGAGTGGGGCAAGGGCTTGTTCCACGAGTTTCTGTGTTTTTGTTGTGGTTGTTGTTGTTATTTTTTTAGAGATGGAGTCTCTCTCTGTTACCCAGGCTGGAGTGCAGTGGTGTCATCTCGGCTCAGTGCAAGCTCCGCCTCCCAGGTTATGCCATTCTCCTGCCTCAACCTCTCAAGTAGCTGTGACCACAGGTGTCTGCCGCCACGACAGGCTAGTTTTTTCGTTTTTAGTAGAGACAGGGCTTCACCGTGTTAGCCAGGATGGTCTCGATCTCCTGACCTCGTGATCCACCCGCCTCGGCCTCCCAAAGTGCTGGGATTACAGGCGTGAGTCACCGCACCTGGCCAAGTATTTGTCATTTTTTGAAAGCTGCATTTAAAGAATGAAATAGACCAAACAGAATTACTTCCTTTTGAATATTTAATACTTAGTCTACCAGAACACTTAAATATAGTTAATGTATTCAAATAATAAGAAAGAACTTTCCCTCTGTTTCCAAAGTAAAAGTATAAACAACCTTTTACTTGGTAGAGATTTCACTATGTTTCTGAAAAGCCAGGAAGCACTTTTCCTGAAATAGACCCGTCTCTTCCTCTGCATAGACCCTATGAACATTTTAGCTACATTTCTGCTGTATCTTGATGTGATAGATTATAGAAAATTCCTTGCTACTGGAACTTCACAATGCTTTCCTTTTAAACATCAAATAGAAAGTATGGATAGTAAATCTCAGATTAGTTGCCATTCTCGATCTTGGTAGAGCTGCCACCAACGGCCTCTGTCAGTTACAACAGATTGTACCTCCCCAGCAACCAGGCTTAGATTGCAGACCGAGCCAGGCTCACCTAGGATTCAGTGCAACGTCTTCCAAAGCTGTAGCCACTGCTCTTGGAGGAGACTTGAGAAGTCTTCCCTTTGGTGCCTGTGCATGGCTGTTCTCAGATCACAGCAGCTGCAGCAGCATCTCGGAGGATGCCGGCAGGGGTGTCCTGGGTATTGACACCACGGCAGGGGCCTGCAGTGTCTGAATGAAATGGGCCGTGACACTGAACAGCCTAGAGGAGTCCACAGCCACGTTTCAAAGGTGCAGTGGCCCGAGGTGCACCCCAGAGCACTGAGGAGCCTGGAGTTGACCCGTCACGATTCCATTGAGAGAGCTGGCTGAATTCTGTACCTGTGCGGGCAAAAGATGGCTGTTTGCGCTTGGCCCCTTCGCAGGCCAGGGCTAGGGAGGTTGTCTGCACAGCTAGTGGGAGCTTAACTCTGTGCACACTCGGGACCGAGTCCCGCTCCTTTCTGTGAGCCCAGGGAAGGTAGACATGCCGAGCTCTCCTGGAAGAGGGCCCTGATGAGTCAAGCTGAGTTTCAAGATGGTCGGCGTTGTGGTGTGCGTGGCGGGATCGGAGTCGGTGCATGCTGAGTGGGGGCCCGGCTGCTGCTGTCGCTATTGGGCTCAGCAGACGCTGAGGGGGACGTGGCTCCTGTGGTACTTGGTGGTTTTCTCCTCACAGGAGTGGGTTTCCCTGCGGTGAAGGTGTCGGTGCTGTGACAGGCAGCCTGGCAGGAGGAAGGCGCTGGTGGGGTTGTGCCCCGAGGCCCCCTTCCTCTTAAGGAGCAGGAAGGGGGTTTGGGATCCTGCTTCCGGCTGCGCTCCCTTGCTAGGTTCTTGGCCTCGGGGGCCAGGAGAAGCTGAGTGCAGGCCTGAAGCCTAGACCCCTTCCACAGCCCCCGTGGCGCTTGTGGTGCTATGTGGGAGGTGTCCCTTGGAACTCCAAGCCCTACCCTGGCATGCCCGCCCATTGGGGCGTCTCGGGCACCTGCTGTGTGCTAGGCTCCGTGGTGGGGTGGGCGGTAGCAAGGGCTGTGGGGTAGAGGCGACACGGTACGCGGATGATGATGAGAAGCATCAGGGAGGCAGTGAGAGCACAGCTGAGACCTGCAAGGAGGGGACTGGCTGTGGGTGTTGGGGCTCAGGGAACTGCGTCTACCCAGAGCCACAGCGGCCAGTGAGGGCAGAGCAGGGGAACGAGGACCAGGGAAGCTGTGTGTATGGTTCACATCAGGTGTGCAGGTCTGCCGGGCTGTGCTGCCCTTCTCAGTCCTGGCTGGGCCTGGGGTCCCAGAGGGAACGGAGTGTCCTCGCATCTCCCTCCTCTTGTTTCCCTGTTGCTTCCTGGTCAAGGGATGCTTCTTTATTGTAACTCTGGCGGTTATTCTGCATATTAAGAGGAGTTTCACAAAATCGTAGGGGGAGAGGCGGACTAGGGATTCTTTTTTTTTCTTTTCGCCCCCTGATTTTACACGGAAGATTCTACTATCCCTTAGTGTGGAGGCAGAGTGCAGATGCTCTGCAGTTATCTGTCCAGGAAGAGAAGAGCTGCTGGGAAGTCACAGATCTGATCATTGCAATAGCACTGACATTTTTAAGTGGCAGAATGCTGATGTCTATAATAATCAGAGTAAAACTTCTGTAGCTTCAACATAAAGATGCCAAGATGATCTTAGAGCCATTTCGTCTTTAGATCCTTCTGCAGTGTGGAGAGTGACATCTCTACCAGCCTCTGGTCCGTGGCTGCCTGTGGGTAACTGAATGCTTGCAGTGTAAATGAGAAACTGAACTTCTAATTTTCTTTAATTTTAGTCAAATTTAAATAGCTATATGGGCCAGGCACCGTGGCTCATGCGTGTATTCCCAGCAGTTTGGGAGGTCGAGCCCGGTGGATCACGTGAGGTCAGGAGTTCAAGACCAGCCTGGCCAACAAGGTGAAATCCCATCTGTACTTAAAAATATAAAAAATTAGTGGGGCGTGGTGACAGGGGCCTGTAATCCCAGCTACTCGGGAGACAGAGGCAGAAGAATCACTTGAACTCGAGAGGCAGAGGTTGCAGCAAGCCGAGATCGAGCCACTGCACTCCAGCCTGGGTGACAGAGGGAGACTCTGTCTTAAAAAAAAAAAGATTAAAAAAACCCTACATGCCCCTAGTTGCTTCTGTAGGAGACGGCATGGTTCCAGAAGGTAGACTTTGTGTTAAGGACTGTGCAGCGTCAGGCTGGAGACAGTCTCCCTTCCTAGCAGCGTGGGCCCCTGGGCTGCTCTTCTACCAGAAGGGATGGTGGCGTCTCTGGGAGGTATCTGTGGACTCAGATCTGTGTGGATTAGTGACTTGTGTTACTCACAGATACTTAATTTTATGGGTAAATGAATACCTGGACTGGCTGCAACTTCAGGGCGAGATTCGGGAGTAGGGAGTGAAAAGTGACGACGGAACCCTGGGCTTGTCCTGCTGCCCCCAGGACCCGGTTGGGGCGCCTTCTCTTCTGAAGTCCCAGCAAGTGGTCAAGGTACCCCTCCCCTCTGAAGCCCCCAGCAAGTGATCGGGGCACCACTCCCCTCTGAAGCCCCAGCACCTGGCCGGGGCACCCCTCCCTTCTGAATCCCCCAGTACCTGGTCGGGGCGCCCCTCCCTTCTAAAGCCCCCAGACTCTCCTGGCCTGTGGTGCTGCTTCTCCAAATGCTGCCCTTGGCTGTTTTCCAGGAGTCACCTGCACCCGAGCAGGCTACATGTGTCACTTCTTGTCGGATCTGGGGTGTCCGTGAAGCTCATTTATCTTGTCTTCCTCCTCATGTGCTGTATCTCACCTATTGTCTGTCTGAGTTCGTGTGAGTGCGTGTAGTGCATTCTCAGGCTGTACTCGGTGCTTAAGTGACAAGAACGTCTTAGAGCAATGGACTGTCTGCTCCAAAGGACGCTGTGCATGAATTGACACACGATTTACTTGAGGGGTTTAAATTTCCTGGGTGTTGGAGACAATTAGGGGGAAACAAGATCTAAAAAAGCCCCGGGGGATGAGGAAGACAATAATGAAAAAAATTGCTCTCTACACACTTAGCAGTTGATTTAATTTGTAGGTGAATTTTGTATTTTGGGAACTACTAAAGCTACTGTTTGTAGGGATTCCTTGATGAGTTTCTTGTTTTCTGTCAAGTAGAAAGTAAAGTGGATGGGTTTTGCCTTTAATTCTGACTGACTAGAATGTACTTCCTTTTTCCCCCATTCACGTTAGGGTGGGGATTGGACTAGAAGAGCTGTAGGATCTCTTTTTTCTGAACTTAAATGAATTTTTTCTTTACTCACTTTTTTTTCTTTTCTTGTTTTTTTTTTTTTTTTTTTTTTTTTTTTTGTGAGCTGCTACTTTTTCCTTCAATGCACTGTTCTTTGGTTTGGGAAATGGGCTCTATTTGTACCGTGCTTTAAATGTACACAATCGTCCTAAATTGCTGCTTTTCGTTAAAGTCAGATATAACATCTTAATTAAAATGCCATCCATAATTCAGGCACAGTCTGAGGCCTGGAGACCAACCCCTTTGTCACTTCCTTCCAGCCGTGTCTCCTTCCCTGGCCACATTGCCCCTGGCCACATCTCCTCCCCCCACCACGCCGTGTCATCCCCCACCACGTCACCTCTGATCACATCACCTCTGGCCTCACTGCCTGCCTCCCTCCCTCCTGGTAGCCTCTGTGGCTCCTGCTGTCTACCCTCCCATGAGTCTGTTCAAGGCTCCTTTCCCGTTTTCTGCTCCTGAGTGGGTCTCAGGGCCTGGAGGTTTCACGGGATGCAAGTTTCTTCCCTTCCAGCCGCGGGTGTCTGAGCGACAAGTCCAGAGAGGGCACTGAGCTCTCCTTACCCACTTGGGGGCCCCGAGCCCTGACCGCCGACCACCAGGGCTTTTCTGCAGCATGTGGGGCAGACTCATGCGTGAATATCTGCCTGGCTTCCTCCTCCATAACGTGAGCCTTGAGTACTTGCTGGGTACCTCGTTGTCCACCCTCCTTCCTCAGTAACGTGAGCCCTGAGTATTTGCTGGGTACCTCGCTGCCTGCCGTACAGCTGGCTGTAGCCTTGTCAAACACACTTGACTGGCACATAAACAGAAGTGCTCACCGGGCCTTGGGAGGGCTTTCTGACATGTGGGTGCCTGCTTTTCCCTGTTAGGCTGGAGCTGCAGGAGCCCTCCTAGACCGGACAGAGGACCAAGACTGTGGCCTCGGGTGGGGGCTGGGGGAGCTCCCTGGGTTTAGTGTGTGGGTGAGAGCAAACTTCAGTCCCCCTGTAGCATCGGCATTCAGGGTTCCTTCTGGAATGTTCTGAGTGAGAAACAGGAAGTGTGCACAGGTGCGTCTTCTGCGGATTTTATGGTTATCTTGAGAGAGCACTGGTGCCTCTGAGCTATGAACCTGCAGAACCACTTCTTCCACTAATGGCCGCCTTTATAGAAAGAATGACTTACAAAAGATGCCACTTCAGATGGAGGTATTTGCAGGTGTGGCCTGAAAAATGAACAAAATGACTTTCATCTCAAGGAAAGTACCTTACATTATTGGATAGACATTTGAGCTTTCCAGCGAATATTAAAATATAAAAATCTTGTGTCCACCACTTTCTCATGTGATCAATGGTGATATTGATGTGGGTTTTTTTTTTCTTCTTTTCATATAACGAAATGTGGAAGCTGCTCATAACTCTGAACCAGCGTTTTCTAACCAATGTGTGATTACAAAATCGTGTGCTGGTAAAAGCCATTCAATTACAGGACGGACCAGTCGATTTAGAAGGAATTGGGGCAGAAAGATCCGTCAACCGGAGCGCAGACTCTGCATTGCAGACAGCCTGTCCGGAAGTGCCACTTGTTACATTTGGCAGCAGAGAATTCCTAAAGTGATCTGAAAATACAATGAAAATACTGCTTCCTACTTGTATATCAGCATGGAGTCGGACTTTCTTCATAAACTTCAGCCACGGCTCTGCAGCCCACTGAACGCAGATGCAGGCATGAGAACCCTGCTGTCTGAGGTGCAGAGATGTTAGGTGTTTTCACAGCAGCACAAACTGTTGCCACGCTGCTGCTTATTTGGGAAAATGGTTTCTTCTTGAAGACAGTGTTAAGATATAATGACTTTATCATTGTAAAATAAACTAAATGGTTACCTTTTTTTTTTCTTTTTGAGACAGTCTTGCTCTGCCACCCAGGCTGGAGTGCAGTGGTGTGACTTCAGCTCACTTCAACCTCTGCCTCCTGAGATCAAGTGATTCTCTTGCCTCAGCCTCCCTAGTAGCTGGTACTACAGGTGTTCGGCACCATGCCAGGCTAATTTTTGTATTTTAGTAGAGACGGGGTTTCACCATGTTGGCCAGCCCGGTCTCGAACTCCTGACCTCAAGTGATCCACCTGCCTCTGCCTCCCAAAGTGCTGGGATTACAGGCATGAGCAGCCACCACTCCCGGCCTGATGAGAAAGCTTTTTTGTGATCTTGAATAAAGTGCAAAGGGTTCCTGAGACCCAAAAATTTGAAAACCACTGCCTTAAACCGACAAAATTGTCCACGATTCTTCAGTGTATCTTCTAATCTGTTGATGGAGAAAGGACAGTAAGGGTTGCTTTACTTTTTTCCTTTCACAACTCAATGGTGCTGGGACAACTGGGGTATCCACATGGAAAAGGATGGACTGGACCCTTCCTCACCCTACATGCAAAGCTCGACATGGATCCAGCATAAGGAGCCGACTGTGAGACCCATTCTGTCAGTCTGCTGGGTACCATAACGGACACCACAGACCGTGAGGCTTAAACAACAGCATCTTGTTTCCTTTTTCCTGGAGACTGGAAGCCTGAGATCAAGGTGCGGGCAGGGTTGGATTCTCTTGGGCCTTACCCCATGCTGTGTAGACGGCATCTTCTCTGTGTCCTCGCAGGTTTCTCTTATGTGCGTGCAGCACTGAGGACTGTGTCTAAATTCTCTTAAAAGAACACCGTCATACTGGATCAGGGCCTACTCTTAAGATCTTATGGGACCTATATTGCCAAGCTAAGGCCCTGTATCTAAATTCGGTGACATTTTAAGTTCTGGGGTTGTGACTTTAACATGGGAATCTTGAGAGGGGGGACAGTTCAGCCCATGACACTTTTAGGGGAGAATCCTGGAGAAACTGTTACATTGGATTAGGCAATGTTTCCTTAGCTGAGACGTCTAGACGTATAACAAGCAACTGAAGGGAAAAAGGCGGTATCAAAATTTAAAATGTTCATTTCAGAGGATACTATTAAAGTAAAAAGACAACCCACAGAACAGGATACATTATCATGATAAGGACGTGATATCAAGAATATATTTAAAAACTCTTAATAAAAATCCAATTTAAAAATGGACAAAGGATTTGAATAGACATTCTCCAAAGAAAGACATATAAATGCCTTAAAAAGCACATAAGATGTTTAGCAGAATTCGTCATCTTAGAAATGGAAATCAAAACCACCGTGAGATACCACTTCACAACCACCGGGATGGGTAAAATCCCAGTATTGGACAGTGACATGGTGGTGAATTTGGGAAAACTGAAATCTTGATATATTGCTAGTGGGAAAGGAAGTAAAATGGTAAGTTGATTTGGAAAAGTCTGGCAGTTTCTCAGAAAAGTTAAGCATGAAATCACCGTACGACCCAGCAATTTCATTCCTAGGCATATGCCCAAGAAAATTGAAAACATTTTTACAAAAAAAGTCTTATGCAAGAATCTTCATAGCAGCATTATTCGTAGTAGTAGAAACAGTCCAGGTGTCTGTCAACAGGTCACTCACTGTGAGATTCCACTCACCTTGGACGTGAAAGATGCCAGCACCGAAGATCACACCGAAGGTCACGCACTGTGCGATTCTCCTCATAACAGGTGTCCAGAACGGGCAAATCCAGAGAAACGGAATTTGGCTGGTGATTGCCAGCGGCTGGCTCTTAATGGGTTCAAGGTTTCTTTGGCCCGTGGTGAAAAAGTCCTGGAATTATATACTAGTGGTTGATGTGCAGCTTTGAGAATATGCTAAAAAGACTGAATTGTATCCTTTAATATTGGGGCTTTTATGGTTTGTAAATTCCTTTCAATTTCAAAAGGAACTCAAGAACTTCTTTGGTGTTGATATTTAGATGTTGAAAGAGAGAGTGTCCAAAACAAGTTACTATGTAACTCCCGTTCCCAGAGTTAAACTTCATTTTCTGAGCATCTTAAAGGAAGTGTTTGAACCAAGGAGACACAACGATCCTATACTAGATGTTACACCCCATCTTACTGATTTCTATCTCACATAGCCATATTCAAGGAAAACCAACATGTAAACGTGAGCTGAATGCTATGCAGAGGCACACTCCTCTTACCCAATTGATCTTTAATGGTGCAGTAAGAGATGAGGTCATAGCAACGTTAGTTTAGTTAGTTTAATTTCCATGGCAACAGGAATTTGGCATATCTGATGAGTTAGATCTCCCTGCACAGCTCCTAACGGGGTTGTCCATTTCTGTGTGGTGTCTGTGTAGATTTTCGCTGTGGAAATCAGTGATAGCACCTGCACAAACACTTGCCTGGAAACGCGCACGAAGCTGGTGAAGGAAGAGGACAGACGAGAGGGAAGCATGGCTCAGCCCTGGAAAAGAAGATCGTTATTCCGAACGCAGAAGATTCAGGAGCACAATCCTTGGGAAGACTGGTGATGTCCGTGGATCTCACCGCTGTCGTGTTGTATCTGTGCAGCCAGTTACCGGAGCCATCAGAACCGCATGTGTTGGTATTGGTGTCATCACTCAACGCTTCTGACATTTCCTGGTGCTGATGCGGACTGCATGTGGCGGAAGCAAAGTGCTGACCTAGCACAGATCATCAGATCCCAGTTCTTTTTTATGAAGGGGGACAGCGTTAGAACCCCCCCACACTCCCCAATCCTGTAAGAACTGGGATCTGATGATCTGTGCTGTCGAGAGAGGCAGGGTAAGAACACCCCACTCCCCAATCCCATTGTTGAATATCATAGTTGGCTTGGGAGGGTTTTTACTCCTAAGGTTGAACCGTGCATTTCTGGAGTGTGGACTGTCAGCCATGGTGGCTGGGGAAGGCTGGGGCTGTGGTCGTCCGGCCGCCGGCAGCCCTGCTGGTGGGTCCTGCCTCTTTGACACCATTCCTTTCTGAAGCTTGCTTTCCCCGGTGTTGGAAGTAGCAACACTGGAGGAATGGCCGCCTTCCTACAGCGAAGCTCTGCCAGGAGAGGAGAAGACACGGAGCGTCTGTTCAAGGACGTGACGTTCTGGGCACCGCACCATGCGTTCTACTTCTCAGTGGTGCCTCCTGGTTGATGTTACCATTACCTGGCATTTCGCAGGAGGTAACTCGCAGATGCCACACTGATGGAAAGCTGCAGCAGCGCAGTTCGAGTCCAGGGCCAGCTGGAGCACATCAGCAAGGTCAGGCTGGATGCATGTGCTTGCTGACAGGAAAATGACAAGAAATATGTCATTTCGGAAAAATGACAGGAAAATGACAGGAAGATGACAGGAAAGAGGCCCATGAGGAGAGGAACCAGTGGATTCAAGGCAGGGAACTGAAGGAGTGAGCCATCACAGGGTGGGAGGCTCAGGAGCCAGCCGGCGAGTGGGATGTGGCCTCAGGGTGCTGCTGGGTTGGTAAGGGGCCTTCTGTGACTTTTCTAAGAGTGCAGTCAGTTGTAGGGGTGGGTGCCGGCTCCCGCAGATAAGAGCCAAGCGTCTTGCAGGAAACCAACGTGTGCACTGGGAGTTCCCAGTTGCATGTCCCGGCATGCGGCCCAGAGGCCCCTGACAAGGCTCTGTGCACCAGGCACACAGTGGACTCTTGATTCCTGACCCAACGAGGAAGTGAGGGAGTGAGTGAGGACCGAGACACAGGTGGAGGGATGCACGGGACGGGGTGCAGTCAGGTGAAGAGTCATGCTGTGGGGTCCGGGAGAGATGGGTTCGAGAATAAAAGGGACGGGGGTGCAGTCAGGTGGAGAGTCTTGCTGCTGGGGTCTGGGAAATGTGTTGTGTTTGCTTCTATCTGAACAGCTGTACCTGAGCGTGTCTGTGCTTTGACATTTAATCTGTACACTATCCTCAGCAGGGTGTGTATCTCTGTGGCAGATGACACACCGGCCACAGTGGATGTCAGCGGCGGTGGCTGGACTCAGGGTCCGTGATCGAACGTGTTTGGTACATTCTCAGCTCCTGCTCAGGTGCCTCCCGAGCATCAGGTGCTGTGGCTCCCCACAGCCTTCCCATCTGTGTGTAGCATGACCACCACCTTCCTACCATGTGTTTGTCCTACCACGGCTGCCGTGTCTAACGGGCGCTTTGCTTTCCAGCTACTTTCTTATAATCAAAACCCTTGAACGACTTTGTCTGCGTTTCAGAGATGATAGGGTATTAGTCTTTCATGATTGCTCTGAGGATTTCCAAAAGCAAATGCAACTTACAGGATGCAAGATATTGGAAATGACAGTAATTATTAGATGAGCTTTCTCAGTCTTTTGATTGTGGTAAAATTACATAGCACTCTATTTTTAAGTGTATGGTTTGGTGGCATTATGTGTGTTCACACTGTCGTGCCGTGATCACCGCCATCCATCTCCAGAACTTCCTAGTCTCCCCACGCTTGAAACTCGATCTACCAAGGGGCCTCTCGTCCCAGTTGACATTTCACTGCAGAAGGGGTTGTGGGCTTCATGGTCCATTGACAAATAGAACGTTACTTTTTTGTTGTTGTTTTTCAAGCACATCGAACCCTAATTCCTTTGGCCTTTACTAAAGTGGCATTTTGTAATTCCACATGATTTCATCGTTATACTCGCAGGAGAGAATGCTTCCTGTAAACCAGAAGGGTCTCTGAGATGGTTCTCAGCCCATAGAGAGTTCATTTTCCCAAGGTTAAAGACACAGCCTCGGGAGGGGTTGAGGACACACTGCGACAGCCTCAGGAGGTCCTGGACATGTGCCCAAGGTGTTTGGGGCACAACTTGGTCTTACACATTTTAGGGAGACGTGAGACATCAATATATGTGAGATGTACGTTGGTTCAGTCCAGGAAGGGAGGGACGGCTCGAAGCGGGGAGGGGTTTCCAGGTCACAGGTAGATCAGACAAAAGCGTTTCTGGTGCACCTTTCCAGAGGAAGCAGCCAGATCCGCATTTATCTCCGTGTGCAGATGGGGACTTTGAGTTCTGTCCTCTGTCCATGAGGAATTTCCTTGTGGATCGGTTGTGAGGGAGGTACGTGGCTTTTTTTCCCCCTCCCCCCAGTAGCTGTCTCTGTTCGGAAGAGCATAGGAGGCAGGTTTGCTCTAAGCCCTTCCTCACCTTGACGTCCCTTTAGCTTAGTGATTTTGGGGTCCTGAGATGTATTTTCAACTTCACGTTTCTGAACACACTGGCACTCTAAACAGTATTGTAGGAGGCATCTAACTTACTTAGAAGAAGAATCTATTTGGAAGGACTTCAGTATCTTCATCCTTGAGAGAACCAAGGCTTTGTTTAGTTTGCTTTGCCCCGAGGCTGTTACGCTGCCCTGGGCTATGTGGCCTTAGAAAGCTGTGCCCCTCTGACCACTTCCCTGTGGAATCTGGTGACTTTGAAGTTAATCCAGCAACTACATGTTTTCGAAAGCAGATTGCCTCTTAAAGTGTTGGTGATTATGATTCTAACACTAGAATTTCAGTGTATATTTTCCACCCTTCTTACTCTGTCTCCTCATACACTGAGATGCTGTTGCATTTGCCCTTAGGCTTCATTGAGGGGAGGGTCAGTTCTGACCCTTTCTTAGATATTGACCTTGAACGGAGAGAATCGAGATTCAGAAAAACCCTCGAGCTGTGAGAGTGTGCTGATGTCTATGTGAGTGGGGTTAATGTGTCAAACTCAGGTTTAAGAAAAACCAATTCTAGGCTGGGCATAGTGGCTCACACCTGTCATCCCAGCACCTTGGGAGGCTGAGGTGGGCAGTTCACTTTTGAGCCCAGGAATTCGAGACCAGCCTGGGCAACATAGCAAGACCCTGACTCTACAAAAAATAGGAGTGGTGATGTGAACCTGTGGTCCAGCTACTTGGGAAGCTGAGGCTGGAGGATCACCCAAGCCTGGCAGTTTGAGGCTGCAGTGAACCGTGATAGCACCACTGTACTTATGGTGCACCATGCCTGAGTGACAGAACAAGAACCACCACCCCCCCACACACACACAAAATATCAATTCATGCAGTGGCCAGTTCTGCTGGGACCACCTGTAAAGGCTACTCTGGGCCTCAAGGTTTGAGAAGGGTCTGTCCGGGGGCGAGAGGGAGTGGCTTGAGGGCCTAGAAGCCAGTTCTTGTGGTTCAGGGTGACTGCGGGTGTGGAGCTGGGGGCAGGGCTCTCTAGGGCATGAGTGGGTAAACGGATGGGCTTCTAGGATGAGCCCCTGTGACTTTGTCTGGTTTACATCCGTCCAATAGAAATCTACAGGCTCTTACTCTAGAAGCTTCTGCCGGGGCTGATGGACTGGCCTGGGGACAGAGGGTCTCCTGAGAGCCTCATGGTGCCATCTGGTTTAGGAAGAGCACTTAGTCACCTAGATCTAGGATTTATGGCACTACAGGGGACTCGTCACACTTGGAGCAGCAGCCATCTGCATTCTAGACTTGGTTCTAGGCGGAGTATTTTGGAGCCTGTTGGTACCCTGTGTTCTGTTTATGTGTAAAACAAGTTAGAGTTATAACTAGTTAAAACCTATTTTTTAAATTTTGCCACAGAATATGGCAGTTGTGGTGGAGCCTGGTCAGAGACCCCCACACTTGGACGCTGCCGCGTGCTGGAGTTGCAGGCGTTGACTGCATCGGCTCCCCCTCCTGGCGTGTCTGTGTTGTTGACACAGGCACCCATCGAGGCTTGGCCTGTGGGACTCGTGCAGCCGTTTGTCTGCGTGTTCCTCTGAGGTTCCGCAGACTTCACGGTCCTGTGGCAGAGCGTACGATATCTGCTTGCATCCTGATGTCCTCAAACCCCAGGACAGGCCAAGAGTTCCTTACACACAACTGCAGAGGGCCCCGTGGTGTAGATTTGCGGGTGACACAGCCTTTCCCCAGCTCGACCTTCGTCTCCAGAGTAGGCTTTAGGGCGATAGAAACTTCCTTCAGACTGGGGTGGCCCTGAAGCTTTGGTGCTAGGAATTTGGTGACCAGCACGGATGATACCCCGTTTCTCTGCATTTGTAGCAATAGTTGTTAACATGACCACAAGATGTATAAAGGAAGGAAAAAGGAGGTTTTATTTTCAGAGTAACCCTCTGTGCTTTGGGAAATGTGGTCTTGGGGGAGCTGTAAGCACTCGCCCCTCAGGAGGGGAGGAGGCCGCGGCGTTACACGTTCCGGGGTTTGTTGGTTGTGTGTGTTTATCGGGCTCATGGAATGTCGGAATGTTTACAAGGAAAGTGGGGTTTGTTCATCCGGTTCGTGTAATGTCTGAACACTTACAGGGAAAGTCTAACACACATGCAATGAGTTAACCTGTAACATCCATGTTTGCCTTGGGGCGAGCGTAACATTTGAAATGAGGTGGACTGGGCGTGTCATGTACAAAGGTGAGCTGTTGGGCGCAGACGTTTATGCGCAGCCTCAGTCACAGCCAGGACTGGCTCAAGGTCTGCAGTTTGTGGTGGGAAAGGACACTCACGTGGCCATCCTGTCCAGTCGGGGCTGCCGGCAAGGTCCCAGGGTGGGGTTGTCTGTTAGGCCGGTGTCTGGAGTCCACCCAGGTCCCGTGGGCAGCGTTCCTCTAAACCAGGCTTCTGATTGTGGAGGAGACTTCATGCTGGTTAACAGACTGTACAGGAGTAGTGCTGTGGGGCTTTGGGGTCGACTTTCTTCCCTATGATGCTGGTTACATTTCTCTCTGGACCTCATCCTAGCCACAGAGAGTGCACCTGGTCTGACAGCAGGGCGTGCCATGTTGACATAGTAATTTATTGTATTAACCTTTTTATTACTATTATAATAACCTTTTTTTTTTTCTTTTTAAAGGGATAGGGTATTGCTATGTTACTCAAGCTAGTCTTGAACTCCTGGCCTCGAGCAATCCTCTCACCTCAGGCTCCCAAAATGCTGGGCTTATAGACGTGAGGCAGTGCGCCCAGCCTACAGCCATGTTTTTAAAACTCAGCAGTTTAAAAATCCTACTCCTTTCACCCCCTCGAGCAGGCTGGTTGGCCTTGTGCAAACTGGGGTGTCACGATCTTGGCCCCTGCTTTTATTTTTCCCTTTGGCCTCAAGTTCTGATGAGAACAGCAGTTCCAAAATGGCCATTAGGTGATTCTTCCGTTACTAAAGCCAGAATTCTCACCAGTTTGAGATTTTCCCCCCAAGATCCCAGAAAGCTGTTTTGAATCAAACTCGTAGCAAATAAGTAAGGAACTAAACTCTTGGTCCTCTGCTTGGTACCTGGGGAATGGGTTAGTTGCTGATACCCTTTGATCTGTGCTCACGTGCTGCATCTCATCACGGGAAGCAGAGTCGCCCTGTGGAATAAAGCCCAGCTCATGGTGGCAGGTCGAGACGCTCTGGGCTGTCAGTCCCTTATACAGCGGCAGACTTGGAGACTCAACATCGCATGCAGAGCCCAGGCAACCGGAGTGCATCCATCTTAGAGACCACATTTCTGGTCAGCAAGGTGGACGTCCAGGCATATGGCCCTGACAGGCCCACTGCGAGGTGAATTAGGAATTCGTTAGCAAAGAAATCAAACTCGTCTGTGGGTCCCAGCTGCTTGGAAGGCTGAGGCGGGAGGATTGCTTGAGCCAGAAGATCAAGGCCGCGATGAGCCATGATTGTAATACTGCACTCTGGCCTCGGTGACACAGCGAGATTCTGACTCAAAAAACAAAACAAAACAAAACAAAAAAACCTTACTCTTCATAGCAGGGGGGAGAATTTATCAAAGTAGCTGCAACAAAATCTTAGATGATGTAATTTCAGTGGCTAAGTGAGCTGTGCAGCCCACGTGGCTGGCTCACAATGCAACAGAGCAAGGTGCTGCTGCAGCTGCCCTCCCACCTGATCGCTTGTGGACATTTTCTGTTTTCCCATATCTCCCTTTTGGATACGTAGCTCGCTACTTTATAGCTAAGCATCAGTAAAACAGGTTGTCTATTTTGAAAAGTAACTATTGTGTCTTTTAAGGACAGAAAATGAGGCAGGTGACAGTAGCATGGTGACGTGGTGAATAGATTTAGAGGAATATTTAATACTTGGCACCACTCTGATCCCTCCTTCTTCTCTCATGCTTAGTTACAGCTGCCGCCTGCTAGGACAGAACACTTTGAGCTCTGTGAGTAGGAATTAAACATGTTCTAAATGAAAAGTTTTAGTTAAGCAGTATTTTATGTGAATGCCCAGTCCCTAAGTGCTCACTGTGCTGGTGTGTGGTGTCGAAGAAGGAAGGGGGGCTTGGGGCCCGGTCTATGGTGCAGTGTCCGGATTCCCATATGTGAGATGAGGGCCATGACACACGGCCTAGAAGGTTCAGACTTTGGGATTGAATGGATCTGCCCACTCCAGGGAAGCCTCGAGTCTAACTCGACTTGGGCTGGTTTTAGGGAGATGCTGGCAGCCCTGTCCTCACAGGTTACCGGGAGGGGCTCTGGCACCGTCCCCGTCAGGTGTCTCATGATCAGCCCAGCTTGCTCATCTCAGAAGCTGCTGGTCGTGTTCTCGTTCCTGTTGTTTGTTGTGTGTTATTTAGGTTCTGTTCATGTGGGGACCTAGGAAGTTCCACAGAGAGAGGAGAGCCGCTGAGCCGCCTTCCTGCCTGGACGCCAGCCCCACGGAGGACCGTAACTGCTTGAGGTTGGCTTCTGCCCCCAGCCTCACCTGTGGAGGCATTGATGCAGTGGTACTTTCTAAGCTCCTGGGGCACACAGTGCTGTTGTGTGGATCCACAGGCCACTGTGGCGTCCAAGCATGTGCTCCCGGAGGAGAGGACTCTGCGGGCACTGATAGTGGGAGCTGGCTGAGAGTCCAGCGAGTGAAACTCCCTGTGACGTGCACAGCTGCCATCTGCACAGCCCCTCCTGACGCCAAGATGGTCGTGTGATAAATGCACAAAGCGCATCTCCAGCAAAAAGCCGCCGAGTGTCCACATCCAGGGTATCCTCCATGGTGGCTTTTTGGTGTTAATACGATGAATGTGAGCAGCAGGTGGTCTGCGTTCTGGGTGAGTGTGTGACTGTGCCACTGCAGTTTTGTTCTCATGTCTTGATGAGCATGAACGGCTCCTGACGAGGGTAGGTAAGGATGCTGTGAACAGAGACTCTGCAGTGTTGTAGCTTGAGGAATTAAGGAGGTTTTCTCTCTTGCAAACACATCAGGGAGGATGTTCCAGGCTGGTGACTGCTCCGTGAGGTATTCAGGGATCCAGGTTCCTTCCAGGCCCCTGCTCTGCGTTCCCCAGGACACGGCTGTCCTAGCTGTGGTTGGGACTGGGTGATTACCACGCTGGGGATAGAGGGAGGCTTAAGGCGAGAGTGTCCATGATTGACCTAACCTACATAATGGCAGGCAGCCAGGGAGTAAAGTGTAGCCATGGCCCGGAGGATGAATGATGGATGTTGGTGAACGACTGGCCCACCAGTCACTGCAGCTGGCCCAGGGATGGGGAAGGATGGCTGAGTATGCCGTTCAACGGTACCTGGTTCTTTCAGATTTGACTTCCTTATGGATTTTCTGCTGTAAAGAGGAGAGAGCCTGTGGTTCTAGGCCAAGCATCTCACTCATCTCATAACATCTTGTATATCTTAGCCAACATTTATGTCAAGTTTTAGAAGTCCTATCAAACTGGCAAGCATTTCTCAATTTGGTTTAACCATTGGATTCTATATCTGTGTCTGCATCTCTATTTTACATCGATGTGGTTATTTGACACTCTGTAGTACATTTGTAATAGGTTCTATTTGGTGGAAGTTACTTTCAACAAACCCTTGCTGCTACTTGAATTTTCAAGGTTGCAAGTAGAAAGGAGAGAATAAAAACCACATCTTCTCTAATTTTAAAATTTGTTGTTCCTCAAATCACACCAGAAGTACAAATATTACAAATTACAAAGGCAGCCAGAATCAAGGTTAAGAGATTTCTGGGTGATTCTGGCTAATCAGCAGTATTTGCTGAGGTGTGTGCAGCAGAGCTACACGCCAAGAAGCCCGGGAGCGGGGAGAGTTGGGAGGCCAGACTGTGACTTCAGAGGTGCTGTTGCCTCAGGGAGAGAAGCTAGATGCAAGGAGGATAAATGGCCACAGGTGTGACCACCGCCGTCCTTGCCGCGGTACAGGGGCCTTTGTACGGGGGTCTTTGTGAGCTGAGTTAAAAATAGAAATTGAGAGAGTGCAATGCATTCTTAGTTTTTAAAATAAAATGCTAATAGAGAACGTTTTGTTTGTAAGAATGTAAAATGTTACGTCTTTGTTTAGAATTTAAGGATAGTAATTTGTTTCTGAGATCTTTGTGACTGAGATATGAAATCTTAACTATGGTTTTTTCATCCATGTTTTATACATATGCACATATACACATATATGTAAGGTATATAAAAGGAAAATAAGCGTGTCTGTATTCACATTTATATGCACTTCTATAATGTGTATACTTCTAGTCACACATAGGTCTCAGCGACTATGACTTTACTTGATAACCACGAGAGGGTAATTAAATAATGTACCTGCTCTTAGCCTTGCTTTTGCATCTGAGCAGGGACCCTGTGAAATGCGCCTCCCGCGTTCCAGGCCTCACACAGCCCGTGCCACGTATTGGAGGCAGGAGTTTGTCTGCAGCCACTTCGGGAAGCATATGGTTGCCAGGATTGCCTAGAGATCCAGGCTATCTCCAGTCCCAGCCTCCCTGGGGTAGAAGCTGCCCTACCAGGGGCCTGGACATGGACGTTAGGGCCTGGAGCCAGGGACTGCTTCTGAAGCGCGGGGCTCCCCTCACGGCTGGGCATGAGAACCGAGGATAGGAGGCAGAACCAGCCTCGGGCCAGTGCACGGCCTCCCGGAAGTGCATGCGGGAAACCCCAGCCACCCTTTGCTGACCCCACAGCCAGCACCAAACTCTGTAAGATCTCCTTGGCCCACCCCTCAGGTTCCTAAAATGGTTAGGGTTTCCTGAGCTGCAAATTTTTAGGTCTAGGCTAAAAAGTCCTGGGACAGACTCACAGGGTTCTTTATGTAGAAATGATGAGTGTGCTGGTGACTCAGAGCAGGCACTGCACCCTCACTCCAGGGTCCTTTGCACCCGGTGGAAACGAGCATGTGGGTCACCCAGAGTCCCTGCATCCTCACTCCAGCCACTGCTGTTTGGTTTCTTATTTAAAAACCTAAAAGCCTTGATAATGAAAATGCATTCTCCCCAGAGAGTAGAGTTTCCGGTTACGGAGGCTCACCTGTAAATGCCGTGCCAGATCAAATATGCTGAGACCTGGGCCAGGTCCTGCTTCCTACCCACGGCCAAGGCAGGTACATCATTTGGGAGGTGACCCAGGGGGACATCTGAGAGGCCTGCCGGTCCCCGAGGGATGAATCCGCTGGCCTTCACACTCTGCTCCGGCCTCCATCAGCTCCTTCCTACCTGCAAACTGCCTGCTTCGACGTTGCCATCATTGGAGATATGTTAGGGACTTGGTATGGGTTGATGCCCATAGGACCAGCAGATCGTGGAAAGGTGGGAACCAGGGCTGGGAGGGTGGTGACCATGGCCAAAATGACAACTGTGTTGCACTGGGAGGTCCATCTTCTGTCTAAAGTGTTTTTTTAAAATAAAAAACATAGTGTCTCAGAAGCATGAGAGGGCAGGCCACAGATGGGGAGATCGCATCTGTAAAAGACTCATCTGATAAAGGCTGTTATCCAAACCGTGCAAGGAACTCTCAAAACTCAATAAGAAAATGAACAACCTGATTAAAAATGGACCAAAGACCTGGACAGATACCCCAACAAAGAAGATACACAGATGGCAAATCTACACGTGGAAAGATGGCCCGCATCTTATGTCATAGGGTGAGGCGTCACTGTGCACCCATCGGCCTGGCCAAAACCCGAACTCTGACACCACCTCGTGCTGGTGGGTGTGTGGGCATCAGGACCCTCAGTCATCGCTGGGGGAAGTGGGGCAGCTGCTGTGGGAAGCAGCGTGGTGCTTTTCCATGGAACTAAGCTCTCCGACCACAGGAGCAATCACAGTCCTGGATGTTTACTCAGAGGAGCTGAAAGTTGACTTCCATGCGGAAATGTGCACACAGATGTTAACAGCAGCTTTGTAATTGCCAAAACTAGAAATCAACCAAGATGCCCTTCAGTAGGTGAATGGATAAACTGTGGTATGTCAGATACTAGGATATTATTCAGCACTAAAAAAAACTGGACCCCTAAGCCATGAAAAGACACGGAAGGATCTTAAATGCATGTTGCTACGTGAGATTCCAATGTGGAAAGGCTGCCTGCTGTCTGAGTCCAACCACAGGGCAGTCTAGAAAAGGCAAAGCTGTGGAGACAGTAAAATGGTCAGCGGCTGTCAGGGGTTGGGGAAGGGAGAGATGAATGGGAGGATAATAGGGGATGTGTAGGGTGGGGCAGCAACTCCAGGTGGGGCTTTCATGGGGGATCCATGCCGTTCCACGTCTGTGAAACCCACAGAGTGAGCAGCAGCAGGCCGAGTCCTCGTGTGAGCTGTGGACTGTGGGTGGTGGTGCCGTGTTGATGCGAGTCTGTCGGTCGCACAGACGTGCTGGTCTGGTGAGGGCAGGCGAATCATGGAGGCTGTGCCTGTGCTGGGAAAGGAGATACGTGAGGACTCTCTGTACTTTCCTCTTGATTTTGCTATGAACCGAAAACTGCTTTTAAAAATGTCTATTGAGAAGGCAAACAAAAGAGTGCTGGCCAGACAGCATCTGTGTGAGGGTGTGGCCTGTGTTCTACGTTCAGAATTATCTAAATTATTCAAAGTTAAATCTTTGCATTAATTAACTCACTAGAAAGTTACAGTATCAGCTTCAGCGCTGCCAGGATGGCCAGGATCCTGTATCCTGACCAGCTTCTCCCCTTACAGGTGCAGTTGACGTCCATGGCCACATCCCAGTAAGCGGCAGGGCTGGAATCAGGAGTCAGGCCTTGCGGGACAGAGAGGAAGTGAGATTTGTAAGCACGTGGCTGAGGGCCGGCAGGGATGACTTTTTGACCAGTTTTCCATATTGCTGAGGCCTTGGGGAGTTGGGAGTCCCCAGTCTCGGGTGCCTCAGAAACCAAAGGCTGCTCGTAATCCTCAAGTTCCAGATGCCTCAGGGGAGGTACCTGGGTTGTTGGGTGCAGTTCCATTATTTGCTGCTCGGTGGGATTTGCCCGCAGCATTTCTGGTTGTTTTTAAGAGCTGATGTTTGAGCTGCTTAAAATCACATATGGATGTCGATTTACCTATAAAAGTTAAGAATAGAATTTGAGTTCAAACAGTTGTGAAAATGTTCAAGGTTGTGTACTAATGTATACATTACATTTGTGGAAATATCTAAAAGTCCAGGATTTATATTAAACACTTCTCTTGATTTTTGTAATATCTACCTGTCATTTTTCCATTTGATTAATGGATGTCAGAGGGCTTAAATTTTGAGTGCCTGAATTCACTGAAATTAAAACTTCTTACATCAAATGTAATTAAACTGAATGTAGCCAACAGTACATGCTTTTATAAGTATTGATTAAAATATATATAAAAACACATATCTATGAACATGCAGATGGCGGCAACATATTAAACCATGGAAGTAGAATTAGTATTCTTTGTTTTCTGAGAAGACAAATTTTTAAAAAGCCAAGGGGTCTTATAACTTTCTAGTTTCCAACTTATTTGCCCTAAAATGGAAGATTGACAGCAGCAGAAGAGATCCTGGGCCAGTGAAGGCTCTGGGAGCAGCGGGGTGAGTGCTGGAAGGAGCTGGCTGGAGGCAGAGCAGGGAGGTGATCAGGGAGGCCAGGATGGCCTCAGGGCATGCGGCTCAGTGATTGAGAAAAGGTTCACATTTCTTGGAGAGCCCTTGTCTCTGCCCACGGAAAACTCAAACTCCTTCCAACTGGGATGTGCATCTCATGTAAAAGTTGTTACTCCCAGAAAGCCAGAGGATGTAGAAATTTTTTGTATGCAGAAATTACTTCAAATTTGTTTCTAACCTTATCCTTTTCTTCCCCCATCTTAACGTGTAGTGACTTTCTGCAGGTGACGCACACATCTTAGGAGAGCGCTGTATTTCAGTTGCTGTTGGCTCTGATGTGACTTTGTGGTGTCCAATCTTCTGGTTCTGAGGTTCTGCCCAGAACGTGGCTCCTCCCTGCTGAGCGTTGCTTGTTGAAAGCCCGTGTGGAAACTTTCCCTGTAAGTTCGTTGACCACAGCAGTCTTGGTTCACAAATCTTTGGACCTCCTGAGACTTCACACAGCCTTCTAACCTTTCTAGCGTGACCTTTTTATTTTACTGTTCCCCATTAATTCAGATGTTTTCCAGAATGTGAGTAATCTGCTGAATGCAGGGTGGGGGGTGCCCTCCGTTGGCTCTGGGGAGAGGCATCGCTGTTGCTCCGGGTGGAGCTTCCCGCCCACCATGGTGTGCTCCAAGACGCAGCAGGGTTCTTTGGCAGAAGTAACCGTCGAAGACCCGTGTCTCCGTGGCAGGGTGGCTGTGGGTGTGTGGCCTCGCGGCCATAGCGGCCCCTCCCCATCAATGGAACCACGGAGAGGAGCAGGGGGAGGCCTGGGATCTGTCTCCAGAGTCACAGCTGTGCTTCCAAGACTGCGTCATCCGTTTGTAACTAGACATGCAGAGAAAGTGTTGGAGATAAGCAGGAGACGGTGTCTGTCCCTAATGAGCTCAGGCGTACCCTTGAGAGGGTCAGGTTTCTGTGCGGCTGATCCGGACTCAGCCTGGCTGTGGCAGTGCAGGTGACTGCTGGGCTTTGGCAAGGCTGCACCCACTGTCCGTCTGAAACGGTCCCCTTCGCAGCTCGCGGTGCCAGCTGGGCGCCCAGGCCTGATTTCCCGCCAGGACAGAGGCCCGGTGTGTGTTTCGAGGAATTGGGCGATGAAGGGTGAGGTAGGGGGTCCTACTTTATTGCCGTATCCAATGCCACGCGGGGTCAGCACTCAGGAAACACGTGCTGTGTGGGTCAGCAGTTGAGTTCAGAAACCTGGAAAATTCAGCAGTGTAGGCTTTGGGCATGACCCGTCCAGCCTTGGGGCTCTTTCTTTCTCTGAATTTCCTTCCATGGCATCCTCCTCATCCCAGGGGCCCCTGTTCCCATATGGCTGTTGGCAGCTTCACAGCTTCCTCTGCCTCCCCTCCTGGGCCCTGGTGTGGCTGGGGCAGCTAGTGGCTGTGCAGACCCCACAGCCGGTAGATCGTTGGTGCCAATGCCTTGGGCCTGGGTTACCTGAGTCAAGGACTCTAGTGCATGGCTCAGCTCACCCCGAATGCCTGGATTGGAAGGCCTTGGTTGCAGAAGGGTGGGGTTTGGATATCGAAGGACAACCTGCAAAGCAGAAGGGGAAATGGCTGTGCTGGATGGGCAGCTGGAGGAGTCTGTTCAGAGCCTGGGACCCAGTACAGACACAGAGCTGACATGGACAATGCGGTGACACAGCCACCGTGGAAGTGGGCAAAGTTACAGGCTTCAGACCGACATGGAGGGGCTGGTCTAAAACGATCCTCCTTTTCCTTTAATCCTAGCAACTGCTGGCTTATGGGGTGGGAGAGTGAGATCTGTGGTGGCCACGAGGAGAGACAGGGATTTTAATTAACCCCTCTTTCTGGGAGAGGGGAGTAGCCATTTCTGTAGGGCAGTGAGAATCGTCATCTCAGGCAGCTCAGGCTGCTGTAATGAAACACCATTGACTGAGTGGCTTCTGAACAGCAGGAATTTGTTTCTCACAGTTCTAGAGGCTGGAAGGCAGGATCAGGGTGCCGCACGGGTCGGTTCTGGCGTGGGCTCCTTCCTGGTTGGCACACACCTCTCTGGCCCTGACACAATGCAAGGGTGAGGGATTTGCTGTGCCCCTTTCTGAGGCACAAATCATATTCAAGGAGTTCCAGCCTCAGAAACTCATCACCTCCCAAAGACCTCCTGACAGCATCACATTGAGGGTGAGGATTTCAACCTGTGTTTTGGGGGACAGGCAGGCAGTTCGTGACCGTCACCCTCTTTGTGTATATCTGACTCAACATTGAGTCTGCATTCAGCTCTCCAGGGGACAGAGCCTGTGTGGACACTGAGCAAGGTCAGAGCTGCAAGTATGTACACACTGGGGGCACGGGAGCTGCCAGGGGTGTGAGAACGCGGTTTCATGTCAATTGGAGCTGCTTTCCTGGCAAATGTACTCATAAGCTATCCTGGCAACATATGCTTTTCACGAAGAGTGGATCAGGCAGTGGAGGCAGCAGGCGGTGTTGCCAGAAGCTTGGAACTGATGGGCAGCAGAGAAGGGGCAGAGGCCATGACCTTGGCCATGCCAGGTGTCTGCTCTCCAGGCCTCACACCTGTGACTGTGCAGAGACCGAGCCGACCGGGGCTTGCCGGCCAGTGTGGCTCTCATGCAGGTGATTATTGGGGTGTGCTTTCTATGTAATGTTCCCTCAACCCTATGCCCACCCTACCAATTTCTGTGCCTAGCAGAAATCATGCTGCGTTTCCTTGATGAAGCCTTGAGTTTCCTATGGAGATGTAGGAATAAAACGATTTGGCTCACGTCAAAATACTTTGCAGTGAAGCTGCACGGAAGAGGATTCTAGGCTTCCATTTGATGTTTTCAACAATACCTGAGTGTTACAGGACCGTTTTGCTTGTTAAAATGCACCAGATGAAAAAGGCTACTGGTTAATAAAGGAGACTTTTTACATTAGCACAGAGAGGGTGGCTTGAGATAAATTCAGCATAACATAGGTGTGTTTGTAAGCCGTCAAAGGGACCATCTCTCTGCTGGCGACACGTGTTTTCTGGTATTGGTTTTGTTCTGAAAAAGGATGACTGGCATTCGGTAGAGTCATTCCAAAATTCACCTGGAAGGTGTCCACATGGTGCCTTGTTTTCTCCTGACATTCTGGGCACCACGAGGAATTATTACTGTCTTCAGCACTAGCAGGAGACTTTTCCTGAATACCTGCTCCTCTTTGGCATCGTGGGTGTGAAGGAGTCAGAGTGACCCTGTCTTCATGGAGTTTTCAGACACCATGGGGACAGTGTAGCATTAGTGTCAGGCTTGGGTGGGACGCAGGTTTTCCTCAGAAAACAGCTGCCGATTCCAGGATGGCCCTCGACCCCCCCTCCCTCTGTTCCTCTGCGTCATGTCTGAATTAAGGCTGTTCTATCGTAGCGGGGTTATCATGTTAGCTGGAACTGTGCTTTTTTTTTTTACCGGGCAGTAAGTAAATTAATGGTACATTTGCCAAGGACAGCAAGGTTTGATTTGATGAATCCAGTGGGGAAAAGGAGAAGAGGCTTGGCTGGGTGGGGACATGTATGATGGGAGCAGAATGGAGCAGCCATGCAGGCTGTTGGGATGGAGGGGCTGCGCCCGCATTTCCATGGGGTCCGTCGATGTTTGTGGCATTACACCTGAACCTCTGTCTCTACTTCTAACACCCGCATAGTGAGAAAGCCCCTGACAGGCCTGAGTTGTTACTTCCCACGGCCATCACTGGGAAGTGCCCCGGACGACTCTCCTGGCTGGTGACGGCCCTGGGCCTGGACACTGGCTTTGTCGTGAGTTGTTTCTTCTTGTGGCCATCGCTGGGAAGTGCCCCGGATGCCCCTCCTGGCTGGTGACGGCCCCGAGCCTGGACACTGGGTTTGTCCTGAGCTCTACGAGGGGCTTGGGCTCCATGCGCAGCAGGCACCTGTGGATCCCTTTGGACGTGAGATGTTGGCGCTCGGCTTGGAGGCCACCGCGATCTGGGTGTGGTCAGGACCCGGCTCATCCTTTGGAAAGAGAGCACCTTCCCAGGGGCCCCTCTGAGGTGCGTAGTCGTGCAGTGCCCTCACAGGATGCCCGGTCCTCCGAGAACTTCCCGCCATTCCCCTGGACCCTCAGGTGTGGGAGTCAAGTGTGGTGTGTGTGTCATGGGCGGGGGTGCTGAGGACACCACGTGCCTGCTCGTGCGAATACCCGAGGCGCTGCGTGGGCTCGTTTCCAAGGGCCCTTTGGCATCTGGGGACCTGTGGGTGTCTTTCTACTGGCAGGAAATAATGGGTGGCCCATGTTAATTTGTGTCTTTTTTTGTCAAAAAGCCCTAATGTCAACATTGCTGTACTGCTATTGGAACCGCCCACCTCAGGCTCACTGGCCCTCCTGTTTCTGGGCTGCTGCAGTGTTGTGTTGGGATAACTGTGTTAACTTCGTTTGAATTTTCTTCCTGTTCTTTTGGAATAAGTGTTGATAGCTTGTGCTGCTTGTTCACCCCAGAGGCGAGGGTGTCCTTTAGGCCTGGAGGAGCACAGCCCGTGCAGGGAGGTGCAGGGTCTCTGCCTCTCGTATCGTCCACAGCCCTCTCTACATGTCTGCTCTTCACTCCTCATGCCCACGGCCAGGGTCAAGGGCCGCTCGCTCTGCTGTTTGAGATCCTCGGAAAAGGTGGTGTTTACACTGAAGGGAGATTGGGGGTGTGCGGCTGATTTTAAATAGGAGGAAATGATGGTGACAGAATGAGCAATGCCTAGCACTTAGTCTCAGGCTTGAGAAATTGTGTTTTAGAAGCAAGGTATCCCCAACTCCGGTTTTCTTCAAATTAAATCTTTTAAAGAGTTCACAAATATAAATAGTTAAAGCCTAAAAACTATGCAAGAGAGGGCCTAGAGCCCAAGCCACTGCCAACTCTGACTCCAAGACATCTCAGAAACTTGGTCCTCCTCCTCACAGAACCCCCCTTCTGCTCCTCCCTCCACACTGCTCCCTCCACACTGCTCCCTCCACACTCCTCCCTCCACACTCCTCCCTCCACACTCCTCCCTCCACACTCCTCCCTCCACACTCCTCCCTCCACACTCCTCCCTCCACACTCCTCCCTCCACACTCCTCTTCCACCCCCTCCCCTTCTTCCTTCCCCTTCCCTTCTTCCTTCCTCCCCTTATTCCTTCCTCCCCTTCCTCTTCTTCCCCCTCTCTGTCCTTGGGCAACCTCCATGGAACTCTGGTTGAAAGTTACTGCTCTATAGGGCCGCCCATTTGATAGACGAGCACGCTGAGGACCAGACACAAGTGACTGACTCAGACCCGCGCAGAGGCTGGCCCAGCTCGCATGCATCTCCTGCCTCCCGTAACACTGGGTTGTCCCTAATGGAAGAGAATCAATGATGCTGCTTCACTGATCTCCTCCAGGGAAAACAGGGTGATAACAGGTTATAAACATGGAAACGTTTTGGAAAAGCCGTCGTCCACTTGTCATCTCCATCTCTCCTGCCCAGAAGATGTAGGGAGAACCTGCCTTCAGCCCACCCTCATCCCATAACAGGACAGAGAACAAAGGGGCAGAGACCCAAGTCCTGTCAGTGCCCTCAGGAAACCCCCTGTTTCCTCCTCATGGTGGAAGTGGAAACCATCCCGCTGGACTAGATCTTCCCGGGAAGCCCCTCCACCGCGAAAGCAAGGAATCTGGTTTGAGCAAACACCATTCTTGGTGCCATCACTTTCTGCAGCTGAACCCTGCATACCTGGCCCATTAATCTTGCTAGTCCGGTGTTACTGGGTCCTGGGAGTTAATGTGGTCTCATGGCAGGTGTTTACCGTTGTGTTCAGAGAGGAGAATAGAACTTTATTGTGTTGAAATCAGATGATAACCATTGCCATGTGATTCCTTGGGTTGGTTGGGGCGGGTAGTGCTCAACACTTTTCCTGAGGGCTAAGTTCTAGTTTGAGACCGTCTCACTTTGTCGCCCAAGCTGGAGTGCAGTGGTACGATCTTGGCTCACTGCAACCTCTGCCTCCTGGGTTCAAGCAATTTTCCCTGCCTCAGCCTCCCAAGTAGCTGGGATTATAGGTGTGTGTCACCACGCTTGGCTAATTACAAAAATGTTTAATACAGGCTGGGTTTTGCCATATTGGCCAGGCTGGTCTCGAACTCCTTGCTTCAAGTGATCGGACCACCTTGGCCTCCTAAAATGCTGGGATTACAAGCTTGAGCCACTGTGCCCGGCCCGATCCTGACATCTTTTAAAGCTGCCTTCATGTACCAAAAGCCAGTCTATGTTTGAAAATCAGGCTTGAAGAGCCTAGGAGGAGAGGGATAAACTTCAGCTAGGTAAATAACTATACATATGTTAAAAATATGGGCCAAAATCTACTGCAAATGTTAACTCTTCTGCTTTGCATTTTATATCCATTTATGGTTATTCTTTCAGTATTAAGATTTTTAAAGATTCTTTTGATAATTATGGACAAATTACTATTAAAACTCAGCTGCATTTGTAACACTTCAAATAACTAATTGTATGACATTATTTTTCCTGGAGGTATTTTGGATTGTTACATAATTAATGTTTATCTCTTTGCCAGAAATCTTTTTTTTTTCTTTTCCAGAACAGAAACCTGAAAAGAAACTTTCCTTTGCATTAAGTACTATTTCACTGTGTGACAATCAATTTTTACATATGAGAACAAGATCATCGTGTATTTTTGGGATAATTCTTGCTTAATAGTGATAAAGCTAAGTGTTAAAATTATGAAACAACTTGTTTCTTTGAAAATTACTATTTGCCTGCTCACCAGGTGAGGGCTGATGAGACCGTGAATGTAAAAGTTAAATTGTATTTAGCTTGTATAAAAGAAGTTAACAAAAAAAAAAATTTTTTTTTTTTTGTGCTACTACTGAAGTCGCTTAGCTGTGGAAATGAGGTTATTGCAGGCACCTAGAATTTTATCTCCTTCACTTCTACAATGAGAAGAAATTCTCCAACAAGCACAGGAATCTGACTTTCTGATATTGAGACTCCTAGGCATCAAGCCCCGGGGAAGGGTTGGTGATTACGTGAGCGTTGGCGTTGGCGTTGATGTGGGCACCCTTCAAGCTGGACGCAGGGAGCAGGGAAGGGCAGGACAGGCCCCTCAGGAGCCATGAGAAAATAAAATGTTGGCAGCAGTGGTGAGGGTTAATGTCAGGGGCCAGGAGGAGGTGGCGAAGGGAGCATGTGCCTCAAGGCAGCCCTGGAACCCGCGGTCCCTAGAGTGAGGTCTGGTCTGCAGGGGATGTGGACGGCCACGTGGCGAGGCCCACAGACAGCCTGGACTTCGCTGCCTCAGAACTCCGGTGGACGCTGCAAACAGCCCCACAGGGTTGCAGTGTATATTCCTCGGACAGAGAGAAGGTGCTTGGAACGGTTCCCGGCATGAAGCCAGCACCCTGTGAACAGTGGCCGCTGCTGTCGTGACTGAGTGCTGTCCAACTTGGGGGCATTTGCTCTGCTCAGTTCACTTAATTAGGCAAGGAATGGGGTTGCCCTGCCTTCAACAAGCTTGACGCATTGAACGAGGACTCAGTCAATAAAGTACTCTGTAAATACGCTCTCCCGGCTAGAGTGAGGAAAGCCCAGGGAGCAGTGGTTCTTCAGTATTAGGTGTTTGTGGCAGGGCCAGCTGTGCGGCTGCCAGAGCGAATGTGACCAGGAAGCCTCTGTCCCCGCCGGGCGGTGGCCAGCGTTTCTGTTACACGTGCCGTAGGCAGAAGGTGGGCACTGCTGGGAAACTTGTTCATATTGCTGTTTTCTGATTAGAAATTCAAGGTTTCTGAGCATCCTACATCAAATTTGTACATTGCTGAGACTGTACACATTTCAACACTTGTTTTTTTCTGCTTTTCGGATCCATATAACCTGGCATTTGGCCGTGGCTTCCAGGACAGGCTGGATGCAGAGTGAAGTCCTCTCCTCACTGTCAATGTTTGCAGATGTCTTTTTGTAAAAACTTTGTATTTCTTGAGAGTCTCAATTAGGTTTTTACTTAACTAGACTTTTAAAATTGCCATGCACATAACTCTCCCAGTTACACTCGTGAGCTAATGTGGGTTTTTGGTTTTACTTTGATGAATGTTTAACATTTGCATGCTGGATATGGGGGTGGAGGTCATTTATCTGCTTTTCATTTCCTTCTTGGTTATACTTAGAGACTTTCAGGTAAGGTGTGGAAAGCGTGGTACAGGGTGAATTGCAGGCTGCAGTGTGGCGCGGTGGAGGAGAGGTGGGGCTGCAGTGTGCACAGTGGATGAGAGTAAAGAGATTTCCATCCTCGAGGGAAACACACAACAAACAATTTAAAAAACTGATCATCTAGCTTGCATGAGGTCCAACACATTCAGTTTGCAAAGTTTAACTTCCAAGTTAACTTAGTAACTTTTCCCCTAAGTCATTAATTTAGTAGCTTATGTTTAAATATATGTTTTGTCTAAAGCAAGTCATAAATTCTAAAATGAATGACTAAACATGTAATAATTTAGGCATACAGCACCTGAAGGGAAAACTGCCAGTATGCTAAAATATTGGATACAGATGCTCAAAAAATATAATGTAGCATTCTTACAATGCATGTGCTTTTAGCATGTAACTTTGTGAGTAGTTTTGAGCTATATTTGTAGGAATGTGTATATCTTGAATACTTTAGGGCACCACTGCAGATGTGTGCATGAGAGGTATAAATGCTGAATGTTCTTCTCCCTTCCCTTAAATGAAAAAGATTAGCTCCCTTCATTTTTATTTCTACTTTGTTTTCAAGTGGACTCTCGCTCTTGTTGCCCAGGCTGGAGTGCAGTGGCACAATCTCGGCCCATTGCAACTTCCGCCTCCCGAGTTGAAGTGATTCTCCTGCCTCAGCCTCCCCAGTAGCTGGGATTACAGGCACCCACCACCATGCCTCGCTAATTTTTGTATTTTTATTAGAGATGGGGTCTTGCTATATTGGCCAGGCTGGCCTCAAACTCCTGACCTCAGGTGATCTGCCCACCCCGCCCTCCCAAAGTGCTGGGATTACAAGCATGAGCCACCACGCCCGGCCAGCTCCCTTCTGTAATGATTTATACAGTTGTTTTTGCTTTTTGTTTGTTTGAGACAGTGTCTCACTCTGTCGCCCAAGCTGCAGTGCAGTAATGCAAATCTTGGCTGACTGCAGCCTTCACCTCCTGGGCTCAGGCGATCCTCCCACCTCAGCTTCCTGAGTAGCTGGGACTAGACACATGTCACCACGCCCAGTTTTTTTTTTTTTTTTCCCAATAGAGACAGAGTTTTGCCATGTTTTCCAGGCTGGTCTCACGTTCCTGGGCTCAAGCAATCTGCCGGCCTCAACTTCCCAAACTGCTGGGATTACAGGCGTGAGCACCACATCTGGCCCATTTTTTTTTTTCCTTCTAGGATTAGGAGTCGACTTTCAGAAAACCCTTCAACCTTGCAAGCTTAATTTTCCACAAAAATATTCCTCTAGGATAAAAACAAGACACAAAGTAGTATGTGTGGACTGCAGTTAAAAATTTTCAAGACAACGTAGCTTAGGAAGGTTGACATTTACAAAGAGCAGAAGGCCCGTTCAGTGCCTTCTAGGCACTGGGAATGGCGGTCTGTGGGCGACTCTAACGTGTGCGGCGTCCTGAGACGTGATTGTGGTGTTCACGCTTTTACCGAGGGCCTCCTGGGAGTACCAGAGGCTGTTCTTCTGCAGTCGGCCAGCCAGGCAGCAGCTGCTGGAGAAGGAACAAACAGTAAAAGACAGAGGTACACGGTGTTATTGTGGCAGAGGTTAAAACCAGGCTCACTTTGTTCTTACCTTTTTAAAAGACTAATAATGAAGTCCTTAAATATGTTCAGGATTTCAAAGCAGTTGTGGTTGTGTCTGTGTCTCTAGCTCCCATTCGGGTGCTTCCTGCGAAGAGAGCTTAGAGAGGCCACCTTTCCTTGATGAGGTGACAGAGCCTGGAGAGGTGTGAACCCCGTGGTGGTGGGGTGACTGACCTGGGGTCAGGCTGGGTCAGCGTGGGGATCCACCCCCACTCCACGTTTCTGTAGGGAATCCACAGTTCTAAGTCTTTCTGATATGGGTAAAATGAACCTGGAAGGGGTGTTATTTTTTAAGAAGTAAGTGCCATGCTCTTTTTTCCTCATACTTTTCCATGTTTAAGCAGCGTTGAAGGATAAGGCACTGGTAGCATGTTGGTTTGGAAGTAATGTTGTTGGTTATTTTCCGTTGAATCTGACCCTAAGGTTGCCTGGTAACACAAGTTTTCCTTTAACAACATGGGACTCTGTTGAATCTGTCGCCCCATTGGCTGAGCCGTCTGAAGTCAGTGCCTTGGCAGCTGAAGAGGCCTCTTCCCCTTGGAGGAAGCCGCTGGATTGGCAGGAGGCACCGCCCTTGATTGAGGGAGTGAGGCGGGTTTACAGGGACCCCACGTGGCACCTGCGGCTCTATCCTACCCCCTGCTAGTTGGCCAAGCAGCCTCACGACAGTGTGCTGAGTGTGAATGTTCACTGGGGCAGGCCAAGGCTTTTGTTCCAGAAACACTGACTTCAGAAACGGCCGGCCGTGTGTGTTGAGCATGGCAAGAAAGACTTACGTGTGTCTTAAACCTCTTGAACAAAGCAAGTTGATGTTTCAAATGCATCTCGAAGGCTAATGACTTTGCTATGGTCAATATTCAGGAGAAAAGAGGGTTTGATGAAATAGAAAGACAGGAGTGGCAAGTGACGTGCTTGTGCCCCGTATGACTAAGCGATGTCCTGGCCGTTCCACACCACGACCTCTGAGCAGCCAGCCTGCAGATACTGGGTCAATTTAGATATCCCTGATCTCTGCAGAACTTTGATCAGGTAGCCCAAGAGCAGATAAACACAAACGCTGACTGGAAACCCTGGCACACGGAGGCACTAGAAACAGCAAGCTGCTATTAACATCATAGTGAGAGACAGTTGCCTGCTCTCTTAGGGGTGTCAGCTTCTTTTGCTTCTAGACTTCCATCTGCGTTACAATACAGTTTTGTTCAGTTTATCCCCATTACTCCGCTGTTTTCGCTGTTAAAGTCTCAGCCAGCACTTAGCTCTGACACTGCAGGAATTTGACTGTGCGGCTGACCAGGCCTCCCTGGCATGGCTGTAAAGCAGGCGAGAGCTTTCCGGAAGGTGGTGACGAGAACCCGAGGCAGAAATGAGCGTTGCTGGTCGACATAAGGCAGTGCACCTGCAGCAGAGCATGTACGTGCACTTTCAGGCTAAACAGGTGTAGGAGAGAAGAAAACCGCCTATGATTAGTCACTTAAAATGCCACACACCCAACCCTTGAGACCCTAGCACATAGAGTAGTAGTGGTCTTGGAGATGGCAGGTGTGCTGAAGTCTGATTTTCTCACTTGACTTTTCCAGCAGCGTTTTCCTCATCTCTAAGCTGGGGCTAAAACTGCCCCGCATAGATTTGTGCATGGAACCGTGCGTGTAAAGTGGAGTAGCCCCAAGGACCTAGGAAGGACTCGTGGTCAGTGTCGGTGGTCATGCGTGCTGTACGGGTCCCCCAGGAAGACGATTGTTATAGATAACTCCCTCCGTTCAGTGTCACTGAATGTAAAAGGTGGGAGCTTGGCTTCTGATGTGTCTGGTTTGCTGCAGGCCGCGCTGCACCCCGTGGTTCCTGAGCCCTGGGCTGAAGTACGCCCTGCTGCATCGCCTGTGTCACTTTTGCTGTGTAACTTAGAGCTCCTGCCCTGGGAAACTTCCTCGCGCCTGAGGAGCACCACAGTTTGCTGGAAGACCTGTCCGAAGCGTGGACTGCGAAGAGCCCTGCCTTGACCCTGTCCTCTCCAGGTTGGGAGCGACTTTGTGGGGTTTGTCGGCTCTTCTCTCAGGTGTCCTGTGTCTCATGGATCAGCCGACGAGCCCCGTCTGGAGGAGCACTCTGCAAAACGCTGCCTGCCACCCAGATCTCCTAGCGCAGAGTGAGGCCACATCTGCAGACCATACCGCACAGAGTCCCGAGGCATTCGGCAAGAAGGGGAGTGGGATGTGTGTGAGATCCCACTGCGGAAGCCGGCTCTGCTCCTTACTCTGCGTTCGGGGTGCCTGATGTTCAGATCTGCTGTGTCTATCGGGGGCCATGGCTAGGTGGTGGGAGTGGGGGCGGGGAGCAGCGCGGATGGATCCAGGGAAGGACTTAGTTGAATCCCAGCTGCCCACATACCTGTTGCTGGTCTTGGACAAGCTCCCTAGTTTCTCTGGGCTTCGGTTTGATTGTAAGACAAGGACACCGCCCCAGTCTGAAGATGTCGGTGTGTGCGGGAATGCCTGGCGCAGTCACGATGGGTTTTCCTTCAGCCTCCTCCATGCCCCTCCCTGGGTCAATCAGTATCCATGCGTGCCACAAGTAAATTCCAGTCCCTCCGAAAAACCAGTTGACCCGAGTTTTATGGTTAAGCATGGTGAGTGTGCTTGCCAGGAAATGCCACTAGATGTCATGGGCCTGCTCCTCTATGTCCACAGCAATCCCCGGAACAGGCTAGTTCAGGATGTGGGAGGTGGGAGTCGGTGTTGTACCTAGGTCAGGCTAAAGTCAAAGGCTCATTTGCTCTGTGAGGGGTGATCAGGATGACATATCAAGAGGAGCCCCGTGGCTGACTCTGGAGGTGGATGGTTGGGTCGGATTGGCCCCCCTCCAGCACTTATTTCTAGTGATGCCTTCCCTGGGTCACGCAGCCCTGATCTGTAGGGCACAACTTTCCAGCTCCAGCCAATCTGGTCTTGCCCTCTCCTTCCAAGAAGGTAGGTGCGGCGCAGTTGCCTTTAAGCGGCTCCTTCTGGACACTGCAGGGCAGCAGCAAGCAAGCAGGGGCGGCTTTTTTCTTACGTTGACCAAAATACACGGGGACAGCTTTGCACGATCCCATTCAGCATCACACATGTGCATCGGCCACTCACCTGTCCATCTGCCACAGACAGGCTTGGACAGGACCATTGAGTGGCCTTTACGGCAAAGAGCCTAAAGGGCTCACAGGAAAACCGGAACCAGCGCAATGGTAACAGCGCAGCAATACCTGTCATTGATCAAGGGGTATTCTGGGCCGGACATGGTGTTAAGTGACCCAGTTCGGTTAGCACTCTTAGAATTAACCCCCTTTTGCCTATCAGGAAATCGAAGACGGAGGGCATTAATGCCAGGGAGCAGGGAGTAAGGGGACTCACAGACGGGCTGAGGGGCTGGGCGCTCTGAGCCCACGGATCCGCCCCCAGGTCCCGGCTGCACGGGCACCAGAGTTGCTGCTCTGGAGGGGGTGAGGAGCTCTGGGGAAAAGATGGAGCCTGACGTGGGTAAGATTTGGATATTTTCAGAAGAGATTTTCAGCCTGGAATGAGGGTGTAAGTGACTGAATCGTAGTAACGAGCCAGATAGCCCAGCTGCAGGAGCTCCCCTGTGGGGTGAGGGAAGAAGGCCTTGGGGGCAGGTGGCTGAGCAGAGGCGCTGGGTCGCCAGGAGCTGCCGTGGGTTTGGAAAGGGGGAGAAACGCAGCGCCCTGCACTGCAAGGGCACTGAGACGTGGTTGCGGTTCTTCCTGACCGTGACAGGCACAAATGGTACTGATGGTGGAATGCACGGAGTCTGCCTTCAGAGAACTTCTCCTGTCTTTTAAAACCTGGGCCTCTCATTTAAACTTGGTGGCCTCAGGTGAATGGTCAGAAACAGTTTCTGATGAGGTTGCAGAGATTGTGCTTGGCCTCTGATTGTGCACAGTCTCTGATTGTGTACAGTCTCTGATTGTGGTGTTTGGCCTCTCTGTGGCCTCTGTGGCCTCTGTGTGATCTCTGATTGTGTGTGGCCTCTGTGTGGCCTCTGATTGTGTGTGGCCTCTGATTGTGCTCAGTCTCTGATTGTGCTCAGTCTCTGATTGTGGCCTCTGGCCTCTGTGTGGTCTCTGATTGTGTGTGGTCTCTGTGCAGCCTCTGATTGTGTGTGATCTCTGATTGTGCTCAGTTTCTGATTGTGGCCTCTGATTGTGAGCGGCCTCTGATTGTGGGTTGTGTGAGTTTCCCAGGATTAAGTAGATGAGCCTCATGCTGGGGCAGGTGTGCCTTGTGTTGGGCATGTGGAGGAGGAAGAAGTTTAACCCATCCCCTCTTTGGGAATGACAGGGCAGTAACAAAGGTGGTTGATTTATACATGGCCATCCTCATGAGGTGAGAACCTGAAAGGTTTACTGCGTTCCTGGAAAGCTGCTCTGGGCATCACCATCACTGGTCATGGACAGCAGCTCAGAAGCCCGCTTAAGGTGCAGGGAGGGAGTGGCGCTGGTCCTGGCTGTGCCGAGGCTGCTGGTCACTCCTATGGCCAGGTGATGGCTGCTTTTGCACGAAGCTGGGGTCAGAGTTAATTTGGGTAGTGTCGGCTTTGATTTAGGTCAAGACTGGTCAGTCTTCCTAAAATACTAGCCATGAAAGCTTTCATAGATTGTAGTTCTTTGGGAGGTTCCTATGTGGTTTTTAGATGTTTAAAGCATAGGGCCCATGGCCAGTGCTGAATTACATTTTGTTCAGTGTAACTGACAGGACACTGGACCTGAGTCCCAGGCCTGCCACGGGGTTCAGGGAGCTTCAGAGAGGGGGATGTTTGTGCTGAAGTTTTCGCAGATGGGATGGGACATGGGCACGGGGCTGGAATGCTCTAACCTTCAATCTTCAGTCATCGGTACTGAAAGGAATGTGCAGCAACAAACTCACCTGTGCGCACGCATATCGTTTTCAAGGATTGACGAGCTTTTGAGAAATATCTGAAGACTTTTCAAGTTTTGAAAGAAGCCGGGATGACACTGGAAACGTCAGGTGTCTTGGCTAGTGATCAGGTCCATCACCACACACACGGTCCCTAACCTCGCACACCTCTGATCCTGCACAGTGGGTGACCAGGTCTGTAACCTTGAAAGTTTCTGATTAGGTGCAGCTGGTGACTAGGTCTATAACCTTGCCTGGCTCTGATTGGACACAGCAGGCAACCAGGTCCCTAACCTCGCACACCTCTGATCATGCACAGCGGGTGACCAGGTCCATAACCTCACACTTCTGTGCACAGCAAGTGAACAGGTCTCTAACCTCAAAAGCTTCTGATTGGGTGCTGGTGACCAGGTCTGTAACCTCGCATGGCTCTGATTGTGCACAGCTGGTGACCAGGTCGCTAATCACACACACCTCTATTCGTACACAGCGGGTGACCAGGTCCATAACCTCACACCTCTGTGTATAGTGGGTGACCATGTCTGGAACCTTGCACACCTCTGATCGTGCACAACAAGTGACCAGGTCCATGACCTCATGCCTCTCTGCACAGTGGGTGACCAGGTCCATAACCTCACACCTCTGATCGTGCACAGCTGGCGGGTGCAGGACCCACTTCAGTGAGGGGCTGACTTCCCAGATGTGAATGGGGAATGCTGTGTGGCTCGCTAAGCCCCTCCATGCTTTGGGGGCTCTAGGCTGTGGCCGGCAAGTAGGATGTTGTCCCAGGAGGCTGCTATGTGTTGGGGATGGGAGGCAGCTGCAGGGCGGAAGTAGGATGTTGTCGTAGGAGGCCACTGTGGGTGGGGTGGTGGGATGGGAGGCAACTGCAAGGTGGAAGTAAGATGTTGTCCCAGGAGGCTGCTGTGTGTGGGGGAGGGAGGAGGCAGCTGCAGGGTGGTGAGGGCGTGCGTATTACTGGGAGTGGTCTGATCCATGCCTTCTGCACGTGAGTTCTGGTGATTATCTTCCGGTATGTTGATGGATCATTCAGCGCCCCCATCACATTTGACATGAACTGTACTCTGTGAGTGGCCCTGCCCCGGGTCATGACCACACGCTGGACTTGAGCTGTGGGAGCCACATGGACAGTTGGAGGCCTCAGACCCTAGGGCTACACACACCGAGATTTCCTGGCTGCGTCTCCCCAGGCCTCGTGCTGATCTCCCTTGCTGCTGCTGTCCCAACCCCTGACATGGCACAGCTTCCCTGTCAGAAGATGTCATGGAGCTTGTCTGCTGTTCGTAAATCTTACGCACATTTGGATACGTTAGCTTCATGCAGAAGTGCTGCAAGCAGGAGATAACGGAGGCTTGGCGCCACCTGGTGGTCTCCAGGAGTCTCTCTCCACCTGCAACCTAGCAAGTCAAGGTTACCTGAATGTGTCCTCCAAAGGTAACAAGCATGGGAAACATGTCAAATGCCATGCAGTGCGAGGTGGTTCTGGGAATACCAGTACACTCTCGGGCTGCCAAATGTCATGTCGTGTAGATGTCACAGCCTCCTTTTCTTTGTCACTTGTGTTGCTAATCCCCTGGATTTCTCAAATCTCTGGATTTCTCAGGTTCTTTACTTCTCCAGGAAAAAAACCTGCCCCATTTTCCTGTTACCTCTGAAAGGGGGCTTTTACAGCAGGAGGTGATGCAGCAGCTGTCAGTATAGGCACATGCTGCAGGATCCTGCTAGTTCAGGTGCACCCAGAGGGAATATAGCTGGGCAGGTGGTCCCCATCTCCTGGGTCTCCGGGCACCTCTAAAGGCCCCAACCAGAGTCCTCCAACCCACCCGCGAGGCTGGCGCAGCAGCAACGCGACCCCACCGGCAGGGACCCCGCCCACCTGTGGCGCTACCCCCCGCCTCCGCGACCTCACCCACTGCTAGCGTGGCCCCCACCTACGACGACCGTCGCGTAGGTCCTCCTGCCCACACCCGCCCCCGGCCAGCCCCTGCCCCTTTCTCTGCCCCTTTTCCTGCCCCTGCCCCTAGCCGCGCCCCCACCCGAGCAGCCCCTCCCGTGCGTGGGCCCCGCCAGTCATCGCCCTTTGGCGAGTCGGGAGCGCACAGGCAGGGTCTCCATTGCATGCTGCGCACCCGGACTAGCGGCTCCCCTCAGCCTCCTCTCCTTGGACGCCGACGACTCCCGGGCTCCCAAGGGCACCTTGCGGAAGTTCCTGGAGCACCTCTCCGGGGCCGGCAAGGCCATCGGCGTGCTGACCAGCGGGGGGGATGCCCAAGGTACGCGCCCCCTTCTGGCGGCGAGGGAGGGACGGACGCAGAGAGGGGAACAGGGCGAAGGGGAGGGAGGGACGAGGCAGAAGAGGGGGGAAGCGATGGGAGGACCCGGGGAAAGGTGGGGAAACGATGGGAAGAACCGGGGAGAAGAGCGGGGAAGCGATGGGGGAGAACTGGGGAGAAGCCCGTGCCCGGGAGCGGCAGGGGTATCTGTGGGGCGGCGTGAGCCGGCAAGGCAGCCCAGGGGTCCTTGCCGGGTGGGGCGGAGGAGGAAGGGATATGGCGGTAGGAACCTCCATCCGGAAGATAGTGAGCTTTCCACCCCATCCGGTTTATGTTTTAAATTGAGCCTGGCAGACGGGGTCGCCTGGAGCACCCTCGGGGGTCGTTCTGCCTCTGAGCTGTAGGACGGGGCCGGGCTTCACCTCCGAAGCGTGGGTACAGCGCGATCACTTCCTAAGTGGACCCTCGCCCCCTAACTCCGCCCCGCGCCACCCCCCAGCATGTCGAGGAAGAAACGGCCGGCCGGGTCCCCGCGGGCCTCCTGTCACCTTGAGCCCCGCGCGGCGTGGGCGGGGTCCCGGCTGCTGCAATGCGGGATGCGGCGCGGGTGCTCTGGGTTCCCGCCTGGCGTCTCCGAGGCGGTCTGGCAGCCCCTCGCGTTTCTGTTGGAAGATTTAAAAAAGGGTTTCCTGCGCTCGCATGTGCTGTCGCCTCCTGGCTCGTGACAAAACCGAAAACTAAAATGGGTCCCAGGCCCTCCCCTCCAGCCTCCGGGGACGGGAAGGACCAGGAAGCGGGGACTCCCGGACGTCAGCGGCGCCGCGGCGCGGGCTCTGGGCTTCCCCTGCCCTGCAATGTGGAAACGGCTTTCCAGGAGCGGCCCGAGCCTGGGCCCACGACGCGGGAGGACATTTAACATTGAAGAGCGGGAGGTGGTGGAGAGTGCGCTCCCCAGGCCCCGGGTACACGTAAGGGCGCCGGTGCCCGGGTACAGGAGGGCGAGGCTTTCTTGGCCAGGTAGCCTTGTTAAATCCATCTGAAAGTCACAGATAACTAAGTATCAAGTCGTCACAGATCATTTAAGTATCCTGAATGAGATGGCTACGGAAAACATGAAAACATCGTTACTGGTTACGTGCATGATGCATCCAAAACATTGTTACCTGCACAGTGGCAGCACTGATATTTGTGGGCTTTTGAACGTGTGGACTGGAGTGTTAAGAGTCCTTCAGAATTATGACAGTAGTTTGATTTGAATGTTCTTTTCTTGGCGAATAAATGCTGTACATTGAATTTACCCAGGAAACTAGGAAGGTGAACCCACACGAAGGACACAGGCCTGTGGGCTGCTCCAGGCGCCATTAGGGCGTTGCGGGGCCTGAGCCATGCGCTTCCCGCTCAGCCTCCTGAGAGCCGTGACGGCGTCTCTATTCTGCCTCACACTTGGACCCGCTAGTTTCATATTCTTGTTATGGTTCCGAGGCTACAAGCGGTTGGATTCTGTGAGTCACTCTCTGTCTTCCTCCTCCGGCTGCTTTCAAATGGGTCGTCTCTTTTTTTAGAAGTGTTTTTAAAGCAGTGATTGATGGGGTGAGTTGTAGTGCTGTCCTGAACTGCAGAGGGAGCGCGTTGAGGAACCTGGGTTTTGATGCTGTGCACATCAGCTGAGTGTCAGTCCCATTATTAAGCTCGTTTCTTGGTCTTCTCATCATTACTCAGACGCCTTAAAAAAAAAAAAAAAAAAAAAAAAAAGCAAACTCCTGCTTGCCGTCACTGGCTGAGTTTGGCAAATGGGTGTTTACCCTAGAAAGAGGGGCATTTTGTCCTCTGGAACGTCTAAGGCGCCCTTTGGTGACGTGGTCGGTTTCTGACTACTCTATCCCATGGGTGTCCTTCCTGCTTCCACCTTCCCTTTCCGAACGCCTCCGCCTCCAGGGCTTTAATTTTCCTTCTGTGTGTGTGCCACGCAGAGGTTATGACTATTGTGTGCCGTGTTTTTTTTTTTTTCTTTCTTTCTTTTCTTTCTGCTGAGGGCCCAAAACTTGCTGTATCTCAAAAGAAGCAATTGCATCCTTTTGTTCGCGATGAGCATAAATTATCCTTTAAGGGAGACTAATTGGTAAACCCGGCTGCTGTGGGTAGAAAGACAGAGGTGGCCGCGGATCTGCCTCTTCGAAGCCTGCACAACCGTCCTGCTTTCTTTCTTCAATATCCGGGGTGGGGGGGTGGGGGTGGAGGTTAATTTTAATAAGCCCTTGCAACCAACAAAGCAGGAAAGTGCTAAGACATTGAGGTGTGAGATTTAAAATTACAACCAGTAGCCTCTCATTCTTCCTTCACTGAGGGTTGCCGCTTCGTTTTGGGGCTGCAGGGTGTGTTTGGCAGCGACACTGGCCCTTTGCGCTGTGCGACTCATGAATTGAGATAGTTTCTTACTAAGTGCTTTGTGCTGTAGGTATGAAAATGGGGAAAGAGGGAGCACTGTCCGGGGTGGAGAGGCGTGGAGAGACGCTGTGATACATAGCTAGTCCTTTTCTTCTGGGCTCCTGGTTTTAAATCTTTTTTTTTTTTTTTTTCTAACAGCTTGAAAGATGGTTTTTGGGTCTTAATTAAAAGATTGAAGACTGTGGGCCAGACCCAAACTAATTCCATTGGCATCAGGAAGAAGGATTGTTTACATATTTCTCTATAGGCATAATTGTTTTTTTATTTTTTGCTGAATTATCTGGTTAGTCAAATCATACATTAGAGAAGTAATATTAAAAATTAAAAAAATAAAAAATGTATCTGTAAACATATCCCTCTTCCATTCCAGTCTTTGTCTCTGTGTAATTTTAGAACCTTGGGCCATGATGTACATAAAGTTTATATTCTTTTAATATCTTGCTACTTCATTGTTTTAATGTTTAATCTTTGGGTTGATTTATCACAGGTTACTTGACCGTTTCTTACAGGTGTTTGGTTTAGGTTTTTTTTTCCCTTAACACTAATGTAAATTTGAGTGTTTGGCTAATAGTTTTAGCAGGATTTAAGGCAGAGCCTCAGTTAGGGCCGTGGATCGATTTATAGTCCCTAGTTTGAGGAGGGAGGTGGCAATCTGCCCTTTCTTCTAAAATTGATATGTTAAATCACAATGGACATGTACTTGATTTTGAGCACTTGGGACTCCCCTGGGGTTCACTGGTATTGCAAGGTCAGGGCTGGGGATCTTCTGCTGGAGAGGCCCCCAGCGTGCCCAGCGCAGAGTCCCGAGTGCGTTACTGCAGGACACAACCCCTGGGCTTTGTCCTCCAGCGGCCGTCTCTCCGGGAAGAGCTGACTGCTCCAGGAATGAGGTCTATGCTCTGAAGCTCACAGTCAGCAGACCAGCAAAGGTCAGCACAGATGACCTTATTATATGAATCATTCATTTAACAAGCATTCATGGAATACACACTCCGTGCAGTTGGAACTTAGAGTGGAAGGCCATCAGCTCACTATTGTCTGAGCAGAGCTTAATCTCTGGCTCCCTGTTGTAGCCTCCGCTCCTAGGAGGTGCACGGTGAGTGTTGGGGGACCCTCCACAGGCACAATTGCTGAACAAGGACCCCTCCCAAGGGCCTCAGCCCTGGGCCCTGAGCTCTGAAGAGGAGGAAGGCATTCCTAGGGCCGACTTCCCTTCTGGATACTGAGCTCTGCACAGAGAGAAACTCTTCCACATTCACTGCAGTGAAGTTCATACTTTAGAGACTGGGGCCTGCATTCCCCACAATTTCCATGGCCACAGGTGGTGGCTGCACCATGCGACTGGTGTCTATGTTCTCTGGAATTTCTGTGACCACAGGTGGTGACTGTACCATGTGACTGGGGCCTGCATTCCCTGGAATTTCTTTGGCCATAGGTGGTGGCTGTACCATGGGAATGAGGCTCTGTGTTCCCTGGAATTTCCATGGCCATATGTGGTGGCTGTACCATGCGACTGGGGTCTGCGTTCCCTAGAATTTCTGTGGCTGCAGGCTGTGGCTGCACCATGCAAATGGGGTCTGCATTCCTCGGAATTTCCGTGGCCATAGATGGTGGCTGTACCATGTGACTGAGGGTCTGCGTTCCCTGGAATTTCCACGGTCATAGATGGTGGCTGTACCATGTGTCTGAGGGTCTGCGTTCCCTGGAATTGCTGTGGCTGCAGATGGTGGCTGTACCATGTGACTGAGGGTTTGCATTCCCTGGAATTTCTGTGGTCGCAGATGGTGGCTGTTCCATGCAACTGGGGTCTGCATTCCCTGGAATTTCCCTGGCCACAGGTGGTGGCTGCACCATGCATCAGGTCCTCTGTCTCAGGAGTTGGTGCCATTGTCTCTGTTACTCCCTCGCCTGACACAGAGAGGCAGTTCCTGACTTTATCACTCCCAGGAAACACACAGGCATCTGTTTTGGATCCTTGTTTTATTTCCCCATCACCTTTCTCATCAAAGGGAAATTCACATCCCTCTAAAGCTGAAAATGGTGTGGGGCCCCCTGGTGGTCTTTTTAAGGCATTATCAGCAGGTAAATTAGACCCTATGGGCCAGTGTACCTGAAATGAAAACAGAAAGATAAGTCGTGTCACTACACTTTGCTGGGAGATTCAGGGTCTTTTTCAGTGGCAGACTCATCCAAAGTAAGTTGTTGGTTCGCTGCAGATCTAGACGGTTAGCTGTGTCGGGATTAAACTTAGCCAGTGTCGACAGTGTGGAGCTTAATCCTCACGGAAGGGTGTCAAGTACAATGAAGAATAGCTGCCGAGTCTGCTATTGTCAGGAGAGGGGCAGGTACCTCTCTCGCTTAGCCCAGTGCTGCAGGAGGCGGGGCTCACGTCAGGCCGTAGTTGTGAGCAGGTTGGATTTTTAGCACGCTGGGACGGTAAAGCACAAACATCTATTTTTAACTTGTGGGTGACCTTCTTCTGTGCTGCTTGAGTCTCTGTAGGCCTTTCTCTGTTTCCTTCCTGAGGAGTCTGTGCCAGGGTCCCAAGCATTCTCTGGGCTGCACCTCCGCGCCTGCCCACTGAGGAGCCTCCTTCTGGTGGCTGTGGGACCGGGCTGGGCCCACACTGTCAGCATCGTCCAGGGTAAGCAAGCCCGTCCTTCCACACCTCAGTGTCCCCAGCTGTTGAACAGGGGTAATCAACTGACCGTCAGGATTAATGGGGATCAGATGCACTCATCTCATAGCCCTGCTTGGTAAATAGCCACTTCCACTCTGTCCTCCGTACAGAGGAAATCAGTGGAAGAGAGCTCGAGGAGCAGACATGGGCGCAGGGAGCACAGTGAGGGGAGCAGGGGTGCAGGGAGCATAGGCATGGGGAGCACAGATAGGTATGGGGAGCATGATCGTGCGGAGGACGGGTGCGGGGAGCACGAGTGTGGGGAGCACGAGTGTGGGGAGCACGGGTGCCTGGAGCACAGGTGTGGGGAGCATGGGTGCGGAGAGCACAGGTGCCGGGAGCACAGGGTATGGAGAGCACGTGTGTGCTTGCATCTGACAGATGCTGCTGAGCATGTACTCTGTGCTCAGATGGGTCAGAGCCTCAGTGCCTCTTTAAAAAAAAAAAAAAAAAATCTTTCTTTTTTTAAAGATAGGACTTCTGTCTTGCTGGTGGCCCCTTTTAGTCGATACTCTTTTAAGCCTGCTTTTCCAGAGGAAAGCTAGGAAGGATGGCCTGTATAGGTTCCAGTCTGGGCATATCTGGAAGAATGGCCTGTTTTAGGTTTGAGTCTGGCGTATCTAGGGACATCTTTGAACCTCCACTCAGAGTCCCAGAGCCACCTGTAGAGGCTCCCCAAATGTCTGCTGGGATTTCCCCTCTGCTCGGGGATGATGAAGAGCAGAACCTCACCCTGCCACGACCTCTGGGGTCCTCCTTCCTGGAGGGCAGTGCCTTGGTGGCCAGTGTGTGTAGGAGGCTGGGTTGGCACCTTCGGGCTATGCTGTGCAGCGGGGGCTTATGCCATGGGCATTCTTGTGCTCTGCACCGGGACTGGTGATGTTGGGCATCCTCGTGCACTGTGGACCACATGCGGTGCACATGAGCCAGACAGCTCCTGGAATTCGGAGTCTGGCTCTGTCTCAGGCCACCCACCTGTCTGTGGCACTTCTGAGGGATTGTGGAGACCGTATGAGTCTGTGTCCCCACCCTCACTGGCTGGACACCTGTGCCAGGCTGGAGCTTTATGTTCCACCGTCCTCTGTTCCGAGTTGTGTGAATATTTATTTTCATTACCTACTCTCATGAGCTTTCCTTTAAAAAAAAAAAAATCAGAGACAGACTTTGAAGTCCCATGGCCCCTCCATTTGTGGACCTAATGGTATTGCAGAAATTATGGCTCCAATTATGTATAATAACTGGGGCTACTTTAAAAGTCATGTAAAGGAACAAGGTGAAGTGACCATTTCAAGTGGTACATCATGCTGGATTCTTAAGTGAACGTTATCAGGCTTTCAACACATTTTCTCTTTTTATTTACTTTGGCGAATATAATGGATGCTCAGAAGCTGTTGGAATTTAGTAAGAGGAAGTTATCCTTAAGGAGCTATTTAAGCAAGGGGACAGTTGGAGTAAACGTAAGTTATGAACACACACTTATTCCAAACCAGAGAAATAAAAGCATCAACTGTACTGGGGTTGAAACTTGGTTGCTAGTGTGCCTTTCCTGCCCACAGTGACTGTGGCAGTGCTGTGGCCAGGAAATTCTGGAAAGAAGACTTGGTGCCAGTGGTAGTTTTTGTGACGATTCATTTGCTTTCAGCTCAAGTGACTATAGCCCTACTTGCAAATGGCTGGGTCTCCACCAATGGACCACAACATTGACATAGGACAAATCAGAAATGGCCCTTGGGTTTTTAACAATTATTATTTTTAATGGACACATTATAGTATATATGCGTGGGATACAATGTGATATTTCAATACATGTTTATCATGTGTAAATAGCAAATCAGGGTAATTAGCATGTCCATCACCTCAAACATTTGTCATTTCTTAATGCTGGGAATATTTAAAATCCTCTCTTCTAGCTGCTTGAAAATATACAATAAATTATAAACTACAGTCACCCTACAAGGCTATAGCACACTAAACCTCATTTTTACTATCTAGATGTCATTTTGTATCCATTAGCCAACCTCTCCCTTTCTGCCTTCCCGCCGCCCTTTCCTGTCTCTAGAATCCACTGTTCTACCTTCAGAGGGTAGAATATCATTTTCCTCATAGAGATCTTTAACCTTCTTGGTTAGATTTCTTCTGAGGTATTTCTATTTTTATTTTATATTTTTGTAGCTAAATGGGATTGCCTTCTTGATTTCTTTTTCCACTGGCTCATTGTTGGTCTATAGAAATGCTACTGATTTTTATATGTTGATTTTGTATTCTGTAACTTTACTGAATTTGTTTATCAGTTCAAAGAGATTTTTGCTGGAGTCTTTTTTTTTTTTTTTAATATATAAGAGCATATTGTCTGCAAACAGACAATTAGAGTGCTTCCTTTTCTCTCTGGGTGCTCTTGATTTCTTTCTCTTGCCTGACTGCTCTTGACTAGGACGTTCAGTGCTGTGTTGAATACGAGTGGCACAAGTGGGCGTTCTTGTCTTGTTACAGATCTCAGAGAAAAAGCTCTTAGGGTTTCCCCATTCACCTTTATGTTAGATGTGGGTTTGTCACATATGGCCTTTATTGTGTTGAGGTATGTTTCCTTCAGTGCCTCGTTTGTCGAGACTTTCTATCATGAAGCAGCGTTGAATTTTATCAAATGCTTTTTCTGTCTCTATCGAAATGATATTATGGTTTTTGTCCTTAATTCTGTGGATGTGATGTAGCGTGTTTATTGATTTGTGTTTGTTGAGCAATCCTTGCATCCTGGGATAAATCCCACTTGATCATGGTGTATAATCTTTTTGATTTGCTGTTGGATTCAGTTTGTTAGTATTTTGTTGAGGATTTTTGCATCCGTGTTCATCAGGGATATTGACCTATAGTTTTCTCTTTTTATTGTGTCCTTGTCTTATTTTGGTATCAGGGCAATGCTTGGCTTGAAGAATGAACTTGGCAGAATTCCCTCCTCTTCAATATTTTTGGAATAGTTTGAGAAGAATTGAAATAAAAATGTGTAGAATTCAGCTGCGAAGTCACCTAGTTCTGGGGTTTTCTTTGTTGGGAGACTTTTTATTATTACTTAGTCATACATGTTACTCATTATTGGTCTGTTTAGGATTTCCATTTCTTCTTGGTTCCATCTTGGTAGGTTGTACGTGTCTGGGAATTTATCCATTTCCTCTAGGTTTTCCAATCTGTTGACATACAGTTGTTCAAAATAGTCTGTAATGATCCCTTGTATTTCTGTGGTATCAACTGTAATTCTCCTTTTCTGTTTCTAATTTTATTTATTTGGGATTTCTTTTTTTTTTTTTTTTTTTTTTTTTTTTGCTTAGTGTAGCTAATGGTTTGTCTATTTTATTTATCTTTTCAAAAAACCAACATTTTTTTCTTCACCTTTTATACTTGTTAGTTTCAAGTTTAATTAGCTCCTCTTTGATCATTGTTATTTCTTTTCTTCTACCACTTTTGGATTTGATTTGTTCTTGCTCTTCTAGCTCATTGCAGTTCGTTGTTAGGTTGTTTATTTTAAATCTGTTTTTTAAATGTAGAAGTTTATTGTTATAAACTTTCCTCTTAATACTGCTTTTGCTGTATACCATAAGCTTTGATATGTTGTGTTTCTGTTTTCATTTATTTCAAGAAATTTTTAAATTTCCTTCTTAATTTCTGCATTGACCCATTGGCTATTCAAGGGCATATTGTTTAATTCCTATGTATTTATACAGTTTTGAAAGTTCTCCTTGTTGTTGATTTTTTTTTTAAATTAAACTTTGTGTTCTAGGATACATGTGCACAATGTGCAGATTTGTTACGTATGTATACATGTGCCAAGTTGGTGTGCTGCACCCATTAACTCGTCGTTTACATTAGGTATATCTCCTAATTCTATCTCTCCCCCCTCCCCTCTCCCCCCTCCCCATAACAGGCCCCGGTGTGTGATATTTCCCTTCCTGTGTCCAAGTGATCTCATCGTTCCTTTCCCACCTATGAGTGAGAACATGCGGTGTTTGGTTTTCTGTCCTCGCGATAGTTTCCTGAGAATGATGGTTTCAGGCTGCATCCATGTCCCTACAAAGGACATGAACTCATTCTTTTTTATGGCTGCGTAGTATACCATGGTGTATATGTGCCACATTTTCTTAATCTAGTCTGTCATTGATGGACATTTGGGTTGGTTCCAAGTCTTTGCTGTTGGGAATAGTGCCACAATAAACGTACGTGTGCATGTGTCTTTATAGCAGCATGATTTATAATCCTTTGAGTATATACCCAGTATTGGGATGGCTGGGTCAAATGGTATTTCTAGAACTAGATCCTTGAAGAATGACCACACTGTCTTCTACAACGGTTGAACTAGTTTACAGTCCCACCAACAGTGTAAAAGTGTTCCTATTTCTCCACATCCTCTCCAACACTTGTTGTTTCCTGACTTTTTAATGATCGCCATTCTAACTGGTGTGAGATGGTATCTCATTGTGGTTTTGATTTGCATTTCTCTGATGGCGAGTGATGATTGTAGCATGACTAGCTGCAGACAAAACGTGACGGGGGGCTACATGCATCAGCTAACAGAACAAAATGTTTTACAGTGCTTTCTCAAACAATATCTGGAATTTATAAATAACACTAGTAGTTTTGGTCAGGGGTTAATATTATTATTATTATTTTAACCACCAGGGCCAGGTGGTGGTGCCAAGGTTGTCTAGCTATTTTTCTTACTTCTGTTTCTTTCCAACGATTTGCTTTCTGCCCCTTCTCCTGTCTTATAAAGTAGGGAAAAGGGGAGATGGGGAAAAGCTGGGAAAGACAACAGGAGATGTGGTGGTCTCATTCTATATTATGAGCATTTTTTCATGTGTCTATGGGATGCATAAATGTCTTCTTTTGAGAAATGTCTGCTCCTTTTTGTTGATTTATAGCTTTACTCTGTTACAGTCTGAGAATATCCTAGATGTTATTTCAATTAAAAAAAATTTTTATTGAGACTTTTTTGTAGCCTAGCATGTGGTGGATTGTAGAGAATGTTCTATGTGCTGAGGATAAGAATGTGCATTTTGTATCTATTGGATGAAAAGTTTTGTAAATGTCTGTTAGGTTCATTTGGTCTACACTGGACTTTAAATTTGATATTTTGTTGTTATTTTCTGTCTAGATGATCTCCAGTGCTGACAGTGGGATTTTGAAGCTCCTACTATTGTTGTGTTGTGTTAGTGTCTCTCTCTCTCTCTCTCTCTCTCTATATATATATATATATACACGTTTATATATATACACCTGTATATATATATCTCTATATATATAGATATAGATATTTGAGACGGAGTTTTGCTCTTGTTGCCTAGGCTGGAGTGCAGAGGTGCCATCTCAACTCATTGCAACCTCCACCTCCCGAGTTCAAGTGATTCTCCTACCTCAGCCTCCCAAGTAGCTGGGATTACAGGCATGTGCCACCATGCTGGGCTAATTTTTTGTATTAGTAGAGACAGGGTTTCACCATGTTGGCCAAGCTGGTCTTAAACTCCTGACCTCAGGTGATCCACCTGCCTCCATCCCCCCCCACAAAATGCTGGGATTACAGGCGTGAGGCACCACGCCCGACATCTCTCTCTATTTAGATCTACTAATATTTGCTTTATATATCTGAGTGCTTTGTTGTTGGGTGCACATATCCTCGTAATTGTTATATCCTCTTGCTATGTTGATCTCTTTATTATATAATTACCTTTTGGTCTCCTTTTTACAGTTTTTGACTTAAATTGTGATTGGTCTGAAATAAATATGGCTACTCTTGCTCACTTTTGATTTCCATTAATGTGGAATATGTTTTTCCATCCCTTCACATTTAGTCTATGGCTGCCATGACCATTTTAAATGTGGCACTGAATATCTGCCTTTTTTTTTTTTTTAAGAAGTACAGATGTCACCCCTCACACCTCTATTCTGGGGCTGGCCTGGGCTGGCCAGCAGGGCTCCCTGGCTCGAGGCCATGTCTGAAGTGTTGTTGGACAATGTGGATCTGTGACCCCTTGGTCTTTGGGGAAGTGGGGCACCCCAAGACACCCACAGTCTTGCGACAGTTTACAGCTCTGTGTGTGGCTGCTGTGAGGCAGCTTTGGGCGGGGAGGAAGGAGAGCAGAGCCCATCTATCCTGGTGTGGAAAATGCCCAAGAAAGTAAAGAAATGGTACAAAAAAATCATCATCTGCCCTGGTGCCATTTCTGTTAAAAAAAAAAAAATTCACTCTGAGTGTGGTTCTGTGCTTGAGGAGGATAGAAAATACCTGGAAAGACGAGCAAAGTGTTCTTATGTGGTCAGCGCTGGGAAGTGGGATGGGAGGCTTGGAAGCGTGTGGAAAGGAGGACGTGGGGTATTTTATTCTAGTTTATTTGGTAGAGCAAGTGATGAAAGTGAAGCTTGAGTGATCCGAGCAGCTTGGCCTGGCCATGGGTAGATGCCAGCATGTCCCGGCTCCCGCCTCCAGCTGTAGCTCTGTTTCTCAGTCACAGATGAGACAGGTGGTGTGAGGCTGTGGGCGGAGGAGGGGCAGCTCGGTGTCCCCAGCACGTGATTGTCCAGGCTGCTCTTGGGCCAGCCTGAGGGAAGGAGGGGAGGAGAGCTGGGAGGGTGCACAGTGCGTCCCCCTTCCCCGCCCTGGGACTGAGGTAAGCCCAGGCTGCTGTCAGGATGGAGGAAGATGTCCTCAGGACGGAGGAAGAGGCCAGTGGAGTTTGGTCAGCAGCCAGCGTGATCTTTCCCACAGGGGATACGCAGTGCGCCAACTCGCAGGAAAAAACTCTGCTTTAGTTTTTAAATTTTGCTCATTCCGTTTATGGTGCTGGTCATGCTAAGATTTGGATATTGTTGGTAGGAATCAGTGTCAATTGCATACAGTTGACTCTTGTACAACACAAGCTTGAGCTTTGTGGGTCAACTTATATGTGGATTTTTTCAGCCAAACTCTGGGAGAAAATACAGTGTTCTGCCACGTGAAACTCATGTCGGAGGGCTGATTCTTTGTACACGGAGAAAATACAGTGTTCCTGCCATGTGAAACGCGTGTCGGAGGGCCGACTCTTTGTACACGCAGGTTCGGCAGGTCCACCTGTGGGGCTTGAATGTGCCTGGATTTGGTGTCCATGGGGTCCTGGAACCGACTCCCTGAGTCCAGCGAGGCTGGCCCCGGGACCGGCTCCCTGAGGACAGCGAGGCCGTTTCTAGTAGCAGGTGGTTTATTTTGTGTTTTCCCCCTGGCTCTACACCCCATTCTCAGAGACACGGCTGTCACAGTGGGACCAGCTGGGGCAGGGGAAGAGTGGAGGGCAACTGGTAGAAGTGGCCATGGACTCTCTTAGGAACGAGAACCGTGGCACCTACCGTAGACGAAGATGTTGTTGGTCTGCGCTCTTCTCGTGTTGGTCTGGGGCATGCAGTGGCCGTGGGCTGGTGTGGTCCACAGCCCCGGGCTCCGTGGTCCCTGACCCTGAAATCCCATCTGGTGCTGTGTCACCTCAGGCCAGCTGTCTCCTGAGGGGAAGGGAACAGGGAACAGCCCTGCCTGCGTGGCCTGCCCAGCACCACCCACCCCCAGGACCTCCAGTGTTGACCCTGCTGGGGGCTCCTCTCTCCTGGGGGGACCTTGTCCCAACAAGAGGACTCCACGGGCTGCAGGAGGTGTCGAGCTATTTTCTCTCCTGGAACTGGGTTGCTGGCAGCTCCCAGATGCAGGAGGAAAGGTTCAGAAGTGCCTTCATAATAAGAAATTGTTGACGTGAACTTTGGACAGCAAACACTGCTTACATTTCCTTTTCCGTTTTGATGCGTTAATGGTGTGTGGCAACACCGTGACACACGGGGATGCGGGTGATGGGTGACCCCCCCCGCAAGGGGCCATGCACCTGTTTCATAATAAGAAGGCATGCTTCTCTTACTGCAAATAAAAACTTCAATGGTTTTCTGCCAGAAAGACCCTGTCCTTTATGTAGGATATATAGAGGATCATTTGGCAAGGGATTGAGGATTTGGGGTTAAACTAAAAATAAATTAATTTCATTTTATAGCACTCTGAACCCATTTGAGTTCATTATTCATTGAGAATTTGAATAGCACACACTGTTCTGACTTCTGATTTCCCCCTAATGAACAGCATTTGCTGTAACATGATAAAACCCTGAGTCTTAGAATTACTGGGTAATGTGGAAAAAGGCAAAGTTGGTTCTCTGTTGTTTTACTTTAAGGAAATTATATTATTTTGCAGCCACTTAGTTTTCTCCTTTCCAATAAGAAAAATTGCTTTTTTACTACCTGAAAATTCGTGAAGGTCAAGGGGACACAGGCTACAGTGCATTAAAAGCCACCATCAAATGTGGACGTGGACCCAGTTTCCCCCTGTTCTCTCCCACCATCAAATGTAGACTTGGACCCAGCTTCCCCCTGTTCTCACCAACCATCAAATGTGGACATGGACCTAGCTTCCCCCTGTTCTCGCCAACCATCAAATGTGGATGTGGACCCAGTTTCCCCCTGTTCTCTCCCACCACCAAATGTGGACGTGGACCCAGCTTCCCCCTGTTCTCGCTAATCATCAAATGTGGACGTGGACCCAGTTTCCCCCTGTTTTCTCCCACCATCAAATGTGGACGTGGATCCAGTTTCCCCCAGTTCTCACCCACCATCAAATGTGGACTTGGACTCAGTTTCCCTCTGTTCTTGCCCACCAACAAATGTGGATGTGGACCCAGTTTCCCCCTGTTCTCTCCCATCATCAAATGTGGATGTGGACCCAATTTCCTTTTGTTCTCGCCACCATCAAATGTGGACACGGATTCAGTTTTCCTTTGTTCTTGCCCACTTTGTCACAATGGCTCATTTCACAATCACTCAGGAAAGGAAGAAACATTATTTTTAATAGGCAATTCCGTAACGTCACTCCATCCTCAAGTGGAACATTTGTGAACAGTAGCAAGTATTGATGTGTACACCTCTGCAACCCAGCAGGAATTAATGCTTTTTATTTATGAATGGATGGTCATCGGATGGCCAGAGGGATTCCCTGTGAATTGCGGGGGTCCTCATGCCTGCTTGTGAGTGACATGCACATGGCGAGGGCTAGGGAATCTCAGTCTCTGTGATTCGAGTAGTGACATCGTTTACGCAAGGCAGGTGGATGACTCTTTGAGCTTGGCATGCTCCTGGGTGGCACAGCACAGCTGACATGGAGTGGGGCAAGGGCTTGTTCCACGAGTTTCTGTGTTTTTGTTGTGGTTGTTATTTTTTTAGAGATGGAGTCTCTCTTTGTCACCCAGGCTGGAGTGTAGTGGCACGATCCAGGCTCACTGAAAGCTCCGCCTCCTGGGTTCACGCCATTCTCCTGCCTCAGCCTCCCGAGTAGGTGGGACTACAGGTGCCCGCACCACGCCCTGCTAAATTTTTTGTATTTTTAGTAGAGACGGGGTTTCACAGTGTTAACCAGGATGGTCTCGATCTCCTGACACTGTGATCCACCGCCTTGGCCTCCTGAAGTGCTGAGATTGCAGGCGTGAGCCACCGTGCCTAGCCTGTTTTTGTTTTTTTGAGACGGAGTCTTGCTCTGTCGTCCAGATTGAAGTGCAGTGTCATGATCTAGGCTCACTGCAACCTCCACTCACTGCAACCTCTGCCTTTCAGTTCGAGCAATTCTCTTGCCTCAGCCCCCCTAGTAGCTGGGATTACAGGCATGTGCCACCATGCCTGGCTGATTTTTGTATTTTTAGTAGAGACAGGATTTTGCCATGTTGATCGGCTGGTCTTAAACTGTTGACCCCATGTGATCCGCCCGCCTTGGCCTCCCAAAGTGCTGAGATTACAGGCATGGGCCACTGCACCCGGCCCTGTGTTTGACTCTTAAATCTTCTTTTTCTTTTTAATATTTCTGTTTCTGGACGGCCACTCAGTGGATATGGAGGAAGAGTTCACAGATGTCCGTATTACATTTGTTTCTTAAATTAGCCTCCCTTGAACACTGCTATAGGGTACAGACGCATGAAGGGCTGAAAGGGTGGTTGCGTCCCAGTAAGTGTGAGCATGGAGCTGGTGTGTGAGACCCCGGTGCCGGTGAAGGCACCCATGTGAGATGGCCTGGGACGGGGGTGTGCAGAGCCCTGACCGTGGCACACACCCTTCAGCTTTGATGCTTCAGGCCATTGCTCTGGTCATCAGTGAGCAGAAGGTCTAACAGCAGTAATATTTATCACTAGCTGTGTTGACCAATGTGTTAGGAGGGTGAACCTGTTTGACTTAAGCTGTTTGATGGGTTTGCATTTAAATAGACAACTGGTGACCTGGTGCCTGGACACTTACTCTGTGACCTGCCCCACGTGACTTCTCCCTCTGCTATGCATTAGATGAGATGGGTGTGTTTAGGGTGGTGTGGCCCTAGACTGGAATGCATTAGAAGTACAATCCCTGCCTCACCCCAGACCTGCCCCACCCCAGTGTGACTTTTGGAGGTGGAGGCCCAGAATCCTTCACCTGCCCTCCAGGTGGGCCTGAGGATGCTGAGGTTTCAGAGCGCTGCTTTGCTAGCACTCCAGCAAGTCCTGCTTAAAGAGGCCAGGATCTGAAATGGCAGGTTACCAAATTGTATAGCAGAAAAATAGGAACGTTTCCTTAGAATGGGTGTAGGAAGAAAAATGATTTCCTTCACCATACCTGGAAAAGATTTCTAATTAGCACGCACTATTTTTAATTATTAGTGGTCTCCTGTATTTCTTATCTTTTTTTTTTTTTTTTTTGATACATGGTCTCACCCTGATGCCCAGGCTGGAGTGCAGTGGTGTAATCTTGGCTTCCTGCAACCTCCGCCTCCTGGACTCAGGTGAATCTCTCACCTCAGCCCCCTGAGTATCTGGGACTACAGGCACGATACCACACCTGGCTGATTTTTGGATTTTTTTTTTTTTTTTTTTTTTTGTAGAGATGGGGTCTTGCTATTTTGCCCAGGCTGGTCTCAAATTCAAGCATTTGTCCTGCCTCAGTCTCCCAAAATGCTTCTGTACCCCTGACCCAACAAGGAAGGACAAGAGGTGTGAGCCACACTCCTGGCCTCCTGTCTTTCCTTGTTGAAGCAGGGATGTGGAAGCACTTGCCGCAGCTGACTTGAGTATATCTCGTTTTGTTTTGTTTTCATCATGGGTAACTTGGCAGTGCTGTGCACCAGTGCTGCTGGCCAGCTGTTTTTTGATGGACTGGCAGAAAATCAAACTGAGACACGGGTTCCTTTCTCCCTGGGTACTGACCAGATGGGAAAGGAAGGACGTTATCTGAGTATCATCTTCATGAAGGCTGGTGGGGAAACGTCAACTTTAAGGTGCCTGGGATCTAAGGCATGGAACCCAGAGTGCAGCAGAACATAGGGGATGTAGCCTTGGGAGCAGAGACGTGCGGGCCGGTGCCCTCGTTCCTGGCGGGTTCTGAGTGCAAGAAAAGGTTAGTGAACCAGCCGAGGTCACGGAGCAACCTGCCAAGACCTGCCTGGATGTATGGCTGGCGTCAGTACTGGCCCCAAAACTGCCCATTAGGGGATTCCTTGCAGTTTCAGATCCGCCTAGGGGTCCGGAAAGCGTCCAAACCATGACCTCAAAGAACGAGCTGTTGCCTTGAGAGCCTCCAAGGTGAGGGTAGAATTTTTTTTTTTTTTTCGCAATTAGCAATAATTTGTTGTGAATGATCTTGGACCTATTTTCACTTCTTTGTATAGGAAGAGAGACAGAATAAAAAGTCTCAATGTGCCAGATGCCATGTAATGAAGTCGTGGGATTAACATTGTTGATTATTACGTAACATCACATTAATTGGAACATATTCACACGTGTCCACAGCGTGTGCGTGTGCCTAGTTCGATGAGCACGTTGGGTTGGGGTTGCTGCTGGTTCTTGCAGCCCCTCTGGGTGGTGCTTTCTCTGTGACTTGCCCAACACCGTTGCTGCTGCCTCTGTTGGAGTTCAGCCTTGACCGGCCTTGCTGCCACCAGGTTCTCAGAGCGTGTGCACCCTCTTCCCCGCGTGCCCCCTCTACCCCGCGTGCACCTTCTTCCTGGGGCACACCCTCGTCTCCGCGAGCACCCTTGTCCTCCGTCCTGCCCACCCGGGGTCTGCTGTGTGTTTCTACTCAGCCCATGCCTGCCTCTTGCTGTGAGCTCAGTTTATTGAGGTGCGGTGAGAAACCAACAGAGGGGAGCAGTGTCCCAGCCTGTCAGGGCAGGAGGGAGCCTTGGGCATCTCTTCCGCAGCTCTGGCGACCCACCCTTCGTGATGTAGTGCTGGGGAGAGAGGTGAGTTCTAAAGGTAGGACGGCCGTGATTTCCTGAGTCTAAATTACCTAACACTGGGTCACCTGCCATGTCGCCTCATCGAAGGCACCTCTAGAGACAAAGCAAAGCCTCTGGTGGCCGTGGGCGGGGTGGCCATGCCTGTCTGTGGGTTCTGTAGAACCTACCCGGAGCCCCTCCAGCCATGGGGATGTTCAGGCACTTGCCGCCTGTGAGAGGTGTACGTTAGCCGCGTGGTAGGTGCGGACGCCTGGAGGGACAGGCACAGGCCCACAGGCGTGGTGAGTGTGGGAGATTTAGCCACGTGGGGACGTGTGGAGGGACAGGCACAGGACCACAGGCGTGGCGGGTGTGGGAGAAAGTGCACAGAGTGCCCAGCAGATGGCGTGTGGTCAGCGGAAGCCGTGAACAATGGCCGGGCTCGGGAGACACATTTGGAAATACACTTTAAGCAACATCAATGGATAATGCTGCGATTTGGTTTCCTCCCGTGGTCCAAAACACGTTCTAGAGATGCCGCTGCTTTGTGTGTACCTGAGACAAGGGTCTAAATGTATTAGGGCCTTGATGTAATCTGTAAGACAGGCACAAAATGCCTATTTCAAAGAGGCACTGAACAAGAAAGCGTGCTTTATTCAGTGCAATGAGAATGCTTCATTGTCATAAGCAAAGTAAAATGCCTCCAAGGCGAGCTTGCCATGTGTTTAATGACCTTGGACACGAGCTTCCTAAACCTGCCAGAAAGTGCTTCCAGCGTGGCTTCATGCAGTGGTTTCATGCAGTGGCTTCAGTGGAGAATGTGCATATGTGGCTGATACTGAGAGCTGCGCAGCACCCTCCTGACCTGACGGGTGCCCATGTGTGGACCGTGAGCCGGGCATCCTGACCTGACAGATCCCCGTGTGTGGACCATGAGCCGGGCAGCACCCTCTTGACCTGACGGGTCTCCTTGTGCCCATTGTGGGACCTCCGTCAGTCAAACAAGTGACACGCGTCAAACTGAATGCAGGGAGGAGGGTCCAGGATTGCACGCAGCCTCCGTGTCTCGTCCTTCTGAGGCCTTCTGGGAAGCCAGAAGGGCAGTGGGGTCTTTTGTGTGTTTCCTCCTGGTGGCTGTGAATTTGTAGCAATGGCGTTTTGCAAAAGGGCCTGGAGGCACAATCAGAGCCTGTCTTGGAAAGGATGACGTCTTCACGGGCACCTCTTTCCGCCACTCCAGTGCTCCTGTGATTTTCAATATGTGCACCCTGCAGACTTCAGCCTGTTGGTGTCTTGGGGAAATAGATACCAGGATTGCTCCAATGCCTGCAAACCTGAAACAGGAATTTCTCTGCATGAAGTGGGTCACCAAAATGGGAGGTAAGTGGAGAGGGGAAGGAACTTCTTGGCCTCGTCAGCCCTTTTCTTGAAACTCACAGTCAAACTTTGTCAAATTCTAGATGATGGTGCTTCAGGCGATGCATTTAGGTATGTTATGTCTTGTTTTCTGAGTATGGTGCTTCGAGAATGTAAATATTAAGGTGAAATTGCCATGCACAGTTGAATTGGCACCATAATTAGACTCTCTGTAAAGCCTTTTGGTTTTCTGTTAGAGTGACTTACCATTTTTTGAGTTAACTGAAGCAAACTCTGCTGTCAGCACGAAGGAGCCACTGTATAGTTAGGACATCCAATTAAATAGAATTCTCCTAAATAGAGCGTGCTCTTTTCATAAATTTAAAAAATTTATTGATTCATCAAACACATATTGAGTACTTATCACCCTGGTTGCTAGTCACTGTTCATATATATTTTTAAGGAATTACTTCCACCTAACTCTGAAATAACATTGCATTTAGAATTTAGCACAGAGGTGATTAAGCATGAACTTTTCTCAGCAGTCTTGTTTTCATTTTTACTTGAGAACATGTTCTCAGACTCGGTGCCCAACTGACATTACCGTGCATTGCCCGAGGCACACACCTGGCGGGGCTGTGTCTCTGGGGCTTTAGAGCAGGAAGGAAGGGCTGCCAGGTGTCTGGCCCTTCCATGTTTCCCTGGGGAAAGGATTAGGCCTTGGGCAGGAGTCTTGGCTTGTCTTACTGGATTAGCTGGTGTCTTTCAGTCAGCTCTGCCTTGGTGTTAAGCTCTGGACTGACTCTGACCTCTGAGTGGCAGAGGAGAGGACGGCGATTTAGAATCAGTCGTGCAGACCGGGGCACCCAGCGGGTCTCCGATAAAAAGTGGTGGCAATTGATCACTTCCCTTTTTGGGAGAACTGTGTGGATTGACTCAGACCTCTTTCTTTTGATTTTATCTTGAGACTTTGCAGAAGCAAAAATGCCTTTAAAAAAATTAAATGATGGGCTTTTGTAATGTTTGTATCTCCCCAAGATTCACAAGTTGGAATCCTCACCCGCGAGGAGATAGTGCTAGGAGGGGGAGCTTTGGGCGGTGAGGAGGTCGTGAGGGTCTCATAAATGGGATTTGTGCCCTCAAAAAAGGGACTACAGAGAGCTCCCTCGCTCCTTCCACAGTGTGCGGACCCAGTGAGAAGCGCCGTCTATGAACCAGGAAGCCCTCACCAGGCAAACCTGTCAGGCCTTGACTATGGACTTCCCAGCCTGAGACTGAGACTGAGAGCTGTGAGAAATGAACTTGTGTCGTTTGCCAGCCCCTGCTCAGCCTGTGGTGTGTTGTTAGAGCAGCCTGGGTGAACGAAGGCAGGTCATGAATTTTCTGTCGTACTTTCTGGCTTCAGATACTTGCTAGGGAGATGTCACCATCTTACCCAGGTGGGACTGTCTGGAATCAGACGTTCCGTTATGATTTGACCTTGTTCTTGCCCCACGCCTGTGCCGTTCACACCTCCAGGTGTCTCCGCTGCCCGCGGCCCCTCCAGACGTTTCTGATTCGGGGTGTGGTACTGGTCGCGGCCGTGCCATCAGTGACCAGGAGTAGGAGCTCGCGCCCCTCGTGAACCAGCAGCCTCACCCGGAAGCTGCTGAGAAGCGTTTGACAGAAGGTGATCGTGCCTCGAGACTGAAACTTCCTGTTTACAGGGAATGGAGGTGCATAGTAGGGAATTTAATGATGGCCCTAGAAACAGATGCCTCTGGGGTAGGGGATATTCTGCAGGACAATGGCCCCGGACTCTCGAAAATTGAAGATCACACATAAAAGGGGTGCGAGGCTGTCCCTGATGAAGACGGGGAAGGAGAATCACTCGGTGCAGTGTGTGGCTCAGATAGAAAAGACGTTTTCGGGACGATTGTGCTACCTGAACATAACCTGGACAACGATGCTCTGAAATCGTTCTTGTCTGCCGATGATGGTAGTGCGGCTGCAGAGGGGCCTTTATTCCTAGGGAACGTGTGCCTGAGGACTCGGTGAGGCAGCAGGAGCCTCTCACCTTCAAGTGGCTCCAGAGGGGAAACAAATCTGTCTCTCTGTCTGATCTACAGAGACAGTGAGAAAGCAAATCTAACGAAATGCTAGCAGTTGTTGGAGCTCCACGTGGAGAAAACTTGACCACTCGTTGTACTGTTCTTCCACTTTTTAAATATGTTTGAACATTTTCATAATGAAAATGTGAGAAAGTAAAAATAAATCTGGAAATTAGAACGGAAGTGAGCCCAGCCAAGCGCTCTTGGGTTCAGCTGGGAAGAGCCAATCGTCCGTTGGTGTTCTCTCGACTCGTCGTGGGGATTTCCTCCTCCTGGGTTCACCACCTAGTTTTCCTTGTGATAGTTATTTTATACATAGCTATGAGCATAGGTGATGCTGAAAACACACGTTTAGTGTGGTTTGTCATTAAGAATTTGGAGAACTGGCTAAAGAAACCACTTGTGCAGATTTGAGATGAGCACTGCCTGCCTCAGCGTCTGTGGTAACAGCTTCATTTGGGTGCAGAGCTTGGCAGAGGTTTGAGTGACCCTGTCTCGATGGTCCTGTGTCAGAGGACAAGGTTAAACGTCACCACCGAGGGCCCTGTTGAGCCTCTGGGCCGGAAGTAACCTCCCCCGGGCTGGTGAGGCAGCCTCTGGGGGCCTTTCCTGACAAAGCCCTTCACTGAGCTTCAGTTTGGCCACCTCTGCCCTCACCTCCCCGACTGCAGGGCCTCGAGGTCTCACCACCTCCAGCCTGAGCGCCCAGTGCCCAGGGGCAATTTCCCGCCTTCCCTGGGGGCTCAGGATGCCAGCTCCCGGGGCAGTGCCCGCAGCTGGGCCCCTCCTCCTGGGCTGGGGGTAAGGCTGGGCACGGCCTCCTGCTATGTCCCACTGGCCACTTCACGACAGCTGCAGCCCACACTGCGTGGCCGCTCCTGCTTCTGTTGGATGAGGAGATGCAGGCCTTCACCGAGGCTTCCCGGCCTTGCCCCTGCTGGCCCCAAGGCTATGCCGCTTCCCCCTGCCCAGCCCCTGGTCTCTGTACAGTGTCTGTCCAGGATGTCTGTCCATCCGTCCTTGACATTCTATCCAGACGCGGCCATTCTCATCCTAGTCTGTGAGGGGTGAGCAGAGCCCAGGTGCGGTCGATGTGGAGACGCCGATGGACTTCAGTGTGCAGGGAAGTGAGTTCCTTCATATCCACAGCCTCTGCGCAGCCAGCTGGGAGTGCACCCCATTCACTGGTGGATGTGCCTTGTTTTTTAGCCCAATCGCCTACATTAGGTCAGACAAGTCACTGTTGTCTGCGTTTCCGGCTTTCGTGACCATCCGCCTCCCTCCTCTGCCTGGGGCTGAATGGTGGGGTCTGTCGTGGGTTCGTGGGAGCCTCTGTTCTTGTGAGGCCACCAGGGACTCTTATCCAGGCTGATTCCACAGGAGGAGTTTGGGGTGAGATCCTGAGCGAGAGTTGGGAAGACTGACGTCTGCGTAAACCTTGCTTGTTCATGGTTATTCCTCTCAGTCTTCTTAAATTCTGAAAAATTGGGGGCCAGTTTGAAATAAGGATTTAGGTATGGATTGGTGAGGAAAGAACGTTAATCTGATTGAGTTTACGTTGTGTGTGATAATTTTATGCTACCCTCGGGAAGAATTGAAGATGTTGACAGTGTTGTGAGAATCATTTCTTTCTTTCTTTCCTTCTTTCTTTCTTTCTTTCTTTCTTTCTTTCTTTCTTTCTTTCTTTCTTTCTTTCTTTCTTTCTTTCTTTTCTTTTCTTTTTTTCTTTTCTCTTCTCTTCTCTTCTCTTTTCCTTTCTTTTCTTTCTTTCTTTCTTTCTTTCTTTCTTTCTTTCTTTCTTTCTTTCTTTCTTTCTTTCTTTCTTTCTTTCTCTCTTTCCTTCCTTCCTTCCTTCCTTCCTTCCTTCCTTCCTTCCTTCCTTCCTTCCTTCCTTCCTTCCTCCTTCCTTCCTTCCTTCCTTCCTTCCTTTCTTTCTTTCTTTCTTTCTTTCTTTCTTTCTTTCTTTCTTTCTTTCTTTCTTTCTTTCTATCTTCTTTCTTTTCTTTTCTTTTCTTTTTTTTTTGATGGAGTCTCACTCTGTTGCCCAGGCTGGAGTGCAATGGTGCAATCTCAGTTCACTGCAATCTCTGCGTCCTGGGTTCAAACAATTTTCCTGCCTCAGTCCCCCAGTAGCTGAGATTATAGGCGCTCACCACCATGCCCAGCTAATTTTTTGTATTTTTGGCAGAGATGGGGTTTTGCTTTTAAGGAGATTGTTCATTAAGTGTTAATTGGTGGCCTGCCGTTGAACTAATGTTAGTGTAGTACTGACATCATCAGCCACGGCAGAAACTTACTTGGCATCCCTGGAAAAGAGGGCAGGGAAGCATAGTGCCCTGAAACCACCTCATTCTCCAGTGCTACTTCCAACTCTGAGCTGATGGTCATTATGAGTGGATCTGCCCTGAACAAGTAGTTTAGTGCAGCTGCCTTGGACAGGCAGGTTAAAAGTAACAAACTGCCACAAAACTCAGCTAATAAAATGTCAAGAGAGACATGGGGCGCCAGGAAGGGGTGAGGCCTGTCTCCCTGTGTACCATCTGTGTGGAGCCTCAGTACCTAGGACACAGCGTTTACGCAGAGGCCCAGGTTTTTATTAGCATTTCCCTGAATAAAATGTCACTTGTGAGCTGCGGACTGGGAAGCTTTTTCTGATGATTAGGTTTTGTAATGTGGGATCATCAGTAGGCAAGGTGGATCTGAGGGCTGTAGGATCTGGAGACTGTCCAGGGCGGCTTTCTGGGGATGACAGGCTTGTCTCGTCAGCAGTCAAGACACCAAAGAGAGTCTTTCTGAGAATAAAAGAAAGAAGCTTTTAAGGAAAAAAGCAGTTTCTCTCTCTGTTTGGGAGTTGAGTGCATTTTCCTACATTTATTCGGAGATGTTCCTTGGTTCCCACCATGTGCTATTGCCCCGCTATGGGGTAGGGTCACCCCACCGCGTACCTAACCCAGGAAAACTCCTCTGCAGTGATTTCAGAGGCTGTGTGCATTTCTCTTGCCTCAATGGGTGGAGTGAGTTTTTCTTCCTACTTTTTTTAGTCAGTTTTCTTAATCTAGCGTACCTTGCGTAGAGAGCAGTCCACCTGTAACCAGTTTGTTCCTGGAGGTGCTGCAGTGACCTTGGTTACGCGTGGGCCCCGTGGCTCAGGATGGGTCGAGGAAGGAGTGTGTGTGTGAGCAGTGGGCACTGGCCAGAGGCAGGGGAAGTGTGGCCACTTGTGGCTTAAACTCCCCCCATGCGCTCTACTGCACCGCTGGGACGTGAACACTCTCGCCCTGGACGTTTTCTCTGAATGCTCAGTGCCCAGGCTCTTGGGTACACAGGCGGCCCCGGGGTTTATTTGAAAAAGGTGTCATGAACAGTGAAGTAACCCACGTGCCTAAGCTTTGATTGACATGAAGGAACGTAGAGGCTGCTGAAATCCTGGTCATTTTAGAACAAAGTATTTTATTAACAGTTTTCTAAAAGAAAGAAATCGTTAAAAAATTGATCCCTGTTGAGGTAGAAGGATCTCGTCCTCATGCTTCTCAGTTCTTTCCAGAATCAGCTTCCAGTTCAGCTGCACAACAGGTTCTGCTGGTGGCTGGAGCAGCCCAGGCAGGTGCTGTTGGGTCTGAGTTCACACTGGTGCCCGTGTGGTCTCCAGTTATGGTGTGGGCTGTGGGGTCTGAGTTCACAGCATTGCCCATGTGCTCTCCAGTTACGATGCTGGCCGTGGAGTCTGAGTTCACACTGGTGCCTGCGTTTAGAACGTGAGTTTGACATTACTGTGGTAAGGGGTATCCTACACGTCATAATTCCTAGTCAATATCGGGTATTTAGTTAAAATAGAGTCAAGTATAGAGAGGCATTGGCCCCTCTGGCGAAAGGGCAAGGCACGGTGCTTTAGGTCCAGGTCCCCAATATCAACTATGAAAATAAAACGTTGTCAACTCCAATTGCAGCCCTGTCCTCAGCGGGTCATTGTTTATGCTAACAATTATAAACAGCGTGAACTTGCTGTCCTGAGAGGCAACACACCCTCCATTCTCTCTGCAGTGCAGCTGCCTTGGTGGATGGAACATGCCCCTCCTCCCTCCCTCCACCCTCCTCTCTCCTTCTCTCCCTCATCCTCTCTCCCTTCCTCCCCCCTCCTCGCTCCTTCCCTCCCTCCTCCTCTCTCCCTCCCTCCCCCCTCTCCTCTCCCTCCCTCCCCCCTCTCCTCTCCCTCTCTCCTCTCCTCTCCCTCCCTCCTGCCTCCTCTCTCCCTCCCTCGTCCTCCTTTCTCCCTCTCTCCCCCCTCCTCTCTCCCTCCTTCCCCCCTCCTTCTTCCTGTTTTCTCTCACCATTCTCCCTCCACCTTCTCTCCTGGGTGAAGGGCAGAAGAGAAGAGACCTCTGGAATCTTGTGCTTCATCCAAGCAGCTTGGGGGCAGCATCAACAGCTGCAATTTGGCTGCCCCAGCAGGTGCCTCAGGGCAGCCTTTCTAATGGGAGTCCTGGAATCATGTCTTTCCTTAATGTGCCCTAAAGGCTGGAGGACATGAAGTGAAACAATGCTCCATGCTCAGTCCTGTGATTTTGTGTATTTATTGGACTTACTTTGAAATTAAACTAAATGATACTCAAAGTACGGCATGAGAAAAACGAAAAAACAGGCTATGGTGTTTGAAAACCAAACAAAACCGTTTGGTTTGTTGGTTTGTTCTTAGACCTTCACAGGCTCCTAGGTCACACGTTTCAGTTTCTCAGCGAGTGACATTCTCTGCGGAAGCTGTGTCAGCCTCTTGTTTGATGATGTCAGCCACAGCAGAAAGAAGCACTCCATAGGCCCTGTGCTCAGCACCTTGGCGTGAGCTCTTGCAATCTTCTGTTCATCCTCATCACAGCTCTGTGCAGTGGGCATCCTCCTGATCCCGGTGGGAGGATGGAGGATGGAGGCGGAACGGTGAGTGACAGCAGGATCACATGAGGGGTCTCTCCCGAGGTAGAGAGGGGAACCGGCCCAGAATCTCAGTGCCCATTACGTCCTTCCTTCTCCTCCTCTGCCTCTCTGTGACTGACTCAGGCTGCAGGGACAGACGTGAGTATGTGCAGAGTGTGTGTGCACCCCTGGGGGTGTGTGCTCATATTGGCAGGGAGGGATGTGAGTGTGTACAGAGCGTGTGTGCACACCTGGGGATGTGTGCTGGCATTGGCAGGGACAGATGTGTACAGAGTGTGTGTGCACACCTCGGGGGTGTGTGCTGTTGGCATGGACAGACGTGAGCGTGTACAGAGGAAGTGTACACACCTGGGGGTGTGTGCTGGTGTTAGCATAGACAGACATTAGCGTGTACAGGGCATGTGTACACACCTGGGGGTGTGTGCTTATGTTGTTTTGTAAGCGGCAAATACGTGGCCCGATGCTTCTGGCGGCCCTGCACCCGTGCTGAGTCCGTCAGTGGCTCTCGGGTTGGGGTCTCCATCTCCCCACACAGCACTAGAGTGTCTTGAGGTTTCAGATTCTTCCTCTCCGGTTACTTGGGCCTCCTCAGACCGAACATCAGAACCAGCCAACTGCAAACTACAAGAACATTCAAATGCATCTTCAGTAGAGAAAACAAAAGCAATTGGAATAATTTTCCAACATGACCCCGTGGTTAAGCCGTTAGATACTCCAGCTAACAGACTGAGTCACTTTAAAATTCACACCAATTAAAATGGTTGTGAGAGTTGCAGAGCTTTACCGCTAAACCTTGAAATAATTGAAGAGTTCTGCTCCACTTGCTTACAAACTGGGGTTGGGGATAACTTTCAGTCCAAAGTAGTAACCTTCTAAATCCAGCTTAGATGCGAGGCTCCCACTCACACAGGAAGAGAGAGAGACCCTTGATTATTCTCCTGTTTCAGATACTTTGTCATTTTTTTTGTATTCTGATCATCACTTCTGCTTTTCCAAGTCAAACTAAAGGGAGTTTAGTTCTGTTTTGGAGAAGCTGTGGTTAGTAGTTTCTTTTCATGGTTTGCTTAATCTCTTAAGTCTGGCACTTACATTTATCCAAATGGACTTTTCTTTAGTAAGACGGTGCCATAGCCCAGGGCTTCTCCCTCCATATCTGCTCCCCAGGAGGCCCCCTAGGAATGGGCGCTAGAGATCCAGCCCCTCTCCGTGTGCCATTTTCTTTGAGTCTAATGTAGGTTTGGCTCAGAGAAGAAAAGAGGCCTCCGGGTTAGGTGCCTCTGACTGCTTGCTTGTGAAATGTTTAATGATAAGGCGACTTCCAAACTAATTTTACACATTAATAGTTGTAACTTAAAGTATCACTGCAGTCATAAGAACAAGAAACACTCCCATAAAGTAGATAGGCAGAAAAAAGCCATAAAAGTTTAATAAAGTGCAAATAAAATGGTGTTGTAAGAATGTACAGTGGGAAATGTTCTCAGTCCAGCCAGATCGGCTGTGGCGTCCTCCTGTAAATACATTCAGCCACGTGTGGCCCTGATCGCAATCAGTACTGTGAATTGTGATCCAGAATGTTCTTGGGGGCCGATACCTGGACTGTGCCAGCAGCTGAGTCTGATTGGACGTCATGGCGGTGATGTGCTAGGCGTGGCCAGCTGGGCCGAGGGGTGGCCACCTGTGCACTAGCCACGTGCAGCTGTTATTCTTGTGATGGAGTTGCACGGGGCGTGGCCTGTCCACCTGGGCTACTTATAGTACCGGGAACCCAACCTCTGGTGGGTGCCTCCCGACATGGGAGCTGTCTTTTTTATCCAGGGCCCTCTGGCGCTGCAGACCCTGAGTGCACGGGGAGGCAAAGGAGGGCTCTGCCGGACCATGGAGGTCCCCAAGCAGGTGGTCACTCATTGCTTGTGGAGTGGTCCATGGCCTGTGAGTTTATTCCCGGGGTCTGTGTGAGCGAGGTTAACCAGTTCACAGCTGGGCACTTACCCCTTACACAGGTGATACTAGTTAAAGTGGAATCTATATTAGCTCCCACGGGAGCGTGTGAGGAGCTGGGAGGGTGGTGAGGCTTGGCCCTAGCACTGGAGCCCGGGCTCCTGACTTTCTGCGTCTTCCTGTTGCGGGGCCATCAGGGCCGCTGTGGGTCCTGAAAACAGTAGGTGCCATATGGACCAGGGGATGCAGAAGCCTCTAGAGGCTGCGGGAGGCAAGGAGACAGTCGCTTCCCCAGAGCCAGCCCTGCCGACACCTCGACGTTAGCTGGTGGGACCTGTTTTGGACTCCAGCTTTCAGAAATGGGAGAAAATAAGTCAGTGTTTAGGACGCTAAATTTGGGGTGATTTAGTGGAGAAATAGAAACCCAGCTCACGAAGGTGCACGCATTGAAATGTGCTGTGTCCAGGTGTTCACAGTGGCGTGAGGGGGATGGCGTCAGGGTTCTGGGAACTGTGCAGTTTTACTGAAGGAAGGGGGCTCGCCACGCCTTTCCTCATGTAACTGAAGGTATGTATGCCTGCCACACTGCCCAGGAGACAGGGACTAGAATTCTGACTTGATTTCTTATGGGAACCAAGGTCAGAACACGGTGAGGGCTGAAACGAGCTTCCTACAGCCTGAACTGGGCAGAGGAATCGCAAGTAGTTTGTGTTTTTCTACACAGACCTGTCCTTTCAGGTTCTGTTAAGTTCTGGAAAAAGGGAGAAGCCAGGCACACCTCGGCGACGGACAGTGTTTCTGGAGGTGGCGCGGCTTCAGCCTGAATGTGGCTGGGAGGCTCAGAAACTGCCCTCCAAGGGCACTCATCTGTTCCTTATTGCACTAATACCTCGTTTACAGAAATCCACAGAAATTACAGAGCTGTGCGGGAGGCCTCTGGTCTGGATGGGTTTGTGTGGACCGAGGTCACGGGGTGTTGTCCCAAGTGCTTCTCCTGATCTGGCAGAGGCTCTGTTCCCAAATGATTATGCCACAGTTTCAGAGCCTTTATCTGAGTGATAGTCTTTTAACTTTGTTGCATAAAAGCAAACAAAGTATGTCTTGAGAGTCTAAAAATCGGTTTAGTAGTCATGGCTGTAAACACATACATGGGGCTTTGGGATGGAGTGAAAACCACCGTCACCTGGCGTGGACGCTGCGAGGTTTTCTGTGTGGTGGCCTGCTCGTGCCTTGAGCTCCATCTGCAGTGTGAACAACAGCTGTGCTTTTGAGAAATGTGGGCAGGTCAGCTTGCTCCTCCAGGGGCCTGCAGGCGTCCGGGCGAGGAGCCTGGGATGAGGCCACGTCAGTGGGAAGGAGCTTGGTTGTGTCAGCAGATATGTCTGCCTCTACAGGCCTGCAAGCCCGCCAGAACCCAGTTTTCCTTTGGTCATCTAATGCCAGAAAAAAACCCATTTCTTAGAGATTCTCGTAATTTATGTTAATGAACCATTTGACCATACATAAGATGTTATAAATGCATGAGGCTTTACAACTTGGCAAATGTATAACTCGCATGTTATGATTGAATCAAACTGTTGAAGATACTGGTTTCACTTGAAGATTTTTAGCATTTTATGCGCAAACCAAATGCCGATAGCATTTTGAAGGAGTATTTTGAAATCGTAAATACAGTGGGACAGTGCTGGGTCTCTGCGATGCTGGTGAGGTGTACGTGACCTCAAGCTCTTGGAGCTTACAAATAAGATTCCTAAATTGTCACACCTGCAGTGCTGGAAGTCAAAGTGGATTTCTGTAAAGGAGGTATTAGTGCAATAAGGAACAGATGAGTGCCCTTGGAGGGCAGTTTCTGAGCCTCCCAGATACCCCAGGAGGAAGCGGGAGAGGGAGGCAGTTATCCACCATAACCTGGACGGTGGAGCTGGGTTTGCTGGTGGCCCTGCGTGGCAGGTCATTACATGCAATAAGGAACAGGTGAGCGCCCTTGAGGGCAGTTTCTCGCTCTGCTTCGGAACTGCAAGTGGAAGACGCCCCAAAGTGGGCGGTGGTCCTTAGCACTGGAGTCTTGGCCTTAGCAAGTGGGGTGTGGTCGGTTATCCAATGGGACCGGATTTGCTGTTGGCCGCTGTGTGGCAGGTCACTGCGGGGAGCGATGGGAGGTGAGTGGAGTGGGAATAGAGGATGCACCCTCCACAGCTACTGCTGGGAGTTGGCTCTGGTAGTAGAGGGGGCATAGAGGGTTTCCCGTCAGGTGCAACACGGCCGGGGTCCCACGTGTGCTGGACGCCGAGATGTGGCTATATGTGATCTCAGTCTCCACAGCCGTCCTGGGAAGTGGGTTCAGTCACCTTCCTTTCTCACATTTGAGAAATCTCAGGGGATTACATCACAGCTGGGTGGGTTGGAACTAATGTCTCAGGCAGGACGTTAGCCCCAGAGCCCAGGTCTTACTTCCCCCTCACTCTTTTCAGTTCACCAAGCTTGTAGAGAGGGGTGTGTGGTGGTGGTGGGCGGCTGAGAAACCAACACAGTAGAATGGGGGAAGGAAATAAACCAGGCAGGAGACACAGGGCAGTGCTTGGGAGGTCTGTGCGGCGTGTGGGTGGCACCTCTGGGCCTGTGAACCCCGTTCTGTGCTCTCGGCTTGCCCAACCTTGGCCCTCAGCCATATGCTGTGCACTTTAGGTGAAATCTCAGTCCCTCGAGTGATGCGGGCATCTTTTCTCCCTGGCTTTGCCTCTCCTTAAATCATGGAGTCTCAGTGGGGATGGCGGGGTGGTTGGTGGTCCATGGAATTTGCCCTCCACTTCCCCATCCTTGTCCTGTCCTGTCTGGCCTGTTACCTGTGTCTATGTCTCTTCAGAGCCTGCAAATGAGTGGAGGCCACGGCAGCCTCTCGCTGACCGGCCTCTCAACTTTTTTATTCATCAGAATCGTGTTAAATGCTGATTCCTAGGTACCCCATTAGACTGTCTACGCCTGCTTGGCATGGGTACTTTGGGGAAGGTACAGAGGGTTGTTGGGCTGTTCCAAGAGGGAATTTGCATTTGTAGAATGTCAGCTGTGGTCTTTCCAGCACTCTATTTTCCACGCACACATGGCATTAAACCTGGAAGACCTCTGGGTGCTGTGCTGGTGAGGAAGCCCCGGCTGGACGAGGGACTGCTGGGGCTCGGATTTGATTCCTGGGCTGGGGGCTGTGGGCTTATTCTCTTCAGTGGGTCTGCTGATGGGATGCCTGGGAAGTCCTGCTGTGCACTCGGGGAAGGTGCAGAGACACGCTCGGGAAATACAGACAATGGATTTAAAAGTTCCTACTGGAATATCTTTTATGAGCAAAGTAATTTGCATCTAACTGTAGACAATCATTGCTTGAATAATTGATTTGTTTACCAAATTGGTCCTATGAACAGAATAAAGTTTTCATTCATGCCTTGTCTATAACGTAAATAGGAGCATTACCGCAACCTAAATTAGCTTTAAATTTTGTATCAGATTGCAGTCCAGATTACAAACGGCTGCTTGATAATCTAATTGATAAAACAGAGGAATTTAGTGCTTGGAACCCAGAGTGAAGGGAGCAGAATTGCTTTGGTTTCTCAAAAGCGTGTGACTGAGGGGTGACCTGGGGTGAAGAGAAGTGGCTGGAGTCATTACACTGGAGGAGATGATCTGCCCCAGCCTTTCTCAGCTGTCTTCTGGATAAAACAAAAGGGCGATAAACAGAAAAATTCAGCACTGAGTTCATCTATGCCCTGAGCTTCTCATATGGTCATTAATGTGACTGGGCTGTATCTGTGAAGCCGTATAGAGGCACAAAGGAATTAGGCTAGAGTAAGGCCTAATTCTTCCTAGAATTAGGCTAGAGTAAGGCGGCCGGCGACCTCTGGCGTCTGTGCCACGTGTCATTTCCTGAAGCCCTTTTGGGCGAAATGACAGTTGCAATGTCTGTTCAGAGGAGTGTAATCTCACGTATGAGATACAGATTTTAAACGATGGAGATTTTAAACACTAAAGCCAGGAAGCTTGGTGGGAGTGGCTGTCTTCCGAGTGGTTTTCTGTGCTGCCATGGACGAGGCGTGGATGTGTCATCCGTTGGTGAGATCCACTGGTGAAGGGGCTAAGCAAACCCTGGGGGGAGGGGGGTGAAACTACATCTCTTCTGGCATCCCTAGTAAATACGTTTTGTAAAACCTGTGAATTTGACCCTAACCCTGAGTGTTGAAGTCTGGTGCAGTGTCTTGAGCCCTCTTCTGCCTTGAGGGTGAGTGACTGTAAATGACCGATTCCTCAGTGATGAAAGTTCAAATTTAGCTTCCCTGAGGAAGCCAGACCTCAGTCACCCGTGTCTCCATTAACACTGCGGTCCCTACTCGGGTGGCTGCAAGTTTCCAGGCCCTCCTTGGAGACAGAGCCGTGCGGTGCTGGATGATTTGATAACATCAGCCACCTTCTGTCTAATCGCGGTACGGATGATTCTCCTACAAGGAAACGGATCTAGTTTCTTCCCTGATCGTTGGAAGAAGCAGCCTGCCTAGGGACTGCACCGTCCTCTGCACTTTCACAGCGAAGCCTGTGTCTGTCTGCGAGGAGTGTCGTGTGTATCGTGGGAATTGCCTCCTTAATTCTTTTTGCTTTTGAGGGCTCGGACAGCTCTGCCTGTTTCACCCGGGACGAGCAGCGGGTGGTCTCTGGCTGCTGTGGGACTAGGGCTTGGGGTGCATCATCACATCTGGTGACCTGTCCAGGTGGGCATATTGTCTTGCCTGTTGGCTGAGGCAGCTGTGATGCCATGGGGGTCATGCTTGTATCAGGGCCAACCCAGTTCTTCCCGTGCACACTTCTGCTGCTGGAGTGCCTTTCCTTATGATGGCGTGTTGAATTAGGGTGGAGAATGCAGAGAGGCTCTGGGCCTCTGCTTCCCATTCTTACTCCCTGGAGCTGTGATGCCCGACAAGGGAGCCCATAGCCAGAGGCTCCTTTAAATTTAATTAGAATAAAGATTTGATAACATAGCCAAACACATTTGAAAAGAGCTTCACAGATTAAATTCCGGATTCAGCCCTTCAGGCCCAGTGGCCACGTTTTGGGGCTCAGCAGCTGTTAGGTGGCTGTTGTCTTTCTGTGTTGGCTCAGCAGATTGGGACGTTTCTGGTTCAGCAGGCAGTTCTCTTGAATGGCTCTGCCTGTGGTGAAGGCACCTTGGCTGGAGAGCCTCGTGGGGATCCCTTAGGCCTCTGGCTACAGCCAGGCTGCACGGTTCCTGTGCCCCGTGTCCTCTGCAGGCCCAGAGCTATCCCACCACAGAGTCAGCACTGCTAGACTTGGGTACTGTGTGCAGACAGCAGAGGGGCATATCTGGGTCTTGCAGGGGCTGGGGTGACTGGCCTCCTTGGCCAGGAGCCCGTCTCCGAGTCTTCAGGGGAAATGCATCCACCATCCACACCGTGCACCAGAGGAAAACTGTAGGCTTCTCTGTGGATGGTGAATTGAGATCATGCAGAGTGACTAGGCTTGGGCTCCTGACCAGAGTGAAACCTGATACCTTTAGGTGGAACCTGACATGCCTCCATGTGTACATGGCAAAGAGAATGCAGCGTTGTCAGCTTGAATCCAGATGTGCTCCCGTTTTGAGGTGGAAGGTTCTGGGAGTATTGGCCATTGGTGATTGTCCTGCCATGGAGGACTTTGAATGCAGGCACTGGTTTAGGATAACCCTGGTTTTCTGGTCCTGTATGTGGGCATCGCTGAATATCCCGGGCTGGAGGAAGGCAGGGCCGATGGGAGGGTGACAAGAGGTCAGGTGTTTCCAGCTCTGGGGAGTGATGCCATCAGACGGCTGAGATCAGGTGGCCGGGGAACAAAGCAGGGGTGCAGGGAAATGTCATGTTTCCTGGGGCATGGGGAGGACCTGTTGAGCTCTATTCCTGGGCAACAGTTCTTCCATTCTCAGGAATCTGTGCCATTTGTAACTGAGTGGCAAATTCTAGAACTGCTCTAATTACTTTTAAGTCCCCATCCCAATTACCATGAATTAGCAACAGTGATAACAGTTTGCCAGGTCAAACCTTGCTAAGAAAAAACAGTGGAACTAGTTTTAGTTGCCTCGAGTTCCCTCCAAATCGGATTCCTTAGCGGCTTATGTCCCCACAGCTGCTGCAGTTCTTCCTGGGCCTGGCAGGCACATTCCAGACATTGACATCTCAGGTCAGATGCAGGCGTGCATATTATAGAAAATCGCACTGTGCTGTGATTGGCTTGAGCTGACGTTCTCTAGGTGAGAGGTGGAGGCCGAGGACCTGTGAGGGACTGTCTTGAGTGTCCTCTCATTGACTTGGAGCAGATGCACATCTGTTCTTCAAAAGTTCTAATGGGATGAAATTAGAAATAGGAATTTTTAAAATTCATGTGTTACGAACTCTGTTCAGTGACTTCCTCTGAAATGAGAGACTATTTGCAGACGAGGCATTCAGACTGCAGCTCTCCTTAGAACTGTCCTAGACCTCGATGCCGTCCTTTGGCCTCTTCCTGGGTGTGGGGTGCTCTGCTTGAAGCAAAACCACGTGGTCTGTGCATCACTACTGCAACCAGCTCAACGTACACACCCACTGGGAGGGGGGCCAGATCACTTAACATTTTAAATGCATTTAACATTAAACCAGCAAGTCAGCCAATGCTTTCTGTAACCAAGCTGCCTGGCTTATGGGAACCTGACACTTAATTTTTCGGAAAAGAATACTTGCTTCTGTGGAGTGTCAATATTTGTCTCATTTGTTGAGACTCTGCTCAAAGTGATGAACGTGTGTAAATTAGGACCCTTTTGTGTAAATTGGGCCACAGAGCTCTCTAGGCACAGTCAGGGGAGTAAACGGCTGTGAAAGATGTCGCCTGATGTGAGCCGTGACCAGGCACTTTGGAACCTGGGATCCCATCTCCAGCCTTTCAAAGAACGTAGAGGAATCGGCCTGATGTGAGCCCTGGCCGGGCACTTTGGAACCTGGGATCCCATCCCCAGTCTTTCAAAGGACATAGAGGAATATAAAATGCAGATGGGAGAGTTCATATTTTGGGCATCTCTGTTCTTTTGAAATCAAAGTGCAAAGAAAAAGTTTTGCCTTGAGGTCTTACCCCATCCTTGTTTTTCTCCTAAGGTTTTAACATTTTCTTAACTGCTTTTTTCTCCCCCGATCCTTGGGGAACTTCTATCTTCATATCTTCTTAAAAGATATGGTTAAATTCAACACTGAAATTTAAAAACATGCATTCATATTATTTTTCTTTAAACTGATGTATCTGACATTGGTGAAGAACTAACTGGGCGTATTGGTGTATTTTTTTTTTTTTTGAGATAGTCTTGCTGTGTTGCCCAGGCTGGAATGCAGTGGCGTGATCTTGGCTCACGGCAGCCTCACCTCCTGGTTCACGCCATTCTCCTACCTCAGCCTCCGGAGTAGCTGGGAGTATAAGTGCCTGACGCCATGGCTGGTTCATTTTTGTATTAGTAGAGATGGGGTTTCAACATGTTTGCCAGGCTGGTCTTGAACTCCTGACCTCATTTGATTCGCTCACCTTGGCCTCCCAAAGTGCTGGGATTACAGGCATGAGCCACCACACTTGGCCTGGGATATTCTTGATTGTAACTGTAATAGATCCCTTTAATAAAAACAAAACAGAACAACAACAACAACAAAGAGCTGTCTGAAAAGTCCCAAAATTAAAGAGCTCACTTGGACAGGGATTAAAACACCAGTTGAATGGCCCAGCACAAACCATAGTTACATGGGCCACTCGGCCTGTTAGATCCTTAGGGTATTTGAAGTCGTGGGGATACTTGCATTTCTGCTTCTGGATATCGTGTCAGTATGAATTCGGCTAGTGTTTGAGGGCCAGGCTCAGATCCAGGAAAGCAAGAGCCCCTGCCCTCACGGCACTTCTCTTCCGTGTGTGTGTGTTAGGAAAATAGAAAGCATAAGATATTTTTTTCAATGAGCTGGGAAGATGGAAAAATAAGCTTAAGATGTTTACTTGTTCAGAAGAAGGGAAGTGCAAGGAATACTCAGCATTGTTGCTGCTGAAGGAGGCCCCTGGCGGGGGATGTTTCAGAGGTGGGGTTTGTCTGAGAAAGGTGGTAAGAGGCAAATAGGATGCCCCATCTGGTTTGCCAGAGATGGGGAAAGTCCGTATCCCCAAAACAGCCTCAGCATTCTGGCAAAGGCTTTGGAAAACCAGCTAGGGTGTGGGATGTTGTTGGCTGCTGGGTAGAAGGAAAACATTGCTGGTCCTGAGGACTGTACTGTTCTTCCACTGCTATAAAGAACTACTTGAGGCTGGGTAATAAGGAAAAAAAAGGTTTAATCGGCATACAGTTCTGTGGGCTATACAGGTTTCTACTTCTGGGGAAACAGAGTGGAAGGTGAAGGGGAGACAGGCACGTCTTCACATGGCTGGAAGGGGAGAGAGAGTGAAGGGGAAGGTGCCATGCACCTCCAAACAACCAGATCTCAGAACTATCATGAGGACAGCACTAGGGGGATTGTGCTAAACCATTAGAAACCACCCCCATGAGTCAGTCACCTCCCACCAGGGCTCACTTCCAACAAAGGGTTAGAGTTCAGCATGAGATTTGGGTGGGGACACACAGCCACACCATATCAGGCTTCCCATTCTTCTCCTGCACATGCTTCGCAAATGGTTCTGTCATTGGTTTTTGTTTTTGTTGATACATAATATGTGTACATATTTTCAGAGTGCATGTGATATCTTGATTCATCCCTATATTGATGAAATCTGTGTACTTGGGATGTCTTTCACTTTAAATATTTTCTTTTCCTTATGCTGATAATGTTCAAGTTATTCTCTCCTAGCTGTTTTGAAATACACAGTAGATGACCCACTGCCATCCCCCTGCTGATTTATCAATAGTAGGTCTTGTGCTTCCATTAGGCTGTGTGTTTGTGCCCGTTATGAGCCTCTGCCTATCCTGCTTATGAGTGGACTCTGCTGGGCCCTGTTGACCACCTACTCTTGGCCTCCATGAGATCTGCTCTCAGCTCCTGCTTATGAGTGAGAACATGCTCCGTTTCTTTGCTTGGCTCGTTTGCTTAACGTAATGTCCTCCAGCTCCATCCATCCTGTCTCGGATGACAGGGATCTCAGCTGTATGGTGGAGTATTGCTCCTGTGAATGTTCGGGCCACATTCCCTTCATCCCCTGTTGACGGGCACTCAGGTGATTCCAGATCTTGGCTGCTGTGGATGGTGCTGCATTGAAGCTGAGAGCAGTCACTGGCTTTATACTCTGGGGACGTGAGCCACTTTGATGTTCTCAAGCAGCCATTCCCCAAAGTCCTCCGTGGAATGCCGCTTTCCTTTGTGCCCATGGTTTCCACTAGGATGAAGAGCTGGGAAGGGGCTTCGAGTGAACCCTTGGGTTTCTGTCTTTAATTGGTACCCAGCTGCACTGACCAAGTGGGGGTCCCAGTGACCCTGGACACTACCTCACATAAGGTCCAAAGATGCAGTTAGGTTCTTTTTTTAACTTAAAAAACAAAAACAAAAACAAAAAAACCCTTTTGACCTGGTTAAGCTATAGCATTATCAGTTAGTGTTTTTCTTATTGGAAAGGTGTATATTTTATTTTCTAAGAAGGAAAGAAATCCTGTTAAATACTCTAACTACAGATTAAATCATGTCAAGGAAAGAGGTACTATTTTGGGGGAAAATTATCCCTTCATGTCAATGATCAAGGAGAGGACTTAGATTGTTTAATTGAGTTAATTATGAAATCTTAAGTGGTTTTGAGAAGATGAGCTGTGGATGCTGCAAGACATGAGACTGATGGTGATTTAATGTGAGTCAGCCCTGACAGAATGTGGCTAATATTTAAAGATTGCTCCAGTATTGCTTGATAGATTGTAAGTTAATGTAAAGATCTGTTTGATGCTTTATTTTACAAACTATTATGGAGAAAAAGTTTGACAGCCAAGGAACCACCTTCAACCAATTTCTTCCTACTTTCTATCACTAGAAAAATTTGTCCTGTTAATTCCAGAATTTACTTTTGGAAAGTTCCTGTAAGGAGAGCAGAGGTATTGGTGATTGAATAGTGACTTGAATTTAGGTGAAGATCGTTAAATATTTCATAGTCATGTTTGTCTTGGTGGTTTTAGCAATTTTATATTAAATTTAGAACTGCGAGTGAAACCAAATGTGTTCTTTTGCTTTTGTGATACTCCTTTGTATGACTATACTGGTAAAGAATGATAAAATGCGTATCGGGTATTTTTTCTGTGTAGATATTAGGATTTTGAGGGGAACAAAGTAATCATTCTTCTAATAGACATTGTGCTGTGTGTTGGGTCCTTTGTATATTAGTTGAATCACTATAATGAGGACAACTTGAAAGTTTGTTTCTATACAAGATCTTTTATATGCTGACTTGTGTTATGCAAAATCCTTCATCCTCTAAGAAGACTAAGCAATGGGTTGGAGGAGAGGTTTAATCACCCATTAGGTTTATTCTAAATGCCCAGAATTGAAAGCAAGTACGAATTATGTTTTTGAAGTGTGGTGTGTGTGTGTGGTGGACTCCTCTTTAGGTCATGGGAGGGAGGTAAAGCAAAGATCAGATTTGCTGATAAACATTTGTGCATATGCTAGTGGAGAAGTCATATGACTTGACTGCACCTGCGTACTCTGATTTTGGTTTTGTTAGTGTCTGTAGCTACAAGCCACAGCCGCCTCTGGGACTCACCCTGAGGGGCTGTGATGAGGGTTATTACAGAGTTGTGTGTCTTAGCGAATGGCACAAACGGTCTTGTGGGCCTACTTTGGCTTTGTTTGAATCTGTAGATTGTTAAACTAAGTTTAACATTTTGAGGATTATAAATTGTGATTCTTGTCTAAGAAGAGGTTTCTGTTGTCTCTGAAGACAGGAGCCGCAATACAGATGGTCCCTGGCTCACAATGGTTACATTTGTGATTTTTTTTTTTCAACCTTGTGATGGTGTGAACTAGTCACACTCAGTGCATTGTTCGGCCCGAGATGGGCTGCCTCTGGATGAACCCATTGTAAGTTGAAACTATTATGTCAAATGCACTTTCTATTTAGGATATTTTCAGCTTACGCTGGGTTTATTGGAACAGTTTCATCCCACGGTAAGTCAGGGAGCATATATGCTCATAAAAGTAAAGAGAATCTCATAGATACCATGAGATATAATGTCTCTGATGTTATAGAGATACGATGAAAACAATCAAGTGGGACTTGGAAGCCTTGGAGGGACTCACATGGGCGGCTCCTGGAATGCAAACGTGAGCGCCACTGGCTTCTGGATGTGACATCTGTGCCTTCTGCTTAGCCCAGTGGGTTATTGGCTGCTCCTGAGGGCAGAGAGGTCCAGCGTTCCTGTGTTTAGGTGTTTGAGCTGCCTTAAGAGGCTAGGTCAATTCTCACTGGTGTCTTCAGGGCTTTAGGGCTTCTGAACAAGCAGGAGGAAGGACGACTTTGTAGAGCTTTGGAAATCTCAACGGACTTCAGGGCCATCCCCCTTGGCAGGAGAGAGCTCCACTGGAGGTGAGCAGGGTGCCATGCGTGCCTGTGCTGGGCCCAGACGTGTACGGACGTTGTGAGGGCCACAGGACGCAGATCGGTCTTGGTTCACAACTGGTGTCAATGGCCACGCAGCATTTCTGCCAGGTACATGACTGCGGGGACTTGGGTTTTGGGGTGTGCGTCCTGGTTGCCTAGTTGCTTGGAAAACCCCTATTCAGACCCCAGCCTGAGTCACCGTGACAGGCCTCCCGCTTCACACGCCACACGGAAGCCGTGGCGTCGGTCACTGACGCCCACCAGCTGTCAGATGTGCGTATGTATCTTCCCTGGTCTCGTGATGTGTCTTGTTTTGAGGTTATAGTAAACGTTCTTTAAGAGGGGTTTTGGATTTTTTTATGTTGTTTGCAAGGAGGCAGCAGGGAGTGCTTGAGCAGTGAGATCCCCTTCCCAACCAATGCAATTTCAGATCACAGCAGGTAATTAGGGCAGCGGAGCTGTGGGATCACCTACCCAACCAATGAGAATTCAGATCACAGCAGGTAATTACGGCAGCGGGGTGGGTGGCAGAACCCTGAACGGTGGCTGTTTCTGGTGTCTTGCCCCGGACAGAGTGTGCTGGGGCCTCCGTGGTCCTCTGTGGGGTGGGTGGAGCACATGAGCTGGGTGCTGCTGGGCTGACTGGCTCCCCAGTCCGGGGTTTATGCAAGACTCGTTCTTAAGACAACTTGGAACCCAGAAAGCAACATGAGGAGAACGGGTTTGTGCGTTTCTGGATTCTTGGTGCTTCCCAGTCTCAGACGCTGTGCAGGCTCTGAGGGGTCTCGCCGGGAAAACTTGAACAGTTGGCCCCCGGGGTGGAGTGGGGCTGCAGCGGGTCTTGCAGAAACTGGAAGTGGGGGTGAGTGTGGCAAGCAGGACCTTTCAAATGGGCCCAGCAGGCTGCATCTGTGGAAATGGTGCCACCTAAAGCAGGGCTGTGGCCAGCAGGACCTGAAAGGCTACAGCGGGCTCTGTTTCTGCTGTCTTGAGAGAGTCTCTGCATGGTTTTCGTTGGTCTTTGTCTATTTGGAGGACGCTTCCCCCTTTCTTGGGCTTACCAAGCCTTCTGAGCTGCCTTGTTGAGTATGACAAAGCCCTGAGAAGGCATTTTTATCGCATAATTATGTTATCCTGGTGGCTGGATAAATGACCTGCAAATGTGGGTGACTCAGTAGCTCTGAGGGTGCTCAATATCCAAGACAGGTGGGAAGAAAATGTTCAGGCAGGTGTCAGAGAATCTGTTCTCTGCTTCACACTGGGGCCCTGGTTTGCTGACAGTCTTTGCACTCGATCCAAAATGGGGATAATGAAGTCTCACGGATTCGGCTTCAGCTGAGAGCTGCCTCCAGCACAGTCTTGTGTGAGTAAGAGTTTATAGGTTTGGTGCAAAGGGCGGGCGTCAGTTGATCTTATTTGTGGTGGTGCTTATGGTGGCTTTTCCGTAAGGAATTTAGACTTTATTAGCTTTGGCAAGGGAATCCTGAGTGATAAAGTGGAAGAATGCTTCAGGAAATTCTGGAATCTGCAGTGAGTTTGGAATCTGTATGAAATTGAGATTTAGATTCTCACGATTTCCTAATGCTACCCCGAAACCCAGTAGTTGAGACAGTCGTAGAGCTTCAGTTGTGCTGCCCCGGTTCCCCATTTTAAAAGGAACACGTTGCTTTCATCTAGAATGTTCTGAGCTCTGAGTGCTGCCAGCGGAGTTTCCAGCTCTCTGCATCAGAGGGGAAGCCAGGACTGCGCTCACGGTGTCGCGGCAGCTGGGAGCTGAACCTGGACCTCAGGCACGTGTGATGCTGACCATTTTCTGTAAACTCCAAGGGTGCAGTGGTCTCCTTGGCACTGTACAGTCTTCTGAAGCTTTTGATGTGTCTGTACTTTATAGATTTTTCAGAAGTAGAAGGCCTTTTCCCACACCCTTGGGCTGAGTTTTGTCAGAGGCTGGTGTGTGGGAAGCACCACACCCACATTCTGACAGCGAAGACTCTGGTGCCCAAACGAGGTCAGAGTGGAAATTTGTTTTTCCTTCCCTCCAGTCTGGTCCAGCTGCTCCCTGCTTGGCCAGAAGAAAATCATGCTTATCCAAGTCATAGGCAAACCCCCGAAGTCAAACATTTGTCTTTTTTCTTTAATATACCCATTTAGTTTTTATGGGACGATAGATGGAGAAGTGTTTTTTAGGGGAAAATTAATTTCTTTAATTACAGAGAACTTTTTGGACAAAAACTGTAATCAAGAAGCTATTGTGTAATAAGATCTAGTTAAATACTACAGTTGAAAGCTCTTTATATTTGATCTTAAACTTGGGCCTGGTATGCCTGTCCGCACGCTCGTGCTCATGACGCCAGGCTCAGCTGTGAACTACAGGCACGGTACAGACTTTCTGGTTGCTTTTTTGAAAGTCTTACTGCTTGGCCTCTCGGACTCAAATGTTGAGTTAGGTTGATTCTGTTCAGAATGTTCATCCCTCCGTCTAGGGTCCAGTCATCTTTCAGGAAGGAACCGTCTTCCTCATCTTTGTCCCCTACAGTATTGTATATTTAATAGTTAAATATTTATAGGTTACATGGGTGACTGATCTGTTCATTAGGAGGAAAACAATGCCAATTTTTACATCATTATAATGGACTTGTTAAATGACTGTTAGTATAATGAAGTTTCCATGGCAAAAGAGGCTTTGCAGATGTGACTGTAACGGACAGTGGGATGGGGGAGGACCCTGGGTTGTCCAGGTGGGGTCTAGCGTTCTCATATGTGCATTGATGGGAGGGAGTACGAGAGTCTGCCTCAGAGGAGGAGACCTGAGGATGAGATAGAGGCCAGAGGGCTGTGGGGCTGAGGGCGGGGGTGGGGTAGGGGCCGGAGGGGCATGGGCCAAGGGTGGGGCAGGGGCTGGAGGGGTGCAGGGCTGAGGCCGGGGCAGTGGTCAGAGGGGTGTGGGGCTGTGAACCAAGCTGCATGGTGGCCTCTATGAATTGGGAGACTCCAGGCAGGAGCACAACCTACTGACCCCTTGACTTCAGCCCTGGGACTCCTGACTTCCAGGGCTGAGAGGAGGTTTGCGTTTGAGGTAATTTGTTGCAGCAGCAATAGGAAGTTAATGCAGTGTATCTGTTCCTCACCTCCAAAGCTTTGAAAAGTAACCCTGTTGTATCAGCCTTTTGTGTGCCCTAAATTCTAATGAGATGGTTTGTAGGAAATAATGGACACAAACGATGGCAGAACACAAAGTTGGACAGAAGCAGTGTCTTCTGTGGTTCTGTAGTTTGGGTCTGTGAAGTTAGATTTCGGTCAGAGAGTGTGTGGTCTTGTTCAGTGTATACCTGGAGTACTTGTTCAGAGCTCCTGGGGGAGTTGTCTTTAACACTGTTAGCATTAAAACTTCAAGCACATCAGGGCCAGAGTTCCTGAGTCAGTGTTAGGCGACCTTTGAATAAGAGTTGGCATGTAGAATCTGCCCACTTTACTAGCATGAAGCAGCAAATTTTTTTTTTTTTTTTGAGATCGAGTCTCCTTCTGTCACCCAGACTGGAGTACAGTGGCTCGGCCTCGGCTCACTGCAACCTCCGCCGCCTGTACTCAAGTGATTCTCCTGCTTCAACCTCCAAATTGCATGATTTTTTTTTCTGTTTTATATACTTAGTATATGACAACTCTGCAAACTTTATCAATACAAATGACATGCCAGAACTTATGAGAATCCAGCATTTTCCCATGCAAATTAGTAGTGATGTGGAATTCCTGGGCTGGTTTGGTTTTATAAGACGTAGGGGCGGATTCTTTGCCTAATTTCTGTGGAGCTAACAATTGTTAATCACCCAACACTCTTACCTCCCCCAACAGCTCAGGTGAGGGGGTTACCCCCGCTGTCATGATGAGAGGCAGGAGACTGAGGCTTAGGTGAGCAGGTGACACATTACTGTCCAGCCCCACCCACCCCGTATTTTCCTGCCATGGCTCAGGTATCTTCCTACGAGAAAGGACAGACACCCTGGTGCTGGGTAGAATTCCTTGTGAACCCCTTTGCATCCTCCAGGGAGTTCTTGCTTTACGGTGGTGGCTCATGGGGAGGCCTCTGGCCCACTGAGAAAGTGACTCATGTTGTAACATTACTGTCTCTCTGTCCGGCTGCTGTCGATTGGGTGATTTGTAAAGAGACATTTATTGCTCACAGCTCTGGAGGCTGAAAAGTCCAAGGTCAAGGCAGTCCAAAGTCAAGGCACCTGCACATCTGGTGTTCCAGGGCCTGTGGCATACAGACAGCAGCATCTCACCGGGTCTTGCATGGCAGCAGGCGTCTCATCGGGACTCATATGGTGGAGGAGCAGGAGGGCTCCTCCATCTCCCAACAAGGACACCAACCCCAGTCCTGAGAGCAGGACCTCCCAAAGGTCCCACCTCTTAATGTATCCCATCGGAGATGGTTTCAGCATGAGGTTTTGGGGACATTCAGGCCAAAGCCATTGCTCTGCCACGGTGTTAGGGCTGCATGGCATCATTACTGCAGCAGAGCCACAGCCTTCTCATGTGCATTTGCTTCAGGAGGAAGACGCAGGTGCCTGTGCATGTTGGGGTTCAGTGCAAGAAGTTGAGAGCCTCTGGGAATCTTAGCAGGAGGAACTTAAGGCTTTGAGAACTGACACCTTAGGACTGTACTTTTCTTCAGACTGTAAAAACCTTGGTGTGTGATAATACTGAACATTTCCTGAGCCCTGTGATCCTGTAAAACAGTGGTGGTTAAGACATTCCCCCTCCCCACAACTAGGCCCCCACTTTTACTGCAAGAAGCCCCTTCCCATGTGGCTTAGGCTGACTGGCAGATGACCATTTACCGAGGAGAAGGCCAGACACAGGCCTTCAAACCCCCCATCTCTGCCTTATAAGTGATTAGCTAAACTGTCTGTTCCCAATGATCAATCACCTCCCACCTTGAAATGGTTCTTCGCGGTGCAGTTGCGCCTAGGGGGGTGGACTTGTCTTTGACTGTTGCCTTCCACAGAGGACGGTTAGGGTGGGCAGGAAAGAATTCTCTGCTACACGTCTGCATTCCAGGCTGTTTCCAGAAGTGGGAATTCTTGTGCCCTGGAGTCTGGGAATGGATTTCTAGTGTCCCAGCTTCAGGTGGAGTTGAAATTGAGTGAGACAACCCGCCACACCCATCTGGAGCCAGGAACTAGAGCCATTTTTAAAGTGGCAGTTTCTCCATAAGATTACCCAAAAAATGCGCTCAGCACGTTTCTTTCTTTCTCATATGCATTTGGCCATCTAAAATGGGAATGGTGGTTTTTTGAAGCATGGATGTAGTTTTAAATTTTGAGTATTGTAAACCTTAATGTAGCTTCTTAAAATGTTTGCCTGATTATTTGGAGATTTACTAAACCTTTGGAGTGGTAATCATGAATTGATCTATATGACTTTGCTTTCTATGATGCAATGAAAGTACTCTAATGAAAACCTCTGCAGTTGGGTCAGCAGGCGATTGGCCAAAACAAATTGTGCTTTTTGGGTTTCTTTAACCAAACAAGGGAGTAGAGTGTAGGCCGAAGTGGCAAATTCATTTCAGAGCACGCCAGAGCCCTCAGTGATTGAGCAGCCTTCTCAGGTGAACGTGTAATGTGCCGTGAGTCTTGGCAAGCCTGGCTACTGATGTGTGCACGTGACATCACAGAGGCACACCTAGGAAGATGTGGTTTCTGTAACAAGCTTTGGAAAACCAAAGTTCAACTTAATTATCCAACTTTGTTATAGAAAAAGCTTAGATCAGATGGCCAAAGACCTGATTGTTTCATGGTTGACACATGGTTATAAAATTGCCCTTACTTGGTGCCAATCGGTGTTGGTCCACAGTGATACTCCTCCAACCTCACTGAATAGTTTGGAGACTGATATGAGACTGTGAAAATCTCCTTAAGGTGAAAAGGGCTCTGGGGCACCCAGGAATATCCGCACACCTGTGGCCATTCCCCTATAAGGTGGAAAGGATGGCTGGGTCACGCGGGAGCATCCGCACACCCATGGCCGTCCTCTTTAAGGTGGAAAGGGCTGCTGGGGTGCCCCGCAATATCTGCTCACCCGCGGCCATTGTTCCTGTCCCCCTTTCTGCTCAATCACCTCTGTGTTCCCGCATTCAGGCTTTGGGACAGCTCATCCCCTAGGCTGGTGAGGAAGGAGTGGGAGGTTGTTCTGAGGCTCTGTCACTGTCTGCCCTGTCATGAGCTGGGGAATGCAGTGGCAGTGACCCTGGAGGAGTCTGGTCAGTGAGGGCTCCGGCAGGAAATGCTGAGGCTTGAGGTGGCTCTGCCAGTTGTAACCAAATGTCTTCCCTCTTATTTCCATGATTCCTTCTAGTTCTGCACCTTGCACTGCAGAGTCTCTGTGTGTGTATAAATATACATGAGTTACGATACAGGTGTCTCTTTCCCCTCTGTCTGGGGCTGGGCCCAGGGAGTGAAGTGCAAGACCCCCTTACTGCTGGATGCCCACCAGCACGAGGCACTGCCTACCCTGCTAACGAATGCCTACAGCGAGTCCTGGAAGCCTCCTTCTGAGCACCTGGCCTGTTGAGGGTGTATACGGGAGACAACTGAGCTCCCTTTGCCCCACCCTGAGCAGAGACTGGGGAGGCGGCGGCAGCACTGCCCCCATGGTGCATCCTTGGTGCATGGAGGAAAGTGTGTTCATGCTTAAAACACAGCTCATCCTCTCAAAAGCAGGGTGACAACCACATTTACTTCTGGAATCTTAAAAAAGGGCCCTTCTCTTTGAGAGAAGAACGTGGTATGTATGTGTGTACCTCCATTGTTTTCTTTGAGACAGTTTCCCTCTGTCACCCAGGCTGGAGTGCGGTGGTGCGATCTCACTGCAAGCTCCGCCTCCCGGGTTCATGCAATTCTCCAACCTCAGCCTCCCAAGTAGCTGGGACTACAGGCACCCGCCACCACCCCTGGCTAATTGTTTGTATTTTTAGTAGAGACGGGGTTTCACCGTGTTAGCCAGGATGGTCTCGGTTTCCTGACCTCGTGATCTGCCCACCTCGGCCTCCCAAAGTGCTGGGATTATAGGTGTGAGCCACCGCGCCGGGCCGTATGTGTGTACCTCTTTACAAGTCTTGCCCGACCTTTGCATTGAAAAATTATTGAAAAACTTAAGGATGTAACTGACAAGAACTTTATAGGTTTCTCCAAGGAAAAATTTGGAAAAGTTAAGTGAACCCATAGTGTGTTTTACTTCTATGAGTCCCATACTTGGATTTTTAAATGTGGGCAAAACATCTGTATGTTCTTCAGCCTGATTTCCGTGGAATCGTGCATGAAACGTGCTGAAGTTGCCATGCGGATTTTGTTATGTGGCGGTGACAAGTGGGGCTGGTCATTAAACAACTGGAGGGATCCCTGTCCTTTCTGTGCTCCTGTTGGACACTAGGCACGTGCTTGGGTGTTTTCTGTGCGTGTGGACAAGATGAGGACAATTTCCAGATTCACATGGTGGTATCTTCTCCCTTTTCTGTTAAAACGTGTCTTCTGCTGCTTCTACATAGACCAAGTGTTTCTTTCTCTTGCCTGTCTATATAAACACTGTTTAACAAAAACTGTATTGTAGACATGTGAAGCTGAATTCCACATGATACAGCAGATAGAGATGACTGAGTATACTGTTTTGTGGAAGGAAGGTTTAAAATGATTTTTAGCTTTTTCCCTGAAATAGGGAATAATTTTAACTTTTTCCCTGAGATAGGGAATAATGAAATGGGAAAATAATTAAATTTTCCCATTTAATTGTTAGATTATATTTAATTATTAGATTATTCATGTATTGCAAGGGAAAAAGGAACTAGATCACCCCATGTACCCAAATGAAAATTTAAAGGGTATGGGCGAGTTCATTTGAACTCCTTTAATTTGTTTTAGCTTGTTTGTTTTTGAGAGTCTCACTCTGTTTCTCAGGCTGGGTGCAGTAGTGCAATGACAGCTCACTGCAACCCCAACCTTCTAGGCTGCAGGTTCAGGAGTGGTCAGAGGAGGCCAGAGGAGGCCCTTGTGATGCGAAGCTAAACGTTTAATGATGGCGCTGCTGAGTGCATGAGCCGCGTCAGCCCAAGAGTCTGGGTAGGAGGGAACGGCGGGGTGGAGAGAAGACTGGACAGATAGGTGCTTTCCTCGGCCCCTGGGAGCACGGTCAGGTCCATGCTCAGACGTCCTGGTTTCTCCCACATTGCCATAAATAGCAAGGGAAGGACTCGGGGCACCCAGGGACCTCAGGGGTATAAGCTGTGTCCTCGCGTGGCCCCAGCTGTGGCCAGTGATGTTGTTCGCTTTAATCTCATGCTTATTTTCTATAAAAACACAAAGGGACAGAAGTAGTTCAAGGGCCTCTAAACACTTATGTAATTGTTAATAGGCCTACTTTTATGCTTTCTTATGTATTAAGAGCAAATCATGAAACAAACTCATTTCTGTTTGAAGAAATCTTTACGGTTCTCATTTTTGTGGCAAGCAACATTGATTCTTTGCTTAGTGAGCGTTAGTGCCCTCCTGCCCAGTGCGGTTGCCTGGCGTGTCCTCGCACACACCTCTGTCCATTGGTCTCCGTTCACCTTTCCGCCTAGAATTGTAGGAGGGGCACTGGGATCTTAGGGCTAGAAAGAAACTCTGAAGACCACTTTTAGGGGCGGCTTTTAGTCAGGGCTCTCCAGAGAGACAGCCAGCCGGGTGTGCGTGTGTCTCCAGGGGGAGGGCTGCTGCAGGGGCTACAGAGTCCAAGAAGCCCCAGGACCCACAGCCTGCAAGCTAGAGTCCTGGGAGGGTGTGGCTTGAAGACTTGAGAAGCGGAGGGTGCAGATCCCACCCGGGTCTGAGGAGCTGAGACCCAGTAGCACAGGCTGCAGAAGACAGATGTCACTGGCCTATCAGCCAGACAGGTGGAGTGAACCCAGTTTTCCCCACCTTGCTGTTTTACTCGGGCCCTGGGTGGACAGGGTGGTGTCCCCCACACCGGCGAGGATGGGTCTCCACTCAGTCCAGAGGCAAACATGCATCTTACCCAGAAATAATACAGAACCAGCCATCTGGGCACCCCGGGCACGCTCAGGTTGATGCACAAAACCAACGCCACGCGTGGCCCTGACGTCTGCGTGTTCACATCACTCCACGCACATTGCTCGGTCATCGTCTCGGTGAGTTTGTAAGGTCGTTGTGTGGTTCTGGGGCTCTTTGTCCCGGATGGTGGTGGTGGTGATGACAGGCTCCCCATTGCCCCAGCTCAGGTATGGAAGGTGATGGCACCAACGGCTCCTTGTTTCTCAGACACTGGAGCGGGTGCTCTGTGCAGCCAGTTCCAGCTGCAGCAGCATCTGTTTCCTATGCCGATTCCATTCGGAGTGTGTGCCTCCCTTCTGTTGAGGGTGTAGACTTCTTTCAGGGAAGAACTTTGTCCTGTTCGCCTATATCTCCTGTGGTGTATCTCATGGCTGAATAAGTAGCTATAGTATACCTTGGTGGCTGAATGATAGGTTCATTGGAAGGAAAACTTGATACTTTTTTTTTTTCTTTTTGGGATGGAGTTTTACACTCAACGCCCAGGCTGAAGTGCAATGGCACGATCTTGGCTCATTGTTAACTCTCCCTCCCGGGTTCGTGATTCTCCTCCCTCAGCCTCCCAAGTAACTGGGGTTACAGGCGTCTGCCACCTTGCCTGGCTAATTTTCGTGTTTTCGTTAGAGACGGGGTTTCACCATGTTGGCCAGGCTGGTCTTAAACTCTCGACCTCAGGGGATGCACCTACCTCGGCTAACCAAAGTTCTGGGATTCCGGCCATGAGCCACCACACCCAAGAACTTAATACCATTTTTTTTAAAATCATAATGGGCTTGTTAAATGCTTACGTTAATGTTTATTTTTAAAAATGTTATCTGTGACCTTTCAGCTTTTCATAGCACTTCTCGTGTGAATATTTTAAAAAGGCCCTTTACTCGTGGGGGAGAAGCAGTTATCCCTTTCAGCAGAGGGAGATGGAGGAACAGGCCCTGGTGGGTCTGAGCACAGGCAGTCACCCCAACCTTGGTGATTGCTTAGGTCTGTTCTCCGTTCACCGTAGCACATCCACTCTCATTGTCAGCTTAAAAATAAGCTTTTTCCTATTTCTAATCAGAACAGTTAGTTTGTTAACCATCACGTTAAGGTATCGAGAATGATGGCTTTCAGGTCTCAGATATGACACAAGTAGTAAATACAGCTGACCCTGAACAACATGGGTTTTGAGCTTCGAAGGATCACTTATGTTAATTATTTTCCAACCAAACCCTTACTGAAAAAACCTGGCTTTGTGGAGGGCTGACGTTTCCTACATGCGGTTCCATAGGGTGGCCGCGGAGTCCTATGGATACGTAGATTTGGGTAAACTCGGGGGGTGTTCTGAAATCCATGTCCCTGTGTATACAGAGGGACAACTGCAGCTTTTTAAAAGTTTGTGTCCTGCCTTGTCCTAAAAAGGCTCCAAGGTGGATGCAAAATTATTTCATCCTTTTGGTTTTCTTGGTGGGATATTGATGTTTATTCTTCAGTGTCTAAAATCCTGAGTGAACAGAGTTAGTGCTTCAGGAATAAGGCCAGTCTGGAAACACATATTGAGATATCCACCTTTTCTTCATGGTTTCACTAAAGGCCATGATCCTATTTTATTTGGTTGAACTGTAGGAAACTGCCAATATTTGCTGTTTTTGGCCTACAAAATGGCAAGTTCGTACGATATTAAAAACAAAGGCTCCCTGGTTGGGGAAAATAGGACTCGGTGAGAACCTGAAGTTGTGTGTCATGGCCTCTGAGTCACAGGTAAATAAACTTGCGTGAGGGGAAGTTGGCTGTACAGTATTTTCCCTCTGTTTTGAGACTGTCAGAAAAAGGAAAGTTCCATTGTGTTGGGTCCCTTTTCCTCACCTTTGCTGCAGAGGGGACTTGCCATTATTCCTCTTGTTTCCAGTGCCCAGGAGGCTGATGCCACATAGAAGACCTGCAGGTCGGTGCATGTGAAACAGGCAACGGACACGCTGTGCACCTTGGGACGCATCTGAGAAGTACGTGCTTGCAACAGGTCTGAGGTGAGGGCGTGTTCCATCTCCTCTCCCTTCTCTGGCTTTGCAGGCCTTTGAAGTTGGTCCTGGAAAGTGAAGTTAGTTAATGCTGATTAGCTCCAGGTCAAAGCCTGGGGGCCGAAGAGACCCGCCCTTCACTCCGGGTGTGAAGCATTGGGCCTTCCCATCAGGAGGCAGCAGGGACTCGAGAAAGCCCCACATGCCCTCCAGTTCCCTTATGTTGAAATTTTTTGTACTCGGCCATGCCAGGTCATTTAGGAGGTAAATGGGGGGTTCACATGGGGGTGTGCAGTATTCTTAGGTGTCAGGTGTGAGAGTTTGTAGAAGCTGTGCGGATAGGAAAGGGCCTGGCAGGGAGTGCTGTTTACACGGAGCCAATTTAACGCGAGGTCTGTGCTCTGCCTGGGTCCGTGTCTGACCGGTGTCTCCCAATCTGCAACAGGACGTTGATGTGACTCGGTGCCATCGTCCCACTCTGTGTAGACGTCTGAGGATCTGTGCGCGGCTGCTCTGTGAGAATGAGTTGTGATAATGAACTGAGAAACAGTGAACAAACCCTGAATTGGTTAGCACTGGTTCCACGGCCACTTCTGCCGTGGTTGGGGTCATTCATAATAAAGTGTGCTGGACTCCTATGCAGAGCTCTGAATTTCAGAGGCCCTTTAACTCGGCAGCTAACCAGTCGCTTCCTTCAGAAGACATTTGAGTCCCCTTTACCTACCAGGGTGACCCTGGGAGTTTGAAGATGAGTGAGACAAGCCCTCCCTGTCTTGTGGATTTTACTGTCCAGAGGGGAGACAGATGAGGATGGTGAAGGGGGCCCTATCAGAGGTCAGCGCACGTCAGTTTGATTTCTTCAGCACTTGCTGTGTTCAGGCGGTGCCCTGGGCCACGTGCAGAGCATCTGGGGACACTGCCCATGGCATCCCAGGCACAGCTAGCATCTGCACCATCTTCATACTTGGCCTGAGTTTTGGGGAAGTACCGAGGACGGCTTCTGCCCTTGCTGGAGAGAGTTGGAAGTCAGGGCAGCCCTCCACAAGGAGATGATCGCCAGCTGATTCCTCAAGAAAGAGAGGTGGTCCCCACATCGGCAGAGCAGGGCAGCATGCGCAGACCTGGGTGTGGGGTCTGAGGCATGTGCATCTGAGTGGGGTCTGCTGGGAGACAGCAGGGGTGAGGTGTGAAGGCAGTTGGAATTGACAGGATAAATGATCACTAAGGCGATGCTGGCAAAACATAAAATCGGGACTCTCTGGGGTAAACGTGGACTTAGGGTGACCCTGGGCGTGGGTATTTTCAGGCTCTGAAGGCAGAGATTTAGGAAATTGGGGCAGAGCTGAGCCCCAGACGAGGATGAAGACCACCCTTGGGATGTTGAATGAGACAGGGGTGGAAACCCAGTGAATGTTGTGGGGTCAGTCCAGCAGGAAGGCAGCAGAGGAGACCCGTGTCCTCAAAGGCCCCGTGGGGCCTGCCTCTGAAAGTACTGGGATTACAGGCACGAGGCACCGCTCCCTGCCGATACTTTTAAAATTTCTAAGCTACTCTCTGTCATACCCACTCCCGTATTTTTTTTTTTTTTAGACTAGGTTTATGGCTATATTTTTTCCAAGGGAACCAAACAGTTACCTGTTTGAAGTACAAATAACACTGTGTTTAAAAACCGAAAATGCCAATTTGCATAGAAGTTTCCAAATACCCAGTTGGTTTGAGGCTTGCATTGCAGTGTCACTACCTGCTCTTAAATTTCTACATGATGTATAGATAGTGAGGCAGGGACGGCTCGTACATCTTCAGGTTTCGATTCTACTAACTTGGGCTATATTTTCATTTATTTTGGCACATCTGTGGGTGTGGCAAGCAAGGCCAGGGTATTTATTTTGAAGCTTGTCCAATAACAGTTGGGAAGATTTTCACATTTTTAGAATTTTCATAGTAATAGTCATAATTTACAAAGAATTTAAAATTGTGCAGTCATTATTTTGCTTTTTTCTAGATATGCCCTGAAACAGGATTGCTAACTATCATTCTACATCACAGGATTCAGAACAGTACCCTTTTGGAGCAGAAGCCTGTAATCAAGGAATTCCGCCTAGTCAGTTCACTGTAAACGTGTTTCAAAGGTTTTCTTTATCCTAGTTGGCACCTGTGGCTATAGTTTGTTTTCACTGCTGAGGAATATTCCATGATGGAAACTGTAATTCATCTGTTTTTCATATCGGTGGACATTTGGATTATTTTGGGGAGGTTGTGTATGTCTATTCAGCCTTCATTTTTTCAGGATTGTTTGTAGAAGATAATGTAACAGTGTAACATCCTCTGCTACGGAGCCAACACGAACCCTGATGACAGCCACACAGACTCACGCACAGACTCTCAGGTCTTGTTACCAACGCACAGAACCATTTTCTTAAGTTGAAACACAGTAGCAGAACCTGAAGCCATGTGAACGGGTCCTCCGATCTTACACTTGGAATTCACTTTTTATTACTATGTCTGCTAATTAGGAAGCATATCAATTATAGAGAAAACTGAGAATGTAAAATTATGTTTATAACAGAAAAAAACTTATTTAATAGCCCAGAGCACATGGCTATGTTTTTCCCTCATGCCGCACCGTTTTCTTTGCTTGAAATGGGAAATGACACTTGAAGGCGGTTTTCTAGCGACTGTTAGACTGGCATAGTTCTTCAGAGACAGAGGATGTAAAGCACATGGAGAATTTCTGTTTGTGGAATGTGATTTCCCGGTCACCTCATTCAGGCTGCCGCCGCCTTCCCCTGTGGCCGCCTGCACCATGGGACGTCTGAGGAGGTCCCTGTTTCATCCTCTGGAAATTCTGAAAAGGAAGGAGAGGAGGGCGTGCAGGGTGTGATGCATTTGTGTTGGTCCTTCCAGCTTTTATTTGGAGTCTCGGCTCCCTTGGTGGTTCCCGCCTTTATGTACCTAGCTCGTGGCTTCGTCCTTGTGTCTAATTCACAGGCAGAGGGATGGAAAGGGAAGTTGTATTCAGCCAACAGCTTGATGTTGTTCTCAAGGCTCAAATCGACTGGGTATTTGGAGACTTCTGTGCAAATGGGCATTTTTGGTTTTTAAACACGGTGTCTTATTTGTACTTCAAATGGGTAACTGGTTCTCTTGGAAAAAATATAGCCATAAAGCTGGTTCTTTAAAAAAAAAAAAAAAAAAAGGAGTGGGTGTGAGAGAGTGGTTTAGAAATTACACCAGTAATAGTTGGGCGTGGTGGCTTAGGCCTGTAATTCCAGCACTTTGAGAGGAGGAGGCAGGTGGATCCCCTGAGGTTAGGAGTTCCAGACCAGCCTGGTCAACATGGTGAAACCCCGTCTGTATTGAAAATATGAAAATTAGCCAGTCATGGTGACAGGCACCTGTAATCCCAGCTACTTGGGAGGCTGAGGCAGGAGAATCACTTGTACCCGGGAGGCAGAGGTTGCAGTGAGCCGAGATCGCACCACTGCACTCAACCCTGGGCGACAGAGCAGAAACTCCATCTCAAAATAGGAGGAAAAAAAAAAAAGCACCCCGGTAATGGAAACCTGATTGCGTCATCTGTGATGGAGATGGCAGATTATTTCATTTTTAGTGACAGGATGAATTGGATATGTTTGCAGTATTGATCTTGACAAGGGAAATGGTGAGAACCAAATGTGCCTCCCAGCTTGGGCCTCGCCGTTGGCAGAAGACCCTGGCGGGCAACAGACTGGAGACTCGGAGACCGAGGGGAGAATTCTCACGCCTTGACGCTGGTGCAGTGTGTGCTTCTGGACTCCTGCTGGAGGGAGCGGCCCCTTTGCCTTGCAGGCTTTGCTGCAGTGGAGACCTTAGGACCTGCCCCTCCTGGCACACCTGTGGGTGTGGCGAGCAGTGCCAGGGCTGAGGCACAGGTGCTGAGCCCGGAACGTGGGACGGGAGAGGCTGCACACGCCGCCAGGCGTCTGCTGCAGCAGCCGGGGGTTTCTGCAAGGGGGCGGGGCGTTAGTTTTCCTCCTTGAATTTGGGTGGGGAGGGTGTCCTGGGGTGCTGTGTCTGCACTTGTGTTCCTCTGAGGTCAAGTTGTGGCCCCGAGTCCTTGTCCCTCTGCCAAAGTGAGGGTTTTCCCATTTTCAGGTCAGATTTCCCTTGGGTCCGGGTCTCTAGGAGTGGGGCACATTCGAAGGGGGCGTGAACACGGTGGACGCGCGTGGGCCTCTTCCTCTCCCCTCAGCTCCTGGGTTGTGTGTGAAGAGCTGCCCAGCGGAATCACTCTCCTGCCTGGTGTTTCATTCACCAGAAATCGTTCTCACTGTGGACTCGTGAGTCAAATGTAATTCAGGAATGAAACGTGCTGTTGCTGGATGCCACACACAGCATCAGGAGCTTAGTTGGGGATTATATGATCTTACCCTACACCTCAAAAGTAAAGACTGTAGTTGTCAGGCCTCTGATCCCAAGCCAAGCCATCGCATCCCCTGTATCTTGCACGTATATACACCCAGATGGCCTGAAGTAACTGAAGAATCACAAAAGGGCAAATGCCCTGCCTGGACTTAACTGATAACATTCTACCAGAAATAAGTGAAAATGGCCGGTCCTTGCCTGAAGTGATGATTTTTTTTTTTTTTTTTTTTTTTTTTTTTTGGTGAAATTCCTTTTCCTGGCTCATCCTGGCTCAAAAAGCTCCCCCGCTGAGCACCTTGTGACCCCCACTCCTGCCCGCCAGAGAACAACCCCTCTTTGACTGTAATTTTCCTTTACCTATCCAAATCCTATAACACGGCCCCACACTTACCTCCCTTCCCTGACTCTCTTTGGACTCAGCCCGCCTGCACCCAGGTAAAATAAACAGCCATGTTGCGCTCACAAAGCCTGTTTGATGGTCTCTTCACACGGGCGTGCATGACAATAGTTAAGGGGATACTGAAGTGTTTGGCAGCTCCAAGAACTTTTTCAGTTTGTGTCGGGACATTTTAGGCAGAAGGAAAAGCTTGCTTAGAGAATCTTATAGAAATGTTTGGTGCAGTGCCATTAACTCATGGAATAAATGTGTAACTTTCGGTGGAGGCCCTCTGGGAAGAGCTTCACTTTGAGTGCACCCTGGTCTGCTCGCTACAAGAATCGGCCGTGTCATCCCGCTTTCCGTGGGTCTGCAGGTGTGCGTGATCCATTGCCCTGCACTGTGGCCATGGAAGGGAAGATGATCTGGAATGTTGGCGACAGTTATCGGTGTGTGTTGGTGTGTGCTGCTTTCTACAGGGGAGAACATTTCTGTTTAATAAACATCTCATCAGGATGATGACTGCAAGATATTTGAGTCTCATTCAATAGTGTTTCGGGGTTCCTTCTGTTTTGAATCTGCTTTCTAGCACTAGGCAAGTGAAGACATGGAAAGTAAAAACCCATCGAACTTGTAGAGACATGGTGTTTTGTAGGAGCAGACTGTAGCCTCTGTCTCTGTTTAAAGATTGTAGTAAACCTCTTACCTGGCATGGTCAGGGTGTAAGTTATCTTGTTTAATCGAAATGTGTATGAGTCAAAGCTGGCGCCTGCATTGTTGATGAAATACCAGATTTTAAGGGAACATGTCAATGTGCCGTAAGATACCAACAAAGTTCCTCATTGATGTTCGGTGCGGGTTCGGAGGAGCTGGGCCTTAGGTCACCGGGGTCGTCTCTGGGAGCAGATGCTCAGTGTGGGCATTAGTCACTTAGCCTTTCCAGAGCCGAGGAACAGCTCTCTGTGGTGGTTTTTGGAACCTGCATTTTGAGTCAGTTTGTCCCACTTGACTCGAAGTTGCCGCGCAGTTTCAGACCTTTGCCTCCACCGTGCGCTCGTTTTCTTGTCCTCTGATAACTGCCTCAGTTGCCCCGGCCTGACATTTGAGCCTCGTCGTTCATGGACACAGACTCCGTGGTGGGGCAAAGGCCGCGACTCCGGCTTGCACAGTTCCGTGCCTCTCACCATGGTTTATCACATCACTCCCAGGATCTCCCGTTTAGAGGAAGAGTGTCCCTTTCCTGCAGGCCCTGTGTGGTGTGGAAACCACCCCTACCTACCTTTCTCCCGTTTGAACTGTACCGTGAAGCTATTTCTGTCCTAGCCAACCGTCAGAATTTAAGGAACAGTAATTTATGTAACTTATTACACGCTTCTCAGCAGTTCTTTATGAATTTCATTCTGTTGTGAAATTATTGCAGTTTTCATGGCTATGCTGGTCTCAGGTTGTGGCCCTTGAAATGAATTGCCTTCCCCATTGTGTGTTAAGGTTGTGCCTGGGAGCGGTTGAGGCCTCACCTCTGCTTGGGTAGGTGGCTTTGCTCTCCTGACAAGAGAAAGAATCTTTTTTAGAACATTTCTAGTGTGGTTTTTGCTTCCAGACAGAATTACTTTTTTCACAGAGACAGCCACTCAAGTCATAAATTATGCTCAGGATGGACACACGGGTCAGCTGGCAGAGTGGAGTCCAGAACAGACCCAAAGATGCAAAAGCAGTTCAGTGGAATTTGAGTCTTTTCAACAAATGGTGCTGGAATTATGGGACAGCCGTATGAAAAGAGTGAAAACAGGGAGAAATTCCTGTATGAAAATTAAGGTGGACCATAGCCCTGCATGTAAAATGCCAAACTACAAAACCTGTAGAAGAAACGGAAATTGTCGAGACCTAGGGTGAGAGCTCTTAGCCATACCATGATCCATAATCAAGGAAGAAAACAAGTAGGTAAGACTCATCAAAATTAAACTTCTAATATAAAAGACACCTCTAGGGAATTGAAGAGACACATTTTTGATAGATGGGGAGAAGATGTCTATGAACCGTGCAGCCGGCAAAGGACTCGTATCCGGAATGCACAGGACTCCCACGGCTCATGACACAGAACAAACCACCTGACTTAAAAGCGGAAGAGACCTGAACAGATGCTTCGCTGAGAAGGACGGGAGGATGGCCCGAAAGCATCTGAAATGACCTTCAGCGTGACTGGTTGCACCGAGATGTGCACCGAAGCCGCAGTGAATTTGTTCACACCCCTGCTGGAGCGCCTGACTAAGGTCTTCCGACAGCCCCAGGTGCTGGTGAGGACAGGAAGTTGGGACTCCTGTGCGATGCCGGGGTTCAGCATGGTGCAGACAGCTTGGTGGTTTCTTACAAAACTGAACTCACACAAACGTGGGTCCCGGTGACCGCACTCCTGGGTATTTACCCTAGAGAAACAGAAGCTGATATTTAAGAAAAACTGTGCCCAGATGTTAATAACGCTGTCTATAGTTGCCCAAAACAGGTTACAATGTGCCACAGCCATACGTGGAATAATAAACACCCAGCAGCCCCAAGGCCTGGCTGTTGATCACAGGACACCCTGGCTGCACCTCCAAGCACGATGCCCAGGAAATCATGATTTTGCGAGTGTTTTGCCACAACGCTCGCAAAAGACAGACCCGGGGGATGGGAGAACACAGAGAGGGTGGTTGCTGGGAATGGGAGGGTATGCTTATGAGGCCTCGTGAGTGGGTTTGGGGCTGTTGGACTGTTCTGCTTGTGTGATGATGATTATGGGAATATTTGTGCTGAAATTCACAGAACTGAACACTGTCCACTTTACTGTAATTTTTAAAAAGTGGTAATATGCTCATTTTCAGGACTGTTTTTAATGGAAGATGGAGTTTGCAGATGATTTGTTAGGGCAAGCCTGTCTCAATAGTTGGTAGACGATTCGTTAGGGGCCTGTTTCAGGGCCCTTGGGTTGGGTTGGGTTAGGTTGGGTTGGGTTCGGTTCGGTTCAGTTGGAAAAGCCTTCCCTGTTGCGGGCAGTAGCATGGGGCACGGAAAGGATATCAGCAAGGAAACACGTAGAATCCTTTGAGGAAACATGTGTATTTCTAACTTGCTATAAGATAGAATTGGAAATTGTAACGGTTTTGTTTCCTAGAATCTTGGTAGAATAGGGAAGACAGTGTAATAAAAGCTAATTTTGAAATGAAGAATTTGAAAGATTGCAACAGCAATAGCTCTAGGAAGTCACCCTGGAAATGTTTTTAAAGATGTTCAGTAGCAATAGCTCTAGGAAGAGTCACCCTGGAGTTGCTTCTTGAGCATTGGTTTCCTGGCTGTATCTTCCGACTTTCATTTTTGAGTTTTGCTGTGAGTTGGGGATGTGTGGGAATAGCCATCCCCAGGTGTTGGGTAGGAGTGGCCCTGCAGGGGGTTGCATGTGCCCTGAGGCACTGTTACCACCTAGCTTGGAACATGGGGACTCTTGTCAGTGGCTGGAGTAAGAGTACCATCCTGGCAGGCTGGGGGAGCCCCGGGGTGGTCTGGGCACTGTCCTCTCTGCCTGCTGGACGGCAGCTGGAGGAGCTCTAAGGCTGCCTGCCTCGTGGCTGTCAGCGCAGCAGCTCCTCCTGGCCCTGAAGCAAGCTTTGGGTCCATGAGTCTCTGAGCCGGCACTTGTCTCCTGGGACCTCCGCCACTGTCCTGAGGGCCCTGGTGCCATTTTCTCGGTAGGACCCAAGCCTCAGGCAGCTGCGACACCAGATTCGGTTGCTTTCCCTGCCGTCTGTTTCCAGCACGAGTGCTCACCTCACTCAATGTAGAGCCTCAGGTTCCCTCAAGATCCCCAGAGATGGAATCTCCCAATTTTACAAGATAGTTGGTGAGAAGATATGAGTGGCACTGATTTAACTCAGCTTCCAGAGTTTAAGTTCCCAAGACACAGTCCTGCTCCTTCCTGGGCCTCATCCTGTGTGGCTGGTGTGGATGCGGGGTTTCCGGAGGGTGGGGCTGAGCCAGGTCAGCAGCAGGAGGATGACTCATTATTGATCGCTCAATGCCTTGAGGGTAACTAGGATTAATGACCTTTATAGGGCTGTAGGCTTGGGGTACGTGTGTATGTATGTATATATATATATATACACACACACATATATATGTGTGTGTGTATATATATATATTTAAACAAGGTGGACACGGTTGTCACTGCATTTTTCTGACATGAAACGTGGAGAGCAGAGGTTTTAGGAAACTCCTGAAGCCACACTGTCAGTGGGGCCTGGGCGGTCTGGCCTTAGATCCTGCACTGTTTGCCCCTCGCCAGGCTGTCAGCAGACCCGGGTGGTCTGGCCTTAGAACTCATGCTGGTTGCCCCTCCCTGCCACGTTATGGGGTTTTTCCTGGCTCTGGGCAGCATTTGATAGCTTGTGAAACAAGACCAAGACTTACTATGAGTGGATATGCCGTTATCTGAGATCAAGAACGTTTCCTGGACCTGGCGTTGCCGATGTCACGTAAGGGGAGGTGAAAACATTTTCATTGTGGTCACTGGGGCTCCTGAAATGGTGTTTTTCCCAGTGAAAATTGACTCATAAAAGTCTGTTAACTGAACACTATGTGAACAGGAAGAAGTGTGTTGGGCTCTAGTTAAATGTCTCAGAGCCACAGAAGTAAATGAGGGCACCTTCTGAGCACAGCCTCCCAGAGGAGGCCAAGGACTTTTGCCTGGAGGGTTTGCCATGAAGCAGGACTCGGGTAGGGCTGGTCTGCCTGGAGAGGCCTCTGCCATGATGTAGGTTAGTTGAAGTAGTTGAGGGGTGCTGGCGTGAAGTCGGTGGTCCCCGAGGAAGCCCCTAGCAAGGCCGGTTTCCGTGGGATGGAAAACTGCTGATCAGTGGCTGTAATCCTGGCTTCACGGGTCTGACGTACAATCCTGCACTTGGATACCTGGATCCCAGCCAGGTCAGATGGACCTGAAAGGACTTTTGGACTGTGACGGCTGCACTCATTCTCAGCATCTGTAGGGTCTCCTATGTATGTGTGTGTTTCCACTTTCTTTCAGCACAATTTCTCTCTGCCAGTGAAGTAGCGAGAAACAGAAGGAAACATGGAATGAAGATGTGATTGAGGAAAGCGGGGTGTGGTCTTCGACCTTATTTTGCTTTTGTTGGTGCTCAAGAACTCCACCTGACCTCAGAGCTGAGCGTTTCTGCCAGGAGGTCCTGCCTTTTATCCTACCCCGATGGCTGTTGAGACACTCCAAGAAGCTTCGTTAACAAGTTGCCTTTTCCTTTTACAGCAGTTGGATATATTTGCAGCAAAACAAAGGAATAACCCCCCAATATGGTGATGAAATGCATTTAAGTATAGATAACATTCAGTCTTGAAGGGCCTGGGATTTTAATCATCTTTGGGTCATGTAATTAGTGGTGTTGGTGATTAAAATCTCCTGACAGCTTTGTTCTGCCACGTCCCTCAGTTTTGAATGATGATCTTCCTGGTTGTACCTTGGAGGGTCGTTTGTGTCAGTAGAGAGCAGAGTGGTGGTTCCCAGAGGCTGGGAAAGGACAGAGGTGAGGCCCCTGAAGGACGCTGGTCTTCCTGGTTTAGGGGTTTGGGGCTCAGCCACCTTCCTGTGTCCGTGTAAATTATACCCAGGATTATTTTCACTTGCCCCACTTTAGTTGAGCATTGGAGCTTCAGGATGTGCGTGCCCACGTCACCTGGGCTGTGATCCTGGAGTTGGGTGAGACATTCCTGGGTTTATAGAATTACTCTGAGATGATTGAAAACAGAAGCACTTGAGGCATTCGTAATGCTATTTCCTGAACATAACTTATGTTCAGTTCTTCAGAAACTTTTATCTGAGGAAGCATCTATAATTTTAGTTTTGTGCCACTCAGTGCTAGAAAGAATTGTGCAACACTCAAGTGAGTGGCATTATTCTTCTCCCTCCACCATGCAAGCAAGATTAAAGGTACCTCTGGCTCCCCGCAGTCTTCTCACCTGCAGGGTGCCTGGCGTGGCAGTGTGCTGCCTTCTGTCTTCTTTCTGGGGAGAATCAGTCGTGTTTGTGTGTGCTGCTCAGCTCAGCTTGGTGCGGTTGTGTGGGTGAGGAGCTTGGTTGCTAGGTGACCCTCCCAGGCCTGCCTCCCACCTCCCTAGGCCTTGTTCTAAACTGACAGATAACCAGTGTCTTTTGGAAGAGGACAGCAGCAGGGCAGGAGAGAGTTTGTTCACAGTTTCTCCTCGCACTGATGTTTGAGCCTTCATCCAGCCTGGGCGCTTCTACAGAGCTGCCTTTGTGTGTTGCAAACCACTTCCTCCCAGTAACCGTGCTTTCAGAGGTTTGGAAATGTGACTTAACTCATCTTCAATTTAAAGCATACTATTAAATTTTAGTGTTGAAATTGATGTATTTTATGGCCTTTATTTGATTTCTCTTGATTTTTTTCCCCCATACGAGACATGGCATCTTAAGGGAGACAGCCTGGTGTTGGCCCTCTTTCCTAAGGATGGAAGTGAATTCTGAAAGCCCTTTATGTAGGCAGCGAAATAATCAGGGAATCTTTATTATAGCTATGCCTGTCCATGTAAAGCGAGCACGACTCATAAGCAGAAAAAAGTGCAGCCCGGGGGCAAGGTGAGCCCTAATGCTGCCTGTGCCTCACCTCCCTGCCATGAGGAACGAAAGTGCAAGCGCAGGTAGTTGAGTTAGCCTCCAAGCCCAGCCTGTGCCCCCCTCACATCCCTCTGCTTCTGCAGGGGCACAGGCCATGCTGCCACCCCTCGCTCAGTGCCACGGCTGATGCGTCAGGAACAGGGGTTACTGTCCGCCCCTTGTTCAGTGCCAGGGATGATCTGTCAGGATCCCTCGTGCTCATCTGGTCCTCATGTCTTCATCACCAGCCTCCTGCTGGTAACGGGCTTATTACCTTGGTATGGGTAATAACATACCCATACCAACGTATGTAATAACATACCCATACCAACGTATGTAATAACATACCCATACCAACGTATGTAGTAACATACCCATACCAACGTATGTAATAACATACCCATACCAACATATGTAATAACATACCCATACCAACGTATGTAATAACTTACCCATACCAACGTATGTAATAACATACCCATACCAAGGTGTTGTGGGGCGGTGCTCAGTCCTCCGAGGGAGGGAATCGGCTCTTACCCGATTCATATTCAACAGGACCGGGGAATGTGTTCTTGTTCCATGTCCTGGATGCCAGGAAGTCCTTGCCCTGGACCCTGTAATGCCCGGGGTCTTCCTGAGAAACGCTGGTGGCCACTGGAGCACAGCCCGGCCCCCTCCAGTTTCTCTGTTTTGTAACTGCACTTGTGTTTAGCAGGTCTTCCAGGACTTAGACGCTGCTTGGTGTGAGCCAGGTTTTGTGTGGAAGGAGGACAGATCCGAGCCGGCAACCAACCAGACCAGAACCATCTTTTATGCTTCCAGATTCTGTGTCCAAAACCTTACCCGTGGACATTGAGGGTGGTGCATTTCTGCTCCAAGACGTGTGTGGACTCAGCTGGAGGGATAGAAAGGACGTGGAGCCTCTTCACTCCTGGCCTGGGCTTGGACCTGCTGTGTAGCCTCTCAGTGACACCAGGGCCCCCTTGTGTCACAGCGGCCTCGGGTTGCTGGCACTGCCCCAGGATGTCCCAGGCTTCATGATGTCCAGGCTCCCCTGGCATGGCGGCCTCAGGTGGGTGGCACTGCTCTGACGGACGTCCCAGGCTTCATGATGGTAGGGCCTCCTTGTGCCATGGCGGCCTCGGGATGGTGGCACTACCCCAGGGTGTCCAAGGCTCCAAGGCAAGTGTTCCGTCCAGCGAAGGGAAGTTGTACTGTAAGGTCTAGTCTCGGAAGATGCCTGGGGTCCTATCCTTCAGAGTGGTCCTACACTCACCACAAATCAAGCCAGGGGAGGCCCTGCCAGAATTTGCAGCTGTGTTTCAGGTTGTCCCACAAGACCTCTTTTATTTTGGGTTAGTCAGGTATATAATTCTTTTTCTCTTTGGGTATTTTAGAGACAGGCAAAAAAAAAAAAAAAAAAACCTTTTTGTGGCCCAGGCAGTGGTGTGAGCACAGCTTACTACAGCCTCAACCTCCCAGGCTCAAGCAATCCTCCTGCCTCAGTCTCCTGAGTAGCCAGGACCCACAGGCACATGTTCCACGTGTCCCCATGCCTGACTTATTTTTGTATTTTTTGTAGAGATGGAGTTTTGCAATGTTGCCCAGGCTGGACTCGAGCTCCTGGCCTTATGCGGTCCAGCTGCCTCAGCTTCCCAATGTACTGAGATCACAGGCATGAGCCACCGTGCCTGGCCAAGTGTGTTTCTAATTTCAAAGTTAAGAGGACCCAGAGTCAGTTAATGACGTCTCTACTGGAACATGCTGCTTATAGTACATTAGGAAAAATCATCCAGAACTTGGAAACGGGGCTGGACAGACACAGCCCTTCGAGGTTGTCTGATGAACCCCTGGGGTTTTTAACCATCTGGAGGGATGTACCATGTCAGACTCACTGTTGTCGACGGGCTGAAGCCCAGGTTTCATGAGGTTATGTGTCGGCTTGTAGTACTTTCTCTGATAGAGATGAGAGTGACTTCTGCTGACTGAGAGGCTCAACTCAGAGATTTCATGGCCTGAGGGACGGCAGCCTGTTTGAGCTAATCGAGCAATCTCGCGCTACCCTTATTTTCTGAAACGCCTATGAGTGACTTCTCACATGGTCTTTGAAGCGGCTTCATGCCCGCGCTCCTTGGTAATGATCGAATGCTTTTTTTGACCCCTCGTCCCCTTTCTTTGGGGTGTTCCAGTCTCAGTTCTCATGTGTTCTGCTTCTACGGGAATTTCTGAAGCTGCTGAGTGTAGAAAGCACTGAGGAGGCTGTGCTCCCACCCCTGTGAGCCTTCCAGGCATCATCCTCTCCCCTTGGCGAGGCGGCGTCCATGGCACACCGAGGAGGCTGTGCTCCTGTCCCCCGTGAGCCTTCCAGGCGTCCTCATCTCCCCTCCAGGGGGACAGAAGGAACCTTTCAAACCCTTCTTAAACTTGTTTTCATGTCTTTGTTTTAACAGATATCTTTGCATCGTCTCCCTTATCCAGAAGTGAGGGTGAACGCTGAGTTATTCACGGGAGTCAAGAAACCACACGCAGCCCAAAGTGACGTTTGTTTTCCTGGAATGATTTGTGTGTGTTCACCTTAAAATGCAACTCAGTAAAACAGGTGTGTTTTGAGGAATGACTTTAAATTACCCAGGTAAAAATGTGACAGTTAAATTTCATTGTCTGTGCGGGTGTCCACAACCCCCTTCTGTGATTGCGTGTGAGTTTGTGACTTGTGGTTATTTTTGAAGAAAGAAAATCTGTTGCTGAGGACTTCAGAGGGTGTGCTGGGATTGTGTAGGGTGGACATCGGGGGCTTCAGTGTGTGGCGTCCTTGAAGAGGTTCAAATTAAGGCTGAGAATCCCTACTCCAAAATGCTCTGAAACCTGAAACATTCCGAGCTTCCCCATGACGCTGGAAGGAAATGATTTTCGGAGCACTTTGGATTTCAGGCGGGGGATGCTCAACTGGAAATTGAAATATTGCAAGACCCTTCTGGCCCCAGGAGCTTGGATAAGGACATGGAGGGGGCCTGTGCTGGGTGTCCCCGGAGTGTGAGGCAGACTGGGCTCACCGGACTGGTTTTTGTAGGAGCCACAGAAGGGAAAGAGGGTCAAAGTGGCCACGTCTGACTCCTGAGAAGTCTGGACCAGAAGGAGGTGGGCACGGAGGGCAGCAGTTGAGTCCCCAGTGTCCGGGGCTCCTGTCCCTGGTGGAGTTGAGAGCCTCCGCTAGTTGTGGCCTCTCCCCTGTCAGCAGCCACTGAGGCCTGAAGGGAGAGAGGGCTGAGGAGAGGAGGGAAGGATAGGCCTGCTTCTGGAGAGGGCCGGCGTCGGCCTGTGCTAGCCTCGTGTGTTACTCCTGCGTCCAGGGTGCACGGGCATGCCTTGTGGTGTAGTGCTTCCCGGGATGCACAGTACTCTTGTCTGCAGTAACGGCTTTGTCTCCGACCCTTGGAGGCAAGTTACCTTTTTCCCCAGTGAAAAGAGGTAAAAAAATCTTACAGAAATGCATTTGTTCTAATGTCTATTTTCCGATAAGACATGGTCGCTTAGGCTAAATCTTCGGGAGGTCAAGGCAGGAGGATCACTTGAGGCCAAGGGTTTGAAGACCAGCCTGGACAATATAGCAAGACCCCATCTGTATAATAGAAAAATTAGCTGAGTGTGGTGGTTCGTGCCTGTGGTCCCTGCTACTCTGGAGGCTGAGATGGGAAGATCACTTAAGGCTACAGTGAGCTGCGATTGCTCCACTGTACTCCAATCTTGGTGACAGAGCCAAGACCCAGGCTCAGAAAGAAAAGTAAAAAAAAAAAAAAAAAAAAAATCCAGAAATGTCATTTTCTTTTTAAATCATCCCAAAAGAAAAATCGTTTTTTTCTAAGAATGTAAGGGAAACTGATATGATTGTTTCTCCTTTTCAGATATTTACAGTAGTCCGTCCACATCATCTGTCACCTCTCATCTCATTACAGAGCAGCAGGTTTCTTTGAGGTTAGTGGTGTTTCTCTGTGTCGCACCTTGGAGAACAGCCAGCATGAAACCTCTTACCACGATCGTGTGCATTGTTCGTAGTCCCAATTAAAATCCTCTCCAGAGACGCCTGTGCTGCTTATTATAGCAGAACTTTGGTTGTGCTGAAATGTGCATTCAGCTAATGGTTTTAAGTTCATATCTGAGATAATGCTGTATAATTCATGAAGCATATGGGATCAGTAATGATTGAAGATAATTCTGGCTGATGTCATTTAGAGGATATTTTTCACTTGAAGTTAAAACTTCCTTCGCGATAGTCATTTTGGGATTCATTTAACTATGTGCTTTATTTCATAGCTCAAATTTTCATTAGTCATTTCATAACACAGGATTTTGAAAGCAGATTTGGCAAAATCTTTCTAACAAAATATTTGCTTATGATGTCCCAAGGAACAGCACTCAGAATTGCTGGTAACTGTGGTTATGAGAGAAGTCACTGATGGCTGATGATAGAAGTCACTTGAACGTGAAGGGCTGCTTTGTGAGGCAGATGGGGTTTGAACCCCGACCCTCCTGATACACCAGCCCTGACCCTGGCCTTCTCTCCTCTCCACTGGAAGATGAGAAGGGTGCCAGCATCCGCCTCACAGGCCGTCCTGAGTACCCGGGACTAAGGGCTTGTGTTCCTCTGGCAGGCGGCGCAGATGTGGGGGCTTGACGATATACACACTGCAGGCTGCCAGTGTCAGGGTAATCCAGTTTTAGTCATAAAGGTTGAATTTGCTTTGCTCCCCTGCAGACCAGGTGCGGTGCTGCTGTTGTAGCAGGTGTGTGGATCCTCTTGGGTGGTCCTCAGGTGGACAACGAGTCACCGATTCAGATTCCCAGTGTTAGATGTGAGGGGACCATGGACCTCATGTGTTCAGAGGGGAGGAGTAAAAAGCTTCCCTTGTAATTCCAGGACTGTCTATCCCAGGAATGCCAACCCACTGGCTTTCACCTGACGCCGTCGTAGGTGACACTGTATGGAAATGAGGACTCATGTTCCGCATACCTGAGCCCAGTACCCATCTCCCTTCAGGGCCGTGGCCGAGCCCTCTTGATTTCGCTGGGTTGCCAGCCTGGGGATCTGTAAGCCCAGTGACGTCTCTGGTCTCGGCCCCCGCTCCCCGTGGGGACAGGAGGTGGCTTCAGGAGGCTGGTGATGAATGCCTGAATGAAGCCGACTTGTGACTGCAGTTCTGTCTAAGGGCCTCCCCGGTGTTAGATGTCAGTAAATGACACCTGTGTGTGGATCTCATGTGATGAGAGAAACAGTGGGGGAAACCAAAGCTTGTGGAGTCTGCAGGTTCTGGACTTGGGATTGTGTGTACTTGTGTACTTGGTGAGGGGTGTGATGCCTGGAATGAGTGTGCACGTGTGTCATGTTTGTGCGTGTGTGGTGAGTGTATTTAGCAGGTGTGGCTGGAGTGAACATGTTCATGTGTGTCGTATGTATTTGAGGGTGTGTGTGTAGTGTGTACACGCATCATATTTGGTGAGTGTATTTGAGGGTGTGTATGGAGTGCATACATCCTTTTGCATGTATAGTATTGGGTGAAGCGGTGGCATGTGTGGAGCCTGGGCCGGCTCGCCTGAAGACCCCGTGATGGAAAGATGCACCCCTCTGCCCGGAAGGAGTTGAATCTTTGTGGCGCTCAGGACGCATGGTTCATCTCTATATAAAGGCAGAGTGTGAAACGCCGTGGAGGCTGAGAGAAGCGATGTGGTTAGCAAGTATGAGTGAGACGTTTGGGGCTTGTTAGCACCTGGCGTGTGTGCAGCAAGCTTTGCTATCTGCACACGTGTGATCCTTAGAACACTGGCGTGTGGAGCCGTGAGGCTGTCGAGGGCCGCAGCTCCCGGGCTGAGGAGTTCCCTGTTACCACCAGGAGAACCGTGATTGAAGGCTGTCACTCAATCCCGAGTCCCGGAAGGGGCTCCTATCAGAGAGGAAAACACCCCTAGAGCCTCGGGCAGAATTCAGTGATTTTTCTTATAACGTTGCCTAGATTTCGCAAACATGAAACCAAGAACATATTTCAGAATGCTTATGGTTCTTTTGTAACCATGGAAACAAAGCAATTTGCAGTCGATGGACAGTTTGCAGAAGCTGAACTGCCCACATCATGAGTACCGCGCTCTCCCTACCGCCCTGGGCCTTGCTCCGGTTTGCTGGGGTGGCTTGGCAGGGCCTCTTGGCTGGGATACCTCTCTCATGTCCCATGTTGCTACCCCTGATCACAGTCATACTACTGGGCACCTGCGCCATGAGGACACTGAGTGGACACGGAGCCGCGGGGCAGCAGTTGGTCATGAGATGGCATCCACATGGTCTGAAACAGGTTTCTGTTCATTAAGAATGATCGTTGCAATAAAAACATAGAGTGAAAGAAAACCCTCTACTGACCTGAGAATGCGTCGGCTGAGTTGGATGGGGAAGTGCAGTGAGGAAGGTGAGGACTGAAAGGAAATGAGGGAGGGAGACTAAAGGAGAGAAAGGAAGTGAAAGGGGGAGGGAGGATGGGAATAAAGACGGAGATAGAGGAGGAAGAAGAGAGAGGGCGGTGGGCAGGAGCCTGGGAAATGAGTCCCAGAGCCGGTTCCTGACCGTCGTGGGTGCGTCAGAGCTGATCTTCCAGGAGAGGTGGCCTGGGAGGGCTGACCCTTAGGAAGTGAGGGCCAGGGGGAGCTGATTTTTTGGCCCTCAGCTGGGCTGTTGCTGACCAGAGATGCAGTCGATGGTTATCCCGAAGAGGTCGTCTGCACAGCCACCGTTTGCTGCCAGGTTGGAGAGAGAAGTGCTCCCCATGGGTTCTTTCTATTTTGTGGATTTTTCCCAGTTTAGCTGAGCAGCCTGTCAGTGGAAATGTCGGGGATTACTAACATGTCTCCATTCTACAGAGCAGTCGGCCAGCATCCGATCCTGTAGTTGTTGAGGGCACCACTGCCGTCATGTCGGTGCTGGCCCAGCATGGAAGACGCAGCCCGAGGCACTGGGAAACCTGCATGGCTCTTGCTGCCGGGGTTCTGATGGGAGTCGTACGCTGGAAGAAAGATGTTCTTTAGGCAGAGCCTGGTGAGGAGGGGGTGCTGCTGTTGCAGCAGTACATGGAATTTCAAATGACGAATGAAACAAGCTTTTAATTATGACCAGAGCTCTATGCCCTGCATTTCTTCAAATGGAAATGTTGTGTTGAAATGAATTTGCTGTTAATCGGTTGCCTCATGCAAGACGGAATGCTGGGAGCAAAGTAGAATGTGGACTTCTCTACAAAGCTTCCTCGTCTCACACTATAATCAATTGGATGGTGCTACATAGGAATACGTGAGAATTCGTGTGAGAAAAGTGATGGGTGCAGATCTGTGTGACTGGCAGTTGTAGGGGGAGGTTTGAGAGAAGCTTTTGGCTAAAGTGGTGTCAGGTGCAGGTGCTGAAGTGTGATGTCTGGCTGGATGGAAAAGCACACGCCTCTGGGCTACGGGAAACAGATAAAGGAGGAAGTGGGCAGACATGAGTCGTGTCTTAGGAATGGTAGCAATTCAGGCAGACCCAGGATCAGGGTCCCACGGGGGAGGAGTGGACATCAGGACCCAGGGAGCATGGGGTGGGGGTCATGCCCAGGCCTCTGCGGAGCTTGCTGCTGTGTCAGCAGGGCCTTGTGCTTGCCCTCCTTAAAGCTTTCCCGATCTATAAAACGGGCATGACAAAATCCACCTTGTGACACTGAAGCTTAAATGAGATGATCTACATGATGTCTTCCTTCCCTTCCTGACACATCATAGACTCACAGCTATGGTAGCAGCGACAGACTGGATGAAATACTGGAGCCTCTTTGCGCCTGGTGAAGCCACATGGATTTGTGCAGTGCTGGTGACTGTCTCTGAAAGCCTTTGATCATGGCAGTGGCAGCCTTGAGTGGCTCTTGGCATACTTCAGTCTGTGGAGTGCAAGGTTGACTGGATCCCCGAGGCCATTGATACTATCCAGGGGTGAGCTGATGGGGCCCTAAAACCTGGGGGAAGGCCGAGAGGACTTGGCTGCCAGAAGCATTGTAGATTTCTGGCTTCGAGAACTAGCTGATTTATGGACATAGGAAGGTAAACCCAGATGGCTCCAAAATTTCAAGTCCAGAAGAAAGGTGGGAGGGTACAATTGCTGAGTAGGTCATGGTTGCCCTGTCCCTTTCTTTCTGGCCATCGTTTCTGCTCCCTCCCCCTGCCTTTGTGGGCTGGAGGGGCTGAGCCTGCACAGTGGTCTATTTCATGGTGACGATGGCCGATTATTATCCTGCACTAAGAAGTCTCTCCACTTTATTTTGCAGCAGTAGTTAAATAAATTTAAAGAGTGATGGTTTAGTGGTATTTGTTTTGTTTTTGCTTTTTTTTAAAAGTATTATTTAACTGAACGTTATTCCCAATTTCACTGATTACTTTGAGATGCCAAAACATGCTTTGATTTGTTATTTTGTGTTTGAGCTAGTTTATTGCATCACAGGAATGCCAATTATTCTGTTGTCACACATCATTAAGTATCTCAAATTGTGTTACTATAATACTTAGCTGAATTACCTCCCTTAGTTTGCCTTTTAAAAAACTAAAATCTGTGTGAAACACACAGGATGGTGCATGTCCATTGAGGGTTGTTGAGAAGTGTGACTTTTGCTGGCATGCTTCAGAATCAGTGACATGATTTTATAGAAACACTTTGTAACTGACATCAAAACTAGAAGCTCCTGTAAAGGGCAGGGTAGGCAACGTGTTATGTTTTGTGGGTCACAGAAGTCTCTGCATATATTTCTTTTGTGAAAACTTCAAAGTGTAAAAACCACTTCTGGTTCCCTGGCCAAGGCTCAGTCGGGGATCATGGTTTGCAGACCCTTGACAGCAGCTGAGCTGAAAGCTGGTCTCCCATGCGGTGAGCAGGAGCCCACCTCATTGCTTCAGCCAGGAAGATGCTGCCCTCATGCCGGAATTTACTTCAAACAAACTTGAAAGCTCTGGCACCGCTGCTCATTTCCATACGGTTGCAGGCTATCTAAAATACAGAGCATGCCTTGGCATTTTGATTTTGTTACTCCTCTTGAACGGCTCTGAGATGGCTCATCGCGAGTTAGACATTTGCAGAAATGATCAAGCAGAGCTGCAGTCATCTTGCAGATCAAGTGAAGTTTTTTCTGAAAGCTTGTTACAGGCTTAAATTTCTGATCCCTTTCCATCCACTGCTCTTGTATGATTGGTTTCTTTTTGCACCCATTTGGGCTGTGAAGCGTCTCCCCCACCGTGGTAGAACTTTAGCTCTGATTTCATGCATGAGTCGGTATCCTCACTCCTCTTCTGCGAGGAGAAAGCGCTGCAGGTCCTGCGTGGTTTCCGTCCCCTCCCTGCACGTGGATGGATTGGGAGGTATTTGTGGTGTGTGAACTTGCTACCCCTAGAGGCTCCTTGCTCACTCCCCTGGATCATACTCCTCCCTACTGCCATAGACTGCACTCCTCCCTCGTGGTTCATTCCCCGGACCTCATTCCTCCCTCCTCCTTCCTGGCTCACTCCCCTGGACCACACTCCTCCCTCCTGGTTAACTCCCTGGACCACACTCCTCCCTCCTGGTTCACTCCTTGGGCCGAACTCCACCCTCCTCCCTCCTGGTTCACTGCCCTGGGCCCCCACGCCTCCCTCCTGGTTCACTGCCCTGGGCCCCCACGCCTCCCTACTCCTGAGCCGCATTCCTCCCTCCTGGTTCACTCCCCTGGGTCCCCACTCCTCCCCCTTGGGGGCTTGGTAGTTTCTGCTGTGCTTGTGCCAGCACGATAAGGCTGAGTGGCAGCTCCAGGGCTGTGGCTGCTCACGCAGCTGTGGCATTAGTGCAGAGAACTGCGGGGATGCAGCTGCCCTTCCTGTGATGCTTCGAGTGTCATAGTCGATATGGAAAACTGGGTGGGATGTGGATGTCCCAGGAAGGGACAGGAGCCTCCCCTCAGCCTTTGTCAAACACTTCTCAGCCAGGCGTGATGGCTCATGCCTGTAATCCCAGCGCTTTGGGAGACCGGGGCGGGCGGATCACCTGAGATCAGGAGTTGGACACCAGCTTGGCCAATGTGGTAATTTTTGACGCATTAAGGATTAAGGAAAATGACTCACACTCGTTTGCCTTGCTTTTTAATTGACGATTGATGTAGCCCAGTAGTGTGAACTTGAGCAACCATTCTTACCGAAAGACTAATCTTTAAAACTCTCTTCCTCTGGACACGTCTTTGGCTGCTGTAATCAAATGCAATATAATCAGCACTGGTTAATGGCTTTCCTTGCTGGGCTAACAAATGCTCCTCAGAAACGTTGGTTTCTTGTTATTTTCATTTATAAGTATGTTTTAAGCCTTCTAATTTTTCTAGCTTTCCTGCGAGTTGGGAATAATTGTGATGGGTGCTTAGTTTGGGATGTTGACGTACCCTCTATGCCCAGCTACTATGCCATTGTGTGAACACTGATTTGTCACTTTCTCATGAAGACTGATTTCACCTAGTTTGGTAAATTCTATTAATTTTAAGGAAGGGGGTGGAATACAAATGCTGTTAGGAGGCATTTTTAAGGATCAAGGAAATGTTGCCATGATTATTACCATTACAGAAGGAACATAAAACCACGTGCTGCCTTCAGTCATGATGAATATGTAAGTCCGCATCTGTGACTGCAGAAAACGGCAGCCCGAAATCTTAAAATCGTGTGGATGCACCAAGCCCATGTGCAGGGCACTGTGGAGCAGCCTGCATTAGCCGAAGTTGGCCCACAAGCCCTAAGGGATGGTGTCTGAGTTATGATAAGGCTCTGACTTGGGATTAAACAGGCCTCCAAATACTGTGATATTCTAAACAAGGACACGATACTGCCCAGGGAGCCCATTGGGCACCTGTAGGCAGTGTAGGTGAGAAAAGGCTCCAAGGAAGATTCCTGCAGCTCAGCTAGGAGGATTCTGTAAGGCAGTAGACACATCAATGTTCACATAGGAGTGTTGAGCTATATTCATTCCTTTTAAGCAGCCAGGCTTGTGTGTGTTTTTAGGGGCACTCACATGGCACCCCTTCCACTCTCACTGCTGGTCAGGTGAGGTGTTCAAGACTAGCCTGACCAACAAGGTGAAATCCCATCTGTACTTAAAAATATAAAAAATTAGTTGGGCGTGGTGACAGGCACATGTAATCCCAGCTACTCGGGAGGCCGAAGCAGAAAGAATCATTTGGATTCGAGAGGCAGAGGTTGCAGCAAGCCGAGATCGAGCCACTGCACTCCAGCCTGGGTGACAAAGGGAGACTCTGTCTTAAGATAAAAAAAGATTTTAAAAAACCCTACATGCCCCTAGTTGCTTCTGTAGGAGACGGCATGGTTCCCGAAGGTAGACTTTGTGTTGAGGACTCGGCAGCGTCAGGCTGGAGACAGTCTCCCTTCCTAGCAGCGTGGGCCCCTGGGCTGCTCTTTTACCAGAAGGGATGGTGGCATCTCTGGGAGGTATCTGTGGACTCAGATCTGTGTGGATTAGTGACTTGTGTTACTCACAGATACTTAATTTTATGGGTAAATGAATACCTGGATTGGCTGCAACTTCAGGGCGAGATTCGGGATTAGGGAGTGAAAAGTGACGACGGAACCCTGGGCTTGTCTTGCCGCCCCCAGGACCCGGTCGGGGCGCCTTCTTGTCTGAAGTCCCAGCACGCGGTCAGGGTAGCCCTCCCCTCTGAAGCCCCCAGCAAGTGATCGGGGCACCACTCCCCTCTGAGGCCCCAGAACCTGGTCGGGGCGCCCCTCCCTTCTGAATCCCCCAGTACCTGGTCGGGGCGCCCTTCCCTTCTAAAGCCCCCAGACCCTCCTGGCCTGCGGTGCTGCTTCTCCGAATGCTGCCCTTGGCTGTTTTCCAGGAGTCACCTGCACCCGAGCAGGCTGCCTGTTTCACTTCTCGGATCTGGGGTGTCGGTGAAGCTCATTTATCTTGTCTTCCTCCTCATGTGCCGTATCTCACCTATTGTCTGTCAGAGTTTGTGTGAGTACGTGTTGTGCGTTCTCAGGCTGTAATCGGTGTTTAGGTGACAAGAACGTCTTAGAGCAACGGACTGTCTGCTCTAAAGGACGCTGTGGATGAATCGAGACACGGTTTACTTGTGGGGTTTAAATTTCCTGGGTGTTGGAGGCAATTGGGGAAAAAAGGTCTAAAAAAGCCCCTGGGGATGAGGAAGGCAATCATGAAAAAAATTACTCTATACACACTTAGCAGTTGATTTAATTTGTAGGTGAATTTTGTATTTTGGGAACTAGTAAAGCTACTGTTTGTAGGGATTCCTTGATGAGCTTCTTGTTTTCTGTCAAGTGGAAGGTAAATTGGATCGGTTTTGTCTTTAATTCGGACTGACTAGGATCTACTTTCTTTTTCCCCCCATTCACGTTAGGGTGGGGATTGGACTAGAAGAGCTGTAGGATCTCTTTATTTCTGATCTTAAATGAATTTTTTCTTTACTCACCTTTTTTTTTTTTTTTTTTTTTTTTTTTGGTGAGCTGCTATTTTTTCCCTTTAATGCACTGTTCTTTGGTTTGGGAAATGTGGTCTATTTGTATCGTGCTTTAAATGTACACAATGGTTCTAAATTGCTACTTTTCATTAAAGTTAGATATAACATCTTAATTAAAATGTCATCTAAAAATCAGGCACAATCTGAGGCCTGGAGACCCCTCTTGTCACTTCCAGCCGTGTCTGCTTCCCTGGCCACGTTGCCTCTGGCCACATCTCCTCTCCACACTACACCGTGTCATCCCCACAGCACGTCACCTCTGGCCACATCAACTCCCTCCTGGCCACATCACCTCTGGCCTCACTGCCTGCCTCCCTCCCTCCTGGTGGCCTCCGTGGCTTCTGCTGTCAGCCCTCCCGTGGGTGTGTTCGAGGCTCTTTCCCCATTTTCTGCTCCTGAGTGGGTCTCGGGGCCTGGATGTTTCACAGGATGCAAGTTTCTTCCCTTCCAGCCACAGGTCTCTGAGCGACAAGTCCAGAGAGGGCACTAAGCTATCCTTACCCACCTGGGGGCCCCGAGCCCTGACCGCCGACCACCAGGGCTTTTCTGTAGGGTGTGGGGCAGACTCATGCGTGAATTGGGCTAAAAAGGTGCTTCCAGGAATCCTTGTTTTAAGTGAACTGGAGCAGAGATGGGGAGCGGGGACCACCTGGTTTGCTTAGTATTTGGTCCTGATCACAGCCGATGAGTCAACATAAGCACCTCCTGAATGAAGCATTCCACAGACTGATTTTACACATGACAGTTGTGATGGCTGGAAAAGGCTTCACACAATGAGTGAGTTTGAGTTGCATTTGAAGGAAGAACAGGTCCCTGTAGGTGGAAATGAAAGATAAGGGTGATCCAAGCCATCAGCAGCGGGGGGTGGGGTGGTGTGGATACCCCATGAATGGTGGGCATGCCTGAAATGCAGGAGAGGGCAGGGGTGCGAAGGAACAGCAGGGCGGCATTAAAATTTCGCGGCAGAGAGGGGACATGACTGAGATATTATCACATGTATACAACTGAGAGATGATTTGAGAATGATTTCTGGGAGCCTGTGGGAAGAGTACGTGGTCATCATCAGTTCTCGGGATCTCTTTATGAAGTGAAAGAGTCGTGCCTCTGCCTATCTTGTGAGCTGTTAAGATCAAATCGGATAATCTTCAGTGAGCCTTTTAAAAGCTAAAGCTTATGACAGGCTGTTCCATCCCCCTTGTCTTCACCCTCCTTTCCTCCACGGAAACGTGAACCCTGCTAGGTACCTCATTATCTGCCTGGCTTCCTCATCCATAACGTGAGCACTGAGTACTTGCTGGGTATCTCGCTGTTCACCTTCCTTGCTCAGTAACATGAACCCTGAGTATTTGCTGGGTACCTCGCTGCCTGCCGTACAGCTGGCTGTATCCTTCTCAAACGCACTTGGCTGGCACATGAGTAGAAGTGCTCGCCGGGCTTTGGGAGGGCTTTCTGACATGTGGGTGCCTGCTTTTCCCTGTTAGGCTGGAGCTGCAGGAGCCCTCCTAGACCAGACAGAGGACCAAGGCTGTGGCCTCGGGGTGGGGGCTGGGGAAGCTCGCTGGGTTTATTGTGTGGGTGAGAGCAAACTTCAGTCCCGCTGCGGCATCGGGATTCAGGGTTCCTTCTGGAATGTTCTGAGTGAGAAGCAGGAAGTGTGCACAGGTGCGTCTTCTGCGGATTTTATGGTTATCTTGAGAGAGCACGGGTGCCTCTGAGCTATGAACCTGCAGAACCACTTCTTCCACTAACGGCCGCCTTTATAGAAAGAATGACTTACAAACGATGCCACTTCAGATGGAGGTATTTGCAGGTGTGGCCTGAAAAATGAACAAAATGACTTTCATCTCAAGGAAAGTACCTTACATTATTCCCAAGGATAGACATTTGAGCTTTCCAATGAGTATTAAAATATAAAAATCTTGTGTCCACCACTTTCTCATGTCATCAATGGTGATATTGATGTGTTTTTGTTTGTTTGTTTTTTGATATAGAATGAAATGTGGAACTTGCTCATAGTTCTGAACCAGTGTTTTCTAACCAATGTATGATTACAAAATCGTGTGCTGGTAAAAGCCATTCAAGTGCAGGACGGACCAGTTGACTCAGAAGGAATTGGGGCAGAAAGGCCCGTCGACCAGAGCGCAGACTCTGCGTTGCAGACAGCCTGTACGGAAGTGCCACTTGTTACATTTGGCAGCAGAGAATACCTAAAATGATCTGAAAACACAATGAAAATACTGCTTCCTACTTTTATATCAGCGTGGGGTCGGACTTTCATAAACTTCAGCCACGGCTCTGTAGCCCACTGAATGCAGATGCAGGCATGAGAACCCTGCTGTCTGAGGTGCAGAGATGTTAGGTTTTTTCACAGCAGTACAAACTGTTGCCACGCTGCTACTTATTTTGGAAAATGGTTTCTTCTTGAAGACTGTATTAAGATGTAACGACTTTATCGTTGTAAAATAAACTAAATTGTTATCTTTTTTTTTTTTTTTTTTTTTTTTTGAGACGGATTCTTACTCTGCTACCCAGGCAGGAGTGTAGTGGTGTGACCTTAGCTCACTTCAACCTCTGCCTCCTGAGTTCAAGTGATTCTCCTGCCTCAGCCTCCCTAGGAGCTGGTACTACAGGTGTTCGCCACCATGCCAGGCTAATTTTTGTATTTTAGTAGAGATGGGGTTTCGCCATGTTGGCCAGCCCAGTTTCGAACTCCTGACCTCAAGTGATCCACCTGCCTCTGCCTCCCAAAGTGCTGGGATTACAGGCGTGAGCAGCCACCACTCCCGGCCTGAAGAGAAAGCTTTTTTGTGATCTTGAATAAAGTGCAAAGGGTTCCTGAGACCCAAAAATTTGAAAACAACTGGCTTAAACTGAGAAAATTGTCCACGATTCTTCAGTGTATCTTCTAATCTGTTGATGGAGAAAGGACGGTAAGGGTTGCTTTACTTTTTTTCCTTTCACAACTCAATGGTGCTGGGACAACTGGGGTATCCACATGGAAAAGGATGGACTGGACTCTTTCTCACCCTACACGCAAAGCTCAACATGGATCCAGCGTAAGGAGTCGACTGTGAGACCCATTCTGTCCGTCTGCTGGGTACCATAACGGACACCACAGACCGTGCGGCTTAAACAGCAGCATCTTATTTCCTTTTTTCTGGAGACTGGAAGCCTGGGATCAAGGTACGGGCAGTGTTGGATTCTCTGGGGCCTCACCCCGTGCTGTGTAGATGGCGTCCTCTCTGTGTCCTCACAGGTTTCTCTTATGTGCGTGCAGCACTGAGGACTGTGTCTAAATTCCCTCAGAAGAATACCAGTCATACTGGATCAGGGCCTACTCTTAAGATCTTATGTGACCTAAATTTCCAAGTTAAAGGCCCTGTATCTAAGTACAGTGACATTTTGAGTTTCCGGGGTTGTGATTTTAACATGGGAATCTTGAGAGGGGGGACATTCAGCCCATGACACCTTTACGGAAGAATCCTGGTGAAACTGTTACGTTGGATTAGGCAATGTTTCCTTGGCTGAGACGTCTAAAGCTGTAATAAGCAACTGAAGGGAAAAAGACGGTATCAAAATTAAAAATGTTCATTTCCCAGGACACTCTTAAAGTAAAAAGACAACCCACAGAACAGGATACATTATCATGATAAGGACCTGATATGAATATATTTAAAAGCTCTTAGTAAAAATCCAATTTAAAAATGGACAAAGGATTTGAATAGACATTCTCCAAAGAAAGACATATAAATGCCTTAAAAAGCACATGAGATGTTTAGCAGAATTCATCATCTTAGAAATGGAAATCAAAACTACCGTGAGATACCACTTCATAACCACCGGGATGGGTAAAACTCCAGTATTGGACAGTAACATGGTGGTGAATTTGGGAAAACTGATATCTTGATATATGGGGAAGTAAAATGGTACAGTTGATTTGGAAAAGTCTGGCAGTTTCTCAGAAAAGTTAAGCATGAAATCACCGTACAACCCAGCAATTTCACTCCTAGGCATACGCCCAGGTAAATTGAAAATATTTTTGCCAAAAAAATCTTATGCAAGAGTCTTCATAGCAGCATTATTCGTAGTAGTAGAAACAGTCCAGGTATCTGTCAACAGGTCACTCACCGTGAGATTCCACTCACCTTGGACGTGAAAGATGTCAGCACCGAAGGTCACGCACTGTACGATTCTCCTCACAACAGGTGTCCAGAATGGGCAAATCCAGAGAAACGGAAGTCGGCTGGCGATTGCCAGGTGCTGGCGGAAGGAAGGAGAAGGTGCTGACTCTTAATGGGTTCAAGGTTTCTTTGGCCCGTGGTGAAAAAGTCCCAGAATTACATACTAGTGGTTGATGTACAGCTTTGAGAATATGCTAAAAAGACTGAATTGTATCCTTTAATGTTGGGGCTTTTATGGTTTGTAAATTCCTTTCAATTTCAAAAGGAACTCAAGAACTTCTTTGGTGTTGATATTTGGATTGTGAAAGAGACAGTATCCAAAACAAGTTACTATGTAACTCACGTCCCCAGAGTTAAACTTCATTTTCTGAGGATCTTAAAGGAAGTGTTTGAGCCTAGGAGACACAACGATCCTATATTAGATGTTACACCCCATCTTACTGATTTCTATCTCACATAACCATATTCAGGGAAAACCGACATGTAAACGTGAGCTGAATGCTATGCAGAGGCACATTCCTCTTACCCGGATGATCTTTAGTGGTGCAGTAAGAGATGAGGTCATAGCAACGTTAGTTTAGCTAGTTTAATTGCCATGGCAACAGGAATTTGGCACATCTGAAGAGTTAGATGTCCCTGCACAGCTCCTAACGAGGTTGCCCATTTCTGTGTGGTGTCTGTGTATATTCTTGCTGTGGAAAAAAGTGATAGCACCTGCACAAACACTTGCCCCGGAAACGCGCACGAAGCTGGTGAAGGCAGAGGACAGGCGAGAGGGAAGCATGGCTCAGCCCTGGCAAAGACGACCGTTATTCGGAACGCAGTCAGGTGGAGAGTCTTGCTGCTGGGGTCTGGGAAATGTGTTGTGTTTGCTTCTATCTGAACAGCTGTACCTGAGCGTGTCTGTGTTTCAACATTTAATCTGTACAGTATCCTCGGCAGGGTGTGTAGCTCTGTGGCAGAGGACACCCCGGCCACAGTGGATGTCAGCGGCGGTGGCTGGACTCAGGGTCCGTGAATGTTGCGTGATCGAACGTGTTTGGTTCATTCTCAGCTCCTGCCCAGGTGCCTCCCGAGCTTCGGGTGCTGTGGCTCCCCAAACCCTTCCCATCTGTGTGTAGCATGACCACCACCTTCCTACCATGTGTTTGTCCTACCACGGCTGCCGTGTCTAACGGACACTTTGCTTTCCAGCTACTTTCCTATAATCAAAACCCTTGAACGACTTTGCCTGCGTTTCAGAGACGACAGGGTATTCGTTTTTCATGATTGCTCTGAGGATTTCCAAAAGCAAATGAAACTTACAGGATGTAAGATATTAGAAGTGACTAATTATAGATGGCTTTTCTCAGTTAGTCTTTTGATTGTGGTAAAATTACATAGCACTCTATTTTTAAGTGTATGGTTTGGTGGCATTAAGTGTGTTCACACTGCTGTGCCGCGATCACCGCCATCCGTCTCCAGAACTTCCTGGTCTCCCCACGCTTGAAACTCGATCTACCAAACACTAGCTCTCTTTCCGCCGCAGCTCTGGTAAGCACTACAGATTGCGTACAAAATAGGCTTTTTCAGTAAGAGAAGGGGCAAGGAAAAGAGCTCTAAAGACTGTCTTGAGATTTGAGGAAGTGTTTTATTTTTTGCTGTCTGGTTCCCAGTGTAAAGGAACTATTGAAGACATGGGAAGGCGAAAGTCTGTGACCTCAGGAAGTGCTGGACTGGGCAGCTTTCCTGCTGTGACGGGGGCACTTGTCCTCAAACCTGCCTGAGATAATCGCATGAGGATGGTGCTGCCTTGTGACAGCTCTGAACTTGGTCTCCTTGAACGTTGTCAAGTACATAAGCTTTGGCGGTTACCGTCTAGTGTCTGCGGGAGACCTAGAATTTGAACATTGTTGACTTTAGAACACACTCATTTGTATAACACTCTACCTGTTCTCATCAATGTGTTCTTTTTTTTTTGCCTTAATATTCTGTGTTGCGGTAGCAGTAGTTGCAGCGGACGCTACTTCTGGTTCATAGTCATTGCCAAACACAAGCTTCTGGAAACCGTGTGAAAAATGAAGGGGAAAGTGCTTTTCTGCAAATGCCTTTTTTGAATATCTTGTTTTTTCTAGAATATCTGTTGTGGTGTAAAACGTTTTCATATTTAGGGGTTTGTAACATGTTTTACAGTGGTTAGCTTTGAAACCTCATGTTTTTGCATGTCATGGGGCTGCTTTGTCCTGTTATTCTATGATATAGCTGGTTTGCAAAACTATTGTTTATTTCCCTTTAAAAACCAAAGCAGCTTACAGATTGAGTGTGATTCCTGTAAGAATTTAATTGTAAAATTGATTTGTGTTCAATAAGCTTACTGAAATGACTAGATCAGTGGACAAAAATATAAGAACATGTCAAGTCTCTGGGCCATGAAGGACTTCCAAATAATACACATGATACACAGTAATTTCTTAACAAAAGATTAGATTTAGTACATAACTATTTAAAACCTCCACATTTTCTATTATAGGCATTCTACAGTGCCCTTGGGGGTGGGCTGCAGGACTGCCTATGGCATCCGAGGTCTGTGGGTGTTGAGGTCCCTGCCCTAAAATGGCATGGTGTTTGCATATGACATACGCACATCCTCCTGCAGACAGTCATGTCAGGGTTGCTCGTAACAGCTATGCCATGGACATGCCATGCGAGTAGTTGTTTAATGAATAATAAATTCTAATTCTTAATACAAACACATTAAAAAATATTCTTGATCTATGATTGGTTGAATCCACAGGCCTGGAACCCCGGGAGAGAGTACAAACTCTAGAAGCAAAACGAACAAAGCACTTGAGGTCAGCAGTGACGGGTGTGGGATCACACTGAATCTCATGTGTTTTGCTGTCTGTCACTGTGTCCCGTGTAAACGGGAATCATTTGTAGCTTAAGGTAAAATAGGTAACAGGAAACATTACAGAATGGGCACGAAGGCACGACCCTCATCACCCCGTGTTACAGCCAAGTGTCTGCCTCCTGGGGAACGATCTGTTCTGTGGGGAGACTAGACGTTGATGATTTCCGGATGTGTGAAGGGAAATGCCCTCCGAGAAGCTGTGGCTTTGGCCGGAGCACGTCAGACGAGAGTTAGCGTGGCATGGAGTTTCCACAGTGCCCCTCAGGCCTGCTACTTCTCTCCTCTCTCCACCCCTGGCTCTGACTCTTACCAAGGGAGGAAAGTTCAGCTCCAGTTGAGCCTCGCACAGGGCTGTGGATCTCTAGGGCAGGTGCCACCTTCGCCTGAATAGGCTGTGTCAGAGGAGGGTCTGGCCGTCCTTGAGCTGTGAGAGATGCTCTCAGAGATCCAGCATCCTGAAAACCCAGGTGCTGAAGGTTCCTCCTCCACCGTCCTGTGGGGAAGGGGGTCTTATCCTGCTTCCCCTCAACCTGAGCTGACTTTTGTCTGTTTTGTACACCTAGTTTTTAAAACCAATTATTGTTAATCATCTAGCAGACAAACAGCATAAGGTGAGAGCCTGGGAGGGTAGATGGGGCTGTGGAAGATAGTTTCCTGAATAACAGTGTTCAGATTCCTGTTTTGCTGTCATTTGACCCAAGGCCTCTAGGTAATTGAAATATTGTCAGCAAAACACCCATTTTGTATCTGAGTTTTTTTCTTGTTTGTTTTTGTTTTTGTATTTGTTTTTGTTTTGTTTTTAAGGAATGGGTGCAAACTTCTAACCAGGGACCTGACAAAAGAGAAGGATTTCTTTTCAAAGTGAAGGTCGGGGATGGTTGGCATTTGCCATCTGTGACTAGCAGGGACCCAGGCTGCTTCCCTCCTGCCGCCCGACTCCTGCCCCTCCAGCTCCTGCCCCTCCAGCTCCTGCCCCTCCAACTCCTGCCCTTCTAGCTCCTGCCCCTCCAGCTCCTGCCCCTCCAGCTCCTGCCCCTGTTCCCACCAGCAGGAAGAGGAGTGGGAAGGTGCCTTTTCCCCTTTAAGGGGATGAGGTGAGAGTTGCACCTGCCATTTCGCTAGTCCCTGGGGTGATTCTCCAGCATGGGTGGGAGTTGGGTTTGGAGGCCTGAGCCCCGTGAAGCTGGGGTTGCTGTTCCCTGAGCAGTGGGAACCTAGACTCTGGGAAGTGGGGTCAGAGGGTAGCCTTTGCTGCATCTGCAGGAGGGGCCTCTCGTCCCAGTTGACATCTTCACTGCAAAAGGGGGTGTGGTCTTCATGGTCCATTGCCAGAACGTTACTTGTTTTTGTTTGTTTTTTAAGCACATCGAACCCTAATTCCTTTGGCCTTTACTAAAGTGGCACTTTGTAATTCCACATGATTTCATCGTTATACTCGCAGGAGAGAATGCTTCCTGTAAACCAGAAGGATCTCTGAGACGGTTCTGGGCCCATAGAGAGTTCCTTTTCCCAAGGTTAAAGACACAGCCTCAGGAGGGGTTGAGGACACACTGCGACAGCCTCAGGAGGTCCTGGACATATGCCCAAGGTGTTTGGGGCACAACTTGGTCTTACACATTTTAGAGAGATGTCAGACAACAATATATGTGAGATGTACGTTGGTTCAGTCTAGGAAGGAGGGACGGCTCGAAGCGGGGAGGGGTTTCCAGGTCACAGGTAGATCAGACAAATGCATTTCTAGTGAACCTTCCCAGAGGAAGCAGTCAGATCTGCATTTATCTCCGTGTGCAGATGGTGACTTTGAGTTCTCTCCTCTGTCATGAGGAATTTCCTTGTGGATCGATTGTGAGGGAGGTACATGGCTTCCCCCCCTCCCCCCCGGTAGCTGTCTCTGTTCAGAAGAGCATGGGAGGTAGGTTTGCCCTAAGCTGTTCCTCACGTTGACATCCCTTTAGCTTACTGATTTTGGGGTCCTGAGATGTATTTTCAACTTCATGTTTCTGAACACACTGGCACTCTAAACAGTGTTGTAGGAGGCATCTAACTTACTTAGAAGAAGAATCTATTTGGAAGGACCTGAGCACCTTCATCCTTGAGAGAACCAAGCGTTTGTTTAGTTTACTTTGCCCTGAGGCTGTTACACTGCCCCGGGCTGTGCGGCCTTAGAAAGCTGTGCCCCTCTGAGCTGCTGCCTGTGGAATCTGGTGACTTTGAAGTTAATCCAGCAACTGCATATTTTGGAAAGCAGATTGCCTCTGAAAGTGTTGGTGATTACGATTCTAGCACTAGAATTTCAGTGTGTATTTTCCACCCTTCTTACTTTGTCTCCTCATATCCTGAGATGCTGCTGCATTTGCCCTTAGGCTTCATTGAGGGAAGGGTCAGTTCTGACCCTTTCTTAGATATTGACCTTGAACAGACAGAATCGAGATTCAGAAAAACTCTTGAGCTGTGAGTGTGCTGATATCTATGTAAGTGGGGTTCATGTGTCAAACTCAGGTTTAAGAAAAACCAATTCTAGGCTGGGCATAGTGGCCCACACCTGTCATCCCAGCACCTTGGGAAGCTGAGGTGGGCAGTTCACTTTTGAGCCCAGGAATTCGAGACCAGCCTGGGCAACATAGCAAGACCCTGACTCTACAAAAAATTAAATAGGAGTGGTGATGTGCACCTGTGGGCCCAGCTACTCGGGAAGCTGAGGCTGGAGGATCACCCAAGCCTGGCAGATTGAGGCTGCAGTGAACCATGATAGCACCACTGTGTTTATGGTGCACTGTGCCTGAGTGACAGAACAAGAACCACCACCCCCCCACACACACAAAATATCAAATCACGCAGTGGCCAGTTCTGCTGGGACCACCTGTTAAGGCTACTCTGGGTCTCACGGTTTGAGAAGGTTCTGTCCAGGGGCGAGAGGGAATGGCTTGAGGGCCTAGAAGCCAGTTCCTGTGGTTCAGCGTGACTGCAAGTGTGGAGCTAGGGGCAGGGCTCTCCAGGGCATGAGTGGGTAAACGGATGGGCTTCCAGGATGAGCCCCTGTGACTTTGCCTGGTTTACATCCGTCCAATACAAATCCAGAGGCTCTTACTCTAGAAGCTTCTGCCGGGGCTGATGGACTGGCCTGGGGACAGAGGGTGCCCTCAGAGCCTCAAGGTGCCATCTGGTTTAGGAAGAGCACTTAGTCACCTAGATCTAGGACTTATGGCATTACAGGGGGACTCGTCACACTCGGAGCAGCAGCCATCTGCATTCTAGACTTGGTTCTAGGTGAAGTATTTTGGAGTCTGTTGGTACCCTGTGTTCTGTTTATATGTAAAGCAAGTTAGAGTTATAACTAGTTAAAACCTATTTTTAAAATTTTGTCACAGAATATGGCAGTTGCGGTGGAGCCTGGCCAGAGACCCCCACACTTGGACGCTGCCGCGTGCTGGGGTTGCAGGCGTTGCCTGTATCGGCTGCCCCTCCCGGCATGTCGGTGTTCTTGACAGGGGCGCCCATCAAGGCTCGGCCTGTGGGATTCATGCAGCCATTTGTCTCCGTGTTCCTCTGAGGTTCCGCAGACTTCTCAGTCCTGTGGCAGAGCGTAAGGTATCTGCTTGCATCCTGATCTCCCCAAACCCCAGGACAGGCCAAGAGTTCCTTACACACAACTGCAGAGGGCCCCGTGGTGTGGATTTGCGGTGACACAGCCTTTCCCCAGCTCGGCCTTTGTCTCCAGAGTTGGCTTTAGGTCGATAGAAGCTTCCTTCAGACTGGGGGGCCCTGAAGCTTTGGTGGTAGGAATTCGGTGACCAGCACGGATGATACCCCGTTTCTCTGCATTTGTAGCAATAGTTGTTAACACGACCACGAGATGTACAGAGGAAGGAAAAAGGAGGTTTTATTTTCAGAGTAACACTCTGTGCTTTGGGAAATGTGGTCTTGGGGGAGCTGTAAGCACACGCCCCTCAGGAGGAGAGGAGGCCGTGGAGTTATACGTTCCTGGGTTTGTTGGCTGTGTGTGTTCATCGGGCTCATGGAATGTCTGAACGTTTACAGGGAAAGTGGGGTTTGTTCATCCGGTTCGTGCAATGTCTGAACACTTACAGGGAAAGTCTAGCACACATGCAGTGAGTTAACCTGTAACATCCATGTTCGCCTTGGGGCGAGCGTAACATTTGAAATGAGGTGGACTGGGCGTGTCATGTACAAAGGTGAGCTGTTGGGCGCAGACGTTTATGCGCAGCCTCAGTCACAGCCAGGACTGGCTCAGGGTCTGCAGCTTGTGGCGGGAAAGGACATTCACGAGGTCATTCTGTCCAGTTGGGGCTGCCGGCAGGGTCCCGGGGAGGGGTTGTCTGGTCAGCCAGCCTCTGGAGTCCACCCAGGTCCCGTGGACAGCGTTCCTCTAAACCAGGCTTCTGATTGTGGAGGAGACTTCATGCTGGTTAACACACTGTACAGGAGTAGTGCCGTGGGGCTTTGGGGTTGAACTTCCCTATGATGCCAGTTACATTTCTCTCCAGATCTCATCATAGCCACAGAGATTGTACCTCGTCTGACAGCTGGGGGTGCCATGTTGATATAGTAATTTATTGCATTAAACTTTTTATTACTATTTTAATAACCTTTTTTTTTCTTTTTCAAGAGATATAAGGTATTGCTGTGTTACTCAAGCCAGTCTTGAACTCCTGGCCTCAAGCAATCCTCCCACCTCGGCCTCTCAAAGTGCTGGGCTTATAGACGTGAGCCAGTGCGCCCAGCCTACAGCCATGTTTTTAAAACTCAGCAGTTCAAAAATCCTACTCCTTTCACCCCCTCAAGCAGGCTGGTTGGCCTTGTGCAAACTGGGGTGTCACGATCTTAGCCTCCCCCTTTTATTTTTCGCTTTGGCCTCAAGTTCTGATGAGAACAGCAGTTACAAAATGGGCATTAGGTGATTCTTCTGTTACTAAAGCCAGAATTCTCACCAGTTGGAGATGTTTGTCCCCAGGATCCCAGAAAGCTGCTTTGAATCAAGCCCGTAGTAAATAAGTAAGGAACTAAACTCTTGGTCCTCTGCTTAGTACCAGGGGAATGGGTTAGTTGCTGATACCCTTTGATCTGTGCTCACGTGCTGCATCTCATCACGGGAAGCAGAGTCGCCCTGTGGAATAAAGCCCGGCTCAAGGTGGCGCGTCGAGACGCTTGGGGCTGTCAGTCCCTTATACAGCGGCAGACTTGGAGACTCAGTATCGCGTGCAGAGCCCAGGCAACCGGAGTGCATCCACCTTAGAGACCACATGGACGGTCGGCAAGGTGGATGTCCGGGCATATGGCCTTGACAGGCCCACTGCGAGGTGAATTAGGAATTCGTTAGCAAAGAAATCAAACTCGCCTTTGGGTCCCAGCTGCTTGGAAGGCTGAGGCGGGAGGATTGCTTGAGGCAGAAGGTCAAGGCCGCGATGAGCCATGATTGTAATACTGCACTCCGGCCTGGGTGACATAGCGAGACTCCAAGTCAAAAAAAAAAAAAAACACAAAAAAAACCCTCAAACCTTACTCTTCATAGCAGGAGGGAGAATTTGTCAAAGTAAGTGCAACAAAATCTTAGATGATATAATTTCAGTGGCTAAGTGAGCTGTCCAGCCCACGTGGCTGGCTCACAACGCAACAGAGCCAGGTGCTGCTGAAACTGCGCCCCTCCCCACCCGATCGCTTGTGGACATTTTCTGTTTTCCCATATCTCCCTTTTGGATACATAGCTCGCTACTTTATAGCTAAGCATCAGTAAAACAGGTTGTCTATTTTGAAAAGTAACTATTATGTCTTTTAAGGACAGAAAATGAAGCAGGTGACAATAGCATGGCAACCTGGTGAATAGATTTAGAGGAATATTTAATACCTGGCACCACTCTGAACCCTTCTTCTCTCATGCTTAGTTACAGCTACCGCCTTCTATGACAAAACACTTTCAGCTCTGTGAGTAGGAATTAAACATATTCTAAATCAGGAGTTTTAGTTAAGCAGTATTTTACGTGAATGCCCAGATCCTAAGTGTTCACTGTACTGGTGTGTGGTGTTGAAGAAGGAACGAGGGCTTGGGGCTGCGTTTATGGTGCAGCGTCCGCGTTCCCATATGTGAGATGAGGGCCATGAGACACGGCCTGGAAGGTTCAGACTGTGGGATTGAATGGATCTACCCACTCCTGGAAAGCCTCAAGTCTAACTTGACTTGGGCTGGTTTTAGGGAGACGCTGGCAGCGCTGTCCTCACAGGTTACCGGGAGGGGCTCTGGCACCGTCCCCGTCAGGTGTCTCATGATCAGCCCAGCTTGCTCATCTCAGAAGCTGCTGGTCGTGTTCTCGTTCCTGTTGTTTGTTACGTGTTATTTAGGGTTCTGTTCATCTGGGGACCTAGGAAGTTTCACAGTGAGAGGAGAGCCGCTGAGCCGCCTTCCTGCCTGGACGCCAGCCCCACGGAGGACCGTAACTGCTTGAGGTTGGCTTCTGCCCCCGGCCTCACCTGTGGAGGCATTGATGCAGTGGTACTTTCTAAGCTCCTGGGGCACACAGTGCTGTTGTGTGGATCCACAGGCCACTGTGGCGTCCAAGCACGTGCTCCCGGAGGAGAGGACTCTGCGGGCACTGATAGTGGGAGCTGACTGAGAGTCCAGCAAGTGAGACTCCCTGTGACGTGCACAGCTGCCATCTGCACAGCCCCTCCTGAGGCCAAGATAGTCGTGCGATAAATGCACAAAGCGCGTCTCCAGCAAAAAGCCGCCCAGTGTCCACATCCAGGATATCCACCAAGGTGGCCTTTTGGTGTTAATACGATGAATGTGAGCAGCAGGTGGTCTGTGTCGAGTGTGACTGTGCCACTGCAGTTTTGTTCTCATGTCTTGATGAGCATGAACGGTTCCTGACGAGGGTAGATAAGGATGCTGTGACCTGAGACTCTGCAGTATTGTAGCTTGAGGAACCAAGGAGTTCTTCTCTCTTGCAAAGCCGTCAGGGAGGATGTTCCAGGCTGGTGACTGCTCCATGAGGTATTCAGAGATCCAGGTTTCTTCCCGACCCCTGCTCTGCGTTCCCAGGGACATGGCTGTCCTTGCTGTGGTTGGGACTGGGCGATTGCCATGCTGGCAGGGTAGGCTTAAGGTGAGAGTGGCCCTGATTTACCTAATCTACATAATGACAGGGAGCCTGGGAGTAAAGTGTAGCCATGGCCTGGAGGATGGATGATGGATGTTGGTGAATGACTGGCTGCACTCACCGCAGCTGGCCCAGGAATGGGGAAGGATGGCTGAGTATGCCGTTCAACGGTACCTGGTTCTTTCAGATTTGACTTCCTTATGGATTTTCTGCTGTAAAGAGGAGAGAGCCTGTGGTTCTAGGCCAAGCATCTCACTCATCTCATAGCATCTTGTATCCCTCAGCCAACATTTATGTCAAGTTTTAGAAGTCCTATCAAACTGGCAAGCATTTCTCAATTTGGTTTAACCATTGGATTTTATATCTGTGTCTGCATGTCTATTTTACATCTATGTGGTTATTTGACACTCTGTAGTACCTTTGTAATAGGTTCTATTTGGTGGAAGTTACTTTCAACAAACCCTTGCTGCTACTTGAATTTTCAAGGTTGCAAGTAGAAAGGAGAGAATAAAAACCACATCTTCTCTAATTTTAAAATGTGTTGTTTCTCAAATCACACCAGAAGTAAAGATATTACAAATTACAAAAGCAGCCAGAATCAAGGTTAAAAGATTTCTGGGCGATTCTGGCTAATCAGCAGTATTTGCTGAGGTGTGTGCAGCAGAGCAACATGCCAAAAGGCCCGGGAGCGGGGAGAGTTGGGAGGCCAGGCTGTGACTTCGGAGGTGTGTTGCCTCAGGGAGAGGAGCTAGATGTAGAGAGGATAAATGGACACAGGTGTGACCACCGCCATCCTTGCCGCGGTACGGAGGCCTTTCTACAGGGGCCTTTGTGAGCTGAGTTAAAAATCGAAATTGAGAGAGTGCAATGCATTCTTAGTTTTTAAAATAAAATGCTAATAGAGAACGTTTTGTTTGTAAGAATGTAAAATGTTACATCTTTGTTTAGAATTTAAGAATAATAATTTGCTTCTGAGATCTTTGTGAGTGAGATTTGAAATCTTAAGTATGGTTTTTTCTTCCATGTTTTATACATATGCACGTATACCCATATATGTAAGGTATATAAAAGGAAAATAAGCGTTTCTGTATTCACATTTATATACACTTCCATAATGTGTATACTTCCAGTCACACTTAGGTCTAAGAGACCATGACTTGACTTGATAACCATGAGAGGGTAATCGCGCCTCCTGCGTTCCAGGCCTCACGCAGCCCGTGCCAGGTTTTGGAAGCAGGAGTTTGTCTGCAGCCACTTCGGGAAGCATGTGGTTGCCAGGATTGCCTAGAGCTCCAGGCTGTCTCCAGTCCCAGCCTCCCTGGGGTAGAAGCTGCCCTACCAGGGGCCTGGACATGGACGTTAGGGCCTGGAGCCAGGGACCGCTCCTGAAGCGGGGGGCTCCCCTCACGGCTGGGCATGAGAACCGAGGATAGGAGGCGGAACCAGCCTCGGGCCAGTGCACGGCCTCCCTGAAGTGCTTGCGGGAAGCCCCAGCTGCACTTTGCTGACCCCATAGACAGCACCTCACTCTGTGAGATCCCCCTGGCCCACCCCTCAGGTTCCTAAAATGATGAAGGTTTCCTGAGCTGTGAATTTTTAGGTCTAGGCTAAAAAGTCCTGGGACAGGCTCACAGGGTTCTTTATGTAGAAATGATGAGTGTGCTGGTGACTCAGAGCAGGCACTGCACCCTCACTCCAGGGTCCTTCGTGCCAGGTGGAAACGAGCGTGTGGGTCACCCAGAGTCCCTGCATCCTCACTCCAGTCACTGCTCTTTGGTTTCTTAATTAAAAGCCTAAAAGCCTTGATAATGAAAATGCATTCTCCCCAGAGAGTCGAGTTTCCGGTTATGGAGGCTCACCTGTAAATGCCGTGTCAGGTCAAATATGCTGAGATCTGGGCCAGGTCCTGCTTCCTGCCCACGGCCAAAGCAGGTACTTCATTTGGGAGGTGACCCAGGGAGATATCTGATGAGGCCTGCCGGTCCCCGAGGGATGAATCCGCTGGCCTTCACACTCTGCTCCGGCCTCCATCAGCTCCTTTCTACCTGCAAACTGCTGGCTTTGACGTTGCCATCATTGGAGATATGTTAGGGACTTAGTAGGGGTTGACACCCATAGGACCAGCAGATCGTGGAAAGGTGGGAACCAGGGCTGGGAGGGTGGTGACCACGGCCAAACTGAGAACCGTGGTGGGCTGGGAGGTCCATCTTCTGTCTAAAGTGTTTTTCAAAATATAAAACATAGTGTCTCAGGAGCATGAGAGGGCAGACCACAGACGGGGAGAACGCATCTGTAAAAGACTCATCTGAGAAAGGCTGTTATCCAAACCGTGCAAGGAACTCTCAAAACTCAACAAGAAAATGAACAACCTGATTAAAAATGGACCAAAGACCTGGACAGATACCCCAACAAAGAAGATACACAGATGGCAAATCTACACGTGGAAACATGACCCGCGTCTTATGTCATAGGGTGAGGCGTCACTGTGCACCCATCGGCCTGGCCAAAACACGAACTCCGACACTGCCGCGTGCTGGTGGGTGTGGGGGCATCAGGACCCTCACTCATCACTGGGGGAAGTGGGGCAGCTGCTGTAGGAGGCAGCGTGGCGGTTTTCCGTGGAACTAAGCTCTCCGACCACAGGAGCAATCACAGTCCTGGACGTTTACTCGGAGGAGCTAAAAGTTTGCTTCCATGCGGAAATGTGCACACAGACGTTGACAGCAGCTTTATAATTGCCAAAACTAGAAAGCAACCAAGATGCCCTTCAGCAGGTGAATGGATAAACTGTGGTATGTCAGATACTGGGATATTATTCAGCACTAAAAAGAACTGGACCCCTAAGCCATGAAGACAAGGAAGGATCTTAAATGCATGTTGCTAAGTGAGACTCCAATATGGAAAGGCTGCCTGCTGTCTGAGTCCAACCACAGCACAGTCTGGAAAAGGCAAAGCTGTGGAGACAGTCAAACAGTCAGTGGCTGCCAGGGGCTGGGGAAGGGAGAGATGAATGGGAGGAGCATAGGGGATATGGAAGGTGGGAAACAACTCCAGGTGGGGCTTTCATGGGGGATGCATGCCGTTCCACGTCTGTGAAACCCACAGAGTGAGCAGCAGCAGGCCGAGTCCTCGTGTGAACTGTGGACTGTGGGTGGTCGTGCCATGTTGATGCGGGTCTGTCGGTCGTACAGACATGCTGGTCTGGTGAGGGCAGGAGAATGATGGAGGCTGTGCCTGTGCTGGGAAAGGAGATAGGTGAGGACTCTCTGTACTTTCCTCTTGATTTTGCTGTGAACCAAAAACTGCTTTTAAAAATGTCTATTGAAAAGACAAACAAAAGAGTGCTGGCCAGACAACATCTGTGTGAGGGTGTGGCCTGTGTTCTACATTCAGAATTTCCGTTAGAATACACACATCTAAATTTTTCAAAGTTAAACCTTTGCATTAAGTAACTCGCTACCAAGTTACAGTATCAGCTTGAGCGCTGCCAGGATGGCCAGGATCCTGTATCCTGACAGGCTTCTCCCCTTGCAGGTGCAGTTGACGTCCATGGCCACATCCCAGTAAGCAGCAGGGCTGGAATCAGGAGTCAGGCTTTGCGGGACAGAGAGGAAGTGAGATCTGTAAGCACGTGGCTGAGGGCCGGCAGGGGGGAACCCATGGCAGGGGGCCGGCAGGGATGACTTTTTGATCAGTTTTCCTTATCGCTGAGGCCTTCCTAGACTTGGGGAGTTGGAGTCCCCACTCTCGGGTGCCTCAGAAACCAAAGGCTGCTCGTAATCCTCAAGTTCCAGATGCCTCAGGGGAGGTACCTGGGTTGTTGGGTGCAGTTCCGTTATTTGCTGCTCGGTGGGATTTGCCCACAGCATTTCTGGTTGTTTTTAAGAGCTGATGTTTGAGCTCCTTATAATCACATATGGATGTCGATCTACCAATAAAAGTTAAGAGCAGAATTTTAGTTCAAAGAGTTTTGAAAATGCTCAAGGTCGTGTACTAATGTATACATTACATTTGTGGAAATATCTAAAAGTCCAGGATTTATATTAAACACTTCTCTTGATTTTTGTGATATCTACCTGTCATTTTTCCATTTGATTAATAGATGTCAGAGGGCTTAAATTTTGAGTGCCTGAATTCACTGAAACTAAAACTTCTTACATCAAATGTAATTGAACTGAACGTAGCCAACAGTGCATGCTTTTATAAGTACTGATTAAAATATATATAAAAACACATATCCATGAACATGCAGATGGGGGCAACATGTTAAACCGTGGAAGTAGAATTAGTATTCTTTGTTTTCTGAGAAGACAAATTTTTAAAAAGCTAAGGGGTCTTATAACTTTTTAGTTTCCAACTTATTTGCCCTAAAGTGGAAGATTGACAGCAGCAGAAGAGGAGATCCTGCGCCAGTGCAGACTCTGGGAGAAGCGGGGTGAGTGCTGGAAGGAGCTGGCTGGAGGCAGAGCCAGGGAGGTGCTCAGACAGGCCAGGACGGCCTCAGGGCACGCAGCTCAGTGAGTGAGAAAAGGTTCACATTTCTTGGAGAGCCCTTGTCTCTGCCCACGGAAAACCCAAACTCCTTCCAACGGGGATGTGCATCTCATGTAAAAGTTGTTACTCCCAGAAAGAAAGCCAGTGGATGTAGAAATTTTATGTATGCAGAAATAATTTCAAATTTGTTTCTAACCTTATCCTTTTCTTCCCCCATCTTAATGTGTGGTGACTTTCTGCAGGTGACGCACACATCTTAGGAGAGCGCTGTATTTCAGTTGCTGTTGGCTCTGTTGTGACTTTGTGGTGTCCGATGTTCTTGTTCTGAGGTTCTGCCCAGAACGTGGCTCCTCCCTGCTGAGCGTTGCTTGTTGAAGGCCCGTGTGGAAACTTTCCCTGTAAGCTTGTTGCCCACAGCAGTCTTGGTTCAGAAATCTTTAGACCTCCTGAGACTCCACACAACCTTCTAAACTTTCTAGCGTGACCTTTTCATTTTACTGTTCTCCACTAACTCAGATGTTTTCCAGAATGTAAGTAATCTGCTGCATGCAGGGCGGGGAGTGCCCTCCGTTGGCTCTGGGGAGAAACATCGCTGTTTCTCCGGGTGGAGCTTCCCGCCCACCATGGTGTGCTCCAAGACGCAGCAGGGTTCCTTGGCAGAAGTAACCGTCGAAGGCCCGTGTCTCCGTGGCATGGTGGCTGTGGGTATGCGGCCTCGCGGCCATACCGGCCCCTCCCCATCAATGGCACCACGGAGAGGAGCAGGGGGAGGCCTGGGATCTGTCTCCAGAGTCACAGCTGTGCTTCCGAGACTGCGTCGTCCGTTTGTAACTAGACATGCAGAGAAAGTGTTGGAGATCAGCAGGAGACGGTGTCTGTCCCTAATGAGCTCAGGCATGCCCTTGAGAGGGTCAGGTTTCTGTGCGGCTGATCTGGACTCAGCCTGGCTGTGGCAGTGCAGGTGACTGCTGGGCTTTGGCAAGGCTGCACCCACTGTCCGTCTGAAATGGCCCCCTTCCCTGGCTCACGGTGCCAACTGGGTGCCCAGGCCTGTGTATGTGTCGGGGAAGGGGTGGGTGGGGGTCCTACTTTATTGCCGTATCCAATGGCACGCGGGGTCAGCACTCAGGAAACATGTGCTGTGTGGGTCAGCGATTGAGTTCAGAAACCTGGAAAATTCAGCAGTGTAGGCTTTGGGCATGACCCGTCCAGCCTTGGGGCTCTTTCTTTCTCTGAATTTCCTTCCATGGCATCCTCCTCATCCCAGGGGCCCCTGTCCCCGTATGGCTGTTGGCAGCTTCAGAGGTTCCTCTGCCTCCCCTCCCAGGCCCTGGAGTGGCTGGGACAGCTAGTGGCTGTGCAGACCCCACAGCCAGTAGATCGTTGGTGCCAACGCCTTGGGCCTGGGTTACCTGAGTCAAGGACTCCAGTACATGGCTGAGCTCACCCCGAATGTCTGGATCAGAAGGCCTTGGGTTACAGAAAGGTGGGAGTTCGATATCGAAGGACAGCCTCCAAAGCAGAAGGGGAAATGGCTGTGCTGGATGGGCAGCTAGAAGAGTCTGTGCACAGCCTGGGACCCAGTGCAGACACAGAGCTGACATGGGCAATGCAGTGACACGGCCACCGTGGAAGTCGGCAAAGTTATAGGCTTCAGATCGATATGGAGGGGCTGGTCTAAAACAATCCTCTGTTTCCTTTAATCCTAGCAACTGCTGGCTTTTGGGGTGGGGGAGTGAGATCTGTGGTGGCCGCGAGGAGAGACAGGGGTTTTAATTAAACCCCTCTTTCTGGGAGAGGGGAGTAGCCGTTTCTGTAGGGCAGTGAGCATCGTCATCTCAGGCAGCTCAGGCTGCTGTAACGAAACATCATTGACTGAGTGGCTTATGAAAAACAGGAATTTGTTTCTCACAGTTCTAGCGGCTGGAAGGCAGGATCAGGGTGCCGCACGGGTGGATTCTGGTGTGGGCTCCTTCCTGGTTGGCACACACCTTCTCTCTGGCCCTGACACAATGGGAGGGTGAGGGATTTGCTGGGCCCCTTTCTGAGGCACAAATCCCATTCAAGGGTCTCCAGCCTCGGGAACTCATCACCTCCCAAAGACCTCCTGACAGCATCACATTGAGGGTGAGGATTTCAACCTGTGTTTTGGGGGGCAGGCAGTTCGTAATCTTCACCCTCTTGGTGTATTTCTGACTCAACATTGAGTCTGCCTTTGGCTCTCCAGGGGACGGAGCCTGTGTGGACACTGAGCAAGGTCAGAGCTGCAAGCATGTACACATCGGGGGCAAGGGAGCTGCCAGGGGTGTGAGAAGGGGTTTCAGCGTCAATCGGAGCTGCTTTCCTGGCAAATGTACTCATAAGCTATCCTGGCAACATTTGCTTTTCACGAAGAGTCGATGAGGCAGTGGGGGCAGCAGGCGCTGTTGCCAGAAGCTTGGAACTGATGGGCAGCAGAGAAGGGGCAGAGGCCATGATCTTGGGGTGGTCAGCAGTGCCAGGTGTCTGCCCTCCAGGTCTCAAGTCTGTGATTGTGCAGACTGAGCAGACCGGGGCTTGCCAGCCAGTGTGGCTCTCATGCAGGTGATTATCGGGGTTGCTTTCTATGTAATGTTCCCTCAACCCCATCCCCCCCCCCCCACCAATTTCTGTGCCTAGCAGAAATGATGCTGCGTTTCCTTGATGAAGCCTTGAGTTTCCCATGGAGATGTAGGAATAGCACGATTTGGCTCACGTCAAAATACTTTGCAGTGAAGCTGCACGGAAGAGGATTCTAGGCTTCCATTTGACGTTTTCAACAATGCCTGAGTGTTACAGGACCGTCTTGCTTGTTAAAAAGCACCAGATGAAAAAGGCTACTGGTTAATAAAGGAGACTTTTTACATTAGCACAGAGAGGGTGGCTTGAGATAAATTCAGCGTAACGTAGGTGTGTTTGTAAGCCGTCAAAAGGACCATCTCTCTGCTGGCGACACATGTTTTCCGGTATTGGTTTTGTTCTGAAAAAGGATGACTGGCATTCGGCAGAGTCATTCCAGAATTCACCTGGAAGGTGTCCACATGGTGCCTTTTCTCCTGACATTCTGGCCACCACGAGGAATCATTCCTGTCTTCAGCACTAGCAGGAGACTTTTCCTGAACACCTGCTCCTCTTTGGCATTGTGGGTGTGAAGGGGTCAGAGTGACCCTGTCTTCATGGAGCTTTCAGACACCATGGGGATAGTGTGGCACAAGTGTCGGGCTCAGGGGGGACGGAGGCTTTCCCCCAGAAAACAGCTGCCGATTCCAGGATGGTCCTCGACCCCTCCTCCCTCTGTTCCTCTGCGTCATGTTTGAATTAAGGCTGTTCTATCGTAGCGGGGGTGTCATGTTAACTGGAAGTGTGCTTTTTTACTGGGCAGTAAGTAAATTAATGGTACATTTTCCAAGGACAGCGAGGTTTGATTTGATGAATCCAGTGGGGGAAAGGAGAAGGGGCTTGGCTGTGTGGGGATGTGTGTGATGGGAGCAGAATGGAACAGCCATGCAGGCTGTTGGGATGGAGGGGCCACGCCCGCATTTCCATGGGGTCCGTCGCTGTTTGTGCCACTAGACCTGAACCTCTGTCTCTACAGTAGTAAGGCATCATTCACGTCCCAGCAGGCCAAGTCCTCAGGAAAATGGGGCCAAAAAGTAGAAAACCATGACCGTAGAAGGTAACGGCACATGACTGAGCTTTCTGGGTGGTGCGTCCTTGTGGTAAAAACAGTCCTGAGCTGAACACCAGAATGAAAACGAACCGTCCTCCGTGCTAAAGGCGGAAGAGGTGTGCTTGGCTATCCGCAGTGCCTGCCTGTTTGGGCGGTGATTACTGCAGGTCACACGTGCTGTACAGGAGGAGGGCAGTGAACTCTGGAGCCAGGCTGGCCGGGTGCAAGTCCCAGCTCCATAGCCAGCTCTGTGATCTGGGACAATTCACCTATGTCCTCTGCCTCTCGGTTTCCTCCTCTGTAAAAGGGGGGTAATAGTCGCATCTATCTGAAAGGGCTATGTGAGAATTAAACGACCTTGTCAATGTAAGGGGCTGAGAACAGTATCTGCTCTTGGTGAGCAGAAGGATGACCAAGGAGGTGACCAGCAAAATACCCCTTTCGAAGCCTCAATACTGTTCCATAGTGAGCAAAGACACAGCTCCTCTATGGACGAAGCCATTAATAGTCGATCCTGGCAGGCAGAGTGCAGATTCCTTCGAATCAGAAATTTGAACTCTGGCCAGCGACTGCTGTACTGATTGAGTAAATCTTAGGATTTGTTGTTAATGGTAAAGTCTACAAAAACAGAAACAGTCTGAAGGAGTTTGAGAGGGTGTGGGCTCAGCTGCAATCTCTCCTCCCAAGGCCGTTGGTTAACATCATCTCCAGCCCTGTGGAAAGACAGCAGCAGTGAAGAAAATGTCGGACAAACATTTGGTGTGTTTGTACACTTCTCCCAGAAATCCTAAATGCTTTGCATGTTTCAGCTAATAATTCATTAAAATGGATTATGCTGACCATTTTATAACCTACTTCACTGCTCTCCTGTCTAAATCCATCCCTTTGTGACACATTTTTTACACTTGGCTCATTTTTTCAATTGTGTTTGCTGTCTTACTGCCATGTAAAGGATAAACGTGCATGTCTATGTTGATTGGACTGAGACAGCTAATGCTAAATATGTCTCTGTTCCTTGAAGGTTGACTTGTGATGGTGTCATTTAAGTCTCTTACTTTTTCCCCTTGAGTCAGCAAAATATTCCATGTTACTTTGAGCAAAACTTGCTCACTAGTGTTATGGAGGGTATAAAAGCAAATGGAATAAGTTTCCTGCCTTCAGGAGGATTGAAATCTCAAAGTCGGTATGACAGCATGGATGGGAGTCAGCTCAGTTTGCAGCTTTTAAAACATGTTGGAATCTTTCCTCTGCCACTTTTAATGGTGAGACCCTGAGCAAATCATTTCCACAAGCATCAGGCTCCCCATCTATGACATGGAAGTAAAAATAGCAATCTTGACAAAATTGTGATGACTACAGACGTGTACCTAACCTCTTATTTACCGCCTCCCGATAGAAGATATTGTAACTCATCGCATTTGAGAGCAGGTGGTGATCACCCCATCCTGTGAGATTCAAGTATAATAATTATCTGGAATCCCCCATCTGCAGGCGAGGAAGACCCAGCAGCCCTCACAATGTCTTCTGGAAACTGGATTTTGTTTGAAGGGTGAACTGACTCCAAGTTTCTTCTGTTTTCACGTATTGTCCTTCCTACGTGTCTCCTGGGGTTTTTCCCTACCTCCCAATCTACATTAACCTGATAACAGCCAGCTATGTTTTCTAGAATTCCCCTAAATTGACTCATGCCAAATACTGAATACAGTAGATTGGGAGGGTTCATTAAATCACGATAGAGCATCCTAAAGAAGGAAAGTAGACACCTTTGTTCTTAAAGGGTCTTCAGCCATCCCACCCTGGAGAAGGTTGCTGATTGCCTCTTCTCCTCGGGCAGTCTTACTACTATGCATCACTTTTTTTTTTTTTTTTTTTTCCTGAGATGAAGTCTCTGTCACTCAGGCTGGAGTGCAGTGTCATGATCTTGTCTCACTGCAACCTCCATCTCCTGGGTTCAAGTGATTCTCCTGCCTCAGCCTTCCGAGTAGCTGGACTACAGGTATGTGCCACCACACCCAGCTAATTTTTGTATTTTTGGTAGAGACAGGGTTTCACAATATTGGTCAGACTGGTCTTGAACTCTTGACTTCGTGATCCATCCACGTTGGCTTCCCAAAGTGCTAGGATTACAGGCGTGAGTCACCGCACCCGGCCTGCATCACTTTTTATGCCTCGTCTTCATCCTTACAGCTTCTCCTTCCTAGGGGCCTCAAGTCCCAACCCTGGAGTAAGGGTCACAACTGTCCATCTTCATGCAACACAGCTTAGTTCCCCTTCTTCTCCTCCCCACCATGCCCTATGGGCTGCTTTTCTACAACCAGAATGGAGACCCAGGGAGATCTGCTAAACTAAGACAGTTCTCACCCCTGGGAGAAAAATCTACTTCCCAGTTCTCAGTCCTGCTAAACTATTGTTAAGATAAAGAAGGACCATGATAAATCCTATTGGCTAAGAGAAGAAGATTCTCCAGGTTGCCATAGGATAAGAGAGGAAGTGACAGAATCTGCAGCCATTTGGTCGAATATGTGATATGTGAGTCATTCTGAGGAATACGTTAAAATTCTGTAGTCAGATCTTGGAAAATGATATTGCCAGTAGAGGGAAGAATGTAACAAAAAACCCAGGCAGAAAACAAGTGTGTGTGGAGAACAACAATAATGTGATGTGAATGAAGGGTTCGGTGTCATGAGTGAGAAATGGCTGACCGAAAGTAGGGAGATGCAGAGAGGAAAATACCACGGGAAGACTGAACATCACATTAAGTGATTTAGGTGATTCTGCCTGCAGTGCAAATATTTTGGGCTCTGAAGTGAAGTCATCAAAAGGTTTACGTCTGTAATGGAGGATTGGTCTAGATAGCCTCTCAGATCCCACTCGGCTTTGAGGTCCTTGATTCCGGGTCACACCTGCGGGTCTGGAGGGCAGTTCTTCAGGGTCATGAAGGAAGGATTCCAGGAGGCTGGAACATGAAGGACATTCAGGTGACCACATCAAGAGATCAAGTGGGGTAACAAGAGCCTGAACTAGAAGGAATGCAGTGTAAATATGAAGAAGAGGAAATGGGAAACTGACTAGAAACGATAAGTAGAGAAAAAGGGAAACGTGTGATTCCAAGGTTTAGAACAGTATTTGTAAGTTACAGTCCCACAACTTCTTGCATAAACAGTATCTAAGAGAGTCATTTTAAAAAGAATAGCAAACTTCCAAGTTCCACTGAAAGACATCAGCATCTCTGTGGAGTGAATTGGGGAAAGAGAATGAAGAAGTCTGTTCAACTTTTAGATATACAAAATGTGAATTGAATTGCATGAGTGACACCAACAATGTGAAGATATTTAACAGGAGCTCTTTTTTCCCTTTTTGGCCTGTAGTATTTAATCCTTCTATCATCATTATCGTCCTTTCTCTAATTTAATGTCTTTGAACCTTTATTCAAAAATCCACTATGTATAGGTAACATGTTTGTGAGATTATTACTAGACCCTCTAGGAGGTTTCATTAACCCAGTTTTGATAGTTCAGGTAAGTCCTCCACCATTTTTTTTCCAAGTTGTCTTAGCTCTTTTGGGTTCTTTAAATTTCCAGACACATTTTGGAATCTGCTAGTTCATTTCTACTGAAAAAAAAAAATAAAATAAAATCATGCTGGGATTTTGATTGGAATTGCATTAAACCTCTGATCCACAAGGGCAGAACTGACATCTTAACAATATTGAGCCTGCTGATCCATGAACACAGTATATCACTTCATTTATTTAGTTCTTTAATTTATCTCAGCATCACTGCCTGCTTTACAGTGCATAGATCTTACACATCTTTTGTCAGATTTAGTCTTAATATTACTTTGTAAATTTCCATTTCCAATTATTTCTTTGCCAGTGTATAAAGAGATAAATACTGCTTATGGAAAGTTTGCAAGATACAAGCTAAACACAAACTCACTTATTAGTAAGTAATTTATTATTATTAGTTTTAGTGGCTTTTTGTGATTTCAGGAGATTTTCCACACGGGTGATCACGTCACCTGCAGATACAGATAGTTTTAAATCTTATTTTCTAATAAGGGTGCATTTTATATGTTTTAACTTGCCTTATTGCACTGACTAGACTCCAAAAAAATGCTGAAAAGCAGTGAGAAAAAAGTCATCAGGTGGGATGGTAAATACAGCCCTTGTTCTTCCATTTTGACCTGAAGCACCCAGTGTGATCATTTTCTCATTTGATTTTTGTGAGGACTTTTTGTTTCCTTTTTTTCCTTTATTTTTTTTTAAAATACACTTTATCTTTTAGGCAGTTTCACGTTCACAGAAAAATTGAGGGAAAGGTGCAGAGAGACCTTCTATATGCCTTCCCTTCCCCCACGTGCACGGCCTCCCCAAGTAACAACACTCCTGCCCAGAAGGAGCATTTGTAATAATTGAAGAACCTACGTTGACATATTGTCACCCAGAGTCCGCAGTTTACATGAGGGCTCCGTCTTGGTGCTTGTTCTATGGGTTTGAACAAATATGTCATGACATGTATCCACCATGATAGCATCGTACAGAGCAGTTGCACTAAAATCCTAAAAATCTCCGTGTTTCACCTCCTCATCTCTCCCTCTTCCCAACACCTGGGAAGCACGGACATTTTCACTCCATAGTCTGGCCTTTTTCGGGATGTCCTTTAGTTGGAAGCTTACAGTATTTAGTCTTTTCCGAGGGGCCTCTTTTGTGTAGCCGTGCATGTTTAAAGTTCCTACGTGTCTTTTCATGGCTTGACAGCTCACTTCCCTTCAGTGCTAAAGAATATGCCATTGTTTGGATATATCACAGGTTATTTATCCACTCACCTAGTGAAGAACATTTTGGTTTCTTCGTTGCCTCCAAGTTTGAGCAATTATGAATAAAGCTGGAAGAAAATTAGCAATTACGATTAAAGCTTCTATAAATGTCCATGTGCAGGTTTTTCTGTGAACACAAGTTTTCAACTCCTTTGGATAAATACCTAAGAGTGCAATTGCTGGAGCACATGTTAAGAGGATATCTCGTGCCCATCAATGATACACTGGATACACAAAATGTGGCACGTATATACCACGGAATACTATGCAACCATAAAAAAGAATGGGTTCCTGTCCTTTACAGGGACATGGATGAAGCTGGAAGCCATCATTCTCAGCAAACTAAAAGAGGAACAGAAAACCAAACACCACATGCTCTCACTCATAAGTGGCAGTTGAACAATGAGATCACATGGACACGGGGAGGGGAACGACACACACGGGGGCCTGTTGGGGGGTGGGGGCAAGAGGAGGGAGAGCATTAGGACAAATACTTCATGCATGCAGGGCTTAAAACCTAGATGATGGGTTGACAGGTGCAGCAAACCCCCATGGCACATGTATACCTATGTAACACACCTGCATATGTATCTAAGAACTTAAAGTAAAATGTAAAAATAAAAAATAGGGAGTATAGTTTGGTAAGACAATGTGATAATTTTACAAACACAAAACATGTCATACCCACTTCCCCACCTCCCTCAAGTGCTTTCAACAGCATCCTGTTGCTGTTATTAAGAGAATAACATCTACCATCATCTCCCAGCCCCTGCCTGCCTGCCTTCATTCTTGTCTTGTGCCACTTTCTCCCGTGCTTACTTCCTTGCACGTGCCTGTTTCCTGCTGCAAGAGGCATTCTGCACGCACCCCCATCTCTGTTTAGACCGTGGTGTTCCTACACTCCACCCCCCTCAACAAGCAACCTCTACTTCTCTCCAGACTGCAAGGGGATCATACCTTCCAGAATGCATCGGTTTTCTACCTCTCATCCCAAGATACGCCAGATTCTTTTACAGCATAAATTTAGAGAACCCCGCTTCCCTTTCTTTGGTGCGCTTTCCTCAATTCTTCATCAGAAACCCATTAGACTGATTGTCATATTAGTGCCCATTCTCCCCATCAGGCCGCAAGTTCGTGTGAGCAGGGGCCGCAGTCATGTTGGTGAACCACGGTATTCTCAGTGACTATCCATGTGCTTAGAAAGTATTTGCTGAATGGGTAAATGGGTCTGCAGTTCCAACCAAAGCTAGAAGCTTGACTTTGGAAGAATGAAAGTAGATAACATCTCCAAAGCAGACCCCATAGCATGAAAAAAGAAAGGAAGAACGGAGGCAGAGCTGAAGGATGAATATTGGCACAGGAGTAGGTGAGACTTTGATGTAGTTTGAACTACATCAAAATCTTAACAGTAGCCATTTCAGGATGACAAGAGAACAATATATTGTTTTTGTTCATTCTTTTCAACATTTGCAAAGTTTTTTGCCTTGAGTGTAGTCACTTTTGCAATCAGAGGTTACAGTGCTTGATGGAATGAGGCCATGAAGCACACACACCACCGAGTTTCTAACACAGAGCAATCTGTGAGGAAGGATGGAGACACAGGAAAGGTTCATTTTAAAGCAATGCAGGTGTTTTCTTTATAAAGGCAAAAGACATTTTTTAAAGTGTTTGCATCATACACAAGTCTGCTAAATTTGGTCAAGAAACAGAGAAAACAGTAACAGAAGAACACTTTAGCCCACAAGGAGACCAGCACACCCAGCTCGAGACCACTCCAGATGAGGAGTGGAGAGTGGTTTCCTCACAGCTGACCCACAGGATCGGGTAACACAAGCAGAAGGGAAACATGGGGACCACAGAGACATCAGACTGTGGACTTCATAGCAAGAGACAGCAACACAAACTAGCGGAGTAATTAAAAACTATGGTAAAAAGAGGTCCCCATTCTATTTTAACCTGAAATCAGTGGCACGGGGACCACCACACCACCCTGCAGTTGCCTCCTCCCTCCCCCACACACAGCAGCCTCCTGGGACAACATCCTACTTCCAACTTGCAGTTGCCTCCCGTCCCACCCCCCCACAGTGGCCCCCTACGACAACATCGTACTTCCACCCTGCAGCTGCCTCCCATCCCCAACACACAGCAGCCTCCTGGGACAACTTCCTACTTGCCGGCCACAGCCTGGAGCCCCCAAAGCATGGAGGGGCTTAGCGAGCCACACAGCATTCCCCCTTCACACCTGGGAAGTCAGCCCCTCACTGAAGTGGGTCCTGTGCCCACCAGCTGTGCACGATCAGAGGTGTGAGGTTATGGACCTGGTCACCCACTGTGCAGAGAGGCGTGAGGTCATGGACCTAGTCACCCGTTGTGCACGATCAGAGGTGTGCAAGGTTCCAGACCTGGTCACCCACTCTGCACAATCAGAGGTGTGAGGTGATGGACCCGGTCACCCGCTGGGTATGAATAGAGGTGTGGGTGGTTAGTGACCTGGTCACCAGCTCTGCACAATCAGAGCCATGCGAAGTTGCAGACCTGGTCACCAGCTGCACCCAATCAGAAGATTTTGAGGTTAGGGACCTGGTCACCTGCTGTGCACAGAAGTGTGAGGTTATGGACCTCGTCACCCGCTGTGCATGATCAGAGGTGGGCCAGGTTAGGGACCATGTGCGTGGTGATGGACCTGATCAGCAGCCAAGACACCTGACGTTTCCAGTGTCATCCCGGCTTCTTTCAAAACTGGAAAAGTCTTCAGATATTTCCCAAAAGCTTGTCCATCTTTGAAAACGATATGCGTGTGCACAGGTGATACCGATGACTGAAGATTGAAGTTTAGAGCATTCCAGCCCCATGCCCATGTCCCATCCCATCTGCGAAAACTTGAGCACAAACATCTCCCTCTCTGAAGCTCCCTGAACCCTGTGGCAGGCCTGAGACTCAGGTCCAGTGTCCTGTCAGTTACACTGAACAAAATGTAATTCAACACTGGCCATGGGCCCTGTGCTTTAAAAACCACATATAAATCTCCCAAAGAACTACAATCTATGAAAGCTTTCATGGCTAGTATTTTAAGAAGACTGATCAGTCTTGACGTAAATCAAAGCCGACACTGCCCAAATTCACTCTGACCCGAGCTTCGTGCACAGGCAGCCATTGCCTGGCCGTCAGGGTGACCAGCAGCCTGGGTACAGACAGGACCAGCGCCGGTCCCTCCCTGCACCTTAAGGGGGCTTCTGAGCTGCTGTCCATGATCAGTGATGGTGACGCCCAGAGCAGCTTTCCGGGAAAGCAGTAAACCTTTCAGGTCCTCACCTCACGAGGATGGCCAGGTATAAATCAACCACCTTTGTTACTGCCCTGCCATTCTCAAAGAGGGGATGGGTTAAACTTCTTTATCCACATGCCCAACACAAGGCACACCTGCTCCAGCACGAGGCTCATCTACTCAATCCCGGGAAACTCACACAACCCACAATCAGAGGCCGCACACAATCAGAGGCCGCGCACAATCCGAGACTGAGCACAATCAGAGGCCGCGCACAATCCGAGACTGAGCACAATCAGAGACCACACACAATCAGAGGCTGCACAGAGACCACACACAATCAGAGACTACACACAGAGACCCACACAATCAGAGGCCACAAAGAGGCCAGAGGCCACAATCAGAGACTATACACAATCACAGGATGTGCACAATCAGAGGCCATGCACAGTCTCTGCAACCTCATCAGAAACTGTTTCTGACCATTCACCTGAGGCCACCAAGTTTAAATGAGAGGCCCAGGTTTTAAAAGACAGCAGGAGTTCTCTGAAGGCAAACTCCGTGCATTCCACCATCAGCACCATTTGTGCCTGTCACGGTCAGGAAGAACCACAACCACGTCTCGGTGCCCTTGCAGTGCAGGGCGCTGCGTTTCTCCCCCTTTCCAAACCCGCGGCGGCTCCTGGCGACCCAGCGCCTCTGCTCAGCCACACGCCCCCAAGGCCTTCCTCCCTCACCCCACAGGGGAGCTCCCGCAGCCGGGCTATCTGGCTCATCACTCCGATTCAGTCACTTACACCCTCATTCCAGGCTGAAAATCTCTTCTGAAAATATCCAAATCTTACCCACGTCAGGCTCCATCTTTTCCCCAGAGCTCCTCATCCCCTCCAGAGCAGCAGCCCTGGTGCCCGTGCAGCCGGGGCCTGTGGGCAGATCCGTGGGCTCAGAATGCCCAGCCCCTCAGCCCCTCTGTGTGTCCCCTTACTCCCTGCTCCCTGGCGTTAATGCCCTCCGTCTTCGATTTCCTGATAGGCAAAAGGGGGTTAATTCTAAGAGTGCTAACCGAACTGGATCACTTAACACCATGTCGGGCCCAGAATACCCCTTGATCAATGACAGGTATTGCTGCGCTCTTACCATTGCGCTGGGTCCAGGTTTCCTGTGAGCCCTTTAGGCTCTTTGCCGTAAAGGCCACTCAATGGTCCTGTGCAAGCCTGTCTGTGGCAGACGGACAGGTGAGTGGCCGATGCACACGTGTGATGCTGAATGGGATTGTGCAAAGCTGGCCCCGCGTATTGTGGTCAACGTAAGAAAAAAGTCGCCCATGCTTGCTTGCTGCTGCCCTGCGGTGTCCAGAAGGAGCCGCTTAAAGGCAACTCCGCCGCACCTACCTTCTTGGAAGGAGACGGCAAGACCAGATTGGCTGGAGCTGGGAAGTTGTGCGCTACAGATCAGGGCTGCGTAACCCAGGGAAGGCATCACTCAAAACACGTGCTGGAGGGCAGCCAATCCGACCCGACCGTCCACCTCCAGGGTCAGCCATGGGGCTCCACTTGATGTGTCATCCTGATCACCCCTCACAGAGCAAATGAGCCTTTGACTTCAGCCTGTCCTAGGTACAACACCGACTCCCACCTCCCACGTCCTGAACCAGCCTGTTCCGGGGATTGCTGTGGAGGTAGAGGAGCAGGCCCAAGACATCTAGTGGCATTTCCTGGCAAGGACACTCACCATGCTCGACCATAAAACTCGGGTCAACTGGTTTTTCGGAGGGACTGGAATTTACTTGTGGCACGCATGGATACTGATTGACCCAGGGAGGGGCACGGAGGAGGCTGAAGGAAAACCCATGGTGACTGCGCCAGGCATTCCCGCACACACCGACATCTTCAGACTGGGGCGGCGTCCTAGTCTTACAATCAAACCGAAAGCCCAGAGAAACTAGGGACCTTGTCCAAGACCAGCAACAGGTATGTGGGCAGCTGGGATTCAACTAAGTCCTTTCCTGGATCCATCCGCGCTGCTCCCTGCCCCCACTCCCACCACCCCGCCATGGCCCCTGATCGACACAGCAGGTCTGAACATCAGGCACCCCGCACGCAGAGTACGGAGCAGAGCCGGCTTCCGCAGTGGGATCTCACACACATCCCACTCCCCTTCTTGCCGAATGCCTCGGGACTCTGTGCGGTATGGTCTGCAGATGTGGCCTCACTCTGCGCTAGGAGATCCGGGTGGCCGGCAACGTTTTGCAGAGTGCTCCTCCAGACGGGGCTCGTCGGCTGATCCATGAGACACAGGACACCTGAGAGAAGGGCCGACAAACCCCACAAAGTCGCTCCCAACGTGGAGAGGACAGGACCACAGCGGGGCTCTCGCAGTCCACGCTTTGGACAGGTCTTGCTGCAAACTGTGGTGCTCGTCAGGCGCGAGGAAGTTTCCCAGGGCAGGAGCTCTAAGTGACACAGCAAAAGCTACACAGGCGATGCAGCAGGATGTACTTCAGCTCAGGGCTCAGGAACCACGGGGTGCAGCGTGGCCTGCAGCAAACCAGACACATCAGAAGCCAATGTCCCACCTTTTACATTCAGTGACATTGAACGGAGGGAGTTATCTGTAGCAATCATCTTCCTGGGGGACCCGTACAGCACGCATGACCACCGACACTGACCACGAGTCCTTCCTAGGTCCTGGGGGCTACCCCACTTTACACGCACGGTTCCATGCACAAATCTACGCGTGGCAGTTGTTAGCCCCAGCTTAGAGATGAGGAAAACGCTGCTGGAAAAGCTAAGTGAGAAAATCAGACTTCAGCACACCTGCCATCTCCAAGACCACTACTACTTTATGTGCTAAGGTCTCAAGGGTTGGGTGTGTGGCATTTTAAGTGACTAATTGTAGGTGGTTTTCTTCTCTCCTACACCTGTTTAGCCTGAAAGTGCACGTACATGCTCTGCTGCAGGTGCACTGCCGTATGTAGAGCAGCAATGCTCTTTCCTGCCTCGGGTTCTCGTCACTGCCTTCCGGAAAATCTCACCTGCTTTACAGCCAAGCCAGGTAGGCCTGGTCAGCCGCACAGTGAAACTCCTGCAGTGTCAGAGCTAAGTGCTGGCTGAGACTTTAACGGCGAAGACAGTGGAGTAATGGGGATAAACTGAGCAAAACTGTATTGTAACGCAGATGAACGTCTAGAAGCAAAAGAAACTGACACCCCCTAAGAGAGCAGGCGACTGTCTCTTACTATGATGTTAATAGCAGCTTGCTGTTTCCAGTGTCCCCGTGTGCCAGGGTTTCCAGTCAGCGTTTGTGTTTATCTGCTCTTGGGCTACCTGATCAAACCTCTGCCGAGATCAGGGATATCTAAATTGACCCAGTATCTGCAGGCTGGCTGCTCAGAGGCCGTGGTGTGGAACGGCCAGGACATCGCTTAGCCATACGGGGCACAAGCACGTCACTTGCCACTCCTGTCTTTCTCTTTCATCAAACCCTCTTTTCTCCTGAATATTGACCATAGCAAAGTCATTAGCCTTTGAGATGCATTTGAAACATCAACTTGCTTTGTTCAAGAGGTTTAAGACACACGTAAGTCTTTCTTGCCATGCTCAACACACACAGCCGGCCGTTTCTGAAGTCAGTGTTTCTGGAACAAAAGCCTCGGCCTGCCCCAGTGAACATTCACAATGAGCACACTGTCACGAGGCTGCTTGGCCAACCAGCAGGGGGCAGGACAGAGCTGCAGGGGCCACGTGGGGTCCCTGCAACCCCGCCCCACTCCCTCAAATCAAGACCGGTGCCTCCTGCCAATCCAGCGGTTTCCTCCAAGGGGAATAGGCCTCTTCAGCTGCTACTGCACTGATTTCAGACGGCTCAGCCAATGGGGCAACAGATTCAACAGAGTTCCATGTTGTTTAAGGAAAACTTCTGTTACCAGGCAACCTTAGTACCATATTCAATGTAAAATAACCAACAACATTGTTTCCAAAACAACATGCTACTAGTGCCTTATCCTTCAATGCTGCTTAAACACGGAAAAGTATGAGGAAAAAAGAGCATGGCACTTACTTCTTAAAAAATAACACCTCTTCCAGGTTATTTTTACCCCTATCATAAAGACTTAGAACTGTGGATTCCCTACAGGAACGTGGAGTGGGGGTGGATCCCCACGCTGACCCAGCCTCACCCCAGGTCAGTCTTCCCCCCCACCACGGGGTTCACACCTCTCCAGGCCCTGTCACCTCATCAAGGAAAGGTGGGGTCTCTGAGCTCTCTTCACAGGAAGCACCCGAACGGGAGCTAGAGACACAGACACACCCACAACTGCTTTGAAATCCTGAACATATTTAAGGACTTCATTATTAGCTTTTTAAAACTGTAAGAACAAAGTGAGCCTGGTTTTAACCTCTCTGCCACAATAACACCATGTCCATCTGTCTTTTACTGTTTGTTCCTTCTCCAGCAGCCGCTGTCTGGCTGGCCGACTGCAGAAGAACAGCCTCTGGTACCCCTGGGAAGCCCTCGGTAAAAGCGTGAACACCACGATCACGTCTCAGGACACCCCACATGTTAGGGTCGCCCACAGACCGCCATTCCCAGTGCCTAGAAGGCACTGAACGGGCCTCCTGCTCTTTGTAAATGTCAACTTTCCTAAGCTAAGTTGTGTTGAAAATTTTTAACTGCAGTCTACACGTACTTCTTTGTGTCTTGTTTTTATCCTAGAGGAATATTTTTATGGAAAATTAAGTTTGCAAGGTTGAAGGATTTTCTGAAAGTCGACTCCTAATCCTGGAAGAAAAAAAAAATGGGCCAAATGTGGTGCTCACGCCTGTAATCCCAGCAGTTTCGGAGGTTGAGGCCAGGAGATTGCTTGAGCCCAGGAGCTCGAGACCAGCCTGGAAAATATGGCAAAACCCTGTCTCTACTAAAAATACTACTACTACTACTACTACTACTACTACTACTACTACTACTACTACTAATAATAATAATAATAAAGCTGGGCGTGGTGACGTGTGTCCAGTCACAGCTACTCAGGAAGCTGAAGTGGGAGGATCACCTGAGCCCAGGAGGTGAAGGCTGCAGTCAGCCCAGATTTGCATCACTGCACTCCAGCTTGGGCGACAGAGTGAGACACCGTCTCGAAAAAACAAAAAGCAAAAACAACTGTATAAATCATTATAGAAGGGAGCTGGCCAGGCGCAGTGGCTCACGCCTGTAATCCCAGCAATTTGGGAGGTCGAGGTGGGCAGATCACCTGAGGTCAGGAGTTTGAGACCAGCCTGGACACTATGGCAAAACCCCATCTCTAATAAAAATACAAAAATTAGCGGGGCATGGTGGTGGGTACCTGTAATCCCATCTACTGGGGAGGCTGAGGCAGGAGAATCACTTCAACCCCGGAGGCGGAAGTTGCAGTGGGCCGAGATTGCGTCACTGCACTCCAGCCTGGGCAACAAGAGCGAGAGTCCACTTCAAAAAATAAAAATAAAAATGAAGGGAGCTTATGTTTTTTATTTAAGGGAAGGGAGAAGAACATTCAGTATTTATACCTCTCAAGCACACATCTCCAGTGGTGTCCTAAAGTATTCAAGATACACATTCCTACAAATATAGCTCAAAACTACTCACCAAGTTACATGCTAAAAGCACATGCATTGTAAGAATGCTACATTATATTTTTTGAGCATCTGTATCCAATATTTTAGCATACTGGCAGTTTTCCCTTCAGGTGCTGTATGCCTAAATTATTACATGTTTAGTCATTCATTTTAGAATTTATGACTATTATGCTTTAGGCAATAAACATAAGCTACTAAAGTAATGACTTAGGGGAAAAGTTACTAAGTTAACTTGGAAGTTAAACTTTGCAAACTGAATTTGTTGGACCTCATTCAAGCTAGATGATCAGTTTTTTAAATTGTTTCCTGTGTGTTTCCCTCCAGGATGGAAATAGCTTCACTCTCATCCACTGTGCACACTGCAGCCCACGCCTCTCGTCCACCGCGCCACACTGCAGCCTGCAATTCACCCTGTACCAGGCTTTCCACACCGTACCTGAAAGTCACTAAGTATAACCAAGAAGGAAATGAAAAGCAGATAAATGACCTCCACCCCTACATCCAGCATGCAAATGTTAAACATTCATCAAAGTAAAACCAAAATCCCACGTTAGCTCACGATTGTAACTGGTAGAGTTATGTGCATGGCAATTTAAAAAGTCTAGTTAAGTAAAAACCTAATTGAGACTCTCAAGAAAGACATCTGCAAAGATTGACAGTGAGGAGAGGACTTCACTCTGCATCCAGCCTGTTCTGGAAGCCACGGCCAAATGCCAGGTTGTATAGATCCGAAAAGCAGGAAAAAACAAGTGTTGAAAGGTGTACAGTCTCAGCAATGTACAAATTCGATGTAGGATGCTCAGAAACCTTGAATTTCCAATCAGGAAACAGCAACATGAGCAAGTTTCCCAGCAGTGCCCACTTTCTACCTACGGCACGTGTAACAGTTACGCTGGCCACCTCCGGGGGGACAGAGGCTTCCTGGTCACATTCGCTCTGGCAGCCACACAGCTGGCCCCGCCAAACACCTGTCTAATACTGAGGAACCACTCTCTCCCTGGGCTTTGCTCACTCTAGCCAGGAGAGCATATTTACAGAGTACTTTACTGAGTCCTCGTTCAATGCGTCAAGCTTGTTGAAGGCAGGGCAACCCCATTCTTGGCCCAATTAAGTGAACTGAGCAGAGCAAATGCCTCCAGTTGGACGGCACTCAGTCACAACAGCAGTGGCCACTGTTCACAGGGCGCTGGCTTCGTGCCGAGAACAGTTACAAGCGTCTTCTCTCTGTCCGAGGAATGTGCACTGCAACCCTGTGGGGCCGTTTGCAACGTCCACCAGAGTTCTGAGGCAGCCAAGTCCAGGCTGTCCGTGGGCCTTGCCACGTGGCCGTCCACGTCCCCTGCAGATCAGACCTCACTGCAGGGACCACGGGTTCCAGGGCTGCCTTGAGGCACATGCTCCCTTCACCACCTCCTCCTGGCCCCTGACATCAACCCTCACCACTGCTGCCAACACTTGATTTTCTCATGGCTCCTGAGGGGCCTGTTCTGCCCTTCCCTGCTCCCTGCGTCCGGCTTGGAGGGTACCCACATCAACGCCAACGCTCACGTAATCACCAACCTTTCCACGGGGCTGGATGCCTAGGAGTCTCAATATCAGAAAGTCAGATTCCTGTGCTTGTTGGAGAATTTCTTCCCATTGTACAAGTGAAGGAGATAAAATTCTAGGTGCCTGCAATAACCTCATTTCCACAACGAAGCAACTTCAGTAGTAGCACAAAACAAACAAACAAACAAAAAAAGCTTTTTTTTTTTTAAACTTCTTTTATACAAGCTAAATACAATTTAATTTTTACATCCACGTTCTCATCAGCTCCCACCTGGTGAGCAGGCAAATAGTAATTTTCAAAGAAACAAATTGTTGCATAATTTTAACACTTAGCATTATCACTATTAAGCAAGAAGTATCCCAAAAATACATGATGATCTTGTTCTCACGTTCAAAAATTGATTGTCACACAGTGAAATAACACTTAATGCAAAGGAAATTTTCTTTTCAGGTATCTGTCCTGGAAAAGAAAAAAAAAAGATTTCTGGCAAAGAGATAAACATTAATTATGTAACAATCCAAAATGCCTCTGGGAAAAATGATGTCATCCAATTAGTTCTTTGAAGTGTTACAAATGCAGCTGAGTTTTAATAGTAATTTCTCCATAATTATCAAAAGAGTCTTTAAAAATCTTAGTGCTGAAATAACTATAAATGGATATAATACGCAAAGCAGAAGAGTTAACATTTGGGGTAGATTTTGGCCCATATTTTTAACATATGTATAGTTATTCACCTAGTTGAAGCTTATCCCTCTCCTCCTAGGCTCTTCAAGACTGATTTTCAAACATAGACTGGCTTTTGGTACATGAAGGCAGCTTTAAAAGATGTCAGGATCAGGCCGGGCACACTGGCTCAAGCCTGTAATCCCAGTATTTTAGGAGGGCAAGGTGGGCCGATCATTTGAGGCAAGGAGTTCGAGACCAGCCTGACCAATATGGCAAAACCCAGCCTATATTAAATATTTTTGTAATTAGCCAAGCGTGGTGGCACACACCTATAATCCCAGCTACTTGGGAGGCTGAGGCAGGGAGAACTGCTTGAAGCCAGGAGGCGGAGGTTGCAGTGAGCCAAGATCGCACCACTGCACTCCAGCTTGGGCGACAAAGAGAGACGGTCTCAAACTAGAACTTAGCCCTCAGGAAAAGCATTGAGCACCCCCCACCCAAACCAACCCAAGGAATCACATGGCAATGGTTGTCATCTGATTTCGACAAATAAAGTTCTGTTCTCCCCTCTGAACACAATGGTAAACACCTGCCATCAGCCCACAGAAACTCCCAGGACCCAGTAACACTGGACTAGCAAGATCAATGGGCCACGTATGCAGGGTTCAGCAGCAGAAAGTCATGGCACCGAGAATGGTGTGTGCTCAAACCAGATTCCTTGCTTTCGGGGTGAAGAGGCTTCCCGGGAAAATCTAGTCCAGTGGGATGGTTCCCACGTCCACCATGAGGAGGAAATGGGGGGTTTCCTGAGGGCACTGACAGGACCTGGGTCTCTGCCCCTTTGTCCTCTGTCCTGTTATGGGATGAGGGTGGGCTGAAGGCAGGTTTCCCCTACATCTTCCGGGCAGGAGAGATGGAGCTGACAAGTGGACGACGCTTTTTCCAAAACATTCCCATGTTTATAACCTGTTATCAACCTGTTTTCCCTGGAGATCAGTGAAGCAGCATCATTGATTCTCTTCCATTAGGGACAACCCGGTGTTAAGGGAGGCAGGAGACGACATGCGAGCTGGTCTGAGTCAGTCACTTGTGTCTGGTCCCCAGCGTGCTCGTCTATCAAATGGGCGGCCCACAGACCAGTGACTTTGAACCAGAGTTCCATGGAGGTTGCCCAAGGACAGGGAGGGGGAAGAGGGGGAAGAGGAGGAAGAGGAGGGAGGAGGAAAGGGAGGAAGGAAGGAAGAAGGGGAGGAAGGAAGGAAGAAGGGGAGAGGAAGGAAGGAAGAAGGGGAGAGGAAGGAAGGAAGAAGGGAAGGGGAAGGAAGAAGGGGAGGGGGCGGAAGAGGAGTGTGAGGGAGGAGTGTGGAGGGAGCACTGTGGAGGGAGCACTGTGGAGGGAGCAGTGTGGAAGGAGGAGCAGAAGGGGGGTTCTCTGAGGAGGAGGGCCAAGTTTTTGAGGTGTCTTGGAGTCAGAGATGGCAGTGGCTTGGGCTCTAGGCCCTCTGTTGCATAGTTTTAGGCTTTAACTATTTATATTTGTGGACTCTTTAAAAGATTTAATTTGAAGGAAACCGGAGTTGGGGATACCTTGCTTCTAAAACACAATTTCTCAAGCCTGAGACTAAGTGCTAGGCATTGCTCATTCTGTTACAATCATTTCCTCCTATTTAAAATAAGCCACACACCCCCAATCTCTCTTCAGGGCAAACATCTTTTCCGAGGATCTCAAACAGCAGAGCGAGCGGCCCGTGACCCCAGCCGTGGGCACGAGGAGCGAAGAGGAGACGTGTGGAGAGGGCTGCTGATGACATGAGAGGTAGAGGCCCGGCACCTCCCTCCAGGGGCTGTGCTCCTCCAGGCCTAAAGGACATCCTCGCCTCTGGGGTGAACAAGCAGCACAAACTATCAACACTTATTCCAAAAGAACAGGAAGAAAATTCAAACGAAGTTAATACAGTTACCTCAACACAACACTGCAGCAGCCCAGAAACAGGAGGGCCACTGAGCCTGAGGTGGGCGGTTCCAATAGTAGGACAGCGACGTTGGCATTAGGGCTTTTCGGCAAAGAAAAAAAAAAAAAAAGACACAAAAGGTAACATGGGCCACCCATTATTTCCTGCCAGTGGAAAGACACCCACAGGCCCCCAGATGCCAACGGCCCCTTGGGAACGAGCTCACGCAGCACTTCAGGTCTTCGCACGAGCAGGCACGTGGTGTCCTCAGTACCCCCGCCTGTGACACACACACCACACTTGACTCCCATACCTGAGGGTCCAGGGGAATGGCGGGAAGTTCTCGGGGGACCGGGCATCCTGTGAGGGCACTGCATGACTATGTACCTCAGAGGGGTCCCCGGGCAGGTGCTCTCTCTCCAAAGGATGAACTGGATCCTGACCACACCCAGATTGCGCTGGCCTCCAAGCCGAGCGCCAACATCTCACATCCAAAGGGATGCACAGATGCCTGCTGCACGTGGAGCCCAAGCCCCTCGCAGAGCTCAGGACGAACCCAGTGTCCAGGCCTGGGGCCGTCACCAGCCAGGAGAGGTGTCCGGGGCACTTCCCAGCGATGACCACAAAAAAAAACAACTCAGGACAAAGCCAGTGTCCAGCCCCAGGGCCGTCACCAGCCTGGAGAGGCGTCTGGGGCATTTCCCAGCGATGGCCATGGGAAGTAACAACTCAGGCCCATCAGGGACTTCCTCACTATACGGGTGTTAGAAGTAGAGACAGAGGTTCAGGTCTAGTGGCACAAACAGCGACGGATCCCATGGAAATGTGGGCGTGGCCCCTCCATCCCAAAAGCCTGCATGGCTACTCCATTCTGCTCCCATCACACACATCCCCACACAGCCAAGCCCCTTCTCCTTTCCCCCACTGGATTCATCAAATCAAACCTCGCTGTCCTTGGAAAATGTACCATTAATTTACTTACTGCCCAGTAAAAAAGCACACTTCCAGTTAACATGACACCCCCGCTACGATAGAACAGCCTTAATTCAGACATGACGCAGAGGAACAGAGCGAGGAGGGGTCGAGGGCCGTCCTGGAATCGGCAGCTGTTTTCTGGGGAAAGTCTCCCTCCCACCCGAGCCCGACACTCGAGCCACACTATCCCCATGGTGTCTGAAAACTCCATGAAGACAGGGTCACTCTGACCCCTTCACACCCACAACGCCAAAGAGGAGCAGGTGTTCAGGAAAAGTCTCCTGCTAGTGCTGAAGACAGGAATAATCCCTCGTGGTGCCCAGAATGTCAGGAGAAAACAAGGCACCATGTGGACACCTTCCAGGTGAATTCTGGAATGACTCTGCCGAATGCCAGTCATCCTTTTACAGAACAAAACCAATACCGGAAAACATGTGTCGCCAGCAGAGAGATGGTCCTTTTGACGGCTTACAAACACACCTACGTTACGCTGAATTTATCTCAAGCCACCCTCTCTGTGCTAATGTAAAAAGTCTCCTTTATTAACCAGTAGCCTTTTTCATCTGGTGCTTTATTAACAAGCAAGACGGTCCTGTAACACTCAGGCATTGTTGAAAACGTCAAATGGAAGCCTAGAATCCTCTTCCGTGCAGCTTCACTGCAAAGTATTTTGACGTGAGCCAAATCATGCTATTCCTACATCTCCACAGGAAACTCAAGGCTTCATCAAGGAAACGCAGCATCATTTCTGCTAGGCACAGAAATTGGTGCGGTGGGCATGGGGTTGAGGGAACATTACATAGAAAGCACAAGGCGATAATCACCTGTATGAGAGCCACACTGGCTGGCAAGCCCCGGTCGGCTCGGTCTCTACACAGTTACAGACGTGAGGCCTGGAGGGCAGACACCTGGCACTGCTGACTACCCCAAGGTCGTGTCCTCTGCCCCTTCTCTGCTGCTCATCAGCTCGAAGCTTCTGGCAACACCGCCTGCTGCCCCCACTGCCTCATCGACTCTTCGTGAAAAGCAAATGTTGCCAGGATAGCTTATGAGTACATTTGCCAGGAAAGCAGCTCCGATTGACGCTGAAACCCCTTCTCACACCCCTGGCAGCTCCCTTGCCCCCGATGTGTACATGCTTGCAGCTCTGACCTTGCTCAGTGTCCACACAGGCTCTGTCCACTGGAGAGCCAAAGGCAGACTCAATGTTGAGTCAGAAATACACAAAGAGGGTGAAGGTTACAAACTGCCTGCCTGCCCCTCAAAACACAGGTTGAAATCCTCAGCCTCAATGTGATGCTGTCAGGTGGTCTTTGGGAGGTAATGAGTTCCCGAGGCTGGAGACCCTTGAATGGGATTTGTGCCTCAGAAAGGGGCCCAGCAAATCCCTCACCCTCCCATTGTGTCAGGGCCAGAGAGAAGGTGTGTGCCAACCAGGAAAGAGCCCACACCAGAATTCACCCGTGCGGCACCCTGATCCTGCCTTCCAGCCGCTAGAACTGTGAGAAACAAATTCCTGTTGTTCATAAGCCGCTCAGTCAATGGTGTTTCGTTACAGCAGCCTGAGCTGCCTGAGATGACGATGCTCACCGCCCTACAGAAACGGCTACTCCCCTCTCCCAGAAAGAGGGATTTAATTAAAATCCCTGTCTCTCCTCGCGGCCACCACAGATCTCACTCCCCCACCCTGTAAGCCAGCAATTGTTAGGATTAAAGGAAAATGAGGATGGTTTTAGACCAGCCGCTCCATATCGGTCTGAAGCCTGTAACTTTGCCCAATTCCACGGTGGCCGTGTCACTGCATTGCCCATGTCAGCTCTGTGTCTGCACTGGGTCCCAGGCTCTGCACAGACTCCTCTAGCTGCCCATCAGCACAGCCATTTCCCCTTCTGCTTTGCAGGTTGTCCTTCAATATCCAACCCCCACCCCTCTGCAACCCAAGGCCTTCCGATCCAGGCATTCGGGGTGGGCTCAGCCATGTACTGCAGTCCTTGACTCAAGTAAACCAGGCCCAAGGCGTTGGCACCAATGATCTACTGGCTATGGGGTCTACACAGCTACTAGCTGCCCCAGCCACACCAGGGCCCGGGAGGGGAGGCAGAGGAACCTGTGAAGTTGCCAACAGCCATATGGGAACAGGGGCCCCTGGGATGAGGAGGATGCCATGGAAGGAAATTCAGAGAAAGAAAGAGCCCCAAGGCTGGACGGGTCATGCCCAAAGCCTACACTGCTGAATTTTCCAGGTTTCTGAACTCAATCGCTGACCCACACAGCACATGTTTCCTGAGTGCTGACTCCGCGTGCCATTGGATACGGCAATAAAGTAGGACCCCCACCTCCCCCTTCCCCGACACATACACAGGGCCTCCGTCCTGGCGGGAATTCAGGCCTGGGGGCCCAGTTGGCACCGCGAGCCAAGGAAGGGGGCCATTTCAGACAGATAGTGGGTGCAGCCTTGCCAAAGCCCAGCAGTCACCTGCACTGCCACAGCCAGGCTGAGTCCAGATCAGCCGCACAGAAACCTGACCCTCTCAAGGGCACGCCTGAGCTCATTAGGGACAGACACCGTCTCCTGCTGATCTCCAACACTTTCTCTGCATGTCTAGTTACATATGGATGACGCAGTCTCGGAAGCACAGCTGTGACTCTGGAGACAGATCCCAGACCTCCCCCTGCTCCTCTCCGTGGTGCCATTGATGGGGAGGGGCCGGTATGGCCGCGAAGTCCCATACCCACAGCCACCCTGCCACGGAGACGCAGGCCTTCGACGATTATTTCTGCCAAAGAACCCTGCTGCGTCTTGGAGCACACCATGGTGGGCGGGAAGCTCCACCCGGAGAAACAGCGATGCTTCTCCCCAGAGCCAACGGAGGGCACCCCCCACCCTGCATTCAGCAGATTACTTACATTCTGGAAAACATCTGGGTTAATGGGGAACAGTAAAATGAAAAGGACACACTAGAAAGGTTAGAAGGCTGTGTGAAGTCTCAGGAGGTCCAAAGGTTTCTTAACCAAGACTGCTGCGGTCAACGAGCTTACAGGGAAAGTTTCCACACGGGCCTTCAACAAGCAACGCTCAGCAGGGAGGAGCCACGTTCTGGGCAGAACCTCAGAACAAGAACATCGGACACCACAAAGTCACATCAGAGCCAACAGCAACTGAAATACAGCGCTCTCCTAAGATGTGTGCGTCACCTGCAGAAAGTCACCACACATTAAGATGGGGGAAGAAAAGGATAAGGTTAGAAACAAATTTGAAGTAATTTCTGCATACGTAAAATTTCTACATCCACTGGCTTTCTTTCTGGGAGTAACAACTTTTACATGAGATGCACATCCCCGTTGGAAGGAGTTTGGGTTTTCCGTGGGCAGAGACAAGGGCTCTCCAAGAAATGTGAACCTTTTCTCACTCACTGAGCCGCGTGCCCTGAGGCCGTCCTGGCCTGTCTGAGCACCTCCCTGGCTCTGCCTCCAGCCAGCTCCTTCCAGCACTCACCCCGCTTCTCCCAGAGCCTGCACTGGCCCAGGATCTCCTCTTCTGCTGCTGTCAATCTTCCACTTTAGGGTAAATAAGTTGGAAACTAGAAAGTTATAAGACCCCTTAGCTTTCTAAAAATTTGTCTTCTCAGAAAACAATACTAATTCTACTTCCATGGTTTAATATGTTGCCCCCATCTGCATGTTCATGGATATGTGTTTTTATATATTTTTTAATCAGTACTTATAAAAGCATGCACTGTTGCTACATTCAGTTCAATTACATTTGATGTAAGAAGTTTTAATTTCAGTGAATTCAGGCACTCAAAATTTAAGCCCTCTGACATCTATTAATCAAATGGGAAAATGACAGGTAGATATTACAAAAATGAAGAGAAGTGTTTAATGTAAATCCTGCACTTTCAAATATTTCCACAAATGTAATGTATACATTAGTACATAACCTTGAGCATTTTCACAACTCTTTGCACTCAAATTCCATTCTTAACTTTTATAGATAAATCGACATCCATATGTGATTTTAAGCAGCTCCAACATCAGCTCTTAAAAACAATCAGAAATGTTGCGGGCAAATCCCACCGAGCAGCAAATAACGGAACTATACCCAACAACCCAGGTACCTCCCCTGAGGCATCTGGAACTTGAGCATTACAAGCAGCCTTTGGTTTCTGAGGCACCCGAGAGTGGGGACTCCCAACTCCCCAAGTCTAAGAAGGCCTCAGCGATAAGGAAAACTGGTCAAAAAGTCATCCCTGCCGGCTCCCTGCGCCACGGGCTCCTCCCTGCCCGCCCTCAGCCACGTGCTTTCAAGATCTCACTTCCTCTCTGTCCCGCAAAGCCTGACTCCTGATTCCAGCCCTGCCGCTTACTGGAATGTGGCCATGGACGTCAACTGCACCTGTAAGGGGAGAAGCTGGTCAGGATACAGGATCCTGGCCATCCTGGCAGTGCTCAAGCTGATACTGTAACTTTGTAGTGAGTTACTTAATGCAAAGGTTTAACTATGAAAAATTTAGATACGTGTATTCTAAAAGGGAAATTCTGAACGTAGAACACAGGCCACACCCTCACACTGATGTTGTCTGGCCAGCACTTTTTTGTTTGCCTTTTCAATAGACGTTTTTAAAAGCAGTTTTCGGTTCATAGCAAAATCAAGAGGAAAGTACAGAGAGTCCTCACATATCCTTTCCCAGCACAGGCACAGCCTCCATCATTCTCCTGCCCTCACCAGACCAGCATGTCTCTACGACCGACAGACCCGCATCAACACGGCACCACCACCCACAGTCCACAGCTCACACGAGGACTCGGCCTGCTGCTGCTCACTCTGTGGGTTTCACAGACGTGGAACGGCATGGATCCCCCATGAAAGCCCCACCTGGAGTTGCTGCCCCACCCTACACACCCCCTATGCTCCTCCCATTCATCTCTCCCCTCCCCAACCACTGACAGCTGCTGATTGTTTTACTGTTTCCACAGCTTTGCCTTTTCCAGACTGTGCTGTGGTTGGACTCAGACAGCAGGCAGCCTTTCCAGATTGGAGTCTCACTTAGCAACATGCGTTTATGATCCTTCTGTGTCTTTTCATGGCTTAGGGGTCCAGTTCTTTTTAGTGCTGAATAATATCCCAGTATCTGACATACCACAGTTTATCCATTCACCTACTGAAGGGCATCTTGGTTGCTTTCTAGTTTTGGCAATTATAAAGCTGCTGTCAATGTCTGTGTGCACATTTCCGCATGGAAGTAAACTTTCAGCTCCTCCGAGTAAACGTCCAGGACTGTGATTGCTTCTGTGGTCGGAGAGCTTAGTTCCACGGAAAACCGCCACGCTGCCTCCCACAGGAGCTGCCCCACTTCCCCCAGCGATGAGTGAGGGTCCTGATGCCCACACACCCACCAGCACGTGGTGGTGTCGGAGTTCAGGTTTTGGCCAGGCCGATGGGTGCACAGTGACGCCTCGCCCTATGACATAAGACGCGGGCCATCTTTCCACGTGTAGATTTGCCATCTGTGTATCTTCTTTGTTGGGGTATCTGTCCAGGTCTTTGGTCCATTTTTAATCAGGTTGTTCATTTTCTTGTTGAGTTTTGAGAGTTCCTTGCACGGTTTGGATAACAGCCTTTCTCAGATGAGTCTTTTACAGATGCGTTCTCCCCGTCTGTGACCTCCCCTCTCATGCTCCTGAGACACTGTTTTTTATTTTAAAAAACACTTCAAACAGAAGATGGACCTCCCAGCCCACCACGGTTCTCAGTTTGGCCGTGGTCACCACCCTCCCAGCCATGGTTCCCACCTTTTCACGATCTGCTGGTCCTATGGGCATCAACCCATACCAAGTCCCTAACATATCTCCAATGATTGCAACGTCAAAGCCGGCAGTTTGCAGGTAGGAAGGAGCTGATGGAGGCCGGAGCAGAATGTGAAGGCCAGCGGATTCATCCCTCGGGGACCGGCAGGCCTCTCAGATATCTCCCTGGGTCACCTCCCAAATGAAGTACCTGCTTTGGCCGTGAGCAGGAAGCAGGACCTGGCCCAGATCTCAGCATATTTGACCTGGCATGGCATTTACAGGTGAGCCTCCATAGCCGGAAACTCGACTCTCTGGGGAGAATGCATTTTCATTATCAAGGCTTTTAGGCTTTTAATTAAGAAACCAAAGAGCAGTGACTGGAGTGAGGATGCAGGGACTCTGGGTGACCCACACGCTCGTTTCCACCTGGCACGAAGGACCCTGGAGTGAGGGTGCAGTGCCTGCTCTGAGTCACCAGCACACTCATCATTTCTACATAAACAACCCTGTGAACCTGTCCCAGGACTTTTTAGCCTAGACCTAAAAATTCACAGCTCAGGAAACCTTCATCATTTTAGGAAGCTGAGGGGTGGGCCAGGGGGATCTCACAGAGTGTGGTGCTGTCTATGGGGTCAGCAAAGTACAGCTGGGGCTTCCCGCAAGCACTTCAGGGAGGCCGTGCACTGGCCCGAGGCTAGTTCCGCCTCCTATCCTCGGTTCTCATGCCCAGCCGTGAGGGGAGCCCCCCGCTTCAGGAGCGGTCCCTGGCTCCAGGCCCTAACGTCCATGTCCAGGCCCCTGGTAGGGCAGCTTCTACCCCAGGGAGGCTGGGACTGGAAACAGCCTGGAGCTCTAGGCAATCCTGGCAACCACATGTTTCCCGAAGTGGCCGCAGACAAACTCCTGCTTCCAAAACCTGGCACGGGCTGTGTGAGGCCTGGAACGCAGGAGGCGCGTTTCGCAGGGTCCCTGCTCACATACAAAAGCAAGGCTAAGAGCAGATAAATTATTTAATTACCCTCTCCTGGTTATCAAGTCAAGTCACAGTCTCTTAGACTTATGTGTGACTAGAAGTATACACATTATGGAAGTGTATATAAACGTGAATACAGATATGCTTATTTTCCTTTTATATACCTTACATATATGTGTATACGTGCATATGTATAAAACATGGAAGAAAAAACCATACTTAAGATTTCAAATCTCAGTCACAAAGATCTCAGAAGCAAATTATTATTCTTTAACAAAGATGTAACATTTTACATTCTTACAAACAAAACGTTCTCTATTAGCATTTTATTTTAAAAACTAAGAATGCATTGCACTCTCTCAGTTTCAATTTTTAACTCAGCTCACAAAGGTCCCTGTACAAAGACCTCCATGCCACCGCAAGGATGGTGGTGGTCACACCTGTGTCCATTTATCCTCTCTACATCTAGCTCCTCTCCCTGAGGCAACAGCACCTCCGAAGTCACAGCCTGGCCTCCCATCTCTCCCCCGTCCCGGGCGTTTTGGCATGTTGCTCTGCTGCATACACCTCAGCAAATACTGCTGATTAGCCAGAATCGCCCAGAAATCTCTTAACCTTGATTCTGGCTGCTTTTGTAATTTGTAATATCTGTACTTCTGGTGTGATTTGAGAAACAACACATTTTAAAATTAGAGAAGATGTGGTTTTTATTCTCTCCTTTCTACTTGCAACCTTGAAAATTCAAGTAGCAGCAAGGGTTTGTTGAAAGTAACTTCCACCAAATAGAACCTATTACAAAGGTACTACAGAGTGTCAAATAACCACATAGATGTAAAATAGACATGCAGACACAGATATAAAATCCAATGGTTAAACCAAATTGAGAAATGCTTGCCAGTTTGATTGGACTTCTAAAACTTGACATAAATGTTGGCTGAGGGATACAAGATGCTATGAGATGAGTGAGATGCTTGGCCTAGAACCACAGGCTCTCTCCTCTTTACAGCAGAAAATCCATAAGGAAGTCAAATCTGAAAGAACCAGGTACCATTGAATGACATACTCAGCCATCCTTCCCCATTCCTGGGCCAGCTGCGGTGAGTGCAGCCTGTCGTTCACCAACATCCATCATCCATCCTCCAGGCCATGGCTACACTTTACTCCCAGGCTCCCTGTCATTATGTAGATTAGGTAAATCAGGGCCACTCTCACCTTAAGCCTCCCCTGCCAGCATGGCAATCGCCCAGTCCCAACCACGGCAAGGACAGCCATGTCCCTGGGAATGCGGAGCAGGGGTCGGGAAGAAACCTGGATCTCTGAATACCTCATGGAGCAGTCACCTGCCTGGAACATCCTCCCTGACGGCTTTGCAAGAGAGAAGAACTCCTTGGTTCCTCAAGCTACAATACTGCAGAGTCTCAGGTCACAGCATCCTTATCTACCCTCGTCAGGAACCGTTCATGCTCATCAAGACATGAGAACAAAACTGCAGTGGCACAGTCACACTCGACACAGACCACCTGCTGCTCACATTCATAGTATTAACACCAAAAGGCCACCTTGGTGGATATCCTGGATGTGGACACTGGGCGGCTTTTTGCTGGAGACGCGCTTTGTGCATTTATCGCACGACCATCTTGGCCTCAGGAGGGGCTGTGCAGATGGCAGCTGTGCACGTCACAGGGAGTCTCACTTGCTGGACTCTCAGCCAGCTCCCACTATCAGTGCCCGCAGAGTCCTCTCCTCCGGGAGCACGTGCTTGGACGCCACAGTGGCCTGTGGATCCACACAACAGCACTGTGTGCCCCAGGAGCTTAGAAAGTACCACTGCATCAATGCCTCCACAGGTGAGGCCGGGGGCAGAAGCCAACCTCAAGCAGTTACGGTCCTCCGTGGGGCCGGCGTCCAGGCAGGAAGGCGGCTCAGCGGCTCTCCTCTCACTGTGAAACTTCCTAGGTCCCCAGATGAACAGAACCCTAAATAACACGTAACAAACAACAGGAACGAGAACACGACCAGCAGCTTCTGAGATGAGCAAGCTGGGCTGATCATGAGACACCTGACTGGGACGGTGCCAGAGCCCCTCCCGGTAACCTGTGAGGACAGCGCTGCCAGCATCTCCCTAAAACCAGCCCAAGTCAAGTTAGACTTGAGGCTTTCCAGGAGTGGGTAGATCCATTCAATCCCACAGTCTGAACCTTCCAGGCCGTGTCTCATGGCCCTCATCTCACATATGGGAACCCGGACGCTGCACCATAAACGCAGCCCCAAGCCCTCGTTCCTTCTTCAACACCACACACCAGTACAGTGAACACTTAGGATCTGGGCATTCACGTAAAATACTGCTTAACTAAAACTCCTGATTTAGAATATGTTTAATTCCTACTCACAGAGCTGAAAGTGTTTTGTCATAGAAGGCGGTAGCTGTAACTAAGCATGAGAGAAGAAGGGTTCAGCGTGGTGCCAGGTATTAAATATTCCTCTAAATCTATTCACCAGGTTGCCATGCTATTGTCACCTGCTTCATTTTCTGTCCTTAAAAGACATAATAGTTACTTTTCAAAATAGACAACCTGTTTTACTGATGCTTAGCTATAAAGTAGCGAGCTATGTATCCAAAAGGGAGATATGGGAAAACAGAAAATGTCCACAAGCGATCGGGTGGGGAGGGGCGCAGTTTCAGCAGCACCTGGCTCTGTTGCGTTGTGAGCCAGCCACGTGGGATGGACAGCTCACTTAGCCACTGAAATTATATCATCTAAGATTTTGTTGCACTTACTTTGACAAATTCTCCCTCCTGCTATGAAGAGTAAGGTTTGAGGGGTTTTTTTGTGTTTTTTTTTTTTTTTTTTGACTTGGAGTCTCGCTATGTCACCCAGGCCGGAGTGCAGTATTACAATCATGGCTCATCGCGGCCTTGACCTTCTGCCTCAAGCAATCCTCCCGCCTCAGCCTTCCAAGCAGCTGGGACCCAAAGGCGAGTTTGATTTCTTTGCTAACGAATTCTTAATTCACCTCGCAGTGGGCCTGTCAAGGCCATATGCCCGGACATCCACCTTGCCGACCGTCCATGTGGTCTCTAAGGTGGATGCACTCCGGTTGCCTGGGCTCTGCACGCGATACTGAGTCTCCAAGTCTGCCGCTGTATAAGGGACTGACAGCCCCAAGCGTCTCGACGCGCCACCTTGAGCCGGGCTTTATTCCACAGGGCGACTCTGCTTCCCGTGATGAGATGCAGCACGTGAGCACAGATCAAAGGGTATCAGCAACTAACCCATTCCCCTGGTACTAAGCAGAGGACCAAGAGTTTAGTTCCTTACTTATTTACTACGGGCTTGATTCAAAGCAGCTTTCTGGGATCCTGGGGACAAACATCTCCAACTGGTGAGAATTCTGGCTTTAGTAACAGAAGAATCACCTAATGCCCATTTTGTAACTGCTGTTCTCATCAGAACTTGAGGCCAAAGCGAAAAATAAAAGGGGGAGGCTAAGATCGTGACACCCCAGTTTGCACAAGGCCAACCAGCCTGCTTGAGGGGGTGAAAGGAGTAGGATTTTTGAACTGCTGAGTTTTAAAAACATGGCTGTAGGCTGGGCGCACTGGCTCACGTCTATAAGCCCAGCACTTTGGGAGGCCGAGGTGGGAGGATTGCTTGAGGCCAGGAGTTCAAGACTGGCTTGAGTAACACAGCAATACCCTATATCTCTTGAAAAAGAAAAAAAAAAAGGTATTAAAATAGTAATAAAAAGTTTAATGCAATAAATTACTATATCAACATGGCACCCCCAGCTGTCAGAGGAGGTACAATCTCTGTGGCTATGATGAGATCTGGAGAGAAATGTAACTGGCATCATAGGGAAGGTCAACCCCAAAGCCCCACGGCACTACTCCTGTACAGTGTGTTAACCAGCATGAAGTCTCCTCCACAATCAGAAGCCTGGTTTAGAGGAACGCTGTCCACGGGACCTGGGTGGACTCCAGAGGCTGGCTGACCAGACAACACCCCCCCCGGGACCCTGCCGGCAGCCCCAACTGGACAGAATGACCTCGTGAATGTCCTTTCCCGCCACAAGCTGCAGACCCTGAGCCAGTCCTGGCTGTGACTGAGGCTGCGCATAAACGTCTGCGCTCAACAGCTCACCTTTGTACATGACACGCCCAGTCCACCTCATTTCAAATGTTACGCTCGCCCCAAGGCGAACATGGATGTTACAGGTTAACTCACTGCATGTGTGCTAGACTTTCCCTGTAAGTGTTCAGACATTGCACGAACCGGATGAACAAACCCCACTTTCCCTGTAAACGTTCAGACATTCCTTGAGCCCGATGAACACACACAGCCAACAAACCCCGGAACGTGTAACGCCGCGGCCTCCTCTCCTCCTGAGGGGCGTGTGCTTACAGCTCCCCCAAGACCACATTTCCCAAAGCACAGAGTGTTACTCTGAAAATAAAACCTCCTTTTTCCTTCCTCTGTACATCTCGTGGTCGTGTTAACAACTATTGCTACAAATGCAGAGAAATGGGGTATCATCCGTGGTGGTCACCGAATTCCTAGCACCAAAGCTTCAGGGCCCCCCAGTCTGAAGGAAGCTTCTATCGCTCTAAAGCCAACTCTGGAGACGAAGGCCAAGCTGGGGAAAGGCTGTGTCACCGCAAATCCACACCACGGGGCCCTCTGCAGTTGTGTGTAATGAACTCTTGGCCTGTCCTGGGGTTTGGGGAAATCAGGATGCAAGCAGATACCGTACGCTCTGCCATGGGACTGTGAAGTCTGCGGAACCTCAGAGGAACACGGAGACAAACGGTGGCACGATTCTCACCGGCCGAGCCTCGATGGGCGCCCGTGTCAAGAACACAGACACGCTGGGAGGGACAGCCGATGCAGTCAACGCCTGCAGCCCCAGCACACGGCAGCGTCTAAGTGTGGGGGTCTCTGGCCAGGCTCCACCACAATTGCGATATTCTGTGGCAAAACTTTAAAAATAGGTTTTAACTAGTTATAACTCTAACTTGTTTTACACATAAACAGAACACAGGGTACCAACAGGCTCCAAAATACTTCACCTAGAACCAAGTCTAGAATGCAGATGGATGCTGCTCCGAGTGTGACGAGTCCCCTTGTAGTGTCATAAATCCTAGATCTAGGTGACTAAGTGCTCTTCCTAAACCAGACAGCACCCTGAGGCTCTGAGGGCACCCTCTGTCCCCAGGCCAATCCATCAGCCCCGGCAGAAGCTTCTAGAGTAAGAGCCTGTGGATTTGTATTGGACGGATGCAAACCAGGCAAAGTCACAGGGGCTCGTTCTGGAAGCCCATCCGTTTACCCACTCATGCCATGGAGAGCCGTTCCCCCAACTCCACACCCGCAGTCATGCTGAACCACAGCAACTGGCTTTTAGGCCTTCAAGCCACTCTTTCTCACCGCTGGACAGACCCTTCTCACACCGTGAGGCCCAGAGTAGCCTTAACAGGTGGTCCCAGCAGAACTGGCCACTGCATGAATTGATACTTTGTGTGTGGGGGGGTGGTTGTTCTTCTGTCACTCAGGCACAGTGCACCATAAGTACAGTGGTGCTATCATGGTTCACTGCAGCCTCAACCTGCCAGGCTTGGGTGAACCTCCAGCCTCAGCTTCCGAGTAGCTGGGCCCACAGGTATACATCACCACTCCTATTTAATTTTTTGTAGAGTCAGGGTCTTGCTATGTTCCCCAGGCTGGTCTCGAATTCCTGGGCTCAAAAGTGAACTGTCCACCTCAGCCTCCCAAGGTGCTGGGATGACAGGTGTGAGTCACTATGCCCAGCCTAGAATTGGTTTTTCTTAAACCTGAGTTTGACACATGAACCCCACTTACATAGATATCAGCGCACACTCACAGCTCGAGAGTTTTTCTGAATCTCGATTCTGTCCGTTCAAGGTCAATATCTAAGAAAGGGTCAGAACTGACCCTCCCTCCGTGAAGCCTAAGGGCAAATGCAGCAGTACCTCAGTGCATGAGGAGACAAAGTAAGAAGGTGGAAAATACGCACTGAAATTCTAGTGCTAGAATCATAATCACCAACACTTTAAGAGGGAATCTGCTTTCCAAAACATGTAGCTGCTGGATTAAGTTCAAAGTCACCAGATTCCACAGGCAGTAGCTCACAGGGGCACAGCTTTCTAAGGCCGCACAGCCCGGGGCAGCGTAACAGCCTCGGGGCAAAGCAAACTAAACAAAGGCTTGGTTCTCTCAAGGAGGAATGTGCTCAATCAAGTCCTTCCAAATAGATTCTTCTTCTAAGTAAGTTAGATACCTCCTACAATACTGTTTCGAGTGCCAGTGTGTTCAGAAACATGAAGTTGAAACTACATCTCAGGACCCCAAAATCACTACGCTAAAGCGACGTCAAGGTGAGGAAGAGCTTAGAGCAAACCTGCCTCCCATGCTCTTCCGAACAGAGACAGCTACTGGGGGGAGGGGAAAAAAAAGCCACGTACCTCCCTCACAACGGATGCACAAGGAAATTCCTCATGGACAGAGGAGAGAATTCAAAGTCCCCATCTGCACACGGAGATAAATGCGGATCTGGCTGCTTCCTCTGGAAAGGTGCACCAGAAACGCTTTTGTCTGATCTACCTGTGACCTGGAAACCCCTCCCCGCTTGGAGCCGAGCCTCCCTTCCTGGACCGAACCAACGTACATCTCATATATATTGATGTCTCACGTCTCCCTAAAATGTGTAAGACCGAGTTGTGTCCCAAACACCTTGGACACATGTCGAGGACGTCCTGAGGCTGTTGCAGTGTGTCCTCAACCCCGCCTGAGGCTGTGTCTTTAACCTTGGGAAAATGAACTCTCTATGGGCCGAGAACCGTCTCAGAGATCCTTCTGGTTTACAGGAAGCATTCTCTCCTGCGAGTATATCAATGAAATCATGTGGAATTACAAAATGCCACTTTAGTAAAGGCCAAAGGAATTAGGATTCAATGTGCTTAAAAAACAACACAAAAATAACGTTCTATTTGTCAATGGACCATGAAGCCCACACCCCCTTTTGCAGTGAAGATGTCAAATGGGACAAGAGGCCCCTCCTGCGGATGCTACCCTCTGACCCCACTTCCCACAGTCCAGTTTCCTGCTGCTCAGGGAACAGCAACCCCAGCTTCACGGGGCTCAGGCCTCCAAACCCAACTCCCACCCATGCTGGAGAATCACCCCAGGGACTAGCAAACTGGCAGGTGCAACTCTCACCTCATCCCCTTAAAGGGGAAAAGGCACCTTCCCGCTCCTCTTCCTGCTGGTGGGAACAGGGGCAGGAGCTGGAGGGTCAGGAGTTGGGCGGCAGAATGGAAGCAGCCTGGGTCCCTGCTAGTCAGAGTTGTCAAATGCCAACCATCCCCGACATTCACTTTGCAAATAAATCCTTCTCTTTTGTCAGGTCCCTGGTTATAAGTTTGCACCCATAACTTAAAAAGAAAAAAAAAAAAACCTCAGGTAAAAAATCGGTGTTTGGCTGACGGTATTTCAATTATCTTGGGGCCTTGGGTCAAATGACGGCAAAACAGGAAACTGAACGCTGTTATTCAGAAAACTACCTTCCAGCGCCGTCTACCCTCCCAGGCTGTCACCTTATGGTTGTTTGTCTGCTAGATGATTAACAATAACTGCTCTGAAAACCTAGGTGTACAGAACAGACAAGAAGTCAGCTCGGGTTGAGGGGAAGCAGGATAAGACCCCCTTCCCCGCAGGATGGTGGAAGAGGAGGAACCTTCAGCACCTGAGTTTTCAGGATGCTGGATCTCTGAGAGCATCTCTCACAGCTCAAGTACAGCCAGACCCTCCTCTGACACAGCCTGTTCAGGCGAAGGTGGCACCTGCCCTAGAGACCCACAGCCCTGTGCGGGGCTCAGCTGGAGCTGAACTTTCCTCCCTTGGTAAGAGTCAGGGCCAGGGGTGGGGAGAGGAGAGAAGCAGCAGGCCTGAGAGGCACTGTGGAAACTCCATGCCGCGCTAACTCTCGTCTGATGTGCTCCGGCCAAAGCCACGCTTCTCGGAGGGAGTTTCCCTTCACACATCCGGAAATCATCAACATCTAGTCTCCCCACAGAACAGATCCTTCCCCAGGAGGCAGATGCTTGGCTGTAACACGGGGTAATGAGGGGCGTGCCTTCGTGCCCATTCTGTAGTGTTTCCTGTTACCTATTTTACCTTAAGCTACAAATGATTCCCGTTTACACGGGACACAGTGACACAGAGAGCAAAACACATGAGATTCAGTGTGATCCCACACCCGTCACTGCTGACCTCAAGTGCTTTGTTCGTTTTGCTTCTAGAGTTTGTACTCTCTCCCGGGGTTCCAGGCCTGTGGATTCAACCAACCATAGATCAAGATTTTTTTTTAATGTGTTTGTACTAAGCATTCAGACTTTATTATTCATTAAACAACTACTCGCATGGCATGTGCATGGTATAGCTGTTATGAGCAACCCTGACATGACTGTCTGCAGGAGGATGTGCATATGTCATATACAAACACGATGCCATTTTATTGCAGGGACCTGAGTGCCCACAGACCTTGGATTCCATAGGCAGTCCTGCAGCCCACCCCCATGGGCACTGTGGAATGGCTATAATAGAAAATATAGAGGTTTTAACCAGTTATATACCAAATCTAATTGTTTGTTAAGAAATTAATGTGTATCACTTGTACTATTTGGAAGTCCTTCCTGGCCCAGAGACTTGACATGTTCTTATCTTTTTTGTCCACGGATCTAGCCAATCCAGTAAGCTTATTGAACACAAATCAATTTTATAATTAAATTCTTACAGGAATCACACTCAATCTGTAAGCTGCTTTGGTTTTTAAAGTGAAATAACCAATAGTTTTGCAAACCAGCTATATCATAGAATAGGATAAAGCAGCCCCATGACATGCAAAAACATGGGGTTTCAAAGCTAACCAGTATAAAACACGTTACAAACCCCTAAATATGAAAACGTTTTACACCACAACAGATATTCCAGAAAAAAACAGGATATTCAAAAAAGCCCTTTGCAGAAAAGCACTTTCCCCTTCATTTTCCACACGGTTTCCAGAAGCTTGTGTTTGGCGATGACCATGAACCAGAAGTAGCGTCCACTGCAACTACTGCCACCGCAACACAGAATATTAAGGCATTAAAAAAAAGGACACAGCATATTTCCTATTGTTGAGAACAGGTAGAGTGTTATAAAAATGAGAGTGTTCTAAAGTCAACAATGTTCAAATTCTAGGTCTCCCTCAGACACTAGACGGTAACCGCCAAAGCTTATGTACTTGGCAACGTTCAAGGAGATCAAGTTCAGAGCTGTCACAATGCAGCACCATCCTCACGCGATTATCTCAGGCGGGTTTGAGGGCAAGTGCCCCCGTCACAGTGGGAAAGCTGCCCAGCCCAGCACTTCCTGAGATCACAGACCTTCACCTTCCCACGTCTTCAATAGTTCCTTTACACCGGGAACCAGACAGCAAAACCTAAAACACTTCCTCAAATCTCAAGACAGTCTTTAGAGCTCTTTTCCTTGCCCCTTCTCTTACTGAAAAAGCCTATTTTGTAAGCAACCTGTAGTGCTTCCCAGAGCTGGGGCGGAAGGAGAGCTGGTGTTGGGTAGACCGAGTTTCAAGCGTGGGGAGACCAGGAAGTTCTGGAGATGGATGCCGGTGATCGTGGCACCACAGTGTGAACACACTTAATGCCTCCAAACCATACACTTAAAAATAGAGTGCTATGTAATTTTACCACAATCAACACACTGAGAAAACTCATCTCTAATTACTGTCATTTCCAATATCTTGCACCCTGTAAGTTGCATTTGCTTTTGGAAATCCTCAGAGCAATCTTGAAAGACTAATACCCTAATCATCTCTGAAACGCAGGCAAAGTCGTTCAAGGGTTTGGTTATAGGAAAGTAGCTGGAAAGCAAAGCGCCCGTTAGACATGGCAGCCGTGGTAGCACAAACACATGGTAGGAAGATGGTGGTCATGCTACACACAGATGGGAAGGGTGTGGGGAGCCACAGCACCGGATACTCGGGAGGCACCTGGGCAGGAGCTGAGAATGTACCAAACACGTTCGATCATGCAACATTCACGGACCGTGAGTCCAGCCACCGCCACTGACATCCATTGTGGCCGGGGTGTCCTCTGCCACAGAGATACACACCCTGCCAAGGATAGTGTACAGATTAAATATCAAAGCACAGACATGCTCAGGTCTCGCTGTTCACATAGAAGCAAACACAACACATTTCCCAGACCCCAGCAGCATGACTCTCCACTTGACTGCAACCCGGTCCCATTTATTCTTGAACCCATCTCTCCCGGACCCCACAGCATGACTCTCCACCTGACTGCACCCCATCCTGTGCATACTTGCATCTGTGTCTCGGCCCTTACTCACTCCCTCACTTCCTCGTTGGGTCAGGAACCAAAAGTCCACTGTGTCCCTGGTGCACTGAGCTTTGTCAGGGGCCTCTGGGCCGCATGCTGGGACACGCAACTAGGAACTCCCAGTGCACACGTTGGTCTCCTGCAAGACCCTTGGCTCTTATGTGCGGGAGCCGGGAGCCGGCACCCACCCCTACAATTGACTGCACTCTTAGAAAAGTCACAGAAGGCCCCTCACCAACCCAGCAGCACCCTGAGGCCACATCCCACTTGCCTGCTGGCTCCTGAGCCTCCCACCCTGTGATGACTCGCTCCTTCAGTTCCCCGCCTTGAATCCACTGGTTCCTCTCCTCATGGGCCTCTTTCCTGTCGTCTTCCTGTCATTTTCCTGTCAGTAAGCACATGCATCCAGCCTGACCTTGCTGATGTGCTCCAGCTGGCCCTGGACGTGAACCGCGCTGCTGCGGCTTTCCATCAGTGTGACATCTGCGAGTTACCTCCTGGGAAATGCCAGGTGATGGTAACATCAACCAAGAGGCACCGCTGAGAAGCAGAACGCATGGTGCGGTACCCAGAACGTCACGTCCTTGAACAGACGCTCCGTGTCTTCTCCTCTTCTGCCAGCGCTTCACTGTAGGAAGGCGGCCATTCTTCCAGTGCTGCTACTTCCAACACCGGGGAAAGCAAGCTTCAGAAATGAACGGTGTCAAAGAGGCAGGACCCACCAGCGGCCGGACGACCGCAGCCCCAGCATTCCCCAGCCACCATGGCTGACAGCCCAGGCTCCAGAAATGCACAGCTTCAACCTTAGGAGAAAAAACCCTCCCAAGCCAACTATTATTTTCAACAATGGGATTGGGGAGTGGGGCGTTCTAACCCTGCCTCTCTCAACAGCACAGATCATCAGATCCCAGTTCTTATAGGATTGGGGAGTGTGGGGGGGGGGTGGTTCTAATCCTGCCCCCCTTCATAAAAAAGAACTGGGATCTGATGATCTGTGCTAGGTCAGTACTTTGCTTCCGCCACATGCAGTCATCCTCAGCACCAGGAAAAGTCAGAAGCATTGAGTGATGATACCAATACCAACACGTGCGGTTCTGACAGCTCCGGTAACTCATTGCACAGATACAACACAACAGCAGTGAGATCCACGGACATCAGCAGTCTTCCCAACGACTGTGTTCCTGAATCTTCTGCGTTCGGAATAACGGTCTTCTTTGCCAGGGCTGAGCCATGCTTCCCTGTTGCCTGTCCTCTGCCTTCACCAGCTTCGTGCACGTTTCCGGGCAAGTGTTTGTGCAGGTGCTATCACTTATTTCCACAGCGAGAATATACACAGACACCATACAGAAATGGGCAACCTCATTAGCAGCTGTGCAGAGAGATCTAACTCATCAGATGTGCCAAATTTCTGTTGCCATAGAAATTTAACTAAACTAACGTTGCTATGACCTCATCTCTTACTGTGCCACTAAAGATCATCCGGGTAAGAGGAGTGTGCCTCTGCATAGCATTCAGCTCACGTTTCCATGTCGGTTTTCCCTGAATATGGTTATGTGAGATAGAAATCAGTAAGATGGGGTGTAACATCTAGTGTAGGATCGTTGTGTCTCCTAGGCTCACACACTTCCTTTAAGATCCTCAGAATATGAAGTTTAACTCTGTCGACGTGAGTTACATAGTAACTTGTTTTGGATACTGTCTCTTTCACCATCTAAATATCAACACCAAAGAAGTTCTTGAGTTTCTTTTTAAATTGAAAGGAATTTACAAACCATAAAAGCCCCAATATTAAAGGATACAATTCAGTCTTTTTAGCACATTCTCAAAGCTGCACATCAACCACTAGTATGTAATTCTGGGACTTTTTCACCATGGGCCAAAGAAACCTTGAACCCATTAAGAGTCAGCACCTGCTCCTTCCTTCCGCCAGCACCTGGCAATCGCCAGCCGACTTCCGTTTCTCTGGATTTGCCCATTCTGGACATCTGTTGTGAGAAGAATCGTACAGTGCATGACCTTTGGCGTGACCTTCGGTGCTGACATCTTTCACGTCCAAGGTGAGTGGAATCTCACAGTGAGTGACCTGTTGACAGACACCTGGACTGTTTCTACTACTACAAATAATGCTGCTATGAAGATTCTTGCATAAGATTTTTTTTGTTTGTTTGTAAAAATGTTTTCAATTTTCTTGGGCATATGCCTAGGAGTGAAATTCCTGGGTCGTATGGTGATTTCATGCATAACTTTTCTGAGGAACTGCCAGACTTTTCCAAATCAACTGTACCATTTTACTTCCCTTCCCACTAGCAATATATCAAGATATCAGTTTTCCCAAATTCACCACCAAGTCACTGTCCAATACTGGGATTTTACCCATCCAGTGGTTGTGAAGTGGTATCTCAGTGGTTTTGATTTCCATTTCTAAGATGACGAATTCTGCTAAACATCTCACGTGCTTTTTAAGGTATTTATATGTCTTTCTCTGGAGAATGTCTATTCAAATCCTTTTTCCATTTTTAAATTGGATTTTTATTAAGAGCTTTAAAATATATTCTTGATATCAGGTCCTTATCGTGATAATGTATCCTGTTCTGTGGGTTGTCTTTTTACTTTAATAGTATCCTCTGAAATGAACATTTTTAATTTTGATACCGTCTTTTTCCCTTCAGTTGCTTGTTATAGCTTTAGACGTCTCAGCCAAGGAAACATTGCCTAATCCAACCTAACAGTTTCTCGAGGATTCTCCCCTGAAGGTGTCATGGGCTGAACTGTCCCATTCCCCGCCCCCCAAGATTCCCATGTTAAAGTCACAACCCCAGAAACTTAAAATGTCACTGTATTTAGATACAGGGCCTTAGCTTGGTAATTTAGGTCCCATAAGATCTTAAAAGTAGGGCCTGATCCAGTATGACTGGTGTTCTTTTAAGATAATTTAGACACAGTCCTTAGTGCTCCATGCACATAAGAGAAACCTGTGAAGACACAGAGAAGACGCCATCTACACAGCATGGGGTGAGGCCCCAGAGAATCCAACCTTGCCCGCACCTTGATCCCAGGCTTCCAGTCTCCAGGAAAAAGGAAATAAGATGCTATTGTCTAAGTCGCACGGTCTGTGGTGTCCGTTATGGTACCCAGCAGACTGACAGAATGGGTCTCAGTCAGCTCCTTACGTTGGATTCATGTTGAGCTTTGCTTGTACGGTGAGGAAGGGTCCAGTCCATCCTTTTCCATGTGGATACCCAAGTTGTCCCGGCACCACTGAGTTGTGAAAGGCAAAAAGTAAAGCATCCCTTACCGTCCTTTCTCCATCAACAGATTAGAAGATACACTGAAGAATCGTGGACAATTTTGTCAGTTTAAGCCAGTGGTTTTCAAACTTTTGGGTCTCAGGAACCCTTTGCACTTTATTAAAGAGCACAAAAAAGCTTTCTCATCAAGCCGGGAGTGGTGGCTGCTCATGCCTGTAATCCCAGCACTTTGGGAGGCAGAGGCAGGTGGATCACTTGAGGTCAGGAGTTCGAGACCGGCCTGGCCAACATGGTGAAACCCCGTCTCTACTAAAAATACAAAAATTAGCCTGGCATGGTGCCGAACACCTGTAGTACCAGCTACTAGGGAGGCTGAGGCAGGAGAATCATTTGAACTCAGGAGGCAGAGGTTGAAGTGAGCTGAGGTCACACCACCGCACTCCGGCCTGCGTGGCAGAGCAAGACTCCGTCTCAAAAAAAAAAAAAAAGTAACAATTTAGTTTATTTTACAAGGATAAAGTCATTACATCTTAACACAGTCTTAAAGAAGAAACCATTTTCCAAAATAAGCAGCAGCGTGGCAACAGTTTGTGCTGCTGTGAAAACACCTAACATCTCTGCACCTCAGACAGCAGGATTCTCATGCCTGCATCTGCGTTCAGTGGGCTGCAGAACCGTGACTGAAGTTTATGAAGAAAGTCCAACCCCATACTGATATACAATTAGGAAGCGGTATTTTCACTGTGTTTTCAGATCACTTTAGTTATTCTCTGCTGCCAAATGTAACAAGTGGCACTTCCGTACAGGCTGTCTGCAACACAGTCTGTGCTCTGCTCGTTGGACCTTTCTGCCCCAATTCCTTCTAAGTCGACTGGTCCGTCTTGCACTTGAATGGCTTTTACCAGCACACGATTTTGTAATCACACATTGGTTAGATAACACTGATTCAGAGTTATGAGCAGCTTCCACATTTCGTTATATGTAAAAAAACCAAACCAAACCAAACCAAACCAAACCAAACCGCATCAATATCATTAATCACAAGAGAAAGTGGTAGACACAAGATTTTTATATTTTAATATTCGCTGGAAAGCTCAAATGTCTATCATTGGGAATAATGTAAGGTACTTTCCTTGAGATGAAAGTCATTCTGTTCATTTTTCAGGCCACACCTGCAAATACCTCCATCTGAAGTGGCATCTTTTGTAAGTCATTCTTTCTATAAAGGCGGCCGTTAGTGGAAGAAGTGGTTCTGCAGGTTCATAGTTCAGAGGCACCAGTGCTCTCCCAAGAGATAACCATAAAATCCGCAGAAGACGCACCTGTGCACACTTCCTGTTTCTCACTCAGAACATTCCAGAAGGAACCCTGAATCCCAATGCCACAGCGGGACTGAAGTTTGCTCTCACCCACACAATACACCCAGGGAGATCCCCCAGCCCCCACCCCGAGGCCCCAGCCTTGGTCCTCTGTCTGGTCTAGGAGGGCTCCTGCAGCTCCAGCCTAACAGGGAACAGAAGGCACCCACATGTCAGAAAGCCCTCCCAAGGCCTGGCGAGCACTTCTGTTTATGTGCCAGTCAAGTGCGTTTGACAATTCTACAGCCAGCTGTATGGCAGGCAGCGAGGTATCCAGCAAATACTCAGGGCTCACGTTACTGAGGAAGGAAGGTGGACAGCGAGGTACCCAGCAAGTACTCAAGGCTCACGTTATGGAGGAGAAAGCCAGGCATATAGTGAGGTACCCAGCAGGGTTCATGTTACCGAATAGGAAAGGAGGGTGGAGACAAGCGGGCTGGAACAGTCTGTCATAACCTTTAGCATTTACAAGGCTCGCTGAAGATTATCTGATTTGATCTTAACAGCTCACAAGATAGGCAGAGGCATGACTGTTTTCACTTCATAAAAAGAGATCCCGAGAACTGATGATGACCACGTGCTCTTCCCATAGGCTCCCAGAAATCATCCTCAGATCATCTCTCAGTTGTATACATGTGGTAATATCTCAGTCACGTCCCCTCTCTGCAGGGGAATTTTACTGCCGCCCTGCTGTTCCTTCGCACCCCTGCCCTCTCCTGCATTTCAGCCATGCCCACCATCCATGGGGAGTCTGCACCACCCCACCCCCGCTGCTGCTGATGGCTTGGGTCACGCTTACCTTTCATTTCCACCTACAGGGACCTGTTCTTCCTTCAAATGCAGCTCAAACTCACTCATTGTGTGAAGCCTTTCTGTCATGTGTAAAATCAGTGTGTGGAAAGCTTCATTTAGGAGGTGCTTATGTTGCCTCACTGGCTGTGAGCAGGGCCCAATTCTGAGCAAACCCGGTGGTCCCCTCTCCCCATCTCTGCTCCAGTGCACTTAAAACAAGGATTCCTGGAAGCACCTTTTTTGTCCAATTCACGCATGAGTCTGCCCCACACCCTGCAGAAAAGCCCTGGTGGTCGGCGGTCAGGGCTCGGGACCTCGAGGTGGGTAAGGAGAGCTTAGTGCCCTCTCTGGACTTGTCGCTCAGAGACCCGCGGCTGGAAGGGAATAAACTTGCATCCTGTGAAACATCCAGGCCCTGAGACCCACTCAGGAGTGGAAAACGGGGAAGGAGCCTTGAACAGACCCACGGGAGGGTAGACAGCAGGAGTCACAGAGGCTACCAGGGAGAGAGGGAAGCAGGCAGTGAGGCCAGAGGTGATGTGGCCGGGAGGGAGTTGATGTGACCAGAGGTGACGTGGTGGGGGGATGACACAGCGTGGTGGGGGGAGGAGATGTGGCCAGGGGCAACGTGGCCAGAGAAGGAGACACGGCTGGAAGGAAGTGACAAGAGGGGTCTCCAGGCCTCAGACTGTGCCTCAATTATGGATGACATTTCAATTAAGATGTTGTATCTAACTTTAACGAAAAGTAGCAATTTAGAACCATTGTGTACATTTAAAGCACGGTACAAATAGAGCCCGTTTTCCAAACCAAAGAACAGTGCATTGAAGGAAAAAGTAATAGCTCACCGAAAACAAAACAAAACAAAACAAACAAAAAAACTAATTAAAGAAAAAATTCATTTAAGATCAGAAATAAAGAGATCCTACAGCTCTTCTAGTCCAATCCCCACCCTAACGTGAATGGGGGGAAAAAGGAAGTAGATTCTAGTCAGTCAGAATTAAAGGCAAAACCGATCCACTTTACTTTCTACTTGACAGAAAACAAGAAGCTCATCAAGGAATCCCTACAAACAATAGCTTTAGTAGTTCCCAAAATGCAAAATTCACCTACAAATTAAACCAACTGCTAAGTGTGTATAGAGTAATTTCTTTCATTATTGCCTTCCTCATCCCCAGGGGCTTTTTTAGACCTTGTTTCCCCCTAATTGCCTCCAACACCCAGGAAATTTAAACCCCACAAGTAAACCGTGTCTCGATTCATTCACAGCGTCCTTTGGAGCAGGCAGTCCCTTGCTCTAAGACGTTCTTGTCACCTAAGCACCAAGCACAGCCTGAGAACGCACAACACGCACTCACACGAACTCAGACAGACAACAGGTGAGATATGGCACGTGAGGAGGAAGACAAGATAAATGAGCTTCCCCGTCACCCCAGATCCGACAAGAAGTGACACACGCAGCCTGTTCGGGTACAGGTGATTCCTAGAAAACAGCCAAGGGCAGAATTTGGAGAAGCAGCACCGCAGTCCAGGAAGGTCTGGGGGCTTTAGAAGGGAGGGGCGCCCCGACCAGGTACTGGGGGATTCAGAAGGGAGGGGCTCCCCGACCAGGTGCTGGGAGATTCAGAAGGGAGGGGTGCCCCGACCAGGTACTGGGGCTTCAGAGAGGATTGGTGCCCCGATCACTTCCGGGGGGGTTCAGAGGGGAGGGGTACCCTGACCACGTGCTGGGACTTCAGACGAGAAGGCGCCCCGACCGGTTCCTGGGGATGGCAGGACAAGCCCAGGGTTCCGTCGTCACTTTTCACTCCCTACTCCCGAATCTCGCCCTGAAGTTGCAGCCAGTCCAGGTATTCATTTACCCATAAAATTAAGTATCTGTGAGTAACACAAGTCACTAATCCACACAGATCTGAGTCCACAAATACCTCCCAGAGACGCCACCATCCCTTCTGGTAGAAGAGCAGCCCAGCGGCCCACGCTGCTAGGAAGGGAGACTGTCTCCAGCCTGACGCTGCAGAGTCCTCAACACAAAGTCTACCTTCTGGAACCATGCCGTCTCCTATAGAAGCAACTAGGGGCATGTAGGGTTTTTTAAAATCTTTTTTTTTTCTTAAGACAGAGTCTCCCTCTGTCACCCAGGCTGGAGTGCAGTGGCTCGATCTCGGCTTGCTGTAACCTCTGCCTCTCGAGTTCAAGTGATTCTTCTGCCTCGGCCTCCCGAGTAGCTGGGATTACAGGCGCCTGTCACCACGCCCAACTAATTTTTTATATATTTAAGTACAGATGGGATTTCACCTTGTTGGTCAGGCTGGTCTTGAACACCTGACTTCACATGATCCACCCTCCTCGACCTCCCAAACTGCTGGGAACACACGCATGAGCCACGGTGCCCGGCCCGTATAGCTATTTAAATTTGACTAAAATTAAAGAAAATTAGAAGTTCTCATTTGCACTTCAAGCATTCAGTTACCCCCAGGCAGCCACTGACCAGTGGCTGGTAGAGATGTCACACTCCACACTGCAGAAGGATCTAGGGACGAAATGGCTCTAAGATCATCTCGACATCTTTATGTTGAAGCTACTGAAGTTTTAGTCTGATTATTATAGACATCAGCATTTTCCCACTTTAAAATGTCAGAGCTATTGCAATGATCAGCTCTGTGGCTTCCCAGCAGCTCTTCTCTTCCTGGACAGAGAACTGTAGAGCATCTGCACTCTGCCTCCACACTAAGGGATAGTAGAAGCGTCCGAATAAAATCAGGGGGAGAAAAAAAATGAATCCCTAGTCCGCCTCTCCCCCTATGATTTTGTGAAACTCCGCTTAATATGCAGAATAATTGCCAGAGTTGCAATAAAGAAGCATCCCTTGACCAGGAAGCAGCAGGGAAGCAAGAGGAGGGAGATGCGAAGACCCTCCGTTCCCTCTGGGACCCCAGGCCCAGCCAGGACTGAGAAGGGCCGCACAGCCCGGCAGACCCGCACACCTGATGCGAACCATACACACGGCTTCCCTGGGCCTCGGTCCCCTGCTCTGCCCTCACTGGCCACTGTGGCTCTGGGTAGAGGCAGCTTCCTGAGCCCCAACACCCACAGCCAGTCCCCTCCTTGCAAGTCTCAGCTGTGCTTTGACTGCCTCCCTGATGCTTCTCATCATCATCTGCGTACCGTGTCTCCTCTACCCCACAGTCCTTGCTACCGCCCACCCCACCAGGGAGCCTAGCACACAGCAGGTGCCCGAGACGCCCCAACGGGCGGGCATGCCAGGGTAGGGCTTGGAGTTCCAAGGGCCATGTCCCGCATACCACAAGTGCCGCGGAGGCTGTGGAAGGGGTCCAGGTTTCAGCCCTGCACTCAGCTTCTCCTGGCCCCCGAGGCCAAGAACCTAGCAAGGGAGCGCAGCGGGAAGCTGGGTCCCAAACCCACTTCCTGCTCCTCAAGAGGAAGGGGGCCTCGGGGCACAACCCCACGAGCACCTTTCCTCCTGCCAGGCTGCCTGTCACAGCACCAACACCTTCACCGCAGGGAAACCCACCTCTGTGAGGAGAAAACCAAGTACCACAGGAGCCACGTCCCCCGCAGCGTCTGCTGAGCCCAATAGCGACAGCAGGAGCCGGGTCCCCACTCAGCACACACCGACTCGGAACCCGCCACGCACACCACAACACGGACCATCTTGAAGCTCAGCTTCGACTCATCAGGTCTCTCTTCCATGAAAGCTAGGCATGTCTATCTTCCCTGGGCTCACAGAAAGAAGAGTGACTCAGCCCCGAGTGTGAACAGAGTCAAGCTCCCACTAGCTGTACAGACAACCTCCCTTGCCCTGTCCTGGGGAGGAGCCAAGCGCAAATAGCCATCTTTTGCCCACATAGGTACGGAATTCAGTCAGTTCTCTCAATGGAGTTGTGACAGGTCAACTCCAGGCTCCTCAGTGCTCTGGAGTTCACCTCGGGCCACTGCACCTTTGAAACGTGGCTGTGGACTCCTCTAGGGTGCACAGTGTCACGGCCATTTCATTCAGATACTGCAGACCCCTGCCGTGGAGTCAGTACGCAGGACACCCCTGCCGGCATCCTCCGAGATGCTGCTGCAGCTGCTGTGATCTGAGAACAGCCATGCACAGGCATCAAAGGGAGGGCTTCTCAAATCTTTTCCAGGAGCAGTGGCTACAGCTTTGGAAGACGTTGCACTGAATCCTGGGTGATCGTGGCTTGGTCTGCAATCTAAACCTAGTTGCTGGGGAGACACACTCTGTTGTAATTGACAGAGGCTGTTGGTGGCAGCTCTACCAAGACCAAGAATGGCAACTAATCTGAGATTTACTATCCATACTTTCTATTTGATGTTTAAAAGGAAAGCATCGTGAAGTTCCAGTAGCCAGGAATTTTCTATAATCTATCACACATCAAGATATAGCAGAAATGTAGCTAAAATGTTCATAGGGTCTATGCAGAGGAAGAGACGGGTCTATTTCAGGAAAAGTGCTTGCTGGCTTTTAAGAAACATAGTGAAATCCCTGCCAAGTAAAAGATTGTTTATACTTTTGCTTTGGAAACGGAGGGAAAGTTCTTTCTTATTATTTGAATACATTAACTGTATTTAAGTGTTCTGGTAGATTAAGTATTAAACATTCAAAAGGAAGTAATTCTGTTCAGTCTATTTCATTCTTTAAATGAAGCTTTCAAAAACCGACAAATACCTGGCCGGGTGTGGTGGCTCATGCCTGTAATCCCAGCACTTTGGCAGGCCGAGGCAGGTGGATCACAAGGTCAGGAGATTGAGACCATCCTGGCTAAAACGGTGAAGCCTCGTCTCTACTAAAAACGCAAAAACCTAGCCTGGTGTGGTGGCAGACACCTGTGGTCCCAGCTACTCGAGAGGGTGAGGCAGGAGAATGGCGTGACCTGGGAGGCGGAGCTTGCACTGAGCCGAGATCACACCACTGTACTCCAGCCTGGGCAACAGAGCAAGACTCCGTCTCGAAAAAGAAAACAAAAAGTGGCAAACACCCCATGTCTGCCCTGGCTCCGGCCATCTCCACGGAGTGGACAGAGTTTGGGAAAAGCTCACTGTGGAGGCCCAGAAGGTCGGGCCTGGCCTTTGCTCAGCAGATGAGCAAGAGGGTCAGCCACCCTAGGGAAGAAGCCCATATTTTCTATGTTACTGATGATATCCACATAAATTTCTATTTTGCCTCCCACACAGACCTGGGACCTATGTTTGAGCAAGCAGCTCATGCCAACAGTCCCTCCATGCCATCATTTCCCTGACCTCCCCCAGAAGAGCCAGGCCAGGCAGCGTCCCCACATGGGGACTGGGTCCCAGGAAGATCCTGGTCCTACCCCTCTTCTCTCTCATCCCTGCAGCACCCTGGCTTGCTGTGGAAGTCCAGCAGTGCTGGCTGAACCCACGTTCACCTGGGGCATTCAGGAGAAGCCTCTGTGCAGAAATCAATTGGGAAGTAGGATTGTGTGTGCTGGCAGGTCACTCGAATGGATTTGCAGAACTCAGTTTTCAACACAGGTGCCGCCACCAAGTCCCTGAAGACCTTTGTGAGCCTAGAGCCACAGAGCCATTTGAGGCACTCTCACAATCTCTAACAACCCTGCACAGAGGCCCTGTTTATCCAAAGGACCATAAAATTTTCCATGTAAACAAAGTTTGACATAATGAATTAAAAGTGAAGTCACCACTTCTATTTTCCATTAATCCATTCATTCAAACAAGTATCTCTTGAGCGTGTTCATCAAATACTGTGGAATTAGGATTTAGTCCATGCCTTCAAGAAATATACAGCACAGAAGAAAAGGTATAGCTTGTGACTAACAGTGGTGAATAGGCAAGAAACACACATCGCAGAAGGAAAAGTATAGCTTATAACTGTAACAGTGGTGAACAGGCAAGCAATAAACATCATAGAAGGAAAGGTAGAGCTTATAACTAACATCATAGAAGGAAAGGTAGAGCTTGTAACTAACATCATAGAAGGAAAGGTGTAGCTTATAACTAACAGTGGCGAACAGGACAGAATCTCATAGGCTCGTCAGGAGCCACCGAGGAGGAAGCCATGATTCACATCCACCTGCAGTAGATAAATGTTTCTCGGATAAAGTAACTTTTCTACAGTGATATCTGCTCCTTATTGTTTAATCCTCCTCGATAGGGTATTAAATTACCACTTTATGTGCTGCTTATATAAAATACATCATTGTCAGGGGAGGTTATAAAACAATACTTCACACAAGCTTGGGCTGTGAATGGTGCGAGACAATGGGACGATGTGTTCCCGTGTTCTCGAGACGCAGAAGGGGCAAGACCCTGCTTCCCTTCTCCTCCCCACCGCCCTGTTCCCAGATGAGGGGCGGAGGCAAGGCCGCCGGGCAGTCCTAGAGCTGGCTCCAGGGCCACGACACCACGCCCAGACTCTCTGCGCCCCATGCAAGAAACACAGACTGTGGGGCAATCACCAATTTACCTAGCAGTGGGGAGAGTCCTTCAAAAGCCTGTGCTTCCAGGAGCCAGGACAAAGCAGGAGGCCCTAGGAAAACTGTTCCGGGTGCTCCTGAAACCTGGGCAGAGTCACAGTCTGGCAGGAAGCACCAGTGATGCAGGTGTGCCCAAGACTGGGAGGATGGCCAGATGCCTGGAGACCAGACCTGCCTGCAGGAGATGACCACCTCTCTCTGGTTCATTAGAGACAGACAGTCTGGGCTTCACTTTTGTATGTGGAGTCTCACAGTACAGAAATATCACAAAGAGATTAGACTTCGTATACCCCATTTTTTTAAATTTAAAAAACACAATTATTTCAACTAATTCTAAATCCAGCAAAGAAAAATAAGTATATAAATGCATGCCTCCAAAATGTAAACCACAATCTCTTTACCCATAGGAGACCCAAAATTTAGTGTACTTTTTCTTCAGTATGATCTCATTTTTTTTAAGCCATTACTGAGGTGTCTCCTCACTGCCCCATGAGGAGGTTCATGGGCTCTTCAGGGCTCTTTGCTGTTTCATCATTTTTTAGATTTAAGGGCAGGATCATTTTCCCACACTTGCTTGCTTCCCTGATCACCAATTTTTCACAAGGACATCATTGTGCCTCAGAAAACCTAGTAACTGAACTTCATTAAAAGTGAAAACGATAGGGACATGTTGGCTGCTATGACAGCATCCTCAGTCACCTAATCTCCCTGGGGGACCCGACACACCCCCAATCTCCTTGGAACCCCAGCATGCAGGTATCGCTGCGGCTGACAGGACTGACCCACCCTGGGGGAGGCATAAAAGCAAAGGGAAGAGAAGGCAGGTGACTCATTTAGGAAACTCAGGTGATCCTCTCGAGTCACGTTTCTCAGGGTGTCAGGGTACCAGCTACATGTAGGGAACCTCCTTGGCCTGGCAGGTGGCAGACTCCTGGGACCCTCCTCAGACATGTTAATCAGAGAATCTAAAGACGGGCGAACTCTGAAAAGTATCTGTAAAGGAAGGACTTAGCTCTGCTGTGAGCCCACTACACGTGGGGTCACGCAGGATGCCGCTCCCAGCGTCCAGTCTCCATTTCACCCTCCTGGGAGGAACACCCGTCAAGTCACAGAGCACGGTCTTCAGCGAACACCTTCCTGCGCGACCTCCACTGTCGTCCAGCCCTGCAGGATTAGTCGCCGAGTAGGGGAGACAAGTCTTTGCTCCTGACCCGGCCACCTTGACGCTGGGCATAAGACCAACACTGCTACGTCTCTGGGGAAAGGAGCGGCCCTGGGCAGGAATGCACTTGGCAGCCCCAGGGAGGGGCCAGGTGTGGAGGACCAGACCTCTGCCCGCAGACACGTCAGCATAGCATCCTGGAGCAGAACCTCCAGCCCAGCTGAGCCTACAGATGGCTGCAGCCCTGGACAGCATCTTCACGGTGACCCGGGGGAATGGGCCAGAGCCGCTCAGCAAGGCTGCCCTGAATTTGCAACCTGAAGAAGCTGTACAGTCGTACGTGTACTTTGCCTTAAGCCCCTAGTTTTGTGGTCACTTGTCACACAGCGACAGACAGTGGATGTGCACGGACTCCCAGGCCACGATGGCCTCTGCCGGCCTCACCCAGGCTGTCTCATCTGTTCCCGTGACATCACGTTTCTCAGAGCCAAAGGCTGCCAGGATCCCCTCTTTTCTTCACGACGTCGTTACAAGCTCACGATACAAACTGAAAGAAAACAATCTGTAAAATACAACGTATGACGCAATACAAGGGGAATGCCCAGGCACACACACACGCGAAACAGGCACAAGTGTGAAACAGGCACATGCACAAACAGGTGTACATGCGTGAAACAGGTGCACGCGTGAAGGTGTACACTCGTCAAACAGGTGTACATACACACATGAAAGCACCCGACATGAAGGGCTGTCTTTGGGAGCCTAGTTTTTAGACATCTCCCTCACCCTTTTACATCTGCACGATCACAAACACAGCACACCACACTACTGAGGGGAAGCCCCAGCTTCTCATGGGGGCACATGAGGCTTTTTATTTATGCCACAGGTTGCATCACTACATTCTAGAACTGCAAGGCCCCCCACTGCCAGGACTGGGTCAGGTCCACCCTGTGCTCCAAGGACCAGGCCGCCTGCCAGCCCACACGGACCTGCCCCTCGGATGGTGCGGCTGCTTCTAAAACAGAGGCTCAGGCCCACCCAGAGACCTGCAGTACCTGTTATTAAATCAAGACTTGGCTGTGGGTAAACGTGAAGATTTTTATTAAACATGACTCTGCAACATTCAAAGGACCATAACTGAATGCTCCTTTCGCAGCCACGGCGTGTCCAGACACTCATAGAGAAGGCCAGGGCGTGGGAACCCACGGAGCCCCGACAAGGCAGACTTGGAGCTGTGTGGCGCAGTTAGCACCCTTTTTATGCTGATACTTGCCTTTCATATTCAGATTAAAATAAAAAATACGCAAAAGTAGTTCACATTCTATTTCAATTCTCTATTTTTGTAGTAACTGGGCCCCTTTCCCTCTGCTTTCCCAGCCCAGTGATAAATAGGCCCAGCTGGGATTTGTCAAAGTCTGGACCTCTGTTGTAGAGTAAGTGAGGGGGGTAGGGAGGGGAGCAGGAGTGGAAAGGAGGAGTGGGGGATAGGGAGGGACAGAGGGAAGGAGAGAGAGAAACCGCCGAAGGCTGGATGTAGGAGGGTTGCTCCCTGGCAGCCTCAGGCTCCCCGTTCCAAGGTAACTGAGCTGGCATCACGCATGCGGTGCCATCATATGACTTGGCTGACACACGCCAGAATTACAACAAAATGCTTCAGAAGACTAAGCACCAGCACCTTCAGATTAGGGTAGAGTCCCGGTTTCACGCTTGCCTTGTGTGACATTCTATAAATTGTAAAGATAACGCATTTTCTTACCAGCCATGCTGTTCCCCAAATACTAACTATAATAAAGACCAGACAGCATCTGAGTACTAACCGTGTGTCAAGCCCCGTGAGGAAGGCATCATTTACTTTGCTAGAGAAAGAAACAGGCTCTGAGAGAAACTTCCTGAGGCCAGGCAGCTGTCTCCAAACCCACCCCGCGCCTCCTGACCCTGAACGTGGAGGACCCAAGTCATTTACGTGAATAATTTACCTACATGCATGTCAGATTGAGATTCAGCCCCCAGATCTAATCGTCTCTATGCAGGAATGTGTCAGGAAGGTATACAATTCTATGAGTTCGAGCTGGGGGAACAAAGGCAGGCACCCTCGACACACATGTGGTGCGGAGGTACGCGCCCAGCACAGGGGCGGACAGGAGCAGGTCCAGCCCTGCCCAGTCACACGCCCACCCTGCCATGCCAGTGCAGGGGCCGCCACCGCGTCTCGGGGAAAAGCAGCTTCTCCTGCACAGGAATCTACCCTTCAAAGTGTGTTGCTGAGAAGGTTTGGACCAACATCTCAGAAATCAGACACCGTGTAACACGCTTATCTATACAGGCTGCCTATGTCAGGGAATCACCAATAATTCCCATCTCGCCATCAATTATTTCTGGTAAATACTGATTATTCTAAGTTAACTGAGGCAACACAAGAACAATATAATGGAAATGTCAGAGTCAATCAGCTCCACCTGCTGAAGAGCTGGGACTAATGATGAAACCTAAGGAATCCTGGAGAACGCAGCAGGACCCCAGACGCTGCGGACCACCCCAGTCTCCTTCCACAGGAGAGTTAGTCGTGGGGCAAAGGAACAGCTTTCAAGGAATCTCAGAGGTTCTCAAGGTCTTGAAAGTTGAACGGGAATTAAATATTTGCATCTGAGTCACACGAGTACATTAAAAGTAAAATTTCCTCTTTCCACTAGAATTATGAGCTTGCGGCGGCGACACTGGCTGTATCTCATGCTCGTGAGATGTTTGGGGGCAGCCGTGCGTCTCTGGTGAATCATTTATAATCATGAAAGAAGTGCTTGGGCCCTCGATCCAGGACCACAGACCCCACCAACAAGGGTCTAAACAGGACAAGCCTCGGCCTGGAAAGGCTGGTGTCCGTGGGGGCTGGGAGGAGCACCAGGAAAACTCAGGGGCAAGCCCCACGCAAGCTCGGCATGTCCTACCCCATGCAGTCGGCATCAGCCACAGGGATCTTTTGTTCTTTTTTGTTCAGGAAGGAACATATTCAAAAGCCCGGGGCCCAGGGCCTGGACTCCTCAAAGCTCTCCACAGAGCCGGGTTAATTGGCACCTTCCCTCATGTTCAAGTCAACTATATATGGCTGCTGAGGGCATCTAAGAGCAGGTGCAACACTGAGCTTTCTTGCTGTCTGGGGAAAGCAGGAATTCCAGGCCTCTGCCTTAATACCTCCCCAGAGGCTCTGGCCCAGGTGAGCTCAACTTCTCCCAGGTAAGGAGCACAGACCAGCTTCCCCCATGCCCCTCAGGTCACACAGGAGCGGTGCAGACCCTTGCAACTTGGCACGAGCCCTCGCAACCCACCCTAGAGGCAGCAGCCCAGCCCTGTGGCCCCGGCCTGGCAGGAGGCAGCTGCTGGGGCCCCTGCTCAGGGTTCAGCACAGCGAGGTCCAGCCACAGCAGGGGAGACATCCACCACCCGGCCATTCATCTTTAACCTAAAACAGACACAGGAATGCGGCAAAGGGTTCCTTCCCCTGACAAACCCATCCTTCCTATTCTCATCTCTCCCTCCTTCCCCAGTACTGCACCCAAGGCCACCCAGCACTGTGCCCAAGGCCTGACTCCCAGTTCACAGGGAATCCAAGACAATTATGATTTTGAGAAACTGGGAGCTACATAGAAAATGAGTCGGTAAGGCCATTGTCCACTGATCCTCCACTCCACACAGCGGAGAACCGTCCTCAGGATAAAACCCACGGGGCGGGGAAGACGCGATCAAGGCGGGCAGGACCGCGGAGCCACAAACCTGGTGGTTCAGGGAACAACGCCACGTGAACACAAACCTAAAGTGCTCCACAGCTGGAAGACAAAACACAGGAGACAGAAACACTGACCGTTTAAAAGAAAAAGAAAAAGAAAAAAGCCTCACTCTTAAGAGTCCATCAAGATTTAAGTTCTCAAGTCACAATGTATCAGCACAGACTTCTCATAATGCCTGAAACTTGGCGCAGTAAACACGTGAATCAGTTCTCCCAAGTCCATCGTTTTCTTTGATGAGCCTCTTGAGTCTCAGGCTGGTTTCAAAGTAAGCCCTTCTCTGTTTGTTGATGATTTAATAATTAACATACATGAAAACACATTGACTTCCAGCTTAATCTGCTAACAAAATATTAATTACCACACTGGCTGTCATCCACAGAAAAAAACACAATCACCTTCTGGTTGTAAAAACATTAGAATTCGAAGCCACTTTGGCCATCTGAACAGCCCCGGCTTTTGACAAGGGCATTCCAAAGCTAATCTGAAAAACTAGTCCAGGCCATGATCGCTGGGGGGTCGGACTTGCCTCATCACCCTACCTCCCTTCTGGAATTAGACAGAACTTAGACGTTTAGTCTGATGGGAAACATTTACAATCTATTCTCTCCGAAGCTACCTGGAGGATTTCCTCCACATGACAAAGCCTTGGTCTCCACAACCCCTTATCTGACAACTCTCTTAACCAACTGTCAATCAGGAAATTTTCAAATCTACCTATGACCTGGACACCCCTGCTTCCAGTTGTCCCACCTTTCCAGACCAAACCCATGTACATCTTACATTTATTTGATCGATTGTCTCATGTCTCCCTAAAAGCTATAAAACCAGGCTGGGCTCTGACCACCTCGGGAATACGTTCGTAGGATCTCCTGAAGGTAATATCAAGGGCCATGGTAACTCATTTGGCTCAGAATAAATCTCCAAATGCTTCACAGAGTTTGACTCTTTACTGACATGGTACTTTTCATGGGTATTCATCTGGGGGACTCACAATCAACCAGAGGCAGCAGTTGCCCACTGTGCAAAAGTCTCTGCAGGACTGAGCCTCTGGCACGGGGACTCCAACCCCTGAAGCAGCAGCTCTCCCATGTCCCACGGCCTGATAGACCTGCACCTCCCGGGCTTCTCATTTCAGAGTCTCAGCAACAAATCTACCAAACGTGATCAACATCACAGAATATTCCTCGAGGCTTTTGGCTGTTGTTTCTCCCCAAGTTTACTCTAGAACCAGAATGGCAACACTCGGAACAGGATGGTTCTCAGTCACTGACCCTCCTGGTAAATACACTGTCTCCAAGGCCCTTTTCCGCCAGTCACAGCTTCCTTCATGTCAGGCTCGAAGGCCACCTCCCCAAGAAGGAAACCTCTTCAATCCAGCAACCACAGCTCCTGTTCCCATCTAGAGCTTGTCTGCCAGGAAGGGAAGACTCCTCATTCCAGAGACAGCAGGTGCCACAAACTCAGGGTTGTAGCCACTGCGAAGGCAAACACTCATGAAATTAATAGACTTTTTCCTCCTTGGATACTGACGTTTCCTCTTCTGGAGGTCAGCCAAGGCCATCTGCACGAGTCACGAGCGTGACGGCTCCAGCCCCTCCTTCGGTGTCAGCAGTGTGGCTCCGCTCTGAGACCCCCTGCACCAGCCGGGCCATGCACCTGTTCCCACGACTGCTGTCAGCAGACTACAGTGATTCTAAAATAATCAGCAAACTGAGGTTCCGAAGGATGCATTTTAAAGAAAAATGTGTAAGTTTTACTGCATGAAATCAGCTACATCTTTTGCTACTCCAGAGGCTTTTTGTTTTGCTTTCCTCAAGGTTCTCTACAATGATCCTGACAGTCAAGGTTCCCAGTTACAGGCAGAGGGTTGGGCAGGCCGCGTCTGCTGTGTAACACATACAGAGGATCCACATCATAGGATTTTCCCTGTTCACCAACGTCATCAGGACAAACTTTAAGCAATAATAATCTCCCTGTCTGGAAAACTGAGCTCACTTGAGAACTAATGCAACAAATGTGTTTGACAAAGTTGCAGGTGGACATTTTAGTGAATGAATCACTATTTCAAGGAGGATAAAGGCTCACTATTCAAAGGCATGTTTTTGTCAAGTTTTGTAATTTCAGCTTCATGCATTTAAATCATGAAGTGAGGCTTGTACCTCATACATTACAGAATCTCTACAAAACAGACAAAATTCCAATTCTGTACATTCTCTCTCATTCTTTTCCATATGCATACGGATGGTGGTAATTTAAGTTGGCATTCCAACAGGATTTCTAAATTAAACTGTCTTCTACTTTAAACACTACGTGTTAAACATTACACATTCCATTGTTCAACATTTATAGCAGGGTCTGTATGGCCCGTTTTAAAGATTTCTTCCTCACTAAAAGCAAGCGTTTAAACAATAAATGATCTACTCTACAATATTCTAGAGACAGAGATACATTTGGAGAGTGGACACACTTAACACAGAAATCCGCAACATCAAACAGGCACAACCGGCAGTGAGGGTGGAAGGGGCGCTATGTGAGTGCCCCTAAAGACACACACAAGCCTGGCTGCTTAAAAGGAATGAATATAGCTCAACACTCCCATGTGAACATTGATGTGTCTACTGCCTTACAGAATCCTCCTAGCTGAGCTGCAGGAATCTTCTTTGGAACCTTTTCTCACCTACACTGCCTACAGGTGCCCACTGGGCTCCCTGGGCAGTATCGTGTCTTTGTTTAGAATATCACAGTATTAGGAGATCTGTTAAATCCCAAGTCAGAGCCTTATCATAACTCAGACACCATCCCTCAGGGCTTGTGGGCCAACTTCGGCTAATGCAGGCTGCTCCACAGTGCCCTGCACATGGGCTTGGTACATCCACACGATTTTAAGATTTGGGGCTGCCGTTTTCTGCAGTCACAGATGCAGACTTACATATTCATCATGACTGAAGGCAGCACGTATTTTTATGTTCCTTCTGTAACGGTAATAATCATGGCAACATTTCCCCGATCCTTAAAAAAGCCTCCTAACAGTAGATGCATTCCACCCCCTTCCTTAAAATTAATAGAATTTACCAAACTAGGTGAAATCAGTCTTCAGGAGAAAGTGAGAAATCAGTGTTCACACAATGGCATAGTAGCTGGGCCTAGAGTGTACGTCAACATCCCAAACTAAGCACCCATCACAGTTATTCCCAACTCGCAGGAAAGCTAGAAAAATTAGAAGGCTTAAAACATAATTATAAATGAAAATAACAAGAAACCAAAGTTTCTGAGGAGCATTTGTTAGCCAAACAAGGAACATTGCATTTGATTACAGCAGCCAAAGACGTGTCCAGAGGAAGAGACTTTTAAACATTAGTCTTTCAGTAAGAATGGTTGCTTCACAAGTTCAGACTACTGGGCTACACCAATCATCAATTAAAAAGCAAGGCAAACGAGTGAGAGTCATTTTCCTTAATCCTTAACGTGTCAAAAACTACCACATTGGTCAAGCTGGTCTCCAACTCCTGACCTCAGGTGATCCACCCACCCCGGCCTCCCAAAGGGCTGGGATTACAGGCATGAGCCACCATGCCTGGCTGAGAACTGTTTGACAGAGGCTGAGGGGAGGCTCCTGTCCCTTCCTGGGACATCCACATCCCACCTAGTTTCCCATACCGACTGTGACACTCGAAGCATCACAGCAAGGGCAGCTGCATCCCCACAGTTCTCTGCACTAACACCACAGCTGCGCGCGCAGCCATAGCCCTGGAGCTGCCACTCAGCCTTATCGTGCTGGCACAAGCACAGCAGAAACTACCAAGCCCCCAAGAGGGAGGAGTGGGGACCCAGGGGAGTGAACCAGGAGGGAGGAAAGTGGCCCAGGGGAGTAGGGAGGAGTGGGGGCCCTGGGGAGTGAACTATGAGGGAGGAGTGGGGGCTCAGGGGAGTGAAGAAGGAGGGAGGCATGGGGGCCCAGGACAGTGAACAAACAGGGAGGCGTGGGGGCCCAGGGCAGTGAACCAGGAGAGAGGCGTGGGGACACAGGAGAGTGAACCAGGAGGGAGGAGGGTGGAGTTCGGCCCAGCGAGTGAAACAGGAGGCAGGAGTTCGGCCCAGGGAGTGAACCAGGAGGGAGGAGTGTGATCCAGGGAGTGAACCAGGAGGGACGTGTGTGGTCCAGGGGAGTGAGCCAGGGAGGAGGAGGGAGGAATGTGGTCCGGGGAATGAACCAGGAGGGAGGAGTGCAGTCCATGGGAGTAGGGAAGAGTCTGGTCCAGGGGAGTCAACAAGGAGCCTTTGGGAGTAGCAAGTTCACACACCACAAATACCTCCCAATCCATCCGCGTGCAGGGAGGGGCCGGAAACCACGCAGGAGCTACAGCGCTTTCTCCTCACAGAAGAGGAGTAAGGATATCGAATCATGCATGAAATCAGAGCTAAAGTTCTACCACGGTGGGGAGACGCTTCACAGACCCAAATGTGTGCAAAACAAAACCAATCATACAAGATCAGTGGATGGAACGGGATCAGAAATTTAAGCCTGTTACAAGCTTTCAGAAAAAACTTCACTTGATCTGCAAGATGACTGCAGCTCTGCTTGATCATTTCTGCAAATGTCTAACTCGCGATGAGCCATCTCAGAGCCCTTCAAGAGGAGTAACAAAATCAAAACGCCATGGCATCCTCCGTATTTTAGATAGCCTGCAACAGTATGGAAATGAGCAGCGGTGCCAGAGCTTTCAAGTTTGTTTGAAGTAAATTCCAGCATGAGGGCAGCATCTTTCTGGCTGAAGCAATGAGGTAGGCTCCTGCTCACCGCATGGGAGACCAGCTTTCAGCTAAGCTGCTGTCAAGGGTCTGCAAACCACGATCCCCGACCGAGCCTTGGCCAGGGAACCAGAAGTGATTTTTACACTTTGACGTTTTCACAAAAGAAATATATGCAGAGACTTCTGTGGCCCTCAAAGCATAACACGTTGCCTACTCTGCCCTATACAGGAGCTTCCAGCTTTGCTGTCAGTTACAAAGTGTTTCTATAAAATAATGTCACTGATTCTCAAGCATGCCAGCAAAAGTCACACTTCTCAACAACCCTCAATGGAGATGCACCATCCTGTGTTTCACACAGATTTTAGATTTTTAAAAGCCAAAATAAGGGAGGTAATTCAGCTAAGTATTATAGTAACACAATTTGAGATACTTAATGATGTGTGACAACAGAATACTTGGCATTCCTGTGAGGCAATAAACTAGCTCAAACACAAAATAACAAATCAAAGCATGTTTTGGCCTCTCAAAGTGATCAGTGAAATTGGAAATAACATTCAGTTAAATGACACTAAAAAAAAAAAAAAAAAAAAAAAAAAAAAAACGCACAAACAAAACAAATACTACTACACCATCACTCCTTAAATTTATTTAACTACTGCTGCCAAATAAAATGGAGAGACTTCTTACTGCAGGGTAATAATCGGCCATTGTCATCATGAAATAGACCACTGTGCAGGCTCAGGCCCTCCAGCCCACAAAGGCAGGGGGAGGGAGGAGAAACGATGGCCAGAAACAAAAGGACAGAGCAAGCATGACCTAGTCAGCAACTGTACCCTCTCACCTTTCTTCTGGACTTACAATTTTGGAGCCATCTGGGTTTACCTTCCTATGTCCATAAGTCAGCAAGTTCTCGAAGCCAGAAATCTACAATGCTTCTGGCAGCCAAGTCCTCTCGGCCTTCCCCCCATGTTTTAGGGCCTCATCAGCTCACCCCTGGATAGTATCAATGGCCTCGGAGCTCCAGTCAACCTTGCACTCCACAGACTCAAGTATGCCAAGAGCCACTCCAGGCTGCCACTGCCATGACCAAAGGCTTTCAGAGACAGTCGCCAGCACTGCACAAATCCATGTGGCTTCACCAGGCGCAAAGCGGCTCCAGCACTCCATCCAGTCTGTCGCTGCTACCATAGCTGTGAGTCTATGATGTGTCAGGAAGGGAAGGAAGACACCATGTACATCATCTCATTTAAGCTTCAGTGTCACAAGGTGGATTTTGTCGTGCCCGTTTTATGGATCAGGAAAGTTTTAAGGAGGGCAAGCACAGGGCCCTGCTGACACAAGAGCAAGACCCGCAGAGGCCTGGGCATGACCCCCGCCCCACGCTCCCTGGGTCCTGATATATACTCCTCCCCCGTGGGAGCCTGATCCTGGGTCTGCCTGAATTGCTACCATTCCTAAGACACGACTCACGTCTGTCCACCTCCTCCTTTATCTGTTTCCCGCAGCCCAGAGGCGTGTGTGCTCTTCCATCCAGACAGACATCACACTTCAGCACCTGCATCTGACATCACTTCAGCCAAAAGCTTCTCTCAAACCTCCCCCACACCTGCCGGTCACACAGGTCTGCACCCATCACCTTTCTCACACGAATTCTCACATATTCCTGTGTAGCACCATCCAACTGATGATAGTCTGAGAGGAGGAAGCTTTGTAGATAAGTCCACGTTCTACTTTGCTCCCAGCCCTCCGTCTTGCGTCTTGCATGAGGCAACCGATTAACAGCAATTTCATTTCAGCACAACATTTCCATTTGAAGAAACGCAGAGCATAGGGCTCTGGTCATAATTAAAAACTTGTTTCATTTGTCATTTGAAATTCCATGTACTGCTGCAACAGCAGCACCCCCTCCTCGCCAGGCTCTGCCCTAAGGACATCTTTCTTCCAGCGCTCGATTCCCATCAGAACCCTGGCAGTGAGAGCCCCGCAGGTTTCCCAGCGCCTCGGGCTGCGGCTTCCACGCTGGGCCGGCACTGACAGGACCGGAATGGTGCCCCCAACAACTACAGGATCGGAAGCTGGTCGACTGCTCTGTAGGATGGAGACATGTTAGTAATCCCCGACATTTCCACTGACAGGCTGCTCAGGTAAACTGGGAAAAATCCACAAACTAGAAAGAATCCATGGGGAGGAGCACTTCTGTCTCCAACCTGGCAGCAAACGGTGGCTGTGCAGACGATCTCTTCAGGAAAACTATCGACTGTATCTCAGGTCAACAACAGCCCCGCTGAGGGCCACAAAATCAGCTCCCCCTGGCCCTCACTTCCTAAGGGTCAACCCTCCCAGGCCACCTCTCCTGGAAGATCAGCTCTGACGCACCCACGACGGTCAGGAACCGGCTCTGGGACACATTTCCCAGGCTCCTGCCCACCGCCCTCTCTCTTCTTCCTCCTCCATCTCCCTCTTCACTCCCATCCGCCCTCTCCCTTTCGCTTCCCTTCTCTCCTTTCCTCTCCCTCCCTCATTTCCTTTCAGCCCTCACCTTCCTCACTGCACTTCCCTATGCAACTCAGCGGACGCATTCTCAGGTCAGTAGAGTTTTCTTTCACTCTGTTTCTATTGCAATGATCATTCTTAATGAACAGAAACCTGTTTCGGACCATGTGGATGCCACCTCCTGACCAACTGCTGCCCCGCGGCTCCGTGTCCACTCAGTGACCTCACGTCGCAGGTGCCCAGCAGTATGGCTGTGACCAGGGGTAGCAACATGGGACATGAGAGAGGTATCCCAGCCAAGAGGCCCTGCAAAGCCTCCCCAGCAAACCGGAGCAAGGCCCAGGGCGGTAGGGAGAGCGCCGTGCTCACTATGTAGGCAGTTCAGCTTCCGCAAACTGTCCATCGACTGCAACTTACTTTGTTTCCATGGTAACAGAAGAACCATAAGCATTCTGAAATATGTTCTTGGTTTCATGTTTGCGAAATCTAAGCAACATTATAAGAAAAATCACTGAATTCTGCCTGAGGCTCTAGGGGAGTTTTCCTCTCTGAAAGGAGCCCCCTTCCAGGACTTGGGATTGAGTGACAGCCTTCAAAATCACGGTTATCCTGGTGGTAACAGGGAACTCCTCAGCCCGCCAGGAGCTGGGGCCCTCGACAGCCCCCACGGTTCCAGACGCCAGTGTTCTAAGGATCACACATGTGCAGATAGCAAAGCTTGCTGCACACACGCCAGGTGCTAACAAGCCCCAAACGTCTCACTCATACTTGCTAACCACATCGCTTCTCTCAGCCTCCACGGCGTTTCACACTCTGCCTTTATATAGAGATGAACCATGCGTCCTGAGCGCTACAAAGATTCAACTCCTTCCGGGAAGAGGGGTGCATCTTTCCATCACGGGGTCCTCACTCCAGCTGGCACAGGATTTGCAGAGTGGGCGAGTCTAATGTTGATGACACTTTCTCAATATTCCCTTCACACCCCTCCAAAAACAAGAGTGCTGCCAGCTTCTTACCGACGTTGTAATGAGCAAAATATTTTTCTCTTATTTGTCACTTTTTAACGTAATACTAGTGAAGAATGTGACTCTGCATGTACACTGTAAGCACCCACACCGTGAACATTCTGCTCTCCTGTGACTGTATTCACAGGTCACAAGGACAAAACTTCTCCATAGTAGCCTATATATATATTTATATATGTATATTTTTTTTAACATGACTTCCACTCATCTGAAAGTCACAGATGTAGCTTTTCCTTCATAAAAAGATCCAAATGATACACAAACCACGTTTAATAAACACATTGGTCCAGGTGGGAAAATGACCCCTCAGTCTCCCTCCCCTCAAAGACCAGGGCAGCCAGGAAACTGCGCTCTCCAGTAAATGACAGCCGGCAGGATTCCCTAAATAAGCAGCCGGAAGATTCCCATCTCGCAGAGCACACCTTTCAAGACTCAAGATGCCCCCGGCTCCCTGAATATCCGACGAAGAACAGGGCTACCCAACGGAGGACTGAGGCAGTAAACAAACATGTATTTGGCCGGGGGCGGCGGCTTATGCTTGTAATCCCAGAACTTTGGGAGAAGGAGGCAGGCAGATCACAAGGTCAGGCGATCGAGACCATCCTGGCTAACACGATGAAACCCCCGTCTCTACCAAAAATACAAAAAATTAGCCAGGCGTGCTGGCGGGCACCCGTAGTCCCACGTACTCGGGAGGCTGAGGCAGGAGAATGGCGTGAAGCCAGGAGGCGGAGTGTGCAGAGAGTAAGATCACACCACTGCACTCCAGCCTCAGCAACAGAGCAAGACTCCGTCTGAAAAAAATAAAATAAATAAAATTTTAAAAGTTTTCAGCAAATAGCATCATCGACCCACAAATGAGAGGTACCGTTTTCATTCTAGGAGGGAAACACTACAAAACACGTATACTTTAGCCCTGTAAGTGAATTCTTCGGGCATTCCTGTGTCCGCTATCAAATGCAGCACATCACCTCAAAAGGCAAAGTTCTATAAGTCACATCCAAGGAAGGGAAAAATCATTCTAAGTTTTAGCCATCCAGTAAGAACCTGATCCAGAGAAGCCTACTTGTTCCAGACTCTAAGCAGCAATATATTGCTACAATGTAATGAAAACAAAGGGATAATTAAGAAAATTTCAATGCTAATAAAAGGCAAAAACATAATTAGATTTATTCTACTCTAGACAGAGCAGCCGGGCAGTTCACCCATACGTTATGAACGTTGCTGTTTTTCAGAGAGGGTCCCAACTCTGTCAAGGCTTGACAGCAGGGGCGTGATCTCCACTCACTGCAAGGTCCGCCTCCCAGGCTCAAGCGATTCTCTTCAGCCTCTAGAGTAGCCGGGACTACAGGTGTGCAGCCATTATGCCCAGCTAATTTGTGTGTTTTCCGTAGAGATGGGATTTCACCAGGTTGCCCAGGCTGGTTCCCTGGGTCTCGAGTTCCGAGGCTCAAGCAATCCGCCCGCCTCGGCCTCCCAAAGCGCTGGGATTACAGGCGTGAGCCATCACGCCTGGCCTTTTTTTTTTCTTTCCTTTTTAAGCGATTAATGTGCTTCAGAGTCTTGTAGGCATTTAAAAAAAAAAAAAAAGAACAAGCAAATTCTGTAAGGGAAAGAAACCATTAACATGTTTTACACACCTCAAAACTCAAAACAGAAATACTAAGAATAAAATGTATTTTATTCACAGAGGCATTCTTAAAGTTCTGTAAAAGTGACACCATGGACACCACCACATCACAGACGAGTGTGGCAGGACTGCTCAGATTCAGAACACAGTCTAAACAGTCCTCCTGCCACTTTCCTCAGTGGGAACACTTTATTCTGTCTTTTATTCAAATTAAGTATCTTGCAAGGGAGTTGAAGAAAACTGCAGAGCAGATTTTAAAACTTCAATGCTTTTCTCAATTTTCGTCACATTCTGATGCATTTTTACCTACTACACGGCCAATAAGTTTAAAGCTTTTTGCATCGATAAAGACAATGCTCCTTGTAGCAATAGGCTTTTTCTTTTCTATACAAAGATCTATAACTTAAGCTAGTAAACTGGGCATTTCACAAAGATTTTGCACAATTCCTAGCACAGATTTTAGCAAAATAAAACCATTATCTTTCTGCAATTAAATAACCAAACATAGGAAACTGCACAGTTAAAATAACCATTCCATTATTTTATATAAACACAAATGATAAAGGAGAGTATGCTTTGGAAAACAGTGTTTCCATAAGCTAATGATGAAGCAGAAGACAGTTCCTCAGCCTCATATGACATTTGACAACCGAAGTACTCTGGCCCAAGCCCAGCCTGGTTAAATGGAGGGGAAGTAAACATGTGACCGACCGTGGTGGGGCACTGTGATAGCCACAGTCCAGGAAAGAACAGCTGACATGTTTCTTCTTCATGGGAAAACTGAAACATACTCGAGACACCTTAATTCTTTAAAACACAGTCTGCCCCAGTACTAACCTTAAGCTCCCATTGATAAAGATTGCGATAACCAGAGGTGTTTATCCAGGCCCTCGAAAATCACGGACATGGTACATACACAACATTTTCAAACACTCAATGCTGCCAGTATGTTAAATGCGCTGTGATACCGGAGGTCTTGTGCAGGACCAGAAGCATCGCAGCCTGGTTACCTTCCTGGTGTTCAATGCTTTGTATGTGCAAAGTCTGCTGTTACAATTTACTGGGCTTAATGTCATTCAGTTTGTCACAGAAGAGAGCTATGACATTTACTTAATTCCACACACAGATTCTCAAGTTCATCTTCCACCAATGACTGCCCTGTCCACAGGACAGCGGAGGGAAGACCCAGGAAAGGCCTGGGAGATGCCAGGTGCTCACAAACTGGTATCAGTCTGCTGGTTCTGGCTTAAAGGAAAACAGACATAGAAGAAACTAAAAGGACTCACTACATCTAATATCACAATGTTCTCAACTTTACCTTAGCCAAAAATAAAAGCGGAATAGCAAAACTACTCCAGGGCATGATTCCAGGGCTAATCTGAAACATGAAATATTTAGAAGACAAAGCTTATTGTGAGTGCAATTAATATACACATAAAACACTGGTTTCGCAAAACCCAGTCTTTGCGATTGCTTTTATAAAGAGTAAAATTCTCATGAGGATCACATACACTAACTGATTTTCAAATGAAGGGACTGGTAAACTTCAGGGCATATGATTTCTGCCACACACGAGGGGAGCAGTGAGAGAGAAGAGCTAGGATCAAGTGTGCTGAAGCTGTCCTAGGACTGAAATTCAGTTTCTGCCAAAACAAAAACACAGGAGGCTGTCAACTTCGATAGCAAGCTCTGCTTGAGAGCGTCAAGATGTTAAAATTGCAAAGGGGCTTCTCCCTGCTATAGGCACGCGTGATCCTTGCAAAAACATAGCTCAGCATCATCAAAAATCAGGAAAGAACACAAGCTTTCCAGACACGAAATCCAAGAGCAGAAGGGAGCAGAGTCCAAGCTTGCTCGGCAGAACTGTTCCCGGACAACAGCACAGAGGACGTCACAGGGAGGGCAGGGCAAGCAACAGCAGCTTCCGTGATGCCGCAAGCAGGGCCTGAGCCAGGAGAGCAGTCTCCTCCAACCTGACAAGGAGGCGCGAGGAGCCACAGAGAAGTCAATTCAGGGTCTTTTTCAGAAAGGGGCAACAATGAGAAAATCTGGTCTTACCCAACCACCCCCCATCCACGGTAACAGCTAAACTCGCACGTGCGTCTGTCACCTTCCCCACCCCCTCTTGCAGATGCTCTTCCTGCACCCGGGTGCCTGTCTCCGTGCTGCTCCTGAGGCCACACCTGTTGCCATCCAGTAGTGACCACGAATTCACCTTTGTCCGGGCGAAGCAAACGCAGAGTTCACACACTCTTGTACAGGTTTGCTGGCCGAGAATCTAACCGAGCTGTCCAATTCCAGATGTGCTGGTACCAAGGAGAACGCTCGATGTCCGGCATTTATAAACGGTATCAGTGGGTTCTCCTGGGACTCCCAGGCAGCCGAACGAGGGAGGGAGCTGTTGCCCTGTTGCCCCGAGCCAAAGCAGCGCTGCGAGGCAAACACCACAGGCCACATCACACTCGAGCACCGACTCTTGACAGTTGCTCGTTTGTGTGTTCAGAGTTCAGGGTACAGGCGACAGACAGGCCTGATCTCAGCCATGGGACAGCAGTGATTGCCCACAAGTCCCGTATCTAAGCCCTGACTTGCCCATCGGCCTTCCTTCAGGAACAATGCCCACCTCACAGTGCTGCCATGAACGCTAAGTCAGCACGTATATACACAACCAGATTCATTGCAATTGTGCTTTCTACCCCAAGTTAATACAACCGGGTGCTATCATCGAGACTGAATAACCAATATTAGAACAGAAGGTCAGGCCAGCGATGGTGGCTCAGACCTGTAATCCCAGCACTTTGGGAAGCTGAGGTGGGTGGATCACTTGAGGTCAGGAGTTGCAGACCAGCTTGGCCAACATGGCAAAACCCCATCTCTACTAAAAATAATTTATCCAGACATGGTGGCACACACCCTGTAACCCCAGCTACTAGGGAGGCTGAGGCATAAGAATCGCTTGAACCTGTGATGTAGAGGTTGCAGTGAATGGAGATTGTACTCCTGGGCTCCACCCTTCCAGCCTGGGTGACAGAGCAAGATTCTAATAAAACAATAAAAGGTCAAGATGAGAACTGATTGCCAAGGTCCACAGTCCATATACTTAAAACACAAAATTCATTAGCTAGTACTTGATCAAGTTGCTGCTTTCTTCATTACAATCTTGTATATCCTTCTAACATGGCTCAAAATGTTTACATTTGAACACACCTCGAGTATAACAAAAAATAAAGTGCCTGTATTTCACAAACGAGCAATTTCCAGTAAGGCTGCATCCTGCTCTAGTTAATCCTTTGACAATGTAAAACTGAGCCATCCTGACATAGCACTGACACATGGTACAAGAAGAATGACCTCCAATTAAATCGCTAGATTTAGAGAACACGTAAATATAGTTTATCACTAATTCACTAGCCATTAGCAAGATTTTAAAGGAAGAAAAATTATCAGGACTGTAACTAGGAATAAAGGCAAAAATAAACATGAAGAAATTAGTCACGTTTAAATCAATACCCTTTCTGTGAGGCCGTAACAAAGTATACACAGCAGGGGCACAAACTGTCATGCTAAACTGTCACCAAGCTCTCTATGAAGGTAGTAAGAGCGTCCCAAGTCGCAGAGCCTCGTCTTCCTATTTAAACCCTAAACCGCCAACACCACTCAGCATGCAGTGAGAGCTCTGAAAGCTCAGAGGAATGCATGATGGGATGAAGGGCCCTAGCCCTGCCATCACCCTGCTGCTTATTAAAAATATAAAACAAACCCCTGCCTTCAAGGTGCCCAGATCTAACTAGTACAAGGTTTTGCTTTTAACAAGTTAACTACGAATGATGAAGACTCTCAACAGCTGTGCGAAATGTAAGGCAAACTCATAAGAGGAACTTGGCTGAGACTAAACCCAGAGATGGTTTTTTTAACCACAGAAGAGGAAAGAACTGAAGAACCTTACAGAAAGTTGACAGCAATTTCTATTTCTCTATGGTAGAACCTGGAATTTACCTTTGAGACAGACTGCCCTTCTGTTCTGAAAAATCAGATTATTCTTGCAATCCTCCATCAGGACTGAAATTCCCAAAGGCATGGAAAACCAAGTACTAATTTTAACCGCACCCCCCAAAAAAAAACTACTTATGATCTTAGATGTGAGATTTAGTATTCTCAAAATCCAAATTTGGAAATATTTTGCACAAAGTCCTTATTTTCCCTGTTTACTTGAAAGCTCTCTATTCTTTTGTCCTAAACATCTTCCTTCTCATCCTTCCAAACAATATCTGAAGATGAACTTACATATCGTTTTCAATGTTACAAAGAAGATACTACATTTGTCATGAACTGTTTATATTCACAACTCTAGGAGGGATTTTGCTACATCGTGAGGAATAACACGAGGCAGTAAATACGCCACGAATAAAGAACAGTAGAAAGTGGACACATTTCCTGATGAGTGCCGATTTCTCATTGAGCTGCTGACAAAGTTATAATACAGAAAGCTAGACAGCTGCTCTGTTAGTTCTACCTCACTTAAGTGACCGAGTCATTGTTGTTTCGGTTCCCTCTCTCGTCTGGGGATGAGACACACCTCACAGAGCTGTTTATGATTTCAGGAACACACACATCAATGAAGTGACTGTTCCTAAATCGTTGCAAAGGGTAGAGTAACCTGCCAAATTTCAACTAGGTTGTAACAAACAACTGTTTTCATCCTACACGCTCCGGTGCCAGCGAGATGGTGCATTCTTGGATCCCTGCGGGAGCCCTATTCCTGGTGCCATAGAGCACACACACACATTTACATCCACATAATGTACGTATATGGCACACTGTAACACGTGTACCTGCATAGAGCGTACACACATCCGAATACGTGGAGTGTACATAAGTGCACTACGTGCGTACAGAGTGCACACACATCCAGATCCATGTAGGGTACATGCATAGAGTGTACACACATCCAAATATATATAGTGTACAAACAAGTTCACTACGTGTGTACAAGCATAGAGCATACACACATCCATATAGCAAATGTACATAGGTATGCTAACATGTATGTACATGCAGAGCATGCACACACGTCTATATGCATACAGTGTACACAGGTATACTATAACCTGTATGTACATGCATATGGCATACACATGCACATCCGTATGTACACAGGTATGCTATTTGCTATATGTATACACATGCATATAACATACATTCTTATCCAATGTACATAGGTGCACTACAGCATGCATACACATGTGCAGGGTACACATATGCACATGTATACAATGAACATCAGTACACTAACGTATAAAACGTATACACATATGCAATAGTGTACGTACATATGCAGCATGTATACGTATTATTGTGTACATATCCAGAAGTTTATTCAGTGTGCATAGTGTACATGCATGCTTGTGTGCACATATGTATATATACATCTGCAGAAATAATGTGCACATACCCACATGGTACACGTACACAGGTATGTATGTGGCATTAAATACATGCATGTATGTACACATGTAGAACAGATAGGTGTCCAACTAGTGTGCATATAATCATCCCCGTAGATACACACATATACACATGTACATGCATGCCTACAGCATGCACGTGTGTAGGACACAAATGTAGTGTACATACCTATACACTGTAAATACATGCAGTGGAAATACACGTATGTGTACACCACATACACACATGTACATTTATACAGTACACATACACCGAGACCCAGAACGGGTCATGAGTATTAACACGGCGCAAACGCTTCCAGTTCTACCTAAGTGAATTTTTTTCAAACTATAATAGAACTCATATAAAAAGGGTTTTAAGGAAATCAATACAGCTAGTGACAAAAACAGTGGGAAGGGCACAACCACTTTCCCTCAGAGTTCTGGGCCTGACCGTGGAAGTTCAGAGGTTTCCTAATGCAGTACACATCAGAACTGACTCACAATGAAGCACTCCTTAAAAATTAATAATGTGTCCTCATGTTTTGGCCTTTGAGACAAAGCCTCTTAGTTAATCGAGTTCTGACTGAATTTGACTCACAGTACTCTGGCAGATTCTTCATTTTCTGGTGAGACAGACGAATGTCCCAGGGTGAGGGCAATGCCAGCCGTTTCAGGGTCAGCTTTTCGAGGAGCGATGTCTGGCAGAACACAATCCAACACCATAGTAGGATCCCCCACCCAGCCACTTAGACGCTTTCTGGTACTTACTCTGTCTGCTTGTTTCCCTTTCTTGAATTCAGCTGGGGGGAGAAAAAAAACCAAAAAAATCAAAACCGAAAACAAACAGCCCATGTGTTTGTGTGTCTGAAAAGTGAATACATCCACATCCAACTTTCTAAATGATATACGGCAGGTGTTGATGGTCACCAACCAGTCGCCACTGTTGACAAAATACAAAGTCATCTGCAAACATGAACGAGTTTCTAGGAATACAAAAGTCAAGGGAATTTACTTCACATATTAAAGCTCTCAAGGGTGCTCATCAAAAATATATTTAGAGGTTTTCCTTTCAAGTTATTTTTGAAGATTTTTAAGTTGCAATACTTAAAAGCCTCTGGGAAAAGAAAGGATACAGGTATCTGGAAGATTTATACTAAATGATTTTCATGTCTTTTTGATAAAGTTAAATAAGGTCAGCCTTGAAGTAATGGCTTCCACTACTCTGAGGCTGTGGATGGAATCCACACCACCACCAGACAATTGAATAAACAGCAAGGCTGCACACACAGGACACAGGCAGTGAGCCAGCCTGACTAGTTGTCAGCTTCTGGGTCAGTTCTACCCAGTTCCGGCCAGGCCCCACTGGAGATGAAAACCTGCCCTTTAGAAGCCTTCAAACCCCACCTTTCAAAATCTAATCCTCTTCAACTGAGGCCCAAGTTCAAAAATCTACTGACATCTTAGCCCGCGTTAGGCCAGCTGTCCCCCAGCCTTTTTGGCACCAGGGATGGGTTTCATGGAAGACAATTTTTCTGGGGGGTGGTTTTGAATTGCAACTGTTCCACCTCAGGTCAGGCAGCGGATCCTCATAAGGAGCACCTCCGAGATCTCTCACAAGCAGTTTACGATAGGGTCCCAGCGCCTAGCAGAACACACAGCTAATGATAGGGTCACAACACCTAGGAAAACATGCGGCTTATGATAGGGCTCCAGCACCTAGGAGAACAGGCGGCTTAGGAGAGGGTCCCAGCACCTAGGAGAACAGGTATTAAATGAGTTGGCAAAGCCAAAATCCACCGGATCTACCACTCCAAAGCAAACATACACCACTGCCCAATATTGATGTGAGCCAAAAACAGGGAAGTCCTGAGGGCCCACACTGACCACAGCCAGACACCACTTCTGCAAGAAGCAAGCACGCACCTAGAGATCACCAGTGATGACCCAGGAGAGCAGCTTTGAGCAGAGACAAAGGTGAAGGAGAGGCACATGGGCCAGGGTGCTGGGTGTGCCCGTCTTTGTGACCTCACTGAGATTGCTGACCTCTGGCCCTTGGTGTCCTTCCTGTGGAGGTAGCAGCCCCCAAATCCCTGCCTCCCTTCAGCACTGACTGAGGCGGCCCTGAAGTCTCCCCAGGGCTGAGACTGTTTCTAAATCCTGTTAACTGCACACCCACATGAAAAACAAAAAACAAAATATCAAGTATGCAGACAGGAAAATAAAAATACGTGAATCCTCCCTTATTCAACAGGCATTTAAAAAGTAACAGGAAAATTGTGATAGTCTTTAAACAACCACCAGCTATCACGTCCTCTTGAAATGTTTTAGCTAATCAGGAACATCTTTACCAAGCACTTGTGTGTTCAGGAAATCAGTTGACAGGTCCCAAATAACCTCGGAGCCTGCGACCTGACCCCCACTCACGCACATCACCTCTCCAGAGGAACGTGTCCTGGACACCTTTCAAATGGTGAGGAACAGGAACAAGGGTAGCTTTCCCTCAACACCACAAAACAAGCTCGACCCCGAGGAGCCCGGAGAACAGCGACGTTTGTTTAGATGCTTTCCCACTGTCCTTGTCAGAGCAAACATTCCCATCCCACACCGCCCAGTGTTTAACTCTCCCTGGGATACCAGCAGCGGTCAACCCTCAACAAGCTGGAAACAGAGGCCAAGCTGATAGGAGGCCTCTCTCCATTCCTTACTGAATTCGCTCAGGACACGGATGTTCCCAAACACATATGGCCCCGAGTATTCCACACCTGGGGAACATTCAAACAGCAGACTCTGCAAAGACGTTCCCCTAAAGAGAAACTCAGTTTCTAACTTCCCTTAGGGAAAAACAGGAGACCCAGAACTTTCCAGAAAATCAAGTGTGAGAGGAAGCCACTCACCTCTGGCACTTCCTAAACCTGCCTTCCCGCGGGTGCTCAGGGATGTCCCCGCGACAGCCCTGTCCACCCAGGACGGCAGCAGGTCTCAGGCAGCCAGCACCTGGGCAGCTGGCGAAGCAACCCCAGGGTGAAAACGCCATCCCAGGCACCACTTCCCGGAGCCCCTCAGCAAGAAAAACAGAGGTGGGACAGAACCGAGGGCTGACTCGAGGCTGGGGAGCCACAGACCCGCACAGCTCAATCATCGGACATGCTCTTCTGTGGACAGAGCCCAGGGAGAGGCCAGCACAGAGACCCTCGTGCCGGCTCCACAGGCCAGCGTCCTCCAGGGCTGCAAGGTTGTGATCACAGCTTCAGAATTTGGTTCCAGAATCTTCCGGAATCAAACACGCACCAAACTATAAAGCTGCCAGGACAGCAGGGCCCAGGAGCAGGCTCAGGAGAGGACCACTTAGAAACCCCACACACAGCATACACGTGTGCATGCTTACTCCACACATGCCACCGCTTCACCCAATAGTATACACGCAAACGCATGTATGTACTCCATACACACCCTCAAATACACTCACCAAATATGATGCGTGTACACACTCCACACACACCCTCAAATACATACGACACACATGAACATGCTCACTCCACCCACACCTGCTAAATACACTCAACCACACATGCACAAACGTGACACACGTGCACACTCATTCCGGACGTCACACCCCTCACCAAGTACACAGGTGCACACACCTCCAAGTTCAGAACCTGTAGACTCCACAAGCTTTGGTTTCCCCCACTGTTTCTCTCCTCACATGAGATCCACACACAGGTGTCATTTACTGACATCTAACACCCGGGGAGGCCCTTAGACAGAACTGCAGTCACAAGTCGGCTTCATTCAGGCATTCATCACCAGCCTCCTGAAGCCACCTCCTGTCCCCAGGGGGAGCGGGGGCCGAGACCGGAGACGTCACTGGGCTTACAGATCCCCAGGCTGGCAACCCAGCGAAATGAGGAGGGCTGGGCCACGGCCCTGGAGGGAGACGGGTACTGGCTCAAGTATGCGGAACATGAGTCCTCATTTCCAGACAGTGTCACCTACGACAGCGTCAGGTGAAAGCCAGTGGTTTGGCATTCCTGGGATAGACAGTTCTGGAAACACAAGGGAAGCTTTTTACTCCTCCCCTCTGAACACACGAGGTCCATGGTCCCCTCACATCTAACACTGGGAATCCGAATCGGTGACTCCTTGTCCACCTGAGGACCACCCAAGAAGATCCACACACCTGCTACAACAGCAGCACCGCACCTGGTCTGCAGGGGAGCAAAGCAAATCCCACCTTTATGACTAAAACTGGATTACCCTGACACTGGCAGCCTGCAGTGTGTGTATCGTCAAGCCCCCACATCTGTGCCACCTGCAAGAGGAACACAAGCCCTTAGTCCCAGGTTCTCAGGACGGCCTGTGAGGTAGATGCTGGCACCTTCCCGTCTCCCAGGGGAGAGGAGAGAAGGCCACGGTCAGGGCTTGCATATCAGGAGGGTCGGGATTCAAACCCCATCTGTCTCACAAAGCAGCCCTTACCATTCAAGTGACTTCTATCATCAGCCTTAAAATGTACCACAGTTACCAGCAATTCTGAGTGCTGTTCCTTGGGACATCATAAGCAAACATTTTGTTAGAAAGGTTTTGCCAAATCTGCTTTCAAAATCCTATGGTATGAAATGACTAATGAAAATTTGAGCTATGAAATAAAGCACATAGTTAAATGAATCCCAAAATGACTATCGCGAAGGAAGTTTTAACTTGAAGTGAAAAATATCCTCCAAATGACATCAGCCAGAATTATCTTCAATCATTACTGATCCCATATGCTTCAGGAATTATACAGCATCATCTCAGATATGAACTTAAAACCATTAGCTGAATGCACATTTCAGCACAACCAAAGTTCTGCTATAATAAGCAGCACAGGCGTCTCTGGAGAGGATTTTAATTGGGACTACAAACGATGTGCACGATCGTGGTAAGAGGTTTCATGCTGGCTGTTCTCCAAGGTGCGACACAGAGAAACACCACTAACCTCAAAGACACCTGCTGCTTTGTAATGAGATGAGAGACGATGTGGACGGACTACTGTAAATATTCGAAAAGGAGAAACAATGCAAGGAAAGAATCGTATCAGTTACCCTTTACATTCTTAGAAAAAAACGATTTTTCTTTTGGGATGATTTTAAAAGAAAATGACATTTCTGGATTTTTTTTAACTTTTCTTTCAGAGACAGGGTCTTGGCTCTGTCGCCAAGATTGGAGTACAGTGGAGCAATAGCAGCTCACTGTAGCCTTAAGTGATCTTCCAACCTCAGCCTCCAGAGTAGCAGGCACCACAGGCACGCACCACCACACTCAGCTAACTTCTGTTATACAGATGGGGTCTTGCTATGATGTCCAGGCTGGTCTTCAACCCCTTGGCCTCAAGTGATCCTCCTGTCTTGACCTCACAAAGATTTAGCCTAAGCGACCATGTCTTATCGGAAAACAGACATTAGAGCAAATGCATTTCTGTAAGATTTTCTACCTCTTTTCACTGGAGAAAAAGGTAACTTGCCTCCAAGGGTCGGAGACAAAGACGTTACTGCAGACAAGAGCGCTGTGCATCCCGGGAACCGCTCCACCACGAGGCACGGCCGTGCACACTGGACGCAGGAGTAACAAACGAGGCTAACACAGGCCGATGCTGGCCCTCTCCAGAAGCAGGCCTATCCTTCCTCCTCTCCTCAGCCCCCTCTCCCTTCAGGCCTCAGTGGCTGCTGACAGCGGAGAGGCCACAACTAGAGGAGGCTCTCAACTCCACCAGGGACAGGAGTCCCGGACGCTGGAGACTCAACTGCTGTCCTCCGCATCCACCTCCTTCTGGTCCAGCCTTCTCAGGAGCCAGGCGTGGCCACTTTGACCCTCTTTTCCCTTCTGTGGCTCCTACAAAAAACCAGTCAGAGAGCCCAGGCTGCCTTGCACTCCAGGGATACCTGGCACAGGCCCCCTCCATGTCCTTATCCAAGCTCCTGGGGCCAGAAGGGTCTTGCAATATTTCACTTTCCAGTTGACCATCCCCAGCCTGAAATCCAAAGTGCTCTAAAGAGCATTTCCTTCGAGTGTCATGAGGAAGCTCAGAATGTTTCAGATTTTGGAGCATTTTGGAGTAGGGACTCTCAGCCTTAATTTGAACCTCTTCAAGGAAGCCACACACTGAAGCCCCCGATGTCCACCCTACACAATCCCAGCACACCATCTGAAGTCCTCAACAACAGATTTTCTTTCTTCAAAAATAACCACAAGTCACAAACTCACACGCAATCACAGAAGGGGGTTGTGGACACCCACACAGATGATGAAATTTAACTGTCACATTTTTACCTAGGTAATTTAAAGTCATTCCTCAAAACACACCTGTTTTACTGAGTTGCATTTTAACGTGAACACACACAAATCATTTCAGGGAAACAAACGTCACTTTGGGCTGCGTGTGGTTTCTTGACTCCCGTGAATAACTCAGCGTTCACCCTCACTTCTGGATAAGGGAGACGATGCAAAGAAAACTGTTAAAACAAAGACATGAAAACAAGTTTAAGAAGGGTTTGAAAGGTTCCTCCTGTCCTCCTGGAGGGGAGACGAGGATGCCTGGAAAGCTCACGGGGGACAGGAGCACAGCCTCCTCGGTGTGTCATGGACGCTGCCTCACCAAGGGGAGAGGATGATGCCTGGAAGGCTCACAGGGGTGGGAGCACAGCCTCCTCAGTGCTTTCTACAGTCAGCAGCTTCAGAAATTCCTGCAGAAGCAGAACACATCATGAGAACTGAGACTGGAACACCCCAAAGAAAGGGATGAGGGGTCAAAAAAAGCATTCGATCATTACCAAGGAGCGCGGGCATGAAGCCGCTTCAAACACCGTGTGAGAAGTCACTCATAGGCGTTTCAGAAAATAAGGGTAGTGCGAGATTGCTCGATCAGCTCAAACAGGCTGCCGTCCATCAGGCCATGAAGTCCCTGAGATGAGCCTGTCACTGAGCAGAAGTCACTCGCATCTCTGCCAGAGAAAGTACTACAAGCTGACACATAACCTCATGAAACCTAGGCTTCAGCCGGTCAACAGTGAGTCTGACATGGTCCATCCCTCCAGATAGTTAAAGACCCCAGGGGTTCATCGGACAACCTCGAAGGGCTGTGTCTGTCCAGCTCCTTTTCCAAGTTCTGGATGATTTTTCCTAATGTACTATAAGGAGCATGTTCCAGTAGAGATGTAATTAACTGGATGGGTGTCCTCTTAATTTTGAAATTAGAAACACACTTGGCCAGGCACGGTGGCTCATGCCTGTGATCTCAGTACTTTGGGAGGCTGAGACAGCTGGACTGCTTAAGTCCAGGAGTTCAAGTCCAGCCTGGGCAACATTGCAAAACTCCATCTCTACAAAAAATACAAAACTAAGTCAGGCATGGGGACACATGGAACATGTGCCTGTGGGTCCTGGCTACTCAGGAGACTGAGGCAGGAAGATCACTTGAGCCTGGGAGGTTGAGGCTGTAGTAAGCTGTGCTCACACCACTGCCTGGGAAACAAAAAGGTTTTTTTGCCTGTCTCAAAAAAACCAAAGAGAAAAAGAATTGTATACCTGACTAGGCCAAAATAAAAGAGGCCTTCGCTGCCTACACAAAGGGCTTTCAGAATTCACTTCCATCCTTAGGAAAGGGGGCCAACACCAGGCTGTGTCCCTTAAGATGCCCTGTCTCATATGGGAAAAAAAATCAAGAGAAATCAAATAAAGGCCATAAAATACATCAGTTTCAACACTAAAATTTGATAGTATGCTTTAAATTGAAGATGAGTTAAGTCACATTTCCAAACCTCTGAAAGCACGGTTACTGGGAGGGAATGGTTTGCAACACACAAACGCAGCTCTGTAAAAGTGCCCAGGCTGGATGAAGGCTCAAACGTCAGTGCAAGGAGAAAGTCTGAACAAACTCTCTCCTGCCCTGCTGTTGTCCTCTTCCAAAACACACTGGTTATCTGTCAGTTTAGAACAAGGCCTAGGGAGGTGGGAGGCAGGCCTGGGAGGGTCACCTAGCATCCAAGCTCCTCATCCACACAACTGCACGAGGCTGAGCTGAGCAGTACACACAAACACAACTAATTCTCCCCAAAAAGAAGACGGAAGGCAGCACACTGCCATGCCAGGCACCCTGCAGATGAGAAGATTGAGGGGAGCCAGAGGTACCTTTAATCTTGCTTGCATGGTGGAGGGAGAGGAATAATGCCACTCACTTGAGTGTTGCACAATTCTTTCTAGCACTGAGTGGCAGAAAACAAAAATTATAGATGCTTCCTCAGATAAATGTTTCTGAGGAACTGAACATAAATTACGTTCAGGAAATAGCATTATGAATGCCTTAAGTGCTTCTGTTTTCAATAATCCCAGAGTAATTCTATAAACCCGGGAATCAGTCTCACCCAACTCCAGGATCACGGCTCAGGTGACGTGGGCACACATATCCTGAAGCTCCAATACTCAACTAAAGTGGGGCGAGTGAAAATGATCCTGGGTATAATTTACACGGACACAGGAAGGTGGCTGAGCCCCAAACCCCTAAACCAGGAAGACCAGTGTCCTTCAGGGGCCTCACCTCTGTCCTTTCGCAGCCTCTGGGAACCACCACTCTGCTCTCTACTGACACAAACGCCCCTCCCAAGGTACAACACCAGGAAGATCATCATTCAAAACTGAGGAACGTGGCAGAACAAAGCTCTCAGGAGATTTTAATCACCAACACCACTTGTTACATGACCCAAAGATGATTAAAATCCCAGGCCCTTCAAGACTGAATGCTATCTATACTTAAATGCATTTCATCACCATATTGGGGGGTTATTCCTTTGTTTTGCTGCAAATATATCCAACTGCTGTAAAAGGAAAAGGCAATTTGTTAACGAAGCTTCTTGGAGTGTCTCAACAGGCCTCGAGGTAGAATAAAAGGCAGGACTTCCTGGCAGAAACGCTCAGCTCTGAGGTCAGGTGGAGTTCTTGAGCACCAACCAAGGCAAAATAAGGTCGAAGACCAAACCACACTTTCCTCAATCACATCTTCATTCCACCTTTCCTTCTATTTCTCACGACTTCACTGGGAGAAATTGTGCTAAAAGAAAATGGAAAAACAGACATATATAGGAGACCCTACAGATGCTGAGAATGGGTGCAGCCATCACAGTCCGAATGTCCTTTCAGGGCCATCTGACCTGGCTGGGATCCAAGTATCCGAGGGCAGGATTGTATGTCAGACCCGTGAAGCCAAGATTACAGCCACTGAACGGCAGTTTTCCATCCCACGGAAACCGGCCTTGGTAGGGGCTTCCTCGGGGACCACCGACCTCAAGCCACCACCCGTCAACTACTTCAACTAACCTACATCATGGCAGAGGCCTCCCTAGGCAGACCAGCCCTGCCCAAGTCCTGCTTCATGGCAAACCCTCCAGACAAACGTCCTTGGCCTCTTCCGGGAGGCTGTGCTCGGAAGGTGCCCTCATTTACTTCTGTGGCTCTGAGACATTTAACTAGAGCCCAACACATTTCTTCCTGTTCACATAGTATTGAGTTAAAAGATTTTTATGAGTAAACTTTCACTGGGAAAAATACCATTTCAGGAGCCCCAGTGACCACAATGAAAATGTTTTTACCTTCCCTTACGTGACATCGGCAACGCCAGGTCCAGGAAACGTTCTGGATCTCAGATAATGGCAAATCCACTCATAGTAAGTCTTGGTCTTGTTTCACAAGCTATCAAATGCTGCCCAGAAGCAGGAAAAACCCCACAACGTGGCAGGGAGGGGCGACCAGCGTGAGTTCTAAGGCCAGACCACCCGGGTCTGCTGACAGCGTGGTGAGGGGCAAACAGTGCAGGGTCTAAGGCCAGACCGCCCGAGTCCCGCTGACAGTGTGGCTTCAGGAGTTTCCTAAACCCTCTGCTCTCCAAGTTTCATGTCAGAAAAATGCAGTGATAACCGTGTCCACCTCGTTTAAATATGTATATATATACACACACATATATATATACTCCAAACCTACAGCCCTATAAAGGTCATTAATACTAGTTATCCTCAAGGCATTGAGCGATCAATAATGAGCCATCCCCCTGGCTGCTGACCTGCCACAGCCCCACCCTCCGGAAACCCCGCATCCACACCAGCCACACAGGATGAGGCCAGGGAAGGAGCAGGACTGTGTCTTGGGAACTTAAACTCTGGAAGCTGAGTTAAATCAGTGCCGCTCAAATCTTGTCACCAACTATCTTGTTAAATTGGGAGATTCCATCTCTGGGGATCTTGAAGGATCCTGAGGTTCTACATTGAGTGAGATGAGCACTCGTGCTGCAATGAGACGGCAGGGAAAGCAACCGAATCTGGGGTCGCAGCTGCCTGAGGCTTGGGTCCCACCGGGAAAGTGGCACCAGGGCCCTCAGGACAGTGGCGGAGGTCCCAGGAGGCAAGTCCCGGTGCAGAGACTCATGGACCCAAAGATTGCTCCAGGGCCAGGAGGGGCTGCTGCGCTGACAGCCACGAGGCAGGCAGCCTTCGAGCTCCTCCAGCTGCCATCCTGCAGGCAGGGAGGACAGTGCCCAGACCACCCTGGGGCTCCCCCCAGCCTGCCAGGCTGGTACTCTTACTCCAGCCACTGACAAGAGTCCCCATGTTGCAAGCTAGGTTGAAACAGTGCCTCAGGCCTCGGGGCACATGCACCCCCCGGCAGGGCCGGGATGGATATTCCCACACATCCCCAACTCACAGCAAAACTTAAAAATGAAAGTTGGAAGATACAGCCAGGAAACCAATGCTCAAGAAGCAACTCCAGGGTGACTCTTCCTAAAGCTATTGCTATTGAACATCTTTAAAAACATTTCCAGGGTGACTTCCTAGAGCAATTGCTGTTGAAAATCTTTAAAATTCTTCATTTCAAAATTAGCTTTTATTACACTGTCTTCCCTATTCTACCAAGACTCTAGAAAACAAAACCATTACAATTTCCAATTCTATCTTATAGCAAGTTAGAAATACACGTTTCCTCAAAGGATTCTACGTGTTTCCTTGGCAATATCCTTTCCACGCCCCGTACTACTGCCCACAACAGAGAAGGCTTTTCCAACTCAACCCAACCCAACCCAACCCAACCCAACCCAACCCAACCCAAGGGCCCTGAGACAGGCCCCTAACGAATTGTCTACAAACTCTTGAAACAGGCTTGCCCTGACAAATCATCTGCAAACTCCATCTTCCATTAAAAACAGTACCGAAAATGAGCATATTACCACTTTTTAAAAATTACTGTAAAGTAGACAGTGTTCAGTTCTGTGAATTTCGGCACAAATATTCCCATAATCATCATCACACAAGCAGAACAGTCCAACAGCCCCAAACCCACTCACGGGGCCTCATAAGCATACCCTCCCATTCTCAGCAACCACCCTCTCCGTGTCCTCCCATGACTCGGGTCTATCTTTTGCGAGCGTTGTGGCAAAACACTCGCAAAATCACAATTTCCTGGGCATCGTGCTTGGAGGTGCACCCAGGGTGTCCTGTGATCAACAGCCAGGCCTCGGGGCTGCTGGGTATTTATTATTCCACATATGGCTGTGGCACATTGTAACCTGTTTTGGACAACTATAGACAGCGCTATTAACATCTGGGCAGTTTTTCTTAAACATCAGATTCTGTTTCTCTAGGGTAAATACCCAGGATTGGGGTCACTGGGACCCACGTTTGTGCGAGTTCAGTTTTGTAAGAAACCGCCAAGCTGTCTGCACCGTGCTGAACCCCAGCATCGCACAGGAGTCCCGACTGCCGGTCCTCACCAGCACCTGGGGCTGTCGGAAGACCTTAGTCAGGCGCTCCAGCAGGGGTGTGAACAAATTCACTGCGGCTTCGGTGCACATCTCGGTGCAACCAGTCACGCTGAAGGTCATTTCAGATGCTTTCGGGCCATCCTCCCGTCCTTCTCAGCGAAGCATCTGTTCAGGTCTCTTCCGCTTTTAAGTCAGGTGGTTTGTTCTCTGTCATGAGCCGTGGGAGTCCTGTGCATTCTGGATACGAGTCCTTTGCCGGCTGCATGGTTCGTAGACATCTTCTCCCCATCTATCGAAAATGTGTCTCTTCAATTCCCTAGGGGTGTCTTTTATATTAGAAGTTTAATTTTGATGAGTCTTACCTACTTGTTTTCTTCCTTGATTATGGATCATGGTATGGCTAAGAGCTCTCACCCTAGGTCTCCACAATTTCCCTTTGTTCTGCAGGTTTTGTAGTTTGGTATTTTACATTCAGGGCTATGATCCACCTTAATTTTCATACAGAAATTTCTCCCTGTTTTCACTCTTTTGCATATGGCTGTCCCATAATTCCAGCACCATTTGTTGAAAAGACTCAAATTCCACTGAACTGCTTTTGCATCTTTGGATCTGTTCTGGACTCCACTCTGTCAGCTGACCCGTGTGTGTGCATCCTGAGCATAATTTATGACTTTAGTGGCTGTCTCTGTGAAAAAAAGTAACTCTGTCTGGAAGCAAAAACTACATTAGAAGTGCTCTAAATAAGATTCTTCCTGTTGTCAGGAGAGCAAAGCCACTGCCCTAAGCAGAGGTGAGGCCTCAACAGCTCCCAGGCACAACCTTAACACACAATGGGGAAGGGAATTCATTTCAAGGGCCACAACATGAGACCAGCATAGCCGTGAAAACTGCAATAATTTCACAACAGAATGAAATTCATAAAGAATTGCTCAGAAGCGTGTGATAAGTTACATAAATCACTGTTCCTTAAATTCTGATGGTTGACTAGAACAGAAATAGCTTCACGGTACAGTTCAAACAGGAGAAAGGTAGGTAGGGGTGGTTTCCACACCACACAGGGCCTGCAGGAAAGGGACACTCTTCCTCTAAACGGGAGATCCCGGGAGTGATGTGATAAGCCATGGTGAGAGTCACAGAACTGTGCAAGCCGGAGTCACGGCCTTTGCCCCACCACGGAACCTGTGTCCATGAACGACGAGGCTCAAATGTCAGGCCGGGGCAACCGAGGCAGTTATCAGGGGACAAGAAAACGAGCGCACGGTGGAAGCAAAGGTCTGAAATCGCGCGGCAACTTCGAGTCAAGTGGGACAAACTGACTCAAAACACAGGTTCCAAAAACCACCACAGAGAGCTGCTCCTCGGCTCTGGAAAGGCTAAGTGACTAATGCCCACACTGAGCATCTGCTCCCAGAGACGACCCTGGTGACCTAAGGCCCAGCTGCTCCGAACCCGCGCCGAACCTCAGTGAGGAACTTTGTTGGTATCTTACAGCACATTGACATATTCCCTTAAAATCTGGTATTTCATCGACAATGCAGGCGCCAGCTTTGACTCATACACATTTCGATTAAACAAGATAATTTACACCCTGACCGTGCCAGGTAAGAGGTTTACTACAATCTTTAAACAGAGCCAGAGGCTACAGTCTGCTCCTCCACAACACCATGTCTCTACAAGTTCCATGGGTTTTTACTTTCCATGTCTTCACTTGCCTAGTGCTAGAAAGCAGATAAAAACAGAAGGAACCCAGAAACACTATTGAATGAGACTCAAATATCTTGCAGTCATCATCGAGATGAGTTGTTTATTAAACAGAAATGTTCTCCCCTGTAGAAAGCAGCACACATCAACACGCACCGATAACTGTCACCAGCATTCCAGATCATCTTCCCTTCCATGGCCACAGTGCAGGGCAATGGACCACGCACACCTGCAGACCCACGGAAAGCGGGGTGACACGGCCGATTCTTGTAGCGAGCAGGCCAGGGTGCACTCAAAGAGCATCTCTTTCCAGAGGTCTGCCATGGAAAGTTACACATTTATTCCACGAGTTAATGGCACTGCACCGAACATTTCTGTAAGAGTCTCTAAGCAAGTATTTCCTTCTGCCTACAATGGCCCGACACAAACTGAAAAAGCTCTTGGAGCTGCCAAAGACTTCAATATCCCCTTAACTATTGTCATGCACATCCATGTGAAGAGACCACCAAACAGGGTTTGTGAGCGCAACATGGCTGTTTTTTTCACCTGGGTGCAGGCGGGCTGAGTCCAAAGAGTCAGCGAAGGGAGCTAAGTGTGGGGCCGTTTTATAGGATTTGGTTAGGTAAAGGAATATTACAGTCAAATGGGGGTTGTTCTCTGGCGGGCAGGAGTGGGGGTCACAAGGTGCTCAGTGGGGGAGCTTTTTGAGCCAGGATGAGCCTGGAAAAGGAATTTCACACACACAAAAAAAATCATCGCTTAAGGCAAGGACTGGCCATTTTCACTTATTTCTGGTAGAATGTTATCAGTTAAGTCCAGGCAGGGCATTTGCACTTTTGTGATTCTTCAGTTACTTCAGGCCATCTGGGCGTATATACGTGCAAGTCACAGGGGACGCGATGGCTTGGCTTGGGCTCAGACGCCTGACAACTACAGTCTTTACTTTTAAGGTGTGGGGTAAGATCATATAATCCCCAACTAAGCTCCTGATGCTGTGTGTGGCATCTAGCAAAAGCACGTTCCATTCCTGGATTACATTTGACTCAAGAGTCCACAGTGAGAACGATTTCTGGTGAATGAAACACCAGGCAGGAGGGTGATTCCGCTGGGCAGCTCTTCACACACAGCCCAGGAGCTGAGGGGAGAGGAAGAGGCCCACGCGCGTCCACCGTGCTCACGCCCCCTTGGAATGCGCCCCACTCCTAGAGACCCGGACCCAAGGGAAATCTGACCTGAAAATGGGCAAACCCTCACTTTGCAGAGGGACAGGGACTCGGGGCCACAACTTGACCTCAGAGCAACACAAGTGCAGACACAGCACCCCAGGACACCCTCTCCACCCAAATTCAAGGAGGAAAACCAACGCCCCGCCCCCTTGCGGAAACCCCCGGCTGCTGGAGCAGACGCCTGCCAGCGTGTGCAGCCTCTCCCGTCCCACGTTCCGGGCTCAGCACCTGTGCCTCAGCCCTGGCACTGCTCGCCACACCCACAGGTGTGCCAGGAGGGGCAGGTCCTAAGGTCTCCACTGCACCAAAGCCTGCAAGGCAAAGGGGCAGCTCCCTCCAGCAGGAGTCCAGAAGCACACACTGCACCAGCGTCAAGGCGTGAGAATTCTCCCCTCGGTCTCCGAGTCTCCAGTCTGTTGCCCGCCACGGTCTTCTGCCAACGGCGAGGCCCAAGCTGGGCGGCACATTTGGTTCTCACCATTTCCCTTGTCAAATCAATACTGCAAACATATCCAATTCATCCTGTCACTAAAAATGAAATAATCCGCCATCTCCATCACAGATGATGCAATCAGGTTTTCATTACCGGGTTTTTGTTTTGTTTAGTTTTTTCGTTTTTTTCTATTTTGAGATGGAGTTTCTGCTCTGTCGCCCAGGGTGGAGTGCAGTGGTGCGATCTCGGCTCCCTGCAACCTCTGCCTCCCGGGTACAAGTGATTCTCCTGCCTCAGCCTCCCAAGTAGCTGGGATTACAGGTGCCTGCCACCATGCCCGGCTAATTTTCATATTTTCAGTACAGACGGGGTTTCACCATGTTCACCAGTCTGGTCTGGAACTCCTAACCTCAGGGGATCCACCTGCCTCCTTCTCTCAAAGTGCTGGAATTACAGGCATAAGCCACCACTCCCGACCATTACTGGTGTAATTTCTAAGCCACTCTCTCACACCCACTCCCTTTTTTTTTTTTTTTTTAAGAACCAGCTTTATGCCTATATTTTTTCCAAGAGAACCAGTTACCCCATTTCAAGTACAAATAAGACACGGTGTTTAAAAACCAAAAATGCCCATTTGCACAGAAGTCTCCAAATACCCAGTCGATTTAAGCCTTGAGAATAAGATCAAGCTGTTGGCTGAATACAACTTCCCTTTCCATCTGTCTGCCTGTGAGTTAGACACAAGGATGAAGCCACGAGCTAGGGACATAAAGGCAGGAACCAAGGTAGCGGAGACTCCAAATAAAAGCTGGAAGACCAACACAAATGCACCACACCCTGCACACCCTCCTCTCCTTCCTTTTCAGAATTTCCAGAGGATGAAACAGGGACCTTCTCAGACGTCCCATGGTGCAGGCGGCCAGAGGGGAAGGCGGCGGCAGCCTGAATGAAGCGACCGGGAAATCACATTCCACAAACAGAAATTCTCCATGTGCTTTACATCCTCTGTCTCTGAAGAACTATGCCAGGCTAACAGTCGCTAGAAAACCGCATTCAAGTGTCATTTCCCATTTCAAGCAAAGAAAACAGTGGTGGGGCATGAGGGAAAAACATAGCCATGTGTTCTGGGCTATTAAATAAGGTTTTTTCTGTTATAAACATATAATTTTACATTCTCAGATTTCTGTATAATTGATATGCTTCCTAATTAGCAGACATAGTAATAAAAAGTGAATTCCAAGTGTAAGATCGGAGGAACCGTTCACATGGCTTCAGGTTCTGCTACTGTGTTTCAACTTAAGAAAATGGTTCTGTGTGTTGGTAACAAGGCCTGAGAGTCTGTGTGAGAGTCAGTGTGGCTGTAATCAGGGTTCGTGTTGGTTCCCTAGCAGAGGATGTTACACTGTTACATTATCTTCTACAAAAAATCCTGAAAAAAATGAAGGCTGAATAGACATACACACCCTCCCAAAATAATCCAAATGTCCACCGATATGAAAAACAGATGAATTACGGCTTCCATCGTGGAATATTCTTCAGCAGTGAAAACAAACTATAGCCACAGGTGCCAACTAGGATGAAGAAAACCTTTTAAACACGCTTAAAGTGAACTGACTAGGCAGAATTCCTTGATTACAGGCATCTGCTCCAAATGGGTACTGTTCTGAATCCTGTGATGTAGAATGATAGTTAGCAACCCTGTTTCGGGGCACATCTAGAAAAAAGCAAAATAATGACTACACAATTTTAAATTCTTTGTAAGTTATAACTATTACTATGAAAATTCTAAAAATGTGAAAATCTTCCCAACTGTTATTGGACACGCTTCAAAATAAATACCCTGGCATTGCTTGCCACACCCACAGTTGTGCCAAAATAAATGAAAATATAGCCCAAGGTAGTAGAACTGAAACCTGAAGATGTACGAGCCGTCCCTGCCTCGCTATCTATACGTCGGGTAGAAATTTAAGAGCAGGTAGTGACACTGCAATGCAAGGCTCAAACCAACTGGGTATTTGGAAACTTCTATGCAAAGTGGCATTTTCGGTTTTTAAACACGGTGTTATTTGTACTTCAAACAGGTAACTGTTTGGTTCCCTTGGAAAAAATATAGCCATAAACCTGGTTTTTTAAAAAAAATACGGGAGTGGGTATGAGAGAGAGTAGCTTAGAAATTTTAAAAGTATCAGCAGGGAGCAGTGGCTCATGCCTGTCATCCCAGCACTTTGAGAGGTAGGCCCAAGGGGCCTTTGAGGACACCGGTCTCCTCTGCTGCCTGCCTGCTGGACTGACCCCCCATGACATTCACTGGGTTTCCACCCCGTCTCATTCAACATCCCAAGGGTGGTCTTCATCCTCGTCTGGGGCTTAGCTCTGCCCCAATTTCCTAAATCTCTGCCCTCAGAGCCTGAAAACACCCACGCCCAGGGTCACCCTAAGTCCACGTTTACCCCAGAGAGTCCCCATTTTGTTTTCCAGGCATTGCCTTAGTGATAATTTATCCTGTAAATTCCAACTGCCTTCACACCTCACCCCTGCTGTCTCCCAGCAGACCCCACTCAGATGCACATGCCCCAGACCTCACACCCAGGACTGTGCATGCTGCCCTGTTCTGCCCATGTGGGGACCACCTCTCTTTCTTGAGGAATCAGCTGGGGATCATCTCCTTGTGGAGGGCTGCCCTGACTTCCAACTCTCTCCAGCAAAGGCAGAAGCCATCCTCGGTACTTCCCCAAAACTCAGGCCAAGTATGAAGATGGCGCAGATGCTAGCTGTGCCTGGGATGCCATGGGCAGGGTCCCCAGATGCTCTGCACATGGCCCGGGGCAACGCCTGAACATAGCAAGTGCTGAAGAAACAAAACTGACGTGCGCTGACCTCTGATAGGGCCTCCTTCACCATCCACATCTGTCTCCCCACTGGACAGTAAAATCCACAAGACACGGAGGGCTTGTCTCACTCATCTTCAAACTCCCAGGGTCACCCTGGCAGGTAAAGGGGACTCAAATGTCTTCTGAAGGAAGCAGCTGGTTAGCTGCCAAGTTGAAGGGCCTCTGAAATTCAGAGCTCTGCAAAGGAGTCCAGCACACTTTATTATGGATGACTCCAACCACGGCAGAAGTGGCCATGGAACCAGTGCTAACCAATTCAGGGTTTGTTCACTGTTTCTCAGTTCATTATCACAACTCATTCTCACAGAGCAGCTGCACACAGATCCTCAGACATCTACACAGAGTGGGACGATGGCGCCAAGTCACGTCAACGTCCTGTTGCAGACTGGGAGACACCGGTCAGACATGGACCCAGGCAGAGCACAGACCTCGCGTTAAATCGGCTCCGTGTAAACAGCACTCCCTGCCAGGCCCTTTCCTATCTGCACAGCTTCTACAAATTGAACTCTCGCACCTGACACCTAAGAATACTGCACACCCCCATGTGAATCCCCTACTCACCTCCCAAAATGACCCGCCATGGCCGAGTACAAAAAATTTCAACATAAGGGAACTGGAGGGCATGTGGGGCTTTCTCGAGTCCCTGCTGCCTCCTGATGGGAGGGCCCAATGCTTCACACCCCTAGTGAAGGGCAGGTCTCTTCGGCCCCCCGGCTTTGACCTGGAGCTTAAATCAGTATTAACTAATTTCACTTTCCAGGACCAACTTCAAAGGCCTGTAAAGCCAGAGAAGGGAGAGGAGATGGAATACGCCCTCACCTCAGATCTGCTGCAAGCACACACTTCTCAGATGCATCCCAAGGTGCACAGCGTGTCCGATGCCCGTTTCACATCCACCGACCTGCAGGTCTTCTATGTGGCATCAGCCTCCTGGGCACTGGGAACAAGAGGTATAATGGCAAGTCCCTTCTGCAGCAAAGCTGAGGCAAAGGGACCCAACACATTGGAACTGACCTTTTTCTGACAGTATCAAAACAGAAGGAAAATACTGTACAGTCAACTCCCCCTCACGCAGGTTTATTTACCTGTGACTCAGAGGCCATGACAGAGAACTTCAGGTTCTTACCGATTCCTATTTTCCCCATCCAGGAAGCCTTTGTTTTTAATATCGTACGAACTTGCCATTTTGTAGGCCAAAAACAGCAAATATTGGCAGTTTCCTACAGTTCAACTGAATAAAATATGATCATGGCCTTTTGTGAAACCATGAAGAAAAGGTGGATATCTCAATATGTGTTTCCAGACTGGCTTTGTTCCTGAAGCGGTAACTCTGTTCACTCAGGATATTAGACACTGAAGAATAAACATCAATATCCCACCAAGAAAACCAAAGGAATGAAATGATTTTGCATCCACCTTGGAACCTTTTTAGGACAAGGCAGGACACAAACTTCTAAAAAGCTGCAATTGTCCCTCTGTATACACAGGGACATGGATTCCAGAACACGCCCCGAGTTTACCCAAATCTACGTATCCACAGGACCCCACGGCCACCCTATGGAACCACATGTAGGAAACGTCGGCCCTCCACAAAGCCAGGTTTTTTCAGTAAGGGTTTGGTTGGAAAAAAAATTAACATAAGTGATCCTTCGAAGCTCAAAACCCATGTTGTTCAGGGTCCGCTGCATTTATTACTTGTGTCATATCTGAGGCCTGAAAGCCATCATTCTCGATACCTTAATGTGACGGTTAACAAACTAACTGTTCCGATTAGAAAGAGGAAAAAGCTTATTTTTAAGCTGACAATGAGAGTGGATGCGGCTACGGTGAACGGAGAACAGACCTAAGCAAGCACCAAGGCTGGGGTGACTGCCTGTGCTCAGACCCACCAGGGCCTGTTCTTCCATCTCCCTCTGCTGAAAGGGATAACCGCTTCTCCCCCACGACTAAAGGGCCTTTTTAAAATATTCACACGAGAAGTGCTATGAAAAGCTGAAAGGTCACAGATAACATTTTTAAAAATAAACATTAACGTAAGCATTTAATTTTCGTATAAGGAGTAAGGAAAGGATCCAGTTTCAGCTTTCTACTTATGGCTAGCCAATTTTCCCAGCACCATTTATTAAATAGGGAATCCTTTCCCCATTTCTTGTTTCTCTCAGGTTTGTCAAAGATCAGATGGCTGTAGATGTGTGGTATTATTTCTGAGGACTCTGTTCTGTTCCATTGGTCTATATCTCTGTTTTGGTACCAGTACCATGCTGTTTTGGTTACTGTAGCCTTGTAGTATAGTTTGAAGTCAGGTAGCGTGATGCCTCCAGCTTTGTTCTTTTGACTTAGGATTGTCTTGGAGATGCGGGCTCTTTTTTGGTTCCATATGAACTTTAAAGCAGTTTTTTCATACGAAAATTAATTCAAGATGGATTAGAGACTTAAATGTTAGACCTAATACCATAAAAATCCTAGAGGAAAACCTAGGTAGTACCATTCAGGACATAGGCATGGGCAAAGATTTCATGTCTAAAACACCAAAAGCAACGGCAGCAAAAGCCAAAATTGACAAATGGGATCTCATTAAACTAAAGAGCTTCTGCACAGCAAAAGAAACTACCATCAGAGTGAACAGGCAACCTACAGAATGGGAGAAAATTTTTGCAATCTACTCATCTGACAAAGGGCTAATATCCAGAACCTACAAAGAACTCAAACAAATTTACAAGAAAAAAACAAACAATCCCATCAAAAAGTGGGCAAAGGATATGAACAGACATTTCTCAAAAGAAGACATTCATACAGCCAACAGACACATGAAAAAATGCTCATCATCACTGGCCATCAGAGAAATGCAAATCAAAACCACAATGAGATACCATCTCACACCAGTTAGAATGGCGATCATTAAAAAGTCAGGAAACAACAGGTGCTGGAGAGGATGTGGAGAAATAGGAACACTTTTACACTGTTGGTGGGATTGTAAACCAGTTCAACCATTATGGAAAACAGTATGGCGATTCCTCAAGGATCTAGAACTAGATGTACCATATGACCCAGCCATCCCATTACTGGGTATATACCCAAAGGATTATAAATTATGCTGCTATAAAGACACATGCACACGTATGTTTATTGCGGCACTATTCACAATAGCAAAGACTTGGAATCAACCCAAATGTCCATCAGTGACAGACTGGATTAAGAAAATGTGGCACATATACACCATGGAATACTATGCAGCCATCAAAAAGGATGAGTTTGTGTCCTTTGTAGGGACATGGATGCAGCTGGAAACCATCCTTCTTAGCAAACTATCACAAGAAGAGAAAACCAAACACCGCATGTTCTCACTCATAGGTGGGAACTGAACAATGAGATCACTTGGACTCGGGAAGGGGAACATCACACACCGGGGCCTATCATGGGGAGGGGGGAGGGGGGAGGGATTGCATTGGGAGTTATACCCGATGTAAATGACGAGTTGATGGGTGCTGACGAGTTGATGGGTGCAGCACACCAACAAGGCACAAGTATACATATGTAACAAACCTGCACGTTATGCACATGTACCCTAGAACTTAAAGTATAATAATAATAAATTAAAAAAAAAAAAAGTAAGCATTTAACAAGCCCATTACGATTTAAAGGAAAAAAAAAACGGTATTAAGTTCCTGGGTGCAGGGACTCATGGCCGTAATCCCAGCACTTTGGGTGGCCGAGGTGGGCGCATCACCTGAGGTCAAGAGTTTAAGACCAGCCTGGCCAACATGGTGAAACCCCTTCTCTAACGAAAATATGAAAATTAGCCAGGCATGGTGGCGGAAGCCTGTAGCCCCAGTTACTTGGGAGGCTGAGGGAGGAGAATCACTTGAACCCGGGAGGGAGAGTTTGCAATGAGCCAAGATCGTGCCATTGCACGTCAGCCTGGGCGTTGAGTGTGAAACTCCATCCCAAAAAGAAAAAAAAATATAAAGTTTTCCTTCCAATGAACCTATCATTCAGCCACCGAGGTATCCTATAGCTACTTATTCAGCCATGAGATACACCACAGGCGATATAGGCGAACAGGACACAGTTCTTCCCTGAAAGAAGGCTGCACCCTCAACAGAAGGGAGGCACATACTCCGAATGGAATCGGCATAGGGAACAGATGCTGCTGCAGGTGAAACTGGCTGCACAGAGCACCCACTCAAGTGTCTGAGAAACAAGGAGCCGTTGGTGCCATCACCTTCCATACTTGAGCTGGGGCAGTGGGGAGCCTGTCATCACCAAGGACAAAAAGCCCCAGAACCACACAACGAGCTTACAAACTCACCGAGGCGATGACTGAGCAATGTGTGTGGAGTGATGCGAACACACAGATGTCAGGGCCACGCGCGGCGTTGGTTTTGTGCATCAACCTGAGCGTGCCCGGGGTGCCCAGATGGCTGGTTCTGCATTATTTCTGTGTGAGATGCATGTTTGCCTCTGGGCTGAGTGGAGACCCATCCTCGCCGGTGTGGGGGGCACCACCCTATCCACCCAGGGCCCGAGTAAAACAGCAAGGTGGGGAAAACTGGGTTCACTCCACCTGTCTGGCTGATGGGCCAGTGACGTCTGTCTTCTGCAGCCCGTGCTTCTGGGTCTCAGCTCCTCAGACCACGGTGGGATCCGCACCCTCCGCTTCTCAAGTCTTCAAGCCACACCCTCCCAGGACTCTAGCTTGCAGCCTGTGGGTCCTGGGGCTTCTTGGACTCTGTAGCCCCTGCAGCAAGCCTCGCCCTGGAGACACACGCACACCCGGCTGGCTGTCTCTCTGGAAGCCCTGACTAAAAGCCGCCCCTAAAAGTGGTCTTCAGAATTTCTTTCTAGCCCTAAGATCCCAGCGCCCCTCCTACAATTCTAGGCGGAAAGGTGAACGGAGACCAATGGACAGAGGTGTGTGCGAGGACACGCCAGGCAGCAGCACTGGGCAGGAGGGCACTAACGCTCACTAAGCAAAGAATCAATGTTGCTTGCCACAAAAATGAGAGCAGTAAAGATTTCTTCAAACAGAAATGAGTTTGTATCATGATTTGCTCTTAATACATAAGAAAGCATAAAAGTAGGCCTATTAAAAATTACATAAGTCTTTAAAGGCCCTTGAACTACTTCTGCCCCGAGTCCTTCCCTTGCTATTGATGGAAATATGGGAGAAACCAGGAGGTCTGAGCGTGGACCTGGCCGTGCTCCCAGGGGCCGAGGAAAGCACCCATCTGTCCAGTCTTCCCTCCACCCCGCGGGGTTCCCTCTTACCCAGACTCTTGGGCTGACGCGGCTCATGCACTCAACAGCGCCATCATTAAACGTTTAGCTTCGCATCACAAGGGCCTCCTCTGGCCTCTTCTGACCACTCCTGAACCTCCAGTCAGCATTAGTCTGCAGGACACGCGTGGACAAAGTTGATGGATCACGGCCTCCACCGAGGAAGGTGCCAGGCAAGGAGTCGGAGAGCCGGGGATGGAGCAGCCCTCACCCAGGGAGGCGAAGGCCAACAGCGGCCACCACCGAGGACCTCCCTTCCCACCCTGAGGGCAGCTCACCCAGGGAAGCGAAGGCTGACGCCGGCCACCACTGAGGGCCTCGAGGGCTCTCCCCACCCCGAAGGCGGCTGCGATCACATTTTCCCATCGCACCAAGAGACCCCTGTATTGAGCACAAACCTTTCCAACCTTCGAATCAATAAGGAATCACAACACAGACATTCCCTCAATCCAAATGGCCAGCCCACAAAACAGACATGCAATCATACACATTGCCTGTGGGAAAATCAGTCAGTCTCTGGGGCCTCGCGCCAGGGGTGGGGGAGCATCATGGGGAGAGGCCCCAGCCCCAGCCTGGCTCCTCCCTCTATAGCTCCTTTTCCCTCCTCTTCCCCCCGCCCCTTCCCACCCCCTCCTAGCCTCAGAGGCTCCTTCCTCAAATTCTTTCCCCTTGATGAAGTCATTCATGCCCAAAATACAAGGCAAAGTCATGGGGGCTCAAGAGAAAATCCATACCGTGGCTCGCGTTTTAGATTCTCATAAGTTTGAGAATAACCAAGCAAGAATCTTTGGCATCTGAATGGTCTGAAGGATTCTGAGCTCAATGTCCTGCACTGGCCCGGAGTGGATCATGGGTGTCTCGGACATCTTCACAACTCTACACCAGTTATTTTGAAACACACCAGCAGAATAGAACCATGTGAATAGCTGCTTCTCAGTTAAAAGTAGGAAAACACTCCAAAAGCTGCCCTCAAGGAACATCCTTCCCACCAGGAGTTTTCTGCATCGGGCCCTTCAGGCACAGGCAAGGCCCCCGGGCCCAACTCCCTCATCCCTGCGTCATAAAGCAGCAAAGACGATGGGGAATAAAGCAAGTGAAGGAGTCAGTCCCGCACAAAACGGGCTCCAGAAGCCACAGCCACTCTCCCAGTGTGGGAGCCAAGTTCAGAGACCTGGAAACACCAGCGTTCCCAGGGAGGAGGGCAGAACAATGCCATTTCCCCCTAGTTTAGGGAGACACCACCCCACGTCCTCTGGCCTTAAAAGAGGAGAGACTTCACATAAATGATTTCAATGACTCCACCACACACAGAAAGTGGGCTGAGGGCTAACACACCCCTTTAAATGTCTGGCAAAAACACATTAAATGAACACACAGATAAGCAAGGTTCTCCTGTTATCCACCAAATATTCAGAAACAAATCCAGTAAGCAATCTCTTTGCAATCAAAAGACCAATTCAGAGGTGCAGATTAAAAGTAAACATACAACTGAACCCTTAATACACCAAGAACCAAATTCCACGGAAGTGTTATCACATCACCACCTCCCAGCTGAAGGAAGCAGCACTGGCCACTGACCAGCTGTTCACTCGTGGATCAGTGAACGAAAGGCAGTGCTGTCCAGGACAACGATGAGATGTTAACCTGAAAAGGGCAAAATTGCAGAGGCTGGAGGGACCTTCCAGGTAACCCGGCCCCCTCGGTGGACAGAGGACTCCCGTGGGGCCACAGAGCCCAGAGCTCCAGTGTGTTCGGGGCAAGCACTCAACTGCAACCCTGATGATGTCCGAACGCCTTCTGCCCTTCTGTGTCTCTGCCCCACTAACAGGGAATCCGTGAATGCTAAGGAAATGTAACGCATTTTACAATATATGTAGATTTTTAGCAAATTAAAGATAAACAGTGACAAACTTTGAGAATTAACCAAAATATAGTTCAGTGAATGCCCAAACTCAAAGCTAGTCTCCAAGAGGTGATAAGCTGTGTGTGGTGGTTAACGCCTGTAAATCCCAGCAGTTGGGGAGGCTGAGGCAGGAGAATCACTTGAGCCTAGAACGTTGGGGTTGCAGTGAGCTGTCATTGTACTACTGCACCCAGCCTGAGAAACAGAGTGAGACTGTCAAAAACAAACAAACAAAAACAAATTAAAGGAGTTCAAATGAATTCGCCCATACCCTTTAAATTTTCAGTTGGGTACATGGGGTGATCTAGTTCCTTTTTCCCTTGCAATACATGAATAATCTAATAATTAAATATAATCTAACAATTACATGGGAAAATTTAATTATTTTCCCATTTCATTATTCCCTATCTCAAGGAAAAAGTTAAAAGTATTCCCTATTTCAGGGAAAAAGCTAAAAATCATTTTAAACCTTCCTTCCACAAAACAGTATACTCAGTCATCTCTATCTGCTTGATCATGTGGAATTCAGCTTCACATGTCTACAATACGGTTTTTGTTAAACAGCGTTTATGTAGACAGGCAAGAGAAAGAAACACTTGGTCTATGTAGAAGCAGCAGAAGACACGTTTTAACAGAAAAGGGAGAAGATACCACCGTGTGAATCTGGAAATTCTGTTCTCATCTTGTCCACACACACAGAAAACACCCAAGCACGTGCCTAGTGTCCAAAAGAAGCATAGAAAGGACAGGGATCCCTCCAGTTGTTTAATGACCAGCCCCACTTGTCACCGCCACATAACAAAATCCGCACGGCAACTTCAGCACGTTTCATTCACGATTCCACGGAAATCAGGCTGAAGAACATACAGATGTTTTGCCCACATTTAAAAATCCAAGTGTGGGACTCATAGAAATAAAACACATTATGGGTTCACTTAACTTTTCCAAATTTTTACTTGGAAAAACCTATAAAGTTCTTGTCAGTTACATCCTTAAGTTTTTCCATAATTTTTCAATGCAAAGGTCGGGCAAGACTTGTAAAGAGGTACACACATACGGCCCGGCGCGGTGGCTCACACCTATAATCTCAGCACTTTGGGAGGCCGAGGTGGGCAGATCACGAGGTCAGGAAACCGAGACCATCCTGGCTAACACGGTGAAACCCCGTCTCTACTAAAAATACAAACAATTAGTCAGGCGTGGTGGCGGGTGCCTGTAGTCCCAGCTACTCGGGAGGCTGAGGCTGGAGAATGGCATGAACCCGGGAGGCGGAGCTTGCAGTGAGATCGCACCACGCACTCCAGCCTGGGTGACAGAGGGAAACTGTCTCAAAAACAACAAAGGAGGTACACACATACATGGCACATTCTTCTCTCAAAGAGACGGGCCCTTTTTTAAGATTCCAGAAGTAAATGTGGTTGTCACCTTGCTTTTGAGAGGATGGGCTGTGTTTTAAGCATGAACACACTTTCCTCCATGCACCAAGGATGCACCATGGGGGCAGTGCTGCCGCCGCCTCCCCAGTCTCTGCTCAGGGTGGGACTACACACCGTTAACAGGCCAGGTGCTCAGAAGGAGGCTTCCAGGACTTGCTGTAGGCATTCATTAGCAGGACAGGCAGTGCCTCGTGCTGGTGGGCATCCAGCAGTAAGGGGGTCTTGCACTTCACTCCCTGGGCCCAGCCCCAGACAGAGGGGAAAGAGACAACTGTATCGTAACTCATGTGTATTTATAGACACACAGAGACTCTGCAGCGCAAGGTGCAGAACTAGAAGGAATCGTGGAAATAAGAGGGAAGACATTGGGTTACGACTGGCAGAGCCACCTCAAGCCTCAGCACTTCCTGCCGGAGCCCTCACTGACCAGACTCCTCCAGGGTCACTGCCACTGCCTTGCCCTGCTCATGACAGGGCAGACAGTGACAGAACCTCAGAACAACCTCCCACTCCTTCCTCACCAGCCCAGGGGACGAGCTGTTCATGAGTGTCCCAAAGCCTGAATGCGGGAACACAGAGGTGACTGAGCAGAAAGGGGGACAACCACAATGGCTGAGGGTGTGCAGATATTGCAGGGCACCCCAGCAGCCCTTTCCATCTTTTTTTTTGTTTTGTTTTTTTGAGACGGAGTCTCGCGCTGTCACCCAGGCTGGAGTGCAGTGGCCGGATCTCAGCTCACTGCAAGCTCCGCCTCCCAGGTTCACGCCATTCTCCTGCCTCAGCCTCCCGAGTAGCTGGGACTACAGGCGTCCGCCACCTCGCCCGGCTAGTTTTTTGTATTTTTTTTTTTTTTTTTAGTAGAGACGGGGTTTCACCATGTTAACCAGGATGGTCTCGATCTCCTGACCTCGTGATCCGCCCGTCTCGGCCTCCCAAAGTGCTGGGATTACAGGCTTGAGCCACCGCGCCCGGCCAGCCCTTTCCATCTTAAAGAGGACGGCCACGGGTGTGCGGATGCTCCCGCATGACCCAGCTGTCCTTTCCACCTTATAGGGGAATGGCCACGGGTGTGCGGATATTCCCGGGTGCCCCAGAGCCCTTTTCACCTTAAGGAGATTTTCACAGTCTCATATCAGTCTCCAAACTCTTCAGTGAGGTTGGAGGAGTATCACTGTGGACCAACACTGATTGGCACCAAGTAAGGGCAATTTTATAACCATGTCTCAACCATGAAACAATCAGGTCTTTGGCCATCTGGTCTAAGCTTTTTCTGTAACAAAGTTGGATAATTAAGTTGAACTTCGGTTTTCCAAAGCTTGTTACAGAAACCACATCTTCCTAGGTGTGGCTCTGTGGTGTCACGTGCACACATCAGTAGCCAGGCTTGCCAAGACTCACGGCTCGATACATGTTCACCTGAGAAGGCTGCTCAATCACTGAGGGCTCCGGCGTGCTCTGAAATGAATTTGCCACTTCAGCCTACACTCTACTCCCTTGTTTGGTTAAAGAAACCCAAAAAGCAGAATTTATTTTGGCCAATCGCCTGCTGGCCCAACTGCAGAGGTTTTAATTAGAGTGCTTTCTATGATGCAATGAAAGTAAAGTCGTATAGATCAACTCATTATTACCACTCCAAAGGTTTAGTAAATCTCCAGATACTCAGGCAAACATTTTAAGAAGCTACATTAAGGTTTACAATACTCAAAATTTAAAACTACATCCATGCTTCAAAAAACCATTCCCATTTTAGATGGCCAAATGCATATGAGAAAGAAAGAAACGTGCTGAGCGCATTTGTTGGGTAATCTTATGGAGAAACTGCCACTTTAAAAATGGCTCTAGTTCCTGGCTCCAAATGGGTGTGGTGGGTTGCCTCACTCAATTTCAACTCCACCCGAAGCTGGGACACTAGAAATCCATTCCCACACTCCAGGGCACCAGAATTCCCACTTCTGGAAACAGCCTGGAATGCAGACGTGTAGCAGAGAATTCTTTCCTGCCCACCCTAACCGTCCTCTGTGGAAGGCAACAGTCAAAGACAAGTCCACCCCCCTAGGCACAACTGCACCACGAAGAACCATTTCAAGGTGGGAGGTGATTGATTAGTGGGAACAGACAGTTTAGCTAATCACTTATAAGGCAGAGAAGGGGGGTTTGAAGGCCTGTGTCTGGCCTTGTCCTCGGTAAATGGTCATCCCCAGGCAGCCTAAGCCACATGGGAAGGGGCTTCTTGCAGTAAAAGTGGGGGCGCCGTTGTGGGGAGGGGGAATGTCTTAACCACCACTGTTTTACAGGATCACAGGGTTGAGGCAATGTTCAGTATTATCACACACCAAGGTTTTTACAGTCTGAAGAAAACTACAGTCCTAAGGTATCAGTTCTCAAAGCCTTAAGTTCCTCCTGCTAAGATTCCTAGAGGGTCTCGACTTCTTGCACTGAACCCCAACTTGCACAGGCACCTGCGTCTTCCTCCTGCAGCAAATGCAGATGAGAAGGCTGTGGCTCTGCTGCAGTAATGACGCCATGCAGCCCTAACACCACAGCAGAGCAATGGCTTTGGCCTGAGTGTCCCCAAAACCTCATGCTGAAACCATCTCCGATGGGATACATTAAGAGGTGGGGTCTTTGGGAGGTCCTGCTCTCAGGACTGGGGTTGGTGTCCTTGTTGGGAGGCCTGGAGGAGCCCTCCTGTTCCTCCACCATGTGAGTCCCGACGAGACGCCTGCTGCCACGCAAGACCCGGTGAGATGCTGCCGTCTGTAAGCCACAGGCCCTGGGACACCAGATGTGCAGGTGCCTTGACCTTGGACTGCCTTGACCTTGGACTTTCCAGCTTCCAGAGCTGTGAGCAATAAATGTCTCTTTACAAATCACCCAATCGACAGAAGCCCGACAGAGAGACAGTAATGTTACAACTTGAGTCACTTTCTCAGTGGGCCAGAGGACTCCCCACATGGGCCACCACCGTAGCAAGAACTCCCTGGAGGATGCAAAGGGGTTCACAAGGAATTCTACCCAGCACCAGGGTGTCTCTCCTTTCTTGCAGGAAGATAGCTGAGCCATGGCAGGAAACTACAGGGTGGGTGGAGCTGGACAGTAATGTGTCACCTGCTCATCTAAGCCTCAGTCTCCTGCCTCTCATCACGACAGTGGGGGTAACAACCCCCTCACCTGAGCTGTTGGGGGAGGTAAGAGTGCTGGGTGATTAACAATTGTTAGTTCCACAGAAATTAGGCAAAGAATCCATCCCATGTCTTACAAAACCAAACCAGCCCAGGAATTCCACATCACTACTAATTTGCATGGGAAAATGCTGGATTCTCATAAGTTTTGGCATGTCATTTGTATTAATAAAGTTTGCAGAGCTTTCACATACTAAGTATATAAAACAGGAAAATAAATCATGCAATTTGGAGGCTGAAGCAGGAGACTCACTTGAGCACAGGCAGTGGAGGTTGTAGTGAGCCTAGGCCGCGCCACTGTACTCCAGTCTGGGAGACAGAACGAGACTCCATTTCAAAAAAAAAAAAAAAAAAAAAAAAAAAGACTTTGCTGCTTCATACTAGTAAAGTGGGCAGATTCTACACGCCAACTCTTATTCAAAGGTCTCCTAACACTGACTCAGGAAATCTGGCCCTAATGTGCTTTGAGTTTTAATCCTAACAGTGTTAAAGACCACTCCCCCAGGAGCTCTGAACAAGTACTCCAGGTACACGCTGAACAAGACCACACACTCTTTGACCGAAATCTAACTTCATAGACCCAAACTACAGAACCACAGAAGACACTGCTTCTGTCCAACTTTTTGTTCTGTCATCGTTTGTGTCCATTATTTCCTACAAACCATCTCATTAGAATTTAGGGCACACAAAAGGCCAATACAACAGGGTTACTTTTCAAAGGTTTGGAGGTGAAGAACAGATACAATGCATTAACTTCCTATTGCTGCTGCAACAAATTACCACAAATGCAAACCTCCTCTCAGCCCTGGAAGTCAGGGGTCCCAGGGCTGAAGTCAAGGGGTCAGTAGCTTGTATTCCTGCCTGGAGTCTCCCAATTCATAGAGGCCACCATGGAGCTTGGCTCACAGCCCCACACCCCTCCTACCACTGCCCCGGCCTCAGCCCTGCACCCCTCAGGCCGCTGCCCCACCCTTGGCCCCATGCCCCTCCAGCCCCATGCTCCACCCTCGCCCTCAGCCCCACAGCCCTCTGGCCTCTATTTCATCCTCAGGTCTCCTCCTCTGAGATGGACGACTGGACCCTAGACGGAGGGATGAACATTCTGAACAGAATCAACGTAACTCAACATTTGAGTCGGAGAGGCCAAGCAATAAGACTTTCAAAAAAGCAACCAGGAAGTATGTACTGTGCCGGTAGTTCACAGCTGAGCGTGGCGTCATGAATACGAGCGTGCGGCCATGCACACCAGGCCCAAGTTTAAGATAAAATATAAGGAGCTTTCCACTGTAGTATTTAACTAGATCTTATTACAAAATAGCCTCCTGATTGCAGTTTTTATCCAAAAAGTTCTTTGTAATTAAAGAAATTATTTTTCCCCTAAAAGACACTTCTCTATCTATCGTCCCATATAAACTAAAGGGGCATATTAAAGAAAAAAGACAAATGTTTGACTTCGGGGGTTTGCCTACGACTTGGATAAGCATGATTTTCTTCTAGCCAAGCAGGGAGCAGCTGGACCAGACTGGAGGGAAGGAAAAACAAATTTCCACTCTGACCTCAGTTGGGCACCAGAGTCTTCCCTGTCAGAATGTGGGTGTGGTGCTTCCCACACACCAGCCTCTGACGAAACTCAGCCCAAGGGTATGGGAAAAAGCTGTCTACTCCTGAAAAATCTATAAAGTGCAGACACATCAAAAGCTTCAGAAGACTGTAAAGCGCCAAGGAGACCACTACACCCTTGGAGTTTACAGAAAATGGTCAGCATCACACGTGCCTGAGGTCCAGGGTCAGCTCCCGGCTGCCGCGACACCGTGAACGCAGCCCTGGCTTCCCCTCTGATGCAGAGAGCTGGTCACTCTGCCGGCAGCACTCAGAGCTCAGAACATTCTAGATGAAAGCAACGTGTTCCTTTTAAAATGTGGAACTGGGGCAGCGCAACTGAAGCTCTACGACTATGTCCACTGCTGGGTTTCAGGGTAGCATTAGGAAATTGTGAGAATCCAAATCTCAATTTCATACAGATTCCAGATTCACTGCAGGTTCCAGAATTTCCTGAAACATTCTTCCAATTTATCACTCAGGATTCCCTTGCCAAAGCTAATAAAGTCCACATTCCTTACGGAAAAGCCACCATAAGCACCACCACAAATAAGAGCAACTGACGCCTGCCCTTTGCACCAAACCTATATACTGTTACTCACACAAGACTGTACTGGAGGCAGCTCTTAGCTGAAGCCGAATCCGTGAGACTTCATTATCCCCATTTTGGATCAAGTGTGAAGACTGTCAGCAAACCAGGGCCCCAGTGTGAAGCAGAGAACAGATCCTCTGATGCCTGCCTGAACATTTCATTCCCACCTCTGACTTGCATATTGAACACACTCAGAGCTACTGAGTCACCCACATTTGCAGGTCATTTATCCAGCCACCAGGATAACATAATTATGCGATAAAAATGCCTTCTCAGGGCTTTGTCATACTCAACAAGGCAGCTCAGAAGGCTAGGTAAGCCCAAGAAAGGGGGAAGCGTCCTCCAAACAGACAAAAACCAAGGAAAACCATGCAGAAACTCTTTCAAGAGAGAGCAGAAACAGAGCCCGCTGTAGCCTTTCAGGCCCTGCTGGCCGCAGCCCTGCTTTAGGTGGCACCATTTCAACGGATGCATCCTGCTGGGCCCATTTGAAAGGTCCCGCTTGCGAGACACTCACCCCCACTTCCAGCTCCTGCAAGACCTGCTGCAGCCCCACTCCACCCTGGGGGCCGACTGTGCAAGTCTTCCTGGCGAGACCCCTCAGAGCCTGCACATCATCTGAGACTGGGAAGCACCAAGGATCCCGAAACGCACAAATTCGTTCTCCTCGTGCTGCTTTCTGGGTTCCAAGTTGTCTTAAGAACCAGTCCTGCATAAACCCCGGGCTGGGGAGCCAGCCACAGCCCAGCAGCACCCAGCTCATGTGCTCCACCCACCCCACAGAGGACCACGGAGGCCCCAGCACGCTCTGTGTGGGGCCCCTCTGCCGTAATTACCTGCTGTGATCCGAATTCTCATTGGTTGGAAAGGTGATCCCACAGCTCCGCTGCCCTAATTACCTGCTGTGATCTGAAATTGCATTGGTTGGGAAGGGGATCTCACTGCTCAAGCACTCCCTGCTGCCTCCTTGCAAACAACATAAAAAATCCAAAACCCCTCGTAAAGAACGTTTACTATAACCTCAAAACAAGACCCATCACGAGACCAGGGAAGATACACACGCACATCTGACAGCTGGTGGGCGTCAGTGACCGATGCCACGGCTTCCGTGTGGCGTGTGAAGCGGGAAGCCTGTCACGGTGACTCAGGCTGGGGTCTGAATAGGGGTCTTCCAAGCAACTAGGCAACCAGGACGCACACCCCAAAACCCAAGTCCCCGCACTCATGTACCTGGCAGAAATGCTGCGTGGCCATCGACACCAGTTGTGAACCAAGACCGATCTGTGTCCTGTGGCCCTCACAACGTCCGTACATGCCTGGGCCCAGCACAGGCACGCAGGGCACCCTGCTCGCCTCCAGTGGGGTTCTCTCCTGCCAAGGGGGATGGCCCTGAAGTCCGTTGAGATTTCCAAAGCTCTACAAAGTCGCCCTTCCTCTTGCTTGTTCAGAGGACCTAAAGCCCTGAAGACACCAGTGAGAATTGACCTAGCCTCTTAAGGCAGCTCAAACACCTAAACACAGGAACATTGGACCTCTCTGCCCTCAGGAGCAGCCAGTAACCCACTGGGCTAAGCAGAAGGCACAGATGTCACATCCAGAAGCCAGTGGCGCTCACGTTTGCATTCCAGGAGCTGCCCTTGTGAGTCCCTCCAAGGCTTCCAAATCCCACTTGATTGTTTTCATCGTATCTCTACAACATCAGAGACATTATATCTCATGGTATCTATGAGATCCTCTTTACTTTTATGAGCATATATGCTCCCTGACTTACCATGGGATGAAACTGTTCCAATAAACCCAGCGTAAGCTGAAAATATCCTAAATAGAAAGTGCATTTGACATCATAGTTTCAACTTACAACGGGTTCATCCAGAGGCAGCCCATCTCGGGCCGAACACTGCACTGAGTGTGACTAGTTCACACCATCACAAGGTTGAAAAAAAAATCACAAATGTAACCATTGTGAGCCAGGGACCATCTGTATTGCGGCTCCTGTCTTCAGAGACAACAGAAACCTCTTCTTAGACAAGAATCGCAATTTATAATCCTCAAAATGTTAAACTTAGTTTAACATTCTAGAGGTTCAAACAAAGCCAAAGTAGGCCCACAAGACCGTTTGTGTCATTCGCTAAGACACACGACTCTGTAATAACCCTCACCACAGCCCCTCAGGGTGGGTCCCAGAGGCGGCTGAGGCTTGTGGCTATGGACACTAACGAAACCAAAATCAGAGTACGCAGGTGCAGTCAAGTCATGACTTCTCCACTAGCATATGCACAAATGTTCATCAGCAAATCTCATCTTTGCTTTACCTCCCTCCCATGACCTAAAAAGGAGTCCACCACACACACACCTCACTTCAAAAACATAATTAGTACTTGCATTCAATTCTGAGCATTCGGAATAGACCTAATGGGTGATTAAATCTCTCCTCCAACCCATTGCTTAGTCTTCTTAGAGGATGAAGGATTTTGCATAACACAAGTCAACATATAAAAGATCTGCTATAGAAACAGACTTTCAAGTGGTCCTCATTATAGTGATTCAACTAATATACAAAGGACCCAACACACAACACAGTGTATATTAGAAGAATGATTAATTTGTTCCCCTAAAAATCCTAATATCTACACAGAAAAAAATACCCTATACACATTTTATCATTCTTTACCAGTATAGTCATACAAAGGAGTATCACAAAAGCAAAAGAACACATTTGGTTTGACTCGCAGTTCTAAGTTTAATATAAAATTGCTAAAACCACCAAGACAAACATGACTATGAAATATTTAACGATCTTCACCTAAATTCAAGTCACCATTCAACCACCAATACCTCTGCTCTCCTTACGGGAACTTTCCAAAAGTAAATTCTGGAATTAACAGGACAAAATTTTCTGGTGATAGAAATTAGGAAGAAATTGGTTGAAGGCTGTTCCTTGGCTGTCAAACTTTTTCTCAATATTTTGTAAAATAAAAGCGTCAAACAGATCTTTACATTAACTTACAATCTATCAAGCAATACTGGAGCAAGCTTTAAATATTAGCCACATTCTGTCAGGGCTGACTAACATTAAATCAGTATCAGTCTCATGTCTTGCAGCATCCACAGCTCATCTTCTTAAAACCACTTAAGATTTCATAATTAACTCAATTAAACAATGTAAGTCATCTCCTTGATCTTTGACATGAAGGGGTAATTTTCCCCCAAAATAGTACCTCTTTCCTTGACATGATTTAATCTGTGGTTAGAGTATTTAAGAGGATTTCTTTCCTTCTTAGAAAATAAAATATACACGTTTCCAATATAGAAAAACTCTAACTGATATTGCTATAGCTTAACCAGGTCAAAAGCATTTTTTTTTTAAGTTAAAAAAAGAACCTAACTGCATCTTTGGACCTTATGTGAGGTAGTGTCCAGGGTCACTGGGACCCCTGCTTGGCCAGTGTAGCTGGGTACCAATTAAAGACAGAAACCCAAGCATTCACTCAAAGCCCCTTCCCAGCTGTTCATCCTAGTGGAAGAAGCCGTGGGTACAAACGAATGCGGCATTTTACGGAGGGCTTTGGGGATAGGCTGCTTGAGAACATCAAAGTGGCTCATGTCCCCTGAGTATAAAGCCAGTGACTGCTCTCAGCTTCAGTGCAGCACCATCCACAGCAGCCAAGTCCGGGATCAGCTGAGTGCCCGTCAACAGGGGATGAAGGGAACGTGGCCTGAACATACACAGGAGCAATACTCCACCACACAGCGGAGAGCCCTGTCATCCGCGACAGTATGGATGGAGCTGGAGGACATTACGTCAAACAAACCAGCCAAGCAAAGAAACGGAGCATGTTCTCACTCTTAAGCAGGAGCTGAGAGCAGATCTCATGGAGACCAAGAGTAGGTGGTCAACAGGGCCCAGCAGAGCCCACTCATAAGCAGGATGGGCAGAGGCTAGTAACAGGCACAAATACACAGCCTAATGGGAGCACAAGAACTACTATTGATATATCAGCAGGGGGATGGCAGTGGGTCATCTACTGTGTATTTCAAAACAGCTAGGAGAGAATAACTTGAACATTACCAGCATAAGGAAAAGAAAATATTTAAAGTGAAAGACATCCCAAGTACACAGATTTCATCAATATAGGGATGAATCTAGATATCACATGCACTCTGAAAATATGTACATATATTATGTATCAACAGAAACAAAAACCAATGACAGAACCATTTGCAAAGCATGTGCAGAAGAATGGGAAGCACGACATGGTGTGGCTCTGTGTCCCCACCCAAATCTCATGCTGAACTGTAACCCTGTGTTGGAGGTGGGCCCTGGTGGGAGGTGATTGACTCATGGGGGTGGTTTCTAATGGTTTAGCACAATCCCCCAAGTGCTGTCCTCATGATCGTTCTCCTGAGATCTGGTTGCTTGGAGGTACATGGCACCTTCCCCTTCACTCTGTCTCCCCTTCCAGCCATATGAAGACATACCTGCCTCCCCTTCACCTTCCACCCTGATTGTAAGTTTCCCCAGATGTAGAAGCCTGTACAACCCACAGAACTGTATGCCGATTAAACCTTTTTTTCCTTATTACCCAGCCTCAGGTAGTTCTTTATATCAGTGGAAGAACAGTATAGTCCTCAGGACCAGCAATGTTTTCCTGCTACCCAGTGGCTAACAAGGTCCCACACCGTAGCTGGTTTTCCAAAGCCTTTGCCAGAATGCTGAGGTTGTTTTGGGGATACTAACTTTCCCCATCTCTGGCAAACCAGATGGGGCATCCTATTTGCCTCTTACCACCTTTCTCAGAGAAACTCCACCTCTCAAACAGCCTCGGCCAGGGGCCTCCTTCAGTAGCAGCAAAGCTGAGTATTCCTTGCAATTCCCTTCTTCTGAACAAGTAAACATCTTAAGCTTGTTTTTCCATCTTCCCAGCTCATTGAAAAAAATATCTTATGCTATTTTCCTAACACACACACACACACACACACACACACACACACACACACACACACGGAAGAGAAGTGCCGTGAGGGCAGGGGCTCTTGTTTTCCCGGATCTGAGCCTGGCCCTCAAACACTAGCCGAATTCATACTAACACGATATCCAGAGGCAGAAATGCAAATATCCCCACGATTTCAAGTACCCTAAGGATCTAACAGGCCAAGTGGCCCATGTAAGTATGGTTTTTGCTGGGCCATTCAACTGGTGTCCAAATCCCTGTCCAAGTGAGCTCTTTAATTTCGGGACTTTTCAGACAGTTTTTTTGTTGTTGTTGTTGTTCTATATCTTTTTTATTAAAGCAATCTATTACAGTTACAATCAAGAATATCCCAGGCCGAGTGTGGTGGCTCATGCCTCTAATCCCAGCACTTTGAGAGACCAAGGGGAGCGAATCACCTGAGGTCAGGAGTTCTGGCCAACATGTTGAAACCTCGTCTCTACTAATACAAAAATGAACCAGCCATGGTGGCAGGCACTTATAATCCCAGCTACTCAGGAGGCTGAGGCAGGGGAATGGCGTGAACCAAGAGGTGAGGCTGCAGTGAGCCAAGATCACACTACTGCATTCAAGTCTGGGCAACACAGCAAGACTGTCTCAAAAAATTAAAAATAAACCAATACTCCCAGTTAGTTCTTCACCAATGTCAGATATATCAGTTTAAAGAAAAATATGAAAGCATGTTTTTAAATTTCAGTGTTGAATTTAACCATATCTTTTAAGAAGATATGAAGATAGAAGTTCCCCAAGGATCGGGGAAGAAAAAAGCAGTTAAGAAAATCTTAAAACCTCTGGAGAAAAACAAGTATGGGTTAAGACCTCAAGGCAAAACTTTTTCTTTGCACTTTGATTTCAAAAGAACAGAGAAGCCCAAAATATGAACCCTCCCATCTGCATTTTATATTCCTCTGTGTCCTTTGAAAGGCTGGAGATGGGATCCCAGGTTCCAAAGTGCCTGGCCATGGCTCACATCAGGCGGCATCTTTCACAGCCATTTACTCCTCTGACTGTGCCTAGAGAGCTCTGTGGCCCAATTTACAAAAAAAGGTCCTAATTTACTCACGTTCATCACTTTGAGCAGAGTCTCAAGAAATGAGACAAATATTGACACTCCACAGAAGCAAGTACTCTCTTCCTAAAAGTCAAGTGTCAGGTTCCCATGAGCCAGGCAGCTTGCGTACAGAAAGCACTGGCTGACTTGCTGGTTTAATGTTAAATGCATTTAAAATGTTAAGTGATCAAACCCCCCTCCCAGTGGGTGTGCGCGTTGAGCTGGCTGCAGTAGTGAGGCAGACGACGTTCTTTCCTTTGGTTTTGCTTCAAGCAGAGCACCCCACACCCAGGAAGAGGCCAAAGGACGGCATCGAGGTCTAGGACAGATCTAAGGAGAGCTGCAGGCTGACTGCCTCATCTGCAAATAGTCTCTCATTTCAGAGAAAATCACTGAACAGAGTTCATGACACGTGCATTTTTAAAATTCGTATATCTAATTTCATCCCATTAGAACTTTTGAACCTCCGCCTCCCACCTAGAGAACGTCAGCTCAAGCCGATCACAGCGCAGTGCGATTTTCTATAAATAATGTGCATGCCTGCATCTGAGCTGAGATGTGAATGTCTGGAATGTGCCTGCCAGGCCCAGGAGGAACTGCAGCAAGTGTGGGGACACAAGCCGCTAAGGAATCTGATTTGGAGGGAACTGGAGGCAACTAAAACTAGGTCCACTGGTTTTTCTTGGTAAGGTTTGACCAGGCAAACTGTTATCACTGTTGCTAATTTATGGTAATTGGGATGGGGACTTAACAGTAAGTAATTAGAGCAACTACGGAATTTGCTACTCAATTACAATGGCACAGATTCCTGAGAATGGAAGAACTGCTGCCCAGGAATAGAGTTCAAGAGGTCCTCCCCATGCTCCGAGGAACATGGCATTTCCACGCACCCCTGCTTTGGTCCCTGGCCACCACCATCCTGATCTCGGCCATCTGATGGCATCAGTCCCCAAAGCTGGAAACACCTGACACCTCTTGTCACCCTCCCATCTGCCCTGCCTTCCTCCAGTCCAGGATATTCAGAGATACCCACATACAGGGCCAGGAAGTCAAGGTTATCCCAAATCAGTGCGTGCATTCAAAGTCCTCCACGGCAGCACAATCACCAATGGCCAATACTCTCAGAACCTTCCACCTCAAAACGGGAGCACATCTGGATTCAAGCTGACAATGCTGCATTCTCTTTGCCATGTACACATGGAGGCATGTCAGGTTCCACCTAAAGGTATCAGGTTCCACGCTGGTCAGGAGCCCAAACCTAGTCACTCTGCATGATCTCAATTCACCATCCAGAGAAGCCTGCAGTTTTCCTCTGGTGCACGGTGTGGATGGTGGATGCATTTCCCCTGAAGACTCAGACAGGAGCCTGGCCAAGGAGGCCAGTCACCCCAGCCCCTGCAAGGCCCGGACGTGACCCTCTGCTGTCTGCACACAGTACCCAAGTCTAGCAGTGCTGGCTCTGTGGTGGGATCCATCTGGGCCTGCAGAGGACCCGGGGCACAGGAACCGTGCAGCCTGGCTGCAGCCAGAGGCCTAAGGGATCCCCACGAGGCTCTCCAGCCTAGGTGCCCTCACCACAGGCAGAGCCATGCAAGAGAGTTGCCTGCTGAACTGGAAATGACCCAATCTGCTTAGCCAACACAGAAAGATAACAGCCACCTACAGCTGCTGAGCCCTGAAACGTGGCCACTGGGCCTGAAGGGTGGAATCTGGAATTTAATCTATGAAGTTCTTTTCAAATGTGTTTAGCTATGTAATCAAATCTTTATTCTAATTAAATTTAAAGCAGCCTCTGGGCTATGGGCTCCCTTGTCGGGCATCACAGCTCCAGGGAGTAAGAATGGGAGAGAGAGGCCCAGAGCCTCTCTGCATTCTCCACGCTAATTCAACAAGTCATCATAAGGAAAGGCACTCCAGCAGGAGAGGTGTACACGGGAAGAACTGGGTTGGCCCTGACAAGCATGACCCCCATGGCATCACAGCTGCCTCAGGCAACAGGCAAAAGACAATGATGCCCACCTGGACAGGCCACCGGATGTGATGATGCACCCCCAAGCCCTAGTCCCACAGTAGCCAGAGAACACCTGCTGCTCATCCCGGGTGAAACAGGCAGAGCTACCGGAGCCCTCAAAAGCAGGAAAAATTAAGGAGGCAATTCCCACGACACACGTGACACTCCTTGGAGACAGACACAGGCTTCGCTGTGAAAGTGCAGAGGACGGTGCAGTCCCTAGGCGGGCTGCTTCTTCCAATGATCGGGAAGAAACCAGATCCATTTCCTTGTAGGAGAATCATTTGTACCGTGATTAGACAGAAGACAGAAGGTGGCTGATATTATCAAATCATCAAGCACCTCACGGCTGCTTCTCCAAGGCAGGCCTGGAAACTTGCAGCCACCCGCGTAGGGGCCGCAGTATTTACAATGGAGATACGGGTGACCGAGGTCTGGCTTCCTCAGGGAAGCTACATTTGAACTTTCACCACTGAGGAATCGGTCATTTACAGTCACTCACTCTCAATGCAGAAGAGGGCTCAAGACACTGCCCCAGACTTCAACACTCAGGGTTAGGGTCAGGGTCAAATTCACAAGTTTTACAAAATGTATTTCCTTGGGATGCCAGAAGAGATGCAGCTTCACACCCCTCCACCTCCATGGTTTGCTTATCCCCTTCACCAGTGGATCTCACCTACAGATGACACATCCACGCCTCATCCATGGCAGCACAGAAAACCACTTGGAAGACAGCCACTCCCACCAAGCTTCCTGACTTTGGTGTTTAAAATCTGCATCTCATACGTGAGATTACACTCCTCCGGACAACGACATTGCGACTGTCATTTCACCCAAAAGGGCTTTAGGAAATGACCCACGGTCCAGATGCCAGAGGTCGCCGGCCGCCTTACTCTAGCCTAATTCCTTTGTGCCTGTATGGAGGCTTCACAGCTACAGCCCATTAATGACTGGATGAGAAGCTCAGGGCATAGACGAACTCAGTGCTGAATTTTTTCCATTTATCACCCTTTTGTTTCGTCCAGAAGACAGCTGAGAAAGGCGGGGGCAGATCATCTCCTCCAGTGTAATGACTCTAGCCACTTCTCTTCACCCCAGGTCACCACTCAGTCAACACGCTCTTGAGAAACCAAAGCAATTCTCTTCCCTTCACTCTGAGTTCCAAGCACTAAATTCCTCCATTTTATCAATTAGATTATCAAGCAGCCGTTTGTAATCTGGACTGCAATCTGATACGAAATTTAAAGCTAATTTAAATTGCGGTAATAGCTCCTATTTACATTATAGATAAGGCATGAAAGAAAACTTCAATCTGTTCATAGGACCAACTTTGTAAACAAACCAATTATTCAAGCAATGATTGTCTTCAGTTAGATGCAAATTACTTTGCTCATAAAAGATTTTCCAGTAGGAATTTTTAAATCCATGGTCTGTCTTTTCTGAGCCTGTCTCTGCACCTTCCCCTGAGTGCACAGCAGGACTTCTCAGGGCATCCCATCAGCAGACCCACTGAAGAGAATAAGCCCGCAGCCCCCAGCCCCCAGCCCGGGAATCAAGTCGGAGCCCCAGCAGCCCCTCGTCCAGCCGGGGCTTCCTCACCAGCACAGCACCCAGGGGTCTTCCAGGTTTAATGCCACGTGTGCGTGGAAAGTAGAGTGCTAGAAGGAACACAATAGACATTCAACAATGCAAATTACCCCCTGGAACAGCCCAGCAACCCTCTGTACCTTCCCCAAAGTACCCATGCTAGGCAGGCGTAGAGTCTAATGGGGGTGCCTAGGAATCAGCATTTAACACTATTCTGATGAATAAGAGAGTTTGAGAGGTCGGTCAGCGAGAGGCTGCTGTGGCCTCCACTCATTTGCAGGCTCTGAAGAGACACAGATTCAGGTAACAGGCCAGACAGGACAGGACAAGGATGAGGAGGTGGAGGGCAAATTCCATGGACCACCAACCACCCTGCCATCCCCACTGAGACTCCGTGATTTAAAGAGAGGCAAAGCCAGGGAGAAAAGGTGCCCGAACCACACGAGGGACTGAGATTTCATCTAAAGCACGCAGCATGTGGCTGAGGGCCAAGGTTGGGCAAGCCAGGAGCACAGAACGGGGTTCACAGGCCCAGAGGTGTCTCCCACACCCACACCCCGTGCAGACCTCCCAAGCACTGCCTGTGTCTCCTGCCTGGTTTAGTTCCTCCCCGCCTTCTACTGTGTTGGTTTCTCAGCCGCCACCCACCACCACACAACCCTCTCTACAAGCTTGGTGGACTGAAAAGAGCGGGGGCGGGTAAGATCTGGGCTCTGGGGCCAACGTCCTGCCTGAGACATTAGTTCCAACCCACCTAGCTGTGATGTGAGCCCCCGAGATTTCTCAAATGTGAGATGGGAAGGTAACTGAACCCACTCACCAGGACGGCTGTGCAGACTGAGATTACATATAGCCACACCTCGGCATCCACCACACGTGGGACCCCAGTCGTGTTGCCCCTGATGGGAATCCCTCTATCTATGCCCCTTCTGCTACCAGAGCCAACTCCCAGCAGTAGCTGTGGAGGGTGCATCCTCTATTCCCACTCCACTCCCCTCCCATCGCTCCACGCCGTGACCTGCCACGCAGCGGCCACCAGCAAATCCGGCCCCACTGGATAACCGACCACCAGCCCCCCCCCTCACTTTGGGGCGTCTTCCACTTGCAGTTCCGAAGCAGGCCGAGAAACCGCCCTCAAGGGCAGTCACCTGTTCCTTATTGCATGTAATGACCTGCCACGCAGGACCACCAGCAAACCCAGCTCCACCATCCAGGCTCCTGTGGATTAACCGAACCCTCACCCCCCACCTTGGAGCGTCTTCCACTTGCGGTTCTGAAGGGGGCCGAGAAACTGCTCTCAAGGGCACTCACCTGTTTCTTATTGCATGTAATGACCTGCCAAGCAGGGCCACCAGCAAACCCAGCTTCACCGTCCAGGTTCTGGTGGGTAACTGCCCCCGTCCCCCGCTTCCTCCTGGGGTGTCTGGGAGGCTCAGAAACTGCCCTCCACGGGCACTCACCTGTTCCTTATTGCACTAATACCTCATTTACAGAAATCCACTTTGACTTTCCAGCACTGCAGTTGTGACAATTTAGCAATCCTGCTTGCAAGCTACAAGAGCTTGAGGTCACGTCCACCTCACCAGTATCCCAGAGACCCAGCACTATCCCACTGTGTTTAAAATTCCAAAATACTCCTTCAAAATGCTACTGGCATTTGCTTTGCACATAAAATGCTAACAACCTTCAAGTGAAACAAATATCTTCAACAGTTTGGTACAACAACATGTGAGTTACACATCTGCCAAGTTGTAAAGCCTCATGCATTTATAACATTTTATGTACGGTCAAATGATTCATTAATATAAATTATGAGAATCTCTAAGAAACAGGTTTTTTCTGGCATTAGATGACCAAAGGAAAACTGGGTTCTGGCTGGCTTGCGGGCCTGTAGAGGCAGACATATCTGCTGACACAACCAAGCTCCTTCCCACTGATGTGGTCTCATCCCAGGCCCCTCACCCGGATGCCTGCAGGCCCCTGGAGGAGCAAGCTGACCTGCCCACATTTCTCAAATGCACAGCTGTTGTTCACACTGCAGATGGAGCTCAAGGCACGAGCAGGCCACCACACAGAATACCTCGCAGCGTCCACGCCAGGTGACGGTGGTTTTCACTCCATCCCAAAGCCCCAGGTATGAGTTTACAGCCATGATTACCACATGGATTTTTAGACCCTCAAGACATACTTTGTTTCCTTTTATGCAACAAAGTTAAAAGACTATCACTCAGATATAGGCTCTGAAACTGTGGAATTATTATTTGGGAACAGAGCCTCTGCCAGATCAGGATTAGCACTTGGGACAACACCCCGTGACCTCGGTCCACACAAACCCATCCAGACCAGAAGCCTCCCGCACTGTCATTTCTGTGGATTTCTGTAAACGAGGTATTACTGCAATAAGGAATAGATGAGTGCCCTTGGAGGGCAGTTTCTGAGCCTCCCAACCACACGGCCACGTTCAGGCTGAAGCCGCACCACCTCCAGAAACACTGTCCCTCGCCGAGGTGTGCCTGGCTTCTCCCTTTTTCCAAAACTTAACAAAACCTGAAAAGGACAGGTCTGTGTAGAAAAACACAAACTACTTGCGATTCCTCTTCCCAGTTCAGGCTGTAGGAAGCTCGTCTCGGCCCTCACCGTGTTCTGACTGTGGCTTGGTTCCCATAAGAAATAAAGTCAGAATTCTAGTCCCTGTCTCCTGGGCAGTGTGGCAGGCATACATACCTTCAGTTATATGAGGAAAGGCGTGGCGAGCCCCCTTCCTTCAGTAAAACTGCACAGTTCCCAGAACCCCGATGCCATCCCCCTCACACCACTGTGAACACCTGGATAGAGCACATTTCAATGCGTGCACATTTGTGGGCTAGTTTTCTATTTCTCCACTAAATCACCCCAAATTTAGCGCCCTAAACTCTGACTTATTTTCTCACATTTCTGGAAGCTGGAGTCCAAAACAGGTCCCACCATCTAACGTCAAAGTGGCGGCAGGGCTGGCTCTGGGGAAGCCACCGTCTCCTTGCCTCCCGCAGCCTCTAGAGGCTTCTGCATCCCCTGGTCCATATGGCACCCACTGTCTTCAGGACCCACAGCGGCTCTGATGGCCCCTCAACTGGAAGACGCAGAAATGTCAGGAGCCCGGGAATCTAGTGCTAAGGCCAAGCCTCCCCACCCTCCCAGCTCCTCACACACTCCCGTGTGAGCTAATATAGATTCCACTTTAACTAGTGTCACCTGTGTAAGGGGTAAGTGCCCAGCTGTGAACTGGTTAACCTCGCCCACACAAACCCCGAGAATAAACTCACAGGCCATGGACCACTCCACAAGCAATAAGTGACCACCTGCTCAGGGACCTCCATGCCCCAGCAGAGCCCTCCGGTACCTCCTTGTGAGCTCAGACTGGCAGCAGGGTTCTGCAGCGCCAGAGGGCCCTGGATAAAAAAGACAGCTCCCATATCGGGAGGCACCGCCCGCGGTTGGGTTCCCAGTACTTTAATAGCCCAGGTGGACAAGCCGGGGCGCATGCAACCCCATCACCAGAATAACGGCTGCACGTGGCGAGTGCACGGGTGGCCACCACTCAGCCCAGCTGGCCGCGCTAAGCACATCACCACCGTGACGCCCAATCAGATTGAACTGCTGGAACAGTCCCAGCATCGGCCCCCAAGAACATTCTGGATCACAATTCAGAGTAGTGATTGCGATCAGGGCCACATGTGGCTGAATGTTTTTACAGGAGGACACCACAGCTGGACTGACGCCACAGCTGGATCTGGCTGGACTGAGAGCATTTCCCACTGTACATTCTTACAACACCATTTTATTTGCGCTTTATTAAACTTCTATGGCTTTTTTCTGCTTATCTACTTTATGGGAGTGTTTCTTGTTCTTATGACTGCGGTGATACTTCAAGCTACAACTATCAATGTGTAAATTAGTTTGGAAGTCGCCTTGTCATTAAACATTTCACAAGCAAGCAGTCAGAGGCACCTAACCCGGAGGCCTCTTTTCTTCTCTGACCCAAACCTACCTTGGACTCAAAGAAAATGGCACATGGAGAGGGGCTGGATCTCCAGCGCCCATTCCTAGGGAGCCTCCTGGGGAGCAGATATGGAGGGAGAAGCCCTGGGTTATGGCACTGTCGTACTAAAGAAAAGTCTATTTGGGTAATGTAAGCACCAGACTTAAGAGATTAAGCAAACCATGAAAAGAAACTACTAACCACAGCTTCTCCAAAACAGAACTAAACTCCCTTTAGTTTGAATTGGAAAAGCAGAAGTGATGATCAGGATACAAAAAAAAAAAAAAAAAAAAAAAAAAAAAAAAAGAAATGACACAGTATCTGAACACAGGAGAATAATCAAGGGCCACTGTCTCTTCCTGTGTCAGTGGGAGCCTCGCATCTAAGCTGGATTTAGAAGGTTGCTACTTTGGACTGAAAGGTATCCCCAACTCTAGTTTGTAAGCAAGTGGAGCAGAATGCTTCAATTATTTCAAGGTTTAGCGGTAAAGCTCTGCAACTCTCACAACCATTTTAATTGGTGTGAATTTTAAAGTGACTCAATCTGTTGGCTGGAGTATCTAACGGCTTAACCACGGGGTCACATTGGAAAATTTTTCCAATTGCTCTTGTTTTTCCTACTGAAGATGCATTTGAACGTTCTTGTAGTTTGCAGTTGGCTGGTTCTGATGTTTGGTCCTGAGGAAGCCCAAGTATCCGTAGAGGAAGAATCTGAAACCTCAAGCCACTCGAGTGCTGTCTGGGCAGAGGGAGACCCCAACCCGAGGGCCACTGACGGACTCAGCATGGGCGCAGGGCCGCCCGATGCAACAGGCCACGTATTTGCCGGTTACAAAACATCATAAGCACACACCCCCAGGTGTGCACACACGCTCTGTACACATCTGTCCCTATCAACACCAGCACACACCCCCAGGTGTGCACACACGCTCTGTCCACGCTCACGTCTGTCCATGCCAACAACAGCATACACCCCGAGGTGTGCACACACGCTCTGTACACATCTGTCCCTGCCAATGCCAGCACACATCCCCAAGGTGTGCACACACATTCCATAAGCGCTCACATCTGTCCCTGCCAACGCCGGCATACACCGCCAAGGTGTGCACACACGCTCTGTACACACTCACATCCCTCCCTGCCAATATGAGCACACATTCCCAGGGGTGCACACAGGCTCTGCACATACTCATGTCTGTCCCTGCAGCCTGAGTCAAACAGTCACAGAGAGGCAGAGGAGGAGGAAGAAGGATGCGATGGGCACTAAGGTCCTGGGCCGGTTCCGCTCCCTACCTCGGGAGAGACCCCTCATGTGATCCTGCCGTCACTCACCCTTCCGCCTCCATCCTCCATCCTTCCACAGGGATCAGGAGGATGCCCACTGCACAGAGCTGTGATGAGCATGAACAGAAGATGGCAGGAGCTCACGCCAAGGTGCTGAGCACGGGGCCTACGGAGTGCTTCTTTCTGCTGTGGCTGACATCATCAAACAGAGACTGACACAGCTTCTGCAGAGAATGCCACTTGCTAAGAAACTGAAACGTGTGACCTAGGAGCCTGTGAAGGTCTAAGAACAAACCAACAAACCAAACGGTTTTGTTTGTTTTTCAAACACCATAGCCTGTTTTTTCTTTTTTTTCATGCTCTACCTTGGGTATCATTTTGTTAAATTTCAAAGTAAGTCCAATAATTACACAAAATCACAGGACTGAGCATGGAGCATTGTTTCACTTCATGTCCTCCAGCCTTTAGGACACATTAAGGAAAGACATGATTCCAGGATTCCCATTAGAAAGGCTGCCCTGAGGCACCTGCTGGGGCAGCCAAATTGCAGCTGTTGATGCTGCCCCCAAGCTGCTTGGATGAAGCAGAAGATTCCGGAGATCTCCTCTCTTCTGCCCCTTGTCCAGGAGAGAAGGTGGGGGGAGAAAGGTGAGAGAAGATAGGAAGAAGGAGAGGGGAAGGAGGGAGAGAGGAGGGGAGAGGGAGGGAGAGAGGAGGGGGAAGGGAGGGATAGGGAGAGGGAGGGAGGAGGGGCATGTTCCATCCACCAAGGCAGCTACACTGCAGAGAGAATGGAGGGTGTGTTGCCTCTCAGGACAGCAAGTTCAAGCTGTTTATAATTGTTAGCATAAACAGTGACCAGCTGAGGACAGGGCTGTCATTGGAGTTGACGTTTTATTTTCATAGTTGATACTGGGGACCTGGACCTAAAGCAGCGTGCCTTGCCCTTTTGCCAGATGGGCCTATGCTTCTCTATACTTGAGTCTATTTGACTAAATACCCGATATTGACTAGGAATTATGACGTGTAGGATACCCCTTACCACAGTAACATCAAACTCATATTCTAAATGCAATTTATTCAGGGACTGGCTTCTAACTCTGGGTGGGAATGTTAAGCTCAGTCCAGTTCAATTCAGTAAGCATTTATCAAGAAACTCCTAGACCAAGAGCTCTGTTAGACACTGGGTATGGGGTGATGGGGATACGAAGATGTGGAATTAGAACTTGAGAAGCTCAAATGCTTCCATTTAATTCCCTAATGCAATTACTAAGCTTCAACCTGATGGCTGTAATGTCTAAATTCACTTTTTCTTTATTCCAGTTCTACATAACAAAGCACAAATAATCACAGAGGAATGATTCTGTGTTGGACTATTCAGTGGACAGAGAAGAGCATTCTGACCGGCGTGAGACACTGTCTCCGTTCCCAGGGAGCCCGTGAGGTGGCTGCACAGAGCACACGCGTGAAGATTCAGGAACACGAGCATCAGGTGATGGGAGGGGCACGGAGGCAGCACCAGAAAGATGCCTGCCGAGAGGCCACTGCAGCCAGGCCGGCCGGGAAGGTCACGGGAGTGGGCGCAGGCATCTCCCTCCAGCCGCACTTGGTTTTCATGAGGACGCGTGCACGGAAGGGGATGACACCGAAATGCTGTGGCGCTGAGGGGAGGAAGGGAGGGACACAGGGCCGACGGCTGGCCCCCACCCCTTCCGTCCCTGCCCCTATGAACGCTGCCAAAATCAGCCCCAACGGGGAGAAATGAGGTGGGTGAAAGAGGTGGACAGACTTGGCTTCCATGGAATTCACAGATTCCAGTCATTAAAAATCCCTTCTGAGTTTTCACCTGGAAAACTTTGCCAGTGTACTTAGGGACAAGAGGCGGAAGATGAAGCCAACACAATTGGGCTCAAACTGCCACCCTTCTCCTTCTCTCTTCATCCACCACCCTCCCTGGGCCCCTGAGTGTGAGAACCAGGAGCTGCACAGCCCAAGGGTGCAGCCCCTGACCAGAGGAGGGAGCCGCACGGCGGGGCCCCCAGCACGTGGATGGCAGGATATGTGCTATGTCAGTCCCAGGGCCCCAAGCAGAGAAGGCCTGGGGCTCCCAGCTGAATTTTTGCTGTCTACTCTCTCACCAAAGTCGAGAAGGACTGAGTGGGACCAACGCTGCACCTGGCGGCTCCTCAGTGGCTGCCGATGTGGTCCTCACGCTGCAGGTGAGACCCTCTAGGGAAGCCCAGACAGTGGCGAGAATCACAGCCAGGAGTGCTCCAGTTGCCCCAAAACTCCAGCATAGCCTGAGGAAGGCAGCGCCCGCTCAGATCCCCGTGCAGGCTTGTGTGGCACACTGGTGAGGCACACAGCACCAGAACATGGCACTTTAAGTGGCTTTGTGGGGTGTAGGAACACAAAGTGTGGTCTGGAGTGGCTCAGAAGTCACTCCCACCAGCCTGTGGGACCTGGACGGCCCCTTTGGACGTGGCTGGAGTCTCTCCAGGGCGGGCTCCAAAGTCCCAAGGATGAGGTGAGCGTCGGTCTTGCTCTGAGGAAGGCCCCTGACAAGTATCCTGAACATGCAGGTACACAGCTGGCTGACTCATCTGAAGGGACCTGCTGAGCTACGAGCTAGGGACAGCTAGAGAAAACTGCGTGAACCTTTGTGACTACTCATGGTAGGTAGCTACTGCCTGAGACACAAAGGTAAAGAATTAAGCTGAAACTGCATATTATAAAACTTATTTTTAAATGATGGCGCTTAATTGAAAAGACTCCCAAAGAATACTGCATTAGAAAGTGACAGAGTGAAACCGTGAGGCTGACCACAGGAGTCCCTGGAAATTTCACCAAATGTTGTGTCAAAACTGGGAAACAGAAGAACTGCACCTGATGAAACATTCCATTAATCACTCGAGTCCTCTCCACATACGAAGCTATGTAAAAAGTGTTCCCAGAAGGTAAAGTGAGCAGGAGGGCTGTGAACACACAAAGAGAGAGCCACTTCGTCCACGGACCACAACAAAAGAAACGCTAATGAGTGCCGACGACACGCTGGAGTCCAGGGCTCTGGGCGCAGCTGGGACGGGCACACTCAGGGTCCCACTGTCCAGATGGGAAACCAGGGTGGAAACACCAGGGAGCCTGTCCCAGGGTGCAGAGCTAGTGAACGGTGGTTCATACTGCGACAATCCCAGCTGCCAGGCTCTGGGGCTCCTCGGGACAGAATCCTGTTGACTTCACTCTGGGGTGCGAGAGGCGGCAGCATCCCCCAAAGGCACCTGGAGAAGTGGTGTTACCCTCCATCCCCTGTCCCCGGCGTTACCCTCCATGCCCCTGTCCCCGGCCTTACCCTCCGTCCCCCTGTCCCTGGTGTTACCCTACTTCCTCTGCCCCCAGTGTTGCTCACCATCCTCCTCACCTCCAGGCCCCTCTCCCTGTCCTCCCTCGTTTTCCTGTTCAGCCAGAGCACATCACATGTCTCTTCCCTTTTCAAGAGGCTCAGCTGCACCCAGAGGCATTCCAGCCTATTCGGGATGGGGCACACACCCTGGGGAAATGCCAGCACAGGGCCGGAAGGGCCTGAGACCCTCTCACTGTCGCCCAGGAAGGATGGAACAGCCCACGGTCATGCTCATTGTCAGGCAGGATGAAAACTTCTGTGTCCGAAATGTTCTTTTCACTGGAACTGTTCGGACCATTCGTGAACGAATCAGTTAAATACCAGCAAGTGCCACTCCCACTTATTCTCTGGCTAGTTTTCCACCCACCAGCAACCACACTCCTAGGAATTCTCCCTAACGCAGAATCAGTGCCTTGTGCCTTTAGGAAAACCTCTTTCTCTCCAGCTTTGTCCTCCTTCCACAAAAGGTGCCTCTGACTGCCTCACTCGCTGTACCAGGATTTCACTCGGCTATGGAGGAAAATCTGCTTGGGGGTCAGAGGTGGGTGGTCCCTGCATGGGCAGCAGGTCTGTGACATCCTCCGAGGAGCCTGGCCCAGGCCTGCCTCACACGCCAGGACTCTGCCTTCTGGCCCTCGGGCCCCCGAAGCTGCTTTCCCTCCAGGTGTCATGCCCCGGGCAAGAAGGCCGGACAAGGGCCCAGGGCTGCTGTGGGTCGGGAAAGCCTCCTGACACCTCCCACTCCAGGACCCCCCATCAGCATCCCAGCATCTGGACCTGTGTTACCAGCCGCTCCGCCGTGCAAGAGAATTGGATTTTCAGCTGGGTGTGCTGCTTCCCTAAACAAAGTAGGGTGTTGTTACTCAGGAAAAAGGAAAAAATTGGCATCTTCTTGGCAACCCCGCGACATCCAGCCACCGGTTCTCACCATCCCAGAGATGTCCACCCAGGGCAGATAGTATCTTCAACCAAGCGCCACTGACCCAGAAGTGCAGTAATTAGTACACTATCACCAGAATCACCCACTCCTTCACCTTTACACCCAAGAAAAACAAGTTTGCCAGGCAAATTAGATGTCCAGGAGGTGTAAGGAAACCCCAAGCCTGCTTTAAGCCTCAGACTTTTGAGACCGTTGAGGGCTGTGCGCACAAGAGCAAGGCTGCACCCGAAAGCTCTGCTTCTGCCGGACGTCATGGACAGACCACACGGCTCAGCCACATGGACCCTTCCAGGACTTCACGAGAGGGACTTCCGTGGTACATGCAATGATGTGCACTTCGTTCAGCCTCGAACAGACCACGCCCTCGTTACAGGGTCGGTGGTCCACCTCCTGCCATCAGCCCCCACCTCACCGAGGGTCTGTGTCTGCATCTGAAAGAACTTTGCTGTTTTACCTGGGTACGAAAATGCAGCATCGCGATGTTTAAAGGTCTTTAAATATCAACACTCCGGGTGCAGTCCTTGTCACTTTAATGCGGTCACTCGATGCAGGCCTCACTCACAACTCTGAGGTAGCTCATACCTTCCCTACCTAACCAAGGAAGAAACGAAGGCATGGAAGGTGCAGCTCCTAAGGAGCAGATTAGGATTCAAACCAGTGAACTTCGTCACATGCTGACCTACCTCTCAGGCTGAGATAACGTTGAAAATTAACCAGGTAGAACAGCGTTCCATAAATCAGCTGGAAATGGTCCTTGTGGATGGACCTGTGGTTACTCCCTGAAGAACAAGACCATTAGCCCAAAAATCCACCTGTGTCACACTCAAATGTTTACATATACAACTATTTTTAAAATAACCCAATCAAGCGTGTTCACAGCCATTTAGAGCCATATAGATTGTCTGCTTCGCTGACAATCAACCCAAGACCTCTGTCGGCAAAGGCCACAGTGCCAGGTCCAGAGAAGGCGGGACAGAGACACAAGCAGACACAAGCAGGAACCTTTCCATCCCTGGGAGCCTCGCTCTGATCGGTCCGTGAGGACACGGTACAGACCGTGGGGCACAGGCAGACGGCAGGCCAGGAGAAGGGGCTGCATTGCCGGGAGGCAGTGCTTTGAGCTCTAATGGATGGAACACTGCTAACCAGTGAAGGTGGAGAGAGGGCACCCGTCTGAGAGCATGTAGAGGCAGCAAAGCACAGCCAGCCTCGGGGAACCAGAAGCCACAGGGACATCAGGTTGGGTGCTGCTGTCTGCCGGCCACTGGCTGGGGGACTGTACTGGGCCTGGAGGGACATCCCTGACACTCCCCACCAGATGCCAGGGGCACCCCCAGCCCCAGGTGAGAACCACGGATCCCATGGTGAATGAGGCCAGCCTGTGGGAAGTGGGGCTGGGACAGCTCTGTACAGCTTAATAGGAAAGTTGGGTTCTATTTTGTGGGGTTTTGGTCACGCCGATGGCTAGTCATGGCTGTCCGTCAGGAAGTGATTTGAGGATAGACTAGAGAAGGGGCTGCCAAGACCAGCGGAGCATTCGCTGTCTGGGTCCAAGGAAAAGGAAATAAAGGCTGGCGATGTGACGGTGGGGGGGAGCACAGAGCAAAGGAACTGGTGGAGACACAGGGCTGGCCCCGCACAGGGCTTTGAGCAGCTACCCGGGGGTCGTCCTATTAATTCTCCTCATGGCCCCAAGAGGCGGCTATGAGGATCCATCTCCTGAGGACAGAACTGCTCCAGAGCCACACAGCGAGGATCCACAGAACCAAGATCCGGGCCAGCTCCAAAGCGGGTGAACTTGACCCCTCAGCCATGGTCCTAAGACAGGGATCGGAGCCCCCTGGACACACAACACAGGAACTGCAGGAAGGGGAAACGGATGCCCCGGACCAGTGGCGGGACCCAGGGTTTCAGCCCTCCAGGGCCACTGGGACCAGCCACTGCACAGGTGGACACATGATGCTTTAACTCGCGCTGGGGGAAGGAGCCCTCACTCTCAGGGTGGAGACCGCAGCTCGATCGGGCCGGCCTCCCTGCTGGGCACAGCCTGAGCCACACAGGATGCTGAGGTGCCCCAACGTTGGGGTGCTCAGAGCCACTCAGCTGAGATCGTGGTGCTTTCTGTAACCACCCTCGTTTCTTCACGGTATAGATCTGGACTCCATCCTTTGCAATGTGTGAGGTTCTAGGAAGAGGCTGGCCAGCTGGGGAAGTGTCCTGGGCTCTGTCCCAGTGATGACGAACTTGGCTCCCCACAAGGGCGGCCTGTTCACCACAGTGACCCCCGGGGACCACGCCTGCACCCACCTTGCTGAAGATAATTCACTTCTCATCCGTGAAAGAATAAAGCTAGACTAACTCAATTTCACACTCACTTCCAACTTTAACAACTTGTATTAGGAAATCAAAGACAAGGACTCTGACCACGTCACAAACCCAGGAAGCAAAATCCGAGACTAACGGAATGATGCCACCTTCGCAGTTCCGAGCTTTACTAGTTGTTTTTCTTTTCTGGTCTGTTTTTCTCTTTTGGTTTAAATAATTAAAGACCCTCGTTGACAAGAAAAAAAATTCTCTATGAAACTAAAAAAAGTGGTTCTAATTAAACATTCTTCCATATGCTTTATAAACAGTTGAAATTACAGCTCTACTTAGTGTTAAGTACTTTAACCAAATGAAAGGTTAATTATACAGACTGGCAATTATAAAAAATAAGGCTACATATTCGTGGCATCATGAATAATTAATAAGAACCGTTTGATTTCATTCAGACCAGGGATTCTGTGCTAATAGGCTCTCAGCTGTCTTGAAAGAATGGTGAAATTTTAAAATTACTTTTGTACTTAAACACGTCCCCAAAGTGAAGCACAGCGGTTAATATCCATCATGGTGCCCAGCAGAGCGACCCGCCCTACTATGGCCGACACCCTGATTCCCGAGGGCTGCATCCCGGGGCTGTACTGGTGCAGAGAACGTTCAGGAAACAGACCAGGTGGCAGGAGGGGGTCTTGTCCTCAAGGAACCTCATGAGTCTTGCTAGGGGGACAAACAGCGAGAGAATGAAACCGGCAGCCACGGAATCCGGACAGCGATGCCCAGGCCCCGCCATGCATAACCCCTGGCTGGCACCTCCCTGAGACCCGTCTGGCACAGGCAGCGGCAGGGTCCGGCCCTTGGAGCGCAGGGATGGCAGAGCAGGGCCATCAAAGCGGGTGGCATGCCGACAGCGCTTCTCCGCAAGAGCTCCTGGCTCTCAGGGAGCTGAGGGCTCCTCAATGGGAAATTCTGGCTGAGCTCCAGGGGAAAGCGGGTGGGAGGCCCGTCTCCTCTGCCCCCATCTCCTCTGCCCCAACCCTGGAAGAGGGTCAGATATCAATGCTAACTCGTGCTGACTCAATTAAATCAAACAATTCAGAAAACAAACTTCCTTTAAGTATTAATTTCCTAAAAAGAACTAACATGAATTCAAATAATTCACATAATTAAAATGATTTTAATTGTTAATTTAATTAAAACGTCTCCGTTTTCACAGCATCATGTACCTTGGTACTTTCTCCTTATTGCATTTCCCATCTTCCAGGGCAGGTTTCCTTCCACCCAGGGCAGCAGCGACTCTGGTGTCTCGGGTATTCCCAGGCTTCCGTCAGCCCCTGGGGGGCTTACAGTTCTGCAGCGGTCTCCATCCTCATTAATCTGCATAACAACATCCGTCCGCAGGGATGTCCTGTGGCCCCGTGGCCACATCTGACGTGCAGCTAAACGCTGGGCGTGTCGCCTGGTGACAGCAGATGACACAACTGTGGGCAAGGTAGCACCTCTGGGCGCCGACACTCTCGATGAGGTTTTTACAAGACCATTCTTTAATGGGTGAACCCTGAGAGGAAACACTAAAGATTGTTTTTAACTATTTTTATATCGAGACAAATCTTTGTCAAACGTTCACTCAATGCTAAATGTCACTTCTCCAGCCAACCCCTTTAAGAATACCTAAAACTTAAGACTGGAATGACGCTTTCAAACACATACTCTACTCATGCATTCCCGGGAGCAGAGAGCAGCTTAATGTTTTCACGCTACACAGGCATGAAGTTTGGCGAAGGCATTTTAATATTTTTACCTGAATATTTTAATAAAATCAAAAGATCATTTTCACTCTAATACTCTACTTAGAATCTAATTTTCCATTAAATAAACAGTCAATGTTCAGTAACCCACATGCTGATAAACTTTTGAAAACTTTAGAAAGTATTAAGTATAATCAAAGTTTACTTTTAATTTTCGAGCTGGTAAGAGCCTGTGTCAGGGAACAGAGTTGAGATTGAAGAGATAAAAGCACGATGATTTTCTTAAAGAAAAGCGAAATTCGTAAAAGAGACCAGGTGATTATATAAAGAAACACAGAATCCGTTTTCAGAAATGGCAAACATTGACCACAGAACACCAGTGTTGCCGGTGATGAGAGAAACAGTTAAAAGGAAGAATTCACGGTGGCCCAGCATAGATCAGGTGTGGGAGGACAGAGACGTGATGAAATGATCCTCCTTCTAACTTCCCAGAAAGGCACAAATGGCCAGCACTGTAACTGAAGACCACGCAGGCACCAGTGTGAACTCAGACTCCATGGCCAGCACCGTAACTGGAGACCACATGGGCAATGGTGTGAACTCAGACCCCACGGCCCGCACCGTAACTGGAGACCACACGGGCACCAGTGTGAACTTAGACCCGACGGCACCTGCCTGGGCTGCTCCAGCCACCACCAGAACCTGTTCTGCAGCTGAACTGGAAGCTGATTCTGGAAGGAACTGAGGAGCATGAGGACGAGATCCTTCTACCTCAACAGGGATCAATTTTTTAATGATTTCTTTCTTTTAGAAAACTGTTAATAAAATACTTTGTTCTAAAATGACCAGGATTTCAGCAGCCTCTACATTCCTTCATGTCAATCAAAGCTTAGCCACGTGGGTTACTTCACTGTTCGCGACACCCTTTTGAAATAAAACCCGGGGCCGTCTGTGTACCCAAGAGCCTGGGCACTGAACATTCAGACAAAACGTCCAGGGCGAGAATGTTCACGTCCCAGCGGTGCGGTAGAGTGGATGGGGGGAGTTCGAGCCACAGGTGGCCACGCCTCCCCTGCCTCCGGCCAGTGCCCACTGCTCACGCACTCCTTCCTCGGCCCATCCTGAGCCATGGGGCCCTCGCGTAACCAAGGCCACTGCGGTACCTCCAGGAACAAACTGGTTACAGGTGGACTGCTCTCTACGCAACGTACAGATTGTTTTTAAAACTGCTCGTCTCTGGAACTTATCCCAGTAACAGGCTAGATTAAGAAAACTGACTAAAAACAGTAGGAAGAAAAACTCACTCTACCCGTTGAGGCAAGAGAAATGCACACAGCCTCTGAAATAACTGCAGAGGAGTTTTCCTGGGTTAGGTACGCGGTGGGGTGACCCTACCCCATAGCGGGGCGATGGCACATGGTGGGAACCAAGGAACATCTCCGAGTAAATGTAGGAAAATGCACTCAACTCCCAAACAGAGAGAGAAACTGCTTTTTTCCTTAAAAGCTTCTCTCTTTTATTCTCAGAAAGACTCTCTTTGGTGTCTTGACTGCTGAAGGGACAAGCCTGTCATCCCCAGAAAGCAGCCCTGGACAGTCTCCAGATCCTATGGCCCTCAGGCCCACCTTGCCTACTGATGATCCCACATTACGAAACCTAACAATCAGAAAAAGCCTCCCAGTCCGCAGCTCACAAGTGACATTTTATTCAGGGAAATGCTAATAAAAACCTGGGGCTCTGTGTAAACGCTGTCCCCTAGGTACTGAGGCTCCACACAGATGGCACACAGGGAGACAGGCCTCACCCCTTCCTGGTGCCCCATGTCTCTCCTCACATTTTATTAGCTGAGTTTTGTGACGGTTTGTTACTTTTAACCTGACTGTCCAAGACAGCTGCACTAAACTAATTGTCCAGGGCAGATCCACTCATAATGACCATCAGCTCAGAGTTGGAAGTAGCACTGGAGAATGAGGTGGTGTCAGGGCACTATGCTTCCCTGCCCTCTTTTCCAGGGATGCCAAGTAAGTTTCTGCCATGGCTGATGATGTCAGCACTACACGAACATTATTTCAACGGCAGGCCACCAATTAATATTTAATGAACAATGCCCTTAAGAGCAAAACCCCATCTCTGCCAAAAATACAAAAAATTAGCTGGACGTGGTGGTGAGCGCCTATAATCTCAGCTACTGGGGGACTGAGGCAGGAGAATTGTTTGAACCCAGGAGGCAGAGTTTGCAGTGAGCCGAGATTGCACCATTGCACTCCAGCCTGGGCAACAAGAGTGAGACTCCATCTCAAAAAAAAAAAAAAAAAAGAAAAGAAAAGAAAGAAAGAAAGAAACGATTCTCATGACCCTGTCAACATCTTCAGTTTTTCCCAAGGATAGTGTAAAATTATCACACACAACGTAAACCCAATTAGATCAACGTTCTCTCCTCACCAATCCATACCTAAATCCATATTTCAAAATGGTCCCCAATTTTTCACAATTTAAGAAGACTGAGAGGAATAACCATGAATAAGCAAGGTTTACACAGACGTCAGTCTTCCCAACTCTCGCTCAGGAGCTCACCCCAAACTCCTCCTGTGGAATCAGCCCGGATAACAGTTCCTGGTGGTCGCACAAGAACAGAGGGTCCCACGAACCCACGACAGACCCCACCATTCAGCCCCAGGCAGAGGAGGGAAGTGGACGGTCACGAAAGACAGAAAAGCAGGGAACTGTGATTCTTCTGAGTTAATGCAGGTGATTGGGCCAAAAAACAAGGCACATCCACCTGTGAATGGGGTGAGCTCCCAGCTGGCTGTGCAGAGGCTGTAGATATGAAGGAACTCACTTCCCTGCACACTGAAGTGCATGAGCATCTCCACATCGACCGCACCTGGGCTCTGCTCACCCCTCACAAACTAAGATGACAGTGGCTGCTTCTGGACAGAATGTCAAGGACAGATGGACAGACATCCTGGACAGACACTGTACAGAGACCAGGGGCTGGGAAGGGGGAAGCGGCACAGCCTTGGGGCCAGCAGGGGCGAGGCCAGGAAGCCTCGGTGAAGGCCTGCATCTCCTCATCCAACAGAAGCAGGAGGGGCCACCCAGTGAGGGCTGCAGCTGCGGTGAAGTGGCCAGTGGGACATAGCAGGAGGCCGTGGCCAGCCTTACCCCCAGCTCAGGAGGAGGGGCCCAGCTGCGGGCACTGCCCCGGGAGCCAGAATCCTGAGCCCCCAGGGAAGGTGGGAAATTGCCCCTGGGCACTGGGTGCTCAGGCTGGAGGTGGTGAGACCTCGAGGCCCTGCAGTCGGGGAGGTGAGGGCAGAGATGGCCAAACTGCAGCTCAGTGAAGGGCTTTGTCAGGAAAGGCCCTCAGAGGCTGCCTCACCAGCCCGGGGGAGGTTACTTCCAGCCCAGAGGCTCAACAGGGCCCTCGGTGGTGATGCTTAACCTTGTCCTCTGACAGAGGACCATCGAGACAGAGTCACTCAAACCTCTGCCAAGCTCTGCACCCAAATGAAGCTGTTACCACAGACGCTGAGGCAGGTAGTGCTCATCTCAACTCTGTACAAGTGGTTTATTTAGCCAGTTCTCCAAATTCTTAATGACAAACCACACTAAACGTGTGTTTTCAGTATCACCTATGCTCATAGCTATGTATAAAATAACTATCACAAGGAAAACTAGGTGGTGAACCCAGGAGGAGGAAATCCCCACGACGTGTCGAGAGAACACCAACGGACCATTGGCTCTTCCCGGCTGAACCCAAGAGCGCTTGGCTGGGCTCACTTCCGTTCTAATTTCCAGATTTATTTTTACTTTCCCACATTTTCATTATGAAAATGTTCAAACATATTTAAAAAGTGGAAGAACAGTACAACGAGTGGTCAAGTTTTCTCCACGTGGAGCTCCAACAACTGCTAACATTTCGTTAGATTTGCTTTCTCACTCTCTCTGTAGATCAGACAGAGAGACAGATTTGTTTCTTCTCTGGAGCCACTTGAAGGTGAGAGGCTCCTGCTGCCTCACCGAGTCCTCAGGCACACGTTCCCTAGGAATAAAGGCCCCTCTGCAGCCGCAGTACCATCATCGGCAGACAAGAACGATTTCAGAGCATCGTTGTCCAGGTTATGTTCAGGTAGCACAATCGTTCCGAAAACGTCTTTTCTATCCGGGCCACACACTGTGCTGAGTGACTCTCCTTCCCCGTCTTAGTCAGGAACAGCCTCGCACCCCTTTTATCTGTGATCTTCACTTTTCGAGAAGATCATTGCATTGTCCTGCAGAATATCCCCTACCCCAGAGGCATCTGTTTCTAGGGCCATCATTAAATTCCCTACTATGGACCTCCATTCCCTGTAAACAGGAAGTTTCAGTCTTGAGGCGCGATCACCTTCTGTCAAATGCTTCTCGGCAGCTTCTGGGTGAGGCTGCTGCTTCACGAGGGGCGCGAGCTCCTACTCCTGGTCACTGACGGCACGGCTGCGACCAGTATCACACCCCGAATCAGAAATGTCTGGAGGGGCCGCGGGCAGCCGAGACACCTGGAGGTGCGAACGGCACAGGCGTGGGGCAAGAACAAGGTCAAATCATAACGGAACGTCTGATTCCAGACACTTCCACCTGGGTAAGATGGTGACATCTCCCTAGCAAGTATCTGAAGCCAGAAAGCATGACAGAAAATTCACGACCTGCCTTCGTTCACCCAGGCTGCTCTAACAACACACCACAGGCTGGGCAGGGGCTGGCAAATGACACAAGTTCATTTCTCACAGCTCTCAGTCTCAGACTCAGGCTGGGAAGTCCATAGTCAAGGCCTGACAGGTTTGCCTGGTGAGGGCTTCCTGGTTCATAGACGGCGCTTCTCACTGGGTCCGCACACCATGGAAGGAGCGAGGGAGCTCTCTGTAGTCCCTTTTTTGAGGGCACAAATCCCATTTATGAGACCCTCACGACCTCCTCACCGCCCAAAGCTCCCCCTCCTAGCACTATCTCCTCGCAGGTGAGGATTCCAACTTGTGAATCTTGGGGAGACACAAACATTACAAAAGCCCATCATTTAATTTTTTTTAAAGGCATTTTTGCTTCTGCAAAGTCTCAAGATAAAATCAAAAGAAAGAGGTCTGAGTCAATCCACACAGTTCTCCCAAAAAGGGAAGTGATCAATTGCCACCACTTTTTATCCGAGACCTGCTGGGTGCCCCGGTCTGCATGACTGATTCTAAAACGCCATCCTCTCCTCTGCCATTCAGAGGTCAGAGTCAGTCCAGAGCTTAACACCAAGGCAGAGCTGACTGAATGACACCAGCTAATCCAGTAAGACAAGCCAAGACTCCTGCCCAAGGCCTAATCCTTCCCCCAGGGAAACATGGAAGGGCCAGACACCTGGCAGCCCTTCCTTCCTGCTCTAAAGCCCCAGAGACACAGCGCCGGCCAGGTGTGTGCCTGGGGCAATGCACAGTAACGTCAGCTGGGCACCGAGTCTGAGAACATGTTATCAAGTAAAAATGAAAACAAGACTGCTGAGAAAAGTTCATGCTTAATCACCTCTGGGCTAAATTCTAAATACAATGTTATTTCAGAGCTAGGTGGAAGTAATTCCTTAAAAATATATATGAACAGTGACTAGCAACCAGGGTGATAAGTACTCAAGATGTGTTTGATGAATAGATGAATTTTTAAAATTTATGAAAAGAGCACGCTCTATTTAGGAGAATTCTATTTAATTGGATGTCCTAACTAGACAGTGGTTCCTTCGTGCTGACAGCAGAGTTTGTTTCAGTTAACTCAAAAAATGGTAAGTCACTCTAACAGAAAACCAAAAGGCTTTACAGAGAGTCAAATTATGGTGCCAATTCAACCGTGCATGGCAATTTCACCTTAATATTTAAATTCTCGAAGCACCATACTTAGAAAACAAGACATAACATACATAAATGCATCGACTAAAACACCATCATCTAGAATTTGACAAAGTTTGACTGTGAGTTTCAAGAAAAGGGCTGATGAGGCCAAGAAGTTCCTTCCCCTCTCCCCTTACCTCCCATTTTGGTGACCAACTTAATGCAGAGAAATTCCTGTTTCAGGTTTGCACACATTGGAACAATCCTGGTATCTATTCCCCCAAGACACCAACAGGCTGAAGTCTGCAGGGTGCACATATTGAAAAATCACAGGAGCACTAGAGTGGCGGAAAGAGGTGCCCGTGAAGACGTCATCCTTTCTAAGACAGGGTCTGATTCCGCCTCCGGGCCCTTTTGCAAAAAGCCATTGGTACAAATTCATAGCCACCAGGAGGAAACACGCAAAAGACCCCACTGCCCTCCTGGCTTCCCAGAAGGCCTCAGAAGGATGAGACATGGAGCCTGCGTGCAATCCTGGACCCTCCTCCCTGCATTCAGTTTGACATGTCACTTGTTTGACTGACGGAGGTCCCACAATGGGCACAAGGAGACCCGTCAGGTCAAGAGGGTGCTGCCCGGCTCATGGTCCACACATGCGGACCTGTCAGGTCAGGATGCCCGGCTCATGGCCCACACGTGGGGATGCGTCAGGTCGGGAGGGTGCTGCCCGTCTCACGGTCCACACATGGGCATGCGTCAGGTCAGGAGGGTGCTGCGCAGCTCTCAGTATCAGCCACATATGCACATTCTACACTGAAGCCACTGCATGAAACCACTGCATGAAGCCACGCTGGAAGCACTTTCTCGCAGGTTTAGGAGGCTCGTGTCCAAGGTCATTAAACACATGGCAAGCTCGCCTTGGAGGCATTTTACTTTGCTTATGACAATGAAGCATTCTCATTGCACTGAATAGAGCACGCTTTCTTGTTCAGTGCCTCGTTGAAATAGGCATTTTGTACCTGTCTTACAGATTACATCAAGGCCCTAATACATTTAGACCCTTGTCTCAGGTACACACAAAGCAGCGGCATCTCTAGAACATGTTTTGGACCACGGGAGGAAACCAAATCGCAGCATTATCCATTGATGTTGCTTAAAGTGTATTTCCAAATGTGTCTCCCGAGCCCGGCCTGTGTTCACGGCTTCCGCTGACCACATGCCATCTGCTGGGCACTCTGTGCACTTTCTCTCACACCCGCCACGCCTGTGGTCCTGTGCCTATCTCGCCACACGTCCCCACGTGGCTAAATCTCCCACACTCACCACGCCTGTGGGCCTGTGCCTGTCCCTCCAGGCGTCCGCACCTACCACGTGGCTAACGCACACTTCCTACAGGCGGCAAGTGCCTGAACATCCCCACGGCTGGAGGGGCTTTGGGTAGGTTCTACAGAACCCACAGACAGGCATGGCCACCCCGCCCACGGCCACCAGAGGCTTTGCTTTGTCTCTAGAGGTGCCCTTCGATGAGGCGACATGGCAGATGACCCAGTGTTAGGTAATTAAGACTCAGGAAATCATGGCCGTCTTACCTTTAGAACTCACCTCTCTCCCCAGCACTATATCGCGAAGGGTGGGTCGCCAGAGTTGGGGAAGAGATGCCCAAGGCTCCCTCCTGCCCTGACAAGCTGGGACCCTGCTCCCCTCCGTTGGTTTCTCACCGCACTTCAATAAACTGAGCTCACAGCAAGAGGCGGGCATGGGGTGAGTAGAAACACACAGCAGACCCTGGGTGGGCAGGACGGAGGACGAGGGTGCTCGCGGAGACGAGGGTGTGCCCCAGGAAGAAGGTGCACGCGGGGTAGAGGGTGCGCGCGGGGAAGAGGGTGCACAGGCCCCGAGAACCTGGTGGCAGCAAGGCTGGTCAAGGCTGAACTCCAAAAGAGGCAGCAGCAAAGGTGTTGGGAAGTCAAGAGAAAGCACCACCCAGAGGGGCTGCATGAACCAGCAGTGACCCCAACCCAACGTGCTCATCGGACTGGGCACACGCACACGCTGTGGACACGTGTGAATATGTTCCACTTAACGTGATGTTACATAATAATCAACAATGTTAACCCCACGACTTCATTACATGGCATATGGCACATTGAGACTTTTTATTCTGTCTCTCTTCCTATACAAAGAAGTGGAAAATAGGTCCAAGATCATTCACAACAAATTATTGCTAATTGAAAAAAAAAAAAAAAATTCCTACCCTCACCTTGGAGGATCTCAAGGCAACACCTCGTTCTTTGAGGTCATGGTTGGGACCCTCTCCGGACCCCTAGATGGGTCTGAAACTGCAAGGAATCCCCAAATGGGCAGTTTTGGGGCCAGCACAGATGCCAGCCACACATCCAGGCAGGTCTTGGCAGGTTGCTCCGTGACTTCGGCTGGGTCACTAACCTTTTCTTGCACTCAGAACCTGCCAGGAACGAGGGCACTGGCCCGCACGTCTCTGATCCCAAGGCTACATCCCCTATGTTCCGCTGCACTCTGGGTTCCATGCCTTAGATCCCAGGCACCTTAAAGTTGATGTTTCCCCACCAGCCCTCATGAAGTTGATACTCAGATAACGTCCTTCCTCTCCCACCTGGTCAGTACCCGGGGAGAAAGGAACCCGGGTCTCAGTTTGATTTTCTGCCAGTCCATCGAAAAAACAGCTGGCCAGCAGCACTGGTGCACAGCACTGCCAGGTTACCCGTGACGAAAACAAAGCAAAACGAGATATACTCAAGTCAGCTGCGGCAAGTGCTTCTACATCCCTGCTCCAACAAGGAAAGACAGGAGGCCAGGAGTGTGGCTCACGCCTCTTGTCCTTCCTTGTTGGGTCAGGGGTACAGAAGCATTTTGGGAGACTGAGGCAGGACAAATGCTTGAATTTGAGACCACCCTGGGCAACATAGCAAGACTCGTCTCTACAAAAAAAAAAAAAATTAGCCAGGTATGGTATCGTGCCTGTAGTCCCAGATACTCAGGGGGCTGAGGTGAGACGATCACCTGAGTCCAGGAGGCAGAGGTTGCAGGGAGCCAAGATTGCACCACTGCACTCCAGCCTGGGCATCAGGGTGAGACCCTGTATCAAAATAAAGAAAAAACAAAAAACAAAAAAAAGATAAGAAATACAGGAGACCACTAATAATTCCAAATAGTGCCTGCTAATTTGAAATCTTTTCCAGATATGGTGAAGGAAATCATTTTTCTTCCTACGCCCATTCTAAGGAAACGTTTCTATTTTTCTGCTATACAATTTGGTAACCTGCCATTTCAGATCCTGGCCTCTTTAAGCAGGACTTGCTGGAGTGCCAACAAAGCAGCCCTCTGAAACCTCAGCATCCTCAGCATCACCCTGGAGGGCAGGCGAAGGATGCTGGGCCTCCACCTCCAAAAGTCACACTGGGGTGGGGCAGATCTGGGTTGAGGCAGGGTTTGCATTTCTAGTCTAGGGCCACACCACCCTAAACACGCCCATCTCATCTAACGCATACCAGAGGGAGAAGCCACGTAGGGCAAGTTAGAGAGCAAGCGTCCAGGCACCAGGTCACCAGTTGTCTATTTAAATGCAAACCCGTCAAACAGCTTAAGTCAAACAGGTTCACCCTCCTAACACATTGGCCAACACACCTAGTGATAAATATCACTGCTGTTAGACCTTCTGCTCACTGATGACCAGAGCAATGGCCTGAAACATCAAAGCTGAAGGGTGTGTGCCACGGTCAGGGCTCTGAACACCCCCATCCCAGGCCATCTCACACGGGTGCCTTCACTGGCACCGGGGTCTCACAGACCAGCTCCACGCTCACACTTACTGGGACGCAACCACCCTTTCAGCCCTTCATGCGTCTGTACCCTATAGCGGTGTTCAAGGGAGGCTAATTTAAGTAAGAAATGTAATACGGACATCTGTGAACTCTTCCTCCATATCCACTGAGTGGCCGTCCAGAAAGAGAAATATTAAAAAGAAAAAGAAGATTTAAGAGTCAAACACAGGGCCGGGTGCAGTGGCCCATGCCTGTAATCTCAGCACTTTGGGAGGCTAAGGCGGGTGGATCACATGGGGCCAACAGTTTAAGACCAGCCGACCAACATGGAAAAATCCTGTCTCTACTAAAAATACAAAAATCAGCCAGGCATGGTGGCACATGCCTGTAATCCCAGCTACTAGGGGGGCTGAGGCAAGAGAATTGCTCGAACTGAAAGGCAGAGGTTGCAGTGAGTGGAGGTTGCAGTGAGCCTAGATCATGACACTGTACTTCAATCTGGATGACAGAGCAAGACTCCGTCTCAAAAAAACAAAAACAGGCCAGGCACGGTGGCTCACGCCTGCAATCCCAGCACTTCAGGAGGCCAAGGCGGGTGGATCACAATGTCAGGAGATCGAGACCATCCTGGTTAACACTGTGAAACCTCATCTCTACTAAAAATACAAAAAATTTAGCAGGGCGTGGTGTGGGCACCTGTAGTCCCAGCTACTCGGGAGGCTGAGGCAGGAGAATGGTGTGAACACGGGAGGTGGAGCTTTCAGTGAGCCTGGATCGCGCCACTGCACTCCAGCCTGAGTGACAGAGAGAGACTCCATCTCAAAAAAAATAACAACAACAACAACAACAACAACAAAAACACAGAAACTCGTGGAACAAGCCCTTGCCCCACTCCATGGTGCTGTGCCACCCAGGAGCATGCCAAGCTCAAAGAGTCATCCATCTGCCTTGCGTAAACGATGTCACTACTCGAATCACAGAGACTCAGATTCCCTAGCCCTCGCCATGTGCATGTCACTCACAAGCAGGCATGAGGACCCCCGCAATTCACAGGGAATCCCTCTGGCCATCTGATGACCATCCATTCATAAATAAAAAGCATTAATTCCAGCGGGGTTGCAGAGGTGTATACATCAATACTTGTCACTGTTCACAAATGTTCCACTTGCGGATGGAGTGACGTTACAGAATTGGGAAGAACTTCACAGACATACGAGGGGTGCATTTAAGGAAAAAGTGTAAGGAAAAGGTGAGAAAATGGAATATGCTAACCTCTGTCTTTTCATCACCCTCTAAATCTTATGATTCCAGTTCTGTTCATTCTGCAGTGAAAAATAACAAGTGATTCACACTCAGACACAAGGTGGCTTAGGAAACTATGGCTGTTTTACAAAGATGAAACAATTTCGAAGATCAGGATTCCATGAACGTACTTACTTAAAGAGAGAAGAGACTGGGAGTTACACATCAACTTACCAAGGCTGTCCCGAAGTCCAGGAGCCCCTTAGGAGAACAGAGAATGTGCAGTCTCCACAGACCAATGCAGGTGGCTGGGCCCAAGAGTGGGGACGGGTAGGCTGCAGGAGGCTTGCAGAGGGAGCTGTACCACCAGCCTCTCGCAGAAATTCCTAATTAAACCCTGACAGCAACTCTGTTTAGTGAATTGTCTCCTGGTAACTAAGAAGAGTGAAGCTGTTGAAAGCCTACAGCCAACCCTCTGGATAACAGTTGAGATGTATTTTAGAGAAGGAAATGATCCTGTCACAATCCCAGTCCTGCCCACAGCTGCAAGCACGTCCTGGGAGTGCGGCTTCTTGCTCTGTCAGCACCAGAGCCCACTGTAGTGCCACACGGGTTCTGCCCGACGTTCCCACTTCAGGGAGTCTGGGCAGGTGCAGCTGAAACACCCAGGGGGCAACCCCCACACTCACTTCTCAAAAGTACATGCAGAGGCAGACAGAATGAAACACGGCCCCCAAACCTCAGACGTACGGTTCAGCAGCACGGCCCACCATAGAGCCACATGGGATTTGCCCGACGCCCCCAATTCACAGAGTCTGGGCAGGTCCAGCTGAAACAGCACCTGGGGGGCAACCTCCAACCCCACTTCTCAAAAGTACATGCAGAGGCAGACAGAATAAAACACGGCCCTCGAGCCCCAGACATAAAGTTTGGCACGGGCATCTGTGAAACAAGAACAAAAGTCGCATGGGAAAGTGAGCACAAAAATGAAAAAAACAACAGAATTACAGTGAAGATGGATGAGATGGGGAGGATTGCGAGGAAGTTGAGAAAGGGACTGAGGACCTGAAGGGGGACATAAGGGCTGGACATTCCCGACAAGGTAACAAACACACCTCTGGATGAGGTTGGACATCATCTTCATTATGGAAATAAAGGGGAAAAGCCTGAAAACATCAGTTTCCTACCAAGAAGCAAAAATCAAACTGGCTTCAGATTTCTCCTCTACAACACTGGGTTCCAAAAGATGAGGATGTGGCATCTGTGGGGTCTTGAGGGAGAGCTGGCACAAACGTCCCAGAGCTGCCGTCTCCAGAAGCAGCTGAAACAGCCTCAGATCCAGCAAACTCTTGTCTTGAAAAATCTATCAGAGTACACCCCCTTATCAAAGGGACGTGTGGCTGCAGGGGTTGTGGTGTAAGGCAATTTAGAAATCTTACTCCGTGCAGACCCTAAACTTGGGAGGCTGCTGGTCACACCCTGGGAGGACCTCAGCCAGCGGGAATCCCTGTGCCTCCTCTCTGCTCCATCTCTAATGCCAAGAAACATTTTATGCATAATATTACGTTATTTCCAATTTGTTAAATTGTATCTATTAAGTCCATAAAGAGACCAAGAAAATGTATAAAAACATTGATGACTTCACGGTGGTATTATAATTAATTTTTAAACAAAACATGTTGTCTAAATTTTCCAGACTGAAAAAATACTCTTTTTAGCAAGAAAGGTACTTTTAAAGTCACCATAAACAATTATATATCCATCCTACGAACGTGGTCTTAAAACAAAAAGTGAAGAGCAAAAACAGCAGAAGGAAGTGCATGAATATGTTGATAACGTTTATCTCTGAATGGGGGCGCTGTTTTGCCTTCCGTTTCCCTATGCTTGAAGTGTCACCTCTGTAATGTAATAATAGAGCAAACACCATAGTTGAGGAAACATTGCTGCCCACTAGGACATAAACCAAGTCTCCTCCAAAATGCTGCGACCCCAACCTCTGATTTTATCTTTTAAATCAGCTAGGTTTTCTCCCCTAAAAAGAAGCATATTGTATCATTACTCTTTAAAGTTAGGTGACTTAACAGGCATACAGACTTCAACACCTTCTGGAAAGGTGATGTGTCAAGTTTAACTAAGATTTATTTTGTTCTGAAAAGAGCAGGGGCACGTTCCCAGGTGAGGGGACTCCAGGAAACACTGGCTGTGTCCGATGGGCCCTCACCTGGAGAAACAAGCGCTCGACGCCTCCACCCTCCACCCGGACTCAGCAGGAAAGGGGTGCAGAGCTGAAGACAGACTCATCTATAAAAACCCCAACGGCTGTTTCCAGGAGCTACTCACTGTCCCGTGCCGCTGCACCCTGCCCCCCTGTGCAGGTACCGGAGCTGCTGTCCAGGCTTCCCCAGGCTCTCCACGCCTCCTTCCACCCCACGCCAACCTGCACCACCCAACTCCCCACCGTCACTTACTGACCACCCGCCTCAACTCCCGCATAGCCTGGAAACTGCAAAGCTGCCTGGCAGCAAGAGGGGACGGGCAGCGAACGCACCAGCCAGGTGGCACCTGCTCCCACCAGACTGCAGGGTCACAGCGCCTGCCTCATGGAGCCGTTGTTATGCACAAGTACAGTGGGAAATCAATGCAGCTTTAGCTTTACTTTGGTGCTAAATTAACTTTATAACACTTGCTTATAACATACATTAATTTTTACAGCAATTACTAAAATAACAACTCATAATGCATTCATTTACCATATTCAGAAAAGCAACTGAAAAACCAAACACACAGCAGAATTTTATAGGACTGTAGTAGTTTTTGTTAGGTTGTCAAATTATTTTAAGCTCAAAATTAAAGTAATTAAATCTGTGACTCTCAACTAGGGGAGGTGGGCACACACAGAGAGGGGAAGTTAAAATCCTTTTTTTCTTCCAAACCTCACACAGACCCACTCGGCTGGTCATTCCCATTGCTGGAATTATGTCCTGTTCCTTAGGTTAAAAACAACTGCCTTCATGCCTATTAAAAATAATGTTTCTTCCTTTCCTGAGTGATTGTGAAATGAGCCATGGTGGCAAGGTAGGCACGAACCGAGGGAAACTGAGTCCATGCCCACATTTGATGGTGGGCAAGAACAGAAGGAAATTGGGTCCATACCCACATTTGATGGTGGGTGAGAACAGAAGGTAACTAGGTCCACATCTATATTTGATGGTGGGCAAGAACAGAGGGAAACTGAATCCGTGTCCACATTTGATGGTGGGCAAGAACAGAGGGAAAGTGTGTCCAAGTCCACATTTGATGGTTAGCAAGAACAGGGGGAAGCTGGGTCCACGTCCACATTTGATGGTGGGAAAGAACGGGGGAAACTGGGTCCACGTCCACGTTTGATGATGGGCGAGAACACGGGGAAACTGGGTCAAAGTCCACATTTGATGATGGGCGAGACCAGGGGGAAACTGAGTCCACATCCACATTTGATGGTGGGAGAGAACAGGGGAAAACTCGGTCCACGTCCACATTTGATGGTGGCTTTTAATGCACTGCAGCCTGTGTCCCCTTGACCTTCACAAATTTTCAGGTAGTAAGAAAGCAATTTTTCTTACTGGAAAGGAGAAAACTAAGTGGCTGCAAAGTAATATAATTTCCTTAAAGCAAAACAACAGAGAACCAACTTTGACTTTTTCCACATTACTCAGTAATTCTAAGACTAAGGGTTTTGTCATGTTACAGCAAATGCCGTTCATTAGGGGGAAATTGGAAGTCAGAACAGTGTGTGCTATTCAAATTCTCAATGAATAATTAACTCAAATGGGTTCAGAGTGCTACAAAATGAAATTAATTTGTTTTTAGTTTAACCCCAAATCCCCAATCCCTTGCCAAATGATCCTCTATGTATCCTACATAAAGGACAGGGTCTTTCTGGCAGAAAACCATTAAAAGTTTTTATTTGCAGTAAGAGAAGCATGCCTTCTTATCAAACAGGTGCATGGCCCCCTTGCGGGGGGGTCACCCATCACCTGCATCCCCGTGTGTCACGGTGTTGCCGCACACCATTAACGCATCAAAATGGAAAAGGAAATGTAAGCAGTGTTTGCTGTCCAAAGTTCACGTCAACAACTCCTTATTATGAAGGCACTTCTGAGCCTTTCCTCCTGCATCTGGGAGCTGCCAGCAACCCAGTTCCAGGAGAGAAAATAGCTCGACACCTCCTGCAGCCCATGGAGTCCTCTTGTTGGGACAAGGTCCCCCCAGGAGAGAGAAGCCCCCAGCAGGGTCAACACTGGAGGTCCTGGGGGTGGGTGGTGCTGGGGAGGCCATGCGGGGAGGGCTGTTCCCTGTTCCCTTCCCCTCAGGAGACAGCTGGCCCAAGGTGACACAGGACCGGATGGGATTTCAGGGTCAGGGACCATGGAGCCCGGGGCTGTGGACCACACCAGCCCAAAGCCACTGCATGCCCCAGACCGGGGCTGTGGACCACACCAGCTCACGGCCACTGCATGCCCCAGACCAACACGAGAAGAGTGCAGACCAACAACATCTTCGTCTACGGTAGGTGTCACGGTTATCGTTCCTAAGAGAGTCCACGGCCACTTCTACCAGGTGCCCTCCACTCTTCCCCTGCCCCAGCTCGTCCCCCTGTGACAGCCGTGTCTTTGAGAACGGGGTGTGGAGCCAGGGGGAAAACACAAAATAAACCACCTGCTACTAGAAACAGCCTCGCTGTCCTCAGGGAGCCGGTCCCGGGGCCAGTCTCACTGTCCTCAAGGAGTCGATCCCGGGGCCAGCCTCGCTGGACTCAGGGAGTCCGTTCCAGGACCCCATGGACACCAAATCCAGGCGCATTCAAGCCCCACAGGTGGACCTGCCGAACCTGCGTGTACAAAGAGTCGGCCCTCCGACACGCGTTTCACATGGCAGGAACACTGTATTTTCTGCGTGTACAAAGAATCAGCCCTCCGACATGCGTTTCACGTGGCAGAACACTGTATTTTCTCCCTGAGTTTGGTTGAAAAAATCCACCTATAAGTTGACCCGCAAAGCTCAAGCTTGTGTTGGACAAGAGTCAACTGTACGCAATTGACACTGATTCCTACCAACAATATCCAAATCTTACCATGACCAGCACGATAAAGAGAATGAGCAAAATTTAAAAACTAAAGCAGAGTGTTTTCCTGCTAGTTGGGGCACTGCGTATCCCCTCTGGGAAAGACCACACTGGCTGCTGACCAAACTCCATCGGCCTCTTCCTCCGTCCTGAGGGCATCTTCCTCCATCCTGACAGCAGCCTGGGCTTACCTCAGTCCCAGGGCGGGGGAGGAGGACGCACTGTGCACCCTCCCAGCTCTCCTCCGCCCCTTCCCTCAGGCTGGCCCAAGAGCAGCCTGGACAGTCAGGTGCTGGGGACACCGAGCTGCCCCTCCTCGGCCCACAACCTCAGGCCGCCTGTCTCATTTGTGACTGAGAAACAGAGCTGCAGCTGCAGGCGGGAGGCGGGACACGCTGGGATCTACCCATGGCCAGGCCGAGCTGCTCTGATCACTCAAGCTTCACTTTCATCACTTGCTCTACCAAATAAACTAGAATAAAATATGCCACTTCCTCCTTTGCACACACTTCCAAGCCTCCCATCCCACTTCCCGGCGCTGACACCATAAGAACACTTTCTGTGCCTTTCCAGGTATTTTCTATCCTCCTCAAGCACAGAACCACATTCAGAGTGAATTTTTTTTTTTTTTTTTTTTTTTTTTTTACAGAAATGGCACCAGGGCAGATGATGTTTTTTTGTACCATTTCTTTGGTTTCTTGGGCATTTTCCGCACCAGGACAGATGGGCTCTGCTCTCCTTCCTCCCCACCGAAGGCTGCCTCACAGCAGCCACACACAGAGCCGTAAGCCCTCGCAAGACTGTGGGTGTCTCAGGGTGCCCCACGTCCCCAAAGACCAAGGGGTTACAGATCCACACTGTCCAACAACACTTCAGACATGGCCTCGAGCCTGGGAACCCTGCTGGCCAGCCCAGGCCAGCAACAGAATAGAGGTGTGAGAGGTAACATTTGCACTTCTTAAAAAAAAAAAAAAAAAGGCAGATATTCAGTGCCACATTTAAAATGATCATGGCGGCCAGGCACAGTGGCTCATGTGTGTAATGTAAGCACTTTGGGAGGCCAAGGTTGGCAGATCCCTTGAGGTCAGGAGTTCAAGACCAGCCTGGCCAACACGGTGAGACCCCTGTCTCTACTAAAAATACAAAAATTAGCTGGGCATGGTGGCAGACACTTGTAATCCCAGATACTTGGGAGGCTGAGACACAAGATTCTCTTGAACCCTGGAAGCAGAGGTTACAGTGAGCTGACATTATGCCACTGCAATCCAGCCTGGGTGACAGAGCAAGACTCTGTCTCAAAAATAAAAATAATAAATAATAACAAAAGAAAAAATATATATGCATTCCTAGTCCCTTGGAGCTGCAGCAACAAAGCTGGTGATATATTTTGGGTGTTTCTAATCAATGTTTTCCATGAGCTACACTGCAAGTCTCAACCTTGACCCTGCTACAGTAATCATCTATTACAAATTAAAACAAGAGCCATAACTCTGTCTCCTACGAAAATATTCTAACTGAGACATGTTAACAGAATACATTTCTTTGGGTGAGAAAGTATCCACCAGGGTGGGGAACAGACGGCCCACCGATCGTGCTGTGGCCCTAACCACCAAGGACTCATGAATCATCCACAGCAAGGCTGGTGACTCAAAAAGAACACTAAATTGCTCTTTGACATCAATTCTTAAACCTTGAGAAACCAAAGTTCTCTTTGTAACAGACTTGAAAAAGGATGAAGTCAGAAGTAGCTCAGCAGAGATGCACCAACTCTTACCTGGGAGAGACACTCCTTGCTAATCACGTCTGGATTAACGGATGTGCTAAAAGCATCTCTTCCAACAGAGACACAGACTGCAAACAGGAATGCCATGAACACCTTCCCCAGATAACCCAGTCCTCACCCATCCACCCCTCTGGAGGTCCCCAGACAAGTCCAATAAGGAAATGACCCCACAGCAGATTCAGGTGCAGGCAGTGAGGGTAGTGGCGTCAGGGAATTCCACCGTAAACCTTGGCAGCACGCAGGGAGGTGTACCCAGCTGGACAGGTGAAGTCAGAAGTGCAGGATGATCTGGCCATTCCAAATAAGCAGGGCATAACAATTTTGTTAAAATGAAACCCAGCCTTTGAAAAGGCCTGGACTTCCCACAATGTGTGGTATTTATAGTGTGGAGGGCACTGTAGAGAAGTTATCAGAGGGTTCACGACGGCAAGATCCACGGAGGCTCTGCCATGTGCCAGGCATGAGACAACTGTTTACATAAAACACCTCATTTCACCCTACACAGAGTCCACAGACTGCTCCACAGTCTCCCAGGTAAGAGTTGGTGCATCTCTGCTGAGCTACTTCTAACTTCATCCTTTCTCAACTGCTTCATGTTTCACCCTACACAGAGTCCACAGACTGCTCCACATTTCACCCACAGAGTCCACAGACTGCTCCACATTTCACCCTACACAGAGTCCACAGATTGCTCCACATTTCACGCACAGAGTCCACAGACTTCTTCACATTTCACCCTACAGAGTCCACAGACTGCTTCACATTTCACCCTACAGAGTCCACAGACTGCTTCACATTTCACCCTACAGAGTCCACAGACTGCCCCACATTTCACCCCACACAGAGTACAGAGACTGCTTCACAGAACACTACCAAAGCACACCATCAAATGATCCCCAAGAAGTAATGAGCGCCTTAAAAGTAAGAAAGCCAACCTCCTCCCCCTCTCTTAATTCCCTCTCCTCATTTCCGAAGAACCAAAGAAATATGAAGGGCCAGTGACGCCCCACTGAAGAACGCTCTCCTGGTGGTTACACTCTGTACATAGGGAGCACAACACTGCTCTGTGCTGCCTGAGGCTACTATTCTATACTACACTAGTACGATCTGTTTGTTCTATTCTATACTATTCCATTCTCTACGATAGAATACTACAGCTTCATTCTATACTATAAAATACTGTACTATCTGTTCTATTCTATTCTATTTTCTTCTATACGGAAAGCAGTTAGCCAGCTTGCTTTAGGCAGATAGTAAGGGAAGGGTCCCAGAGAGCCTCCAGCCTATGTTTTGTGCAGATAGGGGGACTTGCACGGGGGTCTCGCCTAAACATGCTCACAGCAGACTAAGGGTCCCCATGCACACGGGGGAATGGGGTGGAACCACCAGAAATTTGCTCCTTAGACAGGGAGCCCAGCCCCATCAGCTTCTATATAAAAGCCCTTGTAGTCAACTGGGAAGGGGGCAACCAGCAACCTGCTCTCAGGACCCCTCTTTTCGCTGAGAGCTTAACTTTTAGCTTAATAAGTTCCACTGCACTCACTCTTCGATGCCCCCGTGCCTGTTTCTTCCTGGTCATGAGACAAGAACCTGGACCCAGCCGAGCTAAAGAGCAAAACTCCTGCGTCAGTGCTACCGAACACTATCCTCTCTGTTCTGTGCCATGCGACTCTACTATTCCACACCATACTACTTAATAGTAATACTATGCTGTGTGTTCTAATCTAGACTGTATTATGCTATGCAATACTACGTCATTAGTTCAACTGTATACTCTACAATACTATCCCACTTGTTCTATTCTAGACCATGTAATACTATTTGTCCTATTGTATACTATACTACATAATGTTACACTGTTTCTTCTATTCTATGCTACCCTATATAACATTATACTATTTGTTCTATTCTGAGCTACTCTATATAATTCTAATCTGTTTGTTCCATTCTATACAATACCTTGCATCGTTTTACCATGTTCCACGATACAAGAGTAGAGTCAGTTATACTTTCATAATCTTTTTTCCAAGCTCTTACCCAGTAAGAAATGTGATGTTTTACTATGCCTCACATAAATGCACATTTCATGATAATCAATGCCATTTCCTATGGTTATAGAATTCTGTCTCTATGATTCTATTGATACGGCTTCTTTGGGCTTTTCTGTAAGTCCTTTGTAGTGTCTGGTTTCCTAGTGAAAAGATGACTAAGGTCTCGATAAGATCCTACAAAACCAGCATCCACACACGCTCACCTGTGTGCACACTGCTGGCCTCCGTGTTGAAGGAGGGACAGGAAGACAGATGGCTGTCGGTGGATGGAAGACAACAAGCACAGAGTAGATTCCAGAACTGAGACAGGTACCAAGGCTCTGGCACAGCTGAGGGTCGATCCCAATTCTAGCCTCTCACAGAAAGGTAGAGGAGACTTAGCACAAAGAGCATGGAACTTTGCTTTAAGAAAGCAAATGCTTACCATCCACTATGAGGAGCTCAAGGAGAAATGGCAGTAGGCTCTACTAATAACTACTGCTTTAAAAAATGGAAGGGAGAGGGTACATTTTCACATGGGCCAGGTGGACAGTTGCCGGGACCTGCCGCTGGACCTGACAATGGACCTGACACTGGACCTGCCGCTGGACCTGCCGCTGGACCTGTTCCTGGACCTGATGCTGGACCTGCCGCTGGACCTGATGCTGGACCTGACGCTGGACCTGCCCCTGGACCTGCCACTCGGTCTGCTACTGGACTGCTAACAAATGCTGCAGATTTTTATGGAGAGAAAAGTACAATGCGTCTGAGAGCAGCTGTCCCAGCTCTGGATGAAGCCGGTAGAACAAGGAAGAAGCAGAGAGGCTGGTATCATTCAGTGGGCAGAGTCAATGACCCTCCTCTAAGTCCAGCAGAGCTCAACCTGCATGTCTGCAACTAGAAATACCAATCGTAAGCCAGACCTCCTTGCAAATACCATTGACCCGCTGTAATTCTGTGTGGTGTATTATGTCCCATGTACAGGAAATCATTCACAAACCCTTTAACCAGGAAGTACTAAGATGACTTTTAATGCAATATAACACCTTTGCACCCATTTAACATATATTTAACCCCAGGGGTATAAATATATATTTTATAGAACATCAGGCATGTTTACCTAATGGCTCGAACTTTCACAATGTCTCTCTCCCTGAGAGGACAGTGGAAGATCCCATGCACTGTCTCCAGGAACATGCCCCTCCCAGAGAGGATTCACAAATCAAATGTGCACATGCACGCATGCACAGACACATATCACACACACACATACACATGGACACGCACACCTACATGCAATACATACATTCACACATGCACACACATTCACATAATCACATAACACCAACACAAAACACATGCATACACATACACACAACACTCAAACACACATGCACAAACATACACACAACACTCAAACAAACACGCACAAGCATACGCACGACACTCAAACACACATGCATATACATACACATTCTGACACACATACATATGTAAATGCGTAGACATAACATGCACAAATATACATGTATAACTATACACACACTAGCATCAATGCATGCCTACTTGCACATGTGTGCAGTCGTGCCTAAACATGTAACACATGTACACGCATACATGCAACACAAATACACATGCACACGTATACACATGCATGCACATATACATCACACACAAAGGCACACATACATGCACAACACATATACATGCAATACACAGTTTCATACACATAAATGCAAACACACATACACATATACCCCCCTCAAAGACCCCATTATTCAATTCTAAACAAAGTGGTTTATCCCCCAAATGTACCTTCTCGAAATTAATAAGCTCTACTGCACATTTCTTGTTACAAATAATGAGGTCTCACACACAGCACACACACATTTATACTCCAATACGTGTGAACATACAAATAGAAATAGGCACACGTGCACGAAGACCCTCTTCTGTAAAGGTTTTCTCAAACTTGAACTGAACGAATTCTGCTAATTATAGTCAGAGTCAGCAAAGATATATATTTGACCTCGGAATGATTATACTCGTTCTTTTCGTTACCCCTGGCAACAGCAAGAATGTAAAACAGAGTTGTGTGATACCATGATACTTATTCAATCCCACTTCCTGGGATCTGACCCACTTGGAATAGCATTTCTGTCTGAGTGATTTCCTTCTGACTAAAATCATGAGATAATTCCTTCTCTTCCTGCTTTCTCTTTCCCAGGCCTTTTCACTGCCCTTTCATCATCTCAGAAACTAAATCATACTTGTCAAAATGGAAGGCAAAGAAACAGTCTTAGGAGAGAATCCAACAATGGAATGGACTCAAGAGAGGAAAAAATATTCTTTTTGAAAATGTACAAAAGGAAAAGTCAAGAGGCCTGGGTTCCCTCTCACGACAGAAACACACGTCAGCATAGCAGGTCACTCAGCACAGTTCAGCTCTGTGTATGAAACAGAGATTCTAGTCCTTGTCCCTGTTTCATGATGTTGCAGTGAAGGAAACAAAACAGACAAAGGGCACAGACTGCAGAAAAGGATTTTAAAAGGATGACTTTTAAAATGTGCACCTGCACAATGAGGACATTTTCAAGTATATTAAAGCTGATTTATAAGAGACGGGTATAAAGACTCTACAAGGTCATTAGACTTTAGACTTACAAAGAAAACAAATCACATTCTCCTAGCATCACGAGTCAAGTGTTCCACAAATACTAAGAATAGCCACCGCAACGGGATCCACTATGAGGGGTGAAAACATAACCCATGAAGCGTGGCCGAGAGCTCCTATAACCTGATTTCTAGGAATCTAATTTTCAACATCCTCACAGCTAGCACATCACAAAAATACAGAGCTCCAAATGCCGTAACACAAGTGCTAAGAACACCTAGCCAAAAATATACGAGACATTTCAGGCAAGAATCCCAGAATCAGAAGAACACAAGTTTTCTAAGTTCTTCAAAAGCTGGTGCTGGTTGAGGCTTTTCTGCAGACTTCAACAAAAGACACGCTAGAATTAGCCATTGACGGTAACCCTGAGTCAACACGCACCGTGTTCGGAAAAGCACAAGGCCTGCTCTGGGCTTGAGACCCCTGGGAACTTTCTCTGGACCGCACCGAGTGGATGACTTTGAGAACTCAAAATAACCAACAACCAGTCCATGAACAGAGAAAGAAGACTGCAGCCTCCCTGGGGACCTGGCTCCATGCCTGCCCGCTTTCTTCCGGATACCTTTGCCCTTCCCGGCTCCCTGCTTCACCTGGAGACGCTTTGGGTTCAGGCCCCTCTCCAGCTGTGTCTTGGTCCACGGCTGGCTGCCCGTGTGAAGCACCAGGCCTTGAAGGACCATCTCCACCTGCTCCCTGCACTTCCCACCCACTTCCGCGAGACCCCCAGCGCTGCTCTCAGGGATCAGGGCTGCCAGGCTCCCCTCGCAGGCTCCAACTGGAGTCCTGCCCCCTGGTTTTCAGCAACACTTGGGACTTTCTCCTGGAAACTCTCGGCTCTGAGCTTTAGTGAACTGCGCCATCCAGCTCCTCTCTGGACTTTAAGCAGGGCTTTTTCTGGGTCTTCCAACCCTTCCTCCATTTCCAAATGTGGGCTTTCCTTTGGCCTTCTCTCTCCAGACATGCACGCCTCACACTCTGGCTACTTCACCTGCCCTTCTACCTAAGAGGCTCCCAAATGCACCCTGCTCCAGATTTTCCCCAAGCCTCCTCCTGTATTTCCAGACTCACAGCTTGCAGTGGTGTCTGTAAGTATCTCCGAGTCAGGTCCACACTTGCTTCTCCTGATTTCCAGCAAAGCGCAACGCCGACCTCAGGGTGCAGACTCGCAGCTTCTTCCGCCTTCCGGCACTCCCTCTTCCCCTCCTGACACAGGCACCGAATCGCTCAGCTTGCTGGCTGCCTTCTGTCCTCCTCTCGCCACGGCGAGTGCCCTGCATGAGCCTGCTCTGTCCCTCCGGCTCCATGGCATGCCGCACATCAGAGGCGATTCTCTCCGAAACCTTCAGTGGCTCCCTCGTATCCGACAGGTAAGGACTTCCACATTCTGGCCCCAATCTAACTTTCTGGCCTCAGATATGCACATGCATATTTTATCTATGCAAAGAGAGTATAGGCCTCACACCTGTTCTCATTCCTGGGCTCCTAGCTCCTCCTGAAGGTGCTGTAGGAGCTACCTATGCACTTTCCAAACACTAATTGAATATGCGCTTGGAGAACATTTACCTGATAATTTTGTGGCATTGCTGGATAACGTGGACAAAGTGAGAACTACGCAGGTGTGTGGATGCTGCCTTGCCCAGACCTCACTTACCCAGACACTCCCAGATGCTCAAGGTGACCAGCCCTATTGGCGCACAGGCAGGCGCAGGCTGCACCCCCACAGCTGGGCCCCGCGAGCTGAACTATTATCATGAAGCAGCTGTTTGCTCCTAAATCTGTGTATGCCGGTGCACTTGTTACACGTCACTGAAACCAATAAAGTATGACTCCAAAGAGACAATAATTGTATGAAAACTAAGTTGGATGCCTTTCAAAGACTTAATATGGGGGAAATTTTTTTTTCATTTTAATCTTTTGTAAATTGCTATCACATTAGGTATGGGCAAAAAATATACACAATGTTTGAGGAAATAATTTTTAAAGGTTTCAAAAGTAACATCTTGTTTCTCTTGTGTTGCCTATTCTCTTCTAGAAGAATCAAAACTGTGGCAGGTCTGCGATGGCTGTGGTGGAGGAAAGAGGCCACACCCACAGCCAGTAGAACCACGCTCAGCAGCAGCCTAGCCCCGCGTGGAAGAGGCGTGAACACTCTCGGGAGAGGTGGATGTGCACTAACCGTTCCCAGCTCTGACCTCTTTGATTAACTGAATATGGTGATTGGTTTTATCTGAACGTCAGACAAAAGGGTGTCTACGCCCAGGAAAGACTCTAAACACTCTGGACCCTGCTGGGGCAGATGGTAACCTTGACCCAGTGATACCACTCTCCAGTGGGCAGCCAGCCCAGTCTCCTAATCGTAAAGGACATTCATAGCAACACTACGAAAAAGAAACACGACTGTTCTGACACGGAAAAGTGAAATTTAAAACATTAAATATACAGGTTCTAACTAAGAGGCAGACGGACCGGGCGCGGTGGCTCATGCCTGTAATCCCAACCCCTTGGAAGGCCGTGGTGGGTGGATCACTTGAGGTCAGGAGTTCGAGACCAGCCTGGCCAACATGGTGAAACCCCATCTCTACTAAAAATGCAAAAATTACCCGGATGTGGTGGCGGGCACCTGTAATCCCAGCTACTTAGGAGGCTGAGGCAGGAGAATCGCTTGAACCCGGGAGGTGGAGGTTGGAGTGAGCCGAGATCGTGCCACCACACTCCAGCCTGGGCAACACTTTCTCAAAATAAGTAAAATAAAATAAAATAAAATAAAATAAAATAAAATAAAAGGCAGACCAACAAAAGGAGATTTCCTCTGATCTTAAAAACAGAAGTATTTGATTCATAGCCTGGATAATTGAAGATCTGCATAGAAATCACCTAGGGCCCCGCCCTCCCTCACAACAGACTGGGATAGAGGGAAGGAGGGCAGGAGGTGGGCCCCTTATCCACGAGAGGCTCCTCCCACCCCATCCCCTTCCTCAGGAGGGCGGTCTGCCCAGCACAGGCTCCATTCTCCCCAGGTAAGACCCTGGCGTCTCTACAGGAACACCCAACCTCCCTTCCCTGCAATCCACTCCAGCTGCTCACGGCCAGCCAAGCGGGGCGCTCTTCAGAGAGAAGCAAACGGCTAACAAACAACACAACACGCATGTACAATGCGCTTATACAACACTGACAACACACAATGCACACAAACACACACAACCTATACAACACATACCCAATACATGCAACTCACAACACAATATGCATTTTTAACACTCAGGCAACACATAACCAATACATGCAACTCACAACACAACATGTACGTACAACACACTCATACACACATACAGCACACGTAACTCACATACAACACAACACGCACGTACAATGCACTCATACAGCACACACAACACACAACTCACATACAACATGCACGTGCAACACACTCATACGACACACAACACTCATATAACACACAACACACACAACTCACAACACAACATGCACACACAACACTCACACAACATACACACAATACACACAACTCACAACATACACATACAACACACTCATACAGCTGACGTACAACACATGCAAATCACGTTCAACACAACATGCACGTACAACATACACGACACACGCAAATCAACGCAACATTCACATACTCACAACATACACATACAATACACTCAAACAACACATACAAGAAATGTAACTCACGCACAACACAACATGCACATACAACACACTGCACAACATTCAACACATACAACATACACAATACATGCAACTCAACACAAATACATGTACAATGCACTCACAACACACAACACTTACACAACACACAACACATGCAACTCACAAACACACGTACAACACACAACACTCACACAACATACACACAATACATGCAACTCATATACAACATACACATACACACGTACAATGCACAACACTCATATAACACACAACACACATACAACATACAAAACATACAACTCACAAATACACGTACAACACACTCATACAACACACATACAACATACAAAACATACAACTCACAAATACACGTACAACACACTCATACAACACAAAACACTCAAACATACAATAAATGCAACTCAACACAATATGCACATACAACACACATACAACCCATGCAACTCACATACAACACAACACACTCATACAACACATTCATACAACACATACTGTACAGATTCTAAGTATGAAATAGAAAACAGCACACGCACGGTTTCTAAAGTATGATGAAACTGTTTTCAAGAAGGTCGTCCAACATCCAAAGTGGTACCATGTCCTCATTTTCAGCTGCTGCTCAGATTCAAGCATTTTAATCATCCGCTCTATGAATTATAATAATACAGCATAAACCCAGTTTTCATTTTACACCCACTTTGGCGTGGGGTGCTCCAAAACAGGGGCCAGGAGCCTCAGAGTCATCCCTCAGAACAAAACACAACCCACACTCAGAGGCCAGGAAGGGAACTCGGGGGACGACACACACTCTCTCATCTACAGAGCTCTGCTTCAATTACTTCACACGTAACCAGGGCTGGAACGGGGTTGGTGAGGGTACAGACATGGCAAACTGAGAAGAAACTGGCAGGTGGAGAAAGATCGGCCAAAACCCAAGGAAAAATGCTGAACATTTTCCACAAATAGTTCACACGACAGATGATACTCGGGCTACTGAAAGTTTATTGAGAGGGGTCTTGCTCCAAAGAAAAAGTTCTCTCCCAAGGTTATCGAAGATTCACAGCAGACACCTGCCCCCAACACACCATCTGCCGAGGGCCTATGAGTCAAAAAGAAGGTAAGACAGAAGTAAGGCTGCAGGGGAAGGAGAGCAGGAGGGGACCGAGTACTCGGAACCAAGTGAAGTGATGGACGGACACTGAATGCCTGACTCCAGGGTTATCGCCTCGGAAAACAAGTCTGTTGAAGTCCGTAGTAACAGTGTTAGTGCTTTCACTGAACCTGCACTCAACACTGGAGAACCTCCCTGTGTTATGAAGACGATCTGAAAAATAACATTAATTCACAAGGTAGAGTGACGATTCAGCCACAGAAAATAAAACTGATATAATCCACTGCAAGTCACACTGTGTCTTTCTTTAAGACTGGTTTATGATGCAGAAAACAGGCAGCTTGAGATCTAAAATACTGAAACTGGCAGACACTTTGTTTCCCTGAATTCTCGCAACCGTGGCAGCAGCTAGGGTAAGACAGAGTGGCTTTCAGAGCTTCCAGAACAACAGAGCAGATCAATCATAAATATGCAAAGGTGATCTGAAGACAGAATTAATATTCCAAGTTTTGACTTAAACTAGTCATGTGATTTCCAATAAGTGGGAAACATCCACACCAATTTTTATAAGAAAGTTCAATGTGAACCCATAGTACAGAACACTATCTTTGTTTTGGAATTTATTTATTTAATATGACAATTTCAATTGTCTTTAGGGATTCCTGATATTGAATGCTCATCTTTATTAATGATGAGCTACCCATTTTCTGACTGAGGAAACGGAAAGTTGTCACTGCCTAACAGCAATACTCAACACAGCCAGTATGAAAGGGAAAGCTATACCTGTGTGCACACACATGCATACACATACCTACACATGTACACGCACACACATACACGTGTGTGCACGTGCACACACATGTACACATGTGTGCATACATACATATGCATGCACACATACGCACATGCATGCATACACACGCATATACGCACACACATACATATACACGCGTACACATGTACATGCATGCATACATATACACGTGCACATGAACACGCATACACGCACATACACACGCATACACTGGTGCACACACTTGCATGTGTACATGCCTACGTAAGTATCATCTCAGTATGTGGATTCAAAATTCTGATGCAAACAAGAATAATCACAAAACAAGGTAGGGTGTCAACAAGTGAGAATTGAGATAGAAGTTCTGGAATGCTCCAGAGACGATATGAGGGAGGTCTGCACATCACATAAACATCTTACCCATTTTAAACGTGACCATTCCTGCCAACATCGGCCTGGATTAAGAAGATTTCATTTACATAAGGAACAGAAAATATAATACTTGTTCTAATGAGGTTCTCTAATCATTAGATTATTTTCATAATTATAAGTAATCACTAAATAACTTCCTTTCAAGGGTCTAAAAATAAAAAGAAGATAACAAAGTCACAGTCCTGACCGTTTTATCATGCAAATCACAGCTGTGAAAATAAAGCATGGTTTTGAGACTATGCCCTCCTCAAATACCCTTCATGGAATTTTGTACCAGTAATGGCTGGTAAATAATTGTTACACCAGGTGGAAAAGTATATCATTTGGGGTATATGAAGTAAGCATGTAAAGAGAAATGACCACACACACCTGAAACCAGGTCTCATTTCACAACTGTTTCCTACTTTAGATTTGCTTAATTTACTTCATGAGGTGCCTTGAGGAGAGAAAGCAGAGCTGGGATCCGCCCCGAGGCTGCTTCGGGAAGAGCTGGGTGGGCACCAAGCCCCTCAGACCGAGGGCTGAGCTGCGTGGCTATGATCCCATCACTGCGACTCCCCAGGCGTGTGTCCCTGTGTGTCACGCAAACTCCTGCCACACAGGTGACACACGCCACACGCCTGACACAGGCTCAGCACACAGGGAGCGATCAGCAAGTGGTGACTAGAGAGAAGCGACGGCCTTCAGCGTGGACGGAGAAAACAGGTCACAGACTCACAGAGGAAACGCCGCAGATCCACAGACGGAGAAAACACCACAGATGCATGGACAGAGGAAACAGACCACAGACGCACGGAGCGAAGAAAAGCGCAACAGATGCACGGAGGGAGGAAAAGCGCCACAGACGCACACATGGAGAAAACGCCACAGATGCACGGACGGAAGAAACACCACTAACGCACGGACAGAAGAAAAGCCACAGACGCATGGATGGAGGAAACGCGCCACTGAGGCACTCATGGAGAAAACAGGCCACAGACGGACGAAGGGAGAAAACGCCACAGACGCACGGACGGAAGAAACAAGGCAGAGAAGCGCACACACCAGTGTGGAACATGGGACAGGAACGTCCCGGCCATGCACCTTCCACTCCCACTAGGGACTTCCCACCCCAGAGCACTCAGGATGGCTGTGGAGCTCCTGCCACCCACCCCAGAGGTGAAGCTGGGGAGCCAGAGATGAGCAGGTTCACGTCCATCAAATGCGGCTGCAATCCCTGTAATAACAGAAGGTCACCATTAAACCGAAGGGCACTTCACTTGGAATAAAAGCACTCTGCATGAAAGAACTAAAGATTGGCCAGAGACCGCTTAGAGACCATCACAATCATTCTTGCTAGTGACAATGAAGCTTCAAGAGTGGTCACTTTTCCTGTAGAAACGCCACAGAGGTGATTCCTGGAACTCAGAATATTTCTTTCCCGGAAACCACACAACCAAGAGTTTAATAATGCCATCTCTTGAGCAGAAAGATTAAGATTTCTGATGAAACAAAACCCTGGCAAGCCTCCTGATTCTAGAAGATGCTATACAGAAAAGCTAACTCAAAGGGGTTGCATTTCTTTTGTCGTCCATGACACACATGAAAAAAATTTTAAATATACAAAAAATGTAGGATTTGTACAGTGAGTATCAATGTATCTACGCCCTGGATCACAGATTAGATTTTAAATGTAAAGTTCTAAAGGTTCCCAGCTAAGGAAATGTGCAGTGGAAGCCTCTACCTGGTTAGAACCAAGGGGAATGGAATGAGCTTTCCCCTGCCTTGCTACTCAGCTAACAGGGGCTGCCACAGCTCTGCCACCCCACCCCAGAGCACCCAGGATGGCTGTGGAGTTCCTGCCACCCATCCCAGAGGTGAGGCTGGATCCCCAATCGAGGCGTTAAGAGTGAGCCAGCTGGGCGCGGTGTCTCAAGCCTACAATCCCAGCACTTTGGAAGGCCAAGATGGGTGGATTACGAAAGCAAGAGATCGAGATCATCCTGGCTAACACGGTGAAACTCCGTCTCTGCTCAAAAAAAAAAATACAAAAAACTAGCCGGGCGAGGTGGCGGGCGCCTGTAGTCCCAGCTACTCTGGAGGCTGATGCAGGAGAATGGCATAAACGTGGGAGGCGGAGCTTGCAGTGAGCTGAGATCTGGCCACCGCACTCCAGCCTGGGCGACAGAGCGAGACTCCATCTCAAAAAACAAAACAAACAAACAAAAAGAGTGAGCCAGCCTTTAGAGGCCATGTGGTCTATACTTGAATAGAAAATGTTCCAGGAAACCAAAGATTCAAATGCCTGTGATGAATTCCTACCCATTTGAAACCCAGGCTCCTCATCTATATAAAGAGAAAAATGCTCTCTCCTGAGAAAGCATTTCAGAAGGACGAAAAAGGATCCACATGAGAGCAGCTGAAAACTACCAAGCACCCTGCAATTATAAGATTTTTTCCATATCTTTGTTTCAAGGAATGTCAGCATTCTAAATATTGCGCTTCATCCCACATCACCTTTCAGGAGCAAATCATAACGATCAAAAGTATCAGCAGAATCCCTACAGGCTCAGTCTCCGTGTGCTTCTTCTCCCTGCATGAGAATTCCTGCAGAACGATGGGACCATCCAAGAATGGCTCCCTGCCATCATGTGCCCATATTCCTTCCCCAGGGAGCTATTCCTGTACTCAAGGGGCATGGGAAACCTGTATAACACCAACAGAAAGTCCTTGTTTGATTTACACACTTCCCAGAAGGGCTGATTTTATCCAGAATCCGAACTGTGTCAAACACTGAACCTAAGAAATCATTAAAAACCAAGGAAATGTAAGGTCATCTCCTGCCCTGGGTGCATGGCTACTAGGGGAGAAATAGAAAATGAGACATGAAAGCAAACTTTAAGATATTCAGAACACCACTGGATGATTCCAGGAACCCATTACAGATCATTGCTGTTCCTAATAACAGGAAAGAAATTCTAAAATTCCAACAGGCATGGTGAGTCCCTCACTTGCATGAAATCAAAATAATAATCCATCGCTATCTTTAAAAGACAAAAGAAAAACTCTATTTCCTCTTCATATGAATTTGTGTACAAATAACTTAAGTGAGGAAATCTTAATGTCTGGACTGTGATATCAATAGCAAAATAACCCCAAGCTTCCCAATTAAAGGATATAGACGGGCTGAGTGGATTTAAAGAAGAAAAACCAACTATATGCTGCCTAGAAAAAACTCACTTCAGCCAGAAAGACACACATAGACTAAATGTGAAGGGATGGAAAAACATGTTCCACATTAATGGAACTCAAAAGTGAGCAAGAGTAGCTATATTTATTTCAGACGAATCACAAGTTAAGTCAAAAACTGTAAAAAGGTAATTATGTAATAAAGAGATCAACATAGCAAGAGGATATAACAATTACGAGTATATGTGCACCCAACAACAAAGCACCCAGATACATAAAGCAAATATTAGTAGATCTAGAGAGAAAGGTTGGGCACAGTGCCTCATGCCTGTAATCCCAGCACTTTGGGGGGTGGAGGCAGGTGGATCACCTGAGGTCAAGAGATCAAGACCAGCCTGGCCAACATGGTGAAACCCTGTCTCTACTAATACAAAAAATTAGCCCAGGATGGTGGCACACGCCTGTAATCCCAGCTACTTGGGAGGCTGAGGCAGGAGAATCATTTGAACTCGGAAGGTGGAGGTTGCAATGAGTTGAGATTGCACCTCTGCACTCTAGCCTAGGCAACAAGAGCAAAACTCCGTCTCAAATATATATATATACACACACATACATACATATATATATATATATATACACACACACACATACATATATATATATATATAGAGAGAGAGAGAGAGAGAGAGAGAATCACCAACACAACACTAGTAGGGGCCTCAAAACCCCACTGTCAGCACTGGAGATCATCTAGACAGAAAATAACAACAAATTATCAAGTTGAAAGTACAGTGTAGACCAAATGGACCTAACAGACATTTACAGAACATTTCATCCAACAGATACAGAATGCAGATTTTTCTCATCGGCACATGGAACATTCTCTAGAATCAACCACATGCTAGGCTGCAAAAGAAGTCTCAATACATTTTTTAAAAATGGAAATAACATCTAGGATATTCTCAGACTGTAACAGAATAAAGCTATAAATCAAGAACAAGGAACAGATACTTCTCAAAAGAAGACGTTTATGCAGCCAATAGACACATGAAAAAATGCTCATCATCACTCACCATCAGAGAAATGCAAATCAATACCACAATGAGATACCATCTCACACCAGTTAGAATGGCAATCATTAAAAAGTCAGGAAACGACAGGTGCTGGAGAGGATGTGGAGAAATAGGAACACTTTTACACTGTTGGTGGGATTGTAAACTAGTTCAACCATTATGGAAAACAGTATGGCTATTCCTCAAGGATCTAGAACTAGATGTACCATATGACGCAGCCATCCCGTTACTGGGTATACACCCAAAGTATTATAAATCATGTTGCTATGAAGACACATGCACACGTATGTTTATTGCGGCCCTATTCACAATAGCAAAGACTTGGAATCAACCCAAATGTCCATCAGTGACAGACTGGATTAAGAAAATGTGGCACATATACACCATGGAATACTATGCAGCCATAAAAAAGGATGAGTTTGTGTCCTTTGTAGGGACATGGATGCAGCTGGAAACCATCATTCTTAGCAAACTATCACAAGAACAGAAAACCAAACACTGCATGTTCTCACTCATAGGTGGGAACTGAACAATGAGATCACTTCGTCTCGGGAAGGGGAATATCACACACCGGGGCCTATCATGGGGAGGGGGAAGAGGGGAGGGATGGCACTGGGAGTTATACCTGATGTAAATGACGAGTTGATGGGTGCTGACGAGTTGATGGGTGCAGCACACCAACATGGCACAAGTATACATATGTAACAAACCTGCACGTTATGCACATGTACCCTAAAACTTAAGGTATAATAATAATAAGAAAGAAAGAAAGAAAGAAAGAAAGAAAGAAAGAAAGAAAGAAAGAAAGAAAGAAAGAAAGAAAGAAAAGAAGTAAGGAAACAGCAGGTGCTGGAGTGGATGTGGAGAAATAGGAACACTTTTACACTGTTGGTGGGACTGTAAACTAGTTCAATCATTGTGGAAAACAGTGTGGCGATTCCTCAAGGATCTAGAACTGGAAATACCATTTGACCCAGCAATCCCATTACTGGGTATATACCCAAAGGATTATAAATCATGCTTCCATAAAGACACATGCACACGTATGTTTATTGCGGTACTATTCACAATAGCAAAGACTTGGAAGCAACCCAAATGTCCATCAATGACAGACTGGATTAAGAGAATGTGGCACATTTACACCATGGCATACTTTGCAGCCATAAAAAAGGATGAGTTCATGTACTTTGTAGGGACACGGATGCAGCTGGAAACCATCATTCTCAGCAAACTATCGCGAGGACAGAAAACCAAACACTGCATGTTCTCACTCATAGGTGGGAAATGAACAGTGAGATCACTTGGACACAGGAAGGGGAACATCACACACCGGGGCCTGTTGTGGGGTGAGGGGAGGGGGGAAGGATAGCATTACGAGATATACCTAATTTAAAGGACAAGTTAATGGGTGCAGCACACCAGCTTGGCACATATATACATATGTAACAAACCTGCACATTGTGGACATGTACCCTAGAACATAAAGTTTAATAAACAATCAATCAAAAAACAAATCAACAACAAGGAGAACTTTCAAAACTGTATAAATACATAGAAATTCAACAATATGCCCTTGAATAGCCAACGGGTCAATGAAGAAATTAAGAAGGAAATTTAAAAATTTCTTGAAATAATTGAAAACAGAAACACAACATATCAAAGCCTATGGCATACAGCAAAAGCAGTATTAAGAGGAAAGTTTATAACAATAAACTCCTACATTTAAAAAACAGATTTAAAATAAACAACCTAACAATGAACTGCAATGAGCTAGAAGAGCAAGAACAAATCAAATCCAGAAGTGGTAGCAGAAAAGAAATAACAAAGATCAAAGAGGAAGTAAATAATATTGAAACTAACAATTATAAAAGATGAAGAAAAGAGTGTTGGTTTTTTGAAAAGATAAATAAAATAGACAAGCCATTCGCTACACTAAGAAAGAAAAAGAAATCTCAAATAAATAAAATTAGAAACAAAAAAGGAGAATTACATTTGATACCACAGAAATACAAGGGATCATTAGAAACTATTTTTAACAACTGTATGTCAAGAGATTGGAAAACCTAGAGGAAACGGATAAATTCCTGGACATGTACAACCTACCTAGATGGAACCAAGAAGAAACGGAAATCCTAAACAGACCAATAATGAGTAACACGTATGACTAAATAATAATAAAATGTCTCCCAACAAAGAAAACCCCAGAACTAGGTGGCTTCACAGCTGAATTCTACAAATTTTTATTTCAATTCTTCTCAAACTATTCCAAAAATATTGAAGAGGAGGGAATTCTGCCAAGTTCATTCTTCAAGCCCAGCATTACCCTGATACCAAAATAAGACAAGGACACAATAAAAAGAGAAAACTATGGTCAATATCCCTGATGAACACAGATGCAAAAATCCTCAGCAAAACACTAACAAACGGAATCCAACAGGAAATCAAAAAGATTATACATCATGATCAAGTGGGATTTATCCCAGGATGCAAGGATTGCTCAACAAACACAGATCAATAAACACGCTACATCACATCAACAGAATTAAGGACAAAAACCATATCATTTCGACAGATACAGAAAAAGCATTTGATAAAATTCAACGCTGCTTCATGATAAAAAGTCTCAACAAACGAGGCACTGAAGGAAACATACCTCAACACAATAAAGGTCATATGTGACAAACCCACAGCTAACATAATGGTGAATGGGGAAATACTAAGAGCTTTCTCTCTGACACCTGTAACAAGACAAGGACGCCCACTTGTGCCACTCCTATCCAACACAGCACTGAACGTCCTAGTCAAGAGCGGTTAGGTAAGAGAAAGAAATCAAGGGCACCCAAAGTGGAAAGGAGGAAGCCTAATTGTCTGTTTGCAGACAATATGCTCTTATATATAAAAAAAAAAAAAAAGGCTCCAGCAAAAATCTCTTTGAACCGATAAACAAATTCAGTAAAGTTACAGAATACAAAATAAACATATAAAAGTCAGTAGCATTTCTATAGACTAACAATGAGCCAGTGGAAAAAGAAATCAAGAAAGCAATCCAATTTAGCTACAAAAATATAAAATAAAAATAAAAATACCTCAGAAGAAGTCTAACCAAGAGGGTTAAAGATCTCTATGAGGAAAATGATATTCTACCCTCTGAAGGTAGAACAGTGGATTCTAGAGACAGGAAAGGGCGGCGGGAAGGCAGAAAGGGAGAGGTTGGCTAATGGATACAAAATTACATCTAGATAGTAAAAATGAGGGTTAGTGTGCTGTAGCCTTGTAGGGTGACTGTAGTTTATAATTTATTGTATATTTTCAAGCAGCTAGAAGAGAGGATTTTAAATATTCCCAGCATTAAGAAATGACAAATGTTTGAGAAGACGGACATGCTAATTATCCTGATTTGCTAATTACACATGATAAACATGTATTGAAATATCACACTGTATCCCATGGATATGTACCATAATGTGTCCATTAAAAATAATAATTGTTAAAAACCCAAGGGCCATTTCTCATTTGTCCTATGTCAATGTCGTGGTCCATTGGTGGAGACCTAGCCATTTGCAAGTTAGACTATAGTCACTTGAGCTGAAAGCAAATGAATCGTCACAAAAACTACCACTGGCACCAAGTCTTCTTTCCAGAATTTCCTGGCCACAGCACTGTCACAGTCACTGTGGGCAGGAAAGACACACTAGCAACCAAGTTTCAACCCCAGCACAGTTGATGCTTTTATTTCTCTGGTTTGGAAGAAGTGTGTGTTCATAACTTACATTTACTCCAACTGTCCCCTTGCTTAAATAGTTCCTTAAGGATGATTTTCTGTTACTAAATTCCAAGAGCTTCTGAGCACCCATTATATTCTCCAAAGTAAATAAAAAGAGAAAATGTGTTGAAAGCCTGATAATGTTCACTGAAGAATCCAGCATGATGTACTGCTTGAAATGGCCACTCCACCTTGTTCCTTTACATGACTTTTAAAGTAGCCCCAGTTATTACACATAATTGAAGCCATAATTTCTGCAATACCATTAGGTCCACAAAGGGTGGGGCCAGGGGACTTCAAAGTCTGTCTCTGAATTTTTTTTTAAAAAAAGGAAAGCTCATGAGAGTAGGTAATGAAAATAAATATTCACACAACTCAGAACAGGGCATGGTGACACATAAAGCTCCAGCCTGGCACAGGTGTCCAGCCAGTGAGGGTGGGGACACAGACTCATATGGTCCCCACAATCCCCCAGAAGTGCCACAGACAGGTGGATGGCCTGAGGTAGAATCAGGCTCCGAGTTCCAGGAGCTGTCTGGCTCATGTGCACCGCATGTGGTCCACAGTGCACGAGGATGCCCCACGTCAGCAGTCCCGGTGCAGAGCACAGAATGCCCCATGTCACGAGCCGCCGCTGCAGAGCATAGCCCGAAGGTGCCAGCCCAGCCTCCTACACACACTGGCCACCAAGGCACTGCCCTCCAGGAAGGAGGACCCCAGAGGTCGTGGCAGGATGAGGTTCTGCTCTTCATCATCCCCGAGCAGAGGGGAAAGTCCCAGCAGACATTTGGGGAGCCTCTACAGGTGGCTCTGGGACTCTGAATGGAGGTTCAAAGTTGTCCCCAGATACGCTAGACTCAAACCTAAAACAGGTCATTCTTCCAGATATGCCCAGACTGGGACCTATATAGGCCATCCTTCCTAGCTTTCCTCTGGAAAAGTAGGCTTAAAAGAGTATCGACTAAAAGGGGTCACCAGGAAGAGGGAAGTCCTATCTTTAAAAAAAGAAATAATTTTTCTAAAAAAGAGGCACTGAGGCTCTGACCCATCTGATCACTGAGTACGTGCTCAGCAGCATCTGTCAAAGCAGAGCAAGTACACACATGCTCTCCATACCCTGTGCTCCGGGTCCCCGTGCTCCCCGCTCCCATGCCCCCCGCACCCGTGCTCCCCACACCTGTGCTCCGGGCACCCTTGCTCCCCGCACCCGTCCTCACCACGCCCATGCTCCCCACACCTATCTGTGCTCCCCATGCCTATGTTCCCTGCACCCGTGCTCCCCGCACTGTGTTCCCTGCACCCATGTCTGCTCCTCGGCTCTCTTCCACTGATTTCCTCTGTACGTCCCTCTTGATAGTCACTGTCACCTTGAATCACCTGGCTAAATGGAGGTAAAGCAAAAGTCTAGAGTAGCACATTGGAGGACAGAGTGGAACTGGCTGTTTACCAAGCAGGGCTATGAGATGAGCGCATCTGATCCCCATTAATCCTGACGGTCAGTTGATTAGCCCTGTTTAACAGCTGGGGACACTGAGGTGTGGAGGGACGGGCTTGCTTACCCCGGACGATGCTGACAGTGTGGGCCCAGCCCGGTCCCACAGTCACCAGGAGGAGGCTCCTGAGTGGGCAGGCACCGAGGTGCAGCGCAGAGAACGCCTGGGACCCTGGCATAGACTCCTCAGGAAGGAAACAGAAAGGTCCACAGAGACTCAAGCAGCACAGAAGAAGGTCACCCACAAGTTAAAAATAGATGTTTGTGCTCTATCGTCCCAGCGTGCTAAAAATCCAGCTCGCTCACACGCACGGCCTGACGTGAGACCGGCCTCCTTCAGCACTGGGCTAAGGGAGAGAGGCACCTGCCCCTCTCCTGACAATAGCAGGCTCCGCAGCTATTCTTCAATGTACTTGACACCCCTCCGTGAGGATTAAGCTACACTCTGTCGACACTGGGTAAGTTTAATCCCGACACAGCTAACCGTGTCGATCTGCAGTGAACAAACAACTTACTTTGGATGACTCTGTCACTGACAAAGACCCTGAATCTCCCAGCAAAGCTTAGTGACACGACTTACCTTTCTGTTTTCATTTCAGGTACACTGGCCCATAGGGTCTAATTTACCTGCTGATAATGCCTTGGAAAGACCACCAGGGGGCCCCACACCATTTTCGGCTTTATAGGGATGTGAATTTCCCTTTGATGACAAAGGTAATGGGGAAATAAAACAAGGATCCAAAACAGATGCCTGTGTGTTTCCTGGGAATGATAAGGTCAGGAACTGCCGCTCTGTGTCAGGTGAGGGAGTAACAGAGAGAATGACACCAACTCCTGAGAGAGGACCTGATGCATGGTGGGGCCACCGCCTGTGGCCATGGAAATTCCAGGGAATGCAGGCCCCAGTTGCATGGTATAGCCACCATCTGCGACCACAGAAATTCCAGGGAATGCAGACCCTCAGTCACATGGTACAGTTACCATCTGTGGCCACAAAAATTCCAGGAAAAGCAGACCCTCAGACACATGGTACAGCCACCATCTATAGCCATGGAAATTCCAGGGAACACAGACCCTCATTCACATGGTGCAGTCACCACCTTTGGCCACGGAAATTCCAGGGAACATAGACACCAGTTGCGTGGTGCAGACACCACCTGCAGCCACAGAAATTCTGGGGAACGCAGACTCCAGTCGCACGGTGCAGCCACCACCTGTGGCCATGGAAATTCCGGGGAATGCAGGCCCCAGTCTCTAAAGTGCTATTTGTTTTATGAACTTCACCGCAGTGAATGTGGAAGAGTTTCTCTCTGTGCAGAGCTCAGTATCCAGAAGGGAAGTCGGCCCCAGGAATGCCTTCCTCCTCTTCAGAGCTCAGGGCCCAGGGCTGACGCCCTTGGGAGGGGTCCTTGTTCGGCAACTGTGCCTGTGGAGGGTTACCCAACACTCACCGTGCACCTCCTAGGAGCGGAGGCTACAACAGGGAGCCAGAGATCAAGCTCTGCTCAGACAACAGTGAGCTGATGGCCCTCCACTCTAAGTTCCAACTGCACGGAGTGTGTATTCCATGAATGCTTGCTAAATGAATGATTCATAGAAGGTCGTCTGTGCTGACCTTTGCTGGTCTGCTGACTGTGGGCTTCAGAGCATAGACCTCATTCCTGGAGCAGCCAGTCCTTCCCAGAGTGATGGCTGCTGGAGGACAAAGCCTAGGGCTTCTGTCCTGCAGCAACGCGCTCAGGACCCTGCGCTGGGCACGCTGGGGGCCTCTCCAGCAGGAGATCCCCAGTCCTGATCTTGCAATATCAGTGAACCCCAGGGCAGTCCCAAGTGCTCAAAATCAAGTAAATGTCCATTGTGATTCAACATATCAATTATAGAAGAAAGGGCAGATTGCTGCCTCCCTCCTCAAACTAGGGACCATAAATCGATCCGCAGCCCTAACTGAGGCTCTGCCTTAAATCCTGCTAAAACTACCAGCCAAATACTCAAATTTACATTAGAGTTAAAGGAAAAAAAAAAAAAAAAACACTAAACCAAACACCTGTAAGAAATGATCAAGCAACCTGTGATACATCAAACTAAAGATTAAACATTAAAACAATGAAGTAGTAAGATATTAAAAGAGTATAAACTCTGTGTACATCATGGTTCACGGTTCTAAAATTACACAAAGACAAAGACTGGAATGGAAGGGGCATAGATTTACAGATACATTTTTTATTTTTAGTTTTTTAATTTTAAATATTACTTCTGTAATGTATGATTTGACTAACCAGATAATTCGACCAAAGAAAAAATCAATTATGCCTATAGATAAATATGCACAGAATCCTTCTCTCTGATGCCAATGGAATTAGTTTGGGTCTGGCCCACAGTCTTCAATCTTTTTTTTTTTTTTTTTGAGACGGAGTCTCGCTCTGTCACCCAGGCTGGAGTGCAGTGGCCCGATCTCAGCTCACCGCAAGCTCCGCCTCCCGGGTTTACGCCATTCTCCTGCCTCAGCCTCCCGAGTAGCTGGGACTACAGGCGCCTGCCACCTCGCCCGGCTAAGTTTTTTGTATTTTTAGTAGAGACGGGGTTTCACTGTGTTAGCCAGGATGGTCTCGATCTCCTGACCTCGTGATCCGCCCGTCTCGGCCTCCCAAAGTGCTGGGATTACAGGCTTGAGCCACCGCGCCCGGCCTAGTCTTCAATCTTTTAATTAAGACACAAAAACCAGGGCCGGGCGCGGTGGCTCAAGCCTGTAATCCCAGCACTTTGGGAGGCCGAGATGGGCGGATCACGAGGTCAGGAGATCGAGACTATCCTGGCTAACACAGTGAAACCCCGTCTCTACTAAAAAATACAAAAAAAAATAGCCGGGCGAGGTGGCGGGCGCCTGTAGTCCCAGCTACTCGGGAGACTGAGGCAGGAGAATGGCGTAAACCCGGGAGGCGGAGCTTGCAGTGAGCCTAGATCTGGCCACTGCACTCCAGCCCGGGCGGCAGAGCCAGACTCTGTCTCAAAAAAAAAAAAAAAAAAAAAAAAAAAGACACAAAAACCATCTGTCAGGCTATTAGAAAAAAAAAAAAAAAAAGATTTATAACCAGGAGCCCAGAAGAAAAGGACCTGCTATGTATCACAGCGTCTCTCCACGCCTCTCCACCCCGGACAGTGCTCCCTCTTTCCCCATTTTCATACCTACAGCACAAAGCACTTAGTAAGGAACTATCTCAATTCATGAGTCGCACAGCACAAAGGTCCGATGTCGCTGCCAAACATACCCTGCAGCCCCAAAACGAAGCGGCAACCCCCAGTGAAGGAAGAATGAGAGGCTGCTGGTTGTAATTTTAAATCTCGCAACTCAATGTCTTTGCACTTTCCTGCTTTGTTGGTTTCAAGGACTTATTAAAATTAACCCCCCTACTGGATATTGAAGAAAGAAAGCAGGATGGTTGTGCAGCCTCTGAAGAGGCAGAGCCCTCGTTCCGCGGCCACCGCTGTCTTTCTACCCACAGCAGACGGGTTGACCAATTAGTCTCCCTTAGAGGGCACTGTTTATGATCATCGCGAACAAATGGATGCAATTGCTTCTTTTGAGATGTAGCAAGTTCTGGGACCTCCGCAGGAAAAAAAAATAATAATAATAATAAGGGCACTGGCGCAATAGTCATAACCTCTGCGTGACACACACACAGAAGGAAAATTATAGCGCTGGAGGCGGAGGCGTTTGGAAAGGGAAGGTGGAAGCAGGAAGGACGCCCACAGAATAGAGTGGTCAGAAACGGACCACGTCACTAAAGGGCGCCTTAGACGGTCCAGAGGACAAAATGTCCCTCTTTCCAGGGTAAACACCCATTTGCCAAACAGCCAGTGACGGCAAGCAGGAGTTTGCTTTTTTTTTTTAAGGCGTCGAAGAGCAAGAAATAAGCTTAATAATGGGACTGACAGGGCCCTGGGCTGCTGACTCAGCTGATGTGCACAGCATCAAAACCCACGTTCCTCAGTGCGCTCCCTCTGCAGTTCAGGACAGCACTACAACTCACCCCATCAATCACTGCTTAAAAAAAGCAGTTCTAAAAAAAGAGACGACCCATTTGAAAGCAGCTGGAGGAGGAAGACAGAGAGCGACTCGCAGAATCCAACCGCTTGTAGCTTCGGAACCATAACAAGAATATGAAACTAGCCGGCCCAGTGTGAGGCAGAACAGAGACGCCGTCACGGCTCTCAAGAGGCTGAACGGGAAGCCCATGGCTCACGCCCCTCAACGCCCTAATGGTGCCTGGAGCAGCCCACAAGTCTGTGTCCTTCGTGTGGGTTCACCTTCCTAGTTTCCTGGGTAAATTCAATGTACAGCATTTATTCGCCAAGAAAAGAACATTCAAATCAAACTACTGTCATAACTCTGAAGGACTCTTAACACTCCAGTCCACACGTTCAAAAGCCCACAAATATCAGTGCTGCCACTGTGCAGGTAACAATGTTTTGGATGCATCATGCACGTAACCAGTAACGATGTTTTCATGTTTTCCGTAGCCATCTCATTCAGGATACATAAATATCTGTGACGACTTGACACTTAGTTATCTGTGACTTTCAGATAGATTTAACAAGTCTACCTGACGGAGAAGGCCTCACCCTCCCGATCCCGGGCACAGGCGCCCCTACGTGCACCGGGGGCCTGGGGAGCGCACTCTCCATCACCTCCCGCTCTTCAATGTTAAATGTCCGCCCGGCGCGCCCGCGTCGTGGGCCCAGGCTCGGGCCCCTCCTGGAGAGCCGCTTCCACATTGCAGGGCAGGGGAAGCCCAGAGCCCGCGCCGCGGCGCCGCTGACGTCCCGGAGTCCCCGCTTCCTGGTCCTTCCGGTCCGCGGAGGCTGGCGGGGAGGGCCTGGGACCCACTTTAGTTTTCAGTTTTGTCACGAGCCGGAAGGCGACAGCACATGCGAGGACAAGAAACCCTTTTTGTAAATCTTCCAGCGGAAACGCGAGGGGCTGCCGGACCGCCTCGGAGACGCCAGGCGGGAACCCAGAGCACCCCCGCCGCGTCCTGCATTGCAGCAGCCGGGACCCCGCCCACACCGCGCGGGGCACGAGGCTACAGGAGGCCTGCGGGGACCCGGCCGTTTCTTCCTCGACATGCTGGGTGGTGGCGTGGGGCGGAGTTGGGGGGCGGGGGGACACTTAGGAAGTGATCGCGCTGTACCCTCGCTTCGGAGGGGAAGCCCGGCCCAGTCCTACAGCTCAGAGGCAGAACGACCCCCGAGGGCGCTCCAGGCGACCCCTCTGCCAGGTCCAATTTAAAACATAAACCGGACGGGTGGAAAGCTCCCTATCTTTCGGATGGAGGTTCCTACCGCCGTGTCCCTTCCTCCTCCGCCCCACCCGGCAAAGACCCCGGGGCTGCCTTGACGGTTCACGCTGCCCCACAGGTACCCCTGCCCTGCCGCTCCCGGGCACCGGCTTCGACCCAGTTCTCCCGATCGCTTCCCCGCTCTTCTCCCCGGTTCTTCCCATCGCTTCCCCATCTTTCCCCGGGTCCTCCCATCGCTCCCCCCCTCTTCTGCCCTATCCCCCCATCCCCTTCGCCCTGTTCTCCCTCTCTCCGTCCGTCCCGACCTCGCCGCCTGGAGGGGGGCGCGCACCTTGAGCATCCCCGCCACTGGTCAGCACGCCGATGGCCTTGCCGGCCCCGGAGAGGTGCTCCAGGAACTTCCGCAAAGAGCCCTTGGGGGCCCGGGAGTCGTCTGCGTCCACGGCGAGGAGGCCGAGGGTAGTCCCTAGTCCGGGTGCGCGGCAGGCAATGGGGACCCTGCCCGCGCGCGCCGGACTCGTAACTGCTGCCCCGCCCGCGCCCCCGCCTGGCGCCAGCGCCAATGGGCAGTGACGGGCGGGGCCCGAGCGCACCGGAGGGCCTGCGGGGGCGGGGGCGCGGCTAGGGGCAGGAGCAGGGAAAGGGCAGGGGCTGGCGGGGAGGGGGCGTGTGTAGGCAGGAGCACCTACGCGGGGGTCGTCGTAGGTAGGGGCCGCGCTAGCGATGGGGGAGGTCGCAGGTGCGGGGGTACCGCCACAGGTGGGCGGGATCCCTGTGGGTGGGGTAGCGTTGCTGGTGCGCGAGCCTCGCGGGTGGGTTGGAGGACTCTGGTTGGGGGCTTTAGAGATGCCCGGAGCGCCACAGGTGGGGGCAGGGGCAGCGTCTGGGGAGGGGGAGACCGCAGGGGGGCGAGGTCACAACGTTTGCTGGGCGCGCCAAGGCGGGGCGGAATAGAACGCGGGGAGCATCTCCCGGGGGGGCAAGGGAGACGTGAGTGGGCGCGAACGCCGGGGCGGGTGGAAACCCCGCACTTGCTGGGAGCGCCGATGGCGGGGCGGGATGGAATTGGGGCGCGGAGACCCTACCTGGACGCGGAGGCTCGCGGCAGGCCCGGCCGCTCCTGCTGTTGTCGGCGCCTAGCCCGGCCGCTCGCACAGCTTCTTGTTGCCCGCAGGATTCCTCTGGGGGCTGCGCTGGGAGCCCCGGGGCGCGGCTTCCTCGACCCCCGCCCCCAAGTTTTCTCTGCAGCCTGAGGTCAGGAAGGACGCACGGAGAGTGGATCATTCAGGTGGCGAGAAAAGCTGAGCGCGGCGGGCTTAGCTATGACGAAGCTGCGATTTCCCGGGCCCACGGGGGCTGTGGCGCTCCTGAGCCACCGGCCCGGCCCTTTGGGAGAAGAAGCCTTGGGGTGGAGGAGGGTATCGGGGCGCGACCTTCAGAGACGCCTGGGCGCGCGGAAGTCAGAGTGGGGCAGGAGGAGGCGCAACAGGACTGGCCTCACGGGGAGGCGGGAAGACCCTTCCTCCCCACGGACACGCGCGCTGCTGTACGCTGTGCTGACCTCGGCTGACTTCACTGGCCAACTCCACGTACTGAAATACGCACACCCGATGGGATTTGCGGTTGTCCATCCACAGCTTAACAGCCTGGTGCCGGTTACCCTGCGACGGGAGAGGGGGCAGCCCCCACAAAAGCACGGGCTTATGGGGCCCCGGTTCCTTCAGTGCTCACCCCACGAAGTAGGGCTGCCAAACGGCCCCACTCGAGGGCTTACCGAAGGATGGTCCTGCGCAGTGGGTGTTTGTTGAACAGATAAGAGACAACAAAAGAGACTAAGAAGAGGTTTGTTCTATGAACCGGGGAATACGAAGCAATCGCAAAGGAGAGTCTCGCCAAAGGGCAATCCTGGGGAAAAGATGGAGAGGCATGGATTTTTCTTGGATGTGTGTCTCATCCTGGGGCTCATCCCGCTGAGCATCAAATATTCATTGCAAAAGAGGAAAAAAAAAATATGCTGCGGACAATGCTGGATGGTCTGATCTCTCCCTTGGCCAGAATTAACGGGGAAATTCCTAACCCCTCGTGGTCCTCAGAATCACCTGTCCTATGCACACCCCCACTAAACCACTGAAGTCCAGTTTCTGCCAGCGCAGCCAGGGAATGTATATTTTTAGACAAACCACCTAGGTTACTCTGATGAATGCAAAGTCAGAGAGCGCTGCTCTCATGCACTGAGCCTGAGCATTATTCTATTAATAAAAAAGGAGAGGAGAATCCTGGGTGTCTTAAGGTGGCAGTTGAGTGGCCTTGGCCTTCTGGCGGGCAGAAGAGCAGACCGAGGCTCTGAGCACCTGCACCCACCGCTGGACTCAGGATCTGTGCTGGAGAATAGAAGGGCTAATTTAATTATTCGTGCCTTTTTAGAGCATATTACGTGTGGAGAAGGTAGGGCACACTGAATTTTATTTCAGCCAAATACCCCTTATCTCCTTATACAATTGATATTTTTATATTGAACATTAGGGGCTTGGTCATTTGTCATCAAATTGTCTATAACACAGAAAACCATAGACACAACCTAACAGTTCAAACATGATGAGTTAAATAAATGATGGTAAAAATAGACGCTGCAATAATATTTAGTTGCTGTTACCGCTACGAAGATAAGTGTCTACTGACACGGAAATAAGTTCAGGACATACAAATAAGTGAAAAGGCAGGCCTAGACACAGTGCGAGCCTGTGCGTGCGAGTGTGCTAGTGTGTGTGTGTGTGTGTGTGTGTGTGTGTGTGAGTCTGCATATATATGTAAATGTTTCTGAGCATTTTATTTCCTTTCTTTTGCTTAGTATAGGTAATGCCATTTTTTCTCTCCGATGAACAGGTATTGCTTAGGGAATAGAAATAGTTAATTAAACATAATAAAATTTAGAGTGTCAAGACCCCCAAGGTTACAGATTATGTTCAAAAGTTTGTCTGTATATAAGGACTGAGGTCAGGGTGGTCACTGACGGTCCTCACACATCTGTTCTCATGAGTTTGGCCCATTGCTCAGTCAGTCAGGGAATTAACATATATTAATATATACCGGTAGGTAAGATGGAAAAGAATGGCTATGGCTCTTTTTTTTTTTTTTTTTTTGCAAGTCATGTATTTTAATGGTGCTACAATTAGAGGTTCTCTTTTTTTTAAAATCTTTGGCCTTAGCAATGAATCTTCTAATTCAACTGGAAGATATTGTCATGCTCGTCCCTGCGAAGAGACCACCAAAGAGGTTTTGTGTGAGCAGCATGGCTATTTATTTCACCAGGGCGCAGGTGGGCTGAGTCCGAAAAGAGAGTCAGCAAAGGGAGATAAGGGTGGGACCGTTTTATAGGATTTGGGTAAGTAAAGGAAAATTACAGTCAAAGGGGGGTTGTTCTCTGGCTGGCAGGAGTGGGGGTCACAAGGTGCTCAGTGGGGAAGCTTTTTGAACCAGGATGAGCCAGGAAAAGGAATTTCACAAGATAATATCATGGCTTAAGGCAAGGACCGGCCATTTTCACTTCTTTTGTGGTGGAATGTCATCGGTTAAGGCGAGGCAGACCATTTGCACTTCTTTTGTGATTCTTCAGTTACTTCAGGCCATCTGGGCCTACACCTGCAAGTCACAGGGGATGCGATGGCTTGGCTTGGGCTCAGAGGCCTGACAGATATTACATGCCGTGCTGACCGTACAGCTTCCACCCAGTAGGACCTGAGGTGTGTGTTTGTTCTTCATTGTCCCTTGACAGGTTACTCCAAACTGTGGCCCACACCAGCACACAGTTATACCCCAGGAATGATTACTCCTTGGGCAGGGAGTTCAGGCTTCACTGGGCCCTCTGCCCCAGGGGCTCTCCGCGGCTGCAGCAGATGTCTGCCCAGGGCTGCTGTGTCTTCTGAAGGCTCAGGCTCATCAGGGAAGGAGCTGCTTCCACGCTCGCTTCTGTGTTGCTGGCAGGATTCTATTGCTTGCAGGCTGTTGGACTGAAGGCCCCAGTCTCTCCGTGGCATCAGCTTAAGGCCTCCCTCTGCCCTGGGCAGGTGACTGGCTATGCCAGAAGTAGCACCTATGAAGACCCAGGGGGAGAGTACCAGTGGATGGAACCTGCAGCCCTCCCAATCCAATCTCAGGAGAGATCGCCATCTCTTTTGCCTGCTTCTATTCATTAGAAGTGAGCCGCTGAGTCCAGCCCTCTTCGAGGGTCTGGCTGTGAACACTAGAGGCAGGGGCCAAGGTGAGCCACTTGGGAGGGGAGGTGCTGCCTGGGACCTGCCTAGGACCAGGTGAAGGAGAACATGCATAGGGACAGATGTCCTTCCCGCTTCCCCTCTGTGGTGAGCGCAGGAGATGCCGATGTGCTCTAAAGGAGTTGTGGCATCCCAGGAGGGAAGCAGCTCCCAGCCATGAGGGCACCATGACCCAGTGCCCCAGGATGTCGGGCTGCACGTTCCAGGGCTACCTGAGCTGCAGCCTCTTCCCCTTCCCTGCCGTCTCCGCCTGTGCATGGAGTGGGCATGTCAAATCTGCAGGGGCCAAACTGAGCTCAGGCCTCTGCACCCCCGCACAACCCCCCACCACTCAGTCTTCCTCACCTCAGCTCCTGGTGACTCCATCCTCCCAGGGACTCAGGCTGAAGCCTTGCAGTGCTCCTCCGCCCCGGCATCTAAGTCCCTCAGGAAAGTCCCTCTTGGCTCTTCATTGAATCTGGAGCCACTGGGGCCAAGTCACTTCCTCTGACCTGGACCGGAACAGGCTCCCTCCCCATCCCCTGCTCTGCCCTCACATCCACCCCACCTCCATGCCTCGGGTGTGCTCAACTTCAAAGTCATGGTGCACCTATCAGGAGGTAATTCAGGCATCTTCTCTGCTGACTTGGAGTCACAGGCCCCACACATGGCACACTGGCCTGTCCTCTGGTCCCTTCAGATCCTGGTGTTGCCCAGAGGCCGATGCAGGCACCCGACAACCTCAGGCCCAGCCTGCTCTTTCCTCAGCCCAGGCCCTCCTCTCCCTACCCACTCTGCCCACCTTCCTCAAGTCTGTCCTGCAAGGTCTCCTGCATGGTGAGGCGTCCCCAGATCACCCTCTTAGAAATTCTGGGCTCCATGCACACTCCTGTTCCCTCCCTGCTTCTCTTAAAACATCCTCATCAGTGTCACACATGGGGCATTTCACCTATCTACTGGGCTTCTCCAGAGGTCCCCCTGCTGAACTCTGAATGCTGTGGATTCAGAGATCTTTGACTATTCCCTGCTGCAGGCCCAGGGCAACAGCAGAGCCCACGACAGAGTGAACCTGTCATGGATGCTGCTGAATGAATGAATGAAGGAGTGAGTGAGTGAGTGAAGGAGTAAATGAGAGAGTAAATGAGTGGATGGGTGAGTGAGTCAGTCAGTCAGTGAATGAGTGAGTGAGTGGATGAGGGAAGGAGTAAATGAGTGAGTGAGTGGGTACATGAGTGAATGAGTGAACGTGAGTGAGTGAGTGAATTGCTAAGCGAGTGAATGAGTGAAAGAGTGAGTGAGTGAATGGGTGAGTGAGTAAGTACGTGAATGAATGAGCGACTTAGTGAATGAGTGAGTGAATGAGTGAGTGACTGAGGGAATGAGTGATGAGCGAGTGAGTGAGTGAATGAATGAGTGAGTGAATGAATGAGTGAGTGAATGGGTGAGCGGGTGAATGATTGAGTGAACAAACGAGTGGGTGAGTGAGTGAATGGGTGAGGGAAAGAGTGAGTGAATGAGTCAGTGAGTGAACAAGTGAATGAGTGAGTGAAGAAGTGAGTGAGTGAATGAACGAATGAGTGAGTGAATGAGTCAATAAATGAGTGAGTGTAGCCGGGCGCGGTGGCTAACGCCTGTAATCCTAGCACTTTGAGATGCCGAGGCGGGCGGATCACAAGGTCAGGAGATCGAGACCACGGTGAAACTCCGTCTCTACTAAAAATACAAAAAATTAGCCGGGCGTGGTAGTGGGCGCCTGTAGTCCCAGCTACTCAGGAGGCTGAGGCAGGAGAATGGCGTGAACCCGGGGGGCGGAGCTTGCAGTGAGCCGAGATTGAGCGCCTGCACTCCAGCCTGGGGGACACAGCGAAACTCCGTCTCAAAAAAAAAAAAAAAAAAAAAAAAAAAAAATGAGTGAGTGTGTGAGTAAAGGGTGAGTGAATGAGTGAGTGAGTGAGTGAATGAATGAAGAGGTGAATGAGTGAGTGAATGATTGAGTGAGTGAATGATTGAGTGAATGAATGAGGAAATGAGTGAGTAAATGAATGAGTGAGCGAATGAGTGAATGGCTGAGTGAGTGAATGAGGGTATGAATGAGTGAGTGAATGGGTGAGTGAATGAGTGAGTGATTGACTTAGTGAATGAGTGAATGAGTGAGTGAATGGGTTAGTGAATAAGTGAATGAGTGAGTGAATGGTTTAGTTAATGAGCAAGTGAATGGGTGAGTGAGTGAATGGGTGAGTGAGTGAATGGGTGAGTGAGTGAATGGGTGAGTGAGTGAATGGGTGAGTGAGTGAATGGGTGAGTGAGTGAATGGGTGAGTGAGTAAGTGAATAGGTTAGTGAATGGGTGATTGAATGAGTAAATGAATGAGCGAGTGAGTAAAACGGTGAGTGAATGAATAAAGGACTGAGTGAGTGAATGAGTGAGTGAGCGAGTGAAGCAGTGAATGAGTGAGTGAGTGAGTGAATGCGTTAACGAGTGAGTGAATGAGTGAGTGGGTCGCTCAGCGGAGATGAGGACCGGAGCTGCCTTCTGACTGCTACAGTAGACAGGAGCTGAGGGAGGAGTCTGAATGGTGGGATGTGCCCACTCAGTACATATACCCTACTCCACACATCCCCAAGAAACCCAATCTCACCAGAGTGGTGTCTTGAGAATTATTAGTAATAACCTTTTTTCCCAATGTTTCATATATGCAGGATGATTTCTTACTTTCCTTAAAATGCCAATCGTTTTTTGGACTTGGAATTCTCCACTGCTGGTCCATGCCACTGTATTCTCCCAGAGGGGCATCCCCCGAGTTGGAGAAAGAGTCATTCCCAGGAATGGATAAAAGCCAGAAGGGCATCATCAGATGGGGCACCTTCTCTTATCATCCTCTCCTTCCTGCTTAGGTAAGCCTGAGTGACTTGGTTTGGAGGTCTACAAAATGCGGACATACCAAATTTGGATAAAAGCCTAAGCAGTTTAAGAGGTTGCAATGCTAGCAGGAAGGTCTTTGGCTCCCGGCACCCTCCTCCCCTCCAGTCTCTGCTGGACCCAGGACCCTGTCTCTACCTTCAGGCTTGGGAATTTCCTTCCTTCCTTCCCAGCCACTGAGCCGCCTTGGGCTAATCTGCAACCTCAGAGGCGCAGCCCTCCTCCTTTCCTCCCGCCTCTTCCTCCCTTCTCACTTGCCTTCTGCTTCTTTCGGGACTTTGGAAAGTCCAAGAATAAGCAAAACCGTAGACCAAAAAACGCTGCCTTCAGCCCATTCCCCTCCCACAAGCTTCCCTTGAGATTCCTTGATCTTTAAACGTTATTTTGCTTTGTATCTGGATGCTAAACTTTATACAGAAAACAGGTGGAGCTGATTTCTTGGCCAGGTACAGTGGCTCACACCTATAATCCCACCGATTTGGAGGCCAAGGCGGAACGACTGCTTGAGGTCACATGTTTGAGACTAGCCTGGGCAACACAGGGAGACCTCGTCTCTACAAAATTAAAAAAAAAAAAATTAGCCTGGAGCGATGGCACATCTGTAGTCCCAGCTACTTGGGAGGCTGAGGCAGGAGGATCACTTGAACTCAGGAGTTTGAGATTACAGTGAGTTATGCTTATATCACTGCACTCCAGCTTGAGTAAGAGAGTGAGACACTATCTCTTAGAAAATAAACATAAAACGTGCTGGAGTTCATATCCAAGCCCACAGTCAATTGCGACATGTGGATCTTTTATTTTTATAATCCGCCTCTCTTGTCTAAGTGCCAAATGACACTCACATGGTGTGTAACTACTTCCACCTTTGTCTGGCTTCTATTTCCTTATGTATTAAGAATCAGGTCGCATAGTTCTGAGAAAATAAATAAATAAATCAGCTGTGTGCCGTGGCTCATGTCTATAATCTCAGCGCATTAGGAGGCTGACATAAGTATTGTTTGAGACCAGGAGTTTGAGACCGGCTTTGGCCACATAACAAGATCCTGACTCTACACAAAATAAAACAATAAAAATAAAACATTAGCAGGACATGGTGGCACACCTGCAGTCCCAGCTGCTCAGGTGGTGGAGGCCTGAGGATTGGCTTGAGCCTGGGAGGTTGAGACTGCAGTGAGCTGTGATCACACCACTACACTTTGGCCTGAGTGACAGTGAGACTGTATTTCTAAATAAATAAATAAAATAAAATAAAATAAAATAAAAACAGGTGGAAGCTTCCCAAGACTTTGATGCAGAAACAGGTTGCCCTGAACCAATTAATAGTAATATCTAAAAACTGGAAAGAAACGAAAGAAGAAAGTTGCATTATTTCTGTAAAGTATGAGGCCATTACAAGTTTTACTTTCTCTAGGACATTTTCTCAGTGGTGTTAACTGAAGTCCACTTCACAGAATGACTTCATCTCCTGAGCACCTTGGAGAACGATGATTAAAGAGACTTCCTGGCACTCCTGATACTTTTAGTGTCACATGGAAGCAGCAAGAGTCATATGTGTGAAATGGGTGGTATTACAGCGGAAGACATTGGTTTGTTCTTTCACGAACATCATCGGAACATTTCCCTAATGACTAGCGTTATGTCAGAAAATGGGGGAGAGAGATGGTTCTTTATTGGCAAATCAGTTACATAAATTTCCCAGTTAGAAAAACAATCATGATTTTAGCCATGTCAGATGAGGTCAGATATGCCCTATGCTTCAGTTATGGAATGCTACCTCTGAATATTGATTGACAGGCATCTTCCACAGACCTGTGACCTGTCGCTGTGTACAAGCTTGAATTCGTAACTACCAGTCCTTGACGCTCCCTTGCTGCCCACGCTGAACTGAAGTGGCTCCCGACAGAGGCATTCAAGGGAGAACTCACCGAAATATTTGAAACCGCCGCCATGAACAAGAATACTCTTCCTGTGTGCCAGGATGTACACCCACAGTGTTATCTTGTTAGCTGTATATGCCAGCATCCTGCAGGAGCTTTTACCTTTTTTTGGGTGTCAGCATTGAGATTCTCAAGTAAGCCCCAGACCTCTTCCTCTGCCTGCAAGCACGCCCACCCACAACCACGTGTTGCCTGGGTTAGAGAACTCCTGAGCCTGTGGCCGCGGCCGCCTACAGGAGGAGGAGTGAAGCCCAGACCAGGGACAGGGTCAGAGCTGCGGTCACTCATCCAGGAATGGACAGCTCTGCATTCTTGGGAGGACCCAGATACCTCTTCTCTTGGAAGGCCAAGCCCAGAGCCTAGGTGATCTTTGAACCCAAATAGACTTTGTGGTCTAGGGAATGAGAGCCCCACTCACCAGGTGAAGAAATTGGGGATCTTGGTCCTGAGTTTGTGGGGCAGACTTTTGCCATTTTCCGCCCCCTTTCCCTGCCATGCCCTATTTGAAAAGAAGTCACTTCCATTTCAGTGAGCCAAGATCAAACCACTGCAGTCCAACCTGGGCAACAGAGTGAGACACTGTCTCAAGAAAAAAAAAGAGATCACTTCAAAACTTCCCTGTTCAAACAGTTGACCCTTGAACAACAGGGTTTAAACCGCGTGGGTCACTTACTTATACTTGGACTTTCTTTCACTTCTGTCACCCCTTAGACAGCAAGACGAATCCTTCCTCCTCTCCTCCCACCTCCTCCTCCTCAGCCTACTCAATGCAAAAATGAGGAGAAGAAACTCTATGATGAGCCACTTAATGAATAGTAAACACATTTTTCCTATGATTTCCTCTAGCTTACTTTACTGTAAGAATACACTATACAATACATACAACACACAAAATGTGCGTTAACCGACTCTCTGCATGATCACTGAGGCTTCCACCCAAGAATAGGCTATTAGTAAATTCCTTTTGGTATAGCCAAAAGTTATTGTAGAAATTTCAACTGTGTGGCGGCTTGGTGCCGGAATCTCTGCATTGTTCACGGGTCAATTGTATTGCTTAAGAGGTGGTCATTGGAACACTCCTTAGGGGCTATTTTTTTTTTTTTGAGACGGAGTCTGGCTTTGTCCCCCAGGCTGGAGTGCAGTGGCCGGATCTCAGCGCACTGCAAGCACCGCTCCTGGGTTTACACCATTCTCCTGCCTCAGCCTCCCGAGTAGCTGTGACTACAGGCGCCTGCCACCTCGCCCGGCTAGTTTTTTGTATTTTTTTAGTAGAGACGGGGTTTCACCGTGTTAGCCAGGATGGTCTCGACCTCCTGACCTCGTGATCTGCCCGTCTCGGCCTCCCAAAGTGCTGGGATTACAGGCCTGAGACACCGCGCGTGGCCCAAGGGGCTATTTTTTTTGTTAAAAAAGTTTTTGCCACAATGAGCCACTCATTTAAGGCCCTAGGATTCCTCACTTCTGAGCTCCTGCTGCCATAGACCAAGTGCTGGTCATTTTTGTTGCTCAACATACTTGTCACTTCCATCCATCACAGGACCCACTCTGACCTTCCAGGACTGCTCCTCCCACTGCCTGTGATCCTGAGGGTCAGCACGTCCAGCCAGGCCAAGTAGCGAGATCAGTCCTCTCCTCTGCCCCAGTTCATGGATGGGTACAGGATGCGGGTGGTGGGGGTAGTCCACCCGGTTCCTGCTAATACTACTGGATCATCAGGTGGGGAAAGTCAGCTTGCATAGTGAAATCAAAGAGAGCTGCGAGATGGAGAGTGAGAGTGAGAAACCAAGAGAGTGAGACACACACACACGCAGAGAGAGAAAGAAAGAAAGAAAGACAGAAAGAAAGAAAGAAAGAAAGAAAGAAAGAAAGAAAGAAAGAAAGAAAGAAAGAAAGAAAGAGAAAGAAAGAAAGAAAGAAAGAAAGAAAGAAAGAAAGAAAGAAAGAAAGAAAGAAAGAAAGAAGGAGAGTGAGAGAGACAGAGAGAGAGAGACAGAAAAAGTCAGAGAAGCAGAGACACAGAGAGACATGGAAAGATGGAGAAAGAAATGAGGGGAAGAGAGAGACACAGACACACACAGAGTCTTGAAAAGAGACAAAGAGAGACAGAGCAACCAGGAGAGAGGCACAGAGAGGGAGAAACAGAGACAGACAAAGTGAGAGGCATAGAGAGATGGAAAGAGAGATGGGGAGAGGGACAGAAAGAGGGAAGCAAAAGCCCAACATTCCTTGAATTGCTTCTGCCTGAAGTCATCATTCTATTTCTGCACTTCCAGTTGCCACCAAGAAACTTTCTAAGTCACCTGTCCTCCTTCCTTGCCCATCTTCCTCACACACTCTTATGAAAGCCTCCTAAAATCTGCCTTCCCAATGACAACTCCTCCTTGAAATGTCACCATTGACTTCCAAACAACCAACAAATAAAAAAGGTTTTTAAAACAATTACTTCCACCAGTTTCTCAGTTTAACTAAAGTTATGGTGCTGTTTCTTAATACCTCTCTCAAAAATCTTTCTCTTTGTTTTTTATTTCTTTGCATAAAGTAACATGAAAATAGAACACAACATATTATAGTGAATATAGACTATAAATGATGTTTTGTGCATATCTTATTATTAGTGATAAACACTGTCTAAGTAATTTATTTTTGCCATTTCTTTCTTACTATGGCTTGAAAGTGTCCCCCAAATTTCAAGTGTTGGAAACTGAATCCCCCATGCAGTAGTGCTGAGGGGAGGGATGTTTAAGGGGTGATCGGGTCATGAGGGTTTCGCCCTGGTGAGTGGACTAATGTTGTTATTGGCGGAGTGGGTTCCTTACCACAAGAATTGGTCTGTTACAAAGGTGAGTTTGACCCCTCTTACTCCTTCATGCTCTCTTGCCCTTCCACTTTCCTGTGGGATGACACAGCACAAAGGTCCTTGTCAGATGCCCACCACTCCTTCACCTTGTACTTCCCACTTCCAGGACTGTGAGAAGTGAATCTCTGTTTTTGTAAATTACCCAGTCTCAGGCACTCTGCTAAGAGAAGCAGAAAACAGGCTAAGACAAAATGTTTTAGGATTCTCTTCCCTCACAGTTGCAGTGAGAAGTTTATAGCTTTGTTTTGCTTTGTGGAAGATAAAATGCTAAATAATAGGCATCATTTTGAAGGTTTCTCCTTCCATCCAAATATTTTATTCATTTAAAAATTTCTATGACACTGAGTTGTTGACCCTTGCTTCTGATGCCTCAGAGATGTCTGGAAGAAAACCACGGAGGAAACCTTGAGTGCCATGTAATCCGTCTTATCTAAGTGCCCTCTGGACTTCAAGAAGGCTCTTTCTGTGAAGCAGAGAGCTAACAATGTAGCCCAGCTCAAGACAGTTTCCTGGAAACGCTTTCAGAACGCAGCCATTCCTGGGGAGCATCACAGCTTTTAGACTTCACAACAGGCACCAGAGAGCAATCAGAAGACCATGGGATATTTTGCCTGAATTCCTTCCAGCATTTTGTTCCAGGAACCTTGAAACTCTCTCCCCCTGCACTTGGGTCTTAGGTTTCTCTTTCCCAACCCAAACGGACTAGTGTTTAAACAATCCCCAAGAAGACGAAGTCTCAGCGTTACATATAATTGAATTGTAAATCCTCTAAATTCAGAAAGAAAAAGTATGGAAATAATTCAGAAGCCCTTGAGTTTTTAGCAAGAAGAATCTGCAGTGAGGGGGAGACTCTTTTTATCCTCCGAATTCCCAGCGTGCTTCTTCCACACACGATCCTTGCTTGTGTCTCTCTCCAAGCCTGTCTGTGAATAACCCACTCATCCTTCCAAGCTCAACTAAAACGCCATGTGACAGAAACAGTTGGTTCAACATCCATTTCTTCCTCCTCTTCTGACCAAGGCTCTGCACTAAATGCTTCGTTTCCCAGCTGTCTTTGTGCACCCATGTGGCCATGTTGGTGCATTCTGGCCCATGTGATATAAGTGGAATTGTTGAGTAAGACATCCAAAAGGACTTAAAAGAAGCCAAACTACTGAGTACGACATTGTTTTATTTTTTTCTTTTTCCTGCTGCTTTGAATGCAGCTGTGATTGCAGGAACAAAGCTGCTCTCTTGGGGTGTGAGGTGATCTAGAAGATACAACCACCTTCAGTCAAAGCGCCTGAGGGAATGATAGGAGAAGCTGGGCTCTCTGATAAGATCACAGATCCAGTGCACAGGGGAGGACTGCCTGCCCTCAGATTCCTTTCATGTGAAGAGACAGACCTTTCTATGTGTGAGCCTCTGTTAGCTTGTGTCTTCTGTTTTATGCAGCCAAACTTAACCCTAACTGCCACACACCGTCTACTTCTATTTTTAGGATGCTCTCTCTAATCTCTTAGGTAATTGTGTCCCCCCAGAAACCTATGGAGAGCTGAAGGGGTTTTAGGATCATGGAATTCACCCTCCTCCTTTGGTAAAAGAGGACAAAAGCCAGGGAGCTGTGTGATGGCTGAGCCATGCGATTGTAAACCAAAAGGTACCTGAGACCAATCTCAATCCATTTAAAAGGTAATTCTGCCAAGGTTAAGGACATGCTTGGAAGAAAAAAACCCGGAATCACAGAAACAGTCTGTGGTCTGTGCCTTCCTCCCAAGATGATTTTGAGGGCTTCAGTAGTTAAAGGGGAAGGGTGGGCTGGAGGGAAGGGTGGTCTGGAGGGAAGGGTGGTCTGGAAGGAAGGGTAGGCTGGAGGAAAAGGGTGAGCTGGAGGAAAGGGTGGGCTGGAGAGGAAGGGTGGGCTGGAGGGGAAGAGTGGGCTGGAGAGGAAGAGTGGGCTGGAGGGGAAAGAGGGAGCCTGTGGTCGTCCTCAGGTTGCAAGAGAAAGAGAGCAGGTGGGGAATGGTCAGTTATGTCTTCATCTCACATGCAGTAAATCAGTCCTTTACATAAGATAAGGTGAACATAGACCAGCTTCCTGTGGAGATATGTAACCCTTTATCTGTAGCTATCCGCTTAGGAACAAAAGGAAAGGCAGTTTCTTGCATGATTCAGCTTCCAGCTTAATGCTTTTTTCTTTTTGGCTGTGAATTGGGGTCCTGAGGCTTCATTTTTCCCTGCACACTATATTGTATGTGAAAATTGTTGTCCAGGACCTAAAGTTGTTTACTTACTCTAGCTACATCCCTTAGCTCAATTTCCATTTGGAGTGGCTTCTGGAAGGCTGGAACTGAAATCCACCAGTGCCCATTTCAAGGTGTTCCCAACATCGCCTGGAAAAAAGCAGCCCAGATACGCTTCCCTGTGGATGCAGGTCAGTCATCATAATGCACAGAAAGAGCATTGACCTCAGCCTGGAGCCATTGTCCTGAAAGGGGATTCTTCCCAGCTCAGGCCTGAGACTGATCCCTGAGAAGCGGCCGCTCCATCCCTGAACCCTTCCTGCTTGTGTCTCCTCACTTCCTAGTGATCACGGCATTCAGGTTCAGAATGCCACAAGCCCATCCCACTGGAAGCTGCCGAGGTGCCTCCTACCACACAGGACACCCGGCACGGCAGCAGCATCAAGGGACGAGCAGGGAAGAGGCTGCAGTGATTTTGGGGAACAGCCTGAAAATCACCTGGAGCCTGGTGGCAGGTGGTCCCACCTCCTCCCCAATATTGGTTCCCAGAGAAAATGGCAATATGAGCAGCTCATGTCATCATTATTAGCAGAGTCTTTTTATTCTTTCCTTAAATTTTGCCATTAAATTGAGCTCTATAATAGGCCCATTTTCTTTTCTTTTCTTTTCTTTTTCTTTTTTTTTTTTTTAAGACAGAGTCTTGTTCTGTTGCCCAGGCTGGAGTGCAGTGAGACAATCTCAGCTCATGGCAAGCTCTGCCTCCTGGGTTCACGCCATTATCCTGCCTCAGCCTCCTGAGTAGCTGGAACTACAGGCGTCCGCCACCATGCCTGGCTAATTTTTTGTATTTTTAGTAGAGACGGGGTTTCACCGTGTTAGCCAGGATGGTCTCGATCTCCTGACCCCGTGATCCTCCCCCCTCGGCCTCCCAAAGTGCTGGGATTACAGGCGTGAGCCACTCCACCACGCCTATAGGCCCATTTTCTGCTTTTAATGCCACCAATACATGAAATTCCAGAGCTGCTTCTGTAAAAAAAGTTTCATTTTCATTATTTTATTATTCATTACATTAATTCTATTCTTTTATTCTCTTTGTTTTTTTTAGAAGAACTTCAGCGAGAGAGGGGCTATCCCTGCTGCCTTGTGGCTGCAGAAGGAGAGAGAAGGAGCCTCTCCAAAAAAGGGTTTCATGAAAGCCCTGAGGCGAGATACTCACTTCAGAGGGTTCAGGACAAGGACACTCACTTTGTTCTCTGCGGTGTGGAGACACGGGTGAGCGTTTCTCAGTGGCACCAACTGGTTCCCTCTCGTCCTCAGCTGCCAGTGCCCTGGGGCATGTCATTTGGACAGAACACTTTTCCATGTCCTGCCATCCATTCCACGGAGGCCGGAGAAAAGGGTCTGGAGGCAGGAACATAAGGCCGATTCACCCTGACTTCGGAGAATCAAATCAAATGGAAACTCTCGAGCTATGACAGGAAATATCCTCTCCATTTACACAGGACATACACCGAGTACACGACTTTGTAATTGTACTTCCTCCTCTTCATTTACATAGGGTGCACACCAAGTAACCAATGGAAACCTCTAGAGGGGATTCCAACCCCACAGACTTCAGTAACGGGCTCCCTGTGCTCAGGCGCTCCCACCCTGTGGAGTGTGCTTTCCTTTTCCGTCAATCTCTGCTTTGCTGCTTCATTCTTTCCTTGCTCCATTTTTGCGTTGTGTCCAAGTCTTTGTTCAAGGCAGCAAGAACCTGGACACCTTCAACCAGTAACATTATCTTAATATCTTGTTTGAAAACTGAATTCTGTTTTTCATCTGTTCACCTAGTTTTCAGAAAATGACAGTGAAATACAATTTGGAACTTACCACAGCTTAATACGAGGGTCACTATGAGCTATACAACAGGTTTGATGTTTAAAAGTTTGCAACATTTTTGTTGCTCTTTCATTTACAAACTACAGTAAATATTTTATTTTTTATGTTTAATTATGAAATATATGACACATAAGAGTCTATAAAATTTGGGTGGGCACGGTGGCTCATGCCTGTAATCCCAGCACTTTCGGAGGCTGAAGCAGGTGGATCATTTGAGGTCAAGTGTTCAAGACCAGCCTGGCCAACACGGTGAAACCCATCTCTACTAAAAAAATACAAAAAGTTGGCTGAGCATCATGGCAGGCACCTGTGATCTCAGCTACTCGGGAGGCTGAGGTGGGAGAGTTGTTTGAACCCAGGAGAGAGGAGTTGCAGTGAGCTGAGATCATACCATTACACTCTAGCCTGGGCTACATGAGCAAAACTCTGCCTCAAAAACCAACCAACAAACAAAACTGAATGCATAATACCAAAGATTAATAATTGCACTGATGTCATCATCCATTAGCATCAACTGTCTTGAAAGGCTACAATATGCCCTTCCTTGATCACCTGGGTCTCCCTTCTTCACCCAGACATAGGATTAATGTGTTAATGTTTGTCTTGCTTTTCATAAGGTTTATCATTTCTGTGTATATTATTAAGCAATGTCATATGTTATGGTTTGTGAACTGTATATGGAATAGCAGTGTATTTTTCAGTAATTTCCTTTGTTTACTCTAATTTTTCATTGTTGATGCTTCTAACTGCAGTTCATTCTCATAGCTGTATCATATTCCACAATATGACTATGCCAGCTTTTTTCCTTGATAGAGGTGTGTTTGGATGGCTTTCAGGTGTTTTCTATTTCTACAATCACTGCCTAAATATTCTTGCCCCGTACGTGTCTCTTGGAGAAGACAGTGCAAGGGCATTTCTGGGGCAGACATACTTGAGAAGGCAAGTGTGAGGCCACAGAGGGGCGTGTTTACTTTTTTATGAAATACAGTCTCTTAACAGGAGCAACAGCAGTGGATCCTTTGCCAGCAGTTGATCTTTTCCACCTTTTGGATTTTTGCGGCTCTGCTGAATTTGTTTCTTGAATTATTGGATGTATCCACAGTACTTTGTTGACTTATATTTTGTAACTTTTTGCACACGGACTTATCTTCCTTGGAATTTTATGTGGGGAGATGTTTTGAGGACAAGGTTGGATTGTTTCAGAAAAGATGTTCACTCACATGGGGTAGAGGTGAAGTGAGCAGCCGCCTGGTGCCACGTCGATTTCACCCATGTTCTCCGGGTCTTCCAGCATGAACTCCTGGAGGACTGTTTCTCGTCGGTTCTCAGGGTCAGGGTTTTCCCTCCACCCAGCAGCAATGCAGGGACAGCTGCTCTCCTCGCTGCTCCTGCTCTGAGGTGGGCTTTTATTTGAAGTCTAAGATGTCAGATTTCTGACCTCATTTTGGAGAGACATACAGTTTTGTTTCTGATGCCCCATCCTCTGTGCAACTGTCTAAACAGAAAAAAAAATGCCACTTTGGTTTCTGCCAGTTCTTTATTGACTGCTGTGGATTCCATCCTTCAATGCCAGCTCAGTAATGCACTTACAAAGATTCATTTTGGTAGGTTTTACCCAACATCTCAGTTGTTTTCGTTGGGAAAGCTATTTAGTGTCCCTTATGTTGAAAGTTGGAAGCACCTGGCAACACCATAGGTGAGAGAACTGCTCTTACCCCTTTTCATCATCTTCGTGCTGGGTCCGGGCCTTCTTTTCCTCTGTGATTACGCTGCCACAATGGGCCGGGTACTGTGGCTCATGCCTGTAATCTTAGCACTTTAGGAGGGCAAGGTGGGTGAATCACCCGAGGCCAGGGGTTCAAGACCAACCTTGCCCACGTGGTGACAGTCCGTCTCTACTAAAAGTACACAAAATTAGCCCGGCATGGGGGTGCATGTCTGTAATCTCAGCTATTCGGGAGGCTGAGGAAGGACAATTGCTTGAACCAGGACCCGGCCGGTGGAGGTTGTAGTGAGCCGAGATCATGCCACTGCCCTCCAACGTGAGATACAGAGTGAGACTCTGCCTAAAAAATATATATATATATGTATATGTATATGTATATTTATGTATACATATATATTTGAAGTATTATCCAATGAGAGCAAGTGTTCTGGAAGACCTCATCTAAATACAGAATCTGAATGGGGGCCCATGTCACACATGCCAATTTTTTATCTTTGCAGCTGGGCTCTTCTCCTCTTCTCTGCTGGACTCTGCTGTTTCTCACAAGGTGTTCAGAGAGTCTGCCCTGAATCCTACAACCAGGAGATGAGAAGCACAGAGTGACACCAGCAGGAGAACATCAAGATGTGGTGACAGTTGTCCTCCTCCTGCAGAGTCCAGAGCAGTGCACTCCTACTGCTGGTGACCTAGCTAAGCCTGGGGGCCAACATGCCCGATGATAGTCTGAGAGTGCTGCAGTCAGGGTCCACAAAATGGGCACCCAGCCTGTGCCCTTGCACTCTGCATGAGCGTGACCATTGTCACCTCAGAGCCCCAGTGTACAGATCAATGCATCCTACCAGAGCTGCATGTGAGGAAGGACCACGTGAGTCCTGGGAGAGAGCTGAGGCCCTGCAGGGGGAGGTGGCCAGGACCGAGACCTGATGCCTGTCTGCAGAATCGTCTGTGGATGTGAGTGGTACTGTGGGGTCAGTGCCCGGGTTCTGCTGCTCCCCCTCCTCAAAGATCAGGACCCAAGCAGGGGCTGGCGTGTGTGTGGCACCTGGAACTGCAGGGCCACCACCCATGTATGAAGCCGTCACGGGGACCTGAACACGGTGTCGCGTGCAGACCCCACCCATCCACTGGCCCCAATTCCTGGCCAGCTTCTGCCAAGGTGAGAGGGTGGAATTTGGAAGGTGGGTGCAAGCTGAAGCCTGTCCCCCGGTGGCTGACGTACAGTGGTGACACTCTCTGTGTGGGGGAAAGAAAGAGAGATCAGACTGTTATTGTGTCTATAGAGAAAGACAAAGACATAAGAAAGTCCATTTTGATCTGTACTGAGAAAAATTCTTCTGCCTTGAGATGCTGTTAATCTGTAACCCTAGCCCCAACCCTGTGCTCACAGAAGCATGTGCTGTATTGACTCAAGGTTGAATGGATTTAGGGCTGTGCAGGACGTGCCTTAGTGAAAATGTGTTTGCACCTCCTGGGCTCCAGGCTGCCAGCTGTCTGCCCAGGGTCTGAATGTCCTACTGTGACCTGTTTCCTCACCTGGCCCAAAGGACAGATAGGGAAGGCTTGTTTTGAGGATAAGGCAGGGTAATCCCAGTCAGCCCTCATTAGCTTGCCTATCCTCCAGGTCTTTTTGATTTCTTTTTTCTCTTCTTTGTTAGGAAACTCTGGAGAACTGTCCGGCAGCCTGTCTTCAGCTGGGGAGGTGGAAAGACTGGACCATGCCCTTGACTTCAGGGCCCCTTCTAGGTGCCCCCTCCTCCTAGGGCTTTTAAAAACATATACTTAGCAACATACGCTATACCTGAGAGAGTTACAGAGAACCTCCTGCGTGTCCAAACCAGAACACTTTGTTCCCTGACCCCAGGCCCTCATCACACCCCAAAGCCCAAATACTTTCAGGTGGCCAACTTCAGACAAGAGTCTGAATTCAATGCTTGTTTTCTGGGGTCTACACAGGCCTGTATGATGGGGCTACCTCCATTCTACCCCGTGCTTCCCCCAATCCATTAGGGACCTCAACTCCAGTGATCCCTAACTGGGAGCAAGGTTCCCCAGGCAACGAATGCAGCCCTCCCCAGGATGCTGGCCTGGCCATGTCCCAATGGACATCAGTCCTGGAGCAAGAGGTCCAAGACAGGGAGTTTCACCGCCCATTTCACCAGGTGTGGTGACCTTTCTGGGTTCTTAGTCTTCAAGATGGGATTTTTACATTGTGCCACAGTGGGGGAAACCGAGACACAGGGCCGGTGAGCGATAAAGAAAGAAAACCTCTGTGACTAGGAAATGTGTCCCTTGCCCAGCACAGCCACTCCAGGATAGCACCCTTTGGGATGTACCGCTGAGCTGTTCCTGGCACGTGGCATGGCACTGTGGTGGAGGTCAGCAGCTTGTGGAGTTGGGGGTGGGGGTGCTGGCAGGAACAGGTAATTTTGGACCCACCATGGGAAGGAAGGGGACATTGCCCCTTTCCCCACACCTTGCACACAGCAGCAATTTTCTTCTCTGATGTGTGTGGGCACCAATGCCTATGTGGGTGTGGGTGCGTCCTCTCCTTTTATTGATGAAGAACCTTCCTGCAGCCATTGGGGTGGGTATGGGCACCACACATGCCTGGCAGCAGGGTGGTGCCTGTGGAGGTTTGGCTACTCTATGTCTCACTGCCACCTCCCCAGGGGAAGCAGACCCTGTGCCCTAGTGCCCCTCATACCCAGTCCCTCACAGTCTTCACTTGGCATCTCCCTGCCTGATTCTCCCAACTCAGCCCCTGCCAGGTTTCTCCAGGCCCTGTGGGCCCTGGGATGGGATCAAAGGAGGCAGCAACTGTGCTGTCTGCCTTTGCCTGAAGTCAGGGATCCCTGGCCGCTACTGACATCTGGTGGGCAGGGTAGGTGGGGAGGTCAGGGGTCAGCTTTTCCACTCCCCAGCCTGCACTGGCTAAGTCACCAGGTGTAACTGGTCTGGAGGCTGATCTGTGTCCTCCACAGTCCCTTGATGCATTATATGGAAGCCAATCCTTGTGTGAATGACTTTCCCTGTTGTTACCGCCCAGATCAAACCAGAACCGGAAGACTGTTGCACTTGGGCCCGGAGTCTGGGACAGAGACTGCCATGACCGCTCTGTTCTCTTCCTTCTGTTGCGCTTGGGCGCAGAGCCTGGGGCTGAGGCTGCCATGGCCACCCTGTTGTCTTCATTTTGGGGTCCCCAGGAGGCTCCCAGGACTGAATGATTCCCATAAAACACAGTGGCCAGGATGGGAGGGCTAGAGGTCAACACCCCCCCACCCCTGCCACCACAAGCAAGAAAACCCCATGGAGGTTGGCCCCGAGATGTGGGTCCCTGTGGGATGCAGGCTCCCACAGATACTTCAGGGGATGAGCACGGGTCCTCCTGGCTGACAGGAGCCTGGTGGGCACTGGGTGTGTGGGACCTGTTTAGGTGGGTTGGACAGCACTGGGTCTAACCAGGGAGCCAGGGACTGGTGTGGCCAAAGAGGGCAGCAATATGTTGCCAGAACCAAAACTACAGTGCCGCCAGCCCAGCTGGTAGGGAGAAGGAGGCCTGGCTAGCAGGACCACCCACCCCTATCCTGGCCCCAAGCCCAGACTGCCTGCCTGTACTGGACATTGCCTGGTCCAGGAGGCCTGGGCATAAGGGTCAGGTGGTGTGTCCCTGGGTTCCAGGCCTTGGTGGTCCCTTGGGAGCTGAGCATCCTCTGGGCAGGAGGAGGGCCCGAGGTCCACTGTTTGCATCGGCCCCTGGGGGTGTGCCCCCACCCCAGCTTCTCAGAGCACAGGGGGACGTAGCCAGGGCTCCTCCCCTGCTCTGTGGCTCCAGCTCTGAGCAGCTCACTGGGTGACTCTGACAGCTTCCTCCCCAAAGCTTGGGTCCTCCTCTGTGGGAATGGGGTGTCCCAGGCCCCCTGCAGGCAGGAACCCACCCCCAGCGCCTCTGGTGAGCCCTCCTGGGCTTTCTTACCTACTGGCTTGTGAGACCCGGTTGACCAAACTTGGTGTCCTATTTTTATTTTGGCCTTTTTCTTAGTGTGTGTTTTCTGGAACTACTGCTGTGTAGATCTTCTATTTGACTTTTAGGTAGAGAATCTTGCCCACCCAGAGGTCCCCCACCAGAGAGCCTCCACTTCGGTCCCCCGGGCTGGTCCTGCCTGTGCTCCGCTTGGTGTGAATGTTGAGTGTGATGGATCCATACGGCTGCTTGACCCTGCATCTCCTTCCTTCTTGTTGCTGAGGCCGGTTCTGTTCTCTTTCTCCACCTGAACTGCACTTGAAGCCAAGACGAAGGATGAGAAGTGGTTGCTACGAAGGACCCTCCTGCAGCGAATCCCCTGTGAGTAGGCTGCGCTGGCCCAGCCTGTCCATTCCTTCTCTAAGCTCATTCCAGAGGTCGGCAAGGGGCAGCCTGTCCCTGCCTGTTCTTGTGGCCCATGAATCAAGAACAGATTTTCCATTTCCAAATGGTTGAACAAATAAAAAACTAACACTTCATGACACTGAGAAATTTCCATGTCCGTAAGTAAAGTTTGATGGGGGTGCAGTCATGCCCATCTCTTCACAGGCCACCTGCAGAAGGCAGCTGTCGTGCAGCCATGGCAGAGTTGCATCCTGGAGGCAAAGATCAGTTGGCAAAGCTGAAAATACTGACTCCTGGCTCTTTAGGGAAACAGTTTCCAGTCCCTGGTTTAAGGGCTGTGTGGCAGGACCCCAGGATCTTGGTCAGATTGTTCCTCTCTCAGGGCCTGCTGTGGCCTTTGCTAGTATGTCTGCAAAGTCTGCGTGCTATGGTGCCTCTCATGGGGCGTTGAGCTCTGTCGTGCTAGATTTCAGGGTGTCTGCCTCATGGTCATCTGTCTCACCAACAGAGACCCTGTATCCAGATTCAAACTAGCAGGAGCAGTTGGTCTTTGGCAGCAAGGATACCTTTGAGCTGAGCTGCCACCCACCCTGAGGTGGTCCCATGACACCCACTGTCTGGGTCAAGTTTGGGGCAGGGCTGGTGTCCTGAATTGCCCTGCGATGTGGATCGTAAGAGCCAGTGGGGAGAGGGGGTTGATATTACTCCCCATATAGTGAGGAGTTCCTCACCCCTTGCGATGTGGATCGTAATAGCCAATTACTCCCCCCTGCAATGTGTGTCCATTACGAGCAGTTTCTTTTGTTCAGGATATTAGGAAGAATTTCACAGGTTGTGTGTACACAGCCTGCGACAGGAGAACGAATACCATCCTCTACACCTCCGGATATTAGCAACCATATCACACAATGGGTGTACGCTATTTGGGAGATTTGGGGTAATGTCCTCCTGTGTTTCCCTGAATATTCGGAGACATATCAGAGGGCGGCTGTACACCCACTACTCTCTTGGCAGGAACATTGTACTTTACCTACTGGAAATTGGGAGCAATATCACAGACTGGGTGTCAAGCCACTGTCATACTGGAAGTAATATCATGCTCTCCCCCAAAGGTTATGAGGAACAATATTACAGGGGGGTATGTACCTCCTCCGGTAGTGGGAGTAGTATCATCATCTCTTCCTTTAGATGACAGGAACAATATCACAAGGTGGGTGTACACCCCGTGAGTTTTTGGAAGCAATGTCATTCTCTCTTCTTCTAGGTTTTACGATTCACATCACAGGCGGGGTGTACACCCCTTGTTACATTGGATGGAATCTCATCCTCCTTCAACCTGTATCTTTAGAACAATATCCCATGGGGGCTGTCCATCCCTTCAATATTGGTAGTAATACCATCTTCTCCTCTCCTGGATATAAAAAACAATATCACAGGAGGGGTGTACACCCCTTGCAATGTTGGTAGTAATATCACCTCTCCCCTGTGCTTATTAAGGACAAAATCCCAGGGTAGCTGTACGGTTCCTACTTTTTTGGGAGTAATATCCATTCACTCCCTGGATATCAGGAACCATATCACGGAAGAAGTGTCCACCCCCTTCGATATTGTCAGCCATGTCATCTTCTTCCCGCTTGGATATTAGGAACGATACCCCGGGGTTGGGGGCGGTGTATACCCACTGCGATATCGAAAGTAAAATCAGCCTCTTTCCCGCTGGATATTAGGAACTCTATCACAGGTGTGTGTGCACCTTCTGGGATATTGGGAGTACTATCAGCCTCTACCCCGCTGCATATGAGGAACAACATACAGGGGGCAGGGTGGTTACACCCCCTGCGATATTGACAGCAATATTCTTCTCTTTCCCCTGTACATTAGGAACTACATCACAGGGGTCTGTACACCTTCAGTGATATTGGGATTCAGGTTATCCTCTCCCCAACTGAATGTCAAAAACGATATCACAGAAGGGTGTTCACCCCCTGCAATATGGCCAGTAACATCATCGTCTCTACCTTTGGATACTAGGAACAACATCACAGAGGGTGTGACACTGCCCTGCGGTATTGGGCATAATGTTATCCTCTCTTCCTCTGGATATTAGGAACGATATACCTGGTGGTGGGAGGTGGAGTACATTAAGAACAATATCAGGCCGGGCGCGGTGGCTCAAGCCTGTAATCCCAGCACTTTGGGAGGCCGAGACGGGCGGATCACGAGGTCAGGAGATCGAGACCATCCTGGCTAACATGGTGAAACCCCGTCTCTACTAAGAAATACAAAAAACTAGCCGGGCGAGGTGGCAGGCGCCTGTAGTCCCAGCTACTCGGGAGGCTGAGGCCGGAGAATGGCTTGAACCCGGGAGGCGGAGCTTGCAGTGAGCTGAGATCCGGCCACTGCACTCCAGCCTGGGCTACAGAGCTAGACGCCATCTCAAAAAAAAAAAAAAAAAAAAGAACAATATCACTGGGTGGGTGTACTCCCCCTGCAATATTGGGTGTAGTATCATCCTCTCGTCCCTAGCATATTAAGAACAGTATCACAGGAGGGGTGTACAGCCACAGTCTCTGCGCTATTGCGAGCAATAGCATCTTCTCCCCCTCTCTATATAAGGGACAATATCCCAGTGTGGGTGTACATCCCCTGAGATATTGGGCATAGTGCCATCGTCTCCCAAAGTGGATATTAGGCATAGTGTCCTGGGGGGTGTATGCCTTCTTCGATATTAGGAGCAATATCATCCCCTCCCCTCAAGATTACAGGCAAAATATCAAAGGGGTTTTACAACTCGAGCGGTATGGGCAGTAATATCATCCTCTCCCCACCCAGATGTTAGGAACTATATCACAGGTGGCTGTACACTTCTTGCGATATTGGGAGTCATATCATCCTCTCCCATCGTGGAAATTAAGAAAAATATTACAAAGTAGGTGTACACCCCCTACGATGTTGAGAGAAATATTATGCTCTCCCCTTCGGGATATTAGGAACAATATCGCAGGAGGTGTGTGCAACCGCTGCCATATTGGCAGTCATATCATCCTCTCCCCCTGAATATAAGAAACAATATCACAGGAAGATGTACACCCCCTGTGATATTGGGAGTCATATCATTTTCTTTCCCTCTGGATATTCGGAACAATATCACAGTGGGTGTGTACACCCCCTGCCATATTGCCACTGGCATCATCGTCTCCCTCCCAGGATATAGGAAACAATATCACAAGGTGGTGTACACCCCCTACAATATTGGGAGTAATGTCTTCCTCTCCCCTGCTGGCTATCAGGAACAATGTCACAGAGGGAGTGAACACCCCCTGCTCTATAGGGGGTGATATCCTCTCCATCCCTGAATATTACGAAAAATATCACCCGGCAGTGTACACCTCCTGCAATATTGAGACAATTTCTCTCGCTGGATGTTAGGAATCATATCACAGGGGTGGTGTACACCCACTGCGAAATGGGAAGAAATATCATCTTCTCCACCTTTGGATGTTAGGGAGAATATCACGGGGGAGGTCTACACCCACTGCGATATTGGGAGTCATATCATCCTCTCCCACTCAGAATATAAGAAACAAGACCACTGAGGGGGTAGACACCCACTGTGATAGTTTCAAAAATGTTATCCTATACCTCCTGGCTATTGGGAATAACATCATAGAGGGGTGTACACTTTCTTCGATGTTGGGAGTAATATCATCTTCTTCCCGCCGGATATCAGGAACAAGTCTATTAATTATTGATATTAATAAATATAAAAATTAATAATAATTATGGATATTAATAATCATAATAAAGATATTAAAAATTAATACTCATTACAAACTTTAATTATTAATATTAATAATTAATACGAATATCATTATTAATAAAATAATGATATCAGCAATTAATGTCGTTGAAATAATTACTAAGAGATGTTGGTAATAAAATAATGATTCTTATTAAGAATTAATAATATTGTTAAATGACATTAATATTAATAATTAATTTTAAGCATGCATAACCATATATATAAAATAGTTATCCAAAATTAATAATGGTATCTTATTAATTAATAGTGTCATTGATAATTATTAAAATCGATCATTGAAGTTTAATAATTAACCATATTATTACTGCTAATACCGCAGGGGGTATACACCTACCTGTGATGTCGTTCCTAATATCAAGGGACGGAGATTATGATATTAGTTTTAATATCGCAGTAGGTGTACACTAACGCTGTGATAATAATCCAAATAACTAAGGGGAAAGACTATGACATGACACCCAACATGACAACGAACGGACAGCCACCTGGTGATATTCATCCTAATATTCATGGAAGAAGCGTATGATATTACTCGCAATAGCACAGGGAGGGTACAACTCTTCTGTGATATGGTTCCTAGTATCCGGAGGGGGAGAAGATGATAATAATTCCAGTATCACAGGCTGTGTTCACCCGACCTGTGATATTGTTATTAATACCCTGGAAGGGAGAGGATGATATGACTCCCGATAGAGCAGGAGGTGTACACCCAGCCTGGGATAGTGTTCTTAATATTCATGGAGAGGAGAAGCTGACATTACTCCCAGTATGGCAGGGGGGTGAGCCACCCCCCGCGAGGTGGGGACAAATAGCCACCCCCTGTCCCCCCCTTGGCTATTGGGAGCCACCTCGCAGGGGGGTGAGCCACCCCCCGCGAGGTGGGGACCAATAGCCACCCCCTGTCCCCCCCTTGGCTATTGGGAGCCACCTCGCAGGGGGGTGAGCCACCCCCCGCGAGGTGGGGACCAATAGCCACCCCCTGTCCCCCCCTTGGCTATTGGGAGCCACCTCGCAGGGGGGTGAGCCACCCCCCGCGAGGTGGGGACCAATAGCCACCCCCTGTCCCCCCCTTGGCTATTGGGAGCCACCTCGCAGGGGGGTGAGCCACCCCCCGCGAGGTGGGGACCAATAGCCACCCCCTCTCCCCCCCTTGGCTATTGGGAGCCACCTCGCAGGGGGGTGAGCCACGCCCCGCGAGGTGGGGACCAATAGCCACCCCCTCTCCCCCCCTTGGCTATTGGGAGCCACCTCGCAGGGGGGTGAGCCACGCCCCGCGAGGTGGGGACCAATAGCCACCCCCTCTCCCCCCCTTGGCTATTGGGAGCCACCTCGCAGGGGGGTGAGCCACCCCCCGCGAGGTGGGGACCAATAGCCACCCCCTCTCCCCCCCTTGGCTATTGGGAGCCACCTCGCAGGGGGGTGAGCCACCCCCCGCGAGGTGGGGACCAATAGCCACCCCCTCTCCCCCCCTTGGCTATTGGGAGCCACCTCGCAGGGGGGTGAGCCACCCCGCGCGAGGTGGGGACCAATAGCCACCCCCTCTCCCCCCCTTGGCTATTGGGAGCCACCTCGCAGGGGGGTGAGCCACCCCGCGCGAGGTGGGGACCAATAGCCACCCCCTCTCCCCCCCTTGGCTATTGGGAGCCACCTCGCAGGGGGGTGAGCCACCCCGCGCGAGGTGGGGACCAATAGCCACCCCCTCTCCCCCCCTTGGCTATTGGGAGCCACCTCGCAGGGGGGTGAGCCACCCCGCGCGAGGTGGGGACCAATAGCCACCCCCTCTCCCCCCCTTGGCTATTGGGAGCCACCTCGCAGGGGGGTGAGCCACCCCGCGCGAGGTGGGGACCAATAGCCACCCCCTCTCCCCCCCTTGGCTATTGGGAGCCACCTCGCAGGGGGGTGAGCCACCCCGCGCGAGGTGGGGACCAATAGCCACCCCCTCTCCCCCCCTTGGCTATTGGGAGCCACCTCGCAGGGGGGTGAGCCACCCCGCGCGAGGTGGGGACCAATAGCCACCCCCTCTCCCCCCCTTGGCTATTGGGAGCCACCTCGCAGGGGGGTGAGCCACCCCGCGCGAGGTGGGGACCAATAGCCACCCCCTCTCCCCCCCTTGGCTATTGGGAGCCACCTCGCAGGGGGGTGAGCCACCCCGCGCGAGGTGGGGACCAATAGCCACCCCCTCTCCCCCCCTTGGCTATTGGGAGCCACCTCGCAGGGGGGTGAGCCACCCCCCGCGAGGTGGGGACCAATAGCCACCCCCTCTCCCCCCCTTGGCTATTGGGAGCCACCTCGCAGGGGGGTGAGCCACCCCGCGCGAGGTGGGGACCAATAGCCACCCCCTCTCCCCCCCTTGGCTATTGGGAGCCACCTCGCAGGGGGGTGAGCCACCCCCCGCGAGGTGGGGACCAATAGCCACCCCCTCTCCCCCCCTTGGCTATTGGGAGTCATTGTGGTCTCAGAGCCTGTTTTGCATAATGTGAGTAGTATCGTCTCCTCCTGTGGAAATAGTAAACTCTTTCTCAGATGGGTTTGCACCTTCATTGTATTGCTCAGGTAACAATGATATAATTAATTATTAAACATCAAGAGTCGATTGTAATAATTATCAATAATACTGTCAATTAATATTTTCCCATAATATTGATAATTAGTTTAAGTAGATTATGATGTATGGCAAAAATTAATTTTTAATAATTATGTCATTTATTAAAATTAATTTTTAATATTAATGATTGCTTTTTTGCCATCATCAGTTAGTAGTGGTTTAAGTAACATTAATGTTGATATCATTATTTTATTATTAATAGTGTTATGATTATTAATACTAATCATTAACATTTTTAATCAGTGTTAATGTTTAGTATCTTTATCGTCATTGTTAATGTCGATTATTAATATTAATTATTATTATATTTATTAATATTAATAATTAATAGACTTATTCCTGATATCCGGTGTGGAGAAAATGGTATTTCTCCCAATATCGCAGAAAGTATACGTTCCTCTGTGATGTGATTCCTAATAACCAGGCGGTAGAGGACGACATAATGGAAACTACCGCAGTGTGTGTGCATCCTTTCGGTCATCTTGTTCCTTCCATCCAAAGTGCGAGAAGATGATATTACTCCCAATATCGCAAGGGGCGTGGACCTCCACTGTGATATTTTCCCTCACATCCAGCCGGGAAGAGGAAGATATTATCCCCAAGATCACAGGGTTGTACCTCCCCTTGTGATACTGTTCCTTATATCCTGGGATGGGGAAGATAATACTAGTGGCAACATCGCTGGGGTTTTACACACCCACTGTGCTATTGTTCCAAATAACACGATATGACGCCCAGTATCACAGGGGTGGTACATCCTCCTGTGATATTGTTTCTTATATTCAAGGAGAGAGAATGCTATTACTCCCATTATTTCAGGGGTTGTACACACGTCCTGTGATATTGTTCCTAATATCCCGAAGAGGAGAGCATATTACACTCAATATCTCAGGGGGTGTACACCTCGTTTCTAATATTTTTCATAATATCCAAGATGGGAGAGGATGATAAGACTCCCAATATGCCAAGATGTGTACAGCCGCCTGTGATATAGTTCCTAACATCCAGGTGGGGATAGGATGATATTACTGCCCATATCGATATTTAGCCTACGATCCTGAGGGGAGTGAATGATATTACTCCCAATATCGAAGAAGGTGTACACCCCCCTGAGACACTACACCCAATATCCACGTTAGTACTCCCAATATCCCAGAAGGTGCACACACACCTGTGATAGAGTTCCTAATATCCAGCGGGAAAGAGGCTGATTTTACTTTCGACATCGCAGTGGGTGTACACCGCCCCCAACCCTGGGGTATCGTTTCTAATATCCAGGCGGGAAGAAGATGACATGGATGACAATATCGAAGGGGGTGGACAACTCTTCTGTGATATGGTTCCTGATATCCAGGGGGTGAATGGATGTTATTACTCCCAATAACGTAGGAACTGTACAGCCACCCTGGGATTTTGTCCTTAATAACCACAGGGGAGAGGTGAGATTAATACCAACATTGCAAGGGGTGTACACCCTCCTGTGATATTGTTTCTTATATCCAGGAAAGGAGAAGATGGTATTCCTACCAATATTGAAGAGATATACAACCCCCATGGGATATTGTTCTAAAGATACAGGTTGAAAGAGGATGAGACTCCATCCAATATAACAAGGGGTGTACATCCCACCTGTGATGTGAATCGTAAAACCTAGAAGAGAGAATGACATTGCTTCCAAAAACTCACGGGGTGTACACCCACCCTGTGACATCGTTTCTGTCATCTAAAGGTAGAGATGGTGATACTACTCCCACCACCAGAGAAGGTACACACCCCCCTGTGATATTGTTTCTCATAACTTGGGGGAGAGCATGATATTACTTCCAGTATGACAGTGGCTTGACACCCAGTCTGTGATATTGGTTCTGCACATCAACTCTGTGCCCCTCATTTCCCATGCGTCCTCCCCACACTTTTGGAACCTCGGGGAAGGCTTTGTCTTTGGGTACAGATGAAGAGACGAAGGGTCTGAGAGGTGAAGCAAGTTTGTTACTGGAAAGTGGTTCCAATCCAGACCCCAAGAGAGGTTTCTTGGATCTCACAGAAGAAAGAATTCGGGGCGAGTCCATAAAGTGAAAGCAAGTTTATTAGGAAAGAAAAGGAATAAAAGCATGGCTACTCTGGCCGGGCGCAGCGGCTCACTCCTGCAATCCTATAACTTTGGGATGCCGAGGCAGGTGGATCACCTGACGTGGTAAGTTCGAGACCAGCCTGGTCCAACATGGCAAAACCGTGTCGCCACTAAAATACAAAAGATTAACTGGGCGTGGTGGCAGGTGTCTGTAATCCCAGCTACTAGGAAGGCTGAGGCAGGAGAATCGCTTGAACCCAGGAGGTGGAGGTTGTAGTGAGCCAAGATCACGCCACTGCATTCCATTTCGGCCAACAGAGCGAGACTCCATCTAAAAAAAAAAAAAAAAAAAAAAAAAAGAAAAGAAAAGAAAGAATGGCTGCTCCATAGGCAGAAAGGCACCAAAGGTCGCTGGTTGCCCATTTTCATGGTTATTTCTTGATCATACGCTAAACAAGGGTTGGACTATTCATGAGTGTTCTAGGAAAGGGATGGGCAATTCCCAGAAATGAGAGTTTCTGCCCTCTCTTCTTCTGAGACCATGTAGGGAAACCTCCAGATGTTGCCATGGCATCTGTAAACTGTCGCGGTGCTGGTGGGAGTGTCTTGTAGTAGCTAATTCGTTATAATTAGCACATAATGAGCCGTGAGGACAATCAGAGGTCACTCTCGTGGCCATCTTGGGTTTGGTAGGCTTTGGCTGACTTTATCAGTAAGGTCTTTAGGACCTGTATCTTGTACCGACCTCCTATCTCATCCTGTGACTAAGAATGCCCAGCCTCCTGGGAATGCGGCCCAGCAGGTCTCAGCCTCCCTTTACCCAGCCCCCATTCAAGATGGAGTCGCTCTGGTTCTCGTGCCTCTGACAAGTTGGCCTGGGTTGAGTGTTCCCTAGTGTGTGGTGGTTGGAGCTCTTCCTAGGAGTAAGAGGTATTGTCAGTAGGAAACAGGCCTCTGTTAGCCCGGGGGCTGGCACTCTGCCCCATTATATCGGCCTCATTTTAGTGGTGACAAAACTGGGGCTCAGAGACATCAACTCCCTCATCCCGAACCCCCAGACTGTCAGTGGTGGACTGGGGTTTGAATGTGGGGCTTGAAGACCCATCATCTCCTCTGGTCCCCCAGACTCTGCTGCCCAAGAGGAACAGGATCCCAGGATCCAGGCCCCTCATGGCACCAGCCAGGGTGGGCGTAGATGGGGAGGCAGAGGTCCAAAGCCCCCCGGACTCTGAAGCAGGTCAGGGACCAAGAGCAACCCGGACCTACGGGCCCCACCCCGAGAAGAATGGCTGCAGGCCCGGCCCAGCGGACAGGAGGTCTGTGTCCTCAGTCAACGTGACGGCGCTTCCGGCTGCTCCAGCCTGGCCGTGCTGTCTTCACGTTTCCAATCATGCGGCCTCCTCTCCAATTCCCAAACCCAACCCACAGAGACAGCGATCTGGGGTCCACGTGAGGTTTGTCAGCAGCTCTGACCCGCTGCTTCCCGCCAGCCCCGCGGCTGGTTCTGGAAAGCTCTCTGCTGCCCCCTGGTGGGGAGGCTTAGGGTAGGGCTCTGGCTGCAAGCATGGGGTCCCAGAAACTCCTGGCTCTGTCACTTCTGCTGGGTGGAAAACCAACCCAGGACTGAACCAGTGACACCTGTGGCGCTCCCAGAACCTCCTGGCTCTGTCACCTCTGCTGGGTGGAAAATCAACCCAGGGCTGAAGCAGCAGATGGTTGCCTGATTCCTTATTATCAGAGCTCCGTCCACTGGCAAGTCTCTCTCCGGGCCTCAGCTTCCCCTTCCATTAAACGAGAGGCTTCGGGATACCAAGGAGGGGTAACTGCTTAGTGAGGATGGGAGGTTTCTTCTGGGGAGATGAATACATTTTGAAACGAGATGGCGTGGGTGGTTGCACAGGACTGTGAATGTACAAATGCCACCACATTATTTGCGTTGAAATAGTTAATTGCATGCGATGTGAAAGTCACCTCATTTAAAGTGTTTAAAAGAGGGGTCTGGGAGAGTGCAGTGTATGTGAGAATCACGTGGGACACCCACAGTCTCTGAACGTCAGTTTCCTTGCGTAAACTGGCAAAGAGACAGTGTGAACTGTATTCCCTGGGGCCAAGAGATTCCAAGAAGGGAAACCTGGGATTCCTGGGACTGGGATGAGGGCCGGGGGCCGGAAGGGGAGGGGGTGGGTGGGGAGAGCTGGGGGACAGCCCAGATAAGGCTTTCAATACTGGGTAGCAGCGTCTACACAGGCGGAGATCCCTGCATCTCATTTCCCGCAGGGCTGACCAGTGGCCAGAGGTGGGACTGGCCAGGCTCGGCCCAACCAAGTCTGGGAACAAAGGACACTGAGTGAGGGATCCCCAGGGCCACCCTCACTGGCCTGCGGCTCTCCTGACACCACGAGAGAGCTCCAGGAGCTGACCTTGGGTCCTAATGGGGGACACCTTCCTGGCTGCAGGCTGGCAGGGTGGTGTGGTGGTCAGTGTACTGGGCTCTGCGTGTCCGCCCCTACCTGCTGTGTGACGGTGGGCCAGACACCTAACCTCTCTGTGCCTCTATTTCTTCAATGGCGAACAGGGACACTAGCAGCCCCCACATCCGGGCACAGTGGCCTGAAGGTTAAAGGCAAGGGCGGCTCGAGACCTACAGCAAGAACTCTGAGCAGGGAGAGCAGGGAGCTGCCCAGAGTTCAATCACCATCTCCCCTCTGGCCGCCGAGGAAACCGAGGCTCATGGTGACCTGGCCCAGGTCTGTTGGACTCACGGTCCTTCTCATCCCCAAGATCAGAGGGCTGCCACCAGGGAAGGAGCTGTCCCCTAGACGCAGCCCAGGAAGCACACAGGGAAGGATGCCATTGGGACTTGGGTATGTTTTTGCAAAAAAAAAAAAAAACATTTATTGCTATTTGAACCCTGCTTTTATGCTTCCATTACCCAGAAAATGAGCTACGGGAGACACCAGGAGAGGCAGGAGATCATCCTCCTTGCACAAAACCCACTCCCTCGGATACTGTCCTCAGCGAGGGTGGCTGGAGGCCAACCAGGGGTCCCACCCGCAGAGTGGCAGAGGAGGTAGGTTGACCCTGTGGACGCTGAGCTCTGTGGCGAAGGTCCTGGCCTTCTGGTAGAAGAAGAGCCACTTCTCGCAGTCCAGGAGGAAGTTGTGGGAGATGGTGGCTGGCCGCGTGTACATCTTCAGCTGTGCCTTCTTGTTGCCCAGGTCGACGGCAGCTGCCAGTGCCAGCTGGTAGTACCCGGCTGCATCAAACGGATCCTGAAGGGGACAGGTCATGGTCAGCAAAAGGGGGACTCGGAGCCCGTCTACCCAGAGGCCGTTCCTGTCTCCAGGTCATTCCACATGTCCATCCGATGCTGGCTCACCCCATGAGCCCCGAAGCCTGTGACACTGCTGTGGTCTCAGCTGCAGGAGGTGGGGACGACCCTGACACCCCTGGAAACCTTCCTGACTGTCCCTACGCCCCACTCACCCCAAGCCTCCTGCCCCAGTGCCACCCTCTCTGCAGGCAGTGGCTGCTTTCCCCATGGGCTGAGGTCAGGGCAGATCCTGCCTGCTCTGAGAGTTCCATGCAGGACCCGTGGCTCCAAGCCACAGCAGGGCCACTGCGTTGAGTGACCCAGGCTCCCCTCTGGCCCCTGTCCATGCTGACCATTTCCAGGCCCTCCACGGGCCAGGCCAGGTACAAAACCATGTCACAGGTGTCCTCTCTGGCAATGTTCCCTGAAATATTGACGGAGTGTGACTCCCCAGACATCCACTCCCATTTTCAATGAGTCTTTGGCTCAAACTCACCATCCCTGGGTTGGGATGCCGCCTCCCAGACCTCCTCCTTGACCCTCCCATCCCCCACCCGGCTTCTCCCCAGGCACCTCCTCCACATGGGGGTCACCCAAGGGACCTCTCTAAGACCCATGCCTGGCCTGTCCCTCTTTACCATCTCAAGATGGCTCCCAGGGCCAATGACAGAGTCCAAGATGCAGCAGTCCATTCCCTCACTGCCCCGCCCCACACACGGAGCAGGGACGTGAGAAGGCCCCGAGTCACCGCCACTGCTCATCCAATGCCCCCTGGCCCAGCCGAACACTGGACTCTGTGCTGGGTGCATGGTTGAGCCTAACGTCCTTGCTTCCAGTCTGAGGGACCCGGGAGTGAACACTGACCACACAGGGTGGCCCGGGCTGTGGCAGAGGGAAGCCCAGGAGGCCCCAGACTCAGCCGGGGGTGGAAGGCAAAGGCTTCCTGAAGGGGTGGGGGCTTCCCAACTAAACAGGAAGGAGCCAGCCAATGCATATGTCTCTGCGTGTGCCTGTGCATGTGAATGTGCGTGTTTGTGTTCCTGTGCGTGTATGTCCCTGTGTGTGTGCCTGTGTGCATGCCTCTGTGTACACGTCTGTGTGCGCGCGCCTGTGTGTGCGTGTGCCTGTGCCTGTGTGCATTTGCGTGTGCATTTCCATGTGCCTGTAGTGAGTGACAGCCTGAGCCAGTAAACACCTAATCCACCCTATTCCAGGGCTCACTCTCATGTGTAGAGTAAAAGGGACCCCATTTTAGAGGCAATTGGCATAGATGCCCATTTACTCCTGCTTCTCTGCCAGCCTTCCAGGTCCCATCCAGCCTGGCTTCTTCTCCCACTCCTCTGGGCCCTGGGTCCAGAGCCTCCTATACATGGAGGAGGGTGTAGCCTTGGAAAGACAGCCGCCCTTGGGGAATTCCAAGGGTCCTCCCTGTGGGAAGCTGGCCTGTGCTGACAGCATAGTCACGATGAGGCCCAGAGGGCTGTGCATGGGAAGGAGGACTGTGCATGGGAAGGAGGGCTGTGCATGGGAAGGAGGGCTGTGCATGGGAAGGAGGGCTGTGCATGGGAAGGAGGACTGTGCATGGGAAGGAGGACTGTGCACGGGAAGGGGGACTGTGCACGGGAAGGAGGGCTGTGCATGGGAAGCAGGGCTGTGCATGGGAAGGAGGAATGTGCTACTTGGCGCTTTCCTTTCTCCTGGACAGGCGGAGTGGGCGGCAGGCTTGACCAAGAGAGATAAAGGCCTCTTCTGGGACGCCCGTCCCCCTGGGTCCCAGGCGTGCCCCTGAGCCGTGAACAGCGTCCCCCTGGGCCTGATACTTGGCACCTCCCTATCTGGCTGGGACTTGGGAGGCCACAGAAACCACGTCTGACCACCAGGTGTCGCCAGTACTGGGCGGGGGCCTCGCGGGCAGCCCCAGGCCTGCGGTGGGGTATACGGGGCAGGGTCTTAGGTCCGCCCCAGCTCCTCATGTTGTTCTAAGGCCCCCAAGATCTCGGCCCCTGGACTGGAGTGCCCTGGCCCCTCAGCCCGTAAGGAGCACTGACACGAGGCTGGTGTGATGCTAAGGAGGGGCGGTGTCCGCTGGGCAGATGGGTGGAGACACCACAGGTCTCAGTCTGCCAATCCCAGCTCTCCACCCCTGCAGGGCTGGGGGCAGAGGGAGCACAGCACCTCCCCTCGAGACACACCCGACCTAACAAGGCCTCAGCCTGGCTGGCTGGGGCCCCGCCCCACTGCACCTGCCCTGAGCTGGGGTTTCCCTGTCTGTGAACTCAATGGTAAGACACTGGTCCCACCCCACCCTTCCTGAGTGATGGGAAGATTCAAGATGTCTCGGGACTCCAGGAAGGAGTTGCTCAGTGCAGGCTGGCACCCTGGGCAGGCTTCCTAGAGGAGGCGCCAAGATTTGGGTTGGATCTTGCAACGTGGATTCAATGTGAGGATGATGGCGTCCTCTGAAATGTCACTCTCCCGACCCTGTTTTCTTTGTTAAATGCACCTTGACACTTGACTGTCAAGACTCAGCTTTGGTGTCACCTCCTCCAGGAGGGCCCCCTGACTACAATCCCCCTTCTTTACCCAGAGGCCACCATTGCCCACTCATGTGTCAGCCTCCCTGGCTGAGACTGAGTTCTTGAGGGTGGGGCCTGGCCATCTGGGGAGCTGGGTTTTACCTGCTAACCTTGCCGGCTCCTCCAGCTGGGTGTAGAGCTCCAGGGAGGCCACTGGGCCATTCCTAAGAAAGGCTGGAACCCAGGCCTCTGGGGTCCGGATGGAGATCCCACTCCAAGGGGGCCAGGAACACCCCGAGCCCTGCCCCTCCCCACCCACCTTCAGGTCGTAGAAGATGATGTCACCGAGCACCAGGTACACCTTCACGTAGTAGAGGGTCTCCTCGTCGAACTCCAGCGGCGAGTTGCAGAGCTAAACGGCCTTGAGGTAGAAGTGCTCCCCCAGCTTGCCATGGCCCAGCCAGTGGTGCAGGGCGGCCAGCCGGTGGTAGGCCACACGCTCGTTCGGCCGGTCCCCTGGGGTGCAGGCCAAAGGGGCAGGTGTGAGGATGTGGCTCTGTGGGGCAGGGAGGGAACATGCCCCTCAGGAGCAGGTATACAGACCCCCAGGCAGCACACGTGGCTTGTCTCCAGGCACCTGTGGTCACCTGGGCAGCTCTGGCCATTCCCTTCCAGGTTCCCAGACTCACTTTTCCATCTGCAAAGCAGAACTAATAAGGCCTGCCCCTGTCTACTGAGAGGCTTTGGCAAAGTCGGACTTGGATGGCCCAGTTCTGTGCCTACACATAGCCACCTGCCTTTGCTCACTGGTTTTAACCAGGGGAGCCCAAAAGCCATGCAGTGCAGGTGCTCCCGGGCTCCCCGGCTCCAGGCAACCCACAGACGTGACATCCGACTCCTCCTGGGTGTGTCATGATCAGAGCCCCCTACCTTGGGGAGTCAGCTGCACACCTACTGTGTACTGGGCCACGGGGCACAAGGCGCTGGGGCATGTGGCCTGCCTAGGGTTCCCTGTCTCTGCAGGGGGACAAACGACTCTGGCACAGCACCAGGGGATGCACGGCCTTAAGGGGCAGACTGCTGGAAGGGGAACTGGGATTTTATCAGCCAGAGAGCCGTGTGGTTGATGAGGGTGGGAAGGGCACAAGAGAAAGGGAATGTGCCACTCACCCTGACACATACAGGGACCAACGAGATGCCTGGGATGTCTGGAAGGCAGAGGGCACACTGGGCGGCCCTTGTGGTCAGCAGCGGGAACAGGCAGAGGAAGCAGAGCTCAGTCAGACAGGGAGCTCTGCACTGCCTGAGAGACCTCGGGCTGTGCCCCACAGCCGGACGGGGAAGCCAGTTGGGCAGAGCTGCCTGCCTGGACAGGAGGCCAGGAAAATCCAGCAGCTGTTTCAGCTCCTGGCCTGCAGACCTGGAGGCTGGGCTCTGGCAAAGTGTGGGTCCTGGCAGGGCGGGGGCTCAGGGGACTTACCCAGAGTGATGCTGAGTGCTAGGACGATGTGGGCAACCTCCAAGTCCTCCTGGGGCTCCTCCAGTGTGGCCAGCAGTGACACCAGCTTGTTGCACAGCTGTAGCTGCAGCTCCACCTTGCGGTTGCCCGTAGTCACTGCCAGGGGCAGGGCCCGGTCCTACCACACAGGCAGGTGGGGTCAGGTTTCCCGCAGCACCCACCTTGCCCAGCGCCCTCCTCAGAGCTCAAACATGTGCTTGGAGCTTCCCACACCCCAGCTACCCCTGCACCTCGACACAGCTCTGTGCTCTGGGATAACACACAGTTCAGACATCCAAGTTGGGGGCTGAAGAGTCACCTGAGGCCCATCCAGCTACACCCGATAGCCTCAGACCAGCCTCTCCCACCTGGGCACCGGGGGTCTGACTGGGGGGAGCCAGCACTCCTCTCTGCTCTAAAAACACCACATTGATCTGTGCCCAGGGCTGAGCCACACCGTGAGCTCAGAGGAAGGGAAAAGCCGTCCCACTTCGGGGTGCATGCAGACCTGGGTCTCCCACTGATATGCTGTGTGTCCTTTGGCATGTCCCTGTGCCTCTCTGAGCCTCAGTTTCCTCATCTGGAAGATGGGGACAGGACTTCCCACTCAGGGTTGCTTGAGGTCATCAGGTACAAGGGTAGAGCCATTGTCACGTCCAGGCCCCAAGCGTTTGTCCCAGGCAGGGGCATGGTCAATATCATTCCCGGTGAGACCACTTGGAAATTAATCATGTGCATGGGTGGCCCTGCCTCCATTTGGGAGGCCTCTACCCTGCCACACCTGTGCCTCAGCCCTCCAGGTGCCCCACTGAGGCCCACCCACATCAGCCCACAGGCCAGCTCACCCGGTAGAAGGACAGGCCTTCCTCCCGCTCCCAGGCCCCATTGAAGAAGATGTCTCCAGCTGCCTCAAACAGCTCCAGCCCCAGGTTGGGGTCGCCTGTGTACAGGGCCACATTCTGTGCCACCTGAAAGGAGACAGAAGTTCCCTCAAGGCCCACACCTAGCGAGGTGGCTACGCGCACCTTTGCCAGGCTCCTTCCTCTCACACAGCACAGGTACACTTGAGCATTTTTCAGACCCTGTGCATTAGGGCTGCCCCCACCACTGGCATGAGGACAATGAACTGATGCTCCTGAGTGCCAGGAGGTGACTGAGCAGCTGCAGCCCAGGAGCCTGACACCTATGAATCCTACCAACAGGGCTAGCCCTAGCCCACTCCCCCTGCACTCAAACCAGTCTCCGTGGCCCCCAGATTGCTGGGAGCCCAGCCCCTGGCTCCTTTCTGCGTTGCCACATCCCCGCCACATCAGCAGTGTTTGTGGGTGGGCCTGGTCCCCTCTTGGCCATGAGCTCTTCATCCCTCTCCTCAGCTCAAGGAGGTATATAGCAGGTGCTCAATAATGAAAGCTTCATCAGTCTCGTGGGCTTCACAATTTGTTCCAGATCACACTGTGTTTGGGAAAGCCTCTGAAAACAGCCACTATGATAGATTCATTGTATAAGGAGATGTGCCACATGTCGCTTGGAGCAAGTTCTTCTGTGTGTTAATTGAGTGGTCACATTATTTGAGCATGTGCTGTATACCAGCAGGTGCTGTGCACTGTGAGGGGCCGCGCCTCTGCCCTCAGGGAGAAGATGCTGGCCACCGGCGGAGGATGTGAGGGAACCAGTTGGAGTGAGGGAAAAGGCACACAACAGGTGCTCAGCAGTGGCTTAGGAATGAGTGGATGGATGGATGAATGGATGAGATGTAGACACATGGATGGATGGAAGGGTGTGTGGATAGATGAATACTTGGATGGATGGATGGATGGATGAATGGATGGATGGATGGATGGATGGATGGATGGATGGATGGATGGATGGATGGGTGGGTGGGTGGAATGATGTGTGTATGTCTGTATGTATGTATGCGTGTGTAGATAATGTATGGATGGGTGGAGGGTAGATGATGTATGTACATGTGGATGGATAGATGGTGGATAGACGAATGTATGGATAAACAAATGGACAGATAGATGTATGGAGGAATGGATCAATAGGTAGATTGGTGGGTAGATGGATGAATGATGGATGGATGAATGGACGAACAGGTGAATGGATGGATGGGTGAAAGGATGGATGATGGATGGATGGATGAATGGATGGGTGGATGGATGATGGATGGGTGGATGAATGGATGGGTGGATGAATGGATGGATGATGGATGGATGGAAGGATGAACAGGTGAATGGATGGATGATGGAAGTATGGATGGATGATGGATGGATGGATAAATGGATGGATGATGGATGATAGATGATGGATTGATGGATGGATGGATGGATGGATGGATGATTGATGGATGATTGATGGATGGAAGGATGAACAAGTGAATGGACGGATGATGGAAGGATGAATGGACGGATGGATGGATGAACAGATGAATGGATGGATAGACGGGTGAATGGGTGGATGATAAAAGGATGGATGAATGATGGATGGATGAATGGATAGATGGATGAATGATGGATGGAAGGATGAACAGGAGGCAAGTGGATGGATGATGAAGTATGGATGATGGATGCATGCATAATGAATGGATGGATGGATGGATGGAAGGATGGATGGATGATGGAAGGATGGATAGATGATGGAAGGATGAATGGATGGATGGATGTACAGATGAAAAAGTGAATGGATGGATACACGGGTGAATGGATGGATGATAAAAGGATGGATGAATGATGGATGGAATAATGGACACGAATGGATGATGGATGCATGGATGGATAAATGGAAAGATGGACTGATGGAAGGATGAACAGATGAATGCATGGATGATGGAAGAATGGATGGATGGATGGATGGATGAAAAAGTGAATGGATGGATACATGGGTGAATGGATGGATGATAAAAGGATGGATGAATGATGGATGGATGAATGGACAGTTGGATGATGGATGATGGATGGATGGATGGACAAATGGATGGATGGATAAATGGAAAGATGGATTGATGGAAGGACGAACAGATGAATGCATGGATGATGTAAGAATGGATGGATGGATGATGGATGGATGGATGGAAGGATGAGCAGGCGAGTGGATGGATGATGAAAGGATGGATGGATGGAAGAATGAAGAGGTGAATGGATGGATGATGGAAGGATGGATGGAGGCATGGATGAACAGATGAATGGATGGATGGACGGGTGAATGAATGGATGGATGGACGGGTGAATGGATGGATGATAAAAAGATGAATGATGAATGAATAGATGGACAGGTGAATGGATGGATCATGGATGGATGGAAGATGGTTGGATGGATAGAAGGATGAACAGCTGAATGGATGGATAATGGAAAGATGGATGGAAAGATGGATGAAAGGATGGATGGATGGAAGGATGGAAGGATGGATGAATGGATGGACGAACAGGTGAATGGATGGATGAAGAAGTGAATAGATTAATGAATGATGGATGGATGGATGGATGGATAGAAGGATGAACAGTTGGATCGATGATGGAAAGATGGATGGAAGGATGGATGAACAGGTGAATGGATGGATAAAAAGATGGATGGATGATGGATGATGGATGGATGGATGATGGATGGGTGGAAAGACGAACAGATGAATGGAAGGATGGATGGATGGATGGATGGATGGACCCACAGGTGTATGGGAAGATGATGGAAGAATGGATGGATGGATGGATGGATGATGGATGGATGGAAGGATGAACAGGTGGATGGATGATGGATGGATGGATGGACAGATGGATGGATGATGGAGGGATGGATGGACGAAGGGATTGATGGATAAATGATGGATGGATGGACGGAAGGATGGATGATGGATGGATGGATGATGGATGGGTGAATGGAAGGACCCACAGGTGTATGGGAAGATGATGGAAGAATGGATGGATGGATGGTGGATGGATGGATGGAAGGATGAACAGGTAAATAGATAGATGACGGAAGGATGAATGGATGGGTGGATGGACAGGTGAATGGATGGATAGACGGGTGAATGGATGGATGATAAAAGGATGGATGAATGATGGATGGATGAATGGACAGTTGGATGATGGATGATGGATGGATGGATGGACAAATGGATGGATGGATAAATGGATGGACGGATTGATGGAAGGACGAACAGATGAATGCATGGATGATGGAAGAATGGATAGATGGATGATGGATGGATGGATGGAAGGATGAGCAGGCGAGTGGATGGATGATGAAAGGATGGATGGATGGAAGAATGAAGAGGTGAATGGATGGATGATGGAAGGATGGATGGAGGCATGAACAGATGAATGGATGGATGGACGGGTGAATGAATGGATGGATGGACGGGTGAATGGATGGATGATAAAAAGATGAATGATGAATGAATAGATGGACAGGTGAATGGATGGATCATGGATGGATGGAAGATGGTTGGATGGATAGAAGGATGAACAGCTGAATGGATGGATAATGGAAAGATGGATGGAAAGATGGATGAAAGGATGGATGGATGGAAGGATGGAAGGATGGATGAATGGATGGACGAACAGGTGAATGGATGGATGAAGAAGTGAATAGATTAATGAATGATGGATGGATGGATGGATAGAAGGATGAACAGTTGGATCGATGATGGAAAGATGGATGGAAGGATGGATGAACAGGTGAATGGATGGATAAAAAGATGGATGGAGGATGGATGATGGATGATGGATGGATGGATGATGGATGGGTGGAAAGACGAACAGATGAATGGATGGATGATGGAAGGATGGATGATGGATGGATGGATGGATGGATGGACCCACAGGTGTATGGGAAGATGATGGAAGAATGGATGGATGGATGGATGGATGGATGGATGGATGATGGATGGATGGAAGGATGAACAGGAGGATGATGGATGGATGGATGGATGGACAGATGGATGGATGATGGAGGGATGGATGGACAAAGGGATGGATGGATAAATGATGGATGGATGGACGGAAGGATGGATGATGGATGGATGGATGATGGATGGGTGAATGGAAGGACCCACAGGTGTATGGGAAGATGATGGAAGAATGGATGGATGGATGGTGGATGGATGGAAGGATGAACAGGTAAATAGATAGATGACGGAAGGATGAATGGATGGGTGGATGGACAGGTGAATGGATGGATAGACGGGTGAATAGATGGATGATAAAAGGATGGATGAATGATGGATGGATGAAAGGATGGATGGATGATGGATGGATGGATGGAAGGATGAACAGGTAAATAGATGATGGAAGGATGAATGGATGGGTGGATGGACAGAGAGTGAACAGCACAGGGGTCGTCCTGCATCCCTTGCCACTCACCTGGATGTACAGGTCCACCAGCTCGCTCTGTCGCAGGATGTAATAGATCTTCCCTGCTTGCAGCCAGGCATGTGCCTCCTTCTCTTTCTTCTGGAGGTCAATGAAAATTCCCAGACTTCGTTTGGTGTAGTCCAGAGAGGATTTGTAGGCCCTGGAATCACTGGAATCAGACACAGGTGTCAGAACAAGGGCTCTCATCCTCCTGGAACCAGTCTGCCTCCTCTCGTGGGTCTGGTGACAGATGAATCTGGAATGTGGGGACTGGGAACGGCCCTCTTGTGTGTGCAGTGTTCTGCCCTTCCCAGGCTGCTGGGAGGGCCAGGGTGAACACACACGGCATGGAAAAGATGAAGGACATCCTTCTGAGGGAATCGAGCATCATGCTGCCCTGTGGCAGGAAGAGTGTGCTAGTCCATCTCCCCTGCCTCCCAGACATGGCCTGTGTCTTCTCCAAACGCACCAGGAGCCGTTAGTGTTCAGAGGCTATCTAGGCCGATGGTTCTCAAGGTGTGCAGGCATCACAGTCACCCAGAGGCCTGTCCTTATAGCTTGCTGGCCCTGCCCCCAGAGCTTCTGGCTCCACAGGCCTGGGGCAGGCCCTAGAACTCCCACTTGCCACAGGCTCCTAGGTGACATGGATGCTGCTCTGCTGGTCCAGGGACTACACTTTGAGAAGCATGGCTCTAGCACACTGGCCCATTTTCCTTCTGTGAACCTGAGGCCAAGACTGGAGCCAGTCTCCCAGGTCCCCATGGAATCTGGCCCCTTCCCTCCTCTCTCAGTAAGTCCAACACTTGAGGGGCTGTGACTGCAGCAATGTCACCAGGCCCTGTGGGTGGGGTGGCCAGGGCCATGGTTACCCCACCAGGTCAGCATGCTCGGGGGAAGCCGAGTGGGCCACATATGGGACGTGAGACCTTGAAACCCTGCCCCGGGGAAGCAGGTGACACAATTGGCTCTGTCTTCTGTGGGAGAGAAGCCACAGGTGGCTGCTGTGGTCACATTTAAGGGGACAGATGAAGGCCAGGAGTCAAGACTCGGGGCAGGCAGAGGTCAGATGACAAAGGCCACCATAGTAGGAAGAACAGCCCAGAGTGCACGTGCACGTACTGCCTCTGCTGGGGTTGAGATGACCTTTGACCCAACAAGGGAGACTCAAGCTGGGACTCACAAGCCAGCAGCAGCCCTGGGACGACCCCAGACCCACCAGCTCAAAGCATCTGATGCCAAGGAACCAAATGATCCAAAGGAAAGGGGCTGAGGAGGCCCTGGGCCAGCTTCCCTGTGCCCCCCTCCCTGCCACCCCTACCCCCTTGCACCCCTCCACACCCCCACCACTGCAAAGCCTGTCCTCACCACTAGGTGCCCAGGGACAGGTAGAGCTGACTGGTGGTGTCCAGGAGCTGCCCTCTCCAGCACCTGGTCGGCCACCTTGCGGGCAAGGGAGAGCTGGAACTCGTGGTAGATGACACACTGGGTCTCGCTGGGCATGACGACGCTGTAGAAGCAGCACAGCCGCTGGACGGCCCGCAGCTGGCCTGGGCAGAAGACAAAATGGAAGACGTCAGCCTCCCAGCATCGAAGCGAGGCTGGCTGGGTTCAGAGGCCCCTGCTCTGTGCTTGTCTCTTTCACACCTCTGTGAACCTGGGCCCCATAGGCGGGGAGCCTGGGCTCAGACAGGCCATGCACCTGTGCAAGGGCAGGCGCCGAGCACACCGTGACATGGGCACAGCTTGGTGCACATGCTCATGGTACAGGCCGGCCTTCTTTACAACTCCCAGGGCCGAGGTTCTGGCCAGGCTCGGCCTCTGCACCAGGCCATCTATTTCTGCTTCACAAAGCCCCTCTGGCCAGGACCAGGGCCACCTTCAGCCTGAGATGATGAGACCAGGGACACAAGTAACCCCTGTCGCAGATGGAACCCTGAGACAGCAAAGCCAAGCATCACGTCTGCCACACACGGCATCATGTTGGGGGAATGGGGTTCAAAGCCGGCCCCTGGCATTTCCACACATGCTTCTCTCATGCAACAAGGCTCCAAACCCACAGGCTCGCTGGCCTCTCCCAAAGCCAGGGCGCTGGGAACGGTGGAAAGCTTCTGATTTTCTAGTGTCAGAAACATTCTGAAGATTAACAAAGGAAACCAGGTACGCCGAATGGACATCTGTCACACACGCCCCCCAACAACAGCTGAATACACAGTCCTCTTGAGCGCCCATGGGACATTCCCCATGACAGACCATGTGCCAGGCCACAAAATGAGCCTCAGTGAAGGGAGAAGGACTGAGACCAAAGCAGAGGTGTTCTTCAGCTGTACTGGCACGAAACTGGAAATCGACAGTCAAGGAAACGTGGGAAATTCAAAAATATGTGAAAACTACACACTCCTAAACAACCAGTGAGTCAAAGAAGAGACCATCAGGGAAACTGAAAATTAATTTGAAAAGAATACAAACAAATGCACAGCCCGGGCCAGCACGGTGGCTCATGCCTCTCATCCCAGCACTGTGGGAGGCCGAGGCGGGAGGATCGCTTGAGTCCAGGAGTTTGAGATCAGCCTGGGAAACATGGTGAAACCCTGTCTCTATAAAAAAAAATACAAAAATTAGCCGGGTGTGGTGGTGCACATCTGTAATTCCAGCTACTCAGGAGGCTGAGGCATGAGAATGACTTGAACCTGGGTAGAAGTTGCAGTGAGCCAAGATTGCACCACTGTACCCCAGCCTGGGCAATAGAGCAAAACTTAAAAAAAAAAAATAGCACAGTGTATCAAAAACACCAAGATGTAGCTAAGGCAGTGCTGAAAGGGAAATTTATAACTGTAAATGTCTACATTCAAAGAAAGAAAAAAAATCTTAAATCAAAAGCCTAACTTTCCACCTTGAGAAACTAGAAAATGAACTAAACCCAAAGTGAATAAAAGGAAGAACATAATAAATGTGAGAGTGGAAATGGGAAGTAAAAATATAGAGAATGGAAAAACAAAAGAGATAATCAACAGAACCAAAAGTGGGTTTTTTGAAAATAATAACAAAAGTGACAAATCTTTCACCAGACTGACCAAGAAAACAAAGATGGGGCACAAACGACTAAAATCAGAGACTGAGCACCATGGCTCACGCCTGTCATCCCAGCACTTTGTGAGGCCGAGGGGGAAGGATCGCTGAGGCCAGCATTCAAGACCCCCCTGGGAGAACATGATGAGACCCCATCTCTAATAAAAATAAATAAACAATTACAAACCCAAGTTTCTAAAATCAGAAATGAAAGAGGAAACATGATTGCCGACCTGACAGAAATAAAAGGATTCCATGAAAACACTACGAACAATTGTACACCAAGAAGCCAGACCATCTAGACACAACAGCCAAACTCCTAGAAGGACACAAACTACCGAAAGTGACTCAAAAATGACCCCAAGGAAGCATGTGGGGTGTCAGCCCCGCCCTCGGTCTCCTCGATCGTTCAGCCCAGGGTGGGGAGACAGGGAAGCATGATTCCCGTTCCCTGGCCTGCATTTCCAAGTCTGAATCCCCCAGCACCCAGGGGAGGGCCTCGTAGGAGGAGGTACCACAGGCTATTGTGCCAGGAGCCACCGGAGGCTGCAGTGGGGGTTGGGGAGCTGGGTTCCTGGAGGGTCTCCTTCCAGTCACAGAATGTCCCTGGGGAAGAAGCCTGGGTCTGAACCCCCCAACCTTCCTTGGGCAGATGTGTGGGACCGGGGCCCCTTCACACGGTCCTTTCCAAAATCTCATCACTCCTAGGGCCAAGAGTGGGTGCCAGGCCTGTGCTGGGAAATGAGCAGATTCATATTTGGGCACAGCCCCTGGAGCTGTGGTCCAGGCCACAGGAGGCACCTCTGAGTGGTGTCACTATGCCATGACAAAGCACTGCAAGGCAGAGGGGACTCAACAGTATCCCTTGTCTCAGCCATTTCCCTGCACTCAACTTCCTCATCTATTCTCTGCGGCCTAGATTTCGGACAGCCCTGCCCAGCTACTGTCCGTTCACTGCTCGGTCTGCACTGACTGTTCGATAGCACTCCGTGGCTCCCCAGTGCTCTTAGGGAAAAGGCCAAGCCACAGCCTGAGGCCCCAGGCCCTGCTTAGCTCTCCAGAAGAACTTCTCACCATCCAGCACCCAACCTAACCCCTCCCAACTCTGCACCTCCCTGCATAAGCCCTGTTCACTCACCCCCACTCACACCCCACTCATCCCCGCTCACACTCCCACTCACTCACCCCCACTCACACCCCACTCATCTCCGCTCCCACTTCCGTTCACTCACCCCCACTCACACCACACTCACCCCCACTCACACTCCCGCTCAGTCACCACCACTCACACCCCACCCATCCTCGCTGACTCACCCCCACTCGCTCACCCCTGGGCCTTCACACAGGCTACACCACCAGCCCCTCATCCACACCTATTACTTGACTAAATCCTCTCAACCCTCTGGTCCCAGACTAAAGAGGCTTCCCTAACCCGGGGCCAAGTTCTGCCCCGCCATCACGCCACTCACCCTTTTGTGGCTTCTCTGGCCTGAAGCTCACATTCCCACGCTCAGCACCTCCCTCCCGAGGACCCCACAAGCCCCTTTTGTGGGTGGGGCCTGGCACACTCAGCACGAGCTGCTTTTGCGTGAACTGCTCTGTGGCTTTGGCCAATCACCCACCCCTGTGTCCTCTGTGAAGTGGGATGACCGGTGCACAGGGCTGCCGAGATACCAAGCAAACACAGGCACAAGAACTGGCATTCAGGGCCTGGCTCATGGAGGGGCCCCAAGTCCTAGCTCAGCACAACATGCCTTGATCCCAGGGTTATGTCTAGGGATTCCCAGCACGCAGGACTTTCCGTGCTCAAGGCAGGATGGTCCCTGGGCAAACCAGGGAGAGCTGCCTGCCTCAGTAGGGTACAGAGGGGCTGGCCCTGCATGGGAACGGCCTGTCTCCAGGGCGTTTGCCAACATCTGCTGCTGGTCATGACTCAGCGCTTTCGATGGTGGTAAAACCACCACTTGTTTCCGAATCACAAACCCCAGGTGTGCCCTGACCCAAGTGGCCCCAGAAGGCGCACAGGAGGAACTGGGGCACTCACTCTCCACGTGGTCCATCTCCACGGCGACCAGAAGGGCCCACTCGTAGTAGCCCTTGCACTGCTGGGCCGGGCCCTGGCGGGTGAAGAGGTAGCCCAGGAGTATGTGGGTGAAGTCCCGGCCACACTCCCCACAGGGAAGCCTCGAGAACAGAAGTACAGCCTCCAGGAGGTAGTGCTGGGCCAGCCTGCTGGCACCCGCGTGCAGGCACAAGGTCCCAAAGTTGGCCAGCACCACTGCCTGGTTCCTCCGCTGGCCCAGGTGCCAAACCACCCGTAGGGCGTGGTAGTAGCCCTCGGCTGCCTGCCTCGTCTGGCCCGTCCTCTTCAGAGCCACGGCCACCAATGTTGGCAATCACACCCTCCTGGTCCTCGCTGACCACCACTGCATCCTGGACAGACTGCAGGATGTTCAGGGCCACCAGGCTCTGCCTATGAAGCACATGCAGCCAGGCCAGGGCCACCAGGAAGTCCACGATGGCACGTACTCCAGCAACAGCACTGGCTTCCACCGCCTGCGTCATGAAGGTGATGGCTGGGCCATGGTAGCCATAGTGGCTGTAAGGGCGTTCTGGAGCACCAGGTTCACGTTCCTCAGCGAACCAGCCAGCGAGTCCTGTGTCCTCAATGAGGCCACCTTGACACAGTTCAGCACCAGGTGGGGCAGGCACTCGCGGCTGTAGATGTCAGCCAGGAGTAGGCAGCAGTCTGAGAGCCACGCAGCGTCTGGGGCAACCGAGTCCCTGTGCAAAAACAACAGCTGCTCTAGGAAGGGCAGGGCCTCCTCAGGCTGCTTGAGGTGCACGTGGTGCCTGGCCAGCAGGAAGCAGGCCCGGGCCTAGGCCTGCTGGCTCTGGCCACCCACCGCCCACTGCAGCACCAGCTGCAGGACCTCCCCGTCCGCCTCGGTGCTACAGATGTGGCCAGGGGTCCCCAGGAGCAGGGCCATGGCTCTGGGAACCACCTGTGTACACTTCTCCCGGTTCTGCTTCCAGTAAATGCCGGCCAGGTTGGCGTACACAGCCACCACCAGGAACAGGTCCCCGAAGCTGCCCTCCAGGGCCCCCAGTGTTTCCTCCAAGTACACCAGGGCCTGGGACAGCTTGAGCCTCCTGCTGCACAGCCGCCCCAGAAGGAAGCAGAGCCTGGCCAGGGCCATGAGGAGGCCACCTTTCTTGGCCGCCCCTTGGGCCTGTGCCAGGCGCCCAGTCAGCTCCTCCTCGTCGCTAAAGCTGCTGAACATGCTGCTCAGCCATGGCAGCGCCAGGTTGTACAGGCCATAGAAGCTGGCCTTGAATCCAGAGGTGTTCAGGAACAGCAGCAGTGAGCTCATGGCCTCTGGATCCTCCCAGTTGTCCTCAGCTTCCAAGCAGAAGGAGGGCTCCTCGGGGTCCTGCAAGCTCACGTTGCTGGATGCTACACAGAGACCCCAGGACGCTGGCTCCTGGGGGCAGCCTGGGCAGGTCTTGCATTGTTCCAGAACATTCTTCACCTTCGGCAGGGTCTCCTGTGGCTCCAGGCCCAGGCAAGGTGGAGGTATTTCTGCAAATCACAAAAACACCTAGACAGATTAGAGTCCAACAGTGAGTCCTTGGTCCACTTGGGGCAGGATCCCCGCATCCCCGTCCTCTGTGTCCCTGGCGCAGCTTGCCATGAGCCCTTGAGAATTATGCGCAATGCAAACCCAGGGTCTGGAGCACGTATGAACTCCGGGGACACAGAGAACACGCAGGCCCGTGGCCCTGCTACAAAATCACCTACAAAATCACTCTCCTACAAAATTGACTCTCCTACAAAATCACCCTCCTGTCCTGCTTTGTCGCCCACCTGATAGCATGGTTTTAGGAGACTATGTCAGCTCAGTGATCCCTCAGAGACGCCTTTCCCTTTAGATAGAATCAAAGCCTTCTAACTGGACCCATGTATATGCAGCACTACAACTACAAATGTAACTTTTGTCAGCATATTGGGCCCCCCGGTGGGGTACAGGAATCCATGAAATCCTCAACAGCCAATCAGAGCTATTGATCAGCTCAAAAGCTGCTATGCAAAATTGGTAAAGCCACCGACGGCACAGGACAGGGGTGTTGTACCCATGTACCCAGCTCTGTGCAGGGAAACGGACCATCCCTGCAGGAAGGATGGGAAAGCTTCCAGGCCCCTGTGGCCACCTTCACCTTGGATGGTCTGAAAACCTGAAGCCCACGGTTCCTAAAGGGTTAACAAAGGCCAGACTGCTCAAGCAGCCCACTGGTGTCTGCTGGTTTTGGTGGATTCCTAGCCAAAGCCCCCTCCCAGAGGTGAGCAAACAAGTGCATTTCCTATTGGAAAACCTGGGATGAAAGGAGGCATTACTGGGAAGGGAAAAACTAGATTTAAACAGACTCTCTGTTTCAAGCTCACATGTAAAACTATTTTCAATACAAACTGTCTCCTTATTCATCTGTAAAGCCTTGGAATTAAAAAAATAAATAAATATGATTTAGAGGCAAATGTGACTTGACTACACTAGATTAGCTAAGAAATCTCCCCCACCCGGCAGAGGCACAACGCCCCTCCCAGCCACTACCCTGGCCTCCGGGGCAGCTGGAGAGCCACGTGCCTTTGCTCCAGAGACTGTGGCAGAGGGTGGAACCACCCCCTCCCCAAGGCAAACCTACAACAGCCTTCCCTTCCGCACTGGCTTCCCGGGCCTCCTCTGGGACCTTGTGCCTGCATCCCAAATGTACTGGGATGGATCCCATTCCCAGGGAACTTCCAAGGGCCCTTGGTGCATCCACATCACCAGGCTGTCCACATGCGGACCCTGTGTGAGGGGAAGCGACAGAGCTGCAGAGGGGAGATGGGAGGGCCTCCCTGAATCAGCCCCTCAGGAAGGAGCAGACCCTTCAGGGACCTCAGTTGAGGCCCCTGCAACCTAAGGCTCTGAATTCTGCTCCCCGCTGAGGGCTGTGTGGCCTCCCATCTCTGAGGCAGAGCACAGGGTGAACTGCAGCTTCTCCAGGTCATGAAAAAGGAACCCACAGCTACATGTGGGCCCCAGCAGTGGAAAGGATGCCCCACCTCGGTCGGGGACCAGGCGGGGGTCAGCATGTTCATTGGAAGAAGTGTGGGACCCCACAGCCTCCAGTGCCAGAGTAGACGGGAGGTTCAGGCCCACCTCAAGCGATGTCCCTCAAGTCCCCGGCCCACACCACAGAGGTGTGACAGCCGCATCCAATGCCCACTGTACTCAGCTCTGTCCCCTCCCCCGGCGTTACTCCAAGGCCCAGCTCATAACCAGAGGAAGCCTGAACCACGGGCAAAACCTACCCTGTTCCTGCGGCTGCTCGGTCTCAGTTTCCTCTACTGAGTCTACCAAGGGAGAAAAGAGAAGCAATGAACACCCCCAGCCAGCACCTCTGGTCCCATTTCAGGTTGAGCTGGTGTCAGTGCTGCAGGGTGAGAGCATTGCAGGGTGCAAGGGTTGAAAGTCATATCATCCTCTTCCCTCCTGGATCATGGGAACAACATCACTGTGAGGTGTACACTTTCTGCGATATTGGGAGTAACATCGTCTTCTGTGCCTTGGAATATTAAGGACAATATCACGTGGGGGCGTGTACATCTTCTGCAATATTGGGAATAATATTATCCTCTCTCTCCCTGCATACTAGGAAAGATATCACAGAGTACGTGTTCACCTCCTGCGATATGGGGATTAATACCATCTTCTCCCCTTCATCAGGAAGAGTATCACACGGCGGTGTACGGTGTCTGCAATACTAGGAGTAATATCAACCTCTCAGCCTTGGAATATTAAGAAGAATATCACAGGGTGGATGTACACCCCCTGCCATATTGGGAGTAATATCAGCCTCTCCTCTCCATGAATATTAGGAACAATATCCCAGGCTGGGTGTACGCCTCCTGCTCTATGGGGAGTCATATCATCCTCTCCCTTCCAGGATATTAATAACAGTATCACAGGGTGGGTGAACACAGCCTGCGATACTGGAATTATTATCATCCTCTCCCCCTCCAGATACTAGGAACCATATCACAGAAGAGCTGTACCCTCCCTGGGATATTGGGAGTAATATCATATGCTTCTTCTGTGAATATTAGGAGCAATATCACCGGGTGGCTGTCCATTCATTGTTATGTTGGGAGTCATGTCATATTCTACCCCTCTCAATACTAGGATCAGTGTCACAGGGTGAGTGTACACCTACTGTGGTATTAAAACTAAAATCATGCTCTCTGTCCCTAGATATTAGGAACAACATCACAGGTAGGTGTTCACCCCCTGCAGTATTAGAAGCAATAATATGATTAATTAGCAAACATCAATCATCGATTTTAATAATTATCAGGCTAGTCTCAAACTCTTGACCTCAGGTGATCTGCCCGCCTCAGCCTCCCAAAGTGCTGGAATTACAGGCGTGAGCCACGGTGCCCAGCCAACACTTCTTCACATCCCTTTTTGGACCTCAAATTTAGCATGCCAAAAACACACTTTTGATTCCCCCTGCTATAACCCACTCCTCCCATAGTCTTCCCGATCCCAATAACAGCATCTCTAGTCTTCCAGTTACTCAGGCCAAAATCCTTGACATCATCCTTAAAACTTCTTTTTCTCTCTCTTGTCATCCAACCCATTTAAACTCTCCTTTCAAAATATATGCCAGACCTAACCACTTCCCACCTTCCTCATCATTTCCAACCAGGTCCAGCCCTCATCATAGCGCTCTGGGTTACTGCAAAAGCCTCCCAATCGCCAGGCACAGTGGCTCATGCCTATAATCCCAGCACTTTGGTAGGCCAAGGCAGGTGGATCATCAGAGGTCAGGAGCTCAAGACCAGCCTGACCAACATGGTGAAACCCCTCTACTAAAAATATAAAAAATTAGCCGAGCATGGTGGTGGGCGTCTGTAATCCCAGCTATTCGGGAGGCTGAAGCAGGAGAATCACTTGAACTCAGAAGGCAGAGGTTAGAGTGAGCCGAGATTGTGCCATTGCACTCCAGCTTGGATGACAAGAGCGAAACTCCATCTTAGAAGGTTAAAAAAAAAAAAAAAAAGCCTCCCAACCCACCTCTCTCCTTCCGCCTTTCACCCTGCTCTGCATTCTACCTTCCACTCTCAAACATTTCAGAAAAGAAAAAATTATATCCACAGAGAGAGAAAGTACAAATGGGGTGAAATGTTTGGGGAATCTGAGGGAAGAGTATATAGGAATTCTCTGTACTATTTTTGCAACTTTTCCATAAGTCAGAATTATTTGGAATTCAAGAGTTAAACAAAGAAAAAAAAAACACACTATCTCCCTTTGTGAATCCATCCTGTCTTTCCCCTGGCAACTTAAGGACGCTCTCAACTAACACACCTATTTTTTCATGAACACTAAAAGAACCCTTGCCGAGTTTTGACTTTCTGTGCTTGGCAGTAGAAGTGTGTGTGTGTATATATATATGTGTATGGTGTGTATGTATATATAGAGAGGGAGAAATATATATGTGTGTACATATATCAATATATATTATATATTTAAAATGGTAATGAGTATATATATAAATATATGTGTGTGTGTAGATATATATAATACATACCCCATAGCCTGTCCTTAACCAGTTCTAAACTTAGTCGGAAAAACACATACCTAAGCAGAGAATTTCAAAATAATATGATGAATATTTTGATAGAGGGATGTGTTGCTATGGAACACGCTGCTAAGACACAAAACCTCCTAGATGGGGCAATGAATGAACGAAGTTTTGCACCTATAGGCACCCCCTCTGATATCCCCTCAAACGTTAATAGTTATATGCATTTGCTTCCCCCAGGACCCCTATTTCATAAGGGTTAGTCCTAGAGCCTAGCAAGTTCCTACTACAGCTGGCACACATATGCCATTCAAGAAACAGTGGCGGAGTGAATGACGAGTTAAGAACCATTTGTCAGCCAGTGCTCAGTAATACAACATGCACTGGTATGCAAATTATATTTTTGTTGAAAACAACTGCAGGATCACAAATTATCTTTCCAGAGAAAGCAAACCTCAAAAGCTTCTTTACCCTACTAAAGCACGTTATAAGAAGCTACCCTTATATAAAAGAAAACCTCATTCGTTATCAATGGCATGTAAACCTAATAGGTCTTCACCTCTGATGACATCTCTTCCATCCCCAGGAGTAGATAAAGGAGGTTCCGGAAATCCTGGTAGTTGTGAAGGTGGCTCCCAGCTCTGACAGTCTTGAACCCTGCGGGCACGGAGGTCACACAGCAGAACAACAACAGAGGGAAGCATCATCAGGCTTCGAGTATGTTTGAACCACAGATGACAAATAGGCTGCAGCCAACTGAAAACACCAGAGATTCATGGTGGCCACCTGAGGGGTTGTGCTCTTAAAAAATAAATAAATAAATAAAAATTAAAAAATTAAAAAAGGAAGGGGTCAAGAATCCATCAGGTCTGACTGAGACGTGTATCAGTGACTAACACCCCGTATGGCAAAAGTACTCCGGTGCGCTTTGGGTAGTCACAGCTTCAGCAGTATTCAAAGGCGTGTGCTTCCCTAAGACTAAGCCACGGGAATACCCCCAGCAACACTGCCAGGAGAAACGTCTCACGTGGATTTGGCTAGAAATACAGTTGTCTTTAACAAATTAACACTGAATAAATCCTGACTTATTAGAGCCTGCGAGAAGGACATTCTCAGTGATAACGGTTATCACTACAATCTCCAAACATCTGCGATCCTGCAGGGAGGAACTGTGACAGCGCAGGCCACATGTCCAGAATGCTTCCCAGACTGCCTGTTACAGAATAAAAGAAATAACCCCCCCCCCCAAGAATGTCTTCACACACATTTAACCAGTTGTTCCTTTGTGTGCATCTCTGTGCTAAAATGGCCATTCTTCCCCACAGCCTGAAGTCATATGCTAAAATAAATGAGACTCACATGAAGCCAGAACCATGCAGATGCCAAGGAAACCAACACAAATGAAATGGGCTGGAGAGTGTGGCCAGGAGGATGGTAGTTCCCAGGAAGCAATTACTTCATCTCTGCCCATGAAGCGGGCAGTTGTCACTGTCCCCCAGGCCCACACCAGACACTCGAAGTAGGTTCTAACCAAACTACCTCCAACAATCAACGTAAATACACCACACAATTGGCTTCTGAAAGGACACCTTGCAACCAACAAGAAACTGTAAGCACAACTTTGACAAACTGTGCAAGTAAAAACCTTGGAAAAGGATAAACACTGCCACATTTTGACTCAAATAGTGTTACGTGGTAGCACTGCAATAATTCACTGAAACAGAAGAATGAATGAGGAATACGTTTATATAGGAATCAGAGGAAGCATGACTAATCATTTAAAGAAATAGGTCAAGAAACTGTTAGGTTCAAATGCTACCGTGAGACACTGTCAAGGCCTTAGGCAAATTCACTTCTCTTGGTCCTGTTTCTAGGTTCATCAAAAATCAGCTTTGGACTAGGGAATCTGTTGCTTCCCAAAGCCTTCCTTCTGTGATTCCAGCCCAGATTTTAGGACTGCTCTTCCACTTGGTATATGAAAGCACTTTCTATGTAGAATAGCAAGAGTACATTTCTGTATTGAATGTGGTTTGGGACCTACTCTATGAGGCAGAATATCATCATGTAACTTTAAGGATGATGCCAAGGCGCACTCTAGATAAGGATAACACATAAGATGTGGCCATACACCTGTGCGTGCCTGGCAGGGAGATGGAGAAGTCTCATTTAATGAAGCTGGGATGCCTGTTGCACTTGAACATCCTCAGTCCACCTCAAGTTCACAACGTCCTTCTGACATGAAACCACAGGTATCACATACTTTTCCATACTTTCCACCCAAGATTAAAATATGCAGAGCACCGTGATAAAGATGCCTCCATTCCCAGCATGTGGGCTCTCATTCTGTAGAATTACATACTTTCGGTGCAAAATGGTGACCAGGTTGCAGCGGCAAGCAAGACTGGGCTCCGTGGGAACAGCAGGCCCTGCAGGAGCCACCATGCCTGTCGCCACAGTCTGATGCAGCTGCAGAGAAGCTGTGGCTGAGGCCATTCACTTTGTGAGAGAACCGCACAGGAGCGACAAGGTAGGGAAGGTCAGGAAGAGGACAATGTCTTGCTTCTGAGACCAAGCCAAGCCATCGCATCCCCTGTGACTTGCATGTATACACCCAGATGACCTGAAGTAACTGAAGAATCACAAAAGAAGTGCAAATGCCCTGTCCCACCTTAACTGATGACATTCTACCACAAAAGAAGTGAAAATGACCGGTTCTTGCCTTAAGCGATTATATTATTTTGTGAAATTCCTTTTCCTGGCTCATCCTGGCTCAAAAAGCTCCCCCGCTGAGCACCTTGTGACCCCCACTCCTGCCCACCAAAGAACAACCCCCTCCTTTGACTGTAATTTTCGTTTACCTATCCAAATCCTATCACACGGCCCCACCCTTATCTCCCTTCCCTGACTCTCTCGGACTCAGCCCGCCTGCACCCAGGTGATTAAAAAACTTTATTGTTCACACAAAGCCTGTTTGGTGGTCTCCTCACACGGACGTGCATGACAGGCAGGTGCAGAGCCAGGGAAGGACCTGTGATGAGAACAGAAAGGAATGCGTCTCCCTGTACACACATTCGGATTTTATGACAACGTGCGCAGGGGGCTGAACTGGATGCCTGAGAACATTCCTAAAAGTTCTTTTGCAGATTTTCTAAATATTGGTGTAAAATCTGAACTCAGACAAAATTTTTTTAAATCACTTCAATCAACATCTTTGTCTAGTGCTCAGCATCATGTCTACAGGATCATCTAGAAAACCAACTTCTGTTCTAAGGCTCACATCCTCCTATAAAGTCCCAGGGATTTTACAAGGGAATGCACCTCTCATTCGCATCAAGAACACACACAGCTACCATCCAAGAAATGCTTAATTTGCTTATATAATTTTTTAAACACCCAGATTTGAAATACAATAGAGAAGATAATTTTTTGATAGCTCTGCTTTCCAACTGCGAACTGCGGGTGGAGAAAATAACCTGCCATGATTTCTAACCAGTCAACAACCTGTCTTCCCTGGCTGCAGTAGGAGCAATCTTTCTGAGCTCAGGATGAAAAAGAACCCAGTTGGTTAGGGGACAGACAATCATCAGTTCTCAGCGGGCTTCCCCGGTCCCGAATCCCCATGTGATACGTGGAAGTAAAAAGCTATCCATGACCAAGCATCTGAACACTTATCCCACCTCACCATCTGATTCTCCTGCCATGCAAATTTAAAATTAATAAGCCTGTTATTGGAGAACAGAGTTGGTGCTGCATCTGTCTTCCTAAAATTATGGATAATTACCAGCCCACAATAGCTTCTAATCAGATTTGAGTAGTCCCTTAGACAGGAAGCTAAAGTGCCTCAGCCCTAAACTGAGAAGCAAACAGAAACTGAAATGCTCTAGGTTTGATTATTTCCCCCTTGTTCTAAAGTTGCTGTTCCCGAATCTCCTTCTAATGTCTTGTTTATAAAATGTATGAGAAACAGGGAAATTTAAAGACATGATAGAAATGGCCACTTTTTCTAAGTACAAACTTTGTGAACATTATTTTCAGCTGCTGGGCTTTTTCTCCACATACTGTGAGCCTGGAGAACATTTTCTCCCTCGTGGTTACACATTCAGAGTCAGGGAAAGTGGCTTTAGCAGTAAAGAGGGGAGTGCAGTGAGAAGTGACCGGACACTGAGAAGGGCAGACAGGGACTCTATCTCGGTGGCCTGCAGCACTCCTGGGCCTTGGCCTTTATTTTTCTATCTGTACAAGGGATCTAAAGGCCCGTGATTCTAGGCCACGACAGCTCTTCATACACACATACGCGAACATCACTGTGAAAAGCTGTGACATTTGGCTGATTTTCTGAAGAAATTATCTTGTATCATTTCTACTCAAGTACTCCACCTCTTTCCAGACAAGTATCTGAGGATCATGGGCTATCCCACAGCCATGTGTGTAACCTCTCCTGCTTATGATCCCTGTACACATAGCATTTTCCAAAAGCATTTGGTGTGAAGGGACAGAAGAAAGAAGAATAAGGTTCTTTCAGCCCATTCATTCATTCATTCAACAAATATTGACTATCTATGTGCCAGGCACTGGTGATATAACAGGGAACACATATTTTTCTAGGTAGAGACAGACTATCAAAAAGAATGTTAAAGAGTGATCAATACTGTAGAGGAAAATACACCAGGAAACAGGAAAGAAGAATACTCCTAGCCACCCTACACTGGGGTGATGCTAGCGTTACAAAATGGAAACAGCGGCCAGGCGCGGTGGCTAACACCTGTATTCTCAGCTCTTTGGGAGACTGAGACAGGCAGATCACCTGAGTTCAGGAGTTCAAGGTTAGCCTGACCAACACGGAGAAACCCTGTCTCTACTAAAAACATAAAAATTAGCTGGACGTGGTGGCACACGCCTGTAATCCCAGTTACTCAGGAAGCTAAGGCACAAGAATCACTTGAACCTGGGAGGCAGAGTTTGGAGTGAGCCGAGATCACGCCACTGCACTCCAGCCTGGGTGACAGAGTAAGGATCTGTCTCAAAAAAAATAAATAAATAAATAAAAAGAAAATGTAAACAGAGAATAAGATACCAAAAGAAAGAACATGAACGATTAACTGTAACGAAAGCCTTTGTAAGCTGATACTTTCCTTCCTGGATCCTTGTCTCTTACAAATGGAAAAAAAGGGCAGGCAGGGGGTAGCATCCAAATGATGTTTTAAGATGGCTTCGGGTTTCAGATGTCTGACAGCCATACTCATGTACTTCAAGGAAAAAGTTCTAGCTCTAGAAGCCATCTGGGCAATGGTTTAATGTCTTTTTTCTTTTTTCCAGAGAGTTTTAAAATACAGGAAAACGTGTGTGTTTATTTGGCTGCTCTGTGCCCGCACACGTGCAAACTGTGCTAACAGGTTTTTCCATGTTTTGCTGAATTTGCCAGCTTGCCATAAACAGGCTTCCATGTCTTAATTGTCTATAAAGAGCACAGACACACAAAAATGCAGATCAAGACTAGGACAGACACGTCCTTTGTTCTTTGAGTAAATACTGCCAATGCCCAAAATACTTTCTCCATCACACTATCAATATGGAATTCAAGTTCCTTCCAATACCATGAGTAACGTCAGTGATAGACTATGTTTAGCCATAATGACCCATTAGCATTCTTTTTCCTCTAAAATGTTGAAATAGTAACATTGAGTGTGCACTCACGAGGTGCCAGTCTCTGAGTTTGATCTCATTTGGATCTCGTTGAAATCCTTTAAGATCAGTACCATATTCTCTCATTTTTCATAGATGAGGAAACTAAGGCAGAGAAAGGCTAAGTAAGTTGTCCATGGTCACAGGTATTTAGGAACTCTTCTCTAAACTTTCAAAAGTTAACTACTGCCACTATTACACATGGTTTTTGTTTTTTTTGAGACAAGGTCTTGCTCTGACCAGGCTGGAGTGCAGTGGCGTGATGATGGTTCACTGCAGCCTCGACTTCCCAGGCTCAAGTGATTCTCGCACCTCAGCCTCTCCAGTAGCTGGGATTACAGGCATGAGCGACCACACCTGGCTAATTTTTTAATTTTTATTTTTTGTAGGGATGGGCTTTCACCATGTGGCCCAGACTGGTTCCAAACTCTGGGCTCAAGAGATTCTCCCAGGTCGGCCTCCCAAAGTGCTGGGATTACAGGTGTAAGCCACTGTGCACAGCCCTACAAATGTGACTTGTACAAAGTCAGAGCAGTGAGCAGGAAGAGAACAGAGACTTCAGCGAGTCTCCTGGCTGTGGCAACGCCATATCCCTCCTCCATACCGTAATGTGTCTACACCCACCAAGCTCCTAGACGTTGAAGGCAGGCCAGCTCAGAGACGAAACAGCAGTCAAGAAAGAGAAGATGCAGACATGCGTCTTGATTTCGGCTCGAGCATGCCTCTCTGCCCTGCAGCTGCACAGGCAGAAACCAGGGGCCGTGAGTCTCATGCAGTGTGTTTGGTTCCTGGCTGGTAATTTTTTGGGAGACCATCCCATACAATTAGTGTTACACTTCTCAAAAAGGAAGTGTGAGTTTTATAGAAAAATCAATTCCATTTGGGAGAAAGGCCTAATAAAACCACAAAAGGATAGCACATTCATACAACAACAAATTCAATTCATCTGTCACAAACTGAAATCCCAAAGCCCTCTGGGCACACAGCTGTTTTTCTGAGCTGAAATTCAACTCCAGTTGAGAAACACGTCAACTTTTCTAAAAAGATTCTTTTTCACATGCCTTCAATAAAAATTCCTTTCCCTCACTTGTCATTTTCCAGATTTAATGACTCTGTTGGCCTTTCTCTCATTTAGGCCGTGAACACTGACTGCATGTCTGCTACGGCCTAGACTCCAAGGGAGGCACCCTAGGGAACACAGATGACCGCAGCACAGCGACAACCTCAAGGAGCACACACGGGGAAGGCAAGATGATAGAATCGAAGACTTCACACAGAAAAGAACTTGGCATCCATACCCCGTCCCATTTCTAGAAAACAACGATGCTGACTTAGGAACATTTACCGAACAGCCTGCAGTGTAGAGGCAGCACGAGGGGGCTCCATGCGGGGAAGAGCACCTTCAGAAGGGGGCGTGCAAGCAACGTGGAGGCAGGAGACGCCCCCATGCACAAGGGCCAGCCTGGGGGCCTGCAGAAATGCCCATGCATCTGGGAAGAGGGAGAGAGGACAAGATACTTAAATGCTCCAAAACGAATAGAAGCCTCCCAAGAACCTCCCCCAAAATGGGGCAGGGATTTACAAAAGACCAAACTGAGCATGCGCAGTTACCTGAACATAGCGCCACCAGAGCGAGCTATCAAGGAAGAAACAGGGTCACTAGAAGCCTGAGCCTCTACTCCCAGCTCTGCGACTCATTCACCCGATGACCTTGGTGAAGGCTCTTAGCTTCTGTGAGCCACAAGAGAATCACGGGAAAACAGAAGATATGAAAGTGCTCTACCTTTTTCACAGAACTGCTGAGGGAATAAAATCAGATAACGGATTTTAAAATTCTCTGTGAATTACAAAGCAAAATGCAACCGTATGAAATCATTCTTACCATTAATAACAGCACTGTCAAATTAAGAGAAGAGTTAAGACCACAGCATTTTCCATCCCCCGACTCCCGAGAGAAATAGTGAGTCCAGCCAATGTATTTGGGCAACCCCAGTATCTAGGCTTTGAGAGTCTCAAACAGCTCATGAACTCTGACAGTATCACTCCAGCCCAGTGCTCATTAAGTTCTCCAAGACAGCCAACTGACCTAAAAAACTACAGCTTTTTCAGCTGGGCTTGAAGCCCTCCAAGCTCACAGCGCAGCTCAACAATGAAGAAGAGGTTTTCTGCCACTAGACTCAAAAGCTGGCTTTCGTAGTTTCCCATAGAAAGAACATTCAAAGCCAGGCATGGCGGCGCATGCCTGTAATCCCAGCAATTTGGGAAGCCGAGGCAGGAAGATCACCTGAGGTCAGAAGTTCAAGAACAGCCTGGCCAATATGACAAAGCCCCATCTGTACTAAAACTACAAAAATTAGCCGGGCATGCTGGCGGGCACCTGTAATTCCAGCTACACAGGAGGCTGAGGCAGGAAAATCCCTTGAACTCAGGAGGTCGAGGTTGCAGTGAGCTGAGATCACGCCACTGGACTCCAGCCTGGGTGACAAGAGCGAAAGTCCATCTCAAAGAAAAAAAAAAAAAAAGAAAGAGCATTCTTTTTTGCTGATGTTAAATTTCCTGTGCTTAACACAGAGAAATCATACCACACTGAAATCCCGAAAAATATATCATAAAAAGCATTTAGTGACTAAAGACATTCAATATAACCTGTAACAGTGAGTTCCCCTCCTCTTTCCAGCCAGCTCCACTAACGCTGTGACCCTTAACAATGCTTTCACGAACACAGAGGAAAATTAATAGGACCGCTTACCCCTCTCAGCTGACAGCTAAACCACTGTTTCTCCCTGGGCTCACTAAAGATGACCTTTACCCAAAACCAGGCTGCAACGACCCTGTAGATGTTGACTAACAATTTCAAAATTCCCATATTCTTTGTCCACTCCTAAGGAAGATGAACTGAAGCCAGGTGTCTCCAAGTCAGAACTAACAGAGGCCTTAAACATCAGATGGCCCATTCCTTTCTTTGACAACCGGGGGATCTAAAGCTGAGCTTATGGAAGAAAACAGCCTGTTTAGTAACAAAGCGAAAACCGAAGCCTAGTCACCCAACATCTGGTCCGGAACTCCTGCGACAATCCAGCACCCATACAGGATGAGTCTCCCTAACCAGAAACTCCAAAATCCACAACTTTTGAGTGCCGACGTGACGCTCAACGAAATGTTCATTGGAACAGCTCAGACTGGATTTTTGAATTCAGGATGCTCAACCAGCAAGTATAATACAAATATTCAAAAATCCAAAAATGTAAAGAAATCTGAGACACTTCTGGGTCCAAGCAGTTTGGATGAGGGATATTCAACGTGCATTTTTTTTTTTCCTCTAATGAAGGAAATTAAAAACGAGGCCCAAGCAAAGTCATTCAATCCATACTAAAGTCATTCAATAGTTTAATTAGTACCCATTTAAAGTTAAGTTCTACCCGCAGATATTTAAAAGGATGAATACATACATGCCTATAATTCCAGAACTTTGGAAGGCCGAGGTGGGAGGATCATCTGATGTCAGGAGTCCAAGACCAGCCCGGTCAGCATGGTGAAACTCCATTTCTACTATAAATGCAAATATTAGCCAGGCGTGGTGGCGCACACCTGTTATCCCAGCTACTCGCGAGGCTGAGGCACGAGAATCGCTTGAACCTGGGGGAAGCACGTTGCAGTGAGCCGAGATCACATCACTGTACTCCAGCCTGTACCACAGAGCAAGACTCTGTCTCAAAAAAAAAAAAAAAAAAAAAAGGAAAAAGAAAAAAGAAAATTTAAATTGTGTTTTCACATGGAGCCCATGTTCCCAGAACACAAACCCTGCTCTGTGCTCCAAGAGCACACAGGGTACCCCTTTATCTTAATGTTCACCATATTCCATGACAGCCATTGGCACGTGTCTGTCCATCGCACTAGAATTCCTGTGCATGAGGCAGGGATCATATATTATTACCTTTCTGTCCCCAGTGTCTGGCCTAGAAGACACTCAGTAAATGATTCCTGAATTAAGTCAGTTACTAAAATATGTTAAACTTGTATTAACAAAATTGATTTAATAAGTTTGCCAATGCAGCGTTCATACCACACAGCTTAAATCTCAACCTGTGGATTTATCTTGTGTTCTGCTAGATTATCACCTATTAACATTCAGGAGGCACCTAGTATGTGCTAGGCATTACTAATTGCTGGAGACCTAGCAGTGACAAAACAACATTCCTTGTTCAAAGACAAGTTCTAGTATAAAGAGGAATAGAAGGAACAGGCTAGATTGATGAGAGAGCTAAGAAAAGAACAGGCTGCCATGGGAAGCACCTGGTCTTGTCTGGATGGTACACAGTTAACAAAGTCTGAGTGCTTCATATAGCATAAGATCATCTCCTCCAAAGAAGCGAACAAAGCTTTGATTCCCCAGTACCAGAAGTCACCATAAAGGTGTGCAAAGCCACATGCTTAGTGTAGGAAGTGAAACCAAACGAACAAACAAAGCTCCAACTTCCAGAGGCAACGGTCCAATTATGAAATCCTCTGACTACGTTCAATTGAAATTCAAGGTATTCAAGAGGCCAATATTTAAGGGATAAATTAACCCAACCACTTAAAACTAAAGTAGTCAAGGGGTAAAGGTATAGTACCTTTTACAAATTTATTAGCTCTTAATATTTACATTTAAATATGATGACGATGGTGTAATAACTTTATTAACTAGTTATTATGTGTTAGGCACGAAACTAAGCACTTTACACACACATTTGCACGATCCTGTGAGATGATAATGACCCCTTGTCATCCCATTTCATAGATGAAAGTCAGGTTTATATAAGCTTAAAAACTTACCCCAAATGACACAACTACTCAGCAAAACCCAGGCAGCCTGACTCAATAGGCCTTGTTTAAAGAAGTAATATTTATAAACTGTCCAGCACAGCGGTGGTACAAACAAGAGTTCAATAAATGCCTAAAGGGTACTTCATACCCAAAATCGTTTCCCGCCAATCAAACTAGACTTACTCTGGTTCTGCATAACCAACTGTCAAATTATTGTTCCATGAAGAAAAGGTGGAATGGGTAGAGATCAGAATAGAGTGAATAACTGCTAAATATACTTCATGACAGGTAGTAACAGGATGTGGCATTTAGGCTGTTTCCACATTTGTTTGGGTAACAATTTTTTTTTTCACAGTTCTAAAGCACAAGAGCCATTCTAAGCTGGTGAAAGCGTAAGGCATGTCTATGATCCAGGCCTCCAATTCACTGTGGATGAGTGGATCTCAACCTTTACGGTATATCAGAACCACCTGGGGGTTTTTAACAGCACTAGAGCTGCCCAGGCTCCATTCCTGCAGATTCTATTTCAACTGGTCGGGAGTAAGCAAGCATGCTTTTTTCACAGCCATCCAGATGCAGCTACGTTTGCAAACCACTGTCCAAGATGCTCTCACACTTCCACTCAGTTCAACACACACTCACTGAGATTCTAAGCACTATGAATCGGGCTAAGTTCAAGTCAGGCTCCACTCCCTAATAATATTGCCAAAGAAACCAACATCAGAGATTTATTCCAGTCCAAACCAAACAAATTGCCGGGTGAAAAAAATGCCCTGGCATCGTTTGCCATACAGAACAGCTTCCTGTATCTTCCCGGTCAGTAGCCTAGAGACTGACTCTGAGCCATGAGAATTCAGAGTCAGAGAAAAATGCCAGTCTGAGGCATCTGCCATACTTGTATCACACCCCCAAAAGCGCCCAGCTACATTTCACATCCACTGTCCTAACAGGGGTCGAAACAGGAAAGAGCAGTGCAATACAGAAAACAGAGCCTGCTGGGCATCAAAAGGCTGGGGAATTCCAGTCCTAGCCCTGCTATCAATCGGTCTGGTCACTTCTCTCTGGTCCTGGTGTGGCCAACAGTTACGCGAGAGTGTGAGGCATAAAAACACAGATGTCAGGCAAGCTCCAGCATCCAAAATACATAGAAATCAAAAAGCATTAAGGTGATATCAAGGAATGTATGCCATCAACCAGAAAAGTAACTGAAGTATTCCTTTTCCCATTCTTAAGAAATCAAAAGTGGAAGCAGAAAATTGAGCAATCAGCCTACTAAGTTGACTGGGGCAACAGAATACACTCACGAATTCTGTTCACAAAAGGAGGCGTGACAGACCAAAAGGAGAACGGCAGAGCGTCCCTCTCTCCTCTGTCCACCCATACCACCAGCACGTGAGTGCGTCCACATGCAGCTCCCAGTCTCCTGTTCCACTGACACCAGCGTCCACTCACCGCAAGCCTACTAAGTGCCACATGTGCTAGGATGCTCCCTCATCTCATTACCATAGACGTCCCTGCTGGAGGTGAGTATGTGACAGACGAAAATCACGGAGGCCTAGGGAAGTTGAGACCCGCATTCCCACTGAGGTGAGGGTGTGCTTGAGAGGGACCCCACGGCTGGGCCCTCCATGCCGCTCTCCTCAGTAATCACTCCCAGACCAGAGCAGCGAGGGGGAATTTTCTTCCTCTCACTATTTTCAGCCCCTTGGTTGACCCACCGTTCCCCAGAAAGCTATCGAGTTCTGGCAGCTCTGAGGCCACAAAGCCATAAAGGCACGGGACACACAGCCCATCTGTCTCTAATGGGTCTTTTACTTGTCATGTTGGTCATGTCAAAGAGCAGATGGGTTAAGAAAGACTTGGCAAGTTACCACGAAATGACCCCTCCACTCCTTCCTGGGGGAAGGCTGACTAGTAAGCAGTCAGGCCGGCTTTCTTCCCCCACTCCCTGCATTCCTGTCACCAAGGAGCCAGAGACAATCCCACCAAATAGAGGCAGGAGACAGCCACCTCCTTCCTACAGCTGGAGGGGGGAAGGGTCCTCTCGGGCCTTTCTAACTGCATGAAAAGCAAACTGTGAGCTGTACTGACCCGGGCCTCACCCATGTTGCAGTCACGTACAACACAGGTGCCCAGTGCTATCATCAGGCAGAACTATGAATGTGCTTTCCATCGTTTTCATACAATGATTCCAGAACCGTTATCCACACAGTTCCACTTCTCACAGATACGACGTACTTCACGGATTACACAGCATGTTCACCATGTCCCTCATCTGCTCCTCCCAGTATCCTTGTGTGATCCCTTGAGTATGTTTTCTCATCTCCATTTCTTAAGAAATGGAGTTTCTGAGGTTATGAAATCAAAACTTTCCCAAGAACATCCAGCTAGTGTTAGAACCAGGATATGAGGGCTTCTGATTCTAGAACCGGTATTTGTGCCACTATTCCACATGGGCCCCTCCAGGGATTTCTGGCTGATCTGAAAATGCAGACAGCAAATCCGTCTCTCTACAGTCCTGGGGTTCCCTATAGACAAGAAGTCAAACTTCTAACAGAAAGCTTATACTTATTTGGAAGGCTACCTGGGATATTTCTTTTAAGTTAGTTTGTTCATGTTTTGGAAAGATTGTTCCAATGACAATGCGGGGCATGAAGTGTAGAAAGGATTCCATGATGAGGCAGAGAAACAATTCGGTGGCTCTTACAATGGTTCAAATGAGGCATGAGGTGCAACCAGAAAGGACAGAGGGAAAATGCATTGGAAAGAAATGCAAAATGAAGTCCACTCAGACCCAGGATGGAAAAAAGGGGAGTAAACATGATGGTGGTTTCTAGTTTGAAAGACTGATGAACAAGGATGTCATTAACTACTGCCGAGTGGTATCTGGGGCCTGGGTGCACCAGTTTGTTTAACCATTCACCTGCTGAGCAGTCTCCAGGTTGTTTCCAGTTTCTAGCCTTTATAAATAATGCTGCTATGAACAGATACATATAGGCTTTTGTGTGAACATAAGTCTTCATTTCTCTGGGATAACTGCCCATGAATGTGAGTGCTGCATCCTATGGCAATTGCACATTGAGTTTTTTAAGAAACTGTCAAGCTGTTTTCCAGAATGGCTGTACCGTCTTCCATTCCCACCAGCCAAGTGTGAGTGATCCCGTTTACCTGCGTTCTCACCAGCATTGGTCTTGTTACTACTTTTTATTTTAGGCATTCTGATAGGTGTATACTGACGTGGCTTTAGTGTGCATTTTTCTGATTGCTCATGATGTTGCACATCTTTTCATGTGCTTATATGTTATCTGAAATGTCTCTTCAGGTCTTTTATTCATTTTCAAAATAGATGATTTGGTTTCACTGCTGAATTTTGATAGTTCTTTATATATTATAGATATGAGTGCTTTATCAGACATGTGGTTTGCGAATAGTTTCTCCCAGTCTCTAGCTCCTCTTTTCATCTTTATTTTGCATTTTACATTTTAGTCCATGATCCATTTTGAGTTAATTTTTGTACTAGGTATGAGGTTTAGAGCAGAGTTCAGGTTTTTTTCCTATGAATAATCAGGTAGCCAGTAACTTTTTTTAAGAGACAAGGTCTCACTCTGTCACCCAGGCTGGAATGCAATGACAAGATCAGAGCTCACTGCAGCCTTGACTCCTGGGCTCAAGTTATCCTCCCGCCTCAGCCTCCTGGAGTAGCTGGCACCACAGGCAGGTGCCACCATGACCAGTTAATATTTTTAGTTTTTGTAGAGACAGGGTCTTGTGCCATGTTACCCAGGCTGGTCTGGAACTCCTAGGCTCAAGTCATCATCCCACTTATATGGGGCCAGGCAGTGGCACATGCCTGTAATCACAGCACTTTGGGAGGATGAAGCAGGAGAATCACTTGAATCCAGGAATCCCAGACCAGCCTGAGAAACAGAGGGAGGCCCTGTCTCTGCAAAAAATTTTAAACATTAGCTGGGCATGGTGTTGTACACCTGTGGTCCCAGCTACTTGGGAGGCTGAGGTGGGAGGATCTCTCGAGCCTATGAGGCTGAGGCTGCAGTGAGCCATGATCGCACCACTACACTCCAGCCTGGGAGAAAGTGAGACCCTGTCTCAAAAAAAAAAAAAAAAAAAAAAGAAAAAGAAAAGCTAGAGCATCACCCATATTAAAGACAGGTATTGTCTTTTTGATAATTTAATTACAGTTATATAATGGACATGTAAAATATCCAGTTTGAAAGTTTGAAAAATACATAACTTTAAGTATTCTTACCTTAAAATTCTGATTCCTACCTAAGATATGGCATACAGTTTACATAACTATCACAATGCCGGGACAACAACTAAAAATGTGTACGAGGGAGAAAACTGAGCATGTATGCCTATTAATTAAGGTATATTTCCCCCTTATTACATAAAAAGGTCATCACGGCAAATCCCTGTGACTGTATCTAAAGCAAGCCTACAGTTTTGCTTCTCTGTATTATAAAATGCAAGGCTAAAATTCAAATACTAAACATTTCCTGAAGCCAAGCGTAGTTTACTTAAAATAAATGCCTAGGGTCTATATAAAAAATATGAAAAAGCTAGCTACTTCATAGCCATTCCAATCTAAGTTCAGTTTTTTCTTTTTTAATTGACACATAATTGTGTACTGTACATATGTATGTAGTACACATGGTGATGTTATAATACATGTATTGTAGGTGATCAGCATAATTAGCATATCCACCATCTCAAACATTTAACATTTCTTTGTGTTGGTAATGTTCAATACCCTTCCTCCAGTTATCTGGAACTATATATATAAATATATATATTTTTTTGAGACAAAGTCTTCCTCTGTTGCCCAGGCTACAGGGCAGTGGTGTGATCTCAGCTCACTGCAACATCTGCTTCCCAGGTTCAAGCTATTCTCCTGCCTCGGCCTCCCTGGTAGCTGGGATTACACAGGCACTCACCACTATGCCCGGCTAATTTTTGTATTTTTAGTAGAGACGGGGTTTCACCACGTTGGCCAGGCTAGTCTCAAAATCCTGACCTCAGGTGATCCACCCACCTCAGCCTCCCTAAGTGCTAGGATTACAGGCATGAGACACCACTCCCAGTCTGAACCTATATATTCTTGTTAACTATAGTCATCCTATGTTATAGAACACTAGAACTTATTCCTATCCAGCTATAATTTTGTATCCTTTAACAAATTTCTCCCTATCTCCCTCTTCCCACACCCTTCTCACCCTCTAGGATCCTCTACTTTCAACTTCCATGAGATCCACTCTTTTTTGCCTTCCACATAAGAGAACATGTGCTGTGTAACTATCTGTCTCTGGCTTATTTCATAATATCTTCCAGTTCCATCCACATTGCTGAGAATAACAGGACTTCATCCTGTGTTATGGCTGAATAGTATGCTACTGTGTATAAAGACCACATTTTCTCTATCCATCATCTGCTGTTGGACACCGAGGCTGATTCCATATCTTGGCTATGGTGAACAGTGCTGTAGGAAACGGCGGTGTGGATGCCCCTCTGACACTGATTTCCTTTTCTTTGGGTATCTACACTGTAGTGGGACTTCTGGATCACACTGTAATTTCATTTGCAGTTTTCTGAGGAACCTCCATACTGTTTGCCATAGTGGGTGCCTTAGCTTACTCTTACTCTTTCTCTTTTTTCTCTTCGAGACAGAGTCTCACTGTTGCCCAGGCTGGAGTATAGTGGTGTAATCTCGGCTTGCTCACTGTAGCATCTGCCTCCCGGGTTCCAGTGGTTCTCATGCCTCAGCCTCCTGAGTAGCTGGGATTACGGGCACCCGCCACTGCACCTGGCAAATTTTTGTATTTTTTAGTAGAGATGGGGTTTCACCACGTTGGCCAGGCTGGTCTTGAACTCCTGGCCTCAAGTGACCCACCCACCTCAGCCGCCCAACAGTGCTGGGATTACAGGTGTGATCCACCGCTCCCAGCTTATTTTTATGTTTTTAGTAGATACGGGGTTTCACCATGTTGGCCAGGCTGGTTTCAAACTCCTGACCTCAGGTGATCTGCCCGCCTCAGCCTCCCAAAGTGCTGGGATGTCAGCGTGTGCCCCACGCCCAGCCAGCTGCTCTAGTTTACACCCCCCTACAGTGTGTAAGAGCTTCCTTGTCTCCATATCCTCGCCAGCACTTGTTATTTTTTGTCTTTTTGGTAATACTCATCCTGACAGGTGAGATGATACTTCACTGTGGTTTTGATTTGCATTTCTCTAATTAAAAGTGATACTAAGCATTTTTCTCACATATTTTTTGGCCATTTGTATGTCTTCTTTAAAGAAATGTCTGTTCTGTTGGGTGTGGTGACACAAACCTGTAAGCCCAGCACTCAGAACGCTAAGGCAGGAGGACAGCTTGAGCCTAGACCAGCCTAGGCAGCATAGCGAAATCCTAGCTCAAAAAAAAAAAAAAAAAAAAAAAAAAGAAGAAGAAGAAGAAAAAAGAAATAGCTTTGTCTGTTCAGCTTTTTGACCTCCAAAAATTAAGAGCCCATTTTGGAATCTGACGACCTGCCTGATTCAGAGACAATCTGTGTTTGGTTCTACTCTGCTACTTCCTATGTGACTTTGGGAAGTTCCCTTAGCCACTTTGAGCTCAACTTCCTCAACATTAACCAGGAATAAGTGCCACCTGCCTCTGCTGGTTAACGCTGAGGACTGAAAGGAGAACCTCCACAACGCCACTTGACAATGCCGCCTGGCGGAAGCCCCTCAATGCGGGGCTGGTAGGATCATCTGAAGCTAAGTACAACTTTCTTTTCCACTTTCCCAGGCTCATTCTGCATACGATTAGCAAGGAATAGCGAATAAAGGAAACCAAAATACTTGCTTAATTTTTTATAAGAAATTTTTAGAAAGTGGGGGTGGTAGAAAAATAGGAGGGAGACGAGGGGAAGAAAAAGCAGCCGGTCACAAGTTCTAGTCCAGGGCTCATCCCCGGCCTCCTCACTCAGGCAATCACCAGTCCCCACCTCCTGGGGAGGGGTACTTTCTCGGCGGGCTTCACCCACGTGGAAGGCACTGCCACAGCTGTTCAGAAACCAGGAGCACCTTGAAATGGGCAATGTGCTTTGGGTAGGAGACCTACAATTTCCCCAAAGAAACCACGGCACAAAAGTGACCCACATAGGAGGTAACCAACGGCTGTAAATACTTGGTGGCAAAAACTGATGCGATACTTTCTGTACAGGAGACACACACCCAAATAAAACTTGCAAAAATAGCAGAGAAAAAAACACAGCAGACATCCAGTGCCATTCTGTTACAGAAATATTTATATCCCAAAGCCAAGGACCTCTCTGGAACACTGCCTTTATTTCCATGTTTCATGGAAGATGTTTGAGTGCACTCACGCGTGTCTCAATAAACTTCCACTCCCTGCTCTAAACTCTGTGGCTCCTCAGCAAAACCCAAAAACAAGTATCCGTTTTCGTTCCAAATGGGAAATTTCCTGACCTAGCGAAACCAGCATCAAATCCACTTATTATGAGATAGCTGATTACAGGCGAAGCCCCCTAGTCCCAGGATGACTCCTCTACTGCAGGAGCGGGAAGGATGGCCATAGCACTGTCCTTCCAGACCACATCTCCAGGCAGTTCGAAACCATTGCTGCTCAGGTGAGCCATGATAAAAATCGAAACCAAGTATCTCTGAAAAGTGTACATGTCAAGAACCAGACCTCGGACCGGACTCAGCAGAAATGGATGTTGCAAGGTTTGTTCAGAGACCTCCTCTCCATGCCCCCTTTCCCTGGGACTCCCAAAGTGCTGGGATTACAGGTGTGAGCCACCACACCGGCCTGGTTTCTCTTCTTCTAAGGGCACTAATCCTGTCAGACCAGGGTCCACGCTCATGACCTCATCTAACTCTAATCACCTCCCAAAGGTCCTACCCCCTAATACCATCACACAGGCAGTTAGAGCTCCAGTACAAGAATCTGGGGGAGACATAAACATTCAGTTTATAACAATATCTTTTCAATCCTGTTGAAAAAAACAACCAAATGAGTAGGCGACAAAGTACCTTATATGTAAACAAGTCAAGACTTTTCATATTTCTGCTAACACATTTAGGTCAATTTAAAATGTCTGATAACAAGAGTCAGAAGCAGAGATAAATGAAAGTTAGTTACTCTGCATTTTAGGCCCACATTGAGCTGTCTTCCAATGACATTGTGGCACAAAGAACACTGCTTTCTATTCTTGGTTTTGCCACCAAAAAAGCTGGAACATATCCCTGTATTTCCGTTTATCTCTAAAATCACTTGGTTGACTTAGCAGACCTCCAAGGTCCCTTCCATTCACAAATTCCACAAATAACTTCCTACCAACAGAGGCTACACAAATAAACTACACTGACGAAGGGGAAAGGTAACACTAGCAAACAATGAGATACACACAAGGTAAGACGTATAGAGAACTGGATCAACCACAAACTGGTGGACGATGAGCTGGCGGTGCATAAAAACACATTCCCTAACGATGGACAGAGAGGCAATGGCGCCGAGGTAGTATTGTTGAAGATTTCCTCTTTTAAATCTTCAAGATAAATGGTCCCATTGTTTATATTCATTCTGATTCAATGTGAATGTGAAAACTTCCTCCAGGGGACACAGACATCTAAAATCTTCCCAATGTATCCAATTTGTCACTTGATATTTTTACTGACAAGAAAAATGAGGGACTGAATATACAAACAGACCATGCCTGATCATATGTAGAAAGACAGAACTCAGATCACAACCTGTAGCTGCCCACCCAGGAAACCAATCCCCTATCTACAGTCAACAGCCAGGAGGCCAGCCAGGCTAGCACATCAGACAGAAAGCCAGACTGCTCTCTCTCCACAACCCAGAAACTAAACCACAACTCTGTCCCAGGTGACCAGGACTTGACTCAAAACTGACAGCCACCCTAATTTTGGCCCAGTGTTTCCAGTTAGGATCATTCAGAGAAAGCCAAATATGCCCCTACCCAATCACATAGGACACCCCACCTCTGCACAGCCGCCTCCGGCCCCCACAACAGCCACCACTGGGAGCTGTTCTTTCCATCCTGAAGCTTCCTCACTCCTCATCCGCCACTCACTTGCATGTCAGTCTCTGCCACGCGCAAGTGACGGTGCCGACTCTCTTGCCACAGCAGTTCTGAGAAAGTCGCCTCTGCCTGTCTCATGTGGGCGGCTTTCCTTCATTTTCCCCAAAGAATAAGTCTTAAATGAGGGCTTCTCTATATGGTCAAGCTATACAATTCAGAAGCCCAGCATGGCAGATTCCAAGCCTGGAAAGACCATACACCCCTCAGGTCCTCTTTCCAAAAACACAGCTTCCTGGAGTTCTTCAGTCACTCCCACCAACCAGGGAAGGAACCACGAGTTATGGAAAGATCAAGGGCCTTGAAGTCAAACTTCTGAGTTCATCCAGTACTTCATCTTTCAACTTAAGAAATTACATGGCCTTGGCCAGGCGTGGTGGCTCGCATCTGTAATCCCAGCACTTGGGGAGGCTGAGTTGGGTGGATCACCCAAAGTTGCGAGTTCAAGGCCAGCGTAACCAACATGGAAAAACCTCATCCTTACTAAAAATACAAAATCAGCCTGGTATGGTGGCGCATGTCTGTCATCCCAGCTACTCGGGAGACTGAGGCAGGAGAATCACCTGAACCTGGGAAGCAGAGGTTGTGGTGAGCCGAGATCGCACCATTGCACTCCAGCCTGGGCAAGAAGAGCAAAACTATCTCAAAAACAAAACGAAACAAAACAAATAATGTGACCTTGAACAATTTTCTTAACTTCTCTAAGCCTCTATCTTCATCTTCAATAACATAATTTTACCTCCAAGATTGTATTAAATGGAATCCCACATGTAAACCAGCTGACAAATATCAGGGGCCCAACAGCTGTGCGCTGCTACTGCCGCCCCACTTTACCCCAAGGGACAAGCGCAAGATGTCCAGAAAAAGCCTGTTGATCCCTACACCTCAGCATCCTGTGTTCACACAAGGCGCAGTGACATCCAGACTTACCGGGGTCACCCAAATACAAGACATGGTTTGATTTTTCAACTTAGGTACACATGGCTTCTAACGTTCACCATATATGATCCATAATTTAGAAGAGATTTTCCTACACTACCCCGTGGTTCTATTTTAGCAGACTTAGATGTGCCATAATAGAGGGCTCACTCTCTTAAGCCCTCTTCAGTGTCAAAAACAAAACTTTAATCTGTAACACAGTTATCAGCAGTGAAAGTGGAAAAGGTACCTACGAGTCAAAATGACCCTCTGCCCCGCCCCGCCGCACCCTACAAAAAGCTGTTCAGGAGGATTTGGGCTGCTTATGAGAATGCTGTCTGTATTCCCAGGGACAGACAAACGCCTATCCTGGTTAGAAGCTGCGCTGCTCAGCCTCCGGGCTAGAAAGCTCCCCGCGCCCTCTACCCAAGAAGAGAAGCAAATGGGGTGGCCAGGCTCCAGGATGTGGACTGTTTAGTGTGGTTTCTGCAGTCCAGGTCACCGCCATGGGTGAAGCTCTTCCTTCCTTCTTTTCCACCCAAGTGGCCAAGGTCCTACGGCTGCTGTGGGGCCTCTTCCCTATGAGTCAGCCTAGGCATTCCCCTTCCCCTTCCTTCTGTTTTTTTGACACGAAGTCTCGCTCTGTCACCCAAGCTGGAGTGCAGTGGCATGATCTTAGCTCACTGCCACCTCTGCATCCCGGGTTCAAGCAGTTCTCTTGCCTCAGCCTCCCAAGTACCAGGGATTACAGGCACCCGCCAAAACGCCCAGCTTATTTTCATATTTTCAGTAGAGACATAGTTTCAACTTGTTGGTCAGGCTGCTCTCGAACTCCCGACCTCAGGTGATCCACCTGTCTCGGCCTCCCAAAGTGCTGGGATTACAGGCATGAGCCACGGCATCTGGCCAAGTCAGCCCAGCCATCCTGACTTTTTGTTCTGGTAAAATTACTCTCTTCTACATCTACCTTCCAAGTAGCTAAATCAGAGATCTAGCCCTTGGGGCAGGCTTGAAGAATCCCTGTTTTTGGTCCTCAAGAGGTCCTACCAGGGTCTGGGACAATTCCAAGACTTGTGTTCTTAAAGAGGAAAGAAACCTCACATACACGGCTCTCGCAGAACTCAGGCAGAGCTCAGGCAAGGCTTGGGAGGCGGCCCTAAGGTTTGGGTGTGCCATCTACGATAACAGCTAAGAGATCTGAAGCCAGCTGTCTGGGTTCAAACCTCAATTCCAACAGCACTGGCTGTGTGATGTTAGACGACGTCCCCAGCCTCTCTGTGGTTCAGTTTCCTCACTGTAAAACGGCCACAATAAGAGAGCTGCTCTAAAAATTAAGTCAATTGGTGCATATAAGGTATTCAGAATAATGCTTGGTACATGGGGGACTTCAATAGACACGTACTGAACAGAGTAACTTAGCAATTACTAAATATACTCATGCAGGCCAGGCGCGGTGGCTCATGCCTGTTATTCCAAAACTTTGGGAGGCTGAGGCGAGAGGGTCACTTGAGCCCAGGAGTTTGAGACTAGCATGGGCAACAGAGCAATAATCCATCTCTAAAACTGTGTGTAACATACATGTATATATACACTCAAATGTTCACAGTGTATTTATAGTATACAAAATAGCTGGAAAACAGACTTAACTATTCACAATGGTTACTTCTAGAGAAGGGGGAATGCAAATTTCAGCTTTTTACCCCACACATATATTCTTGTATCATCTGAAATATTTAAGCAAATTGTATGTATAAATTTGCCCCGAAACACATAGCAGAACAATGTAGTTTTCACTCAAAAATCTTCAAATCATGATGGAATTGTCCTGTGAAAGTAAAGTTAGAGAGGTGAAAAGTCTCTCTCCAGCCTAAAAGCTCGTTCATATGACCTATATTACACAAACCAATGCAGACACCCCAATCCTTTCCCCACTGTCATAAGAATTTTTCAGTGAACTGCATTCCCCTTTACAAACTAGATGATAGTTCGAGTTACCAGGCAAGAACGTGGATCCAGTTCTGCTTTTTCAAAGGCCACTGTTCCTCACATAATAGCAATGCATTCTTCAACCGGTCAACTGCCCCCAACACCTGAGCTCTCTGTTGTACACAACTTAACGAGGTCTGGGAGAAAACAGGTGCAAATTTCATTTAGTAACAACACATCCCGCCTGATTCCTCTGCTGGGCTAGTTCTCAAGTCATCTTTTTCTAAGCTTTCATTCGGCTCTACCACACGTACCTAGGCTGGGTAAAACACTTGACCAGGTTTTTTTTTTTCCGAGACAGAGTTTCACTCGGTCGCCCACGCTGGAGTGCAGTGACGTCATCTCGGCTCAGAAGCCAGCACCCGGATCCATGCAGCCCCCTCCGCGGCAGACGCGGGGAGCCGGGGAGCAGTGGGGACCGGCCCCTACCGGCAGGGCGACCGGGAACCCCGCGCGGGCCCACGTGGTATCGTAGCAGGGGCGAAGCCCCCGATGCCACCCGAGGCCGAGACAAAGCCCAGGCGCAAGGACCCCGGATCCCGACCTCGGACCCTGCGGAGCCCAGTTCTGAGCCGCCACGCCCGGGGCAGAGACCGCCGCCCGGTCCAGAGACCTCGTTACCCGTTTTCACCTCAGACCGCCGCCTCCGAGTGCTCGCTCCTAGCCGCGGCGCCTGCGCCGACTGGAGCGCAGCTGAACAGCCGACAGAGCCGTGGCAGCCTCAACAATGGAGTGCCGGGGCGGGGCCGCTGCCGCGGGTTCAGCCCGTGTTCCACGCTCAGGATCCGGCTCGGATCAAGGAGCTGCAGCTGGCGCGAGGCTGCGGCCGGAACACACACTACGCTGGGGAACAGGGCCCCGCCTGCCGCCCGCCGCACCGCCTCCAGCGGAGCCTGGCGCCCAGGGCCCGCCCCCCGGCCAATGCGGAGCGAGCCGCGCGGAGAGGGCGGGGCCTACGGGAACAAATGGAGGCTGGGCGGGGCGGCGCTGCGATTGGGCGTACAGGGTTCCGCGGGAGGACCGGACCCAAGAGCTGGCTGGATCCTGGACTCCTAGAAGACCCAGCTCAACGTCCTCCTGCAGTCTGCTCTACAGGACGCGTTCATCTCAAGCCCAGAACTCAGGCTTTTAGGGCAGAGAGCGAGAGACAGGCTTGCTTTACAAAAAGTGAAACTGAGGTCCAAGGAATAGGATTGCCTGCTGCCCAAAGTCACGTAGTCCCATTCACTCGTTCCATTGTCATTCAGCAAACATTTGGAAGCACGTATGGTGGGCGTTAGGAGTGAAGAAGGGCCGGGCGCGGTGGCTCGCGCCTGTAATCCCAGTACTTTGTGGGGCCGAGGCAGGTGGATCACTTGAGGCCAGGAGTTCGAAACCAGCCTGGCCAACAAGATGAAACCCCTTCTCTGCTAAAAATACAAAAACTTAGTCGATCGTGGTGGCGCATACTTGTGGTCCCAGCTACTGGGACCTGTGTAAAACAGGACCTGCACCCTGAAGGCACTCACTCAGGGATGCTGCTGGGATGGGTGGATGCACAGTTAAGGTCTTCATGGTGGCTGTGGCTGACCCTATCCCCATCGCTCTTCCCACACACACCTGAACACTCATCACTCCCACGCTCGCACCCACCACTGAAAGCCTGGCCCCTAATCTGATTTGCCTAACAAGCTCCCCAGATGAACAACACATGCTTCCCTACCTCTCCCCTGCTAGGGCCCCACCGTGTTCTGGGATGTACTCAGGGATCAGGAGAACAAAACCTCAGGGAGTGAAAGGACATTCCAGGGTGCAGGCCTCTGCATCCCCCTCCATGCCCTCACTCCTGCCTGACACACCCTCACCCCTGTACCTGGCCAGCTCCTACCAACCCTTAAATTCTCACCAAGTTCTGTGGTGGCAGCCACACCCTAAAGTGGCTGACCCCCCAATAACCTATGCCCTTGTATAGTCTTCCTGACCTTGGGTACGAGCAAAACCGGTGACTGGCTTCTAACCCATAGAGCCTGGCAAAAGCAATCGGATGTCACTGTCACAGTGCGTCATCTTCTCACACTTGAGAGAAATGTTCCGCCTGCAGGCGCTGCCGAAGGGAGATAATGTGCTGAGAAAAGACCTTTAGAGGGGCCCGGTAGGCAAGGAAGCAAAAAGCTGGGCCTTTGTCAACTGGGTCCCAGGAAATGGATTCTGCCCTGGTGGAGCCTCAGATGAGGATGCAGCCCAGCTGCTTAGCGTGAGATCCCAAGCACAGGACCCACTAAAATATGCTCAACTCCTAGTTTGCCAAAATTGGCTTAAAAGTGTGTGTTGTTTTAAGCTTCTAAGTTTTTAGTTATTGCCTGTGAAAGTGTTAAAATATGAGACAATAACTTAGGTCCCTTCCCCATCACACACATTCTTCTTTCTGGCATTCATCACAATTATAGTTATTGATTGAAAATCTCCCTCTTGACTGGGTGCAGTGGCTCAGGAGTTCCAGACCAGCCTGGCCAACATGGTGAAACCCCATCTCTACTAAAAATACAAAAATTAGCTAGACGTGGTGGTGCAATCCTGTAATCTCAGCTACTCTGAAGGCTGAAGCAGGAGAATTGCTTGAATCCAGAAGGCAGAGGTTGCAGCGAGCCGAGATGACACCATTGCACTCCAGCCTGAGTGACAAGAACAAAACTCTCTCTCAAAAAAAAAAAAAAAATTGTCTCTTGCCACTAGCATGAAGGTCCCATGAGAAGAAAAATGGAAACTCTTGCTCATAACAGCGCCCCAAATGCCCAGCACGGTGTAGTTCTAGGGCAGTGGGTCGATGGTGGACGCTGCTGGTTGGAGGACCCAGCTGGCCCTCCCAGCTGCCTTCTCCCTGGTCAGGTTCCATTATAGAGAACAGAATAGTTTCTTGCCTTTCTGGAGTCCCTCTTAGTGGGGATTGGCCAAGTGACATTGTCCTGCCCCAGGACACATAAGTGGAAGTTGGCTGAAAGGTTTCTAGCCATGGTGTGCTGGGGCGATTTGAACCAGGACATGAGAGCTGACCATCCATTGTTCGAGAATTCTGCAAGTTGGTTGTTCAACAAATTCAATACTTCAAAATATCAAATAATATAAACTCGCAAATGAAAAAATGCATTAGACCAGATGCAGTGGCCCACATCTAACACATTGGAAGCCTGAGGCAGGAAGATCACTTGAGCTCAGGAGTTCAAGACCAGCTTAGGCAAAAAAGGAAGACCCTGTCTCCACAAAAAATTTTAAAATTAGCTACGCATGGTGGTGTGTGCATGCAATCCTAGCCACTCAGGAGGCTGAGGTGGGAGGATCGCTTGAGCCATCTGTTCAAGGCTCCAATGAGCTATGATAGTGCCACTGCACTCCAGCCTGGGTGACAGAGCCAGACACTATCTCAGAAATAAACATATTTCATATATCAATAAATTTATAATAAATGTATATTTATATATACATTTATGTATTACAATTATATATTTAGACGTAAATATATATTTCTTGTTTTATTTATTCATTTATTTTGAGACGGATTTTAACCCTTGTCACCCAGGCTGGAGTGCAATGATGCAATCTGGGCTCACCACAACCTCCACCTTCCGGGTTCAAGTGATTTTCCTGCCTCAGTCTCCTGAGTAGCTGGGATTACAGGCACACACCACCATGCCTGGGTAATTTTTGTATCTTTAGTAGAGATGGGGTTTCTCCATGTTGGTCAGGCTAGTCTCGAACTCCTGACCTCAAGTGATCTGCCCACCTCGGCCTCCCAAATTGCTGAGATTACAGGTGTAAGCCACTGTGCCCAGCCTATATGATATATTTATATATTATAATTATGTATATTAATTTTATATAATTATATATAAATATAAATATAAAAACTTTCCTTGCCTTCTCTTGTTTCTACCTACAGTCAGTCCCATAACTTCAAATACTATCTACATGTAATACTTTTAAATGTATATTTTTATATATATATATATATATTTTTTTTTTTTTCTTTTTTGAGACGGAGTCTCGCCCTGTAGCCAGGCTGGAGTTCAATGACGCAGTCTCAGATCACTGCAACCTCTAACTCCCGGGTTCAAGCGATTCTCCTGCCTCAGCTTCCCAAGTAGCTGGGCTTATAGGCTTCCACCACCACGTCCAACTAATTTTTGTATTTTTAGTAGAGACAGGGTTTTGCCATGTTGGCTAGGTGGGTTTCGAACTCCTGACTTTAATTTATCTCCCACCTCGGCCTCACAAAGTGCTGGGAATACAGGCACGAACCACCTTGGCCAAAATATTTTTCTGTTTCCAAGCACTTTACAGGAGAGGAAAGCGGAGAATAAATCATCTGACACTCTACTGTAAAAAAAAAAATCTTTGTGCCTCTCTTCTTTTCATCTTTCCTAAGTGTACATATTACCAAAATGTCTTTAGGTTGAGGTCCCCCTGTGAAAACTTTACAGGGTGCTGTGTTCTCAGCCACCCTCCTGTCTTTTCCTAGTCCTGGAATTTTAGAACTGTCTGGGGATGACCCAGGATACCCACAGTGGCCATGTCTATTGGAGGGTCTAGTGACTATCAGCCCCGGGGTCATATCATCGCCAAGGACAGCCTGAGGTAGGGGGTAGAGTCTCTCAGGGGAGTAGCTGGATGCTCTTGGCCTTAGAGGAATCTCCTGGTATAATTTCATCTAAAATGGTGACCCCTTAGGGTTATTAAAATTTTAGGACATTAAAATTAATGGACAATACAACGTAATGTCATTAAAGCTAGGTCATTAAAACTGTTCCTCCAGCCAGAGTTTTTATTCCTCGGAGACACATTGATGGTCTGCCAGTGGGATGCTGATATTGGGAGGAAAAGGCAGAAATGATTTCTGCTCTCTAGATTGTCTCAGACTTGTGAAGAGAGAAAAACTGTCCCAAAGGACAAGGAAAACCCACAACAGAGAGGATGTGCAACAACCTGAACATGAAAATGCACTGAAGGCACACAGGAGGACAAAGAGCAGTGCCAGTGCCTCCTAGGTGGTCACTGAGTACTTTACTGAACAGGATGGGTGTCCCGAGGGATAGAATGGCCTGCCGTGACACTTACAAAGGTCTGTGTTGGAGTCAGCACTGCCTCTCCCTGAATTTGTTACCTTGAAAAGGCTTGTCCGCTTATTTGAGTTTCAGTTTTTCATTGACTGTAAGATACATGTTACCTGTACAGCTTGAAAGATAAACATACTATTTCCAAAGAGGCAAAGTAAAATGATGTATTTTATTTGCTAAAAATTCGTATTTATTTCTTCCCCGGAGTGAGTGTAGTAAGTTTTAAAGGTCTGTTCTTTTCAAGGGTGATTTCAAATGGAATTGTAGGACTTAGCTTTGTCAATGCTACCGGTGAAATAAAAGTGTGATAGATAAATTGATGATTTACAAAGATTCACCAAAATGTCAGTTTCCCTCTTGTAGCATGGTGAAGAATTAATGACAGTGGACACATCTGTATCCTCTTCTCTGGATATCTGAGGGTTTTGTTTTGTTGTTGTTGTTGTTGTTGTTTTTTTTTGGAGACACTGTCTTGCTCTGTAGCCCAACTGGAGTGCAACGGCGCCATCTCTGCTTACTGCAACCTCCGCCTCCCAGGTTCAAGTGATTCTCCTGTGTCAGCCTCCCGATTAACTGGGATTATAGGCAGCCACCACCACACCCAGCTAATTTTTGTATTTTTAGTAAACACGGGGTATTAGGCCTGGCACAGTGGCTCAGGTCTGTAATCCCAGCACTTTGGGAGGCCAAGGTGGGCCGATCATGAGGTCAGGAGTTCCACAGCAGCCTGACCAACATGATGAAACCCTGTCTCTATTAAAAATACAAAAAAATTAGCTGAACCTGGTGGCAGGCACCTGTAATCCCAGCTACTCGGGAGGCTGAGGCAAGAGAATTGCTTGAACCCAGGAGGTGGAGGTTTCAGTGAGCCAAGATGTTGCCACTGCACCCCAGCCCAAGCGACAATGTGAGACTCCGTCTCAAAAAACAAACAAACGAACAAACAACAAAATGACAGGGTTTTGATATGTTGGTCAGGCTGGTCTCAACCTCCGGACCGCAGGTGATCGCCCTCCTCAGCCTCCCAAGCTGCTGGGATTACAGGCGTGAGCCACCATGCCCTGCCCACTCTATTTTCTTTTTATTCCCTAAATTTTAATATGTTTGAGTTTGTCTGTTCCTTTATTACTGTTTTCTTACATAAAAGAAATTCTGCCTAATCCTTCGTAAAAAAAAAAAAATCTTCCTGTGACTTCTGAAAGTGTTCTGGTTTTATTTTTCATATTTGAATATATAATAAGTTGATTAGGGTTCATGGAAAGAGAAGAATGCAATGCATTTTCCCAAGTAGATGCCAGCCTGGTTTGTCTCATATTTTAAAACGCATGTGATTTCTTTTTCTCTTCTATAGTGCCTACTCTATCATTGATCAACTTTCCATATGAATGCTGGGTCATTAACACTTTTTTTTCCCTTTGATCTGCTTGCTCATCTCTCTGCTAATACTGTGCTGTCCTGAATATTTTCGTTTGAAAATCTTAGAAGTATGTTAGACAAGCCATCACTCTTTTTTTAGGTGACTAAAAATCATTAGACATTTGTCATTTTTACTACGTAAGAAAAAGTAGTTTTTCTTGCCTAAAAACAACCTGAGTTGGGAATTTATGTGATTTCATAGGAATAACATCTGGAAGTGGTGATATAAATGTCATTTTAAAAAACATGAGTCACATTTCCTCTTATTCTTTTCTACCTTGATATTGTGCAATGGAAATTTTTAAAATTGTGGCATTAGTATTACCAAATATCAATTATTGGTTTAATTGACTACTCAGTTAAATTTAGTGAGCCTACTCTGTCTTGGTGTAATCACATGGAATGGGCTCAATTCCTCAGTTAACAAGTGACAGCACGTGTAAAATATTGTCTACCAGGGAAACTCATCGAACACTTAGTGTTCAGACTGTGTTTTGGTGTCTGGTTCCCTAAGCACCACTGCAGTGACACAATATAATGGACCTTCAGCAGAAAAAGTTTTAGCAAATATATTGCATAAGCCATTTAGATGCAGTGAGTCATTCTTATTACTTGGGTTGGTGGAATCCCTTTCAAAATGTAAGTTACTAATACAAACAAAGATGAAACTTTGTGAGCAGGCGTTTTTAAGAATAAGTAGTCTCAGGACTGATAATATTAACTCCGTTATGCACATCAGGTAGGACTTTATTATGACAGATACTAGAAATGTACAAAGTGAAGTTAAAAGGTAACTCCTAGCAGCACATCTTACTTCCTGGATTCTCTAATAAGATGGGTGTTTCTACTTTGCTGTTGCCTTTTTGAATAGTTCAATTCTAGCATTAGTACTGCTGTGTGGGAGGGAGTATGTGTGAACAGAGTAAGAGTTGTGACAATCAAGTCACAGAATAAATGCTTGGAAATTTTAGAATCATGTAAACAGCTTATGGATTGACTATAGATTCCCAGTGCTGTCAGTCCCACCCATCCTTCTATCCACATGTGTGGGATGTTCTAGGACTCCGTGGCTTTTGAGGATGTGGCTGTGAACTTTACCCAGGAGGAATGGGCTTTGCTAGATTCTTCTCAGAAGATTCTCTGCAGAGAAGTGATGCAGGACACTTGCAGGAACCTGGTTTCTGTAGGTGAGAATGACAACACATTTCACTTAATTACAGAATTATTTCCCTATCATCAGTGCTATTTGTGATTTGGAATGTGGCAAGGGAATGATTTGGTGAAGAAATCAGGCATGGGCACTATGTACAATGAACATTAAATCTAGTAATGTTTCTATAGTTTGTAATAATTTGTGATAATTTTGTGGGTCTGTATTTTAGGAAGCAAATGGAAAGGCCAGAATATTGAAGATCACTTTGAAAAATCTGGGAAAGAGATAAGATAATTTGCACTGAGAAGAGGAAATAAAGTCCTCTGAAGGAATCTTAGCTTGTCATGAACTTAAAAACAAGCGATCAAAACAAATAAGAGTCACTTGAAATTTTTTATTTTTAGAAAAATTTCACCCAAAATGTAATGTACTTCAGGGTAGCAGTCAGTGTTTGGAAAACAGTTTACTTGAAAATAGTACTACAAAATTGTGTACATGAATGTTACTAATTTGGTCATAGCCATGCAAGTGGTAGCTGTGTTTTCAGTAGTAACCCATTTACTTTCAAATAATTCAGTCATGGCAACAACAAAAAAAAAGCATTTTCCTTGGTATTGGTAGCAGTGTAAGTCAAAGACCTATTAATAAGTAGAAAGTTACTAAACCGAGCAATAATAATGTGCTTGCCATTTTTTTTTACAGAAATCATATGATACAGAGACTGTGTGAAAGCAAAGAAGGTAGTCAGTATGGACAGTTGTCAGCCAAATTCCAAAGCTTGATCTGAATGAGAGCATTTCTCCTGGATTAAAACAATGTGAATGAAGTATTTGTGGAAAAGTCTTTGTGCGTCATTCCCTCCTTAATAGGCACATCCTAGCTCACTCAGGATACAAACCATATGGAGAGAAGCAATATAAATGTGAACAGTGTGGGAAACTCTTCGTTTCTGTTCCAGGTGTTAGAAGACACATGATAATGCACAGTGGAAATCCAGATATACATTTGCTATATGTGGGAAAGCTTTTTATGTTCTCAATTCAATTGAAAGACATCAGAGAACTCACACAGGAGAAAAACCCTATAAATGTAAACAATGTGGTAAAGCGTTCACTGTTTCCGGTTGTTGTCTAATACATGAACGAACTCACACTAGAGAGAAACCCTACGAATGTAAGGAATGTAGAAAAACATTCAGATTTTCTTGTTCCTTTAAGACGCATGAAAGGACTCACACTGGAGAAAGACCCTATACATGTACCAAATGTGATAAAGCCTTCAGCTGTTCCACTTCCCTTCGTGACCATGGAAGCATTCATACTGGAGAGAGACCCTATGAATGTAAACAACGTGGCAAAGCCTTTAGTCCTTTGAGTTCCCTTTGTAACCATAGAAGTACTCATACTGGAGAGAAAGTCTATGAATGTAAACCACGTGACCAAGCCTTCAGTCGCCTCAGTTCCCTTCACCTCCATGAAATAATTCATACTGAAGAAAAACTCTATGAATGTCAGAGATGCGGTAAAGCCTACATTCGTTCCAGTCACCTTACTCGCCATGAAAGAAGTCATGATATAGAGGCTGGGTGTAGTGACTCAGCCTATAATCCCAGCACTTTGGGAGGCCAAGGAGTGTGTATTGCTTGAGCCCAGGAGTTTATAACCAGCTTGGATTAAAACAATGTGAAACAACCTGAGCATCATGGTGAAACCCTGTCTCTACAAAAAATAAAATAATGCCAGGCGCAGTGGCTCACGCCAGCTACTCGAGAGGCTGAGGCAGGAGAATGGCGTAAACCCAGGAGGCGGAGCTTGCAGTGAGCCGAGATCGCACCAGTGCACTCCAGCCTGGGCGACACAGCGAGACTCTGTCTCAAAACAAATAAATAAATAAATAAATAAATAAATAAATAAATAAATAAAAATAATTAGCTGGGCATGGTGGCACATTTCAGTGGTCTTAGTTCTTTTTCAAGGACATAAAAAGCAACAGGGGGTTGGGGGAAAGCCCTGTGCATGCGGATCACCAGGTCAGGAGATCGAGACCATCCTGGCCAACATGGTGGAACCTCGTCTCTACTAAAAATACAAAAAGTAGCTGGGTGTGGTAGCATATGGTTGTAATCCCAGCTACTCAGGAGGCTGAGGCAGGAGAATCACTTGAACCCAGGAGGCGGAGGTTTCAGTGAGCCGAGACTGTGACACTGCACTCCAGCCTGGTGACAGAGTGAGACTCCATCTCTAAATAAATAAATCAATAAACAAACAAATAAATAAATAAAGCCCCTTGAATGTAAGAAATGTGGTAAAACATTTACTCTTTCCCATTCTCTCATAAACATGAAAAGGCTCACACTGCAGAGAAACCTTAAGAATGTAGGAAATGTGGTCAAGCCTTCAGATTTTCCTGTTTTGGAAGATTTGGGAGGACTCAGAGTGGAGAAAAACCTTTTGAATTTAAATTTGTGGTAAGGCCTTCAGTTGTGTTAGTTCCATTTGAAGACATCAGCTCATTCCTGAGAAAAACCCTATGAATGTCCAGAATCTGGGAATGTTTCATTTCTCTCATCCCCACTCAAGGACATATGAAAATGCACACTGTAGCTGGGTGGACCTTGTAAATACAAGAACGTACACAGGATTAAAACTCTAATAGTTTAGAAACTGCAAGAATATTTTCAGTTTTCACATTTACTTGAAAAGTCATGTGAAAACTCCCATGGGAAAGAAGCTCTATAAGTGAAGCTTTTCTAATTTGGAAAGCCTGATGCAAATTAATTATCGTGCAGTGTTTGAAAAAAGTGTATGAAATGTTACACAAGTTACAAGTATATTGTTTTTATCAGTGACTCATTCTTAAAGATTCTTGAGTATGCATTTCACGTTGTTTTGCAGGGAAACCTTGAGGTGAGAGTTCTGTAGATGCTCTTTAAGCAGTAGTACTTGAGTTTCATAGATAATGATATTAAGTTTGTTGGTAGAATTTTTGTCTATTCATTTGATAATTTGCTGGATTCATGGTTGAAGTTTGATGTTTTTCTAATATGTAGGTAAGTTCAATTTTTTTATTTCATTATTATCTTTTTTTGAGATGGAGTCTCACTCTGTTGCCCAGGCTGGAGTGCAGTGGTGCAATCTCGGCTCACTGCAACCTCCACCTCCTGGGTTTAAGCGATTCTCCTGCCTCAGCCTCCTGAGTACTTGAGACTACAAGCGCCCGCCACTACATCCAGCTAATTCTCTGTCTTTTTAGTAGAGACAGGGTTTCGCCATGTTAGCTAGGCTGGTCTTGAACTCCTGACCTCATGATTTGCCTGCCTCGGCCTCCTAATGTGCTGGGATTACAGACATGAGCCACCGTGCCCGGCCAGGTAAGTTTCATTTGTATGTATTGCCCTGTGATTAATGGACCAGTGAATAATGATTATGAATTGTTGAGATAGTCTTACTAGCCTCATTTGGTAAACTTTGATTATACCTTGTTCATTATACACATTCCACCTTTCTTTATTAAAGGAAAAATTACTCTTGATGTAAAGATGTTTATTTTTTGCTAATACTGAGTTGGTATTAATTCCTAAGTACATAAAGTTTATCATGGAGTATCATCTCGTGAGTTCTTTGCATCTGTTGCCCTTTATTCTTTATTATTTCTGTCTGTTATTTGGATCGTTCACTTTGAATGAAGGAGAGATGACTGTCATAGGACGATAGGTTGTAACCAATCTGAGGGAGGAAGCATTCAGTCTCTCAGTCACATATGATAGCGTTGGGCTTTTCATCGATGTCTTTGGTATTGTAGTAGATCGTATTACACCATTAAGGTATGATAGTTTATATATTGTATTTTAGAGTATTACAGTCTTACCAGTCAGTGTCACATGATTCAGTTCCCTACCAGCCAACAGACAAACCAATCACGTACTCCTGTAGGAACAAAGGAACATCCTCGGCCGGGCACAGTGACTCACGCCTGTAATCCCAGCACTTAGGGAGGTCGAGGCGGGCGGATCACGAGGTCAGGAGATTGAGACCATCCTGGCTAACACGGTGAAACCCCGTCTCTACTAAAACTACAAAAAATCAGCCACGCATGGTGGTGGGCACCTGTAGTCCCAGCTTCTAGGGAGGCTGAGGCAGGAGAATGGCATGAACATGGGAGACGGAGCTTGCAGTGAGCCGAGATCACACCACTGCACCCCAGCAAGGGTGATAGAGCGAGATTCTGTCTCAAAAAAAAGGAAAAAAAAAAAAGGAACATCCTCACTTTTTTAATGTGATACCACTCCCTGCTCTCAAGTTAATCCCTGTTTGGGCCTGTGGGAGCTTATGCCATCTTTCTGTATGTAATTAATAACTGATGTCTGGCTTATCTGTTTAGTAATAGATATGTGTTTAACGGTGCCAGTAAACTTAGGGTGTCATTCCTTCCTCACCAGTGGGATGCATGAGACGCTATTGAAACAATTGGCAATGCAACACGAGTGGAATGGACCAGCCCTCATGCAGGACACCTGCTCAACTTGACCTACCTGCTGTCGGCTGACGGTTCCGTAACACATCAGCAGTCACCTGAGTCAGAACCATGAGCTGACGATGGGCCTTCCCTTTGTTCTGCACAGTGTTTTGTGGTCTTCAGGTGTTGTCATCTTCTCCCACACTAAAATGCTCTCATCTCCTAGACATGAATGTTTAATTGCACCCCAGCATGACATTTGGCCTGTGCTTAACAGGCAGTTTTGAGGCCCTGGATTATTAATGCTCAGAAGCACAGCACATAAACCGACACTTAAGTCCTAATTAGCAAAAATCAGGCTGTATCTCTGTAGTCCCTGCATCTACTCTGGTCACCATCTCTGTATGCTGAGGGCAGCCATGTGAACATTATTAACTACTGTACACTCCAAGACAATAGTAATTATGTAGGCAGAAGTAGTGGCCTTGTTTGTTTCTTGTGCTGCTGCTCCCCTTGCCGCTGTCCCCTACACCCTCCTGATGAGGTGTACATCCATGGTGCCTCATGGTTCAAGAGAGCTAGTAGATGGCTCACAAGAACACTCTGTCGCTACTGTCTGTGCCTCTGTCACAACAAATATCCTGATCCTTCAGTTTGAAGGGTGCAGGGCCATTTTCCTCCCTTTCTTACTGGTAGTTCTCAAGATAACTGTATGATATGCTGGGAATGCAATATCCTGATAATCTGGTGACATTGGTCAGAACAGCCCAGGCTCTGTTAGAGTCCCTGCTCGAAACAGAGTGGCCTTTAACGTTTGTGTCCAGCAAACCACATCGTGGGAGAAAACCCAAGGTGGGCTGCTTTCTGGGGTCCCTCAGTTGTAGTGCAAGTGAAGCATTTACAGTCAAAACTCCATCCATCTGCTCTGGGTAGCCTTTCTGATCTTGTGGTAGCGGTTCATATTGAATCCTAGGCTTCTGTTGTCTTTTGTTTGCTATTTGTAAGTAATAAATTCACTTTATGGAATTTATGTATGAATGTGTTTGGTCTCATTGTACTCAGAAAAGTTGGTAGCCATTGCACAGTGAACCCGCTTCATAATTGGTGAAAACACCTATGGCCCCCTTGTGCCTCAGCAAGGAGATTAATTCAGCCAAACATAAACTTCATGTTCGTAAAATCCTGTAGCGCAATTATTACCATGTGGGAGGCCTTTAGCCATGGTGATGCTGATTTGAAGAACTCTGAAGGAAGAAATTTACACAAATGGGTTGGTTACACCGGAGTCCCTCCTAACTTAAAGCAAACCTTACTCCCCTCGGCCTAAAAAGAGTGGAGAGGGCAGGCACGGTGGCTCAGGCCTGTAATCCGAGCACTTTGGGAGGCAGAGGTGGGCAGATCACAAGATCAGGGGTTCAAGACCAGCCTGACCAACATGGGGAAGCCACATGTCTACTAAAAATACAAAAATTAGCCGGGCGTGGTGGTGGGCACCTGTAATCCCAGCTACTTGGGAGGCTGAGGCAGGAGAATTGCTTGAACCTGGGAGGTGGAGGTTGAAGTGAGTCAAGACCATGACACTGCACTCCAGTCTGGGTGAGAGGGCAAGACTCCGTCTCAGGGAAAAAAAAAACAAAGTGGATAAGAACTGAAACAGGTTTAAAATTTCACCTAATTGGAAATGCAAAGTTTACAAAAATAATATTTCAAATAAAATGCTAAATGAGTGCTCATTGAATTTTATGCCTCCACAAAGTAGGTTGTGAATTAACTTCCACATCTGTTGAAAGCCACAAAAGTTGGGAAGCCTGCATGTCTGAAATTCACATGTGGCTCAAATAAGAATTATACCTGGGGATACCCCAAAGTTTAAATATGGTATCCCCTGTGATATTATGAGGAATTACTGTACATAAAACAGGTTGTCTTCCTTTAACTCTGTAAATCATATTATCTTGCCTAAATTCTCCAAAACGCATCGCTCTGCAGTATCCTATAGTGGACATAGGTTTCCTGACCAATGAGCAATAAAAGTAAGTGTGTGCGACTCACCTATGTTCTTATCAAAATGGAAATCCCCGAATCCCACCAGTTAGAATAACATGACAGAATGTCAGGATTTTGGAATATATAGGTTTTCTGTAAGGTTATTAGGTATTGATTCCATTTTTAAAGTAGATATCAATATTTTTAGATTACCTATTTCTCCTATGTTTTAGTATTAATAGATTGTGCCTTTTAATTCATCCAGTTGGTCTAATTTACCAAGTTTGTGGGTTATGGAGATTGTAATATTCTTTATTATTTTATCATCCATGGGCTCTCTAATATAAAGGCCTCTTTTAATTCTTCTATTATTAGGTTGGTGCCAAAGTAATTGTGGTTTTGGACCGTGAATTTTAAATTTTTATAACTAGGCTGCAACACGTGTTTATTAATCAAAATAGAACCCATTACAATGGACTGGGCACAGTGGCTTACACCTGTAATCCCAGCACTTTGGGAGACTGCGTCGGGTGAATCAGGAGGTCAGGAGTTTGAGACCAGCCTGACCAACGTGGTGAAATCCCGTCTCTACTAAAAATACAAAAAGTAGCCAGTGTGGTGGCAAGTGCCTGTAATCCCAGCTACTCAAGAGGCTGAGGCAGGAGAATCTCTTGAACCCAGGAGGCAGAGGTTGCAGTGAGCCAAGATTGCACCTTTGCACTCTGGCCTGGGCGACAGAGTGAGACTAGGTCTTAAAAAAAAAAAAAAAAGAAACCATTACATTGAACACATTTTTGCCAATGAGAAATAAACTTGTTTATTCCGTGCTTTCAGGGTTCGATGAACTCTTGGAAAGCATTTTCTTCACCCTGCTGGTTGTGTAAGTGTTTTCCCTGCAAAAAGTTGTCAAGATGCTTAAAGAAGTGGTAGTTGGTTGGCGAGGGTTCAGGTGAATATGGCAGATGAGACAAAACTTCATAGCCCAGTTTATTCAACTTTTGAAGTCCTGGTTGTATGACAGGTGGTCACGCGTTGTGGAGAACTGGGCCCTTCATATTGACCAGTGCCAGCTCCAGGTGCTGCAGTTTTCCATGCATCTCATCGATTAACTTGGCATACTTCTCAGATGTAATGATTTCACCAGGATTCAAAAAGTGTAGTGGATCAGAAGACCGGCAGCTGACCACCAAACCGTGACCATGACCTTTTTATGGTACAAGTTTGACTTTGGGAAGTGGTTTGGAGCTTCTTCTCAGTCCAACCAGTGAGCTGGCTGTTGTATGAAATCCACTTTTTGTGGCATGTCACAATCTGATCAAGAAATGGTTCATTGTTGTTTCATAGAATAAGAGAAGATGACACTTCAAAAGGATGATTTTTAAAATATTTGGTCAGCTCATGAGGCACCCACTTATCAAGATTTTTTAAGCTTTCCAATTGGTTTCAAATGCTGGATGACCATAGAATGGTCGACATTCAGTTTTTCGCCAACTTCTCGTGTATCTGTAAGAGGATTGAATTCAGTGGTTGCTCTCAATTGGTCGTTATCAACTTCTGGCCCAGAGCCTGGAGCTGAGGCTGCCATGACCACCCTGTTCTCTTCCTTCTGGGGTCCCCAGGAAGCTCCCAGGCCTGAATGATCCCCACAAATACAGTGGCCAGGATGGGAGGGCTGGAAGTCAACTACCCCTCACCCCCCCGCCACCACAACCAAGAGGCCCCCATGGAGGTTGGCCCCGAGATGTGCGTCCCTGTGGGATGCAGGCTCCCACGGATACTTCAGGGGATGAGCACGGGTCCTCCTGGCTGACAGGACCTGGTGGGCACTGGGTGTGCAGGGCCTGTACAGGTGGGTTGGACAGAACTGGGCCTAACCAGGGAGTCAGAGACTGATGTGTCTTCCAGATTTCCTATGAGATCCCCTATCTGGTCATAGATGATGGTGATTTCTCTGAATCCCTGTAAGGTGTTAGGCGCTCCATTCTTACCAAGTTTATTTTGTTACCTGGTAGAACTTGGCTCATAAAGAAGAAAATGGTGAAGAGGAGGACAGGAATCCTCATGGCTGAAGAAAGAAGAAAGTTTGGCTTCATTTCCAGGAGGCAGAGAAAACTTCCGTCCATGGCTCTCTAGCACCAGTGGAATGTCTCTGTTTGGATAAGAAGAGCCTTTCTGTACCTCATTGGGGATATTCATAGATAGAGGTGTTCTATGCATGCACAATTGCTTTGATGGGAGGACTGATGTGGATGCACAGTTTTGGCCAGAAAACCTTGTTAAATGGGAACATAAGCTACAAACATTTTGGCAAAAGATGAAAGTTTATGAACAAACAACCATTTATATTGTTACAATAAATTAGACTGTGTTGAGAAACCACTTGCTTTCGTTAATGACCAGACATTTTGTTAGTGAACACTTCCCAGACTTTTCTAGCCCTGCTAAGAATTAATCACCCCACTTGCTCCTGTTCTGAAACCCCAAAGTGCTTTGTTGATGTTACAGTGCTTACTGCCTTGTATGTTAGATTAGTGAATGTATATTTGCCTCTTCCACTACTGTATGAGCTTCTTGCTTGCTAGGACAAGGCTATATTCCTCAGAGCAGAGGAGGGAGTTGAATCATGTGGCCATTTATTCTCAAATCCTCTTCACCAAGTGGAACAAAACAGAACAGCGAAAGACCACTGCACATGGAAGCAGGAGGACTGGATTTGGGTTCTAGATCTCTAGATCTATTACTAACTGGAGGTATGGATATAGTCAGGAAAATTGTCTTCCTTAGGTGCTTCCTTGATAGCACCTATAAAGGTTGAGATAGGTTGGATCTAGATCAGGGGATTCTCAATCATAATTATGCATAAAATCAACTGGGACAGTTGCTTTGTAATACAGATGCTTAGTTCCATCTCATGATATTTTTACTGTTTTTTAAAATTGATCTAGTATTTTTCATTAAATAATGTAAACTTTCTTAGTCTACATCAAATAAAACTCCCACCGGCATACAAATACATTGAATTATATTAGCAGCAGAATATTTAAATAAAGTAACCATATACAACTATTAAGCCACTTTTTTTCATTACTTATTATTTCATGCTGTTTGTCATCATTGTCATCATAATCAGCATCATCCTACATTGCGGAATACCCATTACGAACCATATGGCATAAACATTTTTCCTACTCAAAAGGAGCATATATTCTCTATATGCATATGAAATTAATGTCTGAACAAAGTGGCTTAAACAAGGCAGAAGTTTATTTCTTTCTCGCTTAAATCTATAGTTACACCTATCACGGCTGGTACAGATGCTTGCCAAATTCATTAGGGACGCAGGCCCCTTCCAGCTGTCTGCTCTGCTGTACTTTAGAAGAGGCTCCAGTTTGGCTGCTAAATGCCCACCTATCATTTTTTAATTCCAGGCACCAGGAAAGAAAATAGCCAAGAGAGAAAAACAAGGGAACATCTACCCCTCCTTTTAAATTTTTTAACCAACCCCCTCTTTTTATTTTTTTAACCCAATTTGTTGAGCTATGATTACATTTAAAAAGCTGTACATGTTTAAGGTATGCATCTCAGTGAGTCTGGGGTAAGTATACATCATGAACACCACTACCCTTAAGATTGGAAACATATCCTTCACCTCCTAAAGTCCCCCCCGCCACTATTGTTATTATTACTGGTAAGAAATTTCAGTAAGAACACAAAATCCACCCTTTTAGCAAATTTTAAGTGTGCAATGCAGTATTCTTAGCTCTAAGCACTATGCTGTAAATGAGACCTCCAGAACTTACTTCTATGGTATATCTGAAACTTTGTGCTCTAACCACATCTACCCATTTCCCCTGCACCAGGGCCCCTGGCAACCACCATTCTCCTCTCTGCTTTTGTGAGTTTGTCTATTTTAGATTTCAAATGCAAGTGAAATCATATAGTAATTGTCATTCTGTGGCTGGCCTATTTCATATAACATAATGCCCTCGAAGTCCACCCATGTTGTCACAAATGACATGATTTCATTATTATGTAACACTGAATAATAGTCCAATGCATATATGTACTACCCATTTATCCTGATACTCTCCCTCCACCTGCCTCCCAACAGGCCCCAATGTGTGTTGTTCCCCTCTCAGTATTCATATGTTCTCATTGTTCTGCTTCCACTTGTAAGTGAGAACATGCAGTGTTTGATTTTCTGTTCCCGGGGTAGTTTGCTGAGGATAATGGCTTCCAGCTCCATCTATGTCCCTGCAAAGGACATGATCTCATTCCCTTTTATGGCTGCATAGTATTTCATGGTGTATATGTACCACATTTTCTTTATCCAGTCTATCTTTGATGAACCTTTGGGTTGATTTCATGTCTTTGCTATTGTGACTAGTGCTGCAGTGAATATGTGTGTACATGTATCTTTATAACAGAATGATTTATATTCCTTTGGGTTTATACACAGTAATGAGATTGCTGGGTCAAGTGATATTTCTGGTTCTAGGTCTTTCAGGAATCACCATACTGTCTTCCACAATGGTTGAACTAATTTACATTCCACCAACAGTGTAAAAGTGTTCCTATATCTCAACAGCCTCATTAGCAGGTAGTTTTATTTAAAAATTTTTTGAGAAACCTTCATACTATTATCCAAAATGGCCATAGTAGTTTGTATTTCCACCACAAGTATACAAGGGTTATCTTTTGTCCACATCCTCACTAATACTTGCTATTCATCTTTTCGATAACAGCTATTCTAAGAGGTGTCAGGTGACATTTCATGGTGGTTTTTGTATGCATCCCCCTGACAATTAGAGATGGTAAGAATTTTGTCATATATTTGTTGGCCATTTGTATCTCTTCTTCTGGGAAACGTCTATTCAGATCTTCACCTATTTAAAAAAAATTTCAACTTTTATTTTAGATTCAGTGAATGCATGTGCAGGGTTTTACATTGGCACATTGTGTGATGCTGAGGCTTGGAGTATGAATGATCTTGTAACCCAGGTAGAAAACATAGTATTTCATGGAGTATATGTTTTTCAGGTCTTGGTCCCCACCTTCCCTTCCCCTTCTTGTAGTCCCCAGTATCCGTTGTTGCCATCTTTACATCCATGTGTAATCAGCGCTTTGTTCTTACTTATAACTAAGAACGTATGGTATTTGGTTTTTTCTTCCTGCATTATTTTAGAATAATGGTCTCTAGCTGCATCCATGTTGGTGCAAAGGACATAATTTTTTAATGGTTGCATAGTATTCCATGGTGTACATATACTACATTTTCTCTATCCAATGATAGAGAAAATATTCATGTCTTTGCTCTTGCAAATAATGCTATAATAAATATATGAGTGCACATGTCTTTATGGTAGAACAATTATTTTCTTTTGGATACAAGGGTCAGTCCCCATGGCTGCTGTCAAGGGCTAGTGTTGAGTGCCTGCAGCTTTTCCTGGCTCAGGGTGCAAGCTGTCAGTGGATCTATCATTCTGGGGTCTGGAGGATGGTGGCCATCTTCTCAGAGCTCCACTAGGCAGTGCCCCAGTGGGGACTCTGTGGGGGCTCCTACCCCATATTCTCCCTCTGCACTGCTATAGTAGACATTTGCCATGAGGTCTCCACCCCAGCAGGCTTCTACTGGACATACAGGCTTTTCCATACATCTTTTGAAATCCAGGTGAAGGCTTCTGATACGGTATGGCTCTGTGTCCCCCCACAAATCTCACCTCAAATTGTACTCCCACAATTCCCACATGTTCTAAGGGTTCCCAGTGGGAAATAATTGAATCATGGGGGCAGTTTCTCCCATATCGTTCTCGTGGTAGTGAATAAGTCTTACGAGTTCTGATGGTTTGATGAGGCGAAACCAGTTTTGCTTGGCTCTCATTCTCTCACTCGCCTGCTGTGATGTAAGAAATTCCTTTCGCCTTCTGCCTCCCCCCAGCCATGTGGAACTGTAATTCCAATGAAACTTCTTTCTTTTGTAAATTGCCCAGTCTCGGATGTGTCTTTATCAGCAGCGCACTCCTGTACTTTGTGCAACTGCAGGTCTAATATCCCATGGAAATTGCCAAGGCTTATGGCTTGCACCCTCAAAGCAGTGATCCAAATTGTGTCTGGGGCCTTTTTAGCCTTGGCTGGAGCTGGAGTGGTTGGGAGGTAGAATGCTGTGAGCACTGTCCTGCGCTTGCCCTGGGTGGTGCAGCCCTAGGCCCAGCCCACAAAACCAGTCTTCCCTTATAGGCCTCCAGACCTTTGAAGGGAGGGGCTGCCACCAGCCAAGGTCTCTGAAATGTCTTTCAGGCTCTTTCTTCATTGTCTTCTATTAGCATCTGCTTTCCTTTTAGTTATGCAAATGTATTCAGCCTGCTTGAATTTCAGAGGATACCAATGGCCTTAAAAGTACCATATGCCCCCTAACACTTCCTGACTTCATTTCTGCAATATATTTTATTTTTTTACATCATCATGAATATTGAAACTTTTTAGATCTATTCACTTTCCATTTGTTTTCAAGTCCAGTTTACTTCCAAATAATTTTAGAATATAGAGTCTCCATAAGACTCGAGTTTGTCTGGTTTCTTGCTGTACCCCATGACTGCGAATGCTTTCTAGTACATATAATACACTCAAAAGTACTTATAAGGCCGGATGCGGTGGCCCACGCCTGTAATCTCAGCACTTTGGGAGGCCGAGGTGGGCGGATCACGAGGTCAGGAGATCGAGACCACCCAGGCTAACACGGGTGAAACTCCGTCTCTACTAAAAAAAATGCAAAAAAATAGTCGGACGTGGTGTCGGGCGCCTGTAGTCCCAGCTACTCGGGAGGCTGAGGCAGGAGAATGGCATGAACCCCGGAGGCGGAGCTTGCAGAGAGCCGAGATCGCACCACTGCGCTCTAGAATGGGCGACAGAGCAAGACTGCATCTCAAATAAAATAAAATAAAATAAAAAAGTACCTATGAATGAAAAAAGGAATGAATCTTCCTATTTTTCCTTCAAAATAGCCTTAACTCTTTGGTTTCCAAGTTGATGTGGGGTTTTTAGTAGTTGTCTCAAAAATCCAATCAAATTGACCCGGGTGTGTCTCCAGAATGAAGTTTTGATGAGGTTCAGTATCTGTGCAATCAGGGCATGTCTCTTGGAATGTAGTGCTGATTAGGTTTATTAATTGTTTTTTCCTATATAAGGGGAAGCCTATCAGAGGATACGTTTTCCCAGAGAAGGAGCATCAGAAGAGTTTAAGACCTTGGGGGAAGATAGTCTTGCTTCTTGCTTGTGGGACTTGCCTTGGAAGGTAGATAAGTTCACAGCATCCTCCAATTTTTTATTTTTGGTGAGTTCTCCGAGCACTGAGATGTGAACTGGTCTCATTCCCTTACAATGATACTGTTACCAGTAGAAGAGATTCGAGTTACTGGCAGCATATCTGCATGGGTCCATAAGCAACTTCAGTCCTTGCCTCCTCAGAAGAAAGTATTTGACTGAGGGGCATACAGCGGAAAAAGAGGCTAAGTTTCAGAGCAGGAGTGGAAGTTTATTTAAAAAGGCTTTAGAACAGAAAGGAAAGGAAAATTCTCTTGGAAGAGACCCAAGTGGATGCCTGAAGGTCCAAGAGAGAAAAGAGAAGGGCCTTTAACCTTGATCCTGGGATGGGCTTGCCTCTTTCCCATGATTCTTCCTTTAGGGAGAGTTTCCGGCATACACAGTGCTTTCCTTACCCTTTGGAATTGAGCATGCACGGTGCGTTTAGGGAGTTATGCTCATGTCCATCTGAAGTTTTCTTTCCTTTTCCAGTGGAGTGTGTCCCCAGAAGATTATGCTTTGCCATTTTTGTCTCTTAACATAAATGCCCAAGAAGTTGCTTCTTCCTGGGGTCTGCATTTAGTTAACATTTTTGATGTTAACAGGTGTAGACCACCAGGAAATGGCCTCTCTCTGGTGCTGCCTAATTGTCATTTTTAGAGGCAAAGTGATCATTAACAGACCATCACCTGACATTTCTAGTGGGTAGGGGAAGAGCCCTCTCCTGCCCTGCTCCTGCTCTTCTACCTGTAACAAGACAAGCCTTGAATATCATTAGACATGTGTCCCATCAAGGCAGCATCTCATTATTAAATTTTACTGTGTGACTTGTTACTTCACATTCTCATATTCTGTGTTCACTATTTGTGCACCTTTTCCATTTTTGTTTTGACCATATCTCATTATTTTAACTGCCTTCTCCAAGATTCTAGATCTGCATTGACCAATAGAGTAACTACTAGTCACATGTGGCTATAAACTGTAAATTAATTATAATTAAATAACTAAATGGCATATCCTTAGTAGTAATAGCCAAATTTGTGGCCAAAGTAGAAATTTTGTGACTACATATGTGTGGTAGTTACTGCATTGGACAATGTAGATACAGAGAATTTCTTTCATCACAGAAAATCATGTTGGGCATGTTGGCTGCCACTTATTTTTATTTTATTTTTATTTTTTATTTCTTTGAGACAGAGTTTTGCTCTTGTTGCCCAGGCTGGAGTACAATGGCATGATCTCAGCTCACTGCAACCTCCGCCTCCCAGGTTCAAGCGATTCTCCTGCCTAAGCTTCCCTAGTAGCTGGGATTACAAGCATGTGCCACCACGCCCGCCAGTTTTTTTTTTTTTTTTTTTTTTTTTCCTATTTTTAGTAGAGACGGGGTTTCTCCATGTTGGTCAGGCTGGTCTCAAACTCCTGACCTCAGGTGATCCGCCTGCCTCCACCTCCCAAAGTGCTGGGATTACAGGTATGAGCCACTGCACGCGGCCTTATTTTTAAATTCTATTTGTGTGCTTTATAGTTAAATTATATTCTGCTTCTCTATATTCATTTCCTTTCACAGATTTTTCTCAGGCAATTTTTAAATTTCATTCATTTACCTTCTTCAGGAAAGTCCTTAGATCATTTTTTAAAAGTAATCTACAGCAAATAATTTTTCCATGGATATTGTTTTAGCTTTATTGTGTTGGTACTTTTACATACTATATTCAGGTATTATTATTTTTCATAACTTACTTTAAAAATTGTGCCAAGTTTATTTAAAAGAGATTTCTCCCTTGATTTTCAGAGGTCAGATTGTGTCTTTCATTGTTGTTATTTTAGTTTAATTTTATTTTATTATATGTAAATATGTTGCATATTCCTTTTTTAAAAATGTGAGATTTTTTTCTCTCTCTTGTTACACAAACTTTGTATGAAGTGGTCATTATGCGCTTTAAAAATAAATATTTTGTTTCAGGGCATGGTGCTTTCACACATGCAACCTTAGAATAATTTTAAATTCCATTCCACTTTCACCATTCCTGAACTGCTTGGAATATATTGGATGTTGGAAACCATGAGAGGTTTTGACTTGCAATCCAGTCAAGATAATAGGATTTTCCATTTATAGTGTAATCTGATATATATTCGTTTTGGTTTCATACTTTTAAAAAATCTATTCTCTTTTACTCTGTGGTGATCTTTGCTTTTCTATTTGTGCATTGCTAGAATGTCGGCTGCTGTTTCCCTAGCACCTGAGATGTTACTCAACACTGTATAGTGCTGGTGTTGAGAATTGAGAGAACCTACTAAATAATAGCACTTTTCAAGACCGCAGTTCTGAATTAAAAGGAAGGGAAAAGACAGGCAAAAGAATATAGACATCAGCTATTTTTACTGAAGATCTGTTGGAGAACATGGTTTTGGTGTCCAGGAACTTGAGACCTAATACTGCATTCCTAATACTTCACTAAGGTGTGCCTAAATAGCCCTGAAAGGGCTAGGAAGTCACAAGTCTGCCTCTTAGTTGTTATGAGTGTCCTTAAAATATTAAGGGAATATTGAGGATGCAGAATGGCTCCTTCCTCATGACTTTTTAAGAGATCTGGGCCGGGCGCTGTGGCTCACGCCTGTAATCCCAGCACTTTGAGAGGCTGAGGCGGGTGGATTACCTGAGGTCAGGAATTCCAGACCAGCCTGACCAAAATGGAGAAACCCCGTCTCGACTGAAAATACAAAATTATCCAAGCGAGGTGGCGCAGGCCTGTCATCCCAGCTACTTGGAAGGCTGAGGCAGGAAAATAGCTTGAACCTGGGAGGTGGAGGTTGCAGTGAGCTGAGATTTCACCATTGCACTCCAGCCTGGGCAACAAAAGCGAAACTCTGTCAAAAAACAAAAAAGGAGAGAGAGAGAGAGAGAGATCTGGAGGGAGATACTAAGCTGTGCAGGCTCTTATCTTGAAGTCACCAAATACGTAAGTTGTTATTCCTGCTCTGGTGAGAAGTTTGTCAATACATTTTTTCCATGAATTAATGAAAATTTTAGACTCATAACATAAGTTTTAAAAAATTTCTCCTAAAGATTGCTTGTGTATGTATGTGTTTTGAAATATATTTAATCTCTATATCTTGAAATAGTTTTTATAGATTCCACACAAGAGTCCTTTAGGAAATAAGTGTGCTTTAATTTTCTTATAATATTTGTCCTTTTTTGTCCCTGGCACAGTCTGTATATGACCATTGAAATTACTTTTAGTTCATGTTTGGGTTATAATCATACACAGATATTCTCTAAAGTCCAAATCTTATTTTGATATTCGAGGAAGAGTTTACATGGTAATAGTATTAAGGGTTACAGCTGGTTTCACTGAAGCTTTGTAGGCATTCTCTAATACCTTATTGTTTTGAAGGAATATCTGTTCTGCTTGAATTATAGACTACATAATACATGTACTGTCAGGTACATTCATGGAAGGGACAGGCAGATGGAGTCATATGTTACTGGAGTCTTGATGAACAGATGTAGGAAATAGTCCAAGGAATAAGAAAAAAGTTGATATTGAAAAGTGCTTGTTGAAGTCTGTAAATGTGCATTAAAATGTGGCAGTAAAAATAGACACAGTGAAGTATGGGAACTGGGGTCTAAATCCTGGAGTCCCCAGAATCATAGAGAACCTTGGTTAGGGGAGTAATTTTGTAAAAAAGCAAGAAGAGGCAGTGACAAGGCAGAATATAATTAAAAGTATTGCTGTGTCATTTTCTAGTTTTGTAATTTTGTCATATTTGTCAAACTCTGTTGATCATTTATTAAACTGGTAAATAAACTATAATCAGCAGGGTTATTATAAGGGTTAAATAAGGAAATTTGTGTATATCTGTAAGCACAATGTCACAATTAATACAAAGCTACCCTTTTTATTTTTCCTGGATTTCATGTACAAATAGGTCAGTTAATTTTTTGTTTATGACACATAATTATCATTTGTACATAAAATATATTTCATTATTTTTATATTTTTAGCAGGGAAATAATACATGCATGTTTTCCCCCGTCTCAAACACATGCGTTCATATAAACATATCCATCTATATACCTACATATCTATGTATGAATATACACATGAACATCAGTATTTCTCAGCAAATATGTATCATGATAATCAGAGATATTGCAACTAACAAAGACTAATATAAACCATGATTGCAAGAATTTTAGATACCACCTTAGTAAAATATCAGATTGAGCTGCTAAATTTCTCTCAGCCCTAAGTCATTTTGTATTTTCTGAGCATCCTAGAGGATTGTGACTGTATACACAGGACAGAAACACCATGACGCAGGGTACTGCTGCGAATTTCTGATGCGGGGGATTTTAAGGGCTAGATCAGCAGGATGGGAGTGTTGACCCTCCAAGTGAAATAAATTCCTGAGTTGATTATCCCCATCCTGAAACAGATTGTGTGTGTGTGTGTGTGTGTGTGTGTGTGTGTGTGTGTGTGTGTGATATAGAGTCTTGCTCTGTCGCCCTGGCTGGAGTGCAGTGTTAGGATCTCGGCTCACTGTAATTGCCTCCTGGGTTCAAGCAATTCTCCTGCTTCAGCCTCCTGAGTAGCTGGGATTACAGGCAAACACCACCATGCCCAGATAATTTGTGTATTTTTAGTAGAAATGGAGTTTCACCATTTTGGCCAGGCTGGTCTCGAACTCCTGACCTCAGGTGATCCACCTGCCTTGGCCTCCCAAAGTGCTGGGATTACAGACGAGAGCAACCCCACTTGTCCCTAAAACAGATTCTTACTTGATTGATTTCTGAGTTCCAAAGGGAAATACAAAAGTCAAAATTGAGAGAAAGTAAAAGTGGAGTAAGGTTTCAGAAGGCTGTGATTGGTGTTGGAGAAACATTGCTAGGGCATAAAGCTGGGATAATAAAATCTGAGAAATCCCACAGTGTTTATCTACAGTTGGAAATCATATTCCACATGTCGGCGGAGTCAGGGATCCCTGTGTTTTAAAATCAGTGAGGGAATTGAATATCTGGACTTGTGTCAATTCACATACAAAACCCAGTGCTTTTGATGCTCTCATTCATAAGATATCTGTGTTCCTTCTTTGTCAGAAACCACAGTCATAGGCTTCCTAATTTTGACCTTGGGGAAAGAGGAGAGGCCTCTGTGTGTTTGTGTCTGTTGGTCAGGCTGTGGTGCAGGTGGTGTCACCCTTCAGTGAAGGTCTGGCTTTTCATCACAGGTTGGTCTGAAAATTATGTACAAGGCTGGTGTCTCCCGTGTTCTTTCTCCAACCTCAGCTTTTCTTAGTGCCTGAAGCGTCTGCAAGTGGAAATCCAGAAGAAGACAGAGAGAAACTGAGTTCTTGACAATGCATTCACTAGTGAGTGGGGGATGGCTCTTTCTACTGAAATTATACCCATATTGCTGGCAAATGGGCAGTTTTCTCCAGTTTGCATGGGTGTTTCATTTTTATTCTTTTTTTTGTTTGTTTTTATGATGCAAAATCCACCCAGCCTGGGTGTTCCAAATGCAATCAGGAGACTTTCAGGTATCTGGCCTCCAATTAAGTTTTCTCAGGACTCTAGGTTGGGTATCATGTGTCAATGATTCCTAAATTATCAATATAATTTCTAATATTACACTACTTTATTCCAGCCCCTATGCAGGCTATTTACAAGAAATGACATGGAGGTCTCATTTATGTATTTCTTTTTCTTCTATCCATCCTATAACCTCATAGGGAAATAATTGACCCATTAACTGTCCCGTTGGCTGAAATAGACTTAGGATTGTGATGAATGCAGGCAATAGAGATGCGTGAAGAGCAGAAGATCAGAGCCCAATAATGAGGCTGATGTTCTAGCAGCTGAGTTCAATAAATCCCGTGTGATAGGCCTTGGGCAAGAGCTGCACAGTGTTGAGGAAAAAGGAGAGTTTGATAAAATATATTTATGCTTTTAAAAACTTTGCAAAAGGACAACTAAAGAAGTCATTATTATTCTTATCCCCATTCGTTTTGCCTTTTGATAATTAACTTTTTGCCTTCTGGTAACTGAAAGTAACATATAAGAAATACAATTACTTAATTATGGTTGCACACTCAGGAGAAGGAATATAATAGATATAGTACAATTTAGAGTTCTGTGGAAATGCTCTATAAGGGCTGGTTAGAAAAAAACAAAACAGTAAACAGGCCTTTTTATCCTTGAACAAGCCAAGTGACAAGGTAAAGTTAAAAGAGAGGCAGTGATAACTGATGTTTGGGTTGACCAGAGAAAGTTGAGAACAGGAGGCTTCATATCACAGGAATCATCAGACTAAGACTTCCTCAGTATAGCAGCCTCAGCGGTCTTGTCTTGTGCAGCTGGACTGTCTTTAAGCCTTGTCATGAACACCTGAATTGCATAACATTAGAGTGACTATATGTATGAATTGAATCCTATATTCTGTGTAAAACTTGTTCAGTTCTGAAGAATGCTGGAGTCTGGTTCATCACTTTCTAACTTTTTAATGAATAAGGGACCAATGACCTGTATTTAATAAATATTTGCTAGATAGGAAACATGTTTTCTATTACTTCTTTAGATTATTCAAAACCCACGATAGGTCTTTTAACCATTTGATTGGTGAGAAACCTGTGTTTTATCTAGCGAAATAATTCATTTAATCACGGTCGTGTTTAAAAAGTAGTAAATCATGGTTATTTGCCTTGTGACAAATCTGTAATTTACTTGAAATTCGTGGTAAATTTGTTTTATTTATGAAGGTTCAAGTGAAAATTTTATAATCAGTTATGTACAGGTGATTAACACATTACTAAAAAATATCTGGGCTATATTATGCCACATCTCATGCTATATTTCTTCATAGGAAAGTTTAATGGAGTAAGAGTGGGTATGTCTCTGTGAGTGAATTTGAAAGGCAGATACCAGCTTAGTATTGAGAATGAACTGGCTGGAACCTAAAACACTGAGTGTTCTGCATACCCAGCTCCTACCTATGTCATTTCAGCCTTCCTCCTCTGGACATTAAAAGGGATTCTCTGTCTAAACTAAAATGTCTGTGATGTTTTAGAACAAAGTGACTTTTGAAGATGTAGCTATTGACTTCACCCAGGAAGAGTGGGCCATGATGGACACATCCAAGAGAAAGCTGTACAGAGATGTAATGCTGGAAAACGTGTGTCACCTGGTGTCCCTCGGTGAGTCCCTCAACATTCACATACGTATGTAGACACACATTGACTCATTCATTCGATAAGTGTTGGAACAGCTTCCCCATATCTCACTCTAATCTCTTCTCTGATTCTCTCACAGATCTTATCTGAAAAAAGTTTGAGTTCTCTAAATCTGTCTAAAGAAATATCTTTATTTTATTTTGTTTTATTTAGTGTGTCACGCAATTAGAATGTAATCTTGACAGGGATTTCATGGTTTCCTTGGTACTCAGTCTCTAATACTCAGAACAGACCTAGGAACTTAATGAATATTTTCAATGTATTAAATTAAATATTTTCTAAATAACTCTTCTGCTTCAGTCGCTATGCTTAGGCTGAGACCAATTAGTGAAAACAATAGCAATATCTTTTCTGTATAGAACACCAATTATTTTTGTAAATCGAATGTTTTTTTTGTTCTGCATGAGAATAATAATAAACATACTGTGCAGAGGTTTAATTAATCTCTTTCTGAAAAGACTGTGTATTATGCATTGTGTCTTGGAACTTAGGCATGGACTCAGCATTCATAGGTCCTGACTGTTTTGAATTTCCTTTTCCTGATGGACCTTTTGTTTGGATTTATTTTCTAGTCTCACGTTGGGTCAGAAAAATCCTGGGGAGTTTTCTGTGTTCTAGGTCTTGTGGTCTGAGCTGACCTTCACTGTTTTTATTCTTCCTCGGTAGCCTGCCTTACAGTTGGTGATAATGCACATTTATTGACAGTGAACTCAAAACACATGTACTGTTTCCACTAACAGGGTACAGATAAGCAAATCCTATATAACTTTGCAGCTGGAGCAAGGAAAAGAGCTCTGGTGGGAAGGAAGAGAATTTCTCCAAGGCCAGAATCTGGGTAAGGAACAAGGTCCTGTGCTCTAACAGGAGGAAGTGCTTTTTCAATGAATAATATCAGTCAAATATTAATTAGCAGTTTTATTAAATGAGTGGTAATTTCGAAAATGTAGGTTAAGCTACTGGAGCAGAATTCCTTAGATGTTATTATCATTTTGTTCATATGTCAGATGCTACTCTTGTGTCCTCTTGCCTTTTCTTTTACTTTCGGGAAAAGGATAATTCATGTACCTGTTGGGGTTAAACTGTCACATGCTGACTCTTTTCCCGATACCCCTGTGAAGACTATCCCTCTATTTACCTGCCTGATATCTCATCTCCATTTTATCTCTTTTCACATTTTAATTTTAAAGCACTTTTCTAATTGCTGACGCTGTACAATCTGTTTCTTCTATTGAAGTATTTTCTTCATTTGACACATTTGCCACATCTAAGTGTCAATTTTCGAAAAAAAGTAAAAGGGCCTTGGGGTTTTTCAAACAATTTTATTACCATAATACCAAGGTAACAATTTATTTTTCAATTATTTCAGACAAGGAAAGTGCCCTTCAGAAAAAACACACGATATTCATGCATCCTATCAGAAAAGACGCATCCACCGGTATGACAATGGTGAGTTTTATAGCTGTGTACACCAGTCATCTAAGTTAAAGACCTGGTAATGGGTTAAGTTAGTAATGACGCACAGTCACCTGAGCGTAATTAGGCTGGCATTAAGTGCTTTCTAAGCAAAAAAAAATTTGATAGTTTGAATTCAGTGAATAAAGTGACCTGTGTTCTAAACCATAACATGAGATCTTTAAAATAGAACAAGTGCATATACATTGCTCATGTTCAGACTTTGAAAGATATTGATATCATCACAATCAATGGAATAACTCTGCAGTTGGGATCTTACAAAAGAGAAAATATCTGTGTCTGCAGGAGACAATGTGTACGCAAGTGTCAATCGAGAAAAGTGACGAGACAAGTCCCAATCATTTTAGGAGATTTATTTGCCAGAGTTAAGGACATGTACCTGGGGGACAGGTGTATACCTTTCTCCAAAGATGATTTTCTCTAAATTTAAAGGGGGAAAGGGTGGGATATTGAGAAGTACACAATTTTCATGTAAAAGGTGCGTAGAAAAAAATATTCATGCATTTTTCTGGCTCAGTGAATCTGGATTTTTTTTACATAAGATGACATAAACAAATGAGGCAGAGGAATAATGCAGGAGAGCTGCATTTTATATAAGACAACATAGGCAAAATGGGGCAGGGAAACAATCGGATATGCATTTGTGTCTGGTGAACTGGGGATGACTGCGCCTATAAAGACAAGCTGTCAGTTTGCATTGCCATGGTGTAACTTTAACAGCTCATGAGGAATTTCCTTGTGGGCAAAATATGGGGGAGGCATGTAGCTTTTCATCTTGTAGCCATACTATTTAGGAACCAGAAGGAGGAGGCAGGTTTGTGTGACCCTGTTCCCAGCTCGATTTTTCCCTTTGGTTCAATGAGTTTGGGGTGCCAAAATTTAATTTCCTTTCACACAAGTGACATTGGAAAGATTTTAACTGGGCTCTACCACTGAATAGTTGGTCTAGAATTCAAAGGTGGTGAAATGAATGTATAGATGTATGTTGGTAAATCATTAAGAGCTTTTAATCTTTGTCCCTAAAGGAGAACTCTCTCATTCTGGAGGATCCCTTTGAATGTAATGATTTGGAGGAAGATTGCACTCACAGTTCCACAATGACTCAGCGTTTGTTAACTCAGAGTGGAAAGAAACCCTACATCAGCAAACAGTGTGGAAAATCCCTTAGTAATCAGTTATTCCCTAAACCACATAAACAAATTCATACTAAAGGTAAATCATATCAATGTAATATATGTGAAAAGGCCTATACTAATTACTTTCACCTTAGATGGCACATGACTCACACTGGAGACAGGCCATATGCATGTCATCTATGTGGAAAATCCTTCACTCAGTGTTCTCACCTTAGAAGACATGAGAAAACTCACAGGGGAGAGAGACCGTATAAGTGTCATCAGTGTGGGAAAGGCTTTATTCAAACCTTTAATCTTCGAAGACATGAGAGAACTCACCTTGGATAAAAGCGTTATGAATGTGATAAAAGTGGGAAGGTCTTTAGTCAAACCTCTGGCTTTAGAGGACACACAAGAATTCACACTGAAGAGAAACCACATGCTTGTCTTCTATGTGGGAAAGCCTTCAGTCTATCTTCTGACCTTAGATGATATGAGAGAACACGCACTGGAGAAAAGCCATATGAATGCCATTTATGTGGGAAAGCCTTCAGTCAGTGTACTAATCTTAAATAACATCAGAAAATTCACCCTGGAGAGAAAATGATAAATGTCTTCAGAACATATTCTGACTTTAGATGACATGGTGTTAGGAATGACGAATGTAAGGAATATGGAAGAGACTTCAGCTGCAGTTGTAACATCTAAACATGCCAAAGGACTCACATTTTGAAGAATTACTATAATCATGGACGTTACTTCAATTACCTTTATTCTTCAGTCCACATCAATAAATTCATATGGAAGAGAAATTGTACGACATATATGTATCAAAGGCTTGTTAGTGATCTGATCATAAATGACACGAGAGAGCTGAAACTGTCAACATAATAAACTAAAAGTCTTCAGCAACAGTTTTAATAACTTAAAACGTGTGGGACTTTCAGGTAGAGAATCTCTAGCTCTGCGTTCAGTGTGAAAATGTTTTTATGTGCAATTTGTTGTCAAATAACGTAAGAAAACTTTACTTGGATGAACCCTTTATTTGTATTTTCTGAGAATAAACATTCAGCCAAGCACTAGGCTTGATGTTCACAAGAAAACACAGTGATAAAATGCTGCTAAAATGGAAAATAAGAGAGGAAATCCTTTATAAGCTAAATAAGAAGGGAAAGTCTTTCCAAGGGCAATGAATTCTCTTGGAATACCAAACACTTCTTACTGGAGAAGTTATGCCTTGAAAAATCAAGAGAAATCCTTTCTTCACAGAGTAGCGCTTGTGGCACATGTGAGATTTCACACTGGACAAAACACGGTTAGCATCTTGAAAGGAGAAGATTCTTTAGGGGTAATTCATTTCTTAGTTAACATTAAGTTTCTCACATTGAGGAGCTATTAAAATTGAAAATCACCATGGAGAAACCTGATAAGTTTCTCATCAGCAAAGTGAGTCAAGAAGGTGGACCTCTAGAAAAAACTCTTAACACATAGTTTGGCAAAATAATTCAGAAATTTGAGAAAATGTCTATTCATAAAAATGCAGCACATAAACGTATAATAGCAAAGTGACCTGGGCATAAATTGAATGCAGAATTATATATGAAATCTCATTAAACATTTCCAAAATATCAATACTTACAAATATTCAAAGAATACAATCGGTTGTTGGAAAAACTTAGTGTGTTGGTAAAGTCCTTCTTTCATTTATGCAGCCCTAACAAATTGATTTGCATCTGCACTCCTCGGATTATGGGTCGAGATTCTACCCCAACTTCTGAGTCTCCCCAGTCTTCAACGGCTCTTTCCTCACAGCTCACCTCCCTTTACTTCCATGTCCACTAAAACCACTTGTTTCCATCCAACCCTGGAACTGACACATCAGGGATCTTCAGCCCCACTTGCCAGATTTCTCAGTGTGTCATTGCATAGATTTAGCAAGGAAACGGAGGCTGGATCAAAGACACCTAGTATATGCATTTGGGTGTCCCCAGCCTTTGCCTCTGTCTCTGAGTAGTTACCTGGGATCAGAGAATAAGGCAGCCCTGCTCTTCTATCCCTCAGAAATCTCTTGAAATTTTGTCCCTGAAGCCTCTCTAAGTGGAGGTAGCAGTTCATCTCATGACACCCCAGAGTTTACTCAGGTAAGTCCTGAGTTATTACACAGAGACAGACACAGCTGTGTTCCTTTTACTTCTGTCCAGAAGGTAAAACACCAGCATGCTAAAACAGCCGAACCTGTCAGCCACCATGCAAGCCTTTCCTATATTTGATTCAATGTACTTTTCCAGAAGCAAAATGAAAGTTCTCACAGACGGGGCCTCCTCTGCCTTGTCCTCAGAATTGGAAAATGTATTGTCCATCAAGGAGCCTCAGTACTGAACCTAAAACTCAAGAGAAAACGTTTCCTGAATAATAAGTGGGATGATGACTTGAAATCTTGCAAAACAGGCACAATCTTAATACGATAGGCCTTACTAAGGCTAAATGGCCTTATCCATGGTTGAAATTGACACATCATTATATTTAAAAATCTCCACAAGTGATTGATTTTACTCAGCAGCCAGGGTTTATGTCAAGTGTGAGGATAACGAGCAAGAAATTCGAGCCCTTGGCAAACTGGTTGGAGAGGCAAGGATTGTGTCCAGGTAGAGCTCATAACATTATTTATTGTTTAATCTATTTAATTAAATATGTAATTTACCCTCAAACTGTGGCTGACATTCTATGTAGTCCTGAGCCACATTAAGATGTACTATTTGTGCTGTGAAATTCTACGGGATTTGACAAATGCATGGTGGCAATTCTCCAGCATTAAAGCATAACACAGAATGCTTCTCTTATTCAAGCTCTTCTTCCCTTCACATAGAGGGAATCAATCGACTTTTGTATACTAACTTTCGATTTTGTTTCTTTATTCCCATCTTCTTTAATTAAAGCACAAGATATCGTACTCAATTTCCATTTGATCTTCCAAAAGAAAGGTACTGAATAATCCATACCTGAATTTCATTGATTCAGACTCAGGTCCACCGCTAAGCAGTAAAGACCAAACGTCCTGTGCTGCCACCTCATGGCCGGCAAAGGGCAATGAAACCCATCGGTCCGGCCATGCAGGGCGCATGCGCGGTCTGCTTGCCGCGGCGAGCCGGGTCTCCAGGGAGGACCTGAGTTTTCTTTACCCAGGGTGAGGAAGGCGCCGCCGCCCTGGCTTTGGGGCTGGGGCCTCTGGGGAGGTTCCGGGTGGGGGCGTTGAAGAGGCAGCTCTTTTTGCAAGGCCCAAGATGGCGGGCCTTGCACAGGCCGCGCTGTTCCGCGCCCTCAGGGCGTCAGTATCCCGTTGGGGCAGGATGCCCCCGCTGGGCCCGGAACATCCTTGGCGCTGCCCTCGCAGAGCCGCGCTGAGGTTGAGGTGGCGTGGGGGGCCCGGGCTCCGCGAGGAGCGGCGGCAGCGAGGGCTGGAGGACCCGGGCTCCGGGGCTCCGGGGCGTCTGGCCTGGGTGGGACTGAGCCCATCCAGGGACTGGGACTCCCGAGTTCTGGTGCGGGTGGATCCTGGGCAGGCTCAGGACCAAGTCCCTCTCCTTCCACCAAGGAGCGCCCAGAGGCCGGGAGCTCCAGGTTCACCTCCTCCTCCTTCAGGTGTTTACTTTTCCTTTATTTCTGGAAGGCCAGAAATTGGCACCATCCTTCACATCAGTGAATCGGGAACCTAACACCCATTACCTCAGGTTTATTGTTATTGCCATTAACAGTGTTGGTGGCATTATCACTAAGATCATCATTGTTGTTATTGTCATTCATGATTATTAGCAGGTGTGTTCATCATTTTGTCTCACTATGCTTTTTTTTGTTTTTTGTGATTGGTTTTGTATGACGTTGAATTGAACTTCTCTAACCTTGACTAGTGTTGTCAGATTCCTGAAGAGCATTCCGGAGGACAACCCCTGCCTTTAGTGCAGCCACAGAATTTCATGGGCACAGGAGAGCACCTAGAATATTCCCCTTTCATTGCACAGCAGCTTTGGGAAATGGTGGCTGCCTGGCTCTGAGATGAGGTGGAAAAGACCGGATACTGGGGCAAGCGATATCACTTCCACTGGTGTTTTTATGAAGCCAAGTGCACTGTCTCCCACGTAGACTTAGAATAAAATCTGATGGCTCTAAAAGGCCATGTTTGCCCTTCCTGGACTTCCTGGGAGCCTTTAAATCTTGTGTGGTTCCTATAGTGGCTAGGTTGCCATATCTGTGCCTCGTATGGCAGCACCAGTCTTTTCTGGGCCAACAAGGGCACTTAGAATGTTTCCAGAGGCTCAGGCATGCTGTCTCTGTTCCACCCTTCTGTTCAATGGCAATTCACTGGGTCCCTGGCTGACATAGAACATCCTGCAGAGGGATGGGCTTGGGTGACTTCCTGGCCAGCCTTTCCAGGCAGTTATCTTTGAAAAACTTGAAGAGAGTCACAGAAGCCATTCACTGGTATTTCATGACTGCAAGTGGGGTTTCTGGTTCCTTGAGTTTACTTAGAATATTTGAATGGCTCTGAATGGCCAAGAAACCCTCTCTGGTCTTGGAAGCTGCCAAAAGCTATTACTGGGCCTTGGAAGAGTCTTTAAAATTTTTCCAGGTACAGCTGAGAATAGGAAACTTTTCCAGGTCTAGCCCAACCAGCTCAGGTCGAGTCCTGAAAAACTGGTGGGTATTGGGGGAGCTCATCTTATAAAAGAGCAATTGGTGGCAAAGCTGGGTCTCCAGGACAGCTGTGTGTGTATATGTCTGCAGAGCATGCCTTGTGGTCATCTTTAGTAACTGAACACCATTTGTGAATGGATAAACTATATTTCTTGCTGTACAATAATGAAAAATCCATACTAACAATGGTACTAATAAAAATATTGATGAATATTAACAGGAATGATGATCATCATGATACTAGTACTAGTGGTTATAATACTGATAATAATACTAACCCTATGGACTTGGGACATACAAGTTTTCCCTAAGTGGATAATAGGCATAAATATTTGGTGGTGTAGGGTTATTTCAAGTCCCAGAAAGCAAGGATGAACATCTAGAACGAGAAGAAAAACAATCTGGAGGTTGGCATGTGCACACCTGGGGACTCCTGTGTTAACTTCTGCTGTTTCAGCCTAAGAGGGAATGTTAATATAACCCTGGTCCTGCAACACCATGCTGACCAACTCCTACCAGCTTTCAGGAGATAAGATAGCTGGCTGATGGGGCAGGGATCCAGAGAAGATACATGTCCAGACCCGTACATTTGCCCAGCGGCAGAGTTCATGACAAGCAAAAAACCCCAGGACAATGTCATTCCCAGCCACCTGACTGTCATCTGCTCTTTCATGGTCCCTCTCTACTGGTACCTCTAGCCACTGGCATGTCCTCCAGAGGCTGTAGGAGGGCATCATACTCAGTACTCTCCCACCTGCAGGAGGCAAGAAAGATGGAAAGAGCTAAATACCATGGCTTCTGGGTTCTTTTTGGTGGGCACGGCATATTTTGCATTTGCTTTACTAATGGTGGAACCCAGTCAGTGGTTTGCAATACAGCTCTGAATGACTCTGGACACCTGTAGAGATTTTGACAATTTCCAGAAGGTCACAAGTTCTTGGAGGACTTTTTCACAAGTTCTTTGACTGAAAAAGTGGCTCAAAGAACTACTGTACTGACTTAGAAAATGTTGCAGAGGCTGGGCGCGGTGGCTCATGCCTGTAATACCAGCACTTTGGCAGGCCGAGGCGGGCAGATTTCGAGGTCAGGAGTTTGAGACCAGCCTGAAACCCTGTCTCTACTAAAAATTCAAAAATTAGGCAGGCGTGGTGGCATGCACCTGTAACCCAGCTACTCAGGAGGCTGAGGCGGGAGAATCGCTTGAACCTGGGAGTCGGAGGTTGCAGTGAGCCAAGATTGTGCCACTGGACTCCAGCCTGGGCGACAGTGTGAGACTCTATCGCAAAAAAAAAAAAAAAAAAAAAAAAGAAGAAGAAGAAAAAGAAAATGTTGCAGAGACTCTGGTGAACAGGTAGTCCCTCTCCTGCCACTCCAGGTAAAAGTTTCTTGGCCACAAACCTGATTTAGCGGTATCCCTTCATCTTAGGTGAGTAACAGAAAGCCATTCATGACCTATCCAAGCATGGAGGGGGAATTTGACTTAGAAAACTTTTAGGTGGACTAGTTGGTGAAAGAAAGTGCATTCTAGGGCTCACAGGCCTACACATAGAGTTCCTAGCACATAAAGCATATGTATGAATTCTTTCTGAGCCCATGGCAAGACCAGGGTGCACTTCATCCATCTCCTATGCTGGTATGAATAGGTACTTGCCCGAAAAAGAAAAGAATAAGTCAGGAAGCCCATTCTTCTACAGGACACCAGCTGGTACAGTAGGAGTCTTGGGGTTGCTGTGGTATGTATGTTTTCAGGTTGTCTTTTAATCATCTTCAGCAAATTCAACAGTCTTCAGAACATAAACAAAATTATTCAACATTGCCTAATAACTACCACAAATCTATCCATGATAAAGAACTGTACCCACATAATAATATTAATAGCAATCACAATGGTGTGATATAAATGTCATTTTAATGAAGAGAATAATAAAAAAGCAGATATTTAAGAGCATATTCCTGTAAGCCTGTGGCATTGTTCCCATATGAGCCCTCATGTTATTGATTACAGGGAGAGGCTTGGGGCTGCATCTTGAAATATCTTCTGTGATGGCAAAGAAGAGTGGCAGTAGGGAGAATAATTCTGAGCCACACGAGGGCTTGGGCAAAAGTGGAGATGCCTGTGCCACGTGGAAATACATTACAAATGGACTATGGAAAAGGGTCTGGCCAGAGTCCTGCCTGACACAGGTCATACAAAAACTTTCAGTAGTTCGCCCCAAGAAATGGCTGGTCCAGGCTGTAGATGAGAAGCACTGGGCAGACAGATCCACACCCGCTTCCTAAGTCTCAGAAGTCTGGTGTGCATCGAACATTAAGCCCCCAAGCCTACTGAGACTTCACCTCCTGGCTGGTCTTCTACCATCTGATTCTTGAGCCCCATCACGTAAGTGCCATCTCCATACTGGAATTACTGACAATGTCTGATGGAGGGTTTCACCCTGGGTACTCAGTACCAGCAATGGATGAAATACCAGAAGGGAGGCTCCAGGGCTTCCATAGAAGACACATTCTAAAGTTGCTCGGGTGATCAAATGATCATCTCATAGATTTTCAGCAGAACTGCAGCATTTTGTGAATACCTGAGTGAATGCAGAAAGTATCCAGACGCATGGGCATTCTAGGAAGCTCCCTGTGTAAATCAAATACAAGGAATATCTACTTCTGGGCTCAAAAGCTAACTTAGATAATAAAAAAAGTGAGATGCTGGCAGAAGGCAAATAACTCCACTTCAGTTCCTGAGAGAAAAATGGTTCTGTAACCTCTGAGTTTATTTAGAAAAAGTTTGGAGCCTCAGGAAGACCAAGTATGTCATTCCTGATGTTTCCAGGGCAGATTGGACTGCTTAGGCCTCTGGGACTATTCTAAGTCCTCTCAGGTTTCCATGGGAAACTGTAACTCTACTCCTAGAGCTCACACCACCCCCGAGCAAGCTCATTGTTTTCTAAATATTCCAAGGAAGTCCATCCAGGGTATGCCTGTATTGGTGAGTTTCAAATTGGACTGGCAGGAGAACTCTGAGAATGATACATCCTGACTTCACTTGATAAAGGTAGGGGAGCCACGAAGTCCAGATCTGGAGAGCACCTGAAACACCAGATGGCAGAAGGACAGTAAGGAGGTGAAGTCAGCTATGGAGTTGGAGCTTCATGTTTAATGCATGTAGGATTCTGAGTTCCAGGACTGATGGGCTGGTGGGGATGAGATACATGTCTTCTTTGCAGGGAGCCAGGCCAAACCAGCCATCTGGTTGCACTACTGAAAGCTTTTGTGTGCCCAGTGGTAGGCAAGACACAAGCCAAACTCTCTTCACCTCTGGCTGGTAGTCCTTGACTAGAGAGGTTTGCACACAAGTGGTCCTATTAGCCCATGCTCTCCTGTGGCTTGCTTTCCTTTCACCTGTTTCTCATGTTTGCCGTCATGGAACACATTTCATAGTGAAATTCTTTGACCCTGACTCCGAATTACACAAGGAGGACCCAATTTGTGAACTTTTCATATATTTAGGAGAATCTCCACATTGATTTTTGTATCCTTATGTTCATATTGTCACCAGTATTAAAATTCTTACTATTTAGGTCATTGCGTTCACTATCATAATTATTAAATATTTTTCATTTATCATTTATTTTTATTGGTTAATTTTTGTGGCAGCTGTTATATAACAATCACTAGAGTTTCTCTATTCATGAAAGATGTCCACGTTAATGGAGGTAACTAGGAGTGTTACTTTACAGGTATGTAAACACAGATAATCTTGGCTGAACTGTGGCTATATTGTCTGGTGTCCCTTTGAAGGTGAAGCCTCTTGTGTTATTCTAAGTGACCTCTGGAGACAGAAACTGTCTCATAATTGCAGGGACGACTTGAGAAGGCATCCTGAGCCTATGCAGAAATGCAGAAGCACTTCCATGATCTAAGCAACCTATGTGAAGGCCTGAAAGCCAAAGCAAAGCTGTCCAACAAAAAGTTTTCCTAGTAACACTGGAGGTCCATCAGTCACTCCTCCTGGTCTGGAAATGTCAGAAATGTCCTCCATGGTTCTTGTGAGGGTCCAGATCTTTTCACAATCACCTCAGGAGCCACAAAACCACTCCATCCTACCTGAAATTGCAGAATGACTCTTCTTTTGACCAGAGTCTCAAAAATATATTCATTGATAGTTTTGATTCCTGGGAGCCGCCATTGCTTGCAAAAGATGTGCCAGAGACTAGACATTTTCTGTCTCCTCACTTGTCCGGGGAAGACTGAAGTTTTTCTGAAACCCAGAAATGGGAATCTGACCCTCTGAGCAGCCCTAGGATTTTCTAAGTCTTCCAAGCAGAGTGGAAGTTCTGGTGAGGGCCCATTGTACCTCCGATGGTCTGGAATCACATAGGATGATGCGTTTAAACAACTCTATGTGGAGATATATTTTCTGAGATATTCCAAGGAGGAGGGACACAACTGGACCAGATGTTAAAAGGGCAGCTGAGCATTAAGTGCCTATGTAGTGTTTGCAGCTTAATGTCCCATGCAGAAGGGGACTCTGGGCTCTTGTGTTAGAATTCAGTGTAATTCTGGGGTCCTGCTTTTCTTCCAGGAAATCCCACTTCCATCTGGATGTCTGGATGAACTACTGAAAGCCACTGAGTGTCCTGCAGCAGGTGAACTGTGGCCAGAGCCCAAGGATGAAGGGGGCTCCTTCCGTCTGTGACTGTGAAGAGGAAGCCTGAGGTATAGCAGACCCAGGCCCCAGAAGGATGGAAAAAATGAGGTAGGGAGTGAGGGGACCTCAGAGGAAGACTGAGGTCTGCAGAATCCCAGGGTCAAGGAGACAGTGCGGTGTCGTGGTGGTGTCCTTGATATTCGAAGAGGGGCGATAATCCATCTCCTGAGTAAAAGCTTCATATGGGGTGAGGAGGGGAGAAGTAAACAGAGAGGAAGCAGGGAAGGCCAAGACAGCGACCAGCCTTAGAGCAATTTTAACCAGAAATGGACACAGACCCTGGACCCCATCGTGGGGTTGCAGGCCAAGGACCGTCTCTAGGCGATGCACAGCTCCCTTGTGGGGTTAGTGGGAGTAGGCATTGTGACGTCTGCAGGGGTGTGGAAGGCTGGGCGACGGGAGCAGCTTACTGGGCTGGACCAGAAAAACTGAACTTCTTTTCCATCAGTGAAATCCACTTCTGGGTCAGAAAAAACTGCAAGTTCTGGAGGGGCAGGGCCTAGGAGGAGGTCAGGGCCTGAGCCTTCCTGGTTTGACCCCCCTACCCCCTGTGTTTCTGGGTCTGTCCTCACTTCCACCCAGCGGATCTTGAGTATCCTCCTTTGAGTCCCCACGAGTGTGTTGTGTGCAGTGGGGCCAGGCTGCTTCATCCACTGCACGTTAAATGTTTCCAATACTTTCTGGCCAAAGTTTAGAGTTGCCAGACCACTGACTTTGAATGTTGACCTGCTTCCTTTTGAACAGAGTAAAATCTATTGAAGTTTAAGGTCACCTCTTTTCATGGATGGTGAAGAGGCAGGCTGTTCAGGCACAACTGCCCTCAGGTCTGGAGGGCGGCGGAGGTCACTGTGGGTGGTGGGTGAATCCGGAACCTCTGTGGCTGTAGACTTTCAAATATTTCATTTTTTCTTTTGTAGTTTTTGTTTGTTGCTTGCTTTTTTTTACAATGGGAACTGGAATGTAAGATGCCAAACTAGCCTGTGGGGGACATGGATTTTCACAACAGTAACCACAGAGTGTAGTTTCCATTTCTATTCCCTGTTCATGTGGGAGGCAGAGAAGGAAATCAGGTGCTCAGTTCTAGGGACATCACAGGACTAGGACATGTACAGTGGGGGTGGAAGGCAGAGGCATTGCTTTAGGAGAATAAAATTACTGCATGCACACACATATGTATGTATATGGATGTATGTACACAAATATGCATATTTATAGATTCAGTTCTCCCTCTCTCTATATAATTTTCTTTATTTCACACTTGATATGATTTTTTTTTATTATACTTTGTCTTCTAGGGCACATGTGCACAATGTGTAGGTTTGTTACCTATGTATACATGTGCCATGTTGGTGTGATGCACCCATTAACTTGGCATTTGCATTAGGTATACCTCCTAATGCTATACCTTCCCCCTCCCCCCACCCTACGTCAGGCCCCAGTGTGTGATGTTCCCCTTACTGTGTCCAAGTGATCTCATTGTTCAGTTACCACCTATGAGTGAGAACATGCGGTGTTTGGTTTTTTGTTCTTGTGATAGTTTGCTGAGAATGATGGTTTCCAGCTACATCCATGTCCCTACAAAGGACTCAAATTCATCCTTTTTTATGGCTGCATAGTATTGCATGGTGTATATGTGCCACATTTTCTTAATCCAGTCTGTCATTATGGACATTTGGGTTGGTTCCAAGTCTTTGCTATTGTGAATAGTGCTGCAGTAAACATACATGAACATGTGTCTTTATAGCAGCATGATTTATAATCCTTTAGGGATATACCCAGTAATAGGATGGCTGGGTCAAATGGTATTTCAAGTTCTGCATCCTTGAGGAATCGCCACACTGTCTTCCACAGTGGTTGAACTAGTTTACAGTCCCACCAACAGTGTAAAAGTGTTCCTATTTCTCCACATCCTCTCCAGCACCTGTTGTTTCCTGACTTTTTAATGATTGCCATTCTAACTGGTGTGAGGTGGTATCTTATTGTGGTTTTGATTTGCATTTCTCTGATGGCTAGTGATGATGAGCATTTTTTCATGTGTCTGTTGGCTGCATAAATGTCTTCTTTTGAGAAGTGTCCATTCTTATCCTTTGCCCACTTTTGGATGGGGTTGTTTGTTTTTTTCTTGTAAATTTGTTTGAGTTCTTTGTAGGTTCTGGATATTATCTGTAGGTTGCCTGTTCACTCTGATGGTAGTTTCTTTTGCTGTGCAGAAGCTCTTTAGTTTAATTAGATCCCATTTGTCTATTTTGGCTTTTGTTGCCATTGCTTTTGGTGTTGTAGACATGAAGTCCTTGCCCATGCCTATGTCCTGAATGGTATTGCCTAGGTTTTCTTCTAGGGTTTTTATGGTTTTAGGTCTAACATTTAAGTCTCTAATCCCTCTTGAATTAATTTTTGTGTAAGGAGTAAGGAAAGGATCCAGTTTCAGCTTTTTATTTATGGCTAGCCAGTTTTCCCAGCAGCATTTATTAAATAGGGAATACTTTCCCCATTTCTTATTTTTGTCAGGTTTGTCAAAGATCAGATGGTTGTAGAAGTGTGGTATTATTTCTGAAGGCTCTGTTCTGTTCCATTGGTCTATAGCTCTGTTTTCATAACAGTACCATGCTGTTTTGGTTACTGTAGCCTTGCTGTATAGTTTTAAGTCAGGTAGTGTGATGCCTCCAGCTTTGTTCTTTTGACTTAGGATTGTCTTGACAATGCGGGCTCTTTTTTGGTTCCGTATGAACTTTAAAGTGGTTTTTTTCCAATTCTGTAAAGGAAGTCATTGGTAGCTTAATGGGGATGGCATTGAATCTATAAATTACCTTGGGCAGTATGGCCATTTTCACAATATTGATTCTTTCTGTTCATGAGCATGGAATGTTCTTCCATTTGTTTGTGTCCTCCTTTATTTCATTGAGCAGTGGTTTGTAGTTCTCCTTGAAGAGGTCCTTCACATGTGTTGTAAGTTGGATTCCTGGGTATTTTATTCTCTTTGAAGCAATTGTTAATGGGAGTTCATTCATGATTTGGCTCTCTGTTTGTCTGTTATTGGTGTATAAGAATGCTTGTGATTTTTGCACATTAATTTTGTATCCTGAGACTTTGCTAAAGTTGCTTATCAGTTTGAGGAGATTTTGGGCTGAGACGATGGGGTTTTCTAAATAGACAAGCATGTTATCTGCAAACAGGGACAGTTTGACTTCTTCTTTTCCTAATCAAATACTCTTTATTTCTTTCTCTTGCCTGATTGCCATGGCCAGAACTTCCAACACTATGTTGAATAGGAGTGGTGAGAGAGGGCATCCCTGTCTTGGGCCAGTTTTTAAGGGGAATGCTTCCAGTTTCTGCCCATTCAGTATGATACTGGCTGTGGGTTTGTCATGAATAGCTCTTATTATTTTGAGATATGTTCCATCAATACTGAATTTATTGAGAGTTTTTAGCATGAAGGGTTGTTTAATTTTGTCAAAAGCTTTTTCTGCATCTATTGAGATAATCATGTGGTTTTTGTCTTTGGTTCTGTTTATATGTTGGATTACGTTTATTGATTCCAGTATGTTGTACCAGCCTTGCATCCCAGGGATGAAGCCCACTTGATCATGGTGGATAAGCTTTTGGATGTGCTGCTGGATTCGGTTAGCCAGTATTTTATTGAGGATTTTTGTGTCAATGTTCATCAGGCATATTGGTCTAAAATTCTCTTGCTTTGGTGTGTCTCTGCCAGGCTTTGGTATCAGGATGATACTGGCCTCATAAAATGAGTTAGAGAGGATTCCCTCTTTTTCTATTGATTGGAATAGTTTCAGAAGGAATGGTACCAGCTCCTCTTTGTACCTCTGGTAGAATTCAGCTATGAATCTTTCTGGTCCTGGACTTTTTTTGGGTAGTAGGCTATTAATTATAACCTCAATTTCAGAGCCTGCTATTGGTCTCTTCAGGGATTCAAATTCTTCCTGGTTTAGTCTTGGCAGAGTGTATGTGTCCAGGAATGTATCCATTTCTTCTAAGTTTTCTAGTTTATTTGCGTAGAGGTTTTTATAGTATTCTCTGATGGTAGTTTGTATTTCTGTGGGGTCGGTGGTGATATCCCCTTTATCATTTTTTATTGCATCTATTTGATTCTTCTCTCTTTTCTTCTTTATTAGTCTTGCTAGCGGTCTATCAATTTTGTTGATCTTTTCAAAAAACTAGCTTCTGGATTCATTGATTTTTTGAAGGGTTTTTTGTGTCTCTGTCTCCTTCAGTTCTGCTCTGATCTTAGTTATTTCTTGCCTTCTGCTAGCTTTTGAATGTGTTTGCTCTTGCTTCTCTAGTTCTTTTAATTGTGATGTTAGGGTGTCAATTTTAGATCTTTCCTGCTTTCTCTTGTGAGAATTTAGTGCTATAAATTTCCCTCTACACACTGCTTTAAATGTGTCCAGAGATTCTGGTATGATGTATCTTTGTTCTCATTGGTTTCAAAGAACATCTTTATTTCTGCCTTCATTTCGTTATGTACCCAGTAGTCATTCAAGAACAAGTTGTTCATTTTCCATGTAGTTGAGTGGTTTTGATTGAGTTTCTTAATCCTGAATTCTTGTTTGATTGCACTGTGGTCTGAGAGACAGTTTGTTATAATTTCTGTTCTTTTACACTTGCTGAAGGGTGCTTTACTTTGAACTATGTGGTCAATTTTGGAATAAGTACAATGTGGTGCTGAGAAGAATGTGTGTTCTGTTGATTTGGGGTGGAGAGTTCTGTAGACGTCTATTAGGTCCGCTTGGTGCAGAGTTGAGTTCAATTCCTGGATATCCTTATTAACTTTCTGTCTCGTTGATCTGTCCAATGTTGACAGTGGGGTGTTGAATTCTCCCACTATTATTGTGTGGGAGTCTAACTCTCTTTGTAAGTCTCTAAGGCCTTGTTTTATGAATCTGGATGCTCGTGTATTGGGTGCATATATATTTAGGATAGTTAACTCTTCTTGTTGAATTGATCCTTTTATCATTATGTAATGACCTTCTTTGTCTCTTTTGATCTTTTTGGTTTAATGTCTGTATTATCAGAGACTAGGATTGTAACCCCTGCCATTTTTTTGTTTTCCATTTGCTTGGTAGATCTTCTTCCATCCCTTTATTTTGAGCCTATGTGTGTCTCTGCACGTGAGATGGGTCTCCTGAATACAGCAAATCGATGGTTCTTGACTCTTTATCCAACTTGCCAGTCTGTGTCTTTTAATTGGAGCATTTAACCCATTTACATTTAAAGTTAATATTGTTATGTGTGAACTTGATCCTGTCATTATGATGTTAGTTGGTTATTTTGCTCATTAGTTGATGCAGTTTCTTCCTAGCATCGATGGTCTTTACATGTTGGCATCTTTTTGCAATGGCTAGTACTGTTTGTTCCTTTCCATGTTTAGTACTTCCTTCAGGAACCCTTGTAGGACAGGCCTGGTGGTGTCAGAATCTCTCAGCATTTGCTTGTCTGTAAAGGATTTTATTTCTCCTTCACTTATGAAACTTAGTTGACTGGATATGAAATTCTGGTTTGAAAATTCTTAAAGAATGTTGACAATCAGCCCCCACTCTCTTCTGGCTTGTAGAGTTTCTGCCAAGATATCTGCTGTTAGTTTGATGGGCTTCCCTTTGTGGGTAATGTAACCTTTCTCTCTGGCTGCCCTTAACATTTTTTCCTTCTTTTCAACTTTGGTGAATCTGACAATTATGTGTTTTGGAGTTGCTCTTCTTGAGGAGTATCTTTGTGGCATCCTCTGTATTTCCCGAATTTGAATGTCGGCCTGCCTTGCTGGATTAGGGAAGTTCTCCTGGATGATATCCTGCAGAGCATTTTCCAACTTTGTTCCATTCTCCCCATCACTTTCAGGTACACCAATCAGATGTAGATTTGGTCTTTTCACATAATCCCATATTTCTTGGAGGCTTTGTTCATTTCTTTTTACTCTTTCTTCTTTAAATTTCTCTTCTTGCTTCATTTGATCTTCAATCTCTGATACTCTTTCTTCCAGTTGATCAAGTCGGTTGCTGAAGCTTGTGCATTTGTCATGTAGTTCCTGTGTCATGGTTTTCATCTCTATCACGTCATTTATGGACTTCTCTGCATTGGTTATTCTAGTTACCCATTCGTCAAATCTTTTTTTCAAGGTTGTTAGTTTCTTTCTGCTGGGTTCATAGTTCTTCCTTTAGTTCTGAGAAGTTTGATCAACTGAAGCCTTCCTCTCTCAACTTGTCAAAGTCATTCTCCATCCAGCTTTGTTCTGTTGCTGGTGAGGAGCTGCATTCCTTTGGATGGGGAGAGGTGCTCTGATTTTTTGAATTTTGAGCTTTTCTGCACTGCTTTTTCCCCCTCTTTGTGGTTTTATCTACCTTTGGTCTTTGATGATGTTGATGTATGGATGAGGTTTTGGTGTGGATGTCCTTTCTGTTTGTTAGTTTTCCTTCTAACAGTCAGGACCCTCAGCTTCAGGTCTGTTGGAGTTTGCTTGAGGTCCACTCCGGTAGGCTACTCCCAGTTAGGCTGTCCAGTTAGGCTACTCGGGGGTCAGGAACCCACTTGAGCAGGTAGTCTGTCAGTTCTCAGATCCCAACCTCCATGTTGGGAGAATCACTACTCTCTTCGAAGCTGTCAGACAGGGACATTTACATCTGCAGAGGTTTCTGCTGCTTTTTGTTTAGCTATGCCCTGTCCCCAGAGGTGGAGTCTACAGAGACAGGCAGGCCTCCTTGAGGTGCAGTGGGCTCCACCCAGTTCGAGCTTCCTGACTGCCTTGTTTACCTACTTAAGCCTCAGCAATGGTGGGCACCCCTCCCCCAGCCTCACTGCCGCCTTGCAGTTAGATCTCAGACTGCTGTGCTAGCAATGACAGAGGCTCTGTGGGCTTGGGACCCTCTGAGCCAGGCATGGGATATAATCTCCTGGTGTGTTGTTTGCTAAGACCCTTGGTAAAGCACAGTATTGGGTGGGAGTGACCCAATTTTCCAGTGTTCTGTGTCACAGTTTCCCTTCACTAGGAAAAGGAATTCCCTTCCCCCTTGCACTTCTTAGGTGACGTGATGCCTTGCCCTGCTTCGGCTCTCACTCGTTGGGCTGTGCCCACTGTCCTGCACCAACTGTCCAACATGCCCCAGTGAGATGAACCTGGTACCTCAATTGGAAATGCAGAAATCACCCATCTTCTGTGTTGTTCACGCTGGCAGCTGGTGGCTGGAGCTGTTCCTATTCGGCCATTGTGGCACCAACCTCACTTGATATGATTTCTAAATTTAAATACCTTTGAGACAAACGCGAATTGTGAAGGGATTTAAAAATGTCAGTGAAAATGGAATTAAAAATAAAAATATAAATATCAACTTTATTTCTCAATATAATCTCTACTGAGGTCAAGACACTGCATTAAGGGATGATCCCAACCATTCAGTCCATTGCTAAAGAACTGAGGGTCATGGGAATTTAACCATGTCAATGCAGTCTTCTACTATTAACTAAAGAAAAATGGGTGCCCTTTACAGTTATTTCAAGATTAGGAAAAATAAGGTCAGAAGAAACCAAATCAGGACTGTAATGTTGATGCCTAATAATTTCCCATGAAAACTCTTTCAAAATTACTGGTGTTTGTCGAGAGGAAGGAACAGAAGTGTTGTTGTGGTGCAGAGGGACTCTCTAGTGAAGCTTTACAGGGCACTTTTCTGCAAAAGTATTTGCTAATTTTCTCTAAGAACTCTCCTACTAAGCAAATATTATGGTGCTTTGATCCTACAGAACGTCAACAAGCAAAATGCCTTGAGCATCCCCAAAACCTCTATGGCTTTTGCTTTTGAGAAGTTTGCTTTTGCTTTGACTGGAGCACTTCTACTTCTTGGTAGCCATTGTTTTAATTGTGCTTTGCCTTCAGGATCCTATTGATAAAGTCAATTTCACTCCCTGTTATAATTTTTCAAAATAATGCTTCAGGATCTTGATTCTGCTTGTTCAAAATAGTCACTAATAGCTCTGCTTTTGTCCATAGCTGATCTAGGCACAAGGGTATTCGGGACTCATCAAATGTAAAGTTTCTCAACTTTCACGTTATAGTCAGTGTTGTGTAAGCTGAACCAATTGAGATGTCTGTGGTGTTGGCTATAATATCTCTCGTTAATTGTCAGTTCTCCTCAATTAGGGCATAGAAACAATTTTTTTTTTTCTCTCAAAAATTGGAATGGGTGCCCCTCCTCTGTGGGCTTCATCTTCAACATTGTCTTACCTCTTCTTAGAATCAGGTATCCGTTTGTATACGACTGATCCTTCAGGTCATTTTTCCCATAGACTTTTCATAAATAATAATTTATTTCACCGTTTTTTGTAGCTTCCCCATAAATTTGATGTTTGTTCTTATTTCAGGTTTGGCAGAATTCAAGTTCGGCAGAATTCATGTGGCTCTTTTCAGACTGATGTTTTAAATCCTGTTCACATATGTTAAAACAGGTCCGGGCATGGTGGCTCATGCCTGTAATCCCTGCACTTTGGGAGGTTGGCCAACATGGCAAAACCCTGCCTCGACAGAAAATACAAAAATTAGCCTCTACAAAAAATACAAAAATTAACCAGACAAGGTCCCAACTATTTGGAAGGCTGAGGCAGGAGAATCGCTTCAACTTGGGAAGCAGAGGTTACTTTGAGCCAAGATTGCTCCACTGCACTGCAAGCTCGGTGAGAGGAGTGAAACCCTGTCTCAAAAATTAAAAAAAGTTAAAATAAACTAGCATATGTGTGTTTTGATGCAAAAGCTAAAAGTTCATGCATAGTTTTTTCATAATTGTTATTTTGCATGAACTTATTAAAGCCCCCTATTATTTGCCATAATTTTCTCATCTTATTAATTTCTATATACATACAGAATTTCCAATTTGTGTAAACCTTTCTTCCCAGTTACTGAACAATTATTTTAAATTTGAAAAATATGAGCTATTTTAATCTATATATTTTTTTTCTACTTCTGAATATTTTAGAGAAAATATGGATAATGAAACTTGTAAAAAGGAGATATTTGGAAGTTTCTGTTACCAATGACAAGTTAATTTTTAAATAATTTCAGGAAAATTTAGGTGAATGTCTGTACTTTCATATGAACATTCATAGTAAAACAGATTTTTGAATTTATACCCTTGATAAACTTTAATGTAAAATATGTGAGTAAATGTGTACTTTTCCGTTCCTCATGAACATTCTCAAGTTTATACTATCTGGATTTTCTCAGGACGAATTACAAGCTGTATATGCTGCTGAAGTGTCTCAAAGATTAAGTCCCAAAGAGAGTGCCCTACTGTTTTTCCAATATTAATTTCTAAGTTTTACCAAGTTACAAGTTTTTTTTTTCATAAAATATAAAATGTTTTGCCTCCAGCAGAAATACATTTTGGAACATAACTTTCCTGTACGTAAGGAGTATAAAGGAAGCTTGGATTTGTTCTGAGAAAGGGAGAGGGTACTTCTGCCCATTGCCATGCACATCTGATTTTAGAGCTGAATGCCTTTCTGAGCTTGGCTCACTCCTCTCAAACTTGCTGGTAAATGGACACAAATTAAAGAGAAATAATTGTACACCATTTGGGATCAAGGAATCCAGATATCTGAACCATTGTTTATTATTTGCCCCTCCCACCCTCTCACCCTTCCAGATCTCTAGTGTCTATCATTCCACTTCTATGTCCAGGTGTACAATTATTTAAATCACACTTACAAATGAGAACTTCATGTGTTCATTTGTACAGATTCTCTTCCACCTAGCTACCTCTGAGACTGCAAGAACAATCACTCCTCCCCGTCCTCCTTCTCAGCCTACTCAAACAGAAGACCAGGAGCATTATCTATCTATCTATCTATCTATCTATCTATCTATCTATCTATCTATCTACACACACACACACGTACACATATATATACACACACAAATATATATACACACATATGTGTACATATACACACACTCATAAAGAATTTGCATTTTAAAGAATGGCAGACCCATAGTTGTTCAAAAATCAACTATATAATTCTATATATGATAAATGTCTACTAGAAAGTTCACATTGAAAATTGCAAACACGACTTAGAAAAAATAAAGTTTTTAAAAATTTTATTTTATTTCATTTTAAGTTCCAGGATACATGTGCAGGACGTGCAGGTTTTTTACATAGGTAAGTGTGTGCCATGGTGGTTCGCTGTACCTATCAACCCGTAACCTAGGTATTCAGCTCCACATGGATTAGCTATTTATTCTGACGCACTCCCTCCGCACCCCCAGACAGGCTCCAGTGTATGTTGTTCCCCTCCCTGTGTCTATGTTTTCTCATTGTTCATCTGCCACTTGTAAGTGAGAACATGTGTATTTGGTTTTCTGTTCCTGCATTAGTTTGCTGAGAATAATGGCTCCCAGCTTCATCCATGTCCTTGCAAAGGACATGATCTCATTCCTTTTTATGGCTGCATAGTATTCCATGGTGTATATGTATCACATTTTCTGTATCCAGTCTGTCACTGATGGGCATTTGGGTTGATTCCATGTCTTTGCTATTGTGAATAGTGTGGCAATGTACATACGCATGCAAGTATCTTTATAATACAAGAATTTATATTCCTTTGGGTATATACCCAGTAATGGCATTGCTGGGTCAAACGGTATTTCTGATTCTAGGTCTTTGAAAAATCACCACACTGTCTTCCACAGCGTTTGAATTTATATTCGCTCTAACAGTGTAAAAGTGTTCCTGTTTCCCCACAGTCTCACCAGCATCTGTTGTTTCTTGACTTTTTAATAATCGCCATTCTGACTGGCATGAGATGGCATCTCGCTGTGGTTTTGATTTGTATTTCTCTAATGATCAGTAACGTTGGGCTTTTTTTTCCATATGTTTGTTGGCTGCATAAGTGTCTGTTCATATCCTTTGCCCACTTTTAAAAATATTTTTATTTTCGCTTTTTAAGACAGAGTCTTGCTGTGTCACCCAGGGTGGAGTTCAGTGGCACAATCTCGGGTCACTGCAACCTCTACCTCCCAGATTCAGGTGGTTCTTCTGTCTCAGCTTCCTGAGTAGTTGGGATTACAGGCACCTGCCACCACATCTGGCTAATTTATTGTATTTTGAGTAGAGACTGAGTTTCACCAGGTTGACCAGGCTGATCTTGAACTCCTGGCCTCAAGTTATCTGCCCACCTCACCTTCCCAAACTTCTGGGATTACAGGCATGAGCTACTGCACCCAGTTTTTGCCCACTTTTATATGGGGTTGGATTTTTATAGTTTTGGGTTTTACATTTAAATCTTTAATCCATTTTCAGTTCATTTTTGTATAAGGTATAAGGAAGGGTCCAGTTTTAGTTTTCTGCATATGTCTAGATAGTTTTTCCAGCACCATTTATTATTAAATAGGGAATCCTTTCCCCATTGTTTGTTTTCATCCAAAATAAAATGGTTGTAGATGTGCAGTCTTATTTCTGATATCTCTATTCCATTCCATTGGTCTATGTGTCTGTTTTGTACCACTACCATGCTGTTTGGGTTACTGTAGCCTTGTAATATGGTTTGAAGTCAGGTAGCAGGATGCCTCCAGCTTTGTTAGTTTTACTTAGGATTGTCCTGGGTATATGGGCTCTTTTTTCGTTTCATATGAATTCTGAAGTAGTTTTTTCTAATTTTGTAAAGAATGTCCATGGTAGTTTATGGGAATAGCACTGAATCTACGAATTACTTTGGGAAGTATGGCCATTTTCATGATATTGATTCTTCTTACCCATGAGCATGGAATGTTTTTCCATCTGTTTGTGTCCTCTCTTATTTCCTTGAGTAGTGGTTTGTAGTTCTCCTTGAAGAGGTCCTTCACTTGCCTTGTTAGCTGTATTCCTAGGTAGGTATTTTATACTCTTTGTAGCAATTGTAAATGTGAATTCATTTGTGATTTGGCTCTCTTCTTGTCTATTGTTGGTGTATAAGAATGCTTGAGATTTTTGCGTACTGATTTTGTATCTTGAGACTTTGCTGAAGTTACTTGTAGCTTAAGAATCTTTTGGGCTGAGGTGATGAGATTTTATAGATATAGGATCATGCCATCTGCAAGAAAAGAAAGTCCAACTTCCTCTCTTCCTGTTTGAATATGCTTTATTCTTCCTCTTGCCTGATTGCCTTGGCCAGAACTTCCAACACTATATTGAATAGGAGTGGTGAGAGGGCATCCTTGCCTTGTGCCAAATTTCAAATGGAATACTTCTAGCTTTTGCCTGTTCAATATGATAATGACTGTGGGTTTGTCATAAATGGCGCTTATTATTTTGAGGCATGCTCCATCAATACCTAGTTTCATGAGAGTTTTTAGCATAAAGGAATGTTGAATTTTATCAAAGACCTTTTCTGAGTCAACTGAAATAATCATGGGGTTTTTGCCTTTAGTTCTGTTTATGTGGTGAATTACATTTATTGATTTGCATATGTTGAACCAGCCTTGCACCCAAGGGATGAGGCCGATTTGATCTTGGTGGATAAGCTTTTTGATGTATTGCTGGATTTGGTTTGCCACTATTATATTGAGAATTTTGCAACAAAGTTTATCAGAAATATTAAGCTAATGTGTAGTAAATACATTGAAAATAAGAACAGACTGATTAAAAGACTAAATAACATGAATCCTAAGTGTTTTCACAACTGATTTATAGAGTAAAAGCATTGCCAAACTAAATGAGCTTGATCAAAAACTGTACAGGGTCTGAGATGTTGTCTCAACTTCCATTACTCATTGTGAGGTAGACCTGCAGTAACTATATTTGATGCAAAATTTAATGTTGATGGAAGCTGAGATGTCCTGCAGTCTCAGAGGGACAGAATTCTGGTGTGTCTCCCTTTGCCCTGTCAGGAATAAAGATCTAGACTCTACAGGTTTTGTCAAAATTTACAAGATGTAGGAAATGGGGCAGGATTTAGGCTGTGAGGCAAAGCCTAGAGATATAAAGAAACAGCTTCTGACCCAGGGCTCATGAAGTCAGGATAGTTTCAGAGGGGATGGTGGAGTGAGCATAGTACAGTCTTTGGAACCATTCCTTCCCCTTATTTGTTCATAGGCCAGATGTGCTCAACCAGGGGGCATCTCAGGTCTGATGAACAGAGTCCTGGAGAGACAAAGGGGCAATCCTGAGGAAGAGGCTCAACAGGGAGGAAGGAGTCACCATTTTCTCTCCTGAGAAAAATCTTTCTCCCTAGGAAACGATAGGATTTTCCTTGGTCCCAGTGAGACTTTTCCTGAGTGAAGAGAGCAGAGAGAGCAAGGGACTGATGTGTTATCTGTTTCCACCTCCTGCCGTGATTCTGAAACCATGGGGGACAGAATTATCTTCAGAATCATGAGCAATCCAGATGCCATGGTTTCACACAAGACATTGGAAGTTCTTATCTCTACGGGGTAGGCACTGGTCATTGATACTCTGTAAAGCTCATTCGCTGATTACTAAGTGAGCCAAATTAATAATCTACTGGAAGTTTTACTAAACTCAGTTTACTTGACACACAATTCACACAGACACATTGTTAATATACACATTTTGATGCTTGGACAGGGTTGGACCCAAGATTCTGTACTTCTATGGAGCCCTGTGTTCTGCCCAGGTGTCATTTACTCTCAGGTAAGTAAACTGATCACCATAACTAACAAGAGATTGATCTGTGATGATTAGAAATGAGAAGATCTGTTGGTTATGTTTTATTGGGATGGATTCTATTAACATTTAAATACAGTTTAAAAACGCAGATTTACAATGAAAAGTAACAAGCAAATATAAAAAGTGAAGGGGCTATTCCCCAAAGTAGTTTCCACTGAAATACCACCAGAGAAAAACAACTCTCAGGACAGGGATACTGCTTCAAAGACACAGATTTCACAGCTGGATGGTTGATCTCGAATTTCTGAAAATTCCATCCCTTACTCATGAAATGCAGTTTATTTAAGAACTTTCTAATTTGACTGTAGTTTCATACTCACACATTTCAGTGTGTTGTGTATTATTCCATTGATGATAAGTATAACTTATTTGAAAATGAATTACATACTGGTGAGAAAATTTTCCCTTTAAATTAAACTTAAACTCACACCATAAAATTAGCAGCATCTGTTTGTCTGTTCCAAGAATTACCTAGGTTCTACCCAGGGCACCTGAGATCAGTTGAAAACAAATGCAAAAAAGTTGGAATAAAAAGTAAGAACACCCTTCAAATGTTATGAATGCATCCTAGTCTCAATTATTCACATTCACGAGAATGATTCACCTATATCCCACTTTAGCAAAATTTCACCTACTCTCGCCTACCAATTGACTAATCAAAACAAACCAAGACAGAACAATAAATTCAAATTCATCCAGTAACCTGAGGGGAAAACCTACACCTCAAAATGTAGTCTACAGATATTCACACAGGATGTCATCTACTGTGAAAACACATGCACAGAGACAGTCCCTTCACATGATCAGAATACTCACAACTCCACAACAACATATTAGATATGGGATCATCTTGAAATGCGGCCATCACTAACCAGTTGTCCCTTTTACATAGACAAAAACCTGAGGACCACATTATGTTATGTAGAAATGACTGTACACCTGTGTGCGTGTGTGTGTGTAGGGATCCGGGGAATCCAATAGACATTCCAGCCTCTTGATTTTTTCCATGTTCAGGCTCTTGATTCTATATCCGAGTGAAATGACTTGCCAGTGGGGAACAAGATAAGTCTTTGCAGGAAGGGCTCTGGTGGGAGCTAGATACTCAAATCATAAAGCATTGAGTGTTGGAAACATGCACTGAAGTTAGACGAAATACTCAATGCACAGTTTAGACGGTGAAAGACTTTCAGGTAATCATGCAATCACCGACCTGCTGATTGATGACATTCCCCGAATTTATGATTGCAAGAAGAGACAAATACTCATGACATTCTATTTCCGGTGGTTGGGGACATACGATGGCAACATACTGTCTGCCAGTCATGCTCATCACACTGTACTTTGCACACACGTCACACAGAGACACTGTTAATATGCACATTTGTGTGCTTGAGCAGGGTTGCACCCAAGATTCTGTGGTTGTACGGAGCCCTGAGTTATGCCCTCGACATCTTTACTCTCGGGTTGGTCAACTTGGATCACTGTACCGAACGAGAAACGGAGCCTGAAATCCAATCAGCAAATACACAAAAGGAAGGGGCCATTTCCCACAATCATTTCCACTGCAACACCACCTCGGATGAACAAGTCTCATTGCAGCTTAGGGACTGTGCTTCAGAGATGCACCTTTTGCAGCTGGACGATTGACCCGGAATCTCCCAAATGCCATTTTGATACACACCAAATGAGATTTATTTCAGTACTTGCTGATTTTATTTTAGTTGAATACACACACGCTCCTGTGTTTGATTTCCTTTATTATCAATACGACTTACTTCCAAATGACTCACATACCAGTGGGATGATTTTCTGCTTCAATTCATTGGAAATGGACAGCATTCAATAGGCAAGTGTGTCTGTCTGTCTGTCTCCAGCATTCTGTGGGTTCCACCAAGGGCACAAGTCCTAGGGTGCCTGAGGTCCATTCAACAAGCAATGTAAAAACGGCGAGGCAGGTTCAAAAGAAGAACACCCTTCCTCTCTTCAAATGCGTCCCAGTTTCCACTACTCAAGGTAGGGAGAAGGATCCACAGAAGTCCCACGTTCGCAAAATTTCAACTTCTGGTGCTCACCAACAACTGACGAATGAAACACACCCCAAGAGAAAATAGTCAACCCCGTCCCCTGCAATAACCTCATGCGCAATCCTACACCGCAATATGTCATATTCAGAAATTCACACTGAATGTCATCTACCATGAACACAAACACACAGACACTGCCTCCACAGGTTCAGAAGACTCACGACTGCAAAACTCGATGTTTGCCATGTCTGGGCTCATCCTGAAACGCAGCCATCACTATCCAGTTGTCCCTCTTGTGTAGACAGAAACCTGGGCTCCTCATTACTTTATGTCGGATTGACTGTGTATGTGATGTGATGGTGTGTGTGTGTGCGTGCGTGAACCCCCTCGTGGGTGTGTGTGTGTGTACGTGTATGTGTGTGTGTGTCAGTGTGTGTGCACATGCACTCCTGCGTTTGGGTGGAGACTTTTCCTGAGATCACTGGCACACAAACAGAGCCCTCTTGCTGTGTTTGTTCCTCCCTTTGGATCTCCTGGTCCTCCCTTGCAGAGAAATAAGTGTGTCAGTGTTCATGGACTCCTAAGGTGTCAGGTTCCTTGAAGAGAGGTTCAGCAGGGAGCTTTGCTGTTCAGGATGACGGTTGTTCATCCCACCCTTGTATTTTGATGGATGAATCACAAGCATGTTGGGAGGCAGGGTACATTCGACTTTTCTGACGTTGAAGTCAGGCTTGGTTTTGTTTTGCTCTTGGAGGAACTTCCAATGGTCTAAGGTGCTTTCCTGAGTGTCTCTTTCCACCAAGTGCTCCTCCAAGTCAGGTACCTGGAGGCAGGGTTCTCTCTGGAGCTCTCCTTGCGTTGCTCGCCTGTCTTTGTGTTCAGCGCCAAGGGCTCCTGGTTCCCTGCCTATTGACACACTCTCACTGCATCTTTCCAGTTCACTCTTCTGGATGTAAAAGAGGACATAGGCCTGTTGACTCAGGACAGAAGTGATGCTACAGGCAGTGACCTCGGCGTCATCCATTTTATACCACTGGCCTCCTGGAGCTTTGACATAAGAGAGGTAATGTCCGTTGTGACAACTCCACCCAGCATGGACCAGCACAGCATAGAGGACATAGACTAGAGGTCCCGTGTTCTGCTGAGACATGTATGGCTGCATGTCAAGGCACTCAGGGTATTGCACATTCTTGGCAAGTTTGTTGCCTGTGACATCGGAGAATCTCTTCAATACAAGGATGAGGACCTTGGCAGAAGTGTGTAGAGTGAACGTCTTGGAGGCAGGCGCCTTCTGGAGACAAAGACCACAATGATAGGCATTCTCTCCATTGAGTTCTTCGGGCTTCACCACCTGCTCCAAAGCTTGCTTCACACTCTGAGCTGCCTGGATATCCAGGGCGATGTCCAGGTAAGGGTCAAAGGTGTCCGAAACGCCCTGGCAGTGGAGACACTTGATTTGAGATCTCCAGCAGCCTCCAAATATCTGGTGGATGAGGGTGGTGTCCTCAGAGTCATGATCTACCTGCTGGTGCCCGGGAAGGCATGCCTTTTTCATGGCATCCACAATGAACATCAGAAACTCATGGGCATCTTCCTGCTTGCCTCGATGGAAGCCAGCAGTCAATGCCTGTGAGGGCTGGGTGACGTGGCCAGGACAGTGGAGGGCCCATGTAATGTGAGCTTCCATCGTACACAGCATGCAGCACTTGTGACGCTGACAAAGTTGAAAGTGCTCCTGGGACAGCATGTAGTTGGCAAGGGGCGGTGTGTATGTCAGGCACTGCAGGGAAGCATTCAAGTAGCAAGTATTTCCCATATTCTGGAGCCCAGCCCCCACCGCAGCAGGTCTCCTGCTACTGAGAGGAAGCTTCTTTCTGGGGGCAGGCTGTCTTGCCACGGGAGCCAAATCATCACAGAGGTTGACTTGGGTCTCAGATGACAGTGGTGACTTCTCAGGTAGAGAAGTCCGCTGAATTTCAGCAAAAGCTGCATCTGGCCGAGAAGATATGAGTTTTGAAAAGTGGTTGAACTGCCACTCACCTCCCAAGTGGAGTGAATCGGCCTCCATGTCGCCAGGAGCAAGGATCACAAGCTTTTTCTGCTGAGACCACACGTTGCAGAAAGACGCTATCTCTTCCGAGAGAGTCTTCAAATGACGCGCCATCTGGCTGCATCAGCCCTTATATAACTCACCCCCGCCTACCGCGAACACCCCACCCACCCATCAGGTACGCGGTCCACCAATCCAATATCAGCGCTCAGTTAAAGAATGAGTCATAGGGTATGTCCCCTTGTATTCCCCAGGGAGTTCACTTAAAACTCCTGGGGAATGCGTTAGTTTACTTAAAACAATGGTAGGGAATAATTCTGTCCTTACAAAACAATGTGTGTGTTTGTGTGTATGTGTTTGCTTGCATGAACTTGTGGGCATGCGGAATCATGCCCATGTGAGTGTTTCTTTGTTTTTGTTTATATGTCTGGGTGTGTGTGTGTTTGAGCTGCGATGTGCTTCTAACTATGTGCTTTTGGCAGTTACGATCATCCTTTCAGGCATTGAAGGACAGGAAGTCAGACCTGTACTTTCTGACTTGAGAATCATCAATGAAGTACAGTTAATAACATAGTGTATTTGTTTCCTTAATATCAAAGAAGAAATCCGTGCAGTCTAATAAGTATTCTAGCGATAACCTTTCCATGTTCAGCCTATTGATTCTGTGTTCAAGTGAAATGACTTACCAGTGGGGACCAAGGCATGTCTTTGCAGGAAATGCTCTTGTGGAAGCTATATACCGAAATCATAAAGCATCAAGTGTTGGAAACATGCACTGAACTTAGACGAAATACTCAGTGCCCAAATTAGACTGTGAAAGACTTTCAGGAAATCATGCAATCACCGACATACCAATTGATGACATTCCCCGTATTTATGATTGCAAGTAAAGAGAAATACTCATGACATTCTATTTCCAGCGATTGAGGTCATATGACCGCAATTTAAGAAATCATGAAATCAGAAAACTTGACTAATCACAATTTAATCCAACTAAAACCTTTGGTTCATTTAAGAAAGGATGAATATAAAAACAACATATCACACAGCATGGGAGATAATATTTTAATACGTATGTGATAATGGATCAACATTTGAGAGAGATGAAATAAATAGTTGTAAATTTGAGAATAGCATATAACCAGATTAAACACTGTAAATGCCTGGGTGATGGGAGTGAGTCCATGTCTCAGGAGGAAACATAGAGATTTAAAAGCAGGGCGTCTAAAAGAGATTTGCATACCGTTGTTAAAACTGGCGGTTGTTTTAGTAAGAAAGGGAAAAATAAACCATTTGTCTTAGGGATTGTTGCATATATTTTTCATCCTCTGAGATGTTGCTTCCAATTCCAGTTAAGCATTGTGTGGTGGACTTGCAGTTACCACATTTGGTGGAAAATGTCATGCTGATGAAGGTAGACTTGTTTCCCAAACTAAGAGGGACAGAATTTGGGTGTTTCTTTGGGACTTTTGGCTTACTAGGAATAAAGATCCTGGCTCTAGGGATTTTCTTAAAATTTTTCAGATAATGAGAAAGAGAATAGAATTTAGGCCAGGTGGCAAGACCTCGAGGTGTACAGAAGCATCCCCGGTCTCAGGGCCCATGAAATCAGGATGATTTTAGGGAGGATGGTGGAATGAGGAGAGTGTGACCTTTGGCCTCCTTTCTTTCCCTTTTCTTTTCATGGGTCAGGTGTGCTCTATCAGAAGGCTTCCCCTTTCTGTTGGACAGAGTCCTGGAAGAAGAAATGAGCGCTGCTGAGAAAGATGCTCCACAAGGAGGAAGGAGTCACTATTTTCAGGAGCATGATCCCCAGAAGCATGAGAAATCCAGATGCCGTGGCTTTACACAGGATGCTGGAGTTTCTTTCCTCTGGATCCGGGAACTTGGCATCAGTGTTCTGTAATGCCCATAACTGATTTTGAGGTGAGTCCACTTGATAACCTGTCAGCGTGTCATGCTCATTACACTGCAATTCACACACATGTCACACCGAAACACTCTGAATGAGCATATTTATGTGCTTGAACAGTGTTGCATCCAAGATTCTGTGATTCTACAGAGTCCTGAGTTCTGTCCTGGACATCTCTACTCTTGGGTAGGTCAACTTTGATCACTATACCTTATGATAAATGTACCATTAAATCTAATCAGCAAATACACTAAAGGAAGGGGCCATTCTCCATAATTGTTTCACTCTGGTAGGTCAACTTTAATAACTGTACCTAAGAAGAAAGGGATCTGTGATGATTCCACATCAAAGAACCTGTTGATTTTTTGTCATTTGAATGAATTATGTTAACATTTAAATAGAGTTTAAAACCCCACATTTCCCATGAAATCTAATCAGCCATGAAATCTAATCAGCAGATACACAAAAGGAAGGGGCCATTCTCTAAAATCGTTTCCACTGAAACACCACCACCAATAAACAAGTCTCATTGCAGGAAAGGGATCCTGCTTCCAAGATCCAGTTTGCACAGTTGGACGATTGACCCAGAATCTCCCCTAATGCAATTTTTTAACACCCCAAGTGAGATTTATTTCCGGGTTTTCTAATATTATTTCAGCTGAATACACACACTCCTGTGTTTCAATTTCTTTCAAATACCTTTTAATAATGAAGTATCTTGCTGCTTCACCCCTTATATAACTAATGCCCACCTACCGGTTCCACTACATTTACCCATCAATTACCCAATTTAACAATGAAATATCAGCAGTCAATTAAGTTTTGTGTCTTAGGTTGTATCCTTTTGCATTCCTCAGGGAATTTAATGGACACAGCTTAAATTGTGATTATAGAACAGTTGAATCAGATTTACTAATCAGTGTTATGGGCAAATATGATAGGAGTGGAACTGAGTTAGGACAGTGGCTACACATTTGCCTTATTTCATGTAAAACAATGCCAGTTAACAATTGTGTACGTATTAAACAGTTTGTGTCTGTGTGTGTATTTGTATCTTTGTGTCTGGATGTGAGAGTGTGTGTGTGTGTTGAGAAGTACTTCCAAGCATGTGCATCTGGGAGATAAGATCATTCTTTCCGCGATTGAACGACAAGAAGTTGGAACTACACTTTCTGATTTGAGAATGTGCAGCGATGTTATGTAATTAACACAGCATATTGTGTCTTAATTAAAATGGAGAGATCAATGGAGCCAAATAGACATTCCAGAGATAACCTTCCCATTTTTGACCAATTGATTCTATATTATGTTGCAATGATCTGGCTGTGGGGACAAGACAAGTCTTTGCATGAAATGGTCTTGTGGAAGCAATATATGCAAATAATAAAGCATCAAAAGGGACTATGCGTTCAATTTGTAGAAATATTCACTTAAGTTTGATGAAATTCTCAATGCCCAAAATAGACTGCAGAACACTTTCAGGAAAACATGCTATAACCCAGAGATTAATTGATGACATCCACCGAAGTGATGACTGCAAGAAAAGAGAAATATTCATGGAATTTTATGTCCAAGGGTTTCTTGTATATGACAGCATATTTTGAAAAGTCAAAATCAGAAAAACTTGACAAACAGGAAGATATCTAAGCTAAAACCTTTTGTTCATTAAAGGAGCGATGAGAGGCAGTTCCGAGATGGCCGAATAGGAAGAGATCCAGCCTCCAGCTCCCAGCGTGAGCAACACAGGAGACGGGTGATTTCTGCATTTCCAACTGAGGTACCGGGTTCATCTCACTGGGGCTTGTTGGACAGTGGGGGCAGGACAGTGAATGCAGCACACAGAGCAACAACCGAAGCAGGGCGAGGCATCACCTCACCCAGGAAGTGCAAGGGGGAAGGGAATTCCCTTTCCTAGCCAAGGGAAACCGTGATAAGCAGCACCTGGAAAATTGGGTTACTCCCACGCTAACACTGTCCTTTATCAAGGGTCTCAGCAAATGTCACACCAGGAGATTATATCCCGCATCTGGCTTGGAGAGTCCCACGCCCACAGAGCCTCCCTCATTGCTAGCACAGTAGTCCAAGATCTAACTGCAAGGAGGCTGCAAGGCTGGAGGAGGGGCGCTTGCCATTGCTGAGGCTTGAGTAGGTAAACAAAGTGGTGGGGAAGCTCAAACTGGGTGGAGCCCACCACAGCTCAAAGAGGCCTGCCTGTCTCTGTAGACTCCACCTCTGGGGAGAGGGCATAGCCAAACAAAAGGCAGCAGAAACCTCTGCAGATTTAAATGTCCCTGTCTGACAGCTTTGAAGAGAGTAGTGGTTCTCCCAGCATGGTGTTTGAGATCTGAGAACAGACAGACTGCCTGCTCAAGTGGGTCCCTGACCCTGGAGTAGCCTAACTGGGAGACACCCCCACTAGGGTAAGATTGACACCTCACATCTCACACAACCAGGTACCCCTCTGAGACGAAGCTTCCAGAGGAATAATCAGGCAGAAACATTTGCTGTTCAGCAATATTCACTCTTCTGCAGCCTCCACTGCTGCCACCTAGGCAAACAGGGTCTGGAGTGGACCTTGAGCAAACTCCAACAGACCTGTAGCTGAGGGTCATGACTATTAGAAAGAAAGCTAACAAACAAACAGAAAGGACATCCACACCAAAACCCCATCTGTACATCAACATCATCAAAGACCAAAGGTAGATAAAACCACAAAGATGGGGAAAAAGAAGTGCAGAAAAACTGAAAATTCTAAAAATCTGAGCAACACTCCCCCTCCAAAGGAATGCAGCTCCTCTCCAGCAATGGAACAAAGCTGAACAGAGAATGACTTTGACGAGTTGAGAGAAGAAGGCTTCAGACGATCAAACTTCTCCGAGCTAAAGGAGGAAGTTCGAACCCATAGCAAAGAAGCTAAAAACCTTGGAAAAAGATTTCCTGAATGGCTAACTAGAATAACCAATGTAAAGAAGTCCTTAAATGACCTGAGAAAGCTGAAAACCATGACACAAGAACTACATGACAAATGCGCAAGCTTCAGTAACCGACTTGGTCAACTGGAAGAAAGGGCGTCAGTGATTGAAGATCAAATGAATAAAATGAAGTGAGAAGAGAAGTTTAGAGAAAAAAGAGTAAAAAGAAATGAACAAAGCCTCCAAGAAATATGGGAATATGGGAAAAGGCAAAATCTACGTCTGATTTGTGTACCTGAAAGTGAAGTGGAGAATGGAACCAAGTTGGAAAACATTCTGCAGGATATCATCCAGGAGAACTCCCCCAACCTAGCAGGGCAGGCTGACATTCAAATTCAGGAAATACAGAGAACGCCACAAAGATACTCCTCTAGATGAGCAACTCCAAGACACATAATTGTCAGATTCACCAAAGTGGAAATGAAGGAAAAAATGTTAAGGGCAGCCAGAAAGAAAGGTCGGGTTACCCACAAAGGGAAGCCCATTAGACTAACAGTGGATTTCTCGGCAGAAACTCTACAAGCCAGAAGGGAGGGGTGGGGCAATATTCAACATTCTTAAAGAAAAGAATTTTCAACCCAGAATTTCATATCCAGACAAATTAAGTTTCATAAGTGAGGGAGAAATAAAATCCTTACAGACAAGCAAATGCTGAGAGATTTTGTCACCACCAGGCCTGCCCTACAAGAGCTCCTGAAGGAAGCACTAAACATGGAAATGAACAACCCATACCAGCCACTGCAAAAACATGCCAAAATGTAAAGACCATCGATGCTAGGAAGAAACTGCATCAACTAATGAGCAAAATAACCAGCCAACATCATAATGACAGGATCAAGTTCACATGTAACAATATTAACCTAAATGTAAATGGGCTAAATGTTCCAATTAAAAGACACAGACTGACAAGTTGGATAAAGAGTCAGGAGCTCTTATAGGGCAGGCCTGGTGGTGACAAGACCCACCAGTTTGCTGTATTCAGGAGACCCATCTCATGTGCAGAGACACACATAGGCTCAAAATAAAGGGATGGAGGAAGATCTACCAAGCAAATGGAAAACAAAAAATGGCAGGGGTTGCAATCCTAGTCGCTGATAAAACAGAGTTTAAACCAAGAAAGATCAAAAGAGACAAAGAAGGCCATTACACAATCGTAAAGGGATCAATTCAACAGGAAGAGCTAACTATCCAAAATATATATACACCCAATTCAGGAGCACCCAGATTAAAGCAAGTCCTTAGAGACTTACAAAGAGACTTAGATTCCCACACAATGATAATGGGAGACTTTAATACCCCACTGTCAACGTTAGACAGATCAACGAGACAGAAAGTTAAGGATATACAGGAATTGAACCCAGCTCTGCACGAAGCAGACCTAATAGACATCTACAGAACTCTCCACCCCAAACCAACAGAATATACATTCTTCTCAACACCATATCTCACTTATTCCAAAATTGACCACATAGTTCGAAGTAAAGCACTCCTCAGGAAATATAAAAGAACAGAAACTATAACAAACTGTCTCTCAGACCACAGTACCATCAAACAAGAACTCAGGATTAAGAAACTAAATCAAAACTGCTCAACTAAATGGAAACTAAACAACCTGCTCCTGAATGACTACTGGTTACATAACGAAATGAAGGCAGAAATAAAGATGTTCTTTGAAACCAATGAGAACAAACATACAACATACCAGAATCTCTGGACACATTTAAAGCAGTGGGTAGAGGGAAATTTATAGCACTAAATTCTCACAAGAGAAAGCAGGAAAGATCTAAAATTGACATCCTAATATCACAACTAAAAGAACTAGAGAAGCAAGAGCAAACACATTCAAAAGCTAGCAGAAGGTAAGAAATAACTAAGATCAGAGCAGAACTGAAGGAGACAGAGACACAAAAAACCCTTCAAAAAGTCAATGAATCCAGAAGCTGATTTTTTGAAAAGATTAACAAAATTGATAGGCAGCTAGCAAGACTAATAAAGAAGAAAAGAGAGAAGAATCAAATAGATGCAATAAAAAAATGATAAAGGGGATATCACCACTGACCCCACAGAAATACAAAGTACCATCAGAGAATATTAAAAACACCTCTACATAAATAAGCTAGAAAACCTAGAGTAAATGGATAAATTCCTGGACACATACATTCTCCCAAGACTAAACCAGGAAGAAGTTGAATCCCTGAATAGACCAATAACAGGCTCTGAAATTGAGGCAATAATTAATAGCCTACCAACAAAAAAGTCCAGGACCAGAAAGATTCATAGCCGAATTCTACCAGAGGTGCAAGGAGGAGCTGGTACCATTCCTTCTGAAACTATTCTAATCAATAGAAAAAGAGGGAATCCTCCCTAACTCATTTTATAAGGCCAACACCATCCTGATACCAAAGCCCGGCAGAGACACAACAAAAAAAAGAGAATTTTAGACCAATATCCCTGATGAACATCCATGCAAAAATCCTCAATAAAATACTGGTAAACAAAATCCACAGCACTTCAAAGAGCTTATCCACCATGATCAAGTGGGCTTCATCCCTGGGATGCAAGACTGGTTCAACATACACAAATCAATAAACGTAATCCAGCATATAAACAGAACCAAAGACAAAAACCACATGATTATCTCAATAGATGCAGAAAAGGCCTTTGACAAAATTCAACAGCTCTTCATGCTAAAAACTTAATAAATTCAGAATTGATGGAACATATCTCAAAATAATAAGAGCTATTTATGACAAACCCACAGCCTATATCATATTGAATAAGCAAAAACTGGAAGCATTCCCCTTGAAAGCTAGCACAAGACAGGGATGCCCTCTTTCACCACTCCTATTCAACATAGTGTTGAACTTCTGGCCAGGGCAACCAGGCAAGAGAAAGAAATAAAGGGTATTCAATTAGGAAAAGAGGAAGTCAAATTGTCCCTGTTTGCAGATGACATGATTGTATATTTAGAAAACCTCATCCTCTCAGCCCAAAATCTCCTTAAGCTGATAAGCAACTTCAGCAAAGTCTCAGGATACAAAATCAATTTGCAAAAATCACAAGCATTCTTATACACCAATGACAGACAAACAGAGAACCAAATCATAAGTGAACTCCCATTCACAATTGCTTCAAAGAGAATAAAATATCTAGGAATCTAACTTACAAGGGATGTGAAGGACCTCTTCAAGGAGAACTACAAACCACTGCTCAATGAAATAAAAGAGGACAGAAACAAATGGGAGAACATTCCATACATTCCATGCTCATGGATAGGAAGAATCAAGAATCAATATAGTGAAAATGGCCATACTGTGCAAGGTAATTTATAGATTCAATGCCATCCCCATTAAACTACCAGTGACTTTCTTCACAGAATTGGAAAAAACTACTTTAAAGTTCATATGGAACCAAAAAAGAGTCCACATTGCCAAGACAATCCTAAGTCAAAAGAACAAAGCTGGAGTCATCACACTACCTGACTTCAAACTATACTACAAGTCTACAGTAACCAAAACAGCATGGTACTGGTACCAAAACAGAGCTATAGACCAATGGAACAGAACAGAGCCCTCAGAAATAATACCACACTTCTACAACTATCTGATCTTTGACAAACCTGACAAAAACAAGAAATGGAGAAAGGATTCCCTATTTAATAAATACTGCTGGGAAAAGTGGCTAGCCATAAGTAGAAAGCTGAAACTGTATCCTTTCCTTACACCTTATACAAAAATTAATTCAAGATGCATTAGAGACTTAAATGTTAGACCTAAAACCATAAAAACCCTAGAAGAAAACCTAGGCGATACCATTCAGGACACAAGCATGGGCAAGGACTTCATGTCTAAAATAACAAAAGCAATGGCAACAAAAGCCAAAATTGACAAATGGGATCTAATTAAACTAAAGAGCTTTTGCACAGCAGAAGAAACTACCATCAGAATAAACAGGCAACCTACAGAATGGGAGAAAATTTTTGCAATCTACTCATCTGACAAAGGGCTAATATCCAGGACCTACAAAGAACTCAAAGAAATTTACAAGAAAAAAAAAAAACAATCCCATCAAAAAGTGGGCAAAGGATATGAACAGACACTTCTCAAAAGAAGACATTTATGCAGTCAACAGACACATGAAAAAATGCTCATCATCACTAGCCATCAAAGAAATGCAAATCAAGACCACAATGAGATACCGTCTCACACCAGTTAGAATGGTGATCATTAAAAAGTCAGGAAACAACAGGTGCTGGAGAGGATGTGGAGAAATAGGAACACTTTTACACCATTGGTGGAACTGTCAACTATCAACTAGTTCAACCATTGTGGAAAACAGCATGGCAATTCCTTAAGGATCTAGAACTAGAAATACCATTTGACCCAGACATCCCATTACTGGCTATGTCCCCAAAGGATTATAAATCATGCTGCTATAAAGACATGCACACATATGTTTATTGCGTCACTATTCACAACAGTAAAGACTTGGAACCATCCCAAATGTTCATCAATGATAGACTGGATTAAGAAAATGTGGCGCATATACACCAGGGAGTACTATGCAGCCATAAAAGAGGATGAGTTCATGTCCTTTGTAGGGACATGGATGCAGCTGGAAACCATCATTCTCAGCAAACTACTGCAAGAACAGAAAACCAAACACCACATGTTCTCACTCATGGATGGGAATTGAACAATGAGAACACCTGGACACAGGAAGGGGAATATCACACAACAGGGCCTGTTGTGGGGTGCGGGGAGGAGGGAAGGATAGCATTAGGAGATACGCCTAATGTATATGACGAGTTAATGGGTGCAGCACACCAACATGGCACATGTATACATATGTAACAAACCTGCACTTTGTGCATATATTCCCTAGAATATAAACTATAATAAAATAAAATAATAAAATAAAAAAGGGACGATGAAAATAAATGAAATGTAACACACAGCATGTGAGATAATGTTTTAATACACATCTAAAAATGCCTTAAAATTCAATAGAAATTAAATACAATCTTCTAAAACTTGACAAAAGGAAAGAACAAAAATTACAGACTGGAAAAGCCTGGCTGACTGGAGGGATGTCCTGTCTCAAGAAAGAACAAACAAACACACAAACAAACAAAGGATTCTGAAAGCAGAGAATCAAACAGATATTTGTACACCGTTCTTCCTTCTTCCTACTAGCATTCTTCATAGTAGGAAAAGGCAAAAACAACCCAAATGTGTCACGAATTGCTTCATCAGTTTTTTTGGATCTGAAATACTGCCTCAATTTTCAATTACTCATTGTGGGGTGGACCTGCAGTTACCACATTTGGTCCAAAATTTTATGCTGATGAAGGTAGACCTGTCCTGCATTTTCAGAGGGACAGAATTCTGGTGTTTCTCCAGGTTCCTTGGCTTACCAGGAATGAAGATCCGGGAAGAAAGTGTGTGTGTATGTATGTATGTATGTATGTACATAAGTATTTCCTGTTTTTAAATTTAAAAAATACGGGATACATGTGCAGGACGTACAGGTTTGTTATATAGGTATCCTTTGCCATGATGGTTTGTTGCACCTATTGACTCATCCTCTAAGTTCTCTTCCCTCACCCCCAGTCCCCAGCGGGCCGTGTTGTGTGTTGTTCCCCTCACTGTGTCCTTGTTTTCTCAATGTTCAACTTTCAGTTATTAGTGAGAACATGCGGTGTTTGATTTTTTGGTTACTGTGTTAGTTTGCTCAGTATGATGGCTTCATCCATGTGCCTGCAAAAGACATGATCTCATTCCTTTTTATGACTGCATAGTATTTTATGGTGTATAGGTACCACATGTTCTTTATCCAGTCTAGCACTGAAGCGCATTTGGGTTGGTTTCATGTCTTTGCTATTGTATATAGTGCTGCAATAAACTTACATGTGCATGTGTCTTTATAGTGGAATGATTTCTATTCCTTTGGGCATATAGCCACTAATGGGATTACTGGGTCAAATGTTGTTTCTGGTTCTAGATCCTTGAGGAATCACCATACTGTCTTCCACAATGGTTGAACGAATTTACAGTTTCCCCAACAGTGTAAAAGCATTCCTCTTTCTTCTCAGCCTCACCAGCATCTATTGTTTCTTAACTTTTTAATAATCACCATTCTGATGGGTGTGAGATGGTATCTCATTGTAGTTTTGATTTTCACTTCTCTGATGATCAGTATTGTTGAGCTGTTAAAAAATATATTTGTTGGTTAGATAAATGTCTTCTTTTGATAAGTTTCTGTTCATATCCTTTGCTCACTTTTGATGGGGTTGTTTGTTTTTTTTGCTTGTAAATATGTTTAAGTTCCTTGTCAATTTTTATTATTAGACCTTTGTCAGATGGGTAGGTTGCAATAATTTTCTCCCATCCTTTAGGTTGATTGCTCATGCTGATGATAGTTTCTTTGCTGTGCAGAAGGTCTTTAGTTTAATTAGATCTCATTTGCCAATTTTGGCTTTTGTTGCAATTGCTTTTGACATTTTTGTCATGAAATCTTTGTCCTTGCCTGTGTCCTGAATGATATTGCCTAGGTTTTCTTCTAGGGTTTTTATGGTTTTGGATTTTACATTTAAATCTTTAATCCAGCTTGAGTTAATTATTGTATAAGGTGTAAGGAAGGGGTCAAGTTTTGGTTTTCTGTATATGGCAAGCCAGTTTTCCCAGCATCATTTACTGAATAGGAGATCCTTTCTCCCTTGCTTGTTTTTGTCAGGTTTGTCAAAGATCAGGTGGTCATAGATGTGTGGTGTTATTTCTGAGGTCTTTGCTCTGCTCCATTGGTCTATATGTCTGTTTTGGCAACAGTAGCCTGCTGTTTTGGTACCGTAGCCTTCTAGTACAGTTTGAAGTTAGCGTAATGCCTCCAGCTTTGTGATTTTTGTTTATGATTGTCTTGGCTATATGGGGTATTCTTTGATTCCATATGACATTTCAAATAGTTCTTTCTAATTCTGTGAAAAATGTCAACGGTATTTTGATGGGTATAGCATTGAATCTATAATGTTTGGGCAGTATGGCCATTTTCACAATATTGATTCTTCCTATTCATGAGGATGGAATGTTTTTCCATTCGTCTGTGTCCTCTCTTATTACCTTGAGCAGTGGTTTGCATTTGTCCTTGAAGAGGTCCTTCACATCCGTTGTACTCCTAGTTGTATTCCTAGGTATTTTACTCTCTTTGTAGCAATTGTGAACGGGAGTTCATTGTTGATTTGGCTCTCTGCTTGACTATTGTTGGTGTAATGGAATGCTTGTGATTTTTGCACAATGATTTTGTATCTTGAGACCTTGGTGAAGTTGCTTATCAGTTCAAGAAGTTTTTCAGTTGAGATGATGGGGTTTTCTAAATAGGAAGTCATGCCATCTGCAAACAGAGACAAGTTGACTTTCTCTCTTCCTATTGGAATACCCTTTATTTCTTTCTATTGCCTGATTGCCCTGGCAAGAACTTCCAATACTATGTTGAATAGAAGTGGTTACAGAGGGCTTCCTTGTCTTGTACCGGTTTTCAAATGGAATGCTTCCAGCTTTTGCCTATTCTTTATGATATTGGGTGTATGAAATAGCTCTTATTATTTTAAGGTATGTTCCATCAATACGTAGTTTATTGAGAGTTTTTAACAGGAAGGGATGTTGAATTTTATCAGAGGCATTTTTGCGTGTATCAAAATAATTGTCTGGTGTTTGCCTTTGGTTCTGTTTATGTGATCAATTACATTTATTGATTTGTGTATGTTGAATCAGCCTTTCACCCCAAAGATGCAGCCCACTTGATCGTGGTGGATAAGCTTTTTGATGTGCTGCTGGATTCGGTTTGCCAGTATTTTACTGAGAATTTTTGCATCGATGTTCATCAGGGATAATGGCCTGAATTGAGCAGGTGTGTGTGTGTGTGTGTGTGTGTGTGTGTGTGTGTGTGTGTGTGTTTACCTCGGTTTGCCAGTAGGTTGATGTGTGTGTGTGACGTGTGTGTGTGTGTGTGTGAATGTGTGATAGAGAGCCAAATTAGGGCAGAGGAGGCTCCCCGGCCTGTCATGACATTGTATGTTCTGAATTCAAGATGCTCTAATGGACTGTGTCAGTTGGCCTTCAGCCAGGAGGTGGTGCTTGCAAAAGACTGCCAGCTGTGGTGGTAGTGGTGAGATTTGGACTTGCCTTATGTTACCCATGGGAGGTACTCTGGTGTCTCAGGGAACGGGTAGAGCCAAAGGGCTTCTAAAAGTTTCTTCTGTTATTTGTGTTAATCTACCAGGGTAGGTGGTTGAGCAAAACCAAGTGGGAACTAGGTCAGGTAAAGTGATGCTCTGGCTCTCTACGTGTGGGACAAGCAGTGGCTCCAGTGGGAATTGGAAGGCAGTTCTTAGGCCACTGGGGTAATTTTCCAGAGAGAAGTGAAGCTGCCTCTGCCTCTGTACAAGGAGAGTCCATATGAAGAATGGGGAGTAGCAGCTTGGCAGTAAGCCCCATCCAGCTCCCACATCCTTGGCGAGGCAGGTCTCACACCCACAGTGTTCCACTGGGAGTAGTTAGCTAAGTTTCAAGAAGTCTAAACTCAGAGCTCAAAACTGACCCATACCATAAGCCTCTCCTATTGAGACAGTAACTGCAGCCTTCAGGCCAAACCCCTCCTGATCCACCTGCAGAGCAGGGGCATCCAGCTCCTGTGCTTGCTGCTGCATCACACGTCCCACTCACCTCTCAGTTCTGGCCTGGGGAGTTTGTCCCCACAGAAAATTATATCAAACATTTCAGTTGGGAGGTTCTCTCAACCTGTGACCACCATTTGAGTTAGCTGGCAGACTTCTGGGAGGTCCTCTCTGAGGTAGAATCAGAAATGGCTTCCCTCCATCCTGCCAGAAACTGGGAACGTGCTGGAGACTCAAAGCACATCCCAATGCCACTCCTCATATACTCGTCACTCTTCACTGAATCAACTCCAGCCCTGAGTACGATTAAGGCCTTCCCCCATGGCCTAGATTGATAGGTTTCCCAATGGAAGTGTATATCTTACAGTCAGTTTATCCCCCTCTCACACCCTGGAAACTCAAAATTTTCTGCCTAGCTTATGGTGTAAGCTGCATCCTGCTGCTTCTTTCTTTCTTTTTTTTTTTTTTTTTTTTTGAGACGATGGTCTGTGGCTTATTACAATTTTCCTGTTAAGTTCCTGTGTTGCTTCTTGAAAGAAAGTTCAGTGTGAATCTCTACACACCATTTTGTCTTTCCAAGTGCAAGAGGCAGGCTAACAATGCCTTCAATCCACCATCTTGGAAAACAAAAGTAACAGTTTTCTCATTTTTAAAGGTTTTGTTAAGATCTGTTAATGACTCACAAAGAAATAGTATTGGGTATATTTGAAATTAGTATTTATTCATTTATGTTGATAAGTGAAAACACAAGATGGTTATCAAGATGGAAGTACTTAATATGTATATTTCAATATTCTTAGATGCAAATAACTTCACTTTTGATGTATTTTTATTTTACATCAGTTTCGTTTCAACTTAGGTTAAAGGGGTTCTTGATAATCTGACATGATAAGTGGTGTTGGAATTGGCATTAAAATCCACCATGCTCTACAGCACTTCATCCTTCTTCGGCAGGCACCAATTTGATCTTCTACTACTTTGCAGACATCTCTTCTGCAAACACCAGACAAATTGAGACAATGACCTTCAGCAGCACCCAAACCACCTCTTACTGCAGGAAAGAAGATCCAGTGAGATAGACCACAAATGGAATGTAAATCCATAAACAGTCTTAAGTAACAGAATAAATTTAGTATGAGCATTTCTATGTGGGAGCTTTTGAAATGGTTGCTGCTCATATGTCAGAGACACATGCAGATTAAGAAAGGTAGTAGTTCCGATCCTGGTTTGGCACAACAGTCACGGTATTTTTGGTGGGGGAAAAGGGATGTGGGAGGGGATGGTACATCTTCATCTTTTCCTCTGGATTTTCTCTCAGAAATGGCTGTTGCTTACTGCAGGGCAAAAATGCCAGTGTCTTCTGCCAGAGAGGGTTACTGAGGGCCATAGTGGTTCCACCTTGTGGCTGATACTGATAGTCCCTTTCTGCTTTTTTCGTTCCTAGCCAAAAAAGATGTTTCTGCTGTCTCAGGTATGCTGATTTCAGGAGTTGTTTTTCCTATATGGCTATTCGTTTTTGTTTTTTTTGTGTTTTTTTTTCTTTCACTCTCTCTCTCTCTCTCTCTTTTTTTTTTTTTTTTTTTTTTTTGGCTTCACTGTGTTGCTATAGTTTCTTAAGTGGTCCCTCGAACCCTCCCAGCGCTATTTTGGTTTGTACATACCTATCTATAAATTTTTTCTTGGGGGAAGTGTAGAGTTAAAGGCTGGTATATCCTGCTTTTGCTCCCCCGAGTGATTTTATTCCCCCAAGCTAATATTTCAGGCTTTCAATTTATTCGTGCTTTCATCTGTTCAAACAAGTGGTAATTACTTTTTCTCTCCACATTTAGATTTGCTCTATCTACTTTAATTGCTAATAGCGTCTTAGTCATAGGATAGATTAGTTAGAAAAAAGTATATTTTTGACATTATAAATGATCCTTTCAATTTGTGTCTAAAAGTGGAAAATATTAGAAAGCTTGACATTTATTATTGTGTCCAGACCAGTATTTCCTCCAGATAACCTTTATTACAACAAAGATAATTTAATGAAGATCTCTCTAATGGTAAAGCTAGTGGCTTTGTGCAATTATAATATCCTTAAAGTGACAGTCTGGTGGAAAGACCAACTAAAGCAAGGGTTAGGAGAAAAACAGTTATTACTTTCATTTTGGTCTCACTCTGCATTAAGAGTTTTCATTGTGTCAAAGATTTATTATTCATTAAGTAGCCTAATGTTCATTTAATAATAAATGGATCCTATTAAATATGATTTTTAAAATTATAATCACATTACTTTTATTCACATCTGTCTACTGATGCCATTCACAGATGAGAATGGTATAACGTTATTTTATTTTTTTCATTTTGCCACATCTTTATTTACTTAGGTTTATGCTGTATCAAACAATGTATGTGTGGGAATAATGGGTGATTCAGGAATGCACGAGGGGGAGGTTTAAGCTCTTTAACTTTGAACAATTAAAATTAGCAATATAATATTGAAATACATGCATAACACTCAAGTGATACTTTCAAAATAGTGTATATTTCCTATGTTTATTTGTAGCTTTTAAACCCAGCTAGAAGTATTCTATTTCTTTTAGGCACCATAAGTCTGAAAGTCTGTAGTGAAAGCTACGAGTAGTAAATGATGCTAATTCATGTGCTCCCACCTGTGGAAGAATTGAATGTCTTAGGTAAAAAAAAGATGGTGCAATTGGTGTACCAAGTATCTTAGAATATAATATGGTGGTGGTTTTTCTGTTTCTGTAGCAGAGTAACATATATACTATACCCAAGTCATCAAGTTATTTAAATATGCCTTTAAACAGGGAGAACTGAAAATAATACTGTGAATCCTGGTAAGCATTTAAAAATAATGAGGAGAATATTGGCTTTATAAAGTCAAAATTTATCTGAATACAACCCATATAGCAATTTCATAGCAAAACACTTGCTTCAATCCTATTAAAGTCAGAAGGAAAAGAAGAATGTCCACTGTCAATGCTGTATTAATATAGTTCTAAAAGTTTTGAACAATGAAACATATTGTAAGAAGAGAAGTCAGAGGACATTTGAGCCCATTGTTTTTCCTCTCCTTCTATACCTCCCAACATACCATTGGAATGTTGTAACATTTTGAAGAATCTATAGTAGTGTCGCAAATCATAGAATACTATGAATGCATCTGAATCTGAGATATCCCCAAAAGATACAAAATAGGTGTGACTAGAATGAAAGAAAGATTTAGGCTTTTGGCCATGACTGCAAGTGAGCTGCTCTCAAGTGACCGCTGCTATAGAACATATATATAGTAGAGGATCTCTTTGAAACATTTCTATCCCTGAAAATGGTTAGGCAAGTTCTTAAAATATCTCCTCTTTCAAACACAAAAATAGTCTGTGAACTGGAGCTTGAGCAGTGGGCACTTTGTATTGGATAGCTGATGGAGGGGGGTGAGGGTTTCCCAGATCTTCTGGGAAGATCTGCTATGATCAGTAATGCTAATGATGGTACTACTGACTCTTGGGACATCAGAAGTTCCAGGTTGTTAATGCTGAAACTTCTATATTGAGTTAAAGCATTGAGTCAGCTTCACAGAGGAAGTCTGGATAATAGCATTCTCATTTCAGACCATAAAATGATGTCAGGTTAAGGATGAACAATGAGTTCAGTATTAAAAATGATCAGGTAAGCAAGACACCATGAATAAAAGTTAATGAAATGAATAGCATATCTAAACCCTTTAAAACTAGATGTATTGAAATCGTCAATGTGGAGAAATAATTAAGCAGGTATGTATCAATTGTTTAAAGAAACACTCTACTATTACAAAGATGTAAAAACAATAGTAAAACAATATAGATGATAGAAAAAACGGGCAGGTCTGGCTGGGTGTGGTGGCTCATGCCTGTAATCCCAGCATTTTGGGAGGCCAAGATGGGTGGATCACGAGGTCAGGAGTTCAAGACCAGCATGCCCAAGATGGTGAAATCTTGTCTCTACTAAAAAATATATATATAAAAATTAGCCGAGCATGGTGGCAGGTGCCTGTAGTCCCAGCTACTCAGGAGGCTGAGATAGAAGAATCGCTTGAACCCGGGAGGTGGAGGTTGCAGTGAGCCAAGATCGCACCACTGCACTCCAGCCTGGACAACAGAGCGAGACTCCATCTCCAAAAAAAAAAAAAAAAAAAAGGCAGGTCTGAAACAAAAAATAATTTAAAAATAAATGCAAGTTATTAATGATATATTAGACAGAGGTAAGAGGATAACTAGTGAAGAAAAAAATGTTTAAATGATATACCCAGAATGTAACATGGAAACACAAGGTCTAACATTTATTTAATTCAAATATGGGGGGAGAGAAGTGTAAAAGGATTCACCATTTCAAGAGATTCTCAAAAAGAAATTAAGAAAAGGTATAAATCCATTGATTCAAAGAATATATTTCTAACAGATGATATAAAAATAAACTCACTTTAGTTAAATTATAAAACATTAAAACCAAACACCAGACCATACAAACATTGAAAAAAGGATAATTTATAATGAAATAATATTTATCTGATTATTATAGGAAAGCAAAAACTAAAAATGAGTAAACTAGTATCAACAAATGTTGAGAGCAAATAACTGTTAATATAGAATTGGGTACTCAGTAATGCTGTCTTTCAAGATCAAAAATCACAATATGAAATTGACAGATAAAAATGAAAATTGTTCACTACCAAGAGAACTGCAGCAAATAAAATTTCAAAGGCTGCATATCAGAAAGAAAGAATTTAACCCAAAAGCTGATATTAGAGTCAACTTGGTATTCCATAAATATCACTAAACTGATGATAATAGTAACACTTTCTGACACGTGGGGATTCTGGAAAGAAGTGAACTTTTACTTTTGTTTAGAATTTAGAAAGTTATAGAAAAATGCTCTTGCCCTGACAAAGAGAATAAGCTGGATAATCTATAGATCATAGATTTCATTTTAAAACACAGAACTGAGGTCTCAAAAAAAGCTAATTAACTTAAATTCAGAGTGATGAAGCCCTGCTGAAAAAAGAACGGATCCACAGATGCTTTGTGCCTAGCTGAGTTGCAGCAGCAGAAGCAGGAGGAAGCTGCCCTTGGTGGAGATAACAAGGAAACAAGTGAATCTCCAGCAAATGTTGAAAGGCTGAGTGTGGGCTTGTGATAGTTTAGCATCATCAGTAGGGGCCCAAACACACTCACTCTCACTCACTCTCCCTAACTAATGCTTGCTTGCTTGCTTGCTTTCTTTCTTTCTTTCTTTCTTTCTTTCTTTCTTTCTTTCTTTCTTTCTTTCTTTCTTTCTTTCTTTCTTTCTTTTCTTTCTTTCTTTCTCTCTCTCTCCTTCCTTCCTTCCTTCCTTCCTTCCTTCCTTCCTTCCTTCCTTCCTTCCTTCCTTCCTTCCTCTCTCCCTCCCTCCCTCCCTTCCTTCCTTTCTCTCTCTCTCTCTCTCTCTATCTCTTTCTTTCTTTGGAGTCTCACTCTGTCGCCTAGGCTGGAGTGCAATGGTGCGATCTTGTCTCACTGCAACCTCTGCAAATGTAATAATAAATGCTGCTGAAATTCAATCCTGTCAGATCTAACTGCCTGCATATAAATTTCCAGGTCCCACAAAGACATCTCATTGAGGTCACATTCTGTTGTATTCTTACTTTGTATCTTGAGATGCCTTGGTGGGACATGGAAATTTATATGTAGGCAGTTTGATCTGACAGGATTGAATTTCAGCAGCATCCATTATTATATCCACTCACTAGATCAAAAAACATGGATGGAATCTTATCAACAGGAACTACTGCTAAATGAGTCTCTTTTCTATTTTTCCCTATTATTGTCCTAGTGAAGCTGTAAATATTAGGTTCTTGAACCCACAGGACTGATTCTAGGATCTTGTCTGGCCAGGGATATAGCCTTCTAATCTGCAGAACCTTGTAGTAATCAGCTACCAACTTACCTGGGGATAAAAGAATTGAAAAAAGAAGGAGAATAAGAAGAAGCAAATGGAGTCTCATGACTGAAGGGCCAGCATCAATGTGGGTTGAGCCTGGAGTCTCTGGACATCGTGGGTCTGGGCCTTTTTATGATGCTGTCTGAGTCTGTGATTTGTTCTTCGTTAGTAGAGCCTAACGAAAAGAGAATAACTAAATCTCCCACAAGAAACTTCCAGGGATACACAAGTACATAAATGTGGTGATATCTCAATGGATGAGAAAGCAGGTGAATGCTATTTATTTCCAAAAGACTCAGGATGTCTTACTGTCACCTGCTTTCTTTATTATTTTCAACATGCACATGCAATAATCATTGCTCTTACTTTAAGTATAAAGTATTGTTTGCCAGGTAATATAGTAGGAACTGAAGTAAAATTGTTATACAAACACTGTACATAATTAATGCATACAGTTTGGCAAATTTGCACATAGATATTACTCTTGTTACCACAACCAATATCCAGGTAATAATATATCCATCACCTCCAAATGTTTCCTATGTCCCTTTATTGTTGTTGTTGTTGTTGTTGTTGTTGTTGTCAGAACCCCTAAGATCGACCTTCTTAACAAATTGTTACATACAAAATACCTCAGTAATAACTATAGATACTATGTTTTAGAGCCTATCTCTGTAATTGACTCATTTTGCATAGCTTTAACCTTTGAACAATAACTCCTCGTATTTCTCTTTCCCACTCAATAAAATACCAAACTCTTTTAAAGCACATTCTATATAATCCACTTTATGAAGCTTTTTCTAACATTCTTTTGTCTGCTCCCCCTCAGTAAAGGGAACTACTAACATAACAATTACCTATTTTGGATTTTTGTGTCTCTTACATATATTCCTGCATGAACCCATGTAACACTTTATCTCCCATTATCTTAATATGAAGTAAAATAAAACTTGAAATGATTTTAAAAATGAAATCACAGAAGGGCTTTGTAAAAGTATGATGTACCATTGCTTATTTGTAAGAATTCAAGTGACATTAGGGGTTTTAAAACATCTTTTGTTTTGATTTGTTCTTTGCTTGTAAACCTTGTGTCTTGCATATTGTGGGCACAGTGTCTTTCCCAGCTATTTGCTTGGGGAAGATCAGTTAGAGTTACAATGAACATCAAAGACTATCTTGTCTAGTGACTTACCTTCCAGATGAGGAAATGAGCTGAGGGAAAGGAAGAAACTTGCCCAAGATCACCCAGTGATCAAGTGAGGAAGGTGATAGGGACAGAACTAACACTTGGTATTCTGAGCCTCATTCTATTTTCCACTCTTGCCCCTTCTCTGTTTCCTCCTCTCTTCCCTAGCCTTCTAAAGAAAACTTTGCAGTTCTGCTGCAATGTCTACCTAAGGACACCCTGAGGAGACCCCACTTTTCATCAGACTGCTTTTTTAAGCACTGTCCTGCATTTTCTTCTTCAGTCTTGTTGCATCCCATTTTTGGCGATAAGTAATGCTTCTGCTGTGCTGTTCTATCCAATTAGTTTTTTTCTATTTTCATTGAGTGAAAATTAAAACAACAAAAAACATGAGTTTATCTAAATTTGGAAGTTTTAAAACTTGATTAAAATTTCCTGGGGATATGGATGTAAGACATAGATTTTAAAATATTTTTCATTTTCAAAATTAAAAATCAAACCCATATATTTAGCCAGGGTGACTACTCGATAACTACTAATCAGATGGGTCTTCAGTAATGCCACAAGGTTAATACTCTTATAAATCAATTCCCTGGTGTTTTGTGCTACTGAGTTAATACAATTTGATACGGTATCACCTTTAACCAGGCTTTGAGGAGTCACACAAAGGAACAGCACAACAGAACCATAGGGTGGGATGTGTGGGGAAACCGAGATGTAAAACACAGCCTTGACTCTGACATTTACTCCACTGTTGGGAAAAGTACTTCAATTCCCAGGGCCTTAATATTTTCCTGTATAAAACAGGAAAAATAGAGCCATCTTTAACGTTTTGTCAAATCTTGTTGCTGAGTGATTTTATAGTGTCCGCAGCTATCCTCTCTGCTAATCACAACAAGGTTAACTAACTGTTCTTTCATTTAGTTAAAGAAATTTTTGCATTTGTTTACAAATACTTATTCTTCCCTTCACGAAAAAGGAAACATTTTAAAGATAATTTATAAGATGTTCATAGTCTCTTACATATCAACTCTTCACAATGTGGTAGAGTAGCTTAACCCCGTTCCTAAGAGTATAGATTCAGATCAGCCTGTATGTAATTAACCCCCAAACCAATGTGGAGTGTGGGATAGATAATATATTTCAAACACATGAAAAGGCACACGTACACACACACACACGCACACACACACACAGTATTACCAAAGCAGAGGTGCAGATGAAAATATTGGATAGACAGCTCAAAACTCTTAGTACTAAAATAATCCTAATAATAACTTTCCTTCCAAAGTCACCACCAACACTCAGATCTCTTAAAGGTTGGTGCCTTAGGTTTTTGAACTTTGTGTAACTTTTGACTTTCTTATTTGGTTGTATGCTATTTATCTCATAGAAAGAAACTTCTTCTTCATCCTATGCCAGTGCTGTATTGTAGGGGCTTGTGGACGTTTTTCTGCTCTATAGCAATCCAAGTTACTGGTCTCTAGCTTCTTAGGAGCAAGGCCATCACATGCTTTTGTTCTTTGCTTGCTTCCTTGTAAGGGCCCGACATACAGTGGGTGCTTAACAAATATTTGATTAACTGAACTCATTTTCCACCTCCGTTCTCTCCCACTTCAATCTCTCCCTTTTACTTCTTCCAGATTAGTTTTCCTACAGCAAAATGGGAATTGTCCAAAAACTGCCCTTCATCTTTACAACTTGAAGGATTCATTACCCTAAGCAGTCCTTCAAAATTGACTATCACAGACTAGACAAAAAGTCTGGGTTCACCAAGAATAGGCATGTGTGCCATTACATTTTCTGTTGAAAGCTTTGGAAAGTGTCTTTTAGCAAACAACATAAAGCATAGAATTTGACCGTTCCTGACTATGTAAAAGGATCATCCACATTCTCACATGTCCATGGCTACTTTCCCACTCCTTCCCCAACCTTGAAATCCTGAATTCAAAAGAAAACATAAGAAGATAGTATGCCTCATGTAAGGCAACAGGTTGCTTAATCTTTCTTGCCTCTACACATTCAAGAGCTCCAGAAAAATTTCTGAGCTACTTAGGATGTCTGATCCTCTTCTTGGGTAAAAGCAGTAAGTCCTACATGTAGTCACCAAAACCACGTCTGTTCAAGGGGTCTTATACCTGTGATTCATGATTGCATGCTAAACGTAGAAGGATACGCTCTGTTGCAGGGCCATGTCTGGTCATTGTTTAAGTTCTACTTTGAAGGACTAGTTGCTGAGAAGGAAGAGGGAATGGTAATGTTAGAAATTGGAATAAAACTTAAGGGGAAAAATCAAGTACAAGGGACCAACAGTACTAAAGGGCAATAGGTTGAAGATTTCTTTGATTACTGTAATATTTTCAAGGAAACCCCCAGGAATCCTTCCTGGCTGACCCCAACATAGCTTTGGCATAGGCCTTATGCCAAATGTCTTAGGCTAACTAACTTTTCCTAAAGAAAATAGAGGAGTTATGGAGACCAATATTTAGTAGAATAATGCCTGATTATCTTGCTTTTGAGGTCTAGTAACTGCTAGTAAACTTGCCTAATTAATTCACATTTAGAGGTAGAGTAACGAGGGTTTCAAGCACTTGAACCACCACTGACTTCATTTCACGTGAGAGTTCTTCTGGAGAGCTAAGGAACTATGAGGCTGCAGGTCTCTTGGCCAATAAGTCTTCTAGATTTCCTGTGACTCCCTTTTCTGGTCATACGTGATTTTGCTTTTGCTTTGAGTATTATAGCACCATAAGGTCATAAGGTGTCAGACACTCTGCTCTTACCAAGGCTTACACAAAGTTTATCTTGTTATTTGGTAGAGTTTGGCCCATTAAAAAAAAAAGAGAGAGAGAGAACGATAAAGAGGAGGACAGCAATCCTCACTGCTGAAGGAGGAAGAAAGCTTGGCTTTATTTCCAGTAGGCAGAAAAAACTTCCGTCTGTAGCTCTCTAGCACCAGTGGAATGTCTTTGTTTGGATAATAAGTGTCCTTCCATACCTCATTAGGCATATTCGCAGACAGAGATGTACTATGCACATAAAATCACCTTCATGGGATGACTGAAAGTCCATGTTTTATTGGACACTAAGTTCATTAGAAGGATGTGGGTGCATAGTTTTGACCAGAAAACCTTGTTAAATGGGAACATAAGCTACAAATATTTTGGCAAAAGATTAAGGTTTATGAGCAACCAACCATTTATATTAAGTTACAATTAATTAGGCCATGTTGAGAAATAATTTGGTTTAGTTAATGATTAGACATTTTGTTAGTGAACACTTCCCAGACTTTACTAGCCCTGCTAATCCCTGCTTTGCTCCTGGTCTGAACCCCTACAGTGCCTTGTTTATGGTACAGTGCCTACTGCTTGTATGCTAGATTAGTGAATGTCTATTTGCCTCCTCTACTACTGTGTGAGCTTCTTGTTTGCCAGGACAGGGCTATATTCCTCAGAGCTGAGGAGAGAGTTGAATCACGTGGTCATTTATTCTCAAATCCTCTTCAACAAGTGAAGCGAAACAGGACAGTGAAAGGCCACTGCACATGGAAGCAGGAGGTCTGGATTTGAGTTCTGAATCTCTAGATCTGTTAATAACTGGAGGTAGGGATAGAGTCAGGAAAATTTTCTTCCTTAAGTCTTGATAGCACCTATGTAGGTCCAGATCTGTTGGGATTCTCAATAATTACTGTGCATAAAATCAACTGAAAGTTATTTTGCAATGCAGATTGTTAGCCCCATTCTATGAAATGTTTACTGTTTTATAAATTGATAAATAATTTTTATTAGACAATGTAAATTTCCTTACTTGCACCAGCGTACAAAAATATTGAATAATATTAGCAGCGGAATCTTTCAACAAAATAACTATGTATAGCTATTAAACCACTTTGTTTCAAGGCTTTTTATTTTCTTTTATTTATCACCATTGTTTTATTTATAAACATTGTTTCTACTCATAAGGAGTATGTATTCTCTACATGTTTATAAAATTAATGCCTGAATGAAGTTACTTAAACAAGACAGAAGTTGATTTCTTTTTCACTCAAAATTATCCTGTAGTTACACCATTCAGGGCTAGTACAGATTCTTTCTAATGTCATGAGGGATGCAGGTCCCTTCCAGGTATCTGCTCTGCTATACTTCAGAAAATACCCTAGTTTGGCTGCTAAATTTCCACCTATTATTTCTGAATTCTAGACATCAGGGAGAAAAAAGGCGTGGGAGAAGGGCAAAGGAACATCTACTTTTCCTTTTTACATTTTTTAACCAACCTCCCTTAAAAACACTTTGTTGAGATATGATTACATTAAAAAGCTGTACCTATTTAATGTGTATATCTCAGTGAGTTTGAGGATAAGGATACGTTGTGAAAGCATCACTACCATCAAGATTATAAACATAATCATCACCTCCTGAAGTTCTCCCTCCCATTCTAATTATTATTTGTATTAGTAAGAACAATTAACAAAAAATTCACCCTCCTATTATATTTTAAGTATGCAATACAGCATTCATAGCTAAAAGCACTATGCTGTAAATTAGACCTCCTGAACTTATTTATGTTTGCATATCTAAAACTTTGTACTATAATCACACCTACTCATTCACCTGCACCACAGCTCCTGGCAACCTCCAGTCTACTCTCTGCTTCTGAGTTTATTTGAGATTTCAAATACAAGTGAAATCATACAATATTTGTCATTCTGTGTTTGGTTTATTTCACATGACTTCATGCCCTTCAGATCCATCAATGCTGTCACAAATGACAGGGTTTCATTATTGTATAATACTGAATAATATTCCATTGTGCATACATATATATATATATATATATATGTGTGTGTGTATATATATATATAAAACGTTAATTCATCCATCCATGAATGAATGATAACATATGTGTTTTCATATATCTTGACTGTTGTGAACAGTGCTGAAAAGAATATACGAGTGCAGATATCTCTTTCACATACTGATTTCAATGACTTCATATATATATATATACCACTTCATATAAAAATACCATTTTATATATATATATATATATAAAAAATAAGTGGGATTGTTGGAACAAAGTGGTATTTTTATTGTGAATTTTTTGAGAAACCTCCATACTATTTTCCAAGATGGCCATACTAATTTACATTCCCACCACCAGTATACAAAGGCTCCCTTTTCTCCACATCCTTACCAACACTTGTTATCATCCATCTTTTTGATAATAGCTATTCTAACAGGTGTGAAGTGATATTTCATGGTAATTTTCATTTGCATTCCCGTGATGACTAGAGAGGGTAAGAATTGTTTATATATATGTCGTCCATTTGTATCTCCTCTTTTGAGAAATTCCTACTCGTATCTGTTTGTTCATTTTAGTTTTTTAATTTTAATTTTATACACAGAGGATACATGTGCAGGTTTGTTACATGGATGTATTGTGTGACGCTGAGGTTTAGAGTATGAATGATCTCATCACACACCTAGTGAACATAATACTCAATAGACAGTTTTTAAGTCCTTGTACTCAACCCTCCCTCCTCCCTCTAAGAATCTCCAGTGTCTATTGTTTCCACATAAGTGAGAGCTAAACAACATATAACCCAATGTTTGGCTCTCACTTACAATGGAGAATATGTAGTATTTGGTTTTCTATTCCTGCGCACAATACCACACTGGGCTAATTTTGTATTTTTGGTAAAGACGGAGTAGCTTCAGCATGTTGGCCAGGCTGGTCTCAAAATCCTGAGCTCATGTGATCCACCCACCTCACAAAGTGCTGGCATAGCAGGCATGAGCCACTGCACCTGGCTTTTCTAAATTTTTTTTAGCTTATATTGGGTTTGTCTGTTCTAGAATTTTGTGTACATTTATTTATATTACAGGACACTTTTTAGCTTAGCTTTCCCCACTCAGGGTGAGAAAGATTATATTGATCCAAGTTATTGATTAATAGAGTGGATTATCCCCCGTTATTGCCCAATATTGCTCTATAATATGCATATAATTTGTTTCTTGATCTCCTCTCGATAGACATTTGAGTTGTTCCCAGGTTTTGGCTATTGTTAATAGAACTCAAGGACATATATATTATTTTATTTTATTTTTTTATTTTTATTTTTTGAGACGGAGTCTCGCGCTGTCACCCAGGCTGGAGTGCAGTGGCCGGATCTCAGCTCACTGCAAGCTCCGCCTCCCGGGTTCACGCCATTCTCCTGCCTCAGCCTCCCGAGTAGCTGGGACTACAGGCGCCCGCCACCTCGCCCGGCTAGTTTTTTGTATTTTTTAGTAGAGACGGGGTTTCACCGTGTTAACCAGGATGGTCTCGATCTCCCGACCTCGTGATCCGCCCGTCTCGGCCTCCCAAAGTGCTGGAATTACAGGCTTGAGCCACCGCGCCCGGCCTGGACATATTTTTTAAATAAAAAATTTCAATCCAAAATGTCCTTTCCTTTTGACTCTCCAATATTGTGTCAGGGTTACATTTTTGTTGTCATGAAAATCCAATTACATTGAACAAGATGTGTTTCCAGAATCAAGATTCAGTATATGTGTGGTCTAGCTGTGTCCCTAGAATGTAGCCCTTATTAGTTTTATTAAGCATTTTCCTATATAAATTGAAATCAAGTAGGAGATGTATTTTTCCACAGTAGGAGAAATAGAACAGCTTAGGACTTTGGAGAGATAACAACTTGCTGCTTGCCTGTGCAACCCACCTCAAAAGATACAACTCCTCCAACTTTTGGTTTCTGGCGACTTGTCCAAACAATTAGATGTGAACTGACCTTATTCCCTTACAATACTACAAGTCGATCTTCTGCACCTGGCCAAATACAGTATAAAATTGATGGACATACATTTCTTTTGGTTTCATGCTTTCTATTTAAAGCTATTCTCTTTGACTGGGAACTATGGCTCATGCTTATAATCCCAGCACTTTGGAAGGTCGAGGTGCATGGATCACTTGAGGTCAGGGGTTTGAGACCAGCCTGGCCAACATAATGAAAGCTGTCTTTCTGAAAAATACAAAAATTTTCTGGGCATGGTGGCACGTGCCTGTAATCCCAGCTACTCAGGAGGCTGAGGCAGGAGAATCGCTTGAACGCAGGAGGCAGAGGTTGCAGTGAGCTGAGATCCTGCCTCTGCATTCCATCCTGGGTGACAGAATTAACCTTCATCTCAAAAAAATAAAAAGCTAATCTATACTTTTCTTTTGATGCATTATTAGAATGTAGGAGGTAATAAGGCAAAACTATTGTGGGTATGTGAATGTGTATCTGTAGCACCTAGAATAGTGCCTAGCCCATCACTTGTGTTGAAAATTGAGAGAACCTTCTTAATATAACTTTTCCACACTCTAGTTCTGAATTTAAAGAAAGAAAAAGATAGGTTAGCAAATATAGGTATCAGTTATTTCTATTGACCGATCATTTGGAGAACATGTTTTTGGATGTGGGAGAATAAAGGTCCCTAACTCTCCACCCCAGAAATAATTTTGCTGATACAAAAATCAGTCAGACATGGTGGCACATGCTTACAATCCCAGCTACTTAGGAGGATGAGGTGGGAAAATCACTTGAACCTAGGAGGCAGAGATTGCAGTGAGCCAAGAGTGCCCCACTGCACTCCAGCCTAGGCAACAGAGAAAGACTCTGTCCGAAAGAAAAAAAAAAAGTTGTTACTATATAGCAGATAATTTTATTGCCATCTCATTTAAAATTGAATAGTACATTTGGGTCGAATTCTTATGCCTGCAGAGACATTTGCCTCTGGCTTAAAATCACTGGCTCCAGGAGGAAACTCCACCAGAGGGTATCATAAGGATTTCATAGTGTCTAAGTCATCTTGGTAGTTCTTCAAATAATTCCTGGCAATTCTGTTAGGTTTTGAACTTCACTTACTTCTTACGTGTTTAATAAAAAGAAGTTCAAAACATTGCCATGGCTGTTGAGCTCCCACAGGCTTGTCTTCCCTTTAAAATTCATTACATGGTTTGTACTCTTTTGCAAATATAATAATTGGAGGTGGATGCTTTCAGCCATTAAGTTCAAAAGTACTGCTACATGGGCTGGGCATAGTGGCTCATACCTCTAATCCCAACCCTTTGGGAGGCCAAGGGGGGCAGATCACAAGATCAGGAGATCGAGACCATCCTAGCCAACATGGTGAAACCCCATCTCTACTAAAAATACAAAAATTAGCTGAGTGTGGTGGTGCGCACCTGTAGTCCTGGCTACTTGGGAGGCTGAGGCCGGAGGATTTCTTGAACCAAGGAGGCGGAGGGTGCAGTGAGCTGAGATCACACTATTGCACCCCAGCCTGGTTACAGATCAAGATTCCGTCTCAAAAAAAAAAAAAAAAGTACTGCTACATGGACATCCATCATTCTGGCATCTCTACCATAACAGCTGAATATCGAGAATGTCTGTTCATTTCTTTAACTCCAAATTTGTGTTGTATCCCTTGGTCTCCTGTCATATCATGAAGTGTATTATTTACAAAAAGGACAATTTATCTATAGTTATTTCCTCTCAGTATGCTACATCCTTTTAGAATTTAAACATAGTGTCTCCCAACCTGAAATTTGATTTTTGAAAAACCAGAAAAATATTTTTGGACACCTTTTATTTCCAGCTGTTTTCATCTTCATCTCCTCTCCTGAACTCAAGTTGAGGGTAAAATTCATTCGTCAAAATTTCTCCTCAACTCACAACAACCTCATCCCACTCCAATATGATTTTTGTCCCCATGAATTGATACACATAATTCTTGCTGGCAGTGGTAATGTCCTAATAAAAAAAATCATGAGATGGCATCAGACTTTACCTTATTTTCTAGCTCAGCAGAATTTGATCCCTGTCTGATAAGGAAACCATATTTTCCCTAGAAACTTCACTTTTGTCACAGGTTTGGTTCCCAGAGAGCTGGATATAGATGAAGTTTAGTGTGCAGGATGTTTATTAGGAAGTAATGTCAGGATCCACATCTGTGGAAAGGATTGGAGGGAAGCCTTATGTGCAAAGGGACAAGTCTAATGGCAACGCAGCCTGACTTTGTCAACTGGCCGCACAGACAGAGCTGTTCAGCTAAGAAGACCTCCCCTATTTGTCCCAATTGAATCAAATGGCAAAACCTATGCATCCCTTGCCTCCATTAATAATTGTGTGCTTGCCACTTGTGGAGGGTGAGACTTTGAAGCAGGTGGCTTTCTGTGGCTGAAGAAAACCTTAAATGTGGTGGCAAAGTTTTCCAAAGAGACAGAGAATGGCATCTGCCGTGTATGTTGCCCTTTTTCAAAGAGGAAGCAACAAGGATAACGTCCTCCAATGGCTCTGTATGCAGATAGGTGGACAGTAATGTCTGTCCCTCCTGTGACCTAAGAAGAACAGATGGCAGACATGCAGCCAGGCAGTTAGAGGTGACACAGTGTTAGGAGAGAAACATCTGTCATAAGCAGTGCTTTTTTGAATCAGGTGTGACACAAGTCTTGCATCCCTTGCATGGACTCCTTCCCCGTTATCCTGCTGTCCTACCTCATGAAGGTGAGTGGGGGCTGGGTGGTGGGCAGTCCCAGGACAAGGTACACTTTGCCTGCAGTGTTCCCACATGGGTTCCAAAGTAGCCCAGGTGGTCATCCATGAACTTTATATTTTCCTTATGCTTCTTGTCTTTGCCTTTGAGGAACATGTTTCCTTGGACTCTGAGTCCAAACAACTCATGTATCCCTATATCTTCACATTGTCCTTCACTTAAGGGAATCTCTAATCTCTAATGCCTTTGTTTTATTATTACTATCAATATTATAATAATTAACATTGTCATTATTAACTTCATTGTTGATTTTCAGTTATTTTTATTAATGGAGTTAGTATGAATTATTCTTTTGTGGCTACTTACACCAAGATGAAGATAATTTATTAGTTCAGGAAGAATCTGCATTCTGAAGGTGAATAGAAGTTCACACTACAGATGGGCAGACACATGCCCTCCCAATTCCTGATGGACCTCCTAGTGCCTCCTAGACCTAAGGGGTCTCCTGCAATGCTCCAAGATGCCACCAAGGCAGGAATCTGCTTGTGCATGCCTGAGAGCATCCAGGATGAAGTGAGGCTCTGAAAAAATGCACGAATTTCCACATAATCCCCAAAAACCTTACAGGTGAACTGGATGCCACAGAAACAGGAGTGGTCATTGACACAACAAAGTCACCAAAATGTTTTGACGTCAATTAGAAAATTCAGGAATCACTCTTGCTGCCATTAAGTGGAAGAACAGGAGCCTGTGAATGGCATCCATGGCCTGCCTGAGACTCCACAGATATTTCTATGTGGCTTCAGGTACCAGGAATCTCCATGATTTTCAGAAAGGTAGGGACAGCTTATGCCAGCCTATCCCTCTGCAGAATGTGCCCCAGCGGATCAGAGGATGGAACCATCATGGACTGCACAAAGGCTCAAGGGCAGCTTCCCAGACCTGCCTGTGACTCTAGGTAAGTTCTGAGTCCATGTGGGTGCTGAGGAAAGGTTAATGATGATTTGGAAAGATGGGACAAGCAGACACCACCCCTAAACAATCTGCACGATTCCAACTACAACAGGAAGCCAAAGACCAGCTCATGCCACACTAGTGCACCTTGAAAACCCCTGGATGTAATGCCGCTCTGCAGAGAGTTCAACAAAGAAGTGGCTGGGAATTTTACATTCTAGGCCGCATTTTCCAGTGCTTCTGGACACGTGATCAGAAATTTAACATTGGTATATCTAACTCTGACATTTTTCACAAAATGGTTTTTTAAAATGAGGTAATAGAGACAAAATATAATACAACCATATGTATTATATGCCAAAATATGCTTCACTGGCATCAAGTAGACTCACCTTGAAATACAATCTAGGACAACCTCCATTTTCAGAATATTTTCTTTTCCAGAGTGAAACTCTCCCACCAAAAACCAAGAACATCACAGGTTTTTGCCTCCAACAAACCGACAGAAAGCCAATACATTTATTCTACCACTGTGAAATGGACTGCGGTGCAACACATACGTGTGAAACCCGACACGTGGCATCGCCGTGAGCCAAATGGGGACTCGTGGTGCAAGCAACCCTCCCCACGTGTTAGCGTGCGTGAGATTCACTTGGCAGAATTTGACTAGGTGCGTGTTGGTAGAGTGGGGCTGAGGTTCTCTTGCCCCTGTGGATGTTTAAGAAGTCACAGGTCTTGCGAAGACCTGTGGTCCCTTCAATCAACTCTGTTTCGGAGACATAATGACTTGGATTGCTGACAAGTCAAGAAATTTTCAAGCCCTTGGAAAATCAGTTACACACAAACACGGAATGAAAGTCAAAAGAGAGTACGTCATCTTTTTTGAGAATTTTATTCACTTCAAAACAAATTAAACACACCTATTTCTAACGGCATTCCAGAGCCCAATTTTCGAGGCTGAGGAAACACCCCAAGAACGCATTGCGCAGAACGCTTCACAGCGTCCAAAACACTGCTGTCAGGGCGGGGCACAGCTGAAGGCCTGCATCTCTCGGGGTTGCCTAACTGTTCCCTGATTCAGTCATCTGGAGAGCAAACACACAGTCATTCCCCGGTTTCCTACTGACATCACAGCGAAAGTCTGAATCCCGCGCGTCACCGTCACCCAGTTTCTGAGGCAACGAATCACTGGCACAGAAGCTTCTGGTGGCAGGTTTCCGGAGATCCCGGCGAACTACAATGTCCCTCACCAGAATTTGATGAGGCAGAGTCTCTGCATCTGGTCCCTGCCTGGCCTGGGCTCCAACATCCACAGAAGCACCCCAGCCGGGGAGCTTGGGAGTCACCACACACAGTCTGCCCTCTGCTCTGTGCTCCTCAGTCCCATAGACCCCTCCAAATCACGGGAGCTGGATGCAATGGAGCCCCGGCCACCTGTAGTCTCACTCCAGGTCAGAATCGCTGTTCTCTGAGGAGGAAACCTGAAGGTACTCATAGAGGACACTCAGCGGGACAGCAACACAGGGAGCCTCAGACTTCTCTGAGACATGAGGGCTGTGAGCGAGGAAGGCTCCCGGCTTCTCAGGAGAGGGAAACGAGGGAGCTGTCAGGAGGCTGGAGCTCCACCATCCGTTTTCCAGTCTCCAGAAGAGCATTCTGAGAGGCTGGGCCCCATCGTGGCTGGCCGCTGGGTGATGGGACATGGTGCAGGCCTGGGCAGTAGGCAGGCAAGGTCTGCTGTGCAGAGGCTGCCGGTTGGTGCTGGGCACCTGGGCGGGTGTCCCCCTGCTCATCTGGGGCGACGGACTTGGTCTGAGTTCGGTTGCAGCTGGCGGAGGTTGGAGAGTCTCCGGGACCCCCAGCTCACCTCCCTGGAGGGCATTTTCGGGCATCTGGAAGGAACCCATTCTCGGTTTCTTGGGGAAGTTCAGGCAAGCCTGAGTCGGAGTCTGGGCAGCTCTCTTGGCTCCTGGCCTGAAACTGAGATTGGAGCCGAGGCCCAAGCTGTGTGTGTCGGCTGGTGGGCAGGGCTGTGAGGTCACCGCAGCACGTTTGTCTTGTGCCTGGGGGCTGATGAACCGGATCAGGCCGTGGGGCTTGGAGGCAGCCTGGGAAACTTCTCAACTGCCACCCTGAGGCCTGCTGTGTGTCGGCTTCACCACGACGAGAGGCTCCGGGCCCTGCTGCCTGACTCCAGGCTGAGGGATGTCGGCCACAGCCCCTGTCTGTCGTTCCTTTGGTCGGAGACTTGACGAGGAGCTCGGACTGGCTTTTCTGAGGGGAGACAGTGAAGCCAAGACGGATACCGTGTCAGACATTTTCGTAGCTGAGCCATCAGTGAGGGCAGGGTCCACGCGTGGCCTCTTATTGGTTGTGTGGACCGGCATTGGCCTGCTTACAACCTGAAAGAAAGGAGACCACACACGTTAGAAGTTCATCAGCATGGAGCCAATATGGAAATCAACCACATCCAAAGACAAGGTGCACACAGCAGGAAATTCTTAATACGGTATGGACAGGCGGTCCTTGGAAGTAGGAACAGATCCTTAACGTGAGTGCTGATCGGGACAAGACCCATGAAAAATGCACTCTTGAGCTATGATCTAAGAATACCATTTTTCTAAAGACTGTGTCTTGGGCATTCACTGGATCAAAGCGCCTCCACTCAGCCTTCCATGAAGTGGGACGGACTAATGCCCTTCTGAAGGCAGGTTGGTGGCTCAAGGGTTCCCAGGACGCCTTTTCTGAAAACATGCATGTTCCTAGGGTGAGCCTCCTCCATGTTTGGGGCCCCTGAGGGACTAATTTCCTCACGCTGCTAGGAAGATGTTGTTGACAGGCTTGCCATCATTGCACAGAAAGAAAGCAACAGGAAATATGGCATCTTCAGATGCCTTCACCTGGAATCAAATGGACCTGGAAGGATCGTGGAGTCCCTGACCCCAAGAAGGCAGGGAAGAAGGGTTCCCCGATCCCCTCACACACACGAGAACCTGAAAGAAAATCAACCAGAGTGACCTAGTGGAGCAAAGAACAGGGACCCATGGTGACACTCACCTCAGATAAATCCAAGATTCCATGGATTCTTTTCGATTTGGAAGCGGCTTCTCTAAAGGTTTCCCAGAAAAGGTCTGGAAGGGAGCCTTCCTCTGCGGGTCTTGTTGCCTGCAGAAGAGAAAAAGTTCAGGCCATGTATCCGGTTTTCCCCAGGAGACAGGAAGAATTCAGTCTCTGGCCCAGTCCTGTTCTGTGTTTTGTGATAAATAAATGGAACTCTTATGCCCTTTCCACCTCTGCACCTTCCCTCATGTGCCAACCTTCCCATTCTCCCAGTGGCCTTCTTGGCTTCCCAAGTAAGGACCAGTATTTGGATTCCATTGCTTTCCCCCCGTCATGGGGAACCTGCACGAAGCTTCCCCACCTGACATCGTCCTCCCGCAGCTCGATATCAGGAACAAGTCTGTTAATTATTATTATTATTAAATATAATAGAAATTAATAGGAATCATCGATAATAATAATCATAATAAAGATAGTAAAAATTAATACTGGTTAAAAATGTTAACGATTAGTATTAATAATTAATAGCAATATCACTGTTAGTAATTAATGATATCAGCAATTAATGTTACTTAAGTCAATACTAAGTGATGTTGGTTATAAAATAATGATTAATTTTATGAACTACTAGCATTGCTAAGTGACATTAATATTAATAATTAATTTTAAGCATGCATAATCATATATTTAAAATAATTATCCATAATTAGTAATGGTATCCTATTAATTATTAGTATCATCAATAATTGTTAAAATCAGTCATTGATGTTTAATAATTAATCATATTATTACTCTTAATACTGCAGTGTGTATACAGCTACCTGTGATGTCTTTCCTAATATCAGAGAGGGAGAGCATGGTTTTAGTTTTAATATCGCAATAAGTGTACACTCACCCTGTGATGCTACACTAATATTCAGTGTAGTAGAGTATGACATGACTCCCAACATAGCAATGAATAGATAGCCACCCGGTGATATAGCTCCTAATATTCACGGAATATGCGTATGATATTACTCCCAGTATCGCAGGGAGGGTACAGCTCTTCTGTGTTATGATTCTTAATATCCGGAGGGGGAGAGGATGATAATAATTCCAGTGTTGCAGGCTGTGTTCACCGGCCCTGTGACATTGTTATTAATATCTTGGAAGGGAGAGGATATTACTCCCAATGTGGCAGGGGGTGTACATCCACCCTGTGATATTCTTCTTTATATTCCAAGGCCGAGAGGTTGATATTACTCCTAGTATCACAGACACTGTATACCCCCATGTTTTTAATCCCTGTGATATTGGGAGTAGTATCATCCTCTCCCTGGTGGAAATTAGGAACAGTATCACCAGGGGCGTGTACACTCCATGCGATATTGAAAGTAATATCATCCTCTCCCATCCTGGATCATAGGAACAACATCACTGGGTGGTGTACACTTTCTGTGATATTGGGAGTAACATCATCATCTGTGCCTTGGATTATTAAGGACAATATCACGGGTGGACATGTGTACATCTTCTGCAATATTGGGAATAATATTATCCTCTCTCCCCCTGCATACTAGGAAAGATATCACAGAGTGGGTGTTCACCTCCTGCGATATGGGCATTAAAACCATCTTCTCCTATTCTGGATATCAGGAAGAGTATCACACGGAGGTGTACAGTGTCTGCGATACTGGGAGTAATATCAACCTCTCGGCCTTGGAATATTAAGAAGAATATCACAGGGTGGATGTACATCCACTGCCATATTGGAAGTAATATCAGCCTCTCCTCTCCATGGATATTAGGAACAATATCCCAGGCTGGGTGTATGCCTCCTGCTCTATGGGGAGTCATATCATCCTCTCCCTTCCAGGATATAAATAACAATATCACAGGGCGGGTGAACACAGCCTGCAATACTGGAATTATTATCATCCTCTCCCCTTCTGGATACTAGGAACCATATCACAGAAGAGCTGTACCCTCCCTGCGATATTGGGAGTAATATCATAGGCTTCTTCCGTGAATATTAAGAGCAATATCACTGGGTGGCTTTCCATTCATTGCTATGTTGGGAGTCATGTCATACTCTACCCCCTAGATATTAGCATCAGTGGCACAGGGTGAGTGCACACCTACTATGATATTAAAACTAAAATCATGCTCTCTGTCCCTGGATATTAGGAACAACATCACAGGTAGGTGTACACCCCCTGCAGTATTAGGAGTAATAATATGATTAATTATTAAACATCTATGTCAATTTTAATAATTATCAATGACACTATTAATAGGATACCATTATTAATTATGGATAATTATTTTAAATATATGATTATGGACGCTTGAAAATAATTAGTAATATTAATATCATTTAACAATATTATTAGTTCTTAATATTAATTATTATTTTATTACCTACATCACTTAGTATTGATTTAAGTAACATTAATTGCTGATATCATTTTATTGTTAATAGTGATATTATGATGGTTATACTAATCGTTAATATTTTTTACCAGTATTACTTTATACTATATTGTGATTATTAATATCGTTGATTGCTATTAATTTTTACTATATTTATTAATATTAATAATTAATAGACTTGTTCCTGATATCCAGCTGGGAGAGGATGATATTATTCCCAATATTGAAGAAAGTGTACACCCCTCTATGATGTTATTCCTAATAGCCAGGGGATAGAGGATGACATTATTGAAACTATCACAGTGGGTGTCCATCCCTTCAGTATCTTGTTCCTTCTATCCTGAGTGAGAGAGGATGATATGACTCCCAATATCACAAGAAGTGTACAACCGCCTGTAATATAGTTCCTAACATCTAGGTGGGGAGAGGATGATATTACTGACCATATCACAGGAGTGGTGAAACCCCTTCAATATTTTGCCTATGATCCTGAGGGGAGAGGATGATATTACTCCCAATATCGAAGAAGGCGTACACCCCCCTGTGACACTACGCCCAATATCCACTTTGGGAGATGATGACATTACGCCCAATATCCCAGGGGATGTACACCAACCTTGGGATATTGTTCCTTATATCGAGAGGGGGAGAAGATGCTATTGCTCCCAATAAAGCAGGGGCTGGGGCTGTACACCCCTCCTGTGTTATTGTTCTTAATATCCGGAAGAGAGGATGATACTACACCCAATATCGCAGGGGTTGTACACCCACCCAGTGATGTTGTTCTTAATGTACTCCACATCCCACCACCAGGGATATCATTCCTAATATCCAGGGGAAGAGAGGATAACATTATGCCCAATATCGCAGGGGAGTATACACACCCTCTGTGATGTTGTTTCTAGTATCCAAAGGTAGATACGATGATGTTACTGGCCATATCGCAGGGGGTGTACACCCTTTTGTGATATTGTTTTTGACATTCAGTGGGGGAGAGGATAACATTAATCCCAATATCGCAGAAGGCATACAGACCCCTGTTATGTAGTTCCTAACGTACAGGGGAAAGGGAAGAATATTACTCTCAACGTTGCAGGACGTGTAACCACCCTGCCCCCCGTATATTGTTCCTAATATGCAGCAAGGTGGAGGCTGAGAGTACTACCAATATCCCAGAAGGTGCACACACACCTGTGATATAGTTCCTAATATCTAGCGGGAAAGAGGCTGATTTTACTTTCAATATCGCAGAGGGTGTACACCGCCCCCAGCGCCGGGGTATCATTCCTAATATGCAGACGGGAAGAAGATGATATGGCTGACAATATCGAAGGGGGTGGACACCTCTTGTCTGATATGGTTCCTGATATCCAGGGGGTGAGTTGTTGATATTACTCCCAATAAAGTAGGAACCGTACAGCCACCCTGGGATTTTGTCCTCAATAACAACAGGGGAGAGGTGATATTACTACCAACATTGCAAGGGGTGTACACCCTCCTGTGATATTGTTTCTCATATCCAGGAAAGGAGAAGATGGTATTAGTACCAATATTGAAGGGATGGACACACCCCATGGAATATTGTTCTAAAGTTACAGGTTGAAAGAGGATGAGATTCCATCCAATATAACAAGGAGTGTACACCCCACCTGTGATATGAGTAGTAAAACCTAGAAGAAGAGAGAATGACATTGCTTCCAAAAACACACAGATTGTACACCCACCCTGTGATATTGTTCCTATCATCTAAAGGAAGAGATGATGATACTACTCCCACTACCGGAGAAGGTACACACCCGCTGTGATATTGTTCCTCATGACTTGTGGGGGAGAGCATGATATTACTTCCAGTATGACAGTGGCTTGACACCCAGTCTGTGATACTGCTCCTAATTTCCAGTAGGTAAAGTATGATGTTCCAGCCAAGAAGTAGTGGCTATACAGCCACCCTGTGATATTTCTCCAAATATTCAGGGAAACACAGGACGACATTATCCCAAATCTCCCAAAAAGTGTACACTCATTGTGTGATATGGTTCCTAATATCCGGAGGTGCAGAGGATGGTATTCGTTCTCCTATCGCAGGCTGTTTACACACAACCTTTGAAATTGTTCGTAATATCCTGACAAAAAGAGACTGCTAAGAATGGACACACATTGCAGGGGGGAGTAATTGGCAATTACGATCCACATCGCAGGGAGTGAGGCACTCCCCACGATATGGGGAGTACTAGCATCCCCCTCTCCCCACTGGCTATTACGATCCACATCGCAGGGCAGTTCAGGACACCAGCCCTGCCCCAAACTTGACCCAGACATTGAGTGCCATGGGACCACCTCAGGGTGGGTGGAAGCTCAGCTCTAAGGTATCCTTGCTGCCAAAGACCAACAGTTCCTACTAGTTTCAATCTGGCCACAGGGTCTCTGTTGGTGAGACAGGTGACTATGAGGCAGATACCCTGAAATCTAGCACGACAGAGCTCAACGCCCCATGAGAGGCACCATAACACACAGACTTTGCAGACATACTAGCGAAGGCCACAGCAGGCCCTGAGTGAGGAACAAGCTGACCAAGATCCTGGGGTTCTGCCACACAACCCTTAAACCAGGGACTGGAAACTGTTTCCCTAAAGAGCTAGGAGTCAGTATTTTCAGCTTTGCCAGCTGACCTTTACCTCAAGGATGCAACTCTGCCATGGCTGCACAACAGCAGCCTTCTGCAGGTGGCCTGTGAAGAGATGGGCATGACTGCACCCCCATCAAACTTTACTTATGGACATGGAAACTTCTCAGTGTCATGAAGTGTTATTTTTTTTATTTGTTCAACCAGTTGGAAATGTAAAATCCATTCTTGATTCACAGGCGACAAGAGCAGGCAGGGACAGGCCGCCCCTTGCCGACCTCTGGAATGAGCTTACAGAAGGAAATGACAGGCTGGGCCAGCGCGGCCTCCTCACAGCAGATTCGCTGCAGGAAGGTCCTTCGTAGCAACCACTTCTCATCCTTCGTCTTGGCTTCAAGTGCAGTTCAGGTGGAGAAAGAGAGAACAGAACCGGCCTCAGCAAGAAGAAGGGAGATGCAGGGTCAAGCAGCCGTGTGGATCCATCACACTCAACATTCACACCAAGTGGAGCACAGGCAGGGCCAGCCCGGTGGGGGGAGAAGTGAAGGCTCTCTGGGGTGGGGGACCTCTGGGTGGGCAAGATTCTCTACCTAAAACTCAAATAGAAGATCTACACAGCAGTAGTTACAGAAAACACACACTAACAAAAAGGCCAAAATAAAAATAGGACACCAAGTTTGGACAACCGGGTCTCACAAGCCAGTAGGTAAGAAAGCCCAGAAGGGCCCACCAGAGGCGCTGGGGGTGGGTTCCTGCCTGCAGGGGGCCTGGGACACCCCATTCCCACAGATGAGGACCCAAGCTTTGGGGAGGAAGCTGTCAGAGTCACCCAATGAGCTGCTCAGAGCTGGAGCCACAGAGCAAGTGAGGAGCCCTGGCCACGTCCCCATGTGCACTGAGGAGCTGGGGTGGGGGCATACCCCCAGGGGCCGATGCAAACAGTGGACCGCGGGCCCTCCTCCTGCCCAGAGGATGCTCGACTCCCAAGGGACCACCAAGGCCTGGAACCCAGGGACACACCACCTGACCATCATGCCCAGGCCTCCTGGACCAGGCAATGTCCAGTACAGGCAGGCAGTCTGGACTTGGGGCCAGTACAGGGGTGGATGGTCCTGCTAGGCAGGCAGGCCTCCTTCTCCCTACCAGCTGGGCTGATTGCACTGTAGTTTCGGTTCTGGCAACATATTGTTGCCCACCTTGGCCACACCAGTCCCTGGCTCCCTGGCTAGGCCCAGTGCTGTCCAACCTACCTACACAGTCCCCACACACTCAGGGCCCACCAGGCTCTGTCAGCCAGGAGGACCCATGCTCATCCCCTGAGGTATCCGTGGGAGCCTGCATCCCACAGGGACACACAGCTCAGGGCTAACTTCTATGGGGGCCTCTTGGTTGTGGTGGTAGGTGTTGGGCGTAATTGACCTCCAGCCCTCCCATCCTGTACACTGTGTTTTATGGGGATCATTCAGTCCTGGGAGCTTCCTGGGGACCCCAGAAGGAAGAGAACAGGGTGGTCATGGCAGCCTCAGCTCCAGGCTCTGGGCCAGAAGTTGATAACGACCAATTGAGAGCAACCACTGAATTCAATCCTCTTACACATACCCGAGAAGTTGGCGAAGAACTGAATGTCGACCATTGTATGGTTATCCAGCTTTTGAAGCCAATTGGAAAGCTGAAAAATCTTGATAAGTGGGTGCCTCATGAGCTGAGCAAATATTTTAAAAATCATCCTTTTGAAGTGTCATCTTCTCTTGTTCTATGAAACAACATTGAACCATTTCTTGATCAGATTGTGACATGCCACGAAAAGTGGATTTCATCCAACAGCCAGCTCACTGGTTGGACTGAGAAGAAGCTCCAAACCACTTCCCAAAGTTAAACTTGTACCAAAAAAAGGTCATGGTCACGGTTTGGTGGTCAGCTGCCAGTCTTCTGATCCACTACACTTTTTGAATCCTGGTGAAATCATTACATCTGAGAAGTATGCCAAGTTAATCGATGCGATGCATGGAAAACTGCAGCACCTGGAGCTGGCACTGGTCAATATGAAGGGACCGGTTCTCCACAACGCGTGACCACATGTCATACAACCAGGACTTCAAAAGTTGAATAAACTGGGCTGTGAAGTTTTGTCTCATCTGCCATATTCATCTGACCTCTCGCCAACCAACTACCACTTCTTTAAGCATCTTGACAACTTTTTGCAGGGAAAACACTTACACAACCAGCAGGGTGCAGAAAATGCTTTCCAAGAGTTCATCGAACCCTGAAAGCATGGAATAAACAAGTTTATTTCTCTTTGGCAAAAATGTGTTCAATGTAATGGTTTCTTTTTGTTTTTTTTTTTTTTTTTAAAGACCTAGTCTCACTCTGTTGCCCAGGCCAGAGTGCAAAGGTGCAATCTCAGCTCACTGTAACCTCTGCCTCGTGGGTTCAAGAGATTCTCCTGCCTCAGCCTCTTGAGTAGCTGGGATTACAGGCACATGCCACCGCGCCCGGCTACTTTTTGTATTTTTAGTAGAGAGGGGATTTCACCGTGTTGGTCAGGCTGGTCTCAAACTCCTGACCTCCTGATCCGCCCGCCTCAGCCTCCCAAAGTGCTGGGATTACAGGCGTGAGCCACTGTGCCCAGTCCATTGTAATGGGTTCTATTTTGATTAATAAAGATATGTTGCAGTCTAATTATAAAAATTTAAAATTCACGGTCCAAAACCACAATTACTTTGGCACCAATCTAATAATAGAAGAATTAAAAGAGGCCTTTATATTAGAAAGCCCATGGATGATAAAATAATAAAGAATATTACAATCTCCATAACCGCAAAGTTATAACTTAGACCAACTAAATGAATTAAAAGACACAACCTATTGATACTAAAACACAGGAGAAATAGGTCATCTAAATATATTGATATCTATTTTTAAAATGGAATCAGTACCTAATAACCTTACAGAAAACCTATATATTCCAAAAATCTGACATTCTGTCATGTTGTTCTAACTGGTGGGATTCGGGGATTTCCATTTTGATAAGAACATAGGTGAGTCGCACACACTTACTTTTACTGCTCATTGGTCAGGAAACCTATGTCCACTATAGGATACTGCAGAGCGATGCGTTTTGGAGAATTTAGGCAAGATAATATGATTTTCAGATTTAAGGGAAGACAATCTGTTTTATGTACAGTAATTCCTCATAATATCACAGTGGATACCATATTTAAACTTTGGGGTATCCCCAGGTATAATTCTTATTTGAGCCACATGTGAATTTCAGACACGGAGGCTGCCCAACTTTGGTGGCTTTCAACAGATGTGGAAGTTAATTCACAACCTACTTTGTGGAGGCATAAAATTCAATGAGCACTCATTTAGCATTTTATTTGAAATATTATTTTTGTAAACTTTGTATTTCCAATTAGGTGAAATTTTAAACCTGTTTCAGTTCTTATCCACTTTTTTTTTTCCCCCTGAGACGGAGTCTTGCCCTGTCACCCAGGCTGGAGTGCAGTGCATGGTCTTGACTCACTTCAACCTCCACCTCCCAAGTTCCAGCAATTCTCCTGCACCAGCCTCACAAGTGACTCGGATTACAGGTGCCCACCACCATGCGCGGCTAATTTTTGTATTTTTAATAGAGATGTGGCTTCCCCATGTTGGTCAGGCTGGTCTTGAATCCCTGACCTTGTGATCTGCCCCCCTCAGCCTCCCAGAGTACTCGGATTACAGGCCTGAGCCACCGTGCTTGGCCTCTCCACTCTTTTTAGGCAGAGGGGAGCAAGGTTTGCTTTAAGTTAGGAGGGACTCCTGTGTACCCAATCCATTTGTGTAAATTTCTTCTTTCAGAGTTCTTCAAATCAGCATCACCATTGTTAAAGGCCTCCCACATGGTAATAATTGTGCTACAGGGTTTTTCGAACATGAAGTTTATGTTTGGCTGAATTAACCTCCTTGCTGTGGCACAAGGGGGCCATAGGTGTTTTCACCAATTATGAAGCGGGTTCACTGTGCAATGGCTACCAACTTTTCTGAGTACAATGAGACCAAACACATTCATACATAAATTCCATGAAGTGAATTTATTACTTACAAATAGCAAACAAAAGACAACAGAAGTCCAGGATTCAATATGAACCGCTACCACAAGATCAGGAAGGCTATCCAGAGCAGATGGATGGAGTTTTGACTGTAAATGCTTCACTTGCACTACAACTGAGGGACCCCAGAAAGCAGCTCATCTTGGGTTTTCTCCTACGATGTGGTTTGCTGGACACAAGCGTTAAAGGCCGTTCTGTTTCGAGCAGGGACTCTAACAGAGCCTGGGCTTTTCTGACCAATGTCACCTGATTATCAGGATATTGCATTCCCAGCATATCATACAGTTATCTTGAGAACTACCAGTAGGAAAGGCAGGAAAATGGCCCTGCACCCTTCAAACTGAAGGATCAGGATATTTGTTGTGACAGAGGCACAGACAGTAGCGACAGAGTGTTCTTGTGAGCCATCTACTAGTTCTCTTGACCAGAGCGTGGCACCTGACTGCTTTTCTCTTTCCTTTCAATGGAAACTGTTTCAGAATATTTTGAATATTTTTAATTTCTACATCTACAGAGTTGAGGCACATGATCGCTGGCAGCGTAGACTCTCTGTATAGTTACAGGAAAGAGTTCAGGAGCCCATCAAGCCACATTGGAGGAGACCACCTAATCCTCCAGAGACTGTCACTCCATCTTCCTGGGGTTAGCTCCACATGCAGTAAGGCCATTATGTCTAAGGCCAGCAAGACTTGCAGTCCGAAGATTCAACTTTTGACATGCTGATAAGCAGCAGTGATAAGAAAAGCCCACACACTGGCTAGGAATTTTTCAATGCAAGCAGCTGAGATGCTTCTTCATATGCTTCGATAGTGGCTAATATCAAACTCTTTCTTCCCATTTTCATTACTCATCAGTGACTGAACCATGAGGCACCATGGATGTACACCTGATCAGGAGGGTGTAGGGGACAGCGGCAAGGGGAGCAGCAGCACAAGAAACAAACAAGGCCACTACTTCTGCCTACATAATAACTATTGATTGGAGTGTACAATAATTAATAATGTTCACATGGCTGCCCTCAGCATACAGAGATGGTGACCAGAGTAGATGCAGGGACTACAGAGATACAGCCGGATTCTTGCTAATTAGGACATAAGTGTCGGCTTATGTGCTGTGCTTCCGTGCATTAATAAGCCAGGGCCTCAAAACCGCCTGCTAAGCACAGGTCAAATGTCATGCTGGGGTGGAATTAAACATTCATGTCTAGGAGATGAGAGCGTTTTAGTGTGGGAGAAGATGACAACACCTGAAGAAAACAAAACACTGTGCAGACCAAACGGAAGGCCCATCATCAGCTCACGGTTCTGACTCAGGTGACTGCTGATGTGTTACGGAACCATCAGCCGACAGCAGGTAGGTCAAGTTGAGCAGGTGTCCTTCATGAGGGCTGGTCCATTCCATTTGTGTTGTCAATTGTTTCAATACCGTCTCATGCACCCCATTGGTGAGGAAGGAATTCGCACCCTACTTTTACTGGCACCGTTAAACACATAACATCTCCTACTAAACAGAAAAACCAGACATCAGTTATTAATTACATATAGGAGAATGGTGTAAGTTCCCACAGGCCCAAACAGGGATTAACTTGGGAGCAGAGAGTGGTATCACATTAAAAAAGTGAGGAATTTCCTTTTTTTTTTTCTTTTTTTTTTTTGAGACAGAATCTCGCTCTATCACCCTTGCTGGAGTGCAGTGGTGTGATCTCGGCTCGCTGCAAGCTCTGTCTCCCGGGTTCATGCCCTTCTCCTGCCTCAGCCTCCCTAGAAGCTGGGACTACAGGCACCCACCACCACGTGCGGCTAATTTTTTGTATTTTTAGTAGCGACAGGGTTACAGGGTTTCACCGTGTTAGCCAGGATGGTCTCGATCTCCTGACCTCGTGATTCACCCTCCTTGGTCTCCCTAAGTGCTGGGATTACTGGCGTGAGCCACTGCGCCAGGCCGAGGATGTTCCCTTGTTCCTACAGGAGTATGTGATTGGTTTGTCTGTTGGCTGGTAGGGAACTGAATCATGATACACTGACTGGTAAGACTGTAATATTCTAAAATACAATATATAAACCATCATACCATAATGGTGTAATACGATCTACTGCAATACCAAAGACATCGATGAAAAGCCCAACACTATCATATGTGACTGAGAGACTGAATGCTTCCTCCCTCAGATTGGTTACAACATATCCTCCTATCACAGTCCTCTCTCCTTCATTCAAAGTGAACGATCCAAATAACAGACAGAAATAATAAAGAATAAAGGGCAACAGATGCAAAGAACTCACGAGATGATACTCTATGGTAAACTTTATGTACTTAAGAATTAATACCAACTCAGTATTAGCAAAAAATAAACATCTTTACATCAAGAGTAGTTTTTCCTTTAACAAGGAAAGGTGGAATGTGTATGATGAACAAGGGATAATCAAAATTTTCCAAATGAGGCTAGTAAGACTATCCCAACAATTGACAATCATTATTCACTGGTCCATTAATCACAGGGCAATACATACAAATGAAACTTACCTGGCCAGGTGTGGTGGCTCATGCTTGTAATCGCAGCATGTTGGGCGGCCGAGGAGGGCAAATCATGAGGTCAGGAGTTCAAGACCAGCCTAGCCAACATGGCGAAACCCTGTCTCCACTAAAAATACAAAGAATTAGCTGGACGTAGTGGTGGGCGCTTGTAGTCCCAGGTACTCAGGAGGCTGAGACAGGAGAATCGCTTAAACCCAGGAGGTGGAGGTTGCAGTGAGCTGAGATCGCACCACTGCACTCCAACCTGGGCAACAGAGTGAGACTCCATCTCAAAAAAAAGATAATAATGAAATAAAAAAATTAAACTTACCTCCATGTTAGAAAAACATCAAAATTCAACCATGAATCCAGCACATTATCAAATGAATAGACAAAAATTCTACCAACAAACTTAATATCATTATCTATGAAACTCAAGTACTACTGCTTAAAGAGCATGTATAGAACTCTCACCTCAAGGTTTCCCTGCAAAACAAGGTGAAATGCATTCTCAAGACTCTTTAAGAATGAGTCACGGAAAAAACAATATACTTGTAACTTGTGTAACATTTCATACATTTTTTCAAGCACTACACGATAACTAATTTGCATCAGGCTTTCCAAATTAGAAAAGCTTCACTTATAGAACTTCTTTCCTGTGGGAGTTTTCACATGACGTTTCAAGTAAATGTGAAAACTGAAAATATTCTTGCAGTTTCTAAACTATTAGAGTTTTAATCCTGTGTACGTTCTTGTATTTACAAGGTCCAGCCAGCTATAGTGTGCATTTTCATTTGTCCTTGAGTGGGGATGAGAGAAATGAAACATTCCCAGATTCTGGACATTCATAGGGTTTTCTCAGGAATGAGCTGATGTCTTCAAATGGAACTAACACAACTGAAGGCCTTACCACAAATTTAGATTCAAAAGGCTTTTCTCCACTCTGAGTCCTCCCAAATCTTCAAAAACAGGAAAATCTGAAGGCTTGGCCACATTTCCTACATTCTTAAGGTTTCTCTGCAGTGTTAGCCTTTTCATGTTTATGAGGGAATGGGAAAGAGTAAATGTTTTACCACATTTCTTACATTCAAGGGGCTTTATTTATTTGTTTGTTTATTTTGAGATGGATTCTCACTCTGTCGCCAAGCTGGAGTGCAGTGGCACAGTCTCGGCTCACTGAAACCTCCGCCTCCTGAGTTCAAGTGATTCTCCTGCCTCAGCCTCCTGAGAAGCTGGGATTACAACCATATGCTACCACACCCAGCTACTTTTTGTATTTTTAGTAGAGACGAGGTTTCACCATGTTGGCCAGGATGGTTTCGATCTCCTGACCTCGTGATCCGCATGCACAGGGCTTTCCCCAACCCAACGTTGCTTTTTATGTCCTTGAAAAAGAACTAAGACAACTGAAATGTGCCACCATGCCCAGCTAATTATTTTTATTTATTTGTTTTGAGACGGAGTCTCGCTCTGTCGCCCAAGCTGGTGTGCACTGGTGCGATCTCGGCTCACTGCAAGCTCTGCCTCCTGGGTTCGCGCCATTCTCCTGCCTCAGTCTCCCGAGTAACTGGTGTTAGCCACCGTGCCTGGCATTATTTTATTTTTTCTAGAGACAGGGTTTCACCTTGATGCCCAGGTTGTTTCACGCTGTTTTAATCCGGGCTGGTTATGAACTCCTGGGCTCAAGCAATACACATTCCTTGGCCTCCCAAAGTGCTGGGATTATAGGCTGAGTCACTACACCCAGCCTCTATATCATGACTTCTTTCATGGCGAGTAAGATGACTGGAACGAATGTAGGCTTTACCGCATCTCTTACATTCATAGGATTTTTCTCCAGTATGAATTCTTTCGTGGAGGTGAAGGGAACTGAGACGACTGAAGGCTTGGTCACATGGTTTACATTCATAGGCTTTCTCTCCAGTATGAGTACTTCTATGGTTACAAAGGGAACTCAAATGACTAAAGACTTTGCCACATTGTTTACATTCATAGGGTCTCTCTCCACTATGAATGCTTCCATGGTCACGAAGGGAAGTGGAACAGCTGAAGGCTTTATCACATTTGGTACATTTATAGGGTCTTTCTCCAGTGTGAGTCCTTTCACGCGTCTTAAAAGAACAAGAAAATCTGAATGTTTTCCACATTCCTTACATTCGTAGGGTTTCTCTCTAGTGTGAGTTCGTTCATGTATTAGACAACAACCGGAAACAGTGAACGCTTTACCACATTGTTTACATTTATAGGGTTTTTCTCCTGTGTGAGTTCTCTGATGTCTTTCAAATGAATTGAGAAAATAAAAAGCTTTCCCACATATCGTACATTTATAACTGGATTTCCACTGTGCATTATCATGTGTCTTCTAACACCTGGAACAGAAACGAAGAGTTTCCCACACTGTTCACATTTATAGTGCTTCTCTCCATATGGTTTGTATCCTGAGTGAGCTAAGATGTGCCTATTAAGGAGAGAATGACGTACAAAGACTTTTCCACAAATACTTCATTCACATTGTTTTAATCCAGCAGAAATGTTCTCATTCAGATCAAGCATTGGAATTTGGCTGACAACAGTCCATACTGACTACCGTCTTTGCTTTCACACAGTCTCTGTATCATATGATTTCTGTAAAAAAAAATGTAAAGCACATAATTATTGCTTGGTTTAATAACTTTCTACTTACTAATAGGTCTTGGACTTACACTGCTACCAATACCAAGGAAAATGCTTTTTTTTTTTTTTTTTTTTTTTTTGCCATGACTGAATTATTTGAAAGTAAATGGGTTACTACTGAAAACACAGCTACCACTTGCATGGCTATGACCAAATTAGTAACATTCATGTACACAATTTTGTAGTACTATTTTCAAGTAAACTGTTTTCCAAACACTGACTGCTACACTGAAGTACATTGCATTTCGGGTGAAACTTTTCTAAAAAGAAATAAATTTCAAGTGACTCTCATTTGTTTTGATTGCTTGTTTTTAAGTTCATGACAAGCTAAGATTCCTTCAGAGGACTTTATTTCCTCTTCTCAGTGCAAGTTATCTTATATCTTTCCCAGGTTTTTCGAAGTGATCTTCAATATTCTGGTCTTTCCATTTGTTTCCTAAAATACAGACCCACAAAATTATCATGAATTATTACAAACTATAGAAACATTACTAGATTTAATGTTCATTGTACACAGTGCCCATGCCTGATTTCTTCACCAAATCATTCCCTTGCCACATTCCAAATCACAAATAGCACTGATGATAGGGAAATACTTCTGTAATTAAGTGAAATGTTTTGTCATTCTCAGCTACAGAAACCGGGTTCCTGCAGGTTTCCTGCATCACTTCTCTGCAGAGAATCTTCTGAGAAGAATCTAGCAAAGCCCATTCCTCCTGGGTACAGTTCACAGCCACATCCTCAAAAGCCATGGAGTCCTAGAACATTCCACACATGGGGATAGAAGGATGGGTGAGACTGACAGCACTGGGAATCTGTACTCAATCCATAAGCTGTTTGCACGATTCTAAAATTTCCAAGCATTTATTTTGTGCCTTGATTGTCAGAACTCTTACTCTGTTCACACATACTCCCTCCCATACAGCAGTACTAATGCTAGAATCTAACTATTCAAAAAGGCAACAGCAAAGTAGAAACACCCATCTTATTAGAGAATCCAGGGAGTAAGATGTGCTGCGAGGAGTTACCTTTTAACTTCACTTTGTACATTTCTAGTATCTGTCATAATAAAGTCCTACCTGATGTGCATAAGGGAGTTAATATTATCAGTCCTGAGACTACTTATTCTTAAAAACGTCTGCTCGCAAAGTTCCATCTTTATATTAGTAACTTACATTTTGAAAGGGATTCCACCAACCCTAATAAGAATGACTCACTGCATGTAAATGGCTTATGCAATGTATTTGCCAAAACTTTTTCTGCTGAAGGTCTATTATTTTGTGTCACTGCAGTGGTGCTTAGGGAACCAGACACCAAAACACTGTCTGAACACTAAGTGTTCAATGAGTTTCCCTGGTAGACAATATTTTACACGTGCTGTCACTTGTTAACTGGGGAGTTGAGCCCATTCCATGTGATTGCACCAAGACAGAGTAGGCTCGTTAAATTTAATTGAGTAGTAAATAAAACCAATAATTGATATTTGACAATACTAATAGAACAATTTTTAAAATTTCTATTGCACAATGTCAAGGCAGAAAAGAATAAGAGGAAATACGACACACGTTTTTTAAAATGACATTAATGTCATCACTTCCAGATGCTATTCCTATGAAATCACATAAATTCCCAAATCAGGTTGTTTTTAGGCAAGAAAAACTACTTTTTCACACGTAGTAAAAATGACAAATGTCTAATGATTTTTAGCCATCTAAAAAAAGAGTGATGGCTTGTCTAACATACTTCTAAGATTTTCAAACGAAAATATTCAGGACAGCACAGTATTAGCAGAGAGATGAGCAAGCAGACCAAGAGAAAAGAAAGTCTTAATGACCCAGCATTTATATGGAAAGTTAAGGAATGATAGAGTAGGCACTGTAGAATAGAAAAAGAAATCACATGCACTTTAAAATATGAGGCAAACCAGGCTGGCATCTACTTGGGAAAATGCATTGCATTCTTCTCTATTCCGTGAGCCATAATCAACTTATTATACATTCAAATATGAAAGATAAAACCAGAACACTTTCAGAAGTTACAGGAAGATTTTTTTTTATGAAGGATTAGGCAGAATTTCTTTTATGTAAGAAAACAGTGATAAAGGAACAGACAAACTCAAACATATTAAAATTTAGGGAATAAAAAGAAAATACAATGGGCAGGGCATGGTGGCTCATGCCTGTAATCCCAGCAGCTTGGGAGGCTGAGGAGGGCGATCACCTGAGGTCAGGAGGTTGAGATCAGCCTGGCCAACATATCAAAACCCCGTCTTTCTGTTGTTTGTTTGTTTGTTTGTTTTTTGAGACGGAGTCTCACATTGTCGCTTGGGCTGGGGTGCAGTGGCAACATCTTGGCTCACTGCAACCTCCACCTCCCGGGTTCAAGCAATTCTCTTGCCTCAGCCTCCCGAGTAGCTGGGATTACAGATGCCTGCCACCAGGCTCAGCTAATTTTTTTGTATATTTTGTAGAGACAGGGTTTCACCATGTTGGTCAGGCTGCTCTGGAACTCCTGACCTCATGATCGGCCCACCTTGGCCTCCCAAAGGGCTGGGATTACAGACCTGAGCCACTGTGTCAGGCCTAAAACCCCCTGTTTACTAAAAATACAAAAATTAGCTGGGTGTGGTAGTGGGTGCCTATAATCCCAGTTACTCGGGAGGCTGACATAGGAGAATCACTTGAACCTGGGAGGCAGAGGTTGCAGTAAGCAGAGATGGCGCCACTGCACTTCAGCCGGGCTACAGAGCAAGACAGTGTCTCCAAAAACAAAACAAAACAAAACAAAACAAAACCCTCGAATATCCAGATAAGAGGATACAGATGTGTCCACTGTCATTAATTCTTCACCATGCTACAAGAGGGAAACTGACATTTTGGTGAATCTTTGTAAATCATCAATTTATCTATCACACTTTTATTTCACCAGTAACATTGATAAAGCTAAGTCCTACAATTCGATTTGAAATTACCCTTAAAAAGAACAGACCTTTAAAACTTACTACACTCACTCTGGGGAAGAAATAAATACGAATTTTTAGCAAATAAAATACACCATTTTACCTTGCCTCTTTGGAAATAGTATGTTTATCTTTCAAGCTGTACTGATAAAATGTATCTTACAGTCAATGAAAAACTGAAACACAAATAAGCGGACAAACCTTTTCAAGGTAACAAACTCAGGGAGAGGCAGTGCTGACTCCAACACAGAGCTTTCTAGGTGTCACGGCAGCCATTCTATCCCTCGGGACACCCATCCTGTTCAGTAAAGTGCTCAGTGACCACGTAGGAGGCACTGGCACTGCTCTTTGTCCTCCTGTGCGCCTTCAGTGCATTTTCATGTTCAGGTTGTTGCACATCCTCTCTGGGGTGGGTTTTCCTTGTCCTTTGGGACAGTTTTTCTCTCTTCACAAGTCTGAGACAATCTAGAGAGCAGAAATCATTTCTGCCTTTTCCTCTCAATATCAGTATCCCATTGGCAGACCATCAATGTGTCTCCGAGGAATAAAAGCTCCTGCTGGAGGAACAGTTTTAATGACCTAACTTTAATGACATTACGTTGAATTGTCCATTCATTTTAATGTCCTAAAATTTTAATAATCCCAAGGGGTCGCCATTTTAGATAAAACTATACCAAGAGATTCCTCCAAGGCCAAGAGCATCCAGCTGCTCCCCTGAGAGACTCTACCCCCTACCTCAGGCTGTCCTTGGCGATGAGATGACCCCGGGGCTGATAGTCACTAGACCCTCCAATAGACATGGCCACTGTGGGTATCCTGGGTCATCCCCAGACAGTTTTAAAATTCCAGGACTAGAGAAAGACAGGAGGGTGGCTGAGGACACAACACCCTGTAAAGTTTTCACGGAGGGACCTCAACCTAAAGACATTTTGGTAATATGTACACTTAGGAAAGATGAAAAGAAGAGAGGCACAAAGATTTCTTTTACAGTAGAGTGTCAGATGATTTATTCTGCACTTTCCTCTCATGTAAAATGCTTGTAAACAGAAAAATATTTTGGCCAAGGTGGCCCACGCCTGTATTCCCAGCACTTTAGGAGGCCGAGGCGGGAGATCAATTAAGGTCAGGAGTTCAAAACCAACCTAGCCAACATGGCAAAACCCTGTCTCTACTAAAAATACAAAAATTAGTTGGACGTGGTAGTGGGTGCCTATAAGCCCAGCTACTTGGGAGGCTGAGGCAGGAGAATCGCTTGAACCCGGGAGTCAGAGGTTGCAGTGATCTGAGACTGCACCATTGTACTCCAGCCTGGCGACAGGGCGAGACTCCGTCTCAAAAAATATATATATATGTATATATATAATATACATTTATAATTATTACATGTAGATAGTATTTGAAGTCATGGGACTGACTGTAGGTAGAAACAAGAGAAGGGAAGGAAGTTTGTATATTTATATATAATTATATAAAATTAATATACATAATTATAATATATAAATATATCGTATAGACTGGGCACAGTGGCTTACACCTGTAGTTCCAGCAATTTGGGAGGCCGAGATGGGCAGATCACCTGAGGTCAGGAGTTTGAGACTAGCCTGAGAACATGGAGAAACCCCATCTCTACTAAAGATACAAAAATTAGCCAGGCGTGGTGGTGCGTGCCTGTAATCCCAGCTACTCAGGAGACTGAGGCAGGAAAATCACTTGAACCCCGGAGGTGGAGGTTACGGTGAGCCCAGATTGCGTCATTGCACTCCAGCCTGGGCGACAAGGGTTAAACTCCGTCTCAAAATAAATAAATAAATAAATAAAGCAAGAAATATGTATTTATGTCTAAATATATAATTACAATACATAAATGTGTATATAAATATACATTTATTATAAATTTATTAATATATGAAATATGTTTATTTCTGAGATAGGGTCTGGCTCTGTCACCCAGGGTGGAGTGCAGTGGCACTATCATAGCTCATTGGAGCCTTGAACAGATGGCTCAAGGGATCCTCCCACGTCAGCCTCCTGAGTGGCTAGGACTGGATGCACAAACCACCATGCGTAGCTAATTTTATAAATTTTTGTGGAGACAGGGTCTTCCTTTTTTGCCTAAGCTGGTCTTGAACTCCTGGGCTCAAGTGATCTTCCTGCCTCAGGCTTCCAATGTGTTAGACGTGGGCCACTGCATCTGGTCTAATGCATTTTTTAATTTGCGAGTTCATATTATTTGATATTTTTAAGTACTGAATGTGTTGAACAATCAACTTGCAGAATTCCTGAACAATGGATGGTCAGCTTTCATGTCCTGGTTCAAATCACCCCAGCACACCACAGCTAGAAACCTTTCAGCCAACTTCCAATTATGTCTCCCGGGGCAAGACAATGTCACTTGGCCGATCCCCACTAAGAGGGACTCTGGAAAGGCAAGAAACTATTCTGTTCTCTATAATGGAACAGACTAGGGAGAAGGCAGCTGGGAGGGCCAGCTGGGTCCTCCAACCAGCAGTGTCCACCATCGACCCACTGCCCTAGAACTACACCGTGCTGGGCATTTGGGACACTGTTATGAGCAAGAGTTTCCATTTTTATTCTCATGGGACCTTCATGCTAGTGGCAAGAGACAATTTTTTTTTTTTGAGACAGAGTTTTGTTCTTGTCACTCAGGCTGGAGTGCAATGGTGTCATCTCGGCTCACTGCAACCTCTGCCTCCTGGATTCAAGCAATTCTCCTGCCTCAGCCTTCAGAATAGCTGGGATTACAGGATTGCACCACCACGTCTAGCTAATTTTTGTATTTTTAGTAGAGATGGGGTTTCACCATGTTGGCCAGGCTGGTCTGGAACTCCTGAGCCACTGCACCCAGTCAAGAGGGAGATTTTAAATCAATAAGTAGAATTGTGATGAATGCCAGAAAGAAGAATGTGTGATGGGGAGGGGACCTAAGTTATTGTCTCACATTTTAACACTTTTGTAGGCAATAACTAAAAACTGAGAAGCTTAAAACAAAACACACCTTTAAGCCAATTTTGGCAAGCTAGTAGTTGAGCACATTTTAGCGGATCCTGTGTTTGGGATCTCACGCCAAGCAGCTGGGAGGCATCCTCATCTGAGGCTCCACCAGGGCAGAATCCATTTCCAGGTCCACTGAGGTTACTGGCAGAATTCATTTCCTCAGACCCGCTTGGCAAGGGCCCAGCTTTTTGCTTCCTTGCCTACGGGGGCCCCTCCAAAGGTCCTTTCTCAGCACAGCATCTCCTTCCTGGAGCGCCTGCAGGCGGAACCTTCCTCTCTAGTGTGCGAAGGTGATGCACCGTGACAGTGACATCGCATTGCTTTTGCCAGGCTCTATGGGTTAGAAGCCAGTCACCGGTTTTGCTCGTACCCAAGGTCAGGAAGACTATGCAAGGGCATAGGTTATTGGGAAGTCAGTCACTTTAGGGTGTGGCTGCCACCACTGAACTTGGTGAGAATTTAAGGGTTGGTAGGAGCTGGCCAGGTACAGGGGTGAGGGTGTGTCAGGCAGGGGTGAGGGCATGGAGGGGGATGCAGAGGCCTGCATCCTGGAATGTCCTTTCACTCCCTGAGGTTTTGTTCTCCTGATCCCTGAGTACATCCCAGAACACGGTGGGGCCCTAGCAGGGGAGAGGTAGGGAAGCATGTGTTGTTCATCTGGGGAGCTTGTTAGGCAAATCAGATTAGGGGCCAGGCTTTCAGTGGTGGGTGCGAGTGTGGGAGTGATGAGTGTACAGGTGTCTGTGGGAAAAGCGATGGGGATGGGGTCAGCCCCAGACACCATGAAGACCTTAACTGTGCATCCACCCATCCCAGCAGCCTCCCTGAGTGAGTGCCTTCAGGGTGCAGGTCCTGTTTTGCACATGGAAGTGAATCAGAGTGGGACACTGCCTTGCCTTAGAGAGGTCACACTTCTTCTTCTTCGTTTTTTGTTTTTTTGTTTTTTTGTGGTTTTTTGGTGTGTGTTTTTTTGGGGTTTTTTTTGTTTGTTTTTTTTAACTTGCAACAGAGTCTCACTCTGTTGCCCAGCCTGGAATGCAGTGGTGTGATGTTGGCTCACTGCAACCACTGCCTCCCAGGTTCAAGCAATTTTCCTGCCTCAGCCTCCTGGGTAGGGTAGCTGGGACGATGGGCACGCATTACCATGCCTGGCTAATTGTTGTATTTTAGTTTCACTGTATTGACCAGGCTGGTCCCAGTCTCCTGGCCTCAACCGATCTGCCCGCCACAACCTCCCAAAGTGCTGTGACTACAGGCGTAAGCCACCACACCGGGCGAGAGGTCACACTTCATGCCAAGTGGGTGGCAGCGACTCAGACAGCACCCCAGCTGGTGCTGGGAGTGAGGGGTGCTCAGTGTCCTAGGAAGGCAGAGGGCTGCATGAGAGGTTCGGGGAGGAAGGACTGGAGGAGGATTTGAGATTTTCACCTGAGCAGCTGGGTGGATGGAGGGGCTGTTTACAGAGAATCACAAGAATGTGGATGAGCAGGTTAGGGCACTAATAAAGCACTCTGTTTTGGCCCGCGGAAAATTGGAGATGCTTCCCTGTGTCCAACTGGGGCTTTGGGAAAGGTCAGGGCTGGGCATCTGACTGGGATGGATGTCTCTGGCTGGCAGCAGAGCATGTGGATGGTTTGTGAAGCCCGGAAGGGCATGAGATTTCCTGTGGCAGTGCCCACTGCAAATGGAAGGGCATTTGGCCTGAGCCCAGACATATACAAGTTGGGCAGAGCAGCTACGGAAGTACAGAAAAACCAAAGGTGTGGGGGCACATGAAGCAGGAATCTCAAATAAGATGAGGAAAGAGGTTTTAAAGACGATCAGGGCTGGGGACAGTGGTTCATGCCTGTAATCCAAACACTTTGGGAGGCTGAGACGAGAGGATAGCTTGAGGCCAGGAGTTTGAGACCACCCTGGGCAACATAGGGAGACCCCATTTCTATAAATAAATAAATACCATTGGTACTTGGCATTTCGGGTGGGGAACAGCAAACACATGAAAGCTCTGAGGCAGGAAAGGGAAGTGATTAGTGCTTGCTCCTGGTTCCTTTATCAGACCTTAAAGAGATGCAGAGACATTTCAGGTACTCCTTGGCCGAGCTCCTTCAGGGAAGGCCTAAGTTCGCTTCTACTTCCCATCTATTAATTTTTTTTTTTGGAGACAGAGTCTCACTCTGTCGCCCAGGATGGAGCACATGCAGTGGCATGATCTAAGCTCACTGCAACCTCCACCTCCCGGGTTCAAACGATTCTCCTGCCTCCGCTTTCCCAGTAGCGGGACCACAGGTACGCGCCACCACGATCGGCTAAGTTTTTGTATTTTTAGCAGAGATGGGGTTTCATCTTGTTGGCCAGGCTGGTTTCGAACTCCTGGCCTCAAGTGATCCACCTGCCTCGGCCCCACAAAGTACTGGGATTACAGGCGCGAGCCACCGCGCCCGGCCCTTCTTCAGTCCTAACGCCCACCATACGTGCTTCCAAATGTTTGCTGAATGACAAAGTGAACGAGTGAATGGGACTATGTGACTTCCGGTAGCAGGCAATCCTATTCCTTGGACCACAGTTTCCCTTTTTGTAAAGCAAGCCTGTCTCTCGCTCTCTGCCCTAAAAGCCTGAGTTCTGGGCTTGAGATGAGCGCGTCCTGTAGACCAGACTGCAGGTGGACGTTGAGCTGGGTCTTCTAGAAGGCCAGGATCCGGTCAGCTCTTGGGTCCAATCCTCCCGCGGAACCCTGTATGCCCAGTCCCAGTGCCTTCCCGCCCAACCTCCATTTGTTCCCCCAGGCCCTGCCCTCTCCGTGCAGCTCGCTCTCCGTTGGCCGGGCGGCGGGCCCTGGGCGCCAGGCTCCGCTGGGGGCGGGGTGGCGGGCGGCGGGCGGGGCCGTGTGCACCTGCAGGGTGTGTGTCCCGGCCGCAGCCCCGCGCCAGCTGCAGCTCCTTGCTCCGAGCCGGATCCTGAGCGGGGAACACGCGCTGAAGCGGCGGCGGCGGCCCCGCCCCGGGACTCCCTTGTTGAGGCTGCCTCGGCTCTGTAGGCTGCTCAGCTGCGCTCCAGTCGGCCCAGGCGCCGCGGCGAGGAGCGGGTGCTGTGAGCCGGCGGCCTGAGGTGAGACCGGGTGACGGGGTCTGCGGACCGGGCGGGGTTCTCTACGCCGGGCGTGGCGGCTCCGAGTTGGATTCCGCAGGGTCCGAAGTCGGGATCCTCGGTCCTTGCGCCTGGGCTTTGTCTCGGCCTCGGGTGGCACCGGGGACTTCGCGCCTGCTGCGATACCGCGTGGGCCTGCGCGGGGGTCCCTGTCGCCTTGCGGGTGGGGGCCGGTCCCCACTGCTCCCCGGCTCCCCGCGTCTGCCGCGGAGGGGACTGCATGGACCCGGACGCTGGCTTCTGAGCCGAGATGACGTCCCTGCACTCCAGCGTGGGCGACCTAGTGAAAGTCCGTCTCAAAAAAAAAAAACTTGATAAAGTGTTTTACCCAGCCTAGGTACGTGTGGTAGAGCCGAATGAAAGCTTAGAAAAAGATGACTTGAGAACTACCCCAGCAGAGGAATCAGGTGGGATGTGTTGTTACTGAGTAAGTGAAATTTGCACCTGCTTTCTCCCAGGCCTCGTTGAGTTGTGTACAACAGAGAGCTCAGGTGTTGGGGGCAGTTGACCTGTTGAAGAATGCATTGCTGTTATGGGAGGAACATTGGGCTTTGAAAAAGCAGAACTGGATCCACGTTCTTGCCTGGTAACTCTAACTATCATCTAGTTTGTAAAGGGGAATGCAGTTCACTGAAAAATTCTTATGACAGTGGGGAAAGGATTGGGGTGTCTGCATTGGTTTGTGTCATATAGGTCATATGAACGAGCATTTAGGCTGGAGGCAGGCTTTTCATCTCTCTAACTTTACTTTCACAGGACAATTCCATCATGATATGAAGATTTTTGAGTCAAAACTACATTATTCTGCTATGTGTTTCGGGGCAAATTTATACATACAATTTGCTTAAATATTTCAGATGATACAAGAATATATATGTGGGGTAAAAAGCTGAAATTTGCATTCCGCCTTCTCTAGAAGTAACCATTGTGAATAGTTAACTCTGTATTCCAGCTATTTTGTATACTATAAATACACTGTGAACATTTGAGTGTATATAGACATGTATGTTACACACAGTTTTAGAGATGGAATATTGCTGTGTTGCCCATGCTAGTCTCAAACTCCTGGGCTCAAGTGACCTTCTCGCCTCAACCTCGCAAAGTTTTGGAATTACAGGCATAAGCCACCGCGCCTGGCCTGCATGAGTATATTTACTAATTGCTAAGTTACTCTGTTCAATACGTGTCTATTGAACTCCCCCATGTGCCAAGCATTGTTCTGAATACCTTATATGCACCAATTGACTTAATTTTTAGAGCAGCTCTATTATTGTGGCCCTTTTACAGTGAGGAAACTGAACCACAGAGAGGCTGGGGACGTCGTCTAACATCACACAGCCGGTGCTGTTGGAATTGAGGTTTGAACCCAGACAGCTGGCTTCAGATCTCTTATCTGTTATCATAGATGGCACACCCAAACCTTAGGGCCGCCTCCCAAGCCTTGCCTGAGCTCTTCCTGAGCTCTGCGAGAGCCATGTATGTGAGGTTTCTTTCCTCTTTAAGAACACAAGTCTTGGAATTGTCCCAGACCCTGGTAGGACCTCTTGAGGACCAAAAACAGGGATTCTTCAAGCCTGCTCCAAGGGCCAGATCTCTGATTTAGCTACTTGGAAGGTAGACGTGGAAGACAGTAATTTTACCAGAACAAAAAGTCAGGATGGCTGGGCTGACTCGGCCAGATGCAGTGGCTCATGCCTGTAATCCCAGTACTTTGAGAGGCCGAGGCAGGTGGATCACCTGAGGTCGTGAGTTCGACAGCAGCCTGACCAACAAGTTGAAACTCCGTCTCTACTAAAAATATAAAAATTACCTGGGCGTGGTGGCAGGTGCCTGTAATCCCAGGTACTTGGGAGGCTGAGGCAGGAGAATTGCTTGAACACGGTTGGTAGAGGTGGCAGTGAGCGAAGATTACGCCACTGCACTCCAGCTTGGGTGACAGAGTGAGACTCCGTCTCAAAAAAAAAAAAAAAAAAAAAGAAGAACAATGGCTAGGCTGACTCATAGGGAAGAGGCCCCACAGCAGCCGTAGGACCTTGGCCACTTGGATGGAAAAGAAGGAAGGAAGAGCTTCACCCATGGCGGTGACCTGGACTGCAGAAACCACACTAAACAGTCCACATCCTGGAGCCTGGCCACCCCATTTGCTTCTCTTCTCCTTGGGTAGAGGGCGTGGGGAGCTTTCTAGCCCGGAGGCTGAGCAGCGCAGCTTCTAACCAGGGTAGGCGTTTGTCTGTCCCTGGGAATACAGACAGCATTCTCATAAGCAGCCCAAATCCTCCTGAACAGCTTTTTGTAGGGCGGGGCGGGGCAGAGGGTCATTTTGACTCGTAGGTACCTTTTCCACTTTCACTGCTGATAACTGTGTTACAGATTAAAGTTTTGTTTTTGATACTGAAGAGGGCTTAAGAGAGTGAGCTATTATGGCATATCTAAGTCTGCTAAAATAGAACCACGGGGTAGTGTAGGAAAATCTCTTCTAAATTATGGATCATATATGGTGAACGTTAGAAGTCATGTGTACCTAAGTTGAAAAATCAAACCATGTCTTGTATTTGGGTGACCCCGGTAAGTCTGGATGTCACTGCGCCTTGTGTGAACACAGGATGCTGAGGTGTAGGGATCAACAGGCTTTTTCTGGACATCTTGCGCTTCTCTCTTGGAGTAAAGTGGGGCGACAGTAGGAGTGCTCAGCTGTTGGGCCCCTAAATTTGTCAGCTGTTTTTCCTGTGGGATTCCATTTAATGCAATCTTGGAGGTAAAATTATTTTATTGAAGATGAAGATAGAGGCTTAAAGAAGTTAAGAAAATTGTTCAAGGTCACGTCAATTTTTTATTTTTATTTTTATTTTTATTTTTTTGAGACTCAGTTTTGCTCTTGCCCAGGCTGGAGTGCCATGGCGTGATCTCAGTTCACCACAACCTCTACTTCCCAGGTTCAAGTGGTTCTCCTGCCTCAGTCTCCCGAGTAGCTGGGATGACAGGCATGCACCACCATGCCAGGCTGATTTTGTATTTTTAGTAGGGATGGAGTTTTTCCATGTTGGTTAGGCTGGTCTTGAACTCCCAACCTCGGTTGAACCACCCGACTCAGCCTCCCCAAGTGCTGGGATTACAGGTGTGAGCCACCATGCCTGGCCGAGGCCATGTAATTTCTTAAGTGGAAAGATGAAGTACTTGATGAACCCAGAAGTTTGACGTCAAGGCCCTTGATCTTTCCATAACACGTGGTTCCTTCCCTGGTTGGTGGGAGTGACTGAAGAACTCCAGGAAGCTGTGTTTTGTGGAAAGAGGACCTGAGGGGTGTATGGTCTTTCCAGGCTTGGAATCTGCCATGCTGGGCTTCTGAATTGTATAGCGTGGCCATATAGAGAGAAGCCCCTCATTTAAGACTTGTTTTTTGGGGGAAGTAATGGAAGGCTGCCCACATGAGACAGGCAGAGGCGACTTTCTCAGAACTGCTGTGGCAAGGGAGTTGGCACCATCACTTGCGTGTGGCACAGACTGATATGCAAGTGAATGGCGGATGAGGAGTGGGGAAGCTTCAGGATGGAAAAGAACGGCTCCCAGTGGAGGCTGTTGTGAGGGCTGGAGGCGGCTGTGCAGAAGCGGAGTGTCCTTGGTTGATTAGGGGTATATTTGGCTTTCTCTGAATGATCCTAACTGGAAACAGGGGCCAAAGTTAGGGTGGCTGTTAGTTTTGAGTCAAGTCCTGGCCACCTAGGACAGAGTCGTTTCTTAGTTTCTGGGTTGTGGATAGAGAGCAGTCTGGCTTCCTGTCTGAAGTGCTAGCCTGGCTGGCCTCCTGGCTGTTTACTGTAGATAGGGGATTGGTTTCCTGGGTGGGCAGCTACAGGTTGTGGTCTGAGTTCTGTCTTTCTACATATGATCAGGCATGATCTGTTTGTATATTCAGTCCCTCATTTTTCTTGTCAGTAAAAATATCAAAGGACAAATTGGATACATTGGGATGTCTGTGTCCCCTGGAGGAAGTTTTCACGTTCACATTTAATCAGAATGAATATAAACAATTGGGCCATTTATCTTGAAGGTCTAAAATAGGAAGTCTTCAACAATACTACCTCGGCGCCCTTGCCTGTCTGTCCATCGATAGGGAATGTGTTTTCATCCACCGCCGGCTCATCGTCCACCAGTTTGTGGTTGATCCACTTCTCTATACGTCTTGTCTTGTGTGCATCTCATTGTTTGCTAGTGTTAGCTTTCCCCTTCGTCAGTGTGGTTTATTTGTGTAGTATCTGTTGGTAGGAAGTTATTTGTGGAATTTGTGAATGGAAGGGACCTTGGAGGTCTGCTAGGTCAGCCCAGTGATTTTCAAGATAAATGGAAATACAGGGAAATGTTCCAGCTTTTTTGGTGACAAAACCAGGAATAGAAAGCAGTGTTCCTTGTACCACAATGTCATTGAAAGACAGCTCAATGTGCGCCTAAAATGCAGAGTAACTAACTTTCATTTATCTCTGCTTCTGACTCTTGTTATAAGACATTTTAAATTGACCTTAATGTGTTAGCAGAAATATGAAAAGTCCCAACTTGTTTACATATAAGGTACTTTGTCGCCTACTCATTTGGTTGTTTTTTTCAACAGGATTGAAAAGACATTGTTATAAACTGAATGTTTATGTCTCCCCCAGATTCTTGTACTGGAGCCCTAACTGCCAGTGTGATGGTATTAGGGGGTAGGACCTTTGGGAGGTGATTAGGGTTAGATGAGGTCATGAGCATGGGCCCTGGTCTGACAGGATTAGTGCCCTTAGAAGAAGAGAAACCAGGCCAGGTGTGGTGGCTCACACCTGTAATCCCAGCACTTTGGGAAGCTGAAGTGGGCAGATCATGAGGTCAGGAGATTGAGACCATCCTGAAACCGTGTTTCTACTAAAAATGCAAAAATTAGTTGGGTGTGGTGGCACGTGCCTGTAATCCCAGCTACTCGGGAGGCTGAGGCAGAGAGTTGCTTGAACCAGAGGGTCGGAGGTTGCAGTGAGCTGAGATTGTGCCACAGCACTCTAGCCTGGTGACAGAGCAAGACTTTGTCTCAAAAAAAAAAAAAAAAAAAAAAAATAGAGGAGAAAGCAGAGAGCTCCCACTGCGCTGGTGTGAGGAAACAAGAAGAAAGGTGGCTGTCTGCAAGCCAGGAAGAGGTCCCTGTCCTGGAACTGAGTTGGCCGACACTTTGATCTTGGACTTCCAGCCTCCAGAGCTGTGAGAAATAAACTAATGTTTAAACCACATAGCCTATGGTGTTTTTTATGGTATTTGCCTACGGTATTATGGCCATCTGATTTGACTGATACAGAGATGGTTCCAGAACACTGTATCCTGTATCTAAGTTGGTGATGCCATGAAAATAAACGTGGTAGTTCATTCCTTTATATAAAGATAGCGCCGTGAGCCCAGGGCCCTTGCTTGTGTCTTAGTTGTGTCGTTTTCTTATAATAGCTTCCTAATTTCTCTTCTCCCTCTCTAATTTATATTATATATCTGGATTAAATCATATAGGGTATGATTTTATACTTTATGTCTATACAAACTTGTAGTGATTTTATTTCATTTTATTTGATTTTTGAGACATGCCCTTGCTCTGTTGCTCAGGCTGGAATGCAGGCGTGCCCTGACAGCTCACTGTAACCCTAAATTCCTGGGCTCAAGTGATCCTCCCGCCTCAGCCTCCTGAGTAGCTGGGACTACAGGTGTGCTATCCTGCCTAGCTAATTTTTAAATTTTTTGTAAGGATAGAGTCTTGCCGTGTTGTCCAGAGTGGTTTCAAACTCCTGGCCTGAAGCAGTCCTCTCGCCTCAGCCTCTCAAAGCACCGGATTACAGGCTTGAGCTGCCACACCCGGCCAAGTGATTTTTCATTGTTAAGATCAAGGACAGGTTCCCTGGCTTGGCATTCAAGGCTCATGATCAGGTCGTGATATGCAAGTTTGGGTTTCAGTGTTTCCATTCCCGCCATGAGCCTTGCGCTCCAGCTTGTTTCCTAGGCCCTGTTCTGAAGCGCAGCCTGAGAGCTGCACTTAGAATTTGTAGCTTCTCATCTCTTCATCGTCTTCGCCTATGTTCTTATCTCCATCTGGGCCATCGTCTTCGCCTATGTTCTTATCTCCATCTGGGACATCGTCTCCACACTTCTGCCTCTTTATATCTTCTCCATCCTTCAAGACTTGAAATACTCGCTTCCTTTACATGATCCCCGCTGTGACATCCAAGCTAGAATTAATCCTTCTTCCTTTGAACTCTGATAGTGCTTAATGTTTTTCATCCTTTAATTATACAGCAGTCCTGTGTGTTAGATATTATTATTCTCCCAGTTTTTCATAGTTACTTTGAAAATATTTGCTATAGTCATATATTTTGAATACGTAATATGAGCGACATTCAAAAGGTCCTGGAGAGTGAAAGGCAGTCCTACTCCCATCACTGCTCTGTGACCACTCTTGCCAGTTTTTGTTTGTTTGTTTTTCCAAGGCAGAGTCTTGCTCTGTCACCAGGCTGGCGTGATCTCAGCTCTCTACAACCTCCGCCTCCCAGCTTCAAGCGATTCTCCTGCGTCAACCTCCTGAGTAGCTGGGACTACAGGTGTGCTCCACCACGCCCAGATAATGTTTGTATTTTGAGTAGAGACGGTGTTTCACCGTGTTGACCAGGATGGTCTGGATATCTTGGCCTAGTGATCCACCTGCCTCAGCCTCTCAAAGTGCTGGGATTACACGAGTGAGCCACTGTGCCCAGCCTATGTGTCTTGTTTTTAAAAACACAGAAGTTGGCATAAGATAAACACGGTTGTCCACCGGTAAGTATTTAGGTTGTTCCCAACCGTTTGGATTAATCAATGCTGAGTTGTACATAATTCTTGCATATTTGCGTGAATATGTTCATAGGATGCATTGCTAGAAATGGAATTGTGGGATCCAGTGTTCTGCGAATTTTAAATGTTGATGGGTGTTGCTGGATTCCCTTCTGTTAGGGCCATACCGTTGTCTCACTGTCAATGTGTAAGGGCGCCTATTTCTATTTCCTTGCCAACAGTTTCTTCTCAGCTGTTTTCTTTGACATCACACACACACAAATAGCCCCCTTGTTCCATAAAACATGGACATTTTACATTTCTACTTAAAGTGTGCGCACACTGATTGAAGCCCTGTGTTGCAGTGATGTGTGCTGCTAGGATTGTGGCTCTGTTTCGAATTTGCTAGCCAGGCTATAGCTTTCCAGGCAGGTATTTTTTGTTCATGTTGTTGCTGCCATTGGGCTGTGTGAATTTCCCTCCACTACCCAGCCAGATTTCCTTTCCAGTGGATGGGCTTAGTGTCTCATCCATCAGCCCTGTTTCCTGGTGACCTGGGCCGAGTGTCTCCTACAGCAGCCCTGTTTCCTGGTGACCTGGGCCGAGTGTCTCATCGGGTAGCCCTGTTTCCTAATGACCTGGACCGAGTGTCTCATCCGGCAGCCCTGTTTCCTGGTGATCTGGACCGAGTGTCTCATCCGACAGCCCGTTTCCTGGTGGTCTGTGCCGAGTGTCTCATCCGGCAGCTCTGTTTCCTGGTGATCTGGGCTGAATGCCTCCATGAGAAGTTACACCCATCTTCTCCAGTAGTGCATCTTTTCACAGCAAGCAAAACATTTTTACCGCGTTTCTAGTGGGACAGGCACTAGCTCTTTTCTGGGCATCAGGAGACCTGGCTTTGTTCTGGTTCAAGCCACAGCTGGTGAGTTACCAAAGACAAGTCGCATCTGGTCCCTGGTCCTTTGCTTTATAAGTGGAATCACAGTCCGAGTGGACATCACTGCCCTGGTCTCTATGCAGTGCTGAGTGTTGTGGGGATGATGGCTGAGTGTCAGGGTGCATTTCCACCACTAGGGGATTACAGTCCAGCAAAGACACAGGAGAAAAACTAACAGCCCCGGGCAGGTACACAGAACCAGAGGAGTTTGGAAGGGTGGTTCCAAGCTCCTTGGTGTGATTGATGTGATCACAATAAACATTTTATCTCTAAGTCTTGGGCCATTGGACCAAGAGAAGAGAGAGCTGGTGTTGAGTTGTAGTGAGAGGAGCGTGTTTCGTGTGCCTGCTGAGCCTGGCTTGGACTCAATTCCATTAAGTCCCATTCCATTTTACCTTCTGTTTCCACCTTTTTCATGCTCCTGCTTGTTTCTCCAGAAAAAATTGCAATAAATTCCTTTCAAAAACTTTACAAAAGCCATAGATGCTTATTGAAAATAGTTCAAATGATATGGAAGGCAGAAAGATAGTGTTTTTCTGTTGTGTGTTTGGATGAATGTGTCTTTGGGGTAGTCACTATTAACACTGGGTGTATTTCCTTCCAGATCTTTTCCAGTGTACCTACAAATATATATGTACACTTTGTAAAAAACAAAATAGTACCTGATAAACACTGAGTCCCCCTACTCCCACTGCGCAGTCTACATGGACATCCTTTCATGGTGATACGATGAGACCTGATCGACTCCTTTTGTTCGCTGGAGTGGCGGGTAATAATAGCTACAGATAACTCACCTTCAGTGGGCATTTACCATGTGACAGCGTCTGTGCTCCAGGCAGGCTACATGAAGTGGGTCTTAAGGCTTTTTACAACAATGCTATGGGTGAACACAGTAATTGTTAACATGTTGCAAATGATAGAATTGCAGTAGAGAGAAGCAAAGCTGCTTGCTCAAACTCATGACAGAATTCCCGAGAGAGAGAGAGAGAGAGAGAGAGAGAGAGAACACTTTTAAAACAATTGTTATAGTCAGATGATTTATGATCATTTGAAGAAATAGTGCATTCAGTGAATACATTTCAGGGTCTGGTAGAGTCTGGGAGCTGTTCCTGAAAATGCACTGGGCTAGAGATAAGGGAGAGGTCCATTGGCCCTGGGCCCCTAGTGCAAGGAGGGAGGTCCCGGGGAAAGGGGGCATGGAGAGGAGGTCTCTGAACAAACCTTGCAACATCCATTTCTGCTGAGTCTGGTCCGAGGTCTGGTTCTTGACATGTACACTTTTCAGAGATACTTGGTTTTGATTTTTATCATGGTTCACCTGAGCAGCAATGGTTTCAAACTGCCTGGAGATGTGGTCTGGCATGCCAGTGCTATGCCCATCCTTCCCGCTCATGCAGGAGGGGAGTCATCCTGGGACTAGAGGGCTTCGCCTGTAATCAGCTATCTCATAATAAGTGGATTTGATGCTGGTTTCGCTAAGTCAGGAAACTTCTCATTTGGAAGGAAAACTGATATTTGTTTTTGGGTTTTGCTGAGGAGCCACAGGGTTTAGAGCAGGGACTGGAAGTTTGTTGACACACACGTGAGCGCACTCAAACAACTTCCATGAAACGTGGAAATAAACACAGTGTTTCAGAGAGGTCCCTGGCTTTGGGATATAAATATTTCTGTAACAGAATGGCACTGGATGTCTGCTGTATTTTTTTCTCTGCTATTTTGGCAAGATTTATTTGGGTGTGTGTCTCCTGTACAGCAGGTATGACATCAGTTTTTGCCACCAAGTATTTACAGCCCTTGGTGCCTCCTATGTGGGTCACTTTTATGCTGTGGTTTCTTTGGGGAAATTGTAGGTCTCCTACCCAAAGCACATTGCCCTTTTCAAGGTGCTCCTGGTTTCTGAACACCTGTGGCAGTGCCTTCCATGTGGGTGAAGCCAGCCGAGAAAGTACCCCTCCCCAGGGGGTGGGGACTGGTGATTGCCTGAGTGAGGAAGCCAGGTATGAGCCCTGGACTAAAACTTGTGACCGACTGCTTTTCCTTCCCCTCCTCTCCCTCCTATTTTTCCACCACCTCAACTTTTTAAAAATTTCTTATTAAAAATTAAGCAATTATTTCTGTTTCCTTTATTCTCTATTCCTTGCTAATCGTATGCAGAGTGAGCCTGGGACAGTGGAAAGGAAAGTTGTACTTAGCTTCAGATGATCCTACCAGTCCCGCATTGAGGGGCTTCCGCCAGGCGGCATTGTCATGTGGCGTTGTGGGGGTTCTCCTTTCAGTCCTCAGCGTTAACCAGCAGAGGCAGGTGGTACTTATTCCTGGTTAATGTTGAGAAAATTGAGCTCAAAGTGGCTAAGGGAACTTCCCAAAGTCACATAAGAAGTAGCAGAGTAGAACCAAACACAGATTATCTCTGAATCAGGCAGGTTGTTAGATTCCAAAATGGGCTCTTAGTTTTTGGAGGTCAAATAGCTGAACAAACACAGATATTTCTTTTTTCTTCTTCCTTTTTTTTTTTTTTTTTTTTTTGAGCTAGGGTTTTGTTATGCTGCCCAGGCTGGTCAAGGCTCAAGCTGTCCTCCTGCCTTAGCGTTCTAAGTGCTGGGCTTACAGGTTTGTGTCACCACACCCAATCGAACAGACATTTCTTTAAAGAAGACAAACAAATGGCCAAAAAATATGTGAAAAAAATGCTCAGCATCACTTATAATCAGAGAAATGCAAATCAAAACCGCAGTGAGGTATCATCTCACCTGTTAGGATGAGTATTATCAAAAAGACAAAAAGCAACAAGTGCTGGAGAGGATATGGAGACAAAGGAGCTCTTACACACTGTAGGGGGGTATACACTAGAGCAGCTGGCTGGGCGTGGGGCACACGCTGACATCCCAGCACTTTGGGAGGCCGAGGCGGGCAGATCACCTGATATCAGGAGTTGGAAACCAGCCTGACCAACATGGTGAAACCCCGTCTCTACTAAAAACACAAAAATTAGCTGGGAGCGGTGGATCATACCTGTAATCCCAGCACTGTTGGGCGGCTGAGGTGGGCGGGTCACTTGAGCCCAGGAGTTCAAGACCAGCCTGGCCAACGTGGTGAAACCCCATCTCTACTAAAAAATACAAAAATTCGCCAGGTGTAGTGGCGGGTGCCTGTAATCCCAGCTACTCAGGAGGCTGAGGCATGAGAACCACTGGAACCCGGGAGGCGGCTGCTACAGCAAGCAAGCCGAGATTGCACCACTGTATTCCAGCCTGGGCCACAGTGAGACTCTGTCTCGAAGAGAAAAAAGAAAAAGAGTAAGAGTAAGTTAGGGCACCCACTATGGCAAACAGTATGGAGGTTCCTCAGAAAACTGCAAATGAAATTACAGTGTGATCCAGCAGTCCCACTACAGTGTAGATACCCAAAGAAAAGGAAATCAGTGTCAGAGGGGCATCCGCACCTCTATGTTTCCTCCAGCACTGTTCACCATAGCCAAGATATGGAATCAGCCTCGGTGTCCAACAGCAGATGATGGATAGAGAAAATGTGGTGTTTATACACAATGGAGTACTATTCAGCCATAACACAGGATGAAGTCCTGTTATTCTCAGCAACATGGATGGAACTGGAAGATATTATGAAATAAGCCAGGGACAGGAAGTTACACAGCACATGTTCTCTTATGTGGAAGGCAAAAAAGAGTGGATCTCATTGAAGTTGAAAGTAGACAGAGGATCCTAGAGGGTGAGAAGGGTGGGGGAAGAGGGAGATAGAAATTTGTTAAAGGATACAAAATTATAGCTGGATAGGAATAAGTTCTAGTGTTCTATAACATAGGATGACTATAGTCAACAAGAACATGTAGTTTCAGGCTGGGCGCGGTGGCTCATGCCTGTAATCCTAGCACTTTGGGAGGCTGAGGTGGGTGGATCACCTGAGGTCAGGAGTTTGAGACCAGTCTGGCCAACGTGGTGAAACCCCGTCTCTACTAAAAATACAAAAATTAGCCGGCATAGTGGTGGGTGCCTGTAATCCCAGCTACCAGGGAGGCCGAGGCAGGAGAATAGCTTGAACCTGGGAAGGAGATTGCAGTGAGCTGAGATCACACCACTGCCCTCTAGCCTGGGCAACAGAGCAAGACTTTGTCTCAAAAAAAAAAAAAAAAGAATATATAGTTCCAGATAATTGGAGGAAGGGTATTGAAAGTTACCAACACAAAGAAATGATAAATGTTTGAGATGGTGGATATGCTAATTATGCTGATCACATACATAACATGTATTATAACATCACTCTGTGTACTCCATACATATGTACAGTACACAATTATGTGTCAATTAAAAAAAAGCTGAACTTAGATTGGAATGGCTATGAAGTAGCTAGCTTTTTCATATTTTTGATATAGACCCTAGGCATTTATTTTAAGTAAACTACCCTTGGCTTCAGGAAATGTTTAGTATTTGAGTTTTAACCTTGCATTTTATAATATAGAGAAGTAAAACTGTAGGTTTACTTTCGATACGGTCATAGGGGTTTGCAGTGATGACTTTTTTATGTAATAAGGGGGAAATATACCTTAATTAATAGGCATACATGCTCATTTTTCTTACTCTTACACATTTTTAGTTGTTGTCCAGGCATTGTGATACTTATGTAAACAGTATGCAATATCTTAGGTAGGAATCAGAATTTTAAGGTAAGAATACTTAGAGTTATATATTTTCAAACTTTCAAACTGGACATTTTACATGTCCATTATATAACAGTAATTAAATTTGAAAAAGACAATACCTGTCTTTAATATGGGTGATGCTCTAGGATTTTTTTTTTTTTTTTTTTTTTTTGGAGACAGCGTCTGACTTTCTCCCAGGCTGGAGTGTAGTGGTCCGATCATGGCTCACTGCAGCCTCAGCCTCATAGGCTCGAGAGATCCTTCCACGTAGCTGGGACCACAGGTGTACAACACCATGCCCAGCTAATGTTTAAAATTTTTGCAGAGACAGGGCCTCCCTCTGTTTCTCAGGCTGGTCTGGAATTCATGGGTTCAAGTGATTCTTCTGCTTCATCCTCCCAAAGTGCTGTGATTACAGGCATGTGCCACTGCCTGGCCCCATATAAGTGGGATGATGACTTGAGCCTAGGAGTTCCAGACCAGCCTGGGTAACATGGCTCAAGACCCTGTCTCTACAAAAACTAAAAAAATGAACTGGTTACGGTGGCACCTGCCTGTGGTGCCAGCTACTCCAGGAGACTGAGGCAGGAGGATAACTTGAGCCCAGGAGTCGAGGCTGCAGTGAGCTCTGATCTTGTCATTGCATTCCAGCCTGGGTGACAGAGTGAGACCTTGTCTCTTAAAAAAAGTTACTGACTACCTGATTATTCATACGAAAAAAACCCTGAACTCTGCTCTAAACCTCATACCTCGTACAAAAATTAACTCAAAATAGATCATGGATTAAAACGTGAAATACAAAATAAAGATGAAAGGAGGAGCTAGAGACTGGGAGAAACTATTTGCAAACCACATGTCTGATAAAGGACTCATATCTATAATATATAAAGAACTATCAAAATTCAGCAGTGAAACCAAATCATCTAGTTTGAAAATGAATAGGAGACCTGAAGAGACATTTCAGATAACATATAAGCACATGAAAAGATGTGCAACATCATGAGCCATCAGAAAAATGCACACTAAAGCCACGTCACTATACACCTATCAGAATGTCTAAAATAAAAAGTCGTAACAAGACCAATGCTGATGAGGATGCAGGGAAACCGGATCACTCACACTTGGCTGGTGGGAATGGAAGATGGTAGGGCCATTCTGGAAAACAGCTTGACAGTTTCTTAAAAAGCTAAATGTGCAATTGCCGTAGGAGGCAGCATTCACATTCATGGGCTGTTATCCCAGAGAAATGAGGACTTATGTTCACACAAAAGCCTATATGTATCTGTTCATCGCAGCATTATTTATAAAGGCTAGGAACTGGAAACAGCCCAGAGACTGCTCAGCAGGTGAATGGTTAAACAAACTGGTGCACCCAGGCCCCAGATACCACTCTGCAGTAGTTAATGACATCCTTGTTCATCAGTCTTTCAAACTAGAAACCACCATCATGCTTAATCCCCTTTTTTCCATCCTGGGTCTGAATGGACTTCATTTTGCATTTCTTTCCAATGCATTTTCCCTCTGTCCTTTCTGGTTGCACCTCATGCCTCATTTGAACGGTTGTAAGAGCCACCGAATTGTTTCTCTGTCTCATCATGGAATCCTTTCTACACTTCATGCCCCACATTGCCATTGGAAAAATCTTTCCAAAACATGAACAAACTAACTTAAAAGAAATATCCCAGGTAGCCTTCCAAATAAGTATAAGCTTTCTGTTAGAAGTTTGACTTCTTGTCTATAGGGAACCCCAGGACTGTAGAGAGACGGATTTGCTGTCTGCATTTTCAGATCAGGCAGAAATCCCTGGAGGGGCCCATGTGGAATAGTGGCACAAATACCGGTTCTATAATCAGAAGCCCTCATATCCTGGTTCTAACACTAGCTGGATGTTGTTGGGAAAATTTTGGTTTCAAACCTCAGTATGAGGAAGCATACCCAAGGGATCACACAAGGCTGCTGGGAGAAGCGGATGAGGGGCATGGTGACCATGCTGTGTAATCCGTGAAGCACGTCGTATGTGTGAGAAGTGGAGCTGTGTGGATAACGGTTCTGGAATCATTGTATGAAAACGATGGAAAGCACATTCGTAGTTCTGCCTGATGATAGCACTGGGCACCTGTGTTGTACATGCCTGCAACATGGGTGAGGCCCGGGTCAGTACAGCTCACAGTTTGCTTTTCATGCAGTTAGAAAGGCCCGAGAGGACCCTTCCCCCTCCAGCTGTAGGAAGGAGGCGGCTGTCTCCTGCCTCTATTTGGTGGGATTGTCTGTGGCTCCTTGGGGACAGGAATGCAGGGAGTGGGGGAAGAAAGCCGGCCTGACTGCTCACTAGTCAGCCTTCCCCCAGGAAGGAGTGGAGGGGTCATTTCGTGGTAACTTGCCAAGTCTTTTTTAACCCATCTGCTCTTAGAAATGATCAGCATGACAAAGTAAAAGACCCGTTAGAGACAGATGGGCTGTGTGTCCCGTGCCTTTGTGGCTTTGTGGCCTCAGAGCTGCCAGAACTCGATAGCTTTCTGGGGAATGCTGGGTCAGCCAAGGGGCTGAAAATAGTGAGAGGAAGAAAATTCCCCCTCGCTGCTCTGGTCTGGGAGTGATTACTGAGGAGAGCGGCATGGAGGGCCCAGCCGTGGGGTCCCTCTCAAGCACGCCCTCACCGCAGTGGGAATGCGGATCTCAACTTCCCTAGGCCTCCGTGATTTTCGTCTGTCACATACTCACGTCCAGCAGGGATGTCTATGGTGATGAGATGAGGGAGCATCCTAGCACATGTGGCACTTAGTAGGCTTGCGGTAAGTGGACTCTGGCGCCAGTGGGACAGGAGACTGGGCGCTGCGTGTGGACGCACTCACGTGCTGGTGTCATGGATGGACAGAGGAGAGAGGGACGCTCTGCCGTTCTCCTTTTGGTCTGTCACCCCTCCTTTTGTGAACAGAATACGTGAGTGCATTCTGTTGCCGCAGTCAACTTAGTAGGTTGATTGCTCAATTTTCTGCTTCCACTTTTGATTTCTTAAGAATGGGAAAAGGAATATTTCCGTTACTTTTCTGGTTGATGGCATACATTCCTTGATATCACCTTAATGCTTTTTAATTTCGATGTATTTTGGATGCTGGAGCTTGCCTGACATCTGTTTTTATGCCTCACCCTCTCACGTAACTGTTGGCCACACCAGGACCAGAGACAAGTGACCAGACCGATTGATAGCAGGGCTAGGACTGGAATTCTGCAGCCTTTTGATGCCCAGCAGGCTCTGTTTTCTGTATTGCACTGCTCTTCCCTGTTTCAACCCCTGTTAGGACAGTGGATGTGAAATGTAGCTGGGCGCTTTTGGGGGTGTGATAGAAGTATGGCAGATGCCTCAGACTGGCATTTTTCTCTGACTCTGAATTCTCATGGCTCAGAGTCAGTCTCTAGGCTACTGACCGGGAAGATACAGGAAGCTGCTCTGTATGGCAAACTATGCCAGGGCATTTTTTTCACCCGGCAATTTGTTTGGTTTGGACTGGAATATATCTCTGATGTTGGTTTCCTTGCCAATATTATTAGGGAGTGGAGCCTGACTTGTTAACTTAGCCCGATTCATAGTGCTTAGAATCTCAGTGAGTGTGTGTTGAACTGAGTGGAAGTGTGAGAGCATCTTGGACAGTGGTTTGCAAACCTAGCTGCTCCTGGGGGCTGTGAAAAAAGCATGCTTGCTTACTCCAGACCAGTTGAAATAGAATCTGTAGGAATGGAGCCTGGGCAGCTCTAGTGCTGTTAAAAACCCCCAGATGGTTCTGATATACCGTAAAGGTTGAGATCCACTGATCCACAGTGAATTGGAGGCCTGGATCATAGACATGCCTTATGCTTTCACCAGCTTAGAATGGGTCTTGTGCTTTAGAACTGTGAAAAAAAAGCGTTACCCAAAGAAATGTGGAAACAGCCTAAATGCCACCTCCTGTTACTACCTGCCATCAAGTATATTTAGCAGTTATTCACTCTTTCCTGATCTCTACCGATTCCACCTTTTCTTCATGGAACAATAATTTGACAGTTGGTTATGCAGAACCAGAGTAAGTCTAGTTTGACTGGCGGGAAACGATTTTGGGTATGAAGTACCCTTTAGGCATTTATTGAACTCTTGTTTGTACCACCGCTGTGCTGGACAGTTTATAAATATTACTTCTTTAAACAAGGCCTATGGAGCCAGGCTGCCTGGGTTTTGCTAAGTAGTTGTGTCATTTGGGGCAAGTTTTTAAGCTTATATAAAACTAACTTTCATCTATGAAATGGGATGACAAAAGGTCATTATCATCTCACAGGATCGTGCAAATGTGTGTGTAAAGTGCTTAGTTTCGTGCCTAACACATAATAACTAGTTAATAAAGTTATTATACCATCGTCGTCATATTTAAATGTAAATATTAAGAGCTAATAAATTGGTAAAAGGTACTATACCTTTACCCCTTGACTACTTTAGTTTTAAGTGGTTGGGTTAATTTATCCCTTAAATATTGGCCTCTTGAATATCTTGAATTTCAATTGAACGTAGCCAGAGGATTTCATAATTGGACGATTGCCTCTGGAAGTTGGAGCTTTGTTTGTTCGTTTGGTTTCACTTCCTACACTAAGCATGTGGCTGTGCACACCTTTATGGTGACTTCTGGTACTGGGGAATCAAAGCTTCATTCGCTTCTTTGGAGGAGATGATCTTACGCTATACGAAGCACTCAGACTTTGTTAACTGTGTACCATCCAGACAAGACCAGGTGCTTCCCATGGCAGCCTGTTCTTTTCTTAGCTCTCTCATCAATCTAGCCTGTTCCTTCTATTCCTCTTTATACTAGAACTTGTCTTTGAACAAGGAATGTTGTTTTGTCACTGCTAGGTCCCCAGCAATTAGTAATGCCTAGCACATACTAGGGGCTTCCTGAATGTTAATAGGTGATAATCTAGCAGAACACAAGATAAATCCGCAGGTTGAGATTTAAGCTGTGTGGTATGAACGCTGCATTGGCAAACTTATTAAATCAATTTTGTTAATACAAGTTTAACATATCTTAGTAACTGACTTAGTTCAGGAATCATTTACTGAGTGTCTTCTAGGCCAGACATTGGGGACAGAAAGGTAATAATATATGATCCCTGCCTCATGCACAGGAAGTCTAGTGTGATGGAGGGCACGTGCCAATGGCTGCCATGGAATATGGTGAGCATTAAGATAAAGGGGCACCCTGCATGGCCTTGGAGCACAGAGCACGGTTTGTGTTCTGGGAACATGGGCTCCATGTGAAAACACAATTTAAATTTTCTTTCTTTTTTTTTTTTTTTTTTTTTGAGACAGAGTCTTGCTCTGTGGTCCAGGCTGGAGTACAGTGGTGTGATCTCGGCTCACTGCAACGTGCTTCCCCCAGGTTCAAGCGATTCTCGTGCCTCAGCCTCCCGAGTAGCTGGGATAACAGGTGTGCGCCACCACGCCTGGCTAATTTTTGCATTTATAGTAGAAATGGAGTTTCACCATGCTGACCGGGCTGGTCTTGGACTCCTGACATCAGGTGATCCTCCCACCTCGGCCTTCCAAAGTTCTGGAATTATAGGCATGTATGTATTCATCCTTTTAAATATCTGCGGGTAGAACTTCACTTTAAATGGGTACTAATTAAACTATTGAATGACTTTAGTATGGATTGAATGACTTTGCTTGGGCCTCGTTTTTAATTTCCTTCATTAGAGGAAAAAAAAAATGCACGTTGAATATCCCTCATCCAAACTGCTTGGAACCAGAAGTGTCTCAGATTTCTTTACATTTTTGGATTTTTGAATATTTGTATTATACTTGCTGGTTGAGCATCCTGAATTCAAAAATCCAGAGTCTGAGCTGTTCCAATGAACATTTCGTTGAGCGTCACGTCGGCACTCAAAAGTTGTGGATTTTGGAGTTTCTGGTTAGGGAGACTCATCCTGTATGGGTGCTGGGTTGTTGCAGGAGTTCCGGACCAGAGGTTGGGTGACTAGGCTTTGGTTTTCGCTTTGTTACTAAACAGGCTGTTTTCTTCCATAAGCTCAGCTTTAGATCCCCCGGTTGTCAAAGAAAGGAATGGGCCATCTGATGTTTAAGGCCTCTGTTAGTTCTGACTTGGAGACACCTGGCTTCAGTTCATCTTCCTTAGGAGTGGACAAAGAATATGGGAATTTTGAAATTGTTAGTCAACATCTACAGGGTCGTTGCAGCCTGGTTTTGGGTAAAGGTCATCTTTAGTGAGCCCAGGGAGAAACAGTGGTTTAGCTGTCAGCTGAGAGGGGTAAGCGGTCCTATTAATTTTCCTCTGTGTTCGTGAAAGCATTGTTAAGGGTCACAGCGTTAGTGGAGCAGGCTGGAAAGAGGAGGGGAACTCACTGTTACAGGTTATATTGAATGTCTTTTCAGTCACTAAATGCTTTTTATGATATGCTTTTCAGGATTTCAGTGTGGTATGATTTCTCTGTGTTAAGCACAGGAAATTTAACATCAGCAAAAGAGAATGCTCTTTCTTTTTTTTTTTTTCTTTGAGATGGACTTTCGCTCTTGTCACCCAGGCTGGAGTCCAGTGGCGTGATCTCAGCTCACTGCAACCTCGACCTCCTGAGTTCAAGGGATTTTCCTGCCTCAGCCTCCTGTGTAGCTGGAATTACAGGTGCCCGCCAGCATGCCCGGCTAATTTTTGTAGTTTTAGTACAGATGGGGCTTTGTCATATTGGCCAGGCTGTTCTTGAACTTCTGACCTCAGGTGATCTTCCTGCCTCGGCTTCCCAAATTGCTGGGATTACAGGCATGCGCCGCCATGCCTGGCCTTGAATGTTCTTTCTATGGGAATCTACAAAAGCCAGCTTTTGAGTCTAGTGGCAGAAAACCTCTTCTTCATTGTTGAGCTGTGCTGTGAGCTTGGAGGGCTTCAAGTCCAGCTGAAAAAGCTGTAGTATTTTATGTCAGTTGGCTGTCTTGGAGAACTTAATGAGCACTGGGCTGGAGTGATACTGTCAGAGTTCATGAGCTGTTTGAGACTCTCAAAGCCTAGATACTGGGGTTGCCCAAATACATTGGCTGGACTCACTATTTCTCTCGGGAGTCGGGGGATGGAAAATGCTGTGGTCTTAACTCTTCTCTTAATTTTACAGTGCTGTTATTAATGGTAAGAATGATTTCATACGGTTGCATTTTGCTTTGTAATTCACAGAGAATTTTAAAATCCGTTATCTGATTTTATTCCCTCAGCAGTTCTGTGAAAAAGGTAGAGCACTTTCATATCTTCTGTTTTCCTGTGATTCTCTTGTGGCTCACAGAAGCTAAGAGCCTTCACCAAGGTCATCGGGTGAATGAGTCGCAGAGCTGGGAGTAGAGGCTCAGGCTTCTAGTGACCCTGTTTCTTCCTTGATAGCACGCTCTGGTGGCGCTATGTTCAGGTAACTGCGCATGCTCGGTTTGGTTTTTGTAAATCCCTGCCCCATTTCGGGGGAGGTTCTTGGGAGGCTTCTATTCGTTTTGGAGCATTTAAGTATCTTGTCCTCTCTCCCTCTTCCCAGATGCATGGCCATTTCTGCAGGCCCCCAGGCTGGCCCTTGTGCATGGGGGCGTCTCCTGCCTCCACGTTGCTTGCACGCCCCCTTCTGAAGGTGCTCTTCCCCGCATGGAGCCCCCTCGTGCTGCCTCTACACTGCGGGCTGTTCGGTAAATGTCCCTAAGTTAGCATCGTTGTTTTCTAGAAATGGGACGGGGTATGGATGCCAAGTTTTTTTCTGTGTGAAGTCTTCGATTGTATCATCTTGCCTTTCCCGTGTGTGCTCCTTGAGGTTGTCGCTGTGCTGCGGTCATCTGTGTTCCCTAGGGTACCTCCCTTGGAGTCCGGGCCGTAGCAGACATGCAGTCAGTGTTCATGGCCTAAATGAGAGAAAGGCCAACAGAGTCATTAAATCTGGAAAATGACAAGTGAGGGAAAGGAATTTTTATTGAAGGCATGTGAAAAAGAATCTTTTTAGAAAAGTTGACCTGTTTCTCAACTGGAGTTGAATTTCAGCTCAGAAAAACAGCTGTGTGCCCAGAGGGCTTTGGGATTTCAGTTTGTGACAGATGAATTGAATTTGTTGTTGTATGAATGTGCTATCCTTTTGTGGTTTTATTAGGCCTTTCTCCCAAATGGAATCGATTTTTCTATAAAACTCACACTTCCTTTTTGAGAAGTGTAACACTAATTGTATGGGATGGTCTCCCAAAAAATTACCAGCCAGGAACCAAACACGCTGCCTGAGACTCACGGCCCCTGGTTTCTGCCTGTGCAGCTGCAGGGCAGAGAGGCACGCTCGAGCCGAAATCAAGACGCATATCTGCATCTTCTCTTTCTTGACTGCTGTTTCGTCTCTGAGCTGGCCTGCCCTCAACGTCTAGGAGCTTGGTGGGTGTAGACACATTACGGTATGGAGGAGGGATATGGCGTTGCCACAGCCAGGAGACTCGCTGAAGTCTCTGTTCTCTTCCTGCTCACTGCTCTGACTTTGTACAAGTCACATTTGTAGGGCTGTGCACAGTGGCTTACACCTGTAATCCCAGCACTTTGGGAGGCCGACCTGGGAGAATCTCTTGAGCCCAGAGTTTGGAACCAGTCTGGGCCAAATGGTGAAAGCCCATCCCTACAAAAAATAAAAATTAAAAAATTAGCCAAGTGTGGTGGCTCATGCCTGTAATCCCAGCTACTGGAGAGGCTGAGGTGCGAGAATCACTTGAGCCTGGGAAGTCAAGGCTGCAGTGAACCATCATCACGCCACTGCACTCCAGCCTGGTCAGAGCAAGACCTTGTCTCAAAAAAAGCAAAAACAAACAAAAACCATGTGTAATAGTGGCAGTAGTTAACTTTTGAAAGTTTGGAGAAGAGTTCCTAAATACCTGTGACCACGGACAACTTACTTAGCCTTTCTCTGCCTTAGTTTCCTCATCTATGAAAAATGAGAGAATATGGTACTGATCTTACAGGATTTCAACGAGAACCAAATGAGATCAAACTCAGAGCCTGGCACCTCGTGAGTGCACACTCAATGTTATTATTTCAACATTTTAGAGGAAAAAGAATGCTAATGGGTCATTATGGCTAAACATAGTCTATCACTGACGTTACTCATGGTATTGGAAGGAACTTGAATTCCATATAGATAGTGTGATGGAGAAAGTATTTTGGGCATTGGCAGTATTTATTCAAAGAACAAAGGACGTGTCTGTCTTAGTCTTGATTTGCATTTTTGTGTGTCTGTGCTCTTTATAGACAATTAAGACATGGAAGCCTGTTTATGGCAAGCTGGCAAATTCAGCAAAACATGGAAAAACCTGTTAGCACAGTTTGCACGTGTGCGGGCACAGAGCAGCCAAATGAACACACACGTTTTCCTGTATTTTAAAACTCTCTGGAAAAAAGAAAAAAGACATTAAACCATTGCCCAGATGGCTTCTAGAGCTAGAACTTTTTCCTTGAAGTACATGAGTATGGCTGTCAGACATCTGAAACCCGAAGCCATCTTAAAACATCATTTGGATGTTACCCCCTGCCTGCCCTTTTTTTCCATTTGTAAGAGACAAGGATCCAGGAAGGAAAGTATCAGCTTACAAAGGCTTTTGTTACAATTAATCGTTCATGTTCTTTCTTTTGGTATCTTATTCTCTGTTTACATTTTATTTTTATTTATTTATTTATTTTTTTTGAGACAGATCCTTCCTCTGTCACCCAGGCTGGAGTGCAGTGGTGTGATCTCGGCTCACTCCAAACTCTGCCTCCCAGGTTCAAGTGATTCTTGTGCCTTAGCTTCCTGAGTAACTGGGATTACAGGCGTGTGCCACCACGTCCAGCTAATTTTTATGTTTTTAGTAGAGACAGGGTTTCTCCGTGTTGGTCAGGCTGATCTTGAACTCCTGAACTCAGGTGATCTGCCTGTCTCAGTCTCCCAAAGAGCTGAGAATACAGGTGTTAGCCACCGCGCCTGGCCGCTGTTTCCATTTTGTAACGCTAGCATCACCCCAGTGTAGGGTGGCTAGGGGTATTCTTCTTTCCTGTTTCCTGGTGTATTTTCCTCTACAGTATTAATCTTTAACATACTTTTTGGTAGTCTGTCTCTACCTAGAAAAATATGTGTTCCCTGTTATATCACCAGTGCCTGGCACATAGATAGTCAATATTTGTTGAATGAATGAATGAATGAATGAATGGGCTGAAAGAACCTTATTCTTCTTTCTTCTGTCCCTTCACACCAAATGCTTTTGGAAAATGCTATGTGAACAGGGATCATAAGCAGGAGAGGTTACACACATGGCTGTGGGATAGCCCATGATCCTCAGATACTTGTCTGGAAAGAGGTGGAGTACTTGAGTAGAAATGATACAAGATAATTTCTTCAGAAAATCAGCCAAGTGTCATAGCTTTTCACAGTGATGTTCGCGTATGTGTGTATGAAGAGCTGTCGTGGCCTAGAATCACGGGCCTTTAGATCCCTTGTACAGATAGAAAAATAAAGGCCAAGGCCCAGGAGTGCTGCAGGCCACCGAGATAGAGTCCCTGTCTGCCCTTCTCAGTGTCCGGTCACTTCTCACTGCACTCCCCTCTTTACTGCTAAAGCCACTTTCCCTGACTCTGAATGTGTAACCACGAGGGAGAAAATGTCCTCCAGGCTCACAGTATGTGGAGAAAAAGCCCAGCAGCTGAAAATAATGTTCACAAAGTTTGTACTTAGAAAAAGTGGCCATTTCTATCATGTCTTTAAATTTCCCTGTTTCTCATACATTTTATAAACAAGACATTAGAAGGAGATTCGGGAACAGCAACTTTAGAACAAGGGGGAAATAATCAAACCTAGAGCATTTCAGTTTCTGTTTTCTTCTCAGTTTAGGGCTGAGGCACTTTAGCTTCCTGTCTAAGGGACTACTCAAATCTGATTAGAAGCTATTGTGGGCTGGTAATTATCCATAATTTTAGGAAGACAGATGCAGCACCAACTCTGTTCTCCAATAACAGGCTTATTAATTTTAAATTTGCATGGCAGGAGAATCAGATGGCGAGGTGGGATAAGTGTTCAGATGCTTGGTCATGGATAGCTTTTTACTTCCACGTATCACATGGGGATTTGGGACCGGGGAAGCCCGCTGAGAACTGATGATTGTCTGTCCCCTAACCAACTGGGTTCTTTTTCATCCTGAGCTCAGAAAGATTGCTCCTACTGCAGCCAGGGAAGACGGGTTGTTGACTGGTTAGAAATCATGGCAGGTTATTTTCTCCACCCGCAGTTCGCAGTTGGAAAGCAGAGCTATCAAAAAATTATCTTCTCTATTGTATTTCAAATCTGGGTGTTTAAAAAATTATATAAGCAAATTAAGCATTTCTTGGATGGTAGCTGTGTGTGTTCTTGATGCGAATGAGAGGTGCATTCCCTTGTAAAATCCCTGGGACTTTATAGGAGGATGTGAGCCTTAGAACAGAAGTTGGTTTTCTAGATGATCCTGTAGACATGATGCTGAGCACTAGACAAAGATGTTGATTGAAGTGATTTAAAAAAATTTTGTCTGAGTTCAGATTTTACACCAATATTTAGAAAATCTGCAAAAGGACTTGGAGGAATGTTCTCAGGCATCCAGTTCAGCCCCCTGCGCACGTTGTCATAAAATCCGAGTGTGTGTACAGGGAGATGCATTCCTTTCTGTTCTCATCACAGGTCCTTCCCTGGCTCTGCACCTGCCTGTCATGCACGTCCGTGTGAGGAGACCACCAAACAGGCTTTGTGTGAACAATAAAGTTTTTTAATCACCTGGGTGCAGGCGGGCTGAGTCCGAGAGAGTCAGGGAAGGGAGATAAGGGTGGGGCCGTGTGATAGGATTTGGGAAGGTAAACGAAAATTACAGTCAAAGGAGGGTTGTTCTTTGGTGGGCAGGAGTGGGGGGTCACAAGGTGCTCAGCGGGGGAGCTTTTTGAGCCAGGATGAGCCAGGAAAAGGAATTTCACAAGATAATATAATCGCTTAAGGCAAGAACCGGTCATTTTCACTTCTTTTGTGGTAGAATGTCATCAGTTAAGGTGGGACAGGGCATTTGCACTTCTTTTGTGATTCTTCAGTTACTTCAGGTCATCTGGGTGTATACATGCAAGTCACAGGGGATGCGATGGCTTGGCTTGGTCTCAGAAGCATGACATTGTCCTCTTCCCGACCTTCCCTACCTTTTCCCTCCTGTGCGGTTCTCTCACAAAGTGAATGGCCTCAGCCACAGCTTCTCTGCAGCTGCATCAGACTGTGGCGACAGGCATGGTGGCTCCTGCAGGGCCTGCTGTTCCCACGGAGCCCAGTCTTGCTTGCCGCTGCAACCTGGTCACCATTTTGCACCGAAAGTATGTAATTCTACAGAATGAGAGCCAACATGCTGGGAATGGAGGCGTCTTTATCACGGTGCTCTGCATATTTTAATCTTGGGTGGAAAGTATGGAAAAGTATGTGACACCTGTGGTTTGATGCCAGAAGGACGTTGTGAACTTGAGGTGGACTGAGGATGTTCAGGTGCAACAGGCATCCCGGCTTCATTAAATGAGACTTCTCCATCTCCCTGCCAGGCACGCACAGGTGTATGGCCACATCTTATGTGTTATCCTTATCTAGAGTGCGCCTTGTCGTCATGCTTAAAGTTCCATGATGATATTCTGCCTCATAGAGTAGGTCCCAAACCACATTCAACACAGAAATGTACTCTTGCTATTCTACATAGAAAGTGCTTTCATATACCAAGTGGGAGAGCAGTCCTAAAATCTGGGCTGGAATCGCAGAAGGAAGGCATTGGAAAGCAACAGATTCCCTAGTCCAAAGCTGATTTTTGATGAACCTAGAAACAGGACCAAGAGAAGTGAATTTGCCTAAGGCCCTAACAGTGTCTCACGGTAGCATTTGAACCTAACAGTTTCTTGACCTATTTCTTTAAATGATTAGTCATGCTTCCTCTGATTCCTATATAAACGTATTCCTCATTCATTCTTCTGTTTCAGTGAATTATTGCAGTGCTACCACGTAACAGTATTTGAGTCAAAATGTGGCAGTGTTTATCCTTTTCCAAGGTTTTTAGTTGCACAGTTTGTCAAAGTTGTGCTTACAGTTTCTTGTTGGTTGCAAGGTGTCCTTTCAGAAGCCAATTGTGTGGTGTATTTACGTTGATTGTTGGAGGTAGCTTGGTTAGAACCTACTTCGAGTGTCTGGTGTGGGCCTGGGGGACAGTGACAACTGCCCGCTTCATGGGCAGAGATGAAGTAATTGCTTCCTGGGAACTACCATCCTCCTGGCCACACTCTCTAGCCCATTTCATTTGTGTTGGTTTCCTTGGCATCTGCATGGTTCTGGCTTCATGTGAGTCTCATTTATTTTAGCATATGACTTCAGGCTGTGGGGAAGAATGGCCATTTTAGCACAGAGATGCACACAAAGGAACAACTGGCTAAATGTGTGTGAAGACATTCTTGGGGGGGGGGGTTTATTTCTTTTATTCTGTAACAGGCAGTTTGGGAAGCATTCTGGACATGTGGCCTGCGCTGTCACAGTTCCTCCCTGCAGGATCGCAGATGTTTGGAGATTGTAGTGATAACTGTTATCATTGAGAATGTCATTCTCACAGGCTCTAATAAGTCAGGATTTATTCAGTGTTAATTTGTTAAAGACAACTGTGTTTCTAGCCAAATCCATGGGAGACGTTTCTCCTGGCAGTGTTGCTGTGGGTATTCCCGTGGCTTAGTCTTAGGGGAGCACACGCCTTTGAATACTGCTGAAGCTGTGAGTACCCAAAGCGCACCGGAGTACTTTTGCCATACGGGGTGTTAGTCACTGATACACGTCTCAGTCAGACCTGATGGATTCTTGACCCCTTCCTTTTTTAATTTTTTAATTTTTATTTATTTATTATTTTTTTTAAGAGCACAACCCCTCAGGTGGCCACCATGAATCTCTGGTGTTTTCAGTTGGCTGCAGCCTATTTGTCATCTGTGGTTCAAACATACTCGAAGCCTGATGATGCTTGCCTCGGTTGTTCTTCTGCTGTGTGATCTCCGTGCCCGCAGGGTTCAAGACTGTAAGAGCTGGGAGCCACCTTCACAACTACCAGGGTTTCCGGAACCTCCTTTATCTACTCCTGGGGATGGAAGAGATGTCATCAGAGGCGGAGGCCTATTAGGTTTACATGCCATTGATAAAGAATGAGGTTTTCTTTTATATAAGGGGAGCTTCTTATAACGTGCTTTACTAGGGTAAAGAAGCTTTTGAGGTTTGCTTTCTCTGGAAAGATAATTTGTGATCCTGCAGTTGTTTTCAACAAAAATATAATTTGCATACCAGTGCATGTTGTATTACTGAGCACTGGCTGACAAATGGTTCTTAACTCGTCATTCACTCCGCCACTGTTTCTTGAATGGCATATGTGTGCCAGCTGTAGTAGGAACTTGCTAGGCTCTACGACTAACCCTTATGAAATAGGGGTCCTGGGGGAAGCAAATGCATATAACTATAAACATTTGAGGGGATATCAGAGGGGGTGCCTATAGGTGCAAAACTTCGTTCATTCATTGCCCCATCTAGGAGGTTTTGTGTCTTAGCAGCGTGTTCCATAGCAACACATCCCTCTATCAAAATATTCATCATATTATTTTGAAATTCTCTGCTTAGGTATGTGTTTTTCCGACTAAGTTTAGAACTGGTTAAGGACAGGCTATGGCGTATGTATTATATATATCTACACACACACACATATTTATATATACACATTACCATTTTAAATATACAATATATATTTATATATGTACACACATATATATTTCTTCCTCTCTATACATACACACCATACACATATATATATACACACACACACACACACACACACTTCTACTGCCAAGCACAGAAAGTCAAAACTCGGCAAGAGTTCTTTTAGTGTTCATGAAAAAATAGATGTGTTAGTTGAGAGCGTCCTTAAGTTGCCAGAGGAAAGACAGGATGGATTCACAAAGGGAGATAGTGTGTTTTTTTTTTCTTTGTTTAACTCTTGAATTCCAAATAATTCTGACTTATGGAAAAGTTGTAAAAATAGTATAGAGAATTCCCATATACTCTTCCCTCAGATTCCCCAAACATTTCACCCCATTTGTACTTTCTCTCTCTGTGGATATAATTTTTTTTTTTTTCTGAAATGTTTGAGAGTGGAAGGTAGAATGCAGAGCAGGGTGAAAGGCGGAAGGAGAGAGGTGGGTTGGGAGGCTTTTTATTTTTTTAACCTTCTAAGATGGAATTTCGCTCTTGTCATCCAAGCTGGAGTGCAATGGCACAATCTCGGCTCACTCTAACCTCTGCCTTCTGAGTTCAAGTGATTCTCCTGCTTCAGTCTCCCGGATAGCTGGGATTACAGGCGCCCACCACCATGCTCGGCTAATTTTTTATATTTTTAGTAGAGGGGTTTCACCATGTTGGTCAGGCTGGTCTTGAGCTCCTGACCTCTGATGATCCACCTGCCTTGGCCTACCAAAGTGCTGGGATTATAGGCGTGAGCCAGTGTGCCTGGCGATTGGGAGGCTTTTGCAGTAACCCAGAGCGCTATGATGAGGGCTGGACCTGGTTGGAAATGATGAGGAAGGTGGAAAGTGGTTAGGTCTGGCATATATTTTGAAAGGAGAGTTTAAATGGGTTGGATGACAAGAGAGAGAAAAAGAAGTTTTAAGGATGATGTCAAGGATTTTGGCCTGAGTAACTGGAAGACTAGAGATGCTGTTATTGGGATTGGGAAGACTATGGGAGGAGTGGGTTATAGCAGGGGGAATCAAAAGTGTGTTTTCGGCATGCTAAATTTGAGGTCCAAAAAGGGATGTGAAGAAGTGTTGGCTGGGCACCGTGGCTCACGCCTGTAATTCCAGCACTTTGGGAGGCTGAGGCGGGCAGATCACCTGAGGTCAAGAGTTCGAGACTAGCCTGATAATTATTAAAATCGATGATTGATGTTTACTAATTAATCATATTATTGCTTCTAATACTGCAGGGGTGAACACCTACCTGTGATGTTGTTCCTAATATCTAGGGACAGAGAGCATTTTAGTTTTAATACCACAGTAGGTGTACACTCACCCTGTGACACTGATCCTAGTATTGAGAGGGGTAGAATATGACGTGGCTCCCAACATAACAATGAATGGACAGCCACCCGGTGATATTGCTCCTAATATTCACAGAAGAAGCATATGATATTACTCCCAATATCCCAGGGAGGGTACAGCTCTTCTGTGATATGGTTCCTAGTATCTGGAGGGGGAGAGGATGATAATAATTCCAGTATCGCAGGCTGTCTTCACCCACCCTGTGATATTGTTATTAATATCCTGGAAGGGAGAGGATGATATGACTCCCCATAGAGCAGGAGGCTTACACCCAGCCTGGGATATTGTTCTTAATATCCATGGAGAGGAGAGGCTGATATTACTCCCAATATGGCAGGGGGTGTACATCCACCCTGTGATATTCTTCTTAATATTCCAAGGCTGAGAGGTTGATATTACTCCTAGTATTGCAGACACCGTACACCGCCGTGTGATACTCTTCCTGATATCTGGAAGGGGAGATGGTATTAATCCCCATATCGCAGGAGGTGAACATGTACTCTGTCATATCTTTCCTAGTATGCAGGGAGAGAGAGGATAATATTATTCCCAATATTGCAGAAGATGTACACGCCCCCCCCCATGATATTGTCCTTAATATTCCAAGACACAGAAGACGATGTTACTCCCAATATCACAGAAAGTGTACACCCCCCAGTGATGTTGTTCCCATGATCCAGGAGGAAAGAGGATGATATGCCTTTCAACCCTTGCACCCTGCAATGCTGTCACCCTGCAACACCGACACCAGCTCAACCTGACATAGGACCAGAGGTGCTGGCTGGGGGTGTTCATTGCTTCTCTTTTCTCCCTTGGCAGACTCAGTAGAGGAAACTGAGACCGAGCAGCCGCAGGAACAAGGTAGGTTTTGCCAGTGGCTCAGGCTTCCTCTGGTTATGAGCTGGGCCTTGGAGTAACGCCGGGGGAGGGGACAGAGGTGAGTACAGTGGGCATTGGATGCGGCTGTCACACCTCTGTGGTGTGGGCCGGGGACTTGAGGGACATTGCTTGAGGTGGGCCTGAACCTCCCGTCCACTCTGGCACTGGAGGCTGTGGGGTCCCACACTTCTTCCAATGAACGTGCTGACCCCCGCCTGGTCCCCGACCGAGGTGGGGCATCCTTTCCACTGCTGGGGCCCACATGTAGCTGTGGGTTCCTTTTTCATGACCTGGAGAAGCTGCAGTTCACCCTGTGCTCTGCCTCAGAGATGGGAGGCCACACAGCCCTCAGCGGGTAGCAGAATTCAGAGCCTTAGGTTGCAGGGGCCTCAACTGAGGTCCCTGAAGGGTCTGCTCCTTCCTGAGGGGCTGATTCAGGGAGGCCCTCCCGTCTCCCCTCTGCGGCTCTGTCTCTTCCCCTCACACAGGGTCCGCATGTGGACAGCCTGGTGATGTGGATGCACCAAGGGCCCTTGGAAGTTCCCGGGGAATGGGATCCATCCCAGTACATTTGGGATGCAGGCACAAGGTCCCAGAGGAGGCCCGGGAAGCCAGTGCGGAAGGGAAGGCTGTTGTAGGTTTGCCTTGGGGAGGGGGTGGTTCCACCCTCTGCCAAAGTCTCTGGAGCAAAGGCACGTGGCTCTCCAGCTGCCCCGGAGGCCAGGGTAGTGGCTGGGAGGGGCTGTGTGCCTCTGCCGGGTCGGGAAGATTTCTTAGCTAATCTAGTGTTGTCAAGTCACATTAGCCTCTAAATCATATTTATTTATTTTTTTAATTCCAAGGCTTTACAGTTGAATAAGGAGACAGTTTGTATTGAAAATAGTTTTTACATGTGAGCTTGAAACAGAGAGTCTGTTTAAATCTAGTTTTTTCCTTCCCATTAATGCCTCCTTTCATCCCAGGTTTTCCAACAGGAAATGCCCTTGTTTGCTCACCTCTGGGAGGGGGCTTTGGCTAGGAATCCACCAAAGCCAGCAGGCACCAGTGGGCTGCTTGAGCAGTCTGGCCTTTGTTAACCCTTTAGGAACCGTGGGCTTCAGGTTTTCAGACCATCCAAGGTGAAGGTGGTCACAGGGGCCTAGAAGCTTTCCCATCCTTCCTGCAGGGATGGTCCGTTTCCCTGCACGGAGCTGGGTACATGGGTACAACACCCCTGTCCTGTGCCGTCGGTGGCTTTACCAATTTTGCATAGCAGCGTTTGAGCTGATCAATAGCTCTGATTGACTGTTGAGGATTTCATGGATTCCTGTACCCCACCGGGGGGCCCAATATGCTGACAAAAGTTAAATTTGTAGTTGTAGTGCTGCATATACATAGGTCCAGTTAGAAGGCTTTGATTCTATCTAAAGGGAAAGGCGTCTCTGAGGGATCACTGAGCTGGCATAGTCTCCTAAAACCATGCTATCATGTGGGCGACAAAGCAGGACAGGAGGGTGATTTTGTAGGAGAGTCAATTTTGTAGGAGAGTGATTTTGTAGGTGATTTTGTAGCAGGGCCACGGGCCTGCGTGTTCTCTGTGTCCCCGGAGTTCATACGTGCTCCAGACCCTGGGTTTGCATTGCGCATAATTCTCAAGGGCTCATGGCAAGCTGCGCCAGGGACACAGAGGACGGGAATGCGGGGATCCTGCCCCAAGTGGACCAAGGACTCACTGTTGGACTCTAATCTGTCTAGGTGTTTTTGTGACTTGCAGAAATACCTCCACCTTGCCTGGGCCTGGAGCCACAGGAGACCCTGCCGAAGGTGAAGAATGTTCTGGAACAATGCAAGACCTGCCCAGGCTGCCCCCAGGAGCCAGCGTCCTGGGGTCTCTGTGTAGCATCCAGCAACGTGAGCTTGCAGGACCCCGAGGAGCCCTCCTTCTGCTTGGAAGCTGAGGACAACTGGGAGGATCCAGAGGCCATGAGCTCACTGCTGCTGTTCCTGAACAGCTCTGGATTCAAGGCCAGCTTCTGTGGCCTGTACAACCTGGCGCTGCCATGGCTGAGCAGCATGTTCGGCAGCTTTAGCGACGAGGAGGAGCTGACTGGGTGCCTGGCACAGGCCCGAGGGGCGGCCAAGAAAGGTGGCCTCCTCATGGCCCTGGCCAGGCTCTGCTTCCTTCTGGGGCGGCTGTGCAGCAGGAGGCTCAAGCTGTCCCAGGCCCGGGTGTACTTGGAGGAAACACTGGGGGCCCTGGAGGGCAGCTTCGGGGACCTGTTCCTGGTGGTGGCTGTGTACGCCAACCTGGCCAGCATTTACTGGAAGCAGAACCAGGAGAAGTGTACACAGGTGGTTCCCAAAGCCATGGCCCTGCTCCTGGGGACGCCTGGCCACATCTGTAGCACCGAGGCGGACGGGGAGCTCCTGCAGCTGGTGCTGCAGTGGGCGGTGGGTGGCCAGAGCCAGCAGGCCTAGGCCCGGGCCTGCTTCCTGCTGGCCAGGCACCACGTGCACCTCAAGCAGCCTGAGGAGGCCCTGCCCTTCCTAGAGCAGCTGTTGTTTTTGCAGAGGGACTTGGGAGCCCCAGACGCTGCGTGGCTCTCACACTGCTGCCCACTCCTGGCTGACATCTACAGCCGCGAGTGCCTGCCCCACCTGGTGCTGAGCTGTGTCAAGGTGGCCTCATTGAGGACACAGGACTCGCTGGCTGGTTCGCTGAGGAACGTGAAGCTGGTGCTCCAGAACGCCCTCCAGCCCCAGAGCCTCCCCACCCAGACTTCCCACTACCTCAGGCGAGCGCTGGCCTCCCTAACCCCGGGCACAGGCCAGGCGCTGCGCGGCCTTCTCCACGCCAGCCTGGCCCAACCGTACAGCCACCATGGCTACCATGGCCCAGCCATCACCTTCATGACGCAGGCGGTGGAAGCCAGTGCTGTTGCCGGAGTACGTGCCATCGTGGACTTCCTGGTGGCCCTGGCCTGGCTGCATGTGCTTCATAGGCAGAGCCTGGTGGCCCTGAACATCCTGCAGTCTGTCCAGGATGCAGTGGTGGTCAGCGAGGACCAGGAGGGTGTGATTGCCAACATTGGTGGCCGTGGCTCTGAAGAGGACGGGCCAGACGAGGCAGGCAGCCGAGGGCTACTACCACGCCCTACGGGTGGCTTGGCACCTGGGCCAGCGGAGGAACCAGGCAGTGGTGCTGGCCAGCTTTGGGACCTTGTGCCTGCACGCGGGTGCCAGCAGGCTGGCCCAGCACTACCTCCTGGAGACTGTACGTCTGTTCTCGAGGCTTCCGTGTGGGGAGTGTGGCCGAGACTTCACCCACATACTCCTGGGCTACCTCTTCACCCGCCAGGGCCCGGCCCAGCAGTGCAAGGGCTACTACGAGTGGGCCCTTCTGGTCGCCGTGGAGATGGACCACGTGGAGAGTGAGTGCCCCAGTTCCTCCTGTGCGCCTTCTGGGGCCACTTGGGTCAGGGCACACCTGGGGTTTGTGATTCGAAAACAAGTGGTGGTTTTTCCACCATCGAAAGCGCTGAGTTATGGCCAGCAGCAGATGTTGGCAAACGCCCTGGAGACAGGCCGTTCCCATGTAGGGCCAGCCCCTCTGTACCCTACTGAGGCAGGCAGCTCTTCCTGGTTTGCCCAGGGACCATCCTGCCTTGAGCACGGAAAGTCCTGCGTGCTGGGAATCCCTAGACATAACCCTGGGATCAAGGCATGTTGTGCTGAGCTAGGACTTGGGGCCCCTCCATGAGCCAGGCCCTGAATGCCAGTTCTTGTGCCTGTGTTTGCTTGGTATCTCGGGAACCCTGTGCACCGGTCATCCCACTTCACAGAGGACACAGGGGCGGGTGATTGGCCAAAGCCACAGAGCAGTTCACGCAAAAGCAGCTCCTGCTGAGTGTGCCAGGCCCCACCCACAAAAGGGGCTTGTGGGGTCCTCGGGAGGGAGGTGCTGAGCGTGGGAATGTGAGCTTCAGGCCAGAGAAGCCACAAAAGGGTGAGTGGCGTGATGGCGGGGCAGAACTTGGCCCCGGGTTAGGGAAGCCTCTTTAGTCTGGGACCAGAGGGTTGAGAGGATTTAGTCAAGTAATAGGTGTGGATGAGGGGCTGGTGGTGTAGCCTGTGTGAAGGCCCAGGGGTGAGCGAGTGGGGGTGAGTCAGCGAGGATGGGTGGGGTGTGAGTGGTGGTGAGTGAGTGGGAGTGTGAGTGGGGGTGAGTGAACAGGGCTTATGCAGGGAGGTGCAGAGTTGGGAGGGGGTGGGTTGGGTGCTGGATGGTGAGAAGCTCTTCTGGAGAGCTAAGCAGGGCCTGGGGCCTCAGGCTGTGGCTTCGCCTTTTCCCCAAGAGCACTGGGGAGCCATGGAGTGCTATCGAACAGTCAGTGCAGACCGAGCAGTGAATGGACAGTAGCTGGGCAGGGCTGTCCGAAATCTAGGCCGCAGAGAATAGATGAGGAAGTTGAGGATACTGTTGAGTCCCCTCTGCCTTACAGTGCTTTGTCATGGCATAGTGACACCACTCAGAGGTGCCTCCTGTGGCCTGGACCAGAGCTCCAGGGGCTGTGCCCAAATATGAATCTGCTCATTTCCCAGCACAGGCCTGGCACCCACTCTTGGCCCTAGGAGTGATGAGATTTTGGAAAGGACCGTGTGAAGGGGCCCCGGTCCCACACATCTGCCCAAGGAAGGTTGGGGGGTTCAGACCCAGGCTTCTTCCCCAGGGACATTCTCTGAATGGAAGGAGACCCTCCAGGAACCCAGCTCCCCAGCCCCCACTGCAGCCTCCAGTGGCTCCTGGCACAATAGCCTGTGGCACCTCCTCCTACGAGGCCCTCCCCTGGGTGCTGGGGGATTCAGACTTGGAAATGCAGGCCAGGGAACGGGGATCATGCTTCCCTGTCTCCCCACCCTGAGCTGAACGGTCCGGGAGACCGAGGGCGGGGCTGATACCCCACATGCTTCCTTGGGGTCATTTTTGAGTCACTTTCAGTAGTTTGTGTCCTTCTAGGAGTTTGGCTGTTGTGTCTAGATGGTCTGGCTTCTTGGTGTACAATTGTTCGTAGTGTTTTCATGGAATCCTTTTATTTCTGTCAGGTCGGCAATCATGTTTCCTCTTTCATTTCTGATTTTAGAAACTTGGGTTTGTAATTGTTTGTTTATTTTTATTAGAGATGGGGTCTCATCATGTTCTCCCAGAGGGGTCTTGAATGCTGGCCTCAGCGATCCTTCCCCCTCGGCCTCACAAAGTGCTGGGATGACAGGCGTGAGCCATGGTGCTCAGTCTCTGATTTTAGTCGTTTGTGCCCCATCTTTGTTTTCTTGGTCAGTCTGGTGAAAGATTTGTCAATTTTGTTATTATTTTCAAAAAACCCACTTTTGGTTCTGTTGATTATCTCTTTTGTCTTTCTATTCTCTGTATTTTTACTTCCCATTTCCACTCTCATGTTTATAATTTTCTTCCTTTTATTCACTTTGGGTTTAGTTCATTTTCTAGTTTCTCAAGGTGGAAAGTTAGGCTTTTGATTTGAGATTTTTCTTCTTTCTTTGAATGTAGACATTTACAGTTATAAATTTCCCTTTCAGCACTGCCTTAGCTACATCTTGGTGTTTTTGATACACTGTGCTATTTTTTTTTTTTTAAGTTTTGCTCTATTGCCCAGGCTGGGGTGCAGTGGTGCAATCTTAGCTCACTGCAACTTCTACCCAGGTTCAAGTCATTCTCATGCCTCAGCCTCCTGAGTAGCTGGAATTACAGATGTGCACCACCACACCCGGCTAATTTTTGTATTTTTTTTTTATAGAGACAGGGTTTCTCCGTGTTTCCCAGGCTGATCTCAAACTCCTGGACTCAAGCGATCCTCCCGCCTCGGCCTCCCACAGTGCTGGGATGAGAGGCGTGAGCCACCGTGCTGGCCCAGGCTGTGCATTTGTTTGTATTCTTTTCAAATTAATTTTCAGTTTCCTTGATGGTCTCTTCTTTGACTCACTGGTTGTTTAGGAGTGTGTAGTTTTCACATATTTTTGAATTTCCCACGTTTCCTTCACTGTCGATTTCCAGTTTCGTGCCAGTACAGCTGAAGAACACCTCTGCTTTGGTCTCAGTCCTTCTCCCTTCACTGAGGCTCATTTTGTGGCCTGGCACATGGTCTGTCATGGGGAATGTCCCATGGGCGCTCAAGAGGACTGTGTATTCAGCTGTTGTTGGGGGGCGTGTGTGACAGATGTCCATTCGGCGTACCTGGTTTCGTTTGTTAATCTTCGGAATGTTTCTGACACTAGAAAATCAGAAGCTTTCCACCGTTCCCAGCGCCCTGGCTTTGGGAGAGGCCAGCGAGCTTGTGGGTTTGGAGCCTGGTTGCATGAGAGAAGCATGTGTGGAAATGCCAGGGGCCGGCTTTGAACCCCATTCCCCCAACATGATGCCATGTGTGGCAGACATGACGCTTGGCTTTGCTCTCTCAGGGTTCCATCTGCGACAGGGGCTACTTGTGCCCCTGGCCTCATCATCTCAGGCTGAAGGCGGCCCTGGTCCTGGCCAGAGGGGCTTTGTGAAGCAGAAATAGATGGCCTGGTGCAGGGGCCGAGCCTGGCCAGGACCTCGGCCCTGGGAGTTGTAAAGAAGGCCGGCCTGTACCATGAGCATCTGCACCAAGCTGTGCCCATGTCACGGTGTGCTCGGCGTCTGCCCTTGCACAGGTGCATGGCCTGTCTGAGCTCAGGCTCCCCGCCTACGGGGCCCAGGTTCACAGAGGTGTGAAAGAGGCAAGCACGGCGCAGGGGCCTCCGAGCACAGCCAGACTCGCTTCGATGCTGGGAGGCTGACGTCTTCCATTTTGTCTTCTGCCCAGGCCAGCTGCCGGCCATCCAGCGGCTGTGCTACTTCTACAGTGTCGTCATGCCAAGCGAGACCCAGCGTGTCATCTACCACGAGTTCCAGCTCTCCCTTGCCCGCAAGGTGGCCGACAAGGTGCTGGAGGGGGCAGCTCCTGGAGACCACCAGTCAGCTCTACCTGTCCCTGGGCACCGAGCGGTGAGGGCTGGCTTTGCAGTGGTGGGGGTGTGGAGGGGGGCAAGAAGGTTGGGGGGACAGGGCAGGGAGGGGGGCACAGGGAAGCTGGCCCAGGGGCCTCCTCAGCCCCTTTCCTTTGGATCATTTGGTTCCTTGGCATCAGATGCTTTGAGCTGGTGGGTCTGGGGTCGTCCCAGGGCTGCTGCTGGCTCGTGAGTCCCAGCTTGAGCCTCCCTTGTTGGGTCAAAGGTCATCTCAACCCCAGCAGAGGCAGTACGTGCACTCTGGGCTGTTCTTCCTACTATGGTGGCTTTTGTCATCTGACCTGTGCCTGCCCCGAGTCTTCACTCCTAGCCTTCCTCTGTCCCCTTAAATGTGACCACAGCAGCCATCTGTGGCTTCTCTCCCACAGAAGACAGAGCCAATTGTGTCACCTGCTTCCCTGGGGCAGGGTTTCAAGGTCTCACGTCTCATATGTGGCCCACTCGGCTTCCCCCGAGCATGCTGACCTGGTGGGGTAACCATGGCCCTGGCCACCCCACCCACAGGGCCTGGTGACATTTCTGCAGTCACAGCCCCTCAAGTGTCAGACTTACTGAGAGAGCAGGGAAGGAGCCAGATTCCATGGGGACCCGGGAGACTGGCTCCAGTCTTGGCCTCAGGTTCACAGAAGGAAAATGGGCCAGTGTGCTAGAGCCATGCTTCTCAAAGTGTAGTCCCCGGACAAGTAGAGCAGCATCCATGTCACCTAGGAGCTTGTGGCAAGTGGGAGTTCTAGGGCCTGCCCCAGGCCTGTGGAGCCAGAAGCTCTGGGGGCAGGGCCAGCAAGCTATAAGGACAGGCCTCCGGGTGACTGTGATGCCTGCACACCTTGAGAACCATCGGCCTAGATAGCCTCTGAACACTAACGGCTCCTGGTGCGTCTGGAGAAGACACCGGCCATGTCTGGGAGGCAGGGGAGATGGACTAGCACATTCCTCCTGCCACAGGGCAGCATGATGCTCGATTCCCTCAGAAGGATGTCCTTCATCTTTTCCATGCCGTGTGTGTTCACCCTGGCTCTCCCAGCAGCCTGGGAAGGGCAGAACACTGCACACACAAGAGGGCCGTTCCCAGTCCCCACATTCCAGATTCATCTGTCACCAGACCCACGAGAGGAGGCAGACTGGTTCCAGGAGGATGAGAGCCCTTGTTCTGACACCTGTGTCTGATTCCAGTGATTCCAGGGCCTACAAATCCGCTCTGGACTACACCAAACGAAGTCTGGGAATTTTCATTGACCTCCAGAAGAAAGAGAAGGAGGCACATGCCTGGCTGCAAGCAGGGAAGATCTATTACATCCTGCGGCAGAGCGAGCTGGTGGACCTGTACATCCAGGTGAGTGGCAAGGGATGCAGGACGACCCCTGTGCTGTTCACTCTCTGTCCATCCACCCATCCATTCATCCTTCCATCATCTATTTACCTGTTCATCCTTCCATCCATCCATCTATCATCCATCCATCTGTCCTTTCATCCATCCATCATTCATCCATCCTTTTATCATCCATCTATTCACCCGTCTATCCATCCATTCACCTGTCCATCCACCCATCCATTCATCCTTCCGTCATCTATCTATTTACCTGTTCATCCTTCCATCCATCCATCCACCATCCATCCATCCATCATCCATCCATCTGTCCTTTCATCCATCTATCGTTCATCCATCCTTTTATCATCCATTCACCCGTCTATCCATCCATTCACCTCTCCATCCACCCATCCATTCATGCTTCCGTCATCTATCTATTTACCTGTTCATCCTTCCATCCATCCATTCTTCCATCATCTTCCCATACACCTGTGGGTGCTTCCATTCACCCATCCATCATCCATCCATCCATCATCCATCCTTCCGTCCATCCATCCATCATCTATCCATCCATCCCTTCGTCCATCCATCCCTCCATCATCCATCCATCTGTCCATCCATCCATCCATCATCCATCCACCTGTTCATCCTTCCATCCATCCATCCATCCATTCTTCCATCATCTTCCCATACACCTGTGGGTCCATCCATCCATCCATCCATCCATCCATCCTTCCATCATCCATCCATCTGTTCGTCTTTCCACCCATCCATCATCCATCCATCCATCATCCATCATCCATCCATCTTTTTATCCATCCATTCACCTGTTCGTCCATCCATTCATCCATCCATCCTTCCATCCTTCCATCTATCCTTCCATCCTTCCATCCATCCATCCTTTCATCCATCTTTCCATCCATCTTTCCATTATCCATCCATTCAGCTGTTCATACTTCTATCCATCCAACCATCTTCCATCCATCCATGATCCATCCATTCACCTGTCCATCTATTCATTCATCATTCATCTTTTTATCATCCATCCATTCACCCGTCCATCCATCCATTCATTCACCGGTTCATTCATCCATTCACCTGTTCATCCATGCCTCCATCCATCCTTCCATCATCCATCCATTCACCTCTTCATTCTTCCATCCATCCATCCTTTCATCATCCATCCACTCGCCTGCTCATCCTTCCATCCATCCATCCATCATCCATCCATCCTTCCATTATCTATCCATTCACCTGTTCATCCATCCCTACATCCATCCTTCCCTCATCCATCCATTTACCTGTTCATTCTTCCATCATCCATCCTTCCACCATCCATCCTTCCACCATCCATCCTTCCACCATCTATCCACTTGCCTGCTCATCCTTCCATCCATCCATCCATCATCCATCCATCCTTCTATCATCCATCATTCACCTGTTCATCCTTCCATTCACCTGTTCATCCTTCCATTCATCCATCCATCATCCATTCATCCATCCATCATTCATCCATTCTTTTATTGTTCATCCATTCAGCCTCCATCCATCCACCTGTTCGTCCGTCCATCCTTTCATCCATCCATCCTTCCATCATCCATCCATTCACCTGTTCGTCCTTCCATCCATCCATCATTCATCCATCCATCATTCATCCATCCATTTATCCATTCATCCATATATCCATCAATCTATCATCCATCCATCCTTCCCTCATCCATCTACTCACCTCCTGTTCATCCTTCCATCCATCCATCATTCATCTATAAATCATTCATCCATCCATCCATTTATCCATCCATCCATCCATCCATCCATCCTTCCATCATCCATCCATCCGTTCTTCCATCATCCATGCATTCATCTGTTCATCCTTCCATCAATCCATCCATCCATTTATTTATCCATCCATTCATCCATCCATCCATTTATCCATCCATCCACCCATCATCCATCATCCAGCTGTCCATTCATCCATCCATCATTCATCCATCCTTTTATCATACATCCATTCACCCGTGTATCCATCCATTCACTTTTTCATCCATCCATCCATCCATCCATCCTTCCATCATCCATCCATCCATTCTTCCATCATCCATGCATTCATCTGTTCATCCTTCCATTTATCCATCCATCCATTTATCCATCCATCCATCATCCATCATCCAACTGTCCATTCATCCATCCATCATTCATCCATCCTTTTATCATCCATGCATTCACCCATGTATCCATCCATTCACTTTTTCATCCATCCATCCATCCATCCTTCCATCATCCATCCATCCATCCATTCTTCCATCATCCATGCATTCATCTGTTCATCCTTCCATCAATCCATCCATCCATTTATCCATCTATCCATTTATCCATCCATCCATTTATCCATCCATTCATCCATCATCCATCATCCATTCAAGTGTCCATTCTTCCATCCATCACTCATCCATCCTTTTATCATCCATCCATTCACCCGTGTATCCATCCATTCACTTTTTCATCTGTACATCCATCTATCCATTCATCCTTCCATCATCCATCCATCCATCCTTCCATCATCCATCCATCCTTCCATCATCCATCCATCCTTCCATCCATCCATCCATTCATCCATCCATCCATCCATCTATCCATCCATCCATCCATTATCCATGCATCCATCATCCATACTTCCATCATCCATCCACTTGCCTCCTGTTCATCCTTCCATCCATCCATCTATCCATTCATCCATATATCCATTCAGCCATCATCCATCGCTCCTTCCATCATCCATCCACTCACCTCCTGTTCATCCTTCGATCCATCCGTCGTTCATCCATCTATCCATTCATCCATCCATCATTCATCCATCCTTTTATCATCCACCCATTCACCCGTCTATCCATCCATTCATCTGTTCATCCATCCATCCGTCCATTCATCCTTCCATCATCCGTCCATTCACCTGTTCATCCTTCCATCCATCAATCATCTATCCATCCATCCATCATCCATCATCCATCCATTTATCCATCCATCCATCCAACATCCATCCATTCATCCATCATCCATCCATTTATCCATCCATCCATCATCCATCCATACTTCCATCATCCATCCATTCACCTGTTTATCCTTCCATCCATCCATCATCCATCCATTCATCCACCCATCCATTCATCTACCCATCCATCATCCATCCACCCATCCATTCATCCATCCATCCATCCATCATCCATCCTTTCACCCATCCATCCATTCACCTGTTCGTCCTTCCATCCATCCATCATTCATCCATCTACCCACCAATCTACCTATTAATCCATCCCTCCATTCATCTTTCTGTCCATTTGTTTATCCATACATTCGTCTATCCACCATCTATCCATCCACATGTACATATATCATCTACCCTCCACCCATCCATACATTATCTACCAACGCATACATACATACAGACATACACACATCATTCCACCCACCCACCCACTCATCCATCCATCCATCCATCCATCCATCCATCCATCCATCCATCCAAGCATTCATCTATCCACATACCCTTCCATCCATCCATGTGTCTACATCTCCTCATCCATTCATCCATCCATCCACTCATTCCTAAGCCACTGCTGAGCACCTGTTGTGTGCCTTTTCCCTCCCTCCAACTGGTTCCCTCACATCCTCCGCCGGTGGCCAGCATCTTCTCCCTGAGGGCAGAGGCGCGGCCCCTCACAGTGCACAGCACCTGCTGGTATACAGCACATGCTCAAATAATGTGACCACTCAATTAACACACAGAAGAACTTGCTCCAAGCCACATGTGGCACATCTCCTTATAAAATGAATCTATCATAGTGGCTGTTTTCAGAGGCTTCTCCAAACACAGTGTGATCTGGAACAAATTGTGAAGCCCACGAGACTGATGAAGCTTTCATTATTGAGCACCTGCTGTATACCTCCTTGAGCTGAGGAGAGGGATGAAGAGCTCATGGCCAAGAGGGGACCAGGCCCACCCACAAACACTGCTGATGTGGCAGGGATGTGGCAACGCAGAAAGGAGCCAGGGGCTGGGCTCCCAGCAATCTAGGGGCCACGGAGATTGGTTTGAGTGCAGGGGGAGTGGGCTAGGGCTAGCCCTGTTGGTAGGATTCACAGGTGTCTGGCTCCTGGGCTGCAGCTGCTCAGTCACCTCCTGGCACTCAGGAGCATCAGTTCATTGTCCTCATGCCAGTGGTGGGGGCAGCCCTAATGCACAGGGTCTGAAAAATGCTCAAGTGTACCTGTAGTGTGTGAGAGGAAGGAGCCTGGCAAAGGTGCGCGTAGCCACCTCGCTAGGTGTGGGCCTTGAGGGAACTTCTGTCTCCTTTCAGGTGGCACAGAATGTGGCCCTGTACACAGGCGACCCCAACCTGGGGCTGGAGCTGTTTGAGGCAGCTGGAGACACCTTCTTCAATGGGGCCTGGGAGCGGGAGGAAGGCCTGTCCTTCTACCGGGTGAGCTGGCCTGTGGGCTGATGTGGGTGGGCCTCAGTGGGGCACCTGGAGGGCTGAGGCACAGGTGTGGCAGGGTAGAGGCCTCCCAAATGGAGGCAGGGCCACCCATGCACATGATTAGTTTCCAAGTGGTCTCACCTGGAATGATATTGACCATGCCCCTGCCTGGGACAAACGCTCGAGGCCTGGACGTGACAATGGCTCTACCCTTGTACCTGATGACCTCAAGCAACCATGAGTGGGAAGTCCTGTCCCCATCTTCCAGATGAGGAAACTGAGGCTCAGAGAGGCACAGGGACATGTCGAAGGACACACAGCATATCAGTGGGAGGCCCAGGTCTGCATGCACCCCCAAGTGGGATGGCTTCTCCCTTCCTCTGAGCTCACGGTGTGGCTCAGCCCCGGGCACAGATCAATGTGGGGTTTTTAGAGCAGAGAGGAGTGCTGGCTCCCCCCAGTCAGACCTCCGGTGCCCAGGTGGGAGAGGCTGGTCTGCGGCTGTCGGGTGTAGCTGGATGGGCCTCAGGTGACTCTTCAGCCCCCAACTTGGATGTCTGAACTGTGTGTTATCCCAGAGCACAGAGCTGTGTCGAGGTGCAGGGGTAGCTGGGGTGTGGGAAGCTCCAAGCACATGTTTGAGCTCTGAGGAGGGCGCTGGGCAAGGTGGGTGCTGCGGGAAACCTGACCCCACCTGCCTGTGTGGTAGGACCGGGCCCTGCCCCTGGCAGTGACTACGGGCAACCGCAAGGTGGAGCTGCAGCTACAGCTGTGCCACAAGCTGGTGTCACTGCTGGCCATACTGGAGGAGCCCCAGGAGGACTTGGAGGTTGCCCACATCGTCCTAGCACTCAGCATCACTCTGGGTAAGTCCCCTGAGCCCCCGCCCTGCCAGGACCCACACTTTGCCAGAGCCCAGCCTCCAGGTCTGCAGGCCAGGAGCTGAAACAGCTGCTGGATTTTCCTGGTCTCCTGTCCAGGCAGGCAGATCTGCCCAACTGGCTTCCCCGTCCGGCTGTGGGGCACAGCCCGAGGTCTCTCACGCAGTGCAGAGCTCCCTGCCTGACTGAGCTCTGCTTCCTCTGCCTGTTCCCGCTGCTGACCACAAGGGCCGCCCAGTGTGCCCTCTGCCTTCCAGACATCCCAGGCATCTCGTTGGTCCCTGTATGTGTCAGGCTGAGTGGCACATTCCCTTTCTCTTATGCCCTTCCCACCCTCACCAACCACATGGCTCTCTGGCTGATAAAATCCCAGTTCCCCTTCCAGCAGTCTGCCCCTTAAGGCCGTGCATCCCCTGGTGCTGTGCCAGGGTCGTCTGTCCCCCTCCAGAGACAGGGAACCCTAGGCAGGCCACATGTCCCAGCGCCTTGTGCCCCGTAGCCCAGTACACAGTAGGTGTGCAGCTGACTCCCCAAGGTAGGGGGCTCTGATCCTGACACACCCAGGAGGAGTCGGATGTCACGTCTGTGGGTTGCCTGGAGCCGGGGAGCCCGGGAGCACCTGCACTGCATGGCTTTTGGGCTCCCCTGGTTAAAACCAGTGAGCAAAGGCAGGTGGCTATGTGTAGGCACAGAACTGGGCCATCCAAGTCCGACTTTGCCAAAGCCTCTCAGTAGACAGGAGCAGGCCTTATTAGTTCTGCTTTGCAGATGGGAAAGTGAGTCTGGGAACCTGGAAGGGAATGGCCAGAGCTGCCCAGGTGACCACAGGTGCCTGGAGACAAGCCAGGTGTGCTGTCTGGGGTCTGTATACCTGCTCCTGAGGGGCATGTTCCCTCCCTGCCCCAGGGAGCAACATCCTCACACCTGCCCCTTTGGCCTGCACCCCAGGGGACCGGCTGAACGAGCGCGTGGCCTACCACCGACTGGCCGCCCTGCACCACCGGCTGGGCCATGGCAAGCTGGCGGAGCACTTCTACCTCAAGGCCGTTTAGCTCTGCAACTCGCCGCTGGAGTTCGACGAGGACACCCTCTACTACGTGAAGGTGTACCTGGTGCTCGGTGACATCATCTTCTACGGCCTGAAGGTGGGTGGGGAGGGACAGGGCTCGGGGTGTTCCTGGCCCCCTTGGAGTGGGATCTCCACCCGGACCCCAGAGGCCTGGGTTCCAGCCTTTCTTAGGAATGGCCCAGTGGCCTCCCTGGAGCTCTACACCCAGCTGGAGGAGCCGGCAAGGTTAGCAGGTAAAACCCAGCTCCCCAGATGGCCGGGTCCCACCCTCAAGAACTCAGTCTCAGCCAGGGAGGCTGACACATGAGTGGGCAATGGTGGCCTCTGGGTAAAGAAGGGGGATTGTAGTCAGGGGGCCCTCCTGGAGTAGGTGACACCAAAGCTGAGTCTTGACAGTCAAGTGTCAAGGTGCATTTAACAAAGAAAACAGGGTCGGGAGAGTGACATTTCAGAGGACGACATCATCCTCACATTGAATCCACGTTGCAAGATCCAACCCAAATCTTGGCGCCTCCTCTAGGAAGCCTGCCCAGGGTGCCAGCCTGCACTGAGCAATTCCTTCCTGGAGTCCGGAGACACCTTGAATCTTCACATCACCCAGGAAGGGTGGGGTGGGACCAGTGTCTTACCATTGAGTTCACAGACAGGGAAACCCCAGCTCAGGGCAGGTGCAGTGGGGCGGGGCCCCATACAGCCAGGCTGAGGCCTTGTTAGGTCGGGTGTGTCTCGAGGGGAGGTGCTGTGCTCCCTCTGCCCCCATCTGCCCAGCGGGCACCGCCCCTCCTTAGCATCACACCAGCCTCGTGTCAGTGCTCCTTACGGGCTGAGGGGCCAGGGCACTCCAGTCCAGGGGCCGAGATCTTGGGGGCCTTAGAACAACATGAGGAGCTGGGGCAGCCCTAAGACCCTGCCCCGTATATCCCACCGCAGGCCTGGGGCTGCCCGGGAGGCCCCCGCCCAGTACTGGCTACACCTGGTGGTCAGACTTGGTTTCTGTGGCCTCCCAAGTCCCAGCCAGACAGGGAGGTGCCAGGTGTCAGGCCCAGGGGGACGCTGCTCACCGCTCAGGGGTTCGCCTGGGACCCAGGGGGACGGGCCTCCCAGAAGAGGCCTTTATCTCTCTTGGTCAAGCCTGTCGCCCACTCCGCCTGTCCAGGAGAAAGGAAAGCGCCAAATAGTACCCGAGAGGCCAAAGTCCACGGTTGGGGTCGAGGGGCAGAGGCCTCCTTCACCTCCTTCCCATGCACAGTCCTCCTTCCCATGCACAGCCCTCCTTCCCATGCACAGTCCTCCTTCCCATGCACAGTCCTCCTTCCCGTGCACAGCCCTGCTTCCCGTGCACAGTCCTCCTTCCCGTGCACAGTCCTCCTTCCCGTGCACAGTCCTCCTTCCCGTGCACAGCCCTGCTTCCCGTGCACAGTCCTCCTTCCCGTGCACAGCCCTCCTTCCCGTGCACAGCCCTCCTTCCCGTGCACAGCCCTCCTTCCCGTGCACAGCCCTCCTTCCCGTGCACAGCCCTCCTTCCCGTGCACAGCCCTGCTTCCCGTGCACAGTCCTCCTTCCCATGCACAGTCCTCCTTCCCATGCACAGCCCTCCTTCCCATGCACAGTCCTCCTTCCCATGCACAGTCCTCCTTCCCATGCACAGTCCTCCTTGCCATGCACAGGCCTCCGGGCCTCATCGTGACTATGCTGTCAGCACAGGCCAGCTTCCCACAGGGAGGCCCCCTTGGAATTCCCCAAGGGCGGCTGTCTTTGCAAGGCTGCACCCTCCTCCTTGTATAGGAGGCTCTGGACCCAGGGCCCAGAGGAGTGGGAGAAAAAGCCAGGCTGGATGGGACCTGGAAGGCTGGCAGAGAAGCAGGGGTAAATGGGCATCTTTGCCAATTTCCTCTAAAATGGGGTCCCCTTTAGTCTACACATGAGAGTGAGCCCTGGAATAGGGTGGATTAGGTGTTTACTGGCTCAGGCTGTCACTCACTACAGGCACATGGAAATGCACACGCAAATACAGGCACAGGCACACGCAGACACAGGCGCGCACACACAGACATGGACACACAGGCATGCACACAGGCACACACACAGGGACATGCACGCACAGGAACACAAACACGCACATTCACATGCACAGGCAGACACAGAGACATATGCATTGGCTGGCTCCTTCCTGTTTAGTTGGGAAGCCCCCACCCCTTCAGGAAGCCTTTGCCTTCCACACCCGGCTGAGTCTGGGGCCTCCTGGGCTTCCCTCTGCCACAGCCCGGGCCACCCTGTGTGGTCGGTGTTCACTCCCAGGTCCCTCAGACTGGAAGCAAGGACGTTAGGCTCAACCATGCACCCAGCACAGAGTCCAGTGTTCGGCTGGGCCAGGGGGCATTGGATGAGCAGTGGCGGTGACTCGGGGCCTTCTCACGCCCCTGCTCCGTGTTTGGGGCGGGGCAGTGAGGGAATGGACTGCTGCATCTTGGGCTTTGTCATTGGCCCTGGGAGCCATCTTGAGATGATAAAGAAGGACAGGTCAGGCATGGGTCTTAGAGAGGTCCCTTGGGTGACCCCCATGTGGAGGAGGTGCCTGGGGAGAAGCCGGGTGGGAGATGGGAGGGTGAAGGAGGAGGTCTGGGAGGCGGCATCCCAACCCAGGGATGGTGAGTTTGAGCCAAAGACGCATTGAAAATGGGAGTGGATGTCTGGGGAGTCACACTCCGTCAATATTTCAGGGAACATTGCCAGAGAGGACATCTGTGACATGGTTTTGTACCTGGCCTGGCCCGTGGAGGGCCCAGAAATGGTCAGCATGGACAGGGGCCAGAGGGGAGCCTGGGTCACTCAACGCAGTGCCCCTGCTGTGGCTTGGAGCCACGGGTCCTGCATGGAACTCTCAGAGCAGGCAGGATCTGCCCTGACCTCAGCCCATGGGGAAAGCAGCCACTGCCTGCAGAGAGGGTGGCACTGGGGCAGGAGGCTTGGGGTGAGTGGGGCATAGGGACAGTCAGGAAGGCTTCCAGGGGTGTCAGGGTCGTCCCCACCTCCTGCAGCTGAGACCACAGCAGTGTCACAGGCTTCGGGGCTCATGGGGTGAGCCAGCATCGGATGGACATGTGGAATGACCTGGAGACAGGAACGGCCTCTGGGAAGACGGGCTCTGAGTCCCCCTTTTGCTGACCATGACCTATCCCCTTCAGGATCCGTTTGATGCAGCCGGGTACTACCAGCTGGCACTGGCAGCCTCCGTGGACCTGGGCAACAAGAAGGCACAGCTGAAGATCTACACGCGGCCGGCCACCATCTCCCACCACTTCCTCCTGGACTGCGAGAAGTGGCTCTTCTTCTACCAGAAGGCCAGGACCTTCGCCACAGAGCTCAGCGTCCACAGGGTCAACCTACCTCCTCTGCCACTCTGCGGGTGGGCCCCCTGGTTGGCCTCCAGCCACCCTCGCTGAGGACAGTATCCGAGGGAGTGGGTTTTGTGCAAGGAGGATGATCTCCTGCCTCTCCTGGTGTCTCCCATAGCTCATTTTCTGGGTAATGGAAGCATAAAAGCAGGGTTCAAATAGCAATAAATGTTTTTTTTTTTTTGCAAAAACATACCGAAGTCCCCATGGCATCCTTCCCTGTGTGCTTCCTGGGCTGTGTCTAGGGGACAGCTCCTTCCCTGGTGGCAGCCCTCTGATCTTGGGGATGAGAAGGACCGTGAGTCCAACAGACCTGGGCCAGGTCACCATGAGCCTCGGTTTCCTCGGCGGCCAGAGGGGAGATGGTGATTGAACTCTGGGCAGCTCCCTGCTCTCCCTGCTCAGAGTTCTTGCTGTAGATCTCGTGCCACCCTTGCCTTTAACCTTCAGGCCACTGTGCCCGGATGTGGGGGCTGTTAGTGTCCCTGTTCGCCATTGAAGAAATAGAGGCACAGAGAGGTTAGGAGTCTGGCCCACCGTCACACAGCAGGTAGAGGCGGACACGCAGAGTCCAGTACACTGACCACCACACCACCCTGCCAGCCTGGAGCCAGGAAGGTGTCCCCCATTAGGACCCAAGGTCAGCTCCTGGAGCTCTCTCGTGGTGTCAGGAGAGCCGCAGGCCAGTGAGGGTGGCCCCGGGGATCCCTCACTCAGTGTCCTTTGCTCCCAGACTTGGTTGGGCCGAGCCTGGCCAGTCTCACCTCTGGCCACTGGTCAGCCCTGCGGGAAGTGAGATGCAAGAATCTCCGCCTGTGTAGACGCTGCTACCCAGTATTGAAAGCCTTATCTGGGCTTCCCCCCAGCTCTCCCCACCCACCCCCTCCCCTTCCGGCCCCGGCCCTCATCCCAGGAATCCCAGGAATCCCAGGTTTCCCTTCTTGGAATCTCTTGGCCCCAGGGAATACAGTTCACACTGTCTCTTTGCCAGTTTACGCAAGGAAACTGACGTTCAGAGACTGTGGGTGTCCCACCTGATTCTCACATACACTGCACTCTCCCAGACCCCTCTTTTAAACACTTTAAATGAGGTGACTTTCACATCGCATGCAATTAACTATTTCAACGCAAATAATGTGGTGGCATTTGTACATTCACAGTCCTGTGCAACCACCCCCGCCATCTAGTTTCAAAACGTATTCATCTCCCCAGAAGAAACCTCCCATCCTCACTAAGCAGTTACCCCTCCTTGGTATCCCGAAGCCTTTCGTTTAATGGAAGGGGAAGCTGAGGCCCGGAGAGAGACTTGCCAGTGGGCGGAGCTCTGATAATAAGGAATCAGGCACCCATCTGCTGCTTCAGCCCTGGCTTGGTTTTCCACCCAGCAGAGGTGACAGAGCCAGGAGGTTCTGGGAGCGCCACAGGTGTCACTGGTTCAGCCCTGGGTTGGTTTTCCACTCAGCAGAAGTGACAGAACCAGGAGGTTCTGGGACCCCATGCTTGCAGCCAGAGCCCTACCCTAAGCCTCCCCACCAGGGGGCAGCAGAGAGCTTTCCAGAACCGGCCGCGGGGCTGGCGGGAAGCAGCGGGTCAGAGCTGCTGACAAACCTCACGTGGACCCCAGATCGCTGTCTCTGTGGGTTGGGTTTGGGAATTGGAGAGGAGGCCGCATGATTGGAAACGTGAAGACAGCACGGCCTGGCTGGAGCAGCCGGAAGCGCCGTCACGTTGACTGAGGACACAGACCTCCTGTCCGCTGGGCCGGGCCTGCAGCCATTCTTCTCGGGGTGGGGCCCGTAGGTCCGGGTTACTCTTGGTCCCTGACCTGCTTCAGAGTCCGGGGGGCTTTGGACCTCTGCCTCCCCATCTACGCCCACCCTGGCTGGTGCCATGAGGGGCCTGGATCCTGGGATCCTGTTCCTCTTGGGCAGCAGAGTCTGGGGGACCAGAGGAGATGATGGGTCTTCAAGCCCCACATTCAAACCCCAGCCCACCACTGACAGTCTGGGGGTTCGGGATGAGGGAGTTGATGTCTCTGAGCCCCAGTTTTGTCACCACTAAAATGAGGCCGATATAATGGGGCAGAGTGCCAGCCCCCGGGCTAACAGAGGCCTGTTTCCTACTGACAATACCTCTTACTCCTAAGGAACAGCTCCAACCACCACACACTAGGGAACACTCAACCCAGGCCAACTTGTCAGAGGCACGAGAACCAGAGCGACTCCATCTTGAATGGGGGCTGGGTAAAGGGAGGCTGAGACCTGCTGGGCCGCATTCCCAGGAGGCTGGGCATTCTTAGTCACAGGATGAGATAGGAGGTCGGTACAAGATACAGGTCCTAAAGACCTTACTGATAAAGCGGGTTGCAGTAAAGTCAGCCAAAGCCTACCAAACCCAAGATGGCCACGAGAGTGACCTCTGATTGTCCTCACGGCTCATTATGTGCTAATTATAACGAATTAGCTACTACAAGACACTCCCACCAGCACCGCGACAGTTTACAGATGCCATGGCAACATCTGGAGGTTTCCCTACATGGTCTCAGAAGAAGGGAGGGCAGAAACTCTCATTTCTGGGAATTGCCCACCCCTTTCCTAGAACACTCATGAATAGTCCAACCCTTGTTTAGCGTATGATCAACAAATAACCATGAAAATGGGCAACCAGCGACCTTTGGTGCCTGTCTGCCTATGGAGCAGCCATTCTTTATTTTCTTTTCTTTTTTTTTTTTTTTTTTTTTTTGAGATGGAGTCTCGCTCTGTTGGCCGAAATGGAATGCAGTGGCGTGATCTTGGCTCACTACAACCTCCACCTCCTGGGTTCAAGCGATTCTCCTGCCTCAGCCTTCCTAGTAGCTGGGATTACAGACACCTGCCACCACGCCCAGTTAATCTTTTGTATTTTAGTGGCGACAGGGTTTTGCCATGTTGGACCAGGCTGGTCTCGAACTTACCACGTCAGGTGATCCACCTGCCTCGGCATCCCAAAGTTATAGGATTGCAGGAGTGAGCCGCTGCGCCCGGCCAGAGTAGCCATGCTTTTATTCCTTTTCTTTCCTAATAAACTTGCTTTCACTTTATGGACTCGCCCCGAATTCTTTCTTCTGTGAGATCCAAGAAACCTCTCTTGGGGTCTGGATCGGAACCACTTTCCAGTAACAAACTTGCTTCACCTCTCAGACCCTTCGTCTCTTCATCTGTACCCAAAGACAAAGCCTTCCCCGAGGTTCCAAAAGTGTGGGGAGGACGCATGGGAAACGAGGGGCACAGAGTTGATGTGCAGAACCAATATCACAGACTGGGTGTCAAGCCACTGTCATACTGGAAGTAATATCATGCTCTCCCCCAAGTTATGAGAAACAATATCACAGGGGGGTGTGTACCTTCTCTGGTGGTGGGAGTAGTATCACCATCTCTACCTTTAGATGACAGAAACGATGTCACAGGGTGGGTGTACACCCCGTGAGTTTTTGGAAGCAATGTCATTCTCCTAGGTTTTACGATTCACATCACAGGTGGGATGTACACCCCTTGTTATATTGGATGGAGTCTCATCCTCTTTCAACCTGTATCTTTAGAACAATATCCCATGGGGGTTGTATATCTCTTCAATATTGGTAGGAATACCATCTTCTCCTTTCCTGGATATAAGAAACAATATCACAGGAGGGTGTACACGCCTTGCAATGTTGGTATTAATCTCACCTCTCCCCTGTGGTTATTAAGGACAAAATCCCAGGGTGGCTGTACGGTTCCTATGTTATTGGGAGTAATAACATCCATTCACCCCCTGGATATCAGGAACCATATCACAGAAGAGTTGTCCACCCCCTTCGATATTGTCATCCATGTCATCTTCTTCCCGCCTGGATATTAGGAACGATACCCTAGGGTTGGGGGCGGTGTACACCCACTGCGATATCGAAAGTAAAATCAGCCTCTTTCCCGCTGGATATTAGGAACTCTATCACAGGTGTGTGTGCACCTTCTGGGATATTGGGAGTACTAACGTGGATATTGGGTGTAGTGTCTCAGGGGGGTGTACACCTTCTTCGATATTTGGAGTAATATCATTCACTCCCCTCAGGATCGTAGGCTAAATATCGATATGGGCAGTAATATCATCCTATCCCCACCTGGATGTTAGGAACTATATCACAGGCGGCTGTACACATCTTGGCATATTGGGAGTCTTATCATCCTCTCCCATCTTGGATATTATGAAAAATATTAGAAAGGAGGTGTACACCCGCTGAGATATTGAGAGTAATATGCTCTCCTCTTCGGGATATTAGGAACAATATCACAGGACGTGTGTACAACCCCTGAAATAATGGGAGTAATAGCATTCTCTCTCCTTGAATATAAGAAACAATATCACAGGAGCATGTACCAACCCTGTGATACTGGGCGTCATATCGTGTTATTTGGAACAATAGCACAGTGGGTGTGTAAAACCCCAGCGATGTTGCCACTAGTATTATCTTCCCCATCCCAGGATATAAGGAACAGTATCACAAGGGGATGTACAACCCTGTGATCTTGGGGATAATATCTTCCTCTTCCCGGCTGGATGTGAGGGAAAATATCACAGTGGAGGTCCACGCCCCTTGCGATATTAGGAGTAATATCATCCTCTCGCACTTTGGATGGAAGGAACAAGATGACCGAAAGGATGTACACACACTGCGGTAGTTTCCATTATGTTGTCCTCTACCGCCTGGTTATTAGGAATAACAACACAGAGGAACGTATACTTTCTGCTATATTGGGAGGAATATCATTTTCTCCACACGGGATATCAGGAATGAGTCTATTAAATATTAATATTAATATATATAATAATAATTAATATTAATAATCGACATTAACAATGACAAGAAAGATACTAAACATTAACACTGCTTTAAAAAGTTAATGATTAGTATAAATAATAATAACACTATTAATAATAAAATAATGATATCAACAATTAATGTTACTCAAAACAATACTAACTGATGCTGGCAGAAAAGCAATCATTAATATTAAAAATTAATATTAATAAATGATATAATTATTAAAAATTAATTTTTGCCATACATCATAATCTACTTAAACTAATTATCAATATTATGGGAAAATATTAATTGACAGTATTATTGATAATTATTACCATCGACTCTTGATGTTTAATAATTAATTATATCTTTGTTACCTGAGCAATACAATGAAGGTGCAAACCCATCTGTGAAAGAGTTTACTATTTCCACAGGAGGAGACGATACTACTCACATTATGCAAAACAGGCTCTGAGACCACAATGACTCCCAATAGCCAAGGGGGGGAGAGGGGGTGGCTATTGGTCCCCACCTCGCGGGGGGTGGCTCACCCCCCTGCGAGGTGGCTCCCAATAGCCAAGGGGGGGAGAGGGGGTGGCTATTGGTCCCCACCTCGCGGGGGGTGGCTCACCCCCCTGCGAGGTGGCTCCCAATAGCCAAGGGGGGGAGAGGGGGTGGCTATTGGTCCCCACCTCGCGGGGGGTGGCTCACCCCCCTGCGAGCTGGCTCCCTATAGCCAAGGGGGGGAGAGGGGGTGGCTATTGGTCCCCACCTCGCGGGGGGTGGCTCACCCCCCTGCGAGGTGGCTCCCCATAGCCAAGGGGGGGAGAGGGGGTGGCTATTATTGGTCCCCACCTCGCGGGGGGTGGCTCACCCCCCTGCGAGCTGGCTCCCCATAGCCAATGGGGGGAGAGGGGGTGGCTATTATTGGTCCCCACCTCGCGGGGGGTGGCTCACCCCCCTGCGAGCTGGCTCCCCATAGCCAAGGGGGGGAGAGGGGTGGCTATTATTGGTCCCCACCTCGCGGGGGGTGGCTCACCCCCCTGCGAGCTGGCTCCCCATAGCCAAGGGGGGGAGAGGGGGTGGCTATTATTGGTCCCCACCTCGCGGGGGGTGGCTCACCCCCCTGCGAGCTGGCTCCCCATAGCCAAGGGGGGGAGAGGGGGTGGCTATTATTGGTCCCCACCTCACGGGGGGTGGCTCACCCCCCTGCGAGCTGGCTCCCCATAGCCAAGGGGGGGAGAGGGGGTGGCTATTATTGGTCCCCACCTCGCGGGGGGTGGCTCACCCCCCTGCGAGCTGGCTCCCCATAGCCAAGGGGGGGAGAGGGGGTGGCTATTATTGGTCCCCACCTCGCGGGGGGTGGCTCACCCCCCTGCGAGCTGGCTCCCCATAGCCAAGGGGGGGAGAGGGGGTGGCTATTATTGGTCCCCACCTCGCGGGGGGTGGCTCACCCCCCTGCGAGCTGGCTCCCCATAGCCAAGGGGGGGAGAGGGGGTGGCTATTGGTCCCCACCTCGCGGGGGGTGGCTCACCCCCGTGCGAGGTGGCTCCCAATAGCCAAGGTGGGGAGAGGGGGTGGCTATTGGTCCCCACCTCGCGGGGGGTGGCTCACCCCCCTGCCATACTGGGAGTAATGTCAGCCTCTCCTCTCCATGAATATTAGGAACACTATCCCAGGCTGGGTGTACGCCTCCTGCTCTATCGGGAGTCATATCATCCTCTCCCTTCCAGGGTATTAATAACAATATCACATTTCGGGTGAACACAGCCTGTGATACTAGAATTATTATCATCCTCTCCCCCTCCGGATACTAGGAACCATATCACAGAAGAGTTGTACCCTCCCTGGGCTATTGCGATTAATATCATACGCTTCTTCCGTGAATATTAGGATGAATATCACCAGGTGGCTGTCCGTTCATTGTCATGTTGGGTGTCATGTCATACTCTTTCCCCATAGTTATTTGGATTATTATCACAGCGTTAGTGTACACCTACTGCGTTATTAAATCTAATATCATAATCTCCGTCCCTTGATATTAGGAACGACATCACAGGTAGGTGTATACCCCTTGCGGTATTAGCAGTAATAATATGGTGAATTATTAAACATCAATGATCGATTTTAATAATTATCAATGACACTATTAATTAATAAGATACCATTATTAATTTTGGATAACTCTTTTATATATATGATTATGCACGCTTAAAATTAATTATTAATATTAATGTCATTTAACAGTATTATTAATTCTTAATAAGAATCATTATTTTATTACCAACATCTCTTAGTAATTATTTCAGCGACATTAATTGCTGATATCATTATTTTATTAATAATGATATTAGTATTAATTATTAATATTAATAATGAAAGTTTTTAACGAGTATTAGTTTTTAATATCTTTATTATGATTATTAATATCCATAATTATGATTAATTTTTATATTTATTAATATTAATAATTAATAGACTTATTCCTGATATCCGGCGGGAAGAAGATGATGTTACTCCCAACATCGAAGAAAGTGTACACCCCTCTATGATGTTATTCCCAATAGCCAGGAGGTATAGGATAACATTTTTGAAACTATCACAGTGGGTGTCTATCCCCTCAGTGGTCTTGTTTCTTATATTCTGGGTGGGAGAGGATGATATGACTCCCAATATCGCAGTGGGTGTAGACCTCCCCCATGATATTCTCCCTAACATCCAAAGGTGGAGAGGATGATATTTCTTCCCATTTCGCAGTGGGTGTACACCACCCCTGTGATATGATTCCTAACATCCAGCGAGAGAAATTGTCTCAATATTGCAGGAGGTGTACACTGCCGGGTGATATTGTTCGTAATATTCAGGGATGGAGAGGATATCACCCCCTATAGAGCAGGGGGTGTTCACTCCTTCTGTGACATTGTTCCTGATAGCCAGCAGGGGAGAGGAAGACATTACTCCCAATATTGTAGGGGGTGTACACCACCTTGTGATATTGTTTCCTATATCCTGGGAGGGAGACGATGATGCCAGTGGCAATATCGCAGGGGGTGTACACACCCACTGTGATATTGTTCCGAATATCCAGAGGGAAAGAAAATGATATGACTCCCAATATCACAGGGGGTGTACATCTTCCTGTGATATTGTTTCTTATATTCAGGGGGAGAGGATGATATGACTGCCAATATGGCAGGGGTTGCACACACCTCCTGCGATATTGTTCCTAATATCCCGAAGGGGAGAGCATCATATTTCTCTCAACATCGTAGGGGGTGTACACCTACTTTGTAATATTGTTCTTAATATCCACGATGGGAGAGGATGATATGACTCCCAATATCGCAAGAAGTGTACAGCCACCTGTGATATAGTTCCTAACATCTGGGTGGGGAGAGGATGATATTACTGCCCATACTGCTCGAGTTGTAAAACCCCTTTGATATTTTGCCTGTAATCCTGAGGGGAGGGGATGATATTGCTCCCAATATCGAAGAAGGCATACACCCCCCAGAACACTATGCCTAATATCCACTTTGGGAGACGATGGCACTATGCCCAATATCTCAGGGGATGTACACCCACACTGGGATATTGTCCCTTATATAGAGAGGGGGAGAAGATGCTATTGCTCCCAATAGCGCAGAGACTGTGGCTGTACACCCCTCCTGTGATACTGTTCTTAATATGCTAGGGACGAGAGGATGATACTACACCCAATATTGCAGGGGGAGTACACCCACCCAGTGATATTGTTCTTTTTTTTTTTTTTTTTTTTTTTTTTGAGACGGAGTCTTGCTCTGTAGCCCAGGCTGGAGTGCAGTGGCCGGATCTCAGCTCACTGCAAACTCCGCCTCCCGGGTTCACGCCATTCTCCGGCCTCAGCCTCCCGAGTAGCTGGGACTACAGGCGCCTGCCACCTCACCCGGCTAGTTTTTTGTATTTCTTAGTAGAGACGGGGTTTCACCGTGTTAGCCAGGATGGTCTCGATCTCCTGACCTCGTGATCCGCCCGTCTCGGCCTCCCAAAGTGCTGGGATTACAGGCTTGAGCCACCGCGCCCGGCCTGATATTGTTCTTAATGTACTGCACCTCCCACCACCAGGTATATCGTTCCTAATATCCAGAGGAAGAGAGGATAACATTATGCCCAATACCGCGGGGCAGTGTCACACCCTCTGTGATGTTGTCCCTAGTATCCAAAGGTAGAGACGATGATGTTGCTGGCCATATTGCAGGGGGTGAACACCCTTCTGTGATATCGTTTTTGACATTCAGTTGGGGAGAGGAAAACCTGAATCCCAATATCACTGAAGGTGTACAGACCCCTGTGATGTAGTTCCTAATGTACAGGGGAAAGAGAAGAATATTGCTGTCAATATCGCAGGGGGTGTAACCACCCTGCCCCCTGTATGTTGTTCCTTATATGCAGCGGGGTAGAGGCTGATAGTACTCCCAATATCCCAGAAGGTGCACACACACCTGTGATAGAGTTCCTAATATCCAGCGGGAAAGAGGCTGATTTTACTTTCGATATCACAGTGGGTGTACACCGCCCCCAACCCCGGGGTATCGTTCCTAATATCCAAGCGGGAAGAAGATGACATGGCTGACAATATCGAAGGGGGTGGACACTTCTTCCGTGATATGGTTCCTGATATCCAGGGGGTGAATGGATATTACTCTCAAAAAAGTAGGAACCGTACAGCCACCCTGGGATTTTGTCCTTAATAAGCACAGGGGAGAGGTGATATTACTACCAACATTGCAAGGGGTGTACACCCCTCCTGTGATATTGTTTTTTATATCCAGGAGAGGAGAAGATGGTATTACTACCAATATTGAAGTGACGTACAGCCCCCAAGGGATATTGTTCTAAAGATACAGGTTGAAGGAGGATGAGATTCCATCCAATATAACAAGGGGTGTACACGCCGCCTGTGATGTGAATCGTAAAACCTAGAAGAAGACAGAATGACATTGCTTCCAAAAACTCACGGGGTGTACACCCACCTTGTGATATTGTTCCTGTCATCTAAAGGAAGAGATGATGATACTACTCCCACTACCGGAGGAGGTACATACCCCCCTGTAATATTGTTCCTCATAACCTTTGGGGGAGAGCATGATATTACTTCCAGTATGACAGTGGCTTGACACCCAGTCTGTGATATTGCTCCTAATTTCCAGTAGGTAAAGTACAATGTTCCTGCCAAGAGAGTAGTGGGTGTACAGCCGCCCTCTGATATGTCTCCGAGTATTCAGGGAAACACTGGAGGACATTACCCCAAATCTCCCAAATAGCGTACACCCATTGTGTGATATGGTTGCTAATATCCGGAGGTGTAGAGGATGGTATTCGTTCTCCTGTCGCAGGCTGTGTACACACAACCTGTGAAATTCTTCCTAGTATCCTGAACAAAAGAAACTGCTAGTAATGGACACACATTGCAGGGGGGAGTAATTGGCTATTACGATCCACATCGCAAGGGGTGAGGAACTCCCCACTATATGGGGAGTAATATCAACCCCCTCTCCCCACTGGCTCTTACGATCCACATCGCAGGGCAATTCAGGACACCAGCCCTGCCCCAAACTTGACCCAGACAGTGGGTGTCATGGGACCACCTCAGGGTGGGTGGCAGCTCAGCTCAAAGGTATGCTTGCTGCCAAAGACCAACTGCTCCTGCTAGTTTGAATCTGGATACAGGGTCTCTGTTGGTGAGACAAATGACCATGAGGCAGACACCCTGAAATCTAGCACGACAGAGCTCAACGCCCCATGAGAGGCACCATAGCACGCAGACTTTGCAGACATACTAGCAAAGGCCACAGCAGGCCCTGAGAGAGGAACAATCTGACCAAGATCCTGGGGTCCTGCCACACAGCCCTTAAACCAGGGACTGGAAACTGTTTCCCTAAAGAGCCAGGAGTCAGTATTTTCAGCTTTGCCAACTTATCTTTGCCTCCAGGATGCAACTCTGCCATGGCTGCACGACAGCTGCCTTCTGCAGGTGGCCTGTGAAGAGATGGGCACGACTGCACCCCCATCAAACTTTACTTATGGACATGGAAATTTCTCAGTGTCATGAAGTGTTAGGTTTTTATTTGTTCAACCATTTGGAAATGTAAAATCTGTTCTTGATTCACGGGCCACAAGAACAGGCAGGGACAGGCTGCCCCTTGCCGACCTCTGGAATGAGCTTAGAGAAGGAATGGACAGGCTGGGCCAGCGCAGCCTACTCACAGGGGATTCGCTGCAGGAGGGTCCTTCGTAGCAACCACTTCTCATCCTTCGTCTTGGCTTCAAGTGCAGTTCAGGTGGAGAAAGAGAACAGAACCGGCCTCAGCAACAAGAAGGAAGGAGATGCAGGGTCAAGCAGCCGTGTGGATCCATCACACTCAACATTCACACCAAGCGGAGCACAGGCAAGACCAGCCCGGGGGACCGAAGTGGAGGCTCTCTGGTGGGGGACCTCTGGGTGGGCAAGATTCTCTACCTAAAAGTCAAATAGAAGATCTACACAGCAGTAGTACCAGAAAACACACACTAAGAAAAAGGCCAAAATAAAAATAGGACACCAAGTTTGGCCAACCGGGTCTCACAAGCCAGTAGGTAAGAAAGCCCAGGAGGGCCCACCAGAGGCGCTGGGGGTGGGCTCCTGCCTGCAGGGGGCCTGGGACACCCCATTCCCACAGAGGAGGACCCAAGCTTTGGGGAGGAAGCTGTCAGAGTCACCCAGTGAGCTGCTCAGAGCTGGAGCCACAGAGCAGGGGAGGAGCCCTGGCTACGTCCCCCTGTGCTCTGAGAAGCTGGGGTGGGGGCACACCCCCAGGGGCCGATGCAAACAGTGGACCGCGGGCCCTCCTCCTGCCCAGAGGATGCTCAGCTCCCAAGGGACCACCAAGGCCTGGAACCCAGGGACACACCACCTGACCCTTATGCCCAGGCCTCCTGGACCAGGCAATGTCCAGTACAGGCAGGCAGTCTGGGCTTGGGGCCAGGATAGGGGTGGGTGGTCCTGCTAGCCAGGCCTCCTTCTCCCTACCAGCTGGGCTGGCGGCACTGTAGTTTTGGTTCTGGCAACATATTGCTGCCGTCTTTGGCCACACCAGTCCCTGGCTCCCTGGTTAGACCCAGTGCTGTCCAACCCACCTAAACAGGTCCCACACACCCAGTGCCCACCAGGCTCCTGTCAGCCAGGACGACCCGTGCTCATCTACTGAAGTATCTGTGGGAGCCTGCATCCCACAGGGACCCACATCTCGGGGCCAACCTCCATGGGGTTTTCTTGGTTGTGGTGGCAGGGGTGAGGGGGTGTTGACCTCCAGCCCTCCCATCCTGGCCACTGTGTTTTATGGGAATCATTCAGTCCTGGGAGCCTCCTGGGGACCCCAAAAGGAAGAAAACAGGGTGGCCATGGCAGCCTCAGCCCCAGGCTCTGCGCCCAAGCGCAACAGAAGGAAGAGAACAGAGCGGTCATGGCAGTCTCTGTCCCAGACTCTGGGCCCAAGTGCAACAGTCTTCCGGTTCTGGTTTGATCTGGGTGGTAACAACAGGTGAAGTCATTCACACAAGGATTGGCTTCAATATAATGCATCAAGGGACTGTGGAGGACACAGATCAGCCTCCAGACCAGTTACACCTGGTGACTTAACCAGTGCAGGCTGGGGAGTGGAAAAGCTGACCCCTGACCTCCCCACCTACCCTGCCCACCAGATGTCAGTAGCGACCAGGGATCCCTGACTTCAGGCAGAGGCAGGCAGCACAGTTGCTGCCTCCTTTGATCCCATCCCAGGGCCCACAGGGCCTGGAGAAACCTGGCAGGGGCTGAGTTGGGAGAATCAGGCAGGGAGATGCCAAGTGAAGAAAGTGAGGGACTGGGTATGAGGGGCACTAGGGCACAGGGTCTGCTTCCCCTGGGGAGGTGGCAGTGAGACTTATAGTAGCCAAGCCTCCACAGGCACCACCCTGCTGCCAGGCATGTGTGGTGCCCATACCCACCCCAATGGCTGCAGGAAGGTTCTTCATCAATAAAAGGAGAGGACGCACCCACACCCACATAGTCATTGGTGCCCACACACATCAGAGAAGAAAATTGCTGCTGTGTGCAAGGTGTGGGGAAAGGGGCAATGTCCCCTTCCTTCCCATGGTGGGTCCAAAATTACCTGTTCCTGCCAACACCCCCACCCCCAACTCCACAAGCTGCTGACCTCCACCACAGTGCCATGCCACGTGCCAGGAATAGCTCAGCGGTACATCCCAAAGGGTGTTATCCTGGAGTGGCTGTGCTGGGCAAGGGACACATTTCCTAGTCACAGAGGTTTTCTTTCTTTACCGCTCACCAGCCCTGTGTCTCCGTTTCCCCCACTGTGGCAGTGTAAAAATCCCATCTTGAAGACTAGGAACTCAGAAAGGTCACCACACCTGGTGAAATGGGGGTGAAACTCCCTGTCTTGAACCTCTTGCTCCAGGACTGATGTCCATTGGGACATGGCCAGGCCAGCATCCTGGGGAGGGCTGCATTCGTTGCCTGGGGAACCTTGCTCCCAGTTAGGGATCACTGGAGTTGAGGCCCCTAATGGATTGAGGGAAGCACAGGGGTAGACTGGAGGTAGCCCCATCATACAGGCCTGTGTAGACCCCAGAAAGCCAGCATTGAGTTCAGACTCTTGTGTGAAACTGGCCACATGAACGTATTTGGGCTTTGGGGTGTGATGAGGGCCTGGGGTCAGGGAACAAAGTGTTCTGGTTTGGACACGCAGGAGGTTCTCTGCAGCTCTCTCAGGTGCAGGGTATGTTGCTAAGTATATGCTTTTAAAAACCCTAGGAGGAGGGGGCAGCTAGAAGGGACTCTGAAGTCAAGGGCATGGTCCAGTCTTACCACCTCCCCAGCTGAAGACATGCTGGAGGACAATTCTCCAGAATTTCATAACAAAGAAGAGAAAAAGGAAATCAAAAAGACCTGGAGGATAGGCAAGCTAATGAGGGCTGACTGGGATTACCCTGCCTAATCCTCAAAACAAGCCTTCCCTATCTGTCCTCTGGGCCAGGTGAGGAAACAGGTCACCGTAGGACATTCAGACCCTGGGCAGGCAGCTGGCAGCCTGGAGCCCAGGAGGTGCAAACACATTTTCACTAAGGCACGTCCTGCACAGCCCTAAATCCATTCAACCTTGAGTCAATACAGCACATGCTTCTGTGAGCACAGGGTTGGGTCTAGGGTTACAGATTAACAGCATCTCAAGGGAGAAGAATTTTTCTCAGTACAGATCAAAATGGACTTTCTTATGTCTTCGTCTTTCTCCATAGACACAGTAACAGTCTGATCTCTCTTTCCCCCACACAGAGAGTGTCACCACTATATGTCAGCCACCGGGGGACAGGCTTCAGCTTACACCCACCTTCCAAATTCCACCCTCTCACCTTGGCAGAAGCTGGCCAGGAATTGGGGCCAATGGATGGGTGGGATCTGCACACGACACTGTGTTCAGGTCCCCATGACGGCTTCACACATGGGTGGTGGCCCTACAGTTCCAGGTGCCACACATACGCCAGCCCCTGCTCGGGCCCTGATCTTTGAGGAGGGGGAGCAGCAGAACCCGGGCTCTGACCGCACAGTGCCACTCACACCCACAGACGATTCTCCACACAGTCATCATATCTCGGTCCTGGCCACCTCCCCCTGCAGGGCCTCAGCTCTTTCCCGGGACTCACGTGATCCTTCCTCACATGCAGCTCTGGTAGGATGCATTGATCTGTACCCAGGGGCTCTGAGGTGACAATGGTCACGCTCATGCAGAGTGCAAGGGCACAGGCTGGGTGCCCATTGTGGGGACCCTGACTGCAGCACTCCCAGACTATCATCGGGCATGTTGGCCCCCAGGCTTAGCTAGGTCACCAGCAGTAGGAGTGCACTGCTCTGGACTCTGCAGGAGGAGGACAACTATCACCACATCTTGATGTTCTCCTGCTGGTGTCACTCTGTGCTTCTCATCTCCTGGTTGTAGGATTCAGGGCAGACTCTCTGAACACCTTGTGGGAAATAGCAGAGTCCAGCAGAGAAGAGGAGAAAAGCCCAGCTGCAAAGATTAAAAAATGGCAGGTGTGACATGGGCCCGCATTCAGATTCTGTATTTAGATGAGGTCTTCCGGAACACTTGCTCTCATTGGATAATACTTCAAATATATGTGTGTGTGTATATATATACATATACGTATATATATACACATATACATATATATACAAATATACATATACGTGTGTGTGTGTGTATATATATATATAGATATATATATATATTTTAGATAGAGTCTCACTCTGTAGCCCACGTGGAGGGCAGTTGCATGATCTTGGCTCACTGCAACCTCCACTTGCCGGGTCCTGGTTCAAGCAATGCTCCTCCCTCAGCCTCCCGAATAGCTGAGATTACAGACATGCTCCACCATACCAGGCTAATTTTTTGTACTTTTAGTAGAGATGGAGTTTCACCATGGTGGCAAGGTTAGTCTTGAAATTCTGGCCTCGGGTGATTCACCCACATTGCCCTCCTAAAGTGCTAAGATTACAGGCATGAGCCACAGTACCCGGCCCATTGTGGCAGCTTAATCACAGAGGAAAAGAAGGCCCAGACCCAGCACGAAGATGATGAAAAGGAGTAAGAGCAGTTCTCTCTCCTATGGTGTGGCCAGGCACTTAAACTTTCAACATAAGGGACACTAAATAGCTTTCCCAACAAAAACAACTGAGATGTTGGATAAAACCTACCAAAATGCATCTTTGTAAGTGCATTACTCAGCTGGCAGTGAGGGATAGAATTCACAGCAGCCAATAAAGAATTGGCAGGAACTAAAGTGGAATTTTTTTTTCCCTTTAGACAGTTGCACAGAGGATGAGGCATCAGAAACAAAACTGTATGTCTCTCCAAAATCAGGTCAGAAATCTGACATCTTAGACTTAAAATGAAAGCCCACCTCAGAGCAGGAGCAGCGAGGAGAGCAGCTGTCCCTGCATTGCTGCTGGGTGGAGGGAAAACCCTGACCCTGAGAACTGATGAGAAACAGTCCTCCAGGAGTTCATGCTGGAAGACCTGGAGAGCATGGGTCAAATCGACATGGCACCAGGCGGCTGCTCACTTCACCTCTACCCCATGTGAGTGAACATCTTTGCTGAAACAATGCAACCCTGTCCTCAAAACATCTCCCCACATAAAATTCCAAGGAAGATAAGTCCGTGTGCAAAAAGTTACAAAACTTAAGTAAACAAAGTACTGTGGATACATCCAATAATTCAAGAAACAAATTCAACAGAGCCACAAAAATTCAAAAGGTGGAAAAGATCAACTGCTGGCAAAGGATCCACTGCTGTTGCTCCTGTTAAGAGACTGTATTTCATAAAAAAGTAAACACGCCCCTCTGTGGCCTCACACTTGCCTTGTCAGGCATGTCTGCCCCAGAAATGCCCTTGCACTGTCTTCTCCAAGAGACACGTATGGGACAAGAATATTTAGGCTGTGATTGTAGAAATAGAAAACACCTGAAAGCCATCCAAACACACCTCTATCAAGGAAAAAAGCTGGCATAGTCATATTGTGGAATATGATACAGCTGTGAAAATGAACTGCAGTTAGAAGCATCAACAATGAAAAATTAGAGTAAACAAAGGAAATTACTGAAAAATACACTGCTATTCCATATACAGTTCACAAACCATAACATATGACATTGCTTAATAATATACACAGAAATGATAAACCTTATGAAAAGCAAGACAAACATTAACACATTAGTCCTATGTCTGGGTGAAGAAGGGAGACCTAGGTGATCAAGGAAGGGCATATTGTAGCCTTTCAAGACAGTTGATACCAATGGATGATGACATCAGTGCAATTATAAATCTTTGGTATTATGCATTCAGTTTTGTTTGTTGGTTGGTTTTTGAGGCAGAGTTTTGCTCATGTAGCCCAGGCTAGAGTGTAATGGCATGATCTCAGCTCACTGCAACTCCTCTCTCCTGGGTTCAAACAACTCTCCCACCTCAGCCTCCCGAGTAGCTGAGATCACAGGTGCCTGCCATGATGCTCAGCCAACTTTTTGTATTTTTTTAGTAGAGACGGGTTTCACCGTGTTGGCCAGGCTGGTCTTGAACACTTGACCTCAAATGATCCACCTGCCTCAGCCTCCGAAAGTGCTGCCATTACAGGCATGAGCCACCGTGCCCACCCAAACTTTATAGACTCTTACGTGTCATATATTTCATAATTAAACATAAAAAATAAAATATTTACTGTAGTTTGTAAATGAAAGAGCAACAAAAATGTTGCAAACTTTTAAACATCAAACCTGTTGTATAGCTCATAATGACCCTCGTATTAAGCTGTGGTAAGTTCCAAGTTGTATTTCACTGTCATTTTCTGAAAACTAGGTGAACAGATGAAAAACAGAATTCAGTTTTCAAACAAGATATTAAGATAATGTTACTGGTTGAAGGTGTCCAGGTTCTTGCCGCCTTGAACAAAGACTTGGACACAACGCAAAAATGGAGCAAGGAAAGAATGAAGCAGCAAAGCAGAGATTGACGGAAAAGGAAAGCACACTCCACAGGGTGGGAGCGCCTGAGCACAGGGAGCCCGTTACTGAAGTCTGTGGGGTTGGAATCCCCTCTAGAGGTTTCCATTGGTTACTTGGTGTGCACCCTATGTAAATGAAGAGGAGGAAGTACAATTACAAAGTCGTGTACTCGGTGTATGTCCTGTGTAAATGGAGAGGATATTTCCTGTCATAGCTCGAGAGTTTCCATTTGATTTGATTCTCCGAAGTCAGGGTGAATCGGCCTTATGTTCCTGCCTCCAGACCCTTTTCTCCAGCCTCCGTGGAATGGATGGCAGGACATGGAAAAGTGTTCTGTCCAAATGACATGCCCCAGGGCACTGGCAGCTGAGGACGAGAGGGAACCAGTTGGTGCCACTGAGAAACGCTCACCCGTGTCTCCACACCGCAGAGAACAAAGTGAGTGTCCTTGTCCTGAACCCTCTGAAGTGAGTATCTCGCCTCAGGGCTTTCATGAAACCCTTTTTTGGAGAGGCTCCTTCTCTCTCCTTCTGCAGCCACAAGGCAGCAGGGATAGCCCCTCTCTCGCTGAAGTTCTTCTAAAAAAAACAAAGAGAATAAAAGAATAGAATTAATGTAATGAATAATAAAATAATGAAAATGAAACTTTTTTTACAGAAGCAGCTCTGGAATTTCATGTATTGGTGACATTAAAAGCAGAAAATGGGCCTATAGGCGTGGTGGAGTGGCTCACGCCTGTAATCCCAGCACTTTGGGAGGCCGAGGGGGGAGGATCACGGGGTCAGGAGATCGAGACCATCCTGGCTAACACGGTGAAACCCCGTCTCTACTAAAAATACAAAAAATTAGCCAGGCATGGTGGCGGACGCCTGTAGTTCCAGCTACTCGGGAGGCTGAGGCAGGAGAATGGCGTGAACCCAGGAGGCAGAGCTTGCCATGAGCTGAGATTGTCTCACTGCACTCCAGCCTGGGCAACAGAACAAACTCTGTCTTAAAAAGAAAAAAAGAAAAAGAAAAGAAAAGAAAAGAAAATGGGCCTATTATAGAGCTCAATTTAATGGCAAAATTTAAGGAAAGAATAAAAAGACTCTGCTAATAATGATGACATGAGCTGCTCATATTGCCATTTTCTCTGGGAACCAATATTGGGGAGGAGGTGGGACCACCTGCCACCAGGCTCCAGGTGATTTTCAGGCTGTTCCCCAAAATCACTGCAGCCTCTTCCCTGCTCGTCCCTTGATGCTGCTGCCGTGCCGGGTGTCCTGTGTGGTAGGAGGCACCTCGGCAGCTTCCAGTGGGATGGGCTTGTGGCATTCTGAACCTGAATGCCGTGATCACTAGGAAGTGAGGAGACACAAGCAGGAAGGGTTCAGGGATGGAGCGGCCGCTTCTCAGGGATCAGTCTCAGGCCTGAGCTGGGAAGAATCCCCTTTCAGGACAATGGCTCCAGGCTGAGGTCAATGCTCTTTCTGTGCATTATGATGACTGACCTGCATCCACAGGGAAGCGTATCTGGGCTGCTTTTTTCCAGGCGATGTTGGGAACACCTTGAAATGGGCACTGGTGGATTTCAGTTCCAGCCTTCCAGAAGCCACTCCAAATGGAAATTGAGCTAAGGGATGTAGCTAGAGTAAGTAAACAACTTTAGGTCCTGGACAACAATTTTCACATACAATATAGTGTGCAGGGAAAAATGAAGCCTCAGGACCCCAATTCACAGCCAAAAAGAAAAAAGCATTAAGCTGGAAGCTGAATCATGCAAGAAACTGCCTTTCCTTTTGTTCCAAAGCGGATAGCTACAGATAAAGGGTTACATATCTCCACAGGAAGCTGGTCTATGTTCACCTTATCTTATGTAAAGGACTGATTTACTGCATGTGAGATGAAGACATAACTGACCATTCCCCACCTGCTCTCTTTCTCTTGCAACCTGAGGACGACCACAGGCTCCCTCTTTCCCCTCCAGCCCACCCTTCCTCTCCAGCCCACCCTTCCCCTCCAGCCCACCCTTCCTCTCCATCCCACCCTTTTCCTCTAGCCCACACTTTTCCTCCAGCCCACCCTTTTCCTCCAGCCCACCCTTCCCTCCAGCCCACCCTTCCCTCTAGCCCACCCTTCCCTCCAGACCACCCTTCCCTCCAGCCCACCCTTTTCCTCCAGCCCACCCTTCCCTCCAGCCCACCCTTCCCCTTTAACTACTGAAGCCCTCAAAATCATCTTGGGAGGAAGGCACAGACCACAGACTGTTTCTGCGATTCCGGGCTTTTTTCTTCCAAGCATGTCCTTAACCTTGGCAGAATTACCTTTTAAATGGATTGAGATTGGTCTCAGGTACCTTTTGGTTTACAATCGCATGCCTCAGCCATCACACAGCTCCCTGGCTTTTGTCCTCTTTTACCAAAGGAGGAGGGTGAATTCCATGATCCTAAAACCCCTTCAGCTCTCCATAGGTTTCTGGGGGGACACAATTACCTAAGAGATTAGAGAGAGCGTCATAAAATATAAGTAGACGGTGTGTGGCAGTTAGGGTTAAGTTTGGCTGCATAAAACAGAAGACACAAGCTAACAGAGGCTCACACATAGAAAGGTCTGTCTTTTCACATGAAAGGAATCTGAAGGCAGGCAGTCCTCCCCTGTGCACTGGATCTGTGATCTTATCAGAGAGCCCAGCTTCTCCTATCATTCCCTCAGGCACTTTGACTGAAGGTGGTTGTATCTTCTAGATCACCTCACACCACAAGAGAGCAGCTTTGTTCCTGCAATCACAGCTGCATTCAAAGCAGCAGGAAAAAGAAAAAATAAAACAATGTCGTACTCAGTAGTTTGGCTTCTTTTAAGTCCTTTTGGATGTCTTACTCAACAATTCCACTTATATCACATGGGCCAGAATGTACCAACATGGCCACATGGGTGCACAAAGACAGCTGGGAAACGAAGCATTTAGCGCAGAGCCTTGGTCAGAAGAGGAGGAAGAAATGGATGTTGAACCAACTGTTTCTGTCACATGGCGTTTTAGTTGAGCTTGGAAGGATGAGTGGGTTATTCACAGACAGGCTTGGAGAGAGACACAAGCAAGGATCGTGTGTGGAAGAAGCATGCTGGGAATTCGGAGGATAAAAAGAGTCTCCCCCTCACTGCAGATTCTTCTTGCTAAAAACTCAAAGGCTTCTGAATTATTTCCATACTTTTTCTTTCTGAATTGAGAAGATTTACAATTCAATTATATGTAACGCTGAGACGTCGTCTTCTTGGGGATTGTTTAAACACTAGTCCGTTTGGGTTGGGAAAGAGAAACCTAAGACCCAAGTGCAGGGGGAGGGAGTTTCAAGGTTCCTGGAACAAAATGCTGGAAGGAATTCAGGCAAAATGTCCCATGGTCTTCTGATTGCTCTCTGGTGCCTGTTGTGAAGTCTAAAAGCTGTGATGCTCCCCAGGAATGGCTGCGTTCTGAAAGCGTTTCCAGGAAACTGTCTTGAGCTGGGCTACATTGTTAGCTCTCTGCTTCACAGAAAGAGCCTTCTTGAAGTCCAGAGGGCACTTAGATAAGACAGATTACATGACACTCAAGGTTTCCTCCGTGGTTTTCTTCCAGACATCTCTGAGGCATCAGAAGCAAGGGTCAACAACTCAGTGTCATAGAAATTTTTAAATGAATAAAATATTTGGATGGAAGGAGAAACCTTCAAAATGATGCCTATTATTTAGCATTTTATCTTCCACAAAGCAAAACAAAGCTATAAACTTCTCACTGCAACTGTGAGGGAAGAGAATCCTAAAACATTTTGTCTTAGCCTGTTTTCTGCTTCTCTTAGCAGAGTGCCTGAGACTGGGTAATTTACAAAAACAGAGATTCACTTCTCACAGTCCTGGAAGTGAGAAGTACAAGGTGAAGGGGTGGTGGGCATCTGACAAGGACCTTTGTGCTGTGTCATCCCACAGGAAGGTGGAAGGGCAAGAGAGAATGAAGGAGTAAGAGGGGTCAAACTCACCTTTGTAACAGACCAATTCTTGTGATAAGGAACCCACTCCCCCAATAACAACATTAGTCCACTCACCAGGGCGAAACCCTCATGACCTGATCACCCCTTAAACATCCCTCCCCACAGCACTACTGCATGGGGGATTCAGTTTCCAACACTTGAAATTTGGGGGACACTTTCAAGCCATAGTAAGAAAGAAATGGCAAAAATAAATTACTTAGACAGTGTTTATCACTAATAATAAGATATGCACAAAACATCATTTATAGTCTATATTCACTATAATATGTTGTGCTCTATTTTCATGTTACTTTATGCAAAGAAATAAAAAACAAAGAGAAAGATTTTTGAGAGAGGTATTAAGAAACAGCACCATAACTTTAGTTAAACTGAGAAACTGGTGGAAGTAATTGTTTTAAAAACCTTTTTTATTTGTTGGTTGTTTGGAAGTCAGTGGTGACATTTCAAGGAGGAGTTGTCATTGGGAAGGCAGATTTCAGGAGGCTTTCGTAACAGTGTGTGAGGAAGATGGGCAAGGAAGGAGGACAGGTGACTTAGAAAGATTCTTGGTGGCAACTGGAAGTGCAGAAATAGAATGATGACTTCAGGCAGAAGGAATTCAAGGAATGTTGTGCTTTTGCTTCCCTCTTTCTGTCCCTCTCCCCATCTCTCTATGCCTCTCACTTTGTCTCTGTTTCTCCCTCTCTGTGCCTCTCTCCTGAATGCTCTGTCTCTCTTTGTCTCTTTTCAAGACTCTGTGTGTGTCTGTGTCTCTCTCTTCCCCTCATTTCTTTCTCCATCTTTCCATGTCTCTCTGTGTCTCTGCTTCTCTGACTTTTTCTGTCTCTCTCTCTCTGTCTCTCTCACTCTCCTTCTTTCTTTCTTTCTTTCTTTCTTTCTTTCTTTCTTTCTTTCTTTCTTTCTTTCTTTCTTTCTGTCTTTCTTTCTTTCTTTCTTTCTTTCTTTCTTTCTTTCTCTCTCTCTCTGCGTGTGTGTGTGTCTCACTCTCTTGGTTTCTCACTCTCACTCTCCATCTCGCAGCTCTCTTTGGTTTCACTATGCAAGCTGACTTTCCCCACCTGATGATCCAGTAGTATTAGCAGGAACCGGGTGGACTACCCCCACCACCCGCATCCTGTACCCATCCATGAACTGGGGCAGAGGAGAGGACTGATCTCGCTACTTGGCCTGGCTGGACGTGCTGACCCTCAGGATCACAGGCAGTGGAAGGAGCAGTCCTGGAAGGTCAGAGTGGGTCCTGTGATGGATGGAAGTGACAAGTATGTTGAGCAACAAAAATGACCAGCACTTGGTCTGTGGCAGCAGGAGCTCAGAAGTGAGGAATCCTAGGGCCTTAAATGAGTGGCTCATTGTGGCAAAAACTTCTTTAACAAAAAAAATAGCCCCTTGGGACACGCGCGGTGTCTCAGGCCTGTAATCCCAGCACTTTGGGAGGCCGAGACGGGCAGATCACGAGGTCAGGAGATCGAGACCATCCTGGCTAACACGGTGAAACTCCGTCTCTACTAAAAAAATACAAAAAACTAGCCGGGCGAGGTGGCAGGCGCCTGTAGTCCCTGCTACTTGGGAGGCTGAGGCAGGAGAATGGTGTAAACCCAGGAGCGGAGCTTGCAGTGCGCTGAGATCCGGCCACTGCACTCCAGCCTGGGCGACAAAGCCAGACTCCGTCTCAAAAAAAAAAAAAAAAAATAGCCCCTAAGGAGTGTTCCAATGACCACCTCTTAAGCAATACAATTGACCCGTGAACAATGCAGAGATTCCGGCACCAAGCCGCCACACTGTTGAAATTTCTACAATAACTTTTGGCTATACCAAAAGGAATTTACTAATAGCCTATTCTTGGGTGGAAGCCTCAGTGATCACGCAGAGAGTCGGTTAACGCACATTTTGTGTGTTGTATGTATTGTATAGTGTATTCTTACAGTAAAGTAAGCTAGAGGAAATCATAGGAAAAATGTGTTTACTATTCATTAAGTGGCTCATCATAGAGTTTCTTCTCCTCATTTTTGCATTGAGTAGGCTGAGGAGGAGGAGGTGGGAGGAGAGGAGGAAGGATTGGTCTTGCTGTCTAAGGGGTGACAGAAGTGAAAGAAAGTCCAAGTGTAAGTAAGTGACCCACGCGGTTTAAACCCTGTTGTTCAAGGGTCAACTGTTTGAACAGGGAAGTTTTGAAGTGACCTCTTTTTTTTTCTTGAGACAGAGTCTCACTCTGTTGCCCAGGTTGGACTGCAGTGGCTTGATCTTGGCTCACTGAAATGGAAGTGACTTCTTTTCAAATAGGGCATGGCAGGGAAAGGGGGCGGAAAATGGCAAAAGTCTGCCCCACAAACTCAGGACCAAGATCCCCAATTTCTTCACCTGGTGAGTGGGGCTCTCATTCCCTAGACCACAAAGTCTATTTGGGTTCAAAGATCACCTAGGCTCTGGGCTTGGCCTTCCAAGAGAAGAGGTATCTGGGTCCTCCCAAGAATGCAGAGCTGTCCATTCCTGGATGAGTGACCGCAGCTCTGACCCTGTCCCTGGTCTGGGCTTCACTCCTCCTCCTGTAGGCGGCCGCGGCCACAGGCTCAGGAGTTCTCTAACCCAGGCAACACGTGGTTGTGGGTGGGCGTGCTTGCAGGCAGAGGAAGAGGTGTGGGGCTTACTTGAGAATCTCAATGCTGACACCCAAAAAAAGGTAAAAGCTCCTGCAGGATGCTGGCATATACAGCTAACAAGATAACACTGTGGGTGTACATCCTGGCACACAGGAAGAGTATTCTTGTTCATGGCGGCGGTTTCAAATATTTCAGTGAGTTCTCCCTTGAATGCCTCTGTCGGGAGCCACTTCAGTTCAGCGTGGGCAGCAAGGGAGCGTCAAGGACTGGTACTTACGAATTCAAGCTTGTACACAGCGACAGGTCACAGGTCTGTGGAAGATGCCTGTCAATCAATATTCAGAGGTAACATTCCATAACTGAAGCCTAGGGCATATCTGACCTCATCTGACAAGGCCAAAATCATGATTGTTTTTCTAACTGGGAAATTTATGTAACTGATTTGCCAATAAAGAACCATCTCTCTCCCCCATTTTCTGACATAACGCTAGTCATTAGGGAAATGTTCCGATGATGTTTGTGAAAGAACAAACCAATGTCTTCCGCTGTAATACCACCCATTTCACACATATGACTCTTGCTGCTTCCATGTGACACTAAAAGTATCAGGAGTGCCAGGAAGTCTCTTTAATCATCGTTCTCCAAGGTGCTCAGGAGATGAAGTCATTCTGTGAAGTGGACTTCAGTTAACACCACTGAGAAAATGTCCTAGAGAAAGTAAAACTTGTAATGGCCTCATACTTTACAGAAATAATGCAACTTTCTTCTTTCGTTTCTTTCCAGTTTTTAGATATTACTATTAATTGGTTCAGGGCAACCTGTTTCTGCATCAAAGTCTTGGGAAGCTTCCACCTGTTTTTATTTTATTTTATTTTATTTTATTTTATTTTATTTTATTTTATTTATTTATTTAGAAATACAGTCTCACTGTCACTCAGGCCAAAGTGTAGTGGTGTGATCACAGCTCACTGCAGTCTCAACCTCCCAGGCTCAAGCCAATCCTCAGGCCTCCACCACCTGAGCAGCTGGGACTGCAGGTGTGCCACCATGTCCTGCTAATGTTTTATTTTTATTGTTTTATTTTGTGTAGAGTCAGGATCTTGTTATGTGGCCAAAGCCGGTCTCAAACTCCTGGTCTCAAACAATACTTATGTCAGCCTCCTAATGCGCTGAGATTATAGACATGAGCCACGGCACACAGCTGATTTATTTATTTATTTTCTCAGAACTATGCGACCTGATTCTTAATACATAAGGAAATAGAAGCCAGACAAAGGTGGAAGTAGTTACACACCATGTGAGTGTCATTTGGCACTTAGACAAGAGAGGCGGATTATAAAAATAAAAGATCCACATGTCGCAATTGACTGTGGGCTTGGATATGAACTCCAGCACTTTTTATTTTTATTTTCTAAGAGATAGTGTCTCACTCTCTTACTCAAGCTGGAGTGCAGTGATATAAGCATAACTCACTGTAATCTCAAACCCCTGAGTTCAAGTGATCCTCCTGCCTCAGCCTCCCAAGTAGCTGGGACTACAGATGTGCCATCGCTCCAGGCTAATTTTTTTTTTTTTTAATTTTGTAGAGACGAGGTCTCCCTGTGTTGCCCAGGCTAGTCTCAAACATGTGACCTCAAGCAATCGTTCCGCCTTGGCCTCCAAATCGGTGGGATTATAGGTGTGAGCCACTGTACCTGGCCAAGAAATCAGCTCCACCTGTTTTCTGTATAAAGTTTAGCATCCAGATACAAAGCAAAATAACGTTTAAAGATCAAGGAATCTGAAGGGAAGCTTGTGGGAGGGGAATGGGCTGAAGGCAGCGTTTTTTGGTCTACGGTTTTGCTTATTCTTGGACTTTCCAAAGTCCCGAAAGAAGCAGAAGGCAAGTGAGAAGGGAGGAAGAGGCGGGAGGAAAGGAGGAGGGCTGCGCCTCTGAGGTTGCAGATTAGCCCAAGGCGGCTCAGTGGCTGGGAAGGAAGGAAGGAAATTCCCAAGCCCGAAGGTAGAGACAGGGTCTTGGGTCCAGCAGAGACTGGAGGGGAGGAGGGTGCCGGGAGCCAAAGACCTTCCTGCTAGCATTGCAACCTCTTAAACTGATTAGGCTTTTATCCAAATTTGGTATGTCCGCATTTTGTAGACCTCCAAACCAAGTCACTCAGGGTTACCCAAGCAGGAAGGAGAGGATGATAGGAGAAGGTGCCCCATCTGATGATGCCCTTCTGGCTTTTATCCATTCCTGGGAATGACTCTTTCTCCAACTCGGGGGATGCCCCTCTGGGAGAATACAGTGGCATGGACCAGCAGTGGAGAATTCCAAGTCCAAAAAACGATTGGCATTTTAAGGAAAGTAAGAAATCATCCTGCATATATGAAACATTGGGAAAAAAGGTTATTACTAATAATTCTCAAGAGACCACTCTGGTGAGATTGGGTTTCTTGGGGATGTGTGGAGTAGGGTATATGTACTGAGTGGGCACATCCCACCATTCAGACTCCTCCCTCAGCTCCTGTCTACTGTAGCAGTCAGAAGGCAGCTCCGGTCCTCATCTCCGCTGAGCGACCCACTCACTCATTCACTCACTCGTTAACTCATTCACTCACTCAGTCACTCATTCACTGCTTCACTCACTCACTCGCTCATTCACTCACTCAGTCCTTTATTCATTCACTCACCATTTTACTCACTCGCTCATTCATTTACTCATTCAATCACCCATTCACTAACCCATTCACTTACTCACTCACCCATTCACTCACTCACCCATTCACTCACTCACCCATTCACTCACTCACCCATTCACTCACTCACCCATTCACTCGCTCATTAACTAACCCATTCACTCACTCATTCACTTATTCACTAACCCATTCACTCACTCATTCACTCATTCACTAAGCCAATCACTCACTCATTCACTCACCCATTCACTCACTCATTCATACCCTCATTCACTCACTCAGCCATTCACTCATTCGCTCACTCATTCATTTACTCACTCATTTCCTCATTCATTCACTCAATCATTCACTCAATCATTCACTCACTCATTCACCTCTTCATTCATTCACTCACTCACTCACTCATTCACTCACCCTTTACTCACACACTCACTCATTTACTGACTCATTCACTCACTCATTCGTTCATTCACTCACTCACTTCTTCACTCACTCATTCACTTGTTCACTCACTGACTCATTCACTCACTCTTTCCCTCACCCATTCACTCACTCACCCACTCGTTTGTTCACTCACTCATTCACCCACTCACCCATTCACTCACTCATTCATTCACTCACTCATTCATTCACTCACTCACTCGCTCATCACTCATTCCCTCAGTCACTCACTCATTCACTCACTCATTCACTAAGTCGCTCATTCATTCACTTACTTATTCACTCACCCATTCACTCACTCACTCTTTCACTCATTCACTCACTTAGGAATTCACTCACTCACTCACGTTCACTCATTCACTCATGTACCCACTCACTCACTCATTTACTCCTTCCCTCATCCACTCACTCACTCATTCACTGACTGACTGACTCACTCACCCATCCACTCATTTACTCTCTCATTTATTCCTTCACTCACTCACTCACTCCTTCATTCATTCATTCAGCAGCATCCATGACAGGTTCACTCTGTCGTGGGCTCTGCTGTTGCCCTGGGCCTACAGCAGGGAATAGTCAAAGATCTCTGAATCCACAGCATTCAGAGTTCAGCAGGGGGACCTCTGGAGAAGCCCAGGAGATAGGTGAAATGCCCCATGTGTGACAATGATGAGGATGTTTTAAGAGAAGCAGGGAGGGAACAGGAGTGTGCATGGAGCCCAGAATTTCTAAGAGGGTGATCTGGGGACGCCTCACCACTGCAGAAGACCTTGCAGGACAGACTTGAGGAAGGTGGGCAGAGTGGGTAGGGAGAGGAGGGCCTGGGCTGAGGAAAGAGCAGGCTGGGCCTGAGGTTGTCGGGTGCCTGCATCGGCCTCTGGGCAACACCAGGATCTGAAGGGACCAGAGGACAGGCCAGTGTACCATGTGTGGGGCCTGTGACTCCAAGTCAGCAGAGAAGATGCCTGAATTACCTCCTGATAGGTGCACCATGACTTTGAAGTTGAGCACACCCGAGGCATGGAGGTGGGGTGGATGTGAGGGCAGAGCAGGGGATGGGGAGGGAACCTGTTCCGGTCCAGGTCAGAGGAAGTGACTTGGCCCCAGTGGCTCCAGATTCAATGAAGAGCCAAGAGGGACTTTCCTGAGGGACTTAGATGCCGGGGCGGAGGAGCACTGCAAGGCTTCAGCCTGAGTCCCTGGGAGGATGGAGTCACCAGGAGCTGAGGTGAGGAAGACTGAGTGGTGGGGGGTTGTGCGGGGGTGCAGAGGCCTGAGCTCAGTTTGGCCTCTGCAGATTTGAGATGCCCACTCCATGCACAGGCGGAGACGGCAGGGAAGGGGAAGAGGCTGCAGCTCAGGTAGCCCTGGAACGTGCAGCCCGACATCCTGGGGCACTGGGTCATGGTGCCCTCATGGCTGGGAGCTGCTTCCCTCCTGGGATGCCACAACTCCTTTAGAGCACATCGGCATCTCCTGCGCTCACCACAGAGGGGAAGCCGGAAGGACATCTGTCCCTATGCATGTTCTCCTTCACCTGGTCCTAGGCAGGTCCCAGGCAGCACCTCCCCTCCCAAGTGGCTCACCTTGGCCCCTGCCTCTAGTGTTCACAGCCAGACCCTCGAAGAGGGCTGGACTCAGCGGCTCACTTCTAATGAATAGAAGCAGGCAAAAGAGATGGCGATCTCTCCTGAGATTGGATTGGGAGGGCTGCAGGTTCCATCCACTGGTACTCTCCCCCTGGGTCTTCATAGGTGCTAGTTCTGGCATAGCCAGTCACCTGCCCAGGGCAGAGGGAGGCCTTAAGCTGATGCCACGGAGAGACTGGGGCCTTCAGTCCAACAGCCTGCAAGCAATAGAATCCTGCCAGCAACACAGAAGCGAGCGTGGAAGCAGCTCCTTCCCTGATGAGCCTGAGCCTTCAGAAGACACAGCAGCCCTGGGCAGACATCTGCTGCAGCCGCGGAGAGCCCCTGGGGCAGAGGGCCCAGTGAAGCCTGAACTCCCTGCCCAAGGAGTAATCATTCCTGGGGTATAACTGTGTGCTGGTGTGGGCCACAGTTTGGAGTAACCTGTCAAGGGACAATGAAGAACAAACACACACCTCAGGTCCTACTGGGTGGAAGCTGTACGGTCAGCATGGCATGTAATATCTGTCAGGCCTCTGAGCCCAAGCCAAGCCATCGCATCCCCTGTGACTTGCAGGTGTAGGCCCAGATGGCCTGAAGTAACTGAAGAATCACAAAAGAAGTGCAAATGGCCTGCCTCGCCTTAACCGATGACATTCCACCACAAAAGAAGTGAAAATGGCTGGTCCTTGCCTTAAACCATGATATTATCTTGTGAAATTCCTTTTCCTGGCTCATCCTGGTTCAAAAAGCTTCCCCACTGAGCACCTTGTGACCCCCACTCCTGCCAGCCAGAGAACAACCCCCCTTTGACTGTAATTTTCCTTTACTTACCCAAATCCTATAAAACGGTCCCACCCTTATCTCCCTTTGCTGACTCTCTTTTCGGACTCAGCCCACCTGCGCCCTGGTGAAATAAACAGCCATGTTGCTCATACAAAACCTCTTTGGTGGTCTCTTCGCAGGGACGAGCATGACAATATCTTCCAGTTGAATTAGAAGATTCATTGTTAAGGCCAAAGATTTTTTAAAAAAAGAGAACCTCTAATTGTAGCACCATTAAAATACATGACTTGCAAAAAAAAAAAAAGAGCCATAGCCATTCTTTTCCATCTTACCTACAGGTATATATTAATATATGTTAATTCCCTGACTGACTGAGCAATGGGCCAAACTCATAAGAACAGATGTGTGAGGACCGTCAGTGACCACCCTGACCCCAGCCCTTATACACAGACAAACTTTTGAACATAATCTGTAGCCTTGGGGGTCTTGACACTCTAAATTTTATTATGTTTAATTAACTATTTCTATTCCCTAAGCAATACCTGTTCATCGGAGAGAAAAAATGGCATTACCTATACTAAGCAAAAGAAAGGAAATAAAATGCTCAGAAACATTTACATATATATGCAGACACACACACACACACACACACTCGCACGCACAGGCTCGCACTGTGTCTAGGCCTGCCTTTTCACTTATTTGTATGTCCTGAACATATTTCCGTGTCAGTAGACACTTATCTTCGTAGCGGTAACAGCAACTAAATATTATTGTAGCGTCTATTTTTACCATCATTTATTTAACTCATCATGTTTGAACTGTTAGGTTGTGTCTATGGTTTTCTGTGTTATAGACAATTTGATGACAAATGACCCATCCCCTAATGTTCAATATAAAAATATCAATTGTATAAGGAGATAAGGGGTATTTGGCTGAAATAAAATTCAGTGTGCCCCACCTTCTCCACATGTAATATGCTCTAAAAAGGCACGAATAATTAAATTAGCCCTTCTATTCTCCAGCACAGATCCTGAGTCCAGCGGTGGGTGCAGGTGCTCAGAGCCTCGGTCTGCTCTTCTGCCCGCCAGAAGGCAAAGGCCACTCAACTGCCACCTTAAGACACCCAGGATTCTCCTCTCCTTTTTTATTAATAGAATAATGCTCAGGCTCAGTGCATGAGAGCAGCGCTCTCTGACTTTGCATTCATCAGAGTAACCTAGGTGGTTTGTCTAAAAATATACATTCCCTGGCTGCGCTGGCAGAAACTGGACTTCAGTGGTTTAGTGGGGGTGTGCATAGGACAGGTGATTCTGAGGACCACCAGGGGTTAGGAATTTCCCCGTTCATTCTGGCCAAGGGAGAGATCAGACCATCCAGCATTGTCCGCAGCATATTTTTTTTTCCTCTTTTGCAATGAATATTTGATGCTCAGCGGGATGAGCCCCAGGATGAGACACATATCCAAGAAAAATCCATGCCTCTCCATCTGTTCCCCAGGATTGCCCTTTGGCGAGACTCTCCTTTGCGATTGCTTCGTATTCCCCGGTTCATAGAACAAACCTCTTCTTAGTCTCTTTTGTTGTCTCTTATCTGTTCAACAAACACCCACTGCGCAGGACCATCCCTCGGTAAGCCCTCGAGTGGGGCCGTTTGGCAGCCCTACTTCGTGGGGTGAGCACTGAAGGAACCGGGGCCCCATAAGCCCGTGCTTTTGTGGGGGCTGCCCCCTCTCCCGTCGCAGGGTAACCGGCACCAGGCTGTTAAGCTGTGGATGGACAACCGCACATCCCATCGGGTGTGCGTATTTCAGTACGTGGAGTTGGCCAGTGAAGTCAGCCGAGGTCAGCACAGCGTACAGCAGCGCGCGTGTCCGTGGGGAGGAAGGGTCGTCCACCTCCCCTTCAGGCCAGTCCTGTTGCTCCTCCTACTGCCCCACTCTGACTTCCGCGCGCCCAGGCGTCTCTGAGGGTCGCGCCCCGATACCCTCCTCCACCCCAAGGCTTCTTCTCCCAAAGGGCCGGGCTGGTGGCTCAGGAGCGCCACAGCCCCCGGGGGCCCGGGAAATCGCAGCTTCGTCATAGCTAAGCCCGCCGCGCTCAGCTTTTCTCGCCACCTGAATGATCCACTCTCCGTGCGTCCTTCCCGACCTCAGGCTGCAGAGAAAACTTGGGGGCGGGGGTCGAGGAAGCCGCGCCCCGGGGCTCCCAGCGCAGCCCCCAGAGGAATCCTGCGGGCAACAACAAGCTGTGCGAGCGGCCGGGCTAGGCGCCGACAACAGCAGGAGCGGCCGGGCCTGCCACGAGCCTCCGCGTCCAGGTAGGGTCTCCGCGCCCCAATTCCATCCCGCCCCGCCATCGGCGCTCCCAGCAAGTGCGGGGTTTCCACGCGCCCCGGCGTTCGCGCCCACTCACGGTCTCCCTTGCCCCCCCGGGAGATGCTCCCCGCGTTCTATTCCGCCCCTCCTTGGCGCGCCCAGCAAACGTTGTGACCTCGCCCCCCTGCGGTCTCCCCCTCCCCGGACGCTGCCCCAGCCCCCACCTGTGGCTCTCCGGGCATCTCTAAAGCCCCCAACCAGAGTCCTCCAACCCACCCGCGAGGCTCGCGCACCAGCAACGCGACTCCACCCCCAGGGACCCCGCCCACCTGTGGCGGTACCCCCGCACCTGCGACCTCCCCCATCGCTAGCGCGGCACCTACCTACGACGACCCTCGCGTAGGTGCTCCTGCCTACACACGCCCCCTCCCTGCCAGCCCCTGCCCTTTCCCTGCCCCTTTCCCTGCTCCTGCCCCTAGCCGCGCCCCCGCCCCCGCAGGCCCTCCGGTGCGCTCGGGCCCCGCCCGTCACTGCCCATTGGCGCTGGCGCCAGGCGGGGGCGCGGGCGGGGCAGCAGTTCCGAGTCCGGCGCGCGCGGGCAGGGTCCCCATTGCCTGCAGCGCACCCGGACTAGCGACTACCCTCGGCCTCCTCTCCACGGACGCAGACGACTCCCGGGCCCCCAAGGGCTCTTTGCGGAAGTTCCTGGAGCACCTCTCCGGGGCCGGCAAGGCCATCGGCGAGCTGACCAGTGGCGGGGATGCTCAAGGTGCGCGCCCCCCTCCAGGCAACGAGGTCGGGACGGACGGAGAGAGGGAGAACAGGGCGAAGGGGATGGGGGGATAGGGCAGAAGAGTGGGGGAGCGATGGGAGGACCCGGGGAAAGATGGGGAAGCGATGGGAAGAACCGGGGAGAAGAGCGGGGAAGCGATCGGGAGAACTGGGTCGAAGCCGGTGCCCGGGAGCGGCAGGGCAGGGGTACCTACGGGGCAGCGTGAACCGTCAAGGCAGCCCCGGGGTCCTTGCCGGGTGGGGCGGAGGAGGAAGGGACATGGCAGTAGGAACCTCCATCCGAAAGATAGGGAGCTTTCCATCCCGTCCGGTTTATGTTTTAAATTGAACCTGGCAGAGCGGTCGCCTGGAGCGCCCTTGGGGGTCGTTCTGCCTCTGAGCTGTAGGACTGGGCCGGGCTTCCCCTCCGAAGCGAGGGTACAGCGCGATCACTTCCTAAGTGGCCCCCCGCCCCCCAACTCCGCCCCACGCCACCACCCAGCATGTCGAGGAACAAACGGCCGTGTCCCCGCACGCCTCCTGTAGCCTCGTGCCCCGCGCGGTGTGGGCGGGGTCCCGGCTGCTGCAATGCAGGACACGGCGGGGGTGCTCTGGGTTCCCGCCTGGCGTCTCCGAGGCGGTCCGGCAGCCCCTCGCGTTTCCGCTGGAAGATTTACAAAAAGGGTTTCTTGTCCTCGCATGTGCTGTCGCCTTCCGGCTCGTGACAAAACTGAAAACTAAAGTGGGTCCCAGGCCCTCCCCGCCAGCTTCCGCGGACCGGAAGGACCAGGAAGCGGGGACTCCGGGACGTCAGCGGCGCCGCGGCGCGGGCTCTGGGATTCCCCTGCCCTGCAATGTGGAAGCGACTCTCCAGGAGGGGCCCGAGCCTGGGCCCACGACGCGGGCGCGCCGGGAGGACATTTAACATTGAAGAGCGGGAGGTGATGGAGAGTGCGCTCCCCAGGCCGCCGGTGCACGTAGGGGCGCCTGTGCCCGGGATCAGGAGGGTGAGGCCTTCTCCGTCAGGTAGCCTTGTTAAATCTATCTGAAAGTCACAGGTAACTAAGTATCAAGTCGTCACAGATATTTATGTATCCTGAATGAGATGGCTACGGAAAACATGAAAACATCGTTACTGGTTACGTGCATGATGCATCCAAAACATTGTTACCTGCACAGTGGCAGCACTGATATTTGTGGGCTTTTGAACGTGTGGACTGGAGTGTTAAGAGTCCTTCAGAGTTATGACAGTAGTTTGATTTGAATGTTCTTTTCTTGGCGAATAAATGCTGTACATTGAATTTACCCAGGAAACTAGGAAGGTGAACCCACACGAAGGACACAGACCTGTGGGCTACTCCAGGCACCATTAGGGCGTTGCGGGGCCTGAGCCGTGGGCTTCGTTCTGCCTCACACTGGACCGGCTAGTTTCATATTCTTGTTATGGTTCCGAAGCTACAAGCGGTTGGATTCTGCCAGTCGCTCTCTGTCTTCCTCCTCCAGCTGCTTTCAAATGGGTCGTCTCTTTTTTTAGAACTGCTTTTTAAAGCAGTGATTGATGGGGTGAGTTGTAGTGCTGTCCTGAACTGCAGAGGGAGCGCACTGAGGAACGTGGGTTTTGATGCTGTGCACATCAGCTGAGTCAGCAGCCCAGGGCCCTGTCAGTCCCATTATTAAGCTTATTTCTTGCTCTTCGACGCCTTAAAAAAAAAAAGCAAACTCCTGCTTGCCGTCACTGGCTGTTTGGCAAATGGGTGTTTACCCTGGAAAGAGGGACATTTTGTCCTCTGGACCGTCTAAGGCGCCCTTTAGTGACGTGGTCCGTTTCTGACCACTCTATTCTGTGGGCGTCCTTCCTGCTTCCACCTTCCCTTTCCAAACGTCTCCGCCTCCAGGGCTTTAATTTTCCTTCTGTGTGTGTGTCATGCAGGGGTTACGACTATTGCGCCAGTGCCCTTATTTATTTATTTATTTTCCTGCGGAGGTCCCAGAACTTGCTACATCTCAAAAGAAGCAATTGCATCCATTTGTTCGCGATGATCATAAACAGTGCCCTCTAAGGGAGACTAATTGGTCAACCCGTCTGCTTCTGGTAGAAAGACAGCGGTGGCCGCGGAGCGAGGGCTCTGCCTCTTCAGAGCCTGCACAACCATCCTGCTTTCTTTCTTCAATATCCAGTAGGGGGGTTAATTTTAATAAGCCCTTGAAACCAACAAAGCAGGAAAGTGCAAAGACATTGAGTTGCGAGATTTAAAATTACAACCAGCAGCCTCTCATTCTTCCTTCACTGGGGGTTGCCGCTTCGTTTTGGGGCTGCAGGGTATGTTTGGCAGCGACATCAGACCTTTGTGCTGTGCGACTCATGAATTGAGATAGTTCCTTACTAAGTGCTTTGTGCTGTAGGTATGAAAATGGGGAAAGAGGGAGCACTGTCCAGGGTGGAGAGGCGTGGAGAGACGCTGTGATACATAGCAGGTCCTTTTTTCTGGGCTCCTGGTTATAAATCTTTTTTTTTTTTTCTATTAGCCTGACAGATGGTTTTTGTGTCTTTTTTTTTTTTTTTTGAGACGGAGTCTGGCTCTGCCGCCCGGGCTGGAGTGCAGTGGCCAGATCTCAGCTCACTGCAAGCTCCGCCTCCCGGGTTTACGCCATTCTCCTGCCTCAGTCTCCCGAGTAGCTGGGACTACAGGCGCCCGCCACCTCGCCCGGCTATTTTTTTTGTATTTTTTAGTAGAGACGGGGTTTCACTGTGTTAGCCAGGATGGTCTCGATCTCCTGACCTCGTGATCCGCCCGTCTCGGCCTCCCAAAGTGCTGGGATTACAGGCTTGAGTCACCGCGCCCAGCCCTGGTTTTTGTGTCTTAATTAAAAGATTGAAGACTGTGGGCCAGATCCAAACTAATTCCATTGGCATCAGAGAGAAGGATTCCGTGCATATTTATCTATAGGCATAATTGATTTTTTTTTTTTGGTCGAATTATCTGGTTAGTCAAATCATACATTAGAGAAGTAATATTTAAAATTAAAAAACTAAAAATAAAAAATGTATCTGTAAACCTATCCCCCTTCCATTCCAGTCTTTGTCTCTGTGTAATTTTAGAACCGTGAACCACGATGTACACAGAGTTTATACTCTTTTAATATCTTGCTACTTCATTGTTTTAATGTTTAATCTTTAGTTTGATGTATCACAGGTTGCTTGATCATTTCTTACAGGTGTTTGGTTTAGGTTTTTTTTTTTTTTTTTTTCCCTTTAACTCTAATGTAAATTTGAGTATTTGGCTGGTAGTTTTAGCAGGATTTAAGGCAGAACCTCAGTTAGGGCCGCGGATCGATTTATGGTCCCTAGTTTGAGGAGGGAGGCGGCAATCTGCCCTTTCTTCTATAATTGATATATTGAATCACAATGGACATTTACTTGATTTTGAGCACTTGGGACTCCCCTGGGGTTCACTGATATTGCAAGGTCAGGACTGGGGATCTCCTGCTGGAGAGGCCCCCAGCGTGCACAGCGCAGGTTCCTGAGCGCGTTGCTGCAGGACAGAAGCCCTGGGCTTTGTCCTCCCGCAGCCATCACTCTGGGAAGGACTGGCTGCTCCAGGAATGAGGTCTATGCTCTGAAACCCACAGTCAGCAGACCAGCAAAGGTCAGCACAGACGACCTTCTATGAATCATTCATTTAGCAAGCATTCATGGAATACACACTCCATGCAGTTGGAACTTAGAGTGGAGGGCCATCAGCTCACTGTTGTCTGAGCAGAGCTTGGTCTCTGGCTCCCTGTTGTAGCCTCCGCTCCTAGGAGGTGCACGGTGAGTGTTGGGGAACCCTCCACAGGCACAGTTGCCGAACAAGGACCCCTCCCAAGGGCGTCAGCCCTGGGCCCTGAGCTCTGAAGAGGAGGAAGGCATTCCTGGGGCCGACTTCCCTTCTGGATACTGAGCTCTGCACAGACAGAAACTCTTCCACATTCACTGCGGTGAAGTTCCTAAAACAAATAACACTTTAGAGACTGGGGCCTGCATCCCCCGGAATTTCCATGGCCACAGGTGGTGGCTGCACCGTGCGACTGGAGTCTGCGTTCCCCAGAATTTCTGTGGCTGCAGGTGGTGTCTGCACCATGCAACTGGTGTCTATGTTCCCTGGAATTTCCGTGGCCAAAGGTGGTGACTGTACCATGTGAATGAGGGTCTGTGTTCCCTGGAATTTCCATGGCTATAGATGGTGGCTGTACCATGTGTCTGAGGGTCTGCCTTCCCTGGAATTTTTGTGGCCACAGATGGTAACTGTACCATGTGACTGAGGGTCTGCATTCCCTGGAATTTCTGTGGTCGCAGATGGTGGCTGTACCATGCAACTGGGGCCTGCATTCCCTGGAATTTCCATGGCCACAGGCGGTGGCTGCACCATGCATCAGGTCCTGTCTCAGGAGTTGGTGTCATTCTCTCTGTTACTCCCTCACCTGACACAGAGCGGCAGTTCCTGACCTTATCACTCCCAGGAAACACACAGGCATCTGTTTTGGATCCTTGTTTTATTTCTCCATTACCTTTGTCATCAAAGGGAAATTCACATCCCTATAAAGCCGAAAATGGTGTGGGGCCCCCTGGTGGTCTTTCCAAGGCATTATCAGCAGGTAAACTAGACCGTATGGGCCAGTGTACCTGAAATGAAAACAGAAAGGTAAGTCGTGTCACTAAGCTTTGCTGGGAGATTCAGGGTCTTTGTCAGTGACAGAGTCATCCAAAGTAAGTTGTTTGTTCACTGCAGATCGACACGGTTAGCTGTGTCGGGATTAAACTTACCCAGTGTCGACAGAGTGTAGCCTAATCCTCACGGAGGGGTGTCAAGTACATTGAAGAATAGCTGCCGAGCCTGCTATTGTCAGGAGAGGGGCAGGTGCCTCTCTCCCTTAGCCAAGTGCTGAAGGGGGCCAGGCTCACGTCAGGCCGTGCGTGTGAGCGAGCTGGATGTTTAGCACGCTGGGACGATAGAGCACAAACATCTACTTTTAACTTGTGGGTGACCTTCTTCTGTGCTGCTTGAGTCTCTATGGACCTTTCTCTGTTTCCTTCCTGAGGAGTCTATGCCAGGGTCCCAGGCGTTCTCTGCGCTGCACCTCGGTGCCTGCCCACTCAGGAGCTTCCTCCTGGTGACTGTGGGACCGGGCTGGGCCCACACTGTCAGCATCGTCCAGGGTAAGCAAGCCCGTCCCTCCACACCTCAGTGTCCCCAGCTGTTGAACAGGGCTAATCAACTGACCGTCAGGATTAATGGGGATCAGATGCGCTCATCTCATAGCCCTGCTCGGTAAACAGCCACTTCCACTCTGTCCTCCAATGTGCTACTCTAGACTTTTGCTTTACTTCCATTTAGCCAGGTGATTCGAGGTGACAGTGACTATCAAGAGGGACGTACAGAGGAAATCAGTGGAAGAGAGCTCGAGGAGCAGACATGGGTGCAGGGAACACAGTGCGGAGAGCACGGGTGCAGGGAACATAGGCATGGGGAGCACAGATAGGTGTGGGGAGCATGGGCGTGGTGAGGACGGGTGCGGGGAGCACGGGTGCCCGGAGCACAGGTGTGGGGAGCTCGGGTGCGGGGAGCATGGGAGCGGGGAGCACGGGGACCCGGAGCACAGGGTATGGAGAGCATGTGTGTACTTGCTCTGCTCTGACAGATGCTGCTGAGCACGTACTCAGTGATCAGATGGGTCAGAGCCTCAGTGCCTCTTTTTTAGAAAAATTATTTCTTTTTTTAAAGATAGGACTTCCCTCTTCCTGGTGGCCCCTTTTAGTCGATACTCTTTTAAGCCTGCTTTTCCAGAGGAAAGCTAGGAAGGATGGCCTATATAGGTCCCAGTCTGGGCATATCTGGAAGAATGACCTGTTTTCGGTTTGAGTCTAGCGTATCTGGGGACAACTTTGAACCTCCATTCAGAGTCCCAGAGCCACCTGTAGAGGCTCCCCAAATGTCTGCTGGGACTTTCCCCTCTGCTCGGGGATGATGAAGAGCAGAACCTCATCCTGCCACGACCTCTGGGGTCCTCCTTCCTGGAGGGCAGTGCCTTGGTGGCCAGTGTGTGTAGGAGGCTGGGCTGGCACCTTCAGGCTATGCTCTGCAGCGGGGGCTCGTGACATGGGGCATTCTTGTGCTCTGCACCGGGACTCTTGACGTGGGGCATCCTCGTGCACTGTGGACCACATGCGGTGCACATGAGCCAGACAGCTCCTGGAACTCGGAGCCTGATTCTACCTCAGGCCATCCACCTGTCTGTGGCACTTCTGGGGGATTGTGGGGACCATATGAGTCTGTGTCCCCACTCTCACTGGCTGGACACCTGTGCCAGGCTGGAGCTTTATGTGTCACTATCCCCTGTTCTGAGTTGTGTGAATATTTATTTTCATTACCTACTCTCATAAGCTTTCCTTTTTAAAAAAAAAATTCAGAGACAGACTTTGAAGTCCCCTGGCCCCACCCTTTGTGGACCTAATGGTATTGCAGAAATTGTGGCTTCAATTATGTGTAATAACTGGAGCTACTTTAAAAGTCATGTAAAGGAACAAGGTGGAGTGGCCATTTCAAGCAGTACATCATGCTGGATTCTTCAGTGAACATTATCAGGCTTTCAACACATTTTCTCTTTTTATTTACTTTGGATAATATAATGGGTGCTCAGAAGCTGTTGGAATTTAGTAACAGGAAATCATCCTTAAGGAGCTATTTAAGCAAGGGGACAGTAGGAGTAAATGTAAGTTATGAACACACACTTCTTCCAAACCAGAGAAATAAAAGCATCAACTGTACTGGGGTTGAAACTCGGTTGCTAGTGTGTCTTTCCTGCCCACAGTGACTGTGACAGTGCTGTGGCCAGGAAATTCTGGAAAGAAGACTTGGTGCCAGTGGTAGTTTTTGTGACGATTCATTTGTTTTCAGCTCAAGTGACTATAGTCTTACTTGCAAATGGCTAGGTCTCCACCAATGGACCACGACATTGACATAGGACAAATGAGAAATGGCCCTTGGGTTTTTAACAATTATTATTTTTAATGGACACATTATGCTACATATCCATGGGATACAGTGTGATATTTCAATACATGTTTATCATGTGTAATTAGCAAGTCAGGATAATTAGCATGTCCGTCTTCTCAAACATTTGTCATTTCTTAATGCTGGGAATATTTAAAATCCTCTCTTCTAGCTGCTTGAAAATATACAATAAATTATAAACTATAGTCACCCTACAAGGCTATAGCACACTAACCCTCATTTTTACTATCTAGATGTCATTTTGTATCCATTAGCCAACCTCTCCCTTTCTGCCTTCCCGCCGCCCTTTCCTGTCTCTAGGTTCCACTGTTCTACCTTCAGAGGGTAGAATATCATTTTCCTCATAGAGATCTTTAACCCTCTTGGTTAGACTTCTTCTGAGGTATTTTTATTTTTATTTTATATTTTTGTAGCTAAATTGGATTGCTTTCTTGATTTCTTTTTCCACTGGCTCATTGTTAGTCTATAGTAATGTTACTGACTTTTATATGTTTATTTTGTATTCTGTAACTTTACTGAATTTGTTTATCGGTTCAAAGAGATTTTTGCTGGAGCCTTTTTTTTTTTTTTAATATAAGAGCATATTGTCTGCAAACAGATAATTAGAGTTCCTCCTTTCCACTTTGGGTGCCCTTGATTTCTTTCTCTTGCCTAACTGCTCTTGACTAGGACGTTCAGTGCTGTGTTGGATAGTGGCACAAGTGGGCGTCCTTGTTTTGTTACAGGTGTCAGAGAAAAAGCTCTTAGTATTTCCCCATTCACCATTATGTTAGCTGTGGGTTTGTCACATATGGCCTTTATTGTGTTGAGGTATGTTTCCTTCAGTGCCTCGTTTGTTGAGACTTTTTATCATGAAGCAGCGTTGAATTTTATCAAATGCTTTTTCTGTATCTGTCGAAATGATATGGTTTTTGTCCTTAATTCTGTTGATGTGATGTAGCGTATTTGTTGATTTGTGTTTGTTGAGCAATCCTTGCATCCTGGGATAAATCCCACTTGATCATGGTGTATAATCTTTTTGATTTCCTGTTGGATTCAGTTTGTTAGTATTTTGCTGAGGATTTTTGCATCTGTGTTCATCAGGGGTATTGATCTATAGTTTTCTCTTTTTATTGTGTCCTTGTCTTATTTTGGTATCAGGGTAATGTTGGCCAGGAAGAACGAACTTGGCAGAATTCCCTCCTCTTCAATATTTTTGGAATAGTTTGAGAAGAATTGAAATAAAAATGTGTAGAATTTAGCTGTGAAGCCACCTAGTTCTGGGGTTTTCTTTGTTGGGAGACATTTTATTATTATATAGTCATACATGTTACTCATTATTGGTCCGTTTAGGATTTGCGTTTCTTCTTGATTCTATCTTGGTAGGTTGTACATGTCCAGGAATTTATCCATTTCCTCTAGGTTTTCCAGTGTGTTGACTACAGTTGTTAAAAATAGTCTCTAATGATCCCTTGTATTTCTGTGGTATCAAATGTAATTCTCCTTTTCTGTTCCTAATTTTATTTATTTGGGATTTCTTTTTTTTTTCTTAGTGTAGCTAATGGTTTGTCTACTTTAGTTATCTTTTCAAAAAACCAACATTTTTTTCTTCATCTTTTGTATTTGTTAGTTTCCATATTATTTGCTTCCTCTTTGATCTTTGTTATTTCTTTTCTTCTACCACTTTTGGATTTGATTTGTTCTTGCTCTTCTAGCTCATTGCAGTTCGTTGTTAGGTTGTTTATTTTAATCTGTTTTTTAAATGTAGGAGTTTATTGTTATAAACTTTCCTCTTAATACTGCTTTTGCTGTATACCATAGGCTTTGATATGTTGTGTTTCTGTTTTCAATTATTTCAAGAAATTTTTAAATTTCCTTCTTAATATCTTCATTGACCCATTGGCTATTCAAGGGCATATTGTTTAATTTCTATGTATTTATACAGTTTTGAAAGTTCTCCTTGTTGTTGATTTGTTTTTTGTTTGTTTATTAAACTTTACGTTCTAGGGTACATGTGCACAATGTGCAGGTTTGTTACATATGTATACATGTGCCAAGTTGGTGTGCTGCACCCATTAACTCGTCATTTACATTAGGTATATCTCCTAATGCTATCCTTCCCCCCTCCCCTTACCCCACAACAGGCCCCGGTGTGTGATGTTCCCCTTCCTGTGTCCAAGTGATCTCACTGTTCATTTCCTACCTATGAGTGAGAACATGTGGTGTTTAGTTTTCTGTCCTTGTGATAGTTTGCTGAGAATGATGGTTTCAAGCTGCATCCATGTCCCTACAAAGGACATGAACTCATCCTCTTTTATGGCTGCCTAGTATGCCATGGTGTATATGTGCCACATTTTCTTAATCCAGTCTGTCATTGATGGACATTTGGGTTGGTTCCAAGTCTTTGCTATTGTGAATAGTGCCACAATAAACATACGTGTGCATGTGTCTTTATAGCAGCATGATTTATAATCCTTTGGGTATATACCCAGTAATGGGATTGCTGGGTCAAATGGTATTTCTAGTTCTAGATCCTTGGTTGACAGTCCCACCAACAGTGTAAAAGTATTCCTATTTCTCCACATCCTCTCCAGCACCTGTTGTTTCCTGACTTTTTAATGATCACCATTCTAACTGGTGTGAGATGGTATCTCATTGTGGTTTTGATTTGCATTTCTCTGATGGCGAGTGATTATGAGCATTTTTTCATGTGTCTATTAGCTGCATAAATGTCTTCTTTTGAGAAGTGTCTGTTCCTTGTTGCTGATTTGCAGCTTTATTCTGTTACAGTCTGAGAATATCCTAGATGTTATCTCAATTTTAAAAAAATGTGTTGAGACTTCTTTTGTAGCCTAGCATGTGGTTGATTCTAGAGAAGGTTCTATGTGCTGAGGAGAAGAATGTGCATTTTGTATCTGTTGGATGAAATGTTCTGTAAATGTCTCTTAGGCCCATTTGGTCTACACTGTACTTTCAACTTGATATTTTGTTGTTTTTTTCTGTCTAGATGATCTTCAGTGCTGACAGTGGGATTTTGAAGCCCCTACCTTTATTGTTGTGTTGGTGTCTCTCTCTCTCTCTTTCTCTTTCTCTATACATACATACATATATATATATATATATATATATATATGAGTGTGTGTGTGTGTGTGTGTGTGTGTGTGTGTATATATTTGAGATGGAGTTTTGCTCTTGTTGCCTAGGCTGGAGTGCAGAGGTGCAATCTCAACTCATTGCAACCTCTACCTCCTGAGTTCAAGTGATTCTCCTGCTTCATCCTCCCAAGTAGCTGGGATTACAGGCATGTGCCACCATGCTGGGCTAATTTTTTTTGTTAGTAGAGAAAGGGTTTCACTATGTTGGCCAGGCTAGTCTTGAACTCCTGACCTCAGGTGATCCACCTGCCTCCACCCCCCAAAGTGCTAGTATTACTGGCATGAGGCACCGCGCCCTACCTCTCTCTCTATTTAGATCTACTAATATTTGCTTTATATATCTGGGTGCTTTGTTGTTGGGTACACATATACTCGTAATTGTTACATCCTCTTGCTATGTTGATCTCTCTATTACATAATTACCTTTTTGTCTCCTTTTTACAGTTTTTGACTTAAATTGTGATTGGTCTGAAATAAATGTAGCTACTCTTGCTCACTTTTGAGTTCCATTAATGTGGAACATGTTTTTCCATCCCTTCACATTTAGTCTATGTGTGTCTTTACAGCTGAAGTGAGTTTTTTGTAGACAGTATATAGTTGGTTTTTCTTCTTTTAAATCCACTCAGCCCGTCTATATCTTTTAATTGGGAAGCTTGGGGTTATTTTGCTATTGATATCACAGTCCAGACATTAAGATTTTCTCACTTAAGTTATTTGTACACAAATTAATATGAAGAGGAAGTAGAGATTTTCTTTTGTCCTTTTGAAGATAGTGATGGATTATTATTTTGATTTCATGCAAGTGAGGGACTCACCATGCCTGTTGGAATTTTAGAATTTCTTTCCTGTTATTAGGAAGAGCAATAATCTGTAATGGGTTCCTGGAATCATCCAGTGATGGTCTGAATATCTTAAAAGTTTTCTTTCATGTCTCATTTTCTATTTCTCCCCTAGTAGCCATGCACCCGGGGCAGGAGATGGCCTTACATTTCCTTGGTTTCTTGATGATTTCTTAGGTTTAGTGTTTGAAACAGTTCGGATTCTGGATAAAATCAGCCCTTCTGGGAAGTGTGTAAGTCAAACAAGGACATTCTGGTGGCGTTATACAGGTTTCCCATGCCCCATGAGTACAGGAATAGCTCTCTGGGGAAGGAGTATGGGCACATGATGGCAGGAAGCCATTCTTGGATGGTCCCATCGTTCTGCAGGAATTCTCATGCAGGGAGAAGAAGCACACGGCGAGTGAGCTGGTAGGGATTCTGCTGATAGTTTTGATCGTTATGATTTGCTCCTGAAAGGTGATGTGGGATGAAGTGCAATATTTAGAATGCTGACATTCCTTGAAACAAAGATATAGAAAAAATCTTATAATTGCAGGGTGCCTTGTAGTTTTCAGCTGCTCTCATGTGGATCCTTTTTCGTCCTTCTGAAATGCTTTCCCAGGAGAGAGCATTGTTCTCTTTATATAGATGAAGAGCCTGGGTTTCAGATGGTTAGGAATTCATCGCAGGCATTGGAATCTTTGGTTTCCTGGAACATTTTTTATTCAAGTATAGACCACATGGCCTCTAAAGGCTGGTTCACTCTTTTTTTGTTTGTTTGTTTGTTTTTTGTTTTTTGAGATGGAGTCTCGCTCTGTCGCGCAGTCTAGAGTGCGGTGGCCAGATCTCAGCTCACTGCAAGCTCCGTCTCCCGGGTTTATGCCATTCTCCTGCCTCAGCCTCTGGAGTAGCTGGGACTACAGGCGCCTATCACCTTGCCCGGCTATTTTTTTGTATTTTTTTTAGTAGAGACCGAGTTTCACCGTGTTAGCCAGGATGATCTCAATTTCTTGACTTCGTGATCTGCCCGTCTCGGCCTCCCAAAGTGCTGGGATTACAGGCTTGAGACACCGCGCCTGGCTGGCTCACTCTTAACACCACGATTGGGGATCGATCCAGCCTCACCTCTGGGGTGTGTGGCAGGAACTCCACAGCCATCCTGGGTGCTCTGGGGTGGGGTGGCCGAGCTGTGGCAGCCCCTCCCAGCTGAGAGGCAAGGCCAGGGAAAGCTCATTCCATTCCCCTTGGTTCTAACCAGGTAGAAGCTTACACTGCACGTTTCCTTAGCTAGGAACCTTTAGAACTTTACATTTAAAATCTAATCTGTGATCCGGGGGTAGATACATGGATACTCACTGTACAATCCTACATTTTTTGTATATTTAAATTTTTTTTTTATGTGTGTCATGGACGACAAAAGAAATGCAACCGCTTTACAGCTTTTCTGTATAGCATCTTCCAGAATCAGGAGGCTGGCCAGGGTTTAGTTTCATCAGAAATCTGAATCTTTCTGGTCAAGAGACGGCATTATTAAATTCTTGGTTGTGTGGTTTCTGGGAAAGAAATATTCTAACTGAGTTCCAGGAATCACCTCTGTGGCGTTTCTACAGGAAAAGTGACCACTCTTAAAGCTTCGCTGTCACTAGCAAGAATGATTGTGATGGTTTCTAAGCGGTCTCCAGATAATCTTTAGTTCTTTTGTGCAGAGTGCTTTTATTCCAAGTGAAGTACCCTTCTGTTTAATGGTGACCTCCAGTTACTACAGGGATTGCAGCCGCATTTGATGGACGTGAACCTGCTCATCTCTGTCTCCCCAGCTTCACCTCTGGGGTGGATGGCAGGAGCTCCACAGCCATCCTGAGTGCTCTGGGGTGGGAAGTCCCTAGTGGGAGTGGACGGTGCATGGCCGGGACGTTCCTGTCCCATGTTCCACACTGGTGTGTGCTCGTCTCTGCCTTGTTTCCTCCGTCCGTGCGTCAATGGCCTGTTTTCTCCGTGCGTGTCGCAGTGGCACATTTCCTCCGTTCGTGCGTCTGTGGCCTGTTTTCTCCGTGCGTTCCTCTGTGGCGCGTTTCCTCCGTCCATGCGTCTGTGGCATTTCCTCCGTCTGTGTGTCAGTGGCGTTTCTTTCGTCCGTGCATCTGTGGCGTTTTCTCCATGTGTGAATCTGTGGCGCTTTTCCTCCCTCCGTGCGTCTGTGGTGCTTTTCTTCGCTCCGTGCGTCTGTGGTCTGTTTCCTCTGTCCATGCGTCTGTGGTGTTTTCTCCGTCTGTGGATCTGCGGCATTTCCTCTGTGAGTCTGTGGCCTGTTTTCTCCGTCCACGCTGAAGGCCGTCGCTTCTTTCTAGTCACCACTTACTGATCGCTCCCTGTGTGCTGAGCCTGTGTCAGGTGTGTGACGTGTGTCACCTGTGTGGCAGGGGTTTGCGTGACACACAGGGACACACGCTTGGGGAGCCGCAGTGATGAGGTCATAGCCACGCAGCTCAGCCCTCGGTCTGAGGGGCTTGGTGCCCACCCAGCTCTTCCCGAAGCAGCCTCAGGGCAGATCCCAGCTCTGCTTTCTCTCCTGGAGGCACCTCATGGAGTAAATTAAGCAAATCTAAAGTAGGAAACAGTTGTGAAATGAGACCTGGTTTCAGGTGTGTGTGGTCATTTCTCTTTACATGCTTACTTCATATACCCCAAATGATATACTTTTCCACCTGGTGTAACAATTAATTACCAACCATTACTGGTACAAAATTCCATGAAGGATTTTTGAGGAGGGCATAGTCTCAAAACCGTGTTTTATTTTCAGAGCTGTGATTTGCATGATAAAACTGTCAGGACTGTGACTTTCTTTTGTTATCTTATTTTTATTTTTAGACCCTTGAGAGGAAGTTATTTAGTGATTACTTATAATTGTGAAAATAATCTAATGATTAGACAATCTCATTAGAACAAGTATTACATTTTCTGTTCCTTATGTAAATGAAATCATCTTAATCCAGGCCGATGTTGGCAGGAATGGTCACGTTTAAAATGGTAAGATGTTTATGTGATGTGTGGACCTCCCCCATATCGTCTCTGGAACATTCCAGAACTTCCATCTCAATTCTCACTTGTGACACCCTACCCTGTTTTGTGATTATTCTTGTTTGCATCAGAATTTTGAATCCACATACCTGAGATGATACTTACGTATGCATGTGCACATGCATGTGTGTGCATATGTGTATGCGTGTGTATGTGTGTGTACGTGTGTCCATGTGCACGTGTATATGCATGTGTGTGCGCATGTGTACGTGTGTATATGTCTGTGTGTATGCATGTGTACGTGTATGTGATGTAGGTGCATATGTGTGCATGTATGTGTACCTATGCACACATGTGTACATGTGCATGCACGTGTGCACGTGCATACACGTGTATGTGTGTGCATATATGTACACGTGTGTGTACATGTGTAGGTATGTGTATGCATGTGTATGCATGTGTGGGCGCACAGACATACCTTTCCCTTTCATACAGGCTGTTTTGAGTATTGCTGTTAGGCAGTGATAACTTTCCGTTTCCTCAGTCAGAAAATGGGTAGCTCATCATTAATAAAGATGAGCATTCAATATCAGGAATCCCTAAAGACAATTGAAATTGTCATATTAAATAAATAAATTCCAAAACAAAGATAGTGTTCTGTACTATGTGTTCACATTGAATTTTCTTATAAAAATTGGTGTGAATGTTTCCCACTTATTGGAAATCACATGACTAGTTTAAGCCAAAACGTGGAATATTAATTCTGTCTTCAGATCACTTTTGCGTATTTATGATTGATCTGTTCTGCTGTTCTGGAAGCTCTGAAAGCCACTCTGACTTACCCTAGCTGGTGCCACGTTGTGAGAATTCAGGGAAACTAGGTGTCTGCCAGTTTCAGTATTTTAGATCTCAAGCTGCCTCTTTTCTGATCATAAACCAGCCTTCAAGACAGACACAGTGTGACTTGCAGTGGATTATATCAGTTTTATTTTCTGTGGCTGAATCGTCACTCTACATTGTGAATTAATGTTATTTTTCAGATCGTCTTCATAACACAGGGAGGTTCTCCAGTGTTGAGTGCAGCTTCAGTGAAAGCACTAACACTGTTACTACGGACTTCAACAGACTTGTTTTCTGAGGTGATAACCCTGGAGTCAGGCATTCAGTGTCCACCCATCACTTCACTTGGTTCCGAGTTCTCAGTCCCCTCCCGCTCTCCTCCCCCTGCACCCTTACTTCCGTCTTACCTTCTTTTTGACTCATAGGCCCTCGGCAGATGGTGTGTTGGGGGCAGGTGTCTGCTGTGAATCTTCCATAACCTTGGGAGAGAACTTTTTCTTTGGAGCAAGACCCCTCTCAATGAACTTTCAGTAGCCCGAGTATCATCTGTCGTGTGAACTATTTGTGGAAAGTGTTCAGCATTTTTCCTTGGATTTTGGCCGATCTTTCTCCACCTGCCAGTTTCTTTTCAGTTTGCCATGTCTGTACCCTCACCAACCCCGTTCCAGCCCTGGTTCCGTGTGAAGTAATTGAAGCAGAGCTCTGCAGATGAGACAGTGTGTGTCGTCCCCCGAGTTCCCTTCCTGGCCTCTGAGTGTGGGTTGTGTTTTGTTCCGAGGAACGACTCTGAGGCTCCTGGCCCCTGTTTTGGAGCACCCCACGCCAAAGTGGGTGTAAAATGAAAACTGGGTTTATGCTGTATTATTATAATTCATAGAGCAGATGATAAAAATGCTTGAATCTGAACAGCAGCTGAAAATGAGGACATGGTACCAGTTTGGATGTTGGACGACCTTCTTGAAAACACTCATCATACTTTAGAAACCGCGCGTGTACTGTTTTCTATTTCATACTTAGAATCTATACAGTGTGTGTTGTATGAATGTGTTGTGTGAGTGTGTTGTGTTGTATGTGAGTTGCATGGGTTGTATGTGTGTTGTATGTGCATATTGTGTTGAATTGCATTTATTGTATATTTGAGTGTTGTGTGTTGTATGAGTGTGTTGTACATGTATTTGTGAGCTGTATGTTTTGTATGTTGTATGAATGTTATGTGTTGTGTGTATGTGTATGTTGTATATGAGTTGCATGTATTGTGTGTATGTTGTGTGAGTGTTGTGTGTTGTATGAGTGTGTTGTACGTGTGTTTGTGAGTTGCACGTGTTGTGTATTGTATAAGTGTTGTGTTTTGTGAGTGCATGTTTTGTTGTGAGTGAGTTGCATTTCTTGTATGTGTTGTATGAGTGTATTGTATGTGTATGTTGTGTTGTGGGTACGTGAATGTTGCGTTGAGTTGCGTGTGTTGTGTGTGCTGTAGGAGAATGTTGTGTTGAACGTGAGTTGCATGTGTTGTACGTGAGCTGTATGAGTCGGTTGTATGTGTCTGTGGTGAGTTGCATGTATTGTGTGTATGTTGTGTGAGTGTTGTGTCTACATGTTGTGTTGTGAGTTGCGTGTGTTGTGTGCTATATGAGTGTTGTGTGTCATATGAGTGTGTTGTATGTGCATGTTGTATATGAGTTGTGTGTTGTGTGTGCTGTATGAGTGCATTGTACGTGCGTGTTGTGTTGTATGTGAGTTACGTGTGCTGTATGTGTGTATGAGTGTGTTGTACGTACATGTTGTGTTGTGAGTTGCATGTATTGGTTATGTGTTGCCTGAGTGTTATAAATGCATATTGTGTTGTGAGTTGCATGTATTGGGTATGTGTTGTATAGGTTGTGTGTGTTTGTGTGCATCGTGTGTTGTCAGTGTTGTATAAACGCATTGTACATGTGTGTTGTGTTGTTTGTGAGTTGCATGTTGTCAGTGTGTGCCGTGTGAGAGGCGGGGCATCCACATGACTGCTCCTCAGAGAGTCCTGCCTTGCAGCCCCTTCCGAGCTTGTATCCTCCCGCGCAGCCTAGAAGCAGCAGCATGTTTGTCTCTGCCCCTCCCCAGGAGGCCTCAGCCAGGTCCTGCGCTCAGCCCGCCACTGGGTGGCCTCTCTTGTCTCTCTTGTCTCTCTCATCGTCCTCTTGCGCCTCCTCCTTCTCGGGACCTGCATCCTTCCTCTGTGCTCCCTGGCAAGCCACACCTGGTACGTGGGAGTTCAGGCTCTCCCCGAAGCCGTTTGCCCGTTTCTGAAGAGCGCCCCCCTTGACTGGCCGTGAGCAGCTGGAGTGGATTGCAGGGAAGGGAGGTGGGTGTTCCTGTAGAGACGTCGGGGTCTTACCTGGGGAGAACGGACCTGTGCTGGGCAGGCCGCCCTCCTGAGGAAGGGGATGGGGCGGGAGGAGCCTCTCATGGACAAGGGGCCCACCTCCGGCCCTCCTTCCCTCTATCCCAATCTGTTGTGAGGGAGGGCGAGGCCCTAGGTGATTTCTATGCAGATCTTCAATTATCCAGGCTGTGAATCAAATACTTCTGTTTTTAAGATCAGAGGAAATCTCCTTTTGTTTGACTGCTTTTTATTTTATTTTATTTTATTTTATTTTGTTTTGTTTTGTTTTGTTTTGTTTTATTTTACTTTTTTTGAGAAGATGTTGCCCAGGCTGCAGTGCGGTGGTGTGATCTCGGCTCACTGCAATCTCCACCTTCCGGGTTCAAGCGATTCTCCTGCCTCAGCCTCCTAAGTAGCTGGGATTACAGGTGCCCGCCACCACATCCGGGTAATTTTTGCATTTTTAGTAGAGATGGGGTTTCACCATGTTGGCCAGGCTGGTCTCGAACTCCTGACATCAAGTTGTCCACCCACCTCAGCCTTCCAAGGGGTTGGGATTACAGGCGTGAGCCACCGCGCCTGGTCCGTCTGCCTCTTAGTTAGAACCTGTATATTTAATGTTTTAAATTTCACTTTTCCGGGTCAGAACGAAAAAGAATAGTGTTTCTTTTTCGTAGTGTTGCTATGAATGTCCTTTACGATTAGGAGACTGGGCTGGCTGCCCACTGGAGAGTGGCATCACTGGGTCACGGTCACCATCTGCCCCAGCAGGGTCCAGAGTGTTTAGAGTCTTTCCTGGGCGTAGACACCCTTTTGTCTGACGTTCAGATAAAACCAATCACCATATTCAGTTAATCAAAGAGGTCAGAGCTGGGAACGGTTAGTGCACATCCACCTCTCCCGAGAATGTTCACGCCTCTTCCACGCGGGGCTAGGCTGCTGCTGAGCGTGGTTCTACTGGCTGTGGGTGTGGCCTCTTTCCTCCACCACAGCCATCGCAGGCCTGCCACAGTTTTGATTCTTCTAGAAGAGAATAGGCAACACAAGAGAAACAAGATATGTTAGATTTGAAACCTTTAAAAATGATTTCCTCAAACATTGCGTATATTTTTTGCCCATACCTAATTTGATAGCAATTTAGAAAAGATTAAAATGAAAAAAAATTTTCTCCTCTATTAAATCTTTGAAAGGCATCCAACTTAGTTTTCATACAATTATTGTCTCTTTGGAGTCATACTTTATTGGTTTCAGTGATGTGTGACAAGTGCACCGGCATACACAGATTTAGGAGCAAACAGCTGCTTCATGATTATAGTTCAGCTCGCGGGGCGCAGTTGTGGGGGTGCAGCCTGCGCCTGCCTGTGCGCCAATAGGGCTGGTCACTTTGAGCATCTGGGAGTGTCTGGGTAAGTGAGGTCTGGGCAAGGCAGCATCCACACACCTGCGTAGTTCTCACTTTGTCCACGTTATCCCGCAATGCCACAAAATTATCAAGTAAGTGTTCTCCAAGCGCATGTTCAGTTAGTGTTTGGAAAGTGCATAGGTAGCTCATACAGCACCTTCAGGAGGAGCTAGGAGCCCAGGAATGAGAGCAGGTGTGAGGCCTGTACTCTCTTTGCATAGATAAATATGCGTGTGCATATCTGAGACCAGAAAGTTAGATTGGGACCAGAATGTGGAAGTCCTTACCTGTGGGATACTAGGGAGCCACTGAGGGTTTCGGAGAGAATCGCCTCTGATGTGCGGCATGCCGTGGAGCCGGGGGGACAGAGCAGACTCATGCAGGGCACTTGCCGTGGGGAGAGGAGGAGAGAAGGCAGCCAGTGAGCTGAGCGATTCGGTGCCTGGGTCAGGACGGGAAGAGGGAGTGCAGGAAGGCGGAAGAAGCTGCGAGTCTGCACCCCAAGGTCGGCGTTGCGCTTTGCCAGAAATCAGGAGAAGCAAATGTGGACCTGACTCGGAGATACTTACAGACACCAGTGCAAGCTGCGAGTTTGGAAATACAGGAGGAGGCTTGGGGAAAATGTGGAGCAGGGTGCATTTGGGAGCCTCTTAGGTAGAAGTGCAGGTCAAGTAGCCAGAGTGTGAGGCGTGCATGTCTGGAGAGAGGAGGCCAAAGGAAAGCCCACATTTGGAAATGGAGGAAGGGTTGGGAGACCCAGAAAAGGTCCTGCTGAGTCCAGAGAAGAGCTGGATGGCGCAGTTCACTAAAGCCCAGAGCCGAGAGTTTCCAGGAGAAAGTCTCAAGCGTTGCTGAAAACCAGGGGGCAGGACTCCAGTTGGAGCCTGCGAGGGGAGCCTGGGAGCCCTGATCCCTGAGAGCAGCCAGAGCCTGGGGGTCTCGCGGAAGTGGGTGGGAAGTGCAGGGAGCAGGTGGAGATGGTCCTTCAAGGCCTGGTGCTTCACACGGGCAGCCAGCCGTGGACCAAGACACAGCTGGAGAGGGGCCTGAACCCAGAGCGTCTCCAGGTGAAGCAGGGAGCCGGGAAGGGCAAAGGTACCCGGAAGAAAGGGGGCAGGCATGGAGCCAGGTCCCCAGGGAGGCTGCAGTCTTCTTTCTCTGTTCATGGACTGGTTGTTGGTTATTTTGAGTTCTCAAAGTCATCCACTCGGTGCGGTCCAGAGAAAGTTCCCAGGGGTCTCAAGGCCGGAGCAGGCCTTGTACTTTTCCGAACACGGTGCATGTTGACTCAGGGTTACCGTCAATGGCTAATTCTAGCGTGTCTTTTGTTGAAGTCTGCAGAAGAGCCTCAACCGGCACCAGCTTTTGAAGAACTTATAAAACTTGTGTTCTAATTCTGGTATTTTTGCCTGAAATGTCTCGTATATTTTTGGCTAGGTGTTCTTAGCCCCTGTGTTACGGCATTTGGAGCTCTGTATTTTTGTGATGTGCTAGCTGTGAGGATGTTGAAAATTAGATTCCTAGAAATCAGGTTATAGGAGCTCTCGGCCACGCTTCGTGGGTTATGTTTTGACCCCTCATAGTGGATCCCGTTGCGGTGGCTCTTCTTAGTATTTGTGGAACACCTGACTCGTGATGCTAGGAGAATGTGATTTGTTTTCTTTGTAAGTCTAAAGTCTAATGACCTTGTAGAGTCTTTATACCCATCTCTTATAAATCAGCTTTAATATACTTGAAAATATCCTCATTGTGCCCTTGAAAAGCAGGTGCACATTTTAAAAGTCATCCTTTTAAAATCCGTTTCTGCAGCCTGTGCCCTTTGTCTGTTTTGTTTCCTTCACTGCAACATCATGAAACAGGGACAAGGCTAGAATCTCTGTTTCATACACAGAGCTGAACTGTGCTGAGTGACCTGCTATGCTGACGTGTGTTTCTGTCGTGAGAGGGAACCCAGGCCTCTTGACTTTTCCTTTTGTACATTTTCAAAAAGAATATTTTTTCCTCTCTTGAGTCCATTCCATTGTGGGATTCTCTCCTAAGACTGTTTCTTTGCCTTCCATTTTGACAAATATGATTTAGTTTCCGAGATGATGAAAGGGCAGTGAAAAGGCCTGGGAAAGAGAAAGCAGGAAGAGAAGGAATTATCTCATGATTTTAGTCAGAAGGAAATCACTCAGACAGAAACGCTATTCCAAGTGGGTCAGATCCCAGGAAGTGGGATTGAATAAGTGACATGGTATCGCACAACTCTGTTTTACATTCTTGCTGTTGCCAGGGGTAACGAAAAGAACGAGTATATTCATTCCGAGGTTAAATATATATCTTTACTGACTCTGACTATAATTCGCAGAATTCCTTCAGTTCAAGTTTGAGAATACCTTTACAGAAGAGGGTCTTCGTGCACGTGTGCCTATTTCTATTTATATGTTCACGCGTATTGGAGTATAAATGTGTGTGTGCTGCGTGTGAGACCTCATTATTTGAAACAAGAAATGTGCAGTAGAGCTTATATATTTCGAGAAGGTACATTTGGGGGATAAACCACTTTGTTTAGAATTGAATAATGGGGTCTTTGAGGGGTATATATATATGTATGTGTGTTTGCATTTATGTGTATGAAAGTGTGTATTGCATGTATATGTGTTGTGCATGTACGTGTGCCTTTGTGTGTAATGTACCTGTGCATGCATGTGTATATGTGTGCATGAGTATTTGTGTTGCATGTATGTGTGTGCATGTGTTACATGTTTAGGCACGACTGCCCATATGTGCAAGTAGGCATGCATGGATGCTCGTGTGTGTATAGTTATACATGTATATTTGTGAATGTTATGCCTACGTATTTACATATGTATGTGTGTCAGAATTTGTATGTATATGCATATGTGTTTGAGTGTTGTGCGTATGCTTGTGTGTGTTTGAGTGTTGTGTGTATGTGTATGCATGTGTTATGTGTTGGTATTATGTGATTATGTGAATGTGTGTGCATGTGTGAATGTATGTATTGCATGTAGGTGTGCGGTGCATGTGTATGTGTGTGTGAGAAATGTGTCTGTGCATGCGTGCATGTGCACATTTGATTTGTGAGTCCTCTCTGGGAGGGGCATGTTCCTGGAGACAGTGCATGGGATCCTCCGCTGTCCTCTCAGGGAGAGAGATATTGTGAAAGTTCGAGCCATTAGGTAAACATGCCTGATGTTCTATAAAATATATATTTATACCCCTGGGATTAAATATATGTTAAATGGGTGCAAAGGTGTTATACTGCATTAAAAGTCATGTTAGTACTTCCTGGTTAAAGGGTTTGTGAATGATTTCCTGTACATGGGACATAATACACCACACAGAATTACAGCGGGTCAATGGTATTTTCCAGGAGGTCTGGCTTATGATTGGTATTTCTAGTTGTAGACATGCAGGCTGAGCTTTGCTGGACTTAGAGGAGGGTCATTGGCTCTGTCCACTGAATGATACCAGCCTCTGGTATCCTTGTTCTTCCTTGTTCTGTTGGCTTTATCCAGAGCTGGGACAGCTGCTCTCAGACGCATTGTACTTTTCTCTCCATAAAAATCTGCAGCATTTGTTAGAAGTCCAGTAGCAGACCGAGTGGCAGGTCCAGGGGCAGGTCCAGGGGCAGGTCCAGCGTCAGGTCCAGCATCAGGTCCAGCGGCAGGTCCAGCATCAGGTCCAGGGACAGGTCCAGCGGCAGGTCCAGTGTCAGGTCCAGGGGCAGGTCCAGCGGCAGGTCCAGTGTCAGGTCCAGTGTCAGGTCCAGCGGCAGGTCCAGCCAACTTTCCACATGGCCCATGTGAAAATGTACCCTCTCCCTTCCATTTTTTAAAGCAGTAGTTATTAGTAGAGCCTACTGCCATTTCTCCTTGACTTCCTCATAGTGGATGGTAAGCATTTGCTTTATTAAAGCGAAGTTCCATGCTCTTTGTGCTAAGTCTCCTCTGCCTTTCTGTGAGAGGCTAGAATTGGGATCGACCCTCAACTGTGCCAGAGCCTTGGTACCTGTCTCAGTTCTGGACTCTACTCTGTGCTTGTTACCTTCCATCCACCAATAGCCGTCTGTCTTCCTGTCACTCCTTCAACACGGAGTCCAGCAGTGTGCACACAGGTGAGCCTGTGTGAATGCTGGTTTTATAGGATCTTATCGGGATCTTAGTCATCTTTTCACTAGGAAACCAGACACTGCAAAGGACTTACAGAAAAGCCCAAAGAAGCCGTATCAATAGAATCATAGAGACAGAATTCTATAACCATAGGAAATGGCATTGATTATCATGAAATGTGCATTTATGTGAGGCATAGTAAAACATCACATTTCTTACTGGGTAAGAGCTTGGAAAAGAGATTATGAAAGTAATACTGACTCTACTCTTGTATCGTGGAACATGGTAAAATGATGTAAGATATTGTATTGTATAGAATGGAACAAACAGAATAGAATTATATAGAGTAGTGCAGAATAGAACAAATAGTATAATTTTATATAGGGTAGCATAGAATAGAAGAAACAGTGTAACATTATGTAGTATAGTATACAATAGGACAAATAGTATTACATGGTCTAGAATAGAACAAGTGGGATAGTATTGTAGAGTATACAGTTGAACTAATGACGTAGTATTGCAAGCATAATACAGTCTAGATTAGAACACACAGCATAGTATTAATATTACATAGTATGGTGTGGAATAGTAGAGTCGCATGGCACAGAACAGAGAGGATAGTGCTCTGTAGCACTGATGCAGGAGTTTTGCTCTTTAGCTCAGCTGGGTCCAGGTTCTTGTCTCATGACCGGGAAGAAACAGGCACGGGGGCATTGAAGAGTGAGTGCAGTGGAACTTATTAAGCTAAAAGTTAACCTCTCAGCGAAAAGAGGGGTCCTGAGAGCAGGTTGCTGGTCGCCCCCTTCCCAGTTGACTACAAGGGCTTTTATATAGAAGCTGATGGGGCTGGGCTCCTTGTCTAAGGAGCAAATTTCTGGTGGCTCCACCCCATTCCCCCGTGTGCATGGGGACCCTTAGTCTGCTGTGAGCATGTTTAGGCGAGACCCCCGTGCAAGTCCCCATATCTGCACAAAACATGGGCTGGAGGCTCTCTGGGACCCTTCCGTTACTATCTGCCTAAAGCAAGCTGGCTAACTGCTTTCCGTATAGAAGAAAATAGAATAGAATAGAACAGATAGTACAGTATTTTATAGTATAGAATGAAGCTGTAGTATTCTATCGTAGAGAATGGAATAGTATAGAATAGAACAAACAGATCGTACTAGTGTAGTATAGAATAGTAGCCTCGCGCAGCACGGAGCAGTGTTGTGCTCCCTATGTACAGAGCGTAACCACCAGGAGAGCGTTCTTCAGTGGGGCGTCACTGGCCCTTCATATTTCCTTGGTTCTGCGGAAATGAGGAGAGGGAATTAAGAGAGGGGGAGGAGGTTGGCTTTCTTACTTTTAAGGCGCTCATTACTTCTTGGGGATCATTTGATGGTCCGCTTTGGTAGTATTCTGTGAAGCAGTCTCTGTACTCTGTGTAGGCTGAAATGTGGGGCAGTCTGTGGACTCTGTAGGGTGAAATGTGGGGCAGTCTGTGGACTCTGTGTAGGCTGAAATGTGGGGCAGTCTGTGGACTCTGTAGGGTGAAATGTGAAGCAGTCTGTGGACTCTGTAGGGTGAAATGTGAAGAAGTCTGTGGACTCTGTAGGGTGAAATGTGGGGCAGTCTGTGGACTCTGTAGGGTGAAATGTGGGGCAGTCTGTGGACTCTGTGTAGGGTGAAATGTGAAGCAGTCCGTGGACTCTGTAGGGTGAAATGTGAAGAAGTCTGTGGACTCTGTGGGTGAAATGTGAAGAAGTCTGTGGACTCTGTGGGTGAAATGTGGGGCAGTCTGTGGACTCTGTGTAGGGTGAAACATGAAGCAGTTGAGAAAGGATGAAGTCAGAAGTAGCTCAGCAGAGATGCACCAACTCTTACCTGGGAGACTGTGGAGCAGTCTGTGGACTCTGTGTAGGGTGAAATGAGGTGTTTTATGTAAATAGTTGTCTCATACCTGGCACATGGCAGAGGATCTTGCCGTCATGAACCCTCTGATAACTTCTCTACAGTGCCCTCCACACTATGAATACCATACATTGTGGGAAGTCCAGGCCTTTTCAAAGGCTTGGTTTCATTTTAATAAAATTGGAATGCCCTGCATATTTGGAATGGCCAGATCATCCTGCACTTTTGACTTCACCTGTCCAGCTGGGTTCACCTCCCTGCGTGCTGCCAAGGTTTACGGTGGAATTCCCTGACGCCACTACCCTCACTGCCTGCACCTGAATCTGCTGTGGGGTCATTTCCTTATTGGACTTGTCTGGAGACCTCTTGAGGGGTGGATGGGTCAGGACTGGGTTATCTGGGGAAGGTGTTCACAGCATTCCTGTTTGCAGTCTGTGTCCCTGTTGGAAGAGATGCTTTTAGCACATCGGTTAATCCAGACGTGATTAGCAAGGGGTGTCTCTCCCAGGTAAGAGTTGGTGCATCTCTGCTGAGCTACTTCTGACTTCATCCTTTTTCAAGTCTGTTACAAAGAGAACTTTGGTTTCTCAAGGTTTAAGAATTAATGTCAAAGAGCAATTTAGTGTTCTTTTCGAGTCGCCAGCCTTGCTGTGGATGATTTGTGAGTCCTTGCTGGTCAGGGCCACAGCACAATTGGTGGGCCGTCTGTTCCCCACCCTGGTGGATACTTTCTGACCCAAAAAAATGTATTCTGTTAACATGTCTCAATGAGAATATTTTAGTAGGAGACAGACTTATGGCTCTTGTTTTAATTTGTAATAGATGATTACTGTAGCAGGGTCAAGGTTGAGACTTCCAGTGTAGTTCATGGAAAACATTGATTAGGAACACCCAAAATATATCACCAGCTTTGTCGTTGCAGCTCCAAGGGACTAGGAATGCATATATATATTTTTCTTTTGTTATTATTTATTATTTTTATTTTTGAGACAGAGTCTTGCTCTGTCACCCAGGCTGGATTGCAGTGGCATAATCTCAGCTCACTGTAACCTCTGCTTCCAGGGTTCAAGAGAATCTTGTGTCTCAGCCTCCTGAGTAGCCTGGATTACAGGTGCCTGCCACCATGCCCAGCTAATTTTTGTATTTTTAGTAGAGACAGGGGTCTCACCGTGTTGGCCAGGCTGGTCTTGAACTCCTGACCTCAAGTGATCTGCCAACCTTGGCCTCCCAAAGTGCTGGCATTACAGGCATGAGCCACTGTGCCTGGCAGCCATGACCATTTTAAATGTGGCACTGAATATCTGCCTTATTTTTTTTTTAAGAAGTGCAGACGTTACCCCTCACACCTCTATTCTGGGGCTGGCCTGGGCTGGCCAGCAGGGTTCCCAGGCTCGAGGCCATTTCTGAAGTGTTGTTGGACAATGTGGATCTGTGACCCTTGGTCTTTGGGGACGTGGGGCACCCCGAGACACCCACAGTCTTGTGAGGGTTTACGGCTCTGTGTGTGGCTGCTGTGAGGCAGCTTTGGGCGGGGAGGAAGGAGAGCAGAACCCATCTGTCCTGGTGCGGAAAATGCCCAAGAAAGTAAAGAAACGGTACAAAAAAATCATCATCTGCCCTGGTGCCATTTGTGTTAAAAAAGAAAAAAAAGAAAAATTCACTCTGAATGTGGTTCTGTGCTTGAGGAGGATAGAAAATACCTGGAAAGACGCACAAAGTGTTCTTACGTACGGGGTCAGCGCCGGGAAGTGGGATGGGAGGCTTGGGAGTGTGTGGAAAGGAGGACGCGGCATATTTTATTCTAGTCTATTTGGTAGAGCAAGTGACGAAAGTGAAGCTTGAGTGATTCGAGCAGCTCGGCCTGGCCATGGGTAGATCCCAGCGTGTCCTGCCTCCCGCCTCCAGCTGCAGCTCTATTTCTCAGTCACAGATGAGACAGGTGGCCTGAGGCTGTGGGCGGAGGAGGGGCAGTTCGGTGTCCCCAGCATGTGACTGTCCAGGCTGCTTTTGGGCCAGCGTGAGGGAAGGGGCGGAGGAGAGCTGGGAGGGTGCACAGTGCATCCCCCTCCCCTGCCCTGGGACTGAGGTGAGCCCAGGCTGCTGTCAGGATGGAGGAAGAGGCCCTCAGGACAGAGGAAGAGGCCGGTGGAGTTTGGTCAGCAGCCAGTGTGGTCTTTCCCACAGGGGATACGCAGTGCGCCAACTCGCAGGAAAAAACTCTGCTTTAGTTTTTAAATTTTGCTCATTCTGTTTATGGTGCTGGTCATGGTAAGATCTGGATATTGTTGGTAGGAATCAGTGTCAATTGCATACAGTTGACTCTTGTCCAACACAAGCTTGAGCTTTGCGGGTCAACTTATAGGTGGATTTTTTCAACCAAACTCAGGGAGAAAATACAGTGTTCTGCTACGTGAAACTCATGTCGGAGGGCTGATTCTTTGTACACGCAGCAGAAAATACAGTGTTCCTGCCATGTGAAACGCGTGTCGGAGGGCCGAGTCTTTGTACACGCAGGTTCAGCAGGTCCACCTGTGCGGCTTGAATGTGCCTGGATTTGGTGTTCATGGGGTCCTGGAACCGACTTTCTGAGTCCAGCGAGGCTGGCCCCGGGATCGACTCCTTGAGGACAGCGAGGCTGGCCCCGGGATCGGCTCCCTGAGGACAGCGAGGCTGTTTCTAGTAGCAGGTGGTTTATTTTGTGTTTTCCCCCTGGCTCTACACCGCATTCTCAGAGACACGGCTGTCACAGGGGGACCAGCTGGGGCGGGGGAAGAGTGGAGGTCACCTGGTAGAAGTGGCCATGGTCTCTCTTAGGAACGATAACCGTGGCACCTACCGTAGATGAAGATGTTGTTGGCCTCCAGTCTTCTCGTGTTGGTCTGGGGCATGCAGTGGCCGTGGGCTGGTCCACAGCCCCGGTCTGGGGCATGCAGTGGCTTTAGGCTGTGGCTTTGGGCTGGTGTGGTCCACAGCCCCGGGCTCCGTGGTCCCTGACCCTGAAATCCCATCCGGTGCTGTGTCACCTTGGGCCAGCTGTCTCCTGAGGGGAAGGGAACAGGGAACAGCCCTCCCCGCATGGCCTCCCCAGCACCACCCACCCCCAGGACCTCCAGTGTTGACCCTGCTGGGGGCTCCTCTCTGCTGGGGGGGACCTTGTCCCAACAAGAGGACTCCATGAGCTGCAGGAGGTGTCGAGCTATTTTCTCTCCTGGAACTGGGTTGCTGGCAGCTCCCAGATGCAGGAGGAAAGGCTCAGAAGTGCCTTCATAATAAGGAGTTGTTGACGTGAACTTTGGACAGCAAACACTGCTTACATTTCCTTTTCCGTTTTGATGCATTAATGGTGTGTGGCAACACCGTGACACACGGGGATGCGGGTGATGGGTGACCCCCCCGCAAGGGGTCCATGCACCTGTTTGATAATAAGAAGGCATGCTTCTCTTCCTGAAAATAAAACTTTTAATGGTTTTCTGCCAGAAAGACCCTGTCCTTTATGTAGGATACATAGAGGATCATTTGGCAAAGGATTGGAGATTTGGGGTTAAACTAAAAACAAATTAATTTCATTTTATAGCACTCTGAACCCATTTGAGTTAATTATTCATTGAGAAGTTTAATAGCACACACTGTTCTGACTTCCAATTTCCCCCTAATGAACGGTATTTGCTGTAACATGACAAAACCCTGAGTCTTAGAATTACTGGGTAATGTGGAAAAAGTCAAAGTTGATTCTCTGTTGTTTTGCTTTAAGGAAATTATATTATTTTGCAGCCACTTAGTTTTCTCCTTTCCAATACGAAAAATTGCTTTCTTACTACCTGAAAATTCGTGAAGGTCAAAGGGACACAGGCTGCAGTGCATTAAAAGCCACCATCAAATGTGGACGTGGACCCAGTTTCCCCTTGTTCTCGCCCATCATCAAATGTGGACGTGGACCCAGCTTCCCCATGTTCTGGCTAACCATCAAATGTGGACTTGGACACACTTTCCCTCTGTTCTTGCCCACCATCAAATGTGGACACGGATTCAGTTTCCCTCTGTTCTTGCCCACCATCAAATAGAGATGTGGACCTAGTTACCTTCTGTTCTCACCCACCATCAAATGTGGATGTGGACCCAATTTCCTTCTGTTCTCGCCCACCATCAAATGTGGACATGGACTCAGTTTCCCTCTGTTCGTGCCTACCTTGCCAGCATGGCTCATTTCACAATCACTCAGGAAAGGAAGAAACATTATTTTTAATAGGCATGAAGGCAGTTATTTTTAACCTAAGAAACAGGACACAATTCCAGCAATGGAAATTACCAGCTGAGTGGGTCTGTGTGAGGTTTGGAAGAAAAAAAGGATTTTACCTTCCCCCCTCTATGTGTGCCCACCTCCCCCAGTTGAGAGTCACAGATTTAATTACTTTAATTTTGAGCTTAAAATTATTTGACAGCCTAACAAAAACTACTACAGTCCTATAAAATTCTGCTGTGTGTTTGGTTTTTCAGTTGCTTGGCTTAATATGGTAAATTAATGCATTATGAGTTGTTATTTTAGTAGTTGCTGTAAAAATTAATGTATGTTATAACCAAGTGTTATAAAGTTAATTTAGCACCAAAGTAAAGCTAAAGCTGCATTGATTTCCCACTGTACTTGTGCATAACAACGGCTCCATGAGGCAGGCGCTGTGACCCTGTAGTCTGGTGGGAGCAGGTGCCACCTGGCTGGTGCGGTCGATGCCTGTCCCCTCTTGCTGCCAGGCAGCTTTGTAGTTTCCAGGCTATTCGGGAGTTGAGGCGGGTGGTCAGTAAGTGACGGTGGGGCGTTGGGTGGTGCAGGTTGGCGTGGAGTGGAAGGAGACGTGGAGAGCCTGGGGAAGGCTGGACAGCAGCTCCAGTACCTGCAGAGGGGGGCAGGGTGAGGCGGCACCGGGCAGTGAGTAGCTCCTGGATACAACCCTTGAGGGTTTTATAGACGAGTCTGTCTTCAGCTCTGCACCCCTTTCCTGCTGAGTCCGGGTGGAGGGTGGAGGAGTCGAGCGCTTGTTTCTCCAGGTGAGGGCCCATCGGACACAGCCAGTGTTTCCTGGAGTCCCCTCACCTGGGAACGTGCCCCTGCTCTTTTCAGAACAAAACAAATCTTAGTTAAACCTGACACATCACCTTTCCAGAAGGTGTTGAATCTGTATGCCTGTTAAGCCACATGGCGAGGGCTAGGGAATCTCAGTATCTGTGATTCGAGTAGTGACATCGTTTACACAAAGCAGGTGGATGACTCTTTGAGCTTGGCATGCTCCTGGGTGACACAGCACAGCTGACATGGAGTGGGGCAAGGGCTTGTTCCACGAGTTTCTGTGTTTTTGTTGTTGTTGTTGTTGTTGTTGTTTTTGAGATGGAGTTTCTCTCTGTCACACAGGCTGAAGTGCAGTGGTGCGATCCAGGCTCACTGAAAGCTCCGCCTCCCGGGTTCACGCCATTCTCCTGCCTCAGCCTCCCGAGTAGCTGGGACTACAGGTGTCCGCACCACGCCCTGCTAAATTTTTTGTATTTTTAGTAGAGACGGGGTTTCACAGTGTTAACCAGGATGGTCTCGATCTCCTGACACTGTGATCCACCCGCCTTGGCCTCCTGAAGTGCTGGGATTGCAGGCGTGAGCCACCGTGCCTGGCTTGTTTTTGTTTTTTTGAGACGGAGTCTTGCTCTGTTGTCCAGATTGAAGTGCAGTGTCATGATCTTGGCTCACTTCAACCTCCACTCACTGCAACCTCTGTCTTTCAGTTCGAGCAATTCTCTTGCCTCAGACCCCCTAGTAGCTGGGATTACAGGCATGTGCCACCATGCCTGGCTGATTTTTGTATTTTTAGTAGAGACAGGATTTTGCCATGTTGGTCGGCTGGTCTTAAACTGTTGGCCCCATGTGATCCGCCCGCCTTGGCCTCCCAAAGTGCTGAGATTACAGGCATGGGCCACTGCACCCGGCCCTGTGTTTGACTTAAATCTTCTTTTTCTTTTTAATATTTCTCTTTCTGGACGGCCACACAGTGGATATAGAGGAAAAGTTCACAGATGTCCGTATTACATTTGTTTCTTAAATTAGCCTCCCTTGAACACTGCTATAGGGTATAGAAGCATGAAGGGCTGAAAGGGTGGTTGTGTCCCAGTAAGTGTGAGCGTGGAGCTGGTCTGTGAGACCCCGGTGCCGGTGAAGGCACCCGTGTGAGATGGCCTGGGATGGGGGTGTGCAGAACCCTGACTGTGGTACACACCCTTTAGCTTTGATGCTTCAGGCCATTGCTCTGGTCATCAGTGAGCAGAAGGTCTAACAGCAGTGATATTTATCACTAGCTGTGTTGACCAATGTGTTAGGAGGGTGAACCTGTTTGACTTAAGCTGTTTGATGGGTTTGCATTTAAATAGACAACTGGTGACCTGGTGCCTGGACGCTTGCTCTGTGAGCTGCCCCACGTGGCTTCTCCCTCTGCTATGCATTAGATGAGATGGGTGTGTTTAGGGTGGTGTGGCCCTCGACTGGAATGCATTAGAAGTGCAAACCCTGCCTCACCCCAGACCTGCCCCACCCCAGTGTGACTTTTGGAGGTGGAGGCCCAGCATCCTTCACCTGCCCTCCAGGTGGGCCTGAGGATGCTGAGGTTTCAGAGCGCTGCTTTGCTGGCACTCCAGCAAGTCCTGCTTACAGAGACCAGGATCTGAAATGGCAGGTTACCAAATCGTATAGCAGAAAAACAGAAATGTTTCCTTAGAATGGGTGTAGGAAGCAAAATGATTTCCTTCACCATATCTGGAAAAGATTTCAAATTAGCAGGCACTATTTGGAATTATTAGTGTCTCCTGTATTTCTTATCTTTTTGTTGTTGTTGTTGTTGTTTTGATACAGGGTCTCACCCTGATGCCCAGGCTGGAGTGCAGTGGTGCAGTCTTGGCTCCCTGCAACCTCCGCCTCCTGGACTCAGGTGATCCTCTCACCTCAGCCCCCTGAGTATCTGGGACTACAGGCACGATACCACACCTGGCTGATTTTTTTTTTTTTTTTTGTAGAGACGGGGTCTTGCTATTTTGCCCAAGCTGGTCTCAAATTCAAGCATTTGTCCTGCCTCAGTCTCCCAAAATGCTTCTGTACCCCTGACCCAACAAGGAAGGACAAGAGATGTGAGCCACACTCCTGGCCTCCTGTCTTTCCTTGTTGGAGCAGGGATGTGGGAGCACTTGCCGCAGCTGACTTGAGTATATCTCGTTTTGCTTTGTTTTCCTCAAGGGTAACCTGGCAGTGCTGTGCACCAGTGCTGCTGGCCAGCTGTTTTTTGATGGACTGGCAGAAAATCAAACTGAGACACGGGTTCCTTTCTCCCTGGGTACTGACCAGGTGGGAGAGGAAGGACGTTATCTGAGTATCATCTTCATGAGGGCTGGTGGGGAAACGTCATCTTTAAGGTGCCTGGGATCTAAGGCATGGAACCCAGAGTGCAGCAGAACATAGGGGATGTAGCCTTGGGAGCAGAGACGTGCGGGCCGGTGCCCTCGTTCCTGGCGGGTTCTGAGTGCAAGAAAAGGTTAGTGAACCAGCCGAGGTCACGGAGCAACCTGCCAAGACCTGCCTGGATGTATGGCTGGCGTCAGTACTGGCCCCAAAACTGCCCATTAGGGGATTCCTTGCAGTTTCAGATCCACCTAGGGGTCCGGAGAGCGTCCAAACCATGACCTCAAAGAACGAGCTGTTGCCTTGAGAGCCTCCAAGGTGAGGGTAGAATTTTTTTTTTTTCGCAATTAGCAATAATTTGTTGTGAATGATCTTGGACCTATTTTCACTTCTTTGTATAGGAAGAGAGACAGAATAAAAAGTCTCAATGTGCCAGATGCCATGTAATGAAGTCGTGGGATTAACATTGTTGATTATTACGTAACATCACATTAATTGGAACATATTCACACGTGTCCACAGCGTGTGCGTGTGCCTAGTTCGATGAGCACGTTGGGTTGGGGTTGCTGCTGGTTCTTGCAGCCCCTCTGGGTGGTGCTATCTCTGTGACTTGCCCAACACCGTTGCTGCTGCCTCTGTTGGAGTTCAGCCTTGACCGGCCTTGCTGCCACCAGGTTCTCAGAGCGTGTGCACCCTCTTCCCCGCGTGCCCCCTCTACCCCTCGTGCACCTTCTTCCTGGGGCACACCCTCGTCTCCGCGAGCACCCTTGTCCTCCGTCCTGTCCACCCGGGGTCTGCTGTGTGTTTCTACTCAGCCCATGCCCGCCTCTTGCTGTGAGCTTAGTTTATTGAGGTGCGGTGAGAAACCAACAGAGGGGAGCAGTGTCCCAGCCTGTCAGGGCAGGAGGGAGCCTTGGGCATCTCTTCCGCAGCTCTGGCGACCCACCCTTCGTGCTGGGGAGAGAGGTGAGTTCTAAAGGTAGGACCGCCGTGATTTCCTGAGTCTTAATTACCTAACACTGGGTCACCTGCCATGTCGCCTCATCGAAGGCACCTCTAGAGACAAAGCAAAGCCTCTGGTGGCCGTGGGCGGGGTGGCCATGCCTGTCTGTGGGTTCTGTAGAACCTACCCGGAGCCCCTCCAGCCATGGGGATGTTCAGGCACTTGCCGCCTGTGAGAGGTGTACGTTAGCCGCGTGGTAGGTGCGGACGCCTGGAGGGACAGGCACAGGCCCACAGGTGTGGTGAGTGTGGGAGATTTAGCCACGTGGGGACGTGTGGAGGGACAGGCACAGGACCACAGGCGTGGCGGGTGTAGGAGAAAGTGCACAGAGTGCCCAGCAGATGGTGTGTGGTCAGCGGAAGCCGTGAACAATGGCCGGGCTCGGGAGACACATTTGGAAATACACTTTAAGCAACATCAATGGATAATGCTGCGATTTGGTTTCCTCCCGTGGTCCAAAACACGTTCTAGAGATGCCGCTGCTTTGTGTGTACCTGAGACAAGGGTCTAAATGTATTAGGGCCTTGATGTAATCTGTAAGACAGGCACAAAATGCCTATTTCAAAGAGGCACTGAACAAGAAAGCGTGCTTTATTCAGTGCAATGAGAATGCTTCATTGTCATAAGCAAAGTAAAATGCCTCCAAGGCGAGCTTGCCATGTGTTTAATGACCTTGGACACGAGCTTCCTAAACCTGCCAGAAAGTGCTTCCAGCGTGGCTTCATGCAGTGGTTTCATGCAGTGGCTTCAGTGGAGAATGTGCATATGTGGCTGATACTGAGAGCTGCGCAGCACCCTCCTGACCTGACGGGTGCCCATGTGTGGACCGTGAGCCGGGCATCCTGACCTGACAGATCCCCGTGTGTGGACCATGAGCCGGGCAGCACCCTCTTGACCTGACGGGTCTCCTTGTGCCCATTGTGGGACCTCCGTCAGTCAAACAAGTGACATGCGTCAAACTGAATGCAGGGAGGAGGGTCCAGGATTGCACGCAGCCTCCGTGTCTCGTCCTTCTGAGGCCTTCTGGGAAGCCAGGAGGGCAGTGGGGTCTTTTGTATGTGTCCTCCTGGTGGCTGTGAATTTGTAGCAATGGCGTTTTGCAAAAGGGCCTGGAGGCAGAATCAGAGCCTGTCTTGGAAAGGATGACGTCTTCACGGGCACCTCTTTCCGCCACTCCAGTGCTCCTGTGATTTTCAATATGTGCACCCTGCAGACTTCAGCCTGTTGGTGTCTTGGGGAAATAGATACCAGGATTGCTCCAATGTCTGCAAACCTGAAACAGGAATTTTTCTGCGTTAAGTTGGTCACCAAAATGGGAGGTAAAGGGAGAGGGGAAGGAACTTCTTGGCCTCATCAGCCCTTTTCTTGAAACTCACAGTCAAACTTTGTCAAATTCTAGGTGATGGTGCTTCAGGCGATGCATTTATGTATGTTATGTCTTGTTTTCTGACTATGGTGCTTCGAGAATTTAAATATTAAGGTGAAATTGCCATGCACAGTTGAACTGGCACCATAATTGGACTCTCTGTAAAGCCTTTTGGTTTCCTGTTAGAGTGACTTACCATTTTTTGAGTTAACTGAAGCAAACTCTGCTGTCAGCACGAAGGAACCACTGTATAGTTAGGACATCCAATTAAATAGAATTATCCTAAATAAAGTGTGCTCTTTTCATAAATTTTAAAAATTCATTTATTCATCAAACACATATTGAGTACTTATTATCCTGGTTGCTAGTCACTGTTTGTATATATTTTTAAGGAATTACTTCCACCTAGCTCTGAAATAACATTACATTTAGAATTCAGCCCAGAGGTGATTAAGCATGAACTTTTCTCAGCAGTCTTGTTTTCATTTTTACTTGAGAACATGTTCTCAGACTCGGTGCCCAGCTGACATTACCGTGCGTTGCCCGAGGCACACACCTGTCCGGGGCTGTGTCTCTGGGGCTTTAGAGCAGGAAGGAAGGGCTGCCAGGTGTCTGGCCCTTCCATGTTTCCCTGGGGTAAGAATTAGGCCTTGGGCAGGAGTCTTGGCTTGTCTTACTGGATTAGCTGGTGTCATTCAGTCAGCTTTGCCTTGGTGTTAAGCTCTGGACTGACACTGACCTCTGAGTGGCAGAGGAGAGGATGGCGATTTAGAATCAGTCATGCAGACCGGGGCACCCAGCGGGTCTCGGATAAAAAGTGGTAGCAATTGATCACTTGCCTTTTTGGGAGAACTGTGTGGATTGACTCAGACCTCTTCCTTTTGATTTTATCTTGAGACTTTGTAGAAGCAAAAATGCCTTTAGAAAAAATTAAATGATGGGCTTTTGTAATGTTTGTGTCTCCCCAAGATTCACAAGTTGGAATCCTCACCCCGGAGGAGATGGTGCTGGGATGGGGAGCTTTGGGCGGTGAGGATGTTGTGAGGGTCTCATAAATGGGATTTGTGCCTCAAAAAGGGACTACAGAGAGCTCCCTCGCTCCTTCCACGGTGTGTGGACCCAGTGAGAAGGCGCCGTCTATGAACCAGGAAGCCCTCACCAGGCAAACCTGTCAGGCCTTGACTATGGACTTCCCAGCCTGAGACTGAGACTGAGAGCTGTGAGAAATGAACTTGTGTCATTCGCCAGCCCCTGCTCAGCCTGTGGTGTGTTGTTAGAGCAGCCTGGGTGAACGAAGGCAGGTCATGAATTTTCTGTCGTACTTTCTGGCTTCAGATACTTGCTAGGGAGATGTCACCATCTTACCCAGGTGGGACTGTCTGGAATCAGACGTTCCGTTATGATTTGACCTTGTTCTTGCCCCACGCCTGTGCCGTTCACACCTCCAGGTGTCTCGGCTGCCCGCGGCCCTTCCAGACGTTTCTGATTCCGGATGTGGTACTGGTCGCGGCCGCGCCATCAGTGACCAGGAGTAGGAGCTCGCACCCCTCGTGAACCAGCAGCCTCACCCGGAAGCTGCTGAGAAGCGTTTGACAGAAGGTGATCGTGCCTCGAGACTGAAACTTCCTGTTTACAGGGAATGGAGGTGCATAGTAGGGAATTTCATGATGGCCCTAGAAACAGATGCCTCTGGTGTAGGGGATATTCTGCTGAACAATGGCCCCGGACTCTCGAAAATTGAAGATCACACATAAAAGGGTGCGAGGCTGTCCTGACGAAGACGGGGAAGGAGAATCACTCGGTGCAGTGTGTGGTCCGGATAGAAAAGACGTTTTCGGGACGATTGTGCTACCTGAACATAACCTGGACAGCGATGCTCGGAAATAATTCTTGTCTGCCGATGATGGTACTGCGGCTGCAGAGGGGCCCTTATTCCTAGGGAATGTGTACCCGAGGACTCGGTGAGGCAGCAGGAGCCTCTCACCTTCAAGTGGCTCCAGAGGAGAAACAAATCTGTCTCTCTGTCTGATCTACAGAGACAGTGAGAAAGCAAATCTAACGAAAAGCTAGCAGTTGTTGGAGCTCCACGTGGAGAAAACTTGACCACTCGTTGTACTGTTCTTCCACTTTTTAAATATGTTTGAACATTTTCATAATGAAAATGTGAGAAAGTAAAAATAAATCTGGAAATTAGAACGGAAGTGAGCCCAGCCAAGCGCTCTTGGGTTCAGCTGGGAAGAGCCAATCGTCCGTTGGTGTTCTCTCGACTCGTCGTGGGGATTTCCTCCTCCTGGGTTCACCACCTAGTTTTCCTTGTGATAGTTATTTTATACATAGCTATGAGCATAGGTGATGCTGAAAACACACGTTTAGTGTGGTTTGTCATTAAGAATTTGGAGAACTGGCTAAAGAAACCACTTGTGCAGATTTGAGATGAGCACTGCCTGCCTCAGCGTCTGTGGTAACAGCTTCATTTGGGTGCAGAGCTTGGCAGAGGTTTGAGTGACCCTGTCTCGATGGTCCTGTGTCAGAGGACAAGGTTAAACGTCACCACCGAGGGCCCTGTTGAGCCTCTGGGCCGGAAGTAACCTCCCCCGGGCTGGTGAGGCAGCCTCTGGGGGTCTTTCCTGACAAAGCCCTTCACTGAGCTTCAGTTTGGCCACCTCGGCCCTCACCTCCCTGACTGCAGGGCCTCGAGGTCTCACCACCTCCAGCCTGAGCACCCAGTGCCCAGGGGCAATTTCCCGCCTTCCCTGGGGGCTCAGGATGCCGGCTCCCGGGGCAGTGCCCGCAGCAGGGCCCCTCCTCCTGGGCTGGGGGTAAGGCTGGGCACGGCCTCCTGCTATGTCCCACTGGCCACTTCACGACAGCTGCAGCCCACACTGCGTGGCCGCTCCTGCTTCTGTTGGATGAGGAGATGCAGGCCTTCACCGAGGCTTCCCGGCCTTGCCCCTGCTGGCCCCAAGGCTATGCCGCTTCCCCCTGCCCAGCCCCTGGTCTCTGTACAGTGTCTGTCCAGGATGTCTGTCCATCCGTCCTTGACATTCTATCCAGACGCGGCCACTGTCATCCTAGTCTGTGAGGGGTGAGCAGAGCCCAGGTGCGGTCGATGTGGAGACGCTGATGGACTTCAGTGTGCAGGGAAGTGAGTTCCTTCATATCCACAGCCTCTGCGCAGCCAGCTGGGAGCGCACCCCATTCACTGGTGGATGTGCCTTGTTTTTTAGCCCAATCGCCTACATTAGGTCAGACAAGTCACAGTTGCCTGCTTTTCCGGCTTTCGTGACCATCCGCCTCCCTCCTCTGCCTGGGGCTGAATGGTGGGGTCTGTCGTGGGTTCGTGGGAGCCTCTGTTCTTGTGAGGCCACCAGGGACTGTTATCCAGGCTGATTCCATAGGAGGAGTTTGGGGTGAGCTCCTGAGCGAGAGTTGGGAAGACTGACGTCTGCGTAAACCTTGCTTGTTCGTGGTTATTCCTCTCAGTCTTCTTAAATTCTGAAAAATTGGGGGCCAGTTTGAAATAAGGATTTAGGTATGGATTGGTGAGGAAAGAACGTTAATCTGATTGAGTTTACGTTGTGTGTGATAATTTTATGCTACCCTCGGGAAGAACTGAAGATGTTGACAGTGTTGTGAGAATCATTTCTTTCTTTCTTTCTTTCTTTCTTTCTTTCTTTCTTTCTTTCTTTCTTTCTTTCTTTCTTTCTTTCTTTTCTTTTTTTCTTTTCTCTTCTCTTCTCTTTTCTTTCTCTTTCTCTCCTTCCTTCCTTCCTTCCTTCCTTCCTTTCTTTCTTTCTTTCTTTCTTTCTTTCTTTCTTTCTTTCTTTCTTTCTTTCTTTCTTTCTTTCTTTCTTTCTTTTCTTCCTTCCTTCCTTCCTTCCTTCCTTCCTTCCTTCCTTCCTTCCTTCCTTCCTTCTTTCTTTCTTTCTTTCTTTCTTTCTTTCTTTCTTTCTTTCTTTCTTTCTTTCCTTCCTCTTTCTTTCTTTTCTTTTCTTTTCTTTTTTTTTTGATGGAGTCTCACTCTTGTTGCTCAGGCTGGAGTGCAATGGTGCAATCTCAGTTCACTGCAATCTCTGCGTCCTGGGTACAAACAATTTTCCTGCCTCAGTCCCCCGGTAGCTGAGATTATAGGCGCTCACCACCATGCCCAGCTAATTTTTTGTATTTTTGGCAGAGATGAGGTTTTGCTTTTAAGGAGATTGTTCATTAAGTATTAATTGGTGGTCTGCCGTTGAACTAATGTTAGTGTAGTACTGACATCATCAGCCACGGCAGAAACTTACTTGGCATCCCTGGAAAAGAGAGCAGGGAAGCATAGTGCCCTGAAACCACCTCATTCTCCAGTGCTACTTCCAACTCTGAGCTGATGGTCATTATGAGTGGATCTGCCCTGAACAAGTAGTTTAGTGCAGCTGCCTTGGACAGGCAGGTTAAAAGTAACAAACCGCCACAAAACTCAGCTAATAAAATGTGAGGAGAGACATGGGGCGCCAGGAAGGGGTGAGGCCTGTCTCCCTGTGTGCCATCTGTGTGGAGACTCAGTACCTAGGGGACAGGGTTTACGCAGAGCCCCAGGTTTTTATTAGCATTTCCCTGAATAAAATGTCACTTGTGAGCTGCGGACTGGGAAGCTTTTTCTGATGATTAGGTTTTGTAATGTGGGATCATCAGTAGGCAAGGTGGATCTGAGGGCTGTAGGATCTGGAGACTGTCCAGGGCGGCTTTCTGGGGATGACAGTCTTGTCTAGTCAGCAGTCAAGACACCAAAGAGAGTCTTTCTGAGAATAAAAGACAGAAGCTTTTAAGGAAAAAAGCAGTTTCTCTCTCTGTTTGGGAGTTGAGTGCATTTTCCTACATTTATTCGGAGATGTTCCTTGGTTCCCACCATGTGCTATTGCCCCGCTATGGGGTAGGGTCACCCCACCACGTACCTAACCCAGGAAAACTCCTCTGCAGTGATTTCAGAGGCTGTGTGCATTTCTCTTGCCTCAATGGGTGGAGTGAGTTTTTCTTCCTACTGTTTTTAGTCAGTTTTCTTAATCTAGCGTACCTTGCATAGACAGCAGTCCACCTGTAACCAGTTTGTTCCTGGAGGTGCTGCAGTGACCTTGGTTACGCGTGGGCCCCGTGGGTCAGGATGGGTCGAGGAAGGAGTGTGTGTGTGAGCAGTGGGCACTGGCCAGAGGCAGGGGAAGTGTGGCCACTTGTGGCTTAAACTCCCCCCATGCGCTCTACTGCACTGCTGGGACGTGAACACTCTCGCCCTGGACGTTTTCTCTGAATGCTCAGTGCCCAGGCTCTTGGGTACACAGGCGGCCCCGGGGTTTATTTGAAAAAGGTGTCATGAACAGTGAAGTAACCCACGTGCCTAAGCTTTGATTGACATGAAGGAACGTAGAGGCTGCTGAAATCCTGGTCATTTTAGAACAAAGTATTTTATTAACAGTTTTCTAAAAGAAAGAAATCGTTAAAAAATTGATCCCTGTTGAGGTAGAAGGATCTCGTCCTCATGCTTCTCAGTTCTTTCCAGAATCAGCTTCCAGTTCAGCTGCACAACAGGTTCTGCTGGTGGCTGGAGCAGCCCAGGCAGGTGCTGTTGGGTCTGAGTTCACACTGGTGCCCGTGTGGTCTCCGGTTATGGTGTGGGCTGTGGGGTCTGAGTTCACAGCATTGCCCATGTGGTCTCCAGTTACGATGCTGGCCGTGGAGTCTGAGTTCACGCTGGTGCCTGCGTTTAGAACGTGAGTTTGACGTTACTGTGGTAAGGGGTATCCTACACGTCATAATTCCTAGTCAATATCGGGTATTTAGTTAAAATAGAGTCAAGTATAGAGAGGCATTGGCCCCTCTGGCGAAAGGGTAAGGCACGGTGCTTTAGGTCCAGGTCCCCAATATCAACTATGAAAATAAAACATTGTCAACTCCAATTGCAGCCCTGTCCTCAGCGGGTCATTGTTTATGCTAACAATTATAAACAGCGTGAACTTGCTGTCCTGAGAGGCAACACACCCTTCATTCTCTCTGCAGTGCAGCTGCCTTGGTGGATGGAACATGCCCCTCCTCCCTCCCTCCACCCTCCTCTCTCCTTCTCTCCCTCATCCTCTCTCCCTTCCTCCCCCCTCCTCGCTCCTTCCCTCCCTCCTCCTCTCTCCCTCCCCCCTCTCCTCTCCCTCCCTCCCCCCTCTCCTCTCCTTCTCTCCTCTCCTCTCCCTCCCTCCTGCCTCCTCTCTCCCTCCCTCGTCCTCCTCTCTCCCTCTCTCCCCCCTCCCCCCTCCTCTCTCCCTCCTTCCCCCCTCCTTCTTCCTGTTTTCTCTCACCATTCTCCCTCCACCTTCTCTCCTGGGTGAAGGGCAGAAGAGAAGAGACCTCTGGAATCTTGTGCTTCATCCAAGCAGCTTGGGGGCAGCATGAACAGCTGCAATTTGGCTGCCCCAGCAGGTGCCTCAGGGCAGCCTTTCTAATGGGAGTCCTGGAATCATGTCTTTCCTTAATGTGCCCTAAAGGCTGGAGGACATGAAGTGAAACAATGCTCCATGCTCAGTCCTGTGATTTTGTGTATTTGGACTTACTTTGAAATTAAACTAAATGATACTCAAAGTACAGCATGAGAAAAACGAAAAAACAGGCTATGGTGTTTGAAAAACAAACAAAACCGTTTGGTTTGTTGGTTTGTTCTTAGACCTTCACAGGCTCCTAGGTCACACGTTTCAGTTTCTCAGCGAGTGACATTCTCTGCGGAAGCCGTGTCAGCCTCTTGTTTGATGATGTCAGCCACAGCAGAAAGAAGCACTCCATAGGCCCTGTGCTCAGCACCTTGGCGTGAGCTCTTGAAATCTTCTGTTCATCCTCATCACAGCTCTGTGCAGTGGGCGTCCTCCTGATCCCGGTGGGAGGATGGAGGATGGAGGCGGAACGGTGAGTGACAGCAGGATCACATGAGGGGTCTCTCCCGAGGTAGAGAGGGGAACCGGCCCAGAATCTCAGTGCCCATTACGTCCTTCCTACTCCTCCTCTGCCTCTCTGTGACTGACTCAGGCTGCAGGGACAGACGTGAGTATGTGCAGAGTGTGTGTGCACCCCTGGGGGTGTGTGCTCATATTGGCAGGGAGGGATGTGAGTGTGTACAGAGCGTGTGTGCACAGCTGGGGATGTGTGCTGGCATTGGTAGGGACAGATGTGTACAGTGTGTGTGTGCACACCTCGGGGTTGTGTGCTGTTGGCATGGACAGACGTGAGCGTGCACAGAGGAAGTGTACACACCTGGGGGTGTGTGCTGGTGTTAGCATAGACAGACATTAGCGTGTACAGGGCATGTGTACACACCTGGGGGTGTGTGCTTATGTTGTTTTGTAAGCGGCAAATACGTGGCCCAATGCTTCTGGCGGCCCTGCGCCTGTGCTGAGTCCGTCAGTGGCTCTCGGGTTGGGGTCTCCATCTCCCCAGACAGCACTAGAGTGTCTTGAGGTTTCAGATTCTTCCTCTCCGGTTACTTGAGCCTCCTCAGACCGAACATCAGAACCAGCCAACTGCAAACTACAAGAACATTCAAATGCATCTTCAGTAGAGAAAACAAGAGCAATTGGAATAATTTTCCAACATGACCCCGTGGTTAAGCCGTTAGATACTCCAGCTAACAGATTGAGTCACTTTAAAATTCACACCAATTAAAATGGTTGTGAGAGTTGCAGAGCTTTACCGCTAAACCTTGAAATAATTGAAGAGTTCTGCTCCACTTGCTTACAAACTGGGGTTGGGGATAACTTTCAGTCCAAAGTAGTAACCTTCTAAATCCAGCTTAGATGCGAGGCTCCCACTCACACAGGAAGAGAGAGAGAGACCCTTGATTATTCTCCTGTTTCAGATACTTTGTCATTTTTTTTGTATCCTGATCATCACTTCTGCTTTTCCAATTCAAACTAAAGGGAGTTTAGTTCTGTTTTGGAGAAGCTGTGGTTAGTGGTTTCTTTTCATGGTTTGCTTAATCTCTTAAGTCTGGCACTTACATTTATCCAAATGGACTTTTCTTTAGTAAGACGGTGCCATAGCCCAGGGCTTCTCCCTCCATATCTGCTCCCCAGGAGGCCCCCTAGGAATGGGCGCTAGAGATCCAGCCCCTCTCCGTGTGCCATTTTCTTTGAGTCCAATGTGGGTTTGGCTTAGAGAAGAAAAGAGGCCTCCGGGTTAGGTGCCTCTGACTGCTTGCTTGTGAAATATTTAATGATAAGGCGACTTCCAAACTAATTTTACACATTAATAGTTGTAACTTAAAGTATCACTGCAGTCATAAGAACAAGAAACACTCCCATAAAGTAGATAGGCAGAAAAAAGCCATAAAAGTTTAATAAAGTGCAAATAAAATGGTGTTGTAAGAATGTACAGTGGGAAATGTTCTCAGTCCAGCCAGATCGGCTGTGGCGTCCTCCTGTAAATACATTCAGCCACGTGTGGCCCTGATCGCAATCAGTACTGTGAATTGTGATCCAGAATGTTCTTGGGGGCCGATACCTGGACTGTGCCAGCAGCTGAGTCTGATTGGACGTCACGGCGGTGATGTGCTAGGCGTGGCCAGCTGGGCCGAGGGGTGACCACCTGTGCACTAGCCACGTGCAGCTGTTATTCTTGTGATGGAGTTGCACGGGGCGTGGCCTGTCCACCTGGGCTACTTAGAGTACCGGGAACCCAACCTCTGGTGGGTGCCTCCCGACATGGGAGCTGTCTTTTTTATCCAGGGCCCTCTGGCGCTGCAGACCCTGAGTGCACGGGGAGGCAAAGGAGGGCTCTGCTGGGCCATGGAGGTCCCCGAGCAGGTGGTCACTCATTGCTTGTGGAGTGGTCCATGGCCTGTGAGTTTATTCCCGGGGTCTGTGTGAGCGAGGTTAACCAGTTCACAGCTGGGCACTTACCCCTTACACAGGTGATACTAGTTAAAGTGGAATCTTTATTAGCTCGCACGGGAGCATGTGAGGAGCTGGGAGGGTGGTGAGGCTTGGCCCTAGCACTGGAGCCCGGGCTCCTGACGTTCTGCGTCTTCCTGTTGAGGGGCCATCAGGGCTGCTGTGGGTCCTGAAGACAGTAGGTGGCATATGGACCAGGGGATGCGGAAGCCTCTAGAGGCTGTGGGAGGCAAGGAGACAGTCGCTTCCCCAGAGCCAGCCCTGCCGACACCTCGACGTTAGCTGGTGGGACCTGTTTTGGACTCCAGCTTTCAGAAATGGGAGAAAATAAGTCAGTGTTTAGGACGCAAAATTTGGGGTGATTTAGTGGAGAAATAGAAAACCAGCCCACGAAGGTGCACGCATTGAAATGTGCTGTGTCCAGGTGTTCACAGTGGCATGAGGGGGATGGCGTCAGGGTTCTGGGAACTGTGCAGTTTTACTGAAGGAAGGGGGCTCGCCACGCCTTTCCTCATGTAACTGAAGGTATGTATGCCTGCCACACTGCCCAGGAGACAGGGACTAGAATTCTAACTTTATTTCTTATGGGAACCAAGGTCAGAACACGGTGAGGGCTGAAACGAGCTTCCTACAGCCTGAACTGGGCAGAGGAATCGCAAGTAGTTTGTGTTTTTCTACACAGACCTATCCTTTCAGGTTTTGTTAAGTTCTGGAAAAAGGGAGAAGCCAGGCACACCTCGGCGACGGACAGTGTTTCTGGAGGTGGTGTGGCTTCAGCCTGAATGTGGCCGTGTGGCTGGGAGGCTCAGAAACTGCCCTCCAAGAGCACTCATCTGTTCCTTATTGCACTAATACCTCGTTTACAGAAATCCACAGAAATTACAGAGCTGTGCGGGAGGCCTCTGATCTGGATGGCTTTGTGTGGACCGAGGTCACGGGGTGTTGTCCCAAGTGCTTATCCTGATCTGGCAGAGGCTCTGTTCCCGAATGATTATGCCACAGTTTCAGAGCCTATATCTGAGTGATAGTCTTTTAACTTTGTTGCATAAAAGCAAACAAAGTATGTCTTGAGAGTCTAAAAATCCGTTAAGTAGCATGGCTGTAAACTCATACATGGGGCATTGGGATGGAGTGAAAACCACCGTCACCTGGCGTGGACGCTGTGGTATTCTGTGTGGTGGCCTGCTCGTGCCTTGAGCTCCATCTGCAGTGTGAACAAAACCTGTGCATTTGAGAAATGTGGGCAGATCAGCTTGCTCCTCCAGGGGCCTGCAGGCGTCCGGGCGAGGGGCCTGGGATGAGGCCACGTCAGTGGGAAGGAGCTTGGTTGTGTTAGCAGATAAGTCAGTCTTTACAGGCCCGCAAGCCCGCCAGAACCCAGTTTTCCTTTGGTCATCTAATGCCAGAAAAAACCCCATTTCTTAGAGATTCTCGTAATTTATGTTAATGAACCATTTGACCATACATAAGATGTTATAAATGCATGAGGCTTTATAACTTGGCAGATGTATAACTCGCATGTTATGATTGAATCAAACTGTTGAAGATACTGGTTTCACTTGAAGATTTTTAGCATTTTATGCGCAAATCAAATGCCAGTAGCATTTTGAAGGAGTATTTTGGAATCGTAAATACAGTGGGACACTGCTAGGTCTCTGCGATGCTGGTGAGGTGTACGTGACCTCAAGCTCCTGGAGCTTACAAATAAGATTCCTAAATTGTCACACCTGCAGTGCTGGAAGTCAAAGTGGATTTCTGTAAAGGAGGTATTAGTGCAATAAAGAACAGATGAGTGCCCTTGGAGGGCAGTTTCTGAGCCTCCCAGACTCCCCAGGAGGAAGCGGGAGAGGGAGGCAGTTACCCACCAGAACCTGGATGGTGGAGCTGGGTTTGCTGGTGGCCCTGCGTGGCAGGTAATTACGTGCAATAAGGAACAGGTGAGCGCCCTTGAGGGCGGTTTCTCGGTCTGCTTCGGAACTGCAAGTGGAAGACGCCCCAAAGTGGGGGTGGGGGGTGTGGTTGGTCATCCAATGGGGCCGGATTTGCTGTTGGCCGCTGTGTGGCAGGTCACTGCGGGGAGCGATGGGAGGTGAGTGGAGTGGGAATAGAGGATGCACCCTCCACAGCTACTGCTGGGAGTTGGCTCTGGTAGTAGAGGGGGCATAGAGGAATTCCCATGAGGGGCAACACGGCCGGGGTCCCACGTGTGCTGGACGCTGAGGTGTGGCTATATGTGATCTCAGTCTCCACAGCCGTCCTGGGAAGTGGGTTCAGTCACCTTCCTTTCTCACATTTGAGAAATCTCGGGCTTACATCACAGCTGGGTGGGTTGGAACTAATGTCTCAGGCAGGACGTTGGCCCGAGAGCCCAGATCTTAACCCCCCCCCCTGCTCTTTTCAGTTCACCAAGCTTGTAGAGAGGGGTGTGTGGTGGTGGGGGGTGGTTGAGAAACCAACACAGTAGAATGGGGGAAGGAAATAAACCAGGCAGGAGACACAGGCAGTGCTTGGGAGGTCTGTGCGGGGTGTGGGTGGCACCTCTGGGCCTGTGAACCCCGTTCTGTGCTCTCAGCTTGCCCAACCTTGGCCCTCAGCCATATGCTGTGCACTTTATGTGAAATCTCAGGCCCTCGAGTGATGCGGGCATCTTTTCTCCCTGGCTTTGCCTCTCCTTAAATCACGGAGTCTCAGTGGGGATGGCGGGGTGGTTGGTGGTCCATGGAATTTGCCTTCCACTTCCCCATCCTTGTCCTGTCCTGTCTGGCCTGTTACCTGTGTCTGTGTCTCTTCAGAGCCTGCAAATGAGTGGAGGCCACGGCAGCCTCTCGCTGATTGGCCTCTCAACTTTTTTATTCATCAGAATCGTGTTAAATGCTGATTCCTAGGTACCCCATTAGACTGTCTACGCCTGCCTGGCATGGGTACTTTGGGGAAGGTACAGAGGGTTGTTGGGCTGTTCCAAGAGGGAATTTGCATTTGTAGAATGTCAGCTGTGGTCTTTCCAGCACTCTACTTTCCACGCACACATGGCATTAAACCTGGAAAACCTCTGGGTGCTGTGCTGGTGAGGAAGCCCCGGCTGGACGAGGGGCTGCTGGGGCTCGGACTTGATTCCTGGGCTGGGGGCTGTGGGCTTATTCTCTTCAGTGGGTCTGCTGATGGGATGCCTGGGAAGTCCTGCTGTGCACTCGGGGAAGGTGCAGAGACACGCTCGGGAAATACAGACCATGGATTTAAACTTCCATTTAAAACTTTGCTTTTATGAGCAAAGTAATTTGCATCTAACTGTAGACAATCATTGCTTGAATAATTGATTTGTTTACCAAATTGGTCCTATGAACAGAATAAAGTTTTCATTCATGCCTTGTCTATAACATAAATAGGAGCATTACCGCAACCTAAATTAGCTTTAAATTTTGTATCAGATTGCAGTCCAGATTACAAACGGCTGCTTCATAATCTAATTGATAAAACAGAGGAATTTAGTGCTTGGAACCCAGAGTGAAGGGAACAGAATTGCTTTGGTTTCTCAAAAGCGTGTGACTGAGGGGTGACCTGGGGTGAAGAGAAGTGGCTGGAGTCATTACACTCGAGGAGATGATCTGCCCCAGCCTTTCTCAGCTATCTTCTGGATAAAACAAAAGGGCAATAAACAGAAAAATTCAGCACTGAGTTCATCTATTCCCTGAGCTTCTCATATGGTCATTAATGTGACTGGGCTGTATCTGTGAAGCCTCCATACAGGCACAAAGGAATTAGGCTAGAGTAAGGCGGCCCGCGACCTCTGGCGTCTGTGCCACGTGTCATTTCCTGAAGCCCTTTTGGGCGAAATGACAGTCGCAATGTCTGCTTTTCAGAGGAGTGTAATCTCACGTATGAGATACAGATTTTAAACGATGGAGATTTTAAACACTAAAGCCAGGAAGCTTGGTGGGAGTGGCTGTCTTCCGAGTGGTTTTCTGTGCTGCCATGGACGAGGCGTGGATGTGTCATCCGTTGGTGAGATCCACTGGTGAAGGGGCTAAGCAAACCGTGGAGGGAGGGGGGTGAAACTACATCTCTTCTGGCATCCCTAGTAAATACGTTTTGTAAAACCTGTGAATTTGACCCTAACCCTGAGTGTTGAAGTCTGGTGCAGTGTCTTGAGCCCTCTTCTGCTTTGAGGGTGAGTGACTGTAAATGACCGATTCCTCAGTGATGAAAGTTCAAATTTATCTTGCCTGAGGAAGCCAGACCTCAGTCACCCGTGTCTCCATTAACACTGCGGTCCCTACTCGGGTGGCTGCAAGTTTCCAGGCCCTCCTTGGAGACAGAGCCGTGCGGTGCTTGATGATTTGATAACATCAGCCACCTTCTGTCTAATCGCGGTATAGATGATTCTCCTACAAGGAAACGGATCTAGTTTCTTCCCTGATCATTGGAAGAAGCAGCCTGCCTAGGGACTGCACCGTCCTCTGCACTTTCACAGTGAAGCCTGTGTCTCTCTGCGAGGAGTGTCGTGTGTGTCGTGGGAATCGTGGGAATTGCCTCCTTAATTCTTTCTGCTTTTGAGGGCTCGGACAGCTCTGCCTGTTTCACCCGGGACGAGCAGCGGGTGGTCTCTGGCTGCTGTGGGACTAGGGCTTGGGGTGCATCATCACATCCGGTGACCTGTCCAGGTGGGCATATTGTCTTGCCTGTTGGCTGAGGCAGCTGTGATGCCATGGGGGTCATACTTGTATCAGGGCCAACCCAGTTCTTCCCGTGCACACTTCTGCTGCTGGAGTGCCTTTCCTTATGATGACGTGTTGAATTAGGGTGGAGAATGCAGAGAGGCTCTGGGCCTCTCCTTCCCATTCTTACTCCCTGGAGCTGTGATGCCCGACAAGGGAGCCCATAGCCAGAGGCTCCTTTAAATTTAATTAGAATAAAGATTTGATAACATAGCCAAACACATTTGAAAAGAGCTTCACAGATTAAATTCTGGATTCAGCCCTTCAGGCCCAGTGGCCACGTTTTGGGGCTCAGCAGCTGTTAGGTGGCTGTTGTCTTTCTGTGTTGGCTCAGCAGATTGGGACGTTTCTGGTTCAGCAGGCAGTTCTCTTGAATGGCTCTGCCTGTGGTGAGGGCACCTTGGCTGGAGAGCCTCGTGGGGATCCCTTAGGCCTCTGGCTACAGCCAGGCTGCACGGTTCCTGTACCCCGTGTCCTCTGCAGGCCCAGAGCTATCCCGCCACAGAGTCAGCACTGCTAGACTTGGGTACTGTGTGCAGACAGCAGAGGGGCATGTCTGGGTCTTGCAGGGGCTGGGGTGACTGGCCTCCTTGGCCAGGAGCCCATCTCCGAGTCTTCAGGGGAAATGCATCCACCATCCACACCGTGCACCAGAGGAAAACTGCAGGCTTCTCTGTGGATGGTGAATTGAGATCATGCAGAGTGACTAGGCTTGGGCTCCTGACCAGAGTGAAACCTGATACCTTTAGGTGGAACCTGACATGCCTCCATGTGTACATGGCAAAGAGAATGCAGCGTTGTCAGCTTGAATCCAGATGTGCTCCCGTTTTGAGGTGAAAGGTTCTGGGAGTATTGGCCATTGGCGATTGTCCTGCCATGGAGGACTTTGAATGCAGGCACTGGTTTAGGATAACCCTGGTTTCCTGGTCCTGTATGTGGGCATCCCTGAATATCCCGGGCTGGAGGAAAGCAGGGCAGATGGGAGGGTGACAAGAGGTCAGGTGTTTCCAGCTCTGGGGAGTGATGCCATCAGATGGCTGAGATCAGGTGGCCAGGGAACAAAGCAGGAGTGCATGGAAATGTCATGTTTCCTGGGGCATGGGGAGGACCTGTTGAGCTCTATTCCTGGGCAACAGTTCTTCCATTCTCAGGAATCTGTGCCATTTGTAACTGAGTAGCAAATTCTAGAATTGCTCTAATTACTTACTGTTAAGTCCCCATCCCAATTACCAGGAATTAGCAACAGTGATAACAGTTTGCCAGGTCAAACCTTGCTAAGAAAAACCGGTGGAACTAGTTTTAGTTGCCTCGAGTTCCCTCCAAATCGGATTCCTTTGCGGCTTATGTCCCCACAGCTGCTGCAGTTCTTCCTGGGCCTGGCAGGCACATTCCAGACATTGACATCTCAGGTCAGATGCAGGCGTGCATATTATAGAAAATCGCACTGTGCTGTGATTGGCTTGAGCTGACGTTCTCTAGGTGAGAGGCGGAGGCCGAGGACCTGTGAGGGACTGTCTTGAGTGTCCTCTCATTGACTTGGAGCAGATGCACATCTGTTCTTCAAAAGTTCTAATGGGATGAAATTAGAAATAGGAATTTTTAAAATTCATGTGTTACGAACTCTGTTCAGTGACTTCCTCTGAAATGAGAGACTATTTGCAGACGAGGCATTCAGACTGCAGCTCTCCTTAGAACTGTCCTAGACCTCGATGCCGTCCTTTGGCCTCTTCCTGGGTGTGGGGTGCTCTGCTTGAAGCAAAACCACGTGGTCTGTGCATCACTACTGCAACCAGCTCAACGTACACACCCACTGGGAGGGGGGCCAGATCACTTAACATTTTAAATGCATTTAACATTAAACCAGCAAGTCAGCCAGTGCTTTCTGTAACCAAGCTGCCTGGCTTATGGGAACCTGACACTTAATTTTTCGGAAAAGAATACTTGCTTCTGTGGAGTGTCAATATTTGTCTCATTTGTTGAGACTCTGCTCAAAGTGATGAAAGTGTGTAAATTAGGACCCTTTTGTGTAAATTGGGCCACAGAGCTCTCTAGGCACAGTCAGGGGAGTAAACGGCTGTGAAAGATGCCGCCTGATGAGAGCCGTGACCAGGCACTTTGGAACCTGGGATCCCATCTCCAGCCTTTCAAAGGACGTAGAGGAATCGGCCTGATGTGAGCCCTGGCCGGGCACTTTGGAACCTGGGATCCCATCTCCAGTCTTTCAAAGGACATAGAGGAATATAAAATGCAGATGGGAGAGTTCATATTTTGGGCATCTCTGTTCTTTTGAAATCAAAGTGCAAAGAAAAAGTTTTGCCTTGAGGTCTTACCCCATCCTTGTTTTACTTTTTTTTTTTTTTTTTTTTTTTGAGACGGAGTCTCGCTCTGTCTCCCAGGCTGGAGTGCAGTGGCCAGATCTCAGCTCACTGCAAGCTCCGCCTCCCGGGTTCCCACCATTCTCCTGCCTCAGCCTCCCAAGTAGCTGGGACCACAGGCGCCGCCACCTCGCCCGGCTAATTTTTTGTGTTTTTAGTAGAGACGGGGTTTCGCCGTGTTAGCCAGGATGGTCTCGATCTCCTGACCTTGTGATCCGCCCGTCTCGGCCTCCCAAAGTGCTGGGATTACAGGCTTGAGCCACCGCGCCCGGCCCCCATCCTTGTTTTTCTCCTAAGGTTTTAACATTTTCTTAACTGCTTTTTTCTCCCCCGATCCTTGGGGAACTTCTATCTTCATATCTTCTTAAAAGATATGGTTAAATTCAACACTGAAATTTAAAAACATGCATTCATATTATTTTTCTTTAAACTGATGTATCTGACATTGGTGAAGAACTAACTGGGCGTATTGGTGTATTTTTATTTTTTTGAGATAGTCTTGCTGTGTTGCCCAGGCTGGAATGCAGTGGCGCAATCTTGGCTCACTGCAGCCTCACCTCCTGGTTCACGCCATTCCCCTGCCTCAGCCTCCTGAGTAGCTGGGATTATAAGTGCCTGCCACCATGGCTGGTTCATTTTTGTATTAGTAGAGATGGGGTTTCAACATGTTTGCCAGGCTGGTCTTGAACTCCTGACCTCATTTGATTCGCTCACCTTGGCCTCCCAAAGTGCTGGGATTACAGGCATGAGCCACCACACTTGGCCTGGGATATTCTTGATTGTAACTGTAATAGATCCCTTTAATAAAAACAAAACAGAACAACAACAACAACAAAGAGCTGTCTGAAAAGTCCCAAAATTAAAGAGCTCACTTGGACAGGGATTAAAACACCAGTTGAATGGCCCAGCACAAACCATAGTTACATGGGCCACTCGGCCTGTTAGATCCTTAGGGTATTTGAAGTCGTGGGGATATTTGCATTTCTGCTTCTGGATATCGTGTCAGTATGAATTCGGCTAGTGTTTGAGGGCCAGGCTCAGATCCAGGAAAGCAAGAGCCCCTGCCCTCACGGCACTTCTCTTCCGTGTGTGTGTGTGTTAGGAAAATAGAAAGCATAAGATATTTTTTTCAATGAGCTGGGAAGATGGAAAAATAAGCTTAAGATGTTTACTTGTTCAGAAGAAGGGAAGTGCAAGGAATACTCAGCTTTGTTGCTGCTGAAGGAGGCCCCTGTCGGAGGATGTTTCAGAGGTGGGGTTTGTCTGAGAAAGGTGGTAAGAGGCAAATAGGATGCCCCATCTGGTTTGCCAGAGATGGGGAAAGTCCGTATCCCCAAAACAGCCTCAGCATTCTGGCAAAGGCTTTGGAAAACCAGCTAGGGTGTGGGACGTTGTTGGCTGCTGGGTAGAAGGAAAACATTGCTGGTCCTGAGGACTGTACTGTTCTTCCACTGCTATAAAGAACTACTTGAGGCTGGGTAATAAGGGAAAAAAAGGTTTAATCGGCATACAGTTCTGTGGGCTATACAGGTTTCTACTTCTGAGGAAACAGAGTGGAAGGTGAAGGGGAGACAGGCATGTCTTCACATGGCTGGAAGGGGAGAGAGAGTGAAGGGGAAGGTGCCATGCACCTCCAAACAACCAGATCTCAGAACTATCATGAGGACAGCACTAGGGGGATTGTGCTAAACCATTAGAAACCACCCCCATGAGTCAGTCACCTCCCACCAGGGCTCACTTCCAACAAAGGGTTAGAGTTCAGCATGAGATTTGGGTGGGGACACACAGCCACACCATATCAGGCTTCCCATTCTTCTCCTGCACATGCTTCGCAAATGGTTCTGTCATTGGTTTTTGTTTTTGTTGATACATAATATGTGTACATATTTTCAGAGTGCATGTGATATCTTGATTCATCCCTATATTGATGAAATCTGTGTACTTGGGATGTCTTTCACTTTAAATATTTTCTTTTCCTTATGCTGATAATGTTCAAGTTATTCTCTCCTAGCTGTTTTGAAATACACAGTAGATGACCCACTGTCATCCCCCTGCTGATTTATCAATAGTAGGTCTTGTGCTCCCATTAGGCTGTGTGTTTGTGCCCGTTATGAGCCTCTGCCTATCCTGCTTATGAGTGGACTCTACTGGGCCCTGTTGACCACCTACTCTTGGCCTCCATGAGATCTGCTCTCAGCTCATGCTTATGAGTGAGAACATGCTCCGTTTCTTTGCTTGGCTCTTTTGCTTAACGTAATGTCCTCCAGCTCCATCCATCCTGTCTCGGATGACAGGGATCTCAGCTGTATGGTGGAGTATTGCTCCTGTGAATGTTCGGGCCACATTCCCTTCATCCCCTGTTGACGGGCACTCAGGTGATTCCAGATCTTGGCTGCTGTGGATGGTGCTGCATTGAAGCTGAGAGCAGTCACTGGCTTTATACTCGGGGGACGTGAGCCACTTTGATGTTCTCAAGCAGCCATTCCCCAAAGTCCTCCGTGGAATGCCGCTTTCCTTTGTGCCCATGGTTTCCACTAGGATGAAGAGCTGGGAAGGGGCTTCGAGTGAACCCTTGGGTTTCTGTCTTTAATTGGTACCCAGCTGCACTGACCAAGTGGGGGTCCCAGTGACCCTGGACACTACCTCACATAAGGTCCAAAGATGCAGTTAGGTTCTTTTTTTAACTTAAAAAAAAAAAAAAAAAAAAAAAAAACCTTTTGACCTGGTTAAGCTATAGCATTATCAGTTAGTGTTTTTCTTATTGGAAAGGTGTATATTTTATTTTCTAAGAAGGAAAGAAATCCTGTTAAATACTCTAACTACAGATTAAATCATGTCAAGGAAAGAGGTACTATTTTGGGGGAAAATTATCCCTTCATGTCAATGATCAAGGAGAGGACTTAGATTGTTTAATTGAGTTAATTATGAAATCTTAAGTGGTTTTGAGAAGATGAGCTGTGGATGCTGCAAGACATGAGACTGATGGTGATTTAATGTGAGTCAGCCCTGTCAGAATGTGGCTAATATTTAAAGCTTGCTCCAGTATTGCTTGATAGATTGTAAGTTAATGTAAAGATCTGTTTGATGCTTTTATTTTACAAACTATTATGGAGAAAAAGTTTGACAGCCAAGGAACCGCCTTCAACCAATTTCTTCCTACTTTCTGTCACTAGAAAAATTTGTCCTGTTAATTCCAGAATTTACTTTTGGAAAGTTCCTGTAAGGAGAGCAGAGGTATTGGTGATTGAATAGTGACTTGAATTTAGGTGAAGATCGTTAAATATTTCATAGTCATGTTTGTCTTGGTGGTTTTAGCAATTTTATATTAAATTTAGAACTGCGAGTGAAACCAAATGTGTTCTTTTGCTTTTGTGATACTCCTTTGTATGACTATACTGGTAAAGAATGATAAAATGTGTATCGGGTATTTTTTCTGTGTAGATATTAGGATTTTGAGGGGAAAAAATTAATCATTCTTCTAATAGACATTGTGCTGTGTGTTGGGTCCTTTGTATATTAGTTGAATCACTATAATGAGGACAACTTGAAAGTTTGTTTCTATACAAGATCTTTTATATGCTGACTTGTGTTACGCAAAATCCTTCATCCTCTAAGAAGACTAAGCAATGGGTTGGAGGAGAGGTTTAATCACCCATTAGGTTTATTCTAAATTCCCAGAATTGAAAGCAAGTACGAATTATGTTTTTGAAGTGTGGTGTGTGTGTGTGGTGGACTCCTTTTTAGGTCATGGGAGGGAGGTAAAGCAAAGATCAGATTTGCTGATAAACATTTGTGCATATGCTAGTGGAGAAGTCAGATGACTTGACTGCACCTGCGTACTCTGATTTTGGTTTTGTTAGTGTCTGTAGCTACAAGCCACAGCCGCCTCTGGGACTCACCCTGAGGGGCTGTGATGAGGGTTATTACAGAGTTGTGTGTCTTAGCGAATGGCACAAACGGTCTTGTGGGCCTACTTTGGCTTTGTTTGAACCTGTAGATTGTTAAACTAAGTTTAACATTTTGAGGATTATAAATTGCGATTCTTGTCTAAGAAGAGGTTTCTGTTGTCTCTGAAGACAGGAGCCATAATACAGATGGTCCCTGGCTCACAATGGTTACATTTGTGATTTTTTTTTTCAACCTTGTGATGGTGTGAACTAGTCACACTCAGTGCATTGTTCGGCCCGAGATGGGCTGCCTCTGGATGAACCCATTGTAAGTTGAAACTATTATGTCAAATGCACTTTCTATTTAGGATATTTTCAGCTTACGCTGGGTTTATTGGAACAGTTTCATCCCACGGTAAGTCAGGGAGCATATATGCTCATAAAAGTAGAGAGAATCTCACAGATACCATGAGATATAATGTCTCTGATGTTATAGAGATACGATGAAAACAATCAAGTGGGACTTGGAAGCCTTGGAGGGACTCACATGGGCGGCTCCTGGAATGCAAACGTGAGCGCCACTGGCTTCTGGATGTGACATCTGTGCCTTCTGCTTAGCCCAGTGGGTTATTGGCTGCTCCTGAGGGCAGAGAGGTCCAGCGTTCCTGTGTTTAGGTGTTTGAGCTGCCTTAAGAGGCTAGGTCAATTCTCACTGGTGTCTTCAGGGCTTTAGGGCTTCTGAACAAGCAGGAGGAAGGACGACTTTGTAGAGCTTTGGAAATCTCAACGGACTTCAGGGCCATCCCCCTTGGCAGGAGAGAGCTCCACTGGAGGTGAGCAGGGTGCCGTGCATGCCTGTGCTGGGCCCAGACGTGTACAGACGTTGTGAGGGCCACAGGACGCAGATCGGTCTTGGTTCACAACTGGTGTCAATGGCCACGCAGCATTTCTGCCAGGTACATGACTGCGGGGACTTGCGTTTTGGGGTGTGCGTCCTGGTTGCCTAGTTGCTTGGAAAACCCCTATTCAGACCCCAGCCTGAGTCACCGTGACAGGCCTCCCGCTTCACACGCCACACGGAAGACGTGGCGTCGGTCACTGACGCCCACCAGCTGTCAGATGTGCGTATGTATCTTCCCTGGTCTCGTGATGTGTCTTGTTTTGAGGTTATAGTAAACGTTGTTTAAGAGGGGTTTTGGATTTTTTATGTTGTTTGCAAGGAGGCAGCAGGGAGTGCTTGAGCAGTGAGATCCCCTTCCCAACCAATGCAATTTCAGATCACAGCAGGTAATTAGGGCAGCGGAGCTGTGGGATCACCTACCCAACCAATGAGAATTCAGATCATAGCAGGTAATTACGGCAGCCGTGTGGGTGGCAGAACCCTGAACTGTGGCTGTTTCTGGTGTCTTGCCCCGGACAGAGTGTGCTGGGGCCTCCGTGGTCCTCTGTGGGGTGGGTGGAGCACATGAGCTGGGTGCTGCTGGGCTGTGACTGGCTCCCCAGTCCGGGGTTTATGCAAGACTCGTTCTTAAGACAACTTGGAACCCAGAAAGCAACATGAGGAGAACGGGTTTGTGCGTTTCTGGATCCTTGGTGCTTCCCAGTCTCAGACGCTGTGCAGGCTCTGAGGGGGTCTCGCCGGGAAAACTTGAACAGTTGGCCCCCGGGGTGGAGTGGGGCTGCAGCGGGTCTTGCAGAAACTGGAAGTGGGGGTGAGTGTGGCAAGCAGGACCTTTCAAATGGGCCCAGCAGGCTGCATCTGTGGAAATGGTGCCACCTAAAGCAGGGCTGTGGCCAGCAGGACCTGAAAGGCTACAGCGGGCTCTGTTTCTGCTGTCTTGAGAGAGTCTCTGCACGGTTTTCCTTGGTCTTTGTCTATTTGGAGGACGCTTCCCCCTTTCTTGGGCTTACCTAGCCTTCTGAGCTGCCTTGTTGAGTATGACAAAGCCCTGAGAAGGCATTTTTATCGCATAATTATGTTATCCTGGTGGCTGGATAAATGACCTGCAAATGTGGGTGACTCAGTAGCTCTGAGGGTGCTCAATATCCAAGACAGGAGGGAAGAAAATGTTCAGGCAGGTGTCAGAGAATCTGTTCTCTGCTTCACACTGGGGCCCTGGTTTGCTGACAGTCTTTGCACTCGATCCAAAATGGGGATAATGAAGTCTCACGGATTCGGCTTCAGCTGAGAGCTGCCTCCAGCACAGTCTTGTGTGAGTAAGAGTTTATAGGTTTGGTGCAAAGGGCGGGCGTCAGTTGATCTTATTTGTGGTGGTGCTTATGGTGGCTTTTCCGTAAGGAATTTAGAGTTTATTAGCTTTGGCAAGGGAATCCTGAGTGATAAAGTGGAAGAATGCTTCAGGAAATTCTGGAACCTGCAGTGAGTTTGGAATCTGTATGAAATTGAGATTTAGATTCTCACGATTTCCTAATGCTACCCCGAAACCCAGTAGTTGAGACAGTCGTAGAGCTTCAGTTGTGCTGCCCCGGTTCCCCATTTTAAAAGGAACACGTTGCTTTCATCTAGAATGTTCTGAGCTCTGAGTGCTGCTAGCGGAGTTTCCAGCTCTCTGCATCAGAGGGGAAGCCAGGACTGCGCTCACGGTGTCGCGGCAGCTGGGAGCTGAACCTGGACCTCAGGCACGTGTGATGCTGACCATTTTCTGTAAACTCCAAGGGTGCAGTGATCCTCTTGGCACTGTACAGTCTTCTGAAGCTTTTGATGTGTCTGTACTTTATAGATTTTTCAGAAGTAGGAGGTCTTTTCCCACACCCTTGGGCTGAGTTTTGTCAGAGGCTGGTGTGTGGGAAGCACCACACCCACATTCTGACAGCGAAGACTCTGGTGTCCAAACGAGGTCAGAGTGGAAATTTGTTTTTCCTTCCCTCCAGTCTGGTCCAGCTGCTCCCTGCTTGGCCAGAAGAAAATCATGCTTATCCAAGTCATAGGCAAACCCCCGAAGTCAAACATTTGTCTTTTTTCTTTAATATACCCATTTAGTTTTTATGGGACGATAGATGGAGAAGTGTTTTTTAGGGGAAAATTAATTTCTTTAATTACAGAGAACTTTTTGGACAAAAACTGTAATCAAGAAGCTATTGTGTAATAAGATCTAGTTAAATACTACAGTTGAAAGCTCTTTATATTTGATCTTAAACTTGGGCCTGGTATGCATGTCCGCACGCTCGTGCTCATGACGCCAGGCTCAGCTGTGAACTACAGGCACGGTACAGACTTTCTGGTTGCTTTTTTGAAAGCCTTACTGCTTGGCCTCTCGGACTCAAATGTTGAGTTAGGTTGATTCTGTTCAGAATGTTCATCCCTCCATCTAGGGTCCAGTCATCTTTCAGGAAGGAACCGTCTTCCTCATCTTTGTCCCCTACAGTATTGTATATTTAATAGTTAAATATTTATAGGTTACATGGGTGACTGATCTGTTCATTAGGAGAAAAACAATGCCAACTTTTACATCATTATAATGGACTTGTTAAATGACTGTTAGTATAATGAAGTTTCCATGGCAAAAGAGGCTTTGCAGATGTGACTGTAACGGACAGTGGGATGGGGGAGGACCCTGGGTTGTCCAGGTGGGGTCTAGCGTCCTCATATGTGCATTGATGGGAGGGAGTACGAGAGTCTGCCTCAGAGGAGGAGACCTGAGGATGAGATAGAGGCCAGAGGGCTGTGAGGCTGAGGGCGGGGGTGGGGTAGGGGCCAGAGGGGCATGGGCCAAGGGTGGGGCAGGGGCTGGAGGGGTGCAGGGCTGAGGGCGGGGCAGTGGTCAGAGGGGTGTGGGGCTGTGAACCAAGCTGCATGGTGGCCTCTATGAATTGGGAGACTCCAGGCAGGAGCACAACCTACTGACCCCTTGACTTCAGCCCTGGGACTCCTGACTTCCAGGGCTGAGAGGAGGTTTGCGTTTGAGGTAATTTGTTGCAGCAGCAATAGGAAGTTAATGCTGTGTATCTGTTCCTCACCTCCAAAGCTTTGAAAAGTAACCCTGTTGTATCAGCCTTTTGTGTGCCCTAAATTCTAATGAGATGGTTTGTAGGAAATAATGGACACAAACGATGGCAGAACACAAAGTTGGACAGAAGCAGTGTCTTCTGTGGTTCTGTAGTTTGGGTCTGTGAAGTTAGATTTCGGTCAGAGAGTGTGTGGTCTTGTTCAGTGTGTACCTGGAGTACTTGTTCAGAGCTCCTGGGGGAGTGGTCTTTAACACTGTTAGCATTAAAACTTCAAGCACATCAGGGCCAGAGTTCCTGAGTCAGTGTTAGGCGACCTTTGAATAAGAGTTGGCATGTAGAATCTGCCCACTTTACTAGCATGAAGCAGCAAATTTTTTTTTTTTTTTTTTTTGAGATCGAGTCTCCTTCTGTCACCCAGACTGGAGTACAGTGGCTCGGCCTCGGCTCACTGCAACCTCCGCCGCCTGTACTCAAGTGATTCTCCTGCTTCAACCTCCAAATTGCATGATTTTTTTTTCTGTTTTATATACTTAGTATATGACAACTCTGCAAACTTTATCAATACAAATGACATGCCAGAACTTATGAGAATCCAGCATTTTCCCATGCAAATTAGTAGTGATGTGGAATTCCTGGGTTGGTTTGGTTTTATAAGATGTAGGGGCGGATTCTTTGCCTAATTTCTGTGGAGCTAACAATTGTTAATCACCCAACACTCTTACCTCCCCCAACAGCTCAGGTGAGGGGGTTACCCCCGCTGTCATGATGAGAGGCAGGAGACTGAGGCTTAGGTGAGCAGGTGACACATTACTGTCCAGCCCCACCCACCCCGTATTTTCCTGCCATGGCTCAGCTATCTTCCTACGAGAAAGGACAGACACCCTGGTGCTGGGTAGAATTCCTTGTGAACCCCTTTGCATCCTCCAGGGAGTTCTTGCTTTATGGTGGTGGCTCATGTGGAGGCCTCTGGCCCACTGAGAAAGTGACTCATGTTGTAATATTACTGTCTCTCTGTCCGGCTGCTGTCGATTGGGTGATTTGTAAAGAGACATTTATTGCTCAGAGCTCTGGAGGCTGAAAAGTCCAAGGTCAAGGCAGTCCAAAGTCAAGGCACCTGCACATCTGGTGTTCCAGGGCCTGTGGCATACAGACGGCAGCATCTCACCGGGTCTTGCATGGCAGCAGGCGTCTCATCGGGACTCATATGGTGGAGGAGCAGGAGGGCTCCTGCATCTCCCAACAAGGACACCAACCCCAGTCCTGAGAGCAGGACCTCCCAAAGGTCCCACCTCTTAATGTATCCCATCGGAGATGGTTTCAGCATGAGGTTTTGGGGACATTCAGGCCAAAGCCATTGCTCTGCCACGGTGTTAGGGCTGCATGGCATCATTACTGCAGCAGAGCCACAGCCTTCTCATGTGCATTTGCTGCAGGAGGAAGACGCAGGTGCCTGTGCATGTTGGGGTTCAGTGCAAGAAGTTGAGACCCTCTGGGAATCTTAGCAGGAGGAACTTAAGGCTTTGAGAACTGACACCTTAGGACTGTACTTTTCTTCAGACTGTAAAAACCTTGGTGTGTGATAATACTGAACATTTCCTGAGCCCTGTGATCCTGTAAAACAGTGGTGGTTAAGACATTCCCCCTCCCCACAACTAGGCCCCCACTTTTACTGCAAGAAGCCCCTTCCCATGTGGCTTAGGCTGACTGGCGGATGACCATTTACCGAGGAGAAGGCCAGACACAGGCCTTCAAACCCCCCATCTCTGCCTTATAAGTGATTAGCTAAACTGTCTGTTCCCACTGATCAATCACCTCCCACCTTGAAATGGTTCTTCGTGGTGCAGTTGCGCCTAGGGGTGTGGACTTGTCTTTGACTGTTGCCTTCCACAGAGGACGGTTAGGGTGGGCAGGAAAGAATTCTCTGCTACACGTCTGCATTCCAGGCTGTTTCCAGAAGTGGGAATTCTTGTGCCCTGGAGTCTGGGAATGGATTTCTAGTGTCCCAGCTTCAGGTGGAGTTGAAATTGAGTGAGACAACCCGCCACACCCATCTGGAGCCAGGAACTAGAGCCATTTTTAAAGTGGCAGTTTCTCCATAAGATTACCCAAAAAATGCGCTCAGCACGTTTCTTTCTTTCTCATATGCATTTGGCCATCTAAAATGGGAATGGTGGTTTTTTGAAGCATGGATGTAGTTTTAAATTTTGAGTATTGTAAACCTTAATGTAGCTTCTTAAAATGTTTGCCTGATTATTTGGAGATTTACTAAACCTTTGGAGTGGTAATCATGAATTGATCTATATGACTTTGCTTTCTATGATGCAATGAAAGTACTCTAATGAAAACCTCTGCAGTTGGGTCAGCAGGCGATTGGCCAAAACAAATTCTGCTTTTTGGGTTTCTTTAACCAAACAAGGGAGTAGAGTGTAGGCCGAAGTGGCAAATTCATTTCAGAGCACGCCAGAGCCCTCAGTGATTGAGCAGCCTTCTCAGGTGAACGTGTAATGTGCCGTGAGTCTTGGCAAGCCTGGCTACTGATGTGTGCACGTGACATCACAGAGCCACACCTAGGAAGATGTGGTTTCTGTAACAAGCTTTGGAAAACCAAAGTTCAACTTAATTATCCAACTTTGTTATAGAAAAAGCTTAGATCAGATGGCCAAAGACCTGATTGTTTCATGGTTGAGACATGGTTATAAAATTGCCCTTACTTGGTGCCAATCGGTGTTGGTCTACAGTGATACTCCTCCAACCTCACTGAATAGTTTGGAGACTGATATGAGACTGTGAAAATCTCCTTAAGGTGAAAAGGGCTCTGGGGCACCCAGGAATATCCGCACACCTGTGGCCATTCCCCTATAAGGTGGAAAGGACGGCTGGGTCACGCGGGAGCATCCGCACACCCATGGCCGTCCTCTTTAAGGTGGAAAGGGCTGCTGGGGTGCCCCGCAATATCTGCTCACCCGCGGCCATTTTTCCTGTCCCCCTTTCTGCTCAATCACCTCTGTGTTCCCGCATTCAGGCTTTGGGACAGCTCATCCCCTGGGCTGGTGAGGAAGGAGTGGGAGGTTGTTCTGAGGCTCTGTCACTGTCTGCCCTGTCATGAGCTGGGGAATGCAGTGGCAGTGACCCTGGAGGAGTCTGGTCAGTGAGGGCTCCGGCAGGAAATGCTGAGGCTTGAGGTGGCTCTGCCAGTTGTAACCAAATGTCTTCCCTCTTATTTCCATGATTCCTTCTAGTTCTGCACCTTGCACTGCAGAGTCTCTGTGTGTGTATAAATATACATGAGTTACGATACAGGTGTCTCTTTCCCCTCTGTCTGGGGCTGGGCCCAGGGAGTGAAGTGCAAGACCCCCTTACTGCTGGATGCCCACCAGCACGAGGCACTGCCTACCCTGCTAACGAATGCCTACAGCGAGTCCTGGAAGCCTCCTTCTGAGCACCTGGCCTGTTGAGGGTGTATACGGGAGACAACTGAGCTCCCTTTGCCCCACCCTGAGCAGAGACTGGGGAGGCGGCGGCAGCACTGCCCCCATGGTGCATCCTTGGTGCATGGAGGAAAGTGTGTTCATGCTTAAAACACAGCCCATCCTCTCAAAAGCAGGGTGACAACCACATTTACTTCTGGAATCTTAAAAAAGGGCCCGTCTCTTTGAGAGAAGAACGTGGTATGTATGTGTGTACCTCCATTGTTTTCTTTGAGACAGTTTCCCTCTGTCACCCAGGCTGGAGTGCGGTGGTGCGATCTCACTGCAAGCTCCGCCTCCCGGGTTCATGCCATTCTCCAACCTCAGCCTCCCAAGTAGCTGGGACTACAGGCACCCGCCACCACCCCTGGCTAATTGTTTGTATTTTTAGTAGAGACGGGGTTTCACCGTGTTAGCCAGGATGGTCTCGGTTTTCTGACCTCGTGATCTGCCCACCTCGGCCTCCCAAAGTGCTGGGATTATAGGTGTGAGCCACTGCGCCGGGCCGTATGTGTGTACCTATTTACAAGTCTTGCCCGACCTTTGCATTGAAAAATTATTGAAAAACTTAAGGATGTAACTGACAAGAACTTTATAGGTTTCTCCAAGGAAAAATTTGGAAAAGTTAAGTGAACCCATAGTGTGTTTTACTTCTATGAGTCCCATACTTGGATTTTTAAATGTGGGCAAAACATCTGTATGTTCTTCAGCCTGATTTCCGTGGAATCGTGCATGAAACGTGCTGAAGTTGCCGTGCGGATTTTGTTATGTGGCGGTGACAAGTGGGGCTGGTCATTAAACAACTGGAGGGATCCCTGTCCTTTCTGTGCTCCTGTTGGACACTAGGCACGTGCTTGGGTGTTTTCTGTGCGTGTGGACAAGATGAGGACAATTTCCAGATTCACATGGTGGTATCTTCTCCCTTTTCTGTTAAAACGTGTCTTCTGCTGCTTCTACATAGACCAAGTGTTTCTTTCTCTTGCCTGTCTATATAAACGCTGTTTAACAAAAACTGTATTGTAGACATGTGAAGCTGAATTCCACATGATACAGCAGATAGAGATGACTGAGTATACTGTTTTGTGGAAGGAAGGTTTAAAATGATTTTTACCTTTTTCCATGAAATAGGGAATAATTTTAACTTTTTCCCTGAGATAGGGAATAATGAAATGGGAAAATAATTAAATTTTCCCATTTAATTGTTAGATTATATTTAATTATTAGATTATTCATGTATTGCAAGGGAAAAAGGAACTAGATCACCCCATGTACCCAAATGAAAATTTAAAGGGTATGGGCGAGTTCATTTGAACTCCTTTAATTTGTTTTAGTTTGTTTGTTTTTGAGAGTCTCACTCTGTTTCTCAGGCTGGGTGCAGTAGTGCAATGACAGCTCACTGCAACCCCAACCTTCTAGGCTGCAGGTTCAGGAGTGGTCAGAGGAGGCCAGAGGAGGCCCTTGTGATGCGAAGCTAAACGTTTAATGATGGCGCTGCTGAGTGCATGAGCCGCGTCAGCCCAAGAGTCTGGGTAGGAGGGAACGGCGGGGTGGAGAGAAGACTGGACAGATAGGTGCTTTCCTCGGCCCCTGGGAGCACGGTCAGGTCCATGCTCAGACGTCCTGGTTTCTCCCACATTGCCATAAATAGCAAGGGAAGGACTCGGGGCACCCAGGGACCTCAGGGGTATAAGCTGTGTCCTCGCGTGGCCCCAGCTGTGGCCAGTGATGTTGTTCTCTTTAACCTCATGCTTATTTTCTATAAAAACACAAAGGGACAGAAGTAGTTCAAGGGCCTCTAAACACTTATGTAATTGTTAATAGGCCTACTTTTATGCTTTCTTATGTATTAAGAGCAAATCATGAAACAAACTCATTTCTGTTTGAAGAAATCTTTACGGTTCTCATTTTTGTGGCAAGCAACATTGATTCTTTGCTTAGTGAGCGTTAGTGCCCTCCTGCCCAGTGCGGTTGCCTGGCATGTCCTCGCACACACCTCTGTCCATTGGTCTCCGTTCACCTTTCCGCCTAGAATTGTAGGAGGGGCACTGGGATCTTAGGGCTAGAAAGAAACTCTGAAGACCACTTTTAGGGGCGGCTTTTAGTCAGGGCTCTCCAGAGAGACAGCCAGCCGGGTGTGCGTGTGTCTCCAGGGGGAGGGCTGCTGCAGGGGCTACAGAGTCCAAGAAGCCCCAGGACCCACAGCCTGCAAGCTAGAGTCCTGGGAGGGTGTGGCTTGAAGACTTGAGAAGCGGAGGGTGCAGATCCCACCCGGGTCTGAGGAGCTGAGACCCAGTAGCACAGGCTGCAGAAGACAGATGTCACTGGCCTATCAGCCAGACCGGTGGAGTGAACCCAGTTTTCCCCACCTTGCTGTTTTACTCGGGCCCTGGGTGGACAGGGTGGTGTCCCCCACACCGGCGAGGATGGGTCTCCACTCAGTCCAGAGGCAAACATGCATCTCACCCAGAAATAATACAGAACCAGCCATCTGGGCACCCCGGGCACGCTCAGGTTGATGCACAAAACCAACGCCACGCGTGGCCCTGACGTCTGCGTGTTCACATCACTCCACGCACATTGCTCGGTCATCGTCTCGGTGAGTTTGTAAGCTCGTTGTGTGGTTCTGGGGCTCTTTGTCCCGGATGGTGGTGGTGGTGATGACAGGCTCCCCATTGCCCCAGCTCAGGTATGGAAGGTGATGGCACCAACGGCTCCTTGTTTCTCAGACACTGGAGCGGGTGCTCTGTGCAGCCAGTTCCAGCTGCAGCAGCATCTGTTTCCTATGCCGATTCCATTCGGAGTGTGCGCCTCCCTTCTGTTGAGGGTGTAGACTTCTTTCAGGGAAGAACTGTGTCCTGTTCGCCTATATCTCCTGTGGTGTATCTCATGGCTGAATAAGTAGCTATAGTATACCTTGGTGGCTGAATGATAGGTTCATTGGAAGGAAAACTTGATACTTTTTTTTTTTTCTTTTTGGGATGGAGTTTTACACTCAACGCCCAGGCTGAAGTGCAATGGCACGATCTTGGCTCATTGTTAACTCTCCCTCCCGGGTTCGTGATTCTCCTCCCTCAGCCTCCCAAGTAACTGGGGTTACAGGCGTCTGCCACCTTGCCTGGCTAATTTTCGTGTTTTCGTTAGAGACGGGGTTTCACCATGTTGGCCAGGCTGGTCTTAAACTCTCGACCTCAGGGGATGCACCCACCTCGGCTACCCAAAGTTCTGGGATTCCGGCCATGAGCCACCACACCCAAGAACTTAATACCATTTTTTTTTTAAATCATAATGGGCTTGTTAAATGCTTACGTTAATGTTTATTTTTAAAAATGTTATCTGTGACCTTTCAGCTTTTCATAGCACTTCTCGTGTGAATATTTTAAAAAGGCCCTTTACTCGTGGGGGAGAAGCAGTTATCCCTTTCAGCAGAGGGAGATGGAGGAACAGGCCCTGGTGGGTCTGAGCACAGGCAGTCACCCCAACCTTGGTGATTGCTTAGGTCTGTTCTCCGTTCACCGTAGCGCATCCACTCTCATTGTCAGCTTAAAAATAAGCTTTTTCCTCTTTCTAATCAGAACAGTTAGTTTGTTAACCATCACGTTAAGGTATCGAGAATGATGTCTTTCAGGTCTCAGATATGACACAAGTAGTAAATGCAGCTGACCCTGAACAACATGGGTTTTGAGCTTCGAAGGATCACTTATGTTAAGTATTTTCCAACCAAACCCTTACTGAAAAAACCTGGCTTTGTGGAGGGCTGACGTTTCCTACATGCGGTTCCATAGGGTGGCCGCGGAGTCCTATGGATACGTAGATTTGGGTAAACTCGGGGGGTGTTCTGAAATCCATGTCCCTGTGTATACAGAGGGACAACTGCAGCTTTTTAAAAGTTTGTGTCCTGCCTTGTCCTAAAAAGGCTCCAAGGTGGATGCAAAATTATTTCATCCTTTTGGTTTTCTTGGTGGGATATTGATGTTTATTCTTCAGTGTCTAAAATCCTGAGTGAACAGAATTAGTGCTTCAGGAATAAAGCCAGTCTGGAAACACATATTGAGATATCCACCTTTTCTTCATGGTTTCACTAAAGGCCATGATCCTATTTTATTCGGTTGAACTGTAGGAAAGTGCCAATATTTGCTGTTTTTGGCCTGCAAAATGGCAAGTTCGTACGATATTAAAAACAAAGGCTCCCTGGTTGGGGAAAATAGGACTCGGTGAGAACCTGAAGTTGTGTGTCATGGCCTCTGAGTCACAGGTAAATAAACCTGCGTGAGGGGAAGTTGGCTGTACAGTATTTTCCCTCTGGTTTGAGACTGTCAGAAAAAGGAAAGTTCCATTGTGTTGGGTCCCTTTTCCTCACCTTTGCTGCAGAGGGGACTTGCCATTATTCCTCTTGTTTCCAGTGCCCAGGAGGCTGATGCCACATAGAAGACCTGCAGGTCGGTGCATGTGAAACAGGCAACGGACACGCTGTGCACCTTGGGACGCATCTGAGAAGTACGTGCTTGCAATAGGTCTGAGGTGAGGGCGTGTTCCATCTCCTCTCCCTTCTCTGGCTTTGCAGGCCTTTGAAGTTGGTCCTGGAAAGTGAAATTAGTTAATGCTGATTAGCTCCAGGTCAAAGCCTGGGGGCCAAAGAGACCCGCCCTTCACTCCGGGTGTGAAGCATTGGGCCTTCCCATCAGGAGGCAGCAGGGACTGGAGAAAGCCCCACATGCCCTCCAGTTCCCTTATGTTGAAATTTTTTGTACTCGGCCATGCCAGGTCATTTGGAAGGTAAATGGGGGGTTCACATGGGGGTGTGCAGTATTCTTAGGTGTCAGGTGTGAGAGTTTGTAGAAGCTGTGCGGATAGGAAAGGGCCTGGCAGGGAGTGCTGTTTACACGGAGCCAATTTAACGCGAGGTCTGTGCTCTGCCTGGGTCCGTGTCTGACCGGTGTCTCCCAATCTGCAACAGGACGTTGATGTGACTCGGTGCCATCGTCCCACTCTGTGTAGACGTCTGAGGATCTGTGCGCGGCTGCTCTGTGAGAATGAGTTGTGATAATGAACTGAGAAACAGTGAACAAACCCTGAATTGGTTAGCACTGGTTCCACGGCCACTTCTGCCGTGGTTGGGGTCATTCATAATAAAGTGTGCTGGACTCCTATGCAGAGCTCTGAATTTCAGAGGCCCTTTAACTCGGCAGCTAACCAGTCGCTTCCTTCAGAAGACATTTGAGTCCCCTTTACCTACCAGGGCGACCCTGGGAGTTTGAAGATGAGTGAGACAAGCCCTCCCTGTCTTGTGGATTTTACTGTCCAGAGGGGAGACAGATGTGGATGGTGAAGGGGGCCCTATCAGAGGTCAGCGCACGTCAGTTTGATTTCTTCAGCACTTGCTGTGTTCAGGCGGTGCCCCGGGCCACGTGCAGAGCATCTGGGGACACTGCCCATGGCATCCCAGGCACAGCTAGCATCTGCGCCATCTTCATACTTGGCCTGAGTTTTGGGGAAGTACCGAGGACGGCTTCTGCCCTTGCTGGAGAGAGTTGGAAGTCAGGGCAGCCCTCCACAAGGAGATGATCGCCAGCTGATTCCTCAAGAAAGAGAGGTGGTCCCCACATGGGCAGAGCAGGGCAGCATGCGCAGACCTGGGTGTGGGGTCTGAGGCATGTGCATCTGAGTGGGGTCTGCTGGGAGACAGCAGGGGTGAGGTGTGAAGGCAGTTGGAATTTACAGGATAAATGATCACTAAGGCGATGCTGGCAAAACATAAAATCGGGACTCTCTGAGGTAAACGTGGACTTAGGGTGACCCTGGGCGTGGGTATTTTCAGGCTCTGAAGGCAGAGATTTAGGAAATTGGGGCAGAGCTGAGCCCCAGATGAGGATGAAGACCACCCTTGGGATGTTGAATGAGACAGGGGTGGAAACTCAGTGAATGTTGTGGGGTCAGTCCAGCAGGAAGGCAGCAGAGGAGACCCGTGTCCTCAAAGGCCCCGTGGGGCCTGCCTCTCAAAGTACTGGGATTACAGGCACGAGGCACCGCTCCCTGCCGATACTTTTAAAATTTCTAAGCTACTCTCTGTCATACCCACTCCCGTATTTTTTTTTTTTTTTAGACTAGGTTTATGGCTATATTTTTTCCAAGGGAACCAAACAGTTACCTGTTTGAAGTACAAATAACACTGTGTTTAAAAACCGAAAATGCCAATTTGCATAGAAGTTTCCAAATACCCAGTTGGTTTGAGCCTTGCATTGCAGTGTCACTACCTGCTCTTAAATTTCTACATGATGTATAGATAGTGAGGCAGGGACGGCTCGTACATCTTCAGGTTTCGATTCTACTAACTTGGGCTATATTTTCATTTATTTTGGCACATCTGTGGGTGTGGCAAGCAAGGCCAGGGTATTTATTTTGAAGCTTGTCCAATAACAGTTTGGAAGATTTTCACATTTTTAGAATTTTCATAGTAATAGTCATAATTTACAAAGAATTTAAAATTGTGCAGTAATTATTTTGCTTTTTTCTAGATATGCCCTGAAACAGGGTTGCTAACTATCATTCTACATCACAGGATTCAGAACAGTACCCTTTTGGAGCAGAAGCCTGTAATCGAGGAATTCCGTCTAATCAGTTCACTTTAAACGTGTTTCAAAGGTTTTCTTTATCCTAGTTGGCACCTGTGGCTATAGTTTGTTTTCACTGCTGAGGAATATTCCATGATGGAAACTGTAATTCATCTGGTTTTCATATCGGTGGACATTTGGATTATTTTGGGGAGGGTGTGTACGTCTATTCAGCCTTCATTTTTTCAGGATTGTTTGTAGAAGATAATGTAACAGTGTAACATCCTCTGCTACGGAGCCAACACGAACCCTGATGACAGCCACACAGACTCACGCACAGACTCTCAGGTCTTGTTACCAACGCACAGAACCATTTTCTTAAGTTGAAACACAGTAGCAGAACCTGAAGCCATGTGAACGGGTCCTCCGATCTTACACTTGGAATTCACTTTTTATTACTATGTCTGCTAATTAGGAAGCATATCAATTATAGAGAAAACTGAGAATGTAAAATTATATGTTTATAACAGAAAAAAACTTATTTAATAGCCCAGAGCACATGGCTATGTTTTTCCCTCATGCCGCACCGTTTTCTTTGCTTGAAATGGGAAATGACACTTGAAGGCGGTTTTCTAGCGACTGTTAGACTGGCATAGTTCTTCAGAGACAGAGGATGTAAAGCACATGGAGAATTTCTGTTTGTGGAATGTGATTTCCCGGTCACCTCATTCAGGCTGCCGCCGCCTTCCCCTGTGGCCGCCTGCACCATGGGACGTCTGAGGAGGTCCCTGTTTCATCCTCTGGAAATTCTGAAAAGGAAGGAGAGGAGGGCGTGCAGGGTGTGATGCATTTGTGTTGGTCCTTCCAGCTTTTATTTGGAGTCTCGGCTGCCTTGGTGGTTCCCGCCTTTATGTACCTAGCTCGTGGCTTCGTCCTTGTGTCTAATTCACAGGCAGAGGGATGGAAAGGGAAGTTGTATTCAGCCAACAGCTTGATGTTGTTCTCAAGGCTCAAATCGACTGGGTATTTGGAGACTTCTGTGCAAATGGGCATTTTTGGTTTTTAAACACGGTGTCTTATTTGTACTTCAAATGGGTAACTGGTTCTCTTGGAAAAAATATAGCCATAAAGCTGGTTCTTTAAAAAAAAAAAAAAAAAGGAGTGGGTGTGAGAGAGAGTGGTTTAGAAATTACACCAGTAATAGTTGGGCGTGGTGGCTGAGGCCTGTAATTCCAGCACTTTGAGAGGAGGAGGCAGGTGGATCCCCTGAGGTTAGGAGTTCCAGACCAGCCTGGTCAACATGGTGAAACCCCGTCTGTATTGAAAATATGAAAATTAGCCAGTCATGGTGACAGGCACCTGTAATCCCAGCTACTTGGGAGGCTGAGGCAGGAGAATCACTTGTACCCGGGAGGCAGAGGTTGCAGTGAGCCGAGATCGCACCACTGCACTCAACCCTGGGCGACAGAGCAGAAACTCCATCTCAAAATAGGAAGAAAAAAAAAAAAAGCACCCCGGTAATGGAAACCTGATTGCGTCATCTGTGATGGAGATGGCAGATTATTTCATTTTTAGTGACAGGATGAATTGGATATGTTTGCAGTATTGATCTTGACAAGGGAAATGGTGAGAACCAAATGTGCCTCCCAGCTTGGGCCTTGCCGTTGGCAGAAGACCCTGGCGGGCAACAGACTGGAGACTCGGAGACCCAGGGGAGAATTCTCACGCCTTGACGCTGGTGCAGTGTGTGCTTCTGGACTCCTGCTGGAGGGAGCGGCCCCTTTGCCTTGCAGGCTTTGGTGCAGTGGAGACCTTAGGACCTGCCCCTCCTGGCACACCTGTGGGTGTGGCGAGCAGTGCCAGGGCTGAGGCACAGGTGCTGAGCCCGGAACGTGGGACGGGAGAGGCTGCACACGCCGCCAGGCGTCTGCTGCAGCAGCCGGGGGTTTCTGCAAGGGGGCGGGGCGTTAGTTTTCCTCCTTGAATTTGGGTGGGGAGGGTGTCCTGGGGTGCTGTGTCTGCACTTGTGTTGCTCTGAGGTCAAGTTGTGGCCCCCAGTCCTTGTCCCTCTGCCAAAGTGAGGGTTTTCCCATTGTCAGGTCAGATTTCCCTTGGGTCCGGGTCTCTAGGAGTGGGGCACATTCGAAGGGGGCGTGAACACGGTGGACGCGCGTGGGCCTCTTCCTCTCCCCTCAGCTCCTGGGTTGTGTGTGAAGAGCTGCCCAGCGGAATCACTCTCCTGCCTGGTGTTTCATTCACCAGAAATCGTTCTCACTGTGGACTCGTGAGTCAAATGTAATTCAGGAATGAAACGTGCTGTTGCTGGATGCCACACACAGCATCAGGAGCTTAGTTGGGGATTATATGATCTTACCCTACACCTTAAAAGTAAAGGCTGTAGTTGTCAGGCCTCTGGGCCCAAGCCAAGCCATCGCGTCCCCTGTGATTTGCACGTATATACACCCAGATGGCCTGAAGTAACTGAAGAATCACAAAAGTGCAAATGCCCTGCCTGGACTTAACTGATAACATTCTACCAGAAATAAGTGAAAATGGCCGGTCCTTGCCTGAAGTGATGATTATTTTTTTTTTTTTTTTTTTTTTTTTTTTTTTTTTTTGGTGAAATTCCTTTTCCTGGCTCATCCTGGCTCAAAAAGCTCCCCCGCTGAGCACCTTGTGACCTCCACTCCTGCCGCCCAGAGAACAACCCCTCTTTGACTGTAATTTTCCTTTACCTATCCAAATCCTATAACACGGCCCCACACTTACCTCCCTTCCCTGACTCTCTTTGGACTCAGCCCGCCTGCACCCAGGTGAAATAAACAGCCATGTTGCGCTCACAAAGCCTGTTTGGTGGTCTCTTCACACGGGCGTGCATGACAATAGTTAAGGGATACTGAAGTGTTTGGCAGCTCCAAGAACTTTTTTCAGTTTGTGTCAGGACATTTTAGGCAGAAGGAAAAACTTTCTTAGAGAATCTTACAGAAATGTTTGGTGCAGTGCCATTAACTCGTGGAATAAATGTGTAACTTTCCGTGGAGGCCCTCTGGAAAGAGATGCACTTTGAGTGCACCCTGGCCTGCTTGCTCCAAGAATCGGCCGTGTCACCCCGCTTTCCGTGGGTCTGCAGGTGTGCGTGGTCCATTGCCCTGCACTGTGGCCATGGAAGGGAAGATGATCTGGAATGTTGGCGACAGTTATCGGTGTGTGTTGATGTGTGCTGCTTTCTACAGGGGAGAACATTTCTGTTTAATAAACATCTCATCACGATGATGACTGCAAGATATTTGAGTCTCATTCAATAGTGTTTCGGGGTTCCTTCTGTTTTTAATCTGCTTTCTAGCACTAGGCAAGTGAACACATGGAAAGTAAAAACCCATCAAACTTGTAGAGACATGGTGTTGTGTAGGAGCAGACTGTAGCCTCTGGCTCTGTTTAAAGATTGTAGTAAACCTCTTACCTGGCATGGTCAGGGTGTAAATTATCTTGTTTAATCGAAATGTGTATGAATCAAAGGTGGCGCCTGCATTGTTGATGAAATACCAGATTTTAAGGGAACATGTCAATGTGCCGTAAGATACCAACAAAGTTCCTCACTGAGGTTCGGCGCGGGTTCGGAGGAGCTGAGCCTTAGGTCACCGGGGTCGTCTCTGGGAGCAGATGCTCAGTGTGGGCATTAGTCACTTAGCCTTTCCAGAGCCGAGGAGCAGCTCTCTGTGGTGGTTTTTGGAACCTGCATTTTGAGTCAGTTTGTCCCACTTGACTCGAAGTTGCCGCGCAGTTTCAGACCTTTGCCTCCACCGTGCGCTCGTTTTCTTGTCCCCTGATAACTGCCTCGGTTGCCCCGGCCTGACATTTGAGCCTCGTCGCTCATGGACACAGGCTCCGTGGTGGGGCAAAGGCCGCGACTCCGGCTTGCACAGTTCCGTGCCTCTCACCATGGTTTATCACATAACTCCCAGGATCTCCTGTTTAGAGGAAGAGTGTCCCTTTCCTGCAGGCCCTGTGTGGTGTGGAAACCACCCCTACCTACCTTTCTCCCGTTTGAACTGTACCGTGAAGCTATTTCTGTTCTAGTCAACCGTCAGAATTTAAGGAGCAGTAATTTATGTAACTTATTACACGCTTCTCAGCAGTTCTTTATGAATTTCATTCTGTTGTGAAATTATTGCAGTTTTCACGGCTATGCTGGTCTCACCTTGTGGCCCTTGAAATGAATTGTCTTCCCCATTGTGTGTTAAGGTTGTGCCTGGGAGCTGTTGAGCCCTCACCTCTGCTTAGGGCAGTGGCTTTGCTCTCCTGACAACAGGAAGAATCTTATTTAGAGCATTTCTAATGTGGTTTTTGCTTCCAGACAGAATTACTTTTTTCACAGAGACAACCACTAAAGTCATAAATTATGCTCAGGATGGACACACGGGTCAGCTGACAGAGTGGAGTTCAGAACAGATCCAAAGACGCAAAAGCAGTTCAGTGGAATTTGAGTCTTTTCAACAAATGGTGCTGGAATTATGGGACAGCCGTATGCAAAAGAGTGAAAACAGGGAGAAATTCCTGTATGAAAATTAAGGTGGACCATAGCCCTGAATGTAAAATCCCAAACTACACAACCTGTAGAAGAAACGGAAATTGTCGAGACCTAGGGTGAGAGCTCTTAGCCATACCATGATGCATAATCAAGGAAGAAAACAAGTAGGTAAGACTCATCAAAATTAAACTTCTAATATAAAAGACACCCCTAGGGAATTGAAGAGACACATTTTCGATAGATGGGAAGAAGATGTCTATGAACCGTGCAGCCGGCAAAGGACTCGTATCCAGAATGCACAGGACTCCCACGGCTCATGACAGAGAACAAACCACCTGACTTAAAAGCGGAAGAGACCTGAACAGATGCTTCGCTGAAAAGGACGGGAGGATGGCCCGAAAGCATCTGAAATGACCTTCAGCGTGACTGGTTGCACCGAGATGTGCACCGAAGCCGCAGTGAATTTGTTCACACCCCTGCTGGAGTGCCTGACTAAGGTCTTCCGACAGCCCCAGGTGCTGGTGAGAACAGGCAGTCGGGACTCCTGTGCGATGCTGGGTTCAGCACGGTGCAGACAGCTTGGTGGTTTCTTACAAAACTGAACTCACACAAACGTGGGTCCCGGTGACCGCACTCCTGGGTATTTACCCTAGAGAAACAGAAGCTGATGTTTAAGAAAAACTGTGCCCAATAGCGCTGATGTTAATAGCGCTGTCTATAGTTGCCCAACACGGGTTACAATGTGCCACAGCCATACGTGGAATAATAAACACCCAGCAGCCCCGAGGCCTGGCTGTTGATCACAGGACACCCTGGGTGCACCTCCAAGCACGATGCCCAGGAAATCATGATTTTGCGAGTGTTTTGCCACAACACTCGCAAAAGACAGACCCGGGGGATGGGAGAACACAGAGAGGGTGGTTGCTGGGAATGGGAGGGTATGCTTATGAGGCCTCGTGAGTGGGTTTGGGGCTGTTGGACTGTTCTGCTTGTGTGATGATGATTATGGGAATATTTGTGCCGAAATTCACAGAACTGAACACTGTCCACTTTACAGTAATTTTTAAAAAGTGGTAATATGCTCATTTTCAGGACTGTTTTTAATGGAAGATGGAGTTTGCAGATGATTTGTTAAGGCAAGCCTGTCTCAAGAGTTGGTAGATGATTCGTTAGGGGCCTGTCTCAGGGCCCTTGGGTTGGGTTGGGTTGGGTTGGGTTGGGTTGGGTTGGGTTCGGTTGGAAAAGCCTTCCCTGTTGCGGGCAGCAGCACGGGGCATGGAAAGGATATCAGCAAGGAAACACGTAGAATCCTTTGAGGAAAAATGTGTATTTCTAACTTGCTATAAGATAGAATTGGAAATTGTAACGGTTTTGTTTCCTAGAGTCTTGGTAGAATAGGGAAGACAGTGTAATAAAAGCTAATTTTGAAATGAAGAATTTGAAAGATTTCAACAGCAATAGCTCTAGGAAGTCACCCTGGAAATGTTTTTAAAGATGTTCAGTAGCAATAGCTCTAGGAAGAGTCACCCTGGAGTTGCTTCTTGAGCATTGGTTTCCTGGCTGTATCTTCCGACTTTCATTTTTGAGTTTTGCTGTGAGTTGGGGATGTGTGGGAATAGCCATCCCCAGGTGTTGGGTAGGAGGCCCTGCAGGGGGTTGCATGTGCCCTGAGGCCTGAGGCACTGTTTCAACCTAGCTTGGAACATGGGGACTCTTGTCAGTGGCTGGAGTAAGAGTAGCAGCCTGGCAGGCTGGGGGAGCCCCGGGGTGGTCTGGGCACTGTCCTCCCTGGCTGCCAGAATTTGCAGCTGTGTTTCAGGTCGTCCTACAAGACCTCTTTTATTTTGGGTTAGTCAGGTATATAATTCTTTTTCTCTTTGGTTATTTTAGAGACAGGCAAAAAACAAAACAAAAAAAACCTTTTTGTTGCCCAGGCAGTGGTGTGAGCACAGCTTACTACAGCCTCAACCTCCCAGGCTCAAGCGATCCTCCTGCCTCAGTCTCCTGAGTAACCAGGACCCACAGGCACATGTTCCACGTGTCCCCATGCCTGACTTGTTTTTGTATTTTTTGTAGAGATGGAGTTTTGCAATGTTGCCCAGGCTGGACTCGAACTCCTGGACTTAAGCAGTCCAGCTGCCTCAGCCTCCCAATGTACTGAGATCACAGGCATGAGCCACTGTGCCTGGCCAAGTGTGTTTCTAATTTCAAAATTAAGAGGACCCAGAGTCAGTTAATGACGTCTCTACTGGAACATGCTGCTTATAGTACATTAGGAAAAATCATCCAGAACTTGGAAAAGGGGCTGGACAGACACAGCCCTTCGAGGTTGTCTGATGAACCTCTGGGGTTTTTAACCATCTGGAGGGATGGACCATGTCAGACTCACTGTCGTCGACGGGCTGAAGCCCAGGTTTCATGAGGTTATGTGTCGGCTTGTAGTACTTTCTCTGGCAGAGATGCGAGTGACTTCTGCTCACTGAGAGGCTCAACTCAGAGACTTCATGGCCTGAGGGACGGCAGCCTGTTTGAGCTAATCGAGCAATCTCGCGCTACCCTTATTTTCTGAAATGCCTATGAGTGACTTCTCACATGGTCTTTGAAGCGGCTTCATGCCCGCGCTCCGGGTAATGATCGAATGCTTTTTTTGACCCCTCGTCCCCTTTCTTTGGGGTGTTCCAGTCTCAGTTCTCATGTGTTATGCTTCTACGGGAATTTCTGAAGCTGCTGAGTGTAGAAAGCACTGAGGAGGCTGTGCTCCCACCCCTGTGAGCCTTCTAGTCATCATCCTCTCCCCTTGGCGAGGCGGCGTCCATGGCACACCGAGGAGGCTGTGCTCCTGTCCCCCGTGAGCTTTCCAGGCGTCCTCATCTCCCCTCCAGGGGGACAGGAGGAACCTTTAAACCCTTCTTAAACTTGTTTTCATGTCTTTGTTTTAACAGATTTCTTTGCATCTTCTCCCTTATCCAGAAGTGAGTGTGAACGCTGAGTTATTCACGGGAGTCAAGAAACCACACGCAGCCCAAAGAGACGTTTATTTCCCTGAAAGGATTTGTGTGTGTTCACCTTAAAATGCAACTCAGTAAAACAGGTGTGTTTTGAGGAATGACTTTAAATTACCCAGGTAAAAATGTGACAGGTAAATTTCATTGTCTGTGCGGGTGTCCACAACCCCCTTCTGTGATTGCGTGTGAGTTGGTGACTTGTGGTTATTTTTGAAGAAAGAAAATCTGTTGCTGAGGACTTCAGAGGGTGTGCTGGGATTGTGTAGGGTGGACATCGGGGGCTTCAGTGTGTGGCGTCCTTGAAGAGGTTCAAATTAAGGCTGAGACTCCCTACTCCAAAATGCTCCAAAACCTGAAACATTCCGAGGTTCCCCATGACACTTGAAGGAAATGCTTTTCGGAGCACTTTGGATTTCAGGCGGGGGATGCTCAACTGGAAATTGAAATATTGCAAGACCCTTCTGGCCCCAGGAGCTTGGATAAGGACATGGAGGGGGCCTGTGCCGGGTGTCCCTGGAGTGTGAGGCAGCCTGGGCTCGCCGGACTGGTTTTTGTAGGAGCCACAGAAGGGAAAGAGGGTCAAAGTGGCCACGTCTGACTCCTGAGAAGTCTGGACCAGAAGGACGTGGGCACGGAGGGCAGCAGTTGAGTCCCCAGTGTCCGGGGCTTCTGTCCCTGGTGGAGTTGAGAGCCTCCTCTAGTTGTGGCCTCTCCCCTGTCAGCAGCCACTGAGGCCTGAAGGGAGAGAGGGCTGAGGAGAGGAGGGAAGGATAGGCCTGCTTCTGGCGAGGGCCTGCGTCGGCCTGTGCTAGTCTCGTGTGTTACTCCTGCGTCCAGGGTGCATGGCCATGCCTTGTGGTGTAGTGCTTCCCGGGATGCACAGCACTTTTGTCTGCAGTAAGGGCTTTGTCTCCGACCCTTGGAGGCAAGTTACCTTTTTCCCCAGTGAAAAGAGGTAAAAAATCTTACAGAAATGTATTTGTTCTAATGTCTATTTTCCGATAAGAAATGGTCGCTTAGGCTAAATCTTCGGGAGGTCAAGGCAGGAGGATCACTTGAGGCCAAGGGGTTGAAGACTAGCCTGGACAATATAGCAAGACCCCATCTGTATAATAGAATAATTAGCTGAGTGTGGTGGTGCGTGCCTGTGGTCCCTGCTACTCTGGAGGCTGAGATGGGAAGATCACTTAAGGCTACAGTGAGCTGCGATTGCTCCACTGTACTCCAATCTTGGCGACAGAGCCAAGACCCAGTCTCAGAAAGAAAAGTAAAAAAAAAAAAAATCCAGAAATGTCATTCTCTTTTTAAATCATCCCAAAAGAAAAATCGGTTTTTTCTAAGAATGTAAAGGGAAACTGATATGATTGTTTCTCCTTTTCAAATATTTACAGTAGTCCGTCCACATCATCTGTCATCTCTCATCTCATTACAGAGCAGCAGGTTTCTTTGAGGTTAGTGGTGTTTCTCTGTGTCGCACCTTGGAGAACAGCCAGCATGAAACCTCTTACCACGATCGTGTGCATTGTTTGTAGTCCCAATTAAAATCCTCTCCAGAGACGCCTGTGCTGCTTATTATAGCAGAACTTTGGTTGTGCTGAAATGTGCATTCAGCTAATGGTTTTAAGTTCATATCTGAGATGATGCTGTATAATTCATGAAGCATATGGGATCAGTAATGATTGAAGATAATTCTGGCTGATGTCATTTAGAGGATATTTTTCACTTCAAGTTAAAACTTCCTTCACGATAGTCATTTTGGGATTCATTTAACTATGTGCTTTATTTCATAGCTCAAATTTTCATTAGTCATTTCATAACACAGGATTTTGAAAGCAGATTTGGCAAAATCTTTCTAACAAAATGTTTGCTTACGACGTCCCAAGGAACAGCACTCAGAATTGCTGGTAACTGTGGTTATGAGAGAAGTCACTGATGGCTGATGATAGAAGTCACTTGAACGTGAAGGGCTGCTTTGTGAGGCAGATGGGGTTTGAACCCCGACCCTCCTGATACACCAGCCCTGACCCTGCCCTTCTCTCCTCTCCACTGGGAGATGAGAAGGGTGCCAGCATCCACCTCACAGGCCGTCCTGAGTACCTGGGACTAAGGGCTTGTGTTCCTCTGGCAGGTGGCGCAGATGTGGGGGCTTGACGATATACACACTGCAGGCTGCCAGTGTAGGGGTAATCCAGTTTTAGTCATAAAGGTTGAATTTGCTTTGCTCCCCTGCAGACCAGGTGCGGTGCTGCTATTGTAGCAGGTGTGTGGATCCTCTTGGGTGGTCCTCAGGTGGACAACGAGTCACCGATTCAGATTCCCAGTGTTAGATGTGAGGGGACCATGGACCTCATGTGTTCAGAGGGGAGGAGTAAAAAGCTTCCCTTGTAATTCCAGGACTGTCTATCCCAGGAATGCCAAACCACTGGCTTTCACCTGACGCCGTCGTAGGTGACACTGTATGGAAATGAGGACTCATGTTCCGCATACCTGAGTCCAGTACCCGTTTCCCTCCAGGGCCATGGCCGAGCCCTCTTGATTTCGCTGGGTTGCCAGCCTGGGGATCTGTAAGCCCAGTGACGTCTCTGGTCTCAGCCCCCGCTCCCCGTGGGGACAGGAGGTGGCTTCAGGAGGCTGGTGATGAATGCCTGAATGAAGCCGACTTGTGACTGCAGTTCTGTCTAAGGGCCTCCCCGGGTGTTAGATGTCAGTAAATGACACCTGTGTGTGGATCTCATGTGATGAGAGAAACAGTGGGGGAAACCAAAGCTTGTGGAGTCTGCAGGTTCTGGACTTGCGGTTGTGTGCACCTGTGTACTTGGTGAGGGGTGTGATGCCTGGAATGAGTGTGCACGTGTGTCATGTTTGTGCGTGTGTGGTGAGTGTATTTAGCAGGTGTGGCTGGAATGAACATGTTCATGTGTGTCGTATGTATTTGAGGGTGTGTGTGGAGTGTGTACACGCATCATATTTGGTGAGTGTATTTGAGGGTGTGTATGGAGTGCATACATCCGTTTGCATGTATAGTATTGGGGGAAGCGGTGGCATGTGTGGAGCCTGGGCCGGCTCGCCTGAAGACCCCGTGATGGAAAGATGCACCCCTCTGCCCGGAAGGAGTTGAATCTTTGTGGCGCTCAGGACGCATGGTTCATCTCTATATAAAGGCAGAGTGTGAAACGCCGTGGAGGCTGAGAGAAGAGATGTGGTTAGCAAGTATGAGTGAGACGTTTGGGGCTTGTTAGCACCTGGCGTGTGTGCAGCAAGCTTTGCTGTCTGCACACGTGTGATCCTTAGAACACTGGCGTGTGGAGCCGTGAGGCTGTCTAGGGCCACAGCTCCCGGGCTGAGGAGTTCCCTGTTACCACCAGGAGAACCGTGATTGAAGGCTGTCACTCAATCCCGAGTCCCGGAAGGGGCTCCTTTCAGAGAAGAAAACACCCCTAGAGCCTCGGGCAGAATTCAGTGATTTTTCTTATAACGTTGCCTAGATTTCGCAAACATGAAACCAAGAACATATTTCCGAATGCTTATGGTTCTTTTGTAACCATGGAAACAAAGTAATTTGCAGTCGATGGACAGTTTGCAGAAGCTGAACTGCCCACATCATGAGTACCGCGCTCTCCCTACCGCCCTGGGCCTTGCTCCGGTTTGCTGGGGAGGCTTGGCAGGGCCTCTTGGCTGGGATACCACTCTCATGTCCCATGTTGCTACCCCTGATCACAGTCATACTACTGGGCACCTGCGCCATGAGGACACTGAGTGGACACGGAGCCGCGGGGCAGCAGTTGGTCATGAGGTGGCATTCACATGGTCTGAAACAGGTTTCTGTTCATTAAGAATGATCGTTGCAATAAAAACATAGAGTGAAAGAAAACCCTCTACTGACCTGAGAATGCGTCGGCTGAGTTGGATGGGGAAGTGCAGTGAGGAAGGTGAGGACTGAAAGGAAATGAGGGAGGGAGACTAAAGGAGAGAAAGGAAGTGAAAGGGGGAGGTAGGATGGGAATAAAGAGGGAGATAGAGGAGGAAGAAGAGGGAGGGCGGTGGGCAGGAGCCTGGGAAATGAGTCCCAGAGCCGGTTCCTGACCGTCGTGGGTTCATCAGAGCTGATCTTCCAGAGAGCTGATCTTCCAGGAGAGGTGGCCTGGGAGGGCTGACCCTTAGGAAGTAAGGGCCAGGGGGAGCTGATTTTTTGGCCCTCAGCGGGGCTGTTGCTGACCTGAGATGCAGTCGATGGTTATCCCGAAGAGGTCGTGTGCACAGCCACTCTTTGCTGCCAGGTTGGAGAGAGAATTGCTCCCCATGGGTTCTTTCTATTTTGTGGATTTTTTCCAGTTTAGCTGAGCAGCCTGTCAGTGGAAATGTCGGGGATTACTAACATGTCTCCATTGTACAGAGCAGTCGGCCAGCTTCCGATCCTGTAGTTGTTGGGGACACCACTGCCGTCGTGTCAGTGCTGGCCCAGCATGGAAGCCGCAGCCCGAGGCACTGGGAAACCTTCGTGGCTCTTGCTGCTGGGGTTCTGATGGGAGTCATGCTCTGGAAGAGAGATGTCCTTCGGGGAGAGCCTGGTGAGGAGGGGGTGCTGCTGTTGCAGCAGTACATGGAATTTCAAATGACGAATGAAACAAGCTTTTAATTATGACCAGAGCTCTATGCCCTGATTTTCTTCAAATGGAAATGTTGTGCTGAAATGAATTGGCTGTTAATCGGTTGCCTCATGCAAGACGGAATGCTGGGAGCAAAGTAGAATGTGGACTTCTCTACATAGCTTCCTCCTCTCAGACTATAATCAGTTGGATGGTGCTACACAGGAATACGTGAGAATTCGTGTGAGAAAGGTGATGGGTGAAGATCTGTGTGAGTGGCAGGTGTAGGGGGAGGTTTGAGAGAAGCTTTTGGCTGAAGTGGTGTCAGGTGCAGGTGCTGAAGTGTGATGTCTGGCTGGATGGAAAAGCACACGCGTCTGGGCTCCGGGAAACAGATAAAGGAGGAGGTGGGCAGAGGTGAGTCGTGTCTTAGGAATGGTAGCAATTCAGGCAGACCCAGGATCAGGATCCCACGGGGGAGGAGTGGACATGAGGACCCAGGGAGTGTGGAGTGCGAGTCATGCCCAGGCCTCTGCGGAGCTTGCTGCTGTGTCAGCAGGGGCCTGTGCTTGCCCTCCTTAAAGCTTTCCCGATCCATAAAACGGGCATGACAAAATCCACCTTGTGACACTGAAGCTTAAATGAGATGATCTACATGGTGTCTTCCTTCCCTTCCTGACACATCATAGACTCACAGCTATGGTAGCAGCGACAGACTGGATGGAATGCTGGAGCCGCTTTGCGCCTGGTGAAGCCACATGGATTTGTGCAGTGCTGGCGACTGTCTCTGAAAGCCTTTAATCATGACAGTGGCAGCCTCGAGTGGCTCTTGGCATACTTCAGTCTGTGGAGTGCAAGGTTGACTGGATCTCCGAGGCCATTGATACTATCCAGGGGTGAGCTTATGGGGCCGTAAAACCTGGGGGAAGGTCGAGAGGACTTGGCTGCCAGAAACATTGTAGATTTCTGGCTTCGAGAACTTGCTGACTTATGGACATAGGAAGGTAAACACAGATGGCTCCAAAATTGTAAGTTCAGAAGAAAGCTGGGAGTGTACAATTGCTGACTAGGTCATGGTTGCCCTGTCCCTTTCTTTCTGGCCATCGTTTCTCCTCCCTCCCCCTGCCTTTGTGGGCTGGAGGGCCTGAACCTGCACAGTGGTCTATTTCATGGTGACGATGGCCGATTATTACCCTGCAGTAAGAAGTCTCTCCACTTTATTTTGCAGCAGTAGTTAAATAAATTTAAGGAGTGATGGTGTAGTGTTATTTGTTTTGGTTTTGCTTTTTTTTTTTTTTTTAAAAAAAAGTATTATTTCACTGAATGTTATTCCCAATTTCACTGATCACTTTGAGATGCCAAAACATGCTTTGATTTGTTGTTTTGTGTTTGAGCTAGTTTATTGTGTCACAGGAATGCCAATTATTCTGTTGTCACACATCATTAAGTATCTCAAATTGTGTTACTATAATACTTAGCTGAATTACTTCCCTTATTTTGGCTTTTAAAAAACAAAAATCTGTGTGAAACATACAGGATGGTGCATGTCCATTGAGGGTTGTTGAGAAGTGTGACTTTTCCTGGCATGCTTGAGAATCAGTGACATGATTTTATAGAAACACTTTGTTAACTGACACCAAAGCTAGAAGCTCCTGTAAAGGGCAGGGTAGGTAACGTGTTATGCTTTGTGGGTCACAGAAGTCTCTGTATATATTTCTTTTGTGAAAACTTCAAAGTGTAAAAATCACTTCTGGTTCTCTGGCCAAGGCTCGGTCGGGGATCATGGTTTGCAGACCCTTGACAGCAGCTGAGCTGAAAGCTGGTCTCCCATGCGGTGAGCAGGAGCCCACCTCATTGCTTCAGCCAGGAAGATGCTGCCCTCATGCTGGAATTTACTTCAAACAAACTTGAAAGCTCTGGCACCGCTGCTCATTTCCATACTGTTGCAGGCTATCTAAAATACAGAGGATGCCTTGGCGTTTTGATTTCGTTACTCCTCTTGAACGGCTCTGAGATGGCTCATCACGAGTTAGACACTTGCAGAAATGATCAAGCAGAGCTGCAGTCATGTTGCAGATCAAGTGAAGTTTTTTCTGAAAGCTTGTTACAGGCTTAAATTTCTGATCTATTTCCATCCACTGATCTTGTATGATTGGCTTCTTTTTGCACCCATTTGGGTCTGTGAAGCGTCTCCTCCCCGTGGTAGAACTTTAGCTCTGATTTCATGCATGATTCGGTATCCTCACTCCTCTTCTGCGAGGAGAAAGCACTGCAGGTCCTGCGTGGTTTCCGTCCCCACCCTGCACGGGGATGGATTGGGAGGTATTTGTGATGTGTGAACTTGCTACCCCCAGAGGTTCCTTGTTCACTCCCCTGGACCGTACTCCTCCCTACTCCCATGGACTGCACTCCTCCCTCGTGGTTCATTCCCCGGACCTCATTCCTCCCTCCTCCTTCCTGGCTCACTCCCCTGGACCACACACCTCCCTCCTGGTTCACTCCCTGCACCACACTCCTCCCTCCTGGTTCACTCCCTGGACCACACTCCTCCCTCCTGGTTCACTCCCCTGGACCACACTCCTCCCCCCTGGTTCACTCCCTGGACCACACTCCTCCCTCCTGGTTCACTGCTCTAGGCCCCCACGCCTCCCTCCTGGTTCTCTGCCCTGGGCTCCCACGCCTCCCTCCTTGTTCACTCCCCTGAGCCCCCATGCCTCCCTCATAGTTCACTCCCCACGTCCCCCACTCCTCCCTACTCTCCTGGGCCGCATTTCTCCCTCCTGGTTCACTCCCCTGGGTCCCCACTCCTCCCTCTTGGGGGCGTGGTAGTTTCTGCTGTGCTTGTGCCAGTACGACAAGGCTGAGTGGCATCTCCAGGGCTATGGCTTCTCACGCAGCTGTGGCGTTAGTGCAGAGAACTGCGGGGATGCAGCTGCCCTTGCTGTGATGCTTCGAGTGTCACAGTCGGTATGGGAAACTGGGTGGGATGTGGATGTCCCAGGAAGGGACAGGAGGCTCCCCTCAGCCTCCGTCAAACACTTCTCAGCCAGGCGTGGTGGGTCACGCCTGTAATCCCAGCGCTTTGGGAGGCCGCGGCGGGCGGATCACCTGAGGTCGGGAGTTGGAGACCAGCTTGGCCAATGTGGTAATTTTTGACGCATTAAGGATTAAGGAAAATGACTCATACTAGTTTCCTTTGCTTTTTAATTGACGATTGGTGTAGCGCAGTAGTGTGAACTTCTTAAGCAACCATTCTTATCGAAAGACTAATCTTTAAAAGTGTCTTCCTCTGGACATGTCTTTGGCTGCTGTAATCAAATGCAATGTAATCAGCACTGGTTAATGGTTTTCCTTGCTTGGCTGACAAATGCTCCTCAGAAACTTTGGTTTCTTGTTATTTTCATTTATAAGTATTAAGCCTTCTAATTTTTCTAGCTTTCCTGTGAGTTGGGAATAACTGTGATGGGTGCTTAGTTTGGGATGTTGACGTACACTCTATGCCCAGCTACTATGCCATTGTGTGAACACTGAGTTGTCACTTTCTCATGAAGACTGATTTCACCTAGTTTGGTAAATTCTATTAATTTTAAGGAAGGGGGTGGAATGCAACTGCTGTTAGGAGGCTTTTTTAAGGATTGAAGAAATGTTGCCATGATTATTACCATTACAGAAGGAACATAAAAACACGTGCTGCCTTCAGTCATGATGAATATGTAAGTCCGCATCTGTGACTGCAGAAAACGGCAGCCCTAAATCTTAAAATCTTGTGGCTGCACCAAGCCCATGTGCAGGGCACTGTGGAGCAGCCTGCATTACCGAAGTTGGCCCACAAGCCCTGAGGGATGGTGTCTGAGTTATGATAAGGCTCTGACTTGGGATTAAACAGACCTCCAAATACTGTGATATTCTAAACAAAGACGCGATACTGCCCAGGGAGCCCAGTGGGCACCTGTAGGCAGTGTAGGTGAGAAAAGGCTCCAAGGAAGATTCCTGCAGCTCAGCTAGGAGGATTCTGTAAGGCAGTAGACACATCAATGTTCACATAGGAGTGTTGAGAGCTATATTCATTCCTTTTAAGCAGCCAGGCTTGTGTGTGTTTTTAGGGGCACTCACATGGTGCCCCTTCCACCCTCACTGCTGGTTGTGCCTGTTTGATGTTCCGGATTTCTGTGTTAAGTGTGTCCACTCTCCAAATGTGTCTCTGTGTCTAGAATATTTTGGAGTAGACCATTTATTGTTTAAACGCTTGTTTTTAGTGAGGAAGAAATCTTTAAGGAATGCCAACTTAAATTACCACCATCCGTATGCATATGGAAAAGAATGAGAGTGAATGTACAGAATTGGAATTTTGTCTATTTTGTAGAGATTCTGTAATGTATCAGGTACAAGCCTCACTTCATGATTTAAATGCATGAAGCTGAAATTACAAAACTTGACAAAAACATGCCTTTGAAGAGTGAGATTTATCCTCCTTGAAATAGTGATTCATTCACTAACACGTCCACCTGCAACTTTGTCAAACACATTTGTTGCATTAGTTCTCAAGTGGGCTCAGTTTTCCAGACAGGCAGATTATTACTGTTTAAAGTTTGTCCCGATGATGGTTGGTGAACAGGGAAAATGCTTTGACGTGGATCCTGTGTGTGTGTTACACATCAGACACGGCCTGCCCAACCCTCTGCCTGTAACTGGGAACCTTGACTGTCGGCATCATTGTAGAGAACCTTGAGGAAAGCAAAACAAGCCTCTGGAGTAGCAAAAGATGTAGCTGATTTCATGCAGTAAAACTTACACATTTTTCTTTAAAATGCATCCTTCGGAACCTCAGTTTGCTGATTATCTTAGAATCGCTGTAGTCTGCTGATAGCAGTCGTGGGAACAGGTGCATGGTCCGGCTGATGCAGGAGAGTCTCAGAGTGGAGCCACACTGCTGACACCGAAGCAGGGGCTGGAGCCATCACGTTCGTGACTCATGCAGATGGCCTTGTCTGACCTCCAGAAGAGGAAACGTCAGTATCCAAGGAGGAAAAAGTGTACTAATTTCATGAGTGTTTGCCTTTGCAATGGCTAATACCCTGAGTTTGTGGCACCTGCTGTCTCTGGAATGAGGAGTCTTCCCTTCCTGGCAGACAAGCTCTAGATAGGAACAGGAGCTCTGATTGCTGGATTGAAGAGGTTTCCTTCTTGGGGAGGTGGCCTTCGAGCCTGACTCGAAGGAAGCTGTGACTGGTGGGAAAGGGCGTTGGAGACAGTGTATTTACCAGGAGGGTCAGTGACTGAGAACCATCCTGTTCCGAGTGTTGCCATTCTGGTTCTAGAGTAAACTTGGGGAGAAGCAACAGCCAAAAGCCTCGAGGAATATTCTGTGATGTTGATCACGTTTGGTAGATTTGTTGCTGAGACTCTGAGATAAGAAGCCCTGGAGGTGCAGGTCTATCAGGCCATGTGACGTGGGACAGCTGCTGCTTCAGGGGTTGGAGTCCCCGTGCCAGAGGCTCAGTCCTGCAGAGACTTTTGCACAGTGGGCAACTGCTGCCTCCGGTTGATTGTGAATCCCTCAGATGATACCCATGAAAGGTACCGTGTCAGTAAAGACCCAAACTCTGTGAAGCATTTGGAGATTTATTCTGAGCTAAATGAGTTACCATGGCCCTTGATACTGCCCTCAGGAGATCCTAAGAATGTATTCCCAAGGTGGTCAGAGCCCAGCCTGGTTTTATAGCTTTTAGGGAGACATGAGACAATCAATCAAATAAATGTAAGATGTACATGGGTTTGGTCTGGAAAGGTGGGACAACTGGAAGCAGGGGTGTCCAGGTCATAGGTAGATTCGAAAATTCCTGATTGACAGTTGGTCGAGAGAGTTGTCAGATAAGGGGTTGTGGAGACCAAGGCTTTGTCATGTGCAGGGAATCCTCCAGGTAACTTCGGAGAGAATAGATTGTGAATGTTTCCCATCAGACTAAGAGTCTAAGTTCTGTCTAATTCCAGAAGGGAGGTGGGGTGATGGGGCAAGTCCGACCCCCCAGCGATCATGGCCTGGACTATTTTTTCAGTTTAGCTTTGGAATGCCCTTGTCAAAAGCAGGGGCTGTTCAGATGGCCAAAGGGGCTTCGAATTCTAATGTTTTTACAACCGGAAAGTGATTGTGTTTTTTCTGTGGATGACAGTCAGTGTGGTAATTAATATTTTATTAGCAGATTAATTTGGAAGTCAATGTGTTTTCATGTATGTTAATTATTAAGTCATCAACAACAGAGAAGGGCTTACTTTGAAACCAGCCTGAGACTCAAGAGGCTCATCAAAGAAAACGATGGACTTGGGAGAACTGATTCACGTGTTTACTGCTCCAAGTTTCAGACATTATGAGAAGTCTGTGCTGATACATTTTGACTTGAGAACTTAAATCTTGATGGACTCTTAAGAGTGAGGCTTTTTTCTTTTCTTTTCTTTTTAAATGGTCAGTGTTTCTGTCTCCTGTGTTTTGTCTTCCAGGCGCTGAGCACTTTAGCTTTGTGTTCACGTGGCCTTGTTCTCCGAACCACCCGCTTTGCGGCTCCTCCGTCCTGCCCGCCTTCATCGCGTCTTCCTCGCCCTATGGGTTTTATCCCGAGGACCGTGCTCTGCTGTGTGGAATGGAGGATCAGTGGACACTGGCTTTACCGACTCATTTTCTGTGTAGCTCCCAATTTCTCAAAATCATAATTGTCTTGGATTCCCTGTGAAACTGGGAGTCAGGCCTTGGGCACAGTGCTGGGTGGCCTTGGGCACAGTACTGGGGCAGGAGGGAGAGATAAGAACAAGAAGGACGGGTTTGTCAGGGGAACGAACCCCTTGCTGAATTCCTGTGTCTGTTTTAGGTTAAAGACGAATGGCTGGGTGGTGGATGTCTCACCTGCTGTGGCTGGACCTCGCTGTGCTGAACCCTGAGCAGGGGCCCCAGCAGCTGCCTCCTGCCAGGCCGGGGCCACAGGACTGGGCTTCTGCCTCTGGGAGGGCTCGTTCCAAGGTGCAAGGGTCTACAACACTGCTGTGTGACCTAAGGGGCATGGGGGAAGCTGGTCTGTGCTCCTTACCTGGGAGAAGCTGAGCTCACCTGGACCAGAGCCTCTGGGGAGGTAGGAAGGCAGAGGCCTGGAATTCCTTCTTTTCCCAGACAGCAAGAAAGCTCAGTGTTGCACCTTCTCTGAGATGCCCTCAGCAGCCATATATAGTTGATTTTAACATGAGGGAAGGTGCCACATAACCCGGCTCTGTGGGGAGCTTTGAGGAGTCCAGGCCCTGGGCCCCGGGCTTTTTAATATGTTCCTTCCTGAACAAAAAACAACAAAAGATCCCTGTGGCTGATGCCGACTGCGTGGGGTAGGACATGCCGAGCTTGCGTGGGGCTTGCCCCTGAGTTTTCTTGGTGCTCCTCCCAGCCCCCACGGACACCAGCCTTTGCAGGCCGAGGCTTGTCCTGTTTAGACCCTCATTGGTGGGGTCTGTGGTCCTGGATTGAGGGCCCAAGCACTGCTTTCATTGTTATAAATGATTCACCGGAGATGCACGGTTGCCCCCAAACATCTCATGAGCATGAGATACAGCCAGTGTCGCCGCCCCAAGCTCATAATTCTAGTGGAAAGAGGAAATTTTAATTTTAACGTGCTCGTGTGACTCAGATGCAAATATTCAATTCCCGTTAAACTTTCAAGACCTTGAGAACCTCTGAGGTTCCTTGGAAGCCATTCCTTGGCCCCACGACTAACTCTCCTGTGGAAGGAGGCTGGGGTGATCCACGGGGTCTGGGGTCCTGCTACGTTCTCCAGGATTCCTTAGGTTTCATCATTAGTCCCAGCTCTTCAGCAGGTGGAGCTGATTGACTCAGACATTTCCATTATTTTGTTCTTATGTTGCCTCAGTTAACTTAGAATAATGAGTATTTACCAGAAATAATTGATGGCGAGATGGGAATTATTGGTGATTCCTTGACATAGGCAGCCTGTATAGATGAGCGTGTTACACGGTGTCTGATTTCTGAGATGTTGGTCCAAACCTTCTCAGCGACACACTTTCAGGGGTACATTCCTGTGAAGGAGAAGCTGCTTTTCCCCGAGAAGCGGTGCCGGCCCCTGCACTGGCATGGTAGGGTGGCTGTGTGACTGGGCAGGGCTGGATGTGCTCCTTCCCACCCCTGCGCTGGGCGCCTGCCTCCGCCCCACATCTGTGTATGAGTTCGCACCCAGCTCGAACTCATAGAATTGTATAGCTTCCTTGACACATTCCTGCACAGAGATGATTAGATCTGGGGGCTGAATCTCAATCTGACATGCATGTAGGTAAATATTCATGTGAATGACTTGGGACCTCCACGTTCAGGGTCAGGAGGCGCGAGGTGGGTTTGGAGACAGCTGCCTGGCCTCAGGAAGTTTCTCTCAGAGTCTGTTTCTTTCTCTAGCAAAGTAAATGATGCCTACCTCACGGGGCTTGACACACGCTCAGTACTCACATGCTGTCTGGTCTTTATTATAGTTGTTATTTGGGGAACAGCGTGGCTGGTAAGAAAATGTGTTATCTTTACAATTTATAGAATGTCATACAAGGCAAGCGTGAAACTAAGAATCTACCCTAATCTGAAGATGCTGGTGCTTACTCTTCTCCTTAAGCATTTTGTTGTCATTCTGGCGTGTGTCAGCCAAGTCATCTGATGGCACCATATGCATGATGTCAGCTCGGTTACCTTGGAATGGGGAGCCTGAGGCTGCCAGGGAGCATCTCTGCTGCCTCCAGCCCTCGGCAGTTTGTATCTCTCTATCCTTCCCTCCGTCCCTCCCTATCCCCTACTCCTCCTCACCACTCCTGCTCCCCTCCATACCCCCCTCCCTACCTCCCTCACTTACTCTACAACAGAGGCCCAGACTTTGAAAAATCCCAGCTGGGCCTATTTATCGCTTGGCTGGGAAACCAGAGGGAAAGGGACCCAGTTACTACAAAAATAGGGAATTGAAATAGAATGTGAGCCACTTTTGCGTCTTGTTTTTTATTTTAGTCTGAATATAAAAGGCAAGTGTCAACACAAAATCGGTGCTAACTGAGCCACACAGCTCCAAGTCTGCCTTGTTGGGACTCCGTGGGTTCCCACGCCCTGGCCTTCTCCATGAGCGTCTGGACACGCCGTGGCTGCGAAAGGAGCATTCAGTTATGGTCCTTTGAATGTTCCAGAGTCATGTTTAATAAAAATCTTCACGTTTACCCACAGCCAAGTCTTGATTTAATAACAGGTACTGCAGGTTTCTGGTTGGGTCTGAGACTCTGTTTTAGAAGCAGCCGCACCATCTGAGAGGCAGGTCCGTGTGGGCTGGCAGGCGGCTTGGTCCTTGGAGCACAGGGTGGACCTGACCCAGTCCTGGCAGTGTGGGGTCTTGCAGTTCTAGAATGTAGTGATGCAACCTGTGACATAAATAAAAAGCCTCATGTGCCCCTATGAGAAGCTGGGGCTTCCCCTCAGTACTGTGGTGTGCTGTGTTTGTGGTCCTGCAGGTGTAAAAGGGTGAAGGAGATACCTAAAACCAAGATAAAGACAGCCCTTCATGTCTGGTGTTTTCACGCACTTTTTGACGCGTGTACACCTTCACGCGTGCACCTGTTTCATGCATGTACACCTGTTCGCGTGGGCATGCACCTGTTTCATGCTTGCGCCTGTTTCGCGTGTGTATGTGCCTGGGCATTCATCCTGTATTGCGTCATACATTGTATTTTACAGATTGGTTTTTTTCAGTTTGTATCGTGAGCTTGTAACGACTTTGTGAAAAACAGAAGGGGTCCTGGCAGCCTTTGGCTCTGAGAAACATGATGTCACGGGGACAGATGAGACAGCCTGGGTGAGGCCGGCAGAGGCCATCGTGGCCTGGGAGTCCGTGCACATCCACTGTCTGTCACTGTGTGACAAGTGACCCCCAAACCTAGGGGCTTAAGTCAACATTCACGTACGACTGTACAGCTTCTTGAGGTTGCAAATTAGGGCAGCCCTGCTGAGCGGCTCTGGCCCAGTCCCCCGGGTCACCGTGAAGATGCTGTCCAGGGCTGCAGCCATCTGTAGGCTCAGCTGGGCTGGAGGTTCTGCTCCAGGATGCTGTGCTGACGTGTCTGCAGGCAGAGGCCTGGTCCTCCACACCTGGCCCCTCCCTGGGGCTGCCAAGTGCATTCCTGCCCAGGACCGCCCCTTTCCCCAGAGACGTAGCAGTGCTGGTCTTACGCCCAGCGTCAAGGTGGCCGGCTCAGGAGCAAAGACTTGTTTCCCCTACTCAGCGGCCACTCCTGCAGGGCTGGGCGAGAGTGGAGGTCACGCAGGAAGGTGTTCGCTGAAGACCGTGCTCTGTGATTTGGCGGGTGTTCCTCCCAGGAGGGTGAAATGGAGACTGGACGCCGGGAGCAGCGTCCTGCCTGACCTCATGTGTAGTGGGCTCACAGCAGAGCTAAGTCCTTCCTTTACAGATACTTTTCAGAGTCTGCCCGCCTTTGGATTCTCTAACATGTCTGAGGAGGGTCGCAGGAGTCTGCCACCTGCCAGGCCAAGGAGGTTCCCAGCATGTGGCTGTCCCCTCACACCCTGAGAAACGTGACTCGAGGGGATCACCCGAGTTTCCTAAATGAGTCACCTGCCTTCTCTTCTCTTTGCTTTCATGCCTCCCCCAGGGTGGGTCAGTCCTGTCAGCCGCAGCGATACCTGCATGCTGGGGTTACAAGGAGATTGGGGGTGTGTCTGGTCCCCCAGGGAGATTCGGTGACTGAGGATGCTGTCATAGCAGCCAACATGTCCTTATAGTTTTCACTTTTAATGAAGTTCAGTTACTAGGTTTTCTGAGACACAATGACGTCCTTGTGAAAAATTGGTGATCAGGGAAGCAAGCAAGTGTGGGAAAATGATCCGGCCCTTAAACCTAAAAAACGATGAAACAGGAAAGAGCCCTGAAGAGCCCATGAACCTCCTCATCGGGCAGTGAGGAGACACCTCAGTAATGGCTTAGAATAAAAGAGATAATATTGAACAAAAGGTAAACTAAATTTTGGGTCTGCTATGGGTATAGAGATTGTGGTTTACATTTTGGAGGCATGCGTTTATATACTTATTTATTTTTCTTTGTTGGATTTAGAATTAGTTGAAATAATTGTGTTTTTTTAATTAAAAAAATTAGGCTATACGAAGTCTAATCCCATTGTGATATTTCTGTACTGTGAGACTCCACATACAAAAGTAAAGCCCAGACTGTCTATCTCTAATGAACCAAAGAGAAGTGGTCATCTCCTGCAGGTCGGTCTGGTCTCCAGGCATCTGGCCATCCTCCCAGTCTTGGGCACACCTGCATCACTGGTGCTTCCTGCCAGGCTGTGACTCCACCTAGGTTTCAGGAGCACCTGGAACAGTTTTCCTGGGGCCTCCTGCTTTGTCCTGGCTCCTGGAAGCACAGGCTATTGATGAAGGACTCTCCCCACTGCCAGGTAAATTGGTGATTGCCCCCCAGGCTATATTTCTTGCATGGGGTGCAGAGAGTCCGGGTGTGGTGTCCTGACCCTGGAGCCAGCTCTAGGACTGCACGGCGGCCTTGCCTCTGCCCATCATCTGGGAACAGGGCGGTGGGGAGGAGAAGGGAAGAAGGGTGTTGCCCCTTCTGCGTCTTGAGAACACAGGAACACATTGTCCCATTGCCTCGTACCATTCACAGTCTAAGCTTGTCTGCAGTGTTATTTTATAACCTCCCCTGACAATGATGTATTTTATATAAGCAGCACAAAAAGTGGTAATTTAATACCCTATTGAGCAAGATTAAACAATAAGGAGCAGATACAGCTGTAGAAAAATTACTTTATCCAGGAAACATTTATCTACTGCAGTTGGAAATGAATCATGGCTTCCTCCTCAGCGGCTCCTGATGAGCGTTTGAAATTCTGTCCTGTTCGCCACTGTTAGTTATAAGCTACACCTTTCCTTCTATGATGTTAGTTAGAAGCTCTACCTTTCATTCTATGATGTTTATTTCTTGCCTGTTCACCGCTGTTACAGTTACAAGCTGTACCTTTCCTTCTGCGATGTGTATTTCTTGCCTCTTCACCACTGTTAGTTACAAGCTATACCTTTTCTTCTGTGATGTATATTTCTTGAAGGCATGGACTAAATCCTAATTCCACGGTATTGGATGCACATACTCAAGAGATACTTGTTTGAATGAATGGATTAATGGAAAATAGAAGTGGTGACTTCACTTTTAATTCATTATGTCAAACTTTGTTTACAAGGAAACTTTTATGGTCCTTTGGATAAACAGGGCCTCTGTGCAGAGTTGTTAGAGATTGTGAGAGTGCCGCAAATGGCTCTGTGGCTCTAGGCTCACAAAGGGCTTGAGGGACTTGGTGGCGGCACCTGTGTTGAAAATTGAGTTCTGCAAATCCATTCGAGTGACCTGCCAGCACACAAAGTCCTGCTTCCCAGTTGATTTCTGCACAGAAGCTTCTCCTGAATGCCCCAGGTAAACGTGGGTTTAGCCAGCACTGATGGGCTTCCACAGCAAGGATGAGAGAGAAGAGGGGCAGGATCAGGATCTTCCTGGGCCCCAGTGCCCGTGTGGGGATGCTGCCTGGCCTGGCTCTTCTGGGGGAGGTCACGGAAATGATGGCATGGAGGGACTGTTGGCACGAGCTGCTTGCTCAAACATAGATCCCAGTTCTGTGTGGGAGGCAAAATAGAAATTTATGTGGCTATCATCAGTAACATAGCAAATATGGGCTTCTTCCCTAGGGTGGCTGACCCTCTTGCACATCTGCTGAGCAAAGGCCAGGCCCGGCCTTCTGGGCCTCCACAGTGAGCTTTTCCCAAGCTCTGTCCCCTCCGTGGAGATGGCTGGAGCCAGGGCAGACATGGTGTGTTTGCTACTTTTTTTTTTTTTTTTTCTTTTTCGAGACGGAGTCTTGCTCTGTTGCCCAGGCTGGAGTGCAGTGGTGTGATCTCGGCTCAGTGCAAGCTCCGCCTCCAGGTCATGCCATTCTCCTGCCTCAACCTCTCGAGTAGCTGGGACCACAGGTGTCCACCGTCACAACAGGCTAGTTTTTTGCATTTTTAGTTGAGACAGGGCTTCACCGTGTTAGCCAAGATGGTCTCCATCTCCTGACCTCGTGATCCACCCGCCTCGGCCTCCCAAAGTGCTGGGATTACAGGCGTGAGTCACCGCACCCGGCCAGGTATTTGCCAGTTTTTGAAAGCTACATTTAAAGAATGAAATGGATGGAACAGAATTACTTCCTTTTGAATATTTAATACTTAGTCTACCAGAACACTTAAATATAGTTAATGTATTCAAATAATAAGAAAGAACTATCCCTCTGTTTCCAAAGCAAAAGTATAAACAACCTTTTACTTGGCAGGGATTTCACTGTGTTTCTGAAAAGCCAGGAAGCACTTTTCCTGAAATGGACCCGTCTCTTCCTCTGCATAGACCCTATGAACATTTTAGCTACATTTCTGCTGTATGTGGATGTGATAGATTATAGAAAATTCCTTGCTACTGGAACTTCACGATGCTTTCCTTTTAAACATCAAATAGAACGTATGGATAGTAAATCTCAGACTAGTTGCGATTATCAGTCTTGATAGAGCTCCCACCAACGGCCTCTGTCAGTTACAACAGATTGTATCTCCCCAGCAACCCGGCTTAGATTGCAGACCGAGCCAGGATCACCCAGGATTCAGTGCAACGTCTTCCAAAGCTGTAGCCACTGCTCTTGGAGGAGACTTGAGAAGTCCTCCCTTTGATGCCTGTGCATGGCTGTTTTCAGATCACAGCAGCTGCAGCAGCATCTCGGAGGATGCCGGCAGGTGTGTCCTGGGTATTGACACCACGGCAGGGGCCTGCAGTGTCTGAATGAAATGGGCCGTGACACTGAGCAGCCTAGAGGAGTCCACAGCCACGTTTCAAAGGTGCAGTGGCCCGAGGTGAACCCCAGAGCACTGAGGAGCCTGGAGTAGACCTGTCACGATTCCATTGAGAGAGCTGGCTGAATTCTGTACCTGTGCGGGCAAAAGATGGCTATTTGCACTTGGCCCCTTCGCAGGCCAGGGCTAGGGAGGTTGTCTGCATAGCTAGTGGGAGCTTAACTCTGTGCACACTCGGGTCCGAGTCCCGCTCCTTTCTGTGAGCCCAGGGAAGATAGACATGCCGAGTTCTCCTGGAAGAGGGCCCTGATGAGTCAAGCTGAGCTTCAAGCTGGTCGGCATTGTGGTGTGCCTGGCGGGATCGGCGTCGGTGCATGCTGAGTGGGGCCCCGGCTGCTGCTGTCGCTATTGGGCTCAGCAGACGCTGAGGGGGACGTGGCTCCTGTTGTACTTGGTGTTTTTCTCCTCACAGGAGTGGGTTTCCCTGCGGTGACGGTGTCGGTGCTGTGACAGGCAGCCTGGCAGGAGGAAGGCGCTCGTGGGGTTGTGCCCCGAGGTCCCCTTCCTCTTGAGGAGCAGGAAGGGGGTTTGGGATCCTGCTTCCGGCTGCGCTTCCTTGCTAGGTTCTTGCCCTCCGGGGCCGGGAGAAGCTGAGTGCAGGCCTGAAGCCTGGACCCCTTCCATAGCCTCCGTGGCGCTTGTGGTGCTATGCGGGACGTGGCCCTTGGAACTCCAAGCCCTACCCTGGCATGCCCGCCCATTGGGGCGTCTCGGGCACCTGCTGTGTGCTAGGCTCCGTGGTGGGGTGGGCGGTAGCAAGGGCTGTGGGGTAGAGGCGACACGGTACGCAGATGATGATGAGAAGCATCAGGGAGGCAGTGAGAGCAGAGCTGCGACTTGCAAGGAGGGGACTGGCTGTGGGTGTTGGGGCTCAGGGAGCAGCCTCTACCCAGAGCCACAGCGGCCAGCGAGGGCAGAGCAGGGGACCGAGGCCCAGGGAAGCCGTGTGTATGGTTCGCATCAGGTGTGCAGGTCTGCCGGGCTGTGAGGCCCTTCTCAGTCCTGGCTGGGCCTGGGGTCCCAGAGGGAATGGAGGGTCCTCGCATCTCCCTCCTCTTGCTTCCCTGATGCTTCCTGGTCAAGGGATGTGCGTTCTCAGGCTGTACTCGGTGCTTAGGTGACAAGAACGTCTTAGAGCAACGGACTGGGTACTCCAAAGGACGCTGTGCATGAATTGAGACACAGTTTACTTGTGGGGTTTAAATTTCCTGGGTGTTGGAGGCAGTTACGGGGAGACAAGGTCTAAAAAAGCCCTTGGGGATGAGGAAGGCAATAATGAAAAAGATTACTTTATACACATTTAGCAGTTGATTTAATTTGTAGGTGAATTTCGCATTTTGGGAACTACTAAAGCTACTGTTTGTGGGGATTCCTTGATGAGCTTGTTTTCTGTCAAGTAGAAAGTAAAGTGGATCGGTTTTGCTTTTAATTCTGACTGACTAGAATCTACTTCCTTTTTCACCCCATTCACGTTAGGGTGGGGATTGGACTAGAAGAGCTGTAGGATCTCTTTATTTCTGATCTTAAATGAATTTTTTCTTTGCTCACTGTTTTTGTTGTTGTTGTTGTTGTTTTTGGTGAGCTACTGTTTTTTCCTTCAATACACTGTTCTACGGGTTGGGAAATGTGCTCAATTTGTACCGTGCTTTAAATGTACACAGTGGTTCTAAATTGCTACTTTTCTTTAAAGTTAGATATAACACCTTAATTAAAATGTCATCTATAAATCAGGCACAGTCTGAGGCCTGGAGACCCCTCTTGTCACTTCCTTCCCGCCGTGTCTCCTTCCCTGGCCACGTTGCCCCTGGCCACATCTCCTCCCCACACCACGCCGTGTCATCCCCCCACCATGTCACCTCTGGTCACATCACCTCCCTCCCCCGCATCACCTGTGGCCTCACTGCCTGCTTCCCTCCCTCCTTGGTGGCCTCCATGGCTCCTGCTGTCTCCCCTCCTGAGAGTCTGTTCGAGGCTCCTTCCCCGTTTTCTGCTCCTAAGTGGGTCTTGGGGCCTGGATGTTTCACAGGATGCAAGTTTCTTCCCTTCCAGCCGCGGGTCTCTGAGCGCCAAGTCCAGAGAGTGCACTAAACTCTCCTTACCCACCTGGGGGCCCCGAGCCCTGACCGCTGACCACCAGGGCTTTTCTGCAGGGTGTGGGGCAGACTCATGCATGAATTGGACTCAAAAGGTGCTTCCAGGAATCCTTGTTTTAAGAGCACTGGGGCAGAGATGTGGAGAGGGGACCTCCGGGTTTGCTCAGAATTTGGCCCTGATCACAGCCAATGAGGCAACATAAGCTCCTCCTAAATGAAGCATTCCATAGACTGATTTTACACATGACAGTTGTGATGGCTGGGAAACCTTCCCACAATGAGTGAGTTTGAGCTGCATTGGAAGGAAGAACAGGTCTCTGCAGGTGGAAATGAAAGATAAGGGTGACCCAAGTCATCAGCTGTAGCGGGGGGTGGGGTGGTGCGGACTCCCAATGCATGGTGGGCATCGCTGTAATTCAGGAGAAGGCAGGGGTGCGAAGCAACAGCACAGCAGCATTAAAATTCCCCTGCAGAGAGGGGACTGAGATATTATCACATGCATACAACTGAGAGATGATTTGCGGATGATTTCTGGGAGACTATGGGAAGATCACGTGCTCATCATCAGTTCTCGGGATCTCTTTATGAAGTGAAAACAGTCATGCCTCTGCCTATCTTGTGAGCTGTTAAGATCAAATCGGATAATCTTCAGCGAGCCTTGTAAATGCTAAAGGTTATGACAGACTGTTCCAGCTCCCTTGTCTCTACCCTCCTTTCCTCCTCGGTAACGTGAACCCTGCTGGGTACCTCACTATCTGCCTGGCTTCCTCCTCCATAACGTGAGCCCTGAGTACTTGCTGGGTACCTCGCTGCCTGCCGTACAGCTGGCTGTAGCCTTGTCAAACGCACTTGGCTGGCACATAAGCAGAAGTGTTCGCCGGGCCTTGGGAGGGCTTTCTGACATGTGGGTGCCTGCTTTTCCCTGTTAGCCTGGAGCTGCAGGAGCCCTCCTAGACCAGACAGAGGACCAAGGCTGTGGCCTCGGGGTGGGGGTTGGGGGAGCTCCCTGGGTTTATTGTGTGGGTGAGAGCAAACTTCAGTCCCGCTGCGGCATCGGGATTCAGGGTTCCTTCTGGAATGTTCTGAGTGAGAAACAGGAAGTGTGCACAGGTGCGTCTTTTGCGGATTTTACGGTTATCTTGAGAGAGCATTGGTGCCTCTGAGCTATGAACCTGCAGAACCACTTCTTCCACTAACGGCCGCCTTTATAGAAAGAATGACTTACAAACGATGCCACTTCAGATGGAGGTATTTGCAGGTGTGGCCTGAAAAATGAACACAATGACTTTCATCTCAAGGAAAGTACCTTACATTATTCCCAAGGATAGACATTTGAGCTTTCCAATGAGTATTAAAATATAAAAATCTTGTGTCCACCACTTTCTCATGTGACCAATGGTGATATTGATGTGTTTTTGTTTGTTTGTTTTTTGATATAGAACGAAATGTGGAAGTTGCTCATAATTCTGAACCAGTGTTTTCTAACCAATGTGTGATTACAAAATCGTGTGCTGGTAAAAGTCATTCAAGTGCAGGACGGACCAGTTGACTCAGAAGGAATTGGGGCAGAAAGGCCCGTCGACCAGAGCGCAGACTCTGCGTTGCAGACAGCCTGTGCGGAAGTGCCACTTGTTACATTTGGCAGCAGAGAATACCTAAAATGATCTGAAAACACAATGAAAATACTGCTTCCTACTTGTATATCAGCATGGGGTCGGACTTCCTTCATAAACTTTAGCCACGGCTCTGCAGCCCACTGAATGCAGATGCAGGCATGAGAACCCTGCTGTCTGAGGTGCAGAGATGTTAGGTTTTTTCACAGCAGCACAAACTGTTGCCACGCTGCTACTTATTTGGGAAAATGGTTTCTTCTTGAAGACTGTGTTAAGATGTAATGACTTTATCGTTGTAAAATAAACTAAATTGTTACCTTTTTTTTTTTTTTTTGAGACAGATTCTTACTCTGCCACCCAGACTGGAGTGCAGTGGTGTGACCTCATCTCACTTCAACCTCTGCCTCCTGAGTTCAAGCGGTTCTCCTGCCTCAGCCTCCCTAGTAGCTGGTACTACAGGTGTTCAGCACCATGCCAGGCTAATTTTTGTATTTTAGTAGAGACGGGGTTTCACCACGTTGGCCAGGCCGGTCTCGAACTCCTGACCTCAAATGATCCGCCTGCCTCTGCCTCCCAAAGTGCTGGGATTACAGGCATGAGCAGCCTGGGATCAAGGTGCAGGCAGGGTTGGACCCTCTGGGGCCTTACTCCATGCTGTGTAGATGGCGTCCTCTCTGTGTCCTCACAGGTTTCTCTTAGGTGCGTGCAGCACTGAGGACTGTGTCTAAATTCTCTCAAAAGAATACCAGTCATACTGGATCAGGGCCTACTCTTAAGATCTTAGGTGACCTAAATTTCCAAGTTAAAGGCCCTGTATCTAAATACAGTGACATTTTGAGTTTCCGGGGTTGTGACTTTAACATGGGAATCTTGAGAGGGGGGACAGTTCAGCCCATGACACCTTTAGGGAAGAATCGTGGTGAAACTGCTACGTTGGATCAGGCAATGTTTCCTTGGCTGAGACGTTTAAAGCTATAACAAGCAACTGAAGGGAAAAAGACGGTATCAAAATTAAAAATGTTCATTTCAGAGGATACTATTAAAGTAAAAAGACAACCCACAGAACAGGATAGATTATCACGATAAGGACCTGATATCATGAATATATTTAAAAGCTCTTAGTAAAAATCCAATTTAAAATTGGACAAAGGATTTGAATAGACATTCTCCAAAGAAAGACATATAAATGCCTTAAAAAGCACATGAGATGTTTAGCAGAATTCATCATCTTAGAAATGGAAATCAAAACCACCGTGAAATACCACTTCACAACCACCGGAATGGGTAAAACCCCAGTATTGGACAGTGACATGGTGGTGAATTTGGGAAAAGTGAAATCTTGATATATTGCTAGTGGGAGGGGAAGTAAAATGGTACAGATGATTTGGAAAAGTCTGGCAGTTCCTCAGAAAAGTTGAGCATAAAATCACCGTACAACCCAGCAATTTCACTCCTAGGCATATGCCCAAAAAAATTGAAAATATTTTGCAAGAATCTTCATAGCAGCATTATTCGTAGTAGTAGAAACAGTCCAGGTATCTGTCAACAGGTCACTCACTGTGAGATTCCACTCACCTTGGACGTGAAAGATGTCAGCACCGAAGGTCACGCACTGTACGATTCTCCTCACAACAGGTGTCCAGAATGGGCAAATCCAGAGAAACGGAAGTCGGCTGGCGATTGCCAGGTGCTGGCGGAAGGAAGGAGCAGGTGCTGACTCTTAATGGGTTCAAGGTTTCTTTGGCCCGTGGTGAAAAAGTCCCAGAATTACATACTAGTGGTTGATGTACAGCTTTGAGAATATGCTAAAATGACTGAATTATATCCTTTAATATTGGGGCTTTTATGGTTTGTAAATTCCTTTCAATTTCAAAAGGAACTCAAGAACTTCTTTGGTGTTGATATTTGGATTGTGAAAGAGACAGTATCCAAAACAAGTTACTATGTAACTCACGTCCCCAGAGTTAAACTTCATTTTCTGAGGATCTTAAAGGAAGTGTTTGAGCCTAGGAGACACAACGATCCTATACTAGATGTTACACCCCATCTTACTGATTTCTATCTCACATAACCATATTCAGGGAAAACCGACATGTAAACGTGAGCTGAATGCTATGCAGAGGCACACTCCTCTTACCCGGATGATCTTTAGTGGTGAAGTAAGAGATGAGGTCATAGCAACGTTAGTTTAGCTAGTTTAATTGCCATGGCAACAGGAATTTGGCACATCTGATGAGTTAGATGTCCCTGCACAGCTCCTAACGAGGTTGCCCATTTCTGTGTGGTGTCTGTGTATATTTTTGCTGTGGAAAAAAGTGATAGCACCTGCACAAACAGTTGCCCGGAAACGCGCACGAAGCTGGTGAAGGCAGAGGACAGGCGAGAGGGAAGCATGGCTCAGCCCTGGCAAAGAAGATCGTTATTCCGAACGCAGTCAGGTGGAGAGTCTTGCTGCTGGGGTCTGGGAAATGTGTTGTGTTTGCTTCTATCTGAACAGCTGGACCTGAGCGTGTCTGTGCTTCAACATTTAATCTGTACAGTATCCTCGGCAGGGTGTGTAGCTCTATGGCAGAGGACACCCCGGCCACAGTGGATGTCAGCGGCAGTGGCTGGACTCAGGGTCCATGAATGTTGCGTGATCGAACGTGTTTGGTTCATTCTCAGCTCCTGCCCAGGTGCCTCCCGAGCTTCGGGTGCTGTGGCTCCCCAAACCCTTCCCATCTGTGTGTAGCATGACCACCACCTTCCTACCATGTGTTTGTCCTACCACGGCTGCCGTGTCTAACGGACACTTTGCTTTCCAGCTACTTTCCTATAATCAAAACCCTTGAACGACTTTGCCTGCGTTTCAGAGATGACAGGGTATTAGTTTTTCATGATTACTCTGAGGATTTCCAAAAGCAAATGAAACTTACGGGATGTAAGATATCAGAAGTGACAGTAATTATAGATGGCTTTTCTCAGTTAGTCTTTTGATTGTGGTAAAATTACATAGCACTCTATTTTTAAGTGTATGGTTTGGTGGCATTAAGTGTGTTCACACTGTCATGCCGTGGTCACCGCCATCCATCTCCAGAACTTCCTGGTCTCCCCACGCTTGAAACTCGATCTACCAAACACTAGCTCTCTTTCCGCCCCAGCTCTGGGAAGCACTACAGATTGCGTACAAAATAGGCTTTTCAGTAAGAGAAAGGGGCTAGGAAAAGAGCTCTAAAGACTGTCTTGAGATTTGAGGAAGTGTTTTATTTTTTGCTGTCTGGTTCCCAGTGTAAAGGAACTATTGAAGACATGGGAAGGCGAAGGTCTGTGACCTCAGGAAGTGCTGGACTGGGCAGCTTTCCTGCTGTGAAGGGGGCACTTGTCCTCAAACCTGCCTGAGATAATCGCATGAGGATGGTGCTGCCTTGTGACAGCTCTGAACTTGGTCTCCTTGAACGTTGTCAAGTACATAAGCTTTGGAGGTTACCGTCTAGTGTCTGCGGGAGACCTAGAATTTGAACATTGTTGACTTGAGAACACACTCATTTGTATAACACTCTACCTGTTCTCATCAATGTGTTCTTTTTTTTGCCTTAATATTCTGTGTTGCGGTAGCAGTAGTTGCAGCGGATGCTACTTCTGGTTCATGGTCATTGCCAAACACAAGCTTCTGGAAACCATGTGAAAAATGAAGGGGAAAGTGCTTTTCTGCAAAGGCCTTTTTTGAATATCTTGTTTTTTCTAGAATATCTGTTGTGGTGTAAAACGTTTTCATATTTAGGATTTTGTAATGTGTTTTACACTAGTTAGCTTTGAAACCTCCTGTTTTTGCATGTCATGGGGCTGCTTTGTCCTGTTATTCTATGATATAGCTGGTTTGCAAAACTATTGGTTATTTCACTTTAAAAACCAAAGCAGCTTGCAGATTGTGTGTGATTCCTGTAAGAAATTACCTGTAAAATTGATTTGTGTTCAATAAGCTTACCGAAATGACTAGATCAGTGGACAACAAGATAAGAACATGTCAAGTCTCTGGGCCATGAAGGACTTCCAAATAATACACATGATGCACAGTAATTTCTTAACAAAAGATTAGATTTAGTACATAGCTATTTAAAACCTCCACATTTTCTATTATAGCCATTCCACAGTGCCCATGGGGGTGGGCTGCAGGACTGCCTATGGCATCCGAGGTCTGTGGGTGTTGAGGTCCCTGCCCTAAAATGGCATGGTGTTTGCATATGACATACACACATCCTCCTGCAGACAGTCATGTCAGGGTTGCTCGTAACAGCTATGCCATGGACATGCTATGGGAGTAGTTGTTTAATGAATAATAAATTCTGAATACTTGGTAGAAACACATTAAAAAATATTCTTGATCTATGATTGGTTGAATCCACAGGCCTGGAACCCCGGGAGAGAGTCCAAACTCTAGAAGCAAAACGAACAAAGAACTTGAGGTCAGCAGTGACGGGTGTGGGATCACACTGAATCTCATGTGTTTTGCTGTCTGTGTCACTGTGTCCCGTGTAAACGGGAATCATTTGTAGCTTAAGGTAAAATAGGTAACAGGAAACATTACAGAATGGGCACCAAGGCGCACCCCTCATTACCCCGTGTTACAGCCAACTGTCTGCCTCCTGGGGAAGGATCTGTTCTGTGGGGAGACTAGACGTTAATGATTTCCGGATGTGTGAAGTGAAATGCCCTCCGAGAAGCGTGGCTTTGGCCGGAGCACGTCAGACGAGAGTTAGCGTGGCATGGAGTTTCCACAGTGGCCCTCAGGCCTGCTGCTTCTCTCCTCTCCCCACCCCTGGCCCTGACTCTTACCAAGGGAGGAAAGTTCAGCTCCAGTTGAGCCCCGCGCAGGGCTGTGGATCTCCAGGGCAGGTGCCACCTTCGCCTGAATAGGCTGTGTCAGAGGAGGGTCTGGCCGTCCTTGAGCTGTGAGAGATGCTCTCAGAGATCCAGCATCCTGAAAACCCAGGTGCTGAAGGTTCCTCCTCCACCGTCCTGTGGGGAAGGGGGTCTTATCCTGCTTCCCCTCCACCCGAGCTGACTTTTGTCTGTTCTGTACACCTAGTTTTTAAAACCAATTATTGTTAATCATCTAGCAGACAAACAGCATAAGGTGAGAGCCTGGGAGGGTAGATGGGGCTGTGGAAGACAGTTTCCTGAATAACAGTGTTCAGATTCCTGTTTTGCCGTCATTTGACCCAAGGCCTCCAGATAATTGAAATATTGTCAGCAAAACACCCATTTTGTATCTGAGTTTTTTTTCATGTTTGTTTTTGTTTTTGTTTTGTTTTTAAGGAATGGGTGCAAACTTCTAACCAGGGACCTGACAAAAGAGAAGGATTTCTTTTCAAAGTGAAGGTCGGGGATGGTTGGCATTTGCCATCTGTGACTAGCAGGGACCCAGGCTGCTTCCCTCCTGCCGCCCGACTCCTGCCCTTCCAGCTCCTGCCCTTCCAGCTCCTGCCCCTCCAGCTCCTGCCCCTCCAGCTCCTGCCCCTCCAGCTCCTGCCCCTGTTCCCACCAGCAAGAAGAGGAGCGGGAAGGTGCCTTTTCCCCTTTAAGGGGATGAGGTGAGAGTTGCACCTGCCATTTCGCTAGTCCCTGGGGTGATTCTCCAGCATGGGTGGGAGTTGGGTTTGGAGGCCTGAGCCCCCTGAAGCTGGGATTGCTTTTCCCTGAGCAGTGGGAACCTGGACTCTGGGAAGTGGGGTCAGAGGGTAGCCTTTGCTGCATCTGCAGGAGGGGCCTCTCGTCCCAGTTGACATCTTCACTGCAAAAGGGGGTGTGGGCTTCATGGTCCATTGACAGAACGTTACTTGTTTTTGTTTGTTTTTTAAGCACATCGAACCCTAATTCCTTTGGCCTTTACTAAAGTGGCACTTTGTAATTCCACATGATTTCATCGTTATACTCGCAGGAGAGAATGCTTCCTGTAAACCAGAAGGATCTCTGAGACGGTTCTCGGCCCGTAAAGAGTTCCTTTTTCCAAGGTTAAAGACACAGCCTCAGGAGGGGTTGAGGACACACTACGACAGCCTCAGGAGGTCCTGGACATGTGCCCAAGGTGTTTGGGGCACAACTTGGTCTTACACATTTTAGGGAGATGTGAGACAATATATGTGAGATGTACGTTGGTTCGGTCCAGGAAGGGAGGGACGGCTCGAAGCGGGGAGGGGTTTCCAGGTCACAGGTAGATCAGACAAATGCGTTTCTGGTGAACCTTTCCAGAGGAAGCAGTCAGATCCGCATTTATCTCCGTGTGCAGATGGTGACTTTGGGTTCTCTCCTCTGTCATGAGGAATTTCCTTGTGGATCGGTTGTGAGGGAGGTACATGGCTTGTTTTTTTCTCCCCCAGTATCTGTCTCTGTTCGGAAGAGCATGGGAGGTAGGTTTGCCCTAAGCTGTTCCTCACGTTGAGGTCCCTTTAGCTTAGTGATTTTGGGGTCCTGAGATGTATTTTCAACTGCATGTTTCTGAACACACTGGCACTGTAAACAGTGTTGTAGGAAGCATCTAACTTACTTAGAAGAAGAATCTATTTGGAAGGACTTGAGCACCTTCATCCTTGAGAGAACTAAGCCTTTGTTTAGTTTGCTTTGCCCCAAGGCTGTTACTCTGCCCTGGGCTGTGCGGCCTTAGAAAGCTGTGCCCCTCTGAGCTCCTGCCTGTGGAATCTGGTGAGTTTGAAGTTAATCCAGCAGCTACATGTTTTGGAAAGCAGATTGCCTCTGAAAGTGTTGGTGATTATGATTCTAACACTAGAATTTCAGTGTGTATTTTCCACCCTTCTTACTTTGTCTCCTCATATCCTGAGATGCTGTTGCATTTGCCCTTAGGCTTCACTGAGGGAGGGTCAGTTCTGACCCTATCTTAGATATTGACCTTTGAACGGACAGAATCGGGATTCAGAAATACCCTTGAGCTGTGAGAGTGTGCTGATATCTATGTGAGTGGGGTTCATGTGTCAAACTCAGGTTTAAGAAAAACCAATTCTAGGCTGGGCATAGTGGCTCACACCTGTCATCCCAGCACCTTGGGAGGCTGAGGTGGGCAGTTCACTTTTGAACCCAGGGATTCGAGACCAGCCTGGGCAACATAGCAAGACCCTGACTCTACAAAAAATTAAATAGGAGTGGTGATGTGCACCTGTGGTCCCAGGTGCTCGGGAAGCTGAGACTGGAGGATCACCCAAGCCTAGCAGGTTGAGGCTGCAGTGAACCATGATAGCACCACTGTACTAATGGTGCACTGTGCCTGAGTGACAGAACAAGAACCACCACCCCCCCCACCACACACAGAAAGTATCAATACATGCAGAGGCCAGTTCTGCTGGGACCACCTGTTAAGCCTACTCTGGGCCTCACGGTTTTAGAAGGGTCTGTTCCGGGGGCGAAAGGGAGTGGCTTGAGGGCCTAGAAGCCAGTTCTTGTGGTTCAGCGTGACTGCGGATGTGGAGATGGGGGCAGGGCTCTCTAGGGCATGAGTGGGTAAACGGATGGGCTTCCAGGATGAGTCACTGTGATTTTGCCTGGTTTACATCTGTCCAATACAAATCCACAGTTTCTTACTCTAGAAGCTTCTGCTGGGGCTGATGGACTGGCCTGGGGAGAGAGGGTACCCTCAGAGCCTCAGGGTGCCATCTGGTTTAGGCAGAGCACTTAGTCACCTAGATCTAGGATTTATGGCACTACAGGGGACTCCTCACACTTGGAGCAGCAGCCATCTGCATTCTAGACTTGGTTCTAGGCGAAGTACTTTGGAGTCTGTTGGTACCCTGTGTTCTGTTTATCTGTAAAACAAGTTAGAGTTATAACTAGTTACAACCTATGATTAAAATTTTACTACAGAATATGGCAGTTGTGGTGGAGCCTGGCCAGAGACCCCCACTCTCATATGCTGCCGCGTGCTGGGGTTGCAGGCGTTGCCTGCATCAGCTGCCCCTCCTGGCGTGTCTGTGTTCTTGACACTGGTGCCCATCGAGGCTCGGCCTGTGGGACTCGTGCAGCAATTTGTCTCTGTGTTCCTCTGAGGTTTCGCAGACTTCACCGTCCCGTGGCAGAGCGTACAGTATCTGCTTGCATCCTGATCTCCCCAAACCCCAGGACAGGCCAAGAGTTCCTTACACACAACTGCAGAGGGCCCCGTGGTGTGGATTTGCGGGTGACACAACATTTCCCCAGTTCGGCCTTCATCTCCAGAGTTGGCTTTAGGGTGATAGAAGCTTCCTTCAGACTGGGGGGCCCTGAAGCTTTGGTGCTAGGAATTCGGTGACCGGCACGGATGATACCTCGTTTCTGTGCATTTGTAGCAATAGTTATTAACATGACCACGAGATGTACAGAGGAAGGAAAAAGGAGGTTTTCTTTTCAGAGTAACACTCTGTGCTTTGGGAAATGTGGTCTTGGGGGAGCTGTAAGCACGCGCCCCTCAGGAGGGGAGGAGGCCGCGGCGTTACACGTTCCGGGGTTTGTTGGCTGTGTGTGTTCATCGGGCTCATGGAATGTCGGAACGTTTACAGGGAAAGTGGGGTTTGCTCATCCGGTTCGTGCAATGTCTGAACACTTACAGGGAAAGTCTAGCACACATGCAGTGAGTTAACCTGTAACATCCATGTTCACCTTGGGGCAAGCGTAACATTTGAAATGAGGTGGACTGGGCGTATCATGTACAAAGGTGAGCTGTTGGGCGCAGACGTTTATGCACAGCCTCAGTCACAGCCAGGACTGGCTCAGGGTCTGCAGGTTGTGGCAGGAAAGGACATTCACGAGGCCATTCTGTCCAGTTGGGGCTGCCGGCAGGGTCCCAGGGTGGGGCTTCTGATTGTGGAGGAGACTTCATGCTGGTTAACAGACTGTATAGGAGTAGCGCCGTGGAGCTTTGGGGTCCACCTTCCCTATGATGCCGGTTACATTTCTCTCCAGACCTCATCGTAGCCACAGAGAGTGCACCTTGTCTGACAGCAGGGGTTGCCATGTTGCTATAGTAATTTATTGTATTAACCTTTTTATTACTATTTTAATAACTTTTTTTCTTTTTAAAGAGATAGGATATTGCTGTGTTATTCAAGCCAGTCTTGAACTCGTGGCCTCAAGCAATCCTCCCACCTCAGCCTCCCAAAGTGCTGGGCTTATATACATGAGGCAGTGTACCCAGCCTACAGCCATGTTTTTAAAACTCAGCACTTTAAAAATCCTACTCCTTTCACCCCCTCAAGCACGCTGGTTAGCCTTGTGCAAACTGGGGTGTCAAGATCTTGGCCCCCCTTTTATTTCACCCTTTGACCTCAAGTTCTGATGAGAACAGCAGTTACAAAATGGGCATTAGGTGATTCTTCCGTTACTAAACCCAGAATTCTCACCAGTTAGAGATGTTTGTCCCCAGGATCCCAGAAAGCTGTTTTAAATCAAGCTCGGAGCAAGTAAGTAAGGAACTAAACTCTTGGTCCTCTGCTTAGTACCTGGGGAATGGGTTAGTTGCTGATACCCTTTGATCTGTGCTCACGTGCTGCATCTTGTCACGGGAAGCAGAGTCACCCTGTGGAATAAAGCCTAGCTCACGGTGGCACGTCAAGACGCTCTGGGCTGTCAGTCCCTTATACCTCACCTCCTCCACCTCCTCCACCTCCTCGTCCTCCATGCAGAGCGGGGGCAGCGGGGCTTCCCACAACCTGGCGGAGGTCTTGGTCCAGACCGACATAGGTGAGCACGCTTCACAATGTCTTTCTGTGCCTGTTGTCTAAATGCCTTTGTGGGTGCAGGTTTTCCTCTGTTTTATCATGGCTGTGCAATCCCTTGGTGGAAAGAGTGCAGAGCCCCTCTGGCCCCTGGGGTGCTTTGGTTGGATTGTTTCTGGAAGCTCCTTTACTGCTTCTCATGCCCAGGTCCCTCCCACAGCTGGAATTGCAGGGGCCTTGCTACTGGGGAATCCTGCAGCCATATCCGCTCCCATCTTTTCTCACTTATGCTCCTTTGTGAAACCTTAACAGTCCCAGTCAACAGGACAGGGTTTTAAAGTGTGCTCCTCCTGACCACGGGAGTCATTTATGGAAACGAGGGCTTTAACCACGGCTGCTTTACGCTGCTGTCTGCCACAGGTGTTCAGATTTCTTGGGCGTGGTGCACTGTTTTGTGTAGGTTCTATGACAAGGGAGATCCTCTGTGTTAGAAAAAGAACGAAGTTAGGATCACTGCCCTACAACGTTTGAAAATGCCGTGGAAAAGGAGTGAAGTGAGAATTACTAGAGGTAGAGCCGGCGCGTGGAGGAGTGGTGATGAGCCTTCTGTCGCTCTGCCTTTGAATGGTTCAGGACTACATGTTTTCCATCAAGTATGGGACTTGGGTTGACTAGGATTTGGTGTGTTTCTCTGTTAAAGCAGTAATCGGAGACGACTGTGTACCATGTTGCCGATAATGGAGCACAAGACACAGGCTCAGACTCTCCCGGCATCAGCTACCACAGGAAAGCCTGATCTCTGCAAATCCCTCAGTGGGAAGCAGGTGGATGTCATGTGTGATCAGATAGCCCACAGACACCCCAGAACCCCAGAATGTTCACTTCTAGATCACTGACTCCTTGACACCCAGAGGCGTTTGGGATTGACTTGGGTCCCAGCCCCTTCGGTGCTCACTGACACTGAAAGCATCAGCTGTTTTCTGTCTGGAACAGGAGTTTGCTGTCAGGAGAGCTGGGTCTGTCTCACTTTTCCCAATAACTGCTGCTGGGATCTGGAAGTCCCTTCTCCTGCTTTAGGCTTTGCGTGAGGGAAAAAAAATTGAAAAAAATAATTTTTCTCTCTCAACTGTTGTCAGTATAAAGGAGAAAGCAGAAATACTCTTTACAAGTTTGCAAAGTAGTACTCAAATGCAAAGCAGTATTACACTTCAGTTTGACACACTTTCAGGAACATGTACACTCATTTATGTGAATTAATAACCTATACTTGAAATCACAGTAGGTTAAACATTGAACAGAAATGTGTGACTGTTACATATTTTTCCATAATATTCCATGTGTATATTGGATGCCAGGATAGTGGTCGAGGCTCTGCTAGACCTGACGGGGAGGCCAGACACCACCTCTGCCACTTGGTGGAAACATTTGTATCCTCGGATTGTATTCAATTTTAAGGAAGTGCACAGAATCTTACCCGGAAAACACATATTTAGAACAAATGAAGCACTGCACTTGGGCCTCCCTTTGTGGGTTGACCCTTGCAATACTGGAGGAAGTTTTAGTACAAAGACTTAATTTATCCAAACTGTGAGGGGGTCCTAACTCATGTACATCAGGGCTCAGTGTGACCCAAATGTAACTCTCAGGTGATCACGTTCCAGTAATTTCTAATTGGGCACTAAGGTAATCCTCGTAGACTATCTGGACATTTTCTATAAGTTTGGTATTTTTTGGAAAAGCCGTGGCAAAATAATGAAACTTGAAGAGGAGAAATATTTTCTGTAGCAAAACAAGAGACGTAAAAAGTCAGATGTGCATGTGACCTTCTGAGATCATCAGAAGCCTGTGAACGAGAACTTAGCGTGTGTGATCGTGTGTGCGCATGCGTGTGAGAGTTCTAAGGAGTCCAGGCACAACATAGTCACACTGGCCAAATCCTCCAAGGGATGGAAGGGGAGGCCACAGAGGCTGCTTTCGTCGGAGGGGGAGAAAAGCCCAGGGCTGCAGACTCCAGGTCACCCAGTCTCACAGAGCTGGCCGCGCTTCTACTTGTTGTTGAAGCGAAATCTCAAGTCCTTTGTGGATTTTTTTCCACCAATTTATGCCAGCAGTTAAGTGGGAACATCTCACATGTATCTTCGCAGTCAAGCCAGTTTGGCATAAGATAGGCAATCGCATTCTAGTTTTCTTTTTCTACTGCTTTACCCGCTGTCCATCTAGAAGCTGTCTGCAGCGCTTTCACACCTCGGAGCTGAGAAGGAGGCCTCCGAGACGCTACCATCCAAGTCCGCTGAGGATTGAGGGTTGGTTCTGCAGGAAGTCGGGCGGCCTGCCTGCAGGTGGAAAGTCGTGGCACTGACGGACGGTGTGGCGGACCCTCCCCTTAGTGAGAGCCGATCATTCTTCTCTTCTCAGTCACGGGTTCCAAGTGAGTGGCATTGCCAAATCAACTTGTGACAACAGACTGACACCCTCGGGAGGGGCTGACGCGGTGCCCAGGCGGCTCAGCACCCCCACCCCGCCGGGTTCTCGGATCATAAAGGAGCATCGTTTCACGGCCTCTTTTGTGCCTCGATTTTCTGTGTGCTGTTTTTGTGCGTTCAGTTGATTTCGCCGTCTAAATGGCCTCCGGGCGGGTGCTGACATGGGCAGTGTCCGGTGAAGAAAGGCTTCTGAGGATGAGCACCACTTTCAGCAGCACAGAATATCACGCTTCTGTGCCTTCTGTGGCTTCTGTTGCGTGGGACGGTGGTGGGTGATCCTGAAAAGCTTCTGTCAAAGGAGGATTCAGAATCCAGATCCGCACTGTGGCGCCCATCCTCAAGATTCTAGGTGTGACGGGCGTCGTCAGTGGGCTGCTTGGAGCATCTTCCTCAACGTTTTATTCATTAACTAGCAAAGCATGCTTTTCCCCATTTAGCCGCTTACGGTTTGACTTTCTCTCCACGGGGTGCTGTAAGAGAAAGAGCTCCATGCGCTCATTGGCCTTAGGCAGTCCTGAGTACACATTAGGGTGTAAAGGTGGTTTTTTGAATGACTAGTATTGTTTGTACTAAGACAAATAATAGTAGTTCTTGATGTCTCCCCCTTTTGTAAGGAAAATCCTATGAACTGTATATGTGCTAACTCATGTAATCCACCCAACTACCCTAAATGGTCATAGTCATTACTGTTCCCATTTGATGAAGAAACTGAGGCACGGAGAGCTTAAGGGACATCCCCAAATCTCCAGAAGTTTCCAGAGCCGGGTTTCCATTTCCAGGCCCTGGGCTCCAAAGCGCCAGTAAAGCCCCAGGCTGTGTCGACGGTGGCCGACAGGAAACGGGACCCTTTCATGAACACACACACGGTTCCTGGTGCCCGGCCATCGCCAGTCTAACGTTATTCTAGTTAAAACGCCACTGACGTGGCTCTTCTTAGGAAATTGAGGTTTCACCGAACTCTACTCCATTTTCGGCAACATGAGTTATGCTGGGGTCCCCCTTTGTGCCGGATGTGTGTGGCAGACATGGCTGAGATCGGCTTTGACTTCTCACAACACCCCCAGGGTGAGCGCCTGCGCTCGTCTCTTCCTAAGTTATGGCTTGCTCAACCTGCAGAGCAAACGCCACAACCACCAGAAACACTCATGATGTGCTTCTTTACAGAAAATCATTCTGCACCTCCTGACGTAACCACGTACACCTCAGAGCACTCCATACAGATGGAGCGACCACAGGGTTCCACGGGGTCCCGGACAGCGCCCAAGTATGGCAACACCGAGCTCATGGAGACCGGCGATGGTACTTTCCAAAGCAGAGATGCGTTTTTTTCTGGTAAGTGGTTTGTGCTGATATCCCATTCTGTGCACGTGACTGGGTGTGTTCCTGGGGTGCAATCTGCTGCCATTTTATCTGCTGAATAACTAACACTGGTTCAGTAACTGAGAAATTCTTGTACAGGTGTTAAGACCATGAACAGTCACTTAGAAGAGCAAGATGAAGTTAAATGTACAACAGAATTACTGTCAGATGGGCCGATATGTTGCTTTAGACTTAGAAGGAAAAAGGGTCTTTTTATCCATGTTGGACAGAGATGTCAGCGACTTGGTAAAAGGCTGTGGCAGAGGGCTTCTCCTTCCTTCCTTGTGGCCTGGTCTTGGTATGTTCTGATTACAGCGGCCGTTTGTATCACCTAGCCCCTATTCTATGTAAGTCTCAGTCCTTCCTGGGGTCATAAAAGTGAGTGTAGAGCCTAGCAGTGAATGAAATACAATGCCCCTGTGTGAAGCCTCATGGAGCAGTTTTGGCATAGGATCGTCTTGCAGTGCATGGGACTCACAGGTGGACAGGGAGGCCTATCCCAGCCCCAACAAGTAGACAGGGAGGACTATCGGAGTCCCGACACTCACAGTGGACAGGGAGGTCTATGCCCTGGGCTTAGATAATGGTGCGTCAGGGTAGCCTTCCACCCTTTAGCACAGAGCTTGGTGTTCCAAAGGCCACGAGGAGTTTCAGACCCTGGACCCCGGACATGTTCCAAGACTCTTACGTTATGTCAGATATGGAAGCCCTGCCTCAGCTTCTCCCAACACTCAGCTTCTCGGAACACTCAGCTTCTCCCAACACTCAACTTCTCTGCCAACATAGAAGAAGCATCTTGATTCTGCTTTTCTTTAAAAAAGCAATGTATTGCTGTACATACATATTTTACACTTAACTGCATATCTTAGAGTATAAACTTTGACATATAAAAATCTCCATAGTGGTTATCTGTGGGGCACAGGATTGGCGCAGAAACAGGCACTTTCCCTTTGAACTGTGATGTTTGCCTTGTTCATACTAAGAATGTGCTCGCGTTGGTTGTACTGTTTGCTTCTAAGTTTCTATAAAAAGAGAGCAGTAGACTGATGCACTCAGTGTCCTGGGAATAGAGACTGTGCTCTGGATCTGAGTGCTGCCAAGCCCCACCACTCCCTTGGGCGGTGAAGTCAACATTTCCGTGCCCGAGACTTCTCATCTCAAATTGGGGAATAATAACCATAGGCTTGTGGTGAGTTTTGAGTCCCTATGCATGACTCAGAACCATCTGGCACATGGAGGGTACCACTAGGGCATTGGTTTGCCATCTGTAGGGGGAGGCATCAGCACCACCAGGTCAGAAGTTAAGGGGTGACCCTGGACACCACGTCTGTGGCGAGGTGGGGCTGTGAGGCTGCCTGTGTGTCAGGAGCAGCGCGCTTCTGTGCCCAGCTGTGTGTGCCGGGAGCACCACGCTTCTGTGCCGGCCTGTGTGTGTGTTGGGAGCACCATGCTTCTGTGCCGGCCTGTGTGTGTGTTGGGAGCACCACGCTTCTGTGCCCAGCTGTGTGTGCCGGGAGCACCGCGCTTCTGTGCCGGCCTGTGTGTTGGGAGCACCACGCTTCTGTGCCTGGCTGTGTGTCAGAAGCACCGCACTTCTGTGCCTGCCTGTGTGTGTGTGTGGGGCGGGGGGGACACCACGCTTCTGTGCCTGCCTGTGCCTGCGTTCTGTGCCTGTGTTGTGTGCCTGCCTGTGTTCTGTGCCTGCCTGAACACCACGCTTCTGTGTGCGCCCTTGCACTCCAGCCTGAGTGACAGAGTGAAACCGTGTCTCAGATAAAAAGGGGGGGATTTTGTAATGGAGATAACAAAACATACGTGATTGGGCCCTAAGATGACTTTTCCTCCCAGCCTCTTGCCCGGCAGGCCAGTGTTCTGAATCTTGGCTAGCCCAGCGTTTTGCTGTCATGTGGCTTTTTAAAACAAAACTAAGTATACCTTAAATTTTTATCACTAAGATAGTGTATTCGGCCTCTTGTAACAAAGTACCACACAGTGGGTGATTTAAACAACAGACACTTGTCTCAGTTCTGGAGGGTGGAGTCGGAGACCCCGAGGTGTCATAGGGCAGGGCCTCTGGAGGTGCTGAGGGAACCCGCCCCAGGCCTCACCCCGGCCTTGGGTGCTCAGCGATCCTGGATGGGGTACCTGTCACTCCAGTCCCTGCCTCCATCATCATGTGAGCTTCTCCCTGTGTCTGGGCCTCACTCTCCTCTTTCAAGGACAGAGTCATTGGATTTAGGGTCCATTCTAACGCAGTATGACCTCATCTTAACCTGGTCATAAGATGGCCCTGGCTTAAGGTGGTTCAACTTGCTATTTTCACCTTTACAATGGGTTTATCAGGTTGTAACCCCATTGTAAGTCCAGGGGTATCTGTCTCTGCACAGGCCCGGCTTCCAAATAAGGTCACAGATACGAGGGGTGATCTTTTGCACGGACACGATTCAACCCACGGCAGATACTGAAGCTCACAGTTCCTGACTCCCTACATCGATCTTTGTAGAGGACTGTTAGGGTGAGGGAATGGTGGCAGAACCACTGACAACACTGTGTTTTCATTTTGAAGTTTTAGTTTTTTTGAGATCTCTGGGAAGTAAAGGCCAGGAGAATAATGTGTAAAGCCCAGTGATTTGAGCTCACGCCATCTAGGTGGTTCCTTGTGGGTTTTCTTATTTGGGCAGACTTTGCTTTTCTATCTGATTAGCTTTATCCTTTTTGATTCTTACATCTAGAATACTTCTGTTTCAGGAGTCTTTCATGCTTTTTTCAGTACACCAGTTAATTCATTCCAATGCGATCTCCTCTTGCAAATTTTAACTTTTATGTTGCCTCATTTATGTCTTCGGCTTCATTATAAACCATAATATTTTAAAGTTAAACAGCAAGCTTAGGTCCAGCTTTTAAGTGTAAAGTGCATTAAAGGTTTACATATGGAAAATTACAGAAACAAATGTGATGTGTACCTAAATTGTGGTGACTCCCTTAGATAACCATTGAGGAATTGTTAGTTTTCAGGAATATAATCCATGATCTTAGATTTTAACTTATTTGTTCACAAATTCAGTCAGCAGATATCTATTGCTAGACATTTTCCAGGGCTGGGATGCAGCAGTGAGCAAAACAAACTGGAGAGTTGGGTCTGAGGGAGGAGGTCGCAGAGGTAGTCAGAGATGTGTGCTATGGGGTGGACACACTGGGTGGGGAGTGTTTTCTGAGGGGATGAGAAGTCTCAAATTTGAGCCAAACTCTGGAGACGCGGAGGGAGAGGGCCGTGCGGAGGTCTGCCGGAGGAACGTCCTGAGTAGCAGCGAGAACCAGCACAGAAGCCTCAAAGCGTGAGCAAGCTGGGGTGTCCGGCAGAGGAGGTGGGGCGGACCCCAGAGTGGTGCCACAGTTCATTCTACAGCTTGCCTGCCACCCAAATAATTTTCCTTAGAACTTGGCAGCCAGAATGGCACAGCATCAATCTTATTTTAGATTCTTATATATAAAATTGGGCATACACCCAGACAGCCTGTGTCTGAATTGAGGCTGAACAGTCAGGATTTCCATCATTTCTGTTCAGTGGTTTTGTCTGCATTCTTGGAGTGGATGCACCCCCTTCCAGACGTTTGGAAACTGGAAGAGCAGACCACGCAGTGAGCAGGAGCTGGGAGGACAGAGAGAGCCGGTCTGTGCAGGAACTGCATAGAGAGGTCAGGAGAGGAGCTGCCTTCGTAGTTTTCAGGTATTCTTGAGATTCCCTGAGAACGTAGAGGCGGAAGCAGTAGACTCGCCAGCAGCCGTTCATAAACAGAAGGAGCACCCCCTAATGCGGCCACGTGGGTGGCCGGCACTGTTCCCAGGGGTACCCAGCCTGCCGCGTGTGTGCTGACTGCACAGCTGTGGTTGTGATGGCTTGTCTGCCCCTGCATATTCAAGTTAAAAACTGTCGTTACAGGCCCACGGATGACAGTAACCAGCCCCCGGGCCGGGGCGTCCTCTCCACGCATGGGCTGACCTATGGAGTCATTCGTTTGGACTCAGAAGAGAAGCTCTCCGTGCTCACCATGTAGGATGTCGGCCTCGTGATGCCTGGAGGTGAGTGTGCGTTGCAAGCCGCACAGTTTAACCGGTTATTAAATGCTTTTCTAACACACATCACCAAAGCCAACATTCCCGTGTTCCCACGTTCCTGCGTTCCTGTGGACTACGCTCGCAGTCCTCTGGCTGCGAGCCTCACTCCCAGTCTTCTGAAACCCTTGTCAGGCTTCAGACATTTGAGGCAGCGTTCCCTCTCCTGGGAAGTGATCGAAAAGATGGTGAAGAGCAGCTTTGCACAGTGGGGCCTCAGGCTCCTCTTCCCTGGAAGGCTTCTGAGCCAGTGCAGTGTCCACACTGGTGCTTGGGCAGCTTCCCTTCTCTGCCCCAGAGGACGTGCCCGTCCGTCACCTTAAGGCACCAGTCAGAGTGGGAACAGCCAAGCTTGGCTGCCCCCATGGCAGGTACGTGTGAAAACCAAGGAATGTGAGTCTGTGTGACCGTGAAGCCTCTTTTCAGCAGTAGAGCCCTTTTTCCAAGTCTCAGAAGCCTTTTCCACAGATGCGTGAGGAAGCACCCAGCTGCAGGGCCCACCGTGCCTCCCACCAGCCCCACAAGGCCCAGGGACCTCCCAGGAGCCACTTTACCAATCTCAGGGTGCACACACCTGGTGCTCAACTCATGGGGTCACAGGCAGCATCAGTCCCTGGCTCTCTGGCCCCTGAAAGGGAACCTGGCTCTTTTCTCAGCTGGGGACCCCAGAGCCTGTGTCTCCTGCTGAGCCCTCCCGGCATGGGGTGTGGGCTCAAGCCCAGCAGGGTAGCCATGCCCGTGCGAGCAGTGCTGCCACCATCAGCAGCGGGTGCAGGATGCCAGGTCAGGTGGGTCTCAGCAGGGACCCCCTCCCCGTGGAGTCTCACACAGGCAGACCCATCATGCCCCTTCATGGTGAGCTGCACTGGGGCCAGGCGCTCCAGAAACTCTTGCCTTTCTGTTCGCCTGGTTTGGCATAAAAGAAATGAAGGCAGCCCTGGGCTTCCCTCTGCCTCACTAACCCGATTCCCTGTGGACGCCCTCCAGCCCCTGTGTCCAGCCCACTCCCTGCCCCCCAGCTGTGGCCAGGCCACCTGGGCTCCCTTTCTTTAATATTTAGTTTTCAAATAAATGGAACTTCATGGTAAAATCTTCAAAAAGTTCTGAAGGACACAATGGAAACGCTCCTTTGTGACTGTGTGAGCAACCGCGAGCTTCCCATGCTCCCTGTCAGAGGCACCTGGGGCTGTGGGACAGAAGCGTGCGCCCTCCCCCCTGTGTGTATTCTCTGCCTGGGTTTGGGGGTTTTCTCACATGATAGATGTGAGAAACTGATAGAAACATGACAGATGTGATAGACTGCCTACACACGCATATTTTATATCTTGGGGTCCTTTGTCAGCACGTAACGAGCTCCGTGCTGTTCTCGAGGTGGCACAGTGCTACGTTGTGGGAGCACTAGGGTTATTTGAGCCTGCCCTGTTTGGTGATTTTCCCTCTTTTGCTGCTGCGGTGAGTGACCCCTTCGTGGTAAATGGAAACAGTTCTCGAAGTGGGAGTTCTGTTTCAAAGAGAACTACCGATGTGGCTTTTATGATGATTGTCTTTTTGAAGCCTGTGAGGCTATACACCCTGCTGAGCGGTAAACAGCAGCACTTCTTTCTCCACTCTCTTATCTGCCCTATTACTTGACTTTTATTTTTACCAATATGATAGGTGAAGAATCTTTCAGTGTAATTTTAATGTGAATTTTTCTTCCTGTGAGTTTAGCTTATGTTTCCGCTGTTGCACTATTTAGGCACCTGTACTCCAGCCCAGGGGGTGCCGGCTGTTTCAGGCTCTTTCTAAACAGTTCAACTGTCACTAATGCACACTCCACCCTTCTGAAGCGTGAGGCTCTTGGCTCGCTAATCAGATCTGTAGCTTGCAGTTGGAGGGGGATATAGGACGTTGTTGTTCAAAGCATCAAAGTGTTGGTGGCACAGATCATTGAGAACTGATCAGCACTGAACCATGGGCGAAGTGCTCCAGGGGTGTTCACGGAAGGACTCACCTTGCACGGGGCATGAAATCGAAGGTTCAGATTCCCCTAAGACATTAGCGGCTTGATTTGCAGAGTTCAAGTTGCACCACATTGCTGATGTACATGTGGCAGGAGGCCCGGAAGTTGGTTCTGAGGGTCCTCCCCAAATCTAAATGGCAGATGTTATACCCCTAAGTACAACTTGCACATTAACGTTAAAGCAGTTGAAATATTGATGTTTCAGCTATGAAATTGGACATAGTGCTGCGCCAGGAAAAATCACGGTCAAGGTCTCAGTCCCATGAGACTGCCCCCGCTTCGCCAATGGCAACTTTCAGGTCTCCCTTGCTTCTGACTGGCCACCTAAAAATCGGGGTTGCCCTGTCCTTCTAGTTAAGGACATAAGTTGCCAGACTGGCTCATGCCACCCAGGGCAACACCTTTACCTACTATCACCAGTTTGTTATGAAGGACCTGTGAACAGCCAGATGAAGAGGTGCATTGCTCCAGGCCTGGTGGGCGGGGGCAGGTTCCAAGTGCAAGGGCTTCTGTCTCTGGGGAGTGGGAATGCTGCCCTCCCAGAATGTCAAGGTTTTCTCCAACCTGCAAGCTCTCCAAGCCCCACGCTCTCCAACCCCACCATTTAGGGTTTTCTAGAGGTGTCACTGTAGACATGGTTGATGACATCTTTGGCTAATGGGGATTGACTCATCTCCAGCCCTCTCCCTCCAGGGCAGAGTTTGGCTTGGAGACTGACAGCTCCAGCCCTCTAGTCTTGCCTTGGTCTTCCTGAACCCCAGACCCACCCTGAAACTGCCTAGGGGCCACCAGCTCCCAGGCCTGTCCCGACTACACAAAGGCACTCTGACCACTCGAAAGATTCCAAGGGTCTTAGACGCTCTGTGCCCAGAACCAGCTGAAGACCAAATAGCTACGTCTCCTTGGATGGCACAATCACAAGCTCTCATCAGCTGACGGTCCGGGGCAGGTGTGCTGAGAGAGCTTTGCTATGGCCCTGTTGCTGGCAATCTGTTTTCAATCCTTGCTGGGCCAACAGACGCTCTCTGGTCATTCCCCAAGCTGATTGCATTTAGTCTTTTCCGTTTGATTCCACTGTTCTGGCCCAGTTCTTCTGAAGCCTCTTTCAACATCATTGCCTCACCTGGGCGCTGAGATCCTGTGACCCTCACCCAGCAGGAGATACGGATGCCAGGATCCGGCTACCCTACCTACAGTTGGATTGTGAAGAAGCCGGCCATAAGCCTTCCCTTCCTGGGTCTCTTTAATGCCAGAAATGGGATGTTTTAGAGTTTATTATTTTAATTTCATTTTAGGTCGATACGAGCGACATACAAATTGGAGTTGGGCAGTTCACTGGCCAGGCACCTGACTCTTCTGGATAAGAAGAGTCTGGGTAAGTCTGGATAAGAAACAGGCCCCAGGCCACACTGCCAGGACAGAGAAGGGCAGCCCCTGAACCCACAAGGTCGTGACAGAAAACCCCAGCTCCCGCAACCGCAGGAATTCTACAGATTTTCACTTAGAAGAAAATGCCACCCAGGAGTACCCACCCCGATTTTCTCAAAAGTGGTTTTGCAGAGGCTCAGAAGAAAAGTCAGGACGCAGGGCGCCAGCCAGCCCCATCTTCCCAAAGTCACTTGCCCTGGGGCCACCCACCTGCAATCAAACTGTTAGAGATGGCTTTTTATTCTCAGCTATTACCAGAGCAAATATTCCTGGAGAAGCACGCATTCGAGTAGGGTGTCTCTTTCCAGAGGTCCTGGAGAGGGAGGCTTCAGCAAGTCACTGGCCAGGGACCCTGGGAACTTCATGGTTCGGGGGCTGGAGGATAGAGGGGGCAGAACCCTAATGGTGGGTGAGTTGAGAATGGAAGAGCTTTCTTCACCTCAGTCTCCTGGGGTCTTTCCCTTCAGGAACTGAAGAGGTGAGGAGGGCTGTGCAGTCTGAGACAGGTGCTACCTGGCTTCGAAAGATGACGCATCTGTCCCCAGAGCTGGGGAGCCACCAGCCCAACCCACCCTGTAATAACTGAAGTCCTTTTTCCCCACCTAGAGCCAGTCCGGGGGTCGGGTGCACACTGTACTTGACCAACACATGCCATACAGGAAGTGCTGATGTCACTTTCCTACTTCAACTGCCCCCTCCCCAGAGTACACCTTCGGGACATTGGAAAAAAGACACCCCTTAATGTACCCCCAAGGCCTCTGCTCTCCATGAACCTCCTGAGGGCGACTGCAGCATGGCGAGCAGGGAGCCCCGGGCTTCTTGATAAAAGTGTAAAATGAAGCTCTGTCTGAAAGGACCCCCATCTGTTAGATTTGGAAAACATCTAAAGGCCGTTTGCTTTTCACAATGAGTAGACTCTTAGGAATGTATTCTAAGGAAAGGCAGAAGATATGGAGAAACAAATTCAAGAATATTCTTTGGAGCAATAGCAAGGGAGGGAGGGATGGAGAGAGAAGAGAGGAAAAGGCGAACAGATTAACAGGGAGATGGGACAGACACAAACAAGAGAAAGAGAAACAGAGTGACAGAGGCAGAGAGAGCACCTAGCTCGTTTTCAACTTGACCTCCTGGAAAAATCTAGCAGGATCATAGAATCCTCAGCACATCCTTGTACTGGGGCAGCCAAGTTTCAAGCCAAAGTTTCCCAAACTACAAGGTAACAAATACTAAGACTGGAGAAGCTGTGCACGTTCTTTTCCAGCTCCTTTTTGCAGAATCAGCAGAATGGGGCAGGTTGCTGCGTTCATTCTAAAAATCAAAACTGCAAGAGGACTCAGCTGCGGAGATGGGGGTGGGAGGGCAGATGTTCTCTTGCTCACTGAGCTCACACCCCGGAGCCGGCCAGCGCCTAACGCTGCCTCCACAGGTTCCATGGAGGACACGGGAGAGGCTACGGCCATGTGAAGAGCAGATTCACATTTCTGTGGCTCCATCCCGGGGGAGCTAAAAGCTGTATCCCACGAGTCCTGCTCGCTCCCGTTGATCCCGATGCCCTAGCCGTCGGCATCTCTGCCAGTCGTCATGAAAGAGCCTGTTGCACCGCAGTGCAGCAGGGCCACAATATTCAAAATGAAAATTGTAATGATCACTTTTCTGACTGCAAAATCTCAAGTCAGAGAACTTCTCTCACTAAAGAAGCGGGGCGGGGGGAGCTGGACAGAGAAGCCGCCCAGGCTGTCGGGTGCTAAAAACTGTGACACCGCCTGGCACCAGCGATGAGGGACTCACGCTCGACCCCAGAGAGAAGAACAAGAAGGGGCCACCGCGGGTCTCCCCCAAGCTTCCAGCTGTCGGGAAATCTTGTCCAATCACCCACCTCGCCATGCCACCTGCTCACCTGCATTCTGTAGAAGTACTAACGCATCATTCACGTCCCAGCAGGCCAAGTGGGCAGGAAAATGGGGCCAAAAAGTAGAAAACCATGACCGTAGAAGGCAACGGCACGTGACTGAGCTTTCTGGGTTGTGCGCCCTTGTGGTGATAAACACAGTCCTAACCGAGCTGAACACCAGAATGAAAACGAACCTTCCTCCGTGCTGAAGTCGGATGACGTGTGCTTGGCTATCCGCAGTGCCTGCCTGTTTGGGCGGTGATTACTGCAGGTCACACGTGCTGTACAGGAGGAGGGCAGTGAACTCTGGAGCCAGGCCGGCCGGGTGTAAGTCCCAGCTCCAAGGCCAGCTCTGTGATCTGGGACAATTCACCTATGTCCTCTGCCTCTCGATTTCCTTCTCTGTAAAATGGGGGTAATAGTCGCATCTATCTGAAAGGGCTGAGAATTAAACGACCTTGTCAATGTAAGGGGCTGAGAACAGTATCTCTTCTTGGTGAGCAGAAGGATGACCAGGAGGTGACCAGCAGAATACCCCTTTCGAAGCCTCAATACTATTCCGTAGTGAGCAAAGACATAGCTCCTCTACGGACGAAGCCATTAATAGTCGATCCTGGCAGGCAGAGTGCAGATTCCTTCGAATCAGAAATTTGAACTCTGGCCAACGACTGCTGTACTGATTGAGTAAATGTTAGGATTTGTTGTTAATGGTAAAGTAGTCTACAAAAACAAACAGTCTGAAGGAGTTTGAGAGGGTGTGGGCTCAGCTGCAAGCTCTCCTCCCAAGGCCGTTGGTCAACATCTCCAGCCTTGTGGAAAGACAGAAGCAGTGAAGAAAATGTCAGACAAACATTTGGTGTGTTTGTACTTCTCCCAGAAATCGTAAATGCCTTGCATGTTTCAGCTAGTAATTCATTAAAATGGATTATGCTGACCATTTTATAACATACTTCACTGCTCTCCTGTCTAAATCCATCCCTTTGTGACAAATTTTTACACTTGGCTCATTTTTTCAATTGTGTTTGCTGTCTTACTCCCATGTAAAGGATAAATGTACATGTTAATGTTGATTTGACTGAGACAGCTAATGCTAAATCTGTCTCTGTTCCTTGAATGTTGACTTGTGATGGTGTATTTAAGTCTCTTCTTTTTCCCCTTGAGTCAGCAAAATATTCCATGTTACTTTGAGCAAAACTTGCTCGCTAGTGTTATGGAGGATATAAAAGCAAATGGAATAAATTTCCTGCCTTCAGGAGGATTGAAATCTCAAAGTCGGTATGACAGCATGGCTGGGCGTCAGCTCAGTTTGCAGCTTTTAAAACATGTTGGAATCTTTCCTCTGCAACTTTTGATGGTGAGACCCTGAGCAAATCATTTCCACAAGCATCAGGCTCTCCATCTATGACATGGAAGTAAAAAGAGTAATCTTGACAAAATTGTGATGACTATAGACGTGTACCTATCCTCTTATTAACCTCCTCCCGATAGAAGATATTGTAACTCATCCCATTTGAGAGCTGGTGGTGATCACCCCCATCTTGTGCGATTCAAATATAATTATCTGGAATCCCCCATCTTCGGATGATGAAGACCCAGCAGCCCTCACAGTGTTTTCTAGAAACTGGATTTTGTTTGAAGTGTGAACTGACTCCAAGTTTCTTCTATTTTCACCTATTGTCCTTCCTACGTGTCTCCTGGGGTTTTTCCCTTCCTCCCAATCTACATTAACCTGATGATAACAGCCAGCTATGTTTTCTACAATTCCCCTAAATTGACTCATGCCAAATACTGAATACAGTAGATTGGGAGGGTTCATTAAATCACGATAGAGCAACCTACAGAAGGAAAGTGGACACCTTTTTTCTTAAAGGGCCTTCAGCCATCCCACCCTGGAGAAGGTTGCTGATTGCCTCTTCTCCTCACGCAGTCTTTTTACTATGATTTTTTTTTTTTTTTTGAGATGAAGTCTGTCACTCAGGCTGGAGTGCAGTGTCATGATCTTGGCTCACTGCAAGCTCCATCTCCCAGGTTCAAGTGATTCTCCTGCCTCAGCCTCCCGAGTAGCTGGACTACAGGTATGTGCCACCACACACAGCTAATTTTTGTATTTTTGGTAGAGACAGAGTTTCACAATATTGGTCAGACTGGTCTTGAACCCTTGACCTCGTGATCCATCCACGTTGGCTTCCGAAAGTGCTGGGATTACAGGCGTGAATCACCGCATCCGGCCTGCATCACTTTTTATGCCTCGTCTTCATCCTTATAGCTTCTCCTTCCTAGTGGCCTCAACTCCCAACCCCGGAGTAAGGGTCACAACTGTCCATCTTCATGCAACACAGCTTAGTTCCCCTTCTTCTCCTCCCCACCATGCCCTATGGGTTGCTTTTCTACAACCAGAATGGAGACCCAGAGAGATCTGCTAAACTAAGACAGTTCTCACCCCTGGGAGAAAAATGTACTTCCCAGTTCTCAGTCCCGCTAAACTATTGTTAAGATAAAGGACCATGATAAATCCTATTGGCTAAGAGAAGAACGTTCTCCAGGTTGCCGTAGGATAAGAGAGGAGGTGACAGAATCTGCAGCCATTTGGTAGAATATGTGATATGTGAATCATTCTGAGGAATATGTTAAAATTCTGTAGTCACATCTTGGAAAATGGTATTTGCAGCAGAGGGAATAATGTAACAAAAAACCCAGGCAGAAAACAAATGAGTGTGTGTGGAGAACAACAACAATGTGATGTGAATGAAGGATTCGGTGTCATGAGTGAGAAATGGCTGACCGAAAGTAGGGAGATGCAGATAGGAAAATACCACGGGAAGACTGAACATCACATCAAGTGATTTAGGTGATTCTGCCTGCAGTGCAAATATTTTGGGCTCTGAAGTGAAGTCATCAAAAGGTTTACGTCTGTAATGGAGGATTGGTCTAGATAGCCTTTCAGATCCCACTCGGCTTTGAGATCCTTGATTCCGGGTCACACCTGCGGGTCTGGAGGGCAGTTCTGCAGGGTCATGAAGGAAGGATTCCAGGAGGCTGGAACACGAAGGACATTCAGGTGACCACATCAAGAGATCAAGTGGGGTAACAAGAACCTGAACTAAAAGGAATGCAGTGTAAATATGAAGGAGAAAGAGGAAATGGGAAACTGATTAGAAACGATAAGTAGAGAAAAAGGGGAAAATGTGATTCCAAGGTTTAGAACAGTATTTGTAAATTACAGTCCCATAACTTCTTGCATAAACAGTATCTAAGTCATTTAAAAAGAAGAGCAAACTTCCAAGTTCCACTGAAAGACATCAGCATCTCTGTGGAGTGAATTGGGGAAAGAGAATGAAGAGGTCTGTTCAACTTTTAGACACGCAAAATGTGAATTGAATTGCGTGAGTGACACCAACAATGTGAATATATTTAGCAGGAGCTCTTTTTTCTCTTTTTGGCCTATGGTATTTAATCCTTCTATCATTATCGTCCTTTCTCTAATTTAATGTCTTTGAACCTTTATTCAAAAATCCACTACGTATATGTAACATGTTTGTGAGATTATTACTAGACCCTCTAGGAGGTTTCATTAACCCAGTTTTCTCTTATTATACCAATACCACACTATCTTGATAGTTCAGGTAAGTCCTCCACCTTTTTTTCCAAGTTGTCTTAGCTCTTTGGGGTCCTTTAAATTTCCGGACACATTTTGGAATCCGCTAGTTCATTTCTACTGGAAAAAAAAATAAAAATAAAATGATGCTGGGATTTTGATTGGAATTGCATTAAACCTCTGATCCACAAGAGCAGAACTCACATCTTAACAATATTGAGCTTGCTGATCCATGAACACAGTATATCACTTCATTTATTTCTTTATCTCAGCATCACTGCCTGCTTTTCAGTGTATAGATCTTACACATCTTTTGTCAGATTTAGTCTGAAGTATTTCATGTTTTGATGTGCTATAAATAATATTGCTTTGTAAATTTCCATTTCCAATTATTTCTTTGCCAGTGTATAAAGAGAGAAATATTGCTTGTGTGTTTAGCTTGTATCTTGCAAACTTTCCAAACTCACTTATTAGGAAGTAATTTATTATTATCAGTTTTAGTGGCTTTTTGTGATTTCAGGACATTTTCCACACAGGTGATCACATCACCTGAAGGTACAGATAGTTTTAAATCTTATTTTCTAATAAGCGTGCATTTTATATATTTCAACTTGCCTTATTGCATTGACTAGACTCCAAAAAAATGCTGAAAAGCAGTGAGAAAAAAATCAGGTGGGATGGTGAATACAGCCCTTGTTCTTCCGTTTTGACCTGAAGCACCCAGTGTGATCATTTTCTTATTTGATTTTTGTGAGGACTTTTTGTTTCCTTTTTTTCCTTTGTTTTTTAAAAATACACTTTATCTTTTAGGCAGTTTCACGTTCACAGAAAAATTGAGGGAAAGGTGCAGAGAGGCCTTCTATATGCCTTCCCTTCCCCCACGTGCACAGCCTCCCCCACTAACAACACTCCTGCCCAGAAGGACCATTTGTAGTAGTTGAAGAACCTACGTTGACATATTGTCACCCAGAGTCCACAGTTTACATGAGGGCTCCGTCTTGGTGCTGGTTCTATGGGTTTGAACAAATATGTCATGAAATGTATCCACCATGATAGCATCGTACAGAGCAGTTGCACTAAAATCCTAAAAATCTCCGTGTTTCACCTCATCTCTCCCTCTTCCCAACACCTGGGAACCACGGATATTTTCACTCCATAGTCTGGCCTTTTTCGCAATGTCCTTTAGTTGGAAGCTGACAGTATTTAGTCTTTTCCGATGGGCCTCTTTTGTGTAGCCGTGCATGTTTAAAGTTCCTACATGTCTTTTCATGGCTTGACAGCTCACTTCCTTTCAGTGCTAAAGAATATTCCATTGTCTGGATATATCACAGGTTATTTATCCACTCACCTAGTGAAGAACATTTTGGTTTCTTCGTTACCTCCAAGTTTGAGCAATTATGAATAAAGCTGGAATAAAATTAGCAATTATCATTAAAGCTTCTATAAATGTCCATGTGCAGGTTTTTCTGTGAACACAAGTTTTCAACTCTTTTGGATAAATACCGAAGAGTGCAATTGCTGGATCACATGTTAAGAGGATATCTCATGCCCATGAATGATACAGTGGGTATACAAAATGTGGCACGTATATACCACGGAATACTATGCAACCATAAAAACGAATGGGTTCCTGTCCTTTGCAGGGACATGGATGAAGCTGGAAGCCATCATTCTCAGCAAACTAAAAGAGGAACAGAAAACCAAACACCGCATGTTCTCACTCATAAGTGGGAGCTGAACAATGAGATCACATGGACACAGGGAAGGGAATGACACACACGGAGGCCTGTTGGGGGGTGGGGACAAGAGGAGGGAGAGCATTAGGACAAATAGTTCATGCAAGCAGGGCTTAAACCGTAAATGATGGGTTGACAGGTGCAGCAAACCACCATGGCACATGTATCCAAGAACTTAAAATTTAAAAATAAAAAAGAGTAGAGTTGGGTAAGACAATGTGATAATTTTACAAACACTAAACACTTCATACCCACTTCCCCACCTCCCTCAAGTACTTTCAACAGCATGCCATTGCTGTTATTAAGGGAATAAAGCATCTACCATCATCTCCCAGCCCCTGCCTGCCTGCCTTCATTCTTGTCTTGTGCCACTTTCTCCCGTGCTTGCTTCCTTGCACGAGCCTGTTTCCTGCTGCAAGAGGCATTCTGCACGCACCCCCATCTCTGTTTAGACCGTGGTGTCCCTACACTCCACCCCCCTCAACAATCAACCTCTACTTCTCTCCAGACTGCAAGGGGATCATACCTTCCAGAATGCATCGGTTTTCTACCTCTTATCCCAAGATACACCAGGTTCTTTTACAGCATAAATTTAGAGAATCCCTCTTCCCTTTCTTTGGTGCGCTTTCCTCAATTCTTCATCAGAAACCCATTAGAGTGATTGTCATATTAGTGTCCATTCTCCCCATCAGGCCACAGGTTCGTGAGAGCAGGGGCCAGGGTCATGTTGGTGAACCATGGTATTCTCAGTGACTATCCATGTGCTTACAAAGTATTTGCTGAATGAGTCAATGGGTCTGCAGTTCCAACCAAAGCTAGAAGCTTGACTTTGGAAGAATGAAAGTAGGTAACATCTCCAAAGCAGACCCTATAGCATGAGAAAAGAAGGGAAGAACGGAGGCAGAGCTGAAGGATGAATATCGGCACAGGAGTAGGTGAGAGTTCCAGAAATGCTGGGTTTTCACGTGTTTTTATTTACTTCATATCTGTGTTTCCGTCCCTGTGTAGTGTGACTCTCATATCCCTCTCAATTACTACATTTCTTTACTGACAAGGACAGAGGTGGTGCATTAGACACACTACTAACCAGCATACTCTCTCGGACTTGCAAGAAAATGTAGGAAAACAATCTAGAAATGGTATCTCAGAAAAAAAAAAAATATGAGAGTAAATGTGGGAAAAAAAATCAATGTTTAAAGACAACTTCCCAACATATTTAGGAATCTGAGAACTAAAATTTCATCAGGACTCCCCACACTTCTTTCTTTTTACATTGCTGTGTCTGCGTGCGTGTGTGTGTGTGTGTATTCAACAGAAATCTACAAAAAAAAATGCTATTGCTAGAATAATGCTACTACAGGGGAGAAAAATGTAATCTTTTCTTCCACCCATCTTAGCTTCATTGGCTGGGGTTCCTATAACAAAACCAGATGAACCCCCAAAAAAGCAAACGGAGGCTTATTAGCATGTATATTTCATATATACATGGGAGATACACTGGGAATGAGGGAATCTCAAAGAGACAGCTCAGAGCTTTCTTTTATATAACATCTTCAACAAGGATAATAAATGTTTATAGAAGAGCCAAGACAAAGTAAAAGGACTTTGGGTCATTGGGGGCAACAAATTGTGGGAAGGCCAATAAATGATAGATTTTTGTGTAAATTCCTCTGGTGCTGTTTCCCGAATGATAAGGGTCTGAAGTTGTCTGCAGAGATTGACCTGCGTCCTTTCTGGCAGAGAGGGGAGAAAGGGCACTTTTTTCTTTGTATAATATGATTATGTTGTGTGCTTTTCAGAAACTAGAGGGAAGGCCAGAGCACTTCTTAATGGCCTTCAGCTCAAAATATTTTAGCATAGAGTGTTTTTTTCTCTGCACTATTCCTGCTGCAGATATCTTTAAAGGCATCAGTCGCATCCTAAACACTACTTGTGGGGGAATATTGAGCAGAACGAGATCAAATGTATAATTCAGCCCCACAGAGTCTCTGAGCCACAGGACAGAGAACGGCCTGGGAGTCAAAGCAGACACTGAGCAGCTGACATTCTAAGAGGCTCCTTCCAGTAGATTGGCGCATAAACTCAAGTTCTTTTCACAGATGTGTCTGTGTTTCTTTTGTGCAAAAAAAAAAAAAAATATATATATATATATATATATATATATATATATATATATATATATATATATATATATATATATATATATATATATATATCCCTGTAGCTAAAATGCCTACTTCATAGTGCAAGAAAAACAACATCTGGAGCCTTAGCCAGAAGCAGCAAAGACCCAGGCAGCCTGGTGGTGTCCGGCGGGGACAGCCCACGAGATCCATCAGCATGTGGCCCTGCGAGCCGCCACCAGTAACATATGTTTACATGCTCATGAATGTCAGGCTCATTTAGAACAAATTAGCATCCATCAAAGTCAAACAGCGAGCAGAGCAGCACATTTTCCTGTGTGTCAGTGGCCCCTGAGATACCAGGGAGAACTTGAATTGCCTGACTCCTTCAACTTCCAAGCATCCCAGAGGGAAAAGGCAGACCCCAGGAAAGGACTGTGCTGGAAACTATTTGTTCTTACAGATGTCCGGAGTAGTCTTGTGACTGACCCAAAGACTCCCCTCTGAGGGTGGGGGATACCTAGGGTAGGGGAAGGTGAATGTGCTGCCTTCTAAGACCTTCCTTCTAAGGGAGGGTGGGGTAAACCCAGAGTAGGTGGAGGTAAGCCATGCTGGCAGGAGCTTCCCTCTAAGGGAGGGTGGGGGAGACCTAGGGTAGGTGGAGGTGAGCCGTGCGGGCAGGATCTTTCTTCTAAGGGAGGACGAAGTGTGCTTTGCTAGACTCTACGCTTGAGTCTCAGCTTGGCCGACCCAGATGGGAGCAAGTCACTTCCATCCTATGATTCTGGGTGTCCTCATCTGTCATGGAAGCTTTGGTTCGATGAGCTTAAAGTCACTCCAGTTGCAAAGCTGTGTGACTTGTAGATACATGCCAGTGTGAATGACTCACTTCACTTTAACAAGTTGCACAGATAGCCAGGCTTCTCCTTAGATCAGTCAGGAGGCCCCAGAAGACTTTGTCACAGGCAAAGGGTGATTAAAAGGAGTCACTGAAGGGATTCTTTGGAGTTCGGTGGGCAGGGCCCAAGGGAAGTGAGAATAGCACTCCCCAGATCATGGGCAAGGGATGCCTGGGGAGGGGCTGCTAACGTGGACAGGCATGACTAAGAGAGGAGGGAGGACAGCTCCTCTCCCTCCTCCACCTTCTACCTGCTGCCAGCAATGAATCCAACCAGCAGCCCTAGGCCAGGCCTCCAGAGTCAGAGCCAGGAAGAAGCCAGGCACATGGTGAAGCCACTAGTCCCTATCAACACCAAGGGTGCAGTAAGAATTTTGATGGAAATATTTAAAAACTCATTCAACAACTTCCTATCTCCCCAACCAGCCTCTGCCTATGATTCCACCTTTTCCAACTACTGAGCGGTCATCAGGGGTGTCACAGGGGTGGGGCTGCCTGCTCTGCCCAGGGGCCCGAGACCCTCCAAACTTTGAAGGCCTGGGGTCCCCTCTCCCCTCCCTGGCGGCAACTGTCTTCTCTGCTGTCAAATTATCACTTCCATCATCCCACAACACATGAGAATTTAAGACGGGATTTTGGTGGGGACACAGCTAAACCATATCAAAGGGGGGACCTGGGGCTCCCTCATGGGGCTCTGGCATGAGCTTGGGTGACACAGGTTCATAAGACCCCATCTGCTTCAAGTTTAGTTGCATACCCCAAGATTCCCAGGTTGTACTCCTAACCCAGGACCTCAGAATGCATCTGTATGTGGAGATGGGCCTTTTAAAGAGGTGATTAAGGTAACAAAGTCATTAGGATTGATGACCTTGTAAGAAGAGATCAGGACACAGACATCTATAGAGTGACAACCGCACGAGGACACAAGAGAAGATGCCATCAGAAAGTCAAGGAGAGAGGCCTTAGGAGGAGCCAGCCCTGAACTCACCTTGACCTTAGACCTCCAGACTCCAGAACTGTGGGAAATACATCTCTGTTTTTTCACAAAACTGCCTGTGGCAGCCCAACCAGAACCGTGCGCCATCTTTGGTCCTCAGAAATTCCACTTGTTTTTATGCTGCTGGATTTTAGGAGGCCCCTGGATGACCAGTATGTGACTACAGTTAGAGAAGGAATTACTGGTGTAAGAGAGCCCCACACATCTCTGAGCAGACACCGTACAGCCCATGAGATATTGGGTGTAGTATCACCCTCTCTTCCCTAGGATATTAAGAACAATATCACAGGAGGGGTGTACAGCCACAGCCCCTGCGTTACTGGGAGCAATAGCATCTTCTCCCCTTCTCGATATAAGAAACAATATCCCAGGGTGGGTGTACATCCCCTGTGATATTGGGCGTAATGTCATCGTCTCCCAATGCGGATATTGAGCATAGTGTCACAGGGGGTTGTATACCTTCTTTGCTATCGGGAATAATATCCTCTCCCCTCAGGATTGTAGGCAAAATATCGAAGGGATTTTACAACTCGTGCGATATGGGCAGTAATATCATCCTCTCCCCACCTAGATGTTAGGAACTCTATCACAGGCAGCCGTACACTTCTTGTGATATTGGGAGTCATATCATCCTCTCCCATCATGGATATTAAGAACAATATTACAAAGGAGGTGTACACCCCCTGCCATATTGAGAGTAATATGCTCTCCCCCTTCGGGATATTAGGAACAATGTCGCAGGAGGTGTGTACAACCCCTGCGATATTGGGAGTAATATCATCCTCTCCCCCTGCATATAGGAAACAATATCACAGGAGGATGTACACCCCCTGCTATATTGGGAGTTGTATCATCCTCTCCCACCCAGGATATAAGGAACAAGACGACGGAACGGATGTACACCCACTGCCATAGTTTCAATAATGACATCCTCTACCCCCTGGCTGTAAGGAATAACATCATACAGAGGTGTACACTTTCTTCGATAATGGGAGTAATATCCTTTCCCCGCCGGATATCAGGAACAAGTCTATTATTAATATTAATATGAGAAAAATTAAGAGTAATCATCGATATTAATAATTAGTAAAATACTAAAAATGTTAACATTAGCATTAATAATCAATAGTAATATCACTATTAGTAATAAAATAATATCAGCAATTAATGTTACTTAAATCAATACTAAGTGATGCTGGTAATAACAATATTAACAATTTTAAGCATGCATAATCATATATTTAAAATAATTATCCATAATAACAGTATCCTATTAATAATATCATTGATAATTGTTAATATCAATCATGGATGTTTAATAATTGATCTTATTATTACTCCTAATACCGCAGGGGGTGTACACCTACCTGTGATGATGTTCCTAATATCCAGGAATAGGGAGCATGAGATTTTGTTCCTAATTATCAAAGGGGGGAGAGCGTAATATTACTCCCATAATGGCAGGGTGTGTACATTCCCCCCAAGGGATTGTTCTTGTTATTCAAAATGAGAGAGGATGACATGACTCCAGATATCGAAGAAAGTGCAAACCCACGTGTGATATTCTTTCTAATATCCAGAAAGGAAGAAGAGCATAGTAATCCTCATATGGCAGGAGGGGTACACTCACTGATATTTTTCCAAACATGCAAGGGGGAATGAGGATAACTGCATTCCCAATATCGCACCAAGGGTTGCACACCCCATGTGAGATGGTCCTTCATCATGTTTCAAGGCGGGAGGGATGATATTACATATATGGCAGAAAGTGTACACCCCCCAGGGATATTGTTCCCATGATCCTGGAGGGAAGGGGATGATATTACTTTAAATATTACAGAAGGTGTACACGCCCCCAGTGATATTGTTTCTAATTTCCATGTCGGAGAGGAGGATATGACACCCAATAATTCAGGGAGTAGAAGCAATCCTGGGATATTCTTCTTAACATTCAGGGAGGAAGAGGATGATATTACTCCCAATACAGACGGGTGTACACCCTCTGATAGTGTACACACTGAGGGTATACAGCCATCTGTGAAAGAGTTCATAATTTCCAGAGAGGGAGATGATATTACTCACAATATCATAAACTGGCTATGAGTCCACCATGGCCCCTAATAGCCAGCGGGAGGAGAAGGGGTGGCTATTAGTCCCCACCTTGTGGGGGGTGCCTCACTAGGCTCCTCAAATCTGCCAAGCCTCCACCCGTCGAGTCTGGCCTGGATTCTCACACGCCTGCACAGCCTTCATCTGGTTCATAACTCAGCTCACAAAGGCCCTAGTACTGCGGCAAGGATGGCGGTGGTCACACCTGTGGCCATTTATCCTCTCTGCATCTAGCTCCTCTCCCTGAGGCAACAGCACCTCTGAAGTCACAGTCTGGCCTCCCAACTCTCCCCTCCCGAGCTTCTTGGCGTGTTGCTCTGCTGCACACACCTCAGCAAATACTGCTGATTAGCCAGAATCACCCAGAAATCTCTTAACCTTGATTCTGACTGCTTTTGTAATTTGTAATATTTGTACTTCTAGTGTGATTTGAGGAACAACACATTTTAAAATTAGAGAAGCCGGGCGCGGTGGATCAAGCCTGTAATCCCAGCACTTTGGGAGGCCGAGACGGGTGGATCACGAGGTCAGGAGTTCGAGACCATCCTGGCTAACACGGTGAAACCCCGTCTCAACTAAAAAATACAAAATAACTAGCCGGGCGAGGTGGCGGGCACCTGTAGTCCCAGCTACTCGGGAGGCTGAGGCAGGAGAATGGCGTAAACCCGGGAGGCGGAGCTTGCAGTGAGCTGAGATCCGGCCACTGCACTCCAGCCTGGGCGACACAGCGAGACTCCGGCTCAAAAAAAAAAAAAAAAAAAAAAAAAAAAAAAAAAAAAATTAGAGAAGATGTGGTTTTTATTCTCTCCTTTCTACTTGCAACCTTGAAAATTCAAGTAGCAGCAAGGGTTTGTTGAAAGTAACTTCCACCAAATAGAACCTATTACAAAGGTACTACAGAGTGTCAAATAACCACATAGATGTAAAATAGAGATGCAGACACAGATATAGAATCCAATGGTTAAACCAAATTGAGAAATGCTTGCCAGTTTGATAGGACTTCTAAAACTTGACAAAAATGTTGGCTAAGGGATACAAGATGTTATGAGATGAGTGAGATGCTTGGCCTAGAACCACAGGCTCTCTCCTCTTTACAGCAGAAAATCCATAAGGAAGTCAAATCTGAAAGAATCAGGTACCACTGAACGGCATACTCAGCCATGCTTCCCCATCCCTGGGCCAGCTGCGGTGAGTGCAACCATGCAACCAGTCGTTCACCAACATCCATCATCCATCCTCCGGGCCATGGCTACACTTCACTCCCAGGCTCCCTGTCATTATGCAGATTAGGTAAATCATGGCCACTCTCACCTTAAGCCTCCCCCACCGCCACCGTGGCAATCACCCAGTCCCAACCACAGGAAGGACGGCAGTGTCCTTGGGAACGCAGAGCAGGGGTCTGAAACGAACCTGGATCCCTGAATACCTCATGGAGCAGTCACCAGCCTGGAACATCCTCTCTCATGAGTTTACAAGAGAGAAAAACTCCTTGGTTCCTCAAACTACAATACTGCAGAGTCTTAGGTCACAGCATCCTTACCTATCCTTGTCAGGAACCGTTCATGCTCATCAAGACATGAGAACAAAACTGCAGTGGCACAGTCACACACACCCAGAACGCAGACCACCTGCAGCGCACATTCATCGTATTAACACCAAAAAGCCACCGTGGTGGATATCCTGGATGTGGACACTCGGCGGCTTTTTGCTGGAGATGCACTTTGTGCATTTATCGCACGACCATCTTGGCGTCAGGAGGGGCTGTGCAGATGGCAGCTGTGCACGTCACAGGGAGTCTCACTCACTGGACTCTCAGCCAGCTCCCACTATCAGTGCCCGCAGAGTCCTCTCCTCCGGGAGCACATGCTCGGACGCCACAGCGGCCTGTGGATACACACAACAGCACTGTGTGCCCCAGGAGCTTACAAAGTACCACTGCATCAATGCCTCCACAGGTGAGGCTGGGCGCAGAAGCCACCCTAAAACAGTTATGGTCCTTCGTGGGGCTGGTGTCCAGGCAGGAAGGCGGCTCAGCGGCTCTCCTCTCACTGTGGAACTTCCTAGGTCCCCACATGGACAGAACCAAAATAACACGCAACAAACAACAGGAACGAGAACACGACCAGCAGCTTCTGAGACGAACAAGCTGGACTGATCATGACACACCTGATAGGGACGGTGCCAAAGCCCCTCCCAGTGACCTGTGAGGACAGTGCTACCAGCCTCTCCCTAAAACCAGCCCAAGTCGAGTTAGACTCCAGGCTTCCCAGGAGTGGGCAGATCTATTCAATCCCACAGTCTGAACCTTCTAGGCCGTGTGTCATGGCCCCCATCTCACATATGGGAACGCGGACACTGCACCATAGACCCGGCCCCAAGCCCTGGTTTCTTTTTCGACACCACACACCAGTACAGTGAGCACTTAGGATCTGGGCATTCACAGAAAATACTGCTTAACTGAAACTTCTGATGTAGAACATGTTGAATTCCTACTCACAGAGCTCAAAGTGTTCTGTCCTAGGAGGCGGCAGTTGTAACTAAGCATGAGAGAAGAAGGGATCAGAGTGGTGCCAAGTATTAAATATTCCTCTAAATCTATTCACCAGGTCGCCATGCTATTGTCACCTGCTTCATTTTCTGTCCTTAAAAGACATAATAGTTACTTTTCAAAATAGACAACCTGTTTTACTGATGCTTAGCTATAAAGTAGCGAGCTACGTATCCAAAAGGGAGATATGGGAAAACAGAAAATGTCCACAAGCGATCAGGTGGGAGGGCAGCTGCAGCAGCACCTTGCTCTGTTTCATTGTGAGCCAGCCACGTGGGCTGGACAGCTCACTTAGCCACTGAAATTATATCATCTAAGATTTTGTTGCAGTTACTTTGATAAATACTCCTTCCTGCTATGAAGAGTAAGGTTTGGGGTTTTTTTTTTTTTTTTTTTTTTTTTTTTTGAGTCAGAGTCTCCTGTGTCACCCAGGCCAGAGTGCAGTATTACAATCACGGCTCATTGCGGCCTTGACCTTCTGGCTCAAGCAATCCTCCCACCTCAGCCTTCCAAGCAGCTGGGACCCACAGGCGAGTTTGATTTCTTTGCTAACGAATTCCTAATTCACCTCGCAGCGGGCCTGTCAGGGCCATATTCTTGGAGGTCCACCTTGCCGACCGGCCTTGTGGTCTCTAATGTGGATGCACTCCGGTTGCCCGGGCTCTGCACGCGATGTAATATAAGGGACTGATAGCCCAGAGTGTCTCGACGTGCCATCGTGAGCTGGGCTTTATTCCACAGGGCGACTCTGCTTCCCATGACGAGATGTAGCATGCGAGCACAGATCAAAGGGTATCAGCAACTAACCCAATCCCCAGGTACTAAGCAGAGGACCAAGAGTTTAGTTCCTTACTTATTTGCTACGGGCTTGATTCAAAAGAGCTTTCTGGGATCCTAGGGACAAACATCTCTAACTGGTAAGAATTCTGGCTTTAGTAATGGAAGAATCACCTAAGGCCCGTTTTGTAACTGCTGTTCTCATCAGAACTTGAGGCCAAAGGGAAAAATAAAAGGGGTGCCAAGATCGTGACACCCCAGTTTGCACAAGGCCAATCAGCCTGCTTGAGGGGGTGAAAGGAGTAGGATTTTTAAACTGCTGAGTTTTAAAAACATGGCTGTATGCTCGGCACACTGGCTCACGTCTATAAGACGAGCACTTTGGGAAGCCGAGGTGGGAGGATTGCTTGAGGCCAGGAGTTCAACACTGGCTTGAATAACACAGCAATACCCTATCTCTTTAAAAAGGAAAAAAAAAGGTTATTAAAATAGTAACAAAAAGGTTAATACAATAAATTACTATATCAACATGGCACCCCCCTGCTGTCAGATGAGGTACAATCTCTGTCTACGATGAGGTCTGGAGAGAAATGTAACCAGCATCATAGAGAAGGTCGACCCCAAAGCCCCACAACACTACTACTGTACAGTTTGTTAACCAGCATGAAGTCTCCTCCACAATCAGAAGCCTGGTTTAGAGGAACGCTGCCCACGGGACCTGGGTGGACTCCAGACGCCGGCCGACCAGACAGCCCCACCCTGGGACCCTGCCGGCACCCCCGACTGGACAGAATGGCCTCAGGAGTGTCCTTTCCCGCCACAAGCTGCAGACCCTGAGCCAGTCCTGGCTGTGACTGAGGCTGCGCATAAACGTCTGCGCCCAACAGCTCACCTTTGTACATGACACGCCCAGTGCACTTCATTTCAAATGTTACACTCGCCCCAAGGCGAACATGGATGTTACAGGTTAACTCACTGCATGTGTGCTAGACTTTCCCTGTAAGTGTTCAGACATTGCACGAACCGGATGAGCAAACCCCACTTTCCTTGTAAACTTTCAGACATTCCATGAGCCCGATGAACACACACAGCCAACAAACCCCGGAACGTGTAGCGCCGCGGCCTCCTCCCCTCCTGAGGGATGTGTGTTTACAGCTCCCCCGAGACCACATTTCCCAAAGCACAGAGTGTTACTCTGAAAATAAAACCTCCTTTTCCCTTCCTTTGTACATCTCGTGGTCATGTTAACAACTATTGCTACAAATGCAGAGAAACGGGGTATCATCCGTGCCGGTCACCAAATTCCTAGCACCAAAGTTTCAGGGCCCCTCAGTCTGAAGGAAGCTTCTATCGACCTAAAGCCAACTCTGGAGATGAAGGCCGAGCTGGGGAAAGGCTGTGTCACCTGCAAATCCACACCACGGGGCCCTCTGCAGTTGTGTGTAAGGAACTCTTGGCCTGTCCTGGGGTTTGGGGAGATCAGGATGCAAGCAGATACCTTACGCTCTGCCACAGGACCGTGAAGTCTGCGGAACCTCAGAGGAACACGGAGACAAATGGCTGCATGAATCCCACAGGTCGAGCCTCGATGGGCGCCCCTGTCAAGAACACAGACACGCCGGGAGGGGCAGCCGATGCAGGCAACGCCTGCAACCCCAGCACGCGGCAGCGTCCGAGTGTGGGGGTCTCTGGCCAGGCTCCACCACAACTGCCATATTCTGTGGCAAAATTTTAAAAATAGGTTTTAACTAGTTATAACTCTAACTTGTTTTACATATAAACAGAACACAGGGTACCAACAGGCTCCAAAATACTTCGCCTAGAACTAAGTCTAGAATGCAGATGGCTGCTGCTCCGAGTGTGACGAGTCCCCCTGTAGTGCCATAAGTCCTAGATCTAGGTGACTAAGTGCTCTTCCTAAACCAGATGGCACCTTGAGGCTCTGAGGGCACCCTCTGTCCCCAGGCCAGTCCATCAGCCCCGGCAGAAACTTCTAGAATAAGAGCCTCTGGATTTGTATTGGACGAATGTAAACCAGGCAAAGTCACAGGGGCTCATCCTGGAAGCCCATCCCTTTACCCACTCATGCCCTGGAGAGCCCTGCCCCCAGCTCCACACTTGCAGTCACGCTGAACCACAGGAACTGGCTTCTAGGCCCTCAAGCCACTCCCTCTCGCCCCTGGACAGAACCTTCTCAAACCGTGAGACCCAGAGTAGTCTTAACAGGTGGTCCCAGGAGAACTGGCCACTGCGTGATTTGATATTTTGTGTGTGTGTGTGGGGGTGGTGGTTCTTGTTCTGTCACTCAGGCACAGTGCACCATAAACACAGTGGTGCTATCATGGTTCACTGCAGCCTCAACCTGCCAGGCTTGGGTGATCCTCCAGCCTCAGCTTCCTGAGTAGCTGGGCCCACAGGTGCACATCACCACTCCTATTTAATTTTTTGTAGAGTCAGGGTCTTGCTATGTTGCCCAGGCTGGTCTCGAATTCCTGGGCTCAAAAGTGAACTGCCCACCTCAGCTTCCCAAGGTGCTGGGATGACAGGTGTGAGCCACTATGCCCAGCCTAGAATTGGTTTTTCTTAAACCTGAGTTTGACACATGAACCCCACTTACATAGATATCAGCACACTCACAGCTCAAGAGTTTTTCTGAATCTCGATTCTGTCTGTTCAAGGTCAATATCTAAGAAAGGGTCAGAACTGACCCTTCCCTCAATGAAGCCTAAGGGCAAATGCAGCAGCATCTCAGGATATGAGGAGACAAAGTAAGAAGGGTGGAAAATACACACTGAAATTCTAGTGCTAGAATCGTAATCACCAACACTTTCAGAGGCAATCTGCTTTCCAAAATATGCAGTAGCTGGATTAACTTCAAAGTCACCAGATTCCACAGGCAGGAGCTCAGAGGGGCACAGCTTTCTAAGGCCGCACAGCCCAGGGCAGTGTAACAGCCTCGGAGCAAAGTAAACTAAACAAAGGCTTGGTTCTCTCAAGGATGAAGGTGCTCAAGTCCTTCCAAATAGATTCTTCTTCTAAGTAAGTTAGATGCCTCCTACAACACTGTTTAGAGTGCCAGTGTGTTCAGAAACATGAAGTTGAAAATACATCTCAGGACCCCAAAATCACTAAGCTAAAGGGATGTCAACGTGAGGAACAGCTTAGGGCAAACCTACCTCCCATGCTCTTCTGAATAGAGACAGCTACCGGGGGGGGAGGGGGGAAGCCATGTACCTCCCTCACAATCGATCCACAAGGAAATTCCTCATGACAGAGGAGAGCACCCAAAGTCACCATCTGCACACGGAGATAAATGCGGATCTGACTGCTTCCTCTGGGAAGGTTCACTAGAAATGCATTTGTCTGATCTACCTGTGACCTGGAAACCCCTCCCCGCTTCGAGCCGTCCCTCCTTCCTAGACTGAACCAACGTACATCTCACATATATCGTTGTCTGACATCTGTCTAAAATGTGTAAGACCAAGTTGTGCCCCAAACACCTTGGGCACATGTCCAGGACCTCCTGAGGCTGTCGCAGTGTGTCCTCAACCCCTCCTGAGGCTGTGTCTTTAACCTTGGGAAAAGGAACTCTCTATGGGCCGAGAACCGTCTCAGAGATCCTTCTGGTTTACAGGAAGCATTCTCTCCTGCGAGTATAACGATGAAATCATGTGGAATTACAAAGTGCCACTTTAGTAAAGGCCAAAGGAATTAGGGTTCGATGTGCTTAAAAAACAAACAAAAACAAGTAACGTTCTGTCAATGGACCATGAAGCCCACACCCCCTTTTGCAGTGAAGATGTCAACTGGGATGAGAGGCCCCTCCTGCAGATGCAGCAAAGGCTACCCTCTGACCCCACTTCCCAGAGTCTAGGTTCCCACTGCTCAGGGAAAAGCAACCCCAGCTTCACGGGGCTCAGGCCTCCAAACCCAACTCCCACCCATGCTGGAGAATCACCCCAGGGACTAGCGAAATGGCAGGTGCAACTCTCACCTCATCCCCTTAAAGGGGAAAAGGCACCTTCCCACTCCTCTTCCTGCTGGTGGGAACAGGGACAGGAGCTGGAGGGGCAGGAGCTGGAGGGGCAGGAGCTGGAGGGGCAGGCGTCAGGCGGCAGGAGGGAAGCAGCCTGGGTCCCTGCTAGTCACAGATGGCAAATGCCAACCATCCCCGACCTTCACTTTGAAAAGAAATCCTTCTCTTTTGTCAGGTCCCTGGTTAGAAGTTTGCACCCATTCCTTAAAAACAAAACAAAAACAAATACAAAAACAAAAACAAACAAGAAAAAAAACTCAGATAAAAAATGGGTGTTTTGCTGACAATATTTCAATTACCTAGAGGCCTTGGGTCAAATGACGGCAAAACAGGAATCTGGACACTGTTATTCAGGAAACTATCTTCCACAGCCCCATCTACCCTCCCAGGCTCTCACCTTATGCTGTTTGTCTGCTAGATGATTAACAATAATTGGTTTTAAAAACTAGGTGTACAAAACAGACAAAAGTCAGTTCAGGTTGAGGGGAAGCAGGATAAGATCCCTTTCCCTGCAGGACGGTGGAGGAGGAACCTTCAGCACCTGGGTTTTCAGGATGCTGGATCTCTGAGAGCATCTCTCACAGCTCAAGGACGGCCAGACCCTCCTCTGACACAGCCTATTCAGTCGAAGGTGGCACCTGCCCTAGAGATCCACAGCCCTGTGCGAGGCTCAACTGGAGCTGAACTTTCCTCCCTTGGTAAGAGTCAGAGCCAGGGGTGGGGAGAGGAGAGAAGTAGCAGGCCTGAGGGGCACTGTGGAAACTCCATGCCACGCTAACTCTCGTCTGACGTGCTCCGGCCAAAGCCACAGCTTCTCGGAGGGCATTTCCCTTCACACATCCGGAAATCATCAACGTCTAGTCTCCCCACAGAACAGATCGTTCCCCAGGAGGCAGACACTTGGCTGTAACACGGGGTGATGAGGGTCGTGCCTTCGTGCCCATTCTGTAATGTTTCCTGTTACCTATTTTACCTTAAGCTACAAATGATTCCCGTTTACACGGGACACAGTGACACAGACAGCAAAACACATGAGATTCAGTGTGATCCCACACCCGTCACTGCTGACCTCAAGTGCTTTGTTCGTTTTGCTTCTAGAGTTTGTACTCTCTCCCGGGGTTCCAGGCCTGTGGATTCAACCAATCATAGATCAAGAATATTTTTTAATGTGTTTGTATTAAGAATTAGAATTTATTATTCATTAAACAACTACTCGCATGGCATGTCCATGGCATAGCTGTTACGAGCAACCCTGACATGACTGTCTGCAGGAGGATGTGCGTATGTCATATGCAAACACCATGCCATTTTAGGGCAGGGACCTCAACACCCACAGACCTCGGATGCCATAGGCAGTCCTGCAGCCCACCCCCAAGGGCACTGTGGAATGCCTATAATAGAAAATGTGGAGGTTTTAAATAGTTATGTACTAAATCTAATCTTTTGTTAAGAAATTACTGTGTATCATGTGTATTATTTGGAAGTCCTTCATGGCCCAGAGACTTGACATGTTCTTATATTTTTGTCCACTGATCTAGTCATTTCAGTAAGCTTATTGAACACAAATCAATTTTACAATTAAATTCTTACAGGAATCACACTCAATCTGTAAGCTGCTTTGGTTTTTAAAGGGAAATAACCAATAGTTTTGCAAACCAGCTATATCATAGAATAACAGGACAAAGCAGCCCCATGACATGCAAAAACATGAGGTTTCAAAGCTAACCACTGTAAAACATGTTACAAACCCCGAAATATGAAAACGTTTTACACCACAACAGATATTCTAGAAAAAACAAGATATTCAAAAAAGGCATTTGCAGAAAAGCACTTTCCCCTTCATTTTTCACACGGTTTCCAGAAGCTTGTGTTTGGCAATGACTATGAACCAGGAGTAGCGTCCGCTGCAACTACTGCCACCGCAACACAGAATATTAAAGCAAAAAAAAAGAACACATTGATGAGAACAGGTAGAGTGTTATACAAATGAGTGTGTTCTAAAGTCAACAATGTTCAAATTCTAGGTCTCCCTCAGACACTAGACGGTAACCGCCAAAGCTTATGTACTTGACAACGTTCAAGGAGACCAAGTTCAGAGCTGTCACAAGGCAGGACCATCCTCATGCGATTATCTCAGGCAGGTTTGAGGACAAGTGCCCCCGTCACAGCAGGAAAGCTGCCCAGTCCAGCACTTCCTGAGGTCACAGACTTTCGCCTTCCCATGTCTTCAATAGTTCCTTTACACTGGGAACCAGACAGCAAAAAATAAAACACTTCCTCAAATCTCAAGACAGTCTTTAGAGCTCTTTTCCTTGCCCCTTCTCTTACTGAAAAAGCCTATTTTGTACGCAATCTGTAGTGCTTCCCAGAGCTGGGGCGGAAAGAGAGCTAGTGTTTGGTAGATCGAGTTTCAAGCGTGGGGAGACCAGGAAGTTCTGGAGACGGATGGCGGTGATCGCGGGACAGCAGTGTGAACACACTTAATGCCACCAAACCATACACTTAAAAATAGAGTGCTATGTAATTTTACCACAATCAAAAGACTGAGAAAAGCCATCTATAATTAGTCACTTCTAATATCTTACATCCTTTAAGTTTCATTTGCTTTTGGAAATCCTCAGAGCAATCATGAAAAACGAATACCCTGTCGTCTCTGAAACGCAGGCAAAGTCGTTCAAGGGTTTCGATTATAGGAAAGTAGCTGGAAAGCAAAGTGTCCGTTAGACACGGCAGCCGTGGTAGGACAAACACATGGTAGGAAGGTGGTGGTCATGCTACACACAGATGGGAAGGGTTTGGGGAGCCACAGCACACGAAGCTCGGGAGGCACCTGGGCAGGAGCTGAGAATGAACCAAACACGTTCGATCACGCAACATTCACGGACCCTGAGTCCAGCCACCGCCGCTGACATCCACTGTGGCCGGGGTGTCCTCTGCCACAGAGATACACACCCTGCCGAGGATACTGTACAGATTAAATGTTGAAACACAGACACGCTCAGGTCCAGCTGTTCAGATAGAAGCAAACACAACACATTTCCCAGACCCCAGCAGCAAGACTCTCCACCTGACTGCGTTCGGAATAACGATCTTCTTTGCCAGGGCTGAGCCATGCTTCCCTCTCGCCTGTCCTCTGCCTTCACCAGCTTCGTGCGCGTTTCCGGGGCAAGTGTTTGTGCAGGTGCTATCACTTTTTTCCACAGCAAGAATATACACACACACCACACAGAAATGGGCAACCTCGTTAGGAGCTGTGCAGGGACATCTAACTCTTCAGATGTGCCAAATTCCTGTTGCCATGGCAATTAAACTAGCTAAACTAACGTTGCTATGACCTCATCTCTTACTGCACCACTAAAGATCTTCCGGGTAAGAGGAATGTGCCTCTGCATAGCATTCAGCTCACGTTTACATGTCGGTTTTCCCTGAATATGGTTATGTGAGATAGAAATCAGTAAGATGGGGTGTAACATCTAATATAGGATCGTTGTCTCTCCTAGGCTCAAACACTTCATTTAAGATCCTCAGAAAATGAAGTTTAACTCTGGGGACGTGAGTTACATAGTAACTTGTTTTGGATACTGTCTCTTTCACAATCCAAATATCAACACCAAAGTAGTTCTTGAGTTCCTTTTGAAATTGAAAGGAATTTACAAACCATAAAAGCCCCCAATTTTAAAGGATACAATTCAGTCTTTTTAGCATATTCTGAAAGCTGTACATCAACCACTAGTATGTAATTCCGGGACTTTTTCACCACGGGCCAAAGAAACCTTGAACCCATTAAGAGTCAGCACCTGCTCCTTCCTTCCACCAGCCCCTGGCAATCGCCAGCCGACTTCCGTTTCTCTGGATTTGCCCATTCTGGACACCTGTTGTGAGGAGAATCGTACAGTGCGTGACCTTCGGTGCTGACATCTTTCACGTCCAAGTTGAGTGGAATCTCACAGTGAGTGACCTGTTGACAGATACCTGGACTGTTTCTACTACTACGAATAATGCTGCTATGAAGACTCTTGCATAAGATTTTTTTGGCAAAAATATTTTCAATTTACCTGGGCGTATGCCTAGAAGTGAAATTGCTGGGTTGTACGGTGATTTCATGCTTAACTTTTCTGAGAAACTGCCAGACTTTTCCAAATCAACTGTACCATTTTACTTCCCCATATATCAAGATATCAGTTTTCCCAAATTCACCACCATGTTACTGTCCAATACTGGAGTTTTACCCATCCCGGTGGTTATGAAGTGGTATCTCACGGTAGTTTTGATTTCCATTTCTAAGATGATGAATTCTGCTAAACATCTCATGTGCTTTTTAAGGCATTTATATGTCTTTCTTTGGAGAATGTCTATTCAAATCCTTTGTCCATTTTTAAATTGGATTTTTACTAAGAGCTTTTAAATATATTCATGATATCAGGTCCTTATCATGATAATGTATCCTGTTCTGTGGGTTGTCTTTTTACTTTAAGAGTGTCCTGGGAAATGAACATTTTTAATTTTGATACCGTCTTTTTCCCTTCAGTTGCTTATTACAGCTTTAGACGTCTCAGCCAAGGAAACATTGCCTAATCCAACGTAACAGTTTCACCAGGATTCTTCCGTAAAGGTGTCATGGGCTGAATGTCCCCCCTCTCAAGATTCCCATGTTAAAATCACAACCCCGGAAACTCAAAATGTCACTGTACTTAGATACAGGGCCTTTAACTTGGAAATTTAGGTCACATAAGATCTTAAGAGTAGGCCCTGATCCAGTATGACTGGTATTCTTCTGAGGGAATTTAGACACAGTCCTCAGTGCTGCACGCACATAAGAGAAACCTGTGAGGACACAGAGAGGACGCCATCTACACAGCACGGGGTGAGGCCCCAGAGAATCCAACACTGCCCGTACCTTGATCCCAGGCTTCCAGTCTCCAGAAAAAAGGAAATAAGATGCTGCTGTTTAAGCCGCACGGTCTGTGGTGTCCGTTATGGTACCCAGCAGACGGACAGAATGGGTCTCACAGTCGACTCCTTACGCTGGATCCATGTTGAGCTTTGCGTGTAGGGTGAGAAAGAGTCCAGTCCATCCTTTTCCATGTGGATACCCCAGTTGTCCCAGCACCATTGAGTTGTGAAAGGAAAAAAAGTAAAGCAACCCTTACCGTCCTTTCTCCATCAACAGATTAGAAGATACACTGAAGAATCGTGGACAATTTTCTCAGTTTAAGCCAGTGGTTTTCAAATTTTGGGGTCTCAGGAACCCTTTGCACTTTATTCAAGATCACAAAAAAGCTTTCTCATCAGGCCGGGAGTGGTGGCTGCTCATGCCTGTAATCCCAGCACTTTGGGAGGCAGAGGCAGGTGGATCACTTGAGGTCAGGAGTTCGAAACTGGGCTGGCCAACATGGCGAAACCCCATCTCTACTAAAATACAAAAATTAGCCTGGCATGGTGGCGAACACCTGTAGTACCAGCTACTAGGGAGGCTGAGGCAGGAGAATCACTTGAACTCAGGAGGCAGAGGTTGAAGTGAGCTAAGGTCACACCACTACACTCCTGCCTGGGTAGCAGAGTAAGAATCCGTCTCAAAAAAAAAAAAAAAAAAAAAAAAAAAGATAACAATTTAGTTTATTTTACAACGATAAAGTCGTTACATCTTAATACAGTCTTCAAGAAGAAACCATTTTCCAAAATAAGTAGCAGCGTGGCAACAGTTTGTACTGCTGTGAAAAAACCTAACATCTCTGCACCTCAGACAGCAGGGTTCTCATGCCTGCATCTGCATTCAGTGGGCTACAGAGCCGTGGCTGAAGTTTATGAAAGTCCGACCCCACGCTGATATACAAGTAGGAAGCAGTATTTTCATTGTGTTTTCAGATCATTTTAGGTATTCTCTGCTGCCAAATGTAACAAGTGGCACTTCCGTACAGGCTGTCTGCAACGCAGAGTCTGCGCTCTGGTCGACGGGCCTTTCTGCCCCAATTCCTTCTGAGTCAACTGGTCCGTCCTGCACTTGAATGGCTTTTACCAGCACACGATTTTGTAATCATACATTGGTTAGAAAACACTGGTTCAGAACTATGAGCAAGTTCCACATTTCATTCTATATCAAAAAACAAACAAACAAAAACACATCAATATCACCATTGATGACATGAGAAAGTGGTGGACACAAGATTTTTATATTTTAATACTCATTGGAAAGCTCAAATGTCTATCCTTGGGAATAATGTAAGGTACTTTCCTTGAGATGAAAGTCATTTTGTTCATTTTTCAGGCCACACCTGCAAATACCTCCATCTGAAGTGGCATCGTTTGTAAGTCATTCTTTCTATAAAGGCGGCCGTTAGTGGAAGAAGTGGTTCTGCAGGTTCATAGCTCAGAGGCACCCGTGCTCTCTCAAGATAACCATAAAATCCGCAGAAGACGCACCTGTGCACACTTCCTGCTTCTCACTCAGAACATTCCAGAAGGAACCCTGAATCCCGATGCCGCAGCGGGACTGAAGTTTGCTCTCACCCACACAATAAACCCAGCGAGCTCCCCCAGCCCCCACCCCGAGGCCACAGCCTTGGTCCTCTGTCTGGTCTAGGAGGGCTCCTGCAGCTCCAGCCTAACAGGGAAAAGCAGGCACCCACATGTCAGAAAGCCCTCCCAAAGCCCGGCGAGCACTTCTACTCATGTGCCAGCCAAGTGCGTTTGAGAAGGATACAGCCAGCTGTACGGCAGGCAGCGAGGTACCCAGCAAATACTCAGGGTTCATGTTACTGAGCAAGGAAGGTGAACAGCGAGATACCCAGCAAGTACTCAGTGCTCACGTTATGGATGAGGAAGCCAGGCAGATAATGAGGTACCTAGCAGGGTTCACGTTTCCGTGGAGGAAAGGAGGGTGAAGACAAGGGGGATGGAACAGCCTGTCATAAGCTTTAGCTTTTAAAAGGCTCACTGAAGATTATCCGATTTGATCTTAACAGCTCACAAGATAGGCAGAGGCACGACTCTTTCACTTCATTAAAGAGATCCCGAGAACTGATGATGACCACGTACTCTTCCCACAGGCTCCCAGAAATCATTCTCAAATCATCTCTCAGTTGTATACATGTGATAATATCTCAGTCATGTCCCCTCTCTGCCGCGAAATTTTAATGCCGCCCTGCTGTTCCTTCGCACCCCTGCCCTCTCCTGCATTTCAGGCATGCCCACCATTCATGGGGTATCCACACCACCCCACCCCCCGCTGCTGATGGCTTGGATCACCCTTATCTTTCATTTCCACCTACAGGGACCTGTTCTTCCTTCAAATGCAACTCAAACTCACTCATTGTGTGAAGCCTTTTCCAGCCATCACAACTGTCATGTGTAAAATCAGTCTGTGGAATGCTTCATTCAGGAGGTGCTTATGTTGACTCATCGGCTGTGATCAGGACCAAATACTAAGCAAACCAGGTGGTCCCCGCTCCCCATCTCTGCTCCAGTTCACTTAAAACAAGGATTCCTGGAAGCACCTTTTTAGCCCAATTCACGCATGAGTCTGCCCCACACCCTACAGAAAAGCCCTGGTGGTCGGCGGTCAGGGCTCGGGGCCCCCAGGTGGGTAAGGATAGCTTAGTGCCCTCTCTGGACTTGTCGCTCAGAGACCTGTGGCTGGAAGGGAAGAAACTTGCATCCTGTGAAACATCCAGGCCCCGAGACCCACTCAGGAGCAGAAAATGGGGAAAGAGCCTCGAACACACCCACGGGAGGGCTGACAGCAGAAGCCACGGAGGCCACCAGGAGGGAGGGAGGCAGGCAGTGAGGCCAGAGGTGATGTGGCCAGGAGGGAGTTGATGTGGCCAGAGGTGACGTGCTGTGGGGATGACACGGTGTAGTGTGGAGAGGAGATGTGGCCAGAGGCAACGTGGCCAGGGAAGGAGACACGGCTGGAAGTGACAAGAGGGGTCTCCAGGCCTCAGATTGTGCCTGATTTTTAGATGACATTTTAATTAAGATGTTATATCTAACTTTAATGAAAAGTAGCAATTTAGAACCATTGTGTACATTTAAAGCACGATACAAATAGACCACATTTCCCAAACCAAAGAACAGTGCATTAAAGGGAAAAAATAGCAGCTCACCAAAAAAAAAAAAAAAAAAAAAAAAAGGTGAGTAAAGAAAAAATTCATTTAAGATCAGAAATAAAGAGATCCTACAGCTCTTCTAGTCCAATCCCCACCCTAACGTGAATGGGGGGAAAAAGAAAGTAGATCCTAGTCAGTCCGAATTAAAGACAAAACCGATCCAATTTACCTTCCACTTGACAGAAAACAAGAAGCTCATCAAGGAATCCCTACAAACAGTAGCTTTACTAGTTCCCAAAATACAAAATTCACCTACAAATTAAATCAACTGCTAAGTGTGTATAGAGTAATTTTTTTCATGATTGCCTTCCTCATCCCCAGGGGCTTTTTTAGACCTTTTTTCCCCAATTGCCTCCAACACCCAGGAAATTTAAACCCCACAAGTAAACCGTGTCTCGATTCATCCACAGCGTCCTTTAGAGCAGACAGTCCGTTGCTCTAAGACGTTCTTGTCACCTAAACACCGATTACAGCCTGAGAACGCACAACACGTACTCACACGAACTCTGACAGACAATAGGTGAGATACGGCACATGAGGAGGAAGACAAGATAAATGAGCTTCACCGACACCCCAGATCCGAGAAGTGAAACAGGCAGCCTGCTCGGGTGCAGGTGACTCCTGGAAAACAGCCAAGGGCAGCATTCGGAGAAGCAGCACCGCAGGCCAGGAGGGTCTGGGGGCTTTAGAAGGGAGGGGCGCCCCGACCAGGTACTGGGGGATTCAGAAGGGAGGGGCGCCCCGACCAGGTTCTGGGGCCTCAGAGGGGAGTGATGCCCCGATCACTTGCTGGGGGCTTCAGAGGGGAGGGCTACCCTGACCGCGTGCTGGGACTTCAGACAAGAAGGCGCCCCGACCGGGTCCTGGGGGCGGCAAGACAAGCCCAGGGTTCCGTCGTCACTTTTCACTCCCTAATCCCGAATCTCGCCCTGAAGTTGCAGCCAATCCAGGTATTCATTTACCCATAAAATTAAGTATCTGTGAGTAACACAAGTCACTAATCCACACAGATCTGAGTCCACAGATACCTCCCAGAGATGCCACCATCCCTTCTGGTAAAAGAGCAGCCCAGGGGCCCACGCTGCTAGGAAGGGAGACTGTCTCCAGCCTGACGCTGCCGAGTCCTCAACACAAAGTCTACCTTCGGGAACCATGCCGTCTCCTACAGAAGCAACTAGGGGCATGTAGGGTTTTTTAAAATCTTTTTTTATCTTAAGACAGAGTCTCCCTTTGTCACCCAGGCTGGAGTGCAGTGGCTCGATCTCGGCTTGCTGCAACCTCTGCCTCTCGAATCCAAATGATTCTTTCTGCTTCGGCCTCCCGAGTAGCTGGGATTACATGTGCCTGTCACCACGCCCAACTAATTTTTTATATTTTTAAGTACAGATGGGATTTCACCTTGTTGGTCAGGCTACTCTTGAACACCTCACCTGACCAGCAGTGAGAGTGGAAGGGGTGCCATGTGAGTGCCCCTAAAAACACACACAAGCCTGGCTGCTTAAAAGGAATGAATATAGCTCAACACTCCTATGTGAACATTGATTTGTCTACTGCCTTACAGAATCCTCCTAGCTGAGCTGCAGGAATCTTCCTTGGAGCCTTTTCTCACCTACACTGCCTACAGGTGCCCAATGGGCTCCCTGGGCAGTATCGTGTCCTTGTTTAGAATATCACAGTATTTGGAGGCCTGTTTAATCCCAAGTCAGAGCCTTATCATAACTCAGACACCATCCCTTAGGGCTTGTGGGCCAACTTCGGCTAATGCAGGCTGCTCCACAGTGCCCTGCACATGGGCTTGGTGCATCCACACGATTTTAAGATTTAGGGCTGCCGTTTTCTGCAGTCACAGATGCGGACTTACATATTCATCATGACTGAAGGCAGCACGTGTCTTTATGTTCCTTCTGTAATGGTAATAATCATGGCAACATTTCCTTGATCCTTAAAAAAGCCTCCTAACAGCAGTTGCATTCCACCCCCTTCCTTAAAATTAATAGAATTTACCAAACTAGGTGAAATCAGTCTTCATGAGAAAGTGACAAATCAGTGTTCACACAATGGCATAGTAGCTGGGCATAGAGGGTACGTCAACATCCCAAACTAAGCACCCATCACAATTATTCCCAACTCGCAGGAAAGCTAGAAAAATTAGAAGGCTTAAAACATACTTATAAATGAAAATAACAAGAAACCAACGTTTCTGAGGAGCATTTGTTAGCCCAGCAAGGAAAGCCATTAACCAGTGCTGATTATATTGCATTTGATTACAGCAGCCAAAGACGTGTCCAGAGGAAGAGAGTTTTAAAGATTAGTCTTTCGGTAAGAATGGTTGCTTAACAAGTTCACACTACTGGGCTACACCAATCGTCAATTAAAAAGCAAGGCAAACGAGTGTGAGTCATTTTCCTTAATCCTTAATGCGTCAAAAATTACCACATTGGCCAAGCTGGTGTCCAACTCCTGATCTCAGGTGATCCGCCCGCCCCGGTCTCCCAAAGCGCTGGGATTACAGGCATGAGCTATCAAGCCTGGCTGAGAAGTGTTTGACAAAGGCTGAGGGGAGCCTCCTGTCCCTTCCTGGGACATCCACATCCCACCCAGTTTCCCATATCGACTATGACACTCGAAGCATCACAGGAAGGGCAGCTGCATCCCCGCAGTTCTCTGCACTAATGCCACAGCTGCGTGAGCAGCCACAGCCCTGGAGCTGCCACTCAGCCTTATCGTGCTGGCACAAGCACAGCAGAAACTACCAAGCCCCCAAGGGGGAGGAGTGGGGACCCAGGGGAGTGAACCAGGAAGGAGGAATGCGGCCCAGGAGAGTAGGGAGGCGTGGGGGCCCAGGGCAGTGAACCAGGAGGGAGGCGTGTAGTCCAGGGAGTGAACCAGGAGGGAGGAGTGTGGTCCAGGGAGTGAACCAGGAGGTAGGTGTGTGGTCCAGGGAGTGAACCAGGAGGGAGGAGTGTGGTCCAGGGCAGTGAACCAGGAGGGAGGTGTGTGGTCCAGGGAGTGAACCAGGAGGGAGGTGTGTGGTCCAGGGCAGTGAACCAGGAGGGAGGTGTGTGGTCCAGGGGAGTGAGCCAGGAAGGAGGAATGAGGTCCGGGGAATGAACCACGAGGGAGGAGTGCAGTCTATGGCAGTAGGGAGGAGTATGATCCAGGGGAGTGAGCAAGGAGCCTTTAGGGGTAGCAAGTTCACACACCACAAATACCTCCCAATCCATCCGCGTGCAAGGAGGGGACGGAAACCACGCAGGACCTGCAGCGCTTTCTCCTCGCAGAAGAGGAGTGAGGATACCGACTCATGCATGAAATCAGAGCTAAAGTTCTACCACAGTGGGGAGACGCTTCACAGCCCAAATGGGTGCAAAAAGAAACCAATCATACAAGAGCAGTGGATGGAAAGGGATCAGAAATGTAAGCCTGTAACAAGCTTTCAGAAAAAACTTCACTTGATCTGCAAGATGACTGCAGCTCTGCTTGATCATTTCTGCAAATGTCTAACTCGCGATGAGCCATCTCAGAGCCGTTCAAGAGGAGTAACAAAATCAAAACGCCAAGGCATCCTCCGTATTTTAGATAGCCTGCAACCGTATGGAAATGAGCAGCGGTGCCAGAGCTTTCAAGTTTGTTTGAAGTAAATTCCGGCATGAGGGCAGCATCTTCCTGGCTGAAGCAATGAGGAGGGCTCCTGCTCACCGCATGGGAGACCAGCTTTCAGCTCAGCTGCTGTCAAGGGTCTGCAAACCATGATCCCCGACTGAGCCTTGGCCAGGGAACCAGAAGTGGTTTTTACACTTTGAAGTTTTCACAAAAGAAATATATGCAGAGACTTCTGTGACCCACAAAACATAACACGTTGCCTACCCTGCCCTTTACAGGAGCTTCTAGTTTTGGTGTCAGTTACAAAGTGTTTCTATAAAATCATGTCACTGATTCTCAAGCATGCCAGCAAAAGTCACACTTCTCAACAACCCTCAATGGAGATGCACCATCCTGTGTTTCACACAGATTTTAGATTTTTAAAAGCCAAACTAAGGGAGGTAATTCAGCTAAGTATTATAGTAACACAATTTGAGATACTTAATGATGTGTGACAACAGAATAATTGGCATTCCTGTGACGCAATAAACTAGCTCAAACACAAAATAACAAATCAAAGCATGTTTTGGCATCTCAAAGTGATCAGTGAAATTGGGAATAACATTCAGTTCAATAATACTTTAAAAAAAAAAGCAAAACCAAAACAAATACCTCTAAACCATCACTCTTTAAATTTATTTAACTACTGCTGCAAAATAAAGTGGAGAGACTTCTTAGTGCAGGGTAATAATCGGCCATCGTCACCATGAAATAGACCACTGTGCAGGCTCAGCCCCTCCAGCCCACAAAGGCAGGGGGAGGGAGCAGAAACGATGGCCAGAAAGAAAGGGACAGGGCAACAATGACCTACTCAGCAATTGTACCCTCCCACCTTTCTTCTGGACTTAAAATTTTGGAGCCATCTGGGTTTACCTTCCTATGTCCATAAATCAGCAAGTTCTCAAAGCCAGAAATCTACAATGCTTCTGGCAGCCAAGTCCTCTCGGCCTTCCCCCAGGTTTTAGGGCCCCATCAGCTCACCCCTGAATAGTATCAATGGCCACGGAGATCCAGTCAACCTTGCACTCCACAGACTGAAGTATGCCAAGAGCCACTCGAGGCTGCCACTGCCATGATCAAGGGCTTTCAGAGACAGCCACAAGCACTGCACAAATCCATGTGGCTTCACCAGGTGCAAAGAGGCTCCAGCATTCCATCCAGTCTGTCGCTGCTACCATAGCTGTGAGTCTTTGATGTGTCAGGAAGGGAAGGAAGACACCATGTAGATCATCTCATTTAAGCTTCGTGTCACAAGGTGGATTTTGTTGTGCCCGTTTTATGGATCGGGAAAGATTTAAGGAGGGCAAGCACAAGGCCCTGCTGACACAGTAGCAAGCTCCGCAGAGGCCTGGGCATGACCCCCGCCCCACGCTCCCTGGGTCCTGATGTCCACTCTTCCCCCGTGGGAGCCTGATCCTGGATCTGCCTGAATTGCTACCATTCCTAAGACACGACTCATGTCTGCCCACCTTCTCCTTTATCTGTTTCCCACAGCCCAGAAGCGTGTGCTCTTCCATCCAGACAGACATCACACTTCAGCACCTGCACCTGACACCACTTCAGCCAAAAGCTTCTCTCAAACCTCCCCCAACACCTGCCGGTCACACAGGTCTGCACCCATCGCCTTTCTCACACGAATTCTCACGTATTCCTGTGTAGCACCATCCAACTGGTTATAGTCTGAGAGGAGGAAAGCTTTGTAGAGAAGTCCACATTCTACTTTGCTCCCAGCATTCCGTCTTCCATGAGGCAACCGATTAACAGCAAATTCATTTCAGCACAACATTTCCATTTGAAGAAAAGCAGGGCATAGAGCTCTGGTCATAATTAAAAGCTTGTTTCATTCGTCGTTTGAAATTCCATGTACTGCTGCAACAGCAGCACCCCCTCCTCACCAGGCTCTGCCCTAAGGACATCTTTCTTCCAGCGCATGACTCCCATCAGAACCCCAGCAGCGACAGCCCCGCAGGTTTCCCAGCGCCTCGGGCTGTGGCTTCCATGCTAGGCCAGCACTGACACGAAGGGAGTGGTGCCCCCAACAACTACAGGATCGGAAGCTGGCCGACTGCTCTATAGAATTCAGACACGTTAGTAATCACTGACAGTTCCACTGACAGGCTGCTCAGCTAAACTGGGAAAACTCCACAAAATAGAAAGAACCCATGGGGAGCACTTCTCTCTCCAACCTGGCAGCAAACGGTGGCTGTGCAGACGACCTCTTCAGGATAACCATCGACTGCATCTCAGGTCAGCAACAGCCCCGCTGAGGGCCAAAAAATCAGCTCCCCCCAGCCCTCACTTCCTAAAGGTCAGCCCTCCCAGGCCACCTCTCCTGGAAGATCAGCTCTGATGCACCCACGACGGTCAGGAACCGACTCTGGGACTCATTTCCCAGGTTCCTGCCCACCGCCCTCTCTCTTCCTCCTCCATCTCCCTCTTCACTCCCATCCTCCCTCCCACTTTCACTTCCCTTCCCTCCTTTCCTCTCCCTCCTTCATTTCCTTTCAGTCCTCACCTTCCTCACTGCACTTCCCCATCCAACTCAGCTGACGCATTCTCAGGTCAGTAGAGAGTTTTCTTTCACTCTATGTTTTTATTGCAACGATCATTCTTAATGAACAGAAACCTGTTTCGGACCATGTGGATGCCACCTCCTCCTGACCACTGCTGCCCCGCGGCTCCGTGTCCACTCAGTGTCCTCACGGCACAGGTGCCCAGTAGTATGGCTGTGACCAGGGGTAGCAACATGGGACATGAGAGAGGTATCCCAGCCAAGAGGCCCTGCAAAGCCTCCCCAGCAAACTGGAGCAAGGCCCAGGGCGGTAGGGAGAGCGCCATGCTCATGCTGTAGGCAGTTCAGCTTCCGCAAACTGTCCGTCGACTGCAAATTACTTTGTTTCCATGGTTACAGAAGAACCATAAGCATTCTGAAATATGTTCTTGGTTTCATGTTTGCGAAATCACATTATATGAAAAATCGCTGAATTCTGCCCGAGGCTCTAGGGGTGTTTTCCTCTCTGAAAGGAGCCCCTTTCGGGACTTGGGATTGAGTGACAGCCTTCAATCACGGTTCTCCTGGTGGTTACAGGGAACTCCTCAGCCTGCCAGGAGCTGGGGCCCTCGACAGCCTCATGGCTCCACACGCCAGGGTTCTAAGGATCACACGTGTGCAGATAGCAAAGCTTGCTGCACACACGCCAGGTGCTAACAAGCCCCAAACGTCTCACTCATACTTGCTAACCACATCGCTTCTCTCAGCCTCCACGGCGTTTCACACTCTGCCTTTATATAGAGATGAACCATGCGTCCTGAGCGCCACAAAGATTCACCTCCTTCCGGGCAGAGGGGTGCATCTTTCCATCACGGGGTCTTCAGGCGAGCCGGCCCAGGCTCCACACATGCCACCCCTTCACCCAATACTATACATGCAAACGGATGTATGCACTCCATACACACCCTCAAATACACTCACCAAATATGATGCGTGTACACACTCCACACACACCCTCAAATACATACGACACACATGAACATGTTCACTCCACCCACACCTGCTAAATACACTCACCACACACGCACAAACATGACACATGTGCACACTCATTCCAGGCATCACACCCCTCACCAAGTACACAGGTGCACACAACCCCAAGTCGAGAACCTGCAGACTCCACAAGCTTTGGTTTCCCCCACTGTTTCTCTCATCATATGAGATCCACACACAGGTGTCATTTACTGACATCTAACACCCGGGGAGGCCCTTAGACAGAACTGCAGTCACAAGTCGGCTTCATTCAGGCATTCATCACCAGCCTCCTGAAGCCACCTCCTGTCCCCACGGGGAGCGGGGGCCGAGACCAGAGACGTCACTGGGCTTACAGATCCCCAGGCTGGCAACCCAGCGAAATCAAGAGGGCTCGGCCACGGCCCTGAAGGGAGATGGGTACTGGGCTCAGGTATGCGGAACATGAGTCCTCATTTCCATACAGTGTCACCTACGATGGCGTCAGGTGAAAGCCAGTGGTTTGGCATTCCTGGGATAGACAGTCCTGGAATGACAAGGGAAGCTTTTTACTCCTCCCCTCTGAACACATGAGGTCCATGGTCCCCTCACATCTAACACTGGGAATCTGAATCAGTGACTCGTTGTCCACCTGAGGACCACCCAAGAGGATCCACACACCTGCTACAACAGCAGCACCGCACCTGGTCTGCAGGGGAGCAAAGCAAATTCAACCTTTATGACTACAACTGGATTACCCCGACACTGGCAGCCTGCAGTGTGTATATCGTCAAGCCCCCACATCTGCGCCGCCTGCCAGAGGAACACAAGCCCTTAGTCCCGGGTACTCAGGACGGCCTGTGAGGTGGATGCTGGCACCCTTCTCATCTCCCAGTGGAGAGGAGAGAAGGCCAGGGTCAGGGCTGGTGTATCAGGAGGGTCGGGGTTCAAACCCCATCTGCCTCACAAAGCAGCCCTTCCCGTTCAAGTGACTTCTATCATCAGCCATCAGTGACTTCTCTCATAACCACGGTTACCAGCAATTCTGAGTGCTGTTCCTTGGGACGTCATAAGCAAACATTTTGTTAGAAAGATTTTGCTAAATCTGCTTTCAAAATCCTGTGTTATGAAATGACTAATGAAAATTTGAGCTATGAAATAAAGCACATAGTTAAATGAATCCCAAAATGACTATCGCGAAGGAAGTTTTAACTTCAAGTGAAAAATATCCTCTAAATGACATCAGCCAGAATTATCTTCAATCATTACTGATCCCATGTGCTTCATGAATTATACAGCATTATCTCAGATATGAACTTAAAACCATTAGCTGAATGCACATTTCAGCACAACCAAAGTTCTGCTATAATAAGCAGCACAGGCGTCTCTGGAGAGGATTTTAATTGGGACTACAAACAATGCACACGATCGTGGTAAGAGGTTTCATGCTGGCTGTTCTCCAAGGTGCGACACAGAGAAACACCACTAACCTCAAAGAAACCTGCTGCTCTGTAATGAGATGAGAGGTGACAGATGATGTGGACGGACTACTGTAAATATTTGAAATGGAGAAACAATCATATCAGTTTCCCTTTACATTCTTAGAAAAAACCGATTTTTCTTTTGGGATGATTTAAAAAGAAAATGACATTTCTGGATTTTTTTTTTTTTTTTTTTTTACTTTTCTTTCTGAGCCTGGGTCTTGGCTCTGTCGCCAAGATTGGAGTACAGTGGAGCAATCGCAGCTCACTGTAGCCTTAAAGTGATCTTCCCATCTCAGCCTCCAGAGTAGCAGGGACCACAGGCACGCACCACCACACTCAGCTAATTTTTCTATTATACAGATGGGGTCTTGCTATATTGTCCAGGCTGGTCTTCAAAGCCTTGGCCTCAAATGATCCTCCTGCCTTGACCTCCCAAAGATTTAGCCTAAGCGACCATGTCTTATCGGAAAATAGACATTAGAACAAATGCATTTCTGTAAGATTTTTTTACCTCTTTTCACTGGGGAAAAAGGTAACTTGCCTCCAAGGGTCGGAGACAAAGCCGTTACTGCAGACAAGAGTACTGTGCATCCCGGGAAGCACTACACCACAAGGCATGGCCGTGCACCCTGGACGCAGGAGTAACACACGAGGCTAGCACAGGCCGACGCCGGCCCTCTCCAGAAGCAGGCCTATCCTTCCCTCCTCTCCTCAGCCCTCTCTCCCTTCAGGCCTCAGTGGCTGCTGACAGGGGAGAGGCCACAACTAGAGGAGGCTCTCAACTCCACCAGGGACAGGAGCCCCGGACACTGGGGACTCAACTGCTGCCCGCCGTGCCCACCTCCTTCTGGTCCAGACTTCTCAGGAGTCAGACGTGGCCACTTTGACCCTCTTTCCCTTCTGTGGCTCCTACAAAAACCAGTCCGGTGAGCCCAGGCTGCCTCACACTGCAGGGACACCCGGCACAGGCCCCCTCCATGTCCTTATCCAAGCTCCTGGGGCCAGAAGGGTCTTGCAATATTTCAATTTCCAGTTGAGCATCCCCCGCCTGAAATCCAAAGTGCTCCGAAAAGCATTTCCTAAGTGTCGTGGGGAAGCTCCGAAAGTTTCAGGTTTCGGAGCATTTTGGAGTAGGGACTCTCAGCCTTAATTTGAACCTCTTCAAGGAAGCCACACACTGAAGCCCCCGATGTCCACCCTACACAATCCCAGCACACCCTCTGAAGTCCTCAGCCACAGATTTTCTTTCTTCAAAAATAACCACAAGTCACAAACTCACACGCAATCACAGAAGGGGGTTGTGGACACCCGCACAGACAATGAAATTTACCTGTCACATTTTTACCTGGGTAATTTAAAGTCATTCCTCAAAACACACCTGTTTTACTGAGTTGCATTTTAAGGTGAACACACACAAATCATTCCAGGGAAACAAACGTCACTTTGGGCTGTGTGTGGTTTCTTGACTCCCGTGAATAACTCAGCGTTCACAATCACTTCTGGATAAGGGAGACGATGCAAAGAAATCTGTTAAAACAAAGACATGAAAACAAGTTTAAGAAGGGTTTGAAAGGTTCCTCCTGTCCCCCTGGAGAGGAGATGAGGACGCCTGGAAAGCTCACGGGGGACAGGAGCACAGCCTCCTCGGTGTGCCATGGACACCACCTCGCCAAGGGGAGAGGATGATGCCTGGAAGGCTCACAGGGGTGGAAGCACAGCCTCCTCAGTGCTTTCTACACTCAGCAGCTTCAGAAATTCCCGTAGAAGCAGAACACATGAGAACTGAGACTGGAACACCCCAAAGAAAGGGGACGAGGGGTCAAAAAATCATTCCAATTACCAAGGAGCGCGGGCATGAAGCCGCTTCAAAGACCGTGTGAGAAGTCACTCATAGGTGTTTCAGAAAATAAGGGTAGTGCGAGATTGCTCGATCAGCTCAAACAGGCTGCCATCCCTCAGGCCATGAAGTCCCTGAGATTGGCCTCTCACTGAGCAGAAGTCACTCGCATCTCTGCCAGAGAAAGTACTACAAGCCGACACATAACCTCATGAAACCTGGGCTTCAGCCCGTCGACAACAGTGAGTCTGACATGGTCCATCCCTCCAGATGGTTAAAAACCCCAGGGGTTCATCAGACAACCTCGAAGGGCTGTGCCTGTCCAGCCCCTTTTCCAAGTTCTGGATGATTTTTCCTAATGTACTATAAGCAGCATGTTCCAGTAGAGACGTCATTAACTGACTCTGGGTCCTCTTAACTTTGAAATTAGAAACACACTTGGCCAGGCACGGTGGCTCATGCCTGTGATCTCAGTACATTGGGAGGCTGAGGCAGCTGGACTGCTTAAGTCCAGGAGTTCGAGTCCAGCCTGGGCAACATTGCAAAACTCCATCTCTACAAAAAATACAAAAACAAGTCAGGCATGGGGACACGTGGAACATGTGCCTGTGGGTCCTGGCTACTCAGGAGACTGAGGCAGGAGGATCGCTTGAGCCTGGGAGGTTGAGGCTGTAGTAAGCAGTGCTCACACCACTGCCTGGGCAACAAAAAGGTTTTTTTTTTGTTTTTTGCCTGTCTCTAAAATAACCAAAGAGAAAAAGAATTATATACCTGACTAACCCAAAATAAAAGAGGTCTTGTGGGACGACCTGAAACACAGCTGCAAATTCTGGCAGGGCCTCCCCTGGCTTGATTTGTGGTGAGTGTAGGACCACTCTGAAGGATAGGACCCCAGGCATCTTCCAAGACTAGACCTTACAGTACAACTTCCCTTCACTGGACGGAACACTTGCCTTGGAGCCTTGGACACCCTGGGGTAGTGCCACCATCCCGAGGCCGCCATGGCACAAGGAGGCCCTACCATCATGAAGCCTGGGACGTCCGTCAGAGCAGTGCCACCCACCTGAGGCCGCCATGCCAGGGGAGCCTGGACGTCATGAAGCCTGGGACATCCTGGGGCAGTGCCAGCAACCCGAGGCCGCTGTGACACAAGGGGGCCCTGGTGTCACTGAGAGGCTACACAGCAGGTCCAAGCCCAGGCCAGGAGGGAAGAGGCTCCACGTCCTTTCTATCCCTCCAGCTGAGTCCACACACGTCTTGGAGCAGAAATGCACCACCCTCAATGTCCACGGGTAAGTTTTTGGCCACAGAATCTGGAAGCATAAAAGATGGTTCTGGGCTGGTTGGTTGCCGGCTCGGATCTGTCCTCTTTCCACACAAAACCTGGCTCACACCAAGCAGCGTCTAAGTCCTGGAAGACCTGCTAAACACAAGAGCAGTTACAAAGCAGAGAAACTGGAGGGGGCCGGGCTGTGCTCCAGTGGCCACCAGCGTTTCTCAGGAAGACCCCGGGCATTACAGGGTCCAGGGCAAGGACTTCCTGGCAACCAGGACATGGAACAAGAACACATTCCCCGGTCCTGTTGAATATGAATCGGGTAAGAGCCAATTCCCTCCCTCGGAGGACTGAGCACCGCCCCACAACACCTTGGTATGGGTCTGTTATTACATACGTTGGTATGGGTATGTTATTACCCATACCAAGGTAATAAGCCCGTTACCAGCAGGAGGCTGGTGATGAAGACATGAGGACCAGATGAGCACGAGGGATCCTGACAGATCATCCCTGGCACTGAACAAGGGGCGGACAGTAACCCCTGTTCCTGACGCATCAGCCGTGGCACTGAGCGAGGGGTGGCAGCACGGCCTGTGCCCCTGCAGAAGCAGAGGGATGTGAGGGGGGCACAGGCTGGGCTTGGAGGCTAACTCAACTACCTGCGCTTGCACTTTCGTTCCTCATGGCAGGGAGGTGAGGCACAGGCAGCATTAGGGCTCACCTTGCCCCCCGGGCTGCACTTTTTTCTGCTTATGAGTCGTGCTCGCTTTACATGGACAGACATAGCTATAATAACGATTCCCTGATTATTTTGCTGCCTACATAAAGGGCTTTCAGAATTCACTTCCATCCTTAGGAAACAGGGCCAACACCAGGCTGTCTCCCTTAAGATGCCATGTCTCATATGGGGGAAAAAATCAAGAGAAATCAAATAAAGGCCATAAAATACATCAATTTCAACACTAAAATTTAATAGTATGCTTTAAATTGAAGATGAGTTAACTCACATTTCCAAACCTCTGAAAGCACGGTTACTGGGAGGAAGTGGTTTGCAACACACAAAGGCAGCTCTGTAGAAGCGCCCAGGCTGGATGAAGGCTCAAACATCAGTGCGAGGAGAAACTGTGAACAAACTCTCTCCTGCCCTGCTGCTGTCCTCTTCCAAAACACACTGGTTATCTGTCAGTTTAGAACAAGGCCTAGGGAGGTGGGAGGCAGGCCTGGGAGGGTCACCTAGCAACCAAGCTCCTCACCCACACAACCGCACCAAGCTGAGCTGAGCAGCACACACAAACACGACTGATTCTCCCCAGAAAGAAGACAGAAGGCAGCACACTGCCACGCCAGGCACCCTGCAGGTGAGAAGACTGCGGGGAGCCAGAGGTACCTTTAATCTTGCTTGCATGGTGGAGGGAGAAGAATAATGCCACTCACTTGAGTGTTGCACAATTCTTTCTAGCACTGAGTGGCACAAAACAAAAATTATAGATGCTTCCTCAGATAAAAGTTTCTGAAGAACTGAACATAAGTTATGTTCAGGAAATAGCATTACGAATGCCTCAAGTGCTTCTGTTTTCAATAATCTCAGAGTAATTCTATAAATCCAGGAATGTCTCACCCAACTCCAGGATCACAGCCCAGGTGACGTGGGCACGCACATCCTGAAGCTCCAATGCTCAACTAAAGTGGGGCAAGTGAAAATGATCCTGGGTATAATTTACACGGACACAGGAAGGTGGCTGAGCCCCAAACCCCTAAACCAGGAAGACCAGCGTCCTTCAGGGGCCTCACCTCTGTCCTTTCCCAGCCTCTGGGAACCACCACTCTGCTCTCTACTGACACAAACGACCCTCCAAGGTACAACCAGGAAGATCATCATTCAAAACTGAGGGACGTGGCAGAACAAAGCTGTCAGGAGATTTTAATCACCAACACCACTAATTACATGACCCAAAGATGATTAAAATCCCAGGCCCTTCAAGACTGAATGTTATCTATACTTAAATGCATTTCATCACCATATTGGGGGGTTATTCCTTTGTTTTGCTGCAAATATATCCAACTGCTGTAAAAGGAAAAGGCAACTTGTTAACGAAGCTTCTTGGAGTGTCTCAACAGCCATCGGGGTAGGATAAAAGGCAGGACCTCCTGGCAGAAACGCTCAGCTCTGAGGTCAGGTGGAGTTCTTGAGCACCAACAAAAGCAAAATAAGGTCGAAGACCACACCCCACTTTCCTCAATCACATCTTCATTCCATGTTTCCTTCTGTTTCTCGCGACTTCACTGGGAGAGAGAAATTGTGCTGAAAGAAAATAGAAACACACACATACATAGGAGACCCTACAGATACTGAGAATGAGTGCAGCCGTCACAGTCCAAATGTCCTTTCAGGTCCATCTGACCTGGCTGGGATCCAGGTATCCAAGTGCAGGATTGTACGTCAGACCCGTGAAACCAGGATTACAGCCACTGATCGGCAGTTTTCCATCCCACGGAAACCGGCCTTGCTAGGGGCTTCCTCGGGGACCACCGACTTCACGCCAGCACCCCTCAACTACTTCAACTAACCTACATCATGGCAGAGGCCTCTCCAGGCAGACCAGCCCTACCCGAGTCCTGCTTCATGGCAAACCCTCCAGGCAAAAGTCCTTGGCCTCCTCTGGGAGGCTGTGCTCGGAAGGTGCCCTCATTTACTTCTGTGGCTCTGAGACATTTAACTAGAGCCCAACACACTTCTTCCTGTTCACATAGTGTTAACAGATTTTTATGAGTCAATTTTCACTGGGAAAAACACCATTTCAGGAGCCCCAGTGACCACAATGAAAATGTTTTCACCTCCCCTTACGTGACATCGGCAACGCCAGGTCCAGGAAACGTTCTGGATCTCAGATAACGGCATATCCACTCATAGTAAGTCTTGCTCTTGTTTCACAAGCTATCAAATGCTGCCCAGAGACAGGAAAAACCCCATAATGTGGCAGGGAGGGGCAACCAGCATGAGTTCTAAGGCCAGACCACCCGGGTCTGCTGACAGCGTGGCGAGGGGCAAACAGTGCAGGATCTAAGGCCAGACCGCCCAGGTCCCACTGACAGTGTGGCTTCAGGAGTTTCCTAAACCCTCTGCTCTCCACGTTTCATGTCAGAAAAATGCAGTGACAACCGTGTCCACCTTGTTTAAATATATATATATATACACACACACACATACCCCAAGCCTACAGCCCTATAAAGGTCATTAATCCTAGTTACCCTCAAGGCATTGAGCGATCAATAATGAGTCATCCCCCTGCTGCTGACCTGGCTCAGCCCCACCCTCCGGAAACCCCGCATCCACACCAGCCACACAGGATGAGGCCCAGGAAGGAGCAGGACTGTGTCTTGGGAACTTAAACTCTGGAAGCTGAGTTAAATCAGTGCCACTCATATCTTGTCACCAACTATCTTGTAAAATTGGGAGATTCCATCTCTGGGGATCTTGAGGGAACCTGAGGCTCTACATTGAGTGAGGTGAGCACTCGTGCTGGAAAGAGACGGCAGGGAAAGCAACCGAATCTGGGGTCGTAGCTGCCTGAGGCTTTGGTCCTACCGAGAAAATGGCACCAGGGCCCTCAGGACAGTGGCGGAGGTCCCAGGAGACAAGTGCCGGCACAGAGACTCATGGACCCAAAGCTTGCTTCAGGGCCAGGAGGAGCTGCTGCGCTGACAGCCACGAGGCAGGCAGCCTTCGAGCTCCTCCAGCTGCCGTCCGGCAGGCAGGGAGGACAGTGCCCAGACCACCCCAGGGCTCCCCCAGCCTGCCAGGATGGTACTCTTACTCCAGCCACTGACAAGAGTCCCCATGTTCCAAGCTAGGTGGAAACAGTGCCTCAGGCCTCAGGGCACATGCAACCCCCTGCAGGGCCACTCCTACCCAACACCTGGGGATGGCTATTCCCACACATCCCCAACTCACAGCAAAACTCAAAAATGAAAGTCGGAAGATACAGCCAGGAAACCAATGCTCAAGAAGCAACTCCAGGGTGACTCTTCCTAGAGCTACTGCTACTGAACATCTTTAAAAACATTTCCAGGGTGACTTCCTAGAGCTATTGCTGTTGAAATCTTTAAAATTCTTCATTTCAAAATTAGCTTTTATTACACTGTCTTCCCTATTCTACCAAGACTCTAGGAAACAAAACCGTTACAATTTCCAATTCTAACTTATAGCAAGTTAGAAATACACATGATTCCTCAAAGGATTCTACGTGTTTCCTTGCTGATATCGTTTCCATGCCCCGTGCTACTGCCCGCAACAGGGAAGGCTTTTCCAACTGAACCGAACCGAACCGAACCGAACCGAAACGAACCCAACCCAACCCAAGGGCCCTGCGACAGGCCCCTAACGAATCGTCTACCAACTATTGAGACAGGCTTGCCCTAACAAATCATCTGCAAACTCCATCTTCCATTAAAATAAGTACTGAAAATGAGCATATTACCACTTTTTAAAAATTACAGTAAAGTGGACAGTGTTCAGTTCTGTGAATTTCGGCACAAATATTCCCATAATCATCATCACACAAGCAGAACAGTCCAACAGCCCCAAACCCACTCACGAGGCCTCATAAGCATACCCTCCCATTCCCAGCAACCACCCTGTGTTCTCCCATCCCCCGGGTCTGTCTTTTGCGAGTGTTGTGGCAAAACACTCGCAAAATCATGATTTCCTGGGCATCGTGCTTGGAGGTGCAGCCAGGGTGTCCTGTGATCAACAGCCAGGCCTAGGGGCTGCTGGGTGTTTATTATTCCACGTATGGCTGTGGCACATTGTAACCTGTTTTGGGCAACTATAGACAGCGTTATTAACATCTGGGCACAGTTTTTCTTAAATATCAGCTTCTGTTTCTCTAGGGTAAATACTCAGGAGTGCGGTCACCCGGACCCACGTTTGTGTGAGTTCAGTTTTGTAAGAAACCACCAAGCTGTCTGCACCATGCTGAACCCCAGCATCGCACAGGAGTCCCAACTTCCTGTCCTCACCAGCACCTGGGGCTGTGGGAAGACCTTAGTCAGGCGCTCCAGCAGGGGTGTGAACAAATTCACTGCGGCTTCGGTGCACATCTCGGTGCAACCAGTCACGCTGAAGATCATTTCAGATGCTTTCGGGCCATCCTCCCGTCCTTCTCAGTGAAGCATCTGTTCAGGTCTCTTCCGCTTTTAAGTCAGGTGGTTTGTTCTCTGTCATGAGCCGTGGGAGTCCTGTGCATTCTGGATATGAGTCCTTTGCCGGCTGCACGGTTCATAGACATCTTCTCCCCATCTATCAAAAACGTGTCTCTTCAATTCCCTAGAGGTGTCTTTTATATTAGAAGTTTAATTTTGATGAGTCTTACCTACTTGTTTTCTTCCTTGATTATGGATCATGGTATGGCTAAGAGCTCTCACCCTAGGTCTCGACAATTTCCGTTTCTTCTACAGGTTTTGTAGTTTGGCATTTTACATTCAGGGCTATGGTCCACCTTAATTTTCATACAGGAATTTCTCCCTGTTTTCACTCTTTTCATACGGCTGTCCCATAATTCCAGCACCATTTGTTGAAAAGACTCAAATTCCACTGAACTGCTTTTGCGTCTTTGGATCTGTTCTGGACTCCACTCTGTCAGCTGACCCGTGTGTCCATCCTGAGCATAATTTATGACTTGAGTGGTTGTCTCTGTGAAAAAAGTAATTCTGTCTGGAAGCAAAAACCACATTAGAAATGTTCTAAAAAAGATTCTTTCTCTTGTCAGGAGAGCAAAGCCGCCTCCCCAAGCAGAGGTGAGGCCTCAACCGCTCCCAGGCACAACCTTAACACACAATGGGGAAGGCAATTCATTTCAAGGGCCACAACCTGAGACCAGCATAGCCATGAAAACTGCAATAATTTCACAATAGAATGAAATTCATAAAGAACTGCTGAGAAGCATGTAATAAGTTACATAAATTACTGTTCCTTAAATTCTGACGGTTGACTAGGACAGAAATAGCTTCACGGTACAGTTCAAACGGGAGAAAGGTAGGTAGGGGTGGTTTCCACACCACACAGGGCCTGCAGGAAAGGGACACTCTTCCTCTAAACGGGAGATCCTGGGAGTGATGTGATAAACCATGGTGAGAGGCACGGAACTGTGCAAGCCGGAGTCGCGGCCTTTGCCCCACCACGGAGCCTGTGTCCATGAACGACGAGGCTCAAATGTCAGGCTGGGGCAACCGAGGCAGTTATCAGAGGACAAGAAAACGAGCACTCGGTGGAGGCAAAGGTCTGAAACTGCGCGGCAACTTCGAGTCAAGTGGGACAAACTGACTCAAAATGCAGGTTCCAAAAACCACCACAGAGAGCTGTTCCTCGGCTCTGGAAAGGCTAAGTGACTAATGCCCACACTGAGCATCTGCTCCCAGAGACGACCCCGGTGACCTAAGGCCCAGCTCCTCCGAACCCGCACCGAACCTCAGTGAGGAACTTTGTTGGTATCTTACGGCACATTGACATGTTCCCTTAAAATCTGGTATTTCATCAACAATGCAGGCGCCAGCTTTGACTCATACACATTTCGATTAAACAAGATAACTTACACCCTGACCATGCCAGGTAAGAGGTTTACTACAATCTTTAAACAGAGCCAGAGGCTACAGTCTGCTTCTACACAACACCATGTCTCTACAAGTTCGATGGGTTTGTACTTTCCATGTCTTCACTTGCCTAGTGCTAGAAAGCAGATTCAAAACAGAAGGAACCCCGAAACACTATTGAATGAAACTCAAATATCTTGCAGTCATCATCCTGATGAGATGTTTATTAAACAGAAATGTTCTCCCCTGTAGAAAGCAGCACACATCAACACACACTGATAACTGTCGCCAACATTCCAGATCATCTTCCCTTCCATGGCCACAGTGCAGGGCAATGGACCACGCACACCTGCAGACCCACGGAAAGCGGGGTGACACGGCCGATTCTTGTAGCGAGCAGACCAGGGTGCACTCAAAGTGAAGCTCTTCCCAGAGGGCCTCCACGGAAAGTTACACATTTATTCCACGAGTTAATGGCACTGCACCAAACATTTCTGTAAGATTCTCTAAGCAAGCTTTTCCTTCTGCCTAAAATGTCCTGACACAAACTAAAAAAGTTCTTGGAGCTGCCAAACAGTTCAGTATCCCCTTAACTATTGTCATGCACGCCAGTGTGAAGAGAACATCAAACAGGCTTTGTGAGCGCAACATGGCTGTTTATTTCACCTGGGTGCAGGCGGGCTGAGTCCAAAGAGAGTCAGGGAAGGGAGGTAAGTGTGGGACCGTGTTATAGGATTTGGATAGGTAAAGGAAAATTACAGTCAGAGAGGGGTTGTTCTCTGGCGGGCAGGAGTGGGATTCACAAGGTGCTCAGCGGGGGAGCTTTTTGAGCCAGGATGAGCCAGGAAAAGGAATTTCACCAAAAAAAAAAAAAAAAAAAAAAAAAAAAATCATCGCTTCAGGCAAGGACCGGCCATTTTCACTTATTTCTGGTAGAATGTTATCAGTGAAGTCCAGGCAGGGCATTTGCACTTTTGTGATTCTTCAGTTACTTCAGGCCATCTGGGCGTATATACGTGCAAGTCACAGGGGACGCGATGGCTTGGCTTGGGTTCAGAGGCCTGACAACTACAGTCTTTACTTTTAAGGTGTAGGGTAAGATCATATAATCCCCAACTAAGCCCCTGATGCTGTGTGTGGCATCCAGCAACAGCACGTTTCATTCGTGAATTACATTTGACTCATGAGTCCACAGTGAGAACGATTTCTGGTGAATGAAACACCAGGCAGGAGGGTGATTCCGCTGGGCAGCTCTTCACACACAACCCAGGAGCTGAGGGGAGAGGAAGAGGCCCACGCGCGTCCACCGTGTTCACGCCCCCTTCGAATGTGTCCCACTCCTAGAGACCCGGACCCAAGGGAAATCTGACCTGAAAATGGGAAAACCCTCACTTTGGCAGAGGGACAGGGACTCGGGGCCACAACTTGACCTCAGAGCAACACAAGTGTAGACACAGCACCCCAGGACACCCTCCCCACCCAAATTCAAGGAGGAAAACCAACACCCCGCCCCCTTGCGGAAACCCCGGGCTGCTGCAGTAGACGCCTGCCGGCCTGTGCAGCCTCTCCCGTCCCACATTCTGGGCTCAACACCTGTGCCTCAGCCCTGACACTGCTCACCACACCCACAGGTGTGCCAGGAGGGGCAGGTCCTAAGGTCTCCACTGCACCAAAGCCTGCAAGGCAAAGGGGCAGCTCCCTCCAGCAGGAGTCCAGAAGCACACACTGCACCAGCGTCAAGGCGTGAGAATTCTCCCCTCGGTCTCCGAGTCTCCAGTCTGTTGCCCGGCAGGGTCTTCTGCCAACGGCAAGGCCCAAGCTGGGAGGCACATTTGGTTCTCACCATTTCCCTTGTCAAGATCAATACTGCAAACATATCCAATTCATCCTGTCACTAAAAATGAAATAATCTGCCATCTCCATCACAGATGACGCAATCAGGTTTCCATTACCGGGGTGCTTTTTTTTCTTCCTATTTTGAGTGGAGTTTCTGCTCTGTTGCCCAGGGTTGAGTGCAGTGGTGCGATCTCGGCTCACTGCAACCTCTGCCTCCCGGGTACAAGTGAATCTCCTGCCTCAGCCTCCCAAGTAGCTGGGATTACAGGTGCCTGTCACCATGACTGGCTAATTTTCATATTTTCAATACAGACGGGGTTTCACCATGTTGACCAGGCTGGTGTGGAACTCCTAACCTCAGGGGATCCACCTGCCTCCTCTTCTCAAAGTGCTGGAATTACAGGCCTAAGCCACCACGCCCAACTATTACTGGTGTAATTTCTAAACCACTCTCTCACACCCACTTTTTTTTTTTTTTTTTAAAGAACCAGCTTTATGGCTATCTTTTTTCCAAGAGAACCAGTTACCCATTTGAAGTACAAATAAGACACCGTGTTTAAAAACCAAAAATGCCAATTTGCACAGAAGTCTCCAAATACCCAGTCGATGTGAGCCTTGAGAACAACATCAAGCTGTTGGCTGAATACAACTTCCCTTTCCATCCCTCTGCCTGTGAATTAGACACAAGGACGAAGCCACGAGCTAGGTACATAAAGGCGGGAACCACCAAGGCAGCCGAGACTCCAAATAAAAGCTGGAAGGACCAACACAAATGCATCACACCCTGCACGCCCTCCTCTCCTTCCTTTTCAGAATTTCCAGAGGATGAAACAGGGACCTCCTCAGACGTCCCATGGTGCAGGCGGCCAGAGGGGAAGGCGGCGGCAGCCTGAATGAGGTGACCGGGAAATCACATTCCACAAACAGAAATTCTCCATGTGCTTTACATCCTCTGTCTCTGAAGAACTATGCCAGTCTAACAGTCGCTAGAAAACCGCCTTCAAGTGTCATTTCCCATTTCAAGCAAAGAAAACAGTGGTGCGGCATGAGGGAAAAACATAGCCATGTGCTCTGGGCTATTAAAGAAGTTTTTTTTCTGTTATAAACATATAATTTTACATTCTCAGTTTTCTCTATAATTGATATGCTTCCTAATTAGCAGACATAGTAATAAAAAGTGAATTCCAAGTGCAAGATCGGAGGACCCGTTCACATGGCTTCAGGTTCTGCTACTGTGTTTCAACTTAAGAAAATGGTTCTGTGCGTTGGTAACAAGACCTGAGAGTCTGTGCGTGAGTCTGTGTGGCTGTCATCAGGGTTCGTGTTGGCTCCGTAGCAGAGGATGTTACACTGTTACATTATCTTCTACAAACAATCCTGAAAAAATGAAGGCTGAATAGACATACACACCCTCCCAAAATAATCCAAATGTCCACCGATATGAAAAACAGATGAATTACAGTTTCCATCATGGAATATTCCTCAGCAGTGAAAACAAACTATAGCCACAGGTGCCAACTAGGATAAAGAAAACCTTTGAAACACGTTTAAAGTGAACTGATTAGACGGAATTCCTCGATTACAGGCTTCTGCTCCAAAAGGGTACTGTTCTGAATCCTGTGATGTAGAATGATATTTAGCAACCCTGTTTCAGGGTATATCAAAAAAAAAGCAAAATAATGACTGCACAATTTTAAATTCTTTGTAAATTATGACTATTACTATGAAAATTCTAAAAATGTGAAAATCTTCCCAACTGTTATTGGACAAGCTTCAAAATAAATACCCTGGCCTTGCTTGCCACACCCACAGATGTGCCAAAATAAATGAAAATATAGCCCAAGTTAGTAGAATCGAAACCTGAAGATGTACGAGCCGTCCCTGCCTCACTATCTATACATCATGTAGAAATTTAAGAGCAGGTAGTGACACTGCAATGCAAGGCTCAAAACAACTGGGTATTTGGAAACTTCTATGCAAATTGGCATTTTCGGTTTTTAAACACAGTGTTATTTGTACTTCAAACAGGTAACTGTTTGGTTCCCTTGGGAAAAATATAGCCATAAACCTAGACTAAAAAAAAAGAAAAAATACGGGAGTGGGTATGAGAGAGAGTAGCTTAGAAATTTTAAAAGTATCGGCAGGGAGCGGTGCCTCGTGCCTGTAATCCCAGTACTTTGAGAGGCAGGCCCCATGGGGCCTTTGAGGACATGGGTCTCCTCTGCTGCCTTCCTGCTGGACTGACCCCACAACATTCACTGGGTTTCCACCCCTGTCTCATTCAACATCCCAAGGGTGGTCTTCATCCTCATCTGGGGCTCAGCTCTGCCCCAATTTCCTAAATCTCTGCCTTCAGAGCCTGAAAACACCCACGCCCAGGGTCACCCTAAGTCCACGTTTACCCCAGAGAGTCCCGATTTTATGTTTTGCCAGCATCGCCTTAGTGATCATTTATCCTGTAAATTCTAACTGCCTTCACACCTCACCCCTGCTGTCTACCAGCAGACCCCACTCAGATGCACATGCCTCAGACCCCACACCCAGGTCTGCGCATGCTGCCCTGCTCTGCCCATGTGGGGACCACCTCTCTTTCTTGAGGAATCAGCTGGCGATCATCTCCTTGTGGAGGGCTGCCCTGACTTCCAACTCTCTCCAGCAAGGCAGAAGCCGTCCTCGGTACTTCCCCAAAACTCAGGCCAAGTATGAAGATGGCGCAGATGCTAGCTGTGCCTGGGATGCCATGGGCAGTGTCCCCAGATGCTCTGCACATGGCCCAGGGCACCGCCTGAACACAGCAAGTGCTGAAGAAATCAAACTGACGTGGGCTGACCTCTGATAGGGCCCCCTTCACCATCCACATCTGTCTCCCCTCTGGACAGTAAAATCCACAAGACACGGAGGGCTTGTCTCACTCATCTTCAAACTCCCAGGGTCACCCTGGTAGGTAAAGGGGACTCAAATGTCTTCTGAAGGAAGCGGCTGGTTAGCTGCCGAGTTAAAGGGCCTCTGAAATTCAGAGCTCTGCATAGGAGTCCAGCACACTTTATTATGAATGACTCCAACCACGGCAGAAGTGGCCGTGGAACCAGTGCTGACCAATTCAGGGTTTGTTCACTGTTTCTCAGTTCATAATCAGAACTCATTCTCACAGAGCAGCCGCGCACAGATCCTCAGACGTCTACACAGAGTGGGACGATGGCACCGAGGCACATGAACGTCCTGTTGCAGACTGGGAGACACTGGTCAGACACGGACCCAGGCAGAGCACAGACCTCGCGTTAAATTGGCTCCGTGTAAACAGCACTCCCTGCCAGGCCCTTTCCTATCCGCACAGCTTCTACAAATTCAACTCTCACACCTGACACCTAAGAATACTGCACACCCCCATATGAACCCCCCATTTACCTCCCAAATGACCTGGCATGGCCGAGTACAAAAAATTTCAACATAAGGGAACTGGAGGGCATGTGGGGCTTTCTCCTGTCCCTGCTGCCTCCTGATGGGAAGGCCCAATGCTTCACACCCCGAGTGAAGGGCGGGTCTCTTCGGCCCCCAGGCTTTGACCTGGAGCTAATCAGCATTAACTAATTTCACTTTCCAGGACCAACTTCAAAGGCCTGCAAAGCCAGAGAAGGGAGAGGAGATGGAACACGACCTCACCTCAGACCTGCTGCAAGCATGCACTTCTCAGATGCGTCCCAAGGTGCACAACGTGTCCGCTGCCTGTTTCACATCCACCGACCTGCAGGTCTTCTATGTGGCATCAGCCTCCTGGGCACTGGAAAGAGGAGGAATAATGGCAAGTCCCCTCTGCAGCAAAAGTGAGGAAAAGGGACCCAACGCAATGGAACTTTCCTTTTTCTGACAGTCTCAAAACAGAAGGAAAATACTGTACAGCCAACTTCCCCTCACGCAGGTTTATGTACCTGTGACTCAGAGGCCATGACAGACAACTTCAGGTTCTCACCGATTCCTATTTTCCCCATCCAGGGAGCCTTTGTTTTTAATATCGTACGAACTTGCCATTTTGTAGGCCAAAAACAGCAAATATTGGCAGTTTCCTACAGTTCAACCGAATAAAATAGGATCATGGCCTTTTGTGAAACCATGAAGAAAAGGTGGATATCTCAATATGTGTTTCCAGACTGGCTTTGTTCCTGAAGCACTAACTCTGTTCACTGAGGATTTTAGACACTGAAGAATAAACATCAATATCCCACCAAGAAAACCAAAAGGATGAAATAATTTTGCATCCACCTTGGAGCCTTTTTAGGACAAGGCAGGACACAAACTTTTAAAAAGCTGCAGTTGTCCCTCTGTATACACAGGGACATGGATTTCAGAACACCCCCTGAGTTTACCCAAATCTACGTATCCACAGGACTCCGCGGCCACCCTATGGAACCGCGTGTAGGAAACGTCAGCCCTCTACAAAGCCAGGTTTTTTCAGTAAGGGTTTGGTTGGAAAATAATTAACATAAGTGATCCTTCGAAGCTCAAAACCCATGTTGTTCAGGGTCAGCTGCATTTACTACTTGTGTCATATCTGAGGCCTGAAAGCCATCATTCTCGATACCTTAACGTGATGGTTAGCAAACTAACTGTTCTGATTAGAAAGAGGAAAAAGCTTATTTTTAAGCTGACAATGAGAGTGGATGCGCTACGGTGAACGGAGAACAGACCTAAGCAAGCACCAAGGCTGGGGTGACTGCCTGTGTTCAGACCCACCAGGGCCTGTTCCTCCATCTCCCTCTGCTGAAAGGGATAACTGCTTCTCCCCCACGAGTAAAGGGCCTTTTTAAAATATTCACACGAGAAGTGCTATGAAAAGCTGAAAGGTCACAGATAATATTTTTAAAAATAAACATTAACGTAAGCATTTAACAAGCCCATTATGATTAAAAAAATGGTATTAAGTTCTTGGGTGTGGTGGCTCATGGCCGTAATCCCAGAACTTTGGGTAGCCGAGGTGGGTGCATCCCCTGAGGTCGAGAGTTTAAGACCAGCCTGGCCAACATGGTGAAACCCCGTCTCTAACGAAAATACGAAAATTAGTCAGGCATGGTGGCAGACGCCTGTAACCCCAGTTACTTGGGAGGCTGAGGGAGGAGAATCACGAACCCGGGAGGGAGAGTTTACAATGAGCCAAGATCGTGCCATTGCACTTCAGCCCGGGCGTTGAGTGTAAAACTCCATCCCAAAACGAAAAAAAAAAAGTATCAAGTTTTCCTTCCAATGAACCTATCATTCAGCCACCAAGATATACTATAGCTACTTATTCAGCCATGAGATACACCACAGGAGATATAGGCGAACAGGACACAGTTCTTCCCTGAAAGAAGTCTACACCCTCAACAGAAGGGAGGCGCACACTCCGAATGGAATCGGCATAGGGAACAGATGCTGCTGCAGGTGGAACTGGCTGCACAGAGCACCCGCTCCAGTGTCTGAGAAACAAGGAGCCGTTGGTGCCATCACCTTCCATACCTGATCTGGGGCAATGGGGAGCCTGTCATCACCACCACCACCATCCGGGACAAAGAGCCCCAGAACCACACAACGACCTTACAAACTCACCGAGACGATGACCGAGCAATGTGCGTGGAGTGATGCGAACACGCAGACCTCAGGGCCACGCGTGGCATTGGTTTTGTGCATCAACCTGAACGTGCCCGGGGTGCCCAGATGGCTGGTTCTGTATTATTTCTGGGTGAGATGCATGTTTGCCTCTGGACTGAGTGGAGACCCATCCTCGCCGGTGTGGGGGACACCACCCTGTCCACCCAGGGCCCGAGTAAAACAGCAAGGTGGGGAAAACTGGGTTCACTCCACCTGTCTGGCTGATAGACCAGTGACATCTGTCTTCTGCAGCCTGTGCTACTGGGTCTCAGCTCCTCAGACCCGGGTGGGATCTGCACCCTCCGCTTCTGAAGTCTTCAAGCCACACCCTCCCAGGACTCTAGCTTGCAGGCTGTGGGTTCTGGGGCTTCTTGGACTCTGTAGCCCCTGCAGCAAGCCTCCCCCTGGAGACACACGCACACCCGGCTGGCTGTCTCTCTGGAGAGCCCTGACTAAAAGCCGCCCCTAAAAGTGGTCTTCAGAGTTTCTTTCTAGGCCTAAGATCCCAGCGCCTCTCCTACAATTCTAGGCGGAAAGGTGAACGGAGACCAATGGACAGAGGTGTGTGCGAGGACACGCCAGGCAACCGCACTGGGCAGGAGGGCACTAACGCTCACTAACCAAAGAATCAATGTTGCTTGCCACAAAAATGAGAACCGTAAAGATTTCTTCAAACAGAAATGAGTTTGTTTCATGATTTGCTCTTAATACATAAGAAAGCTTAAAAGTAGGCCTATTAACAATTACGTAAGTCTTTAGAGGCCCTTGAACTACTTCTGTCCCTTTGTGATTTTATACAAAATAAGCCTGAGGTTAAAGAGAACAACATCACTGGCCACAGCTGGGGCCACGCGAGGACACAGCTTATATCCCTGAGGTCCCTGGGTGCCCCGAGTCCTTCCCTTGCTATTTATGGCAATGTGGAAGAAACCAGGAGGTCTGAGCATGGACCTGACCGTGCTCCCAGGGACCGAGGAAAGCACCTATCTGTCCAGTCTTCCCTCCACCCCGCCGTTCCCTCCTACCCAGACTCTTGGGCTGACGCGGCTCATGCACTTAGCAGCGCCATCATTAAACGTTTAGCTTCGCATCACAAGGGCCTCCTCTGGCCTCCTCTGACCACTCCTGAACCTGCAGCCTAGAAGGTTGGGGTTGCAGTGATCTGTCATTGCACTACTGCACCCAGCCTGAGAAACAGAGTGAGACTCTCAAAAACAAACAAACAAAAACAAATTAAAGGAGTTCAAATGAACTCGCCCATACCCTTTAAATTTTCATTTGGGTACATGGGGTGATCTAGTTCCTTTTTCCCTTGCAATACATGAATAATCTAATAATTAAATATAATCTAACAATTAAATGGGAAAATTTAATTATTTTCCCATTTCATTATTCCCTATCTCAGGGGAAAAGTTAAAATTATTCCCTATTTCAGGGAAAAAGCTAAAAATCATTTTAAACCTTCCTTCCACAAAACAGTATACTCAGTCATCTCTATCTGCTTGATCATGTGGAATTCAGCTTCACATGTCTACAATACAGTTTTTGTTAAACAGTGTTTATATAGACAGGCAAGAGAAAGAAACACTTGGTCTATGTACAAGCAGCAGAAGACACGTTTTAACAGAAAAGGGAGAAGATACCACCATGTGAATCTGGAAATTGTCCTCATCTTGTCCACACGCACAGAAAACACCCAAGCACGTGCCTAGTGTCCAACAGGAGCACAGAAAGGACAGGGATCCCTCCAGTTGTTTAATGACCAGCCCCACTTGTCACCGCCACATAACAAAATCCGCATGGCAACTTCAGCACGTTTCATTCACGATTCCATGGAAATCAGGCTGAAGAACATACAGATGTTTTGCCCACATTTAAAAATCCAAGTGTGGGACTCATAAAAGTAAAACACACTATGGGTTCACTTAACTTTTCCAAATTTTTACTTGGAGAAACCTATAAAGTTCTTGTCAGTTACATCCTTAAGTTTTTCAATAATTTTTAAATGCAAAGGTCGGGCAAGACTTGTAAAGAGGTACACACATACGGCCCAGCGCGGTGGCTCACACCTATAATCCCAGCACTTTGGGAGGCCGAGGTGGGCAGATCACGAGGTCAGGAAACCGAGACCATCCTGGCTAACACGGTGAAACCCCGTCTCTACTAAAAATACAAACAATTAGCCAGGCGTGGTGGCGGGTGCCTGTAGTCCCAGCTACTCGGGAGGCTGAGGTTGGAGAATTGCATGAACCCGGGAGGCGGAGCTTGCAGTGAGATCGCACCACCGCACTCCAGCCTGGGTGACAGAGGGAAACTGTCTCAAAGAAAACAATGGAGGTACACACATACATGCCACGTTCTTCTCTCAAAGAGACGGGCCCTTTTTTAAGATTCCAGAAGTAAATGTGGTTCTCACCCTGCTTTTGAGAGGATGAGCTGTGTTTTAAGCATGAACACACTTTCCTCCATGCACCAAGGATGCACCATGGGGGCAGTGCTACCGCCGCCTCCCCAGTCTCTGCTCAGCGTGGGGCAAGGGGAGCTCAGTTGTCTCCCGTATACACCGTCAACAGGCCAGGTGCTCAGAAGGGGGCTTCCAGGACTCGCTGTAGACATTCGTTAGCAGGGCAGGCAGTGCCTCGTGCTGGTGGGCATCCAGCAGTAAGGGGGACTTGCACTTCACTCCCTGGGCCCAGCCCCAGACAGAGGGGAAAGAGACACCTGTATCGTAACTCATGTATATTTATAGACACACAGAGACTCTGCAGTGCAAGGTGCAGAACTAGAAGGAATCATGGAAATAAGAGGGAAGACATTTGGTTACGACTGGCAGAGCCATCTCAAGCCTCAGCATTTCCTGCCGGAGCCCTCACTGACCAGACTCCTCCAGGGTCACTGCCACTGCGTTCCCCAGCTCATGACAGGGCAGACAGTGACAGAGCCTCAGAACAACCTCCCACTCCTTCCTCACCAGCCCAGGGGACGAGCTGTTCATGAGTGTCCCAAAGCCTGAATGAGGGAACACAGAGGTGACTGAGCAGAAAGGGGGACAGGAACAATGGCCGCGGGTGAGCAGATATTGCGGGGCACCCAAGCAGCCCTTTCCACCTTAAAGAGGACGGCCATGGGTGTGCGGATGCTCCCGCGTGACCCAGCCGTCCTTTCCACCTTATAGGGGAATGGCCACGGGTGTGCGGATATTCCCGGGTGCCCCAGAGCCCTTTTCACCTTAAGGAGATTTTCACAGTCTCATATCAGTCTCCAAACTATTCAGTGAGGTTGGAGGAGTATCACTGTGGACCAACACTGATTGGCACCAAGTAAGGGCAATTTTATAACCATGTCTCAACCATGAAACAATCAGGTCTTTGGCCATCTGATCTAAGCTTCTTCTATAACAAAGTTGGATACTTAAGTTGAACTTTGGTTTTCCAAAGCTTGTTACAGAAACCACATCTTCCTAGGTGTGGCTCTGTGATGTCACGTGCACACATCAGTAGCCAGGCTTGCCAAGACTCACGGCACATTACACGTTCACCTGAGAAGGCTGCTCAATCACTGAGGGCTCTGGCGTGCTCTGAAATGAATTTGCCACTTCGGCCTACACTCTACTCCCTTGTTTGGTTAAAGAAACCCAAAAAGCAGAATTTGTTTTGGCCAATCGCCTGCTGACCCAACTGCAGAGGTTTTCATTAGAGTACTTTCATTGCATCATAGAAAGCAAAGTCATATAGATCAATTCATGATTACCACTCCAAAGGTTTAGTAAATCTCCAAATAATCAGGCAAACATTTTAAGAAGCTACATTAAGGTTTACAATACTCAAAATTTAAAACTACATCCATACTTCAAAAAACCACCATTCCCATTTTAGATGGCCAAATGTATATGAGAAAGAAAGAAACGTGCTGAGCATTTTTGGGTAATCTTATGGAGAAACTGCCACTTTAAAAATGGCTCTAGTTCCTGGCTCCAAATGGGTGTGGTGGGTTGCCTCACGCAATTTCAACTCCACCTGAAGCTGGGACACTAGAAATCCATCCCCAGACTCCAGGGCACAAGAATTCCCACTTCTGGAAACAGCCTGGAATGCAGACCTGTAGCAGAGAATTCTTTCCTGCCCATCCTAACCGTCCTCTGTGGCAGGCAACAGTCAAAGACAAGTCCACCCCCCTAGGCGCAACTGCACCACGAAGAACCATTTCAAGGTGGGAGGTGATTGATCAGTGGGAACAGGCAGTTTAGCTAATCACTTATAAGGCAGAGATGAGGGGTTTGAAGGCCTGTGTCTGGCTTTCTCCTTGGTAAATGGTCATCCGCCAGTCAGCCTAAGCCACATGGGAAGGGGCTTCTTGCAGTAAAAGTGGGGGCGCAGTTGTGGGGAGGGGGAATGTCTTAACCACCACTGTTTTACAGGATCACAGGGCTCAGGAAATGTTCAGTATTATCACACACCAAGGTTTTTACAGTCTGAAGAAAAGTACAGTCCTAAGGTGTCAGTTCTCAAAGCCTTAAGTTCCTCCTGCTAAGATTCCCAGAGGGTCTCAACTTCTTGCACCGAAACCCAACATGCACAGGCACCTGCGTCTTCCTCCTGCAGCAAATGCACATGAGAAGGCTGTGGCTCTGCTGCAGTAATGAGGCCATGTAGCCCTAACACCACAGCAGAGCATTGGCTCTGGCCTGAATGTCCCCAAAAGCTCATGCTGAAACCATCTCCGGTGGGATACATTAAGAGGTGGGGCCTTTGGGAGGTCCTGCTCTCAGGACTGGGGTTGGTGTCCTTGTTGGGAGATGGAGGAGCCCTCCCGCTCCTCCACCATATGAGTCCCGACGAGACGCCTGCTGCCACGCGAGACCCTGTGAGGTGCTGCCGTCTGTAAGCCACAGGCCCTGGAACACCAGATGTGCAGGTGCCTTGACCTTGGACTGCCTTGACCTTGGACTTTTCAGCCTCCAGAGCTGTGAGCAATAAATGTCTCTTTACAAATCATCCAATCGACAGCAGCCGGACAGAGAGACAGTACTGTTACAACATGAGTCACTTTCTCAGTGGGCCAGAGGCCTCCCCATGAGCCACCACCGTAAAGCAAGGACTCCCTGGAGGATGCAAAGGGGTTCACAAGGAATTCTACCCAGCACCAGGGTGTCTGTCCTTTCTCGTAGGAAGATAGCTGAGCCATGGCAGGAAACTACGGGGTGGGTGGGGCTGGACAGTAATGTGTCACCTGCTCATCTGAGCCTCAGTCTCCTGCCTCTCATCATGACAGCGGGGGTAACCCCCTCACCTGAGCTGTTGGGGGAGGTAAGAGTGTTGGGTGATTAACAATTGTTAGCTCCACAGAAATTAGGCAAAGAATCCACCCCTACGTCTTATAAAACCAAACCAGCCCAGGAATTCCACATCACTACTAATTTGCATGGGAAAATGCTGGATTCTCATAAGTTCTGGCATGTCATTTGTATTGATAAAGTTTGCGGAGTTGTCATATACTAAGTATATAAAACAGAAAAATAAATCATGCAATTTGGAGGTTGAAGCAGGAGAATCACTTGAGTACAGGCGGCGGAGGTTGCAGTGAGCCGAGGCCGAGCCACTGTACTCCAGTCTGGGTGACAGAACGAGACTCGATCTCAAAAAAAAAAAAAAAAGAAAAAAAAAAATTTGCTGCTTCATACTAGTGAAGTGGGCAGATTCTACATGACAACTCTTATTCAAAGGTCGCCTAACACTGACTCAGGAACTCTGGCCCTGATGTGCTTGGAGTTTTAATCCTAACAGTGTTAAAGACCACTCCCCCAGAAGCTCTGAACAAGTACTCCAGGTATACGCTGAACAAGACCACACACTCTCTGACCGAAATCTAACTTCACAGACCCAAACTACAGAACCACAGAAGACACTGCTTCTGTCCAACTTTGTGTTCTGCCACCGTTTGTGTCCATTATTTCCTACAAACCATCTCATTAGAATTTAGGGCACACAAAAGGCTGATACAACAGGGATACTTTTCAAAGCTTTGGAGGTGAGGAACAGATACACTGCATTAACTTCCTATTGCTGCTGCAACAAATTACCTCAAACGCAAACCTCCTCTCAGCCCTGGAAGTCAGGAGTCCCAGGGCTGAAGTCAAGGGGTCAGTAGGTTGTGCTCCTGCCTGGAGTCTCCCAATTCATAGAGGCCACCATGCAGCTTGGTTCACAGCCCCACACCCCTCTGACCACTGCCCCGGCCTCAGCCCTGCACCCCTCCAGCCCCTGCCCCACCCTTGGCCCATGCCCCTCCGGCCCCTACCCTACCCCCGCCCTCAGCCCCACAGCCCTCTGGCCTCTATCTCATCCTCAGGTCTCCTCCTCTGAGGCAGACTCTCGTACTCCCTCCCATCAATGCACATATGAGGACGCTAGACCCCACCTGGACAACCCAGGGTCCTCCCCCATCCCACTGTCCGTTACAGTCACATCTGCAAAGCCTCTTTTGCCATGGAAACTTCATTATACTAACAGTCATTTAACAAGTCCATTATAATGATGTAAAAGTTGGCATTGTTTTCCTCCTAATGAACAGATCAGTCACCCATGTAACCTATAAATATTTAACTATTAAATATACAATACTGTAGGGGACAAAGATGAGGAAGACGGTTCCTTCCTGAAAGATGACTGGACCCTAGATGGAGGGATGAACATTCTGAACAGAATCAACCTAACTCAACATTTGAGTCCGAGAGGCCAAGCAGTAAGACTTTCAAAAAAGCAACCAGAAAGTCTGTACCGTGCCTGTAGTTCACAGCTGAGCCTGGCGTCATGAGCACGAGCGTGCGGACATGCATACCAGGCCCAAGTTTAAGATCAAATATAAAGAGCTTTCAACTGTAGTATTTAACTAGATCTTATTACACAATAGCTTCTTGATTACAGTTTTTGTCCAAAAAGTTCTCTGTAATTAAAGAAATTAATTTTCCCCTAAAAAACACTTCTCCATCTATCGTCCCATACAAACTAAATGGGTATATTAAAGAAAAAAGACAAATGTTTGACTTCGGGGGTTTGCCTATGACTTGGATAAGCATGATTTTCTTCTGGCCAAGCAGGGAGCAGCTGGACCAGACTGGAGGGAAGGAAAAACAAATTTCCACTCTGACCTCGTTTGGGCACCAGAGTCTTCGCTGTCAGAATGTGGGTGTGGTGCTTCCCACACACCAGCCTCTGACAAAACTCAGCCCAAGGGTGTGGGAAAAGGCCTTCTACTTCTGAAAAATCTATAAAGTACAGACACATCAAAAGCTTCAGAAGACTGTACAGTGCCAAGAGGACCACTGCACCCTTGGAGTTTACAGAAAATGGTCAGCATCACACGTGCCTGAGGTCCAGGTTCAGCTCCCAGCTGCCGCGACACCGTGAGCGCAGTCCTGGCTTCCCCTCTGATGCAGAGAGCTGGAAACTCCGCTAGCAGCACTCAGAGCTCAGAACATTCTAGATGAAAGCAACGTGTTCCTTTTAAAATGGGGAACCGGGGCAGCACAACTGAAGCTCTACGACTGTCTCAACTACTGGGTTTCGGGGTAGCATTAGGAAATCGTGAGAATCTAAATCTCAATTTCATACAGATTCCAAACTCACTGCAGGTTCCAGAATTTCCTGAAGCATTCTTCCACTTTATCACTCAGGATTCCCTTGCCAAAGCTAATAAACTCTAAATTCCTTATGGAAAAGCCACCATAAGCACCACCACAAATAAGATCAACTGACGCCCGCCCTTTGCACCAAACCTATAAACTCTTACTCACACAAGACTGTGCTGGAGGCAGCTCTCAGCTGAAGCCGAATCCGTGAGACTTCATTATCCCCATTTTGGATCGAGTGCAAAGACTGTCAGCAAACCAGGGCCCCAGTGTGAAGCAGAGAACAGATTCTCTGACACCTGCCTGAACATTTTCTTCCCACCTGTCTTGGATATTGAGCACCCTCAGAGCTACTGAGTCACCCACATTTGCAGGTCATTTATCCAGCCACCAGGATAACATAATTATGCGATAAAAATGCCTTCTCAGGGCTTTGTCATACTCAACAAGGCAGCTCAGAAGGCTTGGTAAGCCCAAGAAAGGGGGAAGCGTCCTCCAAATAGACAAAGACCAACGAAAACCATGCAGAGACTCTCTCAAGACAGCAGAAACAGAGCCTGCTGTAGCCTTTCAGGTCCTGCTGGCCACAGCCCTGCTTTAGGTGGCACCATTTCCACAGATGCAGCCTGCTGGGCCCATTTGAAAGGTCCTGCTTGCCACACTCACCCCCACTTCCAGTTTCTGCAAGACCCGCTGCAGCCCACTCCACCCCGGGGGCCAACTGTTCAAGTTTTCCCGGCGAGACCCCTCAGAGCCTGCACAGCGTCTGAGACTGGGAAGCACCAAGGATCCAGAAACGCACAAACCCGTTCTCCTCATGTTGCTTTCTGGGTTCCAAGTTGTCTTAAGAACGAGTCTTGCATAAACCCCGGACTGGGGAGCCAGTCACAGCCCAGCAGCACCCAGCTCATGTGCTCCACCCACCCCACAGAGGACCACGGAGGCCCCAGCACACTCTGTCCGGGGCAAGACACCAGAAACAGCCACAGTTCAGGGTTCTGCCACCCACCCGGCTGCCGTAATTACCTGCTGTGATCTGAATTCTCATTGGTTGGGTAGGTGATCCCACAGCTCCGCTGCCCTAATTACCTGCTGTGATCTGAAATTGCATTGGTTGGGAAGGGGATCTCACTGCTCAAGCACTCCCTGCTGCCTCCTTGCAAACAACATAAAAAATCCAAAACCCCTCTTAAACAACGTTTACTATAACCTCAAAACAAGACACATCACGAGACCAGGGAAGATACATACGCACATCTGACAGCTGGTGGGCGTCAGTGACCGACGCCACGGCTTCCGTGTGGCGTGTGAAGCGGGAGGCCTGTCACGGTGACTCAGGCTGGGGTCTGAATAGGGGTTTTCCAAGCAACTAGGCAACCAGGACGCACACCCCAAAACCCAAGTCCCCGCAGTCATGTACCTGGCAGAAATGCTGCGTGGCCATTGACACCAGTTGTGAACCAAGACCGATCTGCGTCCTGTGGCCCTCACAACCTCCGTACACGTCTGGGCCCAGCACAGGCATGCATGGCACCCTGCTCACCTCCAGTGGAGCTCTCTCCTGCCAAGGGGGATGGCCCTGAAGTCCGTTGAGATTTCCAAAGCTCTACAAAGTCGTCCTTCCTCCTGCTTGTTCAGAAGCCCTAAAGCCCTGAAGACACCAGTGAGAATTGACCTAGCCTCTTAAGGCAGCTCAAACAGCTAAACACAGGAACGCTGGACCTCTCTGCCCTCAGGAGCAGCCAATAACCCACTGGGCTAAGCAGAAGGCACAGATGTCACATCCAGAAGCCAGTGGCGCTCACGTTTGCATTCCAGGAGCCGCCCATGTGAGTCCCTCCAAGGCTTCCAAGTCCCACTTGATTGTTTTCATCGTATCTCTATAACATCAGAGACATTATATCTCATGGTATCTATGAGATTCTCTCTACTTTTATGAGCATATATGCTCCCTGACTTACCGTGGGATGAAACTGTTCCAATAAACCCAGCGTAAGCTGAAAATATCCTAAATAGAAAGTGCATTTGACATCATAGTTTCAACTTACAATGGGTTCATCCAGAGGCAGCCCATCTCGGGCCGAACAATGCACTGAGTGTGACTAGTTCACACCATCACAAGGTTGAAAAAAAATAATCACAAATGTAACCATTGTGAGCCAGGGACCACCTGTATTATGGCTCCTGTCTTCAGAGACAACAGAAACCTCTTCTTAGACAAGAATCACAATTTATAATCCTCAAAATGTTAAACTTAGTTTAACAATCTACAGATTCAAACAAAGTCAAAGTAGGCCCACAAGACCGTTTGTGCCATTCGCTAAGACACACGACTCTGTAATAACCCTCACCACAGCCCCTCAGGGTGGGTCCCAGAGGCGGCTGTGGCTTGTAGCTACAGACACTAACAAAACCAAAATCAGAGTACGCAGGTGCAGTCAAGTCATCTGACTTCTCCACTAGCATATGCACAAATGTTTATCAGCAAATCTGATCTTTGCTTTACCTCCCTCCCATGACCTAAAAAGGAGTCCACCACACACACACACCACACTTCAAAAACATTATTCGTACTTGCTTTCAATTCTGGGCATTTAGAATAAACCTAATGGGTGATTAAACCTCTCCTCCAACCCATTGCTTAGTCTTCTTAGAGGATGAAGGATTTTGCGTAACACAAGTCAGCTATAAAAGATCTTGTATAGAAACAAACTTTCAAGTTGTCCTCATTATAGTGATTCAACTAATATACAAAGGACCCAACACACAGCACAATGTCTATTAGAAGAATGATTACTTTGTTCCCCTCAAAATCCTAATATCTACACAGAAAAAATACCCGATACACATTTTATCATTCTTTACCAGTAGAGTCATACAAAGGAGTATCACAAAAGCAAAAGAACACATTTGGTTTCACTCGCAGTTCTAAATTTAATATAAAATTGCTAAAACCACCAAGACAAACATGACTATGAAATATTTAACGATCTTCACCTAAATTCAAGTCACTATTCAATCACCAATACCTCTGCTCTCCTTACATGAACTTTTCAAAAGTAAATTCTGTAATTAACAGGACAAATTTTTCTAGTGATAGAAAGTAGGAAGAAATTGGTTGAAGGTGGTTCCTTGGCTGTCAAACTTTTTCTCCATAATAGTTTGTAAAATAAAAGCATCAAACAGATCTTTACATTAACTTACAATCTATCAAGCAACACTGGAGCAAGCTTTAAATATTAGCCACATTCTGTCAGGGCTGACTCACATTAAATCACCATCAGTCTCATGTCTTGCAGCATCCACAGCTCTTCTTCTCAAAACCACTTAAGATTTCATAATTAACTCAATTAAACAATCTAAGTCCTCTCCTTGATCATTGACATGAAGGGATAATTTTCCCCCAAAATAGTACCTCTTTCCTTGACATGATTTAATCTGTAGTTAGAGTATTTAACAGGATTTCTTTCCTTCTTAGAAAATAAAATATACACCTTTCCAATATGAAAAACACTAACTGATAACGCTATAGCTTAATCAGGTCAAAAGGGTTTGTTTGTTTATTTTTTAAGTTAAAAAAAGAACCTAACTGCATCTTTGGACCTTATGTGAGGCAGTGTCCGGGGTCACTGGGACCCCCACTTGGTCAGTGCAGCTGGGTACCAATTAAAGGCAGAAACCCAAGGGTTCACTCGAAGCCCCTTCCCAGCTCTTCGTCCTAGTGGAATGGGCACAAAGGAATGCAGCATTCCACGGAGGACTTTGGGGAATGGCTGCTTGAGAACATCAAAGTGGCTCACGTCCCCCGAGTATAAAGCCAGTGACTGCTCTCAGCTTCAATGCAGCACCATCCACAGCAGCCAAGATCTGGAATCACCTGAGTCCCCGTCAACAGGGGATGAAGGGAATGTGGCCCGAACATTCACAGGAGCAATACTCCACCATACACCTGAGATCCCTGTCATCCGAGACAGGATGGATGGAGCTGGAGGACATTACGTTAAGCAAACGAGCCAAGCAAAGAAACGGAGCATGTTCTCACTCATAAGCAGGAGCTGAGAGCAGATCTCATGGAGGCCAAGAGGAGGTGGTCAACAGGGCCCAGCAGAGTCCACTCATAAGCAGGATAGGCAGAGGCTCGTAACGGGCACAAACACACAGCCTAATGGGAGCACAAGACCTACTATTGATAAATCAGCAGGGGGATGGCAGTGGGTCATCTACTGTGGATTTCAAAACAGCTAGGAGAGAATAACTTGAACATTACCAGCATAAGGAAAAGAAAATATTTAAAGTGAAAGACATCCCAAGTACACAGATTTCATCAATATAGGGATGAATCAAGATATCACATGCACTCTGAAAATATGTACACATATTATGTATCAACAAAAACAAAAACCAATGACAGAACCATTTGCGAAGCATGTGCAGGAGAAGAATGGGAAGCCTGACATGGTGTGGCTGTGTGTTCCCACCCAAATCTCATGAACTCTAACCCTTTGTTGGAAGTGAGCCCTGTTGGGAGGTGACTGACTCATGGGGGTGGTTTCTAATGGTTTAGCACAATCCCCCTAGTGCTGTCCTCATGATAGTTCTGAGATCTGGTTGTTTGGAGGTGCATGGCACCTTCCTCTTCACTCTCTCTCCCCTTCCAGCCATGTGAAGACATGCCTGTCTCCCCTTCACCTTCCACTCTAAGTTTCCCCAGATGTAGAAACCTGTACAGCCCACAGAACTGTATGCCGATTAAACCTTTTTTTCCTTATGACCCAGCCTCAGGTAGTTCTTTATAGCAGTGGAAGAACAGTACAGTCCTCAGGACCAGCAATGTTTTCCTTCTACCCAGTAGCCAACAACGTCCCACACCCTAGCTGGTTTTCCAAAGCCTTTGCCAGAATGCTGAGGCTGTTTTGGGGATACGGTCTTCCCCATCTCTGGCAAACCAGATGGGGCATCCTATTTGCCTCTTGCCACCTTTCTCAGACAAACCCCACCTCTGAAATATCCTCCGCCAGGGGCCTTCTTCAGCAGCAACAAAGCTGAGTATTCCTTGCACTTCCCTTCTTCTGAACAAGTAAACATCTTAAGCTTATTTTTCCATCTTCCCAGCTCATTGAAAAAAATATCTTATGCTTTCTATTTTCCTAACACACACACACAGAGAGAAGTGCCGTGAGGGCAGGGGCTCTTGCTTTCCTGGATCTGAGCCTGGCCCTCAAACACTAGCCGAATTCATACTGACAGGATATCCAGAAGCAGAAATGCAAATATCCCCACGACTTCAAATACCCTAAGGATCTAACAGGCCGAGTGGCCCATGTAACTATGGTTTGTACTAGGCCATTCAACTGGTGTCCAAATCCTTGTCCAAGTGAGCTCTTTAATTTTGGGACTTTTCAGACAGCTGTTTGTTGTTGTTGTTGTTCTGTTTTGTTTTTATTAAAGGGATCTATTACAGTTACAATCAAGAATATCCCAGGCCAAGTGTGGTGGCTATGCCTGTAATCCCAGCACTTTGGGAGGCCAAGGTGAGCGAATCAAATGAGGTCAGGAGTTCAAGACCAGCCTGGCAAACATGTTGAAACCCCATCTCTACTAATACAAAAATGAACCAGCCATGGCGTCAGGCACTTATAATCCCAGCTACTCCGGAGGCTGAGGTAGGAGAATGGCGTGAACCAGGAGGTGAGGCTGCAGTGAGCCAAGATCGCGCCACTGCATTCCAGCCTGGGCAACACAGCAAGACTATCTCAAAAAAATAAAAACACACCAATACGCCCAGTTAGTTCTTCACCAATGTCAGATACATCAGTTTAAAGAAAAATAATATGAATGCATGTTTTTAAATTTCAGTGTTGAATTTAACCATATCTTTTTTTTTTTTTTTTTGAGACGGAGTCTCGCTGTGTCTCCCAGGCTGGAGTGCAGTGGCGTGATCTCGGCTCACTGCAAGCTCCGCCTCCCGGGTTCATGCCATTCTCCCGCCTCAGCCTCCCGAGTAGCTGAGACTACAGGCGCCCGCCACCACGCCCGGCTAGTTTTTTGTATTTTTAGTAGAGACGGGGTTTCACCGTGTTAGCCAGGATAGTCTCGATCTCCTGACCTCGTGATCCACCCGCCTTGGCCTCCCAAAGTGCTGGGATTACAGGCTTGAGCCACCGCGCCCGGCCTTAACCATATCTTTTAAGAAGATATGAAGATAGAAGTTCCCCAAGGATCGGGGGAGAAAAAAGCAGTTAAGAAAATGTTAAAACCTCAGGAGAAAAACAAGGATGGGGTAAGACCTCAAGGCAAAACTTTTTCTTTGCACTTTGATTTCAAAAGAACAGAGATGCCCAAAATATGAACTTTCCCATCTGCATTTTATATTCCTCTACGTCCTTTGAAAGGCTGGAGATGGGATCCCAGGTTCCAAAGTGCCTGGTCACGGCTCACATCAGGCGACATCTTTCACAGCCGTTTACTCCCCTGACTGTGCCTAGAGAGCTCTGTGGCCCAATTTACACAAAAGGGTCCTAATTTACACACGTTCATCACTTTGAGCAGAGTCTCAACAAATGAGACAAATATTGACACTCCACAGAAGCAAGTATTCTCTTCTGAAAAATTAAGTGTCAGGTTCCCATAAGCCAGGCAGCTTGGTTACAGAAAGCACTGGCTGACTTGCTGGTTTAATGTTAAATGCATTTAAAATGTTAAGTGATCTGGCCCCCCTCCCAGTGGGTGTGTACGTTGAGCTGGTTGCAGTAGTGATGCACAGACCACGTGGTTTTGCTTCAAGCAGAGCACCCCACACCCAGGAAGAGGCCAAAGGACGGCATCGAGGTCTAGGACAGTTCTAAGGAGAGCTGCAGTCTGAATGCCTCGTCTGCAAATAGTCTCTCATTTCAGAGGAAGTCACTGAACAGAGTTCGTAACACATGAATTTTAAAAATTCCTATTTCTAATTTCATCCCATTAGAACTTTTGAAGAACAGATGTGCATCTGCTCCAAGTCAATGAGAGGACACTCAAGACAGTCCCTCACAGGTCCTCGGCCTCCGCCTCTCACCTAGAGAACGTCAGCTCAAGCCAATCACAGCACAGTGCGATTTTCTATAATATGCACGCCTGCATCTGACCTGAGATGTCAATGTCTGGAATGTGCCTGCCAGGCCCAGGAAGAACTGCAGCAGCTGTGGGGACATAAGCCGCTAAGGAATCCGATTTGGAGGGAACTCGAGGCAACTAAAACTAGTTCCACTGGTTTTTCTTAGCAAGGTTTGACCTGGCAAACTGTTATCACTGTTGCTAATTCATGGTAATTGGGATGGGGACTTAACAGTAAGTAATTAGAGCAATTCTAGAATTTGCTACTCAGTTACAATGGCACAGATTCCTGAGAATGGAAGAACTGTTGCACAGGAATAGAGTTCAACAGGTCCTCCCCATGCCCCAGGAAACATGACATTTCCATGCACCCCTGCTTTGTTCCCCGGCCACCTGATCTCAGCCGTCTGATGGCATCACTCCCCAGAGCTGGAAACACCTGACCTCTTGTCACCCTCCCATCTGCCCTGCTTTCCTCCAGCCCGGGATATTCAGGGATGCCCACATACAGGACCAGGAAACCAGGGTTATCCTAAACCAGTGCCTGCATTCAAAGTCCTCCATGGCAGGACAATCACCAATGGCCAATACTCCCAGAACCTTCCACCTCAAAACGGGAGCACATCTGGATTCAAGCTGACAACGCTGCATTCTCTTTGCCATGTACACATGGAGGCATGTCAGGTTCCACCTAAAGGTATCAGGTTTCACTCTGGTCAGGAGCCCAAGCCTAGTCACTCTGCATGATCTCAATTCACCATCCACAGAGAAGCCTACAGTTTTCCTCTGGTGCACGGTGTGGATGGTGGATGCATTTCCCCTGAAGACTCGGAGACGGGCTCCTGGCCAAGGAGGCCAGTCACCCCAGCCCCTGCAAGACCCAGACATGACCCTCTGCTGTCTGCACACAGTACCCAAGTCTAGCAGTGCTGACTCTGTGGTGGCATAGCTCTGGGCCTGCAGAGGACACAGGGCACAGGAACCGTGCAGCCTGGCTGTAGCCAGAGGCCTAAGGGATCCCCACGAGACTCTCCAGCCAAGGTGCCTTCACCACAGGCAGAGCCATTCAAGAGAACTGCCTGCTGAACCAGAAACGTCCCAATCTGCTGAGCCAACACAGAAAGACAACAGCCACCTAACAGCTGCTGAGCCCCAAAACGTGGCCACTGGGCCTGAAGGGCTGAATCCGGAATTTAATCTGTGAAGCTCTTTTCAAATGTGTTTGGCTATGTTATCAAATCTTTATTCTAATTAAATTTAAAGGAGCCTCTGGCTATGGGCTCCCTTGTCGGGCATCACAGCTCCAGGGAGTAAGAATGGGAAGGAGAGGCCCAGAGCCTCTCTGCATTCTCCACCCTAATTCAACACGTCATCATAAGGAAAGGCACTCCAGCAGCAGAAGTGTGCACGGGAAGAACTGGGTTGGCCCTGATACAAGCATGACCCCCATGGCATCACAGCTGCCTCAGCCAACAGGCAAGACAATATGCCCACCTGGACAGGTCACCAGATGTGATGATGTACCCCAAGCCCTAGTCCCACAGCAGCCAGAGACCACCCGCTGCTCGTCCCGGGTGAAACAGGCAGAGCTGTCCGAGCCCTCAAAAGCAGAAAGAATTAAGGAGGCAATTCCCGCGATTCCCACGACACACACGACACTCCTCGCAGACAGACACAGGCTTCACTGTGAAAGTGCAGAGGACGGTGCAGTCCCTAGGCAGGCTGCTTCTTCCAATGATCAAGGAAGAAACTAGATCCGTTTCCTTGTAGGAGAATCATCTGTACCGAGATTAGACAGAAGGTGGCTGATGTTATCAAATCATCAAGCACCGCACGGCTCTGTCTCCAAGGAGGGTCTGGAAACTTGCAGCCACCCGAGTAGGGACTGCAGTGTTAATGGAGACACGGGTGACTGAGGTCTGGCTTCCTCAGGGAAGTTAAATTTGAACTTTCATCACTGAGGAATCGGTCATTTACAGTCACTCACCCTCAAGGCAGAAGAGGGTTCAAGACACTGCACCAGACTTCAACACTCAGGGTTAGAGTCAAATTCACAGGTTTTACAAAACGTATTTACTAGGGATGCCAGAAGAGATGTAGTTTCACCCCCCTCCCCCCAGGGTTTGCTTAGCCCCTTCACCAGTGGACCTCACCAACGGATGATACATCCACGCCTCGTCCATGGCAGCACAGAAGACCACTCGGAAGACAGCCACTCCCACCAAGCTTCCTGGCTTTAGTGTTTAAAATCTCCATCGTTTAAAATCTGTATCTCATACGTGAGATTACACTCCTCTGAACAACAGACATTGCGACTGTCATTTCGCCCAAAAGGCTTCAGGAAATGACACGTGGCACAGACGCCAGAGGTCGCCGGCCACCTTACTCTAGCCTAATTCTTTTGTGCCTCTATACGGCTTCACAGATACAGCCCAGTCACATTAATGACCATATGAGAAGCTCAGGGAATAGATGAACTCAGTGCTGAATTTTTCTGTTTATCGCCCTTTTGTTTTATCCAGAAGACAGCTGAGAAAGGCTGGGGCAGATCATCTCCTCGAGTGTAATGACTCCAGCCACTTCTCTTCACCCCAGGTCACCCCTCAGTCACACGCTTTTGAGAAACCAAAGCAATTCTGTTCCCTTCACTCTGGGTTCCAAGCACTAAATTCCTCTGTTTTATCAATTAGATTATCAAGCAGCCGTTTGTAATCTGGACTGCAATCTGATACAAAATTTAAAGCTAATTTAGGTTGCGGTAATGCTCCTATTTATGTTATAGAAAAGGCATGAATGAAAACTTTATTCTGTTCATAGGACCAATTTGGTAAACAAATCAATTATTCAAGCAATGATTGTCTACAGTTAGATGCAAATTACTTTGCTCATAAAAGATATTCCAGTAGGAAGTTTTAAATCCATGGTCTGTATTTCCCGAGCGTGTCTCTGCACCTTCCCCGAGTGCACAGCAGGACTTCCCAGGGCATCCCATCAGCAGACCCACTGAAGAGAATAAGCCCACAGCCCCCAGCCCAGGAATCAAGTCCGAGCCCCAGCAGCCCCTCGTCCAGCCGGGGCTTCCTCACCAGCACAGCACCCAGAGGTTTTCCAGGTTTAATGCCATGTGTGTGTGGAAAGTAGAGTGCTGGAAAGACCACAGCTGACATTCTACAAATGCAAATTCCCTCTTGGAACAGCCCAGCAACCCTCTGTACCTTCCCCAAAGTACCCATGCCAGGCAGGCGTAGACAGTCTAATGGGGTGCCTAGGAATCAGCATTTAACACGATTCTGATGAATAAAAAAGTTGAGAGGCCAATCAGCGAAAGGCTGCCGCGGCCTCCACTCATTTGCAGGCTCTGAAGAGACACAGACACAGGTAACAGGCCAGACAGGACAGGACAAGGATGGGGAAGTGGAGGGCAAATTCCATGGACCACCAACCACCCCGCCATCCCCACTGAGACTCCGTGATTTAAGGAGAGGCAAAGCCAGGGAGAAAAGATGCCCGGATCACTTGAGGGACTGAGATTTCACCTAAAGTGCACAGCACATGGCTGAGGGCCAAGGTTGAGCAAGCCGAGAGCACAGAACGGGGTTCACAGGCCCAGAGGTGCCACCCACACCCCGCACAGACCTCCCAAGCACTGCCTGTGTCTCCTGCCTGGTTTATTTCCTTCCCCCATTCTACTGTGTTGGTTTCTCAACCACCCCCCACCACCACACACCCCTCTCTACAAGCTTGGTGAACTGAAAAGAGCAGGCGGTGTTAAGATCTGGGCTCTTGGGCCAACGTCCTGCCTGAGACATTAGTTCCAACCCAGCCAGCTGTGATGTAAGCCCCTGAGATTTCTCAAATGTGAGAAAGGAAGGTGACTGAACCCACTTCCCAGGACGGCTGTGGAGACTGAGATCACAAATAGCCACACCTCAGCGTCCAGCACACGTGGGACCCCGGCCGTGTTGCCCCTCATGGGAATCCCTCTATGCCCCCTCTGCTACCAGAGCCAACTCCCAGCAGTAGCTGTGGAGGGTGCATCCTCTATTCCCACTCCACTCACCTCCCATCGCTCCCCGCAGTGACCTGCCGCACAGCGGCCAACAGCAAATCAGGCCCCATTGGATGACCGACCACACCCCCCACCCCCACTTTGGGGCGTCTTCCACTTGCAGTTCCGAAGCAGAGCGAGAAACCGCCCTCAAGGGCGCTCACCTGTTCCTTATTGCACGTAATTAGCTGCCACGCAGGGCCACCAGCAAACCCAGCTCCACCATCCAGGTTCTGGTGGGTAACTGCCTCCCTCTCCCGCTTCCTCCTGGGGTGTCTGGGAGGCTCAGAAACTGCCCTCCAAGGGCACTCATCTGTTCCTTATTGCACTGATACCTCCTTTACAGAAATCCACTTTGACTTCCAGCACTGCAGGTGTGACAATTTAGGAATCTTATTTGTAAGCTCCAAGAGCTTGAGGTCACGTACACCTCACCAGCATCGCAGAGACCCAGCACTGTCCCACTGTATTTACGATTCCAAAATACTCCTTCAAAATGTTACTGGCATTTGATTTGTGCATAAAATGCTAAAAATCTTCAAGTGAAACCAATATCTTCAACAGTTTGATTCAATCATAACATGCGAGTTATACATCTGCCAAGTTGTAAAGCCTCATGCATTTATAACATCTTATGTATGGTCAAATGGTTCATTAACATAACTTACAAGAATCTCTAAGAAATGGGTTTTTCTGGCATTAGATGACCAAAGGAAAACTGGGTTCTGGCGGGCTTGCGGGCCTGTAAAGGCAGACATATTTGCTGACACAACCAAGCTCCTTCCCACTGACGTGGCCTCATCCCAGGCCCCTCGCCCGGACGCCTGCAGGCCCCTGGAGGAGCAAGCTGACCTGCCCACATTTCTCAAATGCACAGCTGTTGTTCACACTGCAGATGGAGCTCAAGGCACGAGCAGGCCACCACACAAAATACCACGCAGCGTCCACGCCAGGTGACGGTGGTTTTCACTCCATCCCAATGCCCCATGTATGAGTTTACAGCCATGCTACTAAACGGATTTTTAGACTCTCAAGACATACTTTGTTTGCTTTTATGCACCAAAGTTAAAAGACTATCACTCAGATACAGGCTCTGAAACTGTGGCATAATCATTTGGGAACAGAGCCTCTGCCAGATCAGGAGAAGCACTTGGGACAACACCCCGTGACCTCGGTCCGCACAAACCCATCCAGACCAGAGGCCTCCCGCACTGCTCTGTAATTTCTGTGGATTTCTGTAAATGAGGTATTAGTGCAATAAGGAACAGATGAGTGCTCTTGGAGGGCAGTTTCTGAGCCTCCCAGCCACAGGGCCACATTCAGGCTGAAGCCACACCACCTCCAGAAACACTGTCCGTCACCGAGGTGTGCCTGGCTTCTTTTTCCAGAACTTAAAACCTGAAAGGACAGGTCTGTGTAGAAAAACACAAACTACTTGCGATTCCTCTGCCCAGTTCAGGCTGTAGGAAGCTCGTTTCAGCCCTCACCGTGTTCTGACCTTGGTTCCCATAAGAAATCAAGTCAGAATTCTAGTCCCTGTCTCCTGGGCAGTGTGGCAGGCATACATACCTTCAGTTACATGAGGAAAGGCGTGGCGAGCCCCCTTCCTTCAGTAAAACTGCACAGTTCCCAGAAACCTGACGCCATCCCCCTCACGCCACTGTGAACACCTGGACACAGCACATTTCAATGCGTGCACCTTCGTGGGCTGGTTTTCTATTTCTCCACTAAATCACCCCCAAATTTAGCGTCCTAAACACTGACTTATTTTCTCCCATTTCTGAAAGCTGGAGTCCAAAACAGGTCCCACCAGCTAACGTCGAGGTGTCGGCAGGGCTGGCTCTGGGGAAGCGACTGTCTCCTTGCCTCCCGCAGCCTCTAGAGGCTTCCACATCCCCTGGTCCATATGGCACCTACTGTCTTCAGGACCCACAGCGGCCCTGATGGCCCCGCAACAGGAAGACGCAGAACGTCAGGAGCCCGGGCTCCAGTGCTAGGGCCAAGCCTCACCACCCTCCCAGCTCCTCACACACTCCCGTGCGAGCTAATATAGATTCCACTTTAACTAGCGTCACCTGCGTAAGGGGTAAGTGCCCAGCTGTGAACTGGTTAACCTCGCTCACACAGACCCCGGGAATAAACTCACAGGCCATGGACCACTCCACAAGCAATGAGTGACCACCTGCTCGGGGACCTCCATGGCCCAGCAGAGCCCTCCTTTGCCTCCCCATGGACTCAGGGTCTGCAGCGCCAGAGGGCCCTGGATAAAAAAGACAGCTCCCATGTCGGGAGGCACCCACCAGAGGTTGGGTTCCCGGTACTATAAGTAGCCCAGGTGGACAGGCCACGCCCCGTGCAACTCCATCACAAGAATAACGGCTGCACGTGGCTAGTGCACAGGTGGCCACCCCTCGGCCCAGCTGGCCACGCCTAGCACATCACCGCCGTGACGTCCAATCAGACTCAGCTGCTGGCACAGTCCAGGTATCGGCCCCCAAGAACATTGTGGATCACAATTCACAGTACTGATTGCGATCAGGGGCACACGTGGCTGAATGTATTTACAGGCGGACGCCACAGCCGATCTGGCTGGACTGAGAACATTTCCCACTGTACATTCTTACAACACCATTTTATTTGCACTTTATTAAACTTTTATGGCTTTTTTCTGCCTATCTACTTTATGGGAGTGTTTCTTGTTCTTATGACTGCAGTGATACTTTAAGCTACAACTATTAATGTGTAAAATTAGTTTGGAAGTCGCCTTACCATTAAACATTTCACAAGCAAGCAGTCAGAGGCACCTAACCCGGAGGCCTCTTTTCTTCTCTGAGCCAAACCTACCTTGGACTCAAAGAAAATGGCACACGGAGAGGGGCTGGATCTCTAGCGCCCATTCCTAGGGGGCCTCCTGGGGAGCAGATATGGAGGGAGAAGCCCTGGGCTATGGCACCGTCTTACTAAAGAAAAGTCCATTTGGGTAAATGTAAGTGCCAGACTTAAGAGATTAAGCAAACCATGAAAAGAAACCACTAACCACAGCTTCTCCAAAACAGAACTAAACTCCCTTTAGTTTGAATTGGAAAAGTAGAAGTGATGATCAGGATACAAAAAAAATGACAAAGTATCTGAAACAGGAGAATAATCAAGGGTCTCTGTCTCTTCCTGTGTGAGTGGGAGCCTCGCATCTAAGCTGGATTTAGAAGGTTACTACTTTGGACTGAAAGTTATCCCCAACCCCAGTTTGTAAGCAAGTGGAGCAGAACTCTTCAATAATTTCAAGGTTTAGCGGTAAAGCTCTGTAACTCTCACAACCATTTTAATTGGTGTGAATTTTAAAGTGACTCAATCTGTTAGCTGGAGTATCTAACGGCTTAACCACGGGGTCATGTTGGAAAATTATTCCAATTGCTTTTGTTTTCTCTACTGAAGATGCATTTGAATGTTCTTGTAGTTTGCAGTTGGCTGGTTCTGATGTTTGGTCTGAGGAGGCCCAAGTAACCGGAGAGGAAGAATCTGAAACCTCAAGACACTCTAGTGCTGTCTGGGGAGATGGAGACCCCAACCCGAGAGCCACTGACGGACTCAGCACGGGTGCAGGGCCGCCAGAAGCATCGGGCCACGTATTTGCTGCTTACAAAACAACATAAGCACACACCCCCATGTGTGTACACATGCCCTGTACACGCTAATGTCTGTCTATGCTAACACCAGCACACATCCCCAGGTGTGTACACTTGCTCTGTACACGCTCACGTCTGTCCATGCCAACAGCACACACCCCCGAGGTGTGCACACACACTCTGTACACATCTGTCCCTGCCAATGCCAGCACACATCCCCACGTGTGCACACACGCTCTGTACACACTCACATCCCTCCCTGCCAATATGAGCACACACCCCCAGGGGTGCACACACACTCTGCACATACGTCTGTCCCTGCAGCCTGAGTCAGTCACAGAGAGGCAGAGGAGGAGTAGGAAGGACGTAATGGGCACTGAGATTCTGGGCCGGTTCCCCTCTCTACCTCGGGAGAGACCCCTCATGTGATCCTGCTGTCACTCACCGTTCCGCCTCCATCCTCCATCCTCCCACCGGGATCAGGAGGACGCCCACTGCACAGAGCTGTGATGAGGATGAACAGAAGATTGCAAGAGCTCACGCCAAGGTGATGAGCACAGGGCCTATGGAGTGCTTCTTTCTGCTGTGGCTGACATCATCAAACAAGAGGCTGACACGGGCTTCCGCAGAGAATGTCACTCGCTGAGAAACTGAAACGTGTGACCTAGGAGCCTGTGAAGGTCTAAGAACAAACCAGCAAACCAAACGGTTTCGTTTGTTTTTCAAACACCATAGCCTGTTTTTTCGTTTTTCTCATGCTGTACTTTGAGTATCATTTAGTTTAATTTCAAAGTAAGTCCAATAAATACACAAAATCACAGGACTGAGGATGGAGCATTGTTTCACTTCATGTCCTCCAGCCTTTAGGGCACATTAAGGAAAGACATGATTCCAGGACTCCCATTAGAAAGGCTGCCCTGAGGCACCTGCTGGGGCAGCCAAATTGCAGCTGTTGATGCTGCCCCCAAGCTGCTTGGATGAAGCACAAGATTCCAGAGGTCTCCTCTCTTCTGCCCCTCGTCCAGGAGAGAAGGTGGAGGGAGAATGGTGAGAGAAAACAGGAAGAAGGAGGGGGGAAGGAGGGAGAGAGGAGGGGGGAGAGACGGAGACAGGAGGGCCAGGGAGGGAGAGAGGAGGCAGGAGGGAGGGAGAGGAGAGGAGAGAGGGAGAGGAGAGGGGGGAGGGAGGGAGAGGAGAGGGCGGAGGGAGGGAGAGAGGAGGAGGGAGGGAAGGAGCGAGGAGGGGGGAGGAAGGGAGAGAGGATGAGGGAGAGAAGGAGAGAGGAGGGTGGAGGGAGGGAGGAGGGGCATGTTCCATCCACCAAGGCAGCTACACTGCAGAGAGAATGGAGGGTGTGTTGCCTCTCAGGACAGCAAGTTCACGCTGTTTATAATTGTTAGCATAAACAATGACCCGCTGAGGACAGGGCTGCAATTGGAGTTGACAACGTTTTATTTTCATAGTTGATATTGGGGACCTGGACCTAAAGCACCGTGCCTTGCCCTTTCGGCAGAGGGGCCAATGCCTCTCTATACTTGACTCTATTTTAACTAAATACCCGATATTGACTAGGAATTATGACGTGTAGGATACCCCTTACCACAGTAACGTCAAACTCACGTTCTAAACGCAGGCACTAGTGTGAACTCAGACTCCACGGCCAGCATCGTAACTGGAGACCACATGGGCAATGCTGTGAACTCAGACCCCACAGCCCACACCATAACTGGAGACCACACGGGCACCAGTGTGAACTCAGACCCAACAGCACCTGCCTGGGCTGCTCCAGCCACCAGCAGAACCTGTTGTGCAGCTGAACTGGAAGCTGATTCTGGAAAGAACTGAGAAGCATGAGGACGAGATCCTTCTACCTCAACAGGGATCAATTTTTTAACGATTTCTTTCTTTTAGAAAACTGTTAATAAAATACTTTGTTCTAAAATGACCAGGATTTCAGCAGCCTCTACATTCCTTCATGTCAATCAAAGCTTAGGCACGTGGGTTACTTCACTGTTCATGACACCTTTTTCAAATAAACCCCGGGGCCGCCTGTGTACCCAAGAGCCTGGGCACTGAGCATTCAGAGAAAACGTTCAGGGCGAGAGTGTTCACGTCCCAGCGGTGCAGTAGAGTGCATGGGGGGGGTTTAAGCCACAAGTGGCCACACCTCCCCTGCCTCTGGCCAGTGCCCACTGCTCACACACACACTCCTTCCTCGGCCCATCCTGAGCCACGGGGCCCTCGCGTAACCAAGGTCACTGCAGCACCTCCAGGAGCAAACTGGTTACAGGTGGACTGCTCTCTACGCAAGTACGCTAGATTAAGAAAACTGACTAAAAACAGTAGGAAGAAAAACTCACTCCACCCATTGAGGCAAGAGAAATGCACACAGCCTCTGAAATCACTGCAGAGGAGTTTTCCCGGGTTAGGTACGCGGTGGGGTGACCCTACCCCATAGTGGGGCAATAGCACATGGTGGGAATCAAGGAACATCTTCGAATAAATGTAGGAAAATGCACTCAACTCCCAAACAGAGAGAGAAACTGCTTTTTTCCTTAAAAGCTTCTGTCTTTTATTCTCAGAAAGACTCTCTTTGGTGTCTTGACTGCTGACAGGACAAGCCTGTCATCCCCAGAAAGCCGCCCTGGATAGTCTCCAGATCCTACAGCCCTCAGGTCCACCTTGCCTACTGATGATCCCACATTACAAAACCTAATCATCAGAAAAAGCTTCCCAGTCCGCAGCTCACAAGTGACATTTTATTCAGGGAAACGCTAATAAAAACCTGGGGCTCTGCGTAAACGCTGTCCCCTAGGTACTGAGGCTCCACACAGATGGCACACAGGGAGACAGGCCTCACCCCTTCCTGGCGCCCCATGTCTCTCCTCACATTTTATTAGCTGAGTTTTGTGACGGTTTGTTACTTTTAACCTGCCTGTCCAAGGCAGCTGCACTAAACTACTTGTCCAGGGCAGATCCACTCATAATGACCATCAGCTCAGAGTTGGAAGTAGCACTGGAGAATGAGGTGGTTTCAGGGCACTATGCTTCCCTGCCCTCTTTTCCAGGGATGCCAAGTACGTTTCTGCCATGGCTGATGATGTCAATACTACACTAACATTAGTTCAACGGCAGGCCACCAATTAATACTTAATGAACAATCTCCTTAAAAGCGAAACCCCATCTCTACCAAAAACACAAAAAAGTAGCTGGGCATAGTGGTGAGCACCTATAATCTCAGCTACTGGGGGACTGAGGCAGGAGAATTGTTTGAACCCAGGAGGCAGAGATTGCAGTGAGCTGAGATTGCACCATTGCACTCCAGCCTGGGCAACAAGAGTGAGACTCCATCAAAAAAAAAAAAAAAAAAAAAAGAAAAGAAAGAAAGAAAGAGAGGGAGGGAGGGAGGAAGGAAGGAAGGAAGGAAGGAAGGAAGGAAGGAAGGAAGGAAGGAAGGAAGGAAGGGAGAAGAGAAGAGAAAAGAGAAAAGAAAAGAAAGAAAGAAAGAAAGAAAGAAAGAAAGAAAGAAAGAAAGAAAGAAAGAAAGAAAGAAAGAAAGAAAGAAAGAAAGAAAGGAAGGAAGGAAGGAAGAAAGAAAGAAAGAAAGGAAAGAAAGAAAGAAAGAAAAGAAAGAAAGAAAGAAAGAAAGAAAGAAAGAAAGAAAGAAAGAAAGAAAGAAAGAAAGAAAGAAAGAAAGAAAGGAAGAAAGGAAGGAAGGATGGATTCTCACGACACTGTCAACATCTTCAGTTCTTCCCGAAGGTAGCATAAAATTATCACACACAACGTAAACTCAATCAGATCAACGTTCTTTCCTCACCGATCCATACCTAAATCCTTATTTCAAACTGGCCCCAATTTTTCAGAATTTAAGAAGACTGAGAGGAATAACCACGAACAAGCAAGGTTTACGCAGATGTCAGTCTTCCCAACTCTCGCTCAGGATCTCACCCCAAACTCCTCCTGTGGAATCAGCTTGGATAAGAGTCCCTGGTGGCCTCACGAGAACAGAGGCTCCCACGAACCCACGACAGACCCCACCATTCAGCCCCAGGCAGAGGAGGGAGGCGGACGGTCACGAAAGCAGGAAAAGCAGGGAACTGTGACTTGTCTGACTTAATGTAGGCGATTGGGCTAAAAAACAAGGCACATCCACCAGTGAATGGGGTGAGCTCCCAGCTGTCTGTGCAGAGGCTGTAGATATGAAGGAACTCACTTCCCTGCACACTGAAGTCCATCAGCGTCTCCACATCGACCGCACCTGGGCTCTGCTCACCCCTCACAGACTAGGATGACAGTGGCCGCGTCTGGATAGAATGTCAAGGACGGATGGACAGACATCCTGGACAGACACTGCACAGAGACCAGGGGCTGGGCTGGGGGGAGCGGCACAGCCTTGGGGCCAGCAGGGGCGAGGCCGGGAAGCCTCGGTGAAGGCCTGCATCTCCTCATCCAACAGAAGCAGGAGCGGCCACCCAGTGTGGGCTGCAGCTGTCGTGAAGTGGCCAGTGGGACATAGCAGGAGGCCGTGCCCAGCCTTACCCCCAGCCCAGGAGGAGGGGCCCAGCTGGGGACACTGCCCCGGGAGCTGGCATCCTGAGCCCCCAGAGAAGGCGGGAAATTGCCCCTGGGCACTGGGCGCTCAGGCTGGAGGTGGTGAGACCTCGAGGCCCTGCAGTCAGGGAGGCGAGGGCAGAGGTGGCGAAACTGCAGCTCAGTGAAGGGCTTTGTCAGGAAAGCCCCCCGAGGCTGCCTCACCAGCCCGGGGGAGGTTACTTCCGGCCCAGAGGCTCAACAGGGCCCTTGGTGGTGACGCTTAACCTTGTCCTCTGACAGAGGACCATCGAGACAGAGTCACTCAAACCTCTGCCAAGCTCTGCACCCAAATGAAGCTGTTACCACAGACGCCGAGGCAGGCAGTGCTCATCTCAACTCTGTACAAGTGGTTTCTTTAGCCAGTTCTCCAAATTCTTAATGACAAACCACACTAAACGTGTGTTTTCAGCATCACCTATGCTCATAGCTATGTATAAAATAACTATCACAAGGAAAACTAGGTGGTGAACCCAGGAGGAGGAAATCCCCACGACGAGTCGAGAGAACACCAACGGACCATTGGCTCTTCCCAGCTGAACCCAAGAGCGCTTGGCTGGGCTCACTTCCGTTCTAATTTCCAGATTTATTTTTACTTTCTCACATTTTCATTATGAAAATGTTCAAACATATTTAAAAAGTGGAAGAACAGTACAACGAGTGGTCAAGTTTTCTCCACGTGGAGCTCCAACAACTGCTAGCATTTCATTAGATTTGCTTTCTCACTGTCTCTGTAGATCAGACAGAGAGACAGATTTGTTTCTCCTCTAGAGCCACTTGAAGGTGAGAGGCTCCTGCTGCCTCACCGAGTCCTCGGGTACACATTCCCTAGGAATAAGGGCCCCTCTGCAGCCGCAGTACCATCATCGGCAGACAAGAATTATTTCCGAGCATCGTTGTCCAGGTTATGTTCAGGTAGCACAATCGTCCCGAAAACGTCTTTTCTATCTGAGCCACACACTGCGCCGAGTGATTCTCCTTCCCCGTCTTCCTCAGGGACAGCCTAGCACCCCTTTTATGCGTGATCTTCAATTTTCGAGAGTCCGGGGGCATTGTCCTGCAGAATATCCCCTACCCCAGAGGCATCTGTTTCTAGGGCCATCATTAAATTCCCTACTATGCACCTCCATTCCCTGTAAACAGGAAGTTTCAGTCTCGAGGCACGATCACCTTCTGTCAAACGCTTCTCAGCAGCTTCCGAGTGAGGCTGCTGGTTCACGAGGGGTGCGAGCTCCTACTCCTGGTCACTGATGGCGTGGCCGCGACCAGTACCACATCCCGAATCAGAAACGTCTGGAGGGGCCGCGGGCAGCCGAGACACCTGGAGGTGTGAACGGCACAGGCGTGGGGCAAGAATAAGGTCAAATCATAACGGAACGTCTGATTCCAGACAGTCCCACCTGGGTAAGATGGTGACATCTCCCTAGCAAGTATCTGAAGCCAGAAAGTACGACAGAAAATTCACGACCTGCCTTCGTTCACCCAGGCCGCTCTAACAACACACCACAGGCTGAGCAGGGGCTGGCGAACGACACAAGTTCATTTCTCACAGCTCTCAGTCTCAGTCTCAGGCTGGGAAGTCCATAGTCAAGGCCTGACAGGTTTGCCTGGTGAGGGCTTCCTGGTTCATAGACGGCGCCTTCTCACTGGGTCCGCACACCGTGGAAGGAGCGAGGGAGCTCTCTGTAGTCCCTTTTTTGAGGGCACAAATCCCATTTATGAGACCCTTACAACATCCTCACCGCCCAAAGCTCCCCCTCCTAGCACCATCTCCTCGCGGGTGAGGATTCCAACTTGTGAATCTTGGGGAGATACAAACATTACAAAAGCCCATCATTTAATTTTTTTAAAGGCATTTTTGCTTCTACAAAGTCTCAAGATAAAATCAAAAGAAAGAGGTCTGAGTCAATCCACACAGGTCTCCCAAAAAGGGAAGTGATCAATTGCCACCACTTTTTATCGGAGACCCGCTGGGTGCCGCGGTCTGCACGACTGATTCTAAATCGCCGTCCTCTCCTCTGCCACTCAGAGGTCAGTGTCAGTCCAGAGCTTAACACCAAGGCAGAGCTGACTAAATGACACCAGCTAATCCAGTAAGACAAGCCAAGACTCCTGCCCAAGGCCTAATTCCTACCCCAGGGAAACATGGAAGGGCCAGACACCTGGCAGCCCTTCCTTCCTGCTCTAAAGCCCCAGAGACACATCACCGGGCAGGTGTGTGCCTCGGGCAACGCACGGTAATGTCAGCTGGGCACCGAGTCTGAGAACATGTTCTCAAGTAAAAATGAAAACAAGACTGCTGAGAAAAGTTCATGCTTAATCACCTCTGTGCTAAATTCTAAATGCAATGTTATTTCAGAGCTAGGTGGAAGTAATTCCTTAAAAATATATATAAACAGTGACTAGCAACCAGGATAATAAGTACTCAATATGTGTTTGATGAATAAATGAATTTTTAAAATTTATGAAAAGAGCACACTTTATTTAGGGTAATTCTATTAAATTGGATGTCCTAACTATACAGTGGTTCCTTCGTGCTGAAAGCAGAGTGAGTTTGCTTCACTTAACTCAAAAAATGGTAAGTCACTCTAACAGGAAACCAAAAGGCTTTACAGAGAGTCTAATTATGGTGCCAATTCAACTGTGCATGGCAATTTCACCTTAATATTTAAATTCTCGAAGCACCATAGTCAGAAAACAAGACATAACATACACAAGTGCATCGCCTGAAGCACCATCACCTAGAATTTGACAAAGTTTGACTGTGAGTTTCAAGAAAAGGGCTGACGAGGCCAAGAAGTTCCTTCCCCTCTCCCCTTACCTCCCATTTTGGTGACCAACTTCATGCAGAGAAATTCCTGTTTGAGGTTTGCGGGCATTGGAGCAATCCTGGTATCTATTCCCCCAAGACACTAGCAGGCTGAAGTCTGCAGGGTGCACATGTTGAAAATCACAGGAGCACTGGAGTGGCGGAAAAAGCTGCCCGTGAAGGTGTCATCCTTTCCAAGACAGGCTCTGATTCCGCCTCCGGGCCCTTTGGCAAAAAGCCATTGCTACAAATTCACAGCCACCAGGAGGAAACACACAGAAGTCCCCACTGCCCTCCTGGCTTCCCAGAAGGCCTCAGAAGGACGAGACACGGAGCCCGCACACAATCCTGGACCCTCCTCCCTGCATTCAGTTTGACGCGTGTCACTTGCTTGAGTGACGGAGGTCCCACAATGGGCACAAGGGGACCCGTCAGGTCAGGAGGGTGCTGCCCGGCTCACGGTCCACATATGGGGACCCGTCAAGTCAGGATGCCCGGCTCACGGTTCACACATGGGCACCCGTCAGGTCAGGAGGATGTTGCCCAGTTCTCAGTATAAGCCGCATATGCACATTCTCCACTGAAGCCACTGCATGAAACCACTGCATGAAGCTATGCTGGAAGCACTTTCTGGCAGGTTTAGGAAGCTCGTATCCAAGGTCATTAAATGCATGGCAAGCTCGTCTTGGAGACATTTTACTTTGCTTATGACAATGAAGCATTCTCATTGTACTGAGTAGAGCACGCTTTCTTGTCTAGTGCCTCTTTGAAATAGGCATGTTGTGCCTGTCTTACAGATTATATCAAGGCCCTAATACATTTAGACCCTTGTCTCAGGTACACACAAAGCAGCGGCATCTCTAGAACGTGTTTTGGACCACGGGAGGAAACCAAATCGCAGCATTATCCATTGATGTTGCATCTGGCACATTGAGACTTTTTATTCTCTCTTCCTATACAAAGAAGTGGAAAATAGGTCCAAGATCATTCACAACAAATTATTGCTAATTGAAAAAAAAAAAATCCTACCCTCACCTTGGAGGATCTCAAGGCAACACCTCGTTCTTTGAGGTCATGGTTGGGATGCTCTCCGGACTCCTAGGTGGGTCTGCAACTGCAAGGAATCCCCAAATGGGCAGTTGTGGGGCCAGCATGGCAGCTAGCCATACATCCAGGCAGGTCTTGGCAGGTTGCTCCGTGACCTCGGCTGGTTCACTAACCTTTTCCTGCACTCAAAACCCACCAGGAACGAGGGCACCGGCCCACACGTCTCTGGTCCCAAGTCTACATCCCCTATATTCCGCTGCACTGCTGGGTTTCATGCCTTAGATCCCAGGCACCTTCAAGTTGACGTTTCCCCACCAGCCCTCATGAAGATGATACTCAGATAACGTCCCTCCTCTCCCACCTGGTCAGTACCCAGGGAGAAAGGAACCCGGGTCTCAGTTTCATTTTCTGCCAGTCCATCGAAAAAACAGCTGGCCAGCAGCACTGGTGCACAGCACTGCCAGGTTACCCGTGAGGAAAACAAAGCAAAACGGGATATACTCAAGTCAGCTGCGGCAAGTGCTTCTCCATTCCGGCTCCAACAAGGAAAGACAGGAGGCCAGGAGTGTGGCTCACATCTCTTGTTCTTCCTTGTTGGGACAGGGGCACAGAAGCATTTTGGAAGACTGAGACAGGACAAATGCTTGAATTTGAGAACCGCCTGGGCAACATAGCAAGACCCCGTCTCTACAAAAAAAAAAAAAAATACAAAAATTAGCCAGGTGTGGTATCGTGCCTGTATTCCCAGATAGATACTCAGGGGCCTGAGGTGAGAGGATCACCTGAGTCCAGGAGGCGGAGGTTGCAGGGAGCCAAGATTGCACCACTGCACTCCAGCCTGGGCAACAGGGTGAGACCCTGTATCAAAAAAAAAAAAAAAAAAAAAAAAGATAAGAAATACAAGAGACCACTAATAATTAAAAATAGTGCCTGCTAATTTGAAATCTTCTCCAGATACGGTGAAGGAAATCATTTTTCTTCCTACACCCATTCTAAGGAAACATTTCTATTTTTCTGCTATACAATTTGGTAACCTGCCATTTCAGATCCTAGTCTCTTTAAGCAGGACTTGCTGGTGTGCCAGCAAAGCACTGCTCTGAAACCTCAGCATCCTCAGGCCCAACTGGAGGGCAGGTGAAGGATGCTGGGCTTCCACCTCCAAAAGTCACACTGGGGTGGGGCAGGTCTGGGGTGAGGCAGGGTTTGCACTTCTAATGCATTCCAGTCGAGGGCCACACCACCCTAAACACGCCCATCTCATCTAATGCATAGCAGAGGGAGAAGCCACGTGGGGTAGGTCACAGAGCAAGTGTCCAGGCACCAGGTCACCAGGTGTCTATTTAAATGCAAACCAGTCAAGCAACTTAAATCAAACAGGTTCACCCTCCTAACACATTGACCAACACAGCTAGTGATAAATATCACTGCTGTTAGACCTTCTGCTCACTGATGACCAGAGCAATGGCCTGAAACATCAAAGCTGAAGGGTGTGTGCCACGGTCAGGGCTCTGCACACCCCCGTCTCTCATCTCACACGGGTGCCTTCACCCGCACCGGCGTCTCACAGACCAGCTCCACACTCACACTTACTGGGAAGCAACCACCCTTTCAGCCCTTCATGCGTCTGTACCCTATAGCGGTGTTCAAGGGAGGCTAATTTAAGAAACAAATGTAATACGGACATCTGTGAACTCTTCCTCCATATCCACTGAGTGGCCCTCCAGAAACAGAAATATTAAAAAGAAAAAGAAGACTTAAGAGTCAAACACAGGGCCGGGTGCAGTGGCCCATGCCTGTAATCTCAGCACTCTGGGAGGCCAAGGAGGGCGGATTACCTGGGACCAACAGGTTAAGACAAGCCGACCAACATGGCAAAATCCTGTCTCTACTAAAAATACAAAAATCAGCCAAGCATGGTGGCATACGCCTGTAATCCCAGCTACTTGGGGGGCTGAGACAAGAGAATTGCTCGAACTGGAAGGCAGAGGTTGCAGTGAGTGGAGGTTGCAGTGAGCCAAGATCGTGCCACTGCACTCCAATCTGGATGACAGAGCAAGACTCTGTCTCAAAAAAAAAACCAAAAACAGGCCAGGCACGGTGGCTCACGCCTGCAATCCCAGCACTTCGGGAGGCCAAGGCGGGTGGATCACAATGTCAGGAGATCGAGACCATCCCGGTTAACACTGTGAAACCCCGTCTCTACCAAAAATACAAAAAAATTAGCAGGGCATGGTGCAGGCACCTGTAGTCCCAGCTACTCGGGAGGCTGAGGCAGGAGAATGGTGTGAACCCGGGAGGCGGAGCTTTCAGTGAGCCTGGATCGCACCACTGCATTCCAGCCTGGGCGACACAGAGAGATTCCATGTCAAAAAAAATAACAAAAACAACAACAACAACAAAAACACAGAAGCTCGTGGAACAAGCCCTTGCCCCACGCCATGTCAGCTGTGCTGTGCCACCCAGGAGCATGCCAAGCTCAAACAGTCGTCCACCTGCCTTGCGTAAACGATGTCACTACTCGAATCACAGAGACTGAGATTCCCTAGCCCTCGCCATGTGCATGTCACTCACAAGCAGGCACGTTGGCGTAGGAACAATGCACAGGGAATCCCTCAGGCCATCCGATGACCATCTATTGATAAATAAGAAGCATTAATTCCAGCTGGATTGCAGAGGTGTACACATCAATACTTGTTACTGTTCACAAATGTTCCACTTGAGGATGGAGCGACGTTACAGAATTGGGAAGAACTTCACAGACGTACGAGGGGTGCATTTAAGGAAATAGTGTAAGGAAAAGGTGAGAAAATGGAATACCCTAACCTCTGTCTTTTCATCACCCTCTAAATACTACGATTCAGTTCTCTTCATTCTGCAGTGAAAAATAAGTGATTCACACTCAGACACAAGGTGGCTTAGGAAGCTGTGGCTGTTTTAAAAAGATGAAACAATTTAGAAGATCAGGATTCCATGAACGTACTTACTTAAAGAGAGAAGAGACTGGGAGTTACACATCAGCTTACCAAGGCTGTCCCGAAGTCCAGGAGCCCCTCAGGAGAACAGAGAATGTGCAGCCTCCACAGACCAACGCAGGTGGCTGGGCCCAAGAGTGGGGACGGGGAGGCTGCAGGAGGCTTGCAGAGGGAGCTGTCCCGCCAGCCTCTCGCAGAAATTCCTGATTAAACCCTGACCACAACTCTGTTTAGTGAATTGTCTCCTGGTGACTAAGAAGAGTGAAGCTGTTGAAAGCCTACAGCCAACCCTCTGGATAACAGTTGAGATGTATTTTAGAGAAGGAAATGATCCTGTCCCAATCCCAGACCTGCCCACAGCTGCGAGCGCGTCCGGGGAGTGTGGCTTCTTGCTCTGTCAGCACCAGAACCCACCGTAGAGCCACACGGGTGCTGCCCGACATTCCCACTTCAGGGAGTCTGGGCAGGTGCAGCTGAAACACCCAGGGGGCAACCCCCGCCCACACTTCTCAAAAGTACATGCAGAGGCAGACAGAATGAAACACGGTCCCCAAACATCAGACGTACGGTTCAGCAACACGGCCCACCACAGAGCCACATGGGCGCTGCCCGACGCCCCCACTTCAGAGAGTCTGGGCAGGTCCAGCTGAAACAGCACCTGGGGGCAACCTCCACGCCCACTTCTCAAAAGTGTATGCAGAGGCAGACAGGATAAAACACGGCCCCCGAGCCTCAGACATAAAGTTTGGCACGTGAAACAAGAACAAAAGTCGCATGGGAAAGTGAGCACAAAAATGAAAAAAATAACAGAATTACAGTGAAGATGGATGAGATGGGGAGGATTGCGAGGAAGCTGAGAAAGGGACTGAGGACCCGAAGAGGCATATAAGGGCTGGACATTCCCCACAAGATAACAAAGACACCTCTGGATGAGGTGGGACATCATCTTCATTATGGAAATAAAGGGGAAAAGCCTGAAAACGTCAGTTTCCTACCACGAAGCAAAAATCAAACTGGCTTCAGGCTTCTCTCTAACAATGGATTCCAAAAGACGAGGGTGTGGCATCTGTGGGGTCTTGAGGGAGATCTGGCAAAAACGTCCCAGAGCTGCCGTCTTCAGAAGCAGCTGAAACAGCCTCAGATCCAGCAAACTGTTGTCTCGAAAAATCTATCAGAGTACACCCCTTTATCAAAGGGGCTCATGGCTGCAGGGGGTGTGGTGTAAGGCGATTTAGAAATCTTACTCCGTGCAGACTCTAAACTTGGGAGGCCGCTGGTCACACCCTGGGAGGACCTCAGTCAACGGGAAGCCTTGTGCCTCCTCTCTGCTCCATCTCTAATGCCAAGAAACATTTTATACATAAAATTACGTTATTTCAAATTTGTTAAATTGTATATATTAAGTCCATAAAGAGACCAAGAAAATGTATAAAAATATTGATGACTTCATGGTGGTATTATAATTAATTTTTAAACAAAACATGTTGTCTAAATTTTCCAGCCTGAAAAAATACTCTTTTTAGCAAGAAAGGTGCTTTTAAAGTCATCATAAACAATTATATATCCATCCTACGAACGTGGTCTTAAAATTAAAAGTGAACAGTAAAAACAGCAGAAGGAAGGGCATGAATATGTTGATAACGTTTATCTCTGAATGGGGGGGCTGTTTTGCCTTCCATTTCCCTATGTTTGAAGTGTCACCTCTGTAATGTAATAATAGAGCAAACACAATAGTTGAGGAAACACTGCTGCCCACTAGGACATAAACCAAGTCTCCTCCAAAATCCTGCGACCCCAACCTCTGATTTTATCTTTTAAATCAGCTAGGTTTTCTCCCCTAAAAAGAAGCATATTGTATCATTACTCTTTAAAGTTAGGTGACTTAACAGGCATACAGACTTCAACACCTTCTGGAAAGGTGATGTGTCAAGTTTAACTAAGATTTGTTTTGTTCTGAAAAGAGCAGGGGCACGTCCCCAGGTGAGGGGACTCCAGGAAACACTGGCTGTGTCTGATGGGCCCTCACCTGGAGAAACAAGCGCTCGACGCCTCCACCCTCCACCCGGACTCAGCAGGAAAGGGGTGCAGAGCTGAAGACAGACTCGTCTATAAAAATCTCAAGGGCTGTTTCCAGGAGCTACTCACTGCCTGGTGCCGCCTCACCCTGCCCCCCTGTGCAGGTACTGGAACTGCTGTCCAGCCTTCCCCAGGCTCTCCACGCCTCCTTCCACCCCACGCCAACCTGCACCACCCAACTCCCCACCGTCACTTACTGACCACCCGCCTCAACTCCCGCATAGCCTGGAAACTACAAAGCTGCCTGGCAGCAAGAGGGGACGGGCAGCGACTGCACCAGCCAGGTGGCACCTGCTCCCACCAGACTGCAGGGTCACAGCGCCTGCCTCATGGAGCCGTTGTTATGCACAAGTACAGTGGGAAATCAATGCAGCTTTAGCTTTACTTTGGTGCTAAATTAACTTTATAACACTTGGTTATAACAAACATTAATTTTTACAGCAATTACTAAAATAACAACTCATAATGTATTCATTTACCATATTCAGAAAACAACTGAAAAACCAAACACACAGCAGAATTTTATAGGACTGTAGTAGTTTTTCACGAACAGAGGGAAACTGAGTCCATGTCCACATTTGATGGTGGGCGAGAATAGAAGGAAATTGGGTCCACATCCACATTTGATGGTGGGTGAGAACAGAAGGTAACTAGGTCCACATCTATATTTGATGGTGGGCAAGAACAGAGGGAAACTGAATCCGTGTCCACATTTGATGGTGGGCAAGAACAGAGGGAAAGTGTGTCCAAGTCCACGTTTGATGGTTAGCCAGAACAGGGGGAAGCTGGGTCCACGTCCACATTTGATGGTGGGAGAGAACGGGGGAAACTGGGTCCACGTCCACATTTGCTGATGGGCGAGACCAGGGGGAAACTGAGTCCACCTCCACATTTGATGGTGGGAGAGAACAGGGGAAAACTCAGTCCACGTCCACATTTGATGGTGGCTTTTAATGCACTGCAGCCTGTGTCCCCTTGACCTTCACGAATTTTCAGGTAGTAAGAAAGCAATTTTTCTTATTGCAAAGGAGAAAACAAAGTGGCTGCAAAATAATATAATTTCCTTAAAGCAAAACAACAGAGAAACAACTTTGACTCTTTCCACATTACCCAGTAATTCTAAGACTCAGGGTTTTGTCATGTTACAGCAAATACTGTTCATTAGGGGGAAATTGGAAGTCAGAACAGTGTGTGCTATTCAACTTCTCAATGAATAATTAACTCAAATAATTAACTCAAAAAAATGAAATTAATTTGTTTTTAGTTTAACCCCAAATTCCCAATCCTTTGCCAAATGATCCTCTATGTACCCTACATAAAGGACAGGGTCTTTCTGGCAGAAAACCATTAAAAGCTGTATTTGCAGAAAGAGAAGCATGCCTTCTTATTATCAAACAGGTGCATGGCCCCCACTTCCTTGGGCATTTTCCGCACCAGGACAGATAGGCTCTGCTCTCCTTCCTCCCCGCCCAAAGCTGCCTCACAGCAGCCACACACAGAGCCGTAAACCCTCGCAAGACTGTGGGTGTCTCGGGGTGCCCCACGTCCCCAAAGACCAAGGGTCACAGATCTACATTGTCCAACAACACTTCAGACATCAGCCTGGGAACCCTGCTGGCCAGCCCAGGCCAGCCCCAGAATAGAGGTGTGAGGGGTGACACCTGCACTTCTTAAAAAAAAAAAAAGGCAGATATTCAGTGCCACATTTAAAATGGTCATGGCGGCCAGGCACAGTGGCTCATGTGTGCAATGCCAGCACTTTGGGAGGTTACAGTGAGCTGAGATTATGCCACTGCAATCCAGCCTGGGTGACAGAGCAAGACTCCGTCTCAAAAAATAAATAAATAAATAAAAATAATAAATAATAACAAAAGGAAAAAAAACAACATATGCATTCCTAGTCCCTTGGAACTGCAGCAACAAAGCTGGTGATATATTTTGGGTGTTTCTAATCAGTGTTTTCCATGAGCTACACTGCAAGTTTCAACCTTGATCCTGCTACAGTAATCATCTATTACAAATTAAAACAAGAGCCATAACTCTGTCTCCTACTAAAATATTCTACTTGAGACATGTTAACAGAATACATTTCTTTGGGTGAGAAAGTATCCACCAGGGTGGGGAACAGACGGCCCACCGATTGTGCTGTGGCCCTGACCACCAAGGACTCACGAATCATCCACAGCCAGGCTGGCGACTCGAAAAGAACACTAAATTGCCCTTTGACATTAATTCTTAAACCTTGAGAAACCAAAGTTCTCTTTGTAACAGACTTGACAAAGGATGAAGTCAGAAGTGGTTCAGCAGAGACGCACCAACTCTCACCTGGGAGAGACACTGCTTGCTAATCACGTCTGGATTAACGGATGCGCTAAAAGCATCTCTTCCAACAGGGACACAGACTGCAAACAGGAATGCCGCGCACACCTTCCCCAGATTACCCAGTCCTGACCCATCCACCCCTTAGGCGGTCCCCAGCCAAGTCCAATAAGGAAATGAACCCACAGCAGATGCAGGTGCAGGCAGTGAGGGCAGCGGCGTCAGGGAATTCCGCTCCATAAACCTTGGCAGCACGCAGGGAGGTGCATCTCTCCTCATCAGGCACTAGTGTGGCTTTCATTCTTCACAGCTGCTCTCTGATCTCTCGCTAATCAGTGTTTTCCTGACAACAAAGTCAAAGTTTCCCTGAAGAGACTGCCAGATGAAAGAAACGGAGAAAAAACAGAAAAGCCAGCTGTATCCAGCCGGACAGGTGAAGTCATTTAAGTGCAGGATGATCTGGCCACTCCAAATATGCAGGGCTTTCCAATTTTGTTAAAATGAAACCCAGCCTTTGAAAAGGCCTGGACTTCCCACAGTGTGTGGTATTTATAGTGTGGAGGGCACTGTAGAGAAGTTATCAGAAAGTTCACAACAGCAAGATCCACGGAGGCTCTGCCATGTGCCAGGCACGAGACAACTGTTTACATAAAACACCTCATTTCACGCTACAGAGTCCACAGACTGCTCCACATTTCACCCTACGGAGTCCACAGACTGCTTCACAGAACACTACCAAAGGGGACCATGAAATGATCCCCAAGAAGTAATGAGCACCTTAAAAGTAAGAAAGCCAACCTCCTCCCCCTCTCTTATCTCCCCGTCCCCATTTCCACAGAACCAAGGAAATATGAAGGGCCAGTGATGCCCCACTGAACAACGCTCTCCTGGTGGTCACACTCTGTACATAGGGAGCACAACACTGCTCCGTGCTGCTCGAGGCTACTATTCTATACTACACTAGTACGATCTGTTTGTTCTATTCTATACTATTCCATTCTCTACGATAGAATACAACAGTTTCATTCTTTACTATATAATACTGTACTATGTGTTCTATTCTAAACTATTTTCTTCTATACGGAAAGGAGTTAGCCAGCTTGCTTTAGGCGGACAGTAAGGAAAGGGTCTCAGAGAGCCTCCAGCCTCCAGTTTTGTGCAGATAGGGGGACTTGCACAGGGGGCTTGCCTGAACATGCTCACAGCAGACTAAGGGCCCCCATGCGCACGGGGGAATGAGGTGGAGCCACCAGAAAATCGCTCCTTACACAGACAGGGAGCCCAGCCCCATCAGCTTCTATATAAAAGCTCTTGTAGTCAGCTGGGAAGGGGGCAACAAGCAACCTGCTCTCAGGACCCCTGTTTTCGCCGAGAGCTTTCCTTTTAGCTTAATAAGTTCCACTGCACTCACTCTTCGATGTCCACGTGCCTGTTTCTTCCTGGTCATGAGACAAGAACCTGGACTCAGCTGAGCTAAAGAGCAAAACTCCTGCATCAGTGCTACAGAGCAATATCCTCTCTGTTCTGTGCCATGAGACTCTACTATTCCACACCACACTACGTAATATTAATACTATGCTGTGTGTTCTAATCTAGACTGTATTATGCTATGCAATACTACGCCATTAGTTCAACTGTATACTCTGCAATACTATCCCACTTGTTCTATTCTAGACCATGCAATACTATTTGTCCTATTGAATACTATACTACATAATGTTACAATGTTTCTTCTGTTCTATGCTACCCTATATAACATTATACTGTTTGTTCTATTCTGCGCTACTCTGTATAATTCTATTCTGTTTGTTCCATTCTATACAATAATCTTGCATCACTTTACCATCCTCCACGATACAAGAGTAGAGCTAGTTATACTTTCATAATCTCTTTCCCAAGCTCTTACCCCGTAAGAAATGTGATGTTTTACTATGCCTCACATAAATGCACATTTCATGATAATCAATGCCATTTCCTATGGTTATAGAATTCTGTCTCTATGATTCTATTGATACAGCTTCTTTGGGCTTTTCTGTAAGTCCTTTGCAGTGTCAGGTTTCCTAGTGAAAAGATGACTAAGGTCCCGATAAGATCCTATGAAACCAGCATCCACACACGCTCATCTGTGTGCACACTGCTGGCCTCCGTGTTGAAGGAGTGACAGGAAGACAGATGGCTGTCGGGGATGGAAGGCAACAAGGACAGAGTAGATTCCAGAACTGAGACAGAGTAGATTCCAGAACCAAGGCTCTGGCACAGCTGAGGGTCGATCCCAATTCTAGCCTCTCACAGAAAGGCAGAGGAGACTTAGCACAAAGAGCATGGAACTTTCCTTTAATAAAGCAAATGCTTACCATCCACTGTGAGGAACTCAAGGAGAAATGGCAGTAGGCACTACTAATAACTACTGCTGTGAAAAATGGAAGAGAGAGCGTACATTTTCACATGGGCCAGGTGGAAAGTTGGCTGGACCTGCTGCTGGACCTGATACTGGACCTGACACTGGAGCTGCGGCTGGACCTGCCCCTGGATCTGACGCTGGACCTGCCCCTGGACCTGACACTGGACCTGATGCTGGACCTGACACTGGACCTGCCCCTGGACCTGCCACTCGGTCTGCTACTGGACTGCTAACAAATGCTGCAGATTTTTATGGAGAAAAAAGTACAATGCGTCTGAGAGCAGCTGTCCCAGCTCTGGATGAAGCCGGCAGAACAAGGAAGCAGCAGAGACGCTGGTATCATTCAGTGGGCAGAGTCAATGACCCTCCTCTAAGTCCAGCAAAGCTCAACCTGCATGTCTGCAACTAGAAATACCAATCATAAGCCAGACCTCCTGGCAAATATCATTGACCCGCTGTAATTCTGTGTGGTGTATTATGTCCCATGTACAGGAAGTCATTCACAGAGCCTTTAACAAGGAAGTATTAACGTGACTTTTAACGCAATATAACAGCTTTGCACCCATTTAACATATATTTAACCCCAGTGGTATATGTAAATATATATTTTATAGAACATCAGGCCTGTTTACCTAATGGCTCCAACCTTCACAATGTCTCTCTCCCTGAGAGGACAGCGGAGGATCCCATGCACTGTCTCCAGGAACATGCCCCTCCCAGAGAGGACTCACAAATCAAATGTGCACATGCATGCATGCACAGACACATATCACACACACATGCACATGCACACGCACACCTACATCTACATGCAATACATACATTCACACATGCACACACATTCACATAATCACATAATACCAACACATAACACATGCATGCACATACACACAACACTCAAACACACACGCACATACAACACTCAAACACATATGCATATACACACACTTTCATGCATATACATTCTGACACACACATACATAAGTAAATGCATAGACGTAACATGCACAAATATACATGTATAACTACACACACACGAGCACTTATGTATGCATATTTCCACATGTGTGCACAGTCATGCCTAAACATGTAACACATGCACACGCATACATGCAACACAGATACACATGCACACATATACACATGCATGCACGTGTACATTACACGCAAAGGCACACATATATGCACAACACATATACATGTAATACACGCTTTCATACACATAAATGCAAACACACATACATATATACACCCCTCAAGGACCCCATTATTCAACTCTAAACAAAGTGGTTTATCCCCCAAATGTACCTTCTCGTAATTAATAAGCTCTACTGCACATTTCCTGATTTCAAATAATGAGGTCTCACACACGGCACACACACATTTATACTCAAATACATGTGAACATACAAATAGAAATAGGCACACGTGCACGAAGACCCTCTTCTGTAAAGGTTTTCTCAAACTGGAACTGAACGAATTCTGCTAATTATAGTCAGAGTCAGCAAAGGTATATATTTGACCTCGGAATGAATATACTCGTTCTTTTCGTTACCCCTGGCAACAGCAAGAATGTAAAACAGAGTTGTGTGATACGATGCCACTTATTCAATCCCACTTTCTGGGATCTGACTCACTTGTAAGAGTGTTTCTGTCTGAGTGATTTCCTTCTGACGAAAATCATGAGATAATTCCTTCCCTTCCTGCTTTCTCTTTCCCAGGCCTTTTCACTGCCCTTTCATCATCTCAGAAACTAAACCATAGTTGTCAAAATGGAAGGCAAAGAAACAGCCTTAGGAGAGAATCCCACAGTGGAATGGACCCGAGAGAGGAAAAAATATTCTTTTTGAAAATGTACAAAATGAAAAGTCAAGAGGCCTGGGTTCCCTCTCATGATAGAAACAGACATCAGCATAGCAGGTCACTCAGCACAGTTCAGCTCTGTGGATGAAACAGAGATTCTAGTCCTTGTCCCTGTTTTATGATGTTGCAGTGAAGGAAACAAAACAGACAAAGGGCACAGGCTGCAGAAAAGGATTTTAAAAGGATGACTTTTAAAATGTGTACCTGCTTTTCAAGGGCACAGTGAGGACACTTTCAAGTACATTAAAACTGATTTATAAGAGATGGGTATAAAGACTCTACAAGGTCATTAGACTTTAGACTTACAAAGAAAACAAATCACATTCTCCTAGCATCACGAGTCAGGTGTTCCACAAATACTAAGAATAGCCACCGCAACGGGATCCACTATGAGGGGTCAAAACAAACCCATGAAGCGTGGCCAAGAGCTCCTATAACCTGATTTCTAGGAATCTAATTTTAAACATCCTCACAGCTAGCACATCACAAAAATACAGAGCTCCAAATGCCGTAACACAAGTGCTAAGAACACCTAGCCAAAAATATACGAGGCATTTCAGGCAAAAATACCAGAATTAGAAGAACACAAGTTTTTTAAGTTCTTCAAAAGCTGATGCTGGTTGAGACTCTTCTGCAGATTTCAACAAAAGACACGCTAGAATTAGCCATTGACAGTAACCCTGAGTGAACACGCACCGTGTTCGGAAAAGCACAAGGCCTGCTCTGGGCTTGAGACCCTGGGAACTTTCTCTGGACCGCACCGAGTGGATGACTTTGGGAACTCAAAATAACCAACAACCAGTCCATGAACAGAGAAAGAAGACTGCAGCCTCCCTGGGGACCTGGCTCCATGCCTGCCCCCTTTCTTCCGGATACCTTTGCCCTTCCCGGCTCCCTGCTTCACCTGGAGACGCTCTGGGTTCAGGCCCCTCTCCAGCTGCGTCTTGGTCCACGGCTGGCTGTCCGTGTGAAGCACCAGGCCTTGAAGGACCATCTCCACCTGCTCCCTGCACTTCCCACCCACTTCCGCGAGACCCCCAGGCTCTGGCTGCTCTCAGGGATCAGGGCCGCCAGGCTCCCCTCGCAGGCTCCAACTGGAGTCCTGCCCCCTGGTTTTCAAAAACACTTGGGACTTTCTCCTGGAAACTCTCGGCTCTGGGCTTTAGTGAACTGCGCCATCCAGCTCTTCTCTGGACTGTAAGCAGGGCCTTTTCTGGGTCTTCCAACCCTTCCTCCATTTCCAAATGTGGGCTTTCCTTTGGCCTCTTCTCTCCAGACATGCACGCCTCACACTCTGGCTACTTGACCTGCACTTCTACGTAAGAGGCTCCCAAATGCACCCTGCTCCACATTTTCCCCAAGCCTCCTCCTGTATTTCCAAACTCGCAGCTTGCACTGGTGTCTGTAAGTATCTCCGAGTCAGGTCCACACTTGCTTCTCTTGATTTCCAGCAAAGCGCAACGCCGACCTCGGGGTGCAGACTCGCAGCTTCTTCCGCCTTCCTGCACTCCCTCTTCCCATCCTGACCCAGGCACCGAATTGCTCAGCTCACTGGCTGTCTTCTGTCCTCCTCTCGCCACGGCGAGTGCCCTGCATGAGTCTGCTCTGTCCCCCCGGCTCCACGGCATGCCGCACATCAGAGGCGATTCTTTCCGAAACCCTCAGTGGCTCCCTCGTATCCGACAGGTAAGGAATTCCACATTCTGGTCCCAATCTAACTTTCTGGCCTCAGATATACACATGCATATTTTATCTATGCAAAGAGAGTACAGGCCTCACACCTGCTCTCATTCTTGGGCTCCTAGCTCCTCCTGAAGGTGCTGTATGAGCTACTTATGCACTTTCCAAACACTAATTGAATATGCGCTTGGAGAACATTTACTTGATAATTTTGTGGCATTGCTGGATAATGTGGACAAAGTGAGAACTACGCAGGTGTGTGGATGCTGCCTTGCCCAGACCTCACTTACCCAGACACTCCCAGATGCTCAAGGTGACCAGCCCTATTGGCGCACAGGCAGGGGCAGGCTGCACCCCCACAACTGCGCCCCGCGAGCTTAACTATAATCATGAAGCAGCTGTTTGCTCCTAAATCTGTGTATGCCGGTGCCCTTGTTACACATCACTGAAACCAAGAAAGTATGACGCCAAAGAGACAATAATTGTATAAAAACTAAGTTGGATGCCTTTCAAAGACTTAATATGGGGGAAATTTTTTTTTCATTTTAATCTTTTCTAAATTGCTATCACATTAGGCATGGGCAAAAAATATACACGATGTTTGAGGAAATAATTTTTGAAGGTTTCAAATGTAACATATCTTGTTTCTCTTGTGTTGCCTATTCTCTTCTAGAGGAATCAAAACTGTGGCAGGCCTGCGATGGCTGTGGTTGAGGAAAGAGGCCACACCCACAGCCAGTAGAACCACGCTCAGCAGCAGCCTAGCCCCGCGTGGAAGAGGCGTGAACACTCTCGGGAGAGGCGGATGTGCACTAACCGTTCCCAGCTCTGATCTCTTTGATTAACTGAATATGGTGATTGGTTTTATCTGAACGTCAGACAAAAGGGTGTCTATGCCCAGGAAAGACTCTAAACACTCTGGACCCTGCTGGGGCAGACGGTGACCGTGACCCAGTGATGCCACTCTCCAGTGGGCAGCCAGCCCAGTCTCCTAATCGTAAAGGACATTCATAGCAACACTACGAAAAAGAAACACTATTCTTTTTCGTTCTTACCCGGAAAAGTGAAATTTAAAACATTAAATATACAGGTTCTAACTAAGAGGCAGACGGACCAGGCGCGGTGGCTCACGCCTGTAATCCCAACCCCTTGGAAGGCTGAGGTGGGTGGACAACTTGATGTCAGGAGTTCGAGACCAGCCTGGCCAACATGGTGAAACCCCATCTCTACTAAAAATGCAAAAATTACCCGGATGTGGTGGCAGGCACCTGTAATCCCAGCTACTTAGGAGGCTGAGGCAGGAGAATCGCTTGAACCCGGGAGGTGGAGATTGCAGTGAGCCGAGATCACACCACCGCACTGCAGCATGGGCAACATCTTCTCAAAAAAAGTAAAATAAAACAAAATAAAATAAAATAAAATAAAATAAAATAAAATAAAATAAAAAGCAGTCAAACAAAAGGAGATTTCCTCTGATCTTAAAAACAGAAGTATTTGATTCACAGCCTGGATAATTGAAGATCTGCATAGAAATCACCTAGGGCCTCGCTCTCCCTCACAACAGATTGGGATAGAGGGAAGGAGGGCCGGAGGTGGGCCCCTTGTCCATGAAAGGCTCCTCCCGCCCCATCCCCTTCCTCAGGAGGGCGGCCTGCCCAGCACAGGTCCGTTCTCCCCAGGTAAGACCCCGACGTCTCTACAGGAACACCCACCTCCCTTCCCTGCAATCCACTCCAGCTGCTCACGGCCAGTCAAGGGGGGCGCTCTTCAGAAAGGGGCAAACGGCTTCGGGGAGAGCCTGAATTCCCACGTACCAGGTGTGGCTTGCCAGGGAGCACAGAGGAAGGATGCAGGTCCCGAGAAGGAGGAGGCGCAAGAGGACGATGAGAGAGACAAGAGAGGCCACCCAGTGGCGGGCTGAGCGCAGGACCTGGCTGAGGCCTCCTGGGGAGGGGCAGAGACAAACATGCTGCTGCTTCTAGGCTGCGCGGGAGGATACAAGCTCGGAAGGGTCTGCAAGGCAGGACTCTCTGAGGAGCAGTCATGTGGATGCCCCGCCTCTCACACGGCACACACTGACAACATGCAACTCACAAACAACTCAACACACATGTACAATGCGTTCATACAACACTGACAACACACGATGCACACAAACACACACAACCTATACAACACATACCCAATACATGCAACTCACAACACAATATGCATTTATAACACTCAGGCAACACATAACCAATACATGCAACTCACAACACAACATGTACGTACAACACACTCATACACACATACAGCACACGTAACTCACATACAACACAACACGCACGTACAATGCACTCATACAGCACACACAACACACAACTCATATACAACATGCACATACAACACACTCATACGACACACAACACTCATATAGCACACAACACACGCAACTCACAACACAACATGCAGACACAACACTCACACAACATACACACAATACATGCAACTCACCACATACACATACAACCGACTCATACAGCTCACGTACAACACATGCAACTCACGTTCAACACAACATTCTCCTACAGCACACACAACACACGCAACTCAACGCAACATTCACGTACCCACAACACAACATACACATACAATACACTCATACAACGCATACAAGAAATGATGCAACTCACGCACAACAAAACATGCACTCACAAAACACAACACTTATACAACACACAACACGTGCAACTCACAAACACACGTACAACACACTCATACAACACACAACACTCACACAACATACACACAATACATGCAACTCATATACAACATACACATACACACAACACATAACATTCATACAACATACAAAACATACAGCTCACAAATACATGTACAACACACTCATACAACACACAACACTCAAATATACAATAAATGCAATTCAACACAATATGCACATACAACACACATACAACCCATGCAACTCACATACAACACAACACACTCACACAACATTCATACAACACACACTGTATAGATTCTAAGTATGAAATAGAAAACAGTACACGCGCGGTTTCTAAAGTATGATGAGTTTTTTCAAGAAGGTCGTCCAACATCCAAACTGGTACCATGTCCTCATTTTCAGCTGCTGTTCAGATTCAAGCATTTTTATCATCTGCTCTATGAATTATAATAATACAGCATAAACCCAGTTTTCATTTTACACCCACTTTGGTGTGGGGTGCTCCAAAACAGGGGCCAGGAGCCTCAGAGTCGTTCCTCGGAACAAAACACAACCCACGCTCAGAGGCCAGGAAGGGAACTCGGGGGGCGACACACACTCTCTCATCTACAGAGCTCTGCTTCAATTACTTCACACGGAACCAGGGCTGGAACGGGGTTGGTGAGGGTACAGACATGGCAAACTGAAAAGAAACTGGCAGGTGTAGAAAGATCGGCCAAAATCCAAGGAAAAATGCTGAACACTTTCCACAAATAGTTCACACGACAGATGATACTCGGGCTACTGAAAGTTTATTGAGAGGGGTATTGCTCCAAAGAAAAAGTTCTCTCCTAAGGTTATGGAAGATTCACAGCAGACACCTGCCCCCAACACACCATCTGCCGAGGGCCTATGAGTCAAAAAGAAGGTAAGACGGAAGTAAGGGTGCAGGGGGAGGAGAGCGGGAGGGGACTGAGAACTCGGAACCAAGTGAAGTGATGGGTGGACACTGAATGCCTGACTCCAGGGTTATCATCTCAGAAAACAAGTCTGTTGAAGTCCGTAGTAACAGTGTTAGTGCTTTCACTGAAGCTGCACTCAACACTGGAGAACCTCCCTGTGTTATGAAGACGATCTGAAAAATAAAATTAATTCACAATGTAGAGTGACGATTCAGCCACAGAAAATAAAACTGATATAATCCCCTGCAAGTCACACTGTGTCTGTCTTGAAGGCTGGTTTATGATCAGAAAAGAGGCAGCTTGAGATCTAAAATACTGAAACTGGCAGACACCTCGTTTCCCTGAATTCTCACAACGTGGCACCAGCTAGGGTAAGTCAGAGCGGCTTTCAGAGCTTCCAGAACAGCAGAACAGATCAATCATAAATACGCAAAAGTGATCTGAAGACAGAATTAATATTCCACGTTTTGGCTTAAACTAGTCATGTGATTTCCAATAAGTGGGAAACATTCACACCAATTTTTATAAGAAAATTCAGTGTGAACACATAGTACAGAACACTATCTTTGTTTTGGAATTTATTTATTTAATATGACAATTTCAATTGTCTTTAGGGATTCCTGATATTGAATGCTCATCTTTATTAATGATGAGCTACCCATTTTCTGACTGAGGAAACGGAAAGTTATCACTGCCTAACAGCAATACTCAAAACAGCTTGTATGAAAGGGAAAGGTATGTCTGTGCGCCCACACATGCATACACATGCATACACATACCTACACATGTACACACACGTGTACATATATGCACACACATACACGTGTATGCACGTGCACACGTGCATGCACGTGTACACATGTGTGCATAGGTACACATACATGCACACATATGCATATACATCACATACACGTACACACGCATACACACAGACATATACACACATACACATGCGCACACACATGCATATACACGTGCACATGGACACACGTACACACACATACACACATGCACACACATGCATGTGCACATGCATACATAAGTATCATCTCAGGTATGTGGATTCAAAATTCTGATGCAAACAAGAATAATCACAAAACAGGGTAGGGTGTCAACAAGTGAGAATTGAGATGGAAGTTCTGGAATGTTCCAGAGACGATATGGGGGAGGTCTACACATCACATAAACATCTTACCATTTTAAACGTGACCATTCCTGCCAACATCGGCCTGGATTAAGATGATTTCATTTACATAAGGAACAGAAAATATAATACTTGTTTTAATGAGATTGTCTAATCATTAGATTATTTTCACAATTATAAGTAATCACTAAATAACTTCCTCTCAAGGGTCTAAAAATAAAAATAAGATAACAAAAGAAAGTCACAGTCCTGACAGTTTTATCATGCAAATCACAGCTGTGAAAATAAAACACGGTTTTGAGCCTATGCCCTCCTCAAAAATCCTTCATGGAATTTTGTACCAGTAATGGTTGGTAATTAATTGCTATTCCAGGTGGAAAAGTATATCATTTGGGGTATATGAAGTAAGCATGTAAAGAGAAATGACCACACACACCTGAAACCAGGTCTCATTTCACAACTGTTTCCTACTTTAGATTTGCTTAATTTACTCCATGAGGTGCCTCCAGGAGAGAAAGCAGAGCTGGGATCTGCCCTGAGGCTGCTTCGGGAAGAGCTGGGTGGGCACCAAGTCCCTCAGACCGAGGGCTGAGCTGCGTGGCTATGACCCCATCACTGCGGCTCCCCAAGCGTGTGTCCCTGTGTGTCACGCAAACCCCTGCCACACAGGTGACACACGTCACACACCTGACACAGGCTCAGCACACAGGGAGCGATCAGTAAGTGGTGACTAGAGAGAAGCGACAGCCTTCAGCGTGGACGGAGAAAACAGGTACCAGACTCACAGAGGAAACGCCACAGATCCACAGACGGAGAAAATACCACAGACGCATGGACGGAGGAAACAGACCACAGACGCACGGAGCGAAGAAAAGCACCACAGATGCACGGAGGGAGGAAAAGCGCCACAGACGCACACATGGAGAAAACGCCACAGATGCACGGACGAAAGAAACGCCACTGACACACGGACGGAGGAAATGCCACAGACGCATGGACGGAGGAAACGCGCCACAGAGGAACGCACGGAGAAAACAGGCCACAGATGCACGAACGGAGGAAATGTGCCACTGCGGCACGCACGGAGAAAACAGGCCAGAGACGCAGGAACGGAGGAAATGTGTCACTGCGACACGCACGGAGAAAACAGGCCACAGACGCACGGACGGAGGAAACAAGGCAGAGACGAGCACACACCAGTGTGGAACATGGGACAGGAACGTCCCGGCCATGCACCGTCCACTCCCACTAGGGACTTCCCACCCCAGAGCACTCAGGATGGCTGTGGAGCTCCTGCCATCCACCCCAGAGGTGAAGCTGGGGAGCCAGAGATGAGCAGGTTCAAGTCCATCAAATGCGGCTGCAATCCCTGTAGTAACTGGAGGTCACCATTAAACAGAAGGGCACTTCACTTGGAATAAAAGCACTCTGCACAAAAGAACTAAAGATTATCTGGAGACCGCTTAGAAACCATCACAATCATTCTTGCTAGTGACAGCGAAGCTTTAAGAGTGGTCACTTTTCCTGTAGAAACGCCACAGAGGTGATTTCTGGAACTCAGTTAGAATATTTCTTTCCCAGAAACCACACAACCAAGAATTTAATAATGCCGTCTCTTGACCAGAAAGATTCAGATTTCTGATGAAACTAAACCCTGGCCAGCCTCCTGATTCTGGAAGATGCTATACAGAAAAGCTGTAAAGCGGTTGCATTTCTTTTGTCGTCCATGACACACATAAAAAAAATTTTTTAAATATACAAAAAATGTAGGATTGTACAGTGAGTACCCATGTATCTACCCCCGGATCACAGATTAGATTTTAAATGTAAAGTTCTAAAGGTTCCTAGCTAAGGAAATGTGCAGTGTAAGCCTCTACCTGGTTAGAACCAAGGGGAATGGAATGAGCTTTCCCCAGCCTTGCCGCTCAGCTGGGAGGGGCTGCCACAGCTCGGCCACCCCACCCCAGAGCACCCAGGATGGCTGTGGAGTTCCTGCCACACACCCCAGAGGTGAGGCTGGATCGATCTCCAATCGTGGTGTTAAGAGTGAGCCAGCCAGGCGCGGTGTCTCAAGCCTGTAATTCCAGCACTTTGGGAGGCCGAGACGGGCGGATCACGAAGTCAAGAAATTGAGATCATCCTGGCTAACACGGTGAAACTCGGTCTCTACTAAAAAAAATACAAAAAACTAGCCGGGCAAGGTGGTAGGCGCCTGTAGTCCCAGCTACTCCAGAGGCTGAGGCAGGAGAATGGCATAAACCTGGGAGACGGAGCTTGCAGTGAGCTGAGATCTGGTCACCGCACTCTAGCCTGGGCGACAGAGCAAGACTCCATCTCAAAAAACAAAAAACAAACAAACAAACAAAAAAAGAGTGAACCAGCCTTTAGAGGCCATGTGGTCTATACTTGAATAAAAAATGTTCCAGGAAACCAAAGATTCCAATGCCTGCGATGAATTCCTAACCATCTGAAACCCAGGCTCTTCATCTATATAAAGAGAACAATGCTCTCTCCTGGGAAAGCATTTCAGAAGGACGAAAAAGGATCCACATGAGAGCAGCTGAAAACTACAAGGCACCCTGCAATTATAAGATTTTTTCTATATCTTTGTTTCAAGGAATGTCAGCATTCTAAATATTGCACGTCATCCCACATCACCTTTCAGGAGCAAATCATAACGATCAAAACTATCAGCAGAATCCCTACCAGCTCAGTCGCCGCATGCTTCTTCTCCCTGCATGAGAATTCCTGCAGAACGATGGGACCATCCAAGAATGGCTTCCTGCCATCCTGTGCCCATACTCCTTCCCCAGAGAGCTATTCCTGTACTCATGGGGCATGGGAAACCTGTATAACGCCACCAGAATGTCCTTGTTTGACTTACACACTTCTCAGAAGGGTTGATTTTATCCAGAATCTGAACTGTTTCAAACACTAAACCTAAGAAATCATCAAGAAACCAAGGAAATGTAAGGCCATCTCCTGCCCCGGGTGCATGGCTACTAGGGGAGAAATAGAAAATGAGACATGAAAGAAAACTTTTAAGATATTCAGACCATCACTGGATGATTCCAGGAACCCATTACAGATTATTGCTCTTCCTAATAACAGGAAAGAAATTCTAAAATTCCAACAGGCATGGTGAGTCCCTCACTTGCATGAAATCAAAAAAATAATCCATCACTATCTTCAAAAGGACAAAAGAAAATCTCTACTTCCTCTTCATATTAATTTGTGTACAAATAACTTAAGTGAGAAAATCTTAATGTCTGGACTGTGATATCAATAGCAAAATAACCCCAAGCTTCCCAATTAAAAGATATAGACGGGCTGAGTGGATTTAAAAGAAGAAAAACCAACTATATACTGTCTACAAAAAACTCACTTCAGCTGTGAAGACACACATAGACTAAATGTGAAGGGATGGAAAAACATGTTCCACATTAATGGAACTCAAAAGTGAGCAAGAGTAGCCATATTTATTTCAGACCAATCACAATTTAAGTCAAAAACTGTAAAAGGAGACAAAAAGGTAATTATGTAATAGAGAGATCAACATAGCAAGAGGATATAACAATTACGAGTATATGTGTACCCAACAACAAAGCACCCAGATATATAAAGCAAATATTAGTAGATCTAAATAGAGAGAGAGGTAGGGCGCGGTGCCTCATGCCAGTAATACTAGCACTTTGGGGGGTGGAGGCAGGTGGATCACCTGAGGTCAGGAGTTCAAGACTAGCCTGGCCAACATAGTGAAACCCTTTCTCTACTAACAAAAAAAATTAGCCCAGCATGGTGGCACATGCCTGTAATCCCAGCTACTTGGGAGGCTGAGGCAGGAGAATCACTTGAACTCAGGAGGTAGAGGTTGCAATGAGTTGAGATTGCACCTCTGCACTCCAGCCTAGGCAACAAGAGCAAAACTCCATCTCAAATATATATATATATATGTATGTGTATATATATATATATATATATATATATGTATAGAGAGAGACACCAACACAACAATAAAGGTAGGGGCTTCAAAATCCCACTGTCAGCACTGAAGATCATCTAGACAGAAAAAACAACAAAATATCAAGTTGAAAGTACAGTGTAGACCAAATGGACCTAACAGACATTTACAGAACATTTCATCCAACAGATACAAAATGCACATTCTTCTCCTCAGCACATAGAACATTCTCTAGAATCAACCACATGCTAGGCTACAAAAGAAGTCTCAATACATTTTTTTAAAATTGAGATAACATCTAGGATATTCTCAGACTGTAACAGAATAAAGCTATAAATCAGCAACAAGGAACAGACACTTCTCAAAAGAAGACATTTATGCAGCTAATAGACACATGAAAAAATGCTCATAATCACTCGCCATCAGAGAAATGCAAATCAAAACGACAATGAGATACCATCTCACACCAGTTAGAATGGTGATCATTAAAAAGTCAGGAAACAACAGGTGCTGGAGAGGATGTGGAGAAATAGGAACACTTTTACACTGTTGGTGGGACTGTCAACTAGTACAACCATTGTGGAACAGTGTGGCCATTCCTCAAGGATCTAGAACTAGAAATACCATTTGACCCAGCAATCCCATTACTGGGTATATACCCAAAGGATTATAAATCATGCTGCTATAAAGACACATGCACACGTATGTTTATTGTGGCACTATTCACAATAGCAAAGACTTGGAACCAACCCAAATGTCCATCAATGACAGACTGGATTAAGAAAATGTGGCACATATACACCATGGCATACTACGCAGCCATAAAAAAGGATGAGTTCATGTCCTTTGTAGGGACATGGATGCAGCTTGAAACCATCATTCTCAGCAAACTATCACAAGGACAGAAAACTAAACACCACATGTTCTCACTCATAGGTAGGAAATGAACAGTGAGATCACTTGGACACAGGAAGAGGAACATCACACACCGGGGCCTGTTGTGGGGTAAGGGGAGGGGGGAAGGATAGCATTAGGAGATATACCTAATGTAAATGACGAGTTAATGGGTGCAGCACACCAACTTGGCACATGTATACATATGTAACAAACCTGTACATTGTGCACATGTACCCTAGAACGTAAAGTTTAATAAACAAACAAAAAACAAATCAACAACAAGGAGAACTTTCAAAACTGTATAAATACATAGAAATTAAACAATATGCCCTTGAATAGCCAATGGGTCAATGAAGATATTAAGAAGGAAATTTAAAAATTTCTTGAAATAATTGAAAACAGAAACACAACATATCAAAGCCTATGGTATACAGCAAAAGCAGTATTAAGAGGAAAGTTTATAACAATAAACTCCTACATTTAAAAAACAGATTTAAAATAAACAACCTAACAATGAACTGCAATGAGCTAGAAGAGCAAGAACAAATCAAATCCAAAAGTGGTAGAAGAAAAGAAATAACAAAGATCAAAGAGGAAGCAAATAATATGGAAACTAACAAATACAAAAGATGAAGAAAAAAATGTTGGTTTTTTGAAAAGATAACTAAAGTAGACAAACCATTAGCTACACTAAGAAAAAAAAAAGAAATCCCAAATAAATAAAATTAGAAACAGAGAAGGAGAATTACATTTGATACCACAGAAATACAAGGGATCATTAGAGACTATTTTAAACAACTGTATGTCAACACACTGGAAAACCTAGAGGAAACGGATAAATTCCTGGACATGTACAACCTACCAAGATGGAATCAAGAAGAAACGGAAATCCTAAACGGACCAACAATGAGTAACGTGTATGACTATGTAATAATAAAATGTCTCCCAACAAAGAAAACCCCAGAACTAGGTGGCTTCACAGCTGAATTCTACACATTTTTATTTCAATTCTTCTCAAACTATTCCAAAAATATTGAAGAGGAGGGAATTCTGCCAAGTTCGTTCTTCCTGGCCAACATTACCCTGATACCAAAATAAGACAAGGACACAATAAAAAGAGAAAACTATAGGTCAATATCCCTGATGAACACAGATGCAAAAATCCTCAACAAAATACTAACAAAATGAATCCAACAGTAAATCAAAAAGATTATACGCCATGATCAAGTGGGATTTATCCCAGGATGCAAGGATTGCTCAACAAACACAAATCAATAAACACGCTACCTCACATCAACAGAATTAAGGACAAAAACCATATCATTTCGATAGATACAGAAAAAGCATTTGATAAAATTCAACGCTGCTTCATGATAAAAATTCTCAACAAACTAGGCGCTGAAGGAAACATACCTCAACACAATAAAGTCCATATGTGACAAACCCACAGCTAACATAATGGTGAATGGGGAAACACTAAGAGCTTTTTTTCTGACATCTGTAACAAGACAAGGACGCCCACTTGTGCCACTCCTATTCAACATAGCACTGAATGTCCTAGTCAAGAGCCGTTAGGCAAGAGAAAGAAATCAAGGGCACCCAAAGTGGAAAGGAGGAACTCTAATTGTCTGTTTGCAGACAATATGCTCTTATATATTTAAAAAAAAAAAAAAGACTCCAGCAAAAATCTCTTTGAACCGATAAACAAATTCAGTAATGTTACAGAATACAAAATAAACATATAAAAATCAGTAGCATGTCTATAGACTAATAATGAGCCAGTGGAGAAAGAAATCAAGAAAGCAATCCAATTTAGCTACAAAACTATAAAATAAAAATAAAAATACCTCAGAAGAAGTCTAACCAAGAGGGTTAAAGATCCCTATGAGGAAAATGATATTCTACCCTCTGAAGGTAGAACAGTGGAATCTAGAGACAGGAAAGGGCGGCGGGAAGGCAGAAAGGGAGAAGATGGCTAATGGATACAAAATTACATCTAGATAGTAAAATTGAGGTTTAGTGTGCTATAGCCTTGTAGGGTGACTGTAGTTTATAATTTATTGTATATTTTCAAGCAGCTAGAAGAGAGGATTTTAAATATTCCCAGCATTAAGAAATGACAAATGTTGGCCAGGTGCGGTGGCTCAAGCCTGTAATCCCAGCACTTTGGGAGGCCGAGACGGGCGGATCACGAGGTCAGGAGATCGAGACCATCCTGGCTAACACGGTGAAACCCCGTCTCTACTAAAAAAAAATACAAAAAAAACTAGCCGGTCGAGGTGGTGGGCGCCTGTAGTCCCAGCTACTCAGGAGGCTGAGGCAGGAGAATGGCGTGAACCCGGGAGGCGGAGCTTGCAGTGAGCCGAGATCCGGTCACTGTGCTCCAGCCTGGGCGACAGAGCAAGACTCTGTCTCAAAAAAAAAAAAAAAAAAAAAAGAAATGATAAATGTCTGAAAAGATGGACATGCTAATTACCCTGATTTGCTAATTACACATGATAAACATGTATTGAAATATCACACTGTATCCCATGGATATGTACCATAATGTGTCCATTAAAAATAATAATCGTTAGGCCGGGCGCGGTGGCTCAAGCCTGTAATCCCAGCACTTTGGGAGGCCGAGACGGGTGGATCACGAGGTCAGGAGATCGAGACCATCCTGGCTAACACGGTGAAACCCCGTCTCTACTAAAAAAATACAAAAAAAAAATAGCCGGGCGAGGTGGCGGGCGCCTGTAGTCCCAGCTACTCGGGAGGCTGAGGCAGGAGAATGGCGTGAACCCGGGAGGCGGAGCTTGCAGTGAGCTGAGATCCGGCCACTGCACTCCAGCCTGGGCGACAGAGCGAGACTCCGTCTCAAAAAAAAAATAATAATAATAATAATAATAATAATTGTTAAAAACCCAAAGGCCATTTGTCACTTGTCCTATGTCAATGTTGTGGTCCACTGGTGGAGACCTAGCCATTTGCAAGTAAGACTATAGTCACTTGAGGTGAAAGCAAATGAATCGTCACAAAAACTACCACTGGCACCAAGTCTTCTTTCCAGAATTTCCTGCCCACAGCACTGCCACAGTCACTGTGGGCAGGAAAGACACACTAGCACCCAACTTTCAACCCCAGCACAGTTGATGCTTTTATTTCTTTGGTTTGGAAAAAGTGTGTGTTCATAACTTACATTTACTCCAACTGTCCCCTTGCTTAAATAGCTCCTTAAGGATGACTTCCTGTTACTAAATTCCAACAGCTTCCGAGCACCCATTATATTCTCCAAAGTAAATAAAAAGAGAAAATGTGTTGGAAGCCTGATAATGTTCACTTAAGAATCCAGCATGATGTACCGCTTGAAATGGCCACTCCACCTTGTTCCTTTACATGACTTTTAAAGTAGCCCCAGTTATTACACATAATTGAAGCCATAATTTCTGCAATACCATTAGGTCCACAAAGGGTGGGGCCGGAGGACTTCAAAGTCTGTCTCTGAATTTTTTTTTTTTTAAAAAAGGAAAGCTTATGAGAGTAGGTAATGAGAATAAATATTCACACAACTCGGAACAGGGGATGGTAACACATAAAGTTCCAGCCTGGCACAGGTGTCCAGCCAGTGAGGGTGGGGACACAGACTCATACGGTCCCCACAATCCCCCAGAAGTGTCAAAGAAAGGTGGGTGGCCTGACACGGAACCGAGCTCCAAATTCCTGGAGCTGTCTGGCTCTTGTGCACCGCATGTGATCCACAGGGCACGAGGATGTCCCACGTTACCAGTCCCGGTGCAGAGCACAAGAATGCCCCATGTCACGAGCCCCCGCTGCAGAGCATAGCCCGAAGGTGCCAGCCCAGCCTCCTACACACACTGGCCACCAAGACACTGCCCTCCAGGAAGGAGGACCCCAGAGGTCGTGGCAGGGTGAGGTTCTGCGCTTCATCATCCCCGAGCAGAGGGGAAATCCCAGCAGACATTTGGGGAGCCTCTACACGTGGCTCTGGGACTCTGAGTGGAGGTTCAAAGATGTCCCCAGATACGCCAGACTCAAACCTAAAGCAGGCCATTCTTCCAGATATGCCCAGACTGGAACCTATATAGGCCATCCTTCCTAGCTTTCCTCTGGAAAAGCAGGCTTAAAAGAGTATCGACTAAAAGAGGCCACCAGGAGAGGGAAGACCTATCTTTAAAAACACAAAGAGTTTTTTTTAAAAAAGAGGAACTGAGGCTCTGACCCATCTGATCACAGAGTACATGCTCGGCAGCGTCTGTCAGAGCAGAGCAAGCACACACATGCTCTCCATGCCCTGTGTTCCCGGACCCCGTGGTCCCCGCACCCATGCTCCCCGCACCCGTGCTCCCCACACCTGTGCTCCCCACACCTGTGCTCCGGGCACCCATGCTCCCCACACCTGTGCTCCGGGCACCCGTGCTCCCCACACCCATTCTCCCCGCACCCGTCCTCCCCACGTCCATGCTCCCCACACCTATCTCTGCTCCCCATGCCTATGCTCCCTGCACCCGTGCTCCCCGCACTGTGTTCCCCGCGCCCATGTCTGCTCCTCGAGCTCTCTTCCACTGATTTCCTCTGTACGTCCCTCTTGATAGTCACTGTCACCTCGAATCACCTGGCTAAATGGAGGTAAAGAAAAAGTCTAGAGTAGCACGTTGGAGGACAGAGTGGAAGTGGCTGTTTACCAAGCAGTGCTATGAGATGAGCGCATCTGATCCCCATTAGTCCTGACGGTCAGTTGATTAGCCCTGTTCAACAGCTGGGGACGCTGAGGTGTGGAGGGACGGGCTTGCTTACCCCGGACGATGCTGACAGTGTGGGCCCAGCACGGTCCCACAGTCACCAGGAGGAGGCTCCTGAGTGGGCAGGCGCCGAGGTGCAGCCCAGAAAACGTCTGGGACCCTGGCACAGACTCCTCAGGAAGGAAACAGAGAAAGATCCACAGAGACTCAAGCAGCACAGAAGAAGGTCACCCACAAGTTAAAAATAGATGTTTGTGCTTTATCGTCCCAGCGTGCTAAACATCCAGCTCGCTCACACGCATGGCCTGACGTGAGCCCAGCCTCCTTCAGCACTGGGCTAAGCGAGAGACGTACCTGCCCCTCTCCCGACAATAGCAGGCTCGGTAGCCATTCTTCAATCTACTTGACACCCCTCCGTGAGGATTAAGCTACACTCTGTCGACACTGGGTAAGTTTAATCCCGACACAGCTAACCGTCTAGATCTGCAGTGAACAAACAACTTACTTTGGATGATTCTGTCACGGACAAAGACCCTGAATCTCCCAGCAAAGCTTAGTGACACGACTTACCTTTCTGTTTTCATTTCAGGTACACTGGCCCATACGGTTTAATTTACCTGCTGATAATGCCTTGGAAAGATCACCAGGGGGCCCCACACCATTTTCAGCTTTATAGGGATGTGAATTTCCCTTTGATGACAAAGGTGATGGGGAAATAAAACAAGGATCTAAAACAGATGCCTGTGTGTTTCCTGGGAGTGATAAGGTCAGGAACTGCTGCTCTGTGTCAGGTGAGGGAGTAACAGAGAGAATGGCACCAACTCCTGAGACAGGACCTGATGCATGGTGCAGCCACCGCCTGTGGCCACGGAAATTCCAGGGAATGCAGGCCCCAGTTGCATGGTACAGCCGCCATCTGCGACCACAGAAATACCAGAGAATGCAGACCCTCAGTCACATGGTACAGTTACCATCCGCGGCCACAGAAATTCCAGGGCATGCAGACCCTCAGTCACATGGTACAGCCACCATCTATGGCCATGGAAATGTCAAGGAATGCAGACCCTAGTAGCATGGTGCAGCCAAAGCCTGCAGCCACAGAAATTCCGGGGAACACAGACCCCAGTTGCATGGTACAGCCACCAACTATGGCCATGGAAATTCCAGGGAACACAGACTCTCATTCACATGGTACAGCCACCACCTATGGCCACGAAAATTCCAGGGAACATAGACACCAGTTGCATGGTGCAGACACCACCTGCAGCCACAGAAATTCTGCGGAATGCAGGCCCCAGTCTCTAAAGTGCTATTTGTTTTATGAACTTCACTGCAGTGAATGTGGAAGAGTTTCTCTCAGTGCAGAGCTCAGTATCCAGAAGGGAAGTCGGCCCTAGGAATGCCTTCCTCCTCTTCAGAGCTCAGGTCCCAGGGCTGACGCCCTTGGGAGGGGTCCTTGTTCAGCAACTGTGCCTGTGGAGGGTTCCCCAACACTCACTGTGCACCTCCTAGGAGCGGAGGCTACAACAGGGAGCCAGAGATCAAGCTCTGCTCAGACAACAGTGAGCTGATGGTCCTCCACTCTAAGTTCCAACCGCATGGAGTGTGTATTCCATGAATGCTTGTTAAATGAATGATTCATAGAAAGTCATCTGTGCTGACCTTTGCTGCTCTGCTGACTGTGGGCTTCAGAGCATAGACCTCATCCCTGGAGCAGCCAGTTCTTCCCAGAGTGACGGCTGCTGGAGGACAAAGCCCAGGGCTTCTGTCCTGCAGCAACGCGCTCAGGACCCTGCGCTGGGCACGCTGGGGGCCTCTCCAGCAGGAGATCCCCAGTCCTGACCTTGCAATACCAGTGAACCCCAGGGGACTCCCAAGTGCTCAAAATCAAGTAAATGTCCATTGTGATTTAACATATCAATTTTAGAAGAAAGGACAGGTTGCCCCCTCCCTCCTAAAACTAGGGACCATAAATCGATCCACGGCCGTAACTGAGGCTCTGCCTTAAATCCTGCTAAACCTACCAGCCAAACACTCAAATTTACATTAGAGTTAAAGGAAAAAAAAAAAACTAAACCAAACACGTGTAAGAAATGGTCAAGTAACCTGTGATACATCAACCCAAAGATTAAACATTAAAACAATGAAGTAGCAAGATATTAAAAGAATATAAACTCTATGTACATCATGGCCCAAGGTTCTAAAATTACACAGAGACAAAGACTGGAATGGAAGGGGGTTAGGTTTACAGGTACATTTTTTATTTTTTATTTTTTAATTTTAAATATTACTTCTCTAATGTATGATTTGACTAACCAGATAGTTCAGCAAAAAAAAAAAAAAAAAAAAAAAAAAAATCAATTATGCCTATAGATAAATATGTAAAGAATTCTTCTCTCTGATGCCAGTGGAATTAGTTTGGGTCTGGCCTACAGTCTTTAATCTTTTAATTAAGACACAAAAACCATCTGTCAAGCTATGAGAAAAAAAAAAGAAAAGATTTAAAACCAGGAGCCCAGAAGAAAAGGACCCGCTGTGTATCACAGCGTCTCTCCACGCCTCTCCACCTGGGACAGTGCTCCCTCTTTCCCCATTTTCATACCTACAGCACAGAGCACGTAGTAAAGAACTATCTCAATTCATGAGTCGCACAGCACAAAGGTCCGATGTCGCTGCCAAACATACCCTGCAGCCCCAAAGCGAAGTGGCAACCCCCAGTGAAGGAAGAATGAGAGGCTGCTGGTTGTAATTTTAAATCTTGCAACTCAATGTCTTTGCACTTCCCTGCTTTGTTGGTTTCAAGGGTTTATTAAAATTAACCCCCCTACTGGATATTGAAGAAAGAAAGCAGGACAGTTGTGCAGGCTCTGAAGAGGCAGAGCCCTCGTTCCGCGGCCACCGCTGTCTTTCTACCCACAGCAGAGGGGTTGACCAATTAGTCTCCCTTAGAGGGTGCTGTTTATGATCATCGCGAACAAATGGGTACAGTTGCTTCTTTTGAGATGTAGCAAGTTCTGGGCCCTCAGCAGGAAAAAAAAAAAAAAAAAAAAAAGGCACTGGCACAATAGTCATAACCTCTGCGTGACACACACACAGAAGGAAAATTAAAGCCCTGGAGGCAGGGGCGTTCGGAAAGGGAAGGTGGAAGCAGGAAGGACGCCCACAGAATAGAGTGGTCAGAAACCGACCAGGTCACCAAAGGGCGCCTTAGATTGTCGAGAGGACAAAATGCCCCTCTTTCCAGGGTAAACACCCATTTGCCAAACTAAGCCAGTGATGGCAAGCAGGAGTTTGCTTTTTTTTTTTAAGGCGTCGAGTAACGATGAGAAGAGCAAGAAATGAGCTAATAATGGGACTGGCAGGGCCCTGGGCTGGTGACTCAGCTGATGTGCAAAACATCAAAACCCAAGTTCCTCAATGCGCTCCCTCTGCAATTCAGGACAGCACTACAACTCACCCCATCAATCACTGCTTAAAAAAGCAGTTGTAAAGAAGAGATGACCCATTTGAAAGCAGCTGGAGGAGGAAGACAGAGAGTGACTAGCAGAATCCAACCGCTCGTAGCCTGGGAACCATAACAAGAATATGAAACTAGCGGGTCCAGTGTGAGGCAGAACAGAGACGCCGTCACCGCTCTCAGGAGGCTGAGCGGGAAGCCCATGGCTCAGGCTCCACAACGCCCTAATGGTGCCTGGAACAGCCCACAGGCCTGTGTCCTTCGTGTGGGTTCACCTTCCTAGTTTCCTGGGTAAATTCAATGTACAGCATTTATTCGCCAAGAAAAGAACATTCAAATCAAACTACTGTCATAACTCTGAAGGACTCTTAACACTCCAGTCCACACGTTCAAAAGCCCACAAATATCAGTGCTGCCACTGTGCAGGCAACAATGTTTTTGATGCATCATGCACGTAAGCAGTAACGATGTTTTCATGTTTTCCGTAGCCATCTCATTCAGGATACTTAAATATCTCTGACGACTTGACACTTAGTTATGTGTCACTTTCAGATAGATTTAACAAGGCTACCTGGCCAAGAAGGCCTCACCCTCCTGATCCCGGGCACCGGCGCCCCTACGTGCACCCGGGGCCTGGGGAGCGCAGTCTCCACCACCTCCTGCTCTTCAATGTTAAGTGCCCTCCCGGCGCGCCAGCTTCGTGGGCCCAGGCTCGGGCCCCTCCTGGAGAGCCGCTTCCACACTGCAGGGCAGGGGAAGCCCAGAGCCCGCGCCGCGGCGCCGCTGACGTCCCGGAGTCCCCGCTTCCTGGTCCTTGGCGTCCGCGGAGGCTGGCGGGGAGGGCCTGGGACCCATTTTAGTTTTCAGTTTTGTCACGAGCCGGAAGGCGACAGCACATGCGAGCGCAAGAAACCCTTTTTGTGAATCCAGCGGAAACGCGAGGGGCTGCCGGACCGCCTCGGAGACGCCAGGCGGGAACCCAGAGCACCCCCGCCGCGTCCTGCATTGCAGCAGCCGGGACCCCGCCCACGCCGCGCGGGGCACGAGGCGACAGAAGGCTTGCAGGGACCCCGCCTTTTCTTCCTCGACATGCTGGGTGGTGGCGTGGGGCGGAGTTGGGGGCCGGGGGCCCACTTAGGAAGTGATCGCGCTGTACCCTCGCTTCGGAGGGGAAGCCCGGCCCCGTCCTACAGCTCAGAGGCAGAACGACCCCCGAGGGCGCTCCAGGCGACCCCCTCTGCCAGGCTCAATTTAAAACATAAACCGGAGGGAATGGAAAGCTCACTATCTTCCGGATGGAGGTTCCTACCGCCATGTCCCTTCCTCCTCTGCCCCACCCAGCAAGGACCCCGGGGCTGCCTTGACGACTCACGCTGCCCCGCAGGTACCCCTGCACTGCCGCTCCCGGGCACCGGCTTCGACCCAGTTCTCCCGATCGCTTCCCCGCTCTTCTCCCCGGTTCTTCCCATCGCTTCCCCGTCTTTCCCCGGGTCCTCCCATCGCTCCCCCCCTCTTCTGCCCTGTCCCCCCATCCCCTTCGCCCCGTTCTCCCTCTCTCCCTCCGTCCCTCCCTCGCCGCCTGGAGGAGGTCGCGCACCTTGAGCATCCCCGCCGCTGGTCAGCACGCCGATGGCCTTGCCGGCCCCGGAGAGGTGCTCCAGGAACTTCCGCAAAGAGCCCTTGGGGGCCCAGGAGTCGTCCGCGTCTTTGGCGAGGAGGCCGAGGGGAGTCGCTAGTCCTGGTGTGCAGCAGGCAATGGGGACCCTGCCCGCGCGCGCCCGACTCGGAACCGCTGCCCCGCCCGCGCCCCCGCCCGGCACCAGCGCCAAAGGGCGGAGACGGGCGGGGCCAGAGCGAACGGGAGGGGCTGCGGGGGCGGGGGCGCGGCTAGGGGCAGGATCAGGGAAAGGGGCAGGGGCTGGCGGTGGGGGCGGGTATGGGCAGGAGCACCTACGCGGGGGTCGTCCTAGGTGGGGGCCGCGCTAGCGGTGGGGGAGGTCGTAGAGGCGGGGGTACCGCCACAGGTGGGCGGGGTCCCTGCTGGTGGCGTCGCGTTACTGGTGCGCGAGCCTCGCGGGTGGGTTGGAGGACTCTGGTTGGGGGTTTAGAGATGCCCGGAGCGCCACGGGTGGGGGCAGGGGCAGCGTCCGGGGGAGGGGAGTCCGCAGTGGGGCGAGGTCATATCGTTTGCGGGGCGCTCCAGAACGGGGCGGAATGGAACACGGGGAGCGTCTCTCGGGAGGGCAAGGGAGACTTTGAGTGGGCGCGAACGCCGGGGCGGGTGGAAACCCCGCACTTGCGGCGTGCTCCGATGGCGGGGCGGGGTGGAATTGGGGCGCGGAGACCCCACCTGGACGCGGAGGCTCGCGGCAGGCCCGGCTGCTCCTGCTGTTGTCGGCGCCGAGCCCGAGCGCACGCACAACTTCTTGTTAACCGCAGGATTCCTCCTGGGGCTGCGCTGGGAGCACCGGGGCGCGGCTTCCTCGACCCCCGCCCCCAAGTTTTCTCTGCAGCCTGAGGTCGGGCAGGACGCGCGGAGAGTGAATCCTTCAGGTCGTGGGAAAAGCTGAGCGCGGCGGGCTTGGCTATGACGAAACTGCGATTTCCCGGGCCCACGGGGGCTGTGGCGCTCCTGGGCCACCAGCCCGACCCTATGGGAGAAGCAGCCTTGGGGTGGAGGAGAGTGTCTGGGCGCGACCCTCAGAGACGCCTGGGCGCGTGAAAATCAGAGTGGGGCAAGAGGAGACGCAACAGGACTGGCCTGGCGGGGAGGCGGGACGACCCTTCCTCCCCACGGACACGCGCGCTGCTGTACGCTGTGCCGACCTGGGCTGACTTCACTGGCCAACTCCACGTGCTGAAATACGCACATGCAATGCGCTGTGCGGTTGTGCATCCACAGCTTAACAGCCTGGTGCCAGTTACCCTGCGATGGGAGAGGGGACAGCCCCGACAAAAGCAAGGGCTCATGGGGCCCCGGTTCCTTCGGTGCCACCCCCACAAAGTAGGGCTCCCAAACGGCCCCACTCGATGGCTTACCGGAAGATGGTCTTGTGCAGTGGGTGTTTGTTGAACAGATAAGAGACAACAAAAGAGACTAAGAAGAGGTTTGTTCTATGAACCGGGGAAAGTGAAGCAATCGCAAAGGAGAGTATCGCCAAAGGGCAATCCTGGTGAAAAGATGGAGAGGCATGGATTTTTCTTGGATGTGTGCCTCATCCTGGGGCTGATCCCGCTGAGCATCAAATATTCATTGCAAAAGAGGAAAAAAAATATGCTGCGGACAATGCTGGATGGTCTGCTCTCTCCCTTGGCCAGAATGAACGGGGAAATTCCTAACCTCTCGTGGTCCTCAGAATCACCTGTCCTACGCACATCCCCACTAAACCACTGAAGTCCAGTTTCTGGGAGAGCAGCCAGGGAATGTGTATTTTTAAACAAGCCACCTAGGTTACTCTGATGAATGCAAAGTCGGAGAGCGTTGCTCTCATGCACTGAGCCTGAGCATTATTCTATTAATAAAAAAGCAGAGGAAAATCCTAGGTGTCTTAAGGTGGCAGTTGAGTGGCCTTTGCCTTCTGGCGGGCAGAAGAGCAGACCGAGGCTCTAAGCACCTGCACCCACCGCTGGGCTCAGGATCCGTGCTGGAGAATAGAAGGGCTAATTTAATTATTCATGCCTTTTTAGAGCATATTACATGTGGAGAAGGTAGGGCACACTGAATTTTATTTTAGCCAAATACCCCTTATCTCCTTATACAATTGATATTTTTATATTGAACATTAGGGGCTGGGTCATTTGTCATCAAATTGTCTATAATACAGAAAACGATAGACACAACCTAACAGTTCAAACACAATGAGTTAAATAAATGATGGTAAAAATAGACGCTGTAATAATGTTTATTTGCTGTTACCGCTACGAAGATAAGTGTCTACTGACACGGAAATATGTTCAGGACATACAAATAAGTGAAAAGGCAGGCCTAGACGCAGTGCGAGCCTGTGTGTGCGAGTGTGTGAGTGTATGTGTGTGTGTCTGCATATATATGTAAATGTTTCTGAGCATTTTATTTCCTTTCTTTTGCTTAGTATAGGTAATGCCATTTTTTCTCTCCGATGAACAGGTATTGCTTAGGGAATAGAAATAGTTAATTAAAAACAATAAAATTTAGAGTGTTAAGACCCCCAAGGTTACAGATTATGTTCAAAAGTTTGTCTGTATATAAGGGCTGGGGTCAGGGTGGTCACTGACGGTCCTCACACATCTGTTCTCATGAGTTTGGCCCATTACTCAGTCAGGGAATTAACATATATTAATATATACCTGTAGCTAAATGGAAAAGAATAGCTATGGCTCTTTTTTTTTTTTTTTTTTTTTTTGGCAAGTCATGTATTTTAATGGTGCTACAACTAGAGGTTTTTTTTTTTTTTTTTTTTTTTTTAATCTTTGGCCTTATCAATTAATCTTTTTTTTTTTTTTTTTTTTGAGAGGGAGTCTCGCTCTGTCGCCCAGGCTGGGATGCAGTGGCCGGATCTCAGCTCACTGCAAGCTCCGCCTCCCGGGTTTACGCCATTCTCCTGCCTCAGCCTCCCGAGTAGCTGGGACTACAGGCACCCGCCACCTCGCCCGGCTAGTTATTTTTTGTATTTTTTAGTTGAGATGGGGTTTCACCTTGTTAGCCAGGATGGTCTGGATCTCCTGACCTCGTGATCCGCCCGTCTCGGCCTCCCAAAGTGCTGGGTACAGGCTTGAGCCACCGCGCCCGGCCAGCAATTAATCTTCTAGTTCAACAGGAAGATATTGTCATGCGTGTCCCTGTGAAGAGACCACCAAAGAGGCTTTCTGTGAGCAACATGGCTGTTTATTTCACCTGGGCGCAGGTGGGCTGAGTCCGAAAAGAGAGTCAGCAAAGGGAGATAAGGGTGGGACCGTTTTATAGGATTTGGGTAAGTAAAAGAAAATTACAGTCAAAGGGGGGTTGTTCTCTGGCGGGCAGGAGTGGGGGTCACAAGGTGCTCAGTGGGGGAGCTTTTTGAGCCAGGATGAGCCACGAAAAGGAATTTCGCAAGATAATATCATCGCTTAAGGCAAGGACCGGCCATTTTCACTTCTTTTGTGGTGGAATGTCATCGGTTAAGGCGCGGCATTGCATTTGCACTTCTTTTGTGATTCTTCAGTTTGTTCAGGCCATCTGGGCGTATACATGCAAGTCACAGGGGATGCAATAGCTTGGCTTGGGCGCAGAGGCCTGACAGATATTACATGCCGTGCTGACCGTACAACTTCCCCCCAGTAGGACCTGAGGTGTGTGTTTGTTCTTTATTGTCCCTTGACAGGTTAGTCCAAACTGTGGCCCACACCAGCACACAGTTATACCACAGGAGTGTTTACTCCTTGGGCCAGGAGTTCAGGCAGGCTTCACTGGGCCCTCTGCCCCAGGCGCTCTCCGCGGCTGCAGCAGGTGTCTGTCCAGGGCTGCCGTGTCTTCTGAAAGCTCAGGCTCATCAGGGGAGGAGCTGCTTCCACGCTCGCTTCTGTGTTGCTGGCAGGATTCTATTGCTTGCAGGCTGTTGGACTGAAGGCCCCAGTCTCTCCGTGGCATCAGCTTCAGGCCGCCCTCTGCCCTGTGCAGGTGACTGGCTATGCCAGAACTAGCACCTATGAAGACCCAGGGGGAGAGTACCAGTGGATGGAACCTGCAGCCCCTCCCAATCCAATCTCAGGAGAGATCGCCATCTCTTTTGCCTGCTTCTATTCATTAGAAGTGAGCCGCTGAGTCCAGCTCTCTTCGAGGGTCTGGCTGTGAACACCTGGGGCAGGGACCAAGGTGAGCCACTTGGGAGGGGAGGTGCTGCCTGGGACCTGCCTAGGACAAGGTGAAGGAGAACATGCATAGGGACAGATACCCTTCCCACTTCCCCTCTGTGGTGAGCGCAGGAGCTGCAGATGTGCCCTAAAGGAATTGTGGCATCCCAGGAGGGAAGCAGCTCCCAGCCATGAGGGCACCATGACCCAGTGCCCCAGCAGGTCGGGCTACACGTTCCAGGGCTCCCTGAGCTGCAGCCTCTTCCCCTTCCCTGCCGTCTCTGCCTGTGCGTGGAGTGGGCATCTCAAATCTGCAGGGGCCACACTGAGCTCAGGCCTCTGCACCCCCGCACAACCCGCCACCGCTCAGTCTTCCTCACCTCAGCTCCTGGTGACTCCATCCTCCCAGGGGCTCAGGCTGAAGCCTTGCAGTGCTCCTCCGCCCCGGCATCTAAGTCCCTCAGGAAAGTCCCTCTTGGCTCTTCATTGCATCTGGAGTCACTGGGGCCAAGCCACTGCCTCTGATCTGGACCGGCACAGGCTCCCTCCCCATCCCATGCTCTGCCCCCACATCCACCCCACCTCCATGCCTCGGGTGTGCTCAACTTCAAAGTCAGGGTGCACCTATCAGGAGGTAATTCAGGCATCTTCTCTGCTGACTTGGAGTCACAGGCCCCACACATAGTACACTGGCCTGTCCTCTGGTCCCTTCAGATCCTGGTGCTGCCCAGAGGCCCATGCGGGCACCCGACAACCTCAGGCCCAGCCTGCTCTTTCCTCAGCTCAGGCCCTCCTCTCCCTACCCACTCTGCCCACCTTCCTCAGGTCTGTCCTGCAAGGTCTCCTGCATGGTGAGGCCTCCCCAGATCACCCTCTTAGAAATTTTGGGCTCCTTAGGCCGGGCGCGGTGGCTCAAGCCTGTAATCCCAGCACTTTGGGAGGCCGAGACGGGTGGATCACGAGGTCAGGAGATCGAGACCATCCTGGCTAACCCGGTGAAACCCCGTCTCTACTAAAAAATACAAAAAACTAGCCAGGCGAGGTGGCGGGCGCCTGTAGTCCCAGCTACTCGGGAGGCTGAGGCAGAAGAATGGCGTGAACCCGGGAGGCAGAGCTTGCAGTGAGCTGAGATCCGGCCACTGCACTCCAGCCTGGGTGACAGAGCGAGACTCCGTCTCAAAAAAAAAAAAAAAAAAAAAAAAAAAAAAAAAAAGAAATTTTGGGCTCCATGCACACTCCTGTTCCCTCCCTGCTTCTCTTAAAACATCCTCATCATTGTCACACATGGGGTATTTCACCTATCCACTGGGCTTCTCCAGAGGTCCCCCTGCTGAACTCTGAATGCCGTGGATTCAGAGATCTTTGACTATTCCCTGCTGCAGGCCCAGGGAAACAGCAGAGCCCACGACAGTCAACCTGTCATGGGTGCTGACTGAGTGAATGAATGAAGGAGTGAGTGAAGAAGTAAATGAGTGAGTAAATGAGTGAATGGGTGAGTGAGTGAGTCAGTCAGTGAATGAGTGAGTGAGTGGATGAGGGAAGAAGTAAATGAGTGAGTGAGTGGGTAAATGAGCGAATGAGTGAACGTGACTGAGTGAGTGAATTGCTGGGTGAGTGAATGAGTGAGTGAGTGAACCGGTGAGTGAATAAGTGAGTAAGTGAATGAATGAGCGACTTAGTGAATGAGTGGGTGAATAAGTGAGTGAGTGAGTGAGTGAATGAGTGAATGAGTGAGTGACCGAGGGAATAAACGAGCGATGAGTGAGTGAGTCAATGAATGAATGAGTAATGAATGACTTAGTGAATGGGTGAGTGGGTGAATGAGTGAGAGAACAAATGAGTGGGTGAGTGAGTGAATGGGTGAGGGAAAGAGTGAGTGAATGAGTCAATGAGTGAACAAGTGAATGAGTGAGTGAAGAAGTGAGTGAGTGAATGAACGAATGAGTGAGTGAATGAGTCAATAAATGAGTGAGTGTGTGAGTAAAGGGTGAGTGAATGAGTGAGTGAGTGAGTGAATGAGTGAAGAGGTGAATGAGTGAGTGAATGATTGAGTGAGTGAATGATTGAGTGAATGAATGAGGAAATGAGTGAGTGAATGGGTGAGTGAGTGAAAGAGTGAGTTAGTGAATGAGGGAATGAATGAGTGAGTGAATGGGTGAGTGAATGAGTGAATGAATGGCTTAGTGAATGAGTGAGTGAGTGAGTGAATGGGTGAGTGAATGAGTGAGTGTGTGAGTGACTTGGTTAGTGAATGAGTGAGTGAATGAGTAAATGAATGAGTGAGTGAGTAAAAGGGTGAGTGAATGAGTAAACGACTGAGTGAATGAGTGAGTGAGCGAGTGAATGAGTAAACGACTGAGTGAATGAGTGAGTGAGCGAGTGAAGGAGTGAATGAGTAAGTGAGTGAATGAGTTAGCGAGTGAATGAATAAGTGAGTGAATGAGTGAGTGGGTCGCTCAGAGGAGATGAGGACTGGAGCTGCCCTCTGACTCTTACAGTAGACAGGAGTTGAGGGAGGAGTCTGAGGGGTGGGATGTGCCCACTCGGTACATATACCCTGCTCCACACATCCCCAAGAAACCCAATCTCACCAGAGTGGTCTCTTGAGAATTATTAGTAACAACCTTTTTTCCCAATATTTCACATGTGCAGGATGATTTCTTTCTTTCCTTTAAAATGCCAATCGTTTTTTGGACTTGGAATTCTCCACTGCTGGTCCACGCCACTGTATTCTCCCATAGGGGCATCCTCCGAGTTGGAGAAAGAGTCATTCCCAGGAATGGATAAAAGCCAGAAGGGCATCATCCGGTGGGGCACCTTCTCCTATCATCCTCCCCTTCCTGCCTGGGTTACCCTCAGTGACTTGGTTTGGAGGTCTACAAAATGCGAACGCATCAAATTTGGATAAAAGCCTAAGCAGTTTAAGAGGTTGCAGTGCTAGCAGGAAGGTCTTTGGCTCTCAGCACCCTCCTCCCCTCCAGTCTCTGCTGGACCCAGGACTCTGACTCCACCTTCGGCCTTGGGGGTTTCCTTCCTTCCTTCCCAGCCACTGAGCCGCCTTGGACTAATCTGCAACCTCAGAGACACAGCCTTCCTCCTTTCCTCCTGCCTCTTCCTCCCTTCTCACTTTCCTTCTGCATCTTTCAGGACTTTGGAAAGTCCAAGAATAAGCAAAACCGTAGGCCAGAAAACGCTGCCTTCAGCCCATTCCCCTCCCACCAGCTTCCCTTCAGATTCCTTGATCTTTCAAAATTATTTTGCTTTGTATCTAGATGCTAAACTTTATATAGAAAACAGGTGGGGTTGGTTCCTTGACCGGGTACAGTGGCTCACACCAACAATCCCAGCGCTTTAGAGGCCAAGGCGGAAGGATTGCTTGAGGTCATATGTTTGAGACTAGCCTGGGCAACACAGGGAGACCTCGTCTCTACAAAATTAAAAAAAAAGAAAAATTAGCCTGGAGTGATGGCACTTCTGTAGTCCCAGCTACTTGGGAAGCTGAGGTAGGAGGATCACTTGAACTCAGGAGTTTGAGATTACAGTGAGATATGATTATATCACTGCACTCCAGTTTGAGCAAGAGAGTGAGACCCTATCTCCTAAAAAAAAATAAAAATAAAAAGTGCTGGATTCCATATCCAAGCCGACAGCCAACTGCGACATGCGGATCTTTTATTTTTATAATCCGCCTCTCTTGTCTAAGTGCCAAATGGAACTCACATCGTGTGTAACTACTTCCACCTTTGTCTGGCTTCTCTTTCCTTACGTATTAAGAATCAGGTTGCATAGAGTTCTGAAAAAATAAAATAATAAATCAGCTGTGTGCCGTGGTTCAGGTCTATAATCTCAGTGCTTTAGAAGGCTGACACAAGGATTGCTTGAGACCAGAAGTTCGAGACCGGCTTTGGACACATAACGAGATCCTGTCTCTACAAAAAATAAAAAAATAATAATACAACATTAACAGGACATGGTGGCACACCTGTAGTCCCAGCTATTCGGGTGGTGGAGGCCTGAGGATTGGCTTGAGCCTGGGAGGTTGAGACTACAGTGAGCCGTGATCATACCACTACACTTTGGCCTGGGTGACACAGTGAGACTCTATTTCTAAATAAATAAATAAATAAATAATAAACAAAATAAAACCAGGTAGAAGCTTCCCAAGACTTTGATGCAGAAACAGGTTGCCCTGAACCAATTAAAATTAATACCTGAAAACTAGAAATGAAAGAAAGAAGTTGCATTATTTCTGTAAAGTATGAGGCCATTACAAGTTTTACTTTCTCTAGGACATTTTCTCAGTGTTGTTAACGGAAGTCCACTTCACAGAATGACTTCATCTCCTGAGCACGTTGGAGAACGATGATTAAAGAGACTTCCTGGCACTCCCGATACTTTTAGTGTCACATGGAAACAGCAAGAGCCGTATGTGTGAAAAGGATGGTATAAAAGCGGAAGACACTGGTTTGTTCTTTCATGAACATCATCAGAACATTTCCCTAATGACTAGCATTACATCAGAAAATGGGGGGAGAGAGAGATGGTTCTTTATTGGCAAATAAGTTACATGAATTTCCCAGTTAGAAAAACAATCATGATTTAAGCCATGTCAGATGAGGTCAGATATGTCCTATGCTTCAGTTATGCAATGCTACCTCTGAATATTGATTGACAGGTATCTTCCAGAGACCTGTGACCTGTCACTGTGTACAAGCTTGAATTCATAACTACCAGTCCTTGAAGCTCCCTTGCTGCCCGAGCTGAACTGAAGTGGCGCCCGACTGAGGCATTCAAGGGAAAATTCACTGAAATATTTGAAACCACCGCCACGAACAAGAATGCTCTTCCTGTGTGCCAGAATGTACACCCACAGTGTTATCTTGTTAGTTGTATATGCCAGCATCCTGCAGGAGCTTTTATGTTTTTTGGGTGTCAACATTGAGATTCTAATGTAAGCTGCAGACCTCTTCCTCTGCCTGCAAGCACGCCCACCCACAACCACGTGTTGCCTGGTTTAGAGAACTCCTGAGCCTGAGGCTGCGGCCCCCTGCAGGAGGAGGAGTGAAGCCCAGACCAGGGACAGGGTCAGAGCTGCGGTCACTCATCCAGGGGTGGACAGCTGTGCATTCTTGGGTGAAGGGGTGGCCTGCCCCTCCACACCTGTGGGTGTTTCTCGTTAGGTGGAACGAGAGATTTGAGAAAAGAAATAAGACACAGAGACAAAGTATAGAGAAAGAAAAGCGGGGGCCCAGGGGACGGGCGCTCAGCTTACAGAGGACCCACGCTGGCACCGGTCTCTGAGTTCCCTTAGTATTTATTGATAATTATCTTTACCATCTTAAAGATAAGGGAGTGGCAGGACAATAGGAACATTGTAGGGAGGAAATCGGCAGTAAGACATACGAACAAAAATCTCTGTGACATGAATAAGTCTAAAGGAAAATGCTGTGCCTTGAGATGCATATGCAAACATCTCCATAAACCTTTTAGCATTATTGTTTCAGTCTATCACATGGAGAGAAACCTTGGACAATACCTAGCTTTCCTAGGCAGAGGTCCCTGCTACCTTTGGCCGTGTACGTGTCCCTGGGTAGTTGAAATTAAGAGAATGGTGATGACTTTTAACCAGCAAGCTGCCTTCAGGCACTTCTTTAACAAAGACACATCCTGCACAGCCCAAAATCCATTAAACCTTGAGTCACCGCAGCACATGTCTCTTGCAAGGACAAGGTAGGGGGTAGGGTCACAGATTAACAGTGTCTCAAATACAGAACAAAATGAAGTCTCTTATGTCTACTTCTTTCTATATAGACACAGTAACAGGCTGATCTCTCTTTCTTTTCCCCACACTTGGGAGGGCCCAGATACCTTCTTCTCTTGGAAGACCAAGCCCAGAGCCTTGGTGGTCTTTGAACCCAAATAGACTTTGTGGTCTAGGGAATGAGAGCCCCACTCACCAGAGAAGAAATTGGGAATCTTGGTCCTGAGTTTGTGGGGCAGACTTTTGCCATTTTCCTCCCCCTTTCCCTGCCATGCCCTATTTGAAAAGAAGTCACTTCCATTTCAGTAAGCCAAGATTGCGCCACTGCACTCCAACCTGGGCAACAGAGTGAGACTCTGTCTCAAGAAAAAAAAAAAAATCAAACAACAACAACAAAAAAAAAAACCCAAAAAAACAGATCACTTCAAAGCCTCCCTGTTCAAACAGTTGATACTTCAACAACAGCATTTAAACCGTGTGGGTCACTTACTTACACATGGATTTTCTTTCACTTCTGTCACCCCTTAGACAGCAAGACCAACCCCTCCTCCTCTCCTCCCACCTCCTCCTCCTCAGCCTACTCAATGCAAGAATGAGGAGAAGAACCTCTATGATGAGGCACTTTATGAATAGTAAACACATTTTCCTTATGATGGCTTTATTTCCTCTAGCTTACTTTACTGTAAGAATACACTATACAATACATATAACACACAAAATGTGCGCTAACCGACTCTCTACGTGATCACTGAGGCTTCCACACAAGAATAGGCTATTAGTAAATTCCTTTTGGCGTAGTCAAAAGCTATTTTCCGAATTTCAACTGTATGGTGGGTTGGTACCCCTAAGCTCTGTATTGTTCAAGGGTCAATTGTATTGCTTAAGAGTTGGTCATTGGCCGGGCGCGGTGGCTCAAGCCTGTAATCCCAGCACTTTGGGAGGCCGAGGCGGGCGGATCACGAGGTCAGGAGATCGAGACCATCCTGGCTAACACGGTGAAACCCCGTCTCTACTAAAAATACAAAAAACTAGCCGGGCGCGGTGGCGGGCGCCTGTAGTCCCAGCTACTCGGGAGGCTGAGGCAGGAGAATGGCGTAAACCCGGGAGCTGAGACCCCTTGCAGTGAGCTGAGATCTGGCCACTGCACTCCAGCCTGGGTGACAGAGCAAGACTCCGTCTCAAAAAAAAAAAAAAAAAAAAAAAAAAGAGTTGGTCATTGGAACACTCCTTAGGGGCTATTTTTTTTTTTTTTTTTGAGACGGCGTCTCGCTCTGTCGCCCAGGCTGGAGTACAGTGGCCGGATCTCAGCTCACTGCAAGCTCCGCCTCCCGGGTTTACGCCAATCTCCTGCCTCAGCCTCCTGAGAAACTGGGACTACAGGTGCCCGGTACCTTGCCCGGCTAGTTTTTTGCATTTTTTTTAGTAGAGACGGGGTTTTACCGTGTTAGCCAGGATGGTCTCGATCTGCTGACCTCGTGATCCGCCCTTCTAGGCCTCCCAAAGTGCTGGGATTACAGACTTGAGCCACCGCGCACGGCCCAAGGGGCCATTTTTTTGTTTAAAAAAGTTTTTGCCACAATGGGCCACTCATTTAAGGCCCTAGGATTCCTCACTTCTGAGCTCCTGCTGCCATAGACCAAGTGCTGGTCATTTCTGTTGCTCAACATACTTGTCACTTCCATCCATCACAGGACCCACTCTGACCTTCCAGGAGCTGCTCCTTCCACTGCCTGTGATCCTGAGGGTCAGCACGTCCAGTCAGGCCAAGTAGCAAGATCAGTCCTCTCCTCTGCCCCAGTTCATGGATGGGCACAGGATGCGGGTGGTGGGGGTAGTCCACACAGTTCCTGCTAATACCACTGGATCATCAGGTGGGGAGAGTCAGCTTGCATAGTGAAACCAAAGAGAGCTGCGAGATGGAGAGTGAGAGTGAGAAACCAAGAGAATGAGACACACACACATGCAGAGAGAGAGAGAGAGAGACAGAAAGAAAAAGAAAGAAAGAAAGAAAGAAAGGAAGGAAGGAAGGAAGGAAGGAAGGAAGGAAGGAAGGAAGGAAGGAAGAAAGAAAGAAAGAGAAAGAAAGAAAGGAAAAATAAAGAAAGAAGGAGAGTGAGAGAGACAGAGAGAGAGAGACAGAAAAAGTCAGAGAAGCAGGGACACAGAGAGACATGGAAAGATGGAGAAAGAGATGAGGGGAAGAGAGAGACAGAGACACACACAGGGTCTTAAAAAGAAACAGAGAGAGACAGAGCAACCAGGAGAGAGGCACAGAGAGGGAGAAACAGAGACAGACAAAGTGAGAGGCATAGAGAGATGGAAAGAGAGATGGGGAGAGAGATGGAAAGAGAAATGGGGAGAGGGACAGAAAGAGAGAAGCAAAAGCACAACATTCCTTGAATTGCTTCTACCTGAAGTCACCATTCTATTTCTGTACTTCCAGTTGCCACCAAGAATCTTTCTAAGTCACCTGTCCTCCTTCCTTCCCCATCTTCCTCACGCACTCTTACTAAAGCCTCCTGAAATCTGCCTTCCCAATGACAACTCCTTGAAATGTCACCACTGACTTCCAAACAACCAGCAAATAAAAAAGGTTTTTTAAAGCAATTACTTCCACCAGTTTCTCAGTTTAACTAATGTTATGGTGCTGTTTCTGAATACCTCTCTCAAAAATCTTTCTCTTTGTTTTTTATTTCTTTGCATGAATTCACATGAAAATAGAGCACAACATATTATAGTGAATATAGACTACAAATGATGTTTTGTGCATGCCTTATTATTAGTGATAAACACTGTATAAATAATTTATGTTTGCCATTTCTTTCTTACTATGGTTTGAAAGTGTCCCCCAAATTTCAAGTGTTGGAAACTGAATCCCCCATGCAGTAGTGCTGAGGGGAGGGATCTTTAAGGGGTGATCAGGTCATGAGGGTTTCGCCCTCATGTGTGGACAAATGTTGTTATTGGGGGAGTGGGTTCCTTATCACAAGAGTTGGTCTGTTACAAAAATGAGTTTGACCCCTCTTACTCCTTCATGTTCTCTTGTCCTTCCACCTTCCTGTGGGATGACACAGCACAAAGGTCCTTGCCAGATGCCCACCACCCCTTCACCTTGTACTTCCCACTTCCAGGACTGTGAGAAGTGAATCTCTGTTTTCGTAAATTACCCAGTCTCAGGCACTCTGCTAAGAGAAGCAGAAAACAGGCTAAGACAAAATGTTTTAGGATTCTCTTCCCTCACAGTTACAGTGAGAAGTTTATAGCTTTGTTTTGCTTTGTGGAAGATAAAATGCTAAATAATAGGCATCATTTTGAAGGTTTCTCCTTGCATCCAAATATTTGATTCATTTTAAAATTTCTATGACACTGAGTTGTTGACCCTTGCTTCTGATGCCTCAGAGATGTCTGGAAGAAAACCACGGAGGAAACCTTGAGTGCCATGTAATCCGTCTTATCTAAGTGCCCTCTGGACTTCGAGAAGGCTCTTTCTGTGAAGCAGAGAGCTAACAATGTAGCCCAGCTCAAGACACTTTCCTGGAAAAGTTTTCAGAACACAGCCATTCCTGGGGAGCATCACAGCTTTTAGACTTCACAACAGGCACCAGAGAGCAGTCAGAAGACCATCGAATATTTTGCCTGAATTCCTTCCAGCATTTTGTTCCAGGAACCTTGAAACTCCCTCCCCCTGCACTTGGGTCTTAGGTTTCTCTTTCCCAACCCAAACAGACTAGTGTTTAAACAATCCCCAAGACGATGATGTCTCAGCGTTACACATAATTGAATTGTAAATCTTCTCAATTCAGAAAGAAAAAGTATGGAAATAATTCAGAAGCCCTTGAGTTTTTAGCAAGAAGAATCTACAGTGAGGGAGAGACTCTTTTTATCCTGCGAATTTCCGACGTGCTTCTTCCACACACGATCCTTGCTTGTGTCTCTCTCCAAGCCTGTCTGTGAATAACCCACTCATCCTTCCAAGTTCAACTAAAACGCCATGTGACAGAAACAGTTGGTTCAACATCCATGTCTTCCTCCTCTTCTGCCCAAAGCGCTGCACTAAATGCTTCAATTCCCAGCTGTCTTTGTGCACCCATGTGGCCATGTTGGTGCATTCTGGCCCATGTGATATAAGTAGAATTGTTGAGCAGGACATCCAAAAGGACTTAAAAGAAGCCAAACTACTGAGTACGACGTTGTTTTATTTTTTCTTTTTCCTGCTGCTTTGAATGCAGCTGTGATTGCAGGAACAAAGCTGATCTCTTGGGGTGTGAGGTGACCTAGAGGATACAACCACCTTCAGTCAAAGTGCCTGAAGGAATGATAGGAGAAACTGGGCTCTCTGATAAGATCACAGATCCAGTGCACAGGGGAGGACTGCCTGCCTTCAGATTCCTTTCATGTGAAAAGACAGACCTTTCTATGTGTGAGCCTCTGTTAGCTTGAATCTTCTGTTTTATGCAGCCAAACTGAAGCCTAACTGCCACATACTGTCTACTTCTATTTTAGGATGCTCTCTCTAATCTCTTAGGTAATTGTGTCCCCCTAGAAACCTATGGAGAGCTGAAGGGGTTTTAGGATCATGGAATTCACCCTCCTCCTTTGGTAAAAGAGGACAAAGGCCAGAGAGCCGTGCGATGGCTGAGGCATGCGATTGTAAACCAAAAGGTACCTGAGACCGATCTCAATCCATTTAAAAGTTAATTCTGTCAAGGTTAAGGACATGCTTGGAAGAAAAAAACACGGAATCACAGAAACAGTCTGTGGTCTGTGCCTTCCTCCCAAGATGATTTTGAGGGCTTCAGTAGTTAAAGGGGAAGGGTGGGCTGGAGGAAAAGGGTGGGCTGGAGGAAAAGGGTGGGCTGGAGGAAAAGGGTGGGCTGGAGGGAAGGGTGGGCTGGATGAAAAGGGTGGGCTAGGTCGGGCGCGGTGGCTCAAGCCTGTAATCCCAGCACTTTGGGAGGCCGAGACGGGCGGATCACGAGGTCAGGAGATCGAGACCATCCTGGCTAACACAGTGAAAACCCGTCTCTACTAAAAAATACAAAAAACTAGCCGGGCGAGGTGGCGGGCGCCTGTAGTCCCAGCTACTCGGGAGGCTGAGGCAGGAGAATGGCGCAAACCCGGGAGGCGGAGCTTGCAGTGAGCTGAGATCCGGCCACTGCGCTCCAGCCTGGGCGACAGAGCAAGACTCTGTCTCAAAAAAAAAAAAAAAAAAAAAAAGAAAAGGGTGGGCTAGAGGGAAGGGTGGGCTAGAGGGAAGGGTGGACTGGAGGGGAAGGGTGGGCTGGAGGAAAAGGGTGGGCTGGAGGGGAAAGAGGGAGCCTGTGGTCATCCTCAGGTTGCAAGAGAAAGAGAGCAGGTGGGGAATGGTCAGTTATGTCTTCATCTCACAGGCGGTAAATCAGTCCTTTACATAAGATAAGGTGAACATAGACCAGCTTCCTGTGGAGATACGTAACCCTTTATCTGTAGCTATCCGCTTAGGAACAAAAGGAAAGGCAGTTTCTTGCATGATTCAACTTCCAGCTTAATGCTTTTTTCTTTTTGGCTGTGAATTGGGGTCCTGAGGCTTCATTTTGCCCTGCACACTATATTGTATGTGAAAATTGTTGTCCAGGACCTAAAGTTGTTTACTTACTCTAGCTACATCCCTTAGCTCAATTTCCATTTGGAGTGGCTTCTGGGAGGCTGGAATTGAAATCCACCAGTGCCCATGTCAAGGTGTTCCCAACATCGCCTGGAAAAAAGGAGCCCAGATACGCTTCCCTGTGGATGCAGGTCAGTCATCATAATGCACAGAAACAGCACTGACCTCAGCCTGGAGCCATTGTCCTGAAAGGGGATTCTTCCCAGCTCAGGCCTGAGACTGATCCCTGAGAAGCGGCCGCTCCATCCCTGAACCCTTCCTGCTTGTGTCTCCTCACTTCCTAGTGATCACGGCATTCAGGTTCAGAATGCCACAAGCCCATCCCACTGGAAGTTTCCGAGGTGCCTCCTACCACACAGGACACCCGGCACGGCAGCAGCATCAAGGGACGAGCAGGGAAGAGGCTGCAGTGATTTTGGGGAACAGCCTGAAAATCACCTGGAGCCTGGTGGCAGGTGGTCCCACCTCCTCCCCAATATTGGTTCCCAGAGAAAATGGCAATATGAGCAGCTCATGTCATCATTATTAGCAGAGTCTTTTTATTCTTTCCTTAAATTTTGCCATTAAATTGAGCTCTATAATAGGCCCATTTTCTTTTCTTTTCTTTTCTTTTTCTTTTTTATTTTTTAAGACAGAGTCTTGTTCTGTTGCCCAGGCTGGAGTGCAGTGAGACAATCTCAGCTCATGGCAAGCTCTGCCTTCTGGGTTCACGCCATTATCCTGCCTCAGCCTCCTGAGTAGCTGGGACTACAGGCGTCCGCCACCATGCCTGGCTAATTTTTTGTATTTTTAGTAGAGACGGGGTTTCACCGTGTTAGCCAGGATGGTCTCGATCTCCTGACCCCGTGATCCTCCCCCCTCGGCCTCCCAAAGTGCTGGGATTACAGGCGTGAGCCACTCCACCACGCCTATAGGCCCATTTTCTGCTTTTAATGCCACCAATACATGAAATTCCAGAGCTGCTTCTGTAAAAAAAGTTTCATTTTCATTATTTTATTATTCATTACATTAATTCTATTCTTTTATTCTCTTTGTTTTTTTTAGAAGAACTTCAGCGAGAGAGGGGCTATCCCTGCTGCCTTGTGGCTGCAGAAGGAGAGAGAAGGAGCCTCTCCAAAAAAGGGTTTCATGAAAGCCCTGAGGCGAGATACTCACTTCAGAGGGTTCAGGACAAGGACACTCACTTTGTTCTGTGCGGTGTGGAGACACGGGTGAGCGTTCCTCAGTGGCACCAAGTGGTTCCCTCTCGTCCTCAGCTGCCAGTGCCCTGGGGCATGTCATTTGGACAGGACACTTTTCCATGTCCTGCCATCCATTCCACGGAGGCCGGAGAAAAGGGTCTGGAGGCAGGAACATAAGGCTGATTCACCCTGACTTCGGAGAACCAAATCAAATGGAAACTCTTGAGCTATGACAGGAAATATCCTCTCCATTTACACAGGACATACACCGAGTACATGTCATTGTAATTGTACTTCCTCCTCTTCATTTACATAGGGTGCACACCAAGTAACCAATGGAAACCTCTAGAGGGGATTCCAACCCCACAGACTTCAGTAACGGGCTCCCTGTGCTCAGGCGCTCCCACCCTGTGGAGTGTGCTTTCCTTTTCCGTCAATCTCTGCTTTGCTGCTTCATTCTTTCCTTGCTCCATTTTTGCGTTGTGTCCAAGTCTTTGTTCAAGGCAGCAAGAACCTGGACACCTTCAACCAGTAACATTATCTTAATATCTTGTTTGAAAACTGAATTCTGTTTTTCATCTGTTCACCTAGTTTTCAGAAAATGACAGTGAAATACAACTTGGAACTTACCACAGCTTAATACGAGGGTCATTATGAGCTATACAACAGGTTTGATGTTTAAAAGTTTGCAACATTTTTGTTGCTCTTTCATTTACAAACTACAGTAAATATTTTATTTTTTATGTTTAATTATGAAATATATGACACGTAAGAGTCTATAAAATTTGGGTGGGCACGGTGGCTCATGCCTGTAATGGCAGCACTTTCGGAGGCTGAGGCAGGTGGATCATTTGAGGTCAAGTGTTCAAGACCAGCCTGGCCAACACGGTGAAACCCGTCTCTACTAAAAAAATACAAAAAGTTGGCTGAGCATCATGGCAGGCACCTGTGATCTCAGCTACACAGGAGGCTGAGGTGGGAGAGTTGTTTGAACCCAGGAGAGAGGAGTTGCAGTGAGCTGAGATCATGCCATTACACTCTAGCCTGGGCTACATGAGCAAAACTCTGCCTCAAAAACCAACCAACAAACAAAACTGAATGCATAATACCAAAGATTAATAATTGCACTGATGTCATCATCCATTAGTATCAACTGTCTTGAAAGGCTACAATATGCCCTTCCTTGATCACCTGGGTCTCCCTTCTTCACCCAGACATAGGACTAATGTGTTAATGTTTGTCTTGCTTTTCATAAGGTTTATCATTTCTGTGTATATTATTAAGCAATGTCATATGTTATGGTTTGTGAACTGTATATGGAATAGCAGTGTATTTTTCAGTAATTTCCTTTGTTTACTCTAATTTTTCATTGTTGATGCTTCTAACTGCAGTTCATTTTCACAGCTGTATCATATTCCACAATATGACTATGCCAGCTTTTTTCCTTGATAGAGGTGTGTTTGGATGGCTTTCAGGTGTTTTCTATTTCTACAATCACAGCCTAAATATTCTTGCCCCGTACGTGTCTCTTGGAGAAGACAGTGCAAGGGCATTTCTGGGGCAGACATGCCTGAGAAGGCAAGTGTGAGGCCACAGAGGGGCGTGTTTACTTTTTTATGAAATACAGTCTCTTAGCAGGAGCAACAGCAGTGGATCCTTTGCCAGCAGTTGATCTTTTCCACCTTTTGGATTTTTGTGGCTCTGTTGAATTTGTTTCTTGAATTATTGGATGTATCCACAGTACTTTGTTTACTTAAGTTTTGTAATTTTTGCACACGGACTTATCTTCCTTGGAATTTTATGTGGGGAGATGTTTTGAGGACAGGGTTGTATTGTTTCAGCAAAGATGTTCACTCACATGGGGTAGAGGTGAAGTGAGCAGCCGCCTGGTGCCATGTCGATTTCACCCATGCTCTCTAGGTCTTCCAGCACGAACTCCTGGAGGACTGTTTCTCGTCGGTTCTCAGGGTCAGGGTTTTCCCTCCACCCAGCAGCAATGCAGGGACAGCTGCTCTCCTCGCTGCTCCTGCTCTGAGGTGGGCTTTCATTTTAAGTCTAAGATGTCAGATTTCTGACCTGATTTTGGAGAGACATACAGTTTTGTTTCTGATGCCTCATCCTCTGTGCAACTGTCTAAAGGGAAAAAAAAATTCCACTTTAGTTCCTGCCAATTCTTTATTGACTGCTGTGGATTCTATCCCTCATTGCCAGCTCAGTAATGCACTTACAAAGATGCATTTTGGTTGGTTTTATCCAACATCTCAGTTGTTTTTGTTGGGAAAGCTATTTAGTGTCCCTTATGTTGAAAGTTTAAGTGCCTGGCCACACCATAGGAGAGAGAACTGCTCTTACCCCTTTTCATCATCTTCGTGCTGGGTCCGGGCCTTCTTTTCCTCTATGATTAAGCTGCCACAATGGGCCGGGTACTGCGGCTCATGCCTGTAATCTTAGCACTTTAGGAGGGCAATGTGGGTGAATCACCCGAGGCCAGAAGTTCAAGACTAACCTTGCCACCATGGTGAAACTCCATCTCTACTAAAAGTACACAAAATTAGCCCGGCATGGTGGTGCATGTCTGTAATCTCAGCTATTCGGGAGGCTGAGGGAGGAGAATTGCTTGAACCAGGACCCGGCAAGTGGAGGTTGCAGTGAGCCAAGGTCATGCAACTGCCCTCCAGCGTGGGCTACAGAGTGAGACTCTATCTAAAAATATATATATATATCTATATATACACACACACACACACACACGTATATGTATATTTGTATATATATGTATATGTATATTTATATATATACATATATGTATATATATACACACACACATATATTTGAAGTATTATCCAATGAGAGCAAGTGTTCCGGAAGACCTCATCTAAATACAGAATCTGAATGCGGGCCCATGTCACCCCTGCCATTTTTTTATCTTTGCAGCTGGGCTTTTCTCCTCTTCTCTGCTGGACTCTGCTATTTCCCACAAGGTGTTCAGAGAGTCTGCCCTGAATCCTACAACCAGGAGATGAGAAGCACAGAGTGACACCAGCAGGAGAACATCAAGATGTGGTGACAGTTGTCCTCCTCCTGCAGAGTCCAGAGCAGTGCACTCCTACTGCTGGTGACCTAGCTAAGCCTGGGGGCCAACATGCCCGATGATAGTCTGGGAGTGCTGCAGTCAGGGTCCCCACAATGGGCACCCAGCCTGTGCCCTTGCACTCTGCATGAGCGTGACCATTGTCACCTCAGAGCCCCTGGGTACAGATCAATGCATCCTACCAGAGCTGCATGTGAGGAAGGATCACGTGAGTCCCAGGAAAGAGCTGAGGCCCTGCAGGGGGAGGTGGCCAGGACCGAGATATGATGACTGTGTGGAGAATCGTCTGTGGGTGTGAGTGGCACTGTGCGGTCAGAGCCCGGGTTCTGCTGCTCCCCCTCCTCAAAGATCAGGGCCCGAGGAGGGGCTGGCGTATGTGTGGCACCTGGAACTGTAGGGCCACCACCCATGTGTGAAGCCGTCATGGGGACCTGAACACGGTGTCGTGTGCAGATCCCACCCATCCATTGGCCGCAATTCCTGGCCAGCTTCTGCCAAGGTGAGAGGGTGGAATTTGGAATGTGGGTGTAAGCTGAAGCCTGTCCCCCGGTGGCTGACATACAGTGGTGACACTCTCTGTGGGGGGGAAAGAAAGAGAGATCAGACTGTTACTGTGTCTATGGAGAAAGACGAAGACATAAGAAAGTCCATTTTGATCTGTACTGAGAAAAATTCTTCTCCCTTGAGATGCTGTTAATCTGTAACCCTAGACCCAACGCTGTGCTCACAGAAGCATGTGCTCTATTGACTCAAGGTTGAATGGATTTAGGGCTGTGCAGGACGTGCCTTAGTGAAAATGTGTTTGCACCTCTTGGGCTCCAGGCTGCCAGCTGCCTGCCCAGGGTCTGAATGTCCTACGGTGACCTGTTTCCTCACCTGGCCCAAAGGACAGATAGGGAAGGCTTGTTTTGAGGATTAGGCAGGGTAATCCCAGTCAGCCCTCTTTGGCTTGCCTATCCTCCAGGTCTTTTTGATTTCTTTTTTCTCTTCTTTGTTGTGAAACTCTGGAGAATTGTCCTCCAGCATGTCTTCAGCTGGGGAGGTGGTAAGACTGGACCATGCCCTTGACTTCAGAGTCCCTTCTAGCTGCCCCCTCCTCCTAGGGTTTTTAAAAGCATATACTTAGCAACATACCCTGTACCTGAGAGAGCTGCAGAGAACCTCCTGCGTGTCCAAACCAGAACACTTTGTTCCCTGACCCCAGGCCCTCATCACACCCCAAAGCCCAAATACTTTCATGTGGCCAGCTTCACACAAGAGTCTGAACTCAATGCTGGCTTTCTGGGGTCTACACAGGCCTGTATGATGGGGCTACCTCCAGTCTACCCCTGTGCCTCCCCCAATCCATTAGGGGCCTCAACTCCAGTGATCCCTAACTGGGAGCAAGGTTCCCCAGGCAGGGAATGCAGCCCTCCCCAGGATGCTGGCCTGTCCATGTCCCATTGGACATCAGTCCTGGAGCAAGAGGTTCAAGACAGGGAGTTTCACCCCCATTTCACCAGGTGTGGTGACCTTTCTGAGTTCCTAGTCTTCAAGATGGGATTTTTACACTGCCACAATGGGGGAAACGGAGACACAGGGCTGGTGAGCGGTAAAGAAAGAAAACCTCTGTGACTAGGAAATGTGTCCCTTGCCCAGCACAGCCACTCCAGGATAACACCCTTTGGGATGTACCGCTGAGCTATTCCTGGCACGTGGCATGGCACTGTGGTGGAGGTCAGCAGCTTGTGGAGTTGGGGGTGGGGGTGTTGGCAGGAACAGGTAATTTTGGACCCACCATGGGAAGGAAGGGGACATTGCCCCTTTCCCCACACCTTGCACACAGCAGCAATTTTCTTCTCTGATGTGTGTGGGCACCAATGCCTATGTGGGTGTGGGTGCGTCCTCTCCTTTTATTGATGAAGAAACTTCCTGCAGCCATTGGGGTGGGTATGGGCACCACACATGCCTGGGAGCAGGGTGGTGCCTGTGGAGGCTTGGCTACTCTATGTCTCACTGCCACCTCCCCAGGGGAAGCAGACCCTGTGCCCTAGTGCCCCTCATACCCAGTCTCTCACATTCTTCACTTGGCATCTCCCTGCCTGATTCTCCCAACTCAGCCCCTGCCAGGTTTCTCCAGGCCCTGTGGGCCCTGGGATGGGATCAAAGGAGGCAGCAACTGTGCTGTCTGCCTCTGCCTGAAGTCAGGGATCCCTGGCCGCTACTGACATCTGGTGGGCAGGGTAGGTGGGGAGATCAGGGGTCAGCTTTTCCACTTCCCAGCCTGCACTGGCTAAGTCACCAGGTGTAACTGGTCTGGAGGCTGATCGGTGTCCTCCACAGTCCCTTGATGCATTATATTGAAGCCAATCCTTGTGTGAATGACTTCACCTGTTGTTACCGCCCAGATCAAACCAGAACCGGAAGACTGTTGCACTTGGGCCCGGAGTCTGGGACAGAGACTGCCATGACCGCTCTGTTCTCTTCCTTCTGTTGCGCTTGGGCGCAGAGCCTGGGGCTGAGGCTGCCATGGCCACCCTGTTGTCTTCCTTTTGGGGTCCCCAGGAGGCTCCCAGGACTGAATGATTCCCATAAAACACAGTGGCCAGGATGGGAGGGCTGGAGGTCAACACCCCCCCACCCCTGCCACTACAACCAAGAAAACCCCATGGAGGTTGGCCCCGAGATGTGGGTCCCTGTGGGATGCAGGCTCCCACAGATACTTCAGGGGATGAGCACGGGTCCTCCTGGCTGACAGGAGCCTGGTGGGCACTGGGTGTGTGGGACCTGTTTAGGTGGGTTGGACAGCACTGGGGCTAACCAGGGAGCCAGGGACTGGTGTGGCCAAAGAGGGCAGCAATATGTTTCCAGAACCAAAACTACAGTGCCGCCAGCCCAGCTGGTAGGGAGAAGGAGGCCTGGCTAGCAGGACCACCCACCCCTATCCTGGCCCCAAGCCCAGACTGCCTGCCTGTACTGGACATTGCCTGGTCCAGGAGGCCTGGGCATAAGGGTCAGGTGGTGTGTCCCTGGGTTCCAGGCCTTGGTGGTCCCTTGGGAGCTGAGCATCCTCTGGGCAGGAGGAGGGCCCGCGGTCCACTGTTTGCATCGGCCCCTGGGGGTGTGCCCCACCTCAGCTTCTCAGCGCACAGGGGGACGTAGCCAGGGCTCCTCCCCTGCTCTGTGGCTCCAGCTCTGAGCAGCTCACTGGGTGACTCTGACAGCTTCCTCCCCAAAGCTTGGGTCCTCCTCTGTGGGAATGGGGTGTCCCAGGCCCCCTGCAGGCAGGAGCCCACCCCCAGCGCCTCTGGTGGGCCCTCCTGGGCTTTCTTACCTACTGGCTTGTGAGACCCGGTTGGCCAAACTTGGTGTCCTATTTTTATTTTGGCCTTTTTCTTAGTGTGTGTTTTCTGGAACTACTGCTGTGTAGATCTTCTATTTGACTTTTAGGTAGAGAATCTTGCCCACCCAGAGGTCCCCCACCAGAGAGCCTCCACTTCGGTCCCCCGGGCTGGTCTTGCCTGTGCTCCGCTTGGTGTGAATGTTGAGTGTGATGGATCCACACGGCTGCTTGACCCTGCATCTCCTTCCTTCTTGTTGCTGAGGCCGGTTCTGTTCTCTTTCTCCACCTGAACTGCACTTGAAGCCAAGACGAAGGATGAGAAGTGGTTGCTACGAAGGACCCTCCTGCAGCGAATCCCCTGTGAGTAGGCTGCGCTGGCCCAGCCTGTCCATTCCTTCTCTAAGCTCATTCCAGAGGTCGGCAAGGGGCAGCCTGTCCCTGCCTGTTCTTGTGGCCCGTGAATCAAGAACAGATTTTACATTTCCAAATGGTTGAACAAATAAAAACCTAACACTTCATGACACTGAGAAATTTCCACGTCCATAAGTAAAGTTTGATGGGGGTGCAGTCATGCCCATCTCTTCACAGGCCACCTGCAGAAGGCAGCTGTCGTGCAGCCATGGCAGAGTTGCATCCTGGAGGCAAAGATCAGTTGGCAAAGCTGAAAATACTGACTCCTGGCTCTTTAGGGAAACAGTTTCCAGTCCCTGGTTTAAGGGCTGTGTGGCAGGACCCCAGGATCTTGGTCAGATTGTTCCTCTCTCAGGGCCTGCTGTGGCCTTTGCTAGTATGTCTGCAAAGTCTGCGTGCTATGGTGCCTCTCATGGGGCGTTGAGCTCTGTCGTGCTAGATTTCAGGGTGTCTGCCTCATGGTCATTTGTCTCACCAACAGAGACCCTGTATCCAGATTCAAACTAGCAGGAGCAGTTGGTCTTTGGCAGCAAGCATACCTTTGAGCTGAGCTGCCACCCACCCTGAGGTAGTCCCATGACACCCACTGTCTGGGTCAAGTTTGGGGCAGGGCTGGTGTCCTGAATTGCCCTGCGATGTGGATCGTAAGAGCCAGTGGGGAGAGGGGGTTGATATTACTCCCCATATAGTGGGGAGTTCCTCACCCCTTGCGATGTGGATCGTAATAGCCAATTACTCCCCCCTGCAATGTGTGTCCATTACTAGCAGTTTCTTTTGTTCAGGATATTAGGAAGAATTTCACAGGTTGCGTGTACACAGCCTGCGACAGGAGAACGAATACCATCCTCTACACCTCCGGATATTAGCAACCATATCACACAATGGGTGTACGCTATTTGGGAGATTTGGGGTAATGTCCTCCAGTGTTTCCCTGAATATTCGGAGACATATCAGAGGGCGGCTGTACACCCACTACTCTCTTGGCAGGAACATTGTACTTTACCTACTGGAAATTAGGAGCAATATCACAGACTGGGTGTCAAGCCACTGTCATACTGGAAGTAATATCATGCTCTCCCCCAAAGGTTATGAGGAACAATATTACAGGGGGGTATGTACCTCCTCCGGTAGTGGGAGTAGTATCATCATCTCTTCCTTTAGATGACAGGAACAATATCACAAGGTGGGTGTACACCCCGTGAGTTTTTGGAAGCAATGTCATTCTGTCTTCTTCTAGGTTTTACAATTCACATCACAGGCGGGGTGTACACCCCTTGTTATATTGGATGGAATCTCATCCTCCTTCAACCTGTATCTTTAGAACAATATCCCTTGGGGGCTGTACATCACTTCAATATTGGTAGTAATACCATCTTCTCCTCTCCTGGATATAAAAAACAATATCACAGGAGGGGTGTACACCCCTTGCAATGTTGGTAGTAATATCACCTCTCCCCTGTGCTTATTAAGGACAAAATCCCAGGGTGGCTGTACGGTTCCTACTTTTTTGAGAGTAATATCCATTCACCCCCTGGATATCAGGAACCATATCACGGCAGAAGTGTCCACCCCCTTCGATATTGTCAGCCATGTCATCGTCTTCCCGCTTGGATATTAGGAACGATACCCTGGGGTTGGGGGCGGTGTACACCCACTGTGATATCGAAAGTAAAATCAGCCTCTTTCCCGCTGGATATTAGGAACTCTATCACAGGTGTGTGTGCACCTTCTGGGATATTGGGAGTACTATCAGCCTCTACCCCGCTGCATATGAGGAACAACATACAGGGGGCAGGGTGGTTACACCCCCTGTGATATTGACAGCAATATTCTTCTCTTTCCCCTGTACATTAGGAACTACATCACAGGGGTCTGTACACCTTCAGTGATATTGGGATTCAGGTTATCCTCTCCCCAACTGAATGTCAAAAACGATATCACAGAAGGGTGTTCACCCCCTGCAATACGGCCAGTAACATCATCGTCTCTACCTTTGGATACTAGGAACAACATCACAGAGGGTGTGACACTGCCCCGCGGTATTGGGCATAATGTTATCCTCTCTTCCTCTGGATATTAGGAACGATATGCCTGGTGGTGGGAGGTGCAGTACATTAAGAACAATATCAGGCCGGGCGCGGTGGCTCAAGCCTGTAATCCCAGCACTTTGGGAGGCCGAGACGGGCGGATCACGAGGTCAGGAGATCGAGACCATCCTGGCTAACACGGTGAAACCCCGTCTCTACTAAGAAATACAAAAAACTAGCCGGGTGAGGTGGCAGGCGCCTGTAGTCCCAGCTACTCGGGAGGCTGAGGCCGGAGAATGGCGTGAACCCGGGAGGCGGAGCTTGCAGTGAGCTGAGATCCGGCCACTGCACTCCAGCCTGGGCTACAGAGCAAGACTCCGTCTCAAAAAAAAAAAAAAAAAAAAAAAAGAACAATATCACTGGGTGGGTGTACTCCCCCTGCAATATTGGGTGTAGTATCATCCTCTCGTCCCTAGCATATTAAGAACAGTATCACAGGAGGGGTGTACAGCCACAGTCTCTGCGCTATTGGGAGCAATAGCATCTTCTCCCCCTCTCTATATAAGGGACAATATCCCAGTGTGGGTGTACATCCCCTGAGATATTGGGCATAGTGCCATCGTCTCCCAAAGTGGATATTAGGCATAGTGTTCTGGGGGGTGTATGCCTTCTTCGATATTGGGAGCAATATCATCCCCTCCCCTCAGGATTACAGGCAAAATATCAAAGGGGTTTTACAACTCGAGCGGTATGGGCAGTAATATCATCCTCTCCCCACCCAGATGTTAGGAACTATATCACAGGTGGCTGTACACTTCTTGCGATATTGGGAGTCATATCATCCTCTCCCATCGTGGATATTAAGAACAATATTACAAAGTAGGTGTACACCCCCTACGATGTTGAGAGATATATGATGCTCTCCCCTTCGGGATATTAGGAACAATATCGCAGGAGGTGTGTGCAACCCCTGCCATATTGGCAGTCATATCATCCTCTCCCCCTGAATATAAGAAACAATATCACAGGAAGATGTACACCCCCTGTGATATTGAGAGTCATATCATTTTCTTTCCCTCTGGATATTCGGAACAATATCACAGTGGGTGTGTACACCCCCTGCGATATTGCCACTGGCATCATCGTCTCCCTCCCAGGATATAGGAAACAATATCACAAGGTGGTGTACACCCCCTACAATATTGGGAGTAATGTCTTCCTCTCCCCTGCTGGCTATCAGGAACAATGTCACAGAAGGAGTGAACACCCCCTGCTCTATAGGGGGTGATATCCTCTCCATCGCTGAATATTACGAACAATATCACCCGGCAGTGTACACCTCCTGCAATATTGAGACAATTTCTCTCGCTGGATGTTAGGAATCATATCACAGGGGTGGTGTACACCCACTGCGAAATGGGAAGAAATATCATCCTCTCCACCTTTGGATGTTAGGGAGAATATCATGGGGGAGGTCTACACCCACTGCGATATTGGGAGTCATATCATCCTCTCCCACCCAGAATATAAGAAACAAGACCACTGAGGGGATAGACACCCACTGTGATAGTTTCAAAAATGTTATCCTATACCTCCTGGCTATTGGGAATAACATCATAGAGGGGTGTACACTTTCTTCGATGTTGGGAGTAACATCATCTTCTTCCCGCTGGATATCAGGAATAAGTGTATTAATTATTAATATTAATAAATATAAAAATTAATAATTATGGATATTAATAATCATAATAAAGATATTAAAAATTAATACTCGTTACAAACTTTAATTATTAATATTAATAATTAATACTAATATCATTATTAATAAAATAATGATATCAGCAATTAAACTCGCTGAAATAATTACTAAGAGATGTTGGTAATAAAATAATGATTCTTATTAAGAATTAATAATATTGTTAAATGACATTAATATTAATAATTTTAAGCGTGCATAATCATATATATAAAATGGTTATCCAAAATTAATAATGGTATCTTATTAATTAATAGTGTCATTGATAATTATTAAAATCGATCATTGATGTTTAATAATTCACCATATTATTACTGCTAATACCGCAAGGGGTATACACCTACCTGTGATGTCGTTCCTAATATCAAGGGACGGAGATTATGATATTAGTTTCAATAACGCAGTAGGTGTACACTAACGCTGTGATAATAATCCAAAATAACTATGGGGAAAGAGTATGACATGACACCCAACATGACAATGAACGGACAGCCACCTGGTGATATTCATCCTAATATTCACAGAAGAAGCGTATGATATTACTCGCAATAGCCCAGGGAGGGTACAACTTTTCTGTGATATGGTTCCTAGTATCCGGAGGGGGAGAGGATGATAATAATTCCAGTATCACAGGCTGTGTTCACCCGAAATGTGATATTGTTATTAATACCCTGGAAGGGAGAGGATGATATGACTCCCGATAGAGCAGGAGGCGTACACCCAGCCTGGGATAGTGTTCCTAATATTCATGGAGAGGAGAGGCTGACATTACTCCCAGTATGGCAGGGGGGTGAGCCACCCCCCGCGAGGTGGGGACCAATAGCCACCCCCTCTCCCCCCCTTGGCTATTGGGAGCCACCTCGCAGGGGGGTGAGCCACCCCCCGCGAGGTGGGGACCAATAGCCACCCCCTCTCCCCCCCTTGGCTATTGGGAGCCACCTCGCAGGGGGGTGAGCCACCCCCCGCGAGGTGGGGACCAATAGCCACCCCCTCTCCCCCCCTTGGCTATTGGGAGCCACCTCGCAGGGGGGTGAGCCACCCCCCGCGAGGTGGGGACCAATAGCCACCCCCTCTCCCCCCCTTGGCTATTGGGAGCCACCTCGCAGGGGGGTGAGCCACCCCCCGCGAGATGGGGACCAATAGCCACCCCCTCACCCCCCCTTGGCTATTGGGAGCCACCTCGCAGGGGGGTGAGCCACCCCCCGCGAGGTGGGGACCAATAGCCACCCCCTCTCCCCCCCTTGGCTATTGGGAGCCACCTCGCAGGGGGGTGAGCCACCCCCCGCGAGGTGGGGACCAATAGCCACCCCCTCTCCCCCCCTTGGCTATTGGGAGCCACCTCGCAGGGGGGTGAGCCACCCCCCGCGAGGTGGGGACCAATAGCCACCCCCTCTCCCCCCCTTGGCTATTGGGAGCCACCTCGCAGGGGGGTGAGCCACCCCCCGCGAGGTGGGGACCAATAGCCACCCCCTCTCCCCCCCTTGGCTATTGGGAGTCATTGTGGTCTCAGAGCCTGTTTTGCATAATGTGAGTAGTATCGTCTCCTCCTGAGGAAATAGTAAACTCTTTCACAGATGGGTTTGCACCTTCATTGTATTGCTCAGGTAACAATGATATAATTAATTATTAAACATGAAGAGTCGATTGTAATAATTATCAATAATACTGTCAATTAATATTTTCTCATAATATTGATAATTTGTTTAAGTAGATTATGATGTGTGGCAAAAATTAATTTTTAATAATTATGTCATTTATTAATATTAATTTTTAATATTAATGATTGCTTTTCTGCCAGCATCAGTTAGTATTGTTTTAAGTAACATTAATTGTTGATAGCATTATTTTATTATTAATAGTGTTATTATTATTTATACTAATCATTAACTTTTTAAATCAGTGTTTATGTTTAGTATCTTTATTGTCATTGTTAATGTCTATTATTAATATTAATTATTATTATATATATTAATATTAATAATTAATAGACTCATTCCTGATATCCCGTGTGGAGAAAATGATATTCCTCCCAATATAGCAGAAAGTATACGTTCCTCTGTGATGTTGTTCCTAATTACCAGGCGGTAGAGGACGACATAGTGGAAACTACCGCAGTGTGTGTACATCCTTTCGATCATCTTGTTCCTTCCATCCAAAGTGCGAGAGGATGATATTACTCCCAATATCGCAAGGGGCGTCGACCTCCACTGTGATATTTTCCCTCACATCCAGCCGGGAAGAGGAAGATATTATCCCCAAGATCACAGGGTTGTACATCCCCTTGTGATACTGTTCCTTATATCCTGGGATGGGGAAGATAATACTAGTGGCCACATCGCTAGGGTTTTACACACCCACTGTGCTATTGTTCCAAATAACACGATATGACGCCCAGTGTCACAGGGGTGGTACATCCTCCTGTGATATTGTTTCTTATATTCAAGGAGAGAGAATGCTATTACTCCCATTATTTCAGGGGTTGTACACACGTCCTGTGATATTGTTCCTAATATCCCGAAGAGGAGAGCATATTACTCTCAATATCTCAGCGGGTGTACACCTCGTTTCTAATATTTGTCATAATATCCAAGATGGGAGAGGATGATAAGACTCCCAATATGCCAAGATGTGTACAGCCGCCTGTGATATAGTTCCTAACATCCAGGTGGGGATAGGATGATATTACTGCCCATATCGATATTTAGCCTACGATCCTGAGGGGAGTGAATGATATTACTCCCAATATCGAAGAAGGTGTACACCCCCCTGAGACACTACACCCAATATCCACGTTAGTACTCCCAATATCCCAGAAGGTGCACACACACCTGTGATAGAGTTCCTAATATCCAGCGGGAAAGAGGCTGATTTTACTTTCGATATCGCAGTGGGTGTACACCGCCCCCAACCCTGGGGTATCGTTCCTAATATCCAGGCGGGAAGAAGATGACATGGATGACAATATCGAAGGGGGTGGACAACTCTTCTGTGATATGGTTCCTGATATCCAGGGGGTGAATGGATGTTATTACTCCCAATAACGTAGGGACCGTACAGCCACCCTGGGATTTTGTCCTTAATAACCACAGGGGAGAGGTGAGATTACTACCAACATTGCAAGGGGTGTACACCCTCCTGTGATATTGTTTCTTATATCCAGGAAAGGAGAAGATGGTATTCCTACCAATATTGAAGAGATATACAACCCCCATGGGATATTGTTCTAAAGATACAGGTTGAAAGAGGATGAGACTCCATCCAATATAACAAGGGGTGTACATCCCACCTGTGATGTGAATCGTAAAACCTAGGAGAATGACATTGCTTCCAAAAACTCACGGGGTGTACACCCACCCTGTGACATCGTTTCTGTCATCTAAAGGTAGAGATGGTGATACTACTCCCACCACCAGAGAAGGTACACACCCCCCTGTGATATTGTTTCTCATAACTTGGGGGAGAGCATGATATTACTTCCAGTATGACAGTGGCTTGACACCCAGTCTGTGATATTGGTTCTGCACATCAAGTCTGTGCCCCTTGTTTCCCATGCGTTCTCCCCACACTTTTGGAACCTCGGGGAAGGCTTTGTCTTTGGGTACAGATGAAGAGACGAAGGGTCTGAGAGGTGAAGCAAGTTTGTTACTGGAAAGTGGTTCCGATCCAGACCCCAAGAGAGGTTTCTTGGATCTCACAGAAGAAAGAATTCGGGGCGAGTCCATAAAGTGAAAGCAAGTTTATTAGGAAAGAAAAGGAATAAAAGCATGGCTACTCTGGCCGGGCGCAGCGGCTCACTCCTGCAATCCTATAACTTTGGGATGCCGAGGCAGGTGGATCACCTGACGTGGTAAGTTCGAGACCAGCCTGGTCCAACATGGCAAAACCGTGTTGCCACTAAAATACAAAAGATTAACTGGGCGTGGTGGCAGGTGTCTGTAATCCCAGCTACTAGGAAGGCTGAGGCAGGAGAATCGCTTGAACCCAGGAGGTGGAGGTTGTAGTGAGCCAAGATCACGCCACTGCATTCCATTTCGGCCAACAGAGCGAGACTCCATCTCAAAAAAAAAAAGAAAAAAGAAAAAGAAAATAAAGAATGGCTGCTCCATAGGCAGAAAGGCACCAAAGGTCGCTGGTTGCCCATTTTCATGGTTATTTCTTGATCATACGCTAAACAAGGGTTGGACTATTCATGAGTGTTCTAGGAAAGGGATGGGCAATTCCCAGAAATGAGAGTTTCTGCCCTCCCTTCTTCTGAGACCATGTAGGGAAACCTCCAGATGTTGCCATGGCATCTGTAAACTGTCGCGGTGCTGGTGGGAGTGTCTTGTAGTAGCTAATTCGTTATAATTAGCACATAATGAGCCGTGAGGACAATCAGAGGTCACTCTCGTGGCCATCTTGGGTTTGGTAGGCTTTGGCTGACTTTACTGCAACCCGCTTTATCAGTAAGGTCTTTAGGACCTGTATCTTGTACCGACCTCCTATCTCATCCTGTGACTAAGAATGCCCAGCCTCCTGGGAATGCGGCCCAGCAGGTCTCAGCCTCCCTTTACCCAGCCCCCATTCAAGATGGAGTCGCTCTGGTTCTCGTGCCTCTGACAAGTTGGCCTGGGTTGAGTGTTCCCTAGTGTGTGGTGGTTGGAGCTCTTCCTAGGAGTAAGAGGTATTGTCAGTAGGAAACAGGCCTCTGTTAGCCCGGGGGCTGGCACTCTGCCCCATTATATCGGCCTCATTTTAGTGGTGACAAAACTGGGGCTCAGAGATATCAACTCCCTCATCCCGAACCCCCAGACTGTCAGTGGTGGGCTGGGGTTTGAATGTGGGGCTTGAAGACCCATCATCTCCTCTGGTCCCCCAGACTCTGCTGCCCAAGAGGAACAGGATCCCAGGATCCAGGCCCCTCATGGCACCAGCCAGGGTGGGCGTAGATGGGGAGGCAGAGGTCCAAAGCCCCCCGGACTCTGAAGCAGGTCAGGGACCAAGAGCAACCCGGACCTACAGGCCCCACCCCGAGAAGAATGGCTGCAAGCCCGGCCCAGCGGACAGGAGGTCTGTGTCCTCAGTCAACGTGACGGCGCTTCCGGCTGCTCCAGCCAGGCCATGCTGTCTTCACGTTTCCAATCATGCGGCCTCCTCTCCAATTCCCAAGCCCAACCCACAGAGACAGCGATCTGGGGTCCACGTGAGGTTTGTCAGCAGCTCTGACCCGCTGCTTCCCGCCAGCCCCGCGGCCAGTTCTGGAAAGCTCTCTGCTGCCCCCTGGTGGGGAGGCTTAGGGTAGGGCTCTGGCTGCAAGCATGGGGTCCCAGAACCTCCTGGCTCTGTCACTTCTGCTGGGTGGAAAACCAACCCAGGGCTGAACCAGTGACACCTGTGGCGCTCCCAGAACCTCCTGGCTCTGTCACCTCTGCTGGGTGGAAAACCAACCCAGGGCTGAAGCAGCAGATGGGTGCCTGATTCCTTATTATCAGAGCTCCGTCCACTGGCAAGTCTCTCTCCGGGCCTCAGCTTCCCCTTCCATTAAACGAGGGGCTTGGGGGATACCAAGGAGGGGTAACTGCTTAGTGAGGATGGGAGGTTTCTTCTGGGGAGATGAATACATTTTGAAACTAGATGGCGTGGGTGGTTGCACAGGACTGTGAATGTACAAATGCCATCACATTATTTGCGTTGAAATAGTTAATTGCATGCGATGTGAAAATCACCTCATTTAAAGTGTTTAAAAGAGGGGTCTGGGAGAGTGCAGTGTGAGAATCACGTGGGACACCCACAGTCTCTGAACGTCAGTTTCCTTGCGTAAACTGGCAAAGAGACTGTGTGAACTGTATTCCCTGGGGCCAAGAGATTCCAAGAAGGAAAACCTGGGATTCCTGGGACTGGAATGACGGCCGGAGGCCGGAAGGGGAGGGGGTTGGTGGGGACAGCTGGGGGGCAGCCCAGATAAGGCTTTCAATACTGGGTAGCAGCGTCTACACAGGCGGAGATCCCTGCATATCCCTTCCCACAGGGCTGACCAGTGGCCAGAGGTGGGACTGGCCGGGCTCGGCCCAACCAAGTCTGGGAGCAAAGGACACTGAGTGAGGGATCCCCGGGGCCACCCTCACTGGCCTTCGGCTCTCCTGACACCACGAGAGAGCTCCAGGAGCTGACCTTGGGTCCTAATGGGGGACACCTTCCTGGCTCCAGGCTGGCAGGGTGGTGTGGTGGTCAGTGTACTGGGCTCTGCGTGTCCGCCTCTACCTGCTGTGTGACGGTGGGCCAGACTCCTAACCTCTCTGTGCCTCTATTTCTTCAATGGCGAACAGGGACACTAGCAGCCCCCACATCCGGGCACAGTGGCCTGAAGGTTAAAGGCAAGGGCGGCACGAGATCTACAGCAAGAACTCTGAGCAGGGAGAGCAGGGAGCTGCCCAGAGTTCAATCACCATCTCCCCTTTGGCCGCCAAGAAAACCGAGGCTCATGGTGACCTGGCCCAGGTCTGTTGGACTCACGGTCCTTCTCATCCCCAAGATCAGAGGGCTGCCACCAGGGAAGGAGCTGTCCCCTAGACACAGCCCAGGAAGCACACAGGGAAGGATGCCATGGGGACTTCGGTATGTTTTTGCAAAAAAAAAAAAAAAAAAAAACATTTATTGCTATTTGAACCCTGCTTTTATGCTTCCATTACCCAGAAAATGAGCTACGGGAGACACCAGGAGAGGCAGGAGATCATCCTCCTTGCACAAAACCCACTCCCTCGGATACTGTCCTCAGCGAGGGTGGCTGGAGGCCAACCAGGGGGCCCACCCGCAGAGTGGCAGAGGAGGTAGGTTGACCCTGTGGACGCTGAGCTCTGTGGCGAAGGTCCTGGCCTTCTGGTAGAAGAAGAGCCACTTCTCGCAGTCCAGGAGGAAGTTGTGGGAGATGGTGATCGGCCGCGTGTAGATCTTCAGCTGTACCTTCTTGTTGCCCAGGTCCACGGCGGCTGCCAGTGCCAGCTGGTAGTACCCGGCTGCATCAAACGGATCCTGAAGGGGACAGGTCATGGTCAGCAAAAGGGGGACTCGGAGCCCGTCTACCCAGAGGCCGTTCCTGTCTCCAGGTCATTCCACATGTCCATCCGATGCTGGCTCACCCCATGAGCCCCGAAGCCTGTGACACTGCTGTGGTCTCAGCTGCAGGAGGTGGGGACGACCCTGACACCCCTGGAAGCCTTCCTGACTGTCCCTACGCCCCACTCACCCCAAGCCTCCTGCCCCAGTGCCACCCTCTCTGCAGGCAGTGGCTGCTTTCCCCATGGACTGAGGTCAGGGCAGATCCTGCCTGCTCTGAGAGTTCCATGCAGGACCCGTGGCTCCAAGCCACAGCAGGGGCACTGCGTTGAGTGACCCAGGCTCCGCTCTGGCCCCTGTCCATGCTGACCATTTCCAGGCCCTCCACGGGCCAGGCCAGGTACAAAACCATGTCACAGGTGTCCTCTCTGGCAATGTTCCCTGAAATATTGACGGAGTGTGACTCCCCAGACATCCACTCCCATTTTCAATGAGTCTTTGGCTCAAACTCACCATCCCTGGGTTGGGATGCCGCCTCCCAGACCTCCTCCTTGACCCTCCCATCCCCCACCCGGCTTCTCCCCAGGCACCTCCTCCACATGGGGGTCACCCAAGGGACCTCTCTAAGACCCATGCCTGGCCTGTCCCTCTTTACCATCTCAAGATGGCTCCCAGGGCCAATGACAGAGTCCAAGATGCAGCAGTCCATTCCCTCACTGCCCCGCCCCACACACGGAGCAGGGACGTGAGAAGGCCCCGAGTCACCGCCACTGCTCATCCAATGCCCCCTGGCCCAGCCGAACACTGGACTCTGTGCTGGGTGCATGGTTGAGCCTAACGTCCTTGCTTCCAGTCTGAGGGACCCGGGAGTGAACACTGACCACACAGGGTGGCCCGGGCTGTGGCAGAGGGAAGCCCAGGAGGCCCCAGACTCAGCCGGGGGTGGAAGGCAAAGGCTTCCTGAAGGGGTGGGGGCTTCCCAACTAAACAGGAAGGAGCCAGCCAATGCATATGTCTCTGCGTGTGCCTGTGCATGTGAATGTGCGTGTTTGTGTTCCTGTGCGTGCATGTCCCTGTGTGTGTGCCTGTGTGCATGCCTCTGTGTGCACGTCTGTGTGCGCGCGCCTGTGTGTGCGTGTGCCTGTGCCTGTGTGCATTTGCGTGTGCATTTCCATGTGCCTGTAGTGAGTGACAGCCTGAGCCAGTAAACACCTAATCCACCCTATTCCAGGGCTCACTCTCATGTGTAGAGTAAAAGGGACCCCATTTTAGAGGCAATTGGCATAGATGCCCATTTACTCCTGCTTCTCTGCCAGCCTTCCAGGTCCCATACAGCCTGGCTTCTTCTCCCACTCCTCTGGGCCCTGGGTCCAGAGCCTCCTATACATGGAGGAGGGTGTAGCCTTGGAAAGACAGCCGCCCTTGGGGAATTCCAAGGGGGCCTCCCTGTGGGAAGCTGGCCTGTGCTGACAGCATAGTCACGATGAGGCCCAGAGGGCTGTGCATGGGAAGGAGGACTGTGCATGGGAAGGAGGGCTGTGCATGGGAAGGAGGACTGTGCATGGGAAGGAGGGCTGTGCATGGGAAGGAGGACTGTGCATGGGAAGGAGGACTGTGCATGGGAAGCAGGGCTGTGCATGGGAAGGAGGGCTGTGCATGGGAAGCAGGGCTGTGCATGGGAAGGAGGGCTGTGCATGGGAAGGAGGACTGTGCATGGGAAGGAGGGCTGTGCATGGGAAGGAGGACTGTGCATGGGAAGGAGGGCTGTGCATGGGAAGGAGGGCTGTGCATGGGAAGGAGGACTGTGCATGGGAAGGAGGACTGTGCATGGGAAGGAGGGCTGTGCATGGGAAGGAGGACTGTGCATGGGAAGGAGGAATGTGCTACTTGGCGCTTTCCTTTCTCCTGGACAGGCGGAGTGGGCGGCAGGCTTGACCAAGAGAGATAAAGGCCTCTTCTGGGACGCCCGTCCCCCTGGGTCCCAGGCGTGCCCCTGAGCCGTGAACAGCGTCCCCCTGGGCCTGATACTTGGCACCTCCCTATCTGGCTGGGACTTGGGAGGCCACAGAAACCACGTCTGACCACCAGGTGTCGCCAGTACTGGGCGGGGGCCTCGCGGGCAGCCCCAGGCCTGCGGTGGGGTATACGGGGCAGGGTCTTAGGTCCGCCCCAGCTCCTCATGTTGTTCTAAGGCCCCCAAGATCTCGGCCCCTGGACTGGAGTGCCCTGGCCCCTCAGCCCGTAAGGAGCACTGACACGAGGCTGGTGTGATGCTAAGGAGGGGCGGTGTCCGCTGGGCAGATGGGTGGAGACACCACAGGTCTCAGTCTGCCAATCCCAGCTCTCCACCCCTGCAGGGCTGGGGGCAGAGGGAGCACAGCACCTCCCCTCGAGACACACCCGACCTAACAAGGCCTCAGCCTGGCTGGCTGGGGCCCCGCCCCACTGCACCTGCCCTGAGCTGGGGTTTCCCTGTCTGTGAACTCAATGGTAAGACACTGGTCCCACCCCACCCTTCCTGAGTGATGGGAAGATTCAAGGTGTCTCGGGACTCCAGGAAGGAGTTGCTCAGTGCAGGCTGGCACCCTGGGCAGGCTTCCTAGAGGAGGCGCCAAGATTTGGGTTGGATCTTGCAACGTGGATTCAATGTGAGGATGATGGCGTCCTCTGAAATGTCACTCTCCCGACCCTGTTTTCTTTGTTAAATGCACCTTGACACTTGACTGTCAAGACTCAGCTTTGGTGTCACCTCCTCCAGGAGGGCCCCCTGACTACAATCCCCCTTCTTTACCCAGAGGCCACCATTGCCCACTCATGTGTCAGCCTCCCTGGCTGAGACTGAGTTCTTGAGGGTGGGGCCTGGCCATCTGGGGAGCTGGGTTTTACCTGCTAACCTTGCCGGCTCCTCCAGCTGGGTGTAGAGCTCCAGGGAGGCCACTGGGCCATTCCTAAGAAAGGCTGGAACCCAGGCCTCTGGGGTCCGGGTGGAGATCCCACTCCAAGGGGGCCAGGAACACCCCGAGCCCTGCCCCTCCCCACCCACCTTCAGGTCGTAGAAGATGATGTCACCGAGCACCAGGTACACCTTCACGTAGTAGAGGGTCTCCTCGTCGAACTCCAGCGGCGAGTTGCAGAGCTAAACGGCCTTGAGGTAGAAGTGCTCCCCCAGCTTGCCATGGCCCAGCCAGTGGTGCAGGGCGGCCAGCCGGTGGTAGGCCACATGCTCGTTCGGCCGGTCCCCTGGGGTGCAGGCCAAAGGGGCAGGTGTGAGGATGTGGCTCTCTGGGGCAGGGAGGGAACATGCCCCTCAGGAGCAGGTATACAGACCCCCAGGCAGCACACGTGGCTTGTCTCCAGGCACCTGTGGTCACCTGGGCAGCTCTGGCCATTCCCTTCCAGGTTCCCAGACTCACTTTTCCATCTGCAAAGCAGAACTAATAAGGCCTGCCCCTGTCTACTGAGAGGCTTTGGCAAAGTCGGACTTGGATGGCCCAGTTCTGTGCCTACACATAGCCACCTGCCTTTGCTCACTGGTTTTAACCAGGGGAGCCCAAAAGCCATGCAGTGCAGGTGCTCCCGGTCTCCCCGGCTCCAGGCAACCCACAGACGTGACATCCGACTCCTCCTGGGTGTGTCATGATCAGAGCCCCCTACCTTGGGGAGTCAGCTGCACACCTACTGTGTACTGGGCCACGGGGCACAAGGCGCTGGGGCATGTGGCCTGCCTAGGGTTCCCTGTCTCTGCAGGGGGACAAACGACTCTGGCACAGCACCAGGGGATGCACGGCCTTAAGGGGCAGACTGCTGGAAGGGGAACTGGGATTTTATCAGCCAGAGAGCCGTGTGGTTGATGAGGGTGGGAAGGGCACAAGAGAAAGGGAATGTGCCACTCAGCCTGACACATACAGGGACCAACGAGATGCCTGGGATGTCTGGAAGGCAGAGGGCACACTGGGCGGCCCTTGTGGTCAGCAGCGGGAACAGGCAGAGGAAGCAGAGCTCAGTCAGACAGGGAGCTCTGCACTGCCTGAGAGACCTCGGGCTGTGCCCCACAGCCGGACGGGGAAGCCAGTTGGGCAGAGCTGCCTGCCTGGACAGGAGACCAGGAAAATCCAGCAGCTGTTTCAGCTCCTGGCCTGCAGACCTGGAGGCTGGGCTCTGGCAAAGTGTGGGTCCTGGCAGGGCGGGGGCTCAGGGGACTTACCCAGAGTGATGCTGAGTGCTAGGACGATGTGGGCAACCTCCAAGTCCTCCTGGGGCTCCTCCAGTGTGGCCAGCAGTGACACCAGCTTGTTGCACAGCTGTAGCTGCAGCTCCACCTTGCGGTTGCCCGTAGTCACTGCCAGGGGCAGGGCCCGGTCCTACCACACAGGCAGGTGGGGTCAGGTTTCCCGCAGCACCCACCTTGCCCAGCGCCCTCCTCAGAGCTCAAACATGTGCTTGGAGCTTCCCACACCCCAGCTACCCCTGCACCTCGACACAGCTCTGTGCTCTGGGATAACACACAGTTCAGACATCCAAGTTGGGGGCTGAAGAGTCACCTGAGGCCCATCCAGCTACACCCGATAGCCTCAGACCAGCCTCTCCCACCTGGGCACCGGGGGTCTGACTGGGGGGAGCCAGCACTCCTCTCTGCTCTAAAAACACCACATTGATCTGTGCCCAGGGCTGAGCCACACCGTGAGCTCAGAGGAAGGGAGAAGCCGTCCCTCTTCGGGGTGCATGCAGACCTGGGTCTCCCACTGATATGCTGTGTGTCCTTTGGCATGTCCCTGTGCCTCTCTGAGCCTCAGTTTCCTCATCTGGAAGATGGGGACAGGACTTCCCACTCAGGGTTGCTTGAGGTCATCAGGTACAAGGGTAGAGCCATTGTCACGTCCAGGCCCCGAGCGTTTGTCCCAGGCAGGGGCATGGTCAATATCATTCCCGGTGAGACCACTTGGAAATTAATCATGTGCATGGGTGGCCCTGCCTCCATTTGGGAGGCCTCTACCCTGCCACACCTGTGCCTCAGCCCTCCAGGTGCCCCACTGAGGCCCACCCACATCAGCCCACAGGCCAGCTCACCCGGTAGAAGGACAGGCCTTCCTCCCGCTCCCAGGCCCCATTGAAGAAGATGTCTCCAGCTGCCTCAAACAGCTCCAGCCCCAGGTTGGGGTCGCCTGTGTACAGGTCCACATTCTGTGCCACCTGAAAGGAGACAGAAGTTCCCTCAAGACCCACACCTAGCGAGGTGGCTACGCGCACCTTTGCCAGGCTCCTTCCTCTCACACACTACAGGTACACTTGAGCATTTTTCAGACCCTGTGCATTAGGGCTGCCCCCACCACTGGCATGAGGACAATGAACTGATGCTCCTGAGTGCCAGGAGGTGACTGAGCAGCTGCAGCCCAGGAGCCCGACACCTATGAATCCTACCAACAGGGCTAGCCCTAGCCCACTCCCCCTACACTCAAACCAGTCTCCGTGGCCCCCAGATTGCTGGGAGCCCAGCCCCTGGCTCCTTTCTGCGTTGCCACATCCCCGCCACATCAGCAGTGTTTGTGGGTGGGCCTGGTCCCCTCTTGGCCATGAGCTCTTCATCCCTCTCCTCAGCTCAAGGAGGTATATAGCAGGTGCTCAATAATGAAAGCTTCATCAGGCTCGTGAGCTTCACAATTTGTTCCAGATCACACTGTGTTTGGGAAAGCCTCTGAAAACAGCCACTATGATAGATTCATTTTATAAGGAGATGTGCCACATGTCGCTTGGAGCAAGTTCTTCTGTGTGTTAATTGAGTGGTCACATTATTTGAGCATGTGCTCTATACCAGCAGGTGCTATGCACTGTGAGGGGCCGCGCCTCTGCCCTCAGGGAGAAGATGCTGGCCACCGGGGGAGGATGTGAGGGAACCAGTTGGAGGGAGGGAAAAGGCACACAACAGGTGCTCAGCAGTGGCTTAGGAATGAGTGGATGGATGGATGAATGGATGAGATGTAGACACATGGATGGATGGACGGGTGTGTGGATAGATGAATACTTGGATGGATGGATGGATGGATGGATGGATGGATGGATGGATGGATGAATGGATGGATGGATGGATGGATGGATGGATGGATGGATGGATGGATGGATGGATGGATGGATGGATGGGTGGGTGGGTGGAATGATGTGTGTATGTCTGTATGTATGTATGCGTGTGTAGATAATGTATGGATGGGTGGAGGGTAGATGATGTAGGTACATGTGGATGGATAGATGGTGGATAGACGAATGTATGGATAAACAAATGGACAGATAGATGTATGGAGGAATGGATCAATAGGTAGATTGGTGGGTAGATGGATGAATGATGGATGGATGAATGGACGAACAGGTGAATGGATGGATGGGTGAAAGGATGGATGATGGATGGATGGATGATGGATGGATGGATGAATGGATGGGTGAATGGATGGGTGGATGGATGATGGATGGGTGGATGAATGGATGGGTGGATGAATGGATGGATGATGGATGGATGGAAGGATGAACAGGTGAATGGATGGATGATGGAAGTATGGATGGATGATGGATGGATGGATAAATGGATGGATGATGGATGATAGATGATGGATGGATGGATGGATGGATGGATGGATGGATGGATGATTGATGGATGGAAGGATGAACAAGTGAATGGACGGATGATGGAAGGATGAATGGACGGATGGATGGATGAACAGATGAATGGATGGATAGACGGGTGAATGGGTGGATGATAAAAGGATGGATGAATGATGGATGGATGAATGGATAGATGGATGAATGATGGATGGAAGGATGAACAGGAGGCAAGTGGATGGATGATGAAGTATGGATGATGGATGCATGCATAATGAATGGATGGATGGATGGATGGAAGGATGGATGGATGATGGAAGGATGGATAGATGATGGAAGGATGAATGGATGGATGGATGTACAGATGAAAAAGTGAATGGATGGATACACGGGTGAATGGATGGATGATAAAAGGATGGATGAATGATGGATGGAATAATGGACACGAATGGATGATGGATGCATGGATGGATAAATGGATGGATGGATAAATGGAAAGATGGACTGATGGAAGGATGAACAGATGAATGCATGGATGATGGAAGAATGGATGGATGGATGGATGGATGAAAAAGTGAATGGATGGATACATGGGTGAATGGATGGATGATAAAAGGATGGATGAATGATGGATGGATGAATGGACAGTTGGATGATGGATGATGGATGGATGGATGGATAAATGGATGGATGGATAAATGGATGGATGGATTGATGGAAGGACGAACAGATGAATGCATGGATGATGGAAGAATGGATGGATGGATGATGGATGGATGGATGGAAGGATGAGCAGGCGAGTGGATGGATGATGAAAGGATGGATGGATGGAAGAATGAAGAGGTGAATGGATGGATGATGGAAGGATGGATGGAGGCATGGATGAACAGATGAATGGATGGATGGACGGGTGAATGAATGGATGGATGGACGGGTGAATGGATGGATGATAAAAAGATGAATGATGAATGAATAGATGGACAGGTGAATGGATGGATCATGGATGGATGGAAGATGGTTGGATGGATAGAAGGATGAACAGCTGAATGGATGGATAATGGAAAGATGGATGGAAAGATGGATGAAAGGATGGATGGATGGAAGGATGGAAGGATGGATGAATGGATGGACGAACAGGTGAATGGATGGATGAAGAAGTGAATAGATTAATGAATGATGGATGGATGGATGGATAGAAGGATGAACAGTTGGATCGATGATGGAAAGATGGATGGAAGGATGGATGAACAGGTGAATGGATGGATAAAAAGATGGATGGATGATGGATGATGGATGGATGGATGATGGATGGGTGGAAAGACGAACAGATGAATGGAAGGATGGATGGATGGATGGATGGATGGACCCACAGGTGTATGGGAAGATGATGGAAGAATGGATGGATGGATGGATGGATGATGGATGGATGGAAGGATGAACAGGTGGATGGATGATGGATGGATGGATGGACAGATGGATGGATGATGGAGGGATGGATGGACGAAGGGATTGATGGATAAATGATGGATGGATGGACGGAAGGATGGATGATGGATGGATGGATGATGGATGGGTGAATGGAAGGACCCACAGGTGTATGGGAAGATGATGGAAGAATGGATGGATGGATGGTGGATGGATGGATGGAAGGATGAACAGGTAAATAGATAGATGACGGAAGGATGAATGGATGGGTGGATGGACAGGTGAATGGATGGATAGACGGGTGAATAGATGGATGATAAAAGGATGGATGAATGATGGATGGATGAAAGGACAGATGGATGGATGATGGATGGATGGATGGACAGAGAGTGAACAGCACAGGGGTCGTCCTGCATCCCTTGCCACTCACCTGGATGTACAGGTCCACCAGCTCGCTCTGTCGCAGGATGTAATAGATCTTCCCTGCTTGCAGCCAGGCATGTGCCTCCTTCTCTTTCTTCTGGAGGTCAATGAAAATTCCCAGACTTCGTTTGGTGTAGTCCAGAGAGGATTTGTAGGCCCTGGAATCACTGGAATCAGACACAGGTGTCAGAACAAGGGCTCTCATCCTCCTGGAACCAGTCTGCCTCCTCTCGTGGGTCTGGTGACAGATGAATCTGGAATGTGGGGACTGGGAACGGCCCTCTTGTGTGTGCAGTGTTCTGCCCTTCCCAGGCTGCTGGGAGGGCCAGGGTGAACACACACGGCATGGAAAAGTTGAAGGACATCCTTCTGAGGGAATCGAGCATCATGCTGCCCTGTGGCAGGAAGAGTGTGCTAGTCCATCTCCCCTGCCTCCCAGACATGGCCTGTATCTTCTCCAAATGCACCAGGAGCCGTTAGTGTTCAGAGGCTATCTAGGCCGATGGTTCTCAAGGTGTGCAGGCATCACAGTCACCCGGAGGCCTGTCCTTATAGCTTGCTGGCCCTGCCCCCAGAGCTTCTGGCTCCACAGGCCTGGGGCAGGCCCTAGAACTCCCACTTGCCACAGGCTCCTAGGTGACATGGATGCTGCTCTGCTGGTCCAGGGACTACACTTTGAGAAGCATGGCTCTAGCACACTGGCCCATTTTCCTTCTGTGAACCTGAGGCCAAGACTGGAGCCAGTCTCCCGGGTCCCCATGGAATCTGGCCCCTTCCCTGCTCTCTCAGTAAGTCCAACACTTGAGGGGCTGTGACTGCAGCAATGTCACCAGGCCCTGTGGGTGGGGTGGCCAGGGCCATGGTTACCCCACCAGGTCAGCATGCTCGGGGGAAGCCGAGTGGGCCACATATGGGACGTGAGACCTTGAAACCCTGCCCCGGGGAAGCAGGTGACACAATTGGCTCTGTCTTCTGTGGGAGAGAAGCCACAGGTGGCTGCTGTGGTCACATTTAAGGGGACAGATGAAGGCCAGGAGTGAAGACTCGGGGCAGGCAGAGGTCAGATGACAAAGGCCACCATAGTAGGAAGAACAGCCCAGAGTGCACGTGCACGTACTGCCTCTGCTGGGGTTGAGATGACCTTTGACCCAACAAGGGAGACTCAAGCTGGGACTCACAAGCCAGCAGCAGCCCTGGGACGACCCCAGACCCACCAGCTCAAAGCATCTGATGCCAAGGAACCAAATGATCCAAAGGAAAGGGGCTGAGGAGGCCCTGGGCCAGCTTCCCTGTGCCCCCCTCCCTGCCACCCCTACCCCCTTGCACCCCTCCACACCCCCACCACTGCAAAGCCAGTCCTCACCACTAGGTGCCCAGGGACAGGTAGAGCTGACTGGTGGTGTCCAGGAGCTGCCCTCTCCAGCACCTGGTCGGCCACCTTGCGGGCAAGGGAGAGCTGGAACTCGTGGTAGATGACACACTGGGTCTCGCTGGGCATGACGACGCTGTAGAAGCAGCACAGCCGCTGGACGGCCCGCAGCTGGCCTGGGCAGAAGACAAAATGGAAGACGTCAGCCTCCCAGCATCGAAGCGAGGCTGGCTGGGTTCAGAGGCCCCTGCTCTGTGCTTGTCTCTTTCACACCTCTGTGAACCTGGGCCCCATAGGCAGGGAGCCTGGGCTCAGACAGGCCATGCACCTGTGCAAGGGCAGGCGCCGAGCACACCGTGACATGGGCACAGCTTGGTGCACATGCTCATGGTACAGGCCGGCCTTCTTTACAACTCCCAGGGCCGAGGTCCTGGCCAGGCTCGGCCCCTGCACCAGGCCATCTATTTCTGCTTCACAAAGCCCCTCTGGCCAGGACCAGGGCCACCTTCAGCCTGAGATGATGAGACCAGGGACACAAATAGCCCCTGTCGCAGATGGAACCCTGAGAGAGCAAAGCCAAGCATCACGTCTGCCACACACGGCATCATGTTGGGGGAATGGGGTTCAAAGCCGGCCCCTGGCATTTCCACACATGCTTCTCTCATGCAACAAAGCTCCAAACCCACAGGTTCGCTGGCCTCTCCCAAAGCCAGGGCGCTGGGAACAGTGGAAAGCTTCTGATTTTCTAGTGTCAGAAACATTCCGAAGATTAACAAAGGAAACCAGGTACGCCGAATGGACATCTGTCACACACGCCCCCCAACAACAGCTGAATACACAGTCCTCTTGAGCGCCCATGGGACATTCCCCATGACAGACCATGTGCCAGGCCACAAAATGAGCCTCAGTGAAGGGAGAAGGACTGAGACCAAAGCAGAGGTGTTCTTCAGCTGTACTGGCACGAAACTGGAAATCGACAGTGAAGGAAACGTGGGAAATTCAAAAATATGTGAAAACTACACACTCCTAAACAACCAGTGAGTCAAAGAAGAGACCATCAGGGAAACTGAAAATTAATTTGAAAAGAATACAAACAAATGCACAGCCCGGGCCAGCACGGTGGCTCACACCTCTCATCCCAGCACTGTGGGAGGCCGAGGCGGGAGGATCGCTTGAGTCCAGGAGTTTGAGATCAGCCTGGGAAACATGGTGAAACACTGTCTCTATAAAAAAAAAAATACAAAAATTAGCCGGGTGTGGCGGTGCACATCTGTAATTCCAGCTACTCAGGAGGCTGAGGCATGAGAATGACTTGAACCTGGGTAGAAGTTGCAGTGAGCCAAGATTGCACCACTGCACCCCAGCCTGGGCAATAGAGCAAAACTTAAAAAAAAAAAAAAAAAAAAAAAGCACAGTGTATCAAAAACACCAAGATGTAGCTAAGGCAGTGCTGAAAGGGAAATTTATAACTGTAAATGTCTACATTCAAAGAAAGAAAAAAAATCTTAAATCAAAAGCCTAACTTTCCACCTTGAGAAACTAGAAAATGAACTAAACCCAAAGTGAATAAAAGGAAGAACATAATAAATGTGAGAGTGGAAATGGGAAATAAAAATACAGAGAATGGAAAAACAAAAGAGATAATCAACAGAACCAAAAGTGGGTTTTTTGAAAATAATAACAAAAGTGACAAATCTTTCACCAGACTGACCAAGAAAACAAAGATGGGGCACAAACGACTAAAATCAGAGACTGAGCACCATGGCTCACGCCTGTCATCCCAGCACTTTGTGAGGCCGAGGGGGAAGGATCGTTGAGGCCAGCATTCAAGACCCCCCTGGGAGAACATGATGAGACCCCATCTCTAATAAAAATAAACAAACAATTACAAACCCAAGTTTCTAAAATCAGAAATGAAAGAGGAAACATGATTGCCGACCTGACAGAAATAAAAGGATTCCATGAAAACACTACGAACAATTGTACACCAAGAAGCCAAACCATCTAGACACAACAGCCAAACTCCTAGAAGGACACAAACTACTGAAAGTGACTCAAAAATGACCCCAAGGAAGCATGTGGGGTATCAGCCCCGCCCTCGGTCTCCCGGACCGTTCAGCTCAGGGTGGGGAGACAGGGAAGCATGATCCCCGTTCCCTGGCCTGCATTTCCAAGTCTGAATCCCCCAGCACCCAGGGGAGGGCCTCGTAGGAGGAGGTGCCACAGGCTATTGTGCCAGGAGCCACTGGAGGCTGCAGTGGGGGCTGGGGAGCTGGGTTCCTGGAGGGTCTCCTTCCATTCAGAGAATGTCCCTGGGGAAGAAGCCTGGGTCTGAACCCCCCAACCTTCCTTGGGCAGATGTGTGGGACCGGGGCCCCTTCACACGGTCCTTTCCAAAATCTCATCACTCCTAGGGCCAAGAGTGGGTGCCAGGCCTGTGCTGGGAAATGAGCAGATTCATATTTGGGCACAGCCCCTGGAGCTCTGGTCCAGGCCACAGGAGGCACCTCTGAGTGGTGTCACTATGCCATGACAAAGCACTGTAAGGCAGAGGGGACTCAACAGTATCCTCAACTTCCTCATCTATTCTCTGCGGCCTAGATTTCGGACAGCCCTGCCCAGCTACTGTCCATTCACTGCTCGGTCTGCACTGACTGTTCGATAGCACTCCATGGCTCCCCAGTGCTCTTGGGGAAAAGGCGAAGCCACAGCCTGAGGCCCCAGGCCCTGCTTAGCTCTCCAGAAGAGCTTCTCACCATCCAGCACTCAACCCACCCCCTCCCAACTCTGCACCTCCCTGCATAAGCCCTGTTCACTCACCCCCACTCACACTCCCACTCACTCACCACCACTCACACCCCACCCATCCTCGCTGACTCACCCCCACTCGCTCACCCCTGGGCCTTCACACAGGCTACACCACCAGCCCCTCATCCACACCTATTACTTGACTAAATCCTCTCAACCCTCTGGTCCCAGACTAAAGAGGCTTCCCTAACCCGGGGCCAAGTTCTGCTCCGCCATCACGCCACTCACCCTTTTGTGGCTTCTCTGGCCTGAAGCTCACATTCCCACGCTCAGCACCTCCCTCCCGAGGACCCCACAAGCCCCTTTTGTGGGTGGGGCCTGGCACACTCAGCACGAGCTGCTTTTGCGTGAACTGCTCTGTGGCTTTGGCCAATCACCCGCCCCTGTGTCCTCTGTGAAGTGGGATGACCGGTGCACAGGGTTCCCGAGATACCAAGCAAACACAGGCACAAGAACTGGCATTCAGGGCCTGGCTCATGGAGGGGCCCCAAGTCCTAGCTCAGCACAACATGCCTTGATCCCAGGGTTATGTCTAGGGATTCCCAGCACGCAGGACTTTCCGTGCTCAAGGCAGGATGGTCCCTGGGCAAACCAGGAAGAGCTGCCTGCCTCAGTAGGGTACAGAGGGGCTGGCCCTACATGGGAACGGCCTGTCTCCAGGGCGTTTGCCAACATCTGCTGCTGGCCATAACTCAGCGCTTTCGATGGTGGAAAAACCACCACTTGTTTCCGAATCACAAACCCCAGGTGTGCCCTGACCCAAGTGGCCCCAGAAGGCGCACAGGAGGAACTGGGGCACTCACTCTCCACGTGGTCCATCTCCACGGCGACCAGAAGGGCCCACTCGTAGTAGCCCTTGCACTGCTGGGCCGGGCCCTGGCGGGTGAAGAGGTAGCCCAAGAGTATGTGGGTGAAGTCTCGGCCACACTCCCCACACGGAAGCCTCGAGAACAGACGTACAGCCTCCAGGAGGTAGTGCTGGGCCAGCCTGCTGGCACCCGCGTGCAGGCACAAGGTCCCAAAGCTGGCCAGCACCACTGCCTGGTTCCTCCGCTGGCCCAGGTGCCAAGCCACCCGTAGGGCGTGGTAGTAGCCCTCGGCTGCCTGCCTCGTCTGGCCCGTCCTCTTCAGAGCCACGGCCACCAATGTTGGCAATCACACCCTCCTGGTCCTCGCTGACCACCACTGCATCCTGGACAGACTGCAGGATGTTCAGGGCCACCAGGCTCTGCCTATGAAGCACATGCAGCCAGGCCAGGGCCACCAGGAAGTCCACGATGGCACGTACTCCGGCAACAGCACTGGCTTCCACCGCCTGCGTCATGAAGGTGATGGCTGGGCCATGGTAGCCATGGTGGCTGTACGGTTGGGCCAGGCTGGCGTGGAGAAGGCCGCGCAGCGCCTGGCCTGTGCCCGGGGTTAGGGAGGCCAGCGCTCGCCTGAGGTAGTGGGAAGTCTGGGTGGGGAGGCTCTGGGGCTGGAGGGCGTTCTGGAGCACCAGCTTCACGTTCCTCAGCGAACCAGCCAGCGAGTCCTGTGTCCTCAATGAGGCCACCTTGACACAGCTCAGCACCAGGTGGGGCAGGCACTCGCGGCTGTAGATGTCAGCCAGGAGTGGGCAGCAGTGTGAGAGCCACGCAGCGTCTGGGGCTCCCAAGTCCCTGTGCAAAAACAACAGCTGCTCTAGGAAGGGCAGGGCCTCCTCAGGCTGCTTGAGGTGCACGTGGTGCCTGGCCAGCAGGAAGCAGGCCCGGGCCTAGGCCAGCTGGCTCTGGCCACCCACCGCCCACTGCAGCACCAGCTGCAGGAGCTCCCCGTCCGCCTCGGTGCTACAGATGTGGCCAGGCGTCCCCAGGAGCAGGGCCATGGCGTTGGGAACCACCTGTGTACACTTCTCCTGGTTCTGCTTCCAGTAAATGCTGGCCAGGTTGGCGTACACAGCCACCACCAGGAACAGGTCCCCGAAGCTGCCCTCCAGGGCCCCCAGTGTTTCCTCCAAGTACACCCGGGCCTGGGACAGCTTGAGCCTCCTGCTGCACAGCCGCCCCAGAAGGAAGCAGAGCCTGGCCAGGGCCATGAGGAGGCCACCTTTCTTGGCCGCCCCTCGGGCCTGTGCCAGGCACCCAGTCAGCTCCTCCTCGTCGCTAAAGCTGCTGAACATGCTGCTCAGCCATGGCAGCACCAGGTTGTACAGGCCACGGAAGCTGGCCTTGAATCCAGAGCTGTTCAGGAACAGCAGCAGTGAGCTCATGGCTTCTGGATCCTCCCAGTTGTCCTCAGCTTCCAAGCAGAAGGAGGGCTCCTCGGGGTCCTGCAAGCTCACGTTGCTGGATGCTACACAGAGACCCCAGGACGCTGACTCCTGGGGGCAGCCTGGGCAGGTCTTGCATTGTTCCAGAACATTCTTCACCTTCGGCAGGGTCTCCTGTGGCTCCAGGCCCAGGCAAGGTGGAGGTATTTCTGCAAGTCACAAAAACACCTAGACAGATTAGAGTCCAACAGTGAGTCCTTGGTCCACTTGGGGCAGGATCCCCGCATTCCCGTCCTCTGTGTCCCTGGCGCAGCTTGCCATGAGCCCTTGAGAATTATGCGCAATGCAAACCCAGGGTCTGGAGCACGTATGAACTCCGGGGACACAGAGAACACGCAGGCCCGTGGCCCTGCTACAAAATCACCTACAAAATCACTCTCCTACAAAGTTGACTCTCCTACAAAATCACCCTCCTGTCCTGCTTTGTCGCCCACCTGATAGCATGGTTTTAGGAGACTATGCCAGCTCAGTGATCCCTCAGAGACGCCTTTCCCTTTAGATACAATCAAAGCCTTCTAACTGGACCCATGTATATGCAGCACTACAACTACAAATGTAACTTTTGTCAGCATATTGGGCCCCCCGGTGGGGTACAGGAATCCATGAAATCCTCAACAGTCAATCAGAGCTATTGATCAGCTCAAAAGATGCTATGCAAAATTGGTAAAGCCACCGACGGCACAGGACAGGGGTGTTGTACCCATGTACCCAGCTCCGTGCAGGGAAACGGACCATCCCTGCAGGAAGGATGGGAAAGCTTCCAGGCCCCTGTGACCACCTTCACCTTGGATGGTCTGAAAACCTGAAGCCCACGGTTCCTAAAGGGTTAACAAAGGCCAGACTACTCAAGCAGCTCACTGGTGCCTGCTGGCTTTGGTGGATTCCTAGCCAAAGCCCCCTCCCAGAGGTGAGCAAACAAGCGCATTTCCTGTTGGAAAACCTGGGATGAAAGGAGGCATTAATGGGAAGGAAAAAACTAGATTTAAACAGACTCTCTGTTTCAAGCTCACATGTAAAAACTATTTTCAATACAAACTGTCTCCTTATTCAACTGTAAAGCCTTGGAATTAAAAAAATAAATAAATATGATTTAGAGGCTAATGTGACTTGACTACACTAGATTAGCTAAGAAATCTTCCCGACCCGGCAGAGGCACACAGCCCCTCCCAGCCACTACCCTGGCCTCCGGGGCAGCTGGAGAGCCACGTGCCTTTGCTCCAGAGACTTTGGCAGAGGGTGGAACCACCCCCTCCCCAAGGCAAACCTACAACAGCCTTCCCTTCCGCACTGGCTTCCCGGGCCTCCTCTGGGACCTTGTGCCTGCATCCCAAATGTACTGGGATGGATCCCATTCCCCGGGAACTTCCAAGGGCCCTTGGTGCATCCACATCACCAGGCTGTCCACATGCGGACCCTGTGTGAGGGGAAGAGACAGAGCCGCAGAGGGGAGACGGGAGTGCCTCCCTGAATCAGCCCCTCAGGAAGGAGCAGACCCTTCAGGGACCTCAGTTGAGGCCCCTGCAACCTAAGGCTCTGAATTCTGCTACCCGCTGAGGGCTGTGTGGCCTCCCATCTCTGAGGCAGAGCACAGGGTGAACTGCAGCTTCTCCAGATCATGAAAAAGGAACCCACAGCTACATGTGGGCCCCAGCAGTGGAAAGGATGCCCCACCTCGGTCGGGGACCAGGCGGGGGTCAGCACGTTCATTGGAAGAAGTGTGGGACCCCACAGCCTCCAGTGCCAGAGTGGACGGGAGGTTCAGGCCCACCTCAAGCAATGTCCCTCAAGTCCCCAGCCCACACCACAGAGGTGTGACAGCCGCATCCAATGCCCACTGTACTCACCTCTGTCCCCTCCCCCGGCGATACTCCAAGGCCCAGCTCATAACCAGAGGAAGCCTGAGCCACTGGCAAAACCTACCTTGTTCCTGCGGCTGCTCGGTCTCAGTTTCCTCTACTGAGTCTGCCAAGGGAGAAAAGAGAAGCAATGAACACCCCCAGCCAGCACCTCTGGTCCTATGTCAGGTTGAGCTGGTGTCGGTGTTGCAGGGTGACAGCATTGCAGGGTGCAAGGGTTGAAAGGCATATCATCCTCTTTCCTCCTGGATCATGGGAACAACATCACTGGGGGATGTACACTTTCTGTGATATTGGGAGTAACATCGTCTTCTGTGTCTTGGAATATTAAGGACAATATCATGGGGGGGGGCGTGTACATCTTCTGCAATATTGGGAATAATATTATCCTCTCTCTCCCTGCATACTAGGAAAGATATCACAGAGTACATGTTCACCTCCTGCGATATGGGGATTAATACCATCTCCCCTTCCAGATATCAGGAAGAGTATCACACAGCGGTGTACGGTGTCTGCAATACTAGGAGTGATATCAACCTCTCAGCCTTGGAATATTAAGAAGAATATCACAGGGTGGATGTACACCCCCTGCCATATTGGGAGTAATATCAGCCTCTCCTCTCCATGGATATTAAGAACAATATCCCAGGCTGGGTGTAAGCCTCCTGCTCTATGGGGAGTCATATCATCCTCTCCCTTCCAGGATATTAATAACAATATCACAGGGTGGGTGAAGACAGCCAGCGATACTGGAATTATTATCATCCTCTCCCCCTCCAGATACTAGGAACCATATCACAGAAGAGCTGTACCCTCCCTGGGATATTGGGAGTAATATCATATGCTTCTTCTGTGAATATTAGGAGCAATATCACCGGGTGGCTGTCCATTCATTGTTATGTTGGGAGCCACGTCATATTCTACCCCTCTCAATACTAGGATCAGTGTCACAGGGTGAGTGTACACCTACTGTGGTATTAAAACTAAAATGCTATCTGTCCCTAGATATTAGGAACAACATCACAGGTAAGTGTTCACCCCTGCAGTATTAGAAGCAATAATATGATTAATTAGTAAACATCAATCATCGATTTTAATAATTATCAGGCTAGTCTCGAACTCTTGACCTCAGGTGATCTGCCCGCCTCAGCCTCCCAAAGTGCTGGAATTACAGGCGTGAGCCACGGTGCCCAGCCAACACTTCTTCACATCCCTTTTTGGACCTCAAATTTAGCATGCCGAAAACACACTTTTGATTCCCCCTGCTATAACCCACTCCTCCCATAGTCTTCCCAATCCCAATAACAGCATCTCTAGTCTTCCAGTTACTCAGGCCAAAATCCTTGACATCATCCTTAAAACTTCTTTTTCTCTCTCTTGTCATCCAACCCATTTAAACTCTCCTTTCAAAATATATGCCAGACCTAACCACTTCCCACCTTCCTCATCATTTCCAACCAGGTCCAGCCCTCATCATAGCGCTCTGGGTTACTGCAAAAGCCTCCCAATCGCCAGGCACACTGGCTCACGCCTATAATCCCAGCACTTTGGTAGGCCAAGGCAGGTGGATCATCAGAGGTCAGGAGCTCAAGACCAGCCTGACCAACATGGTGAAACCCCTCTACTAAAAATATAAAAAATTAGCCGAGCATGGTGGTGGGCGCCTGTAATCCCAGCTATCCAGGAGACTGAAGCAGGAGAATCACTTGAACTCAGAAGGCAGAGGTTAGAGTGAGCCGAGATTGTGCCATTGCACTCCAGCTTGGATGACAAGAGCGAAACTCCATCTTAGAAGGTTAAAAAAAATAAAAAGCCTCCCAACCCACCTCTCTCCTTCCGCCTTTCACCCTGCTCTTCATTCTACCTTCCACTCTCAAACATTTCAGAAAAAAAAAAAAAATTATATCCACAGAGAGAGAAAGTACAAATGGGGTGAAATGTTTGGGGAATCTGAGGGAAGAGTATATGGGAATTCTCTGTACTATTTTTGCAACTTTTCCATAAGTCTGGATTATTTCGAATTCAAGAGTTAAACAAAGAAAAAAATAAAAAACACACTATCTCCCTTTGTGAATCCATCCTGTCTTTCCCCTGGCAACTTAAGGACGCTCTCAACTAACACATCTATTTTTTCATGAACACTAAAAGAACTCTTGCCGAGTTTTGACTTTCTGTGCTTGGCAGTAGAAGTGTGTGTGTGTGTGTGTGTGTGTGTGTATATATATGTGTATGGTGTGTATGTATAGAGAGGGAGAAATATATATGTGTGTACATATATAAATATACATTGTATATTTAAAATGGTAATGTGTATATATATAAATATGTGTGTGTGTGTTGATATATATAATACATACGCCATAGCCTGTCCTTAACCAGTTCTAAACTTAGTCGGAAAAACACATACCTAAGCAGAGAATTTCAAAATAATATGATGAATATTTTGATAGAGGGATGTGTTGCTATGGAACACGCTGCTAAGACACAAAACCTCCTAGATGGGGCAATGAATGAACGAAGTTTTGCACCTATAGGCACCCCGTCTGATATCCCCTCAAACGTTTATAGTTATATGCATTTGCTTCCCCCAGGACCCCTATTTCATAAGGGTTAGTCCTAGAGCCTAGCAAGTTCCTACTACAGCTGGCACACATATGCCATTCAAGAAACAGTGGCGGAGTGAATGACGAGTTAAGAACCATTTGTCAGCCAGTGCTCAGTAATACAACATGCACTGGTATGCAAATTATATTTTTGTTGAAAACAACTGCAGGATCACAAATTATCTTTCCAGAGAAAGCAAACCTCAAAAGCTTCTTTACCCTAGTAAAGCACGTTATAAGAAGCTCCGCTTATATAAAAGAAAACCTCATTCGTTATCAATGGCATGTAAACCTAATAGGCCTTCACCTCTGATGACATCTCTTCCATCCCCAGGAGTAGATAAAGGAGGTTCCGGAAACCCTGGTAGTTGTGAAGGTGGCTCCCAGCTCTTACAGTCTTGAACCCTGCGGGCACGGAGGTCACACAGCAGAAGAACAACCGAGGCAAGCATCATCAGGCTTCGAGTATGTTTGAACCACAGATGACAAATAGGCTGCAGCCAACTGAAAACACCAGAGATTCATGGTGGCCACCTGAGGGGTTGTGCTCTTAAAAAAATAATAAATAAATAAAAATTAAAAAATTAAAAAAGGAAGGGGTCAAGAATCCATCAGGTCTGACTGAGACGTGTATCAGTGACTAACACCCCGTATGGCAAAAGTACTCCGGTGCGCTTTGGGTACTCACAGCTTCAGCAGTATTCAAAGGCGTGTGCTCCCCTAAGACTAAGCCACGGGAATACCCCCAGCAACACTGCCAGGAGAAACGTCTCCCATGGATTTGGCTAGAAACACAGTTGTCTTTAACAAATTAACACTGAATAAATCCTGACTTATTAGAGCCTGTGAGAATGACATTCTCAATGATAACAGTTATCACTACAATCTCCAAACATCTGCGATCCTGCAGGGAGGAACTGTGACAGCGCAGGCCACATGTCCAGAATGCTTCCCAAACTGCCTGTTACAGAATAAAAGAAATAAACCCCCCCCCCAAGAATGTCTTCACACACATTTAGCCAGTTGTTCCTTTGTGTGCATCTCTGTGCTAAAATGGCCATTCTTCCCCACAGCCTGAAGTCATATGCTAAAATAAATGAGACTCACATGAAGCCAGAACCATGCAGATGCCAAGGAAACCAACACAAATGAAATGGGCTAGAGAGTGTGGCCAGGAGGATGGTAGTTCCCAGGAAGCAATTACTTCATCTCTGCCCATGAAGCGGGCAGTTGTCACTGTCCCCCAGGCCCACACCAGACACTCGAAGTAGGTTCTAACCAAACTACCTCCAACAATCAACGTAAATACACCACACAATTGGCTTCTGAAAGGACACCTTGCAACCAACAAGAAACTGTAAGCACAACTTTGACAAACTGGGCAACTAAAAACCTTGGAAAAGGATAAACACTGCCACATTTTGACTCAAATACTGTTACGTGGTAGCACTGCAATAATTCACTGAAACAGAAGAATGAATGAGGAATACGTTTATATAGGAATCAGAGGAAGCGTGACTAATCATTTAAAGAAATAGGTCAAGAAACTGTTAGGTTCAAATGCTACCGTGAGACACTGTTAGGGCCTTAGGCAAATTCACTTCTCTTGGTCCTGTTTCTAGGTTCATCAAAAATCAGCTTTGGACTAGGGAATCTGTTGCTTTCCAATGCCTTCCTTCTGCGATTCCAGCCCAGATTTTAGGACTGCTCTCCCACTTGGTATATGAAAGCACTTTCTATGTAGAATAGCAAGAGTACATTTCTGTGTTGAATGTGGTTTGGGACCTACTCTATGAGGCAGAATATCATCATGGAACTTTAAGCATGACGACAAGGCGCACTCTAGATAAGGATAACACATAAGATGTGGCCATACACCTGTGCGTGCCTGGCAGGGAGATGGGGAAGTCTCATTTAATGAAGCCGGGGTGCCTGTTGCACCTGAACATCCTCAGTCCACGTCAAGTTGACAACGTCCTTCTGACATCAAACCACAGGTATCACATACTTTTCCATACTTTCCACCCAAGATTAAAATATGCAGAGCACCGTGATAAAGACGCCTCCATTCCCAGCATGTGGGCTCTCATTCCGTAGAATTACATACTTTCGGTGCAAAATGGTGACCAGGTTGCAGCGGCAAGCAAGACTGGGCTCCGTGGGAACAGCAGGCCCTGCAGGAGCCACCATGCCTGTCGCCACAGTCTGATGCAGCTGCAGAGAAGCTGTGGCTGAGGCCATTCACTTTGTGAGAGAACCGCACAGGAGGGAAAAGGTAGAGAAGGTCGGGAAGAGGACAATGTCTTGCTTCTGAGCCCAAGCCAAGCCATCGCATCCCCTGTGACTTGCATGTATACACCCAGATGACCTGAAGTAACTGAAGAATCACAAAAGAAGTGCAAATGCCCTGTCCCACCTTAACTGATGACATTCTACCACAAAAGAAGTGAAAATGACCGGTTCTTGCCTTAAGCGATTATATTATCTTGTGAAATTCCTTTTCCTGGCTCATCCTGGCTCAAAAAGCTCCCCCGCTGAGCACCTTGTGACCCCCCACTCCTGCCCACCAGAGAACAACCCCCCTTTGACTGTAATTTTCGTTTACCTACCCAAATCCTATCCCACGGCCCCACCCTTATCTCCCTTCCCTGACTCTCTTTCTCGGACTCAGCCCGCCTGCACCCAGGTGATTAAAAAGCTTTATTGTTCACACAAAGCCTGTTTGGTGGTCTCCTCACACGGACGTGCATGACAGGCAGGTGCAGAGCCAGGGAAGGACCTGTGATGAGAACAGAAAGGAATGCGTCTCCCTGTATACACACTCGGATTTTATGACAACGTGCACAGGGGGCTGAACTGGATGCCTGAGAACATTCCTAAAAGTTCTTTTGCAGATTTTCTAAATATTGGTGTAAAATCTGAACTCAGACAAAATTTTTTTAAATCACTTCAATCAACATCTTTGTCTAGTGCTCAGCATCATGTCTACATCATCATCTAGAAAACCAACTTCTGTTCTAAGGCTCACATCCTCCTACAAAGTCCCAGGGATTTTACAAGGGAATGCACCTCTCATTCGCATCAAGAACACACACAACTACCATCCAAGAAATGCTTAATTTGCTTATATAATTTTTTAAACACCAGATTTGAAATACAATAGAGAAGATAACTTTTTGATAGCTCTGCTTTCCAACTGCGAACTGCGGGTGGAGAAAATAACCTGCCATGATTTCTAACCAGTCAACAACCTGTCTTCCCTGGCTGCAGTAGGAGCAATCTTTCTGAGCTCAGGATGAAAAAGAACCCAGTTGGTTAGGGGACAGATAATCATCAGTTCTCAACGGGCTTCCCCGGTCCCAAATCCCCATGTGATACGTGGAAGTAAAAAGCTATCCATGACCAGGCATCTGAACACTTATCCCACCTCGCCAACTGAGAAGGGCAGAGAGGAACTCTATCTCGGTGGCCTGCAGCACTCCTGGGCCTTGGCCTTTATTTTTCTATCTGTACAAGGGATCTAAAGGCCCGTGATTCTAGGCCACGACAGCTCTTCATACACACATACGCGAACATCACTGTGAAAAGCTGTGACACTTGGCTGATTTTCTGAAGAAATTATCTTGTATCATTTCTACTCAAGTACTCCACCTCCTTCCAGACAAGTATCTGAGGATCATGGGCTATCCCACAGCCATGTGTGGAACCTCTCCTGCTTATGATCCCTGTTCACATAGCATTTTCCAAAAGCATTTGGTGTGAAGGGACAGAAGAAAGAAGAATAAGGTTCTTTCAGCCCATTCATTCATTCATTCAACAAATATTGACTATCTATGTGCCAGGCACTGGTGATATAACAGGGAACACATATTTTTGTAGGTAGAGACAGACTATCAAAAAGAATGTTAAAGAGTGATCAATACTGTAGAGGAAAATACACCAGGAAATAGGAAAGAAGAATACCCCTAGCCACCCTACACTGGGGTGATGCTAGCGTTACAAAATGGAAACAGCGGCCAGGCGCGGTGGCTAACACCTGTATTCTCAGCTCTTTGGGAGACTGAGGCAGGCAGATCACGTGAGTTCAGGAGTTCAAGATTAGCCTGACCAACACGGAGAAACCCTGTCTCTACTAAAAACATAAAAACTAGCTGGACGTGGTGGCACACGCCTGTAATCCCAGTTACTCAGGAAGCTAAGGCACAAGAATCACTTGAACCTGGGAGGCAGAGGTTGGAGTGAGCCGAGATCACGCCACTGCACTCCAGCCTGGGTGACAGAGGAAGGATCTGTCTCAAAAAAATAAATAAATAAATAAAAATAAAATGTAAACAGAGAATAAGATACCAAAAGAAAGAACATGAACGATTAATTGTAACGAAAGCCTTTGTAAGCTGATACTTTCCTTCCTGGATCCTTGTCCCTTACAAATGGAAAAAAAGGGCAGGCAGGGGGTAGCATCCAAATGATGTTTTAAGATGGCTTCGGGTTTCAGATGTCTGACAGCCATACTCATGTACTTCAAGGAAAAAGTTCTAGCTCTAGAAGCCATCTGGGCAATGGTTTAATGTCTTTTTTCTTTTTTCCAGAGAGTTTTAAAATACAGGAAAACGTGTGTGTTTATTTGGCTGCTCTGTGCCCGCACACGTGCAAACTGTGCTAACAGGTTTTTCCATGTTTTGCTGAATTTGCCAGCTTGCCATAAACAGGCTTCCATGTCTTAATTGTCTATAAAGAGCACAGACACACAAAAATGCAAATCAAGACTAAGACAGACACGTCCTTTGTTCTTTGAATAAATACTGCCAATGCCCAAAATACTTTCTCCATCACACTATCTATATGGAATTCAAGTTCCTTCCAATACCATGAGTAACGTCAGTGATAAACTATGTTTAGCCATAATGACCCATTAGCATTCTTTTTCCTCTAAAATGTTGAAATAATAACATTGAGTGTGCACTCACGAGGTGCCAGGCTCTGAGTTTGATCTCATTTGGTTCTCGTTGAAATCCTTTAAGATCAGTACCATATTCTCTCATTTTTCATAGATGAGGAAACTAAGGCAGAGAAAGGCTAAGTAAGTTGTCCATGGTCACAGGTATTTAGGAACTCTTCTCCAAACTTTCAAAAGTTAACTACTGCCACTATTACACATGGTTTTTGTTTGTTTTTGTTTTTTTTGAGACAAGGTCTTGCTCTGACCAGGCTGGAGTGCAGTGGCGTGATGATGGTTCACTGCAGCCTCAACTTCCCAGGCTCAAGTGATTCTCGCACCTCAGCCTCTCCAGTAGCTGGGATTACAGGCATGAGCGACCACACCTGGCTAATTTTTTAATTTTTATTTTTTGTAGGGATGGGCTTTCACCATGTGGCCCAGACTGGTTCCAAACTCTGGGCTCAAGAGATTCTCCCAGGTCGGCCTCCCAAAGTGCTGGGATTACAGGTGTAAGCCACCGTGCACAGCCCTACAAATGTGACTTGTACAAAGTCAGAGCAGTGAGCAGGAAGAGAACAGAGACTTCAGCGAGTCTCCTGGCTGTGGCAACGCCATATCCCTCCTCCATACCGTAATGTGTCTACACCCACCAAGCTCCTAGACGTTGAAGGCAGGCCAGCTCAGAGACGACACAGCAGTCAAGAAAGAGAAGATGCAGACATGCGTCTTGATTTCGGCTCGAGGGTGCCTCTCTGCCCTGCAGCTGCACAGGCAGAAACCAGGGGCCGTGAGTCTGAGGCAGTGTGTTTGGTTCCTGGCTGGTAATTTTTTGGGAGACCATCCCATACAATTAGTGTTACACTTCTCAAAAAGGAAGTGTGAGTTTTATAGAAAAATCGATTCCATTTGGGAGAAAGGCCTAATAAAACCACAAAAGGATAACACATTCATACAACAACAAATTCAATTCATCTGTCACAAACTGAAATCCCAAAGCCCACTGGGCACACAGCTGTTTTTCTGAGCTGAAATTCAACTCCAGTTGAGAAACAGGTCAACTTTTCTAAAAAGATTCTTTTTCACATGCCTTCAATAAAAATTCCTTTCCCTCACTTGTCATTTTCCAGATTTAATGACTCTGTTGGCCTTTCTCTCATTTAGGCCATGAACACTGACTGCATGTCTCATACGGCCAGGACTCCAAGGGAGGCACCCTAGGGAACACAGATGACCGCAGCACAGCGACAACCTCAAGGAGCACACACGGGGAAGGCAAGATGATACAATCGAAGACTTCACACAGAAAAGAACTTGGCATCCATACCCCGTCCCATTTCTAGAAAACAACGATGCTGACTTAGGAACATTTACCGAACAGCCTGCAGTGTAGAGGCAGCACGAGGGGGCTCCATGCGGGGAAGAGCACCTTCAGAAGGCGGCGTGCAAGCAATGTGGAGGCAGGAGACGCCCCCATGCACAAGGGCCAGCCTGGGGGCCTGCAGAAATGCCCATGCATCTGGGAAGAGGGAGAGAGGACAAAATACTTAAATGCTCCAAAACGAATAGAAGCCTCCCAAGAACCTCCCCCGAAATGGGGCAGGGATTTACAAAAGACCAAACCGAGCATGCGCAGTTACCTGAACATAGCGCCACCAGAGCGAGCTATCAAGGAAGAAACAGGGTCACTAGAAGCCTGAGCCTCTACTCCCAGCTCTGCGACTCATTCACCTGATGACCTTGGTGAAGGCTCTTAGCTTCTGTGAGCCACAAGAGAATCACGGGAAAACAGAAGATATGAAAGTGCTCTACCTTTTTCACAGAACTACTGAGGGAATAAAATCAGATAACGGATTTTAAAATTCTCTGTGAATTACAAAGCAAAATGCAACCGTATGAAATCATTCTTAGCATTAATAACAGCACTGTAAAATTAAGAGAAGAGTTAAGACCACAGCATTTTCCATCCCCCGACTCCCGAGACAAATAGTGAGTCCAGCCAATGTATTTGGGCAACCCCAGTATCTAGGCTTTGAGAGTCTCAAACAGCTCATGAACTCTGACAGTATCACTCCAGCCCAGTGCTCATTAAGTTCTCCAAGACAGCCAACTGACATAAAATACTACAGCTTTTTCAGCTGGGCTTGAAGCCCTCCAAGCTCACAGCACAGCTAAACAATGAAGAAGAGGTTTTCTGCCACTAGACTCAAAAGTTGGCTTCCGTAGATTCCCATAGAAAGAACATTCAAGGCCAGGCATGGCGGCGCATGCCTGTAATCCCAGCAATTTGGGAAGCCGAGGCAGGAAGATCACCTGAGGTCAGAAGTTCAAGAAGAGCCTGGCCAATATGACAAAGCCCCATCTGTACTAAAACTACAAAAATTAGCGGCCATGCTGGCGGGCACCTGTAATTCCAGCTACACAGGAGGCTGAGGCAGGAAAATCCCTTGAACTCAGGAGGTCGAGGTTGCAGTGAGCTGAGATCACGCCACTGGACTCCAGCCTGGGTGACAAGAGCCAAAGTCCATCTCAAAGAAAAAAAAAAAAAGAAAGAGCATTCTCTTTTGCTGATGTTAAATTTCCTGTGCTTAACACAGAGAAATCATACAACACTGAAATCCCGAAAAACATATCATAAAAAGCATTTAGTGACTAAAGACATTCAATGTAACCTGTAACAGTGAGTTCCCCTCCTCTTTCCAGCCAGCTCCACTAACACTGTGACCCTTAACAATGTTTTCACGAACAAAGAGGAAAATTAATAGGACCGCTTACCCCTCTCAGCTGACAGCTAAACCACTGTTTCTCCCTGGGCTCACTAAAGATGACCTTTACCCAAAACCAGGCTGCAACGACCCTGTAGATGTTGACTAACAATTTCAAAATTCCCGTATTCTATGTCCACTCCTAAGGAAGATGAACTGAAGCCAGGTGTCTCCAAGTCAGAACTAACAGAGGCCTTAAACATCAGATGGCCCATTCCCTTCTTTGACAACCGGGGGATCTAAAGCTGAGCTTATGGAAGAAAACAGCCTGTTTAGTAACAAAGCGAAAACCAAACCCTAGTCACCCAGCCTCTGGTCCGGAACTCCTGCAACAACCTAGCACCCATACAGGATGAGTCTCCCTAACCAGAAACTCTGAAATCCACAACTTTTGAGTGTCGACGTGACGCTCAACGAAATGTTCATTGGAACAGCTCAGACTCTGGATTTTTGAATTCAGGATGCTCAACCAGCAAGTATAATACAAATATTCAAAAATCCAAAAATGTAAAGAAATCTGAGACACTTCTGGTTCCAAGCAGTTTGGATGAGGGATATTCAACGTGCATTTTTTTTTCCTCTAATGAAGGAAATTAAAAACAAGGCCCAAGCAAAGTCATTCAATCCATACTAAAGTCATTCAATAGTTTAATTAGTACCCATTTAAAGTGAAGTTCTACCCGCAGATATTTAAAAGGATGAATACATACATGCCTATAATTCCAGAACTTTGGAAGGCCGACGTGGGAGGATTACCTGATGTCAGGAGTCCAAGACCAGCCCGGTCAGCATGGTGAAACTCCATTTCTACTATAAATGCAAAAATTAGCCAGGCGTGGTGGCGCACACCTGTTATCCCAGCTACTCGGGAGGCTGAGGCACGAGAATCGCTTGAACCTGCGGGAAGCACGTTGCAGTGAGCCGAGATCACACCACTGTACTCCAACCTGGACCACAGAGCAAGACTCTGTCTCAAAAAAAAAAAAAAAAAAGAAAGAAAATTTAAATTGTGTTTTCACATGGAGCCCATGTTCCCAGAACACAAACCCTGCTCTGTGCTCCAAGGGCACACAGGGTGCCCCTTTATCTTAATGCTCACCATATTCCATGGCAGCCATTGGCACATGCCCGTCCATCACACTAGACTTCCTGTGCATGAGGCAGGGATCATATATTATTACCTTTCTGTCTCCAATGTCTGGCCTAGAAGACACTCAGTAAATGATTCCTGAACTAAGTCAGTTACTAAGATATGTTACACTTGTATTAACAAAATTGATTTAATAAGTTTGCCAATGCAGCATTCATACCACACAGCTTAAATCTCAACCTGCGGATTTATCTTGTGTTCTGCTAGATTATCACCTATTAACATTCAGGAAGCACCTAGTATGTGCTAGGCATTACTAATTGCTGGGGACCTAGTAGTGACAAAACAACATTCCTTCTTCAAAGACAAGTTCTAGTATAAAGAGGAATAGAAGGAACAGGCTAGATTGATGAGAGAGCTAAGAAAAGGACAGGCTGCCATGGGAAGCACCTGGTCTTGTCTGGATGGTACACAGTTAACGAAGTCTGAGTGCTTCGTATAGCGTAAGATCATCTCCTCCAAAGAAGCGAATGAAGCTTTGATTCCCCAGTACCAGAAGTCACCATAAAGGTGTGCACAGCCACATGCTTAGTGTAGGAAGTGAAACCAAACGAACAAACAAAGCTCCAACTTCCAGAGGCAGTGGTCCAATTATGAAATCCTCTGGCTACGTTCAATTGAAATTCAAGGTATTCAAGAGGCCAATATTTAAGGGATAAATTAACCCAACCACTTAAAACTAAAGTAGTCAAGGGGTAAAGGTATAGTACCTTTTACAAATTTATTAGCTCTTAATATTTACATTTAAATATGACGACGATGGTGTAATAACTTTACTAACTAGTTATTATGTGTTAGGCACGAAACTAAGCACTTTACACACACATTTGCACGATCCTGTGAGATGATAATGACCCCTTGTCATCCCATTTCATAGATGAAAGTCAGGTTTATATAAGCTTAAAAACTTACCCGAAATGACACAACTACTTAGCAAAACCCAGGCAGCCTGACTCCATAGGCCTTGTTTAAAGAAGTAATATTTATAAACTGTCCAGCACAGCGGTGGTACAAACAAGAGTTCAATAAATGCCTAAAGGGTACTTCATACCCAAAATCGTTTCCTGCCAATCAAACTAGACTTACTCTGGTTCTGCATAACCAACTGTCAAATTATTGTTCCATGAAGAAAAGGTGGAATGGGTAGATATCAGGACAGAGTGAATAACTGCTAAATATACTTGATGGCAGGTAGTAACAGGAGGTGGCATTTAGGCTGTTTCCACATTTGTTTGGGTAACACTTTTTTTTCACAGTTCTAAAGCACAAGAGCCATTCTAAGCTGGTGAAAGCATAAGGCATGTCTATGATCCAGGACTCCAATTCACTGTGGATCAGTGGATCTCAACCTTTACGGTATATCAGAACCACCTGGGGGTTTTTAACAGCACTAGAGCTGCCCAGGCTCCATTCCTGCAGATTCTATTTCAACTGGTCAGGAGTAAGCAAGCATGCTTTTTTTACAACCATCCAGATGCAGCTAGGTTTGCAAACCACTGTCCAAGATGCTCTCACACTTCCACTCAGTTCAACACACACTCACTGAGATTCTAAGCACTATGAATCGGGCTAAGTTAACAAGTCAGGCTCCACTCCCTAATAATATTGGCAAAGAAACCAACATCAGAGATTTATTCCAGTCCAAACCAAACAAATTGCCGGGTGAAAAAAATGCCCTGGCATAGTTTGCCATACAGAACAGCTCCCAGTCTCCTGTTCCACTCACACCAGCGTCCACTCACCGCAAGTCTACTAAGTGCCACATGTGCTAGGATGCTCCCTCATCTCATCACCATAGACATCCCTGCTGGACGTGAGTATGTGACAGACGAAAATCACGGAGGCCTAGGGAAGTTGAGATCCGCATTCCCACTGCGGTGAGGGCGTGCTTGAGAGGGACCCCTCGGCTGGGCCCTCCATGCCGCTCTCCTCAGTAATCACTCCCAGACCAGAGCAGCGAGGGGGAATTTTCTTCCTCTCACTATTTTCAGCCCCTTGGTTGACCCAGCATTCCCCAGAAAGCTATCGAGTTCTGGCAGCTCTGAGGCCACAAAGCCACAAAGGCACGGGACACACAGCCCATCTGTCTCTAACGGGTCTTTTACTTGGTCATGCTGATCATTTCTAAGAGCAGATGGGTTAAAAAAGACTTGGCAAGTTACCACGAAATGACCCCTCCACTCCTTCCTGGGGGAAGGCTGACTAGTTAGCAGTCAGGCCGGCTTTCTTCCCCCACTCCCTGCATTCCTGTCCCCAAGGAGCCACAGACAATCCCACCAAATAGAGGCAGGAGACAGCCGCCTCCTTCCTACAGCTGGAGGGGGAAGGGTCCTCTCGGGCCTTTCTAACTGCATGAAAACCAAACTGTGAGCTGTACTGACCCGGGCCTCACCCATGTTGCAGGCATGTACAACACAGGTGCCCAGTGCTATCATCAGGCAGAACTACGAATGTGCTTTCCATCGTTTTCATACAATGATTCCAGAACCGTTATCCACACAGCTCCACTTCTCACACATACGACGTGCTTCACGGATTACACAGCATGTTCACCATGCCCCTCATCCGCTTCTCCCAGCAGCCTTGTGTGATCCCTTGGGTATGCTTCCTCATACTGAGGTTTGAAACCAAAATTTTCCCAAGAACATCCAGCTAGTGTTAGAACCAGGATATGAGGGCTTCTGATTCTAGAACCGGTATTTGTGCCACTATTCCACATGGGCCCCTCCAGGGATTTCTGCCTGATCTGAAAATGCAGACAGCAAATCCGTCTCTCTACAGTCCTGGGGTTCCCTATAGACAAGAAGTCAAACTTCTCACAGAAAGCTTATACTTATTTGGAAGGCTACCTGGGATATTTCTTTTAAGTTAGTTTGTTCATGTTTTGGAAAGATTGTTCCATTGGCAATGTGGGGCATGAAGTGTAGAAAGGATTCCATGATGAGACAGAGAAACAATTCGGTGGCTCTTACAACAGTTCAAATCAGGCATGAGGCACAACCAGAAAGGACAGAGGGAAAATGTATTGGAAAGAAATGCAAAATGAAGTCCACTCAGACCCAGGATGGAAAAAAGGGGATTAAGCATGATGGTGGTTTCTAGTTTGAAAGACTGATGAACAAGGATGTCATTAACTACTGCAGAGTGGTATCTGGGGCCTGGGTGCACCAGTTTGTTTAACCATTCACCTGCTGAGCAGTCTCCGGGCTGTTTCCAGTTTCTAGCCTTTATAAATAATGCTGCTATGAACAGATATATATAGGCTTTTGTGTGAACATAAGTCCTCATTTCTCTGGGATAGCAGGCCATGAATGTGAATGCTGCCTCCTACAGCAATTGCACATTTAGCTTTTTAAGAAAGTGTCAAGCTGTTTTCCAGAATGGCCCTACCATCTTCCATTCCCACCAGCCAAGTGTGAGTGATCCCGTTTCCCTGAGTCCTCACCAGCATTGGTCTTGTCACTACTTTTTATTTTAGACATTCTGATAGGTGTATAGTGACGTGGCTTTAGTGTGCATTTTTCTGATGGCTCATGATGTTGCACATCTTTTCATGCGCTTATATGTTATCTGAAATGTCTCTTCAGGTCTGCTATTCATTTTCAAACTAGATGATTTGGTTTCACTGCTGAATTTGGATAGTTCTTTATATATTATAGATTTGAGTCCTTTATCAGACATGTGGTTTGCAAATAGTTTCTCCCAGTCTCTATCTCCTCCTTTCATCTTTATTTTGTATTTCACGTTTTAATCCATGGTCTATTTTGAGTTAATTTTTGTACGAGGTATGAGGTTTAGATCAGAGTTCAGGGTTTTTTTCGTATGAATAATCAGGTAGTCAGTAACTTTTTTTAAGAGACAAGGTCTCACTCTGTCACCCAGGCTGGAATGCAATGACAAGATCAGAACTCACTGCAGCCTCGACTCCTGGGCTCAAGTTATCCTCCTGCCTCAGTCTCCTGGAGTAGCTGGCACCACAGGCAGGTGCCACCGAGACCAGTTCATTTTTTTAGTTTTTGTAGCGACAGGGTCTTGAGCCATGTTACCCAGGCTGGTCTGGAACTCCTAGGCTCAAGTCATCATCCCACTTATATGGGGCCAGGCAGTGGCACATGCCTGTAATCACAGCACTTTGGGAGGATGAAGCAGGAGAATCACTTGAACCCAGGATTCCAGACCAGCCTGAGCAACAGAGGGAGGCCCTGTCTCTGCAAACATTTTAAACATTAGCTGGGCATGGTGTTGTACACCTGTGGTCCCAGCTACTTGGGAGGCTGAGGTGGGAGGATCTCTCGAGCCTACGAGGCTGAGGCTGCAGTAAGCCATGTTCGGACCACTACACTCCAGCCTGGGAGAAAGTCAGACGCTGTATCCAAAAAAAAAAAAAAAAAAAAAAAAATCCTAGAGCATCACCCGTATTAAAGACAGGTATTGTCTTTTTCAAATTTAATTACTGTTATATAATGGACATGTAAAATGTCCAGTTTGAAAGTTTGAAAATATATAACTCTAAGTATTCTTACCTTAAAATTCTGATTCCTACCTAAGATATTGCATACTGTTTACATAAGTATCACAATGCATGGACAACAACTAAAAATGTGTAAGAGTAAGAAAAATGAGCATGTATGCCTATTAATTAAGGTATATTTCCCCCTTATTACATAAAAAAGTCATCACTGCAAATCCCTATGACCGTATCGAAAGTAAACCTACAGTTTTACTTCTCTATATTATAAAATGCAAGGTTAAAACTCGAATACTAAACATTTCCTGAAGCCAAGGGTAGTTTACTTAAAATAAATGCCTAGGGTCTATATCAAAAATATGAAAAAGCTAGCTACTTCATAGCCATTCCAATCTAAGTTCAGCTTTTTTAATTGACACATAATTGTGTACTGTACATATGTATGGAGTACACAGAGTGATGTTATAATACATGTAATGTATGTGATCAGCATAATTAGCATATCCACCATCTCAAACATTTATCATTTCTTTGTGTTGGTAACTTTCAATACCCTTCCTCCAATTATCTGGAACTATATATTCTTTTTTTTTTTTTTTTTTTTGAGACAAAGTCTTCCTCTGTTGCCCAGGCTACAGGGCAGTGGTGTGATCTCAGCTCACTGCAACATCTCCTTCCCAGGTTCAAGCTATTCTCCTGCCTCGGCCTTCCTGGTAGCTGGGATTACAGGCACCCACCACTATGCCCAGCTAATTTTTGTATTTTTAGTAGAGACGGGGTTTCACCACGTTGGCCAGACTGGTCTCAAACTCCTGACCTCAGGTGATCCACCCACCTCAGCCTCCCAAAGTGCTAGGATTACAGGCATGAGCCACCACGCCCAGCCTGAAACTACATGTTCTTGTTGACTATAGTCATCCTATGTTATAGAACACTAGAACTTATTCCTATCCAGCTATAATTTTGTATCCTTTAACAAATTTCTATCTCCCTCTTCCCCCACCCTTCTCACCCTCTAGGATCCTCTGTCTACTTTCAACTTCAATGAGATCCACTCTTTTTTGCCTTCCACATAAGAGAACATGTGCTGTGTAACTTCCTGTCCCTGGCTTATTTCATAATATCTTCCAGTTCCATCCATGTTGCTGAGAATAACAGGACTTCATCCTGTGTTATGGCTGAATAGTACTCCATTGTGTATAAACACCACATTTTCTCTATCCATCATCTGCTGTTGGACACCGAGGCTGATTCCATATCTTGGCTATGGTGAACAGTGCTGGAGGAAACAGAGGTGCGGATGCCCCTCTGACACTGATTTCCTTTTCTTTGGGTATCTACACTGTAGTGGGACTGCTGGATCACACTGTAATTTCATTTGCAGTTTTCTGAGGAACCTCCATACTGTTTGCCATAGTGGGTGCCCTAACTTACTCTTACTCTTTTTCTTTTTTCTCTTCGAGACAGAGTCTTACTGTGGCCCAGGCTGGAATACAGTGGTGCAATCTCGGCTTGCTTGCTGTAGCAGCCGCCTCCCGGGTTCCAGTGGTTCTCATGCCTCAGCCTCCTGAGTAGCTGGGATTACGGGCACCCGCCACTACACCTGGCGAATTTTTGTATTTTTTAGTAGAGATGGGGTTTCACCACGTTGGCCAGGCTGGTCTTGAACTCCTGGGCTCAAGTGACCCGCCCACCTCAGCCGCCCAACAGTGCTGGGATTACAGGTATGATCCACCGCTCCCAGCTAATTTTTGTGTTTTTAGTAGAGACGGGGTTTCACCATGTTGGTCAGGCTGGTTTCCAACTCCTGATATCAGGTGATCTGCCCGCCTCGGCCTCCCAAAGTGCTGGGATGTCAGCGTGTGTCCCACGCCCAGCCAGCTGCTCTAGTGTATACCCCCCTACAGTGTGTAAGAGCTCCTTTGTCTCCATATCCTCTCCAGCACTTGTTACTTTTTGTCTTTTTGATAATACTCATCCTAACAGGTGAGATGATACCTCACTGAGGTTTTGATTTGCATTTCTCTGATTATAAGTGATGCTGAGCATTTTTTTCACATATTTTTTGGCCATTTGTTTGTCTTCTTTAAAGAAATGTCTGTTCGATTGGGTGTGGTGACACAAACCTGTAAGCCCAGCACTTGGAACGCTAAGGCAGGAGGACAGCTTGAGCCTTGACCAGCCTGGGCAGCATAACAAAACCCTAGCTGAAAAAAAAAAAAAAAAAAGGAAGAAGAAAAAAGAAATATCTGTGTTTGTTCAGCTATTTGACCTCCAAAAACTAAGAGCCCATTTTGGAATCTAACAACCTGCCTGATTCAGAGATAATCTGTGTTTGGTTCTACTCTGCTACTTCTTATGTGACTTTGGGAAGTTCCCTTAGCCACTTTGAGCTCAATTTTCTCAACATTAACCAGGAATAAGTACCACCTGCCTCTGCTGGTTAACGCTGAGGACTGAAAGGAGAACCCCCACAATGCCACATGACAATGCCGCCTGGCGGAAGCCCCTCAATGCGGGACTGGTAGGATCATCTGAAGCTAAGTACAACTTTCCTTTCCACTGTCCCAGGCTCACTCTGCATACGATTAGCAAGGAATAGAGAATAAAGGAAACAGAAATAATTGCTTAATTTTTAATAAGAAATTTTTAAAAAGTTGAGGTGGTGGAAAAATAGGAGGGAGAGGAGGGGAAGGAAAAGCAGTCGGTCACAAGTTTTAGTCCAGGGCTCATACCTGGCTTCCTCACTCAGGCAATCACCAGTCCCCACCCCCTGGGGAGGGGTACTTTCTCGGCTGGCTTCACCCACATGGAAGGCACTGCCACAGGTGTTCAGAAACCAGGAGCACCTTGAAATGGGCAATGTGCTTTGGGTAGGAGACCTACAATTTCCCCAAGGAAACCACGGCATAAAAGTGACCCACATAGGAGGCACCAAGGGCTGTAAATACTTGGTGGCAAAAACTGATGTCATACCTGCTGTACAGGAGACACACACCCAAATAAATCTTGCCAAAATAGCAGAGAAAAAAATACAGCAGACATCCAGTGCCATTCTGCTACAGAAATATTTATATCCCAAAGCCAGGGACCTCTCTGAAACACTGTGTTTATTTCCACGTTTCATGGAAGATGTTTGAGTGCGCTCACGTGTGTGTCAACAAACTTCCAGTCCCTGCTCTAAACCCTGTGGCTCCTCAGCAAAACCCAAAAACAAATATCAGTTTTCCTTCCAAATGAGAAGTTTCCTGACTTAGCGAAACCAGCATCAAATCCACTTATTATGAGATAGCTGATTACAGGTGAAGCCCTCTAGTCCCAGGATGACTCCCCTCCTGCAGGAGCGGGAAGGATGGCCATAGCACTGGCCTGCCAGACCACATCTCCAGGCAGTTTGAAACCATTGCTGCTCAGGTGAACCATGATAAAAATCAAAACCAAGTATCTCTGAAAAGTGTACATGTCAAGAGCCACACCTCAAACCAGACTCAGCAGAAATGGACGTTGCAAGGTTTGTTCAGAGACCTCCTCTCCATGCCCCCTTTCCCCGGGACCTCCCTCCTTGCACTAGGGGCCCAGGGCCAATGGACCTCTCCCTTATCTCTAGCCCAGTGCATTTTCAGGAACAGTTCCCAGACTCTACCAGACCCTGAAATGTATTCACTGAATGCACTATTTCTTCAAATGATCATAAATCATCTGACTATAACAATTGTTTTAAAAGTGTTCTCTCTCTCTCTCTCTCTCTCGGGAATTCTGTCATGAGTTTGAGCAAGCAGCTTTGCTTCTCTCTACTGCAATTCTATCATTTGCAACATGTTAACAATTACTGTGTTCACCCATAGCATTGTTGTAAAAAGCCTTAAGACCCACTTCATGTAGCCTGCCTGGAGCACAGACACTGTCACATGGTAAATGCCCACTGAAGGTGAGTTATCTGTAGCTATTATTACCCGCCACTCCAGCGAACAAAAGGAGTCGATCAGGTCTCATCGTATCACCATGAAAGGATGTCCATGTAGACTGTGCAGTGGGAGTAGGGGGACTCAGTGTTTATCAGGTACTATTTTGTTTTTTACAAAGTGTACATATATATATTTGTAGGTACACTGGAAAAGATCTGGAAGGAAATACACCCAGTGTTAATAGTGACTACCCCAAAGACACATTCATCCAAACACACAACAGAAAAACACTATCTTTCTGCCTTCCATATCATTTGAACTATTTTCAATAAGCATCTATGGCTTTTGTAAAGTTTTTGAAAGGAATTTATTGCAATTTTTTCTGGAGAAACAAGCAGGAGCATGAAAAAGGTGGAAACAGAAGGTAAAATGGAATGAGACTCAATGGAATTGAGTCCAAGCCAGGCTCAGCAGGCACACAAACCACACGCCTCTCACTACAACTCAACACCAGCTCTCTCTTCTCTTGGTCCAATGGCCCAAGACTTAGAGATAAAATGTTTATTGTGATCACATCAATCACACCAAGGAGCTTGGAACCACCCTTTCAAACTCCTCTGGTTCTGGGTACCTGCCCGGGGCTGTTAGTTTTTCTCCTGTGTCTTTGCTGGACTGTAATCCCCTAGTGGTGGAAATGCACCCTGACACTTAGCCATCATCCCCACAACACTCAGCACCGCATAGAGACCAGGGCAGTGATGTCCACTCGGACTGTGATTCCACTTATAAAGCAAAGGACCAGGGACCACATGCGACTTGTCTTTGGTAACTCACCAGCTGTGGCTTGAACCAGAACAAATCCAGGTCTCCTGATGCCCAGAAAAGAGCTAGTGCCTGTCCCACTAGAAAGGGCAGTAAAAATGTTTTGCTTACTGTGAAAAGATGCACTACTGGAGAAGATGGGTGCAACTTCTCATGGAGGCATTCAGCCCAGATCACCAGGAAACAGAGCTGCCGGATGAGACACTCGGCCCAGATCACCAGGAAACAGGGCTGCCGGATAAGACACTCGGTCCAGGTCATTAGGAAACAGGGCTACCCGATGAGACACTCGGCCCAGGTCACCAGGAAACAGGGCTGCTGTAAGAGACACTCGGCCCAGGTCACCAGGAAACAGGGCTGCTGGATGAGACACTAAGCCCGTCCACTGGAAAGGAAATCTGGCTGGACAGTGGAGGGAAATTCACACAGCCCAATGGCAGCAACAACATGAACAAAAAATACCTGACTGGAAAGCCATAGCCTGGCTAGCAAATTCGAAACAGAGCCACAATCCTAGCAGCACACATCACTGCAACACGGGGCTTCAGTCAGTGTGCGCACACTTTAAGTAGAAATGTAAAATGTCCATGTTTTATGGAACAAGGGGGCTATTTGTGTGTGTGTGATGTCAAAGAAAACAGCTGAGAAGAAACTGTTGGCAAGGAAATAGAAATAGGCGCCCTTACACATTGACAGTGAGATAATGGTATGGCCCTAACAGAAGGGAATCCAGTAACACCCATCAACATTTAAAATGCGCAGAACCCTGGATCCCACAATTCCATTTCTAGCAATGCATCCTATGAACATATTCACGCAAATATGCAAGAATTATGTACAACTCAGCATTGATTAATCCAAACGGTTGGGAACAACCTAAATACTTACCGGTGGACAACCGTGTTTATCTTATGCCAACATCTGTGTTTTTAAAAACAAGACACATAGGCTGGGCACAGTGGCTCACCCGTGTAATCCCAGCACTTTGAGAGGCTGAGGCAGGTGGATCACTAGGCCAAGATATCCAGACCATCCTTGTCAACATGGTGAAACACCGTCTCTACTCAAAATACAAACATTATCTGGGCATGGTGGAGCACACCTGTAGTCCCAGCTACTCAGGAGGTTGACACAGGAGAATCGCTTGAACCCGGGAGGCGGAGGTTGCAGTGAGCCGAGATCACGCCAGCCTCGTGACAGAGCAAGCCTCTGCCTTGGAAGAACAAACAAACAAAAACTGGCAAGAGTGGTCACAGAGCAGTGATGGGAGTAGGACTGCCTTTCACTCTCCAGGACCTTTTGAATGTCGCTCATATTACGTATTCAAAATATATGACTATAGCAAATATTTTCAAAGTAACTATGAAAAACTGGGAGAATAATAATATCTAACACACAGGACTGCTGTATAATTAAAGGATGAAAAACATTAAGCACTATCAGAGTTCAAAGGAAGAAGGATTAATTCTAGCTTGGATGTCAGAGCGGGGATCAAGTAAAGGAAGCGAGTATTTCAAGTCTTGAAGGATGGAGAAGATTTAAAGAGGCAGAAGTGTGGAGACGATGTCCCAGATGGAGATAAGAACAGAGGCGAAGACGATGACCCAAATGGAGATAAGAACATAGGCGAAGACGATGAAGAGATGAGAAGGTACAAATTCTAAGTGCAGCTCTCAGGCTGGGCTTCAGAACAGGGCTTAGGAAACAAGCTGGAGCGCAAGGCTCATGGCGGGAATGGAAACACTGAAACCCAAACTTGCATATCACGACCTGATCATGAGCCTTGAATGCCAAGCCAGGGAACCCGTCCTTGATCTTAACAATGAAAAATCACTTGGCCGGGTGTGGTGGCTCAAGCCTGTAATCCGGTGCTTTGAGAGGCTGAGGCGAGAGGACTGCTTGAGGCCAGGAGTTTGAAACCACTCTGGACAACACGGCAAGACACTATCCTTACAAAAAATTTAAAAATTAGCTAGGCAGGATAGCACACCTGTAGTCCCAGCTACTCAGGAGGCTGAGGGGGGAGGATCACTTGAGCCCAGGAATTTAGGGTTACAGTGAGCTGTCATGGCACGCCTGCATTCCAGCCTGAGCAACAGAGCAAGGGCATGTCTCAAAAATCAAATAAAATGAAATAAAATCACTAAAAGTTTGTATAGACATAAAGTATAAAATCATACCCTATATGATTTAATCCAGATATATAATATAAATTAGAGGGGGAGAAGAGAAATTAGGAAGCTATTATAAGAAAACAAGACACAACTAAGACACGAGCAAAGGCCCTGGGCTCACAGCGCTGTCTTTATATAAAGGAATGAACTACCACGTTTATTTTCATGGCATCACCAACTTAGATACAGGATACAGTATTCTGGAACCATCTCTGTATCAGTCAAATCAGATGGCCATAATACCGTAGGCAAATACCATAAAAAACACCATAGGCTATGTGGTTTAAACATTAGTTTATTTCTCACAGCTCCGGAGGCTGGAAGTCCAAGATCAAAGTGTTGGCCAACTCAGTTCCCGGACAGGGACCTCTTCCTGGCTTGCAGACAGCCACCTTTCTTCTTGTTTCCTCACACCAGGGCAGTGGGAGCTCTCTGCTTTCTCCTCTATTTTCTTTTTTTTTTTTTTTTTTTTTTTTTTTTGAGACAGAGTCTTGCTCTGTCACCAGGCTAGAGTGCGGTGGCACAATCTCAGCTCACTGCAACCTCCAACCCTCTGGTTCAAGCAACTCTGCCTCAGCCTCCCGAGTAGCTGGGATTACAGGCACGTGCCACCACACCCAACTAATTTTTGTATTTTTAGTAGAAACACGGTTTCAGGATGGTCTTAATCTCCTGACCTCGTGATCTGCCCACTTCGGCTTCCCAAAGTGCTGGGATTACAGGTGTGAGCCACCACACCTGGCCTGGTTTCTCTTCTTCTAAGGGCACTAATCCTGTCAGACCAGGGCTCATGCTCATGACCTCATCTAACCCTAATCACCTCCCAAAGGTCCTACCCCCTAATACCATCACACTGGCAGTTAGGGCTCCAGTACAAGAATCTGGGGGAGACATAAACATTCAGTTTATAACAATGTCTTTTCAATCCTGTTGAAAAAAACAACCAAATGAGTAGGCGACAAAGTACCTTATATGTAAACAAGTCGGGACTTTTCATATTTCTGCTAACACATTAAGGTCAATTTAAAATGTCTGATAACAAGAGTCAGAAGCAGAGATAAATGAAAGTTAGTTACTCTGCATTTTAGGCCCACATTGAGCTGTCTTTCAATGACATTGTGGTACAAGGAACACTGCTTTCTATTCCTGGTTTTGTCACCAAAAAAGCTGGAACATTTCCCTGTATTTCCATTTACCTTGAAAATCACTGGGCTGACCTAGCAGACCTCCAAGGTCCCTTCCATTCATAAATTCCACAAATAACTTCCTACCAACAGATACTACACAAATAAACCACACTGACGAAGGGGAAAGCTAACACTAGCAAACAATGAGATGCACACAAGACAAAACGTATAGAGAAGTGGATCAACCACAAACTGGTGGACGATGAGCCGGCGGTGGATGAAAACACATTCCCTATCGATGGACAGACAGGCAAGGGCGCCGAGGTAGTACTGTTGAAGATTTCCTATTTTAAACCTTCAAGATAAATGGCCCAATTGTTTATATTCATTCTGATTAAATGTGAATGTGAAAACTTCCTCCAGGGGACACAGACATCTAAAAAGTTCCCAGTGTATCCAATTTGTCATTTGATATTTTTACTGACAAGAAAAATGAGGGACTGAATATACAAACAGACCATGCCTGATCATATGTAGAAAGACAGAACTCAGACCACAACCTGTAGCTGCCCACCCAGGAAACCAATCCCCTATCTACAGTAAACAGCCAGGAGGCCAGCCAGGCTAACACTTCAGACAGGAAGCCAGACTGCTCTCTCTCCACAACCCAGAAACTAAGAAACGACTCTGTCCTAGGTGGCCAGGACTTGACTCAAAACTAACAGCCACCCTAATTTTGGCCCCTGTTTCCAGTTAGGATCATTCAGAGAAAGCCAAATATGCCCCTAATCAACCAAGGACACTCCGCTTCTGCACAGCCGCCTCCAGCCCTCACAACAGCCTCCACTGGGAGCTGTTCTTTTCCATCCTGAAGCTTCCCTACTCCTCATCCGCCATTCACTTGCATATCAGTCTGTGCCACACGCAAGTGATGGTGCCAACTCCCTTGCCACAGCAGTTCTGAGAAAGTCGCCTCTGCCTGTCTCATGTGGGCAGCCTTCCTTTATTTCCCCCAAAAAACAAGTCTTACATGAGGGGCTTCTCTCTATATGGCCACGCTATACAATTCAGAAGCCCAGCATGGCAGATTCCAAGCCTGGAAAGACCATACACCCCTCAGGTCCTCTTTCCACAAAACACAGCTTCCTGGAGTTCTTCAGTCACTCCCACCAACCAGGGAAGGAACCACGTGTTATGGAAAGATCAAGGGCCTTGACGTCAAACTTCTGGGTTCATCAAGTACTTCATCTTTCCACTTAAGAAATTACATGGCCTCGGCCAGGCGTGGTGGCTCACACCTATAATCCCAGCACTTGGGGAGGCTGAGTCGGGTGGTTCAACCGAGGTTGGGAGTTCAAGACCAGCCTAACCAACATGGAAAAACTCCATCCCTACTAAAAATACAAAATCAGCCTGGCATGGTGGTGCATGCCTGTCATCCCAGCTACTCGGGAGACTGAGGCAGGAGAACCACTTGAACCTGGGAAGTAGAGGTTGTGGTGAACCGAGATCACGCCATTGCACTCCAGCCTGGGCAAGAGCAAAACTGAGTCTCAAAAAAATAAAAATAAAAATAAAAATAAAAAATTGACGTGACCTTGAACAATTTTCTTAACTTCTTTAAGCCTCTATCTTCATCTTCAATAAAATAATTTTACCTCCAAGATTGCATTAAATGGAATCCCACAGGAAAAACAGCTGACAAATTTAGGGGCCCAATAGCTGTGCACTCCTACTGTCGCCCCACTTTACTCCAAGAGAGAAGCGGAAGATGTCCAGAAAAAGCCTGTTGATCCCTACACCTCAGCATCCTGTGTTCACACAAGGCGCAGTGACATCCAGACTTACCGGGGTCACCCAAATACAAGACATGGTTTGATTTTTCAACTTAGGTACACATGGCTTCTAACGTTCACCATATATGATCCATAATTTAGAAGAGATTTTCCTACACTACCCCGTGGTTCTATTTTAGCAGACTTAGATGTGCCATAATAGCTCACTCTCTTAAGCCCTCTTCAGTGTCAAAAACAAAACTTTAATCTGTAACACAGTTATCAGCAGTGAAAGTGGAAAATGTATCTATGAGTCAAAATGACCCTCTGCCCCGCCCCGCCCTACAAAAAGCTGTTCAGGAGGATTTGGGCTGCTTATGAGAATGCTGTCTGCATTCCCAGGGACAGACAAACGCCTACCCTGGTTAGAAGCTGCGCTGCTCAGCCTCCAGGCTAGAAAGCTCCGCACACCCTCTACCCAAGGAGAAGAGAGGCAAATGGGGTGGCCAGGCTCCAGGATGTGCACTGTTTAGTGTGGTTTCTGCGGTCCAGGTCACCGCCATGGGTGAAGCTCTTCCTTCCTTCTTTTCCACCCAAGTGGCCAAGGTCCTACGGCTGCTGTGGGGCCTCTTCCCTATGAGTCAGCCTAGCCATTCCCCTTCCCCATTGTTCTTTTTTTTGTTTTTTTTTTTTTTTTTTTTTGAGACGGAGTCTCACTCTGTCACCCAAGCTGGAGTGCAGTGGCATAATCTTAGCTCACTGCCACCTCTACCAACCATGTTCAAGCAATTCTCCTGCCTCAGCCTCCCAAGTACCTGGGATTACAGGCACCTGCAACCACGCCCAGCTAATTTTTATATTTTTAGTAGAGACGGAGTTTCAACTTGTTGGTCAGGCTGCTGTCGAACTCACGACCTCAGGTGATCCACCTACCTCGGCCTCTCAAAGTACTGGGATTACAGGCATGATCCACTGCATCTGGCCGAGTCAGCCCAGCCATCCTGACTTTTTGTTCTGGTAAAATTACTGTCTTCCACGTCTACCTTCCAAGTAGCTAAATCAGAGATCTGGCCCTTGGAGCAGACTTGAAGAATCCCTGTTTTTGGTCCTCAAGAGGTCCTACCAGGGTCTGGGACAATTCCAAGACTTGTGTTCTTAAAGAGGAAAGAAACCTCACATACATGGCTCTCGCAGAGCTCAGGCGAGCCTGTATCGGAGGCAAGGCTTGGGAGGCGGCCCTAAGGTTTGGGTGTGCCATCTATGATAACAGATAAGAGATCTGAAGCCAGCTGTCTGGGTTCAAACCTCAATTCCAACAGCACCGGCTGTGTGATGTTAGACGACGTCCCCAGCCTCTCTGTGGTTCAGTTTTCTCACTGTAAAAGGGCCACAATAATAGAGCTGCTCTAAAAATTAAGTGAATTGGTGCATATAAGGTATTCAGAACAATGCTTGGTACATGGGGGAGTTCAATAGACACGTATTGAACAGAGTAACTTAGCAATTAGTAAATATACTCATGCAGGCCAGGCGCGGTGGCTTATGCCTGCAATTCCAAAACTTTGCGAGGTTGAGGCGAGACGGTCACTTGAGCCCAGGAGTTTGAGACTAGCATGGGCAACACAGCAATATTCCATCTCTAAAACTGTGTGTAACATACATGTCTATATACACTCAAATGTTCACAGTGTATTTATAGTATACAAAATAGCTGGAATACAGAGTTAACTATTCACAATGGTTACTTCTAGAGAAGGCGGAATGCAAATTTCAGCTTTTTACCCCACACGTATATTCTTGTATCATCTGAAATATTTAAGCAAATTGTATGTATAAATTTGCCCCGAAACACATAGCAGAATAATGTAGTTTTGACTCAAAAATCTTCATATCATGATGGAATTGTCCTGTGAAAGTAAAGTTAGAGAGATGAAAAGCCTGCCTCCAGCCTAAATGCTCGTTCATATGACCTATATTACACAAACCAATGCAGACGCCCCAATCCTTTCCCCACTGTCATAAGAATTTTTCAGTGAACTGCATTCCCCTTTACAAACTAGATGATAGTTAGAGTTACCAGGCAAGAACGTGGATCCAGTTCTGCTTTTTCAAAGCCCAATGTTCCTCCCATAACAGCAATGCATTCTTCAACCGGTCAACTGCCCCCAACACCTGAGCTCTCTGTTGTACACAACTCAACGAGGCCTGGGAGAAAGCAGGTGCAAATTTCACTTACTCAGTAACAACACATCCCACCTGATTCCTCTGCTGGGCTAGTTCTCAAGTCATCTTTTTCTAAGCTTTCATTCGGCTCTACCACACGTACCTAGGCTGGGTAAAACACTTTACCAAGTTTTTTTTTTCGAGATGGAGTTTCACTCGGTCGCCCACGCTGGAGTGCAGTGACGTCATCTCGGCTCAGAAGCCAGCGCCCGGGTCCATGCAGTCCCCTCCGCGGCAGACGCGGGGAGCCGGGGAGCAGTGGGGACCGGCCCCCACCCGCAGGGCGACAGGGACCCCCGCGCAGGCCCACGCGGTATCGCAGCAGGCGCGAAGCCTCCGGTGCCACCCGAGGCCGAGACAAAGCCCAGGCGCAAGGACCTCGGATCCCGACTTCGGACCCTGTGGAATCCAACTCGGAGCCGCCACGCCCGGCGTAGAGAACCCCGCCCGGTCCGCAGACCCCGTCACCCGGTCTCACCTCAGGCCGCCCGCTCACAGGGCCCGCTCCTCGCCGCGGCGCCTGGGCCGACTGGAGCGCAGCTGAGCAGCCTACAGAGCGAAGGCAGCCTCAACAATGGAGTCCCGGGGCGGGGTCGCCGCCGCCGCTTCAGCGCGTGTTCCCCGCTCAGGATCCGGCTCGGAGCAAGGAGCTGCAGCTGGCGCGGGGCTGCGGCCGGGACACGCACCCTGCAGGTGCACACGGCCCCGCCCGCCGCCCGCCACCCCGCCCCCAGCGGAGGCGGGCGCCCAGGGCCCGCCCCCCGGCCAACGGTGAGCGAGCTGCACGGAGAGGGCGGGGCCTGGGGGAACAAATGGAGGCTGGGCGGGGCGGCGCTGGGACTGGGCGTACTGGGTCCCGCGGGAGGACTGGACCCAAGAGCTGACCGGATCCTGGCCTTCTAGAAGACCCAGCTCAACGTCCACCTGCAGTCTGGTCTACAGGACGCGCTCATCTCAAGCCCAGAACTCAGGCTTTTAGGGCAGAGAGCGAGAGACAGGCTTGCTTTACAAAAAAGGAAACTGAGGTCCAAGGAATAGGATTGCCTGCTACCGGAAGTCACGTAGTCCCATTCACTCGTTCACCTTGTCATTCAGCAAACATTTGGAAGCACGTATGGTGGGCGTTAGGACTGAAGAAGGGCCGGGCGCGGTGGCTCGCGCCTGTAATCCCAGTACTTTGTGGGGCCGAGGCAGGTGGATCACTTGAGGCCAGGAGTTCGAAACCAGCCTGGCCAACAAGATGAAACCCCATCTCTGCTAAAAATACAAAAACTTAGCCGATCGTGGTGGCGTGTACCTGTGGTCCCGCTACTGGGAAAGCTGAGGCAGGAGAATCGTTTGAACCCGGGAGGTGGAGGTTGCAGTGAGCTTAGATCGTGCCACTGCATGTGCTCCAGCCTGGGCGACAGAGTGAGACTCTGTCTCCAAAAAAAAAAATTAATAGATGGGAAGTAGAAGCGAACTTAGGCCTTCCCTGAAGGAGCTCGGCCAAGGAGTACCTGAAATGTCTCTGCATCTCTTTAAGGTCTGATAAAGGAACCAGGAGCAAGCACTAATCACTTCCCTTTCCTGCCTCAGAGCTTTCATGTGTTTGCTGTTCCCCACCCGAAATGCCAAGTACCAATGGTATTTATTTATTTATAGAAATGGGGTCTCCCTATGTTGCCCAGGGTGGTCTCAAACTCCTGGCCTCAAGCTATCCTCTCGTCTCAGCCTCCCAAAGTGTTGGGATTACAGGCATGCACCACTGTCCCCAGCCCTGATCGTCTTTAAAACCTCTTTCCTCATCTTATTTGAGATTCCTGCTTCATGTGCCCCCACACCCTTGGTTTTTCTGTACCTCCATAGCTGCTCTGCCCAACTTGTATATGTCTGGGCTCAGGCCAAATGCCCTTCCATTTGCAGTGGGCACTGCCACAGGAAATCTCATGCCCTTCCGGGCTTCACAAACCATCCACATGCTCTGCTGCCAGCCAGAGACATCCATCCCAGTCAGATACCCAGCCCTGACCTTTCCCAAAGCCCCAGTTGGACACAGGGAAGCATCTCCAATTTTCCGCGGGCCAAAACAGAGTGCTTTATTAGTGCCCTAACCTGCTCATCCACATTCTTGTGATTCTCTGTAAACAGCCCCTCCATCCACCCAGCTGCTCAGGTGAAAATCTGAAATCCTCCTCCAGTCCTTCCTCCCCGAACCTCTCATGCAGCCCTCTGCCTTCCTAGGACACTGAGCACCCCTCACTCCCAGCACCAGTTGGGGTGCTGTCTGAGTCGCTGCCACCCACCTGGCATGAAGTGTGACCTCTCGCCCAGTGTGGTGGCTTACGCCTGTAGTCACAGCACTTTGGGAGGTTGTGGCGGGCAGATCGGTTGAGGCCAGGAGACTGGGACCAGCCTGGTCAATACAGTGAAACTAAAATACAACAATTAGCCAGGCATGGTAATGCGTGCCCATCGTCCCAGCTACCCTACCCAGGAGGCTGAGGCAGGAAAATTGCTTGAACCTGGGAGGCAGTGGTTGCAGTGAGCCAACATCACACCACTGCATTCCAGGCTGGGCAACAGAGTGAGACTCTGTTGCAAGTTAAAAAAAACAAAAAACAAAAAAACCCAAAAAAACACACACCAAAAAACCACAAAAAAACAAAAAAAACAAAAAACGAAGAAGAAGGAGAAGTGTGACCTCTCTGAGGCAAGGCAGTGTCCCACTCTGATTCACTTCCATGTGCAAAACAGGACCTGCACCCTGAAGGCACTCACTCAGGGAGGCTGCTGGGATGGGTGGATGCACAGTTAAGGTCTTCATGGTGGCTGGGGCTGACCCCATCCCCATCGCTTTTCCCACAGACACCTGTACACTCATCACTCCCACACTCTGAAAGCCTGGCCCCTAATCTGATTTGCCTAACAAGCTCCCCAGATGAACAACACATGCTTCCCTACCTCTCCCCTGCTAGGGCCCCACCGTGTTCTGGGATGTACTCAGGGATCAGGAGAACAAAACCTCAGGGAGTGAAAGGACATTCCAGGGTGCAGGCCTCTGCATCCCCCTCCATGCCCTCACCCCTGCCTGACACACCCTCACCCCTGTACCTGGCCAGCTCCTACCAACCCTTAAATTCTCACCAAGTTCAGTGGTGGCAGCCACACCCTAAAGTGACTGACTTCCCAATAACCTATGCCCTTGCATAGTCTTCCTGACCTTGGGTACGAGCAAAACCGGTGACTGGCTTCTAACCCATAGAGCCTGGCAAAAGCAATCGGATGTCACGGTGCATCACCTTCGCACACTAGAGAGGAAGGTTCCGCCTGCAGACGCTCCAGGAAGGAGATGCTGTGCTGAGAAAGGACCTTTGGAGGGGCTCCCGTAGGCAAGGAAGCAAAAAGCTGGGCCCTTGCCAAGCGGGTCTGAGGAAATGAATTCTGTCAGTAACCTCAGTGGACCTGGAAATGGATTCTGCCCTGGTGGAGCCTCAGATGAGGATGCCTCCCAGCTGCTTGGCGTGAGATCCCAAACACAGGATGCGCTAAAATGTGCTCAACTACTAGCTTGCCAAAATTGGCTTAAAGGTGTGTTTTGTTTTAAGCTTCTCAGTTCTTAGTTATTTTCTACAAAAGTGTTAAAATGTGAGACAATAACTTAGGTCCCCTCCCCATCACACATTCTTCTGTCTGGCATTCATCACAATTCTACTTATTGATTTAAAATCTCCCTCTTGACTGGGTGCAGTGGCTCAGGAGTTCCAGACCAGCCTGGCCAACATGGTGAAACCCCATCTCTACTAAAAATACAAAAATTAGCTAGACGTGGTGGTGCAATCCTGTAATCCCAGCTATTCTGAAGGCTGAGGCAGGAGAATTGCTTGAATCCAGGAGGCAGAGGTTGCAGTGAGCCGAGATGACACCATTGCACTCCAGCCTGAGTGACAAGAACAAAACTCTGTCTCAAAAAAAAAAAAAAAAATTGTCTCTTGCCACTAGCATGAAGGTCCCATGAGAATAAAAATGGAAACTCTTGCTCATAACAGTGTCCCAAATGCCCAGCACGGTGTAGTTCTAGGGCAGTGGGTCGATGGTGGACACTGCTGGTTGGAGGACCCAGCTGGCCCTCCCAGCTGCCTTCTCCCTGGTCAGGTTCCATTATAGAGAACAGAATAGTTTCTTGCCTTTCCAGAGTCCCTCTTAGTGGGGATTGGCCAAGTGACATTGTCTTGCCCCGGGACACATAATTGGAAGTTGGCTGAAAGGTTTCTAGCCGTGGTGTGCTGGGGTGATTTGAACCAGGACATGAAAGCTGACCATCCATTGTTCAGGAATTCTGCAAGTTGATTGTTCAACACATTCAGTACTTAAAAATATCAAATAATATGAACTCGCAAATTAAAAAATGCATTAGACCAGATGCAGTGGCCCACGTCTAACACATTGGAAGCCTGAGGCAGGAAGATCACTTGAGCCCAGGAGTTCAAGACCAGCTTAGGCAAAAAAGGAAGACCCTGTCTCCACAAAAAATTATAAAATTAGCTACGCATGGTGGTTTGTGCATCCAGTCCTAGCCACTCAGGAGGCTGACGTGGGAGGATCCCTTGAGCCATCTGTTCAAGGCTCCAATGAGCTATGATAGTGCCACTGCACTCCAGCCTGGGTGACAGAGCCAGACCCTATCTCAGAAATAAACATATTTCATATATTAATACATTTATAATAAATGTATATTTATATACACATTTATGTATTGTAATTATATATTTAGACATAAATACATATTTCTTGCTTTATTTATTTATTTATTTATTTTGAGACGGAGTTTAACCCTTGTCGCCCAGGCTGGAGTGCAATGACGCAATCTGGGCTCACCGTAACCTCCACCGCCGGGGTTCAAGTGATTTTCCTGCCTCAGTCTCCTGAGTAGCTGGGATTACAGGCACGCACCACCACGCCTGGCTAATTTTTGTATCTTTAGTAGAGATGGGGTTTCTCCATGTTCTCAGGCTAGTCTCAAACTCCTGACCTCAGGTGATCTGCCCATCTCGGCCTCCCAAATTGCTGGAACTACAGGTGTAAGCCACTGTGCCCAGTCTATACGATATATTTATATATTATAATTATGTATATTAATTTTATATAATTATATATAAATATACAAACTTCCTTCCCTTCTCTTGTTTCTACCTACAGTCAGTCCCATGACTTCAAATACTATCTACATGTAACAATTATAAATGTATATTATATATATACATATATATATATTTTTTTTTTTGAGACGGAGTCTCGCCCTGTCGCCAGGCTGGAGTACAATGGTGCAGTCTCAGATCACTGCAACCTCTGACTCCCGGGTTCAAGCGATTCTCCTGCCTCAGCCTCCCAAGTAGCTGGGCTTATAGGCACCCACTACCACGTCCAACTAATTTTTGTATTTTTAGTAGAGACAGGGTTTTGCCATGTTGGCTAGGTTGGTTTTGAACTCCTGACCTTAATTGATCTCCCGCCTCGGCCTCCTAAAATGCTGGGAATACAGGCGTGGGCCACCTTGGCCAAAATATTTTTCTGTTTACAAGCATTTTACATGAGAGGAAAGTGGAGAATAAATCATCTGACACTCTACTGTAAAAGAAATCTTTGTGCCTCTCTTCTTTTCATCTTTCCTAAGTGTACATATTACCAAAATGTCTTTAGGTTGAGGTCCCTCCGTGAAAACTTTACAGGGTGTTGTGTCCTCAGCCACCCTCCTGTCTTTCTCTAGTCCTGGAATTTTAAAACTGTCTGGGGATGACCCAGGATACCCACAGTGGCCATGTCTATTGGAGGGTCTAGTGACTATCAGCCCCGGGGTCATCTCATCGCCAAGGACAGCCTGAGGTAGGGGGTAGAGTCTCTCAGGGGAGCAGCTGGATGCTCTTGGCCTTGGAGGAATCTCTTGGTATAGTTTTATCTAAAATGGTGACCCCTTGGGATTATTAAAATTTTAGGACATTAAAATGAATGGACAATTCAACGTAATGTCATTAAAGTTAGGTCATTAAAACTGTTCCTCCAGCCGGAGCTTTTATTCCTCGGAGACACATTGATGGTCTGCCAATGGGATACTGATATTGAGAGGAAAAGGTGGAAATGATTTCTGCTCTCTAGATTGTCTCAGACTTGTGAAGAGAGAAAAACTGTCCCAAAGGACAAGGAAAACCCACCCCAGAGAGGATGTGCAACAACCTGAACATGAAAATGCACTGAAGGCGCACAGGAGGACAAAGAGCAGTGCCAGTGCCTCCTACGTGGTCACTGAGCACTTTACTGAACAGGATGGGTGTCCCGAGGGATAGAATGGCTGCCGTGACACTTAGAAAGCTCTGTGTTGGAGTCAGCACTGCCTCTCCCTGAGTTTGTTACCTTGAAAAGGTTTGTCCGCTTATTTGTGTTTCAGTTTTTCATTGACTGTAAGATACATTTTATCAGTACAGCTTGAAAGATAAACATACTATTTCCAAAGAGGCAAGGTAAAATGGTGTATTTTATTTGCTAAAAATTCGTATTTATTTCTTCCCCAGAGTGAGTGTAGTAAGTTTTAAAGGTCTGTTCTTTTTAAGGGTAATTTCAAATGGAATTGTAGGACTTAGCTTTATCAATGTTACTGGTGAAATAAAAGTGTGATAGATAAATTGATGATTTACAAAGATTCACCAAAATGTCAGTTTCCCTCTTGTAGCATGGTGAAGAATTAATGACAGTGGACACATCTGTATCCTCTTATCTGGATATTCGAGGGTTTTGTTTTGTTTTGTTTTGTTTTGTTTTGTTTTTGGAGACACTGTCTTGCTCTGTAGCCCGGCTGAAGTGCAGTGGCGCCATCTCTGCTTACTGCAACCGCCGCCTCCCAGGTTCAAGTGATTCTCCTATGTCAGCCTCCCGAGTAACTGGGATTATAGGCACCCACTACCACACCCAGCTAAATTTTGTATTTTTAGTAAACAGGGGGTTTTAGGCCTGACACAGTGGCTCAGGTCTGTAATCCCAGCCCTTTGGGAGGCCAAGGTGGGCCGATCATGAGGTCAGGAGTTCCAGAGCAGCCTGACCAACATGGTGAAACCCTGTATCTACAAAATATACAAAAAAATTAGCTGAGCCTGGTGGCAGGCATCTGTAATCCCAGCTACTCGGGAGGCTGAGGCAAGAGAATTGCTTGAACCCGGGAGGTGGAGGTTGCAGTGAGCCAAGATGTTGCCACTGCACCCCAGCCCAAGCGACAATGTGAGACTCCGTCTCAAAAAACAAACAAACAAACAAACAAACAACAGAAAGACGGGGTTTTGATATGTTGGCCAGGCTGATCTCAACCTCCTGACCTCAGGTGATCGCCCTCCTCAGCCTCCCAAGCTGCTGGGATTACAGGCATGAGCCACCATGCCCTGCCCATTGTATTTTCTTTTTATTCCCTAAATTTTAATATGTTTGAGTTTGTCTGTTCCTTTATCACTGTTTTCTTACATAAAAGAAATTCTGCCTAATCCTTCATAAAAAAAAATCTTCCTGTAACTTCTGAAAGTGTTCTGGTTTTATCTTTCATATTTGAATGTATAATAAGTTGATTATGGCTCACGGAATAGAGAAGAATGCAATGCATTTTCCCAAGTACATGCCAGCCTGGTTTGCCTCATATTTTAAAGTGCATGTGATTTCTTTTTCTATTCTACAGTGCCTACTCTATCATTCCTTAACTTTCCATATAAATGCTGGGTCATTAAGACTTTCTTTTCTCTTGGTCTGCTTGCTCATCTCTCTGCTAATACTGTGCTGTCCTGAATATTTTCGTTTGAAAATCTTAGAAGTATGTTAGACAAGCCATCACTCTTTTTTTAGATGCCTAAAAATCATTAGACATTTGTCATTTTTACTACGTGTGAAAAAGTAGTTTTTCTCGCCTAAAAACAACCTGATTTGGGAATTTATGTGATTTCATAGGAATAGCATCTGGAAGTGATGACATTAATGTCATTTTAAAAAACATGTGTCGTATTTCCTCTTATTCTTTTCTGCCTTGACATTGTGCAATAGAAATTATTAAAATTGTTCTATTAGTATTGTCAAATATCAATTATTGGTTTTATTTACTACTCAATTAAATTTAACGAGCCTACTCTGTCTTGGTGCAATCACATGGAATGGGCTCAACTCCCCAGTTAACAAGTGACAGCACGTGTAAAATATTGTCTACCAGGGAAACTCATTGAACACTTAGTGTTCAGACAGTGTTTTGGTGTCTGGTTCCCTAAGCACCACTGCAGTGACACAAAATAATAGACCTTCAGCAGAAAAAGTTTTGGCAAATACATTGCATAAGCCATTTACATGCAGTGAGTCATTCTTATTAGGGTTGGTGGAATCCCTTTCAAAATGTAAGTTACTAATATAAAGATGGAACTTTGCGAGCAGACGTTTTTAAGAATAAGTAGTCTCAGGACTGATAATATTAACTCCCTTATGCACATCAGGTAGGACTTTATTATGATAGATACTAGAAATGTACAAAGTGAAGTTAAAAGGTAACTCCTCGCAGCACATCTTACTCCCTGGATTCTCTAATAAGATGGGTGTTTCTACTTTGCTGTTGCCTTTTTGAATAGTTAGATTCTAGCATTAGTACTGCTGTATGGGAGGGAGTATGTGTGAACAGAGTAAGAGTTCTGACAATCAAGGCACAAAATAAATGCTTGGAAATTTTAGAATCGTGCAAACAGCTTATGGATTGAGTACAGATTCCCAGTGCTGTCAGTCTCACCCATCCTTCTATCCCCATGTGTGGAATGTTCTAGGACTCCATGGCTTTTGAGGATGTGGCTGTGAACTGTACCCAGGAGGAATGGGCTTTGCTAGATTCTTCTCAGAAGATTCTCTGCAGAGAAGTGATGCAGGAAACCTGCAGGAACCTGGTTTCTGTAGCTGAGAATGACAAAACATTTCACTTAATTACAGAAGTATTTCCCTATCATCAGTGCTATTTGTGATTTGGAATGTGGCAAGGGAATGATTTGGTGAAGAAATCAGGCATGGGCACTGTGTACAATGAACATTAAATCTAGTAATGTTTCTATAGTTTGTAATAATTCATGATAATTTTGTGGGTCTGTATTTTAGGAAACAAATGGAAAGACCAGAATATTGAAGATCACTTCGAAAAACCTGGGAAAGATATAAGATAACTTGCACTGAGAAGAGGAAATAAAGTCCTCTGAAGGAATCTTAGCTTGTCATGAACTTAAAAACAAGCAATCAAAACAAATGAGAGTCACTTGAAATTTATTTCTTTTTAGAAAAATTTCACCCGAAATGCAATGTACTTCAGTGTAGCAGTCAGTGTTTGGAAAACAGTTTACTTGAAAATAGTACTACAAAATTGTGTACATGAATGTTACTAATTTGGTCATAGCCATGCAAGTGGTAGCTGTGTTTTCAGTAGTAACCCATTTACTTTCAAATAATTCTGTCATGGCAAAAAAAAAAAAAAAGCATTTTCCTTGGTATTGGTAGCAGTGTAAGTCCAAGACCTATTAGTAAGTAGAAAGTTATTAAACCAAGCAATAATTATGTGCTTTACATTTTTTTTTACAGAAATCATATGATACAGAGACTGTGTGAAAGCAAAGACGGTAGTCAGTATGGACTGTTGTCAGCCAAATTCCAATGCTTGATCTGAATGAGAACATTTCTGCTGGATTAAAACAATGTGAATGAAGTATTTGTGGAAAAGTCTTTGTACGTCATTCTCTCCTTAATAGGCACATCTTAGCTCACTCAGGATACAAACCATATGGAGAGAAGCACTATAAATGTGAACAGTGTGGGAAACTCTTCGTTTCTGTTCCAGGTGTTAGAAGACACATGATAATGCACAGTGGAAATCCAGTTATAAATGTACGATATGTGGGAAAGCTTTTTATTTTCTCAATTCATTTGAAAGACATCAGAGAACTCACACAGGAGAAAAACCCTATAAATGTAAACAATGTGGTAAAGCGTTCACTGTTTCCGGTTGTTGTCTAATACATGAACGAACTCACACTAGAGAGAAACCCTACGAATGTAAGGAATGTGGAAAACATTCAGATTTTCTTGTTCTTTTAAGACGCGTGAAAGGACTCACACTGGAGAAAGACCCTATAAATGTACCAAATGTGATAAAGCCTTCAGCTGTTCCACTTCCCTTCGTGACCATGGAAGCATTCATACTGGAGAGAGACCCTATGAATGTAAACAATGTGGCAAAGTCTTTAGTCATTTGAGTTCCCTTTGTAACCATAGAAGTACTCATACTGGAGAGAAAGCCTATGAATGTAAACCATGTGACCAAGCCTTCAGTCGTCTCAGTTCCCTTCACCTCCACGAAAGAATTCATACTGGAGAAAAATCCTATGAATGTAAGAGATGCGGTAAAGCCTACATTCGTTCCAGTCATCTTACTCGCCATGAAAGAAGTCATGATATAGAGGCTGGGTGTAGTGACTCAGCCGATAATCCCAGCACTTTGGGAGGCCAAGGAATGTGTATTGCTTGAGCCCAGGAGTTCATAACCAGCCCGGATTAAAACAGCGTGAAACAACCTGGGCATCAAGGTGAAACCCTGTCTCTAGAAAAAATAAAATAATGCCAGGCACGGTGGCTAACACCAGTTACTCGGGAGACTGAGGCAGGAGAATGGCGCGAACCCAGGAGGCAGAGCTTGCAGTGAGCCGAGATCGCACCAGTGCACACCAGCTTGGGCGACAGAGCGAGACTCCGTCTCAAAACAAATAAATAAAAATAATTAGCTGGGCATGGTGGCACATTTCAGTTGTCTTAGTTCTTTTTCAAGGACATAAAAAGCAACGTTGGGTTGGGGAAAGCCCTGTGCATGCGGATCACGAGGTCAGGAGATCGAAACCATCCTGGCCAACATGGTGAAACCTCGTCTCTACTAAAAATACAAAAAGTAGCTGGGTGTGGTAGCATATGGTTGTAATCCCAGCTTCTCAGGAGGCTGAGGCAGGAGAATCACTTGAACTCAGGAGGCGGAGGTTTCAGTGAGCCAAGACTGTGCCACTGCACTCCAGCTTGGCGACAGAGTGAGAATCCATCTCAAAATAAACAAACAAATAAATAAAGCCCCTTGAATGTAAGAAATGTGGTAAAACATTTACTCTTTCCCATTCCCTCATAAACATGAAAAGGCTAACACTGCAGAGAAACCTTAAGAATGTAGGAAATGTGGCCAAGCCTTCAGATTTTCCTGTTTTTGAAGATTTGGGAGGACTCAGAGTGGAGAAAAGCCTTTTGAATCTAAATTTGTGGTAAGGCCTTCAGTTGTGTTAGTTCCATTTGAAGACATCAGCTCATTCCTGAGAAAACCCTATGAATGTCCAGAATCTGGGAATGTTTCATTTCTCTCATCCCCACTCAAGGACAAATGAAAATGCACACTATAGCTGGCTGGACCTTGTAAATACAAGAACGTACACAGGATTAAAACTCTAATAGTTTAGAAACTGCAAGAATATTTTCAGTTTTCACATTTACTTGAAACGTCATGTGAAAACTCCCACAGGAAAGAAGTTCTATAAGTGAAGCTTTTCTAATTTGGAAAGCCTGATGCAAATTAGTTATCGTGTAGTGCTTGAAAAAATGTATGAAATGTTACACAAGTTACAAGTATATTGTTTTTTCCGTGACTCATTCTTAAAGAGTCTTGAGAATGCATTTCACCTTGTTTTGCAGGGAAACCTTGAGGTGAGAGTTCTGTACATGCTCTTTAAGCAGTAGTACTTGAGTTTCATAGATAATGATATTAAGTTTGTTGGTAGAATTTTTGTCTATTCATTTGATAATGTGCTGGATTCATGGTTGAATTTTGATGTTTTTCTAACATGGAGGTAAGTTTAATTTTTTTATTTCATTATTATCTTTTTTTTGAGATGGAGTCTCACTCTGTTGCCCAGGTTGGAGTGCAGTGGTGCGATCTCAGCTCACTGCAACCTCCACCTCCTGGGTTTAAGCGATTCTCCTGTCTCAGCCTCCTGAGTACCTGGGACTACAAGCGCCCACCACTACGTCCAGCTAATTCTTTGTATTTTTAGTGGAGACAGGGTTTCGCCATGTTGGCTAGGCTGGTCTTGAACTCCTGACCTCATGATTTGCCCTCCTCGGCCGCCCAACATGCTGCGATTACAAGCATGAGCCACCACACCTGGCCAGGTAAGTTTCATTTGTATGTATTGCCCTGTGATTAATGGACCAGTGAATAATGATTGTCAATTGTTGGGATAGTCTTACTAGCCTCATTTGGAAAATTTTGATTATCCCTTGTTCATCATACACATTCCACCTTTCCTTGTTAAAGGAAAAACTACTCTTGATGTAAAGATGTTTATTTTTTGCTAATACTGAGTTGGTATTAATTCTTAAGTACATAAAGTTTACCATAGAGTATCATCTCGTGAGTTCTTTGCATCTGTTGCCCTTTATTCTTTATTATTTCTGTCTGTTATTTGGATCGTTCACTTTGAATGAAGGAGAGAGGACTGTGATAGGAGGATATGTTGTAACCAATCTGAGGGAGGAAGCATTCAGTCTCTCAGTCACATATGATAGTGTTGGGCTTTTCATCGATGCCTTTGGTATTGCAGTAGATCGTATTACACCATTATGGTATGATGGTTTATATATTGTATTTTAGAATATTACAGTCTTACCAGTCAGTGTATCATGATTCAGTTCCCTACCAGCCAACAGACAAACCAATCACATACTCCTGTAGGAACAAGGGAACATCCTCGGCCTGGCGCAGTGGCTCACGCCAGTAATCCCAGCACTTAGGGAGACCAAGGAGGGTGAATCACGAGGTCAGGAGATCGAGACCATCCTGGCTAACACGGTGAAACCCTGTAACCCTGTCGCTACTAAAAATACAAAAAATTAGCCGCACGTGGTGGTGGGTGCCTGTAGTCCCAGCTTCTAGGGAGGCTGAGGCAGGAGAAGGGCATGAACCCGGGAGACAGAGCTTGCAGCGAGCCAAGATCACACCACTGCACTCCAGCAAGGGTGATAGAGCGAGATTCTGTCTCAAAAAAAAAAAGAAAAAAAAAAGGAAATTCCTCACTTTTTTAATGTGATACCACTCTCTGCTCCCAAGTTAATCCCTGTTTGGGCCTGTGGGAACTTACACCATTCTCCTATATGTAATTAATAACTGATGTCTGGTTTTTCTGTTTAGTAGGAGATGTTATGTGTGTAACGGTGCCAGTAAAAGTAGGGTGCGAATTCCTTCCTCACCAATGGGGTGCATGAGGCGGTATTGAAACAATTGACAACACAAATGGAATGGACCAGCCCTCATGAAGGACACCTGCTCAACTTGACCTACCTGCTGTCGGCTGATGGTTCCGTAACACATCAGCAGTCACCTGAGTCAGAACCGTGAGCTGATGATGGGCCTTCCGTTTGGTCTGCACAGTGTTTTGTTTTCTTCAGGTGTTGTCATCTTCTCCCACACTAAAACGCTCTCATCTCCTAGACATGAATGTTTAATTCCACCCCAGCATGACATTTGACCTGTGCTTAGCAGGCGGTTTTGAGGCCCTGGCTTATTAATGCACGGAAGCACAGCACATAAGCCGACACTTATGTCCTAATTAGCAAGAATCCGGCTGTATCTCTGTAGTCCCTGCATCTACTCTGGTCACCATCTCTGTATGCTGAGGGCAGCCATGTGAACATTATTAATTATTGTACACTCCAATCAATAGTTATTATGTAGGCAGAAGTAGTGGCCTTGTTTGTTTCTTGTGCTGCTGCTCCCCTTGCCGCTGTCCCCTACACCCTCCTGATCAGGTGTACATCCATGGTGCCTCATGGTTCAGTCACTGATGAGTAATGAAAATGGGAAGAAAGAGTTTGATATTAGCCACTATCGAAGCATATGAAGAAGCATCTCAGCTGCTTGCATTGAAAAATTCCTAGCCAGTGTGTGGGCTTTTCTTATCACTGCTGCTTATCAGCATGTCAAAAGTTGAATCTTCGGACTGCAAGTCTTGCTGGCCTTAGACATAATGGCCTTACTGCATGTGGAGCTAACCCCAGGAAGATGGAGTGACAGTCTCTGGAGGATTAGGTGGTCTCCTCCAATGTGGCTTGATGGGCTCCTGAACTCTTTCCTGTAACTATACAGAGAGTCTACGCTGCCAGCGATCATGTGCCTCAACTCTGTAGATGTAGAAATTAAAAATATTCAAAATATTCTGAAACAGTTTCCATTGAAAGGAAAGAGAAAAGCAGTCAGGTGCCACGCTCTGGTCAAGAGAACTAGTAGATGGCTCACAAGAACACTCTGTCGCTACTGTCTGTGCCTCTGTCACAACAAATATCCTGATCCTTCAGTTTGAAGGGTGCAGGGCCATTTTCCTGCCTTTCCTACTGGTAGTTCTCAAGATAACTGTATGATATGCTGGGAATGCAATATCCTGATAATCAGGGGACATTGGTCAGAACAGCCCAGGCTCTGTTAGAGTCCCTGCTCGAAACAGAACGGCCTTTAACGCTTGTGTCCAGCAAACCACATCGTAGGAGAAAACCCAAGATGAGCTGCTTTCTGGGGTCCCTCAGTTGTAGTGCAAGTGAAGCATTTACAGTCAAAACTCCATCCATCTGCTCTGGATAGCCTTCCTGATCTTGTGGTAGCGGTTCATATTGAATCCTGGACTTCTGTTGTCTTTTGTTTGCTATTTGTAAGTAATAAATTCACTTCATGGAATTTATGTATGAATGTGTTTGGTCTCATTGTACTCAGAAAAGTTGGTAGCCATTGCACAGTGAACCCGCTTCATAATTGGTGAAAACACCTACGGCCCCCTTGTGCCACAGCAAGGAGGTTAATTCAGCCAAACATAAACTTCATGTTCGAAAAACCCTGTAGCACAATTATTACCATGTGGGAGGCCTTTAACAATGGTGATGCTGATTTGAAGAACTCTGAAAGAAGAAATTTACACAAATGGATTGGGTACACAGGAGTCCCTCCTAACTTAAAGCAAACCTTGCTCCCCTCTGCCTAAAAAGAGTGGAGAGGCCAATCACGGTGGCTCAGGCCTGTAATCCGAGTACTCTGGGAGGCTGAGGGGGGCAGATCACAAGGTCAGGGATTCAAGACCAGCCTGACCAACATGGGGAAGCCACATCTCTATTAAAAATACAAAAATTAGCCGCGCATGGTGGTGGGCACCTGTAATCCCAGTCACTTGTGAGGCTGATGCAGGAGAATTGCTGGAACTTGGGAGGTGGAGGTTGAAGTGAGTCAAGACCATGCACTGCACTCCAGCCTGGGTGACAGGGCAAGACTCCGTCTCAGGGGGAAAAAAAAAAGTGGATAAGAACTGAAACAGGTTTAAAATTTCAACTAATTGGAAATACAAAGTTTACAAAAATAATATTTCAAATAAAATGCTAAATGAGTGCTCATTGAATTTTATGCCTCCACAAAGTAGGTTGTGAATTAACTTCCACATCTGTTGAAAGCCACCAAAGTTGGGCAGCCTCCGTGTCTGAAATTCACATGTGGCTCAAATAAGAATTATACCTGGGGATACCCCAAAGTTTAAATATGGTATCCACTGTGATATTATGAGGAATTACTGTACATAAAAGAGATTGTCTTCCCTTAAATCTGAAAATCATATTATCTTGCCTAAATTCTCCAAAACGCATCGCTCTGCAGTATCCTATAGTGGACATAGGTTTCCTGACCAATGAGCAGTAAAAGTAAGTGTGTGCGACTCACCTATGTTCTTATCAAAATGGAAATCCCCGAATCCCACCAGTTAGAACAACATGACAGAATGTCAGATTTTTGGAATATATAGGTTTTCTGTAAGGTTATTAGGTACTGATTCCATTTTAAAAATAGATATCAATATATTTAGATGACCTATTTCTCCTGTGTTTTAGTATCAATAGGTTGTGTCTTTTAATTCATTTAGTTGGTCTAAGTTATAACTTTGCGGTTATGGAGATTGTAATATTCTTTATTATTTTATCATCCATGGGCTTTCTAATATAAAGGCCTCTTTTAATTCTTCTATTATTAGATTGGTGCCAAAGTAATTGTGGTTTTGGACCGTGAATTTTAAATTTTTATAATTAGACTGCAACATATCTTTATTAATCAAAATAGAACCCATTACAATGGACTGGGCACAGTGGCTCACGCCTGTAATCCCAGCACTTTGGGAGGCTGAGGCGGGCGGATCAGGAGGTCAGGAGTTTGAGACCAGCCTGACCAACACGGTGAAATCCCCTCTCTACTAAAAATACAAAAAGTAGCCGGGCGCGGTGGCATGTGCCTGTAATCCCAGCTACTCAAGAGGCTGAGGCAGGAGAATCTCTTGAACCCACGAGGCAGAGGTTACAGTGAGCTGAGATTGCACCTTTGCACTCTGGCCTGGGCAACAGAGTGAGACTAGGTCTTTAAAAAAAAAAAAAAAAACAAAAAGAAACCATTACATTGAACACATTTTTGCCAAAGAGAAATAAACTTGTTTATTCCATGCTTTCAGGGTTCGATGAACTCTTGGAAAGCATTTTCTGCACCCTGCTGGTTGTGTAAGTGTTTTCCCTGCAAAAAGTTGTCAAGATGCTTAAAGAAGTGGTAGTTGGTTGGCGAGAGGTCAGATGAATATGGCAGATGAGACAAAACTTCACAGCCCAGTTTATTCAACTTTTGAAGTCCTGGTTGTATGACATGTGGTCACGCGTTGTGGAGAACTGGTCCCTTCATATTGACCAGTGCCAGCTCCAGGTGCTGCAGTTTTCCATGCATCGCATCGATTAACTTGGCATACTTCTCAGATGTAATGATTTCACCAGGATTCAAAAAGTGTAGTGGATCAGAAGACTGGCAGCTGACCACCAAACCGTGACCATGACCTTTTTTTGGTACAAGTTTAACTTTGGGAAGTGGTTTGGAGCTTCTTCTCAGTCCAACCAGTGAGCTGGCTGTTGGATGAAATCCACTTTTCGTGGCATGTCACAATCTGATCAAGAAATGGTTCAATGTTGTTTCATAGAACAAGAGAAGATGACACTTCAAAAGGATGATTTTTAAAATATTTGCTCAGCTCATGAGGCACTCACTTATCAAGATTTTTCAGCTTTCCAATTGGCTTCAAAAGCTGGATAACCATACAATGGTCGACATTCAGTTCTTCGCCAACTTCTCGGGTATGTGTAAGAGGATTGAATTCAGTGGTTGCTCTCAATTGGTCGTTATCAACTTCTGGCCCAGAGCCTGGAGCTGAGGCTGCCATGACCACCCTGTTCTCTTCCTTCTGGGGTCCCCAGGAAGCTCCCAGGACTGAATGATCCCCATAAAACACAGTGTACAGGATGGGAGGGCTGGAGGTCAATTACGCCCAACACCTACCACCGCAACCAAGAGGCCCCCATAGAGGTTAGCCCTGAGCTGTGTGTCCCTGTGGGATGCAGGCTCCCACGGATACCTCAGGGGATGAGCATGGGTTCTCCTGGCTGACAGAGCCTGGTGGGCCCTGAGTGTGTGGGGACTGTGTAGGTAGGTTGGACAGCACTGGGCCTAGCCAGGGAGCCAGGGACCGGTGTGGCCAAGGTGGGCAACAATATGTTGCCAGAACCGAAACTACAGTGCAATCAGCCCAGCTGGTAGGGAGAAGGAGGCCTGCCTGCCTAGCAGGACCATCCACCCCTGTACTGGCCCCAAGTCCAGACTGCCTGCCTGTACTGGACATTGCCTGGTCCAGGAGGCCTGGGCATGATGGTCAGGTGGTGTGTCCCTGGGTTCCAGGCCTTGGTGGTCCCTTGGGAGCCGAGCATCCTCTGGGCAGGAGGAGGGCCCGCGGTCCACTGTTTGCATCGGCCCCTGGGGGTATGCCCCCACCCCAGCTCCTCAGTGCACATGGGGACGTGGCCAGGGCTCCTCACCTGCTCTGTGGCTCCAGCTCTGAGCAGCTCATTGGGTGACTCTGACAGCTTCCTCCCCAAAGCTTGGGTCCTCATCTGTGGGAATGGGGTGTCCCAGGCCCCCTGCAGGCAGGAACCCACCCCCAGCGCCTCTGGTGGGCCCTTCTGGGCTTTCTTACCTACTGGCTTGTGAGACCCGGTTGTCCAAACTTGGTGTCCTATTTTTATTTTGGCCTTTTTGTTAGTGTGTGTTTTCTGTAACTACTGCTGTGTAGATCTTCTATTTGACTTTTAGGTAGAGAATCTTGCCCACCCAGAGGTCCCCCACCCCAGAGAGCCTTCACTTCTCCCCCCACCGGGCTGGCCCTGCCTGTGCTCCACTTGGTGTGAATGTTGAGTGTGATGGATCCACACGGCTGCTTGACCCTGCATCTCCCTTCTTCTTGCTGAGGCCGGTTCTGTTCTCTCTTTCTCCACCTGAACTGCACTTGAAGCCAAGACGAAGGATGAGAAGTGGTTGCTACGAAGGACCTTCCTGCAGCGAATCTGCTGTGAGGAGGCCGCGCGGGCCCAGCCTGTCATTTCCTTCTGTAAGCTCATTCCAGAGGTCGGCAAGGGGCGGCCTGTCCCTGCCTGCTCTTGTCGCCTGTGAATCAAGAATGGATTTTACATTTCCAACTGGTTGAACAAATAAAAAAATAACACTTCATGACACTGAGAAGTTTCCATGTCCATAAGTAAAGTTTGATGGGGGTGCAGTCATGCCCATCTCTTCACAGGCCACCTGCAGAAGGCTGCTGTTGTGCAGCCATGGCAGAGTTGCATCCTTGAGGTAAAGGTCAGCTGGCAAAGCTGAAAATACTGACTCCTAGCTCTTTAGGGAAACAGTTTCCAGTCCCTGGTTTAAGGGTTGTGTGGCAGAACCCCAGGATCTTGGTCAGCTTGTTCCTCACTCAGGGCCTGCTGTGGCCTTCGCTAGTATGTCTGCAAAGTCTGTGTGTTATGGTGCCTCTCATGGGGCGTTGAGCTCTGTCGTGCTAGATTTCAGGGTATCTGCCTCATAGTCACCTGTCTCACCAACAGAGACCCTGTGGCCAGATTGAAACTAGTAGGAACTGTTGGTCTTTGGCAGCAAGGATACCTTAGAGCTGAGCTTCCACCCACCCTGAGGTGGTCCCATGGCACTCAATGTCTGGGTCAAGTTTGGGGCAGGGCTGGTGTCCTGAACTGCCCTGCGATGTGGATCGTAATAGCCAGTGGGGAGAGGGGGATGCTAGTACTCCCCATATCGTGGGGAGTGCCTCACTCCCTGCGATGTGGATCGTAATTGCCAATTACTCCCCCCTGCAATGTGTGTCCATTCTTAGCAGTCTCTTTTTGTCAGGATATTACGAACAATTTCAAAGGTTGTGTGTAAACAGCCTGCGATAGGAGAACGAATACCATCCTCTGCACCTCCGGATATTAGGAACCATATCACACAATGAGTGTACACTTTTTGGGAGATTTGGGATAATGTCGTCCTGTGTTTCCCTGAATATTTGGAGAAATATCACAGGGTGGCTGTATAGCCACTACTTCTTGGCTGGAACATCATACTTTACCTACTGGAAATTAGGAGCAGTATCACAGACTGGGTGTCAAGCCACTGTCATACTGGAAGTAATATCATGCTCTCCCCCACAAGTCATGAGGAACAATATCACAGCGGGTGTGTACCTTCTCTGGTAGTGGGAGTAGTATCATCATCTCTTCCTTTAGATGATAGGAACAATATCACAGGGTGGGTGTACAATCTGTGTGTTTTTGGAAGCAATGTCATTCTCTCTTCTTCTAGGTTTTACTACTCATATCACAGGTGGGGTGTACACTCCTTGTTATATTGGATGGAATCTCATCCTCTTTCAACCTGTAACTTTAGAACAATATTCCATGGGGTGTGTCCATCCCTTCAATATTGGTACTAATACCATCTTCTCCTTTCCTGGATATGAGAAACAATATCACAGGAGGGTGTACACCCCTTGCAATGTTGGTAGTAATATCACCTCTCCCCTGTTGTTATTGAGGACAAAATCCCAGGGTGGCTGTACGGTTCCTACTTTATTGGGAGTAATATCAACAACTCACCCCCTGGATATCAGGAACCATATCAGACAAGAGGTGTCCACCCCCTTCGATATTGTCAGCCATATCATCTTCTTCCCGTCTGCATATTAGGAATGATACCCCGGCGCTGGGGGCGGTGTACACCCTCTGCGATATTGAAAGTAAAATCAGCCTCTTTCCCGCTAGATATTAGGAACTATATCACAGGTGTGTGTGCACCTTCTGGGATATTGGTAGTACTCTCAGCCTCCACCTTGCTGCATATTAGGAACAATATACGGGGGGCAGGGTGGTTACACGTCCTGCAACGTTGAGAGTAATATTCTTCCCTTTCCCCTGTACGTTAGGAACTACATAACAGGGGTCTGTATGCCTTCTGCGATATTGGGATTAATGTTATCCTCTCCCCCACTGAATGTCAAAAACAATATCACAAAAGGGTGTACACCCCCTGCGATATGGCCAGTAACATCATCGTATCTACCTTTGGATACTAGAAACAACATCACAGAGGGTGTGTATACTCCCCTGCGATATTGGGCATAATGTTATCCTCTCTTCCCCTGGATATTAGGAATGATATCCCTGGTGGTGGGATGTGGAGTACATTAAGAACAACATCACTGGGTGGGTGTACACACCCTGCGATATCGGGTGTAGTATCATCCTCTCTTCCGGATATTAAGAACAATAACACAGGAGGGGTGTACAGCCCCAGCCCCTGCTTTATTGGGAGCAATAGCATCTTCTCCCCCTCTCGATATAAGGAACAATATCCCAAGGTTGGTGTACATCCCCTGGGATATTGGGCGTAATGTCATCATCTCCCAAAGTGGATATTGGGCGTAGTGTCACAGGGGGGCGTACGCCTTCTTCGATATTGGGAGTAATATCATCCTCTCCCCTCAGGATCATAGGCAAAATATTGAAGGGGTTTCACCACTCCTGTGATATGGTCAGTAATATCATCCTCTCCCCACCTAGATGTTAGGAACTATATTACAGGCGGTTGTACACTTCTTGTGATATTGGGAGTCATATCATCCTCTCTCACTCAGGATATAAGGAACAAGATACTGAAGGGATGGACACCCACTGTGATAGTTACAATAATGTCATCCTCTATCCCCTGGCTATTAGGAATAACATCATAGATGGGTGTATACTTTCTTCAATATTGGGAATAATATCATCCTCTCCCATCTGGATATCAGGAACAAGTCTATTAATTATTAATATTAATAAATATAGTAAAAATTAATAGCAATCATCGATATTAATAATCACAATATAGTATAAATTAATACTGGTAAAAAATATTAACGATTAGTATAACCATCATAATATCACTATTAACAATAAAATGATGTCAGCAATTAATGTTACTTAAATCAATACTAAGTGATGTAGGTAATAAAATAATAATTAATATTAAGAACTAATAATATTGTTAAATGACATTAATATTACTAATTATTTTCAAGCGTCCATAATCATATATTTAAAATAATTATCCATAATTAATAATGGTATCCTATTAATAGTGTCATTGATAATTATTAAAATCAACATAGATGTTTAATAATTAATCATATTATTACTCTTAATACTGCAGGGGGTGTACACCTACCTGTGATGTTGTTCCTAATATCCAGGGACGGAGAGCATGATTTTAGTTTTAATATCATAGTAGGTGTGCACTCACCCTGTGCCACTGATGCTAATATCTAGGGGGTAGAGTATGACATGACTCCCAACATAGCAACGAATGGAAAGCCACCCAGTGATATTGCTCTTAATATTCACGGAAGAAGCCTATGATATTACTCCCAATATCGCAGGGAGGGTACAGCTCTTCTGTGATATGGTTCCTAGTATCCAGAAGGGGAGAGGATGATAATAATTCCAGTATCGCAGGCTGTGTTCACCCGCCCTGTGATATTGTTATTTATATCCTGGAAGGGAGAGGATGATATGACTCCCCGTAGAGCAGGAGGTGTACACCCAGCCTGGGATATTGTTCCTAATATCCATGGAGAGGAGAGGCTGATATTACTTCCAATATGGCAGAGGATGTACATCCACCCTGTGATATTCTTCTTAATATTCCAAGGCCGAGAGGTTGATATTACTCCCAGTATCGCAGACACTGTACACCTCCGTGTGATACTCTTCCTGATATCCAGAACAGGAGAAGATGGTTTTAATGCCCATATCGCAGGAGGTGAACACCCACTCTGTGATATCTTTCCTAGTATGCAGGGGGAGAGAGGATAATATTATTCCCAATATTGCAGAAGATGTACACATGTCCACCCGTGATATTGTCCTTAATAATCCAAGGCACAGATAATGATGTTACTCCCAATATCACAGAAAGTGTACACCCCCCAGTGATGTTGTTCCTATGATCCAGGATGGGAGAGGATGATATTACTTTCAATATCGCATGGAGTGTACACGCCCCTGGTGATACTGTTCCTAATTTCCACCAGGGAGAGGATGATACTAGTCCCAATATCACAGGGATTAAAAACATGGGGGTATACAGTGTCTGTGATACTAGGAGTAATATCAACCTCTCGGCCTTGGAATATAAAGAAGAATATCACAGGGTGGATGTACACCCCCTGCCACATTGGGAGTAATATCTTCTCCCTTCCAAGATATTAATAACAATGTCACAGGGCCGGTGAACACAGCCTGCAACACTGGAATTATTATCATCCTCTCCCCCTCCGGATATTAAGAATCATAACCCAGAAGAGCTGTACCCTCCCTGCGATACTGGGAGTAATATCATACGCATATTCCGTGAATATTAGGAGCTATATCACCGGGAGGCTATCTATTCATTGGTATGTTGGGAGTCATGTCATACTCTACTACACTGAATATTACTGTAGCATCACAGGGTGAGTGTACACTTATTGCGATATTAAAACTAAAACCATGCTCTCCCTCTCTGATATTAGGAAAGACATCACAGGTAGCTGTATACACACTGCAGTATTAAGAGTAATAATATGATTAATTATTAAACATCAATGACTGATTTTAACAATTATTGATGATACTAATAATTAATAGGATACCATTACTAATTATGGATAATTATTTTAAATATATGTTTATGCATGCTTAAAATTAATTATTAATATTAATGTCACTTAGCAATGCTAGTAGTTCATAAAATTAATCATTATTTTATAACCAACATCACTTAGTATTGACTTAAGTAACATTAATTGCTGATATCATTATTTAATTACTAACAGTGATATTGCTATTAATTATTAATACTAATCGTTAACATTTTTAACCAGTATTAATTTTTACTATCTTTATTGTGATTATTATTGGTGATTCCTATTAATTTCTATTATATTTAATAATAATAATAATTAACAGACTTGTTCCTGATATCGAGCTGCAGGAGGACGATGTCAGGTGGGGAAGCTTCGTGCAGGTTCCCCATGACAGGGGGGAAAGCAACGGAATCCAAATACTCGTCCTTACTTGGGAAGCCAAGAAGGCCACTGGGAGGATGGGAAGGTTGGCACATGAGGGAAGGTGCAGAGGCGGAAAGGGCATAAGAGTTCCATTTATTTATCACAAAACACAGAACAGGACTGGGCCAGAGACTGAATTCTTCCTGTCTCCTGGGGAAAACCGGATACATGGCCTGAACTTTTTCTCTTCTGCAGGCAACAAGACCCGCAGAGGAAGGCTCCCTTCCAGACCTTTTCTGGGAAACCTTTGGAGAAGCCGCTGCCAAATCGAAAAGAATCCATGGAATCTTGGATTTATCTGAGGGTGAGTGTCACCATGGGTCCCTGTTCTTTGCTCCACTAGGTCACTCTGGTTGATTTTCTTTCAGGTTCTCGTGTGTGTGAGGGGATCGGGGAACCCTTCTTCCCTGCCTTCTTGGGGTCAGGGACTCCACGATCCTTCCAGGTCCATTTGATTCCAGGTGAAGGCATCTGAAGATACCATATTTCTTGTTGCTTTCATTCTGTGCAATGATGGCAAGCCTGTCAACAACATCTTCCTAGCGGCGTGAGGAAATTAGTCCCTCAGGGGCCCCAAACATGGAGGAGGCTCACCCTAGGAACATGCATGTTTTCAGAAAAGGCGTCCTGGGAACCCTTGAGCCACCAACCTGCCTTCAGAAGGGCATTAGTCCGTCCCACTTCATGGAAGGCTGAGTGGAGGCACTTTGATCCAGTGAATGCCCAAGACACAGTCTTTAGAAAAATGGTATTCTTAGATCATAGCTCAAGAGTGCATTTTTCATGGGTCTTGTCCCGATCAGCACTCACGTTAAGGATCTGTCCCTACTTCCAAGGACCGCCTGTCCATACCGTATTAAGAATTTCCTGCTGTGTGCACCTTGTCTTTGGATGTGGTTGATTTCCATATTGGCTTGATGCTGACAAACTTCTAACGTGTGTGGTCTCCTTTCTTTCAGGTTGTAAGCAGGCCAATGCCGGTCCACACAACCAATAAGAGGCCACGCGTGGACCCTGCCCTCACTGATGGCTCAGCTATGAAAATGTCTGACACGGTATCCGTCTTGGCTTCACTGTCTCCCCTCAGAAAAGCCAGTCCGAGCTCCTCGTCAAGTCTCCGACCAAAGGAACGACAGACAGGGGCTGTGGCCGACATCCCTCAGCCTGGAGTCAGGCAGCAGGGCCCGGAGCCTCTCGTCGTGGTGAAACTGACACACAGCAGGCCTCAGGGTGGCAGTCGAGAAGTTCCCCCGGCTGCCTCCAAGCCCCACGGCCTGATCCGGGTCATCAGCCCCCAGGCACAAGACAAACGTGCTGCGGTGACCTCACAGCCCTGCCCACCAGCTGACACACACAGCTTGGGCCTCGGCTCCAATCTCAGTTTCAGGCCAGGAGCCAAGAGAGCTGCCCAGACTCCGACTCAGGCTTGCCTGAACTTCCCCAAGAAACCGAGAATGGGTTCCTTCCAGATGCCCGAAAATGCCATCCAGGGAGGTGAGCTGGGGGTCCCGGAGACTCTCCAACCTCCGCCAGGTGCAACGGAACTCAGACCAAGTCCGTCGCCCCAGATGAGCAGGGGGACACCCGCCCAGGTGCCCAGCACCAACCGGCAGCCTCTGCACAGCAGACCTTGCCTGCCTACTGCCTAGGCCTGCACCATGTCCCATCACCCAGCGGCCAGCCACGATGTGGCCCAGCCTCTCAGAATGCTCTTCTGGAGACTGGAAAACGGATGGTGGAGCTCCAGCCTCCTGACATCTCCCTCGTTTCCCTCTCCTGAGAAGCCGGGAGCCTTCCTCGCTCACAGCCCTCATGTCTCAGAGAAGTCTGAGGCTCCCTGTGTTGCTGTCCCCCTGAGTGTCCTCTATGAGTACCTTCAGGTTTCCTCCTCCTCAGAGAACAGCGATTCTGACCTGGAGTGAGACTACAGGTGGCCGGGGCTCCATTGCATCCAGCTCCCGTGATTTGGAGGGGTCTGTGGGACTGAGGAGCACAGAGCAGAGAGCAGACTGTGTGTGGTGACTCCCAAGCTCCCCGGCTGTGGTGCTTCTGTGGATGTTGGAGCCCAGGCCAGGCAGGGACCAGATGCAGAGACTCTGCCTCATCAAATTCTGGTGAGGGACATTGTAGTTCGCCGGGATCTCCGGAAACCCGCCACCAGAAGCTTCTGTGCCAGTGACTCGTTGCCTCAGAAACTGGGTGACGGTGACGCGCGGGATTCAGACTTCCGCTGTGATGTCAGTAGGAAACTGGGGAATGACTGTGTGTTTGCTCTCTAGATGACTGAATCAGGGAACAGTTAGGCAACCCTGAGAGATGCAGGCCTTCAGCTGTGCCCCGCCCTGACAGCAGTGTTTTGGACGCTGTGAAGCGTTCTGCGCAATGCGTTCTTGGGGTGTTTCCTCAGCCTCGATAATTGGGCTCTGGAATGCCATTAGAAATAGGTGTGTTTAATTTGTTTTGAAGTGAATAAAATTCTCAAAAAAGATGACGTACTCTCTTTTGACTTTCATTCCGTGTTTGTGTGTAACTGATTTTCCAAGGGCTTGAAAATTTCTTGACTTGTCAGCAATCCAAGTCATTATGTCTCCGAAACAGAGTTGATTGAAGGGACCACAGGTCTTCGCAGGACCTGTGACTTCTTAAACATCCACAGGGGCAAGAGAACCTCAGCCCCACTCTACCAACACGCACCTAGTCAAATTCTGCCAAGTGAATCTCACGCACGCTAACACGTGGGGAGGGTTGCTTGCACCACGAGTCCCCATTTGGCTCACGGCGATGCCACGTGTCGGGTTTCACACGTATGTGTTGCACCGCAGTCCATTTCACAGTGGTAGAATAAATGTATTGGCTTTCTGTCGGTTTGTTGGAGGCAAAAACCTGTGATGTTCTTGGTTTTTGGTGGGAGAGTTTCACTCTGGAAAAGAAAATATTCTGAAAATGGAGGTTGTCCTAGATTGTATTTCAAGGTGAGTCTACTTGATGCCAGTGAAGCATATTTTGGCATATAATACATATGGTTGTATTATATTTTGTCTCTATTACCTCATTTTAAAAAACCATTTTGTGAAAAATGTCAGAGTTAGATATACCAATGTTAAATTTCTGATCACGTGTCCAGAAGCACTGGAAAATGCGGCCTAGAATGCAAAATTCCCAGCCACTTCTTTGTTGAACTCTCTGCAGAGCGGCATTACATCCAGGGGTTTTCAAGGTGCACTAGTGTGGCACGAGCTGGTCTTTGGCTTCCTGTTGTAGTTGGAATCGTGCAGATTGTTTAGGGGTGGTGTCTGCTTGTCCCATCTTTCCAAGTCATCATTAACCTTTCCTCAGCACCCACGTGGACTCAGAACTTACCTGGAGTCACAGGCAGGTCTGGGAAGCTGCCCTTGAGCCTTTGTGCAGTCCATGATGGTTCCATCCTCTGATCCGCTGGGGCACATTCTGCAGAGGGATAGGCTGGCATAAGCTGTCCCTGCCTTTCTGAAAATCATGGAGATTCCTGGTACCTGAAGCCACATAGAAATATCTGTGGAGTCTCAGGCAGGCCATGGATGCCATTCACAGGCTCCTGTTCTTCCACTTAATGGCAGCAAGAGTGATTCCTGAATTTTCTAATTGACGTCAAAACATTTTGGTGACTTTGTTGTGTCAATGACCACTCCTGTTTCTGTGGCATCCAGTTCACCTGTAAGGTTTTTGGGGATTATGTGGAAATTCACGCATTTTTTCAGAGCCTCACTTCATCCTGGATGCTCTCAGGCATGCACAAGCAGATTCCTGCCTTGGTGGCATCTTGGAGCATTGCAGGAGACCCCTTAGGTCTAGGAGGCACTAGGAGGTCCATCAGGAATTGGGAGGGCATGTGTCTGCCCATCTGTAGTGTGATCTTCTATTCACCTTCAGAATGCAGATTCTTCCTGAACTAATAAATTACCTTCATCTTGGTGTAAGTAGCCACAAAAGAATAATTCATACTAACTCCATTAATAAAAATAACTGAAAATCAACAATGAAGTTAATAATGACAATGTTAATTATTATAATATTGATAGTAATAATAAAACAAAGGCATTAGAGATTAGAGATTCCCTTAAGTGAAGGACAATGTGAAGATATAGGGATACATGAGCTGTTTGGACTCAGAGTCCAATGAAACATGTTCCTCAAAGGCAAAGACAAGAAGCATAAGGAAAATATAAAGTTCATGGATGACCACCTGGGCTACTTTGGAACCCATGTGGGAAAACTGCAGGCAAAGTGTACCTTGTCCTGGGACTGCCCACCACCCAGCCCCCACTCACCTTCATGAGGTAGGACAGCAGGATAACGGGGAAGGAGTCCATGCAAGGGATGCAAGACTTGTGTCACACCTGATTCAAAGAAGCACTGCTTATGACAGATGTTTCTCTCCTAACACTGTGTCACCTCTAACTGCCTGGCGGTATGTCTGCCATCTGTTCTTCTTAGGTCACAGGAGGGACAGACATTACTGTCCACCTATCTGCATACAGAGCCGTTGGAGGACATTACCCTTGTTGCTTCCTCTTTGAAAAAGGGCAACATACACGGCAGATGCCATTCTCTGTCTCTTTGGAAAACTTTGCCACCACATTTAAGGTTTTCTTCAGCCACAGAAAGCCACCTGCTTCAAAGTCTCACCCTCCACAAGTGGCAAGCACACAATTATTAATGGAGGCAAGGGATGCATAGGTTTTGCCATTTGATTCAATTGGGACAAATAGGGGAGGTCTTCTTAGCTGAACAGCTCTGTCTGTGCGGCCAGTTGACAAAGTCAGGCTGCGTTGCCATTAGACTTGTCCCTTTGCACATAAGGCTTCCCTCCAATCCTTTCCACAGATGTGGATCCTGACATTACTTCCTAATAAACATCCTGCACACTAAACTTCATCTATATCCAGCTCTCTGGGAACCAAACCTGTGACAAAAGTGAAAAGTTTCTAGGGAAAATATGGTTTCCTTATCAGACAGGGATCAAATTCTGCTGAGCTAGAAAATAAGGTAAAGTCTGATGCCATCTCATGATTTTTTTTATTAGGACATTACCACTGCCAGCAAGAATTATGTGTATCAATTCATGGGGACAAAAAACATATTGGAGTGGGATGAGGTTGTTGTGAGTTGAGGAGAAATTTTGACGAAGGAATTTTACCCTCAACTTGAGTTCAGGAGAGGAGATGAAGATGAAAACAGCTGGAAATAAAAGGTGTCCAAAAATATTTTTCTGGTTTTTCAAAAATCAAATTTCAGGTTGGGAGACACTATGTTTAAATTCTAAAACGATGTAGCATACTGAGAGGAAATAACTATAGATAAATTGTCCTTTTTGTAAATAATACACTTCATGATATGACAGGAGACCAAGGAACACAACACAAATTTGGAGTTAAAGAAATGAACAGACATTCTCGATATTCAGCTGTTATGGCAGAGATGCCAGAATGATGGATGTCCATGTAGCAGTAATTTTTTTTTTTTTTTTTTTTGAGACGGAATCTTGAACTGTAACCAGGCTGGGGTGCAATAGTGTGATCTCAGCTCACTGCAACCTCCGCCTCCTTGGTTCAAGAAATCCTCCTGCCTCAGCCTCCCAAGTAGCCAGGACTACAGGTGCGCACCACCACACTCAGCTAATTTTTGTATTTTTAGTAGAGATGGGGTTTCACCATGTTGGCTAGGATGGTCTCCATCTCCTGATCTTGTGATCTGCCCCCCTTGGCCTCCCAAAGGGTTGTGATTAGAGGTATGAGCCACTATGCCCAGCCCATGTAGCAGTACTTTTGAACTTAATGGCTGAAAGCATCCACCTCCAATTATTATATTTGCAAAAGAGTACAAACCATGTAATGAATTTTAAAGGGAACACAAGCCTGTGGGGGCTCAACAGCCATGGCAATGTTTTGAACTTCTTTTTATTAAACACGTAAGAAGTAAGTGAAGTTCAAAACCTAACAGAATTGCCGGGAATTATTTGAAGAACTACCAAGATGACTTAGACACTATGAAATCCTTATGATACCCTCTGGTGGAGTTTCCTCCTGGAGCCAGTGATTTTAAGCCAGAGGCAAATGTCTCTGCAGGCATAAGAATTCGACCCAAATGTACTATTCAATTTTAAATGAGATGACAATAAAATTATCTGCTATATAGTAACAACTTTTTTTTTTTTCTTTCGGACAGAGTCTTTCTCTGTTGCCTAGGCTGGAGTGCAGTGGGGCACTCTTGGCTCACTGCAATCTCTGCCTCCTGGGTTCAAGTGATTTTCCCACCTCATCCTACTAAGTAGCTGGGATTATAAGCATGTGCCACCATGTCTGACTGATTTTTGTATCAGCAAAATTATTTCTGGGGTGGAGAGTTAGGGACCTTTATTCTCCCACATCCAAAAACATGTTCTCCAAATGATCTGTCAATAGAAATAACTGATACCTATATTTGCTAACCTATCTTTTTCTTTCTTTAAATTCAGAACTAGAGTGTGGAAAAGTTATATTAAGAAGGTTCTCTCAATTTTCAACACAAGTGATGGGCTAGGCACTATTCTAGGTGCTACAGATACATATTCACATACCCACAATAGTTTTGCCTTATTACCTCCTACATTTTAATAACGCATCAAAAGAAAAGTATAGATTAGCTTTTTATTTTTTTGAGATGAAGGTTAATTCTGTCACCCAGGATGGAATGCAGAGGCAGGATCTCAGCTCACTGCAACCTCTGCCTCCTGCGTTCAAGCGATTCTCCTGCCTCAGCCTCCTGAGTAGCTGGGATTACAGGCATGTGCCACCATGCCCAGAAAAATTTTGTATTTTTCAGAAAGACAGCTTTCATTATGTTGGCCAGGCTGGTCTCAAACCCCTGACCTCAAGTGATCCATGCACCTCGACCTTCCAAAGTGCTGGGATTATAAGCATGAGCCATAGTTCCCAGTCAAAGAGAATAGCTTTAAATAGAAAGCATGAAACCAAAAGAAATGTATGTCCATCAATTTTATACTGTATTTGGCCAGGTGCAGAAGATCGCCTTGTAGTATTGTAAGGGAATAAGGTCAGTTCACATCTAATTGTTAGGACAAGTCGCCAGAAACTAAAAGTTGGAGGAGTTGTATCTTTTGAGGTGGGTTGCACAGGCAAGCAGCAAGTTGCTATCTCTCCAAAGTCCTAAGCTGTTCTATTTCTCCTACTGTGGAAAAATACATCTCCTACTTGATTTCAATTTATATAGGAAAATGCTTAATAAAACTAATAAGGGCTACATTCTAGGGACACAGCTAGACCACACATATATAGAATCTTGATTCTGGAAACACATCTTGTTCAATGTAATTGGATTTTCATGACAACAAAAATGTAACCCTGACACAATATTGGAGAGTCAAAAGGAAAGGATATTTTGGATTGAAATTTTTTATTTTAAAAATATGTCCTTGAGTTCTATTAACAATAGCCAAAACCTGGGAACAACTCAAATGTCTATCGAGAGGAAATCAAGAAACAAATTATATGCATATTATAGAGCAATATTGGGCAATAACGGGGGATAATCCACTCTATTAATCAATAACTTGGATCAATATAATCTTTCTCACCCTGAGTGGGGAAAGCTAAGCTATAAAGTGTCCTGTAATATAAATAAATGTACACAAAATTCTAGAACAGACAAACCTAATATAAGCTAAAAAAAAAATTAGAAAAGCCAGGTGCAGTGGCTCATGCCTGCTATGCCAGCACTTTGTGAGGTGGGTGGATCACATGAGCTCAGGATTTTGAGACCAGCCTGGCCAACATGCTGAAGCTACTCCGTCTTTACCAAAAATACAAAAATTAGCCCAGTGTGGTATTGTGCGCAGGAATAGAAAACCAAATACTACATATTCTCCATTGTAAGTGATAGCCAAACATTGGGTTATATGTTGTTTAGCTCTCACTTATGTGGAAACAATAGACACTGGAGATTCTTAGAGGGAGGAGGGAGGGTTGAGTACAAGGACTTAAAAACTGTTTATTGAGTATTATGTTCACTAGGTGTGTGATGAGATCATTCATACTCTAAACCTCAGCGTCACACAATACATCCATGTAACAAACCTGCACATGTATCCTCTGTGTATAAAATTAAAATTAAAAAACTAAAATGAACAAACAGATACGAGTAGGAATTTCTCAAAAGAGGAGATACAAATGGACGACATATATATAAACAATTCTTACCCTCTCTAGTCATCACGGGAATGCAAATGAAAATTACCATGAAATATCACTTCACACCTGTTAGAATAGCTATTATCAAAAAGATGGATGATAACAAGTGTTGGTAAGGATGTGGAGAAAAGGGAGCCTTTGTATACTGGTGGTGGGAATGTAAATTAGTATGGCCATCTTGGAAAATAGTATGGAGGTTTCTCAAAAAATTCACAATAAAAATACCACTTTGTTCCAACAATCCCACTTATTTTATTTATATACATACACATATATATATATATATTTATATAATGGTATTTTTATATGAAGTGGTATATATATATATATATGAAGTCATTGAAATCAGTATGTGAAAGAGATATCTGCACTCGTATATTCTTTTCAGCACTGTTCACAACAGTCAAGATATATGAAAACACATATGTTATCATTCATTCATGGACGGATGAATTAACGTTTTATATATATACATATATATGTATGCACAATGGAATATTATTCAGTATTATACAATAATGAAACCCTGTCATTTGTGACAGCATTGATGGATCTGAAGGGCATGAAGTCATGTGAAATAAACCAAACACAGAATGACAAATATTGTATGATTTCACTTGTATTTGAAATCTCAAATAAACTCAGAAGCAGAGAGTAGACTGGAGGTTGCCAGGAGCTGTGGTGCAGGTAAATGAGTAGGTGTGATTATAGTACAAAGTTTTAGATATACAAACATAAATAAGTCCAGGAGGTCTAATTTACAGCATAGTGCTTTTAGCTATGAATGCTGTATTGCATACGTAAAATAAAATAGGAGGGTGAAATTTTTGTTAATTGTTCTTACTAATAGAAATAATAATTAGAATGGGAGGGAGAACTTCAGGAGGTGATGATTATGTTTATAATCTTGATGGTAGTGATGCGTTCACAACGTATCCTTATCCTCAAACTCACTGAGATATACACATTAAATAGGTACAGCTTTTTAATGTAATCATATCTCAACAAAGTGTTTTTAAGGGAGGTTGGTTAAAAAATGTAAAAAGGAAAAGTAGATGTTCCTTTGCCCTTCTCCCACGCCTTTTTTTCTCCCTGATGTCTAGAATTCAGAAATAATAGGTGGAAATTTAGCAGCCAAACTAGGGTATTTTCTAAAGTATAGCAGAGCAGATACCTGGAAGGGACCTGCATCCCTCATGACATTAGAAAGAATCTGTACTAGCCCTGAATGGTGTAACTACAGGATAATTTTGAGTGAAAAAGAAATCAACTTCTGTCTTGTTTAAGTAACTTCATTCAGGCATTAATTTTATAAACATGTAGAGAATACATACTCCTTATGAGTAGAAACAATGTTTATAAATAAAACAATGGTGATAAATAAAAGAAAATAAAAAGCCTTGAAACAAAGTGGTTTAATAGCTATACATAGTTATTTTGTTGAAAGATTCTGCTGCTAATATTATTCAATATTTTTGTATGCTGGTGCAAGTAAGGAAATTTACATTGTCTAATAAAAATTATTTATCAATTTATAAAACAGTAAACATTTCATAGAATGGGGCTAACAATCTGCATTGCAAAATAACTTTCAGTTGATTTTATGCACAGTAATTATTGAGAATCCCAACAGATCTGGACCTACATAGGTGCTATCAAGACTTAAGGAAGAAAATTTTCCTGACTCTATCCCTACCTCCAGTTATTAACAGATCTAGAGATTCAGAACTCAAATCCAGACCTCCTGCTTCCATGTGCAGTGGCCTTTCACTGTCCTGTTTCGCTTCACTTGTTGAAGAGGATTTGAGAATAAATGACCACGTGATTCAACTCTCTCCTCAGCTCTGAGGAATATAGCCCTGTCCTGGCAAACAAGAAGCTCACACAGTAGTAGAGGAGGCAAATAGACATTCACTAATCTAGCATACAAGCAGTAGGCACTGTACCATAAACAAGGCACTGTAGGGGTTCAGACCAGGAGCAAAGCAGGGATTAGCAGGGCTAGTAAAGTCTGGGAAGTGTTCACTAACAAAATGTCTAATCATTAACTAAACCAAATTATTTCTCAACATGGCCTAATTAATTGTAACTTAATATAAATGGTTGGTTGCTCATAAACCTTAATCTTTTGCCAAAATATTTGTAGCTTATGTTCCCATTTAACAAGGTTTTCTGGTCAAAACTATGCACCCACATCCTTCTAATGAACTCAGTGTCCAATAAAACATGGACTTTCAGTCATCCCATGAAGGTGATTTTATGTGCATAGTACATCTCTGTCTGCGAATATGCCTAATGAGGTATGGAAGGACACTTATTATCCAAACAAAGACATTCCACTGGTGCTAGAGAGCTACAGACGGAAGTTTTTTCTGCCTACTGGAAATAAAGCCAAGCTTTCTTCCTCCTTCAGCAGTGAGGATTGCTGTCCTCCTCTTTATCGTTCTCTCTCTCTTTTTTTTTTTTAATAGGCCAAACTCTACCAAATAACAAGATAAACTTTGTGTAAGCCTTGGTAAGAGCAGAGTGTCTGATACCTTATGACCTTATGGTGCTATAATACTCAAAGCAAAAGCAAAATCACCTATGACCAGAAAAGGGAGTCACAGGAAATCTAGAAGACTTATTGGCCAAGAGACCTGCAGCCTCATAGTTCCTTAGCTCTCCAGAAGAACTCTCATGTGAAATGAAGTCAGTGGTGTTTCAAGTGCTTGAAACCCTCGTTACTCTACCTCTAAATGTGAATTAATTAGGCAAGTTTACTAGCAGTTACTAGACCTCAAAAGCAAGATAATCAGGCATTATTTTACTAAATATTGGTCTCCATAACTCCTCTATTTTCTTTAGGAAAAGTTAGTTAGCCTAAGACATTTGGCATAAGGCCTATGCCAAAGCTATGTTGGGGTCAGCCAGGAAGGATTCCTGGGGGTCTCCTTGAAAATATTACAGTAATCGAAGAAATCTTCAACCTATTGCCCCTCAGTACTGTTGGTCCCTTGTACTTGATTTTTCCCCTTAAGTTTTATTCCAATTTCTAACATTACCATTCCCTCTTCCTTCTCAGCAACTAGTCCTTCAAAGTAGAACTTAAACAATGACCAGACATGGCCCTGCAACAGAGCATATCCTTCTACATTTAGCATGCAATCATGAATCACAGGTATAAGAACCCTTGAACAGACGTGGTTTTGGTGACTACATGTAGGACTTACTGCTTTTACCCAAGAAGAGGATCAGACATCCTAAGTAGCTCAGAAATTTTTCTGGAGCTCTTGAATGTGTAGAGGCAAGAAAGATTAAGCAACCTGTTGCCTTACATGAGGCATACTATCTTCTTATGTTTTCTTTTGAATTCAGGATTTCAAGGTTGGGGAAGGAGTGGGAAAGTAGCCATGGACATGTGAGAATGTGGATGATCCTTTTACATAGTCAGGAATGGTAAAATTCTATGCTTTATGTTGTTTGCTAAAAGACACTTTCCAAAGCTTTCAACAGAAAATGTAATGGCACACATGCCTATTCTTGGTGAACCCAGAGTTTTTGTCTAGTCTGTGATTGTCAATTTTGAAGGACTGCTTAGGGTAATGAATCCTTCAAGTTGTAAAGATGAAGGGCAGTTTTTGGACAATTCCCATTTTGCTGTAGGAAAACTAATCTGGAAGAAGTAAAAGGGAGAGATTGAAGTGGGAGAGAACGGAGGTGGAAAATGAGTTCAGTTGATCAAATATTTGTTAAGCACCCACTGTATGTCGGGCCCTGACAAGGAAGCAAGCAAAGAACAAAAGCATGTGACGGCCTTGCTCCTAAGAAGCTAGAGACCAGTAACTTGGATTGCTATAGAGCAGAAAAACGTCCACAAGCCCCTACAATACAGCACTGGCATAGGATGAAGAAGAAGTTCCTTTCTATGAGATCAATAGCATACAACCAAATAAGAAAGTCAAAAGTTACACAAAGTTCAAAAACCTAAGGCACCAACCTTTAAGAGATCTGAGTGTTGGTGGTGACTTTGGAAGGAAAGTTATTATTAGGATTATTTTAGTACTAAGAGTTTTGAGCTGTCTATGCAATATTTTCATCTGCACCTCTGCTTTGGTAATACTGTGTGTATGTGTGCGTGCGTGCGTGTGTGTGTACGTGTGCCTTTTCATGTGTTTGAAATATATTATCTATCCCACACTCCACATTGGTTTGGGGGTTAATTACATACAGGCTGATCTGAATATATACTCTTAGGAACGGGGTTAAGCTACTCTACCACATTGTGAAGAGGTGATATGTAAGAGACTCTGAACATCTTATAAATTATCTTTAAAATGTTTCCTTTTCCGTGAAGGGAAGAATAAGTATTTGTAAACAAATGCAAAAATTTCTTTAACTAAATGAAAGAACAGTTAGTTAACCTTGTTGTGATTAGCAGAGAGGATAGCTGCAGACACTATAAAATCACTCAGCAACAAGATTTGACAAAACGTTAAAGATGGCTCTATTTTTCCTGTTTTATACAGGAAAATATTAAGGCCCTGGGAATTGAAGTACTTTTCCCAACAGTGGAGTAAATGTCAGAGTCAAGGCTGTGTTTTACATCTCGGTTTCCCCACACATCCCACCCTATGGTTCTGTTGTGCTGTTCCTTTGTGTGACTCCTCAAAGCCTGGTTAAAGGTGATACCGTATCAAATTGTATTAACTCAGTAGCAAAAAACACCAGGGAATTGATTTATAAGAGTATTAGCCTTGTGGCATTACTGAAGACCCATCTGATTAGTAGTTATCGAGTAGTCACCCTGGCTAAATATATGGGTTTGATTTTTAATTTTGAAAATGAAAAATATTTTAAAATCTATGTCTTACATCCATATCCCCAGGAAATTTTAATCAAGTTTTAAAACTTCCAAATTTAGATAAACTCATGTTTTTTGTTGTTTTAATTTTCACTCAATGAAAATAGAAAAAAAACTAATTGGATAGAACAGCACAGCAGAAGCATTACTTATCGCCAAAAATGGGATGCAACAAGACTGAAGAAGAAAATGCAGGACAGTGCTTAAAAAAGCAGTCTAATGAAAAGTGGGGTCTCCTCAGGGTGTCCTTAGGTAGACATTGCAGCAGAACTGCAAAGTTTTCTTTAGAAGGCTAGGGAAGAGAGGAGGAAACAGAGAAGGGGCAAGAGTGGAAAATAGAATGAGGCTCAGAATACCAAGCGTTAGTGCTGTCCCTATCACCTTCCTCACTTGATCACTGGGTGATCTTGGGCAAGTTTCTTCCTTTCCCTCAGCTCATTTCCTCATCTGGAAGGTAAGTCACTAGACAAGATAGTCTTTGATGTTCATTGTAACTCTAACTGATCTTCCCCAAGCAAATAGCTGGGAAAGACACTGTGCCCACAATATGCAAGACACAAGGTTTACAAGCAAAGAACAAATCAAAACAAAAGATGATTTAAAACCCCTAATGTCACTTGAATTCTTACAAATAAACAATGGTACATCATACTTTTACAAAGTCCTTCTGTGATTTCATTTTTAAAATCATTTTAAGTTTTATTTTACTTCATATTAAGATAATGGGAGATAAAGTGTTACATGGGTTCATGCAGGAATATATGTAAGAGACACAAAAATCCACAATAGGTAATTGTTATGTTAGTAGTTCCCTTTACTGAGGGGGAGCAGACAAAAGAATGTTAGAAAAAGCTTCATAAAATGGATTATATAGAAAGTGCTTTAAAAGAGTTTGGTATTTTATTGAGTGGGAAAGAGAAATACGAGGAGTTATTGTTCAAGGGTTAAAGCTATGCAAAATGAGTCAATTACAGAGATAGGCTCTAAAACATAGTACCTATAGTTATTACTGAGGTATTTTGTATTTAACAATTTGTTAAGAAGGTCGATCTTAGGGGTTCTGACAACAACAACAACAACAATAAAGGGACATAGGAAACATTTGGAGGTGATGGATATATTATTACCTGGATATTGGTTGTGGTAACAAGAGTAATATCTATGTGCAAATTTGCCAAACTGTATGCATTAATTACGTAAGTGTTTGTATAACAATTTTACTTCAGTTCCTACTATATTACCTGGCAAACAATACTTTATACTTAAAGTAAGAGCAATGATTATTGCATGTGCATGTTGAAAATAATAAAGAAAGCAGGTGACAGTAAGACATCCTGAGTCTTTTGGAAATAAATAGCATTCACCTGCTTTCTCATCCATTGAGATATCACCAGATTTATGTACTTGTGTGTCCCTGGAAGTTTCTTGTGGGAGATTTAGTTATTCTCTTTTCGTTAGGCTCTACTAACCAAGAACAAATCACAGACTCAGACAGCATCATAAAAAGGCCCAGACCCACGATGTCCAGAGACTCCAGGCTCAACCCACATTGATGCTGGCCCTTCAGCCATGAGACTCCATTTGCTTCTTCTTATTCTCCTTCTTTTTTCAATTCTTTTATCCCCAGGTAAGTTGGTAGCTGATTACTACAAGGTTCTGCAGATTAGAAGGCTATATCCCTGGCCAGACAAGATCCTAGAATCAGTCCTGTGGGTTCAAGAACCTAATATTTACAGCTTCACTAGGACAATAATAGGGAAAAATAGAAAAGAGACTCATTTAGCAGTAGTTCCTCTTGATAAGATTCCATCCATGTTTTTTGATCTAGTGAGTGGATATAATAATGGATGCTGCTGAAATTCAATCCTGTCAGATCAAACTGCCTACATATAAATTTCCATGTCCCACCAAGGCATCTCAAGATACAAAGTAAGAATACAACAGAATGTGACCTCAATGAGATGTCTTTGCGGGAACTGGAAATTTATATGCAGGCAGTTAGACCTGACAGGATTGAATTTCAGCAGCATTTATTATTATATTTGCAGAGGTTGCAGTGAGACAAGATCGCGCCATTGCACTCCAGCCTAGGCGACAGAGTGAGACTCCAGAGAGAGAGAGAGAGAGAGAGAGAGAGAGAGAGAGAGAGAGAAAGGAAGGAAGGGAGGGAGGGAGGGAGAGAGGAAGGAAGGAAGGAAGGAAGGAAGGAAGGAAGGAAGGAAGGAAGGAAGGAAGGAAGGAAGGAAGGAAGGAAGGAAGGAGAGAGAAAGAAAGAAAGAGAAAGAAAGGAAAGAAAGAAAGAAAGAAAGAAAGAAAGAAAGAAAGAAAGAAAGAAAGAAAGAAAGAAAGAAAGAAAGGAAAGCAAGCAAGCAAGCAAGCAAGCATTAGTGAGGGAGAGCGAGTGAGAGTGAGTGTGTTTGGGCCCCTACTGATGATGCTAAACTATCACAAGCCCACACTCAGCCTTTCAACATTTGCTGGAGATTCACTTGTTTCCTTGTTATCTCCACCAAGGGCAGCTTCCTCCTGCTTCTGCTGCTGCAACTCAGCTAGGCACAAAGCATCTGTGGATCCGTTCTTTTTTCAGCAGGGCTTCATCACTTTGAATTTAAGTTAATTAGCTTTTTTTGAGACCTCAGTTCTGTGTTTTAAAATGAAATCTATGATCTATAGATTATCCAGCTTATTCTCTTTGTCAGGGCAAGAGTATTTTTCTATAACTTTCTAAATTCTAAACAAAAGTAAAAGTTCACTTCTTTTCAGAATCCCCACGTGTCAGAAAGTGTTACTATTATCATCAGTTTAGTGATATTTATGGAATACCAAGTTGACTCTAATATCAGCTTTTGGGTTAAATTCTTTCTTTCTGATATGTAGCCTTTGAAATTTTATTTGCTGCAGATCTCTTGGTAGTGAACAATTTTCATTTTTATCTGTCAATTTCATATTGTGATTTTTGATCTGGAAAGACAGCATTACTGAGTACCCAATTCTATATTAACAGTTATTTGCTCTCAACATTTGTTGATACTAGTTTACTCATTTTTAGTTTTTGCTTTACTATAATAATCAGATAAATATTATTTCATTATAAATTATCCTTTTTTCAATGTTTGTATGGTCTGGTGTTTGGTTTTAATGTTTTATAATTTAACTAAAGTGAGTTTATTTTTATATCATCTGTTAGAAATATATTCTTTGAATCAATGGATTTATACCTTTTCTTAATTTCTTTTTGAGAATCTTTTGAAATGGTGAATACTTTTACACTTCTCTCCCCCCATATTTGAATTAAATAAATGTTAGACCTTGTGTTTCCATGTTACATTCTGGGTATATCATTTAAACATTTTTTTCTTCACTAGTTATCCTCTTACCTGTGTCTAATATATCATTAATAACTTGCATTTATTTTTAAATTATTTTTTGTTTCAGACCTGCCTTTATTTATTTATTTTTTTTTTGGAGATGGAGTCTCGTTCTGTTGTCCAGGCTGGAGTGCAGTGGTGCGATCTTGGCTCACTGCAACCTCCACCTCCCGGGTTCAAGCGATTCTTCTATCTCAGCCTCCTGAGTAGCTGGGACTACAGGCACCTGCCACCATGCTCGGCTAATTTATATATATATATTTTTTAGTAGAGACAAGATTTCACCATCTTGGGCATGCTGGTCTTGAACTCCTGACCTCGTGATCCACCCATCTTAGCCTCCCAAAATGCTGGGATTACAGGCATGAGTCACCACGCCCAGCCAGACCTGCCCGTTTTTTCTATCATCTATATTGTTTTACTATTGTTTTTACATCTTTGTAATAGTAGATTGTTTCTTTAAACAATTGATACATACCTGCTTAATTATTTCTCCACATTGACGATTTCAATACATCTAGTTTTAAAGGGTTTAGATATGCTATTCATTTCATTAACTTTTATTCGTGGTGTCTTGCTTACCTGATCATTTTTAATACTGAACTCATTGTTCATCCTTAACCTGACATCATTTTATGGTCTGAAATGAGAATGCTATTATCCAGACTTCCTCTGTGAAGCTGACTCAATGCTTTAACTCAATATAGAAGTTTCAGCATTAACAAACTGGAACTTCTGATGGCCCAAGAGTCAGTAGTACCATCATTAGCATTACTGATCATAGCAGATCTTCCCAGAAGATCTGGGAAACCCTCACCCCCCTCCATCAGCTATCCAATACAAAGTGCCCACTGCTCAAGCTCCAGTTCACAGACTATTTTTGTGTTTGAAAGAGGAGATATTTTAAGAACTTGCCTAACCATTTTCAGGGATAGAAATGTTTCAAAGAGATCCTCTACTATATATATGTTCTATAGCAGCAGTCACTTGAGAGCAGCTCACTTGCAGTCATGGCCAAAAGCCTAAATCTTTCTTTCATTCTAGTCACACCTATTTTGTATCTTTTGGGGATATCTCAGATTCAGATGCATTCATAGTATTCTATGATTTGCGACACTACTATAGATTCTTCAAAATGTTACAACATTCCAATGGTATGTTGGGAGGTATAGAAGGAGAGGAAAAACAATGGGCTCAAATGTCCTCTGACTTCTCTTCTTACAATATGTTTCATTGTTCAAAACTTTTAGAACTATATTAATACAGCATTGACAGTGGGCATTCTTCTTTTCCTTCTGACTTTAATAGGATTGAAGGAAGGGTTTTGCTATGAAATTGCTATATGGGTTGTATTCAGATAAATTTTGACTTTATAAAGCCAATATTCTCCTCATTATTTTTAAATGCTTACCAGGATTCACAGTATTATTTTCAGTTCTCCCTGTTTAAAGGCATATTTAAATAACTTGATGACTTGGGTATAGTATATATGTTACTCTGCTACAGAAACAGAAAAACCACCACCATATTATATTCTAAGATACTTGGTACACCAATTGCACCATCTTTTTTTTAGCTAAGACATTCAATTCTTCCACAGGTGGGAGCACATGAATTAGCATCATTTACTACTCGTAGCTTTCACTACAGACTTTCAGACTTATGGTGCCCAAAAGAAATAGAATACTTCTAGCTGGGTTTAAAAGCTACAAATAAACATAGGAAATATACACTATTTTGAAAGTATCACTTGAGTGTTATGCATGTATTTCAATATTATATTGCTAATTTTAATTGTTCAAAGTTAAAGAGCTTCAACCTCCCCCTCATGCATTCCTGAATCACCCATTATTCCCACACATACATTGTTTGATACAGCATAAACCTAAGTAAATAAAGATGTGGCAAAATGAAAAAAATAAAATAACGTTATACCATTCTCATCTGTGAATGGCATCAGTAGACAGATGTGAATAAAAGTAATGTGATTATAATTTTAAAAATCATATTTAATAGGATCCATTTATTATTAAATGAACATTAGGCTACTTAATGAATAATAAATCTTTGACACAATGAAAACTCTTAATGCAGAGTGAGACCAAAATGAAAGTAATAACTGTTTTTCTTCTAACCCTTGCTTTAGTTGGTCTTTCCACCAGACTGTCACTTTAAGGATATTATAATAGCACAAAGCCACCAGCTTTACCATTAGAGAGATCTTCATTAAATTATCTTTGTTGTAATAAAGGTTATCTGGAGGAAATACTGGTCTGGACACAATAATAAATGTCAAGCTTTCTAATATTTTCCACTTTTAGACACAAATTGAAAGGATCATTTATAATGTCAAAAATATACTTTTTTCTAACTAATCTATCCTATGACTAAGACGCTATTAGCAATTAAAGTAGATAGAGCAAATCTAAATGTGCAGAGAAAAAGTAATTTCCACTTGTTTGAACAGATGAAAGCACGAATAAATTGAAAGCCTGAAATATTAGCTTGGGGGAATAAAATCACTCGGGGGAGCAAAAGCAGGATATACCAGCCTTTAACTCTACACTTCCCCCAAGAAAAAATTTATAGATAGCTATGTACAAACCAAAATAGCGCTGGGAGGGTTCAAGGGACCACTTAAGAAACTATAGCAACACAGTGAAGCCAAAAAAAAAAAAAAAAAAAAGAGAGAGAGAGTGAAAGAAAAAAAAAAACAAAAAAAACAAAAACGAATAGCCATATAGAAAAAACAACTCCTGAAATCAGCATACCTGAGACAGCAGAAACATCTTTTTTGGCTAGGCACGAAAAAAGCAGAAAGGGATATCAGTATCAGCCACAAGGTGGAACCACTATGGCCCTCAGTAACCCTCTCTGGCAGAAGACACTGGCATTTTTGCCCTGCAGTAAGCAACAGCCATTTCTGAGAGAAAATCCAGAGGAAAAGATGAAGATGTACCATCCCCGCCCACATCCCTTTTCCCCCACCAAAAATACCGTGACTGTTGTGCCAAACCAGGATCGGAACTACTACCTTTCTTAATCTGCATGTGTCCCTGACATATGAGCAGCAACCATTTCAAAAGCTCCCACATAGAAATGCTCATACTAAATTTATTCTGTTACTTAAGACTGTTTATGGATTTACATTCCATTGGTGGACTATCTCACTGGATCTTCTTTCCTGCAGTAAGAGGTGGTTTGGGTGCTGCTGAAGGTCATTGTCTCAATTTGTCTGGTGTTTGCAGAAGAGATGTCTGCAAAGTAGTAGAAGATCAAATTGGTGCCTGCCGAAGAAGGATGAAGTGCTGTAGAGCATGGTGGATTCTAATGCCAATTCCAACACCACTTATCATGTCAGATTATCAAGAACCCCTTAAACCTAAGTTGAAATGAAACTGATGTAAAATAAAAATACATCAAAAGTGAAGTTATTTGCATCTAAGAATATTGAAATATACATATTAAGTACTTCCATCTTGATAACCATCTTGTGTTTTCACTTATCAACATAAATGAATAAATACTAATTTCAAATATACCCAATACTATTCCTTTGTGAGTCATTAACAGATCTTAACAAAACCTTTAAAAATGAGAAAACTGTTACTTTTGTTTTCCAAGATGGTGGATTGAAGGCATTGTTAGCCTGCCTCTTGCACTTGGAAAGACAAAATGGTGTGTAGAGATTCACACTGAACTTTCTTTCAAGAAGCAACACAGGAACTTAACAGGAAAATTGAAATAAGCCACAGACCATTTGAAAGAAGCAGCAGGATGCAGCTTACACCATAAGCTAGGCAGAAAATTTTGAGTTTCCAGGGTGTGAGATGGGGATAAACTGACTGTAAGATATACACTTCCATTGGGAAACCTATCAATCTAGGCCATGGGGGAAGGCCTTAATCGTACTCAGGGCTGGAGTTGATTCAGTGAAGAGTGACGAGTATATGAAGAGTGGCATTGGGATGTGCTTTGAGTCTCCAGCACGTTCCCAGTTTCTGGCAGGATGGAGGGAAGCCATTTCTGATTCTACCTCAGAGAGGACCTCCCAGAAGTCTGCCAGCTAACACAAATGGTAGTCACAGGTTGAGAGAACCTCCCAACTGAAATGTTTGATATAATTTTCTGTGGGGACAAACTCCCCAGGCCAGAACTGAGAGGTGAGTGGGACGTGTGATGCAGCAGCAAGCACAGGAGCTGGATGCCCCTGCTCTGCAGGTGGATCAGGAGGGGTTTGGCCTGAAGGCTGCAGTTACTGTCTCAATAGGAGAGGCTTATGGTATGGGTCAGTTTTGAGCTCTGAGTTTAGACTTCTTGAAACTTAGCTAACTACTCCCAGTGGAACACTGTGGGTGTGAGACCTGCCTCGCCAAGGATGTGGGAGCTGGATGGGGCTTACTGCCAAGCTGCTACTCCCCATTCTTCATATGGACTCTCCTTGTACAGAGGCAGAGGCAGCTTCACTTCTCTCTGGAAAATTACCCCAGTGGCCTAAGAACTGCCTTCCAATTCCCACTGGAGCCACTGCTTGTCCCACACGTAGAGAGCCAGAGCATCACTTTACCTGACCTAGTTCCCACTTGGTTTTGCTCAACCACCTACCCTGGTAGATTAACACAAATAACAGAAGAAACTTTTAGAAGCCCTTTGGCTCTACCCGTTCCCTGAGACACCAGAGTACCTCCCATGGGTAACATAAGGCAAGTCCAAATCTCACCACTACCACCACAGCTGGCAGTCTTTTGCAAGCACCACCTCCTGGCTGAAGGCCAACTGACACAGTCCATTAGAGCATCTTGAATTCAGAACATACAATGTCATGACAGGCCGGGGAGCCTCCTCTGCCCTAATTTGGCTCTCTATCACACATTCTCACACACACACACACACACACACAAACACACACACACACACACACACACACACACGTCACACACACACATCAACCTACTGGCAAACCGAGGTAAAAACACACACACACACACACCTGCTCAATTCAGGCCATTATCCCTGATGAACATCGATGCAAAAATTCTCAATAAAATACTGGCAAACCGAATCCAGCAGCACATCAAAAAGCTTATCCACCACGATCAAGTGGGCTGCATCTTTGGGGTGAAAGGCTGATTCAACGTACACAAATCAATAAATGTAATTGATCACATAAACAGAACCAAAGGCAAACACCAGACAATTATTTTGATACACGCAAAAATGCCTCTGATAAAATTCAACATCCCTTCCTGTTAAAAACTCTCAATAAACTACGTATTGATGGAACATACCTTAAAATAATAAGAGCTATTTCATACAGCCAATATCATAAAGAATAGACAAAAGCTGGAAGCATTCCATGTGAAAACCGGTACAAGACAAGGAAGCCCTCTGTAACCACTTCTATTCAACATAGTATTGGAAGTTCTTGCCAGGGCAATCAGGCAATAGAAAGAAATAAAGGGTATTCCAATAGGAAGAGAGAAAGTCAACTTGTCTCTGTTTGCAGATGACAGGACTTCCTATTTAGAAAACCCCATCATCTCAACTGAAAAACTTCTTGAACTGATAAGCAACTTCACCAAGGTCTCAAGATACAAAATCATTGTGCAAAAATCACAAGCATTCCATTACACCAACAATAGTCAAGCAGAGAGCCAAATCAACAATGAACTCCCATTCACAATTGCTACAAAGAGTAAAATACCTAGGAATACAATTAGGAGTACAACGGATGTGAAAGACCTCTTCAAGGACAACTGGAAACCACTGCTCAAGGTAATAAGAGAGGACACAGACGAATGGAAAAACATTCCATCCTCATGAATAGGAAGAATCAATATTGTGAAAATGGCCATACTGCCCAAACGTTATAGATTCAATGCTATACCCATCAAAATACCGTTGACATTTTTCACAGAATTAGAAAGAACTATTTGAAATGTCATATGGAATCAAAGAATACCCCATATAGCCAAGACAATCATAAACAAAAATAACAAAGCTGGAGGCATTACGCTAACTTCAAACTGTACTAGAAGGCTACGGTACCAAAACAGCAGGCTACTGTTGCCAAAACAGACATATAGACCAATGGAGCAGAGCAAAGACCTCAGAAATAACACCACACATCTATGACCACCTGATCTTTGACAAACCTGACAAAAACAAGCAAGGGAGAAAGGATCTCCTATTCAGTAAATGATGCTGGGAAAACTGGCTTGCCATATACAGAAAACCAAAACTTGACCCCTTCCTTACACCTTATACAATAATTAACTCAAGCTGGATTAAAGATTTAAATGTAAAATCCAAAACCATAAAAACCCTAGAAGAAAACCTAGGCAATATCATTCAGGACACAGGCAAGGACAAAGATTTCATGACAAAAATGTCAAAAGCAATTGCAACAAAAGCCAAAATTGGCAAATCGGATCTAATTAAACTAAAGACCTTCTGCACAGCAAAGAAACTATCATCAGCATGAGCAATCAACCTACAGGATGGGAGAAAATTATTGCAACCTACCCATCTGACAAAGGTCTAATAACAAAAATTGACAAGGAACTTAAACATATTTACAAGCAAAAAAAAACAAACAACCCCATCAAAAGTGAGCAAAGGATATGAACAAAAACTTATCAAAAGAAGACATTTATCTAACCAACAAATATATTTTTTAACAGCTCAACAATACTGATCATCAGAGAAGTGAAAATCAAAACTACAATGAGATACCATCTCACACCCATCAGAATGGTGATTATTAAAAAGTTAAGAAACAATAGATGCTGGTGAGGCTGAGAAGAAAGAGGAACGCTTTTACACTGTTGGGGAAACTGTAAATTAGTTCAACCATTGTGGAAGACAGTATGGTGATTCCTCAAGGATCTAGAACCAGAAACACCATTTGACCCAGTAATCCCATTAGTGGCTATATACCCAAAGGAATATAAATCATTCCACTATAAAGACACATGCACATGTAAGTTTATTGCAGCACTATATACAATAGCAAAGACATGAAACCAACCCAAATGCGCTTCAGTGCTAGACTGGATAAAGAAAATGTGGTACCTATACACCATAAAATACTATGCAGTCATAAAAAGGAATGAGATCATGTCTTTTGCAGGCACATGGATGAAGCCATCATACTGAGCAAACTAACACAGTAACAAAAAAATCAAACACCGCATGTTCTCACTAATAAGTGAAAGTTGAACATTGAGAAAACAAGGACACACTGAGGGGAACAATACACAACACGGCCCGCTGGGGACTGGGGGTGAGGGAAGAGAACTTAGAGGATGAGTCAATAAGTGCAACAAACCATCATGGCAAAGGATACCTATATAACAAACCTGTACGTTCTGCACATGTATCCCGTATTTTTTAAATTTAAAAACAGGAAATACTTATGTACATACATACATACATACATACACACACACTTTCTTCCCGGATCTTCATTCCTGGTAAGCCAAGGAACCTGGAGAAACACCAGAATTCTGTCCCTCTGAAAATGCAGGACAGGTCTACCTTCATCAGCATAAAATTTTGGACCAAATGTGGTAACTGCAGGTCCACCCCACAATGAGTAACTGAAAATTGAGGCAGTATTTCAGATCCAAAAAAACTGATGAAGCAATTCGTGACACATTTGGGTTGTTTTTGCCTTTTCCTACTATGAAGAATGCTAGTAGGAAGAAGGAAGAACGGTGTACAAATATCTGTTTCATTCTCTGCTTTCAGAATCCTTTGCTTGTTTGTGTGTTTGTTTGTTCTTTCTTGAGACAGGACATCACTCCAGTCAGCCAGGCTTTTCCAGTCTGTAATTTTTGTTCTTTCCTTTTGTCAAGTTTTAGAAGATTTTATTTAATTTCTATTGAATTTTAAGGCATTTTTAGATGTGTATTAAAACATTATCTCACTTGCTGTGTGTTACATTTCATTTATTTTCATCGTCCCTTTTTTATTTTATTATTTTATTTTATGATAGTTTATATTCTAGGGAATATATGCACAAAGTACAGGTTTGTTACATATGTATACATGTGCCATGTTGGTGTGCTGCACCCATTAACTCGTCATATACATTAGGCGTATCTCCTAATGCTATCCTTCCCTCCTCCCCGCACCCCACAACAGGCCCTGATGTGTGATATTCCCCTTCCTGTGTCCAGGTGTTCTCATTGTTCAATTCCCATCCATGAGTGAGAACATGTGGTGTTTGGTTTTCTGTTCTTGCAGTAGTTTGCTGAGAATGATGGTTTCCAGCTGCATCCATGTCCCTACAAAGGACATGAACTCATCCTCTTTTATGGCTGCATAGTACTCCCTGGTGTATATGCGCCACATTTTCTTAATCCAGTCTATCATTGATGAACATTTGGGTTGGTTCCAAGTCTTTACTGTTGTGAATAGTGACACAACAAACATATGTGTGCATGTCTTTATAGCAGCATGATTTATAATCCTTTGGGGATATAGCCAGTAATGGGATGTCTGGGTCAAATGGTATTTCTAGTTCTAGATCCTTAAGGAATCGCCATGCTGTTTTCCACAATGGTTGAACTAGTTGATAGTTGACAGTTCCACCAACAGTGTAAAAGTGTTCCTATTTCTCCACATCCTCTCCAGCACCTGTTGTTTCCTGACTTTTTAATGATCACCATTCTAACTGGTGTGAGACGGTATCTCATTGTGGTCTTGATTTGCATTTCTTTGATGGCTAGTGATGATGAGCATTTTTTCATGTGTCTGTTGACTGCATAAATGTCTTCTTTTGAGAAGTGTCTGTTCATATCCTTTGCCCACTTTTTGATGGGATTGTTTTTGTTTTTTTTTTTCTTGTAAATTTCTTTGAGTTCTTTGTAGGTTCTGGATATTAGCCCTTTGTCAGATGAGTAGATTGCAAAAATTTTCTCCCATTCTGTAGGTTGCCTGTTTATACTGATGGTAGTTTCTTCTGCTGTGCAGAAGCTCTTTAGTTTAATTAGATCCCATTCGTCAATTTTGGCTTTTGTTGCTTTTGTTGTTTTAGACATGAAGTCCTTGCCCATGCTTGTGTCCTGAATGGTATCGCCTAGGTTTTCTTCTAGGGTTTTTATGGTTTTAGGTCTAACATTTAAGTCTGTAATGCATCTTGAATTAATTTTTGTATAAGGTGTAAGGAAAGGATACAGTTTCAGCTTTCTACTTATGGCTAGCCACTTTTCCCAGCAGTATTTATTAAATAGGGAATCCTTTCTCCATTTCTTGTTTTTGTCAGGTTTGTCAAAGATCAGATAGCTGTAGAAGTGTGGTATTATTTCTGAGGGCTCTGTTCTGTTCCATTGGTCTATAGCTCTGTTTTGGTACCAGTACCATGCTGTTTTGGTTACTGTAGCCTTGTAGTATAGTTTGAAGTCAGGTAGTGTGATGACTCCAGCTTTGTTCTTTTGACTTAGGATTGTCTTGGCAATGCGGGCTCTTTTTTGGTTCCATATGAACTTTAAAGTGGTTTTTTCCAATTCTGTGAAGAAAGTCACTGGTAGCTTAATGGGGATGGCATTGAATCTATAAATTACCTTGGGTAGTATGGCCATTTTCACTATATTGATTCTTGATTCTTCCTATCCATGAGCATGGAATGTATGGAATGTTCTCCCATTTGTTTCTGTCCTCTTTTATTTCATTCAGCAGTGGTTTGTAGTTCTCCTTGAAGAGGTCCTTCACATCCCTTGTAAGTTAGATTCCTAGATATTTTATTCTCTTTGAAGCAATTGTGAATGGGAGTTCACTTATGATTTGGTTCTCTGTTTGTCTGTCATTGGTGTATAAGAAAGCTTGTGATTTTTACAAATTGATTTTGTATCCTGAGACTTTGCTGAAGTTGCTTATCAGCTTAAGGAGATTTTGGGTTGAGAGGATGAGGTTTTCTAAATATACAATCATATCATCTGCAAACAGGGACAATTTGACTTCCTCTTTTCCTAATTGAATACCCTTTATTTCTTTCTCTTGCCTGGTTGCCCTGGCCAGAAGTTCAACACTATGTTGAATAGGAGTGGTGAAAGAGGGCATCCCTGTCTTGTGCTAGCTTTCAAGGGGAATGCTTCCAGTTTTTGCCTATTCAATATGATATAGGCTGTGGGTTTGTCATAAATAGCTCTTATTATTTTGAGATATGTTCCATAAATTCTGAATTTATTAAGTTTTTAGCATGAAGAGCTGTTGAATTTTGTCAAAGGCCTTTTCTGCATCTATTGAGATAATCATGTGGTTTTTGTCTTTGGTTCTGTTTATATGCTGGATTACGTTTATTGATTTGTGTATGTTGAACCAGTCTTGCATCCCAGGGATGAAGCCCACTTGATCATGGTGGATAAGCTTTTTGAAGTGCTGTGGATTTGGTTTACCAGTATTTTATTGAGGATTTTTGCATGGATGTTCATCAGGGATATTGGTCTAAAATTCTCTTTTTTTTGTTGTGTCTCTGCCAGGCTTTGGTATCAGGATGGTGTTGGCCTTATAAAATGAGTTAGGGAGGATTCCCTCTTTTTCTATTGATTAGAATAGTTTCAGAAGGAATGGTACCAGCTCCTCCTTGCACCTCTGGTAGAATTCGGCTATGAATCTTTCTGGTCCTGGACTTTTTTGTTGGTAGGCTATTAATTATTGCCTCAATTTCAGAGCCTGTTATTGGTCTACTCAGGGATTCAACTTCTTCCTGGTTTAGTCATGGGAGAATGTATGTGTCCAGGAATTTATCCATTTACTCTAGGTTTTCTAGCTTATTTATGTAGAGGTGTTTTTAATATTCTCTGATGGTACTTTGTATTTCTGTGGGGTCGGTGGTGATATCCCCTTTATCATTTTTTATTGCATCTATTTGATTCTTCTCTCTTTTCTTCTTTATTAGTCTTGCTAGCTGCCTATCAATTTTGTTAATCTTTTCAAAAAATCAGCTTCTGGATTCATTGACTTTTTGAAGGGTTTTTTGTGTCTCTGTCTCCTTCAGTTCTGCTCTGATCTTAGTTATTTCTTACCTTCTGCTTGCTTTTGAATGTGTTTGCTCTTGCTTCTCTAGTTCTTTTAGTTGTGATATTAGGATGTCAATTTTAGATCTTTCCTGCTTTCTCTTGTGAGAATTTAGTGCTATAAATTTCCCTCTACACACTGCTTTAAATGTGTCCAGAGATTCTGGTATGATGTATCTTTGTTCTCATTGGTTTCAAAGAACATCTTTATTTCTGCCTTCATTTCGTTATGTAACCAGTAGTCATTCAGGAGCAGGTTGTTTAGTTTCCATTTAGTTGAGCAGTTTTGATTGAGTTTCTTAATCCTGAGTTCTTGTTTGATTGCACTGTGGTCTGAGAGACAGTTTGTTATAGTTTCTGTTCTTTTATATTTCCTGAGGAGTGCTTTACTTCGAACTATGTGGTCAATTTTGGAATAAGTGCGATATGGTGTTGAGAAGAATGTATATTCTGTTGGTGTGGGGTGGAGAGTTCTGTAGATGTCTATTAGGTCCGCTTGGTGCAGAGTTGGGTTCAATTCCTGTATATCCTTAACTTTCTGTCTCGTTCATCTGTCTAATGTTGACAGTGGGGTATTAAAGTCTCCCATTATCATTGTGTGGGAGTCTAAGTCTCTTTGTAAGTCTCTAAGGACTTGCTTTATGAATCTGGGTGCTCCTGAATTGGGTGTATATATATTTTGGATAGTTAGCTCTTCCTGTTGAATGGATCCCTTTACGATTGTGTAATGGCCTTCTTTGTCTCTTTTGATCTTTCTTGGTTTAAACTCTGTTTTATCAGCGACTAGGATTGCAACCCCTGCCATTTTTTGTTTTCCATTTGCTTGGTAGATCTTCCTCCATCCCTTTATTTTGAGCCTATGTGTGTCTCTGCACGTGAGATGGGTTTCCTGAATACAGCAAACTGGTGGGTCTTGTCACCACCAGGCCTGCCCTATAAGAGCTCCTGACTCTTTATCCAACTTGCCAGTCTGTGTCTTTTAATTGGAACATTTAGCCCATTTACATTTAGGTTAATATTGTTACATGTGAACTTGATCCTGTCATTATGATGTTGGCTGGTTATTTTGCTCATTAGTTGATGCAGTTTCTTCCTAGCATCGATGGTCTTTACATTTTGGCATGTTTTTGCAGTGGCTGGTATGGGTTGTTCATTTCCATGTTTAGTGCTTCCTTCAGGAGCTCTTGTAGGGCAGGCCTGGTGGTGACAAAATCTCTCAGCGTTTGCTTGTCTGTAAGGATTTTATTTCTCCCTCACTTATGAAACTTAATTTGGCTGGATATGAAATTCTGGGTTGAAAATTCTTTTCTTTAAGAATGTTGAATATTGCCCCACCCCTCCCTTCTGGCTTATAGAGTTTCTGCCGAGAAATCCACTGTTAGTGTAATGGGCTTCCCTTTGTGGGTAACGCAACCTTTCTTTCTGGCTGCCCTTAACATTTTTTCCTTCATTTCAACTTTGGTGAATCTGACAATTATGTGTCTTGGAGTTGCTCTTCTAGAGGAGTATCTTTGTGGCGTTCTCTGTATTTCCTGAATTTGAATGTCAGCCTGCCTTGCTAGGTTGGGGGAGTTCTCCTGGATGATATCCTGCAGAATGTTTTCCAACTTGGTTCCATTCTCCCCCTCACTTTCAGGTACACAAATCAGACGTCGATTTTGCCTTTTCCCATATTCCCATATTTCTTAGAGGCTTTGTTCATTTCTTTTTACTCTTTTTTCTCTAAACTTCTCTTCTCACTTCATTTTATTCATTTGATCTTCAATCACTGATGCCCTTTCTTCCAGTTGACCGAGTCGGTTACTGAAGCTTGCGCATTTGTCATGTAGTTCTTGTGTCATGGTTTTCAGCTCTCTCAGGTCATTTAAGGACTTCTTTACATTGGTTATTCTAGTTAGCCATTCAGGAAATCTTTTTCCAAGGTTTTTAGCTTCTTTGCTATGGGTTCGAACTTCCTCCTTTAGCTCGGAGAAGTTTGATCGTCTGAAGCCTTCTTCTCTCAACTCGTCAAAGTCATTCTCTGTTCAGCTTTGTTCCATTGCTGGAGAGGAGCTGCATTCCTTTGGAGGGGGAGTGTTGCTCAGATTTTTAGAATTTTCAGTTTTTCTGCACTTCTTTTTCCCCATCTTTGTGGTTTTATCTACCTTTGGTCTTTGATGATGTTGATGTACAGATGGGGTTTTGGTGTGGATGTCCTTTCTGTTTGTTTGTTAGCTTTCTTTCTAATAGTCATGACCCTCAGCTACAGGTCTGTTGGAGTTTGCTCAAGGTCCACTCCAGACCCTGTTTGCCTAGGTGGCAGCAGTGGAGGCTGCAGAAGAGTGAATATTGCTGAACAGCAAATGTTTCTGCCTGATTATTCCTCTGGAAGCTTCGTCTCAGAGGGGTACCCGGTTGTGTGAGATGTGAGGTGTCAATCTTACCCTAGTGAGGGTGTCTCCCAGTTAGGCTACTCCAGGGTCAGGGACCCACTTGAGCAGGCAGTCTCTCTGTTCTCAGATCTCAAACACCATGCTGGGAGAACCACTACTCTCTTCAAAGCTGTCAGACAGGGACATTTAAATCTGCAGAGGTTTCTGTTGCCTTTTGTTTGGCTATGCCCTCTCCCCAGAGGTGGAGTCTACAGAGACAGGCAGGCCTCTTTGAGCTGTGGTGGGCTCCACCCAGTTTGAGCTTCCCCACCACTTTGTTTACCTACTCAAGCCTCAGCAATGGCAAGCACCCCTCCTCCAGCCTTGCAGCCTCCTTGCAGTTAGATCTTGGACTACTGTGCTAGCAATGAGGGAGGCTCTGTGGGCGTGGGACTCTCCAAGCCAGATGCGGGATATAATCTCCTGGTGTGACATTTGCTGAGACCCTTGATAAAGGACAGTGTTAGCGTGGGAGTAACCCAATTTTCCAGGTGCTGCGTATCACGGTTTCCCTTGGCTAGGAAAGGGAATTCCCTTCCCCCTTGCACTTCCTGGGTGAGGTGATTCCTCGCCCTGCTTCGGTTGTTGCTCTGTGTGCTGCATTCACTGTCCTGCCCCCACTGTCCAACAAGCCCCAGTGAGGTGAACCCGGTACCTCAGTTGGAAATGCAGAAATCACCCGTCTCCTGTGTTGCTCACGCTGGGAGCTGGAGGCTGGATCTGTTCCTATTCGGCCATCTCGGAACTGTCTCTCATCGCTCCTTTAATGAACAAAAGGTTTTAGCTTAGAAATCTTCCTGTTTGTCAAGTTTTTCTGATTTTGACTTTTCCAAATATGCTGTCATATACAAGAAACCCTTGGATATAAAATTCCATGAATATTTCTCTTTTCTTGCAGTCATCACTTCGGTGGATGTCATCAATTAATCTCTGGGTTATAGCATGTTTTCTTGAAAGTGTTCTGCAGTCTATTTTGGACATTGAGAATTTCATCAAACTTAAGTGAATATTTCTACAAATTGAACGCATAGTCCCTTTTGATGCTTTATTATTTGCATATATTGCTTCCACAAGACCATTTCATGAAAAGACTTGTCTTGTCCCCACAGCCAGATCATTGCAACATGATATAGAATCAATTGGTCAAAAATGGGAAGGTTATCTCTGGAATGTCTATTTGACTCCATTGATCTCTCCATTTTAATTAAGACACAATATGCTGTGTTAATTACATAACATCGCTGCACATTCTCAAATCAAAAAGTGTAGTTCCAACTTCTTGTCGTTCAATCGCGGAAAGAATGATCTTATCTCCCAGATGCACATGCTTGGAAGTACTTCTCAACACACACACACTCTCACATCCAGACACAAAGATACAAATACACACATAGACACAAACTGTTTAATACATACACAATTGTAACTGGCATTGTTTTACATGAAATAAGGCAAATGTGTAGCCACTGTCCTAACTCAGTTCCACTCCTATCATATTTGCCCATAACACTGATTAGTAAATCTGATTCAACTGTTCTATAATCACAATTTAAGCTGTGTCCATTAAATTCCCTGAGGAATGCAAAAGGATACAACCTAAGACACAAAACTTAATGGACTGCTGATATTTCATTGTTAAATTGGGTAATTGATGAGTAAATGTAGTGGAACCGGTGGGTGGGCATTAGTTATATAAGGGGTGAAGCAGCAAGATACTTCATTATTAAAAGGTGTTTGAAAGAAATTGAAACACAGGAGTGTGTGTATTCAGCTGAAATAATATTAGAAAACCCGGAAATAAATCTCACTTGGGGTGTTAAAAAATTGCATTAGGGGAGATTCTGGGTCAATCGTCCAACTGTGCAAACTGGATCTTGGAAGCAGGATCCCTTTCCTGCAATGAGACTTGTTTATTGGTGGTGGTGTTTCAGTGGAAACGATTTTAGAGAATGGCCCCTTCCTTTTGTGTATCTGCTGATTAGATTTCATGGCTGATTAGATTTCATGGGAAATCTGGGGTTTTAAACTCTATTTAAATGTTAACATAATTCATTCAAATGACAAAAAATCAACAGGTTCTTTGATGTGGAATCATCACAGATCCCTTTCTTCTTAGGTACAGTTATTAAAGTTGACCTACCAGAGTGAAACAATTATGGAGAATGGCCCCTTCCTTTAGTGTATTTGCTGATTAGATTTAATGGTACATTTATCATTAGGTATAGTGATCAAAGTTGACCTACCCAAGAGTAGAGATGTCCAGGACAGAACTCAGGACTCTGTAGAATCACAGAATCTTGGATGCAACACTGTTCAAGCACATAAATATGCTCATTCAGAGTGTTTCGGTGTGACATGTGTGTGAATTGCAGTGTAATGAGCATGACACGCAGACAGGTTATCAAGTGGACTCACCTCAAACTCAGTTATGGGCATTACAGAACACTGATGCCAAGTTCCCGGATCCAGAGGAAAGAAACTCCAGCATCCTGTGTAAAGCCACGGCATCTGGATTTCTCATGCTTCTGGGGATCATGCTCCTGAAAATAGTGACTCCTTCCTCCTTGTGGAGCATCTTTCTCAGCAGCACTCATTTCTTCTTCCAGGACTCTGTCCAACAGAAAGGGGAAGCCTTCTGATAGAGCACACCTGACCCATGAAAAGAAAAGGGAAAGAAAGGAGGCCAAAGGTCACACTCTCCTCATTCCACCATCCTCCCTAAAATCATCCTGATTTCATGGGCCCTGAGACCGGGGATGCTTCTGTACACCTCGAGGCCTTGCCACCTGGCCTAAATTCTATTCTCTTTCTCATTATCTGAAAAATTTTAAGAAAATCCCTAGAGCCAGGATCTTTATTCCTAGTAAGCCAAAAGTCCCAAAGAAACACCCAAATTCTGTCCCTCTTAGTTTGGGAAACAAGTCTACCTTCATCAGCATGACATTTTCCACCAAATGTGGTAACTGCAAGTCCACCACACAATGCTTAACTGGAATTGGAAGCAACATCTCCGACGATGAAAAATACATGCAACAATCCCTAAGACAAATGGTTTATTTTTCCCTTTCTTACTAAAACAACCGCCAGTTTTAACAATGGTATGCAAATCTCTTTTCGACGCCCTGCTTTTAAATCTCTATGTTTCCTCCTGAGACATGGACTCACTCCCATCACCCAGGCATTTACAGTGTTTAATTCTGGTTATATGCTATTCTCAAATTTACAACTATTTATTTCATCTCTCTCAAATGTTGATCCATTATCACATACGTACTAAAATATTATCTCCCATGCTGTGTGATATGTTGTTTTTATATTCATCCTTTCTTAAATGAACCAAAGGTTTTAGTTGGATTAAATTGTGATTAGTCAAGTTTTCTGATTTCATGATTTCTTAAATTGCGGTCATATAACCTCAATCGCTGGAAATAGAATGTCATGAGTATTTCTCTTTACTTGCAATCATAAATACGGGGAATGTCATCAATTGGTATGTCGGTGATTGCATGATCTCCTGAAAGTCTTTCACAGTCTAATTTGGGCACTGAGTATTTCGTCTAAGTTCAGTGCATGTTTCCAACACTTGATGCTTTATGATTTCGGTATATAGCTTCCACAAGAGCATTTCCTGCAAAGACATGTCTTGGTCCCCACTGGTAAGTCATTTCACTCGAACACAGAATCAATAGGCTGAACATGGAAAGGTTATCGCTAGAATACTTATTAGACTGCACGGATTTCTTCTTTGATATTAAGGAAACAAATACACTATGTTATTAACTGTACTTCATTGATGATTCTCAAGTCAGAAAGTACAGGTCTGACTTCCTGTCCTTCAGTGCCTGAAAGGATGATCGTAACTGCCAAAAGCACATAGTTAGAAGCACATCGCAGCTCAAACACACACACACCCAGACATATAAACAAAAACAAAGAAACACTCACATGGGCATGATTCCGCATGCCCACAAGTTCACGCAAGCAAACACATACACACAAACACACACATTGTTTGGTAAGGACAGAATTCTTCCCTACCACTGTTTTAAGTAAACTAACGCATTCCCCAGGAGTTTTAAGTGAACTCCCTGGGGAATACAAGGGGACATACCCTATGACTCATTCTTTAACTGAGTGCTGATATTGGATTGGTGGACCGCGTACCTGATGGGTGGGTGGGGTGTTCACGGTAGGCGGGGGTGAGTTATATAAGGGCTGATGCAGCCAGGTGGCGCGTCATTTGAAGACTCTCTCGGAAGAGATAGCGTCTTTCTGCAACGTGTGGTCCCAGCAGAAAAAGCTTGTGATCCTTGCTCCTGGCGACATGGAGGCCGATTCACTCCACTTGGGAGGTGAGTGGCAGTTCAACCACTTTTCAAAACTCATATCTTCTCGGCCAGATGCAGCTTTTGCTGAAATTCAGCGGACTTCTCTACCTGAGAAGTCACCACTGTCATCTGAGACCCAAGTCAACCTCTGTGATGATTTGGCTCCTGTGGCAAGACAGCCTGCCCCCAGAAAGAAGCTTCCTCTCAGTAGCAGGAGACCTGCTGCGATGGGGGCTGGGCTCCAGAATATGGGAAATACTTGCTACTTGAATGCTTCCCTGCAGTGCCTGACATACACACCGCCCCTTGCCAACTACATGCTGTCCCAGGAGCACTCTCAACTTTGTCAGCGTCACAAGTGCTGCATGCTGTGTACGATGGAAGCTCACATTACATGGGCCCTCCACTGTCCTGGCCACGTCATCCAGCCCTCACAGGCATTGGCTGCTGGCTTCCATCGAGGCAAGCAGGAAGATGCCCATGAGTTTCTGATGTTCATTGTGGATGCCATGAAAAAGGCATGCCTTCCCGGGCACAAGCAGGTAGATCATGACTCTGAGGACACCACCCTCATCCACCAGATATTTGGAGGATGCTGGAGATCTCAAATCAAGTGTCTCCACTGCCAGGGCGTTTCGGACACCTTTGACCCTTACCTGGACATCGCCCTGGATATCCAGGCAGCTCAGAGTGTGAAGCAAGCTTTGGAACAGGTGGTGAAGCCCGAAGAACTCAATGGAGAGAATGCCTATCATTATGGTCTTTGTCTCCAGAAGGCGCCTGCCTCCAAGACGTTCACTCTACACACTTCTGCCAAGGTCCTCATCCTTGTATTGAAGAGATTCTCCGATGTCAAAGGCAACAAACTTGCCAAGAATGTGCAATACCCTGAGTGCCTTGACATGCAGCCATACATGTCTCAGCAGAACACAGGACCTCTAGTCTATGTCCTCTATGCTGTGCTGGTCCACGCTGGGTGGAGTTGTCACAACGGACATTACCTCTCTTATGTCAAAGCTCCAGGAGGCCAGTGGTATAAAATGGATGACGCCGAGGTCACTGCCTGTAGCATCGCTTCTGTCCTGAGTCAACAGGCCTATGTCCTCTTTTACATCCAGAAGAGTGAACTGGAAAGATGCAGTGAGAGTGTGTCAATAGGCAGGGAACCAGGAGCCCTTGGCGCTGAACACAAAGACAGGCGAGCAACGCAAGGAGAGCTCCAGAGAGAACCCTGCCTCCAGGTACCCGACTTGGAGGAGCACTTGGTGGAAAGAGCCACTCAGGAAAGCACCTTAGACCACTGGAAGTTCCTCCAAGAGCAAAAAAAACCAAGCCTGTCTTCAACGTCAAAAAAGTCGAATGTACCCTGCCTCCCAACGTGTTTGTGATTCATCCATCAAAATACCAGAGTGGGATGAACAACCGTCATCCTGAACAGCAAAGCTCCCTGCTGAACCTCTCTTCAAGGAACCTGACACCTCAGGAGTCCATGAACACTGACACACTAACTTCTCTGCAAGGGAGGACCAGGAGATCCAAAGGGAGGAACAAACACAGCAAGAGGGCTCTGTTTGTGTGCCAGTGATCTCAGGAAAAGTCTCCACCCAAACGCAGGAGTGCATGCGCACACACACTGACACACACACACATACACGTACACACACACACACCCACGAGGGGGTTCACGCACGCACACACACACACCAGCACATCACATACACAGTAATCCAACATAAAGTAATGAGGAGCCCAGGTTTCTGTCTACACAAGAAGGACAACTGGATAGTGATGGCTGCGTTTCAGGATGAGCCCAGACATAGGAAACATCGAGTTTTGCAGTCGTGAGTCTTCTGAACCTGTGGAGGCAGTGTCTGTGTGTTTGTGTTCATGGTAGATGACATTCAGTGTGAATTTCTGAATAGGACATATTGCTGTGTAGGATTGCGCGTGAGGTTATTGCAGGGGACAGGGTTGACTATTTTCTCTTGGGGTGTGTTTCATTCGTCAGTTGTTGGTGAGCACCAGAAGTTGAAATGTTGCGAACGTGGGACTTCTGTGGATCCTTCTCCCTACCTTGAGTAGTGGAAACTGGGACGCATTTGAAGAGAGGAAGGGTGTTCTTCTTTTGAACCTGCCTCGCCGTTTTTACATTGCTTGTTGAATGGACCTCAGGCGCCCTAGGACTTGTGCCCTTGGTGGAACCCACAGAATGCTGGAGACAGACAGACAGACACACTTGCCTATTGAATGCTGTCCATTTCCAATGAATTGAAGCAGAAAATCATCCCACTGGTATGTGAGTCATTTGGAAGAAAGTCGTATTGATAATAAAGGAAATCAAACACAGGAGCGTGTGTGTATTCAACTAAAATAAAATCAGCAAGTACTGAAATAAATCTCATTTGGTGTGTATCAAAATGGCATTTGGGAGATTCCGGGTCAATCGTCCAGCTGCGAAAGGTGCATCTCTGAAGCACAGTCCCTAAGCTGCAATGAGACTTGTTCATCCGAGGTGGTGTTGCAGTGGAAATGATTGTGGGAAATGGCCCCTTCCTTTTGTGTATTCGCTGATTGGATTTCAGGCTCCGTTTCTCGTTCGGTACAGTGATCCAAGTTGACCAACCCGAGAGTAAAGATGTCGAGGGCATAACTCAGGGCTCCGTACAACCACAGAATCTTGGGTGCAACCCTGCTCAAGCACACAAATGTGCATATTAACAGTGTCTCTGTGTGACGTGTGTGCAAAGTACAGTGTGATGAGCATGACTGGCAGACAGTATGTTGCCATCGTATGTCCCCAACCACCGGAAATAGAATGTCATGAGTATTTGTCTCTTCTTGCAATCATAAATTCGGGGAATGTCATCAATCAGCCGGTCGGTGATTGCATGATTACCTGAAAGTCTTTCACCGTCTAAACTGTGCATTGAGTATTTCGTCTAACTTCAGTGCATGTTTCCTACACTCGATGCTTTATGATTTGAGTATCTAGCTCCCACCAGAGCGCTTCCTGCAAAGACTTATCTTGTTCCCCACTGGCAAGTCATTTCACTCGGATATAGAATCAAGAGCCTGGACATGGAAAAAATCAAGAGGCTGGAATGTCTATTGGATTCCCCGGATCCCTTCACACACACACGCACACAGGTGTACAGTCATTTGTACATAACATAATGTGGTCCTCAGGTTTCTGTCTATGTAAAAGGGACAACTGGTTAGTGATGGCCGCATTTCAAGATGATCCCATATCTAATATGTTGTTGTGGAGTTGTGAGTATTCTGATCATGTGAAGGGACTGTCTCTGTGCATGTGTTTTCACAGTAGATGACATCCTGTGTGGATATCTGTAGACTACATTTTGAGGTGTAGGTTTTCCCCTCAGGTTACTGGATGAATTTGAATTTATTGTTCTGTCTTGGTTTGTTTTGATTAGTCAATTTGTAGGCGAGAGTAGGTGAAATTTTGCTAAAGTGGGATATAGGTGAATCATTCTCGTGAATGTGAATAATTGAGACTGGGATGCATTTGTAACATTGGAAAGGTGTTCTTACTTTTTATTCCAACTTTTTTTGCATTTGTTTTCAACTGATCTCAGGTGCCCTGGGTAGAACCTAGGTAATTTTTGGAACAGACAAACAGATGCTGCTAATTTTATGGTATGAGTTTAAGTTTAATTTAAAGGGAAAATTTTCTCACCAGTATGTAATTGATTTTCAAATAAGTTATACTTATCATCAATGGAATAATACACAACACACTGAAGTGTGTGAGTATGAAACTACAGTCAAATTAGAAAGTTCTTAAATAAACTGCATTTCATGAGTAAGGGATGGAATTTTCAGAAATTCGAGATCAACCATCTGCTGTGAAATCTGTGTCTTTGAAGCAGTATCCCTGTCCTGAGAGTTGTTTTTCTCTGGTGGTATTTCAGTGGAAACTACTTTGGGGAATAGCCCCTTCACTTTTTATATTTGCTTGTTACTTTTCATTGTAAATCTGTGTTTTTAAACTGTATTTAAATGTTAATAGAATCCATCCCAATAAAACATAACCAACAGATCTTCTCATTTTTAATCATCACAGATCAATCTCTTGTTAGTTATGGTGATCAGTTTACTTACCTGAGAGTAAATGACACCTGGGCAGAACACAGGGCTCCATAGAAGTACAGAATCTTGGGTCCAACCCTGTCCAAGCATCAAAATGTGTATATTAACAATGTGTCTGTGTGAATTGTGTGTCAAGTAAATGGAGTTTAGTAAAACTTCCAGTAGATTATTAATTTGGCTCACTTAGTAATCAGCGAATGAGCTTTAAAGAGTATCAATGACCAGTGCCTACCCCTTAGAGATGAGAACTTCCAATGTCTTGTGTGAAACCATGGCATCTGGATTGCTCATGATTCTGAAGATAATTCTGTCCCCCATGGTTTCAGAATCACTGCAGGAGGTGGAAACAGATAACACATCAGTCCCTTGCTCTCTCTGCTCTCTTCACTCAGGAAAAGTCTCACTGGGACCAAGGAAAATCCTATGGTTTCCTAGGGAGAAGGATTTTTCTCAGGAGAGAAAATGGTGACTCCTTCCTCCCTGTTGAGCCTCTTCCTCAGGATTGCCCCTTTGTCTCTCCAGGACTCTGTTCATCAGACCTGAGATGCCCCCTGGTTGAGCACATCTGGCCTATGAACAAATAAGGGGAAGGAATGGTTCCAAAGACTGTACTATGCTCACTCCACCATCCCCTCTGAAACTATCCTGACTTCATGAGCCTTGGGTCAGAAGCTGTTTCTTTATATCTCTAGGCTTTGCCTCACAGCCTAAATCCTGCCCCATTTCCTACATCTTGTAAATTTTGACAAAACCTGTAGAGTCTAGATCTTTATTCCTGACAGGGCAAAGGGAGACACACCAGAATTCTGTCCCTCTGAGACTGCAGGACATCTCAGCTTCCATCAACATGAAATTTTGCATCAAATATAGTTACTTCAGGTCCACCTCACAATGAGTAATGGAAGTTGAGACAGCATCTCAGACCCTGTACAGTTTTTGACCAAGCTCATTTAGTTTGGCAATGCTTTTACTCTATAAATCAGTTGTGAAAACACTTAGGATTCATGTTATTTAGTCTTTTAATCAGTCTGTTATTTTCAATGTATTTACTACACATTAGCTTAATATTTCTGATAAACTTTGTTGCAAAATTCTCAATATAATAGTGGCAAACCAAATCCAGCAATACATCAAAAAGCTTATCCACCAAGATCAAATCGGCCTCATCCCTTGGGTGCAAGGCTGGTTCAACATATGCAAATCAATAAATGTAATTCACCACATAAACAGAACTAAAGACAAAAACCCCATGATTATTTCAGTTGACTCAGAAAAGGTCTTTGATAAAATTCAACATTCCTTTATGCTAAAAACTCTCATGAAACTAGGTATTGATGGAGCATGCCTCAAAATAATAAGCGCCATTTATGACAAACCCACAGTCATTATCATATTGAACAGGCAAAAGCTGGAAGTATTCCATTTGAAATTTGGCACAAGGCAAGGATGCCCTCTCACCACTCCTATTCAATATAGTGTTGGAAGTTCTGGCCAAGGCAATCAGGCAAGAGAAAGAATAAAGCATATTCAAACAGGAAGAGAGGAAGTTGGACTTTCTTTTCTTGCAGATGGCATGATCCTGTATCTATAAAATCTCATCACCTCAGCCCAAAAGATTCTTAAGCTACAAGCAACTTCAGCAAAGTCTCAAGATACAAAATCAGTACGCAAAAATCTCAAGCATTCTTATACACCAACAATAGACAAGAAGAGAGCCAAATCACAAATGAATTCACATTTACAATTGCTACAAAGAGTATAAAATACCTACCTAGGAATACAGCTAACAAGGCAAGTGAAGGACCTCTTCAAGGAGAACTACAAACCACTACTCAAGGAAATAAGAGAGGACACAAACAGATGGAAAAACATTCCATGCTCATGGGTAAGAAGAATCAATATCATGAAAATGGCCATACTTCCCAAAGTAATTCGTAGATTCAGTGCTATTCCCATAAACTACCATGGACATTCTTTACAAAATTAGAAAAAACTACTTCAGAATTCATATGAAACGAAAAAAGAGCCCATATACCCAGGACAATCCTAAGTAAAACTAACAAAGCTGGAGGCATCCTGCTACCTGACTTCAAACCATATTACAAGGCTACAGTAACCCAAACAGCATGGTAGTGGTACAAAACAGACACATAGACCAATGGAATGGAATAGAGATATCAGAAATAAGACTGCACATCTACAACCATTTTATTTTGGATGAAAACAAACAATGGGGAAAGGATTCCCTATTTAATAATAAATGGTGCTGGAAAAACTATCTAGACATATGCAGAAAACTAAAACTGGACCCTTCCTTATACCTTATACAAAAATGAACTGAAAATGGATTAAAGATTTAAATGTAAAACCCAAAACTATAAAAATCCAACCCCATATAAAAGTGGGCAAAAACTGGGTGCAGTAGCTCATGCCTGTAATCCCAGAAGTTTGGGAAGGTGAGGTGGGCAGATAACTTGAGGCCAGGAGTTCAAGATCAGCCTGGTCAACCTGGTGAAACTCAGTCTCTACTCAAAATACAATAAATTAGCCAGATGTGGTGGCAGGTGCCTGTAATCCCAACTACTCAGGAGGCTGAGACAGAAGAACCACCTGAATCTGGGAGGTAGAGGTTGCAGTGACCCGAGATTGTGCCACTGAACTCCACCCTGGGTGACACAGCAAGACTCTGTCTTAAAAACCAAAAATAAAAATATTTTAAAAAGTGGGCAAAGGATATGAACAGACACTTATGCAGCCAACAAACATATGGAAAAAAAAGCCCAACGTTACTGATCATTAGAGAAATACAAATCAAAACCACAGTGAGATGCCATCTCATGCCAGTCAGAATGGCGATTATTAAAAAGTCAAGAAACAACAGATGCTGGTGAGACTGTGGGGAAACAGGAACACTTTTACACTGTTGGAGCGAATATAAATTCAAACGCTGTGGAAGACAGTGTGGTGATTTTTCAAAGACCTAGAATCAGAAATACCATTTGACCCAGCAATGCCATTACTGGGTATATACCCAAAGGAATATAAATTCTTGTATTATAAAGATACTTGCAAGCGTATGTTCATTGCCACACTATTCACAATAGCAAAGACATGGAATCAACCCAAATGCCCATCAGTGACAGACTGGATACAGAAAATGTGATACATATACACCATGGAATACTATGCAGCCATAAAAAGGAATGAGATCATGTCCTTTGCAAGGACATGGATGAAGCTGGGAGCCATTATTCTCAGCAAACTAATGCAGGAACAGAAAACCAAATACACATGTTCTCACTTACAAGTGGCAGATGAACAATGAGAAAACATAGACACAGGGAGGGGAACAACATACACTGGAGCCTGTCTGGGGGTGAGTGAGGAGGGAGTGCGTCAGAATAAATAGCTAATCCATGTGGGGCTGAATACCTAGGTTACGGGTTGATAGGTACAGCGAACCACCATGGCACACACTTACCTATGTAACAAACCTGCACGTCCTGCACATGTATCCTGGAACTTAAAAATGAAATAAAATAAAATTTTTAAAAACTTTATTTTTTCTAAGTCGTGTTTGCAATTTTCAATGTGAACTTTCTAGTAGACATTTATCATATATAGAATTATATAGTTGATTTTTGAACAACTATGGGTCTGCCATTCTTTAAAATGCAAATTATTTATGAGTGTGTGTATATGTACACATATGTGTGTATATATATTTGTGTGTGTATATATATGTGTATGTGTGTGTGTGTGCAGATAGATAGATAGATAGATAGATAGATAGATAGATAGATAGATAGATAGATAATGCTCCTGGTCTTCTGTTTGAGTAGGCTGAGAAGGAGGAGGAGGAGGAGTGATTGTTCTTGCAGTCTCAGAGGTAGCTAGGTGGAAGAGAATCTGTACAAATGAACACATGAAGTTCTCATTTGTAAGTGTGATTTAAATAATTGTACACCTGGACATAGAAGTGGAATGATAGACACTAGAGATCTGGAAGGGTGAGAGGGTGGGAGGGGCAAATAATAAACAATGGTTCTGATATCTGGATTCCTTGATCCCAAATGGTGTACAATTATTTCTCTTTAACTTGTGTCCATTTACCAGCAAGTTTGAGAGGAGTGAGCCAAGCTCAGAAAGGCATTCAGCTCTAAAATCAGATGTGCATGGCAATGGGCAGAAGTACCCTCTCCCTTTCTCAGAACAAATCCAAGCTTCCTTTATACCCCTTAAGTACAGGAAAGTTATGTTCCAAAATGTATTTCTGCTGGAGGCAAAACATTTTATATTTTATGAAAAAAAAAACTTGTAACTTGGTAAAACTTAGAAATTAATATTGGAAAAACAGTAGGGCACTCTCTTTGGGACTTAATCTTTGAGACACTTCAGCAGCATATACAGCTTGTAATTCGTCCTGAGAAAATCCAGATAGTATAAACTTGAGAATGTTCATGAGGAACCGAAAAGTACACATTTACTCACTTATTTTACATTAAAGTTTATCAAGGGTATAAATTCAAAAATCTGTTTTACTATGAACGTTCATATGAAAGTACAGACATTCACCTAAATTTTCCTGAAATTATTTAAAAATTAATTTGTCATTGGTAACAGAAACTTCCAAACATCTCCATTTTACAAGTTTCATTATCCATATTTTCTCTAAAATATTCAGAAGTAGAAAAAAAATATAGATTAAAATAGCTCATATTTTTCAAATTTAAAATAATTGTTCAGTAACTGGGAAGAAAGGTTTACACAAATTGGAAATTCTGTATGTATATAGAAATTAATAAGATGAGAAAATTATGGCAAATAATAGGGGGCTTCAATAAGTTCATGCAAAATAACAATTATGACAAAACTATGCATGAACTTTTAGCTTTTGCATCAAAACACACATATGCTAGTTTATTTTAACTTTTTTTTATTTTTGAGACAGGGTTTCACTCCTCTCAGCGAGGTTGCAGTGCAGTGGAGCAATCTTGGCTCAAAGTAACCTCTGCTTCCCAAGTTGAAGCGATTCTCCTGCCTCAGCCTTCCAAGTAGTTGGGACCTTGTCTGGTTAATTTTTGTATTTTTTGTAGAGGCTAATTTTTGTATTTTCTGTCAAGGCAGGGTTTTGCCATGTTGGCCAACCTCCCAAAGTGCAGGGATTACAGGCGTGAGCCACCATGCCCGGACCTGTTTTAACATATGTGAACAGGATTTAAAACATCAGTCTGAAAAGAGCCACATGAATTCTGCCGAACTTGAATTCTGCCAAACCTGAAATAAGAACAAACATCAAATTTATGGTGAAGTTGGGGTACAAAAAACGGTGAAATAAATTATTCTTTATGAAAAGTCTATGGGAAAAATGACCTGAAGGATCAGTCGTTTACAAACGGATACCTGATTCTAAGAAGAGGTAAGACAATGTTGAAGATGAAGCCCACAGAGGAGGGGCACTCATTCCAATTTTTGAGAGAAAAAAATTGTTTCTATGCCCTATTTGAGGAGAACTGACAATTAACGAGAGATATTATAGCCAACACCACAGACATCTCAATTGGTTCAGCTTACACAACACTGACTATAACGTGAAAGTTGAGAAACTTTACATTTGATGAGTCCCGAATACCCTTGTGCCTAGATCAGCTATGGATAAAAGCAGAGCTATTAGTGACTATTTTGAACAAGCAGAATCAAGATCCTGAAGCATTATTTTGAAAAATTATAAGAGGGAGTGAAATTGACTTTATCAATAGGATCCTGAAGGCAAAGCACAATTAAAACAATGGCTACCAAGAGGTAGAAGTGCTCCAGTCAAAGCAAAAGCAAACTTCTCAAAAGCAAAAGCCATAGAGGTTTTGGGGATGCTCAGGCCTTTTGCTTGTTGACGTTCTGTAGGATCAAAGCACCATAATATTTGCTTAGTAGGAGAGTTCTTAGAGAAAATTAGCAAATACTTTTGCAGAAAAGTGCCCTGTAAAGCTTCACTAGAGAGTCCCTCTGCACCACAAAAACACTTCTGTTCCTTCCTCTCAACAAACACCAGTAATTTTGAAAGAGTTTTCATGGGAAATTATTAGGCATCAACATTACAGTCCTGATTTGGTTTCTTCTGACCTTATTTTTCCTAATCTTGAAATAACTGTAAAGGGCACCCATTTTTCTTTAGTTAATAGTAGAAGACTGCATTGACATGGTTAAATTCCCATGACCCTCAGTTCTTTAGCAATGGACTGAATGGTTGGGATCATCCCTTAATGCAGTGTCTTCACCTCAGTAGAGATTATATTGAGAAATAAAGTTGATATTTATATTTTTATTTTTAATTCCATTTTCACTGACATTTTTAAATCCCTTCACAATTCGCATTTGTCTCAAAGGTATTTAAATTTAGAAATCATATCAAGTGAGGTTGGTGCCACAATGGCCGAATAGGAACAGCTCCAGCCACCAGCTGCCAGCGTGAACAACACAGAAGATGGGTGATTTCTGCATTTCCAATTGAGGTACCGGGTTCATCTCACTGGGGCATGTTGGACAGTTGGTGCAGGACAGTGGGCGCAGCCCAACGAGTGAGAGCCGAAGCAGGGCAAGGCATCACGTCACCTAAGAAGTGCAAGGGGGAAGAGAATTCCTTTTCCTAGTGAAGGGAAACTGTGACACAGAACACTGGAAAATTGGGTCACTCCCACCCAATACTGTGCTTTACCAAGGGTCTTAGCAAACAACACACCAGGAGATTTTATCCCATGCCTGGCTCGGAGGGTCCCAGGCCCACAGAGCCTCTGTCATTGCTAGCACAGCAGTCTGAGATCTAACTGCAAGGCGGCAGTGAGGCTGGGGGAGGGGTGCCCACCATTGCTGAGGCTTAAGTAGGTAAACAAAGCAGCCAGGAAGCTCGAACTGGGTGGAGCCCACTGAAGCTCAAGGAGGCCTGCCTGTCTCTGTAGACTCCACCTCTGGGGACAGGGCATAGCTAAACAAAAAGCAGCAGAAACCTCTGCAGATGTAAATGTCCCTGTCTGACAGCTTCGAAGAGAGTAGTGATTCTCCCAGCATGGAGGTTGGGATCTGAGAACTGACAGACTACCTGCTCAAGTGGGTCCCTGACCCCCGAGTAGCCTAACTGGAGAGCCTAACTGGGAGTAGCCTACCTGGAGTGGACCTCAAGCAAACTCCAACAGACCTGAAGCTGAGGGTCCTGACTGTTAGAAGGAAAACTAACAAACAGAAAGGACATCCACACCAAAACCTCATCCATACATCAACATCATCAAAGACCAAAGGTAGATAAAACCACAAAGAGGGGGAAAAAGCAGTGCAGAAAAGCTCAAAATTCAAAAAATCAGAGCACCTCTCCCCATCCAAAGGAACGCAGCTCCTCACCAGCAATAGAACAAAGCTGGATGGAGAATGACTTTGACAAGTTGAGAGAGGAAGGCTTCAGTTGATCAAACTTCTCAGAACTAAAGGAGGAACTATGAACCCAGCACAAAGAAACTAAAAACCTTGAAAAAAGATTTGACGAATGGGTAACTAGAATAACCAATGCAGAGAAGTCCATAAACGACGTGATAGAGATGAAAACCATGACACAGGAACTACACGACAAATGCACAAGCTTCAGCAACCGACTTGATCAACTGGAAGAAAGAGTATCAGAGATTGAAGATCAAATGAATCAAATGAAGCAAGAAGAGAAATTTAAAGAAGAAAGAGTAAAAAGAAATCAACAAAGCCTCCAAGAAATATGGGATTATATGAAAAGACCAAATCTACATCTGATTGGTGTACCTGAAAGTGATGGGGAGAATGGAACCAAGTTGGAAAATACTCTGCAGGATATCATCCAGGAGAACTTCCCTAACCCAGCAAGGCAGGCCAACATTCAAATACAGGAAATACAGAGGATGCCACAAAGATACTCCTCTAGAAGAGCAACTCCAAAACACATAATTGTCAGATTCACCAAAGTTGAAAAGAAGGAAAAAATGTTAAGGGCAGCCAGAGAGAAAGGTTACATTACCCACAAAGGGAAGCCCATCAGACTAACAGCAGATATCTTGGCAGAAACTCTACAAGCCAGAAGAGAGTGGGGGCTGATTGTCAACATTCTTTAAGAATTTTCAAACCAGAATATCATATCCAGTCAACTAAGTTTCATAAGTGAAGGAGAAATAAAATCCTTTACAGACAAGCAAATGCTGAGAGATTCTGACACCACCAGGCCTGCCCTACAAGAGTTCCTGAAGGAAGTACTAAACGTGGAAAGGAACAAACAGTACTAGCCATTGCAAAAAGATGCCAACATGTAAAGACCATCGATGCTAGGAAGAAACTGCATCAACTAACGAGCAAAATAACCAACTAACATCATAATGACAGGATCAAGTTCACACATAACAATATTAACTTTAAATGTAAATGGGTTAAATGCTCCAATTAAAAGACACAGACTGGCAAGTTGGATAAAGAGTCAAGACCCATCGGTTTGCTGTATTCAGGAGACCCATCTCACGTGCAGAGACACACATAGGCTCAAAATAAAGAGATGGAAGAAGATCTACCAAGCAAATGGAAAACAAAAAAATGGCAGGGGTTACAATCCTAGTCTGTGATAATACAGACATTAAACCAAAAAGATCAAAAGAGACAAAGAAGGTCATTACATAATGATAAAAGGATCAATTCAACAAGAAGAGTTAACTATCCTAAATATATATGCACCCAATACACGAGCATCCAGATTCATAAAACAAGGCCTTAGAGACTTACAAAGAGAGTTTGACTCCCACACAATAATAGTGGGAGAATTCAACACCCCACTGTCAACATTGGACAGATCAACGAGACAGAAAGTTAATAAGGATATCCAGGAATTGAACTCAACTCTGCACCAAGCGGACCTAATAGACTTCTACAGAACTCTCCACCCCAAATCAACAGAATACACATTCTTCTCAGCACCACATTGTACTTATTCCAAAATTGACCACATAGTTTGAAGTAAAGCACCCTTCAGCAAGTGTAAAAGAACAGAAATTATAACAAACTGTCTCTCAGACCACAGTGCAATCAAACAAGAATTCAGGATTAAGAAACTCAATCAAAACCACTCAACTACATGGAAACTGAACAACTTGCTCTTGAATGACTACTGGGTACATAACGAAATGAAGGCAGAAATAAAGATGTTCTTTGAAACCAATGAGAACAAAGATACAACATACCAGAATCTCTGGGACACATTTAAAGCAGTGTGTAGAGGAAAATTTATAGCACTAAATTCTCACAAGAGAAAGCAGGAAAGATCTAAAATTGACACCCTAACATCACAATTAAAAGAACTAGAGAAGCAAGAGCAAACACATTCAAAAGCTAGCAGAAGGCAAGAAATAACTAGGATCAGAGCAGAACTGAAGGAGACAGAGACACAAAAAGCCCTTCAAAAAATCAATGAATCCAGAAGCTAGTTTTTTGAAAAGATCAACAAAATTGATAGACCACTAGCAAGACTAATAAAGAAGAAAAGAGAGAAGAATCAAATAGATGCAATAAAAAATGATAAAGGGGATATCACCACCGACCCCACAGAAATACAAACTACCATCAGAGAATACTATAAAAACCTCTATGCAAATAAACTAGAAAACTTAGAAGAAATGGATACATTCCTGGACACATACACTCTGCCAAGACTAAACCAGGAAGAATTTGAATCCCTGAAGAGACCAATAGCAGGCTCTGAAATTGAGGTAATAATTAATAGCCTACTAAGCAAAAAAAGTCCAGAACCAGAAAGATTCATAGCTGAATTCTACCAGAGGTACAAAGAGGAGCTGGTACCATTCCTTCTGAAACTATTCCGATCAATAGAAAAAGAGGGAATCCTCTCTAACTCATTTTATGAGGCCAGTATCATCCTGATACCAAAGCCTGGCAGAGACACACCAAAGCAAGAGAATTTTAGACCAATATGCCTGATGAACATTGACACAAAAATCCTCAATAAAATACTGGCTAACCGAATCCAGCAGCACATCAAAAAGCTTATCCACAATGATCAAGTGGGCTTCATCCCTGGGATGCAAGGCTGGTACAACATACTCGAATCAATAAACGTAATCCAACATATAAACAGAACCAAAGACAAAAACCACATGATTATCTCAATAGATACAGAAAAGGCCTTTGACAAAATTCAACAACCCTTCATGCTAAAAACTCTCAATAAATTCAGTATTGATGGAACGCATCTCAAAATAATAAGAGCTATTCATGACAAACCCACAGCCAGTATCATACTGAATGGGCAAAAACTGGAAGCATTCCCCTTAAAAACTGGCCCAAGACAGGGATGCCCTCTCTCACCACTCCTATTCAACATAGTGTTGGAAGTTCTGGCCATGGCAATCAGGCAAGAGAAAGAAATAAAGGGTATTTGATTAGGAAAAGAAGAAGTCAAACTGTCCCTGTTTGCAGATAACATGCTTGTCTATTTAGAAAACCCCATCGTCTCAGCCCAAAATCTTCTCAAACTGATAAGCAACTTTAGCAAAGTCTCAGGATACAAAATTAATGTGCAAAAATCACAAGCATTCTTATACACCAATAACAGACAAACAGAGAGCCAAATCATGAATGAACTCCCATTAACAATTGCTTCAAAGAGAATAAAATACCCAGGAATCCAACTTACAACAGATGTGAAGGACCTCTTCAAGGAGAACTACAAACCACTGCTCAATGAAATAAAGGAGTACACAAACAAATGGAAGAACATTCCATGCTCATGAACAGGAAGAATCAATATTGTGAAAATGGCCATACTGCCCAAGGTAATTTATGGATTCAATGCCATCCCCATTAAGCTACCAATGACTTCCTTTACAGAATTGGAAAAAAACCACTTTAAAGTTCATATGGAACCAAAAAAGAGCCCGCATTGTCAAGACAATCCTAAGTCAAAAGAACAAAGCTGGAGGCATCACACTACCTGACTTAAAACTATACAGCAAGGCTACAGTAACCAAAACAGCATGGTACTGTTATGAAAACAGAGCTATAGACCAATGGAACAGAACAGAGCCCTCAGAAATAATACCACACTTCTACAACCATCTGATTTTTGACAAACCTGACAAAAATAAGAAATGGGGAAAGTATTCCCTATTTAATAAATGCTGCTGGGAAAACTGGCTAGCCATAAATAAAAAGCTGAAACTGGATCTCTTCCTTACTCCTTACACAAAAATTAATTCAAGAGGGATTAGAGACTTAAATGTTAGACCTAAAACCATAAAAACCCTAGAAGAAAACCTAGGCAATACCATTCAGGACATAGGCATGGGCAAGGACTTCATGTCTACAACACCAAAAGCAATGGCAACAAAAGCCAAAATAGACAAATGGGATCTAATTAAACTAAAGAGCTTCTGCACAGCAAAAGAAACTACCATCAGAGTGAACAGGCAACCTACAGAATGGGAGAAAATTGTGGCAATCTACTCGTCTGACAAAGGGCTAATATCCAGAACCTACAAAGAACCGAAACAAATTTACAAGAAAAAAACAAACAACCCCATCCAAAAGTGGGCAAAGGATAAGAATGGACACTTCTCAAAAGAAGACATTTATGTAGTCAACAGACACATGAAAAAATGCTCATCATCACTAGCCATCAGAGAAATGCAAATCAAAACCACAATAAGATACCACCTCACACCAGTTAGAATGGCAATCATTAAAAAGTCAGGAAACAACAGGTGCTGGAGAGGATGTGGAGAAATAGGAACACTTTTACACTGTTGGTGGGACTGTAAACTAGTTCAACCACTGTGGAAGACAGTGTGGCGATTCCTCAAGGATGCAGAACTTGAAATACCATTTGACCCAGCCATCCTATTACTGGGTATATCCCCAAAGGATTATAAATCATGCTGCTATAAAGACACATGCTCATGTATGTTTACTGCAGCACTATTCACAATAGCAAAGACTTGGAACCAACCCAAATGTCCATAATGACAGACTGGATTAAGAAAATGTGGCACATATACACCATGGAATACTATGCAGCCATAAAAAAGGATGAATTTGAGTCCTTTGTAGGGACATGGATGTAGCTGGAAACCATCATTCTCAGCAAACTATCACAAGAACAAAAAACCAAACACCGCATGTTCTCACTTATAGGTGGTAACTGAACAATGAGATCACTTGGACACAGTAAGGGGAACATCACACACTGGGGCCTGATGTAGGGTGGGGGGAGGGGGAAGGTATAGCATTAGGAGGTATACCTAATGTAAATGCCGAGTTAATGGGTGCATCACACCAACATGGCACATGTATACATAGGTAACAAACCTACACATTGTGCACATGTGCCCTAGAACACAAAGTATAATAAAAAAAATCATATCAAGTGTGAAATAAAGAAAATTATATAGAGAGAGGGAGAACAGAATCTATAAATATGCATATTTGTGTACATACATCCATATACATACATATGTGTGTGCATGCAGTAATTTTATTCTCCTTAAGCAATGCCTCTGCCTTCCACCCTCACTGTACATGTCCTAGTCCTGTGATGTCCCTAGAACTGAGCACCTGATTTCCTTTTCTGCCTCCCACATGAACAGGGAATAGAAACGGAAACTACACTCTGTGGTTACTGTTGTGAAAATCCATGTCCCCCACAGGCTAGTTTGGCATCTTACATTCCAGTTTCCATTGTGAAAAAAGCAAGCAACAAACAAAAACTACAAAAGAAAAAATGAAATATTTGAAACTCTAGAGCCACAGAGGTTCCGGATTCACCCACCACCCACAGTGACCTCCGCCGCCCTCCAGACCTGAAGGCAGTTGCGCCTGAACAGCCTGCCTCTTCATCATCCATGAAAAGAGGTGACCTTAAACTTCAATAGATTTTACTGTGTTCAAAAGGAACCAGGTCAACGTTCAAAGTCAGTGGTCTAGCAACTCTAAACTTTGGCCAGAAAGTATTGGAAACATTTAACGTGCAGTGGATGAAGCAGCCTGGCCCCACTGCACACAACACACTCGTGGGGACTCAAAGGAGGATACTCAAGATCCGCTGGGTGGAAGTGAGGACAGACCCAGAAACACGGGGGGTAGGGGGGTCAAACCAGGAAGGCTCAGGCCCTGACCTCCTCCTAGGCCCTGCCCCTCCAGAACTTGCAGTTTTTCTAACCCAGAAGTGGATTTCACTGATGGAAAAGAAGTTCAGTATTTCTGGTCCAGCCCAGTAAGCTGCTCCCGTCGCCCAGCCTTCCACACCCCTGCAGACGTCACAATGCCTACTCCCACTAACCCCACAAGGGAGCTGTGCATCGCCTAGAGACGGTCCTTGGCCTGCAACCCCGCGATGGGGTCCAGGGTCTGTGTCCATTTCTGGTTAAAATTGTTCTAAGGCTGGTCGCTGTCTTGGCCTTCCCTGCTTCCTCTCTGTTTACTTCTCCCCTCCTCACCCCATATGAAGCTTTTACTCAGGAGATGGATTATCGCCCCTCTTCGAATATCAAGGACACCACCACGACACCGCACTGTCTCCTTGACCCTGGGATTCTGCAGACCTCAGTCTTCCTCTGAGGTCCCCTCACTCCCTACCTCATTTTTTTCCATCCTTCTGGGGCCTGGGTCTGCTATACCTCAGGCTTCCTCTTCACAGTCACAGACGGAAGGAGCCCCCTTCATCCTTGGGCTCTGGCCACAGTTCACCTGCTGCAGGACACTCAGTGGCTTTCAGTAGTTCATCCAGACATCCAGATGGAAGTGGGATTTCCTGGAAGAAAAGCAGGACCCCAGAATTACACTGAATTCTAACACAAGAGCCCAGAGTCCCCTTCTGCATGGGACATTAAGCTGCAAACACTACATAGGCACTTAATGCTCAGCTGCCCTTTTAACATCTGGTCCAGTTGTGTCCCTCCTCCTTGGAATATCTCAGAAAATATATCTCCACATAGAGTTGTTTAAACGCATCATCCTATGTGATTCCAGACCATCGGAAGTACAATGGGTCCTCACCAGAACTTCCACTCTGCTTGGAAGACTTAGAAAATCCTGGGGCTGCTCAGAGGGTCAGATTCCCATTTCTGGGTTTCAGAAAAACTTCAGTCTTCCCCGGACAAGTGAGGAGACAGAAAATGTCTAGTCTCTGGCACATCTTTTGCAAGCAATGGCGGCTCCCAGGAATCAAAACTATCAATGAATATATTTTTGAGACTCTGGTCAAAAGAAGAGTCATTCTGCAATTTCAGGTAGGATGGAGTGGTTTTGTGGCTCCTGAGGTGATTTTGAAAAGATCTGGACCCTCACAAGAACCATGGAGGACATTTCTGGCATTTCAGACCAGGAGGAGTGACTGATGGACCTCCAGTGTCACTAGGAAAACTTTTTGTTGGACAGCTTTGCTTTGGCTTTCAGGCCTTCACATAGGTTGCTTAGATCATGGAAGTGCTTCTGCATTTCTGCATAGGCTCAGGATGCCTTCTCAAGTCGTCCCTGCAATTATGAGACAGTTTCTGTCTCCAGAGGTCACTTAGAATAACACAAGAGGCTTCACATTCAAAGGGACACCAGACAATATAGCCGCAGTTCAGCCAAGATTATCTGTGTTTACATACCTGTAAAGTAACACTCCTAGTTACCTCCATTAACGTGGACATCTTTCATGAATAGAGAAACTCTAGTGATTGTTATATAACAGCTGCCACAAAAATTAACCAATAAAAATAAATGATAAATGAAAAATATTTAATAATTATGATAGTGAACGCAATGACCTAAATAGTAAGAATTTTAATACTGGTGACAATATGAACATAAGGATACAAAAATCAATGTGGAGATTCTCCTAAATATATGAAAAGTTCACAAATTGGGTCCTCCTTGTGTAATTTGGAGTCAGAGTCAAAGAATTTCACTATGAAATGTGTTCCATGACGGCAAACATGAGAAACAGGTGAAAGGAAAGCAAGCCACAGGAGAGCATCGGCTAATAGGACCACTTGTGTGCAAACCTCTCTAGTCAAGGACTACCAGCCAGAGGTGAAGAGAGTTTGGCTTGTGTCTTGCCTACCACTGGGCACACAAAAGCTTTCAGTAGTGCAACCAGATGGCTGGTTTGGCCTGGCTCCCTGCAAAGAAGACATGTATCTCATCCCCACCAGCCCATCAGTCCTGGAACTCAGAATCCTACATGCATTAAACATGAAGCTCCAACTCCATAGCTGACTTCACCTCCTTACTGTCCTTCTGCCATCTGGTGTTTCAGGTGCTCTCCAGATCTGGACTTCGTGGCTCCCCTACATTTATCAAGTGAAGTCAGGATGTATCATTCTCAGAGTTCTCCTGCCAGTCCAAGGTGAAACTCACCAATACAGGCATACCCTGGATGGACTTCCTTGGAATATTTAGAAAACAATGAGCTTGCTCGGGGGTGGTGTGAGCTCTAGGAGTAGAGTTACGGTTTCCCATGGAAACCTGAGAGGACTTAGAATAGTCCCAGAGGCCTAAGCAGTCCAATCTGTCCTGGAAACATCAGGAATGATGTACTTGGTCTTCCTGAGGCTCCAAACTTTTTCTAAATAAACTCAGAGGTTACAGAACCATTTTTCTCTCAGGAACTGAAGTGGAGTTATTTGTCTTCTGCCAGCATCTCACTTTTTTTATTATCTAAGTTAGCTTTTGAGCCCAGAAGTAGATATTCCTTGTATCTGATTTACACAGGGAGCTTCCTAGAATGCCCATGCATCTGGATACTTTCTGCATTCACTCAGGTATTCACAAAATGCTGCAGTTCTGCTGAAAATCTATGAGATGATCATTTGATCACCCGAGCAACTTTAGAATGTGTCTTCTATGGAAGCCCTGGAGCCTCCCTTCTGGTATTTCATCCATTGCTGGTACTGAGTACCCAGGGTGAAACCCTCCATCAGACATTGTCAGCAATTCCAGTATGGAGATGGCACTTACGTGATGGGGCTCAAGAATCAGATGGTAGAAGACCAGCCAGGAGGTGAAGTCTCAGTAGGCTTGGGGGCTTAATGTTCGATGCACACCAGACTTCTGAGACTCAGGAAGCGGGTGTGGATCTGTCTGCCCAGTGCTTCTCATCTACAGCCTGGACCAGCCATTTCTTGGGGTGAACTACTGAAAGCTTTTGTATGACCTGTGTCAGGCAGGACTCTGGCCAGACCCTTTTCCATAGTCCATTTGTAATGTATTTCCACGTGGCACAGGCATCTCCACTTTGGCCCAAGCCCTCGTGTGGCTCAGAATTATTCTCCCTACTGCCACTCTTCTTTGCCATCATAGAAGATATTTCAAGATGCAGCCCCAAGCCTCTCCCTGTAATCAATAACATGAGGGCTTATATGGGAACAATGTCACAGGCTTACAGGAATATGCTCTTAAATATCTGCTTTTTTATTATTCTCTTCATTAAAATGACATTTATATCACACCATTGTGATTGCTATTAATGTTATTATTATGTGGGTACAGTTATTTATCATGGATACATTTGTGGTAGTTATTAGGCAATGTTGAATAATTTTGTTTATGTTCTGAAGACTGTTGAATTTGCTGAAGATGATTAAAAGACAACCTGAAAACATACATACCACAGCAACCCCAAGACTCCTACTGTACCAGCTGGTGTCCTGTAGAAGAATGGGCTTCCTGACTTATTCTTTTCTTTTTCGGGCAAGTACCTATTCATACCAGCATAGGAGATGGATGAAGTGCACCCTGGTCTTGCCATGGGCTCAGAAAGAATTCATACATATGCTTTATGTGCAAGGAACTCTATGTGTAGGCCTGTGAGCCCTAGAATGCACTTTCTTTCACCAACTAGTCCACCTAAAAGTTTTCTAAGTCAAATTCCCCCTCCGTGCTTGGATAGGTCATGAATGGCTTTCTGTTACTCACCTAAGATGAAGGGATACCGCTAAATCAGGTTTGTGGCCAAGAAACTTTTACCTGGAGTGGCAGGAGAGGGACTACCTGTTCACCAGAGTCTCTGCAACATTTTCTTTTTCTTCTTCTTCTTCTTTTTTTTTTTTTTTTTTTTGTGATAGAGTCTCGCACTGTCGCCCAGGCTGGAGTCCAGTGGCACAATCTTGGCTCACTGCAACCTCCGACTCCCAGGTTCAAGCGATTCTCCCGCCTCAGCCTCCTGAGTAGCTGGGTTACAGGTGAATGCCACTACGCCTGCCTAATTTTTGAATTTTTAGTAGAGACGGGGTTTCAGGCTGGTCTCAAACTCCTGACCTCGAAATCTGCCCGCCTCGGCCTGCCAAAGTGCTGGTATTACAGGCATGAGCCACCGCGCCCAGCCTCTGCAACATTTTCTAAGTCAGTACAGTAGTTCTTTGAGCCACTTTTTCAGTCAAAGAACTTGTGAAAAAGTCCTCCAAGAACTTGTGACCTTCTGGAAATTGTCAAAATCTCTACAGGTGTCCAGAGTCATACAGAGCTGTATTGCAAACCACTGACTGGGTGCCACCATTAGTAAAGCAAATGCAAAATATGCCATGCCCACCAAAAAGAACCCAGAAGCCATGGTATTTAGCTCTTTCCATCTTTCTTGCCTCCTGCAGGTGGGAGAGTACTGAGTATGATGCCCTCCTACAGCCTCTGGAGGACATGCCAGTGCCTAGAGGTACCAGTAGAGAGGGACCATGAAAGAGCAGATGACAGTCAGGTGGCTGGGAATGACATTGTCCTGGGTTTTTTTGCTTGTCATGAACTCTGCCGCTGGGCAAATGTACGGGTCTGGACACGTATCTTCTCTGGATCCCTGCCCCATCAGCCAGCTATCTTATCTCCTGAAAGCTGGTAGGTGTTGGTCAGCATGGTGTTGCAGGACCAGGGTTATATTAACATTCCCTCTTAGGCTGAAACAGCAGAAGTTAACACAGGAGTCCCCAGGTGTGCACATGCCAACCTCCAGATTGTTTTTCTTCTCGTTCTAGATGTTCATCCTTGCTTTCTGGGACTTGAAATAACCCTACACCACCAAATATTTATGCCTATTATCCACTTAGGGAAAACTTGTATGTCCCAAGTCCATGGGGTTAGTATTATTATCAGTATTATAACCACTAGTACTAGTATCATGATGATCATCATTCCTGTTAATATTCATCAATATTTTTATTAGTACCATTGTTAGTATGGATTTTTCATTATTGTACAGCAAGGAATATAGTTTATCCATTCACAAATGGTGTTCAGTTACTAAAGATGACCACAAGGCATGCTCTGCAGACATATACACACACAGCTGTCCTGGAGACCCAGCTTTGCCACCAATTGCTCTTTCATAAGATGAGCTCCCCCAATACCCACCAGTTTTTCAGGACTCGACCTGAGCTGCTTGGGCTAGACCTGGAAAAGTTTCGTATTCTCAGCTGTACCTGGAAAAATTTTAAAGACTCTTCCAAGGCCCAGTAATAGCTTTTGGCAGCTTCCACGACCAGGGAGGGTTTCTTGGCCATTCAGAGCCTTTCAAATATTCTAAGTAAACTCAAGGAACCAGAAACCCCACTTGCAGTCATGAAATACCAGTGAATGGCTTCTGTGAGTCTCTTCAAGTTTCTCAAAGATAACTGCCTGGAAAGGCTGGCCAGGAAGTCACCCAAGCCCATCCCTCTGCAGGATGTTCTATGTCAGCCAGGGACCCAGTGAATTGCCATTGAACAGAAGGGTGGAACAGAGACAGCATGCCTGAGCCTCTGGAAACATTCTAAGTGCCCTTGTTGGCCCAGAAAAGACTGGTGCTGCCATACGAGGCACAGATATGGCAACCTAGCCACTCTAGGAACCACACAAGATTTAAAGGCTCCCAGGAAGTCCAGGAAGGGCAAACATGGCCTTTTAGAGCCATCAGATTTTATTCTAAGTCTACGTGGGAGACAGTGCACTTGGCTTCATAAAAACACCAGTGGAGGTGATATCGCTTGCCCCAGTATCCGGTCTTTTCCACCTCATCTCAGAGCCAGGCAGCCACCATTTCCCAAAGCTGCTGTGCAATGAAAGGGGAATATTCTAGGTGCTCTCCTGTGCCCACGAAATTCTGTGGCTGCACTAAAGGCAGGGGTTGTCCTCTGGAATGCTCTTCAGGAATCTGACAACACTAGTCAAGATTAGAGAAGTTCAATTCAACGTCATACAAAACCAATCACAAAAAAAAAAAAAAGCATAGTGAGACAAAATGATGAACACACCTGCTAATAATCATGAATGACAATAACAACAATGATGATCTTAGTGATAATGCCACCAACACTGTTAATGGCAATAACAATAAACCTGAGGTAATGGGTGTTAGGGTCCCGATTCACTGATGTGAAGGATGGCGCCAATTTCTGGCCTTCCAGAAATAAAGGAAAAGTAAACACCTGAAGGAGGAGGAGGTGAACCTGGAGCTCCCGCCGGCCTCTGGGCGCTCCTTGGTGGAAGGAGAGGAACTTGGTCCTGAGCCTGCCCAGGATCCACCCGCACCAGAACTCGGGAGTCCCAGTCCCTGGATGGGCTCAGTCCCACCCAGGCCAGACGCCCCGGAGCCCCGGAGCCCGGGTCCTCCAGCCCTCGCTGCCGCCGCTCCTCGCGGAGCCCGGGCCCCCCGCGCCACCTCAACCTCAGCGCGGCTCTGCGAGGGCAGCGCCAAGGACGCTCCGGGCCCAGCGGGGGCATCCTGCCCCAACGGGATACTGACGCCCTGAGGGCGCGGAACAGCGCGGCCTGTGCAGGGCCCGCCATCTTGGGCCTTGCAAAAAGAGCTGCCTCTTCAACGCCCCCACCCGGAACCTCCCCAGAGGCCCCAGCCCCAAAGCCAGGGCGGCGGCGCCTTCCTCACCCTGGGTAAAGAAAACTCAGGTCCTCCCTGGAGACCCGGCTCGCCGGGCAAGCAGACCGCGCATGCGCCCTGCACGGCCGGACCGATGGGTTTCATTGCCCTTTGCCGGCCATGAGGTGGCAGCACAGGACGTTTGGCCTTTACTGCTTAGCGGTGGACCTGAGTCTGAATCAATGAAATTCAGGTATGGATTATTCAGTACCTTTCTTTTGGAAGATCAAATGGAAATTGAGTACGATATCTTGTGCTTTAATTAAAGAAGATGGGAATAAAGAAACAAATTCGAAAGTTAGTATACAAAAGTCGATTGATTCCCTCTATGTGAAGGGAAGAAGAGCTTGAATAAGAGAAGCATTCTGTGTTATGCTTTAATGCTGGAGAATTGCCACCATGCATTTGTCAAATCCCGTAGAATTTCACAGCACAAATAGTACATCTTAATGTGGCTCAGGACTACATAGAATGTCAGCCACAGTTTGAGGGTAAATTACATATTTAATTAAATAGATTAAACAATAAATAATGTTATGAGCTCTACCTGGACACAATCCTTGCCTCTCCAACCAGTTTGCCAAGGGCTCGAATTTCTTGCTCGTCATCCTCACACTTGACATAAACCCTGGCTGCTGAGTAAAATCAATCACTTGTGGAGATTTTTAAATATAATGATGTGTCAATTTCAACCATGGATAAGGCCATTTAGCCTTAGTAAGGCCTATCGTATTAAGATTGTGACAGTTTTGCAAGATTTCAAGTCATCATCCCACTTATTATTCAGGAAACGTTTTCTCTTGAGTTTTAGGTTCAGTACTGAGGCTCCTTGATGGACAATACATTTTCCAATTCTGAGGACAAGGCAGAGGAGGCCCCGTCTGTGAGAACTTTCATTTTGCTTCTGGAAAAGTACATTGAATCAAATATAGGAAAGGCTTGCATGGTGGCTGACAGGTTCGGCTGTTTTAGCATGCTGGTGTTTTACCTTCTGGACAGAAGTAAAAGGAACACAGCTGTGTCTGTCTCTGTGTAATAACTCAGGACTTACCTGAGTAAACTCTGGGGTGTCATGAGATGAACTGCTACCTCCACTTAGAGAGGCTTCAGGGACAAAATTTCAAGAGATTTCTGAGGGATAGAAGAGCAGGGCTGCCTTATTCTCTGATCCCAGGTAACTACTCAGAGACAGAGGCAAAGGCTGGGGACACCCAAATGCATATACTAGGTGTCTTTGATCCAGCCTCCGTTTCCTTGCTAAATCTATGCAATGACACACTGAGAAATCTGGCAAGTGGGGCTGAAGATCCCTGATGTGTCAGTTCCAGGGTTGGATGGAAACAAGTGGTTTTAGTGGACATGGAAGTAAAGGGAGGTGAGCTGTGAGGAAAGAGCCATTGAAGACTGGGGAGACTCAGAAGTTGGGGTAGAATCTCGACCCATAATCCGAGGAGTGCAGATGCAAATCAATTTGTTAGGGCTGCATAAATGAAAGAAGGACTTTACCAACACACTAAGTTTTTCCAACAACCGATTGTATTCTTTGAATATTTGTAAGTATTGATATTTTGGAAATGTTTAATGAGATTTCATATATAATTCTGCATTCAATTTATGCCCAGGTCACTTTGCTATTATACGTTTATGTGCTGCATTTTTATGAATAGACATTTTCTCAAATTTCTGAATTATTTTGCCAAACTATGTGTTAAGAGTTTTTTCTAGAGGTCCACCTTCTTGACTCACTTTTCTGATGAGAAACCTATCAGGTTTCTCCATAGTAATTTTCAATTTTAATAGCTCCTCAATGTGAGAAACTTAATGTTAACTAAGAAATGAATTACCACTAAAGAATCTTCTCCTTTCAAGATGCTAACCGTGTTTTGTCCAGTGTGAAATCTCACATGTGCCACAAGCGTTACTCTGTGAAGAAAGGATTTCTCTTGATTTTTCAAGGCATAACTTCTCCAGTAAGAAGTGTTTGGTATTCCAAGAGAATTCATTGCCCTTGGAAAGACTTTCCCTTCTTATTTAGCTTATAAAGGATTTCCTCTCTTATTTTCCATTTTAGCAGCATTTTATCACTGTGTTTTCTTGTGAACATCAAGCCTAGTGCTTGGCTGAATGTTTATTCTCAGAAAATACAAATAAAGGGTTCATCCAAGTAAAGTTTTCTTATGTTATTTGACAACAAATTGCACATAAAAACATTTTCACACTGAACGCAGAGCTAGAGATTCTCTACCTGAAAGTCCCACACGTTTTAAGTTATTAAAACTGTTGCTGAAGACTTTTAGTTTATTATGTTGACAGTTTCAGCTCTCTCGTGTCATTTATGATCAGATCACTAACAAGCCTTTGGCACATATATGTCGTACAATTTCTCTTCCATATGAATTTATTGATGTGGACTGAAGAATAAAGGTAACTGAAGTAACGTCCATGTTGATTATAGTAATTCTTCAAAATGTGAGTCCTTTGGCATGTTTAGATGTTACAACTGCAGCTGAAGTCTCTTCCATATTCCTTACATTCGTCATTCCTAACACCATGTCATCTAAAGTCAGAATATGTTCTGAAGACATTTATCATTTTCTCTCCAGGGTGAATTTTCTGATGTTATTTAAGATTAGTACACTGACTGAAGGCTTTCCCACATAAATGGCATTCATATGGCTTTTCTCCAGGGCGTGTTTTCTCATATCATCTAAGGTCAGAAGATAGACTGAAGGCTTTCCCACTAGAAGACAAGCATGTGGTTTCTCTTCAGTGTGAATTCTTGTGTGTCCTCTAAAGCCAGAGGTTTGACTAAAGACCTTCCCACTTTTATCACATTCATAACGCTTTTATCCAAGGTGAGTTCTCTCATGTCTTCGAAGATTAAAGGTTTGAATAAAGCCTTTCCCACACTGATGACACTTCTACGGTCTCTCTCCCCTGTGAGTTTTCTCATGTCTTCTAAGGTGAGAACACTGAGTGAAGGATTTTCCACATAGATGACATGCATATGGCCTCTCTCCAGTGTGAGTCATGTGCCATCTAAGGTGAAAGTAATTAGTATAGGCCTTTTCACATATATTACATTGATATGATTTACCTTTAGTATGAATTTGTTTATGTGGTTTAAGGAACAACTGATTACTAAGGGATTTTCCACACTGTTTGCTGATGTAGGGTTTCTTTCCACTCTGAGTTAACAAACGCTGAGTCATTGTGGAACTGTGAGTGCAATCTTCTTCCAAATCATTACATTCAAAGGGATCCTCCAGAATGAGAGAGTTCTCCTTTAGGGACAAAGATTAAAAGCTCTTAATGATTTACCAACATACATCTATACATTCATTTCACCACCTTTGAATTCTAGACCAACTATTCAGTGGTAGAGCCCAGTTGAAATCTTTCCAATGTCACTTGTGTGAAAGGAAATTAAATTTTGGCACCCCAAACTCATTGAACCAAAGGGAAAAATCGAGCTGGGAACAGGGTCACACAAACCTGCCTCCTCCTTCTGGTTCCTAAATAGTATGGCTACAAGATGAAAAGCTACATGCTTCCCCATATTTTGCCCACAAGGAAATTCCTCATGAGCTGTTAAAGTTACACCATGGCAATGCAAACTGACAGCTTGTCTTTATAGGCGCAGTCATCCCCAGTTCACCAGACACAAATGCATATCCGATTGTTTCCCTGCCCCATTTTGCCTATGTTTTCTTATATAAAATGCAGCTCTCCTGCATTATTCCTCTGCCTCATTTGTTTATGTCATCTTATGTAAAAAAAATCCAGATTCACTGAGCCAGAAAAAATGCATGAATATTTTTTTCTACGCACCTTTTACATGAAAATTGTGTACTTCTCAATATCCCACCCTTTCCCCCTTTAAATTTAGAGAAAATCATCTTTGGAGAAAGGTATACACCTGTCCCCCAGGTACATGTCCTTAACTCTGGCAAATAAATCTCCTAAAATGATTGGGACTTGTCTCGTCACTTTTCTCGATTGACACTTGCGTACACATTGTCTCCTGCAGACACAGATATTTTCTCTTTTGTAAGATCCCAACTGCAGAGTTATTCCATTGATTGTGATGATATCAATATCTTTCAAAGTCTGAACATGAGCAATGTATATGCACTTGTTCTATTTTAAAGATCTCATGTTATGGTTTAGAACACAGGTCACTTTATTCACTGAATTCAAACTATCAAATTTTTTTTTGCTTAGAAAGCACTTAATGCCAGCCTAATTACGCTCAGGTGACTGTGCGTCATTACTAACTTAACCCATTACCAGGTCTTTAACTTAGATGACTGGTGTACACAGCTATAAAACTCACCATTGTCATACCGGTGGATGCGTCTTTTCTGATAGGATGCATGAATATCGTGTGTTTTTTCTTAAGGGCACTTTCCTTGTCTGAAATAATTGAAAAATAAATTGTTACCTTGGTATTATGGTAATAAAATTGTTTGAAAAACGCCAAGGCCCTTTTACTTTTTTTCGAAAATTGACACTTAGATGTGGCAAATGTGTCAAATGAAGAAAATACTTCAATAGAAGAAACAGATTGTACAGCGTCAGCAATTAGAAAAGTGCTTTAAAATTAAAATGTGAAAAGAGATAAAATGGAGATGAGATATCAGGCAGGTAAATAGAGGGATAGTCTTCACAGGGGTATCGGGAAAAGAGTCAGCATGTGACAGTTTAACCCCAACAGGTACATGAATTATCCTTTTCCCAAAAGTAAAAGAAAAGGCAAGAGGACACAAGAGTAGCATCTGACATATGAACAAAATGATAATAACATCTAAGGAATTCTGCTCCAGTAGCTTAACCTACATTTTAGAAATTACCACTCATTTAATAAAACTGCTAATTAATATTTGACTGATATTATTCATTGACAAAGCACTTCCTCCTGTTAGAGCACAGGACCTTGTTCCTTACCCAGATTCTGGCCTTGGAGAAATTCTCTTCCTTCCCACCAGAGCTCTTTTCCTTGCTCCAGCTGCAAAGTTATATAGGATTTGCTTCTCTGTACCCTGTTAGTGGAAACAGTACATGTGTTTTGAGTTCACTGTCAATAAATGTGCATTATCACCAACTGTAAGGCAGGCTACTGAGGAAGAATAAAAACAGTGAAGGTCAGCTCAGGCCACAAGACCTAGAACACAGAAAACTCCCCAGGATTTTTCTGACCCAACGTGAGACTAGAAAATAAATCCAAACAAAAGGTCCATCAGGAAAAGGAAATTCAAAACAGTCAGGACCTATGAATGCTGAGTCCATGCCTAAGTTCCAAGACACAATGAATAATACACAGTCTTTTCAGAAAGAGATTAATTAAACCTCTGCACAGTATGTTTATTATTATTCTCATGCAGAACAAAAAAAAACATTCGATTTACAAAAATAATTGGTGTTCTATACAGAAAAGATATTGCTATTGTTTTCACTAATTGGTCTCAGCCTAAGCATAGCGACTGAAGCAGAAGAGTTATTTAGAAAATATTTAATTTAATACATTGAAAATATTCATTAAGTTCCTAGGTCTGTTCTGAGTATTAGAGACTGAGTACCAAGGAAACCATGAAATCCCTGTCAAGATTACATTCTAATTGCGTGACACACTAAATAAAACAAAATAAAATAAAATAAAATAAAATAAAGATATTTCTTTAGACAGATTTAGAGAGCTCAAACTTTTTTCAGATAAGATCTGTGAGAGAATCAGAGAAGAGATTAGAGTGAGATATGGGGAAGCTGTTCCAACACTTATCGAATGAATGAGTCAATGTGTGTCTACATACGTATGTGAATGTTGAGGGACTCACCGAGGGACACCAGGTGACACACGTTTTCCAGCATTACATCTCTGTACAGCTTTCTCTTGGATGTGTCCATCATGGCCCACTCTTCCTGGGTGAAGTCAATAGCTACATCTTCAAAAGTCACTTTGTTCTAAAACATCACAGACATTTTAGTTTAGACAGAGAATCCCTTTTAATGTCCAGAGGAGGAAGGCTGAAATGACATAGGTAGGAGCTGGGTATGCAGAACACTCAGTGTTTTAGGTTCCAGCCAGTTCATTCTCAATACTAAGCTGGTATCTGCCTTTCAAATTCACTCACAGAGACATACCCACTCTTACTCCATTAAACTTTCCTATGAAGAAATATAGCATGAGATGTGGCATAATATAGCCCAGATATTTTTTAGTAATGTGTTAATCACCTGTACATAACTGATTATAAAATTTTCACTTGAACCTTCATAAATAAAACAAATTTGCCATGAATTTCAAGTAAATTACAGATTTGTCACAAGGCAAATAACCATGATTTACTACTTTTTAAACACGACCGTGATTAAATGAATTATTTCTCTAGATAAAACACAGGTTTCTCCCCAATCAAATGGTTAAAAGACCTATTGTGTGTTTTGAATAATCTAAAGAAGTAATAGAAAACATGTTTCCTAGCTAGCAAATATTTATTAAATACAGGTCATTGGTCCCTTATTCATTAAAAAATTAGAAAGTGATGAACCAGACTCCAGCATTCTTCAGAACTGAACAAGTTTTACACAGAATATAGGATTCAATTCATACATATAGTCACTCTAATGTTATGCAATTCAGGTGTTCATGACAAGGCTTAAAGACAGTCCAGCCGCACAAGACAAGACCGCTGAGGCTGCTATACTGAGGAAGTCTTAGTCTGATGATTCCTGTGATATGAAGCCTCCTGTTCTCAACTTTCTCTGGTCAACCCAAACATCAGTTATCACTGCCTCTCTTTTAACTTTACCTTGTCACTTGGCTCGTTCAAGGATAAAAAGGCCTCTTTACTGTTTTGTTTTTTTCTAACCAGCCCTTATAGAGCATTTCCACAGAACTCTAAATTGTACTATATCTACTATATTCCTTCTCCTGAGTGTGCAACCATAATTAAGTAATTGTATTTCTTATATGTTACTTTCAGTTACCAGAAGGCAAAAAGTTAATTATCAAAAGGCAAAACGAATGGGGATAAGAATAATAATGACTTCTTTAGTTGTCCTTTTGCAAAGTTTTTAAAAGCATAAATATATTTTATCAAACTCTCCTTTTTCCTCAACACTGTGCAGCTCTTGCCCAAGGCCTATCACATGGGATTTATTGAACTCAGCTGCTAGAACATCAGCCTCATTATTGGGCTGTGATCTTCTGCTCTTCACGCATCTCTATTGCCTGCATTCATCACAATCCTAAGTCTATTTCAGCCAACGGGACAGTTAATGGGTCAATTATTTCCCTATGAGGTTATAGGATGGATAGAAGAAAAAGAAATACATAAATGAGACCTCCATGTCTTTTCTTGTAAATAGCCTGCATAGGGGCTGGAATAAAGTAGTGTAATATTAGAAACTATATTGATAATTTAGGAATAATTGACACATGATACCCAACCTAGAGTCCTGAGAAAACTTAATTGGAGGCCAGATACCTGAAAGTCTCCTGATTGCATTTGGAACACCCAGGCTGGGTGGATTTTGCATCATAAAAACAAACAAAAAAAAAGAATAAAAATGAAACACCCATGCAAACTGGAGAAAACTGCCCATTTGCCAGCAATATGGGTATAATTTTAGTAGAAAGAGCCATCCCCCACTCACTAGTGAATGCATTGTCAAGAACTCAGTTTCTCTCTGTCTTCTTCTGGATTTCCACTTGCAGACGCTTCAGGCACTAAGAAAAGCTGAGGTTGGAGAAAGAACACGGGAGACACCAGCCTTGTACATAATTTTCAGACCAACCTGTGATGAAAAGCCAGACCTTCACTGAAGGGTGACACCACCTGCACCACAGCCTGACCAACAGACACAAACACACAGAGGCCTCTCCTCTTTTCCCATGGTCAAAATTAGGAAGCCTATGACTGTGTTTTCTGACAAAGAAGGAACACAGATATCTTATGAATGAGAGCATCAAAAGCACTGGGTTTTGTATGTGAATTGACACAAGTCCAGATATTCAATTCCCTCACTGATTTTAAAACACAGGGATCCCTGACTCCGCCTACATGTGGAATATGATTTCCACCTGTAGATAAACACTGCGGGATTTCTCAGATTTTATTATCCCAGCTTTATGCCCTAGCAATGTTTCTCCAACACCAATCACAGCCTTCTGAAACCTTACTCCACTTTTACTTTCTCTCAATTTTGACTTTTGTATTTCCCTTTGGAACTCAGAAATCAATCAAGTAAGAATCTGTTTTAGGGTCAAGTGCGGTTGCTCTCGCCTGTAATCCCAGCACTTTGGGAGGCCAAGGCAGGTGGATCACCTGAGGTCAGGAGTTCGAGACCAGCCTGGCCAAAATGGTGAAACTCCATTTCTACTAAAAATACACAAATTAGCTGGGCATGGCGGTGTTTGCCTATAATCCCAGTTACTCAGGAGGCTGAAGCAGGAGAATTGCTTGAACCCAGGAGGCAATTACAGTGAGCCAAGATCCTAACACTGCACTCCAGCCAGGGCGACAGAGCAAGACTCTATATCACACACACACACACACACACACACACACACACACACAAACACACAAAATCTGTTTTAGGATGGGGATAATCAACTCAGGAATTTATTTCACTTGGAGGGTCAACACTCCCATCCTGCTGATCTAGCCCTTAAAATCCCCCGCATCAGAAATTCGCAGCAGTACCCTGCGTCATGGTGTTTTTGTCCTGTGTATACAGTCACAATCCTCTAGGATGCTCAGAAAATACAAAATGCCTTAGGGCTGAGAGAAATTTAGCAGCTCAATCTGATATTTTACTAAGGTGGTATCTAAAATTCTTGCAATCATGGTTTATATTAGTCTTTGTTAGTTGCAATATCTCTGATTATCATGATACATATTTGCTGAGAAATACTGATGTTCATGTGTATATTCATACATAGATATGTAGGTATATAGATGGATATGTTTATATGAACGCATGTGTTTGAGATGGGGGAAAACATGCATGTATTATTTCCCTGCTAAAAATATAAAAATAATTAAATATATTTTATGTACAAATGATAATTATGTGTCATAAACAAAAAATTAACTGACCTATTTGTACATGAAATCCAGGAAAAATAAAAAGGGTAGCTTTGTATTAATTGTGACATTGTGCTTACAGATATACACAAATTTCCTTATTTAACCCTTATAATAACCCTGCTGATTATAGTTTATTTACCAGTTTAATAAATGATCAACAGAGTTTGACAAATATGACAAAATTACAAAACTAGAAAATGACACAGCAATACTTTTAATTATATTCTGCCTTGTCACTGCCTCTTCTTGCTTTTTTACAAAATTACTCCCCTAACCAAGGTTCTCTATGATTCTGGGGCCTCCAGGATTAAAAATAGACCCCAGTTCCCAAACTTCACTGTGTCTATTTTTACTGCCACATTTTAATGCACATTTACAGACTTCAACAAGCACTTTTCAATATCAACTTTTTTCTTATTCATTGGACTATTTCCTACATCCGTTCATCAAGACTCCAGTAACATATGACTCCATCTGCCTGTCCCTTCCATGAACGTACCTGACAGTACATGTATTATGTAGTCTATAATTCAAGCAGAACAGATATTCCTTCAAAACAATAAGGTATTAGAGAATGCCTACAAAGCTTCAGTGAAACCAGCTGTAACCCTTAATACTATTACCATGTAAACTCTTCCTCGAATATCAAAATGAGATTTGGACTTTAGAGAATATCTGTGTGTGATTATAACCCAAACATGAACTAAAAGTAATTTAAATGGTCATATACAGACTGTGCCAGGGACAAAAAAGGACAAATATTATAAGAAAATTAAAGCACACTTATTTCCTAAAGGACTTTTGTGTGGAATCTATAAAAACTATTTCAAGATATACAGATTAAATATATTTTAAAACACATACATACACAAGCAATCTTTAGGAGAAATTTTTTAAAACTTATGAGTCTAAAATTTTCATTAATTCATGGAAAAAATGTATTGACAAACTTCTCACCAGAGCAGGAATAACAACTTACGTATTTGGTGACTTCAAGATAAGAGCCTGCACAGCTTAGTATCTCCCTCCAGATCTCTCTCTCTCTCTCTCTCTCTCTCTCTCTCTCTCTCTCTCTCTCTCTCTCTCCTTTTTGTTTTTTGACAGAGTTTCGCTTTTGTTGCCCAGGCTGGAGTGCAATGGTGAAATCTCAGCTCACTGCAACCTCCACCTCCCAGGTTCAAGCTATTTTCCTGCCTCAGCCTTCCAAGTAGCTGGGATGACAGGCCTGCGCCACCTTGCTTGGATAATTTTGTATTTTCAGTCGAGACGGGGTTTCTCCATTTTGGTCAGGCTGGTCTGGAATTCCTGACCTCAGGTAATCCACCCGCCTCAGCCTCTCAACGTGCTGGGATTACAGGCGTGAGCCACAGCGCCCGGCCCAGATCTCTTAAAAAGTCATGAGGAAGGAGCCATTCTGCATCCTCAATATTCCCTTAATATTTTAAGGACACTCATAACAACTAAGAGGCAGACTTGTGACTTCCTAGCCCTTTCAGGGCTATTTAAGCACACCTTAGTGAAGTATTAGGAATGCAGTATTAGGTCTCAAGTTCCTGGACACCAAACCCATGTTCTCCAACAGATCTTCAGTGAAAATAGCTGATGTCTATATTCTTTTGCCTGTCCTTTCCCTTCCTTTTAATTCAGAACTGCGGTCTTGAAAAGTGCTATTATTTAGTAGGTTCTCTCAATTCTCAACACCAGCACTATACAGTGTTGAGTAACATCTCAGGTTCTAGGGAAACAGCAGCCGACATTCTAGCAATGCACAAATAGAAAAGCAAAGATCACCACAGAGTAAAAGAGAATAGATTTTTTAAAAGTATGAAACCAAAACGAATATATATCAGATTACACTATAAATGGAAAATCCTATTATCTTGACTGGATTGCAAGTCAAAACCTCTCATGGCTTCCAACATCCAATATATTCAAAGCAGTTCAGGAATGGTGAAAGTGGAATGGAATTTAAAATTATTCGAAGGTTGCATGTGTGAAAGCACCATGCCCTGAAACAAAATATTTACTTTTAAAGCGCATAATGACCACTTCATACAAAGTTTTTGTAACAAGAGAGAGAAAAAAAATCTCACATTTTTAAAAAAGGAATATACAACATATTTACATATAATAAAATAAAATTAAACTAAAATAACAACGATGAAAGACACAATCTGACCTCTGAAAATCAAGGGAGAAATCTCTTTTAAATAAACTTGGCACAATTTTTAAAGTAAGTTATGAAAAATAATAATACCTGAATATAGTATGTAAAAGTACCAACACAATAAAGCTAAAACAATATCCGTGGAAAAATTATTTGCTGTAGATTACTTTTAAAAAATGATCTAAGTCCTTTCCTGAAGAAGGTAAATGAATGAAATTTAAAAATTGCCTGAGAAAAATCGGTGAAAGGAAATGAATATAGAGAAGCAGAATATAATTTAACTATAAAGCACACAAATAGAATTTAAAAATAAGGCCGCGTGCAGTGGCTCATACCTGTAATCCCAGCACTTTGGGAGGTGGAGGCAGGCGGATCACCTGAGGTCAGGAGTTTGAGACCAGCCTGACCAACATGGAGAAACCCCGTCTCTACTAAAAATAGAAAAAAAAAAAAAAAACTGGCGGGCGTGGTGGCACATGCCTGTAATCCCAGCTACTAGGGAAGCTTAGGCAGGGGAATCGCTTGAACCTGGGAGGCGGAGGTTGCAGTGAGCTGAGATCATGCCATTGCACTCCAGCCTGGGCAACAAGAGCAAAACTCTGTCTCAAAGAAATAAAAAATAAAAATAAAATAAAAATAAGTGGCAGCCAACATGCCCAACATGATTTTCTGTGATGAAAGAAATTCTCTGTATCTACATTGTCCAATGCAGTAACTACCATGCATATGTAGTCACAAAATTTCTACTTTGGCCACAAATTTGGCTATTACTACTAAGGATATGCCATTTAGTTATTTAATTATAATTAATTTACAGTTTAGAGCCACATGTGACTAGTAGTTACTCTATTGGTCAACGCAGATCTAGAATCTTGGAGAAGGCAGTTAAAATAATGAGATATGGTCAAAACAAAAATGGAAAAGGTGCACAAATAGTGAACACAGAATATGAGAATGTGAAGTAACAAGTCACACAGTAAAATTTAATAATGAGATGCTGCCTTGATGGGACACATGTCTAATGATATTCAAGGCTTGTCTTGTTACAGGTAGAAGAGCAGGAGCAGGGCAGGAGAGGGCTCTTCCCCTACCCACTAGAAATGTCAGGTGATGGTCTGTTAATGATCACTTTGCCTCTAAAAATGACAATTAGGCAGCACCAGAGAGAGGCCATTTCCTGGTGGTCTACACCTGTTAACATCAAAAATGTTAACTAAATGCAGACCCCAGGAAGAAGCAACTTCTTGAGCATTTATGTTAAGAGACAAAAATGGCAAAGCATAATCTTCTGGGGACACACTCCACTGGAAAAGGAAAGAAAACTTCAGATGGACATGCACATAACTCCCTAAACGCACCGTGCATGCTCAATTCCAAAGGGTAAGGAAAGCACTGTGCATGCCGGAAACTCTCCCTAAAGGAAGAATCATGGGAAAGAGGCAAGCCCATCCCAGGATCAAGGTTAAAGGTCCTTCTCTTTTCTCTCTTGGACCTTCAGGCATCCACTTGGGTCTCTTCCAAGAGAATTTTCCTTTCCTTTCTGTTCTAAAGCCTTTTTAAATAAACTTCCACTCCTGCTCTGAAACTTAGCCTCTTTTTCCGCTGTATGCCCCTCAGTCGAATACTTTCTTCTGAGGAGGCAAGGACTGAAGTTGCTTATGGACCCATGCAGATATGCTGCCAGTAACTCAAATCTCTTCTACTGGTAACAGTATCATTGTAAGGGAATGAGACCAGTTCACATCTCAGTGCTCGGAGAACTCACCAAAAATAAAAAATTGGAGGATGCTGTGAACTCATCTACCTTCCAAGGCAAGTCCCACAAGCAAGAAGCAAGACTCTCTTCCCCCAAGGTCTTAAACTCTTCTGATGCTCCTTCTCTGGGAAAACGCATCCTCTGATAGGCTTCCCCTTATATAGGAAAAAACAATTAATAAACCTAATCAGCACTACATTCCAAGAGACATGCCCTGATTGCACAGATACTGAACCTCATCAAAACTTCATTCTGGAGACACACCCGGTTCAATTTGATTGGGTTTTTGAGATAACTACTAAAAACCCCACATCAACTTGGAAACCAAAGAGTTAAGGCTATTTTGAAGGAAAAATAGGAAGATTCATTCCTTTTTTCATTCATAGGTACTTTTTTATTTTATTTTATTTTTTTTGAGATGCAGTCTTGCTCTGTCGTCCAGGCTAGAGCGCAGTGGTGCGATCTCGGCTCTCTGCAAGCTCCGCCTCCGGGGTTCGTGCCATTCTCCTACCTCAGCCTCCCGAGTAGCTGGGACTATAGGCGCCCGACACCACGTCCGGCTATTTTTTGTATTTTTTTTAGTAGAGACGGAGTTTCACCCGTGTTAGCCGGGGTGGTCTCGATCTCCTGACCTCGTGATCCGCCCACCTCGGTCTCCCAAAGTGCTGAGATTACAGGCGTGGGCCACCGCATCCGGCCTTATAAGTACTTTTGAGTGTATTATATGTACTAGAAAGCATTCGCAGTCATGGGGTACAGCAAGAAACCAGACAAACTCGAGTCTTATGGAGACTCTATATTCTAAAATTATTTGGAAGTAAACTGGACTTGAAAACAAATGGAAAGTGAATAGATCTAAAAAGTTTCAATATTCATGATGACGTAAAAAAATAAAATATATTGCAGAAATGAAGTCAGGAAGTGTTAGGGGGCATATGGTACTTTTAAGGCCATTGGTATCCTCTGAAATTCAAGCAGGCTGAATACATTTGCATAACTAAAAGGAAAGCAGATGCTAATAGAAGACAATGAAGAAAGAGCCTGAAAGACATTTCAGAGACCTTGGCTGGTGGCAGCCCCTCCCTTCAAAGGTCTGGAGGCCTATAAGGGAAGACTGGTTTTGTGGGCTGGGCCTAGGGCTGCACCACCCAGGGCAAGCGCAGGACAGTGCTCACAGCATTCTACCTCCCAACCACTCCAGCTCCAGCCAAGGCTAAAATGGCCCCAGACACAATTTGGATCACTGCTTTGAGGGTGCAAGCCATAAGCCTTGGCAATTTCCATGGGATATTAGACCTGCAGTTGCACAAAGTACAGGAGTGCGCTGCTGATAAAGACACATCCGAGACTGGGCAATTTACAAAAGAAAGAAGTTTCATTGGACTTACAGTTCCACATGGCTGGGGGGAGGCAGAAGGCGAAAGAAATTTCTTACATCACAGCAGGCCAGTGAGAGAATGAGAGCCAAGCAAAACTGGTTTCGCCTCATCAAACCATCAGAACTCGTAAGACTTATTCACTACCACGAGAACGATATGGGAGAAACTGCCCCCATGATTCAATTATTTCCCACTGGGAACCCTCACAACATGTGGGAATTGTGGGAGTACAATTTGAGGTGAGATTTGTGGGGGGACACAGAGCCAAACCATATCAGAAGCCTTCACCTGGATTTCAAAAGATGTATGGAAAAGCCTGTATGTCCAGTAGAAGCCTGCTGGGGTGGAGACCTCATGGCAATTGTCTACTATAGCCGTGCAGAGGGAGAATATGGGGTAGGAGCCCCCACAGAGTCCCCACTGGGGCACTGCCTAGTGGAGCTCTGAGAAGACGGCCACCATCCTGCAGACCCCAGAATGATAGATCCACTGACAGCTTGCACCCTGAGCCTGGAAAAGCTGCAGGCACTCAACGCTAGCCCTTGACAGCAGCCATGGGGACTGACCCTTGTATCCAAAAGAAAATAATTGTTCTACCATAAAGACATGTGCACTCATATATTTATTATAGCATTATTTGCAATAGCAAAGACATGAATATTTTCTCTATCATTGGATAGAGAAAATGTAGTATATGTACACCATGGAATACTATGCAACCATTAAAAAATTATGTCCTTTGCACCAACATGGATGCAGCTAGAGACCATTATTCTAAAATAATGCAGGAAGAAAAAACCAAATACCATACGTTCTTAGTTATAAGTAAGAACAAAGCGCTGATTACACATGGATGTAAAGATGGGAACAACGGATACTGGGGACTACAAGAAGGGGAAGGGAAGGTGGGGACCAAGACCTGAAAAACATATACACCATGAAATACTATGTTTTCTACCTGGATTACAAGATCATTCATACTCCAAGCCTCAGCATCACACAATGTGCCAATGTAAAACCCTGCACATGCATTCACTGAATCTAAAATAAAAGTTGAAAATTTTTTTAAATAGGTGAAGATCTGAATAGACATTTCCCAGAAGAAGAGATGCAAATGGCCAACAAATATATGACAAAATTCTTACCATCTCTAATTGTCAGGGGGATGCATATAAAAACCACCATGAAATGTCACCTGACACCTCTTAGAATAGCTGTTATCGAAAAGATGAATAGCAAGTATTAGTGAGGATGTGGACAAAAGATAACCCTTGTATACTTGTGGTGGAAATGCAAACTACTATGGCCATTTTGGATAATAGTATGAAGGTTTCTCAAAAAAATTTTAAATAAAACTACCTGCTGATGAGGCTGTTGAGATATAGGAACACTTTTACACTGTTGGTGGAATGTAAATTAGTTCAACCATTGTGGAAGACAGTATGGTGATTCCTCAAAGACCTAGAACCAGAAATATCACTTGACCCAGCAACCTCATTACTGTGTATAAACCCAAAGGAATATAAATCATTCCGTTATAAAGATACATGTACACACATATTCACTGCAGCACTAGTCACAATAGCAAAGACATGAAATCAACCCAAAGGTCCATCAATGATAGACTGGATAAAGAAAATGTGGTACATATACACCATGAAATACTATGCAGCCATAAAAGGGAATGAGATCATGTCCTTTGCAGGGACATAGATGGAGCTGGAAGCCATTATCCTCAGCAAACTAAACCGGGAACAGAAAATCAAACACTGCATGTTCTCACTTACAAGTGGAAGCAGAACAATGAGAACATATGAATACTGAGAAGGGAACAACACACATTGGGGCCTGTTGGGAGGCAGGTGGAGGGAGAGTATCAGGATAAATGGGTAATACATATATGCATTGGAATATTATTCAGTGTTACATAATAATGAAATCATGTCATTTGTGACAACATGGGTGGACTTCGAGGGCATTATGTTATATGAAATAGGCCAGCCACAGAATGACAATTACTATATGATTTCACTTGCATTTGAAATCTAAAATAGACAAACTCACAAAAGCAGAGAGGAGAATGGTGGTTGCCAGGGGCCCTGGTGCAGGGGAAATGGGTAGATGTGGTTAGAGCACAAAGTTTCAGATATACCATAGAAGTAAGTTCTGGAGGTCTCATTTACAGCATAGTGCTTAGAGCTAAGAATACTGTATTGCACACTTAAAATTTGCTAAAAGGGTGGATTTTGTGTTCTTACTAAAATTTCTTACCAGTAATAATAATAATAATGGGGGGCGACTTTAGGAGGTGAAGGATATGTTTCTAATCTTAAGGGTAGTGGTGTTAATGATGTATACTTATCCCCAGACTCACTGAGATGCATACCTTAAACATGTACAGCTTTTTAAATGTAATCATAGCTCAACAAATTGGGTTAAAAAAATAAAAAGAGGGGGTTGGTTAAAAAATTTAAAAGGAGGGTTAGATGTCCCCTTGTTTTTCTCTCTTGGCTATTTTCTTTCCTGTTGCCTGGAATTAAAAAATGATAAGTGGGCATTTAGCTGCCAAACTGGAGCCCCTTCTAAAGTACAGCAGAGCAGACAGCTGGAAGGGGCCTGCGTCCCTAATGAATTTGGCAAGCATCTGTACCAGCCATGATAGGTGTAACTATAGATTTAAGTGAGAAAGAAATAAACTTCTGCCTTGTTTAAGCCACTTTGTTCAGACATTAATTTCATATGCATATAGAGAATATATGCTCCTTATGAGTAGGAAAAACGTTTATGCCATATGGTCATAATGGCTGTTCAGCAATGTGGGATGATGCTGATTATGATGACAATGATGACAAACAGCATGAAATAATAAGTAATGAAAAAAAGTGGTTTAATAGTTGTATATGGTTACTTTATTTAAAGATTCTGCTGCTAATATCATTCAATGTATTTGTATGCTGGTGGGAGTTTTATCAGATGTAGACTAAGAAAGTTTACATTATTTAATGAAAAATACTAGATCAATTTTTAAAAACAGTAAAAATATCATGAGATGGAACTAAGCATCTGTATTACAAAGCAACTGTCCCAGTTGATTTTATGCATAATAATGATTGAGAATCTCCTGATCTAGATCCAACAGATCTCAACCTTTATAGGTGCTATCAAGGAAGCACCTAAGGAAGACAATTTTCCTGACTATATCCATACCTCCAGTTAGTAATAGATCTAGAGATCTAGAACCCAAATCCAGACCTCCTGCTTCCATGCGCAGTGGTCTTTCACTGTTCTGTTTTGTTCCACTTGGTGAAGAGGATTTGAGAATAAATGGCCGCATGATTCAACTCCCTCCTCTGCTCTGAGGAATATAGCCTTGTCCTAGCAAGCAAGAAGCTCATACAGTAGTGGAAGAGGCAAATATACATTCACTAATCTAACATACAAGACAGTAAGCACTGTAACATCAACAAAGCACTTTGGGGTTTCAGACCAGGAGCAAGTGGGGTGATTAATTCTTAGCAAGGCTAGTAAAGTCTGGGAAGTGTTCACTAACAAAATGTCTGGTCATTAACGAAAGCAACTGGTTTCTCAACACAGTCTAATTTATTGTAACAATATAAATGGTTGTTTGTTCATAAACTTTCATCTTTTGCCAAAATGTTTGTAGCTTATGTTCCCATTTAACAAGGTTTTCTGGCCAAAACTGTGCATCCACATCAGTGCTCCCATCAAAGCAATTGTGCATGCATAGAACACCTCTATCTATGAATATCCCCAATGAGGCACAGAAAGGCTCTTCTTATCCAAACAGAGACATTCCACTGGTGCTAGAGAGCCACAGACGGAAGTTTTCTCTGCCTCCTGGAAATGAAGCCAAACTTTCTTCTTTCTTCAGCCATGAGGATTCCTGTCCTCCTCTTCACCATTTTCTTCTTTATGAGCCAAGTTCTACCAGGTAATAAAATAAACTTGGTAAGAATGGAGCGCCTAACACCTTACAGGGATTCAGAGAAATCACCATCATCTATGACCAGATAGGGGATCTCATAGGAAATCTGGAAGACACATCAGTCTCTGACTCCCTGGTTAGGCCCAGTTCTGTCCAACCCACCTATAGAGGCCACACACAGCCAGTGCCCACCAGGTCCTGTCAGCCAGGAGGACCCGTGCTCATCTCCTGAAGTATCCGTGGGAGCCTGCATCCCACAGGGACCCACATCTCGGGGCCAACCTCTATGGGGGCCTCTTGGTTATGGTGGCGGGGGAGGGTAGTTGACCTCCAGCCCTCCCATCCTGGACACTGTATTTTGTGGGGATCATTCAGTCCTGGAAATTTCCTGGGGACCCCAGAAGGTAGAGAACAGGGTGGTCATGGCAGCCTCAGCTCCAGGCTCTGGGCCAGAAGTTGATAACGACCAATTGAGAGCAACCACTGAATTCGATCCTCTTACAGATACACGAGAAGTTGGCGAAAAACTGAATGTCGACCATTCTATGGTCATCCAGCATTTGAAACCAATTGGAAAGCTGAAAAATCTTGATAAGTGGGTGCCTCATGAGCTGACCAAATATTTTAAAAATCATCCTTTTGAAGTGTCATCTTCTCTTATTCTATGAAACAACAATGAACCATTTCTCGATCAGATTGTGACATGTATAAAATCGAGAAAAGTGGATTTTATACAACAGCCAGCTCACAGGTTGGACTGAGAAGAAGCTCCAAACCACTTCCCAAAGTCAAACTTGTACCAAAAAAGGGTCATGGTCACGGTTTGGTGGTCAGCTGCCGGTCTTCTGATCCACTACACTTTTTGAATCCTGGTGAAATCATTACATCTGAGAAGTATGCCAAGTTGATCGATGAGATGCATGGAAAACTGCAGCACCTGGAGCTGGCACTGGTCAACATGAAGGGCCCAGTTCTCCACAACGCGTGACCACATGTCATACAACCAGGACTTCAAAAGTTGAATAAACTGGGCTATGAAGTTTTGTCTCATCTGCCATATTCACCTGAACTCTCACTAACCAACTACCACTTCTTTAAGCATCTTGACAACTTTTTGCAGGGAAAACACTTACACAACCAGCAGGGTGCAGAAAATGCTTTCCAAGAGTTCATCGAACCCTGAAAGCATGGAATAAACAAGTTTATTTCTCATTGGCAAAAATGTATTCAATGTAATGGTTTCTTCTTTTCTTTTTTAAGACCTAGTCTCACTCTGCCGCCCAGGCCAGAGTGCAAAGGTGCAATCTTGGCTCACTGCAACCTCTGCCTCCTGGGTTCAAGAGATTCTCCTACCTCAGCCTCTTGAGTAGCTGGGATTACAGGCACTTGCCACCACACAGGCTACTTTTTGTAATTTTAGTAGAGACGGGATTTCACCACGTTGGTCAGGCTGGTCTCAAACTCCTGACCTCCTGATTCACCCGACTCAGTCTCCCAAAGTGCTGGGATTACAGGCGTAAGCCACTGTGCCCAGTCCATTGTAATGGGTTCTATTTTGATTAATAAAGATGTGCTGCAGCCTAGTTATAAAAATTTAAAATTCACGGTCCAAAACCACAATTACTTTGGCACCAACCTAATAATAGAAGAATTAAAAGAGGCCTTTATATTAAAGAGCCCATGGATCATAAAATAATAAAGAATATTACAATCTCCATAACCCACAAACTTGGCAAGTTAGACCAACTGGATGAATTAAAAGACACAATCTGTTAATACTAAAACATAGGAGAAATAGGTAATCTAAAAATATTGATATCTACTTTAAAAATGGAATCAATACCTAATAACCTTACAGAAAACCTATATATTCCAAAAACCTGACATTCTGTCATGTTATTCTAACTGGTGGTATTTGGGGATTTCCATTTTGATAAGAACATAGGTGAGTCGCACACAATTACTTTTAGTGCTCATTGGTCAGGAAACCTATGTCCACTATAGGATACTGCAGAGTGATGCGTTTTGGAGAATTTAGGCAAGATAATATTATTTACAGAGTTAAAGGAAGACAACCTGTTTTATGTACAGTAATTCCTCATAATATCACAGGGGATACCATATTTAAACTTTGGGGTATCCCCAGGTATAATGCTTATTTGAGCCACATGTGAATTTCAGATACGGAGGCTTCCCGACTTTGGTGGCTTTCAACAGATGTAGAAGTTAATTCACAACCTACTTTGTGGAGGCATAAAATTCAATGAGCACTCATTTAGCATTTTATTTTAAATATTATTTTTGTAAACTTTGCATTTCCAATTAGGTGAAATTTTAAACCTGCTTCAGTTCTTATCCACTTTTTTTTTTTTTTCCCTGAGACAGAGTCTTGCCCTCTCACCCAGACTGGAGTGCAGTGCCATGGTCTTGACTCACTTCAACCTCCACCTCCCAGGTTCAAGCAATTCTCCTGCCTCAGCCTCCCAAGTAGCTAGGATTACAGGTGCCCACCACCACGCCCGGTTAATTTTTGTATTTTTAGTAGAGATGTGGCTTCCCCATGTTGGTCAGGCTGGTCTTGAACCCCTGATCTTGTGATCTGCCCCCTCGGCCTCCCAAAGTGCTCGGATTACAGGCCTGAGCCACCGTGCCTGCCCTCTCCACTCTTTTTAGGCAGAGGGGAGTAAGGTTTGCTTTAAGTTAGGAGGGACTCCCGTGTACCCAATCCATTTGTGTAAATTTCTTCCTTCAGAGTTCTTCAAATCAGCATCACCATTGTTGAAGGCCTCCCACATGGTAATAATTGTGCTACAGGGTTTTTCGAACATGAAGTTTATGTTTGGCTGAATTAACCTCCTTGCTGTGGTACAAGGGGGGCCATAGGTGTTTTCACCAATTATGAAGCGGGTTCACTGTGTAATGGCTACCAACTTTTCTGAGTACAATGAGACCAAACACATTCATACATAAATTCCATAAAGTGAATTTATTACTTACAAATAGCAAACAAAAGACAACAGAAGCCTAGGATTCAATATGAACCGCTACCACAAGATCAGGAAGGCTACCCAGAGCAGATGGATGGAGTTTTGACTGTAAATGCTTCACTTGCACTACAACTGAGGGACCCCAGAAAGCAGCCCACCTTGGGTTTTCTCCCACGATGTGGTTTGCTGGACACAAACGTTAAAGGCCACTCTGTTTCGAGCAGGGACTCTAACAGAGCCTGGGCTGTTCTGACCAATGTCACCTGATTATCAGGATATTGCCTTCCCAGCATATCATACAGTTATCTTGAGAACTACCAGTAGGAAAGGGAGGAAAATGGCCCTGCACCCTTCAAACTGAAGGATCAGGATATTTGTTGTGACAGAGGCACAGACAGTAGTGACAGAGTGTTCTTGTGAGCCATCTACTAGCTCTCTTGAACCATGAGGCACCATGGATGTACACCTCATCAGGAGGGTGTAGGGGACAGCGGCAAGGGGAGCAGCAGCACAAGAAACAAACAAGGCCACTACATCTGCCTACATAATTACTATTGTCTTGGAGTGTACAATAATTGATAATGTTCACATGGCTGCCCTCAGCATACAGAGATGGTGACCAGAGTAGATGCAGGGACTACAGAAATACAGCCTGATTCTTGCTAATTAGGACTGAAGTGTCGGCTTATGTGCTGTGCTTCTGTGCATTAATAATCCAGGGCCTCAAAACTGCCTGTTAAGCACAGGTCAAATGTCATGCTGGGGTGCAATTAAACATTCATGTCTAGGAGATGAGAGCATTTTAGTGTGGGAGAAGATGACAACACCTGAAGACCACAAAACACTGTGCAGAACAAAGGGAAGGCCCATCGTCAGCTCATGGTTCTGACTCAGGTGACTGCTGATGTGTTACGGAACCATCAGCCGACAGCAGGTAGGTCAAGTTGAGCAGGTGTCCTGCATGAGGGCTGGTCCATTCCATTCATGTTGCGTTGCCAATTGTTTCAATAGCGTCTCATGCACCCCACTGGTGAGGAAGGAATGAGCACCCTACGTTTACTGGCACCGTTAAACACGTATCTATTACTAAACAGATAAGCCAGACATCAGTTATTAATTACATACAGAAAGATGGCATAAGCTCCCACAGGCCCAAACAGGGATTAACTTGGGAGCAGGGAGTGGTATCACATTAAAAAAGTGAGGATGTTCCTTTTTTTTTTTTTCCTTTTTTTTGAGACAGAATCTTGCTCTATCACCCTTGCTGGAGTGCAGTGGTGTGATCTCGGCTCACTGCAAGCTCCATCTCCCATGTTCATGCCATTCTCCTGCCTCAGCCTCCCTAGAAGCTGGGACTACAGGTGCCCACCACCATGCGTGGCTGATTTTTGTAGTTTTAGTAGAGACGGGGTTTCACCGTGTTAGCCAGGATGGTCTCAATCTCCTGACCTCGTGATCCGCCCGCCTCGACCTCCCTAAGTGCTGGGATTACAGGCGTGAGTCACTGTGCCCGGTCGAGGATGTTCCTTTGTTCCTACAGGAGTACGTGATTGGTTTGTCTGTTGGCTGGTAGGGAACTGAATCATGTGACACTGACTGGTAAGACTGTAATACTCTAAAATACAATATATAAACTATCATACCTTAATGGTGTAATACGATCTACTACAATACCAAAGACATCGATGAAAAGCCCAACGCTATCATATGTGACTGAGAGACTGAATGCTTCCTCCCTCAGATTGGTTACAACGTATCGTCCTATGACAGTCCTCTCTCCTTCATTCAAAGTGAACGATCCAAATAACAGACAGAAATAATAAAGAATAAAGGGCAACAGATGCAAAGAACTCACGAGATGATACTCCATGATAAACTTTATGTACTTAGGAATTAATACCAACTCAGTATTAGCAAAAAATAAACATCTTTACATCAAGAGTAATTTTACCTTTAATAAAGAAAGGTGGAATGTGTATAATGAACAAGGTATAATCGAAGTTTACCAAATGAGGCTAGTAAGACTATCTCAACAATTCATAATCATTATTCACTGGTCTATTAATCACAGGGCAATACATACAAATGAAACTTACCTGGCCGGGCACGGTGGCTCATGTCTGTAATCCCAGCACATTAGGAGGCCGAGGCAGGCAAACCATGAGGTCAGAAGTTCAAGACCAGCCTAGCTAACATGGCGAAACCCTGTCTCTACTAAAAAGACAGAGAATTAGCTGGATGTAGTGGCGGGCGCTTGTAGTCTCAAGTACTCAGGAGGCTGAGGCAGGAGAATCGCTTAAACCTAGGAGGTGGAGGTTGCTGTGAGCCGAGATTGCACCACTGCCCTCCAGCCTGGGCAACAGAGTGAGACTCCATCTCAAAAAAAGATAATAATGAAATAAAAAAATTGAACTTACCTACATATTAGAAAAACATCAAACTTCAACCATGAATCCAGCAAATTATCAAATGAATAGACAAAAATTCTACCAACAAACTTAATATCATTATCTATGAAACTCAAGTACTACTGCTTAAAGAGCATCTACAGAACTCTCACCTCAAGATTTCCCTGCAAAACAACGTGAAATGCATACTCAAGAATCTTTAAGAATGAGTCACTGATAAAAACAATATATTTGTAACTTGTGTAACATTTCATACACTTTTTTCAAACACTGCACGATAATTAATTTGCATCAGGCTTTCCAAATTAGAAAAGCTTCACTTATAGAGCTTCTTTCCCATGGGAGTTTTCACATGACTTTTCAAGTAAATGTGAAAACTGAAAATATTCTTGCAGTTTCTAAACTATTAGAGTTTTAATCCTGTGTACGTTCTTGTATTTACAAGGTCCAGCCAGCTACAGTGTGCATTTTCATATGTCCTTGAGTGGGGATGAGAGAAATGAAACATTCCCACATTCTGGACATTCATAGGGTTTTTCTCAGGAATGAGCTGATGTCTTCAAATGGAACTAACACAACTGAAGGCCTTACCACAAATTTAAATTCAAAAGGCTTTTCTCCACTCTGAGTCCTCCCAAATCTTCAAAAACAGGAAAATCTGAAGGCTTGACCACATTTCCTACATTCTTAAGGTTTCTCTGCAGTGTGAGCCTTTTCATGTTTATGAGAGAATGGGAAAGAGTAAATGTCTTACCACATTTCTTACATTCAAGGGGCTTTATTTATTTATTTGTTTGTTTATTGATTTATTTATTTAGAGATGGAGTCTCACTCTGTCACCAGGCTGGAGTGCAGTGGCACAGTCTCGGCTCACTGAAACCTCCGCCTCCTGGGTTCAAGTGATTCTCCTGCCTCAGCCTCCTGAGTAGCTGGGATTACAACCATATGCTACCACACCCAGCTACTTTTTGTATTTTTAGTAGAGACAAGGTTTCACCATGTTGGCCAGGATGGTCTCGATCTCCTGACCTGGTGATCCGCATGCACAGGGCTTTCCCCCAACCCTCTGTTGCTTTTTATGTCCTTGTAAAGGAACTAAGACCACTGAAATGTGCCACCATGCCCAGCTAATTATTTTTATTTATTTATTTATTTATTTATTTATTTGTTTTGAGACAGAGTCTCGCTGTGCCGCCCAGGCTGGAGTGCACTGGTGCGATCTCGGCTCACTGCAAGCTCCGCCTCCTGGGTTTACGTCATTCTCCTGCCTCAGCCTCTCGAGTAGCTGGCGTGAGCCACCGCGCCTGGCATTATTTTATTTTTTGTAGAGACAGGGTTTCACCATGATGCCCAGGTTGTTTCACATTGTTTTAATCCAAGCTGGTTATAAACTCCTGGGCTCAAGCAATACACACTCCTTGGCCTCCCAAAGTGCTGGGATTATAGGCTGAGTCACTACACCCAGCCTCTATATCATGACTTCTTTCATGGCGAGTAAGGTGACTGGAACGAATGTAGGCTTTACCGCATCTCTGACATTCATAGAGTTTTTCTTCAGTATGAATTCTTTCATGGAGGTGAAGGGAACTGAGGCGACTGAAGGCTTGGTCACATGGTTTACATTCATAGGCTTTCTCTCCAGTATGAGTACTTCCATGGTTACAAAGGGAACTCAAAAGACTAAAGGCTTTGCCATGTTGTTTACATTCATAAGGTCTCTCTCCAGTATGAATGCTTCCATGGTCACGAAGGGAAGTGGAACAGCTGAAGGCTTTATCACATTTGGTACATGTATAGGGTCTTTCTCCAGTGTGAGTCCTTTCATGCGTCTTAAAGGAACAAGAAAATCTGAATGTTTTTCTACATTCCTTACATTCGTGGGGTTTCTCTCTAGTGTGAGTTCGTTCATCTATTAGACAACAACCGGAAACAGTGAACGCTTTACCACATTGTTTACGTTTATAGGGTTTTTCTCCTGTGTGAGTTCTCTGATGTCTTTCAATTGAATTGAGAACATAAAAAGCTTTCCCACATATAGCAAATGTATAACTGGATTTCCACTGTGCATTATCAGGTGTCTTCTAACACCTGGAACAGAAACGAAGAGTTTCCCACACTGTTCACATTTATATTGCTTCTCTCCATATAGTTTGTATCCTGAGTGAGCTAGGATGTGCCTATTAAGGAGGGAATGACGCACAAAGACTTTTCCACAAATACTTCATTCACATTGTTTTAATCCAGGAGAAATGCTCTCATTCAGATCAAGCTTTGGAATTTGGCTGACAACTGTCCATACTGACTACCTTCTTTGCTTTCACACAGTCTCTGTATCATATGATTTCTGTAAAAAAAAAAATGACAAGCACATTATTATTGCTTGGTTTAATAACTTTCTACTTATTAATAGGTCTTTGACTTACACTGCTACCAATACCAAGGAAAATGCTTTTTTTTGTTGTTGCCATGACTGAATTATTTGAAAGTAAATGGGTTACTACTGAAAACACAGCTACCACCTGCATGGCTATGACCAAATTAGGAACATTCATGTACACAATTTTGTAGTACTATTTTCAAGTAAACTGTTTTCCAAACACTGACTGCTACGCTGAAGTACATTACATTTTGGGTGAAATTTTTCTAAAAAGAAATAAATTTCAAGTGACTCTTATTTGTTTTGATCGCTTGTTTTTAAGTTCATGACAAGCTAAGATTCCTTCAGAGGACTTTATTTCCTCTTCTCAGTGCAAATTATCTTATCTCTTTCCCAGATTTTTCAAAGTGATCTTCAAATTTCTGGCCTTTCCATTTGCTTCCTAAAATACAGACCCACAAAATTATCACAAATTATTACAAACTATAGAAACATTACTAGATTTCATGTTCATTGTACATAGTGCCAATGCCTGATTTCTTCACCAAATCATTCCCTTGCCACATTCCAAATCACAAATAGCACTGATGATAGGGAAATAATTCTGTAATTAAGTGAAATGTGTTGTCATTCTCACCTACAGAAACCAGGTTCCTGCAAGTGTCCTGCATCACTTCTCTGCAGAGAATCTTCTGAGAAGAATCTAGCAAAGCCCATTCCTCCTGGGTAAAGTTCACAGCCACATCCTCAAAAGCCACGGAGTCCTAGAACATCCCACACATGTGGATAGAAGGATGGGTGGGACTGACAGCACTGGGAATCTATAGTCAATCCATAAGCTGTTTACATGATTCTAAAATTTCCAAGCATTTATTCTGTGACTTGATTGTCACAACTCTTACTCTGTTCACACATACTCCCTCCCACACAGCAGTACTAATGCTAGAATTGAACTATTCAAAAAGGCAACAGCAAAGTAGAAACACCCATCTTATTAGAGAATCCAGGAAGTAAGATGTGCTGCTAGGAGTTACCTTTTAACTTCACTTTGTACATTTCTAGTATCTGTCATAATAAAGTCCTACCTGATGTGCATAACGGAGTTAATATTATCAGTCCTGAGACTACTTATTCTTAAAAACGCCTGCTCACAAAGTTTCATCTTTGTTTGTATTAGTAACTTACATTTTGAAAGGGATTCCACCAACCCAAGTAATAAGAATGACTCACTGCATCTAAATGGCTTATGCAATATATTTGCTAAAACTTTTTCTGCTGAAGGTCCATTATATTGTGTCACTGCAGTGGTGCTTAGGGAACCAGACACCAAAACACAGTCTGAACACTAAGTGTTCAATGAGTTTCCCTGGTAGACAATATTTTACACGTGCTGTCACTTGTTAACTGAGGAATTGAGCCCATTCCATGTGATTACACCAAGACAGAGTAGGCTCACTAAATTTAACTGAGTAGTAAATTAAACCAATAATTGATATTTGGTAATACTAATGCCACAATTTTAAAAATTTCCATTGCACAATATCAAGGTAGAAAAGAATAAGAGGAAATGTGACTCATGTTTTTTAAAATGACATTTATATCACCACTTCCAGATGTTATTCCTATGAAATCACATAAATTCCCAACTCAGGTTGTTTTTAGGCAAGAAAAACTACTTTTTCTTACGTAGTAAAAATGACAAATGTCTAATGATTTTTAGTCATCTAAAAAAAGAGTGATGGCTTGTCTAACATACTTCTAAGATTTTCAAACGAAAATATTCAGGACAGCACAGTATTAGCAGAGAGATGAGCAAGCAGATCAAAGGGAAAAAAAAGTGTTAATGACCCAGCATTTATATGGAAAGTTGATGAATGATAGAGTAGGCACTATAGAAGAGAAAAAGAAATCACATGCGTTTTAAAATATGAGACAAACCAGGCTGGCATCTACTTGGGAAAATGCATTGCATTCTTCTCTATTCCATGAACCATAATCAACTTATTATATATTCAAATATGAAAAATAAAACCAGAACACTTTCAGAAGTCACAGGAAGATTTTTTTTTTTTTACGAAGGATTAGGCAGAATTTCTTTTATGTAAGAAAACAGTAATAAAGGAACAGACAAACTCAAACATATTAAAATTTAGGGAATAAAAAGAAAATAGAGTGGGCAGGGCATGGTGGCTCACGCCTGTAATCCCAGCAGCTTGGGAGGCTGAGGAGGGCGATCACCTGCGGTCCGGAGGTTGAGACCAGCCTGACCAACATATGAAAACCCTGTCATTTTGTTGTTTGTTCGTTTGTTTGTTTTTTGAGACGGAGTCTCACATTGTCGCTTGGGCTGGGGTGCAGTGGCAACATCTTGGCTCACTGCAACCTCCACCTCCCGAGTTCAAGCAATTCTCTTGCCTCAGCCTCCCGAGTAGCTGGGATTACAGGTGCCTGCCACCAGGTTCAGCTAATTTTTTTGTATTTTTAATAGAGACAGGGTTTCATCATGTTGGTCAGGCTGCTGTGGAACTCCTGACCTCATGATCGGCCCACCTTGGCCTCCCAAAGTGCTGGGATTACAGACCTGAGCCACTGTGCCAGGCCTAATACCCCGTGTTTACTAAAAATACAAAAATTAGCTGGGTGTGGTGGTGGCTGCCTATAATCCCAGTTAATCGGGAGGCTGACACAGGAGAATCACTTGAACCTGGGAGGCGGAGGTTGCAGTAAGCAGAGATGGCGCCGTTGCACTCCAGTTGGGCTACAGAGCAAGACAGTGTCTCCAAAAAAAAAAACAACAACAACAACAAAACAAAACCCTCAGATATCCAGAGAAGAGGATACAGATGTGTCCACTGTCATTAATTCTTCACCATGCTAAAGAGGGAAACTGACATTTTGGTGAATCTTTGTAAATCATCAATTTATCTATCACACTTTTATTTCACCGGTAGCATTGACAAAGCTAAGTCTTACAATTCCATTTGAAATCACCCTTGAGGCCGGGCGCGGTGGCTCAAGCCTGTAATCCCAGCACTTTGGGAGGCCGAGACGGGCGGATCACGAGGTCAGGAGATCGAGACCATCCTGGCTAACACAGTGAAACCCCGTCTCTACAAAAATACAAAAACTTAGCCCGGCGAGGTGGCAGGCGCCTGTAGTCCCAGCTACTCAGGAGGCTGAGGCAGGAGAATGGCGTGAACCCGGGAGGCGGAGCTTGCAGTGAGCTGAGATCCGGCCACTGCACTCCAGCCTGGGCGACAGAGCGAGACTCCGTCTCAAAAAAAAAAAAAAAAGAAAAAGAAATCACCCTTGAAAAGAACAGACCTTTAAAACTTACTACACTCACTCCGGGGAAGAAATAAATACGAATTTTTAGAAAATAAAATACATCATTTTACTTTGCCTCTTTGGAAATAGTATGTTTATCTTTCAAGCTGTACAAGTAAAATGTATCTTACAGTCAATGAAAAACTGAAACTCAAATCAGCGGACAAGCCTTTTCAAGGTAACAAATTCAGGGAGAGGCAGTGCTGACTCCAACACAGACCTTTGTAAGTGTCACGGCAGGCCATTCTATCCCTCGGGATACCCATCCTGTTCAGTAAAGTACTCAGTGACCACCTAGGAGGCACTGGCACTGCTCTTTGTCCTCCTGTGTGCCTTCAGTGCATTTTCATGTTCAAGTTGTTGCACATCCTCTCTGTTGTGGGTTTTCCTTGTCCTTTGGGACAGTTTTTCTCTCTTCACAAGTCTGAGACAATCTAGAGAGCAGAAATCATTTCTGCCTTTTCCTCTCAATATCAGCATCCCATTGGCAGACCATCAATGTGTCTCCGAGGAATAAAAACTCTGGCTGGAGGAACAGTTTTAATGACCTAGCTTTAATGACATTACGTTGTATTGTCCATTAATTTTAAGGTCCTAAAATTTTAATAACCCTAAGGGGTCACCATTTTAGATGAAATTATACCAGGAGATTCCTCTAAGGCCAAGAGCATCCAGCTACTCCCCTGAGAGACTCTACCCCCTACCTCAGGCTGTCCTTGGCGATGAGATGACCCCGGGGCTGATAGTCACTAGACCCTCCAATAGACATGGCCACTGTGGGTATCCTGGGTCATCCCCAGACAGTTCTAAAATACCAGGACTAGGAAAAGACAGGAGGGTGGCTGAGAACACAGCACCCTGTAAAGTTTTCACAGGGGGACCTCAACCTAAAGACACTTTGGTAATATGTACACTTAGGAAAGATGAAAAGAAGAGAGGCACAAAGATTTTTTTTTTTACAGTAGAGTGTCAGATGATTTATTCTCCGCTTTCCTCTCCTGTAAAGTGCTTGGAAACAGAAAAATATTTTGGCCAAGGTGGTTCGTGCCTGTATTCCCAGCACTTTGTGAGGCCGAGGTGGGAGATAAATTAAAGTCAGGAGTTCGAAACCCACCTAGCCAACATGGCAAAACCCTGTCTCTACTAAAAATACAAAAATTAGTTGGACGTGGTGGTGGAAGCCTATAAGCCCAGCTACTTGGGAAGCTGAGGCAGGAGAATCGCTTGAACCCGGGAGTTAGAGGTTGCAGTGATCTGAGACTGCGTCATTGCACTCCAGCCTGGCTACAGGGCGAGACTCCGTCTCAAAAAAGAAAAAATATATATATATATATATATATATATAAAAATATACATTTAAAAGTATTACATGTAGATAGTATTTGAAGTTATGGGACTGACTGTAGGTAGAAACAAGAGAAGGCAAGGAAAGTTTTTATATTTATATTTATATATAATTATATAAAATTAATATACATAATTATAATATATAAATATATCATATAGGCTGGGCACAGTGGCTTACACCTGTAATCCCAGCAATTTGGGAGGCCGAGGTGGGCAGATCACTTGAGGTCAGGAGTTCGAGACTAGCCTGACCAACATGGAGAAACCCCATCTCTACTAAAGATACAAAAATTACCCAGGCATGGTGGTGTGTGCCTGTAATCCCAGCTACTCAGGAGACTGAGGCAGGAAAATCACTTGAACCCGGAAGGTGGAGGTTGTGGTGAGCCCAGATTGCGTCATTGCACTCCAGCCTGGGTGACAAGGGTTAAACTCCGTCTCAAAATAAATGAATAAATAAAACAAGAAATATATATTTACGTCTAAATATATAATTGTAATACATAAATGTATATATAAATATACATTTATTATAAATTTATTGATATATGAAATATGTTTATTTCTGAGATAGTGTCTGGCTCTGTCACCCAGGCTGGAGTGCAGTGGCACTATCATAGCTCATTGGAGCCTTGAACAGATGGCTGAAGCGATCCTCCCACCTCAGCCTCCTGAGTGGCTAGGATTGCATGCACACACCACCATGCGTAGCTAATTTTAAAATTTTTTGTGGAGACAGGGTCTTCCTTTTTTGCCTAAGCTGGTCTTGAACTCCTGAGCTCAAGTGATCTTCCTGCCTCAGGCTTCCAATGTGTTAGATGTGGGCCACTGCATCTGGTCTAATGCATTTTTTAATTTGCGAGTTTATATTATTTGATATTTTGAAGTATTGAATGTGTTGAACAACCAACTTGCAGAATTCTCGAACAATGGATGGTCAGCTCTCATGTCCTGGTTCAAATCGCCCCAGCACACCATGGCTAGAAACCTTTCAGCCAACTTCCACTTATGTGTCCTGGGGCAGGACAATGTCACTTGGCCAATCCCCACTAAGAGGGACTCCAGAAAGGCAAGAAACTATTCTGTTCTCTATAATGGAACCTGACCAGGGAGAAGGCAGCTGGGAGGGCCAGCTGGGTCCTCCAACCAGCAGCGTCCACCATCGACCCACTGCCCTAGAACTACACCGTGCTGGGCATTTGGGGCGCTGTTATGAGCAAGAGTTTCCATTTTTCTTCTCATGGGACCTTCATGCTAGTGGCAAGAGACAATTTTTTTTTTTTTTGAGAGAGAGTTTTGTTCTTGTCACTCAGGCTGGAGTGCAATGGTGTCATCTCGGCTCGCTGCAACCTCTGCCTTCTGGATTCAAGCAATTCTCCTGCTTCAGCCTTCAGAGTAGCTGGGATTACAGGATTGCACCACCACGTCTAGCTAATTTTTGTATTTTTAGTAGAGATGGGGTTTCACCATGTTGGCCAGGCTGGTCTGGAACTCCTGAGCCACTGCACCCAGTCAAGAGGGAGATTTTCAATCAATAACTATAATTGTGATGAATGCCAGAAAGAAGAATGTGTGTGATGGGGAAGGGACCTAAGTTATTGTCTCATATTTTAACACTTTCACAGGCAATAACTAAAAACTTAGAAGCTTAAAACAACACACACTTTTAAGCCAATTTTGGCAAACTAGGAGTTGAGCATATTTTAGTGGGTCCTGTGCTTGGGATCTCACGCTAAGCAGCTGGGCTGCATCCTCATCTGAGGCTCCACCAGGGCAGAATCCATTTCCTGGGACCCAGTTGACAAGGGCCCAGCTTTTTGCTTCCTTGCCTACCGGGCCCCTCTAAAGGTCTTTTCTCAGCACATTATCTCCCTTCGGCAGCGCCTGCAGGCGGAACATTTCTCTCAAGTGTGAGAAGATGACGCACTGTGACAGTGACATCCGATTGCTTTTGCCAGGCTCTATGGGTTAGAAGCCAGTCACCGGTTTTGCTCGTACCCAAGGTCAGGAAGACTATACAAGGGCATAGGTTATTGGGGGGTCAGCCACTTTAGGGTGTGGCTGCCACCACAGAACTTGGTGAGAATTTAAGGGTTGGTAGGAGCTGGCCAGGTACAGGGGTGAGGGTGTGTCAGGCAGGAGTGAGGGCATGGAGGGGGATGCAGAGGCCTGCACCCTGGAATGTCCTTTCACTCCCTGAGGTTTTGTTCTCCTGATCTCTGAGTACATCCCAGAACACGGTGGGGCCCTAGCAGGGGAGAGGTAGGGAAGCATGTGTTGTTCATCTGGGGAGCTTGTTAGGCAAATCAGATTAGGGGCCAGGCTTTCAGTGGTGGGTGCGAGCGTGGGAGTGATGAGTGTTCAGGTGTGTGTGGGAAGAGCGATGGGGATAGGGTCAGCCCCAGCCACCATGAAGACCTTAACTGTGCATCCACCCATCCCAGCAGCATCCCTGAGTGAGTGCCTTCAGGGTGCAGGTCCTGTTTTACACAGGTCCCAGTAGCTGGGACCACAAGTATGCGCCACCACGATCGACTAAGTTTTTGTATTTTTAGCAGAGAAGGGGTTTCATCTTGTTGGCCAGGCTGGTTTCGAACTCCTGGCGTCAAGTGATCCACCTGCCTCGGCCCCACAAAGTACTGGGATTACAGGCGCGAGCCACCGCGCCCGGCCCTTCTTCAGTCCTAACGCCCACCATACTTGCTTCCAAATGTTTGCTGAATGACAATGGAACGAGTGAATGGGACTACGTGACTTTGGGCAGCAGGCAATCCTATTCCCTGGACCTCAGTTTCACTTTTTGTAAAGCAAGCCTGTCTCTCGCTCTCTGCCCTAAAAGCCTGAGTTCTGGGCTTGAGATGAACGCGTCCTGTAGAGCAGACTGCAGGTGGACGTTGAGCTGGGTCTTCTAGGAGGCCAGGATCCGGCCAGCTCTTGGGTCCGGTCCTCCCGCGGAACCCTGTACGCCCAATCGCAGCGCCGCCCCGCCCAGCCTCCATTTGTTCCCCTAGGCCCCGCCCTCTCCGCGCGGCTCGCTCCGCATTGGCCGGGGGACGGGCCCTGGGCGCCAGGCTCCGCTGGAGGCGGTGCGGCGGGCGGCAGGCGGGGCCCTGTTCCCCAGCGTAGTGTGTGTTCCGGCCGCAGCCTCGCGCCAGCTGCAGCTCCTTGATCCGAGCCGGATCCTGAGCGTGGAACACGGGCTGAACCCGCGGCAGCGGCCCCGCCCCGGCTCTCCATTGTTGAGGCTGCCACGGCTCTGTCGGCTGCTCAGCTGCGCTCCAGTCGGCGCAGGCGCCGCGGCTAGGAGCGAGCACTCGGAGGCGGCGGTCTGAGGTGAAAACGGGTAACGAGGTCTCTGGACCGGGCGGCGGTCTCTGCCCCGGGCGTGGCGGCTCAGAACTGGGCTCCGCAGGGTCCGAGGTCGGGATCCGGGGTCCTTGCGCCTGGGCTTTGTCTCGGCCTCGGGTGGCATCGGGGGCTTTGCCCCTGCTACGATACCACGTGGGCCTGCGCGGGGGTCCCGGTCGCCCTGCCGGTAGGGGCCGGTCCCCACTGCTCCCCGGCTCCCCGCGTCTGCCGCGGAGGGGGCTGCATGGATCCGGGTGCTGGCTTCTGAGCCGAGATGACGTCACTGCACTCCAGCGTGGGCGACCGAGTGAAACTCTGTCTCGGAAAAAAAAAAACCTGGTCAAGTGTTTTACCCAGCCTAGGTACGTGTGGTAGAGCCGAATGAAAGCTTAGAAAAAGATGACTTGAGAACTAGCCCAGCAGAGGAATCAGGCGGGATGTGTTGTTACTAAGTGAAATTTGCACCTGTTTTCTCCCAGGCCTCGTTGAGTTGTGTACAACAGAGAGCTCAGGTGTTGGGGGCAGTTGACCGGTTGAAGAATGCATTGCTATTATGTGAGGAACACTGGCCTTTGAAAAAGCAGAACTGGATCCACGTTCTTGCCTGGTAACTCTAACTATCATCTAGTTTGTAAAGGGGAATGCAGTTCACTGAAAAATTCTTAGGACAGTGAGGAAAGGATTGGTGTGTCTGCATTGGTTTGTGTAATATAGGTCATATGAAAGAGCTTTTAGGCTGGAGAGAGACTTTTCACCTCTCTAACTTTACTTTCACAGGACAATTCCATCATGATTTGAAGATTTTTGAGTGAAAACTACATTGTTCTGCTATGTGTTTCGGGGCAAATTTATACATACAATTTGCTTAAATATTTCAGATGATACAAGAATATATGTGTGGGGTAAAAAGCTGAAATTTGCATTCCCCCTTCTCTAGAAGTAACCATTGTGAATAGTTAAGTCTGTTTTCCAGCTATTTTGTATACTATACATACACTGTGAACATTTGAGTGTATATAGACATGTATGTTACACACAGTTTTAGAGATGGAATATTTCTCTGTTGCCCATGCTAGTCTCAAACTCCTGGGCTCAAGTGACCCTCTCGCCTCAGCCTCCCAAAGTTTTGGAATAACAGGCATGAGCCACCGCGCCTGGCCTGCATGAGTATATTTAGTAATTGCTAAGTTACTCTGTTCAGTACGTGTCTATTGAAGTCCCCCATGTACCAAGCATTATTCTGAATACCTTATATGCACCAATTGACTTAATTTTTAGAGCAGCTCTATTATTGTGGCCCTTTTACAGTGAGGAAACTGAACCACAGAGAGGCTGGGGACGTTGTCTAACATCACACAGCCGGTGCTGTTGGAATTGAGGTTTGAACCCAGACAGCTGGCTTCAGATCTCTTTTCTGTTATCATAGATGGCACACCCAAACCGTAGGGCCGCCTCCCAAGCCTTGCCTGAGCTCTGTCTGAGCTCTGCCTGAGCTCTGCGAGAGCAGTGTATGTGAGGTTTCTTTCCTCTTTAAGAACACAAGTCTTGGAATTGTCCCAGACCCTGGTAGGACCTCTTGAGGACCAAAAACAGGGATTCTTCAAGCCTGCCCCAAGGGCTAGATCTCTGATTTAGCTACTTGGAAGGTAGATGTAGAAGAGAGTAATTTTACCAGAACAAAAAGTCAGGATGGCTGGGCTGACTCGGCCAGATGCAGTGGCTCATGCCTGTAATCCCAGCACTTTGGGAGGCCGAGACAGGTGGATCACCTGAGGTCGGGAGTTCGAGAGCAGCCTGACCAACAAGTTGAAACTATGTCTCTACTGAAAATATGAAAATTAGCTGGGCGTTTTGGCGGGTGCCTGTAATCCCAGGTACTTGGGAGGCTGAGGCAAGAGAACTGCCTGAACCCGGGATGCAGAGGTGGCAGTGAGCTAAGAATATGCCACCACTCCAGCTTGGGTGACAGAGCGAGACTTCGTCTCAAAAAAACAGAAGGAAGGGCAAGGGGAATGCCTAGGCTGACTCACAGGGAAGAGGCCCTACGGCAGCCGTAGGACCTTGGCCACTTGGGTGGAAAAGAAAGAAGGAAGAGCTTCACCCATGGCGGTGACCTGGACTGCAGAAACCACACTAAACAGTCCACATCCTGGAGCCTGGCCACCCCATTTGCTTCTCTTCTTGGGTAGAGGGCGTGGGGAGCTTTCTTGCCCGGAGGCTGAGCAGCGCAGCTTCTAACCAGGGTAGGTGTTTGTCTGTCCCTGGGAATACAGACAGCATTCTCATAAGCAGCCCAAATCCTCCTGAACAGCTTTTTGTAGGGTGCGGCGGGGCGGGGCAGAGGGTCATTTTGACTCCTAGGTACCTTTTCCACTTTCACTGCTGATAACTGTGTTACAGATTAAAGTTTTGTTTTTGACACTGAAGAGGGCTTAAGAGAGTGAGCTATTATGGCACATCTAAGTCTGCTAAAATAGAACCACGGGGTAGTGTAGGAAAATCTCTTCTAAATTATGGATCATATATGGTGAACGTTAGAAGCCATGTGTACCTAAGTTGAAAAATCAAAACATGTCTTCTATTTGGGTGACCCCGGTAAGTCTGGATGTCACTGCGCCTTGTGTGAACACAGGATGCTGAGGTGTAGGGATCAACAGGCTTTTTCTGGACATCTTGCGCTTGTCCCTTGGGGTAAAGTGGGGCGGCAGTAGCAGCGCACAGCTGTTGGGGCCCTGATATTTGTCAGTTGGTTTACATGTGGGATTCCATTTAATGCAATCTTGGAGGTAAAATTATGTTATTGAAGATGAAGATAGAGGCTTAGAGAAGTTAAGAAAATTGTTCAAGGTCACATCATTTGTTTTGTTTCGTTTTGTTTTTGAGATAGTTTTGCTCTTCTTGCCCAGGCTGGAGTGCAATGGTGCGATCTCGGCTCACCACAACCTCTGCTTCCCAGGTTCAAGTGATTCTCCTGCCTCAGCCTCCCGAGTAGCTGGGATGACAGACATGCGCCACCATACCAGGCTGATTTTGTATTTTTAGTAGGGATGGGGTTTTTCCATGTTGGTTACGCTGGCCTTGAACTCGCAACTTTGGGTGATCCACCCAACTCAGCCTCCCCAAGTGCTGGGATTACAGATGCGAGCCACCACGCCTGGCCAAGGCCATGTAATTTCTTAAGTTGAAAGATGAAGTACTGGATGAACTCAGAAGTTTGACTTCAAGGCCCTCGATCTTTCCATAACACTTGGTTCTTTCCCTGGTTGGTGGGAGTGACTGAAGAAGTGAAGGAATCTGTGTTTTTGGAAAGAGGACCTGAGGGGTGTATGGTCTTTCCAGGCTTGGAATCTGCCATGCTGGGCTTCTGAATTGTATAGCTTGACCATATAGAGAAGCCCCTCATTTAAGACTTATTCTTTGGGGAAAATGAAGGAAAGCCGCCCACATGAGACAGGCAGAGGCGACTTTCTCAGAGCTGCTGTGGCAAGAGAGTCGGCACCGTCACTTGCGTGTGGCAGAGACTGACGTGCAAGTGAGTGGCGGATGAGGAGTGGGGAAGCTTCAGGATGGAAAGAACGGCCCCCAGTGGAGGCTGTTGTGGGGGCTGGAGGCGGCTGTACAGAAGTGGGGTGTCCTATGTGATTGGGTAGGGGCATATTTGGCTTTCTCTGAATGATCCTAACTGGAAACACTGGGCCAAAATTAGGGTGTCTGTCAGTTTTAAGTCAAGTCCTGGTCACCTGGGACAGAGTTGTGGTTTAGTCTCTGGGTTGTGGAGAGAGAGCAGTCTGGCTTCCTGTCTGATGTGCTAGCCTGGCTGGCCTCCTGGCTGTTGACTGTAGATAGGGGATTGGTTTCCTGGGTGGGCAGCTACAGGTTGTGATCTGAGTTCTGTCTTTCTACATATGATCAGGCATGGTCTGTTTGTATATTCAGTCCCTCATTTTTCTTGTCAGTAAAAATATCAAGTGACAAATTGGATACATTGGGAAGATTTTAGATGTCTGTGTCCCCTGGAGGAAGTTTTCACATTCACATTGAATCAGAATGAATATAAACAATGGGGCCATTTATCTTGAAGATTTAAAAGAGGAAATCTTCAACAATACTACCTCGGCGTCTATCGTTAGGGAATGTGTTTTTATGCACCGCCAGCTCATCGTCCACCAGTTTGTGGTTGATCCAGTTCTCTATACGTCTTACCTTGTGTGTATCTCATTGTTTGCTAGTGTTACCTTTCCTCTTCGTCAGTGTAGTTTATTTGTGTAGCGTCTGTTGGTAGGAAGTTATTAGTGGAATTTGTGAATGGAAGGGACCTTGGAGGTCTGCTAAGTCAACCAAGTGATTTTAGAGATAAACGGAAATACAGGGAAATGTTCCAGCTTTTTTGGTGGCAAAACCAGGAATAGAAAGCAGTGTTCTTTGTGCCACAATGTCATTGGAAGACAGCTCAATGTGGGCCTAAAATGCAGAGTAACTAACTTTCATTTATCTCTGCTTCTGACTCTTGTTATCAGACATTTTAAATTGACCTAAATGTGTTAGCAGAAATATGAAAAGTCCTGAGTTGTTTACATATAAGGTACTTTGTCGCCTACTCATTTGGTTGTTTTTTTCAACAGGATTGAAAAGACATTGTTATAAACTGAATGTTTATGTCTCCCCCAGATTCTTGTACTGGAGCTCTAACTGCCTGTGTGATGGTATTAGGGGGTAGGACCTTTGGGAGGTGATTAGGGTTAGATGAGGTCATGAGCATGGGCCCTGGTCTGACAGGATTAGTGCCCTTAGAAGAAGAGAAACTAGGCCGGGTGTGGTGGCTCACACCTGTAATCCCAGCACTTTGGGAGTCTGAGGTGGGCAGATCACGAGGTCAGGAGATTGAGACCATCCTGAAATCCTGTTTCTACTAAAAATACAAAAATTAGTTGGGTGTGGTGGCATGTGCCTGTAATCCCAGCTACTCGGCAGGCTGAGGCAGGAGAGTTGCTCGAACCAGGGAGTCGGACGTGGCAGTGAGCTGAGATTGTGCCACCGCACTCCAGCCTGGTGACAGAGTGAGACACTTTCTCAAAAATAAAAAGAGAAAGCAGAGAGCTCGCACTGCCCTGGTGTGAGGAAACAAGAAGAAAGGTGGCTGTCTGCAAGCCAGGAAGAGGTCCCTGTCCTGGAACTGAGTTGGCCGACACTTTGATCTTGGACTTCCAGCCTCCAGAGCTGTGAGAAATAAACTAATGTTTAAACCACACAGCCTATGGTGTTTTTGATGGTATTTGCCTACGGTATTATGGCCATCTGATTTGACTGATACAGAGATGGTTCCAGAATACTGTAGCCTGTATCTTAGTTGGTGATGCCATGAAAATAAATGTGGTAGTTCATTCCTTTATATAAAGATAACGCTGTGAGCCCAGGGCCTTTGCTCATGTCTTAGTTGAGCCTTGTTTTCTTATGATAGCTTCCTAATTTCTCTTTTGCCCTTCTAATTTATATTATATATCTGGATTAAATCATATATGGTATGATTTTATACTTTATGTCTATACAAACTTGTAGTGATTTTATTTCATTTTATTTGATTTTTGAGGCATGCCCCTGCTCTGTTGCTCAGGCTGGAATGCAGGCGTGCCATGACAGCTCACTGTAACCCTAAATTCCTGGGCTCAAGTGATCCTCCCGCCTCAGCCTCCTGAGTAGCTGGGACTACAGGTGTGCTATCCTGCCTAGCTAATTTTTAAATTTTTTGTAAGGATAGAGTCTTGCCGTGTTGTCCAGAGTGGTTTCAAACTCCTGGCCTCAAGCAGTCCTCTCGCCTCAGCCTCTCAAAGCACCGGATTACAGGCATGTGCCGCCACACCCGGCCCAGTGATTTTTCATTGTTAAGATCAAGGATGGGTTCCCTGGCTTGGCATTCAAGGCTCATGATCAGGGCGTGATATGCAAGTTTGGGTTTCAGTGGTTCCATTCCCGCCATGAGCCTTGCACTCCAGCTTGTTGCTTAAGCCCTGTTCTGAAGCCCAGCCTGAGAGCTGCACTTAGAATTTATACCTTCTCATCTCTTCATCGTCTTCGCCTATGTTCTTATCTCCATCTGGGCCATGGTCTTCGCCTATGTTCTTATCTCCATCTGGGACATCATCTCCACACTTCTGCCTCTTTAAATCTTCTCCATCCTTCAAGACTTGAAATACTCACTTCCTTTACATGATCCCCGCTCTGACATCCAAGCTAGAATTAATCTTTCTTCCTTTGAACTCTGATAGTGCCTGTTTTTCATCCTTTAATTATACAGCAGTTCTGTGTGTTAGATATTATTTTCCCAGTTTTTCATAGTTACTTTGAAAATATTTGCTGTAGTCATATATTTTGAATATGTAATATGAGCGACATTCAAAACGTACTGGAGAGTGAAAGGCAGTCCTACTCCCATCACTGCCCTGTGACCACTGTTGCCAGTTTTTGTTTGTTTGTTTGTTTTTCCAAGGCAGAGTCTTGCTCTGTCACCAGGCTGGCGTGATCTCGGCTCACTGCAACCTCCGCCTCCCGGGTTCAAGCGATTCTCCTGCCTCAACCTCCTGAGTAGCTGGGACTACAGGTGTGCGCCACCACGCCCAGATAATTTTTGTATTTTCAGTATAGACGAGGTTTCACCATGTTGGCCAGGATGGTTTGGATATCTTGGCCTCGTGATCCACCTGTCTCAGCCTCTCAAAGTGCTGGGATTACACGCATGAGCCACTGTGCCCAGCCTGTGTCTTGTTTTTAAAAACACAGATGTTGGCATAAGATAAACACGGTTCTCCACCAGTTCCCCACTGGTAAGTATTTAGGTTGTTCCCAACCGTTTGGATTAATCAGTGCTGAGTTGTACATAATTCTTGCATATTTGCGTGAATATGTTCATAGGATGCATTGCTAGAAATGGAATTGTGGGATCCAGGGTTCTGCGCATTTTAAATCTTGATGGGTGTTGCCGGATTCCCTTCCGTTAGGGCCATACCGTTATCTCACTGTCAATGTGTAAGGGCGCCTGTTTCTATTTCCTTGCCAACAGTTTCTTCTCAGCTGTTTTCTTTGACACCACACACACACACACACACAAATAGCCCGCTTGTTCCAAAAATATGGGTATTTTACATTTCTACTTAAAGTGTGCGCACACTGACTGAAGCTCTGTGTTGCATTGATGTGTGCTGCTAGGATTGTGGCTCTGTTTCGAATTTGCTAGCCAGGCTATGGCTTTCCAGTCAGGTATTTCTTGTTTTGTTCATGCTGTTGCTGTCCTTGGGCTGTGTGAATTTCCCTCCACTGCCCAGCCAGATTTCCTTTCCGGTGGACGGGCTTAGTGTCTCATCCGGCAGCCCTGTTTCCTAGTGACCTGGGCCGAGTGTCTCATCTGGCAGCCCCGTTTCCTGGTGACCTGGGCCGAGTGTCTCATCCAGCAGCCCTGTTTCCTGGTGATCTGGGCCGAGTGTCTCATCTGGCAGCCCTGTTTCCTGATGACCTGGGCCGAGAGTCTCATCCGGCAGCCCTGTTTCCTGGTGATCTGGGCTGAGTGCCTCCATGAGAACTTGCACCCATCTTCTCCAGTAGGGCATCTTTTCACAGCAAGCAAAACATTTTCATCACTTTTCTAGTGGGAGAGGCACTAGTTCTTTTCTGGGCATCAGAAGACCTGAGTTTGTTCTGGTTCAAGCAACAGCTGATGAGTTACCAAAGAGAAGTCGCATCTGGTCCCTGGTCCTTTGCTTTATAAGCAGAATCACAGTCCGAGTGGACATCACTGCCCTGGTCTCTATGCGGTGCTGAGTGTTGTGGGGATGATGGCTGAGTGTCAGGGTGCATTTCCACCACTAGGGGATTACAGGCCAGCAAAGACACAGGAGGAAAGCTAACAGCCCTGGGCAGGTACACAGAACCAGAGGAGTTTGGAAGGGTGGTTCCAAGCTCCGTGGTGTGATTGATGTGATCACAATAAACATTTTATCTCTGAGTCTTGGGCCATTGGATCAAGAGAAGAGAGAGCTGGTGTTGAGTTGTAGTGAGAGGTGCGTGGTTCGTGTGCCTGCTGAGCCTGGCTTGGACTCAATTCCATTGAGTCCCATTCCATTTTACCTTCTGTTTCCACCTTTTTCATGCTTCTGCTTGTTTCTCCAGAAAAAAATGCAATAAATTCCTTTCAAAAACTTTACAAAAGCCATAGATGCTTATTGAAAATAGTTCAAATGATATGGAAGGCAGAAAGATAGTGTTTTTCTGTTGTGTGTTTGGATGAATGTGTCTTTGGGGTAGTCACTATTAACACTGGGTGTATTTCCTTCCAGATCTTTTCCAGTGTACCTACAAATATATATGTACACGTTGTAAAAAACAAAATAGTACCTGATAAACACTGAGTCCCCCTACTCCCACTGCGCAGTCTACATGGACATCCTTTCATGGTGATACGATGAGACCTGATCGACTCCTTTCGTTCGCTGGAGTGCTAGGTACTAATAGCTACAGATAACTCACCTTCAGTGGACGTTTGCCGTGTGACAGGGTCTGTGCTCCAGGCAGACTACATGAAGTGGATCTTAAGGCTTTTTGCAACAATGCTATGGGTGAACACAGTAATTGTTAACATGTTGCAAATGATAGAATTGCAGTAAAGAGAAGCAAAGCTGCTTGCTCAAACTCATGGCACGATTCCCAACAGAGAGAGAGAACACTTTTAAAACAATTGTTGTTATAGTCAGATGATTTATGATCATTTGAAGAAATAGTGCATTCAGTGAATACATTTCAGGGTCTGGTAGAGTCTGGGAGCTGTTCCTGAAAATGCACTGGGCTAGAGGTAAGCGAGCGGTCCCTTGGCCCTGGGCCCCTAGTGCAAGGAGGGAGGTCTCAGGAAGAGAGGGCATGGAGAGGAGGTCTCTGAACAAACCTTGCAACGTCCATTTCTGCTGAGTCTGGTTCGAGGTGTGGCTCTTCACATGTACACTTTTCAGAGATACTTGGTTTCAATTTTTATCATGGCTCACCTGAGCAGCCATGGTTTCAAACTGCCTGGAGATGTGGTCTGGCAGGCCAGTGCTATGGCCATCCTTCCCGCTCCTGCAGGAGGGGAGTCATCCTGGGACTAGGGGGCTTCGCCTGTAACCAGCTATCTCATAATAAGTGGATTTGATGCTGGTTTTGCTAGGTCAGGAAATTTCCCATTTGGAAGGAAAATGGATACTTGTTTTTGGGTTTTGCTGAGGATCCACAGGGTTTAGAGCAGGGACTGGAAGTTTGTTGAGACACATGTGAGTGCACTCAAACATCTTCCATGAAACATGGAAATAAAGGCAGTGTTCCAGAGAGGTCCTTGGCTTTGGGATATAAATATTTCTGTAACAGAATGGCACTGGATGTCTGCTGTATTTTTTTCTCTGCTATTTTTGCAAGTTTTATTTGGGTGTGTGTCTCCTGTACAGAAAGTATCGCATCAGTTTTTGCCACCAAGTGTTTACAGTCGTTGGTAGCTCCTATGTGGGTCACTTTTGTGCCGTGGTTTCTTTGCGGAAATTGTAGGTCTCCTACCCAAAGCACATTGCCCATTTCAAGGTGCTCCTGGTTTCTGAACACCTGTGGCAGTGCCTTCCACGTGGGTGAAGCCTGCCGAGAAAGTACCCCTCCCCAGGAGGTGGGGACTGGTGATTGCCTGAGTGAGGAGGCCGGGGATGAGCCCTGGACTAGAACTTGTGACCGGCTGCTTTTTCTTCCCCTCATCTCCCTCCTATTTTTCTACCACCCCCACTCTTTAAAAATTTCTTACTAAAAATTAAGCAAGTATTTTGGTTTCCTTTATTGGCTAGTCCTTGCTAATCGTATGCAGCATGAGCCTGAGAAAGTGGAAAGGAAAGTTGTACTTAGCTTTAGATGATCCTACCAGCCCCGCATTGAGGGGCTTCCGCCAGGTGGCATTGTCAAGTGGTGTTGTGGAGGTTCTCCTTTCAGTCCTCAGCGTTAACCAGCAGAGGCAGATGGCACTTATTCCTGGTTAATGTTGAGGAAGTTGAGCTCAAAGTGGCTAAGGGAACTTCCCAAAGTCAAATAGGAAGTTGCAGAGTAGAACCAAACAGTTTGTCTCTGAATCAGGCAGGTCGCCAGATTCCAAAATGGGCTCTTAATTTTTGGAGGTCAAAAAGCTGAACAGACAAAGATATTTCTTTCTTCTTCCTCTTCTTTTTTTTTTTTTTTTTTTTTTTTTGAGCTAGGGTTTCGCTATGCTGCCTAGGCTGGTCTAAGCTCAAGCTGTCCTCCTGCCTTAGCGTTCTGAGTGCTGGGCTTACAGGTTTGTGTCACCACACCCAACAGAACAGACATTTCTTTAAAGAAGACATATAAATGGCCAAAAAATATGTGAGAAAAATGCTTAGTATCACTTTTAATCAGAGAAATGTAAATCAAAACCACAGTGAGGTATCATCTCACCTGTCAGGATGAGTATTATCAAAAAGACAAAAAATAACAAGTGCTGGCGAGGATATGGAGACAAGGAAGCTCTTACACACTGTAGGGGGGTGTACACTAGAGCAGCTGGCTGGGCGTGGGGCGCACGCTGACATCCCAGCACTTTGGGAGGCCAAGGCGGGCAGATCACCTGAGGTCAGGAGTTTGAAACCAGTCTGACCAACATAGTGAAACCCCATCTCTACTAAAAACACAAAAAATTAGCTGGGAGCGGTGGATCACACCTGTAATCCCAGCACTGTTGGGCGGCTGAGGTGGGTGGGTCACTTGAGGCCAGGAGTTCAAGACCAGCCTGGCCAACGTGGTGAAACCCCATCTCTACTAAAAAATACAAAAATTTGCCAGGTGCAGTGGTGGGTGCGTGTAATCCCAGCTACTCAGGAGGCTGAGGCATGAGAACCACTGGAACCCGGGAGGCGGATGCTACAGTGAGCAAGCCGAGATTACACCACTATACTCCAGCCTGGGCAACAGTGAGACTCTGTCTCGAAGAGAAAAAAGAGAAAGAGTAAGAGTAAGCTAAGGCGCCCACTATGGCAAACAGTATGGAGGTTCCTCAGAAAACTGCAAATGAAATTACAGTGTGATCCAGCAGTCCCACTACAGTGTAGATACCCAAAGAAAAGGAAATCAGTGTCGGAGGGGCATCCGCACCTCTATGTTTCCTACAGCACTGTTCACCATAGCCAAGATATGGAATCAGCCTCGGTGTCCAACAGCAGATGATGGATAGAGAAAATGTGGTCTTTATACACAGTAGCATACTATTCAGCCATAACACAGGATGAAGTCCTGTTATTCTCAGCAATGTGGATGGAACTGGAAGATATTATGAAATAAGCCAGGGACAGATAGTTACACAGCACATGTTCTCTTATGTGGAAGGCAAAAAAGAGTGGATCTCATGGAAGTTGAAAGTAGACAGAGGATCCTAGAGGGTGAGAAGGGTGGGGGAAGAGGGAGATAGGGAGAAATTTGTTAAAGGATACAAAATTATAGCTGGATAGGAATAAGTTCTAGTGTTCTATAACATAGGATGACTATAGTTAACAAGAATATATAGTTTCAGACTGGGAGCGGTGGCTCATGCCTGTAATCCTAGCACTTTGGGAGGCTGAGGTGGGTGGATCACCTGAGGTCAGGAGTTTGAGACCAGTCTGGCCAACGTGTTGAAACCCCGTCTCTACTAAAAATACAAAAATTAGCCGGCATAGTGGTGGGTGCCTGTTATCCCAGCTACCAGGGAGGCCGAGGCAGGAGAATAGCTTGAACCTGGGAAGGAGATGTTGCAGTGAGCTGAGATCACACCACTGCCCTCTAGCCTGGGCAACGGAGCAACACTTTGTCTGAAAAAAAAAAAAAAAAAAAAAGAAAGAAAAATATAGTTCCAGATAACTGGAGGAAGGGTATTGAACGTTACCAACACAAAGAAATGATAAATGTTTGAGATGGTGGATATGCTAATTATGCTGATCACCTACAATACATGTATTATAACATCACCATGTGTACTCCATACATATGTACAGTACACAATTATGTGTCAATTAAAGAAAAAACTGAACTTAGATTGGAATGGCTATGAAGTAGCTAGCTTTTCCATATTTTTTATATAGACCCTAGGCATTTATTTTAAGTAAACTACCCTTGGCTTCAGGAAATGTGTAGTATTTGAATTTTAGCTTTGCATTTTATAATACAGAGAAGTAAAACTGTAGGCTTGCTTTAGATACAGTCACAGGGATTTGCCGTGATGACCTTTTTATGTAATAAGAGGGAAATATACCTTAATAGGCATACATGCTCATTTTTCTCCCTCGTACACATTTTTAGTTGTTGTCCCGGCATTGTGATACTTATGTAAACAGTATGTGATATCTTAGGAATCAGAATTTTAAGGTAAGAATACTTAAAGTTATGTATTTTTCAAACTTTCAAACTGGATATTTTACATGTCCATTATATAACTGTAATTAAATTATCAGAAAGACAATACCTGTCTTTAATATGGGTGATGCTCTAGCTCTTTTTTTTTTTTTTTTTTTTTTTGAGACAGGGTCTCACTTTCTCCCAGGCTGGAGTGTAGTGGTGCGATCATGGCTCACTGCAGCCTCAGTCTCATAGGCTCGAGAGATCCTCCCACCTCAGCCTCCCAAGTAGCTGGGACCACAGGTGTACAACACCATGCCCAGCTAATGTTTAAAATTTTTTGCAGAGACAGAGCCTCCCTCTGTTGCTCAGGCTGGTCTGGAATTCCTGGATTCAAGTGATTCTCCTGCTTCATCCTCCCAAAGTGCTGTGATTACAGGCATGTGCCAGTGCCTGGCCCCATATAAGTGGGATGATGACTTGAGCCTAGGAGTTCCACACCAGCCTGGGTAACAAGGCACAAGACCCTGTCTCTACAAAAACTAAAAAAATGAACTGGTCATGGTGGCACCTGCCTGTGGTCCCAGCTACTCCAGGAGGCTGAGGCGGGAGGATAACTTGAGCCCAGGAGTCAAGGCTGCAGTGAGCTCTGATCTTGTCATTGCATTCTAGCCTAGGTGACAGAGTGAGACCTTGTCTCTTAAAAAAAGTTACTGACTACCTGATTATTCATAGGAAAAAAACCTGAACTCTGCTCTAAACCTCATACCTAGTACAAAAATTAACTCAAAATGGATCATGGACTAAAATGTAAAATGCAAAATAAAGATGAAAAGAGGAGCTAGAGACTGGGAGAAACTATTTGCAAACCACATGTCTGATAAAGGACTCATATCTATAATATATAAAGAACTATCAAAATTCAGCAGTGAAACCGAAACATCTAGTTTGAAAATGAATAAAAAACCTGAAGAGACATTTCAGATAACATATAAGCACATGAAAAGCTGTTCAACATCATGAGCAATCAGAAAAATGCACACTAAAGCCACGTCACTATACACCTATCAGAATGCCTAAAATAAAAAGTAGTAACAAGACCAATGCTGGTGAGGACGCAGGGAAACGGGATCACTCACACTTGGTTGATGGGAATGGAAGATGGTACAGCCATTCTGGAAAACAGCTTGACAGTTTCTTAAAAATCTCAATGTGCAATTGCCACAGGATGCAGCACTCACATTCATGGGCAGTTATCCCAGAGAAATGAAGACTTATGTTCACACAAAAGCCTATATGTATCTGTTCATAGCAGCATTATTTATAAAGGCTAGAAACTGGAAACAACCTGGAGACTGCTCAGCAGGTGAATGGTTAAACAAACTGGTGCACCCAGGCCCCAGATACCACTCTGTAGTAGTTAATGACATCCCTGTTCATCAGTCTTTCAAACTAGAAACCACCATTGTGTTTACTCCCCTTGTTTCCATCCTGGGTCTGAGTGGACTTCATTTTGCATTTCTTTCCAATGCATTTTCCCTCTGTCCTTTCTGGTTGCACCTCATGCCTCATTTGAACCGTTGTAAGAGCCACTGAATTGTTTCTCTGCCTCATCATGGAATCCTTTCTACACTTCATGCCCTGCATTGCCATTGAGCAATCTTTCCAAAACATGAACAAACTAACTTAAAAGAAATATCCCAGGTAGCCTTCCAAATAAGTATAAGCTTTCTGTTAGAAGTTTGACTTCTTGTCTATAGGGAACCCCAGGACTGTAGAGAGACGGATTTGCTGTCTGCATTTTCAGATCAGGCAGAAATCCCTGGAGCGGCCCATGTGGAATAGTGGCACAAATACCGGTTCTAGAATCAGAAGCCCTCATATCCTGGTTCTAACACTAGCTGGATGTTCTTGGGAAAGTTTTGATTTCATAACCTCAGAAACTCCATTTCTTAAGAAATGGAGATGGGAAAACATACTCGAGGGATCACACAAGGCTACTGGGAGGAGCAGATGAGGGGCATGGTGAACATGATGTGTAATCCGTGAAGTACGTCGTATGTGTGAGAAGTGGAACTGTGTGGATAACGGTTCTGGAATCCTTGTATGAAAACGATGGAAAGCACATTCGTAGTTCTGCCTGATGATACCACTGGGCTCCTGTGTTGTACGTGACTGCAACATGGGTGAGGCCCGGGTCAGTACAGCTCACAGTTTGGTTTTCATGCAGTTAGAAAGGCCCGAGAGGACCCTTCCCCCCCCTCCCAGCTGTAGGAAGGAGGCGGCTGTCTCCTGCCTCTATTTGGTGGGATTGTCTGTGGCTCCTTAGGGACAGGAATGCAGGGAGTGGGGGAAGAAAGGCGGCCTGACTGCTAACTGGTCACCCTTCCCCCAGGAAGGAGTGGAGGGGTCATTTCGTGGTAACTTGCCAAGTCTTTCTTAACCCATCTGCTCTTTGAAATGACGAGCATGACAAGTAAAAGACCCGTTAGAGACAGATGGGCTGTGTGTCCCGTGCGTTTATGGCTTTGTGGCCTCAGAGCTGCCAGAAATCGATAGCTTTCTGGGGAATGCTGGGTCAGCCAAGGGGCTGAAAATAGTGAGAGGAAGAAAATCCACCCTCGCTGCTCTGGTCTGGGAGTGATTACTGAGGAGAGCGGCATGGAGGGCCCAGCCGTGGGGTCCCTCTCAAGCACACCCTCACCGCAGTGGGAATGCGGGTCTCAACCTCCCTAGGCCTCCGTGATTTTCGTCTGTCACATACTCACCTCCAGCAGGGACGTCTATGGTGATGAGATGAGGGAGCATCATAGCACATGTGGCACTTAGTAGGCTTGTGGTGAGTGGACGCTGGCGTCAGTGGGACAGGAGACTGGGAGCTGCATGTGGACGCACTCACGTGCTGGTTGCATGAGTGGACAGAGGAGAGAGGGACGCTCTGCCGTTCTCCTTTTGGTCTGTCACCCCCGCTGTTGTGAACAGAATCCGTGAGTGTATTCTGTTGCCCCAGTCAACTTGGTAGGCTGATTGCTCAATTTTTGCTTCCACTTTTGATTTCTTAAGAATGGGAAAAGGAATACTTCAGTTACTTTTCTGGTTGATGGCATAGATTCCTTGATATCACCTTAATGCTTTTTAATTTCGATGTATTTTGGATGCTGGAGCTTGTCTGACATCTGTGTTTTTATGCCTCACCCTCGTGCATAACTGTTGGCCACACCAGGACCAGAGAGAAGTGACCAGACTGATTGGTAGCAGGGCTAGGACTGGAATTCTCCAGCCTTTTGATGCCCAGCAGGCTCTGTTTTCTGTATTGCACTGCTCTTCCCTATTTCGATCCCTGTTAGGACAGTGGATGTGAAATGTAGCTGGGCGCTTTTGGGGGTGTGCTAGGAGTGTGGCAGATGCCTCAAACTGGCATTTTTCCCTGATTCTGAATTCTCGTGGCTCAGAGTCAGTCTCTAGGCTACTGACCAGGAAGATACAGGAAGTTGTTTTGTATGACAAACTATGCCAGGGCATTTTTTTCACCCGGCAATTTGTTTGGTTTGGACTGGAATAAATCTCTGATGTTGGTTTCTTTGCCAATATTATTAGGGAGTGGAGCCTGACTTGTTAACTTGGTCCGATTCATAGTGCTTAGAATCTCAGTGAGTGTGTGTTGAAGTGAACGAAAGTGTGAGAGCATCTTGGACAGTGGTTTGCAAACCTAGCTGCATCTGGGGGGCTGTGAAAAACACATGCATGCTTACTCCAGACCAGTTGAAACAGAATCTGCAGGAATGGAGCCTGGGCAGCTCTAGTGCTGTTAAAAACCCCCAGGTGGTTCTGATATACCCTAAAGGTTGAGTAAAGGTTGAGATCCACTGATCCACAGTGAATTGGAGTCCTGGATCATAGACATGCCTTACGCTTTCAGCAGCTTAGAATGGTTCTTGTGCTTTAGAACTGTTAAAAATGAAACTAGGCCGCATAAAACTTAGAAACTAGGCCTCATAAAAAAGAACTTAAAAAAATTAACACCAGGTGGCTCTGGATAGGGTCCCACCCTGCCTCGATAGGGTCCCACTCTGATAGGGTCCCACCCTGCCAATTCCGGGAAACAACCTCATGGGGTCCCACCCTGCCAATTCCGGGGGTCCCACCCTACCTCGAAGTTCCCGGAATCAACAACTCCAGGAAAAAAACCTCATAAGGTCCTGCTCTAACCAATTAGAACAAGACAGCTTGCTCAGGCCATAGACAGACCCAATTACCACGCGCCTAAAACTTTGTTTGAATTTCGCGCCCTAAGCTGTGTTTGAACTTGTGTTTGCCTATATAAACAGCCTGTAACAAGCAGTCGGGGTCCCAGGGCCAACTTAGAGCTTGGGACCCTAGTGCGCTAGTAATAAATAACTCTCTGCTGTGAATCTCGTGTTGGTGATCCTTTGCGGTGACCCCTGCCCAGGAGGGAATCGACAATTCGGTTCCAACATTTGGTGCGTTGGTCGGGAAGTGGGGTCGTCCGAGGACCCCCGACCCATCCAGCGGAGACCCATCTGGCCCGGGCCACGGACTGCTGACTGAACGGACCTACCAGGTACTTTCGTTTTGTTCTGTCTTGCCGGCTAACTCTGAACTCTGGGGAGTACTCCTTCTTAATTAAGTGGGGAAGGGGGACAGACGTGTCCGGCACCTTCCCACTTACGCCCCGGGGGATGCCCTGGCGGTAGTCTGGGAGAAGGCTGACGACTCAGTCAGCCTCCTTAAATCTGTAGGCAGGTCGCCCCTGCTGTCTGAGTATTTTATGATCTTGTGGCACCACTCTCTGGCCACGCGGCTTCTCCTTACTTGTCTGGTCTTTGTTTTTGTTACTTTCGTTTTGTCCTTGTTATAGGTGGATGAAATAAGACAGACGTTGACGACTCCTTTGTCTCTGGCCCTGACTCACTTCCCTGACGTTCGGGCTCGAGCCCACAACCTCTCCATAGAAGTCCATAAGGGACGATGGCGAAAATTCTGCTCGTCCGAGTGGCCTACCCTCCATGTTGGGTGGCCCCGGGACAGAACATTTGACCTCCCAATTATCTTACAGGTTAAAGCAACAGTGATGGATCCTGGGCCACATGGACACCCAGACCAGGTGGCCTACATAATTACTTAGGAGGATCTGGTCCGAAACCCTCCCTCTTAGGTGAAACCCTTCCTCCATTCCCCTTCCCCACCCCAGTCTACCCTTCTTGCCTTAGAAGCCCCCCCAAAAAAATCGGAAACCGGACCTGCATAAGCCAGTCCTCCCAGATGAACCCCAGAGGGATTTCCTCCTTCTTGACCCCCTGCCTCCTCCACCTCAAAACCCCCTTCTGAGACCTCCACCTTACGCTTCACCCTTGCCCCCTGTCTTGTCCCCAGCTCTTTCCTCTACTGCCTCGGCCCCTACCCTTTCTCCAACTTCTCCCTCGGCCCCTCCCTCCACCCCGTCTCCTTCTCCAGCCCCGCCCAAACTCACCCCTCGGACGCCGCCACCGACATCTCGTCTCCGCTTGCGGTGGACTGAGGACCCAGATGGCCCTTCCACTTGGCAATCCTCCCTTTTTCCCCTCTGTACCGTCAATCGCACGGTCCAGTACTGGCCCTTCTCTGCCTCTGACCTCTACAACTAGAAAACCCATAATCCTTCCTTTTCCCAAGACCCCCAGGCCCTAACCTCGTTAATAAAATCCATTCTCCTCACTCACCAGCCCACTTGGGATGATTGCCAGCAACTCTTGCAGGTCCTCCTAACCACTGAAGAAAGGCAGCAAGTCCTCCTGGAGGCCCGGAAAAATGTGCCAGGACCAGGAGACCTCCCAACCCAACTTCCAATGAAATAGACGAGGGATTTCCCCTCACCCGCCCAGACTGGGACTATGAAACGGCACCGGGTAAGGAGAGTCTCCAAATCTATCGCCAGGCTCTGTTGGCGGGTCTCAAAGGGGCAGGAAAGCACCCCACAAATTTGGCCAAGGTAAGGACCATAACTCAGGAAAGGAATGAAAGCCCGGCAGCCTTCATGGAAAGGCTTCTGGAAGGGTTCCAAATGTATACCCCATTAGACCCAGAGGCCCTAGAACATAAGGCTACCATAGCTATGGCATTCATAGACCAAGCTGCATTAGATATCAAAGGAAAACTCCAAAGACTAGATGGAATCCAAACCTATGGATTACAGGAATTGGTTAAGGAGGCAGAAAAAGTGTATAATAAGAGAGAAACCCCTGAGGAAAGGGAAGCCAGGTTAGTGAAGGAACAGATGGAGCGAAAGGATCGTAAGGACAGAGTGAGGGATAAGCATTTAACAAAAATCCTGGCGGCAGTTGTGAGAGAAAAAGGACCAGGGAGAGAGGGAGAGAAGTGGAGGCGGCCGGCTGGCCCCCGTGTCTTCGCATCATGGCAGCCACCGCTATGCTGGTCAAGGACTCTGCTAAGTTAACCCTTGGGCAGCCACTAACTATTATTACCCCACATGCTCTAGAGGCCATAGTGCAGCAGCCCCCGGACCGGTGGATAACCAACGCACGCCTAACCCACTACCAGGCCCTCCTACTGGACACGGACCGCGTCCAGTTTGGCCCTCCAGTCACCCTAAACCCTGCTACGCTGCTGCCGGTACCAGAAGACCAACCAAGCCCACACGATTGTCGGCAAGTACTGGCTGAGACCCATGGAACACGGGAAGACCTTAAAGACCAAGAACTCCCAGACGCGGATCACACCTGGTACACAGACGGCAGCAGTTACCTTGACTCAGGTACCCGGAGGGCGGGAGCGGCGGTAGTAGATGGCCACAACACCATTTAAGCACAATCACTACCTCCTGGCATGTCTGCACAGAAGGCTGAGTTAATAGCACTAACCAAGGCCCTAGAGCTGTCCAAGGGAAAGAAAGCTAACATTTATACTGATAGCCGGTATGCCTTTGCAACGGCTCATACTCATGGAAGTATCTATGAAAGAAGAGGTCTCCCAACCTCAGAAGGAAAGGAAATCAAGAACAAAGTTGAAATAATTGCCTTATTAAAAGGCCTTTTTCTTCCTCAAGAAGTGGCTATAATTCACTGCCCCGGGCATCAAAAAGGACAAGATCCAGTCGCAGTAAGAAACAGACAGGCCGACCAAGTGGCCAGGCAAGCCGCCATGGCGGAAGTACTAACCCTAGCCACAGAACCTGACGAAACCAGCCACATAACTATTAAACATACTTAAACCCCGGGAGACCAGGAAGAAGCAAAAGCCATAGGGGCTATAGAGAACAAAGACACTAAAAACTGAGAAAAAGGAGGAAAAATAGTCCTTCCCCAAAAGGAGGCCCTGGCAATGATCCAGCAGATGCATGCCTGGACACACTTGAGTAGTCAAAAAGCTAAAATTACTGATTGAAAAAAAACTGACTTTCTAATCCCAAAGGCAAGTACCCTCGTAGAACAAGTGACATCTGCCTGTAAGGTCTGTCAGCAGCTAAACGCTGGGGCTACCCGAGTGCCAGAAAGGAAACGAACTCGTGGTAATCGCCCAGGAGTCTATTGGGAAATAGACTTCACTGAAGTAAAACCTCACTATGCTGGATATAAGTACTTACTAGTGTTTATAGATATCTTTTCAGGATGGGTAGAAGCCTACCCCACCCGGCAAGAAACGGCACACATAGTAGCCAAGAAAATTCTGGAAGAAATCTTTCCTAGATTCAGACTTCCCAAGGTAATTAGGTCAGATAACGGGCCGGCCTCCGTTTCTCAGGTAAGTCAGGGGCTCGCCAGGATATTGGGGATTAATTGGAAATTACATTGTGCCTATAGACCCCAGAGCTCAGGACAGGTAGAAAGAATGAATAGAACAATAAAAGAGACCCTTACTAAATTGACCTTAGAGACTGGTTTAAAAGATTGGAGACGCCTCCTATCCTTAGCTCTGTTAAGGGCCCGAAATACGCCTAACCGTTTTAGGCTCACTCCATATGAAATCCTCTACGGAGGACCTCCCCCTTTGTCAACCTTGCTTAACTCCTTCTCCCCCTCCGATCCTAAAACTGACCTACAGGCTCGGCTAAAAGGACTCCAAGCAGTACAGGCCCAAATCTGGGCCCCCTTGGCAGAACTGTACCAACCAGGACATCCACAGACCAGTCACCCCTTCCAGGTGGGAGACTCTGTCTACGTTAGACGGCACCGCACTCAAGGACTAGATCCTCGGTGGAAAGGACCCTACATTGTTCTCCTGACCACGCCCACAGCCATAAAGGTTGACGGAATCTCCACTTGGATCCACGCATCCCACGCCAAGGCTGCTCCAGAGACGTCCGGACCAACACCACTTGAGACATGGAAACTCCGACGCTCCGCGGACCCGCTCAAGATAAGACTCTCTCGTATCTAACTCCTTGCTTATTGTTTGCCCTTCTTCCCTGCGCCGTCTCTAGTGTAGTTTTTGACGCTAACCCCCACCGGCCATTTAGCCTGACCTGACAGATAATTAATTTTAATAATCAAGAGGTCTTAAATAAGACCTCCGAGAATACTCCTATAAAGACCTATAAATAGGTTTCCAGACCTCTATTTCAACCTAAAAAAAAAAAAAAAAAAAGCAGGAAAGATAAAAAACACAGGCCCCCGGTTTACTGGTCCCACAGGAGTCCTATTAAGGACTCCTCAGGATGGACAAGAATGGAAAGGACAGGCTAGAAAGGTGTCTATCAGCCGGAACAGGTTTTATGCCTGTCCCGGATTCAGGACAGGACAAATAAGAAAAACTTGTGAAAATCTGACTCACTTGTATTGCAAAAGCTGGTCCTGTGTGACTACTAATAATGGAAAGTAAAAATAGGCCACAAAACCTTGGTATATAACCATGTCCTTTGTCCAGCCCTGTACCACAACCCGATATTCGGAAAATTGCAACCTGGTTCGCATCAAGTTTGAAGATGCGGCAAAATCTGATAGCAGATAGATAACAACAAGGTTAATATAGGGTCTCTATTTATACCAGCACAACCCGCCCAAAATTCCCCTCCAAATCAGACTATTAGTCAATCCAGACACTGCCCCTGTTGCAGTAAGGCCAAACCAGGTTTTATTAGAAGCTAGAAAGCCCCCGGTTTCCATATCGGAGAAGCCCCAACTAAAAGCTCCTCAAAGCACCTCCCCGCCCTTAATCTCCCTCACCCTCGCCGACATGTTAGGAATTAAGGTAGCGGCTAGAGTTGAGACCGGGACAGCAGCCCTAGTGCATGGTAACCATCATCTGCAACAACTTAAAGTAGCCATAGATGAAGACCTTAGAGCCATAGAACAATCTATCACAAAACTTGAAGAGTCCTTGACTTCTCTGTCTGAAGTTGTATTACAAAACCGACAAGGACTAGAAATTGTCTTTCTGAAAGAGGGCGGACTCTGTGCAGCCCTGAAAGAGCAATGTTGTTTTTATGCAGATCATTCAGGAATAGTTAAAGATTCTATGGCAAAACTAAGAAAAAGGTTAGACAAGAGAAAAAAAGAGAGAAAATCTCAACAAAATTAGTTTAAAAATTGGTACAACCAATCCCCTTGGCTTAGCACCCTAATCTTCACCATGTTAGGACCCCTCATCCTGCTCACGCTCATCCTGACTTTCGGGTCATGCATACTCAACCGCTTACTCACCCTTATTAAAAATAGATTAAACATAGTACATGCTGTGGTTCTGACCCAACAATACCAGAACCTCAGGACTGAAGAAGAGGCTCAAGATTGAGCCTCTGACACAAAAAGAGGAGGGAATGAAACTAGGCCGCATAAAACTTAGAAACTAGGCCTCATAAAAAAGAACTTAAAAAAATTAACACCAGGTGGCTCTGGATAGGGTCCCACCCTGCCTCGATAGGGTCCCACTCTGATAGGGTCCCACCCTGCCAATTCCGGGAAACAACCTCATGGGGTCCTACCCTGCCAATTCCGGGGGTCCCACCCTGCCTCGAAGTTCCCGGAATCAACAACTCCAGGAAAAAAACCTCATAAGGTCCTGCTCTAACCAATTAGAACAAGACACCTTGCTCAGGCCATAGACAGACCCAATTACCACGCGCCTAAAGCTTTGTTTGAATTTCGCGCCCTAAGCTGTGTTTGAACTTGTGTTTGCCTATATAAACAGCCTGTAACAAGCAGTCGGGGTCCCAGGGCCAACTTAGAGCTTGGGACCCTAGTGCGCTAGTAATAAATAACTCTCTGCTGTGAATCTCGTGTCGGTGATCCTTTGCGGTGACCCCTGCCCAGGAGAGAATCGACAGTTCGGTTCCAACAAAAAGTGTTATGCAAACAAGTGTGAAAATAGCCTAAATGCCACATCCTGTTACTACCTGTCATGAAGTACATTGACCAGTTATTCACTCTGTTCTGATCTCTACCCATTCCACCTTTTCTTCATGGAACAATAATTTGACAGTTGGTTATGCAGAACCAGAGTAAGTCCAGTTTGATTGGCAGGAAACGATTTTGGGTATGAAGAACACTTTAGGCATTTATTGAACTCTTGTTTGTACCACCGCTGTGCTGGACAGTTTATAAATATTACTTCTTTAAACAAGGCCTATGGAGTCAGGCTGCCTGGGTTTTGCTAACTAGCTGTGTCATTTGGGACAAGTTTTTAAGCATATGTAAACCTGACTTTCATCTATGAAATGGGATGACAAGGGGTCATTATCATCTCACAGGATCGTGCAAATGTGTGTGTAAAGTGCCTAGTTTGGTGCCTAACACATAGTAACTACTCAGTAAAGTTATTATTACACCATCATCATCATATTTAAATGTAAATATTAAGAGCTAATAAATTTGTAAAAGGTACTATACCTTTACCCCTTGAATCAAAGACTACTTTAGTTTTAAGCGGTTGGGTGAATTTATCACTTAAATATTGGCCTCTTGAATACCTTGAATTTCAATTAAACGTAGCCAGAGGATTTCATAATTGGACCGTTGCCTCTGGAACTTGGAGCTTTGTTTGTTTGTTTGGTTTCACTTCCTACACTAAACATGTGGCTGTGCACACCTTTATGGTGACTTCTGGTACTGGGGAATCAAAGCTTCGTTTGCTTCTTTGGAGGAGATGATCTTATGCTATATGAAGCACTCAGACTTTGTTAACTGTGTACCATCCAGACAAGACCAGGTGCTTCCCATGGCAGCCTGTCCTTTTCTTAGCTCTCTCATCAATCTAGCCTGTTCCTTCTATTCCTCTTTATACTAGAACTTCTCTTTGAACAAGGAATGTTGTTTTGTCACTACTAGGTCCCCAGCAATTAGTAATGCCTAGCACATACTAGGTGCTTCCTGAATGTTAATAGGTGATAATCTAGCAGAACACAAGATAAATCCGCAGGTTGAGATTTAAGCTGAGTGGTATGAACGCTGCATTGGCAAACTTATTCAATCAATTTTGTTAATGCAAGTTTAACATATCTTAGTAACTGACTTAGTTCAGGAATCATTTACTGAGTGTCTTCTAGGCCAGACATTGGGGACAGAAAGGTAATAATATATGATCCCTGCCTCATGCGCAGGAAGTCTAGTGAGATGGACAGACACGTGTCAATGGCTGCCATGGAATATGGTGAGCATTAAGATAAAGGGGCACCCTGTGTGCCCTTGGAGCATAGAGCAGGGCTTGTGTTCTGGGAACATGGGCTCCATGTGAAAACACAATTTAAATTTTCTTTTTTTTTTTTTTGAGATAGAGTCTTGCTTTGTGGTCCAGGCTGGAGCACAGTGGTGTGATCTCGGCTAACTGCAACGTGCTTCCCTGAAGTTCAAGCGATTCTCGTGCCTCAGCCTCCCGAGTAGCTGGGATAACAGGTGTGCGCCACCATGCCTGGCTAATTTTTGCATTTATAGTAGAGATGGAGTTTCACCATGCCGGTCGGGTTGGTCTTGGACTCCTGACATCAGGTGATCCTCCTGCCTCGGCCTTCCAAAGTTCTGGGATTATAGGCATGTAAGTATTCATCCTTTTAAATATCTGCGGGTAGCACTTAACTTTAAATGGGTACTAATTAAACTATTGAATGACTTTAGTATGGATTGAATGACTTTGCTTGGGCCTCGTTTTTAATTTCCTTCATTAGAGAAAAAAAAAAAAATGCAGGTTGAATATCCCTCATTCAAACTGCTTGGAACCAGAAGTGTCTCAGATTTTTTTACATTTTTGGATTTTTGAATATTTGTATTATACTTGCTGGTTGAGCCTCCTGAATTCAAAAATCCAGAGTCTGAGCTGTTCCAATGAACATTTCGTTGAGCGTCACGTCGGCACTCAAAAGTTGTGGATTTTGGAGTTTCTGGTTAGGGAGACTCATCCTGTATGGGTGCTGGATTGTCGCAGGAGTTCCGGACCAGAGGTTGGGTGACTAGGGTTTGGTTTTCACTTTGTTACTAAACAGGTTGTTTTCTTCCATACGCTCAGCTTTAGATCCCCCGGTTGTCAAAGAAAGGAATGGGCCATCTGATGTTTAAGGCCTCTGTTAGTTCTGATTTGGAGACACCTGGCTTCAGTTCATCTTCCTTAGGAGTGGACAAAGAATATGGGAATTTTGAAATTGTTAGTCAACATCTACAGGGTCGTTGCAGCCTGGTTTTGGGTAAAGGTCATCTTTAGTGAGCCCAGGGAGAAACAGTGGTTTAGCTGTCAGCTGAGAGGGGTAAGTGGTCCTATTAATTTTCCTCTGTGGTAGTGGAAGCATTGTTTAGGGTCACAGCGTCAGTGGAGCTGGCTGGAAAGAGGAGGGGAACTCACTGTTACAGGTTATATTGAATGTGTTTTCAGTCACTAAATGCTTTTTATGATATGTTTTTCAGGATTTCAGTGTTGTATGATTTCTCTGTGTTAAGCACAGGAAATTTAACATCAGCAAAAAAGAATGCTCTTTTTTTCTTTTTTTTTTTTTTTTTGAGATGGGGTTTCCCTCTTGTCATCCAGTCTGGAGGGCAGTGGCGTGACCTCAGCTCACTGCTACCTCGGCCTCCTGAGTTCAAGCGATTTTCCTGCCTCAGCCTCCTGAGTAGCTGGAATTACAGGTGCCCACCAGCATGCCCGGCTAATTTTTGTAGTTTTAGTACAGATGAGGCTTTGCCATATTGGCCAGGGTGTTCTTGAACTTCTGACCTCAGGTGATCCTCCTGCCTCGCCTTCCCAAATTGCTGGGATTACAGGCATGCGCCGCCAAGCCTGGCCTTGAATGTTCTTTCTGTGGGAATCTACAAAAGCCAGCTTTTGAGTCTAGTGGCAGAAAACCTCTTCTTCATTGTTGAGCTGTGCTGTGAGCTTGGAGGACTTCAAGCCCAGCTGAAAAAGCTGTAGTATTTTATGTCAGTTGGCTGTCTTGGAGAACTTAATGAGCACTGGGCTGGAGTGATACTGTCAGAGTTCATGAGCGGTTTGTGGCTCTCAAAGCCTCGATACTGGGGTTGCCCAAATACATCGGCTGGACTCACTATTTCTCTTGGGAGTCGGGGGGTGGAAAATGCTGTGGTCTTAACTCTGCTCTTAATTTGATGGTGCTGTTATTAATGGTAGGAATGATTTCATATGTTTGCATTTTGCTTTGTAATTCACAGAGAATTTTAAAATCCGTTATCTGATTTTATTCCCGCAGCAGTTCTGTGAAAAAGGTAGAGCACTTTCATATCTTCTGTTTTCCCGTGATTCTCTTGTGGCTCACAGAGGCTAAGAGCCTTCACCAAGGTCATCGGGTGAATGAGTTGCAGAACTGGGAGTAGAGGCTCAGGCTTCTAGTGACCCTGTTTCTTCCTTGATAGCTCGCTCTGGTGGCGCTATGTTCAGGTAACTGCGCATGCTCGGTTTGGTCTTTTGTAAATCCCTGCCCCATTTCGGGGGAGGTTCTTGGGAGGCTTCTCTTCATTTTGGAGCATTTAAGTATCTTGTCCTCTCTCCCTCTTCCCAGATGCACGGGCATTTCTGCAGGCTCCCAGGCTGGCCCTTGTGCGTGGGGGCGTCTCCTGCCTCCACGTTGCTTGCATGCCCCCTTCTGAAGGGGCTCTTCCCCGCATGGAACCCCCTCGTGCCTGCCTCCACACTGCAGGCTGTTCGGTAAATGTTACTGACTGAGCATCGTTGTTTTCTAGAAATGGGACGGGGTACGGATGCCAAGTTCTTTTCTGTGTGAAGTCTGCGATTGTATCATCTTGACTTCCCCGTGTGTGCTCCTTGAGGTTGTCGCTGTGCTGCGGTCATCTGTGTTCCCTAGGGTGCCTCCCTTGGAGTCCCGGCCGTAGCAGACATGCAGTCAGTGTTCATGGCCTAAATGAGAGGAAGGCCAACAGAGCCATTAAATCTGGAAAATGACAAGTGAGGGAAAGGAATTTTTATTTAAGGCGTGTGAAAAAGAAATCTCTTTAGAAAAGTTGACCTGTTTCTCAACTGGAGTTGAATTTCAGCTCAGAAAAGCAGCTGTGTGCCCAGAGGGCTTTGGGATTTCAGTTTGTGACAGATGAATTGAATTTGTTGTTGTATGAATGTGTTATCCTTTTGTGGTTTTATTAGGCCTTTCTCCCAAATGGAATCGATTTTTCTATAAAACTCACACTTCCTTTTTGAGAAGTGTAACACTAATTGTATGGGATGGTCTCCCAAAAGATAACCAGCCAGGAACCAAACACACTGCCTGAGACTCACGGCCCCTGGTTTCTGCCTGTGCAGCTGCAGGGCAGAGAGGCACGCTCGAGCCGAAATCAAGACGCATGTCTGCATCTTCTCTTTCTTGACTGCTGTTTCGTCTCTGAGCTGGCCTGCCTTCAACGTCTAGGAGCTTGTTGGGTGTAGACACATTACGGTATGGAGGAGGGATATGGCGTTGCCACAGCCAGGAGACTCGCTGAAGTCTCTGTTCTCTTCCTGCTCACTGCTCTGACTTTGTATAAGTCACATTTGTAGGGCTGTGCACAGTGGCTTACACCTGTAATCCCAGCACTTTGGGAGGCCGACCTGGGAGAATCTCTTGAGCCCAGAGTTTGGAACCAGTCTGGGCCACATGGTGAAAGCCCATCCCTACAAAAAATAAAAATTAAAAAATTAGCCAGGTGTGGTTGCTCATGCCTGTAATCCCAGCTACTGGAGAGGCTGAGGTGCGAGAATCACTTGAGCCCGGGAAGTCGAGGCTGCAGTGAACCATCATCATGCCACTGCACTCCAGCCTGGTCAGAGCAAGACCTTGTCTCAAAACAAACAAAAGCAAACAAAAACCCATGTGTAATAGTGGCAGTAGTTAACTTTTGAAAGTTTGAAGAAAACTTCCTAAATCACCTGTGACCATGGACAACTTACTTAGCCTTTCTATGCCTCAGTTTCCTCATCTATGAAAAATGAGAGAATATGTTACTGATCTTGCAGGATTTCAATGAGAACTAAACGAGATCAAACTCAGAGCCTGGCACCTCGTGAGCCCACACTCAGTGTTATTATTTCAACATTTTAGAGGAAAATGAATGCTAATGGGTCATTATGGTTAAACATAGTCTATCACTGGTGTTACTCATGGTATTGGAAGGAACGTGAATTCCATATAGATAGTGTGATGGAGAAAGTATTTTGGGCATTGGCAGTATTGATTCAAAGAACCAAGGACGTGTCTGTCCTGTGTGGAGAGCCGTTTCCGCTTGTTTCTTTAAATGCTATGGGAAAAGCAGTCGACCCTGTGCTCTCTGCCGGACAGCTTCAGTCTCCACGTATTGATTTGGCCAATTGTCGCTTGCTGTCATCATGGCAGCAGCAGTTGAAGGGACAGTTTGTCTTGATTTGCATTTCTGTGTGTTTGTGTTATTTATAGACAATTAAGACATGGAAGCCTGTTTATGGCAAGCTGGCAAATTCAGCAAAACTTGGAGAAACCTGTTAGCACAGTTTGCACGTGTGCGGGCACAGAGCAGCCAAATAAACACACACATTTTCCTGTATTTTAAAACTCTCTGTAAAAAAAAAAAAAAAAAAAGACATTAAACCATTGCCCAGATGGCTTCTAGAGCTAGAGCTTTTTCCTTGAAGTACATGAGTATGGCTGTCAGACATCTGAAACCCGAAGCCATCTTAAAACATCATTTTGATGCTACCCCCATCCGCCTTTTTTTTCTGTTTGTAAGGGACAAGGATCCAGGAAGGAAAGTAACAGCTTACAAAGGCTTTTGTTACAATTAATCGTTCATGTTCTTTCTTTTGGTATCTTATTCTCTGTTTACATTTTTTTTTATTTTTACATTTTTTGAGACAGATCCTTACTCTGTCACCCAGGCTGGAGGGCAGTGGCATGATCTCGGCTCACTCCAACCTCTGCCTCCCAGGTTCAAGTGATTCTTGCGCCTCAGCTTCCTGAGTAACTGAGATTACAGGCATGTGCCACCACGTCCAGCTAATTTTTATGTTTTTAGTAGAGACAGGGTTTCGCCGTTTTGGTCAAGCTGATCTTGAACTCCTGAACTCAGGTGATCTGCCTGCCTCAGTCTCCCAAAGAGCTGAGAGTACAGGTGTGAGCCACCGCGCCCGGCCGCTGTTTCCATTTTGTAACACTAGCGTCACCCCAGTGTAGGGTGGCTAGGGGTATTCTTCTTTCCTGTTTCCTGGTGTATTTTCCTCTACAGTATTGATCACTCTTTAACATACTTTTTGGTTGTCTGTCTCTACCTACAAAAATGTATGTTCCCTGTTATATCACCAGTGCTTGGCACGTAGATAGTTAGTCAATATTTGTTGAATGAATGAATGAATGGGCTGAAAGAACCTTATTCTTCTTTCTTCTGTCACTTTACACCAAATGCTTTTGGAAAATGCTATGTGAACAGGGATCGTAAGCAGCAGAGGTTACACACATGGCTGTGGGATAGCCCATCATCCTCAGATACTTGTCTGGAAGGAGGTGGAGTACTTGAGTAGAAATGATACAAGATAACTTCTTCAGAAAATCAGCCAAGTGTCACAGCTTTTCACACAGGCGTGTGATATTTGTGTATGTGTGTATGAAGAGCTGTCGTGGCCTAGAATCACTAGCCTTTAGATCCCTTGTACAGATGGAAAAGTAAAGTCGGAGGCCCAGGAATGCTGTAGGCCACCGAGGTAGAGTCCCTGTCTGCCCTTCTCAGTGCCCAATCACTTCTCACTGCACTCCCCTCTTTACTGCTAAAGTCACCTTCCCTGACTCTGAATGTGTAACCACGAGGGAGAAAATGTCCTCCAGGCTCACAATTTGTGGAGAAAAAGCCCAGCAGCTGAAAATAATGTTCACAAAGTTTGTACTTAGAAAACGTGGCCATTTCTATCATGTCTTTGAATTTCCTTGTTTCTCATACATTTTATAAACAAGACAGTAGAAGGAGATTCGGGAACAGCAACTTTAGAACAAGGGGGAAAAAATCGAACCTAGAGCGGTCCAGTTTCTGTTTTCTTCTCAGTTTAGGGCTGAGGCACTTTAGCTTCCTGTCTAAGGGACTACTCAAATCTGATTAGAAGCCATTGTGGGCTGGTAATTATCCGTAATTTTAGGAAGACAGATGCAGCACCAACTCTGTTCTCTAATAGCAGGCTTATTAATTTTAAATTTGCATGGCAGGAGAAGCAGATGGCGAGGTGGGATAAGCGTTCTGATGCTTGGTCATTGATAGCTTTTTACTTCCATGTATCACATGGGGATTTGGGACCCGGGAAGCCCGCGGAGAACTGATGATTGTCTGTCCCCTAACCAGCTGGGTTCTTTTTCATCCTGAGCTCAGAAAGATTGCTCCTACTGCAGCCAGGGAAGGCAGGTTGTTGACTGGTTAGAAATCATGACAGGTTATTTTCTCCACCCGCAGTTCGCAGTTGGAAAGCAGAGCTATCAAAAAGTTGTATTCTCTGTTGTATTTCAAATCTGGGTGTTTAAAAAATTTTGTAAGCAAATTAAGCATTTCTTTAACGGTAGTTGTGTGTGTTCTTTGAAGGGGTGGCCTGCCCCTCCACACCTGTGGGTGTTTCTCGTTAGGTGGAACGAGAGACTTGAGAAAAGAAATAAGACACAGAGACAAAGTATAGAGAAAGAAAAGCGGGGGCCCAGGGGACCGGCGCTCAGCTTACTGAGGACCCACGCCGGCACCGGTCTCTGAGTTCCCTTAGTATTTATTGATAATTATCTTTACCATCTTAAAGATAAGGGAGTGGCAGGACAATAGGATCATTGTAGGGAGGAAATCGGCAGTAAGACATACGAACAAAAATCTCTGTGACATGAATAAGTTTAAAGGAAAATGCAGTGCCTTGAGATGCATATGCAAACATCTCCATAAACCTTTTAGCATTATTGTTTCAGTCTATCACATGGGGAGAAACCTTGGACAATACCTAGCTTTCCTAGGCAGAGGTCCCTGCGACGTTTGGCCGTGTAGGTGTCCCTGGGTAGTTGAAATTAAGAGAATGGTGATGACTTTTAACCAGCAAGCTGCCTTCAGGCACTTGTTTAACAAAGACACATCCTGCACAGCCCAAAATCCATTAAACCTTGAGTCACCGCAGCACATGTCTCTTGCAAGGACAAGGTTGGGGATAGGGTCACAGATTAACAGTGTCTCAAATACAGAACAAAATGGAGTCTCTTATGTCTACTTCTTTCTATATAGACACAGTAACAGGCTGATCTCTCTTTCTTTTCCCCACAGTTCTTGATGCGAATGAGAGGTGCATTCCCTTGTAAAATCCCTGAGAATTAATAGGAGGATTTGAGCCTTAGAAGAGAAGTTGCTTTTCTAGATGATCACGTAGATATGATGCTGAGCACTAGACAAAGATGTTGATTGAAGCGATTTAAAAAAATTTTGTCTGAGTTCAGATTTTACACCAATATTTAGAAAATCAGCAAAAGAACTTGGAGGAATGTTCTCAGGCATCCAGTTCAGCCCCCTGCGCACATTGTCATAAAATCCGAGTGTGTGTACAGGGAGACGCATTCCTTTCTGTTCTCATCACAGGTCCTTCCCTGGCTCTGCACCTGCCTGTCATGCGCGTCCGTGTGAAGAGACCACCAAACAGGCTTTGTGTGAGCAATAAAGCTTTTTAATCACCTGGGTGCAGGCGGGCTGAGTCCGAAAAAGAGAGTCAGCGAAGGGAGATAAGGGTGGGGTCGTTTTATAGGCTTTGGGTAGGTAAAGGAAAATTACAGTCAAAGGGGGGTTGTTCTCTGGTGGGCAGGAGTGGGGGTCACAAGGTGCTCAGTGTGGGAACTTTTTGAGCCAGGATGAGCCAGGAAAAGGAATTTCACAAGATAATATAATCGCTTAAGGAAAGGACCGGTCATTTTCACTTGTTTTGTGGTGGAATGTCATCAGTTAAGGTGGGACAGGGCATTTGCACTTCTTTTGTGATTCTTCAGTTACTTCAGGCCATCTAGGCGTATAAGTGCAAGTCACAGGGGATGCGATGGCTTGGCTTGGGCTCAGAAGCATGACATTGTCCTCTTCCCGACCTTCCCTACCTTTTCCCTCCTGTGCGGTTCTCTCACAAAGTGAATGGCCTCAGCCACAGCTTCTCTGCAGCTGCATCAGACTGTGGCGACAGGAGTGGTGGCTCCTGCAGGGCCTGCTGTCCCCACTGAGCCCAGTCTTGCTTGCCGCTGCAACCTGGTCACCATTTTGCACAGAAAGTATGTAATTCTACGGAATGAGAGCCAACATGCTGGGAATGGAGGTGTCTTTATCATGGTGCTCTGCATATTTTAATCTTGGGTGGAAAGTATGGAAAAGTATGTGATACCTGTGGTTTGATGTCAGAAGGACGTTGTCAACTTGATATGGACTGAGGATGTTCAGGTGCAGCAGGCACCCCGGCTTCATTAAATGAGACTTCCCCATCTCCCTGCCAGGCATGCACAAGTGTATGGCCACATCTTATGTGTTATCCTTATCTAGAGTGCGCCTTGTCGTCATGCTTAAAGTTACATGATGATATTCTTCCTCATAGAGTAGGTCCCAAGCCGCATTCAATACAGAAATGTACTCTTGCTGTTCTACATAGAAAGTGCTTTCATATACCAAGTGGGAGAGCAGTCCTAAAATCTGGGCTGGAATCACAGAAGGAAGGCTTTGGGAAGCAACAGATTCCCTAGTCCAAAGCTGGGTCTTGATGAACCCAGAAACAGGACCAAGAGAAGTGAATTTGCCTAAGGCCCTGACAGTGTCTCACGGTAGCATTTGAACGTAGCAATTTCTTGACCTATTTCTTTAAATTATTAGTCATGCTTCCTCTGATTCCTATATAAACATATTCCTCATTCATTCTTTTGTTTCAGTGAATTATTGCAGTGCTACCACGTAACACTATTTGAGTCAAAATGTGGCAGTGTTTGTCCCTTTCCAAGGTTTTTAGTTACACAGTTTGTCAAAGTTGTGCTAACAGTTTCTTGTTGGTTGCAAGGTGTCCTTTCAGAAGCCAATTGTGTGGTGTATTTACATTGCTTGTTGGAGGTAGTTTGGTTAGAACCTACTTCGAGTGGCTGGCGTGGGCCTGGGGGACAATGACAGCTGCCTGCTTCATGGGCAGAGATGAAGTAATTGCTTCCTAGGAAGTACCATCCTCCTGGCCACACTCTCCAGCCCATTTCCTTTGTGGTGGTTTCCTCACATCTGCACGTTTCTGTCTTCATGTGAGTGTCATTTATTTTAGCATATGACTTCAGGCTGTGGGGAAGAATGGCCATTTTAGCACAGAGATGCACACAAAGGAACAACTGGCTAAATGTGAGGGAAGACATTCTTAGGGGGGGTTTCATTTCTTTTATTCTGTAACAGGCAGTCTGGGAAGCATTCTGGACATGTGGCCTGTGGCCTGCGCTGTCACAGTTCCTCCCTGCAGGATCGCAGATGTTTGGAGATTGTAGTGATAACTGTTATCATTGAGAATGTCATTCTCACAGGCTCTAATAAGTCAGGATTTATTCAGTGTTAATTTGTTAAAGACAACTGTATTTCTAGCCAAATCCACTTGAGACGTTTCTCCTGGCAGTGTTGCTGGGGGTATTCCCGTGGCTTAGTCTTAGGGAAGCACACGCCTTTGAATACTGCTGAAGCTGTGAGTACCCAAAGCGCACCGGAGTATTTTTGCCATATGGGGTGTTAGTCACTGATACACGTCTCAGTCAGACCTGATGGATTCTTGACCCCTTCCTTTCTTAATTTTTTAATTTTTATTTTTAATTTTTGTTTTTTAAGAGCATAACCTCTCAGGTGGCCACCATGAATTTCTGGTGTTTTCAGTTGGCTGCAGCTTATTTGCCATCTCTGATTCAAACATATTCGAAGCCTGATGATGCTTCCCTTGGTTGTTCTTCTGCTGTGTGACCTCCGTGCCCGCAGGGTTCAAGACTATCAGAGCTGGGAGCCACCTTCACAACTACCAGGGTTTCCGGAACCTCCTTTATCTAGCCCTGGGGATGGAAGAGATGTCATCAGAGGTGAAGGCTTATTAGGTTTACATGCCATTGATAACGAATGAGGAGGTTTTCTTTTATATAAGGGGAGCTTCTTATAACGTGCTTTACTAGGGTAAAGAAGCTTTTGAGGTTTGCTTTCTCTGGAAAGATAATTTGTGATCCTGCTGTTGCTTTCAACAAAAGTATAATTTGCATACCAGTGCATGTTGTATTACTGAGCACTGGCTGACAAATGGTTCTTAACTCATCATTCACTCCGCCACTGTTTCTTGAATGGCATATGTGTGCCAGCTGTAGTAGGAACTTGCTAGAATCTAGGACTAACCCTTATGAAACGGGGGTCCTGGGGGAAGCAAATGCATAAAACTATAAAGGTTTGAGGGGATATCAGAGGGGGCGACTATAGGTGCAAAACTTCATTCATTCATTGTCCCATCTAGGAGGTTTTGTGTCTTAGCAGCGTGTTCCACAGCAACACATCCCTCTATCAAAATATTCATCATATTATTCTGAAATTCTCTGCTTAGGTATGTGTTTTTCTGACTAAGTTTAGAACTGGTTAAGGACAGGCTATGGGGTATGTATTATATATATCTACACACACACATATATTTATATATATACACATTACCATTGTAAATGTACTATATATTTATATATATACTCATATATATATTTCTCCCGCTCTATATATACATAAACACCACACACATATATATACACACACACATATATATGAAATACACACACACACACACACACACACACACACTCACACACACTCTTCTACTGCCAAGCACAGAAAGTGAAAACTAGACAAGAGTTCTTTTAGTGTTCATGAAAAAATAGATGTGTTAGTTGAGAGCGTCCATAAGTTGCCAGGGGAAAGACAGGATGGATTCACAAAGGGAGATAGTGTGTTTTTTATTTTTTTCTTTGTTTAACTCTTGAATTCGAAATAATCCAGACTTATGGAAAAGTTGCAAAAATAGTACAGAGAATTCCCATATACTCTTCCCTCAGATTCCCCAAACATTTCACCCCATTTGTACTTTCTCTGTGGATATAATTTTTTTTTTTTCTGAAATGTTTGAGAGTGGAAGGTAGAATGCAGGGCAGGGTGAAAGGCGGAAGGAGACAGGTGGGTTAGGAGGCTTTTTTTTTTTTTTTTTTTTGACCTTCTGAGATGGAGTTTCACTCTTGTCACCCAGGCTGGAGTGCAATGGCACGATCTCGGCTCACTGTAACCTCTGTCTTCTGAGTTCAAGTGATTCTCCTGCTTCAGCCTCCCGAATAGCTGGGATTACAGGCGCCCACCACCATGCTTGGCTAATTTTTTGTATTTTTAGTAGAGGGGTTTCACCATGTTGGTCAGGCTGGTCTTGAGCTCCTGATCTCTGATGATCCACCTGCCTTGGCCTACCAAAGTGCTGGGATTACAGGTGTGAGCCACTGTGCCTGGCGATTGGGAGGCTTTTGCAGTAACCCAGAGCACTGTGATGAGGGCTGGACCTGGTTGGAAATGATGAGAAAGGTGAGAAGTGGTTAGGTCTGGCATATATTCTGAAAGGAGAGTTTAAATGGGTTGGATGACAAGAGAGAGAAAAAGAAGTTTTAAGGATGATGTCAAGGATTTTGGCCTGAGTAACTGGAAGACTAGAGATGCTGTTATTGGGATCGGGAAGACTCCGGGAGGAGTGGGTTATAACAGGGGGAATCAAAAGTGTGTTTTCGGTATGCTAAATTTGAGGTCCAAAAAGGGATGTCAAGAAGTGTTGGCTGGGGGCGGTGTCTCACGCCTGTAATTCCAGCACTTTGGGAGACTGAGGCAGGCAGATCACCTGAAGTCAAGAGTTCGAGACCAGCCTGATAATTATTAAAATCGATCATTGATGTTTACTAATTAATCATATTATTGCTGCTAATACTGCAGGGGGTGTATACCTACCTGTGATGTTGTTCCTAATATCCAGGGACAGAGAGCATGATTTTAGTTTTAATATCACAGTAGGTGTACACGCACCCTGTTAAACTGATCCTAATATCCAGGGGGGTAGAATATGACATGACTCCCAACATAGCAATGAATGGACATCCACCCTGTGATATTGCTCCTAATATTCACAGAAGAAGCGTATGATATTACTCCCAATATCCCAGGGAGGGTACAGCTCTTCTGTGATATGGTTCCTAGTATCTGGAGGGAGAGAGGATGATAATAATTCCAGTATCGCAGGCTGTGTTCACCCACCCTGTGATATTGTTATTAATATTCTGGAAGGGAGAGGATGATATGATTCCCCATGGAGCAGGAGGCATCCACCCAGCCTGGGATATTGTTCCTAATATCCATGGAGAGGAGAGGCTGATGTTACTTCCAATATGGCAGGGGGTGTACATCCACCCTGTGATATTCTTCTTAATATTCCAAGGCTGAGAGGTTGATATTACTCCCAGTATCACAGACACCGTACACCGCCGTGTGATACTCTTCCTGATATCTGGAAGGGGAGATGGTATTAATCCCCATATCGCAGGAGGTGAACACCCACTCTGATATCTTTCCTAGTATGCAGGGAGAGAGAGGATAATATTATTCCCAATATTGCAGAAGATGTACACGGCCCCCCCCATGATATTGTCCTTAATATTCCTAGGCACAGAAGACGATGTTACTCCCAATATCGCAGAAGGTGTACACCCCCCAGTGATGTTGTTCCCATGATCCAGGAGGGAAGAGGATGATGTGACTTTCAACCCCTGCACCCTGCAATGCTCTCACCCTGCAACACCGACACCAGCTCAACCTGACATGGGAGCAGAGGTGCTGGCTGGGGGTGTTCATTGCTTCTCTTTTCTCCCTTGGCAGACTCAGTAGAGGAAGCCGAGACCGAGCAGCCGCAGGAAAAAGGTGGGTTTTGCCAGTGGCTCAGGCTTCCTCTGGTTATGAGCTGGGCCTTGGAGTAACACCGGGGGAGGGGACAGAGCTGAGTATGGTGGGCATTGGATGCGGCTGTCACACCTCTGTGGTGTGGGTCGGGGACTTGAGGGACATCGCCTGAGGTGGGCCTGAACCTCCCATCTACTCTGGCACTGGAGGCTGTGGGGTCCCACACTTCTTCCAATGAACATGCTGGCCCCCGCCTGGTCCCCGACCGAGGTGGGGCATCCTTTCCACTGCTGGGGCCCACATGTAGCTGTGGGTTCCTTCTTCATGACCTGGAGAAGCTGCAGTTCACCCTGTGCTCTGCCTCAGAGATGGGAGGTCACACAGCCCTCAGCGGGTAGCAGAATTCAGAGCCTTAGGTTGCAGGGGCCTCAACTGAGGTCCCTGAAGGGTCTGCTCCTTCCTGAGGGGAGCCAGTGGGGAAGGGAAGGCTGTTGTAGGTTTGCCTCGGGGAGGGGGTGGTTCCACCCTCTGCCAAAGTCTCTGGAGCAAAGGCACGTGGCTCTCCAGCTGCCCCGGAGGCCAGGGTAGTGGCTGGGAGGGGCTGTGGGCCTCTGCCGGGTGGGGGAGATTTCTTAGCTCATCTAGTGTAGTCAAGTCACATTAGCCTCTAAATCATATTTATTTATTTTTTTAATTCCAAGGCTTTACAGATGAATTAGGAGGCAGTTTGTATAGAAAATACTTTTTACATGTGAGCTTGAAACAGAGAGTCTGTTTCAATCTAGGTTTTTCCCTTCCCAGTAATGCCTCCTTTCATCCCAGGTTTTCCAACAGGAAATACGCTTGTTTGCTCACCTCTGGGAGGGGGCTTTGGCTAGGAATCCACCAAAGCCAGCAGGCACCAGTGGGCTGCTGGAGCAGTCTGGCCTTTGTTAACCCTTTAGGAACTGAGGGCTTCAGGTTTTCAGACCATCCAAGGTGAAGGTGGCCACAGGGGCCTGGAAGCTTTCCCATCCTTCCTGCAGGGATGGTCCGTTTCCCTGCACGGAGCTGGGTACATGGGTACAACACCCCTGTCCTGTGCCGTCGGTGGCTTTACCAATTTTGCATAGCAGCTTTTGAGCTGATCCATAGCTCTGATTGGCTGTTGAGGATTTCATGGATTCCTGTACCCCACCGGGGGGCCCAATATGCTGACAAAAGTTACATTTGTAGTTGTAGTGCTGCATATACATGGGTCCAGTTAGAAGGCTTTGATTCTATCTAAAGGGAAAGGCATCTCTGAGGGATCACTGAGCTGACATAGTCTCCTAAAACCTTGCTGTCAGGTGGGTGACAAAGCAGGACAGGAGGGTGATTTTGTAGGAGAGTCGGGCCACGGGCCTGCGTGTTCTCTCTGTCCTCATAGTGCCGGAGTTTCTACGTGCTCCAGGCCCCGAGTTTGCATTGCACATAATTCTCAAGGGCTCGTGGCAAGCTGCGCCAGGGTCGGGGATGTGTGGGGACTCTGCCCCCAGTGGACCAAGGACTCACATCTGTCTAGGTGTTTTTGTGACTTGCAGAAATACCTCCACCTTGCCTGGGCCTGGAGCCACAGGAGACCCTGCCGAAGGTGAAGAATGTTCTGGAACAATGCAAGACCTGCCCAGGCTGCCCCCTGGAGCCAGCGTCCTGGGGTCTCTGTGCGTCATCCAGCAACGTGAGCTTGCAGGACCCCGAGGAGCCCTCCTTCTTCTTGGAAGCTGAGGACGACTGGGAGGACCCAGAGGCCCTGAGCTCACTGCTGCTGTTCCTGAACGCCCCCGGGTCCAAGGCCAGCTTCCGTGGCCTGTATGACGTGGCGCTACCATGGCTGAGTGGCATGTTCTGCAGCTTTAGCGACGAGGAGGAGCTGACTGGGCGCCGGGCACAGGCCCGAGGGGCGGCCAAGAAAGCTGGCCTCCTCATGGCCGGAGTCCGTGCCATCGTGGACCACCTGGTGGCCCTGGCCTGGCTTCACGTGCTTCATGGACAGAGCCTGGTGAACCTGAACATCCTGCAGTCTGTCCAGGATGCAGTGGTGGCCAGCGAGGACCAGCAGGGTGTGATTGCCAAAATGTTGGCCATGGCTCTGAAGAGGACAGGCCAGATGAGGCAGGCAGCCGAGGGCTACTACTGTGCCTTATGGGCGCCTTGGGACCTGGGCCTGTGGAGGAACCAGGCAGTGGTGCTGGCCAACTTTGGGACCCTGTGCCTGCACACGAGTGTCAGCAGGCTGGCCCAGCACTACCTCCTGGAGGCCGTGTGGCTGTTCTCAAGGCTGCCCTGCGGGGAGTGTGGCTGGGACTTCACCCACGTGCTCCTGTAGCTGGGCCACCTCTGCACCCGCCAGGGCCCGGCCCAGCAGGGCAAGGGCTACTATGAGTGGGCCCTTCTGGTGGCCTTGGAGATGGGCCACGTGGAAAGTGAGTGCCCCAGTTCCTCCTGTGCACCTTCTGGGGCCACTCGGGTCAGGGCACACCTGGGGTTTGTGATTCGGAAACAAGTGGTGGGTTTTCCACCATCAAAAGTGCTGAGTCATGGCCAGCAGCAGATGTTGGCAAGCGCCCTGGAGACAGGCAGTTCCCATGCAGGGCCAGGCCCTCTGTGGCCTATTGAGGCAGCCAGCTCTTCCTGGTTTGCCCAGGGACCATCCTGCCTTGAGCACTGAAAGTCCTGCATGCTGGGAATTCCTAGACATAACCCTGGGATCAAGGCAGGCTCCGCTGAGCTGGGACTTCGGGCCCCTCCATGAGCCAAGCCCTGAACACCAGTTCTTGTGCCCGTGTTATCTGCTTGGTATGTTGGCAGCCTGCGTACCTGTCATCCCACTTCACAGAGGACACGGGGGCGGGTGATTGCCCAAAGCTGCAGAGCAGTGCATGCAAAAGCAGCTCGTTGTGCAGAGTGTGCCAGGCCCCACCCACAAATGGGGCTTGTGGGGTCCTCGGGTAGCAGGGACTGAGCGTGGGAATGTGAGCTTCAGGCCACAGAAGCCACAAAAGGGTGAGTGGCGTGATGGCGGGGCAGCGCTTGGCCCTGGGTTAGGGAAGCCTCTTTAGTCTAGAACCAGAGGGTTGAGAGGATTTAGTCAAGTAATAGTTGGTGGATGAGGGGTTGGTGGTGGAGGAGAGGCTGGTGGTGTAGCCTGTGTGAAGGCCTAGGGGTGAGAGAGTGGGGGTGAGAGAGTGGGGGTGAGTGAGCGGGGATGAGTGGGGTGTGAGTAGTGGTGAGTGAGCGGGGATGAGTGGGGTGTGAGTGGTGGTGAGTGAGCGGAGGTGTGATGGGGTGAGCGGGAGTGAGCGGGGATGAGTGGGGGTGAGTGAGTGGGGGGGTGTGGGGATGAGTGGGGTGTGATGGGGGTGAGTGAGCGGGAGTGTGAGTGGGGATGAGTGTGGTGTGAGTGGGGGTGAGTGAACGGGAGTGGGAGAGGGGATGGGTGGGGTGTGAGTGGGGGTGAGTGAGCAGGGCTTATGCAGGGAGGTGCAGAGTTGGGAGGGGGTGGGTTGGGTGCTGGATGGTGAGAAGCTCTTCTGGAGAGCTAAGCAGAGCCTGGGGCCTCAGGCTGTGGCTTGGCCTTTTCCCCAAGAGCACTGGGGAGCCATGGAGTGCTACGGAACAGTCACTGCAGACTGAGCAGTGAACGGACAGTAGGTGGGCAGGGCTGTCCGAAATCTAGGCCACAGAGGATAGATGAGGAAGTTGAGTGCAGGGAAATGGCTGAGACAAGGGATACTGTTGTGGGTCCCCTCTGCCTTGCAGCGCTTTGTCATGGCATAGTGAGACCGCTCAGAGGTGCCTCCTATGACCTGGACCAGAGCTGCAGGGGCTGTGACCAAACCTGCCCATTTCCAGCACAGGCCTGGCACCCACTCCTGGCCCTAGGAGTGATGAGATTTTGGAAAGGACCGTGTGAAGGGGCCCCGGTCCCACACATCTGCCCAGGGAGGGCAGGGGTTGGGGGGTTCAGACCCAGGCTTCTTCCCCAGGGACATTCTCTGACTGGAAGGAGACCCTCCAGGAACCCAGCGCCCCAGCCCCTACTGCAGCCTCCAGTGGCTCTTGGCACAATAGCCTGTGGTACCTCCTCCTACGAGGCCCTCCCCTGGGTGCTGGGGGATTCAGACTTGGAAATGCAGGCCAGGGAACGGGGATCATGCTTCCCTGTCTCCCCACCCTGCGCTGAACGGTCGGGGAGACCGAGGGCGGGGCTGATACCCCACATGCTTCCTTGGGGTCATTTTTGAGTCACTTTCGGTAGTTTGTGTCCTTCTACGAGTTTGGCTGTTGTGTCTAGATGGTCTGGTTTCTTGGTGTACAATTGTTCGTAGTGTTTTCATGGAATCCTTTTATTTCTGTCAGGTCGGCAATCATGTTTCCTCTTTCATTTCTGATTTGAGAAACTTGGGTTTGTAATTTTTTATTTCTTCATTTTTATTAGAGATGGGGTCTCATCATGTTCCCCCAGGCTGGTCTTGAATGCTGGCCTCAGCGATCCTTCCCCCTCGGCCTCACAAAGTGCTGGGATGACAGGCGTGAGCCACGGTGCTCAGTCTCTGATTTTAGTCATTTGTGTCCCGTCTTTCTTTTCTTGGTCAGTCTAGTGAAAGATTTGTCAATTGTGTTATTTTCAAAAAACCCACCTTCGGTTCTCTTGATTATCTCTTTTGTTTTTCCATTCTCTGTATTTTTAATTCCCATTTCCACTCTCACGTTTATTATTTTCTTCCTTTTTTTAATTCACTTTGGGTTTAGTTCTTTTTCTAGTTTCTCAAGGTGGAAGGTTAGGTTTTTGATTTGAGATTTTTCTTCTTTCTTTGAATGTAGACATTTACAGTTATAAATTTCCCTTTCAGCACTGCCTTAGCTGCATCTTGAAATTTTTGATATGTTGTGCTATTTTTTATTTTTAAAGACAGAGTTTTGCTCTATTGCCCAGGCTGGGGTGCAGTGGTGCAATCTTGGCTCACTGCAACTTCTACTCAGGTTCGAGCCATTCTCATGCCTCAGCCTCCCGAGTAGCTGGAATTACAGATGTGCACCACCACACCCGGCTAATTTTTGTATTTTTTTTATAGAGACAGGGTTTCACCATGTTTCCCAGGCTGATCTCAAACTCCTGGACTCAAGCGATCCTCCCGCCTCGGCCTCCCACAGTGCTGGGATGAGAGGCGTGAGCCACCGTGCTGGCCCGGGCTGTGCATTTGTTTGCATTCTTCTCAAATTAGTTTTCGGTTTCCCTGATGGTCTCTTTGACTCACTGGTTGTTTAGGAGTGTGTAGTTTTCGCATATTTTGGAATTTCCCACGTTTCCTTCACTGTCGATTTCCAGTTTCGTGCCAGTACAGCTGAAGAACACCTCTGCTTTGGTCTCAGTCCTTCTCCCTTCACTGAGGCTCATTTTGTGGTCTGGCACATGGTCTGTCATGGGCAATGTCCCATGGGTGCTCAAGAGGACTGCGTATTCGGCTGTTGTTGGGTGGCGTGTGTGACAGATGTCCATTCGGCGTACCTGGTTTCCTATGTTAATCTCTGGAATGTTTCTGACACTAGAAAATCAGGCTTTGGGAGAGGCCAGTGAGCCTGTGGCTTGGGAGCCTGGTTGCATGAGAGAAGCATGTGTGGGAACGCCAGAGGCCGGCTTTGAATCCCATTCCCCCAACATGATGCCGTGTGTGGCAGACGTGAGCTTGGCTTTGCTCTCTCAGGGTTCCATCTGTGACAGGGGCCACTTGTGCCCCTGGCCTCATCAGCTCAGGCTGAAGGCAGCCCTGGTCCTGGCCAGAGGGGCTTTCTGAAGCAGAAATAGATGGCCTGGTGCAGGGGCCGAGCCCCTGCTGTTCACTCTGTGTCCATCCACAACCTCAGCCCTGGGAGTTGTAAAGAAGGCCGGCCTGTACCATGAGCATCTGCACCAAGATGTGCCCATGTCACAGTGTGCTCGGCGTCTGCCCTGGCACAGGTGCATGGCCTGTCTGCGCTCAGGTGCCCCGCCTATGGAGCCCAGGCTCACAGAGGTGTGAAGGAGGCAAGCAGGGGCCTCCGAGCGCAGCCAGCCTCACTTCGATGCTGGGAGACTAACGTCTTCCATTTTGTCTTCTGCCCAGGCCAACTGCGGGCCGTCCAGTGGCTGTGCTACTTCTACAGCGCCGTCATGCCCAGGGAGGCCCAGTATGTCATCTACCACGATCTCCAGCTCTCCCTGGCCTGCAAGGTGGCCGACAAGGTGCTGGAGGGGCAGCTCCTGGAGACCATCAGTCAGGTCTACCTGTCCCTGGGGAAGGAGCGGTAAGGGCTGGCTTTGCAGTGGTGGAGGTGGGGGCGGGCAGGGAGAGGGGCACAGGGAAGCTGGCCCAGGGCCCAGCAGCCCCTCTCCTTTTGATCATTTGGTGCTTTGGCATCAGATGCTTTGAGATGGCCGGCCTGGGGTCATCCCAGGGCTGCTGCTGGCCCGTGAGTCCCAGCTTGAGCCTCCCTTGTTGGGTCAAAGGTCATCTCAACCCCAGCAGAGGCAGTACATGCACTCTGGGCTGTTCTTCCTACTATGGTGGCTTTTGTCATCTTACCTGTGCCTGCCCCGAATCTTCACTCCTGGCCTCCATCTGTCCCATTAAATGTGACCATAGTAGCCACCTGTGGCTTCTCTCCCACAGAAGACAGAACCAGTTGTGTCACCTACTTCCCTGGGGCAGGGTTTCAAGGTCTCACATCCCATATTTGGCCTAGTCAGCTTCCTCCAAGCATCGTGACCTGGTGGGGTGACCTGGTGGGGTAACCATGGCCCTGGCCACCCCACCCATAGGGCCCAGTGACATTGCTGCAGTCACAGCCCCTTGAGTGTTAGACTTACTGAGAGAGCAGAGGAGCCGCCAGATTCCATAGGGACCTGGGAGACTGACTCCAGTCTTGGCCTCAGGTTCACAGAAGGAAAATGGGCCAGTGTGCTAGAGCCATACTTCTCAAAGTGTAGTCCCTGGACCAGTAGAGCAGCATCCATGTCACCTAGGAGTTTGTGGCAAGTGGGAGTTCTAGGGCCTACCCCAGGCCTGTGGAGCCGGAAGCTCTGGGGGCAGGGCCAGCAAGCTATAAGGACAGGCCTCCGGGTGACTGTGATGGCTGCACACCTTGAGAACCATCGGCCAAGATAACCTCTGAACACTAACGGCTCCTGGTGCGTCTGGAGAAGACACCGGCCATGTCTGGGAGGCAGGGGAGATGGACTAGCACACTCCTCCTGCCACAGGGCAGCATGATGCTCGATTCCCTCGGAAGGATGTCCTTCATCTTTTCCATGCCGTGTGTGTTCACCCTGGCCCTCCCAGCAGCCTGGGAAGGGCAGAACACTGCACACACAAGAGGGCCGTTCCCAGTCCCCACATTCCAGATTCATCTGTCACCAGACCCACGGGAGGAGGCAGACTGGTTCCAGGAGGATGAGAGCCCTTGTTCTGACACCTGTGTCTGATTCCAGTGATTCCAGGGCCTACAAATCCTCTCTGGACTACACCAAACGAAGTCTGGGGATTTTCATTGACCTCCAGAGGAAAGAGAAGGAGGCACATGCCTGGCTGCAAGCAGGGAAGATCTATTAACTCCTGCGGCAGAGCGAGCTGGTGGACCTGTACATCCAGGTGAGTGGCAAGGGATGCAGGACGACCCCTGTGCTGTTCACTCTCTGTCCATCCACCCATCCATTCATCCTTCCATCACCTATTTACTTGTTCATTCTTCCATCCATCCATTCGCCTGCTCATCCTTCGATCCATCCATCCATTCACCTGTTCATCCATCCATCCCTTTATCATCCATTCATTCAGCCACCATTCATCCATCTGTTCGTCCGTTCATCCTTCCATCATCCATCCATTTACCTGTTCATCTTTCTAGCCATCATCCATCCTTCTGTCCATTCATCCATCTGTCCTTTTATCATCCATCCATTCACCCGTTCATCCATCCATCCATCCATTCATCCTTCTATCAACCATCCATCCTTCCATCCATCCATGATTCATCCATCTATCCATCCATCCTTCCATTCATCTGTCCATCCATCCATTCATCCATCCTTTTATCTATCCATTCACTTGTTGTTCCATTCATCTGTCCATCATCCATCCATTCACCTGTTCATCCATCCATCATCCATCCTTCCATCATCCATCTACCTATTGATCCTTCCATTCATCCATCCTCTCACCCATCCATCCATTCACCGTTCGTCCATCCATCAATCATTCATCCATCCATCCACCCACCCACCAATCTACCTATTAATGCATCCCTCCATTCATCTCTCTGTCCATTTGTTTATCCATACATTCGTCTATCCACCATCTATCCATCCACATGTACATACATCATCTACCCTCCACCCATCCATACATTATCTACCCACGCATACATACATCCAGACATACACACATCATTCCACCCACCCATCCATCCACCCACCCACCCGTCCGTCCATCCACCCGTCCGTCCATCCATCCCAGCATTAATCTATCCACACACCCATCCATCCATCCATGTGTCTACATCTCCTCATCCATTCATCCATCCATCCACTCATTCCTAAGCCACTGCTGAGCACCTGTTGTGTGCCTTTTCCCTCCCTCCAACTGGTTCCCTCACATCCTCCCCCGGTGGCCAGCATCTTCTCCCTGAAGGCAGAGGCGCGGCCCCTCACAGTGCACAGCACTTGCTGGTATACAGCACATGCTCAAATAATGTGACCACTCAATTAACACACAGAAGAACTTGCTCCAAGCGACACGTGGCACATCTCCTTACAAAAGGAATCTATCATAGTGGCTGTTTTCAGAGGCTTTCCCAAACACAGTGTGATCTGAAACAAATTGTGAAGCCCACGAGCCTGGTGAAGGTTTCATTATTGAGCACCTGCTGTACACCTCCTTGAGCTGAGGTGAGGGATGAAGAGCTCATGGCCAAGAGGGGACCAGGCCCACCCACAAACACTGCTGATGTGGCAGGGATGTGGCAACGCAGAAAGGAGCCAGGGGCTGGGCTCCCAGCAATCTGGGGGCCACGGAGACTGGTTTGAGTGCAGGGGGAGTGGGCTAGGGCTAGCCCTGTTGGTAGGATTCACAGGTGTCGGGCTCCTGGGCTGCAGCTGCTCAGTCACCTCCTGGCACTCAGGAGCATCAGTTCATTGTCCTCATGCCAGTGGTGGGGGCAGCCCTCATGCACAGGGTCTGAAAAATGCTCAAGTGTACCTGTAGTGTGTGAGAGGAAGGAGCCTGGCAAAGGTGCGCGTAGCCACCTCACTAGGTGTGGGTCTTGAGGGAACTTCTGTCTCCTTTCAGGTGGCACAGAATGTGGACCTGTACACAGGCGACCCCAACCTGGGGCTGGAGCTGTTTGAGGCAGCTAGAGACATCTTCTTCAATGGGGCCTGGGAGCGGGAGGAAGGCCTGTCCTTCTACCGGGTGAGCTGGCCTGTGGGCTGATGTGGGTGGGCCTCAGTGGGGCACCTGGAGGGCTGAGGCACAGGTGTGGCAGGGTAGAGGCCTCCCAAATGGAGGCAGGGCCACCCATGCACATGATTAATTTCCAAGTGGTCTCACCGGGAATGATATTGACCATGCCCCTGCCTGGGACAAACGCTTGGGGCCTGGACGTGACAATGGCTCTACCCTTGTACCTGATGACCTCAAGCAACCCTGAGTGGGAAGTCCTGTCCCCATCTTCCAGATGAGGAAACTGAGGCTCAGAGAGGCACAGGGACATGCCAAAGGACACACAGCATATCAGTGGGAGACCCAGGTCTGCATGCACCCCGAAGTGGGATGGCTTCTCCCTTCCTCTGAGCTCACGGTGTGGCTCAGCCCTGGGCACAGATCAATGTGGTGTTTTTAGAGCAGAGAGGAGTGCTGGCTCCCCCCAGTCAGACCCCCGGTGCCCAGGTGGGAGAGGCTGGTCTGAGGCTATCGGGTGTAGCTGGATGGGCCTCAGGTGACTCTTCAGCCCCCAACTTGGATGTCTGAACTGTGTGTTATCCCAGAGCACAGAGCTGTGTCGAGGTGCAGGGGTAGCTGGGGTGTGGGAAGCTCCAAGCACATGTTTGAGCTCTGAGGAGGGCGCTGGGCAAGGTGGGTGCTGCGGGAAACCTGACCCCACCTGCCTGTGTGGTAGGACCGGGCCCTGCCCCTGACAGTGACTACGGGCAACCGCAAGGTGGAGCTGCAGCTACAGCTGTGCAACAAGCTGGTGTCACTGCTGGCCACACTGGAGGAGCCCCAGGAGGACTTGGAGTTTGCCTACATGGCCCTAGCACTCAGCATCACTGTGGGTGCGTCCCCTGAGCCCCCGCCCTGCCAGGACCCACACTTTGCCAGAGCCCAGCCTCCAGGTCTGCAGGCCAGGAGCTGAAACAGCTACTGGATTTTCCTGGTCTCCTGTCCAGGCAGGCAGCTCTGCCCAACTGGCTTCCCCGTCCGGCTGTGGGGCACAGCCCGAGGTCTCTCAGGCAGTGCAGAGCTCCCTGTCTGACTGAGCTCTGCTTCCTCTGCCTGTTCCCGCTGCTGACCACAAGGGCCGCCCAGTGTGCCCTCTGCCTTCCAGACATCCCAGGCATCTCGTTGGTCCCTGTATGTGTCAGGCTGAGTGGCACATTCCCTTTCTCTTGTGCCCTTCCCACCGTCATCAACCACACGGCTCTCTGGCTGATAAAATCCCAGTTCCCCTTCCAGCAGTCTGCCCCTTAAGGCCGTGCATCCCCTGGTGCTGTGCCAGAGTCGTCTGTCCCCCTGCAGAGACAGGGAACCCTAGGCAGGCCACATGCCCCAGCGCCTTGTGCCCCGTGGCCCAGTACACAGTAGGTGTGCAGCTGACTCCCCAAGGTAGGGGGCTCTGATCATGACACACCCAGGAGGAGTCGGATGTCACGTCTGTGGGTTGCCTGGAGCCGGGGAGCCCGGGAGCACCTGCACTGCATGGCTTTTGGGCTCCCCTGGTTAAAAGCAGTGAGCAAAGGCAGGTGGCTATGTGTAGGCACAGAACTGGGCCATCCAAGTCCGACTTTGCCAAAGCCTCTCAGTAGACAGGGGCAGGCCTTATTAGTTCTGCTTTGCAGATGGAAAAGTGAGTCTGGGAACCTGGAAGGGAATGGCCAGAGATGCCCAGGTGACCACAGGTGCCTGGAGACAAGCCACGTGTGCTGCCTGGGGGTCTGTATACCTGCTCCTGAGGGGCATGTTCCCTCCCTGCCCCAGAGAGCCACATCCTCACACCTGCCCCTTTGGCCTGCACCCCAGGGGACCGGCCGAACGAGCGTGTGGCCTACCACCGGCTGGCCGCCCTGCACCACCGGCTGGGCCATGGCAAGCTGGGGGAGCACTTCTACCTCAAGGCCGTTTAGCTCTGCAACTCGCCGCTGGAGTTCGACGAGGAGACCCTCTACTACGTGAAGGTGTACCTGGTGCTCGGTGACATCATCTTCTACGACCTGAAGGTGGGTGGGGAGGGGCAGGGCTCGGGGTGTTCCTGGCCCCCTTGGAGTGGGATCTCCATCCGGACCCCAGAGGCCTGGGTTCCAGCCTTTCTTAGGAATGGCCCAGTGGCCTCCCTGGAGCTCTACACCCAGCTGGAGGAGCCGGCAAGGTTAGCAGGTAAAACCCAGCTCCCCAGATGGCCAGGCCCCACCCTCAAGAACTCAGTCTCAGCCAGGGAGGCTGACACATGAGTGGGCAATGGTGGCCTCTGGGTAAAGAAGGGGGATTGTAGTCAGGGGGCCCTCCTGGAGGAGGTGACACCAAAGCTGAGTCTTGACAGTCAAGTGTCAAGGTGCATTTAACAAAGAAAACAGGGTCGGGAGAGTGACATTTCAGAGGACGCCATCATCCTCACGTTGAATCCACGTTGCAAGATCCAACCCAAATCTTGGCGCCTCCTCTAGGAAGCCTGCCCAGGGTGCCAGCCTGCACTGAGCAACTCCTTCCTGGAGTCCCGAGACACCTTGAATCTTCCCATCACTCAGGAAGGGTGGGGTGGGACCAGTGTCTTACCATTGAGTTCACAGACAGGGAAACCCCAGCTCAGGGCAGGTGCAGTGGGGCGGGGCCCCAGCCAGCCAGGCTGAGGCCTTGTTAGGTCGGGTGTGTCTCGAGGGGAGGTGCTGTGCTCCCTCTGCCCCCAGCCCTGCAGGGGTGGAGAGCTGGGATTGGCAGACTGAGACCTGTGGTATCTCCACCCATCTGCCCAGCGGGCACCGCCCCTCCTTAGCATCACACCAGCCTCGTGTCAGTGCTCCTTACGGGCTGAGGGGCCAGGGCACTCCAGTCCAGGGGCCGAGATCTTGGGGGCCTTAGAACAACATGAGGAGCTGGGGCGGACCTAAGACCCTGCCCCGTATACCCCACCGCAGGCCTGGGGCTGCCCGCGAGGCCCCCGCCCAGTACTGGCGACACCTGGTGGTCAGACGTGGTTTCTGTGGCCTCCCAAGTCCCAGCCAGATAGGGAGGTGCCAAGTATCAGGCCCAGGGGGACGCTGTTCACGGCTCAGGGGCACGCCTGGGACCCAGGGGGACGGGCGTCCCAGAAGAGGCCTTTATCTCTCTTGGTCAAGCCTGCCGCCCACTCCGCCTGTCCAGGAGAAAGGAAAGCGCCAAGTAGCACATTCCTCCTTCCCATGCACAGCCCTGCTTCCCATGCACAGTCCTCCTTCCCATGCGCAGCCCTCCTTCCCATGCACAGCCCTCCTTCCCATGTACAGCCCTCCTTCCCATGCACAGTCCTCCTTCCCATGCACAGTCCTCCTTCCCATGCACAGTCCTCCTTCCCATGTACAGCCCTCCTTCCCATGCACAGTCCTCCTTCCCATGCACAGCCCTCCTTCCCATGAACAGCCCTCCTTCCCATGCACAGCCTTCCTTCCCATGCACAGTCCTCCTTCCCATGCACAGTCCTCCTTCCCATGCACAGTCCTCCTTCCCATGCACAGTCCTCCTTCCCATGCACAGCCCTCCTTCCCATGCACAGCCCTCCTTCCCATGCACAGCCCTCTGGGCCTCATCGTGACTATGCTGTCAGCACAGGCCAGCTTCCCACAGGGAGGCCCCCTTGGAATTCCCCAAGGGCGGTGTCTTTCCAAGGCTACACCCTCTTCCATGTATAGGAGGCTCTGGACCCAGGGCCCAGAGGAGTGGGAGAAGAAGCCAGGCTGTATGGGACCTGGAAGGCTGGCAGAGAAGCAGGAGTAAATGGGCATCTATGCCAATTGCCTCTAAAATGGGGTCCCTTTTACTCTACACATGAGAGTGAGCCCTGGAATAGGGTGGATTAGGTGTTTACTGGCTCAGGCTGTCACTCACTACAGGCACATGGAAATGCACACGCAAATGCGCACAGGCACAGGCACACGCACACACAGGCGCGCACACACAGACGTGCACACAGAGGCATGCACACAGGCACACACACAGGGACATGCACGCACAGGAACACAAACACGCACATTCACATGCACAGGCACACGCAGAGACATATGCATTGGCTGGCTCCTTCCTGTTTAGTTGGGAAGCCCCCAACCCTTCAGGAAGCCTTTGCCTTCCACCCCCGGCTGAGTCTGGGGCCTCCTGGGCTTCCCTCTGCCACAGCCCGGGCCACCCTGTGTGGTCAGTGTTCACTCCCGGGTCCCTCAGACTGGAAGCAAGGACGTTAGGCTCAACCATGCACCCAGCACAGAGTCCAGTGTTCGGCTGGGCCAGGGGGCATTGGATGAGCAGTGGCGGTGACTCGGGGCCTTCTCACGTCCCTGCTCCGTGTGTGGGGCGGGGCAGTGAGGGAATGGACTGCTGCATCTTGGACTCTGTCATTGGCCCTGGGAGCCATCTTGAGATGGTAAAGAGGGACAGGCCAGGCATGGGTCTTAGAGAGGTCCCTTGGGTGACCCCCATGTGGAGGAGGTGCCTGGGGAGAAGCCGGGTGGGGGATGGGAGGGTCAAGGAGGAGGTCTGGGAGGCGGCATCCCAACCCAGGGATGGTGAGTTTGAGCCAAAGACTCATTGAAAATGGGAGTGGATGTCTGGGGAGTCACACTCCATCAATATTTCAGGGAACATTGCCAGAGAGGACACCTGTGACATGGTTTTGTACCTGGCCTGTCCCGTGGAGGGCCTGGAAATGGTCAGCATGGACAGGGGCCAGAGGGGAGCCTGGGTCACTCAACGCAGTGGCCCTGCTGTGGCTTGGAGCCACGGGTCCTGCATGGAACTCTCAGAGCAGGCAGGATCTGCCCTGACCTCAGCCCATGGGGAAAGCAGCCACTGCCTGCAGAGAGGGTGGCACTGGGGCAGGAGGCTTGGGGTGAGTGGGGCGTAGGGACAGTCAGGAAGGCTTCCAGGGGTGTCAGGGTCGTCCCCACCTCCTGCAGCTGAGACCACAGCAGTGTCACAGGCTTCGGGGCTCATGGGGTGAGCCAGCATCGGATGGACATGTGGAATGACCTGGAGACAGGAACGGTCTCTGGGTAGACGGGCTCCGAGTCCCCCTTTTGCTGACCATGACCTGTCCCCTTCAGGACCCGTTTGATGCAGCCGGGTACTACCAGCTGGCACTGGCAGCTGCCGTGGACCTGGGCAACAAGAAGGCACAGCTGAAGATCTACACGCGGCCAGCCACCATCTCCCACAACTTCCTCCTGGACTGCGAGAAGTGGCTCTTCTTCTACCAGAAGGCCAGGACCTTCGCCACAGAGCTCAGCGTCCACAGGGTCAACCTACCTCCTCTGCCACTCTGCGGGTGGGCCCCCTGGTTGGCCTCCAGCCACCCTCGCTGAGGACAGTATCCGAGGGAGTGGGTTTTGTGCAAGGAGGATGATCTCCTGCCTCTCCTGGTGTCTCCCGTAGCTCATTTTCTGGGTAATGGAAGCATAAAAGCAGGGTTCAAATAGCAATAAATTTTTTTTTTTTTTTTTGCAAAAACATACCCAAGTCCCAATGGCATCCTTCCCTGTGTGCTTCCTGGGCTGCGTCTAGGGGACAGCTCCTTCCCTGGTGGCAGCCCTCTGATCTTGGGGATGAGAAGGACCATGAGTCCAACAGACCTGGGCCAGGTCACCATGAGCCTCGGTTTCCTCGGCGGCCAGAGGGGAGATGGTGATTGAACTCTGGGCAGCTCCCTGCTCTCCCTGCTCAGAGTTCTTGCTGTAGATCTCGTGCCGCCCTTGCCTTTAACCTTCAGGCCACTGTGCCCGGATGTGGGGGCTGCTAGTGTCCCTGTTCGCCATTGAAGAAATAGAGGCACAGAGAGGTTAGGAGTCTGGCCCACCGTCACACAGCAGGTAGAGGCGGACACGCAGAGCCCAGTACACTGACCACCACACCACCCTGCCAGCCTGCAGCCAGGAAGGTGTCCCCCATTAGGACCCAAGGTCAGCTCCTGGAGCTCTCTCGTGGTGTCAGGAGAGCCGCAGGCCAGTGAGGGTGGCCCTGGGGATCCCTCACTCAGTGTCCTTTGCTCCCAGACTTGGTTGGGCCGAGCCTGGCCAGTCCCACCTCTGGCCACTGGTCAGCCCTGCGGGAAGGGATATGCAGGGATCTCCGCCTGTGTAGACGCTGCTACCCAGTATTGAAAGCCTTATCTGGGCTGCCCCCCAGCTGTCCCCACCAACCCCCTCCCCTTCCGGCCTCCGGCCGTCATTCCAGTCCCAGGAATCCCAGGTTTCCCTTCTTGGAATCTCTTGGCCCCAGGGAATACAGTTCACACTGTCTCTTTGCCAGTTTACGCAAGGAAACTGACGTTCAGAGACTGTGGGTGTCCCACGTGATTCTCACATACACTGCACTCTCCCAGACCCCTCTTTTAAACACTTTAAATGAGGTGACTTTCACATCGCATGCAATTAACTATTTCAACGCAAATAATGTGGTGGCATTTGTACATTCACAGTCCTGTGCAACCACCCACGCCATCTCGTTTCAAAATGTATTCATCTCCCCAGAAGAAACCTCCCATCCTCACTAAGCAGTTACCCCTCCTTGGTATCCCGAAGCCTCTCGTTTAATGGAAGGGGAAGCTGAGGCCCGGAGAGAGACTTGCCAGTGGACGGAGCTCTGATAATAAGGAATCAGGCAACCATCTGCTGCTTCAGCCCTGGGTTGATTTTCCACCCAGCAGAGGTGACAGAGCCAGGAGGTTCTGGGAGCGCCACAGGTGTCACTGGTTCAGTCCTGGGTTGGTTTTCCACCCAGCAGAAGTGACAGAGCCAGGTGGTTCTGGGACCCCATGCTTGCAGCCAGAGCCCTACCCTAAGCCTCCCCACCAGGGGGCAGCAGAGAGCTTTCCAGAACCGGCCGCGGGGCTGGCGGGAAGCAGCGGGTCAGAGCTGCTGACAAACCTCACGTGGACCCCAGATCGCTGTCTCTGTGGGTTGGGTTTGGGAATTGGAGAGGAGGCCGCATGATTGGAAACGTGAAGACAGCACGGCCTGGCTGGAGCAGCCGGAAGTGCCGTCACGTTGACTGAGGACACAGACCTCCTGCCCGCTGGGCCGGGCCTGCAGCCATTCTTCTCGGGGTGGGGCCCGTAGGTCCGCGTTGCTCTTGATCCCTGACCTGCTTCAGAGTCCGGGGGGCTTTGGAACTCTGCCTCCCCATCTACGCCCACCCTGGCTGGTGCCATGAGGGGCCTGGATCCTGGGATCCTGTTCCTCTTGGGCAGCAGAGTCTGGGGGACCAGAGGAGATGATGGGTCTTCAAGCCCCACATTCAAACCCCAGCCTACCACTGACAGTCTGGGGGTTCGGGATGAGGGAGTTGATGTCTCTGAGCCCCAGTTTTGTCACCACTAAAATGAGGCCGATATAATGGGGCAGAGTGCCAGCCCCCGGGCTAACAGAGGCCTGTTTCCTACTGACAATACCTCTTACTCCTAGGAACAGCTCCAACAACCACACACTAGGGAACACTCAACCCAGGCCAACTTGTCAGAGGCGCGTGAACTAGAGCGACTCCATCTTGAATGGGGGCTGGGTAAAGGGAGGCTGAGACCTGCTGGGCCGCATTCCCAGGAGGCTGGGCATTCTTAGTCACAGGATAAGATAGGAGGTCGGTACAAGATACAGGTCATAAAGACCTTACTGATAAAGCGGGTTGCAGTAAAGTCGGCCAAAGCCCACCAAACCCAAGATGGCCATAAGAGTGACCTCTGATTGTCCTCACGGCTCATTATGTGCTAATTATAACGCATTAGCTACTACAAGACACTCCCACCAGCACCGCGACAGTTTACAGATGCCATGGCAACATCTGGAGGTTTCCCTACATGGTCTCAGAAGGGAGGGCAGAAACTCTCATTTCTGGGAATTGCCCACCCCTTTCCTAGAACACTCATGAATAGTCCAACCCTTGTTTAGCGTATGATCAAGAAATAACCATGAAAATGGGCAACCAGCGACCTTTGGTGTCTCTCTGCCTATGGAGCAGCCATTCTTTCTTTTCTCTTCTTTTTTTTTTTTTTTTTTTTTTTTTTTTTTTTTTTTTGAGATGGAGTCTTGCTCTGTTGGCCGAACTGGAATGCAGTGACGTGATCTTGGCTCACTACAACCTCCACCTCCTGGGTTCAAGTGATTCTCCTGCCTCAGCCTTCCTAGTAGCTGGGATTACAGACACCTGCCACCACGCCCAGTTAATCTTTTGTATTTTAGTGGCGACACGGTTTTGCCATGTTGGACCAGGCTGGTCTCGAACTTACCACGTCAGGTGATCCACCTGCCTCGGCATCCCAAAGTTATAGGATTGCAGGAGTGAGCCGCTGCGCCCGGCCAGAGTAGCCATGCTTTTATTCCTTTTCTTTCCTAATAAACTTGCTTTCACTTTATGGACTCGCCCCGAATTCTTTCTTCTGTGAGATCCAAGAAACCTCTCTTGGGGTCTGGATCGGAACCACTTTCCAGTAACAAACTTGCTTCACCTCTCAGACCCTTCGTCTCTTCATCTGTACCCAAAGACAAAGCCTTCCCCGAGGTTCCAAAAGTGTGGGGAGGACGCATGGGAAACGAGGGGCACAGAGTTGATGTGCAGAACCAATATCACAGACTGGGTGTCAAGCCACTGTCATACTGGAAGTAATATCATGCTCTCCCCCAAGTTATGAGAAACAATATCACAGGGGGGTGTGTACCTTCTCTGGTGGTGGGAGTAGTATCACCATCTCTACCTTTAGATGACAGAAACGATGTCACAGGGTGGGTGTACACCCCGTGAGTTTTTGGAAGCAATGTCATTCTCTCTTCTTCTAGGTTTTACGATTCACATCACAGGTGGGATGTACACCCCTTGTTATATTGGATGGAGTCTCATCCTCTTTCAACCTGTATCTTTAGAACAATATCCCATGGGGGTTGTATATCTCTTCAATATTGGTAGGAATACCATCTTCTCCTTTCCTGGATATAAGAAACAATATCACAGGAGGGTGTACACCCCTTGCAATGTTGGTAGTAATCTCACCTCTCCCCTGTGCTTATTAAGGACAAAATCCCAGGGTGGCTGTACAGTTCCTACGTTATTGGGAGTAATAACATCCATTCACCCCCTGGATATCAGGAACCATATCACAGAAGAGTTGTCCACCCCCTTCGAAATTGTCATCCATGTCATCTTCTTCCCGCCTGGATATTAGGAACGATACCCCAGGGTTGGGGACGGTGTACACCCACTGCGATATTGAAAGTAAAATCAGCCTCTTTCCCGCTGGATATTAGGAACTCTATCACAGGTGTGTGTGCACCTTCTGGGATATTGGGAGTACTATCAGCCTCCACCCCGCTGCATATCAGGAACAGCATACAGGGGGCAGGGTGGTTACACCGCCTGCGATATTAAGAGCAATACTCTTCTCTTTCCCCTGTACATTAGGAACTACATCACAGGGGTCTGTACACCTTCAGCGACATTGGAATTCATGTTATCCTCTCCCCCATTGAATGTCAAAAACGATATCACAGAAGGGTGTACACCCCCTGCAATATGGCCAGTAACATCACCGTCTCTACCTTTGGATACTAGGAACAACATCACAGAGGGTGTGCACACTCCCCTGCAATATAGGGCATAATGTTATCCTCTCTTCCCCTGGATATTAGAAACGATATCCCTGGTGGAGGGAGGTGGAGTACATTAAGAACAACATCACTGGGTGGCTGTACTCCCCCTGCAATGTTGGCTGTAGTATCATGCTCTCTTGCCTCAGATATTAAGAACAATATCACAGGAGGGGTGTACAGCCGCAGCCCCTGCGTTATTGGGAGTAATAGCGTCTTCTCCCACTCTAGATATAAGGTACAATATCCCAGGGTTTGTGTACATCCCTTGCGATATTGGGCATATTGTCATCGTCACCCAACGTGAATACTGGGTGTAGTGTCTCAGGGGGGTGTACACCTTCTTCGATATTGGGAGTAATATCATTCACTCCCCTCAGCATCGTAGGCTAAATATCGAAGCAGTTTTACAACTCCTGCGATATGGGCAGTAATATCATCCTATCCCCACCTGGATGTTAGGAACTATATCACAGGCGGCTGTACACATCTTGGCATATTGGGAGTCTTATCATCCTCTCCCATCTTGGATATTATGAAAAATATTAGAAACGAGGTGTACACCCGCTGAGATATTGAGAGTAATATGCTCTCCTCTTCGGGATATTAGGAACAATATCACAGGACGTGTGTACAACCCCTGAAATAATGGGAGTAATAGCATTCTCTCTCCTTGAATATAAGAAACAATATCACAGGAGGATGTACCAACCCTGTGATACTGGGCGTCATATCGTGTTATTTGGAACAATAGCACAGTGGGTGTGTAAAACCCCAGCGATGTTGCCACTAGTATTATCTTCCCCATCCCAGGATATAAGGAACAGTATCACAAGGGGATGTACAACCCTGTGATCTTGGGGATAATATCTTCCTCTTCCCGGCTGGATGTGAGGGAAAATGTCACAGTGGAGGTCCACGCCCCTTGCGATATTAGGAGTAATATCATCCTCTCGCACTTTGGATGGAAGGAACAAGATGACCGAAAGGATGTACACACACTGCGGTAGTTTCCATTATGTCGTCCTCTACCGCCTGGTTATTAGGAATAACATCACAGAGGAACGTATACTTTCTGCTATATTGGGAGGAATATCATTTTCTCCACACGGGATATCAGGAATGAGTCTATTAATTATTAATATTAATATATATAATAATAATTAATGTTAATAATAGACATTAACAATGACAATAAAGATACTAAACATTAACACTGCTTGAAAAAGTTAATGATTAGTATTAATAATAATAACACTATTAATAATAAAATAATGATATCAACAATTAATGTTACTTAAAACAATACTAACTGATGCTGGCAGAAAAGCAATCATTAATATTAAAAATTAATATTAATAAATGACATCATTATTAAAAATTAATTTTTGCGATACATCATAATCTACTTAAACTAATTATCAATATTATGGGAAAATTTTAATTGACAGTATTATTGATAATTATTACAATCAACTCTCGATGTTTAATAATTAATTATATCATTGTTACCTGAGCAATACAATGAAGGTGCAAACCCATCTGCGAAAGAGTTTACTATTTCCACAGGAGGAGACGATACTACTCACATTATGCAAAACAGGCTCTGAGACCACAATGACTCCCAATAGCCAAGGGGGGGAGAGGGGGTGGCTATTGGTCCCCACCTCGCGGGGGGTGGCTCACCCCCCTGCGAGGTGGCTCCCAATAGCCAAGGGGGGGAGAGGGGGTGGCTATTGGTCCCCACCTCGCGGGGGGTGGCTCACCCCCCTGCGAGGTGGCTCCCAATAGCCAAGGGGGGGAGAGGGGGTGGCTATTGGTCCCCACCTCGCGGGGGGTGGCTCACCCCCCTGCGAGGTGGCTCCCAATAGCCAAGGGGGGGAGAGGGGGTGGCTATTGGTCCCCACCTCGCGGGGGGTGGCTCACCCCCCTGCGAGGTGGCTCCCAATAGCCAAGGGGGGGAGAGGGGGTGGCTATTGGTCCCCACCTCGCGGGGGGTGGCTCACCCCCCTGCGAGGTGGCTCCCAATAGCCAAGGGGGGGAGAGGGGGTGGCTATTGGTCCCCACCTCGCGGGGGGTGGCTCACCCCCCTGCGAGGTGGCTCCCAATAGCCAAGGGGGGAGAGGGGGTGGCTATTGGTCCCCACCTCGCGGGGGGTGGCTCACCCCCCTGCGAGGTGGCTCCCAATAGCCAAGGGGGGAGAGGGGGTGGCTATTGGTCCCCACCTCGCGGGGGGTGGCTCACCCCCCTGCGAGGTGGCTCCCAATAGCCAAGGGGGGAGAGGGGGTGGCTATTGGTCCCCACCTCGCGGGGGGTGGCTCACCCCCCTGCGAGGTGGCTCCCAATAGCCAAGGGGGGGAGAGGGGGTGGCTATTGGTCCCCACCTCGCGGGGGGTGGCTCACCCCCCTGCGAGGTGGCTCCCAATAGCCAAGCGGGGGAGAGGGGGTGGCTATTGGTCCCCACCTCGCGGGGGGTGGCTCACCCCCCTGCGAGGTGGCTCCCAATAGCCAAGCGGGGGAGAGGGGGTGGCTATTGGTCCCCACCTCGCGGGGGGTGGCTCACCCCCCTGCGAGGTGGCTCCCAATAGCCAAGCGGGGGAGAGGGGGTGGCTATTGGTCCCCACCTCGCGGGGGGTGGCTCACCCCCCTGCGAGGTGGCTCCCAATAGCCAAGCGGGGGAGAGGGGGTGGCTATTGGTCCCCACCTCGCGGGGGGTGGCTCACCCCCCTGCGAGGTGGCTCCCAATAGCCAAGCGGGGGAGAGGGGGTGGCTATTGGTCCCCACCTCGCGGGGGGTGGCTCACCCCCCTGCGAGGTGGCTCCCAATAGCCAAGCGGGGGAGAGGGGGTGGCTATTGGTCCCCACCTCGCGGGGGGTGGCTCACCCCCCTGCGAGGTGGCTCCCAATAGCCAAGCGGGGGAGAGGGGGTGGCTATTGGTCCCCACCTCGCGGGGGGTGGCTCACCCCCCTGCGAGGTGGCTCCCAATAGCCAAGCGGGGGAGAGGGGGTGGCTATTGGTCCCCACCTCGCGGGGGGTGGCTCACCCCCCTGCGAGGTGGCTCCCAATAGCCAAGCGGGGGAGAGGGGGTGGCTATTGGTCCCCACCTCGCGGGGGGTGGCTCACCCCCCTGCGAGGTGGCTCCCAATAGCCAAGCGGGGGAGAGGGGGTGGCTATTGGTCCCCACCTCGCGGGGGGTGGCTCACCCCCCTGCGAGGTGGCTCCCAATAGCCAAGCGGGGGAGAGGGGGTGGCTATTGGTCCCCACCTCGCGGGGGGTGGCTCACCCCCCTGCGAGGTGGCTCCCAATAGCCAAGCGGGGGAGAGGGGGTGGCTATTGGTCCCCACCTCGCGGGGGGTGGCTCACCCCCCTGCGAGGTGGCTCCCAATAGCCAAGCGGGGGAGAGGGGGTGGCTATTGGTCCCCACCTCGCGGGGGGTGGCTCACCCCCCTGCGAGGTGGCTCCCAATAGCCAAGCGGGGGAGAGGGGGTGGCTATTGGTCCCCACCTCGCGGGGGGTGGCTCACCCCCCTGCGAGGTGGCTCCCAATAGCCAAGCGGGGGAGAGGGGGTGGCTATTGGTCCCCACCTCGCGGGGGGTGGCTCACCCCCCTGCGAGGTGGCTCCCAATAGCCAAGCGGGGGAGAGGGGGTGGCTATTGGTCCCCACCTCGCGGGGGGTGGCTCACCCCCCTGCGAGGTGGCTCCCAATAGCCAAGCGGGGGAGAGGGGGTGGCTATTGGTCCCCACCTCGCGGGGGGTGGCTCACCCCCCTGCGAGGTGGCTCCCAATAGCCAAGCGGGGGAGAGGGGGTGGCTATTGGTCCCCACCTCGCGGGGGGTGGCTCACCCCCCTGCGAGGTGGCTCCCAATAGCCAAGCGGGGGAGAGGGGGTGGCTATTGGTCCCCACCTCGCGGGGGGTGGCTCACCCCCCTGCGAGGTGGCTCCCAATAGCCAAGCGGGGGAGAGGGGGTGGCTATTGGTCCCCACCTCGCGGGGGGTGGCTCACCCCCCTGCGAGGTGGCTCCCAATAGCCAAGCGGGGGAGAGGGGGTGGCTATTGGTCCCCACCTCGCGGGGGGTGGCTCACCCCCCTGCGAGGTGGCTCCCAATAGCCAAGCGGGGGAGAGGGGGTGGCTATTGGTCCCCACCTCGCGGGGGGTGGCTCACCCCCCTGCGAGGTGGCTCCCAATAGCCAAGCGGGGGAGAGGGGGTGGCTATTGGTCCCCACCTCGCGGGGGGTGGCTCACCCCCCTGCGAGGTGGCTCCCAATAGCCAAGCGGGGGAGAGGGGGTGGCTATTGGTCCCCACCTCGCGGGGGGTGGCTCACCCCCCTGCGAGGTGGCTCCCAATAGCCAAGCGGGGGAGAGGGGGTGGCTATTGGTCCCCACCTCGCGGGGGGTGGCTCACCCCCCTGCGAGGTGGCTCCCAATAGCCAAGCGGGGGAGAGGGGGTGGCTATTGGTCCCCACCTCGCGGGGGGTGGCTCACCCCCCTGCGAGGTGGCTCCCAATAGCCAAGCGGGGGAGAGGGGGTGGCTATTGGTCCCCACCTCGCGGGGGGTGGCTCACCCCCCTGCGAGGTGGCTCCCAATAGCCAAGCGGGGGAGAGGGGGTGGCTATTGGTCCCCACCTCGCGGGGGGTGGCTCACCCCCCTGCGAGGTGGCTCCCAATAGCCAAGCGGGGGAGAGGGGGTGGCTATTGGTCCCCACCTCGCGGGGGGTGGCTCACCCCCCTGCGAGGTGGCTCCCAATAGCCAAGCGGGGGAGAGGGGGTGGCTATTGGTCCCCACCTCGCGGGGGGTGGCTCACCCCCCTGCGAGGTGGCTCCCAATAGCCAAGCGGGGGAGAGGGGGTGGCTATTGGTCCCCACCTCGCGGGGGGTGGCTCACCCCCCTGCGAGGTGGCTCCCAATAGCCAAGCGGGGGAGAGGGGGTGGCTATTGGTCCCCACCTCGCGGGGGGTGGCTCACCCCCCTGCGAGGTGGCTCCCAATAGCCAAGCGGGGGAGAGGGGGTGGCTATTGGTCCCCACCTCGCGGGGGGTGGCTCACCCCCCTGCGAGGTGGCTCCCAATAGCCAAGCGGGGGAGAGGGGGTGGCTATTGGTCCCCACCTCGCGGGGGGTGGCTCACCCCCCTGCGAGGTGGCTCCCAATAGCCAAGCGGGGGAGAGGGGGTGGCTATTGGTCCCCACCTCGCGGGGGGTGGCTCACCCCCCTGCGAGGTGGCTCCCAATAGCCAAGCGGGGGAGAGGGGGTGGCTATTGGTCCCCACCTCGCGGGGGGTGGCTCACCCCCCTGCGAGGTGGCTCCCAATAGCCAAGCGGGGGAGAGGGGGTGGCTATTGGTCCCCACCTCGCGGGGGGTGGCTCACCCCCCTGCGAGGTGGCTCCCAATAGCCAAGCGGGGGAGAGGGGGTGGCTATTGGTCCCCACCTCGCGGGGGGTGGCTCACCCCCCTGCGAGGTGGCTCCCAATAGCCAAGCGGGGGAGAGGGGGTGGCTATTGGTCCCCACCTCGCGGGGGGTGGCTCACCCCCCTGCGAGGTGGCTCCCAATAGCCAAGCGGGGGAGAGGGGGTGGCTATTGGTCCCCACCTCGCGGGGGGTGGCTCACCCCCCTGCGAGGTGGCTCCCAATAGCCAAGCGGGGGAGAGGGGGTGGCTATTGGTCCCCACCTCGCGGGGGGTGGCTCACCCCCCTGCGAGGTGGCTCCCAATAGCCAAGCGGGGGAGAGGGGGTGGCTATTGGTCCCCACCTCGCGGGGGGTGGCTCACCCCCCTGCGAGGTGGCTCCCAATAGCCAAGCGGGGGAGAGGGGGTGGCTATTGGTCCCCACCTCGCGGGGGGTGGCTCACCCCCCTGCGAGGTGGCTCCCAATAGCCAAGCGGGGGAGAGGGGGTGGCTATTGGTCCCCACCTCGCGGGGGGTGGCTCACCCCCCTGCGAGGTGGCTCCCAATAGCCAAGCGGGGGAGAGGGGGTGGCTATTGGTCCCCACCTCGCGGGGGGTGGCTCACCCCCCTGCGAGGTGGCTCCCAATAGCCAAGCGGGGGAGAGGGGGTGGCTATTGGTCCCCACCTCGCGGGGGGTGGCTCACCCCCCTGCGAGGTGGCTCCCAATAGCCAAGCGGGGGAGAGGGGGTGGCTATTGGTCCCCACCTCGCGGGGGGTGGCTCACCCCCCTGCGAGGTGGCTCCCAATAGCCAAGCGGGGGAGAGGGGGTGGCTATTGGTCCCCACCTCGCGGGGGGTGGCTCACCCCCCTGCGAGGTGGCTCCCAATAGCCAAGCGGGGGAGAGGGGGTGGCTATTGGTCCCCACCTCGCGGGGGGTGGCTCACCCCCCTGCGAGGTGGCTCCCAATAGCCAAGCGGGGGAGAGGGGGTGGCTATTGGTCCCCACCTCGCGGGGGGTGGCTCACCCCCCTGCGAGGTGGCTCCCAATAGCCAAGCGGGGGAGAGGGGGTGGCTATTGGTCCCCACCTCGCGGGGGGTGGCTCACCCCCCTGCGAGGTGGCTCCCAATAGCCAAGCGGGGGAGAGGGGGTGGCTATTGGTCCCCACCTCGCGGGGGGTGGCTCACCCCCCTGCGAGGTGGCTCCCAATAGCCAAGCGGGGGAGAGGGGGTGGCTATTGGTCCCCACCTCGCGGGGGGTGGCTCACCCCCCTGCGAGGTGGCTCCCAATAGCCAAGCGGGGGAGAGGGGGTGGCTATTGGTCCCCACCTCGCGGGGGGTGGCTCACCCCCCTGCGAGGTGGCTCCCAATAGCCAAGCGGGGGAGAGGGGGTGGCTATTGGTCCCCACCTCGCGGGGGGTGGCTCACCCCCCTGCGAGGTGGCTCCCAATAGCCAAGCGGGGGAGAGGGGGTGGCTATTGGTCCCCACCTCGCGGGGGGTGGCTCACCCCCCTGCGAGGTGGCTCCCAATAGCCAAGCGGGGGAGAGGGGGTGGCTATTGGTCCCCACCTCGCGGGGGGTGGCTCACCCCCCTGCGAGGTGGCTCCCAATAGCCAAGCGGGGGAGAGGGGGTGGCTATTGGTCCCCACCTCGCGGGGGGTGGCTCACCCCCCTGCGAGGTGGCTCCCAATAGCCAAGCGGGGGAGAGGGGGTGGCTATTGGTCCCCACCTCGCGGGGGGTGGCTCACCCCCCTGCGAGGTGGCTCCCAATAGCCAAGCGGGGGAGAGGGGGTGGCTATTGGTCCCCACCTCGCGGGGGGTGGCTCACCCCCCTGCGAGGTGGCTCCCAATAGCCAAGCGGGGGAGAGGGGGTGGCTATTGGTCCCCACCTCGCGGGGGGTGGCTCACCCCCCTGCGAGGTGGCTCCCAATAGCCAAGCGGGGGAGAGGGGGTGGCTATTGGTCCCCACCTCGCGGGGGGTGGCTCACCCCCCTGCGAGGTGGCTCCCAATAGCCAAGCGGGGGAGAGGGGGTGGCTATTGGTCCCCACCTCGCGGGGGGTGGCTCACCCCCCTGCGAGGTGGCTCCCAATAGCCAAGCGGGGGAGAGGGGGTGGCTATTGGTCCCCACCTCGCGGGGGGTGGCTCACCCCCCTGCGAGGTGGCTCCCAATAGCCAAGCGGGGGAGAGGGGGTGGCTATTGGTCCCCACCTCGCGGGGGGTGGCTCACCCCCCTGCGAGGTGGCTCCCAATAGCCAAGCGGGGGAGAGGGGGTGGCTATTGGTCCCCACCTCGCGGGGGGTGGCTCACCCCCCTGCGAGGTGGCTCCCAATAGCCAAGCGGGGGAGAGGGGGTGGCTATTGGTCCCCACCTCGCGGGGGGTGGCTCACCCCCCTGCGAGGTGGCTCCCAATAGCCAAGCGGGGGAGAGGGGGTGGCTATTGGTCCCCACCTCGCGGGGGGTGGCTCACCCCCCTGCGAGGTGGCTCCCAATAGCCAAGCGGGGGAGAGGGGGTGGCTATTGGTCCCCACCTCGCGGGGGGTGGCTCACCCCCCTGCGAGGTGGCTCCCAATAGCCAAGCGGGGGAGAGGGGGTGGCTATTGGTCCCCACCTCGCGGGGGGTGGCTCACCCCCCTGCGAGGTGGCTCCCAATAGCCAAGCGGGGGAGAGGGGGTGGCTATTGGTCCCCACCTCGCGGGGGGTGGCTCACCCCCCTGCGAGGTGGCTCCCAATAGCCAAGCGGGGGAGAGGGGGTGGCTATTGGTCCCCACCTCGCGGGGGGTGGCTCACCCCCCTGCGAGGTGGCTCCCAATAGCCAAGCGGGGGAGAGGGGGTGGCTATTGGTCCCCACCTCGCGGGGGGTGGCTCACCCCCCTGCGAGGTGGCTCCCAATAGCCAAGCGGGGGAGAGGGGGTGGCTATTGGTCCCCACCTCGCGGGGGGTGGCTCACCCCCCTGCGAGGTGGCTCCCAATAGCCAAGCGGGGGAGAGGGGGTGGCTATTGGTCCCCACCTCGCGGGGGGTGGCTCACCCCCCTGCGAGGTGGCTCCCAATAGCCAAGCGGGGGAGAGGGGGTGGCTATTGGTCCCCACCTCGCGGGGGGTGGCTCACCCCCCTGCGAGGTGGCTCCCAATAGCCAAGCGGGGGAGAGGGGGTGGCTATTGGTCCCCACCTCGCGGGGGGTGGCTCACCCCCCTGCGAGGTGGCTCCCAATAGCCAAGCGGGGGAGAGGGGGTGGCTATTGGTCCCCACCTCGCGGGGGGTGGCTCACCCCCCTGCGAGGTGGCTCCCAATAGCCAAGCGGGGGAGAGGGGGTGGCTATTGGTCCCCACCTCGCGGGGGGTGGCTCACCCCCCTGCGAGGTGGCTCCCAATAGCCAAGCGGGGGAGAGGGGGTGGCTATTGGTCCCCACCTCGCGGGGGGTGGCTCACCCCCCTGCGAGGTGGCTCCCAATAGCCAAGCGGGGGAGAGGGGGTGGCTATTGGTCCCCACCTCGCGGGGGGTGGCTCACCCCCCTGCGAGGTGGCTCCCAATAGCCAAGCGGGGGAGAGGGGGTGGCTATTGGTCCCCACCTCGCGGGGGGTGGCTCACCCCCCTGCGAGGTGGCTCCCAATAGCCAAGCGGGGGAGAGGGGGTGGCTATTGGTCCCCACCTCGCGGGGGGTGGCTCACCCCCCTGCGAGGTGGCTCCCAATAGCCAAGCGGGGGAGAGGGGGTGGCTATTGGTCCCCACCTCGCGGGGGGTGGCTCACCCCCCTGCGAGGTGGCTCCCAATAGCCAAGCGGGGGAGAGGGGGTGGCTATTGGTCCCCACCTCGCGGGGGGTGGCTCACCCCCCTGCGAGGTGGCTCCCAATAGCCAAGCGGGGGAGAGGGGGTGGCTATTGGTCCCCACCTCGCGGGGGGTGGCTCACCCCCCTGCGAGGTGGCTCCCAATAGCCAAGCGGGGGAGAGGGGGTGGCTATTGGTCCCCACCTCGCGGGGGGTGGCTCACCCCCCTGCGAGGTGGCTCCCAATAGCCAAGCGGGGGAGAGGGGGTGGCTATTGGTCCCCACCTCGCGGGGGGTGGCTCACCCCCCTGCGAGGTGGCTCCCAATAGCCAAGCGGGGGAGAGGGGGTGGCTATTGGTCCCCACCTCGCGGGGGGTGGCTCACCCCCCTGCGAGGTGGCTCCCAATAGCCAAGCGGGGGAGAGGGGGTGGCTATTGGTCCCCACCTCGCGGGGGGTGGCTCACCCCCCTGCGAGGTGGCTCCCAATAGCCAAGCGGGGGAGAGGGGGTGGCTATTGGTCCCCACCTCGCGGGGGGTGGCTCACCCCCCTGCGAGGTGGCTCCCAATAGCCAAGCGGGGGAGAGGGGGTGGCTATTGGTCCCCACCTCGCGGGGGGTGGCTCACCCCCCTGCGAGGTGGCTCCCAATAGCCAAGCGGGGGAGAGGGGGTGGCTATTGGTCCCCACCTCGCGGGGGGTGGCTCACCCCCCTGCGAGGTGGCTCCCAATAGCCAAGCGGGGGAGAGGGGGTGGCTATTGGTCCCCACCTCGCGGGGGGTGGCTCACCCCCCTGCGAGGTGGCTCCCAATAGCCAAGCGGGGGAGAGGGGGTGGCTATTGGTCCCCACCTCGCGGGGGGTGGCTCACCCCCCTGCGAGGTGGCTCCCAATAGCCAAGCGGGGGAGAGGGGGTGGCTATTGGTCCCCACCTCGCGGGGGGTGGCTCACCCCCCTGCGAGGTGGCTCCCAATAGCCAAGCGGGGGAGAGGGGGTGGCTATTGGTCCCCACCTCGCGGGGGGTGGCTCACCCCCCTGCGAGGTGGCTCCCAATAGCCAAGCGGGGGAGAGGGGGTGGCTATTGGTCCCCACCTCGCGGGGGGTGGCTCACCCCCCTGCGAGGTGGCTCCCAATAGCCAAGCGGGGGAGAGGGGGTGGCTATTGGTCCCCACCTCGCGGGGGGTGGCTCACCCCCCTGCGAGGTGGCTCCCAATAGCCAAGCGGGGGAGAGGGGGTGGCTATTGGTCCCCACCTCGCGGGGGGTGGCTCACCCCCCTGCGAGGTGGCTCCCAATAGCCAAGCGGGGGAGAGGGGGTGGCTATTGGTCCCCACCTCGCGGGGGGTGGCTCACCCCCCTGCGAGGTGGCTCCCAATAGCCAAGCGGGGGAGAGGGGGTGGCTATTGGTCCCCACCTCGCGGGGGGTGGCTCACCCCCCTGCGAGGTGGCTCCCAATAGCCAAGCGGGGGAGAGGGGGTGGCTATTGGTCCCCACCTCGCGGGGGGTGGCTCACCCCCCTGCGAGGTGGCTCCCAATAGCCAAGCGGGGGAGAGGGGGTGGCTATTGGTCCCCACCTCGCGGGGGGTGGCTCACCCCCCTGCGAGGTGGCTCCCAATAGCCAAGCGGGGGAGAGGGGGTGGCTATTGGTCCCCACCTCGCGGGGGGTGGCTCACCCCCCTGCGAGGTGGCTCCCAATAGCCAAGCGGGGGAGAGGGGGTGGCTATTGGTCCCCACCTCGCGGGGGGTGGCTCACCCCCCTGCGAGGTGGCTCCCAATAGCCAAGCGGGGGAGAGGGGGTGGCTATTGGTCCCCACCTCGCGGGGGGTGGCTCACCCCCCTGCGAGGTGGCTCCCAATAGCCAAGCGGGGGAGAGGGGGTGGCTATTGGTCCCCACCTCGCGGGGGGTGGCTCACCCCCCTGCGAGGTGGCTCCCAATAGCCAAGCGGGGGAGAGGGGGTGGCTATTGGTCCCCACCTCGCGGGGGGTGGCTCACCCCCCTGCGAGGTGGCTCCCAATAGCCAAGCGGGGGAGAGGGGGTGGCTATTGGTCCCCACCTCGCGGGGGGTGGCTCACCCCCCTGCGAGGTGGCTCCCAATAGCCAAGCGGGGGAGAGGGGGTGGCTATTGGTCCCCACCTCGCGGGGGGTGGCTCACCCCCCTGCGAGGTGGCTCCCAATAGCCAAGCGGGGGAGAGGGGGTGGCTATTGGTCCCCACCTCGCGGGGGGTGGCTCACCCCCCTGCGAGGTGGCTCCCAATAGCCAAGCGGGGGAGAGGGGGTGGCTATTGGTCCCCACCTCGCGGGGGGTGGCTCACCCCCCTGCGAGGTGGCTCCCAATAGCCAAGCGGGGGAGAGGGGGTGGCTATTGGTCCCCACCTCGCGGGGGGTGGCTCACCCCCCTGCGAGGTGGCTCCCAATAGCCAAGCGGGGGAGAGGGGGTGGCTATTGGTCCCCACCTCGCGGGGGGTGGCTCACCCCCCTGCGAGGTGGCTCCCAATAGCCAAGCGGGGGAGAGGGGGTGGCTATTGGTCCCCACCTCGCGGGGGGTGGCTCACCCCCCTGCGAGGTGGCTCCCAATAGCCAAGCGGGGGAGAGGGGGTGGCTATTGGTCCCCACCTCGCGGGGGGTGGCTCACCCCCCTGCGAGGTGGCTCCCAATAGCCAAGCGGGGGAGAGGGGGTGGCTATTGGTCCCCACCTCGCGGGGGGTGGCTCACCCCCCTGCGAGGTGGCTCCCAATAGCCAAGCGGGGGAGAGGGGGTGGCTATTGGTCCCCACCTCGCGGGGGGTGGCTCACCCCCCTGCGAGGTGGCTCCCAATAGCCAAGCGGGGGAGAGGGGGTGGCTATTGGTCCCCACCTCGCGGGGGGTGGCTCACCCCCCTGCGAGGTGGCTCCCAATAGCCAAGCGGGGGAGAGGGGGTGGCTATTGGTCCCCACCTCGCGGGGGGTGGCTCACCCCCCTGCGAGGTGGCTCCCAATAGCCAAGCGGGGGAGAGGGGGTGGCTATTGGTCCCCACCTCGCGGGGGGTGGCTCACCCCCCTGCGAGGTGGCTCCCAATAGCCAAGCGGGGGAGAGGGGGTGGCTATTGGTCCCCACCTCGCGGGGGGTGGCTCACCCCCCTGCGAGGTGGCTCCCAATAGCCAAGCGGGGGAGAGGGGGTGGCTATTGGTCCCCACCTCGCGGGGGGTGGCTCACCCCCCTGCGAGGTGGCTCCCAATAGCCAAGCGGGGGAGAGGGGGTGGCTATTGGTCCCCACCTCGCGGGGGGTGGCTCACCCCCCTGCGAGGTGGCTCCCAATAGCCAAGCGGGGGAGAGGGGGTGGCTATTGGTCCCCACCTCGCGGGGGGTGGCTCACCCCCCTGCGAGGTGGCTCCCAATAGCCAAGCGGGGGAGAGGGGGTGGCTATTGGTCCCCACCTCGCGGGGGGTGGCTCACCCCCCTGCGAGGTGGCTCCCAATAGCCAAGCGGGGGAGAGGGGGTGGCTATTGGTCCCCACCTCGCGGGGGGTGGCTCACCCCCCTGCGAGGTGGCTCCCAATAGCCAAGCGGGGGAGAGGGGGTGGCTATTGGTCCCCACCTCGCGGGGGGTGGCTCACCCCCCTGCGAGGTGGCTCCCAATAGCCAAGCGGGGGAGAGGGGGTGGCTATTGGTCCCCACCTCGCGGGGGGTGGCTCACCCCCCTGCGAGGTGGCTCCCAATAGCCAAGCGGGGGAGAGGGGGTGGCTATTGGTCCCCACCTCGCGGGGGGTGGCTCACCCCCCTGCGAGGTGGCTCCCAATAGCCAAGCGGGGGAGAGGGGGTGGCTATTGGTCCCCACCTCGCGGGGGGTGGCTCACCCCCCTGCGAGGTGGCTCCCAATAGCCAAGCGGGGGAGAGGGGGTGGCTATTGGTCCCCACCTCGCGGGGGGTGGCTCACCCCCCTGCGAGGTGGCTCCCAATAGCCAAGCGGGGGAGAGGGGGTGGCTATTGGTCCCCACCTCGCGGGGGGTGGCTCACCCCCCTGCGAGGTGGCTCCCAATAGCCAAGCGGGGGAGAGGGGGTGGCTATTGGTCCCCACCTCGCGGGGGGTGGCTCACCCCCCTGCGAGGTGGCTCCCAATAGCCAAGCGGGGGAGAGGGGGTGGCTATTGGTCCCCACCTCGCGGGGGGTGGCTCACCCCCCTGCGAGGTGGCTCCCAATAGCCAAGCGGGGGAGAGGGGGTGGCTATTGGTCCCCACCTCGCGGGGGGTGGCTCACCCCCCTGCGAGGTGGCTCCCAATAGCCAAGCGGGGGAGAGGGGGTGGCTATTGGTCCCCACCTCGCGGGGGGTGGCTCACCCCCCTGCGAGGTGGCTCCCAATAGCCAAGCGGGGGAGAGGGGGTGGCTATTGGTCCCCACCTCGCGGGGGGTGGCTCACCCCCCTGCGAGGTGGCTCCCAATAGCCAAGCGGGGGAGAGGGGGTGGCTATTGGTCCCCACCTCGCGGGGGGTGGCTCACCCCCCTGCGAGGTGGCTCCCAATAGCCAAGCGGGGGAGAGGGGGTGGCTATTGGTCCCCACCTCGCGGGGGGTGGCTCACCCCCCTGCGAGGTGGCTCCCAATAGCCAAGCGGGGGAGAGGGGGTGGCTATTGGTCCCCACCTCGCGGGGGGTGGCTCACCCCCCTGCGAGGTGGCTCCCAATAGCCAAGCGGGGGAGAGGGGGTGGCTATTGGTCCCCACCTCGCGGGGGGTGGCTCACCCCCCTGCGAGGTGGCTCCCAATAGCCAAGCGGGGGAGAGGGGGTGGCTATTGGTCCCCACCTCGCGGGGGGTGGCTCACCCCCCTGCGAGGTGGCTCCCAATAGCCAAGCGGGGGAGAGGGGGTGGCTATTGGTCCCCACCTCGCGGGGGGTGGCTCACCCCCCTGCGAGGTGGCTCCCAATAGCCAAGCGGGGGAGAGGGGGTGGCTATTGGTCCCCACCTCGCGGGGGGTGGCTCACCCCCCTGCGAGGTGGCTCCCAATAGCCAAGCGGGGGAGAGGGGGTGGCTATTGGTCCCCACCTCGCGGGGGGTGGCTCACCCCCCTGCGAGGTGGCTCCCAATAGCCAAGCGGGGGAGAGGGGGTGGCTATTGGTCCCCACCTCGCGGGGGGTGGCTCACCCCCCTGCGAGGTGGCTCCCAATAGCCAAGCGGGGGAGAGGGGGTGGCTATTGGTCCCCACCTCGCGGGGGGTGGCTCACCCCCCTGCGAGGTGGCTCCCAATAGCCAAGCGGGGGAGAGGGGGTGGCTATTGGTCCCCACCTCGCGGGGGGTGGCTCACCCCCCTGCGAGGTGGCTCCCAATAGCCAAGCGGGGGAGAGGGGGTGGCTATTGGTCCCCACCTCGCGGGGGGTGGCTCACCCCCCTGCGAGGTGGCTCCCAATAGCCAAGCGGGGGAGAGGGGGTGGCTATTGGTCCCCACCTCGCGGGGGGTGGCTCACCCCCCTGCGAGGTGGCTCCCAATAGCCAAGCGGGGGAGAGGGGGTGGCTATTGGTCCCCACCTCGCGGGGGGTGGCTCACCCCCCTGCGAGGTGGCTCCCAATAGCCAAGCGGGGGAGAGGGGGTGGCTATTGGTCCCCACCTCGCGGGGGGTGGCTCACCCCCCTGCGAGGTGGCTCCCAATAGCCAAGCGGGGGAGAGGGGGTGGCTATTGGTCCCCACCTCGCGGGGGGTGGCTCACCCCCCTGCGAGGTGGCTCCCAATAGCCAAGCGGGGGAGAGGGGGTGGCTATTGGTCCCCACCTCGCGGGGGGTGGCTCACCCCCCTGCGAGGTGGCTCCCAATAGCCAAGCGGGGGAGAGGGGGTGGCTATTGGTCCCCACCTCGCGGGGGGTGGCTCACCCCCCTGCGAGGTGGCTCCCAATAGCCAAGCGGGGGAGAGGGGGTGGCTATTGGTCCCCACCTCGCGGGGGGTGGCTCACCCCCCTGCGAGGTGGCTCCCAATAGCCAAGCGGGGGAGAGGGGGTGGCTATTGGTCCCCACCTCGCGGGGGGTGGCTCACCCCCCTGCGAGGTGGCTCCCAATAGCCAAGCGGGGGAGAGGGGGTGGCTATTGGTCCCCACCTCGCGGGGGGTGGCTCACCCCCCTGCGAGGTGGCTCCCAATAGCCAAGCGGGGGAGAGGGGGTGGCTATTGGTCCCCACCTCGCGGGGGGTGGCTCACCCCCCTGCGAGGTGGCTCCCAATAGCCAAGCGGGGGAGAGGGGGTGGCTATTGGTCCCCACCTCGCGGGGGGTGGCTCACCCCCCTGCGAGGTGGCTCCCAATAGCCAAGCGGGGGAGAGGGGGTGGCTATTGGTCCCCACCTCGCGGGGGGTGGCTCACCCCCCTGCGAGGTGGCTCCCAATAGCCAAGCGGGGGAGAGGGGGTGGCTATTGGTCCCCACCTCGCGGGGGGTGGCTCACCCCCCTGCGAGGTGGCTCCCAATAGCCAAGCGGGGGAGAGGGGGTGGCTATTGGTCCCCACCTCGCGGGGGGTGGCTCACCCCCCTGCGAGGTGGCTCCCAATAGCCAAGCGGGGGAGAGGGGGTGGCTATTGGTCCCCACCTCGCGGGGGGTGGCTCACCCCCCTGCGAGGTGGCTCCCAATAGCCAAGCGGGGGAGAGGGGGTGGCTATTGGTCCCCACCTCGCGGGGGGTGGCTCACCCCCCTGCGAGGTGGCTCCCAATAGCCAAGCGGGGGAGAGGGGGTGGCTATTGGTCCCCACCTCGCGGGGGGTGGCTCACCCCCCTGCGAGGTGGCTCCCAATAGCCAAGCGGGGGAGAGGGGGTGGCTATTGGTCCCCACCTCGCGGGGGGTGGCTCACCCCCCTGCGAGGTGGCTCCCAATAGCCAAGCGGGGGAGAGGGGGTGGCTATTGGTCCCCACCTCGCGGGGGGTGGCTCACCCCCCTGCGAGGTGGCTCCCAATAGCCAAGCGGGGGAGAGGGGGTGGCTATTGGTCCCCACCTCGCGGGGGGTGGCTCACCCCCCTGCGAGGTGGCTCCCAATAGCCAAGCGGGGGAGAGGGGGTGGCTATTGGTCCCCACCTCGCGGGGGGTGGCTCACCCCCCTGCGAGGTGGCTCCCAATAGCCAAGCGGGGGAGAGGGGGTGGCTATTGGTCCCCACCTCGCGGGGGGTGGCTCACCCCCCTGCGAGGTGGCTCCCAATAGCCAAGCGGGGGAGAGGGGGTGGCTATTGGTCCCCACCTCGCGGGGGGTGGCTCACCCCCCTGCGAGGTGGCTCCCAATAGCCAAGCGGGGGAGAGGGGGTGGCTATTGGTCCCCACCTCGCGGGGGGTGGCTCACCCCCCTGCGAGGTGGCTCCCAATAGCCAAGCGGGGGAGAGGGGGTGGCTATTGGTCCCCACCTCGCGGGGGGTGGCTCACCCCCCTGCGAGGTGGCTCCCAATAGCCAAGCGGGGGAGAGGGGGTGGCTATTGGTCCCCACCTCGCGGGGGGTGGCTCACCCCCCTGCGAGGTGGCTCCCAATAGCCAAGCGGGGGAGAGGGGGTGGCTATTGGTCCCCACCTCGCGGGGGGTGGCTCACCCCCCTGCGAGGTGGCTCCCAATAGCCAAGCGGGGGAGAGGGGGTGGCTATTGGTCCCCACCTCGCGGGGGGTGGCTCACCCCCCTGCGAGGTGGCTCCCAATAGCCAAGCGGGGGAGAGGGGGTGGCTATTGGTCCCCACCTCGCGGGGGGTGGCTCACCCCCCTGCGAGGTGGCTCCCAATAGCCAAGCGGGGGAGAGGGGGTGGCTATTGGTCCCCACCTCGCGGGGGGTGGCTCACCCCCCTGCGAGGTGGCTCCCAATAGCCAAGCGGGGGAGAGGGGGTGGCTATTGGTCCCCACCTCGCGGGGGGTGGCTCACCCCCCTGCGAGGTGGCTCCCAATAGCCAAGCGGGGGAGAGGGGGTGGCTATTGGTCCCCACCTCGCGGGGGGTGGCTCACCCCCCTGCGAGGTGGCTCCCAATAGCCAAGCGGGGGAGAGGGGGTGGCTATTGGTCCCCACCTCGCGGGGGGTGGCTCACCCCCCTGCGAGGTGGCTCCCAATAGCCAAGCGGGGGAGAGGGGGTGGCTATTGGTCCCCACCTCGCGGGGGGTGGCTCACCCCCCTGCGAGGTGGCTCCCAATAGCCAAGGGGGGGAGAGGGGGTGGCTATTGGTCCCCACCTCGCGGGGGGTGGCTCACCCCCCTGCGAGGTGGCTCCCAATAGCCAAGGGGGGGAGAGGGGGTGGCTATTGGTCCCCACCTCGCGGGGGGTGGCTCACCCCCCTGCGAGGTGGCTCCCAATAGCCAAGGGGGGGAGAGGGGGTGGCTATTGGTCCCCACCTCGCGGGGGGTGGCTCACCCCCCTGCCATACTGGGAGTAATGTCAGCCTCTCCTCTCCATGAATATTAGGAACACTATCTCAGGCTGGGTGTACGCCTCCTGCTCTATCGGGAGTCATATCATCCTCTCCCTTCCAGGGTATTAATAACAATATCACATTTCGGGTGAACACAGCCTGTGATACTGGAATTATTATCATCCTCTCCCCCTCCGGATACTAGGAACCATATCACAGAAAAGTTGTACCCTCCCTGGGCTATTGCGAGTAATATCATACGCTTCTTCCGTGAATATTAGGATGAATATCACCAGGTGGCTGTCCGTTCATTGTCATGTTGGGTGTCATGTCATACTCTTTCCCCATAGTTATTTTGGATTATTATCTCAGCGTTAGTGTACACCTACTGCGTTATTAAAACTAATATCATAATCTCCGTCCCTTGATATTAGGAACGACATCACAGGTAGGTGTATACCCCTTGCGGTATTAGCAGTAATAATATGGTGAATTATTAAACATCAATGATCGATTTTAATAGTTATCAATGACACTATTAATTAATAAGATACCATTATTAATTTTGGATAACCATTTTATATATATGATTATGCACTCTTAAAATTAATTATTAATATTAATGTCATTTAACAATATTATTAATTCTTAATAATAATCATTATTTTATTACCAACATCTCTTAGTAATTATTTCAGCGAGATTAATTGCTGATATCATTATTTTATTAATAATGATATTAGTATTAATTATTAATATTAATAATTAAAGTTTGTAACGAGTATTAATTTTTAATATCTTTATTATGACTATTAATATCCATAATAATTATTAATTTTTATATTTATTAATATTAATAATTAATACACTTATTCCTGATATCCGGCGGGAAGTAGATGATGTTACTCCCAACATCGAAGAAAGTGTGCACCCCTCTATGATGTTATTCCCAATAGCCAGGAGGTATAGGATAACATTTTTGAAACTATCACAGTGGGTGTCTATCCCCTCAGTGGTCTTGTTTCTTATATTCTGGGTGGGAGAGGATGATATGACTCCCAATATCGCAGTGGGTGTAGACCTCCCCCGTGATATTCTCCCTAACATCCAAAGGTGGAGAGGATGATATTTCTTCCCATTTCGCAGTGGGTGTACACCACCCCTGTGATATGATTCCTAACATCCAGCGAGAGAAATTGTCTCAATATTGCAGGAGGTGTACACTGCCGGGTGATATTGTTCGTAATATTCAGCGATGGAGAGGATATCACCCCCTATAGAGCAGGGGGTGTTCACTCCTTCTGTGACATTGTTCCTGATAGCCAGCAGGGGAGAGGAAGACATTACTCCCAATATTGTAGGGGGTGTACACCACCTTGTGATATTGTTTCCTATATCCTGGGAGGGAGACGATGATGCCAGTGGCAATATCGCAGGGGGTGTACACACTCACTGTGATATTGTTCCGAATATCCAGAGGGAAAGAAAATGATATGACTCCCAATATCACAGGGGGTGTACATCTTCCTGTGATATTGTTTCTTATATTCAGGGGGAGAGGATGATATGACTGCCAATATGGCAGGGGTTGCACACACCTCCTGCGATATTGTTCCTAATATCCCGAAGGGGAGAGCATCATATTTCTCTCAACATCGTAGGGGGTGTACACCTACTTTGTAATATTGTTCTTAATATCCACGATGGGAGAGGATGATATGACTCCCAATATCGCAAGAAGTGTACAGCCACCTGTGATATAGTTCCTAACATCTGGGTGGGGAGAGGATGATATTACTGCCCATACCGCTCGAGTTGTAAAACCCCTTTGATATTTTGCCTGTAATCCTGAGGGGAGGGGATGATATTGCTCCCAATATCGAAGAAGGCATACACCCCCCAGAACACTATGCCTAATATCCACTTTGGGAGACGATGGCACTATGCCCAATATCTCAGGGGATGTACACCCACACTGGGATATTGTCCCTTATATAGAGAGGGGGAGAAGATGCTATTGCTCCCAATAGCGCAGAGACTGTGGCTGTACACCCCTCCTGTGATACTGTTCTTAATATGCTAGGGACGAGAGGATGATACTACACCCAATATTGCAGGGGGAGTACACCCACCCAGTGATATTGTTCTTTTTTTTTTTTTTTTTTTTTTTTTGAGACGGAGTCTTGCTCTGTAGCCCAGGCTGGAGTGCAGTGGCTGGATCTCAGCTCACTGCAAGCTCCGCCTCCCGGGTTCACGCCATTCTCCGGCCTCAGCCTCCCGAGTAGCTGGGACTACAGGCGCCTGCCACCTCACCCGGCTAGTTTTTTGTATTTCTTAGTAGAGACGGGGTTTCACCGTGTTAGCCAGGATGGTCTCGATCTCCTGACCTCGTGATCCGCCCGTCTCGGCCTCCCAAAGTGCTGGGATTACAGGCTTGAGCCACCGCGCCCGGCCTGATATTGTTCTTAATGTACTGCACCTCCCACCACCAGGTATATCGTTCCTAATATCCAGAGGAAGAGAGGATAACATTATGCCCAATACCGCGGGGCAGTGTCACACCCTCTGTGATGTTGTTCCTAGTATCCAAAGGTAGAGAGGATGATGTTACTGGCCATATTGAAGGGGGTGAACACCCTTCTGTGATATCGTTTTTGACATTCAGTTGGGGAGAGGATAACCTGAATCCCAATATCACTGAAGGTGTACAGACCCCTGTGATGTAGTTCCTAATGTACAGGGGAAAGAGAAGAATATTGCTGTCAATATCACAGGGGGTGTAACCACCCTGCCCCCTGTATGTTGTTCCTCATATGCAGCGGGGTAGAGGCTGATAGTACTCCCAATATCCCAGAAGGTGCACACACACCTGTGATAGAGTTCCTAATATCCAGCGGGAAAGAGGCTGATTTTACTTTCGATATCACAGTGGGTGTACACCGCCCCCAACCCCAGGGTATCGTTCCTAATATCCAAGCGGGAAGAAGATGACATGGCTGACAATATCGAAGGGGGTGGACACTTCTTCCGTGATATGGTTCCTGATATCCAGGGGGTGAATGGATATTACTCTCAAAAAAGTAGGAACCGTACAGCCACCCTGGGATTTTGTCCTTAATAAGCACAGGGGAGAGGTGATATTACTACCAACATTGCAAGGGGTGTACACCCTTCCTGTGATATTGTTTTTTATATCCAGGAGAGGAGAAGATGGTATTACTACCAATATTGAAGTGATGTACAGCCCCCAAGGGATATTGTTCTAAAGATACAGGTTGAAGGAGGATGAGATTCCATCCAATATAACAAGGGGTGTACACCCCGCCTGTGATGTGAATCGTAAAACCTAGAAGAAGACAGAATGACATTGCTTCCAAAAACTCACGGGGTGTACACCCACCTTGTGATATTGTTCCTGTCATCTAAAGGAAGAGATGATGATACTACTCCCACTACCGGAGGAGGTACATACCCCCCTGTAATATTGTTCCTCATAACCTTTGGGGGAGAGCATGATATTACTTCCAGTATGACAGTGGCTTGACACCCAGTCTGTGATATTGCTCCTAATTTCCAGTAGGTAAAGTACAATGTTCCTGCCAAGAGAGTAGTGGGTGTACAGCCGCCCTCTGATATGTCTCCGAATATTCAGGGAAACACTGGAGGACATTACCCCAAATCTCCCAAATAGCGTACACCCATTGTGTGATATGGTTGCTAATATCCGGAGGTGTAGAGGATTGTATTCGTTCTCCTGTCGCAGGCTGTGTACACACAACCTGTGAAATTCTTCCTAATATCCTGAACAAAAGAAACTGCTAGTAATGGACACACATTGCAGGGGGGAGTAATTGGCTATTACGATCCACATCGCAAGGGGTGAGGAACTCCCCACTATATGGGGAGTAATATCAACCCCCTCTCCCCACTGGCTCTTACGATCCACATCGCAGGGCAATTCAGGACACCAGCCCTGCCCCAAACTTGACCCAGACAGTGGGTGTCATGAGACCACCTCAGGGTGGGTGGCAGCTCAGCTCAAAGGTATGCTTGCTGCCAAAGACCAACTGCTCCTGCTAGTTTGAATCTGGATACAGGGTCTCTGTTGGTGAGACAAATGACCATGAGGCAGACACCCTGAAATCTAGCACGACAGAGCTCAACGCCCCATGAGAGGCACCATAGCACGCAGACTTTGCAGACATACTAGCAAAGGCCACAGCAGGCCCTGAGAGAGGAACAATCTGACCAAGATCCTGGGGTCCTGCCACACAGCCCTTAAACCAGGGACTGGAAACTGTTTCCCTAAAGAGCCAGGAGTCAGTATTTTCAGCTTTGCCAACTGATCTTTGCCTCCAGGATGCAACTCTGCCATGGCTGCACGACAGCTGCCTTCTGCAGGTGGCCTGTGAAGAGATGGGCATGACTGCACCCCCATCAAACTTTACTTATGGACATGGAAATTTCTCAGTGTCATGAAGTGTTAGGTTTTTATTTGTTCAACCATTTGGAAATGTAAAATCTGTTCTTGATTCACGGGCCACAAGAACAGGCAGGGACAGGCTGCCCCTTGCCGACCTCTGGAATGAGCTTAGAGAAGGAATGGACAGGCTGGGCCAGCGCAGCCTACTCACAGGGGATTCGCTGCAGGAGGGTCCTTCGTAGCAACCACTTCTCATCCTTCGTCTTGGCTTCAAGTGCAGTTCAGGTGGAGAAAGAGAACAGAACCGGCCTCAGCAACAAGAAGGAAGGAGATGCAGGGTCAAGCAGCCGTGTGGATCCATCACACTCAACATTCACACCAAGCGGAGCACAGGCAAGACCAGCCCGGGGGACCGAAGTGGAGGCTCTCTGGTGGGGGACCTCTGGGTGGGCAAGATTCTCTACGTAAAAGTCAAATAGAAGATCTACACAGCAGTAGTTCCAGAAAACACACACTAAGAAAAAGGCCAAAATAAAAATAGGACACCAAGTTTGGCCAACCGGGTCTCACAAGCCAGTAGGTAACAAAGCCCAGGAGGGCCCACCAGAGGTGCTGGGGGTGGGCTCCTGCCTGCAGGGGGCCTGGGACACCCCATTCCCACAGAGGAGGACCCAAGCTTTGGGGAGGAAGCTGTCAGAGTCACCCAGTGAGCTGCTCAGAGCTGGAGCCACAGAGCACGGGAGGAGCCCTGGCTACGTCCCCCTGTGCGCTGAGAAGCTGAGGTGGGGGCACACCCCCAGGGGCCGATGCAAACAGTGGACCGCGGGCCCTCCTCCTGCCCAGAGGATGCTCAGCTCCCAAGGGACCACCAAGGCCTGGAACCCAGGGACACACCACCTGACCCTTATGCCCAGGCCTCCTGGACCAGGCAATGTCCAGTACAGGCAGGCAGTCTGGGCTTGGGGCCAGGATAGGGGTGGGTGGTCCTGCTAGCCAGGCCTCCTTCTCCCTACCAGCTGGGCTGGCGGCACTGTAGTTTTGGTTCTGGCAACATATTGCTGCCCTCTTTGGCCACACCAGTCCCTGGCTCCCTGGTTAGCCCCAGTGCTGTCCAACCCACCTAAACAAGTCCCACACACCCAGTGCCCACCAGGCTCCTGTCAGCCAGGAGGACCCGTGCTCATCCCCTGAAGTATCTGTGGGAGCCTGCATCCCACAGGGACCCACATCTCGGGGCCAACCTCCATGGGGTTTTCTTGGTTGTGGTGGCAGGGGTGGGGGGGTGTTGACCTCCAGCCCTCCCATCCTGGCCACTGTGTTTTATGGGAATCATTCAGTCCTGGGAGCCTCCTGGGGACCCCAAAAGGAAGACAACAGGGTGGCCATGGCAGCCTCAGCCCCAGGCTCTGCGCCCAAGCGCAACAGAAGGAAGAGAACAGAGCGGTCATGGCAGTCTGTCCCAGACTCCGGGCCCAAGTGCAACAGTCTTCCGGTTCTGGTTTGATCTGGGCGGTAACAACAGGTGAAGTCATTCACACAAGGATTGGCTTCAATATAATGCATCAAGGGACTGTGGAGGACACCGATCAGCCTCCAGACCAGTTACACCTGGTGACTTAGCCAGTGCAGGCTGGGAAGTGGAAAAGCTGACCCCTGATCTCCCCACCTACCCTGCCCACCAGATGTCAGTAGCGGCCAGGGATCCCTGACTTCAGGCAGAGGCAGACAGCACAGTTGCTGCCTCCTTTGATCCCATCCCAGGGCCCACAGGGCCTGCAGAAACCTGGCAGGGGCTGAGTTGGGAGAATCAGGCAGGGAGATGCCAAGTGAAGAATGTGAGAGACTGGGTATGAGGGGTACTAGGGTACAGGGTCTGCTTCCCCTGGGGAGGTGGCAGTGAGACATAGAGTAGCCAAGCCTCCACAGGCACCACCCTGCTGCCAGGCATGTGTGGTGCCCATACCCACCCCAATGGCTGCAGGAAGTTTCTTCATCAATAAAAGGAGAGGACGCACCCACACCCACATAGGCATTGGTGCCCACACACATCAGAGAAGAAAATTGCTGCTGTGTGCAAGGTGTGGGGAAAGGGGCAATGTCCCCTTCCTTCCCATGGTGGGTCCAAAATTACCTGTTCCTGCCAACACCCCCACCCCCAACTCCACAAGCTGCTGACCTCCACCACAGTGCCATGCCACGTGCCAGGAATAGCTCAGCGGTACATCCCAAAGGGTGTTATCCTGGAGTGGCTGTGCTGGGCAAGGGACACATTTCCTAGTCACAGAGGTTTTCTTTCTTTACCGCTCACCAGCCCTGTGTCTCCGTTTCCCCCACTGTGGCAGTGTAAAAATCCCATCTTGAAGACTAGGAACTCAGAAAGGTCACCACACCTGGTGAAATGGGGGTGAAACTCCCTGTCTTGAACCTCTTGCTCCAGGACTGATGTCCATTGGGACATGGCCAGGCCAGCATCCTGGGGAGGGCTGCATTCCCTCTGCCTGGGGAACCTTGCTCCCAGTTAGGGATCACTGGAGTTGAGGCCCCTAATGGATTGGGGGAGGCACAGGGGTAGACTGGAGGTAGCCCCATCATACAGGCCTGTGTAGACCCCAGAAAGCCAGCATTGAGTTCAGACTCTTGTGTGAAGCTGGCCACATGAAAGTATTTGGGCTTTGGGGTGTGATGAGGGCCTGGGGTCAGGGAACAAAGTGTTCTGGTTTGGACACGCAGGAGGTTCTCTGCAGCTCTCTCAGGTACAGGGTATGTTGCTAAGTATATGCTTTTAAAAACCCTAGGAGGAGGGGGCAGCTAGAAGGGACTCTGAAGTCAAGGGCATGGTCCAGTCTTACCACCTCCCCAGCTGAAGACATGCTGGAGGACAATTCTCCAGAGTTTCCTAACAAAGAAGAGAAAAAAGAAATCAAAAAGACTTGGAGGATAGGCAAGCTAATGAGGGCTGACTGGGATTACCCTGCCTAATCCTCAAAACAAGCCTTCCCTATCTGTCCTCTGGGCCAGGTGAGGAAACAGGTCACCGTAGGACATTCAGACCCTGGGCAGGCAGCTGGCAGCCTGGAGCCCAGGAGGTGCAAACACATTTTCACTAAGGCACGTCCTGCACAGCCCTAAATCCATTCAACCTTGAGTCAATAGAGCACATGCTTCTGTGAGCACAGGGTTGGGTCTAGGGTTACAGATTAACAGCATCTCAAGGGAGAAGAATTTTTCTCAGTACAGATCAAAATGGACTTTCTTATGTCTTCGTCTTTCTCCATAGACACAGTAACAGTCTGATCTCTCTTTCTTTCCCCCACACAGAGAGTGTCACCACTGTATGTCAGCCACCGGGGGACAGGCTTCAGCTTACACCCACATTCCAAATTCCACCCTCTCACCTTGGCAGAAGCTGGCCAGGAATTGCGGCCAATGGATGGGTGGGATCTGCACACGACACCGTGTTCAGGTCCCCATGACGGCTTCACACATGGGTGGTGGCCCTACAGTTCCAGGTGCCACACATACGCCAGCCCCTGCTCGGGCCCTGATCTTTGAGGAGGGGGAGCAGCAGAACCCGGGCTCTGACCGCACAGTGCCACTCACACCCACAGACGATTCTCCACACAGTCATCATATCTCGGTCCTGGCCACCTCCCCCTGCAGGGCCTCAGCTCTTTCCCGGGACTCACGTGATCCTTCCTCACATGCAGCTCTGGTAGGATGCATTGATCTGTACCCAGGGGCTCTGAGGTGACAATGGTCACGCTCATGCAGAGTGCAAGGGCACAGGCTGGGTGCCCATTGTGGGGACCCTGACTGCAGCACTCCCAGACTATCATCGGGCATGTTGGCCCCCAGGCTTAGCTAGGTCACCAGCAGTAGGAGTGCACTGCTCTGGACTCTGCAGGAGGAGGACAACTGTCACCACATCTTGATGTTCTCCTGCTGGTGTCACTCTGTGCTTCTCATCTCCTGGTTGTAGGATTCAGGGCAGACTCTCTGAACACCTTGTGGGAAATAGCAGAGTCCAGCAGAGAAGAGGAGAAAAGCCCAGCTGCAAAGATAAAAAAATGGCAGGGGTGACATGGGCCCGCATTCAGATTCTGTATTTAGATGAGGTCTTCCGGAACACTTGCTCTCATTGGATAATACTTCAAATATATGTGTGTGTGTATATATATACATATACGTATATATATAAATATACATATACATATATATACAAATATACATATACGTATATATATAAATATACATATACATATATATACAAATATACATATACGTGTGTGTGTGTGTGTGTGTGTATATATAGATATATATATATTTTTTAGATAGAGTCTCACTCTGTAGCCCACGCTGGAGGGCAGTTGCATGACCTTGGCTCACTGCAACCTCCACTTGCCGGGTCCTGGTTCAAGCAATTCTCCTCCCTCAGCCTCCCGAATAGCTGAGATTACAGACATGCACCACCATGCCGGGCTAATTTTGTGTACTTTTAGTAGAGATGGAGTTTCACCATGGTGGCAAGGTTAGTCTTGAACTTCTGGCCTCGGGTGATTCACCCACATTGCCCTCCTAAAGTGCTAAGATTACAGGCATGAGCCACAGTACCCGGCCCATTGTGGCAGCTTAATCATAGAGGAGAAGAAGGCCCGGACCCAGCACGAAGATGATGAAAAGGGGTAAGAGCAGTTCTCTCTCCTATGGTGTGGCCAGGCACTTAAACTTTCAACATAAGGGACACTAAATAGCTTTCCCAACAAAAACAACTGAGATGTTGGATAAAACCAACCAAAATGCATCTTTGTAAGTGCATTACTGAGCTGGCAATGAGGGATAGAATCCACAGCAGTCAATAAAGAATTGGCAGGAACTAAAGTGGAATTTTTTTTTCCCTTTATACAGTTGCACAGAGGATGAGGCATCAGAAACAAAACTGTATGTCTCTCCAAAATCAGGTCAGAAATCTGACATCTTAGACTTAAAATGAAAGCCCACCTCAGAGCAGGAGCAGCGAGGAGAGCAGCTGTCCCTGCATTGCTGCTGGGTGGAGGGAAAACCCTGACCCTGAGAACCGACGAGAAACAGTCCTCCAGGAGTTCGTGCTGGAAGACCTGGAGAGCATGGGTCAAATCGACATGGCACCAGGCGGCTGCTCACTTCACCTCTACCCCATGTGAGTGAACATCTTTGCTGAAACAATACAACCCTGTCCTCAAAACATCTCCCCACATAAAATTCCAAGGAAGATAAGTCCTTGTGCAAAAATTACAAAACTTAAGTAAACAAAGTACTGTGGATACATCCAATAATTCAAGAAACAAATTCAACAGAGCCACAAAAATCCAAAAGGTGGAAAAGATCAACTGCTGGCAAAGGATCCACTGCTGTTGCTCCTGCTAAGAGACTGTATTTCATAAAAAAGTAAACACGCCCCTCTGTGGCCTCACACTTGCCTTCTCAGGCATGTCTGCCCCAGAAATGCCCTTGCACTGTCTTCTCCAAGAGACACGTACGGGGCAAGAATATTTAGGCTGTGATTGTAGAAATAGAAAACACCTGAAAGCCATCCAAACACACCTCTATCAAGGAAAAAAGCTGGCATAGTCATATTGTGGAATATGATACAGCTGTGAAAATGAACTGCAGTTAGAAGCATCAACAATGAAAAATTAGAGTAAACAAAGGAAATTACTGAAAAATACACTGCTATTCCATATACAGTTCACAAACCATAACATATGACATTGCTTAATAATATACACAGAAATGATAAACCTTATGAAAAGCAAGACAAACATTAACACATTAGTCCTATGTCTGGGTGAAGAAGGGAGACCCAGGTGATCAAGGAAGGGCATATTGTAGCCTTTCAAGACAGTTGATACTAATGGATGATGACATCAGTGCAATTATTAATCTTTGGTATTATGCATTCAGTTTTGTTTGTTGGTTGGTTTTTAAGGCAGAGTTTTGCTCATGTAGCCCAGGCTAGAGTGTAATGGCATGATCTCAGCTCACTGCAACTCCTCTCTCCTGGGTTCAAACAACTCTCCCACCTCAGCCTCCCGAGTAGCTGAGATCACAGGTGTCTGCCATGATGCTCAGCCAACTTTTTGTATTTTTTTAGTAGAGACGGGTTTCACCGTGTTGGCCAGGCTGGTCTTGAACACTTGACCTCAAATGATCCACCTGCCTCAGCCTCCGAAAGTGCTGGGATTACAGGCATGAGCCACCGTGCCCACCCAAATTTATAGACTCTTACGTGTCATATATTTCATAATTAAACATAAAAAATAAAATATTTACTGTAGTTTGTAAATGAAAGAGCAACAAAAATGTTGCAAACTTTTAAACATCAAACCTGTTGTATAGCTCATAATGACCCTCGTATTAAGCTGTGGTAAGTTCCAAGTTGTATTTCACTGTCATTTTCTGAAAACTAGGTGAACAGATGAAAAACAGAATTCAGTTTTCAAACAAGATATTAAGATAATGTTACTGGTTGAAGGTGTCCAGGTTCTTGCTGCCTTGAACAAAGACTTGGACACAACGCAAAAATGGAGCAAGGAAAGAATGAAGCAGCAAAGCAGAGATTGACGGAAAAGGAAAGCACACTCCTCAGGGTGGGAGCGCCTGAGCACAGGGAGCCCGTTACTGAAGTCTCTGGGGTTGGAATCCCCTCTAGAGGTTTCCATTGGTTACTTGGTGTGCACCCTATGTAAATGAAGAGGAGGAAGTACAATTACAATGACATGTACTCGGTGTATGTCCTGTGTAAATGGAGAGGATATTTCCTGTCATAGCTCAAGAGTTTCCATTTGATTTGGTTCTCCGAAGTCAGGGTGAATCAGCCTTATGTTCCTGCCTCCAGACCCTTTTCTCCAGCCTCCGTGGAATGGATGGCAGGACATGGAAAAGTGTTCTGTCCAAATGACATGCCCCAGGGCACTGGCAGCTGAGGACGAGAGGGAACCAGTTGGTGCCACTGAGGAACGCTCACCCGTGTCTCCACACCGCAGAGAACAAAGTGAGTGTCCTTGTCCTGAACCCTCTGAAGTGAGTATCTCGCCTCAGGGCTTTCATGAAACCCTTTTTTGGAGAGGCTCCTTCTCTCTCCTTCTGCAGCCACAAGGCAGCAGGGATAGCCCCTCTCTCGCTGAAGTTCTTCTAAAAAAAACAAAGAGAATAAAAGAATAGAATTAATGTAATGAATAATAAAATAATGAAAATGAAACTTTTTTTACAGAAGCAGCTCTGGAATTTCATGTATTGGTGGCATTAAAAGCAGAAAATGGGCCTATAGGCGTGGTGGAGTGGCTCACGCCTGTAATCCCAGCACTTTGGGAGGCCGAGGGGGGAGGATCACGGGGTCAGGAGATCGAGACCATCCTGGCTAACACGGTGAAACCCCGTCTCTACTAAAAATACAAAAAATTAGCCAGGCATGGTGGTGGACGCCTGTAGTTCCAGCTCCTCAGGAGGCTGAGGCAGGATAATGGCGTGAACCCAGGAGGCAGAGCTTGCCATGAGCTGAGATTGTCTCACTGCACTCCAGCCTGGGCAACAGAACAAGACTCTGTCTTAAAAAAAAAAAAAGAAAAAGAAAAGAAAAGAAAAGAAAAGAAAATGGGCCGATTATAGAGCTCAATTTAATGGCAAAATTTAAGAAAAGAATAAAAAGACTCTGCTAATAATGATGACATGAGCTGCTCATATTGCCATTTTCTCTGGGAACCAATATTGGGGAGGAGGTGGGACCACCTGCCACAAGGCTCCAGGTGATTTTCAGGCTGTTCCCCAAAATCACTGCAGCCTCTTCCCTGCTCGTCCCTTGATGCTGCTGCCGTGCCGGGTGTCCTGTGTGGTAGGAGGCACCTCGGCAGCTTCTGGTGGGATGGGCTTGTGGCATTCTGAACCTGAATGCCGTGATCACTAGGAAGTGAGGAGACACAAGCAGGAAGGGTTCAGGGATGGAGCGGCCGCTTCTCAGGGATCAGTCTCAGGCCTGAGCTGGGAAGAATCCCCTTTCAGGACAATGGCTCCAGGCTGAGGTCAATGCTCTTTCTGTGCATTATGATGACTGACCTGCATCCACAGGGAAGCGTATCTGGGCTCCTTTTTTCCAGGCGATGTTGGGAACACCTTGAAATGAGCACTGGTGGATTTCAATTCCAGCCTTCCAGAAGCCACTCCAAATGGAAATTGAGCTAAGGGATGTAGCTAGAGTAAGTAAACAACTTTAGGTCCTGGACAAGAATTTTCACATACAATATAGTGTGCAGGGAAAAATGAAGCCTCAGGACCCCAATTCACAGCCAAAAAGAAAAAAGCATTAAGCTGGAAGCTGAACCATGCAAGAAACTGCCTTTCCTTTTGTTCCTAAGCGGATAGCTATAGATAAAGGGTTACGCATCTCCACAGGAAGCTGGTCTATGTTCACCTTATCTTATGTAAAGGACTGATTTACCGCCTGTGAGATGAAGACATAACTGACCATTCCCCACCTGCTCTCTTTCTCTTGCAACCTGAGGACGACCACAGGCTCCCTCTTTCCCCTCCAGCCCACCCTTTTCCTCCAGCCCACCCTTCCCCTCCAGCCCACCCTTCCCTCTAGCCCACCCTTCCCTCTAGCCCACCCTTTTCTTTTTTTTTTTTTTTTTTTTTTTTTTTTTTTGAGACAGAGTCTTGCTCTGTCGCCCAGGCTGGAGCGCAGTGGCCGGATCTCGGCTCACTGCAAGCTCCGCCTCCCGGGTTTACGCCATTCTCCTGCCTCAGCCTCCCGAGTAGCTGGGACTACAGGCGCCCGCCACCTCGCCCGGCTAGTTTATTGTATTTTTTTTAGTAGAGACGGGGTTTCACTGTGTTAGCCAGGATGGTCTCGATCTCCTGACCTCGTGATCCGCCTGTCTCGGCCTCCCAAAGTGCTGGGATTACAGGCTTGAGCCACCGCGCCCGGCCTAGCCCACCCTTTTCATCCAGCCCACCCTTCCCTCCAGCCCACCCTTTTCCTCCAGCCCACCCTTTTCCTCCAGCCCACCCTTTTCCTCCAGCCCACCCTTCCCCTTTAACTACTGAAGCCCTCAAAATCATCTTGGGAGGAAGGCACAGACCACAGACTGTTTCTGTGATTCCGTGTTTTTTTCTTCCAAGCATGTCCTTAACCTTGACAGAATTAACTTTTAAATGGATTGAGATCGGTCTCAGGTACCTTTTGGTTTACAATCGCATGCCTCAGCCATCGCACGGCTCTCTGGCCTTTGTCCTCTTTTACCAAAGGAGGAGGGTGAATTCCATGATCCTAAAACCCCTTCAGCTCTCCATAGGTTTCTAGGGGGACACAATTACCTAAGAGATTAGAGAGAGCATCCTAAAATAGAAGTAGACAGTATGTGGCAGTTAGGCTTCAGTTTGGCTGCATAAAACAGAAGATTCAAGCTAACAGAGGCTCACACATAGAAAGGTCTGTCTTTTCACATGAAAGGAATCTGAAGGCAGGCAGTCCTCCCCTGTGCACTGGATCTGTGATCTTATCAGAGAGCCCAGTTTCTCCTATCATTCCTTCAGGCACTTTGACTGAAGGTGGTTGTATCTTCTAGGTCACCTCATGGCCCAAGAGATCAGCTTTGTTCCTGCAATCACAGCTGCATTCAAAGCAGCAGGAAAAAGAAAAAATAAAACAACGTCGTACTCAGTAGTTTGGCTTCTTTTAAGTCCTTTTGGATGTCCTGCTCAACAATTCTACTTATATCACATGGGCCAGAATGCACCAACATGGCCACATGGGTGTACAAAGACAGCTGGGAATTGAAGCATTTAGTGCAGAGCTTTGGGCAGAAGAGGAGGAAGAAATGGATGTTGAACCAACTGTTTCTGTCACATGGCGTTTTAGTTGAACTTGGAAGGATGAGTGGGTTATTCACAGACAGGCTTGGAGAGAGACACAAGCAAGGATCGTGTGTGGAAGAAGCACGTCGGAAATTCGCAGGATAAAAAGAGTCTCTCCCTCACTGTAGATTCTTCTTGCTAAAAACTCAAGGGCTTCTGAATTATTTCCATACTTTTTCTTTCTGAATTGAGAAGATTTACAATTCAATTATGTGTAACGCTGAGACATCATCGTCTTGGGGATTGTTTAAACACTAGTCTGTTTGGGTTGGGAAAGAGAAACCTAAGACCCAAGTGCAGGGGGAGGGAGTTTCAAGGTTCCTGGAACAAAATGCTGGAAGGAATTCAGGCAAAATATTCGATGGTCTTCTGACTGCTCTCTGGTGCCTGTTGTGAAGTCTAAAAGCTGTGATGCTCCCCAGGAATGGCTGTGTTCTGAAAACTTTTCCAGGAAAGTGTCTTGAGCTGGGCTACATTGTTAGCTCTCTGCTTCACAGAAAGAGCCTTCTCGAAGTCCAGAGGGCACTTAGATAAGACGGATTACATGGCACTCAAGGTTTCCTCCGTGGTTTTCTTCCAGACATCTCTGAGGCATCAGAAGCAAGGGTCAACAACTCAGTGTCATAGAAATTTTAAAATGAATCAAATATTTGGATGCAAGGAGAAACCTTCAAAATGATGCCTATTATTTAGCATTTTATCTTCCACAAAGCAAAACAAAGCTATAAACTTCTCACTGTAACTGTGAGGGAAGAGAATCCTAAAACATTTTGTCTTAGCCTGTTTTCTGCTTCTCTTAGCAGAGTGCCTGAGACTGGGTAATTTACAAAAACAGAGATTCACTTCTCACAGTCCTGGAAGTGGGAAGTACAAGGTGAAGGGGTGGTGGGCATCTGGCAAGGACCTTTGTGCTGTGTCATCCCACAGGAAGGTGGAAGGACAAGAGAACATGAAGGAGTAAGAGGGGTCAAACTCATTTTTGTAACAGACCAACTCTTGTGATAAGGAACCCACTCCCCCAATAACAACATTAGTCCACACATGAGGGCGAAACCCTCATGACCTGATCACCCCTTAAAGATCCCTCCCCTCAGCACTACTGCATGGGGGATTCAGTTTCCAACACTTGAAATTTGGGGGACACTTTCAAACCATAGTAAGAAAGAAATGGCAAACATAAATTATTTATACAGTGTTTATCACTAATAATAAGGCATGCACAAAACATCATTTGTAGTCTATATTCACTATAATATGTTGTGCTCTATTTTCATGTGAATTCATGCAAAGAAATAAAAAACAAAGAGAAAGATTTTTGAGAGAGGTATTCAGAAACAGCACCATAACATTAGTTAAACTGAGAAACTGGTGGAAGTAATTGCTTTAAAAAACCTTTTTTATTTGCTGGTTGTTTGGAAGTCAGTGGTGACATTTCAAGGAGTTGTCATTGGGAAGGCAGATTTCAGGAGGCTTTAGTAAGAGTGCGTGAGGAAGATGGGGAAGGAAGGAGGACAGGTGACTTAGAAAGATTCTTGGTGGCAACTGGAAGTACAGAAATAGAATGGTGACTTCAGGGAGAAGCAATTCAAGGAATGTTGTGCTTTTGCTTCTCTCTTTCTGTCCCTCTCCCCATTTCTCTTTCCATCTCTCTCCCCATCTCTCTTTCCATCTCTCTATGCCTCTCACTTTGTCTGTCTCTGTTTCTCCCTCTCTGTGCCTCTCTCCTGGTTGCTCTGTCTCTCTCTGTCTCTTTTTAAGACCCTGTGTGTGTCTCTGTCTCTCTCTTCCCCTCATCTCTTTCTCCATCTTTCTATGTCTCTCTGTGTCCCTGCTTCTCTGACTTTTTCTGTCTCTCTCTCTGTCTCTCTCACTCTCTTTCTTTCTTTATTTTTCCTTTCTTTCTTTCTTTCTCTTTCTTTCTTTCTTTCTTTCCATCTTTCTTTCTTTCTTTCTTTCTTTCTTTCTTTCTTTCTTTCTTTCTTTCTTTCTTTCTTTCTTTCTTCCTTCCTTCCTTCCTTCCTTCCTTCCTTCCTGCCTTCCTGCCTGCCTGCCTTCCTTCCTTCCTTCCTTCCTTCCTTCCTTCCTTCCTTCCTTCCTTCCTTCCTTTCTTTCTTTCTTTTTTTTTTCTTTCTGTCTCTCTCTCTCTCTCTCTGCATGTGTGTGTGTCTCATTCTCTTGGTTTCTCACTCTCACTCTCCATCTCGCAGCTCTCTTTGGTTTCACTATGCAAGCTGACTCTCCCCACCTGATGATCCAGTGGTATTAGCAGGAACTGTGTGGACTACCCCCACCACCCGCATCCTGTGCCCATCCATGAACTGGGGCAGAGGAGAGGACTGATCTTGCTACTTGGCCTGACTGGACGTGCTGACCCTCAGGATCACAGGCAGTGGAAGGAGCAGCTCCTGGAAGGTCAGAGTGGGTCCTGTGATGGATGGAAGTGACAAGTATGTTGAGCAACAGAAATGACCAGCACTTGGTCTATGGCAGCAGGAGCTCAGAAGTGAGGAATCCTAGGGCCTTAAATGAGTGGCCCATTGTGGCAAAAACTTTTTTAAACAAAAAAATAGCCCCTTGGGCCGTGCGCGGTGGCTCAAGTCTGTAATCCCAGCACTTTGGGAGGCCTAGAAGGGCGGATCACGAGGTCAGCAGATCGAGACCATCCTGGCTAACACGGTAAAACCCCGTCTCTACTAAAAAAAATGCAAAAAACTAGCCGGGCAAGGTACCGATCACCTGCAGTCCCAGTTTCTCAGGAGGCTGAGGCAGGAGATTGGCGTAAACCTGGGAGGCGGAGCTTGCAGTGAGCTGAGATCCGGCCACTGTACTCCAGCCTGGGCGACAGAGCGAGACGCCGTCTCAAAAAAAAAATAATAATAATAGCCCCTAAGGAGTGTTCCAATGACCACCTCTTAAGCAATACAATTGACCCGTGAACAATACAGAGCTTAGGGGTACCAACCCACCATACAGTTGAAATTCGGAAAATAGCTTTTGACTACGCCAAAAGGAATTTACTAATAGCCTATTCTTGTGTGGAAGCCTCAGTGATCACGTAGAGAGTCGGTTAGCGCACATTTTGTGTGTTATATGTATTGTATAGTGTATTCTTACAATAAAGTAAGCTAGAGGAAATAAAGCCATCATAAGGAAAATGTGTTTACTATTCATAAAGTGCCTCATCATAGAGGTTCTTCTCCTCATTCTTGCATTGAGTAGGCTGAGGAGGAGGAGGTGGGAGGAGAGGAGGAGGGGTTGGTCTTGCTGTCTAAGGGGTGACAGAAGTGAAAGAAAATCCATGTGTAAGTAAGTGACCCACACGGTTTAAATGCTGTTGTTGAAGTATCAACTGTTTGAACAGGGAGGCTTTGAAGTGATCTGTTTTTTTGTTTTTTTTTTTGTTGTTGTTGTTGTTGTTTGATTTTTTTTTTTTTCTTGAGACAGAGTCTCACTCTGTTGCCCAGGTTGGAGTGCAGTGGCGCAATCTTGGCATACTGAAATGGAAGTGACTTCTTTTCAAATAGGGCATGGCAGGGAAAGGGGGAGGAAAATGGCAAAAGTCTGCCCCACAAACTCAGGACCAAGATTCCCAATTTCTTCCCTGGTGAGTGGGGCTCTCATTCCCTAGACCACAAAGTCTATTTGGGTTCAAAGACCACCAAGGCTCTGGGCTTGGTCTTCCAAGAGAAGAAGGTATCTGGGCCCTCCCAAGTGTGGGGAAAAGAAAGAGAGATCAGCCTGTTACTGTGTCTATATAGAAAGAAGTAGACATAAGAGACTTCATTTTGTTCTGTATTTGAGACACTGTTAATCTGTGACCCTACCCCCAACCTTGTCCTTGCAAGAGACATGTGCTGCGGTGACTCAAGGTTTAATGGATTTTGGGCTGTGCAGGATGTGTCTTGTTAAAGAAGTGCCTGAAGGCAGCTTGCTGGTTAAAAGTCATCACCATTCTCTTAATTTCAACTACCCAGGGACACGTACATGGCCAAAGGTCGCAGGGACCTCTGCCTAGGAAAGCTAGGTATTGTCCAAGGTTTCTCTCCATGTGATAGACTGAAACAATAATGCTAAAAGGTTTATGGAGATGTTTGCATATGCATCTCAAGGCACAGCATTTTCCTTTAGACTTATTCATGTCACAGAGATTTTTGTTCGTATGTCTTACTGCCGATTTCCTCCCTACAATGATCCTATTGTCCTGCCACTCCCTTATCTTTAAGATGGTAAAGATAATTATCAATAAATACTAAGGGAACTCAGAGACCGGTGCCAGCGTGGGTCCTCTGTAAGCTGAGCGCCCGTCCCCTGGGCCCCCGCTTTTCTTTCTCTATACTTTGTCTCTGTGTCTTATTTCTTTTCTCAAGTCTCTCGTTCCACCTAATGAGAAACACCCACAGGTGTGGAGGGGCAGGCCACCCCTTCACCCAAGAATGCAGAGCTGTCCACCCCTGGATGAGTGACCGCAGCTCTGACCCTGTCCCTGGTCTGGGCTTCACTCCTCCTCCTGCAGGGGGCCGCAGCCTCAGGCTCAGGAGTTCTCTAAACCAGGCAACACGTGGTTGTGGGTGGGCGTGCTTGCAGGCAGAGGAAGAGGTCTGCAGCTTACATTAGAATCTCAATGTTGACACCCAAAAAACATAAAAGCTCCTGCAGGATGCTGGCATATACAACTAACAAGATAACACTGTGGGTGTACATTCTGGCACACAGGAAGAGCATTCTTGTTCATGGCGGTGGTTTCAAATATTTCAGTGAATTTTCCCTTGAATGCCTCAGTCGGGCGCCACTTCAGTTCAGCTCGGGCAGCAAGGGAGCTTCAAGGACTGGTAGTTATGAATTCAAGCTTGTACACAGTGACAGGTCACAGGTCTCTGGAAGATACCTGTCAATCAATATTCAGAGGTAGCATTGCATAACTGAAGCATAGGACATATCTGACCTCATCTGACATGGCTTAAATCATGATTGTTTTTCTAACTGGGAAATTCATGTAACTTATTTGCCAATAAAGAACCATCTCTCTCTCCCCCCATTTTCTGATGTAATGCTAGTCATTAGGGAAATGTTCTGATGATGTTCGTGAAAGAACAAACCAGTGTCTTCCGCTTTTATACCATCCTTTTCACACATACGGCTCTTGCTGTTTCCATGTGACACTAAAAGTATCGGGAGTGCCAGGAAGTCTCTTTAATCATCGTTCTCCAAGGTGCTCAGGAGATGAAGTCATTCTGTGAAGTGGACTTCCGTTAACAACACTGAGAAAATGTCCTAGAGAAAGTAAAACTTGTAATGGCCTCATACTTTACAGAAATAATGCAACTTCTTTCTTTCATTTCTAGTTTTCAGGTATTAATTTTAATTGGTTCAGGGCAACCTGTTTCTGCATCAAAGTCTTGGGAAGCTTCTACCTGGTTTTATTTTGTTTATTATTTATTTATTTATTTATTTAGAAATAGAGTCTCACTGTGTCACCCAGGCCAAAGTGTAGTGGTATGATCACAGCTCACTGTAGTCTAAACCTCCCAGCTCAAGCCAATCCTCAGGCCTCCACCACCCGAATAGCTGGGACTACAGGTGTGCCACCATGTCCTGTTAATGTTGTGTTATTATTTTTTTATTTTTTTATTTTTTGTAGAGACAGGATCTCGTTATGTGTCCAAAGCCGGTCTCGAACTCCTGGTCTCAAGCAATCCTTGTGTCAGCCTTCTAAAGCACTGAGATTATAGACCTGAACCACGGCACACAGCTGATTTATTATTTTATTTTTTCAGAACTCTATGCAACCTGAATTCCAAGTCCAAAAAAGGAAAGAGAAGCCAGACAAAGGTGGAAGTAGTTACACATGATGTGAGTTCCATTTGGCACTTAGACAAGAGAGGCGGATTATAAAAATAAAAGATCCGCATGTCGCAGTTGGCTGTCGGCTTGGATATGGAATCCAGCACTTTTTATTTTTATTTTTTTTTAGGAGATAGTGTCTCACTCTCTTGCTCAAACTGGAGTGCAGTGATATAATCATATCTCACTGTAATCTCAAACTCCTGAGTTCAAGTGATCCTCCTACCTCAGCCTCCCAAGTAGCTGGGACTACAGAAGTGCCATCACTCCAGGCTAATTTTTCTTTTTTTTTAATTTTGTAGAGACGAGGTCTCCCTGTGTTGCCCAGGCTAGTCTCAAACATATGACCTCAAGCAATCCTTCCGCCTTGGCCTCTAAAGCGCTGGGATTGTTGGTGTGAGCCACTGTACCCGGTCAAGGAACCAACCCCACCTGTTTTCTATATAAAGTTTAGCATCTAGATACAAAGCAAAATCATTTTGAAAGATCAAGGAATCTGAAGGGAAGCTGGTGGGAGGGGAATGGGCTGAAGGCAGCGTTTTCTGGCCTACGGTTTTGCTTATTCTTGGACTTTCCAAAGTCCTGAAAGATGCAGAAGGAAAGTGAGAAGGGAGGAAGAGGCAGGAGGAAAGGAGGAAGGCTGTGTCTCTGAGGTTGCAGATTAGTCCAAGGCGGCTCAGTGGCTGGGAAGGAAGGAAGGAAACCCCCAAGGCCGAAGGTGGAGTCAGAGTCCTGGGTCCAGCAGAGACTGGAGGGGAGGAGGGTGCTGAGAGCCAAAGACCTTCCTGCTAGCACTGCAACCTCTTAAACTGCTTAGGCTTTTATCCAAATTTGATGCGTCCGCATTTTGTAGACCTCCAAACCAAGTCACTGAGGGTAACCCAGGCAGGAAGGGGAGGATGATAGGAGAAGGTGCCCCACCTGATGATGCCCTTCTGGCTTTTATCCATTCCTGGGAATGACTCTTTCTCCAACTCGGAGGATGCCCCTATGGGAGAATACAGTGGCGTGGACCAGCAGTGGAGAATTCCAAGTCCAAAAAACGATTGGCATTTTAAAGGAAAGAAAGAAATCATCCTGCACATGTGAAATATTGGGAAAAAAGGTTGTTACTAATAATTCTCAAGAGACCACTCTGGTGAGATTGGGTTTCTTGGGGATGTGTGGAGCAGGGTATATGTACCGAGTGGGCACATCCCACCCCTCAGACTCCTCCCTCAACTCCTGTCTACTGTAAGAGTCAGAGGGCAGCTCCAGTCCTCATCTCCTCTGAGCGACCCACTCACTCATTCACTCACTTATTCATTCACTCGCTAACTCATTCACTCACTTACTCATTCACTCCTTCACTCGCTCACTCACTCATTCACTCAGTCGTTTACTCATTCACTCGCTCACTCACTCATTCACTCAGTCGTTTACTCATTCACTCACCCTTTTACTCACTCACTCATTCATTTACTCATTCACTCACTCATTCACTAACCAAGTCACTCACACACTCACTCATTCACTCACCCATTCACTCACTCAATCACTCACTCATTCACTCATTCACTAAGCCATTCATTCACTCATTCACTCACCCATTCACTCACTCATTCATTCCCTCATTCACTCACTCAGCCATTCACTAACTCACTCTTTCACTCACTCACCCATTCACTCACTCATTTCCTCATTCATTCACTCAATCATTCATTCACTCAATCATTCACTCACTCATTCACCTCTTCACTCATTCACTCACTCACTCACTCATTCACTCACCCTTTACTCACACACTCACTCATTTATTGACTCATTCACTCACTCATTCGTTCATTCACTCACTCACTTCTTCACTCACTCATTCACTTGTTCACTCATTGACTCATTCACTCACTCTTTCCCTCACCCATTCACTCACTCACCCACTCATTTGTTCTCTCACTCATTCACCCACTCACCCATTCACTAAGTCATTCATTACTCATTCATTCATTGACTCACTCACTCATCGCTCGTTTATTCCCTCGGTCACTCACTCATTCACTCATTCACTCACTCACTCACTCACTTATTCACCCACTCATTCACTAAGTCGCTCATTCATTCACTTATTCACTTATTCACTCACCGGTTCACTCACTCACTCATTCACTCACCCAGCAATTCACTCACTCAGTCACGTTCACTCATTCGCTCATTTACCCACTCACTCACTCATTTACTTCTTCCCTCATCCACTCACTCACTCATTCACTGACTGACTCACTCACTCACCCATTCACTCATTTACTCACTCATTTACTTCTTCACTCACTCCTTCATTCATTCACTCAGTCAGCACCCATGACAGGTTGACTGTCGTGGGCTCTGCTGTTTCCCTGGGCCTGCAGCAGGGAATAGTCAAAGATCTCTGAATCCACGGCATTCAGAGTTCAGCAGGGGGACCTCTGGAGAAGCCCAGTGGATAGGTGAAATGCCCCATGTGTGACAATGATGAGGATGTTTTAAGAGAAGCAGGGAGGGAACAGGAGTGTGCATGGAGCCCAAAATTTCTTTTTTTTTTTTTTTTTTTTTTTTTTTTTTGAGACGGAGTCTCGCTCTGTCACCCAGGCTGGAGTGCATTGGCCGGATCTCAGCTCACTGCAAGCTCCGCCTCCCGGGTTCACGACATTCTTCTGCCTCAGCCTTCCGAGTAGCTGGGACTACAGGCGCCCGCCACCTCGCCCGGCTAGTTTTTTGTATTTTTTAGTAGAGACGGGGTTTCACCGGGTTAGCCAGGATGGTCTCGATCTCCTGACCTTGTGATCCACCCGTCTCGGCCTCCCAAAGTGCTGGGATTACAGGCTTGAGGCACCGCGCCCGGCCTAAGGAGCCCAAAATTTCTAAGAGGGTGATCTGGGGAGGCCTCACCATGCAGGAGACCTTGCAGGACAGACCTGAGGAAGGTGGGCAGAGTGGGTAGGAAGAGGAGGGCCTGAGCTGAGGAAAGAGCAGGCTGGGCCTGAGGTTGTCGGGTGCCCGCATGGGCCTCTGGGCAGCACCAGGATCTGAAGGGACCAGAGGACAGGCCAGTGTACTATGTGTGGGGCCTGTGACTCCAAGTCAGCAGAGAAGATGCCTGAATTACCTCCTGATAGGTGCACCCTGACTTTGAAGTTGAGCACACCCGAGGCATGGAGGTGGGGTGGATGTGGGGGCAGAGCATGGGATGGGGAGGGAGCCTGTGCCGGTCCAGATCAGAGGCAGTGGCTTGACCCCAGTGACTCCAGATGCAATGAAGAGCCAAGAGGGACTTTCCTGAGGGACTTAGATGCCGGGGCGGAGGAGCACTGCAAGGCTTCAGCCTGAGCCCCTGGGAGGATGGAGTCACCAGGAGCTGAGGTGAGGAAGACTGAGCGGTGGCGGGTTGTGCGGGGGTGCAGAGGCCTGAGCTCAGTGTGGCCCCTGCAGATTTGAGATGCCCACTCCATGCACAGGCAGAGACGGCAGGGAAGGGGAAGAGGCTGCAGCTCAGGGAGCCCTGGAACGTGTAGCCCGACCTGCTGGGGCACTGGGTCATGGTGCCCTCATGGCTGGGAGCTGCTTCCCTCCTGGGATGCCACAATTCCTTTAGGGCACATCTGCAGCTCCTGCGCTCACCACAGAGGGGAAGTGGGAAGGGCATCTGTCCCTATGCATGTTCTCCTTCACCTTGTCCTAGGCAGGTCCCAGGCAGCACCTCCCCTCCCAAGTGGCTCCCCTTGGCCCCTGCCCCTGGTGTTCACAGCCAGACCCTCGAAGAGAGCTGGACTCAGCGGCTCACTTCTAATGAATAGAAGCAGGCAAAAGAGATGGCGATCTCTCCTGAGATTGGATTGGGAGGGCTGCAGGTTCCATCCACTGGTACTCTCCCCCTGGGTCTTCATAGGTGCTAGTTCTGGCATAGCCAGTCACCTGCACAGGGCAGAGGGCGGCCTGAAGCTGATGCCACGGAGAGACTGGGGCCTTCAGTCCAACAGCCTGCAAGCAATAGAATCCTGCCAGCAACACAGAAGCGAGCGTGGAAGCAGCTCCTCCCCTGATGAGCCTGAGCTTTCAGAAGACACGGCAGCCCTGGACAGACACCTGCTGCAGCCGCGGAGAGCGCCTGGGGCAGAGGGCCCAGTGAAGCCTGAACTCCTGGCCCAAGGAGTAAACACTCCTGTGGTATAACTGTGTGCTGGTGTGGGCCACAGTTTTGACTAACCTGTCAAGGGACAATAAAGAACAAACACACACCTCAGGTCCTACTGGGGGGAAGTTGTACGGTCAGCATGGCATGTAATATCTGTCAGGCCTCTGCGCCCAAGCCAAGCTATTGCATCCCCTGTGACTTGCATGTATACGCCCAGATGGCCTGAACAAACTGAAGAATCACAAAAGAAGTGCAAATGCAATGCCGCGCCTTAACCGATGACATTCCACCACAAAAGAAGTGAAAATGGCCGGTCCTTGCCTTAAGCGATAATATTATCTTGCGAAATTCCTTTTCGTGGCTCATCCTGGCTCAAAAAGCTCCCCGACTGAGCACCTTGTGACCCCCACTCCGGCCCGCGAGAGAACAACCCCCCTTTGACTGTAATTTTCTTTTACTTACCCAAATCCTATAAAACGGTCCCACCCTTATCTCCCTTTGCTGACTCTCTTTTCGGACTCAGCCCACCTGCGCCCAGGTGAAATAAACAGCCATGTTGCTCACAGAAAGCCTCTTTGGTGGTCTCTTCACAGGGACACGCATGACAATATCTTCCTGTTGAACTAGAAGATTAATTGCTGGCCGGGGGTGGTGGCTCAAGCCTGTACCCAGCACTTTGGGAGGCCGAGACGGGCGGTTCACGAGGTCAGGAGATCCAGACCATCCTGGCAAACAAGGTGAAACCCCATCTCAACTAAAAAATACAAAAAATAACTAGCCGGGCGAGGTGGCGGGTGCCTGTAGTCCCAGCTACTCGGGAGGCTGAGGCAGGAGAATGGCGTAAACCCGGGAGGCGGAGCTTGCAGTGAGCTGAGATCCGGCCACTGCATCCCAGCCTGGGCGACAGAGCGAGACTCCCTCTCAAAAAAAAAAAAAAAAGAAGATTAACTGATAAGGCCAAAGATTAAAAAAAAAAAAAAAAAAAAAAAAAAAAAAAAAAAAAAAACCTCTAGTTGTAGCACCATTAAAATACATGACTTGCCAAAAAAAAAAAAAAAAAAAAGAGCCATAGCTATTCGTTTCCATTTAGCTACAGGTATATATTAATATATGTTAATTCCCTGACTGACTGAGCAATGGGCCAAACTCATGAGAACAGATGTGTGAGGACCGTCAGTGACCACCCTGACCCCAGCCCTTATATACAGACAAAGTTTTGAACATAATCTGTAACCTTGGGGGTCTTGACACTCTAAATTTTATTGTTTTTCATTAACTATTTCTATTCCCTAAGCAATACCTGTTCATCGGAGAGAAAAAATGGCATTACCTATACTAAGCAAAAGAAAGGAAATAAAATGCTCAGAAACATTTACATATATATGCAGACACACACACACACACTCGCACACTCGCACGCACAGGCTCGCACTGCGTCTAGGCCTGCCTTTTCACTTATTTGTATGTCCTGAACATATTTCCGTGTCAGTAGACACTTATCTTCGTAGCGGTAACAGCAAATAAACATTATTACAGCGTCTATTTTTACCATCATTTATTTAACTCATTGTGTTTGAACTGTTAGGTTGTGTCTATCGTTTTCTGTATTATAGACAATTTGATGACAAATGACCAAGCCCCTAATGTTCAATATAAAAATATCAATTGTATAAGGAGATAAGGGGTATTTGGCTAAAATAAAATTCAGTGTGCCCCACCTTCTCCACATGTAATATGCTCTAAAAAGGCATGAATAATTAAATTAGCCCTTCTATTCTCCAGCACGGATCCTGAACCCAGCGGTGGGTGCAGGTGCTTAGAGCCTCGGTCTGCTCTTCTGCCCGCCAGAAGGCAAAGGCCACTCAACTGCCACCTTAAGACACCCAGGATTTTCCTCTCCTTTTTTATTAATAGAATAATGCTCAGGCTCAGTGCATGAGAGCAACGCTCTCCGACTTTGCATTCATCAGAGTAACCTAGGTGGCTTGTTTAAAAATACACATTCCCTGGCTGCTCTCCCAGAAACTGGACTTCAGTGGTTTAGTGGGGATGTGCGTAGGACAGGTGATTCTGAGGACCACGAGAGGTTAGGAATTTCCCCGTTCATTCTGGCCAAGGGAGAGAGCAGACCATCCAGCATTGTCCGCAGCATATTTTTTTTCCTCTTTTGCAATGAATATTTGATGCTCAGCGGGATCAGCCCCAGGATGAGGCACACATCCAAGAAAAATCCATGCCTCTCCATCTTTTCACCAGGATTGCCCTTTGGCGATACTCTCCTTTGCGATTGCTTCACTTTCCCCGGTTCATAGAACAAACCTCTTCTTAGTCTCTTTTGTTGTCTCTTATCTGTTCAACAAACACCCACTGCACAAGACCATCTTCCGGTAAGCCGTCGAGTGGGGCCGTTTGGGAGCCCTACTTCGTGGGGGTGGCACCGAAGGAACCGGGGCCCCATGAGCCCTTGCTTTTGTCGGGGCTGTCCCCTCTCCCATCGCAGGGTAACTGGCACCAGGCTGTTAAGCTGTGGATGCACAACCGCACAGCGCATTGCATGTGCGTATTTCAGCACGTGGAGTTGGCCAGTGAAGTCAGCCCAGGTCGGCACAGCGTACAGCAGCGCGCGTGTCCCTGGGGAGGAAGGGTCGTCCCGCCTCCCCGCCAGGCCAGTCCTGTTGCGTCTCCTCTTGCCCCACTCTGATTTTCACGCGCCCAGGCGTCTCTGAGGGTCGCGCCCAGACACTCTCCTCCACCCCAAGGCTGCTTCTCCCATAGGGTCGGGCTGGTGGCCCAGGAGCGCCACAGCCCCCGTGGGCCCGGGAAATAGCAGTTTCGTCATAGCCAAGCCCGCCGCGCTCAGCTTTTCCCACGACCTGAAGGATTCACTCTCCGCGCGTCCTGCCCGACCTCAGGCTGCAGAGAAAACTTGGGGGCGGGGGTCGAGGAAGCCGCGCCCCGGTGCTCCCAGCGCAGCCCCAGGAGGAATCCTGCGGTTAACAAGAAGTTGTGCGTGCGCTCGGGCTCGGCGCCGACAACAGCAGGAGCAGCCGGGCCTGCCGCGAGCCTCCGCGTCCAGGTGGGGTCTCCGCGCCCCAATTCCACCCCGCCCCGCCATCGGAGCACCCCGCAAGTGCGGGGTTTCCACCCGCCCCGGCGTTCGCGCCCACTCAAAGTCTCCCTTGCCCTCCCGAGAGACGCTCCCCGTGTTCCATTCCGCCCCGTTCTGGAGCGCCCCGCAAACGATATGACCTCGCCCCACTGCGGACTCCCCTCCCCCGGACGCTGCCCCTGCCCCCACCCGTGGCGCTCCGGGCATCTCTAAACCCCCAACCAGAGTCCTCCAACCCACCCGCGAGGCTCGCGCACCAGTAACGCGACCCCACCAGCAGGGACCCCGCCCACCTGTGGCGGTACCCCCGCCTCTGCGACCTCCCCCACCGCTAGCGCGGCCCCCACCTAGGACGACCCCCGCGTAGGTGCTCCTGCCCATACCCGCCCCCCCCGCCAGCCCCTGCCCCTTTCCCTGATCCTGCCCCTAGCCGCGCCCCCGCCCCCGCAGCCCCTCCCGTTCGCTCTGGCCCCGCCCGTCTCCGCCCTTTGGCGCTGGTGCCGGGCGGGGGCGCGGGCGGGGCAGCGGTTCCGAGTCGGGCGCGCGCGGCCAGGGTCCCCATTGCCTGCTGCACACCAGGACTAGCGACTCCCCTCGGCCTCCTCGCCAAAGACGCGGACGACTCCTGGGCCCCCAAGGGCTCCTTGCGGAAGTTCCTGGAGCACCTCTCCGGGGCCGGCAAGGCCATCGGCGTGCTGACCAGCGGCGGGGATGCTCAAGGTGCGTGACCTCCTCCAGGCGGCGAGGGAGGGACGGAGGGAGAGAGGGAGAACGGGGCGAAGGGGATGGGGGGACAGGGCAGAGGAGGGGGGGAGCGATGGGAGGACCCGGGGAAAGACGGGGAAGCGATGGGCAGAACCGGGGAGAAGAGCGGGGAAGCGATCGAGAGAACTGGGTCGAAGCCGGTGCCCGGGAGCGGCAGTGCAGGGGTACCTGCGGGGCAGCGTGAGTCGTCAAGGCAGCCCCGGGGTCCTTGCTGGGTGGGGCAGAGGAGGAAGGGACATGGCGGTAGGAACCTCCATCCGGAAGATAGTGAGCTTTCCATTCCCTCCGGTTTATGTTTTAAATTGAGCCTGGCAGAGGGGGTCGCCTGGAGCGCCCTCGGGGGTCGTTCTGCCTCTGAGCTGTAGGACGGGGCCGGGCTTCCCCTCCGAAGCGAGGGTACAGCGCGATCACTTCCTAAGTGGGCCCCCGGCCCCCAACTCCGCCCCACGCCACCACCCAGCATGTCGAGGAAGAAAAGGCGGGGTCCCTGCAAGCCTTCTGTCGCCTCGTGCCCCGCGCGGCGTGGGCGGGGTCCCGGCTGCTGCAATGCAGGACGCGGCGGGGGTGCTCTGGGTTCCCGCCTGGCGTCTCCGAGGCGGTCCGGCAGCCCCTCGCGTTTCCGCTGGATTCACAAAAAGGGTTTCTTGCGCTCGCATGTGCTGTCGCCTTCCGGCTCGTGACAAAACTGAAAACTAAAATGGGTCCCAGGCCCTCCCCGCCAGCCTCCGCGGACGCCAAGGACCAGGAAGCGGGGACTCCGGGACGTCAGCGGCGCCGCGGCGCGGGCTCTGGGCTTCCCCTGCCCTGCAATGTGGAAGCGGCTCTCCAGGAGGGGCCCGAGCCTGGGCCCACGAAGCGGGCGCGCCGGGAGGGCACTTAACATTGAAGAGCAGGAGGTGGTGGAGACTGCGCTCCCCAGGCCCCGGGTGCACGTAGGGGCGCCGGTGCCCGGGATCAGGAGGGTGAGGCCTTCTTGGCCAGGTAGCCTTGTTAAATCTATCTGAAAGTCACAGATAACTAAGTGTCAAGTCGTCAGAGATATTTAAGTATCCTGAATGAGATGGCTACGGAAAACATGAAAACATCGTTACTGCTTACGTGCATGATGCATCAAAAACATTGTTGCCTGCACAGTGGCAGCACTGATATTTGTGGGCTTTTGAACCTGTGGACTGGAGTGTTAAGAGTCCTTCAGAGTTATGACAGTAGTTTGATTTGAATGTTCTTTTCTTGGCGAATACATGCTGTACATTGAATTTACCCAGGAAACTAGGAAGGTGAACCCACACGAAGGACACAGGCCTGTGGGCTGTTCCAGGCACCATTAGGGCGTTGTGGAGCCTGAGCCATGGGCTTCCCGCTCAGCCTCCTGAGAGCGGTGACGGCGTCTCTGTTCTGCCTCACACTGGACCCGCTAGTTTCATATTCTTGTTATGGTTCCCAGGCTACGAGCGGTTGGATTCTGCTAGTCACTCTCTGTCTTCCTCCTCCAGCTGCTTTCAAATGGATCATCTCTTCTTTACAACTGCTTTTTTAAGCAGTGATTGATGGGGTGAGTTGTAGTGCTGTCCTGAATTGCAGAGGGAGCGCATTGAGGAACCTGGGTTTTGATGTTTTGCACATCAGCTGAGTCACCAGCCCAGGGCCCTGCCAGTCCCATTATTAAGCTCATTTCTTGCTCTTCTCATCGTTACTCGACGCCTTAAAAAAAAAAAGCAAACTCCTGCTTGCCATCACTGGCTTAGTTTGGCAAATGGGTGTTTACCCTGGAAAGAGGGGCATTTTGTCCTCTCGACCATCTAGGGCGCCCTTTGGTGACCTGGTCGGTTTCTGACCACTCTATTCTGTGGGCGTCCTTCCTGCTTCCACCTTCCCTTTCCGAACGCCCCTGCCTCCAGGGCTTTAATTTTCCTTCTGTGTGTGTGTCACGCAGAGGTTATGACTATTGTGCCAGTGCCCTGTTTTTTTTTTTTTTTTTTTTTTTTTTTTTTTTTTTTTTTTTTTTTTTTTTTTTTTTCCTGCTGAGGGCCCAGAACTTGCTACATCTCAAAAGAAGCAACTGTACCCATTTGTTCGCGATGATCATAAACAGCACCCTCTAAGGGAGACTAATTGGTCAGCCCCTCTGCTGTGGGTAGAAAGACAGCGGTGGCCGCGGAACGAGGGCTCTGCCTCTTCAGAGCCTGCACAACTGTCCTGCTTTCTTTCTTCAATATCCAGTAGGGGGGTTAATTTTAATAAACCCTTGAAACCAACAAAGCAGGGAAGTGCAAAGACATTGAGTTGCAAGATTTAAAATTACAACCAGCAGCCTCTCATTCTTCCTTCACTGGGGGTTGCCACTTCGCTTTGGGGCTGCAGGGTATGTTTGGCAGCGACATCGGACCTTTGTGCTGTGCGACTCATGAATTGAGATAGTTCTTTACTAAGTGCTCTGTGCTGTAGGTATGAAAATGGGGAAAGAGGGAGCACTGTCCCGGGTGGAGAGGCGTGGAGAGACGCTGTGATACACAGCGGGTCCTTTTCTTCTGGGCTCCTGGTTTTAAATCTTTTCTCTTTTTTTTCTCATAGCTTGACAGATGGTTTTTGTGTCTTAATTAAAAGATTAAAGACTGTAGGCCAGACCCAAACTAATTCCACTGGCATCAGAGAGAAGAATTCTTTACATATTTATCTATAGGCATAATTGATTTTTTTTTTTTTTTTTGCTGAACTATCTGGTTAGTCAAATCATACATTAGAGAAGTAATATTTAAAATTAAAAAATAAAAAATAAAAAATGTACCTGTAAACCTAACCCCCTTCCATTCCAGTCTTTGTCTCTGTGTAATTTTAGAACCTTGGGCCATGATGTACATAGAGTTTATATTCTTTTAATATCTTGCTACTTCATTGTTTTAATGTTTAATCTTTGGGTTGATGTATCACAGGTTACTTGACCATTTCTTACACGTGTTTGGTTTAGTTTTTTTTTTTTCCTTTAACTCTAATGTAAATTTGAGTGTTTGGCTGGTAGGTTTAGCAGGATTTAAGGCAGAGCCTCAGTTAGGGCCGTGGATCGATTTATGGTCCCTAGTTTTAGGAGGGAGGGGGCAACCTGTCCTTTCTTCTAAAATTGATATGTTAAATCACAATGGACATTTACTTGATTTTGAGCACTTGGGAATCCCCTGGGGTTCACTGGTATTGCAAGGTCAGGACTGGGGATCTCCTGCTGGAGAGGCCCCCAGCGTGCCCAGCGCAGGGTCCTGAGCGCGTTGCTGCAGGACAGAAGCCCTGGGCTTTGTCCTCCAGCAGCCGTCACTCTGGGAAGAACTGGCTGCTCCAGGGATGAGGTCTATGCTCTGAAGCCCACAGTCAGCAGAGCAGCAAAGGTCAGCACAGATGACTTTCTATGAATCATTCATTTAACAAGCATTCATGGAATACACACTCCATGCGGTTGGAACTTAGAGTGGAGGACCATCAGCTCACTGTTGTCTGAGCAGAGCTTGATCTCTGGCTCCCTGTTGTAGCCTCCGCTCCTAGGAGGTGCACAGTGAGTGTTGGGGAACCCTCCACAGGCACAGTTGCTGAACAAGGACCCCTCCCAAGGGCGTCAGCCCTGGGACCTGAGCTCTGAAGAGGAGGAAGGCATTCCTAGGGCCGACTTCCCTTCTGGATACTGAGCTCTGCACCGAGAGAAACTCTTCCACATTCACTGCAGTGAAGTCCATAAAACAAATAGCACTTTAGAGACTGGGGCCTGCATTCCGCAGAATTTCTGTGGCTGCAGGTGGTGTCTGCACCATGCAACTGGTGTCTATGTTCCCTGGAATTTTCGTGGCCATAGGTGGTGGCTGTACCATGTGAATGAGAGTCTGTGTTCCCTGGAATTTCCATGGCCATAGTTGGTGGCTGTACCATGCAACTGGGGTCTGTGTTCCCCGGAATTTCTGTGGCTGCAGGCTTTGGCTGCACCATGCTACTAGGGTCTGCATTCCTTGACATTTCCATGGCCATAGATGGTGGCTGTACCATGTGACTGAGGATCTGCATGCCCTGGAATTTCTGTGGCCGCGGATGGTAACTGTACCATGTGACTGAGGGTCTGCATTCTCTGGTATTTCTGTGGTCGCAGATGGCGGCTGTACCATGCAACTGGGGCCTGCATTCCCTGGAATTTCTGTGGCCACAGGCGGTGGCTGCACCATGCATCAGGTCCTGTCTCAGGAGTTGGTGCCATTCTCTCTGTTACTCCCTCACCTGACACAGAGCGGCAGTTCCTGACCTTATCACTCCCAGGAAACACACAGGCATCTGTTTTAGATCCTTGTTTTATTTCCCCATCACCTTTGTCATCAAAGGGAAATTCACATCCCTATAAAGCTGAAAATGGTGTGGGGCCCCCTGGTGATCTTTCCAAGGCATTATCAGCAGGTAAATTAAACCGTATGGGCCAGTGTACCTGAAATGAAAACAGAAAGGTAAGTCGTGTCACTAAGCTTTGCTGGGAGATTCAGGGTCTTTGTCCGTGACAGAATCATCCAAAGTAAGTTGTTTGTTCACTGCAGATCTAGACGGTTAGCTGTGTCGGGATGAGAGGGGCAGGTACGTCTCTCGCTTAGCCCAGTGCTGAAGGAGGCTGGGCTCACGTCAGGCCATGCGTGTGAGCGAGCTGGATGTTTAGCACGCTGGGACGATAAAGCACAAACATCTATTTTTAACTTGTGGGTGACCTTCTTCTGTGCTGCTTGAGTCTCTGTGGATCTTTCTCTGTTTCCTTCCTGAGGAGTCTGTGCCAGGGTCCCAGACGTTTTCTGGGCTGCACCTCGGCGCCTGCCCACTCAGGAGCCTCCTCCTGGTGACTGTGGGACCGTGCTGGGCCCACACTGTCAGCATCGTCCGGGGTAAACAAGCCCGTCCCTCCACACCTCAGCGTCCCCAGCTGTTGAACAGGGCTAATCAACTGACTGTCAGGACTAATGGGGATCAGATGCGCTCATCTCATAGCACTGCTTGGTAAACAGCCACTTCCACTCTGTCCTCCAACGTGCTACTCTAGACTTTTTCTTTACCTCCATTTAGCCAGGTGATTCGAGGTGACAGTGACTATCAAGAGGGACGTACAGAGGAAATCAGTGGAAGAGAGCTCGAGGAGCAGACATGGGCGCGGGGAACACAGTGCGGGGAGCACGGGTGCAGGGAGCATAGGCATGGGGAGCACAGATAGGTGTGGGGAGCATGGACGTGGGGAGGACGGGTGCGGGGAGAATGGGTGTGGGGAGCACGGGTGCCCGGAGCACAGGTGTGGGGAGCATGGGTGCCCGGAGCACAGGTGTGGGGAGCACAGGTGTGGGGAGCACGGGTGCGGGGAGCATGGGTGCGGGGACCACGGGGTCCGGGAACACAGGGCATGGAGAGCATGTGTGTGCTTGCTCTGCTCTGACAGACGCTGCCGAGCACGTACTCTGTGCTCAGATGGGTCAGAGCCTCAGTTCCTCTTTTTTAAAAAAACTCTTTGTGTTTTTAAAGATAGGTCTTCCCTCTCCTGGTGGCCTCTTTTAGTCGATACTCTTTTAAGCCTGCTTTTCCAGAGGAAAGCTAGGAAGGATGGCCTATATAGGTTCCAGTCTGGGCATATCTGGAAGAATGGCCTGCTTTAGGTTTGAGTCTGGCGTATCTGGGGACATCTTTGAACCTCCACTCAGAGTCCCAGAGCCACGTGTAGAGGCTCCCCAAATGTCTGCTGGGATTTCCCCTCTGCTCGGGGATGATGAAGCGCAGAACCTCACCCTGCCACGACCTCTGGGGTCCTCCTTCCTGGAGGGCAGTGTCTTGGTGGCCAGTGTGTGTAGGAGGCTGGGCTGGCACCTTCGGGCTATGCTCTGCAGCGGGGGCTCGTGACATGGGGCATTCTTGTGCTCTGCACCGGGACTGGTAACGTGGGACATCCTCGTGCCCTGTGGATCACATGCGGTGCACAAGAGCCAGACAGCTCCAGGAATTCGGAGCTCGGTTCCGTGTCAGGCCACCCACCTTTCTTTGACACTTCTGGGGGATTGTGGGGACCGTATGAGTCTGTGTCCCCACCCTCACTGGCTGGACACCTGTGCCAGGCTGGAACTTTATGTGTTACCATCCCCTGTTCCGAGTTGTGTGAATATTTATTCTCATTACCTACTCTCATAAGCTTTCCTTTTTAAAAAAAAAAAAAATTCAGAGACAGACTTTGAAGTCCTCCGGCCCCACCCTTTGTGGACCTAATGGTATTGCAGAAATTATGGCTTCAATTATGTGTAATAACTGGGGCTACTTTAAAAGTCATGTAAAGGAACAAGGTGGAGTGGCCATTTCAAGCGGTACATCATGCTGGATTCTTAAGTGAACATTATCAGGCTTCCAACACATTTTCTCTTTTTATTTACTTTGGAGAATATAATGGGTGCTCGGAAGCTGTTGGAATTTAGTAACAGGAAGTCATCCTTAAGGAGCTATTTAAGCAAGGGGACAGTTGGAGTAAATGTAAGTTATGAACACACACTTTTTCCAAACCAAAGAAATAAAAGCATCAACTGTGCTGGGGTTGAAAGTTGGGTGCTAGTGTGTCTTTCCTGCCCACAGTGACTGTGTCAGTGCTGTGGGCAGGAAATTCTGGAAAGAAGACTTGGTGCCAGTGGTAGTTTTTGTGACGATTCATTTGCTTTCACCTCAAGTGACTATAGTCTTACTTGCAAATGGCTAGGTCTCCACCAGTGGACCACAACATTGACAAAGGACAAGTGACAAATGGCCTTTGGGTTTTTAACAATTATTATTATTATTATTATTTTTTTTTTTTTTTTGAGACGGAGTCTCGCTCTGTCGCCCAGGCTGGAGTGCAGTGGCCGGATCTCAGCTCACTGCAAGCTCCGCCTCCCGGGTTCACGCCATTCTCCTGCCTCAGCCTCCCGAGTAGCTGGGACTACAGGCGCCCACCACCTCGCCCGGCTATTTTTTTTTTGTATTTTTTTAGTAGAGACGGGGTTTCACCGTGTTAGCCAGGATGGTCTCGATCTCCTGACCTCGTGATCCACCCGTCTCGGCCTCCCAAAGTGCTGGGATTACAGGCTTGAGCCACCGCGCCCGGCCTAACAATTATTATTTTTAATGGACACATTATGGTACATATCCATGGGATACAGTGTGATATTTCAATACATGTTTATCATGTGTAATTAGCAAATCAGGGTAATTAGCATGTCCATCTTTTCAAACATTTATCATTTCTTTTTTTTTTTTTTTTTTGAGACAGAGTCTTGCTCTGTCGCCCAGGCTGGAGCACAGTGACCGGATCTCGGCTCACTGCAAGCTCCGCCTCCCGGGTTCACGCCATTCTCCTGCCTCAGCCTCCTGAGTAGCTGGGACTACAGGCGCCCACCACCTCGACCGGCTAGTTTTTTTTGTATTTTTTTTAGTAGAGACGGGGTTTCACCGTGTTAGCCAGGATGGTCTCGATCTCCTGACCTCGTGATCCGCCCGTCTCGGCCTCCCAAAGTGCTGGGATTACAGGCTTGAGCCACCGCACCTGGCCAACATTTGTCATTTCTTAATGCTGGGAATATTTAAAATCCTCTCTTCTAGCTGCTTGAAAATATACAATAAATTATAAACTACAGTCACCCTACAAGGCTATAGCACACTAAACCTCAATTTTACTATCTAGATGTAATTTTGTATCCATTAGCCATCTTCTCCCTTTCTGCCTTCCCGCCGCCCTTTCCTGTCTCTAGATTCCACTGTTCTACCTTCAGAGGGTAGAATATCATTTTCCTCATAGGGATCTTTAACCCTCTTGGTTAGACTTCTTCTGAGGTATTTTTATTTTTATTTTATAGTTTTGTAGCTAAATTGGATTGCTTTCTTGATTTCTTTCTCCACTGGCTCATTATTAGTCTATAGACATGCTACTGATTTTTATATGTTTATTTTGTATTCTGTAACATTACTGAATTTGTTTATCGGTTCAAAGAGATTTTTGCTGGAGTCTTTTTTTTTTTTTTAAATATATAAGAGCATATTGTCTGCAAACAGACAATTAGAGTTCCTCCTTTCCACTTTGGGTGCCCTTGATTTCTTTCTCTTGCCTAACGGCTCTTGACTAGGACATTCAGTGCTATGTTGAATAGGAGTGGCACAAGTGGGCGTCCTTGTCTTGTTACAGATGTCAGAAAAAAAGCTCTTAGTGTTTCCCCATTCACCATTATGTTAGCTGTGGGTTTGTCACATATGGACTTTATTGTGTTGAGGTATGTTTCCTTCAGCGCCTAGTTTGTTGAGACTTTTTATCATGAAGCAGCGTTGAATTTTATCAAATGCTTTTTCTGTATCTATCGAAATGATATGGTTTTTGTCCTTAATTCTGTTGATGTGAGGTAGCGTGTTTATTGATTTGTGTTTGTTGAGCAATCCTTGCATCCTGGGATAAATCCCACTTGATCATGGCGTATAATCTTTTTGATTTACTGTTGGATTCATTTTGTTAGTATTTTGTTGAGGATTTTTGCATCTGTGTTCATCAGGGATATTGATCTATAGTTTTCTCTTTTTATTGTGTCCTTGTCTTATTTTGGTATCAGGGTAATGTTGGCCAGGAAGAACGAACTTGGCAGAATTCCCTCCTCTTCAATATTTTTGGAATAGTTTGAGAAGAATTGAAATAAAAATGTGTAGAATTCAGCTGTGAAGCCACCTAGTTCTGGGGTTTTCTTTGTTGGGAGACATTTTATTATTACATAGTCATACACGTTACTCATTGTTGGTCCGTTTAGGATTTCCGTTTCTTCTTGATTCCATCTTGGTAGGTTGTACATGTCCAGGAATTTATCCGTTTCCTCTAGGTTTTCCAGTGTGTTGACATACAGTTGTTTAAAATAGTCTCTAATGATCCCTTGTATTTCTGTGGTATCAAATGTAATTCTCCTTCTCTGTTTCTAATTTTATTTATTTGGGATTTCTTTTTTTTTTTTCTTAGTGTAGCTAATGGTTTGTCTACTTTAGTTATCTTTTCAAAAAACCAACATTTTTTTCTTCATCTTTTGTATTTGTTAGTTTCCATATTATTTGCTTCCTCTTTGATCTTTGTTATTTCTTTTCTTCTACCACTTTTGGATTTGATTTTTTCTTGCTCTTCTAGCTCATTGCAGTTCATTGTTAGGTTGTTTATTTTAAATCTGTTTTTTAAATGTAGGAGTTTATTGTTATAAACTTTCCTCTTAATACTGCTTTTGCTGTATACCATAGGCTTTGATATGTTGTGTTTCTGTTTTCAATTATTTCAAGAAATTTTTAAATTTCCTTCTTAATATCTTCATTGACCCATTGGCTATTCAAGGGCATATTGTTTAATTTCTATGTATTTATACAGTTTTGAAAGTTCTCCTTGTTGTTGATTTGTTTTTTGTTTGTTTATTAAACTTTACGTTCTAGGGTACATGTGCACAATGTACAGGTTTGTTACATATGTATACATGTGCCAAGTTGGTGTGCTGCACCCATTAACTCGTCATTTACATTAGGTATATCTCCTAATGCTATCCTTCCCCCCTCCCCTTACCCCACAACAGGCCCCGGTGTGTGATGTTCCTCTTCCTGTGTCCAAGTGATCTCACTGTTCATTTCCCACCTATGAGTGAGAACATGTGGTGTTTAGTTTTCTGTCCTTGTGATAGTTTGCTGAGAATGATGGTTTCAAGCTGCATCCATGTCCCTACAAAGGACATGAACTCATCCTTTTTTATGGCTGCGTAGTATGCCATGGTGTATATGTGCCACATTTTCTTAATCCAGTCTGTCATTGATGGACATTTGGGTTGGTTCCAAGTCTTTGCTATTGTGAATAGTGCCACAATAAACATACGTGTGCATGTGTCTTTATAGCAGCATGATTTATAATCCTTTGGGTATATACCCAGTAATGGGATTGCTGGGTCAAATGGTATTTCTAGTTCTAGATCCTTGAGGAATGGCCACACTGTTCCACAATGGTTGTACTAGTTGACAGTCCCACCAACAGTGTAAAAGTGTTCCTATTTCTCCACATTCTCTCCAGCACCTGTTGTTTCCTGACTTTTTAATGATCACCATTCTAACTGGTGTGAGATGGTATCTCATTGTGGTTTTGATTTGCATTTCTCTGATGGCGAGTGATTATGAGCATTTTTTCATGTGTCTATTAGCTGCATAAATGTCTTCTTTTGAGAAGTGTCTGTTCCTTGTTGCTGATTTATAGCTTTATTCTGTTACAGTCTGAGAATATCCTAGATGTTATCTCAATTTTAAAAAAATGTATTGAGACTTCTTTTGTAGCCTAGCATGTGGTTGATTCTAGAGAATGTTCTATGTGCTGAGGAGAAGAATGTGCATTTTGTATCTGTTGGATGAAATGTTCTGTAAATGTCTGTTAGGTCCATTTGGTCTACACTGTACTTTCAACTTGATATTTTGTTGTTTTTTCTGTCTAGATGATCTTCAGTGCTGACAGTGGGATTTTGAAGCCCCTACCTTTATTGTTGTGTTGGTGTCTCTCTCTATACATATATATATATATATATATATATATATATATATATATATATACACACACACACACATATATATATATATATATACACATATATATATATATATATTTGAGATGGAGTTTTGCTCTTGTTGCCTAGGCTGGAGTGCAGAGGTGCAATCTCAACTCATTGCAACCTCTACCTCCTGAGTTCAAGTGATTCTCCTGCCTCAGCCTCCCAAGTAGCTGGGATTACAGGCATGTGCCACCATGCTGGGCTAATTTTTTTTGTTAGTAGAGAAAGGGTTTCACTATGTTGGCCAGGCTAGTCTTGAACTCCTGACCTCAGGTGATCCACCTGCCTCCACCCCCCAAAGTGCTAGTATTACTGGCATGAGGCACCGCGCCCTACCTCTCTCTCTATTTAGATCTACTAATATTTGCTTTATATATCTGGGTGCTTTGTTGTTGGGTACACATATACTCGTAATTGTTATATCCTCTTGCTATGTTGATCTCTCTATTACATAATTACCTTTTTGTCTCCTTTTACAGTTTTTGACTTAAATTGTGATTGGTCTGAAATAAATATAGCTACTCTTGCTCACTTTTGAGTTCCCTTAATGTGGAACATGTTTTTCCATCCCTTCACATTTAGTCTATGTGTGTCTTCACAGCTGAAGTGAGTTTTTTGTAGACAGTATATAGTTGGTTTTTCTTCTTTTAAATCCACTCAGCCCGTCTATATCTTTTAATTGGGAAGCTTGGGGTTATTTTGCTATTGATATCACAGTCCAGACATTAAGATTTTCTCACTTAAGTTATTTGTACACAAATTAATATGAAGAGGAAGTAGAGATTTTCTTTTGTCCTTTTGAAGATAGTGATGGATTATTTTTTTGATTTCATGCAAGTGAGGGACTCACCATGCCTGTTGGAATTTTAGAATTTCTTTCCTGTTGTTAGGAAGAGCAATAATCTGTAATGGGTTCCTGGAATCATCCAGTGATGGTCTGAATATCTTAAAAGTTTTCTTTCATGTCTCATTTTCTATTTCTCCCCTAGTAGCCATGCACCCGGGGCAGGAGATGGCCTTACATTTCCTTGGTTTCTTGATGATTTCTTAGGTTTAGTGTTTGAAACAGTTCAGATTCTGGATAAAATCAGCCCTTCTGAGAAGTGTGTAAGTCAAACAAGGACATTCTGGTGGCGTTATACAGGTTTCCCATGCCCCATGAGTACAGGAATAGCTCTCTGGGGAAGGAGTATGGGCACAGGATGGCAGGAAGCCATTCTTGGATGGTCCCATCGTTCTGCAGGAATTCTCATGCAGGGAGAAGAAGCATGCGGCGACTGAGCTGGTAGGGATTCTGCTGATAGTTTTGATCGTTATGATTTGCTCCTGAAAGGTGATGTGGGATGACGTGCAATATTTAGAATGCTGACATTCCTTGAAACAAAGATATAGAAAAAATCTTATAATTGCAGGGTGCCTTGTAGTTTTCAGCTGCTCTCATGTGGATCCTTTTTCGTCCTTCTGAAATGCTTTCCCAGGAGAGAGCATTGTTCTCTTTATATAGATGAAGAGCCTGGGTTTCAGATGGTTAGGAATTCATCGCAGGCATTGGAATCTTTGGTTTCCTGGAACATTTTTTATTCAAGTATAGACCACATGGCCTCTAAAGGCTGGTTCACTCTTTTTTTGTTTGTTTGTTTGTTTTTTGTTTTTTGAGATGGAGTCTTGCTCTGTCGCCCAGGCTAGAGTGCGGTGACCAGATCTCAGCTCACTGCAAGCTCCGTCTCCCAGGTTTATGCCATTCTCCTGCCTCAGCCTCTGGAGTAGCTGGGACTACAGGCGCCTACCACCTTGCCCGGCTAGTTTTTTGTATTTTTTTTAGTAGAGACCGAGTTTCACCGTGTTAGCCAGGATGATCTCAATTTCTTGACTTCGTGATCCGCCCGTCTCAGCCTCCCAAAGTGCTGGAATTACAGGCTTGAGACACCGCGCCTGGCTGGCTCACTCTTAACACCACGATTGGGGATCGATCCAGCCTCACCTCTGGGGTGTGTGGCAGGAACTCCACAGCGATCCTGGGTGCTCTGGGGTGGGGTGGCCGAGCTGTGGCAGCCCCTCCCAGCTGAGCGGCAAGGCTGGGGAAAGCTCATTCCATTCCCCTTGGTTCTAACCAGGTAGAGGCTTACACTGCACATTTCCTTAGCTAGGAACCTTTAGAACTTTACATTTAAAATCTAATCTGTGATCCGGGGGTAGATACATGGGTACTCACTGTACAATCCTACATTTTTTGTATATTTAAATTTTTTTTTTTATGTGTGTCATGGACGACAAAAGAAATGCAACCGCTTTACAGCTTTTCTCTATAGCATCTTCCAGAATCAGGAGGCTGGCCAGGGTTTAGTTTCATCAGAAATCTGAATCTTTCTGGTCAAGAGACGGCATTATTAAATTCTTGGTTGTGTGGTTTCTGGGAAAGAAATATTCTAACTGAGTTCCAGAAATCACCTCTGTGGCGTTTCTACAGGAAAAGTGACCACTCTTAAAGCTTCGCTGTCACTAGCAAGAATGATTGTGATGGTTTCTAAGCGGTCTCCAGATAATCTTTAGTTCTTTTGTGCAGAGTGCTTTTATTCCAAGTGAAGTGCCCTTCTGTTTAATGGTGACCTCCAGTTACTACAGGGATTGCAGCCGCATTTGATGGATTTGAACCTGCTCATCTCTGGCTCCCCAGCTTCACCTCTGGGGTGGATGGCAGGAGCTCCACAGCCATCCTGAGTGCTCTTGGGGGGGGAAGTCCCTAGTGGGAGTGGACGGTGCATGGCCGGGACGTTCCTGTCCCATGTTCCACACTGGTGTGTGCTCGTCTCTGCCTTGTTTCCTCCGTCCGTGCGTCTGTGGCCTGTTTTCTCCGTGCGTGTCGCAGTGACACATTTCCTCCGTTCCTGCGTCTCTGGCCTGTTTTCTCCGTGCGTGCCGCAGTGGCACATTTCCTCCGTTCGTGCATCTGTGGCCTGTTTTCTCCGTGCGTTCCTCTGTGGCGTGTTTCCTCCGTCCATGCGTCTGTGGCATTTCCTCCGTCCGTGTGTCAGTGGCGTTTCTTTCGTCCGTGCATCTGTGGCGTTTTCTCCATGTGTGCGTCTGTGGCGCTTTTCCTCCCTCCGTGCATCTGTGGTGCTTTTCTTCGCTCCGTGCGTCTGTGGTCTGTTTCCTCCGTCCATGCGTCTGTGGTATTTTCTCCGTCTGTGGATCTGTGGCGTTTCCTCTGTGAGTCTGGTACCTGTTTTCTCCGTCCACGCTGAAGGCCGTCGCTTCTCTCTAGTCATCACTTACTGATCGCTCCCTGTGTGCTGAGCCTGTGTCAGGTGTGTGACGTGTGTCACCTGTGTGGCAGGGGTTTGCGTGACACACAGGGACACACGCTTGGGGAGCCGCAGTGATGGGGTCATAGCCACGCAGCTCAGCCCTCGGTCTGAGGGACTTGGTGCCCACCCAGCTCTTCCCGAAGCAGCCTCAGGGCAGATCCCAGCTCTGCTTTCTCTCCTGGAGGCACCTCATGGAGTAAATTAAGCAAATCTAAAGTAGGAAACAGTTGTGAAATGAGACCTGGTTTCAGGTGTGTGTGGTCATTTCTCTTTACATGCTTACTTCATATACCCCAAATGATATACTTTTCCACCTGGAATAGCAATTAATTACCAACCATTACTGGTACAAAATTCCATGAAGGATTTTTGAGGAGGGCATAGGCTCAAAACCGTGTTTTATTTTCACAGCTGTGATTTGCATGATAAAACTGTCAGGACTGTGACTTTCTTTTGTTATCTTATTTTTATTTTTAGACCGTTGAGAGGAAGTTATTTAGTGATTACTTATAATTGTGAAAATAATCTAATGATTAGACAATCTCATTAGAACAAGTATTATATTTTCTGTTCCTTATGTAAATGAAATCATCTTAATCCAGGCCGATGTTGGCAGGAATGGTCACGTTTAAAATGGTAAGATGTTTATGTGATGTGTAGACCTCCCCCATATCGTCTCTGGAACATTCCAGAACTTCCATCTCAATTCTCACTTGTTGACACCCTACCCTGTTTTGTGATTATTCTTGTTTGCATCAGAATTTTGAATCCACATACCTGAGATGATACTTATGTATGCATGTGCACATGCATGTGTGTGCATGTGTGTACGTGTGTGTATGTGTGTGTACGTGTGTCCATGTGCACGTGTATATGCATGTGTGTGCGCATGTGTATGTGTGTATATGTCTTTGTGTATGCGTGTGTACGTGTATGTGATGTATGTGCATATGTGTGCATGTATGTGTACCTATGCACACATGTGTACACGTGCATGCACGTGTGCACGTGCATACACATGTATGTGTGTGCATATATGTACACGTGTGTGTACATGTGTAGGTATGTGTATGCATGTGTATGCATGTGTGGGCGCACAGACATACCTTTCCCTTTCATACAAGCTGTTTTGAGTATTGCTGTTAGGCAGTGATAACTTTCCATTTCCTCAGTCAGAAAATGGGTAGCTCATCATTAATAAAGATGAGCATTCAATATCAGGAATCCCTAAAGACAATTGAAATTGTCATATTAAATAAATAAATTCCAAAACAAAGATAGTGTTCTGTACTATGTGTTCACACTGAATTTTCTTATAAAAATTGGTGTGAATGTTTCCCACTTATTGGAAATCACATGACTAGTTTAAGCCAAAACGTGGAATATTAATTCTGTCTTCAGATCACTTTTGCGTATTTATGATTGATCTGTTCTGCTGTTCTGGAAGCTCTGAAAGCCACTCTGACTTACCCTAGCTGGTGCCACGTTGTGAGAATTCAGGGAAACGAGGTGTCTGCCAGTTTCAGTATTTTAGATCTCAAGCTGCCTCTTTTCTGATCATAAACCAGCCTTCAAGACAGACACAGTTTGACTTGCAGTGGATTATATCAGTTTTATTTTCTGTGGCTGAATCGTCACTCTACATTGTGAATTAATGTTATTTTTCAGATCGTCTTCATAACACAGGGAGGTTCTCCAGTGTTGAGTGCAGCTTCAGTGAAAGCACTAACACTGTTACTACGGACTTCAACAGACTTGTTTTCTGAGGTGATAACCCTGGAGTCAGGCATTCAGTGTCCGTCCATCACTTCACTTGGTTCCGAGTTCTCAGTCCCCTCCCGCTCTCCTCCCCCTGCACCCTTACATCCGTCTTACCTTCTTTTTGACTCATAGGCCCTCCGCAGATGGTGTGTTGGGGGCAGGTGTCTGCTGTGAATCTTCCATAACCTTGGGAGAGAACTTTTTCTTTGGAGCAATACCCCTCTCAATAAACTTTCAGTAGCCCGAGTATCATCTGTCGTGTGAACTATTTGTGGAAAGTGTTCAGCATTTTTCCTTGGATTTTGGCCGATCTTTCTCCACCTGCCAGTTTCTTTTCAGTTTGCCGTGTCTGTACCCTCACCAACCCCGTTCCAGCCCTGGTTCCGTGTGAAGTAATTGAAGCAGAGCTCTGTAGATGAGAGAGTGTGTGTTGCCCCCCGAGTTCCCTTCCTGGCCTCTGAGTGTGGGTTGTGTTTTGTTCCGAGGGACGACTCTGAGGCTCCTGGCCCCTGTTTTGGAGCACCCCACACCAAAGTGGGTGTAAAATGAAAACTGGGTTTATGCTGTATTATTATAATTCATAGAGCAGATGATAAAAATGCTTGAATCTGAACAGCAGCTGAAAATGAGGACATGGTACCAGTTTGGATGTTGGACGACCTTCTTGAAAAAACTCATCATACTTTAGAAACCGCGCATGTACTGTTTTCTATTTCATACTTAGAATCTATACAGTGTGTGTTGTATGAATGTGTTGTGTGAGTGTGTTGTGTTGTATGTGAGTTGCATGGGTTGTATGTGTGTTGTATGTGCATATTGTGTTGAGTTGCATTTATTGTATATTTGAGTGTTGTGTGTTGTATGAGTGTGTTGTACATGTATTTGTGAGCTGTATGTTTTGTATGTTGTATGAATGTTATGTGTTATGTGTATGTGTATGCTGTATATGAGTTGCATGTATTGTGTGTATGTTGTGTGAGTGTTGTGTGTTGTATGAGTGTGTTGTACGTGTGTTTGTGAGTTGCACGTGTTGTGTGTTGTATAAGTGTTGTGTGTTGTGAGTGCATGTTTTGTTGTGCGTGAGTTGCATTTCTTGTATGTGTTGTATGAGTGTATTGTATGTGTATGTTGTGTTGTGGGTACTTGAATGTTGCATTGAGTTGCGTGTGTTGTGTGTGCTGTAGGAGAATGTTGTGTTGAACGTGAGTTGCATGTGTTGTACGTGAGCTGTATGAGTCGGTTGTATGTGTATGTGGTGAGTTGCATGTATTGTGTGTATGTTGTGTGAGTGTTGTGTATGCATGTTGTGTTGTGAGTTGCGTGTGTTGTGTGCTATATGAGTGTTGTGTGTCGTATGAGTGTGTTGTATGTGCATGTTGTATGTGAGTTGTGTGTTGTGTGTGCTGTATGAGTGCATAGTACGTGCGTGTTGTGTTGTATGTGAGTTACGTGTGCTGTATGTGTGTATGAGTGTGTTGTACGTACATGTTGTGTTGTGAGTTGCATGTATTGGTTATGTGTTGCCTGAGTGTTATAAATGCATATTGTGTTGTGAGTTGCATGTATTGGGTATGTGTTGTATAGGTTGTGTGTGTTTGTGTGCATCGTGTGTTGTCAGTGTTGTATAAACGCATTGTACATGTGTGTTGTGTTGTTTGTGAGTTGCATGTTGTCAGTGTGTGCCGTGTGAGAGGCGGGGCATCCACATGACTGCTCCTCAGCGAGTCCTGCCTTGCAGCCCCTTCCGAGCTTGTATCCTCTGGAGCAGCCTAGAAGCAGCAGCATGTTTGTCTCTGCCCCTCCCCAGGAGGCCTCAGCCAGGTCCTGCGCTCAGCCCGCCACTGGGTGGCCTCTCTTGTGTCTCTTGTCTCTCTCATCGTCCTCTTGCGCCTCCTCCTTCTCGGGACCTGCATCCTTCCTCTGTGCTCCCTGGCAAGCCACACCTGGGACTTGGGAGTTCAGGCTCTCCCCGAAGCCGTTTGCCCCTTTCTGAAGAGCGCCCCCCTTGACTGGCCGTGAGCAGCTGGAGTGGATTGCAGGGAAGGGAGGTGGGTGTTCCTGTAGAGACGTTGGGGTCTTACCTGGGGCGAACGGACCTGCGCTGGGCAGGCCGCCCTCCTGAGGAAGGGGATGGGGCGGGAGGAGCCTCTCGTGGACAAGGGGCCCAGCTCCGGCCCTCCATCCCTCTATCCCAATCTGTTGTGAGGGAGGGCGAGGTCCTAGGTGATTTCTATGCAGATCTTCAATTATCCAGGCTGTGAATCAAATACTTCTGTTTTTAAGATCAGAGGAAATCTCCTTTTGTTTGACTGCTTTTTATTTTATTTTATTTTATATTATTTTATTTTGTTTTGTTTTATTTTACTTTTTTTGAGAAGGTGTTGCCCAGGCTGCAGTGCGGTGGCGTGATCTCGGCTCACTGCAATCTCCACCTCCCGGGTTCAAGCGATTCTCCTGCCTCAGCCTCCTAAGTAGCTGGGATTACAGGTGCCCGCCACCACATCCGGGTAATTTTTGCATTTTTAGTAGAGATGGGGTTTCACCATGTTGGCCAGGCTGGTCTCGAACTCCTGGCATCAAGTTATCCACCCACCTCAGCCTTCCAAGGGGTTGGGATTACAGGCGTGAGCCACCGCGCCTGGTCCGTCTGCCTCTTAGTTAGAGCCTGTATATTTAATGTTTTAAATTTCACTTTTCCGGGTCAGAACGAAAAAGAATAGTGTTTCTTTTTCGTAGTGTTGCTATGAATGTCCTTTACGATTAGGAGACTGGGCTGGCTGCCCACTGGAGAGTGGCATCACTGGGTCACGGTCACCATCTGCCCCAGCAGGGTCCAGAGTGTTTAGAGTCTTTCCTGGGCATAGACACCCTTTTGTCTGACGTTCAGATAAAACCAATCACCATATTCAGTTAATCAAAGAGGTCAGAGCTGGGAACGGTTAGTGCACATCCACCTCTCCCGAGAATGTTCACGCCTCTTCCACACGGGGCTAGGCTGCTGCTGAGCGTGGTTCTACTGGCTGTGGGTGTGGCCTCTTTCCTCCACCACAGCCATCGCAGGCCTGCCACAGTTTTGATTCTTCTAGAAGAGAATAGGCAACACAAGAGAAACAAGATATGTTAGATTTGAAACCTTTAAAAATGATTTCCTCAAACATTGCGTATATTTTTTGCCCATACCTAATTTGATAGCAATTTAGAAAAGATTAAAATGAAAAAAAATTTTCTCCTCTATTAAATCTTTGAAAGGCATCCAACTTAGTTTTCATACAATTATTGTCTCTTTGGAGTCATACTTTATTGGTTTCAGTGATGTGTAACAAGTGCACCGGCATACACAGATTTAGGAGCAAACAGCTGCTTCATGATTATAGTTCAGCTCGCGGGGCGCAGTTGTGGGGGTGCAGCCTGCGCCTGCCTGTGCGCCAATAGGGCTGGTCACTTTGAGCATCTGGGAGTGTCTGGGTAAGTGAGGTCTGGGCAAGGCAGCATCCACACACCTGCGTAGTTCTCACTTTGTCCACGTTATCCCGCAATGCCACAAAATTATCAAGTAAGTGTTCTCCAAGCGCATGTTCAGTTAGTGTTTGGAAAGTGCATAGGTAGCTCATACAGCACCTTCAGGAGGAGCTAGGAGCCCAGGAATGAGAGCAGGTGTGAGGCCTGTACTCTCTTTGCATAGATAAAATATGCGTGTGCATATCAGACCAGAAAGTTAGATTGGGGCCAGAATGTGGAAGTCCTTACCTGTGGGATACTAGGGAGCCACTGAGGGTTTCGGAGAGAATCGCCTCTGATGTGCGGCATGCCGTGGAGCCGGGGGGACAGAGCAGACTCATGCAGGGCACTTGCCGTGGGGAGAGGAGGAGAGAAGGCAGCCAGTGAGCTGAGCGATTCGGTGCCTGGGTCAGGAGGGGAAGAGGGAGTGCAGGAAGGCGGAAGAAGCTGCGAGTCTGCACCCCGAGGTCGGCGTTGCGCTTTGCCAGAAATCAGGAGAAGCAAATGTGGACCTGACTCGGAGATACTTACAGACACCAGTGCAAGCTGCGAGTTTGGAAATACAGGAGGAGGCTTGGGGAAAATCTGGAGCAGGGTGCATTTGGGAGCCTCTTATGTAGAAGTGCAGGTCAAGTAGCCAGAGTGTGAGGCGTGCATGTCTGGAGAGAGGAGGCCAAAGGAAAGCCCACATTTGGAAATGGAGGAAGGGTTGGGAGACCCAGAAAAGGTCCTGCTGAGTCCAGAGAAGAGCTGGATGGCGCAGTTCACTAAAGCCCAGAGCCGAGAGTTTCCAGGAGAAAGTCTCAAGCGTTGCTGAAAACCAGGGGGCAGGACTCCAGTTGGAGCCTGCGAGGGGAGCATGGGAGCCCTGATCCCTGAGAGCAGCCAGAGCCTGGGGGTCTCGCGGAAGTGGGTGGGAAGTGCAGGGAGCAGGTGGAGATGGTCCTTCAAGGCCTGGTGCTTCACACGGGCAGCCAGCCATGGACCAAGACACAGCTGGAGAGGGACCTGAACCCAGAGCGTCTCCAGGTGAAGCAGGGAGCCGGGAAGGGCAAAGGTATCCGGAAGAAAGCGGGCAGGCATGGAGCCAGGTCCCCAGGGAGGCTGCAGTCTTCTTTCTCTGTTCATGGACTGGTTGTTGGTTATTTTGAGTTCTCAAAGTCATCCACTCGGTGCGGTCCAGAGAAAGTTCCCAGGAGTCTCAAGGCCGGAGCAAGCCTTGTGCTTTTCCGAACACGGTGCGTCTTGACTCAGGGTTACCGTCAATGGCTAATTCTAGCGTGTCTTTTGTTGAAGTCTGCAGAAGAGTCTCAACTAGCATCAGCTTTTGAAGAACTTATAAAACTTGTGTTCTAATTCTGGTATTTTTGCCTGAAATGCCTCGTATATTTTCGGCTAGGTGTTCTTAGCCCTTGTGTTACAGCATTTGGAGTTCTGTATTTTTGTGATGTGCTAGCTGTGAGGATGTTGAAAATTAGATTCCTAGAAATCAGGTTATAGGAGTTCTCGTCCACGCTTCGTGGGTTATGTTTTGACCCCTCATAGTGGATCCCGTTGCGGTGGCTCTTCTTAGTATTTATGGAACACCTGACTCGTGATGCTAGGAGAATGTGATTTGTTTTCTTTGTAAGTCTAAAGTCTAATGACCTTGTAGAGTCTTTATACCCATCTCTTATAAATCAGCTTTAATATACTTGAAAATATCCTCATTGTGCCCTTGAAAAGCAGGTGCACATTTTAAAAGTCATCCTTTTAAAATCCGTTTCTGCAGCCTGTGCCCTTTGTCTGTTTTGTTTCCTTCACTGCAACATCATGAAACAGGGACAAGGCTAGAATCTCTGTTTCATACACAGAGCTGAACTGTGCTGAGTGACCTGCTATGCTGACGTCTGTTTCTGTCATGAGAGGGAACCCAGGCCTCTTGACTTTTCCTTTTGTACTTTTTCAAAAAGAATATTTTTTCCTCTCTTGAGTCCATTCCATTGTGGGATTCTCTCCTAAGACTGTTTCTTTGCCTTCCATTTTGACAAATATGATTTAGTTTCCGAGATGATGAAAGGGCAGTGAAAAGGCCTGGGAAAGAGAAAGCAGGAAGGGAAGGAATTATCTCATGATTTTAGTCAGAAGGAAATCACTCAGACAGAAACGCTATTACAAGTGGGTCAGATCCCAGGAAGTGGGATTGAATAAGTGACATGGTATCGCACAACTCTGTTTTACATTCTTTCTGTTGCCAGGGGTAACGTAAAGAACTAGTATATTCATTCCGAGGTCAAATATATATCTTTACTGACTCTGACTATAATTAGCAGAATTCGTTCAGTTCCAGTTTGAGAATACCTTTACAGAAGAGGGTCTTCGTGTGCACGTGTGCCTATTTCTATTTATATGTTCACGCGTATTGGAGTATAAATGTGTGTGTGCTGCGTGTGAGACCTCATTATTTGAAACAAGAACTGTGCAGTAGAGCTTATATATTTCGAGAAGGTACATTTGGGGGATAAACCACTTTGTTTAGAATTGAATAATGGGGTCTTTGAGGGGTATATATATATGTATGTGTGTTTGCATTTATGTGTATGAAAGTGTGTATTGCATTTATATGTGTTGTGCATGTATGTGTGCCTTTGTGTGTAATGTACCTGTGCATGCATGTGTATATGTGTGCATGTGTATTTGTGTTGCATGTATGTGTGTGCATGTGTTACATGTTTAGGCACGACTGCCCATATGTGCAAGTAGGCATGCATGGATGCTCGTGTGTGTATAGTTATACATGTATATTTGTGCATGTTATGCCTACGTATTTACATATGTATGTGTGTCAGAATTTGTATGTATATGCATATGTGTTTGAGTGTTGTGCATATGCTTGTGTGTGTTTGAGTGTTGTGTGTATGTGTATGCATGTGTTATGTGTTGGTATTATGTGATTATGTGAATGTGTGTGCATGTGTGAATGTATGTGTTGCATGTAGGTGTGCGGTGCATGTGTATGTGTGTGTGAGATATGTGTCTGTGCATGCGTGCATGTGCACATTTGATTTGTGGGTCCTCTCTGGGAGGGGCATGTTCCTGGAGACAGTGCATGGGATCCTCCGCTGTCCTCTCAGGGAGAGAGACATTGTGAAAGTTCGAGCCATTAGGTAAACATGCCTGATGTTCTATAAAATATATATTTATACCCCTGGGGTTAAATATATGTTAAATGGGTGCAAAGGTGTTATAAAAGTCATCTTAGTACTTCCTGGTTAAAGGGTTTGTGAATGATTTCCTGTACATGGGACATAATACACCACACAGAATTACAGCGGGTCAATGGTATTTTCCAGGAGGTCTGGCTTATGATTGGTATTTCTAGTTGTAGACATGCAGGCTGAGCTTTGCTGGACTTAGAGGAGGGTCATTGGCTCTGCCCACTGAATGATACCAGCCTCTGGTATCCTTGTTCTTCCTTGTTCTGTCGGCTTTATCCAGAGCTGGGACAGCTGCTCTCAGACGCTTTGTACTTTTCTCTCCATAAAAATCTGCAGCATTAGCCGGGCGCGGTGGCTCAAGCCTGTAATCCCAGCACTTTGGGAGGCTGAGACGGGCGGATCACAAGGTCAGGAGATCGAGACCATCCTGGCTAACACGGTGAAACCCCGTCTCTACTAAAAAATACAAAAAACTAGCCGGGCGAGGTGGCGGGCGCCTGTGGTCCCAGCTACTCCGGAGGCTGAGGCAGGAGAATGGCGTAAACCCAGGAGGCGGAGCTTGCAGTGAGCTGAGATCCGGCCACTGCACTCCAGCCTGGGCGACAGAGCCAGACTCAGTCTCAAAAAAAAAAAAAAAAAAAAAAATCTGCAGCATTTGTTAGCAGTCCAGTAGCAGACCGAGTGGCAGGTCCAGGGGCAGGTCCAGCGTCAGGTCCAGCGTCAGGTCCAGCGGCAGGTCCAGCATCAGGTCCAGGGACAGGTCCAGCGGCAGGTCCAGCGTCAGGTCCAGGGGCAGGTCCAGCGGCAGGTCCAGTGTCAGGTCCAGTGTCAGGTCCGGCGGCAGGTCCAGCCAACTTTCCACATGGCCCATGTGAAAATGTACCCTCTCGCTTCCATTTTTTAAAGCAGTAGTTATTAGTAGAGCCTACTGCCATTTCTCCTTGACTTCCTCATAGTGGATGGTAAGCATTTGCTTTATTAAAGCGAAGTTCCATGCTCTTTGTGCTAAGTCTCCTCTGCCTTTCTGTGAGAGGCTAGAATTGGGATCGACCCTCAACTGTGCCAGAGCCTTGGTACCTGTCTCAGTTCTGGACTCTACTCTGTGCTTGTTACCTTCCATCCACCAATAGCCGTCTGTCTTCCTGTCACTCCTTCAACACGGAGTCCAGCAGTGTGCACACAGGTGAGCCTGTGTGAATGCTGGTTTTATAGGATCTTATCGGGATCTTAGTCATCTTTTCACTAGGAAACCAGACACTGCAAAGGACTTACAGAAAAGCCCAAAGAAGCCGTATCAATAGAATCATAGAGACAGAATTCTATAACCATAGGAAATGGCACTGATTATCATGAAATGTGCATTTATGTGAGGCATAGTAAAACATCACATTTCTTACTGGGTAAGAGCTTGGAAAAGAGATTATGAAAGTAATACTGACTCTACTCTTGTATCGTGGAACATGGTAAAATGATGCAAGATATTGTATTGTATAGAATGGAACAAACAGAATAGAATTATATAGAGTAGTGCAGAATAGAACAAATAGTATAATGTTATATAGGGTAGCATAGAATAGAAGAAACAGTGTAACATTATGTAGTATAGTATACAATAGGACAAATAGTATTACATGGTCTAGAATAGAACAAGTGGGATAGTATTGTAGAGTATACAGTTGAACTAATGACGTAGTATTGCATAGCATAATACAGTCTAGATTAGAACACACAGCATAGTATTACTATTAAGTAGTATGGTGTGGAATAGTAGAGTCGCATGGCACAGAACAGAGAGGATAGTGCTCTGTAGCACTGATGCAGGAGTTTTGCTCTTTAGCTCAGCTGGGTCCAGGTTCTTGTCTCATGACCGGGAAGAAACAGGCACGGGGACATTGAAGAGTGAGTGCAGTGGAACTTATTAAGCTAAAAGTTAAGCTCTCAGCGAAAAGAGGGGTCCTGAGAGCAGGTTGCTGGTCGCCCCCTTCCCAGTTGACTACAAGGGCTTTTATATAGAAGCTGATGGGGCTGGGCTCCTTGTCTAAGGAGCAAATTTCTGGTGGCTCCACCCCATTCCCCCGTGTGCATGGGGACCCTTAGTCTGCTGTGAGTATGTTTAGGCGAGACCCCCGTGCAAGTCCCCATATCTGCACAAAACATGGGCTGGAGGCTCTCTGGGACCCTTCCGTTACTATCTGCCTAAAGCAAGCTGGCTAACTTCTTTCCGTATAGAAGAAAATAGAATAGAATAGAACAGATAGTACAGTATTTTATAGTATAGAATGAAGCTGTAGTATTCTATCGTAGAGAATGGAATAGTATAGAATAGAACAAACAGATCGTACTAGTGTAGTATAGAATAGTAGCCTCGCGCAGCACGGAGCAGTGTTGTGCTCCATATGTACAGAGCGTAACCACCAGGAGAGCGTTCTTCAGTGGGGCGTCACTGGCCCTTCATATTTCCTTGGTTCTGCGGAAATGAGGAGAGGGAATTAAGAAAGGGGGAGGAGGTTGGCTTTCTTACTTTTAAGGCGCTCATTACTTCTTGGGGATCATTTGATGCTCCCCTTTGGTAGTATTCTGTGAAGCAGTCTCTGTACTCTGTGTGGGGTGAAATGTGGGGCAGTCTGTGGACTCTGTGTAGGGTGAAATGTGAAGCAGTCTGTGGACTCTGTGTAGGGTGAAATGTGAAGAAGTCTGTGGACTCTGTGAGTGAAATGTGGAGCAATCTGTGGACTCTGTGTAGGGTGAAATGTGGGGCAGTCTGTGGACTCTGTGTAGGGTGAAACATGAAGCAGTTGAGAAAGGATGAAGTTAGAAGTAGCTCAGCAGAGATGCACCAACTCTTAACTGGGAGACTGTGGAGCAGTCTGTGGACTCTGTGTAGGGTGAAATGAGGTGTTTTATGTAAATAGTTGTCTCATACCTGGCACATGGCAGAGCCTCCGTGGATCTTGCCGTCATGAACCCTCTGATAACTACTCTACAGTGCCCTCCACACTATGAATACCATACATTGTGGGAAGTCCCGGCCTTTTCAAAGGCTTGGTTTCATTTTAACAAAATTGGAATGCCCTGCATATTTGGAATGGCCAGATCATCCTGCACTTTTGACTTCACCTGTCCAGCTGGGTACACCTCCCTGCGTGCTGCCAAGGTTTACGGTGGAATTCCCTGATGCCACTATCCTCACTGCCTGCACCTGAATCTGCTGTGGGGTCATTTCCTTATTGGACTTGTCTGGGGACCTCCTGAGGGGTGAATGGGTCAGGACTGGGTTATCTGGGGAAGGTGTTCACAGCATTCCTGTTTGCAGTCTGTGTCCCTGTTGGAAGAGATGCTCTTAGCACATCCGTTAATCCAGATGTGATTAGCAAGGGGTGTCTCTCCCAGGTAAGAGTTGGTGCATCTCTGCTGAGCTACTTCTGACTTCATCCTTTTTCAAGTCTGTTACAAAGAGAACTTTGGTTTCTCAAGGTTTAAGAATTAATGTCAAAGAGCAATTTAGTGTTCTTTTTGAGTTGCCACCCTTGCTGTGGACGATTCGTGAGTCCTTGCTGGTCAGGGCCACAGCAAAATCGGTGGGCCGTCTGTTCCCCACCCTGGTGGATACTTTCTCACCTAAAGAAATGTATTCTGTTAACATGCCTCAATTAGAATATTTTCGTAGGAGACAGAGTTATGGCTCTTGTTTTAATTTGTAATAGATGATTACCGTAGCAGGGTCAAGGTTGAGACTTGCAGTGTAGCTCATGGAAAACATTGATTAGAAACACCCAAAATATATCACCAGCTTTGTTGCTGCAGCTCCAAGGGACTAGGAATGCATATATATATTTTTCTTTTGTTATTATTTATTATTTTTATTTTTGAGACAGAGTCTTGCTCTGTCACCCAGGCTGGATTGCAGTGGCATAATCTCAGCTCACTGTAACCTCTGCTTCCAGGGTTCAAGAGAATCTTGTGTCTCAGCCTCCCGAGTAGCTGGGATTACAAGTGCCTGCCACCATGCCCAGCTAATTTTTGTATTTTTAGTAGAGACAGGGGTCTCACCGTGTTGGCCAGGCTGGTCTTGAACTCCTGACCTCAAGTGATCTGCCAACCTTGGCCTCCCAAAGTGCTGGCATTGCACACATGAGCCACTGTGCCTGGCCGCCATGACCATTTTAAATGTGGCACTGAATATCTGCCCCCTTTTTTTTTTTTAAGAGGTGCAGATGTCACCCCTCACACCTCTATTCTGGGGCTGGCCTGGGCTGGCCAGCAGGGTTCCCAGGCTCGAGGCCATGTCTGAAGTGTTGTTGGACAATGTGGATCTGTGACCCTTGGTCTTTGGGGACGTGGGGCACCACAAGACACCCACAGTCTTGCGAGGGTTTACGGCTCTGTGTGTGGCTGCTGTGAGGCAGCTTTGGGCGGGGAGGAAGGAGAGCAGAGCCCATCTGTCCTGGTGCGGAAAATGCCCAAGAAAGTAAAGAAATGGTACAAAAAAATCATCATCTGCCCTGGTGCCATTTCTGTTAAAAAAAGAAAAGAAAAATTCACTCTGAATGTGGTTCTGTGCTTGAGGAGGATAGAAAATACCTGGAAAGATGCACAAAGTGTTCTTAAGGGGTCAGCGCCGGGAAGTGGGATGGGAGGCTTGGGAGTGTGTGGAAAGGAGGATGCGACATATTTTATTCTAGTCTATTTGGTAGAGCGAGTGAGGAAAGTGAAGTTTGAGTGATCCGAGCAGCTCGGCCTGGCCATGGGTAGATCCCAGCGTGTCCCGCCTCCCGCCTCCAGCTGCAGCTCTATTTCTCAGTCACAGATGAGACAGGTGGCCTGAGGCTGTGGGCGGAGGAGGGGCAACTTGGTGTCCCCAGCAAGTGAGTGTCCAGGCTGCTCTTGGGCCAGCGTGAGGGAAGGGGCGGAGGAGAGCTGGGAGGGTGCACAGTGCGTCCCCCTCCCCTGCCCTGGGACTGAGGTGAGCCCAGGCTGCTGTCAGGATGGAGGAAGATGCCCTCAGGACGGAGGAAGAGGCCGGTGGAGTTTGGTCAGCAGCCAGTGTGGTCTTTCCCACAGGGGATACGCAGTGCACCAACTCGCAGGAAAAAACTCTGCTTTAGTTTTTAAATTTTGCTCATTCTGTTTATCGTGCTGGTCATGGTAAGATCTGGATATTGTTGGTAAGAATCAGTGTCAATTGCATACAGTTGACTCTTGTCCAACACAAGCTTGAGCTTTGCGGGTCAACTTATAGGTGGATTTTTTCAACCAAACTCAGGGAGAAAATACAGTGTTCTGCTACGTGAAACTCATGTCGGAGGGCTGATTCTTTGTACACGCAGAAAATACAGTGTTCCTGCCATGTGAAACGCTTGTCGGAGGGCCGAGTCTTTGTACACGCAGGTTCAGCAGGTCCACCTGTGCGGTTTGAATGTGCCTGGATTTGGTGTCCATGGGGTCCTGGAACCGACTTTCTGAGTCCAGCGAGGTTGGCCCCGGGATCGACTCCTTGAGGACAGCGAGGCTGGCCCCGGGACCGGCTCCCTGAGGACAGCGAGGCTGTTTCTAGTAGCAGGTGGTTTATTTTGTGTTTTCCCCCTGGCTCCACACCCCGTTCTCAGAGACACGGCTGTCACAGGGGGACGAGCTGGGGCAGGGGAAGAGTGGAGGGCACCTGGTAGAAGTGGCCATGGGCTCTCTTAGGAACGATAACGATGGCACCTACCGTAGACGAAGATGTTGTTGGTCTGCACTCTTCTCGTGTTGGTCTGGGGCATGCAGTGGCCGTGGGCTGGTGTGATCCACAGCCCCGGTGTGGGTCATGCAGTGTCTTTGGGCTGGTGTGGTCCACAGCTCCGGGCTCCGTGGTCCCTGACCCTGAAATCCCATCCGGTGCTGTGTCACCTTGGGCAAACTGTCTCCTGAGGGGAAGGGAACAGGGAACAGCCCTCCCCGCATGGCCTCCCCAGCACCACCCACTCCCAGGACCTCCAGTGTTGAACCTGCTGGGGGTTCCTTTCTCCTGGGGGGACCTTGTCCCAACAAGAGGACTCCACGGGCTGCAGGAGGTGTCGAGCTATTTTCTCTCCTGGAACTGGGTTGCTGGTAGCTCCCAGATGCAGGAGGAAAGGCTCAGAAGTGCCTTCATAATAAGGAGTTGTTGACGTGAACTTTGGACGGCAAACACTGCTTACATTTCCTTTTCCGTTTTGATGCGTTAATGGTGTGTGGCAACACCGTGACACACGGGGATGCGGGTGATAGGTGACCCCCCCCGCAAGGGGGCCGTGCACCTGTTCGATAATAAGAAGGCATGCTTCTCTTACTGCAAATAAAACTTTTAATGGTTTTTCTGCCAGAAAGACCCTGTCCTTTATGCAGGATACATAGAGGATCATTTGGCAAAGGATTGGGGATTTGGGGTTAAACTAAAAACAAATTAATTTCATTTTATAGCACTCTGAACCCATTTGAGTTAATTATTCATTGAGAATTTGAATAGCACACACTGTTCTGACTTCCAATTTCCCCCTAATGAACAGCATTTGCTGTAACATGACAAAACCCTGAGTCTTAGAGTTACTGGGTAATGTGGAAAAAGTCAAAGTTGGTTCTCTGTTGTTTTGCTTTAAGGAAATGATATTATTTTGCAGCCACTTAGTTTTCTCCTTTCCAATAAGAAAAATTGCTTTCTTACTACCTGACAATTCGTGAAGGTCAAGGGGACACAGGCTGCAGTGCATTAAAAGCCACCATCAAACATGGACGTGGACCGAGTTTTCCCCTGTTCTCTCCCACCATCAAATGTGGAGGTGGACTCAGTTTCCCCCTGGTCTCGCCCATCATCAAATATGGACGTGGATCCAGCTTCCTCCTGTTCTTGCTAACCATCAAATGTGGACTTGGACACACTTTCCCTCTGTTCTTGCCCACCATCAAATGTGGACACGGATTCAGTTTCCCTCTGTTCTTGCCCACCATCAAATAGAGATGTGGACCTAGTTACCTTCTGTTCTCACCCACCATCAAATGTGGATGTGGACCCAATTTCCTTCTGTTCTCGCCCACCATCAAATGTGGACATGGACTCAGTTTCCCTCGGTTCGTGCCTACCTTGCCACCATGGCTCATTTCATAATCACTCAGGAAAGGAAGAAACATTATTTTTAATAGGCATGAAGGCAGTTGTTCTTAACCTAAGGAGCAGGACATAATTCCAGCAATGGAAATGACCAGCTGAGTGGGTCTGTGTGAGGTTTGGAAGAAAAAAAGGATTTTACCTTCCCCCCTCTGTGTGTGCCCACCTCCCCCAGTTGAGAGTCACAGATTTAATTACTTTAATTTTGAGCTTAAAATAATTTGACAGCCTAACAAAAACTACTACAGTCCTATAAAATTCTGCTGTGTGTTTCGTTTTTCAGTTGCTTTCTGAATATGGTAAATGAATACATTATGAGTCGTTATTTTAGTAATTGCTGTAAAAATTAATGTTTGTTATAAGCAAGTGTTATAAAGTTAATTTAGCACCAAAGTAAAGCTAAAGCTGCATTGATTTCCCACTGTACTTGTGCATAACAACGGCTCCATGAGGCAGGCGCTGTGACCCTGCAGTCTGGTGGGAGCAGGTGCCACCTGGCTGGTGCAGTGGCTGCCCGTCCCCTCTTGCTGCCAGGCAGCTTTGCAGTTTCCAGGCTATGCGGGAGTTGAGGCTGGTGGTCAGTAAGAGACGGTGGGGAGTTGGGTGGTGCAGGTTGGCGTGGGGTGGAAGGAGGCGTGGAGAGCCTGGGGAAGGCTGGACAGCAGCTCCGGTACCTGCACAGGGGGGCAGGGTGAGGCGGCACCGGGCAGTGGGTAGCTTCTGGAAACAGCCCTTGAGGTTTTTATAGACGAGTCTGTCTTCAGCTCTGCACCCCTTTCCTGCTGAGTCCGGGTGGAGGGTGGAGGCGTCGAGCGCTTGTTTCTCCAGGTGAGGGCCCGTCGGACACAGCCAGTGTTTCCTGGAGTCCCCTCACCTGGGAACGTGCCCTTGCTCTTTTCAGAACAAAACAAATCTTAGTTAAACTTGACACATCACCTTTCCAGAAGGTGTTTAAGTCTGTATGCCTGTTAAGTCACCTAACTTTAAAGAGTAATGATACAATATGCTTCTTTTTAGGGGAGAAAACCTAGCTGATTTAAAAGATAAAATCAGAGGTTGGGGTCGCAGCATTTTGGAGGAGACTTGGTTTATGCAGGATACATAGAGGATCATTTGGCAAAGGATTGGGGATCCCTAGTGGGCAGCAGTGTTTCCTCAACTGTTGTGTTTGCTCTATTATTACATTACAGAGGTGACACTTCAAACATAGGGAAATGGAAGACAAAACAGCCACCCCCCCATTCAGAGGTAAACGTTATCAACATATTCATGCACTTCCTTCTGCTGTTTTTGCTCTTCACTTTTTATTTTAAGACCGCATTCGTAGGATGGATATATAATTGTTTATGGTGACTTTAAAAGCACCTTTCTTGCTAAAAAGAGTATTTTTTCAGTCTAGAAAATTTAGACAACATGTTTTGTTTAAAAATTAATTATAATACCACCATGAAGTCATCAATGTTTTTATATATTTTCTTGGTCTCTTTATGGACTTAATATATACAATTTAACAAATTGGAAATAACGTAATTTTATGCATAAAATGTTTCTTGGCTTTAGAGATGGAGCAGAGAGGAGGCACAGGGCTTCCCGCTGGCTGAGGTCCTCCCAGGGTGTGACCAGCAGCCTCCCAAGTTTAGGGTCTGCACGGAGTAAGATTTCGAAATTGCCTTACACCACAAGCCCTGCAGCCATGCGCCCCTTTGATAAGGGGGTGTACTCTGATAGATCTTTCAAGACAAGAGTGTGCTGGATCTGAGGCTATTTCAGCTGCTTCTGGAGACGGCAGCTCTGGGACGTTTGTGCCAGCTCTCCCTCAAGACCCCACGGATGCCACATCCTCGTCTTTTGGAATCCAGTGTTGTAGAGGAGAAGTCTGAAGCAAGTTTGATTTTTGCTTCATGGTAGGAAACTGATGTTTTCAGGCTTTTCCCCTTTATTTCCATAATGAAGATGATGTCCCACCTTATCCAGAGGTGTTTTTGTTACCTTGTCGGGAATGTCCAGCCCTTATGTGCCCCTTTAGGCCCTCAGTCCCTTTCTCAACTTCCTCACAATCTTCCCCATCTCATCCATCTTCACTGTAATTCTGTTATTTTTTTTCATTTTTGTGCTCACTTTCCCATGCGACTTGTTCTTGTTTCACAGATGCCTGTGCCAAACTTTATGTCTGAGGCTCGGGGGCCGTGTTTGATTCTGTCTGCCTCTGCATGTACTTTTGAGAAGTGGGGTTGGAGGTTGCCCCCCAGGTGCTGTTTCAGCTGGACCTGCCCAGACTCTGTGAATTGGGGGCATCGGGCAGAGCCCATGTGGCTCTATGGTGGGCCGTGTTGCTGAATTGTACGTCTGAGGTTTGGGGGCCGTGTTTCATTCTGTCTGCCTCTGCATGTACTTTTGAGAAGTGAGGGTGGGGGTTGCCCCTGAGTGTTTCAGCTGCACCTGCCCAGACTCCCTGAAGTGGGAACGTCCGGCAGAACCCGTGTGGCTGGCTCTACGGTGCGCTCTGGTGCTGACAGAGCAAGAAGCCGCACTCCCAGGACGTGCTTGCAGCTGTTGGTAGGTCTGGGATTGTGACAGGATGATTTCCTTCTCTAAAATACATCTCAACTGTTATCCAGAGGGTTGGCTGTAGGCTTTCAACAGCTTCACTCTTCTTAGTGACCAGGAGACAATTCACTAAACAGAGTTGCTGTCAGGGTTTAATTAGGAATTTCTGCGAGAGGCTGGCAGGACAGCTCCCTCTGCAAGCCTCCTGCAGACTCCCTGTCCCCACTCTTGGGCCCAGCCACCTGCATTGGTCTGTGGAGGCTACACAGTCTCTGTTCTCCTAAGGGGCTCCTGGACTTCGGGGCAGCCTTGGTAAGCTGATGTGTAACTCCCAGTCTCTTCTCTCTTTAAGTAAGTGCGTTCATGAATCCTGATCTTCTAAATTGTTTCATCTTTGTAAAACAGCCACAGTTTCCTAAGCCACCTTGTGTCTGAATGTGAATCACTTGTTATTTTTCACTGCAGAATGAACAGAACTGGAATCATAAGATTTAGAGGGTGATGAAAAGACAGAGGTTAGCATATTCCATTTTCTCACCTTTTCCTTACACTTTTTCCTTAAATGCACCCCTCGTATGTCTGTGAAGTTCTTCCCAATTCCGTAACGTCACTCCATCCTCAAGTGGAACATTTGTGAACAGTAGCAAGTATTGATGTGTACACCTCTGCAACCCAGCAGGAATTAATGCTTTTTATTTATGAATGGATGGTCATCGGATGGCCAGAGGGATTCCCTGTGAATTGCGGGGGTCCTCATGCCTGCTTGTGAGTGACATGCACATGGCGAGGGCTAGAGAATCTCAGTCTCTGTGATTCGAGTAGTGACATCGTTTACGCAAGGCAGGTGGATGACTCTTTGAGCTTGGCATGCTCCTGGGTGGCACAGCACAGCTGACATGGAGTGGGGCAAGGGCTTGTTCCACGAGTTTCTGTGTTTTTGTTGTGGTTGTTGTTGTTATTTTTTTAGAGATGGAGTCTCTCTCTGTCACCCAGGCTGGAGGGCAGTGGTGTGATCTCGGCTCAGTGCAAGCTCCGCCTCCCAGGTTATGCCATTCTCCTGCCTCAACCTCTCAAGTAGCTGTGACCACAGGTGTCTGCCGCCACGACAGGCTAGTTTTTTCGTTTTTAGTAGAGACAGGGCTTCACCGTGTTAGCCAGGATGGTCTCGATCTCCTGACCTCGTGATCCACCCGCCTCGGCCTCCCAAAGTGCTGGGATTACAGGCGTGAGTCACCGCACCTGGCCAAGTATTTGTCATTTTTTGAAAGCTGCATTTAAAGAATGAAATAGACCAAACAGAATTACTTCCTTTTGAATATTTAATACTTAGTCTACCAGAACACTTAAATATAGTTAATGTATTCAAATAATAAGAAAGAACTTTCCCTCTGTTTCCAAAGTAAAAGTATAAACAACCTTTTACTTGGTAGAGATTTCACTATGTTTCTGAAAAGCCAGGAAGCACTTTTCCTGAAATAGACCCGTCTCTTCCTCTGCATAGACCCTATGAATATTTTAGCTACATTTCTGCTGTATCTTGATGTGTGATAGATTATAGAAAATTCCTTGCTACTGGAACTTCACAATGCTTTCCTTTTAAACATCAAATAGAAAGTATGGATAGTAAATCTCAGATTAGTTGCCATTCTCGATCTTGGTAGAGCTGCCACCAACGGCCTCTGTCAGTTACAACAGATTGTACCTCCCCAGCAACCAGGCTTAGATTGCAGACCGAGCCAGGCTCACCTAGGATTCAATGCAACGTCTTCCAAAGCTGTAGCCACTGCTCTTGGAGGAGACTTGAGAAGTCTTCCCTTTGATGCCTGTGCATGGCTGTTCTCAGATCACAGCAGCTGCAGCAGCATCTCGGAGGATGCCGGCAGGGGTGTCCTGGGTATTGACACTACGGCAGGGGCCTGCAGTGTCTGAATGAAATGGGCCGTGACACTGAGCAGCCTAGAGGAGTCCACAGCCACGTTTCAAAGGTGCAGTGGCCCGAGGTGCACCCCAGAGCACTGAGGAGCCTGGAGTTGACCCGTCACGATTCCATTGAGAGAGCTGGCTGAATTCTGTACCTGTGCGGGCAAAAGATGGCTGTTTGCGCTTGGCCCCTTCTCAGTCCAGGCCTAGGGAGGTTGTCTGCACAGCTAGTGGGAGCTTAACTCTGTGCACACTCGGGACCGAGTCCCGCTCCTTTCTGTGAGCCCAGGGAAGGTAGACATGCCGAGCTCTCCTGGAAGAGGGCCCTGATGAGTCAAGCTGAGTTTCAAGATGGTCGGTGTTGTGGTGTGCGTGGCGGGATCGGAGTCGGTGCATGCTGAGTGGGGGCCCGGGTGCTGCTGTCGCTATTGGGCTCAGCAGACGCTGAGGGGGACGTGGCTCCTGTGGTACTTGGTGGTTTTCTCCTCACAGGAGTGGGTTTCCCTGCGGTGAAGGTGTCGGTGCTGTGACAGGCAGCCTGGCAGGAGGAAGGCGCTGGTGGGGTTGTGCCCCGAGGCCCCCTTCCTCTTAAGGAGCAGGAAGGGGGTTTGGGATCCTGCTTCCGGCTGCGCTCCCTTGCTAGATTCTTGGCCTCGGGGGCCAGGAGAAGCTGAGTGCAGGCCTGAAGCCTAGACCCCTTCCACAGCCCCCGTGGCGCTTGTGGTGCTATGTGGGAGGTGTCCCTTGGAACTCCAAGCCCTACCCTGGCATGCCCGCCCATTGGGGCGTCTCGGGCACCTGCTGTGTGCTAGGCTCCGTGGTGGGGTGGGCGGTAGCAAGGGCTGTGGGGTAGAGGCGACACGGTACGCGGATGATGATGAGAAGCATCAGGGAGGCAGTGAGAGCACAACTGAGACCTGCAAGGAGGGGACTGGCTGTGGGTGTTGGGGCTCAGGGAACTGCGTCTACCCAGAGCCACAGCGGCCAGTGAGGGCAGAGCAGGGGAACGAGGACCAGGGAAGCTGTGTGTATGGTTCGCATCAGGTGTGCAGGTCTGCCGGGCTGTGCTGCCCTTCTCAGTCCTGGCTGGGCCTGGGGTCCCAGAGGGAACGGAGTGTCCTCGCATCTCCCTCCTCTTGTTTCCCTGTTGCTTCCTGGTCAAGGGATGCTTCTTTATTGTAACTCTGGCGGTTATTCTGCATATTAAGAGGAGTTTCACAAAATCGTAGGGGGAGAGGCGGACTAGGGATTCTTTTTTTTTCTTTTCGCCCCCTGATTTTACACGGAAGATTCTACTATCTCTTAGTGTGGAGGCAGAGTGCAGATGCTCTGCAGTTATCTGTCCAGGAAGAGAAGAGCTGCCGGGAAGTCACAGATCTTATCATTGCAATAGCACTGACATTTTTAAGTGGCAGAATGCTGATGTCTATAATAATCAGAGTAAAACTTCTGTAGCTTCAACATAAAGATGCCGAGATGATCTTAGAGCCATTTCGTCCTTAGATCCTTCTGCAGTGTGGAGTGTGACATCTCTACCAGCCTCTGGTCCGTGGCTGCCTGTGGGTAACTGAATGCTTGCAGTGTAAATGAGAAACTGAACTTCTAATTTTCTTTAATTTTAGTCAAATTTAAATAGCTATATGGGCCAGGCACCGTGGCTCATGCGTGTATTCCCAGCAGTTTGGGAGGTCGAGGCGGGTGGATCATGTGAGGTCAGGAGTTCAAGACCAGCCTGGCCAACAAGGTGAAATCCCATCTGTACTTAAAAATACAAAAAATTAGTGGGGCGTGGTGACAGGGGCCTATAATTCCAGCTACTCGGGAGACAGAGGCAGAAGAATCACTTGAACTCGAGAGGCAGAGGTTGCAGCAAGCCGAGATCGAGCCACTGCACTCCAGCCTGGGTGACAGAGGGAGACTCTGTCTTAAAAAAAAAAAAGATTAAAAAAACCCTACATGCCCCTAGTTGCTTCTGTAGGAGACGGCATGGTTCCAGAAGGTAGACTTTGTGTTAAGGACTGTGCAGCGTCAGGCTGGAGACAGTCTCCCTTCCTAGCAGCGTGGGCCCCTGGGCTGCTCTTCTACCAGAAGGGATGGTGGCGTCTCTGGGAGATATCTGTGGACTCAGATCTGTGTGGATTAGTGACTTGTGTTACTCACAGATACTTAATTTTATGGGTAAATGAATACCTGGACTGGCTGCAACTTCAGGGCGAGATTCGGGAGTAGGGAGTGAAAAGTGACGACGGAACCCTGGGCTTGTCCTGCTGCCCCCAGGACCCGGTTGGGGCGCCTTCTCTTCTGAAGTCCCAGCAAGTGGTCAAGGTACCCCTCCCCTCTGAAGCCCCCAGCAAGTGATCGGGGCACCACTCCCCTCTGAAGCCCCAGCACCTGCTCGGGGCGCCCCTCCCTTCTGAATCCCCCAGTACCTGGTTGGGGCGCCCCTCCCTTCTAAAGCCCCCAGACCCTCCTGGCTTGTGGTGCTGCTTCTCCAAATGCTGCCCTTGGCTGTTTTCCAGGAGTCACCTGCACCCGAGCAGGCTACATGTGTCACTTCTTGTCGGATCTGGGGTGTCCGTGAAGCTCATTTATCTTGTCTTCCTCCTCATGTGCTGTATCTCACCTATTGTCTGTCGGAGTTCGTGTGAGTGCGTGTAGTGCATTCTCAGGCTGTAATCGGTGCTTAAGTGACAAGAACGTCTTAGAGCAATGGACTGTCTGCTCCAAAGGACGCTGTGCATGAATTGACACATGATTTACTTGAGGGGTTTAAATTTCCTGGGTGTTGCAGACAATTAGGGGAAAACAAGATCTAAAAAAGCCCCGGGGGATGAGGAAGACAATAATGAAAAAAATTGCTCTATACACACTTAGCAGTTGATTTAATTTGTAGGTGAATTTTGTATTTTGGGAACTACTAAAGCTACTGTTTGTAGGGATTCCTTGATGAGCTTCTTGTTTTCTGTCAAGTAGAAAGTAAAGTGGATGGGTTTTGCCTTTAATTCTGACTGACTAGAATGTACTTCCTTTTTCCCCCCATTCACGTTAGGTTGGGGATTGGACTAGAAGAGCTGTAGGATCTCTTTATTTCTGAACTTAAATGAATTTTTTCTTTACTCACTTTTTTTTTCTTTTTTTTTTTTTTTTTTTTTTTGTGAGCTGCTACTTTTTCCTTCAATGCACTGTTCTTTGGTTTGGGAAATGGGCTCTATTTGTACCGTGCTTTAAATGTACACAATCGTCCTAAATTGCTGCTTTTCGTTAAAGTTAGATATAACATCTTAATTAAAATGCCATCCATAATTCAGGCACAGTCTGAGGCCTGGAGACCAACCCCTTTGTTACTTCCTTCCAGCCGTGTCTCCTTCCCTGGCCACATTGCCCCTGGCCACATCTCCTCCCCCCACCACGCCGTGTCATCCCCCACCACGTCACCTCTGATCACATCACCTCTGGCCTCACTGCCTGCCTCCCTCCCTCCTGGTAGCCTCTGTGGCTCCTGCTGTCTACCCTCCCATGAGTCTGTTCAAGGCTCCTTTCCCGTTTTCTGCTCCTGAGTGGGTCTCAGGGCCTGGATGTTTCACAGGATGCAAGTTTCTTCCCTTCCAGCCGCGGGTGTCTGAGCGACAAGTCCAGAGAGGGCACTGAGCTCTCCTTACCCACTTGGGGGCCCCGAGCCCTGACCGCCGACCACCAGGGCTTTTCTGCAGCATGTGGGGCAGACTCATGCGTGAATATCTGCCTGGCTTCCTCCTCCATAACGTGAGCCTTGAGTACTTGCTGGGTACCTCGTTGTCCACCTTCCTTCCTCAGTAACGTGAGCCCTGAGTATTTGCTGGGTACCTCGCTGCCTGCCGTACAGCTGGCTGTAGCCTTGTCAAACACACTTGACTGGCACATAAACAGAAGTGCTCACCGGGCCTTGGGAGGGCTTTCTGACATGTGGGTGCCTGCTTTTCCCTGTTAGGCTGGTGCTGCAGGAGCCCTCCTAGACCAGACAGAGGACCAAGACTGTGGCCTCGGGGTGGGGGCTGGGGGAGCTCCCTGGGTTTAGTGTGTGGGTGAGAGCAAACTTCAGTCCCGCTGTAGCATCGGGATTCAGGGTTCCTTCTGGAACGTTCTGAGTGAGAAACAGGAAGTGTGCACAGGTGCGTCTTCTGCGGATTTTATGGTTATCTTGAGAGAGCACTGGTGCCTCTGAGCTATGAAGCTGCAGAACCACTTCTTCCACTAATGGCCGCCTTTATAGAAAGAATGACTTACAAAAGATGCCACTTCAGATGGAGGTATTTGCAGGTGTGGCCTGAAAAATGAACAAAATGACTTTCATCTCAAGGAAAGTACCTTACATTATTCCCAAGGATAGACATTTGAGCTTTCCAGCGAATATTAAAATATAAAAATCTTGTGTCCACCACTTTCTCATGTGATCAATGGTGATATTGATGTGGGTTTTTTTTTTCTTTTCATATAACGAAATGTGGAAGCTGCTCATAACTCTGAACCAGTGTTTTCTAACCAATGTGTGATTACAAAATCGTGTGCTGGTAAAAGCCATTCAATTACAGGACGGACCAGTCGATTTAGAAGGAATTGGGGCAGAAAGATCCGTCGACCAGAGCGCAGACTCTGCATTGCAGACAGCCTGTACGGAAGTGCCACTTGTTACATTTGGCAGCAGAGAATTCCTAAAGTGATCTGAAAATACAATGAAAATACTGCTTCCTACTTGTATATCAGCATGGAGTCGGACTTTCTTCCTAAACTTCAGCCACGGCTCTGCAGCCCACTGAACGCAGATGCAGGCATGAGAACCCTGCTGTCTGAGGTGCAGAGATGTTAGGTGTTTTAACAGGATCACAAACTGTTGCCACGCTGCTGTTTATTTTGGAAAATGGTTTCTTCTTTAAGACTGTGTTAAGATATAATGACTTTATCATTGTAAAATAAACTAAATGGTTACCTTTTTTTTTTTCTTTTTGAGACAGTCTTGCTCTGCCACCCAGGCTGGAGTGCAGTGGTGTGACTTCAGCTCACTTCAACCTCTGCCTCCTGAGATCAAGTGATTCTCTTGCCTCAGCCTCCCTAGTAGCTGGTACTACAGGTGTTTGGCACCATGCCAGGCTAATTTTTGTATTTTAGTAGAGACGGGGTTTCACCATGTTGGCCAGCCCGGTCTCGAACTCCTGACCTCAAGTGATCCACCTGCCTCTGCCTCCCAAAGTGCTGGGATTACAGGCATGAGCAGCCACCACTCCCGGCCTGATGAGAAAGCTTTTTTGTGATCTTGAATAAAGTGCAAAGGGTTCCTGAGACCCAAAAATTTGAAAACCACTGCCTTAAACCGACAAAATTGTCCACGATTCTTCAGTGTAACTTCTAATCTGTTGATGGAGAAAGGACGGTAAGGGTTGCTTTACTTTTTTCCTTTCACAACTCAATGGTGCTGGGACAACTGGGGTATCCACATGGAAAAGGATGGACTGGACCCTTCCTCACCCTACATGCAAAGCTCGACATGGATCCAGCATAAGGAGCCGACTGTGAGACCCATTCTGTCAGTCTGCTGGGTACCATAACGGACACCACAGACCGTGAGGCTTAAACAACAGCATCTTTTTTCCTTTTTCCTGGAGACTGGAAGCCTGGAATCAAGGTGCGGGCAGGGTTGGATTCTCTTGGGCCTCACCCCATGCTGTGTAGACGGCGTCTTCTCTGTGTCCTCACAGGTTTCTCTTATGTGCGTGCAGCACTGAGGACTGTGTCTAAATTCTCTTAAAAGAACACCGTCATACTGGATCAGGGCCTACTCTTAAGATCTTATGGGACCTAAATTGCCAAGCTAAGGCCCTGTATGTAAATACGGTGACCTTTTAAGTTCTGGGGTTGTGACTTTAACATGGGAATCTTGAGAGGGGGGACAGTTCAGCCCATGACACTTTTAGGGGAGAATCCTGGAGAAACTGTTACGTTGGATTAGGCAATGTTTCCTTAGCTGAGACGTCTAGACCTATAACAAGCAACTGAAGGGAAAAAGACGGTATCAAAATTTAAAATGTTCATTTCAGAGGATACTATTAAAGTAAAAAGACAACCCACAGAACAGGATACATTATCATGATAAGGACGTGATATCAAGAATATATTTAAAAACTCTTAATAAAAATCCAATTTAAAAATGGACAAAGGATTTGAATAGACATTCTCCAAAGAAAGACATATAAATGACTTAAAAAGCACATAAGATGTTTAGCAGAATTCGTCATCTTAGAAATGGAAATCAAAACCACCGTGAGATACCACTTCACAACCACCGGGATGGGTAAAATCCCAGTATTGGACAGTGACATGGTGGTGAATTTGGGAAAACTGAAATCTTGATATATTGCTAGTGGGAAAGGAAGTAAAATGGTAAGTTGATTTGGAAAAGTCTGGCAGTTTCTCAGAAAAGTTAAGCATGAAATCACCGTACGACCCAGCAATTTCATTCCTAGGCATATGCCCAAGAAAATTGAAAACATTTTTACAAAAAAAGTCTTATGCAAGAATCTTCATAGCAGCATTATTCGTAGTAGTAGAAACAGTCCAGGTGTCTGTCAACAGGTCACTCACTGTGAGATTCCACTCACCTTGGACGTGAAAGATGCCAGCACCGAAGGTCACACCGAAGGTCACGCACTGTGCGATTCTCCTCATAACAGGTGTCCAGAACGGGCAAATCCAGAGAAACGGAATTCGGCTGGTGATTGCCAGCGGCTGGCTCTTAATGGGTTCAAGGTTTCTTTGGCCCGTGGTGAAAAAGTCCTGGAATTATATACTAGTGGTTGATGTGCAGCTTTGAGAATATGCTAAAAAGACTGAATTGTATCCTTTAATATTGGGGCTTTTATGGTTTGTAAATTCCTTTCAATTCCAAAAGGAACTCAAGAACTTCTTTGGTGTTGATATTTAGATGTTGAAAGAGAGAGTATCCAAAAAAAGTTACTATGTAACTCACGTTCCCAGAGTTAAACTTCATTTTCTGAGGATCTTAAAGGAAGTGTTTGAACCAAGGAGACACAACGATCCTATACTAGATGTTACACCCCATCTTACTGATTTCTATCTCACATAGCCATATTCAAGGAAAACCAACATGTAAACGTGAGCTGAATGCTATGCAGAGGCACACTCCTCTTACCCAATTGATCTTTAATGGTGCAGTAAGAGATGAGGTCATAGCAACGTTAGTTTAGTTAGTTTAATTTCCATGGCAACAGGAATTTGGCATATCTGATGAGTTAGATCTCCCTGCACAGCTCCTAACGGGGTTGTCCATTTCTGTGTGGTGTCTGTGTAGATTTTCGCTGTGGAAATCAGTGATAGCACCTGCACAAACACTTGCCCGGAAACGCGCACGAAGCTGGTGAAGGCAGAGGACAGACGAGAGGGAAGCATGGCTCAGCCCTGGAAAAGAAGATCGTTATTCCGAACGCAGAAGATTCAGGAACACAATCCTTGGGAAGACTGGTGATGTCCGTGGATCTCACCGCTGTCGTGTTGTATCTGTGCAGCCAGTTACCGGAGCTGTCAGAACCGCATGTGTTGGTATTGGTGTCATCACTCAACGCTTCTGACATTTCCTGGTGCTGATGCGGACTGCATGTGGCGGAAGCAAAGTGCTGACCTAGCACAGATCATCAGATCCCAGTTCTTTTTTATGAAGGGGGGCAGGGTTAGAACCCCCCACACTCCCCAATCCTGGAAGAACTGGGATCTGATGATCTGTGCTGTCGAGAGAGGCAGGGTAAGAACACCCCACTCCCCAATCCCATTGTTGAATATAATAGTTGGCTTGGGAGGGTTTTTACTCCTAAGGTTGAACCGTGCATTTCTGGAGTGTGGACTGTCAGCCATGGTGGCTGGGGAAGGCTGGGGCTGTGGTCGTCCGGCCGCCGGCAGCCCTGCTGGTGGGTCCTGCCTCTTTGACACCATTCCTTTCTGAAGCTTGCTTTCCCCGGTGTTGGAAGTAGCAACACTGGAGGAATGGCCGCCTTCCTACAGCGAAGCTCTGCCAGGAGAGGAGAAGACACGGAGAGTCTGTTCAAGGACGTGACGTTCTGGGCACCGCACCATGCGTTCTACTTCTCAGCGGTGCCTCCTGGTTGATGTTACCATTACCTGGCATTTCGCAGGAGGTAACTCGCAGATGCCACACTGATGGAAAGCTGCAGCAGCGCAGTTCGAGTCCAGGGCCAGCTGGAGCACATCAGCAAGGTCAGGCTGGATGCATGTGCTTGCTGACAGGAAAATAACAAGAAATATGTCATTTCGGAAAAATGACAGGAATATGACAGGAAGATGACAGGAAAGAGGCCCATGAGGAGAGGAACCAGTGGATTCAAGGCAGGGAACTGAAGGAGTGAGCCATCACAGGGTGGGAGGCTCAGGAGCCAGCAGGCGAGTGGGATGTGACCTCAGGGTGCTGCTGGGTTGGTAAGGGGCCTTCTGTGACTTTTCTAAGAGTGCAGTCAGTTGTAGGGGTGGGTGCCGGCTCCCGCAGATAAGAGCCAAGCGTCTTGCAGGAAACCAACGTGTGCACTGGGAGTTCCCAGTTGCATGTCCCGGCATGCGGCCCAGAGGCCCCTGACAAGGCTCTGTGCACCAGGCACACAGTGGACTCTTGATTCCTGACCCAACGAGGAAGTGAGGGAGTGAGTGAGGACCGAGACACAGGTGGAGGGATGCACGGGACGGGGTGCAGTCAGGTGAAGAGTCATGCTGTGGGGTCCGGGAGAGATGGGTTCGAGAATAAAAGGGACGGGGGTGCAGTCAGGTGGAGAGTCTTGCTGCTGGGGTCTGGGAAATGTGTTGTGTTTGCTTCTATCTGAACAGCTGTACCTGAGCGTGTCTGTGCTTTGACATTTATTCTGTACACTATCCTCAGCAGGGTGTGTATCTCTGTGGCAGATGACACACCGGCCACAGTGGATGTCAGCGGCAGTGGCTGGACTCAGGGTCCGTGAATGTTGCGTGATCGAACGTGTTTGGTACATTCTCAGCTCCTGCTCAGGTGCCTCCCGAGCATCGGGTGCTGTGGCTCCCCACAGCCTTCCCATCTGTGTGTAGCATGACCACCACCTTCCTACCATGTGTTTGTGCTACCACGGCTGCCGTGTCTAACGGGCGCTTTGCTTTCCAGCTACTTTCCTATAATCAAAACCCTTTAATGACTTTGCCTCCGTTTCAGAGATGATAGGGTATTAGTCTTTCATGATTGCTCTGAGGATTTCCAAAAGCAAATGCAACTTACAGGATGCAAGATATTGGAAATGACAGTAATTATAGATGAGCTTTCTCAGTCTTTTGATTGTGGTAAAATTACATAGCACTCTATTTTTAAGTGTATGTTTTGGTGGCATTATGTGTGTTCACACTGTCGTGCCCCGATCACCGCCATCCATCTCCAGAACTTCCTGGTCTCCCCACGTTTGAAACTCGATCTACCGAGGGGCCTCTCATCCCAGTTGACATTTCACTGCAGAAGGGGGTGTGGGCTTCATGGTCCATTGACAAATAGAACGTTACTTTTTTGTTGTTGTTTTTCCCGCACATCGAACCCTAATTCCTTTGGCCTTTACTAAAGTGGCACTTTGTAATTCCACATGATTTCATCGTTATACTGGCAGGAGAGAATGCTTCCTGTAAACCAGAAGGGTCTCTGAGATGGTTCTCGGCCCATAGAGAGTTCATTTTCCCAAGGTTAAAGACACAGCCTCGGGAGGGGTTGAGGACACACTGCGACAGCCTCAGGAGGTCCTGGACATGTGCCCAAGGTGTTTGGGGCACAACTTGGTCTTACACATTTTAGGGAGACGTGAGACATCAATATATGTGAGATGTACGTTGGTTCAGTCCAGGAAGGGAGGTACGGCTCAAAGCACGGAGGGGTTTCCAGGTCACAGGTAGATCAGACAAATGCGTTTCTGGTGCACGTTTCCAGAGGAAGCAGTCAGATCCGCATTTATCTCTGTGTGCAGATGGTGACTTTGAGTTCTGTCCTCTGTCCATGAGGAATTTCCTTGTGGATCAGTTGTGAGGGAGGTACGTGGCTTTTTTTCCCCCTCCCCCCAGTAGCTGTCTCTGTTCGGAAGAGCATGGGAGGCAGGTTTGCTCTAAGCCCTTCCTCACCTTGACGTCCCTTTAGCTTAGTGATTTTGGGGTCCTGAGATGCATTTTCAACTTCACGTTTCTGAACACACTGGCACTCTAAACAGTATTGTAGGAGGCATCTAACTTACTTAGAAGAAGAATCTATTTGGAAGGACTTCAGTATCTTCATCCTTGAGAGAACCAAGCCTTTGTTTAGTTTGCTTTGTCCCGAGGCTGTTACACTGCCCTGGGCTATGTGGCCTTAGAAAGCTGTGCCCCTCTGACCACTTGCCTGTGGAATCTGGTGACTTTGAAGTTAATCCAGCAACTACATGTTTTGGAAAGCAGATTGCCTCTTAAAGTGTTGGTGATTATGATTCTAACACTAGAATTTCAGTGTATATTTTCCACCCTTCTTACTTTGTCTCCTCATACACTGAGATGCTGTTGCATTTGCCCTTAGGCTTCACTGAGGGGAGGGTCAGTTCTGACCCTTTCTTAGATATTGACCTTGAACGGACAGAATCGAGATTCAGAAAAACCCTCGAGCTGTGAGAGTGTGCTGATGTCTACGTAAGTGGGGTTCATGTGTCAAACTCAGGTTTAAGAAAAACCAATTCTAGGCTGGGCATAGTGGCTCACACCTGTCATCCCAGCACCTTGGGAGGCTGAGGTGGGCAGTTCACTTTTGAGCCCAGGAATTCGAGACCAGCCTGGGCAGCATAGCAAGACCCTGACTCTACAAAAAATAGGAGTGGTAATGTGAACCTGTGGTCCAGCTACTTGGGAAGCTGAGGCTGGAGGATCACCCAAGCCTGGCAGTTTGAGGCTGCAGTGAACCATGATAGCACCACTGTACTTATGGTGCACTGTGCCTGAGTGACAGAACAAGAACCACCACCACCCCCACACACAAAATATCAATTCATGCAGTGGCCAGTTCTTCTGGGACCACCTGTAAAGGCTACTCTGGGCCTCACGGTTTGAGAAGGGTCTGTCCGGGGGCGAGAGGGAGTGGCTTGAGGGCCTAGAAGCCAGTTCTTGTGGTTCAGGGTGACTGCGGGTGTGGAGCTGGGGGCAGGGCTCTCTAGGGCTTCTAGGATGAGCCCCTGTGACTTTGTCTGGTTTACATCCGTCCAATAGAAATCTACAGGCTCTTACTCTAGAAGCTTCTGCCGGGGCTGGTGGACTGGCCTGGGGACAGAGGGTGTCCTTAGAGCCTCATGGTGCCATCTGGTTTAGGAAGAGCACTTAGTCACCTAGATCTAGGATTTATGGCACTACAGGGGACTCGTCACACTTGGAGCAGCAGCCATCTGCATTCTACACTTGGTTCTAGGTGAAGTATTTTGGAGCCTGTTGGTACCCTGTGTTCTGTTTATGTGTAAAACAAGTTAGAGTTATAACTAGTTAAAACCTATTTTTTAAATTTTGCCACAGAATATGGCAGTTGTGGTGGAGCCTGGTCAGAGACCCCCACTCTCGTACGCTGCCGCATGCTGGGGTTGCAGGCGTTGACTGCATCGGCTGCCCCTCCTGGCGTGTCTGTGTTGTTGACACAGGCACCCATCGAGGCTTGGCCTGTGGGACTCGTGCAGCCGTTTGTCTGCGTGTTCCTCTGAGGTTCCGCAGACTTTACGGTCCCGTGGCAGAGCGTACGGTATCTGCTTGCATCCTGATGTCCTCAAACCCCAGGACAGGCCAAGAGTTCCTTACACACAACTGCAGAGGGCCCCGTGGTGTAGATTTGCGGGTGACACAGCCTTTCCCCAGCTCGACCTTCGTCTCCAGAGTTGGCTTTAGGGTGATAGAAACTTCCTTCAGACTGGGGGGCCCTGAAGCTTTGGTGCTAGGAATTCGGTGACCAGCACGGATGATACCCCGTTTCTCTGCATTTGTAGCAATAGTTGTTAACATGACCACAAGATGTATAAAGGAAGGGAAAAGGAGGTTTTATTTTCAGAGTAACACTCTGTGCTTTGGGAAATGTGGTCTTGGGGGAGCTGTAAGCACTCGCCCCTCAGGAGGGGAGGAGGCCGCGGCGTTACACGTTCCGGGGTTTGTTGGTTGTGTGTGTTTATCGGGCTCATGGAATGTCTGAACGTTTACAGGGAAAGTGGGGTTTGTTCATCCGGTTCGTGCAATGTCTGAACACTTACAGGGAAAGTCTAGCACACATGCAGTGAGTTAACCTGTAACACCCATGTTCGCCTTGGGGCAAGCGTAACATTTGAAATGAAGTGGACTGGGCGTGTCATGTACAAAGGTGAGCTGTTGGGCGCAGACGTTTATGCGCAGCCTCAGTCACAGCCAGGACTAGCTCAGGGTCTGCAGTTTGTGGTGGGAAAGGACACTCACTTGGCCATCCTGTCCAGTCGGGGCTGCCGGCAAGGTCCCAGGGTGGGGTTGTCTGTTCGGCCGGCGTCTGGAGTCCACCCAGGTCCCGTGGGCAGCGTTCCTCTAAAGCAGGCTTCTGATTGTGGAGGAGACTTCATGCTGGTTAACAGACTGTACAGGAGTAGTGCTGTGGGGCTTTGGGGTCGACTTTCTTCCCTATGATGCCGGTTACATTTCTCTCGGGACCTCATCCTAGCCACAGAGAGTGCACCTGGTCTGACAGCAGGGGGTGCCATGTTGACATAGTAATTTATTGTATTAACCTTTTTATTACTATTATAATAACTTTTTTTTTTTTTAAAAGGGATAGGGTATTACTGTGTTACTCAAGCTAGTCTGGAACTCCTGGCTTCAAACAATCCTCCCACCTCAGCCTCCCAAAATGCCGGGCTTATAGACGTGAGCCAGTGCGCCCAGCCTACAGCCATGTTTTTAAAACTCAGCAGTTTAAAAATCCTACTCCTTTCAACCCCTCGAGCAGGCTGGTTGGCTTTGTGCAAACTGGGGTGTCACGATCTTGGCCCCTGCTTTTATTTTTCCCTTTGGCCTCAAGGTCTGATGAGAACAGCAGTTCCAAAATGGCCATTAGGTGATTCTTCCATTACTAAAGCCAGAATTCTCACCAGTTTGAGATGTTTCTCCCCAAGATCCCAGAAAGCTGTTTTGAATCAAGCCCGTAGCAAAGAAGTAAGGAACTAAACTCGTGGTTCCTTGCTTAGTACCTGGGGAATGGGTTAGTTGCTGATACCCTTTGATCTGTGCTCACGTGCTGCATCTCGTCATGGGAAGCAGAGTTGCCCTGTGGAATAAAGCCCAGCTCACGGTGGCACGTCGAGACGCTCTGAGCTGTCAGTCTCTTATACAGCGGCAGACTTGGAGACTCAGCATCGCATGCAGAGCCCAGGCAACTGGAGTGAATCCATCTTAGAAACCACACGGCCGGTCCGCAAGGTGGACGTCCAGGCATATGGCCCTGACAGGCCCACTGTGAGGTGAATTAGGAATTCGTTAGCAAAGAAATCAAACTCGTCTGTGGGTCCCAGCCACTTGGAAGGCTGAGGCGGGAGGATTGCTTGAGCCAGAAGATCAAGGCCGCGATGAGCCATGATTGTAATACTGCACTCTGGCCTGGGTGACACAGCGAGATTCCGACTCAAAAAACAAAACAAAACAAAACAAAACAAAAAACCTTACTCTTCATAGCAGGGGGGAGAATTTCTCAAAGTAGCTGCAACAAAATCTTAGATGATGTAATTTCAGTGGCTAAGTGAGCTGTCCAGCCCACGTGGCTGGCTCACAACGCAACAGAGCAAGGTGCTGCTGCAGCTGCCCTCCCACTCGATCGCTTGTGGACATTTTCTGTTTTCCCATATCTCCCTTTTGGATACGTAGCTCGCTACTTTATAGCTAAGCATCAGTAAAACAGGTTGTCTATTTTGAAAAGTAACTATTGTGTCTTTTGAGGACAGAAAATGAAGCAGGTGACAATAGCATGGTGACGTGGTGAATAGATTTAGAGGAATATTTAATACTTGGCACCACTCTGATCCCTTCTTCTTCTCTCATGCTTAGTTACAGCTGCCGCCTGCTAGGACAGAACACTTTGAGCTCTGTGAGTAGGAATTAAACATGCTCTAAATCAAAAGTTTTAGTTAAGCAGTACTTTATGTGAATGCCCAGTCCCTAAGTGCTCACTGTGCTGGTGTGTGGTGTCGAAGAAGGAAGGGGGGCTTGGGGCCGGGTCTATGGTGCAGTGTCCGCGTTCCCATATGTGAGATGAGGGTCATGAGACATGGCCTAGAAGGTTCAGACTTTGGGATTGAATGGATCTACCCACTCCTGAGAAGTCTCGAGTCTAACTCAACTTGGGCTGGTTTTAGGGAGATGCTGGGCAGCGCTGTCCTCATAGGTCACTGGGAGGGGCTCTGGCACCGTCCCTATCAGGTGTCTCATGATCAGCCCAGCTTGCTCATCTCAGAAGCTGCTGGTCGTGTTCTCGTTCCTGTTGTTTGTTGCGTGTTATTTCGGTTCTGTTCATGTGGGGACCTAGGAAGTTCCACAGTGAGAGGAGAGCCGCTGAGCCGCCTTCCTGCCTGGACGCCAGCCCCACGGACGACCGTAACTGCTTGAGGGTGGCTTCTGCCCCCAGCCTCACCTGTGGAGGCATTGATGCAGTGGTACTTTCTAAGCTCCTGGAGCACATAGTGCTATTGTGTGGATCCACAGGCCACTGTGGCGTCCAAGCACGTGCTCCCGGAGAAGAGGACTCTGCGGGCACTGATAGTGGGAGCTGGCTGAGAGTCCAGTGAGTGAGACTCCCTGTGACATGCACAGCTGCCATCTACACAGCCCCTCCTGACGCCAAGATGGTCGTGCGATATATGCACAAAGCACATCTCCAGCAAAAACCCGCCGAGTGTCCACATCCAGGGTATCCACCACGGCGGCTTTTTGGTGTTAATACGATGAATGTGAGCAGCAGGTGGTCTGCGTTCTGGGTGAGTGTGTGACTGTGCCACTGCAGTTTTGTTCTCATGTCTTGATGAGCATGAACGGCTCCTGACGAGGGTAGGTAAGGATGCTGTGACCAGAGACTCTGCAGTATTGTAGCTTGAGGAATTAAGGAGGTTTTCTCTCTTGCAAACCCATCAGGGAGGATGTTCCAGGCTGGTGACTGCTCCATGAGGTATTCAAGGATCCAGGTTCCTTCCAGGCCCCTGCTCTGCATTCCCAAGGACACGGCTGTCCTTGCTGTGGTTGGGACTGGGTGATTACCACGCTGGAGATGGGGGGAGGCTTAAGGCGAGAGTGTCCATGATTGACCTAATCTACATAATGGCAGGCAGCCAGGGAGTAAAGTGTAGCCATGGCCCGGAGGATGGATGATGGATGTTGGTGAACGACAGGCCCACCAGTCACCACAGCTGGCCCAGGGATGGGGAAGGATGGCTGAGTATGCCGTTCAATGGTACCTGGTTCTTTTAGATTTGACTTCCTTATGGATTTTCTGCTGTAAAGAGGAGAGAGCCTGTGGTTCTAGGCCAAGCATCTCACTCATCTCATAACATCTTGTATCCCTTAGCCAACATTTATGTCAAGTTTTAGAAGTCCTATCAAACTGGCAAACATTTCTCAATTTGGTTTAACCATTGGATTCTATATCTGTGTCTGCATCTCTATTTTACATCTATGTGGTTATTTGACACTCTGTAGTACATTTGTAATAGGTTATATTTGGTAGAAGTTACTTTCAACAAACCCTTGCTGCTACTTGAATTTTCAAGGTTGCAAGTAGAAAGGAGAGAATAAAAACCACATCTTCTCTAATTTTAAAATGTGTTATTCCTCAAATCACACCAGAAGTACAAATATTACAAATTACAAAGGCAGCCAGAATCAAGGTTAAGAGATTTCTGGGTGATTCTGGCTAATCGGCAGTGTTTGCTGAGGTGTGTGCAGCACAGCAACACGCCAAGAAGCCCGGGAGCGGGGAGAGTTGGGAGGCCAGGCTGTGACTTCAGAGGTGCTGTTGCCTCAGGGAGAGAAGCTAGATGCAGAGAGGATAAATGGCCACAGGTGTGACCACCGCCGTCCTTGCCGTGGTACGGAGGCCTTTGTATGGGGGCCTTTGTGAGCTGAGTTAAAAATAGAAATTGAGAGAGTGCAATGCATTCTTAGTTTTTAAAATAAAATGCTAATAGAGAAAGTTTTGTTTGTAAGAATGTAAAATGTTACGTCTTTGTTTAGAATTTAAGGATAGTAATTTGTTTCTGAGATCTTTGTGACTGAGATATGAAATCTTAACTATGGTTTTTTTCATCCATGTTTTATACATATGCACGTATACACATATATGTAAGGTATATAAAAGGAAAATAAGCGTGTCTGTATTCACATTTATATGCACTTCTGTAATGTGTATACTTCTAGTCACACATAGGTCTAATCGACTATGACTTTACTTGATAACCACAAGAGGGTAATGAAATAATGTACCTGCTCTTAGCCTTGCTTTTGCATCTGAGCAGGGACCCTGTGAAATGCGCCTCCCACGTTCCAGGCCTCACACAGCCTGTGCCACGTTTTGGAAGCAGGAGTTTGTCTGCAGCCACTTCGGGAAGCACGTGGTTGCCAGGATTGCCTAGAGCTCCAGGCTGTCTTCAGTCCCAGCCTCCCTGGGGTAGAAGCTGCCCTACCAGGGTCCTGGACATGGACGTTAGGGCCTGGAGCCAGGGACTGCTCCTGAAGCGGGGGACTCCCCTCACGGCTGGGCATGAGAACCGAGAATAGGAGGCGGAACTAGCCTCGGGCCAGTGCATGGCCTCCCGGAAGTGCTTGCGGGAAACCCCAGCCACCCTTTGCTGACCCCACAGCCAGCACCAAACTCTGTGAGATCCCCTTGGCCCACCCCTCAGGTTCCTAAAATGGTTAGGGTTTCCTGAGCTGCGAATTTTTTGGTCTAGGCTAAAAAGTCCTGGGACAGACTCACAGGGTTCTTTATGTAGAAATGATGAGTGTGCTGGTGACTCAGAGCAGGCACTGCACCCTCACTCCAGGGTCCTTTGCGCCAGGTGGAAATGAGCGTGTGGGTCCCCCAGAGTCCCTGCGTCCTCACTCCAGGCTCTGCTCATTGATTTCTTATTTAAAAACCTAAAAGCCTTGATAATGAAAATGCATTCTCCCCAGAGAGTAGAGTTTCCGGTTACGGAGGCTCACCTGTAAATGCCGTGCCAGGTCAAATATGCTGAGATCTGGGCCAGGTCCTGCTTCCTACCCACGGCCAAGGCAGGTACATCATTTGGGAGGTGACCCAGGGGGACATCTGAGAGGCTTGCTGGTCCCCGAGGGATGAATCCGCTGGCCTTCACACTCTGCTCCGGCCTCCATCAGCTCCTTCTTACCTGCAAACTGCCTGCTTTGACGTTGCCATCATTGGAGATATGTTAGGGACTTAGTATAGTCCCTATACCTGTGGGTATAGTCCCATAAGATTCTATACCCACAGATATAGAATCTTATGGGTTGACGCCAATAAGACCAGCAGATCGTGGAAAGGTAGGAACCAGGGCTGGGAGGGTGGTGACCATGGCCAAAATGACAACCGTGTTGCACTGGGAGGTCCATCTTCTGTCTAAAGTGTTTTTTTAAAATAAAAAACGTAGTGTCTCAGGAGCATGAGAGGGCAGGCCACAGATGGGGAGATCGCATCTGTAAAAGACTCATCTGATAAAGGCTGTTATGCAAACCGTGCAAGGAACTCTCAAAACGCAACAAGAAAATGAACAACCTGATTAAAAATGGACCAAAGACCTGGACAGATACCCCAACAAAGAAGATACACAGATGGCAAATCTACACGTGGAAAGATGACCCGCGTATTATGTCATAGGGTGAGGTGTCACAGTACACCCATCAGCCTGGCCAAAACCCAAACTCCGACACCACCACGTGCAGGTGGGTGTGTGGGCATCAGGACCCTCACTCATCACTGGGGGAAGTGGGGCAGCTGCTGTGGGAAGCAGCGTGGTGCTTTTCCATGGAACTAAGCTCTCCGACCACAGGAGCAATCACAGTCCTGGACATTTACTCAGAGGAGCTGAAAGTTTACTTCCATGCGGAAATGTGCACACAGATGTTAACAGCAGCTTTGTAATTGCCAAAACTAGAAATCAACCAAGACGCCCTTCGGTAGGTGAATGGATAAACTGTGGTATGTCAGATACTGGGATACTATTCAGCACTAAAAAAAACTGGACCCCTAAGCCATGAAAAGACACGGAAGGATCTTAAACGCATGTTGCTAAGTGAGATTCCAATGTGGAAAGGCTGCCTGCTGTCTGAGTCCAACCACAGCACAGTCTGTAAAAGTCAAAGCTGTGGAGACAGTAAAATGGTCAGCGGCTGCCAGGGGTTGGGGAAGGGAGAGATGAATGGGAGGAGCATAGGGGATGTGTAGGGTGGGGCAGCAACTCCAGGTGGGGCTTTCATGGGGGATCCATGCATTCCACGTCTGTGAAACCCAGAGAGTGAGCAGCAGCAGGCCGAGTCCTCGTGTGAGCTGTGGACTGTGGGTGGTCGTGCCGTGTTGATGCTGGTCTGTCGGTCGTACAGACACGCTGGTCTGGTGAGGACAGGAGAATGATGGAGGCGGTGCCTGTGCTGGGAAAGACGATACGTGAGGACTCTCTGTACTTTCCTCTTGATTTTGCTATGAACCGAAAACTGCTTTTAAAAATGTCTATTGAAAAGGCAAACAAAAGAGTGCTGGCCAGACAGCCTCTGTGTGAGGGTGTGGCCTGTGTTCTACATTCAGAATTATCTAAATTATTCAAAGTTAAACCTTTGCATTAATTAACTCACTAGAAAGTTACAGTATCAGCTTGAGCGCTGCCAGGATGGCCAGGATCCTGTATCCTGACCAGCTTCTCCCCTTACATGTGCAGTTGACGTCCATGGCCACATTCCAGTAAGCAGCAGGGCTGGAATCAGGAGTCAGGCCTTGCGGGACAGAGAGGAAGTGAGATTTGTAAGCACGTGGCTGAGGACCGGCAAGGATGACTTTTTGACCAGTTTTCCATATTGCTGAGGCCTTGGGGCGTTGGGAGTCCCCAGTCTCGGGTGCCTCAGAAACCAAAGGCTGCTCATAATCCTCAAGTTCCAGATGCCTCAGGGGAGGTACCTGGGTTGTTGGGTGCAGTTCCATTATTTGCTGCTCGGTGGGATTTGCCTGCAGCATTTCTGGTTGTTTTTAAGAGCTGATGTTTGAGCTGCTTAAAATCACATACAGATGTCGATTTACCTATAAAAGTTAAGAACAGAATTTGAGTTCAAAGAGTTGTGAAAATGTTCAAGGTTGTGTACTAATGTATACATTACATTTGTGGAAATATCTAAAAGTCCAGGATTTATATTAAACACTTCTCTTGATTTTTGTAATATCTACCTGTCATTTTTCCATTTGATTAATAGATGTCAGAGGGTTTAAATTTTGAGTGTCTGAATTCACTGAAATTAAAACTTCTTACATCAAATGTAATTAAACTGAATGTAGCCAACAGTGCATGCTTTTGTAAGTATTGATTAAAATATATATAAAAACACATATCTATGAACATGCAGATGCCGGCAACATATTAAACCATGAAAGTAGAATTAGTATTCTTTGTTTTCTGAGAAGACAAATTTTTAAAAAGCCAATGGGTCTTATAACTTTCTAGTTTCCAACTTATTTGCCCTAAAATGGAAGATTGACAGCAGCAGAAGAGGAGATCCTGGGCCAGTGAAGGCTCTGGGAGCAGCGGGGTGAGTGCTGGAAGGAGCTGGCTGGAGGCAGAGCAGGGAGGTGATCAGGGAGGCCAGGACGGCCTCAGGGCACGCGGCTCAGTGAGTGAGAAAAGGTTCACATTTCTTGGAGAGCCCTTGTCTCTGCCCACGGAAAACCCAAACTCCTTCCAACGGGGATGTGCATCTCATGTAAAAGTTGTTACTCCCAGAAAGAAAGCCAGAGGATGTAGAAATTTTTTGTATGCAGAAATTACTTCAAATTTGTTTCTAACCTTATCCTTTTCTTCCCCCATCTTAATGTGTGGTGACTTTCTGCAGGTGACGCACACATCTTAGGAGAGCGCTGTATTTCAGTTGCTGTTGGCTCTGTTGTGACTTTGTGGTGTCTGATGTTCTGGTTCTGATGTTCTGTGCAGAACGTGGCTCCTCCCTGCTGAACGTTGCTTGTTGAAGGCCCGTGTGGAAACTTTCCCTGTAAGCTCGTTGACCACAGCAGTCTTGGTTCAGAAATCTTTGGACCTCCTGAGACTTCACACAGCCTTCTAACCTTTCTAGCGTGACCTTTTCATTTTAGTGTTCCCCATTAATTTAGACGTTTTCCAGAATGTAAGTAATCTGCTGAATGCAGGGTGGGGGGTGCCCTCCGTTGGCTCTGGGGAGAGGCATCGCTGTTTCTCCGGGTGGAGCTTCCCGCCCACCATGGTGTGCTCCAAGACGCAGCAGGGTTCTTTGGCAGAAGTAACCGTGGAAGACCCGCGTCTCCGTGGCAGGGTGGCTGTGGGTGTGCGGCCTCGCGGCCATACCGGCCCCTCCCCATCATTAGCATCACGGAGAGGAGCAGGGGGAGGCCTGGGATCTGTCTCCAGAGTCACAGCTGTGCTTCCGAGACTGTGTCATCCGTGTGTAAGTAGACATGCAGAGAAAGTGTTGGAGATAAGCAGGAGACGGTGTCTGTCCCTAATGAGCTCAGGCGTGCCCTTGAGAGAGTCAGGTTTCTGTGCGGCTGATCCGGACTCAGCCTGGCTGTGTCAGTGCAGGTGACTGCTGGGCTTTGGCAAGGCTGCACCCACTGTCCGTCTGAAACGGTCCCCTTCGCAGGCTCGCGGTGCCAGCTGGGTGCCCAGGCCTGATTTCCCGTCAGGACGGAGGCCCTGTGTATGTGTCGGGGAAGGGGGCGAGGAAGGGGGAGGTAGGGGTCCTACTTTATTGCCGTATCCAATGCCACGCGGGGTCACCACTCAGGAAACACGTGTTGTGTGGGTCAGCGATTGAGTTCAGAAACCTGGAAAATTCAGCAGTGTAGGCTTTGGCATGACCCGTCCAGCCCTACAGCTCTTTCTTTCTCTGAATTTCCTTCCATGGCATCCTCCTCATCCCAGAGGCTGCTGTCCCCCTATGGCTGTTGGCAGCTCCACAGCTTCCTCTGCTTCCCCTCCCAGGCTCTGGTGTGGTTGAGGCAGCTAGTGGCTGTGCAGACCCCACAGCCAGTAGATCGTTGGTACCAATGCCCTGGGCCTGGGTTACCTGAGTCAAGGACTCTAGTGCATGGCTGAGCTCACCCCAAATGCCTGGATCGGAAGGCCTTGGTTGCAGAAGGGTAGGGTTTGGATATTGAAGGACAACCTGCAAAGCAGAAGGGGAAATGGCTGTGCTGGATGGGCAGCTAGAGGAGTCTGTGCAGAGCCTGGGACCCAGTGCAGACACAGAGCTGACATGGGCAATGTGGTGACACGGCCACCGTGGAAGTGGGCAAAGTTACAGGCTTCAGAGCGACATGGAAGGGCTGATCTAAAACGATCCTCCTTTTCCTTTAATCCTAGCAACTGCTGGCTTACGGGGTGGGGGAGTGAGATCTGTGGTGGCCGCGAGGAGAGACAGGGATTTTAATTAACCCCTCTTTCTGGGAGAGGGGAGTAGCCATTTCTGTAGGACGGTGAGCATCGTCATCTCAGGCAGCTCAGGCTGCTGTAAAGAAACACCATTGACTGAGTGGCTTATGAACAGCAGGAATTTGTTTCTCACAGTTCTAGAGGCTGGAAAGCAGGATCAGGGTGCCGCATGGGTCGGTTCTGGTGTGGGCTCCTTCCTGGTTGGCACACACCTTCTCTCTGGCCCTGACACAATGAGAGGGTGAGGGATTTGCTGGGCCCCTTTCTGAGGCAGAAATCGCATTCAAGGAGTTCCAGCCTCAGAAACTCATCACCTCCCAAAGACCTCCTGACAGCATCACACTGAGGGTGAGGATTTCAATCTGTGTTTTGGGGGACAGGCAGGCAGTTCGTGACCGTCACCCTCTTTGTGTATTTCTGACTCAACATTGAGTCTACATTCAGCTGTCCAGGGAACAGAGCCTTTGTGGACACTGAGCAAGGTCAGAGCTGCAAGCATGTACACATCGGGGGCATGGGAGCTGCCAGGGGTGTGAGAACAGGGTTTCATGTCAATTGGAGCTGCTTTCCTAGCAAATGTACTCATAAGCTATCCTGGCAACATTTGCTTTTCACGAAGAGTGGATCAGGCAGTGGGGGCAGCAGGCGGTGTTGCCAGAAGCTTGGAACTGATGAGCAGCAGAGAAGGGGCAGAGGCCACGACCTTGGCCGTACCAGGTGTCTGCTCTCCAGGCCTCAAGCCTGTGACTGTGCAGAGACCAAGCCGACCGGGGCTTGCCGGCCAGTGTGGCTGTCATGCGGGTGATTATCGGGGTGTGCTTTCTATGTAATGTTCCCTCAACCCTATGCCCACCCTACCAATTTCTGTGCCTAGCAGAAATCATGCTGCGTTTCCTTGATGAAGCCTTGAGTTTCCTATGGAGATGTAGGAATAGCACGATTTGGCTCACGTCAAAATACTTTGCAGTGAAGCTGCATGGAAGAGGATTCTGGGCTTCCATTTGATGTTTTCAACAATACCTGAGTGTTAAGGGACCGTCTTGCTTGTTAAAAAGCACCAGATGAAAAAGACTACTGGTTAATAAAGGAGACTTTTTACATTAGCACAGAGAGGGTGGCTTGAGATAAATTCAGCGTAACGTAGGTGTGTTTCTAAGCCATCAAAGGGACCATCTCTCTGCTGGCGACACGTGTTTTCTGGTATTGGTTTTGTTCTGAAAAAGGATGACTGGCATTCGGTAGAGTCATTCCAAAATTCACCTGGAAGGTGTCCACATGGTGCCTTGTTTTCTCCTGACATTCTGGGCACCACGAGGAATTATTCCTGTCTTCAGCACTAGCAGGAGACTTTTCCTGAACACCTGCTCCTCTTTGGCATCATGCGTGTGAAGGAGTCAGAGTGACCCTGTTTTCATGGAGTTTTCAGACACCGTGGGGACAGTGTAGCATTAGTGTCAGGCTCGGGTGGGACGCAGGTTTTCCTCAGACAACAGCTGCCGATTCCAGGATGGCCCTCGACCCCCCCTCCCTCTGTTCCTCTGCATCATGTCTGAATTAAGGCTGTTCTATCGTAGCGGGGGTATCATGTTAGCTGAATTGTGCTTTTTTTAACCTGGCAGTAAGTAAATTAATGGTACATTTGCCAAGGACAGCGAGGTTTGATTTGATGAATCCAGTGGGGAAAAGGAGAAGGGGCTTGGCTGGGTGGGGACATGTATGATGGGAGCAGAATGGAGCAGCCATGCAGGCTGTTGGGATGGAGGGGCTATGCCCGCATTTCCATGGGGTCCGTCGATGTTTGTGGCATTAGACCTGAACCTCTGTCTCTACTTCTAACACCCGCATAGTGAGGAATCCCCTGACAGGCCTGAGTTGTTACTTCCCATGGCCATCACTGGGAAGTGCCCCGGATGACTCTCCTGGCTGGTGACGGCCCTGGGCCTGGACATTGGCTTTGTCGTGAGTTGTTTCTTCTTGTGGCCATCTCTGGGAAGTGCCCTGGATGCCTGTCCTGGCTGCTGACGGCCCCGGGCCTGGACACTGGGTTCGTCCTGAGCTCTACGAGGGGCTTGGGCTCCATGCGCAGCAGGCACCTGCGGATCCCTTTGGACGTGAGATGTTGGCGCTCGGCTTGGAGGCCACCGCGATCTGGGTGTGGTCAGGACCCGGCTCATCCTTTGGAGAGACAGCACCTTCCCAGGGGCCCCTCTGAGGTGCGTAGTCGTGCAGTGCCCTCACAGGATGCCCGGTCCTCCGAGAACTTCCCGCCATTCCCCTGGACCATCAGGTGTGGGAGTCAAGTGTGGTGTGTATGTCACGGGCGGGGGTGCTGAGGACACCACGTGCCTGCTCGTGCGAAGACCCGAGGCGCTGCGTGGGCTCGTTTCCAAGAGCCCGTTGGCATCTGGGGACCTGTGGGTGTCTTTCTACTGGCAGGAAATAATGGGTGGCCCATGTTAATTTGTGTCTTTTTTTGTCAAAAAGCCCTAATGTCAACATTGCTGTACCGCTATTGGAACAGCCCACCTCAGGCTCACTGGCCCTCCTGTTTCTGGGCTGCTGCAGTGTTGTGTTGGGATAACTGTGTTAACTTCGTTTGAATTTTCTTCCTGTTCTTTTGGAATAAGTGTTGATAGTTTGTGCTGCTTGTTCACCCCAGAGGCGAGGGTATCCTTTAGGCCTGGAGGAGCACAGCCCGTGCAGGGAGGTGCCGGGTCTCTGCCTCTCGTATCGTCCACAGCCCTCTCTACATGTCTGCTCTTCACTCCTCATGCCCACGGCCAGGGTCAAGGGCCGCTCGCTCTGCTGTTTGAGATCCTCGGAAAAGGTGGTGTTTACACTGAAGGGAGATTGGGGGTGTGCGGCTGATTTTAAATAGGAGGAAATGATGGTGACAGAATGAGCAATGCCTATCACTTAGTCTCAGGCTTGAGAAATTGTGTTTTAGAAGCAAGGTATCCCCAACTCCGGTTTTCTTCAAATTAAATCTTTTAAAGAGTTCACAAATATAAATAGTTAAAGCCTAAAAACTATGCAAGAGAGGGCCTAGAGCCCAAGCCACTGCCAACTCTGACTCCAAGACACCTCAGAAACTTGGTCCTCCTCCTCAGAGAACTCCGCTTCTACTCCTCCCTCCACACTGCTCCCTCCACACTCCTCTTCCACCCCCTCCCCTTCTTCCTTCCCTTTCCCTTCTTCCTTCCTCCCCTTATTCCTTCCTCCCCTTCCTCTTCTTCCCCCCCCTGTCCTTGGGCAACCTCCATGGAACTCTGGTTGAAAGTTACTGCTCTATAGGGCCGCCCATTTGATAGACGAGCACGCTGAGGACCAGACACAAGTGACTGACTCAGACCCGCGCAGAGGCTGGCCCAGCTCGCATGCGTCTCCTGCCTCCCGTAACACTGGGTTGTCCCTAATGGAAGAGAATCAGTGATGCTGCTTCACTGATCTCCTCCAGGGAAAACAGGGTGATAACAGGTTATAAACATGGGAACGTTTTGGAAAAGCCGTCGTCCACTTGTCATCTCCATCTCTCCTGCCCGGAAGATGTAGGGAGAACCTGCCTTCAGCCCACCTTCATCCCATAACAGGACAGAGAACAAAGGGGCAGAGACCCAAGTCCTGTCAGTGCCCTCAGGAAACCCCCTGTTTCCTCCTCATGGTGGAAGTGGAAACCATCCCGCTGGACTAGATCTTCCCGGGAAGCCCCTCCACCGCGAAAGCAAGGAATCTGGTTTGAGCAAACACCATTCTTGGTGCCATCACTTTCTGCAGCTGAACCCTGCATACCTGGCCCATTAATCTTGCTAGTCCGGTGTTACTGGGTCCTGGGAGTTAATGTGGTCTCATGGCAGGTGTTTACCGTTGTGTTCAGAGAGGAGAATAGAACTTTATTTTGTTGAAATCAGATGATAACCATTGCCATGTGATTCCTTGGGTTGGTTGGGGCGGGTAGTGCTCAACACTTTTCCTGAGGGCTAAGTTCTAGTTTGAGACCGTCTCACTTTGTCGCCCAAGCTGGAGTGCAGTGGTGCGATCTTGGCTCACTGCAACCTCCGCCTCCTGGGTTCAAGCAATTTTCCCTGCCTCAGCCTCCCAAGTAGCTGGGATTATAGGTGTGTGTCACCACGCTTGGCTAATTACAAAGATGTTTAATACAGGCTGGGTTTTGCCATATTGGCCAGGCTGGTCTCGAACTCCTTGCCTCAAGTGATCGGACCACCTTGGCCTCCCAGAATGCTGGGATTACAAGCTTGAGCCACTGTGCCCGGCCCGATCCTGACATCTTTTAAAGCTGCCTTCATGTACCAAAAGCCAGTCTATGTTTGAAAATCAGGCTTGAAGAGCCTAGGAGGAGAGGGATAAACTTCAGCTAGGTAAATAACTATACATATGTTAAAAATATGGGCCAAAATCTACCGCAAATGTTAACTCTTCTGCTTTGCATTTTATATCCATTTATGGTTATTCTTTCAGTATTAAGATTTTTAAAGATTCTTTTGATAATTATGAACAAATTACTATTAAAACTCAGATGCATTTGTAACACTTTAAAGAACTAATTGTATGACATTATTTTTCCTGGAGGCATTTTGGATTGTTACATAATTAATGTTTATCTCTTTGCCAGAAATCTTTTTTTTTCTTTTCCAGAACAGAAACCTGAAAAGAAACTTTCCTTTGCATTAAGTGTTATTTCACTGTGTGACAATCAATTTTTGCATATGAGAACAAGATCATCGTGTATTTTTGGGATAATTCTTGCTTAATAGTGATAAAGCTAAGTGTTAAAATTATGAAACAACTTGTTTCTTTGAAAATTACTATTTGCCTGCTCACCAGGTGAGGGCTGATGAGACCGGGAATGTAAAAGTTAAATTGTATTTAGCTTGTATAAAAGAAGTTAACAAAATTTTTTTTGTGTGTGTGTGTGCTACTACTGAAGTCGCTTAGCTGTGGAAATGAGGTTATTGCAGGCACCTAGAATTTTATCTCCTTCACTTCTACAATGAGAAGAAATTCTCCAACAAGCACAGGAATCTGACTTTCTGATATTGAGACTCCTAGGCATCAAGCCCCGTGGAAGGGTTGGTGATTACGTGAGCGTTGGCATTGGCGTTGATGTGGGCACCCTCCAAGCTGGACGCAGGGAGCAGGGAAGGGCAGGACAGGCCCCTCAGGAGCCATGAGAAAATAAAATGTTGGCAGCAGTGGTGAGGGTTAATGTCAGGGGCCAGGAGGAGGTGGCGAAGGGAGCATGTGCCTCAAGGCAGCCCTGGAACCCGCAGTCCCTAGAGTGAGGTCTGGTCTGCAGGGGATGTGGACGGCCACGTGGCGAGGCCCACAGACAGCCTGGACTTCGCTGCCTCAGAACTCCGGTGGACGCTGCAAACAGCCCCACAGGGTTGCAGTGTATATTCCTCGGACAGAGAGAAGGTGCTTGGAACTGTTCCCGGCATGAAGCCAGCACCCTGTGAACAGTGGCCGCTGCTGTCGTGACTGAGTGCTGTCCAACTTGGGGGCATTTGCTCTGCTCAGTTCACTTAATTAGGCAAGGAATGGGGTTGCCCTGCCTTCAACAAGCTTGACGCATTGAACGAGGACTCAGTCGATAAAGTACTCTGTAAATACGCTCTCCCGGCTAGAGTGAGGAAAGCCCAGGGAGCAGTGGTTCTTCAGTATTAGGTGTTTGTGGCGGGGCCAGCTGTGCGGCTGCCAGAGCGAATGTGACCAGGAAGCCTCTGTCCCCGCCGGGCGGTGGCCAGCGTTTCTGTTACACGTGCCGTAGGCAGAAGGTGGGCACTGCTGGGAAACTTGCTTATATTGCTGTTTTCTGATTAGAAATTCAAGGTTTCTGAGCATCCTACATCAAATTTGTACATTGCTGAGACTGTACACATTTCAACACTTGTTTTTTTCTGCTTTTCGGACCCATATAACCTGGCATTTGGCCGTGGCTTCCAGGACAGGCTGGATGCAGAGTGAAGTCCTCTCCTCACTGTCAATGTTTGCAGATGTCTTTTTGTAAAAACTTTGTATTTCTTGAGAGTCTCAATTAGGTTTTTACTTAACTAGACTTTTAAAATTGCCATGCACTTAACTCTCCCAGTTACACTCGTGAGCTAACGTGGGTTTTTGGTTTTACTTTGATGAATGTTTAACATTTGCATGCTGGATGTGGGGGTGGAGGTCATTTATCTGCTTTTCATTTCCTTCTTGGTTATACTTAGAGACTTCAGGTAAAGTGTGGAAAGCGTGGTACAGGGTGAATTGCAGGCTACAGTGTGGCGTGGTGGAGGAGAGGCGGGGCTGCAGTGTGCACAGTGGATGAGAGTAAAGAGATTCCCATCCTCGAGGGAAACACACAACAAACAATTTTAAAAACTGATCATCTAGCTTGCATGAGGTCCAACACATTCAGTTTGCAAAGTTTAACTTCCAAGTTAACTTAGTAACTTTTCCCCTAAGTCATTAATTTAGTAGCTTATGTTTAAATATATGTTTTGTCTAAAGCAAGTCATAAATTCTAAAATGAATGACTAAACATGTAATAATTTAGGCATACAGCACCTGAAGGGAAAACTGCCAGTATGCTAAAATATTGGATACAGATGCTCAAAAAATATAATGTAGCATTCTTACAATGCATGTGCTTTTAGCATGTAACTTTGTGAGTAGTTTTGAGCTATATTTTTAGGAATGTGTATATCTTGAATACTTTAGGGCACCACTGCAGATGTGTGCGTGAGAGGTATAAATGCTGAATGTTCTTCTCCCTTCCCTTAAATGAAAAAGATTAGCTCCCTTCATTTTTATTTCTACTTTGTTTTTAAGTGGACTCTCACTCTTGTTGCCCAGGCTGGAGTGCAGTGGCACAATTTTGGCCCATTGCAACTTCCGCCTCCCGGGTTGAAGTGATTCTCCTGCCTCAGCCTCCCCAGTAGCTGGGATTACAGGCAACCACCACCATGCCCCGCTAACTTTTGTATTTTTATTAGAGATGGGGTCTTGCCATATTGGCCAGGCTGGTCTCAAACTCCTGACCTCAGGTGATCTGCCCACCCTGACCTCCCAAAGTGCTGGGATTACAGGCATGAGCCACCACGCCCGGCCAGCTCCCTTCTGTAATGATTTATATAGTTGTTTTTGCTTTTTGTTTTTTTGAGACGGTGTCTCACTCTGTCGCCCAAGCTGCAGTGCAGTGATGCAACTCTTGGCTGACTGCAGCCTTCACCTCCTGGGCTCAGGTGATCCTCCCACCTCAGCTTCCTGAGTAGCTGGGACTAGACACATGTTACCACACCCAGTTTTTTTTCTTTTTTTTCAATAGAGACAGACTTTTGCCATGTTTTCCAGGCTGGTCTCGAGTTCCTGGGCTCAAGCAATCTGCCGGCCTCAACTTCCCAAACTGCTGTGATTACAGGCGTGAGCACCACATCTGGCCCATTTTTTTTTTTCCTTCTAGGATTAGGAGTCGACTTTCAGAAAACCCTTCAACCTTGCAAGCTTAATTTTCCATAAAAATATTCCTCTAGGATAAAAACAAGACACAAAGTAGTATGTGTGGACTGCAGTTAAAAATTTTCAAGACAACGTAGCTTAGGAAGGTTGACATTTACAAAGAGCAGGAGGCCCGTTCAGTGCCTTCTAGGCACTGGGAATGGCGGTCTGTGGGCGACTTTAACGTGTGCGGCGTCCTGAGACGTGATCGTGGTGTTCACGCTTTTACCGAGGGCCTCCTGGGAGTACCAGAGGCTCTTCTTCTGCAGTCGGCCAGCTAGGCAGCAGCTGCTGGAGAAGGAACAAACAGTAAAAGACAGATGTACACGGTGTTATTGTGGCAGAGAGGTTAAAACCAGGCTCACTTTGTTCTTACCTTTTTAAAAGACTAATAATGAAGTCCTTAAATATGTTCAGGATTTCAAAGCAGTTGTGGGTGTGTCTGTGTCTCTAGCTCCCATTCGGGTGCTTCCTGCGAAGAGAGCTTAGAGAGGCCACCTTTCCTTGATGAGGTGACAGAGCCTGGAGAGGTGTGAACCCCGTGGTGGTGGGGTGACTGACCTGGGGTCAGGCTGGGTCAGCGTGGGGATCCACCCCCACTCCACGTTTCTGTAGGGAATCCACAGTTCTAAGTCTTTCTGATATGGGTAAAATGAACCTGGAAGGGGTGTTATTTTTTAAGAAGTAAGTGCCATGCTCTTTTTTCCTCATACTTTTCCGTGTTTAAGCAGCATTGAAGGATAAGACACTGGTAGCATGTTGGTTTGGAAGTAATGTTGTTGGTTATTTTCCGTTGAATCTGACCCTAAGGTTGCCTGGTAACACAAGTTTTCCTTTAACAACATGGGACTCTGTTGAATCTGTCGCCCCATCGGCTGAGCCGCCTGAAATCAGTGCGGTGGCAGCTGAAGAGGCCTCTTCCCCTTGGAGGAAGCCGCTGGATTGGCAGGAGGCACCGCCCTTGATTGAGGGAGTGAGGCGCCTTTGCAGGGACACCACGTGGCACCTGCGGCTCTGTCCCAGCCCCTGCTAGTTGGCCAAGCAGCCTCACGACAGTGTGCTGAGTGTGAATGTTCACTGGGGCAGGCCAAGGCTTTTGTTCCAGAAACACTGACTTCAGAAACGGCCGGCCATGTGTGTTGAGCATGGCAAGAAAGACTTAAGTGCGTCTTAAACCTCTTGAACAAAGCAAGTTGATGTTTCAAATGCATCTCGAAGGCTAATGACTTTGCTATGGTCAATATTCAGGAGAAAAGAGGGTTTGATGAAATAGAAAGACAGGAGTGGCAAGTGACGTGCTTGTGCCCCATATGACTAAGCGATGTCCTGGCCGTTCCACACCACGACCTCTGAGCAGCCAGCCTGCAGATACTGGGTCAATTTAGATATCCCTGATCTCTGCAGAGGTTTGATGAGGTAGCCCAGGAGCAGATAAACACAAACGCTGACTGGAAACCCTGGAACACGGAGGCACTAGAAACAGCAAGCTGCTATTAACATCATAGTGAGAGACAGTTGCCTGCTGTCTTAGGGGTGTCAGCTTCTTTTGCTTCTAGACTTCCGTCTGCGTTACAATACAGTTTTGTTCAGTTTATCCCCATTACTCCGCTGTTTTCGCTGTTAAAGTCTCAGCCAGCACTTAGCTCTGACACTGCAGGAATTTGACTGTGCGGCTGACCAGGCCTCCCTGGCATGGCTGTAAAGCAGGCGAGAGCTTTCCGGAAGGTGGTGACGAGAACCCGAGGCAGAAATGAGCGTTGCTGGTCGACATAAGGCAGTGCACCTGCAGCAGAGCATGTACGTGCACTTTCAGGCTAAACAGGTGTAGGAGAGAAGAAAACCGCCTATGATTAGTCACTTAAAATGCCACACACCCAACCCTTGAGACCCTAGCACATAGAGTAGTAGTGGTCTTGGAGATGGCAGGTGTGCTGAAGTCTGATTTTCTCACTTGACTTTTCCAGCAGCGTTTTCCTCATCTCTCAGCTGGGGCTAAAACTGCCCCGCATAGATTTGTGCATGGAACCGTGCGTGTAAAGTGGAGTAGCCCCAAGGACCTAGGAAGGACTCGTGGTCAGTGTCGGTGGTCATGCGTGCTGTACGGGTCCCCCAGGAAGACGATTGTTATAGATAACTCCCTCCGTTCAATGTCACTGAATGTAAAAGGTGGGACCTTGGCTTCTGATGTGTCTGGTTTGCTGCAGGCCGCGCTGCACCCCGTGGTTCCTGAGCCCTGGGCTGAAGTACGCCCTGCTGCATCGCCTGTGTGCTTTTGCTGTGTAACTTAGAGCTCCTGCCCTGGGAAACTTCCTCGCGCCTGAGGAGCACCACAGTTTGCTGGAAGACCTGTCCGAAGCGTGGACTGCGAGGAGCCCTGCCTTGACCCTGTCCTCTCCAGGTTGGGAGCGACTTTGTGGGGTTTGTCGGCTCTTCTCTCAGGTGTCCTGTGTCTCATGGATCAGCCGACGAGCCCCGTCTGGAGGAGCACTCTACAAAACGCTGCCTGCCACCCAGATCTCCTAGCGCAGAGTGAGGCCACATCTGCAGACCATACCGCACAGAGTCCCGAGGCATTCGGCAAGAAGGGGAGTGGGATGTGTGTGAGATCCCACTGCGGAAGCCGGCTCTGCTCCGTACTCTGCGTTCGGGGTGCCTGATGTTCAGATCTGCTGTGTCTATCGGGGGCCATGGCGAGGTGGTGGGAGTGGGGGCGGGGAGCAGCGCGGATGGATCCAGGGAAGGACTTAGTTGAATCCCAGCTGCCCACATACCTGTTGCTGGTCTTGGACAAGCTCCCTAGTTTCTCTGGGCTTCGGTTTGATTGTAAGACAAGGACACCGCCCCAGTCTGAAGATGTCGGTGTGTGCGGGAATGCCTGGCGCAGTCACGATGGGTTTTCCTTCAGCCTCCTCCATGCCCCTCCCTGGGTCAATCAGTATCCATGCGTGCCACAAGTAAATTCCAGTCCCTCCGAAAAACCAGTTGACCCGAGTTTTATGGTTAAGCATGGTGAGTGTGCTTGCCAGGAAATGCCACTAGATGTCATGGGCCTGCTCCTCTATGTCCACAGCAATCCCCGGAACAGGCTGGTTCAGGATGTGGGAGGTGGGAGTCGGTGTTGTACCTAGGTCAGGCTAAAGTCAAAGGCTCATTTGCTCTGTGAGGGGTGATCAGGATGACATATCAAGAGGAGCCCCGTGGCTGACTCTGGAGGTGGATGGTTGGGTCGGATTGGCCCCCCTCCAGCACTTATTTCGAGTGATGCCTTCCCTGGGTCACGCAGCCCTGATCTGTAGGGCACAACTTTCCAGCTCCAGCCAATCTGGTCTTGCCCTCTCCTTCCAAGAAGGTAGGTGCGGCGCAGTTGCCTTTAAGCGGCTCCTTCTGGACACTGCAGGGCGGCAGCAAGCAAGCAGGGGCGGCTTTTTTCTTACGTTGACCAAAATATGCGGGGCCAGCTTTGCACGATCCCATTCAGCATCACACATGTGCATCGGCCACTCACCTGTCCATCTGCCACAGACAGGCTTGGACAAGACCATTGAGTGGCCTTTACGGCAAAGAGCCTAAAGGGCTCACAGGAAAACCGGAACCAGCGCAATGGTAACAGCGCAGCAATACCTGTCATTGATCAAGGGGTATTCTGGGCCGGACATGGTGTTAAGTGACCCAGTTCGGTTAGCACTCTTAGAATTAACCCCCTTTTGCCTATCAGGAAATCGAAGACGGAGGGCATTAATGCCAGGGAGCAGGGAGGAAGGGGACTCACAGACGGGCTGAGGGGCTGGGCGCTCTGAGCCCACGGATCCGCCCCCAGGCCCCGGCTGCACGGGCACCAGAGTTGCTGCTCTGGAGGGGGTGAGGAGCTCTGGGGAAAAGATGGAGCCTGACGTGGGTAAGATTTGGATACTTTCAGAAGAGATTTTCAGCCTGGAATGCGGGTGTAAGTGACTGAATCGTAGTGACGAGCCAGATAGCCCAGCTGCAGGAGCTCCCCTGTGGGGTGAGGGAAGAAGGCCTTGGGGGCAGGTGGCTGAGCAGAGGCGCTGGGTCGCCAGGAGCCGCCGTGGGTTTGGAAAGGGGGAGAAACGCAGCGCCCTGCACTGCAAGGGCACTGAGACGTGGTTGCGGTTCTTCCTGACCGTGACAGGCACAAATGGTACTGATGGTGGAATGCACGGAGTCTGCCTTCAGAGAACTTCTCCTGTCTTTTAAAACCTGGGCCTCTCATTTAAACTTGGTGGCCTCAGGTGAATGGTCAGAAACAGTTTCTGATGAGGTTGCAGAGATTGTGCTTGGCCTCTGATTGTGCACAGCCTCTGATTGTGTACAGTCTCTGATTGTGGTGTTTGGCCTCTCTGTGGCCTCTGTGGCCTCTGTGTGATCTTTGATTGTGTGTGGCCTCTGTGTGGCGTCTGATTGTGTGTGGCCTCTGTGTGGCCTCTGATTGTGCTCAGTCTCTGATTGTGCTCAGTCTCTGATTATGGCCTCTGGCCTCTGTGTGGTCTCTGATTGTGTGTGGTCTCTGTGCAGCCTCTGATTGTGTGTGATCTCTGATTGTGCTCAGTTTCTGATTGTGGCCTCTGATTGTGAGCGGCCTCTGATTGTGGGTTGTGTGAGTTTCCCAGGATTAAGTAGATGAGCCTCATGCTGGGGCAGGTGTGCCTTGTGTTGGGCATGTGGAGGAGGAAGTTTAACCCATCCCCTCTTTGGGAATGACAGGGCAGTAACAAAGGTGGTTGATTTATACATGGCCATCCTCATGAGGTGAGGACCTGAAAGGTTTACTGCGTTCCTGGAAAGCTGCTCTGGGCATCACCATCACTGGTCATGGACAGCAGCTAGCTCAGAAGCCCGCTTAAGGTGCAAGGAGGGAGTGGCGCTGGTCCTGCCTGTGCCGAGGCTGCTGGTCACTCCTATGGCCAGGTGATGGCTGCTTTTGCACGAAGCTGGGGTCAGAGTTAATTTGGGTAGTGTCGGCTTTGATTTAGGTCAAGACTGGTCAGTCTTCCTAAAATACTAGCCATGAAAGCTTTCATAGATTGTAGTTCTTTGGGAGGTTCCTATGTGGTTTTTAGATGTTTAAAGCATAGGGCCCATGGCCAGTGTTGAATTACATTTTGTTCAGTGTAACTGACAGGACACTGGACCTGAGTCCCAGGCCTGCCACGGGGTTCAGGGAGCTTCAGAGAGGGGGATGTTTGTGCTGAAGTTTTCGCAGATGAGATGGGACATGGGCACGGGGCTGGAATGCTCTAACCTTCAATCTTCAGTCATCGGTACTGAAAGGAATGTGCAGCAACAAACTCACCTGTGCGCACGCATATCGTTTTCAAGGATTGACGAGCTTTTGAGAAATATCTGAAGACTTTTCAAGTTTTGAAAGAAGCCGGGATGACACTGGAAACGTCAGGTGTCTTGGCTAGTGATCAGGTCCATCACCACACACACGGTCCCTAACCTCGCACACCTCTGATCCTGCACAGTGGGTGACCAGGTCTGTAACCTTGAAAGTTTCTGATTAGGTGCAGCTGGTGACTAGGTCTATAACCTTGCCTGGCTCTGATTGGACACAGCAGGCAACCAGGTCCCTAACCTCGCACACCTCTGATCATGCACAGCGGGTGACCAGGTCCATAACCTCACACTTCTGTGCACAGCAAGTGAACAGGTCTCTAACCTCAAAAGCTTCTGATTGGGTGCTGGTGACCAGGTCTGTAACCTCGCATGGCTCTGATTGTGCACAGCTGGTGACCAGGTCGCTAATCACACACACCTCTATTCGTACACAGCGGGTGACCAGGTCCATAACCTCACACCTCTGTGTATAGTGGGTGACCAGGTCTGGAACCTTGCACACCTCTGATCGTGCACAACAAGTGACCAGGTCCATGACCTCATGCCTCTCTGCACAGTGGGTGACCAGGTCCATAACCTCACACCTCTGATCGTGCACAGCTGGCGGGTGCAGGACCCACTTCAGTGAGGGGCTGACTTCCCAGATGTGAATGGGGAATGCTGTGTGGCTCGCTAAGCTCCTCCATGCTTTGGGGGCTCTAGGCTGTGGCCGGCAAGTAGGATGCTGTCCCAGGAGGCTGCTATGTGTTGGGGATGGGAGGCAGCTGCAGGGCGGAAGTAGGATGTTGTCGTAGGAGGCCACTGTGGGTGGGGTGGTGGGATGGGAGGCATCTGCAAGGTGGAAGTAAGATGTTGTCCCAGGAGGCTGCTGTGTGTGGGGGAGGGAGGAGGCAGCTGCAGGGTGGTGAGGGCGTGCGTATTACTGGGAGTGGTCTGATCCATGCCTTCTGCACGTGAGTTCTGGTGATTATCTTCCGGTATGTTGATGGATCATTCAGCGCCCCCATCACATTTGACATGAACTGTACTCTGTGAGTGGCCCTGCCCCGGGTCATGACCACACGCTGGACTTGAGCTGTGGGAGCCACATGGACAGTTGGAGGCCTCAGACCCTAGGGCTACACACACCGAGATTTCCCGGCTGCGTCTCCCCAGGCCTCGTGCTGATCTCCCTTGCTGCTGCTGTCCCAACCCCTGACATGGCACAGCTTCCCTGTCAGAAGATGTCATGGAGCTTGTCTGCTGTTCGTAAATCTTACGCACATTTGGATACGTTAGCTTCATGCAGAAGTGCTGCAAGCAGGAGATAACGGAGGCTTGGCGCCACCTGGTGGTCTCCAGGAGTCTCTCTTCACCTGCAACCTAGCAAGTCAAGGTTACCTGAATGTGTCCTCCGAAGGTAACAAGCATGGGAAACATGTCAAATGCCATGCAGTGCGAGGTGGTTCTGGGAATACCAGTACACTCTCGGGCTGCCAAATGTCATGTGTAGATGTCACAGCCTCCTTTTCTTTGTCACTTGTGTTGCTAATCCCCTGGATTTCTCAAATCTCTGGATTTCTCAGGTTCTTTACTTCTCCAGGAAAAAAACCTGCCCCATTGTCCTGTTACCTCTGAAAGGGGGCTTTTACAGCAGGAGGTGATGCAGCAGCTGTCAGTATAGGCACATGCTGCAGGATCCTGCTAGTTCAGGTGCACCCAGAGGGAATATAGCTGGGCAGGTGGTCCCCATCTCCTGGGTCTCCGGGCACCTCTAAAGGCCCCAACCAGAGTCCTCCAACCCACCCGCGAGGCTGGCGCAGCAGCAACGCGACCCCACCGGCAGGGACCCCGCCCACCTGTGGCGCTACCCCCCGCCTCCGCGACCTCACCCACCGCTAGCGTGGCCCCCACCTACGACGACCGTCGCGTAGGTCCTCCTGCCCACACCCGCCCCCGGCCAGCCCCTGCCCCTTTCTCTGCCCCTTTTCCTGCCCCTGCCCCTAGCCGCGCCCCCACCCCAGCAGCCCCTCCCGTGCGTGGGCCCCGCCAGTCATCGCCCTTTGGCGCTGGGGCCGGGCGGGGGCGCGGGAGGGGCAGCGTTTCCGAGTCGGGCGCGCACAGGCAGGGTCTCCATTGCCTGCTGCGCACCCGGACTAGCGGCTCCCCTCAGCCTCCTCTCCTTGGACGCCGACGACTCCCGGGCTCCCAAGGGCACCTTGCGGAAGTTCCTGGAGCACCTCTCCGGGGCCGGCAAGGCCATCGGCGTGCTGACCAGCGGGGGGGATGCCCAAGGTACGCGCCCCCTCCTGGCGGCGAGGGAGGGACGGACGCAGAGAGGGGAACAGGGCGAAGGGGAGGGAGGGACGAGGCAGAAGAGGGGGGAAGCGATGGGAGGAGCCGGGGAAAGGTGGGGAAACGATGGGAAGAACCGGGGAGAAGAGCGGGGAAGCGATGGGGGAGAACTGGGGAGAAGCCCGTGCCCGGGAGCGGCAGGGGTACCTGTGGGGCGGCGTGAGCCGGCAAGGCAGCCCGGGGGTCCTTGCCGGGTGGGGCGGAGGAGGAAGGGATATGGCGGTAGGAACCTCCATCCGGAAGATAGTGAGCTTTCCACCCCATCCGGTTTATGTTTTAAATTGAGCCTGGCAGACGGGGTCGCCTGGAGCACCCTCGGGGGTCGTTCTGCCTCTGAGCTGTAGGACGGGGCCGGGCTTCACCTCCGAAGCGTGGGTACAGCGCGATCACTTCCTAAGTGGACCCTCGCCCCCTAACTCCGCCCCGCGCCACCCCCCAGCATGTCGAGGAAGAAACGGCCGGCCGGGTCCCCGCGGGCCTCCTGTCACCTTGAGCCCCGCGCGGCGTGGGCGGGGTCCCGGCTGCTGCAATGCGGGATGCGGCGCGGGTGCTCTGGGTTCCCGCCTGGCGTCTCCGAGGCGGTCCGGCAGCCCCTCGCGTTTCTGTTGGAAGATTTAAAAAAGGGTTTCCTGCGCTCGCATGTGCTGTCGCCTCCTGGCTCGTGACAAAACCAAAAACTAAAATGGGTCCCAGGCCCTCCCCTCCAGCCTCCGGGGACGGGAAGGACCAGGAAGCGGGGACTCCCGGACGTCAGCGGCGCCGCGGCGCGGGCTCTGGGCTTCCCCTGCCCTGCAATGTGGAAACGGCTCTCCAGGAGCGGCCCGAGCCTGGGCCCACGATGCGGGAGGAAATTTAACATTGAAGAGCGGGAGGTGGTGGAGAGTGCGCTCCCCAGGCCCCGGGTACACGTAAGGGCGCCGGTGCCCGGGTACAGGAGGGCGAGGCTTTCTTGGCCAGGTAGCCTTGTTAAATCCATCTGAAAGTCACAGATAACTAAGTATCAAGTCGTCACAGATCATTTAAGTATCCTGAATGAGATGGCTACGGAAAACATGAAAACATCGTTACTGGTTACGTGCATGATGCATCCAAAACATTGTTACCTGCACAGTGGGGCAGCACTGATATTTGTGGGCTTTTGAACGTGTGGACTGGAGTGTTAAGAGTCCTTCAGAGTTATGACAGTAGTTTGATTTGAATGTTCTTTTCTTGGCGAATAAATGCTGTACATTGAATTTACCCAGGAAACTAGGAAGGTGAACCCACACGAAGGACACAGGCCTGTGGGCTGCTCCAGGCGCCATTAGGGCGTTGCGGGGCCTGAGCCATGCGCTTCCCGCTCAGCCTCCTGAGAGCCGTGACGGCGTCTCTATTCTGCCTCACACTTGGACCCGCTAGTTTCATATTCTTGTTATGGTTCCGAGGCTACAAGCGGTTGGATTCTGTGAGTCACTCTCTGTCTTCCTCCTCCGGCTGCTTTCAAATGGGTCGTCTCTTTTTTTAGAAGTGTTTTTTAAAGCAGTGATTGATGGGGTGAGTTGTAGTGCTGTCCTGAACTGCAGAGGGAGCGCGTTGAGGAACCTGGGTTTTGATGCTGTGCACATCAGCTGAGTGTCAGTCCCATTATTAAGCTCATTTCTTGGTCTTCTCATCATTACTCAGACGCCTTAAAAAAAAAAAAAAAAAAAAAAAAACTCCTGCTTGCCGTCACTGGCTGAGTTTGGCAAATGGGTGTTTACCCTAGAAAGAGGGGCATTTTGTCCTCTGGAACGTCTAAGGCGCCCTTTGGTGACGTGGTCGGTTTCTGACTACTCTATCCCATGGGTGTCCTTCCTGCTTCCACCTTCCCTTTCCGAACGCCTCCGCCTCCAGGGCTTTAATTTTCCTTCTGTGTGTGTGCCACGCAGAGGTTATGACTATTGTGTGCCGTGTTTTTTTTTCTTTCTTTCTTTCTTTTCTTTCTGCTGAGGGCCCAAAACTTGCTGTATCTCAAAAGAAGCAATTGCATCCATTTGTTCGCCATGAGCATAAATTATCCTTTAAGGGAGACTAATTGGTAAACCCGGCTGCTGTGGGTAGAAAGACAGAGGTGGCCGCGGATCTGCCTCTTCGAAGCCTGCACAACCGTCCTGCTTTCTTTCTTCAATATCCGGGGTGGGGGGGTGGGGGTGGAGGTTAATTTTAATAAGCCCTTGCAACCAACAAAGCAGGAAAGTGCTAAGACATTGAGGTGTGAGATTTAAAATTACAACCAGCAGCCTCTCATTCTTCCTTCACTGAGGGTTGCCGCTTCGTTTTGGGGCTGCAGGGTGTGTTTGGCAGCGACTCATGAATTGAGATAGTTCTTTACTAAGAGTTTTGTGCTGTAGGTATGAAAATGGGGAAAGAGGGAGCACTGTCCGGGGTGGAGAGGCGTGGAGAGACGCTGTGATACATAGCTAGTCCTTTTCTTCCGGGCTCCTGGTTTTAAATCTTTTTTTTTTTTTTTTTCCTAACAGCTTGAAAGATGGTTTTTGGGTCTTAATTAAAAGATTGAAGACTGTGGGCCAGACCCAAACTAATTCCATTGGCATCAGGGAGAAGGATTGTTTACATATTTCTCTATAGGCATAATTGTTTTTTTATTTTTTGCTGAATTATTTGGTTAGTCAAATCATACATTAGAGAAGTAATATTAAAAATTAAAAAAATAAAAAATGTATCTGTAAACATATCCCCCTTCCATTCCAGTCTTTGTCTCTGTGTAATTTTAGAACCTTGGGCCATGATGTACATAAAGTTTATATTCTTTTAATATCTTGCTACTTCATTGTTTTAATGTTTAATCTTTGGGTTGATTTATCACAGGTTACTTGACCGTTTCTTACAGGTGTTTGGTTTAGGTTTTTTTTCCCTTAACACTAATGTAAATTTGAGTGTTTGGCTAATAGTTTTAGCAGGATTTAAGGCAGAGCCTCAGTTAGGGCCGTGGATCGATTTATAGTCCCTAGTTTGAGGAGGGAGGTGGCAATCTGCCCTTTCTTCTAAAATTGATATGTTAAATCACAATGGACATGTACTTGATTTTGAGCACTTGAGACTCCCCTGGGGTTCACTGGTATTGCAAGGTCAGGGCTGGGGATCTTCTGCTGGAGAGGCCCCCAGCGTGCCCAGCGCAGAGTCCCGAGTGCGTTACTGCAGGACAGAACCCCTGGGCTTTGTCCTCCAGCGGCCGTCTCTCCGGGAAGAGCTGACTGCTCCAGGAATGAGGTCTATGCTCTGAAGCTCACAGTCAGCAGACCAGCAAAGGTCAGCACAGATGATCTTATTATATGAATCATTCATTTAACAAGCATTCATGGAATACACACTCCGTGCAGTTGGAACTTAGAGTGGAAGGCCATCAGCTCACTATTGTCTGAGCAGAGCTTGATCTCTGGCTCCCTGTTGTAGCCTCCGCTCCTAGGAGGTGCACGGTGAGTGTTGGGGGACCCTCCACAGGCACAATTGCTGAACAAGGACCCCTCCCAAGGGCGTCAGCCCTGGGCCCTGAGCTCTGAAGAGGAGGAAGGCATTCCTAGGGCCGACTTCCCTTCTGGATACTGAGCTCTGCACAGAGAGAAACTCTTCCACATTCACTGCAGTGAAGTTCATACTTTAGAGACTGGGGCCTGCATTCCCCACAATTTCCATGGCCACAGGTGGTGGCTGCACCATGCGACTGGTGTCTATGTTCTCTGGAATTTCTGTGACCACAGGTGGTGACTGTACCATGTGACTGGGGCCTGCATTCCCTGGAATTTCTTTGGCCATAGGTGGTGGCTGTACCATGGGAATGAGGCTCTGTGTTCCCTGGAATTTCCATGGCTATATGTGGTGGCTGTACCATGCGACTGGGGTCTGCATTCCCTAGAATTTCTGTGGCTGCAGGCTGTGGCTGCACCATGCAAATGGGGTCTGCATTCCTCGGAATTTCCGTGGCCATAGATGGTGGCTGTACCATGTGTCTGAGGGTCTGCGTTCCCTGGAATTGCTGTGGCTGCAGATGGTGGCTGTGCCATGTGACTGAGGGTTTGCATTCCCTGGAATTTCTGTGGTCGCAGATGGTGGCTGTTCCATGCAACTGGGGTCTGCATTCCCTGGAATTTCCCTGGCCACAGGTGGTGGCTGCACCATGCATCAGGTCCTCTGTCTCAGGAGTTGGTGCCATTGTCTCTGTTACTCCCTCGCCTGACACAGAGAGGCAGTTCCTGACTTTATCACTCCCAGGAAACACACAGGCATCTGCTTTGGATCCTTGTTTTATTTCCCCATCACCTTTCTCATCAAAGGGAAATTCACATCCCTCTAAAGCTGAAAATGGTGTGGGGCCCCCTGGTGGTCTTTTTAAGGCATTATCAGCAGGTAAATTAGACCCTATGGGCCAGTGTACCTGAAATGAAAACAGAAAGATAAGTCGTGTCACTACACTTTGCTGGGAGATTCAGGGTCTTTTTCAGTGGCAGACTCATCCAAAGTAAGTTGTTGGTTCGCTGCAGATCTAGACGGTTAGCTGTGTCGGGATTAAACTTAGCCAGTGTCGACAGTGTGGAGCTTAATCCTCACGGAAGGGTGTCAAGTACAATGAAGAATAGCTGCCGAGTCTGCTATTGTCAGGAGAGGGGCAGGTACCTCTCTCGCTTAGCCCAGTGCTGCAGGAGGCGGGGCTCACGTCAGGCCGTAGTTGTGAGCAGGTTGGATTTTTAGCACGCTGGGACGGTAAAGCACAAACATCTATTTTTAACTTGTGGGTGACCTTCTTCTGTGCTGCTTAAGTCTCTGTAGGCCTTTCTCTGTTTCCTTCCTGAGGAGTCTGTGCCAGGGTCCCAAGCGTTCTCTGGGCTGCACCTCCGCTCCTGCCCATTGAGGAGCCTCCTTCTGGTGGCTGTGGGACCGGGCTGGGCCCACACTGTCAGCATCGTCCAGGGTAAGCAAGCCCGTCCTTCCACACCTCAGTGTCCCCAGCTGTTGAACAGGGCTAATCAACTGACCGTCAGGATTAATGGGGATCAGATGCACTCATCTCATAGCCCTGCTTGGTAAATAGCCACTTCCACTCTGTCCTCCAATGTGCTACTTTAGACTTTTTCTTTACCTCCATTTAGCCAGGTGATTCGAGGTGACAGTGACTATCAAGAGGGATGTACAGAGGAAATCAGTGGAAGAGAGCTCGAGGAGCAGACATGGGCGCAGGGAGCACAGTGCGGGGAGCAGGGGTGCAGGGAGCATAGGCATGGGGAGCACAGATAGGTATGGGGAGCATGATCGTGCGGAGGACGGGTGCGGGGAGCACGAGTGTGGGGAGTACGAGTGTGGGGAGCACTGGTGCCTGGAGCACAGGTGTGGGGAGCATGGGTGCGGGGAGCACAGGTGCCGGGAGCACAGGATATGGAGAGCACGTGTGTGCTTGCATCTGACAGATGCTGCTGAGCATGTACTCTGTGCTCAGATGGGTCAGAGCCTCAGTGCCTCTTCTTAAAAAAAAAAAAAATCTTTCTTTTTTTAAAGATAGGACTTCTGTCTTGCTGGTGGCCCCTTTTAGTCGATACTCTTTTAAGCCTGCTTTTCCAGAGGAAAGCTAGGAAGGATGGCCTGTATAGGTTCCAGTCTGGGCATATCTGGAAGAATGGCCTGTTTTAGGTTTGAGTCTGGCGTATCTAGGGACATCTTTGAACCTCCACTCAGAGTCCCAGAGCCACCTGTAGAGGCTCCCCAAATGTCTGCTGGGATTTCCCCTCTGCTCGGGGATGATGAAGAGCAGAACCTCACCCTGCCACGACCTCTGGGGTCCTCCTTCCTGGAGGGCAGTGCCTTGGTGACCAGTGTGTGTAGGAGGCTGGGTTGGCACCTTCGGGCTATGCTGTGCAGCGGGAGCTTATGCCATGGGCATTCTTGTGCTCTGCACCGGGACTGGTGATGTTGGGCATCCTCGTGCACTGTGGACCACATGCGGTGCACATGAGCCAGACAGCTCCTGGAATTCGGAGTCTGGCTCTGTCTCAGGCCACCCACCTGTCTGTGGCACTTCTGAGGGATTGTGGAGACCGTATGAGTCTGTGTCCCCACCCTCACTGGCTGGACACCTGTGCCAGGCTGGAGCTTTATGTTCCACCATCCTCTGTTCCGAGTTGTGTGAATATTTATTTTCATTACCTACTCTCATGAGCTTTCCTTTAAAAAAAAAAAAATCAGAGACAGACTTTGAAGTCCCATGGCCCCTCCATTTGTGGACCTAATGGTATTGCAGAAATTATGGCTCCAATTATGTATAATAACTGGGGCTACTTTAAAAGTCATGTAAAGGAACAAGGTGAAGTGACCATTTCAAGTGGTACATCATGCTGGATTCTTAAGTGAACGTTATCAGGCTTTCAACACATTTTCTCTTTTTATTTACTTTGGCGAATATAATGGATGCTCAGAAGCTGTTGGAATTTAGTAAGAGGAAGTTATCCTTAAGGAGCTATTTAAGCAAGGGGACAGTTGGAGTAAACGTAAGTTATGAACACACACTTATTCCAAACCAGAGAAATAAAAGCATCAACTGTACTGGGGTTGAAACTTGGTTGCTAGTGTGCCTTTCCTGCCCACAGTGACTGTGGCAGTGCTGTGGCCAGGAAATTCTGGAAAGAAGACTTGGTGCCAGTGGTAGTTTTTGTGACGATTCATTTGCTTTCAGCTCAAGTGACTATAGCCCTACTTGCAAATGGCTGGGTCTCCACCAATGGACCACAACATTGACATAGGACAAATCAGAAATGGCCCTTGGGTTTTTAACAATTATTATTTTTAATGGACACATTATAGTATATATGCGTGGGATACAATGTGATATTTCAATACATGTTTATCATGTGTAAATAGCAAATCAGGGTAATTAGCATGTCCATCACCTCAAACATTTGTCATTTCTTAATGCTGGGAATATTTAAAATCCTCTCTTCTAGCTGCTTGAAAATATACAATAAATTGTAAACTATAGTCACCCTACAAGGCTATAGCACACTAACCCTTATTTTTACTATCTAGATGTAATTTTGTATCCATTAGCCAACCTCTCCCTTTCTGCCTTCCCGCCGCCCTTTCCTGTCTCTAGAACCCACTGTTCTACCTTCAGAGGGTAGAATATCATTTTCCTCATAGAGATCTTTAACCTTCTTGGTTAAATTTCTTCTGAGGTATTGCTATTTTTATTTTATATTTTTGTAGCTAAATGAGATTGCCTTCTTGATTTCTTTTTTCACTGGCTCATTGTTGGTCTATAGAAATGCTACTGATTTTTATACGTTGATTTTGTATTCTGTAACTTTACTGAATTTGTTTATCAGTTCAAAGAGATTTTTGCTGGAGTCTTTTTTTTTTTTTTAAATATATAAGAGCATATTGTCTGCAAACAGACAATTAGAGTGCTTCCTTTCCACTCTGGGTGCTCTTGATTTCTTTCTCTTGCCTGACTGCTCTTGACTAGGACGTTCAGTGCTGTGTTGAATAGGAGTGGCACAAGTGGGCGTCCTTGTCTTGTTACAGATCTCAGAGAAAAAGCTCTTAGGGTTTCCCCATTCACCTTTATGTTAGATGTGGGTTTGTCACATATGGCCTTTATTGTGTTGAGGTATGTTTCCTTCAGTGCCTCGTTTGTCGAGACTTTCTATCATGAAGCAGCGTTGAATTTTATCAAATGCTTTTTCTGTCTCTATCGAAATGATATTATGGTTTTTGTCCTTAATTCTGTTGATGTGATGTAGCGTGTTTATTGATTTGTGTTTGTTGAGCAATCCTTGCATCCTGGGATAAATCCCACTTGATCATGGTGTATAATCTTTTTGATTTGCTGTTGGATTCAGTTTGTTAGTATTTTGTTGAGGATTTTTGCATCCGTGTTCATCAGGGATATTGACCTATAGTTTTCTCTTTTTATTGTGTCCTTGTCTTATTTTGGTATCAGGGCAATGCTTGGCTTGAAGAATGAACTTGGCAGAATTCCCTCCTCTTCAATATTTTTGGAATAGTTTGAGAAGAATTGAAATAAAAATGTGTAGAATTCAGCTGCGAAGTCACCTAGTTCTGGGGTTTTCTTTGTTGGGAGACTTTTTATTATTACTTAGTCATACATGTTACTCATTATTGGTCTGTTTAGGATTTCCATTTCTTCTTGGTTCCATCTTGGTAGGTTGTACGTGTCTGGGAATTTATCCATTTCCTCTAGGTTTTCCAATCTGTTGACATACAGTTGTTCAAAATAGTCTGTAATGATCCCTTGTATTTCTGTGGTATCAACTGTAATTCTCCTTTTCTGTTTCTAATTTTATTTATTTGGGATTTCTTTCTTTCTTTCTTTCTTTTTTTTTTTTTTTTTTTTTTTGCTTAGTGTAGCTAATGGTTTGTCTATTTTATTTATCTTTTCAAAAAACCAACATTTTTTTCTTCACCTTTTATACTTGTTAGTTTCAAGTTTAATTAGCTCCTCTTTGATCATTGTTATTTCTTTTCTTCTACCACTTTTGGATTTGATTTGTTCTAGCTCATTGCAGTTCGTTGTTAGGTTGTTTATTTTAAATCTGTTTTTTAAATGTAGAAGTTTATTGCTATAAACTTTCCTCTTAATACTGCTTTTGCTGTATACCATAAGCTTTGATATGTTGTGTTTCTGTTTTCATTTATTTCAAGAAATTTTTAAATTTCCTTCTTAATTTCTGCATTGACCCATTGGCTATTCAAGGGCATATTGTTTAATTCCTATGTATTTATACAGTTTTGAAAGTTCTCCTTGTTGTTGATTTTTTTTTAAATTAAACTTTGTTTTCTAGGATACATGTGCACAATGTGCAGATTTGTTACGTATGTATACATGTGCCAAGTTGGTGTGCTGCACCCATTAACTCGTCGTTTACATTAGGTATATCTCCTAATTCTATCTCTCCCCCCTCCCCTCTTTCCCCTCCCCATAACAGGCCCCGGTGTGTGATATTTCCCTTCCTGTGTCCAAGTGATCTCATCGTTCCTTTCCCACCTATGAGTGAGAACATGCGGTGTTTGGTTTTCTGTCCTCGCGATAGTTTCCTGAGAATGATGGTTTCAGGCTGCATCCATGTCCCTACAAAGGACATGAACTCATTCTTTTTTATGGCTGCATAGTATACCATGGTGTATATGTGCCACATTTTCTTAATCTAGTCTGTCATTGATGGACATTTGGGTTGGTTCCAAGTCTTTGCTGTTGGGAATAGTGCCACAATAAACGTACGTGTGCATGTGTCTTTATAGCAGCATGATTTATAATCCTTTGAGTATATACCCAGTATTGGGATGGCTGGGTCAAATGATATTTCTAGAACTAGATCCTTGAGGAATGACCACACTGTCTTCTACAATGGTTGAACTAGTTTACAGTCCCACCAACAGTGTAAAACTGTTCCTATTTCTCCACATCCTCTCCAACACTTGTTGTTTCCTGACTTTTTAATGATCGCCATTCTAACTGGTGTGAGATGGTATCTCATTGTGGTTTTGATTTGCATTTCTCTGATGGAGAGTGATGATTGTAGCATGACTAGCTGCAGACAAAACGTGACGGGGGGCTACATGCATCAGCTAACAGAACAAAATGTTTTACAGTGCTTTCTCAAACAATATCTGGAATTTATAAATAACACTAGTAGTTTTGGTCAGGGGTTAATATTATTATTATTATTTTAACCACCAGGGCCAGGTGGTGGTGCCAAGGTTGTCTAGCTATTTTTCTTACTTCTGTTTCTTTCCAACGATTTGCTTTCTGCCCCTTCTCCTGTCTTATAAAGTAGGGAAAAGGGGAGATGGGGAAAAGCTGGGAAAGACAACAGGAGAAGTGGTGGTCTCATTCCATATTATGAGCATTTTTTCATGTGTCTATGGGATGCATAAATGTCTTCTTTTGAGAAATGTCTGCTCCTTTTTGTTGATTTATAGCTTTACTCTGTTACAGTCTGAGAATATCCTAGATGTTATTTCAATTAAAAAAAAATTTTATTGAGACTTTTTTGTAGCCTAGCATATGGTGGATTGTAGAGAATGTTCTATGTGCTGAGGAGAAGAATGTGCATTTTGTATCTATTGGATGAAAAGTTTTGTAAATGTCTGTTAGGTTCATTTGGTCTACACTGGACTTTAAATTTGATATTTTGTTGTTATTTTCTGTCTAGATGATCTCCAGTGCTGACAGTGGGATTTTGAAGCTCCTACTATTGTTGTGTTGTGTTAGTGTCTCTCTCTCTCTCTCTCTCTCTATATATATATATATATATACGTTTATATATATACACCTGTATATATATACATATATATATATATATATATATATATATATATATATATATATATATATTTGAGACGGAGTTTTGCTCTTGTTGCCTAGGCTGGAGTGCAGAGGTGCCATCTCAACTCATTGCAACCTCCACCTCCCGAGTTCAAGTGATTCTCCTACCTCAGCCTCCCAAGTAGCTGGGATTACAGGCATGTGCCACCATGCTGGGCTAATTTTTTGTATTAGTAGAGACAGGGTTTCACCATGTTGGCCAAGCTGGTCTTAAACTCCTGACCTCAGGTGATCCACCTGCCTCCATCCCCCCCCACAAAATGCTGGGATTACAGGCGTGAGGCACCGCGCCCGACCTCTCTCTCTATTTAGATCTACTAATATTTGCTTTATATATCTGAGTGCTTTGTTGTTGGGTGCACATATCCTCGTAATTGTTATATCCTCTTGCTATGTTGATCTCTTTATTATAAAATTACCTTTTGGTCTCCTTTTTACAGTTTTTGACTTAAATTGTGATTGGTCTGAAATAAATATGGCTACTCTTGCTCACTTTTGATTCCCATTAATGTGGAATATGTTTTTCCATCCCTTCACATTTAGTCTATGGCTGCCATGACCATTTTAAATGTGGCACTGAATATCTGCCTTTTTTTTTTTTTTTAAAGAAGTACAGATGTCACCCCTCACACCTCTATTCTGGGGCTGGCCTGGGCTGGCCAGCAGGGCTCCCTGGCTCGAGGCCATGTCTGAAGTGTTGTTGGACAATGTGGATCTGTGACCCCTTGGTCTTTGGGGAAGTGGGGCACCCCAAGACACCCACAGTCTTGCGACAGTTTACGGCTCTGTGTGTGGCTGCTGTGAGGCAGCTTTGGGCGGGGAGGAAGGAGAGCAGAGCCCATCTATCCTGGTGTGGAAAATGCCCAAGAAAGTAAAGAAATGGTACAAAAAAATCATCATCTGCCCTGGTGCCATTTCTGTTAAAAAAAAAAAAAGAAAAAGAAAAAAATTCACTCTGAGTGTGGTTCTGTGCTTGAGGAGGATAGAAAATACCTGGAAAGACGAGCGAAGTGTTCTTATGTGGTCAGCGCTGGGAAGTGGGATGGGAGGCTTGGGAGCGTGTGGAAAGGAGGACGTGGGGTATTTTATTCTAGTTTATTTGGTAGAGCAAGTGATGAAAGTGAAGCTTGAGTGATCCGAGCAGCTCGGCCTGGCCATGGGTAGATGCCAGCATGTCCCGCCTCCCGCCTCCAGCTGTAGCTCTGTTTCTCAGTAACAGATGAGACAGGTGGCGTGAGGCTGTGGGCGGAGGAGGGGCAGCTCGGTGTCCCCAGCACGTGATTGTCCAGGCTGCTCTTGGGCCAGCCTGAGGGAAGGAGGGGAGGAGAGCTGGGAGGGTGCACAGTGCGTCCCCCTTCCCCGCCCTGGGACTGAGGTGAGCCCAGGCTGCTGTCAGGATGGAGGAAGATGCCCTCAGGACGGAGGAAGAGGCCGGTAGAGTTTGGTCAGCAGCCAGCGTGATCTTTCCCACAGGGGATACGCAGTGCGCCAACTCACAGGAAAAAACTCTGCTTTAGTTTTTAAATTTTGCTCATTCCGTTTATGGTGCTGGTCATGCTAAGATTTGGATATTGTTGGTAGGAATCAGTGTCAATTGCATACAGTTGACTCTTGTACAACACAAGCTTGAGCTTTGTGGGTCAACTTATATGTGGATTTTTTCAGCCAAACTCTGGGAGAAAATACAGTGTTCTGCCACGTGAAACTCATGTCGGAGGGCTGATTCTTTGTACACGCAGAAAATACAGCGTTCCTGCCATGTGAAACGCGTGTCGGAGGGCCGACTCTTTGTACACGCAGGTTCGGCCGGTCCACCTGTGGGGCTTGAATGTGCCTGGATTTGGTGTCCATGGGGTCCTGGAACCGACTCCCTGAGTCCAGCGAGGCTGGCCCCGGGACCGGCTCCCTGAGGACAGCGAGGCCGTTTCTAGTAGCAGGTGGTTTATTTTGTGTTTTCCCCCTGGCTCTACACCCCATTCTCAGAGACACGGCTGTCACAGTGGGACCAGCTGGGGCAGGGGAAGGGTGGAGGGCAACTGGTAGAAGTGGCCATGGACTCTCTTAGGAACGAGAACCGTGGCACCTACCGTAGACGAAGATGTTGTTGGTCTGCGCTCTTCTCGTGTTGGTCTGGGGCATGCAGTGGCCGTGGGCTGGTGTGGTCCACAGCCCCGGGCTCCGTGGTCCCTGACCCTGAAATCCCATCTGGTGCTGTGTCACCTCAGGCCAGCTGTCTCCTGAGGGGAAGGGAACAGGGAACAGCCCTCCCTGTGTGGCCTGCCCAGCACCACCCACCCCCAGGACCTCCAGTGTTGACCCTGCTGGGGGCTCCTCTCTCCTGGGGGGACCTTGTCCCAACAAGAGGGCTCCACGGGCTGCAGGAGGTGTCGAGCTATTTTCTCTCCTGGAACTGGGTTGCTGGCAGCTCCCAGATGCAGGAGGAAAGGTTCAGAAGTGCCTTCATAATAAGAAATTGTTGACGTGAACTTTGGACAGCAAACACTGCTTACATTTCCTTTTCCGTTTTGATGCGTTAATGGTGTGTGGCAACACCGTGACACACGGGGATGCGGGTGATGGGTGACCCCCCCCGCAAGGGGGCCATGCACCTGTTTCATAATAAGAAGGCATGCTTCTCTTACTGCAAATAAAAACTTCAATGGTTTTCTGCCAGAAAGACCCTGTCCTTTATGTAGGATATATAGAGGATCATTTGGCAAGGGATTGAGGATTTGGGGTTAAACTAAAAATAAATTAATTTCATTTTATAGCACTCTGAACCCATTTGAGTTAATTATTCATTGAGAATTTGAATAGCACACACTGTTCTGACTTCTGATTTCCCCCTAATGAACAGCATTTGCTGTAACATGACAAAACCCTGAGTCTTAGAATTACTGGGTAATGTGGAAAAAGGCAAAGTTGGTTCTCTGTTGTTTTACTTTAAGGAAATTATATTATTTTGCAGCCACTTAGTTTTCTCCTTTCCAATAAGAAAAATTGCTTTTTTACTACCTGAAAATTCGTGAAGGTCAAGGGGACACAGGCTACAGTGCATTAAAAGCCACCATCAAATGTGGACGTGGACCCAGTTTCCCCCTGTTCTCTCCCACCATCAAATGTGGACTTGGACCCAGCTTCCCCCTGTTCTCACCAACCATCAAATGTGGACATGGACCTAGCTTCCCCCTGTTCTCGCCAACCATCAAATGTGGACATGGACCTAGCTTCCCCCTGTTCTCGCCAACCATCAAATGTGGATGTGGACCCAGTTTCCCCCTGTTCTCTCCCACCACCAAATGTGGACGTGGACCCAGCTTCCCCCTGTTCTCGCTAATCATCAAATGTGGACGTGGACCCAGTTTCCCCCTGTTTTCTCCCACCATCAAATGTGGACGTGGATCCAGTTTCCCCCAGTTCTCACCCACCATCAAATGTGGACTTGGACTCAGTTTCCCTCTGTTCTTGCCCACCAACAAATGTGCATGTGGACCCAGTTTCCCCCTGTTCTCTCCCATCATCAAATGTGGATGTGGACCCAATTTCCTTTTGTTCTCGCCACCATCAAATGTGGACACGGATTCAGTTTCCCTTTGTTCTTGCCCACTTTGTCACAATGGCTCATTTCACAGTCACTCAGGAAAGGAAGAAACATTATTTTTAATAGGCAATTCCGTAACGTCACTCCATCCTCAAGTGGAACATTTGTGAACAGTAGCAAGTAGTGATGTGTACACCTCTGCAACCCAGCAGGAATTAATGCTTTTTATTTATGAATGGATGGTCATCGGATGGCCAGAGGGATTCCCTGTGAATTGCGGGGGTCCTCATGCCTGCTTGTGAGTGACATGCACATGGCGAGGGCTAGGGAATCTCAGTCTCTGTGATTCGAGTAGTGACATCGTTTACGCAAGGCAGGTGGATGACTCTTTGAGCTTGGCATGCTCCTGGGTGGCACAGCACAGCTGACATGGAGTGGGGCAAGGGCTTGTTCCACGAGTTTCTGTGTTTTTGTTGTGGTGGTTGTTGTTATTTTTTTAGAGATGGAGTCTCTCTCTGTCACCCAGGCTGGAGTGCAGTGGCGCGATCCAGGCTCACTGAAAGCTCCGCCTCCTGAGTTCACGCCATTCTCCTGCCTCAGCCTCCCGAGTAGGTGGGACTACAGGTGCCCGCACCACGCCCTGCTAAATTTTTTGTATTTTAAGTAGAGACGGGGTTTCACAGTGTTAACCAGGATGGTCTCGATCTCCTGACACTGTGATCCACCCGCCTTGGCCTCCTGAAGTGCTGGGATTGCAGGCGTGAGCCACCGTGCCTAGCCTGTTTTTGTTTTTTTGAGACGGAGTCTTGCTCTGTCGTCCAGATTGAAGTGCAGTGTCATGATCTAGGCTCACTGCAACCTCCACTCACTGCAACCTCTGCCTTTCAGTTCGAGCAATTCTCTTGCCTCAGCCCCCCCTAGTAGCTGGGATTACAGGCATGTGCCACCATGCCTGGCTGATTTTTGTATTTTTAGTAGAAACAGGATTTTGCCATGTTGATCGGCTGGTCTTAAACTGTTGACCCCATGTGATCCGCCCGCCTTGACCTCCCAAAGTGCTGAGATTACAGGCATGGGCCACTGCACCCGGCCCTGTGTTTGACTCTTAAATCTTCTTTTTCTTTTTAATATTTCTGTTTCTGGACGGCCACTCAGTGGATATGGAGGAAGAGTTCACAGATGTCCGTATTACATTTGTTTCTTAAATTAGCCTCCCTTGAACACTGCTATAGGGTACAGACGCATGAAGGGCTGAAAGGGTGGTTGCGTCCCAGTAAGTGTGAGCATGGAGCTGGTGTGTGAGACCCCGGTGCCGGTGAAGGCACCCGTGTGAGATGGCCTGGGATGGGGGTGTGCAGAGCCCTGACCGTGGCACACACCCTTCAGCTTTGATGCTTCAGGCCATTGCTCTGGTCATCAGTGAGCAGAAGTTCTAACAGCAGTGATATTTATCACTAGCTGTGTTGACCAATGTGTTAGGAGGGTGAACCTGTTTGACTTAAGCTGTTTGATGGGTTTGCATTTAAATAGACAACTGGTGACCTGGTGCCTGGACACTTACTCTGTGACCTGCCCCACGTGACTTCTCCCTCTGCTATGCATTAGATGAGATGGGTGTGTTTAGGGTGGTGTGGCCCTAGACTGGAATGCATTAGAAGTACAATCCCTGCCTCACCCCAGATCTGCCCCACCCCAGTGTGACTTTTGGAGGTGGAGGCCCAGAATCCTTCACCTGCGCTCCAGGTGGGCCTGAGGATGCTGAGGTTTCAGAGCGCTGCTTTGCTAGCACTCCAGCAAGTCCTGCTTACAGAGACCAGGATCTGAAATGGCAGGTTACCAAATTGTATAGCAGAAAAATAGAAACGTTTCCTTAGAATGGGTGTAGGAAGAAAAATGATTTCCTTCACCATACCTGGAAAAGATTTCTAATTAGCACGCACTATTTTTAATTATTAGTGGTCTCCTGTATTTCTTATCTTTTTTTTTTTGATACACGGTCTCACCCTGATGCCCAGGCTGGAGTGCAGTGGTGTAATCTTGGCTTCCTGCAACCTCCGCCTCCTGGACTCAGGTGATCCTCTCACCTCAGCCCCCTGAGTATCTGGGACTACAGGCACGATACCACACCTGGCTGATTTTTGGATTTTTTTTTTTTTTGTAGAGATGGGGTCTTGCTATTTTGCCCAGGCTGGTCTCAAATTCAAGCATTTGTCCTGCCTCAGTCTCCCAAAATGCTTCTGTACCCCTGACCCAACAAGGAAGGACAAGAGGTGTGAGCCACACTCCTGGCCTCCTGTCTTTCCTTGTTGAAGCAGGGATGTGGAAGCACTTGCCACAGCTGACTTGAGTATATCTCGTTTTGTTTTGTTTTCCTCACGGGTAACCTGGCAGTGCTGTGCACCAGTGCTGCTGGCCAGCTGTTTTTTGATGGACTGGCAGAAAATCAAACTGAGACACGGGTTCCTTTCTCCCTGGGTACTGACCAGATGGGAAAGGAAGGACGTTATCTGAGTATCATCTTCATGAAGGCTGGTGGGGAAACGTCAACTTTAAGGTGCCTGGGATCTAAGGCATGGAACCCAGAGTGCAGCAGAACATAGGGGTTGTAGCCTTGGGAGCAGAGACGTGCGGGCCGGTGCCCTCGTTCCTGGCGGGTTCTGAGTGCAAGAAAAGGTTAGTGAACCAGCCGAGGTCACGGAGCAACCTGCCAAGACCTGCCTGGATGTATGGCTGGCGTCAGTACTGGCCCCAAAACTGCCCATTAGGGGATTCCTTGCAGTTTCAGATCCACCTAGTGGTCCGGAGAGTGTCCAAACCATGACCTCAAAGAACGAGCTGTTGCCTTGAGAGCCTCCAAGGTGAGGGTAGAATTTTTTTTTTTTCGCAATTAGCAATAATTTGTTGTGAATGATCTTGGACCTATTTTCACTTCTTTGTATAGGAAGAGAGACAGAATAAAAAGTCTCAATGTGCCAGATGCCATGTAATGAAGTCGTGGGATTAACATTGTTGATTATTACGTAACATCACATTAATTGGAACATATTCACACGTGTCCACAGCGTGTGCGTGTGCCTAGTTCGATGAGCACGTTGGGTTGGGGTTGCTGCTGGTTTTTGCAGCCCCTCTGGGTGGTGCTTTCTCTGTGACTTGCCCAACACCGTTGCTGCTGCCTCTGTTGGAGTTCAGCCTTGACCGGCCTTGCTGCCACCAGGTTCTCAGAGCGTGTGCACCCTCTTCCCCGCGTGCCCCCTCTACCCCTCGTGCACCTTCTTCCTGGGGCACACCCTCGTCTCCGCGAGCACCCTTGTCCTCCGTCCTGTCCACCCGGGGTCTGCTGTGTGTTTCTACTCAGCCCATGCCCGCCTCTTGCTCTGAGCTCAGTTTATTGAGGTGCGGTGAGAAACCAACAGAGGGGAGCAGTGTCCCAGCCTGTCAGGGCAGGAGGGAGCCTTGGGCATCTCTTCCGCAGCTCTGGCGACCCACCCTTCATGATGTAGTGCTGGGGAGAGAGGTGAGTTCTAAAGGTAGGACCGCCGTGATTTCCTGAGTCTTAATTACCTAACACTGGGTCACCTGCCATGTCGCCTCATCGAAGGCACCTCTAGAGACAAAGCAAAGCCTCTGGTGGCCGTGGGCGGGGTGGCCATGCCTGTCTGTGGGTTCTGTAGAACCTACCCGGAGCCCCTCCAGCCATGGGGATGTTCAGGCACTTGCCGCCTGTGAGAGGTGTATGTTAGCCGCGTGGTAGGTGCGGACGCCTGGAGGGACAGGCACAGGCCCACAGGTGTGGTGAGTGTGGGAGATTTAGCCACGTGGGGACGTGTGGAGGGACAGGCACAGGACCACAGGCGTGGCGGGTGTGGGAGAAAGTGCACAGAGTGCCCAGCAGATGGCGTGTGGTCAGCGGAAGCCGTGAACAATGGCCGGGCTCGGGAGACACATTTGGAAATACACTTTAAGCAACATCAATGGATAATGCTGCGATTTGGTTTCCTCCCGTGGTCCAAAACACGTTCTAGAGATGCCGCTGCTTTGTGTGTACCTGAGACAAGGGTCTAAATGTATTAGGGCCTTGATGTAATCTGTAAGACAGGCACAAAATGCCTATTTCAACGAGGCACTGAACAAGAAAGCGTGCTTTATTCAGTGCAATGAGAATGCTTCATTGTCATAAGCAAAGTAAAATGCCTCCAAGGCGAGATTGCCATGTGTTTAATGACCTTGGACACGAGCTTCCTAAACCTGCCAGAAAGTGCTTCCAGCGTGGCTTCATGCAGTGGTTTCATGCAGTGGCTTCAGTAGAGAATGTGCATATGTGGCTGATACTGAGAGCTGCGCAGCACCCTCCTGACCTGACGGGTGCCCATGTGTGGACCGTGAGCCGGGCATCCTGACCTGACAGATCCCCATGTGTGGACCATGAGCCGGGCAGCACCCTCTTGACCTGACGGGTCTCCTTGTGCCCATTGTGGGACCTCCGTCAGTCAAACAAGTGACACGCGTCAAACTGAATGCAGGGAGGAGGGTCCAGGATTGCACGCAGCCTCCGTGTCTCGTCCTTCTGAGGCCTTCTGGGAAGCCAGGAGGGCAGTGGGGTCTTTTGTGTGTTTCCTCCTGGTGGCTGTGAATTTGTAGCAATGGCGTTTTGCAAAAGGGCCTGGAGGCAGAATCAGAGCCTGTCTTGGAAAGGATGACGTCTTCACGGGCACCTCTTTCCGCCACTCCAGTGCTCCTGTGATTTTCAATATGTGCACCCTGCAGACTTCAGCCTGTTGGTGTCTTGGGGAAATAGATACCAGGATTGCTCCAATGCCTGCAAACCTGAAACAGGAATTTCTCTGCATGAAGTGGGTCACCAAAATGGGAGGTAAGTGGAGAGGGGAAGGAACTTCTTGGCCTCGTCAGCCCTTTTCTTGAAACTCACAGTCAAACTTTGTCAAATTCTAGATGACGGTGCTTCAGGCGATGCATTTAGGTATGTTATGTCTTGTTTTCTGAGTATGGTGCTTCGAGAATTTAAATATTAAGGTGAAATTGCCATGCACAGTTGAATTGGCACCATAATTGGACTCTCTGTAAAGCCTTTTGGTTTCCTGTTAGAGTGACTTACCATTTTTTGAGTTAACTGAAGCAAACTCTGCTGTCAGCACGAAGGAACCACTGTATAGTTAGGACGTCCAATTAAATAGAATTCTCCTAAATAGAGCGTGTTCTTTTCATAAATTTTAAAAATTCATTTATTCATCAAACACATATTGAGTACTTATCACCCTGGTTGCTAGTCACTGTTCATATATATTTTTAAGGAATTACTTCCACCTAGCTCTGAAATAACATTGCATTTAGAATTTAGCACAGAGGTGATTAAGCATGAACTTTTCTCAGCAGTCTTGTTTTCATTTTTACTTGAGAACATGTTCTCAGACTCGGTGCCCAACTGACATTACCGTGCATTGTCCGAGGCACACACCTGGCGGGGCTGTGTCTCTGGGGCTTTAGAGCAGGAAGGAAGGGCTGCCAGGTGTCTGGCCCTTCCATGTTTCCCTGGGGAAAGGATTAGGCCTTGGGCAGGAGTCTTGGCTTGTCTTACTGGATTAGCTGGTGTCTTTCAGTCAGCTCTGCCTTGGTGTTAAGCTCTGGACTGACTCTGACCTCTGAGTGGCAGAGGAGAGGACAGCGATTTAGAATCAGTCGTGCAGACCGGGGCACCCAGCGGGTCTCTGATAAAAAGTGGTGGCAATTGATCACTTGCCTTTTTGGGAGAACTGTGTGGATTGACTCAGACCTCTTTCTTTTGATTTTATCTTGAGACTTTGTAGAAGCAAAAATGCCTTTAAAAAAATTAAATGATGGGCTTTTGTAACGTTTGTATCTCCCCAAAATTCACAAGTTGGAATCCTCACCCGCGAGGAGATAGTGCTAGGAGGGGGAGCTTTGGGTGGTGAGGAAGTTGTGAGGGTCTCATAAATGGGATTTGTGCCTCAAAAAGGGACTACAGAGAGCTCCCTCGCTCCTTCCACGGTGTGCGGACCCAGTGAGAAGGCGCCGTCTATGAACCAGGAAGCCTTCACCAGGCAAACCTGTCAGGCCTTGGCTAGGGATTTCTCAGCCTGAGACTGAGACTGAGAGCTGTGAGAAATGAACTTGTGTCGTTCGCCAGCCCCCGCCCAGCCTGTGATATGTTGTTAGAGCAGCCTGGGTGAACGAAGGCAGGTTGTGAATTTTCTGTCATACTTTCTGGCTTCAGATACTTGCTAAGGAGATGTCACCATCTTACCCAGGTGGCACTGTCTGGAATCAGATGTTTCGTTATCATTTGACCCTGTTCTTGCCCCACGCCTGTGCCGTTCACACCTCCAGGTGTCTCGGCTGCCCGCGGCCCCTCCAGACGTTTCTGATTCGCGGTGTGATACTGGTCGCGGCCGTGCCGTCAGTGACCAGGAGTAGGAGCTCGCGCCCCTCGTGAACCAGCAGCCTCACCCGGAAGCTGCCGAGAAGCGTTTGACAGAAGGTGATCACGCCTCAAGACTGAAACTTCCTGTTTACAGGGAATGGAGGTGCATAGTAGGGAATTTCATGATGGCCCTAGAAACAGATGCCTCTGGGGTAGGGGATATTCTGCAGGACAATGGCCCCGGACTCTCGAAAAGTGAAGATCACAAATAAAAGTATGCGAGGCTGTCCCTGACGAAGACGGGGAAGGAAAATCACTCGGTGCAGTGTGTGGCCCGGATAGAAAAGACGTTTTCGGGACGATTGTGCTTACTGAACATAACCTGGACAGCATTGCTCTGAAATCGTTCTTGTCTGCTGATGATGGCAGTGCGGCTGCAGAGGGGCCCTTATTCCTAGGGAATGTGTGCCTGAGGACTCGGTGAGGCAGCAGGAGCCTCTCACCTTCAAGTGGCTCCAGAGGAGAAACAAATCTGTCTCTCTGTCTGATCTACAGAGAGAGTGAGAAAGCAAATCTAACGACACATTAGCAGTTGTTGGAGCTCCACGTGGAGAAAACTTGACCACTCATTGTACTGTTCTTCCACTTTTTAAATATGTTTGAACATTTTCATAATGAAAATGTGGGGAAGTAAAAATAAATCTGGAAATTAGAACGGAAGTGAGCCCAGCCAAGTGCTCTTGGGTTCAGCCGTGAAGAGCCAATGGTCCGTTGGTGTTTTCTTGACTCGTCTTGGGGATTTCCTCTTCCTGGGTTCACCACCTAGTTTTCCTTGTGATAGTTGTTTTATACATAGCTATGAACATAGGTGATGCTGAAAACACACGTTTAGTGTGGTTTGTCATTAAGAATTTGGAGAACTGGCTAAAGAAACCACTTGTACAGATTTGAGATGAGCACTGCCTGCCTCAGCGTCTGTGGTAACAGCTTCATTTGGGTGCAGAGCTTGGCAGAGGTTTGAGTGACCCTGTCTCGATGGTCCTGTGTCAGAGGACAAGGTTAAGCGTCACCACCGAGGGCCCTGTTGAGCCTCTGGGCCGGAAGTAACCTCCCCCGGGCTGGTGAGGCAGCCTCTGGGGGCCTTTCCTGACAAAGCCCTTCACTGAGCTTCAGTTTGGCCACCTCTGCCCTCACCTCCCCGACTGCAGGGCCTCGAGGTCTCACCACCTCCAGCCTGAGCGCCCAGTGCCCAGGGGCAATTTCCCGCCTTCCCTGGGGGCTCAGGATGCCAGCTCCCGGGGCAGTGCCCGCAGCTGGGCCCCTCCTCCTGGGCTGGGGGTAAGGCTGGGCACGGCCTCCTGCTATGTCCCACTGGCCACTTCACGACAGCAGCAGCCCACACTGCGTGGCCGCTCCTGCTTCTGTTGGATGAGGAGATGCAGGCCTTCACCGAGGCTTCCCGGCCTTGCCCCTGCTGGCCCCAAGGCTATGCCGCTTCCCCCTGCCCAGCCCCTGGTCTCTGTACAGTGTCTGTCCAGGATGTCTGTCCATCCGTCCTTGACATTCTATCCAGACGCGGCCACTCTCATCCTAGTCTGTGAGGGGTGAGCAGAGCCCAGGTGCGGTCGATGTGGAGACGCTGATGGACTTCAGTGTGCAGGGAAGTGAGTTCCTTCATATCCACAGCCTCTGCGCAGCCAGCTGGGAGCGCACCCCATTCACTGGTGGATGTGCCTTGTTTTTTAGCCCAATCGCCTACATTAGGTCAGACAAGTCACAGTTGCCTGCGTTTCTGGCTTTCGTGACCATCCGCCTCCCTCCTCTGCCTGGGGCTGAATGGTGGGGTCTGTCGTGGGTTCGTGGGAGCCTCTGTTCTTGTGAGGCCACCAGGGACTGTTATCCAGGCTGATTCCATAGGAGGAGTTTGGGGTGAGCTCCTGAGCGAGAGTTGGGAAGACTGACGTCTGCGTAAACCTTGCTTGTTCGTGGTTATTCCTCTCAGTCTTCTTAAATTCTGAAAAATTGGGGGCCAGTTTGAAATAAGGATTTAGGTATGGATTGGTGAGGAAAGAACGTTAATCTGATTGAGTTTACGTTGTGTGTGATAATTTTATGCTACCCTTGGGAAGAACTGAAGATGTTGACAGTGTTGTGAGAATCATTTCTTTCTTTCTTTCCTTCTTTCTTTCTTTCTTTCTTTCTTTCTTTCTTTCTTTCTTTCTTTCTTTCCTTTTCTTTTCTTTTCTTTTTTTCTTTTCTCTTCTCTTCTCTTCTCTTTTCCTTTCTTTCTTTCCTTTCTTTCTTTCTTTTCTTCCTTCTTTCTTTCTTTCTTTCTTTCTTTCTTTCTTTCTTTCTTTCTTTCTTTCTTTCCTCTTTCTTTCTTTTCTTTTCTTTTCTTTTCTTTCTTTTTTTTTTTTTTGATGGAGTCTCACTCTTGTTGCCCAGGCTGGAGTGCGATGGTGCAATCTCAGTTCACTGCAATCTCTGCATCCTGGGTTCAAACAATTTTCCTGCCTCAGTCCCCCAGTAGCTGAGATTATAGGCGCTCACCACCATGCCCAGCTAATTTTTTGTATTTTTGGCAGAGATGGGGTTTTGCTTTTAAGGAGATTGTTCATTAAGTATTAATTGGTGGCCTGCCATTGAACTAATGTTAGTGTAGTACTGACATCATCAGCCACGGCAGAAACTTACTTGGCATCCCTGGAAAAGAGGGCAGGGAAGCATAGTGCCCTGAAACCACTTCATTCTCCAGTGCTACTTCCAACTCTGAGCTGATGGTCATTATGAGTGGATCTGCCCTGAACAAGTAGTTTAGTGCAGCTGCCTTGGACAGGCAGGTTAAAAGTAACAAACTGCCACAAAACTCAGCTAATAAAATGTCAAGAGAGACATGGGGCACCAGGAAGGGGTGAGGCCTGTCTCCCTGTGTACCATCTGTGTGGAGCCTCAGTACCTAGGACACAGCGTTTATGCAGAGGCCCAGGTTTTTATTAGCATTTCCCTGAATAAAATGTCACTTGTGAGCTGCGGACTGGGAAGCTTTTTCTGATGATTAGGTTTTGTAATGTGGGATCATCAGTAGGCAAGGTGGATCTGAGGGCTGTAGGATCTGGAGACTGTCCAGGGCGGCTTTCTGGGGATGACAGGCTTGTCTCGTCAGCAGTCAAGACACCAAAGAGAGTCTTTCTGAGAATAAAAGAAAGAAGCTTTTAAGAAAAAAAGCAGTTTCTCTCTCTGTTTGGGAGTTGAGTGCATTTTCCTACATTTATTCGGAGATGTTCCTTGGTTCCCACCATGTGCTATTGCCCCGCTATGGGGTAGGGTCACCCCACCGCGTACCTAACCTAGGAAAACTCCTCTGCAGTTATTTCAGAGGCTGTGTGCATTTCTCTTGCCTCAATGGGTGGAGTGAGTTTTTCTTCCTACTGTTTTTAGTCAGTTTTCTTAATCTAGCGTACCTTGCGTAGAGAGCAGTCCACCTGTAACCAGTTTGTTCCTGGAGGTGCTGCAGTGACCTTGGTTACGCGTGGGCCCCGTGGCTCAGGATGGGTCGAGGAAGGAGTGTGTGTGTGAGCAGTGGGCACTGGCCAGAGGCAGGGGAAGTGTGGCCACTTGTGGCTTAAACTCCCCCCATGCGCTCTACTGCACCGCTGGGACGTGAACACTCTCGCCCTGGACGTTTTCTCTGAATGCTCAGTGCCCAGGCTCTTGGGTACACAGGCGGTCCCGGGGTTTATTTGAAAAAGGTGTCATGAACAGTGAAGTAACCCACGTGCCTAAGCTTTGATTGACATGAAGGAATGTAGAGGCTGCTGAAATCCTGGTCATTTTAGAACAAAGTATTTTATTAACAGTTTTCTAAAAGAAAGAAATCGTTAAAAAATTGATCCCTGTTGAGGTAGAAGGATCTCGTCCTCATGCTTCTCAGTTCTTTCCAGAATCAGCTTCCAGTTCAGCTGCACAACAGGTTCTGCTGGTGGCTGGAGCAGCCCAGGCAGGTGCTGTTGGGTCTGAGTTCACACTGGTGCCCATGTGGTCTCCAGTTATGGTGTGGGCTGTGGGGTCTGAGTTCACAGCATTGCCCATGTGGTCTCCAGTTACGATGCTGGCCGTGGAGTCTGAGTTCACACTGGTGCCTGCGTTTAGAACGTGAGTTTGACGTTACTGTGGTAAGGGGTATCCTACACGTCATAATTCCTAGTCAATATCGGGTATTTAGTTAAAATAGAGTCAAGTATAGAGAGGCATTGGCCCCTCTGGCGAAAGGGCAAGGCACGGTGCTTTAGGTCCAGGTCCCCAATATCAACTATGAAAATAAAACGTTGTCAACTCCAATTGCAGCCCTGTCCTCAGCGGGTCATTGTTTATGCTAACAATTATAAACAGCGTGAACTTGCTGTCCTGAGAGGCAACACACCCTTCATTCTCTCTGCAGTGCAGCTGCCTTGGTGGATGGAACATGCCCCTCCTCCCTCCCTCCACCCTCCTCTCTCCTTCTCTCCCTCATCCTCTCTCCCTTCCTCCCCCCTCCTCGCTCCTTCCCTCCCTCCTCCTCTCTCCCTCCCTCCCCCCTCTCCTCTCCCTCCCTCCCCCCTCTCCTTTCCCTCTCTCCTCTCCTCTCCCTCCCTCCTGCCTCCTCTCTCCCTCCCTCGTCCTCCTCTCTCCCTCTCTCCCCCCTCCTCTCTCCCTCCTTCCCCCCTCCTTCTTCCTGTTTTCTCTCACCATTCTCCCTCCACCTTCTCTCCTGGGTGAAGGGCAGAAGAGAAGAGACCTCTGGAATCTTGTGCTTCATCCAAGCAGCTTGGGGGCAGCATCAACAGCTGCAATTTGGCTGCCCCAGCAGGTGCCTCAGGGCAGCCTTTCTAATGGGAGTCCTGGAATCATGTCTTTCCTTAATGTGCCCTAAAGGCTGGAGGACATGAAGTGAAACAATGCTCCATGCTCAGTCCTGTGATTTTGTGTATTTATTGGACTTACTTTGAAATTAAACTAAATGATACTCAAAGTACAGCATGAGAAAAACGAAAAAACAGGCTATGGTGTTTGAAAAACAAACAAAACCGTTTGGTTTCTTGGTTTGTTCTTAGACCTTCACAGGCTCCTAGGTCACACGTTTCAGTTTCTCAGCGAGTGACATTCTCTGCGGAAGCCGTGTCAGCCTCTTGTTTGATGATGTCAGCCACAGCAGAAAGAAGCACTCCATAGGCCCTGTGCTCAGCACCTTGGCGTGAGCTCTTGCAATCTTCTGTTCATCCTCATCACAGCTCTGTGCAGTGGGCGTCCTCCTGATCCTGGTGGGAGGATGGAGGATGGAGGCGGAACGGTGAGTGACAGCAGGATCACATGAGGGGTCTCTCCCGAGGTAGAGAGGGGAACCGGCCCAGAATCTCAGTGCCCATTACGTCCTTCCTACTCCTCCTCTGCCTCTCTGTGACTGACTCAGGCTGCAGGGACAGACGTGAGTATGTGCAGAGTGTGTGTGCACCCCTGGGGGTGTGTGCTCATATTGGCAGGGAGGGATGTGAGTGTGTACAGAGCGTGTGTGCACACCTGGGGATGTGTGCTGGCATTGGCAGGGACAGATGTGTACAGAGTGTGTGTGCACACCTCGGGGGTGTGTGCTGTTGGCATGGACAGACGTGAGCGTGTACAGAGGAAGTGTACACACCTGGGGGTGTGTGCTGGTGTTAGCATAGACAGACATTAGCGTGTACAGGGCATGTGTACACACCTGGGGGTGTGTGCTTATGTTGTTTTGTAAGCGGCAAATACGTGGCCCGATGCTTCTGGCGGCCCTGCGCCCGTGCTGAGTACATCAGTGGCTCTCGGGTTGGGGTCTCCATCTCCCCAGACAGCACTAGAGTGTCTTGAGGTTTCAGATTCTTCCTCTCCGGTTACTTGGGCCTCCTCAGACCAAACATCAGAACCAGCCAACTGCAAACTACAAGAACCTTCAAATGCATCTTCAGTAGAGAAAACAAAAGCAATTGGAATAATTTTCCAACATGACCCCGTGGTTAAGCCGTTAGATACTCCAGCTAACAGATTGAGTCACTTTAAAATTCACACCAATTAAAATGGTTGTGAGAGTTGCAGAGCTTTACCGCTAAACCTTGAAATAATTGAAGAGTTCTGCTCCACTTGCTTACAAACTGGGGTTGGGGATAACTTTCAGTCCAAAGTAGCAACCTTCTAAATCCAGCTTAGATGCGAGGCTCCCACTCACACAGGAAGAGAGAGAGACCCTTGATTATTCTCCTGTTTCAGATACTTTGTCATTTTTTTTGTATCCTGATCATCACTTCTGCTTTTCCAATTCAAACTAAAGGGAGTTTAGTTCTGTTTTGGAGAAGCTGTGGTTAGTGGTTTCTTTTCATGGTTTGCTTAATCTCTTAAGTCTGGCACTTACATTTACCCAAATGGACTTTTCTTTAGTAAGACGGTGCCATAGCCCAGGGCTTCTCCCTCCATATCTGCTCCCCAGGAGGCCCCCTAGGAATGGGCGCTAGAGATCCAGCCCCTCTCCGTGTGCCATTTTCTTTGAGTTCAATGTAGGTTTGGCTCAGAGAAGAAAAGAGGCCTCCGGGTTAGGTGCCTCTGACTGCTTGCTTGTGAAATGTTTAATGATAAGAAGACTTCCAAACTAATTTTACACATTAATAGTTGTAGCTTAAAGTATCACTGCAGTCATAAGAACAAGAAACACTCCCATAAAGTAGATAGGCAGAAAAAAGCCATAAAAGTTTAATAAAGTGCAAATAAAATGGTGTTGTAAGAATGTACAGTGGGAAATGTTCTCAGTCCAGCCAGATCGGCTGTGGCGTCCTCCTGTAAATACATTCAGCCACGTGTGGCCCTGATCGCAATCAGTACTGTGAATTGTGATCCAGAATGTTCTTGGGGGCCGATACCTGGACTGTGCCAGCAGCTGAGTCTGATTGGACGTCACGGCGGTGATGTGCTTAGCGTGGCCAGCTGGGCCGAGGGCTGGCCACCCGTGTACTAGCCACGTGCAGCCGTTATTCTTGTGATGGAATTGCACGGTGCATGGCCTGTCTACATGGGCTACTTAAAGTACCGGGAACCCAACCTCTGGTGGGTGCCTCCCGACATGGGAGCTGTCTTTTTTATCCAGGGCCCTCTGGCGCTGCAGACCCTGAGTCCACGGGGAGGCAAAGGAGGGCTCTGCTGGGCCATGGAGGTCCCCGAGCAGGTGGTCACTCATTGCTTGTGGAGTGGTCCATGGCCTGTGAGTTTATTCCCGGGGTCTGTGTGAGCGAGGTTAACCAGTTCACAGCTGGGCACTTACCCCTTACGCAGGTGACACTAGTTAAAGTGGAATCTATATTAGCTCGCACGGGAGTGTGTGAGGAGCTGGGAAGGTGGTGAGTCTTGGCCTTAGCACTGGAGCCCGGGCTCCTGACGTTCTGCGTCTTCCTGTTGAGGGGCCATCAGGGCCGCTGTGGGTCCTGAAGACAGTAGGTGCCATATGGACCAGGGGATGCGGAAGCCTCTAGAGGCTGCGGGAGGCAAGGAGACAGTCGCTTCCCCAGAGCCAGCCCTGCCGACACCTCGACGTTACCTGGTGGGACCTGTTTTGGACTCCAGCTTTCAGAAATGGGAGAAAATAAGTCAGTGTTTAGGACGCTAAATGTGGGGTGATTTAGTGGAGAAATAGAAACCCAGCCCACGAAGATGCACGCATTGAAATGTGCTGTGTCCAGGTGTTCACAGTGGCGTGAGGGGGATGGCGTCAGGGTTCTGGGAACTGTGCAGTTTTACTGAAGGAAGGGGGCTCGCCACGCCTTTCCTCATGTAACTGAAGGTATGTATGCCTGCCACACTGCCCAGGAGACAGGAACTAGAATTCTGACTTTATTTCTTATGGGAACCAAGGTCAGAACACGGTGAGGGCTGAAACGAGCTTCCTACAGCCTGAACTGGGCAGAGGAATCGCAAGTAGTTTGTGTTTTTCTACACAGACCTGTCCTTTCAGGTTTTGTTAAGTTCTGGAAAAAGGGAGAAGCCAGGCACACCTCGGCGACGGACAGTGTTTCTGGAGGTGGTGTGGCTTCAGCCTGAATGTGGCCGTGTGGCTGGGAGGCTCAGAAACTGCCCTCCAAGAGCACTCATCTGTTCCTTATTGCACTAATACCTCATTTACAGAAATCCACAGAAATTACAGAGCTGTGCGGGAGGCCTCTGGTCTGGATGGCTTTGTGTGGACCGAGGTCACTGGGTGTTGTCCCAAGTGCTTATCCTGATCTGGCAGAGGCTCTGTTCCCAAATGATTATGCCACAGTTTCAGAGCCTATATCTGAGTGATAGTCTTTTAACTTTGGTGCATAAAAGCAAACAAAGTATGTCGAGAGTCTAAAAATCTGTTTAGTAGCATGGCTGTAAACTCATACATGGGGCATTGGGATGGAGTGAAAACCACCGTCACCTGGCGTGGACGCTGCGTGGTATTTTGTGTGGTGGCCTGCTCGTGCCTTGAGCTCCATCTGCAGTGTGAACAACAGCTGTGCATTTGAGAAATGTGGGCAGGTCAGCTTGCTCCTCCAGGGGCCTGCAGGCATGCGGGCGAGGGGCCTGGGATGAGGCCACGTCAGTGGGAAGGAGCTTGGTTGTGTCAGCAGATATGTCTGTCTTTACAGGCCCGCAAGCCCGCCAGAACCCAGTTTTCCTTTGGTCATCTAATGCCAGAAAAAAACCCATTTCTTAGAGATTCTCGTAATTTATGTTAATGAACCATTTGACCATACATAAGATGTTATAAATGCATAAGGCTTTATAACTTGGCAGATGTATAACTCGCATGTTATGATTGAATCAAACTGTTGAAGATACTGGTTTCACTTGAAGATTTTTAGCATTTTATGCGCAAATCAAATGCCAGTAGCATTTTGAAGGAGTATGTTGGAATCGTAAATACAGTGGGACACTGCTGGGTCTCTGCGATGCTGGTGAGGTGTACGTGACCTCAAGCTCTTGGAGCTTACAAATAAGATTCCTAAACTGTCACACCTGCAGTGCTGGAAGTCAAAGTGGATTTCTGTAAAGGAGGTATTAGTGCAATAAGGAACAGATGAGTGCCCTTGGAGGGCAGTTTCTGAGCCTCCCAGACTCCCCAGGAGGAAGCGGAAGAGGGAGGCAGTTACCCACCAGAACCTGGATGGTGGAGCTGGGTTTGCTGGTGGCCCTGCGTGGCAGGTAATTACGTGCAATAAGGAACAGGTGAGCGCCCTTGAGGGCGGTTTCTCGCTCTGCTTCGGAACTGCAAGTGGAAGACGCCCCAAAGTGGGGGTGGGGGGTGTGGTTGGTTATCCAATGGGGCCGGATTTGCTGCTGGCCGCTGTATGGCAGGTCACTGCGGGGAGCGATGGGAGGTGAGTGGAGTGGAAATAGAGGATGCACCCTCCACAGCTACTGCTGGGATTTGGCTCTGGTAGCAGAGGGGGCATAGAGGGATTCCCATGAGGGGCAACACGGCCGGGGTCCCACGTGTGCTGGACACTGAGGTGTGGCTATATGTGATCTCAGTCTCCAAAGCTGTCCTGGGAAGTGGGTTCAGTCACCTTCCTTTCTCACATTTGAGAAATCTCGGGCTTACATCACAGCTGGGTGGGTTGGAACTAATGTCTCAGGCAGGACGTTGGCCCGAGAGCCCAGATCTTAACCCCCCCTGCTCTTTTCAGTTCACCAAGCTTGTAGAGAGGGGTGTGTGGTGGTGGGGGGTGGTTGAGAAACCAACACAGTAGAATGGGGGAAGGAAATAAACCAGGCAAGAGACACAGGCTGTGCTTGGGAGGTCTGCACGGGGTGTGGGTGGCACCTCTGGGCCTGTGAACCCTGTTCTGTGCTCTCGGCTTGCCCAACCTTGGCCCTCAGCCATATGCTGTGCACTTTAGGTGAAATCTCAGTCCCTCGAGTGATGCGGGCATCTTTTCTCCCTGGCTTTGCCTCTCCTTAAATCATGGAGTCTCAGTGGGGATGGCGGGGTGGTTGGTGGTCCATGGAATTTGCCCTCCACTTCCCCATCCTTGTCCTGTCCTGTCTGGCCTGTTACCTGTGTCTGTGTCCCTTCAGAGCCTGCAAATGAGTGGAGGCCATGGCAGCCTCTCGCTGATTGGCCTCTCAACTTTTTTATTCATCAGAATCGTGTTAAATGCTGATTCCTAGGTACCCCATTAGACTGTCTACGCCTGCCTGGCATGGGTACTTTGGGGAAGGTACAGAGGGTTGTTGGGCTGTTCCAAGAGGGAATTTGCATTTGTAGAATGTCAGCTGTGGTCTTTCCAGCACTCTACTTTCCATGCACACATGGCATTAAACCTGGAAGACCTCTGGGTGCTGTGCTGGTGAGGAAGCCCCGGCTGGACGAGGGGCTGCTGGGGCTCGGACTTGATTCCTGGGCTGGGGGCTGTGGGCTTATTCTCTTCAGTGGGTCTGCTGATGGGATGCCCTGGGAAGTCCTGCTGTGCACACGGGGAAGGTGCAGAGACACGCTCGGGAAATACAGACCATGGATTTAAAACTTCCTACTGGAATATCTTTTATGAGCAAAGTAATTTGCATCTAACTGTAGACAATCATTGCTTGAATAATTGATTTGTTTACCAAATTGGTCCTATGAACAGAATAAAGTTTTCATTCATGCCTTGTCTATAACGTAAATAGGAGCATTACCGCAACCTAAATTAGCTTTAAATTTTGTATCAGATTGCAGTCCAGATTACAAACGGCTGCTTGATCTAATTGATAAAACAGGAATTTAGTGCTTGGAACCCAGAGTGAAGGGAACAGAATTGCTTTGGTTTCTCAAAAGCGTGTGACTGAGTGGTGACCTGGGGTGAAGAGAAGTGGCTGGAGTCATTACACTCGAGGAGATGATCTGCCCCAGCCTTTCTCAGCTGTCTTCTGGATAAAACAAAAGGGCGATAAACAGAAAAATTCAGCACTGAGTTCATCTATTCCCTGAGCTTCTCATATGGTCATTAATGTGACTGGGCTGTATCTGTGAAGCCGTATAGAGGCACAAAGGAATTAGGCTAGAGTAAGGTGGCCGGCGACCTCTGGCGTCTGTGCCACGTGTCATTTCCTGAAGCCCTTTTGGGCGAAATGACAGTCGCAATGTCTGTTGTTCAGAGGAGTGTAATCTCACGTATGAGATACAGATTTTAAACGATGGAGATTTTAAACACTAAAGCCAGGAAGCTTGGTGGGAGTGGCTGTCTTCCGAGTGGTTTTCTGTGCTGCCATGGACGAGGCGTGGATGTGTCATCCGTTGGTGAGATCCACTGGTGAAGGGGCTAAGCAAACCCTGGGGGGAGGGGGGTGAAACTACATCTCTTCTGGCATCCCTAGTAAATACGTTTTGTAAAACCTGTGAATTTGACCCTAACCCTGAGTGTTGAAGTCTGGTGCAGTGTCTTGAGCCCTCTTCTGCCTTGAGGGTGAGTGACTGTAAATGACCGATTCCTCAGTGATGAAAGTTCAAATTTAGCTTCCCTGAGGAAGCCAGACCTCAGTCACCCGTGTCTCCATTAACACTGCGGTCCCTACTCGGGTGGCTGCAAGTTTCCAGGTCCTCCTTGGAGACAGAGCCATGCGGTGCTTGATGATTTGATAACATCAGCCACCTTCTGTCTAATCGCGGTACAGATGATTCTCCTACAAGGAAACGGATCTAGTTTCTTCCCTGATTCTTGGAAGAAGCAGCCCGCCTAGGGACTGCACCGTCCTCTGCACTTTCACAGTGAAGCCTGTGTCTGTCTGCGAGGAGTGTCGTGTGTGTCGTGGGAATCGCGGGAATTGCCTCCTTAATTCTTTCTGCTTTTGAGGGCTCGGACAGCTCTGCCTGTTTCACCCGGGACGAGCAGCGGGTGGTCTCTGGCTGCTGTGGGACTAGGGCTTGGGGTACATCATCACATCTGGTGACCTGTCCAGGTGGGCATATTGTCTTGCCTGTTGGCTGAGGCAGCTGTGATGCCATGGGGGTCATGCTTGTATCAGGGCCAACCCAGTTCTTCCCGTGCACACTTCTGCTGCTGGAGTGCCTTGCCTTATGATGACGTGTTGAATTAGGGTGGAGAATGCAGAGAGGCTCTGGGCCTCTCCTTCCCATTCTTACTCCCTGGAGCTGTGATGCCCGACAAGGGAGCCCATAGCCAGAGGCTCCTTTAAATTTAATTAGAATAAAGATTTGATAACATAGCCAAACACATTTGAAAAGAGCTTCACAGATTAAATTCCGGATTCAGCCCTTCAGGCCCAGTGGCCACGTTTTGGGGCTCAGCAGCTGTTAGGTGGCTGTTGTCTTTCTGTGTTGGCTCAGCACATTGGGACGTTTCTGGTTCAACAGGCAGTTCTCTTGAATGGCTCTGCCTGTGGTGAAGGCACCTTGGCTGGAGAGTCTCGTGGGGATCCCTTAGGCCTCTGGCTACAGCCAGGCTGCACGGTTCCTGTGCCCTGTGTCCTCTGCAGGCCCAGAGCTATGCCACCACAGAGTCAGCACTGCTAGACTTGGGTACTGTGTGCAGACAGCAGAGGGGCATATCTGGGTCTTGCAGGGGCTGGGGTGACTGGCCTCCTTGGCCAGGAGCCCGTCTCCGAGTCTTCAGGGGAAATGCATCCACCATCCACACCGTGCACCAGAGGAAAACTGTAGGCTTCTCTGTGGATGGTGAATTGAGATCATGCAGAGTGACTAGGCTTGGGCTCCTGACCAGAGTGAAACCTGATACCTTTAGGTGGAACCTGACATGCCTCCATGTGTACATGGCAAAGAGAATGCAGCGTTGTCAGCTTGAATCCAGATGTGCTCCCGTTTTGAGGTGGAAGGTTCTGGGAGTATTGGCCATTGGTGATTGTCCTGCCATGGAGGACTTTGAATGCAGGCACTGGTTTAGGATAACCCTGGTTTCCTGGTCCTGTATGTGGGCATCCCTGAATATCCCGGGCTGGAGGAAAGCAGGGCAGATGGGAGGGTGACAAGAGGTCAGGTGTTTCCAGCTCTGGGGAGTGATGCCATCAGACGGCTGAGATCAGGTGGCCGGGGAACAAAGCAGGGGTGCATGGAAATGTCATGTTTCCTGGGGCATGGGGAGGACCTGTTGAGCTCTATTCCTGGGCAACAGTTCTTCCATTCTCAGGAATCTGCCATTTGTAACTGAGTGGCAAATTCTAGAATTGCTCTAATTACTTACTGTTAAGTCCCCATCCCAATTACCATGAATTAGCAACAGTGATAACAGTTTGCCAGGTCAAACCTTGCTAAGAAAAAACAGTGGAACTAGTTTCAGTTGCCTCGAGTTCCCTCCAAATCGGATTCCTTAGCGGCTTATGTCCCCACAGCTGCTGCAGTTCTTCCTGGGCCTGGCAGGCACATTCCAGACATTGACATCTCAGGTCAGATGCAGGCGTGCATATTATAGAAAATCGCACTGTGCTGTGATTGGCTTGAGCTGACGTTCTCTAGGTGAGAGGTGGAGGCCGAGGACCTGTGAGGGACTGTCTTGAGTGTCCTCTCATTGACTTGGAGCAGATGCACATCTGTTCTTCAAAAGTTCTAATGGGATGAAATTAGAAATAGGAATTTTTAAAATTCATGTGTTACGAACTCTGTTCAGTGACTTCCTCTGAAATGAGAGACTATTTGCAGACGAGGCATTCAGACTGCAGCTCTCCTTAGAACTGTCCTAGATCTCGATGCCGTCCTTTGGCCTCTTCCTGGGTGTGGGGTGCTCTGCTTGAAGCAAAACCACGTGGTCTGTGCATCACTACTGCAACCAGCTCAACGTACACACCCACTGGGAGGGGGGCCAGATCACTTAACATTTTAAATGCATTTAACATTAAACCAGCAAGTCAGCCAGTGCTTTCTGTAACCAAGCTGCCTGGCTTATGGGAACCTGACACTTAATTTTTCGGAAAAGAATACTTGCTTCTGTGGAGTGTCAATATTTGTCTCATTTGTTGAGACTCTGCTCAAAGTGATGAACGTGTGTAAATTAGGACCCTTTTGTGTAAATTGGGCCACAGAGCTCTCTAGGCACAGTCAGGGGAGTAAACGGCTGTGAAAGATGTTGCCTGATGTGAGCCGTGACCAGGCAGTTTGGAACCTGGGATCCCATCTCCAGCCTTTCAAAGGACGTAGAGGAATCGGCCTGATGTGAGCCCTGGCCGGGCACTTTGGAACCTGGGATCCCATCCCCAGTCTTTCAAAGGACATAGAGGAATATAAAATGCAGATGGGAGAGTTCATATTTTGGGCATCTCTGTTCTTTTGAAATCAAAGTGCAAAGAAAAAGTTTTGCCTTGAGGTCTTACCCCATCCTTGTTTTTCTCCTGAGGTTTTAACATTTTCTTAACTGCTTTTTTCTCCCCCGATCCTTGGGGAACTTCTATCTTCATATCTTCTTAAAAGATATGGTTAAATTCAACACTGAAATTTAAAAACATGCATTCATATTATTTTTCTTTAAACTGATGTATCTGACATTGGTGAAGAACTAACTGGGCGTATTGGTGTATTTTTATTTTTTTGAGATAGTCTTGCTGTGTTGCCCAGGCTGGAATGCAGTGGCACAATCTTGGCTCACTGCAGCCTCACCTCCTGGTTCACGCCATTCCCCTGCCTCAGCCTCCTGAGTAGCTGGGATTATAAGTGCCTGCCACCATGGCTGGTTCATTTTTGTATTAGTAGAGATGGGGTTTCAACATGTTTGCCAGGCTGGTCTTGAACTCCTGACCTCATTTGATTCGCTCACCTTGGCCTCCCAAAGTGCTGGGATTACAGGCATGAGCCACCACACTTGGCCTGGGATATTCTTGATTGTAACTGTAATAGATCCCTTTAATAAAAACAAAACAGAACAACAACAACAACAAAGAGCTGTCTGAAAAGTCCCAAAATTAAAGAGCTCACTTGGACAGGGATTAAAACACCAGTTGAATGGCCCAGCACAAACCATAGTTACATGGGCCACTCGGCCTGTTAGATCCTTAGGGTATTTGAAGTCGTGGGGATATTTGCATTTCTGCTTCTGGATATCGTGTCAGTATGAATTCGGCTAGTGTTTGAGGGCCAGGCTCAGATCCGGGAAAGCAAGAGCCCCTGCCCTCACGGCACTTCTCTTCCGTGTGTGTGTGTTAGGAAAATAGAAAGCATAAGATATTTTTTTCAATGAGCTGGGAAGATGGAAAAATAAGCTTAAGATGTTTACTTGTTCAGAAGAAGGGAAGTGCAAGGAATACTCAGCTTCGTTGCTGCTGAAGGAGGTCCCTGGCGGGGGATGTTTCAGAGGTGGGGTTTGTCTGAGAAAGGTGGTAAGAGGCAAATAGGATGCCCCATCTGGTTTGCCAGAGATGGGGAAAGTCCGTATCCCCAAAACAGCCTCGGCATTCTGGCAAAGGCTTTGGAAAACCAGCTAGGGTGTGGGACGTTGTTGGCTGCTAGGTAGAAGGAAAACATTGCTGGTCCTGAGGACTGTACTGTTCTTCCACTGCTATAAAGAACTACTTGAGGCTGGGTAATAAGGAATAAAAAGGTTTAATCGGCATACAGTTCTGTGGGCTATACAGGTTTCTACTTCTGGGGAAACAGAGTGGAAGGTGAAGGGGAGACAGGCACGTCTTCACATGGCTGGAAGGGGAGAGAGAGTGAAGGGGAAGGTGCCATGCACCTCCAAACAACCAGATCTCAGAACTATCATGAGGACAGCACTAGGGGGATTGTGCTAAACCATTAGAAACCACCCCCATGAGTCAGTCACCTCCCACCAGGGCTCACTTCCAACGAAGGGTTAGAGTTCAGCATGAGATTTGGGTGGGGACACACAGCCACACCATGTCAGGCTTCCCATTCTTCTCCTGCACATGCTTCGCAAATGGTTCTGTCATTGGTTTTTGTTTTTGTTGATACATAATATGTGTACATATTTTCAGAGTGCATGTGATATCTTGATTCATCCCTATATTGATGAAATCTGTGTACTTGGGATATCTTTCACTTTAAATATTTTCTTTTCCTTATGCTGATAATGTTCAAGTTATTCTCTCCTAGCTGTTTTGAAATACACAGTAGATGACTCACAGCCATCCCCCTGCTGATTTATCAATAGTAGGTCTTGTGCTCCCATTAGGCTGTGTGTTTATGCCCGTTATGAGCCTCTGCCTATCCTGCTTATGAGTGGACTCTACTGGGCCCTGTTGACCACCTACTCTTGGCCTCCATGAGATCTGCTCTCAGCTCCTGCTTATGAGTGAGAACATGCTCCGTTTCTTTGCTTGGCTCATTTGCTTAACGTAATGTCCTCCAGCTCCATCCATCCTGTCTCGGATGACAGGGATCTCAGCTGTATGGTGGAGTATTGCTCCTGTGAATGTTCGGGCCACATTCCCTTCATCCCCTGTTGACGGGCACTCAGGTGATTCCAGATCTTGGCTGCTGTGGATGGTGCTGCATTGAAGCTGAGAGCAGTCACTGGCTTTATACTCGGGGGACGTGAGCCACTTTGATGTTCTCAAGCAGCCATTCCCCAAAGTCCTCCGTGGAATGCTGCTTTCCTTTGTGCCCATGGTTTCCACTAGGATGAAGAGCTGGGAAGGGGCTTCGAGTGAACCCTTGGGTTTCTGTCTTTAATTGGTACCCAGCTGCACTGACCAAGTGGGGGTCCCAGTGACCCTGGACACTACCTCACATAAGGTCCAAAGATGCAGTTAGGTTCTTTTTTTAACTTAAAAAACAAAAACAAAAACAAACCCTTTTGACCTGGTTAAGCTATAGCATTATCAGTTAGTGTTTTTCTTATTGGAAAGGTGTATATTTTATTTTCTAAGAAGGAAAGAAATCCTCTTAAATACTCTAACTACAGATTAAATCATGTCAAGGAAAGAGGTACTATTTTGGGGGAAAATTATCCCTTCATGTCAATGATCAAGGAGAGGACTTAGATTGTTTAATTGAGTTAATTATGAAATCTTAAGTGGTTTTGAGAAGATGAGCTGTGGATGCTGCAAGACATGAGACTGATGGTGATTTAATGTGAGTCAGCCCTGACAGAATGTGGCTAATATTTAAAGCTTGCTCCAGTATTGCTTGATAGATTGTAAGTTAATGTAAAGATCTGTTTGATGCTTTTATTTTACAAACTATTATGGAGAAAAAGTTTGACAGCCAAGGAACCACCTTCAACCAATTTCTTCCTACTTTCTATCACTAGAAAAATTTGTCCTGTTAATTCCAGAATTTACTTTTGGAAAGTTCCTGTAAGGAGAGCAGAGGTATTGGTGATTGAATAGTGACTTGAATTTAGGTGAAGATCGTTAAATATTTCATAGTCATGTTTGTCTTGGTGGTTTTAGCAATTTTATATTAAATTTAGAACTGCGAGTGAAACCAAATGTGTTCTTTTGCTTTTGTGATACTCCTTTGTATGACTATACTGGTAAAGAATGATAAAATGCGTATCGGGTATTTTTTCTGTGTAGATATTAGGATTTTGAGGGGAACAAAGTAATCATTCTTCTAATAGACATTGTTCTGTGTGTTGGGTCCTTTGTATATTAGTTGAATCACTATAATGAGGACAACTTGAAAGTTTGTTTCTATACAAGATCTTTTATATGCTGACTTGTGTTATGCAAAATCCTTCATCCTCTAAGAAGACTAAGCAGTGGGTTGGAGGAGAGGTTTAATCACCCATTAGGTTTATTCTAAATGCCCAGAATTGAAAGCAAGTACGAATTATGTTTTTGAAGTGTGGTGTGTGTGTGTGTTGGATTCCTTTTTAGGTCATGGGAGGGAGGTAAAGCAAAGATCAGATTTGCTGATAAACATTTGTGCATATGCTAGTGGAGAAGTCAGATGACTTGACTGCACCTGCGTACTCTGATTTTGGTTTTGTTAGTGTCTGTAGCTACAAGCCACAGCCGCCTCTGGGACTCACCCTGAGGGACTGTGATGAGGGTTATTACAGAGTTGTGTGTCTTAGCGAATGGCACATACGGTCTTGTGGGCCTACTTTGGCTTTGTTTGAATCTGTAGATTGTTAAACTAAGTTTAACATTTTGAGGATTATAAATTGTGATTCTTGTCTAAGAAGAGGTTTCTGTTGTCTCTGAAGACAGGAGCCACAATACAGATGGTCCCTGGCTCACAATGGTTACATTTGTGATTTGTTTTTTTCAACCTTGTGATGGTGTGAACTAGTCACACTCAGTGCATTGTTCGGCCCGAGATGGGCTGCCTCTGGATGAACCCATTGTAAGTTGAAACTATGATGTCAAATGCACTTTCTATTTAGGATATTTTCAGCTTACGCTGGGTTTATTGGAACAGTTTCATCCCACGGTAAGTCAGGGAGCATATATGCTGATAAAAGTAGAGAGGATCTCATAGATACCATGAGATATAATGTCTCTGATGTTATAGAGATACGATGAAAACAATCAAGTGGGACTTGGAAGCCTTGGAGGTCCTCACATGGGCGGCTCCTGGAATGCAAACGTGAGCACCACTGGCTTCTGGATGTGACATCTGTGCCTTCTGCTTAGCCCAGTGGGTTATTGGCTGCTCCCGAGGGCAGAGAGGTCCAGCGTTCCTGTGTTTAGGTGTTTGAGCTGCCTTAAGAGGCTAGGTCAATTCTCACTGGTGTCTTCAGGGCTTTAGGTCTTCTGAACAAGCAGGAGGAAGGACGACTTTGTAGAGCTTTGGAAATCTCAACGGACTTCAGGGCCATCCCCCTTGGCAGGAGAGAGCTCCACTGGAGGTGAGCAGGGTGCTATGCGTGCCTGTGCTGGGCCCAGACGTGTACGGACGTTGTGAGGGCCACAGGACGCAGATCGGTCTTGGTTCACAACTGGTGTCAATGGCCACGCAGCATTTCTGCCAGGTACATGACTGCGGGGACTTGGGTTTTGGGGTGTGCGTCCTGGTTGCCTAGTTGCTTGGAATACCCCCATTCAGACCCCAGCCTGAGTCACCGTGACAGGCCTCCCGCTTCACACGCCACACGGAAGCCGTGGCGTCGGTCACTGACGCCCACCAGCTGTCAGATGTGCGTATGTATCTTCCCTGGTCTGGTGATGTGTCTTGTTTTGAGGTTATAGTAAACGTTCTTTAAGAGGGGTTTTGGATTTTTTATGTTGTTTGCAAGGAGGCAGCAGGGAGTGCTTGAGCAGTGAGATCCCCTTCCCAACCAATGCAATTTCAGATCACAGCAGGTAATTAGGGCAGCGGAGCTGTGGGATCACCTACCCAACCAATGAGAATTCAGATCACAGCAGGTAATTACGGCAGCGGGGTGGGTGGCAGAACCCTGAACTGTGGCTGTTTCTGGTGTCTTGCCCCGGACAGAGTGTGCTGGGGCCTCCACGGTCCTCTGTGGGGTGGGTGGAGCACATGAGCTGGGTGCTGCTGGGCTGTGACTGGCTCCCCAGTCCGGGGTTTATGCAAGACTCATTCTTAAGACAACTTGGAACCCAGAAAGCAACATGAGGAGAACGGGTTTGTGCGTTTCTGGATCCTTGGTGCTTCCCAGTCTCAGACGCTGTGCAGGCTCTGAGGGGTCTCGCCGGGAAAACTTGAACAGTTGGCCCCCGGGGTGGAGTGGGGCTGCAGCGGGTCTTGCAGAAACTGGAAGTGGGGGTGAGTGTGGCAAGCAGGACCTTTCAAATGGGCCCAGCAGGCTGCATCTGTGGAAATGGTGCCACCTAAAGCAGGGCTGTGGCCAGCAGGACCTGAAAGGCTACAGCGGGCTCTGTTTCTGCTGTCTTGAGAGTCTCTGCATGGTTTTCCTTGGTCTTTGTCTATTTGGAGGACGCTTCCCCCTTTCTTGGGCTTACCAAGCCTTCTGAGCTGCCTTGTTGAGTATGACAAAGCCCTGAGAAGGCATTTTTATCGCATAATTATGTTATCCTGGTGGCTGGATAAATGACCTGCAAATGTGGGTGACTCAGTAGCTCTGAGGGTGCTCAATATCCAAGACAGGTGGGAAGAAAATGTTCAGGCAGGTGTCAGAGAATCTGTTCTCTGCTTCACACTGGGGCCCTGGTTTGCTGACAGTCTTCACACTCGATCCAAAATGGGGATAATGAAGTCTCACGGATTCGGCTTCAGCTGAGAGCTGCCTCCAGCACAGTCTTGTGTGAGTAAGAGTTTATAGGTTTGGTGCAAAGGGCGGGCGTCAGTTGATCTTATTTGTGGTGGTGCTTATGGTGGCTTTTCCGTAAGGAATTTAGAGTTTATTAGGTTTGGCAAGGGAATCCTGAGTGATAAAGTGGAAGAATGCTTCAGGAAATTCTGGAACCTGCAGTGAGTTTGGAATCTGTATGAAATTGAGATTTAGATTCTCACGATTTCCTAATGCTACCCCGAAACCCAGTAGTTGAGACAGTCGTAGAGCTTCAGTTGTGCTGCCCCGGTTCCCCATTTTAAAAGGAACACGTTGCTTTCATCTAGAATGTTCTGAGCTCTGAGTGCTGCCAGCGGAGTTTCCAGCTCTCTGCATCAGAGGGGAAGCCAGGACTGCGCTTACGGTGTCGCGGCAGCTGGGAGCTGAACCTGGACCTCAGGCACGTGTGATGCTGACCATTTTCTGTAAACTCCAAGGGTGCAGTGGTCTCCTTGGCACTGTACAGTCTTCTGAAGCTTTTGATGTGTCTGTACTTTATAGATTTTTCAGAAGTAGAAGGCCTTTTCCCACACCCTTGGGCTGAGTTTCGTCAGAGGCTGGTGTGTGGGAAGCACCACACCCACATTCTGACAGCGAAGACTGGTGCCCAAACGAGGTCAGAGTGGAAATTTGTTTTTCCTTCCCTCCAGTCTGGTCCAGCTGCTCCCTGCTTGGCCAGAAGAAAATCATGCTTATCCAAGTCATAGGCAAACCCCCGAAGTCAAACATTTGTCTTTTTTCTTTAATATACCCATTTAGTTTGTATGGGACGATAGATGGAGAAGTGTTTTTTAGGGGAAAATTAATTTCTTTAATTACAGAGAACTTTTTGGACAAAAACTGTAATCAAGAAGCTATTGTGTAATAAGATCTAGTTAAATACTACAGTTGAAAGCTCTTTATATTTGATCTTAAACTTGGGCCTGGTATGCATGTCCGCACGCTCGTGCTCATGACGCCAGGCTCAGCTGTGAACTACAGGCACGGTACAGACTTTCTGGTTGCTTTTTTGAAAGTCTTACTGCTTGGCCTCTCGGACTCAAATGTTGAGTTAGGTTGATTCTGTTCAGAATGTTCATCCCTCCGTCTAGGGTCCAGTCATCTTTCAGGAAGGAACCGTCTTCCTCATCTTTGTCCCCTACAGTATTGTATATTTAATAGTTAAATATTTATAGGTTACATGGGTGACTGATCTGTTCATTAGGAGGAAAACAATGCCAATTTTTACATCATTATAATGGACTTGTTAAATGACTGTTAGTATAATGAAGTTTCCATGGCAAAAGAGGCTTTGCAGATGTGACTGTAACGGACAGTGGGATGGGGGAGGACCCTGGGTTGTCCAGGTGGGGTCTAGCGTCCTCATATGTGCATTGATGGGATGGGAGAGAGTCTGCCTCAGAGGAGGAGACCTGAGGATGAGATAGAGGCCAGAGGGCTGTGGGGCTGAGGGCGGGGGTGGAGTAGGGGCCGGAGGGGCATGGGCCAAGGGTGGGGCAGGGGCTGGAGGGGTGCAGGGCTGAGGCCGGGGCAGTGGTCAGAGGGGTGTGGGGCTGTGAACCAAGCTGCATGGTGGCCTCTATGAATTGGGAGACTCCAGGCAGGAGCACAACCTACTGACCCCTTGACTTCAGCCCTGGGACTCCTGACTTCCAGGGCTGAGAGGAGGTTTGCGTTTGTGGTAATTTGTTGCAGCAGCAATAGGAAGTTAATGCAGTGTATCTGTTCTTCACCTCCAAACCTTTGAAAAGTAACCCTGTTGTATCGGCCTTTTGTGTGCCCTAAATTCTAATGAGATGGTTTGTAGGAAATAACGGACACAAACGGTGGCAGAACACAAAGTTGGACAGAAGCAGTGTCTTCTGTGGTTCTGTAGTTTGGGTCTGTGAGGTTAGATTTCGGTCAGAGTGTGTGGTCTTGTTCAGCGTATACCTGGAGTACTTGTTCAGAGCTCCTGGGGGAGTGGTCTTTAACACTGTTAGGATTAAAACTTCAAGCACATCAGGGCCAGAGTTCCTGAGTCAGTGTTAGGCGACCTTTGAATAAGAGTTGGCATGTAGAATCTGCCCACTTTACTAGCATGAAGCAGCAAATTTTTTTTTTTTTTTTTTTGAGATCGAGTCTCGTTCTGTCACCCAGACTGGAGTACAGTGGCTCGGCCTCGGCTCACTGCAACCTCCGCTGCCTGTACTCAAGTGATTCTCCTGCTTCAACCTCCAAATTGCATGATTTTTTTTTCTGTTTTATATACTTAGTATATGACAACTCTGCAAACTTTATCAATACAAATGACATGCCAGAACTTATGAGAATCCAGCATTTTCCCATGCAAATTAGTAGTGATGTGGAATTCCTGGGCTGGTTTGGTTTTATAAGACGTAGGGGCGGATTCTTTGCCTAATTTCTGTGGAGCTAACAATTGTTAATCACCCAAAACTCTTACCTCCCCCAACAGCTCAGGTGAGGGGGTTACCCCCGCTGTCATGATGAGAGGCAGGAGACTGAGGCTTAGGTGAGCAGGTGACACATTACTGTCCAGCCCCACCCACCCCGTAGTTTCCTGCCATGGCTCAGCTATCTTCCTACGAGAAAGGACAGACACCCTGGTGATGGGTAGAATTCCTTGTGAACCCCTTTGCATCCTCCAGGGAGTTCTTGCTTTATGGTGGTGGCTCATGGGGAGGCCTCTGGCCCACTGAGAAAGTGACTCATGTTGTAACATTACTGTCTCTCTGTCCGGCTGCTGTCGATTGGGTGATTTGTAAAGAGACATTTATTGCTCACAGCTCTGGAGGCTGAAAAGTCCAAGGTCAAGGCAGTCCAAAGTCAAGGCACCTGCACATCTGGTGTTCCAGGGCCTGTGGCATACAGACGGCAGCATCTCACCGGGTCTTGGGTGGCAGCAGGCGTCTCATCGGGACTCATATGGTGGAGGAGCAGGAGGGCTCCTCCATCTCCCAACAAGGACACCAACCCCAGTCCTGAGAGCAGGACCTCCCAAAGGTCCCACCTCTTAATGTATCCCATCGGAGATGGTTTCAGCATGAGGTTTTGGGGACATTCAGGCCAAAGCCATTGCTCTGCCATGGTGTTAGGGCTGCATGGCATCATTACTGCAGCAGAGCCACAGCCTTCTCATGTGCATTTGCTGCAGGAGGAAGACGCAGGTGCCTGTGCATGTTGGGGTTCAGTGCAAGAAGTTGAGACCCTCTGGGAATCTTAGCAGGAGGAACTTAAGGCTTTGAGAACTGACACCTTAGGACTGTACTTTTCTTCAGACTGTAAAAACCTTGGTGTGTGATAATACTGAACATTTCCTGAGCCCTGTGATCCTGTAAAACAGTGGTGGTTAAGACATTCCCCCTCCCCACAACTAGGCCCCCACTTTTACTGCAAGAAGCCCCTTCCCATGTGGCTTAGGCTGACTGGCGGATGACCATTTACCGAGGCGAAGGCCAGACACAGGCCTTCAAAACCCCCATCTCTGCCTTATAAGTGATTAGCTAAACTGCCGGTTCCCACTGATCAATCACCTCCCACCTTGAAATGGTTCTTCGTGGTGCAGTTGCGCCTAGGGGGGTGGACTTGTCTTTGACTGTTGCCTTCCACAGAGGACGGTTAGGGTGGGCAGGAAAGAATTCTCTGCTACACGTCTGCATTCCAGGCTGTTTCCAGAAGTGGGAATTCTTGTGCCCTGAAGTCTGGGAATGGATTTCTAGTGTCCCAGCTTCAGGTGGAGTTGAAATTGAGTGAGACAACCCGCCACACCCATCTGGAGCCAGGAACTAGAGCCATTTTTAAAGTGGCAGTTTCTCCATAAGATTACCCAAAAAATGCGCTCAGCACGTTTCTTTCTTTCTCATATGCATTTGGCCATCTAAAATGGGAATGGTGGTTTTTTGAAGTATGGATGTAGTTTTAAATTTTGAGTATTGTAAACCTTAATGTAGCTTCTTAAAATGTTTGCCTGATTATTTGGAGATTTACTAAACCTTTGGAGTGGTAATCATGAATTGATCTATATGACTTTGCTTTCTATGATGCAATGAAAGTACTCTAATGAAAACCTCTGCAGTTGGGTCAGCAGGCGATTGGCCAAAACAAATTCTGCTTTTTGGGTTTCTTTAACCAAATAAGGGAGTAGAGTGTAGGCCGAAGTGGCAAATTCATTTCAGAGCACGCCAGAGCCCTCAGTGATTGAGCAGCCTTCTCAGGTGAACGTGTAATGTGCCGTGAGTCTTGGCAAGCCTGGCTACTGATGTGTGCACGTGACATCACAGAGGCACACCTAGGAAGATGTGGTTTCTGTAACAAGCTTTGGAAAACCAAAGTTCAACTTAATTATCCAACTTTGTTATAGAAAAAGCTTAGATGAGATGGCCAAAGACCTGATTGTTTCATGGTTGAGACATGGTTATAAAATTGCCCTTACTTGGTGCCAATCGGTGTTGGTCCACAGTGATACTCCTCTAACCTCACTGAAGAGTTTGGAGACTGATATGAGACTGTGAAAATCTCCTTAAGGTGAAAAGGGCTCTGGGGCACCCGGGAATATCCGCACACCTGTGGCCATTCCCCTATAAGGTGGAAAGGACGGCTGGGTCACGCGGGAGCATCCGCACACCCATGGCCGTCCTCTTTAAGGTGGAAAGGGCTGCTCGGGTGCCCGCAATATCTGCTCACCCGCGGCCATTGTTCCTGTCCCCCTTTCTGCTCAATCACCTCTGTGTTCCCACATTCAGGCTTTGGGACAGCTCGTCCCCTGGGCTGGTGAGGAAGGAGTGGGAGGTTGTTCTGAGGCTCTGTCACTGTCTGCCCTGTCATGAGCTGGGGAACGCAGTGGCAGTGACCCTGGAGGAGTCTGGTCAGTGAGGGCTCCGGCAGGAAATGCTGAGGCTTGAGGTGGCTCTGCCAGTTGTAACCAAATGTCTTCCCTCTTATTTCCATGATTCCTTCTAGTTCTGCACCTTGCACTGCAGAGTCTCTCTGTGTGTATAAATACACATGAGTTACGATACAGGTGTCTCTTTCTCCTCTGTCTGGGGCTGGGCCCAGGGAGTGAAGTGCAAGACCCCGTTACTGCTGGATGCCCACCAGCACGAGGCACTGCCTACCCTGCTAACGAATGCCTCCAGTGAGTCCTGGAAGCCTCCTTCTGAGCACCTGGCCTGTTGACGGTGTATACGGGAGACAACTGAGCTCCCCTTGCCCCACCCTGAGCAGAGACTGGGGAGGCGGCGGTAGCACTGCCCCCATGGTGCATCCTTGGTGCATGGAGGAAAGTGTGTTCATGCTTAAAACACAGCTCATCCTCTCAAAAGCAGGGTGACAACCACATTTACTTCTGGAATCTTAAAAAAGGGCCCGTCTCTTTGAGAGAAGAACGTGGTATGTATGTGTGTACCTCCATTGTTTTCTTTGAGACAGTTTCCCTCTGTCACCCAGGCTGGAGTGCGGTGGTGCGATCTCACTGCAAGCTCCGCCTCCCGGGTTCATGCAATTCTCCAACCTCAGCCTCCCGAGTAGCTGGGACTACAGGCACCCGCCACCACCCCTGGCTAATTGTTTGTATTTTTAGTAGAGATGGGGTTTCACCGTGTTAGCCAGGATGGTCTCGGTTTCCTGACCTCGTGATCTGCCCACCTCGGCCTCCCAAAGTGCTGGGATTATAGGTGTGAGCCACCGCGCCGGACCGTACGTGTGTACCTCTTTACAAGTCTTGCCCGACCTTTGCATTTAAAAATTATTGAAAAACTTAAGGATGTAACTGACAAGAACTTTATAGGTTTCTCCAAGGAAAAATTTGGAAAAGTTAAGTGACCCCATAGTGTGTTTTACTTCTATGAGTCCCATACTTGGATTTTTAAATGTGGGCAAAACATCTGTATGTTCTTCAGCCTGATTTCCGTGGAATCGTGAATGAAACGTGCTGAAGTTGCCATGCGGATTTTGTTATGTGGCGGTGACAAGTGGGGCTGGTCATTAAACAACTGGAGGGACCCCTGTCCTTTCTGTGCTCCTGTTGGACACTAGGCACGTGCTTGGGTGTTTTCTGTGCGTGTGGACAAGATGAGGACAATTTCCAGATTCACATGGTGGTATCTTCTCCCTTTTCTGTTAAAACGTGTCTTCTGCTGCTTCTACATAGACCAAGTGTTTCTTTCTCTTGCCTGTCTATATAAACACTGTTTAACAAAAACTGTATTGTAGACATGTGAAGCTGAATTCCACATGATACAGCAGATAGAGATGACTGAGTATACTGTTTTGTGGAAGGAAGGTTTAAAATGATTTTTAGCTTTTTCCCTGAAATAGGGAATAATTTTAACTTTTTCCCTGAGATAGGGAATAATGAAATGGGAAAATAATTAAATTTTCCCATTTAATTGTTAGATTATATTTAATTATTAGATTATTCATGTATTGCAAGGGAAAAAGGAACTAGATCACCCCATGTACCCAAATGAAAATTTAAAGGGTATGGGCGAGTTCATTTGAACTCCTTTAACTTGTTTTAGTTTGTTTTTGAGAGTCTCACTCTGTTTCTCAGGCTGGGTGCAGTAGTGCAATGACAGATCACTGCAACCCCAACCTTCTAGGCTGCAGGTTCAGGAGTGGTCAGAGGAGGCCAGAGGAGGCCCTTGTGATGCGAAGCTAAAGGTTTAATGATGGCGCTGCTGAGTGCATGAGCCGCGTCAGCCCAAGAGTCTGGGTAGGAGGGAACGGCGGGGTGGAGAGAAGACTGGACAGATAGGTGCTTTCCTCGGTCCCTGGGAGCACGGTCAGGTCCATGCTCAGACGTCCTGGTTTCTCCCACATTGCCATAAATAGCAAGGGAAGGACTCGGGGCACCCAGGGACCTCAGGGGTATAAGCTGTGTCCTCGCGTGGCCCCAGCTGTGGCCAGTGATGTTGTTCTCTTTAACCTCAGGCTTATTTTCTATAAAAACACAAAGGGACAGAAGTAGTTCAAGGGCCTCTAAACACTTATGTAATTGTTAATAGGCCTACTTTTATGCTTTCTTATGTATTAAGAGCAAATCATGAAACAAACTCATTTCTGTTTGAAGAAATCTTTACGGTTCTCATTTTTGTGGCAAGCAACATTGATTCTTTGCTTAGTGAGCGTTAGTGCCCTCCTGCCCAGTGCGGTTGCCTGGCGTGTCCTCGCACACACCTCTGTCCATTGGTCTCCGTTCACCTTTCCGCCTAGAATTGTAGGAGGGGCGCTGGGATCTTAGGGCTAGAAAGAAACTCTGAAGACCACTTTTAGGGGCAGCTTTTAGTCAGGGCTCTCCAGAGAGACAGCCAGCTGGGTGTGCGTGTGTTTCCAGGGGGAGGCTTGCTGCAGGGGCTACAGAGTCCAAGAAGCCCCAGGACCCACAGCCTGCAAGCTAGAGTCCTGGGAGGGTGTGGCTTGAAGACTTGAGAAGCGGAGGGTGCAGATCCCACCCGGGTCTGAGGAGCTGAGACCCAGTAGCACGGGCTGCAGAAGACAGATGTCACTGGACTATCAGCCAGACAGGTGGAGTGAACCCAGTTTTCCCCACCTTGCTGTTTTACTCGGGCCCTGGGTGGACAGGGTGGTGTCCCCCACACCGGCGAGGATGGGTCTCCACTCAGTCCAGAGGCAAACATGCATCTCACCAGAAATAATACAGAACCAGCCATCTGGGCACCCCGGGCACGCTCAGGTTGATGCACAAAACCAACGCCACGCGTGGCCCTGACGTCTGCGTGTTCGCATCACTCCACGCACATTGCTCGGTCATCGTCTCGGTGAGTTTGTAAGCTCGTTGTGTGGTTCTGGGGCTCTTTGTCCCGGGTGGTGGTGGTGGTGATGACAGGCTCCCCAGTGCCCCAGCTCAGGTATGGAAGGTGATGGCACCAACGGCTCCTTGTTTCTCAGACACTGGAGCGGGTGCTTTGTGCAGCCAGTTCCACCTGCAGCAGCATCTGTTTCCTATGCCGATTCCATTCGGAGTGTGCGCCTCCCTTCTGTTGAGGGTGTAGACTTCTTTCAGGGAAGAACTGTGTCCTGTTCGCCTATATCTCCTGTGGTGTATCTCATGGCTGAATAAGTAGCTATAGTATACCTTGGTGGCTGAATGATAGGTTCATTGGAAGGAAAACTTGATACTTTTTTTTTTTTTCTTTGTGGGATGGAGTTTTAGACTCAACGCCCAGGCTGAAGTGCAATGGCACGATCTTGGCTCATTGTAAACTCTCCCTCCCGGGTTCGTGATTCTCCTCCCTCAGCCTCCCAAGTAACTGGGGTTACAGGCGTCTGCCACCATGCCTGGCTAATTTTCGTATTTTCGTTAGAGACGGGGTTTCACCATGTTGGCCCGGCTGGTCTTAAACTCTCGACCTCAGGGGATGCACCCACCTCGGCTACCCAAAGTTCTGGGATTACGGCCATGAGCCACCACACCCAAGAACTTAATACCATTTTTTTTTAAAATCATAATGGGCTTGTTAAATGCTTATGTTAATGTTTATTTTTAAAAATGTTATCTGTGACCTTTCAGCTTTTCATAGCACTTCTCGTGTGAATATTTGAAAAAGGCCCTTTACTCGTGGGGGAGAAGCAGTTATCCCTTTCAGCAGAGGGAGATGGAGGAACAGGCCCTCGTGGGTCTGAGCACAGGCAGTCACCCCAACCTTGGTGATGGCTTAGGTCTGTTCTCCGTTCACCATAGCGCATCCACTCTCATTGTCAGCTTAAAAATAAGCTTTTTCCTCTTTCTAATCAGAACAGTTAGTTTGTTAACCATCACGTTAAGGTATCGAGAATGATGGCTTTCAGGCCTCAGATATGACAGAAGTAGTAAATGCAGCTGACTCTGAACAACATGGGTTTTGAGCTTCGAAGGATCACTTATGCTAATTATTTTCCAACCAAACCCTTACTGAAAAAACCTGGCTTTGTGGAGGGCTGACGTTTCCTACATGCGGTTCCATAGGGTGGCCGCGGAGTCCTGTGGATACGTAGATTTGGGTAAACTCGGAGGGTGTTCTGAAATCCATGTCCCTGTGTATACAGAGGGACAACTGCAGCTTTTTAAAAGTTTGTGTCCTGCCTTGTCCTAAAAAGGCTCCAAGGTGGATGCAAAATTATTTCATCCTTTTGGTTTTCTTGGTGGGATATTGATGTTCATTCTTCAGTGTCTAAAATCCTGAGTGAACAGAGTTACCACTTCAGGAACAAAGCCAGTCTGGAAACACATATTGAGATATCCACCTTTTCTTCATGGTTTCACAAAAGGCCATGATCATATTTTATTCGGTTGAACTGTAGGAAACTGCCAATATTTGCTGTTTTTGGCCTACAAAATGGCAAATTCATACGATATTAAAAAGAAAGGCTTCCTGGATGAGGAAAATAGGAATCGGTGAGAACCTGAAGTTGTCTGTCATGGCCTCTGAGTCACAGGTAAATAAACCTGCGTGAGGGGAAGTTGGCTGTACAGTATTTTCCCTCTGTTTTGAGACTGTCAGAAAAAGGAAAGTTCCATTGCGTTGGGTCCCTTTTCCTTACCTTTGCTGCAGTGGGGACTTGCCATTATTCCTCTTGTTTCCAGTGCCCAGGAGGCTGATGCCACATAGAAGACCTGCAGGTCAGTGGATGTGAAACAGGCAACGGACACGCTGTGCACCTTGGGACGCATCTGAGAAGTGCGTGCTTGCAACAGGTCTGAGGTGAGGGCGTGTTCCATCTCCTCTCCCTTCTCTGGCTTTGCAGGCCTTTGAAGTTGGTCCTGGAAAGTGAAATTAGTTAATGCTGATTAGCTCCAGGTCAAAGCCTGGGGGCCGAAGAGACCCGCCCTTCACTCGGGGTGTGAAGCATTGGGCCTTCCCATCAGGAGGCAGCAGGGACTGGAGAAAGCCCCACATGCCCTCCAGTTCCCTTATGTTGAAGTTTTTTGTACTCGGCCATGCCAGGTCATTTGGGAGGTAAATGGGGGGTTCACATGGGGGTGTGCAGTATTCTTAGGTGTCAGGTGTGAGAGTTGAATTTGTAGAAGCTGTGCGGATAGGAAAGGGCCTGGCAGGGAGTGCTGTTTACACGGAGCCAATTTAACGCGAGGTCTGTGCTCTGCCTGGGTCCGTGTCTGACCGGTGTCTCCCAGTCTGCAACAGGACGTTGATGTGACTTGGTGCCATCGTCCCACTCTGTGTAGACGTCTGAGGATCTGTGCGCGCCTGCTCTGTGAGAATGAGTTGTGATAATGAACTGAGAAACAGTGAACAAACCCTGAATTGGTTAGCACTGGTTCCACAGCCACTTCTGCCGTGGTTGGGGTCATTCATAATAAAGTGTGCTGGACTCCTATGCAGAGCTCTGAATTTCAGAGGCCCTTTAACTCAGCAGCTAACCAGCCGCTTCCTTCAGAAGACATTTGAGTCCCCTTTACCTACCAGGGTGACCCTGGGAGTTTGAAGATGAGTGAGACAAGCCCTCCGTGTCTTGTGGATTTTACTGTCCAGAGGGGAGACAGATGTGGATGGCGAAGGGGGCCCTATCAGAGGTCAGCCCACATCAGTTTGATTTCTTCAGCACTTGCTGTGTTCAGGCGGTGCCCCGGGCCACGTGCAGAGCATCTGGGGACACTGCCCATGGCATCCCAGGCACAGCTAGCATCTGCGCCATCTTCATACTTGGCCTGAGTTTTGGGGAAGTACCGAGGACGGCTTCTGACTTGGCTGGAGAGAGTTGGAAGTGAGGGCAGCCCTCCACAAGGAGATGATCGCCAGCTGATTCCTCAAGAAAGAGAGGTGGTCCCCACATGGGCAGAGCAGGGCAGCATGCACAGACCTGGGTGTGGTGTCTGAGGCATGTGCATCTGAGTGGGGTCTGCTGGGAGACAGCAGGAGTGAGGTGTGAAGGCAGTTGGAATTTACAGGATAAATGATCACTAAGGCGATGCTGGCAAAACATAAAATCGGGACTCTCTGGGGTAAACGTGGACTTAGGGTGACCCTGGGCATAGGTATTTTCAGGCTCTGAAGGCAGAGATTTAGGAAATTGGGGCAGAGCTGAGCCCCAGATGAGGATGAAGACCACCCTTGGGATGTTGAATGAGACAGGGGTGGAAACCCAGTGAATGTTGTTGGGTCAGTCCAGCAGGAAGGCAGCAGAGGAGACCCGTGTCCTCAAAGGCCCCATGGGGCCTGCCCCTCAAAGTACAGGGATTACAGGCATGAGGCACTGCTCCCTGCCGATACTTTTAAAATTTCTAAGCTACTCTCTCTCATACCCACTCCCGTATTTTTTTTTTTTTTTAGACTAGGTTTATGGCTATATTTTTTCCAAGGGAACCAAACAGTTACCTGTTTGAAGTACAAATAACACTGTGTTTAAAAACCGAAAATGCCAATTTGCATAGAAGTTTTCAAATACCCAGTTGGTTTGAGGCTTGCATTGCAGTGTCACTACCTGCTCTTAAATTTCTACATGATGTATAGATAGTGAGGCAGGGAGGGTTCGTACATCTTCAGGTTTCGATTCTACTAACTTGGGCTATATTTTCATTTATTTTGGCACATCTGTGGGTGTGGCAAGCAAGGCCAGGGTATTTATTTTGAAGCTTGTCCTATAACAGTTGGGAAGATTTTCACATTTTCAGAATTTTCATAGTAATAGTCATAATTTACAAAGAATTTAAAATTGTGCAGTCATTATTTTGCTTTTTTCTAGATATGCCCTGAAACAGGGTTGCTAACTATCATTCTACATCACAGGATTCAGAACAGTACCCTTTTGGAGCAGAAGCCTGTAATCGAGGAATTCCGCCTAGTCAGTTCACTTTAAACTTGTTTAAAAGGTTTTCTTTATCCTAGTTGGCACCTGTGGCTATAGTTTGTTTTCACTGCTGAGGAATATTCCATGATGAAAACTGTAATTCATCTGTTTTTCATATCGGTGGACATTTGGATTATTTTGGGAGGGTGTGTATGTCTATTCAGCCTTCCTTTTTTCAGGATTTTTTGTAGAAGATAATGTAACAGTGTAACATCCTCTGCTACAGAGCCAACACGAACCCTGATGACAGCCACACAGACTCTCACACAGACTCTCAGGCCTTGTTACCAACGCACAGAACAATTTTCTTAAGTTGAAACACAGTAGCAGGACCTGAAGCGATGTGAACGGGTCCTCCGATCTTGCACTTGGAATTCACTTTTTATTACTATGTCCGCTAATTAGGAAGCATATCAATTATAGAGAAAACTGAGAACGTAAAATTATATGTTTATAACAGAAAAAAACTTATTTAATAGCCCAGAGCACATGGCTATGTTTTTCCCTCATGCCACACCACTGTTTTCTTTGCTTGAAATGGGAAATGACACTTGAAGGCGGTTTTCTAGCGACTGTTAGACTGGCATAGTTCTTCAGAGACAGAGGATGTAAAGCACTTGGAGAATTTCTGTTTGTGGAATGTGATTTCCCGGTCACTTCATTCAGGCTGCCGCCGCCTTCCCCTCTGGCCGCCTGCACCATGGGACGTCTGAGGAGGTCCCTGTTTCATCCTCTGGAAATTCTGAAAAGGAAGGAGAGGAGGGCGTGCAGGGTGTGGTGCATTTGTGTTGGTCCTTCAAGGTTTTATTTGGAGTCTCGGCTGCCTTGGTGGTTCCCGCCTTTATGTACCTAGCTCGTGGCTTCGTCCTTGTGTCTAATTCACAGGCAGAGGGATGGAAAGGGAAGTTGTATTCAGCCAACAGCTTGATGTTATTCTCAAGGCTCAAATCGACTGGGTATTTGGAGACTTCTGTGCAAATTGGCATTTTTGGTTTTTAAACACGGTGTCTTATTTGTACTTCAAATGGGTAACTGGTTCTCTTGGAAAAAACATAGCCATAAAGCTGGTTCTTTAATAAAAAAAAAAAAAAAAAAGGAGTGGGTGTGAGAGAGTGGTTTAGAAATTACACCAGTAATGGTTGGGCGTGGTGGCTGAGGCCTGTAATTCCAGCACTTTGAGAGGAGGACGCAGGTGGATCCCCTGAGGTTAGGAGTTCCAGACCAGCCTGGTCAACATCGTGAAACCCCGTCTGTATTGAAAATATGAAAATTAGCCAGACATGGTGACAGGCACCTGTAATCCCAGCTACTTAGGAGGCTGAGGCAGGAGAATCACTTGTACCCGGGAGGCAGAGGTTGCAGTGAGCCGAGATCTCACCACTGCACTCAACCCTGGGCAACAGAGCAGAAACTCCATCTCAAAATAGGAAGAAAAAAAAAGCACCCCGGTAATGGAAACCTGATTGCGTCATCTGTGATGTAGATGGCAGATTATTTCATTTTTAGTGACAGGATGAACTGGATATGTTTGCAGTATTGATCTTGACAAGGGAAACGGTGAGAATCAAATGTGCCTCCCAGCTTGGGCCTTGCCATTGGCAGAAGACCCTGGCGGGCAACAGACTGGAGACTCGGAGCCCGAGGGGAGAATTCTCACGCCTTGACGCTGGTGCAGTGTGTGCTTCTGGACTCCTGCTGGAGGGAGCGGCCCCTTTGCCTTGCAGGCTTTGGTGCAGTGGAGACCTTAGGACCTGCCCCTCCTGGCACACCTGTGGGTGTGGCGAGCAGTGTCAGGGCTGAGGCACAGGTGCTGAGCCCAGAATGTGGGACGGGAGAGGCCGCACACGCCGGCAGGTGTCTACTGCAGCAGCCCGCAGTTTCTGCAAGGGGGCGGGGCGTTGGTTTTCCTCCTTGAATTTGGGTGGGGAGGGTGTCCTGGGGTGCTGTGTCTGCACTTGTGTTGCTCTGAGGTCAACTTGTGGCCCCGAGTCCCTGTCCCTTTACCAAAGTGAGGGTTTGCCCATTTTCAGGTCAGATTTCCCTTGGGTCCGGGTCTCTAGGAGTGGGGCACATTCGAAGGGGGCGTGAACACGGTGGACGTGCGTGGGCCTCTTCCTCTCCCCTCAGCTCCTGGGTCGTGTGTGAAGAGCTGCCCAGCGGAATCACTCTCCTGCCTGGTGTTTCATTCACCAGAAATCGTTCTCACTGTGGACTCATGAGTCAAATGTAATTCAGGAATGAAACGTGCTGTTGCTGGATGCCACACACAGCATCAGGAGCTTAGTTGGGGATTATATGATCTTACCCTACACCTTAAAAGTAAAGACTGTAGTTGTCAGGCCTCTGATCCCAAGCCAAGCCATCGCGACCCCTGTGACTTGCACGTATATATGCCCAGATGGCCTGAAGTAACTGAAGAATCACAAAAGTGCAAATGCCCTGCCTGGACTTAACTGATAACATTCTACCAGAAATAAGTGAAAATGGCCGGTCCTTGCCTGAAGTGATGATTTTTTTTTTTTTTTTTTTTGTTGAAATTCCTTTTCCTGGCTCATCCTGGCTCAAAAAGCTCCCCCGCTGAGCACCTTGTGACCTCCACTCCTGCTCGCCAGAGAACAACCCCTCTTTGACTGTAATTTTCCTTTACCTATCCAAATCCTATAACACAGCCCCACACTTACCTCCCTTCCCTGACTCTCTTTGGACTCAGCCCGCCTGCACCCAGGTGAAATAAACAGCCATGTTGTGCTCACAAAGCCTGTTTGGTGGTCTCTTCACACGGGCGTGCATGACAATAGTTAAGGGGATACTGAAGTGTTTGGCAGCTCCAAGAACTTTTTCAGTTTGTGTCAGGACATTTTAGGCAGAAGGAAAAACTTCCTTAGAGAATCTTACAGAAATGCTTGGTGCAGTGGCATTAACTCGTGGAATAAATGTGTAACTTTCCGTGGAGGCCCTCTGGAAAGAGATGCACTTTGAGTGCACCCTGGCCTGCTCGCTCCAAGAATCGGCCGTGTCACCCCGCTTTCCGTGGGTCTGCAGGTGTGCGTGGTCCATTGCCCTGCACTGTGGCCATGGAAGGGAAGATGATCTGGAATGTTGGCGACAGTTATCGGTGTGTGTTGATGTGTGCTGCTTTCTACAGGGGAGAACATTTCTGTTTAATAAACATCTCATCAGGATGATGACTGCAAGATATTTGAGTCTCATTCAATAGTGTTTCGGGGTTCCTTCTGTTTTTAATCTGCTTTCTAGCACTAGGCAAGTGAAGACATGGAAAGTAAAAACCCATCAAACTTGTAGAGACATGGTGTTGTGTAGGAGCAGACTGTAGCCTCTGGCTCTGTTTAAAGATTGTAGTAAACCTCTTACCTGGCATGGTCAGGGTGTAAATTATCTTGTTTAATCGAAATGTGTATGAATCAAAGCTGGCGCCTGCATTGTTGATGAAATACCAGATTTTAAGGGAACATGTCAATGTGCCGTAAGATACCAACAAAGTTCCTCACTGAGGTTCGGCGCGGGTTCGGAGGAGCTGAGCCTTAGGTCACCGGGGTCGTCTCTGGGAGCAGATGCTCAGTGTGGGCATTAGTCACTTAACCTTTCCAGAGCCGAGGAACAGCTCTCTGTGATGGTTTTTGGAACCTGCATTTTGAGTCAGTTTGTCCCACTTGACTTGAAGTTGCCGCGCAGTTTCAGACCTTTGCCTTCACCGTGCGCTTTTTCTTGTCCCCTGATAACTGCCTCGGTTGCCCCGGCCTGACATTTGAGCCTCGTCGCTCATGGACACAGGCTCCGTGGTGGGGCAAAGGCCGCGACTCCGGCTTGCACAGTTCCGTGCCTCTCACCAGGGTTTATCACATCACTCCCGGGATCTCCCGTTTAGAGGAAGAGTGTCCCTTTCCTGCAGGCCCTGTGTGGTGTGGAAACCACCCCTACCTACCTTTCTCCTGTTTGAACTGTACCGTGAAGCTATTTCTGTCCTAGCCAACCGTCAAAATTTAAGGAGCAGTAATTTATGTAACTTATTACACGCTTCTCAGCAGTTCTTTATGAATTTCATTCTGTTGTGAAATTATTGCAGTTTTCATGGCTATGCTGGTCTCACCTTGTGGCCCTTGAATTGAATTGTCTTCCCCATTGTGTGTTAAGGTTGTGCCTGGGAGCTGTTGAGGCCTCACCTCTGCTTAGGGCAGTGGCTTTGCTCTCCTGACAACAGGAAGAATCTTATTTAGAGCATTTCTAATGTGGTTTTTGCTTCCAGACAGAATTACTTTTTTCACAGAGACAACCACTAAAGTCATAAATTATGCTCAGGACGGACACACGGGTCAGCTGACAGAGTGGAGTCCAGAACAGATCCAAAGACGCAAAAGCAGTTCAGTGGAATTTGAGTCTTTTCAACAAATGGTGCTGGAATTATGGGAGAGCCGTATGCAAAAGAGTGAAAACAGGGAGAAATTCCTGTATGAAAATTAAGGTGGACCATAGCCCTGAATGTAAAATACCAAACTACACAACCTGTAGAAGAAATGGAAATTGTCGAGACCTAGGGTGAGAGCTCTTAGCCATACCATGATCCATAATCAAGGAAGAAAACAAGTAGGTAAGACTCATCAAAATTAAACTTCTAATATAAAAGACACCCCTAGGGAATTGAAGAGACACATTTTCGATAGATGGGGAGAAGATGTCTATGAACCGTGCAGCCGGCAAAGGACTCATATCCAGAATGCACAGGACTCCCACGGCTCATGACAGAGAACAAACCACCTGACTTAAAAGCGGAAGAGACCTGAACAGATGCTTCGCTGAGAAGGACGGGAGGAAGGCCCGAAAGCATCTGAAATGACCTTCAGCGTGACTGTTGCACCGAGATGTGCACCGAAGCCGCAGTGAATTTGTTCACACCCCTGCTGGAGCGCCTGACTAAGGTCTTCCCACAGCCCCAGGTGCTGGTGAGAACAGACAGTCGGGACTCCTGTGCGATGCTGGGGTTCAGCATGGTGCAGACAGCTTGGTGGTTTCTTACAAAACTGAACTCACACAAACGTGGGTCCCGGTTACCGCACTCCTGGGTATTTACCCTAGAGAAACAGAAGCTGATGTTTAAGAAAAACTGTGCCCAGATGTTAATAGCGCTGTCTATAGTTGCCCAACACGGGTTACAATGTGCCACAGCCATACGTGGAATAATAAACACCCAGCAGCCCCGAGGCCTGGCTGTTGATCACAGGACACCCTGGGTGCACCTCCAAGCACGATGCCCAGGAAATCATGATTTTGCGAGTGTTTTGCCCCAACAGTCGCAAAAGACAGACCCGGGGGATGGGAGAACACAGAGAGGGTGGTTGCTGGGAATGGGAGGGTATGCTTATGAGGCCTCGTGAGTGGGTTTGGGGCTGTTGGACTGTTCTGCTTCTGTGATGATGATTATGGGAATATTTGTGCCGAAATTCACAGAACTGAACACTGTCCACTTTACAGTAATTTTTAAAAAGTGGTAATATGCTCATTTTCAGGACTGTTTTTAATGGAAGATGGAGTTTGCAGATGATTTGTTAGGGCAAGCCTGTCTCAAGAGTTGGTAGACGATTCGTTAGGGGCCTGTCTCAGGGCCCTTGGGTTGGGTTGGGTTCGGTTGGAAAAGCCTTTCCTGTTGCGGGTAGTAGCACGGGGCATGGAAAGGAGATCAGCAAGGAAACACGTGGAATCCTTTGAGGAAACATGTGTATTTCTAACTTGCTATAAGATAGAATTGGAAATTGTAACGGTTTTGTTTCCTAGAGTCTTTGTAGAATAGGGAAGACAGTGTAATAAAAGCTAATTTTGAAATGAAGAATTTGAAAGATTGCAACAGCAATAGCTCTAGGAAGTCACCCTGGAAATGTTTTTAAAGATGTTTAGTAGCAATAGCTCTAGGAAGAGTCACCCTGGAGTTGCTTCTTGAGCATTGGTTTCCTGGCTGTATCTTCCGACTTTCATTTTTGAGTTTTGCTGTGAGTTGGGGATGTGTGGGAATAGCCATCCCCAGGTGTTGGGTAGGAGTGGCCCTGCAGGGGGTTGCATGTGCCCTGAGGCCTGAGGCACTGTTTCAACCTAGCTTGGAACATGGGGACTCTTGTCAGTGGCTGGAGTAAGAGTAGCAGCCTGGCAGGCTGGGGGAGCCCCGGGGTGGTCTGGGCACTGTCCTCCCTGCCTGCAGGATGGCACCTGGAGGAGCTTGAAGGCTGCCTGCCTCCTGGCTGTCAGCGCAGCAGCTCCTCCTGGCCCTGGAGCAAGCTTTGGGTCCATGAGTCTCTGAGCCGGCACTTGCCTCCTGGGACCTCCGCCACTTGTCCTGAGGGCCCTGGTGCCATTTTCTCGGTAGGACCCAAGCCTCAGGCAGCTGCGACCCCAGATTCGGTTGCTTTCCCTGCCGTCTCTTTCCAGCATGAGTGCTCACCTCACTCAATGTAGAGCCTCAGGTTCCCTCAAGATCCCCAGAGATGGAATCTCCCAATTTTACAAGATAGTTGGTGACAAGATATGAGTGGCACTGATTTAACTCAGCTTCCAGAGTTTAAGTTCCCAAGACACAGTCCTGCTCCTTCCCGGGCGTCATCCTGTGTGGCTGGTGTGGATGCGGGGTTTCCGGAGGGTGGGGCTGAGCCAGGTCAGCAGCAGGGGGATGACTCATTATTGATCGCTCAATGCCTTGAGGATAACTAGGATTAATGACCTTTATAGGGCTGTAGGCTTGGGGTATGTGTGTGCGTGTGTGTGTGTGTGTGTGTATATATATATTTAAACAAGGTGGACACGGTTGTCACTTCATTTTTCTGACATGAAACGTGGAGAGCAGAGGGTTTAGGAAACTCCTGAAGCCACACTGTCAGTGGGACCTGGGCGGTCTGGACTTAGACCCTGCACTGTTTGCCCCTCGCCACGCTGTCAGCAGACCCGGGTGGTCTGGCCTTAGAACTCATGCTGGTTGCCCCTCCCTGCCACGTTATGGGGTTTTTCCTGTCTCTGGGCAGCATTTGATAGCTTGTGAAACAAGAGCAAGACTTACTATGAGTGGATATGCCGTTATCTGAGATCCAGAACGTTTCCTGGACCTGGCGTTGCCGATGTCACGTAAGGGGAGGTGAAAACATTTTCATTGTGGTCACTGGGGCTCCTGAAATGGTGTTTTTCCCGGTGAAAATTGACTCATAAAAATCTGTTAACTCAACACTATGTGAACAGGAAGAAGTGTGTTGGGCTGTAGTTAAATGTCTCAGAGCCACAGAAGTAAATGAGGGCACCTTCGGAGCACAGCCTCCCAGAGGAGGCCAAGGACGTTTGCCTGGAGGGTTTGCCATGAAGCAGGACTCGGGTAGGGCTGGTCTGCCTGGAGAGGCCTCTGCCATGATGTAGGTTAGTTGAAGTAGTTGAGGGGTGCTGGCGTGAAGTCGGTGGTCCCCGAGGAAGCCCCTAGCAAGGCCGGTTTCCGTGGGATGGAAAACTGCCGTTCAGTGGCTGTAATCCTGGCTTCACGGGTCTGACGTACAATCCTGCACTTGGATACCTGGATCCCAGCCAGGTCAGATGGCCCTGAAAGGACATTTGGACTGTGACGGCTGCACTCATTCTCAGTATCTGTAGGGTCTCCTATGTATGTGTGTGTTTCCACTTTCTTTCAGCACAATTTCTCTCTCCCAGTGAAGTCGCGAGAAACAGAAGGAAACATGGAATGAAGATGTGATTGAGGAAAGTCGGGTGTGGTCTTCGACCTTATTTTGCTTTTGTTGGTGCTCAAGAACTCCACCTGACCTCAGAGCTGAGTGTTTCTGCCAGGAGGTCCTGCCTTTTATCCTACCCCGATGGCTGTTGAGACACTCCAAGAAGCTTCGTTAACAAGTTGCCTTTTCCTTTTACAGCAGTTGGATATATTTGCAGCAAAAGAAAGGAATAACCCCCCAATATGGTGATGAAATGCATTTAAGTATAGATAACATTCAGTCTTGAAGGGCCTGGGATTTTAATCATCTTTGGGTCATGTGATTAGTGGTGTTGGTGATTAAAATCTCCTGACAGCTTTGTTCTGCCACGTTCCTCAGTTTTGAATGATGATCTTCCTGGTTGTTCCTTGGAGGGGCGTTTGTGTCAGTAGAGAGCAGAGTGGTGGTTCCCAGAGGCTGGGAAAGGACAGAGGTGAGGCCCCTGAAGGACGCTGGTCTTCCTGGTTTAGGGGTTTGGGGCTCAGCCACCTTCCTGTGTCCGTGTAAATTATACCCAGGATCATTTTCACTCGCCCCACTTTAGTTGAGCATTCGAGCTTCAGGATGTGTGTGCCCACGTCACCTGGGCCGTGATCCTGGAGTTGGGTGAGACATTCCTGGGTTTATAGAATTACTCTGAGATTATTGAAAACAGAAGCACTTGAGGCATTCGTAATACTATTTCCTGAACATAACTTATGTTCAGTTCTTCAGAAACTTTTATCTGAGGAAGCATCTATAATTTTTGTTTTCTGCCACTCAGTGCTAGAAAGAATTGTGCAACACTCAAGTGAGTGGCATTATTCCTCTCCCTCCACCATGCAAGCCAGATTAAAGGTACCTCTGGCTCCCCTCAGTCTTCTCACCTGCAGGGTGCCTGGCGTGGCAGTGTGCTGCCTTCCGTCTTGTTTCTGGGGAGAATCAGTCGTGTTTGTGTGTGCTGCCCAGCTCAGCCTGGTGCGGTTGTGTGGGTGAGGAGCTTGGTTGCTAGGTGACCCTCCCAGGCCTGCCTCCCACCTCCCTAGGCCTTGTTCTAAACTGACAGATAACCAGTGTGTTTTGGAAGAGGACAGCAGCAGGGCAGGAGAGAGTTTGTTCACAGTTTCTCCTCGCACTGATGTTTGAGCCTTCATCCAGCCTGGGCGCTTCTACAGAGCTGCCTTTGTGTGTTGCAAACCACCTCCTCCCAGTAACCGTGCTCTCAGAGGTTTGGAAATGTGACTTAACTCATCTTCAATTTAAAGCATACTATTAAATTTTAATGTTGAAATTGATGTATTTTATGGCCTTTATTTGATTTCTCTTGATTTTTTTCCCCCATATGAGACATGGCATCTTAAGGGAGACAGCCTGGTGTTGGCCCTCTTTCCTAAGGATGGAAGTGAATTCTGAAAGCCCTTTATGTAGGCAGCGAAATAATCAGGGAATCGTTATTATAGCTATGCCTGTCCATGTAAAGCGAGCACGACTCATAAGCAGAAAAAAGTGCAGCCCGGGGGCAAGGTGAGCCCTAATGCTGCCTGTGCCTCACCTCCCTGCCATGAGGAACGCAAGTGCAAGCTCAGGTAGTTGAGTTAGCCTCCAAGCCCAGCCTGCACCCCCCTCACATCCCTCTGCTTCTGCAGGGGCACAGGCCGTGCTGCCACCCCTCGCTCAGTGCCACAGCTGATGCGTCAGGAACAGGGGTTACTGTCCGCCCCTTGTTCAGTGCCAGGGATGATCTGTCAGGATCCCTCGTGCTCATCTGGTCCTCATGTCTTCATCACCAGCCTCCTGCTGGTAACGGGCTTATTACCTTGGTATGGGTAATAACATACCCATACCAACGTATGTAATAACAGACCCATACCAACGAATGTAATAACATACCCATACCAACGTATGTAGTAACATACCCATACCAACGTATGTAATAACATACCCATACCAACATATGAAATAACTTACCCATACCAACGTATGTAATAACTTACCCATACCAACGTATGTAATAACATACCCATACCAAGGTGTTGTGGGGCGGTGGTCAGTCCTCCGAGGGAGGGAATCGGCTTTTACCCGATTCATATTCCACAGGACCGGGAAATGTGTTCTTGTTCCATGTCCTGGTTGCCAGGAAGTCCTTGCCCTGGACCCTGTAATGCCCGGGGTCTTCCTGAGAAACGCTGGTGGCCACTGGAGCACAGCCCGGCCCCCTCCAGTTTCTCTGCTTTGTAACTGCACTTCTGTTTAGCAGGTCTTCCAGGACTTAGACGCTGCTTGGTGTGAGCCAGGTTTTGTGTGGAAAGAGGACAGATCCGAGCCGGCAACCAACCAGCCCAGAATCATCTTTTATGCTTCCAGATTCTGTGTCCAAAAACTTACCCGTGGACATTGAGGGTGATGCATTTCTGCTCCAAGACGTGTGTGGACTCAGCTGGAGGGATAGAAAGGACGTGGAGCCTCTTCCCTCCTGGCCTGGGCTTGGACCTGCTGTGTAGCCTCTCAGTGACACCAGGGCCCCCTTGTGTCACAGCGGCCTCGGGTTGCTGGCACTGCCCCAGGATGTCCCAGGCTTCATGATGTCCAGGCTCCCCTGGCATGGCGGCCTCAGGTGGGTGGCACTGCTCTGACGGACGTCCCAGGCTTCATGATGGTAGGGCCTCCTTGTGCCATGGCCCCCTCAGGATGGTGGCACTGCCCCAGGGTGTCCCAGGCTCCAAGGCAAGTGTTCCGTCCAGCGAAGGGAAGTTGTACTGTAAGGTCTAGTCTTGGAAGATGCCTGGGGTCCTATCCTTCAGAGTGGTCCTACACTCACCACAAATCAAGCCAGGGGAGGCCCTGCCAGAATTTGCAGCTGTGTTTCAGGTCGTCCCACAAGACCTCTTTTATTTTGGGTTAGTCAGGTATATAATTCTTTTTCTCTTTGGTTATTTTAGAGACAGGCAAAAAAAAAAAAAAAAAAAAAACCAAAAACCTTTTTGTTGCCCAGGCAGTGGTGTGAGCACAGCTTACTACAGCCTCAACCTCCCAGGCTCAAGCAATTCTCCTGCCTCAGTCTCCTGAGTAGCCAGGACCCACAGGCACATGTTCCACGTGTCCCCATGCCTGACTTGTTTTTGTATTTTTTATAGAGATGGAGTTTTGCAATGTTGCCCAGGCTGGACTCGAACTCCTGGACTTAAGCAGTCCAGCTGCCTCAGCCTCCCAATGTACTGAGATCACAGGCATGAGCCACTGTGCCTGGCCAAGTGTGTTTCTAATTTCAAAGTTAAGAGGACCCAGAGTCAGTTAATGACGTCTCTACTGGAACATGCTGCTTATAGTACATTAGGAAAAATCATCCAGAACTTGGAAACGGGGCTGAACAGACACAGCCCTTCGAGGTTGTCTGATGAACCCCTGGGGTTTTTAACCATCTGGAGGGATGGACCATGTCAGACTCACTGTTGTCGACGGGCTGAAGCCCAGGTTTCATGAGGTTATGTGTCGGCTTGTCCTTTCTCTGGCAGAGATGCGAGTGACTTCTGCTCACTGAGAGGCTCATCTCAGGGACTTCATGGCCTGAGGGACGGCAGCCTGTTTGAGCTGATCGAGCAATCTCGCGCTACCCTTATTTTCTGAAACGCCTATGAGTGACTTCTCACATGGTCTTTGAAGCGGTTTCATGCCCGCGCTCCTTGGTAATGATCGAATGCTTTTTTTGACCCCTCGTCCCCTTTCTTTGGGGTGTTCCAGTCTCAGTTCTCATGTGTTCTGCTTCTACGGGAATTTCTGAAGCTGCTGAGTGTAGAAAGCACTGAGGAGGCTGTGCTCCCACCCCTGTGAGCCTTCTAGTCATCATCCTCTCCCCTTGGCGAGGCGGCGTCCATGGCACACCGAGGAGGCTGTGCTCCTGTCCCCCGTGAGCTTTCCAGGCGTCCTCATCTCCCCTCCAGGGGGACAGGAGGAACCTTTCAAACCCTTCTTAAACTTGTTTTCATGTCTTTGTTTTAACAGATTTCTTTGCATCTTCTCCCTTATCCAGAAGTGAGGGTGAACGCTGAGTTATTCACGGGAGTCAAGAAACCACACGCAGCCCAAAGAGACGTTTGTTTCCCTGAAAGGATTTGTGTGTGTTCACCTTAAAATGCAACTCAGTAAAACAGGTGTGTTTTGAGGAATGACTTTAAATTACCCAGGTAAAAATGTGACAGGTAAATTTCATTGTCTGTGCGGGTGTCCACAACCCCCTTCTGTGATTGCGTGTGAGTTGGTGACTTGTGGTTATTTTTGAAGAAAGAAAATCTGTTACTGAGGACTTCAGAGGGTGTGCTGGGATTGTGTAGGGTGGACATCGGGGGCTTCAGTGTGTGGCTTCCTTGAAGAGGTTCAAATTAAGGCTGAGACTCCCTACTCCAAAATGCTCCGAAACCTGAAACATTCCGAGCTTCCCCATGACACTTGAAGGAAATGCTTTTCGGAGCACTTTGGATTTCAGGCAGGGGATGCTCAACTGGAAGTTGAAATATTGCAAGACCCTTCTGGCCCCAGGAGCTTGGATAAGGACATGGAGGGGGCCTGTGCCGGATGTCCCTGGAGTGTGAGGCAGCCTGGGCTCGCCGGACTGGTTTTTGTAGGAGCCACAGAAGGGAAAGAGGGTCAAAGTGGCCACGTCTGACTCCTGAGAAGTCTGGACCAGAAGGAGGTGGGCACGGAGGGTAGCAGTTGAGTCCCCAGCGTCCGGGGCTCCTGTCCCTGGTGGAGTTGAGACCCTCCTCTAGTTGTGGCCTCTCCCCTGTCAGCAGCCACTGAGGCCTGAAGGGAGAGGGGGCTGAGAAGAGGAGGAAGGATAGGCCTGCTTCTGGAGAGGGCCAACATCGGCCTGTGCTAGTCTCGTGTGTTACTCCTGCGTCCAGGGTGCACGGCCATGCCTTGTGGTGTAGTGCTTCCCGGGATGCACAGCACTTTTGTCTGCAGTAAGGGCTTTGTCTCCGACCCTTGGAGGCAAGTTACCTTTTTCCCCAGTGAAAAGAGGTAAAAAATCTTACAGAAATGCATTTGTTCTAATGTCTATTTTCCGATAAGAAATGGTCGCTTAGGCTAAATCTTCGGGAGGTCAAGGCAGGAGGATCACTTGAGGCCAAGGGGTTGAAGACCAGCCTGGACAATATAGCAAGACCCCATCTGTATAATAGAAAAATTAGCTGAGTGTGGTGGTGCGTGCCTGTGGTCCCTGCTACTCTGGAGGCTGAGATGGGAAGATCACTTAAGGCTACAGTGAGCTGCGATTGCTCCACTGTACTCGAATCTTGGCGACAGAGCCAAGACCCAGTCTCAGAAAGAAAAGTAAAAAAAAAAAAAAAAAAAAATCCAGAAATGTCATTTTCTTTTTAAATCATCCCAAAAGAAAAATCGGTTTTTTCTAAGAATGTAAAGGGAAACTGATATGATTGTTTCTCCTTTTCAAATATTTACAGTAGTCCGTCCACATCATCTGTCATCTCTCATCTCATTACAGAGCAGCAGGTTTCTTTGAGGTTAGTGGTGTATCTCTGTGTCGCACCTTGGAGAACAGCCAGCATGAAACCTCTTACCACGATCGTGTGCATTGTTTGTAGTCCCAATTAAAATCCTCTCCAGAGACGCCTGTGCTGCTTATTATAGCAGAACTTTGGTTGTGCTGAAATGTGCATTCAGCTAATGGTTTTAAGTTCATATCTGAGATGATGCTGTATAATTCATGAAGCATATGGGATCAGTAATGATTGAAGATAATTCTGGCTGATGTCATTTAGAGGATATTTTTCACTTCAAGTTAAAACTTCCTTCGCGATAGTCATTTTGGGATTCATTTAACTATGCTTTATTTCATAGCTCAAATTTTCATTAGTCATTTCATAACACAGGATTTTGAAAGCAGATTTGGCAAAATCTTTCTAACAAAATGTTTGCTTACGACGTCCCAAGGAACAGCACTCAGAATTGCTGGTAACTGTGGTTATGAGAGAAGTCACTGATGGCTGATGATAGAAGTCACTTGAACGTGAAGGGCTGCTTTGTGAGGCAGATGGGGTTTGAACCCCGACCCTCCTGATACACCAGCCCTGACCCTGCCCTTCTCTCCTCTCCACTGGGAGATGAGAAGGGTGCCAGCATCCACCTCACAGGCCGTCCTGAGTACCCGGGACTAAGGGCTTGTGTTCCTCTGGCAGGTGGTGCAGATGTGGGGGCTTGACGATATACACACTGCAGGCTGCCAGTGTAGGGGTAATCCAGTTTTAGTCATAAAGGTTGAATTTGCTTTGCTCCCCTGCAGACCAGGTGCGGTGTTGCTGTTGTAGCAGGTGTGTGGATCCTCTTGGGTGGTCCTCAGGTGGACAACGAGTCACCGATTCAGATTCCCAGTGTTAGATGTGAGGGGACCATGGACCTCATGTGTTCAGAGGGGAGGAGTAAAAAGCTTCCCTTGTAATTCCAGGACTGTCTATCCCAGGAATGCCAAACCACTGGCTTTCACCTGACGCTGTCGTAGGTGACACTGTATGGAAATGAGGACTCATGTTCCGCATACCTGAGTCCAGTACCCGTTTCCCTCCAGGGCCATGGCCGAGCCCTCTTGATTTCGCTGGGTTGCCAGCCTGGGGATCTGTAAGCCCAGTGACGTCTCTGGTCTCGGCCCCCGCTCCCCTTGGGGACAGGAGGTGGCTTCAGGAGGCTGGTGATGAATGCCTGAATGAAGCCGACTTGTGACTGCAGTTCTGTCTAAGGGCCTCCCCGGGTGTTAGATGTCAGTAAATGACACCTGTGTGTGGATCTCATATGATGAGAGAAACAGTGGGGGAAACCAAAGCTTGTGGAGTCTGCAGGTTCTGGACTTGGGGTTTTGTGCACCTGTGTACTTGGTGAGGGGTGTGATGCCTGGAATGAGTGTTCACGTGTGTCATGTTTGTGCGTGTGGTTAGTGTATTTAGTAGGTGTGGCTGGAGTGGACATGTTCATGTGTGTCGTATGTATTTGAGGGTGTGTGTGGAGTGTGTACACGCATCATATTTGGTGAGTGTATTTGAGGGTGTGTATAGAGTGCATACATCCGTTTGCATGTATAGTATTGGGTGAAGGGGTGGCATGTGTGGAGCCTGGGCCGGCTCGCCTGAAGACCCCGTGATGGAAAGATGCACCCCTCTGCCCGGAAGGAGGTGAATCTTTGTGGCGCTCAGGATGCATGGTTCATCTCTATATAAAGGCAGAGTGTGAAACGCCGTGGAGGCTGAGAGAAGCGATGTGGTTAGCAAGTATGAGTGAGACGTTTGGGGCTTGTTAGCACCTGGCGTGTGTGCAGCAAGCTTTGCTATCTGCACATGTGTGATCCTTAGAACACTGGTGTATGGAGCCGTGAGGCTGTCGAAGGCCGCAGCTCCCAGGCTGAGGAGTTTCCTGTTACCATCAGGAGAACCGTGATTGAAGGCTGTCACTCAATCCCAAGTCCCGGAAGGGGCTCCTTTCAGAGAAGAAAACACCCCTAGAGCCTCGGGCAGAATTCAGTGATTTTTCTTATAATGTTGCCTAGATTTCGCAAACATGAAACCAAGAACATATTTCAGAATGCTTATGGTTCTTTTGTAACCATGGAAACAAAGTAATTTGCAGTCGATGGACAGTTTGCAGAAGCTGAACTGCCCACATCATGAGTACTGCGCTCTCCCTACCGCCCTGGGCCTTGCTCCGGTTTGCTGGGGTGGCTTGGCAGGGCCTCTTGGCTGGGATACCACTCTCATGTCCCATGTTGCTACCCCTGATCACAGTCATACTACTGGGCACATGCGCCATGAGGACACTGAGTGGACACGGAGCCGCGGGGCAGCAGTTGGTCATGAGATGGCATCCACATGGTCTGAAACAGGTTTCTGTTCATTAAGAATGATCGTTGCAATAAAAACATAGAGTGAAAGAAAACCCTCTACTGACCTGAGAATGCGTCGGCTGAGTTGGATGGGGAAGTGCAGTGAGGAAGGTGAGGACTGAAAGGAAATGAGGGAGACTAAAGGAGAGAAAGGAAGTGAAAGGGGGAGGGAGGATGGGAATAAAGAGGGAGATAGAGGAGGAAGAAGAGAGAGGGCGGTGGGCAGGAGCCTGGGAAATGAGTCCCAGAGCCGGTTCCTGACCGTCGTGGGTGCGTCAGAGCTGATCTTCCAGGAGCGGTGGCCTGGGAGGGCTGACCCTTAGGAAGTAAGGGCCAGGGGGAGCTGATTTTTTGGCCCTCAGCTGGGCTGTTGATGACCTGAGATGCAGTCGATGGTTATCCCGAAGAGGTCGTGTGCACAGCCACTCTTTGCTGCCAGGTTGGAGAGAGAATTGCTCCCCATGGGTTCTTTCTATTTTGTGGATTTTTTCCAGTTTAGCTGAGCAGCCTGTCAGTGGAAATGTCGGGGATTACTAACATGTCTCCATTCTACAGAGCAGTCGGCCAGCTTCCGATCCTGTAGTTGTTGGGGACACCACTCCCGTCGTGTCAGTGCTGGCCCAGCATGGAAGCCGCAGCCCGAGGCACTGGGAAACCTTCGTGGCTCTCACTGCCGGGGTTCTGATGGGAGTCATGCGCTGGAAGAAAGATGTCCTTCGGGCAGAGCCTGGTGAGGAGGGGGTGCTGCTGTTGCAGCAGTACATGGAATTTCAAATGACGAATGAAACAAGCTTTTAATTACGACCAGAGCTCTATGCCCTGATTTTCTTCAAATGGAAATGTTGTGCTGAAATGAATTGGCTGTTAATCGGTTGCCTCATGCAAGATGGAATGCTGGGAGCAAAGTAGAATGTGGACTTCTCTACAAAGCTTCCTCCTCTCAGACTATAATCAGTTGGATGGTGCTACACAGGTATGCGTGAGAATTCGTGTGAGAAAGGTGATGGGTGCAGATCTGTGTGAGTGGCAGGTGTGGGGGGAGGTTTGAGAGAAGCTTTTGGCTGAAGTGGTGTCAGGTGCAGGTGCTGAAGTGTGATCTCTGGCTGGATGGAAAAGCACACGCCTCTGGGCTCCGGGAAACAGATAAAGGAGGAGGTGGGCAGAGGTGAGTCGTGTCTTAGGAATGGTAGCAATTCAGGCAGACCCAGGATCAGGATCCCACGGGGGAGGAGTGGACATGAGGACCCAGGGAGTGTGGCGTGCGGGTCATGCCCAGGCCTCTGCAGAGCTTGCTGCTGTGTCAGCAGGGCCCTGTGCTTGCCCTCCTTAAAGCTTTCCCGATCCATAAAACGGGCACGACAAAATCCACCTTGTGACACTGAAGCTTAAATGAGATGATCTACATGGTGTCTTCCTTCCCTTCCTGACACATCATAGACTCACAGCTATGGTAGCAGCGACAGACTGGATGGAGTGCTGGAGCCGCTTTGCGCCTGGTGAAGCCACATGGATTTGTGCAGTGCTGGCGACTGTCTCTGAAAGCCTTTAATCATGACAGTGGCAGCCTCGAGTGGCTCTTGGCATACTTCAGTCTTTGGAGTGCAAGGTTGACTGGATCTCCGAGGCCATTGATACTATCCAGGGGTGAGCTTATGGGACCCTAAAACCTGGGGGAAGGCCGAGAGGACTTGGCTGCCAGAAACATTGTAGATTTCTGGCTTCGAGAACTTGCTGACTTATGGACATAGGAAGGTAAACCCAGATGGCTCCAAAATTGTAAGTCCAGAAGAAAGCTGGGAGGGTACAATTGCTGACTAGGTCATGGTTGCCCTGTCCCTTTCTTTCTGGCCATCGTTTCTCCTCCCTCCCCCTGCCTTTGTGGGCTGGAGGGCCTGAGCCTGCACAGTGGTCTATTTCATGGTGACGATGGCCGATTATTACCCTGCAGTAAGAAGTCTCTCCACTTTATTTTGCAGCAGTAGTTAAATAAATTTAAGGAGTGATGGTGTAGTGGTATTTGTTTTGGTTTTGCTTTTTTTTTAAAAAAAAAGTATTATTTCACTGAATGTTATTCCCAATTTCACTGATCACTTTGAGATGCCAAAACATGCTTTGATTTGTTTTGTGTGTGAGCTAGTTTATTGTGTCACAGGAATGCCAATTATTCTGTTGTCACACATCATTAAGTATCTCAAATTGTGTTACTATAATATTTAGCTGAATTACTTCCCCTATTTTGGCTTTTAAAAAACAAAAATCTGTGTGAAACATACAGGATGGTGCATGTCCATTGAGGGTTGTTCAGAAGTGTGACTTTTCCTGGCATGCTTGAGAATCAGTGACATGATTTTATAGAAACACTTTGTTAACTGACACCAAAGCTAGAAGCTCCTGTAAAGGCCAGGGTAGGTAACGTGTTATGCTTTGTGGGTCACGGAAGTCTCTGTATATATTTCTTTTGTGAAAACTTCAAAGTGTAAAAATCACTTCTGGTTCCCTGGCCAAGGCTCGGTCGGGGATCATGGTTTGCAGACCCTTGACAGCACCTTAGCTGAAAGCTGGTCTCCCATGCGGTGAGCAGGAGCGCACCTCATTGCTTCAGCCAGGAAGATGCTGCCCTCATGCTGGGATTTACTTCAAACAAACTTGAAAGCTCTGGCACCGCTGCTCATTTCCATACTGTTGCAGGCTATCTAAAATACAGAGGATGCCTTGGTGTTTTGATTTCGTTACTCCTCTTGAACGGCTCTGAGATGGCTCATCACGAGTTAGACACTTCCAGAAATGATCAAGCAGAGCTGCAGTCATGTTGCAGATCAAGTGAAGTTTTTTCTGAAAGCTTGTTACAGGCTTAAATTTCTGATCTATTTCCATCCACTGATCTTGTATGATTGACTTCTTTTTGCAACCATTTGGGTCTGTGAAGCGTCTCCCCCCCGTGGTAGAACTTTAGCTCTGATTTCATGCATGAGTCGGTATCCTCACTCCTCTTCTGTGAGGAGAAAGCGCTGCAGGTCCTGCGTGGTTTCCGTCCCCTCCCTGCACGCGGATGGATTGGGAGGTATTTGTGATGTGTGAACTTGCTACCTCCAGAGGTTCCTTGCTCACTCCCCTGGACCGTACTCCTCCCTACTCCCATGGACTGCACTCCTCCCTCGTGGTTCATTCCCCGGACCGCATTCCTCCCTCCTCCTTCCTGGCTCACTCCCCTGGACCACACACCTCCTTCCTGGTTCACTCCCTGGACCACACTCCTCCCTCCTGGTTCACTCCCTGGACCACACTCCTCCCTCCTGGTTCACTCCCTGGGCCAAACTCCACCCTCCTCCCCCCTGTTTCACTCTCCAGTGTGCCCACTCCTCCCTCCTGGTTCACTGCTCTAGGCCCCCACGCCTCCCTCCTGGTTCTCTGCCCTGGGCTCCCACGCCTCCCTCCTGGTTCTCTGCCCTGGGCTCCCACGCCTCCCTCCTTGTTCACTCCCCTGAGCCCCCATGCCTCCCTCATAGTTCACTCCCCAGGTCCCCCACTCCTCCCTACTCTCCTGGGCTGCATTCCTCCCTCCTGGTTCACTCCCCTGGGTCCCCACTCCTCCCTCTTGGGGGCGTGGTAGTTTCTGCTGTGCTTGTGCCAGTACGACAAGGCTGAGTGGCATCTCCAGGGCTATGGCTTCTCACGCAGCTGTGGCGTTAGTGCAGAGAACTGCGGGGATGCAGCTGCCCTTGCTGTGATGCTTCGAGTGTCACAGTCGGTATGGGAAACTGGGTGGGATGTGGATGTCCCAGGAAGGGACAGGAGGCTCCCCTCAGCCTCCGTCAAACACTTCTCAGCCAGACGTGGTGGGTCACGCCTGTAATCCCAGCGCTTTGGGAGGCCGGGGCGGGCAGATCACCTGAGGTCGGGAGTTGGAGACCAGCTTGGCCAATGTGGTAATTTTTGACGCATTAAGGATTAAGGAAAATGACTCATACTAGCTTGCCTTGCTTTTTAATTGATGATTGGTGTAGCCCAGTAGTGTGAACTTGTTAAGCAACCATTCTTATCGAAAGACTATTCTTTAAAAGTGTCTTCCTCTGGACATGTCTTTGGCTTCTGTAATCAAATGCAATGTAATCAGCACTGGTTAATGGTTTTCCTTGCTTGGCTAACAAATGCTCCTCAGAAACTTTGGTTTCTTGTTATTTTCGTTTATATAAGTATTAAGCCTTCTAATTTTTCTAGCTTTCTTGTGAGTTCGGAATAACTGTGATGGGTGCTTAGTTTGGGATGTTGACGTACACTCTATGCCCAGCTACTATGCCATTGTGTGAACACTGACTTGTCACTTTCTCATGAAGACTGATTTCACCTAGTTTGGTAAATTCTATTAATTTTAAGGAAGGGGGTGGAATGCAACTGCTGTTACGAGGCTTTTTCAAGGATTGAAGAAATGTTGCCATGATTATTACCATTACAGAAGGAACATAAAAACACGTGCTGCCTTCAGTCATGATGAATATGTAAGTCAGCATCTGTGACTGCAGAAAACGGCAGCCCTAAATCTTAAAATCATGTGGCTGCACCAAGCCCATGTGCAGGGCACTGTGGAGCAGCCTGCATTAGCCGAAGTTGGCCCACAAGCCCTAAGGGATGGTGTCTGAGTTATGATAAGGCTCTGACTTGGGATTAAACAGACCTCCAAATACTGTGATATTCTAAACAAAGACGCGATAGTGCCCAGGGAGCCCAGTGGGCACCTGTAGGCAGTGTAGGTGAGAAAAGGCTCCAAGGAAGATTCCTGCAGCTCAGCTAGGAGGATTCTGTAAGGCAGTAGACACATCAATGTTCACATAGGAGTGTTGAGAGCTATATTCATTCCTTTTAAGCAGCCAGGCTTGTGTGTGTTTTTAGGGGCACTCACATGGCGCCCCTTCCACCCTCACTGCTGGTTGTGCCTGTTTGATGTTCCGGATTTCTGTGTTAAGTGTGTCCACTCTCCAAATGTGTCTCTGTGTCTAGAATATTTTAGAGTAGACCATTTATTGTTTAAACGCTTGTTTTTAGTGAGGAAGAAATCTTTAAGGAATGGCAACTTAAATTACCACCATCCGTATGCATATGGAAAAGAATGAGAGTGAATGTACAGAATTGGAATTTTGTCTATTTTGTAGAGATTCTGTAATGTATCAGGTACAAGCCTCACTTCATGATTTAAATGCATGAAGCTGAAATTACAAAACTTGACAAAAACATGCCTTTGAAGAGTGAGATTTATCCTCCTTGAAATAGTGATTCATTCACTAACACGTCCACCTGCAACTTTGTCAAACACATTTGTTGCATTAGTTCTCAAGTGGGCTCAGTTTTCCAGACAGGCAGATTATTACTGTTTAAAGTTTGTCCCGATAATGTTGGTGAACAGGGAAAATGCTTTGACGTGGATCCTGTGTGTGTGTTACACATCAGACACGGCCTGCCCAACCCTCTGCCTGTAACTGGGAACCTTGACTGTCGGGATCATTGTAGAGAACCTTGAGGAAAGCAAAACAAGCCTCTGGAGTAGCAAAAGATGTAGCTGATTTCATGCAGTAAAACTTACACATTTTTCTTTAAAATGCATCCTTCGGAACCTCAGTTTGCTGATTATCTTAGAATCGCTGTAGTCTGCTGATAGCAGTCGTGGGAACAGGTGCATGGTCCGGCTGATGCAGGAGGGTCTCAGAGCGGAGCCACACTGCTGACACCGAAGCAGGGGCTGGAGCCATCACGTTCGTGACTCATGCAGATGGCCTTGTCTGACCTCCAGAAGAGGAAACGTCAGTATCCAAGGAGGAAAAAGTGTACTAATTTCATGAGTGTTTGCCTTTGCAATGGCTAATACCCTGAGTTTGTGGCACCTGCTGTCTCTGGAATGAGGAGTCTTCCCTTCCTGGCAGACAAGCTCTAGATAGGAACAGGAGCTCTGATTGCTGGATTGAAGAGGTTTCCTTCTTGGGGAGGTGGCCTTCGAGCCTGACTCGAAGGAAGCTGTGACTGGTGGGAAAGGGCGTTGGAGAGACAGTGTATTTACCAGGAGGGTCAGTGACTGAGAACCATCCTGTTCCGAGTGTTGCCACTCTGGTTCTAGAGTAAACTTGGGGGGAAGCAACAGCCAAAAGCCTCGAGGAATATTCTGTGATGTTGATCACGTTTGGTATATTTGTTGCTGAGACTCTGAGATAAGAAGCCTTGGAGGTGCAGGTCTATCAGGCCATGCGACGTGGGACAGCTGCTGCTTCAGGGGTTGGAGTCCCCGTGCCAGAGGCTCAGTCCTGCAGAGACTTTTGCACAGTGGGCAACTGCTGCCTCCGGTTGATTGTGAGTCCCTCAGATGAATACCCATGAAAGGTACCGTGTCAGTAAAGACCCAAACTCTGTGAAGCATTTGGAGATTTATTCTGAGCCAAATGAGTTACCATGGCCCTTGATACTGCCCTCAGGAGATCCTAAGAATGTATTCCCAAGGTGGTCAGAGCCCAGCCTGGTTTTATAGCTTTTAGGGAGACATGAGACAATCAATCAAATAAATGTAAGATGTACATGGATTTGGTCTGGAAAGGTGGGACAACTGGAAGCAGGGGTGTCCAGGTCATAGGTAGATTCGAAAATTCCTGATTGACAGTTGGTCGAGAGAGTTGTCAGATAAGGGGTTGTGGAGACCAAGGCTTTGTCATGTGCAGGGAATCCTCCAGGTAACTTCGGAGAGAATAGATTGTGAATGTTTCCCATCAGACTAAGAGTCTAAGTTCTGTCTAATTCCAGAAGGGAAGTGGGGTGATGGGGCGAGTCCGACCCCCCAGCGATCATGGCCTGGACTATTTTTTCAGTTTAGCTTTGGAATGCGCTTGTCAAAAGCAGGGGCTGTTCAGATGGCCAAAGGGGCTTCGAATTCTAATGTTTTTACAACTGGAAAGTGATTGTGTTTTTTCTGTGGATGACAGTCAGTGTGGTAATTAATATTTTATTAGCAGATTAATTTGGAAGTCAATGTGTTTTCAAGTATGTTAATTATTAAGTCATCAACAACAGAGAAGGGCTTACTTTGAAACCAGCCTGAGACTCAAGAGGCTCATCAAAGAAAACGATGGACTTGGGAGAACTGATTCACGTGTTTACTGCCCCAAGTTTCAGACATTATGAGAAGTCTGTGCTGATACATTGTGACTTGAGAACTTAAATCTTGATGGACTCTTAAGAGTGAGGCTTTTTTTTTTTTTCTTTTCTTTTTAAACGATCAATGTTTCTGTCTCCTGTGTTTTGTCTTCCAGGCGCTGAGCACTTTAGCTTTGTGTTCACGTGGCCTTGTTCTCCGAACCACCCGCTTTGCGGCTCCTCCGTCCTGCCCGCCTTCATCGCGTCTTCCTTGCCCTATGGGTTTTATCCCGAGGACCGTGCTCTGCTGTGTGGAATGGAGGATCAGTGGACACTGGCTTTACCGACTCATTTTCTGTGTAGCTCCCAGTTTCTCAAAATCATAATTGTCTTGGATTCCCTGTGAAACTGGGAGTCAGGCCTTGGGCACAGTGCTGGGTGGCCTTGGGCACAGTACTGGGGCAGGAGGGAGAGATAAGAACAAGAAGGACGGGTTTGTCAGGGGAACGAACCCCTTGCTGAATTCCTGTGTCTGTTTTAGGTTAAAGACGAATGGCTGGGTGGTGGATGTCTCACCTGCTGTGGCTCGACCTCGCTGTGCTGAACCCTGAGCAGGGGCCCCAGCAGCTGCCTCCTGCCAGGCTGGGGCCACAGGACTGGGCTTCTGCCTCTGGGAGGGCTCGTTCCAAGGTGCAAGTGTCTACAACACTGCTGTGTGACCTAAGGGGCATGGGGGAAGCTGGTCTGTGCTCCTTACCTGGGAGAAGCTGAGCTCACCTGGACCAGAGCCTCTGGGGAGGTAGGAAGGCAGAGGCCTGGAATTCCTTCTTTTCCCAGACAGCAAGAAAGCTCAGTGTTGCACCTTCTCTGAGATGCCCTCAGCAGCCATATATAGTTATTTTAACATGAGGGAAGGTGCCACTTAACCCGGCTCTGTGGGGAGCTTTGAGGAGTCCAGGCCCTGGGCCCCGGGCTTTTTAATATGTTCCTTCCTGAACAAAAAACAACAAAAGATCCCTGTGGCTGATGCCGACTGCGTGGGGTAGGACATGCCGAGCTTGCGTGGGGCTTGCCCCTGAGTTTTCTTGGTGCTCCTCCCAGCCCCCACGGACACCAGCCTTTGCAGGCCGAGGCTTGTCCTGTTTAGACCCTCATTGGTGGGGTCTGTGGTCCTGGATCGAGGGCCCAAGCACTGCTTTCATTGTTATAAATGATTCACCGGAGATGCACGGTTGCCCCCAAACATCTCATGAGCATGCGATACAGCCAGTGTCGCCGCCCCAAGCTCATAATTCTAGTGGAAAGAGGAAATTTTAATTTTAATGTGCTCGTGTGACTCAGATGCAAATATTCAATTCCCGTTAAACTTTCAAGACCTTGAGAACCTCTGAGGTTCCTTGGAAGCCATTCCTTGGCCCCACGACTAACTCTCCTGTGGAAGGAGGCTGGGGTGGTCCATGGGGTCTGGGGTCCTGCTACGTTCTCCAGGATTCCTTAGGTTTCATCATTAGTCCCAGCTCTTCAGCAGGTGGAGCTGATTGACTCTGACATTTCCATTATTTTGTGCTTATGTTGCCTCAGTTAACTTAGAACAATGAGTATTTACCAGAAATAATTGATGGAGAGATGGGAATTATTGGTGATTCCTTGACATAGGCAGCCTGTATAGATGAGCGTGTTACACGGTGTCTGATTTCTGAGATGTTGGTCCAAACCTTCTCAGCGACACACTTTCAGGGGTACATTCCTGTGAAGGAGAAGCTGCTTTTCCCCGAGAAGCGGTGCCGGCCCCTGCACTGGCATGGTAGGGTGGCTGTGTGACTGGGCAGGGCTGGACGTGCTCCTTCCCACCCCTGCGCTGGGCGCCTGCCTCCGCCCCACATCTGTGTATGAGTTCGCACCCAGCTCGAACTCATAGAATTGTATAGCTTCCTTGACACATTCCTGCACAGAGATGATTAGATCTGGGGGCTGAATCTCAATGTAACATGCATGTAGGTAAATATTCATGTGAATGACTTGGGTCCTCCACGTTCAGGGTCAGGAGGCGCGAGGTGGGTTTGGAGACAGCTGCCTCGCCTCAGGAAGTTTCTCTCAGAGTGTGTTTCTTTCTCTAGCAAAGTAAATGATGCCTACCTCACGGGGCTTGACACACGCTCAGTAGTCACATGCTGTCTGGTCTTTATTATAGTTGTTATTTGGGGAACAGCGTGGCTGGTAAGAAAATGTGTTATCTTTACAATTTATAGAATGTCATACAAGACAAGCGTGAAACTAAGGATCTACCCTAATCTGAAGATGCTGGTGCTTACTCGTCTCCTTAAGCATTTTGTTGTCATTCTGGTGTGTGTCAGCCAAGTCATCTGACGGCACCATATGCGTGATGTCAGCTCGGTTACCTTGGAACGGGGAGCCTGAGGCTGCCAGGGAGCATCTCTCCTGCCTCCAGCCCTCGGCAGTTTGTCTCTCTCTGTCCTTCCCTCTGTCCCCCCCTATCCCCCACTCCTCCTCACCACTCCTGCTCCCCTCCCTACCCCCCTCCCTACCCCCCTCACTTACTCTACAACAGAGGCCCAGACTTTGAAAAATCCCAGCTGGGCCTATTTATTGCTTGGCTGGGAAACCAGAGGGAAAGGGACCCAGTTACTACGAAAATAGAGAATTGAAATAGAATGTGAGCCACTTTTGCGTCTTGTTTTTTATTTTAGTCTGAATATAAAAGGCAAGTGTCAACACAAAATCGGTGCTAACTGAGCCACACAGCTCCAAGTCTGCCTTGTTGGGACTCCGTGGGTTCCCACGCCCTGGCCTTCTCCATGAGCGTCTGGACACGCCGTGGCTGCGAAAGGAGCATTCAGTTATGGTCCTTTGAATGTTCCAGAGTCATGTTTAATAAAAATCTTCACGTTTACCCACAGCCAAGTCTTGATTTAATAACAGGTACTACAGGTTTCTGGGTGGGTCTGAGCCTCTGTTTTAGAAGCAGCCGCACCATCCGAGGGGCAGGTCCGTGTGGGCTGGCAGGCGGCTTGGTCCTTGGAGCACAGGGTGGACCTGACCCAGTCCTGGCAATGTGGGGCCTTGCAGTTCTAGAATGTAGTGATGCAACCTGTGACATAAATAAAAAGCCTCATGTGCCCCTATGAGAAGCTGGGGCTTCCCCTCAGTACTGTGGTGTGCTGTGTTTGTGGTCCTGCAGGTGTAAAAGGGTGAAGGAGATACCTAAAACCAAGATTCCAAAGACAGCCCTTCATGTCTGCTGTTTTCATGTGTGTATGAACACCTTTTTGACGCGTGTACACCTTCATGCGTGCACCTCTTTCATGCATGTACACCTGTTCGCGTGTGCATGCACCTGTTTCATGCGTGCGCCTATTTCGCGTGTGTATGTGCCTGGGCATTCATCCTGTATTGCGTCATACGTTGTATTTTACAGATTGGTTTTTTTCAGTTTGTATCGTGAGCTTGTAACGACTTTGTGAAGAACAGAGGGGGCCCTGGCAGCCTTTGGCTCTGAGAAACATGATGTCACGGGAACAGATGAGACAGCCTGGGTGAGGCCGGCAGAGGCCATCGTGGCCTGGGAGTCCGTGCACATCCACTGTCTGTCGCTGTGTGACAAGTGACCCCCAAACCTAGGGGCTTAAGTCAACATTCACGTACGACTGTACAGCTTCTTGAGGTTGCAAATTAGGGCAGCCCTGCTGAGTGGCTCTGGCCCAGTCCCCCGGGTCACCGTGAAGATGCTGTCCAGGGCTGCAGCCATCTGTAGGCTCAGCTGGGCTGGAGGTTCTGCTCCAGGATGCTGTGCTGACGTGTCTGCAGGCAGAGGCCTGGTCCTCCACACCTGGCCCCTCCCTGGGGCTGCCAAGTGCATTCCTGCCCAGGACCGCTCCTTTCCCCAGAGACGTAGCAGTGCTGGTCTTATGCCCAGCGTCAAGGTGGCCGGCTCAGGAGCAAAGACTTGTTTCCCCTACTCAGCGGCCACTCCTGCAGGGCTGGGCGACAGTGGAGGTCACGCAGGAAGGTGTTCGCTGAAGACCGTGCTCTGTGATTTGGCGGGTGTTCCTCCCAGGAGGGTGAAATGGAGACTGGACGCCGGGAGCAGCGTCCTGCCTGACCTCATGTGTAGTGGGCTCACAGCAGAGCTAAGTCCTTCCTTTACAGATACTTTTCAGAGTCTGCCCGCCTTTGGATTCTCTGATTAACATGTCTGAGGAGGGTCGCAGGAGTCTGCCACCTGCCAGGCCAAGGAGGTTCCCAGCATGTGGCTGTCCCCTCACACCCTGAGAAACGTGACTCGAGGGGATCACCCGAGTTTCCTAAATGAGTCACCTGCCTTCTCTTCTCTTTGCTTTCATGCCTCCCCCAGGGTGGGTCAGTCCTGTCAGCCGCAGCGATACTTGCATGCTGGGGTTCCAAGGAGATTGGGGGTGTGTGTGGTCCCCCAGGGAGATTCGGTGACTGAGGATGCTGTCATAGCAGCCAACATGTCCTTATAGTTTTCACTTTTAATGAAGTTCAGTTACTAGCTTTTCTGAGGCACAATGACGTCCTTGTGAAAAATTGGTGATCAGGGAAGCAAGCAAGTGTGGGAAAATGATCCGGCCCTTAAACCTAAAAAACGATGAAACAGGAAAGAGCCCTGAAGAGCCCATGAACCTCCTCATCGGGCAGTGAGGAGACACCTCAGTAATGGCTTAGAATAAAAGAGATAATATTGAAGAAAAGGTAAACTAAATTTTGGGTCTGCTATGGGTATAGAGATTGTGGTTTACATTTTGGAGGCATGCGTTTATATACTTATTTATTTTTCTTTGTTGGATTTAGAATTAGTTGAAATAATTGTGTTTTTTTAATTAAAAAAATTAGGCTATACGAAGTCTAATCCCATTGTGATATTTCTGTACTGTGAGACTCCACATACAAAAGTGAAGCCCAGACTGTCTATCTCTAATGAACCAGAGCGAAGTTGTCAACTCCTGCAGGTCGGTCTGGTCTCCAGGCATCTGGCCATCCTCCCAGTCTTGGGCACACCTGCATCACTGGTGCTTCCTGCCAGGCTGTGACTCTACCTAGGTTTCAGGAGCACCTGGAACAGTTTTTCTTGGGCCTCCTGCTTTGTCCTGGCTCCTGGAAGCACAGGCTATTGATGAAGGACTCTCCCCACTGCCAGGTAAATTGGTGATTGCCCCCCAGGCTGTATTTCTTGCATGGGGTGCAGAGAGTCCGGGTGTGGTGTCCTGACCCTGGAGCCAGCTCTAGGACTGCACGGCGGCCTTGCCTCTGCCCATCATCTGGGAACAGGGCGGTGGGGAGGAGAAGGGAAGCAGGGTGTTGCCCCTTCTGCGTCTTGAGAACACAGGAACACATTGTCCCATTGCCTCGTACCATTCACAGTCTAAGCTTGTCTGCAGTGTTATTTTATAACCTCCCCTGACAATGATGTATTTTATATAAGCAGCACAAAAAGTGGTAATTTAATACCCTATCGAGCAAGATTAAACAATAAGGAGCAGATACAGCTGTAGAAAAATTACTTTATCCAGGAAACATTTATCTACTGCAGTTGGAAATGAATCATGGCTTCCTCCTCAGCGGCTCCTGATGAGCCTTTGAAATTCTGTCCTGTTCGCCACTGTTAGTTATAAGCTACACCTTTCCTTCTATGATGTTAGTTAGAAGCTCTACCTTTCCTTCTATGATGTTTATTTCTTGCCTGTTCACCGCTGTTACAGTTACAAGCTGTACCTTTCCTTCTGCGATGTGTATTTCTTGCCTCTTCACCACTGTTAGTTACAAGCTATACCTTTTCTTCTGTGATGTATATTTCTTGAAGGCATGGACTAAATCCTAATTCCACGGTATTGGATGCACATACTCAAGAGATACTTGTTTGAATGAATGGATTAATGGAAAATAGAAGTGGTGATTTCACTTTTAATTCATTATGTCAAACTTTGTTTACATGGAAACTTTTATGGTCCTTTGGATAAACAAGGCCTCTGTGCAGAGTTGTTAGAGATTGTGAGAGTGCCGCAAATGGCTCTGTGGCTCTAGGCTCACAAAGGGCTTGAGGGACTTGGTGGCGGCACCTGTGTTGAAAATTGAGTTCTGCAAATCCATTCGAGTGACCTGCCAGCACACAAAGTCCTGCTTCCCAGTTGATTTCTGCACAGAAGCTTCTCCTGAATGCCCCAGGTAAACGTGGGTTTAGCCAGCACTGATGGGCTTCCACAGCAAGGATGAGAGAGAAGAGGGGCAGGATCAGGATCTTCCTGGGCCCCAGTGCCCGTGTGGGGATGCTGCCTGGCCTGGCTCTTCTGGGGGAGGTCACGGAAATGATGGCATGGAGGGACTGTTGGCACGAGCTGCTTGCTCAAACATAGATCCCAGTTCTGTGTGGGAGGCAAAATAGAAATTTATGTGGCTATCATCAGTAACATAGCAAATATGGGCTTCTTCCCTAGGGTGGCTGACCCTCTTGCACATCTGCTGAGCAAAGGCCAGGCCCGGCCTTCTGGGCCTCCACAGTGAGCTTTTCCCAAGCTCTGTCCCCTCCGTGGAGATGGCTGGAGCCAGGGCAGACATGGTGTGTTTGCTACTTTTTTTTTTTTTTTCTTTTTCGAGACGGAGTCTTGCTCTGTTGCCCAGGCTGGAGTGCAGTGGTGTGATCTCGGCTCAGTGCAAGCTCCGCCTCCAGGTCATGCCATTCTCCTGCCTCAACCTCTCGAGTAGCTGGGACCACAGGTGTCCACCGTCACAACAGGCTAGTTTTTTGCATTTTTAGTTGAGACAGGGCTTCACCGTGTTAGCCAAGATGGTCTCCATCTCCTGACCTCGTGATCCACCCGCCTCGGCCTCCCAAAGTGCTGGGATTACAGGCGTGAGTCACCGCACCCGGCCAGGTATTTGCCAGTTTTTGAAAGCTACATTTAAAGAATGAAATGGATGGAACAGAATTACTTCCTTTTGAATATTTAATACTTAGTCTACCAGAACACTTAAATATAGTTAATGTATTCAAATAATAAGAAAGAACTTTCCCTCTGTTTCCAAAGCAAAAGTATAAACAACCTTTTACTTGGCAGGGATTTCACTGTGTTTCTGAAAAGCCAGGAAGCACTTTTCCTGAAATAGACCCGTCTCTTCCTCTGCATAGACCCTATGAACATTTTAGCTACATTTCTGCTGTATGTGGATGTGATAGATTATAGAAAATTCCTTGCTACTGGAACTTCACGATGCTTTCCTTTTAAACATCAAATAGAATGTATGGATAGTAAATCTCAGACTAGTTGCGATTATCAGTCTTGATAGAGCTCCCACCAAGAGCCTCTGTCAGTTACAACAGAGTGTGTCTCCCCAGCAACCCGGCTTAGATTGCAGACCGAGCCAGGATCACCCAGGATTCAGTGCAACGTCTTCCAAAGCTGTAGCCACTGCTCTTGGAGGAGACTTGAGAAGTCCTCCCTTTGATGCCTGTGCATGGCTGTTTTCAGATCACAGCAGCTGCAGCAGCATCTCGGAGGATGCCGGCAGGGGTGTCCTGGGTATTGACACCACGGCAGGGGCCTGCAGTGTCTGAATGAAATGGGCCGTGACACTGAGCAGCCTAGAGGAGTCCACAGCCACGTTTCAAAGGTGCAGTGGCCCGAGGTGAACCCCAGAGCACTGAGGAGCCTGGAGTAGACCTGTCACTATTCCATTGAGAGAGCTGGCTGAATTCTGTACCTGTGCGGGCAAAAGATGGCTATTTGCGCTTGGCCCCTTCGCAGGCCAGGGCTAGGGAGGTTGTCTGCATAGCTAGTGGGAGCTTAACTCTGTGCACACTCGGGTCCGAGTCCCGCTCCTTTCTGTGAGCCCAGGGAAGATAGACATGCCGAGTTCTCCTGGAAGAGGGCCCTGATGAGTCAAGCTGAGCTTCAAGCTGGTCGGCATTGTGGTGTGCCTGGCGGGATCGGCGTCGGTGCATGCTGAGTGGGGCCCCGGCTGCTGCTGTCGCTATTGGGCTCAGCAGACGCTGAGGGGGACGTGGCTCCTGTTGTACTTGGTGTTTTTCTCCTCACAGGAGTGGGTTTCCCTGCGGTGACGGTGTCGGTGCTGTGACAGGCAGCCTGGCAGGAGGAAGGCGCTCGTGGGGTTGTGCCCCGAGGTCCCCTTCCTCTTGAGGAGCAGGAAGGGGGTTTGGGATCCTGCTTCCGGCTGCGCTTCCTTGCTAGGTTCTTGCCCTCCGGGGCCGGGAGAAGCTGAGTGCAGGCCTGAAGCCTGGACCCCTTCCATAGCCTCCGTGGCGCTTGTGGTGCTATGCGGGACGTGGCCCTTGGAACTCCAAGCCCTACCCTGGCATGCCCACCCATTGGGGCGTCTCGGGCACCTGCTGTGTGCTAGGCTCCGTGGTGGGGTGGGCGGTAGCAAGGGCTGTGGGGTAGAGGCGACACGGTACGCAGATGATGATGAGAAGCATCAGGGAGGCAGTGAGAGCAGAGCTGCGACCTGCAAGGAGGGGACTGGCTGTGGGTGTTGGGGCTCAGGGAGCAGCCTCTACCCAGAGCCACAGCGGCCAGCGAGGGCAGAGCAGGGGACCAAGGCCCAGGGAAGCCGTGTGTATGGTTCGCATCAGGTGTGCAGGTCTGCCGGGCTGTGAGGCCCTTCTCAGTCCTGGCTGGGCCTGGGGTCCCAGAGGGAATGGAGGGTCCTCGCATCTCCCTCCTCTTGCTTCCCTGATGCTTCCTGGTCAAGGGATGTGCGTTCTCAGGCTGTACTCGGTGCTTAGGTGACAAGAACGTCTTAGAGCAACGGACTGTGTACTCCAAAGGACGCTGTGCATGAATTGAGACACAGTTTACTTGTGGGGTTTAAATTTCCTGGGTGTTGGAGGCAGTTACGGGGAGACAAGGTCTAAAAAAGCCCTTGGGGATGAGGAAGGCAATAATGAAAAAGATTACTTTATACACATTTAGCAGTTGATTTAATTTGTAGGTGAATTTCGCATTTTGGGAACTACTAAAGCTACTGTTTGTGGGGATTCCTTGATGAGCTTGTTTTCTGTCAAGTAGAAAGTAAAGTGGATTGGTTTTGCTTTTAATTCTGACTGACTAGAATCTACTTCCTTTTTCACCCCATTCACGTTAGGGTGGGGATTGGACTAGAAGAGCTGTAGGATCTCTTTATTTCTGATCTTAAATGAATTTTTTCTTTGCTCACTGTTTTTGTTGTTGTTGTTGTTGTTTTTGGTGAGCTACTGTTTTTTCCTTCAATACACTGTTCTACGGGTTGGGAAATGTGCTCAATTTGTACCGTGCTTTAAATGTACACAGTGGTTCTAAATTGCTACTTTTCTTTAAAGTTAGATATAACACCTTAATTAAAATGTCATCTATAAATCAGGCACAGTCTGAGGCCTGGAGACCCCTCTTGTCACTTCCTTCCCGCCGTGTCTCCTTCCCTGGCCACGTTGCCCCTGGCCACATCTCCTCCCCACACCACGCCGTGTCATCCCCCCACCATGTCACCTCTGGTCACATCACCTCCCTCCCCCGCATCACCTGTGGCCTCACTGTCTGCTTCCCTCCCTCCTTGGTGGCCTCCATGGCTCCTGCTGTCTGCCCTCCTGAGAGTCTGTTCGAGGCTCCTTCCCCGTTTTCTGCTCCTAAGTGGGTCTTGGGGCCTGGATGTTTCACAGGATGCAAGTTTCTTCCCTTCCAGCCGCGGGTCTCTGAGCGCCAAGTACAGAGAGTGCACTAAACTCTCCTTACCCACCTGGGGGCCCCGAGCCCTGACCGCTGACCACCAGGGCTTTTCTGCAGGGTGTGGGGCAGACTCATGCATGAATTGGACTCAAAAGGTGCTTCCAGGAATCCTTGTTTTAAGAGCACTGGGGCAGAGATGTGGAGAGGGGACCTCCGGGTTTGCTCAGAATTTGGCCCTGATCACAGCCAATGAGGCAACATAAGCTCCTCCTAAATGAAGCATTCCATAGACTGATTTTACACATGACAGTTGTGATGGCTGGGAAACCTTCCCACAATGAGTGAGTTTGAGCTGCATTGGAAGGAAGAACAGGTCTCTGCAGGTGGAAATGAAAGATAAGGGTGACCCAAGTCATCAGCTGTAGCGGGGGGTGGGGTGGTGCGGACTCCCAATGCATGGTGGGCATCGCTGTAATTCAGGAGAAGGCAGGGGTGCGAAGCAACAGCACAGCAGCATTAAAATTCCCCTGCAGAGAGGGGACTGAGATATTATCACATGCATACAACTGAGAGATGATTTGCGGATGATTTCTGGGAGCCTATGGGAAGATCACGTGCTCATCATCAGTTCTCGGGATCTCTTTATGAAGTGAAAACAGTCATGCCTCTGCCTATCTTGTGAGCTGTTAAGATCAAATCGGATAATCTTCAGCGAGCCTTGTAAATGCTAAAGGTTATGACAGACTGTTCCAGCTCCCTTGTCTCTACCCTCCTTTCCTCCTCGGTAACGTGAACCCTGCTGGGTACCTCACTATCTGCCTGGCTTCCTCCTCCATAACGTGAGCCCTGAGTACTTGCTGGGTACCTCGCTGCCTGCCGTACAGCTGGCTGTAGCCTTGTCAAACGCACTTGGCTGGCACATAAGCAGAAGTGTTCGCCGGGCCTTGGGAGGGCTTTCTGACATGTGGGTGCCTGCTTTTCCCTGTTAGCCTGGAGCTGCAGGAGCCCTCCTAGACCAGACAGAGGACCAAGGCTGTGGCCTCGGGGTGGGGGTTGGGGGAGCTCCCTGGGTTTATTGTGTGGGTGAGAGCAAACTTCAGTCCCGCTGCGGCATCGGGATTCAGGGTTCCTTCTGGAATGTTCTGAGTGAGAAACAGGAAGTGTGCACAGGTGCGTCTTTTGCGGATTTTACGGTTATCTTGAGAGAGCATTGGTGCCTCTGAGCTATGAACCTGCAGAACCACTTCTTCCACTAACGGCCGCCTTTATAGAAAGAATGACTTACAAACGATGCCACTTCAGATGGAGGTATTTGCAGGTGTGGCCTGAAAAATGAACAAAATGACTTTCATCTCAAGGAAAGTACCTTACATTATTCCCAAGGATAGACATTTGAGCTTTCCAATGAGTATTAAAATATAAAAATCTTGTGTCCACCACTTTCTCATGTGACCAATGATGATATTGATGTGTTTTTGTTTGTTTGTTTTTTGATATAGAACGAAATGTGGAAGTTGCTCATAATTCTGAACCAGTGTTTTCTAACCAATGTGTGATTACAAAATCGTGTGCTGGTAAAAGTCATTCAAGTGCAGGACGGACCAGTTGACTCAGAAGGAATTGGGGCAGAAAGGCCCGTCGACCAGAGCGCAGACTCTGCGTTGCAGACAGCCTGTGCGGAAGTGCCACTTGTTACATTTGGCAGCAGAGAATACCTAAAATGATCTGAAAACACAATGAAAATACTGCTTCCTACTTGTATATCAGCATGGGGTCGGACTTCCTTCATAAACTTTAGCCACGGCTCTGCAGCCCACTGAATGCAGATGCAGGCATGAGAACCCTGCTGTCTGAGGTGCAGAGATGTTAGGTTTTTTCACAGCAGCACAAACTGTTGCCACGCTGCTACTTATTTGGGAAAATGGTTTCTTCTTGAAGACTGTGTTAAGATGTAATGACTTTATCGTTGTAAAATAAACTAAATTGTTACCTTTTTTTTTTTTTTTTTGAGACAGATTCTTACTCTGCCACCCAGACTGGAGTGCAGTGGTGTGACCTCATCTCACTTCAACCTCTGCCTCCTGAGTTCAAGCGGTTCTCCTGCCTCAGCCTCCCTAGTAGCTGGTACTACAGGTGTTCAGCACCATGCCAGGCTAATTTTTGTATTTTAGTAGAGACGGGGTTTCACCACGTTGGCCAGGCCGGTCTCGAACTCCTGACCTCAAATGATCCGCCTGCCTCTGCCTCCCAAAGTGCTGGGATTACAGGCATGAGCAGCCTGGGATCAAGGTGCAGGCAGGGTTGGACCCTCTGGGGCCTTACTCCATGCTGTGTAGATGGCGTCCTCTCTGTGTCCTCACAGGTTTCTCTTATGTGCGTGCAGCACTGAGGACTGTGTCTAAATTCTCTCAAAAGAATACCAGTCATACTGGATCAGGGCCTACTCTTAAGATCTTAGGTGACCTAAATTTCCAAGTTAAAGGCCCTGTATCTAAATACAGTGACATTTTGAGTTTCCGGGGTTGTGACTTTAACATGGGAATCTTGAGAGGGGGGACAGTTCAGCCCATGACACCTTTAGGGAAGAATCGTGGTGAAACTGCTACGTTGGATCAGGCAATGTTTCCTTGGCTGAGACGTTTAAAGCTATAACAAGCAACTGAAGGGAAAAAGACGGTATCAAAATTAAAAATGTTCATTTCAGAGGATACTATTAAAGTAAAAAGACAACCCACAGAACAGGATAGATTATCACGATAAGGACCTGATATCATGAATATATTTAAAAGCTCTTAGTAAAAATCCAATTTAAAAATAGACAAAGGATTTGAATAGACATTCTTCAAAGAAAGACATATAAATGCCTTAAAAAGCACGTGAGATGTTTAGCAGAATTCATCATCTTAGAAATGGAAATCAAAACCACCGTGAAATACCACTTCACAACCACCGGAATGGGTAAAACCCCAGTATTGGACAGTGACATGGTGGTGAATTTGGGAAAAGTGAAATCTTGATATATTGCTAGTGGGAGGGGAAGTAAAATGGTACAGTTGATTTGGAAAAGTCTGGCAGTTCCTCAGAAAAGTTGAGCATAAAATCACCGTACAACCCAGCAATTTCACTCCTAGGCATATGCCCAAAAAAATTGAAAATATTTTGCAAGAATCTTCATAGCAGCATTATTCGTAGTAGTAGAAACAGTCCAGGTATCTGTCAACAGGTCACTCACTGTGAGATTCCACTCACCTTGGACGTGAAAGATGTCAGCACCGAAGGTCACGCACTGTACGATTCTCCTCACAACAGGTGTCCAGAATGGGCAAATCCAGAGAAACGGAAGTCGGCTGGCGATTGCCAGGTGCTGGCGGAAGGAAGGAGCAGGTGCTGACTCTTAATGGGTTCAAGGTTTCTTTGGCCCGTGGTGAAAAAGTCCCAGAATTACATACTAGTGGTTGATGTACAGCTTTGAGAATATGCTAAAATGACTGAATTATATCCTTTAATATTGGGGCTTTTATGGTTTGTAAATTCCTTTCAATTTCAAAAGGAACTCAAGAACTTCTTTGGTGTTGATATTTGGATTGTGAAAGAGACAGTATCCAAAACAAGTTACTATGTAACTCACGTCCCCAGAGTTAAACTTCATTTTCTGAGGATCTTAAAGGAAGTGTTTGAGCCTAGGAGACACAACGATCCTATACTAGATGTTACACCCCATCTTACTGATTTCTATCTCACATAACCATATTCAGGGAAAACCGACATGTAAACGTGAGCTGAATGCTATGCAGAGGCACACTCCTCTTACCCGGATGATCTTTAGTGGTGAAGTAAGAGATGAGGTCATAGCAACGTTAGTTTAGCTAGTTTAATTGCCATGGCAACAGGAATTTGGCACATCTGATGAGTTAGATGTCCCTGCACAGCTCCTAACGAGGTTGCCCATTTCTGTGTGGTGTCTGTGTATATTTTTGCTGTGGAAAAAAGTGATAGCACCTGCATAAACAGTTGCCTGGAAACGCGCACGAAGCTGGTGAAGGCAGAGGACAGGCGAGAGGGAAGCATGGCTCAGCCCTGGCAAAGAAGATCGTTATTCCGAACGCAGTCAGGTGGAGAGTCTTGCTGCTGGGGTCTGGGAAATGTGTTGTGTTTGCTTCTATCTGAACAGCTGGACCTGAGCGTGTCTGTGTTTCAACATTTAATCTGTACAGTATCCTCGGCAGGGTGTGTAGCTCTGTGGCAGAGGACACCCCGGCCACAGTGGATGTCAGCGGCGGTGGCTGGACTCAGGGTCCGTGAATGTTGCGTGATCGAACGTGTTTGGTTCATTCTCAGCTCCTGCCCAGGTGCCTCCCGAGCTTCGGGTGCTGTGGCTCCCCAAACCCTTCCCATCTGTGTGTAGCATGACCTCCACCTTCCTACCATGTGTTTGTCCTACCACGGCTGCCGTGTCTAACGGACACTTTGCTTTCCAGCTACTTTCCTATAATCAAAACCCTTGAACGACTTTGCCTGCGTTTCAGAGATGACACGGTATTAGTTTTTCATGATTACTCTGAGGATTTCCAAAAGCAAATGAAACTTACGGGATGTAAGATATCAGAAGTGACAGTAATTATAGATGGCTTTTCTCAGTTAGTCTTTTGATTGTGGTAAAATTACATAGCACTCTATTTTTAAGTGTATGGTTTGGTGGCATTAAGTGTGTTCACACTGTCGTGCCACGGTCACCGCCATCCATCTCCAGAACTTCCTGGTCTCCCCACGCTTGAAACTCGATCTACCAAACACTAGCTCTCTTTCCGCCCCAGCTCTGGGAAGCACTACAGATTGCGTACAAAATAGGCTTTTTCCGTAAGAGAAGGGGCAAGGAAAAGAGCTCTAAAGACTGTCCTGAGATTTGAGGAAGTGTTTTAGGTTTTCCGCTCTGGTTCCCAGTGTAAAGGAACTATTGAAGACATGGGAAGGCGAAGGTCTGTGACCTCAGGAAGTGCTGGACTGGGCAGCTTTCCTGCTGTCACGGGGGCACTTGTCCTCAAACCTGCCTGAGATAATCGCATGAGGATGGTGCTGCCTTGTGACAGCTCTGAAATTGGTCTCCTTGAACGTTGTCAAGTACATAAGCTTTGGCGGTTACCATCTAGTGTCTGCGGGAGACCTAGAATTTGAACATTGTTGACTTTAGAACACACTCATTTGTATAACACTCTACCTGTTCTCATCAATGTGTTCTTTTTTTTGCCTTAATATTCTGTGTTGTGGTAGCAGTAGTTGCAGCGGATGCTACTTCTGGTTCATGGTCATTGCCAAACACAAGCTTCTGGAAACCGTGTGAAAAATGAAGGGGAAAGTGCTTTTCTGCAAAGGCCTTTTTTGAATATCTTGTTTTTTCTAGAATATCTGTTGTGGTGTAAAACGTTTTCATATTTAGGATTTTGTAACGTGTTTTACACTAGTTAGCTTTGAAACCTCCTGTTTTTGCATGTCATGGGGCTGCTTTGTCCTGTTATTCTATGATATAGCTGGTTTGCAAAACTATTGGTTATTTCCCTTTAAAAACCAAAGCAGCTTACTGATAGAGTGTGATTCCTGTAAGAACTTAACTGTAAAATTGATTTGTGTTCAATAAGCTTACCGCAATGACTAGATCAGTGGACAAAAAGATAAGAATATGTCAAGTCTCTGGGCCATGAAGGACTTCCAAATAATACACATGATGCACAGTAATTTCTTAACAAAAGATTAGATTTAGTACATAGCTATTTAAAACCTCCACATTTTCTATTATAGCCATTCCACAGTGCCCATGGGGGTGGGCTGCAGGACTGCCTATGGCATCCGAGGTCTGTGGGTGTTGAGGTCCCTGCCCTAAAATGGCACGGTGTTTGCATATGACATACGCACATCCTCCTGCAGACAGTCATGTCAGGGTTGCTCGTAACAGCTATGCCATGGACATGCCATGGGAGTAGTTGTTTAATGAATAATAAATTCTGAATGCTTAGTACAAACACATTAAAAAATATTCTTGATCTATGATTGGTTGAATCCACAGGCCTGGAACCCCAGGAGAGAGTACAAACTCTAGAAGCAAAACGAACAAAGCACTTGAGGTCAGCAGTGACGGGTGTGGGATCACACTGAATCTCATGTGTTTTGCTGTCTGTGTCACTGTGTCCCCTGTAAACGGGAATCATTTGTAGCTTAAGGTAAAATAGGTAACAGGAAACATTACAGAATGGGCACGAAGGCGCACCCCTCATTACCCCGTGTTACAGCCAACTGTCTGCCTCCTGGGGAAGGATCTGTTCTGTGGGGAGACTAGACGTTAATGATTTCCGGATGTGTGAAGTGAAATGCCCTCCGAGAAGCGTGGCTTTGGCCGGAGCACGTCAGACGAGAGTTAGCGTGGCATGGAGTTTCCACAGTGGCCCTCAGGCCTGCTGCTTCTCTCCTCTCCCCACCCCTGGCCCTGACTCTTACCAAGGGAGGAAAGTTCAGCTCCAGTTGAGCCCCGCGCAGGGCTGTGGATCTCCAGGGCAGGTGCCACCTTCGCCTGAATAGGCTGTGTCAGAGGAGGGTCTGGCCGTCCTTGAGCTGTGAGAGATGCTCTCAGAGATCCAGCATCCTGAAAACCCAGGTGCTGAAGGTTCCTCCTCCACCGTCCTGTGGGGAAGGGGGTCTTATCCTGCTTCCCCTCCACCCGAGCTGACTTTTGTCTGTTCTGTACACCTAGTTTTTAAAACCAATTATTGTTAATCATCTAGCAGACAAACAGCATAAGGTGAGAGCCTGGGAGGGTAGATGGGGCTGTGGAAGATAGTTTCCTGAATAACAGTGTTCAGATTCCTGTTTTGCCGTCGTTTGACCCAAGGCCTCCAGATAATTGAAATATTGTCAGCAAAACACCCATTTTGTATCTGAGTTTTTTTTCATGTTTGTTTTTGTTTTTGTTTTGTTTTTAAGGAATGGGTGCAAACTTCTAACCAGGGACCTGACAAAAGAGAAGGATTTCTTTTCAAAGTGAAGGTCGGGGATGGTTGGCATTTGCCATCTGTGACTAGCAGGGACCCAGGCTGCTTCCCTCCTGCCGCCCGACTCCTGCCCTTCCAGCTCCTGCCCTTCCAGCTCCTGCCCCTCCAGCTCCTGCCCCTCCAGCTCCTGCCCCTCCAGCTCCTGCCCCTCCAGCTCCTGCCCCTGTTCCCACCAGCAAGAAGAGGAGCGGGAAGGTGCCTCTTCCCCTTTAAGGGGATGAGGTGAGAGTTGCACCTGCCATTTCGCTAGTCCCTGGGGTGATTCTCCAGCATGGGTGGGAGTTGGGTTTGGAGGCATGAGCCCCGTGAAGCTGGGATTGCTTTTCCCTGAGCAGTGGGAACCTAGACTCTGGGAAGTGGGGTCAGAGGGTAGCCTTTGCTGCATCTGCAGGAGGGGCCTCTCGTCCCAGTTGACATCTTCACTGCAAAAGGGGGTGTGGCCTTCATGGTCCATTGACAGAACGTTACTTGATTTTGTTTGTTTTTTAAGCACATTGAACCCTAATTCCTTTGGCCTTTACTAAAGTGGCACTTTGTAATTCCACATGATTTCATCGTTATACTCGCAGGAGAGAATGTTTCCTGTAAACCAGAAGGATCTCTGAGACAGTTCTCGGCCCATAGAGAGTTCCTTTTCCCAAGGTTAAAGACACAGCCTCAGGAGGGGTTGAGGACACACTGCGACAGCCTCAGGAGGTCCTGGACATGTGCCCAAGGTGTTTGGGGCACAACTTGGTCTTACACATTTTAGGGAGACGTGAGACAACAATATATGTGAGATGTACGTTGGTTTGGTCCAGGAAGGGAGGGATGGCTCGAAGCGGGGAGGGGTTTCCAGGTCACAGGTAGATCTGACAAATGCGTTTCTAGTGAACCTTCCCAGAGGAAGCAGTCAGATCCACATTTATCTCCGTGTGCAGATGGTGACTTTGGGTTCTCTCCTCTGTCATGAGGAATTTCCTTGTGGATCGGTTGTGAGGGAGGTACATGGCTTGTTTTTTTCTCCCCCAGTATCTGTCTCTGTTCAGAAGAGCATGGGAGGTAGGTTTGCCCTAAGCTGTTCCTCACGTTGAGGTCCCTTTAGCTTAGTGATTTTGGGGTCCTGAGATGTATTTTCAACTTCCTGTTTCTGAACACACTGGCACTCTAAACAGTGTTGTAGGAGGCGTCTAACTTACTTAGAAGAAGAATCTATTTGGAAGGACTTGAGCAGCTTCATCCGTGAGAGAACCAAGCCTTTGTTTAGTTTGCTTTGCCCCGAGGCTGTTACTCTGCCCTGGGCTGTGCGGCCTTAGAAAGCTGTGCCCCTCTGAGCTGCTGCCTGTGGAATCTGGTGACTTTGAAGTTAATCCAGCAGCTACGTGTTTTGGAAAGCAGATTGCCTCTGAAAGTGTTGGTGATTATGATTCTAACACTAGAATTTCAGTGTGTATTTTCCACCCTTCTTACTTTGTCTCCTCATACACTGAGATGCTGCTGCATTTGCCCTTAGGCTTCACTGAGGGAGGGTCAGTTCTGACCCTATCTTAGATATTGACCTTTGAACGAACAGAATCGGGATTCAGAAAAACCCTTGAGCTGTGAGAGTGTGCTGATATCTATGTGAGTGGGGTTCATGTGTCAAACTCAGGTTTAAGAAAAACCAATTCTAGGCTGGGCATAGTGGCTCACACCTGTCATCCCAGCACCTTGGGAGGCTGAGGTGGGCAGTTCACTTTTGAACCCAGGGATTCGAGACCAGCCTGGGCAACATAGCAAGACCCTGACTCTACAAAAAATTAAATAGGAGTGGCGATGTGCACCTGTGGTCCCAGGTGCTCGGGAAGCTGAGGCTGGAGGATCACCCAAGCCTGGCAGGTTGAGGCTGCAGTGAACCATGATAGCACCACTGTACTAATGGTGCACTGTGCCTGAGTGACAGAACAAGAACCACCACCCCCCCCACCACACACAGAAAGTATCAATACATGTAGAGGCCAGTTCTGCTGGGACCACCTGTTAAGGCTACTCTGGGCCTCACGGTTTTAGAAGGGTCTGTTCCGGGGGCGAAAGGGAGTGGCTTGAGGGCCTAGAAGCCAGTTCTTGTGGTTCAGCGTGACTGCGGATGTGGAGATGGGGGCAGGGCTCTCTAGGGCATGAGTGGGCAAACGGATGGGCTTCCAGGATGAGTCCCTGTGATTTTGCCTGGTTTACATCTGTCCAATAGAAATCCAGTTTCTTACTCTAGAAGCTTCTGCTGGGGCTGATGGACTGGCCTGGGGAGAGAGGGTACCCTCAGAGCCTCAGGGTGCCATCTGGTTTAGGCAGAGCACTTAGTCACCTAGATCTAGGATTTATGGCACTACAGGGGACTCATCACACTCGGAGCAGCAGCCATCTGCATTCTAGACTTGGTTCTAGGCGAAGTACTTTGGAGTCTGTTGGTACCCTGTGTTCTGTTTATCTGTAAAACAAGTTAGAGTTATAACTAGTTACAACCTATGATTAATATTTTACTACAGAAAATGGCAGTTGTGGTGGAGCCTGGCCAGAGACCCCCACTCTCGTATGCTGCCGCGTGCTGGGGTTGCAGGCGTTGCCTGCATCAGCTGCCCCTCCTGGCGTGTCTGTGTTCTTGACACTGGTGCCCATCGAGGCTCGGCCTGTGGGACTCGTGCAGCCATTTGTCTCTGTGTTCCTCTGAGGTTTCGCAGACTTCACCGTCCCGTGGCAGAGAGTACAGTATCTGCTTGCATCCTGATGTCCCCAAACCCCAGGACAGGCCAAGAGTTCCTTACACACAACTGCAGAGGGCCCCGTGGTGTGGATTTGCGGGTGACACAACCTTTCCCCAGTTCGGCCTTCATCTCCAGAGTTGGCTTTAGGGTGATAGAAGCTTCCTTCAGACTGGGGGGCCCTGAAGCTTTGGTGCTAGGAATTAGGTGACCGGCACGGATGATACCTCGTTTCTCTGCATTTGTAGCAATAGTTATTAACATGACCACGAGATGTACAGAGGAAGGAAAAAGGAGGTTTTATTTTCAGAGTAACACTCTGTGCTTTGGAAAATGTGGTCTCGGGGGAGCTGTAAGCACGTTCCCCTCAGGAGGGGAGGAGGCCGCGGCGTTACACGTTCCGGGGTTTGTTGGCTGTGTGTGTTCATCGGGCTCATGGAATGTCGGAACGTTTACAGGGAAAGTGGGGTTTGTTCATCCGGTTCGTGCAATGTCTGAACACTTACAGGGAAAGTCTAGCACACATGCAGTGAGTTAACTTGTAACATCCATGTTCACCTTGGGGCAAGCGTAACATTTGAAATGAGGTTGACTGGGCGTGTCATGTACACAGGTGAGCTGTTGGGCGCAGACGTTTATGCACAGCCTCAGTCACAGCCAGGACTGGCTCAGGGTCTGCAGGTTGTGGCAGGAAAGGACATTCACGAGGCCATTCTGTCCAGTTGGGGCTGCCGGCAGGGTCCCAGGGTGGGGCTTCTTATTGTGGAGGAGACTTCATGCTGGTTAACAGACTGTATAGGAGTAGCGCCGTGGAGCTTTGGGGTCCACCTTCCCTATGATGCCGGTTACATTTCTCTCCGGACCTCATCGTAGCCACAGAGAGTGCACCTCGTCTGACAGCAGGGGTTGCCATGTTGCTATAGTAATTTATTGTATTAACCTTTTTATTACTATTTTAATAACTTTTTTTCTTTTTAAAGAGATAGGATATTGCTGTGTTACTCAAGCCAGTCTTGAACTCGTGGCCTCAAGCAAACCTCCCACCTCAGCCTCCCAAAGTGCTGGGCTTATATACATGAGCCTACAGCCATGTTTTTAAAACTCAGCACTTTAAAAATCCTACTCCTTTCACCCCCTCAAGCACGCTGGTTAGCCTTGTGCAAACTGGGGTGTCAAGATCTTGGCCCCCCTTTTATTTTACCCTTTGACTTCAAGTTCTGATGAGAACAGCAGTTACAAAATGGGCATTAGGTGATTCTTCCGTTACTAAACCCAGAATTCTCACCAGTTAGAGATGTTTGTCCCCAGGATCCCAGAAAGGTGTTTTGAATCAAGCTCGTAGCAAATAAGTAAGGAACTAAACTCTTGGTCCTCTGCTTAGTACCTGGGGATTGGGTTAGTTGCTGATACCCTTTGATCTGTACTCACATGCTGCATCTTGTCACGGGAAGCAGAGTTACCCTGTGGAATAAAGCCTAGCCCACGGTGGCACGTCAAGACGCTCTGGGCTGTCAGTCCCTTATACCTTACCTCCTCCACCTCCTCGTCCTCCATGCAGAGCGGGGGGCAGCGGGGCTGCCCACAAGCTGGCGGAGGTCATGGCCCAGACCGACATAGGTGAGCACGCTTCACAATGTCTTTCTGTGCCTGTTGTCTAAATGCCTTTGTGGGTGCAGGTTTTCCTCTGTTTTATCATGGCTGTGGAATCCCTTGGTGGAAAGAGTGCAGAGCCCCTCTGGCCCCTGGGGTGCTTTGGTTGGATTGTTTCTGGAAGCTCCTTTACTGCTTCTCATGCCCAGGTCCCTCCCACAGCTGGAATTGCAGGGGCCTTGCTACTGGGGAATCCTGCAGCCATATCCGCTCCCATCTTTTCTTCTCACTTATGCTCCTTTGTGAAACCTTAACAGTCCCAGTCAACAGGACAGGGTTTTAAAGTGTGCTCCTCCTGACCACGGGAGTCATTTATGGAAACGAGGGCTTTAACCACGGCTGCTTTACGCTGCTGTCTGCCACAGGTGTTCAGATTTCTTGGGCGTGGCGCACTGTTTTGTGTAGGTTCTATGACAAGGGAGATCCTCTGTGTTAGGAAAAGAACGAAATTAGGATCACTGCCCTACAACGTTTGAAGATGCCGTGGAAAAGGAGTGAAGTGAGAATTACTAGAGGTAGAGCCGGCACGTGGAGGAGCGGTGATGAGCCTTCTGTCGCTCTGCCTTTGAATGGTTCAGGACTACATGTTTTCCATCAAGTATGGGACTTGGGTTGAAAAGGATTTGGTGTGTGTCTCTATTAAAGCAGTAATCGGAGACGACTGTGTACCATGTTGCCGATAATGGAGCACAAGACACAGGCTCAGATTCTCCCGGCATCAGCTACCACAGGAAAGCCTGATCTCTGCAAAACCCTCAGTGGGAAGCAGGTGGACGTCATGTGTGATCAGATAGCCCACAGACACCCTAGAACCCCAGAATGTTCACTTCTAGATCACTGACTCCTTGACACCCAGAGGCGTTTGGGATTGACTTGGGTCCCAGCTCCTTCGGTGCTCACTGACACTGAAAACGTCAGCTGTTTTCTCTCTGGAACAGGAGTTTGCTGTCAGGAGAGCTGGTCTGTCTCACTTTTCCCAATAACTGCTGCTGGGATCTGGAAGTTCCTTCTCCTGCTTTAGGCTTTCAGTGAGGGAAAAAAAATTGAAAAAAATAATTTTTCTCTCTCAACTGTTGTCAGTATAAAGGAGAAAGCAGAAATACTCTTTAAAAGTTTGCAAAGTAGTACTCAAATGCAAAGCAGTATTACACTTCAGTTTGACACAGTTTCAGGAACATGTACACTCATTTATGTGAATTAATAACCTATACTTGAAATCACAGTAGGTTAAACATTGAACAGAAATGTGTGACTGTTACATATTTTTCCATAATAAAATTCCATGTGTATATTGGATGCCAGGATAGTGGTCGAGGCTCTGCGAGACCTGACGGGGAGGCCAGACACCACCTCTGCCACTTGGTGGAAGCATTTGTATCCTCGGATTGTATTCAATTTTAAGGAAGTGCACAGAATCTTACCCGGAAAACACATATTTTGAACAAATGAAGCACTGCACTTGGGCCTCCCTTTGTGGGTTTACCCTTGCAATACTGGAGGAAGTTTTAGTACAAAGAATTAATTTATCCAAACTGTGAGGGGCTCCTAACTCATGTACATCAGGGCTCAGTGTGACCCAAATGTAACTCTCAGGTGATCACGTTCCAGTAATTTCTAATTGGGCACAAAGGTAATCCTCGTAGACTATCTGGACATTTTCTATAAGTTTGGTATTTTTTGGAAAAGCCATGGCAAAATAATGAAACTTGAAGAGGAGAAATATTTTCTGTAGCAAAACAAGAGAAGTAAAAAGTCAGATGTGCATGTGACCTTCTGAGATCATCAGAAGCCTGTGAACAAGAACTTAGCGTGTGTGATCGTGTGTGCGCATGCGTGTGAGAGTTCTAAGGAGTCCAGGCACAACATAGTCACACTGGCCAACCCCTCCAAGGGATGGAAGGGGAGGCCACAGAGGCTGCTTTCATCGGAGGGGAGAAAAGCCCAGGGCTGCAGACTCCAGGTCACCCAGTCTCACAGAGCTGGCCGCGCTTCTACTTGTTGTTGAAGCGAAATCTCAAGTCCTTTGTGGATTTTTTTCCACCAATTTATGCCAGCAGTTAAGTAGGAACATCTCACATGTATCTTCGCAGTCAAGCCAGTTTGGCATAAGATAGGCAATCGCATTCTACTTTTCTTTTTCTACTGCTTTACCCGCTGTCCATCTAGAAGCTGTCTGCAGCGCTTTCACACCTCGGAGCTGAGAGGAGGCCTCCGAGACGCTACCATCCAAGTCCGCTGAGGATTGAGGGTTGGTTCTGCAGGAAGTCGGGCGGCCTGCCTGCCGGTGGAAAGTCGTGGCACTGACGGACGGTGTGGCGGACCCTCCCCTTAGTGAGAGCCGATCATTCTTCTCTTCTCAGTCACGGGTTCCAAGTGAGTGGCGTTGCCAAATCGACTTGTGATGCCAGACTGACACCCTCAGGAGGGGCTGACGCGGTGTCCAGGCGGCTCAGCACCCCCACCCCGCCCGGTTCTCGGATCATAAAGGAGCATCGTTTCACGGCCTCTTTTGTGCCTCGATTTTCTGTGTGCTGTTTTTGTGCGTTCAGTTGATTTCGCCGTCTAAATGGCCTCCGGGCGGGTGCTGACACGGGCAGTGTGCGGTGAAGAAAGGCTTTTGAGGATGAGCACCACTTTCAGCAGCACAGAACATCACGCTTCTGTGCCTTCTGTGGCTTCTGTTGCGTGGGACGGTGGTGGGTGATCCTGAAAAGCTTCTGTCAAAGGAGGATTCAGAATCCAGATCCGCACTGTGGCGCCCATCCTCAAGATTCTAGGTGTGACGGGCGTCGTCAGTGGGCTGCTTGGAGCATCTTCCTCAACGTTTTATTCATTAACTAGCAAAGCATGCTTTTTCCCATTTAGCCTCTTACGGCTTGACTTTCTCTCCACGGGGTGCTGTAAGAGAAAGAGCTCCATGCGCTCATTGGCCTTAGGCAGTCCTTAGTACACATTAGGGTGTAAAGGTGGTTTTTTGAATGACTAGTATTGTTTGTACTAAGACAAATAATAGTAGTTCTTGATGTCTCCCCCTTTTGTAAGGAAAATCCTATGAACTGTATATGTGTTAACTCATGTAATCCACCCAACTACCCTAAATGGTCATAGTCATTACTGTTCCCATTTGATGAAGAAACTGAGGCACGGAGAGCTTAAGGGACATCCCCAAATCTCCAGAAGTTTCCAGAGCCGGGTTTCCATTTCCAGGCCCTGGGCTCCAAAGCGCCAGTAAAGCCCCGGGCTGTGTCGACGGTGGCCGACAGGAAACGGGACCCTTTCATGAACACACACACGGTTCCTGGTGCCCGGCCATCGCCAGTCTAACGTTATTCTAGTTAAAACGCCACTGACGTGGCTCTTCTTAGGAAATTGAGGTTTCACCGAAATCTACTCCATTTTCGGCAACATGAGTTATGCTGGGGTCCCCCTTTGTGCCGGATGTGTGTGGCAGACATGGCTGAGATCGACTTTGGCTTCTCACAACACCCCCAGGGTGAGCGCCTGCGCTCGTCTCTTCCTAAGTTATGGCTTGCTCAACCTGCAGAGCAAACGCCACAACCACCAGAAACACTCATGATGTGCTTCTTTACAGAAAATCATTCTGCACCTTCTGACGTAACCACGTACACCTCAGAGCACTCCATACAGATGGAGCGACCACAGGGTTCCACGGGGTCCCGGACAGCGCCCAAGTATGGCAACACCGAGCTCATGGAGACCGGCGATGGTACGTTCCAAAGCAGAGATGCGTTTTTTTCTGGTAAGTGGTTTGTGCTGATGTCCCATTCTGTGCACGTGACTGGGTGTGTTTCTTCCTGGGGTGCAATCTGCTGCCATTTTATCTGCTGAATAACTAACACTGGTTCAGTAACTGAGAAATTCTTGTACAGGTGTTAAGACCATGAACAGTCACTTAGAAGAGCAAGATGAAGTTAAATGTACAACAGAATTACTGTCAGATGGGCCGATATGTTGCTTTAGACTTAGGAGGAAAAAGGGTCTTTTTATCCATGTTGGACAGAGATGTCAGCGACTTGGTAAAAGGCTGTGGCAGAGGGCTTCTCCTTCCTTCCTTGTGGCCTGGTCTTGGTATGTTCTGATTACAGCGGCCGTTTGTATCACCTAGCCCCTATTCTATTTAAGTCTCAGTCCTTCCTGGGGTCATTAAAGTCAGTGCAGAGCCTAGCAGTGAATGAAATACAATACCCGGTGTGAAGCCTCATGGAGCAGTTTTGGCATAGCATCATCTTGCAGTGCATGGGACTCATAGGTGGACAGGGAGGCCTATCCCAGCCCCAACAAGTAGACAGGGAGGACTACTGGAGCCCCGACACTCACACTGGACAGGGAGGTGTACGCCCTGGGCTTAGATAATGGTGCGTCAGGGTAGCCTTCTACCCTTTAGCACAGAGCTTGGTGTTCCAAAGGCCACGAGGAGTTTCAGACCCGGGAGCCCGGACATGTTCCAAGACTCTTACGTTATATCAGATATGGAAGCCCTGCCTCAGCTTCTCCCAACACTCAGCTTCTCAGAACACTCAGCTTCTCCCAACACTCAGCTTCTCTGCCAACGTAGAAGAAGCATCTTGATTGTGCTTTTCGTTAAAAAAGCAATGTATTGCTATACATACATGTTTTATACTTAACTGCGTATCTTAGAGTATAAACGTTGACATATAAAAATCTCCATAGTGGTTATCTGTGGGGCACAGGATTGGCTCAGAAACAGGCACTTTCCCTTTGAACTGTGATGTTTGCCTTGTTCATACTAAGAATGTGCTCGCGTTGGTTGTACTGTTTGCTTCTAAGTTTCTATAAAAAGAGAGCAGTAGACTGATGCACTCAGTGTCCTGGGAATAGAGACTGTGCTCTGGATCTGAGTGCTGCCAAGCCCCACCGCTCACTTGGGCGGTGAAGTCAACATTTTCGTGCCCGAGTCTTCTCATCTCAAATTGGGGAATAATAACCATAGGCTTGTGGTGAGTTTTGAGTCCCTATGCATGACTCAGAACCATTTGGCACATGGAAGGTACCACTAGGGCAGTGGTTTGCCATCTGTAGGGGGAGGCATCAGCACCACCAGGTCAGAAGTTAAGGGGTGACCCTGGACACCACGTCTGTGGCGAGGTGGGGCTGTGAGGCTGCCTGTGTGTCAGGAGCACCGCGCTTCTGTGCCGGCCTGTGTGTGTGTTGGGAGCACCACGCTTCTGTGCCTGGCTGTGTGTCAGAAGCACTGCACTTCTGTGCCTGGCTGTGTGTATGTGTGTGGGGGGGGGAACACCACGCTTCTGTGCCTGCCTGTGTTCTGTGCCTGTGTTGTCTGCCTGCCTGTGTTCTGTGCCTGCCTGAACACCACGCTTCTGTGTGCGCCCTTGCACTCCAGCCTGAGTGACAGAGTGAAACCGTGTCTCAGATAAAAAGGGGGGGATTTTGTAATGGAGATAACAAAACATACGTGATTTGGGCCCTAAGATGACTTTTCCTCCCAGCCTCTTGCCCGGCAGGCCAGTGTTCTGAATCTTGGCTAGCCCAGCGTTTTGCTTTCGTGTGGCTTTTTAAAACAAAACTAAGTATACCTTAAATTTTTATCACTAAGATAGTGTATTCGGCCTCTTGTAACAAAGTACCACACAGTGGGTGATTTAAACAACAGACACTTGTCTCAGTTCTGGAGGGTGGAGTCGGAGACCCCGAGGTGTCATAGGGCTGGACCTCTGGAGGTGCTGAGGGAACCTGCCCCAGGCCTCACCCCGGCCTCGGTGCTCAGCGATCCTGGATGGGGTACCTGTCACTCCAGTCCCTGCCTCCATCATCATGTGAGCTTCTCGCAGTGTATGGGCCTCTCTCTCCTCTTTCAAGGACCGAGTCATTGGATTTAGGGTCCATTCTAACCCAGTTTGACCTCATCTTAACCTGGTCATAAGATGGCCCTGGCTTAAGGTGGTTCAACTTGCGATTTTCACCTTTACAACGGGTTTATCAGGTTGTAACTCCATTATAAGTCCAGGGGTATCTGTCTCTGCGCAGGCCCTGCTTCCAAATAAGGTCACAGATTCGAGGGGTGATCTTTTCCAGGGACACGATTCAATCCACAGCAGATACTGAAGCTCACAGTTCCTGACTCCCACATCGATCTTTGTAGAGGACTGTTAGGGTGAGGGAATGGTGGCAGGACCACTGACAACACTGTGTTTTCATTCTGAAGTTTTGGTTTTTTTGAGGTCTCTGGGAAGTAAAGGCCAGGAGAATAATGTAAAGCCCAGTGATTTGAGCTCACGCTATCTAGGTGGTTCCGTGTGGGTTTTCTTATTTGGGCAGACTTTTCTTTTCTATCTGATTAGCTTTATCCTTTTTGATTCTTACATCTAGAATACTTCTGTTTCAGGAGTCTTTCATGCTTTTTTCAGTACACCAGTTAATTCATTCAAATGCGATCTCCTCTTGCAAATTTTAACTTTTATGTTGCCTCATTTTTGTCTTCAGCTTCATTATAATCCATAATAGTTTAAAGTTAAACAGCAAGCTTAGGTCCAGCTTTTAAGTATAAAAAGCATTAAAGATTTACATATGGAAAATTACAGAAACAAATGTGATGTGTACCTAAATTGTGGTGACTCCCTTAGATAACCATTGAGGAATTGTTAGTTTTCAGGAATATAATCCATGATCTTAGATTTTAACTTGTTCACAAATTCAGTCAGCACATATTTATTACTAGACATTTTCCAGGGCTGGGATGCAGCAGTGAGCAAAACAAACTGGAGAGTTGAGTCTGAGGGAGGAGGTCGCACAGGTAGTCAGAGATGTGTGCTATGGGGTGGACACGCTGGGTGGGGAGTGTTTTCTGAGGGGATGAGAAGTCTCAAATTTGAACCAAACTCTGGAGATGCGGAGGGAGAGGGCCGTGCGGAGGTCTGCCGGAGGAACGTCCTGAGTAGCAGCGAGAACCAGCACAGAAGCCTCAAAGCGGGGGCAAGCTGGGGTGTCCGGCAGAGGAGGCGGGTCGGACCCCAGAGTGGTGCACATGTGCACAGTGGTCTTCTGAAACCTGCCTTCTGTGGACCCCCTTCTCCTGACCCACAGTTCATTCTACAGCTTGCCTGCCACCCAAATAATTTTCCTGAGAACTTGGCAGCCAGAATGGCACAGCATCAATCTTATTTTAGATTCTTATATATAAAATTGGGCATACGCCCAGACAGCCTGCGTCTGAATAGAGGCTGAACAGTCAGGATTTCCATCATTTCTGTTCAGTGGTTTTGTCTGCATTCTTGGAGTGGATGCACCCCCTTCCAGACGTTTGCGGAACTGGAAGAGCAGACCATGCAGTGAGCAGGAGCTGGGAGGACAGAGAGAGCCGGTCTGTGCAGGACCTGCAAAGAGAGGTCAGGAAAGGAGCTGCCTTCGTAGTTTTCAGGTATTCTTGAGATTCCCTGAGAACGTAGAGGCGGAAGCAGTAGACTCGCCAGCAGCCGTTCATAAACAGAAGGAGCACCCCCTAATGCGGCCACGTGGGTGGCCGGCACTGTTCCCAGGGGTGCCCAGCCTGCCGCGTGTGTGCTGACTGCACAACTGTGGTTGTGATGGCTTATCTGCCCCTGCATATTCAAGTTAAAAACTGTCGTTGCAGGCCCACGGATGACAGTAACCAGCCCCCGGCCTGGGGCGTCCTCTCCATGCATGGGCTGACCTATGGAGTCATTCGTTTGGACTCCGAAGAGAAGCTCTCCGTGCTCACCATGCAGGATGTCAGCCTCGTGATGCCTGGAGGTGAGTGTGCGTTGCGAGCCGCACAGATTAACTGGTTATTAAATGCTTTTCTAACACACATCACCAAAGCCCACGTTCCCACGTTCCCACGTTCCCACGTTCCTACGTTCCTGTGGTGCGTCCTCTGGCTGCGAGCCTCACTCCCAGTCTTCTGAAGCTGTTGTCAGGCTTCAGACATTTGAGGCAGCGTTCCCTCTCCTGGGAAATGATCAAAAAGATGGGGAAGAGCAGCTTTGCACAGTGGGGCCTCAGGCTTCTCTTCCCTGGAAGGTTTCTGGGCCAGTGCAGTGTCCACACTGGTGCTTGGGCAGCTTCGCTTCTCTGCCCCAGAGGACGTGCCCGTCCATCACCTTAAGGCACCAGTCAGAATGGGAACAGCCAAGCTTGACTGCCCCCATGGCAGATACGTGTGAAAACCTAGGAATGTGAGTCTGTGTGACCATGAAGCCTCTTTTCAGCAGTAGAGCCCTTTTTCCAAGTCTCAGAAGCCTTTTCCACAGATGCGTGAGGAAGCACCCAGCTGCAGGGCCCAGCGTGCCTCCCACCAGCCCCACAAGGAGTGCCCAGGCACCTCCCAGGAGCCACTTTACCATTCTCAGGGTGCACACACCTGGCGCTCAACTCATGGGGTCACAGGCAGCATCAGCCCCTGGCTCTCTGGCCCCTGAAAGGGAACCTGGCTCTTTTCTCAGCTGGGGACCCCAGAGCCTGTGTCTCCTGCTGAGCCCTCCAGGCATGGGGTGTGGGCTCAAGCCCAGCAGGGTAGCCATGCCCGTGCGAGCAGTGCTGCCACCATCAGCAGCAGGTGCAGGACGCCAGGTCAGGTGGGTCTCAGCAGGGACCCCCTCCCCGTGAAGTCTCACACAGGCAGACCCCTCATGCTCCTTCATGGTGAGCTGCACTGGGGCCAGGCATTCCAGAAGCTCTTGCCTTTCTGTTCGCGCGGTTTGGCATAAAAGAAATGAAGGCAGCCTTGGGCTTCCCTCTGCCTCACTAACCCGATTCCCTGTGGACGCCCTCCAGCCCCTGTGTCCAGCCCACTCCCTGCCTCCCAGCTGTGGCCAGGCCCCCTGGCTCCCTTTCTTTAATATTTAGTTTTCAAATAAATGGAGCTTCATGGTAAAATCTTCAAAAAGTTCTGAAGGACACAATGGAAACGCTCCTTTGTGACTGTGAGAGCAACCGCAAGCTTCCCATGCTCCCCGTCAGAGGCACCTGGGGCTGTGGGACAGAAGCGTGCGCCCTCCACCCTGTGTGTAATTTTCTGCCCTGGGTTTGGGGATTTTCTCACATCATGATAGATGTGAGAAACTGACAGAAACATGACAGATGTGATAGACTGCCTACACACGCATATTTTATATCTTGGGGTCCTTTGTCAGCATGTAACGAGCTCCGTGCTATTCTCGAGGTGGCACAGTGCTACGTTGTGGGAGCACTAAGGTTATTTGAGCCAGCCCTGTTTGGTGATTTTCCCTCTTTTGCTGCTGCGGTGAGTGACCCCTTCGTGGCAAATGGAAACAGTTCTTGAAGTGGGAGTTCTGTTTCAAAGAGAACTACCGATGTAGCTTTTACGATGATTGTCTTTTTGAAGCCTGTGAGGCTATACACCCTGCTGAGCGGTAAACAGCAGCACTTCTTTCTCCACTCCCTTATCTGCCCTATTAGCTGACTTTTATTTTTGTCAATATGATGGGTGAAGAATCTTTCAGTGTAATTTTAATGTGAATTTTTCTTCCTGTGAGTTTAGCTTGTTTCCGCTGTTGCACTATTTAGGCACCTGTACTCCAGCCCAGCGGGTGCCGGCTGTTTCAGGCTCTTTCTAAACAGTTCAGCTGTCACTAATGCACACTCCACCCCTCTGAAGCGTGAGGCTCTTGGCTCGCTAATGAGATCTGTAGCTTGCCGTTGGGGGGGATATAGGACGTTGTTGTTCAAAGCATCAAAGTGCTGGTGGCACAGATCATTGAGAACTGATCAGCACTGAACCATGTGCGAAGTGCTCCAGGGGTGTTCTCGGAAGGACTCACCTTGCACCGGGCATGAAATCGAAGGTTCAGATTCCCCTAAGACATTAGAGGCTTGATTTGCAGAGTTCAAGTTGCACCACAGTGCTGATGTACATGTGGCAGGTGGCCCTGAGGTTGGTTCTGAGGGTCCCCCCCAAATCTAAATGGCAGATGTTACACCCCTAAGTACAACTTGCACACTAACGTTAGAGCAGTTGAAATATTTATTGATGTTTCAGCTCTGAAATTGGACATATTGCTGCAACAGGAAAAATCAAGGTCAAGGGCTCAGTCCCCTGAGCCTGCCCCCGCTTCGCCAATGGCAAGTTTCAGGTCTCGCTTGCTTCTGGATGACCACCTACAAATCGGGGTTGCCATGTCCTTCTACTTAAGGTCAATAATGCGCCAGACTGGCTCACGGTACCTAGGGCAACACCTTTACCTACTCTCACCAGTTCATTATGAAGGACCTGTGAACAGCCAGATGAAGAGGTGCATTGCTCCAGGCCTGGTGGGTGGGGGCGGGTTCCAAGTGCAAGGGCTTCTGGCCCTGGGGAGTGGGAATGCTGCCCTCCCAGAATGTCAAGGTTTTCCCCAACCTGAAAGCTCTCCAACCCCACCATTTAAGGTGTTCTAGAGGTGTCACTGTAGACATGGTTGATGACATCTTTGGCTATTGGGGATTGACTCATCTCCAGCCCTCTCCCTCCAGGTCAGAGGTTGGGTTGGAGACTGACAGCTCCAGCCCTCTAGTCCTGCCTTGGTCTTTCTGAACCCGAGAACCACCCTGAAACTGCCTAGGGGGCCCCAGCTCCCAGGCCTGTCCCGACTACACAAAGGCACTCTGACCACTCAAAAGATTCCAAGGGTCTTAGATGCTCTGTGCCCAGAACCAGCTGAAGACCAAATAGCTACGTCTCCTTGGATGGCACAATCACAAGCTCTCATCAGCTGACGGTCCGGGGCAGGTGTGCTGAGAGAGCTTTGCTATGGCCCTGTTGCTGGCAATCTGTTTTCAATCCTTGCTGGGCCAACAGGCACTCTCTGGTTATTCCCCAAGCTGATTGAATTTCCAGTCTTTTCCGTTTGATTCCACTGTTCTGGCCCAGTTCTTCTGAATCCTCTTTCAACATCGTTGCCTCACCTGGGCGCTGAGATCCTGTGACCCTCACCCAGCAGGAGATACGGATGCCAGGATCCGGCTACCCTACTTCCAGTTGGATTGTGAAGAAGCCGGCTATAAGCCTTCCCTTCCTAGGTCTCTGTAATGCCAGAAATGGGATGTTTTAGAGTTCATTATTATTTCATTTTAGGTCGATACGAGCGACATACAAATTTGAGTTGGGCAGTTCACTGGCCAGGCACCTGACTCTTCTGGATAAGAAGAGTCTGGGTAAGTCTGGATAAGAAACAGGCCCCACACTGCCAGGACACAGAAGGGCAGCCCCTCTCCCCACAAGGTCGTGACAGAAAACCCCAGCTCCCGCAAATGCAGGAATTCTACAGATTTTCACTTAGAAGAAAATGCCACCCAGGAGTACCCACCCCGATTAATTTTCTCAAAAGTGGTTTTGCAGAGGCTCAGAAGAAAAGTCAGGACACAGGACGCCAGCCAGCCCCATCTTCCCAAAATCACTTGCCCCGGGGCCACCCACCTGCAATCAAACTGTTAGACATGCCTTTTATTCTCAGCTATTACCAGAGCAAATATTCCTGGAGAAGCACGCATTCGAGTAGGGTGCCTCTTTCCCGAGGTCCTGGAGAGCGAGGCTTCCGCAAGTGACTGGCCAGGGACCCTGGAAACTTCACGGTTGGCGAGCTAGAGGGTAGAGGGGGCAGAACCCTAATGGTGGGTGAGTTGAAAATGGAAGAGCGTTCTTCACCTCAGTCTCCTGGGGTCTTTCCCTTCAGGAACTGAAGAGGTGAGGAGGGCTGTGCAGTCTCAGACAGGTGCTACCTGGGCTTCGAAAGCCGACGCATCTGTCCCCAGAGCTGGGCAGCTGCCAGCCCAACCCACCCTGTAATAACTGAAGTCCTTTGTCCCCACCTAGAGCCAGTCCGGGGGTCGGGTGCACACTGTACTTGACCAACCCATGCCATACAGGCAGTGCTGATGTCACTTTCCTACTTCAACGGCCCCCCCCCCAAAGTATACCTTCGGGACATTGGAAAAAAGACACCCCTTAATGTAGCCCCAAGGCCTCTGCTCTCCATGAACCTCCTGAGGGCGACTGCAGCATGGCGAGCAGGGAGCCCCGGGCTTCTTGATAAAACTGTAAAATGAAGCTCTGTCTGAAAGGACACCCATCTGTTAGATTTGGAAAACATCTAAAGGCCGTTTGCTTTTCACAATGAGTAGACTCTTAGGAATGTATTCCAAGGAAAGGCAGAAGATATGGAGAAACAAATTCAACAAGAATATTCTTTGGAGTAACAGCAAGGGAGGGAGGGATGGAGAGAGAAGTAGAGAGGAAAAGGCGAACAGAGGAACCGGGAGACGGGACAGACACAGACAAGAGAAAGAGAAACAAAATGAGAGGCAGAGAGAGCAGCTAGCTCGTTTTCAACTTGACCTCCTGGAAGAATCTAGCAGGATCATAGAATCCTCAGCACATCCTTGTACTAGGACAGCCAAGTTTCAAGCCAAAGTTTCCCAAACTACAAGGTAACAAATACTAAGACTAGAGAAGCAGTGCACGTTCTTTTCCAGCTCCTTTTTGCAGCATCAGCAGAATGGGGCAGGTTGCTGCGTTCATTCTAAAAATCAAAACTGCAAGGTGACTCAGCTGTGGAGATGGGGGTGGGAGGGCAGATGTTCTCTTGCTCACTGAGCTCACACCCCGGAGACGGCCAGCACCTAACGCTGCCTCCACAGGTTCCATGGAGGACACGGGAGAGTCTACGGCCATGTGAAGAGCAGATTCACATTTCTGTGGCTTCCTCCGGGGGGAGCTAAGAGCTGTATCCCAGGAGTCCTCCTCGCTCCCGTTGATCCTGCTGCCCTAGCCGTTAGCATCTCTGCCAATCTTCATGAAAGAGCCTGTTGCACCGCAGTCCAGCAGGGCCACAATATTCAAAATGAAAATTGTAATGATCACTCTTCTGACTGCAAAATCCCAAGTCAGAGAACTTCTCTCACTAAAGAAGCCGGGCGGGGCGGGGGGAGCTGGACAGAGAAGCCGCCCTGGCTGTGGGGTGCTAAAAACTGTGACACCGCCTGGCACCAGCGAGGAGGGCCTCACGCTCGACCCCAGAGGGAAGAATAACAAGGGGCCACCGCGGGTCTCCCCCAAGCTTCCAGCTGTCAGGAAATCTTGTCCAATAACCCACCTTGCCATGCCACCTGCTCACCTGCATTCTGTAGAAGTAGTAATGTATCATTCACGTCCCAGCAGGCCAAGTGGGCAGGAAAATGGGGCCAAAAAGTAGAAAACCATGACCATAGAAGGCAACGTCACGTGACTGAGCTTTCTGGGTTGTGCGTCCTTGTGGTGATAAACACAGTCCCGAGCTGAACACCAGAATGAAAACGAACCTTCCTCCATGCTGAAGTCGGAAGAGATGTGTTTGGCTATCCGCAGTGCCTGCCTGTTTGGGCGGTGATTACTGCAGGTCACACGTGCTGTACAGGAGGAGGGCAGTGAACTCTGGAGCCAGGCTGGCCAGGTGCAAGTCCCAGCTCCGTGGCCAGCTCTGTGATCTGGGACAATTCGCCTATGTCCTCTGCCTCTTGATTTCCTCCTCTGTAAAAGGAGGGTAATAGTCGCATCTATCTGAAAGGGCTATGGGAGAATTAAACGACCTTGTCAATGTACGGGGCTGAGAACAGTATCTGTTCTTGGTGAGCAGAAGGATGACCAGGAGGTGACCAGCAAAATACCCCTTTCGAAGCCTCAATACTATTCCGTAGTGAGCAAAGACATAGCTCCTCTACGGACGAAGCCATTAATAGTCGATCCTGGCAGGCAGAGAGCAGATTCCTTCGAATCAGAAATTTGAACTCTGGCCAACGACTGCTGTACTGATTGAGTAAATCTTAGGATTTGTTAATGGTAAAGTAGTCTACAAAAACAAACAGTCTGAAGGAGTTTGAGAGGGTGTGGGCTCAGCTGCAACCCCTCCTCCCAAGGCCGTTGGTCAACATCATCTCCAGCCCGGTGGAAAGACAGAAGCAGTGAAGAAAATGTCGGACAAACATTTGGTGTGTTTGTACACTTCTCCCAGAAATCCTAAATGCTTTGCATGTTTCAGCTAATAATTCCTTAAAATGGATTATGCTGACCATTTTATAACCTACTTCACTGCTCTCCTGTCTAAATCCATCCCTTTGTGACAAATGTTTTACACTTGGCTCATTTTTTCAATTGTGTTTGCTGTCTTACCCCCATGTAAAGGATAAACGTGCATGCTTATGTTGATTTGACTGAGACAGCTAATGCTAAATATGTCTGTTCCTTGAAAGTTGACTTGTGATGGTGTCATTTAAGTCTCTTCTTTTTCCCCTTGAGTCAGCAAAATATTCCATGTTACTTTGAGCAAAACTTGCTCACTAGTGTTATGGAGGGTATAAAAACAAATGGAATAAGTTTCCTGCCTTCAGGAGGATTGAAATCTCAAAGTCGGTATGACAGCAAGGATGGGAGTCAGCTCAGTTTGCAGCTTTTAAAACATGTTGGAATCTTTCCTCTGCCACTTTTGATGGTGAGACCCTGAACCAATCACTTCCACAAGCATCAGGCTCTCCATCTATGACATGGAAGTAAAAAGAGCAATCTTGACAAAATTGTGATGACTACAGACGTGTACCTAACCTCTTATTTACCGCCTCCTGATAAAAGACATTGTAACTCATCCCATTTGAGAGCTGGTGGTGATCACCCCATCCTGTGAGATTCAAGTATAATAATTATCTGGAATCCCCCATCTTCAGATGAGGAAGACCCAGCAGCCCTGACAATGTCTTCTGGAAACTGGATTTTGTTTGAAGGGTGAACTGACTTCAAGTTTCTATTTTCACGTATTGTCCTTCCTACGTGCCTCCTGGGGTTTTTCCCTTCCTCCCAATCTACATTAACCTGATGATAACAGCCAGCTATGTTTTCTAGAATTCCCCTAAATTGACTCATACCAAATACTGAATACAGTAGATTGGGAGGGTTCATTAAATCACGATAGAGCAACCTAAAGGAGGAAAGTAGACACCTTTGTTCTTAAAGGGTCTTCAGCCATCCCACCCTGGAGAAGGTTGCTGATTGCCTCTTCTCCTCAGGCAGTCTTGTTACTATGCATCACTTTTTTTTTTTTTTTTTTTTGAGATGAAGTCTCCCTCTGTCACTCAGGCTGGAGTGCAGTGTCATGATCTTGGCTCACTGCAAGCTCCATCTCCCAGGTTCAAGTGATTCTCCTGCCTCAGCCTCCCGAGTAGCTGGACTACAGGTATGTGCCACCACAGCCAGCTCATTTTTGTATTTTTGGTAGAGACAGGTTTCACAATATTGGTCAGACTGGTCTTGAACTCTTGACCTCGTGATCCATCCACGTTGGCTTCCCAAAGTGCTAGGATTACAGGCGTGAGTCACCACACCCGGCCTGTATCACTTTTTATGCCTCGTCTTCATCCTTACAGCTTCTCCTTCCTAGGGGCCTCAACTCCCACCCCCGGAGTAAGGGTCACAACTGTCCATCTTCATGCAACACAGCTTACTTCCCCTTCTTCTCCTCCCCACCATGCCCTATGGGTTGCTTTTCTACAACCAGAATGGAGCCCCAGAGAGATCTGCTAAACTAAGACAGTTCTCAGCCCTGAGAGAAAAATCTACTTCCCAGTTCTCAGTCCCGCTAAACTATTGTTAAGATAAAGAAGGACCATGATAAATCCTATTGGCTAAGAGAAGAACGTTCTCCAGGTTGCCATAGGATAAGAGAGGAGGTGACAGAATCTGCAGCCATTTGGTAGAATATGTGATATGTGAATCATTCTGAGGAATACGTTAAAATTCTGTAGTCATATCTTGGAAAATGGTATTTCCAGCAGAGGGAATAATGTAACAAAAAACCCAGGCAGAAAACAAATGTGTGTGTGTGGAGAACAACAGTAATGTGTTGTGAATGAAGGATTCCGTGTCATGAGAAATGGCTGACCGAAAGTAGGGAGATGCAGATAGGAAAATACCACGGGAAGACTGAACATCGCATCAAGTGATTTAGGTGATTCTGCCTGCAGTGCAAATATTTTGGGCTCTGAAGTGAAGTCATCAAAAGGTATACGTCTGTAATGGAGGATTGGTCTAGATAGCCTCTCAGATCCCACTTGGCTTTGAGATCCTTGATTCTGGGTCACACCTGCGGGTCTGGAGGGCAGTTCTTCAGGGTCATGAAGGAAGGATTCCAGGAGGCTGAAACACGAAGGACATTCAGGTGACCACATCAAGAAATCGAGTGGGGTAACAAGAACCTGAACTAAAAGGAATGCAGTGTAAATATGAAGGAGAAAGAGGAAATGGGAAACTGATTAGAAACGATAAGTAGAGAAAAAGGGTAATATGTGATCCCAAGGTTTAGAACAGTATTTGTAAGTTATAGTCCCATAACTTCTTGCATAAACAGTATCTATGAGAGTCATTTTAAAAAGAAGAGCAAACTTCCAAGTTCCACTGAAAGACACCAGCATCTCTGTGGAGTGAATTGGGGAAAGAGAATGAAGAGGTCTGTTCAACTTTTAGACATGCAAAATGTGAATTGAATTGCATGAGTGACATCAACAATGTGAAGATATTTAGCAGGAGCTCTTTTTTCTCTTTTTGGCCTATGGTATTTAATCCTTCTATCATCATTATCGTCCTTTCTCTAATTTAGTGTCTTTGAACCTTTATTCAAAAATCCACTACGTATATGTAACATGTTTATGAGATTATTACTAGACCCTCTAGGAGGTTTCATTAACCCAGTTTTCTCTTATTATACCAATACCACACTATCTTGATAGTTCAGGTAAGTCCTCCACCTTTTTTTCCAAGTTGTCTTAGCTCTTTTGGGTTCTTTAAATTTCCAGACACATTTTGGAATCCGCTAGTTCATTTCTACTGAAAAATAAAAAAGTAAAATAAAATCATGCTGGGATTTTGATTGGAATTGCATTAAACCTCTGATCCACAAGGGCAGAACTGACATCTTAACAATATTGAGCCTGCTGATCCATGAACTTAGTATATAATTTCATTTATTTAGTTATCTCAGCATCACTGCGGGCTGTTCAGTGTATAGATCTTACACATCTTTTGTCAGATTTAGTCTGAAGTATTTCATGTTTTGATGTGCTATAAATAATATTGCTTTGTTAATTTCCATTTCCAATTATTTCTTTGCCAGTGTATAAAGACATAAATATTGCTTGTGTGTTCAGCTTGTATCTTGCAAAGTTTCCAAAGTCACTTATTAGTAAGTAACTTATTATTAGTTTTAGTGGCTTTTTGTGATTTCAGGAGATTTTCCACACAGGTGATCATGTCACCTGCAGATACAGATACTTTTACATCTTATTTTCTAAATAAGAGTGCATTTTATATATTTCAGCTTACCTTATTGCACTGACTAGATTCCAGAACAATGCTGAAAAGCAGTGAGAAAAAAGTCATCAGCTGGGATGGTAAATACAGCTCTTGTTCTTCCATTTTGACCTGAAGCACCCAGTGTGATCATTTTCTCATTTGATTTTTGTGAGGACTTTTTGTTTCCATTTGTTTCCTTTATTTTTAAAAAATACACTATCTTTTAGGCAGTTTCACGTTCACAGAAAAATTGAGGGAAAGGTGCAGAGTGTCCTTCTATATGCCTTCTCTTCCCCCACGTGCACACCCTCCCCCACTAACAACTCTCCTGCCCAGAGGGAGCATTTGTAACAACTAAAGAACCTACGTTGACATATTGTCACCCAGAGTCCACAGTTTACATGAGGGTTCCGTCTTGGTGCTGGTTCTATGGGTTTGAACAAATGTGTCATGACATGTATCCACCATGATGGCATCGTACAGAGCAGTTGCACTAAAATCCTAAAAACCTCATCTCTCCCTCTTCCCAACACTTGGGAACCATGGATATTTTCACACCATAGTCGGGCCTTTTTCGAAATGTCCTTTAGTTGGAAGCTTACAGTATTTAGTCTTTTCTGATGGGCCTCTTTTGTGTAGCTGTGCATGTTTAAAGTTCCTACGTGTCTTTTCATGGCTTGATAGCTCACTTCTTTTCAGTGCTAAAGAATATTCCATTGTCTGGATATATCACAAGTTATCCACTCACCTAGTGAAGAACATTTTGGTTTCTTCGTTGCCTCCAAGTTTGAGCAATTATGAATAAAGCTTCTATAAATGTCCATGTGCAGGATTTTCTGTCAACACAAGTTTTTAACTCTTTTGGATAAATACTGGAGTGCAATTGCTGGATCACATGTTAAGAGGATATCTCGTGCCCATCAATGATACAGTGGATACACAAAATGTGGCACGTATATACCACGGAATACTATGCAACCATAAAAAAGAATGGGTTCCTGTCCTTTGCAGGGACATGGATGAAGCTAGAAGCCATCATTCTCAGCAAACTAAAAGAGGAACAGAAAACCAAACACCGCATGTTCTCATTCATAAGTAGGAGTTGAACAATGAGATCACATGGACACAGGGAAGGGAACGACACACACGGGGGCCTGTTGGGGGGTGGGGACAAAAGGAGGGAGAGCATTAGGACAAATACTTCATGCAAGCAGGGCTTAAACCCTAGATGATGGGTTGACAGGTGCAGCAAACCACCATGGCACATGTATACCTATGTAACAGACCTGCACATGTATCCAAGAACTTAAAAATTAAAAAAAAAAGTAGAGTTGGGTAAGACAATGTGATAATTTTAAAAACACTAAACATGTCATACCCACTTCCCCACCTCCAAGTGCTTTCAACAGCATGCCATTGCTGTTATTAAGAGAATAAAGCATCTACCATCATCTCCCAGCCCCTGCCTGCCTGCCTTCATTCTTGTCTTGTGCCACTTTCTCCCGTGCTTACTTCCTTGCACGTGCCTGTTTCCTGCTGCAAGAGGCATTCTGCAAGCACCCCCATCTCTGTTTAGACCGTGGTGTTCCTACACTCCAACCCCCTCAACAATCAACCTCTACTTCTCTCCAGACTGCAAGGGGATCATACCTTCCAGAATGCATCGATTTTCTACCTCTTATCTCAAGATACACCAGGTTCTTTTACAGCATAAATTTAGAGAATCCCGCTTCCCTTTCTTTGGTGCGCTTTCCTCAATTCTTCATCAGAAACCCATTAGAGTGATTGTCATATTAGTGTCCATTCTCCCCATCAGGCCGCAGGTTCGTGAGAGCAGGGGCCACGGTCATGTTGGTGAACCATGGTATTCTCAGTGACTATCCATGTGCTTACAAAGTATTTGCTGAATGAGTCAATGGGTCTGCAGTTCCAACCAAAGCTAGAAGCTTGACTTTGGAAGAATGAAAGTAGATGACATCGCCAAAGCAGACCCTATAGCATGAGAAAAGAAGGGAAGAACGGAGGCAGAGCTGAAGGATGAATATCGGCACAGGAGTAGGTGAGAGTTCCAGAAATGCTGGGTTTTCACGTGTTTTTATTTACTTCATATCTGTGTTTCCGTCCCTGTGTAGTGTGACTCTCATATCCCTCTCAATTACTACATTTCTTTACTGACAAGGACAGAGGTGGTGCATTGGACACACTACTAACCAGCATACTCTCTCGGACTTGCAAGAAAATGTAGGAAAACAATCTAGAAATGGTATCTCAGAAGAAAAAAAAAAATCAAAAATATGAGAGTAAATGTGGGAAAAAAAATCAATGTTTAAAGACAACTTCCCAACATATTTAGAAATCTCTGGGACCTAAAATTTCATCAGGACTCCCCACACTTCTTTCTTTTTACATTGCTGTGTCTGCGTGTGTGTGTGCGTGTGTGTGTGTGTGTATTCAACAGAAATCTACAAAAAAAAATGCTATTGCTAGAATAATGCTACTACAGGGGAGAAAAATGTAATCTTTTCTTCCACCCATCTTAGCTTCATTGGCTGGGGTTCCTATAACAAAACCAGATGAACCCCAAAAAAAGCAAACAGAGGCTTATTAGCATGTATATTTCATATATACATGGGAGATACACTGGGAATGAGGGAATCTCAAAGACAGCTCAGAGCTTTCTTTTACATAACATCTTCAACAAGGATAATAAATGTTTATAGAAGTGCCAAGACAAAGTAAAAGGACTTTGGGTCATTGGGGGCAACAAATTGTGGGAAGGCCAATAAATGATAGATTTTTGTGTAAATTCCTCTGGTGCTGTTTCCCGAATGATAAGGGTCTGAAGTTGTCTGCAGAGATTGACCTGCGTCCTTTCTGGCAGAGAGGGGAGAAAGGGCACTTTTGTCTTTGTATAATATTATGTTGTGTGCTTTTCAGAAACTAGAGGGAAGGCCAGAGCACTTCTTAATGGCCTTCAGCTCAAAATATTTTAGCATAGAGTGTTTTTTTCTCTGCACTATTCCTGCTGCAGATATCTTTAAAGGCATCAGTCGCATCCTAAACACTACTTGTGGGGAAATATTGAGCAGAACGAGATCAAATGTATAATTCAGCCCCCCAGAGTCTCTGAGCCACAGGACAGAGAACGGCCTGGGAGTCAAAGCAGACACTGAGCAGCTGACATTCTAAGAGGCTCCTTCCAGTAGATCGGCGCATAAACTCAAGTTCTTTTCACAGATTTGTCTGTTTCTTTTGTGCAAAAAAAAAAAAAAAAAAATATATATATATATATATATATATATATATCCCTGTAGCTAAAATGCCTACTTCATAGTGCAAGAAAAACAACATCTGGAGCCTTAGCCAGAAGCAGCAAAGACCCAGGCAGCCTGGTGGTGTCCGGCGGGGACAGCCCACGAGATCCATCAGCATGTGGCCCTGCGAGCCGCCACCAGTAACATATGTTTACATGCTCATGAATGTCAGGCTCATTTAGAACAAATTAGCATCCATCAAATTCAAACAGCGAGCAGAGCAGCACATTTTCCTGTGTGTCAGTGGCCCCTGAGATACCAGGGAGAACTTGAATTGCCTGACTCCTTCAACTTCCAAGCATCCCAGAGGGAAAAGGCAGACCCCAGGAAAGGACTGTGCTGGAAACTATTTGTTCTTACAGATGTCCGGAGTAGTCTTGTGACTGACCCAAAGACTCCCCTCTGAGGGTGGGGGATACCTAGGGTAGGGGAAGGTGAATGTGCTGCCTTCTAAGACCTTCCTTCTAAGGGAGGGTGGGGGAAACCCAGAGTAGGTGGAGGTAAGCCATGCTGGCAGGAGCTTCCCTCTAAGGGAGGGTGGGGGAGACCTAGGGTAGGTGGAGGTGAGCCGTGCGGGCAGGATCTTTCTTCTAAGGGAGGACGAAGTGTGCTTTGCTAGACTCTACGCTTGAGTCTCAGCTTGGCCGACCCAGATGGGAGCAAGTCACTTCTATCCTATGATTCTGGGTGTCCTCATCTGTCATGGAAGCTTTGGTTCGATGAGCTTAAAGTCACTCCAGTTGCAAAGCTGTGTGACTTGTAGATACATGCCAGTGTGAATGACTCACTTCACTTTAACAAGTTGCACAGATAGCCAGGCTTCTCCTTAGATCAGTCAGGAGGCCCCAGAAGACTTTGTCACAGGCAAAGGGTGATTAAAAGGAGTCACTGACGGGATTCTTTGGAGTTCGGTGGGCAGGGCCCAAGGGAAGTGAGAATAGCACTCCCCAGATCATGGGCAAGGGATGCCTGGGGAGGGGCTGCTAACGTGGACAGGCATGAGTAAGAGAGGAGGGAGGACAGCTCCTCTCCCTCCTCCACCTTCTACCTGCTGCCAGCAATGAATCCAACCAGCAGCCCTAGGCCAGGCCTCCAGAGTCAGAGCCAGGAAGAAGCCAGGCACATGGTGAAGCCACTAGTCCCCATCAACACCAAGGGTACAGTAAGAATTTTGATGGAAATATTTAAAAACTCATTCAACAACTTCCTATCTCCCCAACCAGCCTCTGCATATGATTCCACCTTTTCCAACTACTGAGCTGTCATCAGGGGTGTCACAGGGGTGGGGCTGCCTGCTCTGCCCAGGGGCCCGAGACCCTCCAAACTTCGAAGGCCTGGGGTCCCCTCTCCCCTCCCTGGCGGCAACTGTCTTCTCTGCTGTCAAATTATCACTTCCATCCTCCCACAACACATGAGAATTTAAGACGGGATTTTGGTGGGGACACAGCTAAACCATATCAAAGGGGGGACATGGGGCTCCCTCATGGGGCTCTGGCATGAGCTTGGGTGACACAGGTTCATAAGACCCCATCTGCTTCAAGTTTAGTTGCATACCCCAAGATTCCCAGGTTGTAATCCTAACCCAGGACCTCAGAATGCGTCTGTATGTGGAGATAGGCCTTTTAAAGAGGTGATTAAGGTAACAAAGTCATTAGGATTGATGACCTTGTAAGAAGAGATCAGGACACAGACATCTATAGAGTGACAACCACACGAGGACACAAGAGAAGATGCCATCAGAAAGTCAAGGAGAGAGGCCTTAGGAGGAGCCAGCCCTGAACTCACCTTGACCTTAGACCTCCAGACTCCAGAACTGTGGGAAATACATCTCTGTTTTTTCACAAAACTGCCTGTGGCAGCCTAACCAGAACCGTGCGCCATCTTTGGTTCTCAGAAATTCCACTTGTTTTTATGCTGCTGGATTTTAGGAGGCCCCTGGATGACCAGTATGTGACTACAGTTAGAGAAGGAATTACTGGTGTAAGAGAGCCCCACACATCTCTGAGCAGACACCGTACAGCCCATGAGATATCGGGTGTAGTATCACCTTCTCTTCCCTAGGATATTAAGAACAATATCACAGGAGGGGTGTACAGCCACAGCCCCTGCGTTACTGGGAGCAATAGCATCTTCTCCCCCTCTCGATATAAGAAACAATATCCCAGGGTGGGTGTACATCCCCTGTGATATTGGGCGTAATGTCATCGTCTCCCAATGTGGATATTGAGCATAGTGTCACAGGGGGTTGTATACCTTCTTTGCTATCGGGAATAATATCCTCTCCCCTCAGGATTGTAGGCAAAATATCGAAGGGATTTTACAACTCGTGCGATATGGGCAGTAATATCATCCTCTCCCCACCTAGATGTTAGGAACTCTATCACAGGCAGCCGTACACTTCTTGTGATATTGGGAGTCATATCATCCTCTCCCATCATGGATATTAAGAACAATATTACAAAGGAGGTGTACACCCCCTGCCATATTGAGAGTAATATGCTCTCCCCCTTCGGGATATTAGGAACAATGTCGCAGGAGGTGTGTACCACCCCTGCGATATTGGGAGTAATATCATCCTCTCCCCCTGCATATAGGAAACAATATCACAGGAGGATGTACACCCCCTGCTATATTGGGAGTTGTATCATCCTCTCCCACCCAGGATATAAGGAACAAGATGACCGAACGGATGTACACCCACTGCCATAGTTTCAATAATGACATCCTCTACCCCCTGGCTGTAAGGAATAACATCATACAGAGGTGTACACTTTCTTCGATATTGGGAGTAATATCCTCTCCCCGCCGGATATCAGGAACAAGTCTATTATTAATATTAATATGAGAAAAATTAAGAGTAATCATCGATATTATTAGTAAAATACTAAAAATGTTAACATTAGCATTAATAATCAATAGTAATATCACTATTAATAATAAAATAATATCAGCAATTAATGTTACTTAAATCAATACTAAGTGATGCTGGTAATAAAATAACAATATTAACAATTAATTTTAAGCATGCATAATCATATATTTAAAATAATTATCCATAATAACAGTATCCTATTAATAATATCATTGATAATTGTTAATATCGATCATGGATGTTTAATAATTGATCATATTATTACTCCTAATACCGCAGGGGGTGTACACCTACCTGTGATGATGTTCCTAATATCCAGGGATAGGGAGCATGAGATTTTGTTCCTAATTATCAAAGGGGGGAGAGCGTAATATTACTCCCATAATGGCAGGGTGTGTACATTCCCCCCAAGGGATTGTTCTTGCTATTCAAAATGAGAGAGGATGACATGACTCCAGATATCGAAGAAAGTGCAAACCCACGTGTGGTATTCTTTCTAATATCCAGAAAGGAAGAAGAGCATAGTAATCCTCATATGGCAGGAGGGGTACACTCACTGATATTTTTCCAAACATGCAAGGGGTAATGAGGATAATTGCATTCCCAATATCGCACCAAGGGTTGCACACCCCATGTGAGATGGTCCTTCATCATATTTCAAGGCGGGAGGGATGATATTACATATATGGCAGAAAGTGTACACCCCCCAGGGATATTGTTCCCATGATCCTGGAGGGAAGGGGATGACATTACTTTAAATATTACAGAAGGTGTACACGCCCCCAGTGATATTGTTTCTAATTTCCATGTCGGAGAGGAGGATATGACACCCAATAATTCAGGGAGTAGAAGCAATCCTGGGATATTCTTCTTAACATTCAGGGAGGAAGAGGATGATATTACTCCCAATACAGATGGGTGTACACCCTCTGATAGTGTACACACTGAGGGTATACAGCTATCTGTGAAAGAGTTCATAATTTCCAGAGGGAGAGATGATATTACTCACAATATCATAAACTGGCTATGAGTCCACCATGGCCCCTAATAGCCAGCGGGATGAGAAGGGGTGGCTATTAGTCCCCACCTTGTGGGGGGTGCCTCACTAGGCTCCTCAACTCTGCCAAGCCTCCACCCGTCGAGTCTGGCCTGGATTCTCACACGCCTGCACAGCCTTCATCTGGTTCATAACTCAGCTCACAAAGGCCCTAGTACCGCGGCAAGGATGGCGGTGGTCACACCTGTGGCCATTTATCCTCTCTGCATCTAGCTCCTCTCCCTGAGGCAACAGCACCTCTGAAGTCACAGTCTGGCCTCCCAACTCTCCCCTCCCGAGCTTCTTGGCGTGTTGCTCTGCTGCACACACCTCAGCAAATACTGCTGATTAGCCAGAATCACCCAGAAATCTCTTAACCTTGATTCTGACTGCTTTTGTAATTTGTAATATTTGTACTTCTTGTGTGATTTGAGGAACAACACATTTTAAAATTAGAGAAGCCGGGCGCGGTGGCTCAAGCCTGTAATCCCAGCACTTTGGGAGGCCGAGACGGGCGGATCACGAGGTCAGGAGTTCGAGACCATCTTGGCTAACACGGTGAAACCCCGTCTCTACTAAAAAATACAAAATGACTAGCCGGGCGAGGTGGCGGGCGCCTGTAGTCCCGGCTACTCGGGAGGCTGAGGCAGGAGAATGGCGTAAACCCGGGAGGCGGAGCTTGCAGTGAGCTCAGATCCGGCCACTACACTCCATCCTGGGCGACACAGCAAGACTCTGGCTCAAAAAAAAAAAAAAAAAAAAAATTAGAGAAGATGTGGTTTTTATTCTCTCCTTTCTACTTGCAACCTTGAAAATTCAAGTAGCAGCAAGGGTTTCTTGAAAGTAACTTCCACCAAATAGAACCTATTACAAAGGTACTACAGAGTGTCAAATAACCACATAGATGTAAAATAGAGATGCAGACACAGATATAGAATCCAATGGTTAAACCAAATTGAGAAATGCTTGCCAGTTTGATAGGACTTCTAAAACTTGACAAAAATGTTGGCTAAGGGATACAAGACGTTATGAGATGAGTGAGATGCTTGGCCTAGAACCACAGGCTCTCTCCTCTTTACAGCAGAAAATCCATAAGGAAGTCAAATCTGAAAGAATCAGGTACCACTGAACGGCATACTCAGCCATGCTTCCCCATCCCTGGGCCAGCTGCGGTGAGTGCAACCATGCAACCAGTCGTTCACCAACATCCATCATCCATCCTCCGGGCCATGGCTACACTTCACTCCCAGGCTCCCTGTCATTATGCAGATTAGGTAAATCATGGCCACTCTCACCTTAAGCCTCCCCCACCGCCACCGTGGCAATCACCCAGTCCCAACCACAGGAAGGACGGCAGTGTCCTTGGGAACGCAGAGCAGGGGTCTGAAACGAACCTGGATCCCTGAATACCTCATGGAGCAGTCACCAGCCTGGAACATCCTCCCTCATGAGTTTACAAGAGAGAAAAACTCCTTGGTTCCTCAAACTACAATACTGCAGAGTCTTAGGTCACAGCATCCTTACCTATCCTTGTCAGGAACCGTTCATGCTCATCAAGACATGAGAACAAAACTGCAGTGGCACAGTCACACACACCCAGAACGCAGACCACCTGCAGCGCACATTCATCATATTAACACCAAAAAGCCACCGTGGTGGATATCCTGGATGTGGACACTCGGCGGCTTTTTGCTGGAGATGCACTTTGTGCATTTATCGCAGGACCATCTTGGCGTCAGGAGGGGCTGTGCAGATGGCAGCTGTGCACGTCACAGGGAGTCTCACTCACTGGACTCTCAGCCAGCTCCCACTATCAGTGCCCGCAGAGTCCTCTCCTCCGGGAGCACATGCTCGGACGCCACAGCGGACTGTGGATACACACAACAGCACTGTGTGCCCCAGGAGCTTAGAAAGTACCACTGCATCAATGCCTCCACAGGTGAGGCTGGGCGCAGAAGCCACCCTCAAACAGTTATGGTCCTCCGTGGGGCTGGTGTCCAGGCAGGAAGGCGGCTCAGCGGCTCTCCTCTCACTGTGGAACTTCCTAGGTCCCCACATGGACAGAACCAAAATAACACGCAACAAACAACAGGAACGAGAACACGACCAGCAGCTTCTGAGACGAACAAGCTGGGCTGATCATGACACACCTGATAGGGACGGTGCCAAAGCCCCTCCCAGTGACCTGTGAGGACAGCGCTACCAGCCTCTCCCTAAAACCAGCCCAAGTCGAGTTAGACTCCAGGCTTCCCAGGAGTGGGCAGATCTATTCAATCCCACAGTCTGAACCTTCTAGGCCGTGTGTCACGGCCCCAATCTCACATATGGGAACGCGGACACTGCACCATAGACCCGGCCCCAAGCCCTGGTTTCTTTTTCGACACCACACACCAGTACAGTGAGCACTTAGGATCTGGGCATTCACAGAAAATACTGCTTAACTAAAACTTCTGATGTAGAACATGTTGAATTCCTACTCACAGAGCTCAAAGTGTTCTGTCCTAGGAGGCGGCAGTTGTAACTAAGCATGAGAGAAGAAGGGTTCAGAGTGGTGCCAAGTATTAAATATTCCTCTAAATCTATTCACCAGGTCGCCATGCTATTGTCACCTGCTTCATTTTCTGTCCTTAAAAGACATAATAGTTACTTTTCAAAATAGACAACCTGTTTTACTGATGCTTAGCTATAAAGTAGCGAGCTACGTATCCAAAAGGGAGATATGGGAAAACAGAAAATGTCCACAAGCGATCAGGTGGGAGGGCAGCTGCAGCAGCACCTTGCTCTGTTTCGTTGTGAGCCAGCCACGTGGGCTGGACAGCTCACTTAGCCACTGAAATTATATCATCTAAGATTTTGTTGCAGTTACTTTGATAAATACTCCTTCCTGCTATGAAGAGTAAGGTTTGGGGTTTTTTTTTTTTTTTTTTTTTTTTGAGTCAGAGTCTCCTGTGTCACCCAGGCCAGAGTGCAGTATTACAATCACGGCTCATTGCGGCCTTGACCTTCTGGCTCAAGCAATCCTCCCACCTCAGCCTTCCAAGCAGCTGGGACCCACAGGCGAGTTTGATTTCTTTGCTAATGAATTCCTAATTCACCTCGCAGCGGGCCTGTCAGGGCCATATGCTTGGAGGTCCACCTTGCCGACCGGCCTTGTGGTCTCTAATGTGGATGCACTCCGGTTGCCCGGGCTCTGCACGCGATGTTGTATAAGGGACTGACAGCCCAGAGTGTCTCGACGTGCCATCGTGAGCTGGGCTTTATTCCACAGGGCGACTCTGCTTCCCATGACGAGATGTAGCATGCGAGCACAGATCAAAGGGTATCAGCAACTAACCCAATCCCCAGGTACTAAGCAGATGACCAAGAGTTTAGTTCCTTACTTATTTGCTACGGGCTTGATTCAAAAGAGCTTTCTGGGATCCTAGGGACAAACATCTCTAACTGGTAAGAATTCTGGCTTTAGTAATGGAAGAATCACCTAAGGCCCGTTTTGTAACTGCTGTTCTCATCAGAACTTGAGGCCAAAGGGAAAAATAAAAGGGGTGCCAAGATCGTGACACCCCAGTTTGCACAAGGCCAATCAGCCTGCTTGAGGGGGTGAAAGGAGTAGGATTTTTAAACTGCTGAGTTTTAAAAACATGGCTGTAGGCTCGGCACACTGGCTCACGTCTATAAGACGAGCACTTTGGGAAGCCGAGGTGGGAGGATTGCTTGAGGCCAGGAGTTCAAGACTGGCTTGAATAACCAGCAATACCCTATCTCTTTAAAAAGGAAAAAAAAAAGGTTATTAAAATAGTAACAAAAAGGTTAATACAATAAATTACTATATCAACATGGCACCCCCCTGCTGACAGATGAGGTACAATCTCTGTCTACGATGAGGTCCGGAGAGAAATGTAACCAGCATCATAGGGAAGGTCGACCCCAAAGCCCCACAGCACTACTCCTGTACAGTGTGTTAACCAGCATGAAGTCTCCTCCACAATCAGAAGCCTGCTTTAGAGGAACGCTGCCCACGGGACCTGGGTGGACTCCAGACGCCGGCCGACCAGACAGCCCCACCTTGGGACCCTGCCAGCACCCCCGACTGGACAGAATGGCCTCGTGAGTGTCCTTTCCCGCCACAAGCTGCAGACCCTGAGCCAGTCCTGGCTGTGACTGAGGCTGCGCATAAACGTCTGCGCCCAACAGCTCACCTTTGTACATGACACGCCCAGTGCACTTCATTTCAAATGTTACACTCGCCCCAAGGCGAACATGGATGTTACAGGTTAACTCACTGCATGTGTGCTAGACTTTCCCTGGAAGTGTTCAGACATTGCACGAACCGGATGAGCAAACCCCACTTTCCTTGTAAACTTTCAGACATTCCATGACCCCGATGAACACACACAGCCAATAAACCCCGGAACGTGTAGCGCTGCGGCCTCCTCCCCTCCTGAGGGGTGTGTGTTTACAGCTCCCCCGAGACCACATTTCCAAAAGCACAGAGTGTTACTCTGAAAATAAAACCTCCTTTTCCTTTCCTTTGTACATCTCGTGGTCATGTTAACAACTATTGCTACAAATGCAGAGAAACGGGATATCATCCGTGCTGGTCACTGAATTCCTAGCACCAAAGTTTCAGGGCCCCTCAGTCTGAAGGAAGCTTCTATCGACCTAAAGCCAACTCTGGAGACGAAGGCCGAGCTGGGGAAAGGCTGTGTCACCTGCAAATCCACACCACGGGGCCCTCTGCAGTTGTGTGTAAGGAACTCTTGGCCTGTCCTGGGGTTTGGGGAGATCAGGATGCAAGCAGATACCTTACGCTCTGCCACAGGACCGTGAAGTCTGCGGAACCTCAGAGGAACACGGAGACAAATGGCTGCATGAATCCCACAGGCCGAGCCTCGATGGGCGCCCCTGTCAAGAACACAGACACGCCGGGAGGGGCAGCCGATGCAGGCAACGCCTGCAACCGCAGCACGCGGCAGCGTCCGAGTGTGGGGGTCTCTGGCCAGGCTCCACCACAACTGCCATATTCTGTGGCAAAATTTTAAAAATAGGTTTTAACTAGTTATAACTCTAACTTGTTTTACATATAAACAGAACACAGGGTACAAAACAGGCTCCAAAATACTTCGCCTAGAACCAAGTCTAGAATACAGATGGCTGCTGCTCCGAGTGTGACGAGTCCCCCTGTAGTGCCATAAGTCCTAGATCTAGGTGACTAAGTGCTCTTCCTAAACCAGATGGCACCTTGAGGCTCTGAGGACACCCTCTGTCCCCAGGCCAGTCCATCAGCCCCGGCAGAAGCTTCTAGAGTAAGAGCCTCTGGATTTGTATTGGACAGATGTAAACCAGGCAAAGTCACAGGGGCTCATCCTGGAAGCCCATCCGTTTACCCACTCATGCCCTGGAGAGCCCTGTCCCCAGCTCCACACTTGCAGTCACGCTGAACCACAGGAACTGGCTTCTAGGCCCTCAAGCCATTCCCTCTCGCCCCAGGACAGACCCTTCTCAAACCGTGAGACCCAGAGTAGCCTTAACAGGTGGTCCCAGCAGAACTGGCCACTGCGTGATTTGATATTTTGTGTGTGTGGGGGGGTGGTGGTTCTTGTTCTGTCACTCAGGCACAGTGCACCATAAACACAGTGGTGCTATCATGGTTCACTGTAGCCTCAACCTGCCAGGCTTGGGTGATCCTCCAGCCTCAGCTTCCCGAGTAGCTGGGCCCACAGGTGCACATCACCACTCCTATTTAATTTTTTGTAGTCAGGGTCTTGCTATGTTGCCCAGGCTGGTCTCGAATTCCTGGGCTCAAAAGTGAACTGCCCACCTCAGCTTCCCAAGGTGCTGGGATGACAGGTGTGAGCCACTATGCCCAGCCTAGAATTGGTTTTTCTTAAACCTGATTTGACACATGAACCCCACTTACATAGATATCAGCACACTCACAGCTCAAGAGTTTTTCTGAATCTCGATTCTGTCTGTTCAAGGTCAATATCTAAGAAAGGGTCAGAACTGACCCTTCCCTCAATGAAGCCTAAGGGCAAATGCAGCAGCATCTCAGGATATGAGGAGACAAAGTAAGAAGGGTGGAAAATACACACTGAAATTCTAGTGCTAGAATCGTAATCACCAACACTTTCAGACGCAATCTGCTTTCCAAAATATGCAGTTGCTGGATTAACTTCAAAGTCACCAGATTCCACAGGCAGCAGCTCAGAGGGGCACAGCTTTCTAAGGCCGCACAGCCCGGGGCAGTGTAACAGCCTCAGGGTAAAGTAAACTAAACAAAGGCTTGGTTCTCTCAAGGATGAAGGTGCTCAAGTCCTTCCAAATAGATTCTTCTTCTAAGTAAGTTAGATGCCTCCTACAACACTGTTTAGAGTGCCAGTGTGTTCAGAAACATGAAGTTGAAAATACATCTCAGGACCCCAAAATCACTAAGCTAAAGGGATGTCAACGTGAGGAACAGCTTAGGGCAAACCTACCTCCCATGCTCTTCTGAACAGAAACAGCTACCGGGGGGGGGAGGGGGGGAAGCCATGTACCTCCCTCACAATCGATCCACAAGGAAATTCCTCATGACAGAGGAGAGAACTCAAAGTCACCATCTGCACACGGAGATAAATGCGGATCTGACTGCTTCCTCTGGGAAGGTTCACTAGAAATGCATTTGTCTGATCTACCTGTGACCTGGAAACCCCTCCCCGCTTCGAGCCGTCCCTCCTTCCTAGACTGAACCAACGTACATCTCACATATATTGTTGTCTGACATCTCTCTAAAATGTGTAAGACCAAGTTGTGCCCCAAACACCTTGGGCATATGTCCAGGACCTCCTGAGGCTGTCGCAGTGTGTCCTCAACCCCTCCTGAGGCTGTGTCTTTAACCTTGGGAAAAGGAACTCTCTATGGGCCGAGAACCGTCTCAGAGATCCTTCTGGTTTACAGTGAAGCATTCTCTCCTGCGAGTATAACGATGAAATCATGTGGAATTACAAAGTGCCACTTTAGTAAAGGCCAAAGGAATTAGGGTTCGATGTGCTTAAAAAACAAACAAAAACAAGTAACGTTCTGTCAATGGACCATGAAGGCCACACCCCCTTTTGCAGTGAAGATGTCAACTGGGACGAGAGGCCCCTCCTGCAGATGCAGCAAAGGCTACCCTCTGACCCCACTTCCCAGAGTCTAGGTTCCCACTGCTCAGGGAACAGCAACCCCAGCTTCACGGGGCTCAGGCCTCCAAACCCAACTCCCACCCATGCTGGAGAATCACCCCAGGGACTAGCGAAATGGCAGGTGCAACTCTCACCTCATCCCCTTAAAGGGGAAAAGGCACCTTCCCACTCCTCTTCCTGCTGGTGGGAACAGGGGCAGGAGCTGGAGGGGCAGGAGCTGGAGGGGCAGGAGCTGGAGGGGCAGGAGCTGGAGGGGCAGGAGCTGGAGGGGCAGGAGCTGGAGGGGCAGGAGTCGGGCGGCAGGAGGGAAGCAGCCTGGGTCCCTGCTAGTCACAGATGGCAAATGCCAACCATCCCCGACCTTCACTTTGAAAAGAAATCCTTCTCTTTTGTCAGGTCCCTGGTTAGAAGTTTGCACCCATTCCTTAAAAACAAAACAAAAACAAATACAAAAACAAAAACAAACAAGAAAAAAAACTCAGATAAAAAATGGGTGTTTTGCTGACAATATTTCAATTACCTAGAGGCCTTGGGTCAAATGACAGCAAAACAGGAATCTGAACACTGTTATTCAGGAAACTATCTTCCACAGCCCCATCTACCCTCCCAGGCTCTCACCTTATGCTGTTTGTCTGCTAGATGATTAACAATAATTGGTTTTAAAAACTAGGTGTACAAAACAGACAAAAGTCAGCTCAGGTTGAGGGGAAGCAGGATAAGACCCCCTTCCCCACAGGACGGTGGAGGAGGAACCTTCAGCACCTGGGTTTTCAGGATGCTGGATCTCTGAGAGCATCTCTCACAGCTCAAGGACGGCCAGACCCTCCTCTGACACAGCCTATTCAGGCGAAGGTGGCACCTGCCCTAGAGATCCACAGCCCTGTGCGAGGCTCAACTGGAGCTGAACTTTCCTCCCTTGGTAAGAGTCAGAGCCAGGGGTGGAGAGAGGAGAGAAGTAGCAGGCCTGAGGGGCACTGTGGAAACTCCATGCCACGCTAACTCTCGTCTGACGTGCTCCGGCCAAAGCCACAGCTTCTCGGAGGGCATTTCCCTTCACACATCCGGAAATCATCAACGTCTAGTCTCCCCACAGAACAGATCGTTCCCCAGGAGGCAGACACTTGGCTGTAACACGGGGTGATTAGGGTCGTGCCTTCGTGCCCGTTCTGTAATGTTTCCTGTTACCTATTTTACCTTAAGCTACAAATGATTCCCGTTTACACGGGACACAGTGACACAGACAGCAAAACACATGAGATTCAGTGTGATCCCACACCCGTCACTGCTGACCTCAAGTGCTTTGTTCGTTTTGCTTCTAGAGTTTGTACTCTCTCCCGGGGTTCCAGGCCTGTGGATTCAACCAATCATAGATCAAGAATATTTTTTAATGTGTTTGTATTAAGAATTAGAATTTATTATTCATTAAACAACTACTCGCATGGCATGTCCATGGCATAGCTGTTACGAGCAACCCTGACATGACTGTCTGCAGGAGGATGTGCGTATGTCATATGCAAACACCATGCCATTTTAGGGCAGGGACCTCAACACCCACAGACCTCGGATGTCATAGGCAGTCCTGCAGCCCACCCCCAAGGGCACTGTAGAATGCCTATAATAGAAAATGTGGAGGTTTTAAATAGTTATGTACTAAATCTAATCTTTTGTTAAGAAATTACTGTGTATCATGTGTATTATTTGGAAGTCCTTCATGGCCCAGAGACTTGACATGTTCTTATCTTCTTGTCCACTGCTCTAGTCATTTCAGTAAGCTTATTGAACACAAATCAATTTTACAATTAAATTCTTACAGGAATCACACTCAATCTGTAAGCTGCTTTGGTTTTTAAAGGGAAATAAACAATAGTTTTGCAAACCAGCTATATCATAGAATAACAGGACAAAGCAGCCCCATGACATGCAAAAACATGAGGTTTCAAAGCTAACCACTGTAAAACATGTTACAAACCCCTAAATATGAAAACGTTTTACACCACAACAGATATTCTAGAAAAAACAAGATATTCAAAAAAGGCATTTGCAGAAAAGCACTTTCCCCTTCATTTTTCACATGGTTTCCAGAAGCTTGTGTTTGGCAATGACTATGAACCAGAAGTAGCGTCCGCTGCAACTACTGCTACAGCAACACAGAATATTAAGGCAAAAAAAAAAAGAACACATTGATGAGAACAGGTAGAGTGTTATACAAATGAGTGTGTTCTAAAGTCAACAATGTTCAAATTCTAGGTCTCCCGCAGACACTAGACGGTAACCGCCAAAGCTTATGTACTTGACAACGTTCAAGGAGACCAAGTTCAGAGCTGTCACAAGGCAGCACCATCCTCATGCGATTATCTCAGGCAGGTTTGAGGACAAGTGCCCCCGTCACAGCAGGAAAGCTGCCCAGTCCAGCACTTCCTGAGGTCACAGACTTTCGCCTTCCCATGTCTTCAATAGTTCCTTTACACTGGGAACCAGACAGCAAAAAATAAAACACTTCCTCAAATCTCAAGACAGTCTTTAGAGCTCTTTTCCTTGCCCCTTCTCTTACTGAAAAAGCCTATTTTGTACGCAATCTGTAGTGCTTACCAGAGCTGCGGCGGAAAGAGAGCTAGTGTTTGGTAGATCGAGTTTCAAGCGTGGGGAGACCAGGAAGTTCTGGAGACGGATGGCGGTGATCGCGGCACAGCAGTGTGAACACACTTAATGCCACCAAACCATACACTTAAAAATAGAGTGCTATGTAATTTTACCACAATCAAAAGACTAACTGAGAAAAGCCATCTATAATTAGTCACTTCTAATATCTTACATCCTGTAAGTTTCATTTGCTTTTGGAAATCCTCAGAGCAATCATGAAAAACGAATACCCTGTCGTCTCTGAAACGCAGGCAAAGTCGTTCAAGGGTTTTGATTATAGGAAAGTAGCTGGAAAGCAAAGTGTCCGTTAGACACGGCAGCCGTGGTAGGACAAACACATGGTAGGAAGGTGGTGGTCATGCTACACACAGATGGGAAGGGTTTGGGGAGCCACAGCACCCGAAGCTCGGGAGGCACCTGGGCAGGAGCTGAGAATGAACCAAACACGTTCGATCACGCAACATTCACGGACCCTGAGTCCAGCCACCGCCGCTGACATCCACTGTGGCCGGGGTGTCCTCTGCCACAGAGATACACACCCTGCCGAGGATACTGTACAGATTAAATGTTGAAACACAGACACGCTCAGGTACAGCTGTTCAGATAGAAGCAAACACAACACATTTCCCAGACCCCAGCAGCAAGACTCTCCACCTGACTGCGTTCAGAATAACGGTCGTCTTTGCCAGGGCTGAGCCATGCTTCCCTCTCGCCTGTCCTCTGCCTTCACCAGCTTCGTGCGCGTTTCCGGGGCAAGTGTTTGTGCAGGTGCTATCACTTTTTTCCACAGCAAGAATATACACAGACACCACACAGAAATGGGCAACCTCGTTAGGAGCTGTGCAGGGACATCTAACTCTTCAGATGTGCCAAATTCCTGTTGCCATGGCAATTAAACTAGCTAAACTAACGTTGCTATGACCTCATCTCTTACTGCACCACTAAAGATCATCCGGGTAAGAGGAATGTGCCTCTGCATAGCATTCAGCTCACGTTTACATGTCGGTTTTCCCTGAATATGGTTATGTGAGATAGAAATCAGTCAGATGGGGTGTAACATCTAATATAGGATCGTTGTGTCTCCTAGGCTCAAACACTTCCTTTAAGATCCTCAGAAAATGAAGTTTAACTCTGGGGACGTGAGTTACATAGTAACTTGTTTTGGATACTGTCTCTTTCACAATCCAAATATCAACACCAAAGAAGTTCTTGAGTTCCTTTTGAAATTGAAAGGAATTTACAAACCATAAAAGCCCCAACATTAAAGGATACAATTCAGTCTTTTTAGCATATTCTCAAAGCTGTACATCAACCACTAGTATGTAATTCCGGGACTTTTTCACCACGGGCCAAAGAAACCTTGAACCCATTAAGAGTCAGCACCTTCTCCTTCCTTCCGCCAGCTCCTGGCAATCGCCAGCCGACTTCCGTTTCTCTGGATTTGCCCATTCTGGACACCTGTTGTGAGGAGAATCGTACAGTGCGTGACCTTCGGTGCTGACATCTTTCACGTCCAAGGTGAGTGGAATCTCACAGTGAGTGACCTGTTGACAGATACCTGGACTGTTTCTACTACTACGAATAATGCTGCTATGAAGACTCTTGCATAAGATTTTTTTGGCAAAAATATTTTCAATTTACCTGGGCGTATGCCTAGGAGTGAAATTGCTGGGTTGTACGGTGATTTCATGCTTAAATTTTCTGAGAAACTGCCAGACTTTTCCAAATCAACTGTACCATTTTACTTCCCCATATATCAAGATATCAGTTTTCCCAAATTCACCACCATGTTACTGTCCAATACTGGAGTTTTACCCATCCCGGTGGTTATGAAGTGGTATCTCACGGTAGTTTTGATTTCCATTTCTAAGATGATGAATTCTGCTAAACATCTCATGTGCTTTTTAAGGCATTTATATGTCTTTCTTTGGAGAATGTCTATTCAAATCCTTTGTCCATTTTTAAATTGGATTTTTACTAAGAGCTTTTAAATATATTCATGATATCAGGTCCTTATCATGATAATGTATCCTGTTCTGTGGGTTGTCTTTTTACTTTAAGAGTGTCCTGGGAAATGAACATTTTTAATTTTGATACCGTCTTTTTCCCTTCAGTTGCTTATTACAGCTTTAGACGTCTCAGCCAAGGAAACATTGCCTAATCCAACGTAACAGTTTCACCAGGATTCTTCCGTAAAGGTGTCATGGGCTGAATGTCCCCCCTTCTCAAGATTCCCATGTTAAAATCACAACCCCGGAAACTCAAAATGTCACTGTACTTAGATACAGGGCCTTTAACTTGGAAATTTAGGTCACATAAGATCTTAAGAGTAGGCCCTGATCCAGTATGACTGGTATTCTTCTGAGGGAATTTAGACACAGTCCTCAGTGCTGCACGCACATAAGAGAAACCTGTGAGGACACAGAGAGGACGCCGTCTACACAGCACGGGGTGAGGCCCCAGAGAATCCAACACTGCCCATACCTTGATCCCAGGCTTCCAGTCTCCAGAAAAAAGGAAATAAGATGCTGCTGTTTAAGCCGCACGGTCTGTGGTGTCCGTTATGGTACCCAGCAGACGGACAGAATGGGTCTCACAGTCGACTCCTTACGCTGGATCCATGTTGAGCTTTGCGTGTAGGGTGAGAAAGAGTCCAGTCCATCCTTTTCCATGTGGATACCCCAGTTGTCCCAGCACCATTGAGTTGTGAAAGGAAAAAAAGTAAAGCAACCCTTACCGTCCTTTCTCCATCAACAGATTAGAAGATACACTGAAGAATCGTGGACAATTTTCTCAGTTTAAGCCAGTTGTTTTCAAATTTTTGGGTCTCAGGAACCCTTTGCACTTTATTCAAGATCACAAAAAAGCTTTCTCATCAGGCCGGGAGTGGTGGCTGCTCATGCCTGTAATCCCAGCACTTTGGGAGGCAGAGGCAGGTGGATCACTTGAGGTCAGGAGTTCGAAACTGGGCTGGCCAACATGGCGAAACCCCATCTCTACTAAAATACAAAAATTAGCCTGGCATGGTGGCGAACACCTGTAGTACCAGCTACTAGGGAGGCTGAGGCAGGAGAATCACTTGAACTCAGGAGGCAGAGGTTGAAGTGAGCTAAGGTCACACCACTACACTCCTGCCTGGGTAGCAGAGTAAGAATCCGTCTCAAAAAAAAAAAAAAAAAAAAAAAAAAAAAAAAAAAGATAACAATTTAGTTTATTTTACAACGATAAAGTCGTTACATCTTAATACAGTCTTCAAGAAGAAACCATTTTCCAAAATAAGTAGCAGCGTGGCAACAGTTTGTACTGCTGTGAAAAAACCTAACATCTCTGCACCTCAGACAGCAGGGTTCTCATGCCTGCATCTGCATTCAGTGGGCTACAGAGCCGTGGCTGAAGTTTATGAAAGTCCGACCCCACGCTGATATACAAGTAGGAAGCAGTATTTTCATTGTGTTTTCAGATCATTTTAGGTATTCTCTGCTGCCAAATGTAACAAGTGGCACTTCCGTACAGGCTGTCTGCAACGCAGAGTCTGTGCTCTGGTCGACGGGCCTTTCTGCCCCAATTCCTTCTGAGTCAACTGGTCCGTCCTGCACTTGAATGGCTTTTACCAGCACACGATTTTGTAATCATACGTTGGTTAGAAAACACTGGTTCAGAACTATGAGCAAGTTCCACATTTCATTCTATATCAAAAAACAAACAAACAAAAACACATCAATATCACCATTGATGACATGAGAAAGTGGTGGACACAAGATTTTTATATTTTAATACTCATTGGAAAGCTCAAATGTCTATCCTTGGGAATAATGTAAGGTACTTTCCTTGAGATGAAAGTCATTTTGTTCATTTTTCAGGCCACACCTGCAAATACCTCCATCTGAAGTGGCATCGTTTGTAAGTCATTCTTTCTATAAAGGCGGCCGTTAGTGGAAGAAGTGGTTCTGCAGGTTCATAGCTCAGAGGCACCCGTGCTCTCTCAAGATAACCATAAAATCCGCAGAAGACGCACCTGTGCACACTTCCTGCTTCTCACTCAGAACATTCCAGAAGGAACCCTGAATCCCGATGCCGCAGCGGGACTGAAGTTTGCTCTCACCCACACAATAAACCCAGCGAGCTCCCCCAGCCCCCACCCCGGGGCCACAGCCTTGGTCCTCTGTCTGGTCTAGGAGGGCTCCTGCAGCTCCAGCCTAACAGGGAAAAGCAGGCACCCACATGTCAGAAAGCCCTCCCAAAGCCCGGCGAGCACTTCTACTCATGTGCCAGGCAAGTGCGTTTGAGAAGGATACAGCCAGCTGTACGGCAGGCAGCGAGGTACCCAGCAAATACTCAGGGTTCATGTTACTGAGCAAGGAAGGTGAACAGCGAGATACCCAGCAAGTACTCAGTGCTCACGTTATGGATGAGGAAGCCAGGCAGATAATGAGGTACCTAGCAGGGTTCACGTTTCCGTGGAGGAAAGGAGGGTGAAGACAAGGGGGATGGAACAGCCTGTCATAAGCTTTAGCTTTTAAAAGGCTCACTGAAGATTATCCGATTTGATCTTAACAGCTCACAAGATAGGCAGAGGCACGACTCTTTCACTTCATTAAAGAGATCCCGAGAACTGATGATGACCACGTACTCTTCCCACAGGCTCCCAGAAATCATTCTCAAATCATCTCTCAGTTGTATACATGTGATAATATCTCAGTCATGTCCCCTCTCTGCCGCGAAATTTTAATGCCGCCCTGCTGTTCCTTCGCACCCCTGCCCTCTCCTGCATTTCAGGCATGCCCACCATTCATGGGGTATCCACACCACCCCACCCCCCGCTGCTGATGGCTTGGATCACCCTTATCTTTCATTTCCACCTACAGGGACCTGTTCTTCCTTCAAATGCAACTCAAACTCACTCATTGTGTGAAGCCTTTTCCAGCCATCACAACTGTCATGTGTAAAATCAGTCTGTGGAATGCTTCATTCAGGAGGTGCTTATGTTGACTCATCGGCTGTGATCAGGACCAAATACTAAGCAAACCAGGTGGTCCCCGCTCCCCATCTCTGCTCCAGTTCACTTAAAACAAGGATTCCTGGAAGCACCTTTTTAGCCCAATTCACGCATGAGTCTGCCCCACACCCTACAGAAAAGCCCTGGTGGTCGGCGGTCAGGGCTCGGGGCCCCCAGGTGGGTAAGGATAGCTTAGTGCCCTCTCTGGACTTGTCGCTCAGAGACCTGTGGCTGGAAGGGAAGAAACTTGCATCCTGTGAAACATCCAGGCCCCGAGACCCACTCAGGAGCAGAAAATGGGGAAAGAGCCTCGAACACACCCACGGGAGGGCTGACAGCAGAAGCCACGGAGGCCACCAGGAGGGAGGGAGGCAGGCAGTGAGGCCAGAGGTGATGTGGCCAGGAGGGAGTTGATGTGGCCAGAGGTGACGTGCTGTGGGGATGACACGGTGTAGTGTGGAGAGGAGATGTGGCCAGAGGCAACGTGGCCAGGGAAGGAGACACGGCTGGAAGTGACAAGAGGGGTCTCCAGGCCTCAGATTGTGCCTGATTTTTAGATGACATTTTAATTAAGATGTTATATCTAACTTTAATGAAAAGTAGCAATTTAGAACCATTGTGTACATTTAAAGCACGATACAAATAGACCACATTTCCCAAACCAAAGAACAGTGCATTAAAGGGAAAAAATAGCAGCTCACCAAAAAAAAAAAAAAAAAAAAAAAAGGTGAGTAAAGAAAAAATTCATTTAAGATCAGAAATAAAGAGATCCTACAGCCCTTCTAGTCCAATCCCGACCCTAACGTGAATGGGGGGAAAAAGAAAGTAGATCCTAGTCAGTCCGAATTAAAGACAAAACCGATCCAATTTACCTTCCACTTGACAGAAAACAAGAAGCTCATCAAGGAATCCCTACAAACAGTAGCTTTACTAGTTCCCAAAATACAAAATTCACCTACAAATTAAATCAACTGCTAAGTGTGTATAGAGTAATTTTTTTCATGATTGTCTTCCTCATCCCCAGGGACTTTTTTAGACCTTTTTTCCCCAATTGCCTCCAACACCCAGGAAATTTAAACCCCACAAGTAAACCGTGTCTCGATTCATCCACAGCGTCCTTTAGAGCAGACAGTCCGTTGCTCTAGGACGTTCTTGTCACCTAAACACCGATTACAGCCTGAGAACGCACAACACGTACTCACACGAACTCTGACAGACAATAGGGGAGATACGGCACATGAGGAGGAAGACAAGATAAATGAGCTTCACCGACACCCCAGATCCGAGAAGTGAAACAGGCAGCCTGCTCGGGTGCAGGTGACTCCTGGAAAACAGCCAAGGGCAGCATTCGGAGAAGCAGCACCGCAGGCCAGGAGGGTCTGGGGGCTTTAGAAGGGAGGGGCGCCCCGACCAGGTACTGGGGGATTCAGAAGGGAGGGGCGCCCCGGCCAGGTTCTGGGGCCTCAGAGGGGATTGATTCCCCGATCACTTGCTGGGGGCTTCAGAGGGGAGGGCTACCCTGACCTCGTGCTGGGACTACAGACAAGAAGGCGCCCCGACCGGGTCCTGGGGGTGGCAAGACAAGCCCAGGGTTCCGTCGTCACTTTTCACTCCCTACTCCCGAATCTCGCCCTGAAGTTGCAGCCAATCCAGGTATTCATTTACCCATAAAATTAAGTATCTGTGAGTAACACAAGTCACTAATCCACACAGATCTGAGTCCACAGACACCTCCCAGAGATGCCACCATCCCTTCTGGTAAAAGAGCAGCCCAGCGGCCCACGCTGCTAGGAAGGGAGACTGTCTCCAGCCTGACGCTGCAGAGTCCTCAACACAAAGCCTACCTTCGGGAACCATGCCGTCTCCTACAGAAGCAACTAGGGGCATGTAGGGTTTTTAAAAATCTTTTTTTTTCTTAAGACAGAGTCTCCCTTTGTCACCCAGGCTGGAGTGCAGTGGCTCGATCTCGGCTTGCTGCAACCTCTGCCTCTCGAGTCCAAGTGATTCTTCTGCCTCGGCCTCCCGAGTAGCTGGGATTACATGTGCCTGTCACCACGCCCAACTAATTTTTTATATTTTTAAGTACAGATGGGATTTCACCTTGTTGGTCAGGCTAGTCTTGAACACCTCACCTGACCAGCAGTGAGAGTGGAAGGGGTGCCATGTGAGTGCCCCTAAAAACACACACAAGCCTGGCTGCTTAAAAGGAATGAATATAACTCAACACTCCTATGTGAACATTGATGTGTCTACTGCCTTACAGAATCCTCCTAGCTGAGCTGCAGGAATCTTCCTTGGAGCCTTTTCTCACTTACACTGCCTACAGGTGCCCAATGGGCTCCCTGGGCAGTATCGTGTCCTTGTTTAGAATATCACAGTATTTGGAGGCCTGTTTAATCCCAAGTCAGAGCCTTATCATACTCAGACACCATCCCTTAGGGCTTGTGGGCCAACTTCGGCTAATGCAGGCTGCTCCACAGTGCCCTGCACATGGGCTTGGTGCATCCACACGATTTTAAGATTTAGGGCTGCCGTTTTCTGCAGTCACAGATGCGGACTTACATATTCATCATGACTGAAGGCAGCACGTGTCTTTATGTTCCTTCTGTAATGGTAATAATCATGGCAACATTTCCTTGATCCTTAAAAAAGCCTCCTAACAGCATTTGTATTCCACCCCCTTCCTTAAAATTAATAGAATTTACCAAACTAGGTGAAATCAGTCTTCATGAGAAAGTGACAAATCAGTGTTCACACAATGGCATAGTAGCTGGGCATAGAGGGTACGTCAACATCCCAAACTAAGCACCCATCACAATTATTCCCAACTCGCAGGAAAGCTAGAAAAATTAGAAGGCTTAAAACATACTTATAAATGAAAATAACAAGAAACCAACGTTTCTGAGGAGCATTTGTTAGCCCAGCAAGGAAAGGCATTAACCAGTGCTGATTATATTGCATTTGATTACAGCAGCCAAAGACGTGTCCAGAGGAAGAGAGTTTTAAAGATTAGTCTTTCGGTAAGAATGGTTGCTTAACAAGTTCACACTACTGGGCTACACCAATCGTCAATTAAAAAGCAAGGCAAACGAGTGTGAGTCATTTTCCTTAATCCTTAATGCGTCAAAAATTACCACATTGGCCAAGCTGGTCTCCAACTCCTGATCTCAGGTGATCCGCCCGCCCCGGCCTCCCAAAGCACTGGGATTACAGGCATGAGCCATCACGCCTGGCTGAGAAGTGTTTGATAAAGGCTGAGGGGAGGCTCCTGTCCCTTCCTGGGACATCCACATCCCACCCAGTTTCCCATATCGACTATGACACTCGAAGCATCACAGGAAGGGCAGCTGCATCCCCGCAGTTTTCTGCACTAATGCCACAGCTGCGTGAGCAGCCACAGCCCTGGAGCTGCCACTCAGCCATATCGTGCTGGCACAAGCACAGCAGAAACTACCAAGCCCCCAAGAGGGAGGAGTGGGGACCCAGGGGAGTGAACCAGGAAGGAGGAATGCGGCCCAGGAGAGTAGGGAGGCGTGGGGGCCCAGGGCAGTGAACCAGGAGGGAGGCGTGGGGGCCCAGGGCAGTGAACCAGGATGGAGGCGTGGGGGCCCAGGGCAGTGAACCAGGAGGGAGGCGTGGGGGCCCAGGGCAGTGAACCAGGAGGGAGGTGTGTGGTCCAGGGGAGTGAGCCAGGAAGGAGGAATGAGGTCCGGGGAATGAACCACGAGGGAGGAGTGCAGTCTATGGCAGTAGGGAGGAGTATGATCCAGGGGAGTGAGCAAGGAGCCTCTAGGGGTAGCAAGTTCACACACCACAAATACCTCCCAATCCATCCGCGTGCAGGGAGGGGACGGAAACCACGCAGGACCTACAGCGCTTTCTCCTCGCAGAAGAGGAGTGAGGATACCGACTCATGCATGAAATCAGAGCTAAAGTTCTACCACAGTGGGGAGACGCTTCACAGCCCAAATGGGTGCAAAAAGAAACCAATCATACAAGAGCAGTGGATGGAAAGGGATCAGAAATTTAAGCCTGTAACAAGCTTTCAGAAAAAACTTCACTTGATCTGCAAGATGACTGCAGCTCTGCTTGATCATTTCTGCAAATGTCTAACTCGCGATGAGCCATCTCAGAGCCGTTCAAGAGGAATAACAAAATCAAAACGCCAAGGCATGCTCTGTATTTTAGATAGCCTGCAACCGTATGGAAATGAGCAGCGGTGCCAGAGCTTTCAAGTTTGTTTGAAGTAAATTCCGGCATGAGGGCAGCATCTTCCTGGCTGAAGCAATGAGGAGGGCTCCTGCTCACCGCATGGGAGACCAGCTTTCAGCTCAGCTGCTGTCAAGGGTCTGCAAACCACGATCCCCGACTGAGCCTTGGCCAGGGAACCAGAAGTGGTTTTTACACTTTGAAGTTTTCACAAAAGAAATATATGCAGAGACTTCTGTGACCCACAAAATATAACACGTTGCCTACCCTGCCCTTTACAGGAGCTTCTAGTTTTGGTGTCAGTTACAAAGTGTTTCTATAAAATCATGTCACTGATTCTCAAGCATGCCAGCAAAAGTCACACTTCTCAACAACCCTCAATGGAGATGCACCATCCAGTGTTTCACACAGATTTTAGATTTTTAAAAGCCAAACTAAGGAAGGTAATTCAGCTAAGTATTATAGTAACACAATTTGAGATACTTAATGATGTGTGACAACAGAATAATTGACATTCCTGTGACGCAATAAACCAGCTCAAACACAAAATAACAAATCAAAGCATGTTTTGGCCTCTCAAAGTGATCAGTGAAATTGGGAATAACATTCAGTTCAATAATACTTTAAAAAAAAAAAAGCAAAACCAAAACAAATACCACTAAACCATCACTCTTTAAATTTATTTAACTACTGCTGCAAAATAAAATGGAGAGACTTCTTAGTGCAGGGTAATAATCGGCCATCGTCACCATGAAATAGACCACTGTGCAGGCTCAGGCCCTCCAGCCCACAAAGGCAGGGGGAGGGAGCAGAAACGATGGCCAGAAAGAAAGGGACAGGGCAACCATGACCTACTCAGCAATTGTACCCTCCCACCTTTCTTGTGGACTTAAAATTTTGGAGCCATCTGGGTTTACCTTCCTATGTCCATAAATCAGCAAGTTCTCGAAGCCAGAAATCTACAATGCTTCTGGCAGCCAAGTCCTCTCGGCCTTCCCCCATGTTTTAGGGCCCCATCAGCTCACCCCTGAATAGTATCAATGGCCACGGAGATCCAGTCAACCTTGCACTCCACAGACTGAAGTATGCCAAGAGCCACTCGACGCTGCCACTGCCATGATCAAAGGCTTTCAGAGACAGCCACAAGCACTGCACAAATCCATGTGGCTTCACCAGGTGCAAAGCGGCTCCAGCATTCCATCCAGTCTGTCGCTGCTACCATAGCTGTGAGTCTTTGATGTGTCAGGAAGGGAAGGAAGACACCATGTAGATCATCTCATTTAAGCTTCAGTGTCACAAGGTGGATTTTGTTGTGCCCGTTTTATGGATCGGGAAAGATTTAAGGAGGGCAAGCACAAGGCCCTGCTGACACAGCAGCAAGCTCCGCAGAGGCCTGGGCATGACCCCCGCCCCACGCTCCCTGGGTCCTGATGTCCACTCTTCCCCCGTGGGAGCCTGATCCTGGATCTGCCTGAATTGCTACCATTCCTAAGACACGACTCATGTCTGCCCACCTTCTCCTTTATCTGTTTCCCACAGCCCAGAAGCGTGTGCTCTTCCATCCAGACAGACATCACACTTCAGCACCTGCACCTGACACCACTTCAGCCAAAAGCTTCTCTCAAACCTCCCCCAACACCTGCCGGTCACACAGGTCTGCACCCATCGCCTTTCTCACACGAATTCTCACGTATTCCTGTGTAGCACCATCCAACTGATTATAGTCTGAGAGGAGGAAGCTTTGTAGAGAAGTCCACATTCTACTTTGCTCCCAGCATTCCGTCTTGCATGAGGCAACCGATTAACAGCAAATTCATTTCAGCACAACATTTCCATTTAAAGAAAAGCAGGGCATAGAGCTCTGGTCATAATTAAAAGCTTGTTTCATTCGTCGTTTGAAATTCCATGTACTGCTGCAACAGCAGCACCCCCTCCTCGCCAGGCTCTGCCCTAAGGACATCTTTCTTCCAGCGCATGACTCCCATCAGAACCCCAGCAGCGAGAGCCCCGCAGGTTTCCCAGCGCCTCGGCCTGTGGCTTCCATGCTAGGCCAGCACTGACACGAAGGGAGTGGTGCCCCCAACAACTACAGGATCGGAAGCTGGCCGACTGCTCTATAGAATTTAGACACGTTAGCAATCACTGACAGTTCCACTGACAGGCTGCTCAGGTAAACTGGGAAAACTCCACAAAATAGAAAGAACCCATGGGGAGCACTTCTCTCTCCAACCTGGCAGCAAACGGTGGCTGTGCAGACGACCTCTTCGGGATAACCATCGACTGCATCTCAGGTCAGCAACAGCCCCGCTGAGGGCCAAAAAATCAGCTCCCCCCAGCCCTCACTTCCTAAGGGTCAGCCCTCCCAGGCCACCTCTCCTGGAAGATCAGCTCTGATGCACCCACGACGGTCAGGAACCGCCTCTGGGACTCATTTCCCAGGCTCCTGCCCACCGCCCTCTCTCTTCCTCCTCCATCTCCCTCTTCACTCCCATCCTCCCTCCCACTTTCACTTCCCTTCCCTCCTTTCCTCTCCCTCCTTCATTTCCTTTCAGTCCTCACCTTCCTCACTGCACTTCCCCATCCAACTCAGCTGACGCATTCATCAGGTCAGTAGAGAGTTCTCTTTCTCTCTGTTTTTATTGCAACGATCATTCTTAATGAACAGAAACCTGTTTCGGACCATGTGGATGCCACCTCCTCCTGACCACTGCTGCCCCGCGGCTCCGTGTCCACTCAGTGTCCTCACGGCACAGGTGCCCAGTAGTATGGCTGTGACCAGGGGTAGCAACATGGGACATGGGAGAGGTATCCCAGCCAAGAGGCCCTGCAAAGCCTCCCCAGCAAACTGGAGCAAGGCCCAGGGTGGTAGGGAGAGCGCCGTGCTCATGATGTAGGCAGTTCAGCTTCTGCAAACTGTCCATCGACTGCAAATTACTTTGTTTCCATGGTTACAAAAGAACCATAAGCATTCTGAAATATGTTCTTGGTTTCATGTTTGCGAAACCTAAGTAACATTATATGAAAAATCGCTGAATTCTGCCCGAGGCTCTAGGGGTGTTTTCCTCTCTGAAAGGAGCCCCTTTCGGGACTTGGGATTGAGTGACAGCCTTCAATCACGGTTCTCCTGGTGGTTACAGGGAACTCCTCAGCCTGCCAGGAGCTGGGGCCCTCGACAGCCTCACGGCTCCACACGCCAGGGTTCTAAGGATCACACGTGTGCAGATAACAAAGCTTGCTGCACACACGCCAGGTGCTAACAAGCCCCAAACGTCTCACTCATACTTGCTAACCACATCGCTTCTCTCAGCCTCCACGGCGTTTCACACTCTGCCTTTATATAGAGATGAACCATGCGTCCTGAGGGCCGCAAAGATTCACCTCCTTCCGGGCAGAGGGGTGCATCTTTCCATCACGGGGTCTTCAGGCGAGCCGGGCTCCACACATGCCACCCCTTCACCCAATACTATACATGCAAACGGATGTATGCACTCCATACACACCCTCAAATACACTCACCAAATATGATGCGTGTACACACTCCACACACACCCTCAAATACATACGACACACATGAACATGTTCACTCCACCCACACCTGCTAAATACACTCACCACACACGCACAAACATGACACATGTGCACACTCATTCCAGGCATCACACCCCTCACCAAGTACACAGGTGCACACAACCCCAAGTCCAGAACCTGCAGACTCCACAAGCTTTGGTTTCCCCCACTGTTTCTCTCATCATATGAGATCCACACACAGGTGTCATTTACTGACATCTAACACCCGGGGAGGCCCTTAGACAGAACTGCAGTCACAAGTCGGCTTCATTCAGGCATTCATCACCAGCCTCCTGAAGCCACCTCCTGTCCCCACGGGGAGCGGGGGCCGAGACCAGAGACGTCACTGGGCTTACAGATCCCCAGGCTGGCAACCCAGCGAAATCAAGAGGGCTCGGCCACGGCCCTGAAGGGAGATGGGTACTGGGCTCAGGTGTGCAGAACATGAGTCCTCATTTCCATAGTGTCACCTACGATGGCGTCAGGTGAAAGCCAGTGGTTTGGCATTCCTGGGATAGACAGTCCTGGAATTACAAGGGAAGCTTTTTACTCCTCCCCTCTGAACACATGAGGTCCATGGTCCCCTCACATCTAACACTGGGAATCTGAATCGGTGACTCGTTGTCCACCTGAGGACCACCCAAGAGGATCCACACACCTGCTACAACAGCAGCACCGCACCTGGTCTGCAGGGGAGCAAAGCAAATTCAACCTTTATGACTAAAACTGGATTACCCCGACACTGGCAGCCTGCAGTGTGTATATCGTCAAGCCCCCACATCTGCGCCGCCTGCCAGAGAAACACAAGCCCTTAGTCCCGGGTACTCAGGACGGCCTGTGAGGTGGATGCTGGCACCCTTCTCATCTCCCAGTGGAGAGGAGAGAAGGCCAGGGTCAGGGCTGGTGTATCAGGAGGGTCGGGGTTCAAACCCCATCTGCCTCACAAAGCAGCCCTTCCCGTTCAAGTGACTTCTATCATCAGCCATCAGTGACTTCTCTCATAACCACGGTTACCAGCAATTCTGAGTGCTGTTCCTTGGGACGTCATAAGCAAACATTTTGTTAGAAAGATTTTGCTAAATCTGCTTTCAAAATCCTGTGTTATGAAATGACTAATGAAAATTTGAGCTATGAAATAAAGCACATAGTTAAATGAATCCCAAAATGACTATCGCGAAGGAAGTTTTAACTTCAAGTGAAAAATATCCTCTAAATGATATCAGCCAGAATTATCTTCAATCATTACTGATCCCATATGCTTCATGAATTATACAGCATTATCTCAGATATGAACTTAAAACCATTAGCTGAATGCACATTTCAGCACAACCAAAGTTCTGCTATAATAAGCAGCACAGGCGTCTCTGGAGAGGATTTTAATTGGGACTACAAACAATGCACACGATCGTGGTAAGAGGTTTCATGCTGGCTGTTCTCCAAGGTGCGACACAGAGAAACACCACTAACCTCAAAGAAACCTGCTGCTCTCTAATGAGATGAGAGGTGACAGATGATGTGGACGGACTACTGTAAATATTTGAAATGGAGAAACAATCATATCAGTTTCCCTTTACATTCTTAGAAAAAACCGATTTTTCTTTTGGGATGATTTAAAAAGAAAATGACATTTCTGGATTTTTTTTTTTTTTTTTACTTTTCTTTCTGAGCCTGGGTCTTGGCTCTGTCGCCAAGATTGGAGTACAGTGGAGCAATCGCAGCTCACTGTAGCCTTAAAGTGATCTTCCCATCTCAGCCTCCAGAGTAGCAGGGACCACAGGCACGCACCACCACACTCAGCTAATTTTTCTATTATACAGATGGGGTCTTGCTATATTGTCCAGGCTGGTCTTCAAAGCCTTGGCCTCAAGTGATCCTCCTGCCTTGACCTCCCGAAGATGTAGCCTAAGCGACCATGTCTTATCGGAAAATAGACATTAGAACAAATGCATTTCTGTAAGATATTTTTACCTCTTTTCACTGGGGAAAAAGGTAACTTGCCTCCAAGGGTCGGAGACAAAGCCGTTACTGCAGACAAGAGTACTGTGCATCCCGGGAAGCACTACACCACAAGGCATGGCCGTGCACCCTGGACGCAGGAGTGACACACGAGGCTAGCACAGGCCGACGCCGGCCCTCTCCAGAAGCAGGCCTATCCTTCCCTCCTCTCCCCAGCCCTCTCTCCCTTCAGGCCTCAGTGGCTGCTGACAGGGGAGAGGCCACAACTAGAGGAGGCTCTCAACTCCACCAGGGACAGGAGCCCCGGACACTGGGGACTCAACTGCTGCCCGCTGTGCCCACCTCCTTCTGGTCCAGACTTCTCAGGAGTCAGACGTGGCCACTTTGACCCTCTTTCCCTTCTGTGGCTCCTACAAAAACCAGTCCGGTGAGCCCAGGCTGCCTCACACTGCAGGGACACCCGGCACAGGCCCCCTCCATGTCCTTATCCAAGCTCCTGGGGCCAGAAGGGTCTTGCAATATTTCAATTTCCAGTTGAGCATCCCCCGCCTGAAATCCAAAGTGCTCCGAAAAGCATTTCCTTCAAGTGTCATGGGGAAGCTCCGAATGTTTCAGGTTTCGGAGCATTTTGGAGTAGGGACTCTCAGCCTTAATTTGAACCTCTTCAAGGCAGCCACACACTGAAGCCCCCGATGTCCACCCTACACAATCCCAGCACACCCTCTGAAGTCCTCAGCCACAGATTTTCTTTCTTCAAAAATAACCACAAGTCACAAACTCACACGCAATCACAGAAGGGGGTTGTGGACACCCGCACAGACAATGAAATTTACCTGTCACATTTTTACCTGGGTAATTTAAAGTCATTCCTCAAAACACACCTGTTTTACTGAGTTGCATTTTAAGGTGAACACACACAAATCATTCCAGGGAAACAAACGTCACTTTGGGCTGCGTGTGGTTTCTTGACTCCCGTGAATAACTCAGCGTTCACAATCACTTCTGGATAAGGGAGACGATGCAAAGAAATCTGTTAAAACAAAGACATGAAAACAAGTTTAAGAAGGGTTTGAAAGGTTCCTCCTGTCCCCCTGGAGAGGAGATGAGGACGCCTGGAAAGCTCACGGGGGACAGGAGCACAGCCTCCTCGGTGTGCCATGGACACCACCTCGCCAAGGGGAGAGGATGATGCCTGGAAGGCTCACAGGGGTGGAAGCACAGCCTCCTCAGTGCTTTCTACACTCAGCAGCTTCAGAAATTCCCGTAGAAGCAGAACACATGAGAACTGAGACTGGAACACCCCAAAGAAAGGGGACGAGGGGTCAAAAAATCATTCCAATTACCAAGGAGCGCGGGCATGAAGCCGCTTCAAAGACCGTGTGAGAAGTCACTCATAGGTGTTTCAGAAAATAAGGGTAGTGCGAGATTGCTCGATCAGCTCAAACAGGCTGCCATCCCTCAGGCCATGAAGTCCCTGAGATTGGCCTCTCACTGAGCAGAAGTCACTCGCATCTCTGCCAGAGAAAGTACTACAAGCCGACACATAACCTCATGAAACCTGGGCTTCAGCCCGTCGACAACAGTGAGTCTGACATGGTCCATCCCTCCAGATGGTTAAAGACCCCAGGGGTTCATCAGACAACCTCGAAGGGCTGTGCCTGTCCAGCCCCTTTTCCAAGTTCTGGATGATTTTTCCTAATGCACTATAAGCAGCATGTTCCAGTAGAGACGTCATTAACTGACTCTGGGTCCTCTTAACTTTGAAATTAGAAACACACTTGGCCAGGCACGGTGGCTCATGCCTGTGATCTCAGTACATTGGGAGGCTGAGGCAGCTGGACTGCTTAAGTCCAGGGGTTCGAGTCCAGCCTGGGCAACATTGCAAAACTCCATCTCTACAAAAAATACAAAAACAAGTCAGGCATGGGGACACGTGGAACATGTGCCTGTGGGTCCTGGCTACTCAGGAGACTGAGGCAGGAGGATCGCTTGAGCCTGGGAGGTTGAGGCTGTAGTAAGCCGTGCTCACACCACTGCCTGGGCAACAAAAAGGTTTTTTTTTTTTGTTTTTTGCCTGTCTCTAAAATAACCAAAGAGAAAAAGAATTATATACCTGACTAACCCAAAATAAAAGAGGTCTTGTGGGACGACCTGAAACACAGCTGCAAATTCTGGCAGGGCCTCCCCTGGCTTGATTTGTGGTGAGTGTAGGACCACTCTGAAGGATAGGACCCCAGGCATCTTCCGAGACTAGACCTTACAGTACAACTTCCCTTCGCTGGACGGAACACTTGCCTTGGAGCCTTGGACACCCTGGGGTAGTGCCACCATCCCGAGGCCGCCATGGCACAAGGAGGCCCTACCATCATGAAGCCTGGGACGTCCGTCAGAGCAGTGCCACCCACCTGAGGCCGCCATGCCAGGGGAGCCTGGACGTCATGAAGCCTGGGACATCCTGGGGCAGTGCCAGCAACCCGAGGCCGCTGTGACACAAAGGGGCCCTGGTGTCACTGACAGCCTACACAGCAGGTCCAAGCCCAGGCCAGGAGGGAAGAGGCTCCACGTCCTTTCTATCCCTCCAGCTGAGTCCACACACGTCTTGGAGCAGAAATGCACCACCCTCAATGTCCACGGGTAAGTTTTTGGCCACAGAATCTGGAAGCATAAAAGATGGTTCTGGGCTGGTTGGTTGCCGGCTCGGATCTGTCCTCTTTCCACACAAAACCTGGCTCACACCAAGCAGCGTCTAAGTCCTGGAAGACCTGCTAAACACAAGAGCAGTTACAAAGCAGAGAAACTGGAGGGGGCCGGGCTGTGCTCCAGTGGCCACCAGCGTTTCTCAGGAAGACCCCGGGCATTACAGGGTCCAGGGCAAGGACTTCCTGGCAACCAGGACATGGAACAAGAACACATTCCCCGGTCCTGTTGAATATGAATCGGGTAAGAGCCGATTCCCTCCCTCGGAGGACTGAGCACCGCCCCACAACACCTTGGTATGGGTATGTTATTACATACGTTGGTATGGGTATGTTATTACATACGTTGGTATGGGTATGTTATTACCCATACCAAGGTAATAAGCCCGTTACCAGCAGGAGGCTGGTGATGAAGACATGAGGACCAGATGAGCACGAGGGATCCTGACAGATCATCCCTGGCACTGAACAAGGGGCGGACAGTAACCCCTGTTCCTGACGCATCAGCCGTGGCACTGAGCGAGGGGTGGCAGCACGGCCTGTGCCCCTGCAGAAGCAGAGGGATGTGAGGGGGGCACAGGCTGGGCTTGGAGGCTAACTCAACTACCTGCGCTTGCACTTTCGTTCCTCATGGCAGGGAGGTGAGGCACAGGCAGCATTAGGGCTCCCCTTGCCCCCGGGCTGCACTTTTTTCTGCTTATGAGTCGTGCTCGCTTTACATGGACAGGCATAGCTATAATAACGATTCCCTGATTATTTTGCTGTCTACATAAAGGGCTTTCAGAATTCACTTCCATCCTTATGAAAGAGGGCCAACACCAGGCTGTCTCCCTTAAGATGCCATGTCTCATATGGGGGAAAAAAACAAGAGAAATCAAATAAAGGCCATAAAATACATCAATTTCAACACTAAAATTTAATAGTATGCTTTAAATTGAAGATGAGTTAAGTCACATTTCCAAACCTCTGAAAGCACGGTTACTGGGAGGAAGTGGTTTGCAACACACAAAGGCAGCTCTGTAGAAGCGCCCAGGCTGGATGAAGGCTCAAACATCAGTGCGAGGAGAAACTGTGAACAAACTCTCTCCTACCCTGCTGCTGTCCTCTCCCAAAACACACTGGTTATCTGTCAGTTTAGAACAAGGCCTAGGGAGGTGGGAGGCAGGCCTGGGAGGGTCACCTAGCAACCAAGCTCCTCACCCACACAACCGCACCAGGCTGAGCTGAGCAGCACACACAAACACGACTGATTCTCCCCAAAAAGAAGACAGAAGAAAGCATACTGCCACGCCAGGCGCCCTGCAGGCGAGAAGATTGAGGGGAGCCAGAGGTACCATTAATCTTGCTTGCATGGTGGAGGGAGAGGAATAATGCCACTCACTTGAGTGTTGCACAATTCTTTCTAGCACTGAGTGGCACAAAACAAAAATTATAGATGCTTCCTCAGATAAATGTTTCTGAAGAACTGCACCTAAGTTATGTTCAAGAAATAGCATTACGAATGCCTCAAGTGCTTCTGTTTTCAATCATCTCAGAGTAATTCTATAAACCTGGGAATGTCTCACCCAACTCCAGGATCACAGCCCAGGTGATGTGGGCACACACATCCTGAAGCTCCAATGCTCAACTAAAGTGGGGTGAGTGAAAATGATCCTGGGTATAATTTACACGGACACAGGAAGGTGGCTGAGCCCCTAAACCAGGAAGACCAGCGACCTTCAGGGGCCTCACCTCTGTCCTTTCCCAGCCTCTGGGAACCACCACTCTGCTCTCTACTGACACAAACGCCCCTCCAAGGTACAACCAGGAAGATCATCATTCAAAACTGAGGAACGTGGCAGAACAAAGCTGTCAGGAGATTTTAATCACCAACACCACTTGTTACATGACCCAAAGATGATTAAAATCCCAGGCCCTTCAAGACTGAATGCTATCTATACTTAAATGCATTTCATCACCATATTGGGGGGGTTATTCCTTTGTTTTGCTGCAAATATATCCAACTGCTGTAAAAGGAGAAGGCAACTTGTTAACGAAACTTCTTGGAGTGTCTCAACAGGCCTCGAGGTAGGATAAAAGGCAGGACCTCCTGGCAGAAACGCTCAGCTCTGAGGTCAGGTGCAGTTCTTGAGCACCAACAAAAGCAAAATAAGGTCAAAGACCATACCACACTTTCCTCAATCACATCTTCATTCCATGTTTCCTTCTATTTCTCGTGACTTCACTGGGAGAGAGAAATTGTGCTGAAAGAAAATGGAAACACACACATACAAAGGAGACCCTACAGATGCTGAGAATGGGTGCAGCCGTCACAGTCCGAATGTCCTTTCAGGGCCATCTGACCTGGCTAGGATCCAAGAATCCAAGTGCAGGATTGTATGTCAGACCCGTGAAGCCAGGATTACAGCCACTGAACGGCAGTCTTCCATCCCACGGAAATCGGCCTTGCTAGGGGCTTCCTCGGGGACCACTGACTTCACGCCACCACCCCTCAACTACTTCAACTAACCTACATCTGGCAGAGGCCTCTCCAGGCAGACCAGCCCTGCCCGAGTCCTGCTTCACGGCAAAACCTCCAGGCAAACATCCTTGGCCTCCTCAGAGAGGCTGTGCTCGGAAGGTGCCCTCATTTACTTCTGTGGCTCTGCGACATTTAACTAGAGCCCAACACACTTCTTCCTGTTCACAAAGTATTGAGTTAACAGATTTTTATGAGCAAATTTTCACTGGGAAAAACACCATTTCAGGAGCCCCAATGACCACAGTGAAAACGTTTTTACCTCCCCTTACGTGACATCGGCAACGCCAGGTCCAGGAAACGTTCTGGATCTCAGATAATGGCAAATCCACTCATAGTAAGTCTTGGTCTTGTTCACAAGCTATCAAATGCTGCCCAGAGACAGGAAAAATCCCATAACGTGGCAGGGAGGGGCAACCAGCATGAGTTCTAAGGCCAGACCACCCGGGTCTGCTGACAGCATGGCGAGGGGCAAACAGTGCAGGGTCTAAGGCCAGACTGCCCGGGTCCCACTGACAGTGTGGCTTCAGGAGTTTCCTAAACCCTCTGCTCTCCACATTTCATGTCAGAAAAATGCAGTGATAACCGTGTCCACCTCGTTTAAATATATATATATACACACACACACATATATATACACACACACACACCCCAAACCTACAGCCCTATAAAGGTCATTAATCCCAGTTATCCTCAAGGCATGGAGTGATCAATAATGAGCCATCCCCCTGCTGCTGACCTGCCTTACCCCCCCCCTCCGGAAAACCCACATCCACACCAGCCACACAGGATGACGCCAGGGAAGGAGCAGGACTGTGTCTTGGGAACTTAAACTCTGGAAGCCGAGTTAAATCAGTGCCACTCAAATCTTGTCGCCAACTATCTTGTAAAATTGGGAGATTCCGTCTCTGGGGATCTTGAAGGAACCTGAGGCTCTACATTGAGTGAGGTGAGCACTCGTGCTGGAATGAGACGGCAGGGAAAGCAACCAAATCTGGGGTCGCAGCTGCCTGAGGCTTGGGTCCCATTGGGAAAGTGGCACCAGGGCCCTCAGGACAGTGGCGGAGGTCCCAGGAGGCAAGTCCTGGCACAGAGACTCATGGACCCAAAGCTTGCTCCAGGGCCAGGAGGAGCTGCTGCGCTGACAGCCACGAGGCAGGCAGCCTTCAAGCTCCTCCAGCTGCCATCCTGCAGGCAGGGAGGACAGTGCCCAGACCACCCCAGGGCTCCCCCAGCCTGCCAGGCTGGTACTCTTACTCCAGCCACTGACAAGAGTCCCCATGTTCCAAGCTAGGTGGAAACAGTGCCTCAGGCCTCAGGGCACATGCAACCCCCTGCAAGGCCACTCCTACCCAACACCTGGGGATGGCTATTCCCACACATCCGCAACTCACAGCAAAACTCAAAAATGAAAGTCGGAAGATACAGCCAGGAAACCAATGCTCAAGAAGCAACTCCAGGGTGACTCTTCCTAGAGCTATCGCTACTGAACATCTTTGAAAACATTTCCAGGGTGACTTCCTAGAGCTACTGCTGTTGAAATCTTTCAAATTCTTCATTTCAAAATTAGCTTTTATTACACTGTCTTCCCTATTCTACCAAGACTCTAGGAAACAAAACCGTTACAATTTCCAATTCTATCTTATAGCAAGTTAGAAACACACGTTTCCTCAAAGGATTCTATGTGTTTCCTTGCCAATATCCTTTCCATGCCCCATGCTACTGCCCGCAACAGGGAAGGCTTTTCCAACCCAACCCAACCCAAGGGCCCTGAGACAAGCCTCTAATCGTCTACCAACTCTTGAAACAGGCTTGCCCTAATGAATCATCGGCAAACTCCATCTTCAATTAAAAACAGTCCTGAAAATGAACATATTGCCACTTTTTAAAAATTACTGTAAAGTGGACAGTGTTCAGTTCTGTGAATTTCGGCACACATATTCCCACAATCATCATCACACAAGCAGAACAGTCCAACAGCCCCAAACCCACTCACGGGGCCTCATAAGCATACCCTCCCATTCCCAGCAACCACCCTCTCCGTGTCCTCCCATCCCCTGGGTCTCTTTTGCGAGTGTTGTGGCAAAACACTCAAAATCATGATTTCCTGGGCATCGTGCTTGGAGGTGCACACAGGGTGTTCTGTGATCAACAGCCAGGCCTCGGGGCTGCTGGGTGTTTATTATTCCACGTATGGCTGTGGCACATTGTAACCTGTTTTGGGCAACTATAGACAGCGCTATTAACATCTGGGCACAGTTTTTCTTAAACATCAGCTTCTGTTTCTCTAGGGTAAATACCCAGGATTGGGGTCACCTGGCCCCACATTTGTGTGAGTTCAGTTTTATAAGAAACCGCCAAGCTGTCTGCACCATGCTGAACCCCAGCATCGCACAGGAGTCCCGACTGCCGGTCCTCACCAGCACCTGGGGCTGTCGGAAGACCTTAGTCAGGCGCTCCAGCAGGGGTGTGAACAAATTCACTGCGGCTTCGGTGCACATCTCGGTGCAACCAGTCACGCTGAAGGTCATTTCAGATGCTTTCGGGCCATCCCCTAGTCCTTCTCAGCGAAGCATCTGTTCAGGTCTCTTCCGCTTTAAAGTCAGGTGGTTTGTTCTCTGTCATGAGCCGTGGGAGTCCTGTGCATTCTGGATACGAGTCCTTTACGGCTGCATGGTTCATAGACATCTTCTCCCCATCTATCGAAAATGTGTATCTTCAATTCCCTAGGGGTGTCTTTTATATTAGAAGTTTAATTTTGATGAGTCTTACCTACTTGTTTTCTTCCTTGATTATGCATCATGGTATGGCTAAGAGCTCTCACCCTAGGTCTCGACAATTTCCCTTTCTTCTACAGGTTGTGTAGTTTGGTATTTTACATTCAGGGCTATGGTCCACCTTAATTTTCATACAGAAATTTCTCCCTGTTTTCACTCTTTTGCATACGGCTATCCCATAATTCCAGCACCATTTGTTGAAAAGACTCAAATTCCACTGAACTGCTTTTGCCTCTTTGGATCTGGTCTGGACTTCATTCTGTCAGCTGACCCGTGTGTCCGTCCTGAGCATAATTTATGACTTTAGTGGCTGTCTCTATGAAAAAAGTAATTCTGTCTGGAAGCAAAAACCACATTAGAAATGCTCTAAAAAAGATTATTTCTCTTGTCAGGAAACCAAAGCCACTGCCCTAAGCAGAGGTGAGGCCTCAACAGCTCCCAGGCACAACCTTAATCCACAATGGGGAAGGCAATTCATTTCAAGGGCCACAACCTGAGACCAGCATAGCCATGAAAACTGCAATAATTTCACAACAGAATGAAATTCATAAAGAACTGCTGAGAAGCATGTGGTAAGTTACTTAAATTACTGTTCCTTAAATTCTGACGGTTGGCTAGGACAGAAATAGCTTCACGGTACAGTTCAAACGGGAGAAAGGTAGGTAGGAGTGGTTTCCACACCACACAGGGCCTGCAGGAAAGGGACACTCTTCCTTTAAACAGGAGATCCTGGGAGTGATGTGATAAACCATGGTGAGAGGCACGGAACTGTGCAAGCCGGAGTCGCGGCCTTGGCCCCACCATGGAGCCTGCGTCCATGAACGACGAGGCTCAAATGTCAGGCCGGGGCAACTGAGGCAGTTATCAGGGGACAAGAAAACGAGCGCACGGTGGAGGCAAAGGTCTGAAATTGCGCGGCAACTTCGAGTCAAGTGGGACAAACTGACTCTAAATACAGGTTCCGAAAACCATCACAGAGAGCTGTTCCTCGGCTCTGGAAAGGCTAAGTGACTAATGCCCACACTGAACATCTGCTCCCAGAGACGACTCCGGTGACCTAAGGCCCAGCTCCTCCGAACCCGCGCCGAACCTCAGTGAGGAACTTTGTTGGTATCTTACGGCGCATTGAAATATTCCCTTAAAATCTGGTATTTCATCAACACTGCAGGCGCCAGCTTTGACTCATACACATTTCGATTAAACAAGATAATTTACAACCTGACCATGCCAGGTAAGAGGTTTACTACAATCTTTAAAAACAGAGCCAGAGGCTACAGTCTGCTCCTACACAACACCATGTCTCTACAAGTTCGATGAGTTTTTACTTTCCATGTCTTCACTTGCCTAGTGCTAGAAAGATTAAAAACAGAAGGAACCCAGAGACACTATTGAATGAGACTCAAATATCTTGCAGTCATCATCCTGATGAGATGTTTATTAAACAGAAATGTTCTCCCCTGTAGAAAGCAGCACACATCAACACACACCGATAACTGTCGCCAACATTCCAGATCATCTTCCCTTCCATGGCCACAGTGCAGGGCAATGGACCACGCACACATACAGACCCACGGAAAGCGGGGTGACACGGCCGATTCTTGGAGCGAGCAGGCCAGGGTGCACTCAAAGTGCATCTCTTTCCAGAGGGCCTCCATGGAAAGTTACACATTTATTCCACGAGTTAATGGCACTGCACCAAACATTTCTGTAAGATTCTCTAAGCAAGCTTTTCCTTCTGCCTAAAATGTCCTGACACAAACTGAAAAAGTTGTTGGAGCTGCCAAAGACTTCAGTATCCCCTTAACTATTGTCATGCACGCCCGTGTGAAGAGACCACCAAACAGGCTTTGTGAGTGCAACATGGCTGTTTATTTCACCTGGGTGCAGACGGGCTGAGTCTGAAAAGAGTCAGCGAAGGGAGGCAAGTGTGGGGCCGTTTTATAGGATTTGGATAGGTAAAGGAAAATTACAGTCAAAGGGGGCTTGTCCTCTGGCGGGCAGGAGGGGGGGTCACAAGGTGCTCAGTGGGGGAGCTTTTTGAGCCAAGATGACCCAGGAAAAGGAATTTCACACACACACACACACACAAATCATCGCTTAAGGCAAGGACCGGCCATTTTCACTTATTTCTGGTAGAATGTTATCAGTTAAGTCCAGGCAGGGCATTTGCACTTTTGTGATTCTTCAGTTACTTCAGGCCATCTGGCCGTATATACCTGCAAGTCACAGGGGATGCGATGGCTTGGCTTGGGCTCAGACGCCTGACAACTATAGTCTTTACTTTTAAGATGTGGGGTCAGATCATATAATCCCCAACTAAGCTCCTGATGCTGTGTGTGGCATCCAGCAACAGCACGTTCCATTCCTGGATTACATTTGACTCAAGAGTCCACAGTGAGAACGATTTCTGGTGAATGAAACACCAGGCTGGAGAGTGATTCCGCTGGGCAGCTCTTCACACACAACCCAGGAGCTGAGGGGAGAGGAAGAGGCCCACGCACGTCCACCGTGTTCACGCCCCCTTCGAATGTGCCCCACTCCTAGAGACCCAGACCCAAGGGAAATCTGACCTGAAAATGGGCAAACCCTCACTTTGGCAGAGGGACAGGGACTCGAGGCCACAAGTTGACCTCAGAGCAACACAAGTGCAGCCACAGCACCCCAGGACACCCTCCTCACCCAAATTCAAGGAGGAAAACCAATGCCCCGCCCCCTTGCAGAAACCCCGGGCTGCTGGAGCAGACGCCTGCCGGCGTGTGCGGCCTCTCCCGTCCCACATTCCAGGCTTAGCACCTGTGCCTCAGCCCTGGCACTGCTCGCCACACCCAAAGGTGTGCCAGGAGGGGCAGGTCCTAAGGTGTCCACAGCACCAAAGCCTGCAAGGCAAAGGGGCCGCTCCCTCCAGCAGGAGTCCAGAAGCACACACTGCACCAGCGTCAAGGCGTGAGAATTCTCCCCTCGGTCTCCAAGTCTCCAGTCTGTTGCCCGCCAGGGTCTTCTGCCAACGGCGAGGCCCAAGCTGGGAGGCACATTTGGTTCTCACCATTTCCCTTGTCAAGATCAATACTGCAAACATATCCAATTCATCCTGTCACTAAAAATGAAATAATCTGCCATCTCCATCACAGATGACGCAATCAGGTTTCCATTACCGGGGTTTTTTTTTTCTTCCTATTTTGAGATGGAGTTTCTGCTCTGTCGCCCAGGGTGGAGTGCAGTGGCGTGATCTTGGCTCACTGCAACCTCTGCCTCCCGGGTACAAGTGATTCTCCTGCCTCAGCCTCCCAAGTAGCTGGGATTACAGGTACCTGTCACCATGCCTGGCTAATTTTCATATTTTCAGTACAGACGGTGTTTCACCATGTTGACCAGGCTGGTCTCAAGCTCCTAACGTCAGGGGATCCACCTGCCTCCTCCTCTCAAAGTGCGGGAATTACAGGCCTAAGCCACCAGGCCCAACCATTACTGGTGTAATTTCTAAGCCACTCTCTCACACCCACTCCCTTTTTTTTTTTTTTTTTTTTTTAAAGAACCAGTTTTATGGCTACATTTTTTTCCAAGAGAATCAGTTACCCATTTGAAGTACAAATAAGACACCGTGTTTAAAAACCAAAAATGCCCATTTGCACAGAAGTCTCCAAATACCCAGTCGATTTGAGCCTTGAGAATAAGATCAAGCTGTTGGCTGAATACAACTTTCCTTTCCATCGGTCTGCCTATGAGTTAGACACAAGGACAAAGCCACGAGCTAGGGACATAAAGGCAGGAACCATCAAGGCAGCCGAGACTCCAAATAAAAGCTGGAAGGACCAACACAAATGCACCACACCCTGCACGCCCTCCTCTCCTTCCTTTTCAGAATTTCCAGAGGATGAAACAGGGACCTCCTCAGACGTCCCATGGTGCAGGCGGCCAGAGGGGAAGGTGGCGGCAGCCTGAATGAGGTGACCGGGAAATCACATTCCACAAACAGAAATTCTCCATGTGCTTTACATCCTCTGTCTCTGAAGAACTATGCCAGTCTAACAGTTGCTAGAAAACCGCCTTCAAGTGTCATTTCCCATTTCAAGCAAAGAAAACAGTGGTGGGCCATGAGGGAAAAACATAGCCATGTGTTCTGGAATATTAAATAAGTTTTTTTCTGTCATAAACGTATAATTTTATATTCTCAGATTTCTGTATAATTGATATGCTTCCTAATCAGCAGACATAGTAATAAAAAGTGAATTCCAAGTGTAATATTGGAAGACCCGCTCACATGGCTTCAGGTTCTGCTACTGGGTTTCAACTTAAGAAAATGGTTCTGTGCGTTGGTAACAAGGCCTGAGAGTCTGTGCGTGAGTCTGTGTGGCTGTCATCAGGGTTCGTGTTGGCTCCGTAGCAGAGGATGTTACACTGTTACATTATCTTCTACAAAAAATCCTGAAAAAAGGAAGGCTGAATAGACATACACACCCTCCCAAAATAATCCAAATGTCCACCGATATGAAAAACAGATGAATTACGCTTTCCATCATGGAATATTCCTCAGCAGTGAAAACAAACTATAGTCACAGGTGCCAACTAGGATAAAGAAAACCTTTCAAACAAGTTTAAAGTGAACTGACTAGGCGGAATTCCTCGATTACAGGCTTTTGCTCAAAATGGTACTGTTCTGAATCCTGTGATGTAGAATGATAGTTAGCAACCCTGTTTCAGGGCATATCTAGAAAAAAGCAAAATAATGACTACACAATTTTAAATTCTTTGTAAATTATAACTATTACTATGAAAATTCTAAAAATGTGAAAATCTTCCCAACTGTTATTGGACAAGCTTCAAAACAAATACCCTGGCTTTGCTTGCCACACCCACAGATGTGCCAAAATAAATGAAAATATAGCCCAAGTTAGTAGAATCGAAACCTGAAGATGTACGAGCCGTCCCTGCCTCACTATCTATACATAGTGTAGAAATTTAAGAGCAGGTAGTGACACTGCAATGCAAGGCTCAAAACAACTGGGTATTTCGAAACTTCTATGCAAATTGGCATTTTCGGTTTTTAAACACGGTGTTATCTGTACTTCAAACAGGTAACTCTTTGGTTCCCTTGGAAAAAATATAGCCATAAACCTAGTCTAAAAAAAAAAAATACGGGAGTGGGTATGAGAGAGAGTAGCTTAGAAATTTTAAAAGTATCAGCAGGGAGCAGTGGCTCATGCCTGTAATCCCAGCACTTTGAGAGGCAGGCCCCACGGGGCCTTTGAGGACACCGGTCTCCTCTGCTGCCTTCCTCCTGGACTGACCCCACGACATTCACTGGGTTTCCACCCCTGTCTCATTCAACATCCCAAGGGTGGTCTTCATCCTCATCTAGGGCTCGGCTCTGCCCCAATTTCCTAAATCTCTGCCTTCAGAGCCTGAAAACACCCATGCCCAGGGTCACCCTAAGTCCACGTTTACCCCAGAGAGTCCCAATTTTGTTTTCCCAGCATCGCCTTAGTGATCATTTATCCTGTCAATTCCAACTGCCTTCACACCTCACCCCTGCTGTCTCCCAGCAGACCCCACTCAGATGCACATGCCCCAAACCCCACACCCAGGTCTGTGCATGCTGCCCTGCTCTGCCCATGTGGGGACCACCTCTCTTTCTTGAGGAATCAGCTGGTGATCATCTCCTTGTGGAGGGCTGCCCTGACTTCCAACTCTCTCCAGCAAGGGCAGAAGCCGTCCTCGGTACTTCCCCAAAACTCAGGCCAAGTATGAAGATGGTGCAGATGTTAGCTGTGCCTGGGATGCTATGGGCAGTGTCCCCAGATGCTCTGCACATGGCCCAGGGCACCGCCTGAACACAGCAAGTGCTGAAGAAATCAAACTGACGTTGGCTGACCTCTGATAGGGCCCCCTTCACCATCCACATCTGTCTCCCCTCTGGACAGTAAAATCCACAAGACACGGAGGGCTTGTCTCACTCATCTTCAAACTCCCAGGGTCACCCTGGTAGGTAAAGGGGACTCAAATGTCTTCTGAAGGAAGCGGCTGGTTAGCTGCCGAGTTAAAGGGCCTCTGAAATTCAGAGCTCTGCATAGGAGTCCAGCACACTTTATTATGAATGACTCCAACCACGGCAGAAGTGGCCGTGGAACCAGTGCTGACCAATTCAGGGTTTGTTCACTGTTTCTCAGTTCATAATCACAACTCATTCTCACAGAGCAGCCGCGCACAGATCCTCAGACGTCTACACAGAGTGGGACGATGGCACCGAGGCACATGAACGTCCTGTTGCAGACTGGGAGACACTGGTCAGACACGGACCCAGGCAGAGCACAGACCTCGCGTTAAATTGGCTCCGTGTAAACAGCACTCCCTGCCAGGCCCTTTCCTATCCGCACAGCTTCTACAAATTCAACTCTCACACCTGACACCTAAGAATACTGCACACCCCCATATGAACCCCCCATTTACCTCCCAAATGACCTGGCATGGCCGAGTACAAAAAATTTCAACATAAGGGAACTGGAGGGCATGTGGGGCTTTCTCCTGTCCCTGCTGCCTCCTGATGGGAAGGCCCAATGCTTCACACCCCGAGTGAAGGGCGGGTCTCTTCGGCCCCCAGGCTTTGACCTGGAGCTAATCAGCATTAACTAATTTCACTTTCCAGGACCAACTTCAAAGGCCTGCAAAGCCAGAGAAGGGAGAGGAGATGGAACACGCCCTCACCTCAGACCTGCTGCAAGCACGCACTTCTCAGATGCGTCCCAAGGTGCACAACGTGTCCGCTGCCTGTTTCACATCCACCGACCTGCAGGTCTTCTATGTGGCATCAGCCTCCTGGGCACTGGAAAGAAGAGGAATAATGGCAAGTCCCCTCTGCAGCAAAAGTGAGGAAAAGGGACCCAACGCAATGGAACTTTCCTTTTTCTGACAGTCTCAAAACAGAAGGAAAATACTGTACAGCCAACTTCCCCTCACGCAGGTTTATGTACCTGTGACTCAGAGGCCATGACACACAACTTCAGGTTCTCACCGATTCCTATTTTCCCCATCCAGGGAGCCTTTGTTTTTAATATCGTACGAACTTGCCATTTTGTAGGCCAAAAACAGCAAATATTGGCAGTTTCCTACAGTTCAACCGAATAAAATATGATCATGGCCTTTTGTGAAACCATGAAGAAAAGGTGGATATCTCAATATGTGTTTCCAGACTGGCTTTGTTCCTGAAGCACTAACTCTGTTCACTGAGGATTTTAGACACTGAAGAATAAACATCAATATCCCACCAAGAAAACCAAAAGGATGAAATAATTTTGCATCCACCTTGGAGCCTTTTTAGGACAAGGCAGGACACAAACTTTTAAAAAGCTGCAGTTGTCCCTCTGTATACACAGGGACATGGATTCCAGAACACCCCCTGAGTTTACCCAAATCTACGTATCCACAGGACTCCGCGGCCACCCTATGGAACCGCGTGTAGGAAACGTCAGCCCTCTACAAAGCCAGGTTTTTTCAGTAAGGGTTTGGTTGGAAAATAATTAACATAAGTGATCCTTCGAAGCTCAAAACCCATGTTGTTCAGGGTCAGCTGCATTTACTACTTGTGTCATATCTGAGGCCTGAAAGCCATCATTCTCGATACCTTAACGTGATGGTTAACAAACTAACTGTTCTGATTAGAAAGAGGAAAAAGCTTATTTTTAAGCTGACAATGAGAGTGGATGCGCTACGGTGAACGGAGAACAGACCTAAGCAAGCACCAAGGCTGGGGTGACTGCCTGTGTTCAGACCCACCAGGGCCTGTTCCTCCATCTCCCTCTGCTGAAAGGGATAACTGCTTCTCCCCCACGAGTAAAGGGCCTTTTTAAAATATTCACACGAGAAGTGCTATGAAAAGCTGAAAGGTCACAGATAACATTTTTAAAAATAAACATTAACGTAAGCATTTAACAAGCCCATTATGATTTTAAAAAAATGGTATTAAGTTCTTGGGTGTGGTGGCTCATGGCCGTAATCCCAGAACTTTGGGTAGCCGAGGTGGGTGCATCCCCTGAGGTCGAGAGTTTAAGACCAGCCTGGCCAACATGGTGAAACCCCGTCTCTAACGAAAATACGAAAATTAGTCAGGCATGGTGGCAGACGCCTGTAACCCCAGTTACTTGGGAGGCTGAGGGAGGAGAATCACGAACCCGGGAGGGAGAGTTTACAATGAGCCAAGATCGTGCCATTGCACTTCAGCCTGGGCGTTGAGTGTAAAACTCCATCCCAAAACGAAAAAAAAAAAAGTATCAAGTTTTCCTTCCAATGAACCTATCATTCAGCCACCAAGATATACTATAGCTACTTATTCAGCCATGAGATACACCACAGGAGATATAGGCGAACAGGACACAGTTCTTCCCTGAAAGAAGTCTACACCCTCAACAGAAGGGAGGCGCACACTCCGAATGGAATCGGCATAGGGAACAGATGCTGCTGCAGGTGGAACTGGCTGCACAGAGCACCCGCTCCAGTGTCTGAGAAACAAGGAGCCGTTGGTGCCATCACCTTCCATACCTGATCTGGGGCAATGGGGAGCCTGTCATCACCACCACCACCACCCGGGACAAAGAGCCCCAGAACCACACAACGAGCTTACAAACTCACCGAGACGATGACCGAGCAATGTGCGTGGAGTGATGCGAACACGCAGACCTCAGGGCCACGCGTGGCGTTGGTTTTGTGCATCAACCTGAACGTGCCCGGGGTGCCCAGATGGCTGGTTCTGTATTATTTCTGGGTGAGATGCATGTTTGCCTCTGGACTGAGTGGAGACCCATCCTCGCCGGTGTGGGGGACACCACCCTGTCCACCCAGGGCCCGAGTAAAACAGCAAGGTGGGGAAAACTGGGTTCACTCCACCTGTCTGGCTGATAGACCAGTGACATCTGTCTTCTGCAGCCCGTGCAACTGGGTCTCAGCTCCTCAGACCCGGGTGGGATCTGCACCCTCCACTTCTCAAGTCTTCAAGCCACACCCTCCCAGGACTCTAGCTTGCAGGCTGTGGGTTCTGGGGCTTCTTGGACTCTGTAGCCCCTGCAGCAAGCCTCCCCCTGGAGACACACGCACACCCGGCTGGCTGTCTCTCTGGAGAGCCCTGACTAAAAACCGCCCCTAAAAGTGGTCTTCAGAGTTTCTTTCTAGCCCTAAGATCCCAGCGCCTCTCCTACAATTCTAGACGGAAAGGTGAACGGAGACCAATGGACAGAGGTGTGTGCGAGGACACGCCAGGCAACCGCACTGGGCAGGAGGGCACTAACGCTCACTAAGCAAAGAATCAATGTTGCTTGCCACAAAAATGAGAACCGTAAAGATTTCTTCAAACAGAAATGAGTTTGTTTCATGATTTGCTCTTAATACATAAGAAAGCTTAAAAGTAGGCCTATTAACAATTACGTAAGTCTTTAGAGGCCCTTGAACTACTTCTGTCCCTTTGTGATTTTATACAAAATAAGCCTGAGGTTAAAGAGAACAACATCACTGGCCACAGCTGGGGCCACGCGAGGACACAGCTTATACCCCTGAGGTCCCTGGGTGCCCCGAGTCCTTCCCTTGCTATTTATGGCAATGTGGAAGAAACCAGGAGGTCTGAGCATGGACCTGACCGTGCTCCCAGGGGCCGAGGAAAGCACCTATCTGTCCAGTCTTCTCTCCACCCCGCCGTTCCCTCCTACCCAGACTCTTGGGCTGACGCGGCTCATGCACTTAGCAGCGCCATCATTAAACGTTTAGCTTCGCATCACAAGGGCCTCCTCTGGCCTCCTCTGACCACTCCTGAACCTGCAGCCTAGAAGGTTGGGGTTGCAGTGATCTGTCATTGCACTACTGCACCCAGCCTGAGAAACAGAGTGAGACTGTCAAAAACAAACAAACAAAAACAAATTAAAGGAGTTCAAATGAACTCGCCCATACCCTTTAAATTTTCATTTGGGTACATGGGGTGATCTAGTTCCTTTTTCCCTTGCAATACATGAATAATCTAATAATTAAATATAATCTAACAATTAAATGGGAAAATTTAATTATTTTCCCATTTCATTATTCCCTATCTCAGGGAAAAAGTTAAAATTATTCCCTATTTCAGGGAAAAAGCTAAAAATCATTTTAAACCTTCCTTCCACAACACAGTATACTCAGTCATCTCTATCTGCTTGATCATGTGGAATTCAGCTTCACATGTCTACAATACAGTTTTTGTTAAACAGTGTTTATATAGACAGGCAAGAGAAAGAAACACTTGGTCTATGTACAAGCAGCAGAAGACACGTCTTAACAGAAAAGGGAGAAGATACCACCATGTGAATCTGGAAATTGTCCTCATCTTGTCCACACGCACAGAAAACACCCAAGCACGTGCCTAGTGTCCAACAGGAGCACAGAAAGGACAGGGATCCCTCCAGTTGTTTAATGACCAGCCCCACTTGTCACCGCCACATAACAAAATCCGCATGGCAACTTCAGCACGTTTCATTCACGATTCCATGGAAATCAGGCTGAAGAACATACAGATGTTTTGCCCACATTTAAAAATCCAAGTGTGGGACTCATAAAAGTAAAACACACTATGGGTTCACTTAACTTTTCCAAATTTTTACTTGGAGAAACCTATAAAGTTCTTGTCAGTTACATCCTTAAGTTTTTCAATAATTTTTAAATGCAAAGGTCGGGCAAGACTTGTAAAGAGGTACACACATACGGCCCGGCGCGGTGGCTCACACCTATAATCCCAGCACTTTGGGAGGCCGAGGTGGGCAGATCACGAGGTCAGGAAACCGAGACCATCCTGGCTAACACGGTGAAACCCCGTCTCTACTAAAAATACAAACAATTAGCCAGGCGTGGTGGCGGGTGCCTGTAGTCCCAGCTACTCGGGAGGCTGAGGTTGGAGAATTGCATGAACCCGGGAGGCGGAGCTTGCAGTGAGATCGCACCACCGCACTCCAGCCTGGGTGACAGAGGGAAACTGTCTCAAAGAAAACAATGGAGGTACACACATACATGCCACGTTCTTCTCTCAAAGAGACGGGCCCTTTTTTAAGATTCCAGAAGTAAATGTGGTTCTCACCCTGCTTTTGAGAGGATGAGCTGTGTTTTAAGCATGAACACACTTTCCTCCATGCACCAAGGATGCACCATGGGGGCAGTGCTACCGCCGCCTCCCCAGTCTCTGCTCAGCGTGGGGCAAGGGGAGCTCAGTTGTCTCCCGTATACACCGTCAACAGGCCAGGTGCTCAGAAGGGGGCTTCCAGGACTCGCTGTAGGCATTCGTTAGCAGGGCAGGCAGTGCCTCGTGCTGGTGGGCATCCAGCAGTAAGGGGGACTTGCACTTCACTCCCTGGGCCCAGCCCCAGACAGAGGGGAAAGAAACACCTGTATCGTAACTCATGTATATTTATAGACACACAGAGACTCTGCAGTGCAAGGTGCAGAACTAGAAGGAATCATGGAAATAAGAGGGAAGACATTTGGTTACGACTGGCAGAGCCATCTCAAGCCTCAGCATTTCCTGCCGGAGCCCTCACTGACCAGACTCCTCCAGGGTCACTGCCACTGCGTTCCCCAGCTCATGACAGGGCAGACAGTGACAGAGCCTCAGAACAACCTCCCACTCCTTCCTCACCAGCCCAGGGGACGAGCTGTTCATGAGTGTCCCAAAGCCTGAATGAGGGAACACAGAGGTGACTGAGCAGAAAGGGGGACAGGAACAATGGCCGCGGGTGAGCAGATATTGCGGGGCACCCAAGCAGCCCTTTCCACCTTAAAGAGGACGGCCATGGGTGTGCGGATGCTCCCGCGTGACCCAGCCGTCCTTTCCACCTTATAGGGGAATGGCCACGGGTGTGCGGATATTCCCGGGTGCCCCAGAGCCCTTTTCACCTTAAGGAGATTTTCACAGTCTCATATCAGTCTCCAAACTATTCAGTGAGGTTGGAGGAGTATCACTGTGGACCAACACTGATTGGCACCAAGTAAGGGCAATTTTATAACCATGTCTCAACCATGAAACAATCAGGTCTTTGGCCATCTGATCTAAGCTTCTTCTATAACAAAGTTGGATACTTAAGTTGAACTTTGGTTTTCCAAAGCTTGTTACAGAAACCACATCTTCCTAGGTGTGGCTCTGTGATGTCACGTGCACACATCAGTAGCCAGGCTTGCCAAGACTCACGGCACATTACACGTTCACCTGAGAAGGCTGCTCAATCACTGAGGGCTCTGGCGTGCTCTGAAATGAATTTGCCACTTCGGCCTACACTCTACTCCCTTGTTTGGTTAAAGAAACCCAAAAAGCAGAATTTGTTTTGGCCAATCGCCTGCTGACCCAACTGCAGAGGTTTTCATTAGAGTACTTTCATTGCATCATAGAAAGCAAAGTCATATAGATCAATTCATGATTACCACTCCAAAGGTTTAGTAAATCTCCAAATAATCAGGCAAACATTTTAAGAAGCTACATTAAGGTTTACAATACTCAAAATTTAAAACTACATCCATACTTCAAAAAACCACCATTCCCATTTTAGATGGCCAAATGTATATGAGAAAGAAAGAAACGTGCTGAGCATTTTTGGGTAATCTTATGGAGAAACTGCCACTTTAAAAATGGCTCTAGTTCCTGGCTCCAAATGGGTGTGGTGGGTTGCCTCACGCAATTTCAACTCCACCTGAAGCTGGGACACTAGAAATCCATCCCCAGACTCCAGGGCACAAGAATTCCCACTTCTGGAAACAGCCTGGAATGCAGACCTGTAGCAGAGAATTCTTTCCTGCCCATCCTAACCGTCCTCTGTGGCAGGCAACAGTCAAAGACAAGTCCACCCCCCTAGGCGCAACTGCACCACGAAGAACCATTTCAAGGTGGGAGGTGATTGATCAGTGGGAACAGGCAGTTTAGCTAATCACTTATAAGGCAGAAATGAGGGGTTTGAAGGCCTGTGTCTGGCTTTCTCCCTTGGTAAATGGTCATCCGCCAGTCAGCCTAAGCCACATGGGAAGGGGCTTCTTGCAGTAAAAGTGGGGGCGCAGTTGTGGGGAGGGGGAATGTCTTAACCACCACTGTTTTACAGGATCACAGGGCTCAGGAAATGTTCAGTATTATCACACACCAAGGTTTTTACAGTCTGAAGAAAAGTACAGTCCTAAGGTGTCAGTTCTCAAAGCCTTAAGTTCCTCCTGCTAAGATTCCCAGAGGGTCTCAACTTCTTGCACCGAAACCCAACATGCACAGGCACCTGCGTCTTCCTCCTGCAGCAAATGCACATGAGAAGGCTGTGGCTCTGCTGCAGTAATGAGGCCATGTAGCCCTAACACCACAGCAGAGCAATGGCTCTGGCCTGAATGTCCCCAAAACCTCATGCTGAAACCATCTCCGGTGGGATACATTAAGAGGTGGGGCCTTTGGGAGGTCCTGCTCTCAGGACTGGGGTTGGTGTCCTTGTTGGGAAATGGAGGAGCCCTCCCGCTCCTCCACCATATGAGTCCCGACGAGACGCCTGCTGCCACGCGAGACCCTGTGAGGTGCTGCCGTCTGTAAGCCACAGGCCCTGGAACACCAGATGTGCAGGTGCCTTGACCTTGGACTGCCTTGACCTTGGACTTTTCAGCCTCCAGAGCTGTGAGCAATAAATGTCTCTTTACAAATCATCCAATCGACAGCAGCCGGACAGAGAGACAGTACTGTTACAACATGAGTCACTTTCTCAGTGGGCCAGAGGCCTCCCCATGAGCCACCACCGTAAAGCAAGGACTCCCTGGAGGATGCAAAGGGGTTCACAAGGAATTCTACCCAGCACCAGGGTGTCTGTCCTTTCTCGTAGGAAGATAGCTGAGCCATGGCAGGAAACTACGGGGTGGGTGGGGCTGGACAGTAATGTGTCACCTGCTCATCTGAGCCTCAGTCTCCTGCCTCTCATCATGACAGCGGGGGTAACCCCCTCACCTGAGCTGTTGGGGGAGGTAAGAGTGTTGGGTGATTAACAATTGTTAGCTCCACAGAAATTAGGCAAAGAATCCACCCCTACGTCTTATAAAACCAAACCAGCCCAGGAATTCCACATCACTACTAATTTGCATGGGAAAATGCTGGATTCTCATAAGTTCTGGCATGTCATTTGTATTGATAAAGTTTGCAGAGTTGTCATATACTAAGTATATAAAACAGAAAAATAAATCATGCAATTTGGAGGTTGAAGCAGGAGAATCACTTGAGTACAGGCGGCGGAGGTTGCAGTGAGCCGAGGCCGAGCCACTGTACTCCAGTCTGGGTGACAGAACGAGACTCGATCTCAAAAAAAAAAAAAAAAAAGAAAAAAAAAAAATTTGCTGCTTCATACTAGTAAAGTGGGCAGATTCTACATGACAACTCTTATTCAAAGGTCGCCTAACACTGACTCAGGAACTCTGGCCCTGATGTGCTTGAAGTTTTAATCCTAACAGTGTTAAAGACCACTCCCCCAGGAGCTCTGAACAAGTACTCCAGGTATACACTGAACAAGACCACACACTCTCTGACCGAAATCTAACTTCCCAGACCCAAACTAGAGAACCACAGAAGACACTGCTTCTGTCCAACTTTGTGTTCTGCCATCGTTTGTGTCCATTATTTCCTACAAACCATCTCATTAGAATTTAGGGCACACAAAAGGCCGATACAACAGGGTTACTTTTCAAAGGTTTGGAGGTGAAGAACAGATACACTGCATTAACTTCCTATTGCTGCTGCAACAAATTACCACAAACGCAAACCTCCTCTCAGCCCTGGAAGTCAGGAGTCCCAGGGCTGAAGTCAAGGAATCAGTAGGTTGTGTTCCTGCCTGGAGTCTTCCAATTCATAGAGGCCACCATGCAGCTTGGTTCACAGCCCCACACCCCTCTGACCACTGCCCCGGCCTCAGCCCTGCACCCCTCCAGCCCCTGCCCCACCCTTGGCCCATGCCCCTCCGGCCCCTACCCCACCCCCGCCCTCAGCCCCACAGCCCTCTGGCCTCTATCTCATCCTCAGGTCTCCTCCTCTGAGGCAGACCCTCGTACTCCCTCTCATCAATGCACATATGAGGACGCCAGACCCCACCTGGACAACCCAGGGTCCTCCCCCATCTCACTGTCCGTTACAGTCACATCTGCAAAGCCTCTTTTGCCATGTAAACTTCATTATACTAACAGTCATTTAACAAGTCCATTATAATGATGTGAAAATTGGCATTGTTTTCCTCCTAATGAACAGATCAGTCACCCATGTAACCTATAAATATTTAACTATTAAATATACAATACTGTAGGAGACAGAGATGAGGAAGACGGTTCCTTCCTGAAAGATGACTGGACCCTAGATGGAGGGATGAACATTCTGAACAGAATCAACCTAACTCAATATTTGAGTCGGAGAGGCCAAGCAGTAAGACTTTCAAAAAAAGCAACCAGAAAGTCTGTACCGTGCCTGTAGTTCACAGCTGAGCCTGGCGTCATGAGCACGAGCGTGCGGACATGCATACCAGGCCCAAGTTTAAGATCAAATATAAAGAGCTTTCAACTGTAGTATTTAACTAGATCTTATTTACACAATAGCTTCTTGATTACAGTTTTTGTCCAAAAAGTTCTCTGTAATTAAAGAAATTAATTTTCCCCTAAAAAACACTTCTCCATCTATCGTCCCATAAAAACTAAATGGGTATATTAAAGAAAAAAGACAAATGTTTGACTTCGGGGGTTTGCCTATGACTTGGATAAGCATGATTTTCTTCTGGCCAAGCAGGGAGCAGCTGGACCAGACTGGAGGGAAGGAAAAACAAATTTCCACTCTGACCTCGTTTGGGCACCAGTCTTCGCTGTCAGAATGTGGGTGTGGTGCTTCCCACACACCAGCCTCTGACAAAACTCAGCCCAAGGGTGTGAGAAAAGGCCGTCTACTTCTGAAAAATCTATAAAGTACAGACACATCAAAAGCTTCAGAAGACTGTAAAGTGCCAAGGAGACCACTGCACCCTTGGAGTTTACAGAAAATGGTCAGCATCACACGTGCCTGAGGTCCAGGTTCAGCTCCCAGCTGCCGTGACACCGTGAGCGCAGTCCTGGCTTCCCCTCTGATGCAGAGAGCTGGAAACTCCGCTGGCAGCACTCAGAGCTCAGAACATTCTAGATGAAAGCAACGTGTTCCTTTTAAAATGGGGAACCGGGGCAACACAACTGAAGCTCTACGACTGTCTCAACTACTGGGTTTCGGGGTAGCATTAGGAAATCGTGAGAATCTAAATCTCAATTTCATACAGATTCCAAACTCACTGCAGGTTCCAGAATTTCCTGAAGCATTCTTCCACTTTATCACTCAGGATTCCCTTGCCAAAGCCAATAAAGTCTAAATTCCTTACGGAAAAGCCACCATAAGCACCACCACAAATAAGATCAACTGACGCCCGCCCTTTGCACCAAACCTATAAACTCTTACTCACACAAGACTGTGCTGGAGGCAGCTCTCAGTTGAAGCCGAATCCATGAGACTTCATTATCCCATTTTGGATCGAGTGTGAAGACTGTCAGCAAACCAGGGCCCCAGTGTGAAGCAGAGAACAGATCCTCTGACACCTGCCTGAACATTTTCTTCCCACCTGTCTTGGATATTGAGCACACTGAGAGCTATTGAGTCACCCACATTTGCAGGTCATTTATCCAGCCACCAGGATAACATAATTATGCGATAAAAATGCCTTCTCAGGGCTTTGTCATACTCAACAAGGCAGCTCAGAAGGCTTGGTAAGCCCAAGAAAGGGGGAAGCGTCCTCCAAATAGACAAAGACCAACGAAAACCGTGCAGAGACTCTCTCAAGACAGCAGAAACAGAGCCCGCTGTAGCCTTTCAGGCCCTGCTGGCCACAGCCCTGCGTTAGGTGGCACCATTTCCACAGATGCAGCCTGCTGGGCCCATTTGAAAGGTCCTGCTTGCCACACTCACCCCCACTTCCAGTTTCTGCAAGACCCGCTGCAGCCCCACTCCACCCCGGGCGCCGACTGTTCAAGTTTTCCCGGCGAGACCCCTCAGAGCCTGCACAGCGTCTGAGACTGGGAAGCACCAAGGATCCAGAAACGCACAAACCCGTTCTCCTCATGCTGCTTTCTGGGTTCCAAGTTGTCTTAAGAACGAGTCTTGCATAAACCCCGGGCTGGGGAGCCAGCCACAGCCCAGCAGCACCCAGCTCATGTGCTCCACCCACCCCACAGAGGACCGTGGAGGCCCCAGCACACTCTGTCCGGGGCAAGACACCAGAAACAGCCACAGTTCGGGGTTCTGCCACCCACCCGGCTGCCGTAATTACCTGCTGTGATCTGAATTCTCATTGGTTGGGTAGGTGATCCCACAGCTCCGCTGCCCTAATTACCTGCTGGGATCTGAAATTGCATTGGTTGGGAAGGGGATCTCACTGCTCAAGCACTCCCTGCTGCCTCCTTGCAAACAACATAAAAAATCCAAAACCCCTCTTAAAGAACGTTTACTATAACCTCAAAACAAGACACATCACGAGACCAGGGAAGATACATACGCACATCTGACAGCTGGTGGGCGTCAGTGACCGACGCCACGGCTTCCGTGTGGCGTGTGAAGCGGGAGGCCTGTCACGGTGAGGGAGGCCTGTCACGGCCAATACAACAGGGTTACTTTTCAAAGGTTTGGAGGTGAAGAACAGATACATTGCATTAACTTCCTATTGCTGCTGCAACAAATTACCACAAACGCAAACCTCCTCTCAGCCCTGGAAGTCAGGAGTCCCAGGGCTGAAGTCAAGGGATCACTAGGTTGTGTTCCTGCCTGGAGTCTCCCAATTCATAGAGGCCACCATGCAGCTTGGCTCACAGCCCCACACCCCTCTGACCACTGCCCCAGCCTCAGCCCTGCACTCCTCAGGCCCCTGCCCCACCCTTGGCCCCATGCCCCTCCGGGCCCCACTCCACCCCCACCCTCAGCCCCACAGCCCTCTGGCCTCTATCTCATCCTCAGGTCTCCTCCTCTGAGACGGATGACTGGACCCTAGACGGAGGGATGAACATTCTAAACAGAATCAACGTAACTCAACATTTGAGTCGGAGAGGCCAAGCAGTAAGACTTTCAAAAAAGCAACCACAAAGTATGAACCGTGCCTGTAGTTCACAGCTGAGCATGGCGTCATGAGTACAAGCGTACGGCCGCACACACCAGGCCCAAGTTTAAGATCAAATATAAGGAGCTTTCCACTGTGGTATTTAACTAGATTTTATTACAAAATAGCCTCCTGATTGCAGTTTTTATCCAAAAAGTTCTCTGTAATTAAAGAAATTAATTTTTCCCTAAAAGACGTTTCTCTATCTATAGTCCCATATAAACTAAATGGGCATATTAAAGAAAAAAGACAAATGTTTGATTTAGGGGTTTGCCTACGACTTGGATAAGCATGATTTTCTTCTGGCCAAGCAGGGAGCAGCTGGACCAGACTGGAGGGAAGAAAAAGCAAATTTCCACTCTGACCTCAGTTGGGCACCAGAGTCTTCCCTGTCAGAATGTGGGTGTGGTGCTTCCCACACACCAGCCTCTGATGAAACTCAGCCCAAGGGTGTGGGAAAAGGCCGTCTACTTCTGAAAAATCTATAAAGTGCAGACACATCAAAAGCTTCAGAAGACTGTACAGTGCCAAGGAGACCACTACACCCTTGGAGTTTACAGAAAATGGTCAACATCACACGTGTCTGAGGTCCGGGGTCAGCTCCCAGCTGCCGCGACGCCATGAACGCAGCCCTGGCTTCCCCTCTGATGCAGAGACCTGGTCACTCCGCCGGCAGCACTCAGAGCTCAGAACATTCTAGATGAAAGCAACGTGTTCCTTTTAAATTGGGGAACTGGGGCAGCACAACTGAAGCTCTACAACTATGTCAACTACTGGGTTTCGGGGTAGCATTAGGAAATCATGAGAATCCAAATCTCAATTTCATACAGATTCACTGCAGGTTCCAGAATTTCCTGAAACATTCTTCCAATTTATCATTCAGGATTCCCTTGCCAAAGCTAATGAAGTCTAAATTCCTTACGGAAAAGCCACCATAAGCACCACCACAAATAAGATCAACTGACGCCCGCTCTTTGCACCAAACATATAAACTGTTACTCACACAAGAGTGTGCTGGAGGCAGCTCTCAGCTGAAGCCAAATCCGTGAGACTTCATTATCCCCATTTTGGATCGAGTGTGAAGACTGTCAGCAAACCAGGGCCCTAGTGTGAAGCAGAGAACAGAGCCTCTGACGCCTGCCTGAACATTTCCTTCCCACCTGTCTTGGATACTGAACACCCTCAGAGCTACTGAGTCACCCACATTTGCAGGTCATTTATCCAGCCACCAGGATAACATAATTGTGCAATAAAAATGCCTTCTCAGAGCTTTGTCCTATGCAACAAGGCAGCTCAGAAGGCTAGGTAAGCCCAAGAAAGGGGGAACCGTCCTCCAAATAGACAAAGACCAAGGAAAACCATGCAGAGACTCTTTCAAGAGAGAGCAGAGACAGAGCCTGCTGTAGCCCTTCAGGCCCTGCTAGCTACAGCCCTGCGTTAGGTGGCACCATTTCAACGGATGCATCCTGCTGGGCCCATTTGAAAAGTCCCGCTGGCGAGAAACTCACCCCCACTTCCAGCTCCTGCAAGACCCGCTGCAGCCCCACTCCACCCTGGGGGCCGACTGTGCAAGTTTTCCTGGCGAGACCCCTCAGAGCCTGCACAGCGTCTGAGACTGGGAAGCACTAAGGATCCAGAAACGCACAAACCCGTTCTCCTCGTGCTGCTTTCTGGGTTCCAAGTTGTCTTCAGAACGAGTCCTGCATAAACCCCAGGCTGGGGAACCAGCCACAGCCCAGCAGCACCCAGTTCATGTGCTCCACCCACCCCACAGAGGACCACGAAGGCCCCAGCACACTCTGTCCGGAGCAAGACACCAGAAATAGCCACAGTTCAGGGTTCTGCCACCCGCCCGGCTGCCCTAATTACCTACTGTGATCTGAATTCTCATTGGTTGGGTAGGTGATCCCACAGCTCCGCTGCCCTAGTTACCTGCTGTGATCTGAATTCTCATTGGTTGGGTAGGTGATCCCACAGCTCCGCTGCCCTAATTACCTGCTGGGATCTGAAATTGCATTGGTTGGAAAGGGGATCTCACTGCTCAAGCACTCCCTGCTGCCTCCTTGCAAACAACATAAAAAATCCAAAACCCCTCTTAAACAACGTTTCCTATAACCTCAAAACAAGACCAATCCTGAGACCAGGGAAGATACACACGCACATCTGACAGCTGGTGGGCGTCAGTGACCGACGCCACGGCTTCCATGTGGCGTGTGAAGTGGGAGGCCTGTCACAGTGACTCAGGCTGGAGTCTGAATAGTGTTCTTCCAAGCAACTAGGCAACCAGGATGCACACCCCAAAACCCAAGTCCCCACAGTCATGTACCTGGAAGAAATGCTGCGTGGCCATCGACACCAGTTTGAACCAAGACCGATCTGTGTCCTGTGGTCCTCAAAATGTCCATACACGTCTGGGCTCAGCACAGGCACGCACGGCACCCTGCTCACCTCCAGTGGGGCTCTCTCCTGCCAAGGGGGATGGCCCTGAAGTCCGTTGAGATTTCCAAAGCTCTACAAAGTCGCCCTTCCTCCTGCTTGTTCAGAAGGCCTAAAGACCTGAAGACACCAGTGAGAATTGACCTAGCCTCTTAAGGCAGCTCAAACACCTAAACACAGGAACGCTGGACCTCTCTGCCCTCGGGAGCAGTCAATAACCCACTGGGCTAAGCAGAAGGCACAGATGTCACATCCAGAAGCCAGTGGCACTCACGTTTGCATTCCAGGAGCCGCCCTTGTGAGTTCCTTCAAGGCTTCCAAGCCCCACTTGATTGTTTTCATCGTATCTCTATAACATCAGAGACATTGTATCTCATGGTATCTATGAGATCGTCTCTACTTTTATGAGCACATATGCTCCCTGACTTACCATGGGATGAAACTGTTCCAATAAACCCAGTGTAAGCTGAAAATATACTAAATAGAAAGTGCATTTGACATAATTGTTTCAACTTACAAATGGGTTCATCCAGAGGCAGCCCATCTCGGGCCGAACAATGCACTGAGTGTGACTAGTTCACACCATCACAAGGTTGAAAAAAAAATCACAAACGTAACCATTGTGAGCCAGGCACCATCTGTATTACGGCTCCTGTCTTCAGAGACAACACAAACCTCTTACACAAGAATCACAATTTATAATCCTCAAAATGTTAAACTTAGTTTAACAATCTACAGGTTCAAACAAAGCCAAAGTAGGCCCACAAGACCGTTTGTGTCATTCGCTAAGACACACGACTCTGTCATAACCCTCACCACAGCCCCTCAGGGTGGGTCCCAGAGGCAGGTGAGGCTTGTAGCTATGGACACTAATGAAACCAAAATCAGAGTACGCAAGTGCAGTCAAGTCATATGACTTCTCCACTAGCATATGCACAAATGTTTATCAGCAAATCTGATCTTTGCTTTACCTCCCTCTCATGACCTAAAAATGAGTCCACCACACACACACACACACCCCACTTCAAAAACATAATTCGTACTTGCAATCAATTCTGGGCATTTGGAATAGACCTAATGGGTGATTAAACCTCTCCTCCAACCCTTTGCTTAGCCTTCTTAGAGGATGAAGGATTTTGCATAACACAAGTCAGCATATAAAAGATCTTGTATAGAAACAGACTTTCAAGCGGTCCTCATTATAGCGATTCAACTAATATACAAAGGACCCAACACACAGCACAATGTCTATTAGAAGAATGATTAATTTGTTCCCCTCAAAATCCTAGTATCTACACAGAAAAAATACCCGATACACATTTTATCATTCTTTACCAGTATAGTCATACAAAGGAGTATCACAAAAGCAAAAGAACACATTTGGTTTGACTCGCAGTTCTAAATTTAATATAAAATTGCTAAAACCACCAAGACAAACATGACTATGAAATATTTAACGATCTTCACCTAAATTCAAGTCACCATTCAACCACCAATACCTCTGCTCTCCTTACAGGAACTTTCCAAAAGTAAATTCTGGAATTAACAGGACAAATTTTTCTGGTGATAGAAATGAGGAAGAAATTGGTTAAAGGCGGTTCCTTGGCTGTCAAACTGTTTCTCAATAATATTTTGTAAAATAAAAACATCAAACAGATCTTTACATTAACTTACCATCTATCAAGCAATACTGGAGCAAGCTTTAAATATAAGCCACATTCTGTCAGGGCTGACTAACATTAAATCAGTATCAGTCTCATGTCTTGCAGCATCCACAGCTCATCTTCTTAAAACCACTTAAGATTTCATAATTAACTCAATTAAACAATGTAAGTCATCTCCTTGATCTTTGACATGAAGGGGTAATTTTCCCCCAAAATAGTACCTCTTTCCTTGACATGATTTAATCTGTGGTTAGAGTATTTAACAGGATTTCTTTCCTTCTTAAAAAATAAAATATACACCTGTCCAATATGAAAAACACTAACTGATAATGCTATAGCTTAACCAGGTCAAAAGCGTTTTTTTGTTTTTGTTTTAAGTTAAAAAAAGAACCTAACTGCATCTTTGGACCTTATGTGAGGTAGTGTCCAGGGTCACTGGGACCCCAACTTGGTCAGTGCAGCTGGGTACCAATTAAAGACAGAAACCCAAGCGTTCACTCAAAGCCCCTTCCCAGCTGTTCATCCTAGTGGAAGCCATGGGCACAAAGGAATGCGGCATTCTACGGAGGGCTTTGGGGAATGGCTGCTTGAGAACATCAAAGTGGCTCACGTCCCCCGAGTATAAAGCCAGTGACTGCTCTCAGCTTCAATGCAGCACCATCCACAGCAGCCAACGTCCGGAATCACCTGAGTGCCCGTCAACAGGGGATGAAGGGAATGTGGCCTGAACATACAAAGGAGCAATACTCCACCATACAGCTGAGATCCCTGTCATCAGAGACAGGATGGATAGAGCTGGAAGACATTACATTAAGCAAACGAGCCAAGCAAAGAAACGGAGCATGTTCTCACTCATAAGCAGGAGCTGAGAGCAGATCTCATGGAGGCCAAGAGTAGATGGTCAACAGGGCCCAGCAGAGCCCACTCATAAGCAGGATGGGCAGAGGCTCGTAATGGGCACAAACACACAGCCTAATGGGAGCACAAGACCTACTATTGATAAATCAGCAGGGGGATGGCAGTGGGTCATCTACTGTGTATTTCAAAACAGCTAGGAGAGAATAACTTGAACATTGCCAGCATAAGGAAAAGAAAATACTTAAAGTGAAAGACATCCCAAGTACCCAGATTTCATCAATATAGGGATGAATCAAGATATCACATGCACTCTGAAAATATGTACATATATTATGTATCAACAAAAACCAATGACAGAACCATTTGCAAAGCACGTGCAGGAGAAGAGTGGGAAGCCTGACATGGTGTGGCTGTGTCCCTTCACCCAAATCTCATGAACTCTAACCCTTTGTTGGAAGTGAGCCCTGGTGGGAGGTGACTGACTCATGGGGGTGGTTTCTAATGGTTTAGCACAATCCCCCAAGTGCTGTCCTCATGAGTTCTGAGATCTGGTTGTTTGGAGGTGCATGGCACCTTCCCCTTCACTCTCTCCCCTTTCAGCCATGTGAAGACACGCCGGCCTCCCCTTCACCTTCCACTCTAAGTTTCCCCAAATGTAGAAGCCTGTACAGCCCACAGAACTGTATGCAGATTAAACCTTTTTTTCCTTATGACCCAGCCTCAGGTAGTTCTTTATAGCAGTGGAAGAACAGTACAGTCCTCAGGACCAGCAATGTTTTCCTTCTACCCAGCGGCCAACAAGGTCCCACACCCTAGCTGGTTTTCCAAAGCTTTGCCAGAATGCTGAGGCTGTTTTGGGGATACTAACTTTCCCCATCTCTGGCAAACCAGATGGGTCATCCTATTTGCCTCTTACCACTTTTCTCAGAGAAACCCCACCTCTGAAACGGCCTCCTTCAGCAGCAGCAAAGCTGAGTATTCCTTGCAATTCCCTTCTTCTGAACAAGTAAACATCTTAAGCTTGTCTTTCCATCTTCCCAGCTCATTGAAAAAAATATCTTATGCTTTCTATTTTCCTAACACACACACACAGAAGTGCCGTGAGGGCAGGGGCTCTTGCTTTCCCGGATCTGAGCCTGGCCCTCAAACACTAGCCAAATTCATACTGACACGATATCCAGAAGCAGAAATGCAAATATCCCCATGACTTCAAATACCCTAAGGATCTAACAGGCCAAGTGGCCCATGTAACTATGGTGTGCTGGGCCATTCAACTGGTGTCCAAATCCCTGTCCAAGTGAGCTCTTTAATTTTGGGACTTTTCAGTTTTTTTGTTGTTCTATTTTGTTTTTATTAAAGGGATCTATTACAGTTACAATCAAGAATATCCCAGGCCGAGTGTGGTGGTTCATGCCTGTAATCCCATCACTTTGAGAGGGCAAGGTGAACAAATCACCTGAGGTCAGGAGTTCAAGACCAGCCTGGCCAGCATGTTGAAACCCCATCTCTACTAATACGAAAATGAACCAGCCATGGTGGCAGGCACTTATAATCCCAGCTACTCAGGAGGCTGAGGCAGGAGAATGGCGTGGACCAGGAGGTGAGGCTGCAGTGAGCCAAGATCACGCCACTGCATTCCAGCCTGGGCAACACAAGACTGTCTCCAAAAAATAATACACCAATACGCCCAGATAGTTCTTCACCAATGTCAGATACATCAGTTTAAAGAAAAATAATATGAAAGCATGTTTTTAAATTTCAGTGTTGAATTTAACCATATCTTTTAAGAAGATACGAAGATAGAAGTTCCCCAAGGATCGGGGGAGAAAAAAGCAGTTAACAAAATGTTAAAACTTCAGGAGAAAAACAAGTATGGGGTAAGACCTCAAGGCAAAACTTTTTCTTTGCACTTTGATTTCAAAAGAACAGAGATGCCCAAAGTATGAACTCTCCCATCTGCATTTTATATTCCTCTATGTCCTTTGAAAGACTGGAGATGGGATCCCAGGTTCCAAAGTGCCCGGCCAGGGCTCACATCAGGCCGATTCTTCTACATCCTTTGAAAGGCTGGAGATGGGATCCCAGGTTCCAAACTGCCTGGTCACGGCTCACATCAGGCGACATCTTTCACAGCCGTTTACTCCTCTGACTGTGCCTAGAGAGCTCTGTGGCCCAATTTACACAAAAAGGTCCTAATTTACACACGTTCATCACTTTGAGCAGAGTCTCAATAAATGAGACAAATATTGACACTCCACAGAAGCAAGTACTCTCTTCCGAAAAGTTAAGTGTGAGGTTCCCATGAGCCAGGCAGCTTGGTTACAGAAAGCACTGGCTGACTTGCTGGTTTAATGTTAAATGCATTTAAAATGTTAAGTGATCCGGCCCCCCTCCCAGTGGGTGTGTACGTTGAACTGGCTGCAGTACTGATGCACAGACCAGCTGGTTTTACTTCAAGAAGAGCACCCCACACCCAGGAAGAGGCCAAAGGACGGCATCGAGGTCAGGACAGTTCTAAGGAGAGCTGCAGGCTCAATGCCTCGTCTGCAAATAGTCTCTCATTTCAGAGGAAATCACTGAACAGAGTTCGTTACATGTGAATTTTAAAAATTCCTATTTCTAATTTCATCCCATTAGAACTCTTGAAGAACAGATGTGCACCTGCTCCAAGTCAATGAGAGGACACTCGGATAGTCCTTCACAGGTCCTCGGCCTTCGCCTCCCACCTAGAGAACGTCAGCTCAAGCCGATCACAGCGCACTGCGATTTTCTATAATATGCACGCCTGCATCTGAGCTGAGATGTGAATGTCTGGAATGTGCCTGCCAGGCCCAGGAGGAACTGCAGCAGCTGTGGGGACATAAGTTGCTAAGGAATCCGATTTGGAGGGAACTCGAGGCAACTGAAACTAGTTCCACTGGTTTTTCTTGGCAAGGCTTGACCAGGCAAACTGTTATCACTGTTGTTAATTCATGGTAATTGGGATGGGGACTTAACAGTAAGTAATTAGAACAATTATAGAATTTGCTACTCAATTACAATGGCACAGATTCCTGAGAATGGAAGAACTGTTGCCCAGGAATAGAGTTCAACAGGTCCTCCACATGCCCCGGGATACATGGCATTTCCATGCACCCCTGCTTTGGTCCCCGGCCACCTGATCTCGGCCATCTGATGGCATCACTCCCCACAGCTGGAAACACCTGACCTCTTGTCACCCTCCCATCTGCCCTGCCTTCCTCCAGCCCGGGATATTCAGCGATGCCCACATACAGGACCAGGAAACCAGGGTTATCCTAAACCAGTGCCTGCATTCAAAGTCCTCCATGGCAGGACAATCACCAATGGCCAATACTCCCAGAACCTTCCACCTCAAAACTGGAGCACATCAGGATTCAAGCTGACAACGCTGCATTCTCTTTGCCATGTACACACGGAGGCATGTCAGGTTCTACCTAAAGGTATCAGGTTTCACGCTGGTCAGGAGCCCAAGCCTAGTCACTCTGCATGATCTCAATTCACCATCCACAGAGAAGCCGGCAGTTTTGCTCTGGTGTACAGTGTGGATGGTACATGCATTTCCTCTGAAAACTTGGAGATGGGATTCTGGCCAAGGAGGCCAGTCACCCCAGCCCCTGCAAGACCCAGACGTGCCCCTCTGCTGTCTGCACACAGTACCCAAGTCTAGCAGTGCTGACTCTGTGGCGGGATAGTTCTGGGCCTGCAGAGGACGCGGGGCACAGGAACCGTGCAGCCTGGCTGTAGCCAGAGGCCTAAAGGATCCCCATGAGGCTCTCCACCCAAGGTGCCATCACCACAGGCAGAGCCATTCAAGAGAACTGCCAGCCGAACTGGAAACATCCCAATCTGCTCAGCTAACACAGAAAGACAACAGCCACCTACAGCTGCTGAGCCCCGAAACATGGCCACTGGGCCTGAAGGGCTGAATCCGGTATTTAATCTGTGAAGTTCTTTTCAAATGTGTTTGGCTATGTAATCAAATCTTTATTCTAATTAAATTTAAAGGAGCCTCTGGCTATGGGCACCCTTGTCGGGCACCACAGCTCCAGGGAGTAAGAATGGGAAGGAGAGGCCCAGAGCCTCTCTGCGTTCTCCACCCTAGTTCAAGACCTCATCATAAGGAAAGGCACTCCAGCAGTAGAGGTGTGCATGGGAAGAACTGGGTTGGCCCTGACACAAGCATGACCCCCATGACATCACAGCTGCCTCAGCCAACAGGCAAGACAATGATGCCCACCTGGACAGGTCACCGGATGTGATGATGCACCCCAAGCCCTAGTCCCACAGCAGCCAGAGACCACCCGCTGTTCATCCCGGGTGAAACAGGCAGAGCTGTCCGAGCCCTCAAAAGCAGGAAGAATTAAAGAGGCAATTCCTGCGATTCCCACAACACACATGACACTCCTCGGAGACAGATACAGGCTTCGCTGTGAAAGTGCAGAGGACGGTGCAGTCCCTAGGTGGGCTGCTTCTTCCAACGATCAGAGAAGAAACCAGATCCATTTCCTTGTAGGAGAAACATTTGTACCGTCATTAGACAGAAGGTGGCTGATGTTATCAAATCATGAAGCACCGCACAGCTGTGTCTCCAAGGAGGGCCTGGAAACTTGCAGCCACCTGCATAGAGGTCGCAGTGCTTACAATGGAGATACGTGTGACTGAGGTCTGGCTTCCTCAGGGAAGCGAAATTTGAATTTTCATCACTGAGGAATTGGTGATTTACAGTCACTCACCCTCAATGCAGAAGAGGGCTCAAAACACTGCACCAGACTTCAACACTCAGGGTTAGGGTCAGGGTCAAATTAACGAGTTTTACAAAATGTATTTACTTGGGATGCCAGAAGAGATGTAGCTTCACACCGCCCCAGCTCCAGGGTTTGCTTAGCCCCTTCACCAGTGGATCTCACCAACAGATGACACATCCACACCTCGTCCATGGCAGCACAGAAAACCACTTGGAAGACAGCCACTCCCACCAAGCTTCCTGACTTTGGTGTTTAAAATATGCATCATTTAAAATCTGCATCTCATACGTGAGATTACACTTCTCCGAACAGACATTGTGATTGTCATTTGACCCAAAAGGGCTTCAGGAAATGACACGCGGCCCAAACGCCAGAGGTCGCCGGCCGCCTTACTCTAGCCTAATTCCTTTGTGCCTGTAATGGAGCCTTCACAGATACAGCCCAGTCACATTAATGACCATAAGAGAAGCTCAGGGCATAGATGAACTCAGTGCTGAATTTTTCCATTTATCGCCCTTTTGTTTTATCCAGAAGACAGCTGAGAAAGGCTGGGGCAGATCATCTCAAGTGTAATGACTCCAGCCACTTTTCACCCCAGGTCACCCCTCAGTCACACGCTTTTGAGAAACCAAAGTAATTCTGTTCTCTTCACTCTGGGTTCCAAGTACTAAATTCCTCCGTTTTATCAACTAGATTATCAAGCAACCATTTGTAATCTGGACTGCAATCTGATACGAAATTTAAAGCTAATTTAGGTTGCGGTAATAGCTCCTATTTACGTTATAGACAAGGCATGAATGAAAACTTTAATCTGTTCATAGGACCAATTTTGTAAACAAACCAATTATTCAAGCAATGATTGCTTTCAGTTAGATGCAAATTTCTTTGCTCATAAAAGATTTTCCAGTAGGAATTTTTAAATCCATGGTCTGTCTTTCCTGAACCTGTCTCTGCACCTTCCCCTGAGTGCACAGCAGGACTTCTCAGGGCATCCCATCAGCAGGCCCACTGAAGAGAATAAGCCCGCAGCCCCCAGCCCGGGAATCAAGTCTGAGCCCCAGCAGCCCCTCGTCTAGCCGGGGCTTCCTCACCAGCACAGCACCCAGGTCTTGCAGGTAAGGTTTAATGCCACGTGTGCGTGGAAGGTAGAGTGCTGGAAGGACCACAGTGGACATTCAACAATGCAAATTCCCTCCTGGAATAGCCCAGCAACGCTCTGTACTTTCCCCAAAGTACCCATGCCAGGCAGGCGTAGATAGCCTAATGGGGTGCCTAGGAATCAGCATTTAACACGATTCTAATGAAGAAAAAAGTTTGAGAGGTCGGTCAGGGAGAGGCTGCCGTGGCCTCCTCATTTGCAGGCTCTGAAGAGACAGATTCAGGTAACAGGCCAGACAGGACAAGGATGGGCAGGACAAGGATGGGGAGGTGGAGGGTAAATTCCATGGACCACCAACCACCCCGCCATCCCCACTGAGACTCCATGATTTAAGGAGAGGCAAAGCCAGGGAGAAAAGATGCCCGCACCACTCGAGGGACTGAGATATCACCTAAAGCGCACAACATATGGCTGAGGGCCAAGGTTGGGCAAGCCGAGAGCACAGAACGGGGTTCCCAGGCCCAGAGGTGTCCCCCACACCCAGACCCCGTGCAGACCTCCCAAGTACTGCCTGTGTCTCCTGCCTGGTTTATTTCCTCCCCTCCTTCTACTCTGTTGGTTTCTCAGCCACCACCCACCACCACACACCCCTCTCTACAAGCTTGGTGGAGTGAAAAGAGCGGGGGTGGGATAAGATCTGGGCTCTGGGGCCAACGTCCTGCCTGAGACATTAGTTCCAACCCACCTAGCTGTGATGTGAGCCCCCGAGATTTCTCAAATATGAGATGGAAAGGTAACTGAACCCACTCACTAGGACGGCTGTGGAGACTGAGATCACATATAGCCACACCTCGGCGTGTTGCCCCTCATGGGAATCCCTCTATGCCCCCTCTGCTACCAGAGCCAACTCCCAGCAGTAGCTGTGGAGGGTGCATCCTCTATTTCCACTCCACTCACCTCCCATCGCTCCACACAGTGACTAGCCACGCAGCAGCCACCAGCAAATCCGGCCCCACTGGATAACCGACCACCAGCACCCCCTCACTTTGGGACGTCTTCCACTTGCAGTTCCGAAGCACGCCGAGAAACCGCCCTCAAGGGCAGTCACCTTTTCCTTATTGCACGAAATGACCTGCCACGCAGAACCACCAGCAAATCCAGCTCCACCATCCAGGCTCCTGTGGATAACCGAACCCCCACCCCCCACCTTGGGGCGTCTTCCACTTGCGGTTCTGAAGGGGGACGAGAAACCGCTCTCAAGGGCACTCACCTGTTTCTTATTTCAAGTAATGACCAGCCACGCAGGGCCACCAGCAAACCCGGCTCCACCTTCCAGGTTCTGGTGGGTAACTGCCCCCCTCCCCCGCTTCCTCCTGGGGTGTCTGGGAGGCTCAAACTGCCCTCCAAGGGCACTCATCTGTTCCTTATTGCACTAATACCTCCTTTACAGAAATCCACTTTGACTTCCAGCACTGCAGGTGTGACAGTTTAGGAATCCTGCTTGCAAGCTCCAAGAGCTTGAGGTCACGTACACCTCACCAGCATCCCAGAGACCCAGCACTGTCCCACTGTGTTCAAATATTCCAAAATACTCCTTCAAAATGCTGGCATTTCGTTTGCACATTAAATGCTAAAAACCTTCAAGTGAAACAAATATCTTCAACAGTTTGATACAACGACATGTGAGTTACACATCTGCTAAGTTGTAAAGCCTCATGCATTTATAACATTTTATGTATGGCCAAATGGTTCATTAACATAAATTATGGGAATCTCTAAGAAACAGGTTTTTTCTGGCATTAGATGACCAAAGGAAAACTGGGTTCTGGCGGGCTTGCGGGCCTGTAGAGGCAGACATATCCGCTGACACAATCAAGCTCCTTCCCACTGATGTGGCCTCATCCCAGGCCCCTCACCCGGATGCCCGCAGGCTCCTGGAGGAGCAAGCTGACCTGCCCACATTTCTCAAATGCACAGCTGTTGCTCACACTGCAGATGGAGCTCAAGGCACGAGCAGGCCACCACACTAAAAATACCACGCAGCGTCCACGGCAGGTGACGTTGGTTTTCACTCCATCCCAAAGCCCCATGTATGAGTTTACAGCCATGATTACCACATGGATTTTTAGACCCTCAAGGCATACTTTTTTTACTTTTATGCAGCAAAGTTAAGACTATCACTCAGATATAGGCTCTGAAACTGTAGAATAATTATTTGGGAACAGAGCCTCTGTCAGATCAGGATTAGCACTTGGGACAACACCGCGTGACCTCGGTCCACATAAACCCATCCAGACCAGAAGCCTCCCGCACTGTAATTTCTGTAGATTTCTGTAAACGAGGTATTAGTGCAATAAGGAATAGATAAGTGCCCTTGGAGGGCAGTTTCTGAGCCTCCCAACCACACGGCCACGTTCAGGCTGAAGCCGTGCCACCTCCAGAAATACTGTCCCTCGCCGAGGTGTGCCTGGCTTCTCCCTTTTTCCAAAACTTAACAAAACCTGAAAGGACAGGTCTGTGTAGAAAAACACAAACTTGTGATTCCTCTTCCCAGTTCAGGCTGTAGGAAGCTCGTTTCAGCCCTCACCATGTTCTGACTGTGGCTTGGTTCCCATAAGAAATAAAGTCAGAATTCTAGTCCCTGTCTCCTGGGCAGTGTGGCAGGCATACATACCTTCAGTTACATGAGGAAAGGCGTGGCGAGCCCCCTTCCTTCAGTAAAACTGTGCAGTTCCCAGAACCCTGATGCCATCCGCTCACGCCACTGTGAACACCTGGACAGAGCACATTTCAACCCGTGCACCTTTGTGGGCTAGTTTTCTATTTCTCCACTAAATCACCCAAAATTTAGCGCCCTAAACACTGACTTATTTTCTCACATTTCTGGAAGCTGGAGTCCAAAACAGGTCCCACCATCTAACTTCGAGGTGTTGGCAGGGCTGGCTCTGGGGAAGCGACCGTCTCCTTGCCTCCCGCAGCCTCTAGAGGCTTACCGCAACCCCTGGTCCATAGGACACCCCCTGTCTTCAGGAGCCACAGCGGTTCTGACTGCCCCTCAACAGGAGGACGAAGAAATATCAGGAGCCCGGGCTGTAGTGCTAGGGCAAAGCCTCCCCCACGCTCCCAGCTCCTCACACCCTCCGGTGTGAGTTAATATAGATTCCACTTTAATTAGTGTCACCTGTTTAAGGGGTAAGTGCCCAGCTGTGAACTAGTTAACCTCGCCCACACAAACCCTGAGAATAAACTCACAGGCCACGGACCACTCCACAAGCAATAAGTGACCACCTGCTCAAGGACCTCCATGCCCCAGCAGAGCCCTCCGGTACCTCCACGTGAGCTCAGACTGGCGGCAGGGGTCTGCAGTGCCAGAGGGCCCTGGATAAAAAAGACAGCTCCCATATTGGGAGATACCCACCCGCGGTTGGGTTCCCGGTACTTTAAGTAGCCCAGGTGGACAAGCCGCGCTGCATACAACCCCATCACCAGAATAACGGCTGCACGTGGCGAGTGCACGGGTGGCCACCACTCAGCCCAGCTGGCCGCGCTAAGCACATCTCCACTGTGACGCCCAATCAGACTCAGCTGCTGGCACAGTCCCGGCATCGGCCCCCAAGAACATTCTGGATCACAATTCAGAGTAGTGATTGCGATCAGGGCCACACGTGTCTGAATATATTTACAGGAGGACGCCACAGCTGGACTGAGGACGCCACAGCTGGACTGACGCCACGGCTGGATCTGGCTGGACTGAGAGCATTTCCCACTGTACATTCTTACAACACCACTTTATTTGCGCTTCATTAAACTTTTATGGCTTTTTTCTGCTTATCTACTTTATGGGAGTGTTTCTTGTTCTTATGACTGCAGTGATACTTCAAGCTACAACTATCAATGTGTAAAATTAGTTTGGAAGGCGCCTTATCATTAAACATTTCACAAGCAAGCAGTCAGAGGCACCTAACCCGGAGGCTTCTTTTCTTCTCTGAGCCAAACCTACCTTGGACTCAAAGAAAACAGCACACGGAGAGGGGCTGGATCTCCAGCGCCCATTTCTAGGGGGCCTCCTGGGGAGCAGATATGGAGGGAGAAGCCCTGGGCTATGGCACTGTCATACTAAAGAGAAGTCTATTTGGGTAAATGTAAGCACCAGACTTAAGAGATTAAGCAAACCATGAAAAGAAACCACTAACCACAGCTTCTCCAAAACAGAACTAAACTCCCTTTAGTTTGAATTGGAAAAGCAGAAGTGATGCTCAGTATCCAAAAAAAAAAAAAAAAAAAAAAAAAAGACAAAATATCTGAACACAGGAGAATAAACAAGGGCCACTGTCTTTTCCTGTGTCAATGGGAGTCTTGCATCTAAGCTGGATTTAGAAGGTTGCTACTTTGGACTAAAAGTTATCCCCAACCCTAGTTTGTAAGCAAGTGGAGTAGAATGCTTCAATTACTTCAAGGTTTAGCGGTAAAGCTCTGCAACTCTCACAACCATTTTAATTGGTGTGAATTTTAAAGTGACTCAATCTGTTGGCTGGAGTATCTAACGGCTTAACCACGGGGTCATGTTGCAAAACTGTTCCAATTACTTTTGTTTTTCCTACTGAAGATGCATTTGAACGTTCTTGTAGTTTGCAATTGGCTGGTTCTGATGTTTGGTCCTGAGGAGGCCCAAGTACCTGGAGAGGAAGAATCTGAAACCTCAAGCCACTCGAGTGCTGTCTGGGGAGATGGAGACCCCAACCCCAGGGCCACTGACGGACTCAGCACGAGCGCAGTATTTGTAAGTATTTGCCACTTACAAAACAAAATAAGCACACACCCCTAGGTGTGCACACACGCCCTGTACACGCTCACGTCTGCCCATACCAACACCAGCACACACCCCCAGGTGTGCACACAAGCTCTGTACACGCTCACGTCTGTCCGGGCCAACACCAACACACAACCCCGAGGTGTGCACACACGCTCTGTACACATCTGTCCCCGCCAGCACCAGCACACACCCCCAGGGGTGCACACACGCTCTGTACACGCTTACGTCTGTCCATGCCAACAACAGCACACACCCCCGAGGTGTGCACACACGTTCTGTACACATCTGTCTCACCAATGCCAGTACACATTCTGTATGCACTCACATCTGTCCCTGCCAATGCCAGCACACATCCCCACGGTGTGCACACACACACACGGTGTGCTCTGTACACGCTCACATCTCTCTCTGCCAATATGGAGACACACTCCCAGGGGTGCACACACGCTCTGCACATACTCACATCTGTCCCTGCAGCCTGAGTCAAACAGTCACGGAGAGGCAGAGGAGGAGGAGGAGGAAGGACGCGATGGGCACCGAGGTCCTGGGCCGGTTCCCCTCCGTACCTCGGGAGAGACACGTCATGTGATCCTGACGTCACTCACCCTTCCGCCTCCATCCTCCATCCTCCCACATAGATCAGGAGGATGCCCACTGCACAGAGCTGTGATGAGCATGAACAGAAGATGGCAGAAGCTCACACCAATGTACTGAGCACGGGGCCTACGGAGTGCTTCTTTCTGCTGTGGCTGACATCATCAAACAAGAGGCTGACACGAGAATGTCACTCGCTGAGAAACTGAAACGTGTGACCCAGGAGCCTGTGAAGGTCTAAGAACAAACCAACAAACCAAACGGTTTTGTTTGTTTTTCAAACACCATAGCCTGTTTTTTCTTTTTTTTCAGGCTCTACCTTGGGTATCATTTAGTTTAATTTCAAATTAAGTCAAATAAATACAAAAAATCACAGGACTGAGCATGGAGCATTGTTTCACTTCATGTCCTCCAGCCTTTAGGACACGTTAAGGAAAGACATGATTCCAGGATTCCCATTAGAAAGGCTGCCCTGAGGCACCTGCTGGGGCAGCCAAATTGCAGCACTTGATGCTGCCCCCAAGCTGCTTGGATGAAGCAGAAGATTCTGGAGGTCTCTTCTCTTCTGCCCCTCGCCCAGGAGAGAAGGTGGGGGGAGAAAAGTGAGAGAAGACAGGAAGAAGGAGGGGGGAGAGAGGGAGAGAGGAGGGGAGAGGGAGGGAGACAAGAGGAGGGAGAGAGGGAGAGACGAGGGGGGAGGGAGGGAGAGAGGAGGGGGGAAAGAGGGAGAGAGGAGGGGGAAGGAGAGAGGAGGGGGTAGGGAGGGAGGAGGGGCATGTTCCATCCACCAAGGCAGCTGCACTGCAGAGAGAATGGAGGGTGTGTTGCCTCTCAGGACAGCAAGTTCAAGCTGTTTATAATTGTTAGCGTAAACAGTGACCAGCTGAGGACAGGGCTGCAACTGGAGATGACAACGTTTTATTTTCATAGTTGATATTGGGGACCTGGACCTAAAGCACCGTGCCTTGCCCTTTTGCCAGAGGGGCCAATGCCTCTCTATACTTGACTCTATTTGACTAAATACCCGATATTGACTAGGAATTATGACGTGTAGGATACCCCTTACCACAGCAACATCAAACTCATGTTCTAAATGCAATTTGCTCAGGGACTGGCTTCTAACTGTGGGTGGGAATGTTAAGCCAGTCCAGTTCAATTCAATAAACATTTATCAAGAAACTCCTAGACCAAGAGCTGTGTTAGACACTGGGTATGGGGGTGATGGGGATACGAAGATGTGGAATTAGAACTCAAGAAGCTCAAATGCTCTCATTTAATTCCCTAATGCAATTACCTAGCTTCAACCTCATGGCTGTAATGTCTAAATTCACTTTTTCTTTATTCCAGTTCTACATAACAAAGCATAAATAATCACAGAGGAATGATTCTGTGTTGGACTATTCAGTGGGCAGAGAAGAGCATTCTGACCAGCGTGAGACACTGTCTCCGTTCCCAGGGAGCCCGTGAGGTGGCTGCACGGAGCACACACGTGAAGATTCAGGAGCACAAGCATCAGGTGATGGGAGGGGCACGGAGGCAGCACCAGAAAGATGTCTGCCGAGGGGCCGCTGCAGCCAGGCTGGCCGGGAAGGTCATGGGAGGGGGCGTAGGCATCTCCCTCCAGCCGCACTTGGTTTTTATGAGGACGCGTGCAGGGAAGGGGATGACACCGAAATGCTGTGGCGCTGAGGGGAGGAGGGGAGGGACACAGTGCTGAGGGCTGGCCACCACCCCTTGCGTCCCTGCCCCTATGAACACTGCCAAAATCAGCCCCAACGGAGAGAAATGAGGAGGATGAAAGAGGTGGACAGACTTGGCTTCCATGGAATTCACAGATTCCAGTCATTAAAAATCCCTTCTGAGTTTTCATCTGGAAAACTTTGCAAATGTATTTAGGGACAAGAGGCAGAAGATGAAGCCAACACAATTGGGCTCAAACCGCCGCCCTTCTCGTTCTCTCTGCATCCAGGACCCTCCCTGGGACCCTGAGTGAGAGAACCCGGAGCTGCCCAGCCCAAGGGCGCGGCCCCTGACCAGAGGAGGGAGTCGCACGGCAGAGCCCCCAGCACGTGGATGGCAGGATCTGTGCTATCTCAGTCCCAGGACCCCAAGCAGAGAAGGCCTGGGGCTCCCAGCTGAAGTTTTGCTGTCTCCTCTGTCACCAAAGTCGAAAAGAACTGAGTGGGACCAACGCCGCACCTGACGGCTCCTCGGTGGCTGCCGACGTGGCCCTCAGGCTGCAGGTGAGACCTTCTAGGGGAGCCCAGACAGCGGCGAGAATCACAGCCACGAGTGCACCAGTTGCCCCAAAACTCAAGCATAGCCTGAGGAAGGCAGTGCCCGCTCAGATCCCCGTCCAGGCTTGTGTGGCACACTGGAGAGGTACACAGCACCAGAACATGGCACTTTAAGTGGCTTTGTGGGGTGTAGGAACACAAAGTGGGGTCTCGAGTGGCTCAGAAGTCACTCCTACCAGCCTGCGGGACCCGGACGGCCCCTTTGGACGTGGCTGGAGTCTCTTCAAGGCGGGTTCCAAAGTCCCAATGATGAGGTGAGCATCGGTCTTGCTCTGAGGAAGGCCCCTGACAAGTATCCTGAATATGCAGGCACACAACGGGCTGACTCATTTGAAGGGACCTGCTGAGCCACGAGCCAGGGACGACTAGAGAGAACTCGACTAACACACGAACCCTGCCCAGGCACCCACCTGGGGCGCCCACGAGAAAACTACGGAAGCTGTGAAGACGGAGGTGTTCATGGGGCTGGGAGAATCCTGGGGACCGGGAGGGATGGAGGGCTGGGCCCCACAAGCAAACGAGGGAGGCACTCGGTGCCCTGTAGACCCCTCTGCACCCACAGCTGCAGGCCTGGTTGGCAACACGACCTTGTCTGCAGGGGCCCAGGAGCACGTGTGTTTGGCAGGAGCTGCCCTCCTGGAGCCGCACTAGTGGTACCGTCATTTTAGAGGCAGATACCTGATATCAGCTATGACAATCAACCATGCCACCCTGAATTACAGCCGTGTCCTCAGCGGGTCACTCTTTATGCTGACAATTACAAAGAGTTTGAACTCGCTGTCCCAAGAGGCAACAAGCCCTTCATTATCACGGCCGCAAGCCTCTGTGCAGCCCTCCACCCACGCCGTTTCCCGTCGGGGCAAGTGAAGTCCCATGACGGTGACTCAGAGCCAGCCCAGTAGCTTCAGTGCAGGAAAAATCACAAAAACTCAAACACATCCTAAACATGGGCAGTTGATAGCCGATTCCTCAATTCAACCTGTTCGGAGACTTTCTGGGCTAGCACAGCTCTGATCACAGGCTTGCGCTTTCTGCTCCCCGTGAAGGGCGGCAAGGAGGCCGAGCTCTGCCATTCTGCAGGCTCCGCTAGGTGGAGCCTGCCCTGTCGCCTCGGTGGCCTGTGCCAGACAGCGTGACCGTGGCCCGCAGTAAATACTCGGCACAGCGGAGCAGGCTTGGGGAAGAACAGAAAGTGACTTCTAAGCCTGCAGAAGACGCTAAGCCACGCACGGCCTCACACACACTGCGTGTCAATGGCCGCTGAAGCAGGAACGAGCTCTTAATAGTTCCAGTAAATGCAAAGGCCGCCCTGGAAAACTGCGTGAACCTTTCTGACTACTCACAGGTAGGGAGCCACTGCCTGAGACACGAAGGTAAAGAATTAACCTGAAACTGCATATTATAAAACTTATTTTTAAATCATGGCACTTAATTTAAAAGACTCCCAAAGAATACTGCATTAGAAAGTGACAGAGTGAAACCGTGAAGCTGACCACAGGAGTCCCTGGAAATTTCACCAAATGTTGTGTCAAAACTTGGAAACAGAAGAACCGCACCTGATGAAACATTCGATTACTCACTCGCGTCCTCCCCACGTACTAAGCTATGTTAAAAAGTGTTCCAATGGTGGAGAGGATGATATTTCTTCCGATTTCGCAGGGGATGTACACCACCCCTGTGATGTGGTTCCTAATATCCAGGGGGTGAGAGGATGATATAAGTCTCAATATTGCAGGAAGTATACACTCCCTAGTGATATGCTTCCTAATATCCAAGGACGGAGAGGATGATATCACTCCCAATAGAGCAGGAAGTGTACACCCCTTCTGTGACCTTGTTCCTAATAGCCAGCAGCGGAGAGGAAGATATTATTCCCAATATTGCAGGGGGTGTACACCCCCTTGTGATATTGTTCCCTATATCCTGGGAGGGAGACCATGATACTAGTGACAATATCGCAGGGGGTGTACACACCCACTGTGATATTGTTCCGAATATCCAGAGGGAGAGAAAATGATATGACTCCCAATATCACAGGGTGTGTACATCGTCCTGTGATATTGTTTCTTATATTCAGGGGGAGAGGATAATATTATTCCCAATATCGCAGTGGTTGTACACACCTCCTGCGATATTGTTCCTAATATCCCAAAGGGGAGAGCATAATATTTCTCTCAATATGACAGGGGGTGTACACCTCCTTTGTAATATTGTTCTTAATATACATCATGAGAGAGGATGATACGACTCCCAATATCGCAAGAAGTGTACAGCCGCCTGTGATAGAGTTCCTAACATCTAGGAGGGGAGAGGATGATATTACTGCCCATGTTGCACGAGTTATAAAACTCCTTAGATATTTTGCCCACAATCCTGAGGGGAGAGGATGATATTGCTCCCAATATCGAAGAAGGCGTACACCCCTCATGACACTAGGTCCAATATCCACGTTGGGAGAACGATGACATTATGCCCAATATCACAGGGGATGTACACCCACTCTGAGATATTGTTCCTTATATCGAGAGGGGCAGAAGATGCTATTGCTCCCAATAACGCAGGGGCTGTGGCGGTACACCCCTCCTGTGATATTGTTCTTAATATCCTAGGGAAGAGAGGATGATACTACACCCAATATAGCAGGGGGTGTACACCCACCCAGTGATAATGTTCTTAATGTACTCCACCTCCCACCACCAGGGATATTGGTCCTAATATCCAGGGGAAGAGAGGATAACATTATGTCCAATATCGCAGGGGAGTGTACACACCCTCTGTGATGTTGTTCCTAGTATCCAAAGGTAGAGACGATGATATTACTGACCATATCTCAGGGGGTGTACACCCTTCTGTGATATTGTGTTTGACATTCAGTGGGGGAGAGGATAACATTAATCCCAATATCGCAGAAGGTGTACTGGCCCTTGTGATGTAGTTCCTACTGTACAGGGGAAAGAGAAGAATATTGCTCTCAATATCGCAGGGGGTGTAACCACCCTGCCCCCCGTATATTGTTCCTAATATGCAGCAGGGTGGAGGCTCATAGTACTCCCAATATCCCAGAAGGTGTACACACACCTGTGATAGAGTTCCTAATATCCAGCGGGAAAGAGGCTGATTTTACTTTCGATATCGCAGTGGGTGTGCACCGCCCCCAAACCCGGGGTATCGTTCCTAATATCCAGGTGGGAAGAAGATGACATGGCTAACAATATCGAAGGGGGTGGACACCTCTTCAGTAATGTGGTTAATGATATCCAGAGGGTAAGTGGATGATATTACTCCCAATAAAGTAGGAACCGTACAGCCACCCTGGGATTTTGTCCTTAATAACCACGGGGAGAGGTGATATTACTACCAATATTGCAAGGGTTGTACACTCCTCCTATGATATTGTTTCTGATATCCAGGAAAGGAGAAGATGGTATTATTACCAATATTGAAGGGATGGACAACCCCCATGGGATATTGTTCTAAAGATACAGGTTGAAAGAGGATGAGATTCCATCCAATATAACAAGGGATGTACATCCTGCCTGTGATATGAATCCTAAAACCTAGAAGAAGAGAGAATGACATTGCTTCCAAAAACACAAGGGGTGTACACCCACCCTGTGATATTGTTCCTGTCATCTAAAGGAAGAGATGATGATACTATTCCCACTACCGGAGAAGGTACACACCCCCCTGTGATATTGTTCCTCATAACCTGTGGGGGAGAGCATGATATTACTTCCAATATGACAGTGGCTTGACACCCAGTCTGTGCTATTGCTCCTAATTTCCAGTAGGTAAAGTATGATGTTCCTGCCAAGAGAGTAGTGGGTGTACAGTCACCCTGTGATATGTCTCCGAATATTCAGGGAAACACAGGATGACATTACCCCAAATCTCCGAAAAAGTGTACACCCATTGTGTGATATGGTTCCTAATATCCGGAGGTGCAGAGGATGGTATTCGTTCTCCGATCGCAGGCTGTGTACACACAACCTGTGAAATTGTTCCTAATATCCTGAACAAAAGAGCCTGCTAATAATGGACACATATTGCAGGGGGGAGTAATTGGCTATTACGATCCATATCGCAGGGGGGTGAATTGCGATATGGGGAGTAATAGCAACCCCTCTTCCCCCCCTCCGGCTATTACGATCCACGTCGCAAGGCAGTTCAGGACACCAGCCCTGCCCCAACCTTGACCCAGACAGAGGGTGTCATGGGACCACCTCAGGGTGGGTGGCAGCTCAGCTCTAAGGTATCCCTGCTGCCAAAGATCAACTGTTCCTGCTAGTTTGAATCTGGATACAGGGCCTCTCTTGGTGAGACAGATGACCATGCGGCAGACACCCTGAAATCTAGCACGACAGAGCTCAACGCCCCATGAGAGGCACCATAGCATGCAGACTTTGCAGACATACTAGCGAAGGCCACAGCAGGCCCTGAGAGAGGAACAATCTGACCAAGATCCTGGGATCCTGCCGCACAGCCCTTAAACCAGCGACTGGAAACTGTTTCCCTAAAGAGCCAGGAGTCAGTATTTTCAGCCTTGCCAACTGATCTTTGTCTCCAGGATGCAACTCTGCCATGGCTGCACGACAGCAGCCTTTTGCAGGTGGCCTGTGAAGAGATGGGCATGACTGCACCCCCATAAAACTTTACTTATGGACATGGAAACTTCTCAGTGTCATGAAGCGTTATTTGTTTATTTGTTCAACCATTTGGAAATGTAAAATCCATTCTTGATTCACGGGCCACAAGAGCAGGCAGGGACAGACTGCTCCTTGCCGACCTCTGGAATGAGCTTAGAGAAGGAAATGACAGGCTGAGCCAGCGCAGCCTCTCACAGCAGATTCGCTGCAGGAGGGTGCTTCTTAGCAACCACTTCTCATCCTTCGTCTTGGCTTCAAGTGCAGTTCAAGTGGAGAAAGAGAGAACAGAACCGGCCTCAGCAACAAGAAGGAAGGAGATGCAGGGTCAAGCAGCCGTGTGGATCGATCACACTTAACATTCACACCAAGAGGAGCACAGGCAGCACCAGCCCGGGGGGGCCGAAGTGGAGGCTCTCTGGGGTGGGGGACCTCTGGGTGGGCAAGATTCTCTACCTAAAACTCATATAGAGGTTCTACACAGCAGTAGTTACAGAAAACACACACTAAGAAAAAGACCAAAATAAAAATAGGACACCAAGTTTAGCCAATTGGGTCTCACAAGCCAGTAGGTAAGAAAGCCCAAGAGGGCTCACCAGAGGCGCTGGGTGTGGGTTCCTGTCTGCAGGGAGCCTGGGACAGCCCATTCCCTCAGATGAGGACCGAAGCTTTGGGGAGGAAGCTGTCAGAGTCACCCAGTGAGCTGATCAGAGCTGGAGCCACAGAGCAGGGGAGGAGCCCTGGCCATGTCCCCGTGCGGGCTGAGAAGCTGGGGTGGGGGCACACCCCCAGGGGCAGATGCAAACAGTGGACCGTGGGCCCTCCTCCTGCTCAGAGGATGCTCAGCTCCCAAGGGACCACCAAGGCCTGGAACCCAGGGACATACCACCTGACCATCATGCCCAGGCCTCCTGGACCAGGCAATGTCCAGTACAGGCAGGCAGTCTGGGCTTGGGGCCAGGACAGGGGTGGATGGTCCTGCTAGCCAGGCCTCCTTCTCCCTACCAGCTGGGCTGGTTGCACTGTAGTTTTGGTTCTGGCAACATATTGTTGCCCACTTTGACCACACCAGTCCCTGGCTCCCTGGCTAGGCCCATTGCTGTCCAACCCACCTACACAGGCCCCACACACCCAGTGTCCATCAGACTCCTGTCAGCCAGGAGTACCCATGCTCATCCCCTGAAGTATCCGTGGGAGCCTGCATCCCACAGGGACCCACAGCTCAGGGCCAACCTCCTTGGGGGCCTCTAGGTTGTGGTGGTTGGGGCGGGGAGGCGTTGACCTCCAGCCCTCCCATCCTGGCCACTGTGTTTTGTGGGGATCATTCAGTCCTGGGAGCTTCCTGGGGACCCCAGAAGGAAGAGAACGGGGTGGTCGTGGCAGCCTCAGCCCCAGACTCTGGGACCAAGTGCAACAGTCTTTCGGTTCTGGTTTGATCTGGGTGGCAACAAGAGGTCTTGTCATTCACACAAAGATTGGCTTCAATATAATGCATCAAGGGACTGTGGAGGACACAGATCAGCCTCCAGGCCAGTTACACCTGGTGACAGCCAGTGCAGGCTGGGGAGTGGAAAAGCTGACCCCTGACCTCCCCACCTACTCTGCCCACCACAGTGGGCCAGGGATCCCTGACTTCAGGCAGAGGCAGACAGCACAGTTGCTGCCTCCTTTGATCCCATCCCAGGGCCCACAGGGCCTGCAGAAACCTGGCAGGGGCTGAGTTGGGAGAATCAGGCAGGGGGATGCCAAGTGAAGAATGTGAGGGACTGGGTATGAGGGGCACTAAGGGCACAGGGTCTGCTTCCCCTGGGGAGGTGGCAGTGAGACATAGAGTAGCCAAGCCTCCACAGGCACCACCCTGCTGCCAGGCACACGTGGTGCCCATATCCACCCCAATGGCTGCAGGAAAGTTCTTCATCAACAAAAGGGGAAGATGCGCCCACACTCACATAGGCATTGGTACCAACACACATCAGAGAAGAAAATTACTGCCATGCTCAAGGTGTGGAGAAAGGGTCAATGTCCCCTTCCTCCCCATGGTGGGTCCAAAATTACCTGCTCCTGCCAGCACCCCCACCGCCAACCCCACAAGCTGCTGACCTCCACCACAGTGCCATGCCACGTGCCGAGAACAGCTCAGCGGTACATCCCAAAACGTGCTATCCTGGAGCGGCTGTGCTGGGCAAGGGACATGCTTACTAGTCACAGAGGTTTTCTTTCTTTACCGCTCACCGGCCCTGTGCTTCAGTTTCCCCCACTGTGGCAGTGTAAAAATCCCATCTTGAAGGCTAGGAACCCAGAAAGGTCACCACACCTGGTGAAATGGGGGGTGAAACTCCCTGCCTTGGACCTCTTGCTCCAGGACTGATATCCATTGGGACATGGCCAGGCCAGCATCCTGGGGACGGCTGCATTCCTTGCCTGGGGAACCTTGCTCCCAGTTAGGGATCACTGGAGTTGAGGCCCCTAATGGATTGGGGGAGGCACAGGGGTAGAATGGAGGTAGCCCCATCATATGGGCCTGTGTAGACCCCAGAAAACAAGCATTGAGTTCAGACTCTTGTGTGAAGCTGGCCACATGAAAGTATTTGGGCTTTGGGGTGTGATGAGGGCCTGGGGTCAGGGAACAAAGTGTTCTGGTTTGGACACGCAGGAGGTTCTCTGCAGCTCTCTCAGGTACAGGGTATGTTGCTAAGTATATGCTTTTAAAAACCCTAGGAGGAGGGGGCAGCTAGAAGGAGCCCTGAAGTCAAGGGCAAGGTCCAGCCTTTCCACCTCCCAAACTAAAGACATGCTGGAGGACAGTTCTCCAGAGTTTCACAACAAAGAAGAGAAAAAAGAAATCAAAAAGACCTGGAGGATAGGCAAGCCAAAGAGGGCTGACTGGGATTACCCTGTTTAATCCTCAAAACAAGCCTTCCCTATCTGTCCTCTGGGCCAGGTGAGGAAACAGGTCACCGTAGGACATTCAGACCCTGGGCAGGCAGCTGGCAGCCTGGAGCCCAGGAGGTGCAAACACATTTTTACTAAGGCACATCCTGCACAGCCCTAAATCCATTCAACCTTGAGTCAATAGAGCACATGCTTCTGTGAGCACAGGGTTGGGTCTAGGGTTACAGATTAACAGCATCTCAAGGCAGAAGAATTTTTCTTAGTACAGATCAAAATGGACTTTCTTATATCTTGGTCTTTCTACATAGACACAATAACAGTCTGATCTCTCTTTCTTCCCCCCACACACAGAGTGTCACCACTGTATGTCAGCCACTGGGGGACAGGCTTCAGCTTACACCCACCTTCCAAATTCCACCCTCTCACCTTGGCAGAAGCTGGCCAGAAATTGGGGCTAATGGATGGGTGGGGTCTGCAGACGACACCGTGTTCAGGTCCCCATGATGGCCTCACACATGGGTGGTGGCCCTGCAGTTCCAGGTGTCACACACACGCCAGCCCCTGCTCAGGCCCTGATCTTTGAGGAGGGGGAGCAGCAGAACCCGGGCACTGGCTCCACAGTGCCACTCACACCCACAGATGATTCTCCACACAGGCATCAGGTCTCGGTCCTGGCCACCTACCCCCGCAGGGCCTCAGCTCTTTCCCGGGACTCACGTGGTCCTTCCTCGCATGTAGCTCTGGTAGGATGCATTGTTCTGTACCCAGGGGCTCTGAGGTGACAATGGCCACGGTCATGCAGAGTGCAAAGGCACTGGCTGGGTGCCCATTGTGGGGACCCTGACTGCAGCACTCCCAGACAATCATCGGGCATGCTGTCCCCCAGGCGTAACTAGGGCACCAGCGGTAGGAGTGCACTGCTATGGACTCTGCAGGAGGAGGACAACTGTCACCACATCTTGATGTTCTCCTGCTGGTGTCACTCTGTGCTTCTCATCTCCTGGTTGTAGGATTCAGGACAGACTCTCTAAACACCTTGTGAGAAACAGTAGAGTCCAGCAAAGAAGAGGAGAAAAGCCCAGCTGCAAAGATGAAAAAATGGAAGGTGTGACATGGGCCTCCATTCAGATTCTGTATTTAAATGAGGTCTTCCGAAACACCTGCTCTCATTGGAAAATACTTCAAATATATATGTGTGTGTGTGTGTACATTTTAATATATATACACACATATATTATTTAGTTAGTTAGTTAGTTAGTTTTTTTGAGACAGAGTCTCGCTCTGTAGCCCACGCTGGAGTGCAGTGGCATGATCTCGGCTCACTGCAACCTCTGCCTCCGGGGTCCCGGTTCAAGCAATTCTCCTGCCTCAGCCTCCCGAATAGCTGAGATTACAGGCATGCACCACCATGCCCAGCTAATATGTTTTTTTTTTTTTCTTGAGACGGAGTCTTGCTCTGTCACCCATGCTGGAGTGCAGTGGCACGATCTCGACTCACTGCAATTTCCACCTCCTGGGTTCAAGCTATTCTCCTGCCTCAGCCTCCTGAGTAGCTGGGACTACAGGCGCCTGCCACCACGCCCGGCTAATTTTTTGTATTTTTAGCAGGGATGTGGTTTCACCGTGTTAGCCAGGATGGTCTCGATCTCCTAACCTCGTGCGACAGAGCGAGGTCACTTGGGCAACAGAGCGAGACTAAGTCTCAAAAAAAAAGAAAAAGAAAAAAGAACAATATAAGCCAAATTCACTCAAAAGAAATAAAAACAAGATGACAAGTCAATGGCACTGAACACAGAAAATCAACAGAAGAACTCAATAGAACAATAGCTGTTTCTTCATAAAGATCAACAAAATTGGTAACTATCAAGCCAGGCTAACAAAGAAAAAAAGAAATCATACAAATCACTCTAAGATGAATACAAAAGTAATGGCAGTTTTGCATTCTTAGAATTTGCTGTTTGATACTGGAATACCCTCTTAAATAAATGTGGTTATGTGATTCATCATTCTAATGGGCATTTCTTGTCTTTTTTTTTTTTTTTTTTTTTTTGCTAATGACTTATTACTTATTTATTTTAGACTATGGAAATGATGTCAGACCAAAAGCAAATTCAAGCGACTTTCTTATTCGAGTTCAAAATGGGTCCTAAAGCAGGGAAGACAACTCACAACATCAACGCATTTGGCCCAGGAACTGCTAATTAATGTACCTCGCAGTGGTTCAAGAAGTTTTGCAAAGGAGGCGAGAGCCTTGAAGATGAGGAGCGAAGTGGGCAGTCATCAAAAGTTGATAACGACCAATTGAGAACAACCACTGAATTCCATCCTCTCAGAGCTACACGAGAAGTTGTCGAAGAACTGAATGTAGACCATTCTATGGTCATCCGGCATTTGAAGCCAATTGGAAAGTTGAAAAATCTTGATAAGTGGGTGCCTCCTGAGTTGACCAAATATTTTAAAAAACATCCTTTTAGGGTGTCATCTTCTCTTATTCTATGAAACAACAATGAACCATTTCTTGATCAGATTGTGACATGCCACGAAAAGTGGATTTCATACAACAGCCAACTCAGTGGCTGGACTCAGAAGAAGCTCCAAACCACTTCCCGACGTCAAACTTGCACCAATAAAAGGTCATGGTCACTGTTTGGTGGTCAGCTGCCGGTCTTCTGATCCACTACAGTTTTTGAATCCTGGTGAAATTATTACATCTGAGATGTATACCAAGCTCATCAAAGAGATGCACGGAAAACTGCAGCACCTGGAGCCGGCACTGGTCAACAGGAAGGGCCCAGATCTCCACAACACCTGATCACATGTCATACAACCAGGGCTTCAAAAGTTGGATAAACTGGGCTATGAAGTTTTGCCTCATCTGCCATATTCATCTGACCTCTCGCCAACCAACTACCACTTCTTTAAGCATCTTGACAACTTTTTGCAGGGAAAACAAGTACACAACCAGCAGGATGCAGAAAATGCTTTCCAAGAGTTCATCCAACCCTGAAAACACAGAATAAACAAGTTTATTTCTCATTGGCAAAAATGTGTTCATTGTAATGGTTTCTTTTCTTTCTTTCTTTTTTTTTTTTTTTTAGAGAGTCACACTCTGTCGCCCAGGCCAGAGTGTAAAGGTGCAATCTTGGCTCACCGCAACCTCTGCCTCCTGGGTTCAAGAGATTCTCCTGCCTCAGCCTCTTGAGTAGCTGGGATTACAGGCACATGCCACCACTCCCTGCTAATTTTTGTCTTCTTAGTAGAGACGGGATTTCACCATGTTGGTCAGGCTGGTCTCAAACTCCTGACCTCCTGATCCGCCTGTCTCAAACTCCCAAAGGGCTGGGATTACAGGCATCAGCCTCTGTGCCCAGCCCATTGTAATGAGTTCTATTTTGCTTAATAAAGATGTGTTGCAGCCTAGTTATACAAATTTAAAATTCATGGTCCAAAACTACAATTACTTTTGCACCAACCTAATAATTTAAGAATTAAAGAGGCCTTTATATTAGAGAGCCCATGGATGATAAAATCATAAAGAATATTACAATCTCCATAACCCACATACTTGGTAACTTAGACCAACTGGATGAATTAAAAGACACAATCTATTAATACTAAAACACAGGAGAAATAGGTAATCTAAGTATATTGATATATATTGATAAAATGGAATCAATACCTAATAATCTTACAGAAAACGTATATATTCCAAAAATCTGACATTCTCTCATGTTATTCTAACTGGTGGGATTCGGGGATTTCCATTTTGATAAGAACATAGGTGAGTCGCACACACTTAATTTTAGTGTTCATTGGTGAGGAAAGCCATGTCCACTATAGGATACTGCAGAGCGATGCATTATGGAGAATTTAGGCAAGATAATATGATTTTCAGAGTTAAAGGAAGACAACCTGATTTATGTACAGTAATTCCTCATAATATCATAGGGGATACTGTATATAAACATTGGGGTATTCCCAGCTACAATTCTTACTTGAGCCACATGGGAATTTCAGACATGGAGGCTTCCCAACTTTGGTGGCTTCCAATAAATGTGGAAGTTAACTCACAACCTATTTTGTAGAGGCATAAAATTCAATGAGCACTCATTTAACCTTTTATTTTAAGTATTATTTTTGTAAACTTTGCATTTCCAATTAGGTGAAATTTTAAACCTGTTTCAGTTCTTATCCACTTTTTTTTTTTTTTTTTTTTTTTTCCTGAGACGGAGTCTTGCCCTGTCACCCAGGCTGGAGTGCAGTGGCATGGTCTCGACTCACTGCAACCTCCGCCTCCCAGGTTCAAGTGATTCTCCTGCCTCAGCCTCCCAAGTAGCTGGGATTATAGGTGCCTGCCACCACGCCCAGCTAATTTTTGTATTTTTAGTAGAGATGTGGCTTTCCCATGTTAGTTAGGATGGTCTTGAACCCCTGACCTTGTGATCTGCCCACCTCAGCCTCCCAAAGTGCTCGGATTACAGGCCTGAGCCACCGCGCCCGGCCTCTCCACTCTTTTTAGGTGGAGGGGAGTAAGGGTTTCTTTAAGTTAGGAGGGACTCCCATGTACCGAACCCATTTGGGTAAATTTCTTCCTTCAGAGTTTTTCAAATCAGCATCATCATTGTTAAAGGCCTCCCACATGGTAATAATTGTGTTACAGGGTTTTACAAACATGAAGTTTATGTTTGGCTGAATTAACCTCCTTGCTGTGGCACAAGGGGGCCAAAGGTATTTTCACCAGTTATGAAGCGGGATCACTGTGCAATGGCTACCAACTTTTCTGAGTACAATGAGGCCAAACATATTCATATGTAATTTCCATGAAGTGAATTTATTACTTACAAATAGCAAACAAAAGACAACAGAAGTCTAGGATTCAATATGAACCACTACCACAAGATCAGGAAGGCTACCTAGGGCAGATGGATGGAGTTTTGACTATAAATGCTTCACTTGCACTACAACTGAGGGACCCCAGAAAGCAGCCCACATTGGGTTTTCTCCCAGGATGTGGTTTGCTGGACACAAGCGTTAAAGGCAATTCTGTTTCGAGCAGGGCCTATAACAGAGCCTGGGCTGTTCTGACCAATGTCACTTGATTATCAGGATATTGCCTTCCCAGCATACCATACAGTTATCTTGAGAACTACCAGTAAGAAAGGGAAGAAAATGGCCCTGCACCCTTAAAACTGAAGGATCAGGATATTTGCTGTGACAGAGGCACAGACAGTAGCGACAGAGTGTTCTTGTGAGCCACCTACTAGTTCTCTTAACCAGAGCGTGGCACCAGACTGCTTTTCTATTTCCTTTCAATGGAAACTATTTCAGAATATTTTGAACATTTTGAGTTTCTACATCTATAGAGTTGTGGCACATGATCACTGGCAGTGTAGACTCTCTGCATGGTTAAAGGAAAGAGTTCAGAAGCCCATCAACCCACATTGGAGGAGACCACCTAATCCTCCAGAGAGTGTCACTCCATCTTCCTGGGGTTAGCTCCACATGCAGTAAGGCCATTACGTCTAAGGCCATCAAGACTTGCAGTCCGAAGATGAGACTTTTGACATGCTAATAAGCAGCAGTGATAAGAAAAGCCCACACACTGGCCAAGAATTTTTCAATGAAAGCAGCCGAGACGCTTCTTCATATGCTTCGGTAGGGGCTAATATCAAACTATTTCTTCCCATTTTCTTTATTCAGCAGTGCCTGAACCATGAGGCACCATAGATGTACACCTCATCAGGAGGGTGTAGGGGACAGTGGCAAGGGGAGCAGCAGCACAAGAAACAAAAAAGGACACCACTTCTGCCTACATAATTACTATTGTCTTGGAGTGTATAATAATTAATAATGTTCACATGGCTGCCCTCAGCATACAGAGATGGTGACCAGAGCAGATGCAGGGACTACAGAGATACAGCTTGATTCTTGCTAATTAGGACTGAAGTGTTAGCTTATGTGCTGTGCTTTTGTGCATTCATAAGCCAGGGCCTCAAAGCTGCCTGCTCAGCACAAGCCAAAGGTCATGCTGGGGTGCAGTTAAACATTGATGTCTAGGAGATGAGAGCATTTTAGTGTGGGAGAAGATGACAACACCTGAGGACCACAAAACACTGTGCAGACCAAAAGGACGGCCCATCATCAGCTCACGGTTCTGACCCAGGTGACTGCTGATGTGTTACGGAACAGTCAGCCGACAGCAGGTAGGTCAGGTTGATCAGGTGTCCTGCATGAGGGCTGGTCCATTCCATTCGTGTTGCCAATTGTTTCAATAGCGTCTCATGCACCTCACTGGTGAGGAAGGAATTAGCACCCTACGTTTACTGGCACCGTTAAACACATAACATCTATTACTAAATAGATAAGTCAGACATCAGTTATTAATTACATAGAGGAGGAGGATGTAAGCTCCCACAGGCCCAAACAGGGATTAACTTGGGAGCAGAGAGTGGTATAGCGTTAAAAAAGTGAGGATGTCCCTTTTTTTTCCTTTTTTTTCTTTTCTTTTTTTTTTTTTTTTTTGACACAGAATCTCGCTCTATCACCCTTGCTGGAGTGCAGTGGTGTGATCTCGGCTCACTGCAAGCTCCGTCTCCCGGGTAAACTGTACGTACTTAGGAATTAATACCAACACATTATTAGAAAAAATAAATATCTTTACATCAAGAGTAGTTTTTCCTTTAATAAAAATAGGTGGAATGTGTATAATGGACAAGGGATAATCAAAATGTGCCAAATGAGTCTAGTAAGACAATCCCAAGAATTCACAATCATTATTCACTGGTCCATTAATCACAGGAGAATACATACAAATGAAACTTACCTGGCCAGGCACGGTGGCTCGTGCCTGTAATCCCAGCACTTTGGGAGGCCGAGGTGGGCAAATCATGAGGTCAGGAGTTCAAGATCAGCCTAGCCAACATGGTGAAACCCTGTCTCTACTAAAAATACAAAGAATTAGCTGGATGTAGTGGCGGGCGCCTGTAGTCCCAGCTACTCGGGAGGCTGAGGCAGGAGAATCGCTTAAACCCAGGGGGCGGAGGTTGCGATGAGCCGAGATCGCACCACTACACTCCAGCCTGGGCAACAGAGTGAGACTCCATCTCAAAAAGAAACAATAATGAAATAAAAAAATTAAACTTACCTACGTATTGGAAAAACATCCAAATTCAACCATGAATCTAGCACATTATCAAATGAATAGACAAAAATTCCACCAACAAACTGAAGAAAACATCATTATCTATGAAATTCAAGTACTACTGCTTAAAGCACTTACAGAACCCTCTCCTCAAGGTTTCCCTGCAAAACAAGGTGAAATGCATACTCAAGACTCTTTAAGAATGAGCTACTGATAAAAACAATATACTTGTAACTTGTGTAACACTTCATACATTTTTTTTCAAGCACTGCACGATAATTAATTTGTATCAGGCTTTCCAAATTAAAAAAGCTTCACTTATAGAACTTCTTTCCAGTGGGAGTTTTCACATGACTTTTCAAGTAAATGTTAAAACTGAAAATATTCTTGCAGTTTCTAAACTGTTAGAGTTTTAATCTTGTGTACGTTCTTGTATTTACAAGGTCAGCCAGCGACAGTGGGCATTTTCATATGTCCTTGAGTAGGTATGAGAGAAATGAAACACTCAAATATTCTGGACATTCATAGGGTTTTTCTCAGGAATGAGCTGATTTCTTCAAATGGAACTAACACAACTGAAGGCCTTACCACAAATTTAAATTCAAAAGGATTTTCTCCACTCTGAGCCCTCCCAAATCTTCACAAACAGGAAAATCTGAAGGCTTGACCACACTTCCTACATTCTTAAGGTTTCTCTACAGTGTGAACTCTTTCATGTTTATGAAGGAATGGGAAACAGTAAATGTTTTATCACATTTCTTACATTCAAGGGACTTTATTTATTTATTTTTGAGATGGAGTCTCACTCTGTCTCCAGGCTGGAGTGCAGTGGCACAATCTTGGCTCCCTGCAACCTCCGCCTCCTGGGTTCAAGTGATTCTCCTGCCTCAGCCTCCTAAGTAGCTGGGATTACAAGCGTATGCTACCACACCCAGCTACTATTTGTATTTTTAGTAGAGACGAGGTTTCACCATGTTGGCCAGGATGGTCTCGATCTCCTGACCTCGTGATCCACATGCACAGGACTTCCCCCCAACCCCCCGTGGCTTTTTATGTCCTTGAAAAAGAACTAAGACAACTGAAATGTGCCACTATGCCCAGCTAATTATTTTGTTTTTGTTTTGAGACGGAGTCTGCCTCTGTCGCCCAAGCTGGAGCACAGTGCTGCGATCTCGGCTCCCTGCAAGCTCCGCCTCCCGGGTTCACGTCATTCTCCTGCCTCAGCCTCCCAAGTAGCTGGCGTGAGCCACCGCACCTGGCATTATTTTATTTTTTGTAGAGACAGGGTTTCACCATGATGCCCAGGTTGTTTCACATTGTTTTAATCGAGGCTGGTTATGAACTCCTGGGCTCAAGCAATACATACACCTTGGCCTCCCAAAGTGCTGGGATTATAGGCTGAATCACTACACCCAACCTCTATATCATGACTTCTTTCATGGTGAATAAGGTGACTGGAACGAGTGTAGGCTTTACCGCATCTCTTACATTCATAGGGTTTTTCTCCAGTATGAATTCTTTCGTGGAAGTGAAGGGAACTGAGGTGACTGAAGGCTTGGTCACATTGTTTACATTTATAGGGTTTCTCTCCAGTATGAGTACTTCTAGGGTTACAAAGGGAACTCAAACGACTAAAGCCTTTGCCACATTGTTTACATTCATAGGGTCTCTCTCCAGTATGAATGCTTCCATGGTCATGAAGGGAAGTGGAACAGCTGAAGGCTTTATCACACTTGGTACATCTTTCTCCAGTGTGAGTCCTTTCATGCGTCTTAAAAGAACAAGAAAATGTGAGTGTTTTCCCACATTCCTTACATTCATAGAGTTTCTCTCCAGTGTGAGTTCTTTCATGTATTAGACAAGAACTGGAAACAGTGAACGTTTTACCACATTGTTTATATTTATAGAGTTTTTCTCCTGTATGAGTTCTCTGATGTCTTTCAACTGAATTGAGAAAATGAAAAGCTTTCCCACATATCGTACATTTATAAGCTGGATTTCCACTGTGCATTATCATGTGTCTTCTAACACCCGGAACAGAAACGAAAAGTTTCCCACACTGTTCACATTTATATTGCTTCTCTCCATATGGTTTGTATCCTGAGTGAGCTAGGATGTGCCTATTAAGGAGGGAATGACGTACAAAGACTTTTCCACAAATACTGCATACACGTTGTTTTAATCCAGTAGAAATGTTCTCATTCAGATCAAGATTTGGAATGTGGCTGACAACTTGTCCATACTGACTACCTTCTTTGCTTTCACGCAGTCTCTGTACCATATGATTTCGGTAAAAAAAAAAAAAAAAAAAAAATGACAAGCACATTACTATTGGTTGGTTTAATAACTTTCTACTTATTCATAGGTCTTCGACTTACACTGCTACCAATACCAGGGAAAATTGATTTTTGTATTTTTTTGTTGTTGTTGTTTTTGTGCCACGACTGAATTACTTGAAAGTAAATGGGCTACTACTGAAAACACAGCTACCACCTGCATGATTATGACCAAAACGGTAACATTCATGTATGCAATTTTGTAGTACTATTTTCAAGTAAACTGTTTTCCAAACACTGACTGCTACACTGAAGTACGTTACATTTTCGGTGAAATTTTTCTAAAAAGAAATGAATTTCAAGTGACTCTTATTTGCTTTGATTGCTTGTTTTTAAGTTTATGACATGCTAAGATTCCTTCAGAGGACTTTATTTCCTCTTCTCAGTGCAAATTATCTTGTATCTTTCCCAGGTTTTTTGAAGTGATCTTCAATATTCTGGTCGTTCCGTTTGTTTCCTAAAATGCAGACCCACAAAATTATCATGAATTATTTCAAACTATAGAAACATTACTGCATTTCATGCTCATTGTACACAGTGCCCGTGCCTGATTTATTCACCAAATCATTCCCTTGCCCCATTCCAAATCACAAATAGCACTGATGATAGGGAAATACTTCTGTAATTATGTGAAATGTGTTGTCATTCTTACCTACAGAAGCCAGGTTCCTGCAGGTTTCCTGCATCACTTCTCTGTAGAGATTCTTCTGAGAAGAATCTAGCAAAGCCCATTCCTGCTGGGTAAAGTTCACAGCCACATCCTCAAAAGCCATGGAGTCCTAGAACATTCCACACATGTGGATAGAAGGATGAGTGAGACTGAGAGCACTGGAAATCTATACTCAATTCATAAGCTGTTTACATGATTCTAAAATTTCCAAGCATGTATTCTATGACTTGATTGTCACAACTCTTACTCTGTTCACACATTCTCCCTCCCACACAGCAGTACTAATGCTAGAATTGAACTATTCAAAATGGCAACAGCAAAGTAGAAACACCCATCTCATTAGAGAATCCAGGGAGTAAGATGTGCTGCCAGGAGTTACCTTTTAACTTCACTCTGTACATTTCTAGTATCTGTCATACTAAAGTCCTACCTGATGTGCATAAGTGAGTTAATATTATCAGTCCTGAGACTACTTATTCTTAAAAATGCCTGCCCACAAAGTTCAATCTTTGTTTGTATTAGGAACTTACATTTTGAAAGGGATTCCACCAACCCAAGTAATAAGAATGACTCACTGCATCTAAATGGCTTATATATATTTATTTTATATATATATATTTGGCTTATTATATTTGCCAAAACTTCTTCTTCTGAAGGCCTATTATTTTGTGTCACTGCAGTGGTGCTTAGGGAACCAGACACAAAAACACAGTCTGAACACTAAGTGTTCAATAAGTTTCCCTGGTAGACAATATTTTACATGTGCTGTCACTTGTTAACGGGGGAGGTGAGCCCATTCCATGTGATTACACCAAGAGAGAATAGGCTTATTAAATTTAATTGAGTAGCAAATAAAACAATAATTGATATTTAACAATACTAATACAACAATTTTTCAAATTTCTATTGCACAATGTCAAGGCAGAAAAGAATAAAAGGAAATACGACACATGTTTTTTAAAATGACATGAATGTCACCACTTCCAGATACTATTCCTATGAAAACACATAAATTCCCAAATCAAGTTTTTCTTAGGCAAGAAAAACTACTCTTTCATACATAGTAAAAATGACAACTCTCTAATGATTTTTAGTCATCTAAAAAAAGAGTGATGGCTTGTCTAACATACTTCTAAGATTTTCAAACAAAAATATTCAGGACAGCACAATATTAGCAGAGAGATGAGCAAGCAGACCAAGGGGGAAAAAAAGTGTTAATGACCCAGCATTTATATGGAAAGTTGAGGAATGATAGAGTAGGCACTGTAGAATAGAAAAAGAAATCACATGCACTTTAAAATATGAGGCAAACCAGGTTGGCATCTACTTGGGAAAATGCATTGCATTCTTCTCTATTCCATGAACAATAATCAACTTATTATATATTCAAATATGAAAAATAAAACCAGAACACTTTCATAAGTCACAGGAAGATTTTTTTTTTACGAAGGATTAGTCAGAATTTTTTTTTATGTAAGAAAAAAGTGTTAAAGGAACAGACAAACTCAAACATATTAAAATTTAGAGAATAAAAAGAAAATAGAGTGGGCAGGGCATGGTGGCTCACACCTGTAATCCCAGCACCTTGAGAGGCTGAGGCGGGCGATCACTTGAGGTCAGGAGGTTGAGACCAGCCTGCCCAACATGGCAAAACCCTGTCTTTTTGTTGTTTGTTTGTTTGTTTTTTGAGATGGAGTCTCACATTGTCCCTTGGGCTGGGGTGCAGTGGTAAGATCTTGGCTCACTGCAACCTCAACCTCCTGGGCTCAAGCAATTTTCTTGCCTCAGCCTCCCGAGTAGCTGGGATTACAGGTGCCTGCCACCACGCTCAGCTAATTTTTTTGTATTTTTAGTAGAGACAGAGTTTCACCATGTGGGCCAGGCTGCTCTGGAACTCCTGACCTCGTGATTCGCCCACTTTGGCCTCCCAAAGGGCTGGGATTACAGGCATGAGCTACCGCGCCAGGCCTAAAACCCCGTGTTTACTAAAAATACGAAAATTAGCTGGGTGTGGTGGTGGGTGCCTATAATCCCAGTTACTCCGGAGGCTGACACAGGAGAATCACTTGAACCCGGGAGGCAGAGGTTGCAGTAAGCAGGGACGGCGCCACTGCACTCCAGCTGGGCTACAGAGCAAGACTGCGTCTCCTAAAAACAAACAACAACAACAACAAAAAAAAACACTCAGATATCCAGATAAGAGGATACAGATGTGTCCACTGTCATAAATTCTTCACCAAGCTACAAGAGGGGAACTGACATTTTAGTGAATCTTTGTAAATCATCGATTTATCTATCACACTTTTATTTCACCGGTAGCATTTACAAAGCTAAGTCCTACAATTCCATTTGAAATTACCCTTAAAAAGAACAGACCTTTAAAACTTACTACACTCACTCTGGGGAAGAAATAAATACGAATTTTAACAAATGAAATACATCATTTTACCTTGCCTCTTTGGAAATAGTATTTTTATCTTTCAAGTTGTACTGACAAAATGTATCTTACAGTCCGTGAAAACCTGAAACTCAAATAAGCGGACAAGCCTTTTCAAGGTAACAAATTCAGGGAGAGGCAGTGCTGACTCCAACACAGACCTTTGTAAGTGTCACGGCAGCCATTCTATCCCTCGGGACACCCATCCTGTTCAGTAAAGTACTCAGTGACCACCTAGGAGGCACTGGCACTGCTCTTTGTCCTCCTGTGGGCCTTAAGTGCATTTTAATATTCAGGTTCTTGCACATCCTCTCTGGGGTGGGTTTTCCTTGTCCTTTGGGACAGTTTTTCTCTCTTCACAAGTCTGAGACAAACTAGAGAGCAGAAATCATTTCTGCCTTTTCCTCTCAATATCAGCATCCAATTGACAAACCATCAATGTGTCTCCGAGGAATAAAAACTCGGGCTGGAGGAATAATTTTAATGACCTTTCATGACATTACATTGTATTGTCCATTAATGTTAATGTCCTAAAATTTTAATGACCCTAAGGGGTCACCATTTTAGATGAAACTATACCAGGAGATTCCTCTAAGGCCAAGAGCATCCAGCTGCTTCCCTGTGAGACTCTACCCCCTACCTCAGGCTGTCCTTGGGGATGAGGTGACCCCGGGGCTGATACTCACTAGACCCTCCAATAGACATGGCCACTGTGGGTATCCTGGGTCATCCCCAGACAGTTCTAAAATGCCAGGACTAGGAAAAGACAGGAGGGTGGCTGAGGACACAACACCCTGTAAAGTTTTCATAGGGGGACCTCAACCTAAAGACACTTTGGTAACATGTACACTTAGGAAAGATGAAAAGAAGAGAGACACAAAGATTTTTTTACAGTAGCATGTCGGATTATTTATTCTCTACTTTCCTCTCATGTAAAATGTTTGGAAACAGAAAAATATTTTGGCCAAGGTGGCTCATGCCTGTAATCCCAGTGTTTTAGGAGGCCGAGGTGGGCGATCAATTAAGGTCAGGAGTTCGAAACCAACCTAGCCAACATGGGGAAACCTGTATCTACTAAACATACAAAAATTAGCTGAACGTGGTGGTGACGCCTAGAAGCCCAGCTACTTGGGAGACTGAGGCAGGAGAATCGCTTGAACCCGGGAGTCAGAGGTTGCAGTGAGCTGAGACTGTACCACTGCACTCCAGCCTGGCGACAGGGCTAGACTCCGTCTCAAAAAAAAAGAAAGAAAGAAAGAAAGAAAAAAATATATGTACATGTATATATGTGTATATATATGCATATATGTATATATGTGTATATATATGCATATATGTATATATATGTATACATGTATATATGTGTGTATATATATGTATGGTTTGCTTCCTCATTAACCTTATGAAAGCCTCTCATTTACTCCCCTTCTGTGGACCCCAAACCATAAACCATGACTGCGGTACCCGGTTTATGAATCGCTGTTTGCTCAAACACACCGTTTAAGGTTTTAACAAAGCCTCAGGTTAATTTTAGGGGGAGAAAGGTGGGACTGGAAGCTCCATGAACCACAGCTCCTCTCACGCTGGAACTCCGCTCACCGTCAGGGCTCTCCCGGATCACCCTCTCGTGGTCACCGCACTACCTGGGTGGGGGAGGCGCGGGCTTCCCTAGAGGGTTCCCGCCGGCGGAAGTGGCGCCCACAGGTACAGACAGGACGCAGGGGTCCCGCTGCCCGCGCCGCCCGGCCCTGCGCAGAAGGGGACTGAGGCCCGGCTGCGCCGCGGCGACTCGGTCCGCAGGTTCCGCAGCCGATGGCTGGTTCCAGCAGGTTTCACCCAGCCCTCTTCCCCACTTCGGGAAGCCAGGCGCAGTCCACTCACCATTCCTCGGCTTCCCGGGTGTCCCGGCGTCAGCTAGGGATGTCCCAACACCCGCAGGTCACAGGGTGGCAGAGGCTGCTGCAGAGCCACCCGGGCCTCCCAGAGCCAAGAAGTAGCAGCGGAGACTCACAGAAAGACCCTACTGTGGCGAAGGCGAGACAAAGCGCCCGCCAGCCAGATCCCGGAAGCCGCTCTCTCCTTTCCGGCGGCGCGCCTTATTGAACGGCCCCCACCCCAGCGCCCCTGATTGTATGGGGCTTCAGGCCCCGCCCCCTCAGGCCCAGAGTGACAGGAGATTGCGATCTCACGTGAGGCTGGATGAGGCCAGAATGACCGTTTTGGCCTAGCGGTTTGTAGGGGGTGCGTCCTTCCTGCGCTGGGATCTGACCACGCAAGGAGGACATTCGCATTTAACCTTGTATACAAGGTTATAGCTATTTGTGCATAATATAGATATAAAATTGCAAGCAATATAATAACAATTCTGTAACTGCCCAGTGGGTTCACCTTGCCCGCTACCTAGACAGAGCCGGTTTCTCAAGACGGGGGGAATAGCAATAGAGAAGGAGTAATTCACGCAGAGTCGGCTGTGCGGGAGACAGGAGATTTGATTTTAGTTTTATCTTATCTTATCTTATTTATTTTATTTTATTTTATTTTATTTTTATGAAAGAGTCTTGCTCTGTCGCCCAGGCTGGAGTGCAACCTCGGAGTTTTATGATTATTCAAATCTGTCTCCTTGAGCATTTGGGGATAAGAGTATTTAGAAAGTTTATTTTGCCAGGGTTCAGGATGCTTGTGCGTGACACAGCCTCAGGATGTCCTGATGACAGTTGCCCAAGGTGTTCAGACCACAGCTTGGTTTTGTTGGAGATAAATGCTCGGTGCCCCCAAGGTGAAACCAGCACTCAAGTAAAAGTTTTATCAGCAACGCAATTTACCTCTGCGGAAGCGTGCTGCTGCTCGCATCAATCGCAATCGCAAGAGCACACAAAACAAAGGAAAGCCGGGGTTTTTATTCCTGACGCAATCCCTACCTCTGGCATGGGCTGGGGCCAGACCTCAAGATCTAAACTGACCCAGTTGGCTATTTGTGAATATTTTCCCAAATAAGCAAGGGGGAAGGGGGTTGTGAGTTACAACGGTGGGACGTGTGGTTTCGAAGGGAGAAATGGGTGCAGAGCAGGTAACCAAGGGAACAGATGTGAGTGATTGATTAGAACTGACAGGGAAGGTTCAGTAACTAGGGCAAGGAGGCATGGAGAACAAGAAAGTTGGGTTCGACAACAAAACACAAGAACGTTAACATGCCAAACCTTGGAAGAGAAACTGACTGTATCTGACAGTTTTATACATTTTAGGGAGACAGGAGACATCAATCAACATATGTAAGATGAACACTGGTTTGATCCGGTACAACCAGAAGCAAAAGTGGGTCAACTCGAAGCCAGGAGGGGGCTTCCAGGTCACAGGTAGGTGAGAGACGAACGGTTGCATTCTTCTAAGTTTCTGATGAGCCTTTCCAAAGGAGGCAGTAAGATATGCATTCTTCTTATCGAGCAGCAGATGACTTTGAATAGAATGGGAGGCAAGTTTGCCCTAAACAGTTCCCAGACTGGCTTTTCCCTTTATCTTAGTGATTTGGGGGACCCAAAATATTTTCCTTTCCAATTTCCCCCTTTTGTTTTAACAATATTTTGGAGAAAGCATTTTAGAAGAAAATCAGTCTCTGGTGCCAGGTTTTGTCGATTTCTCATGGAGTAGCTGGGATTATAGGCTCGCGACACCACATCTAGCTTTTTTTTTTTTTTCGGTAGAAACGGGGGTCTCCCTCGGTTGCCCAGGCTGGTCTCTGGTGCCCAATGCGGGGCTCCCCATAATCTCTACAAATAATCCAGTGAAGGAACACCAGAGCGTGGAAAGCTGAGGACGACCGACAAAGGACTCCAGAGTAGGTTTTCACTTCAAGCTCTAGGGTAAGGAGGGCGCTCGGAGAATTCCAGGGAAACCTCAGGAAAATATGGGTCAGGCAGAGAGTAAGTTCACTAATTACTTAAGCCTTGTACTGCAGTTACTGCGCCGCGGAGGGGTAATTGTGAGTACCCAAAATCTCACATCTTTGTTCCGTCTGGTAGACAAGTATTCTCCTTGGTTCCCGGAATATGGAACCATGAATGTAGAAGATTGGGACAAGGTCGGATCAGACTTAAAACCAGCACAAGAGGGCCACAATATTCCCCTCTCTGCTTGGTCTGTGTGATCGGCAATTAAAACAGCACTGGAGCCCTTCCACACTGAGGAGGAGGAGGAGGAGTTTCAGGATGACATAGGAAAGTTGAATAATCAGGAGTCTAATTATCAGCAAAGTGAACCATGACAGTCTAGTTTAAAAAAGGGCGAGAAACGAGAAGGTATGTAAGCTAATCTCCAAAAACGTAGAAAAGAAACAGTGCCACCTAGTGCGCCTTTAGGGGAAGGTCTGAAATGGCCATCTCCATGCCAGACTTAGGAATTTTTGGAAGGGGAGCCTGAGATGCGCCTTGCAGCTCCCATTGTTGCAGACCCCGCCAGTAACTATGGCGAAAGGAAGCTTCAGGCTTGTCCAACAGCCAGTTACCATAAGTGAATGATCCAGGCTTGCCCACCTGCTAACTATGTAGAGGAGTGCTGTGAGCCGGTCCAAATACAAATTATGGCACATGGACAATCCAGGCATCCATTTGCCAGGCACAAGAAATGGGGGATTTGAATGCTTGGCAGTTTCTGGTTGTTATTTCGCCAGCTGAGGAGGCTAGAGAACTTGCTCAAGCATGCTGGAAGCCATTTCCTTTTAAAATATTAAAAGACTTAAAGCAAACAATTGGACAATATGGGCCAAATTCTCCTTCCGTTCATTCCTTGTTACAACGTGTGGCTTATAACAGACATTGAATACGTATAGATTGGGAGGCATTAGCCCGATCCACCCTGTCCCCCTGTGAATTTCTCCAATTGAAAACCTGGTGGACAGATGAAGCAATAAATCAGGCACGCAGAAATGCTCAAGACCAACGTCCCGTTAATATCACATCTGATCAATTGCTCGGAATCGGACAGGCATGGAGTACTCTAAATCAACAGATGGTAATGGGTGATAAGGCTGTTGATCAGCTCAGAACTACATGCCTAAGAGCCTGGGAAAAAATTCACGACGCTGGTTCTGCTTATCCTTCTTTTAACACAGTTCAACAGGGTCCAAGGGAGCCTTTTCCAGATTCTATCACTCCTTTGCTGGATGCCGCTCAAAAGGCTATTTCCGATTCTCATGCCAAGAAAGTGATCGTTCAGGTGCTTGCTCATGAAAATGTTAATACAGAATGTCAGGCAGCAATTAGACCTATTAAGGGATTGGCAGATCTAAATGAGGAAAAAACTTTAAGTGAATACACTAAAGTCTATGATGGCATTGGGGGCACTTATATAAGGCCAGCATCCTTATATAAGGCCAGGGGGAGAGAGGGGGATCCTATTACTCCCGATATCGTGGGGGGTGCCTCACCCCCCTGTGATGAGGATCGTAACAGCGAGGGGGAGAGAGGGGGTTGCTATTACTCACCATTACGATGTGGATCGTAATCATTACTCCCCCTGCAATGCGTGTCCATTACTAACAATCTCCTTTGTTCAGGATATTAGGAACAATTTCACAAGTTTTGTGTACACAGCCTGCGATAGGAGAAGAATACCATCCTTCTCCTATCTCACCTCCGGATATTAGGAACCATACCACACAATGGGTGTACACTTTTTGGGAGATTTGGGGTAATGTCCTCCTGTGTTTCCCTGAATATTTGGAGACATATCACAGGGCGGCTGTACACCGACTACTCTCTTGGCAGGAACATCATACTTTACCTACTGGAAATTAGGAGCAATATCACAGACTGGATGTCAAGCCACTGTCATATTGGAAGTAATATCATGCTCTCCCCCACAAGTTATGAGGAACAATAACACGGGGGGTGTGTACCTTCTCCGGTAGTGGAAGTAGTATCATCATCTCTTCCTTTAGATGACAGTGTAGCAGGACAAGCCACAGACAAAACTCCTCAGACACCGGATTAAAGAAGGAAGAGGTTTTTTATTCGGCCGGGAGCGTCAGCAGACTCGCGTCTTAAGAACCGAGCTCCCAGAAGAAGAAATACGTGGCCTTTTTGGGTCATGATAAATCAAGCATGCGTGGAAAACGTGACGAGGGACTACATGCATCAGCTAACAGAACAAAAAGTTTTACAGTGCTTTCTCATACAATGTCTGGAATTTACAGGTAACACTAGTAGTTTTGGTCAGGGGTTGATATTATCATTATTATTTTAACCATCAGGGCCAGGTGGTGGTACCAAGGTCGTCTAGCTATTTATCTTCTTTCTGTTTCTTTCCAACTTTTTGCTTTCTCTCTCTTCTCCTGTCTTATAAACTAGGGAAAAGGGGAGAGGGGAAAAGCTGGGAAAGACAGCAGGAGAAGTGGTGGTCTCATTCTATATTTCCCCCCTTTGAGAATTTTCACTTTTTCAGTGGGAGTTCTCACTCTCATCTTCACTTTCTGAGTCTTTCTGCGAGATAGAGCCATAGTGATTCATATAATACACATGTGCTGAAGTTTTCTGATAAACCAAAGTAACAACAAAATTTTTATTATTTGAAAAAGCAAGGGTAATACACAGGGGAGCAGCAAGCAAGTTCCTATTACTAGCGATACACCTACAACGAGGGTTTTAAATCCTCCTATATCTGGAAACCATTTTCCAAATAAAGACTCAGGATCAAACTCATGCCAAACCTGTACGGGCACATGTGCCAACTTTGTCATGTCCCTGACTATGTTTTCAACCACCTGTCCTTGATCATCTATTTGTAGGCAGCAATTGGTTAAGTTAAATTTTCCACAGACTCCTCCTTCAGCTGCCAGCAAGTAGTCCAAGGCCAGTCTATTCTGATAGTTAGCATTTCTCATTTGGGTTTCCTGCCGAGCTAAAGCAGTCAAAGCTCTGCCAGTTTCATTAGTAATTATTTCTAATACAGCCTGCAACCGTATGATCCGATTGAGCATGGAAATGGGGGTCCAGTATCCCCATGAGCCATCTTGTGCCCATGTGGCCAGCCCATAATACTGTATGATCCTTTCAGGAGGCCACTCATTATCTTTCCAGTTTCCTATAATTATGCCTCTCTTTTCTTAGGAGGCATAGACAGGGAAACCTAGGAGCTCACCCGTTTTTACAGGTAACAAGAAAAAGGACGGTTTAATAGTGCCAATAACACAACTACCTATGCATTTATTATGTAACCGAATATAGGCTCTGTGCCCACATATCCAGTATAGTCTAGCAGGAGCCTTCCAGTCCTGATAAGATTCTGTATGAGCCCAGGCAGTTTTTAATGTAGAAAATTTACTGAATGGGTTCTTTTCAGTGTGATTTAGGCCCCACCAACTAATTGTTTTTGTTGTGCTGTTGTGCAACTTCCGTCCTATACAATTAAGCTTTCCTACAGGGATGGTGAAGTCTTTTCCTTCTCTGGCTATACAGTATTGTCCAATAATTGAGGTTTTTAAGACCCAGAAGCTGCTAGCTTGGGCCTTCTGAACTGGAATTATACCAGGAGCTGGATCATTGGGCACCAACTCTCGGGCTTCCCAAGGCCATCGGTCTCCGATAGTGGTTCCCCCGCATATATAACAAGAAGTAACATTAAGGGAATGAGCTACATTTTCTGCTACTTGGAGAAACAAATTTTTTGTCTTTTTCGGAAGTTCTGGTGCTGGCAGATTCAGCTCCTCATAAAAGGTTTGAAACACTGGTTTGGGAGAGCGCCTGTAGACCTCCCCTCGGACTAAAATGGCAACGTGGGGGTTTAACCCTGTCCCATCGATCCCCAGGGTTACACGTTCTCCCTTTTTCCAATGGGGGTCTAGGGGATTGGTGATTATTAGTTCCAGTGGGTTACAGTGACCAGCAGCACAGAAGGGGCTGGCTTCCCCCTTCTGAAGATGAACCGGGTCCTTTTTGTTCTTTTTTCAAGTAGCCCAAATAACACATGGCCAAAAGGCACAATTTTCACAAACCCCTGACTCAAGACAAACATATTTATTTTCTACTCTGTAGCTCCTTTCCCAGTTAAGAGAACGACATCCTGTTCCTAGCTTGTTACTATTAATGGCTGCACAAGCATCAAATCTTAAAATTACTTGTTTGGGGATTCCTTTTCCTTCTGTTCTAGTTGTTATTTTACTTGTATCACTTAGGTAAAGGCCAGTTCTTAATCTTATTTCAAAAACGGTGGTTGCAGGGGACTCAGATGGGTTATAACACACATCAGATTGGTCATTTCCCGGGCTACATACCTTGTACTGAGTGGCATTATACAAACAAGTTTCTTTCAACATTCCCATACATTCATAAGAACTATAGAACAGAAAGATTGTTTTAATTTGTTGTCCTACCTCAGTGACCTGATGAATACACTGGGAACAGTCACCAGTTTGAGTAAGGCCAATTGAAGTCCTTACTGTATAAGTCCAAAATTTAAGAAAAATGAATCCCACGATGAGATTCCTCATGTTTCGGCCATGCGTGGACCAGTCAGCTTCCGGGTGGGACTGGAGAAGGGCTTGTTGTCTTCTTCAGGATCTCTCTGCAAGGGTTGTCCGGGCTTGGTCTTGCCTCCCAGGTTTCAGGCGCTGCAGGTTTTACAGGGCTGTGGTGGATCCAGGCTGGGATTCCCTCTACCTTCACAGCGGTGGGAGTGGTCAAGATAACAGTCTGGGGTCCTTTCCACCGTGGGCACAAAGAGGCTACATTCCAGTCCTTGATCCACACTTGATCACCTGGGGAGAAAGGGTGAACTGGGGAGAATAAGCTAACAGGGCATCTCTTATTTACCCAGGCTGAGATTGTTTGTGTAATTTTCCCTAAAGCCTGTAACTGTAGCTGTAACTCAATTTCACCTAACTCTCGGGGAGTGCCTGGAAGTCCCCACAATATGGGAAGGGGCCTATGATATAATATTTCATAAGGGGAATATCCTGTTCTTTTAGAAGGGGTACATCTAATTTTAAATAATACCATAGGGAGAGCCTGTATCCATTTTAATCCTGTTTCCTGACATACTTTCCCTAAACTCTTTTTGATAGTCCGATTCATCCGCTCCACCTTTCCTGAACTCTGAGGCCGGTAGGCAGCATGCAATTTCCATGTGATCCCCAATACCTTTGCTGTCTTCTGTACCAAGTCAGCCACAAACGCCGGCCCGTTATCTGAGCTGATCCGTAAGGGCAGTCCAAATCTAGGAATAAGATCTCGAAGAAGCACACGGGTTACTTCACGAGCTTTCTCAGTTTGTGTTGGATAAGCTTCAACCCACCCAGACTAGGTACACACAAGAACTAGTAAATACTTGTTACCTCCACACTTTGGCATCTCTGTGAAGTCCACCTGGAGGTCTTCAAAGGGGGCTGCTCCATAAGCTTGTATGCCGGGTGGAATGGCTGGACCTTGTCTTGCATTATGCTTTCGGCAGGTAACACACTGCTGCGTCACCGTTTTGGCAAGGGCTGACAAATGCGAGATGTAGAAATACCGACCTAACAACTTTTCAAGTGACTCCTGACCTAGATGGGTGGTTTCATGCACAGCCAGTATAACTGCAGCTCCTAGCAGCTGTGGCACAGCTACTCTCCCATCTGGTAACCGAATCCATCCTTCCTCCATCTCTTGTCCTCTCTCTGCCTGGAGAAAGTCCTTTTCTTCTTTAGAATAAGTAGGTACAAGATCAGGTGCTTGAAGCGGAGGACGCCCTCTTTCCGGTTCCGGCCTGACGAGAGCCTGTTCGGCGATATGAAACTGCTCACCCACAATCTGCTGAGCTCGCATGTGCGGGGGGTGGGGTCCCGTGGCTTCCCCCTGCGCCTCCAGGCCACTGAGGTCCGTATCTGCCCTGTGGAGTTCAACCCCAACTTCGTGGCGCGTATGATACCTAAGGTGGAGTGGGCGGCGTTCCTGGAAGCGGCCGATAATTTGCGCCTGATCCAGGTGCCTAAAGGGCCGGTTGAGGGATATGAGGAGAATGAAGAGTTTCTGAGGACTATGCACCATCTGCTGCTGGAGGTGGAAGTGATAGAGGGCACCCTGCAGTGCCCGGAGTCTGGACGTATGTTCCCCATCAGCCGCGGGATCCCCAACATGCTGCTGAGTGAAGAGGAAACTGAGAGTTGATTGTGCCAGGCGCCAGTTTTTCTTGTTATGACTAATGTTTTTGTTGATGTATACCCTGTTTCCAAATTCTGCCGTGTATATCCCCAACCCTTGACCCAATGACACCAAACACACAGTGTTCTTGAGCTCGACATTATATATTTTTTTCTCATTAAAGGTTCAAAACCAAAAAAAAAAAAAAAAAAAAAAAAAAAAAAAAAAAAAAAGATCAGGTGCTTGAGGGAGCAGGGGGGCTGTGACTGATGTCCGGAAGGGGGCAGATGCTGCTTTTCGAGCCTCTGAGTCAGCGCGGGAATTCCCCAAACCCACCAAGATGGAAGCTCGCTGGCGTCCTCTGCAATGCATAACTACCACCTTGTGGGGTTTCCATACTGCTTCTAATAATTGTAAGGTTTCTTGTGGATATTTTATATCCTTCCCCCCAGAGTTCAATAGGCCCTTTTCTTTATATAATGCTCTATGCACTTGAAGAGTTAAAAAGGCATACCGAGAATCAGTGTAAATGTTTACAGTCTTACCTTCACTGAGTTCTAAGGCCCGAATTAAAGCAATGAGTTCAGCTTTCTGGGCTGAAGAGCCCTGGGGCAATGATCTGGCTTCAACAACAGTGTCCAGGGTTACCACTGCATACCCTGCACATCTCTCTCCTTGTGGGTTGATGAAGCTGCTCCCATCCACGTGTAGTTCCCAGTCTACTGTTGCCCAAGGCTGGTCCCGGAGGTCAGGTCTGCTAGAGTAAACTGAGTCCAACACTTCTACACAGTCATGCTTGACAGGGCTCTCTGATACCGGGAGCAAGGTGGCAGGATTCAGGGTATTACAAACCTCAATAGTTATGCGGGGATTCTCACAGAGCAAACTTTGGTACTTGGTGAGTCTAGCATTCGTTAACCAATGATGTCCTTTAGTGTTCATTAAAGTCACCACAGCATGGGGGGCCTTTATGTTCAGGTTTTGCCCAAGAGTCAGCTTATCTGCTTCTTGTACTAGTAGAGCAGTTGCTGCCAAGGCCCTCAAACAAGGGAGCCATCCTTTAGAAACCCCGTCTAGTTGTTTCAAGAGGTAAGCCACCAGCCTCAGCCAGGGCCCCACCTTTTGGGTTAAAACTTCAACTGCCATCTTTTCTCTCTCTGACACATACAATGTAAAAGGCTTTGTCAGATCAGGTAGCCCCAGGGCTGGGGCTGACATAAGTTTTTCCTTTAACTCATGAAAGGCTTGCTGTTGTTGGGATCTCCATTCAAAAAGTTCCCGGTGCCCCCCCTTTGTGACCTCATACAAAGGCTTGGCTACTATTGCAAAGTTTGGGATTCACAGTCTGCAAAATCCCACAGCTCCTAAGAATTTTCTCACCTGTCTTCTGCTCTTAGGCTCCGGTAGATTGCCAATGACCTGCTTTCTTTCTGATCCCAGGCTGCGCTCCCCCTGTTGGATAGTAAATCCCAGGTAACGTACCTTCTGTAGGCAGATCTGAGCTTTTTTCTTGGACACTTTATACCCACAGTCCTCCAGGTGCCGGAGTAGGGCATCCGTTCCCTTGGCCCCCCCCGACTGCCGTGGGGTGTCCCAGCAGAAGTTCATCGACGTACTGGAGCAACACGCAGCCTATGTCTCTGGTGGAAAACTTCTGGAGGTCTCGAGCCAATGCCTCCCCAAAGATGGTGGGGGAGTTCTTGAACCCTTGGGGAAGCTGGGTCCAAGTGTACTGAGTAGTGACACACCTGACTCCGGATCTTCCCACTGAAAGGCAAAGAGCTTCTGGCTCTCAGGGGCTAATCTGATGCTAAAGAAAGTGTCTTTCAGGTCCAAGCAGGTGAACCAGGTGTCCTCAACTGGCAGCAACCCCAACAATGTGTACGGGTTAGGTACCATTGGATGTAAAGTCACTGTAGCTTGATTAACCAAGCGCAAATCCTGTACCGGCCTGTAGTCCTTGGTCCCTGGCTTCGGAACTGGCAGGAGGGGAGTATTCCATGGAGACTGACAAGAAACTATAATTCCAAAGGTTCTTAGGCGCTTGAGATGGATCTGGATACCTTCAAGAGCTTCTCTGGGGACCGGGTACTGTTTTTGCCTCACCGGCTGGGCCCCAGGCTTAACTTCTATAAGTACGTGGGCTTGGTTGACTGCTAACCCTGGAGGGTTGTCTTCGGCTCACACTTTTGGCCACCGCTTAGCTTGGTCTTATCTCTTGGACCAGCTCAGTTAAGAAAAGCCTCCATTCCTCCTCTCCGGGGACCATAAGGGTCATAATGACTCCCGTTCCAGGTAAGTTTAGCAGCAAAGAGCCATGCTCTGTAAAAGAGATAGTGGCTCTCAGCTTGCTAAGCAAGTCCCTTCCCAGCAAGGGCAAGGGACAGTCAGGCATGTACAAAAACTGATGAATCACTTTATGTCCTCCTACAGTACAAGTCTGGGGCAAGCAGGAAGCTTGCTTTGCTGAAACCCCCGTGGCTCCGATTATGTCAATAGTCTTTTTGGATAAGGGGGCGACCGGGGTGGATACTACAGAATGTTCAGCACCGGTATCTACAAGAAAATCAATGTCTTTACCCCCGACTGTCATCCTGACCGTAGGCTCTTTGGGGGCACTTGAGCCCAGTCCCCCTCAGTCCAACAACCCTTCTGCCAGGTTGAGCAGGGTCCCTTCCTCCTTGTCTGGGGCCTCCTGCTCTGAGTCTCCTTGTTTTCCTTTTAGCTGAGGGCATTTGTTCTTCCAATGTCCCATTTCTTTACAATAAGCACACTGGTTACGCTGCAGACTCTGACAGCCAGGCTGAGTTTCTTTCCCAGGGCCGCCCTTCCCTTGCCTCTTTAGGGGGACCCCTCTAATTGCTGCAGCCAACAGGTCAGCGTTTCGCCGGGCCTGGCGTTCATTCTCTTTGCGATTTTCCTTACGGCTTACTGCATCCCTGTTTACAAACACCTGGTGAGTTATTTCTAATAACTGTGATATATTCATCCCTGCAAACCCAGCGTGTTTCTGCAGTTTTCTTCTAATGTCTTCTGCACTTTGACTACTAAAGCCGTGTTAATCATGCGCTGATTTTCAGGGCTATCGGGATCAAAGGGGGTATACATATGATAGGCCTCACACAGCCTCTCATAGAATTGTGCTGGACTTTCTTCTTTTCCCTGAATGACCTCAGAGACCTTGTTAACGTTTGTGGCCTTCTGGGCTCCCCTCTTTAATCCTTCCACGAGAGCTTCCCTGTATCGGTTCAGCCTTTGCACAACCCCTCTTTCATTTGGGTCCCACCGGGGGTCGGTTCCTGGTAACTGGGTCCTTACATACTCTTGGGGGTTTTGGTAATCAGCTGGTACATGTTCCTCTAGCCACTTGGTTGCTGCTTGGAGCACTCTCCACCTTTCATCTGTGTTAAAAAGGAACATGAGCAACTGGTGGCAATCAGCCCAAGTGGGGTTATGGGTCTGGATAATAGTTTGGAGCAAATCAATTAGAGCTTGTGGCTTTTCAGTATAGGACGGGGTATTGTTTTTCCAGTTGAGAAGGTCGGCAGAGGTGAAGGGCTGGTACACAAAAACACGCCTCTCCACCATGTGACCATCCTCATCTATCCCAGTATACCGCTGCCCTCTCAGGGGCATTTGTACCCCAGTTTTGGGTCGCAAACGAGCTGCCAAGGGAGGGCTTTCTCCTGAGGCTTCACCTCCTCTCTTATCTACTCTGGGTGGCCTAGGGATATGTTTGTCTTGCGGAGGCACAAGCTCTGTGGGCTCAAGAGTGGGGAGCCTCTCTCTCTGGTAAGGGGAGGGCACCACTGGGATCATTGGTGCCATCTCCTTCAATCGATCTTCTGATGTTGGGTCGAACAGAACTTCAGGAGTTGATTTCCCTCGGTGAGTGGAGCGGGATCCTTCCTTGGCTATCTATCCCTTTGCCACTAGCACTGCTGTTGCTTGCCCTCTTAGCCACTGTGGGGGGTCTAGCACCAGCTGTAACCAAGTGTCTATATATGGGAACTGGTCTGGCTGTCCTAACTTACCAGTTACCTTATGCCATACCTTAGAAACAAGGGACCTGTCCAGGCTTCCTTCTGATGGCCAACCCACTTCTAATGTTGGCCAATCTATTTCCCACAAAGTTCTAAGTTTTCCTGGTGTCATAGTAACCCCATAGTCTCCATTAAATCCCTTCTTAAAATTTTTCAACATAGTTCCTAGCGGAGTGGGCTCACTTTGTGTCTGACCCGTGTTTCCTACGAGACAAAACACCACGCTCACATCACACGCACACCACAAAACAAAGAACAGGTAAAAAAGGGCACACACACACTTTTTAAGTTTATACCAAACCAGAATCAAAACCAAAATCAGAGTATCCAGAAATCCGAGCCAGTTCAAAACCAAAACCAAAGTATCAAACAATTCAAGTCAAGTCAAAAACAAAAACCAAAGTGCCAGTACAGGCACGCCGTGGGTGATCAGGCCACGCTTCCACTCAAATGGAGTGGGCAAGTTCCAAAGACTAGCCTTAGCAAGTTTCAGATGTGCAGACTTAAAGTGCCCGTTCCTTCCCGGTGTTCAGCCACTGTGTTGATCCTCCGCGGGGGCCTGCTGTGCACTCTGTGCTGTGTACTGGGACCTGAAACAGCACCCAGCACCCTGAGAGCACAGGAATTCTGAGGGTCAGGAAAGAATGAACGCAGCTTCTTATGTGCCCCACCCAATCATCCCAAGTGAAGTATGGACCTGCGAGCTGAAGTGACAAGCTGGAGGTCAGGCAGTTCTGTTACTTAAGCCTGGTTCTTCCTGACTCCAAAGGCCAGGCGCCACCCCATGCTCCTTCCCAGCAGAAGTTGGTTTTCACCTGGTCAGGAGGACAGGATGGCTATTCCTGACCGTTGTACAGCAGTGCCACATCTCCTAGTTTCCAGAACATTTAATGTGCTACTGTGGAGGCCTGACAGCTCTGAAGTAACCCCTTGCGCCCAGGAGAAACCAGGCCTGGAGAGGTGGGATGGGGTAGGCTGAGACTTCCAGTATCCCCACGTGGGCATCCCGTTGCTAAGGGCAACTGCCCCTCCCCGGGAGGGTGGGGAAGGAACAGGGAGGCACACCCTTCCTCCCTCCGCGTTTCACTGGAGATGACCTGCGTCCTACCGTGGTTGCACGTGGACCAGCCCAGAGGGACTGGAGTGACTCTTCCCTCAGGTGGGGCGCAGCCGTCCTGGGCGCAGGGCCTCACCGCAATCCCTGGACCCTGCCTCCCTGGGGATCTCCAGGGGCTGTCCCGCGACTCGGTGAGCTGGGGGTGCGGGGAACCACAGACGAGGCAGGCGCCTAAATTGCTTGGGCGGAGTCTGGCTGCTTTCCCCCTCCATGCCCCTCCCTGTGTCCTGGGGCCCCTCGGGTCCTGGCAGCAAGCCAGCAGCGGTCCGGTGTCAGAAGTTCGAGTCCAGGCTGACTCCTCAGACGCACCGACTTTGCCTAGGAGAGCTGGGGAGAGGACAGGCCCAAAGTGTCATCTTTGATTATTCTTTGACCCCAAAGCCAGCCTTGGGCGTGTGCCCAGCACAAGGATTGCTGCTGCCTCCGCAGGCTCTGGCTCGCCCTGAGTTTGAGTCACTTTTGCTTCCTCGCCCCTCTCTGCTCTGTTTGGTTTAAAAAACAAAAACCAACACCTGAGGGTGGGGTGAGGCGAGCCTTGACCCACCCGCTTCCGCCCCTGCAGCCTCGGGGCTCCATCCACCTGCGTGGCCGCACTAGGGGTGCTGGGGGGCAGAGTGAGGACCAGACCTGAGGGAGTTCTGGGTTCGGCTTCCCAGCAACAGCAGCTGGGGCATCATCAGTGGGGCAGGTGACCCAGGATCTGAGCAGGAATCTTCCAGGTGAAGGTGGGGCCACCCTTCTGCTTCCCACAGCTGCCTTCTGCTCTGGGGGCAACACTGGCTGAGAATCCAGTGAAGTAAGGGCTTTGAAATGGCCTTGATTTAAAAAATAATGTTTAGCCTAAAAAATAATGTTTAGCCATTCCTTTTATATATATATGTATATATATATATATATATACTTTAAGTTCTGGGTTACATGTGCAGTTTTGTTACATAGGTATACCCGTGCCCTGGGGGTTTGCTGCACCCACCAACCCATCACCTACATTAGGTATTTTTCCTAACGTTATCCCTCCCTTTCATTCTCCCCCACCTCCGGACAGGCCTGCATCCTACCGTGTGTGATATTCCCCTCCCTGTGTCCCCGTGTTCTCATTGTTCAACTTCCACTTATGAGTGAGAACATGCAGTGTTTGGTTTTCTGATCTTGTGATAGTTTGCTGAGAATGATGGTTTCTGCCTTCATCCATGTCCCTGCAAAGAACATGAACTCATCCTTTTTTATGGCGGCATAGTATTCCATGGTGTATATGTGCCACATTTGCTTAATCCACTCTATCATTGATGGACATTTGGGTTGGTTCCAAGTCTTTGCTATTGTGAATAGTGCCACAGTAAATACACGTGTGCCTGTGTCTTTATCGTAGAATGATTTATAATCCTTTGGGTATATGCCCAGTAGTGGGATTGCTGGGTCAAATGGTATTTCCAATTCTAGATCCTTGAGGGATTGCCACACTGTCTTCCACAATGGTTGAACTAATTTACACTCCCACCAACAATGTAAAAGCTTTCCTATTTCTCCACAACCTCTCCAGAATCTGTTGCTTCCTGACTTTTCAATGATCGCCATTCTAACTGACATAAGATGGTATCTCATTGTGGTTTTGATTTGCATTTCTCTAATGACCAGTGATGATGAGCATTTTTTCATATGGCTGTTGGCTGCATAAATGTCTTCTTTTGAGAAGTGTCTGTTCATATCCTTTGCCCATTTTTTGATGGGGTTGTTTTTTTCTTGTAAATTTGTTTCTTTGTAGATTCTAGTAATTAGCCCTTTGTCAGATGGATAGATTGCAAAAATATTCCCCCATTCTGTAGGTTGCCTGTTCACTCTGATGATAGTTTCTTTTCTGTGCAGAAGCTCTTTAGTTTAATTAGATCCCATTTGTCAATTTTGACTTTTGTTGCCATTGATTTTGGTGTTTTAGACATGAAGTCTTTGCCCATGCCTATGTCCTGAGTGGTATTGCCAAATGGTATTTTCTTCTAGGATTTTTATGGTCCTAGGTCTTACGTTTAAGTCTTTAATCCATCTTGAGTTGATTTTTGTAAAAGTTGTAATGAAGGGGTCCAGTTTCTCCATATGGCTAGCCAGTTTTCCCAACATCATTTATTAAATAGGGAATATTTTCTCCATTGCTTGTATGTGTCAGGTTTATCAAAGGTCAGATGGTTGTAGCTGTGTGGGGTTATTTCTGAGGCCTCCGTTCTGTTCCATTGGTCTATGTATCTGTTTTGGTACCAGTACCATGTTGTTTCAGTTACTGTAGCCTTGTAGTATAGTTTGAAGTCAGGTAGTGTGATGCCTCCAGCTTTATTCTTCTTGCCCAGGATTGTCTTGGCTATGCAGCCGCTTTTTTGGTTCCATATGAAGTTTAAAGTAGTTTTTTTCCAATTCTGTGAAGAAAGTCAGTGGTAGCTTGATGGGGATAGCATTGAATCTATAAATTACTTTGGGCAGTATGGCCATTTTCATGATATTGATTGTTCCTATCCATGAGCATGGAGTGTTTTTCCATTTGTTTGTGTCCTCTCTTATTTCCTTGAGCAGTGGTTTGTAGTTCTCCTTGAAGAGGTCCTTCATATCTCTTGTAAGTTGTATTCCTAGGTATTTTATTTTCTTAGCAGCAATTGTGAATGGGAGTTCACTCATGATTTGGCTTTCTGTTTGTCTGTTATTGGTGTATAGGAATGCTTGTTATTTTTGCACATTGATTTTGTATCCTGAGACTTTGCTGAAGTTGCTTATCAGCTTAGGAAGGTTTTCTGTGGGATCAATGGTGATATACCCTATTCGATTCTTCTCTATTTTCTTATTTATTAATCTGGCTAGCGATCTATCTATTTTGTTGATTTTTTTTTTTTTAAATAGGTCCTGGATTCATTGATTTTTTGAAAGGTTTTTTGTGTCTCTATCTCCTTCAGTTCTGCTCTGATCTTAGTTATTTCATGTCTTCTGCTAGCTTTTGAATTTGTTTGCTGTTGCTTCTCTAGTTCTTTTAATTTTTATATTAGGGTGTCAATTTTAGATATTTTCTGCTTTTTCTTGTGGGCATTTAGTGCTATAAATTTCCCTCTAAACATTACTTTAAATGTGTCCCAGAGATTCTAGTATGTTGTGTCTTCATTCTCATTGTTTTCAAAGAACATCTTTATTTCTGCCTTCACTTGGTTATTTACCCAGTAGTCATTCAGGAGCAGGTTGTTCAGGTTCCTTGTATTTGTGCGGTTTTGAGTGAGTTTCTTAATCCTGAGTTCCAATTTGATTGCACTGTGGTCTGAGAGACTGTTTGTTATGATTTCCATTATTTTGCATTTGCTGAGGAGTGTTTTACTTCCAATTATGTGGTCAACTTTAGAATAAGTGTGATGAGGTGCTGAGAAGAATGTATATTCTGTTGATTTGGAGTGGAGAGTTCTGTAGATGTCTATTAGGTCCTCTTGGTCCAGAGCTGAGCTCAAGTGCTGAATATCCTTGTTAATTTTCTGTCTTGTTGATCTGTCTAATATTGACAGTGGGGTGTTAAAGTCTCCCATTATTATTGTGTGGGAGTCTAAGTCTCTTTGTAGGTCTCTAAGAACTTGCTTTATGAATCTAGGTGCCTCTGTATTGGGTGCATATATATTCAGGATAGTTAGCTCTTCTTGCTGCATTGTTCCCTTTACCGTTATATAATGCCCTTCTTTGTCGCTTTTGATCTTTGTTGGTTTAAAGTCTGTTTTATCAGAGATTAGGATTGTAACTCCTGCTTTTTTTTGCTTTCCATTTGCTTGGTAAATATTCCTCCATCCCTTTATTTTGAGCCTATGTGTGTCTTTGCATGTGAGATGGGTCTCCTGAATACAGCACTCTGATGGGTCTTGACTCTTTATCCAATTTGCCAGTCTGTGTCTTTTAATTGGGGCATTTAGCCCATTTACATTGAAGGTTAATATTGTTATGTGTGAATTCGATCCTGTCATTATGATGCTAGCTGGTTAATGTGCCTGCTAGTTAATTCAGTTTCTTCACAATGTCAATGTTCTTTACAATTTGGTATGTTTTTGCAGTTGTTCCTTTCCATGTTTAGTGCTTCTTTCAGGAGCTCTTGTAAGGCAGGTCTGGTGGTGACAAAATCCCTCAGCATTTGCTTGTCTGTAAAGGATTTTATTTCTCCTTTGTTTATGAAGCTTAGTTTGGCTGGATATGAAATTCTGGGTTGAAAATTCTTTTCTTTAAGAAGATTGAATATTGGCCCCCACTCTCTTCTGGCCTGTAGGGCTTCTGCAGAGAGATCCACTGTTAGTCTGATGGGCTTCCCTTTGTGGATAACCCAGCCTTTCTCTCTGGCTGTCCTTAATATTTTTTTCCTTCATTTCAACGTTGGTGAATCTGATGATTATGTGTCTTGAGGTTGCTCTTCTTGAGGAGTGTCTTTGTGGTGTTCTCTGTGTTTCCTGAATTTGAATGTTGGCCTGTCTTGCTAGTTTGGGGAAGTTCTCCTGGAAAATATCCTGAAGAGTGTTTTCCGACTTGGTTCCATTTTCCCCATCCCTTTCAGGTACACCAATCAAATGTAGATTTGGTCTTTTCACAAAGTCCCATGTATCTTGGAGGCTTTGTTCATTCCTTTTTATTCTTTTTTATCTAATCTTGTCTTCTCTCTTTATTTTATTAAGTTGACCTTCAGTCACTGATATCTGTAAGATTCTACCCAAGGCTTGAAAGCTTAAGGAGATGAATAACTCCTCCCTTCTCAGGCCCAGTTGCAAGGTGCAACTAGCGCTAGCAGCGTGCACCAGCAAGATAGCAGGAGCAGGAAGAGAGCAGGCTGGAAGACACCTACCCTCGCCGAAGACATATACCCCTGAAGATCGAGAAAGAGGTCATCCGGGTACAAGGTAACAGTCACGTCAGACTGGGACACTTTCTGTTTACAGAGGGCTATAAAACCTTTGCTCCGTCCTCACTTGGGGCTGATGCCATTTTAGGCCTCAGCCTACCTACACTTAGCTGCTTATTAAAACAGCATGTTGCTCCACATCGCTTTGTGTTGTCTGTTGGCTCACTCTTGGGGTTCAAACTGATACAAGAACCTTACATCTGGTGCCGAAATCCGGGAGGGGCTCTGGTCCACATCCCCCATAGATGTACCCCTCCACCCCAGAGTGCAGGCCACAGCAGCTGGACAAAGGAAGCTCCTCAGCGTCCAGTCACCTCTCTGCGCATGCACATCGGTCACTGATTTTGCCTACTGGTAAGTTTCCCTAGAAGCCCTGTTAACAGGGGAAAATCCACACAGCCTCTCTTAGTTTCTCTGGTCTGAAAATCCAATGTTGGTCCAAGAAGGCTCCAGTGTGTACCAGGCACTCACGGATCATCTGGTCTTAGGGGGATGCCTCTAAGTCATTTGATCCCATTCTGGGAATGAAAAAGGCAGTGGTGACAATTGCTCCTTTTATTGTCTCCCTCAGGCCATCCAGGACAGTCTCCTTTTCCCTGTTCTCCTGAGCCTACCCTCCATTATGGGAAACTCCCAGTCCTCCATTCCAAAAAATAGCCCTCTAGTCTGCCTCATAAAAAACTTGCAAACCTTAGGCCTCAGGCAAGATATCCACCCTAAGTGCCTTGTCATTTTTTTGCAATTCAGTCTGGCCACAATACGAATTGGACAGTAGATCCAAATGGCCCACAGATGGAACATTTGACTTTACAATTTTAACTGACTTCAGCAATTATTGCCAACAACTGGAGAAATGGGGAGAAATTCCTTATGTCCAGGCCTTTTTGTACTCAGATCACAACCTGACCTGTGCAATTCTTGCTCACCTGTTCAAATCCTTCTCCATTCTCACCACCCTGATTGCCTTTCTCTTCCCGACCCTACCTCTTTTTCCTCCTTAGATCGGGCAGACTGCTGTCCACCCTTCCCAGCCCCTACCTCTTCCTCTCAACCGTCTTATTTAACCCCCTCAAGCTTCCTCATTGTCTTCTCAGCCGCCATCTATCCCAGCCGCCATCTTCCCTGTTGCCATCTTCTCAGCCGTCATCTTCCCAGCTGCCATCTTCCCAGCCGGCATCACCCCCAAAAGTACTCATTTCTTTTCCTACACCATCCTCTCCTCAGGACAACATTAGCATTGCCTGTACTCATTCTCCTTCCTCACTGCCCTCTCCTAAAGCCTGTAAAACCATCCCGCCCTTTATAACCCTATCTATCCTCCACTGCCTATCAACTCAACCCCCTTGCCCCTTCAAACCCTCAGCAGGAACCACTTAGGGCTCATTCCTTGTCTCCCACCCATACTCACTCAGATGCCATCTTTGGCCCAAGCCCCACCCTTACTTCAGCGCCTGTGTTAGAGTGTCCTCTTCAGGAAGTAGCAGGAACTGAAGGTATTGTTAGCAGTCATGTTCCCTTCTCCCTCATCGATCTATCTCAAACTAACAAAAGACTCGGTTCATCCCAGAAGACCCTACCTCTTATATTAGAGAGTTTCAGTAACTCACCCAGTCTTATGAACTATCCTGGCAGGACTTCTGTGCTATTCTCTCTTCCACCCTCACCCCAGAAGACCAAGACTGTATCTGGACCTTAGTTTAGGCACATGCTGATACAATTCATAACCAAGCTCCTGCCCAGCCTACTGCCGCAGAGGCAGTCCCAACCAGGACCCCCACTAGGATTATCAAGACAGGGCCTCTGGATGCCACCATGGAGACCACATGATTGTGTTTCTCCTTGCAGGTCTCAAAAAGGGTGCCCATAACGCAGGAAACTATGAAAAACTTTCAGAAATCACCCAAGGTCCTGACGAAAACCCAGTCCTTTTTCTCTCTCATTTAACTGAAGCCATGAGAAAATATACCAACCTAGACCCAGCCAGCCCAGAAGAAAACACTATTTTAAACCTTTGGTTCATCTTCCAATCCACCCCTGATAATTGGTGCAAGCTTCAGAAGCTTGACGACAGCCCTCAAACCCCACAACGAGACCTTCTTAATTTAGTCTTCAAAGTCTTTAACAATCATGATGAGGAACGTAAAAGGCACAAAAAGGCAGAGTTTCAAATGCTTGCCTCTGCCATCAGGGGCCCTGCAGGCCCACAGGGCTGCAGCTCCACACAGAAGCCTCCTAGCAATCCACCTCCACCTGGCACCTGTTTCAAGTGTGGCAATGAAGGCCACAGGTCCAGACAATGCCCAAACCCAGGTAAGCCCACCAGGCCGTGCCCCCTCTGTGGAGGACCCCACTGGAAGTTGGACTGTGAGCGGCCCCCACAAGGACCGCCCCCATCCCTTCCTGAGCCGGCCAAAACCTCCTACTCGGACCTCATCGGCCTTACCGCTGAAGACTAACCGTGCCCTGAAACAGAAGCCCTGGCAACTACCATCACTTCATCCGAGCCAAGGGTAACCCTGGTGGTGGCAAGTAGGCCAGTATTTTTTTTAAATTAGTATCAGGGCAACCTACTCTGCTTTACCTAATTTTTCAGGACCCACCCAGTCCTCCCAAGTCTCTGTTGTGGGAATTGATGGACAAGTCTCCAAACACCGAGCCCCACCCTCCACTCTTCTGCTCCCTTCACTCCTTTTCCTTCGCTCACTCTTAGTCCTGCCCTCATGCCCAGCTCCGCTCCTAGCAGAGACATCCTTTCAAAACTCCACACCACTTTCCACTTCCATGTTCCCCATAGTACCCAACACATCCACCCAGACCCCTCTGGGACATCTAACTTTCTTCTACTCCTCCAACCTCCCACCTTAAAACATGCAACTTTTCCTTATCCCCCATCTGTAGTTAACCTCACTGTTTGGGATACTTCCACACCCTCAAGCACAGAACACCACACCCCAGGCCGTATTACCCTTAAAGACCCCACCCAGTTCCTATCACAGAAGCAGTAGCTCATCCCCCAAGCAGCTCTCATAGACCTGAAGCCTATCATTTCTCACCTCCTCGCCAGTCATCTCCTCCGCCCAACAAACTTCCCTTTTAACACACCAGTTCTACCCGTTAAAAAGCCAGATGGAACTTAACGCTTAGTCCGGGACCTCAGGCTCATTAACCAAGTTGTACTCCCAGTATGTCCAGCAGTTCCTAACCTGTATACTTTACTTTCTGCAATTCCCTCCAATATCACCCATTTTTCTGTTCTAAACCTAAAGGATGCTTTTTTTTCACAACTCCTTTGCACCGTGATTCCCAAGGCCTTTTTGCCTTTACGTGGGAAAATCATGACACCCACCTTTCACGTCAGCTTACCTGGTGTGTACTACCTCAAGGTTTCAGAGACAGCCCCCACCTTTTCGGACAGGCCCTTGCTGGCGACTTCTGTACCTTAACCCTAAAACTGTCCATTCTCCTTCAATGTGTTAATGATCTGGTCCTGCGTAGCCCCTCTCAAAGAGACTGCAACACCCATACTATCTCTCTCTTTAAAACTTCTTGGCAGAACGAGGGTATTGGGCCTCCCCTAAGAAAGCACGAATATGCACCCCCTCAGTCACCTATCTATGCCTCTTACCCCGTGAACCCGAGGGCTCACAACCAACTGCATATCCCTCCTCCAGCCCCTCCTGCCTCCGCAAACTAAGCAAGAAATTCTCTTTTCTAGGATTAGTGGGATATTTTGGGCTCTGGGTTCCCTCCTTCGCTCTACTTGCCAAACCGTTATACCAAGTCGCTAAAGGCCTTCTCCACGAGCCTTTAAATCCTGCACAGCCTATTACCCAACCTTTCCGTCTACTCCAGAAGGCTGTCACCTGAGCCCCCATCCTCACCCTCCCAGACCTCGCCAAACCTTTCTCCCTCTACACCGGTGAATGGCGTGGAGTTACACTAGGTGTTCCAACCCAGTCTAAGAGACCCACCCTCCAGGTTGTTGCCTGGTCCCTAGTCTAAGGGACCCACCCTCCAGGTTGTTGCCTGGTCCCTAGTCTTAGGGACCCACCCTCCAGGTTGTTGCCTGGTCCCTAGTCTAAGAGAGCCACCTCTCCAAACAGCTTGAAGCCACAGTTCTCAGATGGTCTGCCTGTCTCTGAGCATTGGCAGTAGCTGCTGTCCTCACCCTCGAAAGCCTCAAACTATCTCTCCATGCCAACCTAACAGTTTATTCAGCCCACAACATCAAAGACATGCTAGCTCCTTGCAGTGTACTAAGTCTCATCTCTGCCCACAGCTCCTCCAACTGTATACGCTATTCATAGGAACCCCCCAAATCACCGTGCTAACCAGCTCCTATCTAAACCCGGCCATGCTCCCACCTGAAGCTACAACCGCCCAAGACCCTGCACACTTCTGTGTGAACCCTGTTCAAACCTTTCTTATACCTTTTCCAAACCTAACAGACCAACCCCTTCCAGATGCCTCCTTTACTTGGTTTGTAGGTGGCAGCTCCTTCCTGCATCAAGGGTGCTGGCATGCTGGCTATGATATGGCATCACCCGCCACATTATTGAGGGCAATCCGTGCCCCCTGGCACCACCTCCCACAAAGCTGAACTCATCGCCCTCACTAGAGCTCTCACTCTAGCAGCTGGACAACAGATCAACATATATTCAAATTCTCATGATGTGTTCCACATGGTGCACTCGCACTCGTCCATCTGGAAAGAACGGGGTTTCCTAACTGCAAAAAACAGTCCTGTCATAAATGGCTGTCTCATCAGCAAGCCCCTTCAAGCTGCCAGACTCCCGCAGAAAGCTGCCATCATTCAATGCAGTGGCCACCAAACCCCAGACAATCCTGTATCAGCTGGATATAAGCTAGCAGATCAGGCAGCCAAACAAGTAGCCCTACTACCCATGCAAGGCCAGTTTCTGTCCCTGTCCTTGTTCTCTCCTCTTCACTCCTCAGAAGAAAAGGAGGACTTCTGAGCCCAAAACCTTCAAAAGCAAGGACCATTGTATGTCAAGGAAGGGCGCTTCGCTGTTCCTCACTCTGAAAGAATTCCTATCCTCCAAAGGCTCCACAACTCTTTCCCTGTTGGTTACAAACCTCTCTTGCAACTTCTCCGCCCTATTCTCACTTGTCCTCAGCTTTCCAGCCATGTTTGAGAAATTACCCAGTCCTGCTCTATCTGCTACTCAGTGTCACCCCAGGGGTCCCTCTGGTCGCCGCCTTTTCCTATCCACCACGCCCGGGCCCAGGTACCCGGGCAAGATTGGCAGGTAGATTTCACTCACATGCCACGCAATAAACGGCTCCGCGGTCTTCTGGCCTTTGTCTGTACTTTCTCTGGGTGGGTAGAAGCGTTCCTGACAACTTCAGAAGGTGCACATACCATCACACAAACTCTCATCATGCATATAAATCCCCGTTTCGGACTCCCAGCATCCATCCAGTCCGATAACGGGCCCACCTTCATCAGCCAAATTACCCAAGGCATCTCTACATCCGTGGGAATAAAATGGGTTCTCTACACACCCTACAGGCCTCAATCTTCAGGCAAAGTTGAAAAGGTCAATTCTGTCCTTAAAGCCTGACTCACCAACCTGGCTCTAGAAACCTGCCAGTCGTGGACAAAAAAAAATCTCCCTTTCGCCCTCGTGAGACTCTGCGCAACACCAAAAACACTTTCTTTTTATGGTCCCTTTGAAATCATGTACAGCCCAACTTTTGTCTTAGGGCCTCCACCCTTACCAGCCTCTAAGCCACTTGGGAATTAGCTCCCCTCCTTAATCCAGACACAGTCTTTCATTTTGTGAAGTGGCGAATGAGACCATGCATCTCCCTGCCGACGCTTCCTTGTCCTCTCAACATAACTGTCTTGCAGGCACAGATGTGTTTATCCGCCAAACCAACTCTCACAAAAAGCTAGAACCAAAGTGGACAGGCCCCTACACTGTGGTACTCAGCTCGCCAACTGCAGTGAGAGTCCACGGACTCCCCAGCTGGGTCCATCGCACCAGGGTCAAGCTCACCCCCAAGGCTACTCCTTCCTCCAAAACATATCAGCAGGCAACACCCTCAGAGTCCCTGTGTATGATAACTTAAACAGAGAAAAGTGATCCTTCAAGGCAGAAGAAAGCCATTCTTTTGGCCTCCGCATCAGATCCTCGAATATTACGTTCCTGCCACTTACGCGGAGGATAGTTCATGGGGTTATTGCACTCCCATATATATGCTAAATATATAGAATAACCAATGTAGAGAAGAACATAAATGACCTGATGGAGCTGAAAAACACAGCATGAGAACTTCGTGAAGAATAATAGACTAGTTAGACTACTCAAGAATAATTAGACTACAGGTGGTTCTAGAGATAATCACTAACCAAACTGCCTCAGCCCTGGAAATGCTCGCACAACAACAAAACCAAACGCGCGCGGCAATTTATCAAAACAGGCTAGCACGAGACTACTTATTAGCAGAAGAGGGTGGAGTCTGTGGTAAGTTTAATATCTGTAATTGCTCTCTTAACATAGATGATAACAGAAAAGCGGTTCTAGAAATCACTTCAAACATCAGAAAAGTAGCCCATGTACCAGTCCAAACCTGGAACGGATGGGACCCAACGAGCCTTCTAGGAGGGCGGTTCTCCAATTTAGAAGGATTTAAAACGCTGGTAGGGACAGTAATCTTCATCGTTAGGTTCCTCCTGTTTCTCCCCTGTGTTATCCCACTAATAATGAAAGACTTTAAAACTCTTCTTGAAACTACAGTTAACCGCCAGACAATCTAGACGCTCCTGCTTCAATGACACAATGGATACCAACCTATCTATCAAGAATACCCCAAAAATTAAGGTTTTCTTTTCCCAAGGTGCCCTCGCCACCCACTATGTTACGCCTGAAGTAGTTATTGAGAAAGACGTCCCTTTTCCCTTTTCTATAACCAAATAGGAATGTAAGATTCTCCCCATGGCCTGAAAGCTTAAGGAGATGAATAACTCCTCCCTTCTCAGTCCCAGTCCCAAGGCACAACTTGCGCCAGCAGCCTGTGCCAGCAAGATGGCAGACGCAGGAAGAGAGCCGGCCGGAAGACACTTACTCTGGCAGGAAGACACGTACCCCTGAAGATCGAGAAAGAGGTCATCCGGGTACAAGGGAACAGTCACGTCAGACTGGGACACTTCCTGTTTACAGAGGACTAGAAAACCTTTGCCCCATCCTCACTTGGGGCTGATGCTGTTTTAGGCCTCAGCCCACCTGCACCCAGGTGCTCATTAAAACAGTGTGTTGCTCCACACCGCCTCATGTCTGTTGACGCAGTCTTGGGGTTCGAACTGATATGAGAACCTTACAATATCCTATCTTCCGCTTGATCGATTCGGCTATTGATACTGGTGTATTCTTCACGAAGTTCTCACGCTGTGTTTTTCAGCTCCATCAGGTCATTTATGCTCTTCTCTACATTGGCTATTCTAGTTAGCAATTCAATTAACCTTTTTTCAGGGTTCTTAGCTTCCTTGCATTGGGTTAGAACGTGCTCCTTTAGCCCGGAATTGTTCGTTATTAACCACCTTCTGAAGCCAACTTCTGTCAGTTCGTCAAACTCATTCTCCATCCAGTTTTGTTTCCTTGCTGGCGAGGAGTTGCGATCCTTTGGAGGAGGAGAGGCGTTCTGGTTTTTGGAATTTTCAGCGTTTTTTGCACTGGTTTTTCCCCATCTTTGTGGATTTATCTACCTTTGGTCTTTGATGCTGGTGACCTTCTGATGGGGTCTTTGAGTGGACGTCCTAATCCTTTGTGTTTCTCTTCCTTCTAACAGTCAGGCCCCTCTGCTGCCAGTCTGCTGGAGTTTGCTGGAGGTCCACTCCCAACTCTGTTTGCTTGGGTATCACCAGCAGAGGTTGCAGAGCAGCAAAGATTGCTGCCTGCTCTTTCCTCTGGAAGCTTCAACCCATAGGGGCACCTGCCAGATGCCAGCCAGAGCTCTCCTGTATGAGGTGTCTGTTGGCCCCAACTGGGAGGTGTTTCCCAGTCAGTACACACAGGGGTCAGGGACCCACTTCAGGAGGCAGACTGACCCTTAACAGAGCTTGAACGTTGTGCTGGGAGGTCCGCTGCTCCCTTCAGAGCCGTCAGGCAGGGACGTTTAAGTCTGCTATAAGCCCCTGACTGGGGCTGCTGCCTTTTTCACAGAGATGCCCTGTCCAGAGAAGAGCAATCTGGTAGTCTGGCCACAGAGGCCTTGCTGAGCTGCAGTGGGCTCTGCCCAGTTCAAACGTGCCAGCAATTTTGTTTACACTGTGGCCGTAAAAACGCCTACCAAAGCCTCAGCAATGGCGGATGCCCCACCCTTGCACCAAGCTGGACCTTCCCAGGTGGATCTCAGATTGCTGCTGTGCTGGCAGCGAGTGTTTCAAGCTAGTGGATCTTAGTTTCCTGGGCTGCGTGGGGGTGGGACCCTCTGAGCCAGACCACTTGGCTCCCTGGCTTCAGTCCCCCTTTCCAGGGGAGTGAATGGTTCTGTCTCGCTGGCATTCCAGGCGCCACTGGGGTATGGAAAAAAGAAAAGCTCCTGCAGCTAGTTCGGTGTCTGCCCAATTGGCCGCCCAGTTTTGTACTTGACACCCAGGGACCTGATGGGGTAGTCACAGGAGGGAATCTCCTGGTTTGTGGGTTGTGAAGACTGTGGGATGAGTGCAGTATCTGTGCCGGAGTTCCTCAGGCTCAGACCCTCACGGCTTCCCTTGGGTAGGGGGCAAACTTCTCCAGCCCCTTGCGCTTCCCGGGTGAGGTGAGGCCCTCACCCTGCTTCGGCTCGCCCTCCGTGGGCTGCACCCACTGTCCAACCAGTCCCAGTGAGATGAACTGGGTGCCTCAGTTGGAAATTCAGAAATCACCCACCTTCTGTGTCAGTCTCACTGGGAGCTGCAGACCAGTGCTGTTCCTATTCAGCCATCTTAAATCTCCTTCTTTTTTCTGTTTTTTTGTTTTTTTGTTTTTCTGTTTGTTTGAAACAGGGTCTCACTCTGACACCCAGACTGGAGTGCGGTGGTGAAATCTGGGCTCACTGCAACTTCCACCTCACAGGTTCAAGCGATTCTCCTGTCTCAGCCTCCTGAGTAGTTGGGATTACAGGCACCCAACACCACACCCAGCTAATTTTTGTATTTTTTAGTAGAGATGGAGTTTCATGATTTTGGCCAGGCTGGTCTCAAACTCCTGACCTCAAGTGATTCACCCACCTGGTCTTCCCAAAGCACTGGGATTTCAGGCGTGAGCCACCACACCCAGCCATGTTTAGCAACTCTTAAAAGTTGTGAATGGAGAATTAAGTCTATTCTCAACATTAGAAAATCTAAGTTAAAATTGAATGACTCTAGTAAGAATTGGCCTTTAGGTGTCCTGGGTCCCCCTCTGCCACTGACCTCTCTCCCACCCCCAGAAAAGAGTTTTCTAATTTTTCTTATTTATAAAATGGGTTTGATTCAAAACTGACCTTTCCTCTTCACAGAGTCTCACAGGTCCTTCCCCAGGTCCAAGAGGCTCTTCTGTGGCCTGATGACAAGTAGCTGCCTAGCCGTGGTAGCACCTCCTGTTCTCATGGTAAGGGGCCCCTCCCCAGGGCCACACCTGGCAGAAGATGGCTCATGGTGTTAGAAGCTTGAAAATACTGTAAACCAAAAATAAAATTCTAAGCCCACTCCCCCAACCATCTGAATGGACCCCTCCTCTTGGCCAGTGCAACCCAAAGTTAACCTGAAAAACTGGTTCAGGCTGTGAAGAGAAGGTGGGGGGGGAGGGTGGATATGCCTCATCTATGTCCTCCTCCCTTTTGAAATTCAGCAAAGGCTGACCAGCATGGAACATCAACACAGACCTTAAGTCTGATAAGAGGCATTTACAATCTGTTCTCTCTGAAGCATGCTATGTAGAGGCTTCCTCTGCATGTAAAACTTTGGTCTCCACAATCCCTTATCATAACCTAGACATTCCTTTCTAGTGATAATAACTCTTTCAACCAATTGCCAATAAAAAAAATTTGAATCTACCTCTAACCTGGAACCTCCCCGCTCCATTTCCGAGTTGTCCCACCTTTCTGGACGGAAACAATGTGTATCTTGCATGTATTTGATTGATGTCTCATGTCTCCCTAAAATGTATACTATTAGGCTGTGCCCAGATTGCCTTGGGCACATGTTCTCAGGACCTCCTGAGGACTGTGTCTCAGGCCATGGTCACTCAGATTTGGCTCAGAATAAATCTCTTCAAATATTTTACAGAGTTTGACTTTTTGTCGACAATAAGCTCATCAAATTAAAGCTGTTGGAACTTTAAGTTACTTTGAGCCCTGAAGGAATGTGATTGTGAGACCCTGGTCAATCTGCAAGTCACTGTGAACTTTGCTTCTCCAATTATAGATTGACACTCTTCCTTTCTTGATTTGTAACATGTTATGAAAGACTAAATGGCACCAGATGTAAGAACCCTTACTTCTCTTCCTTACTGACCTTTCATTATAGATTAACTTCCTTCTTTCTTTTCTTGCCCCCAACTCAGACCAGATGGCACAAAAGACACCATGCCTATCAAATATCATAAGACAGTATGTTAAATATACTTTTCCCAAAGGGAACAAGATATAACCAAACAAATTGCTGCAACTCATAAGCCAATCTTATGTGGAAAATGTAATCATGCTAAACCTTCTTGTATTTTCCCATTTAAGTGAAGCGCTAATCCCTCCACCTCAGAGCACCGAGCCCTTTCCTTTAGAGTCTGTGTTTTCTGAGTGGTGGTCCTCAAACTTAGAATAAACTCCGTAACATTGGATTTTGAGCCTTTCAATTATTTATTTCAGGTTGCAGAAGAAACACACAGACCCCACCTCTTCCTTTGGAGTTCTGTACTGCTCATTTCAAAGGGATTTCATCCTTTCTTTTGTAACCACCCAAGGGGTTCCTCCTGCTCCCTTCCTAAATAAAGACCATGCATTCCAGTAAAGAAAGAGTTTAATAGACACAGGCAGGCCACACCACATGGGAGAGAGAGTTTGTACTCAAATCATTTCATCAAAGGCTCGTAGGTAGGGGTTTTCCAAGGCAGTTTGGGGGGTCACAGGAGGCCAAGTAACAGGTACTGATTGGCTGGGGCAGACATGAACTCATAGAGGGGTCAAAGCTGTCCTGCAGGCTAAATTGCTTCTTAGGGAAGTGCCACAGGAGTGAGGTTGGCGGGTCCAGGTAGAGCCATGGGAACCAGACATGCAAAAAACCTGAAAAGATATTTCAAAAGACCAATCTACAGTAGGGGAAATTGTGTATTTTGCTACAGCGGTCTACACCTTAGCTCAAAGTTTTTCATTAGCTTTACAGAGGCAGAAGAATTTTGGGGGAGACCTGTTGTTATTTAAACCATAAATTAAATGTCTCCCAAGGTTAGCTCAGCCCAAAAGCCCAGGAATCATTAAGGGAAAGGAAAGATGGGGGGTGCCTTAGCTCAGCTCACTCTTACAATTTTTCTCATTGATAGAGTTTTTGCAAAGGCGGTTTCACTTTCAGCGTGGTCCTCCTAACCTCTCCTGCTTCCTCAGGTCCTCACCCCAAACCAGCACCCACCCTGCACTCCCAGGGTGTACCCTCCCTTCCCTCCTGCTCACCTGGGCCTATCCTAGGTTCCCCCCAGGAGCTGTGGAAGGTCCCAGTGGTGCCACCTTGGCCTCCAGGCATCACTCTCCAGTTTCTTCCCTCCTCCCTCCACAGGAACCTTGCCTCAAAAGTCAGTCCTGCTGCTCTCTGCTGCACTCAGCCTCTTCCTGGCAAGTGTGCCCCTCCCCTCTTGAAAAAGAAGCCATCACCAGCCTCTTGTGCCCACCCACATCTAGATCCCCCAATCCTCTCCAGTCTCAGTGTCTTGGAAGAGCCTCTGGGTCACAGGGGCTGGGAAATTCAGCTGGTCATCCCCGCCAAGCAAACACATTCTCCCATCCAGAGTCCCTCAGTGGGTGAAGGCTGAGCCCCAGTAAAGGACAGATCATCACTGTCACGGTGAGTGAACTAGAGCGACTCCATGCTGAGTAGGGGCTGGGAAAAATGAGGCTGAACCTTCCGTGCTGCATTCTCAGGTTAGGCATTCTTAGTCACAGGATCAGATAGGAGGTTGGCAGGATTAGTATCATGAGATACAAGTCACCGGGACCCTGCTGATCCAACAGGATGCAGTAAAGAGGCCGGCCAAAACCCACCAAAACCAAGATGGCGACAAAAGTAACCTCCAGTCATCCTCGCTGCTCATTATGCGCTAATTGTAATGCATTAGCTGCTAAAAGACACTCTCACCTGCGTCATGACAGCTTACAAATGCCATGGCAATGTCCAGAAGTTACCCTATATGGTCTAAAAAGGGGAGGGACCCTCAGTTCAGAAAAATCCCCTCCCCTTTCTTGGAAAACTCACAATCCACCCGTTGTTTAGCATATAATCAAGGAATAACTATAACTATACTCAGTCAAGATCCAAAAGCCCTGTCTTGGGCTATGGACTGGGACTCCTTTCTGGTAACACTACTAGGGTACATGGAGCCCCCACATCCCAGGGCAAGTGATGCAGAAGCCTAAGCCATCAGTAGCCACCCCCGTCAGGCTCCTACGTGGATTCCTTGGTACAGGGCATTTGGTTTACCAGGCCTGAGAGACCCACTCCTGAAGCGCTAGCCCAGCCCCATCACCGCAGCCCAGCCCCCATCACTGCTGCCCAGACACACCACTGCAGCCCAGCCCCATCACTGCAGCGCAGCCCCACCACTGCAGCCCAGCCCCCATCACTGCAGCCCAGCCCCCATCACTGCTGCCCAGACACACCACTGCAGCCCAGCCCCCATCACTGCTGCCCAGACACACCACTGCAGCCCAGCCCCACCACTGCAGCCCAGCCCCACACTGCAGCCCAGCCCCACCACTGCAGCGCAGCCCCACACTGCAGCCCAGCTCCACCACTGCAGCCCAGACACACCACTGCAGCCCAGCCCCCATCACTGCTGCCCAGACACACCACTGCAGCCCAGCCCCCATCACTGCTGCCCAGACACACCACTGCAGCCCAGCCCCACCACTGCAGCGCAGCCCCACACTGCAGCCCAGCCCCACCACTGCAGCCCAGCCCCACACTGCAGCCCAGCCCCACCACTGCAGCCCAGCCCCACCACTGCAGCCCAGCCCCACCACTGCAGCGCAGCCCCACACTGCAGCCCAGCCCCCATCACTGCTGCCCAGACACACCACTGCAGCCCAGGCCCATTACTGCACACCAGCCCCCACCACTGTAGCCCAGCCCCAAACTGTAGCCCAGCCCCAGCACCGCAGCCCAGGCCTTGCAGTTGTTGTCCCTGCTAGGTCTGTGTGGAGGAATCAGAGAGATCACTCTGGAAAGTGCTGGACACATGGGAAGCCCTCAAGGAATAGTGGTTGCCACTGAGAACTCTGTTTCTGTGGCGCTTTCTGGACAGATGGCTCCTTTGCAGATTTTTATTCCAAAACTAAGCTCTCATCACCCAGTCCTGTCCTCCCTGCTGGCAGAGCTTGTCCCTGGACCCAAGCTCTCTCCTCTGCACCAAATCTGGTGGCCTCGAGTCCCAGCTCCGCTTTGCAGAGGGGCTTTTCGAAGCCCTGTCTGCCCTGCTGTGAGATGGTGTCACCCAGTTGCCCCCCAGGGGGTGGTGTTGCTGACGGAGCAGGTGAGGACGATGCCAAGAGCTTTTTGTGGTCTGGCTTTCCCAGGCTGGATGTGCCTCTCTGGTCCTCAGTGTCCCCGCATGGAGAATGGCTGATGCCGACCACCCATACTTGGTTCCCCAGAGCCAAGGGGGCTCCTTGAGGACAGGGATCTGACCCCCACACAAGGCCCCCAGGATCTGCTTGACGGAGGCACCAGGCAGTTCTCCCGGAAGGCGGGGCATGTCCGCAGGGCTCTCTGGGGTTGGGTGGGCCTGGGTCATCGCTGCCTCTGCCCACGGTCTTTCTAGAGGCTTCCCCAAGTGCCAGAACTGCCCTGCAGGGCCAGGGTTACCGGAAAGCCCAAAGAGAGAAAGTCAGAGAGACACCGGCCCACCCAAGAAGTGCAGGGCCTTGGGGACACCAAGGGTGATCTCTGTGCTGTGAAGGGCAGGCCTGGCCTGGAGAAAGGGAGCCTGCGGAGGAGACAGGGGATCTCCCGGTGCTCTTCCGAGGAAGGCCCTGGATCTCCCACTGTGTTCTGCTCTCCTGGGCGGGCAGCTGTCAGGGTGGGCAGATGTCAGGATGGCGCCTGGCACAGCTGGTTTTGGGCAGAAGCCCCGGCCGTGCCCTGCAGGTTGGGTGTCTGTGCGTTGGGTCTCTGCTCTGCAGCCTCAGCAGATACTGTGATGGGGGATGGCCGGGCAGGGACCTGGCCAGCTCTATGTCTTAGCTGCCTTCACACGTCAGGGTTTGCTTTGCACATCACACCCCTGTGAACATACAGGTAGGATGAGTTTGCTGGTTTTTGGCAGGGCGGTTTTTTCTTCTTCCTAAAAATGGGATTTAGTGGATTTTTAGCTTCCCGGGTTTCATCTGAACCAATGACTTGGAATTTAAGACAATGGCTACGTGCTTTCGACTGGGTTTGGAATTTGTGATCTAAAAGGGTTCTTTGATCATTTTGTTATATGGCTAGAAGATGAGATGATTTTTAGTGACTTTAAAGGAATATAATGAAGCATTGGACACGTCAACATCGACCAAGACCAGAGCAACATTTAAAAAAGGGGCAAAATCGCCGGGGAGTGTGGCTTCTTGTTGCTGGGGGGCTCCCAGCCTTCTGCGTGGCCGGAGAAGAAGCGGCGGTGCAGGGAAACAGGCATGGAGAGTAGAGAACTGATTTCTGGCCGGGCACGGTGGCTCACACCTGTAATGCCAGCACTTCTGGAGGCCGAGGTGGGCGGATCACCGGAGGTCAGGAGTTCGAGACCACCCTAGCCAACATGGAGAAACCCCCTCTCTACTAAAAATACACCAACTCAGCAGGGTGCGGTGGCAGGCACCTGTAATGTCAGATACTCAGGAGTCTGAGGCAGGAGAATTACCTGAACCCAGGAGGCGGATGTTGCAGTGAGCCGAGATCCTGCCATTGTATTCCAGTCTGGGCAAAAAGATGGAAACTCCACCTCGAAAGTAAATAAATGAAGAAATAAATAAATAAAATATAATGAATCTGGAGGACTGCATGGTGTCCTATAGCATGATGGTTAAAAGTTGGGGTTTTGGAAACAAGTCAGCCTTGAAATTGCAGTTTTGCTGCTGCCTGAGCCACTGGACCTTCTGAGCCTGGTTTTCCTCCTGTGTCAACTGAGGGTGGTGACTTGGGCTCCCACTCAGGGGTTGAAAGAGATTCTGCAGCCTCTGGAGCTGCCACTCATCACGTCATCACTGGGTCTGCTATTCTCGGTACCTGCCTGGGTGGAGGTTTCTGTGACTTCTCAACAGAAGTGGCAGTCTCAGGCGAATGCTGTAACAATGGCTATCCCTTGAGGTGCCTGTTTCTTTTCTTTTTTTTTTTTTTTTTTTTTTTTTTTTTTGAGACGGAGTCTCGCTCTGTCGCCCAGGCTGGAGTGCAGTGGCCAGATCTCCGCTCACTGTAAGCTCCGCCTCACGGGTTCACGCCATTCTCCTGCCTCAGCCTCCCGAGTAGCTGGGACTACAGGCACCCACCACCTCGCCTGGCTAGTTTTTTGTATTTTTTAGTAGAGACGGGGTTTCACCATTTTAGCCAGGATGGTCTCAATCTCCTGACCTCATGATCCGCCCGTCTCAGCCTCCCAAAGTGCTGGGATTACAGGCTTGAGCCACCGTGCCCAGCCGAGGTGCCTGTTTCTTGCTCTGTTTTTAAAGATCTGTGGAAATGTTGAACAGGAAAAACGAACCGCAATATCCAGAATGAAAATAAACTAGGCAAAGTATTCTTGATTAAAAAAAAAAATTATATATAATACAAAAATTAGCCAGATGTGGTGGCGATCACCTGTAATTCCAGCTACTTGGGAGGCTGAAGCAGGAGAACCACTTGAAGCCAGGAGGCAGAGGTTGCAGTGAGCCGAGATTGTGCCATTGCATTCCAGTCTAGGCAACAAGAGCAAAATTCTATCTCAAAAACAAACAAACAAACAAACAAAAAGCCTTTTATCTCAGGTTTAGGGGAGCATGTGCAGGACTGTTATATAGGTAAACTCCATGTCTCGGGGGTTTGGTGTACAGGTTATTGAGTCACCCAGGTAATAAGCATGGTACCCAATGGGTATTTTTTTTTATCCTCTCCCTCCTCCCATGCTTCACCCTCAAGTAGACCCCGGTATCTGTTGTTCCCCTCTTTGTATCCAAGCATTTCTGATTAATGAACCTAAAGAAATAGCGAAAGAACAAGCGAAACAAATCTGTTCTCTTTGCTGCTCCACTCCCCGCTCTCTCTAGAAAACAACGGTTTTAACCTTGGCTGCAGATTAGAGTCACCTGGGGTGCTTTTAAAATTCCCTTTGCCAGGCTCCACACTTGAACATTGTGATTTAGTTGCCTGGTCCAGGCATCAGTATTTTTTTTTTTAAGAGATGGGGTCTTTCTCTGTTGCCCAGGCTAGAATGCAGTGGTGTAATCATAGCGCACTGTAGCCTTGAACTCCTGGGCTCAAGAAATCCTCCCACCTCAATTTATTGAGTAGTTGGGACTACGGGCACGTGCCACCACACCTGGCTAATTTTTAAAAAGTTTTGTAGAGATAGTCTCACTATGTTGCTCAGGCTGGTCTCTAACTTCTGGGCTCAAGCAATCTCCTGCCTCAGCCTCCCAAAGTGCTGGGAATATAGGCATGAGCCACTGTGCCCGGCTGGCCTCAATATCTTTTGAGGTTTCCCCAATGACTCTACAGAGCAGCCACATTTGACAGCCATTGCCCTGGAATCATCGTGTTCACTCACATTTCATTTTTACAATGACTGTAATTGGAAAGACACATTTGGTCATGAGAAAGAGGAAACGGACAACTCATGTCTCATACAAATCACAACAAGTACCTCCCCCTGGAAGCAGCAATTCTCTGGGAAGGTTCTAGAAAGAATGGGTCCCTGTGTCTGGAGCTGTGCTTCTGAGCAACTGCCTGGCTGGGGCGCCCCCGCTCACTGGGTGGTCACTAAGCTTCACACACTGCTTCCCAGCTGCGCTTTCCTCCTTCATGCTCCCTTCTCCTTGCTTGACTGGACTCCAACCAGGATGGCTCTTTATCTTCCTCATTAAAAGAGTCATAAGTGCTCACGGGAGAAAAATAAAGTCATATAGAAGAAGACAGGCTGGGTGCGGTGGCTCACGCCTGTAATCCCAGCACTTTGGGAGGCTGAGGTGGGTGGATTACTGGAGGTCAGGAGTTTGAGACCAGTCTGGGGAAGATGGTGAAATCCCATCTCTACAAACAATGCAAATTTAAAAAAAAAAAAATTAGCCAAGTGTGGTGGCACTCACCTGTAGTCCCAACTACTCAGGAGGGTGAGGTGGGAGGTTCACTTGAGCCTGGGAGTTCAAGGCTGCAATGAGCCGTGATCAGGCCACTGCATTCCAGCCTGGAGGACCCAGCCAGACCATGTCTCAAAATAAAATAAAATTAAAATTAAAATAAAAAAGGAAGGAGATGAGCAGAAAGTAACCACCCATCCCCAAAAGCTCCTCTACCTGGGACAATATGTGGGGGGAGTGTGGCACCCTGGAGCCACAAGGCCCAGCCTCCTGTCCCAGTTACTACAGGCCATCTCTGTCTCTAACCCCAAGCCTGAGTCTCCTTGCCTGTAAAATGGAGAGGACAGCAGAGCCTGCCCCTGGCCTGGGAATGGGGAGTAAAGGAGTCTGAGCATCACCGGACGTGGGGCTGCAGAAGTGCTGCCTCCTGTTTTTACACACACGCGCAGCTGTAAAAGTTTTTGTTTTTTTTTTTTTTTTGACAGAGTCTCGTTCTGTCGCCCAGGCTGGAGTACGGTGGCGGCGCGATCTCAGCTCACTGCAAGTTCCGCCTCCCGGGTTCACGCCATTCTATTCTCCTGCCTCAGCCTCCCAGGTAGCTGGGATTACAGGTGCCTGCCACCACACCCGACTAATGTTTTGTATTTTTAGTAGAGACGAGGTTTCACCATGTTGGTCAGGCTGGTCTTGAACTCCTGACCTCAAGTGATCCACCCGCCTCAGCCTCCCAAAGTGCTAGGATCCGTGTGCCTTAAATTCCTTCCCTTTCAGGGTCCACGTGCTGTAAGCAGCCCTGCCCCGGGGTAAGTAAGAGTGGACACTGGAGACAGGCAGTGCTCACCAGCTCCCCCAGCTGGTAAGTATGGCAGTCATCGAGCCTGGGGGGCACGGAAAGCAGCACTGGGATTTCTACCCGCTGAGCTGGGCAGGTCTCCCCTCTGCCCAGGGCGCTGCCGTGCCCCCAGCGAGCTTTGGGAAATGTGAGTTGGCTCTTGTGGCTGTTCCTATGCCTGGGGAATTTGGGAGAGACCAATGTCATTGGGAGGGACAGAAGTACCACGCACTGAAGAAGCGTGCCCAGTCCCCCAACTCCACGCCCAGGGTGCTCAGAAGAGGACCACTGGGAAGACGGCTAATGAACATTCCAGATCTGTCTCACTGGGTGACTGGGGAGAAAAGGCGCTCCTGGCCAGCTGGTTCTTGAGCGCACGAGCACTCCGTGTTGGAGCCCATTTAGGATAAACACTGAAACCCTCAGAGCCCATTGGAGGGCTCAGGCCATTCACCTTGGCTAAGAAACGATCCCCACAGCCTTGAAGCTGAGTGGAAGCTCACGTAGGTGGTCAGCGTCCCTGGGTCAGCCTGTCTGCCCAGCTCCAGGCTGGGTGCAGCTCCGTACCGCCGGGTCCCACCTACCGGCCCCACCCCGACCACGCCTACTCTGCCCCTCAACACAGCCTTGACCCTGCCCCATTGGACCTGCCCCAACCACGCTCATCCCACTCCTCGGCCCCGCCCATCTCGGCCCCGCCTCCCCCGCGCAGCTCAGTCCGCACTGGGCCTGGACCTCCCTGGTCCCTTTCTATCCTCTCCTCCACCCTGCCCTCTCTAACCGAATCCCCTCCCCATCTAGAGCCCTAGCCTCTAGATGGGGCAGGGGTTCATAGATCATAAGCCAGGCCCTGCTGCTGACCTGGAGGCCGCGGACAGCAGCCCTTCACCCTGGTGCGGCCACCCTGCCAGGAGCTGGCCAGGCCTGGAGGCGGGGCCCGGGGCTGAATTTGGAGTCGCTGTTCCCACTGCCCCCGGTTCTTCCCCCAACCCTGGCCCGGCTCTACTGCGGGGCCTTTCTCTCACCTCTCTCCCTTTTACTGTTGTTGAAAAATGCTGCTGTTTTTCTCATGGCTGAGTTATATATGCTCTTAAAAAGCAATGCCCGGCGTGGAGGCTCACACCTTCAATGCCAACACTTTAGGAGGTGGAGGCGGGAGGACCACTTGAGCCCAGGAGTTCAAGACCAGCCTGGGCAACAAAGTGACATCTCCAGCTTTCCAGGCAGCAGCTGCCTGAGTGGCGGGTGGTATCTGGGGCCAGGAGACCTGATTCTGCCTGGCTGGGACTCAGTTTCCCAGGAGGTGACCTGAACAGGGTCACGCCACCCCCTCTCTATGGCACCTGGCTTGGGACTCCCTCCCTCCCTCCCCGCTGCTCTTCCTTCTCCTTACTCCTGGGGTCTTCCAGGAAAGTGCTGATCCCGGAGTAAGATTTGGGGGACTGTTCCCGCCCTGGCCTCAAGCCCCCTGCGCTCTCCTTCCCCAGCTGCAGAGCGAGGGCGTCCGGTCCTCCAGGAGAAGAGCTGGGCTAGGAGCTTAGTGTGTTCCCCGTGTCACGGGGCTTCTTCCACCCCCGGCTCATGGACCCCATGCCGGCCGCACTGCCTGCCACTCCCCTCCAGGGACCAGCCTTCTGGAAGGGGGGTGTTGAGCCCGTGAGGAGCTCCATGAGTGGGGAAGCAGGTAGGGACAGCCGTGTCCACAGCATCACCTTGGCAGCTGATGGGCAGGAGGACAGGTCCAGGCGGCCTCCAGGTACGTTCCTGTTTGTGTGACATTCACCGTGACATGGTGCATGCTGTGGCACACAGGGTCCTGTGTTCAGATAAGCCAGGGCCTCGGAGGAACTCAGGCAGAAGAAAGAGCCAGAACACAAACACAGCGCGACCTTTCCCGGGAAGGAGCCCCTCCACGAATGCGTCCTGGGCCCCCTGCCACGCCCTGGGCCCCCATGGCCAAGTGCCCCTCTCTTCCACCACCCGCGACTCCGCTCAGCCCAGTTGAGCCCCAAGAGCCTCTGCTGAGCCCTGGAAGGGAGAGGGACCCTGGGTGGCCAAAGAGGGCTGAGGCCTGTCGGGATGACTGGGCTCCTTCAGGACAGGCACCCACCTGGGACGGGGACGTGCAGGGACCGCTGCAGCTGCCCTGGCCCAAGACACCCCGGAGGCCAGGCGGACAGGCCCCTTCCTCCTCCAGGAGGTGGGACTGGGCTGGGTTTTGAAGGATGGCAGCGGTCGGGTGGACGCAGGGCACGGACAGGGAAGGCCACGCAGGCCTAAAACACACAGACTCAGGCAGGCGGGAACATCGAGGTCAAGTCCCAGAGCCCTGGGAGGGAGACTCAGGAAATCAGATGCTCAGTGGGGGGCCTAGTTTGGAGCCCTGGGCTTGGGGCAGGAGGCGGCATGTCCAGCAGAGGGGCTGCTGCTCGCCATGGCGGGCCTTGCCCTTGGCATTGGCCCCGGGGAAATGCAGGGTGCAGGAGAGATGCCACAAGGCCCTTGGGTGTCCTTCCTGCGGCTTCCTTCGGTCCCAGGTGGGTGACACATCTATGTCACCGCATCCACACAAGACGCTCTGTTAGAAAAAAGACAGGAAGCCGGCCGAGCAGCCTGCACCCCGGTCTAGGGCCTTCCCTTTCCCACCCAGGAGAGCTCTGGTGCTGGGGAGGTGGACAGACCTGCTGGGAGGCCCCTCTCAGCCCCTCCTACAACACTCGGCCCCTGGCAGCCTTGAGGGCAAACTGTGCCACTGAGGTGCCTCGGCTGGAGGGGCCCTGAGGGGGCAGAGGCCCCGGATCAGACCCTGTGGGCTACCGGGGGCAGTGCTGGGTACCGCTCACCTCCTCCTCCGACTGGGGAATGTGATCTGCTGAGCTGGGGCAGAGGTTTCCGCCTCCACCACTCCCCATTCTCTCACCCTCAGATGAAAACCCTCAGATGAAAGTTGAGAGCAAAGGGGCAGTGCTCAGCAAGATACACCTGACAGAGAACTCTCAATGATGCCACCTGCTGTTATTCTTGTTCTAATTAAACAGAGTAATTTTGGAAGAAAGTGTAAAATAATAAAATAAGAGCCAGGTGCGGTGGCTCAGATCTGTAATTTCAGCACTTTGGGAAGCCAAGGTAGGCGGATCACTTGAGGTCATGAGTTTGAGACCAGCCTGGACAACATGGCAAAACCCGGTCTCTACTAAAAATACAAAAATTAGCCAGGCATGGTAGCACATGATTCTCCTGCCTGGTGGTTCAAGCGATTCTCCTGCTTCAGCCTCCTGAGTAGCTGGGATTACAGGCGCACACCACCACACCCAGCTGCTTCTTTAGTAGAGATGGGGGTTTCGCCATGTTGGCCAAACTCCAGGCTGGTCTCGAACTCCTGACCTCATGATCCACCCACCTCAGCCTCCCGAAGTGCTGAGATTACAGGCGTGAGCCACGGCACCCAGCTGTAAGGTTCTTATACTAGATGAAGGTAGACTGCGATAAATTAAAGACATACTATAAACCCTAAAGCACCCATTAAAGTCAACAAACAAACAAGAAAACAAAAGACTGTCAGTGAATAAGACAACAATAAACTGAAAAGATTGTTTTAAAAACTAATTCAAAAGAAGACCAGTAAGAGGGAAAGGGGCCTGGTGTGGTGGCTCACGCCTGTAATCCCAACGCTTTGGGAGGCCGAGGCGGGCAGATCACTTTAGGTCAGGAGTTCGAGACCAGCCTCACCAACATGGTGAAACCCTGTCTCTACCAAAAATACAAAAATTATCCAGGCATTGTGGCATGCACCTGTAGTCCCAGCCACTCGGGAGGCTGAGGCAGGAGAATCACTTGAGCCTGGGAGGCAGAGGTTGCAGTGAGCCGAGACTGTGCCACTGCACTCCAGCCTGGGTGACAGAGTGAGATTCTGTCTCAAAAAAAAAAAAAAAAAGAAAAGAAAAGAAAAAAAAAAAAAGAAAAGAAAAAAAAAAATCCATGGCAGACACAGGCCCTGCAATGGGATTGGGGTGAAAGTTCAGCATCTGCGACCTCAGATGTGTCACATCCTTGCTCATCATGGCTTCAGCATTGATCACACAGGCATTCATTCATTCATTCAAGAGATATTTGCTGGCCGGGCGTGGTGGCTCACACCTGTAATCCCAGCACTTTGGGAGGCCAAGGCCAGTGGATCACCTGAGGTCAGAAGTTCAAGACCAGCCTGGCCAACATGGTGAAACCCCGTCTCTACTAAAAATACAAAAAAGTTAGCTGGGCATGGTGGCAGATGCCTGTAATCCCAGCTTTCGGGAGGCTGAGGCAGGAGAATTGCTTGAACCCAGGAGGTGGAGGTTGCAGTGAGCCAAGATCGCACTATTGCACTGCAGCCTGGGCAACGAGAGTGAAACTCTAACTCAAAAACAAACAAACAAAAAAAAAAAACAAAAAAAAACAAAAAAAAGTCCGGGCACAGTGGCTCACGCCTGTAATCCCAGCACCTTGGGAGGCCGAGGCGGGCGGATCATGAGGTCAGGAGATCGAGACCATCCTGGCTAACACAGTGAAACCCCTTCTCTACTAAAAATACAAAAAAAAAATTAGCCGGGCGTGGTGGCGGGCGCCTGTAGTCCCAGCTACACGGGAGGCTGAGGCAGGAGAATGGCGTAAACCCGAGAGGCGGAGCTTGCAGTGAGCCAAGATTGCACCACTGCACTCCAGCCTGGGCGACAGAGCGAGACGCCGTCTAAAAAAAAAAAAAGGGACAATTGCTGAACGCCCACTAGGTGCCAGGCACCATTCTGGGTGCGCCTCATTGCTGAATAATGCAGGCAGAAGTCCCAACTGTGGAGCGTGTGCTTGGTGAGGTGGTTTCCTTGCAGAACTCTGAGGGTCAGAGATGATGGATGGGAGGCCCTGCCACGGGGAGACACTCAGGAATTTTCTTCACTGCCCCCTCCCCACTCCTTCCCTCCTTTCTTGTTGCTCCTTTTTCAGGCCTGGGTGTTTGGGGAGCTTTGTTCACTCATTCCACAGATGTGCCCGAAGTGCCCCGCCTGGCCTGCGCTGAGCCTGGTCCAGGTTTGTTGAATGCAGAAGTGCTCAGAGGGGTCATTCCGGCTGCTGGTCGCTGGGAACCTCGCTGCATCTGCCCCGGGCCCAGGTGCTCCCCTTTCACTGGAGCATCAGCCGAGAGCAGTTCCCCCACCGGGTATGGCAGGCCCAGGCCGCAGAGCTTTCTTCGTGAAACAGGAGCTAAGCGTGACCAAGATCTTGCCACGTCCCAGGCGTGAGTCTCAGCACACTGCTGGTGTCATCTCATGAGACCGCACAGCCCTTCGCAGCAGGTCCCCAAGTGTACCCTTTCACAGGTATGGACACTGCAGCAGAGACAGGACCCAAAAGTCTGAGTCGAGTGCGTGAGTCACTGCCCTGTAGGTGGACTCACGGCCTCTGGCTTAGAAGGTCCTTCCCCCATGACCTGGCTCTGCCCGTGAACCGCTGAAGGTCTCTGCTCCCTTTGCCACTTCAGCCTTCCTGATACTGGGGAACCAGGCCATCTATCTACTCTTTCCTGCAATCTTCTCTTTTCCAAGGATCACGATGATACCTGGACTGAGAAACTGAGGAGCTGCACAGACCCGAGACAAGCCCTTTCCCACCAGCCCACAGATGTCCTGTCCATGGGCCAGGTGCAGTGGCTCACGCCTGTAATCCCAGCACTTTGGGAGGCTGAGGTGATCAGATCACCTGAGGTCAGGAGTTTGAGACCAGCCTGGCCAACATGGTGAAACCCCATCTCCGCTAAAAACATAAACATTAGCTGGGTGTGGTGGTGTGCACCTGTAATCTCAGCCACTCAGGAGGCTAAGGCAGGAGAATCGCTTGAAGCCGGGAGGCGGAGGGGTTGCAGTGAGATGAGATCACACCACTGCACTCCAGGCTGGGTGACAGAGCAAGAGTCCCTCTCAAAAAAATAAAAATAAAAAAAGTACTGTCTATGTTTACTGATGACTTTATGTAGTTAGTGGATCCTGCCAGCACAGCCACAGTTCCTGCTGATCTCTGTCCCGCAGTTGACCACCCCATTTGTGTTTTTGCCCCAGCTTGTATTGCTAGGCTTGAGTCTTCTGTCCTCTGCCCTGTGCTTCACGACCCTCACTGGGGACTCAGACACAGTTCTTCTGCTCTAGGGACATGTCAGTCCTTGGCCTGAGAGTCAAGGCTCTGCACAGACCGGTTGTCCTCACAGGAACTCTGTCCCTGGGGAAACTCCCCACGTGTCAGGATCTTCCCTTCTTTGTTAGAGAAAAAAAAAAAAAAATCTTCCTGTCTTGGCCAGGAGCAGTGGCTCACACCTGTAATCCCAGCACTTCGGGAGGCTGAGACGGCAGAATTGCTTGAGGCCAGGAGTTCAAGACCAACCTAGCCAACACAGTAAGATCCCATCTCTTTATAGATCTATATCTATATATCATCTCTCTAGCTATATATATAGTATATATAATATGTATATATTATATATCATATAACAATCGTATATAACATTCTTCCTTTTTTTTTTTTTTTTTAGATGGAGTCTCACTCTATCACCCAGGCTAGAGTGCAGTGGTGTGATCTTGGCTCACTGCAATCTCCCCCTCCTGGTTCAAACGATTCTCCTGCCTCAGTCTCCTAAGTAGCTGGGACTACAGGCACGTACCACCATGCCCGGCTAATTTTTGTATCTTTTTTTTTTTTTTTGAGATGGAGGTTCACTCTTGTTGCCCAGGCTGGAGTGCAATGGCGGGATCTCAGCTGACTGCAACTTCCGCCTCCCTGGTTCAAGCGATTCTCCTGCCTCAGCCTCCTGAGAAGCTGGGATTAAATGCGCCCGCCACCACACCCAGCTATTTTTTAAAATATTTTTGGTAGAGACAGGGTTTCATCATGTTGGCCAGGCTGGTCTCGAACTGCCGTCCTCAGGTGATCTGCCTGCCTCAGCCTCCCAAAGTTCTGGGATTATAGGCATGAGCCACCGTGCCCGACCAATTCTTCCTTTCTTGAATGCCCTTTTCTGCCATCCTAATTTTCCCATCGTTCGGGGTCAAGGTCGATGGTCACCTTCCGCAGTAAGCCCTCCCTGACCTCTTCCCACTTCCTGTGGGGTAAGCAGGGCAGCTCAGTGAGCTGGAGGCACATGCCTCACAGCCAGGAAGCCCTGGTTTTCGCTCTGACCCCACTGCTTCTGGCTGACCCTGGAGAAGCCATCCACACTGAGCTGCAGAAGGGCCACAGCAGCCTGCACGCAGCCCTCACACGGCGTCTACGGGAGTTACTGCAGCGATGCGGGGCATTCCTTGTGGAGCTCACTGAGCAGGCAGGTGTTCCACCCCAGAGCGCGCTGAAATCATTCAAATGAGCCAAGCCTAAGCCTCCCTACTGCCTTGCCCACTCCTTCCCACGGAAACCACACTACAGGCTCTCACCCACAGTTCTGCCCTCTCCTGCCTCCTGACAGACTCCAGCACTTCCCCGTGCGGCCCTGTGTGGCATGGGGTACCCTTTCTCCTGGAAACTGTAGCAAACTATCTTTTCAATGGCAATTATCTCCTGATCTGGTGGCCTTACTGAACCTCACATTTTCAATAAATACATTGTTTTTTAAGCCAGGCTTAATAGCATGCACTTGTAGTCTCAGCTACTTGGGAGGCTGAGGTGGGAGGATCGCTTGAGGCCAGGAGTTCGTGGCCGTTGTGCAGTATAATTGCAACTGTGAATAGCCACTGCACTCCACCCTGGCAATGTAGGGAGACCCTGTGTCTGAAAAATAATTACTGTATTTTAAAGACAAGCAGACCATGCATGGAGTTCCGAGGGTGAACAGGTGTCAGGGAGGCAGCGGGAATGTGGAGAAAGCCAGCAGGAGGTCGGAACAGGAAACCCTCAGGGTCGCACCCCAAAGGGAGAAGGCCCCACCCCAAGTTGGACTGCTGGGAAGGGGCTGAGCACCAGCAGGGAGCGGAGCTGTGGAAACGCACATGGAAGTGGGGCATGGGTGCTGGGTGGACACTCCACTTCCAGACGAGGGGAGACCATGTGGATGACGGTGCAGGTGCTCCTGACCCTACTGGGCTCCGGGACTCAGCCTGCCCTGCCACAGAGGCGGCCTGTACTAGAGGCTACTGCACATCAGGAGAGGGGTGGGCTCAAAACCAGAACAGTTATACTCTGGGCTCTGCCTGCCCCACCCTCCCAATCCAGGAAACCCAATTCATCCAAATACGAGTAACAATATCCACCCAAAGACACCAGAAGAGAAAAAAGAAACTTGAAAGGAGCGGGTGGCCAGCGCAGTGCTCACTCCTGAATCCCAGCACTTTGGGAGGCTGAGGCGGGAGGATTGCTTGAGCCCAGGAGGTCAAGGCTACAGAGAGTTGTGATCATGTCACTGCACTCCAGCCCGGGCAACAAAGCAAGACCTTGTCTCAAAAGCAAACAAACAAAAAAGGAACAGCAAGACTTCCCTGCAGATGAAGAAAACGCAGAGAAAACCATTGCCACAAAGCAGAGTGAAAGTGGTGAGCCAGCAGGCAGCCCCAGGATGTGGCTGGGGGAGCGGCCAGGGGAGCAGGTGCAGTGGCAATGGCCATGGGGGACTCTGCAGCCCCAGAGAGGACAGGTGGACAGGTGCTTGTGGAACTCAGGAAGGACTGGAAGCAAAGGCCACGGACATAAGTCTAGAGATGCTGCAGAAAGTGCAGCAAGGAAGAAACAGGGACATGAAGAGGCCAAACAGCAGCAGAGCAAGCAGGCAGGAGAGGCAGCAGCAGGGGAGGCAGTGGTGGGGGAGGCAGTGGCAGGTCCCTGGCTGGCAGGGCAGAGCTGAGACAGGACAGACTCCAAGGTAGAAGTCCAGATAACTTTGCTAAAACAAAGGAATCAAAGCAGAGCATTACCACCTGAGCTCCACCTCCTTTCAGATCAGCAGCAGCATTAGATTCTCATAGGAGTGCAAACCCTACTGTGAACCATGCATGCGAGGGATCTAGGTTGCATACTCCTAATGAAAATCTAATGCCTGATGATCTGAGGTGGCACAGTTGCATCCCCAAACCATCCCTCGCACCGCCCCTACTGTCCATGGAAAAATTGTCTTCCAAGAAACCAGTCACTGGGGCAAAAAAGGTTGGTCAAAAGTACCGCTGTACTAGAGGATGAATTTTAGTTAACCAAGAGATGATCACAGATAGTAAGAGGAACGGGGAGTGAGCATTCACATATTCAACTAGAGGACAGGGACCAAAACAACAACAGCAGCAAGTTGTGATGGGTAAGTACAGTGTGTCCCCTGCCAAATCCACACACTGATGTCTTAACCCCAAGCACCTCAGAATGTGACCTTATTTGGAAATAGGGTCATCGCAAATGTTATTAGTAAAGATGAGGTCACTGGGGTGGGCTCTAATCCAATGTGACTGGTGTCCTTATAAGAAGAGGCAATCAGGACCCACAGACAGACAGGCACAGAGGGAAGATGAGAAGGTGCTGTTTGCAGGCCAAGGACAGCACCCGGTAACAGTTGCCTTCACTCAGGGACCTCAGAAGAAACCAACCCTGCTGATGCCTGGACTGGACCCCTGCCCTCCAGAGCTGTGAACAATGAATTCCTCTCACCTAAGCTGCCCTGCAGTGCTTTGTTACTGCAGCCCTAGCAAACTGATACATAAAGGTAACAGAACATGTAAAAAAAACATTTTACAGTGGCAGCTATAGCAGTATGAGACAAGGCCAGGCATTGTGGCTCACACCTGTAATCCCACACTCTAGGAGGCCAAAGCGGGTGGATCACCTGAGGTCGGGAGTTCAAGACCAGCCTAACCAACATGGAGAAACCCCATCTCTATTAAAAATACAAAATTAGCCGGGCGTGGCAGCAGGTGCCTGTAATCCCAGCTACTTGGGAGGCCGAGGCAGTCGAATCACTTGAAGAGAGGGGAAATGTTTACAAATTATTTCATAGTAGGGAACTATTAGATCTCATTTAAAAACTGAGGGGACTAAAGGTATTATTTAAGGATATGAACAGTAAGTAACGACTAGACCAAAAAAAATCAAGCCGTCCTAAAAACCAGAAGAGCTATATTTTTTAAAAGCAAAGAATCCTGATCAAGTAGTGACTATATGTAGTAAATGTGAAGTAAAACAATTTCAAAAAGAACAAAGTTGGAAGACTCATGCTACCTGACGTCAACACTTACTACAGAGCTGCAGTGATCAAGATGGTGTGGCACTGGCAGAACGTTCGGGGGAACGGAACACACAGTTTAGAAACAGACCTACACAGATTTATGGCCAATTGATTTCAGATGGAGGTGCAAGGGCAATTCTGTGAAGACAGTCTTTTCAGCAACTGGTGCCGGAACACTAGACATCTTTATGCAAAAACAAATGAACCTTCAAAATAGTTATGCCATTTTATTTATTTAATTATTATTTTTTGAGATGGAGTCTTGCTCTGTCATCTAGGCTGGAGTGCAGTGGCAACAGCTCGGCTCACTGCAATCTCCATTTCCCAGGCTCAAATGATTCTCCTCTCTCAGCCTCCCAAGTAGATGGGATTACAGGCATGTGCCACCACGCCTGGCTAATTTTTATATTTTTAGTAGAGACAGGCTTTCACCATGTTGGCCAGGCTGGTCTTGAACTCGTGACCTCATGATCCACCCGTCTCGGCCTCCCAAAGTGCTGGGATTACAGGCGTGAGCCACCGCGCCCAGCCATGAGTCCTTTATTATACTGTATGTTTTACAAATATCATCTCCCATTGTGAGCCTTTTCATCTTTTTGTGTTCCTAATTTTTAATTTCTGATGAAACGCAATAATTGACAGAATGAGTAGGTACAAAACTGGCACCAGGCACAGTGGCTCACACCTGTAATCACAGCACTTTGGAAGGCTGAGGCGAGCAGATCACCTGAGTTCGGGAGTTCGAGACCAGCCTGCCCAACATGGAGAAACTCCGTCTCTACTAAAAATACAAAATTAGCCGGGCATGGTGGCGCAGGCCTGTAATCTCAGCTACTCAGGAGGCTGAGACAGGAGAATCACTTGAACCCGGGAGACGGAGGTTGCAGTGAGCCAAGACCGCGCCATTGCACTCCAGCCTGGGGAACAAGAGCAAAACTCCCGTCTCAAAATGAAAGAAAAGGCCGGCGCGGTGGCTCAAGCCTGTAATCCCAGCACTTTGGGAGGCCGAGACGGGCGGATCACGAGGTCAGGAGATTGAGATCATCCTGGCTAACATGGTGAAACCCCGTCTCTACTAAGAAATGCAAAAAACTAGCCGGGCGAGGTGGCGGGCGCCTGTAGTCCCAGCTACTCCGGAGGCTGAGGCAGGAGAATGGCATGAACCTGGGAGGCAGAGCTTGCAGTGAGCTGAGATCCGGCCACCGCACTCCAGCCTGGGTGACAGAGCGAGACTCCGCCTCAAAAAAAAAAAAAAAAAAGAAAGAAAGAAAAGAAAGAAAAGAGAAGAGAAGAGAAAAGAAAAGAAAGAAAATTGGCAAGGATATAGAACTTGAACTCCACTGGACCTGACATTAAAACATTTGACTCAACAAGAGCAGAAAACACTCTTCTCAAGCACACACACATTTACCAAGAGAGACCGCAGTCTGGGTTATGAAATAAACCCTGTCAACTTCGAAAGGATTCAAGTGGTTTTTTGATACAGGGTCTCACTCTGTTGCCCAGGCTGGAGTGCAGTGGCAGGAACATGGCTCATTGCATTTTCAACCTCCTGGGCTCAAGTGATCTTTCCACCTCAGCTTTCTGAGTAGCTGGGACTATAGGCATAGGTGTGGGCAACCACCCCAGGGTAATTTTTAAAATTTTTTGTAGAGACAGGGTCTCACTACATTGCCCAGGCTGGTCTCAATCTCCCAGGCTCAAGTGATCCTCATCCCTCAGCCTCCCAGTATCAGATTACAGGTGTGAGCCACCATGCCCCAGCCAAGAACTCAAGTTATATAAAGTATGCTCTCTGGCCACAGGGAAATTCAACTAGAAATTACTAACAGAAAGATCTCTGGCAAATTCCTCAATATTTGGAAACTAAATAACACACCTCTAAATAACTAGTAAGTCAAAGAATAAATCAAGGGGGAATTAGCAAGTATTTTGAACTGAATGAAAACACAACATATGAAACTTTGTCAGGTATCATGAAAGCAGACTCAACTTTTTAGACCTTACAAATGCCTGACTGTCCCCTTTGCCTCTGGTCTTCTGCCTGGGGGCTGCCTTTCCCCAATCTTTGTTCACTGTACTGAATCCTACATGACACTGTCAACCAATGAAGACATCCAGAGATAGACTCTCTAAAACAAATGGATTTGGGAATAGCAGCTTATCTGGAATACTGCAACTGTTGAGGATGGTCTTGCAGTGAGTCCTGTTATTGGTCTGTTTGTAGAAATGTCTTGTAGTAAGTCCTATTACAGGAACGTGTGCATGAGGGCTGCTTCACCCCCGTTTTAGAGTTCGACATAAGTGACTCCATTTTGGTACCGGCAACGTTCACAACTTTCCATGTGACCTCAGGGCCCTACACCCCGATCCTTCCTCTGCCCACTTTGCAGGACCACTATCAATGAGACTGTGACTTCCTTGAGAGCTAGGGCTGGGTCTCATTCGCTCCTGAAACTTTCATCCAGTACAGCGATGACCCACACCATGCATGACATGCGTTGCCAAATGACTGCATCATCTGTCAGTATGCCAGTCCCCACCGAGCCTCGCTCTCAACCTCCCTGGCTGGCATAGGTGCCTTGTACAGACATCCAGTGGCAGTAAAACATTGCTGTACTCTCAGCTCCCTCCACCTGAAGCCCTCACGGACCCACCCAGCTGTCCTGTCTCCGCTCAGGATGAGACTCCCTTGCCCCTTTGGTCTCCATGGCCAGGTGATGGTAGTGGCCTTTTCCAGACCCTCACTGGCCCCTTAGTTCACTATGAAGATGAACTCACCTGTCAGGAACCCATGGTGACGTCTTTCCCTCGCATACATCTACATTTGCCTGACCCAGAATGTGGTTTCAAGATGAGTCCCATGCCTGGCTCCAAATCCCCTTGTCAGAGTAAGGAAATCCCCTGAACTCTTAGTTTGCTAAGAACTCTTGTTATAAATGGCGGTTGGGTCCTTTACTGGGTGCCTGGTCCGCAACCATTGCGAAGGTCACGTGGGTTTTGCTCCTTTAATCTGTTGATGTGAATCACATGTGATTCTGTGGCATTGAAACCATTTGCAACTCTGAATTAAATCCGGCGTGGCACTTTGCTAAAGTTGGTTTATTATTATTAAAATTTTGACATTGGTATTTGGTAACTTCCCTTCCTCTTACCTAGTTTTCTTGTTTAGTTTTGGTAACAAAGTTAAATTCATGAAGTGTTCTCTCATTTGATTCTCTGTTAGAATTTGTCTACGTCTGGAATTACCTGTTCTCTATTTCATGGAACTTCTCTGTAACTGTCCAGGGGAACATTCTTAACTACTGATTCAATTTCATCAGTGATTACAACTCAGGCTTTCTATTGGTCAGTTTTGGAGACCTTTCTTCCATTTACTTTGGGTTGTTCCAACTTAAGCTGCATGCTTATTTATCTTTGGCCCTTAAAAACACAGACATACAGCATATACGTGTATGAATGGCACTATTTATCTATCTGTAGATGCACATACATTTAGGGGCTATGAAATGTTTTTTATGCTGCTTTAACCCTGTTCCACAAATCTTTTCTGAGACAGTCTCGCTCTGTCACCCAGGCTGGCGTGCAGGGGCTCGATCTTGGCTCACTGCAGCCTCCACCTCCCAGGTTGAAGCGATTCTCCTGCCTCAGCCTCGCAAGCAGCTGAAACTACAGGCATGTCCCACCATCCCCGTTAATTTTTGTTATTTTTAGCAGAGATGGGGTTTTATCATGTTGGTCAGGCTGGTCTCGAACTCCTGACCTAAAGTGATCCACTCGCCTCCACCTCCACCTCCAGAAGTGCTGGGATTAACGGCATGAGCCGCTGTGCCAGGCCCTGCTCCACAAACTTCAATAGACAGCATTTTCATTATCTTTTAGTCCCAAATATTTCTAATATCCATTAGGAATTAACTCATAGGTAATTTGTAACTATGTTTTAAAAGTTCCAAATATGAAATTTTAAGAATTAGTTTAGGCTGGACACAGTGGCTCACGCCTGTAATCCCAGCACTTTGGGAGGCCGAGGCGGGCGGATCACCTGAGGTCAGGATATCGAGACCATCCTGGCTAGCACAGTGAAACCCTGTCTCTACTAAAAATACAAAAAATTAGCAGGGCATGGTAGCGGGCACCTATAGTCCCAGCTACTCGGGAGGCTGAGGCAGGAGAAACGCTTAAACCTGGTAGACAGAAGTTGCAGTGAGCCGAGATCGTGCCACTGCACTCCAGCCTGGGCGACAGAGCGAGACTCTGTCTAAAAAAATAATAATAATAATAATTAGCTCAAAATTTTTTTAACGACATTGGGATGTGGTCAGGTAATGACACTGATTCCTTGAAATATCTTACGACTTCTTTTCTAGACAAAGTAGGTGGTCAATTCCCATCCATGTTCCATATACGCTTGGAAAGACTGTTTTTTTTTTTTTTTTGAGACAGAGTCTCGCTCTGTGGCCCAGGCTGGAGTGCAATGGCCGGATCTCAGCTCACTGCAAGCTCCGCTTCCCGGGTTTATGCCATTCTCCTGCCTCAGCCTCCCGAGTTGCTGGGACTACAGGTGCCCGCCACCTCGCCCGGCTAGTTTTTTGTACTTTTTAGTAGAGACAGGGTTTCACTGTGTTAGCCAGGATGGTCTCCATCTCCTGACCTAGTGATCCACCCGTCTCGGCCTCCCAAAGTGCTGGGATTACAGGCTTGAGCCACCGCGCCCGGCCGAAAGACTGTATTCTTTCCAGATACTGTTGTGTCTGTCTCCTAGCTCAAGCTCATACCCATCTCACATCTGATCTTTCACGGGGCTTTTTCATCAGTAGACACTATTAACAGTCACACCAGCTCCCTTTCGGTTACAATCTTCGTCTCGTTAACTGGAGAGTTTCATCAAAAGAATTTTATTTACAGCGTTATCATCCACGTGTCACTAAAATTCACCTGAGTTTTATTCAACCTGTATTCATTTTGATTGCCTGGAGCTTTGGATTTAATTCTTCCATTCCATTTTGTATCCTCCATTCACTTCACTCTCTCCAGCTTTTACTCTCTTTCTCTTTCCCTTGGGCCAATGCACTTGACCCAACTCACACCTGTGGACTCTGGGAAGGTACTGCTCCCTCCCTCCCTCTGAATTCGGAGGTGAAATGCCGCCCCGAGGCACTGAGGAACAGAAAGGAATGAGACCCCAACAGGCAGAAGCCAAGAGAAGGGGGAGGAGACTTAGCGTTCTGCCCCAGGACGCACCATGCCTGGACGTGCTCCCACCACTCCCGAGTGCCAGGTGCCCACACGCCACACCTCAGGGTTGTCCTCTGTTCCAGTCAGCTGCAGACTAAGGGGGCTTGGCAGCAGAGGCCACCCTCTTCTGTCCTGTGGCTCCTGCGAACACAGGCCGGGGGAAGGGGCAGTGACTGCCCACCCCCACCGTTCCTCCTCCCTGACCCTGCAAACCTCGGGGAAGCTTTCAGGCCCGGGAAAGAAGACTGGGCCCCAGTGTGGCTCGCCCTTTCCCCGGGTCTGAAGGCCCCGGACCCTGTTTTCAAGGATGACGCAGAAACATTCTCTTTCACACACGTGATCTGAGCCCTCACAACTCAGCAGAGCATGACAGTGTCCCCCTCACACGCAGAGGCCACGGTCTGTGGAGATCCTGGGACAGAGCCAGCATCAAGGACTCAGAGGGTCCCCTGGAGCCTCCCAGGACAGAGACGGCAGCCCCAGGTGGGAAAGACTCAGACCAGGCCTGCGCGCTCCAGGTCCTGCGGCAGGATGCGGCCCTTCTTGCGGGCCCTGAGCAGGCGGCGCTCGGCGCGGGCCGCCTTCTTCCTGCGCAGGTTCTGCCGACGCCGGTCCTGGCGCTGCTGCATCTTCTCCACCACGCCGGCCGTGCGTTTCTCCCACCGGCGCTGCCGCTGCGCCCTCCGCTTCTCCTTACGCCTCAGGGCCTCCTGTAGCAGGCGCTCGTCATCGCGGATCTTCACGCCCTCCGCCTTGTACAGGAGGTTGGTCCACTTCATCTTGGCCTCCAGCTCCTGCGCCTTCCCCTCATCCCGGTCGCGCAGCTCGTCCAGCCGGCTCTGCCGTGCCTGCAGGCGCTCCAGCAGCTGCCGGTAGTTCCTCCCGGTCAGCGGCGTGAGGTTCCCCTTCACCCTCTGCCTCTTCTCCTTTCTGCGCTGAGCCTTGCTGGCCGGCTCATCTTCGCTCACCTCCACCTGGGAAAAAGGCATGACATGAGCTCATGCCAGCCCCACACGAGGCCCCAGTCTTGGCCGGCACCCTAAGGGAACTGCGCTGTCCCCGTCACCACCTTACAGACGCGATGGGGCCCGGAGGGAGGTCATGAAGCTAACAAGGGGCAACGCTGAGGCCTGAAGCCGACCCAGCCCGCCCAAGGACCCAGCTCCCACTCACCTTATTGAAGATCAGCCCCGGCGGCTCCCGCGGCTCCGTGCAAGCACCCTCTGGGGCTGGCTCCACCGCCTCCTGGGCCTCCGCGGCCTCCTCAGCCTTCCTGGCCTTCTCTTTCGCCCGCAGCTCCTTTCGCTTCCTCTTCTTCCGGTCCCGTTCCTGCTTTCTCCTCCGCTTTTTCTCCAGGGCGGCAGGGGACAGCTCCTTGGCACTGCCCTGGGGGACAGGCGCCCACTCATTAAAGTTCTCTTGACCCCAGGGTCCCCCAGCCTGGCCCATGGTTGAGAAGAATCAGGGCTGGAAGGCAGGTGAGGAAATCCTCACGCAGAACAAGGGGCCCACGGAGTTCAATGTTCCACAACAGAGGATGTTCCTCGAAAATGCAAATGACCCCAAAAGGGAGAAGGGACCCCCAAATAAGAATCACGGCTTCCAATTCCCAGGCGCTTACCCCGTGCCAGGATACGTTACAAACATGGTTCCACATGTCATACATTGTTTCATAGATGAGGAGGGTCAACACCACTGCCTAGAACTTGGAGTTGGGGTCTGAACACCTGTCCTGACTGCTGCCTATTCTATTCACGAGGTACCCAAACTAAGCTCTCCCCAGTGGCCTTTCCCATTCCCGGGCCAACAAGAGTCCTACACCAGCCCAAATGAGGCCTGTGCTTCAGCAACAAGGGCCCAGAGCCTTGATCGCCTCTTAGGAACTATACACTGTACCTTGGGATGGCGAAGGAGAGTAGCTGGGGACTGTCCCCCACACAGCATGAGGCCTTAAGGAAGGGCCCCAGGGCAAGGGTGGGTAGGGGCCAACACAGAGGAGACAGCACCATTCAGCACAAAGAGCTGCACTGGCGCCTCTTGTGCCTAGCCACTCAGCTCAGGTCCCTGCTCAACTCACAGGACTATCACGACATTCGGAGAAACAGACACAGGAGGTGCCTATCCCAGTGTCAGTTCAGCAAAGGCAGCTTCCCAGAAGGAAGGAGGCCAATAGCTTTGGGGACTGAGGTTCTCCAAGAAAATAACTGCTCTCCCAGGGCACAGCTGCTGGGGCCCTGACAGACTCACTGCAGAGGGGAGAACAGGGGCTACAGCCCCTCGCTGAGAGCCGACCCCAGGGAGAACACAGGTAGAGCAGTGACAGCACTCCAGCAAACCTGCCTGCCTACCTGGCCCCGGGCCTCCTGGATCTTCTCATGCAGTCGCTGTCGCAGAACATCCAGTGCAAAGACAGACTCAGGCTCAGTGGCCAGGCCATCTGCAGGGAAGGAGACAGGACTGCAGGGGGCCCTCTCTCCCTCTCCCCCTCCCTCCCTAGGGCCACGAATCCCTGTCCCACTGTGGCCACTCATGGATCTGCAGGGCAATTTCAGTAAATTCTATTCCACTGCTTCAACCTAGACTGGTTCCTACAACATCCTCCAGGACAGGTAACTGAGTGCCTTGCAAGGTAGGACACTGTGGTATGAGAAAACACGCCCTACGGCGCCAGCCAAACCACCTCCTCCACATTCTGTAGCCTGCGCCCCAGAACAAGTGGGCTCTCACGACGCCCCTGCAGAGACCTGAGGACAGTGAAGCTCAAGTCAAGCTGCTCCAGGTCCTCAGAGAGACATGGCCTTGCCCCCGACATCCTACTAGCCACGTGGCCTGGAACGCCATACAGTTCCTTCGGTCCCATCCACCCTAGCGCTCCCGGGATCTTTGCTCTTGGGGAAGTCTTGTGCTATCCCTGTGTGCCTGACAATGCTTTTTTTTAAAAGCAGAGGGGACCAAGCCCAAGCCCGGCCCCAGCCCCGCCCTGCACAGAACCAACATGTCCTGACGCCTCTCACCTGCAGGGTTCCCTGATGAACTGGAAGCCCCAGCTGCTTCCTCTTTGGCTGCCTCAGGCCTCCTGGCCCCAGAGGCTGCTGGAGACTTCTCTCCCAAGGACTTGGCCTTGTGCTCAGCAGCCTTCTCTTCCCGCTGCCGGAATTTCTTTTGTGTTTTCTTCCTTTTCTTTTTTGGGGGCCCTGCAGCTTCTGAGCCTCGAGTTTTGCCAGCTGAAATGCAAAATAAGAAAGAGTTGCCGTCCCAGCTGGGCGCGGTGGCTCACACCTGTAATCCCAGCACTTTGGGAGGCTGAGGCAGGCGAATCACAAGGTCAGGAGTTCGAGAGGAGCCTGGCTAACATGGTGAAACCCCGTCTCTACTAAAAATACAAAAAATTAGCCAGGCGTAGTGGCAGGCGCTCGTAATCTCAGCCTCTCAGGAGGCTAAGGCAGGAGAATAGCTTGAACCTGGGATGTGGAGGTTGCAGTGAACTGAGATCACTCCACTGCACTCCAGCCTGGGCAACAGAAAAGGACTCCGTCCCAAAAAAAAAAAAAGAAAGAAAGAGTTGCCTTGCCAATCTCATGGCCCATTCAATAGGCAGGAAAGGCTCACCAAGGCTTTGATCCTAGGAGGATGCAGAAAGAGGATCAGGATTGGGAGGCAGAGACACACTGATCCTAGAGCTCAGAACCATAACCTTGACCAAGTAGTTCTGCTTGTGAGCATCCATCATGCACAAAGACCAGGCTTCAAGGACGTTCATCATATTATTTGAGTGAAAAATTAGAAAAACCTGAATATCCACCTCTACTAACAATTTCTGACCCTGCTTCACAATAAGCTACCATGTTGCCATCAAACACAATGACAAGGGCTTTCATTTTAGCTGCTGGGGGTAAGGTTTACTTTTTTTTTTTTTTTTTTTTTTTGAGACAGAGTCTCGCTGTGTTGCCCAGGCTGGAGTGCAATGGCATGATCTCTCCTCACTGCAAACTCCACCTCCCGGGTTCAAGCGATTCTCTTGCCTCAGCCTCCTGAGTAGCTGGGATTACAGGCGTCCACCACTGTGCCCGGCTAATTTTTGTATTTTTAGTAGAGACGGGGTTTCACCATGTTGGCCAGGATGGTCTCGATCTCCTGACCTTGTGATCCGCCTGCCTCGGCCTCCCAAAGTTCTGGGATTACAGGCGTGAGGCCCCATGCCAGGACAATGTTTACTTTTTAAATGGGAGAAATCAGTATGTAAAGTAGGAGCTGAATTGTTTTAATAAATGGAAACAAAAAAAAAACTTGAAAAAGGATGAGAAAGACAGACGGAAGACATACTGAGTAATGAGAAAAGTCACAAGATTTTGGATTTGCTATCACCGATATACCGTCCTTGAATAAAAAGGAAACCCTGTTTAACCTCTGGTGGGTCCAGAGACGCTGCTGCTCTCCTCTCCTCCTGGGCCCAGACAGCACTGACAAGTCCCCGCTGTCGGCTTCCCCGCCCGATTGTCTACTTCCCTTGTGCAGCCTGGTCACCAGGCCATGAGAACCCTAAGGGCAGGAGCCCTCTGCCATCCTCCTCCTCCCCACACCGCACCATGTCCGTAATGAAGGGACTGAAAGGGTCTTTTCCCACTGACTGACCGTTACTCCTGTCTCTACTAAACCCCCTCTCTACTAAAAATACAAAAATTAGCTGGGCGTGGTGACGCGCGCCTGTAATCCCGGCTACTCTGGAGGCTGAGACAGGAGAATCTCTTGAATCCGGGAGGCGGAGCTTGCAGTGAGGCGAGATCTCATCACTGCACTCCAGCCTGGGGGACAGAGCGAGACTCTGTCTCCAAAAAAAAAAAAAAAAAGCAAGGGAAACGGCGGTAATTTCACAAGTCACTTAGATTTTTTTTTCCAGTACTTTACGGACTCGTCTACACCGGCTCCGGCCGCCTCCCCGTTTCGCAGGCCCCTCAGTCCCAGCCCGGCCATGTGCGTTACCCCGCGTGCGCGCCTGCTGCTCCGGGCCCGAATGGGAGCAGATCTTCTTGGCCAGGCTCTGCAGGTAGGCGTCCTTGGCAAGTAGAGAGGCCATGGCGGAGACCCGAGCCGTTCACAACTCACACCTTCCCGGCTGCGCGTGCGACTCTCACCACGTCCGCCGGAAACCACCACACGGGCAGGCGCCGCCAGACGAGCGCCGAGCCGCCAGCCCGAGCGCTCGATTAGTCAGGCCTGACTCCGCCGGAAGCGGCGCGCGGGGCGGAGAGCACAGTATTGTGGGCCGAGGGCAGCCAATCTCCGCCGGGAGTGGGTGCAGCCGGGGACCCCGAGGCCGGGCCTCAGCGCCTCCATCACCCGGGTCCCGCACGTGTCCCTGCGCTCCCCTCACCCCTACACCCGGCGCAGCAGGCCCTCCTGAGTAGGGGCGAAATGAGTGAATGACCAGCAGTACATTCATTCAGTCCTTTGGAGTGGGGGGCCTCCGGTCTCAGGCGGACGCAGACTGAGCGCCTGGCACGTGGCAGGCCCTAGGTTCAGTCCTAGGGGACACAAGCAGTGTGTCACACACACAGATGTGCTCTTGGCTAGTGTCTGCCGTAGAGGTGGCTGATAAACCTGGCAAGCGTGTGACTGTCAGGTGAGGGCAGCGCCAAAGAAAGCCCCAGGGGAAAAGGGAGAAGTGTTGGGCGGGAGGGAGCCGGCGTGTTCAAGGAAGAGCCCCTGCGCAGTGACTTTTGCTCTGAAAAATAGACTTACACACTACGATCTTCCCTCCGCCCCGGGAAAGGAGTCTCGCTCTATTGCCCAGGCTGGAGTGAAGTGGCGAGATCTAGGCTCACTGCAACCTCCGCCTCCCGGGTTCACGCCATTCTCCTGCCTCCGCCTCCCGAGTAGCAGGCGCCCGCCACCACGCCCGGGTAATTTTTTGTATTTTTTAGTAGAGACGGAGTTTTACCGTGTTAGTCAGGATGGTCTCGATCTCCTGACCTCGTGATCCGCCCGCCTCGGCATCCCAAAGTGCTGGGATTACAGGCGTGAGCCACCGCGCCCGGCCTAATTTTTGTATTTTTAGTAGAGACGGGGTTTCACCATATTGGCCAGGCTGGTCTGGAACTCCTGACCTCAGGTGATCCACCCACCTCTGCCTCCCATAGTGCTGGGATTGCAGGCATGAGCCACTGTGCCCGGCCCACACTACGATATTTAACACAAGATGTGGCCTTTATAATAACTCACTAGGGGCAGGAGAAAGGAGAGGTCATGGTCTGAGGCTTGGGACCACCACACCCCAGTTCCTGCACTGGAAAATTACAGGCTCGTTAAGGACCCAGAGCCCCTTCCAGGGCCACCCTGTTGGTCGAGAAGGGAGAACTTGAGTCTTAAATTACAATTTGAAAACGTGGCTGCTAATATATATATATTAGAAACAGTAAGAACTGTTGTATTTGAAACAGAACTAAACTTTCTTCCCCTAACTTCTGCCATGAGGTGATTTAAAAAAATTTTTTTGGCCGGGCACAGTGGCTCACGCCTGTAATCCCAGCACTTTGGGAGGCCAAGGTGGGAGGATCACTTGAGCCCTAGAGTTGGAAACCAGCCTGGGCAACATAGTGAAACCCTGCCTCCACACACACAAAAAATTAAATTAGCCCAGCATGGTGGCCGGCCCCTGTAATCCCACTACTCAGGAGACTGAGAAGAGAGGATCACTTGAACCCGGGAGGCAGAGGTTGCAGTGAGCCAAGATCACGCCACTGCATTCTAGCCTGGAGTGCCAGGTTGTCTCAAGAAACATATACTTTTTTCATTTTTAAAAAAGGCAGTCAAATTTAGCAGTGTGGGGGTTGAATGCCAACTACAGTGATACTAAGGTTAATTAGTTCTGACATCCCACTGCCATTCAGACCAAGCTAGAGGTGATGTTGCATGGGGGATGGGTGTGACGCTGCTGCTGACTCCCCTGAACTGCTGGGTATCTTAACACCATCACCTACTGAGTTCAGAATGGGCATCTGACCCCCCCAAGCCCCATCTCTTCCTCTAACTGCCAACCCTTCTTTCAGTTAAAGCAGCTCCATCCTTCCAGGTGCTTGGGCCAGACCTTGAAACCACTGACTCCTTTCTTATTCCCCACATCCAGTGCTTTAGCAAATCCTGTCAACTGTGCCTTCACAGCACCTTCAGAATCCGACTGGACTCACTCCCATCTCACCACCACTCTGGTCCTGTTTTATTTTTTTGAAACGGGGAGTCTCACTCTTTCTCCCAGGCTGGAGTGCAATGGTATGATCTTGGCTCACTGCAATCTCCACCTCCTGGGTTCAAGTGATTCTCCTGCCTCAGTCTCATAAGTAGCTGGGACTACAGGCGCGTGCCACCATGCCTGGCTAATTTCTTTTTCTTTCTTTCTTTTTTTTTTTTTTTTTTTTTTTTGTTTGAGGTAGTTTTGCTCTTGTTGCCCAGGCTGGAGTGCAGTGGCCCAATCTCGGCTCACTGCAACCTCCGCCTCCTGGGTTCAAGCGAGTCTCCTGCCTCTGCCTCCCGAGCAGCTGAGATTACAGGCATGCGCCACCACGGCTGGCTAATTTTTGTATTTTCAGTAGAGACGGGGTTTCTCCATGTTGGTCAGGCTGGTCTCGAAATCCCGACCTCAAGTGATCTGCCTGCCCCGGCCTCCCAAAGTGCTGAGATTACAGGCGTGAGCCACCACGCCCAGCTAATTTCTATATATTTTTTTTAGTAGAGAAGGGGTTTTGGCATGTTGCCCAGACTAGTCTCAAAACTCCTGACCTTAAGTGATCTGTCCATTTTGGCTTCCCAAAGTTTTGGGATTACAGGCATGAGCCACCATGCCTGACCTGGTCCTGTTCTACATTTTAAGACTCCAAAATAACAACCACATGCAACACACAATAAAAACAGGCATAAAAGCTTTTCAGCTGGAACCGCCATCTTCCAGTAACTGGCCAAAATGACAAACACAAAGGGAAAGAGGAGAGGTACCTGATACGTGTTCTCTAAGCCATTTAGAAAACATGCAGTTGTTCCTTTGGCCACGTGTATGTGAATCAATAAGAAGGGTGATATTGTAGACATTAAGGGAATGGGAACTGTTCAAAAAGGAATGGCCCCCAAGTGTTACCATGGCTCAACTGAAAGAGTCTACAATGTTCCCCAGCATGCTGCTGGCATTGTTGTAAACAAATAAGTTAAGGGCAAGATTCTTGCCAAGAGAATAAATATGTGTAACGAGCACATGAAGGACTCTAAGAGCCGAGATGGCTTCCTGAAACGCGTGAAGGAAAGTGATCATTAAAAGAAGGAAGCCAAAGAGAAAGGTACCCGGATTCAACTGAAGCGCCAGCCTGCTCCACCCAGAGAAGCGTCCTTTGTGAGAACCAATGGGAAGGAGCCTGAGCTGCTGGAAACTCTTCCCTATGAATTCATGGCATCATAGGTGTTAAAAAAAAAAAAAAGAAAAGAAAAAAGACCTCTGGAATAGGAAAAAAAAAAAAAAAAAAAAAGGCATTAAAAAAACTATTTGGGCCGGGCGCAGTGGCTCAAGCCTGTAATCCCAGCACTTTGGGAGGCCGAGATGGGCGGATCACAAGGTCAGGAGATCGAGACCATCCTGGCTAACACGGTGAAACCCCGTCTCTACTAAAAAATACAAAAAACTAGCCGGGCGAGGTGGCTGGCGCCTGAAGTCCCAGCTACTCGGGAGGCTGAGGCAGGAGAATGGCGTAAACCCGGGAGGTGGAGCTTGCAGTGAGCTGAGATCCGGCCACTGCACTCCAGCCTGGGCGACAGAGCGAGACTCCGTCTCAAAAAAAAAAAAAAAAAAAAAAACTATTTGGGGAACAACTGAAAAAATCTGAATGTGACTAGATACTAGAGGATATGGAAATCATCCATTTTGGTTGTGGTGATGGGAGAAGGAGAATGTGCTCAGAGAGGCAAACTGACGAGTACTTCCATGAGCTCAACTGCCCTCAAAATAAAAGGCTTGGGATAAAAGAGTGACATAGACTGAGGATGGGCCAGGGCTTAGGAGCATGGAGGCCACTCCTGACCTTAATACGCATAGTTTTGCTAGAGTCATGGAGACAAAACCTGTCTGACTCAGGCCCAAGAGAACCGCAAATGGGTATCAGCTGCTTCCCTGTGGAGCTCTGCTGCCAAGGGCCAGGAGCTGGAGAGGAAAAGGGGTCAGCAAAGCGGCTTGGCTCTAAGGAGAAATGACTTGATTTTCACATGGGAACGATGGTCCTGGTCAAGCAGAAAACAAAACTGACGGCAGAAGGTCTTACTGCTCAGGTGTTTAGGAGCAGGACGAGTGGGATCCCACCACAAAGTCTGGCCAGTTCCTTCCGGGCTTTCCCTTCGTATATGCTTCCATCTGGTTGTAATATTTTTCTTCCTTAGTGGTTAAGTACAAGGCATTTCCACAGCTAAAACAGTGCAGGAGATCACCACACATATCAATGGGGAAATAATCCCTCAGAGGGAAAGCAACTTCCCTAGGCCACCCCAAAAGCCAGACCCAGAGTCAGGGCTAGGCCTCAGGCTCCTGTCTGTCTAGTGCCTGCTGCTTGGCTGTGAGGTTCTCTGGTTCACGGGGTGACGGGTCAGCTGTGTTCTTACCTGTCCCCAAGGCTGGATCCTGGGCTGTCACCTCATTCATAGATCGGGGAAGATGATGGCCTCCCCATGAGAAGATGAAGCACATGGATGGTGGTGGAGGAATTGGAGGTGGGGGAGTTAGGGGACAGGTGTGCTCCCCTCACACTTCCTGCCCAGTGCTGTGACTTCTACATTTCTAAGGTGAGCCTGGCACCAAAAGACACTGGGTCTAGACTTCCATCAGGTTCAAGTTCTGATTTCTGCCACTTCACTTCCTAGCTCTGTGGCTGTGGGTACACCTCACCCCTTCTAAGTCCACATTCTCTCCTCTCTGAAATATCGGCACTAGGAGCACCGGCTCTGGTGGCAGTGAGGATGAGATGCCAGCAGAGGCACAGGTGCCTGGATGTGCAATGATGGCAGCAGGTCCATTCACTGAATACTGGGGACCTACCAGGTGCCAATGGGGCGAGGGTGACTTCAGGCCAGGCTGTCCTCCAGAGCTGAGGAGCTGCTGCTTGGACAGCTGCTGGGAGACCAAGGGTGGTCCTGAACTGACGAGGAATGAGGAAGAAAGAGGACCAACGCAAAAGGGTGGTGGAGTTTTAATCAAGTCTCATTACAAAGGCAGAATTATGAATGACTCCCACCTAGCTTCCACATGTGTGGGCGGCCGCTGTCACACGCACCTGTCGTGGCATTCAGCCCATGGCACAGACATATGTGGCTCAGGGCAAAAACCAGTGGGTGGGGCTCTGCACAGGAACCCTGGCCTCGGAATGGGAGACCCAGCCTGCCCAACACTGCTCAGAGCCCCTCCCAACTCTGACAACAGGCTCAGGTCAGGACTCCCCTGAAATCACGTGCCCTCCTGCCCCACTGCTGAGATCCCCAACATGCCAGACCTAGCTTGGAAACCTTCTTTCACCTGGTCGGCCAGGAAGGCAGCAAACAGAGATGGTAACTCAGGGAATGATGTGCTGTTCAGAAATGGCTAGGGAAACAACTGTTTCCCTACTGACCTGGCTGGACCCACCCTGGGCTAACAAGCTTCCCAAGGAAGTCCCCAAATGGGAACCTAGGCTGAGAGAAGCAAGGCTATGGCGGCATCCAGAGGGCAGCCTCAGGTTTTGTTCCTGAGAACGAAGGGTGGCCCCGGAGGCTCAGGCATGCTCAGTGGGGCCAGGGCCACCAGCATGAGAGTGGGCAGGGGCTGCCACCTGTAGGGGGCCAGCACTGGGCTCCGGGGACGCCAGCAGAGGGGCCGAGAGGCCATCAGCAGAGTCTGTGTCGAGGTCCAGCCTCCCGTAAGCTTCGCACAGAGGCAGGTCATTAGCTTCGCAAAGGCTTGAGCTTTTCCACCACCAGAAACCCCAGGGAGAGACAGGAGCAGGCAGAGAGGAAAGCCAGGGGAGGGGAGAGCAAGACAGAAGCAGAGTTAAGAAAACACGACCACACCCCAGACCTGCCTTTCCCTTTCTCCACTCCTGCGCCATCTGTCCCGAGTCGGCAGGCCTGGCAGAGAGAGGGGGCCAGCGTTGAGAGCCACCCCAGCATCCTTAAAGGAGGAAGCCGCCCTGGCCCAACCACCAGCAGCTGTGTGACGTCAGCAAGCCCTTCCTGCCCAGCCTCCACGTGGGCCTGTCCTAGCCTATGCTTCCCAGCTGGTGCTGGTCCCCCTCCTCTTGCAAGAAGCTGTCAGGCTGGCAGCCCTCCCTCCTCCCTGACTGCAGAAACCCCAGTGTCACTGCACTGCAAACAGCTCTCGGAGGGCAGAGACTGTCTTCTTTCTGGGTTGGTCGCTACCTGCAACTTAGCCTGAAGGGGGCGACAGCTGGGAACACAGGCCCTGGCACTTCCTGGTAGTGCTACACCAGCCAGGTGGCCTCCAGCAGGCGTCCCCACCTCTAACGCAGGGAATCCTCGCGGCAGCCAGGATGCAGGTGAAGAGCACAGCTAGCCCTTCCCAGGCCCGCAGCTGTGACAGTCCATGCTCGCCTCGTGCTAACCTGCAGGCAGGGGCCCTGGCTTTCCCGCGGCCTGCCTCACCCCTGGCTTCCTCTCTTGCTCCTGCCCTCAGTGTTCAGTCTCAGAACCGTCCTGGGCACAGAGTGGCATCCCGAGGAAAGCGGAGGATAGGCAGAGCCAGAAAGAGCAACTAAACAGCGGAGAGGGGGCAGGCGAGCACGGAGGCACAGCTCATGCGGGATGGGGCGGGGAGCGTAGCGCCCTTTGGGGCACCAACAGGAAGGGACAGAGGAAACTCAGCCCAGCCCTTGTCGCTTAAAGGCAATGTACAGAGGAGGGAGCAACTGCTTCTGCCACAGGAGCTGTGTGAGGCCCCCAGGGGGCGCTGGTGTGGACAACATGCCTGCGGGAGGAGACACAGGCTGGCCTGGAAGCCCCTCTAGGTGAAGCCAAGGGACTGTTGGGGGAGGGCATGGGAAGCCTGGCACACATGTCCTGGGTTTGCGCCCCGCTTTGCTGCAGGGCCGTGGGCAGGTTCCCTCTCTCCCTGCCCCAAGGCAAGGCAGGCAGGCTGAATTACAGGTCCACAGCTGCTCTGTCCAGGGGCCCTCAGCGACAGTGGCTGCCTCCAAGAAACAGACAAACCCAACAGCTGTGGAAGGAGATGCCCAGAAGGGTGTGAAACACCCCAGGACCCCTCTCAGCCACTAGCGTGGAGGAAATGCTGCCTCATATCTGCTGAGTTAATGAGTACTGAGGACCAAATATTCCCCCAGAACACCCTGGAAAACTCTAGAACTGCTGCAGCTGAGCAGTGCCACTGAGCCCAGGACAGGGAAACCAAGTCCCAGGTCATGCTGGCTCTGGACATCTGTGGCTCCCAGCATGGCCACTGGGCAGAAAGGGGCATTTTAAACCCACCACCAGGAAGGTTTGTCCAGGAGAAGGCACAAGATGGACACAGACACTGCATCTGCTGGACTGAATCTTGATTTTCTGAGCTAATGGGGCAGAGTGGAGGGCTTCCCTGTCTCCAGCCTAAGTTTACCCCAGGTAAATGATACATGGACTCTGATTTCTCAGGGCCCCTCCAGCTCAAATGGCCAAAGGTTTCAGCTTCTTACATGGCCCCACGAGGGTCAGGATAATGGGTTTTGACCCTTCTGCATCCCCGGGGCCCAGCATGAGGCCTGGCATGTAGGTCGGCTCCAGCTCCGTGGATAAGGCTGAGTGGGTCAGAAACTAGAGCTCCAACGGCTTTCAAGGCCATTCCCTCATTCCCTGCCTGGGCTTCATCCCCCCACACTCCTATGACTGTCCCTGCCTCCACACTGGGGTTTGGTGACATCCACATGGAATTGTAACCCTGGTGCCCTGGACATAGGTGTGGACCTGACTGCCCAAGAGGGGCTGGCCCAGCCTTGGCTGAAATCTCTACATATGGATTCAGAAGCTAACAGGAGCAGCCCAGCCCCAGAAGGCACTGCCTGAGGAGGAAGGCTCTGGGAAGAGGACCTGCGGGGGATACAGCCAGGCGCCTCCCTTCTCCAGACCCGGCCTATCCGACTGGCATTGAGTCCTGTGGTTTTCATCACACTGCACTGTGGGAAAGGCCCAGGGCCCTGGCAGATGGTTGTGAATTGTCTGTCGATCAAACGCTCTGGTCAGAAGCTCTGCTCTGAAACCCAGGCACGGCTCCACTGCCAAGACCAGCAAGAATTTGAAAAAGCAGAAGGCAGCCTTGCCTGCTGGCCAGGCCCAGGTAGGCGGGCTCCCGTTCTGCATGGGGAGTCCAGCGCTATTTATACCTGGACGAGTAATACTCCTCCTCCAGCTCATAGAGGTCGATGGAGATCTCGTCTCGCAGCGTGATGAGCTTCCGGTCACACTCCTCCTGCAGCGCGCGCAGCTGCTGATTGCGCTGGTCGATGGCCTCATTCACTGAAGGGAAGTCGTTGAGGATCAGGAACTGCTTGAGGTCGGACACCAGCTTCATCAGGGACTCACCGGCTCGGACCTGTGGCCATCAGAACCAGGGCGGGCACAGGGTGAGGGGTGACAGCGGCCCTGCCTGCAGGTGGCTGATGTGGGGCAAGGGATGGCCTCTCTGGGAGCCTCAGCTTCTCATCTGCAAAGTGGGACTCTACCCCTGACCTCCACAGGTTCATTTGTGAGAATTAAGTGAGCCAACTAGGATGTCAGTTCTGCAGGGAAGGCCCTCCCCTCCCTCAGCCTCTGGACTCTGGCTTCACTCCTGCAGGACTGGCCTCCAGTCCAATCATGCAGGTGCACATTCTGCTCATGAAAAACTCAAACCCCACAGATAAAACTACGATCCCATTTTGCCTCCTGCCCCGGGGTGGGGTCAGCATGGCTGCCAGCTGGGCAGAGCTCCTGTGAGACCTTTTGCCGTGCATTTTGAGCCCTGGCCGTGCACCTGCAGGAATATCTGCTCGCTGTGTTTCTCCTGTGATCCGAAGGAATCCAATGGCGCCTACAGTTCCATTCAGCTGTTTGTCTTTTCACTCACAACTGACCTTAGGAACTCGTGAGTTAGCAGGAAGGGCTGCCCTCTTCCTGGCCACTGCACAGCTACAGGACGGGTATGGGCGGCTTTCTGCCCAGCTCTCCTCCAAGTGCCCTACGTGAGGACAGTCTCCTGAGAAATGATTTGCCCCCACCTCATTCTTTAAAGCTGTTGACTGGTGAAACCAAAGCATCTCTACATTTGCCTCCTTCTGCTCCTCGGGGGAAGAAGAGCAGACCAGCCCCAGAACCCCCTACACTCCACCCAGGAAACCCCAGCCGGGACTGATGCTCCTGGAGCCCAGGCTGTGCCCTCCACCCTGGCCACTCACAATGTTGGCGGCTCGCACGTGCATCTCGTAATTGTCCTGTTCACCCTGAGTGGCCCGTGACACCTGCGTCTCGTCCTCAATCTGGGGGCAAACAAGAAAACCTAGAATCAACCCAGTCAAGGCACCCGCACCCCTGGCCCGGCCCAGCCCAGCTTACGGTAACTGTCATCTGACCAGGATGCCCACACTATCCACAACCTGTCTGTGGTGCTGTCTACAGACCTGAGCGCTGTCAGCCAGACCTCTGGCAAGGTTCAATTCCATCCTCTCTTTTTCTGGCCATGAGAGACAACAGGCACCTTGCTCAAGACAAATGGAGGCAACTCACACTGCTTACTGTGCTACATGCAGGGATGGGGGCTTATCTTGGACCAGTCTTTTTGCGCTGTGGGAGCCCTGTCTGGTGGGAACCCTTGTCACTTGCTTGGCATTTGGTAAACTGCTGGATGAGTGAAGGGATGATGTATTTTTTTTTCAGCGACCATTTCCTGATCACTTCCCAGGTGCCAGGCTGTGTCACGCACTTAACCACCATCAGCCCATGACATTTTCACAGAAGCCTGGCCTGCCACCCCTGGTTTACAGGTGGCCAAACGAGGCTGGGACAGACTGGTGTGGTCAAGGAGTCTCAGATGGTGAACAGAGGGGCCAGGAGCCCAGCCAGTGTGTTCGGCTAACCTGGACAGGGCTTCCCAGCAGGTCTTGCAAGGGCTCAGCTCAGGGTGGGTGTCAGGTACCCTCAGCGGTTAAGACCTAGACTTTGTGGGTTCAAATCCTGGCTCAGCCAGTTATGAGCTGAGTCACCTTGGGCAAGTCACTAAGTCTCCTGGGCCTGGGTTTCCTCCTGAAATGAAGAGGACAACAGTGCCCACCTCACAGACTCCTCATGAAGATTCAGCAGAACAGGCACAGACAGCCTCACAACGTGGTTTGACACATGGCAAGCACTTAGTACATGCCAGCGTCCATACTTATCATCATTGCTTATGGAGCCTGCAGGTCTGCAGCAGCCAGGAAGGATCCAGCCCAGCTGCAGCAGTCAGCAGGCTTGCAGGCCCCAGTGCCAACCGCTCCACCTGCCTGGAGGGCCCCCCACTTCTCCCCTCAGTCTGCTTTTCTCCTGCTCACTGGCTCTGTGCCCAAGTAAGTGTTTTACACAGGTAAACTCACCAGTCATCATAAGGTCATTGTGGGGTCATCATAAGGACCCCACAAAGCAGGAGAAACTAAAGCACTAAAAAGTGAAATCTCCACCCAAACCCATACTGTTAGTAAGGGCTGGACGTGGGGCCGCGGCAGTCCAGCCAGAGTCCCCTTGCGCTGCTTTGCCAGGACGTGCCATTATTTGGTGTATCTACTGACCAGCTCCCTGTGCACTGGGTGCTTCCTGCCTGGAACACTATTCACTCACGCTGCTCAGCCCCTGGCCTCTCCTATCTCCATCTCTTCCCAAACCCTGCTCCCCTTGGTGGTCCCCCCCACCCCCACCTTGGCGGTCTTGATGATCTCGGTGAAGTTATCCATGATGGACTTAATGTCATCCTTCAGCCGCTTGTTGTAGGACTGCAGCAGCGTCTCCTTGCTCTGGGGCAGGGCTCTCTGCTGGGCCATGGCCGAGCCTCAGGCAGCGCAGCGGGAAGACCTGGGACCTTAGAGTGCAGCACAGACCTCTGAGTGCAGGCAGAGTCAACCCAGGCACCCTCTATGCCCCAACCTTAGCAGGACACACCCTCTATGCCCCAACCTTAGCAGATTTCTGGGGATTCCCTTTCTGCCAATAAAGTCAATCACTGAAACACAGATGAACTCAGTCCATCAGCAGGCACTGCAGGGGGGTTCCAGGACTCTCCTCTGGCCCCGCCTTTGCCAGAGCAAGCTCATCCTGGAACTCCTGGCCAGCCCTCCAAGCCCTGTCCAGGGCTGCAGTCCAAACTTCATATCCAGGCCCACAGAGTGTCCCAGAGAGGCCTGCAAGCTCATCACCAGCCCCTGGCATAACTTCTTAGCCCGCCGCCACCCTCACCACGCCCTCCCATCCGAGGAGTCCTTCTGCACCGCCTACATCCACGCTTTCCTTCCATTCCCACTCCGGCTGCCCCGCTCCCTCCATTCTCTGCGCGGCGGCGAAGAGGTCCTAAAAAGTGGTCATTCCGGCCGGGCGCGGTGGCTCACGCCTGTAATCCCAGCACGGGAGGCCAAGGCAGGGATCACCTGAGGTCAGGAGTTTGAGACTAAAAACTAGCCTGACCAACATACTGAAACCCCGTCTCTACTGAAAATACAAAAATTAGCGGGGAGTGGTGGTGGGCGCCTGTAGTCCCAGCTACTCGGGAGGCTGAGGCAGGAGAACCGCTTGAACCCGGGAAGCACAGGTTGCAGTGAGCCGAGACCACGCCACTGCACTCCAGCCTGGGCGACAAGGGGAGACTACCTCAAAAAAAAAAGGGGGGGGGGCCATTCCACTCCCTCGCTTAACATCCCTCATGGCTCCTCCACCGGGACAAGGGGCTCAAGCCCCGCGCGCCTCTCGGCCTCTGATGTAAGCCGCACTGGACAGCCTCGGCGCTGGACCTGCCTGGCCTTCGGGCCGGGCCTCTGCGCGCGGTGCTCAGGGAGGGTCCGGGGCCCCCTAGGTTCGCGGCCTGGCGCACGGCCGAGCGGACTCCTGGAAGCACTCGCGTTGTTTGTGCCCATTTTTGACGGGGTGGGGGAATTAAGTCACACGTAGGAAAGTGGATCCCCGACCTCTGCGCCTACGCACCCACACACCCCCCACCTCCATCCCCACTCCCCACTACACCCTCATAACCACCCCAGCGCCCGCGCACCAGATGCCGCGTCCGCCGGGTCGGCCTGGGGCGGGGTGGACAAGTGCCTCTGGGACCCGCACTTTCCCGCGTCTCTCCCCCGGCCGGGCCTGCCCGCCGCAGCGTCTCTTCCCCGCCGCGCCGCAGCCTCTCGGCCCCGCCTCGATTTTTACATTTACAGGAGTGCTGTTGCTTTAAATCTGAAATCCCGTGCCAGTATCAACTCTCGCGATCTCCAAGGCCGCATACAAATTACCCACAATTCCCTTTTCTTTCTCTTTCCTCCCGCCGCCCAAGATGGTGAGTGAGTGCTGTTTTCGTGCCACTATAGCCAGGTCTCTGGTGTATCCGCTGCCATCCTCCTCCAGGCGCGACCGCGGAGGGCCTCCTGCTCCGCCTGGCGCCAGGAGAGCCCTGCCCGGTGTGGCGCGGAGACATTGAGATGGACTAGAGCCCCGGGCGGCCGGGAGTGGGATGCGTTGATCCCGGTGTTGCTGGGCTGGGGGAGGAGGGCCTGGAGCGCCGCAATGCGCGGTTCGGAGTGGACGGGGCCGAGGCGCCCGGAGCCTTAGCATCTCCTGGGCTTCCTGGGGGCCGCTCCATAGGTCTTGAGTGACGAGTTCTGAGCCCTCCCCGTTGCTTCCAGAACCTGCGGGGCAGCGATCCAGAGGGATCATGAGTTCGGGGCGTCTCCTGGGTTGGCGACGCGAAGAGAGCGTAGCCTCGGGCTTAGCCGGGCTCCGGCCGCTCGGGGTTCCTGGGGCTGCGTGCTCTTGCTGATGTGAGACACTCCTGTCGAGGGGTGGTGCTGGGGGGCTGCAGAACGCTGCTCGCCGGCCTCGTTCAGGCAGGGGCTGTCGGCGCCCTGTTTTGGAGGAGCCAGCCTGAGACCTACCCCGGACAAAACGAGTGGAGGCGGCGGTTTAACTGACGTTTCCTTTCTGCCCAGCCGAAAGGAAAGAAGGCCAAGGGAAAGAAGGTGGCTCCGGCCCCTGCTGTCGTGAAAAAGCAGGAGGCCAAGAAAGTGGTGAATCCCCTGTTTGAGAAAAGACCTAAGAATTTTGGCATTGGTGAGTAACGGCAGAATGAAAACTGTTTTCCCAAGGGAAAAGGGTAATTGGGTTGTGTCGTATTCTGTAGGTTTTAGTGGGTGTAAAGTGGTCGCAGTCCTTAACCCGTGTCTCTTAGAGACGGGGGTAATGATGATACATGTTCCTTGCTTTCATTGGGAGTTGCTGAGTGAGCATTCATCTCAGTAGGGTAGTGACCTTGGATTCAGCTTAGCCATCCGGAAACAAGTACAGTAGCATTGTCACGGCGAAGCACTAGAACAACAATTCTGCTGTACTTGGTGGCGCCTTGGCTTGTTAGATGAGGAAAAGCATCGTGCTCTCGGGTTCTCAGGTGTTTGTGTGCAGATGATGTAAAAGAATATTTGCTATCTGAAAGATGGTGATGACGTTTTAAACCACCAAGATCGCTGATGCACCAACACCCTTCTTGGTGGCCCCAGACATGAACTTGACATGGGATTTGAATCTCACTCGATGTCACCCTTTATTTTTCAGGACAGGACATCCAGCCCAAAAGAGACCTCACCCGCTTTGTGAAATGGCCTCGCTATATCAGGTTGCAGCGGCAGAGAGCCATCCTCTATAAGCGGCTGAAAGTGCCTCCTGCTATTAACCAGTTCACCCAGGCCCTGGACCGCCAAACAGGTGAGGTTCTGTGGTGTGGAAAGAGTTTCTCAGGCAAGGATTCCTTATTTCATCCAGAACATGAGGGTGGATGGCCTTAGGTTTCTTGAACTGCATCTGTCATTACATTATAGTCATCATATAGCAGGACAGTGGTCTAGCATTTGTATTAAGTGACAAGGATTAGAACCTTGACTGCAAGCCTAAACTGAAGAGTGTTTTTCCAGCTACTCAGCTGCTTAAGCTGGCCCACAAGTACAGACCAGAGACAAAACAAGAGAAGAAGCAGAGGCTGTTGGCCCGGGCCGAGAAGAAAGCTGCTGGCAAAGGGGATGTCCCCACTAAAAGACCACCTGTCCTTCGAGCAGGTGAGTAGGCCCCACCTTAGGGTGAACACTGGGGGCAGGCTGTTGCAGTGATGTAGAATTTTTTCGCCTGAAATCACTGTGAAGAGTAAAACCGAGCTTTTTAACACTGAGTCAACAGCTGAGCCCAGCAGCTTCTTGTGAGGGGAGCAGGCCCTGTCTGTGGTTACTTACAAAGTGGTTGTGTGTTCTAGGAGTTAACACCGTCACCACCTTGGTGGAGAACAAGAAGGCTCAGCTGGTGGTGATTGCACATGACGTAGATCCCATCGAGGTGCGTTTGCCTGTTGACTGCTAACCCAAGGGCTTCTGTGTCAGTATTAGGAAGAGAGAGTAGGTCTAATGCCAAGTCAGTGGTGGGACTGAAGTGGATGAGGACAGTACTGACACAGATCCAGCACATGCATGGCTCTTGCAATGATGTGAATCTCTCACTGAATTCAACCTTGAAGTGCAAATCCATGAGCTTTTTAACCCTGAGCAGTTGCCACCAAGCGAACTCTGAAATTTACTGCTTTTGGTCAAAATACACTCTTCAGCTAATGCTTTCTTCCAGCTGGTTGTCTTCTTGCCTGCCCTGTGTCGTAAAATGGGGGTCCCTTACTGCATTATCAAGGGGAAGGCCAGACTGGGCCGTCTAGTCCACAGGAAGACCTGCACCACTGTCGCCTTCACACAGGTGAACTCGTAAGTACACAGCCTGGCCCCAAACCTCCCCTAGCTCATTTAATCCATGTCTCACGGTTGTTTCCTCTTGCCTTAAAGGCCAATCTTTTAGTTTAAGAAATACATTTGCCGGATGCAGTGGCTCACGCCTGTAATCCCAGCACTTTGGGAGGCCGAGGTGGGTGGATCACGAAGTCAGGAGATTGAGACCATCCTAACATGGTGAAACCCCATCTCTACTAAAAAATACAAAAAAAATTAGCCAGGCGTGGTGGCGGGCACCTGTAGTCCCAGCTGCTGAGGCAGGAGAATGGCATGAACCCTGGAGGCGGAGCTTGCAGTGAGCCGAGATTGAGCCACTGTACTCCAGCCTGGGCGACAGAGCGAGACTCTGTCTCAAAAAAAAAAAATGTATTTGAACTTTTGCCAGTGATGGTTAAGAATTTCTTCACCTGAATAAACCATGTGGTCAACATTGTATCTGAGGCAAAAGATTGTCTTGAGCTAAAACTGAAGATATTTCTGCGTTCTAAAGGGGAAACTAAGACCAAAAAAGCCCCACTTTTGTTTTCCCTCCTGCCTTTTAGGGAAGACAAAGGCGCTTTGGCTAAGCTGGTGGAAGCTATCAGGACCAATTACAACGACAGATACGATGAGGTAAGAGCTTTACACAAAATATTGTCATGCACAAATCATTTTACCAAATAACTGGCTGGCTTAACTTACGAGAAGTTCTGACGATCAGCTTGTAACAGTCCAACAGAATAACGCAACTAATAACCTTGAAAATATCAGAAAACAAGTCAAGCTGACCGCCTCTTTCTGTCTTTTCAGATCCGCCGTCACTGGGGCGGCAATGTCCTGGGTCCCAAGTCTGTGGCTCGTATCGCCAAGCTCGAAAAGGCAAAGGCTAAAGAACTTGCTACTAAGCTGGGTTAAATGTACACTGTTGAGTTTTCTGTACATAAAAATAATTAAAATTCAAATTTTCCTTCAGCCAGCGTCTGTTGAGTATCTTCGGTTGAATCTTATTTGGGGCTAAGAAGTACCCTTTTTTTGAGATAGCCTCACTCTGTTGCCCAGGCTGGAGTTGCAGTGATGTGATCTCACAGCAACCTTCGCCTCCCAGGTTCAGGATATTCTGGTGCCTCAGCATCCCAGGTGGCTGGCTGATTCATGTTAGCCAGGCTGGTCTCAGCTCTTGACTTCAAGTGAGCCACCACACCTGGTCCTTCCTGCCCTTATATATTCTTACACCAGGCGTTTTGTTTCCTAGAGATGTACCTTGCGTGTCAAGTTTTGGGAAAGTTCTTTGGACTGAAACCAAGCCAGGATTTTATCATCAACCAGTCATGAGCTCATTTAAGGTAGAAGGCCAGAACTTTATACCAGCAGCACATGATCCAGCATAAAGGCAGTCTTTTTACTTCATTATTCAGGGACAGGGCTTTAGCAGCTGATCTGTCACACACCAGGTGTCCCACGTAGGAATTTCTTAAACCACAGGTATGATGTAGCTGCAGAGAGTCCATACCTTGGGGTTGAAAGAAAGCTGGCATTAGCAGGCTGCTGGGCTGAAGGGGAGGGAGCCAGAGGGTCACTGGGGACTCACCAGGTCACGATGTACTGCAGATGCTCGTTCCTCAGAGTAACTCTGGTTTGCCCTCCAATGGGTCCTCCAGGGACTGTGCTCTCTGCAGAGACAGCAGACTTGAAGTCCACCCTCTGCTGCCTGCCAGCCTCTGCACTACTTCCTAGTGGTTGTCATTTTTGTGTGGCCAGTTGGAAGTCCTGTATGGCCTTTACCTTGGGTGACCATCCCCAGCCTTGTCTGCTCAGTACTTGCCGAGGTTCCTCTTTGCTGAGTTGCTGCCCGCCCCCCCTCCATATACACACATGCGAGAACATAAGCCACGGCAGTGACTGGGCAATGAGAGTTAGGAGGAAGGACAGTTATTGACAAAAGCTACTTATTCCGGGGTGGGCTGGTCACAACGTACGGAAGTTGGCGTCAATGAAGATGGGCTCTGCGCCTGTGATTCTGGCCATAGCTTCCAGGTCCCGGTAATACCAGTGGTTCCCTTCTGGATTGTTCTCGGGGACAAAAGGTTGCCTGGTTTCTGTCAGCCTCACCATCCCAATGAGGTCCACTTCTCCCTCAATCTATAAAGGAAGGTGTGAGACTGCACAGAGCCTGGCGGACTCCCAGAGCCTTCTCTAAAGTAGGAAGGGTCCATGTCCCTTACCTGGCCTTTCTGCCGGGTTTCAGGATTCACTTTCTTCCTGGGAACGAACCCTCTATTAACCAGGATGGTGGTTCTAGGGTAATGAAAGGACTATGTCAGGTGGGGAGGGTTTTTGAATGAACACGGTCACTCAGGCACCCATAGGAACAACTAGAGCACCAAGGAAGGCTTTTAAAACAGGACTGGCTCAGGGGAGCCCTGGCAGTGCCACACAGGCAGTCTTCCTCTCTTGAGGCCCCTTCGTGGTCAGTAAAAGCCTCCCTGAAAAATGCGGCTTTCCCCCTCTATCTCTGCATCTTGTGGTCTACCCACTCCAGTGTGCAACTGGTGAGCAACACTGCCATCCAAGAGTAGACCCCACACCTCTCCCCTGAACTGTGGCAATGGCTGTCTCCAATCCCTCATAACCAGGGCAGCCGTGAGGAACAACCCTGTCACCCCAGCCTGCTGGAGATGAGCATTTGGGCCCTATCCCAGGCCTAAAACAGGAACCCATGGGTTAACAAGAGCCCCAGTTATTTTCTTTTGTACGTGAATCCTCCAGTTCCCCAGTTAATCACACAGGTGCTCCTGTACCTATCATTTGCTTTGCCTGGAATGTTCTTCCCATCTCTTAACGCCCCCTAGGGAACCATCCCTGCCTCCACTCCCTCAAGGTAGAGCTGAGGTCCTTTCTCTTGAATTCCTCTCAACTGGCCTCTCTTCATAGTCCGCTATCATCTAATGTGTGGGCAACTGGAGAGTTCTCCAGAGGAGGGGCCCCTGTTTCACGAATCCCTCCTTTCCCTTCAGAGGTCAACATATAGAAATTACCCAGTCATAAATGAGCCAGCTGAGAAGGTTAAGTCAATGTCACAATTAGAGACTTAAACGATGCAAGGAATTGAATCTTCTGGGTACCTTGGGTTCCTCAGGGTCTTACCAAGGTTAGGGATTGTGAAGGAAATAGTGATGTAAATTAGCATACCCCGACTGCCTCTGCCAGGACAGCCAGCTCCCACATACCCTACTCACCCCAGGTCAGTGCAGTGGAAGGGAGTGACCACATAGGCCCCACTCTGAGTTGAGGAGGAGATGCGGCCAGCCTCCCAGGCCTCCCGGGCAGGGTCCACCATGGTCCGGGGCATCATATACAGCTCCTTGGAGTGGTCAAAGCACCCCTTGACCTTCACTGGCCTATACTCCATATTTTTCAGTTCCATTGGGCTGCATGGAGATAAGAACAGTGGCCGAGCAAGGTTTGGCTGGAAAACGAATCCCCTAATGAGGGTGGCAAGGCAAAGGGCATGCGCTCTAAAGGGGAAGTGGCCCTCATGCCATGTGGGAATGGGGATCTGCACTGCCAGAGTCCAGCTTTACAAGAGAAGCTAAAAATCTGGACTCCTCAATGAATATGTGAAATTTAAAAAAAATATGTGGGCCAAAATCCCACCTGCAAGCCAAATCTGGCATACTGTTTGCTACTCTGAATGGCAAATGTGGTTGAATATACCTGTCTCTGTAGGGCATATTCTAGGGAGAGAGCAGACAAATCATTTAGGGCACTTTTTCAAAAGACCACCCTCACAGTGAGACCTACATTATCTGTCCTCAGCCACAGAGCCTTGGGTCCTGTGGAGGATAAGTTCACTACACCTGAAAAAAGGGTGACACCCAGGATGCAAAGTAAGACTTTCCTCCATATGTCAGGAGGTGGCCTCAGGTAGCTTCACAAGGGCAGTCACGTGTCAAGAGCAAGCCCAACAGGATGACTGATGAGAGCTCCACCTGAGGTCAAGGCAGTGACTAAAAGTCCCGCCAAAAGGGGCAGGCTGGCCAGCAGAAGCCAGGGCTCTGCTGTTGAACTCAAGTGAGACTGGCCCTGGGGGGCAGCCACATACTCACTCTGCTGGCAGAGGGACAGGCTCAGCCAGAACTCGAGACTCCAACTCTGCAATCAGGTTCAGCTTCCACTTCCGACGTTGGACCTGCAGTGACAGAGCATAAGCCCAAGCAGATGGCAGCTGGGTCAAGGGCCCAGAGTTATGCACACCAGATGCCAGTCTTTACCTGCCATGTCCCCAAGCCAAAGGCAGTCACAGGGATGAGGAGCAGGACCCACTGAAGAAAGGAGTCATCTTCCGCTTTTGTGGCAGATGCTTCTGCTGCAGAACTGCCACATCTGCTTGGCCTCCAGGCCACCCCTGGAGAAAGTTTCACAACACTGACATGGGGCCAGGAGCCCTTGAACAGATAACCTGGAGCAGCCAGTTCCAAGATAGACTCCAGTACTACCAATCAAAACCTGCTTCCTAGAGCCAACTAGCAGCACCTGTACACAGCCCAGCTCCTAACCCAGTGCCCAGGACATGGCACACACTGAGTATGTTTGCCAACTGAGTGAGATCTAGGGCTCAGTGCTGGCTTGGCCACCAACCACGACCCTGGGTAACTCATGCCTTTTTACTCAAGAATATAGATGTATTCCACTGCGCTAAGATGCACCATTCATCCATTCAAAATGCATTTAATAAATAGCTACAGTTGGCCGGGCGTGGTGGCTCACGCCCATAATCCCAGCACTTTGGGAGGCCAAGGCGGGCAGATCACAAGGTCGGGAGTTTGAGACCAGCCTGACCAATATGGGAAAACCCTGTCTCTACTAAAAATACAAAAATCAGCCTGGCATGGTGGCACATGCCTGTAATCCCAACTACTCGGGAGGCTGAAGCAGGAAAATCGCTTGAACCTGGGAGGAGGTGGTTGCTGTGAGCAGATTGTTCCACTGCACTCCAGCCTGGGCAATTAGAGCGAACCTGTCTCAAAAAATAAAAAACAAAAAATAAGCAGCTACAGTTACTAAGTAGCTTAGCCAGGCACTAGTGGTTATTGTGTTATGTAGAGAAACATGTCAGCTCAGAGTAATGGCTCACAGAGCTCTCTTAACAGCTTTCCATTTTTACAACTCATCGTAAATGTGAAGATGGAAGAATGTACACAGAAGGTGCCTTTAAGCTCTCAGAGGGTGAGTCCCATCCGCTGAAAAGCACCAGCGACCTTGCCGATACTATTTATTAAAAAAAAAAAAAAAAAAGGACGGGCACGGTGGCTCACACCTGTAATCCCAGCACTTTGGGAGGCCGAGGCGGGCGGAGCACGAGGTCAGGAGATCGAGACCATCCTGACTAACACGGTGAAACCCCGTCTCTACTAAAAATACACACACACAAAATTAGCTGGGTGTGGTGACGGGCGCCTGTAGTCCCAGCGACTCGGGAGGCTGAGGCAGGAGAATGGCGTGAACCTGGGAGGCGGAGCTTGCAGTGAGCCGGGATAGCTCCACTGCACTCTAGCCTGGGCAACAGCGCGAGACTCCGTCTCAAAAAAAAAAAAAAAAAAAACGCAGGTCTGCGGCAGGCTTGCACAGCACTCTACACATGGCAAAATAACCTGTGCTGCACACTGAGAGGAACACGTAAGCCGCAGTGTTTAGATGCGCTTTACTTTCAGAGCCCTGGGCTTTCAGCCTGGGCTGGCCACCCATTAGCTGGATGTGACGTTAGAAAGTAATTCTCGAGCCTTCTCTGTAACATAGGAACGACCAAGGAGCTACCCCTCGCGTTGTTGTGAGGACAAAGCGCTCGCTACATGCCCGGCACACGACCACAGTTCCACTGAAAGCATTTTAATATGGAACTTGTCACTCCCAGGGAACCTCCGCTCAGCCGGCAGTTGGCTCATTTCAATCCCCACGACACTCCTTCAAAGCGCAGGGCAGACAGCAGGTGGCTCTGCCCATGCGCCTAGATCACCGCCCGGCCTGCGGCCCTCACCTGGGCGCGGGGACATCCCGAGGACGCTCCTCCAGGCGGCGCTGGCAGGGGCCTGCGGACACGGACGGGCGGGCTGAGCTCCGGGACCCCTCCCCTCGCCCCGTACCGCCCTCTCGTCCCCGGCGCCCCGCGCTCACCCGTCCCAGCCCCGCCGCCCGCAGCCCCAGCTGCAGCGCAGCCACCGCCGCCATCGCACCCGGCCCCGCGGGCTCTTCCGGGACGCAGGAGGCATCTGCTTCCGGGTCGCCGCCGAGTCCCGCCCAGAGCCCCGCTCCCGGCCCCACGTTCTGGGAGCTGCTTCCGCCGGGGTGGTCTGCGGGCGTCTCGGCCATGAGCGAGTTGCCGGCCGACGTGCAGGCCTTCCTGCGCGAGCACCCGAGCCTGCGGCTCCAGCCGGACGCCCGCAAGGTTCGCGGCTCGGGAGGGGAATGGAGTGGTGGAGAAGGGCGCAGTTGAGATGAGGGGCTGAGGGGAGGGCAGGAGAAAGGACGCGGCGAGGTCAGGGGAGGGGAAGGAAGGGGGCGCGGCAGGAGGGGGCACCGGGGAGCGGCCGTGACAGGAGCCCCGGCCCTCCTGACCGCCTGCCCGTGCGTCAGCAGGTGAGGTGCATCTTGACTGGTCATGAGCTGCCCTGCCGCCTGCCGGAGCTCCAGGTGTACACCCGCGGCAAAAAGTACCAGCGGCTGGTCCGCGCCTCCCCGGCCTTCGACTTTGCAGAGTTCGAGCCGCACATCGTGCCCAGCACCAAGAACCCGTAGGTGGTCCGCGGCGGCGTGGGGAGGCCCAGGGCAATTAGGACAGCCCCTCCGCTGGTGCCCCCCCGGTGCCTGAACCCCCTCTAAGGGAGGTTCCCGGGAGGGCTCGGCTGAGGACAGGTCCTGGGTGGTAAACCCCAAAGTTCCCTCCTCCTGAGGACTCCGCCAGTGCTGCAGCTCCCACTCTTTCAGAGTTGGGAGCCCTGGGATGCAGGTGGTCGCCCGGGTGCTGGAGTCACCTGCGATCCTGGCGAGGCCTCTCGGTGAGCTCGTTTGCTTTTCGGTAAACCTGAGGTTTGTCTTGTGGGGTGTGGCTGCTTCACAGAGGAGTAGAGGCTTGTGCTTTGTCACCTGAGGTTGTGAACAGCGTTGGGTTCTCCTGTTGACCCCAGAAGGGATCTTTGATTTACCTGGGAACTAGGGTTGGTAATAATCGTCCAAACAGAGATGGGATCTTTCCATTCATTGAGCACTTGGCCAGGTGGAGTCGTCCTCTTGCGTGAACTCATCTTGGAGCAGTCAGCGAGGCTGCCATGCCTACTTTTCCGGTAAACATTAAGAGGCTGCAGTTGGCCTGGGTCAGCGGTTCCCTGCCCAGCTTCAGAGTGGAATTGCTCCGGGAGCCTTTAAAAGCCCTATGCCCAAGCCGCATGGTACACCGTCCCCGGTAGACCGTCCAGGGATGAGTCCAAGACACAGCCACCAGTCTGAATCCTTGCTGTGAACTATCCCTACAAACTTGGTTTCTCTGCTCTGTAGGCACCAGTTGTTCTGCAAACTCACTCTGCGGCACATCAACAAGTGCCCAGAACACGTGCTGAGGCACACCCAGGGCCGGCGGTACCAGCGAGCTCTGTGTAAATGTAAGTCCCAGTAAACCCCCATCAGTGCATCGCCATCTGAGTGCATGCTCGCCCTGCCCCAAATGGAGCGTGCTTGAAGGCAGGTCATCCTTCAGCAATCCGTGTTGATGCACCATGCCTGTTTTTGGCACAATGAAGAGAGGGATGATGGCCCCTGACCCCACAGCTTCTAGTGCAGGCAGGTGCAGAGCCAGAAGCAGGCTTGGGAGGGAGTGAGTGCACGTGGCGATGCAAAGTGTGGAAGAAACCTGGCGAGGGATGTGGGGTGGGCTTGCGGAGACAGGACAGCTGGGGAGGCTTGCTGAGGGATTCGCTCGAGGCTGAGGCTGGAGGGAGGTGGTAGCAGTGGGGTCAGGGGGAACAGCACCCCAGGGAGAAGCCAGGGTCCATGGATGTCTGAGGCAAAAATGTGTTAGCTGAGGTAGGCTCCAAAGGACAGGCTGGGCTAGTGTGCACAGCAGGGATGGCCCGGAGGCCCGGCCAGGAGCGCTGCAGTGGGTGTGTGGAGAGGGCTGGCTGGGGCTGCATGGACAGTGTGCATGGTTGAGAAGGGAGGGCCCCTTGACTGTAGCCATCCAGGAAAAGACGGTGGGTTTGGGGGGAAGAATTCAGAGTCCCTTTGAAGGTTTTAAGCTTGAGCTGTATTAGGAAAGGTGTGTATTAGGGAAGTATCAGGCTTTTGAAACAGGGACACCCATGCTGAGAGCACCCAGCGAGAGTTTAGAGAAGGGAGAGAGGACTGGTCCTGAGCCTCAGCAAGAGGATGGAAGTCCTCCCGTGTTACTGAAGGGAAGATGAGGACAGACAAATGATGTATTTGATAACGTGGAGGCCTCTGGCAACCTTGGTGGGGCACCCGAAATTTGGCAGGGACACCTGGCTAGAGTGGAGCGTAGGCTGCAGCCCATGAGGGCAGTGTCCAGCCTTAGGCACATGCTGGGTCACCAGAAGGACTTTCTGGAGTCTAGCTAAGGAGGGAAATGGACAGAGGCTGGAGCGGACAGATTCAGGTTGGCTTATGGATGGGAAGATGCAACCACGGGCTTTTGATGAGTCTTTGGAGAGGCGGTCCAGCCCTCCCAAGCATGAGCGTGGATTGAGAAGGCAGGACTAGGGTTTCTCAGGTAGAAGGCAGGCACCTTGCAGAGGCCTTGCAGGCACGAGGGCTCCCAGCCTGGGGCTTGGACTTTTTCCAGCTAGTATGTTAGCTGTCAAGGGGTGGGCAGGAAGGTTCTAACTGCAGGCGGCCACGGGGTTCCCATGAAGAGTGGTTATGATGAGGGACCATGGAGCTGAGACGGGACTGGGGTGCTGAGGTCCCTACAAGGCAGTGGTCCAGAGAAGTCCGAACGTGGCTGTGAGGGGGCTCTGCCTTCAAGTTCTGGTGGTGACAAGGCTGCTGCGTGGCCATGGGGGTGGGTGGCAGAGACAAGGAGGGAAAGAGCCCTGGAGATGGGCCACCACATCAACGGCTAGGGCCCAGCAGGGCTCGTGCAGCCCACGAGGGATGATGATGGGAGCTGCGCTGGACTGGAGGGCAAGCCCCAGCAGACCCTCTAATATACGAGGGAACAACGGTGGTGATTCCAGTGAGGTCCTTCCATGGAAGCCTTGTCCCAACTCCCCTCTCACCCACTAAGGGGCAGCAAAGGCCAGGCAGCCAACCTCCACTGACCCCCGCCCATGTGCTGAGGGAGGGCTTCAGGCTGCTGGGGAGAGGGTGGCATCACTGCCAGCCCACGCTGCCTTTGAGAGGCCATGCCAACCTAACTGGGGCATAGTTGGCCTTGGGCCTCCTCAGTGCCCTCCTAGTCATGGCTTCCTAGGCCTGGCTGGATCCGGGATGAGTGGTCAAGGCCCAGTAGACCTGTACCATCTTCTTGCCTCCTGGTTGCAGCCCTGCCCCACCGCCCTCCCTGCATGCCTGGTAGGAACAGAGCTGAGGCGCCCAGCAGCTGCTATGGTTTTTGTCCAGGGCAGTGGGGCTGTGGGGCCCTGGCCGAGTGCAGGCCCCATGGGTTAGCTGTGGCCCAGAGGACCGTGGGGGGTGTGGAGGTGCCCAGCGTGTGCTGGCTTATCTCCCAGATGAAGAATGTCAGAAGCAAGGGGTGGAGTACGTCCCTGCCTGCCTGGTGCACCGGAGGAGGAGGAGGGAGGACCAGATGGACGGTGACGAGCCTAGCCCGCGAGAAGCCTTCTGGGAGCCCACATCCAGTGATGAAGGGGGAGCTCCAAGTGACGACAGCATGACAGACCTGTACCCACGTAAGCGGAACGACCCCTGCCTCTCCCTGACCCTCTCCTGTCAGCAGGGAGCAGACTGTGGTGCGGCGTCCCCTGCAAAGGTGGTGGTGAACTCAGCCTAAAATAACCGTCAGCCAATCCCTGTGTTCCTCCCAGCTGAGCTATTCACCAGAAAGGACCTTGGAAGCACAGAGGACGCGGATGGCACTGATGACTTTTTGACAGACGAACAGGATGAGAAGGCAAAGCCCCCAAGAGAGAAGGTCACTGATGAGGGCAGGAGAGAGACAGCCGTGTACCGAGGACTGGTCCAGAAGCGCGGGAAGGTGAGCTGTCACCTCTACTCTGTTAGTGTGGCAGTCAGTGGCTTCCTCTAGTGATGGTTTTCCATTTGTTTAAAAAAAGAAAACGGCCGGGCGCGGTGGCTCAAGCCTGTAATCCCGGCACTTTGGGAGGCCGAGACGGGCGGAACACGAGGTCAGGAGATCGAGACCATCCTGGCTCACATAGTGAAACCCCGTCTCTACGAAAAAATACAAAAAACTAGCCAGGCGCGGTGGCGGGCGCCTGTAGTCCCAGCTACTCGGGAGGCTGAGGCAGGAGAATGGCGTAAACCCGGGAGGCGGAGCTTGCAGTGAGCCGAGATCCGGCCATTGCACTCCAGCCTGGGCGACAGAGCAAGACTCCGTCTCAAAAAAAAAAAAAAAAGAAAAGAAAACAACCTTTTCCACAAGTGAAATCCCAAGCCAACAACACACAAGGACCATAGAAGCCGAGGCCGCTGGCTGGCAAAAGGCCATGAGTGGCTGCCATTGCTTCCCAGCCAGCCCCTTGTGGAAGCCAGGCTCCATGGACCATGGTCGAGACCAGTGGTTTGTGAGGACACCCTCCCACCTCAGACTATGAGCTGTGGCTTGTTTGTCCTTACCTCTGGGCACAGGGACCTGATTACTAGCCACCACCTTTGCCTTTGCCATCAGGGCAGGAGTAGAGACTTCCCCGCCTTTGGTAGATAAGCAGGAGCAAGGCTAGAAGAGGTCAAGGTCCTAATTAGCGTGTGGCATTGCACCATGCTCCTCTAAGGCCCTGCTGAGCGCAGTCTAATCCTGCAGCTGTTAAGGAAACGGGGGCGGAGGAAGCCTCTGTGGGTATTTGACACCAACACCTCCGAGGCTGTACGGGTGGGGAAAGCCCTGCACTGCAGGGCCCCCTTCTCCATGGGATCAGAAGGGCTCAGTAATCAGAATTCTGTTTATCCCACAGAAGCAGTTGGGCTCGTTGAAAAAGAAGTTCAAGAGTCATCACTGCAAACCCAAGAGCTTCAGCTCCTGTAAACAGCCAGGTTAATAAAAGCCCATGCTGTGAAGTTTCGAGAAAGCCTTCAGATATTTCCCCCGCTCCTCATCAAGCCACATGTCCTCTGAATGATTGGCTGTCCCCATGTCTCCCACTTATCCTTGTCTCGTGACATCTGTTGCCCTCTAAGGCAGGGCTGAGGGGGTCTGTCCCCCACATCCAGGAAGTAGGAGGGACTCTGAGGGACTAATTCTCTCTGGACATGGCTTCTGAGTGGTCTTCAGAGAAGCCTGGAGAAGCAACCTCACCCACTGGCATCCTGAGGGGAGCCCCAGTCAGGTTGGGCAACACTGTAGGATCACACTGCATACAACAAATGCCATTATTTATTTTGATGTGTTTCCAAAAATCAAAAATGTTTTCAAACACAACTAAGATATAAAATACAGCATAAAATGAGATTTAGATCTGTTTCCCACATAAAGCAAAAAAATCTTAGAAACTGTTTTGCCAAAACCAATTGGTAGATCCCACTTACCCTCTCCTCCCTGCAAAGGCATCTTCCCCAATCAGGCCCTAGCCCACCCAGGGCCAGGAGAAACAGCAACACCCACTAGGACGGAGGCGCTGCTGGTGCAGAACTGGTGCTGACTGCTCGTGGGGCCTCCTTTGGTCCACCCTACTTTCCACCAACCAGCCAACCAACCTGACCACAGAGAAACCCTGACTTGGCCAAGGTCATTTGATGGGGCTGTCATACGGCACTAATGGGGAGCAGAGTGTGGACCAAGAGACAGCCCTGGTGAGGTTGAAACAGTGAGAAGCCAGTCTTCGTGCAGTGAGCACTTGAATGATCACAGGAGGAAAGAACCCATGTCCTGAAGCCGTTGCTTGATCTTACCAATATTAGGGGGTAAGGAAGTAGGCCACCAGGGGAAGATTTGCAAACGTGTTGGGACTAGCTCGGCTGTGTTAAAAAGGTGCCCCTCCTCAGGGTAGGTGACTTCCAAAAGCACTTACGAGCAGAAACCTGCCTCACCGCTGCCCTGCAGAGCCAACGGACGAGAGGCCAAGCTGGAGGCAGGCTGGGGGCTGGGACGCAGCAGCCCTGGAGACAGGCTGAGCCAGCCTGTCCCCAGATAGGTCTAGGGGCCAGAGAGGTGTTCGACCACCCTTGTGGCATTTACTATGGTGCAGACGACAGGGAGCAACAAGCAGTTAAACCCCCCAAAAAGAGAAACACAGTATAAGGCAGTGTTAGAAAACTTTAAATACAGGATTAAGATCAAATCGGTAAGGCATCACAAATTGTAAAAAGGAATTTTGGCTGCATTCGGCATAGCAAACGGACAATCTGAGTGAGCAACAGCCTCAGGAAAGTGGCGTGTCGGGCTGCCCACAGGGCGAGTGCAGCTGGGAAAGGAGGATGCTGCTCAGCCAGGGTGGCCTGCGCTTTCGAGACCTTGCTCAGAAAAGGCCCCATGTGAGGTAACTGGATTGAGTCCGTGGGTCTCCAGTGCTGGGAGCTCCCGCCACACCCCCTGGCCACAGCGGCTGCAGCTCCCCAAGCTGGTCCGAGGAGCAGCTGGCCAGGCTGGCTTGCGGGGTGCTGCTGCTGGGGTCACCCCGTGTGTAGTCTCACTAGCCCTCCCCACTGCCAGCTCTGAGGCCAGCAGCACCCAGACCAGCAGCTTCCCCAAGGACTCCTTTGCCCCTCGGCCTTGCCTCAAGCTACTAAAACTCCCAGGGTGTTACCCAATAAAACACTTGGCACCAATCCAAGCTGATTTTCTGACCAATGACTTTTATCATAAACAGCAGCTTCCACCATCCCTTTAATACTGTGTCATTCTTTGGGTGTCCCTAAATGTTTTCACTGTTCCTATAAAATACTACAATACGGGGCAGAAACAACATTGAAGCCACTGGTGTGATTTTACACCAGGGAGGTTTAACCGCTTTGAGGTCTGGCTGAACCACCCAACATCATTTAGTAGTTTTCGCTAAAAACGTAAACTTAAAACTAAGAGGGAGGGTGCTCTGAATGGTGATACCAATGTGTCTGCTCACAGCACAGCCTGAAGGCCCTCCTGCACCTCCACAAAACAAACTCAAAAATAGGACTGAGGTGCCACAGCCAAGTGGGCTGTTCACTCCAAAGCCTTGGCATAGGGGAGGCCTCCAACTGCCAGGCTGGCCAGCACTGAAGGGTCAAACGCCAGACTGTGGCTCCAGAGCAGACCGAGCCATGAATTCTCAGGTGTCTCTGCAAATAAAGTTCTCAAAACATCTGTGCCTTTACCAAGGGAGGGGAAGGGAAGAGGATACATAAAAGCTGGCAGTTTTGTTGACTCCACCCCAAACCAGTCCTCGACGGCCACGGGTCTTAGCCAGGCAGGTAGGGATCTGTGACTGTTACCACTCCTTCTTCTTCTCATCCATGGAGACACCCCCAGGGCCCAGCGCCACCACCAGGAGCAAGCCCCCGATCACCGACATGGTCTGGAAGAAGTCGTATTTCAGGAAGTCATGCATGGGCTTGTAGACTGGAATGGTCCAGAAGGCGTTGAAATATACGTTGATGGCAAAGAGCCAGACAACCAGAGTCAAAGCAGCCAGCTTGGTTTTAAACCCAATGGCCACTAAAATCATCAGAGCTGTGCCCACGATGTTCTGGACAATCTGCATAGGTTGAAACGTAAGAAATTCAAAATAAACGTGAGGAAAAGAGATGCTTTACAAACAAAATTCCAGCTGCTGCATATCATGAAGTCTCTATCCATCAGGCTGATGTAGCTACTGCTGAGACGGCTGCTGGTGCAAGAGGGGAGATAAAAGCTGGGAGGAGGCAGGAGGCAATAAAGCACCAGCTTTGAAATGTGGAAGGTTTGGGGAAGATTGAAGTTCCTAACTAGTAAAAGGCTGTGATTTACCAAGATGAATCTCTAATCCATAACTAAATTCCCAAGTGCTTCTTGGCCCACCCAGCCATCCAGGCCAGAAACATCCTCTCTCTTCTCCCCATGGCACCAGGAGCTCTTCCTGGACACTGTCTAGCCAGCGCTCTCAGTCAGCTCCAGAGATGTGCTCTGGAAGCTCCTGGAGGCCTGCCTCTGACACGTGACACACAGGAATTACTTGAGAAAGATATGAACAGGGAGGAGAGAAAGAAGAGTAAGGGGAGCCTGGGTGGAGAGCCTTGGCCCTAGCAAGGGCTAAGCACACTCCACCAAGGTCAGAGGTTCTGGCCTTCACTTGCTGGAAGGAAGGCTTGACACACAAGAGTGACGATGTTTTGGTCTGTTTTAATGGGATCAAAAAGTTTGCTCCATTTGAGCAGCTCCCCCAGGTTGTGGTTAGTACCCAACCAGGGAGAGGTGAGCAGGGAGGGGGTGGGGGAGGGACAGCATTCTCTCTAAAGGACAGGAAACCAGACCCATTCAGGCAAGTAGGAATACTTACAGAAAAGAAGCTGGCGTCAAAGTGAAGGAGGGTCATGAACATCAGAACCAGCAAGACCCTGCCTCCGAGCTGCATGTACTGTTTGGGGGAGCTCTCACGCATGGTGGGGACGCCCGCAAACATGCTCTTCCCTTCAGAACGGGATTCTGCTAGGAGCAGCAACAGGCCTCCTCCCAGGGCCAGGTTCCTGAGGAACAGATATGTGGGCTGGAAGCTAAGCCTCACCAGGATCTGGCCTGTCTGTGAGACCAGGTGCAGGGAGAACTTGCTGCCAGTATAGGAAGGCTCTTACTTCCCTTTCTCCAGACCCAGTGATCTGCCAAGCAGGACCAGGCAGGCATGCGCACAGGACCTCAGACTCAGGTTACACCCATGTCAAACCTTACATAGTTCCAACACAGCTGAGGAGACAGACATGTCTTTACAACTCGACAGCAACAGGCTACCTGAACACACACAGAACCGAGTCCTAGTCACGGCTTCAGTGTTGACCAGCTGGGCCCCTGTGGGCAGGCCTGTCCTCCACTCAGACCCTGAGTCCCCATGCCCGTGAAATAAGGGGTCAGAAGAGGCGGTTTCAGTCTCTACTATTATAGGGGCTCTGCAACATCCTCTTTAGAACCTGTTTCTAAGAGGCGGAATTTAGACCAGGGGGTCTAATCTTTTGGCTTCCCTGGGCTACACTGGAAGAACTGTCTTGGCCACACATAAAACACGCTAATGCTAATGATAGCTGATGAGCTAAAAAATAAAACTTAAAAATTGCAAAACAGCTGTCAATGTTTTAAGGAAGTTTATGAGTTTGTGTTGGGCTGCATTCACCCTGTGGACCACAGGCTGGACAAGCTTGGTTTGGACCCAAAGAAGTCTACTCCAACCAATAGTTAACTGAGTTTAGAAATACAGAGTGAAATGCTTGGGACCCAAAGTGTTTCAGATTTTGGCATATTTGCATTATATACTTATCGGCTGAGCATCCCAAATCTGAAAATCCAAAACCTGAAACGTTCCAGTGAGCACTTCCTTTGAGTGTCATGTTGGTGCCCAAGATTTTTCCCATTTTGGAGCATTTCAGACTTTGGATGCGCAATGCTCAACCTGTATGAGCAGCGTATACTAAAACCAGCTAAACCCAACCAGAATGCACATACCTCATCAAAAACTTCAAGTCCCATAAAATGCTGTAGGCAATCGTCTGAGGGGAAAGAAGAGAGAGACACTTGAGTCTCGGCCTGTCCACAGGCATTTCCACAGACTTCATGATACATTAGACAGTCTCTCCAATGTCAGCTGGAGTCTAAAACACACAAAACCACCGCAGGAGACCAAGGACAAATCTAAGCTCAAAAATGTGGTTATTTCTCAAGAAATGTGCTATGATGTTCCAGAGAACAAAGTTATTCTGAGACCACTGATGTGGATTCAGATATTCTGTTCCCTGCATTTCATTCTGAATAACCAGGTATTCTTCTTTATGAAGCAACGTGATAACAAGACAGCATCCTGGCTGCAACCAAGCTCGGGACTTCCCTTGTCACGGTAATCACAGGAATGGGACAAAAGATGGTCCAGTACCGAATGACCTGCCTCTACAGCCCTGCTTGGGCTCACGACTTCCCCAGAAGAGAAAGGAGCTCCAGGCAGTCACAGACATGCAAGGGGCTGAAAGGGGAGTGACAATGAACCCTCAAGGATGTCTTTTCAGAAGTTCTGCTCCACCAGAGCAAAGAGAAGGGAGCCCCAACCACGCAGCCCGTGTACCTGCAGAGCTATGATTCCAAAGAGCCCGAAGCAGGCGTACTGCACGAAGTTTCTGCTCAACACCAGGACGCAGCCAGCTGGAGGGAAGGACAAGGGTTAGGGGGCCTGAGGGTGGGTGTCGGGGCTGGGGGCAGCAGTGTCTCGGTACACTGCCATCTCACCTGGCCCTTTCGTCCAGAGGCAGCCAAACCACCTATCCAAGCAACAGGCAACTTCTGGGAGAATTAATGATAGGCAAGGATCACACATGGTAAGTTGACTAGACTTATCACAAACACCAGAAAGTGGAGCCCTTGCCGTAATAAAGAACGGGCCATTTCCCACAGTCAGCTCCCAAGTCAGCCACCTACCTGAGGCAGGCAATTAACTGCTCTACTGTGGAGCGCTTCTGAACAGGTGGGAAGCGCAAATCCCTTGGCCTGTAATGTACAAAGGAGGGAGGACTGCCACCAGAAGCTGGTCCACCAAGGCCATAAGACAGACCTGAGCCAACACGAGCTTCATTCTGGGCTCATGAATGCTCTCCCCTCTCCATTTACCTCAATCTACTTATCCTTTTTAGACACCTTTGTCTTTGACAGCCTTACTTCCTCTCTGATCCACCCAGACCAGTCAGACTCCAGCATCTCCTGCTGTGGGTCCCTGACAGACACCATGTCCTATTTCCTTAGCAAGCCCTAAAGCAGTGAGCCCAGGGCTAGAGACTGAGCGTCCCTGCCGAGGCCTGCAGAACCAGACTCCTGGCCTGGCACAGCTGAGCTGGAGAAGAGGGGGACAGCAGTCTCAGGAGACCGAGTTCACACACAGCCTCCCAACTGCTAACGATCACAGAACAAGACGCCCAGTGAATCCTGACCACCCTCAGAGCCACTCACTCAGCTGTCCCAGCAAGTTGAGGAAGACGAAGGATGAGGCCAGCAGGTAGCCGCAGTTCCAGGTGCTGTCGATGTAGTCGCGCTGCTCGCTCCACTGGAACCACATGCGGATGCCGTCCTCCAGGAAGGTGCTGATCAGACAGAGGCGCGCCACGTGGGGCAGGTACTGCTTTGTGACACGGAGGAACTGCAGGGCCACAGAAACCCAAGGGTGAGGTGGCTGCGGCGGGGAGCACCAGGCCGCTGCCGGGCACGTCCTTGGGCGGGGTATGCGTGAGGAACAGACGCTGTGGAAGGCAAGAGCTCCTGTCAGCCTCGGTGCCTTCCCAGGGCAGACTAGGGGGCTCTCAGTGCTTGCTCCCAAGTGCTACCCTGTGAGTCTGTACACATGCGACAATCCAAGGATCAGTCCCGGAGATGCATGACTTGACATTAGGCCCTCTGGGGCAGACCCCAGCGGGCGGCAGCCCTAACACTGCCACTGTGATTTCCCCCGTGCCTCGGCAGTCAATTACAGTCATCGAAGGTGGCATTGCAGCAAGACACAGAGCTGCTCTTTTCGGTCAAAGGCATTTACAAGTTAGGATCACAGAATGACATCTGAAAAGGCACTTAGAGGTCATCTATCCAGGGCTTCTGCACCTCAGCACTACCGGCATCTGAGGCCAGGCCACTCTGCTGTGGGTCATCCTGGGTGCTGCAGGCTATGATGCAGCAAGCCTGGCCTCTGCCCACGACATGCCGGCGGCAGCCTCCCTACTGAGGCACCACTGCACTCTGCCAGGCATCTCTGCTGCTCTGGTCCGACCCCTCACCTTACAAATGGGCATATGAAACCCAGTGGAAAGGGGTTCCCCCGGCTTCGCAGACCTGATGGTGCAATGCCAAGACTTGACCCCAGCCTGCAGGTCACACATGGCTGAGGTGCCAAGGGCCTGGACCTCCCAGCCTGCCCAATGACGCCCAGAGTACCCTGACAGAACAAGGGTTGGCTTAGGTGACAGCCAGGGTGCCAGGCCTAGATGGCCACATGGCTGACTGAATAGTAAGATCACGTGTTTACAGTTATCTGAAAATCTCCAGAGCGCAGGAGGAAGCCCCAGGCTCTGGACAGCGCATGTGTGCTGTCGCAAACCAGGGCTAGCACTTCCCGGCCCCTGACGGAGCTCTCCCCTGCAAGCTCAGCATCTGACTTGGGGACTGTGTGTGCAGCAACTGTCAGCACAGTATGAAGCTGGTACCACTAATGGCTAGAAAGCACTGGGATTTTGTCAAAGCCTGCATAATCTCAAACAAATTAAAACACACTAACAAATAGGATGGACAGCTGTTTCAACAGCAATGAAATGCAAGTGTGTGAAATCACTGTCAAATGTCAAAGGGAAAGAAAACATTTATGACTTCCTGCTGTGCTGTGAGTCAGGTCATTTATGACAGCTGGGTTAGGTAGCCAACATGCACTACCGATGCCAGGTACAAATGTCACGCAGCTTTACCCCATGCACTTCTCTCTTATCACCCATGCAAAACTGAGATACAAAGTGAAAGAAACCCTGTAACACAGCAAGTCCTTCGGAGAAAGATCAGGGGACCCACCCACGAACGCATGTTGGGAAGCCAGAGTCTAAAGAGCACCCAAGAGGCTGACCCCCATGGGAGGCGAGCGAAAGTCAGCTGCACAGGCCTCCTAGGGCTGACTAAACCTACTGTTGGAACAAAGGAAGATGTGCGTGTTTCTTACTTTTCAGCATTTTTTAAAGTTGCTTCAAAGTCCTAGACACTGCTGAAGCTGCCCATCCCAGTTACCACGCCCCTGGGTGTTCAGATCACCCTCTAGCCTGTCAGGTGGGGCCCCGGCTAGGTCAGCACTGTTGATTGGCTCCCATGTGGCAGAGAGCGAAGGCAGAGATTACAAAGCCAGGTGGCCATTCTCCCCAAATCCACTGTGCCCTGCAGTGTCAGTTCTGCACTCATTTACTCAGCCTTTGACTCCACAGAAGTGATGGGAGAAATCACAGTGACCAACAGATACCCAGAGAATCACCAAGCGGGTTTGGGAGATGAAGCGCAGGCGGAGGCTCTGAGGCCCTGTGATCTCACCCTGCCCTGGTGCCGTCCAGCCAGCACACTGTGTGACCTGGACACGCCCTTTTTGAGAGCGTCTCTACTATCCTACCATAAAGTGAGGCCAGCTGAACTAATGGTTGGTAAGATTCTTTCCAGCTTTACTAGGAGGAAGACCTTGTTTCACTTTTCATTTTTTAAAAGGCCCCAAATACTCCCCTGTGAATTTTAGGGCCAATGCAGAGAACCAGCACAAGATGCCCACGTGCACAAGGTAAGCAACCCGCATCGCACTGGGCGGTGGGAAAGGTGACGCCACACACCCTCCCCAGGTTCTGCTTCATGGCCCCGTTGCTCTCTAAATGCCCAGCAACAGTATAATCACCCATATTCCGTGGAAGAGATAAAGCACACCACCTCGGCACACGATGTGCCACTGCTCTCAAGTAATGGCCTCACGTCGTGGCCCAGCTGGGAAGCCCCAGCAAGGACACAGGCCTTTACCTCATCTGAACCAGGGGAGAAGCAACCACTGGGGAGGAAGAGCTCAACAAGAGGCTGTGCAGACCTCTGAGATGAGATGGAGCCGTGGCGGGACTCCCAGGGTGGGGTGTGGGTGTGGGGCGTGGACCCCAACAGCAGCAGAGAGGTAGACTGCAATCCACACCCAAGACAGACACCAGAGGTGTCCTGACTTGCTTCTAAAATGACAGCTGTGAGGCACTCACTGGCCCGAGATGAGCAAACCAGCCCAGCCATGGGCTGCGGTCTAAGCTTCCCCCAGTTGCAGGACCCGCATTTAACATGCTCATCTGCTACGTGCACAGCCCACAAGATTGAGGCAGTGTTTAAAAGTCTCTTTGATGAGTCTGCAACTCTTAATTGGAGTGTCTGGGTCAAGAGGATTAAAGAGCAAAAAAGGGAGAGAAGGTAGGACAGGCAATTCACACCTCCTTCCCTGCACGAACATGGTGAGGAGACAGACGCAGCTCTTGGCTGTGGGGAAAAATATGCAAAAATGTAGGTACTGCATTCTGAACTGAGCACATCTACTGGTTGGCTGTTCTGGTTTTCAAAGGCAAGCCTGGTCCAGACTGAAGGCTGACTAGCTGTAAGTCAGGCTGATGCAGTCTCCCTTAAACCAGCCACTATCTAATGAGCATCTGTTTGGACTGAACACTGAAAAAGCCATGTTTAAAGACCAGGGCCCAACATTAACCTTATTTCCTACATCCATGTTGGTCACAACTACTTCAAATTGGCCGCTGGAACCATGTCATGCCACTCTAGAACATGTCCCAAAGCCAGTGTCCCCTCAGCACAGCAGAGAAGAGCCCCCAACACAGGAAGGACACACAGCACCCCAGGACAGACAAGAGCAGCCACACTGCAGGCACTCAGGCCATTTCTGGTAGCCAGCACACAGGTGACCTGTGTAAACATGGCGAGCACATAAAACCTGTGACAGTCTCCCTCCCCCCTGCCAGAGAGCTGTGAAAGCAGAGCCAGAGGTGGCTGTTGACCTGGCAGGCTGCAGGAAGGAGATGACACAGTTAGCTCACCTCTGTGGCCAAGCTTCTCATTAAGTCTCTCCGAGAACCGCGCCATCAAGCAGGATATAGTTCACAAGCAGTGACAGCATCTGAGGAGCTTAACAGGAAGACTGAGATTTCTCTCAAAGGGGTGGTTATTTTAGACGACTGAAGGGGATTTTAGAAACGTAATTAATGATATCCACCCTGAGAGATGACTTCGTGGGCATCCAGTGATCCCTATCACAGGCACCTGCAGCTCCCACGCCACATAGAAAACTCCACTTTCTCTTCACACTCAGGACAGAAAGAAATTGAGGAAAGCGGCTTGCAAATTAGTGGTGAATGAGAACATCGAGGAAAAAGGCACTTGATCACCAAGGATTGGGGTTGCCTCGTTCAAAGCCCAACTCAGGTCCCACACATCCTAGAAACGAGCACCTGCGGCCCAGCGGCTTCGCTCACATCAGCCTGTCAGAGCCGGCTCCAGCTCACTGGCTCACTGCAGCTCCAGAACTTCCCCAAGCCTCCCTCCCGTGCTGCTCTATAGGTTCACACTCTGGACACTGCTGAAGCTGCTCATCTCAGTTACCGCGCCCCTGGGTGTTCCGATCACCCAGGGCCAGAAAAGGTGTCGCCAGCCCAATGTGGGAGATGATGGCCTGGCTTTACTAAAAAACTGCGTGATCAAAATCCCAACTGTAGGAAAGACGTAACTGAGAATGACTGGGCCCCATGTTCTGGGAGGAGCCTCGCTAACCACAACCTCCCCTGCTTCTCCCCCGCACTCCCCTAAAGAGCGAGGTGGCTGTGTTTTAACCTCCCGTTAAGATCACTGCACAAAGAAAAGTGAGTCAGCTCCTCTTTGCCTTCTCTCCCCACTCCTTCATGGTATAGGGCAGGATATGACAGAGCCTGCCACTGTCACAGGACCTCGCCACACCAGACAGCCACCAGTACGGTGTTCATCGGGAGCCTCGCAGTGCCTGTACCACCTGTGGGTTCAGGTGTCCTCAGGCCCATCCTCGCCTCCCCAGCATTTCAGCTAGGGCCAAGGCCAGCTCCCAGGGCCCAGAACTAGCTCTGCCACTCTTGAGGACAGGTTAAAAACACCAACGGCCACACTGGAGAGGAAGGCCCCATGCAGCTTTTCTGTCACCTTGGTGATGAGCCACCAGGCAGAACCCATTAAGTGCTAATATTGCTGTTTATGGGTATAAATTGCTTAGAAGCTACATTTTGCAGAGGGTCTAATAGGCAATGAGGAGCAGCTGCAGGCATGGACATTAGTTTGGATTGCTGAGTTCATTAGAGTTTCTGGCCCCTTCCCATGGCTTCCAAATGCCCAGCTCCTGCATAGAGCATGTCTCAGCAGTTTCTACAGAACATGGCTCCCGGGAGCAAGAGGACACTGTCCCTGGCTGCCAGAGCAAGGAGCTTGATGCCAGAGGCAGAGAGACAAGAGATGCAGCTGGGGGGAGCCTGCCAGCAGAAACTAACCGGACTGCTCGTCCCCGTGGACCAGCCTCTGCAGACCAGAAGAAAAGGTCACAGTCCACCAAGCAGTGAGGAACCCAGCCTTTGGGGTAAAAAGATGTGGACTCAGTCTCCAGCTCACCACGAGCCAGTGCAGCCAGCCAACCTCCCTCTGCCCATCTGAAGATGGAGACGCTCTGGTCCACCTCCTGCAGTCAGGAAGGTCACACAAGGAATGTCTGTCATGCACCTGGCCCAGTGAAAGACTTAATGTCATTGTCATAATATCGGAAGACACTGGGCCTGGGAAACTAAGCTTATTTAGGTCTTGCTTTCAGCAGCCCACACTTTCTGGTCAAATCTTGTCACTTCGGCTTTACTCTTGTTTTCTGAAAATGAGAAAAAATGGATGTGTCACTTTATCTGATCAGTGACTTCCATGGTAATCCCCTATTGGCTTCAAATTAGGTCATTTTCATGTAAAAGCCTGGTCTGGCAGCTTTAAGTACTATGTGGATAAATAGAAACAAAGCCCCACCTGGGCTTCATCAGATTCTGTCCACAAGAAGCCATATTTTGACTTCGAACCCTATTAACCTGCCTGTGTCTGTCTGATTGGGGTTTGGGTGAGTACAAGTCGCTGCGCTCCCAAGCTGCCCGCAAAAGGGCATGGAAGCTCCCGCAGCCATGCTCTGCCACCACCCAGGCGGACTCTAATGAGATCATCTGACGGCGGCAGCCTGCGCTGCCTTACAGACATGGTCCTAACCCATTGGGTTTTGTATGTGAGCAGCCCCTTCACCCGCCAGTGCTCTTCCCTTGACTTGTGCCAGAAGAGCAACACCAGGGACTGGGGGCGCTGGGGACCAAGACCCGGCTTTTCTTCAGTGGCCACAGGCAAGTCTAGGAGCCTGAGTGTGTTTGGCCTCCTCTCAGTAACCTGGGAGAGGTTGACTCTGTGCCCCCTCAAGAGCCTTTCCAGTTCCAAGCTACTGCTTCTTTCATTTAAAACACAACAGAACACATAAAGAAGGCTGGACGCGGTGGCTCACACCTGTAATTCCAGCACTTTAGGATGCCAAAGCGGATCACCTGAGGTCAGGTGTTCAAGACCAGCCTAGACAACATGACATGGCAAAACGCTGTCTCTACTAAAAACACAAAAATTAGCTGGGCGTGGTGGCGCACACCTGTAATCTCAGCTACTCAGGAGGCTGAGGCAGGAGAATAGCTTGAACCCAGGAGGTGGAGGTTGCAGTGAGCTGAGTGCCACTGCACTCCAGCCTGGGTGACACAGTGAGACTCTGTCTCCAAAAAAAACCATTAATAAAAAAACAAGAAGAAAAGGCCGGGTGGGGTGGCTCACGCCTGTAATCCCAGCACTTTGGGAGGCCAAGGCAGGAGCATCACCTGAGGTCAGGAGTTCAAGACCAACCTGGCCAACATGGGGAAACCCCGTCTCAACTAAAAATACCAAAAAAATTAGCTGGGCGTGGTGGCGGGCACCTGTAATCCCAGCTTTCAGGAGGCTGAGGCAGGAGAATTGCTTGAATCCGGGAAGCGGGGGTTGCAGTGAGCCAAGATCGAGCCATTGCACTCCAGCCTGAGCGAAACTCTGTCTCAAAAAAAAGAAAAAAAAATCATCAAGAAAGGAGTATGTGAAGAGACTGCGAACTTTTTTTGTCAGGAGGAGAGTCTGTCATTTGCTAGTGGGCACCAGCTTGACTGGAGACATTTGATCTAGATTTGGTTATGAAATTCACTTGCAAATCCCAGGTTTTCCAGGACAAAGAGTGAGTGTACGTAACTCTCATCCTTCCCTCAGCTATAAGGAGCCATCTTCTTAGGGAGTTGTGACTTGGAGAAATATAAATGGGTCACTATAAATTATGTCAATGAAAACTGACAAACCTAAAAGGTCTACCTGGTTCTTGGGGGCTTTTGATATGAATTGTTTTTGTAAGGGACACAGTTTTAAAATTGTGTCTTTAAAGGCTGGGCGCCGTGGCTCATGCCTGTAATCCCAGCACTTTGGGAGGCTGAGGCGGGCGGACCACCTGAGGTCGGGAGTTCGAGACCAGCCTGACCAACATGGAGAAACCCTGTTTCTACTAAAAAAAAAAAAAAAAAAAAAAAAATAGCCGGGCATGATGGTGCACACCTGTAATCCCAGCTACTCAGGAGGCTGAGGCAGGAAAATCGCTTGAACCCGGGAGTCAGAGGTTGTGGTGAGCTGAGATCACACCATTGCACTCCAGCCTGGGCAACAAGGTCGAAACGCTATCTCAAAGAACAACAAAAAAAAATTTTTTTTTTTAAATTGTATATTTAAGCACAAAATCAAGACCTTAGAAAAAACTGCTTCATCAAGTTGATATACTTTTTCCCCCAAAATTTAAAATATTGGCTCACAGGAAAGTGTTGCAATGAGAACCGACGGTGAGGTCACACCAGAAAGAGATCACCCGTCAGGAGGAACGGAAAAGCTCGATAGCTGATTAGAAAACAGTCACTTACTCTTTTCTTTTTTTTTTTTTAAACCACACATACACAAGCCTTCCAATAAGTCTAGGCCTCAGGGTTTGATGACTCACTACCACCTCCAGAAAAATTTAAAAATTTAACCATCACTACTTAAAACTCTAGCAAAGCCACACAAACACATTAAGTAAACCGAGGAAAGAACGGCAAGTGTGCCACAGAAGGCTCTCCCTGCGGGGATAACGCTGTTAATCTGTCGACATAACGGGATTCTTTTAGAAGTAAAAGGCATAAATCTGTGTAACCAGCACCACCTTTTTTTTTTTTTTTTTTTTTTTTGCCAAGCTTAATCAAGAAAGACGGAAGGGAGTTGCGTGTCCCTTCACTTTGTAGGATCGGATCCTGTCCACCCTGTTTCCGAATGCTCTCAACAGTTACCCAACCGCCTGTTTCAAGGGCTTCCCTGTTGCTCAGAATGCCACCTGGACACTGCTGGAAGGAAACTATCAGGGAGATAAGCTTCCCCTCCTCCCGGGCTGTGTACAGGTCCCCACTCAATCCAGCCCAGGGCAGAGTCCAAACGGCGAGGGAGAGATGCAGACAGGGTCAAAGGGACCCCAAGAGTCCAGCACATCTGGGAAAGAGAAAAAGTGCTGTGGCATCCTGCAGCTGGGGCGCACGCCAGCGCGCCCCCTTTCCTCTGGGAGGACCCCCGGCCCCCGTTCGTCCCCAAGCTCCCAGCCCGCCTCCGGGAGACCCACTGAGAGAAAAAACGTGTGGGGAACCCCCAGCAGCTCCAAACGCCGAGGCGCTCCCCGCGAGCCTCAGACCCGACCCAACCCTAGGACTCGCGCCACCGGCCCGCGAGGAAACCCCCACAGCCCGCGCCCCGGGCAGGCTGGAGGGTGGGGGCGGCTGGCCAGGCAGGGCGCCCAGGCCCGGGCTCCGGGAGCAGCCCGGCGGGCAGGGGAGACCGGGCCCGCAGGCCGGGTTTGGGGGTGTCCAGGCCGGGGCGGAGGGCCCGGGCGGTGAGCCCCTCTGTGGGAACAAGGAGTCGGGGGGCGGCCCGGGCCTGGCGCCCTTCGCGGGGAGGCCGACTCCGGAGCGGCCCGGGCGGCCTGGGTCGGGACCGGGGGAGGGGCCCGCAGGCCGCACCTGGTCGGCGAAGTCCTCAGCCGTGCCCATCAGGTCGTTCTGGCCCATGGCGACGGCGGGAGGCTCGGCTCGGCTCGGCTCGCTCGCTCGCTGGCCCTCGCCCGTCGGCGCCCGCGCCCGCTGCGGCCTCCACAGGAAGTGCCCGGCGGCCGGCCTCGCTCCGCGTCGGCTGCGGCTCCAGCGGCTGCCACGTAGGCCAAGCCTTAAAGGGGCCGCGCACCGCCCGGGTCCGCCCCGGCGCGTCTTAAAGGGGCCATGCACCGTCCCCAGCCTCCCGACCGGTCCGCTCGAAGCCACCCCCGCCGCGCTCGACGCCACGCCTCTCACGCTGGAGACCCCTCCCACCGCGCGCAGGCCCTGCGGCACCTCCCGGCCTGGCGGAACGCCTCCCCTTTAAGGGGGCAGGCCTGGGGGGGTCTGGGGCCAGCTCGCAGGAGGGACGCTTGGATGCCTCGAGGACGCCGTTCGGGCGGGGAGGGTCCCGCGGGTCCCACTGACCCACACGGGGTGGGGTCAGGGGTGGACGCTCGCCCGTACGCGGTAGCTACTGAACATGCTTGGGCCAGAGTCCGATGGCAGGCGCCCCACGCAGGGGGAGCGAGGCCCAGGGTACCCCGGAGAGCCCATGGACAAGTACCAGGTGCCGAGTGTTCCCTGCGGGGAGGCGGGGGCTCCGTGGGGTAACGGTCGCCAACCCTGGAGCTGCGGCCGGCGGTTCCGACCAAGGGCGGCGAGGGACCCGCGCCCTAGCTAGTGTTGGCCTCCAGCTCCTAGGTTGAACCCGGGGGGCCTCCAACGGTGACCTCCTGGGTGCCCTTTGCCACTCAGTTTTCCCCTTTGTGAATTGACTAAGGATTTTCCAGCCCTGGCTGAGTATTTGAGGGCGTGGGGCAGCTCCTCTATCCTTTGTGCCCGGGGTTTGGGCGCTTGGGTCCACCGAGGCAGGCCCCCCGGGAACATCCCGAATACGTAATTGGGAGCCCCCAGTCCCCTAAAAACACCCCTGCAATGTGGGTCTTTGAAAATATTTGAGACCTATAAAATTTACAAAACACAAAAGGAAAGCTGCAAAATAAAAGTGAATGTTTAATTAAATGCTTCTATACATGATATGTAAACTTTATTAAATGTTAGATTCAGCATTTGTGAAAACCGCATTCGCTTGGAAACAGTTTGCGGATTAGATTTTTGTCACTTGGGAAGAATTGTCTGTGTGTGAGAGGACTATAGGGCGTTGCCAGCAGTGACGCAGATGAGCTTCTGGTGGCCAGATAATTTTTTAAATAAAGTTACTTTTCAGGGAAAAAAAAAAATAGACCTTTCAGGAATATACCTGCTTTTGGAAAAAAAATAGACTTGTTCTAAGATATGGGTCCATTTTACTGTTTAACTTGCTGCCTAAGCCTGCACGCTCTCACACCAGCTCTGCCCTCAGCCCCCTGTGGCTTAGAACAGCAGTCCCCGGCCAGGCTCGGTGGCTCACGCCTGTAATCCCAGCACTTTGGGAGGCCATGGCGGGCGGATCACCTGAGGTTGGGAGTTCGAGACCAGCCTGACCAACGTGGAGAAACCCTGTCTCTACTGAAAATACAAAATTAGCCGGGCGTAGTGGCGCATGTCTGTAATCCCAGCTACTCGGGTGGCTGAGGCAGGAGAATTGCTTGAACCCAGGAGGCAGAGGTTGTGGTGAGCCGAGATAGCACCATTGCACTCCAGCCTGGGCCACAAGAGCAAAACTCTCTCTCAGAAACAAAACACAACAAAACAAAAAAAACCAGCAGTCCCCAACCTTTTTGGCACGAGGGACCAGTTTTGTGGAAGACAATTTTTCCACAGACGGAGGCGGGAGGATGGTTTCGGGATGATTCAAGCACATTACACTTAGTGTGCAGTTCATTTCTATTATTATATTGTAATACATAATGAAATAATTACACAACTCACCATCATGTAGAATCAGTGGGAGCCCTGAGCTTGTTTTCTTGCAACTAGACGATCCTCTCTGGGGATGATAGGAGACAGTGACAGATCATCAGGCATTTGATTCTCATAAGGAGTGTGCAACCTGGATCCCTCACGTGCACTGTTCACAATAGGGTTCACACTCCTGTGAGAATCTAATGCTGCTGCTGAGCTGACAGGAGGTGGAGCTTGCGTGGTAATGCGAGCCATGGGGAGCGGCTGTATATACAGATGAAGCTTTGCTCCATTGCCTGCTGCTCACCTCCTGCTGTGCAGCCTGGTTCCTAAACAGGTCACAGACTAGGTTGGGGACCCCAGCTTAGAATATCCAGCAGGCTGCTCACAAGGCTGGATTACAGACTCCTAAATCTTTTATAGGCTCCGAGAGTCCCTAGGCTCAGGCTTCCATCCTCATATCTCCTCCTCTGGATCCTGCCCTCCCTCCCCCAATCCTCGGATGCATGTTAGCCTCCAGCAATCTCCCGCCCGGTCCCCAGCCCCATAGTACTTGGTCTCTGCACAGAGAGATGGTGGCCATCTCTCTGCAAATTTGTCTCAAATCACAGGCTCTAAGGTCAGACCCTCAGAGTTACCCCAGGCAGTGTCCTGCTTTCTAGGGACATAGCCTCAGGCAAGGACCTAGCTCCTTGTGCCTCAGTTTTCCCCAATGTAAACACAGAGGTAGCAATGGTGTCCACTGCATAGGGTGGCTGTGAGGTGCTTGGCACCATGCCAGGCACACAATGGCTTCCTGATTGTACCAGCCACAAGACTGGTTACTTTCTTGTTTGGAGGTGGATGCTGGAAGCTGAGGTCGCACGGGTCTACAGAGAGTGAATAAGCCCTTTTCCTCTGGGAGGTTCTTGCTCTTGAGTGCCCAGCCGGTCCTCATTGCAGTTTGGGGGAGGGATATAGGGTTGTAGAAGAAAGAGCTCCAGAATCGGCCCCAAATAGGTGAGATCAGAGTCCTGCCATTGAAAGGCTTCTTGCCCTCCTTGGGCCGTTTCCTCTCTTGCAAGATGGGGTGGAGCCACTTGCTCTGCCAGCCTGACAGGGGAGTTACCGGGACCGGAAAAGGAGCTGGAGCTGGGCTTCTGGAAAGGGATAAGTTGTGTGCATTTCCTGAAAGCTTTTCTCTTCCTTGCTGGTAGGTTTTGTACCAGCTGAATCCTGGGGCCTTGGGGGTGAACCTGGTGGTGGAGGAAATGGAAACCAAAGTCAAGCGTGTGATAAAGCAGGTAAGAGGCCAAGCCTGTGCATCCCACGCCAGGTGGTTCTGTGGCTGTGATTTTCCCCAACACAAGCTCTTCCCATGTTGGAGAAGCTTCCTGATGCGGCAGCTAGATTCCTCGCTGCCAGCACTCCCAGAGACAAATCTGGTTGGGGTAGACGTGGGGGTGCGTGAAGCTCTGTCACCTTGATAGGGAAGCAATGCTAATTTTTACTCCATCACCACCACCTCCTACCATTTACACATCACGTGCTGTATGCCAGGCACCGACTCACTTCATCTCCCGTCAACCCTGTAAAGCAGAAACAATGACCCTGTTTATAGCCAAAGACAGTGAGGCTCAAGGCAGCGCCAGACTAGCCAAGGTCACACAATTTCCCAGAGGATTTGAATTCAGGCCACCTCATTGGGGGACACCGTGCTACCCAGTGCTGGGTCACCAGTTTTACCAAAAGGGAGCCAAGCCCAGAGAGGATGGGGACTGGCTCAAGGTCACACAGGGCTAAGGTCACACACCAGGCCCTGAGCCCTTCCACCGCACTCCTCACCAGGGCTAGCAGGGCATAGGGAGGTGTAGGCCTGCAGGACAGCCCTTTGTGTGTCCGAGACAGGGAGGTCCAGATCAACAGAGGGACTAGGGTGAGAGAGCTGCTGCAAGAGTCCCTGGCACGCCCTCCTCTCTGTGGTGGTGGCAGGGACCCAGCAGGTTTAGGGCTGGCCGCGCAGCAGGAGGAGCCTTGTCAGAAGCCGCTACTGGGCCAGGCCTCAGTCTGTGCAGCTCCGCAGCCTCACCCTGAATGGTTGGGCCTGGAGTCCTTGCCCCTGCCCTGCTCCCTTGCTGGCTGTCTGTGGGGTTGGCCCCCTTGTCTCACAAGCCACTGAGGCAGAGTGGCTGACTGCTCTCTGAGCAATTAAGGAGCTTTGTGTGTGTGTGTGTGTGTGTGGTTTTTTTTTTTTTGGAGATAGAGTCTTGCTCTGTCGCCCAGGCTGGAGCGCAGTGGTGCAATCTCAGCTCACTGCAACCTCTGCCTCCCGGGTTCAAGCAATTCTCCCGCCTCGGCCTCCCGAGTAGCTGGGACCACAGGCACACGCTGCCACGCCTGGCTAATTGTATTTTAGCAGAGACAGGGTTTCACTGTGTTGCCCAGGCTGGTCTCAAACTCCTGAGCTCAGGCAATCCGCCTGCCTCGGCCTCCTAAGTGCTGGAATTACAGGCGTGAGCCACCGCACCCAGCCTGAGGAGCTTTTAAAAATGTCAGCCATGACTAGGCATGGTGGCTCATCCCTGTAATCCCAGCACTTTGGGAGGCTGAGGCAGGTGGATCCCTTGAGGTTAGAAGTTCGAGAGCAGCCTGGCCAACATGGTGAAACCCCATCTCTACTAAAAATACAAAAATTAGCCGAGCATGGTGATGAGTGCCTGTAATCCCGGCTACTTGGGAGGCTGACGTTGAAGAATCACTTGAACCCGGGAGGCGGAGATTGCAGTGAGTCAAGATTGCGTCACTGCACTCTAGCCTGGGTGACAGAGCCAGACTCTGTCTAAATTAATTAATTAAATTAAAAATAAAAATATCAGCCAATTATTTCTAAATAAAAATTGGGGAAGGAGAGTGTAGGTAGGAGTTTATGGGTTCTTCCAGTCTTTTTTCCTAAGACTTTGTAAATTTTTGGGGGGAGAATGGTATTGTTAAAGTTGATAGCATGCTTTTTATATTGCAAGCATTCCCACAGCCTCCTCCTCTCCTGGCTCTGGCAGCTGTGTGGCCTCCTGTCTTGCTTGATGTGCTGTAGCTGACCCAAGCCATCCCTATCACACGGGCTGAGTATTGAGCTTGTTCTCAATTTTTCACTTTGTGTAAACAGCTCTGATAAAGATGCTTATAGCATTATGGGTTTTTTGTTTTTTGTTTTTTGTTTTTTGTTTGTTTTTTTTTTTGAGACAGAGTCTCGCTTTGTAGCCCAGGCTGGAGTGCAGTGGCCGGATCTCAGCTCACTGCAAGCTCCGCCTCCCGGGTTTACGCCATTCTCCTGCCTCAGCCTCCCGAGTAGCTGGGACTACAGGCACCCGCCACCTCGCCCGGCTAGTTTTTTTTTTTTGTATTTCTTAGTAGAGACGGGGTTTCACCGTGTTAGCCAGGATGGTCTCGATCTCCTGACCTCATGATCCGCCCGTCTCGGCCTCCCAAAGTGCTGGGATTACAGGCTTGAGCCACGGCGCCCGGCCTGTTTTTTGTTTTTTTTTTTAGCATCCATGATTTCCTTAGGAAAAATTCCTAGGAGTGAGATTTCTGGGTCATACAATGTAACTTTTTTTTTTTTTTTTTTTTTTTTTTTTGAGATGGAGTTTTGCTCTTGTTGCCTAGGCTGGAGTGCGGTGGTGTGATCTCGGTTCACTGTAACCTCTGCCTCCCGGATTCAAGTGATTCTCCTGCCTCAGCCTTCCTGAGTGGCTGGGATTACAGGCATGTGCCACCACACCTGGCTAATTTTGTATTTTTAGTAGACGGGGTTTCTCCACTAGCATGGAGAGGATGCTCAGGCTGGTCTCGAACTCCCGACCTCAGATGATCCGCCCACCTTGGCCTCCCAAAGTGCTGGGCTTATAGGAGTGAGCCACCACAGCTAGCCTTTTTTTTTGTTTTTTTGTTTTTGTTTTTTTTTAAGACGGAGTCTCGCTTTTGTTGCCCAGGCTGGAGTGCAATCGCGTGATCTTGGCGCACTGCAACCTCCTTCTCCCAGGTTCAAGTGATTCTCCTGCCTCAGCCTCCTGAGTAGCTGGGATTACAGGCATGCGCCACCACACCTGGCTAATTTTGTATTTTTAGTAGAGACAAGGTTTCTCCACGTTGGTCAGTCTGGTCTCAAACTCCCGACCTCAGGTGATCTGCCCGCCTCGGCCTCCCAAAGTGCTGGGATTACAGGCGTGAGCCACTGTGCCCAGCCACGATGTAGCATTTTCAAGCCTTTCTATATGTTTTGGCCAACTTCACCTCCTCATATGCCCCCTGGGACAGGAGGAAAGGAAGACAGGAAGGCTCACACAGTGTCTTTGCCCTGGATTCCACAGGACAGTGCCACTGGCATCTCAGGTCTCTCCATAGATCTGGGAACAATTCACTAACTTTACATGATGGTCTGCAATCACCCCATTATAAGAGTACTTCATTCATAAGTCTTTTGAGCAACATTCTGGGTGAAGATCTGGTATTAGAGCCAGTGGTAGTATACACCTAGGGCCTGTGCCACCAAGCGTGCTGCAGACTTAAAGCTGTGTGCTTCCCTTGCCACCGGGTTCCCTTCCCTTTCCATGCCCCCCCACCTCCACCCGGAGAAGGCGCAGGAAAGAGAGAAGAGCACTGCACATTCCATGCATAGAGACAACCTTCCCCATGTGGGTAAGGAATGAAGTGGTGCGATTGATGCTTTCCCAACCAGAACAAGATGTTCCTGTTTAAAGATGGTCTGAAAATGGATCCTTTACTGATTTCTTGGAATTTATATTATGCTGTCCTAAACTTATCTTTGCAACAGGAGCAGAGATGTTCTCATTGCTCTAAGTATTTTTAGATCTCTGCCTTAGGAATATCTTCCGTTTGTGCCATATGGTGGGGGCAGGAATGGTGGGAGCCTGTCACTCCTGCTAAATAATGATGATGGTGGTGATGATGGAGGTGGCAATGATGGTGGTAGTGGTGGTGATGGTGGTGGCAGCTAGATGGTGATGATAATGGTGATGGTGTGATGATGGTGATGGTGGTGCTGGTGATGGTCGTGGTGATGTGATGATGGTGATGGTGGTGGTGATGGTGTGATGGTGTGATGGTGGTGGTGGTGGTGGTGGTGGTGTGATGGTGATGGTGCGATGATGGTGATGGTGGTGCTGATGATGGTCATGGTGATGTGATGATAGTGATGGTGGTGGTGATGGTGTGATGGTGTGATGGTGGTGGTGGTGGTGGTGGTGGTGTGATGGTGATGGTGGTAATGATGGTGATGATGGTGGTGATGATGGTAATGATGGTGATGATAGTGGTGATGGTGACGATGGTGTTGATGGTGTGATGATGGTGATGGTGTAATGGTGATGGTGGTGGTGGTGTGATAGTGATGGTAATGATGTTGGTGATGGCAATGATGATGGGGATAATAGTGGTGATGATGACGGTGGTGTTGATGGTGTGATGGTGGTAATGACAGTGGTGGTGGTGATGGTGTGATGATGGTGAAGGTGGTGATGATGGTAATGATTTTGATGATGGTGATGATTGTGTGATGATGCTGATGATGGTGGTGATGGTGATTTTGGTAATGATGGTTATGAAGGTGATGATAGTGGTGATGGTGATGGTGGTGGTGATGGAGTGATGGTGGTAATGGTGGTGGTGTGATGATGATGATGGTGATGGTGATGATGATGGTGGTGATGGCGATGATGATGGTAATGATGGTGATGATGGCAGTGATGGTGATGGTGGTGATGATGGTGGTAATGATGATGTTAATTATGGTGATGGTGGTGGTGACGGAGTGATGGTGGTAATGGTGGTGGTGTGATGGTGATGATGGTGATGATGGTGGTGATGGTGATGGCAGTGATGATGGTGGTAATGATGATGGTTATGATGGTGATGATAGTGGCAATGGTGACAGTGGAGGTGATGGAGTGATGGTAATGGTGATGGGAATGATGATGGTGATGATGGTGATGACAGTGGTGATGGTGATGGTGATGATGGCAGTCATGGTGATGGTGGTGATGATGGTGGTAATGATGGTGATGGTGGTGGTGATGGAGTGATGGTGGTAATGATGGTGGTGTGATGATGGTGATGGGGATGATGGTAATGATGGTGGGGATGGCGGTGATGATAGTAATAATGGTGATAGTGGTGATGGTGATGGTGGTGATGATGGAGTGATGATGGTAATGGTGGTGGTGGTATGATGATGGTGATGATGGTGGTGATGGTGATGGTGGTAATTGTGGTAATGATGATGTTAATGATGGTGATGATAGTGGTGATGGTGGTTCTGATGGAGTGATGATGGTAATGGGGGTGGTGGTGGTGTAATGATGGCGATGGCGGTGATGGTAATGATGGTAATGATGGTGATGATGGTGGTGATGGTGATGATGTGATGGTGATGATGGTGGTGATGGTGATGATGATAGTAATGATGGTGATGATGGCAGTGATGGTGATGGTGATGGTGGTGGTAATGATGATGTTAATGATGGTGATGACAGTGATGGTGGTGGTGATGGAGTGATGGTGGTAATGGTAGTGGTGGTGGTGTGATGATGGTGATGGCAGTGATAGTGATGATGGTAATGATGGTGATGATGGTGGTGATGGTGACAGTGATGGTGGTGATGGTTGTGGTTGTGGTAATGATGGTGATGGTTGTGGTGGAGGTGGTGGTTGTGGTGATGATGGTAATGGTCATGGTGGTGGTGGTGATGGTGGTGATAATGGAGATGATTTGCTACATGTTTATTAAGTTCATGCTCTTGTGCCCTTGCAGGTGGAATGCATGGATGACCATCAAGCCAGTCAGGCCCTGGAGGAGGTAACTCTCAGGGTGGTTTCCCCTCTGGAAGAGCTCAATGGAGCATACACGGACTGTGTTCTGTACCTTCTTGTTGAGTGCCTGGGTAAAAGGAAGGCTGGAGGGAGGGATAGAGCATCAGCACCAGTTTTGCCTCAGCTGTGAAGCCAGCAGCCCCAGGTCATGAAGGGAGGCCATGCCCCAAACACTCACTGCTAAATGCAGGTGCCAACAACTTAGAACATATATTCCCAGAGAACATAAAGTTTAAATATTGGGCTGCACACAGTGGCTCACGCTTGTAATCCCAGCACTTTGGGAGGCTGAGGAGGGTGGATCACCTGAGGTCAGGAGTTCAAGACCAGCCTAGCCAACATGGGGAAACCCCATCTCAACTAAAAATATAAAAAAATTAGCTGGGCATGGTGGTGAGTGCCTGTAATCCCAGCTACTTCGGGAGGTTGAGGCGGGAGAATCGCTTGAACCTGGGAGGCGGAGGTTGCAATGAGCCGAGATCACAGCATTATATTCCACCCTGGGCAATAGAGCAAAACTTCGTCTCAAAAATAAATAAATATTGGCGGCCGGGCGCGGTGGCTCACGCCTGTAATCCCAGCACTTTGGGAGGCCGAGGCGGGTGGATCACGAGGTCAGCAGATCGAGGCCATCCTGGCTAACACGGTGAAACCCCGTCTCTACTAAAAATACAAAAAATTAGCCGGGCGTGGTGGTGGGCACCTGTAGTCCCAGCTACTCGGGAGACTGAGGCAGGAGAATGGCGTGAACCCCGGAGGCGGAGCTTGCAGTGAGCCGAGATCACGCCACTGCACTACAGCCTAGGTGACAAAGCGAGACTCCGCCTCAAAAAAAAACAACAACAACAACAACAAAAAATATTGGCCAGGTCCCTAGGTTAATCTACCAATAACTGTTTTTTAAATATTTTTTCTTCAATATAAAATTATTAATTACAGAAGAAAATTTTTTAAATACAGAATTGGGTTTTCTTTTGCTTTTACCTTTTTTTTTTCTTTAATAACAATGGAGTCTCACCATTTTGCCCAGGCTAATTTTGAACTTCTGGGCTCAAGCAATCCTCCCACCTCGGCCTCCAAAGTGCTGGGGTACAGGCATGTACCACCACGCCCATACCAGAATTGTTTAACAAAGCAAATGTAAATTATCCTTCATTCTACCATTCAGAGCTGCCCAGCAGTAACTTAGTCATTTACAATAATAGCGATAACAGCTACACTTTGGTTTGATTGGCAAAGCCTCTGAGTAGCCTTTTTTTGTGTTTCTTGAATTTCCCACGAGCTTGAAGGTGTCCCTTCCTATCTCATGGTCACTTGTTTGTCTTCTGGAATTGCTGGCTCTGCAGCTTGGCCAGCAAACATTATTCGGTGTATAGTGTGACTGAAGCACAGTGGTGGGCCCAGGCTACTCGGTAACAAATGGGAAGAAAGAGCATGGGGGCCCACCCAGAGCCCCACGCCGCCATGGCTTTTCCCGTTGCTGATTCAATTCCACGGCCCACTAGGCCAGCTCCTTTCACACCCAACCTTCCACCACAAGCAGTTGTCTGTCTGGCTCCATGTCTCTAAGGCAGCCCTGTCTGCTCCTGTTTGGGCATGTTTCAAAGCACTTTCCGCCAGGGCAGGGGGCACTGGGACCTCTCCATGGGCCCACCTCCCGGTGGCTGCACCACCTCCTCCGGCCAGCCCTGGCTGTGGCTGATCCCCACCTTCCTGGCACTGCCTGCCACAGCTCACTCAGTCCCCGTGGCATCCCTGTGAGGCAGATTCCACTGGGACCCCCATTTTCAGATGACAATATGAGGCCCAGTCACCCAGCACAGCCAGCACATGCTGGAGACAGGACTCACATCGGACTGCCTGGCTCCTAACCACCGTGCAGCCTCCCTGAGCCCGCTCCCCGGCCCGGCTCAGAGCCCGAGGCTTGCATGTTTCTTGGGATGTGTGACAGAGAAGCCCGAGCTGAGAAAGGCGTGAAGAGGCGCTGACTTCTCCGTTTCCTCTGCTCTCATCCTGGCAGCTGATGCCACTGCTGAAGCTGCGGCACGCCCACATCTCCGTGTACCGGGAGCTGTTCATCACGTGGAATGGGGAGGTGGGTCAGAGCTGACGTCTACGGGCTCAGCCGCCGCGTGGTGGGCTGTGGGACCAAGCCGAGTGAGCCCAGAGCACGCCCACCCCCCTCCGTCAGAATAGCTCGTGTGGCAATGGCAGTGACTCTAAATGTGGCCATACCTGACCTGACACTCACCGGGGCCAGGTACCATGCTGGGGGCTTTCCGTGCATGGTCTTGTAGGAGCCCCAACAACCTCATTAGGAGGGTTTTTTTTTTTTTTTTTTTGAGACAAAGTCTCGCTCTTGTCCCCCGGGCTGGAGTGCAATGGCATGATCTTGGCTCACTGCAACCTCTGCCTCCCGGGTTCAAGCGATTCTCTTGCCTCAGCCTCCCAAGTAGTTGGGATTACAGGCGCGTGCCATGACGCCCAGCTAATTTTTATATTTTTAGTAGAGACGGGGTTTCACCATATTGGCCAGGCTAGTGTCGAACTCCTGACCTTAAGTGATCCACCTGCCTCAGCCTCCCAAAGTGCTGGGATTACAGGCTTGAGCCACCACGCCTGGCCAGGAGGGGTTCTCAACCCATTTGACAGAAGAAGAGACAGAGGCTAACAGAAACAAGTTGCTCCAGTTTAGCCAGCTAGTACGTGACCAAGTCAGAGGGCCAGGCGAGGTGGGCCTGATTCCCGGGCTCTGCACACAGCCACCGAGCTTGTCCTGGTGAGCCTGTGCCTCTGATGACAGAGTTTCTACTTTCATGGAAGGAGCTAGTTGACCCCCGTCTCCACAGCCACCCGACGCAAGTGCTGTCCTGGGCCTGTGCGCCCCTTCCTCCTGCAGCCCCTGTGCAGCTTACTGACCAGCACCACATCCGTCATCACGTGCCAGGAGGGCTGCAGGGCAGGAAGCACGGTCCCTGTGCTCCTGATGGGGCCTAGGGCTCTGGTTCAGGAGCTCTCCAAGGCCACAAAGCTAGTAAACAGCTGACTGGGGACGGAGACTCAGGTCCGGCAGCCGGGTCCTGTAGGCTGGATGACTTCTTGTCTTTACAAGGAGCCTGGAGCTTTCCAGTCACTTCCAATGTGTCTGAGGCAGACAGCGGGAGGCTGAGAAGGCACAAGGGGTGCTGGAGGTAAAGAGAGGCCGAGAAGCCTTATGCCGGGCGCCAGCCTGCATGAGACGTCCACACTGGCATTCCCACCTGGGGCCAACAATCCCGGGTCTGAGCAGGAAAGGCCCCTTACATGCTCCTTCTGCTCCAACTGGGTCTCGGGGAGGGGACCTCACGGCATGCACTCCCAGAGATTTTTCTGAGCACCCACTAATGCTCTCAAGGAGGGTGCAGAGAAGCCAAGAGGACATTTCCCTATGGGAGGGAGCACAGAACTGGGGGCCCTGACCCGGTCTGCTGGGGCTCTGGCCAGAGCAGGCTCCTCAAAGGAAATGGATCTGAGCTGAGCCCTAAAGGGTGAGTACTTATCCCCATGAAGGGGGTAGGTAGTGGTCCAGGCAGAGGGGTCTAGGTGTGCAGTGGCCAGGGGACAAGTGCAGCTTTCGGGAAAGTCCAAGTAGCTTGGTGTGGATGGAGTGTGGAGTGGGGGTGGGGCCTGGGAATGGGGAGAGGAGAGAGGAAACTGAAGGTGGGGCAGGAGGGGCTTGTAGCCCCCTCCAGTGGGCAGTGCTCCCACGACCACTGCGGATGGCAGCTGAGTGCAGGGAGGCCCTGGAGCAGGCGAGCCTGTAGAAGCATGGGGGCCTGGGCATCGCCTGGATAAGGGCCTCCTGTCCCAGCAGATCTCTTCTCTGTACCTCTGCCTGGTGATGGAGTTCAACAAGCTCAGCTTCCAGGAGGTCATTGAGGATAAGAGGAAGGCAAAGGAAATCATTGACTCTAAGGTAAGATCCTCTGGGCACCAGGCCTGGGGGCCATCTAGACCTGTGACACAGGCCCTGCAGCTCGGGGCAAAGTGACAGCGGGAAGGCAGGCACCATGGAGTCCAGCCTTGTTTTTTTCTTAAATGTATGCCTCGAGGCATTGCACCCTAGGACGCGTGCAGATCTTAAGTGCACAGTTTGATGCACTCATACAACTTCTACCCAGATCAAGGCAGAAGGCGTTCCTAACCACAGAAGGTTCCCAGTCGGTGACCATGATTCCAGATTGTTCTGCCGGTCGGTCCCTGAAGTTCACGTAAATGGACTCCTCCGGCATGCCGCGCGCTCCTGTCTGGTCTCCTTCCCTCAGCTGCTGCATGCACCCGCAAATCATCTGTGCTCATTGCTTGCTGCCACTCTGCTGCCTGGCTGCCCGGCAGGCTGGTTCCCTAGTCTTGTGTGGATAAGCACCTGGCCTCGCTGCAGGCTGTTTCCCTAGTCTTGTGTGGATAAGCATGTGGGCTGCTTCCAGTTTGGGGCCATTGTGAATAAGGCTGCTATGAGCATTGCTGGAAGGCACTTACTTTTCTGGGATGAATACCTAGGAGTGGAATTATTGGGTCGTAGAGTAGGTGTGTGTGTAGCTTTGGTAGATGCTCCAAACAGATTTCCAACGTGGTTTGGTTGGCCCCATGTTTACTCTCACAAGCTGTGAGCATTCCCGGTCCACATGGCGGCCAGCGCTTCACTGTGTCAGTCTTGTTGTTGTCGTTGTTGAGATGGAGTCTCACTCTGTTGCCCAGGCTGGAGTACAATGCACGATCTCGGCTCACTGCAACCTTCGCCTCCCGGTTCAAGTGATTCTCCTGCCTCAGCCTCCCAAGTACCTGGGACTAAAGGTGCCCACCATCACACCCAGCTAATTTTTGTATTATTAGTAGAGACAAGGTTTTGCTATGTTGCCCAGGCTGGTCTTGAACTCCTTACCTCAAGTGATCCGCCCGCCTCAGCCTCCCAAAGTGCTGGGATTACAGGCGTGAGCCACCGCGCCCAACCAGTTCACTTTCTTAATGATGTCTTTTGATGACAGAAAGTCCTAACTGTAATGAAGTTCGCTTTCCCAATGCTATCTCTTATGGTTAGTGCCTTTGGAGTTTAGGAAGCCTTTTGTGCTCCAAGGTCATGAAGATACTCTCCTCGGTTCTGGAAGTTTGGTCGTTTTTGCCTTCGCATTTAGATCTTTCATCTCCCTCAGAAGAATGCTGCCTGCTTTTACCCTGAGAATGGTGTTTGGTGGGACCATGTGCCCCTGAGGGGCTCTTCGGGGCACACAGCTCTTCTCTTACTGTGGGCCTCAGAGGCAGGCCCGAAGTGGGTTTCAGACTTTGAGTGAAGCCCTTAAAACACGAAATGTTCCCAGAAACCCAGTAAGTGCAGCAGACCTACTCTAACTGGGGAGAGTGGGAGGATGCCCACGTCCTGCCCCCTCAGCCCCTCTCTGACACCCCAGGGTGGCCCTGAATCCAGGGACCCTAGGAGCCCAGCTTCAGAACCACCGCCCTGGGTACTCGGTGGAGCTTGTCTCTGACGCCGAACACTCCCAGCATTCTCTCTCAGGGTTCTTTTCATTAGAATGACTTAGAGGAGCGAGCTCGTGTAGGCACTGAAGGCTTCCACCCCTCCCATACCCGCAAGGCTGATCTGCCTTCAGCTCCCGGCAAGTGTGGGGCAGTGCGGGCCGCAGGGTGGGGTGCAGGGATGGGGCCCTGCAGCACCCGGGGTCTCTGGTATAGAGACAGCAGTGTGGAGTCTGGAAACTCTGAGTCCTTCTGGCTGCCGCCGCGGCTTTACCATCTGGAGAGCCACCACACTGAAGCCTCCTCCACCCTGAGCACTTGGCTGGCTTCAGGCCTGTCTCAAGATGCAGGGAGAGAAAACACCACCATCCTGCTGGCTGCTCTGAGTGTCACCCCCCGAAAGCAGCGCAGGGCGCCCCTCCCATCCTGGCACCCCCTGCTTCTCCCCCAGTGGATGCAGAATGTGCTGGGCCAGGTGCTGGATGCGCTGGAATACCTGCACCATTTGGACATCATCCACAGGTGAGTGGGGCCCCTGACCTCCCTGGACTGGTGGGCTGCTTCAGGAGAAAAGGCACTGAGGCCACTCGGGTGCCAGTGCCCGTGGGCAGGATCTGGGGAGAAAGGCGCACTGGGCCAGTGCAGCCAGGATAGGATGGGGACCTTCCAGACCTCCTCCCGGGCTCAAAAGAGGCTCTTCCAAGTGGTCTCAAGCCATGTGCGCACGCACAGCTGCATGGGGTGTGCGCTAGCCAGGCGGGCTGCTCTAGAGTTCATGGAAAGGAAGGAGGCAACAGCCCTGCCAGGAAGAGAGACCAGGCTGCCTGCCGTGGCGCCAGTGTGGGCTGAGTGGGCCCTGCTGAGCCTTTGACCACCCAGCGGCACAGCATCAGGCTGGAGAATCCACGGTCTGAAGGGGCTGGGAGATGGCTCCAATTCTGAACACCAATATCTTATTTAAAGAGGAAGAGGGAAACCATGTGGCTGGGCATGGTGGCACATGCCCGTGGTCCCCGCAACATGGAGGCTGAGGTGGGAGGATTGCTTGAAGCCAGGAGCTTGAGGCTTCAGTGAGCTATGATCGTGCCACCGCACTTCAGCCTGGGCAACCCTGACTTAAAACACACAGATACACACACACACACCACGCAGACCATGTGTACAAAGGGAATGCTTCACATTCCACATTCAGTGTCATGTCACTAGACATCGCACAATGGCCAAAAATCAATACCCAGTCAAATGCATCGCTGGGCTATCTAAGGAGGTGAACATGTCAACCCAGGGACCTTTCCGGGTGTTGGGGGTGTTCCTACTTGTGGTTGGAGATTCTTCCCCCGGTTTAAAATAATTGAGTACATTTCTGTACATAGAAACAACTGCTTAAAAAGTAGGCTGAGATGGGGCATTTTGTGGAGGGGAGGAGGGTGTGGGCTGCTGCCTCAGAACCGGGTGGGGCAGGGAGCAGAGAGTCAGGCTCAGCACGCACGTTAGTCCCACCTGGAGTCGGGGGTGGTGGCTGCCCAGGTGGCCCCTTGCCACCCAGAGGCGAACCCCCATCTTGGTTTCAGGAATCTCAAACCCTCCAACATCATCCTCGTCAGCAGTGACCACTGCAAACTGCAGGACCTGAGCTCCAACGTGCTAATGACGAACAAAGCCAAATGGAATATCCGTGCGGAGGAAGGTGGCAGGGGCTCCCCTAAGTCATGGGAGAGGGGGTTGGCGCCTAGGATCCAGACGGTGGTGGCCACTCTGGGTGCTGGAGTGAGGCAACATCAAACAGCTGTTTGCTCAGAAGGTCCCCACAAAGCCCTAGCCTTGTGTGGACCTCAAAGAGACCTCCTTTGGGTTGTAACTGAGCAGGCGTGCCACCACCAGGGCAGAGGCAGGGCCCCAAAGACACCCAGCATTTGAGAGAAACAAAGTCGTGGTTGTTTGTGATACCCCAGAAAATGTTGCTTCTCAGGGAGGGAAAAGAAAGCTTCGGAAGGAAGGAAACGAAAATGCCCAGGACGGAGGGTCTGTGGGTGCCACGCACTGACTGCGTGTAGATCACTGAGTCCTAAAACAACCCAGGAGATGACTGGGGTGGGTGGCAAGGGGAGACGAGTTCTCGTTCCTTCGAAAAGATGGCCGGAGAAAGGAGGCTAGAGAGAGTAACCACAGAGGAGGAGTCCGGAGTCCAGAGTCCCAGGGTGGCAGTGGCTGGTTGCACTCTGTCCTTGGTAGACAAAAGATGAATGAGTAGATGGGTGCATAGATGGGTGGGTGTGTGGTTAGGTGGGTGGGTGAGTGGATGGATGGTGGGTGAGTGGATGGATGGTGGGTGAGTGGATGGATGGATGGATGGATGCGTGGGTGGGTGAGTGGATGGATGGTAGGTGAGTGGACGGATGGATGGATGGATGGTGAGTGGATGGATGGATGGATGTGTGGGTGGGTGAGTGGATGGATGGATGGATGGATGGTGGGTGAGTGGATGGATGGATGGATGGATAGGTGGGTGGGTAAGTGGATGGTGGGTGAGTGGATGGATGGATGGGTGGATGGGTGGGGTGAGTGAGTGGATGGATGGATAAGTGGGTGGATGGATGGATGAATAGGTGGGTGGGTGGGTGGGTGGATGGATGGATGGATGGATGGATGGATGGATGGATGGATGGATGGATAGGAGGGTAGGTAGGTGGGTGAGTGGATGGATGGATGGATAGATGGGTGGGTGAGTGGATGGGTGGGTAGGTGAGTAGATGGATGGATGGGTGGATGGGTGTGTGGTTGCATAGGTGGGTGTATGGGCAGATGGGTGAATGCATGGGTTGTGGACGGTTGGGTAGGTGAGTAGATGGATGGGTGGGTGGGTGTGTGTGTGGATGGATGTGTGGGTGGGTGGGTGGGTATATGGATGGATTGGTGGGTGTGTGGATGGATGGGTGGGTGGATGAGTGAGAGTGAGTGAATGAGTGGGTGGGTGGGTGAGTGGATGGATGAGTGGATGAGTGGATGGATGGATGGATGGATGGGAGGGTGGGTAAGTGGATGGGTGGGTGGGCAGGTGGGTGGGTGAGTCAGTGGATGGATGGATCGATCGATGGGTAAGTGAGTAGATGGATGGATGGGTGGATGGGTGTGTGGTTGGAGCGGTGGGTGTGTGGGCGGATGGGTGAGTGCATGGGTTGTGGACGGATGGTTGGGTGGGTAGATGGATGGATGGGTGGGTGCGTGTGTGGATGGATGTGTGGGTGGGTGGGTGTATGGATGAATGGATGGATGGGTGGGTGTGTGGGTAGATGGGTGGGTGTGTGGATGGATGGATGGGTGGGTGAGTGAGTGAATGAGTGGGTAGGTGGGTGAGTGGATGGGTGGGTGGATGGATGGATGGATGGATGGATGGATGGATGGATGGATGGATGGATGGGGTGTGTGTGGATGGATGTGTGGGTGGGTGGGTGGGTGTATGGATGAATGGATGGATGGGTGGGTGTGTGGATAGATGGGTGGGTGTGTAGATGGATGGATGGGTGGGTGAGTGAGTGAATGAGTGGGTAGGTGGGTGAGTGGATGGGTGGGTGGATGGATGGATGGATGGATGGGGTGTGTGTGGATGGATGGGTGAACAGACAGGCAGATGGTTGTTTCTATTGGAGGTGTAGATGGCACGCGTCCTTGGTGTCCAGCTCTTTACTGTTGGGCTGGGGAATGGAGGTCCAGAGAAGGAGGGGCTGCCTGAGGCCAACCAGGGACTGATGGACTCAGAGGAGTCTGCTCTTTTGCCTCCCTGTCTGGGGTTCCAGTTTAGAAAGTAGGGCAGAGCAACTGTAACTTTGCCCCCAAGGTCCTGACATTCAGAAGGGGCAAGAAGTTTAGAGGGGTGCACAGTTTCTTGGCACGTGCCTCTTCTATCTCCTTCTACAGCCATCTTTGGCACACAGACACACCACCCATACGGGCCAACCTGGTGGGCACCCGCCAAGATGGACAGCTTCAGTGGCTCCAGATCAACACAAAGCTCCTGCTGACTGGGGCTTCTTCCTCCCCACAGTTAATATTCTCCACCTCTTCTGAGAAGAGGAGCTGCAGGGCTCGTGTTGTGTTTCAAGCTGCCTGTGAGGGGCCACCACAGGGGGATACAATGCTAGGCAGGATGACTCTTGTCAAGCCCGTGCCCCCAGGGAGCAAAGGACTCAGGGATCCCACCTTGCTCTTACCAACAGACCCCTTTCATAAGTCCTGGATGGCCCCTGAAGCCCTCAACTTCTCCTTCAGCCAGAAATCAGACATCTGGTCCCTGGGCTGCATCATTCTGGACATGACCAGCTGCTCCTTCATGGATGTGAGCTGCCCTCCCTCCCCCACACCCCACATGCTGCTCTCCATGCACCCAGGCCTGGGGAGAAGGCTTGGCCTCACCCTGCCTCCCCTCCGCATCCCTTCCCCTGACTCTCTGCAGGCTGCACAGAGCCCCCTCCTCCACCTGTGGGGGGCCTGCCCTCCTCAGAACCCCCCAGCATGCAGCACCTGCTGGGCTCTAGCAGGATGACAGCAGTGGTAATATTCAGACCATCCCACGCGACCCTCACAGCAGCCCTCCAGGTGGTGTCACTGACTCTTAATGGAAAAAAAGCCAAATTCAGGTCCCCTTGTTGAGCATGAAGGCTGCACGGAGTTGCAAGCAACAGAAACCCAGCGTGGGCCTGAACACACCCGGCTGCCTCATGCACAAGCCCCAGGCTGGTGTGGAGGCACCTTCTCTCCTCCTGCACATCCTTAGCACGTAGCTCTTTCTCTCATCCCTGCTGGGGCCCCTGCACCATGGCCACAGCCTGTGGGCAGGAAGGAGGGGAGGCAGAGGGCCCCACTGGCCCGGTGAGCACTCCGAGGTCACTCTGGCTGCAGGGAGGCAGGGAAGTCCAGCCTGTTGCTTCCTACCCTCTATATGCAGAAGAGAAAGTGGGGAAGGCCTGCCATGCCCCAAACAAGGAAGCTCCCCTTCTCCGCAGCGCCACCTGCAGGCACCGAGGTCCCCAGAAAGGACAGACACCTGACTGGGCCCAGGTCCCTCATGCTCTCCCAGACCCCCAGACTCCACCTCTGAGAAGCACCTTGCCACTCCCTTCCTTTGGAAGACTCCCAGGGAAATGAGAGCCTTCCCACTATGGAGGCTGTGTGACATCCTGGAGCGTGACCCTGGACACGCTCACACTCTGTGAAATGGGCATGCTGTCTTACTGGCTGGGTCTAGATCAGGGGGCTTCTTGGCAGGACTCTACCCTGGGAGACAACCCTCTGGCTTCTCCGAAACTCCATTTCTTCTTATGGAAGAGCTCGGGGCCCCTGGGGTCTCTGGGCATTATTGTAGGCAGTGGCCACACCTGGATCTCCCTGGTCTCCTCCTGGATTTCTTGGTCCCTGGTCGCCCTCTGCCCATGCTGGGGCCTAGTTTCCATTTACTTAAGGTAATGCACAGAGCTGTCCTCTCTCCGTGCAGAGCACAGAAGCCATGTATCTGCGGAAGTCCCTCCGCCAGAACCCGGGCAGCCTGGAGACCGTCCTGAAGACAATGGAGGAGAAGCAGATCCCGGATGCAGAAACCTTCGGGAATCTTCTGCCCGGGATGCTCCAGATCGACCCCTCGGATCGAATAACGATAAAGTGAGCTCAGGGTCGGGGTTTATTTTAACCTATGGATTTATCTTTCAACATCTCTCCACCCTAATACAGACACAACTAGTTGGCTTTGTAACACCTCAAAGAACTCCATCACAGACGCCCTGATTATCCCTGCACTGCTGGGCTTTTCCCAGTTCTGGCACTCCCAAACTGTGCTGCGGCGAGTGATCCCAAATGCACCTCTCTGAGCACTGGAGGGAGCAGACTGACTCCCAGAAGGCACAGGAGGCACAGCCTCCAGGACCCACGACACTTTTAGGGTTCCAGAAAAAAATTTTCATTCTACGTTAAAAAAAAAATTCCTAAAGACAGTGGTCACCTTTAAAATTTTCATTCTAACTTATTTTAAAATCAGAAGACAAGAGTAAATACATAACACTGGCCGGGTGCAGTGGTTCATGCCTATAATCCCAGCACTTTGGGAGGCCAAGGCGGGCAGATCAATTGAGCTCAGGAGTTCGAGTGTAGCCCGGGTAACATGGCGAAATCCCTGTCTCTATTAAAAATACAAAAAAATTAGCTGGGTATAGTGGTGCATGCCTGTGTTCCCAGCTACTGGGGAGGCTGAGGCAGGAGGATCGCTCGAGCCCAGGAGGCAGAGGTTGCAGTGAGCCAAGATCGCGCCACTGCACTCCAGCCTGGGCGACAGAGCGAGACTCCATCTCAAAAATAAAAAAGAATCCAGGCCAGGCACAGTGGCTCACACCTGTAATCCCAGCACTTTGGGAGGCCCAGGTGGGTGGATCACTTGAGGTCAGGTGTTCGAGACCAGCCTGGCCAACAGAATGAAACCCCGTCTCTACTAAAAATAGAAAAAAAATTAGCCGCGCGTGGTGGCAGGCACCTATAGTCCCAGCTGCTCGGGAGGCTGAGGCAGGAGAATTGCTTGAACCCAGGAGGCGGAGGTTGCAATGAGCCGAGATCGTGCCACGGCACTCCAGCCTGGGCGACCAGAGTGAAACTCCATCTCAAAAAACAAACAAACAAACAAAAAAACGAACAAAAAACAAAAAAAAACCCAACACTATAGCAAGGAATCCAGCCTGGGTCATATCCATCTTTATACCAATGCAGTTGTAAAATCTGGGTTTTCATGTTTCCATGGAGGCAGGGGACCACAAGGGCAAAAGTGCCAGGGCCCGGGACTGTCCCCCAGCTCTATGAGCTGAGGCCGTGCCTCCGTGGAGTACTTCCCTGGGTGTGGAATTACTGGGGTGCTTGCCAGACACACTGGGAACACTATGAGAGACCCTGCCAAATGCATCCCAAAACAGCGAGGTCAGTGTCCGGCGTCCGCACCGATGGGCAGCCCGGAGCCGGAGGCAGAGGGAGAGCCCCACGGGGAGGCGGCAGGGGGCGCTGCTGGGTTACTCAGCCCTCTCTGCTCCTCTGCTAGGGACGTGGTGCACATCACCTTCTTGAGCGGCTCCTTCAAGTCATCATGCATCTCTCTGACCCTGTACCGGGAGACGGTGCCTGCGTCCATCACCGACATGCTGTTAGAAGGCAACGTGGCCAGCATTTTAGGTGATGTGATGCTGGGGACACACAGCTCCTGTCCATGGCCTTGGCATCCTGTTGTTTAGTTCCAGAGGGTTCATTATTTATGCCCCTGGCCTTGCTCCACGCGCACGACCAGTGGGTAGGAACAGTTTCCCTCCATCCATCCCTACACACTGCCCAGGACACCGCTCTGCTCAAATACCCTCCATAGCTCCCAACTACCTATAACACAAAGTTCCTCTCCAAAGCCTGGCCCCCACCTGTTTTCCCTCCACTCCTGCTACACAAATCCTCCATGTAGCTCAGTGGCCTAGTCACTGCCCGCGCCTCCCACAACCCTCTGCTTTTGCTTCCACAGCCTGGGTGGCACACAGTGGTCCTGGGGTGTCTTCCTCACACAGCACCACTTCCTGTGTGCCTCCTATGTGCCTGGGATGAGCGGAAGTGCGCTCCACTCTTTGTGTGCTCCAAGACAGAGACTTGGGTTCTATCAAGGAAAAGTCGCTTGGTCTCAGTGGCCTCATCTGTAAAGTGGGGATGGTAACAGCCCCTCCCTCTCATCCTGAACCTGTAGATCTGAGGAGGGGATGCACACACAGCAGCCAGGCCAGTGTGGTGCCGAGAGACAGGGCCCTGAGGCCCTGGTCCTCAGAAAGGTCCCTCCCCTGCCTTCCTGTCCCTGCAGAGGTCATGCAGAACTTCTCTGGCTGGCCCGAAGTCCAGTTCAGGGCCATGAAGAGGCTTCTGAAAATGCCTGCAGATCAGCTAGGTAGGCCACACCCTGCACCTCTTTCCCAGCTGCTCCCCTAGGGGCAGAAGCTATGGTCCAGCCCGCGGGGAGCTGGGGCTGGCCCTCACCCTGGGCTCTCCTTGCCAGTGCTTTAGTGCAGCATGGAGGTGTGCATGTGTCCCCAGAAGTGTCCCGTGTCTCTGCTATCCGCCTGGGGAAGGCAGCAGAGAAGGGGAATGGGTGGCGTAGCAGCCCTCACATGATTTTAATGGAGCCATAGACATCCCATCTACCTCACTGTCTCTATGAGGGGTATGTGAGTTGTTTCTCAGTTTCCACTATTATGAATGATACTGGAACAGACACCCTGGTGTATATGTATCTGTGCGCTTATGTTTCTGTAGCACAGATTCGTAGATGTTCAAGGGTGTGAATACTTTAAATTTTCATAGATACAGCAACTTGCCCACCTATTAAGAATGCATGGCCTGGCACAGTGGCTCACGCCTGTAATCCCAGCACCTTGAGGAGCCAAGGCGGGAGGACTGCTTGAGCCCAGGGGTTCGAGGCCAGCCTGGGCAACAAAGGGAGAGCCTGTTTCTACAGAAAATAAAAAAAATTAGCCAGGTGTGGTGACACAGGTCTGTTGTCCCAGCTACTCTCGAGGCTAAGGCAAGAGGATTGCTGGAGCCCAGGGAATTGAGGCTATAGTGAGATACGCTTGTGCCACCGCACTCCAGCCTAGAAGACCCTGTCTCAGAAAACAAAACCAAATTCAAAAAGGTTGTTACTGCTCATTCATGGAGAACGTTGGGAAAAGCAGTGGGTTTTTTTTTTTTTTTTTTTTTTTTTTTTTTGAGACAGGGTCTTGCTCTATCCCCCAGGCTGGAGTGCAGTGGTGTGATCTTGGCTCACTGCAACCTCCGCCTCCTGGGTTTAAGTGATTCTTCTGCCTCAGCCTCCCAAGTAGCTGGGACTACAGGTGCATACCACCACACCCGGCTAATTTTTTGTATTTTTAGTAGAGAGGTGGTTTCACCATGTTGGCCAGGCTGGTCTCAAATGCCTGATCTCAAGTGATCTGCCTGTCTCGGCCTTCCAAAGTGCTGGGATTACAGGCATGAGACACCGTGCCTCAATTTTTAAAACATTTGTGTCAAAACATACTTTCATAAAATCGTTCAACCTTTTTCACCTGCCTGAACATTACCTTCACATCCATCCATCCATCCATCCATCCATCCATCCATCCATCCACCCACCCATCCATCCATTTATCCATCCGTCCATCCATCCATCCATCCATCATCCATCCATCCATCCACCATCCATCCCATCCATCCACCATCCATCCCATCCATCCATCCATCCATCCATCCACCCACCCACCCACCCATCCATCCATCCATCCATCCACCCATCCATCCATTTATCCATCCGTCCACCATCCATCCATCCATCCATCCATCCATCCACCATCCATCCATCCATCCACCCACCCACCCATCCATCCATCCATCCATTTATCCATCCGTCCATCCATCCATCCATCCATCCATCCATCCATCCATCCACCCACCATCCATCCATCCATCCATCCATCCACCATCCATCCATCCATCCACCCACCCATCCATCCATCCATCTATCCATCCATCCATCCATCCATCCATCCATTCATCCACCATCCATCCACCCATCCATCCATCTACCCATCCATCCATCCACCCATCCATCCATCCACCCATCCATCCATCCATCCACCCATCCATCCATCCATCCACCCATCCATCCACCATCCATCCATCCACCCATCCATCCATCCATCCATCCATCCATTTATCCATCCGTCCATCCATCCATCAGCCCTGGATTAGGAATCCACTGAGGTTTGTTGCAGTGGCTCAGGCCTCAGAGATGACAAGGCCCAGCCCTGACCTTCGAGTAGGTGGCAGAGGCCTCATATGGGCCTAATTTACCATTCCCTCCCTCCCCTCCTCCTCCTCTTTGACCCCTTTTGTAGCTCAGCTGTGACCAGGACAGAGTCCCTGGGAAGACAGATTTTGCCTCCCTGGGGAAACTAGGGAAGCTTTTGGGCCCCATCCCAGAGGGTCGGTCTTTCCCAGCACCTGGAACCACACCTCCCTCCACATCTTGCTTAGAAATGGGCTTGCAGCTGAGCACAGTGACTCATGCCTGAAATCCCAGCACTTTCGGAGGCTGAGGTGGGCGGATCACTTGAGATCACGAGTTCAAGACCAGCCTGGCCAACATGGTGAAACCCTGTCTCAACTAAAAATACAAAAATTAGCCAGATGTGGTGGCGCATGCATGTAATCTCAGCTACTTAGGAGGCTGAGGCAGGAGAATCGCTTGAACCCAGGAGGGGGAGGTTGTGGTGAGCCGAGATGAAGCCACAGAAAAGCCTGGGTGACAGAGTGAGACTCTGTCTCAAAAAAAAAAAAAAAAAAAAAAAAAAAAAAAAGGTGGGGTGGGGCACTTGCTTTGCTCCGCACTCCGGGTGCCAGGACTTCATCCTTGTTGCTCTCATGAGCCTACAGTGGAGGGATGGCTGCCTGGCCACTGCCCCTCACCCAGTCCCCAGCCCACAACAGTTCCTGGCAGTGGCAGGGTGGATAGAGCCCACCCACGCCCACCCTCGAGGCAGTTGCAGCCAAGGGCTCTGGAGTAGACTGGCTGGTTTTAAACTGCTATAGAGCAGGTGCTTTCATCACACTGACCTCAGGTTCCTCATCTGCACAAGGAGGGCAGTCCCGGGAGGGGCTACTTCACAGGGCTGTGGGCAGCACAGAACATGTACCCGTGGCAGACAGGGCATGCACTCCACGGACCTAGCACTAATCCTCATTGTCCTTCCCCCTTCTATTCATCCACCTAGGGCCCTGCCGGCTCCCACCAGCCCCCGGGGGCCCTGGTCTGCTCTATACGCCCCCGACCTGGCCCAAAATGAGTCTCCCCTGTGCCGCCCACCCTGCCAGGTCTGCCGTGGCGCCCGGAGCTGGTGGAGGTGGTGGTCACGACCATGCAGCTGCATGACAGGGTCCTTGACATCCAGCTGTGTGCCTGCTCCCTGCTGCTGCACCTCCTGGGCCAAGGTGGGTGCCAAACCAGGCCAGGTGGGGTCGGGGAGGCTGTGCGCTGCTTCCTGCAGCTGTGCCTCCTGCGCCAAGGTGGGCACCGGGCCGGGTGGGTTGGGGGAATCCATGCCCTGCTCCCTGCTGCTGCACCTTCTAGGCCAAGGTGGATGCCAGGGCCAGGCCAGATGGGGGAGACACTCTTGGTGGCCTAGCTCCGTCCCCACCTGTTACCTGGTTGGCATCTGACCCTCTGGACAGTCCATACCATCCTGTGCCCATTGGACCCCATCCTGGATGGCAGAGGGCATAGGCCAGGAGCCTAGAGATGTGGATCCCACCCACGCCTGGTGGTGGGTGGATCACGACATCAGGAGTTCAAGACCAGCCTGATTGACATGGCGAAACACGTCTCTACTAAAGATACAAAAATTAGCCAGGTGTTGTGGTGGGTGCCTGTAGTCCCAGCCACTCAGGAGGCTGAGGCCACTTTTGCCTACTCTGTGGCCCTGGACAAGTTCCTGCTGCTCCCGCCAGTTTCCCAGCTATGAAGCGAGGAGCTGGACACGAGGTCCTCTGGAGTGGCCCTCAGGGAGGATGGGTTGCATCCTCTGAAGGGGGCTGGTAGGACAGTGCTGAGGTGATTTCACTGCCCTGATGGAAGAGGCTGGAGCTGACAGTCTGAGCCTCCTATGAGACCTGGGTTGTTTAAAAAGTTGAATTAGCTTTCATGATTTTTTTTTAAACAAAAAGTATTTAGTTACCTTTCTAGTTTTTTTTTTTTTTTTTTTTTTTTTTTTTTTTTTTTGAGATGGAGTTTTGCTCGTCACCCAGGCCGGAGTGCAGTGGCACGATCTCGGTTCACTGCAACCTCCACCTCCTGGGTTCAAGCGATTTTCCTGCCTCAGCCTCCTGAGTGGCTGGGACTACAGGCACCCACAACACCTGGCTAATTTTTGTATTTTTAGTAGAGACGTGTTTCGCCATGTCAGGCAGGCTGGTCTTGAACTCCTGATGTCGTGATCCGCCCACCTCAGCCTCCCAAAGTGCTGGGATTACAGGCATGAGCCACCATGCCCGCCCACCTTTCCAGTTTCACTGTTGAAGTTTGGAGTTCCATACAACGTTGAAATTGTGTTCACTGCTGCCTGGCCGGCTCCCACGGACCAGGATGGGTGGCCTGGCCAGGCAGGGCTCCCCTCCAGCCCTTCACTCCATTAGGGCACACGGATTCACGGAGGCCTGCTCTAGGCCAGGAGAACAAGGCAGACCTCGCTTTCCTTCATGCAAAGTAGAGATGCTATCCCCCAGCCTGTGAGCCTCGTGTGTCTCGTCCCACGCCCCAGCTGTGGGGCTAACCCTAGGCGTCTTCCTCTGGCCCGAGCAGCGATGGTGCACCACCCAGAAGCCAAGGCTCTCTGTAACCAAGCCATCACCTCTGCCGTGCTGAGTGCTCTTTGGAGCTACCCCGAGGAGGAGTCACTCCTTGTCTTGGTCTACAGCCTGCTCGCCATCACCACAACCCAGGGTGTGTCTGCCAGCCACCTCGTGCCCCACCCACACTCCAGGACAGCCCTTCCCAGGGGTCTCGGGAAGGGTTGGTTTGGGGTACAGGTGGGTTGGACAGGACAGTGCTGGGCCTCCTCCTGAGATGCACAGCGGCATTTGGCCATCTTCATTCGGTCACCCCAAATGCTGGTCGCATCCTTTTCTATCTTGATGACAAGCTTCCACTCTTGAAGTCACTGGTTCCCTCTACAGACATGCCAGGCGCGGCTGTGGGCTTCACACCAATGACATCTATTTGCCACACTTCCTGCCCCTTCTGGGAGGCTGGAGGGCAAATGCCCTGTCTCCATTCCATAGGGCCCAGTAGGCTTCCGAAGCCACCAGCCAGGACTGTGGGAAGGAGAGGGCCACACAGAGCGTTCACAGCCTCACCCACAAATCGGGTGGGCACTGTTCTCCCCAACAGGAAGCTGGGCCTTGAGAGAGCCTAAGGACAGCCGCCAGGAATCCCATGCAGCGGGGGTCAGGGCTGGGTCCCAGCACCCTCTTTACTGCATAGACTGGATAGCTGATCATACACAACTGATCTCACTTTTGGGAGTGAAAGGAGGCACTAGGAATAGATGTCAAATGGAACCATTAGGCAAAATGGATGTCAGTTCATCCTACCAGGATAGGGCCCCGTCACGGTTCCATCCTGGAAGGCACAGTCCGGCTCTGTGGGCCCAGGAGGCAGGGCCAGGCCCCCTGGATGGGAAGCTACAGAGGTCAGACCCAGCCTGGCAGTAGGATGGCAGCTTATTGGGACTGGTAGCCCACGAGATGGACAGACTCCTCTGGGGCCAGTCCCATGTCCTCCTGTTCAGGGCTCCGTTGAGTGCACATGACTTGGCCCAGAGCAGGCACCCCCCAGATCGCAGGTCAAATGGGACTGCAGTGCCCAAGGACAACAAAGGCAGGAAGGCTTCCTGGAGGGAGGGGCCCTGGGGCCCTCATTCTGGCCCACCCACAGAGTCACAGTCAGAGTCAGAGTCAGTGTCAGAGGAGCTGCAGAACGCCGGGCTGCTGGAGCACATCCTGGAGCACCTCAACAGCTCCCTCGAAAGCAGGGACGTCTGCGTCAGTGGCCTGGGCCTGCTCTGGGCCCTCCTGCTGGATGGTGAGGGGCCCTCCTCCTGCTGTCCCACTGGGGCTGGGAGCCCTCCCCCAGTCGCTCCCCAACTACCCCTGAGAGCCTTTGAGGACCTCCATGTCCTGTCCCCGAAGCACAACAGCCATGGTCTGGGAAAGGCTCTTCTGAGAGCCTGCAACAGAAGAAAATCAAGGAGCAGAGAGAGAGAAGGTGGGGGAGGAAAGGCCTTCTGGCAGAGGCCAGGCTTCAGGACTTCTTGCCCAATGGGCAGACCCCTCAGTTTTAAGTGCCTCCTGCCCCAGGGAAACGTCCTGGAATTTTCCAGGCAGTCCTGGTTCCAGGGGACAGCAGTAGTGCTGGATGCCGTTTTGATTTTTGATTCACAGTAGGGGGGCCCTCCGGCCTGTGCTGTTTCCCCTCCTCTAGACCCCATCTTGGCACTCCAGTGCCCCAGGAAAAAGAGGGCTCCAAACCATGGAAAGCCCAGGAAACCCAAAAACCCTGCCAGCACCCAAAGTGTGGGATTCTCCAAGCCTCTCCTGGGCTAATCCCCGCAACTGTCTGAGGACAGCTGACCTCTCCCACCCCCTTTCTGTTCTTGTCCTTAGTTGGAGGAAGGCAGCAGATTGGGGGTGGAAGGCCCCCCTGCACACAACCAAGGCCTGGGTGTCCCCTTCCATCCCTGTCCTGGTTCCAGGTATCATTGTGAACAAGGCCCCTTTGGAGAAGGTCCCGGACCTCATCAGCCAGGTGTTCGCCACCTACCCTGCGGATGGGGAAATGGCGGAAGCCAGCTGCGGAGTCTTCTGGCTGCTGTCCCTACTGGGTGAGCTGGGTGGGCGCCCTGGGCCCCTGGAGCTGGGAGCCGTGGGCCTCGCGCACACAGCAGGTACAAAGCAGCCTGGCCCCTTTCCACAGGCTGCATCAAGGAGCAGCAGTTTGAACAGGTGGTGGCGCTGCTCCTGCAAAGCATCCGGCTGTGCCAGAACAGAGTCCTGCTGGTGAACAATGCCTACCGGGGACTGGCCAGCCTGGTGGAAGTGTCAGGTGAGCCTGGGGACAGGACGAGGCTGCCACCTACAGGTGGGGACAAGAATCAGCCTCCATCAGTTATATCTGCCAGGTGCCACAAACCAAAAAACAGAAGCAACAAATCAAAAAGGAAAATAAATTTAAAACGATGTAAAGTCCAGTCATCCAGAAATCACCATCAAGACTTCTATGCACACTTGATGAATTCTACCTCTGCATTATGCTACCCTGTGACCCTCTCTCTGTCCATAAACACGTCACATCTGCACGTTTCCCAACATGCAGGCACACCATGACTGATCAAAACAGCTCTGGAGTCGGCGTCTCCAATTCCCCACAACACAAACCCTGCCTGTTACTCAGCAAGACAGGCTGGGCCCGGTGCTGAGCACAGCACAACCGAGGCTCGACCCACAGCACAGTCCTTCGGAGAGCACCTGGGGCCCAGCCCAGACTCCAGCTGGTGCCTAGCGACTGGGGTCATGGTCTCGACCTCTGTACTACCCAACCTTCCTCAGAGAGTGACGACGACTCCTTTGGCTCTTGTGTGACCCTATTCAGGCCATGCCATCCTGCTGGTCCGCCCAAGCTGACGGGGCCTCCTGGGTCTCTTGTCCTATCCCAGCCCCCTGTGTGTGAGCTCTGGGGTACCATCCCATCCTGGGCAGAAGGCTCTTCCCTTTCAGGGGAACAGCGGGGCATGAATTCACTCTCACCCATCCCCCAGAGCTGGCGGCCTTCAAGGTGGTGGTGCAGGAGGAGGGCGGCAGTGGCCTCAGCCTCATCAAGGAGACCTACCAGCTCCACAAGGATGACCCAGAGGTGGTGGAGAACGTGGGCATGCTGCTGGTCCACTTGGCTTCCTACGGTGAGAACCCCTTCTCGCATCACACCCCCTAGAGCCCAGTGGTCAGGGGTGCCCGCTCCCCCTGTAACTGACAGGGAAGGAGCGCACAGAAGACGGGCTCAACCCCACTTCTCAGCCCTCTGAAACTTCCCACACATTTGGCATCTCCTAAACACTAGGGGTTGTCCTGGCTGAGGGGGACGCATGGGGCTCCAGAACTGCAAGGTGGCTCTGTGCATGCCAAGCCCAAGGGGGACTGTGACCCACCCTCGTCCTTCTGGGGCTCCTGGCAAGGGGCACAGGAGGGGCTCTGGCCTCAGGACCTCCTTGCTCCACCCGCAGAAGAGATCCTGCCGGAGCTGGTGTCCAGCAGTATGAAGGCCCTGGTCCAGGAGATCAAGGAGCGCTTCACCTCCAGCCTGGTGAGTGACAGAAGCGCCTTCAGCAAACCAGGCCTCCCTCCAGGTGGAAGCCCCCAGCCGGGGTGCACCGCGTCCGGGGGCCTGGAACAGATGATTGCATGGAATTGACCTTGATCTCCACATGTATGGTTTTCAAGACTGCTCTCCCGCCTGCCCATTATCCTGTCTCTATGACTGGGCCAAAATCAATCTTCAACAGGAGGGGTCATCAGACCTCTCCAGAGTTTCCTGTCCATGACTACTGGATTGAGTCACATGAGTAACTGCTCCTGGACCCGGGAACTGTCCATGAAAACTGACCCGCCTGCTTCCTCCTTCCAGGAGCTGGTTTCTTATGCAGAAAAAGTGCTCCTGAGGCTGGAGGCGGCCACTTCTCCCAGCCCCCCGGGCAGAGAAGCAGCTCAGCCCTGATGCTGGGGAGCAGACAGACACCCCACAGGCCCCTCCTCCACGTGTGCCCTCTCCCTGCCCTTCCTTTCCATGGGTCACTGTTTCCCTTGGGGCGGCAGGGAGGGTCGTCTGGGACCAGAAGGCACACCTCACACTCCTCTTAGGTGACTAATAAAGAGGCCCAAGGCCAGTTTCTGCCTTAATCGTTTCTGGCAAGACGCCGTGACTGGCCAGTGGGGTACTTAATGCTGCAGCCTCTATAGACCTCGCCCTGGACACGGAAGTCCTTCCAGACCATTCTAGATGAGAGTCAACACTGAGCCTCCACAGGTTCCATTCAAAGTAAACATCTGCATTTATTTTAAATCACGTCCTCGGTGCGTCTGCACCTTTTCTGTCCAGCTGTCAGGTGGCCCAATAACGCCTTGGACTCCATCCCCTAGTCAGTGCCACTGGCTGTTCCTGACTCTAGTTCCCAGGGGAGTCTCAAACCGGGGCCTAGCCAAGCAGGCCACTGGCTAGCGTCACATAGCTTCTCTAGCTCAAACAGCCCAAGGTCGGCACATCTGCCGACCTCCAGGAATAACCGCGGTCACCGTGCCCAGGCGACACATCCTCGCACTATGGGGAGAAGCCTCTGCTGGGTGACCCACCAGCCAACCCTGGGCCAATTTAGATAAACGCTCAAAGTCCAAACGGCCACAGGAAGCTCCTGATGTAACACCTGTTGTGCCGGCCAGCCATGTCTCAGGAGCTGACTGCAGACACCGGGTCTGGGCCCCTCAAGCCCAGTGGAGCTTGTTATGTCCCCTGAGACAAAGGAGGAAAATGGGGCCCCCCAAGAGGAAGGTGCTGAGCACTTCACCCCAGGGTGAGTGGTCACTGAAGACGGGCGGTGACAGCACTGTACAAGCTGGCGGCCCACAGGCCCCATCCTCGCCTCGCCCAGGCAGTCAGCAGTTCGTAAAGCATGGCCAGGCATGCTCATGGCAGCCCCTGCTCCCCACCCCGACCATCAGGGTCCAAATACACATGGACAGTAAGACCAGGCCTCAGACCACAAAGTCAAGAGGAAGGGGGACGTTCTCAGTAGCACCACGCCATGCCCCTCTGCCGTGATTCCGAAAAGGTTTCACCAGAGTAGACACTGTGGGGAGATGTGATCTGTCCCTGTGACTGGTCACATTGCCTCTGTAGCGGGGCAGCAGCAGCAGCAGGGCAGGGCTGCTAGGTGTCGTCACTGCAGTGGTCTGGAGCGGTCAGCAGGGGACGCCTGTCTCGGGCCATGCTCTCCCACTCCTTCTTCACCATGATGTACAGCCTCATTGCTGCCTGGGCATCCTGAATCTAGACGACACGAAACATCCCAGCAGGTGACAAGGCATAGCTGCGGCCCAGTCAACCCCGCAATGACTGAGCCCTCCCACTAGCCACTCTGCTAGGGATGTACTGAGTGAGATGTGGACCCGGCCAAAAAATGTCACCAGGATGGGGAGGGAGGACACAACAGAAGCAGAGGGAGCAACGACCTGATGGTCCCCACACTTCTGTGACTCAGACCCCCCTTCCAGGAGAAGAAAGGGGAACCGAAAGAGGAGAAGCAACAAACACGCTGCCTTTTTAGGTTTCTGAGTGCAGGGTGATGGCAGGCTGGGCGCCGGGCACAGGGGCACAAGGACCAAGCAGACGGGCACGAAGGGCCCAAAGCGCTGAGGCCACGCTGCAGGGAGTGACTGCTCCACAGAGGCGGAGCCAGCTGCTCAACGGGCCGGTCAGGGCAGGGCTGGAGGGCTGGGGTGGGGGGGCTTTGTAATTATTTGGCAACTTTTTCTCCAAATAATGAGAATGCAGTTCTTTTGTGTTGTGTTAAATTCGTTAAATGTGCATATTTAGAACTTAACCAAAATTCCGTAACTCTGCTCTGCCATTTTTTTTTTTTTTTACCAATAGCCTCATAGGAAAAGTAGGTGCCCAGGCCCCTCCTCCCCCATGTCTGTGTCAGGTGACTCATGTCTGGTTCCTGGTGAGAAACCGCCCCAAACCCCATGGACTGCCTCCCAGGACACACTCACCGAACAGTGCTCCGCCTGCTGGACCTGGAGCCCAAGGATCTTCTCTGAAAGTAGTCGCAGAGACGGCCTTCCACTCTGCAAAGGGGGAAGAGGCAGGGGGGAGCTTCTGCAGGCTCTGCCCACACAGGGTCACCGCACCCAGCAGGGAGGGGTCGGCTACTGAACATCACCCAAGCGACCTACAGTTTGCCCCTCAGTGGAGGTGCTCATGGCACTTAGGGTGGCAGCCACCAGCTGCAACCTCTTTATAACATGATGGGCTGGTGATGCACCCCATCAGCCAATCAAGGGAGAGGGCCAGGGGAGGAGTCAGCATCCCCATCGCCCATCTTGAGGCCTCCCTGCTTATTTCAAGAGGGACAGCTCTGGTCAGGCACGGTGACTCACACTTGTAATCTCAGCACTTAGGAGGCCAAGGAGGGCGGATCACTTGAGCCCAGGAGTTTGACAACAGCCAGGACAACATAGCAAGACCCTATCTCTACAAAAAAATGAAAAAATCAGCCAGGGGTGGTGGCATATGCCTGCAGTCCCAGCTATTTCAGACGCTAAAGTGGAAGGACTGCCTGAGCCTGGGAGGCGGCAGTTACGGTGAGCCGAGATCATGCCACTGCACTCCACCCTGGGTGACAGAGCAAGACCCTGACTTAAAAAAAAAAAAAAAGGAGGATGAAGAACAGCTGTGCCCTTGGCACCCTCTAGAGTAGATATGACAGTGGCACCAGGCCCTTAGTCAGTGACCCTGTTTCAGAGGTTAGAGTGGAAGTAACTTGCCCTCCGTTGCAATCATTTTTAAGGTCAGCAATTAGCAGAACTCTATTTTTAAACATTCCTTCTAGTTTTAAAGGTTAAAAGGAAAAATAAAATCCCTTTAACCAACAAGTCAGCCACCAGTGACCAGAAACAATGAAGTGACCAGCAAAACAGAAATACGGTATCTTGAGTCACACTCATTTTAAGTACCTTTACTTGACTCTTGAAAGGTTTATATTTCTGTGTGTCTCGAATCTTCTTTTTTGGATGATCAAGAAACAGTACCTAGAAAAAGAAAATATAATGATAATCATTTTCATTTTTGGTTTATAGTAGCAGAACCCCCTCCCCCCGCCACCTTTTACAAGTAACATCTTTGTGTGTGTGTGACATAGTCTTGCTCTGTCACCCAGGCGGGAATGCAGTGGCTCAATCTTGGCTGACTGCAACCTCCGCCTCCAGGTTTCAAGTGATTCTCCTGCCTCAGCCTCCTGAGTAGCTGGGATTACAAGTGCCCGCCACCACGCCTGGCTGATTTCTGTTATTTTTCAGTAGAGACAGGGTTTTGCCATGTTGGCCAGGCTGGTCTCAGAACTCCTGACTTCAGGTGACCCACCTGACTCGGCCTCCCAAAGTGGTGGGACTACAGGTGTGAGCCACCGTGGCTGCCCTGCAAGTAACATCTTGTAGGGAATCCAAGCATGTCACACACACACGAAACGAGGCACTGATACGAACTTAAACTCCATGAGGAAATTTATCACACTGACTTAAGCATCATGATGCCCAACAGTCAGAGACAATAAAAACAAAATCTTGAAATCAAGGAAGAAGGAGAAAAACAGTCAACAATTAACCAGCAACCAACTTTTTCCTATATTATACTTGTATCTTGAGTTGGTTCTGCACATCAGGAAGTTGGAAATAACACATTATAACAGCTCATCTTGCAATCTTAGCATGCAATCTTTTTTTTTTTTTTGAGACAAGAGTCTCGCTCTGCCACCCAGGCTGGAGTGCAGTGGCGCGATCTCGGCTCACTACAAGCACCGCCTCCTGGGTTCACGCCATTCTCCTGCCTCAGCCTCCCGAGTAGCTGGGACTACAGGTGCCCGCCACCATGCCCGGCTAATTTTTTGTATTTTTTAGTAGAGACGGGGTTTCACCATGTTAGCCAGGATGGTCTTGATCTTCTGACCTCATGATCTTCCCGCCTCAGCCTCCCAAAGTGCTGGGATTACAGGCGTGAGCCACCGCACCCAGTCTCTCTTTTTTTTTTTTTTTTGATAGGCTCTCACTCTGTCACCTGGGCTTCAGTGCTATGGGGTAATCATGGCTCCCCGCAGCCTTGACCTCCTGGGCTCAACTGATCCTTCCACCCCAGCCTCCTGAGTAGCTGGGGCAACAGGCACACGCCACCACACCTGGCTAATTTAAAAATTTTTTACAGAGATGGGGTCTCCCTGTTACTCAGGCTGGTCTCTAACTCCTGGCCTCAAGCAATCCTCCAGCCTCAGCCTCCCAAAAACCTGTGATTACAGACCTGAGCCACTGTGTCTGGTCCTTAGCATAATCTTCAAGAAAGACTTAAACATGTGTTGCACAAGTTACCAGGGATGGAGCCAGAGTCAGGAGGGAAGGACAAGTTACCACAGTGGCAGTCTCTGAGGGGATATGACAGGAGCACACAAGACTTTCTGTGAGGATATTGCCCGGGTGGTTCTCATCTCAGTTTCACCCTCTATAAACAAGCATGAACACCGCTGGCATCTTTAATGGATTCAAGAGATCTCTATAGTGCCATAACGGGAGCACCACAGCGGGAGCACCACAGCGGGAGCACTACAGCAAAGGCTGCTGCTGGACCATTAGCATCTCTGCCACTTCCTTCTGAACGGCTTCAAGCTCCTCACCACACCCAAGTGCTTCAAGCCGGTGGGCAGAGGTGAGAACTTAAGAACTATCTCTCCCATCTAGCAGACTGGCCTCCCCACTGTTCCCACTGTGTCCTTTAAACCAACATCCAGGCATTTGGCCATAAACTCAAAGTGACCCCCACCCTGTTCTCCTGTAAATACACACATACTCGCTCTGCCTGACTCTTCATTCCTGCCTCGGATGACCAGGGGATGACGGGCTGCCCTCCCCACCCATGAGGCCTGCCCTGCCCAGGGTCTGTGTATGTCTTTGAACTTGTTTCCCACAGTGCTGGTGTCTGAATTTGCACCTTCCATCTGAACAGCCAGGGGCTGCCCCAGGCGGGATTTTCCGGGGATGCCAGGAAGAAGGCAAAGGCAAGCTCCCAGGGCCAGGGTGATGGTCAGGCAGGCGTAACCTGAACACGGGTCACAGGGCATCTGCCAGGATAAACTAGTTTCCTGCAGAGGGACCCTGGTCACGTATAGGACAACTGGGCATTAGGCCCTCCTCCAGGTAAAAGAGGTATCAGCACCTTCATTTCTTGTTAGGGTGGGATTGCCAGCTGCTCTGGTACGGGAACCCCCAGTTTTGCTGGGGGCTCTCAAAACAAGAGCCTCACATTGTTCCTAAAACACAGTAAGAACTCAGCACATGGTATGTGATATTATTACCAAAGTATTCCCAACACAGGGCACAAACTCAACCATTTTAAAAACCTCCACAACACAGCACAAGGAGGTGAGTGAAACACGCAAGGAGCAGGGGCAGGCCGAGTCCCCAGGAGGGAACCCAGTACCTTCAGGTCATTATGCAGAGCGTGTCCCACTAGAATTCTGCCCTTCAGCATCTCTGCCACTTCCTTCTGGACAACTTCAAGCTGTTCTCCTGGAAAATCAACACAAAGAAGCGGTTTTTTGCAACACACACATCACCATCATTCTTAGAGGCGGCAGCCCCGCTCCCACCTCTGGCCAGCCCTAAGACAAAGGGTCAGGCCAGCAATGCCACTGTGGAGGGTGACTCGAAGCCACCACATCCACCCACCCCCCTGGGAGAAGTGCCTTGTGGGCCCCTGGCAGGGGTGGCTGCGAGGACCACCTCTGAGGAGAGGAATAAAGTGCTCCTCACAGTCTGCAAAGTCGGCTCGTGGCTGGAGGAGAGCATATGTTGAGTGTAGGCACTGAGAAACTTTTAGAGCCGCCTGGCAGCGCGGTTCTGCCTATTCAACCTCATAATTTACTTGACAATTTTCCTAATGGAAATAAAAACAAAACTGCCCCCACAAAAACGGGCAGAGATGTGTTGCCCTAGGCCCTGGGCTCCAGAGGCAGCCCTGCCTGCTTTTGGGGACCACCCCAACACCAATCCCACCTGTACTTCCCAAACAGGGCTTACTAGACCAAGGGTGGCCCGAGCCAAGTAGGACCAGCTAATTTTTTAAAAACGTCTTTTAGAAGGCCAGGCGCGGTGGCTCATGCCTGTAATCCCAGCACTCTGGGAGGCCGAGGTGGGCAGATTACCTGAGGTTGGGAGTTCGAGACCAGCCTGACCAACATGAAGAAACCCTGTCTCTAGTAAATACAAAATTGGTAGGGCGTGGTGGCACATGCCTGCAATTCCAGCTACTCAGGAGGCTGAGGCAGGAGAATCGCTTGAACCCAGGAGGCAGAGGTTGCAGTGAGCCGAGATTATGCTATTGCACTTCAGCCTGGGCAACAACAGCAAAACTCCATCTCAAAAAAAAAAAAAAAAAGGCTGGGTGCGGTGGCTCAAGCCTGTAATCCCAGCACTTTGGGAGGCCGAGACAGGAGGATCACGAGGTCAGGAGATCGAGACCATCCTGGCTAACACGGTGAAACCCCATCTCTACTAAAAAAATACAAAAAACTAGCCAGGCGAGGTGGAGGGCACCTGTAGTCCCAGCTACTCGGGAGGCTGAGGCAGGAGAATGGCGTGAACCCGGGAGGCGGAGCTTGCAGTGAGCTGAGATCGCGCCACTGCACTCCAGCCTGGGCGACAGAACGAGACTCCATCTCAAAAAAAAAGAAAATTTTTTTTTAGAAACAAGGTCTCCCTATGTCGTCCAGGCTGGACTTGAATTCCTGGGCTCAAGTAATCCTCCCTTCTTGGGCTCCTGAGTAGCTGGGACTACAGGCACGAGCCACCATGCCCGGCTACTGGCCTGGTCTTCAAGTCGGTGGACAGGAGGCAATGAAGTGCAAGGCAGAAATGGGTGTAAAGCCATCTAAGGATGCCCTTTGTATTTGAAACCCCATCGCCCCAAGAGGAGACAAGACGCATCGAAACTAGCTACAGTGAGTGTCTCAGAAGCAAAAGGGAACAAAAGGGAGAAAATGCATCCAGTTACGACTTTCCCTTCTAAGTTCCTGAGCTGCAGATGACATACCCTGCTTGAGGTTCTCAGGCCGAATCCCACTGACCGCTGTCCTATAGTCCGTCACGGGCTCGGTTGGTTTGACGTACTTATCATAAACGCACTTCCCATACTGGTTCACGATGGACACACGGGCTGCCACGCTGTCCTCCCCCTTAGGGCCCACGCCCACCATCTCACAGTCCAAGGCTAAGGCTCTTGTCAGGCTGAAGGGTAACCAAAGGCTCTAGTTTAATAAACATGGCAGGACACAGGGCTCCAGGTCAGAGCCCCAGGGATCCACAGACTAAGTGTCAGCAAGCTCTCTGCCCCGCACTCATTTGCATCCACGTGACAAGCTCTGTGTGGTCCTGGTTCTTAGCAGGACCCTGGGAGGTGCTTGCTCCATTCACCTCGGGGAGACGAAAGTATCCTCTTCCTTGAAGAAGCCCCGCCCTCTATGGCTAAGCATCCCCAGCAGAGCCCGCTCCCTGAGACCAGCGTACCCGCCGAAGGCCTGCTCTTTCACGAGGCTGAGGCTGACGCTGCCCTCGCTCTGACCCAACTGTTTCCTCGCTATCTTGGCCGCCTCTGGACCTATGGCAGCTTCGATATCCGCCGGGTCCACGTCGTCAAACCAGATGTCTTCCCTAAAAGGCAAAGGTAACAAGCTGATCACCAGAAGAGCCTAGTGCAACTGGCGGGGCGGGGCTGTGCGGCTGACTGTGCAGGTGAGTGGGGCGATGGCACGGCCTGCCTCTCCCACAGGCTGGCCCCAGACACCCCGACCGTGGCCCTGCTGCTTCTGCTATTTTGATTATCTTGACATTTTCCTTTTTTTTTTTTTTTTTGAGATGGAGTCTCACTGGGTCACCCAGCCTGGAGTGCAGTGGCACGATCTTGGCTCACTGCAACTTTTGCCTCCCAGGTTCAAGCAACTCTCTTGCCTCAGCCTCCCTAGTAGCTGGGATTACAGGCGCCCACTACCACGCTTAGCTAATTTTTTGTATTTTTAGTAGATATGGGGTTTCGTCATGTTGGCCAGGCTGGCCTTGAACTCCTGACCTCAAGTGATCCGCCCGCCTCGGCCTCCCAAAGAGCTGGGATTACAGGTGTGAGCCACAGCGCCCGGCCTCATCTCTTTTCTAATTAGAAAATACACTCATTATTTAAGATTTAGGAACACAGACAAGCACAAAGAATATAAAACAGAAACATATAACCCACCGCCCAGGTGTAATGAGTGCTAGCATTTTAATTATGAAAGCAACAGGTTCATTATCAAACACTTAGGCAACACAGACAGACACAATGCCTGTAAGATGGAAACACAGAACCCTTTGCCCTCCATACTCGGATGCTCACGCAGGTACATAACACCTGCCTGGGGAATCTGTCTCTTAGGCTAAGGTTAAATGTCATTTCCTTAGAAAAGCCCTTCCTGGACCCACTGAATGGACACGTCCCCCGACACGTCCCCCGTGTCCCAGGCTCCCAACACCTTCTCCTCACCAGATTTATCCTGACCACACTTAGGCAACAGCTGTGGTTACAGTCTGTCTACTGCACTTGACAATAAGCCTCAAGAGGAAGGAGCGGGCCCGCCTCACTGAACTCTATCCCAGACAGCCTGCCTAGCACAACACAGGGAGGCCCCCAAATGGCTCCTTCCTCAGCCGTCAGCGACCATGTCCTGAACACCCAGGCGACACGAAGCCCGCTGTGACTTATGAACACGTCACCTCCAGGTGAACCATTCAGAGATAGCCACTGACTCCTGGTCCACCCCACATGGGTGGCCAGCACAGGGTTTATTCTTTTTTTTTTTTTTTTTTTTTTTTGAGACGGAGTCTCGCTCTGTCCGCCCAGGCTGGAGTGCAGTGGCTGGATCTCAGCTCACTGCAAGCTCCGCCTCCCGGGTTCACACCATTCTCCTGCCTCAGCCTCCCGAGTAGCTGGGACTACAGGCGCCCGCCATCTCGCCCGGCTAGCTTTTTGTATTTTTTTAGTAGAGACGGGGTTTCACCGTGTTAGCCAGGATGGTCTCGATCTCCTGACCTCGTGATCCGCCCGTCTCGGCCTCCCAAAGTGCTGGGATTACAGGCTTGAGCCACCGCGCCCGGCCGGGTTTATTCTTTTAACTTGTTTTTTTTGAGTCTCACTCCATCACCCGGGCTGGAGGCAGAAGTGCAATCACAGCTCACTGCAGCCTCGACCTCCTGGGATCAAGTGATCCTCCCACCTTGGCCTCCTGAGGAGCTGGGACCACAGGCAACAGGCACCACACCTGGCTCCATCACAGGGTTGAAGTAATCACCAGGCACTGAGCCAAGAGAGCCAACCTCGCAATCTCCTTCTGACGCCACCAGGACTAACACGAGGCACAGAGGACGTCAGAAACTTGCCCCAAGCCACCCAACTGGCAAGAAGCAGGGACAGGCCTCATAGTCGGGTCTTTCTGGCTTCAGCATGCTTTCCTTCCACACACATGTACTGGCACCCACTAAATGCTGAGCTCTGCTCAACGCTTGGAAGAAGCAGGCCCTGCCTTATCATGCCCATACTCTAGGGGAATACAAGTAACAGCAAGTAAACAAGGAATAGACGACATTAGGGTAAGGTGATGGAGAGACTGCGGTGAGGCCACCAGCCTCCATAAGGAGGCAGGCCTTGGTGAAGTCGCTGCGCCTCGGTTCTCAGTGCTGAGGTGGCCGATACTTACTCGGTGGGTGGGGCCGGGGCTGCCTCCTTAGCTTTCCGCTTCTTATGCTTGATGTCCCCCCGTTCTGGAACAATATCACTATTTGTCCTTTCCTTGGTTCCTTTCTTACTGTGCTCTGCTCCACTGGCCTTGCTGCGAGGTCCTGGCGCCTTCCTGTCCATCTTGGAGCCTGAAGGAACAGAGCCCCTGCTGGCCTCTTGCTCTTTTCCTGCCGGCATCTCCTCTCCCGCCACTTGAGGTGAGGTGTCTTTTTTGTTCCGCTGGATAATTTTGGGCTTCTTTTTGGAACCCATCTGAGAGATGACAAGAGGCTTTTCTGGGGTCTGAGATTTCTGTTTCAGCAGACACTGGGACCCAAAATAAAATACAGGCTACATTTGAATTTGGAAATTACGCACAGCAGATTGAAAAAAAAACTTACGTGTGTATGTATATACACACATATACACCGATCACATCTATACAATTCCCATCCGCATCACTGAAATTCATTTTCAAACGGTTTGGAAAAAGCTTTTTCATTCTCATGAGTCACTTGTGGTGAAATGCTGTTTCTTTGCTTATCTTATTATAATGCATTTTACGCCTGCTCCTTCAGGCATACAAAATTTCAAACTCATTCCACACCTTAGGTACCTGTTGAGTGGCCGTTTGGACACCGCAGACCACTTCCTTTTTTAGTTTATCTAGAAAGAATTTTGGAGTTAACTTCCCTCACAGCTTGGGCTAACACCCCGCTACACAGAAATCACCTTTTTTTTTTTTTTTTTTTTTTTTTTTTTACAAGATTCCCTGGTTTGCTACTGCTGTGAAGGTCTCAGGGAGGTGGGGGGTGTGATAAACAAAAAGAAAAGCTTTTGTCCAGCTGGAGTGGCTGAAGAACTGCTGGCAGCCACAGCTTGGCCGTCACCCAAGCAGAGGCTCCTGCGGTCTTAGAGCCTAGCTTCCTCCCTGTGTTCAAATCTCCAGCTGCAGTGGGCTCCACCACAGTGCGATGATGAGGCGGGTGTTACTCACCTGTTCCCGTGATAGGTAAAGAACTGAAGGGCTGACTTCCTTGGATAAATTAGAAAAAACTCAAAAGTTTCCCTACAGCAAACATCCCTTCCATTCACTTATTTTGCTCTTTTCTTGGGAGAAGAGTTTAGTGTTCAAGAAATCCCACAGAACCCTGAAGCTGCCCATGGGAATTTGACTGGTCCCGTGTGTCAATACAGGAAAATCATTAGGAAAGCCTGCACTGAGATATTGTGCAGAGCATTAGGAGGTTCAAGAAGCATTTGGGGAGGCTGAGGTGGGAGGACTGCTTGAACCAGGAGTTGAAGACCAGCCTGGGCAAGAAAGTGAAACCCCATCTGTATTAGCTCATTGTGCATTGCTAGAAAGGAATACCTGTGTTTGGTAATTTATAAAGAAAACGGGTTTATTTAGCTCATGGTTTTGCAGGATGTACAAGAAGCATGGTGCCAGCATCTGCTTCTGGTGAGGCCGCAGGAAGCTTCCCATTATGGTGTAAGGTGAAGGGGGAGCAGGTGTGTTGCATGGTGAGAGAGCAAGAAAGGTGCTAGGCTCTTTTAAAACAACCAGCCCTCGAATGAACTAGCAGAGTGAGAATTTAATCATTACTGAGGGCAGGGCACCAAGTCATTCATGAGGGATCTGCCCCCATGACCCAAAACCTCCTATGGGCCCCATCTCAAACACTGGGGATCACATCTCTTTTTTGAAAAACTACTTTTTACTTTTTTTAGAGACGGAATCTCACCATGTTGCTCAGGCTGGACTTGAACTCCTGAACTCAAGTGATCCTCCTGCCTGGGCCTCCCAAAGTGCTGGGATTACAGATGTGGGCTACTCGGGAGGCTGAGGCAGGAGAATCCCTGGAGCCCAGGCAGCAGTGAGCTACGATCCTAACAGTAGCTTCAAGGGAGCTCCAAGGGATGTGGTAAGAATGTATGAGTGACACACGCGGCAGAGTGTCTGGGAGAGAGCAGGCAACCTCTAGAGAAGCGCCAGTCACTAGAGAGACAGCAGGTACAACACAGGCTTTAATTAAAGCATGGACTCCAGAGTCAGCCACCTAGCTCCCAGCCGCAATCTTAGACGATCTATTTAACCTTTTCCAGCCTAATTCCTCATCTGTGCAACAGACATGATGAAAGTGTCCACCTCACAGTCTTATTGTGGGGATTGCAACACACATGGCATAGAGCACATGGCAGAGTGCACATTTTAGGAGCTCAATTAATATTTATTTCAAGACCATAAGTGTTGCTAGAACCCTCTCTATCACATGTCTGCTATCTGCTTTTCACTTCTACACAGGGATCTTCTTTCTCCCTGTCTTGCTACACAGACCAGTGCGTTCTTTTGTTGTTGTTGTTTGAGATGGAGTCTCGCTCTGTCGCCCAGGCTGGAGTGCTGTGGCACATTCTCCGCTCACTGCACCTCTGCCTCCCGGGTTCAAGTGATTCTCCTGTCTCAGCCTCCCTAGTAGCTGGGACTACAGGTGCGCGCCACCACGCCCAGCTAATTTTTTTGTATTTCTAGTAGAGACAGGGTTTCACCATGTTGGCCAGGCTGGTCTCGAACTCCTGACCTCAGGTGATCCGCCCCCACCTCGGCCTCCCAAAGTGCTGGGATTACAGGCGTGAGCTGCCGGGCCCAGCCACCAGTGTGTTCTTTTCACTGTCCTTGGGTGGTTCATCTGGTTTCGGGATTTTTTTTTTTTTTTTTGAGACGGAGTTTCACTCTGTTGCCCAGGCTGGAGTGCAGTGACACGATCTCGGCTTACTAGAGCCTCTGCCTCCCGGGTTCAAGCGATTCTTCTGCCTCAGCCTCCCTGAGTAGCTGCGCTGGCGCGCGCCATCACACCAAGCTAATATTTTTTGTATTTGTTTAGTAGACATGGGTTTTCACCATGTTGGCCGGGCTGGTCTCGAACTCTTGACCTCGGGGGATCCGCCCGCCTCGGCCTTCCAAAGTGCTGGGATTACAGGCGTGAGGCCCCGCGCCCGGGCTGCCTTCGGGATTTTAAGCTAAATTTCTCTTTGTAAAACCTATTCCAGTTAGTTCATTATGCAAAAGGTACAAAGGTTTATCTCTGCTTTTTTGTACTTGAAATAATTCATCAATTTTATGCAAACAAGTTCGAGACCTTCCTCAACAGGCCACCTTTCTTGTGAAAAGATGTTTACAAGATTTCAATTCAAATCTGCCTTTACAGGTCCTTTTTGGGGCTACCCAAGTCTTTCCCTCCGTCGCGTTCTGCGGGAATGAGCTGCGCAGCGCTCCGCCCGGGCCCGCTCAAGCCTCACCTCTTGCAGCGCCTTCCAGTTTTGAGAAAAGTCTTCTGGTGCCTTTGGAGGTCGCACCACAACACCGGGGCCGCTTCCTGGCTTCTTGCTTACTTCCTGCGCCTTGCTTTTCCAAAACCTTTTTTTCTTCTTGTTTTTCTTCCGAGTGAGCGTCTTGACAGGACCCGGCTTAGCCACCGGGCTACTCGGGGCGCCCTTGGAGGCGGGGACCTTCGCCTTCACCATCCTGCTGCGGTCCAGCGCCTGGGCCGGCGGCCACCCGAGACCCTGGCCTCCCCGGGCCCGGCGCCGCGGCAGCACAAGGGCCTGCCCAGGCCAGGCCGAAACACACTCACCGCAGCAACCTGGCCCAGGAAAAGGCTCCGGAAGAGACCCCGCATGCGTCCAGCGTGCCTCAGTGCGCACGCTCCAGTTCCCGGAAGTGCTCGTCTCTCCGCAAACGGCTGGAAACCCGGCCCCCGCCTCTGGTTCCGCGCAGCCTGGGCGGTTCGCCCGCACCGGACTTGGGCCGCAGTCTTAGCCAGCGGCATCCGGGGTCATCGACCTCGAGTTTGAATGGGCAAGCCGAGGACCTCCCCAAGATCCGGGATGGGGATAAGAGAGGCGGACGCCACAAGGGAACTGGTGGGCCGCCGTGTGTGTAGCACCGGGTGGGGCAGCAGCGCGTGGGGGCACTGGGCGGTCGGGCTAGTGAGAGCCGGGCTTGGTCCCTGGACTGCGTCCTGGACTCTCGGGCCTTTCCCGCCTTGGGCTGCTCCACGCTTAGCCTCACAGCGGCTCATCTTCTATATACAGTGGGGAAACTGAGGCCCAGGCACGGGGAGGAGTTCCCGCCAGTTTACTGTGAAGCAGGAGGAGCCGCAGACAAGAAACCCTCAGACACTGAATTGTAGAAGGAAAGGGCTTTATTTAGCTGGGAGCATCTGCAAACTCAGGTCTCCAAAAACCGAGCTCCCGGAGTGTGCAATTCCTGTCCCTTTTAAGGGCTTACAACTCTAAGGGGGTCCGTGTGAGAGGGTCGTGATGATTGAGCAAGCAGGGGGCACGTGCCTCGGGGCTGCCTGCACCGGTAATCAGAAAGCAACAGAACAGAACAGGGATTTTCACAATGCTTTTCCATACGTCTGAAATCTATAGATAACATAACCAGTTAGGTCAGGGGTCGATCTTTAACCAGGCCCAGGGCGCAGCGCCAGGCTGTCTGCCTGTGGATTTTATTTCTACCTTTTAGTTTTTACTTCTTTCTTTGGAAGCAGAAATTGGGCATAAGACAATATGAGGGGTGGTCTCCTCCCTTAACCTCTGTCTCCTGGGTTCAAGTGATTCCCCTGCCTCAGCCTCCTGAGTAGCTGGGATTACAGGTGCACGCTACCATGCACTGCTCATTTTTGTATTTTTAGTAGACCTGGGGTTTCGCCATGTTGGCCAGGCTGTCTCAAACTCCTGACCTCAAGTGATCCATCTGCCTTGGCCTCCCAAAGTGCTAGTATTACAGGTGTGAGCCACTGTGCTCAGCTGGGAGTGGATAGATTTGATGTGCATGTGTAACAGGCAAAGGTTGATGGAGTAACAGGGAAGTGAGGCTCCTAGGATTTTGGTCTGAGCAACTGGGTGTGGCCATTTATCATCTCAATAAATGTCTGCGGGAGGCAGGGTGAAGTATGGGAGTGGAGCCATGAGCTCCTTTTCACACTTGCTGAGTTTGAATGGGCAGTCACCAACAGAGATGTCTAATCAGCAGCAGGATCTAAGATTCCTAAGCTTAGGGAAGGGTCAGTGCTGGAGATGTGGTTTGGAAATTGTCAGCATATAATTAGTGTTGAAACCATGAGCCTGGGTTAGTTCATCCAAGGAGAGAGTACCACTATAGGGAGTGAAGGGCTAAGGCCAGATAACAGGTGCTTGGGGCTCTCCAGGGGTGAAGCAGCAGAGGAGGCTGAGGGGGAGCAGTCAATGTTGTGGGAGGAGAGGTGGATATGAGTGGCATTAGAGAATCCAGGGGGAGAATAAACCACATCAGATGCTGCTGAGAGGCTGAGAAAGACGAGGACAGAGAGATGGGGACCAGATATGGCACTGAGATTGTCAACAAGTCCACTGAAAAGGATTTCTTTTTTTTTCTTTTTTTTTTTTGAGACGGAGTCTTGATCTGCTACCCAGGCTGGAGTGCAGTGGTGTGGTATCAGTTCACCACAATCTCCACCTCCTGGGTTCAAGCAATTCTTCTGCCTCAGCCTCCCGAGTAGCTGGGACTACAGGTGCACGCCACCATGCCTGGCTAATTTTTGTATTTTTTTTTTTGAGATGAAGTTTTGCTCTTGTCACCCAGGCTGGAGTGCAATGGCTCAATCTCGGCTCACCGCAACCTCCACCTCCCGGGTTCAAGTGACTCTTCTGCCTCAGCCTCCCAAGTAGCTGGGATTACAGGCATGTGCCACCATGCCCGAATAATTTTGTACTTTTAGTAGAGATCGGGTTTCTCCATGTTGGCCAGGCTGGTCTCGATCTCCAGACCTCAGGTGATCCACCTGCCTAGGCCTCCCGAAGTGTTGGGATTACAGGCGTGAGCCACCACACCTGGCCTAATTTTTGTATTTTTAGTAGAGATGGGGTTTCACTATGCTGGCCAGGCTGATCTCAAACTCCTGACCTTGTGATCTGCCTGCCTCAGCCTCCCAAAGTGCTGGGATTACAGGCATGAGCCACTGCACCCGGCCCGGGTTTTCTTTTTAAAAAAGGAAAAAAAACTTTGTTCCAGCAGTTTACAAACCAGGGCAATGCAGCCTTCTGTGCAAAGGTGCATTCCAGAGAACAAAGAAAGAGGTTGTCTTTTGTAGAGAACTTCTGCTCAGGTTCCCACTTTGGTCCACTTAAGCAAATGAGGAAGGCACACTTGCTTAGTTCTCACTGGTTAATACTTGCTGAGCTCAGATTGGTTGATGTGGGTCACAGTCGATGGGTTGATTCTGGTGGCATAAATAGGAACAGACAGCTATGAAACCATCCCAGAGGTAAGCGAGAGAGGGGGCTTTCCAGGAATGCAGAATGTGTGTGTGACCCTAGTCAGCAAATGGCTTCTAGGTCCTACTTTGAATTTAGACCCAGTTAGTGACTTGGGAACCATCATGAAGGATTGGCTCTTTCAGGGTTCACAAAGTTATTGGTGACCTTTTAAAGATTAATTTCAGTGGGATGTGGGAATTGGAGGCAAGGAAGTGGAGATAGCTACTGAAAATAATGTTTCCAAGTTCTTAAAGAAAGCCAGAAACAGGGCTATGGGGAGAGGACAGTGCGGGTCAAGGGGAGGTTGTTGATTGTAAGCAAGAGACACCAGAGTGCCTGGGTGTGGTGGGGCTCATGCCTGTAATCCCAGCACTTTGGGAGGCCGAGGCGGTCAGCTCACCTGAGGTCAGGAGTTTGAGACCAGCTTGGCCAACATGGCGAAACCCCACCTCTACTAAATATACAGTAACTAGCCAGGCGTGGTGGCAGGCACCTGTAATCCCAGCCACGAGGGAGGCTGAGGCAGGAGAATCACTTGAACCTGGGTGATGGAGGCTGCAGTGAGCCGAGATCGTGCCAGTGCACTCCAGCCTGGGTGACACGGCAAGACTCTGTCTCAAAAAACAAAAACCAAAAAAGAGACTGCTAGCAGAGTCATGTATGCTGATGGGGTGAGCCAGGTACTAGGATCTCGACATCTAAGCATGCCCCCTTCTCCAACAGCCTCCTTACGTTCCTGCATAGAAGCACACCCTCCCCTCCAGCCCCCCATTCCTTTATTCTGCTGTATTTTTCTCCAAGACACTTACCACCTTTGAACAGACTACATACACAACACGTGTTTGTCTAGCAACTGTGCTGTCTGGCTCTCTTTCCTAGAATTTAAGCTGTGAGAGGCTGACGCTGCTGTCTGCCTGGCTCGTGGCTGCTTTCCTGGTGTCTAGCACAGAGCCTGGCCTGTTTCAGGGGCTCAGTGAAACATTTGTTGGCTGAAGGAATGAATGAATGGCTCTAGCAGAGGGACAGAAACTAACGATGCAGGAGAAGAGAGCTGGGAAGGGATCCAGAGCCAGGGCCTGGCAGGGAGTGTAGGTGCGTCCTCCCTGATTGCAGAGGAGGAGAGGCTGCACTTTGAGGGGTGGAAACACAAGGTGTATCCCCCTGATGGTCATCAGCTTGTGCGGCTGTGTGGGTGTGAGGGGTGTAAAAGAGTGGTTTGGAGCATGTGAAGAGAGCCTTCCAGGAGGTGAGGGGGATTGCCAGGCGGTTTGTGATGATGCCGAGATCTGGTGCTATGCAGCCTGCTTCTGCGACTCTCCCCATCAGGCACAGGCACAGAGTAGGCGGAGAGTTGAGCCAGAACCTCGATGTCTTTTGCACAGCCTTTCATCTGTCAGATGGGAGCGGGGACCCCAGAGAGAGAGCCAGCCCAAGGTCCTGGCATCCTCGTGAACCCCCGTCTGCGGGTTTCTGGTCCAGTGTCCCTTCTAGATGGCTAGGCCTCCTCTGAGGAGGTGGGTGTGCACATCCGGAGAGCTCTCTGGAGTGTAGGACTGGGCTGCGGGGTACCCTGAACTGCAGCCATCTTAGAGCAAGGTCCAGGCTGCAGCAGGAGGAGCTGCAGGCCGCCCACCCTAGCCACGGCCCCTGCCCTGGCAGGAAGCTTCCAAGAGTAAACACTGCCTGATCGTCCCGCCCAGCGAGCAGGCCTGTCCATTCCACGCTGGCCAGATTCCCAGTCACCAAGGCCCCCTCTCACTCTGCTCCACTCTGCAGGCTGGCTCTCCTGAGGATGCGCCAGCGTCACCCCCGGGCAAGATGCCCTTCCCTCTGTGTGGCCGGAATCCTTGCCTGTGGCTTTCTCCTGGGCTGCTGGGGACCCTCCCATTTCCAGCAGGTGGGCGCATTTGCAGGTATTCCGGGAGCCTCTCGGTGGGGTATTCTGAGCTACCTGGGGCGAGGGGAGTGCCAAACAGCTGACTACATCAGCTCTGGGGTTTGCGCTGGGCAGGGAAGTCTGCACTTGGGGTTTTGGGGGATGAAGTGTGCTCACTGAAGAGGGAGTCGGTGTCTCAGTACGACCTGCTCATCCAGTGAAGCTGAACAGACAGATACTAGTTTGTCCCAAACTATGTGGGTTGCTCTTCTCTGCCTCTCCCTTCCTCTCCCGCTCCCTGTCTCTGATTTCCCCCTCTCCTTCTTGGTTGGCCTCACCCACCTCCTGCTTCCTGTCTCTTTCTTCATCCGTATCTTTTTCTTCTTTCTTTCCTCCTTCCTTCCTTCCTTCCTTCCTTCCTTCCTTCCTTCCTTCCTTCCTTCCCTCCCTCCCTCCCTCCCTCCTTCCCTCCCTCCTTCCTTCCTTCCTTTCTTCTGTCTTTCTGTCTTTGACTTTCTGTCTTTCTTCTTCTTTTTTTTTTGACATGGGGACTTGTTATGTTGCCCCGGCTGGTCTCAAACTCCTGGATCAAGTGATCCTCCCACCTCAGTCTCTCCAAGTGTTAGGATTACAGGCGTGAGCCACTGCACCCAGCCCCATCCATCTCTTTTTGTCTTGCAGAGTTTTCTTCAGGCATTGGAGCCACAGGCTGTGTCTTCTTACTTGAGCTCTGGTGCTCCCTTAAAAGGTACTTGTCCTGGTGTCTCCTCTCCCAGGGAAGTTTCTCAGGACTTTCAAGGGGTATCTCACCATTGAGTCAGTGGTCTGGGATTTTTGGTGGATCTGGCAGGAGAAGGTCAGAGAAGCTGCTGTCACCCCTGTTAATTAACTCTGTTACTTCCTGCCAAGTTGATAAAAACTGGTCTGGATGTTCCAGCCAGGCCAGGGTTCTAACCCTAGCTTCTGTTAAATGTCACAAGGGAATGGTCACCAATTGGCTGGCCCCTTCTGCCCCATGGCCTCTGCTGAGCTGGCTGGTTTTCAGGAGCTCTTGGGGTTTCTGGCCGTGGATGTAAATATTTATTCCTTCTGTGGGAAACAAGATAGGTGCTGGCTCAGGCTCCCTCCCTCCTAATCCTCCCTCCTAAGGCCATGGATTTCCTTATGATAAAGGCCTGTCCCCGTTGCCCACAGGCCCTGTGTGTGACCGTCTCCGGGTGTGAGCCCCCTTCCCAGTAGGGCCATTGACAACTTGACTAACGGCTGATGGGGGCCAGAGGCAGGTGGGCTAGTGGTCAGGGGGAACGGGAGGGCAAGGCCCACCTTGTGACCTGGTTCTTTGTGGTCTGGGCCAGATGCACACTGACCAGTGCTTGGGGCCATCCAGCCGGGGGGGTGGATGCAGCCGATGCTGTCTGGGTATCCCATAGCCTGGGTCCTTCTAGCTCCGCCGCTCCTGAGGGACTGGGAGATCATTGCCCAGGGTCCCTGGCCCTCTAAGGGCTCCCTTGGGAGAGGACAATGAGGGCTGGCCTGGGCCCCTGCTTCCCAAGAGACCACCAGGCTCCACTTGTGTTCAGTTTCCTGTCGCGGTCCATGATGTTACTCATGAAACACCTGTGCCCAGAGCAGGGTCCAGGAGGCAGGGCAGGGGCTTTCCCCTTTGGGCAGAGCCACCAGGGCAGTAGGAAGCTTGTCTTGATGGGGTGACCTAAAGGACGCCGTAGCCCAACAGCTCCTCCTGGGCCCTGCCCTTTGCATGCCCAGTCACTAATGGGGTCCAGCTGTTGGGGTGGGGTGACACACAATGTCTTGACTTCGGAAGGCCATCCTTCCAAGACCTGCCAGCCTGTCTCCTGTTAGCTTTCCACTACTTGCTTTCTAGAACCATTGCCCTCTGCTCTCCCCTGCCCCTCCAGGCCACCCTCCCTCCCCCGGCTTCCAGAGGCAGAGGCAGAGGCAGAGGCAGAGGCGGGCTGCAGGCAGCATCCTACACCTGGAGCTGCTGGTGGCCGTGGGCCCCGATGTCTTCCAGGCTCACCAGGAGGACACAGAGCGCTACGTGCTCACCAACCTCAACATCGTGAGTGCCCCCATGGGAGCGACCTCCAGGGATGGCGCTGGCCTGTGCAGGTCCCCATGGCCAGGGCTGGTGACCGGTGTCTGTGGGCTAGTGTATCTGGTGGTCTGAATACAGTGGGTTAAACTCAGGTAGAATGGCTCGGGGCTCTTCCTCTTCTCCCTCCCTCCCCTGGGTGGAGGTGGGTGAGGTCCCACACCCCCTCTCAGCTCCATAGCACACGCACACCCTGCAGCCTCTCGCTACTCAAATCCCTTCATCTGGGGCCACCTTCAAGCCTGGCCTCTTCCTTAGTATCCATTTGACCCCCAGGAGGCTCAGCTAACACAACCCTGGCAAACGGGGTGTGGGCTGCTCACACTGCCCTCTGTACCCCGACCCTGCCCTCTCTCCTTCTCTCGTCCCCTACTCAGGGTGGCGAGGACAGGTAACCAGTCTGAAGTCTAAATAGAGACTGCTGGCAAAGGAGATGGCCACCTTCATTTCTTGCTAGCACCTGAATCCCTGCAGCCCCCCTTCACTTGAAAGTGAAGGGTGGGCAGAGAAGCTCTACCCCACTATCGGCCGTCTCAGAAAGACAAACAACGCCGGGCGCAGTGGCTCATGCCTATAATCCCAGCACTTTGGGAGGCCAAGGCGGGTGCATCACCTGAAGTCAGGAGTTCGAGACCAGCCTGGCTAACATGGTGAAACCCTGTATCTACTAAAAATACAAAAATTATCTGGGCATGATGGCAGGCTCCTGTAATCTGAGAGGAATCTGTGGTCTGAGAGGAGCAGCATTTGACCGGAATATCCAACTCATGACTGTCTGTGTGCTCTCATCCCCTTGCTTTGGAGTTTATTTTCCTTGCGTTAGTTGGCCTTCCTGAGCCATGAGCTGAGGAGCAGCAGAGGCCTGGCTGACTGTGCATCGCATTTTAGGAGCCCCCGCTTCCCACACATGCTTCCCACACATGCTCTCCAGCCCTTCACACCCTGGGGCCCCTGGGAGTCAGCAGCTGCCTGGGGCTGGCAATGCCCACCCGACAGGTTACCTCTCTCATTTGCCCTTCCACAGGGGGCAGAACTGCTTCGGGACCCGTCCCTGGGGGCTCAGTTTCGGGTGCACCTGGTGAAGATGGTCATTCTGACAGAGCCCGAGGTAGGCATGGAGCTGGAGCTCAGCACGCTATACAGAGCGGGAAGCCCAAGTCATCGCGTCTCCATCCTCTTTAACCTCTTGTCGGCCGGGCGCGGTGGCTCAAGCCTGTAATCCCAGCACTTTGGGAGGCCGAGATGGGCGGATCGCAAGGTCAGGAGATCGAAACCATCCTGGCTAACCTGGTGAAACCCCATCTCTACTAAAAAAAAAATACAAAACACTAGCTGGGCGAGGTGGCGGGCGCCTGTAGTCCCAGCTACTTGGGAGGCTGAGGCAGGAGAATGGCGTGAACCCGGGAGGCGGAGCTTGCAGTGAGCTGAGATCCGGCCACTGCACTCCAGCCTGGGCGACAGAGCAAGACTCCGTCTCAAAAAAAAAAAAAACCTTTTGTCCTGGATGCCCCAAGCAGCATGGGTCACAGAACACATTCAGCCAGATGGACCAGCTGCCCTCCCAGCTCTATCCAGCACTCAGCACAGGCTGCCTGACTACTTCTCTGAGCCTCAGTTGTCTCACCCCTAACACGGGCTAGTCAGAGGGCTGTTATGAGGACTAACTGGGAAACACACTGACCGCAGTCAGCACCATGCCTGGTTGGGGTGTCCTAAACGCAGGCTTTGCTGTGAATCTGCAGGGTGCTCCAAATATCACAGCCAACCTTACCTCGTCCCTGCTGAGCGTCTGTGGGTGGAGCCGGACCATCAACCCCGAGGACGACACGGATCCTGGCCACGCTGACCTGGTCCTCTATATCACGAGGTAGCCGAGCTTTCTGATGGGCGCTGGTCAGCCAGCCTGGGAAGGCTGCACCCTCGGCTTCCTGCCCTCTGCAAAGGTGATCCTGGGGCAGCCACGTGCCTTGGCACCACCCAAATGACTGTTTTCTCTCACCGAGGTTTGACCTGGAGTTGCCTGATGGTAACCGGCAGGTGCGGGGAGTCACCCAGCTGGGTGGTGCCTGCTCCCCAACCTGGAGCTGCCTCATTACCGAGGACACTGGCTTCGACCTGGGAGTCACCATCGCCCATGAGATCGGGCACAGGTATGCAGCCCCACCAGCTGTCCCCAGGCTCTGGCAAGGAGCTGACCTGGGTACCCGGGGCAGAGGTGGTCTTGGCAAGCAGTGGGTCCTTGTAGAGTTTCGCCAGAGGAGCCTGTACCCCTCACCCCAACAGACTCAGAAGGGTGGGTGTGAGGACAGGGGAACCTGATACTGTTTGATTAAAGAAACTTTTTTTCCAAAAGACGAGCAAAACACCTTTAGCAGGTAGAAAATAACTTCTCTGGAAATATTCAGGTAAAGAAAAAGCAGGCTGTAAAAACTATCTCAAATCCCACCATTTAGAGATAATGTCTCTTCACATTTTGTATTTAATTTCAGTCTTTTCTTTACACACACGCACATATTTTTTATTTGCAAAATTGGGATTTAGTTTGGATCCCTGAATTAAAGGGAAATTGTGATTATGCTGTTCATTGCTTTGTTACCTGCTATTTCTTTTTTCTTTTTCTTTTTTTTTGAGGCAGAGTTTCGCTCTTGTTGCCCAAGCTGGAGTGCAATGGCGCGATCTCAGCTCACTGCAACCTCCACCTCCCGTGTTCAAGTGATTCTCCTGCCTCAGCCTCCCGAGTAGCTGGGATTACAGGCGCGTGCCACCATGCCCAGCTAATTTTGTATTTTTAGAAGAGATGGGGTTTCTCCATGTTGGTCAGGCTGGTCTTGAACTCCTGACCTCAGGTGATCCACCTGCCTCGGCCTCCCAAAGTGCTGGGATTGCAGGCGTGAGCCACTGCGTCCAGCCTTTCTTTTTTCTTCCTAGAGTGAGTGCAGGATTTACCTGCTCTTTATGTAATAATATATCCCAAACGTTATCCCAGGTCTCTTACAGGCGTGTACCGTAATTTATTTAATCAGGCCCCTCTCCTTGGATGTCTAGGTTGCCTGAACACATCTTCCTGTTGTGAACATTATACATTCTTGTGTGCAAACCTTCGCTCCTACCTATAACCATTTACCTAGAGTGATGGGTTTCTTTTCAATTCTTTAGTTTTTTAAGTCTGAAAATAATACCCAATTGTTGTAAAAATTCAAGCAGTGCAGAGATTTCTTTCTTTCGTTTTTTTTTTTTTGAGATGGAGTCTTGCTCTGTCGCCCAGGCCAGAGTGCAGTGGCGCAATCTCGGTTCACTGCAAGCTCCGCCTCCCGGGTTCACATCATTCTCCTGCCTCAGCCTCCTGAGTAGCTGGGACTACAGGCGCCCACCACCATGCCTGGCTAATTTTTTGTATTTTTTGGTAGAGATGGGGTTTCACCATGTTAACCAGGATGGTCTCGATCTCCTGACCTCGTGATCTGCCCGCCTCGGCCGGCCAAAGTGCTGGGATTACAGCTGTGCCCAGCCCAGTGCAGAGATTTCTAAAGTGAAAAGTGAATTTCTACCTTCCTTGCCCACCAACCCCCACCCGACCCCTTTCAACCCCTCTGAGCCTGGGAGGGTCGAGGCAGGGTTCCTGGGTGTGGGGCAAGGCAGGGCTCCTTCTCCCTCACAGGAAGCATAGTTTCCTTTTGCTCCTGTGATGCAGAACAGATAAGCCCCCAAACAGGGGCTTAGCCTGGGAGGGTTCTTGGCTTCACCCAGGAAAGAATTCAAGAGGGAGCAGGTGGTGTTAGACCGCAACTTTGATTGACATAGCAGTGGTCAGAGTGTGCAGCCCTGTGACTCTGTACAGTGCAGCGTAGCCCTTTTGAAGCAGGGCTACCCCATAGACACTGTGCCCAAAAGAGCAGCTCAAAGGCAGGGCTGCAGTCCTAGTTATACCCACTTTTAATTATATGCAAATTAAGGGACCAGATTATGCAGAAATTTCTAGAAAAAGAGCAGTAATTTCCGGGTTTTCATCATGGAAAAAGGGCGGTAACTTTTGGGTGTTGCCATGGCAATGGTAAACTGACATGGCGCACTGGTGGGTCTGTCTTATGGAAGGGGGCTTCCCACCCCTCCCTGTTTTAGCTAGTCCTCTGGTCCCCTGTCCAAGCGGGGCCTCCAGAGTAGAGTCCACCTCCTACCTCACCGGTGCCTGGCCTCTCCCACCTCATTAGTAGTCCTCCATCAGTTCTGCTTTGGGGAAAGCAAGCTCTGTTGTGACAGTTTGGAAACGGTTCACCTTCCTGGCCTAGGAATGCAAACAATGGCCAAGGGCAAGCACATTTTAACTGAACTTTAAAATCGTGCTTTACTCACAGTAGATGAATTTCACGCTCAACACATCCATGTCAACAGTCCCCAGAGCTCAGCCCCTCAAGGCCCCGACCAGTCCCCCCCTCTCCACAGACTCCTAACACTGTGAATTAATGTGGCTTGCACGTTTTTAAAGCCTTTTGATATTTATTAGCAAAAGATGCGGGAGCCACCCTGCCGGGCTAGCGCTCCCTTCTGGGGAAAACTGACGCTGGGCGCACAAGGCCCTCTGCACTGCGCCCGGTTAGCAGGTGGCGGCGTCAGGGGTCGACCCGGGTCCGAAAACTCGCTGGCCCTGCGGCACTAGGGCGCCGGGCCCGGACTCGCCGACCCCGATCCTGCCCCCGCCCCTGCCTGTCGCCTTAGCATAGCTCCCCACCTACCAGCTTCGGCCTGGAGCACGACGGCGCGCCTGGCAGCGGCTGCGGCCCCAGCGGACACGTGATGGCTTCAGACGGCGCCGCGCCCCGCGCTGGCCTCGCCTGGTCCCCCTGCAGCCGCCGGCAGCTGCTGAGCCTGCTCAGGTAGCTCCCGCCCCGCGTCCCAACCCCTGCACCCACCGCTCCGTCCCACCTACCTGCCCAACCCCCTGCGCCTCCCCCCGCGCTGTCCCACGCTCTGCGGCCACCCTTCCGTCCACATTCTCTCCCACTTGCCTACACCCACCCCTGCATCCTACCCTCCTCCATCCACCCCTCCATCTCAGCCCCCTGCGCCCACCCCGTTCCTGCACCCACCCGGTTCCTGCGCCCACCCCCTCAATTCACCCCGGTACCCTTCGTCTGCCTCCACCCGTGCTGACCCCTCCGTCCACTTTCCACGCTCCATCAGCCCCACACCCCTATCTCCCCCGCCCGCGTACATGTACCCCTGCGTCCCCTTCTCACCCACCGTACCGCTCCCGGGCCTAACGTGCATCTGCTCCATCCCACTCCGACCTGTGCCTCCGTTGTCTCTCCCTCTGCTGGCCACTCACCTCCGCGCGGACCGGAGCCTTAGTCTTGGTCCCAGCCCAGAGCTGGCTCCTGGTGGGGGGCTCGGGCCGACAACTCCTGTTCCCACTCACAAAAGGCCACGCTTCCAAACGCTTCCATCCCCGTGCACGCTCCTCCGTCCCGCCTCCTCTCGGTGTACACCCTGGGCCTGAGCCGGGCCTTGTCACAGCGCAGGACGGGCGCGCTGCGTGTGGGACCCCCCGCGGCCTCAGCCTGGGTCCGCGGGGCGCCACCCGGAGGCGCAGCCTGGCCTCTACTACAGCGCCAACGAGCAGTGCCGCGTGGCCTTCGGCCCCCAGGCAGTCGCCTGCACCTTCTCCAGGGAGCACTTGGTGAGTCTGCCCGTAGTGGCCTGGGATTGGCCATGAGGTTCCTCGGCATCACCCAACTCATCAACTAATGCCCCCCCAACGTGCACCGTGAGCACCTGCTGGGTGCAGTGCTAGGCTGAGGTACCCCCAGGGCGGCTTAGTTTAATGCTGTCTGTGGCCTCTAGAAATTATTTAAAATGTTTGAACAAAAGCCCTAACATTTTTGTTTAACTGGGCCCGACAAATTATGTAGCTAGTCCTGGGAGGGCCCCTGTGCCCAAGGATTCCTGGCTGGGTAAGGACACCAATCTTAAACAGTTACCAAGGACTTCCCATCTGTTGTGGCTGGAGTCAGCCTGGAGGGCTGCCTGGAGGAAGTGGCCTCCAAACTGAACCCACAGCGGAAGTGGGACTGGTAGGGGGAGGGGAGATGAAGGAGAGCAGCACCCCAAAAGACAGACTTCCTCGCAGGGTTGCATAGGACATTCATGGACTCCAGCCACTTTTGCCTTGGTGGGCCCCTTCCTCCAAAAAAAAAATTGAGGATTATATTTTAATACTGTTTTTTTGGGGTTTTTTTTTGTTTTTTTTTTTTTTTTTTTGAGACGGAGTCTCTTTCTGTTGCCCAGGCTGGAGTGCAGTGGCGCGATCTGAGCTCACTGCAAGCTCTGCCTCCCAGGTTCACGCCATTTTCCTGCCTCAGCCTCCCGAGAAGCTGGGACTACAGGCGCCCGTGATGGGCTATTTTTTTGTATTTTTAGTAAAGACGGAGTTTCACCGTGTTAGCCAGGGGGCTATTTTTTTGTATTTTTAGTAGAGACGGAGTTTCACTGTGTTAGCCAGGATGGTTTCGATCTCCTGACCTGGTGATCCGCCTGCCTGGGCATCCCAAAGTGCTGGGATTACAGGCATGAGCCACCACGCCTGGCCGAGTCTTTTTTTTTTTTCTTCTTCTTTGAGACAGGGCCTCCTTCTGTTGCCCAGGGTGGAGTGCAGTAGCACAATTATAACTCACTGTAGCCTCAACCTCCTGGGCGCAAGGGATCCTCCCACCTCAGCCTTGGAGTAGCTGGGACTACAAGCACATGCCCCAACGCCCAGCTAATTTTTAAATTTTTTGTAGAGATGGGGTCTCCCTTTGTTACCCAGGCTGGTCTAGGACTCCTGGCCTCAAGCCATCCTCCCACCTTGGCGTCCCAAAGCACTGGGATTACAGACATGAGCCACCACCCATGCCTGACCAGCAAATCTATTAATGTTATATATTACAACATTAATTTGGACCTGGAAGTTCATTTTTTCTTTTTCTTTTTTTTTTTTCTTTTTTTTTTTTTTTGAGATGGAGTCTCGCTCTGTCACCCAGGCTGGAGTGCAGTGGCCGGATCTTGGCTCACTGCAAGCTCCGCCTCCCGGGTTTACGCCATTCTCCTGCCTCAGCCTCCCGAGTAGCTGGGACTACAGGCGCCCGCCACCTCGCCTGGCTAGTTTTTTGTATTTTTTAGTAGAGACGGGGTTTCACTGTGTTAGCCAGGATGGTCTCGATCTCCTGACCTCGTGATCCGCCCGTCTTGGCCTCCCAAAGTGCTGGGATTACAGGCTTGAGCCACCGCGCCCGGCCTCTTTTTCTTCTTTTACCTTTTTTTTTTTTGAGATGGAGTCTCACTCTGTCACTCAGGCTGGAGTGCAGTGGCACAATCTTGGTTTACTGCAATCTCCGCCTCCCAGGTTCAAGCGATTCCTGGGCCTATGCCTCCCAGGTAGCTGGGACTACAGGCATGTGCCACCATGCCCAGATAAGTTTTGTATTTTTTAGTGGAGACAGGGTTTCATCATGTTGGCCAGGCTGGTCTCAAATTCCTGACCTCAGGTGATCCGCCCACCTTGGCCTCCCAAAGTGCTGGGATTACCAGCATGAGCTACCACACCCAGTCTAATTCATTTTTTTTCTTCTGATTTTATTTTATTTATTTATTTATTTTGAGACGGAGTCTCGCTCTGTCACCCAGGCTGGAGTGCAGTGGTGCGATCTCAGCTCACTGCAAGCTCTGCCTTCTGGGTTAATGCCATTTTTCTGCTTCAGCCTCCTTAGTGGCTAGGACTATAGGCACCCGCCACCACACCTGGTTAATTTTTTGTATTTTTAGTACGGACGGGGTTTCACTGTGTTAGCCAGGATGGTTTCGATCTCCTGACCTCGTGATCCGCCTGCCTTGGCCTCCCAAAGTCCTGGGATTACAGGCATAAGCCACCGTGCCCGGCCTTTTTTCTTATGATTTTAAAAGAAATTAGGCCAGATATGGTGGCTCACACCTGTAATCCCAGCACGTTGGGAGGCCAAGGCAGGTGGATCACCTGAGGTTGGGAGTTCAAGACCAACCTCACCAACATGGAGAAACGCCATCTGTACTAAAAATACAAAAAATTAGCTGGGCGTGGTGGTGCGTGTTTGTAATCCCAGCTACTCGGGAGGCTGAGGTAGGAGAATTGCTTGAACGCAGGAGGCAGAGTTTGCTGTGAGCTGAGATCGCACCATTGTACTTCAGCCTGGGCAACAAGAGTGAAATCATCTCAGAAAAAAAAAAAGTTAAAAAAAAAAGAAAGAAATTAAAACATTTCCCTGGTGAACTTCAAGTCAGTGACAAGAAAGAAAAAAAGAAAAAAGACACAAAAACTACATTTCCGTGGGCCCCAAAAAGTGTGGCAGGACCTGGTCATGGTCCCGGTTCCCCATCGATGGGTCGGTCATGCCTTGTCTTTTGAGGGCACCGGTGCCCGCAGCGCAGAGTGTTGGCTGTGTCAGTGTGTCCTGCGGTCTGGGAGGGACAGTTAAGGTTGGACACTGGCCTGGAAGGCCCTGGTGGCCCCTGAGTTTGTCACCTGTCCATCCTCCTAGGATATGTGCCAGGCCCTCTCCTGCCACACAGACCCGCTGGACCAAAGCAGCTGCAGCCGCCTCCTCGTTCCTCTCCTGGACGGGACAGAATGTGGCATGGAGAAGGTCAGAGCCAAGAGTGAACGAGCAGGCTCCTGTGAGCACGTGCACGTGGGCGCCTCCAGCCAGGCCGCCCTATTCCTAGGTCGGGAGGCAGGACCAGTATGGGGCAGAGAGCCTTGGAGTTGGCCTTGGTGACTGTCCTTTGGGTTGGTGGTCTGAACTCTTTCCTTTAGCGTTTGCTTCCATGCAGAATGGGAGTGTGGGCTGCCTGTTTGTATGAGGGGTGCCCGTGGGTGTGGGGTTCCTTTGAGTGGGGTCCCTGTGTGAAGGTCCTCATGGATATGGGGTGTCTCGGGGTGGGATCCCTGTGTAAGGGGATCCCTGTGAGGTTAGAGCCCCTGTGGGTGGGTCCTTGTGTGTATGTTGGGGGATCCCTGTGTGTTGAGGGGTCCCTGGGGTGTTCTATGTGTATGTTGGGGGGATCTCTGGGTATTGGGGGATCCCTGTGGGTCTGGGGGATCCATGTTGCTGGGCTACCTGTGTGTGTTGGGGGGGTCCCTGTGCATTGGGGGATCCGTATGGGTGAGTTCCTTGTGTGTGTTTGGGGGTCACTGTGGGTAGGGTCCATGTGTGTGCTGAGAGACCCCTGAGTATGTGGGGGGACTCTCTGTGTGTGTTGGGTGTCGCTGTGGTGGGGTCGCCGTGGGATGGGAGATTAAGCTGTCCTTGCCTTGCAGTGGTGTTCCAAGGGTCGCTGCCGCTCCCTGGTGGAGCTGACCCCCATAGCAGCGGTACATGGGCACTGGTCTAGCTGGGGTCCCCAAAGTCCTTGCTCCCGCTCCTGCGGAGGAGGTGTGGTCACCAGGAGGCGGCAGTGCAACAACCCCAGGTACTGCAGGGAGGGGTGCTCTTCTGTCAGGGAGGGTGGCCACACCACATTCCCTAGTTGAAAGCAGTGGTCACCCTCCTGTCTCACCCTCCTGTCTCCTGGGCATTTTCAGACCTGCCTTTGGGGGGCGTGCGTGTGTTGGTGCTGACCTCCAGGCCGAGATGTGCAACACTCAGGTAGGCCTGCTTCCTGGGGCAGGAGGGGGCAGCTGGTGGCACCGGGCCCTGGGGGAGCCAAAGTGACCATCTGTGGTTCACACCAGGACACATTTGAGAAGGACTTTGGGGCCAGGTGAGGTGGCTTACGCCTGTACTCTCAGCACTTTGGGAGGCCAGAGTGGGTGGATCACCTGAGGTCAGGAGTTCAAGACCAGCCTGGCCAACATGGTGAAATCCTGTCTCTACAGAAAATATAAAAATTAGTCGGGTATGGTGGCGGGCGCCCGTGGTTCCAGCTACTCAGGAAGCTGAGGCGTGAGAATCGCTTGAACCTGGGAGGTGGAGGCTGCAATGAGCCGAGATTGGGCCACTGCACTCCAGCCTGGGTGACAGAATGAGGCTCTGTCTCAAAAAATATATAAAAATTAAAAAAGAGTGAGAAGGACATTGGGACCCCCGTTCATAAACCAGGCCAGTCTTGCTGATGCCCACAGAGCCCCTGAGGTACCCCGCCTCCCTCCCTGAGTGCCATTTTGCCCTCTAGAGCACATCTCTGCAGGGAGAACCTCCCCACTAGGAGTACAATGCCCTGCTGCATGGCTGCAAAGGAGTTTGTTTTTTTGTTTGTTTGCTTTTTTTTTGGAGACAGAGTCTCACCCTGTCGCCCAGGCTGGAGTGCAGTGGTACTATCTCAGCTCACTGCAATCTCCGCCTCCCAGGTTCAATTGATTCTCCTGCCTTAGCTTCCCAAGTAGCTAGGACTACAGTTGCCAGCTACCACGCCCAGCCAGTTTTTTATATTTTTAGTAGAGACGGGGTTTCACCGTGTTAGCCAGGATGGCCTTGATCTCCTGACCTCGTGATCTGCCTTCCTCAGCCTCCCAAAGTGCTGGGATTACAGGTGTGAAAGTTTCAGAATGTTTCCAGTACTCTGGAGTACTCTGGAGTAAACCCCATATGGTAGGCTGTCCCTCCCCATTTCTCCTCCACCACCCGGTGGCCATTGATCTCCCTTCTGTCTTTGTGGATTGACCTGTTCCAGACATGCCACGTACCTGGGGCCAGACAACAGGTGTGCTTCCTGCCTGCCTTCCTCCACCAGTGGCACGTCCTCAGGGCTCACCTGTGTTGTAGCCTGTGTCAGCGCCTCATTCCTCTTTCTGGCTGAATCATATTCCACTGCAGGGATAGACCACATTTTCATCCAGTCATCTGCTAATGGACATTGGAGGTGTTTCCACCTTTTGGCTCCTGGGAACAGAGCTGCTACGAACGTGCTTGCACATGTTTGAATCCCTGTGTTCAATTCTTTTTTTTTTTTTTTTTTGAGACGGAGTCTTACTTTGTCGCCCAGGCTAGAGTGTAGTGGCCGGATCTCAGCTCACTGCAAGCTCCGCCTCCCAGGTTCACGCCATTCTCCTGGCTCAGCCTCCCGCGTAGCTGGGACTACAGGCGCCCGCCACCTCGCCCGGCTAGTTTTTTGTATGTTTTAGTAGAGACGGCGTTTCACCATGTTAGCCAGGATGGTCTCGATCTCCTGACCTCGTGATCCGCCCGTCTCGGCCTCCCAAAGTGCTGGGATTACAGGCTTGAGCCACCGCGCCCGGCCTCCTGTTTTCAATTCTTTTGGTAGTATGCTGAAGAGTGGAGTTACTGGATCATATGGGAATTCTATGTTTGACTTTTTCTTTTTTGAGAGAGTCTTGCTCTGTTGCCAGGCTGGAGTGCAGTGGTGCAATCTCGGCTCACTGCAACCTTTGCCTCTCGGGTTCAAGCGATTCCCCTGCCTCAGCCTCTGGAGTAGCTGGGATTACAGGCACGTACCACCATGCCTGGCTAATTTTTTGTATTTTTAGTAGAGATGGGTTTTCCACCACGTTGGCCAGGATGGTCTGGATCTCCCGACCTCAGGTGATCCGCCCGCCTCGGCCTCCCAAAGTGCTGGGATTATAGGCATGAGCCATATATGTTTATGTTTGACTTTTTCCACAGTACCTGAACCATTTTCCACAGTACCTGAACTGTTTCACGTTCCCACCAGCATTGCATGAGGGTTCCGGTTTCCCCACATCCGCTGTAGTCCTTGTGGCTTTCTGTTGTCTGTCTTTCTTTCTTTCTTTCTTTCTTTCTTTCTTTCTTTCTTTCTTTCTTTCTTTCTTTCTTTCTTTCTTTTTCTTTCTTTCTTTTTTTTTTAATAGAGATGGGGTTTCACCATGTTGGCAGGCTGGTCTTGAACCCTAACCCCAGGTGATCTGCCCACCTCAGCCTCCCAAAGTGCTGGGATTACAAGTGTGAGCCATGGTGCCCGGCCTGTTTTCTGTTTTTTGATTTTGGCCATCCTCGTGGTGTGAAATGGTAGAAAGATTTTTTTTTTTTTTTTTGAGATGGAGTCTCGCTCTGCCGCCCAGGCTGGAGTGCAGTGGCCGGATCTCAGCTCACTGCAAGCTCCGCCTCCTGGGTTTACACCATTCTCCAGCCTTCCAAGTAGCTGGGACTACAGGCGCCCGCCACCTCGCCCAGCTAGTTTTTTGTATTTTTTAGTAGAGACGGGGTTTCACCATGTTAGATTAGCCAGGATGGTCTCGATCTGCTGACCTCGTGATCCGCCCATCTCGGCCTCCCAAAGTGCTGGGATTACAGGCTTGAGCCACCGCGCCCGGCCAGAAAGATTTTTTTTACATTGAGTTAAATTCCGTCCCCTGCTTGGATGGCCCTGGGTGTGGGTTTGGCCCTGTATGTATTACATGTTCTGTATGGTGAGACCCTCCCTTTCCTCCTTCTCCAAATGGACCCCCAAGACCTCCCCAGATCGCGAGGGGAGGGTCTTTGGCTGGAGCAGAGGGTGGTGGGATTTCGTGGAGGCAGCGTGGTCAGTGTGGCCGTCCAGGGAGTCAACTCCGATTATCTTCTGTCAGTGCATAAAAGTCCAGGACGCCTGCCTGAGTGCAGAGGCTCCGGTGGTGAGGTCTTTGCTCCGTGCTTTGGTTACCTGCCTCTAGGTGCGCTACCTAAAGCATACACATCCCCATCACTGTTTTATTGAGTTCAGGCCTTGGAAGCAGAGATGCCGAGCGTAATGCTCTTTCCCGGCTTTCTTCTTCGTTGCTGCCCTGTGTTCTTTATGGATTCCCCGGAGTTTTCCCATCAATAGAGAGGGGCAGGCACTTTTGTCACCCCGGTTTACAGAGCAGGGAACCGAGGCACAGCCTGGAGCTGAGGCCACACCCATATCTTGATCCCACACTGCAGGGTGCCGTGCAGTCTCCCAGTGACAACACCCCCCCCCATCCCCCTCCTCTGCCTGTCCTCTGCCTCCTCCTGGCCAGGCCTGTGAGAAGACCCAGCTGGAGTTCATGTCGGAACAGTGTGCCAGGACCGACAACCAGCCGCTGCACTCCTCCCCTGGCGGTGCCTCCTTCTACCACTGGGGCGCTGCTGTACCACACAGCCAAGGTGAGGCCTGCGGAGTGTGGGGTCAGGGGAGGAGCCAGCCCTGGAGACCCTCGGGCAGGGCAGAGTCGTGGGGGGTTGGCCTACTATCTCTCCAGCACTGGGCAATGCGGCTCAGGCTCTGGTGTCCCACAGACCGTGGATCACATAGTGGCCAGGCCTTGCTGGCAGATCAGGCAGTGACATCCCATCTCTGAGTCTCAATTTCCCATCGGTGAAATGGAGATAATAGCAGTAAGCCCCTCCCTGGTCACTACAAGGATTCAGGGAGAGAATCGGGAAATGCCAAGTGTGTCCCTTGGTTCGTAATTCTGTTTTTTTAAGACAGAGTCTTGCTCTATTGCCCAGGCTGGAGTGCAGTGGCGCGATCTCAGCTCACCACAACCTCCGCCTCTGGGATTGAGGGAATTCTTGCCCCTCAGCCTCCCAAGTAGCTGGGACTACAGGCTTGCACCACCACGCCGGCTAATTTTTTTTTGTATTTTTAGTAGAGATGTGGTTTCACCATGTTGCCCAGGCTGGTTTCAAACTCCTGACCTCGTGTGATCTGCCTGCCTCGGCCTCCCAAAGTGCTGGGATTACAGGCATGAGCCATTGCACCCAGGCTTGGTTCATAATTCAATACCATTAGTTACTAGATTAGATTAGGATTGTGATTAGGATTATTGCCTTAGGAGGTAGGATGGGGGGAAGATAGAAACCCTTGCCCCAGATGCAAAGGATGAAGCTGGGTGGGGGCTGGAGGGCCTGCCTCTCCTGCTCAGTTCAGGACCCCTTGTTCACTCTGCCCTCCCAGGGGATGCTCTGTGCAGGCACATGTGCCGGGCAATTGGCGAGAGCTTCATCATGAAGCGTGGAGACAGCTTCCTGGATGGGACCCGGTGTGTGCCAAGTGGCCCCCAGGAGGATGGGACCCTAAGCCTGTGCGTGTCGGGCAGCTGCAGGGTAGGCGTGTGTGGACATTGGCGATGGCCCTGGGGCCTGCCTGTCCTATCGGAAGGCCCCTGGGGGTAGGTCGGTGGGTGCTGGCCCCAGTGGAGCTGCAGTGCAGTCTGCAGGGGAGTGGTGCTGGGGAAAAGGATCTGGACTTGGAGTCAGCCTGGGTTAAGGGCTGCAGTGTGACCTTGGGCAAGTCATTGAGCCCTTTACGCTTGCTTCCTGTGTAGATGTTGGGGTGCTGCAGAAGTGTTGCTGGTTTTGTGGATCCCAGAACCTCAGAGCTGGCAGGGCTGCAGTGTCATTGAGGCCAGCACCCTCCAGTGACACTGGCCCCCTGTCCTTCCCTTTGCATAGACATTTGGCTGTGATGGCAGGATGGACTCCCAGCAGGTACGGGACGTGTGCCAGGTATGTGGTGGGGACAACAGCACGTGCAGCCCACGGAACGGCTCTTTCACAGCTGGAAGAGCGAGAGGTAGGCAGCCTCCCTCAGGGCAGAGGCTGGGCTTGCCCCAGCTTCCAAGACGGCCACAGCCCGGAGCCTTGCTGCAGGGGCTGCTCAGGTCACAGGGCCCGCGCACTCACTCAGCCCTGGATGCCTCCTGCAGTGTCAGCATCTCCCTCCTCCACTTCGCCACCCTCCTGTGGCAGGCTCAGATTTTGGCCTTGATGCTGCTGGGACTGTGGTGCCTCAGTAATGGTGGCTCACTATAGCTGTGCTCAAGACTCTGGCTCAAAAAAACAGAATTATGAACCAAGGAACACACTTGGTAGTTCCCGATTGTCTCCCTGAATCCTTGTAGTGACCAAGGAGGGGCTTACTGCTATTATCTCCATTTCACAGATGGGAAATTGAGACTCAGAGATGGGATGTCAGTGCCTGATCTGCCAGTGACATTGGCCAGGTGTGGTGGCTCACGCCTGTAATCCCAGCACTTTGGGAGGCTGAGGCGGGTGGATCACCTGTAGTTGGGAGTTTAAGACCAGCCTGGCCAATATGGTGAAACCCTGTCTCTACTGAAAATACAAAACTTAGCTGGGCGTGGTGGCGGACACCTGTAGTCCCGGCTACTCGGGAGGCTGAGGCAGGATAATTGCTTGAACCAGGGAGGTGGAGATCCCTCTGTACTCCAGCGTGGGCAAAGGAGCGAGACACTCTAAAAAAATAATAATAATCCGGACATCGTGCATTCTGTAGCAGCTAGCCTCTTCTCTCCTGCTCAAGAAATCCCACTGAGAGAGACACAAGTGAGTGAGAGGGATGGTAGTTACACTTGGAAAATCTTTGACTTTGGTGTATATATGAGGTCAAAAATCATTTGTAAATGCCAGCGCTTCTCTGGAGAGCAGAGACTTGAGCCCTGCCTCCTTCTGGCGTGCCCCACGGTGCTGGAGAACCTTGGCCCTGGTCCCTTCTCCCAGCCAGGGCAGAGCCTTGGCAGGTGGTCCTCCAGCCTGCTTTTAATTGCCCCCATGACAGGGGACTCAGTGCTGCTGGAGCCAGCCCCATGGCATTGTTCAATTTTTCCTGACCAGCTAAGATCAGCTCCCTTTGTCTGTGATGTGGTGGCCGTGAGGTCCATGCATCTTTCCTTCTTTTTTTCTTTCTAGAATATGTCACATTTCTGACGGTTACCCCCAACCTGACCAGTGTCTACATTGCCAACCACAGGCCTCTCTTCACACACTTGGGTGAGTTGACTGGAGGACTCCCACCCAGTTAGCTAGACTGAAAAGGTACAGGACACTGTCCCCAAGATGCCCTCACTTCTGACATCACTCGCAAGTTCAAGGGGTTCCCCAAACCACCCTCAGGCTTGATAATTGACTAGGAAGACTCCCAGAGCTCACTGAGAGCTGTGGCATGTGGCTGTGGCTCCTTCCAGAAGGACATGGGTTAGAATTGTCCAAGGGAAGAGATGTAGGCAGAGTGTGGGAGGGTCCAAACAGGAGGCCTGATGTCTCAGGGATGTGACACCCTTCTAGCATTGGAATGTGGCCATATACATGGAGTATTGCCCATACTGAAAGCCCACCGAGTGGGAGTTGAGAGTTTTTACTGGGATTTGAGTGCAAAGACATGATTGACTAATTGACCACGTGGATACTCTCAGTCTCCTGGTGACCCAAAGCCTCTATCCTAAATCACATAGTTGGTCTTTCTGGTACAGCCAGCCCCCGCCCTAAAGGAAGACACTTCTGCCTCGTGTGACCTGTGTCTCCTCTTGGAAGCCAACAGCAAAGGCCGGGCTTCTCTCTGGGCAAGGCCTCCTTCTTTGCTTTTCAGGGCCACAGTGGGTCTTTCTTTCTGGAGTGTGCCTGCACCTAACCTTTGAAGCCTTGGTTGCCGGCCCTTGCCGTGGGGTCCCTGAGCCCTGAGCCTGTCGAGTTCTGTGCATGAGTGTACTTGCTCATGGCACTCACCAGGTTGTGGAAAGAGGCACGGAGCCTCCGCTGTGGGGAAGCCTCTGGCTCAGATGCCTGCAGCTCCTTAGAGGAGGGCTGGGGACCCTGGGAAGGAGAGTCACTGACATGTGCCTGTGAGGAGGATGGGTGCTCAGTTCCACACGGCTAACAGGGCTGGTTCTCCGACAGCGGTGAGGATTGGAGGGCGCTACGTTGTGGCTGGGAAGACGAGCATCTCCTCTAACACCACCTACCCCTCCCTCCTGGAGGATGGCCGTGTCGAGTACAGAGTGGCCCTCACCAAGGACCGGCTGCCCCACCTGGAGGAGATCCGCATCTGGGGACCCCTCCAGGAAGATGCTGAGATCCAGGTCAGCAGGAGAGCCTGGGGGAGGCCAGTGGGGGCGGCTTCTTGGGGGCTATGGCTGCTTGCGCGTTTGTCCATCCATCCATTCCCTGATTCGTTCATTTATTCATTCAGTGGCCACTTACAGGGAACCCACTATGTATTGGGCCCTGTGCTAAGCAAAATGCAGCTAGCTCCTCCAGGGGCTTAGGGTCCCACAAATAAATATCCAAATGTGCCTGTGCCCAGAGCCTGTGGGAGAAGGCCCTGCAGTTCTGGGATCAGGTAAGGTCGGAGGGCCCCAGGCAGGGGTCCAGGGCTCCCCGGGAAAGAGTGATGGAGCTGAGGTCTCAGATGAGCAGATACTGCCGGGCCAAGCAGGGAGGGAAGCGTATGGCCAAGGGAACAGTGTCGATGTGGGAGGGATGAAGGAAGGTCCTACTGTGTGGGTTTGTGGGGAGATGAAGGCGTGGATGCAGGGGCAGTGGCATCTGGGGAGCAGGCCTTGGTGCTGAGGATGCTGAGAACAGATGCTGGCTCCCACTGCTTCTTTGGGGTAGAGTGCGTGGGAACCGGAAGGCCTTGTTCAGGTGTGTCCTCGGTGTTCTGTGCTCGCCCCTGTATGTCCCTGTTGATGCTTTGCTGAGGAAGGCATGTGGAGGGTGGAGAGACATGAGTGCAGGCTGAAACAGACCTGAGAACCTTGGGAGAGGGGCCCAGTCTCAGCGGCTCCAGCTGGCTGCTCTGGCAGCGTCCTCTGCCCCTACAGCTGCCAGAGACAGCAGGGCCTCCCCAATATCAGGCCAGGCCGGGCCGGAGCAAGCCCCTGTGAGTGGCTCATCCCTTCCCTTCCTCCAATAGGGCTCCCTTCCTCCCCTCCCCTTGCCTGGGACATTGTCTCCAGATGCTGGCTGCTGAGTGCTCTCCCGTCATCCTCTGCAGTGTGTAAAACAGCAGATTCTTGGGTCCTCTGCACATTCCCTGAATCAAGACATCCCTATGTTGGGCCTGAGAAACCCCACTGTAACCAACACAGGCTTGAGGTGGTGGCCAGATGTGGGCATCGAGGGGGCAGGTGCTGAATGTCACCTCGCCCTGGGCTCTGGCCTCCAGGTTGGCCTCTTTCTTGGGCTGGCCTTGGGCACAAGACCCAGTTACCCTCTTGAAGAGCCTCAGGCCCAGGAACCTGCTGAAATTCTTCCCAGTGCTCTCCAGGCCAGGCCCAAGCCAGTAGCCGGCCACAGGGCCCCAGGGATCCAGTTTCTTCCTGCCAACCCCACAGGCCTCAGCTCTGGCTCCAGAAGCCCTTTGTGAGCTGGCCCTGCCCTAGCCCTTCTTGGGCTCCTTAGCTCAGCCTAAGGTGGACCTGCCTCCTCCATTGTACGTTATCCTTTACCCAAACAGCTTCGGGAGCCTTCTCTGTGCTGCCTGAATACCCTATCCCCTAACCTACCAATGACTTGGTAATTACCTGGCCCCAGCCCCCTATCCCAACCCACTGAGAGCTCCTTGTGGCTCAGCCAGTGTCCTGTGCACTGTGCTCTACCCAGAGCCTGGTACAGGTCAGTGTCGGCAATTGCCTGTCATTATTTTTGTTTTTGTTGTTTTTTGAGAGAGGGTCTCACTGTCGCCCAGGCTGGAGTGCGGTGGCACTATCACAGCTCACTGCAGCCTCGACCTCCTGGGCTCAAGTGATCCTCCCACCTCAGCCTCCCAAGTAGCTGGGACTACAGGCGTGCCCCATCATGCCCAGCTGATTTTTTGACTTTTTTTTTTTTTTTAAATAGAGATGGAGTCTCACAATGTTGCCCAGGCTGGTCTGAAACTTCTAGGCTCAAGTGATCTGCCTGCCTCAGGCTCCCAAAGTTTTCGGTTTACAGGCATGAGCTACCGTGCCTGGCCAGTGATTGCTTGTTGAATGAAAGATTATAGGGATGGAAGAAGAAGTTGGGAGGCTTCCCAGGGGAGGTGGCCGTGACAGTGACCCTCAGGGAACCCACTGGACAAGGCCTGAAGCTCTTTGTCTGTCTGCAGGTTTACAGGCGGTACGGCGAGGAGTATGGCAACCTCACCTGCCCAGACATCACTTTCACCTACTTCCAGCCTAAGCCGCGGCAGGCCTGGGTGTGGGCCGCTGTGCGTGGGCCCTGCTCGGTGAGCTGTGGGGCAGGTGAGACCCAGGGAAGGCTCGCCCACAGCATGGCTTGCCTCTACAGGGAGGCAGCCTAGCCCTCACGCTTCCCTCCCAGGGCTGCGCTGGGTAAACTACAGCTGCCTGGACCAGGCCAGGAAGGAGTTGGTAGAGACTGCCCGGTGCCAAGGGAGCCAGCAGCCACCAGCGTGGCCAGAGGCCTGCATGCTCGAACCTTGCCCTCCGTAGTGAGTGTGGTGCTGTCTGCGCAGCTCCGGTGGGAGAGAGGGTTCTGCTGGGGCTGCTGGGCTCTGTCCCTGGCCTATGGGGCCCATGTGGCAGGGCCGGGCTGAGCTGCTTCTGTGCAGGCTCTCACTACCCCTGCCCACAGCCCTGCGAGGGGGCTCTGTGAGTGCCCCCTTCTGCACGTGAGGACACTGAGGCTCAGGGCAGACACGGTGACAATGTTAGCCCAGTGGGACCCACACCTGCTGCCACCTTGTCCGGGCCACCGAGGCCTCTCTTGAGCTCAGGTGCTCATGGCGAGATGGAGGTGATTGCCTACCTGGAGGGTTGTGGGGAGACTTGGGGAGCTCTGGTGCAAAGTCCCTGGCTGTCACTGCACCTGATGGGCACACTGTTAGGGACAAGGCCATCCCTGCTGGGTGCAGGACAGGGCAGCTGCCCACCAGCATGTGATTCGGGTGTCCTCAGGCTCAGCCATCTGTCTGGCAGCCTGGGGACACCTGGAGAAGCTAGGCTGGTCCTAATACCCATTGCTTGTCCCAGACCAGGAGAAGTGTGTCAGCACCCACCACCCCATCACCCCAAGTTAGCCTGGGACCTGGCCAGGGCCCCAACGCTCTCTCTCCTTCCTCAGCTGGGCGGTGGGAGACTTCGGCCCATGCAGTGTCTCCTGTGGGGGTGGCCTGCGGGAGCGGCCAGTGCGCTGCGTGGAGGCCCAGGGCAGCCTCCTGAAGACGTTGCCCCCAGCCCGGTGCACAGCAGGGGCCCAGCAGCCAGCTGTGGCAGTGGAAATCTGCAACCCCCAGCCCTGCCCCGCCAGGTGAGCCCAGGGCTAGGTGGGCCTGGGAGAGGGACTCCCTGGCAGAGTTTGTCCCTGCGCTGAGCCCCGGTCCTTCTGAGAATCCCCTCCTCCTGAGGCCTCTGGTGGAGCCTCACCATCCAGGGTGATGGGCAGTGTCACCTGGTGGTTGTAAGTGCCGGTGTCAGAGTTCCTTACTACCCAGGAGAGCCTGGACCCATTGTTTCCGTCTCTGAGCTTCCGAGCCCCTGCTCTGAAATGGGGATGCCGACCTGCCTGGGGAGGGGGTGGTTTCGAGGATGAGGTCAAACTGAACGGAGTGGGAGATGTCACTTGCTCATCACCACCATCTCCACTGTGCCCACATGGCTGCATCTCATCCCCTCAGTGTCCAAGTTGACAATGGTTTATCATCCTGCCCTGCCACTAACCAGCTGAGTGACAGGGCAAGTCCCCTCCTCTGTGGGCTTCAGTTTTGTGACCTGACCGGTGGGAGGGGATTGGTCTGGATCATTGGTGGCCCACTCATAGCTCTGGACTCCTTTCCCTGCCCCCTCATCTGTGGCAGACAAAGCAATCACCACTTTTCCCCGCTGAGGCCAGATAGGGCCTCAGAATCCTTCTCAACACAGCTCTCCAGGCAGCCACTCCAGCGCAGGGCTGACTCACAGCTGAAACCCATTGGCCACCGTTGAACCTGGTGATCCGATTCCATGTGGCACCTGTTTCTCTGCACCTGCTATGGTGCATGGAGTCAGTGATTGCCTGGCTGGAGGTCGGTCTCTGCCTCTGGAGGGTAGGAGGCATGGGTTCTCTCTTTTTTTTTTTTTTTAAGACAGAGTTTTGCTCTCTCACCCAGCCTGGTATGCAGTGGCTTGATCTTGGCTCACTGCAGCCTCCTGCCTTGGCAGGTGTGCGCCACCAAGCTCAGCTAATTTTTGTATTTTTTGTAGAAACAGGGTTTTGCCATGTTGCCCAGGCTGGTCTCCAACTCTCGGGCTCGAGCAGTCTGCTCACCTCAGCCTCCCAAAGTGCTGAGATTACAGGTGTGAGCTACCGCGCCCAGCCAGGGATAGGTTCTGTCTCTGCACCCTGGAGGCAGGGGGGGTGCTTGACTGCTGAGCAGCGAGTGCTTGTTGAATGGGAACTTGCTGGCTGATGAATGGAGAACCCAGTGCTTCAGGGAGAGACCCTGAGCTTCACTTCTCTGTGTGACCCCCCTTTGGGCTCCTGGATGTTGGGGAGCAGGTCCTCTGCCTCCCTGCCCCTAGCAGCTGGGCTGTACCTTCCACTGGGTGGCAGAGGCAGGGCCTGATGACTGTCTCATGCCATCCTCAGGTGGGAGGTGTCAGAGCCCGGCCCATGCACATCAGCCAGTGGAGCAGGCCCGGCCTTGCAGAACGAGACCTGTGTGCCGGGGGCAGATGGCCTGGAGGCTCCAGCGACTGAAGGGCCTGACTCCGTAGATGAGAAGCTGCCTGCCCCTGAGCCGTGTGTCGGGATGTCATGCCCTGCAGGCTGGGGCCATGTGAGTGCCCTGGGCATGAGAGTGGCTGGGGCTGTTGGGTCCTTTACCTGGCTGGGAGAATGAGGAGCACCCATCATCATTGTCCTCCAGGCCAGAGCGAGAACACCTTCCTTCTGTGGGAATGCTGTCTGAGGGCCACCCCTGCTCAGAAAAGAAGCTTAGAAAGAGGGCTCAGGGCCCCTCGGGAGGCTCCCATTCCCCTTGCAAGCCGGGCTGAGAGAAGCATCTGAGGAGAGTATAATGCAGCTGCTGTGCAGAGAAACGCTGCCAGGCTCCCGCCCGGTGTCCAGGGGCTGGAGGCTGACTGGCCTTGCTCTCTGGCCTGGGTGCTGGCAACCCTCGCCCCTCATGGCTGGGGGGATTGCAGGGCCAGTCATGCTCCCACGTCCCACTCTTGGTTCCCAGCTCTCGGCCAGGCCCATAGTGAGCACTCATGCTGCCGAGGAGCCTGCAAAGGTGGGGTGTGCAGCAAGGACACCCGCTGGGAGACCGGGGAGCCAAGGGAACAGGGGAGGGAGCCCCGGTGTGCACATGGCACTTCCTGCTCTCTCTGCTGCCTCCTGAGAAGATTGGGACGGGGGTCGCTGGGTGCTCAGAGGAGTCCCAGACCCACGAACTTGTTGCTATTCCCCACAGCTGGATGCCACCTCTGCAGGGGAGGAGGCTCCCTCCCCATGGGGCAGCATCAGGACGGGGGCTCAAGCTGCACACGTGTGGACCCCTCTGGCAGGGCCGTGCTCCGTCTCCTGCGGGCGAGGTGAGGGCCCCTGGGATGCTCCTGGGGACCAGCACTCATGGTAACTCTCTTATCCACTTGCATCTTGCCCCCTTCTAAAAAGCATTTGAGGTGGATTGCAGAAAATCCAGACTGTATGGGAACACGCAGTAATACAAGGAGATTAAGTATAGAAAGCTGACAGCCACTTCAAATGTGACAGCCACTTTAAATGTTGACTGGCTGAAAAGTAGGAAAAGACAATAATGACGGGCAGTGTGGCACGAGAGCTATTCCTGATGGCCCCGGCAGAGCGGCCAGAGGGGGCCCCAGCTGACGACCCGAGCAGAGAAACCTTAGCTTTAAGAGACACAGTGTTAGGCCGGGTGCGGTGGCTCACGCCTGTAATCCCAGCACTTTGGGAGGCTGAGGTGGGCGGATCATGAGGTCAGAAGATCGAGACCATCCTGGCAAACACGGTGAAACCCCGTCTCTACTAAAAATACAAAAAAAACCCAAAAAAAACAAACAAAAAAAAACTAGCCGGGTGTGGTGGCGGGCGCCTGTAGTCCCAGCTTCTCGGGAGGCTGAGGCAGGAGACTGGTGTGAACCCGGGAGGCGGAGCTTGCGGTGAGCGGAGATCGCGCCACTGCACTCCAGCCTGGGCAACAGAGCAAGACTCTGTCTCAAAAAAAAAAAAAAAAAAAAAAGGTACACAGCATTCTTCTATTTTCCCAATCTTGCTTTATTGTAGTATAACACACATATTATACAATTTACCATCATAACTGTTTCTCCCCATGCACGTCAGTGACATAAAAGCACAGTCACATTGTTGTGTGGCCATCACCACCATCCTCTCCAGAACTTTTCCAGTTTCCCAAACTGGAGCTCTGTCCCTGTGAAACACGAACTCCCGTTTCCTCCTCCACAGCCCCTGGCAACCTCCATTCTCCTTTCTGTCTCCAAATTCTACAATTCCAGGGACCTTGTAGAAGTGGAATCATATAGCATTTACCTTTTCGTGACTGGTTGATTTCACTGAGTGTGATGTCCTCACAGTTCATCCATGTTGTAGCATGTGTGTTTCCTTCTTAAGGCTGAAAAAGATTCCATTGTGAGTGTATCCTTTATATGTTTATCCATTTATTCATCAGTGGACACTTGGCTTCCTTCCACATTTTGGCTATTTTATTGTGAATAACGCTTCTGTGAACATGGGTGTGCAAATATCTGTTTGAGTTCCTGCTTTCAGTTCTTTTTTTTTTTTTTTTTTTTTTTTTTGAGACGGAGTCTCACTCTGTCACCCAGGCTGGAGTGCAGTGGCCGGATCTCTGCTCACTGCAAGCTCCGCCTCCCGGGTTTACGCCATTCTCCTGGCTCAGCCTCCCGAGTAGCTGGGACTACAGGCGCCCGCCACCTCGCCTGGCTAGTTTTTTGTACTTTTTAGTAGAGACGGGGTTTCACCGTGTTAGCCAGGATGGTCTCGATCTCCTGACCTCGTGATCCGCCCGTCTCGGCCTCCCAAAGTGCTGGGATTACAGGCTTGAGCCACCGCGCCCGGCCTGCTTTCAGTTCTTTCGGGTGTATACCCAGAAGTGTGCTAGCTGGGTCAGATGAGAATTCCATGTTTAATTTTTGAGGAACTGCTGGATTGTTTTCCCCAGTGGCTGCACCATTTTACATTTCCACCAATGGTGCATAAGAGTTCCAGTGTCCTCCCATCCTTGCCAACACTTTTCATTTCTGTTTTATTTTTTTAATTTTTTTTTTTTTTGGTGACAGAGTCTCATTCTGTTGCCGAGGCTGGAGTGCAGTGGCACGATCTTGGCTCACTGCAAGCTTCACCTCCGCGTCTCAAGTGATTCTCGTGCTTCAGCCTCCTGAGTAGCTGGGACTACATAGGCGTCTGCCACCATGCCTGGCTAATTTTTTTATTTAGTAGAGATGAGATTTCACCATGTTGGCCAGGTTGGTCCCAAGCTCCCGACCTCAGGTGATCTGCCTGCCTTGGCCTCCCAAAGTGCTGGGATTACAGGCGTGAGCCACCATACCTGGCCTATTTCTGTGTTTTTTATAATGGCCATCCTAATGGGCTTGAGAAGATACACCGTGTTCTTAAACGAACACCCTAACCACTTGCTCAGTAAAATGTCAGCCTGTTTGAAACCGAGACCAAAAAGAGATTTCTTTTCTCTTTTCTTTTCTTTTCTTTTCTTAGACAAGGTCTTGCTCTGTCACCAGGTTGGAGTGCGGTGGTGCAATTTTAGCTCACTACAACCTCTGCCACCTGGGCTTCCTCCCACCTCAGCCTCCTGAGCAGCTACTATACCCTGCTAATTTTTGTATTTTTGGCAGAGATGAGATCTCCCTATGTTGCCCGGCCTGGTCTCCTGAGCTCAAGTGATCCTCCTGCCTCGGCCTCTCAAAGTGCTGGGATTATAGGCTTGAGCCACTGTGCCCAACCAAGAGATTTTTTTTTTTCTTTTTTTTTTTTTTTTTTGAGACAGTCTCCCTCTGTCACCCAGGCTGAAGTGCAGTGGTGCGATCTTGGCTCACTGCAACCTCCGCTTCCCATGTTCAAACGATTCTCATGCCTCAGCCTCCCAAGCAACTGGGACTCCAGGTATGCGCCACCATACCTGGCTAATTTTTTGTATTTTATTTTAGTAGAGAGGGAGTTTCACCATGTTGGCCATGCTGGACTCGAACTCCTGACCTCAGGTGATCCGCCCACCTTGGCCTCCCAAAGTGCTGGGATTACGGGCATGAGCCACTGAGCCTGTCTATTTCTTTGGAGGCTATTCCTAAAGGAGATACTTGAGAAAACTGGCTCTAATAACATCTTTATGATACACACAATCAGATATTTTCATATTGAGATTTTTTTTTCTTTTTTTTTTTTTTGAGATGGGGTCTTGCTCTGTCGCCCAGGCTGGAGTCCACTGGCGCGATCTTGACTCACTGCAACCTCTGCCTCCCGGGTTCAAGTGATTCTCCACCTCAGCTTCTTGAGTAGCTGGGATTACAGGTGCGCACCACCACACCCAGCTAATTTTTGTATTTTTAGTAGAGACGGGGTTTCACCATGTTGGTCAGGCTGGTCTCGAACTCCTGACCTCATGATCTGCCCACCTCGGCCTCCCAAAGTGCTGGGATTACAGGCATGAACCACTGTGCCCGGCCCATATTGCAATTCTTATAATGCCTCTCAATAAACAATAACAGCTACCATTTGTCAAGTATCTACTATGTGCCAGGCACTTTTCATCTCCCCTTTTAAAAATCTTTATAAATGACTCTGCAAGGGAGATGCCATTATCTTTTTTTTTAATCTAAGATTCAGAGGGTTAAGTCAATTGTCTGAGGTCACACAGCTGGTAAGTGGCAGAGGCAAGACCCATGCAGGCCTTATGTGCTAGAGCTGCCCAGTGAGCCCAGGCTGTGGTCCTTGCTGAGCCCACCCCTTGGGGCTCCAGGTCTCTGCTTCGTCCATGCAGGCCTGATGGAGCTGCGTTTCCTGTGCATGGACGCTGCCCTCAGGGTGCCTGTCCAGGAGGAGCTGTGTGGCCTGGCAAGCAAGCCTGGAAGCCGGCGGGAGGTCTGCCAGGCTGTCCTGTGCCCTGCTCGGTGAGTGAGGGGAGCAAGACTGTGCAGGGGGAAGTCTGGCCTTGGGATGTGGCCTCCTACAGAGTGCTGGCCTTCTCCCTGCACGTGGGAGACCCTAGCCTTGGCTCCATGCCCAGTGACCTGCGGAGGGGGGCAGGTGCCGCTGGCTGTGCGCTGTGTGAGGCTAGACCATGGCCGCCCCATCCCCCTACCTCACTCCAAGTGTGGGCCAGAGCCCCGGCCCAGCCCCTTTGAAGACTGCAGCCCAGAGCCCTGCCCTGCCAGGGGGGCCCCTTCCCAAGAAGACAGGGGGTTCTAGGTCTGCATCCTGGCTCTTCCCTCACCTCCAAGCCGGATCTTTTGTCCTCACCAGTGGGAGCAGGTCATATTGTGCCCCCAGAAGACTGGGGGGGGGTTAATGAAAGGATTAAATGCATGTGAAGTATATGCTAAATGCAACGAGTGTAAAATGCATGCTAGATGCAATGCGTGTAAAGTACATTGCACAGGATCTGGGATGCTGTGGGCACACGTGGTTGCTGGGATGTTTCTTCATAACCTGCTCTTTATGGAGCACCTAAGCCCCGGGGCTGTCCTGGAGCTGGGGGACACAGCAGAGAACAAGGCAGAGAAACGTCCCTGACCTCCTGGAGCAAATGGAGGGGGAAAGAGGACAGATAATAACAGGACAGAGGGGGAGTGCAGTTTGATGGATGGTATTCAGTGTGATGCAGCCAAACACAGCAGGAGGGGAGGAGGGGAGAGCTAGCGAGGTGGGCTCCAGGGCAGTGGTGCTGGGATCACTGTTCAAGAAAGACATGCAGGGCCCTTGGATGCCTGGACCCCTGTCCCCACTGTCTCTGGGATACGACATCTGTCGTTTGCCCTCACCTCTCCCTTCTGTAAAATGGGTCTGTCCACTCTGCCAAGCCTCTTGGTGAGGACACAGGGGGGCCTCCAGAAAGAGAACCTCTCCAGGCCCTTCCCAGCTTCCTGTCTCTTCCTGGTCTGGGGAAAGGAAGGGGGAGACCTGACTCCCCTGGGTTCCCAGGCCCTGGGGCTGTTTGGGGTCCCCGACTTCAGTTTGCTCCAGGTGGCAGTACAAGCTGGCGGCCTGCAGCGTGAGCTGTGGGGGAGGGGTCATGCGGAGGATCCTGTATTGTGCCCGGGCCCATGGGGAGGATGAGGAGGAGGAGATCCTGTTGGACACCCAATGCCAGGGGCTGCCTCGCCCAGACCCCCAGGAGGCCTGCAGCCTGGAGCCCTGCCCACCTAGGTGAGTCAGCCGGTGACGGGAGGGGCAGCTCCTGGTGTGTGCAGATGCCAGGCCAGGTGCTGTGGTGTGCGCCTATAATCGCAGCTACTTGGAAGGCTGAATCAGGAGAATCACTTGAGTCCAGAAGCGCAAGTCCAACCTGGGCAACACAGTGAGACCTCATCTCTAAAAAAAAAACAAGACGGGGCCAGGTGTGGTGGCTCATGCCTATAATCCCAGCACTATGGAAGGCCAAAGCGGGGGGATTACCTGAGGTCAGAAGCTTGAGACCAGCCGGGCCAACATGGTGAAACCCCATCTCTACTAAAAATACAAAAATTAGGCTGGGTGTGGTGGCTCACGCCTGTAATCCCAGCACTTTGGGAGGCTGAGGCAGGCGGACCACCTGAGGTCGGGAGTTCGAGACCAGCCTGAGCAGCATGGAGAAACCCCACTCTACTAAAAATACAAAATTAGCCAGGTGTGGTAGTGCATGCCTGTAATCCCAGTTACTCAGGAGGCTGAGGCAGGAGAATCGCTTGAACCTGGGAGGCCAAGGTTGTGGTAAGCCAAGCTCACACGACTGGACTCCAGCCTGGTCAACAACAGCGAAACTCCATCTCAAAAAACAAACAAACTAAAAGAAATTAGCCGGGTGTGGTGGTGTACACCTGGAATCCCAGCTACTTGGGAGGTGGAGGCAGGAGAATCGCTTGAACCTGGGAGGTGGAGGTTGCAGTGAGCCAAGATTGTGCTACTGCACTCCAGCCTGGGCAACACAGCGAGACTCCCTCCCAAAAACAAAACAAAACAAGATGGGGTGGGGGGCTCAGTGGCCCCAGAGCCAGTCTGTAAGGAATAGGGCTACCTGGCAGGCTGTGCTAGGTGTGGGAGGTAAAGTTTAAGCACCGTGCAGGCAGGGTGCGGTGTGGGGAGGCCTGGGGGACAGACAAGGCAGCATTTGAGCAGAACCTGAAGCTGTGAGCACCAGCATTCTGATGTGGAAGCTGGGAGGGATGGAGGTCCCTGCAGGGACACACACAGCCACACTAGGACACGGGACAGAATCATGTTCAAGTCGTGAGGTCCAGAGCCCAGTGGTAAAGGGCGAATATTTGCCTACCTCATTTACAATTCTTTAATGGTTTCTTTTTGTAGGTTTAGCATTTTTAATAAAGAAGTACTTTTCTACATCATATAGAAACGTCCAGAAAAGAATGTAACGGACATGTGTGTTCCAGCACTCAGGTTTAATAGATAGCACCCTACTGCCATGTTTCCTTCCTGTCCACTTACATTTATTTATTTATTTATTTATTTATTTATTTACTTTGAGATGGAGTCTCGCTTTGTTGCCCAGGCAGTGGTGCAATCTTGGCTCACTGCAACCTCCGTCTCCCAGGTTCAAGCCATTCTCCTGTCTCAGCCTCCCGAGTAGCTGGGAATAAAGGCACATACCACCACACCCAGCTAATTTTTGTATTTTTAGTAGAGGCAGGGTTTACCATATTGGTCAGGCTGATCTTGAACTCCTGACCTCAGGAGACCTGCCTACCTCAGCATTCCAAAGTGCTGGGATTACAGGCGTGAGCCATCGAACCCAGCCAGTCTCCTTAGTTTTAAATACATCCAGTTACAGATAAGATTTCACTTAAATTTAGGCTGGACGTGGTGGCTCATGCCTGTAATCTCAGTACTTTAGGAGGCTGAGGTGGGTGGATCATTTGAGCCCAGAAGTTTGAGACCAGCCTGGGCAACATGCCAAAACCTCATCTCTACTATAAATACAAAAATTTGGGCATGGTGGTGCATGCCAGTATTCCCAGCTACTTGGGAGGCTGAGGCAGGAGAATCACCTGAACCTTGGGAGTTCAAGGATGCAGTGAGCAGAGATCACACCACCACTGCACTCCAGCCTAGGGAACAGAGTGAGACCCTGTCTCAAAAAAAAAAAAAAAAAAAAAAAGATTTTACTTACATTTAAACCGTGTACTAATGTATTTGCAAAGTAGGGACCAAGGGATTTTTTTTTTTTTTTCTAAATTGTTAACCAGCATCTGTTGAACAAGCCCTGATGCCCCCAGGTGGCTCCTTGGTGGTATTGGTGTATGTTAGAATCTATGTCTAGGCTTTCTACTAGGTTTTTTTCTTCTCCTTTTTTTTTTTTTTTTTGAGACAGAGTTTTTCTCTGTCACCCAGGGTGGGGTGCAGTGGTGCAATCTCAGCTCACTGCAACCTCCGCTTCCTGGGTTCAAGTGATTTTCATGCCTCAGCCTCCCGAGTAGCTGGGATTACAGGTGCCCACCACCACACCCAACTGATTTTGTATTTTTAATAGAGACAGGGTTTCACTATGTTGGCCAGGCTGATCTTGAACTCCTGACCTCAAGTGATCTGCCAGTTTCTGTTTGTGTGTTTTTTTCTAGCTATTCTCTTGCCCATAAAAAATTGTTTTAAATGTTGTAGCTTTATAGCCATTTAACATCCGTGTCACAAGTGTGTCCTGATTTCTTTGCCTGTGCTAAAGTCCCTTGGCTGTGTGTCCCATTTATTTTTCCACATCACATTTAGAGATGATCTGGGATTTTATGGGAATTGCAGGGTTTTTCACACTACACGCTTCCTGCATGGTGATTAAACTTCACCTCCCACACCTAGCACAGCCTGCCAGGTAGCCCTGTTCTCTACAGACCGCCTTTTGGGCCACTGAGCCTCCCCTCACTTTTTTTCAGAGATGGGGTCTCACTATGTTGCCCAGTCCTGACTTGAACTCCTGGGCTCAAGTGATTCTCCTGCTTCAGCCTCCCAAGTAGCTGGGATGCAGGCACACACCACATGAGCTCTGGCTATCCCTCTGACGTTGCTGTAGCCACCCTGGCCTCACTGTCCTGGAACAGTCCAGGGATAATCCCCTGACTTAGGGCTTCTGTGCTAGCTCTTGCTGCCTGATGTCTTCTGTGGATATCCTCGAGGCCCTGAATATCCCTCCCCCAGGTTCGGCTCAGACACCACAACTCCAGAATGACCCAGAGCCCTCCCTGAGCATCGGTCCAGAATGGCACACTCGTCCCTCCTGTGACGCTCTGCTTGGCACTTTGGGAGGCCAAGGCGGGAGGATCGCTTGAGCCCAGGAGTTCTAGACCAGCCTGGGCAACATAGTGAAACCCCGTCTCTACAAAAAATACAAAAATTGGCCGTGTGCAGTGGCTAATGCCTGTAATCCCAGCACTTTGGGAGGCCAAGGTGGGCAGATCACGAGGTCAGAAGATTGAGACCATCCTGGCTAACATGGTGAAACCCTGTCTCTACTAAAAATACAAAAAATTTGTTGGGTGTGGTGGCGGGCGCCTGTCGTCGCAGCTACTCCGGAGGCTGAGGCAGGAGAATGGCGTGAACCCAGGAGGCGGAGCTTGCAGTGAGCTGAGATGGCGCCACTGCACTCCAGCCTGGGCGACAGAGTGAGACTCCATCTCAAAAACAAAAACAAACAAACAAAAATTACAAAAATTAGCTGGGCATGATGGCACACGCTTGTAGTCTCAGCTACTTGGGAGGCTGAGGTGAGAGGATGGCTTGAACCCTGGAGGCTGAGGCTGCAGTGAGCCGTGATTGCACCACTGCCCTCCAGCCTGGATGACAGAATGAGACCATGTCTCAAAGAAAACCATTAAAATAAACTAAAAAATAAAATTTCTGCAATACACACGACAGCCCCCACAGCAAAGCAGCATCCAGTCGCGTATGCCAGTGATGCCCAAATGGAGAACAATCCATGCTCCGAGTGGAGGTGGGGTCTGGTTTGGTTCACTGCCACCTCCCAGTGTCATGTAGAACAGCGCCAGGCCACAGAAAGCACGGGTCCAAGAGGCAGCGCTGCAGCGCCATGGGGGAGAACAGTATTGTGATGAAGATCCCAGCTCCCTTGCAGGCGCCTGGGTTCGTGTCTGGGCTCTGAAGAACGCGGGCCATAATTAGTTATTGAATGATTACAGATCAACATGGGCAGGGTTAAGGTCCTCGGCCTTCCCCCTTGTAGAACGTGGGGTGGTGAGATCTGTCTCCTGTTACCCAGGGGCTCGCTTCCTGTTGCTGTTACTTGGTTCCATAGGCAGCCCCTGGGGTGCTGACAGGTGTTCTGTGAGAAAGGCGATGAGAGGGGGATGTGCAATTAGGGAAAGAGCAGCCTCTTTCCTCCAGGGCCTTTTGGTAGCTCTCCTGTGGCTGTGAGCCCTGGCCCCAGACAGGAGGGGCTCTGTGGCTGCACTTCCCATCTCGCCTGGCCACAGAAGCTGTCTAGGCAACTGTTCGAGGACACGCGGGTGGAGAGGGGCCCGCATGGGGCAGTACCGTTTCTGGGGAGACCCAGCCTCTCTTTGGGGTCTTCTCTTCCTGCAGGTGGAAAGTCATGTCCCTTGGCCCATGTTCGGCCAGCTGTGGCCTTGGCACTGCTAGGCGCTCGGTGGCCTGTGTGCAGCTCGACCAAGGCCAGGACGTGGAGGTGGACGAGGCGGCCTGTGCGGCACTGGTGCGGCCCCAGGCCAGCGTCCCCTGTCTCATTGCTGACTGCACCTACCGCTGGTATGTCGGCACCTGGACGGAGGTGAGCACAGCGGGCGCTTGGGATCCCTGTGGGGCTGGGGCGGGCATCAGCTATGGCTGCTTATGTGTGAGGGAGTCTAGGGGGCATTGGTTCATTGTGTCCCCAGAAAGGAAGGAGAGAGCTGGGTCTGTTGGTGAGGGGGCACCTAGAGGCAGATACATAGAAGGCCTAGAGACCTGTGGGCAGCTAGGACTTAAGAGGCTCTTAGGTTTGGGGACACTGGAAGATGAACAGCAGGCCACTCAGCTCTATACAGATAAGGGAATGCCAGCTGTGCCACGCACCTGGCAGGGCAGGAAAGACAATGGTAAATGGGGCTCAGGCTGCCCCTGGAGGGGCTTGCTCATGGTGTGGAGGGCGCAGGGGCACAGCAGACAGAGATGAGCCGCAGCCCCACAGGCCTGCTTGCTCTAAGGCTTGGAGAGAGAGAGAGGCTATGAGGGTGACAGGGACCCAGGCTTGAATTCTGGCTCCTCCCACCTACATGACCTGTGCTGGGTGTCTTCTCTGAACCTCAATTTTCTCATCTGTGGAATGGAGACACTTACCTGCCTCCCAGCTTGTACAAAGATTATATTGGATCACTCCTGGCCTGTAGTTACCACTTCCTTGTCACTTTCTGGCCAGGGTCAGCTGTGACTCCTCCTCCCCTCTCTTGGCAGTGCTCTGTTTCCTGTGGGGATGGCATCCAGCGCCGGCATGACACCTGCCTCGGACCCCAGGCCCAGGCGCCTGTGCCGGTTGATTTCTGCCAGCACTTGCCCAAGCCAGTGACTGTGCGTGGCTGCTGGGCTGGGCCCTGTGTGGGACAGGGGACGCCCAACCTGGTGCCTCACGAAGAAGCCACTGCTCCAGGACAGACCACAGCCACCCCTGCTGGTGCCTCCCTGGAGTGGTCCCAGGCCCCGGCCCTGCTCTTCTCCCCGGCTCCCCAGCCTCGGCGGCTCCTGCCCGGGCCCCAGGAAAGCTCGGCGCAGTCCAGTTACGTCCTGTCCTCCTTCCTGTCGGGCAGCTGCTGTAGGAGGGGTGGGCAAAGGCGTCTCCCTCTGGGAAGGACTGGCACAAGAGCTTGGTCCCTGGGATGTGTGCCTGGGAGGCCAGGATCAGGGCTGGCCCTCTTCCTCCCTGGCAAAGCAAAACCTCCCTTTTACTACTATTAAGGGGAAGTAACTTGAAGTTAGGAACCCAGTTTGTGAGCCCCCTAGCCTCTGGGCTGCTCTGCATGTGCCCCTGCTTGCTGGAGCATCTGGAAGCAGCCCTGTGCCCTGAGGGTGATGCTTTGACCTACCTAGCCCCCATCCCTGTCCTGAGAAGGCTTCCAGCTGGGCCTTGGGGGACAGGATCCACCCCTACCTCCGGGTCTCCTTCCTCAGCTTGGAAGCCCCGGAGCCTGCCCTGCTGGAAATCCTGGAAGTCTCCTGCTCCCTTTTCAGGTGCCTGTGGCAGGCAGCACCTTGAGCCAACAGGAACCATTGACATGCGAGGACCAGGGCAGGCAGACTGTGCAGTGGCCATTGGGCGGCCCCTCGGGGAGGTGGTGACCCTCCGTGTCCTTGAGAGTTCTCTCAACTGCAGTGCGGGTATGTCTAGGGCCGTGAAAGCGATGCTGCCAGTTATGGCCCCTGCCAGGAGCCAGCACAACGCTGCATGCCCCGTTCCTGGCAGGAGCCCCATGTACATTCCCAACTTTAGTTTGCATTCCATCTCATGACTGGGGAGTGAGGATCTGCATTTTACAGATGAGGAAACTGAGGCTAGGAGAGATTAAGTGACGTGCTCAGTTACTTAGAGTCACATAGCCAGCAGTGGGAGAGGCAGGACTTGAACTCCGCTCAGTCCACAAGGAGCCACTCCTCTGCTGACCAGGCATGGTAGTGCTGGACCCTCACTGCCCTGCCGCTTCCTAGGGGACATGTTGTTGCTTTGGGGCCGGCTCACCTGGAGGAAGATGTGCAGGAAGCTATTGGGCATGACTTTCAGCTCCAAGACCAACACGCTGGTGGTGAGGCAGCGCTGCAGGCAGCCGGGAGCCGGGGTGCTGCTGCGGTATGGGAGCCAGCTTGCTCCTGAAACCTTCTACAGAGGTATGGCCAGGCCTTCTCCACCTCCCCTGGGTGCTCCGGTCCTGGCAGGGAGGCTGGGTGGGTGCTGCTGGGGATGGGGCCAGTCCCAGTGGGGTAGTGGGAAGATACAGAGGGAGCTGACTGAGATGGAAGGAGCTAGGGTTGGCCAGTGTCAGTCTGTACATGCCAGGGAGAGGTCGCAGGATGAGTGCTACATCCCTCCTCTTTGGGACTGTGCAGCAAGATGGATGGATGTGGGATGTGGTCCACATCCTCAGTCAGTCCCTCAGGCCTCTGCCCCACACCCACCCGCCCCGCCCCCAACCCTCCAGCCTTTCAAGGCCCTTTAGGGTTTTTGTGAGAGCCACTGTCCCTCGGCCCTGTTCTAGTGCACTGGTGTGAGCACACATGCTTATACATGCGTGTGCACCCACAAGCACACCTCAGACAGAGGATGCCACCTCAGGGACCCCTGCCTTGCCCATGGCCCCCTAGATACCCTCTGATAGCCCTCTCGGTTGTCCTGGGGGGCTTGCCCTCTCCCAACAGTCTGAGCTGGCCGAAGTCGGCTTCCCTAGCCGGTTCCAGAGGTTCCTCGGCTCCCCCAGGTGTCAGGGGCTTAGCGGCAGTGGGCTTAGCCTCTGCAGAGACCTAGCGCGCCTCCTCCTTGCCCCAGCACCTGCCTGAGCAGAGAGCTGTGTATGTGCCTCAGCGCACAGGCGCTGCTGGGTCCTGCCAAAAGGCCATGAGCCCACTGTCACCGTTCACATTGCTTCTCGCTTCCCGGCCCAGCCCCACCCACACAGCCATCTGCCTTGAAAGAGGTGCAGGAGGTATAGGCAGGTGGCGGCTCCAGTGAGCTCTGAGGAACAGCAGTGGCTGCCATGGGTGGAGCCTATCCTTGGTGCCAGGTTCAGTGTGAAACACTCTTGCACATGTGACATCATTGAGTCCTAAAGACCACTCTGCTCAGTGCATGCCATTGTTTCCTTCAGTTGCAGAGGAGGGAACCAGAGCCCAGAACATTTAGCCTTTGCCCAAAGTCACTGGGCCAAGAAGTGGTAGAGGTGGGGTTCAGCAGGGTTTGCCTGGGAACCCCAATATTGACCACAGTGCCATGCTGCCCTGCACTGCTTCCTGGCTGTGAGTTGCCCTGGCCTGTGGCATCAGAGGTCTGTCTGGGTTTCTATGTCCCACTTGCTCCCCCTGCAGAATGTGACATGCAGCTCTTTGGGCCCTGGGGTGAAATCGTGAGCCCCTCGCTGAGTCCAGCCACGAGTAAGGCAGGGGGCTGCCGGCTCTTCATTAACGTGGCTCCGCACGCCCGGATTGCCATCCATGCCCTGGCTACCAACATGGACAATGGGACCAAGGGAGCCAATGCCAGCTACATCTCGGTGAGGCCCAGCATGGGGACTTGTGCTGTGATTCTGGACAGCTTTCCCTAGGGGGTGCAGGACTAGGGGACCCCCTTCAGTTTATTTCAGACTCAAACCCTCCAAATCATTAGTGAAAGAATGGGAGAAGAGCGCGTCCTCCACATATTCACCAAGAAATGTTTTTTGAGCTACCTACAAGAGTGAAATAGTGGCTCACACCTGTAATCCCAGCACTTTGGGAGGCTGAGGAGGGCAGATCACTTGAGGTCAGGAGTTCGAGACCAGCCTGGCCAACATGATGAAACCCTGTCTCTACTAAAAATACAAAAAGTAGCCAGGCGTGGTGGCGTGTGCTTGTAATCCTAGCTACTGGGGAGGCTTAGGCACAAGAATCACTTGAACCCTGGAGGTGGAGGTTGCAGTGAACCCAGATCGCACCACTGCACTCCAGCCTGGGCAACAGAGTGAGACTTTGTCTCAAAAAAGAAAAAAAAAAAAGCAAAATGATAAAGAATGGTAAAGACCTTTCTGATGTAGACTGACAGCTAACCCAGGACTGAAGCATAATTTTACAGTCTGATATGACTTGGACAGAGGAGCACCCTGCACCCTCCCCAAGGTTTCCTGTGTCCTGGGAGAACTGTGTTCCTCAGGGTATCAGCTTCCCCAGACGAGGCAGCCTGGCCCTGCTCTGGCACCCTGACTGTGTGTCCTCGGGGAAGTGATGTAACTTCCCTGGAGCTCAGTTTTCTGGGTAGAGTAACAGTGTACTCCTAGGAGGGCTTTGTAAGCATTAAATGTGATCCGGAATCTGTGAGCCCCTGCACATTAAGGGCTAATTAATGTGAGTGCTAATTATCACTTATGGCTGGTCCTTCTGGGCTGCCCCTTTTCTCTCAGATCCGGGACATCCACAGCTTGAGGACCACAACGTTCCATGGGCAGCAGGTGCTCTACTGGGAGTCAGAGAGCAGCCAGGCTGAGATGGAGTTCAGCGAGGACTTCCTTAAGGCTCAGGCCAGCCTGCGGGGCCAGTACTGGACCCTCCAATCATGGGTACCGGAGGGGCAGGACCCTCAGTCCTGGAAGGGAAAGGAAGGGACCTGACGGTCAATGAACATTTGTTACGTGTCTGGCCAGCTCTGGAGGGTTGACCTCTGGTCTCAGTGCTTTCCAATTCGAACTTTTTCCAATCTTAGGTATCTACTTTAGAGTCTTCTCCAATGTCCAAAAGGCTAGGGGGTTGGAGGTGGGGATTCTGGAAAGGCAGCCCCCATTTCCTCGGGTACCAATAAATAAAACATGCAGACTGACCGGCGGTTTTTTCTTATAAGCTGTCCAGACCTGGCTTGAAAACCCATCCCATGGCAAGGCAGGGATTCGCTGGCCCCGCTTGGCTCTATCTTGATCTGCGCAAGCCGCTGGACATCCCTAGTTATCTTCTTCCTATCCAGGAAGAAAAGCCAATCAGGATTCCACTCCGAGGCTGGCGCATTTGCCAGCTCCCTGCGAAGCCCCACCCGTGTGTCCTGGTGTGAGGGTCTGACCCCTAAGGTGTCCGCGCGCCGCCAAACCCCGCCCCCTATGCTAATGAGTGCCCGCCTCCTTCAGGAGCAAATCTCCGCAAACTGCGGGCCTCCGCCCCCTATGCTAATGACGCCCGCCCCCCTCGGGCGCACCCCTCCGATGCCTGCGAGCCCCGCCCCGTATGCTAACGAGCTCTCCCCCGCCGCGCAGCACCTCGCCGTAGCCTGCGGGTCCCGCGCCCTACAATAATGAGCACCTGCCACCCCTCGAGCTCACCTAGCCGCGGCCTGAGGGTCTCGCTCCCTATGCTAATGAGCACCCGCCTCTCCTCGGGCGCACCTCGCCGCAGCCTGAAAGCCCCGCCCCCTATGCTAATATGCTCCCTTTCCCACAAGGCAGCGCGCCGGTTCGGACGCGGCCGGCTACCGAGCCCTTTGTGAGGGCGTGAGCTGCGCCTGACGGCGGCACCATGAGCGTCTCAGGTGGGGCGCCCGCGGCGTCCGCCAGCTCTGCGCCGCCCACGCAGGAAGAGGGCATGACGTGGTGGTACCGCTGGCTGTGTCGCCTGTCGGGGGTGCTGGGGGCAGTCTGTGAGTACCCGGTCCGGGAGAGGGGGCCAGCCCCGCCGCGCATGCGCGCCCCGCCCCGCCCCGCCCCGCCCCGCCCCGCTCCGGCGGCCCCAGGGGAAAGGACCCGCTGGGGGTCGGGGGCCTGCCGGGCGCCTCCCGGGGCGGAGGAGTGGCGGGGCCGCTGGCAGCCGGCGTCCCGGGGTTACCATGGTTACCATGGTTACCGGCTCGGGCCTGGGCGCCTTGGTACCCTGAGCTGGGCTAGCGCTTCTGGGAACATTCCCCGAGGGACCAGAAACCCCAAGGCGGGGGGCACCGGCCTGGGGCACGTGACTGAGCCCTTCCCTCGCCCCCCAGGGGCTTTTGTGAGACTTTCTCAGTGATGCTCACGGAGCTCATGCCCACCTGTCCCGTAGTAAGCGTCAACGGTTGACTTGGGCGTAGGCGACGGCAGCCACGTTGCTAACCTTTGGGCGAGGATTGTTTATAAAGGAGGCGGGTGCACCGCTAGCTAGATTTCTGGCAGGAAGCCACTGGGCGGAAGTTTGCTGAGGGTCAGGTGGTGTCAGGGCATAGGTGGCCCCCGAGGGCCGCGGGGCAGTGAGCTGAGGGCCGGGCCTCTCCCTGGGTCCTCTGTCCGCTGTCAGCTCTCCCCGTTGCTGCTGCCTTAGCCGCCTATCACCGGCCCTCCTCCCCTTCTCCGTAAGCATCCCAGGCACAGACCCTGACCTTAGGCTCCCAGGGAAGCTAGGCTCTTAAGCGCAGCCAGAAAAGGACAAAGATGGAGGCAGGTCTGCTCCAGGAGTGAATGGAAGCTGTACAGCTGGCCTTCCAGGGAAAGACAAGTCTGTCTGAATGATATCCTTTCCCTTCCTGTCTGCCCTCAACCTTGTGAATAACCGGAGTGGGCAAGGTCTTATAGAATGTCTGTCGAGGATGTCTGCAGGGTTTAAACACTGGCACAGAGGGCTAAATCTGGGCCTGGGCAGGGCAGACCCCATCAGCTCTCCTGCCAGAATGACCATCTTTTCACTTGAGGTTCCACAGCCTTTCCAGGTGGGTGGAGGGTGGAAGGAGGTTGAGGGTGGAGGGATGTTGAGGCAGAAGGGTGCGGGGCTAGGAGTGTGCTGCCCTTGCTAGGCGTGCCCTTATCCGGAGGCAACTGGATACAGTAGGGCAGGCCCTACCCCCAGATCACAAAGAGGCCCCAGGTTTGTGCCACTGCTCTTCAGGGCAAGTACGCTTTTGACTTTGTAGGAGAGACTGGTGGGCTTGAAGTTAGGCATTGGTTCCAGTCCTCTCATGTCTGGTTAGCTGTTTTCCCCGCAGATTAGGGTGAGCAGTGCAGACGGGTGACATGGTTAGTGGTGAGAAAGGAAAGGTCCTGACTGTGGCCTGTAGGCCACACCTCCTTCCTTCTTGGTCAGTGACCCTGCTGACTCACAGATTAGCCCTGGAGTCTTATTCAGTTCTTTGTCTCTCAAGGTGAGGTGCCTGTGCCTTTCCCGGGAGTACCTGGGGGCTCTGTTGGGTCTACAGATGAAGCTTCAGGAGAAACCTGTGGCATTGCCCTGAGTTGTCAGTTGCATCTGCAGAATTTTGGGGGCACGGTTATGTGACTATTAAATGCTGTATTCCAGGGTAGAATGCAAAAATGCAGCGTGTTTTAGAGATGCAGCAGGAATTCAGACAAGGGTTGTGTGCCTGGCTGGTCCTTGGGGTAAGGTTTTCCTCCTCCAGGGTGAGGGGATCAGAGAGAGGAGCTGAAGAGGGTCTACCCTGGGTCCTGAGAGCATCTGGAGGTGATATCTTGGGAGGGGACAGGATTGTATGGTGACAGCCCCCTCACGTGGAAGATATCAGCATTGAGGTCCCCAAGTGGACATCCTCCAGCCCTTTATTGCTAAAGGATTCCTGGCTGGAGCCTGCTAGTCTGGGTTGACACCTGGTCCTCCCCCAAGGCTGGCTGTGAGTTGGACAGCTGGGGTAGGGTTGGAGCTGGAGGCCAAATGCTGACTGCAGCAGGAAGCACAGCCGAGCTGTCAGGTGAGGCCAGGCACAGCAGAGAGGCAGGGAGCCGTGTCGCCCTTTGGGCACTCTGCTGGGGCAGGCAGGCCCCTTTGCACCTGTGGTTCTGGAACCCCTTGCTGTCTGAAGGCAGATGTCTAAGGCTGTGCTGAGGAGCAGTGCAACGCTTGAGTCCTTTGTTTTAGAAGGAGACCCTGGGGGCCCACGAAGCAGTCCCACTGCAGTTCGGCTCACTTTATCTGGCTTCCTTGCCTGCTGTCTGCATAAGGTTACCTGGGAAAATGGAAAACGGCAGAATTCCAGACCCAGGTGGAGGGATCAGGTGCAGAGGAGCTGCTGCAAGTTTAATGAGCTGGTTGCTAATTGCTGCCTCCAAGGCCCCCGCTCAGCGATGGCCTGGGCTTGCTCCCTGCCCAGCAGCCAGCTCCCTGGACCCTCCTTGAAGGCTCCTGGAGTTCCTGGTGAAGCCGGGCTGCAGGCTGTGGGTAGAGGAGGGAGTTGGGTGCAAGAGACCCTGCTGGTGAGGTGCAGCAGGGAGGCGGGGAGGCAAGGCTGCACATCTGGGCATCAGAGAAGCCACGCTCTGGGCTGGAGGAAGACGCCCCCTCCCCTTCCTGGCCTCATGGCATTTCAGCGGTGTGTGGCTGGGCTGTGGGACTTGCTCACGTGCAAGAGGAGAAACGGACCTCGGCAGATGAAGATAGCATACCAGCGGCACAGGGCTGGTGAGGAAGTTAGAGCTGGAACTGCTGCTCGGTCTTACCTGGTTCCCATCTCTGTTCTGAGAGAGGCACCCGTTGTCCCAACCAAAATCCAAGCCACATTTTCTGAGTCAGAGGACTTCCTGTGTGGCTGGCTCTGTGAATGGTGACAAGTGACCCTTGCCAAAGGCTGAGTCTTGGGAGAGCAGTGGCCTGAATCCTTGAGGGACATTCTCTCTTTAATCCTCCTTTAATCCTAACCTCCCTTTGAGGTGGATATTGATGTAGCTGGGGTCAAAGGGCCAGCTCCTCTGAGCCCTGGAGCGGAGAGAGGGTGCCGTGAGATCTACCTGCCACCTTGCTGCCACCTTGCTGTGGGGCCTGGGGCAAGCCGCTGCACCTCTCTGCATCTCCTCACCTACCTCAGATGATAGAGGGCAGGCTTCTGGGTGCTGTGAGAACTGTGTGCTGAGCATCCGCAGAGACTCTCGTCCTTTCCAGTCATCTCCCGAGGCTGCCATCGCAGCGGGCTCCCCCTGACTCCTTGCTGACTCCTGCCCGTCTTTCTTGTTTCAAGCTTGTGCGATCTCTGGCCTCTTCAACTGCATCACCATCCACCCTCTGAACATTGCGGCTGGCGTGTGGATGATGTGAGTAGCACATGGCCATCCCGCCCCAGGGGTCTCGCTGGTCGGGAGTCTGTGGGGCACCTCCTGGGGCAGAGGAGTGGCAGGGGCCGTGGGAGCGGGCATCCTTGTGGTTGCCATGGTTACTGGCTCCAGCCTGGGCGCCTCAGGGCTTGTGGGTTTCTGGCCACAGCATGGGGCTTCTTCCCCTTCATATCCCCACCACGTTTGGTTTCCTAATGAGAGGTCAGGGCCCAGGGAACGCCCACCCTGGCCTTCATCCGGTGCAGGGGCGAGGCCATCAGTGCTCCAGACATTTCTGGAGCATCCGCTGAGACTGCAGATGCCAAGTCCACTACACTGGGGCCCTCGCCCTCTGGAAGCTCCCAGGACTGGAGTGGGGAAGGCCGTTTGTTGGGGCTGGCTGAGGACTGAGTTGGATGGTCCGCTGGGAGAGGACGCTCTAACTCGGAGCTGTGCTAAAGATAGATGGGAAAGGCGGATCGGAGTTGTCACGGGAACCCGCGGTCAGAACACCCTCATGTGCGTTCCATGCCCACCTCCTGCCAGGGTGGCGCCATCCCGTCAGAAGGGAAGGTGGGGTGAGGGCAGGCCCGTGCGACTTGAGGCACATGAGAAGTGGCTGTGACCAGGAATTGACTGTCCTCGTGGGGCTTGGTGCCTTGAGGGGCACAGAGTTGGACGCGATTCAGATCCCGTCCTCAGTGACCTATGGCCAGTGGAGAGCCTCGGGGGCCTGCTGTGGCGGGGTCCCCAGCGCCTGTGCTGGCCAGTGGTGGCTAGGGAAAGGGGATGGACAGAGAGGCGCCTGCCCCAGCTTCAGGGGGTGGAGTCGGAGCCTGGCCGAGTTTGAAGTGGAAGGGGCTGGCCCAGCACAGAGTGAGCCAGTGCTTGGAGGCCTGGTGTGTGGGAGGCTTGGGGCGGGGTGCAGTGGTTAAGAGTCGCAAAGAGAGTGCCTGCCCCGGGCTCGGGGTGGCTCTTGGGTGTCCTGAGCCTGCATTTCTGTTACACAGGCATAATGATGGCACTTTTCTCCCAGGTGTGGGGACAGACAGAAGGGCCTGGCCCAGTGTCTGGTAACTGATTGTTACCCACGCATAGAGAATACCATGACCACAGCAGACACCCTCCATCACCAGTGGCGTAGCTGTTCCCACCTCAAACATGGGGCTGGATGCAAGGACTTGCTAAAGTTCTTCCTCCCCAGTGTGGGCTTCCCCTGGGTGTCCCTGGGCCTGGGGCCAGTGGCATCGGGTGTGTGGGCAGCTCTCCGTGAATGTTTCGGGACTGCATGGCTCCAGCTCTCTGCCTCCCTGGCGGGGCAGCCTTCCTGGTGCTGGTGCCACTGACGGTTCTTGATGGCCATGGCAATAATACTAACAGCAGACAGAGGACACAGCTGCCAGTGCTCCATCTGTGGATGAACCTGCTGCAGTGTTATAGCAGTGCCATGATGTGGGGTCCTCTTTCCTCCCTCTCCCACAGGAGGAGGAGAAAGGGCAGCTGAAGCCCAGGGGCTTCCCTCTAGGAGTGTTCAGTTCAGCTGGGGAGATGGGTGCAGGGGCAGCTGGGGAGGGCTGGAGTCCTCAGCAGAGGCTCTTCAAGGGGTACAAGCAGGTGCCCTGGAGCAGCCGGGCAGCTTCCCAGAGGAGGAGGGATGAGGGCAGGAGGGTGAGAGAGGTGGCATTCCTTATGGCACTGGCACTGGGGGCCGCCCTCATCCTCCTGGGATTGTCAGTTGCTGCTTTTCTCCTGCCCTGGTCCCTGCAGCATGAATGCCTTCATCTTGTTGCTGTGCGAGGCGCCCTTCTGCTGCCAGTTCATCGAGTTTGCAAACACGGTGGCGGAGAAGGTGGACCGGCTGCGCTCCTGGCAGAAGGCTGTCTTCTACTGCGGGTGAGGGGCTACTGGGCGGGGCCCTGTGACACAGTTCCCCAAAACCCCACTGACAAAATAGGACCCAACAGTCAGGTGCGGGTGGGCAGTGTATTCAGTTCCTCGCTGTAGAAGTGTGAACCGGGATTGCCTTTGTGCACAGTGATTTACTGATAGCTGCCAAAACATGCCCCAGCGGTTCTGCACCCGGGAACTCAGCTGTCGCTGTGCTGTAGTCACTGGAAGGTTCAGAGGTTTATGAGCATGTGTGCCAGCATTCCGTGCAGTTGAGAGAAATGGGAAGCGTCTGGAATTTTGGTCCATCCACTGGGAGTTGTTAACCAGATGACAGTAGGTCTGTAGGACATGCTTCTCTGCAGCCTTTGCGAAGAGTGGGTTCATCTAGATGTCCTGGCGTGAAAGGGGAGAAGCAGGTTGCAGAGCAGAAAATGTGGTCGCCCTCTAAATACGCTTGTTCAAAATTTTCCCATTTCTAACAATGAAATCAATATGTAATACTTCTCTGAGTCATAAGATGGAACTAATTTCAGGATAAGTTTAATGCATGGAAGCTCCTAGAATAATGCCTCCAGTGCATAGGAGGCTGGCGGCAACAGTATTGATTATTGTCTAGGTTCTCTTTAGAAAGAAGTCTAGATGCAAGCTTGCTTTCCCTTCAGAGAGGCCTGGTAGTTTTGATGGTAAGAGCGCAAGCCACATGCTTACTTGTGGAGCCATCTCCTGCCGTATCTAAGTCACGAAGGACACAGGATCACAAAGCTCTTATCTATACGCAGTGTCATGTCGCTAGGGGTTTAAAAAACTGTATTTTAAAAATGCTAGCCATAATAGAAATTCATTAACAATAATTTGGAAAATAGAACAATGTTACTGGAAGCCCACTGCCTGCTAATCTTCTGATGTGTGTGCTTCCTGTCCGCAGGCATTTTTTAAAAGCCTGCTCTTAACACAGTTATAACCATTATGAATAAGTTTGTATCCTGCTTTTTTCACGTAGTGTCATGATACAAGCATTTTAACATCGCCACAGATTTTATAACATTCTTTCAATACAGCAACGTTCCTTCAGCTGGATGATTTTCTTCATTTCTTAACTGGTGTAACTCAAGCTGTGATAAACATCTGTCTGCTAAAACTTTTTCTGTGTTTATGATGATTTCCTTAAGATCTGTTTTCAGGTGTGGAATTACTGGGTCAAGGATTCTGATCATTAAAAATATTTTAAGACGCGTGGCTATGTTGCTTTCCAAAAAGGTCCCTTGAGTCTCTCCCCCGCCCGCACCCCTGCCCAGGGTTGCGCACCACTTCACATTTGCATTTATCTATTCTTTATCTAAGAGGGAAAATAGTTTCCCGCATGTTCCCAGTGCATTTTCTGATTTGAAAATTTTCAAGTTTCCTTTTTAACCTGTGGGAACCTCAGTGTTCTGCTTCGCAAGTTCAGTGTGTTTTTCTGTATTAAAGATTCAATGATCCTTGGTTGTATTTCCCGCAACGATTTTTCCAGCCTGTTGTTTACCTTTGATTTTGTTTTTGTCAGAAGGTTCCCCGTTGTGGTCTTTCTTTTTCTTGGTAATTTCTATTCTTATTTTATCATTTGGAAGTTTTTTAATGACAGAAAAATCTCACAGCCACATGTCTACAAGAATGGACATTCAGGTAGAATGCAGTGGGCCATGAGTCTCGTCCTCCCGCACAGGCAGCCTCCTCTAGGGAGGCGACAGGACAGAGCGCTGGTCTCCAACCTGCAGGTATCCTCCTGGCCCAGTTAGCCCAGGAATTGCTGCTGGCCTGGAAATTCCCGCCAGGATGGAGAATCAGCCCCGGGGATGCTTACGCCCCAGTGGACACTGCCACCAGGTGACGCCAAACAGCAGCAAGATCGAGGCTGACCCTGCAGACCCCGCAGCCTGCAGCCCTCCCATGATGAGACCCTCCCATGATGAGACCCTCCCATGATGAGACCCTGTGTTCCATGTGGTTGAATTCTGGGGACCTTACCTGTGGCAATGTGGCTGGTGTTACTCTATGACTCAGTGCATTTATTTAGTGCCTGTGGTGTTCAGCATTGTGTAGTTAACATGCCTGACCTCAGACAAAGTTTGATCCCCTCTCCACGGTGGAGATTTTGAGTAACTTGCCCGCAAAGCTAGTAGGGCCTGGATGGGAAGCCAGATTCTCTGTCACAACCTCTTTCTGTCACAGCGAGGGCACTGGACCATCTCGTTACTGTTTAGCCCTTTTTGGGACCACAGACCCCTTCAAAAATCTGATGAAAGCGTTGGATCCTATTCCCAGAATGGAACAGTTTTACAGACAAGTTCAGGGCCAATCAAGGACTTTCTGAAGCTGTGTCTCAGTTGATTTTTTGGGATCCTTCCTGTGCCCTGGGTGTCTAGAAAGGGGGCTGGGCCGAGTCTGTGAAGCAGGGAAGGATGTGGTGGCTGTGTGGCCGGAGTGCTCCCCTTGACCTCTGCTTCCCCCCCAGGATGGCGGTTGTTCCCATCGTCATCAGCCTGACCCTGACCACGCTGCTGGGCAACGCTATCGCCTTTGCCACGGGGGTGCTGTACGGACTCTCTGCTCTGGGCAAAAAGTGCGTCTGCTGGGCCCAGCCCCTGGGCAGGGCCTTCCTTCCCCCCGCCGCCTCCCCTACCGAAGTTCCTCAGTGAGGAGGGTCTGAGAGTGGCTCCTTTTAGCCAGTGGAGACTGAGGCAGAGGCCCCAGTGACTCATCGGTGCCTCCAGGGCTCAGCTCTAGCAGGTGAAGACAGAGGATTCACAACACTTCTGCGTGGCCCAGTCTTGCCCTGTCACGGCCTGCAGCAAGGATAGCAAACATGACTGGTGGGAGCCCCTTCCCCTCCCGGGTCTGCACTGGGCATTGTAGTCAGTTGCCACCCTCTCCTGCAGAGCCCAGACTGAGGCTGGTTCCTTCTCAGCCCAGCATCCCAAGAAGCCTGGGCCACTCTCAGAGGGGACAAGACAGGCCTTTGCCACCCCAGCAGTTGTCTCTGGGGAAATCAGAATGCCTGCAGGTCACACTTGGGTCACAGGGCAGGAACCGGGCAGTAGTCAGGAGGGCTGTGGGCGTGGGGCTGGCGCTCCACGTGACGCTGCCTCTCTCTCTCCCCAGGGGCGATGCGATCTCCTACGCTAGGATCCAGCAGCAGAGGCAGCAGGCAGATGAGGAGAAGCTCGCGGAGACCCTGGAGGGGTAGCTGTGAAGGGCTGGGCACCCCTCCCTCCCTGCCCCCTCCTCTGGCTCTGTGTGAGTCCAAGTGAGGCCTGGACTGTCCACACTGAGGCACAGCCTGGAGAGGGGCTTCTGCACCTGCCCCTACACCTGGAGTCCTCTGCTCCTTTCTCCAGACTTGCTTAAGCCAGGAGCCCCAGGCTGCTGGTGTGAGAGTCTGGGCTGCTGGACTTGAGGCAGAGCCGAGCAGAGCCTGCAGCAGCTGTGTGGACACCAGCTGGCCTTGCTCCCCCGCTGGGTGGGTCTGCAGACCTCACACCACAGACAGGGCTGCCAGTGACCTGCTGTGACCTGGCAGCAGCTTCCCCTGGAGATGCTGGTCCTGGCTTGAGGGGAGGTGCAAGTGGGACCCTGCCACCTGGGCACTGAGCAGAGGGACCTCCCCCAGCTCTCTTGGCAGGTAGAGCCCCAGGGTCCAGGACAGCCTGCCACTGCCAGCAACCTCCCACCACTGCTTAGGGTGCAGCGCCCACTGCCACCCCGCCTTCTCAAGAAGCCCATAGGGCCCCTAAGGTGCATCCCTGTACCTGGAACTGCAGCCTTGGCAGTGACCGGACAGCTGGGTGGGGGATGCTCCCTGCCGACTCCTGGAACCTTGGACAGGCCACCCCAAGACCCCTCAGCTGCCCCTGCTCCCTGGGCCTGCTAAGGCCCCTAGGTTCTGCCCATCACCACCCTCCCCGGCTGGCCTTGGTGCTAAGGAAGTGGGGAGAGCAGGCTCTCCCTGGCCTCACTGAGGGTGCCCACCCTCTCCGTGGTGTGGCCCCATCATGTCAGCCGCAGCCTGGCCCCGTTAGTGGGTCAGTGGGTCTGACCTCAGCACCCGCTCAGGTTCTCCTGCCGGCCTGCCCGAGCCCTGCCCTCAGGGAGCTTCTGCCTTTTAAGAACTGGGCAGAGGCCACAGTCACCTCCCCACACAGAGCCGTCCTCACTGCCCTGGGTGCCAGGCCATCTGGAGCCAGGCCTACCCAGGGAGGACACGGAGAGCTGGCGCCCAGGAAGTGTATCCCCGTATTCCCTCTGCCCCGTGGCCTCAGCCCGCTGGCCTCTCTGACTGTGAGGCTGGCTCTTAGCCGTCGGGCAGGTGCCTGGTCGGGCCTGGCTTAGCCCGGGTGGGGCTTGGCAGAAGCGGAAGGGTATGGAAGATACTCCATCTGGGTCCGACCCCAGGCTGGGCCTGTGCTGAGCTTCGGGAGCAGAGGTACTGGGTCTTGCTAAGTGGACTGTTTCCCAGGAACGCCTCTTGGGCCCATCTGCGTCTGAGGCTGGGAGTGGCAGGCTGGAGGGCTGAGTGTGGGGTTCTTTGGGTCCTGCCCAGTACTGCCCTTGGGACTTGTCTGTGGGCTCCTGGGTCAGCAGCACCCCACCCCCGGGAGTCTGGCCAGCTGAGCCCCAGGGTGGCAGGGGCATTACAGCCTGGTGGACACGTGCCTTCAGGGTTCCTCCGGGGCCACTTTCCTCAGGCCAGTGCTGGGTTCAAAGGGCTGTGTGTGTGTGTGTATATGTATGTGTGCGCGTGCACGCATTTGTCCCATGTATGCAGTGAGCGAGACCTGTCTACCTCCCACGAGAAGCAAGGGCTCTGCCCGCCCTCTGCTCATTCCTACCCAGGTAGTGGGGCCCCGGGCCCCCTTCTGCCTGGCCTGCCTGCTGCTGCCCCTGCCAGAGGGGCCTCAGTGACAGCTAGAGACAGCAGGAGAAGGGTTGGTTGTGGATCAATGAAGGCTGCCCCTGTGCCCTGTGGGGAAATGGTGGGTGCACGGCTGGATGCAGAGGTGGAAGGCCCTCAGCCACAGGCCAGAGCGGGCGGGTCACCTGTCCCAGGTTCCCAGCAAGTCTGCAGCTGTGCGGACCTGGGGCCTCTGACCCTGTCTCCCAGGGAGTACACTGTCCAGCAGGGGCCCTGCCTTGCAAGGAACGTCTCTTCCAGCAGCCAGGCCACTCCTGCCTCGTCTGGGCTGTGTGTGGCGCTCTTTCCCCCTTGTCTGCACCTCTGTGTTGTGTGTGCGTCTTGAGCAATAAAGCGCGGCCGTGGCTCGCGTGTCTGTCCTCACTCCCTTCTGCTTTGGTGCCTGTGGGTGTGTGTGGAAGCCAGGCAGGAGCCGCTGGCCGAGGAAATAACTACAGGTCCTGTCCCGAGGCTGCCTCTGGCATCACAGACAAGGAAAGTGACCTGCCCAAGGTCACATAGTTAGGAAGAGGAGCCTGTTAAGGGCGGGCCTCACTGTGGGCTTCCCCTCACAGCAGCCTCTTCCCTGCCCTGCTTGGCTGTGGATCAGCAGTCAGTGGCCCTGGCAACCTTGGCTGGTTCGGGTCTAGCCTGGCTGCTGTGGGGGCTCCCCTCCTGGAGTAGACCCCACTCTTTCCTCACTAGGGCTACAGGCCCAGTTCCTTTATTTTTATAAAAGGGTGAACACAGTTTGCGGATAGGAGCTGCCTGTTCCCAGAGGTTGGGCTGGGGCAGGAGGAAGTGGCCACGCCAGGTCCTTTGCCCTGGCTTTTTTTTTGGGGGGGGGGCAGGGGGAACGGAGTTTCACTCCCATTGCCCAGGCTGGAGTGCAATGGCATGATCTCAGCTCACTGCAGCCTCCACCTCCCGGGTTCAAGCAATTCTGCCTCAGCCTCCCAAGCAGCTGGAACTACAGGTGTGCGCCACCACACCTGGCTTTTTTGTATTTGTTAGTAGAGACGGGGTTTTACCATGTTGGCCAGGCTGGTCTTGAACTCCTGGCCTCGGGTAATCCGCCTGCTTCGGCCTCCAAAAGTGCTGGGATTACAGGCATGAGCCACTGCACCTGGCCTGCCCTGGCTTTTGAAGTCCAGGATGTTCCCTGTGGTGTCCACAAGACTTGGGGGGCAGAGCCGGGTCTTCCTTGCACAGCCAGATGCCACCAGATCAGAACTCGATGATATGACTACGTTACTTGGCTGCCTCCAGCCTGGTCCTCTCAGTCCTCCCCGTAGCCTTCTGTGGGGTGTGTCCTTCACACAAGGGTAAAGGACTAGGTCTGAGGTCACCCAGTAGGGCCGTGTCCCTGGACGCAGGGTTGTGTGCTCTCCTGCGGCCCATGGCTATGTGCAGCACTGCGGGCCGCCTGAGCTGGGGCTGCGGCTGGACAGCAGTGCTACCTGTCCGGAGCCAGGGGCACGCGCTGCTGAGGCCCCATCACGCTGCTCTTCCTGTGCTCTGGCTGGTGGCAGGGATGACTGCTGCCTCTTGGTCCCAGGGTGCAGGATTGCAGCCAACACAGGCCCAGCCACTGGGGGTTTGGCCCCCTCCAGGCAGGGACCATGACCTAGCGCAAGAAGGACCTTCTCCCCGTGCGGAAGAAGGACTCGATCTGCTCCAGGGACCGTCCCTTGGTCTCGGGCACACAGCAGCCTGTGAACACCAGGCTCACCAAGCAGATGGCCGCGAAGAAGAAGAAAGGCACCTGGAGGCCGAAGGCGCTCTGTGGGTGGAAAGCGGGCCTGGGTCACAGGGAGAAGATCCAGTGTCCTCCTGCCCCAGGCGGAGCTCATGGGCCCTGCTGGTAGCAACCAGCCGTGTGGGGCCTCATCTGGTCCTTCCTGTGTTCAGAGACAGCTCCCCTACACCAAGGCTCCCCCACTGCCCCCAGGACAAATCCAAAGGCTTTAGCCCCCTGTTTGTGGCCCTCGAAGTCTGCATCCCATCTGCCCCTCAGCCTTCCTCAGAGGCTGGGCCCTCTGGCCTCAGCTCAGGTAGCCCCTCCACACCCCTTACGCAGCGCTGGTGTCCCAGCTGTTCCACGCCGCAGCCTACAGGAGGCCCGCCCCACAGCCTGGTAGACACGCAGGTTCTTGGACCCTCTAAGCTGATGGACTCACTCTGGGTTGCCTGCCCTCCCGCAACCCCACTGAGGGGACCACTGCGGGGACAGGTTAGGCGCTGGCCTGGGCTGCCCTAGCCAGCTTCTCCCTCATGGGAACTTACTCTGGGCCTCACAGATTCTGGCTGGTCACAGGGCCCGTAGTTTTGAATCAGGAGGCAGGGGGAGTGGGAGGGGTTGGGGGGAGCGTGTGGGAGGGGAAGGGGGTAGTGTGGGGGTGCAGCTGAGACCCAGTGCCCAGGAGGGCGGGAGATAGAGCACGGTGGGGAGGTGGTCTTCCTGGGCTCCTGGCAGGGTTCTGGGCCATGTCCTGCCCTGGCCTGGGAGGTAACCTGACTTCTCAGAACAGTCTCCTGAGCCCGTTCCTGTTTCTCGTAATGAAGAGCCTTTGTTGGACTGTCACGTGACCACTCTGGGGCCTCTGAGTTCAGGGGGTGTGTGCTCATCTCCTAGCATCACTGAGAGTTAGGGGCCTGACAGAGCTGGCCTTAGCATAGCCCCTGGCACTGAGAAGGGTCCTGGTCAGTCAGAGAGGGCCTGGGGGCCCGGGGCTGAGCACTCACCACCACTGGCAGGAAGGACTTGGTGAGGACGAAGGCGGTGAGCCAGCTGGCCAGCACGCAGAGCCCCGAGGCCACGCCACGGGCCCGTAGGGGCAGAACCTCAGACATAAGCAGCCAGGTGATGGGGCCCCAGCCCATGGCGTAGCCTGCTCGGAGGAGGAGGCAGGCTGAGGCCCTGTGGGGCGACTGGAGGCGGCTGTGTCTGTCTCCACTGAGCTGCTGGAGACCCCCTTCTCCAGCCACCCTGGACACATCACCCATCCCTTAACACCCGAGACAGCCTGCCCCCTGAGCCACCGCCACACCTACCCATAATGAAGAACATGGTGGCCAGCAGGGGCACCAGGGTGAGGTAGCCAGCGGGTGCTGCCAGGGGCTGCGCCAAGTTCCCCCAGGACTCACTTTCCAGGCCCGCAGTGCTGTTGGGGCTCAGAGGCCTGGGGCCAAAGTGGATGTACAGCCCCAGAGTCAGGTTGGCAGCAAACATGATGGCCGCTGTGGACAGACAGGTGGCCTCGTGGGGCCAGGACCCTCTGAGCCAGCTGTTTTTCTCAGAGTTCTTTCTGCAGAGCCCCTTGATACTTGTGTGGTCCAGCCCGTGTCTGGGACTAGAGACCCCTGGCAGGGCAGCAAGCTCTGTCTCCAGCCACGTGTCAGGCTCCCACCATGCCCACCACGGAGTGTCACAGCCAGTGTGTCCACTCGGAGCCCCAGTGGACCTTTCTGGAGCCACTGGCCTGGGCCAGGGCCCCGCTGATGCTATGGAGGCAGGTGCCCTACAGTTCCCAGACACACAGCCCCACCCCAAGGCAGGCCTGCACACCCAGCCCAGCCCCGACCCATGCGGAGGAGTGGGGCAGGAGGGCTGGCTGCAGGGTGCTTACCTGAGACGAAGAGCAGCACCTTGCGGCCAGCGAGGTCCATGGTGAGGGCAGCGATCAGCACAGACAGGAGCCGCACAGCCCCAACGATGGCTGCGTCATCCTTCGGGGGCTATGGGGAGGGAGGCCACCAGGGTTGAGGGACTTACCTGCTGTTCCCGTCCCCCTCCAGGACCCAGCTTGTCCCTGCTGGCACTGCAGGGGCTCAGGCCAGCAGCTCAGCGCAGGACTGAGTGGCCTGGCACCTGCAGCATGCTAGGCATCTACACTGTCCGAGCCTACGAGGCCTCTTGGGCAGGCACACATCTGCTCTGCCCACCACTACACTCAGCTGGCACAGAATCCAGGCGTGATGATGACTTGCCAAACCATGCTGTTACTAATCTCCAAATCTCATCTCACTCTGAGCCTTGGGGCAGGCCTACGGAGACGTGCTGCTATCTTCTTCTTGCAGAGGAGGAAGTTGAGGTTCAGAAGGGAAAGTGACTTCCCTCATCAAGTGGCAGATGCCACAGGGCTCTGAACCTGGGGTCTATCGCCTCAAGGGGTCCACGTTTCTATAAAGCTGATTTCCTTTGTAATCCCATGTATTTTATTTAATTTAAAAAATTTCTATATGTTTTTAGAGACAGGGTATCACTCTGTCACCAGGATGGAGCGCAGTGGTGAGATCGTGGCACGCTGGAGTCTCAAACTCCTGGGCTTAAGTGATCTTCCCGCCTCAGTCTCGTGTTGGGATTATGCCAGTATTTTATTTTAAAACATTTCAGCTTTTCTTAAAAACATTCTGAGAAGAGGTGAAGGCACAGGAACTGTCTCCACATGGCCCAGATCTCAGATCTTGCTGTGGCATCCCTGACACCTGGCACAGAGCAGGTGTGGGCAAGGCCGGGGGTTGGGTAAATGTAGGAGCAGGCCCTGCCTCCCAAGCCGGGCCTGCCCTGCCAGCCTCCAGGGGACCCCGTGGGTGGGCGCCGGCCGGGGCTGGGCTCTCACCAGCAGGACAGCGGTGCTGTCGAAGATGGACTGCAGGTAGACCAGGATGGGCGTGATGCCCGTCAGCTGCTGCAGGAGACGCATCAGCAAGGCCACGGCGATGGGCCGGCACACGTGGGGGGCCCGTGCCTCAGCCCACGACACTCGGCTGCTCTGAAACACAAGGCCGCCACTGAGGGCGTTGGGCCAGCCTCTCCAGCAGGCACCATCCTGCCCTGGACTGCCAGGAGTTGGGTGGGAGACCCCCCTTTTCCCTCCTCCAGGAGAGAACCAGCTTACCAGGCCACCCAGGCTCTGGGGACAGCCCCCCAACCCCAACCCAGGCACTTGGATTAGTGGGAACTACTGTGGTCCTGTCTTCCAGGAAAAGCCTCCACGGCCACACACAGCTGAAGTGTGGGAGGCGGGCCTGCCAGGCTCATGCGCACACCCTCCTGCACCTGTCTCCGGACGTTGTCCTGGATTTGCTCGAACTCCCAGTGGACGTCGGCGTCCGTCCCGCGCAGCCAGGCCAGCGCCCGCAGGGCCTCCTCATCCCTGCCCCGAGAGAGCAGGAAGCGCGGCGAGTTGGGCATGAAGCTGAGCAGCAGGATCATGACGAGCACGGGCGCCTCCCCGGCCACAGCCAGCCAGCGCCACGGCAGCAGGAGGCCTGGGGGCGAGGAGCGGGTGAGGGGCCAGGTCCAGGCCTGGTAGAGCCCTTTCCCTCTGGAGCCTCTGAATAACCTCATCTGCCCTTTAAAGTCTAGTCCAAGGGCCACCTCCTATAGGAAGCCTACCCTGATTGCCCCAGGCAGGGTGGGGCTGCAGGGATTGCTCAGCCCCTGGCACATAGTGGGAAGTCCTTGGAAAGTCTTAGGGCCAGGGCCGGATGAGGAAGGACTAGGCTGGGCAGGCAAGGCCCTGGGCCTCCACCCAACACCTCCACGCCCCTTCAACTGAGCAGCTGCATGCGCTGTGATTTCTTTTCTGTCTGGACTTCCCATCTGAGATGGCATTTGATGGAAGCTTTCTGCCGTTAAAATACAGTCTGGCGACTGTGGGTCCAGCAGAAGCCCTGGCTGCCCCAGCTAGGGACTGGGCCTGTGGCTAGAGGGGCAGGCCCTGCCTGGAGGTGCACAGCAAGGTGCTGGCTGAGTGGGGCCGGGATGCCAGATCTCTTGCCTCTCAGCCCAGGATCTGTTCTGGGGCAAATCATTCCCTTTCCACCCACGTCTACTTTGGCGGCACCCACCCCTCCCGCCAGCCTGCACACAGGAGTGCAGGGCCATACTTGCCAAGGGCGTAGAGAGACAGGGATCCGAACACTGCCATGAGCTGGGGTGTGGCCCCCAGAGCCCCACGAACGCCTGGGGGAGCAATCTCAGACACGTACACCTGCAAGACACAGCCGCCGCACCAGCTTTTGCTGAGAATGCGGGTTCCTAGGCCCGGCCAAGATGGGGGGGGGCGGCCCCTGTGAACCCCGGAAAGTGGGAAGTGGAGGCTTTCTGGTGGGGCTGTGTCCTGGTCATGACTCACTGCAGGACCTTGGGCGGCCTGCCTGATCTCCCTCTGTCCTCAGTTTCCCTAACTGTGAGGTGGGTGGAAGGACTTAGCTCGGAAATGAGCAGCATGATGCTGGGAAGGAGGCCCGAGGGCTCCCAGGCTCCAGGGCTGAGCAGGTGAGTCCGTGCCTCCCAGTGAGTTCTGTCTCCTCTGCTGGGCTCACCAGGCCCCGTGTGGAGTACCGGATAAAATAAGAAGGTCCCAGGGCGGGTGTCGGGCAGGGACTTCCCTCTCCTACCCATTGCTCAATGCGGATTTTCTCCAATTGAGTAATACATCTGACCAGTCAAGAAATGGGGTAGAAGGCTTGGAAAGTCCAGAGTGGGGGCAGCCGGGGACCTGGAGACAATTTCCCCCAAATTAGCTGCCCTGCTGGGGGTGAGCTGAGGGCATCTGCAGGGAAGGCAAACAATTCTCATTGCCCAGAAGGCATGGAGGCCGGGAGGCCTTAGTCAGATGGAGGCTCAGCACCAATACAGAGGCACTGGGGCCCCTGGGTGGGAAGGCCTGGCCTTACCGGGATGCAGGCGGCTGTGAGCCCCCCGGCGAAGCCCGTCAGCGTCCTTCCGAGCAGCAGCATCCAGAGGCCGTGCGCACCCGCCATGAGCGCATAGCCGGCCGCCGACGGCACAGCTGAGAACATGATGCTCAGCTTCCGGCCCAGGAGGTCGTTGAGGATCATGGCACTCAGGCCTCCGGCTGCTGCTCCCAAGGTGAACACGGACTGCAGGGGAAGGGGGTGCAGGGCAGATATGTCTGGGCACTGCGCACCCCACTCTCATCAGAGTCCAGGGACAGCTTCTTCTCTAGGCCGACCCCAGGAGCTGGTCAAGCACTTGACCAAGTCAAGCACTTGAAGCAGGGAGCCTCCTGTCTTCAAGGGACAGCCATTTGTTAGGGATGCTCAAACAGGGAGTTCTGCTCTAAGGAAGAGGCACTGCCACATGTACACAGTGGTTCTGTCCAGCCTGATGTTTAAATGTCTAATATTTTAATACAGGAGAATTCTGTGACTTGAAGGCCCTGGGCTTTAAGATTTGGAGGTTCTTAAGTTCCCTGTACAGCAGCAACTGGGACCCCCTCTGGACTCTGCTAACTGGTAGTGGGACCTGGGCACATTGCCCAGCCTGTCTGAGCCTCAGTTTCTTGGGCTGTCTTACAGGGAGAGTTCTACCTCGTGGGGTTGGCCCTGGGAGTCAATGAACGTTCAGTGCCCAACACGTGCCTGGCACATAGGAAGTGCTCAGTAAATCTTATCTTAACTACTATGTTGTAACTACATCTGAGGCTATTAAGATTGTAATTCTAGACTCTGGGACTTTGGGATCTTCCTCTCCATCAGCCCACAATCTATCCTGCAGACCCTCCTTGCCCCAGCCAGTGCCTCTCCCCACTGACACCTGATACCCTTGCCCCCATCCAGCCAACTGTGGGTGTGGGGACCTGGGGAAGCCTCAACCCTACCTAGTGTAGACCCTGACAGCCACCTCCCCACCTGCTCCTTCCTTCACCCTCTCCACTGGCTTTCAGTTCCTCATTTCAGAGGAATCCTGTAGCTTTACCCCACCCACCAGTGGCCTAGATGGCTGGGGGCGGGGGGAGCCCTGGAGGGGCTCCCAAGGTGGAGAATTTGGGAGGTCCCTAGCTGGGGACAAGGCTCAGCAGGTCCCTGCTCCCTGCACCCACCCTCCTCCGAGGATGGTCCTTACCCCGAACCAGGATGCCTGGGATTTGGTCAGATGCAGGTCGGGATCCAAGGAGTGCTCCAGGGCTGGGATGACAGGGGATGTGTAGACCAGAGCATACCCAAAGCTGAAATTGCCGAGCACTGCGGCGAAGGTGGCCAGGAACACCCTTTTGTTCTGCAGGGCCCTGGTGATGGTGGCGGACAAAAGGACCAGGGTCTCTGAGTCCCTCCTCCAGGAACCATTGCCTTTTCTGAACCCAGTGGCTGCCCAGCTCAGCGGGCAGTGCTGGGGAGGCCTGGGTCCAAGGCCATTCAGGTTCCCAGGGCCTGAGCCCCAGCTCCCCTGGGAAATTCCCAGGCCATTGTTAGCTCATCGCCGTGGCTGAGCCTCTGGTACTGGGGCCTTTTCTCCGGAAGAGGAGGCTCTGGTTCTGCCCCCAGGTCTGCGGCTGGAGGCTTGCTGTGTGACCTCAGGCAGACCCCTTGCTCGTTGGGGCCTCAGTCTTCCTGTCTGTGGCAGTAGGGGGCTGGGCCCGGTACTCCCGTGGATCGTTCCTTCCCTTAGAGGCACCGGTTCCTTAAATAGGAGTAGCTTGTCCGGGACAGGAGGGAGCCAGATGGCCCCTCGGTGGCGACTAGGTCAGGGGAGGCCCAGGGTGGGAGCGCGCCGCCGGCGGCAGGGAACCAGAGCCACCCCCAGGCCCCACCCCCAGTCCCCAACCCAGCGACTCTCACCCGACCCGCGCCCTGTCCCCTGGCGACGGGGGCGGCTTCTCGGGGAAGGTGTCGTAGTCCGGGCCCTCGGCTCCCAGCAGCGGCTCCTGCATGGCCGGGTCTCTCTCCGGGCGAGCGGAGGGCGCTCAGACTGGAGCAGCCGCACCGGGCCCGCAGCTCCACCGGCCAGGCCCCGCCCCTCAGTCGCGATTGGCTGCGGGATGGCCCTGCAGAGCCGCGCCGGCCAATGAGGCGGCCGCACGCTGTCCTGATGCTCGGATGCGGACCCGGCTTCCCAGGGCGCGGCCCGCACCGCGTGCGCACCCAAAGGTCCCGCCCCCGAGACAGGATGGGGGTCCCAGGGCGGAGCCCCTGCCAGATAGTCCGGGGTCCTCGCGGAGCGCCGGGAGCTGCTCACCCGGCCCGGGTCTTGCAGGCGTGACTGCGGCAATGCGCGCAGGCCCCGTCGTACCCGCTCCCGCGGGGTGGAAACCGAGGCCCAGAGAGGTGAAGCCGCTCGCCAGGTCACAGCGAATGCGCACCTCGCTCCGCCTTATGCTCTAGCTCTCCCTGTTGCGTGGCGTCTCAGGGCCACCTCTGCCCTGGCTCTCCCTGGCACCAGGGAATCGCGGTGTGTCAGGGCAGCAGCGGATGTGCGGGACGAAGGAGGCAGGAGGGGCCGGGCGGGGCGCTGTGGGCAGCTGCAGTGGGCGAGGTCTGTATCCTCCACCCCAGGCTCTGATGGTAGAAATAACCTGAACTCGTGACACGTCACCCAGGTAGTAAGATAACATTGAAAAATAAGAAAAGCAGAAATGGAAAATTCCCGGGAAGCCCGTCCTCAAAAAATCCCACAGCAGTTCCACCTCTCTCTTTGGGCCTTTTCGGGAAGAGGACGAAATCACGCCCTGCTCTGCTGGATGGACGTGCCACACACGCTTTTAAACGGATCCTTTGTTGCTGAGTATTTGGGTCATTTCCCATGTTTAGCTATTAACGTAGTAAAGCATTTTTAAAAGTTAGAATTCCCCTTATTATGATTGAAATAAAAACATAATAGAACAATAAAGAGAATCACATCCATCTCCCGTCAGCCTGATCTTGAAGGCATTTTAGCCTCTTTTCTTCCAGTCTTTTCTCCATGTGCCTATTTTGCGTATTTGGGCCCTCATTAAATCCTGTAGCCCCTTTACATCATCGTTTTCTTGCCGTCAAGATCATAGGCTTTGGACTCAGGCACACCCGGTATAGTGATCAGGCTGCACAGTCCTCATGGCCATATATACACATATATGTATTTTTACATGCACGCATATATGCATGTATTTTTACACGCATGCACACACGCACGCATTTTTACACGGATGCACACACGCATGTGTTTTCACACGCATGCACACACGCGTTTCACACGCATGCATACATGTTTGTTTTACATACATGCCTACATGTATGTGTTTAAATACATGCATATATGTATGTGTTTTACATGTATGCATATATATGTATGTGTTTTTACATATAAGCATATATGTATGCATTTTTACATATAAACATATCTATGTATTTTTTTTGAGACGGAGTCTCGGTCTGTTGCCCAGGCTGGAGTGCAGTGGTGCAATCTCAGCTTACTGCAACCTCCGCCTCCTGGGTTCAAGTGATCATCCTGCCTCAGCCTCCCAAGTAGCTGGGATTACAGGCATGTGCCACCACGCTTAGCTAATTTTTGTATTTTTAGTGGAGACGGGGTTTCACCATGTTGGCCAGGTTGGTCTCAAGCTACAGACCTCGTGATCCTCCTGCTTCAGCCTCAGAAAGTTCTGGGATTACAGGCGTGAGCCACTGCAGTTGGCCTTCTCTTTTTTTTTAATGTATTTTTTTCTTTTAAACTCAACTTTAGGCCAGGCACAGTGGTGTGTGCCTGTCCCAGCATTTAGGAGGCCAAGGTAGGAGGACTGCTTGAGGCCAGGAGTCTGATACCAGCCTGGGCAACAAAGTGAGACCCTGTCTCTACAAAAAACTAACACAAATTATCCAGGTGTGATGGCGAGTGCCTGTGGTCCCAGCTACTCGGAAGGCAGAGGTGGGAAGATTGCTTCAGCCCAGGAGTTTGAGACTGCAGTGAGCTGTGATCACACCAAAGCAGTCCAGTCTGTTTTGTGCTGGAGTGAGAGAGAGAGCCTTCTTGAAAAAATAGCCGGGCGCGGTGGCTCACGTCTGTAATCCCAGCACTTTGGGAGGCCGAGGCGGGCGGATCACAAGGTCAGGAGATCGAGACCACAGTGAAACCCCGTCTCTACTAAAAATACAAAAAATTAGCCGGGCGCGGTGGCGGGCGCCTGTAGTCCCAGCTACTCAGGAGGCTGAGGCAGGAGAATGGCGGGAACCCGGGAGGCGGAGCTTGCAGTGAGCTGAGATCGCGCCACTGCACTCCAGCCTGGGCAACAGCGTGAGACTCCGTCTCAAAAAAAAAAAAAAAAAAGAAAAAAGAAAATACAAGAAAAGTCAACTTTGTTAAAGCTACAATTTATATACAGTAAAATGAATCCATTTTAAGTATAGGTTGATGAGTTTTGACAATTGTATAACCCCGAACACCCCCAATCAAGATATAAAACATTTCCACTGTTTCTTTCTTTTATCTTTTTTTGAGATGGAGGCTCACTCTGTTGCCCAGGCTGGAGTGCAGTGCTGCGATCTTGGCTCACTGCAACCTCTGACTACCGGGTTCAAGCGATTCCCCTGCCTCAGTCTCCTGAGTAGTTGGGATTACAGGCGCCCACCACCACACCTGGCTAATTTTTGCATTTTTAGTAGAGACAGGGTTTCACTGTGTTGGCCAGGCTGGTAGCTGGGATTATAGGCACCCACCACCACACCTGGCTAATTTTTGCATTTTTAGTGGAGACAGGGTTTCACCGTGTTGGCCAGGCTGGTCTCAAACTTCCAACCTCAGGTGATCCGCCCGCCTTGGCTTCCCAAAGTGCTGGGATTACAGGTGTGAGTCACCACGCCCAGCCCATTTCCACCCTTCTAGAAGGTTTCTTTGTGCCTGTCTGAAGTCAGCCTCCTTTCCCTGCTCACCAGTAAACTATTAATCTGCTCACCAGTAAACTATTAATCTGCTCACCAGTAAACTATTAATCAGTAAACTATAAATCTATTAAGCTTTCTGTGACAATAGATTAGAGTGGTCTTATAAAGAGAACCTATGTGAAGTATTCTTTTGTCTGCCTTCTTTTTTCAGCATGTTTGTGAGATTTATCCATATGCCGATTTTCAGTGATGTGTCCTTTTTTGCAGCCGCGTAGTGCAGTGTTTTATGGATGCAGCACAGTTTTTTTGCTAAAAGAATGAGCCGGTGTGAGCCCTCTTGCACAGAACCATTTAACACCTTTTTTTTTCAGACAGAGTCTCGCTCTGTCACCCAGCCTGGAGTGCAGTGGCGCCATCTCAGCTTACTGCAAGCTCCACCTCCTGGGTTCACACCATTCTCCTGCCTCAGCCTCCTGAGTAGCTGGAACTACAGGTGCTTGCCACCATGCCCAGCTAATTTTTTCTATTTTTACTAGAGACGGGGTTTCACTGTGTTAGCCAGGATGGTCTCGATCTCCTGACCTCGTGATCCACCCGCCTCGGCCTCCCAAAGTGCTGGGATTACAGGCGTGAGTCACCGCACCTGGCCCTGTTTACCAGCCTTTTAATGTTAAAGGTTGGGTGGATGAACCTGAATTTGTCATGAATCTTCTGTCATGGGCATCAAAGCTGTTTCGAACTGTAGGGGTAGAATCTGTTTCCTCACCCATTATTACAAGACCAGCAGATCCACGTGCCTGCTCCGCAGTGACTCCATGACACACCAGTGCCCCACGGCAGCAGGGTTCGCAGCAGGGAAGAGGTTAGTGATTGCAGGGCACGAGCAAGGAGATAGGAGGAGACCCCATGCCTGGCCCGTGTCAGTAGTTTCATTGGTACACAGGACCCAAAAGAACATCTCAAATGGCACCTTTGTCTGGGAGCGGTGCCTCCCACTTGTAATCCCACCACTTTGGGAGGCCGAGGTGGGCGGATCACCTGAAGTCAGGAGTTCGAGACCAGCCTGGCCAACATGGGGAAACCCCGCCTCTACTAAAAATACAAAGAATTGGCCAGGTGGGGTGGAATGTGCCTGTAATCCCAGCTGCGTGGGAGGCTGAGGCGAGAGAATCACTTGAATCCAGGAGGCGGAGGTTGCAGTGAGCCGAGATTGCGCCATTGTACTTCAGCCTGGGCAACCAGAGCAAAACTCTGTCTCAAAAAAAAAAAAAAAAAAAAAAAAGGAAACCTTTGTAATGTTCAAGTTGTTATCTATAGGGCAGTGAGGGAGAGCTGCAATCTTGTAACAGAGTCTGTGTGATTCTAATGCAACGGGCACCAAAAAACTTTGAGGTCAGTGAGCAAGTTGACCTAGTGATGGTTGCTGAATGTGCGACAAGCCTGGTTTATTCTCATTTTTCCTCCCTTCTTCTTCCTTGATTAATCTTATAAAGTTTATAGGGACGGTATCATCATCATCAGGGCCATGGGTGACAGTTCTATAACAAAAGGTAGGTTCACAAGAGAAAAGCACACCAGATTTACTTAATCAAAGCTTTAGGTGACAGGGAGCCATCAGAAGTGGAGACTCAGAGCCCAGGGAGGATGGCTCCTGTGCTTAGAGTCAGTGGAGAACGGGCAGCCATGTGGACAGGTGTCAGACAGCAGGGGATGCCTGTGGGGGTGGACTGTGGGGGTGGACTGGCGAGGCCAGCTGTGCAGATTCCCCTTGGCCTCTCTGTGCAGTGCTTCCTCCCCCGGGGAGGGGGCAGAACCCTCGGAGCAAGGGTCTTACGACCCACAGTCAGACAAGGTGGGCATGGCCATCTCCTTCCCAGAAAGGCAGGGAGGGTTCGAGTCGTGTGTCTAGGTCTCATGGCTGGCTTTTGGGAGACAGGGGCTCCAGTGTCCATGACCCACCTGGGGAAAGAGGAATTCTGGCTTCTGTGACTTGCTGCGGGGGAGAAAGAGGGCAGGAGACAAGAGAAGAGGAGAAGGTTGGAGAAAGACTTGGGATGCACCAGAGGACTTCTAGTTTCCTTTAGTCCTGAATCCTTGTGCCAGGCACCCTGCTTGTGGGGATCATGGTCTGAACCCCAACAAACCGTTTTTGCTGTTCAAATTAACATGCTGGGGCCGGGTGCGGTAGGTCACGCCTGTAATCCCAGCACTTTGGGAGGCCAAGGTGGGAGGATCACCTGAGGTTGGGAGTTTGAGACCAGCCTGACCAACATGGAGAAACCCTGTCTCTACTAACACTACAAAATTAGCTGCGCGTGGTGGTGGGCTCCTGTAGTCCCAGCTACTTGGGAGGCTGAGGCAGGAGAATTGCTTGAACCCAGGAGGTGGAGGTTGTGGTGAGCTGAGATCACGCCATTGCACTCTCCAGCCTGGGGGCAAAAGAGTGAAACTCCAACTCAAAAAAAAAAATATGGTGAACATCTTTGTTTTTAAAGAATGATTTCCTTCTGCAGGGACTGCTTTTGTGACCCCTAAAGCCTGTTTTAACCTTCTCATGGGGAAGCTCACCTTCCTCCTGTCCTTCTCTCCTGGGTCTGTGGCAGACAGGCTGCTTGGGGACCTGGCCTCTGAGGGGGTGTGGAGGCACCCCCCAATCCATAGTGCTGAGCACACAATGGGTGTCTGGAAGCCCCTTGCTGACTTGAACTCAGAGTCCTCTCCCCTTCCGTGGCCTCCCACCCCGGGCAGGAATCTCAGTTCAGAGCAGCAGAAAGAGCGCTGGTCTGGGGGGACCCTGGCTCTGCTGTGGTGCCTGGGACAGCCACTGCCCCTTTGTGCTGGCCACACCCACAGCGAGGTCTCCCTCCTTTCCTGTCATTCCTGCTGGGCCCCTCCCCGAGGAAGGCCCCAGGGGGGGTGGGTCCTGTAGAGGAAAACTCAAGGGGGTGCACTCAGTTGCCACTGCCCGCCGCGTGTCCCTGGGGAGCACGGCAGCTGAGGGCAGGCCCCTCCAGGACGTGGGACTTCCCGTGGCTGGAAGGTGACCGAGCCTTGCACACCCAGCTGGGGTAAGAGGGAGGGGCCTGGAGTCCAGCTTGGGGGCAGGATCTGGAGGGGGCAGGGCAGAGCATCCCTGGTGCTGGTTTGCTGGTCCAGGGCACTGGGTCTTAAATGATCTGGTCCAGACTCTGCCCTGTTGCAGGGGAGGGGCTGAGGCCTGGCACTTGGAAGCTGTTTCCCAGGTCTCCATGGGGGCTGCTGTAGGGGCCTCTGCCAATCTCTGGGGCTTCTCAGGAGCCACTGGTCCCGCTGAGCCTCACTTTTCTCATCTGTAGGATGGATGTCACCTGTGCCCACCTCACAGCTGCTGTGTGGGGGGAGGGCAGTTGGCTGCGTTGATACAGTCCCTGCCGTTTGACAAAGGTCCCCCCAGACCAGTCTGACAGCTTCCCAGTTCCCCGGAAACGGGCCGAGCTGCATTCCAGGACCTGACACCAGGGCCGAGGTCTCCGAGGGGACAGTAGGGCTGCCGTGTCTTGGGAAGGTAGGAGGCGGGGAGCAGATGCCGCGGGGTGCTCATCCAACCCTTGGGGTCTCCCTCACCCCGTTTTACAGAGGAGAACACTGAGGCTCAGAGCTGCTGCCCAGGGTCACTTCTGGGTCACCTCATGCCCCCTGCTTTGGCCTATGCCCCCCACATCAGGCCTTCCTGAGGGAGTGGACCAGAGGGACAGCAGAGGGTGGGCAGGTGGGCAGGTGGGGCCCTTCCCCGAGGAGGGCCTGCCCCTTGCCTCCTCCTTCCCGCAGATGGGCCGCCCAGGGCCCCCAGGGGAGAAGGTCTCTGGTGCCCGGCTGTCCGGTGTCCCCAATGTCCCCAGAGATGTCCCTGGTGATGTCATCCCTGGCCCTGAAGACTCGGACTTGGTGCCCTCCATGACCCTGGCTGCAGCCCTTATCCTGCTGTTCCTCCTGCTCTCGGCCTGGCTGGTGTGGGACGGGCCCTGCCAAGGCTGCTGCTAATGTGGGCTCCAGGGCAGGGTTGAAGCCTGGGCCTGGCACAGAGTTGGGAGAGGCACAGCCGGGCCTCCTAGCGACACCCTGGGCTAGCTCCATTCCACCCTTTTCCACAGCAGCCACAGCGGGACCCCAAGACTCCCCAGTGGGACCCTGGGTGGCACCAGACTCTGCCATTGAAGGCAGGGAGCGTGCTTCTGGGGACGGCCCCGGATGTTGGGCTGAGAGGCTCAGGCAGCCCCAGTGCTCAGGCAGATGGGGCTCAAATCCACGTCCTCTCCAGGCTGGCTGCAGGGCCTCGGCCCTGTCTGAATCTTTGCAAGGCCCTTTTGGGTATCGCAGATAAAGCCAAGTGACCCCTAGGTATTGGTGAAATGAGCGGGTGAATTGGAAGACGGGGGTTCTAGTACAGGCTCTGCCCGTGCTGGGCTGTGACATGGACAAGTGCCTTTTCCCACCTGGATCCTGGTTTCCCTGGTCATCCAACGGGACTCACAATACCCACTTCTGGGCCTTGTTGGGAAGGCAGGTGCTGTGGGAGGCTGGGGCTGGGCCAGGAGGATGCCATGGTCTTTGCCGCCACCAGGTGGCTACAAACAGAATCGCATCGTCTCCTGCATGGTCCCCTCTGGGTAGCCCAGGCCAGGACTGAGATGCTGAAGGCTTTTTATTTTTTGGTGCAGAACGTTTTGAGATTGTGGATAAGCACAAATCTTGTTACCCAGAGAGAACAGATTTTTAACATTGTCTATTTATCTTCTTTCCCCAACTCCATATCTATAATCTCCTTAACAAAAGGTAATCATAGGTGGAGGTAAGTTGTGAGCCGGGCTCTCGAGTCAGACAATGCTGCCTGTGGCCCAGGCCCAGGGCCCTGGTGCTCTCTTGCCCCACAACAGTTCCATCCCTGACCTCGACATAGGAAGCAGGGAAGCATTTTTAGGGCTGGGAGGAGTGTGGGAGACCTTCGGGCTGGAAGGTTTCCTGGAGGCTCCATGATCCCCCGTCTCTCACGGAACAAGTACTTGTCAACTTTTCTACTATGGACCGGGCGCGGTGGCTCATGCCTGCAATTCCAGCACTGTGGGAGGCCGAGGCAGGCGGATCATCTGAGGTCGGGAGTTCGAGACCAGCCTGACCAACATGGAGAAACCCCATCTCTACTAAAAATACAAAATTAGTTGGGCGTGGTGGCGGCCGCCTGTAGTCCCAGCTACTCGGGAAGCTGAGGCAGGAGAATTGCTTGAACCCAGGAGGCGGAGGTTGCAGTGAGCCGAGATGGCGCCATTGCACTCCAGCCTGGACAAAAGAGCGAAACTCCATCTCAAAAAAAAAAAAAAAAAAAAATTTAAAAACAAATTCTCCTGTGTGCCAGCCCCTGTGGGGAAACAGGGTAAACAGGATCCCCGAAGGAGCTGGGATCTGACCGGGAATGGGAAAGCTGGGCTCACTGCAGTGTGTTGAGGCTGGACTGGGTAAGCAGGGCCTGCAGGAAGGGGCAGATGAGCTCTGGGGTGTAGGAGGAGTGGGCCAGGGCCAGGATCCCCAGGGAGGCTGTTCCAGGCAGAGGAACAGACTGTGGGGAGTTCAGAGGCCACTCTGTTCTTCTGCACCAGCTACTGCTCCCCTCGGGGAACTGTAGCCCTCTGGAGCCTCCGAGAAGCAGCCACCGAGAAGGGGCGAGTGAGCGGCAAGGCTGTGGTTCCACGTTCCCAAACCAAGCTTTGTCCCTCCCGGGGTCCCCGTAGGTGGGGCTCTTCTCCCTCCTCCAGCTTCCCGAAGCCAAAGTACACACCTCAGTATCCACGATGGGGCAGCTGGGGGGCTGTATGCTTCCTCTGTCTCTGTCTCTGGGCGGACCGTAGTCCAGCAGGCTGTCCCCGCTGCTCTGGAAAAGCCGAGCTGGGAAGCAGGCGGGGGCTTTAGAGGTGTCGTAGAGAGGGGGAGACGGAGGTAGAGCCTGGAGGTTTGGGGGACCTCCTGAAGCAGTGGGTGGCCTTTCAGGTGGGGGAACTGAGAGAGCAAAGGCCTGCAGGCTAAACCGGGGCCTCCCTGAGCCGTCCTGCGCAGGACAGGACATGGGGGCGGGCCACGGAGGCTCCTCCCTTCCCTGACTATCCTGCCTGCTACAGGAGGGGCACACCTGGAGGAAGGAGGGAGGCCCGTTCCTGGCAGAGCAATGTTGAGGCTGATCCTCCCTGCCTCCCCCAACAAGCCACTCTATGAGCCTTTTCCCTGTCCCACACACCCACATGGGGGATGCTACAGAGTCAGAGTGAGGCTCCGCATGGCCCCAAGCAGCACATGGCCTGCGGGAGGCAACAAGCACGGCCCCCGGAGCCTCTGGCCTTCTGCCCCGGGAGCAGGGGCCCCTTGGGGGCTCTCCTCTCTGCTCCCGCTGTCACGTCCCGTCCCTATGGGTGGAGGAAAGTGGCTGCAGGCAGGTGCCTGACTCCCCCGGCTCCACTAGGCCCCAGCTTTCTCTGCCTCTCCATGTTCAACCCTCAATGCATCTTATCAAATGGAGACCCCAAAGGCTGGGTGCAGTGGCTCAGGCCTGTAATTCCAGCACTCTGGGAGGCCGAGGCAGGTGGATTGTTTGAGGCCAGGAGTTCGAGACCAGCCTGGGCAAGATGGCGAAACCCCGTCTCTACAAAAAATACAAAAATTAGCTGGGCATGATGTCGCATGCCTATAATCCCAGCTACTCAGGAGGCTGAGGCAGGAGAATCACTTGAACTCAGGAGGTAGAGGTTGCACTGAGCTGAGATTGCGCCACTGCACTCCAGCCTAGGTGACAGAGCAAGACTTTGTCTCAAAAAAAAAAAAAAAGGAAAACGGAGACCGTGAGACCCACCTTCTGAGGTTGGGGGGTGGTGTTAGTGACTCACAGTACAGGCTGTTAGAGTCTGCCAGGGTGGTCTGGGCTGGGCTGTGGGGGATCCCAAACCCACGTCCCTCTTCGCACCCCCTCAGAGGCTGCTCAAGGCAGAGGCAGAACCTGCGGCTTCTTCCTCCCAAGTGCTGAGATCAGGTCCGAAAGTTCCAGGCATTCGCACTCTTAGAAGTGGCTTCCAGCCTTGTCCAGGAGCTGTCAGGACTGGGGACGAGGGCTGCAGGGAAGCCCAGGTACGCAGGCTGAGGAGCCCGGAGCAGGGCAGTGGGAGGACAGCCTCTGGTCCTTGCCACCGTGGGCCTTGGCCCTGCCTTCAGGCCAGGTGCTAACGAGAAACGCAGGCCGACCAGGGCAGCGTGTGCCTGCTGTGTGCGTTTGTATTTCTGACCAGCGCCCATGAGAAGGCCGTGTGGTTTCCGATGCATTTCCAGGGGCCAACTCATTCCACCCGCCTAGCTCTGGTGGCTCCTGCAGGCCAAGCCCTCGCAGAGAGGGCCTGGGGTGAGAGCAGGCATCTGCGTGCAGCTTGGCCGGGAAGGAATCGCATCCGCAAGGAAAATATTGTTCTGTGTAATTCAGCAACCCGTTTTATAAACATTGTGGTTCTACCTTGGGGTTTTTCCCGCCTTGTCTCCTACCTCCCCTCCCCACCTTCCAGGGGCTGCTGGGCAGCCAGATGCCTGAGGTTAAGAAAGTTTATGCTTTTGCCGGGCTAGACGGTGCAAAGGGTGACAGGGTGGGCCTGGGGATGGGGCCCAGCCGGCCAGAGAGGGTTCTGGGGTGGGGCTGGCGGGACTGCAGCTCAAGCTGGTTTGCAAAGAGGTGTGAGAGCAGGCAGCCCGCCAGAGTGTGTGTGTGTGTGTGTGTGTCTCTGTGTGTAGGGATGTGTCTATGTGTGTTTGCATGTGTGCCTGTGTGTGCCTGTGTGTGTGCCTGTGTGTGTGCATGTGTATATGTGTGTGTTTATGTGTACATGTGTCTTGTGTGTATGGATGTGTGTCTTTAGCCAGGAAGCTGTGTATGGAGTGACACTGGCATCCTTTCTACCAGCCTGGCTGCGGGCTGGTGGGTATTTGCAAGGCCAGGTTAAAGTGGCCCATAGAGGGGCAAGGCAAGCTCCCTGCTCGGGGAAGAGGTTCCTCTATGCCATTGTTGAAAGAGTGGGCGTGGGCTCCACGATGGGCTCCAATCCAGCCGATATTTCCAGCACTCCTTAGTTGAGTGGCTTTGGGAAAGTCATTCTTCCTCCAGGTCAGTCACTGGGGGCTGTGGGGCTATACCGCTACCTCCATTCTTTTCTGCTTCCTTCCAAAAGGACCCTAATTTTGCTTGGGGGTGGCAATGAGCCCTCCCTGCGGCCAGGTGGCCACGTGTCGGTGCAGGTCATGAGGGCTAGACGGGAGGGTCTGGGACAGCTCTTCCTGATTGGAGAGGTAAAGGCTCACTGGAAAACGTTTTGGGTCCTGCCCTCTTCTTCCTGCCTGGAATCCCATCGCGTGGCCTGGGGAGACAGCTGCTCACTGGTAACCATGAGGGTGAGACCCAGTCATGAGGCCGAGACCCAGGCAGGAGGGTGGGAGCCAGGCTACGCTGCCGGGGAAGGACGCAGGCAGGGGCTCTCAGGCAGCGTCTGGTGCCTGGATGTCCACGTGGAGTGATGGGGCTGGCTTCTGTTTGCTGCAGCCTCAGGCACTCCTGCTGGACACCTGATGTCACCTTCTCTTCACCTGCGGATTGAGGGACCTGGAGGCTGGAAGGGGCTGGCTCATGGACGTGCTCTGGATCTAGGCACCCTCCTCACTGCCGCACCCTGAGGGGCACTGGGGAATCGTCCTCAGAGGTGCGCAGGGGTGCTCTCGAGACGGTCGGGTCCTGCTGCTTCAAGGCTATAGGAGGAGGATGGGGAGGATCTGGAGAGGGAGGAGGAGCTGGAGAAGGAGAAGCAGGGAGGAGGAGGAGAGGGGGAAGGTGAGGAAGAGGAGCTGGAGGAGGAGGAAGAGGGGGAGGAGATGCTGGAGGAGGAGGGGAGGGGGAGAAGGAGGAGTTGGAGGAGGATGGAAAGGAAGAGAGGGAGGAGGAAAAGCTGGAGAAGGGAGGAGGAGGAGTTGGAGGAGGAGACAAGGGAAGAGGAGGAGGGAGAAGAAGAAGTTGGAAGGGGAGGAGGGGGAGGAGGAAAAGCTGGAGGATGAAGGGGAGGAGTTGGGGGAGGAGGAAAGGGAGGAGGGGAGGGAGAAGGAGAAGTTGGAGGGGGAAGAGGGGGAGGAGGAAAAGCTGGAGGACGGAGGGAGGAGGAGGGAGAAGAAGGAGGAGCTGGAGGGGGAGGAGGGGGAGGAGGAAAAGTTGGAGGACAGGGGGAGGAGGAGTAGGAGGAGAAGGGGGAAGAAGGAGGAGTTGGAGGGGGAAGAGGGGGAGGAGGAAAAGCTGGAGGACGGGGGGAGGAGGAGTTGGAGGAGGAGGAGAGGGAAGGAGGTTCCCAGAGAGGTGGGTGGCTTTAGGTCACGTGTTCATCCGAGACCAACTACAACCCAGGACCCCGGGGCCTGTGCAGGTCACTGTGCCTCTTCCAGCCTCGGTATCCTCTGGAAGGTGAGAATGAAAAACACCCAATGACACTGAGACCGGACAGGAGCAGGTACGCAGACAGCAGATGGCCAGGTGCAGAGGTGTTGCCTGCTTTCCTCACCAGGACAGCACGGGGCGGGGCTCCTCCTGCAGGCGAAGCCCGCCTGGGGCTGTGCTCTGGTGGATTCCCTCTCTTTTCCTTCAACCAAAAACCTGGCTGGACACCCCCCATCGGACACTCCGGGGGCTTTCAAGGGGCTTCAGGCAACCCACATGCACTCTGGGCATCCCATTTAGGGGGAGGAAGAAGGAATTGGACAAGGCAAGGGTGAGGCTGGCCCGTCCCCTCTGCTGGACATCAGCCCCTCCTAGGGACACCGCTCTCCTTGCCCGCTCTGTTCCTGGGGTCCCACCCGGGCTTGAATCCTCGCTGTGTGGTCTTCCCTCCGTGAGCCTTCATTTCCTCATCTGTAAAATGGTGAGAGGAGAGCGTGGTGGTCAGCCTTGAGCCTGGCTGTCTGGCTACTTAATGGGCTTCTATTACCTTGACCACCATCTTCGACAGCCTCAGTTTACAGATGAGGCCCTGAGGCCCAGAGGAAAGGATGTGGGTGGGAGGTCTGATTCTGACCCAGTGAAGTGAGCTCCTGCCCCCTCCGGGGTTGCCTAGCAGGCATTAAGGGAGCGGTCAGACCAGGTACCTCTACCCTGGCCAGATGTGCAGTAACCTTGGGCTGTAACCCTGGGGGGCTCGCGTCCCCCACAGCCTGCTGGGGACTGGCCAGGCCTGGGGGAGACTGGGGGAGCGAGGAGCTGGGAGGGAATACCACCTGGCCGGACAAGGCCCGCACCACCCTGCCAGCCTGGCATCTCTGCTCTCCCAGGCTCAGCCAACACCCTCTCTAGGACTCAGCCAACTATCTGTAGGCTGCTAAGTAGCATGACAGCTGCTTTTCTTGCTAAAGTATGACATTACATTTTTCCGGATAGCCGGACACTTCCTGGCCTGAAGTGTGCTAAGTGACAGTCTCACTCTGTCCGGCTGCCCCCCGAGTCCCCTGCCCGCCTCCCTGCTTCGTCCAGGCTGGCTTGGCAGGGCCAGGCCGAGACCCGTTCTGGCCTGTTTTCAGACGGAGCCTAGATCGGGCCCCCAGGGCTGCAGGTGGCCCAGGAAACTCCCCCGGGGTTATTTGTGCCTCTGTGCTGGCCCATGGACTCCCTGCCAAAAGCAATTACTGACTTTTCATCTTGTTTTGCTGATGGGTTAGACTATGTAAAAAATGTTCCACTGGAAGACCTGAGGGCACCCCGGGTGGGGGATGTGGGGCTCGGGAGCCCAGCTGTGGCCCCGGGTCCCCGGAATAGACCTTTGGGTTGCTGATGAGGAGGAGGAGGACGGGGGAGCTGGAGCCTGTTTGTCTGTAGCTGCCACTGGCTGCTTCCCACAGGCACAGCATGCTCGGCTGTGGTCATGCTCCCTGTGCCCTCTGCCAGCTGTGCGTGTCCTCTCCCACTTTACAGAAAAAGAAACAGGTTCAGGGAAGGGGCCGAGGGCGTGCCCAGGCTGCACTCTCTGTCCTATGGGCTGCCGCACTTCCAGCCCAGAAGAATTTCCCCGTCTCAGGGATGGCAGGGGCGGGGGCTGGGGAGGCCACGGGGAGCAAGGCAGGGTCTGCCCAGGCCCTCTTCTCACTGCCCAGGGTGGCAGGGGGCTTCCCAACCAATCAGATCTTTCCGAAATTAAATGTCTGCGTTTCGGGCTTCGGCTGCTCTGTTCACCCTCATGGGAATTGCCCATTTGGCAGCCAGGTGGATGCAGGAGGAGGTTGGGGGGAAGGCTGGAGGTCAGAGGGGACCGCCCTGAGACTTCTCTCCATCCGCTGGGGCCCCACTGGCAAGCAGCACCTCTCCAGCGCTCCGGGTCCCTTCCTCTCCCCGCCGCAGCAGGCCTGGGAGGCAGACGCTGCCATGAAACCACGGTGCCCTCAAGAAACCTGGGCACGAGGGGGCTTCCTGCCTGGCCACGGCCCTGCAGGTCATGGGTAAGGGGTGGTGCTGGAGTTTGCACCCTGGCACTTCCATTCGAGAGTCACTGCCAGGACCTTAAGCCATTCTGGAGCCCCCCCGGGCCCAGCGCGCCTGGAGCCCCCCAGGCTTCATGGCAGTGGCTTGCTACGCAGGCCGTGGCCAGGGTGAGGGGTGCCTGGGGCGAGGGGGCATGTCACCTGGGGGCCTGGGTTGCCTGACCTGCTGGGGGCCCCTTGTTGCTCAGCTACTGTCTTGGGGTCACGGCTCCCGGCCACTCTGCTGGCTTGCAGTTCCTGGGAGCCTGCGGACGTCGTGTTCTCGGGCCTGAAGGACCAGCAAGGCCCTGGGTGAATGGGGCGGCCCAGGGCCAGGGCTTATGCTCACACGCCTGTGTGCGTTCCCACACTTCAGCAAAGCAACGCCGCCTCCTATCCGACAGGCTCAGGATGGCCCTTCCTGGGTATTGTCACCACGTCCACTTGTGCATCAAACGTTTTTGAGGAAGCTCAGGCCCAGCTTCATACCAGGCACTGAGATGGGGGGCAACCCTGCCTCGAGGGAACCCCAGGTCCAGAAGGGAGACAAACTGAAAGCCATCACATCCTCAACAGGCTGGGGCAGGGCAGAGGGGCACAGGCCCCCGGACACAGGAGAGCCCGGGCAGGGCAGAGGAGCATAGGTCCCCGGCCACAGGAGAGCCAGGGCAGGGCAGAGGGGCAGAGGCACCGAGACACACGAGAGCCGAGGCAGGGCAGAGGGACACAGGCACCCAGACACAGGAGAGCCGGGGCAGGGCAGAGGGGCAGAGGCACTGAAATACACGAGAGCCCAGGCAGGGCAGAGGGGCACAGGCCCCCGGACACAGGAGAGCCGGGGCAGGGCAGGGGGCACAGGACCCCGGAAACAGGAGAGCTGGGGCAGTGCAGAGGAGCACAGGTCCCCTGCCACAGGAGAGCTGGGGCAGTGCAGAGGGGCACAGGTCCCCGGACACAGGAGAGCCGGGGCAGGGCAGAGGGGCACAGGCCCCCGGACATAGGAGAGCCGGGGCAGGGCAGAGGGACACAGGCCCCCGGACACAGGAGAGCAGGGACAGGCTGCTTCCTGGAGGAGGTGACGCCTGAGCTCAGTGAAAACACAAGTGTGGGGCCAGCCAGGGGATCAGGTTATACAGGGCGAGGCTGCCCCAGGTACTTGGGAGGGAGGTGGCCCTGGGTGGGTGTTGGGGCCGTTGGTGGCAGGTGCACCTGCCCTGGTGCCTGCCAAGGCAGAGCCCAGACTGGGTGGCTCAGTGCTGGCCTGGGTGTGGGCGATGCTTGCAGGGGCCGTGTGGGTGTCTGCGTGTGTGTGCCCACTGCGTGTCTCGTGTACCTGTGTCCACACGGCCAGAGTCCAGCTTCCAGCTGGTCCTGTCGCCCTGGGTTGCCACATGTATTGTAATTACATCTGGGATTTCAGGGGGAGGAGGAGATGGGGTGCCTGCCTGCCTCCTAAAATGTTTGAAGGCTTCATCTTGGAAGAATGGGAATATCTGCCTGATCATATCAACCCAGCCCATATCAACCCAGAAGCCCGGCTCCTCCTGCAGATAAGGAGTGGGGTTTGCTTCTCATGCCTGGAGGATGGGTACAGGGTTCCGCTGTCCTGAAAGGGACAGGCCTGCAGGCTCAGTTGTAGAGCAGGGGCTGGAAAGCTTGCAGGGGTGTCCCACCCCCATGGCTGGGACACGAACTGACCTTGAACTCACCCAGCCCCGGCCTCCCCTGCGTCCCCCAGGCTGGCGGCCTCACGCTGTGGCTATGTGGCCTTTTCTTTTCCAGCTCTTGGCCCTGTTTTCCTGGGTCCTGTGTGGGCAGGGGCCTTATGAATGTACCATTCAAGTGGAAAAGATGGGCTCACCACACGAACGCAGCTTCCAGACACCTCCAGCTGTGTCTCCTCAGGACCCCTGCACAGAGGTCTGACAGCCCTGGCCTGGGCAGAACATGGCCTCAGTGTGCTCCTGTGGACCCTGGTGGGAGCCCCAGGAGCCGTGGTGATGGGGTGAGTTGGGCGAAGTTCTTGGCTGTTGCTTGTGGCCCATCTATGCCTGCGGTTGGACGCCCTTCAGGGCCAGAGCAGGTGCCTCAGTGTGCAGACACTGCCTGGCTCTCTTTCTACATTGTCTTCATCTGGGTTCTGTTGGGACAACAATCAGGGGGGTCTCGTTCTGTCTGTGGAATGGGCCTCACCTAGCGAGAAGCCCCAAGGGCCCCCAGGGGATGGTGAACCTGTGTGTACAAGTGTGTGCGCTCAAGTAAGCTCATGCGTGTGTGTGTGCTTGTGTGAGTGTGTGCTTGTGTGAGCTCATGTGTGTGTGCGCTTGTGTGTGTGTGCATGAGCTTATGTGTCATGTGTGTACGTGTGCTTGTGTGTGTGTGCTTGAGCTTATGTGTGTGTGAGCTTATGTATGTGTGTGCATGTGGTCATGTGTGTGTGCGTGAGCTTGTGTGTGTGTGCGTGTTAGCTTACGTGTCGTGTGTGCTTATGTTGTGTGTGTGTGCGTGAGCTTATGTGTGCACGTGTGTATGTGTGTGAGCTTATGTGTCGTGTGTGCTTGTGTTGTGTGCTGTGTGTGAGCTTTGTGTGTGTGAGCTTGTGTGTGTGTGAGCTGTGTGTGCGTGAGCTTTTGTGTGTGTGCATGAGCTTTGTATGTGTGTGCTCATGTGTATGTGTGTGAGCTTGTGTGTCGTGTGCGCATATGCTTATGTGTCGTGTGTGTGCTTGTGTCGTGTGTTGTGTATGTGAGCTTGTGTGTGTGTGTGCTTGTGTGTGTGACCTTATGTGTTGTGTCATGTGTGCTTATGTGTCATGTGTCATGTGTGTGTGCCTGAGCTTTGTGTGTGCATGAGCTTTGTGTGTGAGCTGTGTGTGTGTGTGTGAGCTTTGTGTGTATGATGAGCTTGTGTGTGTGAGAGCTTGTGTTTTGGGTGAGCTTATGTGTCACGTGTCGTGTGTGTGTGCATGAGCTTTGTGTGTGTGCGCGTGAGCTTGTGTGTGCATGAGCTTGTGTGTGTGAGCTTATGTGTGTGTGTGAGAGCTTGTGTGTGTGCATGAGCTTGTGTCATGTGTGCGTGAGCTTTGTGTGTGTGGTGTGTGTGATCTTGTGTGTGTGAGCTTGTGTGTGTGTGTGTGAGCTTGTGTGTGTGTGTGAGCTTTGTGTTTGTGTGAACTTGTATGTGTGTGAGCTTGTGTGTGTGTGTGGGCTTGTGTGTTTGTGAGCTTGTGTGTGTGTGTGAGAGCTTGTGTGTGTGCATGAGCTTGTGTCATGTGTGCGTGAGCTTTGTGTGTGTGGTGTGTGTGAGCTTGTGTGTGTGTGTGTGAGCTTGTGTCTGTGTGTGTGAGCTTGTGTGTGTGTGTGAGCTTTGTGTTTGTGTGAACTTGTATGTGTGTGAGCTTGTGTGTGTGTGTGGGCTTGTGTGTTTGTGAGCTTGTGTGTGTGTGTGTGTGTGAGCTTGTGTGTTTGTGAGCTTGTGTGTGTGTGTGTGTGCATACACGTGTGTGCATGTGCACAGCCCCAGAGCCCCACTGCTGGGCACCGTCCCCAGTGAGTACCCCAGCGAGCCGGGTTCCGTGTTCCATCTGTGGGTGAGGCTAGAGCCATGGTGCTTGCGTTTCCTGTGGCCCATCAGGGATGCTGTTGCCTCCACCACTTTGGAGCCCCCAGGGCTCAACCCTCCTGTTGCCTCTTCTCTTTCCACAGATTCCTTCCTATCAGAACAGAAGGCGCGTGCCCGTCGGGCCCCTCTGTTCTTCCTGAGGAATGGAAGTCGTCCCCAGACTGCCTCCCTCCTTCTTTTTGAAAGTCCGGACACGATGTGTCTAAGTCAGGCATGCCATGCCTGGGGGTCTGGCCCTGAAATGGCCAGGCAGGTGGTCTTTGGGTCAGTGACACTCTGGCTTTGAAATCTCCCCCAGATGCACTTGGAACAAGGGGCTCATGGGAAGACCCCCCAGATCTGGGGGAGCCAGCTCCACACCTCTCTCTGGGTGGCTGATATTTCAAAACTTGTAGCTCTCCAGACGGTGGCTGGGGAGCCTCTCCGCGGTGGGGGCGCGCACCCTCCCTTGGCAGCTTTGCCTGAGCTAGGGAGGCTCCCTGGTGTCTGAGGCTCTGAGAGCCGGGTCCACTGTTGGAGCCAATGCTTTCTCCTGACTGTCCCATGTCCATGCACACGTCCATGCACTTACGGTGGTCCTTAGGGTGAGGCAGGAGGAGGCTTCATGGGATTAGACATTTCCACAGTGTCTGCATAAGTTGAGGGTGGCGCTCTCGTTGTTCGGGGCCTCCCGACTCTCCCCCTGAAGCCGGTTGGCCTGAAATGCAGACTTGATGACCTGGAGCCGGCCCCTGGCCTCTGAGAAGCTGAGCTGCTGCTGTGTTGGCCTTTCCTCCATCGGGAGCTGAAATCCACGACTCTCACCAGCCAGCTGGGGACTGGGGGTGGAACAGCGTCCAGGTGTCTGGGAAGGACTCTAGGGCTCTGACTGATGGACTGAGGGTGCAGCCCTCCCAGCAGTTCCTGTCCACCCTGTCTCAGCGTGGGCTGACCCGGAGGTCTGGGATGTGACGGGCTTGAAAAATGATGTGATCCTGCCTGGAGGGTGTTCATGAGAGACGCATGCTAAGTCGTGGCGGGTGGGGGGTTACTTACAGAAGACAGTGCTGTATGATCCTAATTATGCACAAGACAGGGCACAGCGGTCAAGACTGTGGGCACTGGAGCCTGCTGCCAAGGTTCAAGTCCAGCTCTGTCACTTTCCAGATGACCTTGACCTTGGACATGCTGCCAAACAGCCCTGCACTTCAGTGCCCTCAGCTGCCAGATGGGATGATGCTCACACCTGTCACTCAGGGGTATTGCGCAGATTAAATGAGTCAATACGTGGAACAGACTTAGATCACCAGCCCTACGTAAGTGACCACAGACACAAATGTCTACAGTTTCTGATGATTTTAATGGTCTTCATTTTGTTTATCTGCATGTTTGAATGTTCCTGCAACAAATACGAATGACTGGAGTAATTTTGAAAAAGGTAGACATTGCTTTGAACAAACTTAGAATCATCATTGACCCACGTGTTGCTTGTGGGGTAAAAAAAAAAGTAAAAATAAAAATAAGAAACATCTGAAAGCTTTCAACCCACCACACGCTGGTGGGGTAGCAGCTGATTGCAGTGCTGAGGTGTTGGAGGGGAGACGGAGTCAGTGGGGCTGGTCCTGGCTCCCTAGGGCTCTGTCAGGTGGGGGAGACACCTGTAGAGGTGGGATGCTCCCCAAGGTGAGGGCTGAGTGGAGGGAGGGCTCAGAAGAGGGCAACTTGAAGGGGCTAGTGAGGGGCTGTAGAGGTGGTGGACTTTGAGCCAGGTCTTGGAGGACGGGTAAGATTTCGACAGGCAGGGAGCAGAGGCGCACACAAAGGTGTCCAGGTGCAGGGAACAGTGCATATGTGTGTGCACGTGTGCATTTGTGTGTGCATGCATTTATGTATGTGTGTGCATTCATGTGTGCACGTGCATACGGGAGTGCATGCAGTTGTGTGTGTACATTCATGTGTGTGCTTGCATATGTGTGTGCATTTGTGTGTGTGTGCATACATTATATATACGTGCATTCTTGTGTGCATGCATTCGCATGTGCGTGCATGCATTTGTGTGTGTGCATTCATATGCGTGCTTGCATTCACGTGTGCATGCACACGTGTGTGCATTCAAGTGTGTGCTTGCATTTGTGTGTGTGCACTCATGTCTGTGCTTGCATACAAGTGTGTGAGAGGATTCATGTGTATGCATGCAAATGTGTGTGTTTGTGTGTGTGTGTGCACACGGAAGGAAGAGGTGCATGCTGGGGCTGGAGTTGAGACCTGATGAAAGACAAGGTGGGAGGAGGGCAGGGAGGCCAGCCTGCTGGAAGGTGCCCAGGCTCGGCACAGTGGTGGCAGGAGGGGATGCCTGGTGCTGTAAGAGGTTCTGGAGCTGGGGCTGCAGGTTGAGGCAAATGGGGCTCTGCTGTGCACAGGGCAGGAAAGCAGTCTCCTTGAATAGCTCTCCCTAACCAGAGGGGAGCCTCGGCTCACGCTTGCCTGTGTGGGTCCCGGGACACCCCTCACTGGGTCCCCAGATTCCCCCAAGTGGCTCCGAAGCAGGTTGGTGAGAGCCACAGTGCAGGTTCCAGAAGCTGCAAAGCCCAGCCAGCTGGACCCCTGCCACTCTGGGAGAACACCAGCACCCTGTCCCTGCTGGACAGACAGCACCCAGCTTGGGAAGACCTAAGAGAAAAAGCTTAATGTTCCTCTGGCTGGGCCTAGAGTCGGGGGAGGCTGCTTTGTTAGGCTAGGACGGGGCCAGCCGAGCCCCAGGACACACTGTCCCCTGGTCTGGCCTCTGGTGTCCGTGCTGGGAATGGCATCTGACCCTGTGTTCCCAGCGGGGCTGGGGCAGTGTCTTCAGGACACAGCTGTGCCCAGCTGTTCCCCAAACGACATGGTGCCGAAAGCCCGCCCCCCCCCTCCGCCGCTCTGCCGACCATCCGTCACCTTGTGGGAGCCTTTTTGGCGACCCATGACCCTTAGGGTAACAGGACAGAGGCCAAGACCTGCTTGGCTTGCAGAGTTTGGGGAAATGTGGTGACTTCTTAAAGGCCTCGGGGGATATCAGTAGCTAAGAAGGTTTGTCTACAGCCCAGCTCCACGAGATGCCCTACGTTCAGGCTTGTGAAGTAAGGGAGGGGCCTGGCTTCCAATGAGACAGATTGTGACTTCCTCATCCAGGGTTACTGGCAGAGAGAAGCCACTGTTACCTTTGCCCTCCCTGACTCCATGGGTATTCGGCCCAGAAGCTCCTCCCTGAGTCCCTGTTGGAGCATTTGTCTTCAAAGGGAGGAGGAGAACCTGTCAGTTTGTGTTCAAATGTCGGCCAGGCCACAGACTTTGGGAAAGTTGCAAACCTTTGTGCCTCCGGGTTCACATGGGTTCTGTGAGCTCATTCCTGTGGCTGCCTCCCAGGGGCATATGGGATCTGTCTTGGGGACTTAGTGGAGGGGTCGTGACCTGGAGACCCAGCCTGAATGGCAGCTGTGTGTCCCGTTGGCTGCTGCCTCTGACCCTGACTGCAGGTTCCTCCCAGTGCCTCTGCACACTCCGAGGGGCTCCGAGGCATCCTCCACACGCTCCTGTGCCGGCTCCCCCTGAAATGTACACAGTCTGAAGGCAGGAATGCAGCCCTTCTCATTTGGTGCTGTCTGTGTGGTGCGGTTTGGATCTGTGTCCCCACCCAAATCTCATCCTGAATTGTAATCCCTGTGTGTCCAGGGAGGGAAAAGATTGGATTGTGGGGGTGGTTTCCCCGACACTGTTCTCCTGATAGTGGGTGAGTCTGATGAGATCTGATGGTTTTAAAAGGGGCAGTTTTTCCTTTGCTCATGCTCACTCTCTCTCCTGCTGCCTTGTGAAGAAGGTGCATGTTTCCCCTTCTACCATGATTGTCAGGTTTCCTGAGACCTCCCCAGCCCTGTGGAACTGAGAGTCAATGAAACCTTCTTTGTTTATAAATTACCCAGGTAGTATTTATTTATTTATTTATTTTTAGATAAGAGTCTCACTCTGTCACCAGGTGACGTGCAGTGGTGCGATCTTGGCTTACTGCAACCTCCGCCTCCTGGGTTCAAGCGATTCTCCTGCCTCAGCCTCCTGAGTAGCTGGGACTACAGGAGTGCACCACCACACCCAGCAACGTTTTGTATTTTTTGTAGAGACAGGGTTTCACCATGTTGGCCAGGATGGTCTCGATCTCTTGACCTTGTGATCCGTCCGCCTCAGCCTCCCAAAGTGCTGGGATTACAGGTGTGAGCCACCGCACCCGGCCTTAGGTAGTATCTTTATAGCAGTGTGAAAATGGACTAATACAATGTGCAAGGCCTCAAGCTGTGGCTGGCTGGTAGAAGAAGCTCAATAAATGGTGGATGGATGGATGGATGAATTCACTAATTCCTGACTCACTTGTTGGGTGTAGTAGAGCATCAGGTCACAGACCTTAGAGCCTGGCTTCCAAAGTTTGAATCTGTGATATACTGGTTCCATAATTCTAAGTGATTTGTGTAATGTTTCTATGCCTCAGTTTTCTCATCTGTAAAATAAAGTCAAAAGATTTCTGTTCTTATCAATATGGCCAATTAAGAACCTGTACAAACCCTCCCACTAACAGCAGCTAGAGATTTTGGATAGAATGAAAAATGCCTATCTTGTTGATTATTATCTTGAGCTGACTAGGAAGTGTGGAGTATTCAGGCCAGGATGGAGAAAAGATGGGACCCAGAGAGGAAGGTGGACACTGAAGCTGGCTTTGCTGGGAGGTATGGAAAGATGTGGCCACTGCTCCATCTCTGAAACAAAAAGCTGAACTTATTGCTTGTTAAGCATGGGAGAGCTATAATTGTAAGGCTCAGATTCCCCGAACAAAGTGAACTGCTGGCCTTCATAACATTTCAGGAAGAGTGGAGTTCAGGCATAGGAGGCTTTCAGAAGTGGGAGAGCTTAGGGATTGATTGATCTTTAACAGAGGGAGACTAGTTATTGGAGAGGGGTTATTGCTGGTTGCTTGATCAAAGAAAGTGGTCACTACTAGATTGAGATGGACTTCATGCTGGTGTTTGCTTGTTGCTATGGCCAGAAAACAGCCTGTCTTTTCTTTTTGAAGTTGGAGAATTGAAATTTTTTATTATCATAGGCAAACCTAAGCATCATTTTTTGACTACTTTTGTGGCTAGAGGTCAAAAGACAAAGCACAGAGCCTGGCCATGCAGGAGAGTCTAGTGGAAGACCATTCCTTCATTATGGGACTGCATGGGCTCCACCTCACTGTCATGGGAAACTAGAAAATCTATTTCCCCATTGGATACGACATCAACACTGCCTGTAGCACACTTTGGTGCCAAGTGGAGGGGGAAAAGCATTCTCTAAGAATTAATAACTCTAACCTGACCTTCAGGTGTGTGTATGTAGCCTGAATCCACACTTCCTCAATTATCCAAAATAAGGGATTTTAGTTTAAAGGAGTCTCAGATTGGAAGTGCCTCATTTGTTTGACAGCAGTAAATACAATTACTTTCTGAAGGACTCTGCCTTTACCTCAGGCCTCAGAAAATTTCCATAAAGTTCCACAGCAAATGAGCAGTTCAGAGTAAAAAAAAAAAAAATCACTAAATATACAAGAAAGCAAGACACCATGACAGAAAGTCAACAGAAACAACAAGCAGTAGAATCAGATCAGCCAAATATTTAGATACTAAAAATATCAGGACTGGAAAATAAATGTGTTTTATGGGAGAAATAAAAGAGGATTGAATATATTAATGAAGGACAAGCATACTTGAAAAAGAACCAAGCATATTCTTAGAAATAAAAACATGACAATCAAAATGAAAAACTCAAAAGATAGTTTAACTACAGTTTAGACACAACCAAAGAAGGAAGTGATGAACTGAAGGATAAGGCAAAAGAAATTAGGAAAGTTGCACTCCTGAAAGATAAAGAACTGGGAAATACAGCCAGGCGCGGTGGCTCAAGCCTGTAATCCCAGCACTTTGGGAGGCCGAGACAGGTGGATCACGAGGTCAGGAGATCGAGACCATCCTGGTTCACACGGTGAAACCCCATCTCTACTAAAAAGTACAAAAAACTAGCTGGGCGAGGTGGCGGGCACCTGTAGTCCCAGCTACTCAGGAGGCTGAGGCAGGAGAATGGCATAAACCCGGGAGGCAGAGCTTGCAGAGAGCTGAGATCCGGCCACTGCACTCCAGCCCGGGCAACAGAGTGAGACTCCATCTCAAAAAAAAAAAAAAAAGAACATGAGGACTAGCATGCAAATGTAAGCATATTGCTAATTGGACTTCCAGAAAATGGAGAGAGATAGAATAGGGTTAGGGGCAATATTTGAAGAGGATTATGGCTGAAACTATTTCAGATATAATGAAAGATAGCAACCCACAAATTTAAGAATCCCAATGACTCTCAAGCAAGCCAAAGAAAAAGGATTCCACACCAGTCACATAAGAATAAAAATACAGAACACTGAAGACCAAAAGAAGTCTTATAAAAAGAGCACAAGAGAAAATATAGATTATCTTCAAAGGCAGTTACACTGAGAACTTACTATTCAGGAGCAACAATGAGAGTTAGGAAATAGAGAAATGATGTCTTCAAAATGCTCAGAGCAAACGATTACCAACCTAGAATTCCATATCCAGTGAAAAAATTAAAGACGTGAATGATTGTCAACCTAGAATTCAATATCCAGTGGAAAAAATGAAGACACAAAAGATTACCCACCTAGAATTCAATATTCAGTGAAAAAAATAAAGACAACCATAGGCAAATAAAAATCAAGAAGGTGTCCCACAAACAACCCTTGCTTGAGGAAGGTTTTTGTAAAATTAATTTTATTTTTTAAGACAGAATCTCACTCTGTTGCCCAGATGGGAGTGCAGTGGTGCAATCATGGCTCACTGCGGCCTTGAACTCTCAGACTTGGGTGATCCTCCCACATCAGCCTTCTGAGTAGCTGGGATTGCAGGTGTGCACCACCATGCCTGGCTAATTTTTGTATTTTTTGTAGAGATGGGGGTCTCCATATGTTGCCTGGGCTGGTCTCGAACCCCTGGGCTCAGGCAATCCACCCACCTTGCCCTCCCAAAGTGCTGGAATTACAGATGTGAGCTCACCATGCCCGGCTGCTTGAGGAAGTTTTAAAAGATATGGGCCGGGCACGGTGGCTCACGATTGTAATCCAGCACTTTGGGAGGCCGAGGCGGGCAGATCACGAGGATAGGAGATTGAGACCATCCTGGCTAACATGGTGAAACACAGTCTCTACTACATATACGAAAAATTAGCCGGGCGAGGTGGCGGGCGCCTGTAGTCCCAGCTACTTGGGAGGCTGAGGCAGGAGAATGGTGTGAACCCAGGAGGCAGAGCTTGCAGTGAGCTGAGATCATGCCACTGTGCTTCAGCCTGGGTGACAGAGCAAGACTCCATCTAAAAAAAAAAAAAAAAAAATATGTTTAAGCCAGAAGGAAAATAACCTCAGATGGAAAAATTGGGGTATAAGAAGAGATGAAAGTCGAACAGATTGTCATATGGGGGCAAATCTAAACAATTATTGGTGGTAAAAATGTCATGTGGTGTCTAAACGAAGGTAAAAGAAAAACACAAGGTAATAATGGTCTTAAAGTTAGGAGGGAAATAATTGGAATTAAAAGGTTCTGTGGTCCTGTGATGTTCAGGGGGAGAGTAAAGATATGAATTTATTACAGACTTTGATGAACTACCACTAAAAGAATGGAATGAGCATATACATTCTAACCCTTTAAAGGGTTATTATGTATGTTTCCTCCCAGTCTGCTTCTTCACGATGTCTTTTGAAGGGTAAATGTTACAATTTTGATGGTCTAGTTGGTTTTTTCTTTGATGGATCACACTTTTGGTGTCATATTTAAGAAATCTTTGCCTAATCCAAGGCCACAAAGATTTTCTCTTATGTTTTCTGCTAGAATTGTTTTAGTTTTTGTAGTTAATTTTGGGGTGGGGTGTGAAGAAAAGGTTGAGGTTCACTTTGTTGCCTCGGGACATTCATTTGTTCCGGCATTATTTGTGTTAAAGGCTGTCCTTGGCAGAGTGGGGCATTTCTCTTTTCCTTTCCTTTCTTTTCTTTTCTTTTCTTTTCTTTTCTTTTCTTTTCTATTTCCTTCTCTTTCTCCTTCTCCTTCTTCTTCAACCGGGTCTTGCTCTGTCACCCGGGCTGGAGTGCTCACTGCACCCTCGACCTCCTGGGCTCAAGCAATCCTTCTGCTTCAGTCTCCTGAGTAGCTGACTCTACAGGTGTGCGCCACCACACCTGGCTAATTTTTAAAATTTATTTTGTAGAGATGGGGTCTCACTATGTTGCCCAGATTGGTCTTGAACTCATGAGCTTAAGCAATCCTCCTACCTCAGCTTCCCAAAGTGCTGAGATTACAGGTGTAAGCCGCTGCACTCAGCCTGAGCGGGAGATTTTTACACCTCTCTCTCAGGAGTTGATAGCAAGTAGTCAAATACTTGGTAATGACAGATTTAAGCAGCACCATCAAGAAGCTTGACTTGACGGACTCACACAGAAGGCCAAGGGCAGGACTACATGGGGCCGTTATGGAAGCTGACCACATGCTGGGCTATAGAGGGAGACAGCTGCTGTGAAGGCTTGCCCTCTCGGAGACTGTGCTTTCTGACCGACCTCAGTACTGGTTAGAACAATAATGATGATGGCGATAAAACAGTGTGAAATCCCCCTTATCTGCAAATTAAGGAAGAAGACATCATCATGAATATTAGGAGGGCAGTCATGGTACCTGCCTCACAGGGCAGTTGAGAGACCTAACAGCCGCTATCCAGAAAACACTTCTTAATTTTTAAAATTTATTTATTTATTTATTTATTTTTGAGACGGAGTTTTGCTCTTGTTGCCCAGGTTGGAGTGCAATGGCGTGATCTCAGCTCACTGCAACCTCCACCTTCCAGGTACAAGCGATTCTCCTGCCTCAGCCTCCTTAGTAGCTGGGACTACAGGTGTGCGCCACCACACTCCGCTAATTTTTGTATTTTTAGTAGAGACAGGGTTTCACCTGTTGGCCAGGCTGTTCTTGAACTACTGATCTCGGGTGGTCCACCTGCCTCAGCCTCCCAATGTGCTGGGATTACAGGCGTGAGCCACTGCACGTGGCCCGTATTTTAAAATCATTATTATCATTATTATTTTTTTTGTAGAGACAGGGTCTCCTTAGATTACCCAGGCTGGTCTCGAACTCCTGGGCTCAAGCACATAAAGCACTTCTGTGTCTAGCAGGCACTGCGAGAGCCAGTGACGGGCGACTCAACCTCCTCTCCCTCCTTCGTGACTCGTTTTCTGATTCACGTACTTGTTACTTGCTGGGTGCTGTCTGTGGGATCGTCAGGCACTTGGCTGCCCACAATTCTGTCCCAACGCACTGTGATGAGCCCAACAGCCATGATCCCTGCGTGCTCACAGCTCAGGAGGCGGTGCCTAGGGGCTTGCATGGTCCACAGTGAAGACCTCCACTGGGCCATCCAGTGGCAGAACAGGGCAGGACAAAGGAGGCCGTGAGTGCAGTGGACAGCACATAGGACTCAGAGACCCCAAACCTGGGGCTGTGTCCTGGCTCTGTCACTGCGGGTTCTCACCTGTGCGGACACTCCGTGGATCCTTGGTTTTCTAGCCGGTGAAATGGGGAAGCCAAGATGACTAAGATGCATGGTGATGAGGAAGTGGTCCCAGGTACGAGAGCCTGGTCCAGGCCCAAAGACTGTGATGGGAGTGATCATGACAGCTGGCAGGACGAAGGCACCACGGGACCCAGCATAGAAGAGCAGGTGTCTGCAGGAGGCACAAGTGGAGCTCTGGGGCCTCTGAGGCTGCCTTCTGTGCTGACATCCTTTGGTTCTGCCATTGCGGTTTCTGGAATGGGCTGGCAGGCCAGGGGCCAGAGAACGCCCCAGTTTCCTCCGCCCCTCCTCTCCCACCTCTGGAAGGCTCAGGCAGCCAGGGCCCATGGTCTGAGGCTGCAGCTTCCCGGAGCTCCAAGCCAGCAGCAGACGCTTATCAGCCTGCTGTGGTGGGGGGGGGGGGGCGGTGGCGAACTCTGCCCAAACGTCTTCCAGATGTGGCCACAGCTACTCGATAGCCTGGCTCCAGCCGGGGCTCTAGGCCAGCGGGCTCCTGTTAGCCGAGCTGTTAGGAAAACAAAACCCAACGAAGGCCCAAGGGGCCCAGCTTCTCGGAAGGGAAGGGAGTGATGGGGCAGAAGCCCTGGCCAGGCCCGGCCACTGGCCCTGAGCTTGGGGTGGTCACGGCCGTCTGCTGGCTCCTCGGGGCTCCTCCTGGGGTGAAACTGGGCCCCCTGGGCTACAGGGGTTTCCCTGTGAGCAGGATGCAGCTTTTGTCTCTTTTGCTTCTCCACAGTGTGTGCGGGTGGGGGGTGTGGGGGCCATGCCCCTATTGCCCTAGAGAGGATGGCAGCTTAACAACGTGGTACAGTTTGCTGATGAGACTGAGGGGCCCGTGCACCTCTGCTGCCTTCCTGGCCCCGGGCGGGACTGAACCCAGGCCAGGTTCTCAGTGGTGGGCTGGGTGGGGCTGGTTCTTTCACTTGTGTTGTTCCCTTGGATGACCCTGGTAGGATAAGCAGGTGTCACTGCTAGAAGTTTTGGGGGGTTAAGGGCCTTGCCCAAGGTCACACAGCCCCAGGGTGGGTACTCCAGAGCCAGTTCCTTTCCGGCTCATGGCCTGCTCCCGCCTGCGGCCGGTGCGCAGGTCAGCGGGGTCAAGGCCGTCTTCTGTGGTCACTGACTAACTGTTTTTGCATGTGGACTCGTCAGGGAGGCATAAACCTGTCCTTGCCAAGGCAGATATGGAAAAATCCACTCATCCATTCATTTGACAAATATTTGTTAAGTGCCTGCCTACGGCCCGCCAGGCGGAGCGCGGGAACGCGATGCTGATCGAGACACTCCCAGCCTGGGCCGAGCTTCCAGGCTTCATGGGAGCACATCCGCCCCTGGCCTGCTGGGCATGGTCTTGGCCTGTGCAATGCAGGCTGGGCCCTGAGCGACGGCTCTCCCGCCACCCCCGTCGTGCAAAGACTGCAGGGGAATGAATGACTAGGCAACTGGGGGTGACCTTGACTCTGTGTGGCTTTAACAAGCCAGCCGGCTGTCCAAAAGCTTTGAGCTATGATTGCTGGCAACAGTTTGCCTCAATATCCCTCCCAGACCAGGGCAGCTCCCTCAGGCTGGGGGCCATGGCTGAGAACTGCAGGAGGGACACATGTCCCAGGCACCACCAGTGACCGGTGACTGGACTTTGCACCACTGGAAAACCAGCTGGGGGACTGGTGGGCCCCCAGCGAGTCCTGCTGATGCCACCTTCGCTCTCCCAGCGCCTCCCTCCTCCCCACACTCCTGCCTGGTGGGCTTGGCTCCCTCCCAATGGGCAGCAGCCTTCCTCGTCTCTTTCTACCACTGCCCACCTCTTCATGGAAGCCAGACCCCACTGTCAGGCTCCCCCATCTAAAACCCTCACATCCTCAGGACCTGCCCACTGACGCCCACCTTTGCAGTTCCCAGGCAAACCCCATTAGATCTTTCTCCCTCTCCCTGGTCCATTGGCCCCTTCTCCTTCGGGTCTCCCAGCAGCACCCGCACTGGGCAGCCTTTCTGACCAGCACCTCACTCCCCCGACCCCCTGCAATGGCTCAGGTCTGGGTCTGCCTTCCCCATCAGTCTGTGCGTCATCGGAAGGCAGAGCCCGGGTCTGCTGGACTCGTGTGATTCCTTGGGGTTGGGAAAGCTGTGTGGCACATGGAGACACTCAGGAAGGGGTGACGTTTAAGCTGGACCCTGGGACCGAGCCCCCTGTTTCCTGCTGTTTCAGGTCAGGTGTTGGGGTGCCACAGAAAGCCCAGGACAGAGCTGGTGATGTGACACAGGGCACGATTCACCTGAGATGGTTGGAGGGGAAGGGTCGCCTGTCAGTACTTTCACACGCAAGGCCACACCACGAGGCCAGCCTGCGTCTGCCTCCCAAGTCCTGCTCATGGGCTCAGTTGGCCACAAATCCTCCCCCTTGAGGGAGGGCAGGAGAAAAGCCCAGCAAAGTCACCTTTTTCCTCCGCCTTTGGCCACAGGTGACCATGAACACAGGACAGACACACCCTAGACTCAGTCCATCTCCCTGTCCTGGGACAGAAGCCAGCAACAGACACACGGTCTCCTGCTGGCACCGTTCTCTCCAAGTGGGCAGTGGCGGCTTTCTTGCTGCCCCAATGGGAAGGGTACAGCAGATCTGGGGAGGTTCAGGGCACAGGGCCATGGCTAGACTCAGAACCATGGAATGAAGAAGCCATCATACACATGGCCCGAGAGTTGGGCATCTGCAGGCTCACAGGGTTCAGTCCACTTTGCTTTTCTAGTTTCAGTCTCCAACCTTCCTCTTTCAGGCAGCCTTCCTTCCTTACTTTCTTAATCCATAATTAATTCCTGGGCACTTGGTATGAAGCAATTTGTTTCCTTGGCAAACGTGGGTATTTGGTTCCTTAACTGCAGTGAATACTCCCTGATGATAAGGACAGATACCCCTGTTAAAGTCTAGAGATTTGACTGGGCGCGGTGGCTCACGCCTGTAATCCCAGCACTTTGGGAGGCTGAGGCTGGCGGATCATGAGGTCAGGAGTTCGAGACCAGCCAACATAGTGAAACCCCGTCTTTACTAAAAATACAAAAATTAGCCGGGCATGGTGGCACACGCCTGTAGTCCCAGCTACTTGGGAGGCTGAGGCAGGAGAATCGCTTGAACCCAGGAGGCAGAGGTTGTGGTGAGCCAAGATTGCGCCACTGCACTCCAGCCTGGGCAACAGAGTAAGACTCAGTCTCAAAACAACAACAACAACAAAATATATATATATGTGTGTGTGTGTGTATATATATATATATTCATTTTTTTTGCCCTTGACCAATAATAATGAAAATAATAATGATTGCCATAAAAAAAGTCTTTTAAAAAATACTGTGCTGGATGCTTTGTAATAAATGTGTCATTTAATCTTAACAGCATCCATACGAGGCAGTCACTATTACAAAAGGGGAAACCAAGGCCAAGAGAATGCAGGGAACTTGCCTGAGCTCATAGAAGGAGAGCTGGGGTCCTGACCCCCACCTGCCCCATCTGCCTCCTGCCTCTTCTGCCCTTTAAACTCCCTTGCCACCTTTCTAGTCAGCCAGCCACTGACTTAATTTACTCAAAGGGACCTGCATGGTCGGCAGGGCGGCGGGGCTGAGGCTGCTGTTCCCATTCACAGGTGGGGAATCCGGATGCAGAGCTCGGCAGAAATGGCCCCAGGGTCATCTAGACATGGAGAGGTGGCCTGGCAGGGGGCCCCAGGGCTGCACACACTCTGCTGCCTCTCACCACCTTAGGCTGCTAGCTTTGGTAACCAGCTCACCGGCAAAGGAGATTTACACCCCGGGGCTTCCTGCCGACTCTGCAGAAACATCCCTTGCCCTCCTCCTCCTCCATGTCCTCCCAGCCAAGCCCCTGCGGCTGAGACCAGGGTGAATTCCTTTCCCGGAGTCCAGTGTGTGCTTGCCCTAACTACAATCCCAGCCCCGACAGCAGGACAGTCTATGAAGTAGATGGGGAGCTGTAAAGCCTTTTTAAAAGGGGCAATAAAAGTTTTGGGTTTCAGATCGTCTTACTGGAGAAGAGAATAACAGAGACAGGAAATTTCAGTAGCAGACACGACAAAGGCCACAGCACGCAGACTGCCCTCAGACAAAAAACGCCTCCGCTTGTGCAAACAGAGGACGGCCTGGCGGGGGGCCCAAGCACTGCCCCATGCCATGCCAGCCTCACACCAGCTGCGGGGAGGTGAAGGTGCCTGTTCTGTTTATGTTGCCGTTAAGTGTTTAGAATCGGTCTCTGCGTTGGTGCTGCCCGAGGTGTGCCGCAGTCTCCCCTGAGCTGGGCTCCTGCTGTGTGTGCCAGGAGGGGGTATGGTGTGTGCCCCAGCGGGGCACAGGCGTGGGCAGGCCGGGGCGTGGGGCTGGGGTGTGGCTGACCCTGGCACTGTGATGGGTGAGGCCCAGACTGTTTCTGCTCCTAGGTTCAGGGAGGCTGTTGCTGGGTGTGTGCCCACTCATCCCCCCAGAGTGGGAAATGATCCAGCCGGGGAAGCACGTGGCCATTCAGTCACCAAGAGTCCTCAGAGCTGTCCCATCCCTTTTGTTTCCAGCAGATGCACCGTCCTGCGCAGTAACCACCAGCCACATGGACAGGGCTGCCCAATCAAACAGAAAACTCAGGGTTAAACTCGATTTCAGATACACAATGAATCATTTTTTGGTGTAGGTGTGTTTCATGCAAGTGTCTCTCCAGTAGCTCATGGGGTTTATGCTACGTGAGCATCTGCTATAGATCTGGAATTGAAACGCAACTGGGCGTCCTGGATTTCATCTGCAATGCCACCCATGTGACTTTTTTTTTTTTTTTTTTTTGGTATTTTTAGTAGAGACAGGGTTTCACCGTGTTAGCCAGGATGGTCTTGATTTCCTGACCTCGTGATCTGCCCACCTCGGACTCCCAAAGTGCTGGGATTACAGGCGTGAGCCACCGTGCCTGGCCGGATCCATGTGACTATTTAAATTTAAATTATTTAAAATGAGCTGACCGGGAGCGGTGGCTCAGGCTTATAATCCCAGCACTTTGGGAGGCCGAGACAGGCGGATCACAAGGTCAGGAGATCGAGACCATCCTGGCTAACACGGTGAAACCCCGTCTCTACTAAAAAAAAAATACAAAAAACTAGCCGGGCAAAGTGGCGGGCGCCTGTAGTCCCAGCTACTCGGGAGGCTGAGGCAGGAGAATGGCGTGAACCCGGGAGGCGGAGCTTGCCGTGAGCCGAGATCGCGCCACTGCACTCCAGCCTGGGCGACAGAGCGAGACTCCGTCTCAAAAAAAATAAATAAAATAAAAATGAGCTAACATTTAAAGATTCAGGTTCTTGGTTGTACCGACCACTTTGCAAATGCCCAGGCACTAGGCGTGCCGGGCAGCCCAGAGTGTCCCCACCACTAAAGCAAGTCCTCTTGGCCAGTGCTATCTGGGGACTCCTAGTGGCATCTAGAACTACTTTTCCAAGCACTGGACTCACAGTCTCCGGGTCTCCCGATCAGGGCCGGGGAGAGGGAGTTCTGGCTGGGGCGGCCTTGGAGGCCCTTTCTCAGATTCCAGGGACACGACACCCTTGGGGCTGGTAGACACAGGGATTCAGAGGTGCTTGCGTCTGCAGGCCACGATGTTTCTTTCTTGTCATCTTGCAGCATTGGGGTGACCATTCTTGGTGTCAAGGGAGCAGGGTGGCCCCTTCCTGGGTACTCCCTACCTGGCTCTCTGGTCAAAGCCCCCAAGATGTCAAAGTAGGCCATGGTGCCCGAGGCCACAGGAGGGAGACACAGCTGGGGGACTGGCAAGATCCTGGCACTGTCTCCCGCCCAGCAGCCACCATCCCAAGCTGTCTGACATCCCTGGCCCTCGGTGTCCTTATTAGCAAAGTGGGCTCAGGACTGTGGCCTGGGGTCCCCGAGGGGTTGCCTGTGTAGAGGAGGGGGCTGCCCCCGTCGGGAGGGGCGAGGCTGGGCCTCGAGCCCGGGAGCCTGCAGCGGTGGGCAGGGACTGAGGGCTGGAGCGCGCCTCCTAATTGTCCGTGACTTACAGACTTGGCCAGGCTCCGGACGGCCTTCGTAAATCGCTGCAGTGAGGAGCCTGCCAGCGTGACCCTTCGCGCTTGGCAGGGCCCTCGCCGCCGCCCTGCTCGGAGTGGCCTGCCGCCTCCAACTTTCCATGTGCTGCTGCTGCAGGGCGGGAAGGGGGGGTGCTGGCTGCTAGCTGTGGCGGGGAGGGAGGTGGGGCGGCCACCGTGCAGGTGCCTGCTTTTGCAGGGATGTCCAGGGCTCTCCAGCTGCGGGGCCCCCAGAGCCTGTCCCCTACAATACCTGGTGTGAGGCTCATGTGGTCTCCACACGGGGCCAGAGGGGAAGACACCGGCTCAAGGACGCCCTGTCTTTTCTCAGTGTGTGCAGCGTGTGTGGGTGTATGGAGTGTGTACATGTGTGCACGTGCATGTGTATGTGTGGTGTATGGAGTGTGTACGTGTGTGCATGTGCGTGTGTGTATGTGTGGTGTGTGTGGTGTATGGAGTGTGTACATGTGTGCACATGTGTGTGTATGTGTGGTGTATGGAGTGTGTACATGTGTGCATGTGCATGTGTGTATGTGCATGGTGTTTGGAGTGTGTACATGTGTGCACGTGTGTGTATGTGTGTGGTGTATGGAGTATGTACGTGTGTGCAGGTGTATGTATGTGTGTGGTGTATGGAGTGTGTACGTGTGTGCATGTGCGTGTGTATATGTGTGTGGTGTATGGAGTGTGTACATGTGTGCACATGTGTGTATGTGTGTGGTGTATGTAGTGTGTACGTGTGTGCAGGTGCGTGTGTGTGTGTGGTGTATGGAGTGTGTACATGTGTACACGTGTATGTGTGCTGTATACAGTGTGTACATGTGTGCATGTGTGTATGTGTGGTGTGTGTGGTGTATGGAGTGTGTACATGTGTGCATGTGCGTGTATGTGTGGTGTGTGTGGTGTATGGAGTGTGTACATGTGTGCACGTGCATGTATGTGTGGTGTGTGTGGTGTATGGAGTGTGTATATGTATGCACATGTGTGTGTATGTGTGTGGTGTATGGAGTGTGTACATGTGTGCATGTGCATGTGTGTATGTGTGGTTTATGGAGCGTGTACTTGTGTGCATGTGCATGTGTGGTGTGTATGTGTGGTGTGTGTGGTGTATGGAGTGTGTACATGTGTGCACGTGCGTGTATGTGTGGTGTGTATGGTGTATGGAGTGTGTATATGTATGCACATGTGTGTGTATGTGTGTGGTGTATGGAGTGTGTACATGTGTGCATGTGCATGTGTGTATGTGTGGTTTATGGAGCGTGTACTTGTGTGCATGTGTATGTATGTGTGGTGTGTATGTGTGGTGTGTGTGGTGTATGGAGTGTGTACATGTGTGCACGTGCGTGTATGTGTGGTGTGTGTGGTGTATGGAGTGTGTACATGTGTGCACGTGCGTGTATGTGTGGTGTGTATGGTGTATGGAGTGTGTATATGTATGCACATGTGTGTGTATGTGTGTGGTGTATGGAGTGTGTACATGTGTGCATGTGCATGTGTGTATGTGTGGTTTATGGAGCGTGTACTTGTGTGCATGTGCATGTATGTGTGGTATGTGTGGTGTGTGTGGTGTATGGAGTGTGTACATGTGTGCTCGTGTGTGTGTGGTGTGTATGTGTGGTTTATGGAGTGTGTACATGTGTGCATGCGCATGTATGTGTGGTCTGTGGTGTATGGAGTGTGTACATGTGTGCATGTGTGTGTATCTGTGGTGTGTGTGGTGTATGGAGTGTGTACATGTGTGCACATGAGTGTGTGGTGTATGGAGTGTGTACATGTGTGCATGTGTGTGTATGTCTGCTTTATGGAGTGTGTACATGTGTGCACGTGCATATCTGTGGTGTATGGAGTGTGTACATGTGTGCACGTGCGTGTGTGTATGTGTGGTGTCCTCAGGTGGACTGGAAGCCCACAGAGGCAGCGCCATGCCTGCCCCCCAACCCCAGGTCAGGGCACAGAAGTTGGGTGTCTTTGGCCCTATAATGGCGACACACAGGACATGTCCCTGCCCCACTGTTGGGTGGATGGGCTTGGAGCCCTGGATGCCGGAGCCTCAGCTTGCTCATACCCTGAGGGCTGGGGAGAGAGCACCAGCCGTGGGCTGCTCTGTATTCAAAGACTCCAGGGCCAGGAAAGGGCTGAGCTTGGCTGTCCTCTGTGCCTGCCCTTCGAGGCCAGGAGGGACGCCGGGTGAGGAAGGGGCAGGCCAGGGACCCCTGAGACTTGGGGGATGCCAGGCTGTCAGGCAGGCAGGGCAGCAGATGGGGTCACCAGGCCAGGGAGTCAGAGCAACCGTATGGGGGAGGAGCCTAGAGGGTGGCCCTGTCCCCAGCCCAGGAGTTGAGCCAGCTCTCTCCCAGCCCTGGAGGCGAGCAGGGGGTGACTCCGGGACAAATCACCGCCCTCTTTCCATGGGCAGTGGACCTGGGCAACCACTCCCAAGCCGGTGGCACCGTCTGGAAACACAAACAGGCCCCAGACAGGTGTAGGTAACTTCCTGCCTGACAGATGGGCCTGGAATCGCTGGGTGCCGGGGGACGCAGGTTGTGAGGTGATGTCTGGGACCTACTGCCGCCACCCCCGCAGTCCTTCACAGACAGGACCGCCCACCGCACAGCAGGGAGGCCCAGCCGAGGGAGCCCAGCATTTGGGCCCTGCAGCTTCTGCTCACGGGCACCGCACCCAAACCCATCACCTTTCCACGCTGGGGACGGCGTGCAGGGCTAAAAGCCAGCATGTGGGTGCTGAGGACCAGAAGCGGTGCTCACACCTCCCACACCACCCACTCTAGAGAGGCAGTCCCCGTTCCGGGCCCTGAACAAGCTTTTGGTGGGGGTGGGATGACGCTTGGCTGAGTCTTGTTTTAAGGGTTAGGATGTATATAAAGTGTCTGGGACGCAGTGAGGTTGATACATTGAGGCACTTCTTATTGGTTATAATTATGAAAACGGCTTGATTCAGGGACCCAGCGGAAGGGGTGGGGCCAGACTGGCCTGGGCCAGGGATCCAGCTGGCCCCGCTGGCCCCAGCTTCCTAAATGGGGTTGCTCGGAGCCTGAGGACACAGGACAGAGTTGGTGATAGCAGTTCCCAGGAGAAAACTGAAGACATGGGAGCCCCCCCGTCATGGCTGGCACACGGCTGGGACTCCTGGGCCGCTGGCCAGCAGTGGGGTGGGCAGACGCCAGACCTAGGGCTCCACCAGACACGCCAATGGGTCGTGACAAGGCCTGGGAGGAGAACATTCTTATCTTTCCAGCTTGGTCCTGCTGCTGTGCACCCCGTCACAACGGAATAAGCGGGTTCTTAAGAAGCATTTAGTGCAGTGTGATGGGCCCTTCACAGACCCCCGGGGGCCTCTTAGGGTATGCAAGAGATGTTTCTCCTGCATGCTCTGGGGCAGGGAAGGACAGCAGGAGCTGCAGGAGGAGAAACTGTCTGGGACTCTGGCCAAGCGTGAGCTGGGGAGGGCAGGGGCTCAGAGCCGGGCTGGGCGCAGCATCAGACACAAGCACAGCACAGGGTGGAGCAGTCCAGCTTGGCCGGGGCCCCCGGGGCTCCAGCCTTCTTGTTGACCTTGGGCAGCAGCAGAACAAAGGACATGGCCAGGGCACAGTGGTAGAAGCTGTGGACATAGGTGTAGTCCCAGTCCTGCGGGGGGCAGGCGATCAGTCTGGGGCCTCAGCCCCTCCCCAAGGCTCCTCCCTCTGCAAGACCCAGCCGAGCCCCTCAAGGCCCGCGCCTTTTCCTGGGCACTGGGACACCTGCAGGAATCCTCCCCCACGGTCGCGCTCATGGTGGCCTTTCTCTCCACCTAACCCCAGAGCAGTGAGGGCCTGTGCCATTCTCCAGGCTGCACTCCTTCCTTCCTCCCCATCCCTTCTCTCTGCTGTCCTTTTCCTCCTCCATCCTTCTCTCCTTCCTACCCTCCCTCCCTTCCTCCATCTCCCCTCTTTTCTCTCCTTATCCCTCTTCCCCTGCTCCTCCCTCCCTTCTCCACTTTCTCCCTCCTTCCTTCCCTGTCTCCTCCCCTCCCTCCCTCCCTCCTCCAGGTGTCGGACACCTGCCCCAGGCCTCTCTCAGGCTGTGCTGCCATCTGAGATGCCAGCTTTCTGTAGGCGGCCAGCTTTGGTCTCTCTGTGACCTCCAGATCCACACAGGCCATGGTGCTGGTGGTGCCGGGGACGGCAGTGCCCCCAACATAGCTCTGGGAGGGGTTAGTGAGCAGGGACTAATGCCTGACTTTGGCCTGGGGCTGTCAGAGTCCCCCCAACATGGGCACAGCCCTGGTTTCCCAGCTGAGCAGAGCCACGCCGAGTGGGCTCTGGGGCACAGGACACCTCCCCGCTGGGCTTGGTACCTCGAAGAAGAAGCGTAGCATCAGGGCCAGCGCCCCGAAGCAGAGGCCGGGGCCTATCTGCTGGGTGTAGACGCTCTTGTCTGGGTACAGGCCCTTCTTCTCCTTCATCTTCTGCAGCTGCGGGGACAGGAGGCCACAGCAAAGCTTTCAGGTCACAGCACTCGGGAACGCCCCTTCCCAAACCAGCCCGAGAGCCGGCCCTGCACAGGCTCACCCCAGCCCTCTCCCGGCAGGAGAGGAGGCTCAGGAGCCTCCTGCCACACCCAGCCTCAGATGGCTTCTGCTGGACAGGGCCCTTCACGGTGGGACCCACCAGAGACCCCACACTGGATGGCTGGGAAGGGAGCCTCCAGGCCGTGTGCCCCGTGAGGACCCCGCTGCCCTCCCACCTCTTTGGGATGTGACAACGCCACCCTTGCATGTCTCCTCTCCGCCGGAGGGGAGCCCCAGGGGGACTAGACTCCATGATTGCTTACGAAGGAAGGTACTGGACCTGCCAGCCCAGTGTGGCCCATGGGAGTGGCACTTGTGGTGGTCCCTGAGCCACGGACATGCATCTTTTGCTTTCCTAGTTAAAGGACCTATCTCAGTCCTCATTAGACACACTTGGCCAGCACCGATTCTCAGGTCCCAGTGCTTAGGAAGGCTCACGTGGCCGTTTCCGCTTAGAGAGGGGTTTGCATTCCGAGGAAGATGCGGGAAGGGTGGGGCCACATCCCTGGGACCCGCCTTGTGTTTTCTAGGCCACTTCACGTGGAGTCTATTTGGGATTTGCAAGGGCAGTTTTTTCCTGGAATGAGGGTGGATTTTTCTCCCTGAGCCTGGTCCCCTCTTGGGAGGGGCTGGGGAACGACAGCCTTGTGGGGGAGGAAGGAGGGAGGGTTGGGTGTTGGCGGCCTCAGAGTGGGGCCAGGCCCATGGGGTACACTCAGGAGGCTTTAGATTTCAGTGGGATAAACCGTCAGACACACAGCGTGTGGCACAAGCGCCTGGGGGTGGGGGCAGCACCCCCTAACTGCACCCATTGCTGAGTGGCCTATGCAAAGAGCACGAAGAGCCTTATGCTGGGTCAGGTCAGGTTTCGCCACCCAGTGAATGATGAATTGATGCCCGGCTTTCCATTTTCTGGAATTCCATTGCCAACAAGGAATTGGGCACCTGCAGTCGCGCAGTAGCGTGAAGACAGCTGGACCGTGTGACCCTGGCTGCAGTGACCACGGCTGCCAGCCCACCTCGAGCCGGTCCTGCAGTGGTAACACCAGGGAGAAGGGAGGAGCCTGCCCCAGGTCACGCAGCGGGCCTGGCACTATTGAAAGGGCGCCATCACCCAACCCTCCCTCCCTCTTTCTCCAGGACTGTCATTGCTCTACCCCTCCCAAGAGGGGACGAGGCTCAGGGAGAAAAATCCACCCTCATTCCAGGAAACAATTGCCCTTGAAAATCTAAAATAAACTCCACAATAAATGGTCTAGAAAACAACAATTTGAGTCCCAGATGCGGGGAGGTGGGCGGCCCATCTTGGGCTCCTGTGGCCGGATCTGCAGTCTGAGGGCCTTGGCAGTCTCGTGGCTCTTGGTGGGAAACCCACCAGTGAATTCTCTTCTGGCCAATCACAATTCAGCCCAGTTCAGACCTGGCCAAGACCAGCGGGAGGAGCAACCTTCGGGGACAGAAGGAAGCGAGAGGTGGGTGGCCAGGGCCCAGGGCCCCAGCACGCTCCTTGCCGCCACCCACCTTGGTCCAGGCCACTGATGCCCAGCGCTCTCTCTCTCCCTGCCAGGCAACTCCCAGGGGCCTTCTGGGTCAGCCCAGGGTTAGCTGTGCTTCCTCAAGTTGGAGACAGAAAGCAGGTCCTCTGTCTCCTGCTCAAAAAGTCAAGTCCAGCCAGGCACGGTGGCTCACGCCTGTAATTCCAGCACTTTGGGAGGCCAAGGCAGGCAGATCACCTGAGGTCAGGAGTCCAGGACCAGCTGGGCCAACATGGTGAAACCCTATCTCTACTAAAAATATAAAACTTAGCTGGGCATGATGGCGGGCGCCTGTAATCCCAGCTACTCAGGAGGCTGAGACAGGAGAATCACTTGAACCTGGGAGGCGGAGTTGGCGCCATTGCACTCCAGCCTGGGTGACAAGAGAGAAACTCCGTCTCGGGAAAAAAAAAAAAAAAAAGTCAAGTCCTGGCCCAGCCACTGCCCTACCATAATGTCCTGTTAAGTTGCTGAGGCCTCCATGCCTTAGTTTCTTCATAGGCCAAATGGCAAATCAGTTCTGTGCTCCTTGGCTGTGGGGAGGATTGGGACACGTTTTGCAAGCTGCCTGCCAGAACTCGATTGCTCTCCTCACAGCCGTGGGCCCTCCTGCACTGACAGCTGCCCTCTGGCTTGCTGGGTACCCTATGGTCCTGACTGGGGCTGGCAGTGTGGCTGGGCTGGACCAGGCCAGGTCCTCTCTTAGCACTTGAAGCTGGGACCCTGAGACTTCAGGTGGCATCCAAAGAGGTGAAATGCAGCAGACGGATGTTCAGGTGCCTCGGCTGCTGCAGGCCTGGAGGGCAGGCTCAGGCTGAAGCCTGCTGGCCCCCCAGGTCTGCGAGACCCCTGCAAGGGTAAGCTCCCTCCTGTTCTGGGGTCCCAGGAGATGCCCCGGGTCTATTCTGCCCTAGGATCCCTCTTTAGCTTGGGCGAGTTTGAGTGGGGTTTGGTCCTGAGCCAGGAGGGCTTTGATAGGACAGAGGGAGCAGGGAGCACTGAGAACTGTGTGAGGGCCTCATGGGTGCCAGAGCCTTGCTGCTCTGCAAGAGGCTGTCTGTGCTAGAAGCTCTGGCCCAGGTTTCCTCACTCTCATACCACACTCTCCCTCCTGGCTAGAGCCAAGTCAAGGCTCACTCCCTCCAGGAAGTCTTCCCAGATTACCCCAGGCCATTTTCCAGGTTAATGTTGCATCTCTAAAGCAGCTGTAGTAAGAGTGATGATGAGAGTGATAATAAATAGCTCCTATGTGTGGAGCACATTGGAAGCCAGGCTGCATGCCAGGACTTCAGGTGCCTGAACCACCCCATGAGACAGGCAGGGGGTATAATGACAACACCTGCTTTACAGGTACGGGCATGGAGGTGAGAGGTTGGGTAACTTGGGCTCAGTCTGGAGCTGGTAGGTACAGACAAGAGTCACACACTGCACAGCCGGAGCACCTGATGGCCATTTTCTATGTGTTTTCACTGAATTCCTGCATCTACTCATTTGCCTGTGAGGCAGGAGGTAAACGAAGATCCAAGGCAGGAGGAGTCAGACAGGGGAGAGGTGACGGGCCTCCTGGGTCCCTGTTCATCGAGGCTCACACAATACGCACCCACTTTGCCGCAATGATGAGGATGGCTGTGCCGATGGGGCCTGAGTACACCCCGTAGCCCCAGCGGTCGTGGTAGATCCTCACAGCAATGGTCAGGACGCCGAACATCACAAATGTTGACCTCTTGGGCTCATCGAAGTCGGCCAGTGCTGGAGGGGCCAGGGAGACACTGGGGGAGATGAGTGGTCCCTCTCGCTCCTCCTGGCTGCCCCCCACCCCCCACCCCCCAGGAGGCAAACTGTAGGTGCCCTCTCTCGGCATCCCCTCAGCCAGCGAGACCCTGAGGCCCAGCCTGGTCATTGAGGGGTCTGAACTCCAGCCAATTTGAGAGGACCGGCAGCCTGCTGCTTCCCCCATGGACACAGCAGCTTGGATTGTGCTCCCAGCACCTTGTTTTAATAAATAGACCACAGCTAGTTGTGGTGGTTCAGGTCTACAATCTCAGTGCTTTGGGAGGCCGAGACGGGAGGATCGTCTGAGACCAGGAGTTCGAGACCAGCCTGGGCAACATAGCGGGAACCCCATCTCCACAAAAAATTCGGTGGGTGTCGTGGTGCATGCCTGTCATCCCAACTACTTGTGAGGCTGAGGTGGGAGGGTGGCTTGAGGCTGTGAGTTCGAGGCTGCAGGGAGCTGTGTTCATGCCACTGCACTCCGGCCCGAGTGGCAGAGTGAGACTCTGTGACTAAAAATCCATAATCACTATGCAAAGTGAATGGGATCGAATGTATCCCATAGGATCGCAGGACAAAGACACTAAGATTCACGGGAAGAAGCGAAGCCCCTCCCAGGCCTGGTTGGATGGCAGGGAGCCTTCAGGTCATGGGGACCTTGCCACAGACAACAGTAAGTGGAAAAAAACATGGTGGGACAGGGGGCTTATGAACGGTCCTGCCTCCCAGGCTGGATATCACCCGCGTGTGCGGATGTCTGTATGAAAGTCTAGGAAGCCAATTCCCTGAGCAGTGAACAGCGGTCCTCCCAGGGAAGGGGCGACAGGAGGGAACACTTTCAGTTTTTCCTTTGTCTGCCTCTGCTGCTGAAATGTGTCACAACAAGCTTTTACTAAATGAGTCATTTTAAATGGATATGAAAAATCGGCATTAAGGCATTTAAGAGGTGTATATTCTTTTTCATAATCACAACCCTGAAACCCAGACAAGGGAAGAGGTTTCTGGGGATGGGAGTGAGTGGGGCTGGAGGGCTGGGATGGGGCTGGTTTGAGGGTGGGCGTGTGGACACTGGGGAGCCGGTCCTCGTCTGCAAGGCTTGGCTGCAGGGGGTGGCCACTCACCCATCAGCGAGACCCACATGCTCAGGGCTGTTCCGTAGACGCTGAAGTATTCCAGGATGTCGTGTCGCATGAAGCACAGCACAGACAAGCCAGGTCCGTTGCAGGCATGGTGGAGCTGCCGGAAAACCCACAGGCGGTCACAGCACAAAGAGGCCGGGGCTGGTCCCCGAGCCACGGCACCCAGAGCGCCAGACCACGTGCTGGCTGCGAGAAGTCACTTCGGGGTGTCACTTAATGACTGTGTGCCTCAGTCTCCCTATCTGAAAAATGGGGGTACTGCCGAGCACTCCCGCAGAGGGTGCTGTGGGGATTAATTGGCTCATGCCAGTGAGGTGTCCAGGGGCTGGGGTGTGCCAAGGGTTCACTGAATGTCACCTCAGCAGAATTCGCTCATCTGCACTGGCAGGACTGGGTGGAGACTGAGTGATCACTCAGGTGAAGCCCGCTTAGGTGGGGCGGTCTCCGGGGGGACCCTACATGGCTCTCCCTGGACCTTCAGCATCTGCATTTCCTGGAAGCACAAAGCAGCGAGTTCATTCGTCAATCTTTGGATGTGAGGCCAGAGCCTCTCTGAGGGCTCCTTTGCTCTTCGGGGGCTCCTGGGACCTTTTCTTGCACACATTACCCCTCTGATGACTGGTCTACACTGCAGCAGTGTTCGCAGGCTCGAGTGGGCATCGGAACACCTGAGGCCTGATTTAGACACAGGTACTGAGCCCTGCCTGAGAGTTGCTGATTCGGGAGGGCTGGGTTGAACAGAAAAACGTGCATTTTGAACAGATTCCCCGTGGCGCTGCTGCGGCTGGCAGGGCCCACATTGAAAGCCAGGCTGCAGCTCCTGGTTTCTGTTGCCTTAATGTGGATGAAGATCTCGGAGAACCCCTCGCAGAAGCTGAACACAGCCCCCTAGGCTCGTCCATCCCTGCCCTACACTCTCGTAGTCGCCTCCCCAACACCCACTTTCATGGCAATTTTTAAAGCAAAACGCTTATAAGGGAGTGTTTTCCAAGCAGTCAACCACTTTTCTATGGAAACATCTCTCTCTCCTTTTGCATTCGCATTTCATCATTTTAGGTAATATTTAATTACATGACATAATTATTTTGACAGGTTCAACTGGCACAAACAAGCTTGGGAACCAGCACGGGGGACTCTTGGTCAGCCCAGCTCAGCAGGAGGAGCAGGCGTGCTGGAAAGCAGCCCGTGTCTGGAGGCGACAGGGACACCACAGATGGAGCGGGGACCCTGGGTGATCTGGGGAGCGGGCAAGTCGGGGTCAAAGTGGAGTGCTCCTACCAATGGCAATTGTACATGGCCTAAAGGGAAGGTGCACCTAGGAGGCATTAATAGAGATCCAGTATGTAAAACAAGGGAGGAGGCAGTCTGGCTTCTCTCTGTTCTTGTCAGGTTCATCCAGAAGATTATGCTGAGCTGTCTGTGGCGCACCTTTCTTGAAGTGAGACTGGCAAAGACGCGGCTAGAGGAGGGTGACCAGCAGTGGACATTAATGTTTACCTTGGGGACAGGGAAGCTTCAGGAGGGGCCTGATCAAGGTGCTTACACTTCTGTGGGAGACAGGAGTGAGGAGGACTCCGGCCCTAGGCTGTTCTCCTCTTCTCCTGGCTCCCTCCCATCCCCGACCCCAGCCCCATCACCTGCTGTCTGTGCACCTCCCTGGAGCACAGATCGTCACTTGTGATTAAGGCATTCACTGTGAGATTCCCTTGGCCCGTCAGGAGCAGGAATGGCTCTGTCTGGTCCCAGCTGCATGGACGGCTCCCAACATAGAGTGTTTGCTGCGTGTGTTCAGGGATGGGGAGGCCAGGCTCTGAGCAGTCTGAAGGAGAGCTGGCTTACCCTGGGGACCCAGAGCCTCTGCCACTAGGCCCTTGGCTCCTCCCGATGGTGGGAACTTAGCTCTGTTTGACAGGTGGGGAAAGTGAACTTCAGAGGAGCACTGCCTCCCAAAGAGGTGAAACAGAGCAGTGCTTGGCACCCTGCCATCCTGCAGTGCAGGGGCAGACCTGGCCTAGCTGGGGCACTGGCGGGGTGGGTGTGGCTGGGGACCCGGTGGGTCAGAGCTCAGGCTTGGGTGTTTGACTTCACAGATGCTCCCAGTGGGAGCTCAGGTGAGTGGCTGGCAGGGGGAGCCTCCTCTGTTGTATGGGGATGAGCACACCGTCTCCGTGGGGTTTGCACCCACAGCAAGGCGTCTGGCACAGACATGGAGATTGTCATGGGAGGGGCCTGATTGGAAGGAAAGGGACGCCATGCGGACGGCAGAGCTTTGAGAGGGACTGAGTGTGGCTTTGAGGCCGGAGGACATTTGTCACGAGAGGCAGCTGCCCCTGCCACTCTGGGTGGGGTAGGGTGGGGCCCTTGAGACCAGTGCAGAGGCAGCTGTGGGGCCAGCCGAGGCCCAGGCAGGGAGGGGTGGCCTGGTGGGTGCTTGTGGTTTGCTGGGCTAGGTCTAACAGGAGTCTTGAGAATAAGACCCCAGCTTTTCTCCCTGCGCTAAGGCCCTGGGACCTGCAGAGAAATCCTGGCTCTGCTCTGGGCCTCGGTCTCTCATCTGTCCAAGAGGCTTCCTAGCCCTAGCCCAGGCTGGAGTCCCAGAGGAGCGAACGCAGTGGCATTTGGGTGAGTCGGGAGCTCTGAAGAGTTTGATCTCACAGTGGCACAAGTGACTCTGCCTCTCTGGGATTCGGTTTCTTCATCTGCCAAACGGGAATCAAGATCCTGGGCTTGCGGGGGAGGTGAATCAGATGCTGTGCACAGAGCCCCGCCCAGTCCCCTACCCTGGGTGCTGGCTCTCGAGGTGGAGTCAGAAGCTCCAGGGCATCTGGTTCAACAATGGACCCAGCCTGCCCCAGGCCACTGTCACCCTTAGGAGCGGCACACACTGGAGGGGATGCCTTGCTCCCAGCCCACGCACACACACTCAACTTCTGCCATTGCAGGCAAAATTGGACTTGACCAATTCAGGATGCAGACATAACATGTGAATACACACTTGCAAACACATGTGGGAGCTCACGGGCCTCACCCGCTCAGGACTGCCTGTGTGCACTCACATGCACTTGGCATTCTTGCCTATAGAGGCCCTGCTGCTGGAGAAGGAGGCTGTCTGGGGAGAGGAGGTGGAGTTTTCACAGGTTGGGCCCAGCACTGCCCCAAGAAGGAGGCTAGTGGGATGCTTGCCTCCCCAGAGCGGGTGTCGTGCTGGGGATTGGGCTGTCATTGAAGGAGGGGTCTGATGGAAGGTGAGCAACGAAGGTTTCGGGAGAGCAAGAGGTGGGGCACCACTTGTAGGAGTCCAGCAGTAGGGCATGTTAGCGGAGTCAGAAAGACAGAGGCAGGAAGGCAGGGGGTACCGAGACACATAAATGATGGCTGAATGGAGAGATGGTAATAGATGAATAGATCACAGGTAGATGAATGGGTAGATATAGAGATAGATGGAGAGATATACATAGAGAGAAGTTGGAGAGGTGGATAGACACCAGAGAGACACACGGAGAGTCAGGGGACTACAACCAGTGAGGGTGGGATCAAGAGCTTGAGAGAGAGTGAATTCCATGGGAATCGAGTTCCACAAATCAAAAGAGAACCAGACAGACAGAGAAAGGAAAAAAAGAGAAACAGAGAAAACTAGACATAGAAAACCAATATGAGAAACACAGATTGAAAGAGACCCAGAGAGAGAAGACAGGGGACACAGGGGTCCCAGAAACAGGGACCTCAGAAACAAAGACAGATGGGGTTCCCGGTGCTCCACTGAAAGACGGATAAAATCACCCAATGACAGGTACCAGGAAACAGAGAGCAGGAGAGAGCCAGAGAGAGAGAGAGAGAGAGAGAGAGAGAGAGAGAGAGAGAGAGAGAGAGCGGAGACAGTCAGCCAGCCAGACATATAAATAGAAAGAGAAAGACGGATCCACAGAGAGAGAAGTAGGCCCCAGAAGAGGGAGAGACCAGCAGGCCCTCCTGAGCCAGGGCAGCTCCAGGATTCTGGAAATCAGACTCACTCACCCCAGCCTTCACACTCCCTAAACCCCACAGACCCTTTCCCAGGCCTGGCTTTCTCCATCCACCTCTGCTCCATCGTGGCCTGTGGGTAGAGCTGGAAGAGAGGTAGGGAGCGGAGGTGGCCCATGGGCAGCCTTGGGGGCATTGATTAGCAGCTGAGAAAAGGGGCACCCTGGAAGGGCTTACTCTCAACTCAATGGCCCTGCTCCACCCCGGGCTTGGTCTCACACAGGCAGTGATCCCAGAGCAACTTCCTGGCACAGATGGGAAAACTGAGGTCCAGAGAGGGGCAGGGACTCCCCCAGTCCTCTCTCTTCAGTCTCCAGACCCCACCTGGGCTTGCTCTTTCATTTTCAAATCACTTCTGCCCATCACTCAATACAAGAACGCTGTGGACAGACAGCCTCTCCTCTGTCTCCAAGATGGGGCACGTGCGGGTCTTCCTCCCGGCCCCCAGACTCACCGCCACGAAGAACAGGGTGAAGAGGTAGACCATGGCCTCCATGTGGAACCGCCTCTTGGCCGCGATGCTGACAGTGGGGAGGAAGGCCAGGCTGCTGAGGGTGGGCAGGAGTAGCTTGGCCACCAGCGTCCCCATAGGCCTGGAGGGAAGCACTGGCTGGGGCGGGGTGGGTGCTGGCGCCCTGGGTCCCCAGCACAGGAGCACGAAGGGGGAAGGCCAGCTCCCTTTGGGCAGGGCTCTGATGGCAGCTGCGGGGAGCGCCCACGAGAGGGTTTAAATGCCCTGGACGGAGGCGGGGATGTACGTGCACATGTCAAGCAACACATGGGGAGGGCCGACAGCTGACGCGCCACGTGACCAGCACTTGTCTCTGATTTTCTCTTTTCTTTTTTGGAGACGGAGTCTCGCCCTGTGGCCCAGGCTGGAGTGCAGTGGTGTGATCTCGGCTCACTGCAACCTCCGCCTCCCGGGTTCATGCCATTCTCCTGCCTCAGCCTCTGGAGTAGCTGGGATGACAAGTGCCCGCCACCACACCCAGCTAATTTTTGTATTTTTAGTAGAGACAGGGTTTCACCGCGTCGGCCAGGCTGGTCTCAAACTCCTGACCTCAGGTGATCCGCCCACCTTGGCCTCTCAAAATGTTGGGATTGCAGGTGTGAGCCATTGCACTTGGCCTTCTCTTTCTCTCTCTCCTTCCTTCCTTCCTCCTTTCGTTCGTTCGTTCATTCTTTCGTTCGTTCGTTCTTCCTTCCTTCCTTCCTTCCTGAGGCCAGAGGAGTTAATTCAAGGATTCAAGGAGACCACATTTCTTTTATCTGAGGCAACAACCTTGGGGAAAAGTCCCCAATAGGACAATCCCTGCCTTCCAGACATTTTCCATCCTGGTCCTCCCCCCCAGAATGAGAAGCCTGGTGGATGCTGCTGCTTGGGTCACGTGTCCATGGGTGGCCTGAGGTGAGAGAACCCAAGATTTCGCCAATTCCAATCATTAAAAGGACCTTGTAGATAAATTTCCCACCTTACCACCCCACATATACTTCTCACTCATCAGCTCTTGCCCCACACAGGTTTCCGTGGTGGCTAGACTAATGAAACTAACATTCTTTTCTACTTGGTTACACTGTTTCACATTATAAGTAAACAACCGGGGACCATCTCTTTCAGTGTTCCAAGCACCAGGCCGGTGCGTGCCCTCTTGGTGTTTTTTCCGTCTTCCATTGACAACAGCTCTTTGGCTGGCCTTCTGGAAATTACCTTCCCTCGTTGTAAGAGGTCTTGGGGGAGCTGTCTGGCAGGGTGCCCCCTATCCCCTGGCCAAGGAATGATGGGTGTGTGTGGTCTGAGCTACCCAGGCAGACTCTCTTTCCCTGGATTAATTGATTTGTTGTTCGCAAAAGAACAGCTTTTACTTCCATTCTCTTTTTTCACTGTGATGTAATTCACATAGGACAAAATGCACAGATTTTACATGTATAGTTTGATGAAAATGCACCTTTGTAACCACCACAGTGTCCATCCTCCCCACCCAGGATATTCTCCTGAGCCCTTTCCAATGAGCCCCCTGCCGAGGCAGCCACTGATGTGATTTCTGCCCCCGTAACCTGACTGCCTATTACAAATAGACCATGGACTCTTTTGGATCTGGCTTCTTTTGCTCACAATGTAATGTCTATGCAATTTGTCCCTGCCCTACTGGTGGCCAGTCCCTTTGGTTGCTGGTGGGTGGCGTCCAGTGTAGTATTCCCGCACCTTTGTTCTCCTGGAAATTAGAATCTGAGGACAGCAAGACCGAGGACTGTCTCAGCACTGGCCACTCCAAGAGAGGCTGCTGGGCCAGTCCTGCCTTGTGAGGCTCGGCTGTTCCACCTTTCCCTCCATGTGGGAGCTCCCACAGACCTTTCCAGAAATCTCTCTTGTCTTAAGTTGGCTGGAGCCCATTTCTGCTGTTTGCAATGAAACGTCTGACTTGATATGTCTCATTCTCCTGCTTAAGACTCTTCTGAGGCCCCCACAGCCCGAAGGGTGAAGTCCAAGTGCTCACAGAGACCACCAGGCCATCTACGGCCCAGACCCGTCCCCCCAGCCCCCATGCACACTCTCAGACGCTGCCTCCTCTCCTCCCAGCCTCCCACCTCCCCTGCAGGGAGGCACTTCCTGCCCCGCCTGTTCTGGTTAATGCCTTGCTCCCTCTGCCTGCAGCCTAGACAGCCTGTCTGTGGGGAAGGCTTCTGTGACGAACAGCACCCGCCCCCCACCGCCCCCAAGGAAAGCTGAGGGGCTCCACGCAGTGCCCTGTATGCCACGTCGTTCCTGACCTAGCACCAGCCACCTCAGCCGAGATGTTGGTGTTGGGTTGTCTGGACTGTGGCCCCCTTGGACTGCAGGATCCAGGGCCCAGGGTTCTGGCTGGCTGGCTCCCTGCCCCGCCCCCGACGCCCAAGCCTGGCACATGGTGGTGTTCAGCGCACACTGGCTGAATGAATGACTTTGTTAAAAGAATGAATGAAAGTCCAAGGAGGCGGGGCTGCCGCACACTTCAGTCTGGCCTCTGAGGAGCCCAGTTCCCTCTCCAAATGGAAAAACCAGACCTGCTGTGTGTGCGGCTCTGGTAGGAGGCGCACGATCCCCTGTGGGCCTATCACGGCGGGGGCCCTGATCCTCCTTGATCCTCACCTCTCGGCCCCTCTGCTCCGGCTCGTACTGGGCCCTAGTCTCCAGCCCCTAGCCCAGCTTTCAGTAAGAGTGGAAAAGAGTGCTGAGGAAATACAATTCGATGTCAGGTGCTATGAGAGGCAGTGGAGGAGAGAGCCCTCTGGAGCCATAAACCCCGCTCGAAAGCAGGAAAACATTCCACAGTTGGTTTTGTGCATGAGTGTGTGTGTGTTTTTTTTTGCAGCTGTAAACTCCAGGGCCAGGGCTGTAAGCTTGGGGAAGGGAAAAAGCAAAGGGGGAGGAGGTGGAGAGGGAAGCGGAGCCACACATGTGTTGCAGCGATTAAGGAGAGTGGGGGCCGGGAGGGACAGTCCCAAAGGGGGGAGACAGGTGGCTGGGCCTGGGGCAGCCCGAGGAGCCCCTGCAGAAAGGCTGGAACGTGAGCTGCCCTCTGAGGGAGGTGGTGGAGTGCAGAACGGAGGTGAAGGGGGGGCGGGCTGTGTGTGGCTCCCGTCCGAGCCCTGGCCGCCTGGACGCAGACCAGCTGGCTCTGGGGAAGGCGTCCAGCTCTGAACAGGACTGAAATGACCCTCGGTTCTCCCTGGAGCAGGGGAAGCGATTGGCCTGGGGAGCTGGGAGAGGGGAAGGCAGAGTGGAAAAGCCAGACCGGCTGCTGTGGGGGGTGTCGCCGCCCCAGGAGACACAGGGTGGGGGGCGCAGGATTGGGCCAGGCCAGGAGCTGCTCGACCTGGACAGGCTCTGAGCTAGCACAGACATGAGCTGGCATCCCTGGTCCTTCCCACCCCGAAACCTCCCATGGCCCCTGCCTGCCAGCCCACCATTCAGGAGTCCCTGGCATCCACCCCACGCTTCACCTGCTCCAGACTTCAGCCAAACCAGATCCCCACAGCCACATGCCCTCCAGGCTCTGGGCCTCTGCATGGCCTTCTGCCAGGAGACCCTCCCCTGGTTCCCTGTGTAGCCTCAGCTTCTCCTGACCCCCCAGAGGGGTGTGGGCTCTCTGTGCTCAGAACCCCCATGGCACTGAATGTGTCTTGAAAACCAATCATGTCCATGGACAGATGGTTGGTTGGCGCTGGCCATGTACCAAGGACTCTTCATACCTTTCTCGTTGGGCCCTTCCAGCAGCCGGGAGGTGGGGTGGAGGCCTCTGTTCTCCCCATTTTACAGAGGAGGAGACTGAGGCCCAGGGAGCAGCAGCAGCCCTCCTCTGCCCAGCAGATGGCAGGCCCCAGTGGGCTCCAACGGGCTGGTCCTGTGCCACGCTGGTGAGTGGGGCCGCCCCGCACTCCCCTTCCCCAGCCCCCACAGCCGCAGGAGCGCCCCTGCTTTATAGAGGCCCTGAAATGCCTGGAATGTCAGGCAGCTCCCGCCTCCCAACAGCTGTCTGTCTGCCCGGCCCAGGAGGACTGGCTGGCAGCTGCATTTGCGTCCTCTACATTTTGAACACCTGACCTACAGCACTAGGTCACCCCAGCGCACAGCAATCCTTGTGCCTGGGCTCTCCGTGGGGCCCACGGAGGCTCCCCCACAATTGTTGGGAGGAGCACAGGCTTTGCTGCCTTCTGCCTGCTCCTCGGGGTCCCCATGCCTGCCTGGACTGCCACTCAGGGTCCTCCCCCGCGCAGGACATGGCTCTGCGTGTGCCTCTTCGGCCAGGGCTGCGATGAGCAATCCAACATCGTCCTCAGCTGCAGGCTGAAGATGAGCAGCACACTACCCCCAGCTTCTGAACACCTGCCAAGTGAGCCAGGTGGGGGGCTCGGCCCATCCTAGCTCTAGGACCTCTGTGTGCCCTTGGCCCTGGGAGCCTCAGTGTCCTCGTCTGCAGAATGGAGCTTGAGGGATGCCTGCCTTTCAGGGTTGCTGCAGGGGCTGAAGAATGCACAGATGTGAACAGCTCAGCTGCCAGCCCGGCCTCTGGCAAGGGCTAATGTCTGTTGTGTGAACCAGGGACTCCTTACCCTCTGAAGCGGGGAGACCCATCTTCCATTTACAGAGACCCAGGAGCTGGGAGAGGGGTTGGGGCTCGAACCTGGGCTTGCCCAAACTGCACATCTGTTACCTGCTCCCCTCTGCAGGGCTGTGGGATGGTGCCTGGCAAATGCCACTCACTGAGTGTGACTGAGAGGGCACAGCCACACCTGGGTCAGCAGCAGCCCCAGCACACAGTTTCTTCTGGGGACCCGAAAATTCAGCTCCTGGGACCCAGCCTGCCCTTGGGGACGGGACTTGTGGCAGGGTTGCAGCTGGTGGGGATACTGTCGGGGAGCCCTTGCGGACAGGAGACTCTTCTGCAGGCTTGCTGGGAAGCCTTTCACCTCTGCTGTGGTTCCTCCCAGAGCTGTCTCCCAGACAGCAGGGCTCTGCCCGACTCCAGCCCAAGGCCACACCAGGGCTGCTCAGGTCCCTTATCTGCTCCAGATCTGGAGACAGAGGAGCCTCTTTCTCCTGGAGTCTCAGACCAGGAATGGCCTAAGCAATCTCTGCTAGCCACAGGCCTGAGCTCTCCCAACTCGAGCTTTCAGCATTGGCCTAACAGAAAACGCCTCCTCAGGGGGAGGAAGAGGAGGAGGAGAAACAAAGTTCTGTGGTCTGGCACCAGCTGGTTACCCCGGGGACTGCAGTCACCTCCTCAGGGCAGGCTCTGATTGGGGGGATTGGGGTACCACCCAGGGTTGCCCATTCACCACCTGTGGGCTGAGCCACGGCAGGGTTGACGTTGGCAGGGAGCACTCCCAGAGGGGAATCGGAGCCCTGTGTGTGTGCTGGGAGGACAGAGAGCAGGCCAGCCCAGACCCGCACCTCCCAGTGAACCAAAGGCTGCTCCTGCCCTCTTTGCAGGCCCTGCATCTCTGTTGGTCCCAGCCTGTTGTCTGCCCCAGCTTGCCTCTCTACATGGAAACTTGCCCCTCCTGGGCACTACATCCCTGGGTTTGGCTCTCTTGCCCCTTGCAGGGAAAGGAGAAGCTGAGTCAGGGCTCACAAGGCTCTGGGCTACAGGAACAGCAGTGGGGGCTATTGGGGAGGGTCCCGCTGCTGGTCCTGGTGGGCAGGCTGAGCACATCCTGGTGTTCTGGGCTCTCCTGGGACCCAGGTGCATCCCATCCTGGACCAATGACAGGCACCCCATCCTAGCCCCAGACATCTCACAGGCACACTCAAGAGACCATCTGAGAAAGGTGGCCAGGCTGAGATGGACCAGGCTGAGAAAGTCCACTCTGGCCTCAGACAGGCGGGGTCCAAGCCTTGGCCTCAGCTTCCTTCTTTGCCTGGGCGTGACAGTGTTACCTGATGTGGCATTGTCAGGATGGAGTATGACAGCAGAGTAGACACAGGCCCTGGGCTACCTGTTGGGCTCAGAGCAAAGCACGTGCAGAGCCCTTCCCTTCTCCACCACCATCCCAGGCCCTTCTCCCGTATGGACTCACTTCAGCCTCACGAGAGTCCAGCATAGGGAGTGCCTTCTCACCACCACTTCACAGGTGAGGAAGCGGAGGCACAGAGAAGTGTCTGCCCTCACCCAAAGTCACCCAGCTGGGGAGAGACAGAGTCAGCATTTGAACCCAAGGAGTCCGGCTCCAGGCACTCCCACGTGACGCCGCCGTTGCCGTGCTATCGGAAGAGCTGCTGCTTCCTATGCTGAGCCTGCACGCTGAGCCTCTAAGACAGGGCCCTTCTCAGTGTCGGGATCCAAGGTCCTGGGTTTCCTGCTTCCCCCAGCTGTGACACCAGTGGCTGCCCACCCCTGGTCACTGTGGGTGGCATGGGAGAAAGAGTTCACTGGCTGGGTGACGTCCTCCTGTCCCCAGCAGATGTCCCTGACATGGGGCATCTCTGGAGGTCATGGCCGCGTGCGAGCAGAGCCCTCGAGGGGCTGCCGGGGGCTGGGGTTCTTCCAGTTGACCAGCTTTCAGGTGACGCCTCCAGGAGTCCTGGTGCCCAGAAGGGGCCTCAGGGCTGCTGAGGAGAAGAGGGGAGGCAGGAGCCCTCTCCTCTGCTTTTGTCTCACTTGTCTCTTGAGTGTGCCTGTAAGATGTCTGGGGCTAAAAAAGGACCTTGACCTTGTGCAACAGACCAGGAAACCAGGCCTGTCAGGGAAAAGTGGCCCGAAGTGACCTGGCCAGTCAGTGGTCGTGCATGGACCTGGGACTAGCCAGGGAAGGCGGGGGAGGCTCTTCCCGTATGTCCAGCCCCGGGGGGCCTCAGGGACAGCTGGCTTCTATCCTGGGCCAGGAAGGAAGCTCGGGGAGAAGGATGGCCCTTGGGGTTGCCGAGGGCCCCTCACTCTTCCCCTGGGGCTGCCTTCTGAGTCCTGGTCCTCTTCCTGGCCTGCCAGCCACCTCCCAGCTGGCCACATGGTCCCTTGGTGGCCCCGTCCCAGTTGGGTGTGAGAACTCTGGCAGGGTCTGCCCAGGAGGCTCCTAGGATGTTCTGGGTCCCGGGCTGGCAACAGAGAAGAACCGCAGGATACCAGGGAAGCTGGTATTGGTGGGCCTCTCTCAAGGCCGTGGCCGGCCAGCCCTATCAGTCAGGTGAACCACACTATACACATAAATTTGCTAGGCCTGCTAGGCCTCTGGGTGCCAGAGAGGGGACCCACCTCCCACAGCTTGGGCCACGTCCTTAAACTCCTGAACCTGCCGTGGCCACTTTGCTGTGAGGACAGGCCCTGCTCCCACTGCGGCCGCCTAACATCATCCCAGGGAACCTCCAAAGTGGTCGACCACGGCTCACCGGCCCCTCTGCCCCAAGCCTGCTTCTCCATCCCCGCCTTGTTTTTCCTCGAACCCCACCCTCCCGGGCATCCCCTCCACATATTCCTGCTGTCCTGTTTCTAAGCTCCTCAGATATCTGGAAAACACAAGTGGAGACAATCCCCTTCTTTTTTTTTTCTTTTTGAGCTGGAGTCTCACTCTTTCACCCAGGCTGGAGTGCAGCGGCGAGATCTCGGCTCACTGCAACCTCTGCCTCCCAGGTTCAAGCGATTATCCTGCCTCAGCCTTCTGAGTAGCTAGGATTACAGGTGCCCACCACCACACCCAGCTAATGTTTGTATTTTTAGTAGAGACGGGGTTTCACCATGTTGGCCAGGCTGGTCTCGAACTCCTGACCTCAAGTTATCCACCTGCCTCAGCCTTCCAAAGTGCTGGGATTACAGGCATGAGCCACTACGCCTGGCCAGCAATCCCCTTCTAAAGGCAGGTGGTGTCTCCAGCACCAGGGCCACACGGCTGCAACAGCCCTGCAAGCACCGGTGGGTGTGTGCTGACACCATCCTACATGAGGGAGGCCATGGGAGGCCAGGAATTTGCAGGCCGAAGAGGGAGCCTGGAGAGTGGAGGACTCACCTCAACAACACTCCCTAAGGGGCAAGGAGTCCCTGGCATCAGGAGCTGCCACAGCACCTGCTACGTGACAGTTATGGCTCCCTCCGGGCCTCAAGTCTGGGGGCTCTGGGGTAAGGGGTGGGGGCGGTGTGGAAGCGTGGCTGGCCAGGGGAGCTGGGGCCTGGAGGGTCACACGCCTGCAGTAGGTCACAGAGCCAGGGGATGGCTGGCCCCACAGACCCGTCTCCCAGGTGGCCAGCCTGCAGCCTGTGCCATCTTGCTGAGCCAAGAGAAGACACTGGGAGTGTTTGTGTTGGTAGGCTGTGGGGTGCCTCCCAAGGGAAACCATTAGTCACCCTGGCGCTGGCTGGATGTGAGGCCACAAACGCCAGCAGAGCTCAGGGACTGTGCCAAAGGGTGCAAGGCCTGGCGGTCACCAGAAGAGAGAGGAACGGGATGGTAGGGGCTCCCAGAGTGAGTGCGATCCGGTCATGTGAGAGGGACTGTGTGTGTGTGTGCCTGTGTGTGTGTGTGTGCGCCTGTGTGTGTGTGTGTGCTGGGTGACAGGTGCCACCATGTCTGTGCTTCAGCATAGCGACCCCAGGGGGCAGTGTGGGCCTGGGTTAGGGTTAGGGTTAGTCCTGGTTCTGTGACTAGGAGCAGCCACCATGTACCCCAGTGGCCCCAGAGGGGGAACAAGATGAGTAAGACCTGCCTGGCCGAGGGTCCCGGGGAGATGAACTTAAAGAACCCAGCAGAAGATGGGACCCGACTCCCAGGAGCACTGGCATCCCAGCCTTGCCTGCTGGAGAGGTGACTCGGCCCCCGAACCTCAGTTCCTCCACCTGTGAAATGCAGATCATAAAGGTGGATGCTCACAGCTCTGGGCCCGTAGGACAAGCCGGACAGAGGGCAGAGGGTATTATCGCTTTCACTACATTACTGGTGGCTTTCCTTCCCAGCCTTTCTGGTGGCTGGTCAGACACAGGGCAGAACTTCCTCAAGAAGGCAGCTGAAGGAACTCACAAGGTTATTCCAGCAGGGAGGACAGAGGGAAGGAGAAGGGCCTTCCAGGCACCGCTGTGGGCCCAGGACATCCGCTGCATGGAGGCAGGGGCATGGATGAAAAAACACAGATGACCTGATGGAACGGTGCCCCAGCTTCCTCCTCCTCCTCGTTTTGGAGGTGCCTCTGTTTGCCGATGATGGACTCTAGGGAAGCTGGTGTGCAGAGGCTAGGTGCCCAGCCTTGCTTTAGGAAAGCCTCACAAAGTCTGGGGCCTGCCCGGGGTTTCCCAGGGGGGTTCTACCGCTCCACCCACTCTGGCTCTGCTCTGTGCCCTGGCTCAGCCGGAACAGGGGCTGGAGCTCCAGGCCTGGCCTGCCAGGGGCTGCCAAGTTGGTGCCGGACATCTGCAGAATCCCTGCGCCTCTCTGCCCTGGCCCTGGCTGCTCTAGCCATCTGGTCAGCAGGCCATGGGCACATCTGTCTCCTCCCTGGAGCCCTTGGTTCACTTTTGCTGGGTCTCTCCCTTGGTCCCTCCACCTGCTTAGGCCCCTGCATCTCAGGAGCTTTCTGAGGCTGGTGACCCGGGGCATGGTCGTCCCGGAAGTTCAGCTTTTCCCTCCGTACAACGGAGCGGTCAGACGGGACGCCTCATACATCCCAGACCCCATTCTCAGGAGCCCCAGGGACAGGGCCCGCTCTGGAGGCAGAAGTCGGACAGGCGGGGCTGGGGCTTTGCCATTGCCAGCCTCCCCGGTAACCTCCGGCCAGCGGCTGCTCCGTCTGGACACCCGACATGTGGTCCTCAGTTCTAGACCCGGGAAGAAGGCCTCCCTGCTCGCCGCTCCTGGGCCGCCGCCGCCGGCAGCAGCCAACAGGCAGCTGGGCCGGTCTGGCCGGGCTCCAGAGGCGCAGAGCGGGTTAAAGTGTGCGCCAGGCCGGCCGGCGCGGGCGGGGGAGCGGCCTGGTGGGAAGTGTGAGTTCCTCCCCGTCTGCCTGACAGCTATAAAGGCGGCCGCCGGCGCAGAGCCGCCACTGGGCTGCGCCCCTCCCGGGAACCCCCTCTCTTGGATGCTCTTTGAAGTGGGAGAGGGAGGCGGCGCGGGGGAGGAGGGGAAGGGGAGAGGGAGGCCGGGCCGCAGCCTCTGCACTCACGCCGCCCCCGCACGCACAGCGCACCTGGCGCCGTCTGCCCTCCGCAGCGCTCGCCCCTTTCTCTGGGAGGACAACCTGCTGACCCGAAGCCAGGTAGGCCACCTCGTCCCAGTCCCCCTCACGTTGCAGCGTCCACCAGGCCAGCCCACTGCTCAGAGTGGGTTTGGGGGTAGGACCACCCCGCGCCCTCTGGAGCCGTTACATAACGTGGGGAGGCTTGTGGGGAGGGGTCGGGCCGCAGAGCACGGGGCAGGGTGGCCTCTCAGCACCTAGCCTTGTGCGCCCGAAGCTCTGTGTGCAAGGCAGACCTATCTGCTGCCGCCAGCCGCTGCTTTTGGACCCCAGGGAGGGAGGGATCCCTGTGAGCGAGGCCTGGCCAGAAGCCAGCGGTGTCTGGAAGCCTTAATGAAAAGCAAGTGTGAGGCCGGCTGGCACCTGTCTTCAGCCGGCAGGCAGAGGCTGGGGCACCCGTTAGCCAATGGCACAGTGGAGGGGGCTCCTGTGGGTGTGAGGCTGGGAGTACAGGTGGAGGTCTGCAGGGGAGGGAGGTGGGGGGCAGGCGGCGGGGGCAGGGGAGGTCAAGGACTCAGGCTCCCCACTCCAGGGTGCACTGCCGCATCGTCCGGGCTGCAGCGGTGTCCTTGGAGTAGTCCCTGAAAATCTGCAGGTGTCCGGCCTGCAAGGAAACTCTTCAAGTTGGATGGAGGCTGCTGAGGAGGGAGGGGCAGAGCCAGAGATGGCCTCTGGACTGGCAGGGGTGAGGAATGACCTCCATGCTTTCTGCCCCTGGAATTGGCCAGGCATGGGGGTTGAGTCCCTGGGTTTGCTAGTGTCCTGCCTTGCTGTGTGGCTTTGAGCAAGTTGGCTCCTGTCTCTGGGCTCCAGGTTATGAGTGCAGGCTGCGTGGTTTCTGAAATCCCTTCTCTAACTTGTTGGCAAGTGACACTCAGCACCTGAGCAAGGCCTGGACAGAGGCCATGGCTGATCTCTGTTCTTCCCTTCCACAGGGCAGGGTCAGTGCTGAGGAGGGGGTGGGGAGGGCTGAGGGCCCAGAGGCTGGACACTCCCTTCCAGTGGGCTTGCTTTGACCTCTGGCAGGTGTTTTGATCCAGGGTGCTGGCTGCTGGGAGGAGGTCAGCCGTGTGGCCCTGGACTGCTGATACGCTGGCACAAACTATACCTCCTCCTGCCCCGCCCCTCTCCCAATTCCATGTCTCCGGGGATGGGGAGGCGGCATAGGTACCTGGGTTCTGCCTCACCTGAGTGCCGTCTGTTGCTGGATGCTGACTGTGGAGCTGCTCGTCTAGGGCGAGGCTGCATGTTCCCCTGGGACCTGGCCAAGCCCATACCCATGCACTGACCCTCAGCAGCCAGTAGCAGAGGCCATTCTCCTACGAGGCCAGCAAGAGCTGAGCCAGTCAAAATCCCAAGGTGCTCCTGCCAAGGGGCTGGACTGAGCCCAGGCCCATCCCTTTGAGCCACAGCCTTTCCCCTCTCCTGGGTCCCCAGACCCCTCAGCCGAGGCTGTCTGTCTCCACAGCACTTCTCTAGGGTGCTTGAGGACTTGGAGGCAAAGCGTGGCATGCTTCCCTACATGCCCTTGGATCAAGGGTGGCGCAGGCTTAGCACGCACACCACCGCTGGGTGTCTTGCCTGCAGCAGGCATTACTAATCATTCTCCAAGCTCCTTCTTGCTAAGCCTAGACTGGGGCGGCGGGTTCATCCTTCCCAACAGGGTCTGCCAGGCAACCACAACCAACTAGTCCCAGATAACCTTGAGGCCTAGGCACTGGCTGGGCCCTGAGGGCTCTTCCCAAAGCGTACCCTGCTCGTCTGGAAGAGGAGCGGAGTTTGCCTGGTGGTGACAGTGGCCTTGCTTCCTAGGATGGACGGCAGATGGCAATGTTCCTGCTGGACCTGGTCCCTGCTGGTTCTGGCGGTTGTGGCTGGGGACACAGTGTCAACCGGGTCCACGGTGAGTGTGGTGTTGTGGTCTGAGGGCCCATGCCAGTCCCCTCCCCAAGTGCTGTGATCGCTCCCAGATGGACTGGCTTGGAGGGGGCTGTGTGGGCACATGCCCCAGGTCCCAGAACCCCTCTTGGCTCCTAGAAACTTCTTCCCAGAGCCAGTCAGATCTTTCTCTGAACAGGGCCCCTGGCTACTGTGGGGCCTCTGGTGACTTGGGCAGGAGAGGGCTGGGGGGGCTGAGTACTTCCCTTCCAAGTGAAGGCCCCAGCATGGCCAGGGTGGGCTGTGTCCTGCAGAACGCAGAGGGGCCCTGAGCTGCTCCAGGAAAAGTGAGGACAGTTAGGTGCAGCCCCAGGAGCTTGCCAAGCCCCCAGGCCATCCCAGACCTTAAGGTCAAAGAGGCCCTCTTTGACCTGTGGTCTACAGTTCCTTGGGGGTTCCCCTCAATGCCACCCAGGAGATCTGAACCCAAGCTGCCGAGTGACCCTGCAGGGGGGTCCAGCCAGGGGGCTGTGTCCTCTAGTCCCGCTGATGGTGATGCCCTCGGGCATGGGGTGGGGGCAGGCTGGTCCTGCTGGGCACTCGAGCCCTCTACCGTCTGGGGGTCCCTCTCATCCAGGACAATAGCCCGACGTCCAATAGCCTGGAGGGGGACACCGACGCCACGGCCTTCTGGTGGGGGGAGTGGACCAAGTGGACGGCGTGCTCCCGCAGTTGCGGAGGTGGGGTGACATCCCAGGAGCGGCACTGCCTGAAGCAGAGGTGCGAGGTGGGGCACATGGCCCTGAGGGCTGGCATGAGGGCAGGGCAGCGGGCAGGAGAGGGCAGTTGGCCCTTCAGCCTGGTGGCTCCTCCCCCTGGGAGGGTTCTCGGGTTGGGGGCAGCACAGGCTGAGTCCACCATCAGCCTCTGCTGGATGCAGCTATGGATGGGCCCTGGCACTGGTGCGCTGGGGTCCTTCATGCTTCAGGGCACCAGGGAAGCCCTTTCATGAGAGGGCAGGAGCCATTTCTAGAGGTCTGTCCTGGAGGCGGAGAACCACCCTGCCTTCTCTTCTGAAGACCTGAGTGAGGGTCTTTAGAGAATGCCAGGGAGCCTCGGGAGAAGCAGAGGACTGGCAGTGAAAGCCTCCACTGCCAGATGGACCCGGCTCCTATCTGACCTGTGCTACTCCCTTGCTGTGTGACCTTGGGCAAGTCACTTAACCTCTCTGGGCATCAGTTTTCTCATCCATGGCATGGAGAGCGTGCTGGTCCCATCTCATGCTTCTGAGAACACACGTGTGTGTGCACCTGGGCACAGGCCTGGCACGCAACTCACGTGGTTGTTTCAGTTCTGTGTACTGAGCCCCTGTGCTATGTGCTGCTGACGTAGAAGTGAATCAAATCTCATTCTCCCTCGGCTCTGGTGTGTGTACGGGGTGGGAGCTGAGTAGAGAGGAAGGGAGCCCTCTGGGTCATGGGAATCAGGGGAGATTCTGGACCCCAGTGGCCGTGGGGCCAGCCCAGGCGACATTCCTGAAACTCCTCTGCAGCTCTCACTCCGAGCCTGCATCTTTCTGCCAGGAGGAAGTCCGCCCCAGGCCCCGGGAACAGGACCTGCATGGGCACGTCTAAGCGGTACCAGCTCTGCAGAGTGCAGGTGAGGCCCGGCCCGGGCAGGGGCACCATGGCCTGCTCTCCCCGTCATCATGCAGTTTTCAGGGGGTCTTCCAGGTGGCTCCTGGGCCTCCTGGGCATTCTGTTCTGGGCCTGCACTTCAAGGAGAGCCCAGGAGCAGGGTTGAAGAGAAGGCTGCGGGGGGCCCTGGGCTAGGACGGAGCCATCCACTGTCCAGACCACTGTCTGTGTGCCCACAAGTGCTCAGCGATGCTGGGACGGGCGGACTCACTGTGCTCCTGGAGCTTCAAGTGCAGCCTCAAGGTTTGGGGTCTCTGGCCGCAGCTCCACTTTACTCACAACATTCGTGCACCTGGTGCTCACAGAGACCCAGCAGTTGGCAGGCTTCCCCGTCCCATGAGACAGTACCCCCCACCCCATAAAACAGTTCCCTGGGCTGTTCTCAGATGCCTTCTGCTCCAGCCTCCATCAGCTTCCTTGGGTAGCCGAGGCTGGAGAGGAGGTGTTGACTCTGACCAGGCAGCTCCCAGTGGGGCCTGGGGCAGTTGGAACCTGAACACCTTTCCAAGGACCGCCGGGCGTGGGGCTGGGTCATGTCGAGCTGGGGTCTGGGCCTCCCAGAGTGGCTCATGTGGCTTGCCTGGTCAGGGAAGGTGGAGCGGCTGGAGGGCTCTGTGTCTGTGTGTCTCAGGGGGCGTGTGCTCCCGTGCAGGGAGTGAGGGGCTGGAGGGAGGCAAGTAGCCACAGCTTCTGTGTTGGTGTCACCTGGTCAGCTGCCCTCCTAGGATGGTGCAACCAGGGGTTGGGGGAAGGGCATTTATGAGCTCCAGCACGAGAGGGACCCAGGTTTGAGCTCTGGCCCCAGCACGACTAAGCTGGGTCCCCCCGAGGACGAGTCTCCTGTCTGCAATCTGGGTTCCTCTTTATGGAGTCCGGACCACGATCTTCCTGATTCAGGCGGTGCGTGTGGCCACAGACCATGTGCCAGGCCCTGTTCCGGCGCCGTGGACACACAGTCCGGGCCTGCTGAGGATGGGGGCAAGGGGAACATCCTTGCCAGCCGTAGTAGGGTCATGTCCCCTCCACCACAAGACTGGGAGAAGGCGTGGTGGGGAATGGGAGGGTTGCGTCTAGAGCAGGCGGAGGGCTGGCGTGGAGGGCGGAGCTGCCCTTGCCTGCGTCCTTGCTTCCTCCGGAGAGTGCGTGGGAGCGCGCAGGAGCCCGAGAGGCCACCCCATGGGCCGTGGCCCCCGCACGGCTGTCCCGGCTGCAGCCACTTCCTGCTTAGCCTGGACAAAAATGCCTTTGTCGGGCCGAGTTCCTCCTGGAGCCTCCCTGTCCCCTCACTTCCCAGGAGTGTCCGCCGGACGGGAGGAGCTTCCGCGAGGAGCAGTGCGTCTCCTTCAACTCCCATGTGTACAACGGGCGGACGCACCAGTGGAAGCCTCTGTACCCGGGTACCTGCCACCCTGGGGACCCACCTTGCAGGGAGCTGACCGAGCTTTGGGGGTGGCCCTTCTGGCACCTGGGACCAAACTCGACGGGTGGGCAGGTGGGGAAATGGAGGTGGTCAGACAAGGAGTCAGGAATGAACTTGGGTCTCCTGAGCCCTGGCCCGGGGGTCTGTCCCCTCCCCCATCACCCATGACATCAACGCAGGACAGATTACAGGGCTGAGTTCCCTGCAGGCCTGACCTCTGAGGGCAATAGTGACTCTCCCACTGACTGGCTCCTGGGCACAGTCAGGAACCAGCCGAGAGGATCCCAAATGGAGACCGCCCATGCGGTCCCATGGAAAGCAAGTAGTTCAGGCAACAGCTTAAATGCTTCATCCTTCTCCTGTTCACCCGCGAGGGCCAGGGCTGGGGTGCCCAGGGCCAGCAGCACAGGGGTGTCGAGTTGGCTCAGACCTCCTGCAGAGGGGGAACCCCAGTGTGGGTCTCAGGCGCCGCTCCCTACTCACAAGGAGGTAGAAGCCGGATCTCACGGGGTGTGGGCTGAGCCGGACAACCCATCAGTTTCTGCCACTGAGACCTGGACAGGTCCCTTCTGTTCTCCAGGCCTGAGTTTCCCCATCTATGCAATGAAAGCTGTCTCAGAGGGAGGAAAAGGGAAGTCCCCTGAATCCGGCATTTCCTGTCCCGCTGAGACCTTCTGTCTTTGTCTCCCTCCACCAGATGACTATGTCCACATCTCCAGCAAACCGTGTGACCTGCACTGCACCACCGTGGACGGCCAGCGGCAGCTCATGGTGCCCGCCCGCGACGGCACGTCCTGCAAGCTCACCGACCTGCGAGGGGTTTGCGTGTCTGGAAAATGTGAGGTTGTTAAACGTTGTAGCAAAAGTACCGCCGGTCTCACTGTGCTGACTGCCTGCCCGCCTGTGGGAGGCAGTGGCGGCCCCGAGGCCTGGCCACAGCGCCCTCCCAGCAGCCCTCTCCCTCTCCCTTCCTGCAGCCCATCGGCTGTGACGGGGTGCTTTTCTCCACCCACACACTGGACAAGTGCGGCGTCTGCCAGGGGGACGGTAGCAGCTGCACCCACGTGACGGGCAACTATCGCAAAGGAAACACCCACCTCGGTAAGGCAGCAGCGTGCCCTGAAGTCCAAGCAGAGCTGAGTCTGGAAATCGGGGGTCCTGAGTGCGCTCCTGTCTGCAGCCTCCTGGGTACCACCGGGCAAGTCTTTCCCCTCTAGAGGCACCGGATTCTGCATCCAGGCCCAGGCGAACTGGCCTGGTGATTGTAGGCCTCTGTTGGTTTGTAAAAATGGGCAACCCTTTGTTGAGGACCTACTGGGTACCAGTGGACACTTGGCTTGGGGGTCATATTTGCCCTTTGAGACAGCCTGTAGGGAGGTGTTAACGACGCACTTTCTTTTTATTTTTAGTTTATTTTTTTTCAGACAGAGTCTTGCTCTGTTGCCCAGGCTGGAGTGCCGTGGCTCGATCTGGGCTCACTGCAGCCTCTACCTCTGCCTCCCAGGTTCGAGCGATTCTCGTTCCTCAGCCTCCCGAGTAGCTGGGACTACAGGCACGTGCCACCACACCTGGCTGATTTTTGTATTTTTAGTGGAGACGGGGTTTCACCCTGTTGGCCAGGCTGGTCTTGAACTCCTGACGTCAAGTGATCCACCCACCTCCGTCTCCCAAAGTGTTGGGGTATAGGCATGAGCCACCATACCCGGCTAACACCACACTTTAAAAAGGGAGAAACTGAGGCCTGAGACGCATTTTCTCTGCAGATATGAGATTTGACTCTGGCACACTGGATTCTGGGGCCTGAGTTTCAGAGGCTCCCTGTCAGCTCCAGGCTGACCCAGCCCAGACCCCCTCCTTCCCTTGGGCAGCACCTGTCCCCTTCCTAAGCTACGGGCATTCAGCCCGATGTTTGTGTCCAGCTCTGTCCCAACCCTCGTGGGGGCGTGGGTGTCTGTGCATGGGACAGCACTTTCTACTTTTGGAGGGATGTCACTTGTAATGCCTGGCATTAGATTGAACACACTTTTGGGTCTGGAGAAAAGCTTGAGGAATGGAACTGGGTTATTGCAACCTCCAGACTGGTGAAGGCAGGGCAGCTTCAGACCCACTTAGTAGACAGGGAAACCGAGGCCCAGAGTGGGAATAATCTATCAAGGTCCCAGTGAGACCAGTCAAGTCTCGATTAGAACCAGGCCTGTTAGGGCCAAGGAGGACCCGGCCGTGTTTTACAGGTTGAGAGAATGACCTTCGCCTGCCACTGAGGGCTAACCGTGGCATGAGTGTCAGCTCCAGGAGGTGCCAGTGGGAGAGCACTGGAGAGCATGGGGCTTGGACATGGGACCTAGGGACGGGCATGCCGGACTGACAAGGGACAGGGTTGGGGCAGAGCCACCAGGCAGAGGTGTGAGTAATGCGGGCTGGGTGTCCAGCAGGGTGAGGGGGGCACAGGACATTTCTTTGGTGGCCTCGCTATAGGAGGCGCTAAGGTGTTTGATTTTCCTCCCTTCCTCCCACAAACCTGCTTACACGGCCTCCTGCTGGACCCAGGGCATGCAGAGGGAGAGTGGGCACTGGGGCAGCGTGTGTCTTATAGGGCATCTAGTGTGTGCCAGGCACTGTGCACACAGTGAGACCTGAGAGATAGGGCTCACATTCTCGTGGAACTCAGCCTGGGGCCCAGGGACTGATGTGCAAACAACGTTCCTCATTCTGCATGCTCACAAGGTAACTCATTCATGCCTGGCAACAGCTCTGCAAGGCTGCCACATGACTGTTGCTGAAATATACAGAAACAGGCAAAGAGAGGCTAAATAACTCATCCAAGGTCACACAGCCACAAGAGGCAGAACCGGGCCTGAACCCAGGCAGCCTGCTCCTGGCCTGTGATCCTCCCAGCTGAGCCATATGCCTTCCCCGGGCAAGCTGTGCTTGGTAACCATGCTGGGGGCCGTGGGATGGGCTGGGGTATTAAATGCTCAAGAATCTTGTGAGCTTATCTTGCTAATTTGAAAATTAAAGTACAACAGCCTATATTTAACTACATTATATTTAAAACAAAGTCACCACTTTCTAATCCTTTGACGTCTATAACTAATTTTTTTTTTTAAGACGGAGTTTTGTTCTTGTTGCCCAGGCTGGAATGCAATGATGTGATCTCGGCTTTCTGCAACCTCTGCCTTCTGGGTTCCAGCGATTCTCCTGCCTCAGCCTCCCAAGTAGCGGGGATTACAGGCTCCCACCATCATGCTCGGCTAATTTTTTTTTTTTTTTTTTTTTTTTTGCATTTTTAGTAGAGACAGTGTTTCACCATGTTGGCCAGGCTGGTCTCGAACTCCTGACCTCAGGTGATCCACCCGCCTCAGCCTCCCAAAGTGTGTAACTATTTTATCTGTGTGGCAAAAACACCATATACGGGTGTGCTGCAGCCTCTCTTCCCAATGCCACGCCCAGTGACATGTTGATGGTGTAAACAAACATAGCTTCAGTCGCTTGCTTCAAGTTTATGTGTTGAAACCCAAAGAAGGGAAAAAAAAAAGTTTTAAAATGAATTTTGAAGTTAAGCTGCCCAGTTAAAGTAGCGTGAAACTGGCCACAGCAGGGGTGTTTACACCGCGGAAACTGGCCAGTGCTACAAGTCACAGCTCCTGTTTCCCCATGTCTCCAAAGAGCCTACCGTTAAACATTTTTCAGAGCACTGCTGTCCGTGAGGGACAGGTCAGGATCTCCGGAGACCTGTAGGTGTGATGGTGTTGGGGGAGGAATGGCAGGCGGGTGCTGGCCTGCGGGAGACACTAACCCCGGCAGGGAGGCCCACGTGGAGTCCTCCACTCCTGGAGGAATCAGGTGAAACAAGCATCAAACCCCAGGAAACGTCCGACCTGGAGAGCCCCTTCTTTCCTGTCCTGGGGCGTATTGAAATGTCTCCTTCTCCCCAGGCTCCTCTCTCAGCTGCCTGCCAGTAACACCTCTCCTTCTCTCAACATTTCCCCTCCAGACCCTTGGTTTCTTTCTAGCTGGGAGGACTGCATGGCTGCCTCCCCACGGGCCTGGGGGCCTTGAAGACAGGCTCTGAGCCGGCTGGTATTGTCCGATCTGGACCTCAGCCTGGGGCCTGGCGCTTAGGAAGGGCGTAGGCAGAGTTGGAGATTCTATTTGCAGCTCTCCTTGTCCTTTCTCACCCACGTCTTTGAGTGTAGCGAGCCTTGAAAGTCAACGTGGTGTTGTGACAAGACAGGATTTTAAAATGGCAGTGATAACGCACGCAGGGAGCTGGGGCCCCATCGGCTGCCCAGGGTCTCCTAGGTGACACATGGCAGAGTGGGACTGAACTCCCAGTGTGCTCCACATCGCTGTGGCCCTCGTTGTCCCTTAGGAGAGGTTGGGGCAAGCACGGGCAAGCCCTCCCGTGGCCTTGGTAGGAAGGGGTGAGCCTGGGCAGGTGCCCAGCTTGGTTGGTCAACCTCTGCAATAGGATGGGTCTGAGCTGAGCTACCCAAGTGGGCGTGGGGGGTGGGTTAGCCTTTAGACAGCCACCACTCACCCTCCAAAAGCTGTGGAGTGGGCGAGCGCCATCCAAAGGTGCCTTTCCAATCCAGAGGGGCTCACTGTCATCCATTTGCCTCCAGGTTACTCTCTGGTGACCCACATCCCGGCTGGCGCCCGAGACATCCAGATTGTAGAGAGGAAGAAGTCTGCTGACGTGCTAGGTAGGTGCGCAGCGTCTGGCGGCTGCCTCACTGAGCTTTTGGTTGTGGGGTGTTGTGCATGGCGGAGAAGGGGCACTTGACCCTGGACCCCTTCCTCCAGGACGGGGATGGGCCACTGCCGTAGGCATGGCTGCAGGAGCCAGAACTTGAGCCAGCTATGTGGGTGTGGCTGAGGTGCTTACAGGGGAACCAGCTTTACCTCTGTGCGTGGAAGGACCTTGAACTCGGAGCTGCTGGCCAATGGGAGGGTGGTGATGTTGGGTAGGGAGCTCCCTGTCACTCAAGAGCCTGGAACAGGCAGAAGCTGGGGGCCGCTGCAGATGAGATCCCTGTGGGCTTCGAGGAGTGAGTCTCAGGAGGTAACGAGGTCAAGGTAGCACTGAGAGGAAGTCGGTGCAGAGGTAGGATTCCGACTCAGGTCTGGGGGCCTCATGCTGATGTTCTTGCCATTAGTCAGTCTCCACTGGGAGGCTGGGCCGTGGGAGGGGAGTCCTCTAACCTGAGGATTCTGGAGTTATTTCCATGATGGATGGAGTGGTGAGACCCCATTTTGGTGGCAAATTTTGAGTGTAGTGAGCCTTGGTGGCAAATTTTGGAAGGGCCCTCTGTGAAGCTGGATCATTGGCCGAGCAACAAGCCATGTCTGCACCCTTTGGGCCACGGTGGGCAGGTGCTGACGCCTGTGAGCTGCTCTGTGCTCGACCCTGCCCTTCACGGGGCGGGCTGGTGACCCAGGCTATAAGGGGATGTTGTTTTTGGACACAGGTGTAGCCCCAAACCTGATACTACCTGGGCTTACTCCCCCCACTGCCTCCCACTCCTCCTGAGAGCCAGAACTGGTGGGGTGAAGCCCATCTCCTAAGTGGGTGCTGGAAGACGAGGCTTTGCTGAAGGTCTTCAGGCTGGGACCCACTTCGGGTTCTCCTATCCCCTCTCCAGAGCCCAAGGGCCAGCCCTCCGTATGTGCCCTGGGGTCTGAGTGCCCCCACCCCAGCAGGTCTGTGCTGCAGACGCTGGCTCCACCACCCAGCGCCCTGGGGGCCGCTCCCTGGCCTGAGCGGGGAGCTGGGCCTCTCGCCAGGCCGGTTGCTTTGTCGCTTGCTTGCCGGGAGAGTGGAGAGGCCAGGAAACTCCACGTTTTCTGAGCTGGCTGCAGAGCTCTCGCTCTTGAAACAGACGCGTGGAAATACCAAGGGTGGCCTCGGAGCACTGGGAAAGCCGTAGGAAGGAAGGTCATTACTGTCAGGAAACAGGTTTTGGACGAGAGCCTCGGATTTAACCCTGCGCGTACACCTGGAAACGGGGCCGAGACAGCCAGGCCCCAGCACACTCCCCTTGCAGAACTTGGACTCTAATGTGTGTTATCTTCTGACTTTTCTACGTTAAGGGGGTTTTTCAAGCAGACATGTCCTGCTTGTTGCGTCTGTCTGATAATAAATTAATTGCCCCGGCTCCTCTGTTCATATTGCATCAGGAATTTGGAAGTCGAACTCCTCTTCTCCCGCGGGCCAGTTCCTGGAACTGGCTTTAAGGACACCCTTTGGAAGACAGAGTGTCCCGAGCGCGGAGTCAGCCTCCTCCCCGCGTCCCCAGCCCTGGAGGCCCCCTGCCTCTTCTCACTCTCCATGGCCCCAGGGAGAATCAGTTCCCCCTGAAACCCCACCAACTCTGGGCATTTGTTCCAGTCTGCAGGGGTCACCGGCTTTCATGGACCATTTGTTTCCATCCTGAGCATCCATCAGGCTGGAGTCAGGCCCTGGGAGTGCCCACCCACCCGGCCCCAGGAAGAGGGCAGCTGAGATTGCGCCAGGCCGTCCTGGCCTGATTGAGCACCTCGGCCAGGTCCGGGTGCACGCGTTAACGGGTGAAGGGTCAGCATGGCCCTGCCTGCAAGGGCAGCAGGAAGTCTCTGCTCCTATGAAGAGGATGGAGCTGGCCAGCTCAGGGCGATCCCCAGGAAGGGCCTGGTGGTCGGCACCCCCCATGCCGGCCAGGCCAGGGCTGCAGCGTCGCTCTGTGTGGACGACGGGAGGGGCACCCAGGACTCCTGCTGGTGAAATCGTTCATTCATCCATCTTTTCACTGTGGCTAGCTTCCCTGGTGGACCAGTGGGGGTTCTGTGCTGGCCCATTTCCTGCCCTTTGGGAAGTCCACAGGGAGCTCGGGGCACTAAGGATGAGGCTGGGCCCCTCCCCACCTCATGGTGGAGGGGTTTATGCCCCTATCTAGCTTCATGTGTGCCTTCCACAGGCCACAGACTGTCCTGCTCCAGACTGCGTCCCTTGGTCGTGGTGCGACCTCATTACTTTGCAGCGCCTCAGCTTCTTCAAAGGCAGCTGCAAATGGGTCCCTAGCCAGCCGTGTTCAGCATCTAGACAAGTCCTTCATTGCTGATTTTAGGCTGAGAGGAATGTGTGTTTGCGCCTCCTCTGCATTCACTGGCCAGACTCTCCATGATGGGAGTTTCCTGTTTCGGGGGCATCTGGGCCGGGGTTCTGGAGGGCAGGGCTGGCGGTGGTGGTTCCCTGAGCCGGTGACACTACCTCCTCCCCCAGCCAGTTTGGCCCTTTGTGACCGGCGGTTTTGCCCTTCCAGCTCTTGCAGACGAAGCTGGCTACTACTTCTTCAACGGCAACTACAAGGTGGACAGCCCCAAGAACTTCAACATCGCAGGCACCGTGGTCAAGTACCGGCGGCCCATGGATGTCTATGAGACCGGAATCGAGTACATCGTGGCACAGGGACCCACCAACCAGGGCCTGAACGTCATGGTGCGTGTGCCGCAGGCCTTGGGGGCCCCCGAGGCCCCGGGCACTGATTCCCCAGAATCTGGCCACAGGTGGGGGCTTCCAGCCTGTGACACCCCCAGGGCCACTGTGCACGTGCACCTGGCAGCCTCACCACTCTGGGTTGGGCTTCACGTGCAATCACTGTTACTCATTCACTTGTTCTTTCACTAACTGCCTCCCTCGTTCATTCATTCACTCAGATTTTGGTTCATTCACAATCTCCCATTCACTCATCAGTTCATTAATTCATTTACCCGTTCACTTCTCACTCAACCACCCACTCTCTCACCCACTTCTTGAAATCATTCATTCATCCATCCATTCACTGTGGCTAGCTTCCCTGGTGGACCAGCGGGGTCCAGCGGTGGACCAGCGGGGTTTCCGTGCTGCCCATTTCCTGCCCTTTGGGAAGTCCACAGGGAGCTCGGGGCACTAAGGACGACGCTGGACCCCTCCCCACTCTACGGTGGAGGGGTTTATGCCCCTATCTAGCTTCATGCCCCGCCCCCCTGGGCACTATGGTGTTTGTGCTGGGTCCTTAGTGCCAGGGCCCAAGGTAGTTCCTGTGGCCCCTGCCCCTCCCCTGACATGGCCTCCCCGGGACACTCAGGGGTTCTGGGGTGGGGCTCAGGGCCCGAGCAGTGGGCAGGAGAGAATGTGGGCCTGTTATGCCCGGCTTGCCACGAGTTATCCTATGGCTAGCATCTGGAAATGAAGCCCCTGGTGGATTGGTGCCTCAGACCGAAAATATGTAAAGGACTTGTCATGTCACCAAAGTCAGGTGACATTGAGATGGGCAGTAGTGGTGGCCATCAAGGCCTACTGGCTTTCCTGGAGGCCGAGGGAATACAGCAGGGATGGAGCCGCGCCCCCTCCCTACCTAAGCTGTTTTGGTTTCCAGATATCACTGTAGTGGGTTTCATTGCCTCACGTTGCCGGTAATGAAATGTAGGCATAGAGAGGTGAGTGACTTGAGCAGTCATGGAATTGTAAGTGGCATGACTGGGCTTTGAACCCAGGCCTGCCTGGTGCCAGAGCCTGTTCTTTGTTTAGCTGCTGTGCTGGAGGGGTCTCTAACTGGGGGTGCTTGTCCGTCTCCTCACACTGCTTTTTGGCTGAAGAGCTTTCCTGGTGACCCCGGAATCAAATGCGGGCCACACATCTCTGTGTCTATGCTTACCTGGCCCTGCCTGGAGCTGTGTCTGGAGGTGGACTGGCCACCTGGCTTTGCCTCCTGGCTGTAGGGGCTGTTTTGTAGGTCAGGGTCCCCAGAAAATAGACTCTGAGGTGGGGGTTTGCGTGCAAGAGGGCTTGGGGGAAGTGTCAGGAGCGGCCTTGGGAACACTGGCTGGTATGGGCAGGAGGGCATGGGACTAGACAGAGGGGGCAGCTGAGCTGTGATGCAGTTTCTGTGGGCTTCGACCAGTCCCCCCGGGATCGTATTATCTCCAGTTTGGGCAGGAGGGCATCATGTATTGCCACGTGTAGTTGCCTCTTGTTGGGGGCATGACCTGGGGAGAGACAGCTCCCTCTGGCTGAGGGAAATGCCCGGCGGGGCACAGCTGTGAACTGTCGCACGCCCACCCCAGGCAGTTCACCGAAGGGTGAGGTCCGTGGTCCACCCCCGGCATGGCTTGGACCCATGCGCTTTGCATGAGTCTGCCTTGGCAGGGAACAGCTCCTCTAGAATTGCGTTGGTTTCTTTCTTGGGGAGCCTTACAGGAGGAAGTTTGGTGGGCTGAACTGCAGCTGGTGTAGGGGCTGCAACTGACACTCAGTTTCCTCCTTCTGTGACATGCTGTATTTCCCCTTAGCCTGAGCTAGCACCTCAGCGGGGCCAGGTGGCTACCTGGTGAGGTGACCCTGGTCTCCATGGCCTTCTCAACCTGAGGCTGCTGGCTTTGTCCAGTTATCATCACAAGGGGCAGGGGGATACCAAGAGATGCCCAGGGCATCAGCAGGTGTCACATAGATTCTTTGGCCCCAGAGTCAAACAACGCCTTTCCTACTCTTTTTTTTTTTTTTAATAGAGAGAGGGTCTTTTTTTTTTTTTTTTTTTTCTAAGATGGAGTCTCGCTCTGTCGCCCAGGCTGGAGTGCAGTGGTGCGATCTCGGCTCACTGCAAGCTCCGCCTCCCGGGTTCACGCCATTCTCCTGCCTCAGCCTCCTGAGTAGCTGGGACTACAGGTGCCCGCCACGGTGCCGGGCTAATTTTTTGTATCTTTAGTAGAGATGGGGTTTCACCGTGGTCTCGATCTCCTGACCTTGTGATCCGCCTGCCTCAGCCTCCCAAAGTGCTGGGATTACAGGCGTGAGCCACTGTGCCCGGCATAAGAGAGAGGGTCTTGCTATGTTGTCCAGGCTGGTCTCGAACTCTGGGCCTCAAGTGACCCTCCTGCCTTGGCCTCTCAAAATGCTTGGATTATAGGCGTGAGCCACCTCCCCTGGCCTCTCTGCTGTTGATCATCAAGGTCGATCACCCCGCCAGGACGGCCACTCATTTCCATGCTGCTGGTCTCTTGGTACAAAATGTTCAAACGGACCATGTGTGGCCACAGCCTAAAGCGTAATGAAACTGTTGCTACATCTTTGGATGGAAATGTTCCCCCTGTGCAAACCAAGGCCTCTAGACCACAGACCCCAGAGCTGCAGGGATGGGGAACACACAGTCCCCAAGTGGTGGCTGGGAATGATCGCTACTGCTACTGCCTCTCCTGCGTCCCAGACCCATGTCGTCTACGTACTGGGCACATAGCACCAGGACGAAGCACAGGGCCAGAGGGTACAAGAGAGCTGTGTCAGCAAAGGACGCAAGCTCTCCCATCCAAGACCCTCGTCCCCACATCCCCTTTCTAGCTCACAGCTATGGCTGTGTCGGGGGGGGGCCCTCATGATGAAGTAAGAGCAGAGAAAAATGGCCAAACTCTTTTCAGAGGTGGGTCGGCTTGCCCTGAGGGTGCAAGCTGGAAATGGGCTCTACTTCACTAAAGCCCTATCCAGGGCTGGCCTGGAAAAACGGCAGTGAAGGAAAATCCTTTGATTTATGTGGGTGGTACCTCATGGGGGATGCTCCACCCTCACAGGTGTGTGGCCTCTCAGCTGGCACCGTGGCTCCCCCTCCATTGCTCCATCAGGCTGGCGTTTCTGGGTATTGTAGGATATGGCAGGCCCAGTGGATCTCACAGTCGTGTGCCCGTTGTGTCACGTCCTCTGATATAAAGGGGGTCCCTTTGTCCAGTGCCATGTTATTGGTATCCTGTCTCGGTCAATCAGATGCTCTGTGAGCCCTTGGGTGTTAGGGCTGGCTGAAGTTCTGTGGGCAGGAAACGCAACTTTTATTTAGGACCAGATTCGGCGTTTCCCCTTCCAGGATGGAAGCGGTCTGTTGTGATCAGGTTGTCACCCAGTAGCTGAGTGGCCTCCTAGAGAGGCGGTGCTGTTTAGAGGCTTAGTGTTGAGGCCAGAGACTGGACGTTCAGGAGTGGAAGGAGCTATGGTGGCTGTGGTGAGTGAGAAGCCGTGTTCCTCCACGCTGATTCATTGTGCCTGCAGTGGGGTGACTGATGCCAGCGACTAGCCTGTGTCCGGTGGCAAGGCCATTCTGTCTTCTACTGGGGTGTTTAGTGCCTCTCGCGTGGTGATGCTTCCTGGTACAAATTAACAAGTGAAATGAGGACCTCCATTATGCCCACTCCCTAGATCCAGCCACAGGGGCCTCCTCCAGACCTCATGGTCTCCAGCCTTCGGATCTTTCCCATCCAGGCTCCTGACCTGACCAGCCAGCCGAGCCACTTGCCACCGACCGTGATTTAGTTCATATTCTCATCTCGGGCTGCCCTGCCTCCCATCACACCGACGCTCACATCACGTGCGCTGCCTGAAGCCTGTAGGGAAGATTTTCCTTCACTGCCATTTTTCCAGGCCAGCCCTGGATGGGGCTTCAGTGAAGTAGAGCCCATTTCCAGCTTGCACCCTCAGGGCAAGCCGACCCATCTCTGAATCAAGTTTGGCCATTTTTCTCTGCTCTCCCTTCATCACAAGCCCCCCCTGCCCACCACCCGCCAGCCATAGCTGTGAGCTAGAAAGGGGATGTGGGTGCAAGGGTCTTGGATGGGGGAGTTTGGGTCCCTTGCTGACACAGTGCGCTCGTACCCTCTGGCCGTGCCTGTGCCTAGCCCTGGTGTAACACTTCCACCTTATGATGGATTGCTGCTGGCGGAGCTGATAGGACTCATGTTGGAGGCAGCTCTGGCTGCGTGGGTCGCCTGATGTCCCGCAGCCCAAGCGTTCCTTCTCTAGTAGGGCCTCACAGCGTGCCAGAAGTTTTTTGCAACTGATGTATATTTATTTGCTGCAGATGGCCTTGCTCCAGAACCACAGGGTTCTATGTTATGCTTTCCCTAAAGGCTTTCCAGAAATTCCGTCTGACATCTTTCCCTACCACAGATACCTCTATTCCTATAGGATCCGCCAGGTCATACTTTCCATGTGGCAGGCTGCTTGCCTCACAGCCTGGACGTGCTGTGGGGCCCCTTCCACTCAGGATTCCACCCAAAGCAGCACCTGTTTGTTTTGTTTTGTTTTGTTTTGTTTTTTTGAGATGGAGTCTCACCCTGTTGCCCAGGCTACAGTGCAATGGTGCAATCTCGGCTCCCTGCAACCTCCGCCTCCTGGGTTCAAATGATTCTCCTGCCTCAGCCTCCAGAGTAGCTGGGACTACAGGCGTGCACCACCAGGCCCAGCTAATTTTTGTATTTTTAGTAGAGACGGGGTTTCGCCATGTTGGCCAGGCTGGTCTCAAACTACTGACCTCATGATCTGTCTGCCTCGGCCTCCCAAAGTGCTGGGATTACAGGCATGAGCCACTGCACCTGTCCAGCAGCAGCTTTTAATGTCACCCAGCAGATGAATTGAACATTCTTGGATGTAGAATATGCTGGCTCCAGAATTATTCTTCGTGGTGGAGGGGATGAGATGCCATCAATTTCCCCTTCCTCTCAAAGAGATGTCTGGCGTACCCCAACCCACTGAACCCTGACATTTCCACTAATGTAGGGGGCCGCTGAATGTTCACGGGGTTGAATCTCTGCTCCTCTGAAAGACAGGTGTTTTACCAAGACCTCTAGCACCAGTGCCTGCTCCTCTGAGCCGCTAAGTATCAGTGCAGAGGACAAAGGTCAAGTTCTTGGAGTGGTCCAGATGCCTTTACAGTGTATTGTAATTGGGAGCGGAAACGTAAGCGTTGCCCTGGGTCAAGACTGTAAACGTGTACGGTTGTCCGCCCCAGGGGAAGGAAATCATTTCTGGTCCACCTTCTTGGCAGGGATAGAAAAGAACATATTTTCCAGATCAGTGGCCACCTAGGATCAACATGGGGCCATGCTCATCCGCTCTAGGAGAGAGAACACAGTGGTCACGCCCTGGCAGTGGAGGGTGCCCGCTTGGTGGAGGATGCAGTACCCATGTAGACTCAGATGGCAGATCCTCCGGGGTCTGTCTGGTTATTGTGGAGGCTAAACTATTGAGTTAAAGGCGGAATGTGGGCCAGGCGCGGTGGCTCATGCCTGTAATCCCACCACTTTAGGAGGCCGAGGCGGGTGGATCATGAGGTCAGGAAATTGAATCCATCCTGTCTAACACATTGAAACCCCATCTCTACTAAAAATACAAAAACAAAATTAGCGGGGCGTGGTGGCGGGCGCCTGTAGTCCCAGCTACTCGGGAGGCTGAGGCAGGAGAATGGTGTGAACCCGGGAGGCGGAGCTTGCAGTGAGCCAAGATCATGCCACAGCACTCCAGCCTGGGGGATAGAGCGAGACTCCGTCTCAAAAAAAAAAAAATGCAGGATATGATGGGCTGGCTACATCTGCCTCATGTAGGTCAGCCCCTGCCTTCTCCGTGCTTCTTCTTTTTTTTTTTTTTTTTTGAAAGAGTCTCACTCTGTTGCCCAGGCTGGAGTGCAGTGGCCAGATCTCGGCTCTCCTGCCTCAGCCTACCGAGTAGCTGGGACTACAGGCGCCCGCTACCATGCCCGGCTAGTTTCTTGTATTTTTTAGTAGAGACAGGGTTTCACCGTGTTAGCCAGGATGGTCTCGATTTCTTGACCTCGTGATCCACCCGTCTCAGCCTCCCAAAGTGCTGGGATTACAGGCTTGAGCCACCGTGCCCATCTCTGCGCTCCATGCTTCTAAGTACCATCCTAGTAGCCTGGTAGCATTTCTCCCCACGTTCTCACCAATGTGCTAAAGTCTTTGTCATGAGAGGATGCACCCAGCAGTTCCTGAGGGCTGGTCCTGACGTTCTGTTGGTGTACAGTCCCTTCTCCCAGGACTCCCCGGACCGGGTGAGAATGTGACTTAATCCAAGCTATTGCTCTGGTGGCTGGGAGAGAAGGGCAGGCCAAGTCCTGTGGGAGGTCCACGTGGCCGTGAAGGCAGAGGTCTCTCTGTCATTTTCAGGCCGGAGTAGTGCTGGCTTTAACAGGGAGGAATGAGACGGACCCATTTTTTAGGCTCCGAAGACTTGGGACTTTTGAGATTTGAAGTTTTTCAAGCGTATTGACTCAGATCCCCACACCCTGAGTCTCAAGGTCCCCCTCTTCTGGTTGGACTCTGTCCTGGGCATAGCAGGCCCAGCAGAGTTGGGAGGAGCACACTCTCTGCTCCTTGGAGGCACCTCTGCCTCTCCCACCTTCCAGTTGCTTGACACGAGGGTGTCTTTCTCTGCTACTGCACAGACCCTCACCTTTCCGGGCCGTCCTTTCATTCTTGGGGTCCTTTACTTCCACAGTCCTTTACAATTTTTTTTTTTTTTTTTTGAGACGGAGTCTCGCTCTGTCGCCCAGGCTGGAGTGCAGTGGCCAGATCTCGGCTCACTGCAAGCTCCGCCTCCTGGGTTCACGCCATTCTCCTGCCTCAGCCTCCCGAGTAGCTGGGACGACAGGTGCCCGCCACCTCGCCCGGCTAGTTTTTTGTATTTTTTAGTAGAGAGGAGGTTTCACCGTGTTAGCCAGGATGGTCTCGATCTCCTGACCTCGTGATCCACCCGTCTCGGCCTCCCAAAGTGCTGGGATTACAGGCGTGAGCCACCACGCCCGGCCGTTTTTTGTATTTTTTAGTAGAGAGGAGGTTTCACCGTGTTAGCCAGGATGGTCTCGATCTCCTGACCTCGTGATCCACCCGTCTCGGCCTTCCAAAGTGCTGGGATTACAGGCTTGAGCCACCGCGCCCGGCCCCTTTACAAGTTTTTAATCGCTACCCCTGCCCCAGCCAACTCTCAAACACTTGAGCTATCACACCAATAGTGCCTTTCCTTTCACTGGCATTCCCTCTCAGTTCCCAATGAACCTTTTCACAACGGCATTGTCTTCCGGGGGTCTTCGTGCTCCAGCCACTCCCAGATGGACCCTGATTGCCTCTGCCAGCAGGTGATCCTCTCCAACACCCCATTTTAGAGTCTGCTTCCTAGGCCTCCCTGCTCCTGACACCGGCTGGTTTTGGTTGGAATCTCTGGAAAGAGCAACTCCTAGAGAGAGGGGCAGCAGGGGTCTGCAGAGGGAGAAGCCGGGCTGCCCCGGGGTCTGCCAGCGGCCTCAGCCCATCCCACAGGGAGCCCTGGAGCGGGGATGAGCCTTCATTGTTGTCTCGAATTGAGGCAGACCCTGGGTCTTTGTGCTCCCACGCTGGCCTGCGTGGTGGGGCTCTGGGTTGGAGGGTGATGGGAGGACACTAATTACTTAGGATTTCTGGCACGTGGTGAGGAGAAAATGCAAGCCAGGTTTTAGTTGACTTCATTACTTAAATTCTCCACATACAGCCTGCCTCTTGTTACCTGTACCCAGGGCGGGCCATTCCCCCAACCACACTCCCCCAGCGCCCGCCCTGTTCTCAGGGTTTGACTTGGATGCCCCTGGGGCAGGGACGCTGTGTTGGGCTGGGCAAGGCAGTGTTATTCCCTGGGGGGACTCAGCTGTGAGTCACAGCAGACAATCCTCCCAGCAGCTCTGTGGGAAGGGGATTGGTGGGGAAGGGGCTGGACAGAGTAAGGAGGGGCTGGGGCCCCACTTCTCTTTCCCTAGGTGTGGAACCAGAATGGCAAAAGCCCCTCCATCACCTTTGAGTACACGCTGCTGCAGCCACCGCACGAGCCGCACGAGCGCCGCCCCCAGCCGGTCTACTACGGCTTCTCCGAGCCCGCCTCCGAGAGCGCTGAGAGCCAGGGCCTGGACGGGGCCGGGCTGATGGGCTTCGTCCCACACAACGGCTCCCTCTACGGCCAAGCCTCCTCAGAGCGGCTGGGCCTGGACAACCGGCTGTTTGGCCACCCGGGCCTGGACATGGAGCTGGGCCCGAGTCAGGGCCAGGAGACCAACGAGGTGTGCGAGCAGGCCGGCGGCGGGGCCTGCGAGGGGCCCCCCAGGGGCAAGGGCTTCCGAGGTAACCAGGAGGAGGGAGGCATGGGGGTGGGGCCCGGGAGGCAGCCCAGGGAAGGAGATCTTGGGGGAGGGGTCTCAGGCCCTTTGCAAACCTACAGAGGAGATTCGTAAGAGCTGCCAAGTACCTGCAGATGTCCTCTGGGCAAGCGCAGGTTAAGTACTTGGGATAGGTCCTTCTGTCCATGCATTCTTTGAGGTAGATGCGGTTATCCCCATTTGATGGATGAGGAGACTGAGGCTTAGAAAGAGGAAGTGGCTTGGCCAAGTCACACAGTCCACCGTGGAGGAGCTGGGAGTCAAACCTGGGATGGTCTGATCTCTCGCTCATCCCATCGCTCATTCAGCGAGCACCTGGTCTCGCCTCAGCTGAGACACCACAGGGAGCAAAAGCTTCGGGGGCCCCAGGTGCCCCTTGGTTGTGACCGTGTCACTCTGGCCTCTGCCTTTTTCCTCACGGGCCGCCTCCTCTGTGACAGTGTCTCTGTCTGTCCCTTTCTGATAAGGATATTTCTCAGTCCACGATCATTTCATCTCAAGATTCTTAACTCATTATATCTACAATGACCCTATTTCCAAATAAGATCACACTCTGAGGTTCCGGGGGCGGGGTATGAATTTTGGGGGGATGCTAGTCAATCCACTGCAGAAGTCCGTCAGCGAGAGATGGTCCAGGTGTGCTTCGTGCCTCCGTTTTGGCCGAATTTTATCCTCTAGTTGGGCAGAAGCCTTCCTTCTGGAAGCTTCTTGGTTCAGCTCGGTGTTTCCATCGCCCCTCGTCCAGGTCCCCTCCCCAGGGCAGCCCTTGCCCCCAGGGCTGGGGTACACTCATGATTGAGCCACCTGTCTCCTCTCTAGATCTCAACATCACAGGGACTCCTCTCGCCGGGGACAAGGATGACCAAGAGGTTGACACCCACTTCGCCTCCCAGGAGTTCTTCTCGGCTAATGCCATCTCCGACCAGCTGCTGGGCACAGGCTCTGACTTGAAGGACTTCACCCTCAATGAGACTGTGAACAGCATCTTTGCGCAGGGTGCTCCGAGGAGCTCCCTGGCCGAGAGCTTCTTCGTGGACTACGAGGAGAACGAGGGGGCTGGTGCTTACCTGCTCAACGGGTCCTACCTGGAGCTGAGCAGCGACAGGGTTGCCAACAGCTCCGCCGAGGCCCCGTTCCCCAACGTCAGCACCAGCCTGCCCACCTCGGCCGGGAACAGGACTCACAAGGCCAGGTAGGAAGCACTTTCCTGAGCCCTGACCAGGGCCCTCGGGGGCAGGAGGGGGCCGAGGCCAGGTAGAAAGTGAGGCCCTACTGTGGGGGGTCTGGCCAGAAGGGCTGGGGTCCTAGAAATAGAGGAGAGAGGGCCCCTTCTTCCTGTAGTTCTCCACTCACTGCCCTGTGGATCTGAGCACAAAGTCAGAGGCCTGGACTGGAGTGAATTTTCCCCAAAAGTTACGTCCGTGGATTAGGATCCAGGGCTGAGCCCCTATGTGTGCAGCTGATGCGGGGAAGGGAGGCTGGAAGGTAACAGCTCTGAGCACTGCTTGTGAGCCAGGGACGGAGCTCAGCGTTTTATATGCATAGACACGTGCCATTGTCACAACCGCCCTTAGCGGTGGGGTGGCTATTGTGGGCTCAGAGAGGGCTAGCGGTGTATTCGAGGTCCCAGAGCCCGAGGACCTGGGACCCCTGAGTTCGAAGTCTGGACAGTCATGGCAGACACGCCTTTAGGAGGAGGCAGAGGTCCGGGCAGCTTCCCAAGTGCAGAGTGCCTCAGCCCCAGGCCTCAGCAAGGGCTGGAGAGGATCTGGTGGGTTCCTCCACGACCCTGAAATCAGGGATGAAGAACAAGGTTGGCATTGCAGCTGGCGAGGGCCATGAGAGAGTCCACCTGGGGCCAGGCATCCAGAGCCAAGGCCGCAGCTGGGGTTACATGGGCAGCCATGTCTGGGGGCACCTGGGCAGTCACAGCCAGGGATGTCTGGACAGTCACAGCTGGGGATGCCTGGGCAGTCACAGCTAGACCTGGGGGAGTGTGAGGTTGGGAGTGTCCCTGGGTCAGGGGCCAGCTGTGAGCAGGGTGACCCCAGACCTGCCATGTCCCTACTGGAGCATAGTCCCTGGTGACAAGCTCCCCCCACCCCCAGATAGAGGGTGGGCCCCCCTTGAAGGTCCCCACACTGTCTCCCAGCAACTCATATGCGCCTGGGAGCTATTTTAAACCGGCGTTGAGTGGGGGTTGGAGGCAGGCATGGGCCCACTGGTATTTGGGTTTATTTTCTGAGGTCTAGCCCAAGCCCCTTGACTTTAGACGCAAGCATGGACTGAACCCGGCCTGGGCCGGGAGTGCTGAGTGGGTCTTCTTGGGGCTCAGGGACTGAATTTGATGGGAGATTCAGGGTTCACTCTCGAGGTGATGTGGTTTGGGGCCACCCTTCCACCCATCCAGCCCTGGGACCACAGCAACGAAGCCAGCCTCCCTGGTGAGCCAGGAGGCCCCAGGGCATGCCTGCCCCTTTGCTCAAACTGTTTTCTGAGGCCCCTGAGGTGCCTGGGGCTGTGGGGCACAGGGAGGATGTCCTGGACACTTCTGGCAGGCTCTGGGCAGAACCCTACTTTGCAGATGTGGACAGAGTGGGGCCCGGAGCCTCCTCCAGCTACCCCTCTTCCCGCAGGGGTGGCACAGGGCTGTCTGCTCACCCTTTACCCTGACATGCTCAAAGCCTTGGGTAGGTGGGACCTCTGACTGGTTCTCAGGACTCGGGTGAGGAGTCCGGGCCTTGCTTTGGGTACAATGTCTGAGTCTGATAGGGGACCCTGGGCAAAGGACGGGAGGGACGGACCCAGACAGTGCCTGCTCGTGGGAATGGCACTGCTCAAGGCTACCAGTCTGTCTGCGTCTTCAGCGTGGGCCCTCCTCACCTCCCAGGGCGGTCCAGGGCATTACCTGGTATTCCGTGTGTGGGGTACACGGTAAGGCCTCCCGTAAGCAGAAGCTATTAGTAGAAAACTGAGCCTCCAAGTGGCAGCAGTGGGGGGCACCTTTCAGGACCCATTGCCTGGGTCAGGGAGGCCAGCTCTCTGCCAGTCAGAGCCCTCTGAAAAGGTTTATCAGGGTGGCACCAAGACCTCACTGTGGAATTTGGCTAAAGGCATGGACACCATGTGAGTTGAGCATCTCTGTCTTCCTCTGGGCCTCAGTTTCCCCACCTCTCATTGAGGGGCTTGTCAGGGGGTGCCCTTAGGGCCCACCAGGTCAAATATTCAGTGATCCTTAGGCCAGGGTCATGGCACAAGCTTTCTGATCGTCAAGCCGCTTTGTAAAGAGTCTCTCCCGCCCCATCTTGGTTGACTCTTACCCTCCCCTCCTAGCCCCCCGCCCCAGGATATATTGAATTTCCAGCACCTGTCAGGGGCCTCAAGGATTGATCAACTAGGTTGTCAGCCCTCAGAAAGTTCCCGAGTGCCGAGATGCCGCTGCTCCCCCGACCGGCCTGCCATCAAAGGATGCTGCCGCCCAGGGACCAAAGATGGCCTGGAGAGATAAAGGGCAGAGGGAGGCAGCGGGGGAAACCACCAGGGCCAAAATAGCCACGTCTCGGCCGCGTTGTCCAAACACAGGAAGTCGTGTCTGCTCAGAGAAGGCAAAATCAAAGGGGCAGCCCAGAAAGGAAAGGCTATTTTCATCTTTCCAGAAAAGCTTCAAACAATCAAGGGAGGGGCCCCTGTCACCAGACTCCGACTTTGGGAACAAGCGTCTGAGACACAGAGACGCGGAGTCCCTCTCCGAAGCCTTAGGGGGAGAGAAGAACAGAGTACTTTCTGGCTTGTGTATAAACAAACACAGTGGCTTCAGAGCTTCTCCTGCCTGGGGAGCCCGTGAGCCTGTGTCTGCCCAGGCAGCTGGGCAAAGGACCCCGAGGAGTGACAGGCGGTCTGGTGGTGACTCCACGGGCGTCACCAGCCCCAGTCTAGCAGCTCTGACTTTCACAGCTGAGAGGGGCAGTGTCTTCCTTCCAGATGGAGGAGAGCGATGGATTGGTGCTTCAGCGATTTCCTGGGTGTCCCATTTCCTTGTGCTACTTCCAAGAACGGAACCTGCTAGGCGTTGCATTGTTGTGCAAATATATGCAGGGTTATGTTCGAGAGTTGCATCTGCTATGCCCCACACGTGCTGCTGCGAAGAGTGTGTGGGCAGCCCCTCCAGAAATACCTTTGGTGCTTAAAATCCAAAGGGTTATTTTGAACCAGGCCCGCTCTCTCTTGAGTCAGGCATGAGTCATGCTGCCTGCTGGCTCAGAGCGTGTAATTAGATAAAGATGGCGGATCGCCTCCATGGGTGGGGTGGAGGGGCATGGGTTGGATCTTTTCGTTTCTTTTTGTTCTCGGGGAGAATTTAAAGCTGTTGAAAGTAGGTAGGGACCTGGTCAGCACAGTTTAGTGTTTTCTGAATCAAACATTAAGGGTTGGTCTTCCAGGTTCTCCCTTCCCTAAAAGGACTTACTCATCCCGATCTGGGTGCTCTGAGTGGCCCCCATTGGGACAGGTTTCCAGATTTCCAGGAAACTTTTGTTCTGATATGACAGGGTCTTGGGAAATCCCCCAGCCACCCCCATTTTTTTTTTTTTTTTTGAGACGGAGTCTCGCTCTGTTGCCCAGGCTGGAGTGCAGTGGCGCCATCTCAGCTCACTGCAAGCTCCGCCTCCCGGGTTCAAGCCATCCTCCTGCCTCAGCCTCCTGAGTAGCTGGGACTACAGGCGCCCGCCAGCACGCCTGGTGAATTTTTTTTGTATTTTTAGTAGAGATGGGGTTTCACCGTGTTAGTCAGGATGGTCTCGATCTCCTGACCTCGTGATCCACCTGCCTCGGCCTCCCAAAGTGCTGGGATTACAGGCGTGAGTCACCGCGCCTGGCCCCCACCCCCGTTTTTAAAGCTTTAAGTTTTAAAGAGGGAGGAGAAGGCACTCTCCCCTTCCCCTCGAGCCCCAGGATGGGCTGGGACAGACTCTCCTGGCTTGAAGCTCCCAGGTGAGGGAGGCTTTGAAGAGACAAGTGGATCAGCCCCCAGCCTGCTGCCTTTCCTGGGCTTTGGTCCTCATCCCTTCTCCCTTCACTCGTCTTCTCCCTCCCTGAGTTTAGGGAACCACACCGGTGAACTCACTGCTGAAGCTCCTGTGGGTAGATCATTCCTGGGGCCTCAGATGTGTGGTTAAGGCAACGTTCATCCCCAAAAGTTCTGCCTGGCTTTGGGATCCTCCCATTCCAGTCCAAGCAAAACACAAGAGCAATCCTCACCCACTTGCCTAACACATTGTAAACTCCCCGTTCAATCCAAACGCATGTCTCTGTCACGGAGTCAATCCGAAAGGCTTTCTGAATATAATGCTCTAAGCCTGACCACCCCCAGGTGACGGAAGGTCCCGAAGAAGGACCTGTGACCTGGCCCACATTTCAGCCCAGTGACGTATGGCAGCTCGGGGTCATCTCTAGCCAGTCCCTCTGGGCCCAGAGGAAAGTGGAGCCAATTGGGCAGGGCCACCTGCTGCACTGTCCTGTTTAAAAAGTTGAAGCTCGAAGGACCTGCTGTCCACCGTGCTGGCTTGCCCTCGCCCCTTCTCTGGCTCGGAGGCGGCGGGACTCCATGGCAGTGTGCCAGAGCAGATGCCCGGGCTGTGGAGCTGCCTCTGCCTCTGCTTCCCTCCTCCCCTGCCGAGTCCAGAATCAGCCTGCACATTGGATGTGGAGCTTGGGCCCAGGCACACCTACTGGTTCAAAGAAGCAAACAGTCCTAACAATAGTTGGCTTTGGCTGCGTAGGCTCCAGCCAAGAATCATAGCTGGTGGCTGGCGGGGACCCAGCGTGCCTCCCCCAACCCCAGCAGGTCTGTGCAGCCATGGCCAACCCGGATTGCACTGTAGGCTGTGGCCACACCTCTGCCAGCAGCCGAGCTTTTTAATTTTGATAATTGGAAGCTGGATGCCTAGTGTCCCCCATTCCCTCAGAGTCCCAGCTGGAGGAGGGGGTGGGAGAGAATTCTGGAACATTCTTAGTACATAAGACACCCTCTGAGGTCCCCTCCCCGGTGGGAAGAAGGAACCCACTAGCTGATGTGAGAAGGTGATATCGAGAAGCCTGCGTGTGTGCAGGAGCAACTACAGTGCTGGGGGCCCCAAATTCTCAGGCCACCCTGCCCCCCAGAAGGAGCTTGGGCAGCTCCCATGCAGTTACTGAGATGCAAAACAATGTCTGTTCGATCCTAAAATGTGCCTCTCCGGGGGCGCCTCATCCGTTCCACTTCAGACAGTGGGAACTCTGACTGTAGCGGGTGGAGAGTCGGCCTGGGGCCGACAGGTGTGTGCTTCAGGTGAACGTACTCTCCAAAGAAAACACACTCACCTGAAAAGCCAGAGCCCGCCGGTGAGGCATGGAGCTTCTCATCGCCTTCTCTGCTTGATCTCGCTTTCAGGACCAGGCCCAAGGCGCGCAAGCAAGGCGTGAGTCCCGCGGACATGTACCGGTGGAAGCTCTCATCCCATGAGCCCTGCAGTGCCACCTGCACCACAGGTACTGGTCACGGGTGCCATGGGTGCCAAGGGGCAGCAACTGCCCTGAACCCATTTCCACAGACGCGGGCTGGGGCTGTCGGGCCCACCCACTAGCTTACAACCCCAAACTGCCCTCGGGGTGCTTGTCTGGTGGCCTCCTGACTCGGGGGCGGTGTGGCGTGATAGGAGTTTGGGTGTCTGGTGAGGCCACCCTCGTTCTCACAGTGTGCTAGACCATGGTCGGGTCCAGGCCCCCAGGGGGTCACCCAGTCCACCACCAATGATCCCTTGTCTGTTGCCAGTGATACCATGTTTTGTTAGGGCAAACATCCTTTGGGTTAAAAGTAAGAAATCTTAGGTAGCAGAGATTTTACTTTTGCTTCCAGCAAACATAGTAAGGGAGTCACAGGCCCCTGTGATCTATGAAGAAGGGAAGTAGGCAATTTCTAGGACCTCATCAGCAGGAGAGGAATTAGGAAGGGGAAAAAGACCCTCTGCAGTGGTTCCTGGACAGACAGATGTGTGTGGTTAGTAAGAGCTGAGCTGGGATTTGAACCCACAGCTGTCTGGCTGCACAGCCACCATCGCCCCGAGACACTGGCCACAGCTGCTGGGAGCTGGAGCTGCCTCTGCTGCCCACTCTGGTACCCTCCCCTGGGGGATGCCACAAGGTCGGATGTCAAACCCGGGACCAGGATACAGGGGCGTTGACAGGGGAGAAAATGTGGTAGGGAGACCCCAGTGCCAGCTCTGAGGTCACATTTTATCTATTCTTGGGGCTTCATGTTTGGATGTAGAGGACACCCAGCTGCCCCTCAAAAGGTTTGATGCTCTTGGCCCCACCCCAGTGCCCCCCATTTGCCAGGGCATTTGATGCCCTTACAGTCTCTGGCCAGTGAGGATCCATGCAGCTGGGCAGTCTGAGCTTGGCCACCCCCTCTGCAGCCCTGCTGGCATCTCAGGAGATGGGTCCAAGAGAGGGAGGGGCTGGGGCAACCATGCAGGCTCTGCTCACACTGGCCTTGCCTCTCTGGGGCTGAAGAAAGGGCTCCGTCTCCTGTTATATGAGCCCCCAAGCAGGGCATAGCCACGGGGCATGCTGTGTTTGCCCCTGCGCCTGGCATTCTGGAGGGAAAACAAATGCTGTGGGCGGTGTGGTGAGCACCCAGCTTGGCCAGGCTTGCACGGCCAGGCTTGCACCGCCTGGTTGACCACACCATGGGCCCTGGGCAAATTGCCAAATCCTTCCGAGCCCCCATTTTCCACAGGTGAACTAGGACACATATTTATGTCAAAGGTGGGTTGTGGGGATCCACATGAAACAAGAAATAACCTCTCCTGGTCAGAGGTCAATGGATGCTGCTGTGCTGAGGGTGGCTGCCACCACCTGACGCAGGGTGCGGCTTCCACCATGCCCAGGAACAGCTGGCCTCGGAAGTGAGCCATGTGACCTGCCTTCCGGTCAGGCCCCGAGGGTAGCTGAGCTTGGTGGCGGGGTGTCAGCACGGGGGTCTGCTTTGCCAAGTCCTTTGCGGACCTGCCCTGAGTTCCTCCACACTTCCCGGCCAGGGGACTCCAAGTGTGTGGGCGTTGTCAGTAAGTGTCAAGCCTGTGGGCGTTGTCACTAAGTGTCTGCAAACATCTGTGATTCCTCCCAGACACATCGCTGGCTGGGGAGGGGATGTCGCTCGAGACGTCTGCAGGGTGAGGCAGCCTCGGTGGCGAGGGGCCTGATGGGCAGCCCTGTGTGGAAGACGTCCCCAGGGAGGACACAGTACCGTCTCCCAACACCCAGAGAATGGCAGGGAGGGGGCTGGACTGGGTCTGTGCAGCGTGGTCCAAGGTGCAGTGGAGCAGAGGACAACAGGAAATCAGAAAGACAGGTTTTGGCTCTGGAAGAAGGAAGCCTGCTTTAGAGGAGGCTGTTCAGAAATAGAGATGAGCCACCCAGAGAGACAGAGAGAGAGAGAGAGAGAGGGCAGGAGGGAGGGAGAGTTCCCTGTCACTGTGGGAGGTGCTGAATGGCACTGGGCAGAAATAACAGAGTCAGGGTCTACCCTTTTCATAGGTTGTGTCCGTGTGGATGTCTCATGGATGGTCATTGGCACACCCTCCATCTTGTGCTTCGCAAGAACCCAGGCACAGGGCAGTGCCATCAGTGGGGCGGGTCAGCCTGCCCTGAGCTTTGGTCACGGTGGGGAGGCTTGCTTTTAGATTTTTCTTTGAAGACACTCTTTTGGAGCCACAGCAACAGAGGGGCGTGAGTTTGGCCTCAGCTTGGGTCACAGGCGGAAGTGTCTGCTGCCCTTCGGTGCTCCAGGGCACCGTGGTGAGGACAGTGGATCCCGCAGCCCCCAGGCTTCATCCTCCCCTTTCTTTTGTTTCAGGGAGGGTTCTGTGGCTCAGGGGGTTTGAAAAGCACCCTTTTCGAGATGGGTGTCATGAAGAGGGTGCCCAGGAAAAAACATCCTGGCATTGGATTCTCACCCGCTTTCTGGAAGGTTCTCATTTTGGGAAGGAGCACGCTGAGGCCTGGAGTCCGGTCACGGTCACGTCACCCCAGGGAGGCACTGAGCTGGGACTTGGATTCCAGTCTCTCTTGACCAAGGCCTGCCGCGTTTCCACTCCATGACGAGGAGCGAATGAATAACCAGGCACTTGGCGATGGTCTGCAAGTCCCCAGCCCCGCACCTCCCTGGGCCCCAGAGCGGGTGTCTCTGAGGCCTGGAACATTCCGAGCAGACCTGGCCGGGAAGCCTGCCTCCCCCTCAGAGAAGGCTAAAGGCTGCACGGCCCAGCTCTGGCGGGAGAGGAACCGTGATTGCAGCCTGGCTCGTCCTTGACGGAAAAAAGAAAAAATCCCGTTGTCGGCTGCTTCCCAGGCTGTTTCGTTCCATCCAGGGCTGGGGCTTGGAGAGGCAGGAGCCGCTGGCCTGCAGACACGCGCCGCTGGGTGGCTGGGCTCTCTGGGTATGGGGAAACCGATTTCCTTCTGGGGGAACTGGCAGCTGCAGCCAAGACCGTTCCATGATGCCCGTCATCCCGGAAGGCTGGGTCTGTCTCCGGTGGCCACACACACACACACACACACACACACACACACACACACTCTCACACTCTCACACACACACACACAGCAGAAGCAGCAAACCCTAACCCCAGCCCAAGCCTGTTCCCACTGCTGCCGGCTCCCCCAGCATCATCCTGCTCCTGGGCAGGGAGCTGGGCCTGTGTGGCAGTTCGGTACCAGGTGAGGGTGTCAGGGCGAGGACAAGAGAAGCAAAAGGTGGAGATGTGGTCAAGGAAGTGGCACTGCTAGGTGAGGGCTGCCTGTCACCCACTGTCCCCCGATGGGATTACAGAGTATGGGGCACCAGCAAAGACAGGCACACAGTGATGATTAAAGAAAGTTCAGGCCTGGCATGGTGGCTCACGCCTGTCATCCCAGCACTGTGGGAGGCCGAGGCGGGCAGATCACCTGAGGTCAGGAGTTCAAGACCAGCCTGACCAACATGGTGAAACCCTGTCTCTATGAAAATACACAAATTAGCCGGGCGTGATGACAGGTCCCTGTAATCCCAGCTGCTCAGGAGGCTGAGGCAGGAGAATTGCTTGAACCCAGGAGGGGGAGGTTGCAGTGAGCTGAGATTGCACCAGTGCACTCCAGCCTGGGCCACGGAGTGAGGCTCTATCTCAAAAAAATAAAGTTCAAGATGATGCTTGCTAAGTCCGGGGCATGCCGTAGAGGGCAGGGCGCACCCAAGCCCCCACCATGACCTCTGAGGGGGCTGACGGGGCTGGAGCGGTCAGGTTTCACTCCCACCTGCCCGTCCACCCAGCAATGGGTGGTTGCTGAACGCCTGGCAATGGGGGACACCTGACTGTGTTTGCCTCTGCACCTCCACGGGGGCCAGCTGGAGTGGACTCAAAGCCCGGACTCCGTGACGTGGGAACTGGGAGCCCAGCCGGGATGGGTGGGGTGGGGTCGGGGGGCAAAGAGAAGAGCTCGGACCCGCACAGCTTAGACCCACAGTGCTGCTCTAATGCTGCAGTTCCACAAGCTGTGACTGATCCCCAAGCCAGAAAGCTGAGCTGGAGGTCAGGTGACTTGCCCCAAGTCCTGAGGCCTGTCTCCTGGGCTCCGAGGTGCTGGCATGGCTTACAGGCCCTCCCCGTCCCGAACCCAGGGGTCATGTCTACGTACGCCATGTGTGTCCGCTACGATGGGGTCGAGGTGGATGACAGCTATTGCGATGCCCTGACTCGTCCCGAGCCTGTACACGAGTTCTGCGCCGGGAGGGAGTGCCAGCCCAGGTACCTGCCACCGGGGGCCCTGGGCAGGGGCTTGGAAGGGGGGTGCGGGGCTCTGCCCAGAGAAGCAGTCAGACTTACCCCGCTGCCCCGTAGAGGTGCTTTGTGTGCAGGTCCGTGGGGGTGCTTTGAGGAGGGGCATAGAGACCTCACCTCTCAGAGACCTTCTGTGTCTTCCCAGGAGTTGCAGTTTAATCTGTCACTGTGCCTCGTATACAGTAGGTGCTCCATAAATGCTTGCCACCATAGATTTAGAAACCATTCTCAACATTACTCTATGTTACAGAGATCTCTTTGCCCCACCAGGTCCGCTTGGCACATCTAGGATTTTTAGAAACCCAAAGGGATTATTTCCACGATTCCATGCCTATTGACTGTCCCTTGGATGTGGGTGGAGGCCTGTTTTCTTGACCCCTGGGCCTCGTCTCCTGCCTTGTGGACGCAGTCAGACTGAGCTGAGTGCATCCTACCCCTAGTGACAAGTGGGGTCCCCAGATGAGCCTGAGGGTGCCGGCCTCCACCAACGAGGATCCCACGCTCCTTGGAGGCTGAGCTCTCCTGCTCCCTACGCACAACCACACTGCCTCTTCTTTTCTGGGCTGCTCCATCCAGGGCCTCCCGCATCCTGCACGTTTGCTCCTTTCTGGGAAGGGCAGAACGCCCAGGGTCTCCAGAATGCTGCTAAGCCTGGCCCAGGGGTGGCGTCCAGCAGGCCCTGTCCTTCCGCTCAGAGCCCATCAGCTTTGGACCTCTTATTCCAAGTCTATCTGCCTGGAAGACTTCCAAGTCTTGTTCATAACCTCTCCCAGCTCAGGCTGAGGGGAACGAGGTCTTTCCCCAGCACGCTGGCCAGGCCCCCTTTCTGGACACAGATCCAGAAATGTGCCTTCTGCTCACTTCCACCCTCGTCAGAGTCCCATGGGGGCACAGCCACCTGTGTGACACAGCAGGGCACAAAGGGGCAGGAATGCCGAGCCCACACTCAGGGCACCCGCCAACCACCTTGCTAAGGTGCTCCCTGAAGACCTCCGGGGCCGTCATGGCCCAGCCTGCACCCTTGGGCCTCGACACCCTCCTGTCCAGCTTAGCTTGTGGCGTGTGGTTTTGGACCACATGGGGGGGGGAGGGAGGAACCGTGTTTTCTCTAGGGGTGTGGGTTGCATGGGGTCCCGGTCACCACAGGGGGATCGTTGAAGGCCATCTGCTCCCGGGGCAGGTGGGAGACGAGCAGCTGGAGCGAGTGTTCGCGCACCTGCGGAGAGGGCTACCAGTTCCGCGTCGTGCGCTGCTGGAAGATGCTCTCGCCCGGCTTCGACAGCTCCGTGTACAGCGACCTGTGTGAGGCAGCCGAGGCCGTGCGGCCTGAGGAACGAAAGACCTGCCGGAACCCCGCCTGCGGGCCCCAGTGGGAGATGTCAGAGTGGTCCGAGGTGAGCGCCTGCGGGAGCAAGCCGGGGGTCAGGAAGAGCTGGGGAGCTGGGCTTGGGAAATGGAGGTGGCTACACCTTCACCATGCCCCCCCACCCCCTCCCCCTGCTGCCACAGTGCACTGCCAAGTGTGGGGAGCGCAGTGTGGTGACCAGGGACATCCGCTGCTCAGAGGATGAGAAGCTGTGTGACCCCAACACCAGGCCTGTAGGGGAGAAGAACTGCACGGGCCCGCCCTGTGACCGGCAGTGGACTGTCTCCGACTGGGGACCGGTGAGGCCTGCACTGAGGGGTGGCTGGGCGTGTGGCTGGTGAGGGGGTCCCAGAGCTTTGCCTTGATGTGCCTCTGTTTCCATTTTTTCTGAGGCAAGGGTGTGAGGTGAAGACTGTCCAACCAGCCTTCTCCCGTGTTACCATAGGAATCAAAACTCTCCAAACACGTGACCAGCATCACCTTCCCTCTATCACCTGTTTATCTCTCTGTGTCTCTCTCTGCCGTTATCTCCCTGTCTGTGTCTGTGTCTCTGTCCCTCTGTCTGTCTCTGTCTCCCTGTCTCTGTTTGTCTCCGAGTCTCTCTGTCTCCCCCTATCTCTGTCTCTCTGTGTCTCTGTCTCTTTCCCGGTCTCTCTCATCGAGAGAGATACTCAGATGCTAGCTGGGGTCGCCTCTGGGTGGTGGGTGCACAGATCTTTTTAAGTGTGCTTTTCTCTGTGTGTGCTTTTCATCAAGCATGCATTATTTCTGTAATTAGAACAGAAAATGTTATTTAAAAAGTGGTTACCGTGGCAACCGCTTCGACACTGCCTGGGAGCCACTCCTCTCCCTTGGGACTGACATCCAGGGCCCCTCCTGGCGTGGCTGCCTCTCACTCGATGTCCCCTGCCTGTTCTCTCCCCTGCAGTGCAGTGGAAGCTGCGGGCAAGGCCGCACCATCAGGCACGTGTACTGCAAGACCAGCGACGGACGAGTGGTACCTGAGTCCCAGTGCCAGATGGAGACCAAGCCTCTGGCCATCCACCCCTGTGGGGACAAAAACTGTCCCGCCCACTGGCTGGCCCAGGACTGGGAGCGGGTGAGTGCCCCAGAGCCCGCTGAAGGGCCTCCCAGTGTCTGGAGAACATTTGGCCGGAGAGGAGAGCCAGGTGGCTGGGACCACAGATGGGTGGAAAAGAGGAATTCATTGCAAATTATGAGGGACCATTCCCTAAAAATTAGTTTCGAATACAAAAGGCTTAAAAGGTAGGAAAACACCTTTCAAGTCCCCAAATCCCAATTTTGCATGGCTCAGTGGTGTGTGCAGAATTGGCATTGTCCCCAGCCTGGGCCCCCAAGTCCCTGGGATGCAGAAAGCTAAGGACGGGGGTTGTTCCGGCTGCCTGCTCCTGGCCCAGGGGCCTGTGCAACCTTTGATCATGACCAGTGTGTCTTCCCCGCCCACCTGTCGTCGTCATCAACTTGCCATTTCAGACGAGTTGCTCTCCACAAATTGCTTTCAACCAGCAGCTCCAGGCAGATCACTAAACCAGATAATCTCGGGCCAAATTGTTTTCTGCTAAATTGATTTTGGCCAAATCATCATTGGCCAAATTGTCATTAGCCAATTTGTTTCAAAACAGATGGTTTTGTGCTAAATTGCTTTTGATCAAATCCATTTGGGGCCAAATGGTTATCGAACAGAGAGTTCTCAGCCAGTTTGTGATGCATTGGAGCATTCTCACCCAATTGCTATTGACCAGACCGTTGTCACCAGAGTCGCCGTGGGCCCTGTATAGGGTCCTGCTGGGCCCTGGCGCTGACCCGCTCCCTCTGCCCCGGCCTCAGTGCAACACCACCTGTGGGCGCGGGGTCAAGAAGCGGCTGGTGCTCTGCATGGAGCTGGCCAACGGGAAGCCGCAGACGCGCAGCGGCCCCGAGTGTGGGCTCGCCAAGAAGCCTCCCGAGGAGAGCACGTGTTTCGAGAGGCCCTGCTTCAAGTGGTACACCAGCCCGTGGTCAGAGGTGAGCTCCCAGCTGGCCCCTCTGAGGCTGCCTGAGGCCAGACCTGAATTTTGATCCCGCCCCTCCTGCCTCAAGGCTCCTTAAGTGCTTCCCGCTCCTCCCTCCCCGACAGCCTCTGTGAGGGCCTTCCTTCCCAGGAAGGTTGCTCAACTCCACCACGTCAGCTGGTGCCAGAGCCAGCACCTCCGGGAAGCCTTCTCTGATCCTGTCCCTGGGATCCCTGTGGCACTCATCCTGCGCCTGGCAGCCCATGCGCCTGACACCACGGGATAGACAGGCCCCAGGTGGGCGGGAGGAGCAGATTGGGCTGAGGCACACACAGGGTTGGCCCTCCGGGAGCCACAGCCAAGGTAGGAGCTTGGGATTTAGGGAGACCGTAATACACACGCACCCCAGGTCAGGACACCGGCGGGGCCAGAGGAAAGGGCAGTAAGTTTCCTGCACAGGTCTGGCCCCTCCGAGATTCTTTGACTCTTGGGCCCCCAGAATGCCCCAGTGTCAGGATGTCAGGCAGGACAGAGCTGAGATCTTGGCTGTCTTTGTAGAGGGGAGGAGAGCCCTCCCATCCTGGGGCCTTGAGGCATGTGTGGCCACCCTGGCCCAGCTCTTTGCCGGAAGGGTCTCCTCTCTCCCAGTAGTGCCATGAGGAGGGGTCCTTTTCCCCATTCCTCAGAGGAAGAAACTGAAGTTCAGAGAACTCTCTGGCCCACTCGGGGTCCCACAGTTACTGGGGGCTGTAGCAGACATTGGAGGCCAGGCCTGTCCATGGCCCTAGAGTGAAACCTAGGTGGGGTGTGGCATCTGCAAGGGAAGGGGGGCCTGGACCAGCTCATCCTGAGGGGCCCTGGGCAGGGAGCCCCGAGGTGGGTGGGCAGCCCTGGTTTCACAGAGGGGGTGGCAAACTGGGCGCCCCCTCACCCCCAGTTGTCTTGCAGAGCAAATAGGTTACTTTCACCTCCCCTGCTGTTTTCCCCTTCTGTGCCACTTCCTGTGGGGCCTCCAGGAGACTCCAGAGCCCTGCCCTGTGCCAGTGGGTGCCCCTCCGCCTTCTGGGCCCCACGGAGGCAGTCCCGTCTAGACTCCAGCTTGAATAACTCACATCGGCTGTGACACGCCAGCCCTCCATGCCCCTTTCACAGCAGCGCCAGCCCTGGCGCCAGTCCCAGCCCCTCCCACCTGGCGATGCCATGAGCTTCTGAGAGGGGGACCTGGGAGTGTCCAGAGGGTATCTGGGAATCACTGGGCAGGGGCTGCCATAGCCAGGCTGTTTACCTGGGGTCTCCAGCTACCTGTAGCCTCAGTTTCCTCATGGGCCAACTCTGAATACCCAGGCGACAAAATAGGGGTGTCAGATGGGACTCGGGGCCTGGAACGTTCATGGTGAAGTGCCCCACTGTGTCTCAGGCCCTGGTACCCGAGGGCTCTATGTCTTGGTCATTGTGGCGGGTGGGTGCCAAATCCTAAACCTTATGAGTTCAAGGCAGAGAGTCCAAGAGTCTGTGAGGAGTGAGCGGGGACCCCAGTGTGGCCCTGCTCAGAGATTGGGGTCCAGGTCCTGGGCCCTCGCCAGGCCCCAGGCTCTCCGTGCACACTGGGTGGTGTCTGGCGTCCACCCTGATCCCCCAGGGCCTCTGCCTGCCCTATTGCACACATGCTTATTCAGGAGGGAGAACACCCACCCACTCATTCCCTGTTGCCCACCAAAGGACACCCAAGTGAGGAGGGGAAAGGCTAAGCGTGGGCCTGGGGCTTCCCGGGGGAGGCCTGGGCAGAGCCAGGACCTGAAGGGTGAGCCGGCTTTTGCTGGGAGTCACCTGGAGAGACCACAGTGTGCTGGGTCATGAAGGCTCCTGGAAAGGCTAAGCCCGGTGGGAGGGGAGAGTGGGAAGGGGCAGGGGGGCTGACTGGGGTTCCAGGGCCCCAGGGAGTCAGCCCAGGTCTGTAGTTTGGGAAGAGCACTAGCTTCAGATGGGGGGCCACTGTGGGGCCAGGAAACTGGGACCCACTCGGTGCAGGTACCTTGCTGGGTGATGAGCCATGGCGTGGGGGGCCATGAAGCCATGAAGGGGGGACCCCAGAGGGTGATGAGCCATGGCACAGGGAGACCATGAAGCCATGAAGGGGGGACCCCAGAGGGTGATGAGCCATGGCACGGGGAGACCATGAAGGGGGGACCCCAGAAGGACAGCCTGGGATGCTGGGGAGGACCATCCTCCTAGCCCTGATGAGGAGGTGGCAGGGCTGGATGAGGCGTGGCTGGCACAGATGGCTGGTGGGCACATGGACTCCTCCTTCCTGGCGGCTGCCCCCCCGATGCCGGTGCACGGCGGCGGCTCAGTCAGTGTTTGTTCCCGAAGCTGCCCAGTCCCATCCACTCCCCAGGGGCAGAGGAGCTGGCACCAGGGCTGGCCGGGAATGTGCTGCTCTCCAGAGGCACGTCCAGAGGCTCCTCGGGGCCCTGCCAAAGGCTGATTGTCCTCACGCCGTCAGCGCCAAGCCGGCCTCTCCTCGCCTGCAGACGGTGCCAGCCCCCACCCCCTGGCTCGGAGCAGGCAGGCAGGCAGGCGGCAGTCTTTCTGCCAAGTCTTAATCGGTCCTCCTGCTCCTTTGCAAACAGAAGTGGAGAGTGGGCCCCAGGGCCAGGGCCTCCCACCCCGCCCACCTCAGAGAACCGAGGGCTCAGGTCCCAGACGTGCCTGGGTGACGTGGGGTCACCCACGTGGGGGGAAGTGTGAAGGAGCCACCGCCTGTGGGATCTTGGCAGGAGGACAGCAGGGTGACTGGGGCCACCACATGTCTCTGGTGTTCTGGGGAGCTCAGCGGGGTTTTCCAAGGGGAACATCTGGACAGGGAGCCACTGGAGGGGGTGGTGGCTTCGCGAGATGCATTTGATCGGCCCACAACAAACAGTCTGCACCACAGACCCAGGAAAGCTGGGGCCAGAGGACCCTCGGGGAGATGGGAGAGGAGGGACCACCCCTCACTGTGCATCTGGGGAGACTGAGGCAGCCCTGCGTGGGGAGAGAATCAGAGCCTCCTGACTGCCAGCCAGTGCCCGGAACCCCTGGGAGATGAGAGAGGAAGGACCACCCCTCACTGTGCATCCAGGGAGACTGAGGCAGCCCTCGGTGGGAGACAATCAGAGCCTCCCGACTGCCAGCCAATGCCCTTTTGTCGGCACCTCCACTCAGCCCTGGAGGTGCAGGTCGGGTTTCAAATTGGCTTCCACGGGACCTGTGTCAGCTGGGACTCACAGCCACCTGGGAAGGGTGGGGTGGGGAAGGGGGGATGCGCAGGCTCCCCGCCTCCTGCCAAGGCCCCTGCTGCATCAGGAGGCTTTCCCCAGGCCCTCTGTCTCTCCCACACTAGTGCACCAAGACCTGCGGGGTGGGCGTGAGGATGCGAGATGTCAAGTGCTACCAGGGGACCGACATTGTCCGTGGTTGCGATCCACTGGTGAAACCTGTTGGCAGACAGGCCTGTGATCTGCAGCCCTGCCCCACGGAGCCCCCAGGTGAGGAGCGGGGAGGCTGAGAGTGGGTCTGGGGCCTCCCGGGGGAGGTGAGGACAGAATCAGGGTCTGAAGGGTGAGCAGGCATTGCTCACGTTGATGGCGAACCTGGGAACCAGCTTGAGAGACCAAGGTGTGCCGGGAGTGGAGGCTCCCTCCCAGCATGGCTGAGCCCCACTGGGAGGGGAGAGTGGGAAGGGGAATGGAGGAGGCCTGACTGGGATTCCGTGGCCCCAGGGAGCCATGCTGAGACCTGTACTTTGGGAAAAGTGTCAGCTTCAGATGGCGGGGCCACTGAATCCAGGATGACTCAGCTGGAATGGCCAGGGGCTGGCACACAGGGGGCAGGGAGGGGAACAGCTGAAGCAGGGCCTGGGCATCTGGAGGAGGGACAGGGGACAGGCTCCAAGGGGGTACCAGGTGCAGGGCACGTGATGAGTTCTGTTTTGGATACATTGAGTGGTGGACGTGGACGGCCCTTGTGGACCGCGTGGGGATGCTTAGGCCTCCAGGTGTGGCATCTGTAGCTCCTCTAGGCATCACTCCTCTTGGGACACAGATCAAATCACCTGTTGTGATCTGGGACAGCGACATCTTGGGGACAGAGATGGGCCAGGAAAGAGGTGGCAGAGAGCTAGAGATGGAGACCCACCATGGGGTGGGAGGCCCACAGCACCTGCCCCTGGAAAACTTCACGTCGGGGTCCTTGGGGTTTTCACCCCTTGGGCACCGCCTGAAACTGCCCCGCTTCACCCTGTGTTCCTTCTCCAGATGACAGCTGCCAGGACCAGCCAGGTACCAACTGTGCCCTGGCCATCAAGGTGAACCTCTGCGGGCACTGGTACTACAGCAAGGCGTGCTGCCGCTCCTGCAGGCCCCCCCACTCCTAGGCCCGGCAGCTGCAGCCCCTTCCAGATGAAGACCCAGCGCCCCTCCTGGGGCTGCTGCAGCTTCTGGGGCCTCCACAGACCCCCCTCCTGCAGGGCATGCTGGCCTGAGACGTGGCACTGAGTCTCGGCTGTCAAGAGGGGACTTCCCACGGCCCATGGACTTTTGGGCTCCTGGGGCAGAGACTCCGGCACCCACTGGCCTCCCCCAGACAGGGCCACCCGTGCCGTGGGAACCTGTCTGTGTTCCTGCGTGGATCCTGTGTGTGTGGCTCCCACTCCCCAGCCCCCAGCAGCCCCCAGCCGAGGGGCCCGAGGCCCACAGCCAGCAGTGGAGGTGTCTTGCCCCGGGCCGGCAGCCCACGCCCTCTCTAGGTGGCAGGGCCTTCTCAAGGAAACTTGCAGGCGAGCCCAATGTGGGGGGAGCCTCCCTCCCTCGGAGACCACAGGGTGAGAGGGACACAGGCAGCCAAGGAGGCCCAGGCGTGCTCCCTCCTATAGAGCCCCTCCCGTGGAGCTCTCTTCCCGCCGCACTTTCTACCCCGGGCAGAGGCGCTTGCCCACTGGACGTTTGGGGATGGTCCGCGGGCCCCGCCCCTGCAGTCATCGTCAGTGCTCATCTACGTTAATAAAGTGGTCCTATTTATGGTGGCATCATGGGGTCTCAGTTGCTTCTGGCTGGAGGAGTGGGTTGCTTGGGGGCGTGGTGGGCCCGGGCCTGGCTCTGTGGGGTCTCTCCAGCTTGCTGAGGCCTGGAGTGCAAGGGTGGGCCGGCGGGGGCCACAGCACCTGCTCCGAGGAGAAAGACAGGTGCAGATGAAAGGCAACGAGAGGCGTGGGAAGCATACAGGGAAGGCGTTTGGGGACATTGGGACTCAGGCACCGGAGGAGGAGTGGAGTTGACATCTCGAGCCCATCAGCAAGTGGTACAGGACCTGTGGGAGCAGGGGTCAGGGACCTTGGCTAAGGTGTAGGGCACCCACCTCCAAGCACGTGGGCAAGAACAGAGGAGATGAGGCAGGTATTCGGGGCGCGGGGCGGGGCCCACCTCAAGCTCTGGGAAGCAGCACCGTCACTGCCATTCCTGGAGCTCATGGAGGACTTCCTGACCTGGACTCATGGCTGCAGGAACACCCGGGCTTCTGGGGAGGGGCTGCTTCGTGGACCCAGCAGCAGGAGTGGCTTTTCCAGACAAGAGGGTGGGAAAGAGCACTTGGGAGAGGAAAGCGACACCGCTGGAGGATGCCACATGGGAGGAAGGACGGGGCTGTACTGCCTGGAGAGGGCCCCAGGAGGTGTTTCCGTGCACACAGGCGGCCAGGAGGGGAGTGGTTGCCAGGCTGCTTCCTCAATGTGAGGCCAGGTTGTCCTCAGACTGGGAGCCAGAGCAGGGTCCGTCGCAGCTTTAGGGTGGCTTCTGAAGGACTTGGGGCTCTGGGGAAACTGAGGCAGCACCCCCTGCCAGTGCGTTCTTGTCTCTGAGTGTGCCTGCATGTGTGTGCATTGAGGGGCTGCAATCAGGATGGTCCTTTCCATCCCTAAAGTCCAGGAGTTAGGGGACCCTGGGATGGACTTGCTTAAGGTCCCCAGCTTGGGCCGGGCAGAGCCAAGTCGCTGAGACCTGGGGGTCTGAGGCCTCTCTGTCCACCTCACCCTGTGTCCCCCCTCACCTCGCTGTTCTTCTCTCCTCCTCTCTCCCGCCATCCACATCTTCTTCCTGTCTTACTGTTTTCCTCCCAGCTTCTCCTTTCTGCCAACACTTACTGCACCCTTACTGTATGCCAGGTTCTGTGCCCAGCACCTCCTTGGCTCTGCCTGGGTTTATCTTCCAAAGGTCCCCAGGAGGCTAAAACTGAGGTCCAGAGATGCTCAGTCACTTGTCCCAGGGGACCCAGCCTGTCCCCAACCACCCTCTGTCCAGGGGCTCAGAGTCCATCCTGGTAGTTCTCAATGCTGGAAGATGGATAGCCACCGGGGAAACTCAAAATCAAACGTGGCCCACTGCTGTGCCCCCCAGCCAGAGAGCAGCTCTCGGCCCCGCCGGGCAGAGCCCTGGCCTGACTGGCTGCATCCTGAGGGAGAAGCTGACTCTGCCTCCTAGAAGTTGGAAGAGCGTGGGTGTGGACGGCCTGGACACCCGGGAGGACTGAAGACGCTGCACGGGAACGTGGGAGATGTTTTATTGGCCTTCACTTTCCTCAGGGAGCCAGCGGCTCCCCCAGCAGGTCCCCACGGTGGAGAAGAGTGAGCTGGGAGGGATGGGTGTTTACTTCGTTTCAAAGAGATCTACATATCTACAGAGAGAATGGAGACCAGAAAGGAAGTGGGAAATTGAATCAGAACAGCCACAGCACGGGCCAGCTCTGGGCCCTCACCCCCACCCCACCCAGCCCACCCCCCACGCTGACGCATCAGAAACACACTTCACAGGATGCACAGAGGAAGCCAGAGGTGTGGGCGGGCCCGGGGGCCAGGGCTTCGAGGGACCTCAAGGGTGAATGCCACTGGCCTATCCCAACCAGGCAGGGGAGAAAGAAAGAAGAGGTAAACAACTGAAAACATAACAATTATGTCTTCGCCAGCCTCTGGAAACTGGTGATTTCATTTTTGAGTAAGGGCAAGAAGTGTCCTGCGCAGGCCCCCCCTCAGCTCAGGGAAGGCCACTGCCCTGCAAAGCCTTGTCTTTGAGGACGGTGCCTTCCCTGGGCAGAGAGGGGCTGCCCCGGCCCTGGGGCTCCATGGCAGGGCCCAGAAGGAGAGGGAGAGCCCCAGAGAGGGAAGGGGGCTCCTGGGGCCAGATTGCTGAGAGGAAATAGTTGCCTCTTTCTGGTTGAGGAAGGGCTGCCTTCCTGACAGCTAGTGTCCCGGGGTTTGGGGCATTTCTCTGGGGTAACCACTGACGTCATTTCCTTAGCAGCAGGAGAGCGGGTGAAAATTCCCAGGAGACCTCAGCCTGGGTGGGTGTGCTTGAGGGAGAGTGGGCTCAGATGAGGTCTTCAGATGGCAGCAGTAGGTTCCAGCTGCTTGGGGTCCACCAGGAGCTGGGACGGGCCTCCTAGGTCCTGCTGAGAAGCAGGTAGGGGAGGTGACCTGCAGCTCTGTCTCCCTTGGAGCTCACAGTTCCTGTTGAGACCCAGAGCCTGAAGACCTCTGTCCTCAGGGTCTCTCTGTGACCAGCCCCTCATCACACAAGATGGGGAGACTGAGGCCCAAGGGTGGGAAGGGTCAGCCAAGTCTCATGGGGAACTCGGCGGTTTTCAAGCCCTGGGCCACGGCTCTGCCCAACCTAACGAGCCTCGGGCTGCCTCCATGCACTGCTGCTTGCTGGCCCTGTTTCTGGCTGAGCACTGGGTCTATACGTTTCCGCGTTGCCTCTCCCACGGCAGGTGGGCTGCGACATGGCCTCTCCCTCTCCCCGTGCCTCCCTCTTCCCCTAAAAAGCCGGTTGGGGCTGAGCATCCCAAGGGCCCTGCTGCCCCTGAAAGTCTCCCTTCTAGGGGGCAACCTGTCCATCTGCAGGGGGCTCAGCACAATGTGTCTCAGCCTGGGCAGATATTTGGCACTTGAACCCTGGAGAGCGTGTGTGTGAGAGGGACAGACGGGTAGGGGAGAGAGAGAAAGGGAAAAATAGAGGAAGAGAGAGAGGCCGGAGTTCAGGGTGGAGGGGCAGAATCCTTGGTCTGCAATTGCCAGGAAGGGCCTTGCTGCAGAGCCCTGGGCCTCACTGAGGTCATCCCTTCCTTGAGCAGGTGAGAAGGCTGAGACCCAGGGAGGGGGTGACACATGGAGACCTCCTGGGATGGCCAAGTTGTTGGGTCTGAGACAGAAGCATCAGGAGTATCGGTGGCCTCCGAGCCTGAGAGCCCTGGTGCACGCCCGGCTGGCTGTATGGTCACCTGGTCCTTCCAGCCCCAGGCCCCAGCTGTGCCTCCCCCCAGGACACGTTTGTGTTCAGTGAGCCTTATCCCTGCCGTGAGCCTGGGGGCTCCCCAAGCCTGGGCCTCCCCTGAGGACAGGGATTCGAGGAGGGCTCAGCCAAGCCCCACTTGGGGCCTGGGGCCAGGTGGGTGTGCCACAGGAATCCCCCCATGGTCTCAGGACCTTCCAGGCCAGGGTCCCGGGGGCGGGCCCGGGTCACACGTCGGTGCTGATGCTGCGGCTCCGGGCGAAGGCCTCCCGCATGGCCGAGAGGCGGTTGGGGTTGAGCGCCTGCAGGCCCCCGAAGCCCCCCGCGGGCAGCTCCACGTCCTCCTGGCTCACGCTCTTGTAGAGCACGCGCTCCCCGCCGTTCAGCACGTCCTCTTCCTCCTCCGGCGGCTCCTGCAGGAAGAAGGCGGGGGGCTCGCAGTGGGAGCAGCTGCGGCACAGGGCCCGGGCCTGCGGAGACTTCTGGCTGAAGGAGGTGGAGGCAGTGGGGTAGAGCGCCGGCCCGTTGGTCAGCACCAGGTTGCGGTTGGAGTGCAGTGGGGGCAGGTGCGAGTGAACGGCGAAGTCCGGCTCCTCCTCGTCCTCCTCCGACTCGTCCTTCTTGCAGCAGTAGTACTGCGGGCAGAGGGACGGTGACCGTGTGGCCGCCTGCTCCCACCCCAGAACCCACACGCGGGAAAGGCTACCCCTGACTGGGGAGGGGAGACAGGCACAGCGGGAGTCGGGTGGCCCAAGCCCAGGCCTGACACCTCAGCTGTTTAACCAGTGCTATGGGTCTGGCTCAGGCCAGGCACAGTGCTGAGCACTTCACGACGATCCACTCATCTCTTCCGCCCAGCAACACGCAGATGTGACTGTTATCTCATTTTGCAGGTGGGGAGACTGAGGCATGGAGGGGTTCGCAGCCCCACATCAGCAGAGCCGGGGGTCACAGGCACTGGCAGCTGTGTTGCCTCGCCCTGCCCCGATGGCTCCCCATTATCTCTCAGGGAGACATGGGGACCCTGGATGGCCCTGGAGTGCAGGCGGGAAGGGAGTGCTTACTGCGGCACCCGCTCTGGGCAGCTGGTGCCCTTGGCTAAGTCCCTTCCCGTCTCTGAGCCTCATTAAAAGCTCTGGGTGAGGGGAGTCAGGCATGTCTTACTGAACCCCGTGGTAGGGTCCTGGCTGCCTTCTGCTGTGCGTCTTCTCTGACACAGGGCTTTCCCACTTCCCGGGCCGTGACCCTTGTGGCCTTCACGCAGGGCTCCCTCCCGAGGTAGGGGCACCCTCCGGGCCTCCCCGCCCTATCCCCTTCCCTGCCGCCCGGGAGTACCTGGAGCCGACAGTAGCACAGAACAGCGATGATGCAGAGCAGAATCACAGTCGCCAAGATGCCCCCGGTGATGACCACGGTCCCGGCTGTCATCCGCCCCCTTCTCCATCAACAGCCTGCAACACACGCCGCCAGCTTTAGAGCATCACGCTTCCTCACCACAAAAGTCACCCGTGCTATTCTAGAGAACTGAGAAGACAAGCCTGAGGGGAAAAAAAGCACTCCAGGATGTGCCCGGGAGAAGCAGGGGCTCTGCCTGGGACGGGCTGCAGGAGCAGCCCCAGGCCCTGCTCTGCCTCAGCTGGCCTCTGTCCCTGCCCCTCTCCCAGACTCAGCTTCCACATCTGTAGAAGGTGGACGCTAATAGCCCAGGGTTTTGTGACGCTTTTACAAGCGAGTCTCTCCATGCTCAGCGTAGCATGCTCTCAATGAATGGCGTCCTTCCAGCCTGGCTCTACAAGCTCGCACGTTTTAAAATTTACCCAAATGCAGTCAAGCCGAACATATGGTTTTGTAACCTGCTTCCCTGCATTTTCATCTCACACAGTCACCATTATTCTGTCATATCCTTACATTTTCTTCTGCAACATAATCTCTAACCCGATTCCATTGTTTCATGTAACCGACCCCTTTTCTTTAAAATGCTTAATTGTGGTAAAGCACACATAAAATGTACCATCTTCGCCATTTGTAAATGTGCAGCTCAGTAGCATGAGGTATATTTCACACTGTTGGGCAACTAATCTCCAGAATTTTTCATCTTGCGAAACTGAAAACCAGTTCCTGCCTGACGTTTGGGTTTCTTACATTAAAGAAATATTTCTAGCAATGTTTTAATAAGCGTCTTTGTAGCTAAGTAATGGGAACCATTGGAACCTGCTTCAGTGGCTTTCAGGATACATTCTTAGAAGTGGGATTTCCAGGCCTAGGGACATGCCCTTTGCAAACTCCTTCTTACGGAGAACGTCCACCAAACACGATGCAGGGAGGCTGGAGTGATGCTGTCAGTGGCTGCTGCATTCAGCTCATCCCTGTCCTGGGGTGTGCTGATAAACCAGCTCTCAAAGCTCCCAGCTGGGAGCATTTGCTGATTTTTGTGGTGTAGATTTTCTTACCATGGCCAGTTGCAGTTCAAGCAAGGTTTGACAAGCAGCTTACAGCATTCCTGAATGCTTCACAATCACCTCTCACAAAACAGTGGGAGCTGGCGCCACTTCCCTTCCTCAATTTCCCAAGCCTCATTTTTTTTTCTTGCTGGGGGATGGGGTGGAGGAAGAGATTGGAGTATTTTAAAGGAAATCACAGAGCATATCACTTTATCCATAAATACTTCAGTGCAGAATCTGACGGAGGAGGATTTTTAAAAAATTACCCAGCCTACGTTTAGCTTTCTCCTGTCATCTTGGAAATGCCTTTTTTACAGTTGGTTAGTTCAAATCAGGATGTAGTTGCGTTTGGCTCCTTTTGCTCTAGAACGGCTCGAAACCCATTCACGCCCCACACCCCCACGTTGTTTATTAGAGAAACTGGGTTGTTTATCTGACGGAATTTTCCATGCACTGGAACTGGCCGCAATTCCTTGCATGGCATTGAACATGCTCCTTTATCAGTGTTTCTCCTCTAAACTGGCTTCCTGTTGCATCATTTCCAGGGGCCTGATGTCTGCTGTCCCTCTCATCTTGACATCACAATCAGCTAATGGGCGCAGCTGCTCTCGGCCCGTTCTCCCGTCGCCAGGTTCCCGTGGGTCTCCCGGACCATTGCTGTAGCCTCCTGTGCATGACCTGGATCTGTTACTTCACTGGGAGTTACAAAGTAGTAACTTTCCAAATGGTGTCCTTCCTTCCGCGTTTATGAGCTCCAGTTCTTCTTGAAAAAGCTCGAAAGCATATTCCCTTATCATCTGTGTGGCTACCCTAGCATGTGGCCTGCAGAGGGAAGTCTTAGAGGTTCCGTTTCTCTCTTTATCAGGGATCAGAATGAGCTGGTGCCCTGAGGTTTGTGGCTGTGTGTGTGCCGGGAGGATGGAGAACAGGCCAGCCCAGACCCGCACCTCTCAGTGAACCAAAGGCTGCCCCTGTCCCGTGTGCAGGCCCCGCGTCCCTGTTGGTCCCAGCCTGTTGTCTGCCCCAGCTTGCCTTTCTGTGTGGAAACTCACCAGTGCAATCTCACTGATTTTTGAAAATATATTTGATGTGTTTCAATCCACTGCAGTCATGATTCTTTTTGATATTCAAATGATCCCACTAGAGAGCAAACTGAGGCCTGGAGAGAAGTGACCTGCCCAGGCCCCAGCACCAGTAAGATGAGGGATCTGGGTCAGGTCAGGGTGGATCCGCTGCTACCATCCACCTTGGGGCCCCTGCCGCCCTACCCCGACTGCTGAACCCCATATCTCCTCCATATGAATGTCCTGAATACCACAGCACCTTTGGGGAAGCACACGCTGTGCTGATATCAGGTTTGGGGGTGCTGGCCTAGCCATGGCCCTCTTCTTTGTGCTCTGAGCCAAGAGGCTGGTGGTCACATCTGGGCCCTCTGCTGCTGCCCTTTGGGCCAGTTTACTGGGTTCAGGATGGACGTGCACCCCACACTGGGTCAGCTGGCCTCTCTCCTGGGAAATGGAATTAAAACCTGAGACACTGGCCGGTCCCTGCTGGTCGCTTGACCTTGGGTAGAGACATGAGTGCTCAGGCTGTGGCCAGGCTGTAGCCACGGGTGGAGTTTTCAGCCACATGTTGGAGAGGCAGAAGGCGCTGGTCCCCGGAGGGGGCGAGGAAGGCCAGTCACAGCTGCGGGAGAGATTGCCGTTGTGGTCCTGACTCAGGTACCAATCCCTCCCTGACACCCGCAGAGTGACTCCTGCTGTGTGCCTGTCACCTGGAGTGCATTTTTGCTATTTGCACCCAGGTAATTATGGCCCCACTTCACCAATGAGGGCACTCGCACAGCTTGGGAGGGGTTCAGGGAGGTTGAGGCTCATGCCCGAGTGTTGTCTGTGATCATGCAGGGATTAAAATTCAGCACCACCCTCCACTAGGGGCCATGGCTGGGGGCCCACGGCTGGGGCTTACTGACAGCAGTGGGGGCCACGGCTTTCCCATAGGGAGCATGTCCCTGGGTGGAGGGGCTCCCACTGCTGTCAGGCTGAGACTGCAGGGACGATGGAGACTGCAGGTGGCCGTGGCTGGGCTGAGGCGCTCCCTCAGGGACAGGTACTGCGGAGCCATACAGGACACTCAGGCTGGGCCCTCAAGTGCCAGCCTGGCTCTGCCTCCAGTTAGCTGCAAGAATGGGCCTTCAACGCCTCCATTCCTCTGCCTCAGTCCCCTCCTCTATAAAACGGAAGACCCCCAGGGGTTGTATGGGACAGCAGCTGCACCGTGCTCAGTGCTGTGCTGATGTGGTTAGGATCGCATCCCTCCCCGGGTCTGAGTCCTTCTTCGGGTCCCTGAGGGAGCTGGCCCCGCTCGCTGCAAAGCTCTCTCTCAGGTCTGAGATGCAGCTGGCCCCTGGCTCCGCCCGGCTGCAGCTCCTCTGGGTCCAGGTCTCCTCCAGCAGCGAGCGGCCTGGCGGTGTGACGGGAAGGGTGCCGGCTCAGGCCAGGTGCCCAGGGCTGTCAGCAGCCACCCTCCAACACCCGGGCTGGTCCAGCTGGAGCCTCTCAGCCTCGCTCGGCAGATACACGCCCGCCGAGGAGCAGCAACGCCCGAGACGGCGCCAGGTCCCAGGGCCAGGCATGGCCGACAGACACACACTCCGTTGGCAGCTCCACCAGCGCCCGGCCTGACATCAGCCCACAGTTCACTCCGAGCAGCTCCCAGCAACATGGCCTCCCTGGGCCCCCACCCTCCTGCCTCCCCTCTGCTCTTGCTGTGCCGCACCCTCTGGGATGCCTACCCCCCCGGGCCTACCACACCATCAAAGCCCAGCACGCGCCCTCCTCCTCCAGGAAGCCTTCCTGAACTTTAACACACACCACAGAACTTCAAAACTTCAAACACCAGAGCTGAGAAGGACCACATCCCACCCCTTCATTTAATGAGGGAAGAATACGGACCGCCTGCTGCCCTCCCTGAGTGCTCACCTTCAGCCTCCTCCCTGGGGACTCCAGGACTCTACTCAGCTGTGGCCCAGGTGACACGCGCCTGAGGGGCCTCCGTCCTGCTCTACTCTTGCTGGCGACCTTGGGTCAGAGGCCTCTCCCTGGGTTCAGTTTTCTTATCTGTAAGATGGGTGTGGCAGGGTTTAGACACTGATTCCTCCCAACTCTGGGGGACGTGGAGTTTTAATCGGCCCTGCCAGGAATCCAGATGATTCAGACACCCAACAAAGTCAGGATTATGAAAATGTAAACAAGCATCAAGTGATAAAGCAATAAAGCCAGATGACACCCTCCAAGGGTAGGCAGAGAAGGGAAAGGGCCACAGACACTTTGGCTCCCAAGGATACTTGTGCGCTGAGAAAGCTGAGTGCCTCAGAGAACAGGGGAGGACTTGGGTGCTCAGGGTGGTAATGGATAGGGGAGGAACCGAAGGAGACTTCCTGGAGGAGGAAGTTTCTGAGCTGGGCCGTGAAGGATGGGCTGGGAGATGGAGAGGGTCTGTTGGTGCTGGGAACAGCCCAGGCCAAGCCTTGGAGGCAGAGCCATGCGGGTCAGGCCTAGTGACAGCCTGGCGGAGGCCACTCTGCCGCCTGGTTGTGACTCGGGCCACCCCCCTCTTCCAGCTCCCTTGAAGCCTCCGCACTGCCAGCCAAGGCAATTTGGCGAGAATAGCGCTGAATTGTTTATCTGCCCCCTGGGACCATAATTGGTTTTAAAGCTTTATAAATGGCTTTGCTTCCCTGTTCCCACCCCGGGTTTTTACAGGGACAGGTTGTGAGACGGGGCTCCCCTGTGCGTCCCCCACCCCTGTCCACAGAGTCTGTGGCGAGGGGGCCTGGGCGGGCAACAGTCCCCTTCTGAGGGCCCTGTCTAGTCTCTGCAGCCGGCAGGGAGAGCCAGCTGCGTTTACAAGCTTCAGTTGTCTCCTGCGGCACCGGCACCGAGGAATGAATGGCGTGGAGCTGGGGGTGGGGCAGGAAACACCTGGCAGCAGAGCCAGACACCGGCCTTCACCTGCCTCCCCCAGGAGCCCCCTCCCCACACCCGCCTTTCCCTGGCAGGAGAACCCCTGCTCACCGCCATCTGGGCCACACATCCTGTGCTGAATTTCAGACTCTGCTAGTTTTCTGTCCCTCTTGCCTCTTGAGGGAGATGTTCCCTCACTTGCCTTAAAGCCCACAGGAACGGACCCCCAGAGCCTATTTATTTTGTGCCCCAGCCCCAGCCCCTGCCACTGCCTTGCATGGTGCAGGGCCCAGGCGACGTTTAATGAAGGCTTCTGTCTGCCTCATTCACCTGAGATGCCCAGCGCTCGTGGTAGGAGCCAGGGAGAAGCCAAGGCCTGCATCCTCGGCACTGGCTGTGCCCTCTGGCTCATCCAGCCCCGTGCCTTCCAAACCAACCGGGCCCCAGGACAGGAAAGCCTGGTCAACACACAGACGCCCCGACGGCAGTGCAGTTGCACAGGCCCTGCAATCTGACAGCTTCACAAGCGGCCCCTCTAACCAGGTGAGGCGGGTGCCCACCATTTCCAGATGGGGAAACCGAGGCCAGGGCAGAGAAGGCCAACCCTGGGGGCCCAGGGCAGAGCTGGACCTGGAACCCAGGCTTGTTGCCTCACAGTCAGACTCCTCCCCATGCTGGCGTCTCGTCGAGGGCTTACGGAGACTCAGAGTGCCTTTTCCTCCACAAACACATCTGTCTGGTTACAAACGCGCTCCCACTACCTGGAAGCCCAAGGGCCCCGGCGTCCTCGATCGAAGGAGAGCAGCCCGCAGAGTTCCTGTCTAGACCTCCTGCACATTTGTTCCTAATTTCATGCTCCGCGGGCTCCCAGATGCCGGCGTTCAGTAATAAACAGACGAGGAAGCGCTCAGCTGCCCTGCGCTGCCGCCGCGGTTGGTCCCTGAGACGTTATCCAGAGCCCGGCTGGGAGTGGGCCGGCAGGAGGGAGTCTGGGGGCCTGGAGGGCAGTTCCCCACAGCACCTGGAATGTCTGTCTTCCCAGCTCTATCCCCAGCTCAGCGGCGGGGGAAATGGGGGCAGTGAATCAGACCCCTGCCCACTATAGGTTCTGAGGGTCTTGCGGTCTGTCTAGGAGACAGAAAATGCCCATAGCAGGGGGACTGGTGCTGCCAGGCTTGGCACGGAGTGGGGAGCTGGTGTTCGGAAAACTTGCCTGTGCCCAGGGTTTGCCCCCGTGGTTGCCTGGATTCCTTGAGGGGCCCCCAGAAAGAGCACAGGGACCACGGCATGTTGCTGGCCATTTCTGAGGTTTCACGGATTTCCAGAAGCTCCCCCCATATAGCAGCTGGAGAGCCCCCTGGGGTCAGTACCATGGAGGGGCTCTTAGGGTCTGTGGTTCACTGCCTAGCAGGAGTGTGTTTGGCACAAAAGTGCAAATGGTGATGCCTGGGGGTCTCTGTGCTCTTGAAGCATGGAAGCCGTTTCCATGTTGGGCCAGCTGGAGCTGGGCAGTTGGGTGGGAGTGAGGCAGGGGTGGGATGTGATGGGGAGCAATGGGTCCCTGCCTTTCTCAGGACTGTCATTCAACCATGTCGGGGGTCGTAAGAACCAGCGTGACCTCAGCCAGGCTTCGCGGGACTCTGTACATTCATCTCATTTCACCCTGGGACCCCCCAGCGCGGGCGGCTTTCCCAGGTGGTGGCGTGAACTGAGGCAAGAGTGGTTCAGCCACCGTCCAGAGCCCACTCCCCAGGCCATCGGGGAAGCAGGGGGTCTGACACATCTCTGCAAGGAGATGACCTGACCCATATTTTCTAGGGAGTAAACTGAGGCCAGAAGAGTGAGAAGATCCACTGAGCAACGGAAAACCCGACTGGACAGACGCCGGACCTTGCTCTTCAAGGAGTCTTGTTGAAGCTCAAAGCCCATCCCTGTCTGGAGTCCAAGCCACAGAGGCCAGTCTCAAGACCAGTTTCAGCTGACACGCAACCAGGGCGACCCAGGGCTGGAGCCCTGCCTGGCCCACCATGGGCATGGTGTGGAGCTGAGAAGGGGAGTCGAGGGGTGCTGTGGACCAGGAGGAGAGGAGCTGGAACCAACGCCAAAGCTGTGGATGGCTGGGAGGCCCTGGAGCCATAATCAGGAAGCAAGAAGCTGAAAGGAGTAGGTGATTGTCCCCCCTGACCTGGTCCCCAGGAAACCACTGTCTGCCAACCTCAGGAACCATAGGGCGGGACAGGGAGTGTCAGGGTCAGGCCTCCTGGCCTCTGTCATGGGGCTGTGCCAAAGCCTCCTGGGGGCTCCCTGGTCCTCAGGGGTCACTGCTTCCTCTGACCCAGTGGGCAGGGCCTAGCCTTCAGTGCAGTTAGAGACTGAGTCAGGTGGAGCTGAGAGAGCCCCCGCCAGGAAGGTGTGGGAGGAGAGGGGGCCCTGGCTGAGGGCTCCCTGGCTGCTCCCTGGGTCTCCTGGAGATGAGTGGCTGGGACTCCTGGGCTGGAGCTTTGGGTGGTCTGAGGGAGGTGGGGCACTCAGACCATCACCCCAAGAGTCAGGCCTGCCTCAAACCTCAGCTTCTGCCCAGTCTAGCTGACCCTACTTTCTCAGGCTAGAGTCCCTGAGGCTCTTTCCTGGGATCTCCCTGGGAGTCCCTGGAGCAGAGAGAGGGAAAGGAGACAGAAAAAAGGAAACGGTGATGGGGGAATGGGAGACGAGCCTGGGAGGGGAGGGGAAGGTGGGAGCCCAGTGCTCGCCAGGACCTCACTGCTGCCATCTGCCCAGGAGGCCAGGAGTGGCCATGGAGGCAAAGGTGAGAAATCCCCACACCCTGAGCCGTGAGGTCGGGCAATGGGGAAGCTGGTGGCACTCCCTGCTTTGGCACCAGGGAATCGCAGACTCTGCTCAAAAACCACTGGCCAGTCCCAGCCCCTTTCTGCTGAGACCGAGTCAGAGATGGTGGGAGATGGGGACACCACTGGCCCTGTCTGGGGCAGAGCAGCAGGCAGTGTGCCATGGAGGGCTCAGAAAGATCATGCTGGCAGGACACCTGGCCTGTAGGGCCCTTCTGTCAGGCAGGGTACCACGCTGCTTAAGGACCTTGAACAGAAAGATTTGGGGAATAACTTGGAAAAATAAAGCTTGAGTTGTGGCCGCTGCTGTCAGGCCTGGAGTTGCCACCTCTGGCTCCAGGTTCTGCTTGCCCAGAGGAGGGAACACCTGGGCTGTCTGGCCCAAGGAGGTGGGATCTCAACTCTGGGGTGGGGGTGGGCTCAGTGGTACAGAAGAATCTAGCATGTTGAGGGATCTAGCATGCTGGGGGATCCAGCATGTGGAGGGATGTAGCACGTTGAGAGATCTAGTGTGCTGAGGGATCTAGAATGCTGAAGGATCTAGCTTATTAAGGGATCTAGCATGCTGAAGGATCTACCATGTCGAGGGATCTAGAATGCTGAAGGATCTAGCATGTTAAGGGATCTAGCATGTTGACAGATCTAGCCTGTTGAGGGATCTAGCATGCGGAGGGATCTATCATGCTGAAGGATCTAGAATGTTGAGGGATCTAGCATGTTAAGGGATCTAGCATGTTGAGAGATCTAGTGTGTTAAGGGATCTAGCATGCTGAAGGATCTAGCATGTTGAGGGATCTAGCATGTTGCTAGATCTAGCATGTTGAGGGATCTAGCATGCTGAAGGATCTAGCATGTTGAAGGATCTAGCATGTTGAAGGATCTAACATGTTGAGGGTCTAGCAGGTTGAGAGATCTAGCATGTTGAGGGATCTAGCATGCTTAATGATCTAGCATGTTGAGAGATCTAGCATGCGGAAGGATCTAGCATGTTGAGGGATCTAGCATGCTGAAGGATCCAGCATGTTGAGGGATCTAGCTTGTTGAGATATCTAGCATGTTGAAGGATCTAGTGTGCTGAAGGATCTAGCCTGTTAAAGGTCTAGTATGTTGAGGGATCTAGCACGCTGAAAGATCTAGCATGTTGAGAGATCTAGTGTGTTGAGGGATCTAGCATAATGAAAGATCTATCATGTTAAGGAATCTGGCATGTTAAGAGATCTAGCATGTTAAGGGGTCTAGCATGCTGAAGGATCTAGCATGTTCAGAGATCTAACATGTTGAGGGATCTAGCATGTTGAGAGATCTACTGTGCTGAGGGATCTAGCATGTTGAAGGATCTAATGTGTTAAGGGTCTAGCATGTTGAGGGATCTATCACACTGAGAGATCTAGCATGTTGAGAGATCTAGCATGTTGAGAGATCTAGCACACTGAAGGATCTAGCATGTTGAGGGATCTAGCATGTTGAGATATCTAATGTGTTGAGGGATTTAGCATGCTGAAGGATCTATCATGTTAAGGGATCTAGCATGTTGAGAGATCTAGCATGTTAAGGGATCTAGCATGCTGAAGGATCCAGCATGTTGAGAGATCTAACATGTTGAGGGATCTAGCATGCTGAGAGATCTAGCATGTTGAGAGATCTAGCACGCCAAAGGATCTAGCATGTTGAGGGATCTAGCATGTTGAGATATCTAGAGTGTTGAGGGATTTAGCATGCTGAAGGATCTAGCATGTTAAGCGATCTAGCATGCTAAGGGATCTAGCATATTGAGAGATCTAGCATGTTTAGGGATCTAGCATGTTGAAGGATCTAGCACTAGTATGTTGAAGGATCTAGCATGCTGAGGGATCTAGCATGTTGAACAACCTAGCATGTTGAAGGATCCAGCACTAGCATGCTGAAAGATCTAGCATGTTGAGGGATCTAGCATGTTGAAGGATCTAGCATGCTGAGGGATCGGGCATGTTGAGGGTCTAGCATGTTGAGAGATCTAGTGTGTTTAGGGATCTAGCACGTTGAAGCATCTAGCACTAGCATGTTGAAGGATCTAGCATGTTGAGGGATTTAGCAGGTTGATGCTGAGGGCTCTAGTGTGTTGAGGGATCTAGCATGTTGTAGGATCTAGTGTGTTGAGGGATCTAGCATGTTGAGGGATCTAGCATGTTGAAGGATCTATCATGTTGAGGGATCTAGCATGTTGAATGATCTAGTGTGTTGAGGAATCTAGCAGGTTGAAAGATCTAGTGTGTTGAGGGATCTAGCATATTGAGGCATCTAGCATGCTGCTGACCCACTCATTGTGCAGTTGGGTGGCTGTGCTCACCAGAGAGGGGGCCTTGCCCAGGGTCACTGGGCACATCTGCTGCAGAGTGAGACACAGGCCAGTCACCCTGAATGGTCGTGGGCACTAAGTTGTTGGTAGAGGGAATGGGAGGAGGGCAAAGGACTGGATTTCTGGATGCTGAGCTCAGCAGTCTCTCCCAAAAACCCCTCCTCTCCTGCTCTGACCACCTCGTGATCTGAAATATTTATGCACATCCCTGAAGAAGCTCGTGGTTCAGGCCCATCTTTCTGTCAGGCCCTACAACTGTTGACACTGGTGATTTCAACACAGCAGAGAAACCTGCTCTTCAACAAGCAGAATGCTCAGCAATACCCCTGGGACCTGGGAAATCCCGTGAGCTGGGGCTCCTGCCCATGCCATCCTGTGTTGCCCCACTGGGGTTCCCGAACTGTAAGTCTGAACAGGTCGCTACCTTGCTCAAACACCCTGCATGGCTCCCCATACCTCTTAGTAATAATAAGCACAGGATCCTGTGCCAAGCACCACTATCTCTGTGCCAGGAGGGCATGGCACCCTTCACCAACGTCTCCTTTAATTGCTGGGACAGCCAAGGCAAGGATTATTATTATGCTCATTTTGCAAGCAAGGAAACAAGAGAGCCAAGGAGCCTAGTGTGGGGAGAGAAAAGCACAACGTCACATGGTGAAGGGTGAGGGCTCCAGGGGTGAACATGGTGTGCCACATCAAATCTGATGTCCCTCCTTTTCCTTCCATCCCCACCCTCAGCTTGCCTGTAGGGACGGGGTAAACTCACCCACTTCCCTGCATCAAACCTAAGCCTCATGAAGGCAAGAACCTGGTTTCCCACTGCAGTCCTCTGGCCACCAGGGGGCGGCACAGTGCACGCACACAGTAGGGCAGCATTGGCGCTGATTCCAATGCGTGGAGGGCCGCTGGGCACACTTGCACTGCAGGCCCTGAGTGGGCTGGGCTCCTGCCCCCGTGACCCCCACCCTCACCTAGCTGATCCCCAGTGTTTCCCAGGGGGCGGTAACAGCAGCACAGAGCTGTAGGCCAGGCCAGGGCTCCAGGCCGCCAGGAGAAGGTAGATGAGATGCATCAAGAACTTTCTGGGCTGTGGTTTCCCGATCTCCCGGCCGTGGGTCAGGAAATGGGGGGCGGGACAGTGGGGCTTGAAAACTCCGGGCAAGTCCCAGCTCAGCTGCCCACGGGGCAGGTTTTTTCTCTCCCTTAAAAATAACAACGTGCAGAAGTTGGGTTTGTAAAACCTTCTCTGCTGCTGGACTTAACTTTCCTTCCTTCCTTCCTTCCTTCCTTCCTTCCTTCCTTCCTTCCTTCCTTCCTCCCTCCCTCCCTCCCTCCCTCCCTTCCTTCCTTCCTCCCTCCTTCCCTCCCTCCCTCCCTCCCTTCCTCTCTCCCTCCCTCCCTTCCTTCCTCCCTCCTTCCCTCCCTCATTCCCTCCCTTCCTTCCTTCCTCCCTTCCTTCCTTCCTCCCTCCTTCCCTTCCTCCCTCCCTCCCTTCCTCCCTCCCTTCCTTCCTTCCTCCCTCCCTTCCTTCCTCCCTCCCTCCCTTCCTTCCTTCCTCCCTCCCTCCTTCCCTTCCTTCCTTCCTCCCTCCCTTCCTTCCTTCCTCCCTCCCTCCCTCCCTTCCTTCCTCCCTCCTTCCCTCCCTCCCTCCCTTCCTCTCTCCCTCCCTCCCTTCCTTCCTCCCTCCCTCCCTCCCTCCTTCCCCTCTCCCTCCCTCCCTTCCTTCCTCCCTCCCTCCCTCCCTCCTTCCCTCCCTTCCTTCCTTCCTTCCTCCCTCCCTTCCTTCCTTCCTCCCTCCCTTCCTTCCTTCCTCCCTCCTTCCCTCCCTTCCTCCCTCCCTCCCTCCCTCCTTCCCTCCTTTCCTTCCTTCCTCCCTCCCTCCCTTCCTTCCTCCCTCCTTCCCTTCCTCCCTCCCTCCCTTCCTTCCTTCCTTCCTCCCTCCCTTCCTTCCTTCCTCCCTCCCTTCCTTCCTTCCTCCCTCCTTCCCTCCCTTCCTCCCTCCCTTCCTTCCTCCCTCCCTCTTTCCCTCCCTCCCTCCCTTCCTCCCTCCCTCCTTCCCTCCCTCCCTTCCTTCCTCCCTCCCTCCTTCCCTCCCTCCCTTCCTTCCGTCCTTCCTTCCTTCCTTCCATCCTTCCTTCCTTCCTTCCTCCTTCCTCCCTCCCTCCTTCCCTCCCTCCCTTCCTTCCTCCCTCCCTCCTTCCCTCCCTCCCTTCCTTCCTTCCGTCCTTCCTTCCTTCCTTCCGTCCTTCCTTCCTCCTTCCTTCCATCCTTCCTTCCTTCCTTCCTTCCGTCCTTCCTTCCTTCTGTCCTTCCTTCCTTCCTTCCTTCTGTCCTTCCTTCCTTCCTTCCTTCCGTCCTTCCTTCCTTCCTTCCGTCCTTCCTTCCTTCCTCCCTCCCTCTCTTCCTTCTTTCTTTCCTTTCTCCCTCTTTCTCTCTCTCTTTCCTTCCTTTCTTTTCTCTTTTCTTTCCCCTCCCCTCCCTTTTCTTTTCTCTTTTCTTTTCTTTTCTTTCTTTTCCTCTTCCTCAAACTGAGCCCAGATCCTAGTCCCAGTTCAGGACCTGGAAGGTGGACGGGAGGGAGGGCCAGGCCAGGACTTGCTGGAACTACCAGAGCTTTCGTTTATTAAACAAATAACTTAGCCCCGTGCTGGGCTGGGGACTCCCGGTGCTTCAGTGAATCCCATAGGCACGGCTGGCATAGATACTTTGAGCATCCTCACGCAAAGACGAGGAAACGGAGGCACAAAGAAGGAAGAAGTGCAGGCTTTATACAATTCCAGGCCTTTACCCACCAAAATGGCCTAGCACGTTGAGATAATGTTCGATAAAACTCCTGCGTGCTCAGTAAAGCCCTTTTTGACTCAGCCTTACGAATAGGAGCAGATGGAGTCTCTGCTCACCGGGGACATGCCTGGAGTCCCAGGAGAACCCTGAGAGCGAGTAGACACATGGAAGGCACCCCAGACCCCAGCCAGCAGCGTGGGCTGGAAACTCTGCCCCCAGCTAGGAATTCCAGCCCTTACCAAGCTCTCCTCTGCCTGAGGGGCCGCTGGGTGTCAAGGGGCCAACAGAACAGCATTCTCGGCCAGGACATGGGACACATGGGGCCAGGTTGAGAAAGAACCCTGGATACTCCCATTGCCTTTTGTGAAGGAAGCTTCCGGGGATCCTGAGAGAGGCACCAGCCCTGAAGCTGCTGGCCCTGCCCCCTGCGTTGGCAGAAAAGCCTCTCTCCTTGGGTCCCTCAGCAGGCAGGCAGGCTCTGGACAGGGCAGGGCCCAGCTACTGGGGTATCCTGGTCTGTCTTCCAAGGCCCAAGCCCAGCCCACCCCACTCACAAGCAGCTGCCTCCCTTCTGGATCTACCTTGCACTGCCATGACCACCCCCTGCCAAGCAGCCAGCCTCCCGGGGCCGGGGCAGCCTCTTCCGCAGTGGCAGGCGCCTGCTATGCTCTGGCACTGGGCCCCTGCCTCTCAACCTTCTCCATCCTGGGTCCACCACCGTGGGCTTTGTATTTACCTAGGCCAGGAACCAGGTGCTGTTCCAGATGGGGGAGACATCAGGGCCCAGCCTCAGGGCACTGCCCACCTGGGTGTTTTGGGGGGGCGGTAACTGCGGCTGAAATGACACCCACATTGCTCCTGTTGGGGCCGTGCACAGAAAAGCTCATCCTGCCCCTCCTCCTGGCTTGTCTCCCTGCAGGGGACCCTGCCTGGCCTTCTCCACAGCCAGTGTGAGCTCTCCACAGGAGAGGTTGTCCGGTCTTCCCTGGTGCCCCCATAGCGGCCTGTCCCTCACACTGGGATTGCACCAGCACCCGCCGAATGCACTGAAACCTGACTGCAGGCTCTACCCTGCAGCTTCGGACTCAGGTGAGCCGGGAACATGCCTTTCTCCCAAGTGCCCAGGGGATGCTGATGCTGCAGGCGTGGGGAGCACACTGGGAGAACCACTGCCCCGAAGGATGGCCCCCAAAGCAGGCCCGGCCCAGCAGGGGCTCCTCTGAGTGAATCCTCACTCCTTGGGACCAACCTGGCCCTCACCCTAGGCCTGTCCGTGTGGCCTCCGCCTCAGGACAGGGACCGCTCTGGGGATGCACCTGCTGGCCTCAGGGGCTGTCCCTTGGCCTGGGAGACCCCTGGCACCCCCACTGCCCTCTCCCTTCGAGGTGACTGACTCCTTCTGGCCCTTTAAGATGATGCTGGGCCTCGCCTTCTCCAGGAAGCCTGCGTGGCCTTCCCCACTGCTTCCTGCTTGGCCCACCCTGTTCGGTTTCCTTGTTTTTCTGGACCTACTCCCTTGGCCAGCCTCCCGAGGACACTATGACCTCGTGTCCAGCTCCACAAGGGTGGGCCCCCAGTCTCACCTTGATACACAGGCCTAGTAAATAGTGGGTGCTCCATAGATGCCTGTGGGCTGAATCACTGGCCGAGGCAGAGCCCCTGGGAGCCAAGCACCCTGGGAGGGCTGAGGTGGTGCCATGCCCCTGTGGGACTTCTTGTGTAAGAGAATCACGACTGCAACTCCAGGGAGCAGAGATGCACCCCCCTCTGCCATCGAGGAAGTTTTGGAAAAGTCAATCTGAACTCAGAATTGAGCTCACTCCTGGGCGGCCTGAGAGGGAGGCCGAGGGTGTGTCCAGCAGCCACTAATGTCCACCCCACTGGTCAGGCAGACTGGCAGCCTGGAGCCATAGATGAGTGCCTTCCCTCTTCCGGGAGGATGCCCACGCTGGCTGTGCCGAGGGGCTCACACAAGAAGTTCAAAGGGGGCCGGGCGCGGTGGCTCAAGCCTGTAATCCCAGCACTTTGGGAGGCCGAGACGGGCGGATCACAAGGTCAGGAGATCGAGACCATCCTGGCTAACATGGTGAAACCCCGTCTCTACTAAAAATACAAAAAACTAGCCGGGCGAGGTGGCGGGCGCCTGTAGTCCCAGCTACTCCGGAGGCTGAGGCAGGAGAATGGCGTGAACCCGGGAGGCGGAGCTTGCAGTGAGCTGAGACCCGGCCACTGCACTCCAGCCTGGGCGACAGAGCGAGACTCCGTCTCAAAAAAAAAAAAAAAAGAAGAAGTTCAAAGGGGTGGGGAGGCTGAGCCTGTGAACATTTCCCTCTCCAGCCAAGGGCCTGCCGACTGCTGACTCGCAGCCACCCTCCTTGCCTTTCAGCCACCACCCTGGTCCTGCAGCCTTGCAGATAACTATCAGTCTGTGCCTCCCCCAGGCCTGTGACTTCTTTACTTAAAGCACCATCAGCATCAACTAGGAGCTTATTAAAATGCAGAGTTCCAAGTCCTACCCAGGCCCATGGGGTCAGAAACTCTGGGGGTGAGGCCCAGCAAGCCCCCGAGAGGATTCTGACCGATGCTCCTAGAGAGCAACAGGCTGATCCCGGGCTGCACATTCGAATCACCTCAGGCAGTTACATCTGCCCCAGACCTGGCAGCATCCCAGGCCACTGACAGGACAAGCTCCAGGGGTGGGCCCAGGAACCAATACGTGCATAGCTTTGCTGGTGGCGCCAACGTGCAGGCCAGGCCGAGGCCCTCTGAGTTAGGAACGTGGAACGTGTGTGAATGCAGTGTGCGCCTGTGCGGTGCGGGTCAGCAGGAAGCAGAGCGCCCCCTCATCAGTCTTTATAGGGACCTGGGTCATGTTGAAGGTTTCCCCGCTGTATTGCTGTGCCCATTCTGCAGATGAGCAAACAGCAGGGAAGTGATTTGCCAAGGAAATGCAGCCAGCAGGAGGCAGACTCCCCCGTCTCAGCATCTCTTCTTGCTCAGCCAACCAAGCAAAGTGACGCCTGGAGTCGGCTGTTTCCTCCTGTATCTCATCTCCAGCAAATCCTGCCCATTTAATTTCCTGAGTAGCTCCAGAGTCCAGCGTCTGTCCACTGCCATCCATGCCCTCTGCCAGCCCCAGCCCAGGCCACCTCTACTGCCTCCTCTGCCAGCCTAGGTCATGCACCTGCTCCCAGGCCCTCACCTCCATGCCCCCTGCTCCAGGCAGCCTGTGCTCATGCTTGTTGATACCACCTCTCCCTCCCAGCCCTGGATGCCTCTGAGGCTGTGTCCACATCTGCCTGGGAGTCAGAAAGAGTTGGGCAGGAATCCAGACTCTCCCCATTAGCATCGGGGCGACCATGGCCTCAGTCTTGTCTCTAAAACAGGAGACTTATGACAATCTCCAGCTTTCCTCCCTCCTCTCCATGGCATCTGCTGAGAGCCAGCTGTGTGCCAAGCACAGTCCGGTGCCGGGGCCAGGGTCCCTACCTCATCCTGGCCGAGGGAGATGGGCTGTCGGCAGGCTAGATTCGCACCCCAGCCCTGAACCTCAGACACTGCCCAGGGGCTGGCGGTGCCAGTGGCTTCGATGGCACCTCACTGGCCTCTCCTTGGAATTTCCCTTGCTAAGTCTGGGCTGGAAGCTCCAGGGCAGGCCCGTCTCAGCCACATCTACTCCCCCTCTGCCACCCCCAGATCCACGGGGCAGGCTCTCAGTGAGAGATGACGGGGTGGCCCGTGTGGAGCAGGCTCTGGGGCTGTGGGGACATTTCTGTGACTGTGCCAACTGGTAGGACTTCAATTATGTTTTAACAAGACAAGATCAGCTTGTGTAGACCATGCTGCGGTTTGGTTTCCTGTCCCAGTGGCTACGTCCAGAGCCGTGCTCTCGGAATAGTGCCAAGGTTTCCTTTGCAGCACATTTGTTTCCCGTAAGGCGTCCCCATCAGTCCATCCAAGGAATCTCTCTGGAACGCAGCTCCTGACCTAGGCCCCAAACATCTGATGTCCTGGGTCATCCAAGGTTGCTCCTGATTTACATTTCTAGCCTCACCTGCACTGCCCCAATGCCCTTTAGACTTGTCTGGGTAAGAGGTTGTTCCTCTGGCCTCCCAGCCACCAACTTCGCATTTTCTTGTTTCTGGGCCTTTGCTAGTGCCATTCCCAGGACCTCGAACTCCCCTCCAGCTCTGCATACTGAGATTCCTGGCCATCTGTCTCCATGCTCCTTGAGCAAGCCTTTCCTGATTCCCACCCCTGAAGATGGCTCCCTCTTCTGGGCTCTGGTAGCACCCACTGTCTGCACCACGTTTGGCATTTACAGTTTATCAATAATTCAGCAGCAAATATTCCTTGAGCTCTTACTGCATCCTGGGCCTAGCTTTGGGTCCCTGCTTTTGTGAAGGTTTCAGTCTTGTGGGGGGACATGAATGCGTACTGTGATTTTGGGAGTGCAGAGAGGGAGAATGGGGAGTGTTAACAGGGGTGGCAGCCAGGAGAGATGGCCCTGAGTGAGGGGCCCAGATGCTGAAACCTGAGGATGAGTAGCAAGAAGATGGGAAAGAGCACCCTGCGCAGGAAATGGCATGTGCAAAGGTCCAGAGGTGGGCAGGACAAGGCAGGACCTGGAGAAGCTCATCCTGCTTGGAGCATAAGAGCAGGAAGGGGACAAGACAAGAGGGGTGAGGTCAACAGAGACCTGGCAGGCAGCAGGGCGTTGGTGCCTAAGCCAGCCTTCCTGGAGCCCTGTCCCTACCTTCCCTGTTACAGCTTGGTGCTCCTTCCTCTCCAAAACACTTTCCAGGTCAGTCTTCCTCACATTTTACGTGCATCGAGTTGCCTGGGGAGCAGGGCTGCAGGACTGTGCATTTGTTTTTGTTTGTTATGTTTTTGAGATGGAATCTCCCTCTGTTGCCCAGGCTGGAGTGCAGTGGCAGGATCTCGGCTCACTGCAACCTCTGCCTCCCGGGTTCAAGTGATTCTCCTGCCTCAGCCTCCCGAGTAGCTGGGACTACAGGTGTGTGCCAGCACACCTGGCTGATTTTGTAGTTTGAGTAGAGACGGGGTTTTTGCCATGTTGGTCAGGCTGTCCTTCAACTCTTGACCTCAAGTGATCCTCCTGCCTTGGCCTCCCAAAGTGCTAGGATTACAGGCGTGGGCCACCGGGCCTGTGGGATCAAACTGCTTCCCAGTAACTGAGCTGCATCCCAGCCAGGACTGTGCATTTCTAACAAGCACCTGGTGTTGCTGGTGCGGCATCCTCGGACCACACTTTGAGGACAAGGGGCTGCAGCCCTTGGCTTCTGGGACATTGCGCTCTCCCCGATTTCTCCCTCCCTCCTTGGCTGGCTTCTCCTCCTCTCCTGACCTCTAAGCGTGAAGGGGCCCAGGGTCAGGCCTCAGGTTCCCCTTCCTTCCCCATATCCACCCAACCCCATATCCACCCTTCCCACGATGGCTTCCTGCTCTTTACAGCTGCCAAGCCATGTATCAAAAATATTCCCTGATCCATGGTTACTCTCCACCCGCTTAACCTGCTTGGTTGGTACCTTTACCCCATACTTGGCATAGTATACCCTCATTTACTGTCGTTTCTTCCCTCTGGAATTGGAGTTGCTGAGGATAGGAGCTCAGTCTCTTTATTCTGGTGCCTGGAACGGTGTCCTGGGCCCATGGTGGGCACCTGTTGACTCTCAGCTGAATGAGGAGTGAATGCGTCCAGGGGAAGGGTCAGAAGGGTGCTGGCCAGGAGAGTCACTGGACCGGTTCTGCTTTTGGGAGTGGCTCTGTGGCTGCGGGTGCAAGGCAGGCACGGTGGGGTGGGTGTGGAGGCAGAGTGGGAGGAAGTCGTTCAGAGGCTGTCATGGTCAACTGTAGGGAGGAGGTGGTGGGCTGGAGAGAAGGGGATGGGGGATGAGTGGGAGGGAGCACTAACAGGGCTCGGTGGTGGTTTGATGGGGAACAGGGAGGAGTCCTGGGAAACCAGAGGCTTCTGGCCTGGGCGGCTGTGAGCGGGGAGCCCCCGAGTTTGCCATGCTCCTGTCTGGGAGCACCAAGGTGGGTGCCACTTCAATCCGGGCTGTGCATCACCTTGGCTAAATTTCTTGGTTCCTCCATGTTTCAATTTGATAAAATGGAGATGACAGTAGAAGTCACTCCATAATCGGTGGGGGGGCCTCACCCTTGTTGTGCAAAGCAGCATTAGCCAGAGTTTCAGCCAAGATGGGGTAATGGGGGCCAGGCTTGCCCTCCCGCTTGAAGGTGACACCAGGTGACGAAGGGAAGCACTCCTCAAACCATGGGGGAGAGACAAGGAGGGTCTTGTGGTGGCCCCAGCTCCCTCCAGCTGGAATCCCAGGCTATGGTGCAGGGAGCTCAGGTGCAGCCCGCTGGTCTCCCTGAGTTGCGGAGAGAGATGATAGCCCAAGGAGACCAAAGTCACTGGAGGTCACAGGACACAGAACTGGGGAGTAGCCTACTGCTCCGTGGGGGACCATGGGGCCACAGGGCTCTGCAAAGGGTCCCCCATGAGTAGCTGGCTGAACAGTGACTCAAATGTGAACAAAACTACCTGAGGCAAGAGAAAGAACTAGTTGATAGGATTCCAGGGAACAATATTTGAAGCTCTCACAGGTCCAGAAATAGTTCCTCTTCCCACCAATCAGGGAAGGTTTCTAATTCATGAAGCACTGGGTACAGCACTCAGAAGGGTTTGGACTAACAGCTGCTCTAGTCTTGCCTAACAAAGCTTAAAAGCAAGGCCTGAAAGGATCGAACTGTTTCCCAGTAACTGAGCTGCATCCCACAACAGACCTCACAAATATGTATTGCAATATAACTATGAAGTGGAATTCACAATGCCTGGCATCCAGTAAAAAATGTACCTGGCATGGAAAGAAGCAGAAAAATACAAACCACAATGAACAGAAAATCAATTCATTGGAACTAACCCAGAAGTGGCACAGATGATAGAATTAGGAGACAAGGGTATTAAAACAGTTATTAACTGTAGCTCATAGGTTCAAAACACCAGAGGAAAACTTGAGTGTATTAAGTAGAGACATAGAAGATATGAAAAAGAACCCACCAAACTTCTAGAGATGAAAACGTGACAATGCCTAAGATGAAAAATACAGTGGATGGAATTAACCTCAGACTAGATATGGCAGAAGAAAAGATTAGTGAACTTGCAGAGAGCAGTAGAAACGATCCAAAATAAAATAGAGAGAAAAACATCAATAAATGAAAAAACAAACAGAACGTCAGTGAGGTGTGGAGAAGTTCAAGGGGTCTGATATATGTATAACTGGAATCTCCAAAGAAGTTGGGGCTGGTGCAAAAAACAATTAGAATAAATATTGGCTGAAAAATTTCCAAATTGGATATTATAAACCCACAGATCCAAAAAGCTCCACAAACCACAAACACAAGAAACAGGAAGAAAACAACACCAGGGAACATTATAATCAAATTGCTTAAAATCAGCAATGAAGAGAAAAATCTAAACACAGAGAGAAGGGCTGAATGACCTACAGGAGCCCGAAGGGAAGAATAACGGCAGACCCCTTGCTGGAGACAATGAGAGCCAGGAGACAGTGGAGTGGTGTCTCTTGAGTACTAAAAAAAGAAAGGCCATCAACCTGGAATGTCCAATCCAGAAAAAGCAAAAAAAAAAAAAACCCTTCCAAAATGAAGGGGAGATGAAGAGCAGCATTTACACTGTCTCCTTTTCTAGACTTGTCCAGGGGACAGGGCCCAAAACTCAGCTCCTTCTCAGACACACAGGTCTGGACCTACCACTGTGGATTCTAATTTTCTCACTGGGTTTGGATCCTAACCTGAGCCATGGTGACAACATCGAAGTGGCCAGTCTGGGGGGCTCCCTGCTCAGCCTTCAATCTCACAAAACCCAGCTTCAAGGCCTCCCTGGGAGCCAGACAGCGGGAGGTGCTTTGCTCGTGGGGGACTGGGTAGAATCAAGCTAGTCTTGTGAGAGGCAGGGTTGAGGAAGCAGCAGCTCCTCAGGGCCTCTCCCCCGGGGACCCCAGTCCCTTGGGCCCAGGCCCTTCAGAGCGAGCATGGGGTGGAACAAATCACAGGCTGGGGTGCGAGGTACGTTCTGCACACCAACCCTGACCCTTATGCATCCTTACCCGTCACCACAAGAGTGTGAAAACAAAAGAGACGTGCAATTTTTTTTAGAAAAAACAACAAGCCAAAAAATATATAATGTCTATTTTAGCTGTTCACAAGGTTACAGGCAGTTTCCATGGCTACAGCTGTGCACTGCATGTGCTAGGGTGAGGAGGTGGGGCTCTCCTTAACCCAACAGTTGGGACACTTGGACAATTTCGGCCCGGGAGCCAGACACCTGCTGCTGGCAGGAGAGAATGGGGGAGGGAGGGAGGGAGAGAGAGAGGGAGGGAGGGAGAGAGAGAGGGACTGCTCTCCCAGGACTGTGATGTTGGTGGTGAATTAGAATAACACGCTCATGCTCCTCGGCCCACTGTAGTTTTGGTTGAGTTCTTGGGTCTATATCTACCCGGAGAGAGCAGCCTGAGAGTTAGAGACAGGAGTCCTTATCTTATTTCACAGGTGGGGCACTGGGGACAGGGACCTGAGGCACCAGCAAACAGGTGGTAAATGAACACCTGGGCTGCTGGTTCATGTGCCTGTCACTCAGGGCTCCTTTCAGTGCCCCCTCTCAGGCTGCTCAGAGGTGCCCTGAGATCTCTACCCCCATCAGGGAGAGCCCAGGGCAGATGGAGGGGAAGGGTGCCAGCCTGCCCCTGCTGGATGCAGGCAGCGCCCCCTCCCCCAAGGGCCTTTTCCCCTTCCCTGTGAGTGGCCCTCGCACCTGTGCCCTGGGGGCACCTTCCACCTGGTCTGAGCCCTGCACTTTCAGCTTTGTCTCCTACCCTCCTCCTGTCCTGCCTCCGGGCTGTAGCCATTCTGGCCTTTAAATGCCTCACCTGCACAGAGTTCGCCTCTGCCTCCTGGCCTTTGCACACACTGCTCCATCGACCCAGAACTTCCATCCACTCCTTGCATGGTCAGGCCAGGCTCCTGCTCAGCTCTCAGCTCAGACGTGACTTCGGGGAAGCTTTGCTGCCCTCCCAGGCCTCCTCTGGGTTCCCCTTCCCAGCACACGGTGCTGCATTGTGCCACAAAGGGAACCTGGATCCCGGGACCCCACTGCAAGCCTGACAGCAGCTGACGCCTGTGTCTGTGTGTTTGCCTGTCTGTGTGTCTGTGAATGTCTGTCTGTGTATCTGTGTCTGTGGGTGTCTGTGTCTATGTGTGTCAATGTGTAAAGGGTGTGTGTATGTGTGCATATGTATGTGTCTGTGTGCATGTGTGAATATGTGTGTGCATGTATCTGCATGCATGTATGAGTGTGTGCCTGTGTGTGAGTTGTGTCTGTGTATATGTGTGCATGTCAGTGTGCTTGTGTATCCGTGCATGTGTTCATGTGTGTGAAAGTGTGTGCATGTGTAAGCATGCGCATGTGTATGTCTGTGTGCATGTGTGTGGTCTGTATGCATGTACAAGTGTGTTTTTGTGCATGTGTGTGTGCATGTGGTCTGTGTGCATGTGTGTGCTAGTGTCTGTGTGCATGTGTATGCATGTGCAAGTGTGGGTGTGGTCTGTGTGCATGTGTCTGTGAATGTATGGGTGAGTGTGGTCTGTGTGCATATGTGTGTGTGTGTATGCATGTGTGTGTGCATACGTGAGTGTGAGCATGTGGCCTGTGTGCATGTGTGCATGCGTGTCTGTGTACGTGTGTGTGTGTGCATATGTGTGTGTGTGGTCTGTGTGCATGTGCAAGTGTGAGTTTGTGTGTGCACATGTGTGTGGGTCTGTGTGCATGTGAACTGTGTGCATGTGTGCGTGTGCATGTGTGGTGTATGTGTGCATGTGTGTGTGGGAATGTGGTTTGTGTGCATATGTGTATGTGTCCATGTGTGAGTGCGGTCTGTGTGCAGGTGTGTGAGTGTGGTCTGTGTGCGTATGTGTGTGTTTGAGTGTGTGTGTAGTGCTGAGGGTGGATGAAGAGCAGCATGCAGGGGCAAAGGTAGAGTCCAGCAGCCTGGCCCATCTCAAAGAGACTGGCTGGCCCACATGGCAGCCGGGGCAGGGGCGTGTGCCATGGTACCCGTTTCCCTGTGGTGTCACCCACTCTCAGTTCAGTGGAGCCCAGGGCACCTGGCACTTACGAGAGAAGCCCCAGATGGCCCCTGCAGCTGGGCCTCTAGATTCCTGCAGTTCATTTGAAGCTGGGCCCAGCGTGTTCCCTGGAGTTTTAGATGGGGTCTGCAGTGGGACGGGGTGGGAGCAGGGGTGAAACCAGAGGGTAAAAGGATGGGTGGAAGCCCAGGGAGTGATGGGGCTTGAGGAGAGGTTGGTCTAAGCTCCTGGAGTCACAGCCTCCCAGAATCTTAAAGCCACATTTGAGAGTCTTAGAAAATCAGAACATACAACCAATGGCGGCTCAGAATCTGAGACTCCTTTCCTCTTAGGTTCAGAAGGGACTTCAGAAGATAACTGGTGTCATCGCGTGCTCAGTGAACAATCGCAGACGCCCCCTAACCCCCTCTTCCCCTCGCAAATAACAATTCATCCAAGGCCATTGACTCAACTCTCCCTTGGTAGGGGGTAGACAGGTGCTTCATTGCCTCGAGTTCCTCGCTGAACTCCAGACATTTTGTGTCTCCCTGAGGTCACCCCAAGTTCTCTCTCAAGTACCAGCCATGAGGACCCCTGGGAGGGCCCTACTCACCTGCAAGCTGTCTGAGAGCAGGGCCTGTGAGCTGACAACCCTTCATCCATTCCTCACTCTCATTCACTCCTCCTGGAGCCCTGACCACCCACTGCCCCGTACTAGGCACAGGGGTTACAAAGACCCACCGGGCCCCCTTCCTGAGCCTCTGAGCTCTCTGGGCAGGGCGCGCCTTTGGAGCCAATTCAGCCATTCTGTTATAACTTGTGCCGTAACTCCGCTGCCCTGAGCAGTCTTTGGCCAAGCCTTCAGCAAAGACCCCGCCTGGAGCAATTTTTTTAACATTAATTTTCCTTTTTAAAGAAATTGGGCTCAGCCATTTTTAAACGAGCGGAGGCGTGCTATTGAAAGGGTCTGTGTTGCAGATGAGAGGATTTTTTAGAAACTGGTCGTGCTGTCAATACAAGTAGCAGCATTAACCCCAGGGGCCTGGCCAGGCAAGACCCACCCCCTCTGGAGTTCCCTTCCAATTACTGAAACCCCCATAACTGGAGAATGGCAAGTGCCACACGGGTCAGACGCAGCTGCCCCCCGGATTGCTCCCACACGCCGGCTCGCCTCCCATTTCTGGAACACTGCAAGTCCCTTCTTCCCTGAGGACATTTTGCTGGTTTTGAACATTTGAGGGAAGACTTTGATGGGAAACCAGATGCCGTCTCTGTCCCTAACCATGGGGTGCCTTGGTCCGGGGGAGCCACAGCCACACAAAACACCCAGCCATCTGACCACCATGGCGTCAGGGCACGTCTCGGAAGGGCTGACTAAAGCTGGGACCTGGCACTGGCCAGGAGGTCCTTCAGGCAGAGAGGGGAGTAGGTGGGAGGAGCCTCAGGGAGGAAGGGACTCTGAGAGTTCCAGAAACAGGCAGTAGCCAGCACACGGAGTACCGCAGGGAGGACCAGCAGGGAAGCTGGGGGCTGGCAGGGTCTGTCCTGGGTGGGGCTCCACGGGCTGCACGGGGGCTGGGTTCTATCCTCAGCTGGGAATGATTTTAAGCAGGGTTTGAACCCTGCCCCCCCCCCCCCACACACACACAGGGAGTTTTAGCACTGCCACAGGGCCACTTGGCAGGCCTTGCCTCCAGCCATGCCCAAGACCCCGCAATATAACAAGTTCCATCTGCCACACTTCTACCTGGGCCTGGGATCTCCCATGGGTGACGATGCATGAGTCCTCATCACTCTGCAAGCAGGAAAGAGCCAGGCCCAGTTTCATAGACCAGGAAACTAGGGCACAGAGAGGTTCAGTAACATGCCTACGCTCACCAGCTGGAAGAGTTCGAATCCAGCTGGTGGGGTTGAGCTATGGGGTCCCACGCTTGCGACTGTTCAGTGCATCTGACTGGTTCTCTGGATGTGCCCTCCCTGCTCCTCCCTCCGCCTGCTTCCGTCCACCAGTGCTACCCCCTCCCCTTCTGGCGCCTGGGCAATGATAGGCGTTTTCCCAGGAAGAGAAGGGCCAGCAGTGAACAGGACGGCACAGCCCAGGGGTGACAAAAAAGACCACGCGAGTGATTGTTCAAGACTCTGCGTGGAAAACAATTTTTTTTTTTTTTAAATAGAGATCTGTTCAGTAATTAGAGGGAACTCTCATGTGGGAAGTTCCATGAAGGTAAAATTAAAGTTGACTACATTTTTAATTTTGTAAATGGGTTCACACGGAGGCAGGAGGCTTCTGCGTAATGAGTGTTTAACCAAACAAACTCTAAACACAGGTAAATACCAGAAGCTCACAGTCGACAATGTTGCAGAGAAGCTGATATTTTTCTAGTAAAATATTGGACGCTCTTTTCTGCCTTCCTTTGAATCCGAATTGAATCATTATATCCCAGAATCAGCCCTCTTAAAGCAGTGGCTAGTTTTGAACCGTTTAGAGGGGAGACCTGAGATGGGATTCTGGCCCTAAATATGGGGTCTCCTTTCAGCGGAGTCTGCTGGGCTCCAGGGCAGAGGAGGGGCCAGTGCAAGAGGTTGGCCCAGGGAGAAAGGGCACCTGGGGTGGGTGGGTGCTCGCCTTCGGATTGGGAAAATGAACATCTTTATTTTGCCTTAGTAAAGTTCCCTAATGAATCAAGTGAGACTGCATTTGCCAACGCCAACTGGAGGACTCGAAAACAGGATGTAAACATGACATTTCAAACACAAAGGTGAGGCCCTTGACAAATGCTACAGAGAAACCATTCCCAGACGCCTCCCCACCTGCTGCTGTGGGTCCAGTGCATCCCCAGCGCGTCCCACCGCAGCGGGCCTTTTCCTCCAGAGCCTCAGATCACTCTTGGCAAAATAATCAGAGCTAACGCTAGGGGGATGCGTTGGCAGGAACTGCGGAGGGTCTGCATGGCTGGTGAGCGGAGTGGAGACCAGGGGATGAGAGTCGGGGGACAGCACGCGGGAAAAGCAACCCCAGCCACAATGCAGCTTGGAAAGCTAAAAGCCAATGAGATGACAGGGAAGTGGCCCAGCCTGTTCTCTCCCACCCTCAAAGGGAGTAGAGGAAATTCAGGGGCATCTTTAGCGGGGCCACCGCTCATTAGCCAAAGTCGACAGACTAGTCCTCCTGCCTCCTGGTGATGACAGGAGACCCCATGTCTATGCCACACCGACTCCTTCCTGCTCCATACTCATCCTTCAGGGCTTAGCTTAAGCCCCACCTCCAGGAAGCCTTCCCTGCCTGCTCCAGCCCAGGGCATACGTTCCTTCGAATCTGGGTACCTGCTACCTTGCACCCATCTTCTAATCCATGGACAGCTGCTTTTGCATTGCTATTTCTTTTCTTTTCTTTGTTGGTTTTTTTTTTATGTGTGGGGGCGGGGGACACAGAGTCTTACTCTGTCACCCAGACTGGAGTGCAGTGGTGTGATCTTGGCTCACTGTAACCTCCGCCTCCCAGGTTCAAGCAATTGTCATGCCTCAGCCTCCTGAGTAGCTGGGATTACAGGCTCACACCACCACGCCTGGCTCATTTTTTGTGTTTTTATTAGAGAGGTTTCACCATGTTGGCCAGGCTGGTCTCAAACTCCTGACTTCAAGTGATCCGCCTGCCTTGGCCTCCCAAAGTGCTGGGATTACAGGCATGAGCCACTGCGCCCGGCCTATTTATTTCTATTCACACTGCACATCCCTCGTCCAACTACGAAATCCTTCCCTGGAGTGATTACTTGAGTGGACAAGTATATAAAATGAACACACACAAAACATAAAACCTGTGGATGGCCTACATGACTGTTTACTGATAGGGGTCCAGGTCAATCAATGACAGACTAGGGTGTCGACACGCAGACACAACCAAGACCTGTGAAGTCAAAGGACAGGGAAGAACACACACAGACTGGTCCCTCGGTGGTGCCCAGTGTGGCTGACACACACGTCACTGACACAGCCAAGCACTGGGGGGCAGGCCACACCCAGGAAACCGGGGGCTTCTACTTTGTGTAAAAACAACCAACCAACCAACCAACCAACCAACCAACGAACAAAAGCTGAATAGCTTGGCTTTTCTCTTACCGCAAGCATGTATTTCTTTTATTCAAACACCCTTTAATATATGACGTTAAATATATAAGGAACATGAAGGAGACAATCACCCTTGCTTTATGCAAATAGAACCTCTTTTCTGCTGTGGTGGGTGGTGAGTCTCAAACTCCACGGAACACAGGAATCACCTGGGGGCTGGTTACAACAGGTCTGGGGGCCTGGGAACCTGCATTTCTCACGGGTTCCTAGGGATGCTGCTGCTGCTGCTGCTGGTCCTCAAACCCCATCTGGAGTAGCCCAATTTCAGATTGATGTCTATAAGGTAGTGCAGCCAAATACAGCAAATGCAAATGAGGATGATTACAAAAGAGAGAGGACGGTTCTCCAGGGACCCGGGACCTGCCAGCAGGCCCAGCTCCCAGACAGGGCCAGCCTGTTGCATGCAGAAACTGTGGACCTGCTCATGAGAAACAGAGATGGAGGTGGCGATGGTTATGCCTGTGTGTAAACACTGAGGTCAGGAGCCAAGGCCGCCCCACAGTGTGGGGTTTGCCTGTTTGCCGGGTGCAGTCCGAGGCCTGTGGGCCCTGAGGCCACCTCACAGCAGAGCCAGGAAGTGAGCACAGGTTGGGGTTGTGTGGGGTGCACCTGGCACCTGGCTCGGCCGGGCCTGGGCTCTTCTCCCGGTCTGCTGGCTGGGAGGTAAGCTGGCACATCTGAGGCGGATGTAATGATTGCCATTTTATGAATGAAGAACCTGGGGCCCAGAGAGGCTGAGTAACCTCATGAGGGACACACAGCTTGGATGGAAACACGGCTCTGCTTAGCTACAGAAGCTGTGCTGTTGTCCACTCAGCCACACTGCCACCCTTAGTAGCCAGGGAATGTGGTGGACGAGGTGGCAGCCCCAGGAGCCTGGCTTGTTTTGGGGCCTCTGTCCCAGTCCCTGCCCAGCCTCCACTGGAGCCTCCCAGCTGGTGCAGCCTTCTTCCACCTCTGCCACCTGGGAAAACTGAGCACAAAGGCAGAGGTGACTAGCTCGGTCCGGCAGGGACCCACTCCCACAGGCACGGTTCCCTGAGGGCTGGGAGCGCCCAGAGCACAGGCGGTAACATCCAGCCCAGTGGAATGACAGCTCTGACACTGAGCTGCTGCTGAGATAACAGTCCTCCCCCAGGTCCCTGGGGCCGCATCCTCACTGCCTACACGTGGCCCATCCCGAGTGTCCGGCACTGCCTGAGCCTGACTTAAGGGAGTAGTATAGGAGTGACATTTGGGCAGTCTTAGGCCATCTCCCATCACCCCAACACAAACATCCAGCCCCCTACATGCTTATCACTTGCCCTCTTCTTACCACCCTGGTCCAGGCCCCCATTGTTTCCCTTCCTTCCCAGCTTCCTGCCTGCAGGGCTCCCTCTCCAAGTCATTCCGCATGGTGCAGCCAGAGAGGGTCCCTAAAGGCCAGAGGCGACCGTGACCCTCCAGGCTCACAGGCCCTGGTTCCTGTGGACTTCGGCGGAAAGTCCAACCACTGAGCAAGGCTTACAAGCCTGGCGGAATTGGACCCCACCTGCCTCTCCGGCCTCCTCCTTCACTGATGAGGCCCCAGGGAAGGAGGAGGCACAATCTCCATTTTCCAGCCCACGAGCTTCAGACCCAGGGTTCCACAGCCAGAAAGCAGCAAAGCCGGGCTTTGAACTCTACCTCCACCAGCCCACATCACCCCAGGGGCAACAGGATTCCTTCCTCTCTCGAGCAACCCCCAGCAAGCGGGGATTGGGCCAAGGCCTGCGGGAGGATTCGGCAGTGGAGGGAGGGAGCTGGCAAACACTGAGGCCTCAGAACTCATCAAATCCCCTCTGGAGCAAATCCAAAAGGACTGAGACACTGCAAGAAGGACCAGCGCCAAGTGTGGCAGCAGCTGGTAGAGAAGCCCCCCAGCCCCACCCTGGCCTCTGTAGGGTGGGCCCCGGGACCACATGCTCTCGGTGTCCAAAAGCCTTTCGGCCGGGCTCACGGTTGCCCTGGTGTCCCATGTGCCAGCAGGAAAGGCAGGGGCACCCTCATTTTGCAGATGGGGATGTGGAGTGATGTGCCCGTGGTCTGGCCTGGAATCCACTCTCTCTGCCACACAAATTGCCATTTTACTGACACATAGATCAGGACTTGCTACTCTGAAGAGGGAAGTGGCAGTGGGGCCAGGAGCTGAGTGGAGGACAGAACAAGGGCCCGGCTGCTACTCTGCCTCCCCTCCTGCCCCGAGAGTTTAGAGTCAGAGGTAATTGACTGAGATGAAATAAATCTCTCCCCTCCCGAGTGCTGTAATTATTCTTCGCTGGAACCGGCTGCCATGAGGCTGCAGAGGCAGGCCCACGTGGCAGGAGCCAGAGGTCTCACTGCAGGAGTGGGTGCCCCTGCTGTGAAGCCTCACCCAGAACCAGCACCAGAAAAGTCAGGAATATAGAGCCAGCCCCTAAATATACAAAACAGGGGTGATCACATGAGTAGGGAGTAGGGTTGGCAGGGATTGGGGGCTTGGATTCCGGTCAGTACGAAGATTTCAAAACCGCTCTGCACCCCCTCAATACCGTGGCAAAAAGGGAGGAACCGCATTCCTCTCAGCTTCCATACTCCATCCAGGGCTTAGACGAACACAACTGCAATGGCTCAGAGGGGACATTAAATGATCCACCCCATAATTTTGTCGATGGGAGACTGAGGTCTAGAGAGGAAAGTGACTTGCCCAAGGTCACCCAGAAGGTGGATAGAACTCAGCAGATGAGTCCCGACTTCTCCACCTGTGCCTACCTTTCCCCAGGCGCCCTTGTTCATGTTTGCTGATGGTACCGGCATGACAGACGTGTGTTGGGGACTCCAGCCTCAAGGGTAGGAAGAGCTCTGTGGGGCTCCTTTACCTACTTGCTGGAGAGGGGAGGCTGGAGAAGATGCAACACCTCTGTGTACCAGGATTCTGAGTGGTGTTGGCAGGTCCTGAGAGTCCAGCAGTGCACCCTGGAGCTCCCACTCCCTCCCCATGCAACTGGGGCACTGAGGCTGGGAGCCTGCGGATCCTTCCCAGACCCCCAAATCCTTCAGGAGCCATTTCCAAGCTTTCTAAGTAAGTCCAGACAAGCCAGCCCCGTTGGAAACTCAGCTGATAGGGAACCCAAAACCCAGCTGGATCCAGGGTACACAGACTGCCCTGTCGGTCTTTTTCATCGTGTCGTGCAGATGCTCAACAAACTGCCAGCAAGTGCAAGACCAAATGAACAAAACCCCACATTTCCTGGGCCCCCAAGCCTTAGGGTGAGATTTCTTCACAAGCCGCCAGCACCTAAGCTGTTTAGGAAGCTTGCAGTCAGTGCACCAAGAGTTAAAACCAACCCTTGCCCAGCCCAGGAAGTGCTGGTTCTCACCTTTTCAGGTGGGTAGAGCCCTGGTCACCTCCACTCCACTCTATTCTATAAGAGGGAGAAGGTGGGAAGATAGGCAAAGGTGCTTTCCCAGCAACCCTGAACTTCTTTGGGGTTGGCAATTACTGCTCTCCCCAGAAGCCCTGAAGAGCCTGGGCTGGCAGGGGCTGAGGGAAATGCAGGGGAGAAGGCTGGCAGGGTGGCTCCCTGGTTCTCCTGAGCTCCTACTTCCTGGGGAAGGTGCCGGGATGAATGCTGAGGCTCAGGCCTCAAGGATACTCCCTTTACCCTGCAGGAGGTTTCATGAACTTGACCCTTGAGTTTCTTGTGTCAGAGCCACCGGGGCTGCTACAGGACACACACATTAGCAGGACCACTTGTGCTCAGGCAGTCCCTGGCCGTGGGAGGACAGGACATGAGTGGGGTAAGACAGTGGAGTCCGGAGGACCCATGTCGAATATCTCTTGGGTTTTTGATGTGTACAGTCTTTTCCTTTCTGGCCGAGGAAACCCAGTGTCAATCAGGCACCCCCCACCTGTCACTGAAGCAGAGATTCCTAACAGACAAAGGTGTGAGGTGGTGGTGAGAGAGGCTGGCATGTTTGAGGCCAGCTCCACTACTTCCCCACTCTGTGACCTTGGGTAAGAGACCAAACTTCTCTAAGAATCAGTTTCTGCATCTGTGAAGTGGGGCCAAGGCCCCTTTCTCGTGGGTGTTGGGTGAATGGGATGGGATGAAAATGCAGCACCAGCTCTGGCAGAAGGCAAAGCTTAACAAATAAGTCTGTGCTCTTGGCAGGAAAAGAAGGGGGCCAGGTTTCCAGTGGGCGCTTCTGGGAAACTTTCCCTCCCCACTGCCCCCTCGCCCCCAGGCCACTGTTCCGAGGGAAATGAAGCCTCCCTTCCTAAAGTGGGTCCCCCTCCTCTCCCTAGGCCCTCGTGCCCACCTGGGTCTCAGTCTCCTCCTCAGGGAGGAGGGTGGAAACCAGGGGATGGGTGACGCCAGCTGGGTCAGGGGACCTGGTGCGAGGCAGCCGGGGCAGGCTGCAGTTGGCACTCTGGACAAGTGGGCACCCCGCTGGAGCTTTCCAGCCTGCATCTTCTGCCCCACACCCCGTGACCCGCGGCCCGCTCGGCCCTTACCTTGAAGCAAGGGAACGGCGCTGCCCCGGCCGCGAGGACTTGGGCGCACGTGACGGGGCGGGCGGGCGTCCGTCCCGGGCAGGGCGCAGCTAGCGGCGGCCGCTCATGCCCAGGCCACGGCGGTGGCGCCTGGTGGGGCTGGGCGGGCGAGGCGAGCGCTGAGAGGCCCTGGAGGCCCCCGGGGAGGCGACTGCGTGCCCGGGGGGGCACCCCTGCCAGCTCCGCGCTGCGGCCGCGACTCCGGACGCCCGGGCTGGCTCCCTGCGAGCGGCAAGCGCGGCTCCAGCCTGGTCCCGAGCGCAGGGCGCGCGCTGGCGGGGAGGGCGCGCGCCCGAGTCTGGCGGGGAGCGCGCGTCACCGGCCCGCGCGCGCAGTCGTCGAGGGATGCCGGGAGCTGCCCGGGGAGCTGTCCCTGGTGCTGACGGCTCGTCCGCTCTCGCCGGGGCCGCGCGACCTCCTGGAGGCCTGGGGGCGCCCCCAACCCGGCCCGCGCCCGTGCGGTGCTCCCTCTGCTCTCCGCCTGTTCTTGGGGCGTTCCGGCTTCCACAACGTTGGGATCTGGAGTCAGGCCGAAGCTGCTGCTTATCCACAGTGGGGCAAGTGCCTTACCCTGGTTGAGCGGCTGGTTCTTATCTTTAAAATGGGGAGTTAACACCAGCACCTTTAGGGTTGGTCTGAGAACGAAATCCGATGATGTTTCGAGGCCCGGCACACCATAAGTGCTTAATAAATGCTCGCCTTTGTTACTATTTATTTCCCTTCTCTGAGTTAGCAATCCTGGAGCAATTGAGAGGAGGGGCAAGGCTTAGTCTGCTCCCCGTGGGAGGGTGTTTGGGGCATGGCAGCTGCCTTTGGATCTCTCCCACATCCACGGGGGAGGGGGGCAGATCCCTTCTCCCTGACCCCAAAGCACAGAGCTAGGACCAACGGCTAGACGTTAAAGCAAGGCAAATTTGGGCTGGGTACGAGGGAGACCTTTCTGACCTAAGGCTCCTACTCCTGAGAGGAGTACCCCAGGAGGCATTACCCCATTTCTGCAGGTCCTCGAACTGAGGCTGCAGTCACAGGGACCCTGGACAGAGATAAATCTGGTGTTAAGAATGTTAGGAAGGCTTTTGTGTTAGAACATGTACAGCACTCAGAGCTGTGCCTGGTAGGAAAGCACCATATAAATATGTGCATTTTTTTTTTTTTTTTGAGACATATCACTCTGTCACCCGGGCTGGAGTGCAGTGGCATGATCTCAGCTCACTGCAACCTCCACTTCGTGGGTTCAAGTGATTCTCCTGCCTCAGCCTCCTGAATAGCTGGGATTACAGGCGTGCATCACGACACCTGGGTTACTTTTTCGTATTTTTAGTACAGACGGGGTTTTGCCACGTTGGCCAGGCTGGTCTTGAACTCCTGACCTCAAGTGATCTGCCCGCCTCGGCCTCCCAAAGTGTTGGGATTACAGGCATGAGCCACCACGTCTGGCCTTAGATGTGTGCTTTCATTATGATCGACCTTTAAGTTCTCTATAAAAAACATCATGGTAGTAACCATAACCTTGCTTCACCCCCATTCTAGACATGAGAATACTGAGGACAGACAGAAGAGTAAAGTGCTGGGAGTCCATTTCCCTTTTACAGATGGGCTGAGCACAGATGGGTGAGCAACTTGCCCCTGGGCAAGAGAGTGAGTGCTCACACCACACAGACATGCTCCAAATGTCCAGCCTGTTGCCTCCCCTGCTGGGCCCCAGGCAAGGGCCCCTGCTGAGTTTCTCCAGGCTGGTCATGTCACTTTGACCATAGAGAGTTTTCTTATAGCAAACCAGGCTAGTCCTCCTTTCTCTTAACTAATGGGGAAAGCTGGTCCCCGCCCCCTGCGAGTATCTTGTTCTCTTCCAAGCAGGATAATTAAACATCACCTGCTTCATTTCCTAAGGGACCAGGGGCTGTGTTTGATTCATTAATTAACTGCGAGTAGTACCTGCTCCCACCAGGCACTTGTCTCATGATAAACATCACTCATTATGTGCTTAATGCATGCCAGACACAAGGCTAAACACCGCGCGAGCTTTGCCTCATTTAGTCTTCTCAGCAATCCGATGAGATATGGATACTGTCATTACCCTGACTTTGCAGGTGAAAACTTTAGGCTCAACAGCAGCAGACCTGAGGTGGATCTGCCTGATTCCCAAGCCATTGCTCCTAATCCCCTGCTTCCAGAACTTCCACATCCTCCCCAACCAGCCCCACCTAGAAAAAAGGATGGTAAACACGGATAGAAATTCCATATAAGGAGAGAGAAAGGCAGAAAGAGAGAGCCAGGAGGAAGAGGCAAACCAGTCAGCCAATCGATGTCCTAGGAGTTGACACAGGAATCCTTTAAATCATCATTTTTAGTCAAAATCCCCATTATGACAACTGAGCAACTTGTTTTTTATTTAAGAGTTGCAAATGTGTGCCAAGAATTTTAAAAACAACATCACTACCAAGCCCTGTCTTTATCAACCAGCTCAATGCCCTTCCACTTCTCCCCATGCTGACTTTTTATTCAAACTCTGCAGAATCCTGCAGCTATGGATCTGAGCAGCTGGAAACCTCTGTGGAACCAGCTCAGACTCTGTAGCTCTCAGCCTCTTGACATACTGGTTTCTTTCCCGTGCTGTGCAGAAAGATGTGGTCCTGATGCCTGTGATGACAAAACCTTATTTAAAATGGAGCCCATTTTATTTGAAAGAGGTCTGAATATTACCCACAACATGTACAGTAGATGCCTGCATTACCCTCGCTTTACGGAGGGTAACAAAGAGGTGAAGTGACTTGGCCAAGGTCACACAGCCAGCAAAGAGGTGACTACACTGAACAGATTCCATTTGGATCGCAATGCCAGATGGTCACCACCAAACTCGTTATTTATGTGCAAAAGCATGTCCTGATTTTAAGCAAAAACCAATTTCAGAAAATAAAAATGGGTGGGGGGAGAGAAAGACAAGAAAGAGTCTCTGGTCTGACTTTATAAAAACAATTCATCATCAGGATTCCCTAAATAGCAAGTTCTCCTGGTGCGTGCAAAAAAAAAAAAAGGATCCTAGTTACACGCAGTTCTTTTAGGTGGCCAAAAACAGGTCTGGGGGTGGGAGGAGCGACATTCCGCCGCCGGACTGGTGCTCCATCCACTACAATAAGCTGTTTAGTCGTGTGGCAACCTCAGCCAACGGCAGCTACTCTGTCCCCACCACCAGCATCGTTCCACAACAGAGCTTCATGGATATAACTCAAATTCAACAGATGGCCAAGTTGGTTGAACACCTCCCAACACATTGGTTCATGGGTGGCAGTTTACAAAGGTTCATTTTCCACTTAGGGCAAATGGGGCTTGCGTAAGATCATCCTGACACTATACGAGCAGGACCTCTGTGCGCATCGGTTTCTTGGAGTCGAGTGTGAATAGCCTCATTGCTCAAAGACTTACAGCCTCCTGAAGAAGACACATCAGCCTTTCTTTGTCTCTGGGGATCTGTACGTGCCCAAGAGGTGCTCATTGGCTGGATATAGAGGAAAAAAACAAAACCAGCGGTGGCAGGGAAACCCTGACATTCCAATCATACCTGCACCCCATGCACAGTCCCCCGCACACTCATATGGTGGGAACGACGTGCTTGGGAACAAAGGATGTGAGCAGCTGCTGTTGATGCCTGAGTCTAATTCTACAGAGGCAGAAAGAACAAAGTGCTCGAGGACTAAAGTTTCTGCCAGGATGTGGAGAGTCACGAGAATGATGCCCAAGAGCTTCTCCCGTTCCCTTTCTGCGAACCCTCTGGAAGGGGCGAGCTCGTCATCTCCAGACATGCCTGGGCAGAGGCTGGCTGTCCACTTGCAGCACAGCTGGCACCCAGGGACCCCTCGGCATTAGAAGTCTGTGAGATTCCAGAAGGGGCAGCTGCTCACTGGTCTGTGTGGGTGCCCCCCGGCCCCCAGCACCGACCTCCATTCAGCTGCTTGATGGATCTCAGGGCAATGAAAGGGAGTCCGTGTTGGGTTTACCAAGCTCTTCCTCATATTGGTGCCAGGCCAAACTATTGAAGTGGTTGCTGTTTCCACTGGCACGTACTTATGGAAATTATCTGGGCCTTGCGGCAGTTACTAGATTAACCTTTGTTTGGTCTTTGAATTGTTTCCTCCTCTTAGCCTGCAGCCATAAGACGTTCTGCAGTTGATTGACTGGGCCCAGCGACAGCCCCTTTGATCCGTTTGTGTCACTGAACCTGTGTCCACTCAACTGCAGATGATCTGTGCGGGTCAAGGCCGAGCCCATTTAGAGAAGAGATGAATTTTTAAAAAAGAAACTGTTGAGAGATGGGCAACTGCTAGTCACTGTGATTACTCTGTGATGCTGAATAGGCAGAGTGTGCCTCGCATCCTGGGGCTGTTAGATTGGACGTCTTTTAGATGGGACCAGGAGAATGACGAGGCACCAAAGTGTGCAAGAGAGGGTGAGAGGGTTGGGCAACAGAGGGTGCCAGTGGATAGAGTGGGAGGGTGTGTGCGGGCTCAGGTGTGCAACGTGTGGGATGTTTCCATTGCCCTGGTTTGAAAAGACAGCCTCATCTGTGTGAAAAGAAATTACTGGTGGTTTTTAATTACTGCAACATTTTAAAACGTTGTGACAGCAAGCTTGACGTGTTCGTTCTTTAAGAGTCATCGTGGATGATGGATGAGGAGGAGATGGTGCTGAGAGGCGCTCGGGGACCCGTCAAGGGGTCTCTCGCAGCTCCCTCTGTGTGTCACGGATCAACCTGAGAAATCCTGCCACAGAGCGGAGGAGAAGCGAGACAGGAGTTATGGAGGATTTATTCTTTTAGAGCCTTCCTCCATTGCAGGGATTTTTTTACTCCAGAGAGGCATTAACAGAGAGTACTCCTAATCTGGGTTTTACTTTCTCAGCCAAAGCACTTCTTCACAGCTTTGAGCAAATGCAAGCCATGCCTACATTCGTTCATTCATTGCCTCACGTACTGTGGGCGCAGAGACAGAGGCAAGAGGCCTCGTCATCACGAGCTCAGAGGGAGGCGAGGGTTTCAAAGGTTGACGGCCAGGGCCTCCTGAGGCGGGCAGAGCGGGACGGGGACCACCTGGCTGATAGCTAGCATTTGTCTTGTGCTTATTACCGTTGAACTGTGTTGACAGCCCTGGGAGACAGGCACAATTCATTCATTTTGCCGGGTTTACAGTAAAGAACCTGAGACAGAGAAAGTGAATGACCTGCCCAAGGCTGCCCAAGGCCAGGACCCATCTGACTCCGAAGTCCACCCAGACCACGTCCTATGCCTGCGGTGTGACCCTCAGTCTATTTCAGTAGAAAATAAGAAATGAAAATCGGAGGTTGCCTATCTGGACAAGGGGAACCTAATATTGAAGCAATCTTCCCATAACCTTTCTGCTTCTATTAGCACAGGGTTGCAGAGGTCGCTGAATGCTGTTCATTTTAATAAAAGGATGAAAAGAGAACACCCATGATGACTGACACAGGCCAGCGTCAGGACATGACAATAAAATGTCATGCCAGGCTGACATGCCAGCCTTTCATTTGAGCCGTGCAGAGAGGGTTCTCCCCTCAGGACAGTCTCTGGAGCACCCGTGGGGCAGCTCTGCCACCGTAGGACTCACCTCACAGACATAGTCTCCTCTTGGGTGCAAAGAATAAAAACTTGGACTTACTCATTGCTCTCCTGTCAGACTCTATCCAAGCCACCAGCCCCAAAGCCTGCCTAACAATGGCAGATTTGGATGTGGGTGAGGAGGAGGAGGGCGTGGGAGGAGAGAAAGGAGAACGGCAGGGGTAATCGTGGGGAAGCAGGTGGTTGTGGCAGAGCGAGGACATGAGGCCAGGGCTGGGACACCCAGGGGCGGTGGGAGTCACGGGAAGCCCTGGCCTGGATGCTGCCTCCATCCCCATCTGGCTGGCTTGGGGAGGCAGAAAGAGCATCAGCTATAGGTCTGTGCAGGAGCAGATGAGCTCTGCTGCCGGGCTAGTCTCACACTGTGAAATGGGAGAGGGGCCTGGCCCTGTCACAATCTGCCACAGACCGTGGGAAGGAGACCGGGGCACTGTCTCGTCTGTTTGGTCACTCATTCCCTGCCTCTCTGCACTGGAATGGCACATCCACGAGGGCAGGGCCTTTGTGCCTCTTGTTCTCTGCTGTCTCCCAGCACCAGCCACAGCAGCTGTTTGTTGAATGAATGAAAGACGTTCGTGTGAGAAAGTGTCTGCCTGCGGCTCTGTGGAGTCAGATGCAGTGTCCCCTGCAAACACAGCTGGTCCGAGATTGGCAGCCACCCAGATAAGAGGTGGCAGGCAGCAGAGCCTCCCCCTGCTCTGGAAACCCCACACTGAGACCACCGGCCATCATGATTGGACCGAGGGGGAATCTGAGGCAGCCAGAGGCAAGCGACCGGCCAGGGGTGTAGAGAGCATGAATAGCTCAGTGGTGAGCGCTGGCCCAGAGCCTCCTTCCCTGCACCACTGACTCCCTAGAGAAGGGGCAGAGCCCTCCTCAGCCAATCTGCCCTGAGGACGCTTGGACCATGGCACGAGGCCCTGGGCTGAAGAGGGCAGCCTCTAGCCTCGAGCCTCCCTCTCTGCACCCTTCCCATTCCCCGCCCCAGTGCGTCCACCCTTGTCTCGAGCGCCCTCAGCCAGGGCAGCCTTCCCCCGCACGAGCCCCTTGGCTGCTCCTCTTCACCCCCAGGATGACGTCTGCCCTGCAGTCCCCACAACCCCCGTTTGAGTCCCCACAACCGCCCCCAGGCTCGTGACTCCAGCTATACCCAGACTGGCTATTTCCAAATGCTCACACCTCACTGCCTTTAGCGGGCTGGTCCCTCTGCCAGAGGTGCCCTTCCTACCTGCCTCCATCCCACAAACTCCTACACACCCTGCAAGGCACAGCTCAAATGTTGCAGCCTCCGGGAGACCCGGAAGGTCAAAGGCAGCATATAGTGCGGTGATCAAAGTTCTAATGCTAGTTTCTCTGCAACTGCTTGTTTAAATCTACTTGAACATGAGCCTTTTAACCCTAGGGGCTGAGTCAGACTGACTCACACATTTATTGAGCACCTACTGTGTGCAGGCTCAGCACTGGGTGCTGGGATGCAGGAATGAACAGGACAGGAACTGTCTTGTCCTCTGAGGGTGAATGACCTAGTGGAGCTGCTGCCATCTCCTCCGGGTCAGGCCCACATTGAGGGGTCCAGATTTGGGGCCTGGGGATGTAGATCTGGGGGTGCCCGTATAGCACAGCTCCTCTGCCACATGGCAGCACAGTGGGAACATATGGACTTGGAGTCCAGTAGAATGGGGCTCCATCCTGGCACTCTGATTTCTCGGTAGATGAATACAGCCCTTCTCTCAGCCTCTCCGAGCCTCAGTTTCTCCATGTGTGGTGTGGAGCCGTGTAGGGTGGTGGTGAGGATGACCCTCTGGCCTCTTGACCTGGCACAATGCTCCACAGGCCAGAGCTGTAGGAAAAGGCTGTACCTGTCCCAGCAGCAGTGGCTGGCTTCTACCTTTCCCCTCCAAATCGCACACCCCTGCTTTTGTGCCACAAATCCCTCCTCTTCCTCCTGGTGCTCCCACCTCCTGCCACCAGGTGCTGGTCTCGGGAGTGCCCATCTTGCCAGCTTCATCCCAAAGAGCTCAGTGGTGGTTGGGTGGGTGGGGGACATAGGAGGGGCCTTGGCCAGACAGTCTCCATGGCCCTGATGGAGCCGGGAGGCTGAGCTGCCCAGAGTGGTGCAGGTTGGCCTTCCACCCTCAGGTGCCTGCTGTGGTGCTCACCCCCTGATAGCCCTGTGGACTGTCTGGGGAGCCCCTCTGAGGATCCACTCTGCAGGCCACACCTCCTTGCCTGGTTAGGAAGGGCTCTGCCTTCTTGGTCTTTCCCTTGGCAATGCTCTGGCTTGGGGGGCTGGGGGTGAGAGCAGTGGGTGCCTGAGGCTTTGGGGAGAACATCTGGAGGGAAATTAGCATGCGCAGGCTGCAGGGAGGCCGCTTTGCTGGGTGGTCGAGTGCCTCCAAAGCAAGCCAGCTGATGCCAGTCCCTGCCACTGAGCTGCTCCCAGCATCGCAGCAGGCAGCACGGCAGGCACGGGGAGAGCCAGTTAGAACACATTCAACCCTCACCACGGAGCCTTCCAGCCCCTTCCCTCCGCCGCCTTCCTTGGTCTCATCGCTGACCACTGTCACCCTGAAATGGGGTCAGAGCTCAGCACATTACAGGAGGAGAGTGAACGCTCTCTCTATTAGAGCTTCTAGTACCCCTCAAGGGCCCCGTTCTGAAAGCCTGGAGTGCAGCCTGCCTCTGCACGCGGAAATGGTGCTTGGACACCGTCCTCGTTAAGAAAGTCACAGTCACACATGAGGCACGGCCTCTCTCAGCTTGTGTTTGCTTTGTTTGGTTTTGATGGAAAGTTGGGGTAGGTATACCACCGCCAAACAAATAGCACATGTCCTGTGTGCTCAGGAACCCTGTCACATTTGGGAGCTGTAGTTTTCCTCTTGGAGGAGCTAGGGAGGGCTCCCTGCTGCCCCATGCCCCTCCATTGGAGGTCCTCTGTCTGGAAAGCCTTGTGTCTGTGTGTGGTGGGCAGGGCTGGGTTTCAGGGGCTTGGGCCGGATTGGGCTTTCCTGGGGTTGAATAGCCTCCCTATCCCAGAAATGTGCCCTGCCTCCTTTCCGTGTGATGGCTTGCAGCTCACCAGAGTGGGTGGAAAGCTATGGGAACGTGTCCGTGAGCCACGTAGGTAATAAACGAATGGTGGCTGGTTTTTGCCCAGGAATCTGTACGGATGTCACTGACCAACTCCTGGGACTTCCAGCCTCCTCCTGGGCGTGGCCAATGGGAGAGAGGGAAGAAGGGGTGGGGCTGTCTGCACCCCTGGCTCCCTCTTTGTGGGGCCAGCTCCTGGGACTTCCAGCTTCCTCCTGGGCGTGGCCAATGGGAGGGAGGGAGGAAGGGGTGGGTCTATCTGCACTCCTGGCTCCCTATCTGTAGGGACATGTGTAGCAGGGTTGGATCTCTTGACCCAGGTCTCTCCTTCTGGGGTCAGAAACTTCTCCTCCCTCATCCCTTCAGACACAGGAGTGTGCTAACAACACCGGTTATCCACCTTCGCAGGTGCCTTTCCTTCCCTGGCCCCTCCTTGTAAACAGCCTCACTTATTACACCCTCTTGGGTGCCTTAGTTTGAATGACCCATCAGTTTCCTCCTGGGACCCTCCTCCCACCCACATGGGACAGGGACCCTCTCCCCAAATCCCCACCATCCCAGATGTTACCAGTCTGTATGGTTCCTTCAAACCCACTGGGTAGAAAATGACCTCTCATGGGCAGACTTGGCGTTTGCTGCCGGCAGGTAAGAGTGCTTTCACATACCTCGATTTGCCCATTTTCCCCCATTCCTGTGTCTCTGAGTCTTCATAGTCATTGTAGATGCTCTGATTTTTTTTTGAGATGAAGTTTTGCTCTTGTTGCCCAGGATGGAGTGCAATGGTACAGTCTCTGATCACTACAACCTCTGCCTCCCAGGTTCAATAGATTCTTCTGCCTCGGCCTCTCGAGTAGCTGGGATTGCAGGCATCTGCTACCACGCCCAGCTAATTTTTTGTATTTTTTAAAATAGAGACAGGGTTTCGCCATGTTGGCCAGGCTGGTCTCAAACTCCTGACCTCAGGTGATCCACACACCTTGGCCTCCCAAAGTGCTAGGATTTACAGGCGTGAGCCACTGTGCCCGGCCAATGCTCTGATTTTTACGTTTGGTTTTCAAACCATCTAGAATTTTTGTGGGTATGATGTGAGCTACAGGTTAACAGTTTTTGTCTTTTTTTTTTTTTTTTTGACACACGAATAACCCGTTGTCACTCCCTTCCCAATTGAGGTGCAACCTGCATTCAACCACACATCGCATTCCTCCCCGCAGGCTCCGTGTCTGGCCCTGGCCACCCTACCCACCGACTCATCTGTCCCTTCAATGATGCATGACCAATGCAGCTACCACAGTTCTACGGAGCGCTTGTTATCTAGAAGATCAAGATCCCAGTTCATGTTCTTTTACCTTTGGGGGCTTTAATTAAGACTGGGTTGAACGCTAGATGACGTTGAAGAAATTCAACCTTTCAGAGGTGGAGCGGAGTGGCAGAGGCTCTGGGACCAGACCACCTGGGTTTGAATCCCAGCTCTTCCAGTCTCTAGCTGTGTGATGTTGGACAAGTTGCTTGACTACTCTGTCTCTCAGCTTCATTCCCTGTAATATGGAGTAATAATAACACCGATGCTACTTGTAGGGTTGACAGAATGAATAAGCTAAGATATATAGAGTGCATATTAAATCAGACATCTTTTCTTTTAAGATAAATCATTATTGTATTTACTACTGGGAAGGAAAACAATGCTGCCAGTTAAGCTGAGAGATGCCCTTGATTGTAAAATGTATCTGTTTCAGGGATGTTTCAATGCACAAGGTGTATACCTTAGAATCCACACAGCGGGATCTTACTTTTACCACGTTACAAGGTCTTCCTATTAAGGATTGGGATTTTTATATTTGTTTATTTAGAATTTCTATTTATCTTTATTTATTTAGAATTTCTATTTATCTTTATTTATTTAGAATTTCTATTTTTTTAACCCTCAGCAAAACTTTGTAGAGTTCTTCATATAAAGTTTTTAGTGTCTTTAATAATTTTTAGGAAGGCAAAAGAGTCCTAAAGCCACAAAATGTGAGAACCACACGTCTATATTAACAGGGAGGTTGGGAAACTCCTAATCATCTTGACAGATGCTGAGAAAGCAGCCAGTCAAAGTCAGCACCATTGATGATTTAAAGACACGGGGGGAAACTCACTAGCCCGCTGATGGGAATTCAATAGCACCTGCCGCAGGCATCCCGCACTTGGGAAACTCCAGGAGCGTTTGCAGGAAGCAGTTGAGCCCTGCTTCCCAGCCACCGCATCAGCCACAGCAAGGGAGGGCTGGCGAACCCACGAGACAGAAGCAAAAATGAAAGACACGAATATTGAACCAGAGGAGGCAGCTCTGTGACTGCTCGCCAACACTTGGAAAATTCCACTCGGTCAACTCAAGCAAACCCAATGAAGATTTATTAGCACAATTACAAGTTTAGCAAGTTGGCCAGATACACGATAAACATTTTTTTTTAAGTCAAAGTTTTGCTCCCATTACCATAACCCAATTAGACAGGTGATGAAAACATGGTTCTGCTGGAGAAGCACAGAAGGGGCTTAATGGAATCTGTGATTTAAAAATATTAAGCAAATACAGTAAATAAACCCATGGAAGATCTGGGAGCTGAGCAGATGAATATTGTTCATCATCATTCTCTATATTTTTCTTATGTTTGAAATATTTCGTAAAACAAAGAAGGCAGTAGAGTAATTTCTCCCTCCCCATTGGATGCCTGGAACCTTGAACAGGGCTAAGCCTTATAGATACTAAGCTTAGAGAATAATTTCTTCTTCCTTCACCTTTTTTTTTTTTTTTTTTTTTTGATGGAGTCTCGCTCTGTCACCCAGGCTGGAGTGCAGTCGTGTGATCTCGGCTCACTGCAACCTCTGCCTCCCTGGTTCAAGTGATTCTCCTGCCTCAGCCTTCTGAGTAACTGGGGCTACAGGCACACACCACCACGCCCAGCTAATTTTTTGTATTTTTAGTAGGGATGGGTTTTCACCGTGTTGGCCAGGCTGATCTCAAACTCCTGGCCTCATGTGATCCACCCACCTCAGCCTCCCAAAGTGCTGGGATTGCAGGCATGAGCCACTGCACCCGGCACTCCTTCACTATTTCATAGCTAACAGATATGTTCTTACTGTACGTCTTAGTAACCTCAGCATATGATTATTTTCTTTCCTTATTAAAAACTTTCACCTTTTCATGCAAAGACAGCACTTTATGGCTTCTTTTTGGCATCCAGATTGCCAGCCTCACTGCTCTTGTCCATTAGGACCATTACTGCGTAAAATAAAGGTTATATGAGCATGAGCACTGCACTGTGGGCAGTTGTTCTCAACACCAAGATGGCTACTAACCAATAACAGGCCAGCAGCACAGACAGCATGAAGACGCTGGGTATGTCCAGGATGTGATAGAGAGGGAACAGTGCAAGGTTTCATCGTGCCACTCAGAACGGCACACAGTCTAAAACTTATGAATTGTTTATTTCTAGAATTTTTTTTTTTGAGATGGAGTCTTGCTCTGTTGCCCAGGCTGGAGTGCAGTGGCCGGATCTCAGCTCACTGCAAGCTCCGCCTCCCGGGTTTACGCCATTCTCCTGCCTCAGCCTCCCGAGTAGCTGGGACTACAGGAACCCGCCACCTCGTCCGGCTAGATTTTTATATTTTTTAGTAGAGACAGGGTTTCACCGTGTTAGCCAGGATGGTCTTGATCTCCTGACCTTGTGATCTGCCCGTCTCGGCCTCCCAAAGTGCTGGGATTACAGGCTTGAGCCACCGCGCCCAGCCTAGAATTTTCCATGTAATATTTTTAGACCCCTGTTGACCTCAGGTAACTGAAACCTCAGAAAGTGAAACTGTGGGTAAGGGAGTCTACTATGATAGTGACACAATTCTTTAGACTCAGCTCTATGTTTTAAAGGTTTGTGTTAACCTCTCCCTTATTTCCTCTGTCCCTGGGCTTCCTCTTCCGTGGGTTAAGATTTTTGTTTTTTTAGAATATACCCTTGAGTAATTCTTTCAGAAAGGAAGATTGCATGCTTGAATGTTTCCTTTTGCTCTCAAACTAGAATGCTGGGTTTGGAATGGCAGATTCCACAACGTTTCCTCTCACAACTTTGCAGGAGAGATCCGTGGTTTCCTGTCACCCAATGCTGCTGCTATGAAGGGTGACGTGAGTCTAGTTCCTCTTCCTCCATGGAGACCCTCTCTGCTCACCCTCATTCACATTCCCACTTTGGCCCTCAGGCTCTTGCTCTCCTCTCTCTCTGGAAGCATCAGAGGCCTTGCTCTGTTTTTGGTTAATGGGAAAGAGCCACACTGTGTCTATTGTGGGCCTGTTTGCATTTGCTCTGTGCAGCACCTGGCGGGTTCATTGACTCTGAAGACCGACATCCTTCTGTGGTTCTGAGATGTCTGGGCACTTTCTTTCTTCCCTCTTGGTGACTCCATACTTTGGAGATGTCCACTCCCCAGGCTGGGAGACCTGAAGCTCCCCCAGATCTCCTACCTTTCCCCTCTCATTTCCTCCACTTTGCCCTTTAAGTTGAGTTCCTCGAGCAGTGCCCGCCCGATCTTCCTGCTTACTAATTTGCTCCTCAGCTGTCTCTTTCTGCTTTTCAGCCCGTCTATTTTAAAATTTCCGTGATCTCTAATTAGTTCTTTTATATAAAAGCCCCTTCTTGCTTCATGAATAGATAACCTCTCTTATCTCTCTAAGGATAGTAATTATATTTATTTTTAAAAGTCTTCTTCTGTTGACTCAATCCATGCAGCTTCTTCCCTGGGCATTGGAGTTGCTGTTTCTGAGATGATGTCTCTCTGTTGTGGGGTTGTTTTCCTACACGCTTGGTCCTGCGGGCAGTGTGCCTGTGTCTTCCTGCACTTAAGAGTCCCTGTTCATCTGCCACTGCTGTGTCTGTGCCTGTTCCTCTGATGGAAGATGGGGAGGAATATGTGACCAGCTGAGTGGCAGGGAGTCACTCTCCTTGGGTTGGGAGTTCCTGTCTTTCATTGAGGTCAGTAACTCTCTGGCCACTGCCCTGCTACGGTGACTACCCTGCTTGGGTTAAGGGCTTGGAGGCACCCTGCTGCCCACCATGGCAGGGAGGAGCAGATGTTCAAGTTGCTGGCCCCAACGCAACAACTCAACTCATCACCCTGACTGTCGTCCACCCACCCTGGCCATGACTGTGGAGCCGCAGGCTACCTCTGCTGCCATCTTAGAACACCTTCTGGGGTGCAGTTTCCTCCAGCATTGTTTCTTTGCATCTTTCTGTGATTTGTACGTAAGTCTGATCCACTACAAAGACTTTTAGTGGATCTTCTTTTTTTATAATCAATCTTTTAATAATTTTTTTCTTATAAAATATTTTTCTGAAACTGTGGAAATTTGATGGGGGTTGGGGATATACTTAGTTTGTCATTTGACTGAAGGCCAAGAATATCATTGAACACACTCCAAAGGGCATGTTCACCCAGATGCCCAAGGAACCCTTCTTCAGGACAGGTGAGGCACTGGCAGGTCCTCTGGATGGAGCACCCACCACCAAGAGGTAGCATTCTTTCATTTGAATGTTGCTTTCAGGTTGAGACTAAAACTTGGATCTGCTTGACATTCTGAGACCACGCAACAGAAGATAATCAGGATGCTTGATATGGTTTGGCTCTGTGGCCCCACCCAAATCTCATTTCAAATTGTAATCTCCATAATCCCCGTGTGTCAAGGGTGGGACTTGTTGGGAGGTGACTGGATCATGGCGGTAGGTACCCCATACTGTTCTTGTGATAGTGAGTGAGTTCTCACAAGATCTTATGGCTTTATAAAGGGCTCTTCCCCCTTAACTTGTTCACTGTCTCTCACCTGCTGACATGTAAGACATGCCTTTGCTTTAGTCTCACCGTCCACCATGATTGTAAGTTTCCTGAGCCCTCTCCAGCCGTGTGGAACTGTGAATCAATTAAACCTCTTTTATTTTATAAATTATCCAGTCTCAGGTATGTCTTTATAGCAGTATGAGAACACACTAATACAATGCTTAGGCCACAAACATAATGGACAATTCCAATGCCTTTCTCTGAGCTGGGGATGTGACATCCTCTCTCTGACTGGAGCCTCCAGTTCACCTGGAGCTCCCCTTTGCCCCTCAAGATGCTGGCCTTGTAGCTCCTGTCTGTACAAATGTGGGAAAGGCTGGTTGATATTTTGGTTAGGCTGGGCATGGTGGCTCACACCTGCCATCCCAGTGCTTTGGGAGGCTGAGGTGGGAGGATTGCTTGAAGCCAGGAGTTTGAGATCAGCCTGAGCAATATAGTGAGACCCTATCCCTACAAAAAAAATTCGGAAAATTAGCCAGCCACAGTGGCTTACACCTGTCATCCCAGCTACTTGGGAGGCTGAGGCAGGAGGATTGCTTGAGCCCAGGAGGTTGAGGTTGCAGTGAGCTTTGATCACACCATTGTAACCCAGCCCAGACAATGGAGAAAGACTTTGTTTCAATCAATCAATCAGTCAATAGACTCCCTCCTATTCCATATTGACGTACTGTTAATGGCAACAGATGATTTCTGCCAAAGGGGTGACAACACCAACCATACTAGACAAAAAGATTGGCACTAGAAATTCCACAAGAGGTGATCATTTACAAGAACCTGGAATGGACCAAGAACTCTTAGCAATGACCACACAGTGACTGTATTAGTCTGTTCTCCCACTGATATAAAGAATTACCTGGAACTGGATAGTTTATAAAGAATAGAGGTTTAATTGACTCACAGTTCCACAGGCTGTACAGGAGGAATGGGAAATCCACCCCCATGATCCAATCACCTCCCACCAGGTCCCCTCCCCCAACACTGAGGATTATAATTCAACATGAGGTTTGGGTAGGGGCACAGAGCCAAATCATATAATTCCACCCCTGGGCCCTCCAAAGTCTCATGTCTTTCTCACATTTCAAAACCAATCATTCCTTCCTAACAGTCCCCCAAAGTCTTAACTCATTCCAGCATTAACTCTAAAGTTCAAGTCAAAAGTCTCATCTGAGACAAGTCAAGTCCCTCTGCCTATGAGCCTGTAAAATAAAAATCAAGCTAGTAGCTACTTCCGTGATACAATGGGGGTATAGGCATTGGGTAAATGCTCCTATTCCAAAAGGGAGAAATTGACCAAAACAAGGGGTAATAGGCCCCATGCAAGTCCAAAACCCAGCATAGCAGTCATTAAATCTAAAAGCTCCAAAATAATCTCTGTTCACTCCACATCCCACATCCACGTAACACTGATGCAAGGAGTGTACTCCCAAGGCTTTGGACTGTTTCAATCAATCAAACAGTCAATAGATTCCCTCCTAATCCATATTGACATTCTGTTAATGGCAACAGATTATTTCTGCCAAAGGGGTGACATCATCAACCAGACTAGACAAAGAGATTGGCACTAGGAATTCCACAAGAGGTGACCATTTACAAGAACCTGGAATGGACCTCCATCCCTGTGATTCTGCAGGGCAAAGCCCCTGCAGCTGCTTTCACAGGATGGCATTGAGTGCCTGCAGCTTTTCCAGGTGCATGGTGCAGGTTGTCAGTGGATCTACCATTCTGGGGTCTGGAGGATGGCAGCCCCCTTCTCACAGCTCCAGTAGGCAGTGCCCCAGTGGAGACTCTGTGTGGGGGCTCCAACCCCACAATTCCCCTCTGTACTGCCCTAGTAGAGGGTCTCCATGAGGGCTCTGCTTTTGCAGCAGACTTCTGCTGGGATTTCCAGATATTTCCGTACCTCCTCTGAAATCTAGGTAAAGGTTCCTAAGCCTCAACTCCTATCTTCTTTGCACCCACAGGCCTAACACCACATGGAAGCCACCAAGGCCTGGGGCTTGCACCCTCTGAAGCAATGGCCAAGTTGTACCTCAGTCCCTTTTAGCCATAGCTGTAGCTGGAGCAGTGAGGATGCAGGGCACCATGTCCAGAGGCTGCACAGAGCAGCAGGGCCCTGGGCCTGGCCCACTAAACTGTGTTTCCCTCCTAGGCCTCCAGGCCTGTGATGGGAGGGGCTGCCTCAAAAGTTTCTGAAGTGCCCTGGAGGCATTTTCCCCATTTGGCTATTAACATTTGCCTCCTCTTTACTTATGCAAATTTCTGCAAATTTGAATTCTTCCCCAGAAAATGAGTTTTTCTTTTCTAACACATGGTTAGGCTGCAAATTTCCCAAACTTTTATGCTGTGCTTCCCTTTTAAATATAAGTTCCAATTTCAGACCATCTCTTTGTGAACACAGTTGAGTATATGCTGTTAGAAGCAGCCAGGTTATGTCTTGGATGCTTTGCTGCTTAGAGATTTCTTCCAGCAGATACACTAAATAATCTCTCTTAAGTTTAAAGTTCAACAGATCTCTAGAGCAGGGGCACAATGCCTCCAGTCTCTTTGCTAAAGCAGAGTGAGGGTGACCTTTACTCTAGTTCCCAGTAAGTTGGTCATCTCCATCTGAGACCTCATCAGCCTGGCCATCTCTGTCCACGTCACTATCAGTATTTTGGTCAAAACCATTCAACAAGTCTCTAGAAAGTTCCAAACCTTCCCTCATCTTCCTGCCTTCTTCTGAGCCCTCCAAGCTGTTCCCAACTCTTGCCCATTACCCAGTTCCAAAGTAACTTCCACATTTTTGGATATCTTTATGGCAATACCCCACTTCTTTGGTAGGAATATTTTGTATTAGTTCATTCTCACACTGCTATAAAGAACTACCTGATACTGGGTAATGTATAAAGAAAAGAGGTTTAATTGACTCACAGTTCTGTAGGCTGTAATGAAAGTGTGGTTGGGAAGGCCTCAGGAAGATTACAATCTTTGTGGAAGGTAAAGGGGAGGCAAGCATATCTTCACATGGTGGCAGGAGAGAGAGAGAGGGGGGAAGTGCTACACACTTTTGAACAACCAGATCTTATGAGAACTCACTCACTATCATGAGGACAGTGTATTAGTCTGTTCTCATGCTGCTAATAAAGACATACCTGAGACTGGGTAGTTTAAAAAAAAAAAAAGGTTTAATGGATTCATAGTTCCACATGGCTGGGGAGGCCTCAGAATCATGGCAGAAGGCAAAGGAGCAGCAAAGTCACGTCTTACATGGCGGCAGGCAAGAGAGCATGTGCAGGAGAACGCCCTTTTATAAAAACCATCAGATCTCGTGAGATCTATTCATCATCACGAGAACAGCATAGGAAAGACCTGCCCCCATGATTCAATTACCTTCCACCAGTCTCTCCCCCAACATTGAGAATTATAATTCAACATGAGATTTGGGCAGGAACACAGAGCCAAACCATTTCAGTGGCCTTGGCCATCCCACCATGCTGAGACACTTCAAACCCAGACCTGTTCTCCTGGGACCAAACAGGTCTTTGGCAATGCCAGCCCTTCCAAGACATCCTGTCACTGCAGATATTGACCAGCACCACCCAGAAAGATATCCTCATCAGCACGGTAGCTCACGCTACCTCCTCACCTCCTACGTGACACAGACCATCTCTGTCCTGGTCATTTTAATTCGCCCTTTCCCCAGGGCCTTATGGGGCCAAGTCTTTTCATAACTTGATCAGCAGAGGGGAAATTGGATCAGGGTGTGCAGATCTCTGCCCACTTCTTACTTTGTGAATGTCAGAGGCCCCCAGGCACAGAGACCTGCTCATTTCAAAGTCTCATCTTTGAAAAGCAGATGGCAGGCTTAGGCTTGATTGAATTTGTGTTTATGTATGTGATGCATTTGATTGTAGCTGGAGGGAGGCTGCCTGATCCAATAGCTAATTTGGCCCATCAACAGGGTTTGAACCTACTTACCTGTTAGAAACTATTTGTTCCACAGAGGCAGTTGTGCCTTTGGTTGGTGGCATAACAGCCAGTGTCTGAGCGTCCCCCTTGACCAAAGCCTTTTGAACCTGGGGGTTGATTTCAATTAGGGAGCCCAATGTCCTTGGCTTCACAGCTCCTGCTCTAGGGACTGATGTTAAAGAACCGTGGGTACAAGTGCATGAGGGTTGGCAGACAAGAGCAAGAGTTGCACCACTGTCACTCATAGTTTAAGAAACAAACAACCCACATATTTATCAACAGGGAGCTGGCTAAATCAATCAGAGACCATGCATACAGTGGGATGCTTGAGAGCTGTCAAAGGAGGAGGCAGCACTGAGCGTGCATACTCGATATATATCCAACATGCACGTGGAAAACACCAGTGGCAGGACAGTGTGTACAGCAGGCCATTTAACAAACAGTGATGGCTCCTCAAAAATTAAAAGCAGAATTCTCACAGGATGCATCAATGCCATTTCTGGGTACACACTCCAAGGAATTCACAGCAAGGATTCAAAGAGGTATTTGCACACCCAGCAGCATGATTCACAACAGCTAAAAGATGGAAGCAACCCAACTGTCCGTCTACTGATGATGGACACATCTAGTGTCATCATTCACACAGTGGAGTCTTCTCCAGCCTTCAAAGGCCAGGAAGCTCTGACACATGCTACAACCTGGATTAACCTTGAGGATAGTATGCTCAGTGAAATAGACCAGACACAAAGGATAAATCCTGTATGGCTCTATGTCTGTGTGGTCTCAGAGTCATCACAATCATGGAGACAGAAAGCAGCATGGTCGGTGCCCAGGGCTGGGGGAGGGGGAATAGGGAGCTGTTGTTTCACGGGGACAGAACTTCAGTTTTGCAAGAGGAAGTGTTCTGAAGACAGAGAGGGTGGTGATGGTTGCACAGCAATAGGAATATGCACGGAAAGCCATTGAACTTTGCATTTACAGTGGTTAAGGTGGGACATTTTACACAATGTGATAAATCAGTAATAAACAATTTTAAAAATTTCAGAGAATGAAAAACTGTTCTGAAAGATGACCTATTGAGCTGTTAATGGTAGTCATATTTGAGGGAGCCATTCTGCGTCGCGTTTTTCAGGCATGCTCGCCACCATGGAGGGAGCCCTTACTAAGTACAGATGGTCCACCCTCTGCCTGCACTGACTCGGGGAGCCCCCAGCCCGAGGACATGCGAGTGTGGTTCTGTCACTGTCCCCAAAAGCTGAGGAAACAAGGTACAGAGGTTGAGGAACATGCACCTGCCTCTTTCTGCCTTTGTCTTGATTGCTTCTCTGGGATAAGTACCATGTTCCTCCCAGTGAAACTCACCTAAACGTCAGGGGATAGCACTCTTGAGCCTGAGCCTCCACATTGCCTGCCCCCGGGCAGGACCTCAGATGCCCTCTCGGCCCTGGGTGCTGAGGCCAGTGGAAGCCCTGCTGAGCTTGCGAGGCTCTGCCCTTCAGTATCTCTGGAATCAGGTTTCCAAGAACACTTGGCCCCGAAATGGGCATGGGGGGCGGGATGAGGGTTGACTGACCGCTCAGACCTTGGGGCCCAAGTCCCCTGTTCTCAGCTGAGACCCAGGGAGTCAAGGCAGGTCCGGGGGTCCTGGGTTGGGTGGCACCAGTCTCACCTGCATAGGGCCAGTCTGTGTCCCGTGGGGTGTGGTAGCCCCGAGCTCCAGGGGCTGGTGGTGAAGTGGCCCATGAGCCCTGAGCGGGGGTCTGAGGGCCGGTCGCTGGCATTGCAGCCTTTGCCAGGCAGCTCACTTGACCCCTGCCCGCCCACTCTGAGGCTGCCATAGCCCCCGTCTTGAGAGTCAGCAGAGCCTGCATGGAACTGCCCGGGAGGCCCAGGCCAGCCCTCCTCTCCAGACTCCATGGATGCCAGATGCCATGCTCTTTTAGGCTTACCACTCTGGAGCCACCACCCATGACCACAGAGCCCTGGCCAGTGCCACTTGTCTCTAGGCCTCGGCATCCTGAGTTGTGAAATGGTGACAGTCGGGGCCTCTGTGTGACTTGGAAGGGTTGGATGCCCTCACTCACGGGAATGCCCAGTGCCTGCATCCTTGTCTAGGGAAGAGGCGGGGGGGCTGCAGACATGGCTCCTACGAGCCTGTAGACTCAGAGGGCATCTCAGGACTTGGGAGCCCAGACCACAGCCTGGTGACAGCCGTCCCACACAGGCTCCCACTGCACACTGGCATGGTGTGAAGGGCATCGGCCCTCAATCCTCACCACAACCCCCATCTCCTGGGCCTGCCCAAAGCAACTGGTACCCCACAACTTCCTGCATCTCTGCCCCTTCCCACCCTGGGTTGGGCTTGGCTGTGGGAGTGGGCTTGGCCCACCAGCAGGCAGCCCCCATGCTGGGCTCTGGTACCCCAGGAACGTCCTTCTCCCTGTAAGAGACAGGGGTGGGAAGGTGAGGGCCCCGGCTTCTTCACCCTCGATATGACAGTTTTGGGGTACATTCCACAGTCTCTCCAGGGTCCCCACTGCCCATGGCAGAAACTGATTATGAAGGTACGGTTCATGAGTGTTCCCATTCCCCCGCCCACCCCTCTCCACACACGCTGAGCTCCCCTTCCACCCAGCCTGCTCACACCCAGACCCTTGCCTCAGCGTCTGCTTTTGGGGGAACCAAAACCATAACTTGGGGTACAGGACAAAAAGAAAGGAACAGTCTCCGACCTAAAGAAGCTTAACTGCTGCACTTGGGGGTCCCACCAGAGCATGACGGCACCAGCAGACACTGGGAGAGGAGAGTGCTGGGCCTGTGCTTGTATTTCCTGTAGCCACTCTAACAAATCACTGAATGAATTTTTTTTTTTTTTTTTTTTTTTTTTTTTACAGTTCTGGAGGTCAGAAGCTCTAAAACCAAGGTGTCTGCAGGGCTGGCTCCTTCTGGGGGCTCTGGGAGGGGAAACTGTTCCCGCCTTTTCCAGCTTCCAGAGACCTCCACATCCCTTGGCTCACGGCCCCTTCTCCGTCCTGGAAGCAGCCTCCTCTCCTTGGACCCCATCGCTGCATCTCCTTCTCCCTCTTGCAGGACCTTTGTGATGACATGGGGTCCACCCTGCCAATTCAGAACCACCTCCCACCTCCAGGTCCTTAATCTAATCACACTGAAAGTCCCTTCCCCAGGTAGCCTATGGACTCGCAGGGATCTGGACGTGGCCACTGGGGGGCCTCCCTCTGTCTGTCACACCAGGCGCCGAAGCTCAGAGAAATTCCAGGCAGGGAGACGAGTTCTCATGTTCTCCAGGAGCCTCCTGGGCTGGAGCCCTGCCTGTTGGACCCTGTGACGTCAGTGGGTGCAGCAGCCGCCTAGACGGATGTGGGTGAGGGCAACCCGGGGCTGTCTCGCTAGCCCTCACTGCACCGGCCCATTCTGGCTCAACAGTGGGTCAACCTGGTGGATCTCCGAGGTGACCGAGCTTACCGACAGATGAGCTGCGGCCTCAGGAAGAGGGTGCATGGCTGGCAGGAGCCAGTGGGGGGCAAGACCAGCAGCCCTGAGTGCTGGTGCAGGCCACGCAGGGCCCAGCCTCTGCAGCCAGAAGTCAGGGCCAGTGCCGGTCCTGGGCAAGATGGCCATTTAACAGATGAAAAAAGAAGGCTCAGGGCCGTGGGGACTGTCCGGATGGGTCACATGGCCGGCAGGTTTCAGGGCCTCTCTGTCCATCCGGGGCCCACAGCTACTCTGTGGCTTGGGTGTGGTCTGGAGCTACTGCCTCAGGACCCACGACCATCCTGGCAGTGTGGCCCCTTCAGAAAAGCTGGAAATGCAGAAATTAGGCACAGGCACCTCCCCCATGAGCTACTCGAGAGAGAGGAGCAGTCACGCATCCTTATGGAGAAAAGGAGAAGCAGTCCCCAGAAAGGGTTTCCCTGCAAGATTCCTCAGGGCCCGGCAGGCCTCAGCCCCAAGATTGAGGCCAACTTATTGGAAGGGTGTGTGTGTGTGTGTAAAACTGAGTATGCGAGCATGAGCCCAGAGCTGGGGGTGCAGGCCACGGAGGTGTGAGGGTCCACCTGCCCGTCTCGCGGACCCTGTGTACAGAGGAGAGATGGAGGCAGGGGAGGTTGTGCCCTGCCCAGGCCAGTGGCCTGCCAGTGACAGAGGGGAAGACTCGCTCACGGTGGGGCTGCTTGGGATCACAGAAGAGTGGCCTGGCCGGCCTGGCAGCCCCGGCCCTGGAGCCAGCCAGGGACTCCTGGGTTCTGCTTCCCTGGGAGCTTCTATGGGAGTGTCCCTGGGCCCCCGATACCAACCCCTTCCGGGATCAATGGCCCCTTGCTTTTGGCACAGAGCTTCAGGGCCAGTGGGTGCCTCTGGTCCAGTAACTGAGGAAAGCTTTCGGTGGTGCTCTGGGCACCTCTGTGACCTGCCCCGGGCCCAGCTCTCATGCTGATCCCACTGTAGCCACCCTACTCGGTGCCCCAGGCCCTGGACACCTCAGGTCATGGGATGTTCCATGCGTTAAAACTCTCACAGCCACCTACACTTATGAGCAGATACAGAGGCGTGGTGCCACCTCTGCCTCCTCAGGCAGGATACGTTTTCTGTTTGTTTTGAGATAGAGTTGTGCTCTGTCATTCAGGCTGGAGTGCAGTGGTGCAGTCATGGCTCACTGCATCCTCGAACTCCCGGGTTCAAGCGATCCTCCTGCCTCAGCCTCCCGAGTAGCTGGGACTACAGTCTTGGGCCACCATGCCTGGCTAATTTGTTTTTATTTTTATTTTGGTAGAGACTGGGTCATGCTATGTTCCCCAGGCTGGTCTCGAACTCCTGGGTTCAAGCAATCCTCCCGTCTTTGCCTCCTAAAGTCCTGGGATTATAGAGGTATAAGTCACCATGCCTAGCCCAGAATGTGCCTCTTAACCTTCATACCACAGCCCCTATGCTCAGGACGAGGAGGGACATAGGCCAGCTGCCCCAGGTTCCCCCAAGGGGACAGTGTCACCCTGGAGTGGGCTCCTTGGTGGACAGAGTCACCGTCTCCCAGCAGCTCCCAATCCATCCCATCACAAGCCGGGACTAGGCACTGCCATCAGTTTGATAGTTGATTTTTTCCTGCCAAGAGGAGGTCCCTAAGAGCCTGAGCTATCGGTGAGGGACAGTGCTGTCCTGTGGCCAGGCCCCATTGTCGCTGGGGAGTGGCCTGGCCTGTTCCCTCACCCAGCTCCGGTCCGCACCACAGTCACTCCACTTGGGGTTGTCACTGCCAGAGGTTAGGACGTCAGCAGGAGCCAGCCTCATGTGGCAGAGGTGATGGGGAATTACAGCCTGCAAGGGCTGATGGCATCGGAGAGATACAGGAAAGCAAAGGGCTTATTAAAAAGCTGAAATTGATTCTAAACGAGGTCAGCCGTCGATGCGCCTTGGAGGGAAGCCAGGCGCTGAGCAGCAGGAACGGGGCTTATTTCCTGACACTGTGGCCATGACACGCTGCACCTCCCCAGCCTACTCCACCCCCACCCCACCTCTGGAGGGTAACGTGCACCCAGACACTGGAGCAGAGCCAGTGGGGGTGGGAGCAGGGCGGAAAGACCCCCGCGGGGCACCACAGGGAGGCATGTGGCCAACAGAGCACCTGGCAGGCAGGTGTCACCTCCGAGGAGGGTGAGGGCAGGAGGAGAGCTGACCGCTGCTTCCTTACCCTGGGGTCGGATTGCTCCCTTTGAAAATCCATTAATGCAAGGAACGGCGCAGCCACAGGGCCATCCGATTGGATCCGCTCCCTCCCGCCCGGCCCCAGTCTCCGCAGATTTTCTCTGTGGTTGCATTTCTCATCTGAGCGTCCCTTCCTCCTAACTCCAGTGGAATTTTTCTGACCTTGGCTGCCAAGGTGTACAGCCCCCTCCAGCTCAGGGAGCCCTCTTTGGGGTGCTTGACCCGGGCACTGGCTCGCCCTGTGAGCTCAGGCGCATTGTCTCGCCTCTCTGAGGCTGCCTCTCCTGTGTCTGAGACAGGGGTGATCGCACACCCAGCCACCCAAGGCTGGCCAGGATGGAGGGAGGCAAAGCAGGGGAAGCCCTGGTGCAGCTTGACTTGTGTCTCCTGTCCCTCCTGTCCCTCCCTAGGGCTTGGTCATCATTATTTTGGAATCAGCTGAATCATTTCTGTCAAATGCGAGAGGAAAGCCAGTTTTGAGTTGGATAAAGAAAATGTCTTTAGATTCCTGTTAAAAATAAACATGTGTGCATAACACTGCTGTGTAGGAGACCACACCTGCCGTCCCTCCTTAGAGCTCCCAGTGGCTGTGGGTCCAGGAGAGGAGCGAGGCCCGCAGGTGTGGCGAGCCGTCTGAGGGCTGGCAGCGTCAGGGGCTCTTCACAGCCCGTCACCCCACAGAACCGCTGGGTTGAAGGAAGCTGGAGGGATCAATTGTCCTTGTCATCCAACTTCCTCTGTCTGCAGATGGGGAGGAGGCGCTGGGTTGGAAAGTGCTTCTCTGAGGACGCCAGCTGCACATTCAGGAGGGTGGAGCAGGATGTGACCCCAGAGCTCTGACCCCGGAGGAGTAGGAGGGGTGCCTGGGGCCTCAATACCCCAGAGGAGAGGGAGGCACCCCCCTTCCCACAATGCAGGCCCCAGCTGGTGCTTGTTTAGCCTGCTGTCTAGCTGGAGCCACCTGGGTGGCCACCAGGCTGCTGGGAGGGCTCACCCCTGAGCTGGGTGTGCTGTGGAGCCCGTTACCCCCACCTCTGCCTTTGCTGGCTTTTGTTATCCCGTGCTGGGAACACAGGTGCCTGCCCACCCCGGAGGCTCTTCATATCACCAGCTCGCTGTGGCCGCTCCCTGATCCCGAGAGCGCATGTCCAGGATGCACTGTTATCTCGACGCCAGACACCTGCTTACATGGCACAGACAAGGTTTTGGAAATAATGTGAGGCATGAAGGTGAGGTGCTCTCAGGTGAGGGAGGTGGCATGTCCTGATGGGAAAGCCAGGCCTTCGGAGGCTGAACCCTTCCCAAAGCTCAGCAGACAACCCCAAGAGTGTCTTTCCCCTGGCCTGGGCGTCAATTTCACACTATTGCAAGTATGCACTTGGTCCTCACCTGCCTGGGCCATGGTTGGGGTGAACGGTGCCCCTCTGAGTGCAGTCAATGGGGAGGGGCTCATGGCCTGAGCTTGGCTTTCCAGGGTGGCCTGGCCACTGTGGGGCAGAGAGCACCGTCTGCCAGGGCCAGGGGTAGGCTGGCACTTTCTCCAGATTTCATGTTCATGCAAAGACACGGTCATTCCTTTCCACAGCACAGAGCTCAGAGCTGAAGCAGCCTCCAGACCTGCCATCATGGGTATTTGAGGACTTAAACGTCACTGTCAGCCTGTGACATTAATGTACCCCTAAGGCTAGATTCTGGGTTTCTCCAAAGAGACGAGAAAGACGATGAGAAAAAAGGAAGGAAGGGAGGGAGGAGGCTGGGGAGGAGGGATGGCTTCTAGTCCAGCTGGACACATCTGTCAACCCAGCCTGGGGGGTGGAGCTGGGGGGATCAAGCAGAATGTCCTGGAGGCCGTTGCGCTCTGTCTACTTGTGGGAGAGGACAGGAGAGAGAGATGCCGTGGTGAGACTGACCCTCGGGCCCATGGGCGGATGATGGCAAAGGTCCTGTGGCAGGTGTGGGAGAAGCAGGCTGCGGTCAGCTGCCCTGAAAGGCTTCAAATTCAGGCCAGATCTCTCTGGGAAAGAGGAAGCTGTGGGTTTGGGAGCTTCAGAGACAGGGGAGCAGGCCTGTCACTCACCCTCTTTTCCTTAAACGCTGTCACCCCCAGCAGTGCACCCTGCAGCCTACCTAACCCCTGTGCAGCTCCAGCTCCGTGTGTCCCCAGCGATGCACCCCACGCCCATGTCCCCCACTCCCTGTGATGCTCTCGCGCCTTCTGGAGCAGCCGTGGTACCAGCTGGAGGCTGTGGGAAAATTGAGGAGACAAAAGTGGGAACAGCAGGCCGTGGAGAGAGTGTCTAAACACAGGGACTATTTGGAGAGTGTCTTATTTTTGGTTCGAAATGGGCCCACCCGCTAGTATTGTACAAACGGCTCTGCTCGCTGGGCCAGGGCTGAGGCGGCTACGGGCCCATCCTTCACTGGTTGGCTTGGAGTAGCTCCTCGGACCTCAGTCTGCTCATCCGTGGGTGGTGGAGGTGGTGCAGACCCCATCCCACTGGGGACTGAGCCAGACGGCTTGTGAGGCAGTCAGCCGGTGCCTGGCCAGAGGGCGTCTGAAAGGCCTCTTGGCTGCAGGGGGGATCTGCTTTTGGGACAGCTCTTCAAAGCCATCTCAGAAGGGACAGCATCCGCCTGTCTGCTTCAACTCCCACTGATGACGTCCATGTGTCATTAGTGCCAATTAGAGGAGGGCAGCAGGCAGAGTGCTTGGCCTGGGGCGCAAGCTTGTGGGAGGGACAATTGAATTCCCCACCAGACAAATGTGATTACCCATGTTACTTGGACCCACCCCATTCAGGACCGGATCATAAATAGCCAGGTGGGACCGCAGAGCTCACCCCAGCCATGCAGGCCCCCAGTCGGTGGTGTCGCTGGGCCGGTCTCCCCTGCCCCAGCGTGCGGGAGGCGGCCTTCATGTACAGCACAGCAGTGGCCGTCTTCCTGGTCATCCTGGTGGCTGCACTGCAGGGCTCGGCTCCCCCTGAGAGCCCCTTCCTCTACCACATCCCCCTGGACCCCGAGGAGTCCCTGGAGCTCTCATGGAATGTCAGCTACCCCCAGGAGGCCATCTTCTTCCAGCTCCTGGTGAAGCAGCTCAAGGCTGGAGTCCTGTTTGGGATGTCCGACCGTGGCGAGCTTGAGAACGCAGACCTCGTGGTGCTCTGGACCGATGGGGACACTGCTTATTTTGCGGTGAGTCTCTCCTCCCTGCCAGCTCTCCAAACCCTTCCCGACCCAGCACCCCATCTGGCTGTCCTTCCATTTTTTTTTTTTTTTTTTTGAGATGGAGTCTCGCTCTGTCACTCAGGCTGGAGTGCAGTGGCCAGATCTCAGCTCACTGCAAGCTCCGCCTCCCGGGTTCACGCCATTCTCCTGCCTCAGCCTCCCGAGTAGCTGGGACTACAGGCACCCGCCACCTCGCCCGGCTAGTTTTTTGTATTTTTTAGTAGAGACGGGGTTTCACCGTGTTAGCCAGGATGGTCTTGATCTCCTGACCTCGTGATCCTCCCGTCTCAGCCTCCCAAAGTGCTGGGATTACAGGCTTGAGCCACCGCGCCTGGATCTGGCCGTCTTTCTACACTCACCCTCCTTAACCCAGAAAGTTTGTCTGCGCCTCTCAGTGTTTGAGCTGACTCTGCTCTGAGCCAAGTCTGCACCCCGAGCTTGGGCATCATGGGGATCTCAGTTTGAGGACAAAATAGGAAAGACATGTTTTCCATGGTCCTTGACTGCCCACCCCAAATCACGGGACCCAGCAATCCCAAGGAATGGAACTATACACAGAGGACACACACACCACACAAACTCGTGCCACTCCACACCCCACACGTGCGGGAGCACAGACCCCATGGCCCCCGGCCCTGTAAACAATGTCCCCAGAGCACACATGCCCACTGATGTGGGCCAGGTTGTGGCGCGTGGCCGGGCACAGCATGAGGCCTGTGCACCCATAGGATCCAGCCTGACCTACTGTGCTTGTACCCATGGACTGACTGAGCAGGTGCAGACACCCTGCCCCCACCCATAGGTGTCGAACAAGCCCCATAGGGCTCAGCCAAAACCGTCAGGATGGGCTCTTGACTCCTTTCTGCCCAAATTTACCTCCACTCTTGTTTCACAGGGTGGAGAAAAGGGAAGTTTCCCTTCAAACTGGAGAGGACTTTAGGCCCTTCCACAAGCCGCAGGGGATCCCCAAAGTGGGCAAGCCCACTGCCTGCCCCGGGTCCTGCTCCCGCCGTCCTTCCAATATGGGACTGGCCACCAGGGCTTATTTGTGGATGAAACCCAACTCTCTCCACAGAAACAGACAGAGGAGGGACAAAAAAGTTTTATTTCCAAAGTCAGGAGGTGCCAGCTTTATCTGGGAGAACAGAGCTGGAGCCAGGGAGCTGAGTCTGTGCAGATCGGCTGGCTCCAGCTCTGCGCCTTGATCTCACCATGGGACGGTGGGGCGGACAGTCCCTCTCTGCCTTTTTGGGTGTTGTGAGTTCATGAGGGCAGACGGTGGCCGCTGTTTCTAGAGCCGAGCTTGCCCCCTCCAATTCCCAAAACTCAGCCAGGAGGCATTAGCCTGTGTCACTAGTGAGGCTTAGGGCCACCCAGATAGGATAGGTGGAGCTGCTTGGGAAGGGCCCTGCTCTGACCCATGAGGCTGCACAGATTCCTGTGCACAAAGACTCTGTGGCTCAGGTTCCAGCCAAGAAAGACCTGGGACAGCCCTGATTCTGAGCCGTCAGCCGTCTGGAGGAGCAGCTGAACTCCATCGCTGACAGTTTGGAGTTCTTCGCAAGCCTCTGCCATGAGGCACCCTGAGTGCCAGAGTGTTTGCTCCTCCCTGGTGCAGCGTCCCCCTGCCTGCATTTCCCGGCTGCTAGGGAAGCCAGAGGAAGCCAGGTGACTTTGCCTTTCCGTGCACTGGCAAGGTTAATTTGCACAACAAATTCCTACGAAAACAAATGTCAGCCTTGTTATTCCTCCCTAAGCAATATGTTCAACTAATATCTTCTTGATTTCCAGCTGAAATATCACAGGAGAACTTTCTGCCTCTGTTTAAAATGAGTCTCTCGGCAAGCCAGCCATGTCCCCGGCAGGGTGGCACTGTGTGGCTTTTTTCTCTAGGGAAAGTTTTGCAAAATCTTTTGCAGATTTCTTTTTTCTCAAGGAAATGAAGAAAAGATGTTTTACCCCTGAATGTCAGATTAAAAAGAAACACAACCCAAAGTCCTTAAGGCCAAGGGCCCGAGGCTGTCTTGGGGTTTCCATGGGAAAGACCAGGCAGGGCAGGGAAGCAGCTTTGTTTGGACGATTCTGGTGGGTTCTGGGTGGCTGGGGTGGTCTCTAGTTTTCTGGTTCCTGGCCCTAGGGTGATTTGGGGCTGGGGCAATATTGGCCTGGGGTGTGAGAGTCAGATGGATGAAGTGGCTAGGGGTATGGGCTTGGGGTGGGTCGGAAGGTTAGGAATATGATTCTCACACACATGTGGATGTTGGAGGGCAAGACAGGTGTAAACAACTCTGGTTATCTGTTTGAGCCTGCAATCAATTAATAGATGCCAAATAGACAAACATGGAATCTAAGAACGGCCCTTCTTGAGTACGAAGGGCAGCCTGCTTGTCGGGGAAGGTTCCTCACTATCTCTCAGTAGATCTCCCCGGTGGTCTTCTTCCCTGTGACCTGGCCTGAGGCCACCATGTCCCTGCCCCTTAGGGCCCAGTGCAAAGGGAGCAGCCGGGGACGGGGAGGGCAGAGGTCACCGATCCAGATCCCAGGAAGCATCCTGGGAGAATGCAGCAGGTCCGATGCCTCCCTGGGCCTCAGCTTACCTTCTCCAAGCAGGGCTGGGACTAAGGTGAGGGGAGCAATGCCTAGGCTGCAGGGTTTAAAGTGGTGCTTCAGGCTGGGTGTGGTGGCTCATGCCTGTAATTCCAGCACTTTGGGAGGACAAAGCAGGAGGATCGCTTGAGGCCAGGAGCTCAGGACCAGCCCAGGCAACATAATGAGACCCTACCTCAAAAAAAAAAAAATCCAAAATTATATGTATTTATAAAGTAGTAAAGCAGTGCTTGTTCTCAGGGTTGTGCCAGTGCAGGGTGGGCACCTGCTATCAATCACCACCTTAGATGTGGCGCCCTGGTTTCTCTCTCCCTTCCTGTTCATGTCCCACCCTGTTCCCAACTTTCCCCTTTCTGAGGCTCCACAACTCTCCCGCCTGCATGAATATGGGCAGCATGGGTCTGAGGCATTGTTCCCAGTCCTGATGAGGTGTTGGGAGTCTAGCCTAAGGTATCTTCTTAAGAAGCTCAGTGTCCCGCCCTCCAGGCCTGGGAATCCCCATGGCTAACAGAGCCTGTGACCTGCTGGCAAGAGAGAGCCCTGGTTCCTGGCTGCAGAGGAGGTGAGCACTGTCAGGGCTCAACTCCACTGCCTCCAAGCAGAAATGGACATAGAAGGTGTGAGTGAAGCCCCAAGCCCAGGCAGAACCCTCAGATCCACAGGGACTGAGGCCCAGCAGCCCCAGCTCAGCTGGCAATGAATGCAGAGCTCTGCCGGGGAATGCCCTCTTCCCTTGTGGATTGGCCCGGCTGGGCTCCTTCATGCCTGGAGCCCAGTGCTTGTCTCTGCAGGACGCCTGGAGTGACCAGAAGGGGCAGATCCACCTGGATCCCCAGCAGGACTACCAGCTGCTGCAGGTGGAGAGGACGCCAGAAGGCCTGGCCCTGCTTTTCAAGAGGCCCTTTGGCACCTGCGACCCCAAGGATTACCTCATCGAGGTAAGGGGTGGCTGTGAGCACCCAGGAGGGCGTGGGCTGCGTGTACCATGCTGCCATCCTGTGCCAATGGCATAGTACCTTTCCTGTCCCTGGTAAGTCTGGGGCCTGGCCAGCTATGACAGAGGAAAACCAAGGAGGATGGCCCAGAGGCAGTGGTGGGGTCAAGGTGCTTAGGATGGCCCAGCTCTGCTATCGCTCCTGAGCCCTCAAAGCAGCAGCTCTTTGCTGACACGTAGCTGACATGGTTTCTAGATGCGGGGCTTGCGCTGAAGCCTCTCCCATTGGACTACACCTTGCTCCTGGATGTCTGTCTCCTCCTGGTCCTATTAACCATCAGGTGGAATTCGGGAACCCAGGAGACCTGGCTTTCCATCCCAGCCCTGTCACCAGCTCGCTGTGAGGCTCGGGATAGCTCCCCTCCTCCTTTGGACCTCACTTTGCCCATCTGTAAAACAGGGATGGGAACTAGATGATTTGTACGGCCTGACCAGCTCCGTCTGGGAGTTCATGGGAGCCACAAAACATTGCAAAAACCACAGGCTTCTTATGCTGCTCTGAGAGTCCCCCCCGCCCCACCTCTTAGGGAAAGCAATCCACCTTGTCCTTGAAGACAAAACCCTTTTAACTCTAGCACACCTGACATCTTTTTGTCTTGTGTAAGTAATCCTTTGGTGTGGCAGTGGCCTGGGGCGGCAGCTAGTGCCAGGTCTTCATCTATGGGGTTAGCTGAGTGACCACACGGGAGGCCAGTACCATTGAAAGATTGATTGCATTTCCTGAGAGAAGGTGCACCTGTGCCGTGCAGGCCCACCTGCGGAGCCCTGGTTTTGGTCAGGAGGCAGATGCGGGAGCCAGTGGAGAGCCCAGGCTTGAGGCTTTCTTGGGGTTTCCATGGGAAAGGCCAGGCAGGGCAGTTGCTTCATTTGGACAATTCTGGAGGGTTCTGGGTGGCTGGAGTGGTCTCTAGTTCCCTGGTTCCTGGTCCTAGGGTGATTTAGGGCTGGGGCAATATTGGCCTGGGGTATGAGAGTCAGGTGGAGGAGGTGGCTAGGGATATGGGATTGGGATGGGTTGGAGGGTTAGGGATAGGATTCTCACACACGTGTGAATGTTGGAGGGAAAGACAGGTGTAAACAACTCTGGCCATCTGTTTGAGCCTGTAATCAATTAATAGATGCCAAATAGACAAATATGGAATCTAAGGAAACAGAACAGCTGGCTGTTTGCCAGATGAGGAAACTAAGGCCCAGAGGTGGGGAGTGGACGTACCCAGGAGCTGGGGGTGTGCTGGGGCAGACCTGGGGCCGGAAAAGGTGTTCTTCCAGGAGGCTGCTGAACCCTTACCCTGCTTCCCAGTGGATGAGGCAAGGGTGAGCAGAGAACCCTCCGGAAGCACCTCACAGGGAAGGCCAGTGCCTGTGTGTGTTCAGCCCAGAGGCTCCAGGCCAGGTATAGGGGCCTCTGCCTGGAGCTCTGGGCGTCCTCTGCACGGGGTGACCCACCAGCTTTCCACAAACTCAAAGAGCAAATTAGCCACCCACACGGGTCTGCACCTGTGGTGCCCAGAAAGCTACGAAAGGCACTTTCCACACCTGATCCCCGTTTCCACTCACGATAGCATTTAAGGAAGCCAGCCCCGTGTCTTGCCTCCTGAGTCTGCCTGTGGCCTCCAGCACCACGTAGACCCACGGAGCTTTCTGTGGCTTCTTGGTTCCCCTCCTGCCAAGCTGGTGGTGACTACACAACACGGCGCGGCTCTGCGGCTCAGTGTGACCGTCAGCAAGCCCCAGGGTGGTTCCTTCCTTTCATAGACAGCACTGAATCCTCAGGCTGGGCTGCTGAACTGACCAATGATCCCCCACACCCAGTCCCCCGTTACCTTGGGGTCGGTGGAGGGAACAAATGTCCTGGCCACACTGGCTCATGGCGGGCCCAGTCGTCACTGCTTAAACGGATGTTAGGTGAGTGCAGGTGGAATGTGTTTAGAAAAGTATTGGATGGTTGGTGCAAATAGGGGATCCTGGGGGTCATCAGCCTGGGATTTAGTCCCAGCTAGTGCTATGCAAGCCTCAAGGGTCCCTTATTCACAGAGATGAGAGCCAGGTGTGTCATCTGGTAGATGTGGGTGGGCAGGGATGTGGCATCCCCTCAGGAGCCCAACTCTGGGGGCTCTGAATGGGTGACCAACTGAGCCCCGTCTTGGCTACAGGACGGCACAGTCCACTTGGTCTACGGGATCCTGGAGGAGCCATTCCGGTCACTGGAGGCCATCAACAGCTCAGGCCTGCGGACGGGGCTACAGAGGGTGCAGCTCCTGAAGCCCAATATCACCTTCCCGGCCACGCCCTCAGACACGTACACCATGGATATCCACGCTCCCGATATCCAGATCCCCAACCAGGTGACCACGTACTGGTGCTACATCCACGAGCTTCCCGAGGGCTTCCCTCGGCACCACATTGTCAAGGTACGTGCGGGTTCAGGACCCAGGTCCTCGCCCAGCCCTGCCTTCCTCCTGGGCCTGGGTTGTCCCTGACCCTGGAGAGCTGTCCTCTTATCACCGGAACCTCAGGCACCTGCCTGAGGTCCTGCAGGATCAGCAAGTAGTCTCGGCTTCCCTGTCACTCTGCTCACTCCCCCACCCTCAAAGGGCCTCTGAGCTCCCACTTCCCTGCCTGGACCAAAGCAACCAACATCTTGACTTCTGCATCTTCTGCAGGAACTGCTGTCTGTCTGCCAGGCCACCTTCTCCTTCATGAAAAAGCAGCTTAAGTCAGAATTCACTTGCTCTCGAACACCCGCCCGGGGAAGGCAGAATAGCAAAGGCCATAGCTGTCGAGTGTCCACTATGCCCCTGGCTCTGGGGGAGGGGCGAGGTGATCCCTCCTTCAGCACAAGAGCCCCCAGTTTCCAGCAGGGGAAGTAGGCCCAGGGAGGTTATGTGAGTGTCCAGAGTCACACAGCAGGAAGGTGCATGGCCTTGAAGGTGCGCTCTGGGCCCGGGCTGTAACCTCAGGGCTGCCCTGCCTCCCACTGAGGCTGCAGGATCCGGCCTGGCCATGGCCCCATATGCATGAGGACGGCTGCGTCCCGTCCCGGCCTTGGCAGGAAATGGCCTGTAAAAACCTCATTTCCTTCACTCTGGAGCTCTCTATGGGATTTCTTTCTGGGCTGATGGCTCCACCCTCACGGCTCTGAGCCCCAGAAGTGCCCCTGAAATTGCTTCGATCATCCCCCCATTTTACAGATGGGCAGACAGACACCTATGGAGGAGAGCTGCTGGGGAGGGGAGGGTGGGCGGCCGGTTCCCGGGCTCAGGGGGCTGCCTCCTCACAGTACGAGCCCATCATCACCAAGGGCAACGAGGCCCTCGTGCACCACATGGAAATCTTCCAGTGCGCCCCCGAGATGGACAACGTCCCCCACTTCAACGGGCCCTGTGACTCCAAGATGAAACCTGACCGCCTCAACTACTGCCGCCACGTGCTGGCTGCCTGGGCCCTGGGTGCCAAGGTGCGTGCCCCGCGACCCCAGCATGGTGTCTCCTGCCTGGGCCCCTGGCATCCCCACACCTCTGTTTCCCCAGCTTCACTGTCTCAGAGGCCCCAAGAAGGGGCTCCTAAGGGGACTCACGAGGCCACCAGAAGGGCCAGGCCTGAGATGGCCCCCTCGCCTCTGTGATGTCTGAAATGCCACCTGCTTCCAGCCTTTTTTAATTTTCCACAGAAACGTGAGTGCCCCAGGACCTCATGCCCTCAGCAGGTCCTGATTCTGTTTCCCAACTGGGTTTTGTGCACAGAGTGGTCCCAGGGCTGGCTGGTGGGATGGGGCCAGTGTTGAGGCCTCCACAGGCTGAGACAATGGGGGTCTTGCCAGCTCTTGCACCCATCCAGAGAAGGGGTTTTGGGGGAAGTCAGGAGGAAGCGTCGCTCTAATCCTGCTATGCCCCCTCCTCCACCCCTGAGGCTCAGGCCCCAACAGTTGACTGGGTTTGTCCCTGCCCGGACCTGGGACCCTTTCAGGACACACCCGTCTGTCTGACACCCTGCCCCACACAGGCATTTTACTACCCGGAGGAAGCCGGCATTGCCTTCGGGGGCCCTGGGTCCTCCAGATACGTCCGCCTGGAAGTTCACTACCACAACCCGCTGGTGATAGAAGGTAGGGGGCTCTGATGCCATCCTCCCCCTAGGGCTCAGCTGTGTTGAGCCAGTGAGAAAATTCTACCCTTTGTCTGCCCAGCATGGCGCCCCTGCTGTGCAGCTCCTCTTGGCACGAGGCCCTTGCGTCTGCCTCATCCGCTCTCCATCTTCCATGGCTGTGGTGGGCTCCCAGGGACGGGACCTCGAGGGGCTCACTCCTCACAGCACTGCCAGGGCCCAGCAGTGGCCCCGCACCTCCCTCCTTGTCCCTGTAATACTGGTGGCCATCGGCGCAGCACTGTCCATCCCAGGGGAAAGGACAAGGAGAATTTTCATAAGGGAAACTGCCAGATGCCAAGTTCCAAATAGAGGGAGCGGTGTGTGCCTAAACAGGAAGGTGGTAAAGCAGGACATATTCCAGGACACAGGGGTTCCGGCCTGGCCGGAGTGCAGGGATGGGAAGGGGAGCTGGGGGCAGCTACTGTTGGATCACCCATGCTGAGGGTCAGCCCTCAGCATGGCAAGGCCAGGTGATGCTGTCTCAGAAACTGAAAAAAATACTTCCCTCTCTCTGTTGTACTAGCATCTTCCACCATATACAGACACACACGCACACACACGCACACGCACACACGCATGCACACACGCATGCACACACGTGCGTGCACACGCACGCACACCCGCACGCACATGCACACACACGTATGCACATGCACACACGTACACATACGCACCCACAAGCACACACACACACTTTTCCTCTCTCTCTGAATGGTGCTTCTTATTTTCATTTGTGCAAGGGGCAGAAGTGGCCTAAGAGATAGGTGCTAGGCTGTGTCTTACCACCTCAGGGAGGCCAGGTGGATGACCTCACCCTCTGCCTGTTCTCCCACCTGCCACAGCTATTGTGAAGCTGGGAAAGGCTCACGCACAGAACTTGCTGTGGGCACGGGGCTGTGCTCAGCGAACAGTCGCCTGTGGTTTTTTTTCCTGGCTGCATAAGTAATACCTTCCGCCACTGTTGGAGTTATCTCCACATGCACAGAGAAGGGTATAAGTCAGCTTGGGCCTTAGCATGATACAGGATTTATTGCTCATTTAAACCCTGAAAGCAAATGGATTTTTGAAAACTCCTTAAGCATCAGGGAAGTCTGTCTTTTCATGATTATCTGGCTGTATTTATGGATCCTTTGCCAAATATAAGGACGCTCCTGTCACTTCACCAATCTTGAGATGGGCTGCTTTTCTATAAATATCAAAATCCCACAATTATTTCATGATTTAATCCCCATCTGAATTTTAACCAATTGCAACACCCTTTTTATTATTATCCTCTGATGTAATCAGCCCGGAGATACAGGAGCCGTTTGAGTTTGGATGGTGTAGGGGTGTCGAGGGAAGAAGGCAGAGGCAAGAGGAGTTGTTTCGGCCTCACCTTAAAGGAAGCAAGCAGGGAGATGGTTGGGACCCCTGAAAATGCCCTGCACCCCTAGTCCACAGCCCTGGATTTGAATCCCAGCTTGGCCGCTTCCCAGCCCTGTGGTCCTGAGCGGAGTCTTCAGTTCAGGCTCCATCCTCAGTTTCTTCATCTGTAAAATAGGGCTGATGATCCTTACCGTGCAAAGCTCCCATGAAGGGGATAGGTTATGCTTAGAGCATTTCTGGCACCCAGGGAGGATGTTAGTATCTGTACCACCCTCTTAGTTTGTTTGATCAGAAAGAGCAATGCATGTACACTGGTGAGAAGATGGAGAGCAGAAAAGCATGAAGATGATGAAAGCACTCACGAGCTCCCGGCTCCCGGTTTTGAAGTCGGCACTGGTCACCCAGCTGCGTGTCTGTCCTAACTGCTTTTCTGGCCCATTAATGTTTTTCTTGTGACCAGAATTTTATACCTTTTTTTTCTTTTTTAAAGTCTTCATCAGAAGCCTTGTCCCTGTGAATTAAAACCCCTTGTCAATTTCACACTCCTTGCCGCCTGACATCCCTTTCCTATACGTAACCCAGGGGGCGGAGTCTCCTGCTGCACAGCCCCTCCTGACCACCCCGCCATGTCCACCATACATCCGGGGGCATGGGGCCATGGCCAGGCCTTTAGATCCTCCCCCAACCATGAACCCAGCCTGTATTCTGAGCCTGACTGCTGATTCACTAGGCATGGAGTTTCAGGAACGGCGGGGCTACCTGGATGATGCCTGGTTCTGAGGATGTTCCAGTGGGTGCCAGCATCCCTGAACCTGTTTTTTTGTTTTTTGTTTTGAGATGAAATTTCACTTTGTCACCCAGGCTGGAGTGCAATGGCACGATCTCCGTTTACTGCAACCTCCGCCTCCCAGATTCAAGCGATTCTCCTGCCTCAGCCTCCCGAGTAGCTGGGATTATAGGTGCGTGCCACCACACCTGGCTAATTTTTGGATTTTTAGTAGAGACAGGGTTTCACCATGTTGGTCAGGCTGGTCTTGAACTCCCGAACTCAGGTGATCCACCCACCTCGGCCTCCCAAAGTGCTGGGATTACAGGTGTGAGCCACAGTGCCCGGCCCCCTGGACCTCTGACCATCAGTTTCATGTGACCGCTGGGAGGCTGGCCCAGGGAGCTTCAGGGACTCTCCAGTTAGCAAAGTGCAAGGAGAACCAACAAGCGTGGCCACACCATAATCAGAAGACACAGTTTCCGTGACTGGAAGAAGCACCATGTTATTCCTTTGGAAGAGGCCCTTGACTCTGGGCTGAGGCCCAGAAAGGGACAGCAAGTCATCTGAGAGCACACAGCACGCCGTTGACCAAGCGGGACCCGGGGCCGTGCATGAAGCGGGGCTAGACCTGCAACTCTGACCCTCCTCCTGGGGGGCCAGATTCTCATTCAAATTGTTCCTGAGAGGTCAGCTTGGTAGGTGGATTCCCTGGGTCTGCAGGACATAAATCAAAGTAGTAAAAGCGGGGGCTGCAGGGAGGATGAGCTCCTGGAATGCTGCTTGTTAACGTCAACACAGAGATACACTCACACTTGCCCAGCTTTGACACAGGACCAGGGCTCTTCTGTGCCAGCGGCAGATGGGAGTTCCACGCCCTCTTCTTCACCCAGACCACACCCTGCAGGTTGTCACCGTCCTGCAGGCTGATTTCCAGCTTAGGTTCCTTTGAACATGGAAGAAGAACATCGAAGCACTTACGAAACAATCTGAGCACAGAATCCAAGTTGTTTATGAGTTTCCATTTAGCAGCAGCATCTCACCTGCACCTGATTCCATGGAGGCTTGAAGTGGCTCACCTTGATCACATCTTTCCATAGCATTCAACTAGTTTTCATAGAAACAATAGCTCTTTCTTCCCAGTGAGTGTAACCTGTTTGCGTTAATTGATCTTGTGAGGTGCCTGGCATCCACAGGCGTGGAAACAAAGACAGCCAGCTCTTGGTCTGCCTAGCAGGCGGGAGCAGATGGGGGGTGACCAGCCCTGCCTCCTGGCTGAGGGTGGCTGGGGTCATAGGGACAATCTGTCGGCAGGGGGAGGTGAGAGGGCCTCCACTCGCCGCTCACCTCCATCCATCCCACCTTCTCCCAGGACGGCGCGACTCCTCAGGCATCCGCTTGTACTACACAGACAAGCTGCGGCGCTTCAATGCGGGGATCATGGAGCTGGGACTGGTGTACACGCCAGTGATGGCTATTCCGCCGCGGGAGACTGCCTTCGTCCTCACTGGCTACTGCACAGACAAGTGTACCCAGTTGGTGAGTGGGGTTGGGCCCGGCGCCACACCCTGTCTTCCCACGTCCCCCAGTGGAGGCCTGTCAGGTGGTGGCCCAGGAAGGGTGGCAGGCACAGCTTTGGTTCCCCTGACCCTGAATCCCTCGGCGGTTCTCGCTCTCTTCTATATGCAAGGGTGCCTTCCTGCTGAGAGGCCATTTGTGTGTGTGCACCTCCCTCTCCAGCAATAACCATGGCTCCCACTAGTCCACACCCACGTGCCAGGCTTCCACGCGCTGCATTTTAAAATATGCCTTCATTATGTAAGCAGCACACACGTGCACTTGCCACTCAAAAGCGCAGGCACTGCAGCTAAAGAGAATGTTCCCCTCATCCGCTGCCGCCTCTCCCTGAGATATCCACTTATTGGCTCTTTGTGTGCCTCCAGATCTTTCTCCTGTGTATTTCAGGAAGCCCTTGCAGGTGTTAGAAACCTTTTGAGTTTTTTTAAAAAAGTTGTATTGAATAGTTTACGAATTTTTCAACAAATGGAGGCATTTTTCTGGTGATTTGCCTTTTTATTGCTGCATAGTATTTCACAGGATGGGATTTTCACCATGTACCTCACCAGGGCAGGACTAGGTGAGGCAGTGAAGTGCCAGGTACAGGATCTCAGGGAGACTGTCAGGGAGACTGAGAAGCCTCAGTCTCCCCATCTGTGAAATGGGTACAACACGTACTTTGCAGGTCATTGTGAGAAGTAAAGCTACCTCACAGGAGGAAATGTTTGTAACATATACACAAACTATGAAATAACATCCGTCATATAAGAAGAACTCCTAGAAACCGACAGTAAGAAAAACAAACCACCTACTGGAAAAACCGAGCACAGGGATGAACAGAAAACAGGAACAAATGGCCAAGAGGGAGAGGAAGAGAACCTCAAGTCCACAAACAGAAAATTCAAGTTAAACAACACTGACATGTCTTCATGAGCTTGTCCTCAGGGCTGTGCATGCTGGGTGGAGGCACAGGTTGGCACTTAGACTCTGGTACCAACAGCAGGTCCTGTCCTTGGCTTCTGGCGAGATCAGGGAGTGACTACTAAAATCCCCTCCTCCTTGCCTTATCTTGGTCCAAGCCTGTGCTGAACCGTCTCCCTATCAATCAGTGTCTAGGCTGTTCTCAACTTTTCACCAATAGAAAGAAAGCTTCCCGGAAATCCTTGTCCATGCTGGAAACTGTTTTCCCATGTAGATTTCTAGATGTGAAATTGCTGCTCAGAAATCTGAGCGTTCCCTTGAATCAATCTTGCAAAATGCCTCTCAGAAAGCCCATCTGCTGCTTCCTCCCACACACAGGATGAGAGGGTGCCTGGTTTTACTGACCCATTGGATTTTTAATATTGTAAATATTTTCTGGCCTGGTGCAGTGGCTCACACCTGTAATCCCAGCACTTTGGGAGGCCAAGGCGGGCCAATCACGAGGTCAGGAGATCAAGATCATCCTGACTAACACGGTGAAACCCCGTCTCTACTAAAAATGCAAAAAAATTAGCCATGCGTGGTGGTGGGTCCCTGTAGTCCCAGCTACTCGGGAGGCTGAGGCAGGAGAATGGCGTGAACCTGGGAGGCAGAGCTTGCAGTGAGCCGAACCGAGATCACAGCATTGCACGCCAGCCTAGGAGACAGTGAGACTCCGTCTCAAAAAAAAAAAAAAAAAAATATATATATATATATATATACACACACACATATATACAGACACACACACACATACACACACACACATATTTGGGAGGAAGACATGTCAGTGTTGTTTAACTTGAATTTTCTGTTTGTGGACTTGAGGATCTCTTCCTCTCCCTCTTGGCCATTTGTTCCTATTTTCTATTCATCCCTGTGCTCGGTTTTTCCAGTAGGTGGTTTGTTTTTCTTACTGTCGGTTTCTAGGAGTTCTTATATGACGGATGTTATTTCATAGTTTGTGTATATGTTACAAACATTTCCTCCTGTGAGGTAGCTTTACTTCTCACAGTGACCTGCAAAGTAAGTGTTGATGTACCCATTTCACAGATGGGGAGACTGAGGCTTGCTGGGATCACACTGCCAGCAGTCACGCAGAGTGAAGATTCAAATACCGGTCTGTTTGACTTTGAAAGTTGTGGCCGTGACAGCAGATTGCATTGTAATGAGGTTTATAGTGGATTTTCCTTCCCAGTAAATGGGTCGATTGGGATCTGTTCTTCATGTGGGTGAGCCCCCAGAGCATTCTAGTCTTCCAAGCAAAGGTTCCTCGAGGCTGAAGGGAGACGGAGCTCTCGGCCAGCACGGTACCCATCGTCTCCGGCAGGAAATCAGCTCTTTTTGTCCCAGACGGGGGTGGACACTCTCTCCCACTTCCCTAAAGCCCCCACTGGTGAAGCGTGGGTCCATGTAAAAGGCACCTTGGCCAGGGCTCATGGGGAAGAGCGGCTTCCGGCCAGGCAGCACTCACTACCCCTTGCAGGGCCTTGGGGCCGTTGATCCCGCTGACCGCTGACCATGAGAACGTCTCTCTCCAGCCTCAGGAATGCAGACCCGCCTCCCCTTGCCAGAGTCCTCCACTACCTTAAGTGACAGAATGAGAATGATCAGTCTTGTCTCTCATTTAGCAGATAAAAGAGGGGCACAAATTCTGCAGCCAAAATCTGGCCTAGTCTAGATGTCCCAGTGAAATAGACAGGCCAAGACGAGAGTGCTGCTTTGGACCAGAGTGCCCAAAAGAGCATATCCTCCCTCTACCTGGCCGACACCCAGCATCTCTGGGCCAGGGTCGGCTTCTGGGGGCCAAAGGGTCACTGGGACCCTTTGGGCTCCCAGGCCTGGCACACAATGGCCCCTCAAGCCATTGCAAGGGACACAAAGCTATAGGCAATGGCAAGGTCAAGGGCGGCTGCTGCTTGGGAGTGAGAGAGAAGGAGCGAAAGTGAGTCGTAAAAAGCTTGGTCATCTGGGGCCTTCAGGGACGGGGCTGTCAGGACCTTGAGCTCTGGGACCTGCTGACCGTATGAATAAGCTGGGCAGAGCCTGGCAGTGGGTGGGCAAGAGGACAACTGACTCACTAAGAAAATGCTCGATTTCAGGAAACACGTTTTCTTTTCTTTTTTATTTTTATTATTTTTTTGTCGTCGTTGTTTTGGGATGGAGTTTCACTCCTGTTGCCCAGGCTGGAGTGCAATGGCACCGTCTCAGCTTACTGCAACCTCTGCCTCCCGGGTTCAAGTGATTCTCCTTGTCAGCCTCCTGAGTAGCTGGGATTACAGGCATGTGCCACCATGCCCAGCCAATTTTTGTATTTTTTTTTTTTTTTTTGAGACAGAGTCTCGCTCTGTCGCCCAGGCTGGAGTGCAGTGGCTGGATCTCAGCTCACTGCAAGCTCTGCCTCAGCCTCCTGAGTAGCTGGGACTACAGGCGCCCGCCACCTCGCCCGGCTAGTTTTTCGTATTTTTTTTAGTAGAGACGGGGTTTCACTGTGTTATTAGCCAGGATGGTCTCGATCTCTTGACCTCGTGATCTGCCCGTCTCGGCCTCCCAAAGTGTTGGGATTACAGGCTTGAGCCACCGCTCCCGGTCCAATTTTTGTATTTTTAGTAGAGGCAGGGTTTTACCATGTTGGTCAGGCTATTCTCAAACACCTTATCTCAAATGATCCATGTGCCTCAGCCTCCCAAAGTGCTGGGAGTACAGGCGTGACCCACCATGCCCGGCATGGAAACACATTTTCTATCTAAAAAAAGTTAGCATTAGGTTGGAGAAAACTTTCATTCTCTGGAAGATTCTCTCAGGCCCCAGTGATGGCATGAGACCTCTTGGCGTGAGGGCTGCCATCTTTTCTGTGAGGCCGGCCTGTAGCCTCAGAGTGTCCAGCTGCAGCACCCCATGGTCACATCCATCTTGGTCCCGGATGACCACCTTCCAGTTGTAGCCACAGCTCCCAGCTGTAGCACAGGGTGATGATGAGCACGGGAGAACGCAGCCTTGGCTGCTTTGAAGCTGAAAGGAAGCCACACCACAGGGCAGCTGAAGGGCCTGCCCGGCCCAGAATGTAGGGGACCTGCCGAGTACCGCCTTCTGCCACTTGCTTTTCCCCGGACGGCAAGCCCTTGAGCACAGAGGCCATGCGCTGCTCAGCTTAGTGGCTTTGCCTCACACTGTCCACAAGGGGTTTGCCTTAAAGGCCTGTTGACTGAGTGAAGATGAACGTGTCAGGCTTCGAGGGCTCAGGAGAGGACGAAGGACTTGGAAAGAAAGTCGCTCCTGAGCGGGACTGGGGGCTGCTTCTTTGGGAGCCGGGGGCTGTTGCGGCCACCTCGCTCTTCCCCGTGAGGTTTCTGATGGTGGCTCTAACCTGGCCAGGGAGAAAGACCTGGAAAATGCAAGTGTCCAGGAAAGCAAACTGCCCAGGGTGGCTGCTCCCTGCTGGGTTCTGGCCATGGACAGGAGGGTCCCTTCGGAGGTCAGGCCCTGATGCTGCAGCCCCCCGACCCCACAGGCACTGCCTCCCTCCGGGATCCACATCTTCGCCTCTCAGCTCCACACACACCTGACTGGGAGAAAGGTGGTCACGGTGCTGGCCCGGGACGGCCGGGAGTGGGAGATCGTGAATCAGGACAATCACTACAGCCCTCACTTCCAGGTAGAAGCCTGTGCCCCACCCCCGCCCCGCCCCGACGCCCCGCCCCGACGCCCCGCCCCGACGCCCCGCCCCGACGCCCCGCCCCGACGCCCCGCCCCCACGCCCCGCCCCCACGCCCCGCCCCCACGCCCCGCCCCCACGCCCCGCCCCCACGCCCCGCCCCACGCCCCGCCCCCACGCCCCGCCCCCACGCCCCGCCCCCACGCCCCGCCCCCACGCCCCGCCCCCACGCCACCTGCTGAGCCTACTGTCTCCTGATACCATAGGGATGGCCCCAGGCTGGCTTCTTTCTCCTGGGCCAGCCCCCCACCATGTGGCCTGTGCTCCCTGCTTGGGTGTCTGATTGTAGAGAGGGCCTCTGGCACGTGGCAGATGGTGGTGGGATTCGGGAGACCCTAGCAGCCCTCTGGTCACATCCGTCTTGGTCTTGGATAACCACCTTCTGGTTTGAATCTAACGCCCTCCCTGGCCAGAAGCCACACTTAGCCGGCCCTGGCTTCCACTGTAGAGGCTGGGGCAAAACGGACACCCCCAGAGATCAGGGAGGCCTGAGGGAGGACACAGTGGCCGGGGGTCTGGTCTGCAGCTCTCTGAGATCTCCTCTCCCCCAACCCCTCGGCTCTGCTTGCCCCAGGAGATCCGCATGTTGAAGAAGATGGTGTCGGTCCATCGGGTGAGTGCCCAGCAGGAAGGCAGTCCCAGTCGCCGCCACCAGCTGGGATGGCTGGGAGGGCTGGGGGTGCCCCCAGACGGAGAGGGACAGAGAAAGTGATGGGGGGAGGGGAGAGCCGTCCAGGGCAGGGGGAGGGTGCCTGTGGGTGGCTCAGGGTTGGGTTGCCTCATGAGGAGACTCACTTGGGAGTTCATGGAGGGACATCGGAAGTGGGGGAGCAGACAGGACACTCCCAGGGGACGCGTATCCTCAGCCTGACGGGCCGACCACAAACCCGAGAGCGTTTGGAGGAGATGAGGGCACTAAGGCAGGCAGTGGAGCCCTGATCCCACAGAATGCCAAGCTCAGGCCTCAGTGGGGACTTGCCCAAGTTCCTTGAGATGTGTCATGACCCACCCACCTGCACCCCCACTGGCCTGGACCCTGTTGTGACCCACTGGGTCACAGGAGCTGATGGTTTATAACTTCCCGGGGACACTCAGCCTGTGACCTTTGCGCATGAATCTGCTGGGCTCCTTGTAGTGGATGACAGGGACTGTACCCCAGAGGTGGCGTGGTCCCATAGGGGCGGGGCCTCGCGTGCCTGCCAACACCAGGTCATGTTGGCTTTTCCTCAGGGAGATGTGCTCATCACGTCCTGCACGTACAACACGGAAGACCGGGAGCTGGCCACAGTGGTAAGTCACCCCTGCTTCCCCTTTCACCTGCCCAGGGGAGAGTGTTTCAGCCTGGGCTGTCTGAGGAAGGAGGACAGGTCTTGACTCCTCACTTAGGACATGGGCTCATCCCCTCAATAAGCCAGTCGTTCTCAGCACCTGCTCCCTGAACCCGCAGTGGCAGCATCACCAGGGAGCTTGGGATAAATGCAACCTGCTGGGTACCACCCCAGGCCCACTGAGTCAGAGACATGGGCGGTGGCACTGGGAAATCCATGTTTTAACAAGCTCCCAGGGGATGTTGACCCCTGCTCAAGGTTGAGAAGCACTCACACCAAGAAACTTCTCAGCACCCGGGGCTGGTGTGGGGAGAAGCTGTAGGACAAGAGGTTGACCTCTGCCCCGTGGAGCTCCAGGTACACCGGGGAGACGGGCCTGGAGCACCTGCTGCTAACAACAAGCAAAATTATAAAAAAGAAACTTTCAAAACCAGGTTGAGGAGCCAGAGGTGCAGGGACCTGGGAGGGCCTCGTCAGAGATGTGGCTGTCACATGGAGCCCAGGGGAGAGGGGAGGAGGTGGAGGAAGGCTCCATGCAGGGGCTGTGTGTGGGAAGGCCCAGAGGACCAAGAACATTCTCAGGATGGAAAGGAGAGGAGGAGAGGGTGGAGACATGGGGAGGGGTCAGGCACTGTGAGCGTCAGCTGAGGATGCATTTTGGTTGGACTGCAGACAGTTCAAGGAGAATCTGCACTGGGGAGATCTGTTTTGAAGGCTGGGTGTGCAGGCAGCACCAGGACACGGGCAGCCACGTGATGCACCATGCAGCAGGGCTGGTTCCGTGACCCAAAGGGGGTGCTGTTCACAATTACCTGGGTCCCGGGCACAAACCAGGGCTGTCCTGGCACACGGGCCGCCCTGCCAGTGGATCCATGCCAGCTGCCTCGGTATCCATGGTGGGCTCCAATAATTATCCTGTGAATGGTGTGGCTCAGAGTGCAGCAGACCTGGGTTACAGCTACCCGGACACCCCTCAGTGCCAGGAACTCGGGTCCATGTCACAGCCCTATTCTTTGTGTTTTAATCCAATGTGGATTCACCTGATATTTCCTGAGCCCAGACTGCCATGGTTTTCTTCTTTTTATTTTTATTTTTTCTGAGACAGAGTCTCGCTCTGTTGCCCAGGCTGGAGTGCAGTGGCACGATCTCAGCTCACTGCACCCTCCACCTCCCTGCAACCTCCACCTCCCGGGTTCAAGCGATTCTCCTGCCTCAGCCTCCCAAATAGCTGGGACTACACGCCACCACACCCGGCTAATTTTTGTATTTTTAGTAGAGACGGATTTTCACCATGTTGGCCAGGCTGGTCTCGAACTCCTGACCTTGTGATCCACCGCCCCCCCTCAGCCTCCCAAAGTGCTGGGATTACAGGTGTGCGCCACCGTGTCCAGCCTATTTGTTTCTTTGTAAACAGCTTTACTGAGATGTAATTCACATGCCATACCATTCACTCATTTAAAGTGTGCAATTGTATGGTTTTTTGTAAATTCACAGATCCATGCAACCCATCGTCGTGGTAAATTTTAGAACATTTTCATCACCCCCAAAGGAAACCCCATATCCCTTAAGCAGCCGGTCCTCATTCCCGTCCCCGCTCAGCCTGGCAACTGATCTATTTTCTGTCTCTGTGGACTTTCCTATTCTGGACACTTCATGTGAATAGAGCCACACAATACGTGGCCTTTCGTGTCTGGCTTTTTTCATAGCATGATGACTTCGAGGTTTCTCAATGTTTTAGCGTGGGTCAGTACCTCATTCCTTTTCACGGATGAGTAACATCCCATTGTATGGAGGGACCACGGTTTGAGTCTCCATTCATCCACTGATGGGCATCTGCGTGGTCTCTGCCTCTCATTTAGTTTTCACACCAGTCTCCAAGGTAGGAGTGTTTGTATTTCTCATATATATATATAATGTATGTATGTATGTATATATATTTTGAGACAGAGTCTCGCTCTGTTGCCCAGGCTGGCATGCAGTGGTGCGATCTCAGCTCACTGCAACCTCCGCCTCCCAGGTTCAAGTGATTCTCTGCCTCAGCCTCCCAAGTAGCTGGGATTATAGGCGCGCACCACCACACCCAGCTAATTTTTGTATTTTTAGTAGAGACGGGGTTTCACCCTGTTGGCCAGGCTGGTCTTGAGCTCCTCATGTAATCCCTCATGCTGGGATTACAGGCATGAGTCACAGCACCCAGCCAGTGTTTGTATTTTCACAGGTGAGACATAAAGGCTCAGAGAGGGCAGGCACTTGACCAAAGTCACACAGCTGATAGATGGCTGAGCTGGGATTTGACCCAGGGCCTTGTGCCTCACGGTTCTTACCACACCCTTCCTGTCTCCCTTGGATTTCAGGTGACAATCGCCCTAGGTCCCTGATCACAGATTCAGGGTTGGGGGGTGGGAGAGCTTTGCCAGTCCTTTATTCTCTCTAGAGGAGGCGCTCAGTATATCACGGCAGTGGCTGATGTCGGGCGCTGGCCACAGCTCAGCACTGCTCTAATAACTCATCCTAACCACACCAAGCCTTGCTGAGACCTCTGAGCAGATCCCACCAGGAGACACAGTGAGGTCCAGCCACTCAGGCCACACAGCGAACAGGAGGCAGGGCTGGTATGGGGGCAGGTGCTAACCCCAACTGTGCCACCTGTCGGCTGAGCACCTGTGCAGTGACTGAGTGAGCTCGCAGACACAGGGCTCTGCGAGTGGAGCACCCCAGGCAGGACCCCAGCATCGCCCCATTCTGCAGGCACAGCGCCAGGGTCAGGGATGGGAGGGTCCTGCTGGGTATCCAGCCAGGAGACTGCATATTCCCTGCCCAACCTGGCTTCATGGCGGCAGAACCGATGCCACGTCCCCGGGCATTTAGGGCTGCCAGCCGTGGTGAGCACCACTGACATCTCAGATGCCCGTTCTTCAGGTCGAGGCCCTCGGTGCCAGTGTCCCAGCGGGCAGTTCTGTGGCGTCCCTGGCCCATGCCCTCCTCTTGGCGGTGGCTACATCACAGCACCAGGCGGGATCAAAGGGGAGGGCAGCTTCCCAGGTGGATCTGAGCTTCTCATGCTCTGACAGCTCCTCACCTGCTGATCCAAGAGACAGCGGCCTTTGAAATTCGATTTCCTTCCCCAGGTGAAAGAGGAGAACAGATCCTGCACAGGGTTGGACTCAGTTCCCTTTTGATGTCTGCGGCGGCGGAGGGTGGGGAGGGACGGGAACTCACACAGGAGGCCTATCTGCCCAATCTGACGCGGGCGGGATGGATGAGAAAAGCTGGTAAAGGAGGATTCCGGCCCAGAGAACAATGCTGGCAAAGCCCCGTCCTGGCCAACAGGCGCCAGGTTTGGTCTCTGGGCAGAACTGCCCCATGCTCTTTGTCTGCATGGGAGGAGGGGGCGGCAGCTGGTGTAAGCGCCACACCGAGCTTTTCCCAGTCCCTTTGTTCTGCCATAGAGCGACGATTGCCTTTCTTCCCCACTAGCCAGATGAAATCCCCAGGCCCACAGCAGCTTCACAAACAGCGGGGAGCCTGGACGAGCAAGGGTGGCCAGGGCGTCATGTCCTGGCCCCTGACCTGCTGGGATCTGAGCTGCTGCCGGTGGAGCTTTGCTCTCTCCAGCCCCAGCTCATCCAAGCTGCCAGCGTTCTTCTTCCTCCCATGGCTAAGACTCCACGGTCACCAGCTCCAAGAGTAGCAACCCAGCTAGGGGCTTAAAGTTGGCAGTGGGGACTCAGAGGGTGCCTGCCCTGCCCCTCCCATGCGATGGCAGGCCGTAGGGTTGCCCTGAGAGGCTGGAGGTTGTTGCGACCTCTAGTCACGGTCCTGTCTTCCAGAGTCCCTGCTCCCCTCAGAGCTGCATTCAAGAAATGACTGGTGGACGGCGTGGGGCTGCAGTGGAAAGGGCCTCCCTTGCAGTGCTTGGCTCCAGGCTCTCGCTGGAGGTCATGGGGACAGCTTCCAGACAACGGCCGGGAGGCTGGGTCCACTCAGGCTGTGCCACCAATGCTGTGGCCACCATGGGGCGTCCCCTTGCCTGCTCTGAGACTCAGTTTCTGTACCCATAAAATGGGCACAGTAACACCCCATCTGCTTGTCCCGTTTCATTTTTCTTCACAGCATCATCGGCACCTGAGAGGAATGTCCTGGTTAACTCACTCGCTGCCTGTTTCTCCTGCCAATGGTGGCAATTCCGTGAGGGCAGGGACTTAGTTCCCCAAAGCATGCCTGACATGGTGCAGTGAACAGACAAGTGGACGCAGTGAACACGTGGATGGGGCGAAAGCTGCTGGACGGCAACGTCTGTGTGGCACGGCCCAGGGCTGACGGGTCTTCTCCAACTTGCAGGGCGGCTTTGGGATCCTGGAGGAGATGTGTGTCAACTATGTGCACTACTACCCCCAGACGCAGCTGGAGCTCTGCAAGAGTGCTGTGAACGCCGGCTTCCTGCAGAAGTACTTCCACCTCATCAACAGGTGAGGGCTCCCTGCACAAGCTCCTTGCCCCCAGGGAGCCCCGACACAGAACCTCTGGGCCTGTCAGGCAGCTGGGCAGATTGGAGGAGTCCAGGCTAAGTTCTAGGAGCCTGTGGCGGCATCACTCACCCCTCCCCTCACTCATTTCCTACTGAGTCTGGATTTGGCTTGAGAGCCTCCTCAACCCAGCCCGGAGCACCCACCCGCCAAGGTGCCAGGAGAGGTGAAGCCGTTGCTGGTGAAGGCAGTATCTGGGACGGCCTGGTGGAGGCAGCGGGGCTAGGGAGGAGGCGGCAGGAGGGTCTCCCCAGGGACAGGACTTGACCTGCAGGGAGGTGTCGCTGGTGCCCACTGGGGTCCTTGCCCATCGGCTGCTCCCCAGCCTGGCTGTTCCTTGTCCCCACCAGGTTCAACAATGAGGAGGTCTGCACCTGCCCTCAGGCGTCCGTGTCTCAGCAGTTCGCCTCTGTTCCCTGGAACTCCTTCAACCGCGAAGTACTGAAGGCCCTGTATGCCTTCGCGCCCATCTCCATGCACTGCAACAAGTCCTCAGCTGTCCGCTTCCCGGTGCGCTGCCACGGGTGTGGGTGGGGCACGCAGTCGGGCAGGCCTCATGGGGGATCCCAGTGAGGGGTGATGGGCCTGCACTCCAAACTGCTGGCAAAAGCACTGGCACAAGATAATTAGAGCAAGTGCCAGGTGGTGACACACAGGCCTAGACAGACAGCCAGCAGAGAGAGGAGAGAGAGAGACAGAGAGGCCAGGAAGGGAGGGCAGCCACCCTTTCCGGGTGATACCTCCACACCGGTGCCAAATGCCAGTGGTGTGAGCAGGGCGCGCTAACCTGCCCCCTGCACCTTTACATAAAGCGCTGGGGAGGGGAAGGTGAGAAACGAACCAGTCTGCAGCTGCGAGCTGGTTTTTTTCTTCTTGTCTGAGACCCACTGGCATTCGAAGGCATCTAATGTAGCCCGAGCCCAGCGGGCTGCGGTCAGGAGCCCAGGGCCTATGCGGAGTTAGTCGCCTACGGTGCCGCAGCCTGGAGATCCAGGAAGATGCTTCCCGGAAGCATGTGGCAGCTGGATTAATTGCTAAGTCAAACGTCCTCAGCACCAAGGGAAGGAAGGGCTAATACTGGCTTCCCGAGAACAGTCTGGGGCAGACGTCTGATGGGGTTGAAAACTTGGCATTTGATGCAGCCTTGAGGGAAAGAGATGGTTAAAAAATATCAGAGCCTGCAGCCAGGGGCTCTGGTTGCTACATTAGGGTGAATGATTCAATTGGGTGCGGACGGAGGCAGGGAGACGCCTGGATGACTCCCAGGTTCCTGACTAGGTGAATGGGAAGCCAGGGGAGGGGGCATTTACTGAGGTGAGGACCCCCAAAAGCAACTTGGGGGAGAAGAGTGAGTTCAGTTTGGGACAAGCTGAGTTTGAGGGCAAGAACCCAAGAGGTGGCTGGGAAGTGGCTGGGGAAGCAGCCACCCATCTTGCCCCTCCAGCCTCAGTTTATCTCCTACTCCCTTCCTTGCAGGGTGAATGGAATCTGCAGCCCCTGCCCAAGGTCATCTCCACGCTGGAAGAACCCACCCCACATTGCCCCACCAGCCAGGGCCGAAGCCCTGCCGGCCCCACCATTATCAGCATTGGTGGGGGCAAAGGCTGAGGGGGGCCTGCTCCTCCGTGCTGTCCCTGTGGGCTCACACTGGCACTGTGCACCCTACTCTGCGAGGATCCCCATGGAACAGCCCTGCATGCCCAAGATGAAGGGGCCAGACCATGCCCCTGCCTGAGACCTTGGTCCAATCCAGCCTTCTTCCCCCAGGGTCCCCTGCATGGCTGAGAGGGTGTGGGTGCCCTGTTGACCTACCCCTGACCGAGTGGGCCACGACCTCGTCCATTTAAACCGGCTTACTCAGTGCAGGGACAGCCTGCACAGTGGTCCAGGTTCCAGCCCTCCGCCAGCCCTGTTTCGCCTCACTGGGTGTGGCCAGGCTCCTGGGACATGCGCCATGCTGGACCGGGGTGCAGAATCACCCCGAACGCCCCCGCCCCCGCCGCTCCCGCAGAAAGTGATCGGTGTCGGTGTGCGGCGGGTGCGGGTGCTGCTTCAACATTTCACTGCGGAGTGGCTAGTGTTTCACCGTGGGCGGCTTCCCTGCGACGGAGGCAGGACCAGGCACTTAGCTAGTTAGAGACTCGCTTGGGAAATTGCTCCATTGCCGAGTAAATAGATATTTTCGCCCACCTAAAGGGAAGCCCTGACAACAGCTATCACCGAAAGGCGAGGCGGCGGGGATCCAGCGGGGCTTCTGGGCGCCGCTTCCACGGGGGGGCGGAGTTATTAGCACCAGCTTGCTTCTCTGGAGGCGGGGCCGGCGCTGAACAGACCGGGGTGGAGTCAGGGCTGTGCTTCCCTTGTGGTTCTGCCACTCAGTGGGGAGTGCTTTGGGTGGGCCATTGCACGTTCCTGACCCTCACTTTTCTCATCTGTAAAACGGGGCTGAGGCCGTGCGGGCTAATGAGCCAATAAAGCTCACACTTGGGCTAGCACCCACTGGAGGTGGGTATGTTTGCACTCCGGGCCGTCACTCCAGGAGAGAGAAGCTTGCTCCGAGCCTCCTCCCTGTGCCAGGTGTGCTACCAAGTGCTTCCCCCTGAGCGTCCTGAAGCTGCCTCAGCCGGCCTGGGTGGGTCTCCCCTTCCTGCCCTCTGAGCTGCCTCTCAGGGACAAGTTCAGCTCTTTGATGGTTTCGGAGAGAGTAACAGATGCCCCGGTGTTCAGCCAGTTCAGCAAAACGCCGCCAGCCTCCTGGGGAGAGAGGGAGATGGATGGGCCTCGGAGTCCCCCCGCATCAGCTAAGCGGCTGCGTCTTCTTCGAGGCACTTCATCACAGAAGGGAACTCACGGGCCCAGGAGCTCTGCCTCGTGTTGTATAAATCACAGCTTCTTGCGGCCCATAAGTCACAGGGCGCTGGCGCTGTGACATGCCAGGCCCCAGCCTGGAGAGCCGCTCCAGCCCTCTGTCATCTTTACAGCCTGGGTGACAGAAGGCAGGGAGCAGGCCCAAGAAGCCCCTTCCCGTTGATCATACCCAATCGTCAGCCCAGAGAAGGGTCCGAGGGTCCTGCCCAACCCCCCCGGGGGGCACCTGCAGCCTGCCAGTCTCGGGCAGGGAAACTGAGACTCCCAGATAAAGACCTCACCTGGAGCCCAAGAACAACAGTGATTGGGAATCCCAGCCAGCTCTGGAAACTGCCACAGCAACAACCCCCCCCCCACCCCTGCGCACTCTCTTGCTCTCAGACTGGTTATCCTCTTCCTCTTGTGGAGACAGCAGCTGTGTCCCCCAACCCCGCTCCAGCAGCACCCGCACCTCCCACAGCCAGATGAGTGTGACCCCGTGGTCGCTGAGTGCTGCCACTTGCCCCACACTGAGGCTATGCATAGCCCCAGCAATCCCGTGAAGCCATGTTGTTTCTGCTTTCATTGATGGAGGAGGAAGCTGAGGCTCGGAGACCTAAAGTTAGGTGCCAGGGTCACCCAGAGTAAGCCCGGGAGCTCAGAGTGTCCCCACGTCTGACTCCAGTGTCTGAATGCTCAACCTCTGTTTCCTTACCTATGAAACAGGAATTTCCCCAGGACCCTTGTGGGGGATTTTATCTAAAATAAGGTCCTTATTTGGAGGCTTAGGGGAAGTGCTTTATTACCTGAAAATGACCTACATGCTCCAAGCCAAAGGGACTCTCTGGGCTCACCCACCTTCTGAATTATTGTGGTGAGTCCAGCAGCCCAAGTTGCTACTCTTACCCCTGCTGTGTGACCCTGAGTTAGTTACTTTCCCTCTCTGGGCTTGGTTCTCCCTATCTGTCCACTGAGGAAAGGGTTTCCCAGCCTCCCAGGGGATGGGGGCTGCTAAGGTGGCACAACCCACCACTCTGAGGTGCTCAGAGCCCTGGGGTGAGGAATACTCATGCCCATCGGTGTTGAGAGATGGGGTGGCCCTGGACTCCAGGCTCCAGCCAGCATGGGGTGCCTGCCCGAGTGGGTCCCAGAGCGCTCCAGGGCTGTCTGTGCTGTCTAGTGGCTGCTAGTCTCATGTGGCTACTCGTGATTAATTTTAAATTAATTGAAATGATACAAGGTCGGGTGCTGTAATCCTAGCACTTTGGAAGGCTGAGACAGGAAGATCATTTGAGCCCAAGAGTTCAAGACCAGCCTGGGCAACACAGTGAAACCCTGTCTCTACAAAAATTAGAGCTGGGCACAGTGACTCACGCCTATAATCCCAGCATTTTGGGAGACTGAGGCGGGCGGATCACCTGAGGTCAGTAGTTCGAGACCAGCCTGGCCAATATGGCGAAATCCCGTCTCTACTAAAAATACAAAAATTAGCCAGGCTGTGGTGGTACTCGTCAGTAATTCTAGCCAGCTGGGAGGCTGAGGTGGGAGAATCCCTTGAACCTGGGAGGCAGAGGTTGTAGTGAGCCGAGATCATACCACTGTGATACGAGATGGAACCTTCTGTGTTCCATTCACACCCCCCACTTTTCACATGGCCCAAGGCTGTTTCACTGCCCAGTGCAGTATAGAGCTCTGGTGGTGACAATGTAGCCCCGCCCCGCCCTTCCCCTCCTTTCCCCTCCCCTCCCCCCTCCCCCCTCCTCTCCCCTCCCTTCCCCCCTCCTCTCCCCTCCCTTCCCCCCTCCTCTCCCCTCCCTTCCCCCCTCCTCTCCCCTCCCTTCCCCCCTCCTCTCCCCTCCCTTCCCCCCTCCTCTCCCCTCCTCTCCCCTCCTCTCCCCTCCTTCCCCCCTCTCCCCCCTCCTCTCCCCCCTCCTCTCCCCCCTCCTCTCCCCCTCCTCTCCCCCTCCTCTCCCCCCTCCTCTCCCCCTCCCTCCCCCCTCCTCTCCCCCTCCCTCCTCCCTCCCCCCTCCGTCCCCCTCCCCCTTCCTCTCCCCCTCCCCCCTCCTCTCCCCCCTCCCCCTCCCTCCCCCCTCCCCCTCCCTCCCCCTCCCCTCCCTCCCCTCCCTCCCCCCTCCCCTCCCTCCCCCTCCCCTCCCCTCCGTCCCCTCCCCTCCCTCCCCCCTCCCCTCCCCTCCCCTCCCTCCCCCTCCCCTCCCTCCCCCCTCCCCTCCCCTCCCTCCCCCCTCCCCTCCCCTCCCTCCCCCTCCCCTCCCTCCCCCCTCCCCTCCCTTCCCCTCCCCTCCCCTCCCTCCCCCCTCCTCTCCCTTCCCCCCCTCCTCTCCCCTCCCTCCCCTTCTTTGAGACAGAATTTCACTCTTGTTGCCCAGGCTGGAGTGCAGTGGCGCAATCTTGGCTCACCGCAACCGCTGCCTCCTGGGTTCAAGCGATTCTCCTGCCTCAGCCTCCCGAGCAGCTGGGATTACAGGCATGTGCCACCATGCCCAGCTAATTTTGTGTTTTTAGTAGAGACTGGGTTTCACCATGTTGGTCAGGCTGGCCTCAAACTCCCAACCTCAGGTGATCCACCTGCCTTGGCCTCCCAAAGTGCTGGGATTACAAGCGTGTGCCACCGCACCCAGCCAGTGTAGGCACTTTCAAAACAGTTTCCTCGGAATTCCTGAGAGGCAGTACCCAGCCACAGTGAGCGTCATGGTATCAATATTTCCGGAAAAAATTTTTAAAAACAGCTATGAAACGGTGTTTTTAGAGTCGAAGTCTGGAAGACCTGACTCGGGGTCCGGGGAGGTGGGTCCTGCGATGTGGACCCTGGGTGGTGCGCTTGGGAGCCATGGCAGGGCCGGGATCTCTTGCAGCCCAGGGATGGAGCCTGCAGGTGGTGAGCTCGGGAGGCGAGTCGTGGAGGCTGTGCTCACATCAATGCCCAGTGCCCTCCCGGAGGGGCCAGGTTCTGTCTCCACGGGGGCGGGGGAAGCACACAGGGTACAGGGAGGGGGGCTGAGTTCTCTTTCCTTGGGACAGGGTGGTGCCGTCGCATGCGTTCCCCAGCTGCAGCCACGAGAAACAATTTGGAGCGGAACCTGGGCTCTGACGTCCCCTCATCCTCAGCCTTCCCCCAAGGACAGGCCGTGAGATGAATGTGGTCACCGGCCCAATCCAGGGGTCTGTGGCCAAACCGCAGACCCGGAGGAAGCAGGCCAGGCCATCTGGGGAGCCGGCTCCCCTCCTCTCCTCCTCTGGCTCCCACAAAGCTGTCTCATCCAGGAGCCAGGCCCGCCTGTGAGCGAGGGGAGGCTGCAGGTGTCCCTTCTGCCTGAAGCGTGTGAAAGCCAGAGGCCCCCACCCCACTCTCCAGCCGCATCCCCCTCCCCAGACTCAGGAGGCCAAACCCGCCTTTCACAGCCATCTGTAACCCAAACGTCTGCCTGCAGCTTTGTTGAGCTCAGTCCACAGTGGGCCGTGTGGCCTGGGAGCATCCAAAGGCAGCTGGGGCCTGCCAGGACTGCTGCCCCCAGATCGCCACTTGCTGTGTGTGTGGCTCTGTGGGGCCCCAGCTCCATGATATCCCCAAGCATCTGCCACCCGCTCTTCCCAGATTTCAGGGCACACCTGGCAAGACTGCGCAGTGCCACTCTGACGGGCCTGATCTGAACCTGGGCTCAGGGGCATGAGGGAGAGGACTGAGCATGTGGGATGGACAGAGATGGACACCCCTCCCGGGCAGGAGAGGCAGAGCTGCTTCTGACACACAGGCAGTTATCGGGGGGAAGAGAAAGCAGGCAGCGGAGCCACCCCATCTCAAGGCAGTGTGCGGGGCAGAGCCTAAGACAGGGTCCTCCTGCAAGGGCCAGACAAGGAGGCAGGCACGGGCAGGAAATGCGTTCAAATCAACAGCAAAGACAAAAGTCACCTAGAAAGGGGGACTCCACCAGACTCTTACCCAGCAGCATGCCCCTCCTGCCTGAGCCTGGTGAGCAAGGGGCTCAAGGGGAAACTGAGGAAGGAGCTTGCACTTCTGTGTGGCTGAGGAGGGCACCCATCTGAGGCCCCGCCCACTCCCTGCTTTGGCTCCTCTGTTCCCGGGCTGCTGATTCTCAGGAGGCTTTGCCACCTGAAGAACCAGGAGGTCGAGCAAGGGAAGAAGAGCTTTCCAGCTCCCGTGCTGACCTGAGATCTGAGAGGCACCATCCTGCAGAATGGCCTTGGTCCCAGGCCTCCATGTGCACTGTGGCAGACAGTGCCAGTCAATCACTGATGGCAGACAGTGCCAGCCGATCACCGCTCTTTCCTGACCCAGACACAGCCTCATGCTCTTCAGCCAAGTGCCCCAGGGAAGCCCACCACCAATCGGTCAAGCTTGGGGTAAAAGACGAAGCCTATTTGCTTCCCTGTATTCACGTGGGGCTTATCAAGTATTTACTAAGCACCTTCTAGAAACTTGGAGATAACTACAAGCCATGGTCCCTGAGCCCAAGACACTTACAGGCTTGTTTTCTGGGAGGATTGGGGCGGATTAGAGACCGCCTTCTGGTCAGTGACCACACGATGGGCCATCTTGGTCTCTGTCCGTATCTGGTTTGGGGGTTTTAGCAGGACTAGGCCTAGACTAAGGACAGGGAGGGCCCAAGTTCTGGCCGGGTCCAGGGTCCTGGGATCCAGGGCCATTTGGGACCTGTGGGAATGGACGGACAGCATGTGATGGGGCATGGGGTCTGTGCCCTCAGTATGTTCCCTTCACCCTCTTGTTGTCGGGGTCGAAGGGAGACTTCAGGTGGGCCCGGGCACCGTAGGTCACCCCCATTCTCTCCAGGGCATAGTCCCCGCTCTTCACAAAGTCCAGCGAGACCTAGGAGCAGAGGTGGGGATGAGGGTCACTATCTGTTGGTAGGTGCGGGGCTCAGGCCTGCCTGTTTCTCTGGAGGAGGGGGTCTTGGTCTTGCTGCCTGCCCTGTGGGCAAACTCATCCCTGTGCCAGGGCCTCCTTCCCGAACCCAGGCATCGCCCCAGAGCAGGTGGAGTTCGTGTCCATGTGATCTCGAGTTGGACACGGGCATCTGGGGTCCGGCAAAGCCAAGGTCTGGCAGCCAGTACGACTTCCACAGGACAACACACCTCCAGCCCCAGCGATTCCAGATGCCTGGGAAACAGCAGAAACACGGTGGTTTCCCCGGAGCCGGGCCGGAGCAGCGCCGAGGCTGGCGGCCAATCCGGCTCAAATCCCTCTGGGCAGGGGCGGCTGGAACAGCCTTCTAGACAGCTTGGCCTCTACGTGCTCCCCATCCCACGCCCTGGCTTGGCCTCCCCAGCAAGCCCTCGGGAACTAGTCAGCCCCAGGTGCAGGTGCTCTTAGGGCAGGAGGAGGGCGTCACCTCCAGCCTGGTGCAGCTGGTGACGCTGGGCACTTTTGCCACGGCTGCTATGAGGAGGGCAGGCCGGGCCAGTCAGGGAAGCTGTTCTCCCATTATAGCAATTAAACCCAAGGCCAGGGCCACAGGAGGCAGTCTCAGGTTCTACTCTGGGAGTCAGAGGGCTCCTTCTTGTTCCTGGCAGCTCAGGACTGGATGAAATAAAATAGAAAAACAAATCAAGCTTTTTCTGTGACAGGAGCTTTAGGAGTGGCGCTTCTGAGCCATGTGTGCACCTGCAGGGCTGCAAGTTCTGAGCTGTCCCCCGCAGGAAGGCAGCATGGCGAGCTGGTGGACTTCAGATGTCCCCAGGCAGGCACAACTCAAAGCGGGCACCTGGCCTTGCTAACAAATACCCACCAGGCAGAAACTCCTTCCTCATCTCAGAGCCTTTCCCTTTAATGACCAGGTTTCCCAATCTTAGGAAGACACCTCTACTACCCCACTTGGGTGCTAGAAAATGTTTAACAACAGCTTTGGAGTAAGGCGGGTGTGACTGTAGCGTTTGCCCATTTCCATGGTGCAAATGCTCTGGACAGCCCTGATGGAGGGGCACGAGACATGCACCAGCAGCTCTGGGTGCATCGACTGGTTCCCCGGCTGCCTGTCTGGATGCCATTGAACCTCAGCTTCCCTGGTCACGTTGGTTATGGACCCATCCCTGACTCTGGAGAAAGGCGAGCATTACTGCTCTTTGAAGAAATGGCAACGGAGCCTCCCCTCCCCAGCCCACCCTGGCATGGAACCCATAAACTCTGGTTTGGCTGGGCCCCAGGGCTGTGGCCCCCAGGACCATGGCCCCAGGGCTGTGTCAGGAGGCCCTGCCCACGATGGGAGCCACGCCATCACAATCCCTGCTTATTAAGATCCCACTCTGGGCAGTGGCCTGTATGACGGCCCTGCATGGTAGGTGAGTGTCCACATTTTATAAATGAGGAAACCGAGGCTCTAAGAGAGGATCCTTGTCCAAGGTCACAAAGCAAGTAAAAGGCAGATCCCAAAGCCTGGTGGCATCAAGTGTGTTCTGAGCCTCCCAGCTCCACCGCCAGACTCAGCCCCATGGGCTGCCACTTCCCCACAGCTCCACAGGACCATGGCCTTGCCTGAGGCCTGGCGGTGTCCCCTCCCCCTTGGGCCTTCGAGCTGGGCCTGCGCATGTTCTGCAGCTCTTGCTAAGATTGCTCTGTCTCCAGCCTACCCCTCCTTGTGGCTTCTCCCAAGCGCTCCCTCCCTCCCCGATTCCCTCTATGTGCCCAGCAGGGACTCAGGCTGGAAGGTTCTGGAGTCAGGCCAGCACCTCCCGGCCTCACTTAGGGCTTGGGCCAAATGTCAGATCTGCTCCCATGGAGAGATGTGACCCTCCTCACTGGCACCTCTACATGTGGCACCAGAAAGATGGGAAAAGGAGGTGGAGGTACAGACCACCCCTTCCCCTTCTGGGGAGGCTGCCCACCCCCTGCCCCACCACCCCTGGCCACCCAGAGCTGTCCTGGGACTTGCTTCTGGGGGCAGTACCTGCTCTTTCCAGCCTGCTCCTTTCTCCTGCAGAGCCAGGGACCAGGGTCACCTGGTGAGTGTGGGGTTCCCTGAGGTCAGGGGTGTCTGGAGTGAGGAAAGAGAGGAGGATAGAAACATGGGTCGCTGAGTCTGAGTCTCTGGTTGGTCACCCTGGGGCCACCCCTGCACCCCAGGCAAAGGGTGGGCCGTGGGCAGCTTGAGGTTTGGGTCTCTGGTGTCAGGAGCCGGAAGGTATCAGCCTGGCTGGCTGGCACCTCCTTCTAACCAAAAAAAGCCTGGAAGTCAGATTCTTCCAGAGAGAAAACAGAGAGCAGCTTTGGCTCTGCCCAGGCACAGCTGGGGAGTCCTCCACCTGCTGAGGCCTATTCCTCTCCCTTCTCCTTCCCCCTCCTCCCTCTCCCTCCTCCTTCTTCCTCTCTCCCCTTTTTCCTTCCCCCTCCTTCTCCTTCCTTCCTCCCCCCTCTTCCCTCCTCCCTCCTTCTTCCTCCTCTCCCTCCTCCCTCCTTTCTCTTCCCTCCTCCTCCCCTGGACCCCACCCGTCCTCCTCCCTGTGCCCGGCACACTCAGGGTGCAGTGCAGGGTGCTGGTTTGGAGCTGGGGAGGAATCGGCATTTGCCTCAGCAGGGCCAGAGAAGGCGACTCACCGGCCCACCACTGGGGTCATGGATGTAACCGTAGGCGATGGTCTTGTCGATGGCGAACCCAAAGTCGGCCCTCCGGACGTGGCCCACCACTTGGCCGTTCCTCCAGATGGCCTCCAGGCCAAACATGGGTACTTTGCTGGAAGAAGCAGTAGAGAAAGCTGGGGCCCCAGAAACCACAGGGTGGGGACACATCCACAGTGGCCTGGAGGAGAATGGGGGGCTGCATGGTGCCCACCCAACCATGGCTCCACACAGATAGGGCTGGCCTACAATGACCTCACTGGTCCCCAGAGCCAGCCCAGCACCTGGCCTGGACACCACGGCTCAGGCTTCGAGTGAGTAAAAGGGATGAGTGGAAAACAACGAAACCAGGAGTAGACTTTGCTGTTTCCAGAAGCGAGGCCCGTATATTTGGGAGAGCCCCTGCCTCCGATTTCCTTCCACTGCTCTTCAACTCTGTTTTGTTTTGTTGTTGTTGTTGTTGTAGTGGTACAATCTAGACTCGGCAACCTCCACCTCCCAGGTTCAAACAATTCTGCCTCAGCCTCTGGAGTAGCTGGGATTACAGGCACCCACCACCATGCCTGGCTAATTTTTGTATTTTTAGTAGAGACAGGTTTCACCATGTTGGCCAGGCTGGTCTAGAACTCCTGACCTCAAGTGATCTGCTCGCCTCAGCCTCCCAAAGTGCTGGGATTACAGGTGTGAGCCACTGCACCCAGCCAGGTTCATTTTTTTTCACAGTACAATACATACTTTATTCAAAGGACTTTGCTACGTGTAATACATGAATGCTCACCATGAAAGCTTTAAAAATTAAAAGCAGGAAGACAAAGGATAAAAGTAAGATAAAATCAAAGAAAGGCCAGCACCCAGGGCTAACTGGTAATACTTTGTTGCCAGTCTGCAGACTTCTCCATGTGTGATGGGTTATCACGGCTGCAGCTGTGCAAAGGGGCCCCTGAATGGAAGGGCCGGGGTGAGGCTGAGGGGGCCTCCTGTATCCTCACCCTGGAGTCACTGTTTGGGTCCCACCTGTCAATCAGATTAGGATGAGGCTGCAAGGAGGTTTTGTAAACATCTTTGGTTTCACCCTAGTTTTCTTTTTTTCTTTTTTTTTCTTTTTTTTTTTTTTTTTTTTGAGACAGAGTCTCGCTCAGTTGCCCGGGCTGGAGTGCAGTGGCGCGATCTCGGCTCACTGCAAGCTCCGCCTCCCAGGTTCACGCCATTCTCCTGCCTCAGCCTCCGGAGTAGCTGGGACTACAGGCGCCCACCACCTCGCCCGGCTAACTTTTTGTATTTTTTAGTAGAGACAGGGTTTTACCGTGTTAGCCAGGATGGTCTCGATCTCCCGACCTCGTGATCTGCCCGCCTCGGCCTCCCAAAGTGCTGGGATTACAGGCGTGAGCCACTGCGCCCGGCCTCGCCCTAGTTTTCATTCTCCACCTGAGGACACTGAGGCTCCAAATGCCCGGAGTCCCAGAGTAGAGTGGCAGGGCCGTTCTCTGTGACTCCACTGCCAGCGTCCTCTCTGCGTCTGTCCTGGAACCGCAACAGTCCAGAGCCGCGGCGCAGAGCAGCTATTATGCAGCCTGACAGAAAACCCCTGAGCGGAGCGCACTGGGTCACAGGGGCTGTCCAAGGCCCTCCTAACCCAGACATCAGGCTGCAGGTGCTTCCTGGAGGGTCAGAGGGTCGGGGTCAGGCAGGCAGAACGGACCCATGGACGCTGACCTGTCTGCAAGGGGCCCCCTCTCCGGGAGCTGAGCTGATCCCGGGAGCTAGACAGGCTGTCACGTGAAAGGCAGAGCCTGACAGGCACCCAGGGAGAAGCCACAGGACGAAGACAGCACGGCCCCGCTCACCCTCCCTCTCCCCTCACCCTCCCTCTCCCCTCACCCTCCCTCTCCCCTCACCCTCCCTCTCCCCTCACCCTCCCTCTCCCTCACCCTCCCTCTCCCTCACCCTCCCTCTCCCTCACCCTCCCTCTCCCTCTCCCCTCACCCTCCCTCTCCCCTCACCCTCCCTCTCCCCTCACCCTCCCTCTCCCTCACCCTCCCTCTCCCTCACCCTCCCTCTCCCTCACCCTCCCTCTCCCTCTCCCCTCACCCTCCCTCTCCCTCACCCTCCCTCTCCCTCACCCTCCCTCTCCCCTCACCCTCCCTCTCCCCTCACCCTCCCTCTCTCACATTCTCCCTCTCCCTCACCCTCCCTCTCCCTCACCCTCCCTCTCCCTCTCCCCTCACCTTCCCTCTCCCCTCACCCTCCCTCTCCCCTCACCCTCCCTCTCCCCTCACCCTCCCTCTCCCCTCACCCTCCCTCTCCCTCACCCTCCCTCTCCCCTCACCCTCCCTCTCCCCTCACCCTCCCTCTCCCTCACCCTCCCTCTCCCTCACCCTCCCTCTCCCTCTCCCTCACCCTCCCTCTCCCCTCATCCTCCCTCTCCCCTCACCCTCCCTCTCCCTCACCCTCCCTCTCCCCTCATCCTCCCTCTCCCCTCATCCTCCCTCTCCCCTCACCCTCCCTCTCCCTTACCCTCCCTCTCCCCTCACCCTCCCTCTTCCCTCATCCTCCCTCTCCCTCACCCTCCCTCTCTCACATCCTCCCTCTCTCACATCCTCCCTCTCCCTCACCCTCCCTCTCTCACATTCTCCCTCTCCCTCACCCTCCCTCTCCCTCACCCTCCCTCTCCCTCTCCCTCACCCTCCCTCTCCCTCACCCTCCCTCTCCCTCACCCTCCCTCTCCCTCACCCTCCCTCTCCCTCACCCTCCCTCTCTCACATCCTCCCTCTCCCTCACCCTCCCTCTCTCACATCCTCCCTCTCCCTCACCCTCCCTCTCTCACATCCTCCCTCTCCCTCACCCTCCCTCTCTCACATCCTCCCTCTCCCTCACCCTACCTCTCCCCTCACTCTACCTCTCTCCTCACTCTCCCTCACTCTCATCCTCCCTCACCCTCACCCTCCCTCTCCCCCACCCTCCCTGTCCCTCACCCTCCCTGTCCCTCACCCTAACCCTCCCTTTCCATCACCCTCCCTGTCCCTCACCCTAACCCTCCCTTTCCATCACCCTCCCTGTCCCTCACCCTCCCTCTCCCTCAACCTCCCTCTCCCTCCCCTCCTCACTCTGACACTCCTTTTGAAGGCTCCAGAAACCTGGGAGAAGTGGCAGTGTTTGCAGCTGGCTGTCAGCTCCACGTCCACAGAGCCCAAAGCTGCCCACGTGCCGGGAGACCTGTGCTTCGGACCCCCACAGGCACCACGGGAGGCCTCTGCGCAGGGCCTCATCTTCTCAGACTTCCCTGCAACCCAAGGGGGACTCGGGTCCCTGGAATCCAAACTCTCCCAGTAGCTCAGGGAGCACCGGGCTCCAGCAGCATGCTCAAAGCCACTCTCAGTGGGGAGAGCAGGAGGTCAGGTCGACCCCAGGCAGAGTCTCTCCTTCCACCTCTGCTGTGTGACTGGGCGTGAGTCCCCTGCTCCTTGGCACCATGTGGTCTCCATTTGTAAATGAGGATGGCGGCCCCAGCACAGTCCCTCTACCCCCATCACAGGGCTGTGGGGAAACTGAACCAGAACAGGATGGGAGGTCATGGCGCAGTGACTGGGAGGCCAGGCTCCCTGGGTTCACCCTCCCAAGGCCCTCAGCCTAGACCCGCCACAGAGGGGTGGCCTGGGCTTGGCTGCACCTTTCTCTTTTGAGACCTGCATTCGAAGAGCGCAGAGCCTTCCCTATCTCCCCACAGGCCCTGCTGGCCTGGGAGGGGCCCCAGGTGTGCAACCTTACACTGGCCTGGTTTGAATCCCAGCACTCTGGGATCCTCACACCTGTAATCCCAGCACTTTAGGAGGCTGAGGCAGGCGGATCACGAGGTCAGGAGAGTTCAAGACCAGCCTGGCCAACATGGTAAAACCCCATCTCTACTAAAAATACAAAAATTAGCTGGGTATGGTGGCAGGCGCCTGTAATTCCAGCTACTCGGGAGGCTGAGACAGGAGAATCACTCGAACCTGGGAAGCGGAGGTTGCGGTGAGCCGAGATCGCGCCACTGCACTCCAGCCTGAGCAATAGAGTGAGACTCCGTCTCAAAAAAAAAGAAAGAGCAAATTCTCTCTGCCTTTCTGCCTTTAACAGCATGTGACCTGGCCAGATGGCCCCTCTCTGGCCTTGATTTCCTTATCTGCAGTGGACTGCTGGGTGTGTTCCGGAAGAGCATGGCTGGCACATGGGAAGTGTTGGTACCAGGGGCTTTGACTGGGGGACTGAGAAGCGCCTGCCTGCCCTGGCTGTAGGCAGTTGCTTCTGGGTGGGTGTGGGACAGCGGGATACTCACTCCTCCACGGTGAAGCACACCAGGCGCCGGCGGAGGCCTGCGGCCCGCTGCTGCTCCAGGGCCTCCCTCCCCAGGAAGGGCACCGGTGACTTGAGCTTGCAGGTGAAGGCCAGGCCTGCCTCCAGGGGGCTGTCGTCCGGCCGCAGGTCTGCATGCCAGTGCCGGTAGCCTGTGGGAAAGGAAACCACCGGGTTGGTGCCACCCTAAGGGGGATAAGCCCTTCAGGAGATGCATGAGGATGCTGCCTAAACCTACCCCCTCCAGCCCCTACCCACACTCTCAGAGCTGCTTAGTCACCTGGGCAGGAGGCAAGGGCATCCCCAACTCCAGAAGATTCCCTGGGGTGACCCCCCCACTCCCCGAGAAGACTGCCCATCAGCACTGCAGCCCTCTGCACCCTCAGGTGGGGGTGTCAGGGAGGGGCTCGTGAGGGGGGAGCTTCCCAATGCCCAAGCTGGGTGCCCAACACCCTGGGGAATTGCCCAAAGCCCGCTCTGAGCATCCATCCTTGCTGTGGACAAGGGTCTGGGCTTCTTCCAGAGGCCACAGCACCTGCTCCCCTGCTCTATTCTTCACAGTTCTCAGAGAAACCAAGGCCCTCCATTCCAACCCAGCCTGGGCCTGCCCCCCAGGTGCCGGGCAGCACCTCAGCTCTCTGCGTCCAGGTGTGCGCAGGTGTCACAGATCCCAACACTGCCCCTGGGGCCCTGCACGAAGACCCTGGGCAGCAAGAGGGTTTGGGGAAATGGAGGATGTCAGGCGCTGGGGTGTGGGGGAGGAAATCATGGTGTGGAAAGAAGGAAGCCGGGTGACAACACAGGGAAGGTAAATAGCTTCTCGGCCTCCAGGTGTCTCAAGCGTCACCCCCAGCCAGCCCCTCTCCCTCTCTGCCCCATGCCCTGTGCCGACCAGACCCTGCACTCACCTTTCTCAATACTCAGGGAGTCAATGGCGCGGTACCCTGCGTTGACGAGGCCGTGCTTGGCACCCGCGGCCATCACAGCCCGGTACACAGGTACGCAGGACGCCTTTGGAATGTGCAGCTCCCAGCCCAGCTCCCCCACGAAGGACAGCCGCATGGCCCGGACCTGGGGCACAAGGTCATGGCTTAGATGTGGCCATGTAAGATGGCTGAGGTCCAGGGCCAGGCTACCACTTCCTGGTGGACAGCTCCTACCGTCACCATGACTACCAGCTGGCCCTGGGTCCCAGCCAGACTGCCACCAAGAAATGGGGTCTTGAAGAGCTGCTCCCTCCAGCTGCTCCGGAAATCTTTGAGGAGAAGTAGGGGGTCCCCTTTGGGAAGGGGAGATGGCAGGTTTGCTGTCTGTAGACCTCAGATTTTCTCCAGGACTGGGTTGGTTTCCTGTCTGTCATAACAAATGACCACAACTGGTGGCTTAAATCAATAGCAGGAAACTCCCTCTCAGTTCTGGAGGCTCAAAATCCAAATTCACCATGTGGGTGAGCCACGCTCCCTCTGTAGGCTCTGGAGACGTGGAGACGACCCTTCCACTCTCCAAGGAGCGTCCTTCTGAGCGCCTCTAGGTGCCCCTCAGCTTGTGGCTGCGTCACTGTGATCTCTGCCTCAGCCCTACAGCCTCCCCTCTGTGTGTCTTCCAAGGACACTTGTCACTGGAGTGAGGACCTTCCCTAGCCCTACATAATGTCATCTGGAGATCCTGACCTTAATTACACCTGCAAAGATCCTATTTCCAAATAAGACGAGTTATAAGGCAGGTTCTGGCGAGTTAGGATGTAGACATATGTTTTGGGGGTCACCATTCAGTCCACAGCAGTGACCTGGGACAAGCTTCTCACCCTTCCCTGTCTGTAAGACGGGGTTGGGAGCCCAGCTTCATCTGTTTCAGAAGCTCTGAGACACATCTGCGAGGAACAGGGGGAAGGCAGCAGCCCAGCTCAAGGGACACCACCCTGGCTGCGCTCGGTGGGGACAGAAGCATCGGGGAAGGGGACAGCCAGGTGCCAAGCCCGTTGTCCGAGGAGCCCATCACCCACCATTCTGGTCAGCCCCGGCCCGGCACAGGGCTCTGAAGACAGCCATAGCCTCTGCCCTTCAGGACTCAGCTCGGCCGTGAGCACAGCCACGTTCTGGGTGGGGAAGAGGTCGGAAAGCAAGGCCGCTGCCTGGGACGCCAGACCAGGCTGGCAGGCAGAGCAGGAGACTGCCATTGCAGACAGGCCTTCCAGGTGAGGGTGCAAAGGCCCAGTGCTGGGCAGCGGATATGGCGGGAGGCAGGAGAGAAAGGCCTGTGGGGCTGTGGATACCTGACTGTGAAAGACATGGTGACCCCAAGCCCTGCAGAAGTGACAGTGCCGATTACGTGCTCGTGAGCTAAGCTTCATCTCGTCCCTCCGTGGCCCATGCAACGGTGGGAACACTGTCAATCATGTCCATAGGCTGAGGCAGACACAGAGGCTCCCAGAGGCACTGAGCCAGGCCTAGGCACACCCAGCTCTGCCGAGGACAGCTGGTGTCTTTGGGAGGGTGTGTCCTGCACATCTGCACATCAGGCTAGCACTTGGCTCCGTGGAGGCCACAGGCAGCGTGGGGGGCTCCTTGCACAGGAGACGTGATTTTCCTCACACACTTGATTCAGGTGCGTGGCACGTCCACACCCAGTAACTAGAGTCTGCGTCCTCACCTTCAAGCAAACCCTTGAACCCACTGACTCCCATGGGAAAGCCTGAGTGCTCAGCCCTGGGACCACAGAGCTCACAAAAGGAATGGGGAGAGCTAGGCTGACTGCAGGATCCCAGACAGTGGAGGAGCTGATTCCACCGCTGTTCTGAGCGGAAGGGCCCTCCCCGTACAGCTCCCGCTGGGATACATCTGTGGGAGGGAGGGCAGAGGCCGCTCTCCCAACCACAGGGGCAGCTCCTTATAAACCTGACACTTTAATCACTTGGCCTCCGAGGGGCTGGATTCTAAAAGCTTTGGAAATAGCGCAAATTGTTCTAGGTTGCCATTTGCCCAGGCCTCCTACAAAACTCAAAATTGACACAGAAAATGTACTGTTGACATTTCCCTGCTTCCCTGGTGCAAGCCGTAGGCCCCTGACAAAGATTGCCTTGTCAACGGGGTTCTAATTTTAGACAGCCTATGGAGGATCTCAGGGCTCAAAGCCAATCACATTTTGAAACAGGAAATATAATTTTTAAAGTGCACCTATCCACGGCCCTCCAACTGTGGATCCCTGTTCAGACAAAGACCTGTCACCCAGCTCAGTGAGAGTTCATGGGTGGAAGGGAGGGAGTGGTCCCATCCTTCCTGGCTCCAGCAGCTCAGCGAGGATGGAGTCGGCTGGGTCCGGGTCTCTATCATATCCCATGCACGGCCTGGCCCAAGAAACGGTCCCTGAACGACGGAGGAAAACGGGGGCCACACCTGCTTCCCGACAAAGTGAGGGAGTCTGGGGAAATCCAGGGGCCTCTCTAACATCACAGAATCACTGGTTTTTGAGGCATCTTGCATTTTCTCCACCAAAGCAGTAGAGTGGGATCGGTCCCCAGTTCTTCCAAGTGGTGACCCACAAGGAAAGGGACAGGCCAAGTGAGGACATCCGGAACATGGGCTCCCAGTCAGCTGGGCTTGGGTGGGAACAGCATCTCCCAGCGCCCATGGGGGTCAGCCCACTCGGCCTCAGTGCCCTCCTCTGACCCATCAACCAAGGATGGCACGTGTGCACCAAGCACGTGGTCCTGGCACGCGGCCCTTGGCCACTTTGGCTCAGGTGGGCTATGAAAGCCCCGAATTGCAAGATGGAACTCCTGGCCGTGGATGGAGTCACAGAGTTGTGGAAGATCAGCAGGAAGGGCCTTATGTCAGGTTTTGTTTAAACCCTTTCCACATCCCGAAAATTCCACGCAAAAAAACCTGCTGAAAATATTAAACGAAGTCAACAAAGTTGCAGAAAGCGAAGTCAAATGAACCGTCACGTATGTGTTCACACGATTTCAACAAGGGTGCTTGAAGCCACTCACAGGGAAAAAGTCTCCAACAAGTGGTGCTGGGAGGATCTGACAGCCACGTGCAGAAGCGTGAAGCTGGTCGCTTACCTTACATCACGTCCAAAAATTAACTAGACATGGAACAAAGACATAAGGGTAAGATCTGTAGCTGTACAGCCTCTGGAAGAAAGCATGGGGAGTTGGAAATGGCAAGGGTTTCCTGGACAGGACACTGAAAGCACAGGTCACAAAAGCAAAAGTCAGATGGAAGGACATTCATCATAAGCACTTTTGTGCATTGGAGGACACTAATAAAAAGTGAAAAGGCAACCCACGGGATGGGAGAGAACATTTGCAAGTCTTACATAGGATAAGGGCCTTCTACCCAGACAGAATAAAGAACTCCTATGACTTAATAAAAAGTCAAATACCACCATTAAAAATGGGCAAAGGGGCCAGGTGTGGTGGCTCATGCCTGTAATCCCAGCACTTTGGGAGACCAAGGTGGGAGGACCATCTGAGGTCAGGAGTTCGAGACCATCCTGGCCAACATAGTGAAACCTTGTTTCCATTAAAAATATTTTTTTAAAAAAATTAGTTGAGCGTGGTGCTGTGTGCCTGTAGTCTCGGCTAATCGGGAGGCCGAGGCGGGAGAATCACTTGAATCCAAGAGGTGGAGGCTGCAGTGAGCCAAGATTGTGCCACTGCACTCCAGCTGGGGCAACAGAGCGAGACTCCGTCTAAAAAAAAAAAAGTGGGCAAAGGACTTGAATCAACAATTCCCAAATACAAATGCAAATGGCCAACAGGCCCAGGAAGAGATGCTCCACATCACTCCCCATCAGAGGCACGCACAATGAGTTATCACTTTGTGCCCATGAGGATGACAATTACAAAAACAAGAAAACGGAAGTAACAAGTGTTGGTGAGGATGTGGAGAAACTGGAGCCCTTGTACACTGTTGGTGGAAATGGAAAATGGTGCAAGCACTGTGGAAAACAGGGTGGCAGTTCTTTAAAACATTAAAAATACAACTTCCATGTGATACAGCAACCCCACTTCTGGGTATACACCCAAAGGAATTGAAAGGAGGGATTCGAAGAGGTATTTGCACACTCATGTTCACAGGGTTATTCACAATAGCCAAGAGGGAGATGCAACCCAAGTGTCCATCAACAGAGGATGAACAAGCGGGGCATGGTGGCTCACACCTGTAATCCTGCTACTTGGGGAGGCCAAGGCAGGAGGACTGCTTGAGCCCAGGAGTCTGAGACAAGCCTGGGCAACACAGGGAAGCCCTGTCTCTACAAAAAATTTTAGAGTTAGCTGGGTGTGATGGCGTGTGCCTGTAGTCCCAGCTACTTGGGAGGCTGAAAGGGGAGGATCACTTGAGCCCAGGAGGTTGAGGCAGTGAGCTGAGATCATGCCGCTACACTCCAGCCTGGGTGACAGAGTAAGACCCTGTCTCAAAGAACAAAAACAAAAACACCAGAAACAGATGATGAACAGACAAAATGTGTTCTATCCACACAAAGGAATATTATTCAGCCTTAAAAAGGAAGGAAATTTGGACGCATAACACAACGCGGATGAACACATTATAAACACATCATGCTAAGTGAAGGGAGCCAGTCACAGAAGGACAAATCCTGTCTGATTCCACTCATATGAGGTCCCTGGAGTCACCAAATTCATAGACAGTGAGAGCAGAATGGAGGGCACAGGGGCTGGGGGGGGGAAAGGGAGTTGCCTCAATGGGGACAGAGCTTCAGTTTCATAAAATGAAGACATTCTGGAGGTTTGTTTCCCAACAATATGAACATACTTAACACTACAAAACTGTACACTTAAACTAACAAACCAGCCAACAAACCAGCTTTTCTTCATGGGAAACTGAGGCTAGGAACTAAGTGACCGGCACTTTCTCGACATCCTGGGCCACAGGAACAGAGGAGCCAGGAGGTGCAGACAGAGATGGGAATTTGGGGAATGTGAGGGAATGGCCCCAGGCCAGACAGGAAGCTGCATCCTGTGTCCAACAGAAGGTCAAGGAGATACCAGAGAGACCAGGCGGGTGGGGAGCGGGGGGAAAGGCGGTACTTAAAAAGATAACGGTAGAGAATGTTCCAGAAGTGAAGACGGTTGGTCATGAGCTGTCAGACTACAGAAAGCACAGTACGTACCAAACGGGAAAACCACCAGCGAATCCCTGCATGGAAAACACTGGGGCATGCGCAGGCATCAGAGTGGGCAGGGCGCAGAGCGGGTAGGTGGGGAGGAGGAAGGAGAAATGAAAGAGAAAGAGAGAGAGAAAGAGGCAGAGAGAGGCTGGGCGCGGTGGCTCACGCCTGCAATCCCAGTACTTTGGGAGGCCTAGTTGGGCGGATCACTTGAGGGCAGGAGTTTGAGACCAGCCTAGCCAACACGGCAAAATCCCATCTCTACTAAAAATACAAAAATTGGTTGGGTGTGGTGACGGGCACCTGTAGTCCCAGCTACTTGGGAGGCTGAGGCACGAGAATTGGTTGAACCTGAGAGGCGGAGGCTGTAGTGAGCCAAGGTCACCCCACTGTACTCCAGCCTGGGCAACAGAGTGAGACTCCATCTCAAATAAATAAGATAGAGAGGGAGGCCTGAAACCTTGAAACCATCCCTTGGCATGGCTCCAGTAGATGCTAATCTACTGTAGAACAGTATCTTTGAAGCACAGAGCTTCGAACATAACTGTCAGCCTGGAAACCCACATCCTCCAGGACTTTGAGCCTGGAAACCCACATCCTCCAGGGGTGAGAGGAGTGAGGTGAACTGACAATGTTCTCAGATCCAGACAGAGTTTATGATGCACGATTCTTGTTGAAAGAATCTGTAGGGGATGCACCTTCAAGCCTGGGCCCCTGACCTCAAACTGGGTGCAGTTTGAGGGTCAGACCAGAACAGATACCTGGCCAGGTGGGGGTTGAGCTGGGAGGGAGGAAGACCAAGGTGAGATGAACTCTGCCTCCTGTTTAGAAATAGGTGCTTTGGAATCAAACCCATGAAGGGTGGGGCTACAGGGGACCTCTCCACCCATGGAACTAATCAGTCACCTGGAGTGACATGTCTGTTATGAGCAGATTTAGCTCTGCAAATAAAGGGTTGGGGCAGGGGTCCGTTGTGACAGCATGGACCCTGCTGGGAGCTGAGTCCCTTTCCTGCTTGGCCCTGGCTGGGGGTGAGGGCTCAGGACCCACAGGGCTGCCTGGTGCCAGTCTTCCCAGTGGCCAGGCACTGTTCCCAGCCAGTCAGCCTGGACAGGAGGGGAATGATTCCTGAAACCTGCAGAGCCACCTGCCACTGGTGTCGTTCGCTAGGGCTCAGACTCCTGGACTGCAGGTTGTGATGAGAGACGATCTCTCTGTGGAAAGAGACCACGTGGGGCGGGGCTGAGGCCCATCGAGTCCCCCATACTTACGCAAACATCATTACTATGACCATGGCTCTCCCCCTCCAAATTGTCCTGAAGACCCTCTCTTTTTGGAAGGTTCTGGAGGTCAGACACTTCCAGGCCCTGTAGGGAGTTCTGTGGGATGTCATTGGTCCCCAAGGGTGAGAGGAACTCGCCCTGCCTGTCCCATTCCATTCAGGCCACTTGGGTGGCAAGTGTCGGTCAGTGGGCAGGTGCAGGAGGCCTCCTGCCCTGGGCCACACAGCACTGGTACCCATTCTCGCCAGCCCCCACCACAGTGGCCAGCAGGCTCGAGGCTCATCTGCTGCAAGCATTCTAGGATTCAGACCGTGATCCCCCAAGCAGGGCACCCGGCATGAGGACTCGGGACTACAGGAGACCAGAAGGCCTCTGGTGCAGCCCAAGTCTCTCTCCGACCTCCTCCTCCCCTCCTGTCTCCCGCCCTCTTTCTCCCCCGCAGCAAGTCACAAAAGCCAGAATTCCTCTTTCCCCAGGTGGGTCATGGACAGTAGAGGCCCTCTCCCCCAAAGCCAGCCATGAGACCTAGAAATACAACACAAGCCTTCCCCACCTTTCTGGGGAGCAACTGGCCCTAAAGATGTTCTCCGCCCACTTTGTCTGACTGTGGGTCATAAGGCCCTAGCTCCAGGGATCCTGCCCCATGCCTGGGAGTGAGGAGCACCTGCACGGAGACACCAAGGGGGATCGGCATGGCCGACCTCGCCGGCCTCCCCGCAGTCCATCCCCACAGGCATCCCCTGCCATCCGACACCTGTCCACATGGCTGCCCGTTCTTCACCGACCCTGAGCACTGGAACCGTCTTCCCTGGGCCTCTGGGTCCCCCTTTCTGATGGCTCCCATGTCACATAAAGCTTTGATTAAATAGATCTGGTGTGCTTTTCTCTTGTGAACCTGTCTTTTGTTACAGGCCTGTCTCCCATGCCCCTGATGATGGCTGAGGGGAGGGATCACAATTTTTCTTTCCTTACAAGGGCAAGATGAGAACCTGGAACTGATTGCCCCTGAAGCCTCCGAGGCCCCCAGCTCAGGGCCCTCTGCACCCAATTCTGCATGAGGTCACTTGCCCCAGACAGAAGCAGCAAACCCGGGGCAGGTCGAAGCTTCCCACCACCCACTCCACAAACACCCTTGCTCCAACCTCCCCTTGGGGCCCAGACACTTCACATTGTCATGGCAGCAGCTTAACCCGTGACAGGGAACATGGCGCCCCAGCCTGCGGCCACCAGTCTCTCTGCGCTGCATCAGGGAACCTGCCCATGACATTGGGCATCTGTCTCAGGCCTCAGCAAATCTGCACAGGTTCTGTAAAGCGCGTGTTTAGGCAGTGACCGGAACCCAGTTGGTCTCTGACTGGCATGTCATGGTTATCTAATGTGTGTGGGTGCAGGACTGCTCCATCCTGAACTAATCAAATCCTAATAGCGCCACAACTAGGACTTCTCGCTGTCAGGAGATTCAATTTCCTTTCGAGCTGAAATTAATTTTCAGAGAAAATCACTTTATCGCCGTGCCCCACGGAGTGCTCCCAGCCCAGCATGCTGCTTCGCAGCGGGGCCTGTCCTCGGCAGGGGCTCTGGGAACACCGTGTCTGGCCGAGCGGAGCTCCGGGAGGCACGCCGGGAGAGCACCGACCCACGGGGAATCTTGCTGGCCTCGAGGCAGATATTTGGGGAGCAAGGACAGCTGGTCTGCTGGCTGCTGAGCGGACAATAACTCTCCCCACCCTGCTTCTTCCTCTAGCAGTCCAGGGATCGTGGCGGCCTGGGTCAGATCCCAGCCTCTCAGAGAAGAATCAGTGCAGAAAGCAGCAGTGCTCGGCTAGGAATTGCGCCCAATTCGTCTGGTGGTGAGGAGGGTCTTTGGGCAGCGGCAGGCGCCCACTCTCGTACCCGGGTCCTGGGTCTGCAGCCCTGGCCCTTGTCCTCATCGGCCCTTGCATCTGCCTTCAACCCAGAGGTTCCGCTGACGGTGCAGGCACACACATTCCTCTCCTGCATCTGGTTGGCTGGAACTCAACTGATCGCCTATAAATACTTGGCTCAGGTCCACGCTCCGGCCCAGCGTTTCTTCACGTTGAGGGATATGTCATCAACACATTTTTAAGCCAGCACAAGATATTATTTAGGAGAATATGAAATTCTCCCTGGATTCAGAGAATCCAGAGTGTCTGGACAGACTTATGGAATGGCCCGGAAAGAATTTCAGACATTGTGCTAGACTTTGTGCTACAGGTGGGGACACTGAGGCCCAGAGAGGCGTCCCGCAGACGGATGGGGCAGGATGGAAAGCCAGGTTTCTGGCCTGACCTCCACGGAGCCTTGGGTAACACGGACGCTTTGGTTCCAAACCACCCCCAGCATCTGTGGCTGACTCAACTCCCATCTCACACCTACCTGTGAGGCCGCCCTACAGGGGGAGTTGGCCATGGCCAGTGGCTGTATCCCCATCTGTCTTGCTGGCCAGGAAATGGGGAGGGCACTGTGTCCCAGGCTGGGGCCACCTGGGAGTGCGTGGCCCTGGCCACTTTGAGGGACAGCCTCCCAGGTCAGCAAAAACTGTAACATTGACAGTAAGGGCCCAAAACCTCTGCTCTCCTGGCCCACACCTCCCCGGGGCCCTCAAGAGAAGGCAGAAGTCACTGAGGGCAGGATCCCTGGCCACTCCGTCCTCCACACCCTTGGCGGTGCCTACTCCTCGAGTCCCTGGCCCTATCTCATGGGAGCTGGACCTACTGGCCACCCAGCAACTTCAAGCCCCTGAGGGCTGCAGTCGTCCTCCAGACACACACAGACCTGGCCACCAGGCCCACGCTGGCCACTCCAGGCACACGCAGACCTGGCCACCAGGCCCACACTGGTCACTCCAGACACACGCAGACCTGGCCACCAGGCCCACACTGGTCACTCCAGACACACGCAGACCTGGCCACCAGGCCCACACTGGTCACTCCAGACACATGCAGACCTGGCCACCAGGCCCACACTGGCCACTCCAGGCACACGCAGACCTGGCCGCCAGGCCCACACTGGTCACTCCAGACACAAGCAAACCTGGCCGCCAGGCCCATAGTGGCCACTCCAGAGAGCTGCTGGGAGGACGAGGGAGATGGATGAGAAGCCAGTGGGGCTGTGCTCAGTGCTGGGCATCAGGGTCTCTAGGTGAAGATGGTCAGCCCCAGCTCACCCCTAGCCTGTCCCCGACGGACCCCGTGGACTCTAAGAACATGAGCATGGGAGTGACCCCGCAGAACCAGCCACTCAGCCCAGGAGACAGTAAATCTGTGTGCACTAAGGTCATCCGTCTTCCTAAGGAGTGTGGCCCTGGGGCACTGGCTGTCGGCAGGGACGAGCTCCTGGCTGGGGCTGTGGGGGGATGGAAGCCTGCCCTCAGCACCGGGGCATCTGCTGCCCTGGTCCTGCCACGGGGGCCAGGAGGTGTCGGGATGGGGCCCACAGAGACGGGGAGAATGCTGGTGGGGAGCGGGTGGAGCAGGGGCAGCTGATATGGGCTCCCAGCCAGCTCGTCCACAGGCCCTGGGGTCAGTCCCAGGGCAGAGCTCCCCAACACGGGCCACACTTTGTTCTCGGCCGAGAGGCCAAGACGCTCGACACTCGGGGCCTTGCCCCACCCTGTCTGTTTCCTGCCAACACTCAGTTCTCTGTGGTCATCTTTGTGGGACTCTCGGTTCCATGAGAACCCCTTGGCCTGTGGTCACCACTCGCCCTGCCCAGGACCTGTCTCCAGTACAGGCTGGAATGTGGCTGCAGGTCCCTTCCTGGGCCCCAACCTCACTCGGGGTCTGAGTCCATCGAGGGCAGGAGCCACATCTTCCATCCTGGAACCCCAGTCCAGCACCCAGCGGGCTCCTAGACAGCATGTACGGAGTTCACTCCAGAGCCCCTCAAGCACTGGTGAGAGAGAGGGTGAGAAGCACAGCACTGGGAACGGATCCTTGTTTAGTAAAACACTAATGCTTGACTGAGGGTCCCAGGTGGTCCAACGTGAGCTGACGGTGCTGGGAGGTACGCCACGGATAACCGCCATGGCCGGCGCACGGCGTGTTTCCCGGCAGCTGAGCCTCCTTACGCGTGCAGCACCTCCCCACCGCCTGTTTCCCGTGTCCCCAGGATCGCGCACGCCAGCTGATGCTCATGTCCCGCCTCCCCTGTGTTTCCCCTCCCACCCATCCCACAGGCAGGGACCCCGGCCTAGAAAGCATTGTGCTTCTCTCCCAATCCACCTGAGACCTAGGGTAGCACTGGGCAAGCGAGTCGCGCAGAATACTGACGGACAGAGAACAACACCCCACAGAGTGACTCAGAAGGCCGGGACCATGAACCGCAGACACCTCCAACCCGGTGGGTCCAGCTCTACCCTCTCTCAGACCAATAGTCAGGGTCTATTGGGAGGATGGTGTTCAAGGGAAGTTCCTCCCGGGGCCACTTCCAAAGCAAAGAGGTGGGCCCAGTGTGAAATCCATGCCCAGGGCACTGGAGACGCAGCTGAGGGTTCCAAGCGGTTCTCAGGGAACGTTCAAAGGAACAGGAAAACAGTCACGACATCTGGGAGAATAAAGCAGTGTGTACAGACTGCAGGGGATGCCCTGATTACGTTTTAAAATCCACAGACAGTCACAGATGACGGGAAGAAGATAGCAGGCAACGCACTCAACTGTCAACCCTGATTTCTCTGGGGATGGGATTAGAGGGGTTTTTTGCTAACTCGCTGGCAGGCTATGGATGTCCCCACCAGTCCTCTGAGATGCTGCTGACCACCATGTCCCAGCCAGATGAGCTTCGTGCAGCAGCTCACCAGACCTGCCCACAGACCCAGCATCCTCGCTCTGAGGCGGCAAGGATCGTGCCCAAAGTGGGCTTGCTAGAAGTGAGCTCTGCACTCAGCCCCTGTGCTGAATCCTATGTGCAGTGACGGTTGGAAACTGAGCAATGAGCAGTATCTTATGCAGCCCTGACGTGTTTGTATAACACCAGTTATTTTACACCAATGAGCAGGAGACTGTGGGGAGAAGCGGCCCTTGTGACCATCCCTGCACCCCCTACACCCCCAACGCTGTGTTTGGCCTGGCCTGTTCCTCTGGGGGACGTCATCCTGGAAGCAGAGCCTTTGTGTCAGCTCAGCGAGCACCTGGCCTGGCCTGGCTCCTGGGCCACACAGGTGGAGGCGGACCCAGGCAGCCGCGGTCCAGGCTTGGGGAGGCCGCCAGGGCCAGGAAAGGACCAGCCCCAGGGGAGGGGAGGCAGCTGGAGCCGCCTGTCTGAGAACAAGTCCCAGCAGCTTGCTGGAACGGCCGCGCGGGTGGGGGCGAGGCTGCTGGGCCTCACATGGGAGGGGATGTGTTCCCACCTGGTTGTCTCCCCCTCCTGTAGCCAAACCATACAGAGGTAGCACCTATGCCAAGCCTCAGCAAGGTGGGAGAACCCACGGCTCCCCTCCCCTTCTGCAAACCAGAGCCCAGCTGCAGACAAAGCTGGATGCTGTGTGGACCCCGTGGCCGGCCTGCTGGAGCTGGAGTCGGGCCGTCTGAAGGCCATGTGGCCTGGATCCAGCTGTGCTGCTCTCTCTGAGCGCCCACCCTCTCTGGTCCCAGCAGGCAGCTTTGCACCAGAGGCAGGAAGCAAGCTAGACACAGCCAGCCCTGCTTCCTGCCCCTGTGCAGCCTCTGGAGAGGGGAGGTGAGAGCAGAGCCGCCGGGATCTCCCTGGTCTCTGGCTGCCTCCTCCCTGACAGTCATCGCCACGTTGTTTATCTGCTAACGGAACCCAGCTCTGTCTCCCAGGACCTCGCTCCTCCCCAACCTTCCTTAGCATTTTCCCCACCCAAACCCCAGACGAACATACAGGAAGGAGAGACAGGGAGCTGCCTCCAAATGCGGCCGTGCACCCGCCCACCCCCTCCTGAAGGCCACATCCGGGTCACTGACACATATCTGGGGGTTCTGGGTTTCTTTAGTCGGGTGGCCCTGAGCAGCCTCTCTGAGCTCCATCTGGGTAACATGCGTCACACAGGGCAACATCTCCTGCAGCAGGAGTGCTGGAGGGCTCTGGAGGCCCGGTCCCCGCTGCCACTGCATGGCTTACACCCCTGCAAACAAGCTGGGTGGTCACGCACCAAGGTTCTCAACGGGTGATCCTGCCCCCAGCAGACCTTTGCCCATGTCTGAACACACTTGTGGCTGTCACAACAGTGGGCGCCACTGGGACCTAGCGGGCGGCAGCCTGGGAGGCTGCCACACACCTGTGTCACACAGGAGGGCTCCCAGAGCAGAGAGGGTCTATACCACCATGTCAGTCGTGCTGAGGTTGGGAGACCCTGTAACAGAGCCTTCCGCGCTGCGGCGGGGATTCCATGGGGAAGTGTGCTGTGATGCTCGCGGAACAGTGTCTGGCACACAGGAAGCCCTCGGCAAACAGGGGCTGCTATGTTTACCATCCTCACCTCAGCCTCGAGAAGTCAAAGCAGATGCCAAGATGCCTGTTTTCCAACAAGGAAACAAAGCCCAGAAGAGGGGCGTGCTGGCCCAGAACTAGAACCTGGGCCCCGATCCTGGTCTCTGAGGGAGCCTCCTGCCTGGGGCCGGGTCGCATGGAGTCCTGGCACCGGACACCACCACCGCCATCTCAGAATGGGTGGGCCCTGGCCCTCAGGATAGAGACTTTTGAGAGCTGGCAGGCGATGTGTGGGGTGCTCTTTGGGGACTGGCTGTGCTCCCACCCCAGCAGCCCCTCCTCCCATGCCAACAATGGCAGCTGGGAGGCTGCCACGTGGAGACCTCTGGAGCTGGCTACTGCTCAGCAGAGCTCGGTCCTCCCGTTTCCAGGGGGTCACTCGGCCTCAGAAGGGCTGCCCTGCGCCTTTCAGGAGGGGATACAATAGGTGGTGATGCGGGCGGTGAGGCTGAGGTCACCTTCCCTGGGACTGAGTCCCTGGCACGAACCAGGCACTGGGGATGGATGGAAGACGCTGTGACTTTGATCCCCATGACCTCTCCAAGCTGCCAACAGCCTGTGGGAGGGCCGCCTGGTCCCACTGCCCCCCTTCACAGTTGGGGACTGAGGCCAGGGAGGTAAAGGAACCTGCCCAAGAGTCCCCAGCCCCCCGATCCCCCAGGATGCCCCTCACACCATGCTGCCACCCACGACCCAGAGGACGTGGCCAGCTGGAACCTACCAGGTGCCCGGCGGCTCTTAGCAGCTTGTGGGTGGAGAATGGGAAGGCCTCGTTGCTCAGGTCTGCATCCAGCACCTCCTGCAGAATGGCCCGGCTGCAGGCAAAAGCAAAGTCGCTCGGTCAGCAAGTGCTCACAGGTGGGGCCTGGGCAGGAAAGGCCCCGGGGACCTGCCATGAGTGGGACAAGTCTCTGTCCTCATGAGACAGACGACAATAAACATGGATTAATAAAAATACACCAAGACAGATGTATGTTCCAAATATACACAAGACGGCCACCTTCCAGCGGAGTAACGCTGGGGCTAGCAGGACCCCTGGGGACGCAGACTTGGAGACAGCTCTGATGGGACTCGTGATTCTTAGATGGGGAACTGAGGCCAGAATGGTTATCTAACCACGGAATGCCCCTGAAGCCCACAGGCCAGGAGGAACAGAGCATCTGGGCCAGGTCCACAGTCCACATCCCCAGGCCCCTCTAGGTTTCCAACTCGTCAGAGGCCGGAGGGGCCTCAGCTGCTGCTTCGGTAGCCACCGCCCAAGAGAGGAGCTGGCTATGGCGGCCTTAGTGCTGCACAGAAGAGTAGAGTAAGGCCGGGTGCGGTGGCTCACGCCTGTAATCCCAGCACTTTGGGGGGCCGAGACGGGCGGATCACAAGGTCAGGAGATCGAGACCATCCTGGCTAACACGGTGAAACTCCGTCTCTACTAAAAAATACAAAAAAACTAGCCGGGTGAGGTGGCGGGTGCCTGTGGTCCCAGCTACTCGGGAGGCTGAGGCAGGAGAATGGCGTAAACCCGGGAGGCAGAGCTTGCAGTGAGCCAAGATCCGGTCACTGCACTCCAGCCTGGGCGACAGAGCGAGACTCCACCTCAAAAAAAAAAAAAAAGAGCAGAGTAACTTGCCCAAGGGAGAGCGGATTGGAGCAGATTCCGGCTTCCTCCCAGCCCCCTGCAGAAAGTGCTCTTTCCAGACACCACCCTGCTCTGTTCCCTGACCTAACCCTCCAACCGGGCACCTCGGCCCCAAAGTCCTCTGCCTGACATGGGTGTGAGACGCTGAGGCTGCAGACTTGGAGGAGGTAGAGAGCTGGGCTTAGCACCCAGCAGGTGCTAAGGGCCATTTCAACCTCCTAGGGGACTGTCACCTAGCAAGGGCAGGGCCGCACCCGAGCGCCCACAGTGCGGCGAGGGCCCGGGAATGTTCCTGAGCGCTGGACAATCAGTCCATACTCGACAGTTTGCACAGACTTGCTGGGTCCACCCCTAGTTTATAAGCTCTGTGAGGGCGGGGGTTCGCTCCCCACCTTCCCCACTCCACGGTGCCCTGCACCACATCTACTCTCACACTTGCCCAAGTACCGGAGACCTCACTGGGGCCAAAACCCATGGTCTCCAAGGAAGCCCTCACCTCCTGGGCACCGTGCCCACCTCCAGGTCTAGCCCTCTTGTGCCCCTCAACATTCTCACCCCTTCCTCTGTCCCCACTTAACCCTTTGTCATCCTTCAGCTCTTGGCTCAGCTGTCACCTCCTCCAGGAAGCCCTCCCTGACTCCCTAGGTCTTGGTCAGGTACTCGTTGTCCAAGGTCCCACAGTCTCCTGCCAGGGTGTCTCTCACATTGGTTGTACCCACCCCCAGGAGCTCTGTGCCAACAGAATCCCCCCATCCCAATGTGTCTGGCACAAAGAAGGCTCTCAGTAAATAGGACTGACTGAACACCCTGGCTTGGCACAGCAGGGTGAGGCCTCCATTGCCAGGAGATGCTCCCGCTTCTGTCCCTCTGGGGTCCCAGCAGGTGTTGAGCCTGCAGGGTGAGCTGCCCAGAAGCGCTGCTGACCCTAATCCCAATCGTCACAGTGCTGGGAGCCGCCACCCACGTCAGCCTGAGGTGCTCGGCGGTGGTGCAGTTGGCCAAGACCCTTATGTAACCACCCAGCACCCACGTGGTGCCAAGTCCTGGAGAGTGATACCAGCGCCTCAGATCTGACAAGCACATGCTCTCTGCAGCCCTGAGTGGCAGCCACACGGCAGGGACCCTGGAGCAGGAGCCTGGAGCTGCCACCTGGTCCAAGGCTTTGAAGGGCTCTGACCCAGGCGTGGGCTCAGCAACCTCAGAGGAAGCCCAACTCCAGGGGTCCATGAGCTTCCCAGTCAGAGGCCCCGGTTCTAGTCACAGGCCCTGTACTTACCCCTCAACCCTACCAAGCCCCAGTCCCTCATCTGTGATGCCGTGGGCCATTGTGAGGAACCAGCAAGAAAGCATACACAAAGCCCGTGGTGTTAACCATGACCACAGTGATGGCCAGTTCTGGGCTGCACGACACTGTCTCTCCCAGTCATGCAAGAATATTAGTTTTGGTTTGTTTCATTTCGGCTTGAGACAAGGTCACACTGTCACCTAGGCTGGCATGCAGAGGCACAATCACAGCTTGCTGCAGCCTTGACCTCCTTGGGCTCAAGTAATCCTCCAGCCTTGGGCTCCCAAGTAGCTGCGACTACAGGTGTGCACCACCATGCCCAGCTAATTGAAAAAAAAAAGTTTTTGTTTTTTTAGAGACAGGATCTTGCTATGTTGTTCAGGCTGGTCTCAAACTCCAGGACTCCAGTGGTCTTACCACCTCGGCCTCCCGAAGTACTGGGGTTGCAGGCATGAGCCACCATGCCCAGCCTCCACCAGTACATGAGGCTATTTGAGTTTACATTCACTAGTATTAAAAATGCAGTCCCGGCCGGGCACGGTGACTCACACCTGTAATCCCAGCACTTTGGGAGGCCGAGGCGGGTGGATCACGAGGTCAGGAGATCAAGACCACAGTGAAACCCCGTCTCTACTAAAAATACAAAAAATTAGCCAGGTGCGGTGGCGGGCGCCTGTAGTCCCAGCTACTCGGGAGGCTGAGGCAGGAGAATGACACGAACCCAGGAGGCGGAGCTTGCAGTGAGCCAAGATTGCGCCACTGGACTCCAGTCCGGGTGACAGAGCGAGACTCCGTTTCAAAAAAAAAAAATGCAGTCCCACTAGCCACATTTCAAAGGCTCAGTAGCCACACAGGGCTTAGTGGCTGCGTGTTGGACTGCTCAGTTATGGAACATTTCCAGAAAGTTCCATGGGGCAGCCGCTCACACAGCCTGCTCCGGGGTCCAGCAGGTGTGCTGAGCACGTCCTGAATAACAAGTCTGAAAGTGCAGCCTTCATCAGCAGCACCAGTATTATTATTCATCTAAGAAACTTTGGGTTATTTTTGAAAGATAGAGGACATTTTGGAGAAGAAAGTTAAGAAATTACCAGGAGGCAGCGAGCTCCTCTTCCCGCCCTGGCTGCCTCCCCCGCCGCCGGCTGGAGTAGCTGATAATGAGGCTGGGCGCACTGGCCGCCCCCGGCCGCACCTTGATCTGTCCATCTGCCACCTCCTCCCTCCACGGCCCACCTGCCTCCCCGACACTAAAAATATCCCCACTTCCTGTCCAAGGTTGGCGTGGCAATGAAGCCGGAGGATTCCGAGGACCAGGCCTTGACACCCCTCCCTCCACCCCAGAGATGCAGAGGTTGGGGTCACTCAGGTGAGAAATTGAAAGCACAGAGCATTGCAGCTGCCTGTGGGCCAGGCTGGGGCCTGCATGATTCCACCGCATCCCAGTCTCTTTCCCTGTCGCTGTGGCCGGCACCCTCCACTCCTCATCATGCACGCGTCCCCTCCCCCTGACCCTCTCAGCACACCCCATCCACCGTCGGGTGCTACGAGCTTCGCCCAGTCCATGGGAACAACCACAATGCCAAACCCTCGCCCGTGAGCCGTACGAACTCAGCTCATCACTCCCTCCTGGACATCCCTGCCTCCTCGCCTGGCCTGGGGCTCCTCACAGGCCTGCTGGTCCCCTGCCCACTGGCCCAACAGCAGAGACCCCCCACCAAAGCCCAAGCCCAACCATGTTCCTCCTCTGCTCAGCACCCCTCCCTCAGAGGAGCAGCCACTGGGCCTCCAGGATCTCACCCTGCTGCCCTCTGAGCACGGCTCTTGGCCTGCTCCATCCCAGCCTCCATGTGTGCCTCAGACAAACGTACTTGCCTGCCACGGGGACTTTGCACCTGCTGTTGCCACTGCCAGGAGCAGTGCCCCGAGAACACCAAGGCTGGGTCACTCCTTTCCTGCAGGGTTCTGCCCAGCGTCTCCTTAACGCATGTTGCTTTCTATGAGCAGCCTCAAGTCAAACCCTTGGCAGAAGCCAGTTAATGTTAAAGCACTCGACCCTCTCCAATTCTATCCCTTCATTCAGCAAGCACGTGTCTGCCGCGTGCCTCTGAGCACCGCAGTGCGAACACTTGGACAGACAGCAACAACTCAGTCCCTCGCAGCCCGAGAGGGGAGCGACGGCCCAGGACTCAGGGAGAGGTGCCAGGGAAAACGGACCCTGTGGCAGGGTCTGGGCACTCCAGCCAGAGGTCTCGGCAGAATCCCAGGCTGACAGGATATCACCCGGACACAGCGCCGCTACGTCAAAGTGCTCACCTCGGCGACCTGCAGGCTGGAGACGCATCTCCCCCCACCCCTCCCCACCCCTCCCTCTCTCCTTTCCCGTCCTCTCCCCGAAGCTGCCCCCATCATTTTCCAGAGATAGATCACCCCTTTGACACCCTCCATGTACCCAGAAGCAGTGCCCTCATCTCGTGCCTCTTCCTCCTGCCCAGTCCAGCAGAGCCACCCTGTCCAGCCCCAAGGCAGATGTGGTGGCAGGAGGCACACTGAGATGAGTGTCCTGGCCCCTTATCCCGGGGGGGTCACCAATGGAAGGCCTAGACTAGGCTGTTTCCTCACAGAGGGTTTGTAACTCTTGAAAAAGGTTGGCAATGAGCGTGTGCAGGCTTCTGAGCACAAAGGGGGACGCTTCCCCATCAGCCCTGGCACTGACCAGCTGTGTGACCTTGGGCAAATGTCTCTACCTCTCTGTTTCTCAGTTTCTGGATCAGTAAAAATAAGAACAATTATGACCACCTCAAAGGGCTACTATGGGGATGGGAGATGTCGGCTCAGGCTTGGCAAGTCACAGGTTGCTCCACGAGTGGCTGCTAACATGACTGCCTTTTCCCTCTGTCCCCCACCCCCAGTCCCTTCTCCCAGCCTCTGAAGCACAGTCAGAGGGGTTTGTCCAAGGTGCACACCTGCTCAGCCGTCCTTTTGCCTAGGACTCTTCTGTGGCTGTGTGCATGAGCCAGCAGCCGAGGGTCTTCCCGGGTCTTGGTTTCTCATGGGTGGGGAACACAGCCTGGCAGGTGTTTATAGAAGGAATGCATGCATGGATAAGCCATGCAGAGACCTTGTCATGGCATGTGTTTCTGGAGGAGCCAGAGACCCCTCGGTGTAGGATATTACTCTGCCCATGTGATCCAGGTGGCATACAGAAATTACCAGGTAGCAGGGCGAACCCCGGCCTGGTTCTGCCCACTCTGGGATGGTGGACGATAATTCCTAGACTGCACGGGTGATGCAGAGACTGTCCTCCCCTCTGGGATCCTGGGGTCCTCAGTGACTGAACAACTACAAAGTTGTCTCATGTTGTCTCAGTCTGACTCATGTTACGGGCTTATCTGCATTCCAGTACTTTCAAGATATCTATTCAGAATGGCATCTCTGGTTTACCAGAGCGCTTCACTATTCAGAATGGCCCATTCTGGAGAAGCGGTTCTGCCCAAGGGCCTGTTGGAGGACCTGGGTCCAGGGAGCAGGTGTGCCCAGGGGCGGGCTCCCGGTCCTGTCTCACCTGGCTGGGCCCTGGATGCTGACCATGCCCAGGTCCTCGGAGCTGTCGATGAGCTGGCACTGGAACTTCTGGTCCTGCAGCACGGTGGTGATGTGGGACCAGTTGTGCTGGGCCACGGCCCCGCCCACGGCCAGGTAGTAACCGTCCCCTGGAAGAGAGGCACCTGGACTTAGAGCAGGATTTCAGGGCCTGGGAGGTGGGGACAGAGAGGGTGGCCCAAGGGTCTCCCGGCTGAGAAAACAGATGCACTCTCAGGGGCCTATGCCTTCACAGTGCCCAGGGACCGTATCTGTCCCTCCCTTGGTCCCCCAGGGCCACGCCCTGCACAGAGTATCCTCTGAGCCATGAGGGTTAGGAGAAGGACCTGCTTCTCAACCCCTACCACCCAGCCCTCTGCAGACACCTCAAAGGGATGCCCCCACCCTGGGAGGACGGTGTCTTGGGAACACACAGGCCTAGGCCAGCCTGGCCCAGATGCAGTTCTGTGGCTCTCCGGCCTTACTTCTCACCTCTCTGAGCCCCCATTTTCTCATCTGTAAAAGGGGTAGACCCACAACATCTGGCCCCACAGAGCTATTGGGAGCACCCCTTGGATGAGAGACCTCTCAGGGCCCCGGGCAGGCCCCAGCCAGGCTGCTCCCTCCTTTCCTCCTCTTGATACCATGAGCACAACAGAGAATGAAGGCAAAGGCAAGCCAGTCCTCAAGGGGTTCCCTGACCTCTGGGCTGGGGCTGTTTCTGGACAGCATCCTCAGCCCTATGCCAGACAGACACCCCACCTCACCTCCCTCAACATACACACACACACACACACACACACACACACACACACACAGCCACTCTCAGGTCCCTGGCTCCTGGGTGGCCCCACCAGTCTGCAGCTATCCCAAGCCTCTCCCAGGAGGGCATGGGAGCTACTGAGGCCAATTGGCGCCCAGGGAGATGGCAGTTGATGGGCCTGGCCTCCTATGGCCCTGACCATCCCTGATCAACTTCCCTGAAAACAAAACGCCAGTCCTGAGGCCAGTGGTCAGTCAGCCCAGGTCCAGGCCTGGCCTGCAAAGCTGACACGGCAGAGAACAGCGAGAAAGCAGGGTGGCCGGGGGACTTGCGCCATTGGCCCTGGGTGTTGGGGGAGCTGTGGGCTGTGCACCTGATTTTGTGCTTTTCAGTATTGTTGGAATGATTCCCAGGAGCATGTATGCTTTTGTAATCTTACAAAAAGATCAATAAAGATCATTTAAAATTACTTTTAAGATTGACAGCTGCTTTGTACGCCACCTTGATCACATGTAAATCATCACATTCTCTCGGCTTCATGGTGATCTGATGTAGCATGGGTAGGTAGCACGTGTATTCAATACGTGCATATTTAATGCCCATGCATATTCATAACTCAAACAGTGCAGTTTTGAAGCCTGAAAGTAAAGCAAAGCCCACACAGTGGTTTTCTCCTGTTGAGTGGTGTCCCCAGGCCCCGCAGAGCCCTGGGGGATGTGACTCACTGTGCTAACTCCACACCCACCAAGTGCAAACCTTCCCGACAACCAGCACCAGTGATCCCCAGCCCTCAGCTCTAGGAATCCACCAGAAACCTCTGGAAAGCTAATTGTGCACCACCGGGAGATGGCTCAGCGTTCAAAGCACTTTCCTGACAGCTTCCCCTGATGAGGGGGGACGAGCAAGGTCCTCATTCCCCAGTCAGGGAAACTGAGGCTCAGGGAGGCTGGTCCCCAGCCCCCCCAGCACCCCCCAGGCTCTGACACAATTCTCCATCGCAGTTCCGGGAGGCGCGTCTTCCTCACTCCATTTCACAGATGGGGGAAACTGAGGCTGAGGGAGGCAGTTCACTGAGCCAGGCAGTGGCAGGGCCTGGCCAGGATTTTGGTGACCTGTGACCTCATTTTGGCCCCTCTACTGTCTCCTCAGCTAGACTCGCTAAGTCTGTGGTTATGGGCTGTGCCTGGGCCGCCCCTCTCCTGGGGGCTGATGCCCAGCTCCTTACGGGCATCACTCCTCTCAGCTCAGAGATGCCATTTTGGCTGAATGACCCAGAGAGGACCAGCGATGGGCAGGTCACACTGGTTCTCACCAACACACCCTTGTAGCCAGCAGCTCCTACCCACCCTTCCAAGCTCAGGCTGGCCATCTCCTCCAGGAAGCCTTGCTCATCCCAGCTCAGCGGCTTCACACGACCTTCCCTAACACCTCACTCTTTCCCATCCCCTTGCATATCCCCCTCCAGGTGTTACGGAGCCCTTCCTGTCCCCATCCGCACACACAGCCCACTATGGAGTCCCTGAAGCCGCACCAGCCTCCTTCAACTCCTCCCAGCTCTGGCTGCCCTGGTGCTGCTGCACAGTACAGGCTCCGCAAGGACTGTTGAGGGAATGAGGGAAGGACTGAGCTCACGGATCCATGAAGCACAGGTGCTCTGGGTCAGCACATGGCTCTCTCAGCCTCCATGTCACCGACGGCAAGACGGAAGGGGTGGGCGAGCTCTGCGCACCCCACAGGACCCCTCGCTCACACTCGCAGCCTCATCTCTGCCACTAGCCTCGGGACTGCAGGGCTCACCTCACTACTCCCTGCTTTTGGCAGAACCCCAGAGGCCCAGGAGTCCCCGCCAGTCCCCAGCCTCAAAGACCCCCTGGGCAGTGAGGAACGCAGTCTTCCCACCCTGGCCCCCAGTATCCCACCCGCTCTGGTCTATCATTTCTCCTCTTGACCCATCTTACATCCTACACCTTCCACTTATTCTTTTTTTTTTAAATCCTGTTTCCTCCCACCAGAGATAGAAACTCCACATGGGCCATAACCTTCTGTGCTTGGTTCATTGCTGGGTTCTCCCTGCCTCAAACCGAGTCTGACCCACAGTCGGTGCTCAGGGAATGCTGCTGAAGGAGCGGGTTATGAGCTGATCATGAATGAACCCCTTTCTCCCCTTGCCTCTCTCCCCCAGTGCCCAAGCTGGGGCTCGACACTGACCGAGTCCCAGTGAGGAAACAACTACATTTGCCAGCAGCACGGAGTCAGGTCAAGAACCAGGAGATGCCAGCTCTTCTGAACAGGCTGAGCCCTCCCCACTGACTGCGCCCCTGCCCCGGGGACAGCACAGAGAGCTGCACAGTCAGCACCTTCCCCTGTGCAAATCCCGTCCCAGAGGCAACAATGCCCCTTCTTGGAGAAAGAGAATGTTTCCCTCTCTGCTTCTTCATCCCTGGTGGGGATGGGTTACAGGACGAGAGATCAGATGGCTCCTGTGTGAACCCAGGGCAGGATCAGGGAGCCGAAGGGACAGGAGGCAGGTCCTGGCTCTGGGTAACCATGAGGGTACTGAGCTACCCGTCACGGAGGGCATGCAAGCAGACATAGAGGGACTGCAGAGGGCAATCAGGCATTGGCGTGGGCCCCGAACCGGACATCTTCTAAGGGCCTATCCAAGCCTCAGACTAGGGGGTCACACAGGCCTGAGAAGTCAACCCAGCAAGGATGTCAGTGGCAGAAAGGAGCCGACTGCTTGGAGTGGGAGGCACGGCCCAGCATTGGCACGCTCTGTTCCGGGCAACCAGGCTGAGCACGCCCACGCTGCAGCCACTCCGAAACGCAGCAGTGTGGACAGGTTCAGAGATGCAATCATTGAGTACTGGGAGCTCCAGCAGTGCCGCCTGAACAAAGCCCGCATTTAGCCTGAAACGAGACCTCTAATCTCCCAGCCCTGACCACAGTGGGCACAACAGCTAACGACAGAGCTGCCGTCAGCAGCTCATCCCATCCATCCCGCCCTGTCCACAGCCACCAGTCCACAGAGCAGGCCGCAGTCACAGCGCCACACACACAGAGGCGTCCCATACCTTCAAAGGCGGGGGCCAGTGGGGAGGCCTGGTGGCTGGGTGCCAGGCGGCTGACAGTCAGGTCACTCTCGGTGCCCCCACGGTGGTTGAGCATGCAAGTGTACACGGTGGAGCCTGCGAGAGGGAGAAGGAAGCCGGGTCTGTGCTGAGGCCCCAGCCAGGTCTGTGCTGCCTCAGTTTCCCCAGGGCCGCTCACAGCGGCAGCTCCTTGTCGCAGAGGCTAGATAACTCCCAGACAGGATGCCCTACTGGGAGGTGACCTGGAGAGCCCCTCAGCCCAGGGATGCCATTTTCAGCTGAATGACCCAGAGACGACTGGCCTTGGGCAGGTCGTCCCATCACCGCCACCCTTGTGGGAAGGAAACTTCTTTCTTCTTGAAATGCCTTGGCACTGGCCCCTCCCACCCATCCACCACCATGCTGAGAAGTTTCTAGGGACAGGATTCATGTCCCCCATTCATTCTGGGGCTCCTAGCACCGTGCCTGGAACCGGAGAAGACTCCATAAATGTCTGTGGCATAAATTACTTTGTGGATGGAGGATGGATGGACAGATGGGAAGGTGGGCAGATGGATGGGAGGAAGGGAGTGGGTGAGTAGAAGGGGGAACAGATGTATGGCGAAACAGGGATGTGTGGGCTGGCGGATGGGTGGATGGAAGACTGAGTGGGTGGCTGGATTAATGGGAGGTGAGCAGCAGGTGCTCAGGAGTCTGGGGAGTGAGTTTGTTGGTTGGCTGGCGAGATGATGTTAGGGGTTGAATTGTGTCCCCCCTAAAAGATACGTGAAAGTCCTCACCCCAGGACTGGGAATGTGATCTTACTTGGAAATGGGGTCTTTGGATATGTGATCAGGTTAAAGTGAGGTAATTAGTGTGGGCCCTCATGTAATCTGACTGCTGTCCTTATAAAAGGAGAACACGGCCGGGAGCGGTGACTCACGCCTGTAATCCCAGCACTTTGGGAGGCCGAAGCAGGAGGATCACCTGAGGTCAGGAGTTTCAGACCAGCCTGGCCAACGTGGCGAAACCCTGTCTCTACTAAAAATACAAAAAATTAGCTGGGCGTGGTGGTGGGCGCCTGTAATCCCAGCTACTCAGGAGGCTGAGGCATGAGAATCACTTGGACCCAGGAGGTGGAGGTTGCAGTGAGCCGAGATCATGCCATTGCACTCCAGCCTGAGCAACAGAGCGAGACTCCATCTCGGAAAAAAAACACACACACACACACACACACAAAAGAGAACACCTGGAGAAGGCCTTGTGACACAGGCAGAGACTGCAGTGACGCAGCTGCACGCCAAGGAAGGCCAAGATTCCCTGCCACCACCAGCAGCTGGAAGAGCAAGGAAGGGTCCTCTGCAGAGTGTCAGGTACAGACACCCTCATTTTGACCTCCAGTTTCCACAACCGTGACAATAAATTGCAGTTGTTTTAAGCCACCAGGTTTGTGATCCTCTGTTCTGGCAGCCCAGGACACTCATGAAGACGGGGATGCGTGAGCTTTTGGGTGGGTGGGTGACGAAAAGGCAGATGAAGATCCCAAGTATGTCCCAAATATGGCTTGGGACATACTTATATTAAAAATGAGTCATTATGTATCCAAAATTCCAATGTAGCTGAGCATCCTATGTTTCTATTTAATTCTGGCAATCCCACCTGTGAGAGCATGGCGGGGACTGGGCCCCCCAGTCCCAGGAGAGAGGTGGCTGAGGGCCAACTGCCACGCATCCTGTCTGGAACAGAGTAGAGAGGAAGCCAGAGGTGGGGAGGAGAAGGAGGGTGGGAGGGAGAGGTGGACGAAAGTAATGAGGGCCTGGGGTCTGGGATGGGGCAAACGGGGCTGGACAAGGGGGCCCAAGGCCAGGTGAGAGCAAGGAGCAGTGTGCTCAGGGTGCCCGAGGGGACGTGGTGGCTTGCCAGTTCATCTCAGTGCCTGAAGCTATGCCCATGGAGTGACAGGAACATGTGTTCCAACCCCAGACTCCATACCTGGAGGTCGGCTGACATCTGCGGAGAACAGCCAGTCGGCAGCCTTCCTTGCATCCAGTCCCACCAGGTAGAACTTCCCAAAGTAGGACATGTCAAATACAGCGGCGGCCCCTCTGCAGGCCAGACACTCCTTCTTGATCTGAAAAGTTCCAGGGAGGTGGGAATGCCGCGGGGGCCTTTGGGGTGTGCTTCTTCCTCAAGAACGTGGAGAACGGGGGCTCTTTCCAACACACCTGTACTGAGCCTCCCCTCCCTCTCTTCCAGCCCAACCAAGCCCTTCTCAGCTCAGGTGCACACTGTGACACACGCTTCTCAAGCACAGGACATGCTCCCCAGGATAGATTATATGCTAAGCCACAAAACAAGGCTCAATAAATTCAAAAAGGTTGAAATCATATAAAGGATGTCCTCTGACCAAGATGTAATTAAATTAGAAATCAGTAGCTGAAGAAAAATTGGAAAATTCACAAATAAGTGGAAATTATACAACACACTGCTAAAGAACCAATGGATCAAAGATTCACAAAGGGAATTAGAAGTTACTGAATTAAATGAAAATGAAAGCACAACACAAAACCACTTATGAGATGCAGCTAAAGCAATGCTCAGGGAGAAATTTCTGCTTGTGTGTGATTGTATTACAAAAGACGACCTCAAATCAATAGCCTGATCTTCCACTTTGAGGCACCAGAAAAAGAGTATAATTAAACCCAAAGCAAGCAGAAGGAATGAAATGTTAGAACAGAAATAAATAAGAATAGAAAAATAGAAAAAAACAGCAAAACAAAAAGCTGATGTTTGAAAAGGTCAACAAAATTGACAAACTTCTAGCTAGAGTGACAGAGAAAATGAGAGGACTCAAAGTGCTAAAATCAGGAATGAAAGAGAGGATATCATGCCTACCCTAGAGAAATAAAAGGGATTCTGAGGGAACTCTATGAACAACCGAATGCCAACAGACTAGACACGAAATGGACAAATTCCTAGAAACACACAAATTACTGAAACAGAATGAAGACATGACAAATCTTAATAGAACCAAAACAAAAAAGAGATGGAATTTGTCATTGAAAAATTGTCCATAATCCCAGGTCCAGATGGCTTCCCTGATGAATTTTACCAAACAGTCAAAGAAGAACTAATACCCATTTTTCCCAAACTCTTCCAAAGAATATGAATAGGAAATACTTGCCAATTCACTCTAGGAGGCCAGCATTACCCTGATGCCAAAAGCAGAAAAAGATATTATAAGAAAGCTACAGACCAATATTTCTTACAAATATAGACACACGCAAAAAAAATCCTCAATAAAATACTAGCAAATCAAATCCAACAACATAGGAAGAGATTACACACCACAATCAATGGGATTGGTCCCAGGAACGTGAGGTTGGTTTAACATTCAAAAATCAATTGATGTAATGCAACATATTAAGAGAACAAAGGACAAAACCATCTGATCCTCCAATAGATACAGAAAAGTATTTGACAAAATTTACCTGTTCATGATAAAAACGCACAACAAACTAGGAATATAAGGGAGCTTCCCTCACCTGATGAAAGACACCTACAAAAATCACATAGCAAACATGATACTTCATGATGAAAGATCAGGAACAAGATGGGGGTCCATTCTTACCACTCTATTCAACATTGTACTGGAAGCTCTAGCCAGGGCAATTAGGCAGGAAAAGAAAAATAAGAGGCATCCAGATCAGAAAAGAAGAAATAAAAACATCCCTATCTGCCAATTACAGTATCTTGTATGTAGGAAATCCTAAGGAATCCACAAAAAAAAAAAAAAAAAAAAAAAAAAAAACTGCTAGAACTAATAAAATAGTTTAACAAGGTTGCAGGATAGAAGGTCAATATATAAAAACATACAAAAAACTATTGTATTTCTATATTAGCAATGAACAATCTCAAAAGGAAGTTTTAAAAAATTCTATTTATAGTATCATCAAGATAATAAAATGCTTAGGAATAAATTTAATTTAAAAGTCCAAAACTTATATCCTAAAACCTAAATTTTTTTAAATAAATGAAAGAAGACCTAAATAAGTGGAAAGACATCCCATGTTCATGAAACAAAAGACTTACTATTGTTGAAATGACAATAAACCCCAAACAGATCTACAGACCTAACACAGTTCCTATCAAAATTCTCAGCTGGTTTATTTGCAGAAATTGACTAGCCAATCCTAAAATTCACATGGAGATTCAAAGGGGCCAAGAATACTCAAAACAATATTGAAAAGGAAAAATAAAGTTGCAGAATTCACACTTCTTGATTCCAAACTTGCTATTAAAATACAAAGCTACGTAATCAAGACAGTGAGGTACTAAATAAGAATAGACCTACAGATCAGTGGAATAGGACTGAGAGTCCAGCAATAAGCCCTCATCTTTACAGTCAATTGATTTTCAACTAGGGGTGCCAACTAGGGGTGCCAAGACAATTCCAAAGGGAGAGCAATCTTTTCAACAGCTAGTGCTGGGCCAACTGGGTAGCCACATGCAAAAGAATGTGGCTGGACCCGACCTCACACCATGCACAAAAATTAATTTTCATGGACCCTAGACCTAAGTGTAAAAGCAAAGACTGTAAAAGTCTTAGAAGAAAACATAAATGTTTTTTACCTTCAGTTAGGTTCTTAGACATGTTACCAGAACCACAAGCGACAAAAGAAAAATATAGAGATGAACTGGACAGCACCAACATTTTAAAAGCTGGAAACAATGCCAGCAAGGAAGAGATAGGACAACCACAGGATGCGGAGAGTGTGTGCACATTACAGATCTGATAAGGGACTTGTATCTAAACTACATAAAAACATTTGCAACCCAACAATAAAAAGACAGTCGGGTGCGGTGGCTCACACCTGTAATCCCAGCACTTTGGGAGGCCGAGGCAGGCAGATCACCTGAGGTCAGGAGTTCAAGACCAGCCTGGCCAACATGGAGAAACCCCATCTCTATTAAAAATACAAAATTAGCTGGGCATGGTGGTACACGCCTGTGATCCCAGCTACTCAGGAGGCTGAGGCAGCAGCATTGCTTGAACCTGGGAGGCGGAGGTTGCAGTGAGCCGAGATCACGTCATTGCACTCCAGCCTGGGCAACAAGAGTGAAACTCCGTCTCAAATAAGAGGAGGAGGAGGAGGAGGAGGAGGAAGAGGAGGAGGAGGAGGAGAAGAAGAAGGAGAAGGAGAAGAAGGAGAAAGAAGGAGGTGGGGGGAGGAGGAGGAGGAGGAGCAAGACAAATAACCCAATTTTAAAAGGGACAAAGGATCTGAACAGACATTTCTCCATAGAATATATGCAAGTGGACAACAGGCCCATGAAAATGTGCTCAACATCATTAGTTGTTCCAGAAATGCAAATCGAAACCATAATGAAATGCCATTTCACACCCACCAGGATGGCTAGAATCAAAAAGTCAGATAATAATGAGTGTTGGCGAGGATGTGGAGACACTGGAATCCTCTTGCACTGTGGTGGGGAATGTAATGTGGTACAGCTACTTTGGAGAACAGTTGGCGTTCCCTCAAAATGTTAAACAGGGATACCACTTGACCCAGGCCTAGTTACACACCCATGAGAAATGATAACATACATGCATACAACACCTGGTACATGGATGTTCACAGTAGCACTGCTCATAGGAATTCAAAAGTGAAAACAACTCCGATGTCCACCAATGGATCAATGGATAAGTAAAATATGATGGGTCCATACAATGGAATATTATTGGAATAAAAAGGAATGAAGTGGCCGGGCCTGGTGGCTCATGCCTGTAATCCCAGCACTTTGGGAGGCCAAGGCAGGTGGATCACCTGAGCTCAGGAGTTCGAGACCAGCCTCGCCAAAACAGCAAAACCTCATCTCTCCTAAAAATACAAAAATTAGTTGGGCGTGGTGGCAGGTGACTGTAATCCCAGCTACTTGGGAGGCTGAGGCAGGAGAATTGCTTGAACCTGGGAGGTGGAGGTTGCAGTGAGCCGAGAGCACACCACCGCACTCCAGCCTGGGCAACAGAGCAAGACTCCATCTCAAAAAAAAAAAAGAGGAATGAAATGCTGACACACACAACATGGATGTACCTTGAGACTATCACACTAAGCGGAAGAAGTTGATCACAAAAGGACACATAGTTTATGATTCTACTTGTGTGAAATATACAAACTAGATATATCTACAGAGACAGAAAGTAGAGTAGGGTTGCCCTGGGTTAGGGATAGGGTGGGGTATGGGGTATCTTTTTTTGCTGGGAGATTAAAAAGTTCTAAAACTAGATCGTGGTGATGGTTGCACAACCCTGTGAACTCACTAAAAAACATTGAGTTGTACCCTTTAAATGAATAAATTATATAGTATGTGAATTAGATCTCGATAAAGCTGTTTTTTAAAAAATACACACACACACACACACACCATCACTCCCTATTTCCTTCCCCAGATTTACAAATGCCTGGGTGAGATTTTCAGAGTCTTCTATTCTTCACTGTATTTTCTACTTGGTCTTCCCCTTCAGGGCTCAACATGCTCGCCACTGCTGAGCAGATGTGCCCACCTCATTGTTATTATGGGGAAAAAATAACCATGACAGCAACAACCACAGCTTCCTGAACAGTTGCCGTGTGTCGGGCAGCTGTTTCATCTCCTCCCAAACTCCCTATGAGTTTCCACGAGGGAACTCATATTACCCCTCATGCACTCAGGGAGGCCAGGGATGGTGGCACAGCCGGGCAGTGGCAGAGCTACGGTCCAACCAGGCTGTGCAGGGGTGCACTGACCCTGAGAGCTGGTCACACAGAACCCTGCCCAGCTCTGCATTCAGTGACGCCTCATTGGCGGACTGGATTGAAATCAGCCATGGAGAAAGTATTTACATCAGGGAAATTGGCCAGTGCTGCAGAGCCAGCTTCCTCCCCTCTGCCCCAGAGAGCTGGTTGTTAAGCTGTTACCAGCACACCACAGGGACCGTCTGCCTCCTGAGCTCTCCATGGCTTCTCCAGCCCCGGCAGGCATCACTGTCCTTCAGGACAGGGTTCCCCTTTGTTGGTTTCTGCTGTGCCTTTGCTGATGCCACCGGGGCTGCAGACCAAAACCCTCAGCAGTCTCCCGCACTGGGCTCCTCTAGCGGGCCGGGGAAGCTGCCAGCGCCAAGAACAAGCACGCATTTTGTGCTTTAGGACGGCTTCAGGCATGTTTGCGGAGGCTGGATGAAGCCACAAAGCCAAGTTGGCATCTCCCCCGAGCTCCCACATCCTCGAGGGCCAGAGTCCCACAGGTTTTAGAAGCTGTGGGTGCGGAGGTGCCAGACGGAGCCCTGAGCACTCGCCGGGAGGCAGCGACGAGGGACTCGGGCACTGAGCCGGCCCTGCTGCTCGGGCGTTTCATGACACACACGCCTCCTCCTTCCTGTAGGAGCCCCCTCTTCCGACGCCTTGAACAGATGTTCTGCCACTAGAGCAAGCTTTGGGGGAGATGGTGGAAATGAACGGTTTCTTCCCTTCGGGACTGGCTACAGAACCCAGTGCGGGACCCAGTGGGACCCTTGTTCAAAGACCATGAAGAATGTCAAGGCACTGACAGCAAAGCATGAACCCAAGCTGGGCCCTTCAAGGCAACCCCAGGGTCAGACCCTATCGAAGCCAGGCTTGTGACTGTCCCAGAGACCCCAGGAAGGAACCCCCTCATGGATGCCTCCTAAGCTGTCCCTGGGCTCTGAGACTCTGGGCTCAGGCCTGGGCTCTGCTCCTATGTCAGATTTGCGATGAGATGTCACGCGTCTCCCTGGGGTGGCACAGGGACAAGAGCTGTGCTCCACCTGTGAGCACTTGACCACACGGCTGGGCAGGCCAGGGCAGACGCTGGCCTCACTCCTTCTGGGACAGCTGCCAGGGAGAACGCCCTTGTGTGGTGCAGGCTGCTGCAGGGGAGAAGACCCCCAGACTCCTCACCTCCACCCCCTGCACGTGGGAGCCAGGTCCCCAGGCAGGGGCGACAGGCTGCCAGCTGCCCCGTGTGACCAGCCTCGCCTGCCCACTTTGGAGCAAGAGGAACAGCAAGCAGACTCCAGGCCACAGCCCTCCCGGCTCTGGTTCCCTCTGCTTGTCTCTTGCAGGGGCCCATACGGGGCCTGATGCCCAGGAGCCTCCGGTCACCTTGTCCTGGCTCTGCTCTGTGCTGGCTTCCAGTAAGGAGAAACCCCTTCCCCCACCACTTCTCATGCCAGCCTCAGAGCAGCTCTGGAGAGCGGGAGGGGGAGGCTCAGAGCGGTGCAGCCCCGCCGGGCCCCAGCCCATAGTCTCAGCCCCCACCTCACCCCATCCCCAGCAGCACCACTTCCGCTCAGGCCTGGCTGCTGGCAAAATCTCGGTACAGAGGGAGGAGCGGGGAGAAGAAAACGCATGATTCCTCCTCAAAATGGAGTCAGCCGAAAACAGCATGAATGCCAAGCCTGAAGAGACTCCTGGGGGAGGGGAGCCCCCGCAGGGCCAGACTAGGGCCTGCGCAATGGGAGGCTCATCTGAGGGACAGGGAGAGAGACGGACCCCCGCGGTGGATCCCCAGCTACGCACCGTGTCGTGGTGGGGCGGGAAGTTAAAGGTGTACTCGTCCGCCAGCAGCCTGCGGTAGGCGTAGCCCTCATGCGGGCGGCTTCCGTAAGCCCCGTAGTAGTCGTACTCGAGGACCTGGGAAGAAAACACTTGGTCCTCGGCCTCCCTCTCTGGTCCTTCCTGGCTTCCCTTCCCAGAGCGGGGTCCCTCTGGGGCTGTGATGGAGACAGGCCTGGCCCTGCCCTCGGAGAGCCCTGCAGTAAGTGCCAGTGTGTTGTGGACACGGGCAGGGGGCTCCCATGAGGTCCAAGCAAAACAGTAGCACAAAGGAGGCAGCAGTGTTCCCTGGTGGGTCTGAGAGCCCAGCCAGGGCCCAGGAGGCTGGAGGAGAAGCTGGATGCACCCAAAGTGGGGAATGACAGGGAGAAGCGGTTACTCAGGACCTCAGCCAGGGCTGCTCCCTGGAGCCACCGCAATCCCAGGCCCAGCTCCTGCCCTGGGCCAGGCCCTGTGGGAAGTGCCTTATGCTCCCACCAGGGGTGCCCCTTTCTACAGATGAGGAAACTGAGGCGCAGAGAAGTTACATCTCGCCCAAGGGCACAGACAAGACCCAGACGGGGCAGTGGCATGAAGCCAGGCAGGTGCGTGGGCTCCAGAGTCCAGCTTCTCTGCCATGGCCTTGGCCTCCCTGGGATCTGCCTCTCTCTCAGACACCCCACAGCCCCATGCCCCTCCCTGGCCTCTGCTCCTGCAGAAAACCCCCCACGTGCCCTCCTAACTACTGGCACGGCACAGCTGTGAATGCAGGTGCGGGCAATTCTTGCCTCCCAGGGCCGTCAGCCCTGCCGGCCCGCCCAAGCCTCACCTGCTCTTCATACACAGGTGGGAGCCAGTGTGAGGTTGTAAAGGAGTAAGGGTTTGCTGGCATCTCCGCGTGGAGTCCCCTCCCTCCCCAGCAGGGACATCCCACCCACTGCAGCCCTGCCAAGGTGTCCTGGGCACCCAGGCTGGCTCCCGGGTGGGGGTGCAAAATCTGCCCATCTTGGGACCTGGGGTGTGTTCCTGACTCTCTCCTCTTCTTGCCCAAGGAGAGGGCAGAGGGGCTTCCAGGGCCAGATCTGACTGGAACACAATGGGCTGCGCTTTAAGAAAGGGTCTGCCCAGACCCCTCCTCCCCACAGGGTTCATGAGGACTGCATGTCCCCAGGGGCCAGCAGGAGAAGAGACGATGACCGGCGAGACTCTGACCCCAGAGCCGAGGCCCCATTAGCCAGCTCTGGTTCCCGTCTCCCCTCCAGATGCCCTGGAGCTCTGGAACCTGTCCTGGGCTGTGGGTTGCCATGGGGATGGAAGGTGGGTGCACCAGAGGGGACTGGTGAGATGCAACCCTGGGAAGGGGATTTTGATTTCTGTAAATCTGGACCAAATGCTACCCCTCAGCTGGCCTTAAGGCCTCGCATCGCCTGCTCCCGAGTGCCTGGGTCCCAGGACTGCCTTTGTTCCTCTCTCTCTCTCAGGACCCAGGTCCGTGGGAGGCCCCAGAGGATGCCCAGAGTCCAGGCCACTGTGAAACCTCCACTGGGAAATGGAGCACTCTGGGTGCATGAATCCTCCCACTGCCTGCCCTCGTACAGACATAAACCAACCGTCGGAGCGGCCAAAAATAGATGCACAGAATTAGAAGACGCTCCATTCCTCCTGCAACCTGAGTCTTATTGCTGTCTCCCCACCGCGCGACACCCCTTCTGCTCTGCCCACAGCCCTTACCACTTAGGCCACGGAAGGCCTGGCGGTGGCGGACGAGGAGTGGGGTCTGCGTGAATGGCACAAAGAATGCACCGAGCCTTGGGGGCAGGTCGGTGGGGCTCGGCTTCCCGTGTGCAGAATAACTGATCACGACAGTGGAGCCACCTGGGGAGGCGGGGTACGCAGAGGGGCAAGGGGGTTGACAGGGCAGGGCCTCCTGGCAGCACAGCCCAGCAGGCGCTACTCACCGGAGCTGGGCCTTGGGGATGAAACCATCCCGGTCGCTCCCAGCCATGCCGCTCCTGGAACACGCAGCCTTGTCCAAGGAGTTCCTGAGCGGGAATGGGGAACAGGCACCTGTCACAAAGGGCCGGATACCCCTGCACAGGGCAGAGTGCCACATCCACGACTTTACACCCAAGGTGCGGAGAGCAAGGAGGCCCTGACTCTTAGAACCAGGTCCCCAGCCCAGTGTTTGCAGCTACCCTCACTACTTCACCCTGAGAACCCCTATGCATAGAATGACCACCTGCCTCGTCTGCCCTTGCCCTGAGAACGCTATCTACAGAATTACCACCTGCCCCAATCTGCCCTTGCCCCCAAAACCCCATCTATAGAATTATCTGCCCTGATCGGCCCTTGCCCCAGGAATCTCATCTATAGACTTACCACCTGCCCCATCTGCCCTCATCCTGAGAACCTCCATCTGTAGAATTATCACCTTCCCCTATCTGCCCTCGTCCTGAGAACCCCCATCTATAGAATAGCACCTGCCCCATCTGCCCTGGCCCCGATAACCCTCATCTGTAGAATTACCACCTGCCCTGATCTGCCCTTGCCCTGAGAACCCTCCTCTTAGCAGAATTACCATCTGCTAAGGACGGAATCCCATCCCCACATAAATTCGTATGTCAAAGCCCTAACACCGACGTGACTGTATTTGGAGATGGGATCTTTAGGTTAAGTGAAATCATCGACGTGACTGTATTTGGAGATGGGATCTTTAGGTTAAGTGAAATCATCAGGGTGGGTCCTAAGCCCATACAGCTGGAGCCCTTATAGGAGGAGGAAGTGACGCCAGGGCCCTCTCCCCGCTGCATGAGGACAGTGAGAAGGTGGCCGACTACGAGCCAGGAGAGCCCTCTCCAGGAAGCCATCGGCCGACACCTTGATCTTGGACCTCCGAGTCTCCAGAAATGTGAAAAAAAAAAGGCCTGTTGAAGCCTCCCCACCTGTGGCCTTTTGCTGTAGCTGCCCGCGCGGAAAGATGCACCATACGACCCAGCAATTCCACTCCCAAGTACGCACAAGAGAACTGAGAGGAGGGTTGCAAACAAATTCTGTTCACGCATGTTCACTGAGCTCTATCAACCACCAAACAGGGGAGAGAACCCACGTGGCCCTCAGCTGATGAGCGAGAAAGCAGGTCTGCCTACACCGTGGAATATTATTCAGCCATAAAAAGCAACAACATTTGGACACGTTTTATGACATGGATGAACCTTGAAAACATGCTCAAGAAATGAAGCCGGACACAAAAGGTCATGTATTGGATGAGTCCCTGCATACAAAGTGACCTGAACAGGCAAATCCATAGAGACCGAAAGCAGCTTAGTGGTTGCCAGGGCTGGCGAGAGGGAGATGAGGAAGAGCTGTTTACGGGGGATGGTGTTTCCCTGTGGGGTGATGAGCATGTTCTGGAACTGGATAGTGGGAATGGTTGCACAGCACTGCAAATGCACTTAATACCACCGAATTATACACTTCAGAGCAGTTAAAATGGCTCATTTCAAGATCTGCCTACTTAATCACAACAACGAATGCAATGAACACACTAGAGAAACAGAGTGGGAGATTTCTTTAAAAATAAATTTGGTTTGGGAAAAAAAAGAATACGCACTCTCGGGTTTGGAAGGGCCCCTACCCAGGGGCCACCCCCTCTGACTGGAATGAGGACCCAAGCCCAGGGCTGAGAGGGCCTCGGGGGCCGCATCTGGTTCCAGATGGGCAGCTGAGGGCCTGTCCCAATGGCACCTGCCCTCCCCTCCATCCCCGAGGTCCTGAGGAGGAGGAGGCACGCCCAAGGCCACAGCATTCATCAGTGACATGGACATGTCCTCCCCGCCCACCTGGGATTCCGAGGGGGCAGCAATTGAGGGCACAAGATCCACCCACCCCTCAGTGAACAATGGGGACATCCCATGGGCCACCTTTCCAAGGATGGAAAGTGTTCATCTCAAGAGCCCATTAAGAGAGGGCAGGCTCCCCTCTTTATAAAAGAAAGAAAGAAAACAAGCGGCTGTCAAGTGTCGCAAGAAGGCTGCTAACTAAGAAGGGAAGTCGAGGCGTGGGTGAACGAAGATTTCCCTGGGGGGCAGGGGCGTGCTTCAGCCCTTGCCAAGTTTCTTTGGTAGAGCTGCTCAGTTCTGAGGAATTCGTCTGAGCTGACTGCAAGGGGAGCAAACCCTGCATTCACCCAGGGCGGCTTCTGAACTGTCAGGACGGGCAAGGGGGTGATTACTGATCATAGGCCCGGGGGCATGCTAGGGAGACCCCAGGGCCGTGTGTGGCCTCAGATCGTAGCTGGTCCACCAAGCCAGACCAAAGGGCCAGGGCAGCCTGGGAGCCAGCCCTCTGACCACTCTGGGCTCTCCCCAGGAGGTGCAGCTAATACTGGGATCTCTCATGGGGCCAGACACTGGAGTCTCAGGTGAGGGAGGTCCCTTCTCCAGTTTAAACTGCCACCTGCTTCCTGAGCCTGCCCTCTTGCCTCCCTGCCTATCCATCTGTTCAGTAATCATCCCCCAATCACCCCAGTGCTCAGGACATAGCCCCTGTACCCCAGCAAGCAAAGCATCCAGCACAAGATGGCCGGGGAGGGGGAAGGAATGGAGACAGGGCCTGGGAACGCAGGGAAGGAGCTCCTGGGTCTTTGGGGACCAGGGGAGGGCACAGGGGCAGACCTGAGAAAGGGGCACCTGACAGTGGGTTTCACTGAATGGGTGAGTTGGAGCTCACCAGGGTAGCAGCAGACTCTACAAGCAGAAGCCCCTCTCCCACGTATGCCGTGTTCTGGCTGCTCCCCCCACATATGACTGCATACACCCACAAGACTCCGCCCCCCAGGACCCCTGCCCTGTTGGCGTTGCTGCCAGCAGTTGGCGGGGGGCGGTTCCTGGGTGCGTGTTCCTGCTTCTCCACTAGAACGGAAGCCCCCTGGATGGGAGGGAGCCATTTCCACTTTATTCCCTAACGTCCCCGGCCCTGAGCACTGCGCCCAGCACATGGGGGTGCCGGGTTACTACCTGGGGAATGACAGACACCTTGTCACCACGCCTGACCTGCGGTTGGGGTATGCCTTGCATTTTCTGCCATCCTGCTGCCCTGAGGACGTCCCAGACCCTAGCTGCCGGCCCCCAGCAGGAGCTGTAGAGCGTCACCTCGTGCAGCGGGTTTCTCCTCATGTTGCGCCCGGCCAGCGGCTCATCGTGGGGGAAGACAACGGAGTAGTTCTTGGCGTAGGACTCATGGCTTCGCTCTCGGATCCAGCGGGGGTGGTCCGTGAGCGAGTGATGGAAGCGTCTGCCGCAGACAGGGGCACGGGTCACTGCTTTGGGGACGGCCCGTCAGGGAAGGGCTGGCCTAGGACCCAGGGCAAGCCTGGACCCTGGACCCCTCCACCAGAGTCCCCTTTGTGGCTCAGCATTGAGCGGGCCCCCGACTCTCCATTCGCCCCGCACCTGGGTGAGCCTGGCTTTCTCCCCCAGAGTCACCCCACCCCGGTGGCCCTCAGTGAGTGGGCACTGCGGACAGAGGATCCAGCTGAGGCTCTCATCCCCCACGGGGGCATGGGGCTCTGGCCTCGCTCTCCACGCATTGCTGTCTGCTGCCTAGGTTCCAGTGCTGGGGAGCCGTGGCGCCCCACCCCATGACTGCGGAGGGAGCAGCCCCTGGGAGGGGTGGGCTTAGATCCCCAGAATGCTCTGGGGAGGGTCCATATAAAGGGTCTTTAAAGTTTAGCCTGGTAATGCATCAGAACATCAGTGTCCCCCTCCTCGGCAAGGGACCCCCCCCTTTCCACCCGCCAGCAGGGGAGTGGGGGCAAGGGTGGCCGCCTGTCCCATCAGGCCCACCCAAGTCTGTGATTCCAAAGCTGGGCCTTGTCTGTGGGTCGGACCAGGGACCCAAGAGGTGCAGAGTCTCTGGGGCGAATCCCAGCTGTGTCTGGGGAGCAGCTGCAGAATCCAGCCCCTGGGACCAGAGACGATGCGGCTGCCATAGTTTTGGGTTTGTTCCTTCGAGGCTGGGGACCGTGTGCAGCCACTGCAGCCCCTGGTGGTGTCCAGCGCCAGCCCGGCAGGCCCCACGCTATTTCTCATGGAGCTATGGAGCTCTGTGGCCGCACCTGTGGCCTAGGCCTCTGCTGCCCCTGAGTGGGCAGAGCAGCCAGTGTCCCACGGCTTGTTCCCTGGTCTCCTCAGACCAGCCACCGCTCCTGTGGAGCTGCTGGCTGGAGTGAGACCTGGGCCCAGCTACATCACGGCCCTGCAGCCGCCTCCCGTGCACAAACCTCCCTCTCAGGCCCCAGCTTTCCCAGGGCCCCGCCTCCCCCTCATGCTCCACCTGCTGGAACCTCACTCATCACTCAAGACCTGCCTCAGGCGCCACATCAGAGGCGTTTCTGTCCTCAGTGGCACCTGTCAGAGCTGATTCTTAGTCTGCACGTAATTCTGGCAAGCAGGATTTTCTGATCTGGATGGGTGGAGAGTAGAGGTGCAGACGTGAGGATTATTATTAATGATATTATCATTAACAGCTGCTGTTGCTCATGACCCCCAGCACCAGCGCAGGCCCAGAGCTGAGTGCTGCCGTGGGAGAAAATCCCTCTCTGTCCGCAGAACTGCCTTCTGCACGGGACCCAAGGTTAACTCTTTCACGTGAGAGGGAAACTGAGGCTCGGAAGGGTCTCACAGGTGTTCACGGTCACACGGCAAGGCCTCGGCAAAGCCAGCCCACACCTGTGCTGGGCTACGCTGACCAGGAGCTGAAGGAGGGAGTAATGGAGCCGGTGAGGGTCTGGGAGGATTCCTGGGGGCAGCAGTGAGGTGCACATCAGGCGGCAGGAGCAGCGAGTGACGTACAGGGGCCCAGCTGCCAGTTCTGCCTGTGAGTAAGTGGGCAGAGGGACCAGGTGGGCCCGGGCCACCCTCTTCACTTAAATAAAGAGCTACTGTTCCCTGGCTCACCCGGTCCCCAAGGAATTTCCCTGAAAACATAGCCCAGCCTACATTCTGGCTCTGCCTCTGTTGGGTACTGGGCCAAGCGTCCACACGCATGAGCCTCAAGTGCACTCCAAGAGGGTGGTACATTGTTCCCATTTTCCAGATGGCAAAACTGAGGCTCAGAGAAGAGGAGGGACTGACCAAGGGCCATGCAGCTGACAGATGTGGGGCTGGGGTGACTGCCTCTTATCTGATCTCAAAGGGAATTCAAGCGCAGGGCAGCTGCCACGGCCTGGAAGCTGCGTGGTGCCCAGCCAGCCCTGGGACCCTCATGCGTAGCCTGGAGCCCAGACAGGCCCTGGACCCAGGGAGGGCTCTGGCTGCCTGGTCTCCCGGGACACCCCCTCGCTGTGCGTGTCTCCCGTGTGTAAGATGAAGGACGACCCAGGCGTGTTCTGGCTCTGGCCTGAGGGGAGCAATCAGGAGTCTCTGGGCAGGGGAAAGCTCCGTTCTGGTGCCGGCGTGCTCTGTTCACTTTCTTTTCTGGGTCTTTCAGCGACTCTCTCAGGCACCTCCTTCCTCTCCTTGCTGTGTCTGTCTCCTGCAGGGTCTGTGTCTTATGTCTGTCCCCGGGCACAGGCCCGAGGTAGCAGAGCATCACATGAGTGCTACAGCCCCTGGGGGCCGGCGGCTGGTCCTGCTGGTGGCAGCCGTCCACCCTGGCACACTGAAGGGGTTTGGAAGCCCCACATCAGTGACGGCTGAGCTGAGGACAGCATTAGCCTATGTGTCCTGGGTGCCACCAGCCAGGCTGCTTAGCAGGGGTCTGGGACCAACAGGGTGGGTGCTCCTCCCGCTGCTGTACTCCAGCTCTCAGGGGCTTCCCCATCTGTCCCCTTGGCTCCCAGCCCCAGAGAGGCCCATGGCACACTCCCGCCAAAGTCCCAGGGACGGAAGGAAGATAGCTGATACAGGGAGGCCCAGGCCTGTTCCCAACTTGCCAGGGGCCGCCTCAGGGCCTCTGCCAGCCCATGAGCAAACATCCTGCCTGCTGAGTGTAGGACTAGGCCCCGGGTCAGGAGCTGGGCAGATCCATTTTGCAGCCAAGGACACAGAGGCACAGAGAGGCCACACCGTGCCACTGGGTAGAACCCTGGCTGGTCGGGTTCCAGAGCTGGAGTCCCCAAGGGAGGCCAGGGCAAGAGGACTGTCCCGCCTGGGGAGGGAGCTGGGTCCCTACCTGGCTCTGGTTCAAAAGTCGGGTGACTTCAGGCAAGTCACTTCCATTTTGCTGTTTGTAGCAGGGGGGACCTGAACTGGCCCTTCCTTGAAGTCCTTTACAGCTTTATCATTTCCAGAACATTCCTCTCTTGGGAGAGTACAGGGGCACAGGTCCAGATGGGCTCTGAGTCAGCCAGAGGAGGCTTCACTGTGTCAGGCGCCATGGAGGGGTGGCAACTGGGGGACCTCAGTGTAACTGTCTGTCTCCGTGGGGTCAGACACTCCCCCTGACAGTGGGTGTAATGTCCTCATCAGGCCAGAAAGGACTAGGTCAGCAGAGGTGAGGGGCACACTGAGCTGAGCCAGGCCTTCTTCCTCCAGAGCCCACCCCACCTACTGCCTCCCCAGGGAGGCCGTCCACCGGCAGCAGCCGGGAGCAGAGCGGGCTGGAGAGACCTGGAGGCCGGCCTCCCTCCATGCGGCCCTGCTTCACCACCCCTCAATGCATGGGGTGCGGCCCGGGCCACAGGCCCTGCTGTGTGGGTCGGAGAGGCCACCGCCACGGGGATTAGACACAGGAAGAACCTCTCTCCTTGCTGGGGAGCGCCTGCACCACTGTCCTGTGCTCTGCAAGAGATGGCCGTGACTGGCAGAAGGCCACCAGGATAGGCTGCCATCACCGGCTCTGGCTGTCAGCACCCCGGTCCATGCCTCAGCTGGGGATGACTTAGAGTTCCCATGTGCGGACCCCATGCCGGGCGCCTCACCAGCACAAATGTCCTCCCTGCTCCCAAAACCTCTGCAGCCCCTCCCCACCACCCTGCGTTATAGACGAGGAAGTGGCTTGCACTGGGTCTCATTCCTGGCCGCTTTGTCAGTGTACGATTGAACGGGACAGCCAGGGCTGCCTGGGTGCAAGCCGCGGTACACACAGTCGGCACAATTTTCCCAGCTCAGCCCTGCTCCCTCCTGCCCCCAGGCCTCGGTCTCCCCATCTGTGAGGGGATGATGCCATCCCATTGATGACTCCAGAGCTGTCCAGGGGCTCAGGCAGGACCCTGGGACAAGAGATCTTGGAAGCTGTAAAGGGGCGTGGACCTGCCCCCCGGCCACCCCCTCAGCACTGCCCACCTTCTGCTGGTGGCCTTCCTCCCTCACTGCTGCCTCTTCCAGGAAGCCACCTGGATTTCAGGGAAGGCCCCTTTCTAAGTAGCCCTCACTGTTTACCCCACCCCACCTCTCCTGAGTGGCGGGCCCTGCCCTTAGGTCCCAGTGGACACTTACCTGATGTCATAGCCATGCATGTCCTTCTCCGGGCGCCCATGGATGATCCAGTGGGCCAGCTCCTGTCCACAGCCACCACCCAGCATCATTCCTGGCAGGAGAGAAGTGCAGGGCTGCGGTCTGCCCCCCAGGGTCCCCCACCCATGTCCAATCCCATGCCCCCATCTCCACGGACAGCACAGACACTCTAAGCCCCGCTCTCCCCAAACCTGGGGTGCTGCACGCCTCTCGACTGGACTGCTGCCGGACTGGACCCTGGCAAAGGTGCACTCTCTGGGGAGCAGGAGCGGCTGGACTCCCCAGCCTCTCTTGTCCCCACCACTGTCGGCGGCCACAGGGCTCCTGTGCCCACCTCCCCCAGAGCTCTGGGAATGGCAGGACCACCCTCTTGGGGGCCAGGAGGACTGCTGCCCAGACTCACCGGCGCTGTTGAAGCCGCAGCCCAGGAAGAACCCTCGCAGCTCAGGTGCCTCCCCCATCAGGGGCTTGTGGTCGGGCGTGAAGGATTCTGAAAGGGAGAGAGAGGCCCAGAGTCCCTTGCAGTGCACGCACTCTTGGGGTGGGGTCTTCCCAGAGAGGAGTGATCAGGCAGGGGTCTGAAGGTGCCCCTCCACCCAAACCCTCTCCCTCCTCTAGGCCCTGTTCAGTGGCACTTCCTCATGGGGGCCTCCCCGCTGGATCCTGCCCTTGTTCTCTGAGCCCCTCCATGTGTGCTGCCGGAAGCAGCTGACGGCCACCTGGCTGGGTTCTGCCTGGTGGGGTCCCGGTCTGTCTTGTGACCTTTGTCCTGCCGACAAGGAGCCCTTCTCTGACCCTGGAGACCACGCCGCGGCTCCCCCACTGCACCATCGTCCTGCTGTGTCCCTGCCAGAGACTGGTCACTCCTGCCCACTGGACCTTGAGAGGGCAGGGACCAGTTTTCTCACTGCACATGCCCCCGCCTAGCACAGGGTCAGAGCCCAGCAAGTGCAGGTGCTTGATAAATGTCTGTTGAGCCAACAAAGGATCCAAAGTTCTGCGGGGGAGGAGACCAATGTCCTGCTCCGGCGGTCACCGCTGAGCCTCAGACAGAGGCCAGGACACGGTGGGACAGGAACCCTGGCTCTCTGTGGCCACAGTCCTGGATTCAAACCCTGCTTCACTCCTTCCTAGCTGTGTGGCGTTGGACGAGTCACTTTGTCTCTCTGAGCAAGGCTTAGTGTCCTCGTCTATAAAACTGGGATAGCAGAAGCTCCTTCAGAGGGCTGTGTGCTCGCCAGCCTACAGACATTCATGTCCTGGGCCTGGCCCTGGGAGGCAGTGCTGAGCAGCACATGTCCCAGCCCTCGAGGAGCTGACGGAGGGAGGGAGCGAATACTTACATAAGCAAAAAACAGACGTTCTGGTAAAGAAAATACGAGGAGCTGAGGGCCACGCGTCACGGACGTGCCGGCTGCTGCTGTTGGCGCCCTAGCACCACCCCGTGTTAGATTCTAGATGAGGAAGCAGCCGGCCCTGGCCTGAGGGGCCCCAGGGCACCAAGTCTGGGGGGCCATCCTCTGCATGCAGACCAGAAGCAAGCGCCGTCCCGCTCCCTGGAGGGCGATCAGGGCCCCCACGCTAGGAGCTGAGGGGGCAGAGAGCCACGGGGAGCCTGGGCTGAGAGCCTGGCCAGGAGAGGCAGAGCTCCTTGAAGGGGCAGAAGGTGGCAGAGCCACTGCAGGGGAGGGTGGAGGAGGCAGGCGAGAGGGGCAGGGCCCTAGGTGGAGGGCCTGGGTTATCAGGGCAGAGGGCAGAGGCCGGAGCAGCCATCTGGGTGAGAGACAAGGAAGATTCCAGAGAGGCAGAAAGAGTGAGCTGAGGCTGGGTGCAGTGGCTCATGCCCGTAATCCCAGTACTTTGGGAGGCCAAGGCAGGTGGATGTCTGGAGCCCAGTTCAGGACCAGCCTGAGCAACATAGTGAGACAGGATCTCTACAAAAAAATCAAAAAATCATCCAGATGTGGTGGAGTGAGCCTGTAATTCCAGCTACTCGGGAGGTAGAGAAGGGAGGATGGATGGCTTGAGCCCAGGATGTCGAGGCTGCAGGGAGCCACAATCCAGCCTGGGTAACACGGCAAGACCTTTTAAAAATGGGGGTGGGGGAGGTAACCTGGGCTGGGTTTGGGGATGGCCCAGGGAGCACTTTGGGAGGGCTGGAACTATTTCCAGGCCCAGGGCGGGCAGGAAAGAAGCTCTGAACAACCTCACAGGGCATCTGCGGGGAGCGCTAACAAGAGCTAGCAAAGGGGCAGCTGTAGGGAACAAGGGTCTCTTGGATGTTTCACAAATGACTCAGGCGGGTTGAGCAACCCGAGGACGCATGGGACCTCCAGGCAGCATGGCCAGGGGCCAGGCCTGCGGCTCCCCCCCTGACCTTGGTGAGCTCCACCATCCTGGAATGAGAGCTCTGCCTGCCCTCTGGGGCGCTCCCTAAGTCACGGGGGCCTGGGACTTCCCTGCTCTTTTCTGGAGGCCAAAGGCCATTGGCCATGCCTGGCAAGGAGAAATGCTGATTCCCCACCAGTCTCCCATCCAGCCGACAGACCAGATCCAAGATGTTCTCGCCTGCACATCTTCCCCAGAATAGGGCCTCGTGGGGAGTACCGGCTCCCCAGGCTAATTAAAACGAGACAGAGGAAGAGAAAGAGAGAGATAGACAGAGAGACGCCTGGGGTTATCTGTGCTTCTGGGCTTCTTCCGGGCCTGTGTTTCTCGCTGCCAGACCCACGCAAGCTGGGGGGGTTGCAGGGGTGGGGGCAGTGAGTCACGGTCGTGTGCTCCCACCCTGCACGCTGCCCCGGCCCCTGGGGGCTCCATCTGCTTCTCCCTGGGGCTGCACTTCGCGTGGAGCCTAATCCACGAAAGTAGCCCCTGCCGGCGGCTGAGCCGATGCTGAGCGTGCCAGGACAGAGGGGGCTGGACGCTCCGGGGGGCCACAGCCCTTCTGTGTTGGGACTCTTCCCTGTCTTTAAGGTCGTCGTCTGCTCCCTGCATGGCCCGTGGAAGTCCCTGGGCCCCCCGCTTCGTGCCGCCCCACTCTACTCAAATGCTCTCTACAGCTGCTGGCCCTGACCCACGCCCTGCACCGCCCTGTGGCTTCTTGTCCGTAGGCCACCCTGCCAAGTCGGTGCTCCGTCACCATCTCACAGATGCACCTACTCCGGAGGGCACCCACTCCAGTGCCCTTCACTCAAGGCACAGAGGGACTCACCGGGCTTCTGACACTAAGTTTCCCTGGGGACAACACTGTGTTTCTCTGAACCTCTCCTGGCCCTGAAGTGGGGCCAGAGCTCCCCCTACCAGGAAGCAGTGGGGAACACTCGTGTGATTCTGCTGGAACCCCGATGTGGGCGAATCTCTGTGCCCACCTGGTGCTCCCCTGCCCAGATCAAGTATCCGCGGCAGGCCCAGCGCCATCTCGCCCTCCAGGGCCGGGCTGGGCTGCCCCCCGCTCCTGGCCGCCTGTCTGTGTCCTCAGGCTGTGGCCGCCCAGCCACTCCATGCCTCCTGTGAGAGCACCCACCCACGGGCTGTGGTCAGTGACTTGCATTGGGTCTCCCCTGCCAGAAGGAGGGCGCTGGCCTGAGTGGGCCTGCCTCGGGCACAAACAAGGTGCCACTTAATGTAGAATGAATGCCCTCATGAAGGAACGCCGGTGCTCTGGGGTCACTGGTAGCTCCCGGGCTGCCCCACACTCAGCTTGGGGACATCTGGCTCAAAGTCCTGTGGCTATAAATACCAGGGTGCCAAGGCCAGCTCCAGCCCCTGCTGCCTCCCAGAGAGGGCACCTTTGCCAGGGCCCAGGCCAGCAGCCTCAGCCCCACACCCGCCCCCTGGGGCAGAGCCTTCCGGGCTCCCCAGGCCAGCAGGGTGGGGCAGGGCTGCGCTGCGCTTCGGATGACCCACGTGGGGCATCTGGGAGCTGAGCCCACCTTTTTGCTCCCGCCTCCTCCAGCTCAGTTCTCCTGGGGCCAGCGAGGAGGGCCAGAGTTAGGGGAATCTTGGCACAAGAGCCTTCCCCCGCTGAGCTGGCCTCCGGGTGCAAGCCGCCAAGAACAGTGGGGAGGCCAGCAGCATGGGGTCCTGGCCAGGGCAGTGCTCTCTGGGAGCGGTGGGGGCTGGGGCTGGAGGCAGAACTGGGACTCACAGCTGTATAAGCCTTGCATCAGGGAAGGTCTCAGCCCTTCCATTCCTCACTCAGCCTCACAGGGTGCTGGGATGCGGCCCGCTATTCCCATTTTACAGATGAAAACACAGAATTCCAGGGAAAAGTCGAGTCTAGGGATGAAGAAGCCCAGGTGGGGAAGCCAGGACGAGTCACACTTGAGGCAGGAGGAGGCCCTGGCCTCGTGCTTGGGGCAGATGGTGGCCCTCGCGAAGCCCAGGCCTCTCGCCCGTATTGAGGAATAAAGGCCACACTTAGCACCCAGGGCTGCTAGAGTCATGCAGCCAGAGGGCCTGGGGACAGCCCTGGGTCCCCTGTGGGACACAGGCTGGCCTCAAGGGGCATCACTACCAATAGTCGTCAGACGAAAAGACCCACGGACGCCCACCCCAGCTCCGAGGCTCTCACTCACCAGGGCCACAGACCGTGGACTTGATTCCTGTCTTCTCCAGCACAGGGACCCGGTTGATGGCACCTTCAATGTGCTGGGTGAACACCTCCCAGTCCAGGTCAAAGAGGCCAAAGGCAAACTTGTCTGACACCTGCCAAGGCAGCGCAGGGGGAGTCTCCTTTATCCCCAAGAAGGCCATGCGTCCCCACGCAAAACCTGCCTTGTGATGGCTGCCAGGCCAGCCTCTGCTGAATCAGATGCGTTAGAGGGCTGGTGGTCACCCACACGTCCCGGCAGTTTGTCTCCCCTACCCACCAACCCATCAGCAAGGCCTGTCTGCTCCCCCTCCCCACCCCGGCCCAGGCCTCCACCCACTCAGCCCTTGATGGTTGCTGTGGCCTCTGGCTGGTCACCCTATTCCCCACCCTCCCTCAGTCCACTCCCGTAGATCCCACCATGCCCCTTCCCTACTCACAAGCCTCTTCTGGCCCCCTGCGGCTCATGATGGCCCCAAAGTCCTGCGGGTACCAGCCTGCCTACCTCTACCACTGGGCCCGCCACCCTGACTTCCCGCGGCTCTTTGGGAAGAGCAAGCTTGTTTGAGCTCGAGGCCTTCACCCCTCAGTGGCGCAGTTCTTTGCCCAGACCTGGTACGCTGGTTTGTGGTCTCGGTACAGGGCTCTGCTTGGATGTCCCCTCCCTAAAAAACCCTGCCCTGACCACCCATCTAGAGGATATCCTTCTGCTCTAGTCTCTCTTGGCTGATCCTTAACCTGCTAATTTTATTCAGTGCATGATCGCCTTCCAGAATTTCATTCCTTATTTGTTTGTTTGTTTGTAACAGAGTCTCACTCTGTCGCCCAGGCTGCAGTGTAGTGGTGCGATCTCGGCTCACTGCAACCTCCATCACCTGGGTTCAAGTGACTCTTGAACTCAGGCCTCCCAAGTAGCTGGGATTACAGGTGCCCGCCACTACTCCTGGCTAATTTTTGTATTTTTAGTAGAGACGGGATTCCACCATATTGGCCAGGCTGGCCTCAGACTCCTGACCTCAGGTGATCCACCTGCCTCAGCCTCCCGTAGTGCTGGGATTACAGGTGTGAGTCATCTTGCCCAGCCGTTTGTTTGTTTATTGTATGTCTCCCCACCAAAATACAGGCATCCAAAGTCAGGGACTTCCATCTTCGTTTCCCTCTTTCTCCAGAAATTAAAGCAGATTTTAGCCCAAAGTAGCCACTCAGTAATTCCATGTGTGGACTAAATGCATACACACATAGAACGGGGCTGCAGGGCTGCCCTAACCCCAGAAGCTGCCCAGGGAACAGCCCAGGCCAGGGGAGATGTTGTTGCAGCAGCTGGCTGGGAGGGCAGTGTCATTTGCTGAAGGACATGGGACTTGTGTGCTCTCATGCCCTTCTGAGGTCATCACTGCACACTGTGCAGCCCTTCACTGTTGGTGTTTTGAGGCAAAGCCCTCCAGCTGCCCCAGTTCTGGATTTGACTGCCTGCCAGGACCCTCAGGGTAAGAGCAAGATGGCTTTGAGCTTGGTGGGGCCGGGGACCTGCCACTTCTCGGGTGTTCCTCTGAGGAGCTTCAGGAGGCTGGTCTTCCTGAAAGAAGCCCTCTCAATGCGGAGATGCAGCCCTGACTCCCTCCCATTAACCCAGGGCCCTGGCATCTTACCTCCTCCCAAAAGATGGGGTTGGCCTCATAGCCACCCACAGACAAGGCATCCCCTTGGAGGCGGAGGTAGACGGAGGCATCGTGATCACGGACGTTGGGCATGTTCTGGAAGGCAGAGAGAGAGGCTTTGGCATCAGCCAGAACTGGGTGGGGACTTGGTTCCCATGCCCCATGGTGGGCCGGCACCTCCACCCAGGGTCACCAGCCCAAGATAGTCCTCCTCGTTGTAGGACCCTGAGGACAGGGTGGACACGGGGTCTTGAGTTACACACAGTGAACGGGTCACTGCCATTCAAGCCTGTCCTTCTCCAAATCCCACAAAATAACAGCAAAAGGGGAAGAAGGAAGGAGGAATGGATGGAGGAAGAGAGAGAGGGAGGGAGGGAAGCAAAACGTATAACCCACAAAGATGAGAGAATAGGCAGAGGCAACAGCAGAGGATGGATGGGAGATTGCAACCAACCCTGGAGGATGCAGAGTAGATGGAGGAGTGGTGAGCCTTAGCTGGGGCTGGAGGAGAGGGAGACTGAGCAAGACAAGCCAGTGTGCCCCTCCTGCCTCCTCTTGAATCTTCAGAGCTACCCCAGGTTCTTCTGCAGGGGGTAATGTGCTTGCTCATGTACGGAAGGATCTTCCCCTGGAGATGTGGGTCCTGAGAGGCTCCAGACGTGGGGAGAGTGGACTGCCATCCCCCCACCCCCCATAGCAGATTAGAGACTCTTCTGTGAGACACTGAGAGGCCCAGTGAAGACTTGAGATGCTGACACCAGGGTCCCCCTAAAAGAGAAGGGCTTGCCGCCCAACCTTCCTGAGAGGCTCTCCAGTCCTCCCCTCCAAGCCTCCAATCAGACTGCTGCTCACTCTCTCATAAAAATAAAACCACAGGGTCAGACACGGTGGTTCACACTTGTAATCCCAGCACTTTGGGAGACTGAGGCAGGCAGATCACGAGGTCAGGAGATCGAGACCATCCTGGCTAACACGGTGAAACCTCGTCTCTATGAAAAGTACAAAAAATTAGCCGGGCGAGGTGGCGGGCACCTGTAGCCCCAGCTATTCGGGAAGCTGAGGCAGGAGAATGATGTGAACCCGGGAGGTGGAGCTTGCAGTGAGCTGAGATCACGCCACTGCACTCTAGTCTGGGAGACAGAGCGAGACTCTATCTCAAAATAAATAAATAAATTAATTAATTAAATTACATTAAATTAAATAAAACCACAGGCCGGGTGCAGTGGCTCACGCCTGTAATCCCAGCACTTTGGGAGGCCAAGACAGGCGGATCACCTGAGGTCAGGAGTTCAAAACCAGGCTGGCCAACATGGTGAAACCCCGTCTCTACTAAAAATACAAAAAATTAGCCAGGTTTGGTGGCACATGGCTGTAATCCCACCTACTCAGGAAGCTAAGACATAAGAATCTCTTGAACCTGGGAGGCAAGGGTTGCAGTGAGCCAAGATTGCGCCATTGCACTCCAGCCTGGGCAACGAGAGTGAAACTCTGTCTCATAAATAAATAAATAACCATAAACCACAACAAGAACATCAGGAATACAAGAAGATGGTGTATTAGTGTGTTCTCACACTGCTAATAAAGACATACCCAAGACTGGGTAATTTATACAGGAAAGAGGTTTAATGGACTCACAGTTCCACATGACTGGGGAGGCCTCACAATCACGGTGGAAGGCAAATGAGGAGCAAAGTCACGTCTTACATGGCAGCAGGAAAGAGAGACAGCATGTGCAGGGGAACTCTCTTTATGAAACCATCAGATCTCCTGAGACTTACTCACTACCACGAGAACAGTATGGGGGAAACCACCATATGATTCAATTTTCTCCACCTGGACCCACCCTTGACACATGGGGATTATTATGATTCAAGGTGAGATTTGGGTAGGGAGACAGCCAAACCATATCAGAGTGAAAGACAGTGCTATGAAAAAGGAATCTAAGATGAAGAAAGAGGTCTTTAAATGAGATATGATAGTCAAAATTTACAATTCAACAGAAGAGCCAGATATGGCTGGGACCATCATCCAGCGATTAGGCTAAAAGAAAAAGACTACAAAACAGGCCGGGCGCGGTGGCTCAAGCCTGTAATCCCAGCACTTTGGGAGGCCAAGATGGGCGGATCACGAGGTCAGGAGATCGAGACCATCCTGGCTAACACGGTGAAACCCCGTCTCTACTAAAAAATACAAAAACTAGCCGGGCGAGGTGGCGGGCGCCTGTAGTCCCAGCTACTCTGGAGGCTGAGGCAGGAGAATGGCGTGAACCCGGGAGGCGGAGCTTGCAGTGAGCTGAGATCCGGCCACTGCACTCCAGCCCGGGCGACAGAGCGAGACTCCGTCTCAAAAAAAAAAAAAAAAAAAGAAAAAAGAAAAAGACTACAAAACAGAAATCAGGAGTGGAAAAAAATAAGAAAATCAGAAGGTCCATCTTGAAAGTCCAATCTCCATTTTACAGGGGTTCCAGAAAGAAAAGACAGAGAAAAATGCAGTCGAGGAAAATGTCAAAGCAACAATCCAAGAAGAGTCCTCAGATTGAAAATCACGCATTCATATGGAAGGGCCCAAGAGTGCCCACCAAGCCCTGGGTCTGGACAGAGGCCTGCATCAAGGCCACGCCATGGGAAACTGGGTGGCCAGGACACAACACTGGGTGGCCAAGAGGGCCATCAACAGGGGACCGCATTGCTGGAGGCTGGAAGACATGGAGCAGATTCTTCAAACGTCTGATGGATGTTTTTCAACACAGAATTCTAGATCCTGTCAAGCCATCAATCAAGTGTAAGAAAAGAATAAAGGCTTTTTCAGACATTTATGAACACAAAACATGTACTTCTCACATACTCCTTTGCAGTAAATGGCTAGAGAACACACTGTGACAAAAGGAGGAAAATAAACCCAGAAAGAATAAAAGCTATGGCTCCAGGCAGGGAGAAGTAAAGAAGGCCCTGGAGTGACAGCATAGACCACACAGTGGCCAGTCTGAAAGGGAGCGGAAGATCTGAAGGCAGCAGGAAGTCCTCCAGGGGAGGGAAATGGGACTTAGAGGCATTAGGTGGTTTATCTGATGTGTATGCATAGTCAGAAAATAATATCAATAGGTGTTTGACAGATCCCTTGACACAATTGGGGAAAAATAGTGACAGTTATGGACACACATGCAAATACCCTCAACAAAACAATAGCAAACTGAATCCAGCAACATACAAAAGGGATGATACACCATGGCCAGACTGAACATGGTGGCTCATGCCTGTAATTCCAGCACTTTGGGAGGCTGAGGCGGGAGGGTCACTTGAGGTCAGGAGTTCAAGACCAGCCTTGGCAACATGGTGAAACCCCATCTCTACTAAAACTACAACAACCAGCTGGGTGTAGTGGCACATGCCTGTAATCCCAGCTACACAGGAGGGTGAGGCAGGAGAATTTGCTTGAATCCAGGAAGCAAAGGTTGCAGTAAGCCAATATCATACCACTGCACTCCAGCCTGGGCAATAGAGTCTCACTCTGTCTCAAAGACACACGACAAAACAAAACAAAACACCATGGCCAACTGGAATTTATCCTAGGAATGCAAGGTTGGTTTAATGTATGAAAACCAAACAATAAAATACACTATATCAACAGAGTACAGGACAAAAACCACATAATCATTCCAGTAGATGCATAAGAAGCATTTGGCAGAATCCAACATCTTTAATGATTTAAAAAAAAAAAAAAAAAAAAAAAAACCTCAACAAACACTTAACAAACTTGGAAGAAGGGAACTTCCTCAAAGTGCTGAAGAGTATCCACAAAAACCCACAGCGAATGTCATACTTGAAGGAAAAAGAATGACTGATTTCCCCCCAAGATCAGGAATAAGAGAAGGATATCCATTCTTACTCCTTCTACCCAACATTACATTGGAGGTTTTAGCCAGGGCAGCAATTAGGCAGCAAAAGTAATAAAAGGCACCCAGATTGAAAAAGAAGAAGTAAAAATATTCCTATTTGCAGATAACAAGGTCTTGTATATATAAAATCCTAAGGAACCCACTAAAAAACTACTAGCTCTCCTCTCTCTCTCTCTCTCTCTCTCTCTCTCTCTCTCTCTCTCTCTCTTTCTCTCTTTCTTTCTGACAGAGTCTCACTCTATCACCTGAGCTGGAGTGCAGTGGTGCCATCTCAACTCACTGCAACCTCCACCTCCTGGGTTCAGGTGATTCTCCCACCTCAGCCTACCGAGTAGCTGGGATTACAGGCACGTGCCACCACGCCTGACTAATTTTAGTATTTTTAATAGAGACAGGGTTTCACCATGTTGGCCAGGCTGGTCTCGAACCCTGACCTCAAGCATCTGCCCACCTCAGCTTCCCAAAGTGCTGGGATTATAGGTGTGAGCCACTGGGCTCAGTCAAAAAACTAATGTATTTCTATACACTAGCATTGAATAATCTGAAAAGGAATATAAGAAATAATTTCACTTACAATATCATCAAAAATAATAAATACGCTTAGGAACAAATTTGACAAAAGTCTTTCTAAAAACTAGAAAATACTTTCAAAAGAAATTAAAGAAGATCTAAATAAATAGAAAGACATTTCATGTTCATGAAATGAAAGACTTATTTTTGTTAAGGTGACAACACACCCCAAATTGATCTATGGCTCCAACACAATGCCTGTCAGAATCTCAGCTAGTTTCTTTGAAGAAATTAAATAGCTGACCCTAAAGTTCATACAGAGATGCAAAGGACCAAGAATGCTCAAAACAATTTTGGAAAGGAAAAACAAAGTTGGAGGATTCACACTTCTTGATTCCAAACTTACTGCAAAGTTACGTAATCAAGACAGTGAGGTACTAAATAAGGATAGACCTACAGATCAATGAATTAGAATTGAGAGTCAAGAAATAAACCTTCTTCTTCAGAGTTAATGATTTTCAATAAGGGTGCTAAGACAATTCCTTGGGGGAAAGCAGACTTCTCAAAAAATGGTGCTGGGCCAACTGGATAGCCACATGCAAAAGAATGCAGTTGGACCCCTACCTCACACCATGCACAAAATTTAACTCAAGATGGATTACAGACATAAGTATAAAAGCTAAAACTATAAAAGCCTTAGAAGAAAATATTAGAAGTAAATCTTTATAGTCTTGGGTTGGGAAATGTCTTCTTAAATATGACACCAAGAGCACAAATGACAAAAGGGGAAAAAAAAGAGATGAATTGGACATTATTAAAATTTAAAACTTGTGCTACAAACCATACCATAAATAAAAGTGAAAAGGTTATGTATGACTTCTGGATTCTGAGAGAAAAAAAGAAAGTGAAAAGACAACCACTGAATAGAAGTTTCAACCACTGAATAGAAGAAAATGTTCATAAATCACATACATAATAAAGGACCTGTATCTAGAATATTTAAGGAAATCCTACAACTCAATAAAAAGATTTTTTTTGAGTCAGAGTCTCACTCTGTCGCCCAGGCTGGAGTGCAGTGGCGCTACCTTGGCTAACTGCAAGCTCCGCCTCCCGGATTCACACCATTCTCCTGCCTCAGCCTCCCGAGAATCTGGGACTACAGGTGCTGCCACCACGCCTGGCTAATTTTTTGTATTTTTCATAGAGATGGGGTTTCACTGTGTTAGCCAGGATGGTCTTGATCTCCTGACCTCATGATCCTCCTACCTCAGCCTCCCAAAGTGCTGGGATTACAAGCGTGAGCCACTGCACCCAGCCAAGCAAACCTATTCTTAAATGGGCGTAGTGTCTGAGTAAATCTTTCTCCAAAGAAGATATACAAATAAATCAATAAGTACACGAAAAGAGGCTGCACATCATTAGTCATTAGGGAAATGCAAATCAAACCCACAGTGAGACACCACCTCACACCTTCTAGGATAGCCGGCATTAAAAAAGACAAAAAATAACAACAGTTGGTGAGGATGAAGGGGAACTGGAACCCCTCCATATACCTCACTGGTGGGAATGTAAAATGGTGCAGCTTCTTTGGAAAGTAGTCTGATAGTTCATTGAAATGTGAAATAGAGTTACCATATGATTCAGTAATTCCACTCCAATGTATATATTGGGTGTTCCTTATCTGAAATGCTTGGGAACAGCAGTATTCCACATTTTTTATTTTTGGGGATTTTGGATGTTTGCATTATTGGATATTTGCATTACCTGTTGAGCATCCCCAAACCAAAAATCAAAATCCAAAATACTCCAGTGAGCATTTCCTTTGAGCATCATGTTAAGAGTTCAAAAAGTGTTGGATTTTGGAGCATTTTGGAGTTTCAGATTTGGGGTGCTCAACTTGTATAAACTCAAGAGAAATAACAACATAGGTCCCCACAAAAACATGCATATGGATGTTCACAGCAGCACTATTCAAAATAACCAGAAATGAGAAACACCAAATGTCCACCAGTGGGTGAATGAATAAATAAAGTACATTCTATCCATACAATGGAGTATTATTCAGCTGCAAAAAAGTATGAAATACTGATACATGTACTACATGGACAAACCATGAAAACATATGACGCAAAAGAAACCAGACATTGTGTGATTCCATTTCTACTAAATGTCCAGAATAGGAAACTCCATCGAGGCAGAAATCAGATTTGGGATTGCCTAAGCCTGGGGATAGTGTGGGAAATGGGGAGTGACTGATAACAGGTATAGGTTTTGGGGCATGAGGATAATGTTTTACATACACACACACACACACATACACAACAGTTACAGAGGAAACTGGGACAAAGCAGCTGGGACAAAAACTATTAATGACTCCAAGAAACACAAAAAGTTGGACACTACTTGATCAGGCATTAACAATGTTTACGTAATCAGCTAGGCACGGTGGCCCACGCCTGTAATCCTAGCACTTTGGAAGGCCAAGATGGGCGGATTGCCTGAGCTCAAGAGTTCGAGACCAGCCTTGGCAACATGGTGAAACCCCGTCTCTACTAAAATACAAAAAAAAAAAAAAAAAAAAATTCCGCTGGGTGTGGTGATGGACGCCTGCAATCTCAGCTACATGGGAGGCTGAGGCACGAGAATTGCTTGAACCCAGGAGGCAGAGGTTGCAGTGAGCTGAGACTGTGCCACTGTACTCCAGCCTGGGCAACAAAGTGAAACTTTGTCTCAAAACAAAACAAAACAAACAAACAGAAAACCAATGTTTACAAAATCATAATATGGCAGACAGGAACTGCTGATTTAACCAATAAACAAACCAAACAAAACAAGACGATTTAGAAAGCAAGCAGGCATAACGTCCACCTCCACTGCGGCTCCTCTGCACGCAAGGAACAGCCTTCTCTCAATGCCTCTGTCACCTGCCCCTGAACTGGAGATGAGCACAGGACACGTGACCCCTGACCCGCCTCTGAGAGCAGAAAAGGGGATGTGCAGAGACCAGAAGGGACATCCTGGCAGATGCTCCCTCCCTCTCCGCCGGGATCCCAGGAGTCCTGTTCATTGGAATGAAAGTATCTGCATCAAGGGATCGTTGTCAGGCAGCACATAGAAGTTCCCAGTAACTGAGCACTGTTTAAAAATAATAATAGCCAGGCGAAGTGGCTCACACCTGTAATCCCAGGACTTTAGGAGGCTGAGGCAGGAGGACCACTTGAGCAGTTTGAGACCAGCCTGGGCAACATAGCAAAATCTCATCTCTATAAAAAATACAAAAAGTAGCCAGGAGTGGTGGCACGTGCCTGTAGTCCCAGCTACTCGGGAGGCGGAGGTGGGAGGATCGCTTGAGCCCAGGAGGTTGAGGCTGCAGTGAGCTATGCTCGTGCCACTGTACTCCAGCCTGGGAAACAGAGTGAGATCCTGTCTCAACCAATGATAATAATAATAATCATATCCTAACCTCTACCAGCACTACTACTTTGAAAACAAAGCCGGCCCCAGAGCTCCATAGAGCAGGACAGTGGGGACACCTGGTGGCCGGGGAAGCCCCTGACGCTTGTCCCAGCAGGATCCGTGTCTGGACTTTCCTGCCCCTTGCACAGACCCTGCTACCTCTGAGCACCCAGCGGAGTTCCCAGTTCAGCACCAGCGTCCAGTGGAGCCCTGGCCTTTCTCTCCAGACAGCAGCCTCCTGCTCTGACTGTCTCCAGTCTGGCCCTGGTGCCACTGACTCCCTGCCTCCTGACCTCAGCCCATGCCTTCCATCCACCTCTTTCTTCCATCCGAGCCCTGCCTTATTGCTCCTGCCCTCTGAGATCTTTCTCCGAAGCTCCAGCTGGCAACAACTCCACACCCCTCTGTCCTTGTCCTTGTCATCATACAGCTACGTCCTCACCAGCACCTGCTGTATGCCAGGCACCATGCCCAGCTGCATCACTCTGTCCTTCCCGCAACAGAGCCTGAGGCAGTAGGGATGGTTATTACCCATTTTGCGGAAAAGGGAACCAAGGTTCAGAGTGGTGACAGACTTTCCCAGCCTGGGTGATGGAGGAGTCAGCGTTTAAACCCAGCACCCGGGCTCTTACCCACGACTCTGCCCCCGATGGAGAAGCCACTCCTTGCTGCTGCAAAAGGATGCCGGAGCGCAAATGTGAGACCACCTAAGAGCACCCGGGCCACCTGCTTCAGCGACAGCTCAGAGAGGGAAGAGATGAGCCCTGGCCACAAAGGAAGCTGTGGGCAGAGCTCTCTAGGACCCAGGCCTGGGACAGATCCTCAGAAAAGGGAGATCCTTGGGGCCACACAACCCTCTGGCCACCCAAGAAGAAAGATGAACCACCCGTGAGACCTGAGCCCTCACCTGCCAGCCGGAGCCCCCAGGCCCCAATGTGTGTGGCTGTGTCTGATCAGGGTGGACAGTGTCCGGCTGCACAAGGCTGCCACACCTAGGGAGCTTCCTGAGCAGATGGAAATGGGCTGCACAGGTGGCATGCACCCAAGACAAGGCCCCCTGCAGGTGGGTCAGGCCACAGCAGGTGGGCAGGTCAGGGCCGGCGGCCTGGCTCCTTCTTCAGATTCACACCAACTGCCCAGCGGCAGCCTCTGGAAGGGCCAACTTCTGGGCACCTGCACATGGCCAGGTGTCAGAGGAACATGAGGGGCTCTGTGCGAAGCCCCATATCTCCATTTTTCTCCTACCAGGTCTCGGAGCTGCCGGGGCTGGTGGCCCTTTTCCTGTGCTCTTGTACCAGAGGCATGCTGGGATCTGGACTGGCTTTGTAAGTAACACCCCCTAGCTTTGCTTGAATCTTGACATAGACAAGAGGAGGCAGCTGCAGGGACCTAGGCCAACTCTGCCTTGCTTCTTCCCTGGAAAGGCATCTCAAAGGCAGGCCTTGGGAGGAATTAGGGATGGAGGATGGAGCCACAGTCCTGGGCTTGGTGGACACTCTGTGGCCACCCTCCCTGAAGTCCCAGGACACAGCTCTGCACGCCCTCCAGGAGCCCACTGCAGCCTGAGCACGACCCCTGGTGGCCACCTAGGGGAAGAGGCTCTCCCCAGGGACCCGGAGCCGGGGAAGAGGTCTCAGCACTCAGCTCTGACACCCACCGTGTGACTACTCTTAGTCCCTAACCCGGCACGTGGCACCAGCCACCCGCAGTGAGCGTTTGCTGGAGTTAGACTCATTCTATGAATAAGGGGTCCTGAGTCCAGTGGGGCGTGGCTTGCCAGTGCACTGCAGTCAGAGGCAGGAGCCCACTGGGACCGGCTCCATTTCCCCACCCTCTTCATCGCCCTGGTCTACGAAGCAACCAAGCCTGGCACCTCCCCGGTGACCACAGGGAAACCAGGCTGGCAAAGGGTGGTGATGGGTAGCCCCTAGGGACGAAGCTCCCAGCTCAGGGGCCCAGGCTTCCCTCTCACTGGCCCTGACCCTAAACAAGGGCAGTCTGTTCTCACATTGACTCTGCCCCACAGCCTCTGGCCCTGGCTATCTGAACAGCCTGCAGGTCCCGACTGCCATGCATGCTCTGTGCACGCTTCTTGTCCACCACGCCACCCTCAAGAGCCTCACCTAGATGCAGCCGCCTCCTCCAGGGAGCCTCCCCTCGTCCACTAGGGCTGGGAATTCCTATAGCCCCTGCGTCCCCATCAGAACCCTTATCAGCATGTTCTGGAATTGCACGTATACTTGTCTGTACCTCCCAACTCTACCCAGCAAGAATTAGATCTCTGTCTGTGTTATGGCCACAGCTTCTAAAATCGGGTCTGAAACACCGAGCTCACCCCATCAATGTCTGATGCAGGGAGGGTTTGATGGAATGTGAACGGTTGGATTAATATGTAGGTAGATGCTGGAGGAAGGGCAGAGGGAGAGATGTGTGGCTAGAGGGAGGGAGGGAGGGAGGGATTGATGTGTAGAAGGTTGAGTGGGTGGGTGGATGGAAGGATATATGAAAGAAGGGATGGACAGGTGAACATGTGGATAAATAGATGAATAGATGGATGGAGAGATGGAGGAGGGAAGAATGGATGGAGAGATGGCAAGATGAATAGAGGGAGGGAATGGGTGGAGGGAGGAATGGACGAAGGGAAGGGAGATGGGTAGAGGGATGAGGGAATAAATAGGAGAAGGCGTGGATAGATACAGGAGTAGATGGATGGAGAGACAGATGGAGAGACGGAGGGCTGGACAGAGAGAGGAATGAGTAAGGGAGGGTCACATGATGAATGGATGGAAAGAGGGCAGTCAGTAACAAAGTGGCAGGAAGCTCCCAGCCACCACCATGGGAGGGAGGGGTTGAGGACAGGAGAGAAGAGAGAAGAGAGGGCAGGAGGCACCCAGGTGCCAGCAGGTGCACCCAGGCCCCCAACCTCCCTTAGCAGAAGGCTCTCAGAGAGGTTCTTCATGCCAGGAACCAGCACCCTCTGAGACAGGCACCCCAGGCACACTGGGAGCGTGCAAACATTTGGGGCTTCCCTGAAACTCCTGGGCACAGAACATGACAAAAAGCTAGGCCTCCTCCACCATGCAGGACAGGCTGGGCTGCGTTCTGGGCATCAAGGAGAGGCCAGGCCCTGAGGAACAAGGGGGTCAGCCCCATCAGGGATACCCCTGTGCTCCCTAGTTTAATCTTCACACCACCTGGAAACACTCCGTGTTACAATCCCCATTTCACAAATGAGGTGACTGAGGCTTGGGGCAGTGAGGGAACCCACTAGGGTCGCACCACCTGGGTTCAAGCTGGGATTCAGAGCCAGGTCGCTGTGCCCCCCACAGACTGACACAGAACCCGGGGCTGTCCACCTACCTGAATCCCCTCGATGCGCTTGGTGACGACATAGGCATGGTGCATGGCCACCAGCGGGACCTTGACTCCAGCCATCCGGCCCACAGCACTTGCCCACACTCCTGCGGGCAGAGCACAGACAGCTCAGCTCTGCTGACACCTGGTGGGAGCTGCCTCTCAGGTGTGCACAGGCTGCCTCTGCAGACCTGTCTGCCCTAGCAGGGGCTCCCCACCCCAGAAAGAAGCCCTACAGAGGTGGGAGCAGGTTTAGGGAGCAGCCAGCATGGCCACACAGGAGTCAGGAGAAATGCTATTCCCACCTGCACAGTTGACCACGCAGGGCGTCTGGATGGAACCGTGTGGAGTCTCCACACCTGCAACCCGCCGCACCCCAAAATCATCTGTCCACACACGAATGCCGGTCACTGGGCAGTTCTCAATGACCTGGGATTGAGAGGAACTGCTTCTAAAACTCCATGGGACTCCCTGGGGGAGTTTACCAACCCCCCTTCAACCAACCTCTCCTCCCAGAGGGGAGCTGGGGACACTGTTTCTGCTAGCAGCAGGTCCCCTGTGATACTATCAGGGAAACGGGATGACCACAGCACCAGAAAACTAGACCCACCCATGCCTCGACTTGGAGAACTTGAAAGTTGATCAAGTTCTTTCACTTGACTTGTTTGGGGGAACCCTCTTTTCATAATGTGAAAAAGTAACTGACTTTTTTTTTTTAAAGCAAGATATTTGATTAATGGAAGGATGTTTGCAGTCTACTGTTTGGTTAAAAAAAAAGTCATAAAACAACAGCAGTTTGGTTCTATTTTGCATACATATATATTTTCATAGAAAAATATTTGGAGTAAAACATACTAAAATGTCAATACTAGTTACTGCTGGGTGATTTTGACTTCTTTTTTGCTTATGTGTCTTCTTAAAATTGTTCTACAAAGATGTGCAGAGTTGAGATAAATGTAGATACAAATTACAAGAAGGGCTTTTGAGACAATTTGCTTGTGCAGCAGAGGAATGGGTGCACCCACGGCATGACCTGATGTCTGTGAACAGACCGAAGGCATAGCCTCCCCTTAGCAGGGGTGGACCAGAAGGCTCAGAGAGGTCCTCACTGGCCCCAAGTCACACAGCAGTCAGAGAATGGCTGCTGTTCTCTTGCCTTCTGCTCTCAGGGTTCTAAGGCAGGAGGAGTGGGCTGGGAGCAGGGGACCCAGAGCCGGGGGGCCGTCAGTACCTGTGCTCCTCGGGCAGAGGCTGCCCTGGCGAGGGTGCTACAGGTGCCAGCTGGGTCCATAGTACCGTCGTGGGGCACATACAGGGTTCCGTAGAGGTCGTCCACGTTCATCAGCGGGTACAGAGTCTTGGTCTCTGCCGGGCTCAGCACATGGGATTCCACACCATACGCCTTGCCCAGCTGGGAGGACCCAGGGAGATTAACTGAGTCTGTGGGAAGCAGACCGCTGGGCCACTCCCTCCCCAGCTGGGCATCCACCGCAAACCCCAGCCTCACTTTCTCCCAGAAGCCTTAGCCGGTCCCCACGGCTTCGGAGCCTGTCCCTTGAATCTGCTTCAGCATAAGAGTTAAGGAGCAGGGGATACTCCATTGAAGCAGGCTCCAGGGCCAGGCCCCCTGTGCCAACCCGACCCTCACCAGCTGTGTGACCAACCTGGGGCAAAGTCGCTTCAGGCTCACCCAAGTGAAGTGGGGGTGAGAATAGTGTATGTCACTGACCAAGAACTTAGACCAGTGCCCGGCACAAAGTGTCTATTATATAAAATAAATAACCCCACAAGTCTAATACTTTAGGCCTGAGAAGTTTCCCAGTCAGACCAGCTGCCAAGAAAGACGAAGGTCCTCAGTTTCAGAGTGTCAGATAGACCACGCCCCCACATTGATTGCCCCAAGAACAGCCAATCAGTGTCCTCAGGCGTGGACCACTGGGAGGGAAGAGCTGAGCCAATCAGATTCCCTGTCTGGGAATTCTGAATGAAGCCTGGCAAAGTCACTTTCTCCAGGTGGCACAGCCAGCAAGGGGCAGCGCTAGGGCTGGAACCCAGATCTGTCATCTGCCGGGGCTCCTTCCCTGTGGCATGTCCTCTCTCTCGTGGCAGAACGGTGCCCACCGACATAAGCCCCACCCCCGACCCCGCAGGAGGCAGACTCATCCACACAAGCCCCCCACCCCCAGCCCCTCACGGGATGCGCACACGGACATGAGCCCCCCGTACCTCCATCCTCACAGGGAGCCCACCCTACCCCCAACAGGGCGTGCACTCACCAATATGACCCCCCAGGGAGTGCACCGCCCCACCCAAGTCCCCCTCTTTGCCCCCCGCAGGGGAGCACACACCGACATGAGCCTCTTGTACTCGTCCAGGCGCTGCCGGTTGGACGCGATGAAGAGGCCCCCGTTCTGGATCCAGCCCGTGTGTAGTCCCGTCTCCTCCTCCAGCTCCCGGCTCACCACACGCCGAGTGTGGGCCAGAAGCTCCACCTCCACGTCACTGGGCCGCAGCTGCCACAGCAAGCCTGCCCAGGAGGGTGGGTGCCATTACTCCCCAGGGAGGGGACTGCACCTCCTTCCCCCCTACGAATATCTGGAGATACCCTGATATTCAACCATGGGTGTCTTTCTCTGCAGGGTCTTTCTCTGCAGGCCCTGGGGGGCCTGGAGAGGTTGTTGAGCAGGAAATAACGGGACCAAGATGAATGTGAGGGAGGTCTCGCCCTTGGGCAGCTCAGAGAGTGACATAGCAAAGGCCCCCATTTTTGGAGCACCTACTGTGTGCCAAGCCCCGTGCTAAGCCTGTCGTCCTATGAGGAGGGCATGATTCTCTTATCGATCAAGTTCAAGTGGCACCAACAGTTCTGTGGCCAAGGTCACAGAGCAGGTGAGTGGGGGCACCAGGACACCAACCCACTACTGAATGAAGCCTAAATCTGCACTCTTCCCAACAAAGGCTGCCCTCCAGCAGCAGAGTCTGAGAGGTGGCAGGCCAGGGGTGTGACTGATGAAGTGTCAGGGAAGGGCTATGACAGCCCAGCTAGGGGCCGGTGAGAAGGCAAGAGCAAGGGTTGGAGTCGTGGCATGTGGGAGCCGGCTCGCATCAGCTCTCAGGAGCCCGGGGATAAACCTCTTCCCAACTCCACAGTCAGTGACCTCATACTGGTGGTTTGCTATTGGCCAAGGGAGTGTTTATACCACAGAAATTGGCCAACACTGCAAGTCAGGAGATCCTGTTTACCAGGACACCCATGGTTGAAAGGGTGAAGGCAGAAGGTTGGCTGTCCTGGGACATGCACACCATAGGTGCTTAATACATGCCCACTGGTTAGTTAGGAGAATGAGAACTGTAGAAGCCTCTGGTGCTCATGGAGGACACAGGTCTGCTTCACCCCTAAAGGTCTCCGTCTGTCCTCCTCCACTCCCTGGGATGCCCTCAATCCTGGTGGCTCTGTCCGGGAAAGGGGCTTCTGCTCTCTGGACCAGCTGCCTGGAGTTTCCGGCCTTGGTCCCAGCTTCACTCTCCAGGCCACACAAGCAGCATCTACTTCCTCCTCCCACCACAGCTCTTGAGAGACTTGGAGGGCAAGCAGTACCCCCAGCTCCACCCATCTGCAAATTGGCCAAGCACCCTTCGCCAGGGTCTCTTCCCTAGGCTGGTGGTTGTGAACCCTGAACTGTCTCAGCTAGCAAGGGACTGTGGCCCCTCGCTATGTCCTATCCCTCCCTGGCCCTACCTGGCCCCTGGTCCCTACCTGCCGTGTGCCAGGTGGTCCCGGAGGTCAGCCGCTCCCGCTCCAGCAGCACCGCCCCACTCATGCCCAGCTTGGCCAGGTGGTACAGAGTCTGGCAGCCCAAGCTGCCTCCACCAATGACCACCACGTTGGCTGTGCTGGGCAGGGGTCGGCTCGGGCCTTGGGCCACCACCGAGGTGCCTTGTCCCTCCTTCAGGGTCCGCTGATACGGCACACTCTTCTCGGCTGTGGGGCCAGATGCGCTGGACAGGTTGCATGGCCCCAGGCCCCGGGTAGGGCTCTGGCGAGGGCAGGCAGCAGCCACACGTAGGGCTCGGCTCAGTGAGGCCATGGGGGCTCCGGGCCTCAGCACAGCAGGGAGCTGGGGAGAGAATCAGAGCTGGGTGGGGTGCAGAGGGGACATGGTGGGGGCTGTGCTGAGTACCCAGGGGAATAAGGGCCCTACGGTATTACCTCCCAGGACTTTCCTCCTGCCGCTTCCCCGTGTCATGCATGCATTCATTCATTTATTCATTCATTCATTCTGTGTGTATTTTTAAGGACCTGGTATGCAGCAGGCTCTGTCAGTGCCCGGGGCAACCATGGTGAGGATAGGTCTCTGCCAGCCCACAGAAAAGACAGGGAGCGCCAAGCTCTGGGTAGGAGTGGGGGTCGGGGCCATAAGGGGAGGCAGAGAAGAGTGGTTGATGTGGCTGGCAGAGGTCCAAAGTGAGATCTGAAGAAAGCGGGCTGCCCCGTGAGGCCAGGCAGGGAGGACGGAGAGGGGACTGAGGACAGAGGACCGATAGCTGGAAAGGAGGAGCTCTGGTCTCAGGCACGCTCACCCCCAGGTCGCAGACAGTGAGAGGCCAGGGCTGGGAGGGGGCCATCCCGCCAGCCTCGAGAGCCCTTTCAGAGCTCAAGATGCTTCTGAGGGACCATGCAGCCCTGGGAGCCCACAGGTCTGTGCTGAGGCAGACCCCAGGTCCTGTGGTGTGGGGATGGGACCTGGGGGAGTGCCCAGAGAAGGCGGTGGTGGTGGCACAGCAAGGCAAGGCAGGGGCTGTGTTGAGGGATGGAGTCAATTGCACTCCCAGACAGAGAGCCAGGAGGCAGAGTCACTGTGGACGCTACAGCAGTGGCCACAGGGTATCAGCAGACAGCCTTGAGATGGGGCACCCAACCCCCAAGCCTGAAGCCAGTGCCTCCTCCTGGGCAGGCCCCTCCCAAACCCAGACAAGAGGTGTTGCCCCCTCTTCAGCCCCAAAGCTCGGTGGGACCTAAGGCAGAAGCTGATGAAGGATGTGGTGTCTGGGCTCTGCTCCCTTGGGGCCACTGGGATTGCAGAGTAGGGGCTCAGAAGCTAGGTTAACAGGCCTTCCTCCCCTCTGCTCCATCCCAGCTGACCTACCCCAAATCCCTCCTCCTCCTTCAGGAAGCCCTCCCAGATCTCCCCAGCCAGAAAAATCCAGTAACAATGAGAATGCAAGAGGGAGCCCTCCTTCTCAGGAGAGAAGGCGCTGATGAAAACGGATGTCTCCTTGGGTGCGGGTGACGCAGGACAGGCAGTCAAAGGAGTCGTCATGTCCGGGGGACGCAGCAACCGTGGTGACTGTGCAATCAATACAATCAGCCTCCACGTTTGCGTTGCAACTGAGCTCGTTCAAGCAAAGCTGTCTGCAGTAGGGCTTTTCCCTTGGAGAGGGCATGCCCACATTGATTTCACCTGTCCTCAAACTGACCCCTTTGCTCATTCTAATAGTAAAAAACACACCCCTGGGTGGAGATTTTAAGATGCTAATGAGGCCGGGCTGGGGGGCTCATGCCTGTAATCCCAGCACTTTGAGAGGCCAAGGCAGGCGGATCACCTGAGGTCAGGAGTTCCAGACCAGCCTGACCAACATGGAGAAACCCCCGTCTCTACTAAAAATACATTAGCCAGGTGTGGTGGTGCATGCCTGTAATCCCAGCTACTCAGGAGGCTGAGATAGGAGAATTGCTTAAACCTGGGAGGTGGAGGCTGCAGTGAGCCAAGACTGCGCCATTGCACTCCAGCCTGGGCAACAACAGTGAAACTCCGTCTCAAAAAAAAAAAAAAGATGCTAATGAGACATGTGACGTTTGAACAAGCATGTACAGCTACCTCATGTGCACCCAGAGGACCCGCCATCACATGTTTCCTAGTAACCTCTCTTTCCGCCCGCTTATGAATAATTGTGGAAGACTCCCTGAAAGGGGGTTTCTCCAGCAATGGTCAACGCTGCCTCACCCTTAGGAGCAGTCCCCCCAAATCCTCTCTCTCCCAGGGTGCTGCACTGTCTTTTCCGCACCTAACTTTCAAAATGTTCTTTTTCCTTTGCAATAAATCGCTCTATGCTGCAGCTCTTTTGCTGTGTGTCTCATGTTTAAATTCTTTTTGTTTGTTTGTTTGTTTGTTTTTTTGAGAAAGGGTCTCACTCTGTCATCCAGGCTGGAGTGCAGTGGCACGATCTCGGCTCACCACAACCTCTGCCTCCTGGGTTCAAGCGATTCTCTCGTCTCAGCCTCCTGAGTAGCTGGGATTACAGGTGCATGCCACCAGGCCTGGCTAATTTTTGTATCTTTAGTAGAGACAGGGTTTCACCATGTTGGCTAGGCTGGTCTCAAACTCCTGACCTCAGGTGATCCGCGTGCCTCGGCCTGCCAAAGTGCTGGGATTCCAGGCATGAGCCACTGTGCCCGGCCTAAATTCTTTAAACTAAGAAGTTAAGAACCGAGGTCTCACAACAGCCATCAATGGAGGGGTGGGGTGGTGTCCTGCGCAACGTGGACCTCCACTGCCCTTTTCTGGGATCTACAGGAAAAGTGAAAGGGATGTGGCTGTGATCCGAGGTGTGGAGTGCTGTGCCACCTACATCAGTATGAACGATTGATGTAATTAGCTGAGAAAGTCAGCCTCGTTTTTCAAGAGTGGACCATATGCTATGCACGTTCGTTCACTCTCGTTGAACACCTATAGACACATACTTCACAGCGGGGGAGTCTGACACATGGAGAGGCTCCCTGAGGTGACCAGGGTCACAGGGCCTCCATGTGGCCGTGCCAGGGACTCTCTCCTGCCCCCTCTTCTGACCATCCCAGGGGGACTCAGGACCCACTGCCACACCCTGTCCCACCTGAACTCTGGGCACTGCCCAAGCCTGACGAGGTGCAGAACCCTGTCCTAGGTACAGTGGGGGATGTGAGGGGGATCCCAGCTCTCAGGCAGGTCAGGGCGGCCCTCCCATCCCCTGCCCCAGCGCCCTGTCCCCAGGGAGGGAGCAGGGAGTCTGCTCGGAGTGGCGAGGGGAGTGTGGAGGGGTTGGAGCTTGTCCTCAGCCTCTCAGCCCTCAGTGTGTCAGCCTGTCTGCCTCCTGCCTGCAGAGGTGGCCCCAGACAAGGAGGCATGCCCCCTGCACGTGTCTGTACGTACCTTCAGTGCTTGAAGGTCCACAGTCTTCCAGGAGCCCCCAGAAGTGGTGCCCTACGAGGGGAAAGCCAGCTTGAGTGGCACCGAGGAAGGTTCTCCAAGGCTGAACACCCCTGCCCCACCCCCCACCACGGTGCTGCACGCACAGCACACCTGGTCAGCTCTGGGCAAAAGTCTCTCTCCTCCTTCCAACTGTGCCCAACACAACGGCTGCTGGCGCCAGAGGCCGCCACGTGCCCCTTCACCACCTGTCTGGACAGTCAGGGCTCTCGGGACTGCCAGACTGGGGGCTGGGGGCTGGCAGCGGCCCCAGTGGAGACAGCCCGGAGCCCCTCCTGCCTGCCACCTCCCTAGAAATAGCTGCCTCCATATTAACCCGCTCTCCTGCCCCCTCCAACTCTCTCCCGCCCCTGAGTCAGCTTCCCAGGAGTGAGGGCTGAGGACAGCCCTGGGCTTGGGATCAGACAGACGGTGGAGGTTTTGTCACAGGACCGGGGCCTTGAGCAACAACTTAACCTCACTGCAAAGCAGGGGACCCAGGAACGCCCTCCTCCTCCCAGGCTCAGGGGGTGGCGGGGGTCAAGCGAGGAGAGCGCCTGGCACCTTCGCCTGGGGCGGGAAGGCAGATTGTTGTGGGGTGGAGCGGTGGGGGGCGGGGAGGCAGCTGCCCATATGGTGAATCCTGGTCCTGCTCACCCAACTGGATGGTCCCTGCAGCCACAGGCAGAGGGAGATCGCAGCCAGCTCCGGCCAGGCCCAGCCCCGCCCACATAGGGGAGGCCCCAGCCTTGTCCCTCCCTGGGGGTGTACCTCCAAGTACCTCTCGTCAGCTGCAGCGCCCCTCGGCCCTAAGAGTGCTTGGCCCAGCGGAGGTGCCTTCACCTTCTTGCTTCCCAAGCAGTGGCCTGGCCGGAACCCCAGGCCTTCCCCGCCCCCTGGCCTCGCTGCCAGCCCCGTGTCGCCGCCCAGGATCTGGGCGGAGCGTACCGCCCACCGCCGCGGCTTCTTGGCCAGCTCAGTGGGGGCTTCGAGGCCAGCCCAGTGGGCAGCTCCCTCTGAGGGTGGCAGAGCAGGGCTGTAAACCCCATGCCCCATTACCCGTAGGCGACCTGGCAGTCAACCTCCCGCTCCAACCCTCATTTCCTCATCTCTGAAACAGAGGCCTCAGGGTTGCTGCAGTGAACCCAGGCACCCCTGCCTGCTGGAGCCTGCCTGAGCTCCCCACGCCCAAAAGGAGCTATGCACAGGCAGGGTGGGCAGGAAAAGCGGGGTCGGCAGCAGCTTGGGCCAGGGGCCTGTCCATTGCAGGGAGGCTCCTTTGGTGAGGTCATCTCAGCACATGTCCCAGTTTGCTCACCCCCAGGGACAGGGCACTCGCTGCCTTCAGAGGCGGGTGAGAAGGCCTGGGTCAGCTTCCCAGGGACAGGGGCTCCGGTTCTGTCTGTGTCGTGCTCTCCTGAGCTCCCAGATCCCTCCCGTGTTTGGGGAGAGGCCCAGGAGCCACTGGCTCTTTTACTGCACAGTACGTAGGCCCCAGGGCAGGGATTCCAGCCTCCAGTGACTGTTGGGGACAGCAGTGCTCAGGGAGGGGGCCACACAGCAAGCTGGTGGGGGAGGCAGACTGGATGCTGCAGCCTGACTCTGGGCTGGGGCAAGTCACCCATTCCCAGGCAGAAGTGGACACCCAGAAGAGGGGTGCGGAGGAAATCCAGAAAGAAATCCAGAAGGAATACACCTTTGGGTCAGGCACGGTGGCTCAAGCCTGTAATCCCAGCACTTTGGGAGGCCGAGACGGGCGGATCACGAGGTCAGGAGATCGAGACCATTCTGGTTAACAGGGTGAAACCCCGTCTCTACTAAAAAATACAAAAAACTAGCCGGGCGAGTTGGCGGGTGCCTGTAGTCCCAGCTACTCGGGAGGCTGAGGCAGGAGAATGGCGAGAACCCAGGAGGCGGAGCTTGCAGTGAGCTGAGATCCGGCCACTGCACTGCAGCCTGGGCGGCAGAGCGAGACTCTGTCTCAAAAAAAAAAGAATACACCTCTGGATGCCCAAAGAATCAGAACAGGTGCTGATGTAAAGTAAGATCTCCTCTTCGCACTGGATCAAAGATGGGTATTTCAATGGCAGTCTGTTAACACTGTAGTGATGCCAGCTGCCAATACCGGAAGTGATCATATACTAAACCGCTGTAATTAATACCAATCAAATCGTTGTGTTCTTATTCGCACCGAGGATGCCCGACTGTCTTGCTGCCAGCTTGTCTATCCTCTACATTTACTGAATGCCTAATGTATGCAAAGCACTGCTGGGAAACCGATAGTGACATCTAACCGATAGATCCAGCCCCTGCCCTCGAGGGGCTCAGGGTCCATGAAGCAGACAGATCCAGGGAGAGGCACGACACCACGAGGCTGGCTTCCTTCCAGCAGGGGAATCCCAGGAGGACCTCTTAGAGGAGGGGGCCTGGGCTCTGGGCCTGACCACGTGCTGACACCATTCTCAGTCCATGCCTCAAAGGCAAAGGGCCCACTGGCTTAGGCCCCTGGCTGCCTAGTGGAAAGCCGGCCCCACCAGTTTGAGGCTTGCCTGGGGTGGTGTGGGGGTCCTGGGGCAGAGGACCTCCTCTTCAGATGGTGTGGCTTGCCCAGCGGCCTGAGCTAGGGCTGTGCTCACCCAACAGGGTGACAAACGAGCTCAAGAGGGCAAGGAAGGAGCATGGCCCAAGTTCTCCCAGGAGCCCTGGAGGTGCAGGTGCATGGGAGAGAGACACAGCAAACACCACAGCCCCAGGGCAGTGGCCAGGTACCCCACACCTCTCCTGTCCCTGCACTCAAAGACAAGCGGCAGCTGTTGCAAAACTCTTACAAGCCAAGAGGGCAGCACAGTGACCCTGCACTTTGGACAAGGGGTGGTGGCAGGGGGCCGGCCCTGACCTGTTAGCTGTCTGTTAGCATCATAGGATTTTCATCCAGCAGGGCCTGTTAGCACCCAGCTCAGGTCTGGGAGAGGTGGAAAAGCTGTCTCCCCCTCTGGGGGACTAGTAGTCACAGCTCTGGAGGGGCCAGAGTTGGGACAAGGAGGCCAAGACAAGGTCCTGTATGATCTCGGGCTGGTCTCATCACCTCTCACTTTGCTGAGACTTAGTTTTCCCATCTTGGAACCAGAGGTTAGAAGCCCTGCCATGTCAGTTTCACAGAAGCCTTGTAAATTTCCCTGAGTAAATTTCCCCCAGTCTGGCTCTAGACCACACCAACAGAGGGGCTACCACCTCAAAGAAGTCACCTCCACCAGGGATAAAATCCACTTGATCATGGTGCATGATCTTTTTAATGTGCTGTTGAATTTGGTTTGCTAATATTTTGGTGGGGATTTTTGCATCTCTGTTCATCAAGGATATTGGCCCATAATTTTCTTTTCTTGTAACGTCCTTGTCTGGCTTTGGTATCAGGGTAATTCTGACTTCATGAAATGAAATTGGAAGTGTTCCTTCCTCTTGAATTTTTTGGAAGAGTTTGAGAAGAATCAGCATTAATTCTTTCTTAAATGCTTGGCGGAATTCACCAGCAAAGAAATCAGATATCTTGGGCTATTATTTTTTGGGAGGCGTTTGATTACCGATTCAATCTCCTTACTCATTATTGGTCTGTTCAGATTTTCTAGTTTTTGTTTGTTTGTTTTGTTTTTTGTGTGTGGTTTTTTTGTTTTGTTTTGTTTTGTTTTTGAGGTGGAGTCTTGCTCCCATCATGCAGGCTGGATCTCAGCTCACTGTAATCTCCACCTCCCAAGTTCAAGTGATTCTCCTTCCTCAGCCTCCTGAGTAGCTGGGATTACAGGTTGCACCACCACGCCTGGCCAATTTTTGTATTTTTAGTAGAGACGGGGTTTTGCCATGTTGGCCAGGCTGGTCTCCTGACTTCTGGTGATCCACCCGCCTCGGCCTCCCAAAGTGCTAGGATTACAGGCGTGAGTCACCGTGCCCTGTCCAATTTTCTAGTTTTTTTGTGAATCAGTCTTGGTTGGCTGTCTGCTTCCAGCAATTTATTCATTTCTAGGTTATCCAATTTGTTGGCATAGTTGTCTATTATAATCTCGTATATTTCTTTGGTATCAGTTGTAATCTTTCCTCTTTCACTTATAATTTTATTATTTATCTGAGTCTTTTTTTTTTTTTTTAGTCTAGCCTAAGGTTTGTGGGTTTTGTTAACTTTTTTTTTTTTTTTTTTTTTTTGAGACGGAGTCTTGCTCTGTCACCCAGGCTGGAGTGCAGTGGCCGGATCTCAGCTCACTGCAAGCTCCGCCTCCCGGGTTTACGCCATTCTCCTGCCTCAGCCTCCCGAGTAGCTGGGACTACAGGCGCCCGCCACCGCGCCTGGCTAGTTTTTTGTATTTTTAGTAGAGACGGGGTTTCACTGTGTTAGCCAGGATGGTCTCGATCTCCTGACCTCGTGATCCGCCCGCCTCGGCCTCCCAAAGTGCTGGGATTACAGGCTTGAGCCACCGCGCCCAGCCTTGTTAACCTTTTCAAAAAAAACTCAACTCTTAGCTTTGTTGATCCTGTCTCTTGTTTCTTAAGTCTGTATTTCATTTATTTCTGCTCTGATCTTTCTTTCTTTCCTTCTGCTAACTTTGGGCTTCATTTGTTCCTCATTTTATAGTTCCTTGAGGTGTGAAGTTAGGTTTTTTATTTCAGATCATTCTTAATGTAGGCATTTATTCCTCTAAACTTCCCATCTAGAATCACTTTTGCTGCATGCTATGAGGTTTGGTTGTTGTGTTTCCATTTGCCTCAAGGTATTATTTTATTTCCCTTTTGATTTCATATTCCACTCATTAGTTGTTCAGGAGTGTGTTGTTAAATTTCTACATATGTGTAAAATTTCCACTTTTCCTCCTGTTATTGATTTCTAGTTTTATACCATTGTGGTTGGAAACGATACTTGATATGATTTCAGTCTTCTTAAATGTGTTAAGACTTGTTTTGGGCCGGGCGCGGTGGCTAAAGCCTGTAATCCCAGCACTTTGGGAGGCTGAGACAGGTGGATCACGAGGTCAGAAGATCGAGCCCATCCTGGCTAACACGGTGAAACCCAGTCTCTACTGAAAAATACAAAAACAACTAGCCGGGCGAGGTGGCGGGCACCTGTAGTCCCGGCTACTCGGGAGGCTGAGGCAGGAGAATGGCATAAACCCGGGAGGCAGAGCACAGTGAGCTGAGATCCGGCCACTGCACTCCAGCCTGGGCGGCAGAGCGAGACTCCATCTCAAAAAAAAAAAAAAAAAAAAAGACTTATTTTGTGAACTAACATAGGATCTTTCCTGGAGAATGTTCCATGTGCACTTTATAAGAATGTGTGTCCTGCTGCCATTGGATGGAATGTTCTGAATCTATCTGTTAGGGCCATTTGGTCTGTAATGTTGCTCAAGTCTCCTGTTTTCTTATTGATTTTCCAGCTGGATAATCTGTCTACTGTTTAAAGTGTTGAAGTCCTCTACGATTATCGTAATCTATTTTCCCTTCAGTTATGTTAATATTTGCTTTACATAGTTAGGTGCTCCCATGTTGGGTATATATATATATGTATATATGCGTGTGTATATATATGTATATATGTTTATATGTGTGTGTGTGTGTGTATATATATATATATATTTTTTTTTTTTTTTTGAGACAGAGTCTTGCTCTGTCACCCAAGCTGGAGTGTCGTGGCACGATCTCGGCTCACTGCCACCTCTGCTTCTCTGGTTCAAGTGATTCTTCTGTCTCAGCCTCCTGAGTAGCGGGGACTACAGGTGCATGACACCACACCCAGCTAATTTTTGTATTTTTTTAGTAGAGACAGAGTTTCACCACATTGGCCAGTCTGGTCTCAAGCTCCTGACCTCATGATCCATCTGCCTCGACCTACCAAAGTGCTGGGATTATAGGCGTGAGCCACCACGCCTGGCCTAGTATGTATATTTTTTGAATTGTTATATCCTCTTGATGAATTGATCCATTTATCATTATATGACAACTGTCTTTGTCTCTTGGGACAGTTTTGATTTAAAATCTATTTTGTCTGATATAAGTGTAGCCACTTATGTTCTCTTTTGCTTCCCATTTGGATAGAATGATACTTTTCAGTTTATCTATGTCCTTAAAGCTAAACCGAGTATCTTGTAAGCAGCATATAGTCGGATTTTGTTTTGTTTTTTTAATCCATTCAGCTGCTTAGTGGCTTCTGAGTAGATAATTTAATCCATTTAAAGTAATTATTAATAGGTAGGGACTTACTACTGCCATTTTGTTAATTGTTTTCTGATTGTTTTGTAGTCTCATTCCTTTCTTCCTCTCTCACTGTCTTAGTGAGTTTTTTTTTTTGTAGTGATATCTTTGATTCCGTTTTATCTTCTGTGGGTCTACTACAGTTATTTTTCTTTGTGGTTACCAGGAGGTTTACGTATGACATTTTATAGGTATAACAGTTTATTTTAAGCTGATAACAACTAAACTTTAGCCACATACAAAAACTCTACACTTTAATTTCTCCTCTCCCACATTTTGTGTTATTGGGGTCTACATCTTTTATATATTGTGTATCCATTAACACATTATTGCTATAATTATTTTAAAATTTTTTCTTTTTATTTTATACTAGAGTTCAAAATAACTTATGTGTCACCATTACAATATGCTATGCTTTGGATGTTTTTGTCTTCTACAAAATTCATATTAAAATTGAACCCCCAATGCAACAGTATTGGGAAGTGTGTCCTCTGGGGTGCTTAGGCCATGATGACTCTGCCATTGTAAAAGGGCTTGATGGAAGAAGTTAGTCCCCTTTTGCTTTTCTACCCTCTGCCTCTGCCATGTGAGAATGTAGCAAGAAGGCCCTCACCAGACACCAGATGCTGATGCCTTGATCTTGGACTCCCCAGTTTCCAAAACGGCGAGAAATACATTTTTATTCTTTATAAATTACCCAGTCCGTGTCATCCTGTTACGGCAGTGCAAAATGGACTAAGACACAGTGGCAGAGTACTCCCAATTTGACTATATTTTTGTCTATACAGAGTTTTTATACTTTTGTGTCTTCATGTTGTTACTGTCCTTTCATTTCAACTTGAAAAACTCCCTTTAGCATTTCTTCTAAGGCAGTGATAATGAACTCCCACAGTTTTTGTTTATTTGGGAAAGCCTTTATCTCTCCTTCATCTCTGGACATCTTTCCCAAGGTTGACAGTTTTATCCTTTCATCCCTGTGAATATATGATCCCACTCTCTCCTGGCCTGTGAGATTTCTTCTGAGAAATTCACTGATAATCTTCCAGGGTTTCCTTGTATGTGATGAATTGCATTTCCCTTACTACTTTCAAAGTTATTTCTTTGTCTTTGACTTTTCAGAATTTCTCTTTTTTGAAGATTTCTTTTATTTTTAATTTCTGTGGGTACACAGTAAGTGTATATATTTATGGGGTACGTGAGCTGCTTTGATACAGTTATGCAATATGAAATAGGCACATGATGGAGAATGGGGTATAAATCCCCTCAAGTATTTATTCTTTGAGTTACCAACAATCTAATTACACTAAGTTATTTTAAAGTGTACAACTAAGTTAATTTGACTTCTACCTTTCCCATGTGGATGCCCTTTACATCTTTCTCTTGTCTGATTGTTCTAGCTATGACTTCTAGTACTATGTTGAATAACAGTGGTGACAGTGGCATCCTTGTCACGTTCCAGATTTTAGAGGAAAGGGTTTCAGTTTTTCCCCATTCAGTATAATCCTAGCTGTGTGTCTTTTGTATATGGCTTTTATTATGTTGAGGTATGTTCCTTCTATCCCCAGTTTTTTTTTTTCCTTTTTTCTTTTTTAATGGAGTCTTGCTCTGTCGCCCAGGCTGGAGTGCAGTGGCACGATCTTGGCTCACTGCAACTCCACCTCCTGGGTTCACGCCATTCCCCTGCCTCAGCCTCCTGAGTAGCTGGGACTACAGGCACCTGCCACCACACCTGGCTAATTTTTTGTATTTTCAGTAGAGACGGGGTTTCACCATGTAGCCAGGATGGTCTTGATCTCCTGACCTCATGATCCACCCACCTTGGCCTCCCAAAGTGCTGGGATTACAGGCGTGAGCCATCGAGCCCGGCCCTTCTATCCCCAGTTTTTTTATTTTTTTTTAATTATGAAGGGATGTTGAATTTTATTAAATGCTTTTTTAGCAGCAGTTGAAATGATCATGTGGTTTATATTCTTCATTCTGTTGATATGTATCACGTTGACTGATTTGCATGTGTTGAACCATTTGCATATGATGTATCCCACTTTGTCATGATGAATGATCTTTCTAATGTATTGCTGAATTTGGTTTTAGTATTTTACTGAGGACTGTTATATCAATATTCATCAGAGATACTGGCCTGTAGTTTTCTTTTTATGACGTGTCTTTGTCTGGTTTCAGTATCAGGGTAATACTGGCCTCATAAAATGACTTTGAAAATATGCTCTTACTGAATTGGCCCCTTTATCATTATATAGTGACCTTCTTTGTCTCTTGTCTCTTATTACAGTTTTTGTCTTGAAATCTATTTTGTCTGATACAAGTCTAGCAACTCCTGCTCTTTGGTTTCCATGGAATATCTTTTTCCATCCATTTATTTTAAATCTATGTGTGTCTTTATAGGTGAAATATGTTTCTTGTAGGCAACAGATCAATGGTCTTGTTTGTTCATCCATTCAGCCAGTCTATGTCTTTCGATTGGAGAGTTTAGTCCATTTACATTCAATGTTATTATTGATAAGGAAGGGCTTATTCCTGCCATTTTGATTTGTTTTCTGGTTGCTTTGTGGTCTTCTCTTTCTATCTTTCCTCCCTGTCTTCCTCTAGTGAAGGTGATTTTCTCTGGTGATATGATTTATTTCTTGCTTTTTATATTTTGTGTATCCATTGTATGTTTTTTGATTTGAGGTTACCATGAGACTTGCAAATACTATCTTATAACCCATGATTTTAACCTGATAACAACTTAACACTATCTGCATAAACAAACAAACAAAAAGAAAACTAATAAAAACTCTGTGCCTTAACTTTGTCCCCATTTTTTTTTTAACTTTTTGTTGTTTCTATTTATATTTTATTATACTAAGTATGTCCTGAAAAGTTGTTGTAGTTATTCTTTTTGATGGGTTCATTGTTTCTTCTTTCTACTTAGGGTAAGAGTAGTTTACACACCACAGTTAACAGTGTTATAATACTCTGTGTTCGTGTTCTTCTGTGTACTTACTATCACCAGTGAGTTTTGTACCTTCCAGTGATCATTTATTGCTTATTAATGTACTTTTCCTTCTGATCAAATTACTCCCTTTAGCATTTCTTGTAGGACAGGTCTGGTGTTGGTGAAATCCCTAAGCTTTTGTCTGGGAAAGTCTTTCTCCTTCATGTTTGAAGGATATTTTCACTGGATATACTATTCTAGGGTAAAAGGTTTTTTTTTTTTTCTTTCACCACTTTAAATATGTCATGCCACTGTCTCCTGGCCTGTAAGGTTTCTACTGAAAAGTCTGCCACCAGACGTATTGGAGCCCCATTGTATGTTATTTGTTTCCTTTCTCTTGCAGCTTTTAGGATCTTTTCTTTATCCTTGACCTTTGGGAGTTTGATTATTAAATGCCTTGAGGTAGTTTTCTTTGGGTTAAATCTGTTTGGTGTTCTATAACCTTCTTGTACTTGGATATTGATCTCCTTCTCTCGGTTTGAGAAGTTCTCTATTATCCCTTTCAATAACTTTCTACCCCTATATGTCTCTCTACCTCCTCTTTAAGGCTAATAACTCTTAGATTTGCCCCCTTTGAGGTTATTTTCTAGATCCTGTATGTGTGTTTCATTGCTTTTATTCTTTTTTGTCTCCTCTGATTGTGTATTTTCAAATAGCCTATCTTGGAGCTCACAAAGGCTTTCTTCTGCTTGATCAATTCTGATGTTTAAGGACCCTGGTGCATTCTTCAGTATACCAACTGCATTTTTCAGCTTCAGAATTTCTGCTTGATTCTTTTAAATTATTTCAGTATCTTTGTTAAATTTATCTGATATAATTCTGAATTCCTTCTCTGTGTTTATCTTCAGTTTCTTTAAGTCTCCTCAACACAGCATTTTGAACTCTCTGTCTGAAAGGTCACATATCTCTGTTTTTCCAGAATTGGTTCCTGCTGCCTTATACTTAGTTCATTTGGTGAGGTCATGTTTTCCTGGATGGGGTTGATGCTAGCAGATGTTTTTTTGGCATTTGGGCATTGAAGAGTTAGATATTTATTATAGTCTTCTTAGTCTGGGCTTATTTGTAGCCATCCTTCTTGGGAAGGCTTTCCGGATTTTGAAAAGACTTGGATGCATGATCTAAGCTGTATCTGCTTTAGGGGGCACCCCAAGCTTAGTAATTCTGTGGTTCTTGCAGACTCGTAGAGGTACTGCCTTGATGGTCTTGGAAAAGATCCAGGAGAATTCTCTGGATTATCAGGCAGAGACTCTTGTTCTCTTCCCTCTCTTTCTCCCAAACAACGAGAGTCTCTCTCTCTCTCTCTCTCTCTCTCTCTGTTCTGAGTCACCTAAAGTTGGGGATGGAGTGACAAAAGCACCCCTGTGACCACCACCACTATGACTGCACTGGGTCAGACCTGAAGCCAGTACAGCACTGGGTCTTGCCCAAGGCCTGCTATAAACTCCATGGCTATTGCCTATGTTCACTCAAGGCCCTGGAACTCTACAATCGGCAGGTGGCAAAGCCAGCTAGGCCTGTGTCTTTCCCTTCAGGGCGGCAAGGTCCCCTAGGCCTCAGGTGGGTCCAGAGGTACCATCTGGGAGTCAGGGACTAGCATTAAAAAAGTTTAGAAGTCTACTTAGTGTTCTATTGTGTTGTGGCTGAGCTTGCACTCAAACCACAAGAAGTAGTCCTTCCCACTCTTCCCTCTCCTTTCCAAAGGCAGAGGAGCCTCACCCCATAGTCACCACCACCCCAGGCCGTGAGGACTACCAGCCAGTGTTCCCTTAAGACCCAAGGTCTCTTAAGTCAGCTCGTGGTGAATGCTAACTGGCCTGGGACTCACCGTTCAGGGCAATGGGCTCTCCTCTGGCCCAGGGCACATCCAGAAATGCTGTCCAAGAGTCAAGTCCTGGAATTGAGCACTCCAATAGCCCACTTGGTGCTCTACCCCACTGTGGCCATGCTGGTACCAGAAGCCAGCAAGTCTCAGAGGCTTGCCCAAGGCCCTCAACATAGTACCTGGGTATTACTCCTGGTTATTCAGGGCCCAAGGGCTCTTCAGTTAGCAGGTGATTGAGAATGCTTCCAGGACTGGGTCCTTTACTTCAAAGTAGCAGGTTCCCTTCTGACCCAGGGTGTGTCTAGAAATGTCATCTGGGAACTTGGCCTGGAACAGGGGCCTCGTGACTCTGACCAGTGCCCTATCCTGCTGTGGCTGAGCTGGTATCTAAGATGCAAGACAAAGTCCTCCCCACTCTTCCTTGTCCTCTCCTCAAGTGGAAGAAAGGGGTCTCTTTTAGACCCACAAGCTGTGCAGCGTAGGGTTAGGGGAGGGCTGATGCCAGAACCCTCTTGGCTACCCCAGCTGGTGTCTCAGTATGTTGCATGCTCCTCTGCCCCTGCCCCACGAGTCCACCGTCTCTGGACCTAGTTCAGCACTGGGACTCACCTAAGAGTTGCAGTCCTTATGTTGAAGACCTAGATTACCTCTCAAGTGTACTTGCAGACACAAACCCCAGTGTGTCTTCAAATATTGCTTCTTATCCATTCTACTTTCTCATCCCTTTTACTTTCTTCTTCTGGAATTTGTCTACATTATATGTACGTTTGGAACGTCTCCTTCCATCTCCATCTTCATTAGTTTCATCTCTACATCGTCAGGGATGTCATGAGAACTATTTTCCAGTTCACTGATTCTTTCTTGTCTAATCTGAGGTTAAACCCATACATTGTGATATAAGTATCTATGGTACAAAAGGGCTGCTTGACCTGAGAGTTCACTGTGATGAACGGCGAGACACCAAGGGCCATTTTCCTTCTCTCAGAGAGACTGCTCCAAAATCCAGCTTCCCCCAGGACCAATAACTTCCTTCTTTTAGCAAAGGGAGGTACAAGTTCCCCTGCACTCCAAGGTCCTGGGGGGCTGGGCAGCAGGCGTTTTTTGAAAACTCCCAGAAGCCACTGTAACTCAAGTCATTTCCGTGTTTCCTCCACCTGACAAGCCATTTTCTCATGCTTCCACTATAAGAAGGTAGTCACGGGGTGGGGGCAACAGCGTCTTTCTCTGGAATGCAAACCCACTGTGTGTCTAGCAGTGGCATTGGCCTTCCTGCGCGCCTTGTAAATGTCCCCCCAACTGCACCTCTTCCTTGGGTCACACCATATGATGTAGTGTCCATTCCAAATCCAATTTCCTGCCAGTTCCAACCCAGATTTTGCAGCACTTGAAGTTCTGCTTGATCTTTTCCCAACTGACTTGGTTATTTTCAGAGTTTCTTGCTCTTTACATGTATTTCCAATCCCTTCTATTCTACGTTACACACAACTACTTTGTATTCTGCTTCTGTGGATCTGATTCTGCACCCCGTGGTTTTTGCTGCCTCTGTGCAATGCATCTTGTTTCCTTGTGTGATCTACGCTTTTTGACAGTTAATGTGTGTTTCTTAGAACATTACCCCTGGGGATTATTTGAGGCTGAAAGTGGATTTGCATTTCCTTTTTCCAGGCACCCAGGAGAGCCAAAATCCCTGTGTTCTACTTTAAACTCTTAGCTCCAGGTTTTTCAGAACCAAAGGAAGTGTAATTTCAGGCTGGAACCTTCTTAGGTGTCAAATCAGAGTTGCACATCGTATTACTGGTGTGGTGCAAAGTACCACACACTCCATAGCCGGAACAACAATTTGTTGTCTCATAGTTCTGGAGGCCAGAAGTCCAAGGTACAAGCGTCGGCCGGGTTGGTTCCTTCCGGAGGCTCTAGGGGAGGATCTGTTCCATGCCGCTCCCCTAGTGCCTGGTGGTTGCTGGCAATCTTTGATGTTCCTTAGCTTGTAGATATGTCACCCCAACCTCTGTCCCCATCTTCACATGGTGTTCTCTCTGTGTGCAGGTCTTTGTGTCCAACTTTCCCCTTTCTACAAGGACCCCGGTCATACTGGATTGGAGTCCACCCTAATGACCTCATCTTAAATCGATTACATCGGTAAAGACCCTAGTCCCAAAGAAGGTCACATTCACAGGTATTGAGAGTTAAGAGTTTCAAGATGGCGGGGGCACAATGCAACCTGTAACACGTACTCTCAGGTTAGTTCTGTTTCTACCGTCAAGGTACAAGAGAGAGAATTTCCTCTGCAATCCCTTGGTGGTGGTGGTGGCAGCAGTGTGTGTATGCGGGTGGGTATGTTACTACTCTTCCTGACATTGGGGGTGAGGTCTGTTGGGGTCCCGGCTTTAAAGAGGGGCTTGCCTTGGGCAGGCCCTGGGTTTTGTCTCGTTCGCACGCTCAGCCAGGTGATAAAGATTGGCCCTTAAGCTCTTTCAGTTGAGCAGACACCCATGAGGAGGGAGCCAGCCCGCCTGTCTGGATTCCTGCCTTTACGTCGGCATCTGTTTTTGTTTATCACCAGCTCATTGATGGAATTACAAATATGTTCCCAGTGTTTTTGTTGTCTTATCAGAAGGGTTGATCAGGATATGTACCCTACTGCAGAAGACAGAGTAATGATCCCCCCTCCCCACCAAAGATATCCATGTTCCAGACTATGTCACAGTCTAGAACCTGTCAATACGTTACCTTTCATGGCAAAAGAGACTTTGCAGGTGTGACTCAAGGAGACTGTCCTGGATAATCTGGGTGGGTGAATCTAATCATCTAAGTCCTGAAAAGTGGAGACCCCTTCCCAGCTGTAACCAGAGGGAGACAGATGTGACTTTGGCAGAGGGGTCTGAGAGATGCCACTATGCTGCCTTTGAAGATGGAGCAGGGGGCCATGATTCAACAGATGCAGCAGTTTCTAGAAGCTGCAAAAGGGAAGGAAATGGTTTCCCCCGGAGCCTCCAGGAAGGAACATAACTCTGCAGACACCTCCATTTTAGTCCAGTGACACCTAGGCTGGGCTTCTATGACCTACAGAACCATACAGCGATAGCAAGATAAAGGCACTCACACACTGTTGGAAGCAGAAGGCAAGCCTCTGGAGACAGCATGCATTGCTCCGTGTGTGGAAATTGTATCATCATTTATTTTTTTATCTTCCTCACCCTTCCTTTCGCTTGTCTTCATCCAACTTTCATTCATTATCTTTCTTGATGTTTGTATTTGTGCTGTGAAGTCTACTTACGCCTCCATCAGTTGATTTTCCAGGTAAAAGTCAAGAAATATCATTGAAGCCCGACAAACTGAGGAAAAGTGCCCCTGTCCTCCCTCACCCGCTCCTATGTCCCTTCCCCACTGTTTTTATCTCTTTTTGTCTCGTTTTCCTCTAATTTAGTCTTGAGGCCTCTCTCTGGAGAGGTCATATCCATGTCATCCACCTTCCAGGAGAGGCTGGACCCAGAGGAGAGTGAGGCTGGGGTGTGTGGCTCAGGTGTACACAGAGGAGGCAGCGGCACAGGACACATGCAATCAAAGCAGCGCGCTCCTTGCAGATCCAAAGAGAAAGGGCTGTGCCTCTCGGGGCTGATAATGGGGGATGGTCCAGGACACCCACGCTCCCACCAGTGAGGAGGGGGAGCAGAGAGGGAGAGAGGGAGAGAGGGAGGGGGAGAGAGAGAGAGAGACCATCCCATGACCAAAGCCTTTATTGGGGTCCAGGGTGTTACAGCTTTCCCACAAGGGTTCTCATTGGTGGGATAGGACAGGCAGCCTCAAGGTCTGTGGTCGCCGACTGTGACAGGCCATCACTGTGGCCTATTTGCACAGCCACACAGGGGGTGCCTCGGTCCAGCAGATTGTTCTGGCTGTCCCACAGCGAGGTGGTCACCAGGAGGCGGTGGCACAAGACAGATGTCTGGATTGAGACACTGAGGAACTGGGGGAGTGCTGCAGGTGCAGAACTATCAACTGTATCCAGGCACAGTGGCTCACGCCTGTAACACCAACATTTTGGGAGACCGAGGCGGGTGGATCACTTGAGGTCAGGAGTTCGGGACTAGCCTGGCCAACATGGCCAAACCCCATTATCTACTAAAAATACAAAAATTAGCTGGGTGTGGTGGCGGACGTCTGTAATCCCAGCCACTTGGGAGGCTGAGGCAGGAGAATCACTTAACCCAGGAGGCGGAGGTTGCATTAAGCCAAGATTGTGCCACTGCACTCCAGCCTGGGCAACAGAGTGAGACTCTGTCTCAAAAACAGAAACAAAAACAACAATAAAAAAACTGTCAACTGTGTCGAGGGTGACCGAGCTCTGCTTCTGGTGTGAGAGAGTTAAACTTATATTCAAAATGGACATCAAAGCAACATACAGGTATAAGAACTCACTGTACTTCTTTACATTAGTGATTGCTTTCTGCAGGGCTTATCCTAGTTGCCTAGCAGCACCACCTCTTCCACCGTGTTTAAGACCTGTTTCTGTGCTTTCTCCAATTTCTTTCTTTCAAGTCTGGTATTGAAGACATGGAATGCTCAAATACACAGAGGAGGCTGGCTGCACAGGCCCGTTCAAGAATCCTTAGAGCATCCAGAAGTAATTCACATGCTGTGAACCGGCTTTTCTTTTCCTCCTTTTCTTTTGACTTTTTTCTCCTTTTCTATTTGAAGTGTTTTATTTTCACAAGAGTCTTGCAGGGTAGAAGTAATCTAAATACCTATGTGTCTGGAAAACAATCTTTTTTTATAAAAATAAATGTTCTGTATACTTTATTAAAGGCTAATTTCCAAAATTTTAAAATCTTCAGGTTATACTTCTTAAGCTATTCCAAGCTGTCTGTTTTTGAGGTTTTGGAGTGCTACTATAAGTTTGGAAAACTACTATGATGGCTGGGGGTGGTGGCTCACGCCTGTAATCCCAACACTTTTGGAGGCCAAGGCGTGCAGATCACGAGGTTAGGAGTTCAAGACCAGCCTGGCCAAGATGGTGAAACCCCGTCTCTACTAAAAATAAAAAAATTAGCTAGGTGTGGTGGCGGGTGCCTGTAATCCCAGCTACTTGGGAGGCTGAGGGAGGAGAATCACTTGAACCCGGGAGGCGGAAGCTGCAGTGAACTGAGATCGCACCACTGCACTCCGGCCTGGGTGACACAGCGAGACTCCATCTCAAAGAAAAAAAAGGAAACTATTATGACATATACTTTTCTAATCATTGTACATTTCCCAGACTAGATAAAAATGCCTGACAAAGTCCTCACTTTTAAGGAAATGCAAAAAACTTAGAAATCTCTTTTGTTTGATTTAAAAAAAAAAAGAAGAAAAAAAAAAAAAAAAAGGACTTGTTTCCAGAGATTCCGGTTCCACACTCTGCCCTAGTCCTTGGGCAGCTTCCCAGTCATCCAGCCGGAGTTTGCCCCTGGTCATTGTTCTAACAAGTTCTCCCCTGATCAACAGCCCGAGCCTTTTTTTTTGAGATGGAGTCTCACTCTGTCACCCAGGCTGGAGTACAGTGGCGTACTCTCAGTTCACTACAACCTCTGCCTCCTGGGTTCAAGCGTTTCTCCCGCCTCAGCCTTGGAGTAGCTGGGATTACAGGTGCCCACCACCACACCTAATTTTTGTATTTTTAATAGAGAAGGGGTTTCGCCATGTTGGTCAGGCTGGTCTCGAACTCCTGACCTCAAGTGCTGGGATTACAGGCATGAGCCAACCCGCCAGGCAGCCCCTGAGTCTTTACATGCGGCAATGCCTTACTTGCTGCCTGACAAGTAACCAACTATTTGAGCATCAAACCCTTGGGTGTCTCTTGCCATGAAGACCTTGTGCGAATCGTTCATTGCCTTTTAGCATTGAGTGTTAACTGGGGTAATGTCGAGTGTTACTGGGGTAATGTCTAAAGCAAACCTGATTGGTTTTTTGTGTTTTTTTTCTCTTAGGAGACTTGTCCTTTCTGCTTGGATGCCCAGCAGATTACTTTTTATCTTTGAACTCCAAGGTTAACCATTCTTGGTTCATTTGGCGTGGGGTATGGTGTGCCTTTTTATTCTGTTTCTGTCAACTTTAAAAAAATGTTTTAAAACATTTATCCTGCTCCATACTTTTGGCTTTGTTCTGCAAACACTCCCAGCTATCCACGTGTGTCAGTCGCCTCTGCACAACGGGGGTTCTCTGAGAGTTTACCTTTATGCAGGGGGTCCGGTGCTGGTGTCTGGCCTCGGGGGATCTGCAGCTGTGGCTCCCAATGCCAGGAGAGTGTTGGAAGCGGTTCCAGGCCCAGAGGGGCCAAGACCCTGGAGACTGCCCTGGGGTTAGCTCCCAGTATCTCCTCGGGCTTCGAGTTCTTTCTCTCTTGGAATAGGCCCTTCTTTCCAGCTCAGATACGCCTTATGCATGTTTTTTTTTCAAGGATTTCTGTGTTGGCAGTGGAGGGAGAGAGGCCTCCATGTCAGCTCAGCCTGATACGTCACTAGAAACTGGCTGAGACCTTGTTGGTCTTGTTCAATGTTGAATCTCAGGTAAGGAATCAATAAAAATTGACTGGATAAATGAGAGAATTTAGCACAAAATTCATTTTTTTGCAACACTTAATAGATAAAAGAAAACACTTAGGCTGGGTGTGATGGCTCACACCCATAATCTTGGCTTTTTGGGAGGCCGAGGTGAGAAAATCATTTGAGGCCAGGAGTTCAAGACCAGGCTGGGCAAAGCAGCAAGACCCCATCTCTACAAAAAATAAAAATTAGCTGGGCAGGGTGGCACGTGCCTGTAGTCTCAACTACTTGGGAGGCTGAGGCGGGAGGATTGCTTGAGTCCAGGACTGTGAGGCTGCAGTGAGCTAGGACTGGGCCACTGCACTCCAGCCTGGGTGACAGAGTGAGACCCTATCTCTTAAGAAAAAGAAAGAAAAGAAAACAGCCAAAGTGGGTCAAGTAGGAATTATATGAGTCCTGTAGAAAACTGCAACACATTCAGGGAAAGAGGGGGAGAGGGACAAGCACTGGGAGAGAGAAAAGGAGCAGAAAAAAAAAAACCAATCCAGAGCTTCCTCAATTCTGCCCCCACCCCTCCCCACTCCCCACATATCAGCTTCCCAGGGCCATGGCTTTTCCATTTGGTTTCCTCCCGGGCATCAAAAACGCACAGAGTGGGCCCTCGCTAGGACTGTGGAGTGAGTGGAAGTGAATCTTACTGCAAAGCCGTCATGGAGAACCTGCTGCAAACGTGACTCTGAGAAGGACTCTGAAGAGGTGAGGTGACACGAGGTCCTGAAGGTGGCCCCTAATCCAAGAGGACGGGGTCCCCAAGGAGAAGAGGGAGAGACCTCTGGGATGAGCGTGCAGAGGCCTCAGGAGGAACCAATGACCTCCCGCACCACATCTCCAACTTCCAGCCTCAGAACCGTGAGAGAGGAGATTTCAGTTGAGGCAGCCGGGTCTGGGGCCTGAGCCACACTGCTCACGGCAGCCTGAGCCAACCAGGACAGAGCGAGGGCAGGGACCCAACAAGGGGAGGAACAGAGCGAGGGGAGGGACAGAACAAGGGGAGGAATGGAGCTAGGGGAGGGGTGGAGCGAGGGGAGGGACGGAGGGAAGGCAGAGACGGAGGGAGGGCAGGGACGGAGGGAGGGGATGGATGTGCTTGCCCAGAGCCCCCACGCCTGGTAGAAGAAAACACTCAGTAAACGGGAGCTATTTTATTTTCTCTCAGAATGCAAGGCCCCATCACTTCTCCCTCTCAGCCTTCTGATCACCAGCCTGGGACGCCCACTCCACGGTCAGCTGTCCAGGGGCCGCCCTGCACCCACACCTGCCTGCCACCCCCAGGGGGCCAGAAGCAGCAGGGAGGGCTGCGTGAGGAGGGTGGGGCCGGCTCAGGCAAGGGGTCCCTCCTGGGGACTCGGCTGTCATACCAGTGAATGGGGGCAAGGCCAGGACAGATGGGCATGGTCCAGCCTGCACGTCTAGGACAAGAAGGCTCAGCCCAAGGGAGAGGTTCCCGGTGTTGGAAGCTCCTGGAGAAGGGGGCATTTTCACCCTGCCCATCGGGTCTGCCTCCCAGCAGCCTCAGTGGGGGCGAAGGCTGGCCAGGGTCCAGTCTGCAGGAAGGATGGGAGACCCAGGGACCGGCCTGAGAAGCAGAAAGTCATTGCTTAGGAGCTGGGTGCTGCCCAAACAGAAACGTGCATTCTGGCATCAGACCGAGCTGCGCAGGGGTCACGTGTGGCCTTGGACGAGTCACTTCATGTATCGCAGCCTCAGTTTCCACCTCTAGAAAATGGGCTGTTTCCTGACCAGGCACTGGCCAGAGCTGTAAGGGGATTTCTGTTCTCTCTCATGGTCCTGTGGCAGGAGCTCCAGCAGCCACTGTGGACCATGAGGCGGCCACAAGGAGGGAAGGGCATGCTGAGGACGAGGGATCAGGGAGGAGGAGCCTCTGAGGATGGGGAATCAGGGAGGAGGAGCCTCTGAGGATGGGGGATCAGAAAGGAGGAGCCTGAGGATGAGGGATCGGGAAAGAGGAGCCTCTGAGGACGGGGGATCAGGGAGGAGGAGCCTCTGAGGACGGGGGATCAGGGAGGAGGAGCCTCTGAGGACAGGGGATCAGGGAGGAGGAGCCTCTGAGGACGGGGGATCAGGGAGGAGGAGCCTCTGAGGACGGGGGATCAGGGAGGAGGAGCCTGAGGACGAGGGATCGGGAAAGAGGAGTCTCTGAGGATGGGGGATCAGGGAGGAGGAGCCTCTGAGGACGGGGGATCGGGAAAGAGGAGTCTCTGAGGATGGGGGATCAGGGAGGAGGAGCCTCTGAGGATGGGGGATCAGGAAGGAGGAGCCTCTGAGGACGGGGGATCAGGGAGGAGGAGCCTCTGAGGACGGGGGATCAGGGAGGAGGAGCCTCTGAGGACGGGGGATCAGGGAGGAGTAGCCTCTGAGGACGGGGGATCAGGGAGGAGGAGCCTCTGAGGACGAGGGATCGGGAAAGAGGAGTCTCTGAGGACGAGGGATCGGGAAAGAGGAGCCTCTGAGAATGGGGGATCAGGAAGGAGCCTCTGAGGACGGGGAATCAGGAAGGAGGAGCCTCTGAGGACGAGGGATCGGGAAGGAGGAGCCTCTGAGGACGAGGGATCGGGAAAGAGGAGCCTCTGAGAATGGGGGATCAGGAAGGAGCCTCTGAGGACGGGGAATCAGGAAGGAGGAGCCTCTGAGGATGAGGGATCAGGGAGGAGCCTCTGAGGACGAGGAATCAGGAAGGAGGATCCCCCTGAGGCCGGGGGATCAGGGAGGGGGGAGCCAGGGTTCCTGCTGGCTCAGGGACCAGGGCAAGGCAAAGGAGCCTAGTGCTGCTGCCTCTGGACGGTCCTCCATGAGGGGAAGGAGAAATAAATCTCTCCTTTTCTATTTTGGTTTTCTCTATCATACACCACAGAACCCACCAAAATGGAGTTTTTTTGTTTTTTGTTTTTTTTTTTACATTCAGGGTCTTGCTCTGTTGCCCAGGCTGGAGTGCAGTGGTGCAATCACAGCTCACTGCAGCTTCCACCTCCTGGGCTCAAGTGGTTCTCCCACCTCACCCTCCCGAGAATCTGGGACCAGAGATGTGCACCACCATGCCCAACTATTAAAAAAAAAAGTGTTGTAGAGACAGTGTCTCGCTATGTTGCCCTGGCTGGTCTCAACTCCCTGGGCTCAAGCCATCTTCCCACCTCAGCTTCCCACCTCAGCCTCCCACCTAAGCCTACCAAGGTGCTAGAATGACAGATGTGTGCCACTGCACTGAGGCTATTTTTATCTTCAATATACGTGTAAAGAAACATGGGCTCAGGAGGTACCCAAGTGATGGGGCAGGAATTACAGTCCCGTTTGTATGCCCGATGCCACCTGGAGGATTCCAGGGCACCGCGTGGGAAACCCGTGGTGCTGTGCCAGCCGGGAGGTGGCCATGGCACCATTACCTCCTCCTCTCTCAGACCCTGCTGAGGTTGGGCCATGCTGAGATCCAAGCAACCCAGTCAGACAGACCCTGCTGGACTTAGGTGGAGGAATCCAGCCATTCCCTCCTCCCCTGGCATGAAAGGGCTGACCACTCCTGCAGAAAAGAACTCAGGTTTATTTGCAAGTAAAAACCATGGTCCGAAAAAAACCCATTGGCAAATGTACAGTTTGTGTCCATTTGGGGTTACCGCCAGCTCTGGGGGAGGGGGGCCCAGATCCCTGACCCACATGCATCGGGCTCCCACATGTTCACAGCTAATCTCAGGCCCCTGCAGTTTAGCCCCCCGCAGAGGATACCCCATCTCCTGCTGAACACCATCAGACATCCCGGCTGCACCCAGCCCTCCAACCCTCCTGCCTTAGTGCAGTGCCAAAACCAAACCAAACCAAATACAAATCTCAAAACAAACACACACAAAACAAACAAATTCACAAAAAGTCAGGGCTCTAAATTATTTTTTCCCAGTGTCCTTTGTGATCATGATGACTTATTCATCAACAAACTAAAATATACATCATTTTCTTGCTATTATAAAATCTCTTATTATTCACAGATATATAACGGGAGATTTGGATGAAATAATTACAAACTTTTTTCCCCTTAAAAAACAAACAAGCCAAAAAAACACAACACAACAAAAACCCCAAAACCAAAAGACAAGACCTTTCTGACGACAGTAAACACAGGGGCTGCCGGCTTCCTCCCCTCCATCCTCGGCGCCTGCTGGGCCGTGGGGCGCCAAGTGCTGGGTGTACCCCGACACGCAGGCCCCAGGGTGCTCTCTCCCAGGCTGACTCTTCGCTTCCCCTGCCCTGCCTCCACCTCCCCTCATTTCCCAAGCCTTTGTGGAGGGCCACTCTCTCCTCCTGCCGCTCCCCATCCCCGTGACTCCTCCCACCTCTTCCCTACGCCCCAGAGGCATACGGCTCAGAGGCCACAAGGCCAAACTCAGAAGGAGCCCACAGGTCCCCAGCGCCACCCACAGCAGAGATCAGCCTCCCCCACACCCAACCTGGGCCGGGCACCTCCCACAGGCTGTGCAGCTGGCCAGAGGGATAAGCGGCTATAGGAAGCCCAGGTCTCAACAGAGGCTTTGGCAAGGAGCTGGGAGGGAGACACGGCTGCCAGGTCCCATGCAACATCAGGGTAGAGAAACCAGGGTCTGGCTAACCCAGCCGGAGGTCAAAGGCCGGGAGTCGTGGCTGGGGGAGGTAATGGGGTAGAGCCACCCCCAAGAGCACTTACTTTGAGTTGCCCAAGGCCCAGTTTGAAGGCTGCAGGGACCCTTGGAAGGAAACCCTGCCAGGGGCTGGAACCAACCTCTCGTGCCAAGGCTGGGCAGACCCTCAGGGACCACCCTGCAGGAGAGCAGAGGGGCCTCCTGGAGAAGGACCTGGCAGGAATCTAGAGAGGGGAAATCCCTGTTTTCTTCCCTGCCCCTTTCAGGGTTTTTACAAAAGATCTGCTGACCTGGCAGCAGGGCCACGGCCAGGCAGACACCATCCCAGGACTCCAGAAAGGGCCCCTCAGAGAGAGGGCAGGAAACAGTACCACTGACCAGGGAGCAGGGTTGGAATTTCACCATCCCAAAGGCCCCTCCCAAGAGAGGGGCCTGCCCTGTGGGGTCTGGGTGTGCCCCTGGCATGGAGGGGAGTGGGGGAGTCAGGGAAGTCTGGGGAGCCAGAGTGGCTGCAGAGGGCCACCGCAGTGCTCTCTCCTCCTGCGCCCTAGCACAGTGGGGCAAGTGAGCCCACAGTGAACAGCCTGGCTCTGGTCCCATCTGCCTCCCGCGGCCTGACACCTCCCCCTGGGAGCAGCAGGAAAAGACAGGCAAGGCTGAGTCCAGGGGCTAAGCAGAGGGGCTGGGGGCAGGTCCCTTCTGCTGTCCCTAGCCCTTCCTGGGACAGCATCTGCTGTTCAAACCTAGGCTCCTGACCGCCATCTCAGTTGGACGGGGACAGGCAATGGGCTTCCGGCCTCGGCTGCTACCCAGAGCCTGGCTTGCAGTGCTGCTGGTGCCCCCTCCTCTGTGCTCTGGGTGGGGCGAGCCCAGGTTTCCTCTATGTACAATAGCATACCCAATGATGGGTCGCCGAGGGCAGGCTGACAGTGACACGGTTCGAGTTTAGGATTCTCAACACCCTCCCCATCCCTGTGGGTGGTGGAAGACTGGGAGGTTGGTATTTCCCCTCTGAGTCACAGAGGAGCTAGAGACAGACTTCAGGGCTGGAGTGACTCTCCCAAGAAAATCTGTGCGTCTTCTCCACGTTCCTGCCGTCACTGGATGCCCTCCTCTTCTACGTACGTTGAAGGAAACCAGCCAATCTGAAAAAGATGGCAGGATCGTGTCTGTGTGTGTGTGTGTGTGTGTGTGTAAGCAGGTGTGTGCATGTCTGTGTTGGGGTAGGGGCAAGTAGAGACTTAAGAAGATGGGGGGTCCTTTGGAAGTCCAGAGTTCTCAGCAAGGCCTGCAATTCAGAAGGACCTGGTGGAACCATTGCCCAGGAATAAAAGTAACCCAGAAAAGCACCACCCTTGGCCAATTTAAGATGTTCTGCCCACCCTCCACCTGCCAGTCAGAAAAAAAATAAATTCTCCAGAGGAAAAGAACATCACCCAGAACAGCGACAGTTTTTTTCTTAATACACAAGCTTGGCATTCAGTCAGGACCAAATGACAAAAACCAACAGAAAAAGCAGGCAGTAGAAATCAACCCACAGGTATTGAGGTCATCTGTCAGGGGAGATAAATAACTCTAATTTGTACGTTTAAGAAAATGGATGAAAAGGCAGACTATTGTACCAGAGAACCTAAATCAGAAATCAAATAGAAGTCCTAGAACTGAAAAATATAATGAATGAAATGAAGAATCCAATAGAGGGATTTAGACAAAGCAGAAGAGAAGATGCATAAACTGTAAGATAGGTCACTAGAAAGTGACTAGATAGAAAACCAGAGAGAAAAAAGGACAAAAAAACACATAAAATTGTGGGAATAATATGAGGCCATGGTAAAAAGTTCTAACATCCATGTGAATGAAGTCCGACAAGGAGAAAAGAGAGAAAATGGAGCAGACACGCTGTCTGCAGATACTATTCTGGCTGAGAAATTTCCAAAAGTGATGGACATTAAGCCACAGGTTCAAAAAAAAAATCTCTGCAAATCCTAAGCAGAATAAATAAAGAGAAAATCACACCTAGGCATATTACAGTAAAACGAACTCAAAACTTCAAAATGAACTTCAAAAATGAACTCAAAACAACTCACAGAAAGGAACTAGGTCTCCTTGGAAAAATGACTGATTCCTGGGGGAGAATGAATAAGTACAAGAGAAAAGAAGTTTTCCTTACAGTAGAATGCCAACTAATATCTATAGATAGTAAAAAAAAAAAAATCACTATTTCTTCAGCCATAATAGAAATAATAGAACAGATAAAATTCATCAAGGGAAGATAAAACTAGTACATGAAAGTTTGAAGAGGAACAGGATATTTACCTAACTTCAAAGTATTACCCTACAAATTTCTTGCTAATGACAGGCGACAGTTAACTTCACAGTAGAAGAACACAGCAAATATAATCTTAAACACATGATCAAAGTTAATGTCACAAATAATGAGACAAACTGGTATAATTCATCTCCTAACAGGACACTATGGCACTGAGAAAGTGCCAACGTCCCCATTGTGGTGTTCCCAGTGCAACCTCAATCTAATCATGAAGAAACATCAAACCCAAATTGAGAGATATACTATAAAAATAGTTGGCTGAAACTCTTCAAAAATGTACAAGTCATGTAAGGCAGAGAAAGGCTGAGGAATATTCTAGATTAAAGAGAGTTAAGGATCACAGCAGTTCATGATCCCAGATTGGATCCAGGACCAGGAGAAAGAGCTAGAGAAGACATGATTGGGATGACTGGTAAGATTTGAATAGGGACAGTGGATTAGATAATTGTATTATATCAAAGGGGAATGTCCTTGGTCTTAGGAAATACTTAGGGGTAAACAAATATGATTTCTGCAATTTACTCTCAAATGAGTTAGAGAGAAATAGACACACACACACAGTGCAAATGATAAAGCAAACGGGGCAAAACATTCACAATTGGTAAATCTGGGCAGGTTACTCCCACTTTTAAGATGAAATTTTGAAATTTTATGTTTGAAATTTTGTTTCAAAATTATAAGTTACAAACATTTTACAATGTGAATATTTAAAAAGAAAGTGAAATAAGGATGTTTTTAGATTCAACAAAAACTGAGACTTCATTAATAGCAGATAAACTTTAAAAAATACGAAAGAGAGGGGATGTCAGCCAGCAGAGAAATGGTCTTGGGTGGAAATACAATAATGCAGGAGGAAATGGGGAGCCCTCGGAATGGTAAACACAGGGTAAATCTAAATGAGCACAACTGCCTAAAACAAAAACAATGTCTTCTAAGGTTTGAATATATATAGAATTAAGATACATGATGACACTTGCACAAAAGTTGGAAGGAAAATGGATACAATCAAAAGTTGCAAGGTCCTTCCTTGCATTGCCTGGGAAATAGTAAAAAAGTACTCATTTAAGGGAATCTCTGGTGTAAGGTTACCACTTAAGAAAAAAAGTGTGTAACTAACAAACCAATGTAGGGCAGGGGAAGTAGAATTAAAAATACATTAATTCAAAAGTAGGCAAGAGAGAAGAAAAGAGGAGTAGATGTGACAAATAGAAAATAAAGTTAGATTACTTATTTAAACCCAAATAGCTCAGTAATTACATTAAATGTAACTGGACTACATATGCCTATTAAAAGTCAAAGACTGTCAGATCAGACTGGCTTCCCCAACTATTTATAAGAGACCCATTTTAAATATAAGGAAAAAGACAAGTTTAAGTAGTATGAGAGAAAATAATGTGCCACACAAAGCACTAATCCCAAGAAAGCTGGTGTCACTACAACAGCAGATAAAGGAGATTACAGCAAGAATAAATGCCGGAGAAAAGAAGAGATGTTTCATAATGATAACAGGGTCAAATTGACAGGAATTATCCAGTAATACTCAAACTAGTTGTTCTAAACTTAATGCTGTATAGAAAATACCTGGATCTGGGAAAGGGCCCAGGTATGTGCTTATTATATTACAGCTCCAGACACTTTTAATGCCAATCACACAAGGACCACTTTGAAAACAAGTGGTCCCAGCCCTCTAGGTGGGCTACCTACGCCTCAGTAGCCTTGACACTTCTGCAAGGCAGTTGGGTAAAAACTGGATCAGACTTGAGGGCCTCCAAGGGGCAGACTGCCTGATAGGTGAAGGCAGAGCGGCTCCTGCCACTGGACAATGGAAGTGTCAGCACTGGGAGTCAAGGTTAACTGGCCCTCTGCAGCCCCATGCACTTGCCCTGTGCACCTGCAGCTCAAAGAGGAAGCTGGGCATTTTCTAATTGGTGGCACATGGAGCTCTGGTGCTTGGATGGATACGTACTGAGAGACATGGGCCAAAGCTAGAGGTAGAGATGGGGTGTTGGGATGAAGAGGCCATGGACTTATGCAGAATCTTAGGGTGCCCAGGGCACTCTTAAGCCCACCTGGCACTTGGGACAGTGTGAAGGGATGGAGGTGGGTAGGGACACAGCGTGTCCCTACTGCCTCACCAGGGCATAGATGGGGCCTTAGAGAATGGCAGGAGGAGCCCAGAAAGGACACCGTGTCCTCCTCAGTCCTGTGACCTCCCTTCCTGCAAACAGAGCTTGGAGACTTATAAGTAATTTGAAGAGTGCAGCTGTGAGGGCAGCCCAGAATAAAAATGGAACAGGGTGGAGGGTCCTAGGAGCTTGGATCCAGATCAGACCTCTGTAGCCAATTCCTGGGCTATGAGACCTTGGGTTCGTGGTAAACATCTGGAGCCTCAGTTTCCCCTGTGAACGCCAGCCTTCTGGGCTGCTGTGAGGATGAAGGAGATTGCAGAGGGTGCCTGGGACAGGGCCAGGGGTGTGGACATAGCTGTGGTGCTAGTCTGCCTGAGTCTGACCAGGTGGGGGCTGCAGCGAGGCCAGCCCCGCACCCTCAGGGTAGGGCCACTCACCCGTCCGTTGGTCTCGCCCTTCCACCAGCCCTGGTCCCCGCCGATGCGGCTGTAGATCCTCACCACGTCACCCTCCCGCAGTGAAAGCTCTCTCATGTCTCGGGCAGCAAAGTTGTACCTGGCCACAGCCGTGCCGATGACGCGGGGCGTGAACACTGTTGAGGGAGACGGGCAGCATCACACAGCAGCAGTAGGGGCCCAACCAGGGATCGAGGAGGCCCTTGGGCCAAGCTGGGTCTCTCCCCTGGTGCCCAGAACCTTGCTCTGTACCCAGAGAGGAAGGATGTCAAGCATCCAGGCTCTGGAGGGACACACTGGCCTCCAATCCCAGGCCCTCTTGCCCCCTGGGTCTGGGGACACAGCACATCCAAGTTCCTGCAATGAGGATGCTCTTAGGGACACGAGCAGGTGCCCAGGCTTTGACCATCATCATTCCAGCGGTCCTCCAATTCCAGAGCCCAAATCCAACCAGCAACCCAGTGGAACCAGCTTGGCCCAGACACAGAATCCTGATAGACAGGTGTCAATGACCATGGCTGAGGGCGAAACACACACAGCTGCTGGGAAGGGACTTTGACTCTGGCAGCTGAAAGCCATGAGGTCAGGGCTGACTAAAACCCTCTCCTCCCTGCACCCAAGCCCCACAGCTCCTCCTCGTGGCCACCTGTTTTGTTACCAGAGGCAAAGCTCTTGATGAACAAGGAGGAATGACAGTGGCCGGGGCTGGGGAAGTGGCCATCAGGGTGGGCATGTCCACAGGGGGTGAGTGGTGACAAGGGTGGGACCAAGCCTGACGTGTCCTCAGGTGCCTGCAGCAGCCTCTGCCCAGGCTCCCTAGCCCCTTCCTCCCCGCCACCCTGCGCCAGACTGCGGACAACTGTGGCCACGTCAGGCAGGGCTGTGCGGCCAGCGAGCAGCTCCGTGCTGGGTCTCCCAAGGCAGCTGCCACAGGCCCGGTCCCCCCACGCCCTGGGGAGCAGCGGTACCTGACCAGAAGGGAGCGGAGGGGCCCTGAGAAGCAAAGCTGAGGCCCTGAGGACCGAGAAAAGAAAAGTTGTAGGAAGCACAGGAAGCTGCAAAGAGGCGAGAGAGAACGTGAGGCGGGCAGCAGGGCATCCATGCACAGTCACGGTGGGCACAGCTACAGGCTGGGGGGCATGGGGTGGGGCAGGCCCTTTGGCAGGAAAGGCCCTATAGGGGGCAAAGGAGGCAGCGTGGGTTGTCAAGCCCCACCCAGGCACAGGCACCGCTCGGCTACACCTGAGCTACCCTGGAGCCAATCTCTGCACCTGTGTCCTTGAGAGCAAATGGGGACCACCTCCTCGCATGCCCTCGTCTGGCACCCAGCAGGTGCTCATTAAGGCCAGCTGTTCCTTTCCTGTCCAGCTCGGCCTGTGTGGGACCCATGGCCCTGCAGGTCCCTGTGGGCTGGAGGATGTGGGATGACTCCGGACAGAGTCCTGAGCAGGAAGCCGCATGCTCTGGGCCTGCCTCTGCCCCTGATTCCATGTGGCCTTCCCTGTTCTGGGTTGAGGAGTCCAATCTGCAAACAGGCTGCCTCTCACAGAGGAGGCCCAGGAGCTGGGCACAGACAGGGATCTGGGAACGGGTGGGCCTGCCCTTTTCTCTCCCACCAGTGATAGCTCCATGCGCAGGGTCTCTGCCTGGACCTGGCCCCTCCAACCTCCGCTGGTCTCTGGATGAAGGAGCCAAGACAGAAGAGCAATTCTGGGCAGGTGCAGAGCCCCGCCTGTCACGTGGCCCAGGAGATGCCACACGATAGCATCTGTGACAGCTGGGGGCGCGGGCGGGGGGCTGGGGTGGGACTCCTAGCCTGGGTCTGTGAGGGCAGGATCTGGGTGCTGAGAAATGGGCTACGGCAGACCCCTCCAAGGAGTGCTGGTGTGCTGGCTGGGCTGGGGCGTTAGTTACCTGGGGACCGGCTGGAGGCCCTGGAGGCCGAGCGTTCCCGGGACTTGTAGGGGTACTTGAGTGTGGTGTCCAGCTGCTTGAAGCTCTCCTTGAGTGAGTGGCACTGGTAGTACTCCACCAACTCCTGCAGGGCATACACACTCACTGACAGCTGCTGCCACCTCCGGAAGTCCTCCCGCAGTGACCTGGCCTCCCTCTCCCACCTCCTGGTTCATGTGGGGGAGACGAGCTTCCTGGACTCCTCAGAACTCCCCACGTCCCCCCCCAGCCCATGGTGGGTGGTCAGTACCTCGAAGGTACCAGCAACTCCCCCAAAAAATTTCTAGAGAAAATAATCTGCAAAAGATGCCAAAAGACAGACCAGCACGGGCGCTGACGGCCAACAGCTTTTATAATGGAAAAATGGAAACTCTGTATCCAGCACCTGGGGCAAGCTTCTAGAAATAACAGGATCTCCAAGTGACAGAGAGTCACGCGGCCATCCGTCAGGGAAAGATTCATTGATGGTCAATGTGTGTGGCCTTGAAAAGTCGACTAAAAATCAGCTGGGGTATTGCCAGCATTATTATGTATATAATGTAAAGCACACCTAAGCGGCGTGTAGAAAGGTCCTGAGGACTCACTGAGGTGAGAACACCGGTTTACGCTTTTGTTTTTTCTGGAGGTGGGGATGGGATATTATGGAATTTTTTTTTTTTTTTTTGAGACGGAGTCTCACTCTGTCACCCAGGCTGAAGTGCGGTGGCGCGATCTCGGCTCACTGCAACCTCCGCCTCCCGGGTTCAAACAATTCTCGTGCCTCAGCTTCCCAAGTAGTGGGGACTACAGGCATGTGCCACCATGCCCGGCTAATTTTTGTATTTTTTGTAGACATGGGGTTTTGCCATGTTGGCCAGGTTGGTCTCGAACTCTGACCTCAAGTGATTCGCCCACCTCGGCCTCCCAAAGTGCTGGGATTACGGGCATAGGCCACTACGCCCAGACTGAGATTATGGATTTCTACTTGTCCTTGTGCTTTTCTGTGGCCATAGTGGGGAAGCTAAGAGCTTGGCGGCTCTAGTCAGGAGTTCTCAATATATACAACTTTTGTAATTAAGAAAAGAAAATGTAGGCATAACTTTAAAATCATTTCAAGAACTATGCCTCTAACTGCATTCCAGCTGGGACGGAGGGTGGGGGTGAGTCAGGGAAGGAGTTGTTTGAAGCCATACATGTATAATGGGGCTACCCAGCCAGGCCCCAGCTGGAAGCCCTACTGGGCGTCAGTTTCTGCTCTCGCAGGAAGATGGGCATGAGAGGAATCTGGGGATGCTGGTGGCCTGCCCTGCCCCCACCCCACCCCTGCACTGTCCACCAGGGTCAACCACCTTGCCCAGGCTTTGAGGGTCAGAAATCCCAATACAGGAGGCTGTGACACAGCTCTAGCTGTCCTAGTGCCTTAAAAACCAGTTCCCTACATCTTTCCCACACTGGGAAGAATCAATCCTCATAGGAAACATGGCCACTTGCTCAGGGCCGGGAGGAAGTACCTGTCCCCTGTGGCTGGGGATAGGAGCCGGCTGGAGCCGCGAGTCACCTACCAGGAGGCTGTCGAATTTCTTGGCTTCTGTGATGTGGATCCAGTTGTCCTTCTCCACCACCTTGATGTGCTTCACTTCATCGTTGAACCTGGGCAAACACATGGCCCCGGTGGTCACTGCATGAGGGCCACATGTCCCCGGCCCCCTCGGCAGCCAGGCTTATTCTGTGTTTGCTGCAGCAAAGCCCCTCGTTCCCACCTCCTAGGGCCACTCCCTGTCAGCCCTGTCCTACCCCAGCCCTTCGGGCCACCTGCCTGCCTGCCCTCCTTGCTCACTTGGGGCCCAGAATCCCTGGCTGCTCAACTCCCCGCCTCTCCTGGCCTCCAGCCCTACTGAGGCCTCCTATCCTGGGCTTCTGCTCATTTGCTTTTCGGCACCAGGAGCCTCTCCTCCTCCCTGTGGAGCAGCTGGGCCCAGCCCTGACATCTCCTGACATCCTTCCCTGCATGTCCACTTGGCCGGCCAGGCCTTGGGCCTGCTTCTCAAAGGTGCCAAGCACAAGCCTGTCTGGGCCTCGGCACCAGCTGCTGCCCCTGCCAGATGCTCACCTCCTTCTGTTCTCAAGGCCCCCTTACGTTCTCAGGCCTCAATTCAAACATGACCTTACAGAGCAGCCCCCATACCCCTCCCCTGAATGCCACCCACCCCCTTGCCAGATACAGACATCACAAGAAAACTACAGCCCAATGTCCCTAATGACTGTGGAGGCAGAAATCCTTAGCAAGCAGCTGGCAAACCAAATTTCTCTCCCATACCGTCAGGCGGTGTTTAACCACAGAGACCTGTCCTGAGAGATGCAGGCAGGTGCTTCCATCACTGTACGAACGCCACGGAGTGCACTTATATAAGCCTGGACGGCAGAGCACTTACATAAGCCTGGACAGCCAGACCTAGGCTGGATGGCAGAGCCTACTGCACACCCCACATCTAGGCTGGATGGCAGAGCCTATTGCTCCCGGGCTACAGACCTACTGAATACCATAGGCAGTTGTAACATGAGGTCAGCATAGAAAAGGTATGGTAAAAACACAGTAGAAAAGATAAAAAACAGGATAGCCGTATGGGGTGCTTATCATGACTGGAGCTTGCAGGACTGGAAGTCGCTCTGGGTGAGTTGGAGAGTGGTGAGTGAATGTGAAGCCCTAGGACATTGCTGTGCACCACTGTAGACTTTATCAATGCTGGACACTGAGGCTACACTACATTTATTTTGAAAATGTTCTTTCTGGCCGGGCGCAGTGGCTCACGCCTGTAATCCCAGCACTTAGGGAGGCCAAGACAGGTGGATCACGAGGTCAGGAGATCGAGACCATACTGGCTAACACGGTGAAACCCCATCTCTACTAAAAATACAAAAACTGCCGGGTGCAGTGGCGGGCGACTGTAGTCCCAGCTACATGGGAGGCTGAGGCAGGAGAATGGCGTGAACCCGGGAGGCGGAGCTTGCAGTGAGTGGAGATCGCGCCACTGCACTCCAGTCTGGGCGACAGAGTGAGACTCCATCTCAATAAATAAATAAATAAATAAATAAATAAATAAATAAATGTTCTTTCTTCAATCATAAATTAACCTTAGCTTACTGTCACTCTTTTACTTTATAAACTTTCTAATTTTTGTTAACTTTTTGACTCTTGGGCAATAATACTTAGCTTAAAACACAAATATATTGTACAGCTGTACAAAAATATTTTATTTCTTTGTATCCTTATTCTATAAGCTTTCTTCTGTTTTTTTTCTTTGTTGTTGTTTTTACTCCTATAACAACGCCTTCTTCTGGAATGTCTACTGAAGGACTTGCCTGAGGCTGTTTTACAATTAAGTACTTTTTTAATGAGTAGAAGGAGTATGCTCTAAAATAAAATGTATTGTACAGTGAATCCATAAACCAGTAACAGAGTCAGGTATTACAATGATCACATACTATGTATGTGCAGAATTGTTTGTGCTATGCTTCTATATGACTGGCAGCACTGTAGGTTTGTTGACACCAGCATAACCACACTCACATGAGTAATGGGCTGAGCTGTGATGTTACCAGGCCATGGGAACTTTTCAGTTCCATTATAATCTTATGGGACCACTACTACATATGGGGTCCCTCACAGACTGGAATGTCATTATGTGGCCCATGACTGTATTTATCTACATAAACCAGACACATAGCAAGGACTCCACACCACAACCAAGTGGGACATTCCAGGAATGCAAGGTTGGTTTAACATCTGGAAATCAGCTAATGTAATAAACAGTTGTTAAACAAATGGTGACCTGGCTGCCTGGTCCTCTGTGAGGCCTACATACAGCACGCATCTTGTTTCTCCCTGGATTTAATGTGTACCATGAGTGTGTGTGACCCACCTCCAGCTCCCAGTCGGCAAGGCCCATCTTAGCCTCCTGCAGGCCAGGCATACAGAAGGCTTTCTGAGAATTTTCTTTCAGGTGAGTAATGTCCCACCAGCTCAGTGCTTGGTGGGCTCCAGCCCATTAGGGTCTGTCTCTTGGAGAGTTAACTACAGCCCCAGGGAGAGGGCATAGGGCATAGGGCAAGAGGAGGCAGCTCCCAGGGAGAGGGCACAGGGCAAGAGGATGCCCAGACTGTGCCAAAGCTGTAAGGCAGCAGTAGTCACAGGAGATACCCTCCTAGGCCCCTGGCTGTCTCAAAGGAGCGTGACAGGTCCACTCTCTCAACCTGTGGGGCTGCTGGGAAATCCCTGAGCTCACACAGCATTTCACCCACCCACTTGTACCTGAGCTTATCTTGTTCCTATAACCCAGAAATGTCCAACCTAGCCCACAGGGCAGCCAGAAGTGATGTAAACTTGGACCATCTGTGCATGCCACACAGGGTTTCACGCCCTGCCCAGCACACCTGTAGAGACCCCCTGGGTCCTCCACACCACTTTCATCTCAATAATGTCCTCACTTGGGCAACAGATGACATGTCCACCCCAACCCCACAAGCTCAGGACGTGGAGAGGACAGTGGTCTCCACTTCAGAATGGCACTGGGGGATGGGTCTCCTCGAGCCCAGAGCCACCACTTACTTGATGCTTATTGCAAAGCGCTCAGCCTCAGCAGGCCGCTCCCTGATTAGGTAGGTCCCGCTGGCATGGGACTTGAGCAGGTTGTCCGTCTGCTGCCTCTCCATGTTACCTGCAAACCTACAGGAGGGGGCCAGGAGGAAATGAGAGACACAGTGAGGACAGTGTCTGAGGGGCACCAGCCCTCCATGCGTGGCAGGCCACATGAAGTACTCTGCAGTCCTCATCTGAGAGCTCACCTCCTAATGAACCCAAGAGAACAGGCTGGGTCCCTATGAGTGGGGCACCACTGTGGGTGGGGTCTGACATCTGACCCTGCCTACGGTGGGATACAGTGAGGCTCAGGACAGATCTTGAGAGGGGTAAAAGAGAGGGGTGACTGTGGCCGCCAGCCAGTCCGATGCGCTGTCTTCTGCTCTACAGACCCCAAGGGCCTGCCAGAGGAGTACAGAGTATTCAGTAGATCCAATTTCTTTCCTAGAATATATTTTCACTATTTCAAAAGCAGTAAAGGCATAACTGCTTATGTGGATTTTTTTGCTAACACCTTGGAGATTGCCAACATCTATGTCAGTTGAATTTTGAACAGATTTTGAAACGAAGCTCTTCCTGCCACCTGTACGTCTGGTGGGTAATGAAGCCCACCCTGGGAGGACACGGCGAGCGCCCTCCCAGAACCTGCTGCCACGCTGTCAGGAGAGCTGGGACTTCTGTGATTCCAAACAGCCTCACTGTTCCCACCAAGCAACTGTATTAAGTCAGTAAGTGGATTACACCTGTGACTTTAAATATACCACTTTTACATAGTGCACATAAAATTTTAAAAGGGTTTCATTCCCTGAAATATCTGAGCCAGCTGAGCCGTTTTAGAGAGGGTTAACAGCCGCCTACAGGAGGGGGACTCCCCCAGGCTCCTGGCAAGTTATAGGCCAGGAGGGAGAAGGCATTTGGGAGCCACTGGGCTCAGTGCCCTGGAGACAGCAAGAGGCAGCCTGGGGCCTCCACCCTGCCGGGCCACTCACAGGCACCACCCAGACCCGGCGGGCATGCCCCCATAACAAAGAGGCCACCAGATGCCCACATACGCAGCCCACGATCCACTCACCAGGGGTATGCAGTGTAGTCGATCTCCCGGGACGGCGGCCGGCTGATGGGCGGCTGGTGGCAAAGCACAAGGGTGTTAACATCCCCCCAGGGCCATCCACAGAGCAGGGCTCAGAGGGGGTCGCTGTCGGTGACCTAACCCCCAGGCCCAGCATTGGCTGCCCTGGATGGGACCGTCTGTGGACTTAGCCCCAGCGCTCCTGGCCTGGGAGGTGCCCAAGGGCAGTGGCCAGGACAAGCTCATCTCTGAGTAGATGCCCCACAGGTCTGATGGAACAGATGCCGGCACAGCCACCAGCTAACACTGACACGGTCCCCTGGGAGGGCAAGGACCGAATGTGTGGGGAGTTCTCAGCCAGTGGACGTGAGCACACCCAGAGCCAAAGCTCCCTGCTCCAGAGGTCCTGAAGCCCTGGGGTGGGGGTCTCGTGGTGGCCACACTCAGGTGGGTGCTGCCGCTCCAGTGAGCAGGTAGGGCTCCCTCCCTAGCTACAACCCCCGACCCTGGCCTCACTGGGCCACAGGCTGGGCACAGTCTCAGAGATTACCTCTTCCCTCGCACCTTATTCACCATGCAGATGGGGTAACTGAGGCCTGGGGAAGGGAAGGGACCTGCCCCAGGCCACCTAGTGAGTTCGTGACCCTGGTCCTCCCCTGGTGCCTGGCACCCCTGGTCATCCAAAGCACGCTAAGTGCTGAGCACTTGCCCTTTCAGCAGAGGTGGCACACAGGCTGACAGGACCGGGGCTGGGGTGGGAGGCACCGGGGCTGCCACAGTGGGGTTGGGCAGCCACCCCCTGCACCTTCAGAGGTTTCACACTTTCACTTTGACCTGTCCTTTTGGGGGTGGAGGTGGGGTAACTCATTGTACTCAAGGCTGACTGCTGCCTTTCGTCACAGAGCCGAGAATTTGCTCCGTACCCCTCAGATGAAAGCAACACCATATTGCCTCTGTTTTAAATAGCATAAAGTCTAGCTTTGAATCATATGGTTGAGGGGAACTTTTTTTTTCTTCTAAGGCTGCGTAATAGTCCAAGAGAACTTATAGAGTCCCCAAAATCTGGTGAAAGGCAGCTGGCTGGTCTTCACCCCATCACGGCGGCTGCCGAGATGCCCGTTTTGGTGTCTCTAAAACCACAACGAGATGCCACCCGACGGGCTGAGCCCTTGTAAACACAGGAGAGCATGCTGCCCCGCGGCCCCCACCCGTCTTCTCTCTGGGCTCCAGCTCCAGGAAGCAGCTCACAGCAGCCTAAATTTAGCAAGGACGTCCCGAATAAGCCAAAAATGTCCACGTGAGGAGACAGCTCCCAGAATCCTCAGCACCCAGGCCACCGTGCTCCGGAAGCTTCTGTGGGAAAGGACTCACCCTTCCATCCACAGGGCAGGGCTTCACAGATGAGCTGGGGAAATACCCTGACTTCCTGGTTTGCACCAGACGACCCTGGCAGAGGAAAGAGATGGTTAGGACCAGGGGGCCGAGCCTGGCCTATGGGAGTGTGGGGCCATGTAGATGGACTCAATCCCGGTCCTGGAGGGTGGGAGAGCCAACGTCTTCCTTCCCAACCTCAGCTGACCTGGGAGCCAGTGAAGGCAGGGAGGTGCCGGGCGTCCCACCCCAGACACGAGAGCACTAAGGCCTGGCAAATAGGCAAAGCACCTCTGCCAGGCCCTGCAAGAAGCTGGCAGTCCCGTTCATACCCAAGGAGGGACACAGCAGGACTGAGACTCTGCACAGCACACGTGGCCTTTTGCGCCCTCTGAACCTCCTGTTATATGAATGTAGGGTCTGGCACAAGAAATTCATCACCAACTATGGACTGATAATGACCATGACAAAATGACCACAGCATCATTGTAACCTGAACATTAATACACGTTCGGCTCTAACGTCAGCTCCCACGGGAGGCTGCTTTGCTGGGCTAAATGCCATCAAGGTCCTGTGGTGCTCTGCTGACCTGCGGGTCTTGGGGCTCCCTTGAGCACTGGGGCTTGGTAGAGGGGCCCAGGAGCAGGTGTCTGAGTCCTTGGCTCAGACGCCCCAGTGCCAGCATGCTCAAAGACGTGGGGTCTCAGTGTGTCAGGAGGAAAGCAAATGCTCCCAGCACCCTTTACAGCCCAGCCATCGGCCGAAGGTGGGGATGAACACCCACAAAGGTCTCCACTCTGTAGGCCTTGGAAACAGAGCAGCACATTCCTGGCTCAAAACCATAAACCACATCACGATGACGCCATCTGTGCCCACCTGGGGAAAGAGCAAACCTGCCCACTCACCCCACGATCGCGCAAAGGTTGCTGACCTGAACTGAGGTAGGGGTGGGGAGGAGGGTGGGCATGGTGTGGCCAGGGCAGAAGCCTGAGGAGGGCCTATGGGACACAACAGAGGCAGGAAGGACAGGGGCCAATGGAGAAAGGCTTGGGTGCCAGGGCAGGAGGGCCTCTCCCGGGAAGGGATGCTGCATCCCCTACCATGTGAAAGCAAACACCCGGGGAAAGACCAGGCTAAGGTTCCCAAGAACGCATGCCACATCGCAGAACGTGAGGCAGGAGAGGCCTTGCTAGTCACCCTGTGCCTCCTCCTCCCTGGTGATCTCTCAGCCCTTTGCCTCTGCCTGGGATATGCAGGACTTTATGTTTCTGCCCCAGGGAGCAGGCAGGAGCCAGAGCCGGGGACTCTCAACCCTCCCGGGTCCCAGGACCCACCTCCCACCACGGAGACTCAGGGTCACCCCTCAGCAGCTCAAGCACGTCGCCCGTCTGGAAGGTCAGCACAGGCTTCCCGGGAGGGGCTGGGTTGCCATGGTAATTCTGCATGGCCACCATCTTGGGACCTGCAAAGGACAGGACAGCTCACTCGGTGACTCAGCAGCTCGCTCGGTGACTGACTTGGCCCCGGCCCGCAGCCCACCCCATCACCGAGCTCGGCCTCCCCCAGCACACACAGCCCTGCGCCTGCATCTCCCCGCCCTAAATCCTTCCCATAAGCCTCGTGTCTTTTTGATAAATATCATAAGTAAATTATTCATGCAATAAACAGATTCAGGGGTCATCACGGAACAGCAACTTATTTTCAGATGGCACTTTGTGCTTTCTTCCAACACCCTTCAGATCTGTGGCCCCCAGGCAGCTGTGCGGGGCAGAAGACGAGGGATCCCTCGTGTCAGAGACGGGTGATGGGTCAGCAGGCCCAGCAGGTTGTCCAAGGCCACAGAGCTCACAGAGGAGCTCTGGGCCTGAAATGGGGATCCTGGCTGTGCCCCCGGGGAATCTGGAGGCTGCTCTTAGACAAGCCTTGCTCCGACCCAGCCCTGCCTGTAGCTCTCAAAGAGCCCACGTCTCTCCCAGCCCAGCTCCCGCCTGGTCCCAGCAGCAGTGGTGTTTTCCATCTTTTGTCTTCTGCTCATGAGGGTGAGGTTGTACTGAGCACTGCCTGGACTGCACTCAAGTTTGCAGATAACACGATGCTTTCTACGCTGTGTCTAAAAGCACGTTTCCATTAAGCAACCCACAGCAAGGCAGGAAGGGGATGGAGGACGTGGTGGGAAGACGGCCGCGCCTTTTGGTCTCAGGTCTCTGGCTGCAGCTCCGTGCCCCTCCCCGGCTAGAAGGCCCTTGCCCCTCTGCAGGCTGGGTCCTGTCCCCACAGCCTGTTGCTGCCTTATCAGAAACAGAGCCAACTCCCAAGGAGGTGCCACAGAGGCCAGAGAGGCAGGAGGGAGGGGCCCCAGGCGGCGGCATCCAGGAGCCTGGAGCAGCTGGTGGCTGGGCAGACCCGGCCATCCCCACACCTAGGCCCTGGCTCAGCTCCCAGGTGACGGCTGACATGGGTGACAGCACAGGGTCCAAGTCCAGATGACTCACCTGGTCCCGCTCCGGAGGCGTCCTGTGAGGACAAGGACAGAACACAGCGATGAGAGAAAGCTGCTCCTTGACTGTGGCCAATGCACTGACCCACCTCCCCTTTCCCTGTCCCCACTTGTTCCCAGATAGAGGGATCAAGGCAGGAGCAGGGGAGGAGAGGGACACTGTTCTCTATGTGACTCCCACCCTGGCAATATACTCCACCTCTGTGCACCTCCACTCCTGGAAGGTCTGTGCCCTTCCCTCTCCCTCTCCTTACCACGAGCCCCCACCTCCTCCAGGAAGCCTGCCCTGACCACCTGCTCTGAGCCTGGGCTTTGTGGTCTCCATCTAGGACACACAGTGCCAAATACAACAGTTTCCCTCCTCCATGAAGGCTGGTTCATGTGGACCTCATAGCTCGAGGGGTACATGAAGCCCCCAAAGTGACTCCATCCCCACATCAGCTAAAGAGAGGGCTCTGAGCCAACTGGGGGACTTGGGGACAGGAGGGCTGGCACGCAGGACCCAGAGCTGTACCCACAGCTGCGAGCAGCCAGTGGGCAAGGGAATGGGGGGGGGCAGCTGGGATAGGAAGACATCGCTGGGGCCCCTAGGAGGACTCTACTGACACCCACCAAGGAAAGCAGAGGCCTGTTGTGACTGAAAGTGGCTCATCCAAGCCGGTGTGGCTCCAGGAGCGGTGAGAGGCAGACAATTGGGTATTTCTGGCTCTGGGCACACAGGGCTGTGGCGGGGGCGGGAGCAGAGGGAGGGGAAACAGTTTGTGGACTTACCAGATCTGCAGGAGAAGCTGGAAAGGAAGCAGGTCTGGTGTTAGAGGGGAGGCCACCGATGCCAAGGCCCCGTGTGGCTCTCACTCACACCGACCCGAGCCTCTGGGACAAGCTTAAGATGGTAAGTGAACCAAGCTACAAAGTGGTCTGTTTTGGACATGGATCATGGACACGCAGGTCCAAGCTCGCGGCTGTGAAAGCCTCTCGGTTACTTCTGGCAGCAAATTCTGAGCTCTGGCTTTAGGGGGCCCGTGGGAGAACTCGGACCGGATAAGAGACCTGAGCCGGCGAAAAGGTTGTCCCGCCTGGGCCACCTCTTTTGAATGGCGGCAGCTGCCTGGATCACTGGGTGGTACGTGGCACGCAATGGGGAGATTTCCACAATCGCTTAGTGATGCCTGCTGGGGCAAGCGATGAGGAGGCATCGGTAGGCATGCTACCTGCCACAATCGCTTAGTGATGCCTGCTGGGGCAAGTGATGAGGAGGCATCATGCTACCTGCCACAATCGCTTAGTGATGTCTGCTGGGGCAAGTGATGAGGAGGCATCGGTATGCATGTTATCTGCCACAATTGCTTAGTGATGCCTGCTGGGGCAAGTGATGAGGAGGTACTGGTACGCATGCTACCTGCTTACCGTCCTCAGCTCAGACACCCAGGTGCCGACATGCTCAAGGACACAAGACCTCAGCGTGTCAGGAGGAGAGCCAATGTTCCCAAGACCCTTTAGGGCCCAGCCATCTGGCAAGCTGGCTGCCACCCACCACCAGAGGAGGCAAGGAGCCCAACAGCTTACACACACGGCTGACATGACCTCCACCCCACCCAGCACTCACAGTGCAGACGGCCGTGGACAGACAGGTATCCACAGACACCAGAGAACAGGTTCCAGCTCAGTGGGCAGGGGTCGGGGGGCCAGCTGGACAGCAGCTATGACTGTGCCTGATGAAGGCTTCCCACAGGAAAGGCTCTCAGGAGAGGCCAGTATCTCTCCGGGACATCTCAGCCCCCATGGGCAGCAAACAGCTAAACCAGCCTGGGCAGAGCCCAGAGGTGAAAGCTACAATGGTCAAATTGGAACACTGCCCAGAGCCAAACCACAGAGCAAAGGTAGAAGCCTGGACCAGAGGGAAGGCAGCTTGGACATTCTTAAAGGAAAAATAGCTACAAGTGGCAAGGACAGTGTCTCCCGGCAGAGGGATGAGGAGGGGGACAAGGACACAGGCACTGGGGGAGTCCCAGGGTCCCTGAGGATGGAGCTGGTGCCAGCCAGGGCACTGCCAGGACATGGGAGAATGCAGACGGCAACGCTGGCTTCCAAAAGACCTGCAGTTGCCTCTGTAGTGGAACCCTAACTACACATACTAGGAAAAACCGAAAACCATAGAGAGGTGGGGCGGGCGGGCGCGCACGTCCGCAGAAAGCAGGACAGTGCCCGGGGCCTCGTGGCAGCTGGCTTTGCCTGGGGATAGCAGGAGTAGTTTTTCTCTCCTCCTTTACACTTCTCTACATTTTCCAAATTTTCTATGGAAAATCAGTAATTAATAATCGGGGGCAAAACAGAAAAATCACAGAAAAAAGAAAACTTGGCAGGAAATATACCAAAATACCGCCTTTCATTATTTCTAAGCAAGTTCACGGGTGATGCTTTCTTTAAAATTTCATTTCTTTTTTTCTTTTTCTCCAAATTTTTGGCAAGTAAATGTATTACTTTTAGAATCAGAAAAAGAAAAAAAAAGGTTCTGAGTGGCTGCAGCCAGTCGTCTGGGAGAGGGACATGCGGCCACAAGAGGGCAGTATGGATGGACACAGCTGAAAAGCCGCGTTCAGGCCACAGGCTGCCTGCAGAATCCTCCGGTACTAACTCCAGGGGCTGCGGGATCCTGCGCACAGCTGGGGGGCTGCATTGGGCCTGTGGTGGGGACAAGGGGGTCCGGGCTGACCTTCTGGCCCTCTCCCCGGGGTAGGGTACTGGGCTGGCACTCACAGTAAATGATAAATTAACTATTGATCTGAAGTCACAGCTCAAAATGTATTCCGGGGACTGGCGTCTCCGGGTGACAAGCTGGCCTGACTTGTTTTTCTGTCTTAAAACACTTGCAGGAGGCCCAAGGAGACAAGACCCAGAGACTCGGCCTTCGGCCACCGGGGGCTCTTTGTTGAATGGAAGCTCCGCTAAGAAGTGTAGACAAATTGCCGAAAGTTTCAAGCCTCAGTTTCTGGGGCTGATGATGGAGGTGACATCCTGATGTCTGAAACTGCTCTGGAGAGAACCATCTCAGGCTTTGCACCACTGTCCAGCTGCCCGGAGCTGGGCACGACCCCAAATGTATGCCCCCCAACCCAAGATGTTTCAGGGGAGCCTCCAGGGTGCATCTCTGCCTCTGCCCACTGCCAGCCTGGCTCAACCCTCTCCCCTCCCTGAGCCTCAAGCTACCCTAGAGGGGCATGAACAGAAGGGAACCACTGTAAGTGCCATGTGTGTACACGTGCATGTGCGTGTGTGCCTGAACCATTTACTAACATGGCTACAGCTACTGATGGCCAGGCCTCACCCACCGGGAGAAGCCAGGGTGACTGGTGTTTCTGTGATGAGAAACCTCCATGCACCCATCGAGAATGTTCTGTGCCGGGTTTGGGGATGGAGATTCCAGAAGCTTCCTCCCAGAGCGGGGCAGGGGATGTAGGAGATGGGGAGGGGTCCTCGAGTACCCATTAGGAGAGAGGGGCTTGGAATGGAATTCATCCCGGCTGTGTCTACTGATAAGTGTGTGACGTGTGGCAGATGTCTGCCCCAGGGCACATAAGCACCAGTGTCCTCATCTGGTCCCTGCCCCATGGGAGATGGTGCCTGAGGCCCAGTACCCGGGTGGTAGAGGGCAGAAGTGAGTGGGCACAGTCAGGGACTCGGGGGGTACTCACTAAACTTGCAGGGAGGTATCACTTCCAGGCACTCCTTGTGTGCCCCGACGCCACACTTGGTGCACATGTATCCCTGGTAGAAGGTGCCCCTGCACAGAGGAGGGCGGGAGGTGAAGCTGAGGCTGGGGCCGGCTCCTCACGCCTCTCTGCCAAGGTCAAGGCCCTTGTTCCCACCCAGGCTCACCTGGCTGGCTCCCTCCCAGCACACACATCCCTCACAGCCCTGAGTATCCAGGACCCTCCTTGACCAGACAGCCTGACACCTGCTTTCCCCTACTTACCCCAGCCTGCCTCCCCGCCCCACACAGCATCCCGGGCACCCAGGGACAATCGCCCCCTGGCTAGATCTGAAACTCCAAGGGCTTGGCTGGGCCTCTTTTTTTTTTTTTTTTTTTTTTTTTGAGACAGGGTCTCACTCTGTCACCCAGGCTGGAGCACAGTGGTGACATCGCAGCTCACTGGAGGCTCAATCTCCAGGGCTGAATCAGTTCTCCCACATCAGCCTCCTGAGTAGCTGGGGCCACAGGTGCAGGCCAACACCCCTGGCTGACTTTTGTATTTTTTGTACAGAGAGAGTTTTGCCATGTTGCCAGGCTGGTATTAAACTCCCGGGCTCAAGCGATTCGCCTGCCTCAGTCTCCCAGAGTGCTGGGACTTGAGCCACCATGCCTGGCACGGGCCTGACTCTTGTGGGATATACCCCCTTAACCCCTCAGGGCCTCCCACAGGGAACACAGGACAGATAGAACACTAAGCTCCCTTGGGGACCTGGGGTGGGCGTGGATCGAGGTGAGGGCTGAAGGAGGAGGTTTCCTACCTGAGGAACATTTTGCAGGCTTTGCAGTTGGTGGTCTTGTCAAACGTGTACATCTGGAAACTGTGGTGGTTGGCATTGGCTTTGTCCGGCTTGATGTTTGACCTGGCAGGAGGGAAAGAGAGCAGACGCTACACCCACCAGATTCCCCGAGCCCCGTCATGTGGCCATCCTGGGAACTAGCTGGGCTCCAGACCAAGGCTGTGCAGAATCCGGGAGGGCCTGGACTCCAAGCCTGGCTCTGCCCCCGACACGGGGCAGACTCGGGACCCAGACTCCCTGCTGGTAGAAGGCAGGTCAGACAGGAAGCTTTAACACTGCTGCACTGGCCTGACAGAACCTTCCAGGTGGCGGTGGTGGTCTAAGGTCCTGACTGGGATTGGATGTGGGCAGGTGTGGCCATTTGTTAAAACTCAGAAAACATAAGCTTAAGATTTGTTTGCCACATTGGATATAAGCTTGAAATTTCAGAGGCTAAACAAATATTGGGCCCCTTGAGGTACGTAGTGGGGCTGCACTGGTGTGCAATTCACTTTGACACAGACCCGCTGTTGGATGGCCAGGGGTGGGGTGGGGTGATGCGGACGGCGGCGGCGTGGTGAGAAGATGGCTATTCACCATCATGTTGCTTCAGCTTCCATGAACACTTGAACTTCTCCACAATAGGATGTTGGGAAGAAAATTACAGGCCAGGGATAGCAAGTGGCCGAAGAGGAGATGCCCCAGGCCTCCCCCACAGAGCCTGGGTGCAAACGACGTGGCTGCATCTATTCCCACGAGCCAGGCCCTGGCCCCGCTGTGTCCAGTGGTTCCCTTTCGATCCTCCCAAGAAGTCCGGAACACAGGCCTTCCCTTCTCCATTTCACCAGCGGAAACCGTCAGAGAGGCGAGCGCACCTGCCCGCAGAGCTCAAGCACAGACGACCCTGCCTGGCCCTCCAGGGTCCGTGTTCCCGGAACCCACTCATCACCTTTCTCTGTTTCACGTATCTAGGGGTACCTCTTGGATTTCATGGAAAAATAGTTCTGTGGCTTCAAAAACAGGTGTCAAGCCACCAGCCCGTAAGACCCTGAAGACTGGTGTCACCAGGAATCCTCTGGCATCATGGCCACTCCCAGCCGGTCACTGCTCTGTGGGCCAGGCGTGCCAGGCTCAGCCTCAGGGGTGGGATGGCTCATTCCAGCAGGACAGCGGAGCCTGCCTGGGACAGGCTGTGGCAGAGGGAGAGCCCTCTCACTCTGGATCGATTGTTAAAGAGGATGCCACCGAGGGAGGCTGGCGTCCCAGGGGTGATGGAGGTTGTCTGTGTCCCTGACATTCCAACTTTGCCTCCCTCCACCCCTGGTCTGACAGGAGTCACAGACACAATCCACCTGGGCTTCCGTCCCCCCATACAACTGATCTGCACGGGACCTGGGGGCTGCCACCTGGAACTCACATGGCCATCTCAAACTGCTCCATCCACTTCCTCTTCATATCTTCTGTTTTGCAGAAAAACTGGAAACCTTGCTTTCCTTGAAGGTGAATTAGGTAGAAGCCGTAGGACCACTGCGGGAGAGAGGGGCCGTGCTTGCCACGGACACGGCTTCAGACATCCTGGCACGTGCCCATGTGTACTCTTGCCTGCGCAGTATGTGCACGTGTGGGTGCCCGTGCCTGTGTGAACACGTTCTCACGTGTGTACCTGCACTCTTGCCCACGCTGTATGTGCACACGTGTCTCTGTATGCATGCATGCATAGCTGTGTGCTCGCATCCTCCCATGAGAATACATATGCCCTTGTGCCTTCACCTGTGCATGCATACGAGTGTGCTGTGTGCATGGGTGTGCATCTGTGCCCGCACGCGTCTATGTGTGTGCACCTGTGCCTGAGTGTGCCCAGTGCTCCTGTGAGCATGTGCGCGCACACACTTGTGTCTGTCCCTGTAGGTACACACATGCTTTAACATGTATGATGCATGTGCACCCATGCTGTGTGTGCTCTCCTGTGGGTGCACACACATGTGCATGGGCAGATCTGCACACCTGCCTGTGCCCGTGTGCGAGGATGCTCCACCGAGCGGATATGTAGATGCATGTTCAGTGCGGGCAGGACCCCAGGGAGGATGAGCTCGGGGCCCCACCCAGGGCCCCTCCACGAGGCCTGACCACCCACTTTCACTTCCTAAATGTGATGCTAAAAAAACCTCACTTCTCTGAAGTAGAACAATAACAACAAAAAGGCAGGGAACAGCCATGGGCCTGGGGCTCCTTCTGCGAAGCCATCCCCCACTGAGCAACCCACAGCTACCCCCTTCCCTGCCTCCCCTTCGGCCACCCCACAGGCCTCGCCATCTCTCCGAGCTCTTGGACAAAGTGGTTCAGAAAAAAGAGTTTGGCAAATAGGAGCCCACTGGGTTAGAAAAGATGGCGGGAAAGAGGAAGGAAGGGAGGGATGGAGAGAGGAAGGGCGGAGCGGGATGGGAGGAGGAAAGACACAAGGAAAGAGAGAGGAAAAGGGGAGGAAGAGGGAGGGAGAGAACACAGAAAAACAAAAAGGATGATGGAGAACTGGAGAGAGACCGAGAAACCCCAGCCTCTCGCCCGAGCTCCAGCGACTGAGGGTCACGGGGTTTTCCTTTCACACTGTCTTCGTGGGTCTTTCATCATGAATACAAATCATTTCATCATCGGGAGAGGGAGAGGAGGACGGAGGACCAAGAAAACCAGGAGCCCAGGCCCTCAGGCCTCTGGGTCCCCTGGCTCCGGGCAGAAGTGCCAGCACCAGGCTGGGATGATTGAGGCAGGTGGGAGGACCTGGGCGCTAGGTGCTTACCATTTTCCCGTGAGACTAGGAAGCATGAGGAGAGGAGAGGAAGGGGGAGATGGTCAGTGAGAGGCTCAGCCCGGCCCCGTGGTGAGTGCCACGGTGTGGGGGCGCCAGGAGCCCTGGCAGGTAGGACACCCTCCAGTGCCCAGGTTGGGGGTGGGGCGATCAGTGGGAAAAGGACTTTCTTCCCCGAGTGTTGGCTGCTGGAGGCAGGGACTCGTGGGCCCGTTATTTGTCTTGGGTATCAGGGCAGGGAGGGTCACCCTCAACGGCTCATCCAGCCTGCACTCGCTGGGTCTGGACCAGGGCTACACTGCCAGCCCTGGACGCCAGGGCCCGGACTTTCAGAACATGGGCTCCTGACCCCCCGCCCCCCGCACCACCAGGGCTGAACACGGTAGGTGCTCAAGTGCCATGGGCAAAAGCCTCAGCTGAAGCAGGACTGAACCAGAGAGCCAGGCAGCAATAGCCCTGTAGCCATGGTCCTGCCCCACAGCAGGTTTGGCCCCACCCCATAGCCCTGGCCCCACCCCCTGGCAGCCACAGGCCCACCTCTGCAGTCCTGGCCCCGCCCTAGCAGCCACAGGCCCCACCCCTGCAGCCCTGGCCCCGCCCCAGCAGCCACAGGCCCCGGTCAGCTACATGTAGAGTCTTGGACAAGTCACAGCCAGACCTACCCACAGCCCTCCTCCAAGCACTGCAGGGTGGGACGGGAGAGGAAAGCCTGCTTGCTACAAGGGACAACATGGGCTAGAGTCAGGCTGGTCAGATGGAAAGCCGAGGTTGAAAGCCCCACCCTCGCTAGAGGCCTTGGGCAGGCCTCTCCCCTCTGCTCCAGTCGCCTCACTGAAGTGGGAGTGGGATTCTGGTCTCGCTCACCCATCTGGGGGGCGCTGGGCCCGGCGAGGAGCAGGGGTCATGATGGCGAGGCAGTGACTCAGAGGGGAGGCTTCCTGCAGGGTGAGGACGCTCACCCCAACCCGCCCGGCCAGCATCAGCGGCTGACTTCGAGTCCCCTTCCCTTGGGGTCTGGAACCCAGTGCCTCTCTCCAGGCCACCCCCACGTTCCTGGGTAGTGGGGGGCGGACCCGGAAGGCCCCACCTTCTTGACGTCCTTGTTGTTCATGGGGTCATCGGTCATCTTGTGGAAAAGCAGCTCGATGATCTCCTTGAGCTCGTAGCTGTAACCCTTCCGCTTGCAGACGATGACCACCTTGTCAAACAGGAACAAGTACCTGGGCCAGGCAGCGCAGCGGGGCGTCAGCACCCCGGCACTGTGTGCTCTGCTCTGAGGAGGCAGCAGGAGCTGAGCCTGGGGCTCTGGCACACGGCTCCCTCTCCAGGGGAGCCCTGCCCTCACCTGGCTCACCAGGCTAAATGCTGAGCCTCGGTCAGGTCTCGGCTGTTCCCACACTGCTTCTCCAGGAAGCTTTCCTTGGCTCCCTACCCTCGTGACTGAGGCTGAGCCACGAGCCCTTCAAGGGGCTGCTGCACCTGCCCCACGCGGGCCTCCCATGCAGCACTGAGCCCTGACGGCCACTCCCAGTTGGTTCCGCACTGGACTGGGAGCCTCAAGAGGGCGGGACCCAGATCTGCTGTGACCCCTGCCCCAGCGCACAGTAGGTGCACAAGGAGGGCCCTGGACAAGCCTGGGCCACCGTGGGCCTGGACGCTCTCTGGCAGTCATTTGGCAAAGAGCTCATCCAGCCACTCTAGACCTGTCTTGGGTCCCCGGAGGCGGAGCATTGGCAGTGAGAGGCCTGGCCCTCACCGACGGCTGCCCCAGCCCAGCCTGGTGCCCGCCACAGGCACGAAAGCCCCACTGCCGTGGCGCCCGCTCGCTGACGAGAAGGAAGGAAGCAATTAAAACTGAACAACACCAAGCCACCACCAGGCAGCTCTTTCCACAGGAAGGCCCGGCTTCCAGAGCCACTTAGGAGCGGCTCCCCGGCAGGGAGAGCCAGGCCCTGGCGGAATGCCACCCAGCCCACAGCACGCGCCCCGCTCACCTGTCCTGCTTGGTGTGGTTGACTATGGACCGGACTTTCAGTTCCCCGTCAATCTTTGGTCTTCCAAATTCCTCCAGTTTCACTTGCTGGGAAGAAGGAGAGGGGCCGTCAGCCGGGGCTGGAACAGGCCCAGTTCTCCTGACCACACGGGCAGGGCAGACTGTCGCGCACCGAAGGGAGCTCCCCACAGGCAGCAGAGGCGGGACAAAGGGAAACAGCCCCCCGTGGCTCCCAGCTGGTGCTCAGGATGGACGAGGGAGGGTGCAGAAAACTGGGAAGGGACGGGGCCTGGCAGCTTCTGTCCTTTCCCTGGCCAGCCCCGCCAAGGGGCTCCCTTCAGCCCTGGGGACAAAGGGCAATTGACGGCGCCGGTTCTGTTCACAAGCCGCCACTGTGTGGAGCCCCAAGCGGGACCCGGTCGGAAAAGCCAGACGCCCAAGCCCGAGAACCCACGTTCGGGAGAAAACAAACAGTGCCTATCTACTGCAGGGCGGGTGGGGCCGGGGTCCTGCTGAGGGTGAGGCTTTGACTCAGACCCATGTGGTTCGCTGAGGTTTCATTTTCGTTGTCTGTCTGGTTTTGTCTCTGACTCTTCTGGTTCAGAGAGAGTTTTTCTTGACATGTTCCCTGCATAGCTTTCAAAGTGTCCATGCAGACAGGAAAAGGTGGAGGAAAATGCTCTGAGACGTGAACAGGGCCCTGCCTGGGAGGTGCTCGAGACACGGGCTCAGCGTTTCCTTCCAAGGTCTCAGCCCGAGGCTGCAAGGACAGCTTTGGTGCCACGTAGCCTCAGTCAACTTACTCCAGGCCTCCGATCTCAGCTCTCACCACCTTCCCTGTGGTGATGGGATTCGAAGCCAGGACCGGGTACAGGGACTGGCTCATGAGGACGCTCGGCGCCTGCTGGCCATGCTGTTTGATTCTTGTTGTTGTCGATGTTTTTGAGACAGTCCCACTCGGTCACCCAGGCTGGAGTGCAGTGGTGCAATCATGGCTCACTGCAACCTCTGCCTCCTGGGTTTCAGAGATTCTCCTGCCTCAGCCTCCCGAGTAGCTGGGATTACAGGCACCCGCCACCACGCCTGGCTAATTTTTGTACTTTTAGTAGAGACAGGGTTTTACCACGTTGGCTAGGCTGGTCTCAAACTCCTGACCTCAAGTGATGCACCCACCTCAGCCTCCCAGAGTGCTGGGATTACAGGCATGAGCCATCATGCCCGACTTGTTCTTGTTGTTTAATGAACAAGTATTGCTCCTATGTAAAAACTTAAAAAACAAAACAAAATGAACTTTTCTCCTCACGTCCTGCTCACTGTACGCATTTGCAAATGCCTCGCGCAGGAGCTCATGGCAGCATGGATCCACAAGGTGCTGATGGCATGGGGTGTGGCCGTCCTCGGCCTCCTCTGCACCCACACACTTTAATTTATTTATTTTTTCTTTATTTTTTTTCTCTTTCTTGAGACGGAGTCTCACTCTGTCTCCCAGGCTGTAGTGCAGTGGCCGGATCTCGGCTCACTGCAAGCTCTGCCTCCCAGGTTCAGGCCATTCTCCTGCCTCAGCCTCCCGAGTAGCTGGGACTACAGGCGCCCACCACCTCTCCCGGCTAGTTTTTTTTTGTAACTTTAATTTATTTCTAAAATGAAAGATGAAGGGGGCAGTATCATAATGCCCTTCAGAAGCTTCTTTTTTTCTCTTTCATTGCCAATGTATCGCAGGTGCTCTTTTGTGCCCCGCGTTTGCCGAGGGCATTCTCTTCGTGCTGCTGGCACCGGGTGGGTGTGGCCTGGGCATCAGGGACCTTCCCCTGCCGGCTTCATGCGAGTGATCACCAGGGTGAAATGTTTGTGATTCACAACCAGGGGGTAATCCTGCCACCCAAAAGACCTTCTGGCAATGTCCAGAGGCATATTTGGTTGGCATCAGTTGAGGGGGTGGGGGTGCTACTGGCATCTGGTGGGTGGCAGCCAGGGACACGACTCCACATCCCGTAATGCACGGGGCAGCTCCCACGACCAAGAATGATCCGGCCCCAAACGCCAGCAATGCTGAGGCGGAGAATCCCGGGTGAGAACCGGCAGATCCTCGGGAAGTCCGCTCTGGTCAGCACAGACCAGGGAATGTGCTTCCTGGGGTGGTGCATCCCCTCTCCCCAGGCAGGACGAGGTGACTGACTCGGCAGCCCAAGCCTGGCCTCTGCAGGGCCAGGCTCTGGGGAGAGTCCCGGGAGGTGGTACCCCTGCCTGATGGAGTCCAAGGAGCAGAGGCGACTGCTGGCCCCACCAAGCCTAGGCCCAAACCCTGTCCATTGCCCCTGGAGGGGAGAGTCAAGGTGAGGGTGGGCCAGGGGTCCAGGGACCAGGGGGCGTCTCCTGCCCCTGGGAGCCACAGTTCTCCTCTTGGACTTGAAGGGATCTTCTGTCTAGGCTGCGGGGGAGAAAGGGGGCTGGGCAATGAATACAGTCCCTCCCCCACCCCTTCCCCATCCCCTCCCCTGCCCCCTAAGCACGGGCCGTCTTCAGTGCACAGGGCACTTGGGTTGGCCGTGGTGGGCAAGGGAGCATGGATGCTTGGGGGGTCTGAGATTGAACTCAGAAGCTGCCAGGCGCCACCCTCGCAACAGGCAGCCGTGGTGTGGCTGCCTGTGGAGCTCACTCAATACTGCAGCTGTGAACGTGACTTTATAGGTACCGTCCTCATCAACCTTCCCTAGCCTGAAGAGTCAGACCCACTCACCAAGTTTTCTATAGAACTCTGAAATTCGCTGATTTTCCTCAAGGTCTCCTTGTCCCGTTTAACTTCATTGATGTACATTGCTAAGTCCTTGAAAACAAGAGGCAGAGGGTGAGCAGGCTGTGCTGGGTGGGGGGTGTGTGTGTGTGAGTGTGGTGTGTGTGTGTGTGCACGTGTGTGAGAGCAAGCTGTGCGGGGTGGGTGGGGTGTGTGTGACTGTGTGTGCGCGAGCAAGCTGTGCGGGGTGTGTGTGATTGCGTGTGTGCGTGACTGTGTGTGTGTAAGCAGGCTGTACTGGTTGGGGTGTGTGTGTGTGACAGCGAGCTGTACTGGGTGGGGTGTGTGTGTGTGTGTGATTGTATGTGTGAGTGAGCTGTGCTGGGTGGGGGGTGTGTGTGACTGTGTGTGAGGGTGTATATGTGTGAGCAAGCTGTGATGGATGGGGTGTGTGTGTGTGAGCATATGTGAGTGTGTGTGAGCGGACTGTACTGGGTGGGGTGTGTGTGAGCAGGTTGTGCTGGGTGGTGTGTGTTTGTGTGTGTATGTGAGCAGGTTGTGCTGGGTGAGGTGTGTCTGACTGTGTGTGTGAGCAAGCAGTGCTGTGCAGGGTGTGTGTGAGCGTGTGTGTGCACACATGCACACACATGCAGGAGCTCAACCCCCAGGGACCTCCCCCGACCCTGCATCCAGGCGCTGGGCGTTTCTGGACCTCCTTCCTCCATCCTGCCGGGGAGGCTGCCCTCGAGACAGGACAGCTGAAAAGCATCACCTCCACATGACAGATGAGGAAACTGAGGCAGGGAGGGGAACACACTGACCGAGAGCCACACCTCGTCGGTGACAATACCAAGAGCCCCAAACTCCTGGCTGGTGCTGCTTCTTTCTACCCCATCGTGTGGTCCCTCTTAAACATCCTAACAGAGGGAAGCAGCCCTGTGTGTCGGAGCCACATCAGACCACAGAAGAGCCACCTAGGCTTGGGCTGACCTAGGTCCCCGTTCTTGGGAAGCTTCCCCCTCCCCAGCCTCTCCAAGCCACGGCCTTCCTTTGGAGCCTGGACAGAATGAGGGGTCAGGAAGTCCCTCTCTCCATGGGTCTGGCCATCCCCAATCCAGCGCCTGTCTGCCGTGCTGCAATCCTCGTGTTGGCCACCAGGGAGCAGTGCCCACTTCAGTCCAGACACAAAACACAGTATCTGGACCTGGGGCGCGTGGGAACCCAAGGGAGCCGGCCACGTGGGCGGTCCTGGCCCTGCCCACCCAGAGCAGCGGGTGGAATTCCCCAAAATGCAAGTGACCAGCCAGAGCCAGAGCTAGAGCCAGAGCCAGAGCCAGGTCGTCAGCAGGTTCCCATCCCTCCCGCCCTTCCTCGTTCCTAGAAGACTTCACAGTCGGCTCCCACCCACCCCACAGCGGGGAGCTTCCTGGGGAGGCTGCAGCACGCTGTCTGAAAGCGGTGTTTTGTTTTCTTGTCCACTTTAAAATGAGGAATAAATTCCCAGAGACAAGGACCCCAGTGGCGAGTCGAGAGCTTAGAACCCCCCCACCATGCACAGCCAACCCCAACAGCAGAAACATTATAACTCTGACTACCGTGGCCCCTGCGTGCACCTGGCCCAATGCCTGGCACGAAATAGGAACAGATGGAAGTTGCCCGAATGAATGAGCAGGTGAGGGAAATGTCTGTACTTTGATACAGAGGCAGGATTGCAGTCAGCTCATGGAGCTCAGACCTAAAACCGCAATTCCCCTGGAGACAAACCTCAGGGCCACAGAGGCACGGCGGCCGACTCTCAAAGACACTGCCTTACAAGGAGTGAGCTCTCAGTCCCGAGGGGAAATCAAGCCCAGGTACGGTGACGACTCCCAGAGTGGCTGCATGAATGACTTCCTATATAAACTGGGAATCGATCCAAAGACTTCTAAAATCCCCCCCAGCCCTGAAGTCTCATGATGAGGTTCGGTGGCTCTCAGAAAGGCAGACGCACACCTGCAAGTCACAGAGTACTTTGTGCAGCACCATGAGCTACACTCCTGGGAAACTGTCCCGTCGAGGGGCTCAGAGCCACCCGCCAGCCAGACACCGAGTGCTGAGAGTATGAAATGCAAGACCACATTCAGGGCCCGGGTGCACGGCCCACTGCACCTGCTGTCACTGTCTGAGGCCCCGAGGACACATCCGTGCTGGCTCACACACCGTGGCTCACAGCAGACAGGCCAGAGCAGGTGCTGGAGAGGGGCGGCCTGCGGGCAGCAGAGCTGACACCAAGAAAGTTTTGTCAGCCCGTCACGGCAGGAAGCTTTCCTGGAGCACTCCTCAGGGTGCTCGCTGCCGGTGGAGCCGAGCAGCACAGGAGCTGAAGGTCTCTGGGACCACCTCCCGTGCCCACACATGAGTAGCCCACAGGATTGGGAATCAATTTCTCCCAGAGCACAAGCCCTGCTCAGAGAACCTCCTAGCACCGGCGGCCAAGCACTGGTCTCCACTCCCATCCTGGCCCAACAGCAGCTATAAATGGAGACAGATTACAGACCCGCCCCCGCCCAGGGGGAGCTCCTTAAATGAGGTACCTTGGAAAGGAAACGGGGCCCACAGCCCCAGGGGCTGCCCAGAGGGCAGGTGCCAGGTATCAGAGGGCAGGACTGCAGCCCTGAGGGGGGTTGGCAGAGGTGTCCCGTGCTCCCCACGAGGGAGATGCTGGGGGAGCCATCATCCCTCCATCCAGATCCGGCTGGAGGGGACCTACCCCATGCCGGGTGCCATGCCTGGCCTGGGGACACAGGTGACCGTGGCTGACACAGGCCTGGCTGGGAAGGGGCTGGCATGAACAACTGTGTCCAGGAGTAAGAGTGCCACCCACGGGGAAGCCAGTTCCCTGAGGATGGAACCCAGTCAGGGGCGATCCTCCCTGGAAAACGTCCTGTCCATGGCGAAGGCAGGATGAGCAGGACGCAGCCAGGTGACGACGAGGAGGGTGCACCTGAGACAACATGCGGACCCGGGGAAATGCAGGGCACGTGCAGGAGCCTGGGAGAGATCAAATCTGCCTGGAACTGTGGTGAACACAGCTGCAACATTGGGGGCAAGTATCCTGCAGGCCTGGAGTGCCAGAGTGAGGAGCCTATGCCTGCTTCATGGGCAGAGGGAGCCATGGAAGGTTTCGGAGCAAGGGAGTGACATCAGCTAAGCTCACTCGGACAAGGGGAGAAAGGGAGGCATGGCTGGCTTGGTGGGGGGTAGGGGGGTCCTTGAAACAGCCAGGAGTGAAGCTCCCCAGGCAGGTAGCAGAGAGATGGCCCTGGGGTAGCATTTTAGAAGCAGAAGGCTCAGAGCTGAGAGTGAGAAGCACTGGGCCAGAAAGCCCAGAACGGAGGCGAGTGCCTGGGGGAAAGCAGGCGGGGGGAGGTTCAAGGGAGGTCTTGTTGGATACGTGAGGTTAGGACCCGGGACACCTGAGGGGGCACCTGACCTGCAGCGCCCTCCACCCGTCACCTCCACCTCCTGTGGGTCTCACCCCCTGCCCTGCCCCGCCCCAACTCCTGCTGTCCCAGGAAAATGTCTATAGTCACAATCGCGGCTTGTTAATGAGCCCAGTTCTAGTCCAAGACCACGCGGGCACGCTGTGCTAAGCCACGCGATGGCTTCTCCCCTGCCTCAGTTTACCCACTCACCTGCATAGCTTCCAGTGCTTCTTTGAGCTGCTGCCTCTCAGGCCGTTCCGCAGAATGGCTCAGAAGCTCCTGGAGCGGGGAGAAGAGTGTCATGTGTTACCACTCGGGGGTCCTGGCCTCTGCCCTGGCCCCTACCCAGTGCAGGGGGTGAGCGCAGAACAAAGTCCTCAGAGGAAATCCATCCCCACCTGCCAGCCCAGGCTGGGTTTGGCTGCCCACCACCAAAGGACAGAGAGTGACCCCTCCACAGGGGGACACCCCACTTCTTGGCAGGGCACTCCCAGATCTTGTGGATAAAGGAAGGGAGTGACCGTGAGAAGGGACATGAAGGCAGCAAAAAGCAAGGCACTGAGGCAGCAGTTCACGGGAAAAGGCCTCACAAGGTGGCTGGCAGGAACCACCGCCTTCCCTCCCAGGTCCTTCTTTCCTGAAGCTCTTCCATTTCCATTTCTGCTGTGGCCACCAGGAAGCTCAGAGATCAACCACAGTAGCATTCTCTTTTTTTTTTTTTTTGAGACGGAGTCTCGCTCTGTCGCCCAGGCTGGAGTGCAGTGGCCGGATCTCAGCTCACTGTAAGCTCCGCCTCCCGGGTTCACGCCATTCTCCTGCCTCAGCCTCCTGAGCAGCTGGGACTACAGGCGCCCGCCACCACGCCCGGCTAGTTTTTTGTATTTTTTTTAGTAGAGACGGGGTTTCACCGTGTCAGCCAGGATGGTCTCTATCTCCTGACCTCGTGATCCGCCCGCCTCGGCCTCCCAAAGTGCTGGGATTACAGGCTTGAGCCACCGCGCCCAGCCCACAGTAGCTTTCTTATTCCTGGTGTGAGGACACAGTTCTGTCTCCTTCAGTTTTCTGACCTCAATAGTGACTTGAGTCGTCTTCCCATGTATATTTACTGTGATAATCGTTCATCGCACGCATTGAACAGTGAGAATGAGCTAAGCACAAACTGATTTGTTTATATTCAACTTAATCTGTCTGTGGGCTGCATCCCACACCCCCTGGAAGCTGCCGGCCCTCATCTGACTCCAGCAGTGATGACCCCACAGGCACCCGGGGCCCAGAGCCTCACCTTCAAGAGCAGGTGGTATTTGAGCACCCTCTGCATGGGGACCACCAGCAGGTCTTGTAGTTTAAATTTTCCATCCTGGACCTTCAGCGTGCACTCCTGGGAGGGTGACGGGGTGATGGGAGAGCCCTCCCTGAGGAAAGCCTGAATCCACCCATCTGTACCCCCGCCCACAGAAAGGGGAGACCTAAGCCCAGAACTCGGGCCCAGACGTTTGGTTCTTCTCTAGCCAGGCTCCCAGAACCAGCAGTCCATGCACCCGGTGTGTGCAGACGGATGGGCTTCACAACACGTGGGTGGGGGCGCGCCACCTCTCCCACCCTGCTGTGTCTGCACTGGCCAGACCGGGTCGCAGTGAGACACGTGCGATGCTACAGGAACCCTCCCGGGGCGCCTGCTGAGCCGGCCTGGATGTGGCTTTGACTCTTCCGCCAGGCCAGGTCCTTTGGAGAAGGGCAGCAGGGCATCCCCCGTTGACCAGCCCCTCTCTGGTCTGGCCTCTGGGAGATGCAAGGTGGAGCACCAGCTTGCACTGAGCTGTGGGGGCCACTCCCAGGAACCAGGGTGTTCCCCCATTCATTGTCTGGACTTGGGGGGCATCGGGCATCTCCACTGGGGGACCACGCTGCCTCCACCACTGCTACAGCCAGAGAGCTCTACACCAGGCTCCATGCAGAAAACAGGGCGTACTGACCAGATGGAGCCTGGAAACTCCAGCTGGGAACAGGAGGGTCTGGGAGGGGCTCACGTGAGAAACTAGATGTTGATAGAGACTCGCCCTGGGCCTGGGGTGAGGATGCATGAGGGGTGGGTGGCCCCACGGTTCCCAGCAAATGTTACCCGGGGCTCCCTGAGGTCAGCAGAGGCCAGGGTCAGGGTCAGCCAGAGCCCCCAGCTGAGTTAGATTCAGTCCCAAGGCCCTTTCTCCATGGGGAGTCTCGCTGTGTCCTGGCCTGGGATGGTGACCTCCACCCGACCCCATCCCCAACCCAACACAATGCAAAAAAGAAAAATCTACAAAAAACCATTACATCACCACCCCCGTCACCACCTTCCCAACAAACGGGCAAGAGAGAGGCTGGTACCTAATGAGCTCCGGCCTGCAAGCTGCAACCTCAGGGCCAGGGCCAGGGCCAACGCCTGGCAGGACTTACCTCGACTTTCTGCCTGAAGTCCTCCCGGCTGGCCAGGAGCTGGTTCAGAGTGTTCTGGGCGTGCTCCATGTGGCTGCAGTACTCCCCGTAGATCAGGAGCCTGGACAGTGCACACACACGCACACACACACGGGTTTAATGAGCGGCTCGGGGCTGCAGTGAGCCCGTCCATTTTTCCCAGCAGGCTGTAGGTGCGCAACCAACAGTCCCCTCCGCTGACAGCTCCCTGCGCGTGGACATATTCGACGGCCAGGAGGCTGCTTTACCCTTCCTGAAATGCTACCGGGCCACAGGACCGCTGCCGGCATGCTGGGAGAGGGGGTGCCCCGCTCTTCCTGAGTCCCAGGTGGTTCTAGGTCAGGTCCCGGCTGGGGATGCAGGGTGGAGCTCTCAACACCCCATCCCACCCCCGAAAAAGGCCAACACTGGAGGAAAGAGAAGCCCCTGGCATCCCCCCAGGAAGGAAGACCCCAGGAGGGCTCAGACTCTTGCCCCTAGGCCCTGACCACCGAGGCCTGTGCTGGCTCAGGGCTCACCCTGGTGCTGTGCCAGGTGGGGAACCCCCAAGTGTCACCCTTGGTGCTTCTACATGGTCCCTGAATTCCACAAGCAGGGGACAACAGCAGTCAGTGACGGCCCCCTCCTCACCAGGGATGCAGGCAGTCATGTGGCCCCCGGACCTGGGAGGACCAGCAAAGTCCCAGGAGGATGCCCAGGAGGCCGGCCCTCGTGTCCTGCCCACCGCCTCCTCCTGGCCCCGGCATCGCTCTCTCCCGGCCACTCTGATTCCCACTTCAGTGCCTTGTGCTGGTCTCTCCAGCCACAGTACCTTCTCCCTTGCCCTGCACTGGATCCGCATCTCTACAGACTGGAACCCAGGGTTCCCGGCCTCTGGAGCCTCAGGGTCTTAGGTTACCAGCCTGAAATTTCATCTTTAAAACCCTGTCACCGGCCGGGCGCGGTGGCTCAAGCCTGTAATCCCAGCACTTTGGGAGGCCGAGGCGGGCGGATCACAAGGTCAGGAGATCGAGACCACAGTGAAACCCAGTCTCTACTAAAAATACAAAAAATTAGCCGGGCGCGGTGGCGGCGCCTGTAGTCCCAGCTACTCAGGAGGCTGAGGCAGGAGAATGGCGGGAACCCGGGAGGCGGAGCTTGCAGTGAGCCGAGATCGCGCCACTGCACTCCAGCCTGGGCAACAGCGTGAGACTCCGTCTCAAAAAAAATAAATAAAAAAAAAAAAAATAAAACCCTGTCACCCCACCAACAGGGCAGTCCCGAAGAAGAAGAACCACGCCAGGTGACCATGTTGGTGACAAGAAGGATGACAAGAGCCACCACTCGCCGAGGCAGCTGCTGCCCGGTGCTTTGCCGACAAGCCTGACGACCTTCTCTGCCCATTTGTAAAGATGGGTGTGATCAGCTCCACCCTTCAGGCAGGGCGACTGAGGCCTCCATGAACTTGCTAGGAGCTGACAGTCTGGCCTGCAAGGCTAGGCCGGACCCAGCGTCCTGGTGATGTGCTCTCTGGCAGGGCTGCGTCTTAGTGTCTGGAGGCTTCCCTGGCTCAGGAAGCCCAGTGCAGGCTCTCGGGACCAGGTCACCATGGCCTCTGGGCCATTTCTCTTTCCATCATGAGAGCTGCTTTGCTGTAGGGCACCCGGCCTGGGGCTCGGGGCAGGCAGCGGGGCCTGTAGCTTGGCTTTTGTGGAGGGCGGCCCTCAGGAAGAAGCGTCCTGATCGTGGCATCTAGATGCAGGGACAGGTTTCCATCCATGTGGCTCTGCCACGTGGGCCCTAGACAGGCCCCACTCCCCACACCTCTGGGGTTTTGGACCATGCAATGCTCACTTTCTTTCCAACTCTTGGCGTTCTGGGCTCATACAAACACAACAGTGGCTGGGAACACACTTTCTGCCCAGGGAGCACATCCCTTTGTTGCTGGCTCAGGCACACGGACAGGCATCTTGACACACTTCCCACTCCCAACAAATGCTCAAGAGGCTGTCCTCACCGCAGCCAGGGGCGACAGAGGCCCTGACACCCTCCGAGCGCTGCACGTGGGGCCCAGTGGCTGGTACCTCCTCAGGCCGCCCGAGAATCCTCCCTCACAAGCCTGCAGGGACATTTCTGGCATGCGAGGCTGACGGTCCACCACTCTGATAAAGGACCTGAATCTGCTCGAAGCTCACCTGGCCCAGCCACAGTCAAGCAAAGCACCCGTGGCCGGTCCCACAGGGCCCACATGTGGAGTCTGTACGGGTGTGTCCCGTGTCCACAGATCTGGGAGGTCTGCACGGAAGCATCACCATCATTGCAAAGGGCCTGCCTCCTGACTGGTGCCGGGGCCGTGTGTTGACCGGGAGCCACTTTAAATGGGAACCTGCCCCCTGGTTTCCACCTAAATGAGTCTGTTATTACACTGATGATCATTTTCATATAAAAGTTGGTGAAAACCTATCATCTCCGGAAGCAATCAAGAAAAAGGTTTTTCCCCTTTAAAAAAAAATGAACAAGCCGGGCGCGGTGGCTCAAGCCTGTAATCCCAGCACTTTGGGAGGCCGAGACGGGCGGATCACCAGGTCAGGAGTTTGAGACCAGCCTGGCTAACACGGTGAAACCCCGTCTCTACTAAAAAATACAAAAAACTAGCCGGGCGCGGTGGCGGGCGCCTGTAGTCCCAGCTACTCGGGAGGCTGAGGCAGGAGAATGGCGGGAACCCGGGAGGTGGAGCTTGCAGTGAGCTGAGATCCGGCCACTGCACTCCAGCCTGGGCGACAGAGCGAGACTCCGTCTCAAAAAAAAAAAAAAAAAATGAACAAAAGTTTCAGAAGCCCCTGGTAGAGTAGGAGAAGGGAGAAGGAACAGAGGGACATTTAAGAGACCACCGGACAGCCTGAAAAGTGAGCCTACAAGACACTGAGCCCTAGCGGCTGCCTGCACCTGCCCCGCTCCAGATTGGTGTTTTCTCCACTCTAAGAGAATGATCAGAGCCAGGCACAGAAGACACGCCACACACACTGGGCATCACTTGGTGCCAGGACCTGAGCTGGAAGCTCTGGGACTGTGACTGTCGCCGTTCTACTCATGGGGACACTGAGGCTCAGAGAGGCCCGTAGCTGAGAAGGGACTCACACCAGCAGTCACTGACCCCAAAGCCCAGGTCCTTGGGCTGCACTCCTGCCTCCTGGCCGTGCCTCCCATCTGATGATGACACCAGCCCACAAGCACGGCAGGAGGTCCAGGGAGACCCGGAACCCGAAGGCCCCCCAGCCCACCCCTGTGGCCCCTTTGAAAAGTGCCCCTGACCTGGCCTAAGGACTCCAGGTGGGGAAACCAGGGCAGGTGATGAACTTTGAGGCTTTCAGAGCTTCCCAAGATCACCTAGAGGTGGGAGGGGGAGTCTGGGCTGGGGAGGCGGAAAGCCAGAGCCCCCATCGAGGGGTCCTCCCTGCATGGAGCCGTGTCTGCTGCTGCTGCTGCTGGGGCTGGGGCCACGCTCGGGCAGGAGGGATCACGTGAGACCACACTGCCTGACTTCCCACCAGGCATGGGCTCAGCTGGAAGCTCTGGGACTCTGACTGTTGCCATTCTACCCATGGGGACATTGAGGCTCAGAGAGGCCTGTGCTGAGAAGGGAATCACACCAGCAGTCACCAACCCCAAAGCCCAGGTGCTTGGGCTGCAGTGCCCTGCCTGCTGGCTGTGCACCACCGCAGACTCGGCTTCAAGCATTTCAGGTGAGCTGGGCGCAGTGACGGCCCCAGCCCCTCTCCATCAAGGGAAGTCTTCATGTGGGTGGAAAAAGCACCCAACTGAAGCCCAGTGGATAACATGCCTGGTACCAGCAGCTCTAGCGTGGCTGAACCAGCCTTGTGAGCTCCCCGTTTCAATTTCACACCAGGTCACCTGAGGTTTAGGCGGACGAGGGGCCGGGGTGCGGATTCCAGCCTTACTATCCTTACACCATGCCCCACTGGGAACGCCCCCACCAGCCACAGCACCGCTGAGCCGGCAGCCTTCTCCATCTGGCAAACTTCTACTCATCCGTCAAAACCCTCCCTATCATTGCCCCTTCTGTGCCACCTTCTTCACCTCAACCCCTGCCCCAGCAGGGCCAGAGGGAAAAGCAAAGAGATAGGTCAAAGGGCAGCAGGTAGAGGGCTGTCCAAAGTCAGTGGGAGCCCAAAGAGGAGGCTGCCCTGGGTGATCCCCGCCCCCCAGCTCTGAGCTCCTGCAGTGGGTCTCACTCCTCCCCATGTCCCAGCACCCAGCCCGGAGCCTGCCTGCACCAGGCACTCACACACGGCTGTGAGTGGCCACAGCCACAAGCCTGGACACAGGTCCTTCTATCCATTTGATAAAAGGATACAGGGGGTGGGAGTAGGGGGAACGGCAGACACTTGCAGCAAACAGGAGAAGGAGAACTACTCCTGGGGAAAGACACACAGACCTCCATGAAGAACCCAAAAGGGCCCTGGCCATGGGAAGTGCTTCACACCTGGGCTCACTGCATCCTCATAGAACCACTTTCAGGACAGGGGCCCTGAGGCTCAGAGAGGTGACATGACTTCTGAGGTCGCCCAGCAAGAACAGATTCCAAAGCGAATGCACGTGGCTCCCAACCCTGGCCCTTAGGGCCCCAGCGTGAGGCCTCTGCAGAGAGACACTCTCTCCGTTGAATCCAGAAGGGCACTCAAGGGACCCGCGCCCTCTCTCACCCGACCCAGGTGCAGAGCAGATGCCAGCACCTGCACACCCCAAGCCCCACTGACCACGGGCAGCTGGCAATGGAGAGGGCCTCGGACCAGAACTCGGCTGCAGTGGGTCCACCAGAGCCTCACACTGTGACCTTATTTGGTCACGATACAGATGCAATCAAAGTAAGGACGCATGAGGCCATGCTGAAGGAAGGTGGCCCTAAATCCAACGACAGTGGCCTCAGAGAACGACACAGAGATGTGGGGAGGCCATGTGGAGACGGGGACAGAGAACGAAGCAGCCACAGCCAGGACGCCCGGGCCCCCAGCAGCTGCAGGACATAGGAAGGATCCCCCTGGAGCCTCTGCAGGAAGTACGACCCGGGCATATCTGGACTTTGGCTCAGTGAGACTAATTTAGGATTCTGGCCTCCAGAATGGAGTCATCTCTGTTATTTCAAGCCACCATATTTGCGGTCATTGTTACAGCCAAATCAGGTCACTCACAAGGACGCCTTCACCCTCCGTCCACACCACCAGGTCACTCACAAGGACGCCTTCACCCTCCGTCCACACCACCAGGTCACTCACAAGGACGCCTTCACCCTCCGTCCACACCACCAGGTCACTCACAAGGACGCCTTCACCCTCCGTCCACACCACCAGGTCACTCACAAGGACGCCTTCACCCTCCGTCCACACCACCAGGTCACTCACAAGGACGCCTTCACCCTCCGTCCACACCACCAGGTCACTCACAAGGACGCCTTCACCCTCCGTCCACACCACCAGGTCACTCACAAGGACGCCTTCACCCTCCGTCCACACCACAGGATTCTGAACACCTGCCACATGCCAGGCAGCAAGGGCCACAGAGTCCCCAGGGGGCACAGTTTGACTTCTCCCCGAAAAATGGAGAGAAAATGACGGTGACTCCAAGCCTATTGGAGGAAGTCAGTTAAGGAGGCAAAAGTTTACAGGCCTTAATTCTAACCACTTTTACTACTATTAAGAAAAAGGAGCCAAAACTTGGAAATAAGGCAGCACACGGGGGCACACATGCACGCACACACACACACGTGTACACGTACACACACACAAGCACACACACGCACACACATGACTTCATGCATTCCTGGTCTGGCTGGAGCACCTCTCGGGGGCAGCCTCCTCTGGCTCCGGCTGACTCCTCCCCTACAGAAAGTTGTTCAGGCACAAATGATTTCTGTCCTGCCAGAGGACATGGCCCCAAAGGTCCCAGGGTGGTCACCTTGCAAGGCACAGCCCACCGTGTCCAGGGTCTTGTCCTACCTCCCCTCTCTGCTGACAAGCTGTGTGAGTTGACAGACGCGTGGCCTCGTTCGTGAGTTGACAGACCCGTGGCCACAGCTCCGTAGGTATTTGTGTGAGGGTCATGGTTTTTAACTTTCTGAGTACGTTAAGCTCTGACCCCACTACACAGCGCACAAATGCCTCCTCCAGAGACCCCTGTCCTCTGCCCATTTTCCTCACGGTGTCACCTCTGCCTCCAGTCCACAAAGCTCCAACCTCTCAAGATGCCCAGGGACAGGCCAGCGCGGGTTGAGGGCCACAGGCCATGGGCTCGGGTACGGACCAAGCATGCAGGAACAAGCGGGTCCACGGCTGAGCTGCCAGCTCTGGCCTCCGTTTCCCCATCTGGGAAGTGGGGGTTAGACAGAGCGGGAGCTAAGGCTTCTTGACTTCAGAGGTTCCCAAAGGCAGCCCTGCCAGAGGAGGTGGCCAAGCCAACCCCTACCGGGGGTTTTGAGGTGGACCATGGCCAGGGACTCTCCCCGCAGGCAGTACCCCGGAACCACCCAGCCTTGGACTTCGGGTAGGAACCATCCACAGCGCAGCCTCACTCGTTCCAGGATTCCGAGCGAAGTCTCGGTACACCAAAGCGCTCGCCTGTCTTGGATCCTTCATCTCCAAACGCACAGGGAAATCCCATGCCACCCCAGGGGAGGAGGGCATGGCCTTCATCTTGTTCTGTTCCGCGTTCCTCCCAAAAGTGCTTGTGCAAAGCTCCACAGAGAGCGCCTCTTGACAGTCCGTGGCCTTCCGGCGGGGCTGCCAGCTCCCTGAGGCCGTTCCCTTTGTAGCTCTCCTGCCTCCACGTCCCCGTATGCCCCCACTCCCCCAGCATGACTCACCGCCTCACTCAAAGAAGCCACCAGAGGCTGGACTCCAGGCCCAGCCTGGCCAGCCCCAGCCACAGAGAAAAAACCACATGGCTCTGTCTTACATCCAGAGCTGCAGAACGCAAGCTCCTTCCCAAGGCCCAGTGTCCCTCGGGGTGGGCGATGCCCCTTTTTAGGCCTACAGGGAAAGGCTAAGAGGAGCTCCTGCCTTGTCTGAGGACCAAGGCTACATTCATAAAGGTATAACGTCAAAAAGAGGGAGGTGACTGTCCCCTGCCACTCAGTGCTGGTCACGCCACACCGGGACACTACTCCACCCTTCACCCCTGACGAGCTGCCAGACCCTGTCACAAAGCCCCTCAGCAGCTTCCTCGTGCCCTTGCTTTAAAAAAGAAACATTCTAAATCCTTGCCTTGGCCTGGAAGCCCCTGCAGGACCCTCCAGTCCTTCCCTAGAGAACTGCCCCTTTCCTACTGGGCTCCTGCCTCTCACCTTCCCCCAAGCTTCTGCTCCCCCACCCGCCTTGCCCCACCCCTGCAGGACTGTGTTCAAGGGGACCCGTCCTCGGCTGCGCAGCCCTCACGGGTCTCCTGGGCTCTCCAGCAATGCCACAGCGCCCCCGAGCCCCTCTGTCTTGTCTTGGTTCTCATCCCTCCCAGCCAGTGAGAGGCCAGTAGCTCTGTTCACTGCGTATCCTCGGTCCAGAGCTCAGTAGCCGTACACAGCAAGCACCCTATAAAAGCTTCAGGACTCATCCAGCAAGCGAGAACCAGGACCTTGGGGCCGACTCCACAGTGAGAGGAACGGGGCAGAAAAGCTGGATGCTGGGATGGAACCACGATGACTTGGTGATGAGCTTTGATGAAACGCTGCCAGCCCCCTTCCCCAAACAGACCCTGACTGACGGGTCCGGCCACGAGCCTCGCTCCCAGGAACGAAGCCGCCTGTCCACAGAGCTCTTGGGCCGGGCCTGTGACTGGATGCACTGCCCACACTGCAGTGGCACTCCAAGGCAGAGATGCCCGCTGTTCCTGGGCGGGAACCACGCATGCAAGGTCCTGCTGGTGGGACGGGGCCAGGGGTGTCACAGGGCAGCCTGACTGCGAAGGGAGGCTCCTGGGAGATGGCAGGCTATCCCCCCTGTCACTCCACCTCACAACCAGCCATTCCTGCTCTGGCACTTCAGCCTTGAATGGGCCTCGAAGTAAACCCCGCTTCATCTGTGGCTCCCTCCCTTCCTGGCCGAGGGACAGCACGAACAAGGCACTGAGAAGGTCCGCTGTACCCCACACCTGGTACACTGGGCCGACGGCCAGTGCGACCCGCCAGCTGGGCTCTATCGGCTCACCGGCAGGTGAAGGGAACACCTTGCTGGGGCAGGTGAGGGAGCTGTCCTCCCCCGACCCCTGCCCACTCTTACCCCTCCGGGGCTGGCCAGTGTGCTCACACCTGCTGGGCCTCGTCAGCTCTCCTGGTCACCTCTGCCACCTGACCACAAGCACTGCCTGCTCCCTCGCGTCTCTGGGAACCCCCGAAGCCATGGCCCCTGGAGAGCAGGCTCCGGGACCCTCCTCACTGCGGAGGGGGGAGCGCCTTTCCCGGAGCTACGGAGCACACGGGGAAGCACCTGCAGGATTTCCCAGGCAACGCGCCTGAGAATCCAGCCCTGGGCCTGTCCCCGGCTGCCCGGACAGGGAGGGGTGCGAGCTGTGCTGACGACCACCTGGCGGACGACGCAGGGGACCCTCCTAGAGATGAGGGAGGGATGGACCTGGGCACCCAATGCCTGGCCCAGGGCCGTGTGGTCAGATGCGCCTGTGGGGTCTTCTACAACTCCCCAGGCTCCACAGCAGACCCTTCCAAGAGTGGACCCCGGACATGGTATTTGTAACAAGCTCTCCAGAGGCTCTAGTGAGCAGCCAAGTTCAGGACGCATTAGCATAGACCCCTTCGGACACCTCCAAAGGATCTCCAAGGGACAGAGAGCTTGGCACTGTCCCCTGATGGGGCTCTCTCGAGACTTCCATGGCTGGAAACGCCATCTCCCCAGCCTCCGACAGCCTGGGCATCGGCTAAGCCCCAGAAACGCCACCTCCCCAGCCTCCGACAGCCTGGGCATCGGCTAAGCCCCAGAAATGCCATCTCCCCGGCCTCCAACAGCCTGGGCATCGTCTAAGCTTCACGTGCCACCTCCTTTCATCCTTGTCTGCATCCTAACTTTAAAGAACCACCCACAAAGGCACAGAAGGGAGAAGCAGGGGCCCAAGATCTCCACTGGGACAGCCAAGCCACTCGGATGGCAACCCCTCACAGCTAGTTAGAAACGTCCAGAATCCTGATCCTGCCCCTGCCGAGCTCCCACAGTATAGTAGGCTCCACGTCCTCTCCATCAACCAGGCTGCGGCTCAGGGTGGGCGGTATCCTCAACAAGGGAGGACGGGGTCCAGAGCTCCCACAGGACAGGAGCCTGGCTCTGCATCCTCTCCATCAACCAGGCTACGGCTCAGGCTGGCTCTGTACCATCTCCATCAACCAGGCTGCAGCTCGGGGTGGGTGGCATTCTCAACAAGGGAGGATGGTGTCCAAAGGGGGCAGCCCCTGTCTCGGGACACCCCAAAACCTGAGAGTTCCACTTGCATAAACTCTCCCGCAGACAGGGAGGGGCCAAGGAGCCCCAGAGGGCCAGCAGCCACTTACCTTTCCTTGAAATCGAGAAAGACCTTGGCCAGCGTGCTGCCCCCCACCATCATGGACACGTCGATGGCCCTCAGGAAGCTGTGATGCACCTTGATCAGGTCCTGGGTTGAAAAAGAGCCGTGAGTGCCTGGCCAGGCCCACCCAAGGCTAGACAGGAGCGCCACCCTTAAGGCATCCTTGTGGTTCTGTGGTTCCTGTCAAGGGGCTGAGGGGCCCAGGTGCTGGGCCTGCACCCCACATATCTGTGCATGCCAGGGTGTGATTCCGGTAGAAGACTCTATGGCAATGGCGCACAGAAGAGCCAGTGCGTGTGGGAGGGAAGCCGCCCTCGGCCCGCATCAGCCCATCTGATACACAGCGGCCGACTCAGGGCAGGCTCTGCAGACAGAGTGGGGTGGCACAGGGCAGTACCCTTGTGTCCAGGCCACACCGCAGGACCCCCATCCCCACCCCAGGCCTCTTTCTGTCTGTGGTCCTCCATCCGGACCACAGCTCAAGGCCAGATGAACTCTGGGTCAGAGGCACAGACTACAGGAAGCTCTGGGGTCCAAGCCAGCCTCATCCAGGGCAGAGTGACCAGAGCCCACCCTTGCAGCTAATGAGACGCCCAGGGGGGCAGGACACAGCCACCGCATGGGCTGCTGGCACCTGTGGCCACCAGGCCAGGAGGAAGGGCCAGGAGCAGCGTGTCCCCGGAGGAAGCCCACCCACGCGTGGCCGCCGGAGCCTGGTGCCAGCACCCTGCTCTGCTAACCACGTCAGGGTGACTCTGCATGGGGAACTGCCTTTCTATGACTGCGTTCAGACACCCGCAGGGCCGGCGAGGGGGTCTGCTCAAAGGGGTGGACGGACACGTTTCTCTCTGGCCGCTGACAAAAACGTCATTTACATTCTCAGGGTCATCCGTGCCTCCAGCCATGCACGTCAGTGCCGCCCTCACCCGCAGACAAGGGGAGCTCAGAAACCTGCTACCCTGGCTCCTAAATCCAAAGACCGTGGAGAGAGGGGTGGGGGCTCCTCCTTCCAGCCAGCACAAGCCACAGCGGAGCTGCAGGGGTGCAGTTCTCCAAGGCCCTGGGGACAGCGGCACATGTGTGGCCAGTGCCGAGTTAGAGCCCAGAGCCCGGCATGAGCGAGGGGGGCCAGGACCCTTACCTCCAGGTTAATGAAGACAGCCGCCATGTCCGCCGGGCTCAGCACCAGCCGCAGAGGGCTCATGTAGTTCTGGAAGAGAGAAGTCCACCACTGCCACCCCGCTGTCGTCGCCCACCCTCTCAAGGTCACAGCTGCCGGGGGAGGGTCCCTGGGGCAGCTCCGAGGCAGGCACACTGGGGTGCTCCATGCTTACTGGGGTACACCTGCGTACTGGCCACATCGGGCTCCATTCTCTGGGGGTGAGTTCAGGGCAGGGAGGTGTGTGGGGGTAAAGGTTCTAATGCTCCCAGCATGACGGGGGCAGCGTCCTGTGATGGCCACTCATACACAGGGTGGACGTGGGCGCTATGGCTGCTCTGAGGTGGGCATTGGGGTTTTGGCTTGCGGTGAGGGGCTGAGACCCAGGAGGCAGGGCCGTCACCCGCAGGGACTCTCTGGATGGACAGGGCCATGGTCCCCACCCAGCACTCAAACACTGAGCTTGTGCTCCTGAGCACGACCCCAAAACTGTCATCAAAAGGGACGCTCTCCATCTGGAGAAGTGCCAGCGGGGGTGCAGGCTGGGACCAGAGTCCTCCAGTCCCAGCCTCAGGCGGGATGTGAAGTGAAAACGAGGACGTGTGAGGCTGCTGACCCTGCTCTGGAGGCCCGGGGAGGCCCTGCCACCCTCTCCTCTCCTGCTCCCCGAGTGGCTCCTGGTCAGGGTGGCCAAGCAGCTCTGCAGGCATCCTCTGGGCCCAGCTGCGGGACCACTCCTTAGCCACCCCGTGATGCAGAGAGCATCATCCAAGCAAACACACCCAGGTGGCAGCCCCAGGCAGGGTGGAGACAGACCCCAAGAGCCCTCCTGCTTTCTGAGGCAGCACTCAGCCGTGGAGGGACGCAGAGGCCGGCAGGACCCCAGCAGAGGCTGACCTCAGAGCCAGGATTCTCAGAAGGGGCGGGACTCTGCCAGGGCATGAGCAGGGCTTCAAGGGAGCTGGAAGGACCTGGGCCAGGATGTACAGATGTGTGTGCAGAAAGGCCGCTGGCCAAGGACCAGAGGGTGGGGCAGCAGATGGAGGGGGCCCAGATGGAGCAAGGCCAGCCTGGGTCCAAGGGGGCAGACCAGGTCTCCTGGCTGGAGGCACCACGGCCACCCTGGACCCCACACCACAACCGGAGGATAGAAAAGAGACTCCAGCTTAAAAACAAGGTTGGTTTTTCTCCCCAGTAAACACTAGCAGTTGGCAATGAAGACTCAGAAGTGCCGGGGAAATGTCCCAGAGCCAGGCCGATCAGGTGCCTACAGGAGGCCCGAGTCGGGTAGGGCAGGTGAAGGCCCATCCTCAGCCCTCTAGGAGCTCAGCAGGCCAGCGGGAGAGGACTCAGATGCACCAGAATGGAACAGCTGGGCAAGAAGCTTGGAGTCTGCAGCTCTGGTCACTAGCCCCGACCATGCCTTGTGCAGGACACTCCCAGCTCCCCATGGGAGCTGTCTTCCATTTTACAGAGGGAGAGGCTGAGGGGGGAGAGGCTGGGGAGCAGCTCTAGGTGGGGTCGGGGGGAATACATGAGGAGCTAGCTCAGTGCCTGCCTTAGAGCAATGTTCAGGCGCTGAAGCCGTAATCCCACCCTGATTAGGCTCGGAGGAGGGGCAGGGACAGGCGCAGGCTGGGACTTCAGGGGTTGCAAAGGAAAGGAGAGGGCACCCTCCTTTTGGGCAGGGGATACCTGGAGGCAGAGATGGGAGGGCCACCAGATCTCCTTCGCCTGTCAGAGAGGCCCTGTGGCCCTGCCTCCGGAATGCACTCCCAGGGTATGGGTGGCCCTGCAGTGACCACAGTGGCCGCTGCCGTTTTCCGGCAGCCACCGCCCGCCCTCACCTTCTCTATGTCCTCCAGGGTGCGGTAGTACTTGGCCTCGGTCTCCTGGATCTCCAGCAGGCAGCAGTTCCTTTTATCATCCTCAGTCATGCTCATTTTCTAGAGGAGGGAAGGGGGTGTCAGCAGGACCCCACGGCCCAGCCAGCCGCCACCTGCACGTCTGCGCCGTGACACCCGGACACCTCCGCACACGAGGACACCTCCTCGGGTTTGCCCACGAGGTCACTGAGTGTGCAGTGCTGCAGCCGGATGGGTGACAGAGAGGGCCAACCCCTTCGCATCCATTTTGCAGATGAAGAAACTGAGGCACGGGGAGGGGACATGACATGGGGACAGTGCCAAGGAAGGCGTGGAGGCAGAGGCTTCTACAATCCCAGGCTCCTACTCCTCTGATTCTGAATCTCAGTTCTTCGCCAGACTGGGGTGAGGGCAGCAGAAGCTATCCCCTCCCACACAGGAGCAGGAGTGAGTGGCTAAAGCACCTACTGCGTGCATAAGTCCTCCCTATACAGCAGACTGTGTGCTCAACTCCATGCAGACCACATCCACTGAGACATTGCACGTCTCAGTACCAGCCACCTGCAGGCTGGACTCTTCCCCAAGTGTCCACCGGTTTCTAGCCAGGAGGCCTGAGATGACCCCACCTCCACCAGCAGGGTCCCTGGGGCCTCCTCCAGAGCAGGGCCTGCTCCCACCTCTGGTGGAATGTGGCCGGGGCCGGACTGTTCAGAGGTTGCCTGGCCAGTGGTCCAGGGTGAGGTGACAGGTGGGGTCACTGTGGGGCAGTGGGGGATTTTCCCAACACTATCTTGAAGGTTCTGTTAGGCTGGGTGAACCACATCTGTCAGAAGGCTCTGGAGAAATGGTGCTGAGACCCACAGCACTTGTGTCAGCCCTAAGACCATCATCATCATCCAAGAAATCCCCAAGGGTCCCCAGGCTGCAGATCTCTAAGGCAACATGCAAGATGGGATACAGGACCACGGGGGTGCTAAGGGTCTGTGATGCCTGAGGTCACGTGTGCCTGACCATGTCTCCCTGGGGGCAGGGTCCCGAGTTTTCTAGAGAGGTCTGAGACCTCCCTGAAAGGTCAAGAAGACGGCGCAGGCAGGACGTCCCCAACCTCCCCTTCCAGGCCACTCACCTGCATGTATCTAATCTGCAAGCGTGGAGAAAGAAACCAGAAACAGCGCCAGTTAGCAGGGCCCACACTGTCCTTGCAGCCTGGGCCTGGGACATCAGGAACACCACCCCACAACCAGCCAACAGACCTGAAGCCACATCACAGCCCCTCGTGCTGCCCAGCTGGGCAGGGTGACAGCTCAGGGGCCAGAGCCTCCACAGCAGCAGACCCCCTACCCAGGCTCTGGAAGTGGCACCTGCCATCCTCTGGCTTTATCTTCCTTTGGGGAAGTCACCACCTCTATTACCTTCTACTGGGGCTGTTCAGAGAGCTCCAGACATGACAGGGAAGGACATGGAAGCAGCTATTTTATCTCAGAGGACCCTAGTAGGAAGCAGGAACTTCCCCTTGCCCCCCGCTCCTGCCTGGATAGACTGGACAGCTCGAGACCAGCGGGACCAGCGCTGGGCACGAGGACACTATGCAGTGCCTGACAGCAGGGGTGCATTCCACACCAGACACAGGCAACACTGTTACCCAGCCTGGCAGGTTCTGTGGACACTCCATGTCCCTTCACATGTTTTCTCAAAGAAGTCTGAGACCTCTTCAGACCTCTTCAGAACCAGGGACAGCAGCGGGCTCCAGGGAGCACCCACTCTCGCCAGGCATGGATGGGGGTCTTGAGAGAGAGGGCCTGCGTGATCCAGGGCCAGGATCCCCCACACAACCAATGCACCCACCTGCTGAAGTTTACCCGCAGGATGCCCAGCTTTCAAACGACTTGGGGAGGGAACCGGCCTTGACCAGTCAGAGCTTATTCCCAAGTCCAGACGGCTCACCGGCCACCTTGGGACCTCTCAGGCCAGCTCTGGGGAGGTGAGGGGAGCCCCCAGCAGCAGGGCCATGGCTCAGGCTTCCAGCCCTAACAGCTGCCCAGCCAGGCTCCCCAGGAAGGCAAACTGGAGGCCCTGCTGCCTCCACAAAGGGCCATCAACCCTGGGGGGAGACCCCCCGGTAATGGCGGGGAACAAAACTCAGCTCAAGACCCTTCAGGGACAAGCAGAGAAACCTGCTCTTAAGAGTCAGTTTGGGGGCTGTGAGACCCCCAGCCCTGCACCTGCCTGTCTCTCCCAGCAGCATGCCAGCAGAGCGGGCAAGGCCTCCGGGCAAGGCCTCTTTAGGGATCTGTTTCCCTGGCTTTCTGCCTCTCTGCCACCAGCTGGTTCCTCCCACACTAAAAGAAAACACTGAGATCAGCTTTTTGAGAAACTTCCCATTTCTTCAGGGAAAGCCAGTGGCATCAAAAGCCTCCACGGTTGGCAAGTGGCATCTTGCCCACTCTCGGGAGCCTGGGGGTCCGAGGGCCTGTGACCTACCCCACCAGGTCCCTGTCTCCCCATTCCAGCTCTGCTGGATCCCCACCTTCCACACAGCAGCTGCTGGCAATAAACCCATGCGGAGGAAACTGGCATCCGAGAGATTATTCGCCACTGCCTGCAGGGAAATAAACATCCTCCACACATAAAAGACGCACAGCTGGCTAATTGGGCCAATATTGGTCTCATCACTCTCCACACAAAGGGGGAAAATGATGCGTGCTTTAGACTGTGAGCCAAGTTACTATCTTAAGGCTCCCTGGGCAGGAAGGACTGAGGGTCCTGCAAACCATCAGAAGAAGAATCCCATGCCAACACGGGCGGGGGTCACGACAGTGGTGGTGTCACCTCTGGGGCACCTGACAACATCTCCATAGAGAGGAAGGGCACAGAGCGGACCAGGAGTCAGTGAGGGTTTCCAAGGATGCTCCTTGGAAGAGCCCCGAGGGGACTGGGAAGGACCAAGGGGTGCACTCTCTGGACGTCCCCCTGCAACCAGAGGAGCTCCCCCTTGGTGGCTCAGACATGGGGATGGCTCAGTATTGTGTTAAGCAAGGGCCAGGCTGCTCTGCAAGGGAAGGGAGCAGAGAGGAGAGGAGGGGAGGGGAGAGGAGGGGAGGGGAGGGGAGAGGAGAGGAGGGGAAGGGAGGGGAGGGGAGGGAAGGGGATGGGAGGGGAGAGGAGGGAAGGGGAGGGGAGGGAAAGGGAGGGGACGGAAGGGAAGGGGAGAGGAGGGGAGGGGAGGGGAGAGCAGGAGAGGGGACAGGACCGAAGGAGAAGGAAGGGGAGAAGAGAGGAGGGGGGAGGGGAGGTGAGGGGTGGAGAGGATGGGAGGGAAGAGGAGGGGAGGGGAGGGAAAGGAAGGGGAGAGGAGAGGAGAGGAGGGGAGGGGAGAGGAGGAAAGGGGAGGGGAGAGGAGGAAAGGGGAGGGGAGAGGAGGAAAGGGGAGGGGAGAGGAGGAAAGGGGAGGGGAGAGGAGGAAACGGGAGGGGAGAAGAGGAAAGGGGAGGGGAGAGGAGGAAAGGGGAGGGGAGGGGAGAAGAGGGAAGGAGAAGGAAGGGGAGAGGAGGGGAGGGGAGGGGAGAAGAGGGAAGGGGAAGGAAGGGAAGAGGAGAGGAGGGGAGGGGAGAAGAGGGAATAGGAAGGAAGGGAAGAGGAGGGAAGAGGAGGGGAGGGGAGAGGAGGGGAGGGGAGGGGAGGGGAAGGGGAGGTGAGAGGAGGGGAAAGGAGAGGAGAGGAGGGGAGGGGAGAGGAGAGGAGGGGCGGGGAGGGGAGGGGAGGGGAGGGGAGGAGCGGGGCAGGGCTCACCATGGGCTGCTGCACCTCCACCTTGATGATGTCCTCGTAGATGTCGTCCCCTCCATCCTCACACGGGACGCAGTCGTAGATGTCCTCCCCCAGGTCATGCTCACTGTACAGGAGGAGGCAGGTTAGAGGGGAGGGGAGGCTCCCACCACCCTGACTGGGGAGCCGCAGAGCATGAGGGTCCATGAGGGACGCAGGCAGCTGGGGCCACAGTGAGGTCACCTGCCCAGGGCCTCAGTCTACAAAGTGGGGTGGGCCCCACCTGCAGGGCTTCTGTGGGCGTGAACCGGGCAGCATAGGGAGCATCCCCCTTCTGCCTGCTGCCTCCACAACGTGCATTTTAGAGGGATCTGCCAGGACAAAGCCCCCACTTCTCCAGCCCTTTGGTAAATGCTGGGGACATAGGCCAGAGGTCCAGGGGCGGGACCCCTGCCCTCACCAGAATCTTCCCAACCCTACCTGACGGGAGTACCCAGCTCCTGCCTCCAGACCAGAAACCTCTCTCCCCCAGCCCAAGGCTGTGACCTGGAGCCCGGAGTGCTTCCAGCTCAGCCCTGGCTCTTCCAGTCCTTGGAGCCAAGGTGCAAAGGTTCCAGGTACATGGAGGGTGACCCGGAGTTTGTCATTTGCCTTCTGAAACCAGAGCCAAAGAAATTCCCACCAAAGTCTAATACGATAAAGCTTTGTTTTAGCTCACGGTCCTACTCCAACAAGTCACCCATCTGCCTGCAGGACTCAGTTCACAGGCTGCCTCCTCCAAGACACCCACCAGGATCGCCACTTGGCCTGTGATCTGGACTCTTGCGGGCGCCCGTGTACTAGATGCAGCTCCTTGGCTACATTTCCAGTGACTGTGAGTGGCAGCAGATGAGCCTGGCCCCTCCCCACACTGGGCTTCCTCAGCCCTCCTGACGCTCCACACCTGACCTGCTGGGGCTCAGCAAGTCTCTCATTGAATCAGCACCTGAGCCAATCCAACCACCCCGTTCCCACAGGCCCCGCTGGGGGCTCACTGCACCTGGGGGCGGAGGGGCAGGAGCTATCCCAGGCCCAGACCGGTGGTGTATTCAGCCCTGCAAGCCCTCACCCCTGCACAAGGACGCATCTCACAGCCTGGGCTCAAAGTGGGCGGCAAAGTTCACTGCGGGAAGGACGGAAATAAATGCAGAGCACCCCCTTCCACTGCCACCATGACCGGCACGCAGGGAGGCGAGGCAGGGACGGAAGCCGGGGCAGGAACCATCCCTGCGGCACTCAGGAACAGGCTCCCCAGCCACGCCGTATGCCATGGCCTCATCCCGAACCTGGCCTTTGAATATCAGCTGTCGCCTTTTAAGGCTTGGGTTGGGGAGGACCATTCAAGGTCTACTTGAGAGAGGGAGGGCACGTGTGCATTCGAGGAAGGCCCTCAGCACCTTCCCTGGAGGACATGCTGCAATGCACCTGCCACACGGCGTCCGTCTGTGGGCGAAGCATCTGTGCCTCTCTAGAGGGGAAGCTGGGGGCGAGCCCAGCTCCTGCCTTGTGGAGCCTCCCGCAGGCAGGCGGGCAAAGGAGGCGGAGGAAGCTGTCACTCCGGGTCCTTCATTTTCTGCACCACTACAGGTGTGAGTGAGGCGGCTGAAAGCCGGCCAGAGGAGCAAAGCTGGCAGAGGGCAGACGGCCCTGGGACAGACCGGGCTGATGGAACCCTCCAACCAGCATTCAAAGAGCCACGTACCCATGGGCAAGCCGCTCTGTGTGCCAGCACCTGTAGAAAAACAGTTATTCTTTTGGGCCTCACAGAATCCTTGGAGGTAGACAGCACTGTGGCCATTGTGCAAATTAAAACAAACACACTGAGGTTAAACGGTCAGCAAGGGGCAGGGCTGTGGCACTCGCTCACTGTCCTCTCCTCTCCCTGCCCGCCCTCCACCGTGAGAGGTCCGCCTGGGGGTTGCTCAGCCGTGCAGAAGAACTGAAGCCAGGGTGAAGGCAGCCGTCAGACGGGCTGGGCCCACAATCTGGTGACAGACGCTGCCCTGGGAACAGACATGAAGGCGGGAAGGGTGTTTGTGAGCTCACAGGTTTTCTTACTAACCCATCTCAAAGGTCCGTCCCCGGCCAGGTCCAGCAACTGCCTTAGAAACTGTCACCTGTGATGACACAAATCACCTCCCCTCCTTTCCAGATGCTGTCCCCAAGGAAACAGCCCCCACTGCTCTGCCTGCCAGGCTACCAAGGACGCAGGCAAAAGTGACGGCAGGGGTTGTTCTCAGAGGCTGCCAGCCACCCCACGTTCCCGTCACACGGCAGAGTGAGGCTGGCGGCAAAGCCTCTGTCGAGAACTCTTTGGAGGCGAGGCGAGACAGGGAAGCTTCCAGGCTGCTGAACGAGACAACTCAAGGGCAGATGAGGCCACTCAGACTGTCTAGAGACAGACGTCGGCTTTTCTCCAACAAGCCAGGTGGAAGGAGGGGGGTTGGCTGTTAAATGCTGCAAGAGCTGATGACATGGATCAAAAAAGGCTGCAAGCCGGACCTGGACAGGGGCCTGGAGGACATCCCGTGCAGGGATGGCAAATGGTCACACGGTGGGGCGTCCCAACAGAGCCCAGGGCTCCCCCCAACCACTCAGGAGCCTGTTCATAAAGGACCCTGTGCCGCCTCCATCACGGGTCGACCAGAACCGGCTGCTGATGACATGCAACGTGTTTCCTCTCCCGCAGGAGCCCCAAGCTTGTCACGGTGCAGAGGGGAAACCCAGCCTAGGCTGCTGCAGGTCTCTCGGATGTCATGGACACACATCCTTCGCTCGTGCCTCCCACCGCACTGGCCTAGCACTGCCATTTACTGAGTTCTCGATGACGTGCCTGGCTCTGACAAGGCCTGAGTGTATTCCGGGAAATACAGGATACAATCCACGATCCCGGGATGCAGGAGGCATGAGCTCCATCCCGAGCCCAAACATATTAAGGAGGGAGAGGACGGGGAAGGCTGGGATGATCAGAATCTTCCTGAACAGATGAGACTCGAAAGATGCTGCTTTGAAGCCCAGGTGGACCTAGAAAAGGGGTGTGAAAGGCAGAGTGCCCCGCCCACCTCCCTCTTCCCTGGCCCAGTCAGAACTGTCACTCTGGGCTCTAGGTACCAGTCCACATCTATGTAGCACCTGCTGCATCTCAAGCTTGGTAAGAAATGGCAAGCATAGGGTTTTCACAGTATTTTTGCTAAGCTTTTTAAGGATCAAAATACACCCGTAGTGGTAACTTTCTGACAAGTGAATACACCTGGGTCACTCATGCCCTCCCACATCAGAGAGCACTTTCTTTTCATTTCATTTTTTTTGACACGGAGTCTGGCTCTGTAGCCCAGGCTGGAGTGCAGTGGCCGGATCTCAGCTCACTGCAAGCTCCGCCTCCCGGATTCCCGCCATTCTCCTGCCTCAGCCTCCCGAGTAGCTGGGACTACAGGTGCTTACCACCTCGCCCAGCTAGTTTTTTGTATTTTTTTAGTAGAGACGGGGTTTCACCGTGTTAGCCAGGATGGTCTCGATCTCCTGACCTCGTGATCCTCCCATCTCGGCCTCCCAAAGTGCTGGGATTACAGGCTTGAGCCACCGCGCCCGGCCAGAGAGCACTTTCATCTCACCGGAGCTCCTGCCCTTGCCCATCAATCTCTTTCCTGCCCCCAGCAACCACCCTTCTGACTGTTCTTCACCACAGACGAGCCTTGTCTGCAGTAGAATGTCAATGGCGTCGTGCATTAGTTTTCGTGCCTGGCTTCTTTCCCTCAACATCGGGTCTTTGAGACATCCATTCCGACTTGCCCACATCTGCAGCTCATTCCTGTTTACTGCCGAGTAATAATCCACGGCATGAATAACAACAGGTTACCCATTCTCCTTCTTGACGGACATTTGGGTTGCCTCCAAGTTTTTGGTTATTGTGAATAAAATCTGTTATATGAGCATTCAAGTTGTGTGTGTGTGTGCGCCTGTGCACGCATGTGTGGTGGGTGGGGGGGTTACACAGGCTTTCTTTTCCTTTGGAAACTAAATTCCACTAGGAGTGGAACTGCTGGTCAACGAGAAGGTCTAGACTCAACCTCATAAGCAGCTGACAAATGTTTTTCTAAAGTGGGTGCATTCCACACCCCCAGCCAGCAGCGCTCACCAGCCCCAGCTGCTCCACATCCTGGTCAGCTTCTGCTGTTGCCAGTCTTTTTTTTTTTTTTGAGACGGAGTCTCGCTCTGTCGCCCAGGCTGGAGTGCAGTGGCCGGATCTCAGCTCACTGCAAGCTCCGCCTCCCGGGTTCACGCCATTCTCCTGCCTCAGCCTCCCGAGTAGCTGGGACCACAGGCGCCCGCTACCTCGCCTGGCTAGTTTTTTTTGTATTTTAGTAGAGACGGGGTTTCACCGTGTTAGCCAGGATGGTCTCGATCTCCTGACCTCGTGATCCGCCCGTCTCGGCCTCCCAAAGTGCTGGGATTACAGGCTTGAGCCACCGCGCCCGGCCTGTTGCCAGTCTTTTTCCATCCAGCCCCTGGAGTGCCTGTGGAGTGAAACAGAACTGTGGTTCTATTTGGCACTTTTCTGATGGCTAACGCTGCCGAAGGATCTTCTGTGTCCTTACTGTCTACCTTCCTTTATGAAGCGTCTATTCAAGACTTTTGTCCATTTCTAAAATTTGGTTGTCTGTCTTCTTACTGAATTCAGTGAGTTCTTTACATATTCTGGATACGGATATGTTTTGTGATTCTTCCCCCAGTCTCTAGCTCGGCTTTTCATTTTCTTAATGATATTCGAGCATTCACCTTTAATTTAATAAAACCTAATTTATCACATCTTTCTTCAGTCGCATCCTGGCTCTGTCCTGTGTCCGAAGAAATCCTTGCGTCTTGTCTAAGAAATCTTGGCTGTCTTTCAATCACGGTATATTTTCTTACAGGAGCTGCATAGTTTTAGCCATTATGTTTAGGTCTCTGATTCATCTCCAGTTAATTTGTGTGCGTGGTATGAAGTAGGGTTCACTTTTTTCCCATAGGAATATCCACATGTTCCAGAACAATTTCTCAAAACTTCGCTTTTTCGAGCAGGGCATGGTGGCTCATCCCTGTTCTCCCAGCTACTAAGGAGGCTGAGGAAGGAGGATTGCTTGAGTCCAGGAGTTTGAGGCTGCAGTAAGTTATGATCGTGGCACTGCACTCCAACCTGGGCAACAGAGTGAGACCCTGACTCTCAGAAAACAAACAAACAGGCCGGGTGCGGTGGCTCAAGCCTGTAATCCCAGCACTTTGGGAGGCTGAGACAGGTGGATCACGAGGTCAGGAGATCGAGACCATCCTGGCCAACACGGTGAAACCCGTCTCTACTAAAAAATACAAAAAACTAGCCGGGCGAGGTGGCAGGCGCCTGTAGTCCCAGCTACTCAGGAGGCTGAGGCAGGAGAACGGCGTAAACCCGGGAGGCAGAGCTTGCAGTGAGCTGAGATCCGGCCATTGCACTCCAGCCTGGGCGACAGAGCGAGACTCTGTCTCAAAAAAAAAATAAATAAATAAAATAAAAAAAGAAAACAAACAAAAACCTTGCTATTGGATTGCTTGGATCTCTGCCAAAAACCAATTAGCCAAATAAGGGTGAGTCTATTTTGGAAAATCTACTCTATTCCATCAGTCTATTTGCCTATCACTACGCTAACACCTCCGTCTCGATAGGTTTCATAGAAACTCCTGAAACCAGTAATGTCAATCTCCTGACTCTGTTCTTCTACAAGACTGATTAAGCTATTCCAAGGCCCTCTGCATTTCCACGTAAACTGTACAACCGTCTTGTCAATTTTTTAAAAATGTCTGCTGGGATCATGACAGACACTGTACTGAGTCTACACTTTAATTTGGGGACAACTGACATCTTAACGATTAACACCTTGCAATCCACAAACATAGTATATACTTTATTTAAGTCTTCCTTAATTTCTCTCAGAGACGTTTTGTAGTATTACGACAGAGGCTTTGGAATTTAGGAAGTAGTGGGCCTTTTTTTTTTTTTTTTTTTTTTTTGGACAGGAAGTAGAATTTATTGGTGAGTATTAAGTGGGGGCAGCATATTGGAAGCCCTCATGAGTGCAGGGCCTGCCATTTGTCCAGAGGACCACGATTGGGGATGTACTTGACCCCACAGCCATCTGGGATGAGCCGCTTTTCAGCCACCATGTCTTCAAATTCATCAGCATTGAACTTGGTGAAGCCCCACTTCTTTGAGATGTGGATCTTCTGGCGGCCAGGAAACTTGAACTTGGCCCTGCGCAGGGCCTCAATCACATGCTCCTTGTTCTGCAGCTTGGTGCAGATGGACATGATAACTTGGCCAATGTGAACCCTGGCCACAGTGCCCCGGGGCTTTCCAAAAGCACCTCGCATGCCCGTTTGGAGCCTGTCAGCCCCAGCACAGGACAACATCTTGTTGATGCAGATGACGTGGAAGGGGTGGAGCCGCACCCGGATATGGAAGCCATCCTTGCCACAACTTTTTACCATGTACTTATTGGCACAAATTCGGGCAGCCTCCAGGGCTTCAGAGGACAGCTGCTCATATTCATCTGACACCATGTGGCCACAGAGCGGAAACTCATCCACTTTTGCCTTCTTCCGCCCCAGGTCAAAGATGCGAATCTTGACATCAGGGACACCTCGGCAGAAGCGAGACTTTGGGTACGGCTTGTTCTTACAATACCGGTAACAACGGGCGGGGCGGCGGCCCATGGCGACACCAGGATCTTCAGTGGCGCGCCGAAGGGAAAGAGGGGCCTTTTCTTTTTCAGCATTTATTCTGCTTCCTTCATTCTTCCTCTTCTGAGACTGAGACCGTGTTAGATGTCCTGACGTCGTCCCACATGTCTCAGGCTCTGTCCCTTCTCTCCAGGCTTCCTTCCTCCCTGTTATTCAAAGTGTGTAATTTCCAGCCTGGCGTGGTGGTGCACGCCCGTAATCCCAGCAGTTTGGGAGGCTGAGATGGGACGATCACCTGAGGTCAGGAGTTTGAGGCCAGCCTAGCCAACGTGGTGAAACCCCATCTCTACTAAGAATACAAAACTTAGCTGGGTGTAGTGGTGAGCTCCTGTAATCCCAGCTACTTGGGAGACTGAGACAGGATAATTGCTTGAGCCTGGGAGAAGGGGCTTGCAGTGAGCCGAGATTGCACCACTGCACTCCAGCCTGGGAAACAAGAGCAAAACTCTGTTTCAAAAAAATAAAAAAATAGGCCAGGTGCGGTGGCTCATGCCTGTAATCCCAGCACTTCGGGAGGCCGAGGCGGGCGGATCATGATGTCAGGAGATCGAGACCGTGGTGAAACCCCGTCTTTACTAAAAATACAAAAGAATTAGCCAGCAAGGTGGGGGGCACCTGTAGTCCCAGCTACTGGGGAGGCTGAAGCGGGAGAATGGCGTGAACCCGAGAGGCGGAGCTTGCAGTGAGCCGAGATCGCACCATTGCACTCCAGCCTGGGTGACAGAGCGAGACTCCGTCTCAAAAAAATAATAATAAAATGAAATTTAAAAAATAAAATAAATAAAAAATAAAATAATAAAGTGCGTAACTTCCACTGGAGTATCTTCAAGTTAAACAACTCTTCCCTGTGCCATGTGCAGTGATTGTTCATTTCAGATATTGTGCTTTTCAGTTTGAGAATTTCCATTTGCCAGTTTTCGGTAGTTTCTATTTCCCTGCTGAGGCTCCTCATCTGTTCATTCATTCGTTGCACGTTTTCCTCTAAGTCCTTGACCCTATTTATACCAGCTGCTGTGATGGGTGATTTTGTATGTGAATTTGACTGGGCTAAGGACTCCCCAGAGAGCTGGTGAAGCATTATTTCTAGGTGTGTCTGTGAAGGGGTTTCCTGAAGAGATTGACATTTGAATCAGAAGACCAAGTAAAGATTCACCCTCACCAATGCGGATGGGTGTCATCCACTCCATTGAGGGCACAAGTAGAACAAAAAAGGCGGAGGGCGGCCGGGTGCGGTGGCTCACACCTGTAATCTCAGCACTTTGGGAGGCCGAGGTGGGCAGATCTCGAGGTCAGGAGATCGAGACCACCCTGGCTAACACGGTGAAACCCCGTCTCCACTAAAAAAAAATACAAAAAAATTAGCCAGGCGTGGTGGCAGGCACCTGTAGTCCCAGCTACTCGGGAGGCTGAGGCAGGAGAATGACATGAATCCAGGAGGCGGAGCTTTCAGTGAGCCGAGATTGCGCCACTGCACTCTAGCCTGGGCAACAGAGCGAGACTCTGTCTCAAAAAAAAAAAAAAAAAAAAAAGGGTGGAAGGTGACAAACTTGTTCTCTTCTGAAGTTGAGACGTCTATCATTTCCTGCCCTCTGACATCGGAACTCCTCCTGGTTGTCAGATCTTCAGACTCCAGAACACACACCAGCTCCTGCCCACCCCATACCAGGACTCAGGCCTTTGGCCCTGGGCTGACACATCACTGGCTCCCTGGTTCTCTGACCTTTGGACTCAGACTTAAGTTTTCCTGGGTCTCCAGCTTGCAGGCAGCATATGGCGGGACTTTCTGGCCTCCGTAATTGCGAAAGCCAATTCCCATAATAAATCCCCTCAGCCATCTACAGAGATCCCACTGGTTATGCTTCTTGGAAGCCGCCAATTGCAACATCTGGGTCATCTGAAGGTTGGCTTCCATTGACTTTTCTTTTCTGAGCATGACTCACTTTCTCCTGTTTCTTGCATTTGGTGATTTCTTTCTTGGACCCGAGATGCTATGAGCGATACTCAGCCTCCTGAGTAGCTGGGATTACAGGCACTCACCACGATGCCCAGCTGATTGTTTTATTTTTCATAGAGGACGGGGTTTCACCATGTTGGTCAGGCTGGTCTCAAACTCCCGGCCTCAAGCAATGTGCCCGCCTTGGCCTCCAAAAGTGCTGGGATTACAGTCATGAGCCACCGCGCCCAGCCACACCTGTGTTGTTTTCCTTTCTTTAATCCATGACTACGGGGAACATTCCTTCATACAGGCTCATTCTTCATGTACCACTTCCCATTAACCTCTTGTCATTCGCCCGGGGCACCGAGGTTAAAAGTGAGCGACCTCACGCCTGTAATCCCAGCACTTTGGGAGGCCAAGGCGGGCGGATCACAAGGTCAGGAGATCCAGACCATCCTGGCTAACATGGTGAAACCCTGTCTCTATTAAAAAATACCAAAAAATGAGCTGGGCGTGGTGGCGGGCGCCTGTAGTCCCAGCTACTCAGGAGGCTGAGGCAGGAGAATGGCGTGAACCCAGGAGGCGGAGCTTGCAGGAAGCCAAGATAGCACCACTGCACTCCAGCTTGGGCGACAAAGCAAGACTCCATTTCAAAAAAAAAAAAAAGAGTGAGCAACCAAAAACACTAGAGGAGAAGCTGTATTTGGGAATCTTTGTCTGGGACAGAATCATCTTAAACATGCACACAACATCCTTTCTCTCCCTTCCATCCAATGTCAGTTATCCAAAGCCTGTTGATACTGGGGGCGTGGAACCTGGGGTCACCCAGTTCTGCCTGTCACACCCTTAGGCTCCCTTGTACCAGGCCCTCCTTGTGGAGCCCAGAGCACTGGCCGTCGGCCTGGCTACATGGACGGCACTTTTTATTTGTCAAAAGTACTCTCCCAACCATCTGTATTCTGGTCAATGAACACTGGGAGAGAGAGATTACTGCGTGCCATTTGAAATTCTAAAACAGTGAAACTGAAATTTCATGACACACATATTCTAAATTATAAGAGAGGGAGAAATAAAGGGAACAGTAAAGAAGTGGTTTTTTTAAAAATAAAATTAGGAAAATAAAATCAAACGTATTTGATAAAAAAAGTTAATAATATATAAACTTAGTAATTAAGATAAAAACCTACCAGATTTAATGGGTTTAACCCATATTTCTCCTACGACCAATTCTGCATCAGAAACATGTTGGGTCCCTGGGACAGAGGGGACAATGGCCATCTGTCCCAATGACCTCACAGTCTAAGTGGGGAGACTGACCAGGCAGCAGCTGCATCTGAATCCTGACACCAGGAAATCTCCCAGGTACGGAACAGATCCTAGCGGCAGATGCTACTGGGGGGTAACAAGCTCTGCCCCCCAATAGCTCCTTTCCTTTGGCCATCACTGACGTGGAAATGCCACTGCTACCTGGCTTCTTGGCAAAGGTGCCATCTCCATAAACAAGTTTCTGGCACAGGGAGGTGACACATGACCAGTCTTAGTCACCTGGAAGGCAGGTTCACTTACATCATGACCAGCAGGCCCAGTGTATCTGAGGGCCACAGCTGCCCACTGGGAGGAAGAGGGAACCCTCAGGGTCTGGGTTGGGAGAGGGGTACACCATGAATGGGCCCTTCACATCCACTGAGGGGTTTGAAGTCTCCTAGGAGTACGGGACAGTGACAGGGGAGGGGGTCCCATTGTGCAAGGACCCTCACCTCGGCGTTCTCACTAGACACGAGCTTGACGAAGACTCAGCTAAGGCCCAGCACACGGAACCAGAGCCGGCCCCCCATGACCCTCCACGCAATCCCAGAGGGACCGGGCTGTCGTGGCTTCTCTGTAGACCCAGCCCATTCTCCCACAGTCCTTGAAAAGCGCCCCAAAGGCCCTGCCATGTCTGCAAGTGGCTCCGGAATCTCCGTGGCACAATTACGTCACCTCCCGTAGCTGTGTGGCAGGTGGCCATGTCACACACTGATCCTTTTCACATCAGTGTCTCGGCTAGAAAGAAGTGTGTGTGGAGCCTCCGTGTCATCAGAGGCTACAATTCGTGGAAAAACTCCACACCCACGCCACACCAGAGTCTGGTCCACAGAGCTGGCCCGTCCTCATCACTTCGGAACGGGCGGGCCGCAGTGGGTCTCTTGTTGGCAGGAACTTGACTCTCGCTCCTGAGCCCCTGGAGGGGAGGCGGTGAGGCAAACTGGGGTTGTCTTTGTAGACCTTCCTGTTTCTAGCTGTGTCACTGTGGGCAGGATAACCTAAGCTTCAGTTCCCCCATCTGCAACGGGAGGGGGACAGTTGCAAGGATCAGCCATCACGTATAAGACCAGTAGAGGCTGAGCATACAGTAGGTGCTCAGTAAGTGGGAGCGTGGCCCATCACCCCAGAGGGTGGAAGGCGGCGCTCATTCAATGAGACGGCATTTAGCACAGGGGCCGGGGCTCAACACACAGAGTGGCCAGCATTAAAAATGACAGATTTTTTTTAAAACCTAGGAGACTAGAGAAAGTTGGACGGGGGGGTTGGTGCTGCTTTAATTTCTGCTCAGCTGTGTCACTTTCATGGGTTTCAGGGGTCATTCTTCTCTGTCTGGTGGCCCATGAGGAGGCCCGACATGGCCAGGCAGGAATGTGGAAGCCCAGATGTGAATGGACCTTCAAGGTCAGACCCGAGCCCAAGCCCAGCTCCCTCCACCCCGGGCCAGTTACCACCCCTCCTTCCTTCCTGCCCTGTCTCATCCTCTCGCTACCGCTGTTTTCTGGGAGTCAGCTGCGCTGACAGATGCTAAATCCCGACCATTATTTTTGTCCTCACAATAGCCTGAAATCTTCCAGCAGGGGCCCTGCACACGGCTGCGGTCCTCCAGGGACAGCAAAACCTGCCACCTTCACCTTCTGCCCGAGACCCCGAGGCCCCAGCCCAACAGCCTCGCCCGCCTGCCCCGATTCTGTTACAGAAAGGCAGCTGCTGAGGCCGTTGCCCCCGCCGCCCACAGAAAATCAAAGAAAACCAACAAACTCTGCTTTCTGCCCCTGGTGAGCCTGTGTGTTTACGACGGACATAAAATAGTGCTGCTGACAGGCTCGGATGCGCCGCACTGGCCCCGGGCTGTCTGATGCCGCCAAGCAGGGTACCAAGCTGCTATTAGTGTGTTACTAGGAAACCAAGTCGGACATTTCCTGACCTTGGTCCACACCACAGGTGCTTCATCCCCAGGGGGCTGGAGTGGGGACAGCAGAGAAAGGGCGCATCAAGCCTCTGAAGAAGCCGGCTGGGAACTGGATGGTGTGCATGTAGGGAAGGACGGATGGACAGATAGACAGGCAGGCAAGAACCACTTTACACATCAGGGAGCTCGTTCTCACACACCCTGGCAGACCCTCACCATGACCCGTGAGGGAGGGAGGCCTTGCTTTTTCTACAGGTGGGGAAACCAGGACTCAAAGAGGGCATGGGAGTCACCCAGCTCGCCAAGCCATGTATGCGCGCACCTGCACAGGCCTCGGCTACTGGATTCCCGGAAGGAGACCCGTCCACCGGATTGTCCCTCCTGGCCGTAACTCCCTCTTTTGGGGGGATTCTTTCTAAGCAGTAAAAGAGCCTCCCACCATCTAAAAATATTCAGGAACCAAAAAAGAACAGCCCCTGGGGCCAGGTCACAAGGACTGGGCCCAGGGGAATGTCCCGGGCCACAACACACGGTTTCAATTCCTCCTTTGCCATGTGAAGCATGCTGTGTGACCTCCGGCAAGTCACCTACCCTCTCTGAGCCTTAATTTGTGCAACTGCAAAATGGGTGCTGGAGCACCAACCCTGAAGTGTTGTGAGGGCTGAGATGAAGCGGCAAAGTCCAGGGCCTGGCTCTCAGGGGACAGGAGCGGGGACTGTCGAACAGCGTATGGACTTATGGCTCAGATCCTCCAGTACAGGAATCATGAATGCTCTCGGGGCCTCATTACCCCCAGCCCTTCCTCCTACCACAGTGTACCAGGCCCAGGCCTAATTAGGTGTCCTCTCTGTGCTTCACTCCCTCACAAATGACCCTTCTGGAGCGTTTATCTTGGCAGTGAGAAACAAAAGCAGGAAGTCAAGGGAAAGTTGGTGGCAGAGACTGTCCTGCTGTCCTTTCTAACTAAGCATCTGGTGAAGGTAAACTTCAATTCAGCCTGGTAGGGGTGGGGGCTACTTCTTAGAGAAGGTGACCCGTGGGCTGGGTTTTGTAGAATGAATAGGAGTTGGGCAGTCAATATAGGAGATACTATGTACATGATGGGACTTCTACAGTAAAACCCAGCATGGGACGCTTGTTCATTTTAGAGCAATATTTGTTAAGTGCCACTGTGTGTCAGTCAGGTCGATGCTGAACAGGGGAAATAATGTCAAAAGGGAGAAGTCTTCCTCTTCCAGAAGAGTACCAGGAATGTGATTTAGGCGGGGAGGGACCTTCATCAGACACAACACAGCCCCCTCGTTCGGGCTGCAGCCCAGCTGTCTACTCGTTCCTGGAAAACAGCAAGATGAATGTGTGTGTCTTTAAAGCCACCTCTTCTGTGCCAGTCCCCTCCCTCTACAGAGACCGCATTAAATGAGACCGGAGAGTTGGTGTGACCGAATTGGTCCTGAAAGCACTCGAGTTTAACGAGGTATTAAACATGAAAACCCCTGGAAGTCCCAGGCCATACCTGCTCTCACACACACGGGAACGTGGAGCGGGTGGGGTGGTCACGCGTGCCTGCTCTGTCAGAGGGCTCCCCTGCCACCTCCCACTGAGAAGGAACAAATGGCCTCTTCCTCAGTGCTGGGGGTGGGGGAGCAGGGTTGCGAGGTCACTGAAGCCCCCAGCCACATGGCAGCAGGGCCTCTGCAGACAGCTGGGGCCCACTGTGGTGCCAGAGTACCAAGGGGCCAACAAGACGTCCGAGGGGGGCGGGGAGAGCCCCTGAAAGCACGGCGCTCTCATCCCAACCAGCTGCAGCCTCCACAGCCAGCCCCACAGGGAAGTGCTGATGGCTCCGTTAACAGGGAAGGTGAGGACAGGGAGCCCCCGCCCAGCAGTCCCGCAGCCACCTCCTGACAGGGACCGGGCTTGTCTAGACCACAGGAGCGAGAAAGGCTGAACTACGTACACAGGATCACCTCCGAGCCAGGCCCATTGGCCCTCGGTTCCCGAGAACAGACACAGAAAAGACCCAGACACTCCTAAAACCCCAGCCCAAAACAAGGCAGTGACTGGCCTGGCACAGGGGGCAAGAGCAGGTTTCCTAAATCACACTTTGGCAAATCCTATGCACTCTTCAAAATGAACACCTCCTCCAGGAAGCCTTCCTGCCCTCCTGGCTTGTCAGGGTCTGCCCCAGAGGCTGCTGCCTGAATAGCACACGTAGGAGGTAGAGGAGTCTCAAGAATGAGAAGTGCAGGGGCTCACAAGAGTCCCAGGTCCCAGGTCTGTGGGACAGGGGTCTTTTAGCCACCCCTGGGGTTAGGGAGGGGTGGTCTGACAATGACCCTCGGAGACACAGAGCTGGGCTCAAATTGCAGCTCTGCCCCCTAGTTCTGTGTGACCCTGACTAGGTGCCTGCCTCTCTCAGAGCCCAGTCTGCTTCCTGTCCAGGCAGAGGGTTCAGGGCCCCGCCTGCAGGGCTCAGTGAGACATAACTGGAAGTGTCTTGACAGAGGCACCCTCCGGGGATGCTGGCTTCATTCACTCCATTCAACCAATCCCCACAGCCAGGCCTGGCCTCACAGTCACACCGAGCAGCAAGAGACCCTCGGCAGCATTTGAGGGAGCCACACGCTGCCAAGGAGAAGCCCGGGTGGGGCCAAGCATGCAGTCTTAAAGGGTCTGTTGTGCAAATGAGGCACCACGGCCATCGGGGAGGCAGCTCCAAGCAGATGATGCCACAGTCCAGCCACGGGTGCCCTTGTCGATGAAGGACCTGGCGGGGCAAAGGCCTTTCTGTCCCAGCCGTCACCCGCCTTAAGAAACCCCACCTGTCTTCCATCCCTCCAGCCACCCCTCCATCCCCGCACAAGCCTCGGGCCACCAGGGAGGGACAGCAGGACACCTGTCAACACCTCCGCTGGGGCAGGGGGCTTCATTCCGGCCTCCTTCAGACCGGGGCAGGGGGCTTCATTCCGGCCTCCTTCAGACCGGGGCAGGGTTTACGTGTGCCTGGGGCCGGGGGCTGTCTAACAGGGCTGGATTCATTTGCTTGTTTCTCCTGGGGCCGTTTTCGTGGCGTCTGCTTTCTTTTGGTTTTTTTTTTTTTTTTTGAGACGGAGTCTCGCTCTGTCACCCAGGAGACAGTGGAGTGCAGTGGCCGGATCTCAGCTCACTGCAAGCTCCGCCTCTCAGGTTTACGCCATTCTCCTGCCTCAGCCTCCCGAGTAGCTGGGACTACAGGCGCCCGCCACCTTGCCCGGCTAGTTTTTTGTATTTTTTTTTAGTAGAGACGGGGTTTCACCGGGTTAGCCAGGATGATCTCGATCTCCTGCCGCCCGTCTCGGCCTCCCAAAGTGCTGGGATTACAGGCTTGAGCCACCGCGCCCGGCCAAGCGTGTGCTTTCAAACTTGTCTCCTTTGGAAAAACAATCCTCTGGGGTGGACATAAGGCATCCCAGACCCAGTCTCTCCCAGCTGAACTCGGGCTCCACACGCAGGTGTCCTCCACAACGTGGACCTCCCAGCATGAAGATGAACGTACGTGAGCTCAGGAGATGGTATCTAAACAAACCTCCTTTGGGAGAAGTGGGCAGGGTGAGGACAACGGCGGGGAGGGCGGGCCACAGAAGACAGTGATTTGTTCCTCACTCCTTGTCCCCCTGCAGACAAACGGCACAGCACAGAGTGGCCAAGGCCCCAGGGCAGGATCCAGTGGGAGAAGCGCGGCCTCTCCCCTCCCAGGTCACCACCAGCAGGCAGCTCCCGCTCACTCCCCACGTAGAAAGAAGACGTCCAAACCTCCTCGACACCAGAAACTCCTTCTACATTTTATGCATCCTAAAAAATTATCCCAACGATGCTAACATGACACATTTAAAGCTGCACAGTCATTTTATGATGCAATAAAGCATGCAGCTCTACATTCGCGGATAAATTACATTCCCTGCCGTGTCACCATCACATTTGTTTAAGCCTGAAAATCACTTCAGCTCCCAGGAAAGTGAAACCAGTGTCATGCAAAGCAGGCTCCTAAATCATAAAATTGTGGATTCGTCAAGCTCAGAGGGATTCACAGACCCTCCGGGCGGACGCTTTCATTTCAGAGACCGGGAAACTGAGGCCCTGAGTGGCATTTAACCCGCCCAGAGCAGCAGCCCCTTGAAAGGAAAGGGAAGGCCAGGTAGACCTCGGGCCCTGGCAACTCGCCACACTAAAGCAGCCAGCAGCCCCGGCCTCACAACCACGCCCTCGCCCAGAGCCCCGGCCCCAGGATCTCCCTCCCCGCTGGCACTCAGGGGCCGTTCTCCCCTCAAGGATGCTCCTGCTCAGAGGCTCTCTGGGGAGAAGCCAGGAGGGCAAGTGGTTCCTGACAGAGCCTGGCTGTGTCTGGGATCACTCCCTCCTCATGCAGCCACTGGAGTGGTGGGGTGCCTTCCCACAGCAGCCTGTGAGGTCACAGGACCCCGTTCTGCAGACAAGGATGCTCCTGGTGAGGCATATTTACCAGCTGGCTGTCAAACATCTAGCAGCACACCCCAGGAAGAGGATCCAGGTCCAACCACCCCTCCCCCAGCCACACAGGATCAAGCAGTTGGCTAAATAAAGCTCGGTCTCATGTCCACGTCCTTCCTTTGGCCTCTCATCTGCCCCGAGTGAGAGCTTTCAGATTTCTCCCGCGTCCCTTCAATTCCCCTGAGAATTCTCAGGGGCTTCTGACCTGCTGGCACCACAGGAGTGAGGGCAGAGGCAGGCGGCCTGGCCCTGCTGGGGACTGGGGTGTGCAGCCTACTTCATTCACAGACAGGCAAGGGCCGCCCTGCCACAGTGGCACCAGTGTCCTCGCAAGACACACTCATCATGGCACTCTGTGGCACCCAATCCGGGTGCCCTTTCCAGATCCTCCTCCATCGAGACCCGGAAGCATTCCCAGGGCCCCCCACAGACTGCAGCGGACCACGCTCAGCCTCAGTGAACAGAAAATAGGAACCAGGAACAGCTGGCTGCAGTGCCAGGAGGGGGACAGAGGACCCCGGAACTCCAGGCCAGAGCGATCAGAGGGATGTTTCTCGAAGCTGGATGGAAGAAGCCACTGTGCCAGCTACCGCTGTGCCCACTGAGGCTGACCACTGAGTAGGATCATCGCCACCTATCACTGTGCCCACTGGAGCTGACCACTGAGCACGGGCATCGCCGGCATGCAGCCACCTTCCTGGACCCCCTGCAGCCAGCACAGGCTGACCCAAGGTGTCCTTCTACCGCGCGGAGAAGCACTGTCACTGCAGTGCCACCAGGTTGGGGTCACAGCAGGCATTTTGATGTGGGCCCTGTGCCTTCCTGGGGGAAGGGTGGTCCTCCCTGTGAGTCCCCGGGGAAATTCCAGAATTCCCATACCTTGCCAACACCAAGCCTTGTCCCACAATAGCACAATATCCCGGACTTGCGCTGGAACAACCCTCAGCTACGCCTCCAGATGGGGAGCCTCACCTTGCCCTCCAGCCTCGCCTTCCACACCCTGCCCAGCTCCTCGTGCTGGAATACTGCCCCGGTCTTCAGCAAGCTCCTCCTTGGGTGCCGAGGTCCGGCTGTCCCCTCTTCTGAGGAGCCTTCCTTTCTTTCTGACCTAGCACTCCGCCAGCCCCACTCTGCTCCCACAGCCAACCGTCTTGTGCCTGTCACTCTTCTGTGTACAAACCTGCCTCTGGACCCCAGGCTGGGAGCCCCCCAGTGCAGGCATCTAGCCCAGGGCCCCCAAGAGTGGGGCAGGAACGAGAAGGGAAGCATGGTGCCTGCCAAGGAAAAGCCATTATGCAAATGCAAGGTACTGAGTATTAGAGCAATTTAAAAATAGGCCGTCCATTTGGGCTTATTTTGCTTGATAAAGCATTTTTAAGTGGCAATATTTTGTGTTAATTTTTTCAACCAGCTGCTCTTATTATTTGACTATGCATTATTCAAAGCTCTCAAAAGCAAGCTTAGAGCACTTGAGAAAGTAACTTCAGTGTTATATGTGCCCACGGAGGGGACTGGTTCCAGCTCCCAGAAAGATGTTCTAGATCCAAGATCCGTGCGACCCAGCACACAGCCACTGGCCACGTGCCATGTGTGGCTGTCCGGCTCACAACATTACAAGCTGCAGTGATCTGCGCCCAAGTGCAAGCTCCATGCCAGATCAGAGGACTCAGTGCAACAACCACAAAACATCGCTGCCCAAGGATGATCTGTGATACTGATCACAAGGTGATCCAGATAATATTTTGAATATGCTGGGTTAAATATAACATACATTTTTCTTTTCTTTTTTTTGAGAGACGAGGTCTTGCTCTGTCGCCCAGGCTGGAGTGCAGTGACAGGATCTATGTTGCCCAGGCTGGTCTCGAACTTCTGGCCTCAAGCAATCCCAAAGTGAACTGCTGGGATTACAAGTGTAAGCCACTATGCCCAGCCTATAAAATACATTCTTTTTTTTTTTTTTTTTTTTTTTTTTGAGACGGAGTCTCGCTCTGTCGCCCAGGCTGGAGTGCAGTGGCGCCATCTCGGCTCACTGCAAGCTCCGCCTCCCGGGTTTACGCCATTCTCCTGCCTCAGCCTCCCGAGTAGCTGGGACTACAGGCGCCCGCCACCTCGCCCGGCTAATTTTTTTGTATTTTTAGTAGAGACGGGGTTTCATTGTGTTAGCCAGGATGGTCTCGATCTCCTGACCTCATGATCCGCCCGTCTCGGCCTCCCAAAGTGCTGTGATTACAGGCTTGAGACACCGCGCCCGGCCTAAAATACATTCTTAAGATTAGTTTCATTTGTCCCTTCTTATTTTTTGACGTGGCTCCGCTGTAATCCCACCACACTGCGCTGAGACTGTCCTTCGGTTTCCATACTCCCCATGGGGCCTGGGTCTTGGGAGGCAGGAAACGTGTCTTCATCTTAAATGTGTTTCCAGCTCCTCGTCCCAAGACTGACACACAGAGAGTGTTTAGGAACCAGAGTGTTTAGGAACCAGCTGACGATGGAATGAACGATGACTGTGTGAATGAATGAAAGCATACAGGCACTCACACGGTGCCCGTCGCTGGTCTCCTAAAACCACATTTCCAGATTCCTTGAGAGACAGCTGCATCTGTGAGCCAGTGTTTGACTTTCCCCCAAACAGCTGCAGAATGTCTGGGGTCTGGGTAGCCAGGGGAGTCCTTTAGACATTCAAGGTGACCCTCATGTTGGGCATCTGGCTATGGGCCCAAAGCAAAGAACAGGTGCGTTCTGCTCCAAACATCCCTTCCCTCTCCTCACTCCTGTGCCTGGTGATATGGTCTGGCTGTGTCCCCACCCAAATCTCATCTTGAATTGTAGTTCCCATAATCCCCGTGTGTTGTAGGAGGGACCTGGTGGGAGGTCATGGAATCATGGAGGCGGTGACCCTCATATCCCTCATACTGTTCTCGTGATAGTGAGTGAGTTCTCACGAGATCTGATGGTTTTATAAGGGGCTTTCCCCTTTTTGCTCTGCACTTCTCCTTGCTGCTGCCATGTGAAGAAGGGCATGTCTGCTTCCCCTTCTGCCATGACTGTAAGTTTCCTGGGGCCTCCCCAGCCCTGTGGAACTGTGAGTCAACTAAACCTCTTTCCTTTCTAATTCAAGGAATCTTTCAACTATAATACTAATGCACCTGGCTTCTGATTAGACCATTTCCCCAGCTCTAGCCTTGAAAATTAACAATTACATTCTCTCCCCAAGTAGGATCCAAGTAAGAAATGGCATGCGTTTGTGTCTTGTAAATTGCCATAATGGCTAAATATCCACACCAAGTCCACAGAGAAAGTACAGGATATCTTACCTTTCAGTGAAAGAAGGAGGGGGAAAAACAACATAAAAAATTTATTAAACTCGAGCCGCCAGGACCAAATCGCAAGTTAAAGATTCAGATGCATTCCCCTTCCTTAGAACTGATGATTTACGTTTGCAATAACTGCAGTCATGAAGAGCTCACTGGATTAAGGAGGCTCGGTCTTAATGTCAGGGAATAACATTACTGGGCGATGCAAAGCCACATGTTCCCGGAGTTGCTTTTCTGGGTGAGAGGAATTCCACCTTGCATTTTGGTTCAAGAGATCAGTCACAATCAGGATGGGCAGAGAAAGACGGAAAATGGGCAACCCAGCCAGGTGCGGTGGCTCACGCCTGTAATCCCAGCACTTTGGGAGGCCGAGCCGGGTGGATCAACTGAGGTCAGGAGCCCAAGACCAGCCTGGCCAACATGATGAAACCTTGTCTCTACTAAAAATAAAAAAACTAGCCGGGCGTGGTGGCGCACGCCTGTAATCCCAGCTACTCGGGAGGCTGAGGCAGGAGAATCATTTGAACCCAGGAGGTGGAGGTTGCAGTGAGCTGAGATCATGCCACTGCACTCCAGCCTGGGTGACAAGAACAAAACTCCATCTCAAAAAAAAAAAAATATGAAAAAGTAAATGAGCAACCTGGGATCTAGCCTGACTCCCCAGGCAAAAATCCTCAGAATTGAATGTGCACTATAAACCAGTAGGGGCAGGCCTGGCCAGGCTCCTATGGAGTGGGCCACACAAGGCCGATGTGGTCCCCGTCGTCCCGGAGCCCTCCTGTGCTGACTGTCCAGAAACACTGAGGATGTTTCTGGAAAGCACAGAACCCCAACCTCAGGCTGGTAACTTAGAAGAAACGGCAGGTCACGAACTTGCCCTCACACCGGCCAGGAGCTCCCCAGGCTCTGGGGGGCTCAGGCTCTGTGTGGTGGGGGGTTAGGGTCAAATTGTGGCTCTGCCACTTACTAGCTGGATGACATGGGCCAGTGGTGTCCCCTCTCTGGGCCTCAGTTTCCTTATCTGTAAAATGAGGACAACCACAGAACAGACCTCATAGAGCAACTGCGAGTGGGGGATGCGAGGAAATGAAGCCCAGCAGTGCCCAGCCCCAAAAAAGCTCATAAGCACCGTCCACTGTTGCTGTCATTGTCATGTGGGTACAGGCGCCCTACCACGTGCAGAAGGCTTGCCCTGCTAGGGCTGGACCAGGAGAGGACAGGGAGAAGACACGGGGTCTGACCCTCTGATAGGCAGGGGACAGGCATTTAACTCCCTAATCACGGTGCACCCCTTGGGCAGCCCAGAGGCCCAACAGAGGCATGGGTGCTGAGGGGGCGCTGGCCAGGATGGCACACAAGAGGCTTCACGCAGTGGGAGACACCTTGGCCCGGACGTGGCAGAGAAGGATTTCCAAGGCACGGAATGCCGGGAGGGGTACGGGGGGTATGGTTCCAACTCTATGGTTCCAACTCTGGGGTATGGTTCCAAGTAGGGTGGCTGCAGACTCTGCTGGGGGCTGGGGGCTTATCCTTCAGGGACTTCCCTCTGGCCATGCCACCAGCCAGAAGCCTTGCCCCATCTGAGCCTCAGTTTCCTCCCCCCCTTACAGGGTTGAGATGGACAGTCCCTCAGTCAGTCTCAGGAGCCTGCATGCTGCAGTGAGCAGTTTTGGGAATTTATTTTCTTTCTTTCTTTTCTTTCCTTTCTTTCCTTTCTTTCCTTTCTCTTTCCTTTCTTTCCTTTCTTTCCTTTCTTTCCTTCTTTCTTTCTTCCTTTCTTTTTTTCCCCAGACGGAGTTTCACTCTTGTCGCCCAGGCTGGAGTGTGGTGGTGCGATCTTGGCTCACTGTAACCTCTGCCTCCTGAGTTCAAGCGATTCTCCTGCCTCAGCCTCCCAAGTAGCTGGGATTACAGGTGTCCACCACTACACCCGGCTAATTTTTGTATTTTTAGTATAGACAGGGTTTCACCATGTTAGCCAGACTGGTCTCCGACTCCTGACCTCAGGTGATCCGCCCGCCTCAGCCTCCCAAAAAAGTGCTGGAATTCTAGGAGTGAGCAGCTTTTTTTTTTTTTTGGAATTTTCGAAGTCTCCCTCAGATTCCTGAGGCTGGTCAGGGTGGACAGTGGCCTCCAGGTGGGTGCCCCAGGCCTGGCTGTGACCTGCGTGGCCCCTGTGCCCACCTCTCCCCTTCAGGATGCTCTACAACCTTCAGACCCACGTGGGGCCGACCGGATGTCTGGAGGAGCTCTGGGAGTCCGACCAGTGGGATTTCCCCAGGACCCCGTGGCCAGCCCAGCATCAAAGGGAAGGGCTGATGGCAGCTACTGCAGCTGGTGGGTGAGGAATTTCTTTCACAGAAGTGCATGAGACTGGGCCGCCAGCGTGGCGCTGCGTGATTTGGGGATGACTTGAATTGTGTCTATAGACAGGGATCATGCAGGAAGTATTTTCCTGGGCCCTGCAACCTGAAGACAGCTCTGGATGTGGGCTGAGCAGTAAGACAGGCAAAGCTCCAGGCTACACAGCAGGTGCGCAGTACACGCGGCTCCCCCGCTTACTCCTCTCTTGGTTGCCATTCTCAGTCTGTGCTCCAAGATGAAGGGAGAGAGAAACCCTAAGAGTCTTCCCAGGAGAAACTGTGGTTGAGCTAAGAACACAGAAGCCGCTGTCAAACAGCTCCAGAGGCCCCCAGGCAGCAAGGAAGCCCGAAGGCACCATCTCCCGGTGGCCTGGGAGGACGGTGGATGAGCCAGGCTGTGAGCCCCCAGCAAGGACGCTAGGTCTCAGCCTGGGTCCCTCACCTGCAGGTGAGGCCCCTTCCTCCTACCCTCCTACCTCCCTCCTCCCGGAGCAGGTCACATGATCGCACCCTGGTCACAGATTCCCACGGGTCCCGGTGGGGCTGCAGCCCTGGTGCAGTGGCCAGGCTTGGGCAGTGCCTGGGTGGAGCAGAGGCCTCTCAGAGGGAGGAATGAGGTGGACACAGAGAAGAGCAGAGGCGGGTCCACTGAGGCAGGGCAGTGCCTGCTGGGCCACGTGTCAACCCCGAGCCCACATACTCCTGTGCCCTGAGCCTGGGCTCCAGGGGCCTCTGCTTCTGGTAGCACCGCTCCCTCCTCACGACACGGCATCCCAAGACCCGGCTTGGGGAGCATGGCCGGGCCGCCTTTTGAGCAGGCCCCCTCTCTGCCCCACAGCTTCGCAGAGACAAGCCCTCATGGAGGACCCTGCTAGGGCAACAGGCCAACACCTGGGCCAGCCATTAGACTGGCTTGGCAGCCTTCTAGAATGTACAAGGGGTGTGAAGATCTGCTCATCTCTCTCAGGCCTCTCAGATGCATGCCTTCCCACTCAGCATGGCAGCCCACGCCATGATCCATCATGAGGAGACACCCCGGTGGGAAGAGCCAGGGCCAGCTCTGCCTGCACTGTGGCTGCCATGTTTCCTGTTGACTCTCTGGACACCACCAGGAACCTCCCCGCCCCTCCCTCCTTCCCTCCTCCCCTCTTCCCATCCCTCTTCCCACCCCCCCGCCTTACTCCGCCAGCTCCTCCAGGCTGCGGTAGACGTCATCGTCATTCTCTGTGGTCTCCTCTGAGGGAAAAGGCCTGCGAAAGAGAAGGCGAGAGGGAGGTGAGCAGGTCCCGGCATTGCCGGCCAGTGGGACCCCAGCTGGACCCCACGGCAGAGCCCAGTGTGGCCCGGCCAGGAGCAAAGGGGCTCTTGTCCACTCTCTAGAAGGATACCGGGTGCGCGGACACTGATCGGAGTCACAGAACGAGCCAACTGGGCCGTAGGGCAAGAGGAGACCCATGCCCAGCTCGCCAGGGGGCAAGGAAAGTGTCACGTACACTCCGGGCTCTGGGTGTCTAGTGGGCAGATGAGAGGCCCAGGTCAGGGCTGCAGAAGGCGTTCATCTGCCCGGCGACCTGCCTTCCCCTTTACCCGCACTCCCTCTTCCGGGGGGTTCGCAGTGGAGAGGAGGCTCCTCGTACACCTCCTGGTGGGCAGGTGGGAGGGCTGCCAGCTCAGTCCCCGCAGGAGAGGAAGCAGGAGGGGACTCCAGAAGGGAGGGGTGAGTTCTGAGGCACCGAGGGTAGGGGCTCACCCACCCCACCCACCAGCCCCTGGCTTGAGGTCAGGAAGAGAGTCCCGAAAATGAAAAGCCCTCGGAACCTTCTGCATGGATCTGCAGCCTCCCCTCCTACAAAGGGAGCAGGAGCCCCATGGGGACGCCCCAGAAGGAACGTGGCGCTGCTCCCCCTCCCCCTCCGCCCCCAAGACGCCCCAACCCTGCTGCTTTTCTTTAGTTCAGGATGGTATATAAATATATATATACACATAAACTTTAATCATCTGGGCTCTTCTTGCGTCTCATTTTTGTGGAACTCTCATGCATATGTATATAATTATAATGGCTTTTCTCCTGTTCATCTGTCTTATGTCAATTCAATTCATAAACCCGCCCAAGAACCTGGAGGGATGGAAGGAAGCGGTTTTCCTCCCGCAGGACCCAAAGCATCGCTCTGTTCCGTCCTCTGCAGGCAGACAGATGGGTGTAGCCCCGAGTCTACAGGCCTCCCTGCACAAGGCGAGCCTGGGCCAGCACAGGCCAACCACTCAGAGCCGGGCCTGCCTCGGGGAGGGGGCAGAGGCGGAGGGGAGGGAGGGATGGGATGGAGGAGAGGCAGATCAAACACCCAGAAGAGGGGGCTGCAGCTGGTTCAAGGCTATGGGCCAAATCCACTCATCTCTACAGGAGACCTGAAAGACCCCTTAATTAAACCAAACATCCCCGTGTAGCCCCCGGGTGCGTGTTCTGGTAGGAAACCTGTCACTAAGGATGGGACGGGAGATCCCAGCCGGGGGGCTGCCTGGGCCCAGATGCCAGCTGGGATTGCTTCCTTGCCTGGGGTCAGGCTGACATTTGCTCAGCCCGAGATCCAGCAGGGACGCAGTCCACCCTGGCAGCCCTGCCCCGCCTGGAGGCTGGGGGCCTGTGTTCCTGCGGAAGGGGCAGGGGGGAGTCCACTGAGCTGTGAGCTGGAGGCCTGGGTCCTACCTGGCTCTGTCACAGACCTGCAAGGACTAGGTCTCAGATCGGAGGCCCCCAAGCCAGACCCACCAGGCCATTGGTCAGCGTGCCCCTGTGGCTTCCTGGTAAAAGCGCGTGTCCAAGGGGGCAGCACGGCCAGGCCTGACCTCTGCATGGGTGAGCTCGGCTCTCTGCTCCAGCCACTCTCCCTCCTTCCACCCACCACCATACAGCCGCATCCCCCAGAGGAGGTGCGTGTCTCGGGTCACGGGCAGAGCTGAGGCTGCCACGAGATCCTCCCCACCAGGGCTCCGTTGCTGACACAGCACCATTCACGGCCAAGAAGCCCCTCAAGGAATCCATCTCCTCCCGTGATATGCAGAGCCCCAGGCTGACACAGACCCCGTGCAACTGATGGGGGTGGGGCTGAGAAGCCACAACCTGGAGGGACTGGCCCACACGCGGGTGACCCCGGAAAGCACAGGAGCACGTGGGGGGCCAGGAGTCAGGGAGGCTCTGCCAGGCTGAGATGTGGCTTCAGGACCCAGAGGTGGAGCCTTCTGTTCCTTCAGCATGAAACCCCGCTGCCAGGACCGGCCCTGGGCCATCCCCGCTCTCACGCCAGCCCCTCGCTTACGTCCAGCCATGCCTGTCTCTGACCTCATCAGTCATTTCTGCTTTTTCTAAATTTTCAGCAATGATGGGTATGACTCCATAATAAAGAAAAACAGAATCAAAACTCTCATTATGAAAATGTGTCCTCATCGTAAGTAAATATTTTAAACCCCACTCATCTCCTATAAAAGTATGTTATATAAAAAATGACATCGTGGCAAAGTATGAACGTGCTTTCTCACGCAGAATGTAGAGAGGGAAGAGAAAATACCAAACTCCTGAGGTTGTGCTCTTGTTCAAATCTGATCACAGAGTGTGGGCGACAGTTTAGGGAAACGGGGCATCCCATCGAATCCTGGATTATCAACAGGACGGCCATTCGGGGACTGTACTTCCAGAACCCGCCCTGCTAAGCCAACCGAGAGATGCATTCACACTTCGAAGGAGACCCACCCTAACAGTGAGTGAGCACACACACCTGCCTCTCACTCTTCCTGCGCCCAGGCAGACATCACTCATCAATCAAAGCTCTCCTATCCCTGAAGCACAGCGTTCTTAACACAGGGCTCTACTCCTCCATCAGTCCTGGGACTCAGACAGAACCCACCTGCCCTGCCAGGAGAGCTGAGCCCGGGGGCAGCGAAGGAGAGGAAAAGCTTTGGAGCTGGGCTAACCCAGGTGTGAACCCTAGGCCCATCCCCTGCTCCCTGGGACCTTGGACAAGCTACTAAACCTCTCTGAGTGTCCGCCTTCTCCCCCCTGGAAAATGGAAGTAATAGTGTCTTCTCAGAGGGCTGCTGGGAAGGGCAGCTGTAGGACGGCAGAATGCTCTGGACTTAGTGGGGTCCAACAACGGCAGCTGCGATTTAGTGTTTCTAGTATCATCCTCACTCAGGGCACTTTCCGCTGTCCAAGAAAACTGCCTTCTGAAGCCTCGTGAGGAAGCCCCACTCGCCATGATGATTTCGGATTCTTGTTTCCTAACACAGAAAGTGAGAGCCCACTAAAATAAGGCACAACAGTCATTTCAAAACCTTTTGTCGGCCAGGTGCAGGGGCTCACACCTGTAATCCCAGGACTCTGGGAGGCCCGAGGCGGGTGGATCGCTTGAGGTCTGGAGTTCGAGACCAACCTGACCAATATGGTGAAACCCCGTGTCTACTAAAAATACAAAAAAATGAGCTGGGCGTGGTGGTGCGCACCTGTAATCCCAGCTACTCAGGAGGCTGCGGCAAGAGAATCACTTGAACCCGGGAGGCGGAGCTTGCAGTGAGCCGAGATTGCGCCACTTCACTCCAGCCTGGGTGACAGAGAGAGACTCCATCTCAAAAAAATAAATTAAAAAAAAAAAAAGCCTTTTGTCTTTTAAAAAACCTGACCTTGAGCTGTGGTTGTTGTAAATTTTCCTTCCCTGCATTTCATTCGGTGTCTTGTTCAACCCCTCCTGTCATCTCCTCTACCTGCCCGACCCAGAGGAGATAAAGCAGGAATGTTAAAGTCCAAAGAATTATACTGCTGCCCGTAAAATCTTTACCACTTTTATTCTAAGATCCCTATTTGAGGCCACAAATCCCCTTGAGAATGGAGCTGCAAATCCAATTAATTTCTGCCACAGCCCAACAAAGGCTCTGCCAGGAGGGGAAGAGCAGGAGAGGGAGGCAGCCTGTCAGGGACCATGTGGGGCCTCAGCGCCCGGCCGCTGGGGCAGGAATACGCAGGAGACTAGAGGAGGTTTCACCAGGTCCCGGTCCCCTTTCACTCCACTCCCCCTACACCCCTCACGCCCATGCTGATTCTGGCCCTTGCACCTGCTCTGCTCTCTGCCTTCAGTCCCCTGCCCTCCCACCATTCACCCAAGTGCTAACATCCTTCAGAGCTGAATCCAAGCCCTACTGCAGGTGGGAAGACTTGATCAGTCTCTCAGCCTGGGTCAGCCTCTGCCTAGCACAGTGCCTGGAGCTAGAAAGGCATGGATGAGTACATGGATGGATGGGTGGATGGGTGGATAGATGGGGGGGATGGATGGTTGGCTGGCTGGCTGAGTGGGTGCCTGGGTGTGTGGGTGGATGGTTGAGTGGATGGATGGATGAATGGATTGGTGGGTAAGTGGGTGGGTGGGTGGACAGATGGATGGATGGGTGGGTGGGTAAGTGGGTGGATGGATGGACGGATGGGTGGGTGGGTGGGTGGGTGAGTAGATGGATGAATGGATAGGTGGGTGAGTGGGTGGATGGATGGATGGATGGATGAATGGATGGATGGATGGATGGGTGAGTAGATGGATGAATGGATGGGTGGGTGGATGGATGAACGGATGGATGAACAGATGCATGAATGGATGGATGGGCAGGTGGTTGGATGAACTGATACATGGATGCATGGATGGAAGGATGGATGAGTAGCTAGATGGGTAAATGGCTGGGTTGGTGGGATGGGTGGATGAGTGATAGATGGGTGGGTGGGTAAGTAAGTGGGTGGAAAGACAGATAAATGGGTTGTTGGGTGGCTGGATTCATTAGTGCATGGATGGATGTCTGGGAGGACAGGTGGATGAGAGAGTAGTTGGACTTTGTGGGTTGATAGACAGATGGATGAGGAGACGGATGAACAAATGAGAGGGTTGGTGGGTGGGATTAGTGGGTGATGGATAAGTAGACAGAAGGGTGGGTGTCAGATATTCTCAGGCTGCTCTTTACCCCCTTGAAACGGCAGCGTCAAATTAAATCCAAGGAAGCATTTTATTTTATTTATTTTTATTTATTTATTTTGTTTTTGAGATGGAGTCTCACTCTGTCACCCAGGCTGGAGTGCAATGGTGTGATCTCGGCTCACTGCAAGCTCTACCTCCCGGGTTCACCCCATTCTCCTTCCTCAGCCTCCCGAGTAGCTGGGACTACAAGCACCCGCCACCATGCCTGGCTAATTTTTTGTATTTTTAGTAGAGACGGGGTTTCACCGTGTTAGTCAGTATGGTCTCAATCTCCTGGCCTCATGATCTGCCCGCCTCGGCCTCCCAGAGTGCTGGGATTACAGGCGTGAGCCACTGTGCCCGGCCCCTCTTTTTTTTTTTTTTTTTTTTTTTTTTGATCAAGACGGAGTCTTACATTGTTGCCCAGGCTGGAGTGCAATGGCGTGATCTCGGCTCACTGCAACCTCCGCCTCCCGGGTTCAAGCGATTCTCCTGCCTCAGCCTCCCAAGTAGCTGGGATTACAGGTGCCCACTAGCATGCCTAGCTAATTTTTTGTATTTTTAGTAGAGATGGGGTTTCACTATGTTGTCCAGGTTGGTCTCAAACTCCTGACCTCATGATCCGCCTGCCTCGGCCTCCACAAGTGCTGGGTTTACAAGTGTGAGCCACTGCGCCCGGCCTATATGAAGAGGTATTTTCATGGAGAGCTTGTAAGACATCCCAGAGGTATTCAAGTCCCCCCTCAGTAGGGACTTTGTAACAGTGACCTTGATTAAACAGTGGAACACACATTTGCACAGAGAATGTCTGAGCAGAGTTTCTGGGGCCACATCCCAGTTGCAACTTAAAGCCCAGTGGGGGTGGGTCGGGTGGAGACTGTGGTCATTTTGCAACAAGGCCTAGCTCCACCCCCCAACTCCCCTCCCCACCCCCGAGGCCATCTTCAGGCACCAGCTGATTTTCCTTCCCGCACTTCCCCAGTGTCCCTCACCCACACCTTGCCCTGTGGTGTTGCGTTGCTCATTAAGAGCAGGGCATGAGAAGCAGGCAAGGCCAACCCGAGCCTATCCAGAAGTTGTCCTGAGAGCAGTCATCCTGGTTCCCCAGGAGTGGCTGCATCCCTCTCCTCCCACCAGAGCCTTCCTGAGCCTGCATTTCCTCGCGCCTGGCTTCGGGAAGCGGAGTTTCCCACTGCGCCTCGGAGAGGACGAACCGGATGTCCGCACAGGAAGCAGAGAAGCCACAGTGCAGAGAAATCCCCAGCAGAGCCTGCCGTTGGACAGCAGCCGCTCCTCCCAAACAACCCGTCCAATCCCACTCCCCAAGCTTCCTCAGCACCCACTCCCCACTCCTGCCCCTGAGCCACTGCTTGCTCAAGGAGCTCCCCCAGCCCCCAATAGGCCTCCCCAGTTAGCTCAATTCTGGGCAGGACAATCACAGTCCCAGTGCCACGGCCAGATAAGTCACCAGCCAGAGGACACAGACCGGGAAATAGAACACCCCACGGGGTGCCCAAATCCAAACCCCGAAGAAAGAGCGGAGGAAACATAGCTCCTGCTTCCAAAGAGCTCCTTCACTCCCCTCCTGTCCTACCCCCGGGATTTACGGTGCACCCGCGTGGGGCTGGCCTGGGTGGCCATTTGTCACCGATTCAAGGAGAAGGAGCAGCTTGAATCTCGCTTTGGGATAATAAATCAGGCTCCTATTCTTGCCTTCGGGACTTCTGTGAAAAGATGGCCTTTGCAGAGCACCACCTGTGCCACTGTGCCTACAGCTGCCTGGTGGCCCCACAGTCTGGAGGGAGGGGCACACTGGACGCTCAGGGGTCTCAAGGCTGAGGGTAGCAAGCACAGGTCTGTGTCAGCGCAGACCCTCAAGATCTCAGCTAGAGGGAGGACAGCTTGGGTTCGCTTTCTTGGAAGGCCCTGAGGAGCCGGCAGCCAGATTTGCTTTTTAAGACAAAGACCAGAGTAGCCAAAGAGAGGAACCTAAACACAGCTGCCCTCCTTCCCAGGCAGGTGGCAGATGCCTAAGTTCTAGGGGATGAGCCGGACAGCTCACATCTTACTGTGCTTCCATGAGGACTGTGGGGCCTCACATGTGGGGTTCAATGGGGAACACGTCCCCTTGTTGGTGCTGATCTAAGATTCCACAACAGCAGCGGCTACAGGGAGAGAAGGCTGGGCCCCCACAACACCACTGCCCCAGGTTCTACTCAAGCGCTTAAAAATCAGCTTGGATGCAGCACTGGGCCTGCTGACCTCATCTGGCAGCGGCCTCCTCTGCATATTGAGCGGACTCAGGGGCTCCATCATGCAGGGTTCGTGGCCACTCCTGTACCCGTGGAGTCCCGGCCCTGTTTCCCTAGGGGCTACTGCCACCTCAGAGCAGGGAAGCCCCTCTTGCCTCTTACAGAGCGAATCCACCCAGCAGGTGTGCGTCTCATCCTGGAGTGAGTGTCCACAGACAGCCCTGCCTGGGGCCAAGATGCAGCTCCCAGGCTCCGTCCCCAAACACCCGGAGATAACATCAGGGAGAAGCCACAGCACGGACCCCAGCACCTCAACTGTGCTCACTCGAGGGGAGACCTTGTGGGGAAAGCTAAGAGCAAGGCCTCTGCAGGTAATGGGTCTGGGTCCAAGCCCTGGCTCTGCCCGTCTCTGAGCCTCAGTTTCCCCAACTGCAGAATGGGGGCGGGTAGCAGCGATTGCTAAGACCAAGGGAGATGGTGCATAAGCCTCCTAGCAAGCATCCTGCATGTACCAGCGCGGGTCTCTCCCCTTCCGCTTTCCACCAGCTCAGGCTCTGAACCCACTCTGCCTCCAGAGCCAGCCGCAGTGGGACCAATTCCTGGGTCACAGTTGGAAAAGCGCCCGCTCGCCACAGATGGTCCACCCGGCCCTGCCATGGCTCAGGCAGGGCACCCCACCGAGCACTTCCTCCCACAGTACATCCGAACAAGAACACAGCCCTAAATGAACGTTTGGATCCTGGAAGGGACTGAAGATTCCAGGAGGTACAGAAATCAGTGTTTGGCTCATCCAGCCGTCATGCACAGAGTCTGGGACACGGTTTTTGTTTCCCACACTCTGCTGACATCTCGGGTGAAGGATCCAAGGCTTGAGACAGTCCCTAATGCCTCCACTTGGCCGGTACAGAAAGAAAGTAGGACCCGACTAACAGAAGAAAAGTCCCCCGCACAGTGACTGCCAAGGACCGTGTGCACCAGCAGTGCATCAGGGAGGCTGTTCCACCTGACCCACCCTGGTGCTCCTCGCCCAGCCGGAGCCCTCCGAGAGAACAGGCAGAGCCTTGAGTTTCATCCTGGAGGGCGAGACCCACTCATGGCCCCAAGGGAGCGCCCTCGGCCTCTGAGGCCAGGTGTGACCAGCACTGACATCTACTGTCCGGGTTTGCCCGGGACAGGGATTTCTTAGGATGCGGGACTTTTGGTGCTTAAACTGGGACAAGTTGGCCGCTTTAGTCCTGCAGATGGCAGACAACAGTGTTTGCATTTATGTGCTGACACTACACTGGGGTGGGGGGGACGGCTGGCTAACCCTCAGTTTCCAATTCTGAAACCAGCTTCAGAATCAGGCTTTGGGAGGGCCAGGCGCCGGCCTGGCACTGGAACACCACCAGGTGCAGGGGCATCTCACCCAGGCGGAGGCCATGGTGAGGAGAAAGAGAACAGCGCAGGTTGGGGGGCCATGGGACCCCCACGCCCAGGGCATGGGAGCCGGGCCATAGCCCTTTTGGCACTGTGTGCCAGGGAAACAGCAGCCAGGCAAACTTGAAAGGCACATCAGGCAGCGCAGCCCGGAGGACCCGCCAGGCCCGTTTAATTATTGAGGGAGTCACCTGGGTGCTGCCTTCTAATTGGCAGGGAGGCCTTGAAACACCAGGGCTTCGCTTATTAGAAACGGTTCCCCTGCTAAACAGCTCCAACTGTCAAAACAAGCCCACAGATCACGTTTCTTTCCTCAGGGCGCCATCCCACCCAGCCCAGAAGGGCTATCACAATGGGAGGAGGCCAGGTCGAACCCGGCATCCCACCCATGGCCACACCCGGCTCGGGGATGCCAGTGTCGGAGATGAGCCTGACACACCCAGCATGAAGGCAGCACAGGGCCGAGGGGTGCAGGGAGCATGCAGAGACACCTCAGGGTGGCAGGGAGTCTGAACCTGGGGAAACCAGGAAGGGTTTCTCGCAGGAGGTGGCAACGGAGCTGGCGTGAAGAGTAAAGTCTAATTTTGAGTTCAGAGTTCTGACTTTGTTTGGGTTTTTTTGGTATTTTTTTTGTAGATATGGGGTCTTGCTATATTGTCCAGGCTGGTCTCAAACTCTTGGCCTCAAGCGATCCTCCCACCTTGGCCTCCCAGTGTTGGGATTACAGGTGTGAGGCACTGTACCTGGCCCAGAGTTCCAGCTTTGTTTAAGACAGGCTGGGGTAGGAGCCCTGGCCACAAACCTCCTAGCTAGGAGCTTACTAAGGGCCCTACATCCCCTGGCCTCAGCTCACTCACTGTAATATTCAGACAAGCCACCTGCCTCAGACGTGATATGTGAAGGAAAGAGGGGGAAGGTGATGATGGACATGGGCACCGTTTAGGGGCTGGAGGAGGCAGCCTGGGCAGAGGGTAGATGAAGACTCAAGTGCCAGGTGGGGCAGGAGTCTCATGGGGCTGGAGTTGAGAGTGACCAATGGGCTGGCCCGGTGTGGTTACCAGGATCTGAAACCAAAGTCGGGATGGAAGTAGGAGGGTCTCTCCCCCATGGGGTGGCAGGTTGGAAGGTGGGGGCACTGAGGCACGGCCACTGCCATAGCCCCGGCAGTGACCTTGACGTCTGCCATGGCAGGTCCAGCAAGGCGGGGGTGTGGCCAGCTCCAAGCTCACCAGGGGAGATGGTGAATACACCAGAGCCCTAGAGGAGTGACCCCACATGACCCCCAAATCCAGCTAGGCTGCTTCTGCCCTTGTTTCCAGAACCCCGGCAAGGCAGAGGAAGACACGGATCTCCCAGGCGGAAAGAAATGCTTGGTTCCCTGCCCATGCTACTTTGTCTGGGAGAGGAAGGGGCCTGGCGTGGCTGCTGATGACAGAGGAATGTGACTTCTCAGCAGCTGCAAAGCATAATATATATTTTTATTTTCCAATACGCTTCTCGTAAGGGAATCTCTGCTGGCACCGGTTTGGAAGGAAACGGCCAGTGGCCCACAGGGCGTCCTTCTGCGGCGAGCGCGCAGAGCTTCCAAAGCCACTCTGCCTTTTGCTCCATGCCAGGCCTCTTCCCAGGGGACACCTGCCCAGGCTTGGCAGGAAGCCCCCGGGACAAACACTTAGGATTTGTCCATCAGGGAATGGGGCTGAGGGAGGAGGCTCTGGGACAGGGGCATTGCAGCCCACAGGCTGGCAGGGGCTTTCCAGGGCTGAGGCCTGCACCCCCAGGCCCCGACACGGCTGCTCCACCCAGCTGTGGGTCAGGCCTCCGTGCGTCTCACTTCTGCCAACCGAAAGCTACGGTACCCTCCCTGCAGACGCAGGACGGGGATCAGGACGCTTCCAAACTGGGCACTGATGGGCCAGAGCCCCAGCTGTCCCCCTGGCCTTGGCCTGAGGACCCTCGACCGAGCTCAGTCATGCTGGGCAGAGAAAGGTGGACAGAGTGACTGATGAGGACTATGGCAGGGGAACCCAGACACGACAGGTCTGATTCACGAGGAGGAAACAGGCAAGGCTTGGGTCTGCCCACGCTTCCAGACTCCAGGCCTGCAGGTCAACACTCTGTGCCCAAAGGTGCCCATGAGGGCCCCAGACAGCTCCTTGATTCCTCAGCAGCCCCTGATCAGGACAGCTCTGAGCTCCTCCTGTGAACATGGAACGCTCTGTCAGCTACTGGAAACACCGTTCCTTTTCTTCCCTCTCCCTGAACACAGCAGTTTCCTTCCTTGGGCCAGTGGGGGTCTGTTGCGGGAGGGCAGCACACAAATGGCTTCCTGAGCTTCCCCCACTCTCACGTCTGGTGCAGTCGTCAGATCACACAAGCCAGGCTGGGCAGTTTTGGGTGGGTGGACATGGGCCACGGCGGCTTGTCTGCACGTATGTCCCACCCTGGCCAGAGGCGGAAGCGTGGACACACTGGCCCAGGCTGGGGACTGAATCCACGGCTGGATGGCAGGGGCTCTGGTCCGAGACCCAGGAGGAGGAGCCCACACGGCACGCCCAAGGCAACAAGCTTAAAATACAGACCTTCCTCCAGCAAACACTCGGAAGTGGGAGCTGCACGCAGGACCCCTACTTGGAGAGCTGGGCTGGGAGGGCCGCAGTGGGCGGCCACACTGGGGTTCTCTGCAACCACCAATCTGCTGTGTCACCTCAGGAGAGACCCCTCTCCTCTCTAGACTGCCAAGGGGGACTGGGCGACACAGCAGCTGAAGGCCCTCTTCCTCCTCCCCGCACTTCCTGCCGACTTGTCTGCTGGGAAATGAAGGGTCAGCTGGTGGCCAAGGCCTTGGCAGTCTCCCTAGTGAGAGGGGGCCTCGCGTTGGAGGATCGGCTGTGACAGGGACAGCAACCCCAGGGCCTGTCAAGGAGCAGCCACTACCCTTCCAGCCCCTGCCCATGGCAGGCATCACTAATCAATCACAGTGTACTCTCTGAGCCCAGCTGGGAGGGACACTGCGATGGATACACTCCAGGTGGCCGATGGATTTATCAGCCCTGGTGAGACAGTTAGGGATACCAGTCCCAGCATAGGGCAAGTTTCCAGGAGAGCCCTGGACAACCCTCCATTATGGCAGCAACTGCCCGAGGTGGGGCCAGTCTCAGGAGTCCCAGGATAGCCTGGTCAAGCTGCTCCACAGACACCAGCCTCTGTCCACTGGTGGAGTCTTGGAGCAGGGGTGGGGGCACACCTACCTAGCTGAAACGGCACAGTGGGGCCCCAATCTTTCCTCTGCATTCACAGAGCAGGGAAAGGGAAGTCCTCACAGGACGGAAGCTGTGCTGATGCTCCCGACAGCACCACAACATGGGGTTCTGTCTCCATCCCAAAGAGGACACTGAGGCCCAGAGAGATGAAGGAAGCTGCCCAAGGAGGCCAGCCAGAAAGTGGCAGAGCTGGGCTGGAAGCCAGGACCTCACACCACCTGGCCATGTCTCAGACAGCAGCCCCGGGTCATCACAAGGGACAGACCACCCCAGAGGGCCTGGGTGTCACCCCTGGCACCTCCTGTCAGCATCTCCTGTTGGCTACCAGCCCCGCTCACCCTCTTCCTGCTACCTTGCCCCACGACCCTCCACCACTCCCACCTGGGTGTCCACAGCAGCCCCTCAGTGGCCCTGGCCTCCACTCTGGAGCCCCTCGAGGCCAGGCAGGGCCAGAGGAAGGCTCCGGACAAAATCTCAGAGGCCGCTGCCCTGCTGGAACCCCCAGGGCTCCCCTCACATGCTGCTCCCTCCCCTGTCCAGTCCTGTCCCTGGCTGCCCTGGTCCCGGCCCCTCTCTATCCAGGGCCACCAAGCACAGTTCCCCAGGGCTTCTGCCTGGGCCTCCCTGCCCCAGAACTCCCCATGGCCGTCAGGGCCCAGCCAGGGCATGGCCTCCTCAGTGAGGCGCACAGACCACTGCATCCGAGGGCTCCCACCTCGCCCCATCCCTCCGCTGCCACCCTGAGACCATGTCCCCGGGGACTCTGGGCCTTGGGGGGGCTGCACACAGTAGGTGAACATGACTGGCTGATGGGCGGCAGGCACGAGAGGGTGCGACTTGTCCACCCCAGTGATCAGGTCACCAGGCCGCTGGGCAGGGGCTCCCAGCAAGCATGAGGAGGAGGACGGAGCCCAGCTCTCCCACAGTAACTCCGAGGGGATGGGCTTGGCTGGGCTCCTTTGCAGCAGAGAACAGGGCTTTGACCCCTGTGGGTGGTGCCAGCCCTGGGCCTGAAGGCGGCCCTGGGTGGGGTGGGGCTGGGCGAGGGCCAGCTGTCCAGGTTCCAACTACCCACCTTGGAGCCTCAGGCCTACGGCCTTAAGTTTCAATCAGAACTGGTCAAGCCTCACCTCTGCCTTCCTGGGATACCTGTTCCATCCAAACCCTCCTTGCTCCCAGAATGCCAGATCCCCAATCTGGAGCGACATACAGGGCTCCCTGTAGCTGCCCCCTCCCACCAAGTGGGTGCTCAGGGAAGGGAGGATCCAAGAACAAAATTCTCCAAATAGCAGAAAACCCATGACTCGGCAGCCATCAACCCTAGCTGGGACCTCGGGCCAAAGCCAGCACCACACCTCAGCGTGAGCAGCCTGGGAGGTGCTCAGCCCTGTGCCGCCTGGTCGCTGCTGCTATGATGGCGGGTGGACGGGGCAGCTCCAGAAGGGCCACCGTGACAAACGGGACACAGAATGGCTTGCCACACCTGTGCTGATCGCTAACAGGGAGGAAGAGAAGCAGGTCCCAGGAGTCCACTTCAACAGAGGTGGGTCTCTTCATGTAAAGATCCAAAGCAATGAAGATGAAACAAAACTGTATTTGAATTTTGATAAAAGTAAAGGGTAATTTGATAAAAGTAAAGGGTAAACCCAAAAGTCAGGATGGTGGCTACTTCCTGATGGGCGCTGGAGTGGCCGCAGCTCCTTTGTGTCCTAAGAGCTAGAAACTTCAAGCTTCTTGTCCTTGGGCAGACTGGCCAGCTTGTGAGTGTTCAAAGTAATTACAAGTTAAATCAATGCATCAATAAAGATAAGAGGGAAAGAGCGGAACAAAAGGCTGGAGAAAGCGACAAGAAAGGGCGCCAGATGGCCGATCCCAGGGTTCCTTCCTCTCTTGTTGAAACGCTGCTAAGTGCTGCCTTCAAAACCAGGCCATGTGCTGGCGGGCACGGGCCCCCTGGGAATGTGCCTCGCATGGGGCCGGGCATTTTTGGGGAAAGAAAGCCATGAGCCGGGGGTGAGGCAGACAGCTCTGGGCTCAGGCAGGCTCCTGCGTCATTCAGGCTCCCCTGAAATCCTGGCCCCATCCCATGGCAGCCTGGCACTGGCTCTGCAGTCACCCAGGCCCGTGTTTAGGTTTATTTCCACAACACCCTGAATGCACGACCACAGGCTTATCAGCCTCAGTTTCCTCAGCTGTAAAAAGGGGACAATCAGTCCCTACTCTCTGGGATGAGCAGTGTCAAGTGGTGTGTGCCAGGCTGAACTCCTACAGCCAAATATCCTGGTTTCACCCCTGCGGGAAGGTGATAATCCTGCCCTGCCCCTGCCTCCAGGTGAGGTCCAAGGACTCAGTTTGACCAAAGAGATGTGGACGGAAGTGATCCATGAGACTCCGAGCAGCAGCTACAGCAGCCAGCACGGGAGCTGCCCTGTTTACTCCGCCCTGCCAAGACAATTCGCCCTGTTCCCACTGGACACTATCTGTCAGTCTAGCTCCAGGACAAACGGCAGGGAGCAGAGCACAGCCCGACCCCTGACCGCTATTGGCTAGTGCTGCGAGCGAGACACATTTGCTGCCATAAGTCACCAAGACTCGGGAGTTATCTGCTCCCGCTGCAGAACCTTCTTTCCATCCTGACACAAGCAGCCAGTGTCTGGGACACGATACACAAGGGCCACAGTGAGGCCACTGCAGGGGACATTCGGGGGACTGTCCTGTTATTACTAAAGACCCTGCTCCAGTGGCGAGAGGAGCTGACACAGGAGCAGAACACTCGGGGCTGCAGGGAGCATGAGGCTGCGGGGAGCACGGGGCCGCTGGGAGCATGAGGCTGCGGGGAGCACGGGGCCGCTGGGAGCATGGGGCTGCAGGACGCACAGCGGGCGGGAAGGGGCTCGCTTCCGACCCACTTCCCGGACCACAGTCTCCCAAGACACCACCAAGATGCCAAGACGTCATCTTCTGTTCCGGGACATTTTTAATGACCGCACGTCTCATCTGCTTATGTATAAATCCCACCACAAAACATGACGCGTCTTTTCTTCTCTGTCTCTGAAAACGAGCCGATAATGTGACCCAGCTGCCCAGGTAAATTTTTAATGGTGACAGTTGCTGAGGAGGCGGCCTTGGTCTATTTTGCTTGTTACAGAGTAAAACCATCTTCGCTCCCTAAAGGGAAGGACAGGAGTTGGAAAGGGCTTCAGCTCATGCCGATGACCAGGCACAGGACATTCATTCCTCCTGCCCCAAACACACCGTGTTATTATACTTGGGACAGGACACCGGGAAGGAGGGGGACACTGTCCCCGAAGGCTCACCCCTCATCCCTGCTACCTGGAGGGGGGCCCTTGAACCCCAAACCTCTCTCCCAGCTGCAAGCCTCCTCCTGGCCCAGGAGGTCTTGTGGATGCCAGGGCCACATTAAGAAGCACTGGTTAGCAGCCGGGCGCGGTGGCTCAAGCCTGTAATCCCAGCACTTTGGGAGGCCGAGACAGCGGATCATGAGGTCAGGAGATCGAGACCATCCTGGCTAACACGGTGAAACCCCGTCTCTACTAAAAAATACAAAAAAAACTAGCCGGGCGAGGTGGCGGGCGCCTGTAGTCCCAGCTACTCAGGAGGCTGAGGCAGGAGAATGGCGTGAACCCGGGAGGCGGAGCTTGCAGTGAGCTGAGATCCGGCCACTGCACTCCAGCCTGGGCGACAGAGCGAGACTCCGCCTCAAAAAAAAAAAAAAAAAGAAGCCCTGGTTAGGCTCGTGAGGGTGCTGGTCCAGCCTCCAGGGAGTGCAGGCCTCCGCCCTACAGGCAGGCTAGGCTGAGGAGGAGGCGTGGCTGAGGGACCTGCTCCTGGACCCTGCATCCCAGAGCGGGCCGTGCAGCAAAACCCATGTCCCTGCTCTGTTTGTGTCCCGGGGCTGCGTAACCAAGAACCATCAAATGGGGGACTTAAAACAACAGAAACTTCTTCTTTCCAGTTCTCCCAGTTCTGGAGGCCGGAAGCCTGAGATCCAGGTGCTGCAGAGCTGCGCTCCCTCTGGAGGCACTGGGGGAGGGTCCCTCCTGCCTCTTCCAGCTCAGGTGGGCTCCACGTGTTCCCTGGCCTATGGCTACATCGCTCTAACCTCTGCCTCCCTCTTCACACGACCCTCTCCTCCTCTCCCTGTGTCTCTCCTCTGGGTGGTTCTTTTTTTTTTTTTTTTTTGAGACGGAGTCTCGCTCTGTCGCCCAGGCTGGAGTGCAGTGGCCGGATCTCAGCTCACTGCAAGCTCCGCCTCCCGGGTTTACACCATTCTCCTGCCTCAGCCTCCCGAGTAGCTGGGACTACAGGCGCCCGCCACCTCGCCCGGCTAGTTTTTTTGTATTTTTAGTAGAGACGGGGTTTCACCGTGTTAGCCAGGATGGTCTCGATCTCCTGACCTTGTGATCTGCCCGTCTCGGCCTCCCAAAGTGCTGGGATTACAGGCTTGAGCCACCGTGCCCAGCCTTGGGTGGTTCTTATAAGGACACTTGTCATTGGATTTAGGGCCCAACCAGATAATTCAGGATGATCTCATCTAGAGGTCCCTAATTTAATTACATTTTTGAAGACTCCTTTATCCAATACAGTCCCATTCACAAGTTCTGGAGGATATAGCTTTTGGGGGGCCACCATTCACCCCATATACCCCCTTCCCCCAGGCTTATCTGGGATCTACATGGAAAGCCAGGGGGCCCAGACGCACGGTCCTCAGGCCTTACTTTGAGAACCACTGCTTGGGGCTGCGCCTCACGGGCTGGGTCCCTCAGCACCAGCTCTGCCCATCGGGCCCACGTGGGCCTCCATTTGCAGACGAGGGAACAAGCTCAGGGCTAAGGAACCTGCTGAGGGTCACACCAACAGCAAGGATCCCAGCTGGGCCTCGAACCCGAGTCTCTCAACCTCAGGCCAGGCCTTTAACCCTGAGCCTCCGGGTCTGGAACCCACCACGCCCTGCCCTGCTCTGCCCTGACCCAGGTACGGCTGCAGTGTGTTCACCTGCACATGACCAGTGGCCCGGTGTCCACTCCCCACAGGACCAGGCACATCCCAAGGCTGGCCAGCTCCTGCTATGTCCCAGCGCCTGGCCCTGGGCCCAGCAGAACAAGGCACCAATAGAATGAGGAATGAATGAGGGAATAAGGGAACAAACGAATAAAGAAACAAATGGATGGCTATGGACTCCCTGGGCTGATTATCAACATCATGAGACCTCAGGAAAGTGATGCTCCCTGAGCCTCAGTTTCCCCATCTGTAATGGGAGGGAATGAAAGATCCTTCCGATGTGAATGTGCCAGGCTCTAGGAGCTGGACACAGGCTCTGAAATGTGAGCCAGCAGGGCCCCGTGAGTCCACTGGCGTCACCTGGAGACACCTGCCAGGTCCCAGGACTTACCCTGAATCCCTTTGTTTTCCCATCTCACTGCCCTGATGTGCCTCAGCCCAGGAGGAAGCTCACACCCTTGGGCTCTTCCTCAAACAGAGGGTTCTCTCATCTTGACACAAGGGACATTCGTCCACGAGGACCAGCCAGTGGTGGGCAAGGTACCACCCTGCTGTTGACTGGCACACCTAGGATGTCCTCCCCCACCATAGTGCCATGAAGAACAATCCCAAATTCCAGGCACCTGAGCTGCCTGAGTAGGCGTAGGGCAGGTGTGATGCTCGGGAGCTGAAAACTGGAGCAGACGCACAACTGCTCACGTACATTTTCCTCCAGCATCTTCTAAAACGACTTTCACGGACAGTCATGCCCCTGGGGCTCTGCGGGCTTTAGGGGATTCCTGAGTTCTGCTGCAGATGGAGAGCCACATGCCCTCCACCGTGCACTCAGGAGACAACTTTGCTGCCATGTGCCACATGGAGAGTCTGCTCACACGGCCTCCTTTAATTCTTGCAGCCTTCCAGGTGAGTGCTGGGAGATCCCCATTTGCAGATGAGGAACCTGAGGCACAGAGTGGCAGCTCCTCCTCCTCCTCCTGACTCTCAGCTTTTGGACCCACTGTGTGCCAGGCACTATACTGAGAACTTTACAGACATCATCTTCTGAATCCTCATAACCCAGTAACTCCAACCAACTGGTGAGGACCCTGAGGTTCAGGGGCAAGAAACTGATCCAGCATCTCATCACCACCCAAGTGAACCTAGTCAGCTCATTCATCCACCCACATCGTATTATTTGGTGCCTACTATGTGCTGGGGAGCAGATGGGTCCTAACCTTATTACTCTCGGCCAACAAAGGTTGCGGCCTTAATGATTCTAGAGTACCACACTGAGACCAATTCATGTGAAATAGGGCAGAGAGAAATGGACAGAAGGGTGGATGGGTGGATGGGTGGATGGGTGGGTGGATGGGTGGGTGGGTGGGTGGGTGGATGGATGGATGGATGGATAAATGAATGGATGAATAGAAGGGTGAATGAATGGATGGATGAGTGTACGGGTGGATGGATGGATGGGTGGGTGAATAAATGGATGGATGGATGGATGGATGGATGGATGGATGGATGGATGGATGAATGAATGGATGAATAGAAGGGTGAATGAATGGGTGGACGAGTGTATGGGTAGATGGATGGATGGGTGGGTGAATAAATGGATGGATGGATGGATGGACGCATGAATGGGTGGACAGATGGATGCATGGATGGATGGATGGATGCATGAATGGGTGGATAGATGGATGCATGGATGGATGCATAAATGGGTGGACAGATGGATGCATGGACAGATGGATGGATGCATGAATGGGTGGATAGATGGATGCATGGATGGATGGATGGATGGACGAGTGAATGGATGGATGGATGGATGGATGGATACATGGATGGGCACATGGATGGATGGATGGGGGTGTAAGGATGTATGGAAGGAAGGAAGGAGGGATAAATGAGTGAACGGATGGACTGATGAGTGGACAGATGGACAAACTGAAGAAGGGATGGGTGGATGGGTGGCTTGATGGGTTGTAGGGTGCTTGAATGATGGATGGGTGGGTAGATGTACGGATGTGTGGACAGATGGACAGACTGATGAATGGACTGGGAGATGGGTGGCGTGGTGTATGCGTGGATGGGTGGTAGGGTACCTGGATGGGTGGATGGATGAAAGAATGGACAGGCAGATGGGTAGATATATACACGGATAGATGATGAATGAGTGGTAGATGGGTAGATAAGTGGGTAGATAGAAGAATAAAAAGAAGGAAGGAAAGAAGGCAGAACAGAAGGCGGGGAGTGGGGGGTGGATGGGAAGGAGGGAGTGAGACAAGAAAAGAAGTAATAATAAAATCCATTAGATGAGCCGGAGAAGTATTCTCAGTGGGCAAACTGGCAGCTCAGCAAGTTCATCTGACAATAGCTGTGATGATCTGGGAGCTGAGCAAAGAGAGAAACTCAGCTGCATTTTGTCTTTTAAAGACAGACACAGGCATATCCCTGCCCCACTGCAGAAGCTCAGGCTGGCTGTTCACACCCCCCTGCCAGGCTGCCAGCCCTGCTTCTCCTGACCGTCTCCAGCATGAGGGAGCTCATCTACACCAGCCACGCACTAAACAGCCAGTTACTGTATTTCTGAACAAATGTGTCTCCTTCACACCATCATCCTCACGGTGGCAACCGCAGAGAGGACACACCAGTGTTCCTTAGCCCTGCCGCTCGGCTAGGGGTGCAGGGTGGGGGCACAGCCCCCATTGACCCATTGGGCACCCCTCGCCATTTCTGCGCTGCACCTACACTCACCCCAGGTCGCACCGGCCAATGTGTGCCATGCACTTCCCAGGTGCCAGGCCCAGAGAGTCACCTAATTCTCCCACTCAGTCCTTATGAAAACCCAACACACAAGATGCCACAGTCACCCTATTCACAGACGACATCCCAGGTCTTGTAGGTGGCAAGACTGGATTCCAGCCGCCAGCCACTCAGCTGTCAGGTAAAAGCCGCGGCAGGCCCTGGACAGCGGGAACGGGTTCAAAGCCTTCTCTGTGGGGCCAGGTGCACACTTCTGGTGGCCAGTGGGCCAGGCTGTGGCTTTAGTACAGCCAAGGTCAGTGTCTGCTGCCTCTGCAGATGTGGCCTCCCTCTACCCCAGGGCCACTCATTCCTTCCCAACTGTGGGTCTCCGGTCAGCAAGCATGGGGAGAGGGTCCTCGGCCAAGAGAGGGTGGAAGGCTTGGTGCAGAGCTGCCCCCATGCTGAGCAGAACTGGACACTAGGCCAGGTCTAGTGCATGGAAAGGGAATCCGTCAGGCACTGGGGAGGCCCTGCCCCAGCGGCCTCTGCTGACATCACCCCTTGCTTGTCCCCTCTCTGCACTCTGAGTACCACCCACTGGCTGCAGCTCCCACAGGTGTGGCAGGTTCCATCTGACAAGCACCTAAAAGGCTGGAGCGGGGCAGGGGGGTGGCCGAGCACAGTCTGCATCACCCTGCACTATGGCCAACCCACACATGCCACGGCCCTTTGCTACGCCAAAGCGCTTGCCCACCGACGGCCAGCTCTGTCACTAGCCTTGGCTGCCACATCAGCATTGGCATCCCTAAACCAAAGAAACCAAGCCAGGCCTGAGTGCCCTGGGCTCTCCCTCCCCGTGCCAACACTGCCCAGACAGGACAGCCGAGCACCCTCCCTTCACCCGTCCTCACCATGAGGAGCACCAGCCCTTGAGAACCTGCAACCAAGCCCCAGGGAGGATCCAAAACATTCTGGGTGCCTGCTGCTCCTGCTGGCATGATCCCTACATTCAGACTCAACTGCTGGAGATACTGGGATACAGAATGAGCAAGATCCAGGCCTGCCGGGAACTTCCAGTGCAGAGATACGTGTGGGCACATGAGCATATATACACACACATGTGCACACACACATACACCCATCTGCACATACACACACACTCCACGAACCTGCACACACACCCCCATCTGCACATGCACACACACCCCCCCCATACACCTGCACACACACACACTCCATGCACCTGTACACATACACACACATCTGCACAGGCACACACACACCCATGTGCACCTGCACACACACCCCCACGTGCACGTGTACATACACACATGCACACACCCATACACACGCACCATCTAACACAGTTTGTTCTGCCTAAACTTGGAGGCCCCAGCCATGGCTGGACGGATGCAGAGGAGGAGAGTGGTGCGAATGAGGCAGTGACCGCACCAGGCCGGAGTGCTGGGCCTGCCCGGTGCTATTCTTCACTGAGTCGCCGCTGGCTTGTGCTGCTGACCAGGGCAATAAGGGCCTGGGGTGTGGAACAGGTGCCAGATTGATGGAGCAAGGCAGCTGGTGACTCGAGCCTACCCTTCAGAGAGCTGGCTGCTGTGACCAGAAGCAGGCTGGAGGGGGCCGGACCCCAGCCTCGAAGCCCAGCAATCCAAAGGTGGCCTCTTCTGACCTTGCCTCTCCAGGAAGGAGTTTAATATCTTCCAGTTACTCCCCTCCCACTCCCTATGCAGAGGAGGCTGAATCCATTATTGTAATGAAAGGAAAAAAAAAGAAAAAAAAGACTCTCCAATGAGGCCGGCCCGGGGACTCACATGTCATCCTGTCCCCTCACAGCAGACCCACTGAGGACAGGTGGCCAGGACGTTTCATGTCACCAGGTGGGACAATTAAACCCATCTTGCTGGCGGGATGAGCTGCTAAGCATATAATGACTGCCACCTCCCGTCCCCATCTCCTCTCAGCCCGATTACCTGGAATTAAGCGGGCAGCACCAGATGGGAAAAGGAACACCAGCTCGGATGGAAGAAAGCGCTGAGAGCCGGGGATGCTGCGTCCAAGAGAGAAGGCTACAGGAGCCACAGCAATGTCTTCAAACACAGCAAAGACTCCGGGGAGAAGAGGCCGGGACTCTCGGGGCAGGACAAGGCGTTGGCGTGCTTATCCTTCACCTCGGAAAACAGTGTGCACAGAGGGTAGCACATTCGTTCACGGAGGTGTGGGAGCTGCAGCGTCTGCCAAGGCCCACTCATGGAGCCTCTGGCTGAGATGTCTCACTTGAGAAGTATTTGGTACCTAGTAGGTGATTCGGGAAGGCAAAACCAGGTTTGGGAGTGGAAGTCAAGGATGCAGCCCTCACCACTGCACTGACTTTCTCATTATCTGGGCCACCCAGCAAGGAACGGGGTTCCAGTGCCCTCCCGGCCACTGCAGGAGCAGAGGCTGAAAGGAAAGAACTCAGCAAGAGGCTATCTCTGCAAGCTGCCTCTATATCCCGGGAGGGCACCCAGCCTCTCCCTACATGAGCCACATCTTAGGTCTGGTTGCTCAGTGCTCCAGGATAAAGCTCGCCACCAGCTCCCCCTGCACATGGGAAGACCAAAAGGCGGGTCCTCAAAGCCGTAACAAAATGCGAACAAAACCGCTTACAGTTCCTAAGGTTTTGTTGTGCTTAGATTCGATACGGGTATGTCTGATATTCTAAGAATTCACTTCATATTGAAGCAGGAAGTTCCAGCTTACGTCCATTTCTCTCACTCCAACCTCAGCCTGACCCCTGTCCCCCGCCTTGCAGCCGTCACAGCAATGCTATTCACAGGAGCCAAAAGGTGGAAACAGGCCAAAGGTTCATCACGTGATCAACGGATATGCAAACTATGGCCCAGCCACACAATGGAATGTTACACGGCCATAAAGAGCAATGACGCACTGACCGGCTACAGCTGAGTGAACCTCGAAAACAAGATGCAGAGTGGGAGAAGCCACGTGTGAAAGGCGCGCACGGTATGATTCCACGGACACAAAACAGCCAGAACAGGCAGACGGAAAGCAGGCTGGGGGCTGCCTGAGGCTGGGGAGGGCGGTGACTACTCACGGTGACCGGTTTCTTTCTGGGGTGTGAAGATTTTTGAAAGCAGATAGAGGCGGTGGTTGCACAATACTGTGAACGTACTAAAGGCCACTGAATTGCATGCTTTAAAAGGGTTACATTTATGGGATATGAATGTATTTGAATTTTTAAAAGTCAGAAGCAGAAGAGAGGGTGGCAGGGCTGGGCCAGCATGAGACAATCAAAGCCAGGAGCCCAGCTCAGCAAGGAGCCAGGGCTGAGCCCTCCATCCGGACTCCATGCTGGTATGTGTCCCCCACCAGGACCCCATGCTGGTATGTGCCCCCCACCGGGACCCCATGCTGGTATGTGCTCCCGACCAAGACCGCATGCTGGTATATGCCCAGACTCGCCACATAGCTGGGCCTTCAGACAGCCTCCCAGCCAATCCAGGGGCCTTTGCTGCAGCTCTAACAGGTCACCAGAGAGTTGGAGAGTTGGTGGCTTCAAGCAACACAGACTCTCACAGTTCAGGGCGTCAGAAATCTGAAGTGGGTTCTAGGGCCTGGCATCAAGGTATTGAGGGTCTGGTCCCTTTCAGGGGGCACCAGGGACAATGTGTCCCTTACCTTTTCCAGCTTCCGAAGTCGCCTGCATTCCTTGGCCCACAGCCCCATCACGCTAACTCCGCCTCTGCCATCACATCTCCTTCTTCTGACTCTGACCTTCCTGCCTCCTTCTTAAAATTATGTGTATTTACATCTGCGAAAACCCTTTTCCTTGTCACACTCTCAGGGTTTGGGGGTTAGGACATCCACCTAGCAGCTGTGGGCCTTCACCAAGGACCAGGTGCTGTGCTGTACGGTGCACAGACACACAGCAGCCACACGAGGCAGGGCCATGCTCCCAGCCTACAGAAGAAGAGACAAAGGTTCCAAGAGAATCCCTGCCCAAGGTTATTTGGCTGATGTAAGTTTCCTTCATGGGTCCTGACCTCATAGGCTGAGGACACCTTTTGGCTTCCTTCTCAGGCAGTCCTACCCTTCACCATCTCCTCCCTCCCAGCTGTTCAGAGCTGTGATGACCCCAAATTAGGACACCCCCAATCTGGAGGGTTAGCTCTGATCACAGCAAGATCCACATCCCCACATGCCTCGCTGGGTGCCTTCCACAAACCCCTCTCCTACTCTACAACCACAATCCTCCCCCTCGCCCCCCTTCCCCAACACGTTTGATCCCCTAGCCGGCACCAGGGCGGGATTCTTAGATTAAGTCTCCAATTCATCAGCCTCTGAGAAGTATAATTGGGGCTTTTATGGAAAATCAGCTCATTATGCAAAGTGCAAGGGTTGTGAAAATGATTTTTTTTGAAGGAGCACGTTGGGCTCCTATCCAGCCATGAAACGAGGGAGAGATTCTTCAGGGCTGTGGGCTTGATTTGCGGGTTTTCAAGAAGGAAAGGGTTGTGCTAAACTAGAACCTTTTGCTAATCACTAACACTACAAAACACTCGAAACGAAACACTTAGTGTCTTGTGAAGTGCTGGTGGCTGACCCCAGAAGGTTCAATTCCCCACGGAAATCTCAGCCCATCCGGAGCAAGGTGGGACACTGCTCAGACTCAGCCACCAAGTAGGGCTGCCTGGGAGGGTTGCCTGTCACCTGTCTCCCGAACTCTCGGGTGGGCATGTGAACCAGTGGAGGTCTGCGCTCAACCCCAAGGGCTGCAGAGGGGAAGGACCCAGGAAAAGTCCCAGAGTGGGGCTCAGAGGAGGGAGGGTGGAGGAGAAGGGCAGGAAAGTCAGGGCCCGGGGAAAAGGGCCTGCAGAGGTCTTCCTGCAAAGCCTTGCTCTGCACTCAGGAGGCCCGTTCCTTTGGCCTGCAAACACCTCCCCTTCGTCTTTCACATCTACCTGTCCTGTGTGCAGAAAGGGGTAACTCAGCAGACGTGGGGTGCTCAACCCCTCCACATGCCAAAATAAAGACTGGCTCTTGCCCAGCTCCTAGGAGACGACCTCTAACCTCTAAGTCCTGGAGTGTCTGCCGGATAAGCCCTCCGGATAAGAGCGTCTTTGTACACCTGAGGCCTTGGGCCACACAGTGTACGCTCACGATGTGGTTTATGGCAGGGCTGTGGGCAACGCAGGATCAGCGTGGCCTCCGGAGGGGCTGGGGATGGAGTAACTAAGGTCGGTCTCACAGGCATGCCCAACCCCACCGACCACCAGTGAGGACCCCCACTCGGCTTGGGTGGGTTTCCGTGGCTGGCAATGTTCTGCGGCTGTTGCCACACGTGCCTACTGTCACACACCGTTGCCAGGAGAACTAAGCACTATGCAGAAAGCTCCATGGGGAGGGGACAAATGCAAACCCACGCCCGATGGTATCCTGGCTCCATCCCGGGGCCTTTTCCGTTTGCTGATTTGAGTCTAGACCTTTCTCCGCAGCCATAATGGCTTCTCCTGGTGAATCCAAGAACCCGAGGATGGTCTTGGGGACCCCACACACACCCTGCTACTGTCACTAGAGCATTTAGTGAGCCCTTCTCTGGGCCAGGCCCTGCGCCCTGGGATTTACAGGTCTCATCTCAATCAATCCGAGACACCCCCAGTGTTCATCCTCATCTTGTAGATGTAAAAAGGGAGGCTCGGGGAGATTTCTCCAGCACGAGGCCCACAGCTAACCAGGACACAGGCTTCAGAGCTGGGTCCACCGACACGCAGCCCTGGCTCATCACGCCTCCACTCAGGTCTCCCATGGGGCGGCAGCCTTCAGGGCTGGGGTCTGTGTTCCCAGTCCCAGGGGCCAGTGTGCCCACACGCTGCCTAGGCAGTTCCCCGACCTGAGAGGGAAGAGGGCAGGTTTCCCTCTACATCTGCCAGCCCCAGGGCCAGAGCCAGCAAGCAGGGCCAACCGACTGCTCCGCCCGTCCTGGGAGGAGCGGCGTGAAGCACCAGCAGTGTCCTCTGGGGTTGGCTGGGTGGAGGGGCCAGAGAGGTGGGGGAGGGAGGGGATGGCCCAGAGGGAGGGTCCCCACCCCAGGCCTCAAAGGGCCTCCCCATTCATCAGACAGCAGGACAGACATGCAGGATAGATGCAGGTCCAGCCCTTTCCACTGTCCTCACCAACCCCGAAGCCACCAGTGGGCTCCCGTTGCCACCTGTAAACTCCAAGGGAAACAGGCCCTCAGAGCTTCAGACGGAGCACCTCAGCCTTAGGAGGGCAGGGACATCCAGAGCCTGACACGGACACAGCTGTGACCCAGGACTGTGACCACGGACTGTCCGCAGCAGGAGAGGGGATATGGCTGTGGGCACCTGCGGCAGGACCGCGCCAATGCCAAGCCGGGCCACCTGCCTTCCCAGGAGCAGAATCAGGTCACTTGTCTGACGTGGGGGCTGCAGCACCAGGCCTCCAGTTTGGGAGAATGGCTAATGGATTTGCAGAAGAGATAAAAAGTCTAGTATTTTGTGCAGGAGCAATGAAAATGACTGATTTTTTTGTTACTTGAATCTCTTTCCTGCCTAATAATATGTTAAAAAAACAAAACAAGGGCCGGGCGCGATGGCTCAAGCCTGTAATCCCAGCACTTTGGGAGGCCGAGACGGGCGGATCACAAGGTCAGGAGATCGAGACCATCCTGGCGAACATGGTGAAACCCCGTCTCTACTAAAAAATACAAAAAACTAGCCGGGCAAGGTGGCGGGTGCCTGTAGTCCCAGCTACTCGGGAGGCTGAGGCAGGAGAATGGCGTGAACCCGGGAGGCGGAGCTTGCAGTGAGCTGAGATCCGGCCACCGCACTCCAGCTCGGGAGACAGAGCCAGACTCCGTCTCAAAAAAAAAAAAAAAACAAGAAGAAACAGGCTGGGGAGTACAACCACGCCACTGACAGTTCTGTACGTCATGGGCTGGTGGAAGGAAGAAGCAGCCATCATTTCTGGAAACAAAAACAAACAGCACATAGTCTTTGTATCCAGAAATGATACTTTAAAAAAAAATTAAACGTGTTTTAAACGGTGCCTATTACAGACTTTGCACCAGTTGGAAAACAGCCTACGCACCTGGTGGAGGGACTGGGGGGGTCCCAGAGGTGTTAGTTATCCTCTAGAAAGTACTCAGGGCTCTGGGCACCGGGGTTTTGACTGGTATTCTTTATGCCCCAAATGTGTCCTAAATATTCTTTTGTATGTGATTAATATGGAATTTTAAGAGTCTATCCTATATTTCACATTTTTGAAAAAACCTCAATTCAAAGGAATTTCCGAGTCCTCTGAGAATCCAACATTGGAAGTCCCTATGGTTTTAGGAACATTTAGCGTCGCCCAGGGCCTCTGTGAACCTGAGCAAATGGCCCCCACCAAGGGGCAACTGTGCCACCCAAATGCTCCAGCACCATCGTTCTGGGACCCCCCCAGCCTGCAGTCACACACAGCGTCCCCCACGGATCACATCAGGATGAGGCCCCTTCCCAAAATCAGGGCACCCTCATGATGTCACCTGTGCCCAGATGTGACCCCATCCTCTCTGCTGTCAGGCCAGGCGCTCTCTGCCATCCCAGCCTCTCCTCACTCTGCTGGCCCCTGTCCTCCCAAGGGTCTCCCAGACACACGTCCCCACCCTGTCAGGAACCTGGTCTCCCTGACCTCAATCTGTGGGTCAGAATCCACAGTGACCAGTTCTTATCTGGGGCCATTCCCTCCTCTCACAGACGCCCAAGTGCCATCCAAGCGTCAGAAGCAGGAGGCAAGATCACAGGGGTCAGGGGACCCTCTGAGGCTGAACTCTGCAGTCCAAGCAGAACAAACGGAGAGTGGAGAAATTCCTTGGCTTGACTTGTCCAGATGCCCTGCACAGAGACCTGCAGCCCCTAAGCTAGGCAAGTCCACCCTGCTTCGGCCCCATCCCTGCAAACAGACCCCAGCTACCTCATTCTCGGCAGAGCCCCCGGTTCTGATGTGTGGAGAGTGCATTTAGGTAGGCAATGATCTGTGAAAGGATTAATTTACTGATCTTATTACCTAAATCGAAAGAGATTTTGCAGCCGTCAGTAACATGCTTGCAAGATTTCCCCGGTGTGAGCTAAAGCCTCCCTCCCCCGGCACCCCTTACTGCAGCCGCCAACAAGTTACTCGACAACACGCTGCAAATGCATGATAAAGACACAGGCAGAGCGAGGGCATCTGCTTCCCACCCCAGTATCTGTGACAAGGCACGCCGGTGTCAACGGAGATGAAAGGACCTGGCCTTGGCAGCGCACTCCGGAGAGCTCACCTGATTCCTTTGTTCTGCGCAATGCTGTGCAGTGAGAGCCTCGACACCGCGGAGATGACCTGGGAGAGACAAGAAAAGACGCTCCTGTAATTTCACAAGAAACCAGAAAAGGCATCGCAGAACTGGGGACGGTGTTTTGCAGGACATCGAGAACTGTCAACTAAGCACATCACATCTGGGTAAGAAACACGGCTACAGTTTCAGAGATGGGGAAACGGGAGCCCGGAGAGGTCAAGTGACCCGCCCAAAGTCACCCAGCAGCCAGGACACCACGCACATGCAAATGTCCCAGGGTACTGCTTGCTTCCCTTCAAGCCCTCCCCTGCATGACATTTAACCAGATGCCTGGCTCCATGGAGGGCTCAGGACACAGAAGGGCAAGAGCTCCAGGTGCACGGTGGCATGACGGGATCTCTCCTCGTCTCCCCTGACCAGCAGATTGGTCAAGAGGAAGGTTTGGTGAGGAGCAGTAGCCGCTCCTCTTCCCTCTGCTGCCCCTAACCAGCCTGCCCTGTGATGTGAGCCTCCTATGGATAGGCAGGACCCACCCGTCTCCTGGCGTTGAAAGCCCCAACACAGCTACTCCACAGATCTCCAAAGGGACGGGTGGCAAGCAGGCTGGAGAGAGGGCAAGAGGCTCTGCAGATGAATATGGGGAACCTGGGGCAGAGGACAGGAGATGGCTGGCCCAGGGGCACAGGCTGTCACACACATGAGATGGCCAGGAAGCTGTCACAATTCACAGTGAATGGAGTTCCTGCGCGCGCGCCAGACTTAGGCCCTGAGGAGGGAGGTGCGGCCTTGATGTTGAAACTGCACCGAGTACGTGTGTGAGTCCATGTGGGTGCGCAAGTTCGCCCACGACGGCCACGTGCTGAATTCATAAACACCCTCCACTGGGTGCTGGCGTCAGAGGAACAGAGCCCAGAGGGCGCTCTGTGTGCCGCACACCGCACCAGGGAACCCCACGAGGCCATCCTGCGGTGCACATTTGCCAGACAGGAAAACCGAGGCTCAGTCACTTGGCCAAAGCCCCCCAGCCGGATATACCCCCCAGCCTTCCTTTCAGGCTGTTCCGCTTCCAGCAGCAATTTTCAAAAGCGGGAGAGGAAAGAAAATGAACCATAGAGACGGCAGGTTCGACCAATGAGCCAGCGGCTGCGTGCTGCCTTCCTGTAGGTGCTGGTGGTTAGGGGCCGGGGCTCAGGGAAGCTGGGGTCGTGGAAGGACAGGGCTCTTCTGTGCTTCCTCAGACAAGACTCAATGGGCCGATTATGCAGCCGGCCCAGCCGCACTCCCATGCTGATGCTATAAGGGCCCTTTCATAAATAATGAGGAACTTGGCTCTGCGAGTGTTTTTGGCTTTTAAGAGCTCTAAGCATTTAGGGAAAAGAAAAATTAAAGCAATATTGCTGTATGTCCTTACAGTTATTTGGAAGAATGTTAGATCTCAAAGGGTCTGGCAACTACGGGGCACCCGAGCCCCCCTCACACACCTCCCACGGCAGACGTGGCTAATCAACTCCTCCGAGGAGCTGGGCGCAGGCCCAGAGCCCTCCTCCATGGAGTCTAAGGAGGCACCAGCATTCGATCAGCGCTGACACACAAGAACATGTTTGTCAACCTGGAGTCAGCGCAAAGGCCCCAGGTCGGGTTGTACAGATGGAACCAGAGACAGAAAGGAGGCGTGGTGGGTGAGCCAGCCAAGGCCAGAACATGGGTCTCCTGCGTCCGTGCTTCTGTGGCTCCTGTGGACAATTTCTACAGCTGCTATGACCACAGCAGCCTCAGCCCCGAGCTTGGGGCGCTTTGCCCCAGGATGAACATGTCGTGAGTGGCGTATGAAGGGCTCTGGAGGGCCTGCAGCATTGATGGGCAGCTCCTTCCATGGGTTCAGCATGACCAGCTATGCTGGAGGACCCCTGTCCCTCCATCTGCCTGAATTTCAGGCTTCCTGGCTGGCACTGGGGACAGGGGGAAGCTCAGGGGCCCACCATGGGGGACCATACTCCAGTGACCCAAAACCCAGGGCAGGCGCTGCTGGAGCAGACACCGGACTGCTGAGATAAGCCATGGGGTCAGATGGGGCAGAGGCGGCCCCATGTGAAACCCCCCGGCCTGAAAGTTTGGGAGCAGAAGTACCTCCCTGCAGGAGGAGGGATGCCCCATAGTAGCGTCCCAGGGCAACTCTGGCTATGCCCGCCCCACTCCCAGGACAGAAAGCTGGTGTCCCCAGGGTCTGGCTCTCAGGCAATGATCAAACACCTCTTAGCCCACAGCCCCAGCCAACTCTTCCGATATCGCAAATGTCAAAGGATGACATTTTCCCTACTTTTATTACCTCGTCTGTTCCGAGTGCCGGTTAACAAATGAATGAAGACACACAGCCGTACTTCCCTTCCTCCTTCCTTCCCTCTCCTACAGACAGCCGCCAGGGCAGGAGGAAAGGAGTGTGTGTGCTGAGGACAAGGAACAGGGAGGAAGGACAAGGGGAAAGATGTGCTACTCGAAAGGACCAGGCCTGCTGGGGAGTCCACCTGCACCACCAGCTCCCAAAGCTTCAGGCCTCTGTGCCATTCACCAATGTCCAGGCCTCACCGGGCCGTGCTCGGTGAGACTCACTGAGGAATGAGGTGGGGACTGGAGAGCTCAGAGGACAGGCTGGGTGGTTGAGTCCAGATCCTGGATGGCAGCCCTGGCTCCATCCCCACCCAACCATGTCATGTCTCAGGTTCTCAGACATCGGCAGCCCGTCAGCCTCCACACAGCCACAGTACAACCTTTTCAAGATGGTGCTTTAAAGGACAGACCCTAGGTCCTATCCCCCACCCCAGAGGCTCTGGGGCCTGGGAATCTGCATTTACAATTCAGGGCCCACATGGCTGGATATGCAGCCCACTGGGGCCCTCTGTCCCCTAGGGACTGGCCAGATGGGTAATGCCACAGACTGGGTCAAAGGCTGCGGGAAGCCAGGAGCATGTCCCAATTGTCCACTTGTGGATGCCTCACAGAGGCAGGGTCCCTGAAGCCCCTCCACACTGGGCAGGGAAGCAGAGGGACCAGGAAGGACACAGGGAAGGGGATGTGGTCTGTGAGCTCTTCCAGGGTAGGAACTAAGTTGGCTTTGCTGAATGATTTATCTCCAACATCTTCACATTGTAGGCCCTTCAGCTACAACTCCACCTGAGAAATCTTTAGATCATAGTGACCGTAAATGCAAAGCTCTATGCTGCAGTTTCAGCAGAGGACAGGAAGCCTCAGTGACCCCAGAGCCCAGGCACCGAAAACTCCACTTGACGGTTCCTTCCACAAAAACACTTCAGCATCTTTACTTTACTGCATCGAGTTTCCAAACTGAGGACAGAGGTGCTGTGCTCACAGTACTTGCAACTTAAACATCCACAGTCAAAACTCAAGACAGGGCCATGAAGAAAAAGGAAACGTAGACTGTGGATTCACTGTTGGACAATCACCCAATTTTGCATGGCCTTCTGGAAAGAACCCAGATGTCTAGCTATTCACACGTGACCTCAACCCAGTCTCCACTGCACCTCTGCACTTTCTCTCTGCATCGTCTGCCTCACTTCTTTTTCACACCTCCTGTAACTTCATCCTTCTGTGCTGTATTCTTAGTGACTTCCTTGGTTCTGTCTTCTGATTCATTAATTCTCCCTTCGGCTCCACCTAGACTACTGTTTAAGACACATATTGAGTTTTTCGTTTCAACAACCTCAGCTTTCATTTTGAGAATTTCTATTTAGTTATTTTCTCAAAGTCCATCTGTTCTTTTTGTCCTGCTTGTTTGCTCATCATTTTCTCTTCTTTTCTTTTGCATTCTGTTCCTTTTTTCCGAGAATAGAAACTCTCTCTCATCAATTGCATCTGCTAGCCCCCTCCCCCATGCTGATCTGTTCTTTTTCAGCACCAGCTGCCTAGTCTGGTAAACATACATATATTCACAGATCACATGTATTGTGTATAAACACACATATATATCGTTCTATGATGTAACTGCATCCTCAAAGGGAATTGTTTTCAATGGGTGGAGGGAGCCCCCAAGCTCTGAGAGGCATAACTGTGAGGCTCTCCTGGTTTCCCCCTGGCTTTCAGGCCCTACCTCGGGCCTGGTGCCAATGCAGGATGGATCCTGCCAGAGACTGTTTCCCTGCCCAGTCTGGGATGGTCAGCTGCTTCTGTGTGCCAGGGTACAGCTCTCTGGTCCCCACTGCATGGCCCTCTCGGCCTTCCTGGCTCAGCTCTCTGCACTGCGTCCATTCCATATCCCTCACCTCTACCATGACACAACCCCAGCTATTGGGGCCCAGGCCCTAGGGTGGCCCTGGTTCCAGGCCTCCCAGGGGGTGGGTGGGGAGCCAAGCTGGCCTGGCTCCACTTTCTGTCTTTGACATTCCTCTTGGTTTCTGACAATTGAGGATTTCTCTTTCTAGTTCTAAGCCTAGTAATCATGTTTTAGTTTGCATTATTTCATTTAAAGAGGGATTCTATGTGTTGAGGGGAGGGGAGGAGCCCATGCTCACGGGACCATTGTGTTTCGTAGCAATCCCTACACCTTCCACAGAGCAGGAACTCACAAAAACCTCCAAGCAAAACAGCCATCAAATCCCCGTGAGCCTGGGGCCCATTGGTGGGAGTGAGGACACGTCTACTCAACGTCAGTCAGTGCGGGGCAACTACACTGCGATGATTTTAAAGAGGAGTCTGGTCGGGCGTGGTGGTTCACGTCTGTAATCCCAGCACTTTGGGAGGCCGAAGTGGGCGGATCACTTGAGGTTAGGAGTTCGAGACCAGCCTGGCCAGCCTAGTGAAACCCCATCTCTACTAAAAATACAAAAAAATTAGCCAGGCGTGGTGGTACATGCCTGTAGTCCCAGTTACCTGGGAGGCTGAGGCAGGAGAATGGCTTGAACCCAGGAGGCGGAGGTTCCAGAGGTTCCAGAGGGCCGAGATTGCGCCACTGCACTCCAACCTGGGCAACAGAGCAAGACTCCGTCTCAAAGAAAAAAAAAAGAAGAGCCTGCCAATTTTGCCATTATGATGATAGATGATGGGGTGGTGTTTGTTTAGCACACATCACAGGGTGGCAGCGTGGGGAAGTGACATGGAAGCGGGAACTCCGGGCCACACAGGTTGAGGTTCGAATGTCAGCTTCCCCCTTGGAGCTGGGGCAACTCTCAGCCTCCCTGAGCCTGTTTCCTCAACTATAAAACATGGTCCTAACAGAGGTCTCGTCACAAGGCTGCTGGGTCCTACAGGAGGACACACCCCTGGAGGGGATGCAACGCTGCCGGTGAGTGCCAAGTGAGGACAAGGCCATGGGTCCGCTGGTGGTCCCAGGACTCCCTGCAGAGTCAGAGCAGGCGTCCACCCACACAGAGGACCACGGGGTCCTCAGAGCAGGTCTGCAGCTGGGCAAGCCAAGGCCAGCATCAAGGCTCAACACCCAGTGCCCATCAGGCCTCCCTCCAGGAAGCCCATCTACCCAGACGGTGCATGCGCAACTCTAGCTTTCTTTTTCTGGCGCCTCAGAGAGATGGAAGCCAAAAAAGTGACTCAGTCACCCTGCGCTTGAGCCAGTGAAGCCACTGAGGGCCCCCATGGTGGGGCTGCCTGGGGCCCTAGGGATGGGTGCCACGTGCTCTGACAAGGTTTACGAGCTCCCGGCACCCTGCAGGCCCCTCTCTGACCCTCGTCAAGCCTCCAGGAGTACTGGTTTTACTTAGGGCCTCTGGAGGGAATTCCCCTTTCCACGACTCTCTGGCAGGGCCAGCCATACCCTCCTGGCCACCACCTACAGACCCCAGTGCACCAGGTGAAGACGAGAGTAGCAGTGGCCAACAGTTTCCAGTGCCCCCCACGCCCTGTGCAGTGCTAGACCCGAGATGTCCCACCCAACTCTCGCCACCTGCAGCTGGAAAACACATGCACCTTCTCCCAGGAGAAGCAAGGCTCTGTCACATCCAGCGACCCATCCATGGTCCTCTAGCTGGACAGCCGAGGATGCTGAGAGCTGCCAGGAGAAATGGTCCAGTGTGGGGCGGTCCACCTGGCCCCAACCCAGCTGAGTGCTGGGCTCAGAGCAGCCTCTAGCATCATTTCCTAAACCAATGGAACTGAGCCACTCCTCCCACACCGCCTACAGAAATTGCTCAGACAGGGACCTGAGGTCTCAGGAAGACCTCCCAGCTGTTCCCCACCCAAGGCCCCAAGTGCACCTCAGACAGACAGACCAGGACACTTGGAGTGAGGCAGCCACTGGCTTCTCCATACGATTGTTAACTGTCTTGTTCCATGTTTAAAAGTCCTTTCGTCTTGAGGAAACTTCCCAAGGTGGCCACGGGCATCCTCACTGCCCTCCGTGCTTCTCGATCTGAAGTGACAGGCGGGTCCTGACTCAACCCGACTGCAGTGAGCTGCCCGGGGCATAGGTCTGTGCGGCAACACGAGGCACAACCTGCCCACAGCACAGCAGGTACCACATCCCTGTGAGGTGGTGGGGTGCGGCAGGGAGAAGGAAGAGAAATGAGTCATCTGGCTCTGGCCAGGAGATGCTCTGCAAAGAGGGAAGAGCCCAGACCGCCCTGGGTTCAAATCCGCCCTTCCCGGGCACCGTGCTGAGGCTCCCTGAGGCTAGGTTGACTCATCTGTGAGATGGAGATAATAGTGTCTCCCCGTGTGGCTGTAGGTGAATGAGACGGAGCCTGGCCCAAAGCAGGGACTCGCTCGCTCTCAGCTTGTGGAAAGGGGACTGCGCCCGATCAGGAAGGCCCACGGAGGGACTCACAGCTGCACTCCATCCTCCACTTGCTTGAATGAAGAAATGAAAACAGAGCAAAGTACTAGGCTCAGGGCCAGAAGCACGCATGTTTGTTATGACTTTAGAAGACACCCAGAACCCCCGAAGTGTCCCGCCGTCTCCTGAGAATGCCGCTCTGGCCCGTCCTATCCCTGCAGCCTCACAGCTTCCCCTGGTACTTGGGATGTGAACCTGAGCACATGGTTCCTCCAGCCAAACCTCAGTCAAGACACTCAAGCCAGGCAATGGTGACCCAGAACCACCACCCGGGTGGATGCACGTGTGCCTTACAAAGGGAAATCGAGCTGGGTGCAGTGGCTCATGCCTGTAATCCCAGCTACAGCCTCACTTGAGATGAGGAGTTCAAGAGTAGCCTCGGCAACACGGTGAGTCCCTATCTATTTTTTTTTTTTGAGACAGAGTTTCATTCTTGTCACCCAGGCTGGAGTGCAATGGCACCATCTCCGCCCGCTGCAACCTCTGCCTCCCGGGCTCAAGCAATTCTCCTGCCTTAGCCTCCTGAGTAGCTGGGGATTACAGACAAGTGTTGCCACACCTGACTAATCTTGTATTTTTACTAGAGATGGGGTGTCAGCATGTTGGCCAGGCTGGTCTAACCTCAGGTGATCCACCCACCTCGGCCTCCCAAAGTGCTAGGATTGCAGGCATAAGCTACCACACCCAGCCTCCATCTCTTAAACAACAACAACAACAACAAAGTCTTTAGGGCCAGGTGCAGTGGCTCACACATGCAGTCTCAGCACTTTAGGAGGCTGAGACAGGAAGATTGCTGGAATCCAGAAGTCGGAGGCCAGCCTAAGCAATACAACGAGACTCCATCTCTACAAAAACTAAAAAAATAAAAATAGCCAGGCGTGGTGGCATGCACCTGTGGTCCTGGCTATTTGGGAGGCTGAGCTGGGAGGATCACTTAAGCCCAGGTGGTTGAAGCTGCAGTAAGCCAGCAGATCATGCCACTGCACTCCAGGCTGGGTGACACAGTGAAACCCTATCTCAAAAAATAAATAAAAATTAAAAGGAAATTGGAGCCCTGAGCCGTGCTGGTGACCACGTGATGATGAGCCATCCGCTGACCCAGCCTGCTCTCAGAGGCTCTGCTGATCAGAAGAGCTGTCTGGCCCGGACCCTCCTGCTGTCATTAGCAATCAGTAAGCAGGAACTGCACAGACCTGGCCCCAGCCGCAGGCCTTCCTTATCAGCCATTACCACGCATCTGGAAACACACACACACAGGCAGCCCAACGGAGCCAAATGGCAAGATTATCAAACTCATTTAAATATGTTGCTCCGGGAACTCACCTATCTGCCTTGGAAATCTACAGCTCCTATTGCTGCATATTCAGAAGCAAATCATTATAAATTACTTTCTCTAGCTCAGCCTGTGTTATCCTTCATTTTTTTTTCTTTTTTCACGTGAAAAGCAAGGTCAGAAAAACTTGGGGTTCTTGCCTTCAGAATGACAAGCAACCATCGCGCAGTGATAATTACAAAACACGTGCAATCACAGCTTCACACTCAGGTTTTGCCACCAGGAGGAGGCTGGAAAAACAAAAGCAAGCAGGAAAGGCACTTCTCAGCCACTGCATTGGGCAATGGCAGGGCTGTGGGGCCCGACATCAATATTGGAAGTTTCTTCTTGGGAGCCGGCAGAGTGCAGAAAGAGAGGTGGGAGCCGCCCCAAGGCCCTGAGCGACAAAATGAAAAATGCCACTCACTCAGCCAGGCGACTGGCAGCAACTCTGAAGGGGAATGCGTGAAAGGAGGGTCTGGTTGTCCTTACAAAGACGATCAGGGCTCGAAACTCATTTAGAAGGGAAGAAAAAGGTGAGAACGTCTTCTCTGTAAATAAATAGCTCAGAATTGGCCCGCTCCTCCTGGAGCTTTCAACGAAATGATACCCAAATATACGCTTCCTTACTCTCAGTGGGTCTGGATCAACACCCTCAAATGCAGGAGTCTGAGAGAGAACCTGAGCCTTGGGGACCAGCAGCCCACATCTTTGTGCCTTACACTCTGTGGGTGCTCCTTGTCTACAACATAGATGGGTAAGTGGGTGGATGGATAAGTGGGTGGGTGTGTGAACAGATGGATGGATGAGCAGATGAGTGGACAGGTGGGTGGGTGGGTGGAAAGACGGATGGATGGACGGATGGATGGATAAGGGTGTGTGAGTGGATAAGTGGGTGGGTGGGTGGGTAAATGGATGGAAGGATGCATGGATGGGCAGATGGGTGGACAGATGGGTGGGTGGATGGATAGATAAGTGGGTAGGTGGGTAGGTGGATGGATAAGTGTATGGGTGGGTGAACAGATGGATGGATGGATGGGCAGATGGGTAAACAGATGGGTGGGTGGGTGGGTGGATGGATGGATGGATGGATGGATGGATGGATGGATAACTGGGTGGGTGGGTGAACAGATGGATGGATGGATGGGCAGATGGGTAAACAGATGGGTGGGTAGGTGGGTGGATGGATGGATGGATGGATGGATAACTGGGTGGGTGGGTAAATGGATGGATGGATGGGCAGATGGGTGGACAGATGAGTGGGTGGGTGGATGGGTGGATAAATGGGTGGGTGGGTGGGTGGATGGATGGATGGATGGATAGATGGATGGATGGATGGATAAGTGGGTGGGTGAACAGATGGATGGATGGATGGGCAGATGGATGGATAGATGAGTCGGTGGAAGAATGGATGGCTGGAGGGATGGATAAGTGGGTGCGTAGGTGGGTGGGTAGGTGGATGGATGGATAAGTGGGTGGGTAGGTGAACAGGTAGATGGATGGTTGGATGGACAGATAGATAGATAAGTGGGTGGGTGGGTGGATGGATAAGTGGGTGGGTGGATGGATAAGTGGGTGGGTGGATGGATGAATGGAGGGGCAGGTGGACAGATGGTAAGTGGGTGGGTGGGTGGATGGATGGATGGATGGATGAATAGATGGATGGATGGGTAGGCAGATGGATGGATGGATGGATGGATGGACGGATGGATGGATGGATGGATGGGTGGATGGACGGATGAACAGATGGTGGGTAGATGGATGCTGACTCAGAGGGATCCCTTTGCCCCAGTCCCTTCTGATGAAGTAAGGAGAGAAGAGAGAGAAGATGAGCCCCTGACGGCCAGCCTCATACCTATCTCCCTGAGTCCCTAATACACCCTTGACAATTTCTGTACAAATGTCCTTCCTCATGGTGGGGGTCACAACTACCCACCATGGAGGCACCACTGACCCTATTTTGCAACTGAGAAAACCCAAGTTCAGAGAGGTAACATGACTCGACCAAGGTCTCATTGCTGTGGAAGGCTGAAGCCTGAGTCTGACTCAAAGTCCAGCTCCTAACAGTAAGGTACCTAGGAGCCACCCCCTGCCCAGGAGCGGGGCCCAGCCCTGCCCCTTCTGAGCCCCCAGCAGGTGGTTCGGGGACAGACCCTCCAGCTAGATCATGGCTCCATGGGGTCCTTGCTCCACCCTTCCTCTGAGTGTCTGCCCCACTGGGAATGAAAGGCTGGGATTCTAGTCTGGAAGGTTCTCCCAGCTGGAATCACATCCAGGAATCTCAGGCACTGGCACAGAGGGCAGACCTGAAGATTCTTGTGAGCTCCTCAAGGGGGTGGCCGAGCAGACGCCCCCAGGGATGGCCCAGCTGTGAACAGGACACTGGCCAGGGCCAGATATGTGGGGAGACTGATCGTAGGTGAACCAGGGCCTCAGTGGCCTGGCCAATTCCAAGAGGGAAGAGAAGAAAGGGGCAGGGGCCAGCCCCAAAGAAAACTGCAAGCTCTGGCTTCCTCCCTGCATGCTCGGCTCCCGGCACCCACGTCCTCCATGTTTCCATGGCTGTGCTGGGTGGGTGATTGCGAGTGTAACTTCCCCTCTTCTCTGACATGGTGTGGCCAGGCTAGAGGAAAAGGGCTGATGGTGCCCTCACTCCACGCACCGTCCTTTCCCCACTGCAGTCAGCTACACTGGCCCAGCTGCCCCAACCAGCATGTCTCTCCTTGGCTTGAAGGGGACGGGGTCCTAGGCCCAGTTCCTGACACCTCCAGAGGAAATTCAAAGCCTGGAGCAGAGGCAGGAAGGCTGGCAGGGAAGCCCCGGGGGTCAACGTCGCTTTGTGCACCTTGGGACCCGGGGAAAAAAGAGGCTGGAGGGGAGAAGTAGGCCCAGATGGCCTCCTAGAGCACTGGAGGAGGCGTGCGCTGGTGGAGTATCCAGAGCAGCACGTCCTCTCCAACCATGGGGCTCTGGAAGCTTCTTGACTAAGAGAGAGTCTACCGCTCATGAAGAGGGGCAGACGAGTAGACAGAAAAGCACACAAGGGGGTGGCTCATGCCTGTAATCCTAGCACTTTGGGAGGCAGAGGCGGGCAGATCACTTGAAGCTAGTTCTAGACCAGCCTGGGCAACATGGTGAAACCCCATCTCTACTAAAAATACAAAAATTAGCCAGGCGTGGTGGTGTGCACCTGTAATCTCAGCTACTCGGGGGGCTGGGGCAGAAGAATCGCTTGAACCCAGGAGGCAGAGGTTGCAGCGAGCCAAGCTTGCGCCATTGTACTCTAGCCTAGGCGACAGAGGGAGGGGGCTGGGGGGTGGAGGACAGAGGAAGGAAGACAGGAAAATACACAACGGCAACCGGACTCACATGTTAGCTGAGTGCCTGCTCTGTGCTGGGCATGTGAGGGAAGCTACAATTTAATATGAGATCCCGAGCAAAACAGTACAGAGGCTCAGACCAGGACATTATGCCACAGCTGGGATCAAGTCCTAAGCCTGCCACGGATGATCTCAGCCACTCCTCTCTGGGCCTCGGTTCCCCTGTGTGTGGAATAAGGAAACCACAAGACATACAGATGGCAAGGGGCGTCCTGCCACACTCCCACTCCCGCTGTGCTCACGGTGGAGTCACTAACCGGTCACCGTGACCCCGCTGAAGACACTGGCCTCTGCGGCTATCTTTGCAGAGTGCTCCGGGCAGACGCTGCCTATGAAAGTGATCAGCACCCAATAAGGGAGTGGCACTGCCCTGGGAAACACCTGCACCAATAGCCTCGGGTCCCCTGAGCGCTGACTGCCCACTGTCCCCAGTTCCTAATGCCAGCATGGAAGTCCTGTGTCCCAGGGCAAGCACACACGAGGCATCAGGCGGCAGCTGCTCCCCACCAGGAAACTCTACAGGAATCAGTCGGGGGTCGGGGCTGTTGGGGGGAATTCCCCGTCCTTCGTGGGAGCAGCTTAGCAACCATCTGGTCCAAATTCTCCAAGTGTGAGATGGGAAACCTAAAACCCAGCTGGGGAGGTGCAAGAGCTTCACAAACCCACCCAGCAACTTCCAGGCAGAGCCCAGGCGAGAAGCAGGGGTTCCCGTTTGGAGCCTGAGGCTCTTCTGTCCCAGACACGGTGTCCTCCACGACAGCTAACCACCGTCTAGCCCTCCTGCCTGCCAGATCTTTCCCAGGTTTATTTCATTTTATTCCCTCGAAACCCCCACGAGACGGTTCTGTGGCTCTCCCGTTTCTGAGGAGGAGTCACCCGGGCTGGGGCAGATGGCTGGTGCCTCTGGCAGCAGAGCCCAGCTCTCCGCGCCACCCTGCCCCGGAGGGCCGGCTATCCATCCTGGATTTGAAGCTGAGGGACAAACCACAGCCTCCAGGCATGAAAGCAAGGTTTCTGAGTGGGGCCCTGCAGCCTGCGAGGCCAGTGAACCTGTCCCGGCACGACTGGCTGGGTAGGCTGGGCCACTCACTGTCTGCGAATGCTGCTCACTCATTCCCAGAGAAACTCCCTGGCCCCTCCTGGACATCACTCAGCGCTGCTGTGGCTGCAGGAGCCAGGCAGAGACAGCGCCTCCCTCCCCTGTCCACCAGGAAAAAGGGGGGATAAAGGTGGGTTCCAGTGTGGAAGGCATCCCAGACCCGGGCTGCAGACAAGCCGTATCAGTCCCTCTTTAATCGGAGGCAAGACCAGAGACCATGACACAGAGCTGCTGCCCAGCGCGTGAGTTACTGCCTCCAAGGTACAAGAATTCCACAGGAAGCTCAAGGTACCCACCCAGACCTGAGGCCAACGCCGGGTTACAGGAGCAGCACCGCAAGGGCAGGAGGGAGGGGTTCTGGTCTCCCCCACCCCATCCCCCTCTCTACACGGATGTCTCGCCCCCTCCAAGAGCCTCCCACACTGCTTCTTCCTTGGACCCTTCCCTCTTCCCAGAGGTGGAGACAGTGAACCGAGGGGCTGGAACACAGGCGTCTACACAGGCGGATTCCCATGTGGGACCCCAGGATCCATCTTCCTCCCCAGCCCACCCTGCAGAAGAGCTGTCCAGGCAGGGAGTGGGGTGTGGAGGCCTCAGGGAGTCAACCACACTGCACCACGTCCCAGCTGCAAGAGGCCTCGAGGGAAACAGGCATCCAGAATCCTCAGCTTACACACAGAGAAGACGGGTCTAGAAATGGATGCTTCTCGTCCAAGGCCCCGTAGCCAGTCCGGGCAGAGCAGGCCCAGAAAGAACCAGGGTGGGAATGAGGACAGTCACCATAAAAACAGAATCACAGGCCCTCCCGCTGCAGATCCCCAGGCTGAGCGCTTCACGGGATCACCTGCATTTCTTTCACAGCCAGCAAGCTCTGAACTCTCACGGTGCCGGGGTCACGTGTGTGCAAGCCAGGGCTCAGGAGGTCACTCAGGGTGGGTTAGGAACCTGGGTTCACAGGGCCAGAGCCGAGTGCTGAACCCACTGTGCCAAGGCCAGACCCAGGCCCCAGCCACTGCCTGGCCTGGCTTCGCAGAGCCAACTGCCCCCACCACACAGCCCAGCGCCACAGCCCTGGGTTCTATCCATAGCTGATCAGAATGGGCCGCCCTTCTGCCCACTAAGGAACTCATCACGCAGAGAGCAGGCCCTGAGCAGGCAGAGGGGGCCCCACAGACATAAGGCAGGCTCTGGGCAACCCAGAGTCCTCGTCTGGGCAGCTCGAAGTGAGGGTCGCCTGGAGGAGGCCCAGGCCTATGATAAAGTAGCACAGAAACAGGCAATCCCCTTCAAGGCACAGACTGCCCGGCACTGCAGGGCACGGCCGGGCTGACCCTGCCAGTCCCTTCAAAAGCTCAGCTCCCAACCACCCTGCGCCAAGAGCGAAACATCACAGGAAGACACACGAGGCCCCCACTCTAGTCCCCTCTAGTACAAGAGGCTATAAAATGAATTGACGTTTATGATGGCGAATGCTATGGCGCCATCTTGCCCGGGCTAAGGGGTGCCCAGAGGGCAGGTAGGACATTATCTCCAGAGTGCCTGGGCAGTGATTCTAGAAGAGACCAGCACCTGACTCAGTAGCCAAGTATAGCAGACACCTCCCGTACCCTCGGGCCTCACCCGACTGCTGGGGCCCAAACAGGGCAAAATGGCAGAGGAAGGGCACATTCACTCACTGCCCAACGGATACAGCCATCACCTCCTGCCCTCAGACATCAGTGCTCCTGGTTCTCAGGCCTTTGGGCTCAGACTGGGACTCAGGCCAACGGGGCCCTCGGGTCTTGGGCCTTCGGATCAGGACTGGAGCTACACCACCAGCCTTCCTGACCTCCAGCTTCACAGCAGCTGATTTCAGGACTTCTCAGCCCTCCGGATCGTATGAGCCAGTCCCTGGTATTAAATCTTCCTATCTATCCATATGCTATTGGCTCTGCTGCTCTGGAGAACCCTGACTAATACAATATTGGAAAGGAGCACACGTCTCCCCTGGGATGGCCCCATTCAGGCACGCCCTGCTCCCACTCCTACCCCACACCCAGCACCACTGACCGCAGCCAGCAGAGGTGCTGTGCAGACAAGAGTGCTAGGGCGACAAGGGACAGGGTGGGTGTGGAGCAAAGACAGTTCCCCTAAGGAAGGCAGGCCCGCTGGGACTGAGGGAGAGCAGCCAGTCAGCCAAAGCAAGGAGAACATGCAGGGGGAGGGCCCACACACAGGCCCGGACAGCGGCTGTGGCACACACACGGGACCGGAGAGCAGAGACCTGTCGGATACAGGGGCAAGGAGCTGGCCTCACCTAGGGCAGTGGGAGTACAGGGTCAGGCTGGTGTTTGAGAGATGGTTCCGGCTGCAAAGAGGAGACTGGGTGGAGGGAGGGCAGAACTGTGGGAGGGGGGCAGCCCCAAGGAGTCTTCTGACCAGGCCAGATGCAAGACGATGGCGGGAGGGCCCGGGCAGGAGGCCACAGGGATGGCCACAGCCAGAGAGGACACAGCCAGAACTGTTTAAGAGGCTGATCAAAGCCGCCTGGGTGCAGGGATGACGCAGGGAAGAGAGAAACCACCTCTGTCCTTTCTGCCAGGAGACACAGAAAGAGCTGGCCTGAAGAAGGGGGACAATGGGGGAGGCTGGCCCCCTGGGTCTGGATGCACAGTGGCCAGCTATGGAGGGAGGGGCAGGAGATGCCAGGGCTGGCGTCTGGGCCAGGCTGAGCTTAAACCCTTGGTGCGGCCTTGAGCAAGTTGCTGCCTGCCCCGAGTCTCCCTCCCCACCCACCTGGGGAAAGGGGAGGCTGAGAGGTAGGTGGATATCTGAGCCACCGCCACCCCGTTTCTGCTTCCCACAGAACCCCTGCCCGGCCTGCTAGACCCCCTTCTGCCACCTTCCTCTGGCCCCGGGATGCCCTGGCTGTACGAGGAGAGGCTCCCTCTGCCCTCAAACGGTTGCCAGCAGCTTTTCTTCCCAGCAGGTAATTGGCACCCTCCACACTCTGCACAACAATGCCACGACACAGCCCACAAAGCTGGGACCCACACCCCAGACACAGCTATCCACAGGCCAGGCAGACAAGCCCAAAATCAGCCACTGCCCACAAGCAGGGTGGGGGCCTCACACTGCCAGGAACCTTCTTGGAACAGCCAACGCTCGTGTTCTGGGTGACACATTCGGCTCTGGGCTCAGAAGTTACCCCACTGCCTCCATGAATCCTCAGCCACCCAGTGAAGTCAGTGTTACTATGCCCCTTGTCAGATGATGAAACTGAGGGTCAGAGTGGTCACCTGCACACATCAGCTTGATGGTCTGATGCTGCATAGGAGAAAGCAGTGCCTTGTGCTCTTAAAGGGAAAGTACCCAGAAGGAACGGCCTCAGCCTCCCGACTGAGCCTCGCCCCAGAACGCCTCTCTCATGGCCTGGTCATCCACTGCACGTTCCCAGTCTGCTAATGGGGACAGGTGACAGCAGCCATCACCTGGAGGGGTTGATGAGTTTCCAGTGGCTTCACCGGCCTCCTTAATTAATGGCCATTTTAATGGGAAGGGGATCAACAACTTATCTCAAGACTATGGCAATAACTTTCCAATATCTACCCTTATCTCTGAAACGATGACTTACGGGTATTAAGTGCAAGCGTAACACGGGACACAGAGGTGCGTGAATCTCCTCTGCGATGTCAACTCCACACCTGCTCCTGCTCTGAACTCCCGCAGGAGTGCCTGGGAGGGCCTGGGAAAGCACTTGGCCCCCCAGCACCCCCCAGTATTTCTTCCCTAGGCTGCCTGATGGCAAAGGAGGGTGTGGGGCCCACCCAGGCCCTTAGGCTCAGCAGACAAAGGCCTCTTTGACCAGTCTCTTAGCTTAGGGCTGAGCTCAGCACTCTCCACCGGCCTACGTCTCACGGATGCTCCAGGTGTACTACAGGGTGGGCACCTCCGCTGACATGTGGCAGCCAGAGGAGGCTCAGGGGCCAGGGACAGGTTGCTGACACCACCACGGCCATAGGAGCCACACAAGGAAGGCCTCGGGCAAACCACACGCACTACAGAGCCAACTGCTATCCAAGCACGATCGAGGCTGGGTGGGTGCTTCTGAAAGGATCTGACCAAACTGAGCACTAAGATTGTTCAGAGTCGGCCGGGCGCGGTGGCTCACGCCTGTAATCCCAGCACTTTGGGAGGCCGAGACGGGCGGATCACGAGGTCAGGAGATCGAGACCATCCTGGCTAACATGGTGAAACCCCGTCTCTACTAAAAATACAAAAAAAAAAAATTAGCGGGGCGTAGTGGTGGGCGCCTGTAGTCCCAGCTACTCGGGACGCTGAGGCAGGAGAATGGTGTGAACCCGGGAGGCGGAGCTGGCAGTGAGCCGAGATCTCGACACTGTACTCCAGCCTAGGCAACTGAGCAAGACTCCGTCTCAAAAAAAAAAAAAAAAAAAAGATTGTTCAGAGTCTGGCCGACGCAGCTCCCCATCCATCGCCAGCCAGGGGGCCCATGGTAAGCGAGGCAGACTCTTGGGAGACAACACACCGCCCACGGCTGCTCGGCTGCCGTCACCATCATCACTGCTACCCCTCCTGCAGATGCAAGCCCCCACCTCCGCCACTGCCAAGTCCTCTGTGCACGTCTGTCACAGGACAGAGCTCAACCTTAGAGAGGCCATCCCTGCTGACCTCACCTGCCGCCCGTCTCAGGAGGAGGATTCCCAGGAAGTCACCACCGCAGGGGGATCCCCCAAGCAGCGGCCACCTCCCCGCCATCCACACCAGGGGGTCCCCATCCAGCTAGCGGGTTTCCAATGGGTGTGCAGAGCTGTGGGCAGTGGGGGTAGAGGCCAGGGACAGTGGCTGAGCACTGGATGTGGAAGCGCCTTCGGCCCAGGCAGCCTGGCCTTCCTTGCACATATGCAGGGCTCCTCCACGAAGACAGACACCCTTTCCCCAGGGGCAGGTTGCCCCATTCGAGAGATCCACAAATCCAGCCTTTGACTCCATGGAGGAGGAGCATGGCGGGGCAGGGGCAAGGAGGTGTCTACTCAGGGTTCCCCCATTCCCCAGGCATCATCTGCCCCCATCCCAGGCGTCCTGTGACACAGCCTTCCAGAGGGGACCGGGCCAGGCTTGTGCTGCTGAACCTGGCTCTGGACCCTGTCTCCGCTGCAGACTCACAGCAGCGCCGGAGCTCTCTGCGTCCCAGGCCCTCCTCTGTAACGAGGACCCTTAGGGGCTCTTGCTTCCTCACTCAGGTGTGCAACCCACTTTGAGCAGCTGTTGCGTCCCAAGCACTGTGCTAGGGTGACCTCTGGAGCTCCAAGGAACCAGGAGGGTGTGATCAACGCCGCAGGGTAAAGAACAGAGCAGCTGGGAAGCACGGAGTCCAGCAGGGCCCCTAACCAAGCAGAGCAAGGGGCAGGAGCTGCCCAGGAATCAGAGAGGGCCCCCTGGAGGAGGTGCTGTCACCCTGAGGCCTGCGAGATGAGCAGGGGTTAGCTGGGTGATGGACAAGTGTATGTCAGAGGCTCACCATATACGCGGGCAAGCCTCCTGTAAGAAGGCATTGATCAGTAGGTGGCCCCAGGGCACTGCCACGGCCTTGAGTACCTGACATTACAGACCCACAGGGCAACCAAGTGCACATCTGAGTCCTCTGCCAAATGCAAATCTAAGCAACAGGCCGCACACACCAGGACAAACAGCACTGCTGGCTCAGATGAACCGAGAACCTGCTCTCCTTTCCAAAGCAGAACCGATCCGAGAATCCCTGTCGCCTCGCGAGCTGCAAGTCCGATCTGTGCAATACGAGCCCCTGTAGGAAAAAGGTCTAAAGTGATTTTTCCTCCCCTGTGCTTTGTGTTTATGGAAACAGATGGAAACCGGCCGCAGACGAAGCTCCGGCGTCCAGATTTGCTTCCAAGCGGTTTTACCTTGATGACTGCTTAATCCTGGCCCATCAAGGGACTTCCCAAAACGGCCACTTTATGGATTTTTCTTTTCCTGTCTAAGGGTAGGATTCAAAAATGCACGTTTCCCAGAATAGATTATCTAAGACCACGAGGGTGAGGACACAGATAAGAACAAGGCCATCTGGAAGTGGAGGAGAAAAAAGAGACGCTGGGTGGGGAAGACAGGCCAAGGAAGGACCCACCTAGACCCATCTGCGCTGTCTGCAGGAAAAAGGGCCAGGCATCCTTCCACCAGCCCCTTGCCCACCTGGCACTCACGAGCAGCCCCGGACACCAGGGTACAAGGTGTGTCCCCAAGAAGCTCTGTGTGCCCCACTGGAGAAAGAAGCCAGCAGGCAGCATAGGGAGGGAGAGTGGGCAGGAAGCAGCTGAGCTGAGAGGGAGCCACTGAACCAGGCAGGCGGTGAGGGACCTGTCAGCCAGGCTCAGGGACTCATGAGATGATAAAGGAGGGCATGGAAGGACAATGGCCTTACGGGCAGCCGTGGGGAACTCCCAGGTCAGATAAGGCTGGATCTGACCAATGGTTTTATAAAAGATGCCTTTTATACAAAGCGAAGGGACAGCTTCTCCAGCAGAAATCTTGTATATAAAGAAGGGCTGGGTGCGGGAGGGCAGTGCCAATGCCACCGCCCAGGAGACCAAGAGATGGCCAGGTGAATGTGATGTGCGGTCCCTGATGAGTCTTGGGACCGAGGACATAAGGGGGAAACTGAGGAAGCCAGAGTCACTTCAGTTAGCGACAACTGGTCCACACTGATTCATTCATTGGAACCAAAGCACTAACTACTGTAAGGTGTGGATGGGGACCCGGGTGTGGAATACAATCTTCTTCTGCACTAGCTCCTCAATTTTGCTGAGTCTCAAACTGCTCTCAAATATCTAGGTAAAGTGGGGGCTGCCCCTTTGGCGGGTCAGGTGGGCAGCAGGTCAGCTTCTGCGGTCGGCCCTCCAGGACACTGGCCGTGGCTCAGGATGGAGGCAGGTGAGGCGCACGAGGATCCCTGGGCACAAGCCTAGGTGTCGCCTTCGGTGCCTACAGCACACCCCGCCACTGTCAGGTGCTCCCAGGGGCAGCAACACCCCACTCTCCACAGGGGCAGGTCCCAGCGAGGGGCCAGCAGCCCAGGGCTGGGAGCCACGGCTCACCCATGTCCCAGAGTGGCTGGGCAGGGAGACAGGCCCTGCAGGCACAGGGTCTGGGGTGGCGGAGCTAGGACTATCGCTCAGGCTGCTGGGCTTCCCACCCCACAGCCCAGAGGACTTGTCCCCAGAAAAGCTTCCTTGGAGCCATGGTTTCTAGACACAGAGAGATGTGGCCTCCCCTCAGGCACGATGCTATCCGCAGAGAGCAGAGCGCAGACGTGGGACAAGGCCCTCTGGAATGTGTCTGGGGTTGCCCCGCAAGTTTCCTCCCCATGAGACGGGGCTTGTGAACAGGACTGAGAAGGAGGAGCTGCCCAGATCTCCTGCATCCCATCACAGGGCCTGGGTGACGGGAGGGGAGGCCCTGCACGAAGGCTGCAAAGGAGGCTCCAAGCCGAGCTCTGACGGATTCCTAGGCAGCTCCAGCCTCCAGCAGAGGCAGCAGGTGGACACAAGGAAAACTGACAAGGCCCCGGGCCCCTGAACAGCGTCCTGCAGCCTCCCCAGCCCACAGCCGGGAATATGAGGAAGGGGGAAGGTGCAGAGAAAGGGCTGAGATCCAGGCTGGGCCTGGCAGCCAGCCACTGGAAACCGCCGAGGTCCCAGACGTCCTCGAGGGTAGCCTACAAGTGGTCGGGAGCTCTGAGAGGCTCTCTCATGTGTCTGATACCAAATGTATAATTTAATATTCTGTATTTTCAGCCCAGACAGAAATTAATTATTTAATGTCCTATCAAAACCAATTCCGTCCTTCATACTACTCTGGAAGCATGTGGGGGCGGAAGAGTTCAGTGACCCCAGCTGGCATCACGGCAATACCGGGGAGGGCGCAGATCAGACACGCCGCAAGTATGTGCTGAGAACCTGCCAGGGCGCCTGGCACAGGATCCCAGCATGACGCCTCCTGCTTGGCAGGTGCCCAGGGGGTGTGCGGGGCTACAAAGGAGGGCATCAAGGTTTCAACCTAGTCTCCACTGGCTCTCCAGAGGGCTCCTCCCCCAAAAGATACGGTGCCAAAAACAAGAGAGGCAAGAGGCAGCCGTCCCAGACAGCTGTGTGGCTGGCCCCAGGCTGTACGGGACACAGTGGACAGATAGGCCCAGCCATGCCCTGCAGAGCTCTTGGAGATTTCAGGGCAGGAAGCAGACTGTCAATAAACAGAAAGCAAGGCAAAGAACATGCTGGGTCCAGACTGAACCCTGCAATGAAGGAGGTGAAGCACGCAGGCCCCCATGGGCACAGACCCTGTCTGCTCAGCCTTCACAGCCCCAAAGGGGCAGCCCTGCTGTGCCTGGCCTGAACATGCTGCCGTCACAGCCAACCGACATCTGTACGGGGCTGGATAGCATCCCCTATGGTTCATGTCCTTCCCGGAACCTCAGAATGCCAACTTCTTTGGAAATACGATCACTGCGGATGTAATGAGTGAAGATGAGGTCACCCTGGAGTAAGGGGGGCCCTCAATCCACTGTGACAGGGCCCTTGAAAGAAGAGAAAAGACATGGGGAGAAAGGGGAGGCCATGTGAAGTCAGATGCTGCCCCCGGGACCTCTGGAAGGAGCATGGCCCTGCCGACAACACCCTGAGGTTGGAATTCTGGCCTCCAGGAGAGGGCAGAATAAATCCCCCTTGTTTTGCGGCACCAGGCCTGTGATACTTTGTTATGGCAGACCGTGGACGCCAGAACAAGGACAAATGTCGCAAATGCAGTGCTCAGCCCTTCAGAGCAGATAGGCTTAGGGATACAGATGCCCTAAGGTGACTCCCGGGGCCCCTGAACCCCTGCGGCAGAGGCAGCCAGCCACTGAGACAGGACCCCTGGGGAGTGGGGGGTGACAGCTGAGAGGCCCAGGAGGACAAGAGGGACTCTGCCATGCCAAGAAGTCAGGGATGGTGTGCTGTGACTGCAGGGACAGCGGTTCCACCTTCCCCAGAGGGTCCTGGCACCCCGGGTTCGGGATGTGAGCCCCACACCCACCCCATACCAGGCTTGGCCCCCTAATGGCCCGCTTTCCCAGGGAACAACCTCCCCAGGCTCCATCCCTGTGCCCCCACCCCCCGCTGCTCTCTCTGGATCCTTCCCTCCTAATTGGCATGGAAAGTCAAGTCCCTGAGCCTGCAAAAGGCTCGGATTTCCCCACACACCACTCCTGGAGCAGATGAGCCCTTCATCATTTGCTCATTTTACGTTCCCCTAATCATGCGAAGAGCCCTGGTAATTGACAACGATTCTCTGCACAAATGGTGGACCCACAGAGGAGCGAAGGCGCGGAGACCCATCCGCTGAGACAGCCTCCCCGCCGGGGTGTGCCAGGTGAATGTGGGGCCACAGGGGGCAGTCGGGACCGGGGAGAGGAACAGAGCCGAGTCAGCTGCTGACCTGCTGCAGAAGCTCACGCACTTCAAAATTCATCGGAACGTGTTGAAACAATGAGGGGATAGAACAACCACTCACCCTGCAGACTCCCAAGTCATCCCCAGCCACGGCAGGCAGGAGGCCCAGCAGCAGGCAGGTTTCGGCTCGGCCGGAGCAAGCCCCCAGGCACTGGACCTGGGGAGGCTTCCGGTCACCCGTGCAATGCCACCAGCAGCTTCCTGCACGCCTCCTGTGACAGGGAGCTCACTATCCAAAGCAGCAGATGAGAAGCCTCCCTGGGATCCAGTGCCACTGTGAGGCTCAAGTACACCCCAAAACTCTCACTTGAGGTCCACAGGTGACTAGCAACTTTGCTTAAATTGATTCTAGTAGGCCAGGTGTGGTGGCTCACACCTGTAATCCCAGCACTTTGGGAAGCTGAGGTGGGCAGATCATGAGGTCAGGAGATCGAGACCATCCTGACCAACAGGGTGAAACCCCGTCTCTACTAAAATACAAAAAATCAGCCGGGCATGGCGGCACGCACCTGTAGTCCCAGCTACTTGGGAGGCTGAGGCAGGGGAATCGCCTGAACCCAGGAGGCGGAGATTGCAGTGAAGCAGAGGCTGCAGTGAGCCGAGATTGCGCCACTGCATTCCAGCCTGACAAGAGAGCGAGACTATCTCAACAACTACAACAAAAAAAATTGATTCTAGCAACTCATGAGCAAAGAGAGGGAATCCAGAATAAATGGTAACCAAACCCCACGCACACACATGCAATGAAGCCGCCTAGATAAGCAACACGGGAGCACACCAAATGAACACGTGATCATTAATTACCCACCACCACCACGCGCCCAGCCTCTCGTTCCTATGCTGGTGCCAGCACTGCTCCCTCCGCCGGGATGCCCTTGCCCTGCCTCCCAGCTGGACCCCAGTCTTCTCCAAAGTACAACTCAAAGGGCGCTCATCAAAGCAGTGCTTCCTTAGGCACTTGGGTGCACACTGCAGTGGGCCGGCTGCCCTTCTCAACTCCCACCACACTTTGTCCATTGATGAGGGAGGCGGGTGCCAGCCTGGGGGGCGTGGTGGGAACCCCGTAAGCACTCAACAGATGCTGGCCCACCCAGGCCAGCCTCTCCACCCAGGCTGGTTCCTGGGTTGTTACTTTATGGAACATCACCAAGCTGTCCGCGTAGCACAGCTGCCTTTTTCTATATGCGTAAGATGCTTCAATAAGAAGTTTGCAAAAGGCCGGGCGCGGTGGCTCAAGCCTGTAATCCCAGCACTTTGGGAGGCCAAGACAGGCTGATCACAAGGTCAGGAGATCAAGACCATCCTAGGTAACATGGTGAAACCCCGTCTCTACTAAAAAAAAATACAAAAAACTAGCCGGGCGAGGTGGTGGGCGCCTGTAGTCCCAGCTACTCGGGAGGCTGAGGCAGGAGAATGGCGTAAACCCGGGAGGCAGAGCTTGCAGTGAGCCGAGATCCGGCCACTGCACTCCAGCCTGGGCGACAGAGTGAGACTCTGTCTCAAAAACAAAAAAACAAACAAACAAAAAACCCTCTGGCTTTAAACATGTTTTAACTCCAAAGACTTTTAATTAGCTTTATTCACTCAAAACACACGGATAAGCTTGATGGCTCCATGAGAATGCTGGTATGGAGCAGAACCACACACCCAGGGAAGGAAGGACCACTGGGCAGGCAGCGCTATCACGGACCGCAGGTGCACACCAGCATCCCCTCCCACTCAGCCAGAGGGGCGCAGCACTGTCCACAACTCACACCCTCAGCCCCACTTCTAGCCTGATGACCCCACCTGAGCCAGCCACAGTGACAGGCGCAGCCTAGATCATTCCAAAGACTCCAAAGATAATTCCACAGGCTCCACTTCCAGGTGGACGACCCCATCTGAGCCAGCCACAGTGACAGACAGAGCCTAGGTAAGTTGGGCCCTTCCGGAGGGTTCTCTCCAGCAGACTGGAAAGCACAGCCAATATTCATCAAAATGCACGAATCGTCTCTGAACCAGTGACTTCATCTGCTCCACAGTGTCCTGCAATTGATTCTTGTGAACCTCTGAGCCCACTCAACCAAGGGCGGCCCAGCGAGGGGCACGCATGCAGCCCCCCTGGCTGTCTACTTGGTCCACATCCAGCTGCAGTGGGAGCTCCTGCCCTGCCCAGCCACACTGTCTGCCTCTGCTTCTTCCCCACAAGTTCAAGGTTGGTGTGCTCAGGCATCCCTGCCCCATCGATGAGCAAACACGGCCCAGCGACTTGTGTTTCTCAGAGCCCTCTCATTCCAAAACAAGTCTTACTCCAAGGGCACAGCGGCGGCCAGTACTTCCCGACGGCCTGCCGCTGTGGACTCCGCAAGTGCCGTATTTATTAATAATTGTGCACTGCCAGGAGCGTGCAATTGTCATTCAGATTTTACACAAGCAACGTGCTCAGGCTGCAGGTGAGATGTGACCCCAGGGTGGACCCCTCCCAAGGCATGGTGTTCTGCGGGGCCCCCGCCTCGAATTTCCATCTAACAGCTCTGAAACGACTGGACTCTGCATCTGGCCTCACCTGGTGATGCTCAGCTGCCCCAAGGTGGAGGTGGGCACACGCTCCATGCCATGTCCCTGACCTCACAAACCCACCACGGTGCCGGCACAAAGCCTTTACAAAGCACTCACCCACTTACCCTTGGGCTGGAAGGAACCACAGGCCCATTTGGTGACAACCAAACTCAGGTGTTCCTGAGAACCAAAGTTCTCAGCTACCTACACACCCACGATTAAGGGGACTGTGCTAGACAACCAAGTTTAAACTTGTTACACATCCCAGAGAGAGAAGCACGTGGAGGAGACTGATCTGGTCCCATCTCCGTACTGACAGGTGGGGGGGGCGGGAAGGCCCAGCCGGGCCCAGAGACACCCTGGGAGGCTGGGATGCAGCTCAGAAACCAGGGGTGAAGGGGCTGACGCAGGCGGGAAGGGAAAGACAGGAAGGAGCACCCACGTGGGGCCTAGGTTCCCAGGCAACCCCAAAGCTTCCTGCAGGTGGGAAGCCTCCGTCACGTGCAAGAAACTCCGCGAGATCAGCACATGAGGGCTGGGCCTTGTCTGATGCTGGCCTCAGCCTAGACGCATCTGAGCAGCGGTCACAAAGCCTCCATCCTGAAGGAGGAGTCTCAGAGCCTGCCCTGTGCCTAACCCTGCCACAGGGAGGTCCATTATAATTCAGAAAGGCTACGTAACCTGCTGAAGGTTGCCCAGCTCCAAGGACTCAAACCCACGTCTGTCAGACACCAGTCTGAGCTCTGGCCAGGGTCCATCTCTAACCTCGTCCCAGACACGGAGAAGCCCCAGACTTGAGGCCACCACACACCTGAGCTCAGGCCCCGTGTCGGAGTCGGTGAGGCCCACGTGCTTGCTCCTGTGTCTGGGGGATGCAAATCCCCAATCTCCTACTGGAGACAAGAAAACAAGACAGGCCCAGAGACAGCACTGAGCCCACTCGGCCCCGCTCCGCAGGGCACCTGCACACATTATTTACCCCGCCGAGACCTTCCTCTTCTGCTGGCAACACCCACGTCCAGAACCCCCGTGGCTGCACACCGAGGGCCAGAGCTCTGTGACCAGCAGAGCAGGCGAATTCTGCCAGCACAAACGCCTGTATTCATATCCGTACTCCAGGGCTCTGCCGGGCTCACGGCGCGCAGCGACCCGGCCTGGGGCAGGTGGGCAGGAAAAGGTGTACTCCACTCTTCCAAGATGCCCGGGAGGCCCAGGGGCTGAGGCTGCCCTTCAGGCAGGACTTTCCCAATCACACAGGGGAGGGAAGCCAGACAAGGCAGGTGCCAAGCCCCCCTCCCCAGCCCCCGCCCTCCTGTTCTCCCTCAGCCTTGGTGGTTCCCAGAGGGGTTCCCTGGGGCTCAGCCCAACTCAGAGGAGGGCCCAGGCAGCAGGCCCCACGCAGAAGTCGTACTTCCTTTGGGGCAGGGTGGGGCAGGGGCCATCTGCGGCCCACTCAGCAGGAAGGGCCTGTTCACACCCACTGACCTCCTGACTCGCCATGGAAACTAATTGCCTTGAAGCATAAAACTACCCCAGGATGGGGGTGGGGGAAGGGGCAGTGAGGCCCCCAGACCCCCTTGGATGGGAAACAAGACTGAACACAGCTGCTCCAAGCCCACCCACCTGCCACTCCAGGGATGCCCCAGAAGCTGGATTTTCAGAGGCGTGGACATCTGGCCCCGGGGAATTCACAGGGCCTAAGATCCTGCCCTAACTCTAAAAACAGCAAGGGCAGCCCCAGGGCCATGTGGATCCCGCCCCACCCCCCTACCCCACCCCACAAAATGTAACTTCTTAACCATTTTCAAACCGCACAAGTCAGCAGCACCGAACAGCACTCATACTGCGCAGCCATCACCACAGTCACACACACATTCCCCACCCGCCTCCCTGGAGACACCACGGACTCCACTTACCCCCAGCAGAGACCCTCCCCGACCCCAGCACCCCAGGGACATCAGAGGCTGAGGGATGAGATCACAGCAGCCAGGACACAGACCAGAGGGCTCATGGCCAGCCAGACACCGCGATCGGCGAGGCCAGGAGCCACCCCTGCCCCTGCCCCTGCCTCTGCCTCTGCCTCCCATCCCACGCTCCCCACCCAGGGTCTGCTTCTGCATTTTCAGGGCTTCTCATCTTCAGTGCCCATTACATCCCCAGGAGAACCGGGGGTGGGTGGGATGAGCCCCCATTGCAAGATGAGGGAACTATGGCCCGAGGAGGGAAATCACTGCCCAAGGCCACACTGCAGGTGGAGGTGACAGAGCTGGACCGGCCCAGGGCTCTCCTGTGGCCCCGGCTGCCTCCACTTCTCCCGGGGACTTCCAGCTCCCCACCTGCCCAGGACAGGCCTCCGGATGCAGAGAGATGGAAGGTAAGGATCCTGCATGGCCAGCCTCCTCACCACCAGCCCCGAAGGAAAGACGAGGCGCGTTCACAGCAACCGTCCTCCACGCAGAGCAACGCAGCGTCCACGGGAGGCAGCCACTCCTTGCTGCTTCCCACCGGGAACCCCCAGTTCCCAAGCCTGAGCTCAGGCTGAAGGGGCAGACCCTGCCCAGGAGCACCCCTTGGATGAGCCTTGAGGGCCTTGTGCGAAGGGAAATAAGTCAGTTACAAAGGACAAATACCACGGGATTCCCCACAGGAGGTCCCTGCAGGACTCCCTTACACGAGGCCCCTGGAGCCGGCAGACTCCTGCAGACAGCAAACACAAGTGGGGAGCCAGGGGCCAGGGGAGGCGGGGTGAGCGCTGAACGGGGGCAGAGTGTCCGCCTGGGCAGACGGAGCAGTTTTGGAGATGGACGGTGGTGACGGCTGCACGGCAACGTGACTGTGTTCAGAGCCACCGACCTGTGCCCTGGAAAATGGTTAAGAAGCTACATATTATGTTCTGTGTGTTTTACCACAGTCAATAAAACAAAACAAAGCAGCAACTGCGTGTGGGGGCCACGCACACCTGGACCTTCCGGGCCGCCGGTTCCTTTGAACCCGAGGCCAAACAGGGCCAGGCGGGCCCAGACATGTCCGTCCCTACACCACCGGCCCCGGGTCATGGGGCTGTTTCCATAGAAACCACTGTGTCCAGGAGCCACGTGACTCTCAAGGACAGACGGACAGACGGACGCAGCTCTGGGAAGGGCTTTTCCATTTTCCACACCTCCAAGTCTCAGCCTCACCGTGGACACGATGAGACCCACGTCCCCCAAACAGGGTCAGAGCTAGACAAACACCAGACTCCACCCCAATTAGTATCACGAGCCTGAGCCGACTGATCTGTTCCAAAGGGCGTCATCCCAGCGGCTGGCTTCAAGATACTTAACATTTAATTTCCAGATCCAGGGAGGCTGCCATTAGCAAGATTAATTGTGTGCACACACAATTTCATTTCCCCCACCGCAAAAAACAAAAGTGACACTTACCCCAATTACAGGACGCCGGGCCCTGGCGGACGGCCCATCATTCACAAGGAGACGACACGAACAGCATTGAAATGAAGTGCCCCTGCCAGGGGGGGCTGGGACACCACGTCCCAGGGAAGCCTCACCTCTGAGGAGCTCTTTGCTGAGATCAGGGCGGCCTGAAGCAGGCCCAGCAGGGATCTGGAGCTGCGCTGAAAGGGGTCTCAGTGACACCTGCTCTTCTGCCCTCCGGGTGGGAAACCGAGGCCCAGCAAACCACAGGCTAGGGGGTCGGATGTCGGGGGACCCCAGACAAGCCTCCCCACTCCCATGTCTTGGCCTGGGTTCCTCGTCCAGGAAATTAGAGTCATCACAGAGTTTCTCTTACAGGGAGTGCTGAAGAGTGGGGCTCAGGGGCACGAGCCTAGAACGTGCCTGCGCCTGTGTGGGAGAGAGCACGCCCACTCTGGGTGCTAGCTGCCGGCTTTCTAGACTGGCCTGACACCTCCTAAGAGCCTAGGAGTCAAGGGGGTGGGTGAAGGTGGCTACGGGCACGGTGATCTGTGGCCCTTGGTTCCCTTATCTCCCCAGGGCCACCCTGACACCACTGGAAAGAATGAGGGATGCTTGGGAGGGAAAGGCACTGGGTCCAGGGCCTGGGGGAGCACACAGCTTTCCTTGGGACAGGTGCGGGCAGCCCACAGCCCCACAGCCAGGACCACCCCAGTCCCACACTGCAACCGCACAAACGCATCAAGCTAGCCGGCCCATCGGCACCTGCTTCTGCGGCGACCGAGTGCGTCATGAAATCCGACGAAACTCCCCAGGGCACCCAACGAGGCTCAGCTGTTTGTTCGTTAGACATTTCATTTACCAAAAAAAAAAAAAAAAAAAATTTCTTTCTTCTCTGTCCCCTGTTAAACCTAATCAGACTTTCCCGACGTGACGGTGTTTTACTCGTGTTTCAACTGTTAATATCGATACAAGGCTGACGACTCCACGGCTTCCACGAAGAAAGAACTCCAGGCTGGAATACTAGTGTTTCCCATGAATAATACATGACCCCGCAGGGCCACTCCTGGGATGACCCCACAAATTACTGTCCCTGCAGTGGAAGGACCCGTCATCCTGGCTGGGAAAATTAGCTAGAAACTAACAGGATTCGGGCACAATCTGGGAGGCTGTGGTGCCAGGGTGTGGGAGGGTGACCCGCAGGGGCTGAGGCAGATCCCCAGGCAGGAGTGGCAGCCAGGGCACGGGCGGCATGTATCACGCCAACCTGGCATGTCCGCAGGGCACAGAGCCCTCCACACAGCTGACACTCCAGGGGGTGGAACCAGGGAGCCCAGGCCGGGAGTCTGCGCAGTGGTTTCTTCTGAGGAGCCAGAACTCAGCTCCACCGTGACCACACGGAGCCCTTGTGCCTGTCACAGAGGGGCTGACGGCGCGCCTCACGCAGGCCGTGGGGAATCCAGGAGGAATCGTGGCCGTAAGCCCAGGAGTGAGCACGGACTGCAGACTCCCAGCCCCGGACTACATTTCTTCTTTCCGAGAGGTACAGCAAGAAACCACTTGGGAGGGCAGAAATGGGAAAAGTGCCAAGGGTGAAGGGGCCACGGCTCTCCCCAGCTGGGGCAAAGACTACTGCCCCCCACCACCCCCTAGAGTCCTTCTCCCCTTCTTCCACGAGAGGTGGATGCTTGATGGCTCAGGGCTGCCTGCTAAAGACAGCGCTCCCCACCCTCCCTTGCAGAAAGGAATGGCCCCAGAACCACGTTCTGGACACTGTAAGAAAGGAAGGGGAGGTGAGGAAGGGTCATGCACTTAGAAGGAAACAGCCGCCTCCCCTGCTTCTTTCCTGCTGCATGGAACGTGGACGAGATGGCAGGAGCTCAGCAGCTACCTTGAAGCACGAGGTGGAAGCCGCACGCTGGTGACGGCAGAGTGAGATATTCAGCATGCCTGAGCTGCTTGTGGGGACGATGGCACTGCCTGGGACGTGGGCACTATGGAGGAGCATCTCTCTTGCTATCTCACTGCCAGCCACCCATCCCTGCAAACTGGCAAGGACCTGCACCTTTCACACCTGATGAACAAAAATACTTTAAGGTCTTCTAATATCTATCTGGGCATTTTCTGGTCTGAAATGAGGAAGTTAAATGAAATAAGGTAGAGGAGTGAAAAAAGTAAAAAAAGGCAAAGAGGATTTTCTCTCCAAAGCTCTTGCAAGGAAGCACCGGAACCCTCCTCAAGGTGCTCAGTAAGCAGAGGCACGGGGGACAAGGGTGCAGGGGGCTAACAGGGCCCGGCACTCATGCCACCCTTGGGAACACAGTCTCCAGCTCCAGCTTCTCCTCCCTCCCTCCCCCACCAACTCCCAGCAGGAGGGATTGGGGGGAGGATGGGGGGAGGATGGTTGGGAGGGATGAAGGGAAGGGATGGAGGGTGAGGGATGGGGGGATAGAGGGGGAGAGAGAGAGGGGAGGAATAGAAGGGGAGGGATGGAGGGGGAGGGATGAAGGGGAGGGATGAAAGGGAGGGATGGGGGGGGATGGAGGGGGAGGGATGAAGAGGAGGGATGGAGGGGAGGCATGGAGGAGAGGCATGGAGGCGGAGGGATGGAGAGGGATGGAAGGAGAGGCATGGAGGGAAGGGATGCAGGGGAGGGAGGGAGGGGAGGGAGGGAGAGGAATGGAGGGGAGGAATGGAGGGGGATCGAGGGGGAGGGATGGAGGGGGATGAAGGGGGAGGGATGGAAGGGGATGGAGGGGAGGGATGGAGGGGAGGGAGGGAGAGGGATAGAGGGCAGGGATGGAGGGGGATGAAGGGAGAGGGATGGAAGGGGATGGAGGGGAGGGATGGAGGGGGAGGCATGGGATGGGGTTGGGAGAGGTGGGGATAGAGGGCATGGAGTGAGAATGGAGGAGAGGGGTAGAGGAAGTGGGTGAGTAGACCAAGGCAGTCGGGGGAGAGATGGAGACAGAGGGAGAGAGGAAAGGGAGATGGGGAGGATGAAGGAGAGGGACAAAGGACGGGATGCCAGGGGCTGTGGGGAGAGGAAAGGGATGAAAGAGGTGGGGTGGGGAAGAGGGGGAAGGAGAGGGATGGGAGTATAGGGTAGGGGGTGGAGGGGACCCAAGGGCAGGGTGGGGGATGAGGGAACAGAGGCCAGTGGTGCCGGGGAGGGGCAGAGGGGGATAAAGGGGAGATGCAGGGGAGGGGTAGAGGGGGATTAAAGGGAGATGCAGGGAAGGGGTAGAGGGGGATAAAGGGAGATGCAGGGGAGGGGTAGAGGGGGATAAAGGGAGATGCAGGGGAGGGGTAGAGGGGGATAAAGGGAGATGCAGGGGAGGGGTGGGGATCAGCAGGGGGCTGCTCAGGTGCCAGGGGGAACAGGTGGCCCGGGTTGGCTCCATGGGGCTGTGCTGCTTGGAAGTGAGGCCTCCTGGTGCCTCCGCGGGGCTGCAGGGCTTTGTGAGCCAGGAGCGTCCTTTGAACACAAACAGGCCCCTGTTTATTTTGGAAATGTGGTGGTTGAGGAGGTGGGGAGTGAAAGCCAACACTCGACACTGGTTAGAGCACCCTTACTGGTGCATACGCCTCTGTCTATAAGCACACTGGGGAGGAGATGGAATTAAGCCACCTGGCCAAGGTCATCCCAGGGGTCAGCAAAAATCAATCTGCATTGATCCCTGGGCCCCACGCAGGGCTTGGCCAAAGGTCAGCCGAGCACCTAACCTGCCTGGCCATCCCTCGTGGGTGTCTGTGCCTGAATCGGGCATAGAGTCCAGCAGGGACAACTGTCCTTAGGCTCCAACAAGGGACATGGGGGCACAAGGAGCCCGGGAGGGCAGGGCAGGCTGAGCTGCAGGGCTGGAGGGAGGAGAAGATTCACAGGCCAGAGATGCAAGAGGAGGGGCGAATCTGAGCCAGGCTTCAGCTCAGACGCCACTGTAGACGAGAAAAGTGGACCTGGCCCAGCCTGGACAATAAAAAGCATTCCAGGTTCTTATAAGGGGAACAGAAAGAGCCAAGCAGCTTCTATCCATGGAGCTTGCCCAAGCCCACCCCCAGAATTATCATCAGCCTGATGTCTCACAAAAAGACTTCAAAGTGAGCCCAGGAACACCTCCTTCCTGGTCATGAGGCGCAGGTTTTGCTGAGCAGTGAAGGGCCCTGGCCCTTGGGCACACAGTAAGGCGAACTCAGCTGCCCATTCTGTCAGAGGACAGCACGGTCCAAGACCTAAGGCTCTGAGTCCGACGTGGGCACTTACCAGACAGCCTGAGTCCCACCTCCCCCACAGACTCCTCTCGCCACCCTCCCAAATCCACAGGCCTCTAAAGGTGGGAGCCTGACAGCCACGTCCCTTCAGGTTGTGGAGGGGTCACACAAAGGCCCCACAGCTGCAGGGTGGAGGGTGGAGAGGGCTGAAGAGGAAGGGAAGAAGGAGAAAGGAAGGGAGGAAAGAAGGTAGGAGGCTCGGGTGGCAGGGGCAGAGGCAACAGCAACTGGGCCCCAGCTGGTCTTCGGTCCCACAGTCAGGCAGCGCCGTGGAGGGGCAACATGGAGGAGAAGGCCCTAGTGACAACTCTGGGGTCCTCAGGCGGCAAAGGACCTGCCCCGCACGTCCTCCTACCAGCGGCGAGCCCTCCCTCCCCGGCCTTCATAAAAGCAAAATCTAGACAAAGGAGCCAAGAGGGCCGACACCCACTCCGGCCAGCTCCAAAGGTCACCTTCAAGAAACGGGGTTCGCAGAAAGTCAACGGCGCCTGCAGAACAGGGGCGAGCGCCCAGCCCAGCCAAGGACAGGAGGAGCCCAAGCCTTCCTCCGTCGCCACGCGGCAGCTTTCACTGCATGGTGATCCTCGGAGGGTGGCGGGACAGCGATTCCACCCACAGCTGCGGTGACCGAGGCCCAGCGTTGCTGCAAGTGGCAGAGAAGCCAGAGTCCAACCACTGCCCCTGAAACCCACCGCACCTGACCCACACGGTAGCCACGAGGGTCAGGTGCCCACACGTACCGCACACACAGCTGAATGCTTTACAGGACCTCACGGACCCTCATAGCCCTCTGGAAAGTTCTGTTGTAATCTCCACCTTACATCTGCAGAAACTGAGGCTCGCAGAGAAAGAAGAGAGTAACAGGCCCAAGGCCACCCTGCCAAGCAGCACGACATCCACTCCACAGCCCACGGCTGAGAATCCATTCCCGACCCTCCGCCTCCACTGCCGGTCAGAATTCAGGGAAGCTGGGTGGGTGAGGCCCCAGAGGCCACCTCGCTGGATCGCCCACAGTACCCACTGCCACCACCACGCCCGCTCTGAAGTGCATTGTGAGGGCTCCAGGGACCGTGGACACACAGGGTCTCACCCTTTCCCAAGGATGGAGGAACCGGGGCCCAGCCTGGCCAGGCATGGTGCCGGCCATCAACACCGGCTGCGGCAAGGCCCAGACCTGGTGCAACTGACCCAAGGAGACCAAAGCTCCTTCAACAAAGGCCGGCGACAGGCGAGGCGGCTGGGCGCATCCATCCACAAAACCAACAGGAACGCCGTGGCCATAGGGGCCACAGGGGCCACAGGGACCACAGGGCCCAGCAAAGGCAGAAACTGCCTTTAAGCTCTCTGAGCCCAAAGGAGAGGCCCCTAGAAACCTCCAGAACCCCCCGGTGACCCTGCACAAGGCAGCTGTTGGGAAATTTTGCCACAGTTGCCCTCTGTCCAGGGAGGCCTGAGGGCCCAGCAGGGTTCACAGGCTCCCAGGAGGAGGAGGGGCCAGCACTCTCCCCACTGTCTCAGGCAGATCCTTAACCCCAAGGGGACCACAAACCCCTCCAGGCATCTAAGGAAGGCCGTGGGCCTCTCCTCAGAACACACGGCACCCCCGGAGGCTCTGGATCCTGGCACCCACCCTGGACCCCCAGGGAAAGAAGCCGAGACCTGGAGCCCCCGAGGAGGAACAGCAGCCTGTCCCCCAGCAGGGCCTGCCATGACCCCAGGCAGGGTCCAGAGCTGAGCACTCTGCTAGCCTTCACCTGCCCTAGACCCTGGGGTAAAGGATGGGAGACAGCACAGGCGGAACACAGAGCCCTTGCCATCGGTGTCACCGCTGTTGATGCGGGAGGCAGGAGGAAGGGCAGGGGTCGATGTTCTGAAGATCACGTGGGGGCGTCAGGAGATGGCGTGGGACAGGGCGGCAAGAAAGAGGGAATTAAGCTCCAAGCCAAAGTGCCAACGGCTGCCCGCAGGAGAATGAACATCAGCACAAGGGGCAGGGGAGGGGGACAGGGGGTCATCTCCTACAGTAAAGAATCAACAGGTGTTGAAAGCAGGGAATCAAGTGCTGGGCTCTGTGGAGATCCCTGAGGGCTCCAAAGGTGACCACAGGAGAATTAAAGACACAGTTGCAGGTGCAGCTCCTGGGGGAGGCCTGGTGGGGCCGGGGTCGTGGAGGCAGGAGGTCACCATTCACTTCAAGCCCGTCTGTAACGTGACTCTTTCTGCCTTGTGCATCTATAATTACCTTGGCAAAAAAATAAACATTTAAATGAACAACTCGAATGTCCATCAACAGATGAATGGATGAAGAAATTGCAGTGGAGCCACCATGGACTATCATTCCGACGTGAAAAGGAGAGAAGCTCTGATTCTTGCCGCAACATGCCAGGGGGTGCCAGCCATGCACAGGGACAATCTATTGTGACATTCCATTGATAGGAAGTTTCCAGACCAGGCGAATCCACAGAAATTTGAATTAGTGGCTGCCAGGGGCTGGGGAAAGTTGGGGGGATGAGGAGTTACTGCTAATGGGTTCGGGGTTTCTTTTGGGGGGTAATGAAAATGTTTAAAAATTAATGGCGGATACATGGCCTTGTGAATACACTGAAAACCCCTGAACTACACACTTCACACGGGTGAACCCCATCGTGTGTGAACTGCATCTCAGCGATGCTACTACTTGAAAAAGAGCGAGATCAGCTTTCTACACATTGGCAAAAAACTGTCTTGTAAGGCCAGAGTTGTCTGGTTCTCGGCCTTCTTAATTGGCGGCCACACTAAAATCTTTATTAACGTTAGTAGGCCAGACCTGGCGACTTACGCCTATAATCCCAGCACTTTGGGAGCGTGAGGCATGTGGATCACTTGAGGTCAGGAGTTCACACCAGCCCGGCCAAAACAGTGAAACCTCGCCTCTACTAAAAGTACAAAACTTGGCCGGGCGCGGTGGCTCACGCCTGTAATCCCAGCACTTTGGGAGGCCGAGGCGGGCGGATCACGAGGTCAGGAGATCGAGACCATCCTGGCTAACACGGTGAAACCCCGTCTCTACTAAAAATGCAAAAAATTAGCCGGGCGAGGCGGCGGGCGCCTGTAGTCCCAGCTACTCGGGAGGCTGAGGCAGGAGAATGGCGGGAAGCCGGGAGGTGGAGCTTGCAGTGAGCTGAGATCGCGCCATTGCACTCCAGCCTGGGCGACTAAGCGAGACTCTGTCTCAAAAAAAAAAAAAAAAAAAAAAAAAAAAAAAAAGTACAAAACTTAGATGGGCGTGGTGGCGGGCACCTGTAATCCCAGCTACTTGGGAGGCTGAGACAGGAGAATCGCTTGCACCCGGGAGGCAGAGATAGAAATGAGCCGAGATTGCACCACTGCACTCCAGCCTGGGCAACAGAGTGAGACTCGGTCTCAAAAATAAATAAATAAGGCCAGGCGCGGTGGCTCAAGCCTGTAATCCCAGCAGGCTTGGGAGGCCGAGACGGGCGGATCACGAGGTCAGGAGATCAAGACCATCCTGGCTAACACGGTGAAACCCTGTCTCTACTAAAAAATACAAAAAAAAAAAAAACTAGCCAGGCGAGGTGGCGGGCACCTGTAGTCCCAGCTACTCGGGAGGCTGAGGCAGGAGAATGGTGTAAACCCAGGAGGCGGAGCTTGCAGTGAGCTGAGATCCGGCCACTGCACTCCAGCCCAGGAGACAGAGAGAGACTCCGTCTCAAAAAAATAAAATAAAATAAAAAAATAAAAATAAAAAAGAATAAAATCTCTATAAACGTGAGAGCAGGTGTAAACGTAGGGATGACAGCCACTCTCGCGGTGTTAGGTCTAGGCAACCCTCATCATCGGCTCCACTAGGCGAAACTTTCAAACTGGTGTTAAGGTCACTCTCAGAGAGTAGTTGCTCATTTAACTGGATCTGTGACCACTTTATTCACACAGCCACACTATAATTCCACTCTGGTTTGATTTCACAACTTCTACCAGCTGTGTCTAGAATTGTGTTTAGGAGGAAATGTCGATATTAATATAAATGACATTTTCTTTTCTTTTCTTTTCTTTTGCTTAGAAACTTAAAAAAAAAAAATCTGACCAGGCCGGGTGCGGTGGCTCACGCCTATAACCCCGCACTTTGGAAGGCTGAGATGGGTGGATCACGAGGTCAGGAGATCGAGATCATCCTGGCTAACACGGTGAAACCCCGTCTCTACTAAAAATACAAAAAAATTAGCCAGGCGTGGTGGCAGGCGCCTGTAGTCCCAGCTACTCTGGAGGCTGAGGCAGGAGAATGGCGTGAACCCAGGAGGCGCAGCTTGCAGTGAGCCGAGATGGCGCCACTGCACTCCAGCCTGGGCGACAGGGCGAGACTCTGTCTCAACAACAACAACAACAAAATCCAACCAAAACAAATGTTGGGCTTGTGAGAACGTGGCACTAGGAAGCGACTCGGGAGCCTATCAGCACATGCTGGTTATCGCTGAAGGATGCAGGAAAATGAGCTGACACTCGGGAAGAAAGCCACTCCTTTGAGCAGCAGCGAGAGACTAAGTCCCCCTCTGTCCGCCCAAGTGGCAGAGGTGTCCAGGCGGGTGCCAGCCTCAGCCTCTTGCTGGGTCAGGAGCCCAGCACAGGGCACACCCAGGTGGGGAACCGGACATCTGGGCTCACCCCCGCCGCCCTGCTCTGCCCCTCTGTAACCCACCGTCTCGTCCGTCCCTCAAGACATCTTCCACCCTTGCCTCCCATCCATCACCTGTTACCCAGGTAGCTGGGCTGTGTCTCCTTGAATAAAACTGGGTCCCAGGAGGGCGAGGTCCTTCCTGTCTCCCCAGCCCAGAGCTGAGCCCAGCTTCATCCCCGGTGGTCAAGCCAGAGAGCTGTGCTCTCTCCCCACCTCCGCAGCAACACGGGCCCACCTCTGGGTGACCACAAGGTGTGGCTCTAAGCTCCCAATTTCCAGATCGTCCCTGATTGCTCTTCTAGGCCTCGTTGCATGAAGGCCAAATATGGAATTTCAAAGTCGCCTAAGGTCAAGATAATGCCAGACCATGACCATGCAGATGCCTGAAATGTCTGTATTTAATTAACGCTGGAGGCAAAAAGGTCACTGCTATTAATGGAGTGAACAAAAAACAACCTGCCCCCAGGCCTCTAGAACGTCTCCCTGCCAGGGAGGCGGCAGCCTCTGCCAAGTAAAACTGCTCTTCAGAAGTGTCCAGCACCCACCACCTGTAGAAACCCTGGGAAGGCAGAGACAGCCAGCGGGCTTGCTGGGGGTTGGCAGCGGCCTCACAGGGCTTAGGGACACTCTGCCCAGCCAGACCACGCAAAGGCTCCTACCAGGGAAGTCCACGATCACTTTCCCCCTTTGAAAATCCCAGATTCTTCCAACATACTGCATCCGGGTACCCTGAGGCTGGGAGGGACCAGGGAGATGGGCCTGCCCCACATCCTTCTCACAGAGAAGGAAACTGAGGCCAGGCGGACACAGACTGAACTAGTGTCACCCAGGAGCCGGCAGGGTGGCCAGAGGGGCTCCAAGGCTGAGTCCAGCGCTCTCTCCATAATGCCAGACCCTCAACAGAAAGAGCCTTTTTAGGGCGGGAGTGGTGGTTCACCCCCATAATCCCAGCACTTTGGGAGGCTGAGGCGGGTGGATCACCTGACATCAGGAGTTCAAGACCAGCCTGGCCAATATAGCAAAACCTTCTCTCTACTAAAAAAAAAAAAATATATATATATATACACACATACACATACACACACACACACACACACACACACACACACACACACACAAATGAGCCGGGCTTGGTGGCAGGCGCCTGTAATCCCAGCTACTCAGGAGCCTGAGGCAGGAGAATTACTTGAACCCAGAAGGCAGAGGTTGCAGTGAGCCAAGATCGTGCCACTGTACTCCAGCCTAGACGACAGAGCGAGACTCTGCCTCAAAAAAATAAAAAATAAATTAAAAGATCATTTTTAACCCCCTCAACTGGTATTTAAAACCATCAGTTGAGTGGCAAGGTAGTTGGACTTTTTATGTGGTGCCCAGGGAAGCTTCTAGGCCTCATGAAGCCAGGCCCGAGCTGGTGCCGTGGCTCTCCCGACAGGTTCCCCTGGTCAGAGCCACCACAGGTCGTCTCAGATCCGGGGAGGACACGGACCCTGCCTCTGGATGGCAGGAATCACAGAGAGTGCGCGGGTATTTTCAGTCTGCCTCAGGGTCCTCATGACAAACGGGGAATAACAGTGTCTCCTCCAAGGCCCAGGAGGAGATGACCTAAGGAGACCCGTGGGCAGTTGGGACTCCTCAGGCCGGGTACAGTGGTTCACACCTGTAATCCCAGCACTTTGAGAGGCCAAAGTGGGTGGATCACTCGAGCCCAGGAGTTTGAGACCAGTCTGGGCAACATAGTGAGACCCCATCTCTACCAAAAATTTAATGTATTTTATTTATTTGTGAGATGGAGTCTCGCTGTTGCCCAGGCTGGAGCGCAGTAGCACGATCTCAGCTCACCGCAACCTCCGCCTCCTGGGTTCAAGCGATTCTCATGCCTCAGCCTCCCAAGTAGCAAGTAGCTGGGATTATAGGCGCCCACCACCACACCCAGCTAATGTTTGTATTTTTAGTAGAGACGGCATTTCACCATGTTGACTAGGCTGGTCTCAAACTCCTGACCTCAGGTGATCCGCCCACCTCGGCCTCCCAAAATGCTGGGATTACAGGCGTGAGCCACCATGCCTGGCCTCTACCAAAAATTTAAAAATTAGCTGGGCATAGTGGCACATGCCTGTGGTCCCAGCTACTCGGGAGGCTAAGGCAGGAGGATCACTGGAACCCAGAGATGGAGGCAGCAGTGGGCCATGATAACACCACTGTACTCCAGCCTGGGTGACAGAGTAAGACCCTGTCTCAACAAAAAAAAGAAGGGAAGGAGGGAGGGAGGGGAGGGGAGGAGAGGGGAGGGGAGGGGAGGGAAAAAGAAAAGAAAAGAAAAAAGAAAAACCATGGGTCAATTTGAGGAACATTTCATGAAAAAAGCCACTGCTGAGGCCCCATGGTAATACTGGGGCTCCGAAAATACCCCAACAAGAAGGGCCTCCTGTCACTAGTTCCATTCTCCCCCAGAGCCGGCCACAGAAACCAGAATGCCTCTTCCCTCAAGCAGGTCTTAGAAACCAGAACCCCTTTTCCCTAAAGCCAGCCATCAAACCTAAAAATAACACTCTAACTGTCCCTCCGCCCTATCTGTGTAAAAACTGGCCGTAAAGAAATTCCCCGACCTACCTTGTTTAACTGTAGATCGTAAGACCCACCATTCCAGAGAGGATCCTGCCCCACACTCAGAAAGAAGGAGCGCGGCTCAGAGAAGCCAGGTAGAATCCAGGCTCGTCTGCCTGCCCATGCTTTGTGGAACCTACGCACAAAAAATGAGCAATTTCCCCTATCTTTGGGACTTTATTTAGAAGGTTCCCCTGTATAAATGTTCAATCTTCTTGCCTTTTCTCCAATCAATCAATCCACCTCCTGTCTGCTTTTATTTATTTATTTATTTATTTATTTATTTATTTATTTATTTCTGAGACAGGGTCTTGCTCCATCGCCCAGGCTGGAGTGCAGTGGCAGGATCTCAACTCACTGCAACCTCCGCCTCCCAGGTTCATGCAATTCTCCTGTCTCAGCCTCCCCAGAGGAGCTGGGACTACAGGTATGTGTCATCACGTCCGGCTAATTTTTGTATTTTTAGTAGAGACGGGGTTTCACCATTTTGGCCAGGCTGGTCTCCAACTCCTGACCTCAGGTGATCTGCCCTCCTCGGCCTCCCAAAGTGCTGGCATTATAAGCATGAACCACCGTGCCCAGCCCCTCCTGTGGGATTTTTCAGTGAACCTTTGAAGGGGCCAAGAGCCTTACCCCCCAACACTCTCAACTGATATTTAAAACCACGGCCCAGTTTTAGGAACATTTCATGTAAAAGCACCACTCCAGGGGCCCCGTGGTCACAGTGGTGACTGTTTATTAGGCATGTGCCACTCGACAGGCTGGCTACCCAGTCCCCATGGGTCTCCTCAGCTCGTCTCCTCCCCGGCCTCAGAAGAGGCATGGTGATTCCCTGTCTGTGACAGGGACCCTGATGCAGAGTAAAGATGGCTGCACACTCTCTGAGACGCCCCGGGTCAAGAGGCAGGGTCTGTGTCCTCCCCGGATCCAGGATGGCCTGTGATGGCTCTGACCAGGGGAGCCTGTCAGGACAGCCATGGCACCAGCTCGGGCCTGGCCTCATGAAGCTTCCGTGGGCGCCACATAAAAAAGTCCAACTACCTCGCCAGAGAGCCCACAAAGGGAGGCCGGCCCTGAGCCGCAGGGACCTCTCCCACCCTCCAGCAAAGGCCCAGAGCTGCCCTGAGGGGCTCCTGCCAGCCTGGCCTGGTGACTCTGCCTAGGTCTGTAGGCACTGGGCTGGGCCCAGCCCTCCTGGGGTATTTATTTCCCCACTGTTCTGACACCAGGCCCTCCCGAGAGCACAGAGAGCCCCGCTGTCCCTGACTCGGGAACCCCAGCGCCCATGCCAGAGTCTACCTTTTCCCAGGAGACAGGCTGATGGGGTCGGTGGCAATGTGCCGCCACCATCGAAGGGGACTTGGGGTGGGGAGGACAGCTGCGCCCCCGAGGCCAAAGGAGATGGGCTGACGTCCCTACCATGCACCTCCCGCTACCACATATCTCTGCCCACCTTAGCGGTCTGCGTGTCAGGAGACTCTGTGGATGCTCGAAGCCCCTGTGTCCTGCAAGTCAGACCAGAACCTCCCATCCCCACCTCTCTGGGCCAAAAGTGACACAATTTCATCAGAATCATGGAGATCACAGACCCAGGGAGACCCAATTTAAGGCCAGGCCCATCAGCTCCCCCTGCCATTGGCCTCCCTGATTCCAACTTCGTTGTCTACACACCGGGATAGAAAAGGGCACCTGCTTTGGACGGGTGAGGACCACGCAGGACAATCCACACAACACGCACGGGGCCTGGGACACGTCAGGAGCCTCTGCTGCAGGACACAGGACACCCGGTCCCGCAAAGACAGAGCCCTCTGAATTTGACCAAACCTCCTCCATGCAGACACAGCTGTGGCCCCGGGGCTACCACATCCCCAGGTTTCAGGAGCCTAAAATGCGTCAGTACTGGAAGCAGGGAGATGTCCCACACTGAGATGTTTCTGTTTTCCCAGAGCTCCAGCAGAGAAACTGTTCACCCACAAACCACCTCCCTCCGTGATATCCAGAGGCCAGGGGTGCTGGGGTGCAGGCTGCGGAGAGGTTCCCACATTTGGTGCAGGGGAAGACACACAGCTGCTCAAAAGAAAAATAAGGGAGTGTTTCGGGTTGAACTGTGTCCCCTCAAAAAAGATACAGAGGGGTGCTAACCCCCAGGACCTCAGAATTTAACTTTACTTGTACAGAGACTTCGAAGAGAAATCAAGTTAAAATGTTGTCACTGGGGTGGGCCCTAATAGAATATGACCAGTGTCCTTATAAAAAGAGGAAGTTTGCCAGGCACAGTGGCTCACGCCTGTAATCCCAGCACTTTGGGAGGCCAAGACAGGTGGATCACTTGAGGTCAGGAGTTCAAGACCAGCCTGGCCAACATGGTGAAACCCCATCTCTAGTAAAAATACAAAATCAGCCAGGCGTGGTGACGCACACCTGTAATCCCAGCTACTGAGGAGGCTGAGGCAAGAGAATTGCTTGAACCCGGGAGACAGAGCTTGCAGTGAGCCGAGATGATGCCATTGCACTCCAGCCTGGGCAACAAGAGTAAAAGAAACCCCATTTCAAAAAAAAAGAGGTAGTTTGGACACAGAGACAGGCACAGAGGAAAGATGACCAGAATACAAAAAGAGAAGACGCCGTCTGCAAGTCAAGGAGAGTGCCCCAGGTCACAGTCTCCCTGTGCCCCAGAAGGCACCAGTCCCGCCGCCACCCTGATCTCGGACTTGCAGCCTCATTTCGGTTCCAGTATATTTCGGTTGTTTCACTGGGCTCCCTCCCTCCCTGCCGCACTGTCCCTCAGGCCCCTTCCTCTACCCCACGCTGGGCGGTGCTCCCGGCTCAGGGTCCCATGCCCACCTGCACCAGGATTCCCTCTGTGAGGGTGTGCCAGGTCCGCCCCGTCCCCTGGAGCCCCACATCGGGCTCAAAGGGAGAGGTTTTGTATCACTTAGAAAATATGGGGGTGGGGGTTGCATATAAGTCCTGTCTGGGGTTCTCAGGACACAAAGTCAGACACAGCCTCAGCCAGCCTCGGGTCTGGTGGCTCATTTGGTTTTGAACCATAAAGAAATTTAGCAGGCTGGGTGCGGTGGCTCAAGCCTGTAATCCCAGCACTTTGGGAGGCCGAGACGGGTGGATCACGAGGTCAGGAGATCGAGACCATCCTGGCTAACACAGTGAAACCCCGTCTCTACTAAAAAATACAAAAAACTAGCCGGGCGAGGTGGCGGGCGCCTGTAGTCCCAGCTACTCGGGAGGCTGAGGCAGGAGAATGGCGGGAAGCCGGGAGGTGGAGCTTGCAGTGAGCTGAGATCCGGCCACTGCACTCCAGCCTGGGCGACAGCGCGAGACTCCATCTCAAAAAAAAAAAAAAAAAAAAAAAAAAAAAAAAAAAAAAAAGGAAATTTACCAAAGGTCTACCCCCGCTTCCAGGGCTCTAATCTCACAAGCATGGGCATCACTGAAAAACTGCTTCAGGGAAAACTCTCAACAGGGGGATGCTGGCGAGGGAAAAGGGGTCCCTGGAGGGCACACAAATCCACTTCATCAGGTCCACACCGAGACCTGGATAGGGCTTGGGGAGGCAGAGACCCTGAGCCTGAAAGCCAGGGGAAGAGTTTGAAGAAACCCATTTCACACACCATAAGTAAAAAAGGGCAACTCTACAAGAACGTGTTATTTTTATGTTTTTAAAAATCTAAACAAATGAGCAAATCAAATATTTAAGTAAACGTTTAACTACTTCATCTATTCCTAAAAGCTTATAAAACCACGTTGAGCAAGAAACTTAAAATCCTCTTACTGGGAATGGGGTGGAATCAGCTTGTATTTTGAGCTGCTTCCTATCCGGCATATTCTGTGTCCCAAACCACAAATGAGCGAATGGGGCTCCAGCCCGTGCCCTGGTGGGCCGGCCCCAGCCCAAGCGCCAGGCTCTCCCGGAGAGCTCGCATTCTAAAGGGAACCACTCTGCCACACGCAGCTTTGTTCTTCTGGAAGACCCCTCTAGAGAACTGCAGAGCAAATGCTTTTTCTAGACGCTCTAAGACATTAAAAAGGCAGAGAAGAATCCCAAGTCCTCCCTTTCAAAACCTCAATGCATCTAATATACCAATAAAAGCGACGATCAATGCCTCATTTTCTGAGTTCCTGTCCTCGAGGGTCCTGTGAAATTCAAACCAGGAAGCACCTGCAATCGCTCCCAGACGACCACGTGGAATTCGATGAGCGCCCAGGCTCACGATGGCAAATGCACTTGCAGTAAAGCAGCCCCTGCAACAAAGCACGCGCCCAGCCCAGCCCAAATGTGGGTACCGGGCACATGGGTACATGCATGCAGGAGTGCAGGCATGCAGCACACCCTCTTCCGGTGAAGTCGGACGACATGCCCGCTCCTCCCAGGCCACGGCAACCGGCCATGGGGCTGTCAGGTGCCAGGTGTGCAGCCAGGGCTCCGTCCTCCCCACAAGCTTCTCAATGCACCCCTTACGGTCCAAGCTGCTGAGTCAGTGCTCAGGACCCCATGAAGCTCACCTCCCCAAGAAGGCCCCAGATTATCGGGGTGTGGAGAGAAGCCCTCTCTGGGCCTCTAAGCACAAAATACTCTTTCACCTGAGTAAATGATGGTGTTTTTGGCCCTTGTTCAGCATCTAGGGCCATAGCACCAGCACTGCTGCACTGGGCAGTCAGACTTGGGGCCCTGGCAGGGAAGGGATGTAGGAAGCACTCAGGGCACCAGTGAAGGGAGAGAGTGCATCTTGTGGCTTGGGCAGTGCCACGGGCAGCACCACACATGGAGGCTTCTCCAAGGGTGGGGGCTCTGAGCAGCTGCCCTGTGCAAAGTCACTCACCAAGCCCTGGCCCACACTTCACAGCACCACAGCAAGAGCAGTGGCTTGGCCGGACGCGATGGCTCATGCCTGTAATCCCAGCACTTCAGAGGGCCAAGGCGGGTGGATGACCTGAGGTCAGGAGTTCGAGACCAGCCTGGCCAACACAGTGAAACCCCATCTCTACTAAAAAAAAAATACAAAAAGTTAGCTGGGCATGGTGGCGGGCGCCTGTAGTCCCAGTTACTCGGGAGGCTGAGGCAGGAGAATGGCCTGAACCTGGGAGGCGGAGCTTGCAGTGAGCCAAGGTTGCGCCACTGCACTCCAGCCTGGGTGACACAGCGAGACTCCGTCTCAAAAAAAAAGAAGAAGAACAGCAGCTCTGAGTCAGGGAGGGGCCTACCAAGGACATGATGTCATCCTGAGCCCAACATGCCCATCCCTTCTCCCCAGGTCCAGCGGCCTGGGCCCTGCCGCCTGCCATGGCCGTTCCTGCCAGCCTGGAGACTAAAGCAGCACAGAGGTGACCTGGAAGACCCTCAGGGCCCCGTGACGTCTGGGGAGCTGATGGACAATGGGGCCTGAAGACCAGCCCTGGGGGGTAGCCACATCTGTAGTGGGTCAGTGGGGCTACAGCGCGGATGAGGCTCCAGTAGCTGGGCGAGGTGACTCACACACCTGTAATCCCAGCACTTTGGAAGGCTAAGACAGGAGGATCACTTGAGCCCAGTAGTTCAAGACCAGCCTGGATAACATGGTGAAACTCCAACTCTACAAAAAAAAAAATACAAAAATTAGCTGGGCGTGGTGGTGTTGGTGTAGGTGTAGGTGGTGTCAGAAGGGTGGCGGCCCTCTCTTCTGACATGCGGAGCCCCGTGGCTCTACACTGGGGGCCTATTCAAGTCACTGCAGCTGGGACACTTTGGGGACCCTCGCCTCGTCCCATCCCTTCACAACAGACAGACATAGAGACCTGCAGGAGCAGGGACCCCTGGCCTACCACTGGGCCAAGTGAGCCCCTCCGTGAGTGATGGCCACTGTGCTGCTCGGCCCCCTCAGGCCTGCCTCAGTCTGGCTGGCCGGTGGCAAGGGGAGGGGCAAGAACCTGGTGTGGCTCTCCGGTATCCACACTCCCTTGTCCATACCTCCTTCAGCCAAGGCCCCAAACATGTTGCCGAGAGCAGTGACGACACGGAGATGGCTGCCGGTGCCAGCCCACGCTGGGCACACGGATACACGGGCCCCAGCACCTCAAATACATCCTCGCTCCCTACAGAACATTGAACCCAGCAAGCTCTGCCCTGCCCAGGCCAACCAGCGCACCAGGCCAGCTCAGAGCCCACAGACCACACCAGAGGAAGGCCACTGCTCCCCCAGGCAGCTCCCGGATGCCAGTCACTCCATCCCATCACGGTTCGAGCCCAGGCCGATCCTGGCTGGGCACTTGTCCCTCATACAGAAGACAGAAGGAACCTCATAGGCACGCCACAGCTGAGCTTGGTGGCCTGGAGACAGGATGGGGAGAAGGCTCTTTAAACCCAGCTGGTTCAGCAAACCCAAGAGACTAGCTCCTTGGCTGCCTAAACTTAAGCTCCACAAAGTTGGGGAGACCCCTGGCAGCTGATTTACGGGATGGGAGAAGGCCACGCCAGAATCCAAACTGATTTATAGACTCTGGAGGGAAGGCTGACATTTCCTAGATCCACCGCCATCCTCGTAAATCAATTCCTGCTCTCCGCTCGGCTCGGGCCATGCCAGCCTTTATAAATAAATGCCAAGCCTAATGAGTTCTGAAACAGCCAGGCTGAAAGTAACAAAGAGAATGCCAGTCACTGGCAGTCCCAACTGCAGTGGCACAGACGGCACAGTGGGGAGGGCCGGGGGCGCCCCTCCCACCCAGCCCCCTTCCTTCTCTGCCATCCCCCAGAGAGTGGAGGGCGGGTCTGGGGGCACCCCTCCCACTATGACCCCTTCCTTCACTGTCTTCCCCCAGAGAGTGGAGGGAGGGCCTGGGGGCACCCCTCTCACTATGCCCCCTTCCTTCACTGTCTTCCCCCAGAGAGTGGAGGGAGGGCCTGGGGGCACCCCTCTCACTATGCCCCCTTCCTTCACTGGCCCCCCAAAGAGTGGAAGTGGGTGGATGCTAAAGTGAGGGGCAGCTCTCCCCTTTGAACTGGCACCACAGTCCTTGTGGCCTCTTAAAGCATAAGCTCCAAGGGGCCAGGAGATGGGCGGAGAAGGGGTGAGCCTGGACCCACAGCAAGAAAAGACAAAGGGAAAATGCCGCCCTAAAAACCGAGACTTTGTCCCCCAGCATCACCACACCCAAAGCTGAAACCCCTCCTGCAAGGCCGGTGGGCACCCCGTCCTTCCCCAGTGGGGGCCCTCGGTCACTCGACCTCACACCCTCTTCCCTGGAAATCTCCCCTCACCTCTCAGACCCTTCCCTGATGCCCCCAAGCCAGACAAGGACCCGACCCCCAACTGCAGTGACCACCCCAACCCCATAGCACCACCTGGTACACAAGGGCACCCTGCACCAAGCCCAGAGCTTCCTTGGAAGTCTGGAATCTTTGAACCTAACAGCCCAGGAAGACTTGGGGAGGTGAAGGCAGCAGGCTGCGGTGGACGTGTGCCCCCACTAAGGGAACCGCTGGGAGAGCGTCCCCACGCCCTTGCCAGCGCTGCACCTCTCTGAGACAGACGCAGCTACAAACCGGGCGCCAGGAGCAGGCCCCCTCGGGAGCGGACTTCTAACCGCTTGCCTGGTTTGGTTTTGCAGGCCCTGCAGTTCTGAAAACAACGTGCGGGGACCCAGGCACCCACAATCTGGTGAGGGCAAGGCCATCGTGGGCCCAGCGGGCATGCAGGCAGCTGCGCTTCCAGAATCTCCACACAGAACTCACACCTTCCACTAAAATGGGCAGGGCCCCAGGAGGAATGATTGGGAATGAACGTGATCTGGTAAGAATATCGAACTCTAAAAGAAATGAACTTTAAGTTACAAAACTGCAAAGTAGGAACCCAACTCCAGGCACCCCCAGCAATCGCAAGGAAGGATGGATTTGGCTGGCCCAGCCACTCAGAGGAAGCATTTGATGAAGATGGTTATTGACTCATTCCGAGAAACTGTCTCCCGGTAGAGACAAATCTGGACACGGGGAGGTTGGGCTGGGTGTTTTGGTCTCATTGCCTCCTCGGAATGGGGTGAAGATGTGAGCTGCCTCCCCCAAGTCCCTGGTCTGGAAGCCACTCACAGAGCTGAGTTTGAGTCCTGGAGCTCAGCAGCAGGTTCAAAACTCAGTTCTCACACTGCGAACTGTGGGAGCGACTAACAATCTCTGTCTGCCTCTGTTTCTCCATCTGCAAAATGGGTCAGGGTAGGTCAACTGCTGTAGCACACAAAGCCTGGATCTAAACACCATCCAGCTATGGGGCCCACCTCAGTGAGCCACACAGAGTGCTCAGAACAGTGCCTAGCACAAATCCATGCTCACTGCAGGTTTGCGAGGGTGGAAGGCTGTGCCATCCACAAGCCCAGCCAGCGGCTCTCTCTTCCTCCTGGTCACTTACAACACGAACCCAAAGCTTGCAGACCAGATGGTCTGACTGGGCAAGGAGGGGGAGACAGCCTTACAGAAGATGACAGACACACGGTGTGTGAGGCCGGAGGAAACACCCTGCCCTGAATCTCCTCTCCTCTATTTGGAAACTGTGCCTGAGGATTGTATTAATATTTCCATTGATTAACATGCCCTCTTACATCCCAAAACACATGTATCAACTTCAGATTCTTTGTGTGTGCCAAGAGGGATGAGCCTGCCACTCACTCTCTCCCTCCTTCATTCAGCTGCTCACGGGGCAAGGACAGGGCTGCTGGCCTCCCATCCTCCATCCTCCCCTGCGTCCTTACCAGCTATGCTAGCACTCCATCAGACAGCCCCCCACGAGCCACACGAGCTACATGAGGCCATGTGACTAGAATCTGGCCAGTAAAGAGGAATTAACACAGTGACTGGAGCTTCTGAAAAGTCGGCTTCAATGAATCAGCTTCCCCCACCCCAGCCCTCTCTATTGCTTAGAATGAAGAAGTGATGGCTGGAGCTCTTGCAGCCATTGTGAACCATGACCCCGAGGACGGAAGCTGGTGCTGAAGAGGCAGAACAAGAAGCTGGGTGCACCTGGGTCCCTAAGACTATGGCACCGTCACCCCTACCCTACACTGCCTACCTGCAACTCTCCAAGAGAGAACAAACCCTTGTGAGTTTTGGCTCCTGATGTACTGGGGTCAAGCCTATTCTAACTGGCGCAGGCTGCGAGTTCAGACCTTCCGGGTAGAGACGCCAGACTCAAGGGGGCACCATGTGGTGGGCTCTCTCACATAACCAGCACTGAGCCCACTTGACAGAGGAGGGGCCAAGGTTTAGGGAGTCACTTCCTCAGAGTCACATGGCTAGAAAATTGGGGACAGAAGGCCGGGTACGGTGGCGCATGCCTGTAACCCCAGCACTTTGGGAGGCCGAGGTAGGTGCATCACGAGGTCAGGAGATCGAGACCATCCTGGCCAACATGGTGAAACCACGTCTCTACTGAAAAAAAAAAAAATACAAAAAATTAGCCAGGCGTGGTGGAGGGTTCCTGTAGTCAGGAGGCTGAGGCAGGAGAATGGCGTGAACCCGGAAGGTGGAGCCTGCAGTGAGCCGAGGTCGCACCACTGCACTCCAGCCTAGGTGACAGTACGAGAGTCCAACTCAAAAAAAAGAAAAAGAAAAAGAAAATCGGGGACCGAAGTGCAGCCACAGCTGTCTGCACCAGTACAGAGGCAGGCACGGGAGTGTAACACAGTCCTGCAGAGGGCAAGCCCATCCCAACACACCGTTTGTCTATGGGTCATGGCAGTGATGGGACAGAGCCACAGACGAAGCTACAGCTGGGAGTGCCATGGTCTCCTGAGCACCCCAGCTCCTGGCGGAGGCTACACGTGCTGGGCACGCCACTTCTTGGGAGCACAGGTCTGATCTCTCCCGTTTCATGTTTACCGAAAGGAATGTATTCACGCATGCGCTGGGGACTGGAAGCACATTTTTAATAAAAACTAAAAAGGAAAGAGCCTGCCTCACTCATTAAGCAGGTCCCACCGGGAACGTCCGTTCCCCAGCCCTTCGCCCTGGAGCGTGCCGCCCAGGAGAACTTTCCATGAAGAGAGAAACGCCGTGTCGGTGCCGCGGACGCCTGGGCCACCAGCCACACGCAGCCTGCACACGTGAAATATGGATGGTGACACTAAGACCTTGAGGTTCAACTGTATTGAATTTACCAGCTCTATGGAGGAAAGATCCACAGGGATAAGCTGCATACGCTCCAGAGCGTGTCACGTCCTTATTTTTACATATGTACGCATCCGTGACACTGTCAACACAGTCAAGACGGTGAACATATTCACCGGCCCCAAAATGTTTTCCAGTGCCCACTGGTGACCCCCCACTGTATGGCCAGCGTCACTCCTGAGGCCTAAGCCAGGGTGGCAGGCACTTTAGCTGAGCATCGGGTAACTCGTCTTTCCTGCTCCCCCATCAACCTCCTGACTTCCGCATCAGGCACACATTAAAGACGCCACGTCCAAAAGTAAGTGCATTAAACAAGGTCCGCCCGGGCCGAGAGGGCTGCTCGTCAGCACAGGACTCCAGCAAGAGCCTCAGGGGTGCTGGTTACCAACCACACACCGAACGTCCTCCAAACCCACTCTCAGGTGGCCCAGAGTCCCAGAGGTCAGGACTGCCCAGGCCAAGAAAGTAAGTCGGATTTTCTTTCTTTATTTCCAACTTTTATTTTAAGTTCCAGGGCACATGTGCAGGATGTGCAGGTTGGCTCCATAGGTAAACATGTGCCATGGTGGTTTGCTGCACAGATCAACCCATCACCTAGCTATTAGGCCTGGCATCCATTAGCTTTCCTTCCTGATCCCCTCTCTGCCCTCCGAAGATGCCTGATTTTCTTTTTTTTTTTTTTTTTTTTTTTTGAGACGGAGTCTCGCTCTGTTGCCCAGGCTGGAGTGCAGTGGCTGGATCTCAGCTCACTGCAAGCTCCGCCTCCCGGGTTTACGCCATTCTCCTGCCTCAGCCTCCCGAGTAGCTGGGACTACAGGCGCCCACCACCTCACCCGGCTAGTTTTTTGTATTTTTTAGTAGAGACGGGGTTTCACCGGGTTAGCCAGGATGGTCTCGATCTCCTGACCTTGTGATCCGCCCGTCTCGGCCTCCCAAAGTGCTGGGATTACAGGCTTGAGCCACCGCGCCCGGCCAACGCCTGATTTTCAAAGATGGGGTGTCAGCCGAGCTCAGGACAGCCACCAGCTCCTGCTGGTCAACTTGGGTAAGCTACGGCTACAGTCCCAGCCTCCAGCACACATGGGAGAAGGGCTGGCAACCAGGAGTGTTTTAGTACAAAACAGACAAACCAGAGACCTACGGCATCAGGACACCATCACAGAAGGACCATCCAAGAAGGTGGGAAGGGCTTCCAGGCCTGGGAACACGAGGCCCACGCTGAACACGAGGCTGTGTCCAAATCCCCACAGTCCTCCCACACAAATGAGCCGGAGGCTTCCGGAGGACGGTGTGCCTAGATGACGGAACTAAGAAAGGAGTGACGCTTTTCCATTTGTACCCCAGCACGTCAGGATATATCAACACCCATATGTCACTGGTGCTGGGTCCGCGCATGGGAGCTGCAGTCAAATTCTGGGGGTGGGGGCACATGGGGAGAGGCTCCTGTACCTTTAATGTGTTGCTTCTCTACCCATTTCAATCGCGGAACACAAATTACATGTGTGATGCTGTTCTCCACGCGTGCACAGCAGTCCCGAGGCGCTCCCAAGCTGCCAGGCAGCCGTCCTCAGGGGCTGCAGTCACCGGTGGTTGACTCTTAGGGGGGATAGTTGTGTTCTTTTATTTCTGCATTAAGCTAATAAGTACTTGTTCAGTCCCCTCTAAACTCACAGTTGTCCTGTGAGCCAGTGACCACTCGTTCCAGACATAGCTTCCATTCATCAGAATCAGGGCTCCTGATCCTGGTGACTTTAAGTAGGAAAATCCAACTTCAGCCAGAACAGGCCACGGGATGCCATTTGGAACCGGCTTTGGGAGGCAGGCATTGTCTCCTCTGAAGACCCAGCCTAACCCCGCACACTCAGGGCTATTCGCAGACCATGCAAACCTCACCTCACTTCCAAGACAAACGTCACCTTTGGGTGGAGCCCTTTGCCCCTCTTCCTCTCCAGGGAGCTGGCACTCTGCGAGGGGTGCCCCCAACACCCACCTCTGGTGAGACAATGTCCCAGAGCCCAGTGTTTTGATGACTGGGCTGGAACGCCCCCTGTGCTCTCAGCTAACAGCTGGCACTGAAGGACAATAAAAACACGTATTCCCACCACACAGAGCAGGAGACGCAAAAGGTAAGACAGGAAGGTGGGGACGATCGCAGGCACCAGCCACCTGGCAGTCAGCACAGAAGGGACCTCACTTCACCAGCAAGAAGAAGAAACCAAAGCCCTTGTCAGGGGTGGTGCGCACTTTGCCGGTGCCCCACTCCGGATGCTTCTATGCCAGGGACACCAATCAGAATCCTCACGGGCAGTTTCTCCAAAAAGTGCAGAAATGACCGATCCTTTGCTCCATCTGCCCTGGTAAAAAACCGAAGGTGGAACCTGCACAGGTGGATCATGGGAGGCGGGGGACCAGACACCCACACAGTAGGTGCACAATCGACACTCATCACGGAACCTGCCAGTTTTCTGAAGACCTACATGGAGCAAAGTCAGGGCAAACAGCAGGGCCACGGCTGAGAACATCCAACCCCACGGAGATGCTCAGACGCCAGGTCTGGGGCACCGTGCCCGGGTCAGTGAGCCCGGGGCTGGCTGTATGCTTGTGGGAGCTGACACTACCCCCTAGAAAAACTGGTGCCAACCTCATAGACAAGGCACACACGCGCACACTCCCACACAATGCACACATAATGCACACATAATGCACACATGCACATGCGAACGATGTACATGTACACACGATGCACACATGCACACGCACACATACACACTTGCAATGATGCACATGATATACATGTGCACACATGCATGGAATGCACACATGAGGCACACATGCACACACACACGATGCACATGTGCACACACAATGCACACACGCACACGATGTACATGTACACGACACGCACATGCACACTCATACGATGCACACATGCACACACACGCACACATACACACTCACACGATGCACACATGATACACATGTACACACATGCACGAAATGCACATGATGCACCCATACACATATAATGCATATGCATACCAGATACACACTGCACACATAATGCACACGTGCACACACACACGATGTACATGTACACGTGATGTACACATGCACACGCACACGTACACACTCGCAATGATGCACACATGATATATATGTGCACACATGCACGGAATGCACACGAGGCACACATGCACACTCACACACGATGCACGCGTGCACACACATGCACACGATGTACATGTACACATGACACGCACATGCACACTCACACGATGCACACGTGCACACACACATGCACACGTACACACTCACATGATGCACACGATATACATGTACGCACATGGACAAAATGCACACGATGCACCCATATACACACAATGCATATGCATACCAGATACACACTGCACACATAATGCACACGTGCACACACACACGATGTACATGTACACACACGCACACGTACACACTCCCATGATGCACACATGATATACATGTGCACACATGCACAGAATGCACATGTGAGGCACCCATGCACACTCACACACAACGCACATGCACATAAGATACACATGTGCACACACGCACCTTCCCTTCTGAAGGAAGCCTGGCAGGAAACGGACACAGGCCATGGCTGCTCCCCCAGGGAGAATTGAGGGAAGGAGGGGCTTTGCTCAAACACTGCCTCTCTGCTCCTAGCCAGTGGGGTTATCCAAGGCTCCATGGAGGAGGCAGACAGGCGACACCGAGCTGGGCTTGGTCCCGCTCAATAAGAAGGAAGAAAGGCGCAAGATGAATTGCCAGCCGAGCCTGTGACTTGCGCTGAATGCTAACTGACAGTGATTCATTTGGAAAGTTTCTCTCCGCGGGATAAAGCCCTCTTTGTAGAAAGGGAAGGTGGTGGGCGCTAACGAGGGCCCGGGCGCACAGGCCCAGGACTAACAAAAGTGTCCACGTCACCGTCCCAGAGCCTGGCTCTCTGCCACCCTGGGAAGTGCTGGGACTCTTGCTGGGGAGCCAGGCACTTTGAGGATGTGGGGCTGGGTGAGTGGGGGTCTCACTGGCGATATGGATCGAGCAGGGGAGAGGAAGGGGTGAACAGAGGAAGGGAGAGAGAAGAGCCGGGAGTGCCTGGGTGTTGATTCCAGAAGCTGCACTGGAAGAAAGCGTTAGCTCGAGGCTCACCGCTGGGCCTCCAGGACCAGCACAACTTTGTCGGTTCCCCTGCAAAGCACACCCCGGATGCCTCCAGCCACGCTAAAAGCATTAAGCATCTTCTGAATGCAGACGTTAGGACCATTAGGACCATTTAGGTCAAGGGGTGGGAAGGAAGATGCTGGCATGGCAGAGCTGAGGAGAATGTCCCAGCTCTGCCATTGGCTGCGTGACCCGGAGTCAGTCACCCAACCCTCGCTAAGCCTCAGTGCCCTCGTCCATCAAACGTGAGGATTAAATGAGACACACATACAAAGAAGACCAGAGCTTTGTGAACCCTCAGCATGGACTAATAAGGATGAGGTTGCCACTCTCACAGGGTCCTGTCCCCTGTACATCCCACCCCGGGCTTTCCTCTTTGTCTACTGCAAATCTCTTTGCACAAAAAGCCCACCCAGGAGGCCCCAGACCCACTCCCCACCCAGGGGCCTATGGACGGTCCAGTCCTAGAGCTCACTAAATCATCCCCCTTCCCTGAGGGGCCCTATCCCCGCCCTCCTCTTCCGGGGCCAAGTTCTTTATCTGTTCCTGATCGGAACCCATTTTCAGGAGAGGAGGTTTTGAAAAACTCAGCACTCCAAAGGCAATGGTGGAGCCTAATGGATTACCTACGCCAACAGCGACAAACTCTTAAGTCAAAGGAATGATTCTCTAATGGTGGAATGTCAAGCTGAATTTTTTTTTTTTTTTTTGAGACGGAGCCTCGCTCTGTCGCCCAGGCTGGAGTGCAGTGGCGATCTCAGCTCACTGCAAGCTCCGCCTCCCGGGTTCACGCCATTCTCCTGCCTCAGCCTCCTGAGTAGCTGGGACTACAGGCACCCGCCACCAAGCCTGGCTAATTTTTTGCATTTTTAGTAGAGACGGGGTTTCACTGTGTTAGCCACGATGGTCTCGATCTCCTGACCTTGTGATCCGCCCGCCTCGGCCTCCCAAAGTGCTGGGATTACAGGCGTGAGCCATCGCGCCGGGCCTGAATATTTTTTATGATTTAACAGAGAGCTGGGAACCCACCATGAGAAAAACAGAAAACCCTTCTTTTTTTTTTTTTTTTTGGCTAGAAGGGTTTTATTTGTTTATCATTTCTAGTAAAGACGCATAACCTCCAAAGGGAATACTTATGCCACTGAAAATGTCAACACAGCACAGAGGAGCCCTGCCCATCCCACAGAGGCCACGCAGCTGGGACTCTGCCTGCCCCCTCTGGGCCTCAATCCCTGCCCCAGCCTGCCTGAGCGAGTGCCATCCTCCCCTTTATTGACGGGGAAACCAAGGCTTAGGGAGGAAAGCAACTGACCCAGAACGGGCATCCGGTTGAAGGACTGAGCTGGTTCCATCTGACACTGACCTATGCTGGGCCCCCAAGGACAGGACCAAACAAATCCCAGAGAGAGAACCCTGGGGACAGAAAAGGCTGGCTGGACCCACACCCTCCAGATGGAGACCGGGACAGTGGGAAAGAGAAATGACACAGCCTCCCGGAGACCCTGGTCCCCAGCCCTGGTCCAGCCAACCCCACCCGCCCGGCTGAACCCCCAGCCCCCTAGACCCGGCCCATCGCTACTTCCACAAGCACAACTCCCAGATTCTCCTTCACTGACCTCCTTCCAAAGGACGTCAGCAATTTCTCATTTCCCTGCTTCACCAACTCCATTCTCCAAAGTGATTGAGACTCTAACACCATTAAACATGATTTAATTTGCTTTTCCTAATGATATGCCCACAGTATGAGGACAGCTCTCCTTTTCCACTTGAAAGGTATCTCGGGGTGGTTTCCTCCAGTGACATTAATAGGGAAACCATCGGAAATGCTAAAGAGGACCGGGTGCCTCCAGCTCGGCTAGAAACTATTTTTAAACAAAGGAGCGCAGTCTCAGCCGCGGCAGAAAAGCAAACCAGTCAGCAGGAAGGCGGCGTTGGCTCTGAGCCTTGTGCCTGCATTTCCCGCACTTCTATCTTCTGGTCCAGACCCGGGCTCAGCTGCTAGCCCTGGCTATCACCACCACCAGGAAACACTCAGAAACCCAGGCCAGAGGCGCTGGAAAGGCGGCAGGCACCTTCTCGGTGGCACCCATTGTAAGAGTCAGCCTGGAATCTCTGAGCCCCCACCAGTGCCAGGACAGTGCCAAGTCCTTTACAGCAGCTCATTCGTTCCTGCCTCACAACTCCATGTGGCTGATACTGTTATGTCCATTTCATGGGTAAGAAAACCGAGGCCCACAGAGTCCTGTAGCATGCCCGAGGTCGCGCCTTTAATAAACACACAGGCAGACCTCAAATCCAGGCCCGTCTGAGTCCAAAGTCCCGTTCTCAATCCCTGAGATCCTAAGCTTCCCAAGGAGCGGCTGTCGTGGTTTTTTGTTTGTTTGTTTGTTTTGAGACAGAGTCTTGCTCTGTTGCCAGGCTGAAGTGCAATGGCAGGATCTCAGCTCATTGCAACCTCCGCCTCCCGGGTTCAAGCGATTCTCCGACCTCAGCCTCCCAAGTAGCTGGGATTACAGGCGTGTGCCACCACACCAGGCTAATTTTGTATTTTTAGTAGAGATGGGGTTTCACCATGTTGGCCAGGCTGGTCTTGAACTCCTGACCTCGTGATCTGCTCACCTCGGTCTCCCAAAGTGCTGGGACTACAGGCGTGAGCTACCACCCCTGGCCACCGGGCTGTGTTTTTAAAGACCTCCCCACCTCCCATCCTCACACTATCTTCACTGACCTAGCTCCACCCTCTCCATCAGGCCTGGCTCTGCCCACAGCCTCTCCATGCACCGCCCTCACTGCCATGCCCTGGCATCTCTGACACTCCCCACTGACCACTGAAAGGTAAAATCACAACTGCCTGCTGTCCTGGAACCTTCTCCGGGGCTGGCACCTGAGTTTCACAGCAATCCTGCTAAGCTGGCACTTATGGGAAAATAGAGGCTCAGAAAGGCTGGAGACTCTTAGAACCCCGCCGGGCTTTGAAACCAGATCCTAGGAGCTGCAGGCCACAGTCTGCTTCACTGGGTGGGGCCTCCTCATTGGACCTGCCCGGAGGCACAGCCCTGGGTGAGGGGGTTCCAGGAGCCCAGGTGTCCCGGCTCCCAGTCTAGGGCCTCGCTGTCCCCCGGGGCCAGGTCGGCTGGCAATTTCCAGGCCGTTCTAAGCCACGGGTCAAGGGCTGCCCACTCAGTAAGGGAAGCTGCCAGGACACCAGGTTTTTCCTGAACACTCCTCCCATCTTGGGAGAGAGAAAAGATGCTCAGCTACTTTTGCCACCAGCTCAGATATTTCAGTCTCAGATCAGAGACGAATGCAAGCCGGAAACAGCGCGCGCAGAGCGCGGGGCCTGATGGACGTGGCCAGTCTCAGAGGAGCAGCACAAACAGCACATTCTTGGCATCTGTGGGGCAGAGACATGGAAGATGGAAGGTCTCCAACCTCCCGGCTGCCCCCGCCGCCCCCGCCACCCCTGCCTCACCCACTGCCCCACCGCATGTCCCCCACGGAGCCCAGAGGCAGTTCTGCTGCACGTACAGTGGCAGGCCCAAGGCCGCTTTCCACGTTGCCCAGTCCTGTTCTGCCGGGCCCCAGGCATCAGTCAGCACCTGTTCTTTGTGCTGAGCCGCATGCCAGGAGGCCAGACAGGCCCAGGCAAGGGTCCCAGCGTCGACCGCATCCTCCAGCTGCACGGGGAACTGACAGGTACTCCCTCCTACTACACACCTAGAACCAGGCCTCGCTCACTCCTGCACGTGCAGCCGGCAGACAGCTCAGCACGTAAAGGGATCTGCCATCAGAGGCAGAGCCAAGAGCCTCCTTCTAGTCAGCCCCAGAAAGGCCTAGACTGAGGCCAGAGGCCAGGAGAGGGCGAGCCTGGGTTCTGCCTCCAGTCTACAGAGGGCCACGAAGCAGCCCTGGCCCTCACCAGGCCTCAGTGTCCCCACTGCACAGCAGGGGCTCAGGCTGCAGGACGGCTGAGAGTTCTTTTCGCCAGCCATGTGAGCACCTATGCCTCTCCCTGCAGGCTGGGGCAATCCAGGGTGGCTTCACAGAGGAGGCGGTGCTGGGCTGGCCCAGAACCACGCCACTAGGTCACTCATCAAAAGCCCATGGTCATTGGGCAGATGTGTCCAGTGCCCCCTCCAGCTGCCCAGCTGGCCTGGGAGGCCTGAGCACTGAGGTCCATGAGGCCATATGGGGAAGCGTCACCGATACCAGCAGGGGAGGTGCCCCCTCCCCAGGTATCCCACCCTCTGAGCACCCTGCAGACTCGTCGAGGACCAGGTCCTGCCCGCCCTAGGCCCCATTACACAGAGGAGCCTTGGCTCAGCTGCTTGACTCAAGGCAGGGGGCGCTGCCTGTCACCATCGGCATTCCCTCCGCTGTCTCCCCATAGCAGGCCAGCGCCGGGAAACATGCTGGCCACCTACTGCTGCGGCTGCCTGACGACACAGGGCCGCACCTCCACTAGTGAAAGAGGCCCCAACCGAGGTCCCTGAAGGTCATGTTCCAGGAGTCTGCAAGCACCCTGAACATCCCCAAAAGTCTAACTCATACCTGTCTGCCCACCCCCTTCCCGGCTGGTCCTGAGTGCCCTCCGTGGGGGGCCCTGCCATCGTGCGGGATCAGAAACTCTAATTGGGGATATAGCTCATAATTAGTCTTTGATTAATTAAAAAATGAGAAACCCAATTACTTAACAAATGTCGTTGGTTTAATACGCATAATCTCCGAAGCTGTGCGGCCCTGAGAGCGGAAGGGAGGCTATTCAGAGGGGTCCTTGGAGGGGAGATGGCGGGGGATGCAGAGTCAGCCCACTTCCCTCCGCCTGCTGTCTCCGACACCTGAGAGTTCCCACCAGACGACAGCTCTTTGCGTGCAGGGCTGTGGGCTCTGCTCCCTTACCACTCCACCCCTGCACGTGGCCATGGCAGGAGCACCATGTTTGCTGAATGAATGAATGAATGAATGAACGAATGAACACATGAGTGAATGAATGGCCTCTTCAGATCACTGAACGTCCAAAGGGAAAGTTGTGTCTAGGCCAGGAGATGGAAGGACCGATTGGGGCCAGGAGACCAGCCTGGGCAACATGCAAGACCCCATCTCTATTTTTTTTTAAAAACAATAATAAAAAAGGAAAGAAAGTTGTGTCTCACTTGAAGAAACCCAGCTTCCCAGTGCCTCTCCCTGCAGCCTCTCCCTGTGCCTCTCCCTGCAGGCTGGGGAAAGAAACTCTAACTGGGGATATAGCTCATAGTCTTTGATTAAATCATGTCTCTCATAAGGGGTTAATATCCACAATATATAAAGAACTCCTACAACAAGCCCATATACGGCCCAGGCCCTGCTCCCCTGACCAAATGCTCTCAGCAGCCTCTGCGGCGCTGAGGGGCTCGACCACGCACAAGGACCCCTGGCCTGAGCAAGAACAAGAAATCAACTGCGGATGAACTTGAGTTTCAGCAGAGCCCCATCCGTCATGGAAATGAACCGTCATGGTGGTTCTAATCGGGCTGGATGAGAGTGTGGTTCTCATCGTGATGGGACTGGAAGCGAGGGTGGTTCTAATCCCGTTGGCGGGCAGTAGTCAGCCTGCCTGCTTTCCAGCCCTGGCAGGGCGAGCGGGCCAGCTAATGGCACACAGGTGTGCTTGGCTGGTGCAGACGCCTGCATGCAGGCATGGAATGGGCCCCACCTGGTGGACCCCAAGCCCCGTGCTGCAGGGGGGACCCGGCTCCCTCTGCTTTGTTTGCCCGGTGGCAGTGGGAAGCTTCTCCAGCTTAGTCTTGGGAGGCGGTGGGGCAGCACCCACCTGCTATGCCTGGCTAGGCTAGAAGAAGGATCCCCGCCCTGCAGAAATCCTCCCTCTGGCTCTGTCATAGCTGTGACCCCAGAGTGTCTAACTGCCTGGGCTTCACACACCCAGGAAGGGGCCTGACACCCACAGGGAAGCAGATGTGCCCAGTAGACCAAGCGGCCTGGCAGTGACAATGCCGGGGTGGGGGAATTTAAATGTAGGGACACAGGGCAGACAAGAACTGGGCTTGGCAGGGCAGCCCCTTCATGGTGAGCAGCTGAACTGGTCATTTGTGAGCATTTACCTTCCTACCCATCAGGTGATGGCTTGTGGCTGCCAACCCGCAGGTTCTGTATTACGAACCAAACATCTGTCCTCAGGTACATGGCTGAGTGACTTCTAACAAGGATTCCAAGGCCATTCAATGGGAAAGAATCATCATTCCGACACACGGAGCTGGGAAAACTGGATACCTATATGTAAAAGAACGCAGGTGGATCCCTACCTTACACCATATACAAAAATTAAATTAAGGCAAAATGGATCAAAGACCTAAACATAAGAGCTAAAACTATAAAACTCGTAGACAAAAACATAGGGGAAAAGTTTCATGACGTTGGATCTGGCAATGATTTATGGATATAACCCCAAAGCCCAGGCCACAAAAGTGAAAATAGACAAATGAGACTATATCAGATTTTAAAACTTCTGCCCAGCAAAAGAACTCATCCAGAGGGTGAAAGGCAATCTACTGAAGAGAAGCAACTATTTGTAAACCATGTCTCTCATAAGGGGTTAATATCCACAATATGTAAAGAACTCCTACAACTCAACAACAACAAAATCTGATTTTAAAATGGGCAAAAGACTTGAATAGATATTTCTCCAAAGATGATGTAAACCTGGTCAACGAGCATATGAAAAGATGCTCAACATCACTAATCATTAGGGTATACAAAGCAAAACCACAATGAGCTTCAGACCTACGCAGTAGGATGGCTATTACCAAAAAAACAAAAAGACACGTGTTGGTGAGGATGTGGAGAAACGGGAGCCCCACTCACAGTTGGTGGGCATGGAAAATGGTGATGCCACTGCACAGAACAGTACGGAGGTTCCTCAAAAAATTAAACATAGAACTACTATGTGATATGATCCACCAATTCCACTTCTGGGTATATAGCCAAAAGAATTCAAAGCAATGCAGCCAATAGACACATGAAAAAATGCTCATCATCACTGGTCATGAGAGAAATGCAAATCAAAACCACAATGAGATACCATCTCACAGCAGTGGTGATCAGGAAACAATAGATGCTGGAGAGGATGTGGAGAAATAGGAAGGTTTTTACACTGTTGGTGGGAGTGTAAATTGGTTCAACCATTGTGGAAGACAGTGTGGCGATTCCTCAAGGATCTAGAACTAGAAATACCATTTGACCCAGCCATCCCATTACTGGGTATATACCCAAAGGATTATAAACCATGCTACCATAAAGACACATGCACACATATATTATTGCGGCATTATTCACAATAGCAAGGACTTGGAACCAACCCAAATGTCCATCAATGATAGACTGGATTAAGAAAATATGGCACATAGCAGGGCACAGTGGCTCACGCCTGTAATCCCAGCACTTTGAGAGGCCAAGGCAGGCAGATCACGAGGTCAGGATACCGAGACCATCCTGGCTAACACAGTGAAACCCTGTCTCTACTAAAAATACAAACAAAATTAGCCAGGCATGGTGGCAGGCGCCTGTAGTCCCAGCTACTCGGGAGGCTGAGGCAGGAGAATGGCTAAGTAAACCCAGGAGGCGGAGCTTGCAGTGAGCCTAGATCACACCACTGCACTCCAGCCTGGGCAACAGAGTAAGACTCCATCTCAAAAAAAAAAAAAAAGAAAGAAAGAAAGAAAATATGGCACATATATACCATGGAATACTATGCAGCCATAAAAAAGGATGAGTTCATGTCCTTTGCAGGGACATGGATGAAGCTGGAAACCATCATTCTCAGCAAACTATTACAAAGACAGAAAACCAAACACCGCATGTTCTCACTCATGGGTGGGAACTGAACAATGAGAATACTTGGACACAGGGTGGGGAACATGACACACTGCGGCCTGTTGGTGGGTGGGGGGCTGGGGGAGGGATAGCATTAGGAGAAATACCTAATGTAAATAACGAGTTAATGGGTGCACCAAACCAACATGGCACATGTATACCTATGTATCAAACCTGCACGTTGTGCACATGTACCCTAAAACTTAAAGTATAATAATAATAATAATAATAATAATAAAGAATTCAAAGCAAGGTCTTGAAGGCATTATTTATTTTTATTTTTATTTTTTTGAGACAGCCTCGCTCTGTCACCCAGGCTGGAAGTGCAGTGGTGCTTCTCTGCTGGCTGCAACCTCCAGTTTCCGGGTTCAAGCCATCCTCCTGCCTTAGCCTCCCGAGTAGCTGGGGTAGACTACAGTTATGCGCCACCATAGCCAGCTAATTTTTGTGTTTTCAGTAGAGATAGGGTTTTGCCACGTTGGCCAGGCTGGTCTCGAACTCCTGGCCTCAAGTGATCCACTGGTCTCAGCTTCCCAAAGTGCCACGATTACAGGCTTGAGCCACCACCGCGCCCAGCCCTTATTATTTGTGTTACGTTAACAACAGCGCTAATCACAACAGCCCCCAGCCTCGCCTTACCCACGGCTCCAATCTGTACACTAAGCCTCCCGCACTGCAGCAGGCCTGCCCCTGAGGTCGGACAAGAACACGTCCACTAGGAGGTTGGTCATCACCAGCTCTTCCCTCAAGAACAACAGCCTTCAGGGTCCAAGGAGCAATGTCACCTCCTGGGCTCCTGGTGGGGATGGTCTCCTGAGCCCTGGAAGGGAGGGGGACTGTGGGCTAGAGGGCTCAGGACTAAATGACCATGAATATTCACAGAAGCCGAAGGTGAAAAGAGCCCAGGGTCCACCGACAGGTGCATGGATGAACAAGCTGTGCTCGATCCAAACAGTAAAACATGATTCAGCCACAAAAAGGAAGGAGCCACTGGCGGCTCTACAGAGCAGGTGAATGCTGAAACTTCACGCTCAGTGCAAGAAGCCGACGCTACAGACCACATATTGTAGGATTCCATTTATATGAAATGTCCAGAACAGGCAAATCCATAGAAACAGAACATGCATTAGTAGTTACCAGGAACTGGTTTATGGGGCAGGAGGAAATGGGATTTTGTTTCAGGGTGAGGGAAAAATTCCAGAACAAGACAGGGGATGGTTGTACAACACTGCGAGTCTGTTTGATGCTGCTGAACTGCACACTTTAAAATGGCCACTTTTATGTGATGTTATTTTATCACAATAATTTTATCTCTCCTCCACCGCCGCCCCCCTCCCCCGCCCCGGAGACAGGGTCTCGCTCCATTGCCCCGGCTGGAGTGCAGCGGCACAATCTTGGGTCACTGCAACCTCTCCCTCCCGGGCCCAAGCAATTCTCCTGCCTCAGCCTCCCATGTAGCTGGGATTACAGGTGGGTGCCACTACATCCCGCTAATTTTTTGTATTTTTAGTACAGACAGGGTTTCACCATGTTGCTCAGTCTTGTCTCAAACCCTTGAGCTCAGGCAATCCACCTGCCTTGGCTTCCCAAAGTGCTGGAATTACAGGCGTGAGCCACCGCACCTGGCCGCAATAATTTTTTTTAAAGATTGAGAATCAAAAGGATCACCCAGGGCTCCAGCCCCGAAGTCCCCAGGGCAGAGTGGCCAAGGAATCTGCATGCTTCTCCATAGCCCTTGCTGCTGGGGATGTGGGAAGCCCAGCAAGTTCACAGCCACACACTTTGTCATTCCAGAGCCGCTGCCTTCCCCAACCCTAAAGGCCTGACCCCCCGGCTGATGCCTGAGTCCCAGGCTGGCCGCCCGCTCCTATCTACCTTCAAAAAACCAGTACTCCTGGAGAAAGGTCTTCCAGGGTGCCAAGAAATGATACTTTGTTCTAATTAATTATTTACACTTTGCTATTTTTTTTTCTCCTTCTTGGTCTCACTTGGCTTTTTTACTGCAAACATCAAATTGTCAGGCTCCAACAGACACAATTAATGTCTTGGGGGCACTGGGAGGAACAATTAGCCAATTAAAACTTAATTAACTGTGGACATGGACCAAAAAAAAAAAAAAAAAGAAAAAAAGGAAAGCATGCGCCAGTTGCACCAGGACCAGCTAAGAAAATGCGAGCTCTCAGCCAACGGGGTGGGGACTCACAGGAAAGAGAAGTCACAAAGACCCACCCAAGAGGTCATCCAGCCAGTCCAACCAAATGGATTGATTCCCAGATGGGGAAACGGAGGCCCAGGGAGGAGAGCAGTGACCAGTCCACTTACAATGAGGAACAATGGTAAAGCCTGAGCACACCTCCTCTGCTCCTGGCACCTCCTCAGGCGTGGGCTGCTGCCACCACAGCCACCCAGAGGCCCCTCTTCCCAGAGCCAAGTCCTAAGAGGGAAGGGAGACAACAGGTGTGCATCACTCCCCAGGGCGCCGCACCTTGCAGCCCAGCAGGTGCTAAGTTACTATCACTAATTCTAACAACCCAGTTTGCAGCTTTGTAGAACGTGGGTCTCCCTTCTGAAAACCCCAGGATAGCACCCCAAATCTCTCTGGTAGGGCTCCCTGGCACTGCCCTAGCTCCTGCCCCTCCCAGTCTCCTACTCCAAGCAGACCTCCCTTTTAAACCTGAGCAGACCAGGCCACCGCCACCAGCCTCTGGACCTTTGCACATGCTGCCCCTAAGCCCTCCCACACCACCACCTTCACCTGGTGAACTGCAGCTCAGATCTCGAACCCCAGCACCTCCTCCAGGAAGCCCTCCTTGACCAGCTCAACTGTCTAACATGCCTCTGCCCACCACGGTCCCTGTCACTCTGCACAGTAGGCAGTGGCCCCTGGCTCCCTGTCTTCCCAGGCTCCAATAATCTGAGGCTGCATGTCCTGGCACCAGCTGAGCTGAGCAGAGGACACAGAAGCAGAGAGGGCCACCTCCTGGCAACATCCCCACTGCGGAGGGATGGGGAGGCCCAGCACCAGCCCTGGCCACAACTATAGCAATTCCCCAAACCTCAGCCGTCTCAGAAAAATCAATGTAATTCTGTAGACACTAGGCAGCCTGTCACAGACACCCGTGGCACCTCTGCATGTGCCCACCCAGCATCCAGCCCTCGCTTTACTCAGGCTGAGTCCCCCCGACACATGCTTTTATCAGGACCTACCTTATCAGTGGTGGCAAGAACAAGGCAGGCTTCTGGAAAGCACCCTTCAGCTATTGTGCTCTCTCCCCTCTCTGGGGACATAAAACCTGAGACCAGTTAGCCCAGGAGTGGGAAACCCCTGGCACATGTACCCATGCCATCACACCACATCCATGGCAGACAACGCTAATCAATGGCTGAGCCTCGGGACCCTTCTCAACTGAGCCCTCCAGTCAGCCACTACCAATCGATCAGGATTAACCAAGTCTTCAATTAGGCTCCTACCTCTACTGATGTAGTAGGCACAGGGAAGAGATGGGAGGCCACCCATAGTCACAGAACACAGCAGAGGCTCAGCCCAGAGGCTCTTGTCCCGATTCCATGGGACAGTCTTTTCAACAAATGGGGCGGGGAAAACTGGATATCCACGTGTTGGGTGGCCCGTGGGGCCTGGCATTCGCTGAAACACTGTTCCTGAGGTCTTGGCCACGCACCCACACCCAGCACCCCAACTCACCCCCTGCACCTCTGCCTTTCTGTCTGGAGTCGGCCCCACTCCAACCAGCCCCCAAATCCTTCCCTCTGCATTTATCCCTCTGGTTTCTATTCCTTCACCCCCGCTCCCAGCCTTCTATAAAAAGCCAACAGTAATGACCCTCAAGCAGGTACAAGTTCCCAACCTGGCACCGTATTTCCTGGCACAGGAGCAAGAATCCCTACCTCACACCACTGGCATGGAGATCAAGGGATCCACTCCTTGGCCAAGGCCACTCCCAGAGCTTGAACTCAGGTCTGGAAATCACAGCCTCCTAGGACCCTATGAGCAGGGTCGATGCAAAGACCCATAGGCTTCCTGGCCTGGCGTGCCAGGCTCAGCCACCTCACATGAAGCACAGTGGGCTGAGCCTGATCTCCAGGCAAGTAACTCATCAGACCTGTAGGGACTCGGCTACCAAAACTGACCCACCCTCCACCCTTGTCCAGTGTGAAGGTAATGATGGGCACGGCTCCCGCCTGGAAAAGGAAGCAGAGAAAAACCTTTCCCATCACCAGTTATAAAATGGCGAGTCAGTATCCGATGGGCTTAAAGAACTCCGTGTGTGTGTGTGCGTGTGTGTGTGTGTGTGTGTGTGCGTGTGCGTGCATGTGTGCGTCTGTGCCCACATGCAGCATATCTGGTTGTCAAGTTCATCGGAAAGTGGGTGGGTGAATAATGTCCTGAAATGACAACAGCTAGCATGTAAAAGAGGAAACGTTTTCTTTTTTTTTTTTTTTTTTTTGAGACGGAGTCTTGCTCTGTCACCCAGGCTGGAGTGCAGTGGCCGGATCTCAGCTCACTGCAAGCTCCGCCTCCCGGGTTCACGCCATTCTCCTGCCTCAGCCTCCCGAGTAGCTGGGACTACAGGCACCCGCCACTTCGCCCGGCTAGTTTTTTGTATTTTTTAGTAGAGACGGGGTTTCACCGTATTAGCCAGGATGGTCTCGATCTCCTGACCTCATGATCTGCCCGTCTCGGCCTCCCAAAGTGCTGGGATTACAGGCTTGAGCCACCGCGCCCGGCCTAAAAGAGGAAACGCTTTTTTTTTTTTTTTTTTTTTTTTTTTTTTTTTTTGAGACGGAGTCTCACGCTGTTGCCCAGGCTGGAGTGCAGTGGCGCGATCTCGGCTCACTGCAAGCTCCGCCTCCCGGGTTCCCGCCATTCTCCTGCCTCAGCCTCCTGAGTAGCTGGGACTACAGGCGCCCGCCACCGCGCCCCCGGCTAATTTTTTGTATTTTTAGTAGAGACGGGGTTTCACTGTGGTCTCGATCTCCTGACCTTGTGATCCGCCCGCCTCGGCCTCCCAAAGTGCTGGGATTACAGGCTTGAGCCACCGCGCCCGGCCTAAAAGAGGAAACGTTTTCAAGCAGAAACTCAGAAGGCCTTTGCCAACAGCCCCTGCGCTGGGCTCTGCTGGGAGCCCGAGGCGGCTTCCCTCCCCAGCAAGGAGCGACTGCATTTTAATAAGTAATTAGTGCGGAGTGGATGCTGCTAAAAAGACCAGCGCGTCTCCCCACCAGCATTAAGGCAGGGAGTGCAAATGAACTCACTGCCGCATCAGCATCTGAGAGTCATCAGACCGACTGGCAGAAAGGCCTCGGGTGAGCACAAAGTCTTCTACACTCAGCAAATTAATGAACAAATACGAAGAGGAAATGAACAAACAGGTGGAGCCTCGGGGCCTGGGTGTGGAGATAAGGGGTGCTGGATCGATACCCCAAGGTCACTGATGCATTCTCCCCTGGCCACACAGGGCCTGGGGGACACATTCATCAACGCAGATGTAAAACGGAGAAATCAATGACACGGCCGAGACGGCATCTGGATATACTTGTCCAGCCCCAGACACAGGGCAGGTGGATGGCAGGTGTGGGGCAGGACGCACTGGCCGGGTGAGGCTGGTACTCCAGGCCACTGGAATGGCCATCAGATGCACCCCTGCCTACTGCCAGAGCCATCACTCACATGCTCAAACGCGGCTGGTACAATCACAGCACCACTCCCGAGAGCTTCCATAGGAGACCCGCCCCAAGCAGACACGCAGCGGCCCCATCTGGAATCTCCCTCCCACAGCGCTCGGCATGGGGGAGGCAAATCTTTAGACCCATTTTACAGATGACGAAAAACAGTTGCGAGACCTGAAGCAACCTGTGGGACAAACTGGGTCCTGATGACGGCCTGATCCTCAGCATCACAATCTGTCCCAGCCCTCAGTGGTGTCTCCACGGGTCGACTCACCTGGCCCCAGAAGCACCAGCAGTCTCCAACCTGAACCCTCAAGGTCAAGTCCGGACAGTGGTGGGTGGGTGTTTGTGGGCGGGAAGGGGTAATGCCAGGGGTTGTGGCAACAACCGGGGAGCGGATGAGAAGTCTGGGGTGACAAACTGGGGTCCCCCCTCATGCCAGCTCCCAGTGACTGTCGGGTGCTGGGGTGCTGGGGTGCTATGCTGACAGGTGGGAGGTACCAGGATGGATTCGAGGTACCTGCCCTGGCTCAGGGGGAGAGAGTAGCAGCACATGCCAGGCGCTTCCATGGGGACATGGGGACCCAAGGCTGATGGAAGAGGGTCCCAGGCAGAAGAGGAGGGGAACTGAGGTGGTGAGGGAAGGGTCTTAATCCAGCAAGGAGGAAGGGCCCCTTTGCCTGCACGCAAAAGCCAAGAGGCCTGTCAGCTGCTGACAAACCCAGGGCCAGAGGGACCAGGATGACGGCTGCTGCCTGTCCCTCATCTGCAGCAGGTGCACAGCTGACTCCCATCATCCTGGATGTAGTGATGTGGTCTGTCCCCACCACCAGTGGCCCCACGCCCAACACAAAGGAGGCAAGTTTCCTCAGCTGTGATGGATCGATCGTTTCCAACTATGATTTTAGCCTCTTCAGAACCCTTTCTGTAAGCAAAATGTCAGTAAAATGCCATATAAAAAAACAGATAAAAGTGGAGCTGTTCTGATTCAGCAGGGCCCTGCCCTCCCTGCCTCCTCCCAGCCTCCTGAGAAGGCCCAGAGTGGTCTGAGATTCTCAGCTGAAGGGAACGATTCTGGGTCTGAACGTCAGGGTCTGAACTGACGCCGTCAGCACAGACACCGGTGGTCACTGCACTGAGTCCTCTAAAGACTGCTGGTCAGCGCCCTCCCCTCCAGGGTCAGACCTTTTACTTCATCTCCCCAGACAGCCCCACCAGCCTCCACTCTGCCTCCTGGCCTCCTCTCTGCCTCCCGGCCTCCTCTCTGCCTCCTGGCCTCTTCACTACCCTCCCTGCCTCCCTGCTGCCTCCTGGCCTCCACCCTGCCTCCTGGCATCCACAGTGGCTCCTGGCATTCTCACTGCCCTCCAGCATCCTCACGGCCTCTTGGCCTCTTTACTGCCGCCCGGCCTCCTCTCTGCCTCCCGACATCCTGGCTGTCTTCGTGCGCCTTCCATACAACCAATTGCGCTGTGTGCAAACAGTTGCCTCGGTAGTCGAAGAGAAGAGGGCGCAGCTGAGCAGATAAAAACGGGGCCTCTGCCATCAGCAGGACCTGAGGATGCCCCAGCTCCACTGTGCTGCAGAGATGCATCTTCTCTGTGCCTGCTTCCTTCCTCACTTCTTAAGGTCCCTGCAGGGTGCAGGTGCTCGTGGACGCAAAGGTCCAGCAGCCACAAGTGATTACGTCCATGGAGGAGGGAGGGAGGGACAGCAGGAGAGGCCGGCACTCAGGTGACCAGTGGTGTGTGTCCAGCATCGCCAGCTGGCACTTGAGAATCCGTAAGCAGCCATGGAGCTGCCTCCAGACAGTGCTGAGAGCCAGTTTTAACTGCTTCAGAAGTCTCTGAGCCTCCCAAAATGTTTTAATGAATAATAAATAGGAGAATTAAGCCCGTTTATTGGAAGGTGCACACTGCTCTTCAACTCAAGCGAGAGAAGCGGCCTAGCGATTTCCTCTGGGAAGGTTCGTTCTGCCCCGAGTGAAGCTGGAGTGAAGTGCACTGCCCAGCCAGCGCCGCGGGTTCCTGGGGCTGGGCAGGGTGGCCTGGGCTGGGACACCAGAGAAGCAGCATCAGACTTCACTCCGAAACCTGTCCCTGCACAGGACAAGGCGCCATCAGGGCAGGCCCCGCTGGGCCAGAGCTGAGCAAGCGTCTGCAGGAGGGTGGGAAGGCACCAGCAACTCTGGGGAGAACCTTCCAGGCAGGGGGCAGCCAGAGAGCCCAGCGGCAGGAGAGGCTGAAGTAGCTCTACAGCAGCGAGGAGAAGCAGGGGACAGGGAGAAGCAGGGGACAGGGAGAAGCAGGGGACAGGGACCAGCGAGGACAGAGCTTTCCCTCTAACAACCAGAAGGTGCTGCGCCCAGGGGGCCTCAGAGCACCCCTCCTGCAGGCAGGGAGCACCCTGTGCTGCTCAGGAGAAGCGTGTCCTTCCCTCTTCCCTCCTCCCCTCCTTTCTTCCCTCTCTTCTCCCTCCCTCCCGCCCGCCTGCCTTCCCTGCCCTCACCTCCTGAAAGAGTCCGTCCCTTTGTCCCCTGACCTAGGGTGCAAGTGCACACTGTCAATGGCGACTGTCCCCACAAAGGGAGACAGCCACAGCATCCTCATCACTCTCTGCTCCCCCCGCTCCGGCCCTACACAAACAGCTGCCTGTGACCCAGCGCCCAGGAGCCTCCGATCAACAGGGGAAGCGGGACTACTGTCCTCACGTCACCGGCGAGGACATCAGGCTCAGAGAAAGCCACGTGCCCACGGCCCCGCGAAGGAGCTGGATGGATCCCAATGACAATGCCATGACCAGGCACCTGGGGGAGGGACAGCAGCGAGGGTTGGAGGACCCAAGATATACCCACAGCCACGTGACCGTGCACCAGTTGCTTAGGTAGGGATAAGAGAGGCAACGCCACGGCGCATGGTAAACAGTGAGTGTGCTGCCAGGCTGCCTTCCTGCCCACCCGCAGGCCTGTGCTCAGCCCCCGCTCGCAATAAGGAGATCAGGGTCCCTACGGTCAGAATTATGATGATCTGCAGGATCCAGGGACCAGAATCTCAGAAGCAAGGCACAGAAACCCTGCAGCCTCACCGGAATCCTCCCTCCAAATGCCCAACCGGATTCCAAGCTGAGGCAAAACCCGCCAGAGCTGGTGGCCCATGGACTTCTCCACACTCCTCCCCAGCCAGGCAACTGGACAAATCACCCAGACACAGGGCACAGAGGAAAACAGGAAAGGATCTACGGGCCGCGGAGCAGGGCCCACGGCTCCCATCAGCAAGGACTGCGGACTCACTCTTCACGCTCGGCCATAACCCGGCCCCGAGCACGCCCACCCCGGGCAGCACAGGAAGCCAGACACAACTCATTGGAGCCAAAACCTCATCGCTTTAATGCAACCCTTTGAAAAAAATACCAAGAGAGGCAGCCAGAAGAGAAACACTTCCGGAACAAACTTGCTGGATCCTTTAGTTCCTACTGGAACTTGTGGGGTGAGTGAAGAGGAAGAAAATGCTCATAAAAATGACTAGGACCTGCTGTTCATTTTTTTCAGAGTCCTTTACAGCAACACCTCCAAGGGGACAGTCTCGAGCTTCATTTGACCCCTACAGAAACAAAGGCTCAACGAGACCAAGTATCTGCAGAGTCCAACTTGCGTCCAGGTCTGACTGAAGGGAAGCTTTGCTCTCGCCCGCCTCCTCCAGGGCCCGCCTGGCTCCACGGAGCCTAGATGAGAGGAGGCACCAGAAGGCAGGTGCAGTGGACCACCTGGCGGGTTTCCCAGGGCTCCGAAATCAGGAAGGTTTCCAAGCGTCCATCTGGCTGCTGCCCAGGTCTCCCCAGATGCCAGGGGCCAAGAGCAGAGGGAACCTGGCTGACTCAGGGTGGGTCCCCTCCCTGGATGGATGGACAGATGGGTGGATGGGTAGATGGATGGACAGATGAATGATGGATAGATGGTGAGTGGGTGGATGGATGGACGGATGGGAGGATGGATGGATGGATGGATGAATGATGGATGGTGAGTGGATGGATGGATAGATGATGGATGGATGGTGGATGGATGGATGGATGAATGATGGATGAATGGATGGGTGGATGGATGGATGGATGGGTGGATGGATGGGTGAATTGGTGGGTGGATGGATGGGTGGATGGATGGGTGAATTGGTGGATGGATGGATGGATGGATGGATGGGTGGATGGATGGATGGATGGGTGGATGGATGGGTGAATTGGTGGGTGGATGGATGGGTGAATTGGTGGGTGGATGCATGGGTGGATGGATGGATGGATGAATGATGGATGAATGATGGATGGATGGATGATGGATGGATGGATGGATGGGTAGATGGATGGATAGATGAATGATTGATGGATGGATGGATAGATGAATGATGGATGGATGGATGGATGATGGATGGATGAATGGGTAGATGGATGGATGGATGAATGACTGATGGACGGATGGATGGATGGATGATGGATAGATGGATGGATGGGTAGATGGATGGATAGATGAATGGTGGATGGATGGATGGATGGATGATGGATAGATGGATGGATGGATGGATGATGGATAGAGGATGGATGATGGATAGATGGATGGATGGATGGATGATGGATAGAGGATGGATGATGGATAGATGAATGATGGATGGATGGATGAATGATGGATAGATGAATGATGGATGGATGGATGAATGATGGATAGATGAATGATGGGTGGATGGATGAATGATGGATAGATGAATGATGGATGGATGGGTGGATGGATGATGGATGGATGGATGGATGGATGGATGGATGGATGGATGGATGATGGATAGATGGATGGATGGATACATGGATGGAGGAGTGAATGAATGAATAAATGAATGGCTTTTGTCTTCCCAAGGAATGACTCTCACAACATGAGAGACTTGGGGAGCCGGGAGGCAGCTGTTTAGAAAATGAATGACAACAAACCAGACCCTAGACAAGACCTGAAACACCACAAACCTCCTTAATAGGGGAAATGGCATTTCCTAAACCAACCAGAGACACCAGCCAGCTGTGATGGTGAATTTTAGGTGTCAGCTTGACTGGATGAAGGAATACCTGGAGAACCAGAGAAGCACTGTTTCTGGGTGTGGCTGTGTGGGTGTTTCCAGAGGAGACGGGCGTGTGAGCATGTGAGGAGATGCCCTTCCTGTGGGCGGCACCATCCAAGCGGCTAGGGGCTGAGACAGAACAAAAAGCCAGAGAAAATGTGATTCCCTCTTCCTCTCCTGAAGCTGGGACTCTTTGCCTCCTGCCCTTGGACATCAGAAATCCAGGCTCCCCAGCCTTTGGTCTCTAAGACTTGCCCCACAGGTTCTCAGGCCTTTGGCCTTAGACTGAAGATCACACCATTGCTTCCCCGGTTCTGAGGCTTTGGGACTGGGGCCAAGCCCTGTCACCCCCATTCCTGGGTCTCCAGCTCACAGAAAGCCTGCTGGGGGCCCCTGGGCCTCCACAGTCCCAAGAGCCGATGCTCCCAGTCAGCCCCTCTTGTCTGCCTCTACCCAGCTGCTTCTCTCTGGTCTCAGGAGGATCCTGATGAATGCGCCAGCCCGTCCGTCAGGCTCCTGTCAGCCCTGAATGCTATGAATATAACTAGGAGTCGATCAACAAGAAGTAAGAGAGTTAGCTCTGCCCCTGGTAGCCCTGGAGTCCCCAGCCCCACACCCCTCAGTTACCCCTGACCAGCCCCACCCATCCCAGACAATAGTCAGTTCTGACTGCAGAGCCTTGTGCTCTGGGGAGAAACAGTTGCCATCCTGCTCCTGGGCAGGCCACGGGTGGGAGGAACGGGGGTGGGCGCACAGCCACCTCTTCGTGGTCTGAGGTTGCCGGAGGCCGCCAAGCTCATTTGGAATGGCCAGGGTGTCCCTACTGGGCTGAGCTCATGAACAACAAAAGATGAATCTGGACGTGTGGGAAACGCTCAGTAAATGCCCCGAATAAATGAAAGGGGCATTCGCTCTTCACCTCTGTGGTGAGAGGGACACATCAGGCCCGCCCCTCCACACCCGTTCCTTGAGGTCAACAAGCTGGGAGTCCAGGAGGCCAGAGACCAGCAGCCTTGGCAAGCCCCCTGCCTGCTCGGACCCTTCCTCCCCTCTGTCCACAGCAGGGGCTGGAACGAAATGCCCCGGCCCAGCAAGAGGTCCCCAGGAGTCTGAGCACCTGGGCAGACCAGGCCGCAGGGAGAAGCTGGGCTTTTGCTTGTGTTTTGTTTTTCCAGAGCACCTGTCCCGGAGAAGCCAGGAGGCACTGGCAGAGCAGAACTGTCAGGCTCCGGACTGCAGTGAGCGTCCCAGCACCCCAGCCTCCGCTGGCCCCAGGCCAGCCTCCACTTGGAAGTGCTGACCACAGCTTGACCATGGTAGGAAAAACATCCAGGGAAGGAAGAAAGCACTGCCACGGAGAACAGGGCTGGCGGGGCCGAGGCCAGGCCCACTCTGGAGGGCAAGTGTGGGCTCCGGCTCCATTGCTCCCAAGGGCACCAGCACCCAGCACACGGTCCCAGGGGGTCCAGTCCCCAGCCAGCTGTCCCTGACACACCACAGGCCACATTCACGCGGCCTCCAGGAGGCAAAGGGCGTGGCTCAGATGGGGAGACCAGAAGCAGCAAGGCCGCGGAGTGGCAGGGCCCTGGGGCACATGCAGTGCTGAGACCCCGCACACATGGCTTGACCCTCTCAAGGGACCTTTGAGGGTGGTCGTGTCACCGCCATTTTACAAATGAGACTTAGAGAGGCTGAATCACTTGGCCGAGGCCGCACCCTGGAGATGGCAGGGCTGGGACTCAAAGCCAGCCTGCTGGGGTCCAAGTCCACGTGCTCAGCCACCTGCTCTGTCGCCAAAAGGTGCGGTCATTGCGTCTTTTTTTTTTTTTTAAGACAGTCTCACTCTGTCACTCAGGCTAAAGTGCAGTGGTATGATCTCTGCTCACTCCAACCTTCGCCTCCTGGGCTCAAGCAACTCTCCTGCCTCAGTCTCCCGAGTAGCTGGGATTACACACGCCCACCACCACACCCGGCAGATTTTTGTATTTTTATTAGAGACAGGGTTTCACCATGTTGACCAGACTGGTTTCAAACTCCTAACTTCAAACGATCCGCCCACCTCAGCCTTCCAAAGTGCTGAGATTATAGGCGTGAGCCACCACGCCCGGCCCAGCCATTGCATCTTTACAAATAAAATAATGGAGAGAAAAACAGTAGGTGCTGCCATCTCTGTGTGGAAGTCTGGACTTGTTTCAAGCGACCAGTGGGGGCAGCAGCAGCAGCGACCTGTGCTTCACGAACACCTCCTGTGGGCCTCACCCGGGCTCCTCAGCTCAGCCCGGGGGTCTGCACGGTGACATCACCTTCATTCCCAGCACCCCACACCATGACTCATGGTCCAAACCCGCCGTCTACTCCCAGCTCCTCACAAGAAATGCCACAGCTTGGCCAGCACCACCAGTGACCGCCACGGTGAGACGTGGGGAGACCAGAGGCCGGCGCGAGAAGCCCCCTCCTCTACAGCCCTCAGAGCTGCAGCCGCCTCACTGGAAACCACGGACGATGACAAGGGCTGCCCATCTGCAAACTGCTTGGCCACATAGCTGGCGAGTTGAATAATGAGTGTTTAATCCAAATTTATGTACGTCTTACATCACTGCGTTCCGCCATAGCAAATTAAAAGCAAAATGAAATTATATACTGAATACGCTACATTTTAACTGTTGGCCAAGAAGTAGGTTTGGCCAGGGTTTTCCTGTATTTTTCTCTTTACGGTTATTATAAAAACCAGTTGCATGTATAAGTATGTGTGTACATGTGAGACCGTGTGTGTGTGTGAATGTGTGTGATATGTCTGTGCTGGGGGGCTGTCCATGGATGTCTGTGTGAATGTGCATGGGTGACCATACGCCTGTGAATGTAAGTTGTGTGTGTCTGGGTGTGGGTGTGAATATGGAAGACGGGTTCAAGTGTGTGTATGTGCGTTTGCGTGTGGTGTGTCCATGGGTGTCTGTGTGAATGTGTGTGTGTGAGACTGTAAGTCTGTGAATGAGTGTATGTGTGTATGTGAGCTGTGTGTGTCTGAGCCTGAGTGTGAACATGTGGGGTGGGTGCAAGAGTGTGTGTGTCCGCATGTGTGTGTGTGTTCTAAAGGTCCTTCTCTAAGTCCAGAACCACCAGCCTCTCCATTACCCAGGGCCCTGCAGGCAAATTCATCTCTGCTGTTTGCAAGGAAGGAGTGGGAGAGAGTTCCAAACCATTTCAAAACAAATCTGTAGTAATTGAGAAGCCACTTACAGGAAAGGAAACCAGCCCAGGCCATTCGAGCCTCCCTGACTCTAGGCCAGCAGGCAAGCCCTGGACAGCAGGACCCACGGGCCTCAGCAAGGCATCAAACTCCCAGGCACGTGCGTTGCTGCAGGGGGGCCTCCGTGAGTCATTTAAGAGAGACAAACTTCTAAGAACTGGATGATTACACAGATGTGCTCATGAAGAGGTCCCCGGATCTCAGGTCTGGAGAATTCCAGGAGCGAGAAAGGAGAGCGCCAGGTCCAGTGGCTCTGGGAACGCCCTTGTTCTAGGTCCTGACCTGAGGCCGAGCAGCACTTCCATATGCTCCTCTTGTAACTGACTTCTCAGCACGCGCCACTGCAAACCCGAATTCTCTCTGCACCTCACAAATCATGCATTCACAGAGCATTTCCTTAGACACCAAGTCCCTGATAATGATGTGCAAATAAACCAGGCAGTAAATATCTTGTTATTTCCCATCGGCAGGTGGAAATCCACTCTCCCGGTGGTCCAGGAAGCAGTGTCTCCTAGAGGCAGCCCAACAGCAGGTGGGGGCCTGGGGCCTCCTCGGTCACTGTCAGCACCTCCGGCGCCCAGCCCCCGATCCACCAGGAAGCGATCGCGGCCCTGATCCCATCCATTTAAAAAGAGTAACCGTGGAGCTGCTGGGTTCTGGAAGGCAGCTGGCCCCTGAGTCCCTCTGTGCCCAGGCTCACCGGCGTCAGGCCTCTGAGCCCAAGCCAAGCCATCACATCCCCTGTGACTTGCGCATATATGCCCAGATGGCCTGAAGTAACTGAGCAATCGCAAAAGAAGTGAAAATGCCCTGCCCCTGCCTTAACTGATGACATTCCACCACAAAAGAAGTGAAAATGGTCGGTCCTTGCCTTAAGTGATGACATTACCTTGTGGAAGTCCTTCTCCTGGCTCATCCTGGCTCAGAAAACTCCCCCACTGAGCACCTTGTGACCCCCACTCCTGCCCGCCAGAGAACAAGCCCCTTTGACTGTAATTTTCCTTTAGCTACCCAAATCCTGTAAAACGGCCCCACCCCTATCTCCCTTCGCTGACTCTCTTTTCGGACTCAGCCCGCCTGCACCCAGGTGATTAAAAAGCTTTATTGCTCACACAAAGCCTGTTTGGTGGTCTCTTCACACGGACGCACATGACAACCAAGAAGCCACCAATGAACTACAGCCTCTCGGGGACTTCGCACCTGCCAGCCTCAGGGTCCCGTCATGTGCATCAGCCGGGCTCCTGCAGGACTGGTGCCATGTGAGGCTTCCCGAGAACACAGAGACACTTCCCGGGGTCACCACTGGAGAATCACCCCCTCTTTGCCCAACACCTGCCCGGAGTCAGAAACAGCTCTGCTCGTCCCGGGATAACCGAGAGAATCCATTCACAGAGCACACAGTAGACGCTTTCCCCACCTCATCTCCCCAACCCCTTAAGAGGTGGTGCTGACTTCGGCCCATTCTCAGAGGAAGAGTAGAGATTCAGGGCAGGAGGTAAATGTTCAGGGTCCTCTGGCTAGAACTGCAGGGCCAGGGTTGTCTGCACTCTGCTCTTGCCCCACCCGCCTGAATTCACCACGCCTGGCCTCACCCTGACTGGAGAGAGAAACGGGCCATCCCCCTGTCCCAGCCCTGACACACACAGATCTGGCTTCCACACCTTCCTGTTTGTAACACAACCTGCCTGCACCTCCCGGACACGAGGGTGCAGAAATCCACTGGCTCCGTGCTGGAGCCAATCAGGCTGCTCCACGGATCTGCCCCACCTGCCACTGAGCTGGCAAATTGGCCACCACTGGGGCTGGAGAAAGTGACTGCTCACCTTTCCAAAGTCTCGCACATCGAAGAGGTCAAAGGGGTCAAACAGCTCACTGTTCCTTAATCCAAATTTATCGTGGCAGACTTTCAGGAAGGTCCGTATGTTCTTCAAACACAGGAACTAGAGAGAGAAAACAAAGGGTAAGGAAAAACTTATTAAAACTGTAAGCTCTGTAAAAACCATAACGGCAACAGCAGTAAGCTCTGGCTTCCGTGCGCCAGCACATCCAAGCTCATTCCTGTTTTCTCAAGCAGGAAATGGGCTCAGAGAGACGACGAAACCCCCCATCCCAAGGCTGGGGGGTGGGAAGCCAGGCCTGGACAGAGGCAGACAGCCCAGCCCCACGTCCGAGTGTGTAACCACCACTGCCCCTGGCCTCCTCATCACACAGCTGCAAAACCCCCAAGGCCTTTGCATTCAGAAGACACGCCACTCCCCATAACGGTTGGTCAGGGCGGCAAGGCAGCACCCTCCATGCCATCCAACCCAGCCGTCCCAAGCGCACCCAGCACATGTCAAGGCCGACAGTCACGGCCAGAGCAGAATATGGCAGCCTTGAGTCAACAAGAATGGCTGGCGCATGCTCACTGGGCACGTGCACAGGCGTGCGCACACACACGAGGCTTCTGACAACACCAATACATCCTTCCTACTCGGGTGACAAAGCCAACAGCCAGGGGCCACCCCCAGGAAGCCACGGAGGACCCAGAGAGTGGCAGGTGCCAACCACAGTGGAAGGGTGGAGGGAGCACAAAAGCCAGAAATCCCAAATCAACGCGTGGGCCGTCTCCTCTCTGCCCACTGCCAACCAGTGAACTCTCGGCCCTCACCGCGCCTGACGTGCCACGGGGACGGCAGGCTTGGCGGGGCGGAAAGGCCATTTGCCCAGTCCTCGTGGAGAAATAGCTGGTAAGGAAACTTATAAGGCAGCAGGTGAGGTGGCCCGGGGGGGCAGGCTCTAGAGTCACTCAGGCCCAGGTTGGAATCCTGTCTGCTGACTCCAGCAAGGAGACCAGGGAGAATGGTTAGACCAGGCCTGGTTTCCCACCGCCACCTGCCTCACGGGGTTAATCACGTGCCCTGATGACCAGAGTGGGCAGTGGGGTGTGGGAGCCGTCAGCCCCCCAGTCCAGCTGCGCACAGGGATTCACAAGGGGAGGCCGCGGCACACACGGCCCAAGAAGAGCCCGGCTTTGTCATCCTCATCAATAAATGAGGGTACGGACAAACTACCCAGCTCCAAGAGAAGTTCAGGGAGCCTGCCCCTGCTCACTGGAAATTGAGAGGAATGGACAGATTTAGATACAGTGCAGGTCAGAATCAGAGCCTAAGAGCGTGAAGCAAGCAGCACTGAGAATGCCCTGGGAGCGCAGGGTCCCCCAGCCAGGACACACGCCCCTGCCGGCCCCTTCCTCCGCCTCACAGCAGGTAGTGCTCACCCCAGCCCCCGCTGCCTCAGGCCACTCCTCCCATCCTGGCAGGGGTCCGCGGCTGTTCATAGACAACAGACTCATTTGTTTTATCCTATAGTCCCTCTCTGTCCCTGTGTGTGTGTGTGTGTGTGTGTGTGTGTGTGTGTGTATGTGTGTTTCTGAACACTTGAGATTAACTGCAGTAATGATACTCCTTCATCCCTAAATACCTGAGTGTGTATTTCCTAAGAACAAGGATGCTGGGCGTGGTGGCTCAAGCCTGTAATCCCAGCACTTTGGGAGGCCGAGACGGGCGGATCACGAGGTCAGGAGATTGAGACCATCCTGGCTAACACGGTGAAACCCCGTCTCTACTAAGAAATACAAAAAACTAGCCGGGCGAGGTGGCGGGCGCCTGTAGTCCCAGCTACTCGGGAGGCTAAGGCAGGAGAATGGTGTGAACCCGGGAGGCGGAGCTTGCAGTGAGCCGAGATCCGGCCACCGCACTCCAGCCTGGGCGACAGAGCGAGACTCCGTCTCAAAAAAAAAAAAAAAAAAAGAACAAGGACATCCTCTTCCATAATCACGGTACCTATGGCAAAACCAGGAAACTAACATGGACCCCACATGGTTATCTTATCTATAGACCTTACTTGCATTTCCTTAATACATAAAGGACAACCAAAATGTCCTTTATAGTTAAAAGAAAAAAAGACTGGCCCACGCTCCAATCTGGGATCACACACAGTGTACGCCGCCATGTCTTTTCAGTCTCCATTAATCTGGTACAATCTTCTCCAACAGGATTTTCTGGAATGATAGGAATGTTCTATCCATGTGCCGTCCAGTGGGGCAGCCACTAGATGCCTGTGCCCACTGAAAACTTGAAATGTGGCCAGTAAAGCCGGGTGCAGTGGCTCACACCTGTAACCTCAGCACTTTGGGAGGCCGAGGCAGGAGGATCACCTGAGGTCAGGAGTTCAAGACTAGCCTTCCCAACATGGTGAAACGTTGTCTCTACTAAAGATACAAAAATTACCCAGGCACGGTGGCACATGCCTGTAGTCCCAGCTACTCGGGAGGCTGCAGCAAGAGAATCGCTTGAACCCAGGACGCGGAGGTTGCAGTAAGCCGAGATCGCACCACTGCACTCCAGCCTGGGTGACAGAGCGAGACTCTGTCTCAAAAAAAAAAAAAGGTGGCTACTGAAAAACTGGATTGCTAATTTTAAATTAAATTTTAAAGCTACATGTGGCTAGTAACTGCTAGTTTACACAACGTGGATCTAAAACACTCCAAGATCTTTGTTCTTCACAACCTGTTAATTCTGAAGAATACAGACACGAAAGGACAAATCCTGTGTGATTCTTTTTTTTTTTTTTTTGAGACGGAATTTCGCCCTTGTTGCCCAGGCTCGAGTCTAATGGCGCGATCTCAGCTCACCACAACCTCTGCCTCCTGGGTTCAAGCAATTCTCCTGCCTGAGCCTCCTGAGTAGCTGGGATTACAGTTGTGTGCCACCAAGCCTGGCTAATTTTTGTATTTTTAGTAGAGATGGGGTTTCTCCATGTTGGTCAGGCTGGTCTCCAACTCTCGACCTCAGGTGATCCGCCTGCCTCGGCCTCCCAAAGTGCTGGGATTACAGGCATGAGCCACCGTGCCCGGCCATGGTTCCACTTTCATGAGGCCCCCGGAGTCGTCAGATCCACAGAGAGAGAAAGCAGAATGGCGGGTGCCCTCGAAGGGCTGGGCGACAGGGTGTTGTGGTTTTGTGGGGAACAGAGCTCTCGCTTGGGAAGATGAGAGAGTCCTGTGGATGGTGGTGGTGGCGCTTGCCAACAAAGTGAATGTGTTTGATGCTACTGGACAGTGGCCTAGAGAAAAACTGGAGAAGATGCCGAGTTTTATGTTATGTGTATTTTACAATAAAAAGATTAATTAGAAGAGAGACAGAGAGACATGGAGACACAGACCCACGAGGAGGGCATGTGACGATGGGCCCCTCTCCTTAGCAGCTGGGAGTGACACAGCTGTGGGCCAGCCACACCAAGGGTGGCCACTGCCGACAGAAGCGGGAGAGGGCGTGGGGCGGGTTCTCCCCGGGGGCCTCAGAAGGAACTGTTGCTGCCGTACACAACTGATTCAGGCTTCTGGTCTGCAGCCCTAGGAACAAGAAGGTTCTGCCGCTTAAAGCCACCACGTCCATGGCGTTTGGTGAGGGCAGCGCCAGACACTGGAGCTGGGAGCGGGCCTGCGCCGGGGAAGGGGCTGCACCCTCTCGCTCGTCTGTACTGCCGCGTGCGCTGCGGCTTCCAGCCCGGCGCGACTATTTTTTGCATATGGCTCGTCTGTAATTTCCACGAAGCATTTATTTTCATTCTTCCTCAGCCTCCCAAGTTTAGAGTTAATTACACAGATCCCAACCATAATCACAGCCGGCTAGGCCCAGGCTTCCTTTCGGGCGCAGGATGGGGCCAGAGCACCCCTTTCCCGTGGGCCCAGCAATTGCTGTGCCTGGCCCGGCCCCACCCGTGGCCACTCTGGTCACCCTAACCTTTAAGAAGTTCTCCTGGTGCAGCTCTGGGCCCAACCCAGGGTGGGCTCTGCAAAACTGAGCCACACAGGCTGATGCAGATGGCAGGAACAGGGACCATATGGACAGGGATGACAGAGACCAGGACGAAGCCTGGACACCACATCAGCCTCTACCTCGAGGGAAGCCGCACAGGGCCCAGCCTCCCTTCAGTGAGCATTTCCGGTGCTTTCTACAGTTCATCCCATTTTCCATGAAGGGAAACTGAGGCACAGAGCGTTAAGGACATGGGCACCTGATCAGAGGGCAGCAGCGCCAAGAATGAAGCCATGTCGGCATCGGCCAGGGCAAAGGCCCTCTGAGAGGACAGGTGTGTGAGCAGGCACCGGGTCCCTCCTGCCATCCCTGAGCCCCTTTCCTCAGTGGCCCGGTTTGCAAGGTCTGTGGTCGCTCTGGAGCCAATCAGAGCCTCAAGGTCCAGGTTCTAGATAGAGACCCCGACGGTTAGCAGGGACTGGACCCAGGGCTGAGGTTGCCGCAAGTGCGTCTTGGCCACAGGGGCCCACTGAGGACACAGGCCGAGGGACAGTAGGCAAGGGAGGCCTAGATGGTGGTCAGCGCCAGGTGAAAAGTCCCCTGTCCATGCTCAAGCTGTGGGGGCTGGCTTCAGCTGTCACTTGTGGCTGCAGGAGCAAGCGGCATTCTCTCTCATTAATCCAACCTGGCCTTCGGGACCACCCCCACAAAGGCAGCCACTGGTTGCCCCAGCATCCTGGACTATAAGTCCAGCTGAGCGGCCATAGCAAGGGTCTGTCCCCAGAAAACAAGCCCTGTGACAAGGGTCCCAGGGTTGAGTGGCCTCTCCCCCAGGCTGGCGGCTATGGGGTCCCCACTATGTTTGCTTAGGGCACTCTGAGGGGGCATGGGCGACCCCACCTTCCACTCTCCACAGCCCCAGACTGCAGGGAGGGCTCCTGCCCCTGGGCCCCAAGAATCCCTTGTCCAGGCTCTGCCGCTGCAATGAGAGGCGGCGTGTACTGTGCCCTGGAAACGTCAGCCCCTTTCTCTCCAGCCCATTCATCGGCAGCCGCGGATCTAATCAGGCTGAAATCGGATTAGTGTGGCGACACAGGCTCCATGCCCAACCGCCCACCTCCCCAGGCTCAGCTGCACGGTCCTTCAGCTCTTGCAAGGCGCCAGGGCGGGGCGTCACAGACAGGAGAGGCAGGGCAGGGCCAGAGAGCCAAGACCCCAGAGCCAGGACCCAGGGTCTGAGCCACAGATGAGGCCCGAGGGCACCCTGGAGGGCAAGTTTCACTGGCCACGCTCACATGCTCACAGGACGGTCATGTCTCTTTAGGGTCTCTGAAACAATCTACTGTGATGGGGACATAATGGCAGGGACGGGCCTGTCTGCCCTACAGAACCCACAGCAGCCCACCAAGAGCAGGGGCGCCCTTCCGCCTATGTGAGCCCTTCCACTGCCCCTTACTGGCAACGGGTCACCGGCAGTGCTGGAGTGGGACACAAGACAGGCCTGCTCCGCCCTCCAGAGCTGGCATCTAGCTGGCATGCCCTGAGAGGGGTACAAAAGGGGAAACTAAGCCAGGGGAGGCAAATCCACTTGCCTGAGTCACACAGCCAGCAGGCCTCAGCTGCGGAGTTGCAGTTTGGACACAGGTGGCTTGGGCATCGACCCCTGGGTGATGGGGATGGAGTAATGGCAGAGCTTGACGATGACCACAGGCAAGGTGGACACCAACGTGCACCGACAGCCAACTCACTCACCACCTGCAGAGCCTGCGAGGTGTGCACGGGCCCACTGCACAGACAGACAACCAAGGCTCCAAGCAGTGAGCTCGTGAGTAGGCCCAGGATTCCGGGGCAAAAGGAGTGGCCAGAATGCGAAAGGGCAGCAGGTCCCTGCCTAAGGAGATGCGAGAAAGTCCTGTCTCACCAAGGATGGCGGCACAAGGCCTGCATCTTCAAGGCAGGTGCCACACAGTCTCAGGAGCTGACTCCCTGCCCCCAGCTGGACCATGCAGGAGGAGGGTGGGGCCGGGTTGACCTTTATGGGAGGTGACCCTCGCTGCTCCCTCCTCCTAGGAGAGCTCAGGCAAGTCTCCTCATCTGCACAGTGAGGTTCTGGCACAGAGCTCCAGGTCCTCCCAGCCACGACTGGCTGCGCATCTCAGTGCGCTGACTCACAGCGATTACAGGCGCTCCACGGTCGCCAGGTTTTCCAGAAGGCCAGGCGCTCATCTGAGAGCTCCCTTGCGTCACTGCAGCAATTCCTAGTTTACAGATGAGGAAACTGAGGTTTCAGGAGGTCACCTGGACTGCCCAAGGTCACTAGCAAGGATGTAACCGAGCTAACAACAGATCTGGGATGGTTTGACCCCCAAGGCCAGACTGCTGGCCTTTATCCCATCTGTGGGTTTCTGGGCAGGGAAATCCCATTATTTTTTTCCTTTTTTAAGATGACAACAGTACTTTGAGGAAAACCCGGTCTGTTCAGAAGAGATGGGGAGGTGCTGAGTGTAGGAGCCCAGCCTTTGGGCTTGAGGGGCAGGCCCCACCCACAGAAACCAAGGCTTGGGAACGGGGCCAGAGAGGAGGAGGCTGAACTGGTTGATCGGCATACAACAACTAACTAGCACGCATGCGCCATTTCACAGCCCGCTAGCACTTTCACATCCACATTTGCTCCGTCCCCACAAAAAACTTGTATTTTGAGCCCCCGTTTGCAGATGTGGAAAAGGAGGCATCAGAAGGCAGGCGACCCGCAATCTGAACCCAGGCCCGGTCCCTCTCAGGATGCCCCCAGCCTCTGGCAGGCCCATTCCTGGGAAAGTCCCTTTGGCTGCCCCACCAGGAAGGTCAGGGGCCCGGGTGTCCTTAGTCCCAGGAGTGACACTCAGCTGGGGGTGGGGTCCCACGGGGAAAGCCCCAAGCTGGGGTCTCCAGATCACCTGGCCCAATCTTCCCCATCCATGTAGACTGTCACCAACAGACAGGGCTCCTCCCAGGCCTCTGGCTGGCATCCCTGAACCACCCACTCCTGTCCCGCACAGTCCCACCTCCCCCACCCGGCCTCTTGTACACAGCCACATTCCAGTGCAGACCCCACAGCAGGTGCTCCAGGTGGGGACAACCCAGGCTTGCTCCTCCTCAGCAGCCACAGAGCTTCTCTGTACCTCAGTTTCTCAATCTGTAAAATGGGCAAGGAGAACTCTGCCCTCTGATTTCCACGATGCTGGAACTCTCACTCAAAATAAAAGGAAACTGTACTGAGGCCATCTCACTGGGGAAGTCCAGAAATCCCGTGAGACATTGGTCACTGGAAGAGCCAGCAGGGGGGTTGGGGGGGCACAGTTGGCTGGAGCTGAGGAGCAGCCACACCGCACAAGAACCTGGGCCCTGCATCACCATGGTCCCACCCTGGAGCTGTTAGCTCACCACCCCGCTGGCCTTTAGTTTGCAGCAGAGCTCTTCAAGGCAGGTACCAGGGACTAGGGGAGGGACACAGGCCGACAAGGGACTTCTAGGGACCGGCCTCAGGCTCTTTGCTCATGGCCAGAGCAGCCCAGCCACCGGGAGGTGAAGACCCCCGGCCCATGTGCCCCTTGCTGCAAAAGGGAACCTGGGCACTACACTCCCCAAAGAAACAGGGCACCACAGCTTCTGGGCCTCAGGAGAACAGGCACTCTCTTTTCAAGCCCCTGGGTCTTTCTGAGCAAGTCGGGGTCTCCATGTGCAGCCTCCACGCCCTGCAGCAAAGGCTCCAGGAAGTACCTACAGACACAGTGCGATTTCTTGAAATACTTCAACAAGGGTTACTAACACTGCACTTAGCAGAGACCGACTGCACGCCCGGCTGCTCTGCTTCCGGCTGGAGTGGCACTGACTCCCTGGGGCCACGCTGCAGCGCCGTGCTCGTCAGAAGCTCTGACTGGCAGCTGAGGATGTCTTTGATCAATAAAAAATGGGGAAACAAATTAATTTCCTGTTTTATTTATGCCAAGCTCATTCCAAAAGCCACTTAAAATAGCTTGATTACTATTCAACAGATGCAACTTGACAGAACAGATCAAATTTGGGGCCCATCAGGTAGATAAACAGGTGACCCTGGGGTGACAGGCTGGCCAGGGGCTCAGGGGGACAGGAGTTGAGGCCATTTGCTCCCTCTGGGTCCCAAATACCCTGGACAATGCCTAGCCCATCGCAGGGGCTCAGTATCTGGTAGACGAACAAATGAACCAATGAATTAATGAATGAACAAATGAATGAATGTCTAGGAAGCACCCTTAGGTGCCCTCTGACTGCTGACACCTCTCAAAGGGCCCTGCTTTCCCATCAAGCAGCAGGGAGTCCACGAAGCCTTCCAAGGTGTCCGGGGTCCCCAAGGACAGTCACTGCTGCTTAGGTGGCAACCCTCACTTCCGGAGGCATCTCTTTCAGAAACAAGCAAGCAGGTGGAACTTAGCGTCTGGCCTCGACCCCTTATTCCTGCACACATCAATGTCACCTACACAACTCTACACACCAGCCCACCAACGACCCATTAGCTGGTCAGATCCAATAACCATTCATCGCCCATTTTACAGATGAGGAGACTGAGACTCAGGGAGGTCTGCATCTGCATTAAAACTGGTCTGTCGTCGGGGGCGGTGGCTCACACCTATAATCCTGGCACTTTGCGAGGCTGAGGCGGGTGGATCACCTGAGGTCGGGGAGTTTGAGACTAGCCTGACCAACATGGTGAAACCCCATCTCTACTAAAAATACAAAATTAGCTAGGTGTGGTGGTGCAGGCCTGTAATCCCAGCTACTCGGGAGGCTGAGGCAGGAGAATCGCTTGAACTCGGGAGGTGGAGGTTGCAGTGAGCCGAGATCGTGCCATTGCACTCCAGCCTGGGCAACAAGAATGAAACTCCGTCTCAAAAAAAAAAAAAAAAAACTGGTCTAACTTGACGGTCATCATCAACACTGAGAGGCTTCCCAGGCCACCACCAGGGCCCCTGCGCCGAGGTCTTTGTGTGTGAGTGTGAGAGACAGTCTCACCGCATCGACCAGGCTGGAGTGCAGTGACGTGATCTCAGCTCACTGCAACCTTCGCTTCCCAGGTTCAAGCGATTCTCCTACCTCAGCCTCCCAAGCAGCTGGGACTACAGGCCTGTGCTACCATGACGAGCAAATTTTTCTATTTTTAGTAGAGATGGGGTTTCCCCACGTTGGCCAGGCTGGTCTCAAACTCCTGGCCTCAAATGATCCACCTGCCTTGGCCTCCCAAAGTGCTGGGATTACAGGCAAGAGCAACTATGCCCAGACCGCACTGAGCTCTTAAAGAGACACTGCAGTGCAGGGCTCCCAAGGCAGATGTCCGAGGCCACTCCAGCTCATTCGCTGCTCCAGGCAGGGAAAGCACAGCTCAGCCAGGGATTGATTGAGGAGTGTCGCGAGTCGATTTTGTCTGGACGATTGAACATGAACACTTCCTTCGCTCGGGCCCATTTCCTCAACTGCGCACGCACCAGGGCCAAGGCACCAGGCCAGCAGGCTGAGTAATGAACCCGACCCGCCTTTGCCCATGCCCCAAAGTCCTCCAAGGACCCACCTCTGCTGCTGACGGTGGGTTTAAGTCAAGGTGGGAGGTATAAAGAGTGGCCCACATAATCAGGACTTCAAGGTCAGGGTCAAACCACAGGTTTTCTGTAAAGCTAGCAGGAAATTGCTTTTCTAGTATTTCTCTTTATAACCTTGCGTGCATGTCCCCCTTCGGCCCGGCTGCGGTGCGGAGCTGCTCCTCCTGCTGTGATCTGGAGGAGTGGGGTGGTGTTTTCTTTGTGCATATCAAGGTCTTCCAGGGGCCAGTCTTGCCCCAGGTCAGGGGCAGGCGCCTGGCAGAGAGAGGGGCAGGCCAGATTAGCAGGGCAGGCAGCCCGCATGCCCTCAGGAGTGGAGCTACCACCATCAAAAGCAGGCAGGATGAGCCATGGCTGCTACATTTGTCCACAGGAATGACAGAAATGGCTGCATCAACAGTGTCTCATTTCACTATTCTGTAAAGGCTTCCAGCATTCTGAGTCTCACTAACACTCAATGTGCTAAAACAACGTCAGGTGGCACTTCCACTTTCTCCGATAACAAACAGCCTCCGCTGAGTCCGTGCCTGGCACGACACTAAGCCCTTGACAGTCCTCTCTGGTTCATCCTGCTAACGTGTTCATGAGCTGTCAGCTGTCAGCGCAATTGTCCCTGGTCTACAGATGGAGAAATGGCTCAGGGACCACCCTGCTCGTCGGGCTAGTAAGGGGACGGCCCAGGTCTAATCCAGGTGGTCTGGTCCTGCCCCCATGGGAGCCCCACGGCATAGGCAAGGGGCAGCCTACTCTGCGGACAACCTGGGAGGAGGGAGGGTCTGGGCTGGCTCAGGTGAAGGCAGAGCTAGCTGCAAACAGGCTCTGTCGGTGGGTGCCTCTCCATCCCTCTAACACCAGCGCTCCTGGGGGGAAACAAGCTCTTCTCTTACGCTGGGCCCTCCTGCTTCCCAGGGCACCCCCCGGGATGACTACCAAAACTCACAACGTACTACACCACCTCAGCACTGGTAGAGGAAGCCCTCCAAGTCAGACCCACAGAGGAAGCAAGCTTCCGGACCCCTGTCCTTCCGGACCCCTGCACACTTCCCCTCCTTCCCCCAGCACGCCCTGACCCAATTCCGGTGCCTTCCGTCGCCTTCCACGAGGTCTCCTGGCCACTCCCACTCCCAGCTTTCTGGCTTTGGTTCATCCAAGGCGGGCTGGGGGCCCTGGATGCTGGAGACACGTGGCTGACACTTGGCACCTGCTAGGGCTCTGAGCCTTTGACTATGCTGTTCCCGTGGCCCCAACACTGTTCCCTATCCCCACTTCCCGACCTCGTCTCTTTCCACCCAAGCCTAGTTCATGAAAGGAAGAAATGGCCTTTCTCCTCCACTGTACCTGCCCCCTCGCATGGCGGGTCACCTGCTCACCACACTCCAGGCAATGGTGCTGTGAGATGGGGAGTGGGCTTCCCAGAGAAGATGTCAGAGGACTCCGAGGACCCAGCCAGCTATCTCCAAAACAGGGCCCTGGAGACGTGGATTCGAAATGTCTGCTACCAGAGCCCAGACCTCAAACTCCAACCTGCAGCACGCAGGCAGCCCTGGGTCCAGAATCCCAGGATCTTCCCAAAAAAGGGATGGGGCAAGGCTGCATCGTGGCTTAAGGCCAGGAGGTCCCAGTGAGGCAAAACACCTGCCCCCACCGCTGGCGTCTCCTGCTGGTTAGGGGCTTCACGCTCAGCTTTTCTCACGGTCCGCTCCTGTGCAGCCTGATTTCCAGTCAAGCTCTGCTGCAAACCTCAAGCACCCAGCCGGTGAGAACCAGCAAGGACCAGCAGCCGAGAAGTCCAGGAACCCCGCTGCTGGGGCTCCCACCCGCTGCCAGGGTCTGTCTGTCTGCAGCCCCTAAGCCACAGGGAGTGCGTTCTCAAAGGCTGAAAAGTCAAGATCTCAAGAAAAGAGAGACACTCTGGCTGCCCAGCAGCCCCGGGCACATGCACGCAGGGCCATGCCAAGCTGCCGAATTGCCCCTCTCCATCCCGACGGTCAAGTCCTTCCTCAGCAGCACTCGAGGGGAAACCCAGCAAGAAAAATCCATTCTGGAAAAGCCCTCATTTGGAAGTCTGAGTGGAGCAGGTGGACAGCCGGGAGGCTCCTTTTCAACTCTGCGCCCTCCCCTCCAGTCCACAGTCAGACACTGAATAGGTGGCACCTACTGCGTGCTAGGCCACAGCCCAGCTGTGCCTGTTCAGAGCCAGCAGCTGAGAGAGGTCTCAGCTTTCCACGCCTGCTCCCCCGAAGCCCTCCAAGGACCCACTTCTGCTGCTGACAGTGGGTTTAAGCCAAGGCGGGAGGTATAAAGAGTGGCCCACATAATCAGGACTTCAAGGTCAGGGTCAAACCAAAGGTTTTCTATAAAGCTAGCAGGAAATTGCTTTTCTAGTGTTTCTCTTTATAACCATCTTCCCTGAGCCGGCTTCCGAGTGCCGGAGGGTTCAAATCCTACTCTCCTGCCGCCTGGCTCTGAGCGATTAGCCCAGACGCATGCCTGCGCCTCGGCCCTCTGGGTCGCTCTCACAGGACCTCAGCCCCTCCTCTGTGCCACAGCTCGCAGGCTGTCTGTGAAACAGGGTCTTGTCTCTGCCGCCTCATTTTCTCCATTTCTTCCCTCTTCCGGAGAGTGGCCTCCAAGGTCAACAGCAGGGCACTCGCACGCTCTCGGGGGCACCCTCTCTCCGGCGCAGTTGGGCAATCCAACTCCAGACGGACCCACACAGAGCGCGCGATTCTTCCCGTTCCCCCACCGCCCACTAAAATGAAAGCCAAATGGATCCCTTCGCAGCCAGCAGACATCGGATTATCGCTCTCCAATCTGAAGGAACGATTCTCGCTATTATGCCTTCCTGCTGGGCTAAAAATATTGAAGGAAAAATGCAACCGCAGCACCAGAGAGCTTCCCAAGCCCGAGGGTGAACATGAGCCTCCCCCTATGATTGGAAACCAAAGGCAGGCACGGCCCTTGGCTATGGAGGCAGCAAGGCAGGAGGCAGCCTCTTCCCCTGCCGAAGGCCACAAGCCAGCCACGCAACAGCAAAGTGTCAAAAACTCTTCTTAGCCAATTGCCAAACGGGCAACTATGGGGCCTGGAAGACAAGCGCTGGCGCCCAGCAGGGTCAGAGCAGGAGTGGGACAGGTGCTGTGGGGCTTTCACCCTGAGAGTCCCTCATGCCCACCATGTCCCCATTTGGAGCTCCTGCAGGTGCCTACAAAGCCCCACCCACCGGGGAGTGGCTGTCACCCACCAGGCAACCCCAGCTGGACCCAATGCGGCACCTCCTCCCCAGCAGTCCCTGTGCTTCGTGAGGCCCATATGTGGGCGCTGGGACCGCTAGACTAGAACCCCTCTCGGCCTGGACCCCTGGGACCTGCCCTTCACCTCTCGGAGCCTCAGCTTCCTCACCTGTCAAGCAGAGGTGGCAGTCATACCCACAGCAGCTGACACCAGACCACAGCTGGGTCACTCACCTTGTGCTGGGGACAGGGTTTTTAGGCTGCTGGGCTCTGCTGCAGGAACACGATCCCCTTAGCAGAGGCATTTTCCCCATTTTACAGACAAGCAGAGTGCGGCTTCAGGGAGTGTAGTTATCTGCCCAGAGTGTTAGGCAGCAGCTCAGGATGCTATAGCAAAATCCCATAGCCCGGGAAGCTTATAAATCACAGGGAAGGTTGCTTTCTTGCAGTTCCAGAGCCTGGAAGCCTAGTGCCAGCCAGTGTGGTCAGGTTCCAGTGGCTTCTCCTATGTACCCTTACACAGCAGAGAGTAGAGAGAAGCAGTCCTTTTTGGTACTCTTAAAAGAGACCATCCTGGGCCGGGCGCGGTGGCTCAAGCCTGTAATCCCAGCACTTTGGAAGGCCAAGACGGGCGGATCACGAGGTCAGGAGATCGAGACCATCCTGGCTAACACAGTGAAACCCCGTCTCTACTAAAAAATACAAAAAACTAGCCGGGCGAGGTGGCGGGCGCCTGTAGTCCCAGCTACTCGGGAGGCTGAGGCAGGAGAATGGCGTGAACCCGGGAGGCGGAGCTTGCAGTGAGCTGAGATCCGGCCACTGCACTCCAGCCTGGGTGACAGAGCGAGACTCCGTCTCAAAAAAAAAAAAAAAAAAAAAAGAGACCATCCTATTCACGAAGGGTCCCCTCTTAATGATCTCATTTAAACCCAATTACCTCAAAAGGCCCCAGCTCCTAATAACATCACATTTTGGGGTAGCGTTTCAGCACAGGAATTTTGGGGAGACACAAACATTCAGTCCATAACAGCAAGTGTAATAGGTTGAATGGGTGGGTTCCAAAGAGGCAGGCCTGCATCCAGACCCTGAGAAGCCTATTTGTGACCATATTTGGAAAAACAGTCTTTGCAGGTAAAATTAAATTGATGCTCTCAAGGCCGGGTGCAGTGGCTCATGCTTATAGTCCCATCACTTTAGGAGGCCGAGGCAAGCAGATCATGAGGTCAGGAGTTCGAGACCAGCCTGACCAACGTGGTGAAACCCTGTCTCTACTAAAGATACAAAAAATTAGCCGGGCGTGGTGGCACACACCTGTAATCCTAGCTACTCGGCAGGCTGAGGCAGGAGAATTGCTTGAACCCGGGAGGTGGAGGTTGCAGTGAGCCAAGATCTCACCACTGCACTCCAGCCTGGGCAACAGAGCAAGACTCCATCTCAAAAAAACAAAAAAACAAAAAGACAAAATAAACCTGAGGCTCTTGAGATAAGATGATCCCAGATTACCCGGTGGGCCCTAAATCCAAGTGTCCCTAGAAGAGAAGACAGAAGACAAGAGGTCGTGTGACAACAGAGGCATAGATTGGGATGATGCGGCCACAAGCCAAGGAGTGCCTGGGGCCACCAGAATCTTGAAGAGGCAGGATGGATCCTCCCCTAGAGCCTGTGGAGGGAGCACAGCCCCACTGACACCTAGAACCTGGAGGGAGCACAGCCCCCGCTGACACCTAGAACCTGCAGAAGGAGCACAGCCTGGCAACATCTAGAACCTCTGGAGGCAGCACAGCCCCGCCAACACCTAGAGGTTCCAGAGGGAGCACAGCTCTGCTGACACCTTGGTTTCAGACTTGTGGCCTCCAGAGCTGCTGCCGGAAAGCAGTGGTCTCCGGTTCTTTGTTGGGCAACTCTGGTGGCCAGCTGGTGGCAGGCAGTCCTGTGCCCTTGGCGTTGTGCCCCCCAAGCCTACCACAACAGGCACTTGGAATGGCTGTGGGATGAATGGGCACACAATGGAATAGGGCTTGGATGAGAAACTGAGGCAGATGTTCTCCTGGTTTCTTCCGCCCTTTGTCCTCGTTCGTGCCAGCATGGGTTCCGCAATGCCCTGCACCCCCGGCTCAGAGTTGGGAGACCCTGGACCCTGGGCCTGGGCCTGGCACACTGGGGCCCTCTGAAAATGTGGGTTTGACCCGCAGGCCCAATTCAGGGCTCTTTGGGAAGCAAAGTCCCCGGAGGGACTCTGGGAGTCAGGAAGCACCTGTGTGGGACCTCAGACCCAGCTCCCTCTAAGCACCATGGGGCCCAGCTTCAGACACCCTTGAGTGGGGACAGGGGGCTGAGGCACAGGGTGGGGCACCTTTCCAGCAGGGAGATGCAGGTTCAAATCTTGAAGGACCCCCACACCCACCCTGGGAAACCCAGCTCCCACGACCCTGGCTCCAGGCTAACCACACGTCTCACGCTCCTGGGCCTACCTGTCCAACAGCTGCCTCCCTGTCTCCGCAGAAGGCACCTAGCCCGAGTACCCCAAAACCAAGACCTACATGCCTCCATTCCTAGGTGTCCTCCCTCTGCAGAAGCACCCACTACTTGCCAGAGGCTGCAGCCAGCACCTGACAGGCAGCGCCTACCACCACCCCTTGTACAGGCCGGTGGCCCCCACAGGTGGGACAACACAAGCACACGTGTGACATTCTGAAGATCCCAGCACCATAAACGTCAAGGGATATAAAACACCCTTCTCAGCCTGCAACAAACACGGCCGATGCCACCACCGAGAGCACCGCGCCTCTCAGCTGCTGGAGAGTCACTCGTGGTGAGCACCCACCATTTCGAGAAGATAGAGTCAATTGTTATGGTCTGTTACCATCCCAGTCGTTTCCAGGGATTTCTAGAAGCGGCGTGTGCCTGGTGTTAAGAGGCCGTCCCCACGGGCACACACCACAGCTAATGTCCCTCCGTCCATCTGTCCATCTGCCCACCAGCACCTGCTGAGGGCCTGTGGCCCCGCACACATGGCCCAGGCTGCCAAATCAGTTCTGTCACCGTGGGGCGGCAAGGCACACAGAGGAGCAAGTGCGTGCGAGACGCCCACCAGGAGAGGTGCCTGCACTTCAGGGAGTTTTCTCGCCTGGTGCTGGAAAGGACCCAAAGTGCCCAGGGCCGCAGCAGCACATCGCAGGTGCACAGTGAAACTGAGTGAAATCCACGCGCGCCTGAAGGCTTCCGGAGGAGACATCCCAGGTCCAGCCATGGAAGACTGGGGGAAGCAGGAGCCGTGGCACTGCAGCAAAGCACTTACATGTGCCGCACACCTGCGGGGGCAGCGGGCGATGCTGCTGACACTCGAGTAGGGCAGGGTCCGTGATGTGCCTGTCCTCGTGTGCATGCATGTGGGGTGCCCATGCACATACATGCGGGGGTATGCAGGTGCTTAGGGGTGTACAGGCGTGCATGCGTTCATGTGTGTGCACATGTATGTGTGCATGCTCGTGATGTGTGTATGTACCACTGTATGTATGTGTGGTGTGTGTGTCTGCATTATGATAAATAAAGCTAAGCAAAAATACATCTGCAGGAGGGCAAGGACTGAGATAAACCATTCTGAACTCCAAACAGGTGGAGAGTAAGATGTAAACAGATTTTTCCTGTTGTTTAAACGTACTTCGTTTTCATTATACTGCTGTTTGCGTGCAACGAATGCAAGTGTAGTGAGGTGAGGAAAAAGGAAGGCAGACACTCCTTCCTCCGGCTACCCCACAGACACCCACACCACGAGAAACTAGGGCGCCCCTGCAGATGGGAGGCAGTGGTGAGGTCGCCTCCAGGCTTGGCCGGGGGTGCAGGCAGGGCAGAACCTCACCAGGCCATTTCCAGCCAGACTTTGCTTCCTGTGGGGTGCTCCTGCCCCTTCAGGTCCTAACCCTTCCATCACTCAGGTTCTGGGGACCCCACAGGGAGCAACACAGCCATGCCACCCTCCACAAGGCCAGCCAGGGAGTGTGGCCCCATGCCTGACGCCAAGGCGAGGCTCCTGGCTGCTGAAGCTGAGTCAGAAGCATGGCCCCCACACTCCTCCTCGCTCCCCCCACGCTCTTCCCCACTCCCCCCTCCTCCCCACCCCCGTTTCTCCCCACTCCCCCCACACTCCTCCTCGCTCCCCCCACGCTCTTCCCCACTCCCCCCTCCTCCCCACCCCCGCTTCTCCCCACTCCCCCCACACTCCTCCTCGCTCCCCCCACGCTCTTCCCCACTTCCCCCCTCCTCCCCACCCCCGCTTCTCCCCACTCCCCCCACACTCCTCCTCGCTCCCCCCACGCTCTTCCCCACTCCCCCCTCCTCCCCACCCCCGTTTCTCCCCACTCCCCCCACACTCCTCCTCGCTCCCCCCACGCTCTTCCCCACTCCCCCCTCCCCACCCCCGTTTCTCCCCACTACCCCCACACTCCTCCTCACTCCCCCCACGCTCTTCCCCACTCCCCCCTCCTCCCCACCCCCGTTTCTCCCCACTCCCCCCATACTCCTCCCCTCTCCCCGTACCACGCTCCCACTCCCCCAACACTCCTCCTCAGTCCCCCCGCACCCCCCACACTCCTCCCCATTCCCCCCCATGCTCCTCCACACTCCCCACAGTCCTCCTCACCCCCACACTCCTTCCCACTCCCCCTACTCCTCTCCACTCCTCCTCACTCCCCATGGTACACCCCACCCCCTTGCTTCGCCCCCCTCCCCCCATGCTCCTCCCCACACCCCCACTCCTCCCCACTCCCCCCACCACGCTCCTCCCCACTACCCCCCACTGCCCCCGCGCTGCTTACCACTCCCCCCAACGGCCCCCCACGCTCCTCCCCACTCCCCTCCACTTCCACTCCACTCCCACCCCTACTCCTCCCCACTGCTCCCCACGGCTCTAGCCTCCCCCAGCCTGAGGGAGCCCTCTAAACCCTCCAGCTCAGGCTGCTCAGTGAAGCTCAGTTCCTGCCTTTTCTGCTCAGCACAAGGGCACGGCCCCAGCTGGAGGCCCCTGCTCCGGGGCATCTCACTGCCCATCTGCTCCTTTCCTGCTTACTCACAAAGTGAAGACCTGGAGCCCACAGCGCCAAGAGGCACAAAGCACAGCTTCCTGGGTGACCTCGGGCAAGTCACTGACCCTCCTGGAGCCTCAGTTTCCCCAACCCAGTGGCTCTGAATGAATTCCCTGGATTCCTGAGGAGGAGGGAGCTTCCTCACTAGTTCACAGGCAGGAACTCAATGATCTCCAGAGGTGCCGTGATCCCCTCGTCCACCCAGCCTCCCCCTGGGCCCCGCGGCCCCTCCCCACCCTGTGACCCTCAGCCCAAGCCCCTGGGGCGGGTCTTTGGTTCTCAGGCGTGGGGTTGGGCCCAGAGGGTCTGCGGGGCTGGGGGAGGACGCGAGTCTGGGGTACTGTGTCCTTCTACCTTTCTGAGTTGTTTCTTCTTTTGCTTGGTTTTGTTTTGTTTTGTTTTTTACCAATGAGTAGACATTACTTTTAGAATTTCCTAAAAACTTATCTCAGCTTTGGTTTGGGTTTGGGAGGAGGGAGTCCTGTGAATGTATAAAAAGAACGCAGCCAGCTAGTTTCTGAGAAGTCAGAAAACGCGAAGATCCACTGAGACGCTGTGCTTTCTGGAAATTCCAGGCAAACCAGCACCAGGCCCCTCGGCTGGCTGGCGGGCAGAGCACCAGGGGGCGAGGGAGCAGGAGGGGGATTCCCTGCTGCCAGGCCAACAGCTGGGCCGGCCGAGGTCAGGAATGCTGCAGCTGCAGCCTCGCCTTCCTCCCCCACCCAGGCGGGAGCCCAGTGGGAGGGAGGCTGCCCCTGCCAGGGCCTGGGACAGAGCCCTCTGCGGGGGACAGGCCAGGCAGGAAACCCGGCCGTCCTCAAGGAGGAAAGCAGGGAGCTGAACTCCAGTCCTGGGCGCACCTGCTCGCAGTCACAAAAAGGGCAGATTGCAGCGCCCATCCAGCTGCCCAGCTCCCCGCCCAGCTCCCCGCCTTCCCCCCCGCCCAGCTCCCCGCCTTCCCCCCTCGCCCACCCACCTACCTGGGGTGCCCAGGACTCTCTCCAACACCACCGGTGTCTCTCTGGTTCCTCACTCTGTGCAGGGCCTACCCTCTGGTGCTCTCCTGGTTGGGATAACCGTCCCTGCTTTACCAGGTGGGGAAACTGAGGCTCGGCCTGACAGTTAGGGGCCTCCCCTGTCCCAGCTGCTGCAGGTCCAGTCTCACTTCACCAGGGAAGGATGTGTGCCCAGGACACTTCTCCCTGGGGTGAAACGGGTTTGTTTTTTCTCCCAGTATAGAAATAACCCCGCCTGGATGAGGGCAGGGAAGTAGAAGAACATGAAACCGACAAGAACTCCCATCCTAAAACGCCACTAACCACTGAGGGCGTTTTTCTGTTGTCTCTTGACTCTGGGTTTTTAGGGGTTTTTTGTCGTGTGTGTGGTGTTTTCTACATATTTGACTACTGGGAATAATACGGCATATTGAGTTTTGACACCCCCTCGCTGACAGCACAGGGGTCCCAGCTCCCTGCCTCCCCAGCTGCAGGGCAGGGCGAGGAGGGGAGGTCAAGGACAGGCAGTCCCTGGCAGGCCTGGTACCTTCCAGGACAAGAGGGACATCATCTCCGTGGGCAGAGTGGGAAACGAAGGAGTGCTGAGTTCCCTGCACCCGCTGTCACTGTCACAGCTGGCCCCTCCTCAGCCAGGACACCCTGCCCAGGCCACTCCAAGTGACTGTCACAACCCCAGAGCCTACGGCCAAGATGAGCTCCACCAAGTAAAAATGGTGGAGCCAACAAGGATGCCGCACAGCACTGTTCCATCACCACCTGCATTCATCCATTCATCCTTCATTCATTTATTCCTCAATCTTGTGACTGGTCCTATTTTGTGCCAAGCTCCAGGTACCAGGAAGAAAGCCCTGGGCCCTGCCCACGGGAAGAGACAGTCACAACCCAAGGTTCCCAGGCCAGGCCTGCGAGGTGCTCCCCGCCCTGCCCCAGGTGTTATTTTTGGAGGAGGGGGTGGGGGCCTCCCAGGGAAGTGAGAGGTGCTGAGACACTGAGCACAGGCCACTGCACAGGCCACCGCACCGGCCACAGCCCCAGGGGCCCAGGACCAGGGCAGGGATTGCAGCAGAGACAGCCCCAGATGATGGGGTTCCTGACCGAGCTCTCCTCCGTGCTGACAGCTACTGAAAATGGCAAATCCATAGGCACTAGAGATGGTCCCACTGCCACCAACAGTCCTCACCCCCAGGCTGCAGGAGAGATGCTCAGAACTTGCTTGGCCAAGCCCCTGGCTGCCCCCTGGGACAGCTGCTGCATGGAAGCCACAAGAGGGGCACAGCTGGGAGGCACAGACCCAGGCCCTGCACTCTGACCCGCCCCACTCAGGCCTCTGCTCCAGGCTTACCCGACGGTGACCTCCCCAAGCTCCCGCCCGCTCTCTGCACCAGACTGCTCGCTCCCAGGGTGCCCACCCCTCAAACTCTTCCTCTCACCACCCCCTTCACACCCCATTCTGCTGCAGGCCTGAGCTTTCAGGGCAGGCTCTGACCCCTGCCCCTCCCTACCAGGGAGCCCGGGGCACAGAGGCACCAAGCGCTCTGCAAGCATCTGGACGGAAGAAAGAGTAAGCAGTGTAGGGGCTGGACTGTGCACCACGCTCCCCACCTTGTCCTGATTCCCAGAACCTCCAAACGTGACCGATTTAGGAAAAGGGTCTTTGCAGATGTAACTGAGGTAAGGACCTCAAGAAGAAGCCATCCCAGGTTAAGGTGGGCCCCGAATCCAATGACCAGCATCCTCTTAAGAGACAGAAGAGCAGACAGACATAGAGACGAAGCCCTGAGAAGACGAAGGCAGAGGCTGGCCAGCCAAGGAAGGCCCAGAGCCGAGGGAGGTGGAGAAGGCAGGAGGACCCTCCCCTAGTGCCTCCGGGGGGAGGGGCTGCGGCCCTGGCGTCCCTGAGAATTCGGACCTCTGGCCTCCGGAACTGGAGGAGAATGCGCGTTTGTTGTCTGAACCTCCTAAGTTTGTGGTCATTTGCTGTGGCAGCCACAAAGCACACAGTGAGAGCCGGGAACACCGGTGCCCCGAAACCTTACAACCGCCAGGCCCTCGTCTCTGAGGCATCCTCTTTGCCGTCACCCCTGCCCCAGGGCTACTGCTCATTGCTCCACTCTCTACTGAGAGAAAGAACTGCGAAAAAGCAGCAAACGAACCAAGCTGGGTCCAACAGCCCAGCAGATCCCTGCAAGACGACGCATTCCAACAGGCATCGCTGCAGGTGCACTGTGAGGTCAGGGCGCCCTCCGGGACCAAGCGGGGCCAGAAAGCTCTTATCCATGGGGGTTTTCATCATCTCTCAGTTTAAATTCTCAGTCTTCCTGCCTGCCCCGGCCTCCTGCTCCTTGGTCTCTGGCAAGGTCTCCACACTGGACAGAGGCCCAAGGGAGCTGGTGGACCCCACTGGAGCCTCACACCCTGCAGGCTGACCCTGAGTGCCGGCCACGGGAGCCTCTGACTCCCACATGCATGAGAGGTGTCATGAAAGTGGCTCCTTGAAGCCTCTCCCTCAAATCGTATCTCCGCTTAATAGCAACCACCAATTATTTCCCAAGCCAGGGGATCAAGGACTTATCTGCGGAGAAAACGGGAAGTTAAGTGCATTCTTTTCCTGTTCACCAGGAGTCAGTGAACGCCCCGCTGACTGGCACAGAAAAGGGAGGTACCCAGCATCCGGGCCAGGCTCTTTCCTCCCCCAGCCCCGACATGTGGCGCTTTGTCTGCCTGACTCTGTTAACACCCCCTGCGGAACGCAGGGGTCCCGAACCCAGAGAGAAGCTGCAGCCTCCCTGAGGGAAGAAGGACTCTCATCAGTAAAGCTCAGGGGCCACCTACGCCGCGCTGGCTGGTGCCAGGCTCCCCGGGGACAGAGCCAACAGGGCAGGAGCCCGTCATGGGAAGGGTGCTCGAGCCGGCCTTGGAGAAGCCCAGGAGGATGGTGAGCACAGAGGCAGGACAAGGCGTGCTTGGAAAGGAACGGTGACCACAGGCCCGCCTTGCAATGCGACGCCTACCTGGAAGGGCAGGTGAGGAAGCAGGCGCCTCCCCTGGCCCATACCTGGCACACATCACAGGTGGCCCTGAGCTCTCCAGGCGGGAGCTGCTGAGCGCTTTTAACTGACCCAACATGGACCAAGGCCACCTTGGCTTCATTCACCAAGCGGTCCCCAAAAAATGATCACCGCAGTCCAACAGAATGGTCAACCTTTTGATCTTGGAGGAGTGTCCAGTAAGAGTAGGGTCCCTCACTCTCAGAGCAGGCCTCCCAGGGACCCAGGCCAGGACTCGAGCCAGCCAATGAGGGCCGAAGCTTCGGCCTGTGACCAAGACGCCATGGACAGTGGAATGAGTAATGTGTGGTTTTGCACCCAGAAACCGGTCAGGCTTCTTCTGATGGGAACCAGGGTCGGGGAACACCAGCATCTGGGGCTGCAGACCACAGAGGGCCCTGGAATCCCCTTCTCCAACCCAGTCGGGTTTCAGTGACCCAAGGTCAGAGGCTTGGAGGGAGCCCTTTCCCACCCCCTACTCAACAGGAGCACAGCTGCTTCACCTCTCCGGGGTCTGACCTCACATACACCCATGGGGCTGGCTTGGGAGGCCCAGCCCAGGTGCTCCTGAATGTCAGCTGCCCACAGCCCCCAGAGCACGCATAAGCCTCAGCCGGTTTTACTTCCTATTGCAAACCCCTCATTGGTTTGCCTGCGAACTCCTGAGCCAGCTGCAGAAAAGACACAGGACAAAACCACAGACCAGTGGCTCAGGGAGAAGACCCGGGCTTGCATGGCATATACCAGGGAGCCCGCAGGAACAGAGCGGCCCCTTGTTCTGGTGGCCACCCAGGCCTATGCTGGGAACAGGGAGACCCTCACCATGAGCCTCATCCACCCAGAGGGTGCCCCCACCCTGACTCCTCACCCCACGGCGGCTCCTTCCAGAACCCAGTATCATCCCGCACGCCAGGTGCTGGGGACCCTCTTCTTGAATGGTCCTCAGCCACCACCATCCCCACCTGGATGGCCTCATGGAAGCCAGAGGCTTGGCACTGACACAGCAAAGCCAGCTGGCTCAGCACTGGAGGTGGAGGGAACGAGCAGACAGAACCCCACAGGAGTTCCAACCCCACCCTACCCACCAGCTCCTCTATGGGACCCTCCTGGGCACAGAGGGGGATGAAGAAGGGGTAACAGGTAAGGATCTCAAGACGAGGCCACCCAGGATCAGGGTGGACCCCAGATTCAATGACCAGTGTCTTTTGAAGGCAGGAGGGAGATGTAGGGAAGCCCCAGCTTCTAGGAGGGCCTGGACTTGAGCTCCACACTCAAGTCGGCCAGCAGAGTCCGGCCATGCCCACAGGCAGCTCTCAGAGTGGCAGTCCCTGTCAGCTGGGGTAACCAAGGTAGGCTTTCAACCCAGAGGCAGAGGGGCGCTGCTGTCCCTGCAGAGAGGAGCTGGTGGGAGGAGCTGGGTCCTCCCTGCTCCCCTGGGTCTCAAGGGGTTGCTCATCCCCCAACCCGGGGCACCTGGGCTGCTGCGGGGGTCCTGCAGATCAGGGTACCCTGGGACACCCGCCCAGGCCCGGCTCCAGCTCTCCAAGCACAGTTAGCAGAAGCCCCGCCCCTGCCCCGCCCCCCGCAAAGCTCAGGACTCAAGGCTGTGAACACCAACATTTTAGTGATAATTTCATCAACATTAAGGGAATTGAAATCACCATTTGATTTGAGCTCTACTGAGTCCATTAATTCATTGAATGTTTTTCTAGATATCATTGTTTGATTTTGTAGGTTTCAGGTTTCCCTTTTATGTTATTAAGAGTATCTTTTCTGCTTCAAAACCACATCGAGGGCTTGGCTCCATCCCTGCGTTTTCCCCAGACCTCTTACCTTCCTCCCTCCTGAGGTTCTTTCATGGCTGCTAAAAGTCTTCTTTTTCCAGAGCAAATTTTGCAAATCTCAATTTCGCCAAGAGATTTGACTTTTCATCCACTTTAGTCAATAACGTGATTGGCTACAGCTTTATTAACAGTCACTTTTATTTTGGACTGATTATTTCTACCAATAAGCATTTTAGAACTTAATAAAGGCAGTAATTATGTCTTGGAGCAAAGGCCCTTTGCATGGAAACCAGGATGGTGCCTGGCAGAACTTGGGATCGAAGCTACAAGAGCTTCCCCAGGACCCAGCACCAGGAGGCTCTGTGAAGACAGCTTTCCTCCAGTAAGTATCAATTAATGATCACTCAATCAGGGATCCCAGCCCTCAGCAGAGTCAGCAGCCCAGGGTTACTAGCACAGCCAGGAAGACCCAGGAAACACCACTGACCAGAACCAAGGGAGAGAAGGCACAGAGGCCACCAAGCGGGGAGGGCTGGGGGCACCCAGGGTGGGCAGAGATGGCGCAGCCCATCCTCATGAGCCAGCTCGCTAAGGGTGTGTGTCAACAGAGAGCCCACATGTGAGCTCCACACTCCAAGTCAGCCAGCAGGGTCCAGTCATACCCACAGGCAGCTCTCAGGGTAGCTGTCCCTGTGTTGGGAGTAACCAAGGTAGGCTTTCTACACAGCAGGGCTGTGGGCGTCCAATCACAAGGGCTTGATCTGGTCAACTCCAGAACTTCCAAGCACCAGAAAGACATTAAAACAAGAATATAAAATGCCATGTTGTAGCACATCCAAGGACTGTCCCATGTGAAACACGGCATGATTTTATGTATTGCCAGGGGATAAAACGCCAGTGAAACTCTGATTATGCCTCTGATTACAAGGCTTCCATGACCCACTCTGGCTTCAGAGATGTCAGCACGTGCATGGAAAACTATGTCATCTTGGAATCAATGAAATAAAGTACACAGAAAACCATTTAGGATAAGCAAGGATATACGAAAAGCTGAGTCCTAATGGAAAGTATAGCACAGCCCAGTTCTGTAAATCAAACAGGGGTGCCCACAATTAAATGTAAATAGCTCTCCTCTAGGTAAGAAGACTAGCAAACTTTAAAAAAAAATTCATATATATATGAATAGGCCAGGCCCGTTGGCTCACGCCTGTAGTCCCAGCACTTTGGGAGTCCAAAGTGCAGATTGCGTGAACCCAGGAGTTCAAGATCAGCATGGGCAACATGGCAAAACCCTGTCTCTACAAAACATACAAAAATTGGCCAGGCATGGCAGCACATGCCTGTAGTCCCAGCTACTCAGGAGGCTGAGGCAGGAAAATGGCTTGAGCCTGGGAGGTCAAGGCTGCAGTGAGCCCTGATATATATATATATATATATATATATATATGTAAATATATGTATATATATACATACGCACAAATACATGTATTTACATTTGTACAAATATATATACACACAAATACATGTATTTACATTTGCATAAATATATATACCTACACATACTTATGTATATATTATATATGATTTTGCATGTGTATGCTTTTTATAATGAATGTCATATATGTATAATGAAAAATACATTTTAGCACAACATAAAAAGAAAATTATAGGCCAATACCCTAATGAACATAGATGCAAAAATCATCCACAAAATCCTAGCAAACCAAATCCAACAACACAATATAAAGATCCCTTACCATGATCAAATAGGATTTATCCCAGGAATGCAAGGATGGCTCAACATACAGAAATCAATAAACATGATATATCACAGCAACAGAATGAAGGACAAAAACCATATGATCATCTCAACAGATACAGAAAAAGCATTTGATAAAATTCAATATCCCTTTGTGATAAAAACCCTCAAAAATCTAGGTACAGAAGGAGCACTCCTCCACACAATAAAGGTCATATATGAGAAACCTGTAGCTAACATTATACTGAATGGGGAGAACCTGAAAGCTTTTTCTCTAAAAACTGGAATAAAATAAGAATGCCCACTCTCACCAGTCTTATTCAACATAGTACTGAAAGTGCCAGCCAGAGCAATTAAGCACAGGAAAGAAATAGAGGGCCTCCAAATTGGAAAGGAGGAAGTCAAACTGTCCCTGTATGCAGACATGATCTTAGATATAGAAAACCCTAAAAGCTCCACCAAAAAAAACCCAGAACTGATAACTAATTCAGTAACATTGCAGGATACAAAATTAACATATAGAAACCAGTAGCATTTCCATATGCCAACAATGGACTCGCAGAATTTTAAAAATCAGGCCGGGCGCGGTGGCTCACGCCTGTAATCCCAACACTTTGGGAGGCCAAGGTGGGCGGATCACAAGGTCAGGAGATCGAGACCATCCTGGCCAACACGGTGAAACCCCATCTCTACTAAAAATACAAAAAATTAGCCAGGCCTGGTGGCAAACACCTGTAGTCCCAGCTACTTGGGAGGCTGAGGCAGAAGAATGGCATGAACTCGGGAGGCAGAGCTTACAGTGAGCCGAGATTGTGCCACTGCACTCCAGCCTGGGTGACAGAGCAAGAATCTGTCTCAATAAGAAAAAAAAAAGACGGGCGGATCACAAGGTCAGGAGATCGAGACCATCCTGGCTAACACGGTGAAACCCCGTCTCTACTAAAAATACAAGAAAATTAGCCGGGCGAGGTGGCGGGCGCCTGTAGTCCCAGCTACTCGGGAGGCTGAGGCAGGAGAATGGCGTGAACCCGGGGGGGCGGAGCTTGCAGTGAGCCGAGATCGCGCCACTGCAGTCCAGCCTGGGGCACAGAGCAAGACTCCGTCTCAAAAAAAAAAAAAAAGAAAAAAGAAAAAAAAGAAAAGTCAAGAAAGCAATACCATTTATAACAACTACAAAATAACTGAAATTTCTAGGAATAAATTTAACCAAGGAGGTGAAAGATCCCTACAAGGGAAACTGTAAAACACTGATTTAAAAAAATTCAAGCAGTCACCAAAAAATGAAAGACATCCCATGTTCATGCACTGGAAGAATTAATAATTTGAAAATGACCATACTACCAAAATATCTACAGATTAAATGCAATTCCAATCAAAATAACCAGTGAGATCCTTCACAGAAACAGAAAAAACAATCCTAAAATACATATCGAAAACACAGAAGACCCTGAAAAGCCGAAGCAATCCTGAGCAAAAACAACAAAGCTGGAGGCATCACACTACCTGACTTTAAAACATACTACAAAGCTATAGCAACAAAAACAGCATGATACTGGCATAAAAACAAACGCATACTTAGACCAATGGAACAAATAAAGAACCCAGAAATGAATCCATGCATTTACAGTCAACTCATTTTCAACAGAGGCACCAAGAACATTCAGTGGGGAAAGAACAATCTCTAATAAATGATGATAGGTAAACTGGATATCCATATGCAGAAAAATGAAACTAGACCCCCATGTCTCCCCATATGCAAGAAACAAATCAAAAGTGATTACGGACTTACACATAAGACCCAAAACCATAAAACTACTGAAAGAAAACATTAGGGAAATGCTTCCGGACATTGGTCTGGGCAAATAATTTTTGGGTAAGACCTCAAAAGCAGACAGAACAAAACCAAAAATAGACAAATGGGATTACATCAAGCTAAAAACTTCCACACAACAAAGCAAACAATCAACAAAGTAAAGAGAAAACCTACAGGATAGGGGAACATATCTGCAAACTATTCATCCGACAAAGGATTAATAACCAGAATACATAAAGAACTCAGCCCAGCGAAGTGGTTCACGCCTATAATCCCAACACTTTTGAGAGGGCGAGGCGGGAAGATTGCTTGAGGCCAGGAGTTCAAGACTGGCCTGGGCAATATGGCAAGACCCCGTCACTACAAAACATACAAAAGTTAGCCAAAGCATGGTGGCACGCACCTATTATGCCAGCTACTTGGGGGCTAAGGTGGGAGGATCACTTGAGCCTAAGAGGTAGAGGCTGCAGTGAGCTGTGATCATACCATTGCACTCTAGCCAGGTGACAGAGCAAGACCCTGCCTCAAAAAACATAAAAAATCTAAAACATAAAAAAAAAAAAAAAAAAAAAAAGTCAACTTAATAACAGGGCTGAGCATGGTGGCTCATGCCTGTAATCCAAGCACTTTGGGAGGCCGAGGCAGGTAGATCACTTGAGGTCAGAAGTTTGAGACCAGCCTGGTCAACATGGTAAAACCCCGTCTCTACTAAAAATATAAACAATTAGCTGGGTGTGGTGGTACGCACCTGTAATCCCAGCTACTTAGGAGGCTGAGGCAGGAGAATCACTTGAACCCGGGAGGCAGAGGTTGCAGTGAGCCAAGATCGCACCACTGCACTCCAGCCTGGGCAACCGAGCAAGACTCTGTCTCAAAAAAAAAAAGAAAAAAAGCAAATAGTAATAATAATAATAATAATCTGGTTTTTTTGTTTTTTGTTTTTTTTTGAGACAGAGTCTCGCTTAGTCGCCCAGACTGGAGTGCAGTGGCGCGATCTCGGCTCACTGCAAGCTCCGCCTCCCGGGTTCACGCCATTCTCCTGCCTCAGCCTCCCGAGTAGCTGGGACTACAGGCGCCCGCCGCCTCGCCCGGCTAATTTTTTGCATTTTTAGTAGAGACGGGGTTTCACAGTGTTAGCCAGGATGGTCTCGATCTCCTGACCTTGTGATCCGCCCGCCTCGGCCTCCCAAAGTGCTGGGATTACAAGCGTGAGCCACCGCGCCCGGCCAATAATCTGATTTTTAAACGGGCAAATAATCTGTTATTAACAATAAGACATTTCTCAAAAGACATACAAATGGCCAACGGGCATGTGAAGAAATGCTCAACATCACTAATCATCACAGGAATGCAAGTCAAAACCACAACGAGATACCATCTCACCCCAGTTATAATAGCTTTATCAATAAGAAACCAACAGACGCTGGCAAGGATGTGGAGAAAGGGGAACGCTAGTACACTGCTGGTCAGAATGTAGATTAATATAGCCACTACAGGAAACAGTGCAGAGTGTCCCCAAAAAACTAAAAACAGATCTGCCTGATCCAGCAATCCTACCATCAGGCATATAACCAAAAGAAAGGAAATCAATATTGATACATCTGCACTCCCATTTTTACCGTAGCACTATTCACAATCAACCTCAATATCTATCAGTGAATGAATGGATAAAGAAAATGTGACATATGTACACAATGGAATACTATTCAGCCATGAAAACGAATACAATCCTGTCATTGCAGCAACGTGGATGGAACGAGAAGTCATGTTAAGTGAAAAAAGCCAGACACAGAAAGCTAAATGTCATATAGGCCAGGTGCAGTGGTTCACACCTATAATCCCAGCACTTTGGGAGGCCTAGGCTGGTGGATCACTTGAGGCCAGGAGTTTGAGACCAGCCTGCCCAACGTGGTGAAACCCCATCTCTACTAAAAATACAAAAATTAGCCGGTTGTGGTGGCGGGCACCTGTAGTCCCAGCTACTCAGGAGGCTGAGGCAGAAGAATGGCCTGAACCTATGAGGTGGAGGTTGCAGTGAGCCAAGATCACACCACTGCACTCCAGCCTGGGCAACAGAGTGAGACTCCATCTCACACACACACACACACACACACACACACACACACACAAGCTAAATATCGTATGATCTCTCTCTCATATGTGGAAGCTAAAAAAATTGATCTCATGGAGGGAGAGAGTGGAATGATGGACATCAGAGGCCGGGTGGGGCGACGGGAAGGTGAAGAGAGGCTGGTTAATGGGGGCAAACATGCAATCAGATAGGTGTGAGTCCTAGTGCTGAGAAGCACAGGACGAGGATTATAGTTAACAATAACTTATTGTATATTTCAAAAGAACTAGAAGAGAGGACGTGAAACGTTCCCAACACAAAGAAATGCCACATGTGTGAGATCATGGTCATCCTAATGACCCTCATTTCAGCATTACACATGGTGTACATGGATTAAAGTGTCACACATACCCCATAAACAACGGTGTATGTGTAACCAAGTGTCACACACACTCTATAAACAACATACAATTATTATGTACCAATTAAATAAATAAATAATACATTTTAAAAGGTCATGGTGGCGGGGGGGGGGGGGGGGAACCACCAAAAGGCAAGAGAGGCTCAGAGATGTAGCTGGCAAAGCTCTGGTGTCACTCATGTGCCGGGCAACATGAAGAGGAAGAGAAACGTGCTCAGGGTCAGTCCCATGGTCCTCAGGGTCCCTACCCCTGGGGTCATCCTGAGGGGCCTGGATGAAGCTACTGGTCGTCTAGAGAGCAAAGCCTACGCCACCCAGGCTCTGGGGCCGCCCGGGGCACATCCTCCGGCCACACACTGTCCCATCACAGAGCCTGACAGCCGGAAGTGAGAGCCACCCTCGGCCTCTGCCTCTCGTGCAGCTTCAGACCATGGCACTGTCCTCTGTCAGCCTTGGGCTCACACTGAGAACCGCTGCAAGGCTATTTCTATCTCAACAGAACCATCACGAGGCTATTTCCTGATTAAAGCTTTAACGGATCAATAGCAATAAGTGAGTCCCCCAAAAATCAATCTAAGGCAGTGCCCTTTTTTAAGAAAAACCAACTCTTTCCACAGGCAAAAACCACTTTAAAATAAGAGACAACTGTTTTGGGTTTTGAGGCAGTTTGACCGGGCGTCGGCGAAAGCCGTCTTGTTGCCCGAGATGAATCCCACATGCCGGGATTCACGCTTCCCCAGAAAGCTGGATTCCGCCGTGCCCGCCGGGCCTGCGCGTACAAGCATCTGCACCTGCTTCCCTCCTGCCGGATGAACTGCGGCTTCTCACGGTTGTGCTGCTCGCATGGTAGAGAATACAAGGAACCGGGAAGGAGGGAGAATCTGGAATTCAGTCTGTACCAAAGTCGTCTCTCTCCACGGATCTGGCTATACCAGAGGCTGCTAAGTTTGGTCACTCCCAGGCTGGGGCTAGATCCACCAGGACCACTGACCTCCCACCTTCAAGTCCAGCAAACCTGGGCACCAACCAGCATCAGCGCCACTGAGAGGAGAGGCCCGAGGCCAACCAGGGAACCTCAGGGGCGGAGCTGAAACACCCCTAACCCTGCTCAGGGCAGATCTCAGGTGGGCCGCTGGGAGAGCCCAGACATCCCTGCAACCCTGGCCAATGGGGGACTTGAACCCCTAGGGCCAACTCCAGATGGGCCCCACTGCCCACCGCCCTGCTCAAGCCTGACCCCAGAGCACCTTCTTCATCACCCAAGTCCAGTCCGTCCCAAGCCCACCCACTCCTCCTGCGCTCCAGCGGGGCCATCCGTCTCTCTCCATTCCCACTTCTCTCCCCACCCCCCAGCCTGGACACCCCCATCTGCCTCTGCCGCAGCCTCTGGGGCTCCAGGCCTCCCCCTCCAGCGGTCCCTGTAGTACGGACACCGTGGAGCTTTCCAAAGCTAAATCTGAGCACACCACACCTGCGCCAACCCTGCCCAGGGCTCCCCGGCACCCCCAGGATGAAGCCGGCCCTGCCTCCCTGCAGCCCTCAAGGCAGTGGCTCAGAGTCCCTGCCACCCCTGTAGACATGCAGGGTGGTCTGCACCCCTGGCCTCAGCACCCGCTGCTCCTGCTGTCCTGCCCCTCCACCCTCCCTGCCCACTCAACAGCTCCCACAATGACCACACTCCTTCCAGTCCCCTCAGACTCTGCAGGATTCCTTGAAGGACGGACCGGGTCTCAACCATCTCCCCCTTGCCCCAAGGGCCAATCACTCACAAATGCCAGGTCCTCAGCTCCCTGGGCACAGGAAAGCCTGGGGAAGGGCCCCACCCGACGACCCCACACAGCCAGCGACACAATAAAAACCCCCGCCCGCCATGTCTCGAAAACACAGACTCGTAAAAAGGCAGTTTCCCAAGCGGAGGCTGGGGGACGGCCCCACATTCGGTGCTCGCTGGGAGCCAGGGACCTTGGCCCACGCAAGGCCACCGAGGCTCACGGGACCTCACCAGACCTCACCTGACCACCCCCGCAGCCCATGCTACAGAGGAGCCCACAGAGGCATGGCGGTGGCGATCACGAGGCTGTCCACGGCACACACGGCCTGTGGTTGGTGCGCCTGGGCCCTCTGACAGACATGTGGGGCTGCAGAAATGGGGGCGGCTCCTTCCCTGAGCCCAGCCTTGCTGGTCCAGCACCTCCAACTTCAGAGCCCAGCCCCAGCCTGCGGCCCAGGCACCCAAAAAAAAGCTGCCTCTCCTCAGGCCCAAAGGGGCAGGCAGCAGAAAGCCTCGGGCCTGTCACCTGCCCCACGGCCTCTCGTGTCAAATGGTCTCGTCCGTCCGCAGGGCAGCCCCTGACCTAGCAGGCCACTGCTCAATCACGATAAATGCAAACAGCTTCTGTACTCCTGCTTCAATCTATAGCCTGGCTCTCCCTGCTTAACAGATGTTTCGTTTAAGCAGCTAAATTACCACAAAATACACCCAAAGAGATGACAGGCCAATTTCTCCCAAGGTTCATTTGCATGAGAAGGGAATGGTGTGTGAAAATTCTATCTTTTCCATTTTTGAAAAAAAAAAACAAATATATTACAGGTGCAAGTCACAGTATCTCAGGAGCCCGCGACGCCTCCTCCGGGGATGGGGGACACCGAGGTCTGGACCGCGAAGCCCTGGGTTCCACGACCACCATCGTTCCCCCCGGTGAATTCAGGCAGAGTCTGTGTGCCCTCTGATCCTCAGTCTCCAAAGCTTGCAGATGGAACAGTCGTAACTGCTGCTGCGAGGGGCTGTCAGGGGGCAGGGAAAGCCCTCTGGGGGCCAGGCCCACTCGGCCCCTCAGTGTTTAACTGATCATCATCTGGGTCGCCGCAGCAGCCCAGGAGCAGCTGCAAGCAGGCACCGTGGGACCGGTGACTCCACTGTACCCCAGGAATCCGAGAGGCGGCCACATGTTCTAGACCAATGACTCTCTAGCCTACAAACCGTCCTGGCCAGACCCACGGCCCACCCACACACAGAGGGGCAGCCCAGCAGCCGGCCCACCCCTCCCAGGCCACCAGACAGCAATGCCAGAGAAAGGCTGGGGGGCCCCCACCACTCCACGGGGGAGGCGAGTCGTGACTGTGACACTGGCCTCCTGCCCAGGCCACCCATTTCACGCTGCAGAGGACAACCATGGCCAGCGTGTGGAGGCTGCTGACATGCTGGGCCAAGGCCGGTGCGGGAAGGAGCAGGGCAGAATGGGGGCCCCAGGAGCCAGTCCAGGGTGTGGGCTGAGCCAGTCATGAGTCCTCAGCTGTCAACAAAATCCACAGCCTGGGGCCACCCGCAGCACCCGGGTCCTGACTCACGATGGGGAGGCAGCCAGGGCTTCCCCCAACAGAAAGGGCAACTCCTGGTCCAACGGCATCCCTACAGAGTGCACAGACCTCTGCAGGCAAAAAAGCCTCCTGGGACTGTGGATCCCCTTGGTCACTTCAAAGGGCAGGAAACAACCTTGAGAAAGTGGACAGCACGGCCCGGATTCACCAGAGACACAGACAGGCACAGAAGGAGTCTTCCGCCCCAGGTCACACAGCGCAGATGCAGACCGAGCCCCGGTTCCTGTCCCCAAAAGCCATTCTGAATCACCCATAGCCACACGCACCCACACACACATCGAAGTCCCGAGAATTCATGCTGCCAAGAAGTCGCCGCACAGATCAGCCACCCCATAAAACACACACATGACTGCTTTGAAAGGTGAGGTTTATGGCCCGGATTTATTGACTCGGTTATTCACTCCCAGACAAGGCATCTGTCCTCACAGGCACCCCCCTCGGCTCCCGCTAACTAAACAGTCAGGAATTGCTGGGTACCCGTCCGTCCGAGGCTTCTCTAAGAACATCTCCAGGCTGGCAGCCCAGGCGCCCCGATGCTGGGGCAGGGCAGGGGTCGGGGAGGTTCCAGGAACACACTGCATCATTAGCTAATGTAGAAAGATGGAGATTCACCCAAAGAAAACAGCAGAAAACCCAAGTCGTTATTAAAAGCAGACATTGTCCCTGCCGCTGGCTCCTGCAGACACATGTAGCCAAGGGGCGGCCCGCCTCCTGCAAGCCTGAGCCGCCCTGAGAAACATCTCCTTAAGAAACAGCAGAAGGGCCGGGCGCGGTGGCTCAAGCCTGTAATCCCAGCACTTTGGGAGGCCAAGACGGGCGGATCACGAGGTCAGGAGATCGAGACCATCCTGGCTAACACAGTGAAACCCCGTCTCTACTAAAAATACAAAAACTTAGCCGGGCGAGGTGGCAGGCGCCTGTAGTCCCAGCTACTCGGGAGGCTGAGGCAGGAGAATGGCGTGAACCCGGGAGGCGGAGCTTGCAGTGAGCTGAGATCACGCCACTGCACTCCAGCCTGGGTGACAGAGCGAGACTCCGTCTCAAAAAAAAAAAAAAAAGAAACAGCAGAAGAGGGAACGTATCACCCAGAGCCCCCAGAGCACGGAGCACAGACAGCTAGAGTTGTCCGCAGGGCCTCCCTCAAGAGTCATCACACGTGCAGATCCGAAAGCAGCGGCGGCTTTTGCTAGTCACTCCAGCGAGGGGGACCTGACTGCAGACACCTGCCCAAACCCTCCTCCCACCCACTCCTGGAGGTATCAGGCAGAAATGACGGCCGCATTCTACAGATGAGGCAACCAAGGCCCAGGCATCATGCAAGTGGCCCAAGATCTCATGTGCCCACTGGACCCATCTTCCTTCTTCACTTCACCTGAGTTAGGCACTGGCTACTCGCACGATGAGGGGTCTCTCACAAGTCCGTGGAGAAGCTCCCCATCACCACCTTGAAGATGCCAAGGGAAGAGTGGGAGGCGGAGGAGGCGGGCACTGCGGAAGCCGTTGCCTGGCTCACCAACCAGCCTCCCTCCTGCAGAGAGAAGGCAACAGTGAGGAATCCCCAGGGCGCCCTGCCTTGGTACCCTGAGTCAGCGGGCAGTGAAGACCCAGTGCCACGGAGGGCCCAAGGAAGGCCCATGGGCACAGGGGATCTGGACAAGCTCCCCTGTCTGCACACAGATGCAGAAACCTCAATGCCACCATCTGTCCAGCATCCGCCCCGCCTGGGTGAGCGCTTAGCACGCCCAGGGCGTCACCTCCCTGCATCCTCACACCCACTCCGCGCAGGAAAACTGGTGCTGTACCATGAAATTCAGAGTTCAGAAATTTGTCAAAGTCCCACGACCACGAAAGAACAGGCTTCTGGTGTATATGGTAACATCAGCCGCCCTCCCATGCCCCCCGGGCGGGACTGGAGAGTTCTCCTGTCACCCCGGCCTCCTTATGCCGCTGGCCTCTGGTCCTGACCCTGGACGTGGGCCCTCCCCGGACGGTCATCTGCAAAGGGCAGTGGTACAGAAGACCACCCCGAGAGAGGAAGACGACCCAAAGAAGCCAGGGTGGACAAGCTGACAGCGCCTAACCCACGCACGCCCTACAGAGAAGGACGATGAGCTCACAATAGCACAACGCGCTCCCTGCCAATTCCAGTGATCAAAGTGGTGGGTGAGGAACCCCAGACACCCCGCACAAGGGTGACGCCCTCGCCCTTTGTCCCTGGGACACTGCCAGTGTGCGGCTGGTGAGACGCCTACCCACCCATCAACAGAAAGGACGCCTGCGTGTCCCTAAAGAGGAAGACGAAATGCGGGGCCCCCCCAGGCCTTGGGATAAGCATCGAATTCCCACTCAGCTGACTGCTGGGAAAGAACCACCGGGCAGAAAAACAACACGGCAATTCAGGAGGGAAATGAGGATGCGGAAGCAGGATCCAGCAGGTCAGAGTCCTGACCTCAGATCACCAGGCCAGGAAGGTGGAGGCTGGGGTGTTGTGAACCTGTTCCAGAACGTTCCCTTCACGCTCACCTGGTGCACTCCGATCGCCGTGCAGGGCTCAGCTAAAAGGCCACTTCCTCCAGGAAGCCCCAGACCCTGCCCCACCCAGGCAGAAATGATGGTCCCATTCTACAGATGAGGCAGCCAAGGCCCAGGCATCATGCAAGTGGCCCAAGATCTCATGTGCCCACTGGACCCATCTTCCTTCTTCACTTCACCTGAGTTAGGCACTGGCTACTCGCACGATGAGGGGTCTCTCACAAGTCCGTGGAGAAGCTCCCCATCACCACCTTGAAGATGCCAAGGGAAGAGTGGGAGGCGGAGGAGGCGGGCACTGGGTAAGCCTGTGGAAGGATGACCCCGGATGACCTGGGCCCAGCGCCTCCTCACACTCCCTCTGCACTGCCCCTGCGGTATCTGCCTGTGTCCTCCTGGGCCGTGAGCAGGGCTGCCTGTCTGCCCAGAGCCAGGCACAGGCTAGGGGTAAGTAAACGTTTGCTGGGTAGGTGAATACCCAGGCCCACTGCAACTCCGGCTCCCTTGCACAAGGGCCTAGACAGGGAGGTGGCCCCAGAATGGCCCACAGTGCCCCTCCAACCTCCAGCCTCCCCTTAAGGCAGCCACTCGCCAGATGGGAGTGAACGTCCGGGGAGGTGACCAGGGCACAGGGCAGCAGTGGTCACATCGGCAGCGGCCTCCATGTGCTGCCTGCTTTTGTGCTAGGCTAAGAACACACCTGCACCCCGTGTCGGGTATGACCACTCCACATCCACCTGGAGGACAGGGAGTGCACCACCTCCCTACTGTGTAAATGGGTAAACTGAGGCTCAGAAAGGTGGAGCAAGTTGCCCAAGGGCAAACATGAGCAAGCTACAGTTTCCGGGCTGGACTTGGAAACAGCTCCCTTAACATGGTCCTCTTCCTCACTGTGCCATTCACCCACTCAGAAAATCCACACACTCCCTGTACCTTGTGCCCTGCGCCCAGCACTGCGCTGTGGACAGATAGATCACACCCTGCGCCCAGCACTGCGCCACAGACAGACAGGTCACGCCCTGCGCCCACCACTGCGTCACAGACAGACAGGTCACGCCCTGCGCCCAGCACTGCGCCATGGACAGACAGGTCACGCCCTGCACCCAGCACTGCGCCATGGACAGACAGGTCATGCCCTGCACCCAGCACTGCGCCCAGCACTGCGCCATGGACAGACAGGTCACGCCCTGCGCACTGCACTGTGCTGTGGACAGACAGGTCACACCTTGCGCCCAGCACTGCACCATGGACAGACAGGTCACACCTTGCGCCCAGCACTGCACCATGGACAGACAGGTCACGCCCTGCACCCAGCACTGCGCCCAGCACTGCACCGTGGACACACAGGTCACGCCCTGCACCCAGCACTGCGCCCAGCACTGCACCGTGGACAGACAGGTCACGCCCTGCGCCCAGCACTGCGCCCAGCACTGCACCGTGGACAGACAGGTCACGCCCTGCGCCCAGCACTGCGCCCAGCACTGCACCGTGGACAGACAGGTCACGCCCTGCGCCCAGCACTGCGCCCAGCACTGCACCGTGGACAGACAGGTCAGCACACAAGGCTTCTGCTTCCAGGACTTCCAGACAGGACACTCACTTTTCTGACTGGCCCCCGAAGTCTTCCAAGAACCTCCAGGCTCTCAGGCCAACAGTTTCCCTCAAGGTCTGTACCTTGTGGTACCGTGGGGAGCAGGCCTCACCCACCCTCCTGCAAGGCGTTCGTTGTGATTCATGCCCCTGACAGAACCCAGCGTCTGTCATGGCCCAGAGCGGGTGTGATCCACCTCAAGGCCCTTTTTCCAGCCTTTTCCTGCTGACGCCAACCAAGGCAGGTGAAAGCACCAACAGACCGTTCCATAGAATGAAGGTAATGAAGGTCTCGTTTCATCAACTCCTACCCCGAGGCAGAACCCATCCCCTTACTAGGAGCGGCGGGCACCCCAACCTGCCCCAGCACCCCTCCATGTCCATGGCCTCCCTCACCAGAAGCCAGGAGGGCTGGATACAAACCCACATCCTCGCTCAGCGCTCAGTGGGCCAAGCCTGTCGCCCACAGCGGCAACCTGCTGGGTCAATGTTATCTGCCTCTCTCCTTCCCTACCCGGCCTCCCACACTTGGCTCACCTCCCACCTCAGGGTCTGTTTCTGGGGGACGCAGCCTCAGAGCCTTACAAAACAGGATTAAATAAAACCTGTCAACCCTGGGCAAAGACTGTCACTCACATGAACCCCTCAACTCTGTTGCCCAGGCTGGAGTGCCGCGGCGGGATCTCTGCTCACTACAAGCTCTGCCTCTCCTGGCCTCACCCTCGATAGAGGAGGAGACAGTGAGAGCCTAGACTGGAGCCCGAGTAAGGAGATGGGCTCTGCCTCCGGGTGGGAGTTGATGAAATGAGACCTTCATTCCCCACAAGGGAGAGGCTATGTTAATTGTGGTAAAGTACACATAACACAAACCTTACTGTTAGTGACATTTAGTGTAATACATTCACAATACCACGAACCCTCCACACTATGGAGTTGCAGAACTTTTTCACGCCCCCAAACAGACCCCCAGGCCCGTGGGCACTCTCCCCAGTGCCTTCTCCTGGCAGCCGCGCCATCTGCGTTCTGTTCTGCGACAGGAGCTGCTATTCTGGACATTTTAAAGGAATCACACAGGACTTGTCTTTCAGGCCTGGCTTCCTCCCCTTAGCATCACGTTTTCCAGGTTCATCCACATATATCCCACTGCATGGATGGACTCCGAGTGAATGCCCCACTCATCCACTGAGGAAGTCATTATTATTATTATTTTTTTTTTTTTTTTTTGAGACGGAGTCTCGCTGTGTTGCCCAGGTTGGAGTGCAGTGGCCGGATCTCAGCTCACTGCAAGCTCTGCCTCCCGGGTTTTTACGCCATTCTCCTGCCTCAGCCTCCCAAGTAGCCGGGACTACAGGCGCCCGCCACCTCGCCCGGCTAGTTTTTTGTATTTTTTAGTAGAGACGGGGTTTCACCGTGTTCGCCAGGATGGTCTCGAACTCCTGACCTCGTGATCCGCCCGTCTCGGCCTCCCAAAGTGCTGGGATTACAGGCTTGAGCCACCGCGCCCGGCCGGAAGTCATTATTTTTATCCCTATCCTACAGAGAAGGAAACTGAGGCTCCAGGAAGGTCAAGCTCAAAAACACACAGTGTCAGCAGCTCCAGGACTCCAGCCCTAGGTCCTAACCACACTGCGCTGTGCCTGGACGCCCCAGGGATGAAGGGTGTGCCTCTCCTACAGCCAGGGACTCCGGCCAGAGGGGAGCGACAGTGCAGCGAGACTGAGGTGCCGGGAGTCGCGGAGCCCAGCCGGCCCAGCTCCAGGCCCAGGCCACGCCGAGCTGCCCTGCCCCAAGCCTGTCTCCTTCCAGCTCTGGAATGAAAACAGATAAAACCAAGAGGGATTTCAGGCAGAGTGAGGCCCCCCCAGCATCCCACGAGGACCTCCGGCATCCAATGGGTGCCTGGTGTCCGTCTGAGGAGCAGCCCAGCCGTTGTACATGGAACAGCTCAGATCTGAAGGGGATCTTGGCTTTCACCAAAATGACTGTGGGATCGTTTCTCCTGTCCCAGCAGAAAGATGAGCTGGGGCCTGGGGGAAGGAGGCACAGATGGCCCAGTCACAGGGGGCAGGAGGGTCTCAGGATGTGGCGCTCATGAGCATGAGGGACCAGAACCTTCCGCCACCCCAGGGGTCCTGGGACACAGAATGTTGCTAGACAAGGATTGCCTAGGCACCTTGTGCACCGGGGACACGTGGCAACGGCCCTGGGGCCAGTCACCCTCCATGCATGACAGCTGTCACTCACCCAGGCAAATGACATGACAGGCGGTCCATCTCCATCCATGACAGCTGTCACTCACCCAGCACCTCTCGTTCCTGACAACAGTCGGAGGTGGGACACTGGAGCTGCAGGCAAGTGTCCAGAGCTCACCCCTCAACACGCAGCCTGCAGCCCCTGCCGGACGCCAACCACAGACACACCGGAGGACAGAATAAGGCAGAAAAACCAAAACATAGGCCTCAAACCTGGGGGAGTAGCCAAGGTCAAGGGGGCAGCGCCTGAGTCAGAAAGGCCACACCAAGTCCAGGTGGCTCAGTGCCTCGGGCCTGTGCCCCTCAGCTGGCAAAGGGGATGGATTGTCCACCTGCCCTGGGGCACGCAGCTCCCACGCCCCCTGCCTCTGGAGATGTCCTACGTGTAATGAGACAAACGTGACAATCCAAGAAATGTAGCTGAAAACTGGACGTGTGTCCAAACCCAGGGGCGGGGAGGTACACGGCATTCGAAGGTGAGGCCAGGAGAGGCAGGGCTGGGTAGGGCTGGAGAAACTGCCCTCCCTGGACCGCCGGCCAGAGGATGCTGGTCCCAGGGTCCCCTAGGAGGATCTCACTGCCACCTCCTCCACTGGGGGGTTGGGGGACCCCCTCCTATTCCAGCCACTGCAGAAAGGATCCCCCTGTGGAAGGATGACCCTGGAGGCAGCCAACACAGCATTTTTTAAAGTCCCTGACAACAGATGACAGACAGGCACCCCCTCCCCACCCCATGCAGATTTCCAAGAACACAGGGCTCGGAGGCCTTGAGGAAACTTGGAGACAGGCTCCTTAATCCCGGGAAGGCCGTGGCCGACAAGCACCTGGCGGGGAACGGAAAGATACTGTGTTTTCGCGCTGCCTTTGAAACCAAAAGTACAAAACAAATCAACAGAAATATTGATGACTTCAAGGCCAAGCTGGCCCAGGGGGACAAGGAGTGGGTCTGTTAAAATGATTTTTCTTCATCCTTATACAAACTCTTTAAAGACTGACAAATGAGCCGGGCACGGTGGCTCACGCCTGTAATCCCAGCACTGTGGGAGGCCGAGGCGGGCGGATCACAAGGTCAGGAGATCGAAACCATCCCGGCTAACACAGTGAAACCCCGTCTCTACTAAAAATACAAAAAATTAGCCGGGCGCGGTGGCTCATGCCTGTAATCCCAGCACTGTGGGAGGCCGAGGCGGGCGGATCACAAGGTCAGGAGATCGAGACCATCCTGGCTAACACTTCAACCCTGTCTCTACTAAAAATACAAAAAATTAGCCGGGCGTGGTGGCGGGCACCTGTAGTCCCAGCTACTCGGGAGGCTGAGGCAGGAGAATGGCGTGAACCCGGGAGGCGGAGCTTGCAGTGAGCCGAGATCGTGCCACTGCACTCCAGCCCGGGCGACAGAGCGAGACTCCGTCTTAAAAAAGAAAAACAGACTGACAAATGAACCCCACAAAACAGAAACACGTGTTTCTAGCAGCATCAGGATTGCAAAACCTGCAGCTGCCACGCGCCGGGAGACCTAACTCAGGGGCACGGCCGCTCAGTCTGGCCCGAAATTCAAGCTCCCACTGCCCAGACCATCCCCTCCGCGACCCTGTAGTTGTTATTCTTGTTTATCTTTTGTTTTTTTTTGTTTTTTTTTGTTTTTTTTTTTTGAGACGGAGTCTCGCTGTGTCGCCCAGGCTGGAGTGCAGTGGCCGGATCTCAGCTCACTGCAAGCTCTGCCTCCCGGGTTTTTACGCCATTCTCCTGCCTCAGCCTCCCGAGTAGCCGGGACTACAGGCGCCCGCCACCTCGCCCGGCTAGTTTTTTGTATTTTTTTAGTAGAGACGGGGTTTCACTGTGTTAGCCAGGATGGTCTCGAACTCCTGACCTCGTGATCCGCCCGTCTCGGCCTCCCAAAGTGCTGGGATTACAGGCTTGAGCCACCGCGCCCGGCCTTGTTTATCTTTTGGATTCAGAAGGCAAACAGTGTCCGCAGCGCCAGGCAAAGAGTCCTTCAGAGCACAAAGCTTCAGGGGACTAAAAACCGGGCGCCTGAGCATGGGGCTTGCCCCGGTGAAGGGGGGTCATCAGAGCTGATGGGGGCAGGGTGGGGGAGTTTGCTGGGTTTAGGGTCTCCTCCAGCCAGCTCCTGACCCCAGTGTGAGAGCAGGTCTGCAGGTCCCGGAGCGCCCACCCCAGAGGTGTTAAGTGAGCACGTGGGGAGAGGCACCAAGGCTTCAGAAGAGCTTCTGTGCCAGGGGAAGGGGCGTCAGAGAGGTGAGCTCATGGCTCCACTCTGCAAGGGTGGGGGGACACGTCAGCCGAGCACTTCCCACTTGCCAGGCACCAGGCTGAGGGCCGCGTCCTCAGCCAACCCCTGGGAGGGGCTCCTAAAATAGCCCCTTTGACAGAGGAGGATACAGGGCCCAGAGAGGCGCCATGGGACAGCCACAAGGTGCCGAGGTAGGATCTGAAAGCGGGTGTCAGAGGCTCAACGCTGTGCCGTCTCCACCCTGGGAATGTGTCGGCCGCCCAATGCCCAAGCACACACGAGGCCAGGCTCGGAGATGGGTCCCCAGGCAGGGGCTGCATGAGGACAGCTGGGCTCCCAGGGCAGCAGGAAGGAGCGGACGCCGCAGCCGTCCGGAACTCGGACAAAGGATGTTGACAGGGCAGGAGGATGAGCCAATGGAGACTTCCTGCAGCAGAGACGCAGAGCCCGGAGCCATGGCCACCGGCGGGACAGGCAGCAGCCTGGCACTGACCCGGGCCCAGGCACGCCTCCGGCCATGTTCCAGAGCCCCACCACTGACCTGTGGCCCACGAGAACCTCCTGCTGTCAGCCTGCTGACTTTGTCAGGGCCTCACGCTCCCCAGCAGGCCCCAGCTGAACTCACTCAGCTGAAACAGCATTCGGGGAGCACAGGTGCTAGTGGTGAGGGGAAGGCAGCGCCAGCTGCACACACCACCGCCTTGCCACCTCGTCAGGGAGCCTGCCGGAGTCACCTGAAGGAGGCCCTGCCTCCTGCCTGCCTTCTCTCTCATCTGAAAGTACCATCTTCCTCTCTCAGTTCATCCTTATTCTGCCCCTTCCAAAAAGCCAGCAACACAAGCACAGGGCTTCTGCCTCTGCTGCCCAATGCCACAAGCTGGTGCGCGGCAAGCAGAGTGCAGTGGAGGACAGCTGGGCCGCCGGCCACCCGGGAGCAGGAGGAGCAGGAGGCCGGGAGCCGTGTGGCCAGAGGGCAGAGCCAGTCAGCCCTGGGGCCGTCTCTGGACTCAGGCACCTGGTTCTCTGTCTCCCAACCTCCCACCAACCCAACGGGCCGTTTTGCTGGTGGAGGGGGGTGCTCCAGAGGCAAATGGTGCTCCAGAGGCAAGAGACCTGCACGGGCTGGCACGAGGCCTCGGCCCCCACACAGCTGTGTGATCTCAGACTGGCCCATCACCTGTCCCCTCCTTCATCCATTAACCGGGGCAGAGCGGCCCCCACCTGGTGCTGCGCAGGGTCTTCCGAGGACCAGGGGAGGTGCCAGTGCTGGTCCTGAAACCCGTCCAGAATAGAGAAAGGGCGTGTGTCAGGGCAGAGGGGCCCTGGCAACAAGATCTTTCCCCAGGACACTAGGGTGCTGCCCCCAACTCTGACACCACAGAGGTTGATCACCACCCAGCTGCCCCGCCAGCCGTGGGGCACGGCCACCTCTCTGGAACCTTCTATCACGCATCTCCCTGGGTCTCAGACTCATCACTGCTGCAGGGAAACACCATCCCCTGCAAGGCGGAGGGAAGGACACCAAGCAGGTGGCCCGGTGCCAGCCAGGTCGAGCTCTGCAGTGAGCGGCGGCCGCTGCCTTATGTGTCTAATCATCAGAGCTGCTGACATGCAGCGTCCTCTGTCCCAACTGCTGCTGGAACATGGATTTCAGAAATTGCAACACCCCTTCCAGCAATGATCCAGGATGAAGCAGTGCGGCGGCACCTGCAGCCTGTGGCCACACAGAACCCTCTCTGCGGAACAACCACCTGTCTCCAACCCTTAGCTACCAAGAGCCATCTACTTTTCAGAGCATCTCAAGTACCACCTCCTCCAGGAAGCTTTCCACCATCACCCTGCCCCCAGGGATCTAAATACCGCATTTGCTATGGACTGGCACAGCCTGCTGTTGACCCTGCCAACGGCAAAGCCTGCACGTGCCCCGCCTTCTACCCAGTCCAACCCAGGAGGCCCTGCGGGGAAGCAGGAGATGGGGTGAGGCCCCTTCTTCAGCGTCCCACGTCGCCGGCAGGTTCCTCCTCACCCATGGTCCTCATGTGACTATTAACAGCTCCCTTCCCCATCTCAGACTTAGGTGTGGCAGGACCATCTGGCTCACCTGATTCTGCTTGCCCCAGAATGCGTCCTTCTGCAGACAGGCGCTAGTGACCACGACCACACCCCACTACACCAGTACGGTGTCCAGGTGCCCCCAGCAGCGTGCCCAGGGCTTCAGCTTCCACTTGGCAGCCAGAGGGGAGGGGAGGAGAGGTGGGTGGTAAGGCAGCAGCCCCAGGAGGAGAGCCGCTCCCTCAGGCCGCCCGCTGCACCCAGCTCTGATGCTGAGGGAGGGCAGACAGCGGGCGAGGGCCGGTGCCCTTCACTGGGAGTGAGCCGCCAGGCTCGGGGTGAGGGTGCCATGTCCTGAGGCTCAGTGGGGCCTGCCGTGGGGTAGAAACTGTGCTGGGTGCCAGGCACACACTTTCTGCATCAAATCTTTCCAAGAGTCTGCAAGGTGGCCACGGTCATCCCATTTCAGACAACGAGGCTGAGCTCGAGGGACACGGCCACCATTAAGATGCTAAGTGTGGCCGGGCGCGGTGGCTCAAGCCTGTAATCCCAGCACTTTGGGAGGCCGAGACGGGCAGATCACGAGGTCAGGAGATCGAGACCATCCTGGCTAACACGGTGAAACCCCGTCTCTACTAAAAAATACAAAAAACTAGCTGGGCGAGGTGGCGGGCGCCTGTAGTCCCAGCTACTCGGGAGGCTGAGGCAGGAGAATGGCGTAAACCCAGGAGGCGGAGCTTGCAATGAGCTGGGATCTGGCCACTGCACTCCAGCCCCGGCGACAGAGCGAGACTCCGTCTCAAAAAAAAAAAAAAAAAATGCTAAGTGTGGCCGAGCAGGCCAGTGTGGTCCCCACTGCCGCCCCTGCGGGCCACTCATCGTGTCTCCAAGCATTTCCAGTGATCTCTTTCTGGCAGTGTCATTCCAGACATGAGGAGCCCGGCCTCCATCAGGAAAATGGGGCTGAGAGCTAAGTCCCCTCTAGACTGCCCAAGGGTGGCGGCTGGGGTCATGGCAGCGCTCAGTCCGCTTCCCGGCACAAGGGCCTGGGAGAAAGCTCCGCTCTTACTGATCGCTTCCTGTTTGACCAGCCCCTGCCAAAAGCTTTAGATACAAATGGAACAGTAAACACAACAAACGGTGCGACTTAGAAGGGGAAAGTCCAAGAGACCAAGAGCCCTTGTCAGGGGGCCCGAGCAGGCCTGGGGGCAGGAAAGGTTTCCCAGGACAGGCCTCTAAGCAGACGGCAGCAGCGAGCCAGGCAAGAGGGTTCCCCTTCAAGGAACTGCAGGGGAAAGGCCCTGAACTGGGAGGCACAGGAAGGCAGTCAGCGTGCCTGAAGCTGGGGCACGGAAGGCCAGGGAGACTCGGTGGGGGTGACACCAGGCAGGGGGGGTGCCTCCAGGGTAGCAGCGCCAAACCATGCGTGGCTGCAGCACACGTGGCCGCAGACGAGGCTGGTGGGGCAGGAGGCCGAAAGAGGGGCACGTGGGACTGGGCGCAGCAGACTCTAGCTAGCGGGGCAGGAGGCTGCAAGAGGGACACCTGGGATAGGGTGCGGTAGACCAGGCTGGCAGGGCAGGAGACGGCAAGAGGGGACCTAGGACAGGGTGTGGCAGACTCTGGCTGGCGGGGCAGGAAGCCGAAAGAGGGGACCTAGGACTGGGCGCGGCAGACTCTGGCTGGCGGGGCGGGAGGCCGAAAGAGGGGACCTAGGACTGGGCGCGGCAGACTCTGGCTGCCGCTTGGTTTTAGAGGGCCCGCCGCCTGGTTTTGGAGGGCCCACTGCCTGATTTTGTACATCCTGCAAGCCAAGAAAGGTTTTTATGTTTTTGTTGTGTTTTTTGTTTGTTTGTTTTTGAGATGGAGTCTTGCTCTGTCCCCCAGGCTGGAATGCAGTGGCGCGATCTCCGCTCACTGCAAGCTCTGCCTCCCGGGTTCACGCCATTCTCCTGCCTCAGCCTCCCGAGTAGCTGGGACTACAGGTGCCCGCCACCACGCCCGGCTAATTTTTTGTATTTTTTTTAGTAGAGACGGGGTTTCACCGTGTTAGCCAGGATGGTCTCGATCTCCTGACCTCGTGATGCGCTCGCCTTGGCCTCCCAAAGTGCTGGGATTACAGGCTTGAGCCACCGCGCCCGGCCAAGGTTTTTATGTTTTTCAATGGTTGAGCAGGTTGGTGGGGGAAGCATAAGAATAATATTTCATGATATGTGAAAATGATATACATTTCAAATTTCATTCTACAAAAATAAATTTCATGGGAGCATCGCCACACTCCTCCGGTTACAGACCACCCAGGGCTGCTGTCGTGCTGCAAGGGCAGACCTGCATAGTCGTGACAGAGACCGTCTGGCTCACAAAACCTAAAATATTTACCATCCAGCCCTGCACCGAAACATCTGCCGCCGCCTGCTCTAGGAGAGGGACGGCAATGGCTGGGCTGGGACACTGGGAGAGACCTCCGCCTGCTCTAGGAGAGAGACGGCAGTGGCCAGGCTGGGACACTGGGAGAGAAGAAGGTGACTCCAGGGGCAGTCAGGAGGGAGGCCTGCTGGGGCCTCAGCTGGGGGCTCAGGTCTGGGCATCTGCGTAAAGCCAGGCTCTTCCACACTGGCCCCACCGGATTGCCAACGCTGTCCCTGTCCTGGGAATCCCACCCCTCAAACTGGGAAGCCACAGCCCACAGACATGGCCTGGACACAGGGACGAACATGTGTCCTCACAAGTCACCTCAAAAGAGGGCACCACGCTGCCCACCACCCAGGCCAGAACCCAGTGTCCTTCCAGGAAGGCCAGAAAGATTTCCTCCAGGGGGGAGACATCCTCATGACCTGGGCCTCAGAGCAAGAAAACGCTCCACAGAGGCACGGGGGTGGGCCGGACGCTCACCCACGCCAGACCCCCAACAAGGTCCTGCCTCCAGAAGTCCACCGCCCTGACGCCAGGGCCCCGACCCATCTCCAAGGCCCGGCCCAAACCGCAGGCAGACGCAGATCACTCTCACAGCGGCCTCCACGCCGCACACCCAGCATTCCTCCCGGTCTCATCCTGCCCCACACCAAAGCCAGGGTTTTTGCAATCGCAACACTCGGCAGAAATCTCTTATCTTCGCCAATGTCAGGTTATGCCCTCCTTGCGGCCTGGGGTCCTTCCTGCTGACCCCAGGCCTGAGCCTGGGATCCTGCTCAACATAGCCTTCAAGTCCCACTCCCGGTGAGTCCCTGTCACTAACAGCCAGGGCTCCCACCCCACCCCACCCCATGCTCCCGGGCTCCTGCCCAGCGGGAATGCCAATGCTTGCAAGATGAAAGTTTCTCATCCTCATTTTCATTATTATCCCTCCAAGGAGCCTTTTCAGATACTTTTCCTAATCTCCCTCCCTGCCTGAAATTTTAATACTGCAGAAGCACTGTTTCTGTGGGTTTTTTGTTTTGTTTTGTTTTATTGAGACGGAGTCTCACTCTGTAGCCCAGGCTGGAATGCAGTGGCGCGATCTCAGCTCACTGCAACCTCCGCCTCCCAGGTTCAAGCGATCCTCCTGCCTCAGCCTCCCGAGTAGCTGGAATTACAAGTGTGCACCACCACACCCGGCTAATTTTTTGTATTGTTAGTAGAGACAGGGGTTTCACCATGTTGGCCAGGCTGGTCTCAAACTCCTGACCTCAGGTGATCTGCCTGCCTCGGCCTCCCAAACTGCTGCGATTACAGGTGTGAGCCACTGTGCCCGGCCTGTCTCTGTGTTTTGTGTGGCATGCACATCTGTAGTTTATTCATGAAAATAAGATTTCTTCTGACTGCAGTGGCTCATGCCTGTAATCCCAACACTTTGGGAAGTCAAGGCATGAGGACTGCTTGAGCCCAGGAGTTCAAGACCAGCCTGGGCAACATGCAAGCTCTCGTCTCTACAAGAAATTAAAACATTAGCTGGGCGTGGTGGTACACACCTGTAGTCCCAGCTACTTGGGAGACTGTAGTGAGAGGATTCCTTGAGCCCAGGAGTTTGAGGCTGCACTGAGTCATGATCACACCACTGCTCTTCAGACTGGGCAACAGAATGAGACCCTGTCTCTAAAAATAATCCATAAGAATAATATTTCTTCATCCCCAAAGATTTGATTTTCACCCCCTCAAAAGCAATAATGCCCCTGTTGAAAACGCAGAGGTTATCAGCATGGCCAATGTGGCGAAACCTCATCTCTCCTAAAAATACAAACATTAGCCAGACGTGGTGGCACAAGCCTGTAGTCCCAGCTACTCAGGAAGCTGAGGTGCTATAATTACTCGAACATGGCTGGCAAAGGTTGCAGTGAGCCAAGTTTGTGCCACTCATTCCAGCGTGAGGGACAAAGGGAGGCCCTGTCTCAAAAAAAAAAATAGCATAGGTTAAGTAAAATATATTATTATAATTAGTGCTACACATTTCTTTTTGCTTTTTTATTGCAACCACCAAAATTCTGAAAATATAGATGTGGGTTACGTTATATTTCTATCTGGCAGCACTAATATAGGCAGAAAACAAATACACATGTCAACATGTATAGACATATATGGATACAGAGACACATACATAAATAAATACACACACATACACCAATTCCCCAGGTGTGAACACTGAGAGTGCCTGGAAGCAGGAAAACCCCAGCAGCACTGAGCACACCTCATCCAACCTTGCCTTCTTTTTTTTTGCAAAGTGGGGGGAGTTGGATCTTTTTTTTTGGAGATGGAGTCTCATTCTGTCACCCAGGCTGGAGTGCAGTGGCGCGATCTCCACTCACTGCAACCTCCACCTCCCGGTTCAAGCGATTCTCCTGCCTCAGCCTCCCAAGTAGCTGGAACTACAGGCGACTGCCACCATGCCCGGCTAATTTTTGCATTTTTAGTAGAGACGGGGTTTCACCACGTTGGCCAGGCTGGTCTCAAACTCCTCATCTCAAATGATCTGCCCGCCTCGGCCTCCCAAAGTGCTGGGACTGCAGGAATGAGCCACCATGCCCAGCCCTGATCTTGCCTTCTAAATACCCCTCTCCACTACCAAGGAACCACAGCTCCTTGGACAAACAGCTGGTTCCTAAGCTGGGACAATGGAAACGCAAAGTGAGCCTGGAACATCTTGTGCCAGGAAGTCAGGCACGGTATTCACATGTCCTCTGCACTCGAAGAATGATGAGGACGAATCAAAAGACACAGGGAAGCAAAAGCTGGTGTAACACGGTTCTCACTGGCCAAACCTGAGACTGTGTGAGCATCAACATAAATAATGATGGTAACAGGTTATATGCATGGAATAAAATAGGAAACCATAACCCAAACTGGAGACATGGCAGGAAGGGACAGAATGAGGGAGGGAGAGAGGAAAAAGAAAAGCAGAGATGGATGAGAAGAAAAGGAAGAAAAGAATGAGAGAGATGAGCAGAGAAGGATAAGAGAGGAAGGAAAGGAGGGAGAAAAGGAGAAGCAAATAGCAAGATATTTATATTGACTCAAAGTATCTTCTTTAAGTATGTGTTAAGGGCAAAGGGAAGCAAAGTAACTTTGCAGTGAAATCAAGCAAACTCCACCTTAACAGAGTAATTATACACAACATCACCCGCAATGGGACACATCCAAGCCTCGTGCCAACTGCTAGGAGGAAGCAGGAAGGATGCAGCACGGAGGCTGAGCTAGGCCCCTACAGGTGCATGGCCTGACCCTGCTGATGGGGGAACATTCTGTAACCAAAGGAGGCTGTAACCTTCCAAAAAGTCAAGGTCATGAACATCAAAGAAAGGCTGAGGAACGGGCCCAGGTTGACAGAGGGGGACACAGCCACTGGCAGCCCAGGGCCCTAAGGCTGTTCTATGCTGTGAAGGGCATTTGCTGGGACAATTGTGGAGAAGCAGACGGGTCACGGATTGCTGCTGTTGGCTGGATGGGGATGGCGGTGCTGTGGTTACAGAGGAGCATGACCTTGTTTGTGGGAAACGCACTGATGCATTTGGGGTGCGGGGCATTGAGCCCCATACTTCCCCTCAAATGGTTCAAGTTACCTGTGCTGTACTTGTAACTTTCCTACGACTGAGATATTTTCAAATTTTTTTAGAAAATACAATCTATCCCCTGAAAAAGAAAAGGTGTCCCTGTCTGCCTCACAGCCGGCATTCCCTCCCCTGCTCCTGGCATCCCTGTGTTTTGGACCCCGGCTACACCAGCCAGGCCCCTTCTGCTGCCACCGAGAGCCCTTCGGGTATTTCCCTGTCACTTTCCAGTTACCGAGCTCCTCATCAACATCCACTGGGGCCCTTGCGCGACGAAAAGCCTCACGAGAGCGGGGACAGCCCCAGCCTGTTCTCCTCCCTCCCCTCACAGGCACAAAGCCCGCGTGGCATGTGGCAGGGATTTATTATTATTTATTTATTTATTTATTTATTTATTATTTAATTATATATATATTATTTATTTATTTATTTATTATTCCTCTAATGAACGCACAAGGTTCTGAAGGACCCAGAGAGGAGCAAGCCCAGCCATGGCCCTGCCTTGGAGGGGCTCAGACCCAGAAGGGGGGCAGTCACACAAAGGTGCTCCAGACACACTCGGTCCCTCGTTAGCATCATCCTTTACACTCTCCAGCTGTCCAGCTGCTGAGTTTTGCAGAACGAGCAGCAAGGGTACTGTGTAATGAAACAAAAAGCGGAGAGGACGAGGCCAGAGAGACCCCAGAACAGTGAAGGAGTGAGACGGAGGTTCGAAGCGCGTGCAGGACAGGGTGGGAAGAGGGTGAAACCCAAGGAGGCTGCCAAGGGGAGGCAGCCCCGATACCAGCTCCTACAGGAAGAACCAGGCTAGAAGGAGAGAAGGTCTTCCAGCAAGCGCACAGCTCATGATGGCACACATCAAAAAGGCCCTGGAGGGGGGTGCCAAAAACATCGCCAGGCTGGCGTGTCTGGGAAGAGGCAGGGAGCACAGGGAGTTGAGGCGGAGGTTGGGGACAGACTCTGGCAGGCCCGGGGCCAAGCCTTTGCGTGGTGTCCCGGCAATGGCTGCCTGATCTGTTTTACGGGGAAGAGGCTACCAGGGCGATGTGGGCAAGTCAGAGACTGGGCGGGTGGTGCCCTCAGGGTGCAATCTGCAGATGCTGGCACAGGCAACCTCGGGACCTCCCAACCGAAGCTGCTCCAGACATACCCAGTCTCTTGTTAGGGTCAGCAGATTGTGGCCATACCCAATTAGTTTAATTAAACCCATGGGGCTTCCAGGCACTTTGGATAAAAAATAAAATAAAATAAAGCAGACCCTGCCAGCTTCAGAAGAAATGACCAGGTGGGCAACTGGGATCTCTGTGACCACCTCCTAGCACCCGGTTCTGCGCACAGCAGATGCTGTATAAATGCACATTGCTATGATGATCCATTAGGGCAAATAACCCAGCCTAGATTAAACTCAAAGTGGGAGGGGCGCTCCAAGTCCTCTGAAAATAGGATGTCACCATGGGAAGCCAGGGGCAATTCTGGAAGGAGGGAACATTATAGAGGCCTCCAGGCTAGATGGCCCCATATGCCATGACTAGCAGGGAGGTGGGAGACACCCCAGCATGTGCCCTCGAGGGACCCTGCAACTCACTAGCCAGGGATCACAGGCACCCACCCCCCATCCCAGCCACCCCTTGAAAACAGACACACACCATGACAACCCAAGAACGAGGCCAGGGACATCTCTCAGAAAGTCCTCAAGACAGCAAGCCAGCTTAGGAAGGTCTGCAGTCATCATTTATTTAAACAGTCTTGGGAGGGAGACTGCAATCCCTATGTTGGTTTTGCCACTTACCGATCTGGGCAGGAGGGGTGGCGTGGTGAGGAGTCACTCAAGCTCTCTGAACCTTGATGGCCTCACCTATTAAACACAGGCGGCAACCCCCACCTAAGGTTGTGCTTAGGCCACAGCAGGGCAGGTAAGAAAGGGCAGATGTGATTTTTCTATGACCCAACCACCAAGGGTGGAGATGACCTCTTCCCCCTCCCATCCCCACCCCTTAAGAAATATCAGTTTCAGCCAGGCGCGGGGGCTCACGTCTGTAATCCCAGCACTTTGGGAGGCTGCGGTGAGCAGATCACGAGGTCACGAGTTCGAGATCAGCCTGGCCAACACAGTGAAACCCCATCTCTACTAAAAATACAAAAAATAGCTGGGCATGGGTGGGGCGCTGTGGTTCACGCCTGTAATCCCAACACTTTGGGAGGCCGAGGCGGGCGGATCACGAGGTCAGGAGTTCGAGATCTGTCTGGCCAACATAGTGAAACATTGTCTCTACAAAAAATACAAAAAATAGCTGGGTGTGGGCCGGGCACGGTGGCTCACGTCTGTAATCCCAACACTTTGGGAGCCGAGGCAGGTGGATCACGAGGTCAGGAGTTCGAGACCAGCCTGGCCAACATGGTGAAACCCCATCTCTACCAAAAATACAAAATTAGCTGAGTGAGGTGGCACATGCCTGTAATCCCAACACTTTGGGAAGCCGACGTGGGTGGATCACCTGAGGTCGGAAGTTCGAGACCAGCCTGACCAACATAGAGAAACCCCATCTCTACCAAAAATACAAAATTAGCTGAGTGAGGTGGCACATGCCTGTAATCCCAGCTACTCAGGAGGCTGACACAGAAGAATCACTTGAACCTGGGAGGCGGAGATTGTGGTGAGCTGAGATAGCGCCATTGCATTCCAGCCTGGGCAACAAGAGCGAAACTCCATCTCAAAAAAATATATATATATACAAAAAATTAGCCAAGCATGGTGGCAAGCACCTGTAATCCCAGCTACTCAGGAGGCTGAAGCAGGAGAATTGCTTGAATCCGAGGTGGAGGTTGCAGTGAGCTGAGACTGCGCCACTGCACGCCTGCCTGGTCAACAGAGCGAGACTCCATTTCAAATAATAATAATAATAATAATAGCTGGGCATGGTGGCACGTCCCTGCAGTCCCAGCTACTCAGGAGGCTGAGGCAAGAGAATCACTTGAACCCAGGAGGTGGAGGTTGTAGTGAGCCGACATTGCACCACTGCACTCCAGCCTGGGCGACAGAGCAAGACTTCATCTCCAAAAAGAAAAAAAAAGAAAGTGAGTTTCCCAGATAACAAACACCAGCCATACAGAGAAATGAAGTCCTTCTCCCAGCTCCTGTGGGCAGCCAGATGCAGTAAAGGGGTTTCTCCACGTGTGAACATACAGATGGGGCCGTCATAGCCAACGTGAGGGTTAAGGGAGCACCTGCAGCCATCCCTGTGCAGGCAACAGCCGTACAAAGGCGGCCCACCCTCCACGGGACAGAGGAGTGGAGGGCAAGGTCAGCCTCAGCTACACGGGGCCATACATGCCAGTGTCCAGGTGATGGTCATTTCATGGGCACTGTGCTAAGGGTGTGCCTTCTGTGCCTGCCCTTAGCAAATCCTCACAGCATGGCTAAGAGGGGACTGCTATGACTGTTCTCATGACACAGATGGGGAAACTGAGGCTCTGGAGGTCATTGCCTACCTGGGAGGGGACAGTGCCAGGATTCAATCAGAGCAGAGAGCCACACAGATACACACCCATGTGGTCCTCCTACCGCCCAGGCCCCTACACACCCTCCACCCACCCAGCAGCAGGGCACTTACGACACCCCTCCACCAGTCTGGCAGCAGGGCCCCTACACACCCCTTCACCGGCTGGGCAGCGGGACCCCCAGACGCCCCTCCACCGGCCCAGCAGCAAGGCTCAAGGGGCCTGTATCGGGGTTCATATTGCTGCCTGGCCAATGGCTCCAGAGACCCCAGGAAGTCTCTGGCTTGAACTTCCAGTGCAAAGGCTGAGCCAAGCCACCTGCCACAGCCAGGGCCCCCTCTTCTTCCCATCTTCCCAAACCACAGCTGGGGAGGGGCAGCCCGGAGACCCAGCGAGTCCACGACGCAAGGTTGGGTTCCTCCCAAGCCTCCTCTGTGCTGACCCAGCTGCCCTGCCTCTGCCCTGAGCCCCAGCCTGCAAGCAGCCGGAAATCCTGCCCGAGCAAGTCAGCCTGGGCAGCCCCTGGAACTCACATCAAAGGCAGCCGCCTCGGTTCAAGGCCCAGCCCTGCTCCCCCACAGCTACCCTTCTCCTCAGTTTCTCCAGCCATAAAATGGAGTCCAGACTTCCCAGTCCCCGTGGGGCTCTGAGAACAGATCTGGGGAAGCCCGCTGATGCGGTGACCGCCACCTGCACCTGACCACTGACACCCTGCGGGAAGAAGGGCTGACTCCCAGGGAGGCTCCTGAGGGCTCCTACTAAGCCGGTCCAGGCGGTGCTGGGTAATAATTACCCAGTGGGAAGGCGGCCCCTTCCCCTCAGGGCTTGCCTTTGTCAGCGCCCCCCCAACCCAGCAGAGAAGGGCCCGGTCTCCTAGGAAACGCAGTCACCACCAAAGGGCAGAGGCCTCGGCAGCCCAGCCTGGAATCGCTAGTGACTCACTCTCCCTCCTTCCCAGGAACCACGTCCTAAGTCCCACTGGTGAATGATCCCTCTCCACATGGAGTTGCCACTGCGCGCCGTGACGGGCTGCTGAGCTGGCTGAAAGGTGGCGCCTCGTTGGTGCTGGTCGGACCCGGCTGGCACCCCCTCTGCCTCCCCCGACCTCTTCTAAGCTGCTCCCAGTAAGGACTCCGCGACCCCCGGAGAAGAGGATGGAAGCCTCCATTCTGCTTAAGTCTTAGCCAAGTTCCCTTTAAGAGGCCAAGAAAAGCAGCTCCGTTCGGCGGGGCAGGCATTTTACTGCCTGGCCCCGCGGCCGCACGCGTGTCTCCGCCGCGACAAAGGCCACACTCAGCGCCCGAAGGAGGGGTGGGGGTGTTAGGAAAGCGATGGGGGCCAGGACCGGCGCCAAGTGGCCCTGGGGATCCTCGAGGCGGATCAACCCGGGCCCGGGTCCTGGAAGAGGCGGAGGCCGGCGAGGGGGCGGTGCCCGGGGCGAACCCAGCTCCCTCCGGCCCCGAGGACTCCCGCCCCGCGCCCCTCCCGGGCCCTCCAGCCGCGCCCCGGGCCGGCACAGCGACCGCGCCCGCTCTTCCACGGGCGTCCGGCCAGCAGGCGCGAGGCCCGAGGATGCGACCCACGACGCTTACACCCGGCTCGGCAGGCTCCCTGGGGACTGAGGGGCCACTCGCAGGGCCCCGCAGAGCAAGCGCAGCGCGGGAGCCTCCCCCATCCCAGGCGGCGCAGACCGCGGAACCGCCGCACCGGAGCAGTGGCCGGGGACTGGGGGGACGGCGGCGCGACCCAGGCTGGAGGGACTTTGGCCAACTTCGCGCCTCCTGAGGTCGCAGCTCCGAGGGCCGGGGCGCGCCCTCCCGTCGCCCGCCCGCGTCCCAGGGCGCCTGGGCCGCCGCCGCTGCAACCTCCGCGTTCGGTCCGCGCGTCGGGCAGCGCGAACGCCGGAGCCCTGAGGCCCTCCCGCCGCGCCGGGCGCTCACCTGGGACATCTGCGGCCGGAAGTTGATGTCCTTGAGGTCGATGGAGCCGGGGGAGAGGTTGTGCAGCAGCTGGCACAGGAGGACCCCGTCGCGCAGCGCCTGCGCCAGGTCGAAGACAACGGCCGAGGGCCACACCACCCGGTGGTTGGGCGGCAGGACCTTGCAGTCGATGAGCCAGCGGCCGCACTGCCGCCACTGCTCCATGGCGCCCGCGGGCCCGACCGGCTCAGGGCAGCGCTTGAGCCAAAGTGCAGCGGCCGCGGGGCATCCCGCCCGCGCGCGCGGGGCTCAGGACCGGGGCGGGGCTTCGCGCGGGCTGCCCCAGGTCCCCCGCTGCGCCGCCGCGCGTCCCCTCCTCTTCCTCCTCCTCCTCCTAGGGCTCCTCTCTGGCCGCCGCTCCCGCCCACGTGCGGCCGCGGGGCGGGCAACGGGCAGCGCGCCGGATCTCCCCGCTTCACACACGCAAGTGCCCGCGGGCCCCGGGCCGGGCTCCACGCAGCCAGTCGCCGCAGCGCTCCCCGATTCGCGCCGCCGGACGCCGCATTCTGCGCTCCGGGCGCCCCGCGGCCGCCGCCGCTCCTGCCCCGCCCGAGACAAAGGCCCGGTGGGGTCGCTCGCTCCGCGCGTCCCGGGCCTGGGCCGTCCGCGTCGCCGCCGCTTTGTTCGCCCCGCCCGCAGTCCTCACGCCCGGCGCTGCGACTCGACAACTCCGCGGCTCTGCGGCTCCGGGGTGCTGGGGGTGCAGGGGGCGCGGCCACGGCCGGGCGGGGCAGGGGCGGGGCCGAAGCGCTCGTCTGGCACCTCCCCGCGTCCCAAGCGCCGCCCCCGCCCCCGCCCCCCCACTTCCTGCCCCGGTACCGCCCGCGAAAGTTGCGGTGGGCGGGGGTTGAGGCGAAGGCCCGGGTCCCGGCGACTTTCTCCGAGGGCGCTCGGACTTTGGGGAACCCTTCTCCATGGGGGAGCGACCTCGCCCTTGGAGTGATGGCCGGGCGTCCCTCCTGGGTGTCTTTGGGCCTCCGTGGAGGGCAGGAGGTGGTCCCTGTCGCGCTGGGCGCCCTTGCATGGCCGTTCGGAAATCTCAGACTCGGGAGGGGGCACCGGGCTGGGCCGAAGCTTCCTGAGCCCCCTTGGCCCATCAAGCCGCCCCAGCGGGATACCCGAGGCTGAGGCCGAAGGCGCATGGACCAGGACTCCCAGAGCCCTCTTCCTGTCCTCCGCCCTGGCCGGGGGCCCACAGGAAGACCCCCCGACGCTGCATAAAGGCCAGGATTCCCCAGCTTTTGGCCCAGAGTCCTGGCCACTCGCAGCTGCCCAGCGGGCAGTTCCTGGCGTCCAGGACGGAATGCGTGACAGAAGTGAGGGCAGGAAGGTGCTCTCCGGCCCAGGGTCGCAGCCGGCCCCCGTGCTGATCCGCCCTGATCTCCCTTCTGGGCCCCACCCTGGGTGGTGGGGGCGCGTTCTGTCCAGCTGGCAACGTGTGACGGTGGGAGGGGCTTCAAGGACAAACAGATTCTGCAATTGAAATTATATGGATCCTGGCTTAGCTGCCAGGAACCGCGGGTGTTCACTGCTGATTCACTGGGGGACCCCGGGCAAGTCTAAGCCCTTCTCTGAGACTAGCTCAGCCCCGGAGGCTGGGGTGCAGTTTCTGAGGGCTCCCACCCTGGACTCCGGTGGAATCCTGGGCCTGTACGAGCTGGGGCAGCACTGGGCAGCCCCCGGACCCCTTACCCCTTGGCTTCCTTGTGCAGGTGCCGGAACAGGGGGATGCGAGGAGGGAGCCCAGAGAGGGTCCCCTGGGCCCAGGGCCTCCGATGGGGCTTCTGTCCTGGAAATTAGCCTCTGCAGAGAGTCAGATTCGCCCCTTCTCCACTTGAAGTGGAAGCAGGGGGTCCCCGCTTAGGGTCTGGCCTGCAGCGGTAAACTCAGGCCAGGTGACAGGTGAGCCGGCGGCTCCCGTCTCTTGCCCTTCCCCGAGGAAGCAGCAGTGGGCACCTTTAGGGCAAGGGGGAGAGCCTTGCTCACCGGAGGAAGATGGGGCAGCAGATTGGACCCATCAGCATCTCCCTGAGAAATCAGAAAGCCAGGAGTGAAACCTGAGCCGGCCCCATCTGAGAGCCTGTGCTGATGCCTCCTCCTGCAAAGCCTCGACCCCTCGGCTCTAGAGTGGGGAGATACCGCTCCCGCCGGACTTGCTTGTGAAGAATGGACGGATAAATTATCCAGAGGCTTCCCACCGTGGTGGGACAGAAAGGGCTGAGAGAGGAAGAACTACCCACTCTCCCAAGCCCTCGCCTGGAGCACGGGGCATTGATGCACTAAATGTCTCTTTCCCCAGGTGGCTCCCTCAGCAAGAAGGGGGCCTCTGTCCTCACTGTCATTGGCCTACCTGCTCTGGCCAAGAGGACCGGCCAGGTCTAGGACCCAGGCAGCTGCCCGCCAATAATGCCATGGGTACCTGCTGCCCCCTGGTGGTGCTGTCACCACCAGGCACCTGGCTGCACCCAGGAGGGGCTGCACAGAAAATCTGGGGTTGACCCTGGAGAAGACCCAAGTCAGGAGACACAGACCTCACCACAGTGGCCCTGAGCCACTCAGGCCTCCCTGGTTTCCAGGTCCTGATCTGCATTATGGGGACATTCACCGGCCCTGTGCGCCTCCCAGAATCCTTGGAGGCTCTGAGGGTAGGATGGATGTGATTCAATGAATAAAAGCTTGGTGGGGCTTTTACAGCAGCTCATGCCTGTAATCCCAGCACTTTGGGAGGCTCAGGCAGGCAGATGGATTGAGTCTAGGAGTTCAAGACCAGCCTGGGCAACACAGTGGGGCCCTGTCTCAAAAATAAAACAGAAGGTAAAGAAAACAGGGCAGGAGCTCCCTTTGTAATCTTTAGTGTGGGTGTAATGAGCAGGTTGAGATTGTGTGGACCCAAGGCACATGCTGGGAAGACTAATAGAGAGGACACTGTTCCAGAAAATCCTACTACCATCCAGCCTGCTTGGACTCAGGGCTGTTCGCCAGGACTGCCTGCTGCACACCTCCAGGGGGCGAGAGTCCCATCACACCTTGGAGATGGGCTCCAGGGGAAGCTGCTTACACAGACTGCCAGTGAGCAGCTGCCAGTCCAGCCGAGTAGATGAAACCAGGAAGTGAGAAGTGCCAGCACGGGCCACATACCCCAAGTATGGGGGAGGGTCACAGGTGGTGGAGGAGGGCATGAGGCAGGGTACCCCCAGGGAGGGGACAGCAAAGCTTCCAGGAGAAACTGAGGTTTGAGTTGACAACCAGGGATTGATCACGGTTGCAGTGACTAGGAGAGGGTGACATGGATGGAGGGACAAGCACGGGAGAACTACGTCTGCCTGGAGTGGGGCTTGGGCAGGAGTTGATTTTTAAACCACAAAGGAATTGAGCGTCACCATGATCTCAGGCATTGAACAATAAACCGCAGTGTCCTCCTGAGCACCTGTCTCATCGTCCCCGGCAGCTATGCAGGCAGCAAGTCCCAGCAGTTCACCTTTGTGTTCTGTCCAGCATCTGCCTCCTCCTGGTCCACCCCCACCAAGCCCCAGGCCCCCTCTCCTTGGACCTGCTTCCACCCTTCCACCTGTCATCCGCAGCCAGCAAGGACCCAGTCAGCCCTCAGTGACACCCTGTCTCTCTTCTGCACAGATGGGCACCCTCTGGGCTCCCACCTCACTGAAGGTAAAATCTAGCAAATCACTGTAACTGTGTGTTTTGTTTGTTTGTTTGCTTGTTTTGAGATGAAGTCTCGCTCAGTCGCCCAGGCTGGAGTGCAGTGGTGCCATCTCGGCTCACTGCAACCTCCGCCTCCCAGGCTCACGCCATTCTCCTGCCTCAGCCTCCCGAGTTGCTGGGACTACAGGTACCCGCCATCATGCCTGGCTAATTTTTTTTTTTTTTTTTTTTTTTTTGTATTTTAGTAGAGATGGGGTTTCACCATGTTAGCCAGGATGGTCTCGATCTCCTGACCTCGTGATCCACCCGCCTCGGCCTCCCAAAGTGCTGGGATTACAGGCGTGAGCCACCGTGCCCAGCCGTAACTGTGATTTTTAAATGCAATATATTCTTTCACGGAAGCCACAGATGCGTTAATCTGATCCAAAAGCAGCTTATAAAAGGCAGTGTAATCGAAGGCTGGACATGGTGGCCCATGCCTGTAATCCCAGCACTTTGGGAGGCTGAGGTGGGCGGATTCCTTGAGTCCAGGAGCTCAAGACCAGCAACATGGTGAAACGCTGTCTCCACCAAAATGCAAAAATTAGCCTGGCATGGTGGTGCACGCCTATAGTCCCAGCTACTTGGGAGGCTGAGGTGAGAGGATCACTTGAGCCCAGGAGGCAGAGGTTGCATCGAGTCGAGATCGTACCACTGCACTCCAGCGTGGGTGAGAGAGTGACACCCCATCTCAAAAAAATTTAAAAAATAAAAATAAAAGGCAATATAATCTTATTTATTGACTTGTGGTATATTTTAACACTATCGCTATGTGAACTAACCTTATACTACATAAGATTGCACTTACATCGCACATTGTCACTTTCAAGTCGTTATATTTTAACAGCATTTATAGTTGCAGTAACCAATCCTGTGTCTTGAATCTGAGTGGCTGGCCTAGGTGATAGTCACCTCCTTTAAGCCACAAGCCACTCCATCACTTCTAGTCACTGTTACTGTATTGAGTGGTCCAACATAAAAACCAACTCGCCAAGCACATTGGTGAGCTGCCCAAGGTCACCCAGCAACACAGGAAAAAGCCAAGTCCAAACGCCAGGCCTTATTGATGCCTGTGTGTACCCCCAAATAGATGCTGCTGCTTAAAAGGCTTTCCATGCCTAGAACTTTCTGCTGTCCCTTGATGCACTGATTTGGGTGTGGAGGTGATGAGGGAGGGAAAATGATCTGATGTCTAGAACACATGGATACTGAGTCAGCAACAGAGCGCAGTGCTTGGAACCCACATGCACACACCCCCCACCATGGTACCGAAATGAGCCCTTAGTACAGGCAGGAGTAGCAGGGCTGAGGAACGGGAGCCAAAGGGTCCGAGTCTGACTTAAAGGAGGGAAGGGCAGCTGGAAGTGTCTCCACACATCCTGGAGGTCCTGGAATCCTGGTGACTCTTGGATCCTCGGGGTCCCAGAGAGGAGACCTTTGGAGGAATGAGTGGGTAAACAGGTGGCCGCCCTTGTGTGGGCCGTGTGGCTGGGCTTCTCCTCTGGCTTCTCTGCCCAGACAGTCACTCACACCATGAGTGATGCTCCACCTACCACTCAGCACGTCCTCCCTGTACCCAGGCCCTGAGCCAGGACCAGCCACACCCTAGGAGGTGAGGACTGTCATCCTACTGTGCTACAGATGAGGTCGGCTCACATAGCTTGAGTGACTCGGCCAAGGTTATGCAACTGGCAGAGTTCACATTCGAACTCAGGTCCACCTTCTCCCATGCCTCTAGCTGAGGTTTGCTTTTGTTTTCTGCTGATAAATAATGATTTCAATGGCAGTGGCACAAGACAATCTGAGTCCACAACCGGCCCCGCGCCCCCCTCCGGGGTTTCTGCAGAGCTGCCCTCATCAAATTGGTGTCCTCATTCGCTGGGCAGCCCCAGGGTCTGGACTGAACAGGAATACGTGTCCCTTAGCGTGTTACATGCCACAGTGGAAGCGCTTGAGAGTTTACCTCTCACTCAAGACTGTTTCTTTCCATACCGGCCTCCCCAGAGAACCACCATGCAGCCAGACTGGGCACTTTCTCAGTCCAGTTTTCCCCAACAAAACACCAAACCTGCTGCAGTCTCAGTACTTTTCATCAAAAGGTCCAAGACTCAGGGGACCGTTGTTCCACAGCCAGCATCCCAGGGATAGATTGAAGCTTCTTCAAAGGAGCTCCACCCAAGGTTGGAGTCTGTCCATCACCCCTCCACCTGTCCCTCCATCCATCCCATATCTTGTTATCCACTCTTCCATTCATCCATCTCTCAACCCATCCTTCCATCCATGCCACATTCCCCCACTCATCCCTCCATCCATCTCTCCTTCCATCCATCCCTCCCACATTCTTCCACCCATTCCTCCATCCATCCCTCCCACATTCCTCCGCCCATCCCTCCATCCATCCTTCCATCCATCCCACATTCCTCCGCCCATCCCTCCCTCCATCCATCCCACATCCCTCCACCCATCCCTCCCTCTATCCATTCCTCCCTCCATCCATCCCTCCCTCCATCCATCTCTCCCTCCACCAATCCCTCCACCCATCTCTCCTACATCCTTCCATCCCTCCCCATCTATCCCTCAACCCATCCTTCCATCCATTCTTCCACCTATCCCTCCCTCCATCCATCCCTCCCTCCATCCATCCCTCTACTCATCCTTCCACCCATCCCTCCACCCTTCCACCAACCCATTCCTCCACTCTTCCCTCCATCTATCCCTCCCTCCATCCATCCCTCCACCCATCTTTCCATTAATTCTTCCACCCATCCCTCCTATATCCCTCTATCCTTCTCCCATCCCTCAACCCATCCCTCCATCCATTACTCTCCCATCCGTCCCTCAACCCACCCCTCCATTCATCCCTTCCTCCATCTATCCCTCCACCCATTCTTCCAGCCATCCATTCCTCCAGCCATCCCTCCATCCATTCACCCATCCATCTCTCTATTCATCCCTCCATCCATTAAATTCATCCCTCCACCCCTCCCCCATCCATCCCTCCACTCATCCCTGTGTTCGTGCCTCTGTGTGTCCCTCTCACATCCCTCCACCCATCCTTCCATCCTCCATATAGAGAATACTGACTGAGCACTGGCTTTGTTCATGAGGAAGGGCAAGTGAATGTTTTGACTCTTCCCAAGACCACGGGATAAAGGAATTATTCTCATGTCCAAACCACATGAATGCACACATTGTGCAAATTCCATTTGTAGCTACATCATGCAAATTCAGCTGTCACAATTTCCTGGGAAATTATAGGTGTAGAAAAAGACCATCTGGCCCACCATCGAGTCAGAGTATGCCTGACTGAATTATTGGGTGGGGGCTTTTAGATTTTGTTTGAAAGGGCAAAATATAGATTTTTTTACTTCTTGTTCAACTTTCAAAATTAAGTCAAATACCATAATCCATGGAACGTACCCTAACCTGAAATCTTACTGCCAAATGGCCATTGTTTGGACACCTTCTAGTGACTATTTAGGAGACCAGGGGAAGTTTTCGGTGAGCACTGCCTTGAGTCTTTGAGCTCATGAGTTCAGGGTCACCTAATCAAGGCTTTAAGGAAGGGTAGAACAGTCTTCCCTCCGTGAACGTGAATGGACTTCATGCACGTGTAGGCTGGAGGCTGGGCAGCGTGTTGGGTGGACTTGGGATCTCTGCCGGAGCCCTCTCATCACAGCCCAGCCGGCCAACCCAATGCTAGAGAGGAAGGCGAGGCCCAGTCCAGCTAGGAGGATGAGCCAAGCCCCACATGACCGGCTGTGAGTTATGGGCATGGGTTATGAGCTTTGCGATGCGAGGGGGAGGCTGGGGAGCCTCCCCAGTGTGTTCCTTGGCAGGCTCAGCCTGCCGAACTCTGGAAGCTTTGGCTCTTATTGAAAGGGAGGCAGCACACCCTGGTGTTAGGAAGACACGCCCAAGGGACACCGGGCTTTGAGCCTGCCCATGCCCTTAATGGAGTTCAATGCCACCCTGTCCTGGGCCCCTCCAGCTGTCCTCTAGCCACAGCACCTCCTGAGGGGCAGTAAGGACACTGCCAAGGAGACATGGCCACCCCTACCCTGCTAGACAGCACCCCTGCCAGACCACAGTTCACGTAATCCAACTCTGGGCCATTTCTGCCACCCCCAAAAGAGACCCCGTATCCCTTAGCTGCCCTCCTCAACCCTGCCCACCCTCAGCCATGGCAACCACTAAGCTGCTTCCTGTCTCTATGGATTTGCCTATTCGGGACAATTCATCTCAGTGAAATCAGCCAACGTGTGGCCTTTTGTGCCTGGCTTCTTCCCTCCAGCTCAATGCCAACTTCCCCATTCACCACGAACGTGCACCAGGAAGGACTTCATTCCTATTCATGGCTGACAAATAATTCATTGTAAGTGGAATCAACTTTAGTAATACACTGTACTTGACCCAGTATATTTGAAATATTATCATTTCAATACGTAATCAATGTAGAAATTTATTAGAGAGACGTTTGACCTTCTTTTTTCTCACCAAGTTTCAAAATCCAGCATGTGGTTTGCTCTGATAGCATATTTCAGTTTGAACCCTAAATTTTCATCAGATCCATTTGATATGTATTTAGGTTTCACAGAATTCACAGCTGAAAAAGTAGATTTGCATACCCGAATTGTTTCAGATAAACTTAGAAGTTTGCCAAAAATGGAATTGAGTATCAATTTTTAAATTAATTAAAATTATAGGCCAGGCATAGTGGCTCACACCTGTAATCTCAGCACTTTGGGAGGCTGAGGCAGGATTGCTTGAGGCCAGGAGTTTGAGCCCAGCATGGGCAACACAGTGAAACCCCATTTCTACAATTTTTTTGTTTTAAATTAGCCAAGCATGGTGGCACACACCTGTGGTCCCAGCTACTCAGGAGACTGAGGGGGGAGGATCGTTTGAGCCCAGGAGGTCGAGGCTGCAGCAAGCAATGTTTATATCACTGCACTTTCACCTGGGAGACAGAGCAAGACCCTGTCTGAAAAAACAAAAAACAAATTAGATAAAGGTTCAGTTCCTCAGTCAGACAAGCCTCATTGCAAGAGCTCAGAAGCCACACATGCCTGGTGGCCACTGATGTCTTGAACTTGGGCTTAGGTCTGCCTGCCTGAAGCCTGGCTCTGCCCACACCAGCATGACCTTCTGTCTCCTCTCCCATGAGTGGCCATATTGCAATCTGCCCCACCCGTGGCCATGGGGGTTCTGGGAGAGCAGGGATGTAAACAGTTCTGCACTGAGGCTGACCCCTATGTCAATACAAGAACTCAAGGATCTCTACTCAAGAGACTCTTCTCCTCCATCAGCTCAGACCTGGGCCAGCTTTGCCTGTCTCTGGGAGACTCAACAAAAGCAGGCCTTGGAGGCTGCTCAGATGTACACACATACATGTGCACGTGCACGTGTGTATGCTGGGAACTGGGGAGAAAGTGTGGGGTGATACTTCCCCAAGGATTGGCCAAGCCTTTCTGGGCTCTTTTCTCCATCTGACCCCCATCCCCACCTGCAGGAAGAATGACCCCTTTAAATCTGATCATGTCCCCTGCTGCTCAAAGCCCACCTTTGTGTCTACATAAAACCTTGCACACCTGTATTTATAGGAGCATTGTTCAAAACAGCCAAAATGCTGAAACAACCCAAAAGTCCAACAAAACAAAACAAGAGGCCGGGCGCAGTGGCTCACGCCTATAATCCCAGCACTTTGGGAGGCCGAAGCGGGTGGATCACCTGAGGTCAGGAGTTCAAGACCAGCCTGGCCAACATGGTGAAACCCCATCTGTACTAAAAATACACACACACACACACAAACAAAACAATAATCATTAGCCAGGCATGGTGGCAGTCACCTGTAATCCTAGCTACTTGTGAGGCTGAGGCAGGAGAATTGCTTGAACCTGGGAGGCAGAGGTTGCAGTGAGCCGAGATCGCACCACTGTACTCCAGCCTGGCAACAAGAGTGAAAAGAAAGCAAACAAAAAACAAAACATAGATAAACATATGATGGAATGTTACTCAGCCTTAAAAACGAATGAAGTTTTCTGATCCATGCTACAACATGGATGCACTCGAAATTTTGTGTTCAGTGAAAGAAGCCAGACACAAAGGCTACACGTTGTATGATTCCATTTCTATGAAATGTCCAGAACAGGCAAATCCAGAGAGACAGAAAGTAGATTGTGAGGGGCTAGGGGGTGGGAGGGGGTGCCAGGAGGTGGGGGTGGGGAGTAACTGCTCATGGGTACAAGGGTTGGGGAGTGATGAAAATGTTATAAAATTGATGGTGGCGATGGCTGCACAACTCTGTGAATATACTAAGAACCGCTGAATTGTACACTGAATTGTATAGGTGGATTGTACAGTATGCGAATTATATTTCAATAAAGCTGCTTGCTATATTTCAAAACAAAACAACAATCTTGGGTCCCCCTGCCCTCTGAGCACATCCAGCCTCCTGGTCATGATTCTCCAGGCCCTCTGCACCCCTCACAGCCCTCTCTAATTTATGCCACTCTCTAGACCCACCCCAAATCCTACACTCCTCTTGCTCTTGAAATTCTCTTCACACCCAGCTGTGTCTGGCTTTGCCCAGCAGTGGGCCCATGGGAGGCTGGTCCCCCAGGAAATGTATGTGTCTCCTAAAACACAGCTCAGCCATCTTTTCCCTCAGGGACCATCTCCTGGCCTCCCCAGTGCTCTCTGTACCTTGCTTAGAGGTCCTGCAATGTCTACCTGGGTGTGGGGTGGTCTCCTGTGGGCTTGACCTGTGGGTTTACCTCCTTTGTGTCTTCCCAGCACCCAGAACAGGGTCTAGCATGTCTCTGGGCCACAGAGGCTGCCACCGTGGCCTCTTGCCTCCTGGGGAGGTCTCAGAGGTCCCGGAGGGCGCTGTGTTGTTTCTGAGCACAACTGGTGGGAGTTCAACCAGAATGAGTTCATTCTCCCATCCATCCATCCATCCACCTACCCATCCATCTACCCATCCACCCATCCATCCACCCATCCATCCATCCCTCTACCCATCTATCATTCCATCCTCCCACCCATCCATCCACCCAGCCCTCCATCTATCCATCCACCCCCTACCCATCCACTCATCCATCCATCATCCATCCATTCATCCACCCATTTATCCACCCATCTACCCATCCACCCATGTGTCTATCCATCTACCCATCCATCCATCCACCATCCATCTGTACATCCATCCATCCATCCATCCATCCATCCATCCATCCATCTGTACATTTATCCATCCATCCACCCTGTGCAAGGCCTGGGGAGATGCAGAGTCAGTCTAGGATTGTCACAGTGTCAGGAGGGAGGTGTCAGATGTGTCTGAGAAACAGAGGCTGCCGCCCTGGCCTCTTGTCTGCTAGGGAGGTCCCAGGGGTCCTAGAGGGTGCTGTGTTGTTTCTGAGCAGAGTTAGACACCTGCAGATGCCCTGAGCCCCCTCCTATCCCACTGCACACCCCGAGCTTCATGCTGATGGTGTGTGGCAATTGTGCTGAACCTGGCAGAGGTCCCCAAGGCAAGTGTCCTCCCAGGGTCCCCAGGCTTAGCCTGGCTCCAAAGGAGTGAGTTTTGCTGCTGGGGCCAAGGTGAATTTCTTGGCTGCATCCTGTGGAAGAATTTGAAGGTCCAATTGCAGCTTCTGTGAGGCCCGGGGTGGGCTCAGCCTGGAGATGTTGATCTCAGACCCCAGTGGTGGCTGTGACACATCCAGGATGGGAGGGGCCGGTAGGAATTGCCTCCTGAGACTGGAAACCCCTTGAGAAGAACCCCAAGGTCTGGCCTCCCCAGCCTCTCACACATGCTAGGGGCTGACTGTAGGAGAGCTGGGGGCTTCCCCAAGTGGGGGCTCCACCCAGTCACTCTGAGGTCCTGGGCAGGCCAGTCAAACCTCTGGCCTCTGGGTGAAATGGGCACAGCAGGTACCCAGGGCCCTGAGATGGCTGCATGCCCAGCGCTGAGGACAGCTGACCCAATCCCGGCTCAGGGCCCATACAGTCGCCTCCAGGGTCCTAGTTCGGGGCTCCATGCTCGCCTGCCATGACGCTAGGAAGTCCCTCCCATAGCCATCTCCATTTCCCTGAATGGTCCAAGCTCCCACGGGCTTACTCGGCAGAGGGTGGACCCACTTCTCTCAAACACCGGTGGGGCCGCCCAGGGTCTCAGCGCCCCTGCCACGAAGAGGGCGGGCAATGGGGAGGTGGATGTTCAGCCCCTGCATGTCATCTGCAGCCTGGACAGTTTCCCTCTGTGTCTGTCGCCAGGAACCTTTGGCCCAGAGTGCGGCCCAGCTGGCCTGGCTCCTCCCAGGCCCGGCTGCCTCAGACGTGAGCTTGGAGGTGGCCACTCTGAGACCTCTGCTCACACCCTCGCCACTGCCACCTGGACATGGGGCCGTCCCACGGCGACAGGCACATGCACCAAGACAGGCGTGTCCTCCTGCGGAACATTTAACTTGAGTCGCACCAGGCACTGCGTTATTATTTTTCCTCCCCCCACCCACGGTTTCCCTTTTCTGTCCCTGCAGAGCCAAAACACAGGTCACGGTTGTCATGATCTGTCCGCCTCGGCATCCCAGAGCGTCATGAACCCGGCCAGCTTTGTACCCAGGTGCTGATCACTGATGCTGTTACTGTGCTTGGAACAGGCCTTTGTCAATGGCCGCCATCCCCACATACCCACGCCCAACTGTGTCCCCGCCCTCCTGCTACCGTGGCCCGAGAGGGTCAAGCCGCGCTGTCAGCCGCGCCCCAGGAGGCAACTGCTGGCTTCGTGGCCCCACCGCCTTTTCTCCAGGTGGAATGGACCCTGCTATGCCCCAAGAGCCAGTGGCGTCCTGCCCCCTCCCCTCTCCTCCCACCACTTGGTGCCTGGAGGAACCCAAGGACGCTGACCCCTGCATGCTATTACGGGCTGGATCACCTTAAGGAACCCCATTGCCGAGGGCAGGTGGGCACTGAGAGTCCCTAGCACAAGGGAGCAATCATTAAAACCTTCCCCAGTGGAGAGCTGGGATGAGATGCCCATGGGAGGGAACATACTGGCGGGTGCGACGCCTCAGACTTTCGAGCAGTGGGGGTTCATCCTTAGACGAGTGGCCGTGGATGGCTGTTGCAGGGAGCCCTGAATGCACTGAGGAAAGCCAGCGAGCAGCTGAGGGCCATTCATCAGCCTTTCCGGGGAGGCAGGAAAGCCAGAGGACCTCTTTGGCAGCTTCTGTAAAGAGGCTTTCAGGCCGGGCGCGGTGGCTCACGCCTGTAATCCCAGCACTTTGGGAGGCCGAGACGGGTGGATCACGAGGTCAGGAGATCGAGACCATCCTGGCTAACACGGTGAAACCCCGTCTCCACTAAAAAATACAAAAAACTAGCCAGGCGAAGTGGCGGGCGCCTGTAGTCCCAGCTACTCGGGAGGCTGAGGCAGGAGAATGGCGTGAACCTGGGAGGCGGAGCTTGCAGTGAGCTGAGATCCAGCCACGGCACTCCAGCCTGGGCCACAGAGCAAGACTCCGTCTCAAAAAAAAAAAAAAAAAAAAAAAAAAAAAAAAAGAAGCTTTCAGCTCTGGTGGCTGCCAGAGAGAAAAAGCTGAGATCCGGCCCAGCCCGAGCTGAGGAGCTCCAGAGAAGAGCAGATGCACAAGCTTAGCAAGTCTTCTTGGTCAACAGCAGGACCCTGACTGGGACCCAGTGTGGCCACAGACTCAGGTCAGGGACACCTAAGGCAACACACCTGAAAGTCATACTCCTTACGACCCCTCTGAAACCTCTGGGCCTGGCCCAGTGTAGGGGCTCACACCTGTAATCCCAACACTTTGGGAAGCCAGGCGGGCAGATCACCTGAGGTCAGGAGTTTGAGACCAGCCTGGCCAACATGGTGAAACCCCGTCTCTACTAAAACTACAAAAAAAAAAAAAAAAACCTGGGCGTGGTGGTGCCTGCCTGTAGTCCCAGCTACCTGGGAGACTGAGGCAGGAGAATCGCTTGAACCTGGGAGGCAGAAGTTGCAGTGAGCCAAGATGGACCACTGCACTCTAGCCTAGGCGATAGAGGGAGACTCTGTCTCAAAAAAAAAAGAAAAGAAAAGAGAAAAAAAAAGAAACCTCTGAGCCTGTTAGAGGCTGGCCTGGGCCCCTTGCTGGAAGCTGCCCGAGGCCCCTTCCTAGATGCAGTGCCACAGGTCAGCTTCAGGCAGACAGCACCTTGGGCTATTGGTCTGTTCTCTAAACTAAAATTTAGGAATCATAGCTTTTCTTTTCTTTCTTTTTCTTTTTCTTTCTTTCTTTTTTTTTTTTTTTTGAGACAGAGTCTTGCTCTGTTGCCCAGGCTGGAGTGCAGTAGCAGGATCTCAGCTCACTGCAACTTCTGCCTCCTGGGTTCAAGTGATTCTCCTGCCTCAGCCTCCCAAAGTGCTGGGATTACAGGCGTGAGTCACTGCGCCCGGGCTCTTTTTTTTTTTTTTTTTTAAGACAGGGACTCACTCTGTTGCCCAGGCTGGAGTGCAGTGGCATGATCACAACTCACTGCAGCCTTGGCCTCCTGGGCTCAAGCAATCCTCCTACCTCAGCCTCCCTAGTAGTTGGGACTACCGGCACACTCAGCTATTTTTTTAGGTTTTGTTTTTGGTTTTGGTACTTGGATTTTGTAGAGACAGGGTTTTGCCATGTTCCCAGGCTGGTCTTGAACTTCTGGGCTCAAGCCATATGCTCACCATGGCTTCCCAAAATGCTGGGATTACAGGCATGAGCCATGGCATCTGGACTTATTCTCATTCTTGAAGAGCTGTTTCAAAAGTATCCCACACCATAGACATAGCCATTGAATTCTTTTTGGGGCGCCATCTGGAACCCCAGAGACTTTCACTGGGCTCCTCCTCCCAGGGGACCCCAGGAGACCACCCTTTGCCCCATTCCCTGAGACAAGCAGTATCTTCATTGCTTTTTGCCACAGCCTGGCCAGATAGACAATCCCAGATTCTCCCCATTTTTTTCTGCACCAATTTCTGCATTAGGGTTTGCGGTGGGTTGAATGGTGGACTCCCAAAATATACGTCCACATCACATCCCTGAAACCTGTTCGTGTGACCTTGTTTACATAAAGGGTCCTTGCAGATGTAACTAACTAAGTATATCATCCCTGATTATCTGAGTAGGCCCTAAATCCAATGATGTGTCCTTGTTAGAGATAAACAGAGGAGAGACAGACAGAAGAGAGGGATGCTCAGTGACCACAGAGGCAGAGACTGGAGTGATGCCAAGGAAGGCCAAACATTGCTGGCAGCCTCCTGAAGCCAAGAGAGAGGCACGGAACAAAATACCCCCAGAGCCTCTGGAGTCGGGGGAGCCCTGCCAACCCCTTAATTCCAAGCTTTTGACTGCCAGAATGGGAGAATAAATATGTCACTGGAAGTCACCAAGTTTGTGACTTTTTTTTTTTTTTTGAGACGGAGTCTGGCTCTGTCGCCCAGGCTGGGGTGCAGTGGCTGGATCTCAGCTCACTGCAAGCTCCGCCTCCTGGGTTTATGCCATTCTCCTGCCTCAGCCTCCCGAGTAGCTGGGATTACAGGCGCCCGCCACCTTGCCCAGCTAGTTTTTTGTATTTTTTAGTAGAGATGGGGTTTCACTGTGTTAGCCAGGATGGTCTCGATCTCTTGACCTCGTGATCCGCCCGTCTCGGCCTCCCAAAGTGCTGGGATTACAGGCTTGAGCCACCGCGCCCGGCCGACATTTGTTACGTAGCCCCAGAAAGCCAACACGGAGCTCTTACCTGCGAGTCAAAGGATCCAACCCCCTACGAACAGATGAGGAAAGAATATCAGTAGCTCATGGTATCTCTAGGAAGCTCACAAGCCCAGGCTTGGAAATGGGCAGGAGCCATGGAGTCTGGAGAGCAACAGGGAACACAAGCCAGTCCAGGAGAAGCCCCTGCAAGCGTCCCGAGGCCAAGACAGCCGGATGGAGGCCACCACCCAGCCACAGAAACCAGACGGTGCTGCTGTTGCCACATACTACTTCTTAGAAAGGACTCACGAAAGGGCCAGACGCAGGGGTGCACACCTGTTACCCAAGCACTTTGGGAGGCTGAGGCTCACTTGAGCTGAGGAGGTTGAGACTGCAGTGAGCTGTGATTGCACCACTGCACTCCAGCTTGGGCGACAGAACGAGACCCTGTCCCCTAAAAAAGAAAAGAAAAAAAGAAAGGAGTCACTCCGAATAGCACACATTCAAGAGGAGAAGGCTTAGGCTGCAATTTTTTTTTTTTTTTTTTTTTGAGATAGAGTCTTGCTCTGTTGCCCAGGCTGGAGTGCAGTGGTGCGATCTCAGCTCACTGCAACCTCTGCCTCCCAGGTTCAAGCAATCCTCCTACCTCAGCCTCCTGAGTAGCTGGGATTACAGGCGCCCGCCACCACACCCGGCTAATTTTTGTAATTTTAGTAGAGACGGGGTTTCACCGTGTTGGCCAGGCTGGTCTCAAACTCCTGACCTCAGTGATCCACCCACCTCGACCTCCCAAGCCACCACACCCAGCCTGTTTTGTATTTGTTTGGAGATAGGGTCTCACTCTGTCCCCCAGGCTGGAGTACGGTGGTGTCATCATAGCTCCCTGAAAACTTGACTCCCAGGCCTTGACCTCCAGGTGGTCCTCCTGCCTCAGCCTCCTGAGTAGCCAGGACTACAGGTGTGCAATACCGCCCTTGGCTTAGGCTGCAGTTTTGACGAGAGAAGTGTCAAGGCATTTGGCGTGTTTAAATCCAAAGCAGTCCATCCTCTAGCCATGAATTGTTTATATTCCTTGCACATGCAGAATACACTCACTGCTCCCCGCAAAGCCGCATCTATCACGGCCTCCTGCTCTGGTGACGTAATGAGGTCCAGGTGCAAATGAGAGGCCTCAGTGCAGTTTACCAGTTACAGTTCCTCTCCATTGCGGACCGAAGACTAAGAGGCCGACTGTCTGCCCCACACCCAGTGACTACACACCCAGTGGACACAGGACAGGCTGCTGTAGACCCTCCAGTTCGAAGAGTGGGAATACAGGCCCAGGGGAGCGCACAGCAGCCCCCCAAGTCCATCTTTTCTCAAAGCCAGCGGGGCACTTTGCCACTTCCTTCGTGCAGGCTCCAGAAATGATTCCTCATGGCTCTTGGCATGAATTATTTTTCCTTCCTGTAACTGTGACACGGTGTCCCGCACAACATGGCGTCTGTGTTGGGCGTCGAGTGGTATCGGAGGGCTGTGTTGTGTTTGTTGTTGAGCCTAACCTCATCCCTGCCTTAGAAGCTTGGAGGGAAAAGGTCTCTTTTCATTCCGTACCTTCTCTATCCCATTGGGGCCAACCTGGCTGTGTTGATCCTAGTCCAATTCTCTCAAAATCTTTGTAGGAAGTGGGGTAAGTGACTAGGATCAATGAAAAAGCCATCAAGTTCACTGTTCCTAATGACCATCAGCCATTCTTTCTGAATCACTGTTCCTCAGGTGGAACAGTCATTCCTGTGAATTTCCTGAGCTGCCAAAAAAATTTTACTCTGACGATTTTTGCGCATTTTTAAATGTGCCTTTATGAAGGGGCAGAATTGGGAGTTCCTTGCTCCACAATTTTTGCTGAGAGCCTTGAGCAAGCCACGATTAACTTTTTAAAAACTGCTTTATTGGCCGGGCGCGGTGGCTCACGCCTGTAATCCCAGCACTTTGGGAAGCCGAGGTGGGTGGGTCACCTGAGGTCAGGAGTTCAAGACCAGCCTGGCCAGCAAATTTGCTGGGCGTACTGGCACGTGCCTGTAATCCCAGCTACTCAGGAGGCCGAAGCAGGAGAATTGCTTGAATCTGGCAGGTGGAGGCTGCAGTGAGCCGAGATTGTGCCATTGCACTCCAACCTGGGCAACATAAAGGAAACTCAAAAGCAAAAACAAAAACAAAACAACAAACCAAAAACTGCCTTATTGAGATATAATTCACATACCATAAGATTCACTTATTTAAACTGTATAATCCAAAGCTTCCTAGTATATTCACAGACCTGTGCAACCATCACCCAATCGAAGTTTAGCAGATTTTCATCTGTCTAAAAGAAACCCCGTTCCTATTAGCCATGACTGTCCATTCTCCCCCACCCCACCCAACCCCAGCCTCTGGCAACCGCAAATCCACTGCCTGTCTCTCCGAATGTGCCTGCTCCAGACAGTTCACGGAAACGGAGTCATACAATCTGTGTACTTCGTGTACACTGTTCTCAGGTTCACTGGTGTGTTCCAGCCCTTCACTTCTTCCTAATCCCTTGATAGTATTGCCTGCATGCATCCACACTGACTCTTGAGCAGTTGCAAATGTCTGGCTGGATGGTTCAGGATTTGGAAAGGAATGGATTGGGATCAAGGTGTCTGGCAGTTCTGGGACCAAGTACCAGATGGATGGCTGTGGGGACTGCTGTGCCGGGCCAGTGTCTCTGAGGCCAGTTCGCTTCAGAGGGGCTCAGATTTCCATAGCTGCCCCCTCTGCAGATACCATCAGCCTCTTTTCCTCCACCGAGGAATTCAAGGATGGTTCCTCTGATTTGGAAAATGACACTACCACCTGGCAACTTGGTGTCCTCATTCCACTGCATCAAAACACCGATAAGCAGGGCCAGGCACGGTGGCTCACGCCTATAATCCCAACACTTTGGGAGGCCAGGGCAGGAAGATTGCTTGAGTCCAGGAGTTCGAGACCAACCTGGGCAACATGGACAAACCCTGTCACTACAAAAACAAAATTAAATAAAAAATTGCTGGGTATGGTGGTGCACGCCTGCAGTCCCAGCTACTAGGGAGGCTGAGGCAGGAGGATCATCTGAGCCCAGGAGGTGGAAGCAGCAGTGAGTTGTGATTGAACCACTGTACTCCAGCCTGGGCAACAAAGCAAGACCCTGTCTCAAAAACAAAACAAAACCAAGAAGTATGTGTCTTTACCAGCTGGGATGATTGATGCCTAATGCCAAGTTCAAAGTGAGTCGCGGCTCCACACTGAGGCTCAGGATATGCGGGAGCCCAGGGGATTTTCTGACGTGTGTTTTAGCATTTCTACCCAACAGTAGAGGCCAGTAGAAAGCTACAGCAACTGAACACAAACATATAAAGGGCAGGGTAATCGCGGGTTCATGCCCCTGGGGAACGAAGGCGTAAGTCAGCCTGCTGGCTAAAGAACCCTCAGCAGCCGAGATGCTGCTGGCTGGTGCAGGAACCCTGGCAATGCCCACTGCATAATACACTGTGGCCTCAGGACTGTGATATGCTATGGTCTCGGGACTGGTTGCAGGAACAAGGTTTGTAACAGCTCCGTAGATTCCCTTACCTGTTAAGTGCATGTATGTTTGGATCTAGCTATTCCTTTTTTTTTTTTTAAGATGGGGTCAGGCCGGGCGCAGTGGCTCAAGCCTGTAATCCCAGCACTTTGGGAGGCCGAGACGGGCGGATCACGAGGTCAGGAGATCGAGACCATCCTGGCTAACACGGTGAAACCCCGTCTCTATTAAGAAATACAAAAAACTAGCCGGGCGAGGTGGCGGGCGCCTGTAGTCCCAGCTAGTCGGGAGGCTGAGGCCGGAGAATGGCGTGAACCTGGGAGGCGGAGCTTGCAGTGAGCTGAGATCCGGCCACTGCACTCCAGCCTGGGCGACAGAGCGAGACTCCATCTCAAAAAAAAAAAAAAAAAAAAATGGGGTCTTGCTCCCCTCCCCCAAGCTGGAGTGCACTGGCGTGATCATGGCTCACTGCAGCCTCAAACTCCCAGGCTCAATGATCCGCCCACCTCAGCCTCCTGAGTAGCTGGGACCACAGGTGTGTGCCACAACACCTGGCTAATTTTGGTTTTTGGTAGAGATGGCACCATGTTACCCAAGCTGGTCTCAACCTCCTGGATTCAGGTGATGCACATGCCTTGGCCTCCCAAAGTGCTGGGATTATAGGTCTGAGCCACCACACCCAGTCGAAACCTATTCTTAAATTAAGAAAGTTTTTGTTCTTAAGATATCGGGACCGGGCACAGTGGCTCAATTCTGTAATCCCAACACTTTGGGAGGCCGAGACGGGCGGATCACGAGGTCAGGAGATCGAGACCATCCTGGCTAACACAGTGAAACCCCGTCTCTACTAAAAAATACAAAAAACTAGCCGGGCGAGGTGGCGGGCGCCTGTAGTCCCAGCTACTCGGGAGGCTGAGGCAGGAGAATAGTGTGAACCCGGGAGGCGGAGCTTGCAGTGAGCTGAGATCCGGCCACTGCACTCTAGCCTGGGCGACAGAGCCAGACTCTGTCTCAAAAAAAAAAAAAAAAAAAAAAAAAGATATCGGGACATCGGCGTTTCCTGAAGTACTGGGTCTGTTTAGTTAGTAAGCATCATTAACTTGTTCCCTCAGCCATAAGAGTGCTTCACCTCCTGGGAATGTGACCCAGCAGGTCTCACTGTATTTTCCTCTCATTCAAGATGGAGTCACTCTGGTTTGGACACTTCTGGCAGCTCCATGGGGTCCCTCCTCTAAGCATCTAGGTTCTCATCATTCCAACCTCTTCCCTTTGTTCCTTATCCCTAGGGGTAGTGGTAGTCGCTTCCTGCAGGTGCTACCTTTACCTTTAGGATATTTTAGAGTTATTTTTTTCTTCTGAACTTAACAACTTTGTACTTAGCGAACAATTCCTTATATTTATTTCTCCCTGTTCAAATGATTGGTGTGGTTTCTCTCTTCCAAATAGACTCTGACTAATATAAGTTCCATATCAATCATATGTATTGCAAATTTCTTCTCACGTTCTGTGGCTTTCTTTTTCACTCTTAAAAGGTATATTTTTAATAAGCTTTAAAAATCTTAGAAGAGTTTGTTTTACAGAAAAATTGCAAACATGGTACAGTATCCATATAGCCCCAAAACCAATTTTCTCTATTGTTGACATCTTACTTTGGTGTGGTCTGTGACAATTAATGAACCAATATTGATACATTATTAACTCAAGTGCATACTTTACTCAGATTTCTGTAGTTCGTATCTATCTTTTTAATTTAAATAGTGAGATTTAAATAGTGAGGTTTTCAATTCATAAACTTTCTCCATTTAAAGTTCTTGTGAAGTCCTGAATATTCCTAGGTATTTTTTTAATTTTTAATTTGTGTGGGTACATGGTAGATACATATACTTACGGAGTACATGAGATGTTTTGACGCAGGCAGGCAATGTGGAATAACCACACCATGGAGAATGGGGCATCCATCCCCATTTCTAGGTATTTGATCTATTTTGAAATTATTGTAAATGGAATCTTTTTTTTTTTTTTTTTTTTGAGACAGAATTTTGCTCTTGTTGCCCAGGCTGGAGTACAATGGTGCAATCTTGGCTCACTGCAACCTCCTCCTCCTGGGTTCAAGCGATTCTCCTGCCTCAGCCTCCCAAGTAGCTGCAATTACAGGCATGCACCACCATGCTCAGCTAACTTTTTATATTTAGTAGAGATGGGGTTTCACCATATTGGTCAGGCTGGTCTCGAACTGCCGACCTCAGGTGATTTGTCTGCCTTGGCCTCCCAAAGTACTGGGATTACAGGCATGAGCCACCACGCCTGGCCTGTAAATGGTATCTTTTAAAAATTTGTTTTCTGGCCGGGCGCGGTGGCTCACGCCTGTAATCCCAGCACTTTGGGAGGCCGAGGCGGGCGGATCACAAGGTCAGGAGATCGAGACCATCCTGGCTAACACTGTGAAACCCCGTCTCTACTAAAAATGCAAAAAATTAGCCGGGCGAGGCGGCGGGCGCCTGTAGTCCCAGCTACTCGGGAGGCTGAGGCAGGAGAATGGCGTGAACCCGGGAGGCGGAGCTTGCAGTGAGCCGAGATCGCGCCACTGCACTCCAGCCTGGGCGACTAAGCGAGACTCTGTCTCAAAAAAAAAAAAAAAAAAAAATTGTTTTCTGCTTTTTGCTGTCATTTAGAACAGTAGTTGATTCTGTAGATTAATTTTCCATCAAGCAACCTTGTGTCAACCTTGTTGATGAAAAAAAAAAAAAGCTGTAAAATATTTTTAAAAGTTTATTCTGAGCCAATGAGTGACCATGGTCCAGAAAACAGTAATCATGTGAGCCACCGCACCCAGCCGATAATTCTTCTTCCAATGTGGCCTAGGGATGCCACAAGATTGGACCCCCCTGGCTGGGCGTGGTGGCTCATGCCTGTAATCCCAGCACTTTGGGAGGCCGAGGAGGGCAGATCACAGTCAGGAAATCAAGACCATCCTGGCTAACATGGTGAAACCCTGTCTCTACTAAAAAATTTTAAAAATTAGCTGGGTGTGGTGGCAGGCACCTGCAGTCCCAGCTACTCCGGAGGCTGAGGGAGGAGAATGGGGTGAACCCAGGAGGCAGAGCTTGCAGTGAGCTGAGATCGCGCCACTGCACTCCAGCCTGGGTGACAGAGACTCTGTATCAAAAAAAAAAAAAAAAGATTGGACCCCCCTGTATTAGACTCTCATTTAATTTCTCCTAAATCCAGGAAAGGCCTAGAAAGGAAAGGCCAGGCTCCTAATGGAGATGCTTTAGAGATGTAAATTTCCCCCACAGAAGACGGCTTTGCAGGGACATTCCAAAATAAGTCAAATAAATATATTTGGGGGCTAGGCATGGTGGCTCACGCCTGTAATCCCAGCACTTTGGGAGGCTGAGGCTGGTGGATCACCTGAAGTCAGGAGTTCAGGATCAGCCTGACCAACATGGTGAAACCCCGTCTCTACTAAAAATACAAACATTAGCTGGGTGTGGAGGCATGCACCTGTAATCCCAGCTACTCGGGAGGCTGAGGCAGGGGAATTGCTTGAACCTGGGAGGTGGAGATTGCAGTGCGCCGAGATCATGCCACTGCACTCCAGCCTGGGTGACACAGCGAGACTCCATCTCAAAAAAAAAAAAAGAAATACATTTTGGGGTAAAATATTTTCCTTTCCTTCAGGGTCTGCTATCTGTCATGTGATGCTATACAAGGGTCTGGTTAGAATTTAGTATCTTGTTGCCATAAAGAGTCTGTTTTGGCTGGGCGTGGTGGCTCACGCCTGTAATCCCAGTGCTTTGGGAGGCTAAGAAAGGTGGATCACTAGGTCAAGAGACTGAAACTATCCTGGCCAACATGGTGAAACCTCGTCTCTAGTAAAAATACAAAAATTAGCTGGGCATGGTGGTGGGCGCCTGTATTCCCAGCTACTCGGGAGGCTGAGGCAGGAGAATTGCTTGAACCCAGGAGGCAGAGGTTGCAGTGAGCCGAGGTCATGCCACTGCACTCTAGCCTGGCAATAGAGCATGACTCTGTCTCAAAAAACAAAACAAAACAAAAACTCTGTTTTGTCAATGTCACGACCTCTATTTCAATGATGCTGGTCAGTGGTGCCTAAATTCCAAAAGGGAGAGGGAAGAATGAGGCATGTCCAGCCTCCCTTCTTGTCACGGCCAGGAATGCTGTTTTTCAGGTTTCTCTGGGGTTCCCTTAGCCAAGAGGAGGTCTGTTCAATCCATTGGGGGGGCTTAGGATTTTATTTATTTGTTTTTTTTAATTTTTAAAGCCTTTTTTATTTTTATTTTTTTTTTTGAGACAGAGTTTCACTCTTGTCGCCCAGGCTGGAGTGCAATGGCGTGATCTCAGCTCATTGCAAACTCCACCTCCCGGGTTCAAGCAATTCTCCTGTTCCAGCCTCCCAAGTAGCTGGGATTATAGGTGCCCACCACCACGCAGGCGGATGGATCACGAGGTCGGGAGTTTGAGACCAGCCTGACCAGCATGGTGGCACATGCCTGTGATCCTAGCTACTTGGGAGGCTGAGGCAAGAGAATTGCTTGAACCCAGGAGGTGGAGGTCGCAGTGAGCCGAGTCCAGTCTGGGCCACAGAGTGAGACTCCATCTCAAAAAAATCAAAACAAAACAAAACAAACAAACAAAACAACAACAAAAAAACCCCAACCTTTTGTGTAAGAGCCAAAAATCAAAATCCAAAAAGTGAGGTTAGAAAATTGACTTACCTCTAAGTTTTATGTATTAAGCTGAGTCAAAAACCAAAATCCAGAAAGTGAGGTTACAGAATTGACTTATCCTAAGTTTTATGTATTGAGCTATCAGCTATTTAGGTATTTGTGAACCGTCTTTGATTCAGAGGGTCTGAACACATTTTATCCCTCGAAACCAGCCCTTACAATCTCATGAGTTACCTCTTCTGCAATCGTCCCTGGGCCTAGAGGGAGGGTGCTTGATATCAAATCAGATTGGGGCCAATGGGATTTTAAGTCATTTTCAGACTCTGGAGATATCAGGCAGAAAGAGGGGGTAATCTTCGTTTTTTACTTAATTGTTGTAGCTATAAAATAGCTCAAAAGGAAAAACGGTTTTTTGACTCGGGAAAACAAAATATAAGTAATGTTTCAAACAGAAATATGAGTTCTATATAGTTTTGACAACAATAGGAAAAGGAAGCTTACAGGTAACTATTCAAATTATTTAGTTCAAGGCATAGAACAAATCATATTAACTCAGAGGCAAATTTTTTGTTTATTTTTTGAGATGGGGTCTCACTCTGTCACCCAAGCTGGAGTGCAATAGCACAATCTCAGCTCACTGCAGCCTCCGTCGCCTGGGTTCAAGAGATTCTCCTGCCTCAGTAGTAGCTGGGATTATGGACGCTTGCTGGGATTATGAGCGCTTGCCACCAAACTGGAGTACTTTTTATATTTTTGGTAGAGACAGGGTTTCATCACGTTGGCCAGGCTGGTCTCGAACTCCTGACCTCAAGTGATCTGCCCGCCTAGGCCTCCCAAAGTGCTGGGATTACAGGTGTGAAAAACCACACCCCGCCAGATAGAGGCAAAAGTGTTCAATGGGTCTTTGTATACAGGCTTGTTCTTGTGTCTCTTGAAAGCAGTTTATCTTCAGTTGCTGTCTTTTCCCAGGTCGAAAGACTGAGAAATCACGTAAGATTTAAACGCTTTCAAATTTGTTGAAACTTATTTATGGTCCAGCACGCGATCAGTTTTGCTAAACGACCTGTGTAGGTACTTGTAAAGAAAGTGCGAGGCAGACGGATCACAAGGTCGGGAGTTCGAGACTAGCCTGGCCAATATGGTGAAACCCTGTCTCTACTAAAAATACAAAAGTTAGCTGGGCATGGTGGCGGGCACCTGTAGTCTGAGGCAGGAGAATCGCTTGAACCTGGGGGGCGGAGGTTGCAGTGAGCTGAGATCGCACTACTGCACTCCAGCCTGGGTGACAGAGCAAGATTCCCTCTTAAAAAAAAAAAAAAAAAAAAAAAAAAAGAATGTGCGTTCCACAACTGTGGGCTTAGTGCTCACGCTAAGCATCCTCCTTGGATGTCTGCTATGCTCATTTTCTTTCTTTTCTTTTTTTTAGTGATGGGGTCTTGGTCTTTGGTCTCAGTTGGAGCGCAGTGGCATGATTATGGCTCACAGCAGCCTCGAACTCCTGGCTCAAGGGATCCTCCTGCCTCAGCCTCCCAAGTAGGTGGGACTCAGAGGTAAGCCACCACACCAGGCTCCATTATGCTAGTTTTGTTCATTGGCATTGGAGAAAACCATAAAATTAGGGGAAAGGGGTAGATACTAAGAGTGTTATTGGAGTATGATTGGAGGTGGAGTGAAAAAGGAAGTAGATCTCGCGTTCATGGGGCTGCTGAGGAGCCCAAATGAGCACTATAGAGGCCTGGCTTGGTTGGGTGAGATGGAGAAATTCAAGACCTTTTTTTTTTTTTTTTTTTTTTTTTTGAGACGGAGTCTCGCTCTGTCACCCGGGCTGGAGTGCAGTGGCCGGATCTCAGCTCACTACAAGCTCCGCCTCCCGGGTTTACGCCATTCTCCTGCCTCAGCCTCCCGAGTAGCTGGGACTACAGGCGCCCGCCAACTCACCCGGCTAGTTTTTTGTATTTTTTAGTAGAGACGGGGTTTCACTGTGTTAGCCAGGATGGTCTCGATCTCCTGACCTCGTGATCCACCCGTCTTGGCCTCCCAAAGTGAAGACCTATTTTTGAGACAGTATACCCAGACATTTAATTAATTAAAAATAATCGTATCCATTATTGGGAGTAAGAATGCTAATAGAAACAGTAACAGCAGTGGCAAAAGTAACTACACAAGCAGAATTGGAAAACCACCAAGATGGTAAGGCCATACAGTACAGCAGTGTCTTACTAACACGGTTGTGGGCGTCCCCACTCCTCCTCTTCCTCCTCCTCCAGCTCCTCTTCCACGTCTTCCTCCAGCTCCTGCTCCTCTTTCTCTTCCAGTACCTCCTCAGCCCCTTCTCCTCTTCCAAACCCTCCTCCCTCCTCCGCTCCCAGCCCCTCCTCCTCCTCCAGCCCCTCCTCCTCCTCGCGCAGACCCTCCTCCTCCAGCCCCTCCTCCTCCAACCCCTCCTCCTCCTCGCGCAGACCCTCCTCCTCCAGCCCCTCCTCCTCCAAACCTCCTCCTCCTCGCGCAGACCCTCACCATCCAGCCCCTCCTCCTCCAACCCCTCCTCAAGCTCCTCCACCTCCAGACCCTCCTCCTCCAGCCCCTCCTCCTCCAGCCCCTTCTCCTCCAGCTCTTCCTCCAACCCCTCCTCCTCCAGCCCCTCCTCCTCCAGCCCTTCCTCCTCCAGCCCCTCCTTCTTCAGCCCCTTCTCCTCTAGCCCCTCCTCCAGCCCCTCCTCCTCCAGCCCCTTCTCCTCCAGCTCTTCCTCCAACCCCTCCTCCTCCAGCCCCTCCTCCTCCAGCTCTTCCTCCAACCCCTCCTCCTCCAGCCCCTCCTCCTCCAGCCCTTCCTCCTCCAGCCCCTCCTTGTTCAGCCCCTTCTCCTCTAGCCCCTCCTCCAGCCCCTCCTCCTCCAGCCCCTTCTCCTCCAGCTCTTCCTCCAACCCCTCCTCCTCCAGCCCCTCCTCCTCCAGCCCTTCCTCCTCCAGCCCCTCCTTCTTCAGCCCCTTCTCCTCTAGCCCCTCCTCCAGCCCCTCCTCCTCCAGCCCCTCCTCCTCCAGCCCCTTCTCCTTGTCCAGACCCTCGCCATCCAGCCCCTCCTCCTCCAGCCCCACCTCCTCCTCTTCCAGTTCCTACTCCGGGCGGGCCCGGCCCGGCCTCCCGGAGCGATCGATGGCTCGGGCTCGTCGCACCCGCCTGCCCAGCCTCTGCGCTCGGCTCGCCAGGCCTGCGGCGCTACCATGGAGACACGGCCCCGCGGCCCCAGGCCCCGCCCTGGGAGCCCTGCAGCGCCTCGCCCCGCTGCCCGCGTCTCCGAGGCCCACGACGCGCGGTGACTGGGGTGGGCGACGTGGGGGACCCGGGGATGCGGGCGGACGATAGGGGACTGGAGGATGGGGCGACCCAGAGCGCGTGGGGTCTGGGGCACGGGGATGGGGGCCGCGGGCCATGCGACTGGGGCCCCAGGGTGCGCGCAGGCGGGGGGGACGCGCAATGGGGGCTCGGGACGCTGAGGCTGACCCAGCGCGGGTATCCCAGGACGGGAGGTCCCTGACGCTGCGCAGCTGGGAGGGCGTTCGGGAGTGGGTTGCGATGCTTCCCTGTTCGTTTTCTCCTGACATCGTTTTTGTTTGGGTCCAGGGGCCTCCCGGGAGCTGGATGCTCGGAGCAGAAAGGCGGCCCTGGGGGCCCCTTCCGGTCCCGGGGCTGACGCCTGGCGGCGTCGCCGAGAACCCGCGCCCTTTCAAGCGCCGCTGGCTCCTGTTTCACAGATGGAGACCCTGAAGCCCCAACAAGCAGCCTCCCCAGCACCGCCCAGTGACTGAAAAAGCTGGCACTGGGCGCCCGTCTCACTCCCCACCCAGCTCCCAGGCTGCCCCACCGGACGTAAGTAGCTCGATCTAGGCCGCTGACCCCCAGACAGTTGATGCTGCGCTGTAGACTGCCGCCGCTGCCGGGGCGCTTGACTTCCCCTCGCCTGACTGCATGTTCGTTCCTTTGCAGCAGCATCTTTGGGGAGAGACGAGACCTGAACAGACGCTGGGGCCGGATCCCCAGGGTGGGTCAGAACAGCCGCTGCCCTGAAAGCCGGCTCGGACAGATGCGTGCAGGGCGTGCCACCGGAGCTCCTTGCAGCTTGCGTCTGGGGCCACCATGTCCCTTCCTCAGGGCGCTGGATCCATCTCTTCAAACTCAGTGGTCCAGGCCATGGTGGCAGAATCACCCCCCAGGGTGTGACGCCACGTCCTTATCAATTCCACACAGCTGCACCCGGAAGAGCTGTGGCTGGGCGCCGCTCTGACCTGTGTGCGGTCCCCTGAATGGGTCTCAGGTGTCTTCAGAATGGCGAGGCCGCCTCATTTCCTCGCCACACAACCCTCCTGAGGACGCTGCCTGCAAATGGGCTGAATTCCTAATTTCTACCATTCAGTTAAACGAGGGATCCTTAAACCCCAAAGCTGGGAAAGCTGTCCGTTAATTTAGTGCGAAGCCTGTGGCAGCTGTCCACTCGTGGGCCATCTCAGAACAGCAGGATTCCCAGGAGTCCAGCAGGACAGGGGAGGGGATGAGTGGCCGCGTCCCCCTGGCAGAGAAGGCCTTGTCTGAAGGCTACGCCCGCCTCCGGTACAGGGACACCTCCTTGCTCATCTGGCAGCAGCAACAGCAGAAGTTGGAGTCTGTGCCTCCCGGGACATACCTGAGCAGGAGCCGAAGCATGTGGTACTCACAGTATGGAAATGAGGCCATCTTGGTCCGAGACAAAAACAAGCTCGAGGTCTCCAGGGACACAGGGCAGTCCAAGTTTTGCGCAATCATGTAATTCCCATGTGAGCACCTGAGCCCAGGACCACTCTTCAAGGAAAACAGACATGGGTTTCATTCAGTTGTCTTGATTTCTAATCCTTGCTGGAAGATTTTGAATAATGAATGTGAAGATCAAACCGTGGCGTAAGAACCCAAGCAGCAAAGAATCTGCCCCCGAGTCCCTTAGCACAGCCGCGGTGTGACTGGTGCACAGGACACTTCCCCTCTAGAGTCCCCTCAGTTACTAGTCAGCTGTTTCGACATTCAAATTCTCCAGGTGCTGCTAGGGACGGCATAGGCCTGGGCACTGCTAGATGCTTGGTTTAACCAAGCCAAGAGTAACCCTCCCATCCCTGTTATAAACCACCTTTTCAAGTTTGTATAGGTTTTAGTTTTTTGTTTTTAGCATAAATGGCGGAGTAGCAGCAGCATCTCACTGGGAGCTTTGTCGCACTTACATTTTGTTGCTTGCTTTTTGAGACAGGGTCTCACTCTGTTGCCCAGGCTGGACTGCAGTGGTACGATCACAGCTCACTGTAGGTTCGATCTCATGGGCTCAGGTGATCTTCCCAAACTCAGCTTCCCAGGTAGCTGTGGCTCCAGGCGAACTACTGTGTATAGAGACAGGGTTTCCCTATGTTGCCCAGGCTGGTCTTACACTCCTGGGCTCAAGCCTCCCATGGTGCTGGGATTACAGGCGTGGGCCACCGCACCAAGCCCGCATTTATATTTTGAGTTACCAAAATGATCGTCCTGTGTGAAGCATCATGGTAGCTTCCAAGCATTTGCGGCCCACCGGCCAGTGCCTCCAAAACACATTCAGGAAACCTGAGAGTTGTAAGTTGCACATGTGTGGCGTACAGTGATTTCCATGTAGTAACAGGGCTGAGCAAGGCAGGCTCTCCGTCAGACTTAAAGCATTCAGCCTCTGCCCCCAGGCCGCCACTGACGTGTTCACTGTCGCTGCCACAGCTGGCCACCTGTGTGTTCAGTCTCCATGAAGGATTCACCCTCTGCTCTGACATCTCCTTGGCTACACAAATGTGCAGGTGTCTCTTGTCAAAGCTAATTTTTCTTTTCTAAATAAACATCCTTTAATACACTGCTCCCCTTCCTCACGTTATTTTTATCCTTGTTCGTAATATGCTACTTGGCTTCCCATTTTTTATAGCAGTAATATCTAATTGATTGCTAAAAACTGCAATACAGAAAGGCATAAAGCAAAGCAAAAGTGCTCTCCCTGGGGAGAAGCTGGCTGGCAGCTGGGGGCGTGTCCCGTAGCTCCTCAGTGTGCGTACACGGTCACGTGATTCTGACGGCGTCCTCCTGTACCATGCCTCTTGTGTCTGCCATTTTCTTTCTTGCCCAACTGTACAGACTGGGCATTCACTTCATGCTTTTTTGTTTGTTTTTTTGAGACAGAGTCACTGTGTTGCCCAGGCTGGAGTGCAATGGTGCAATCTCAGCTCACTGCAACCTCTGCCTCCTGGGTTCAGGTGATTCTCCTGCCTCAGCCTCCTGAGTAGCTGGACTTACAGGTGCCTGCCACCACGCCCAGCTAATTTTTGTATTTTTAGTAGAGACAGGGTTTCACCATGTTGGCCAGGCTGGTTTCAACCTCCCAATCTCAGGTGATATGCCTGCCTCGGCCTCCCAAAGTACTGGGATTACAGGTGTGAGCCACCGCACCCGGCCCACTTCATGCTTTTAACCTCTGACTCGCAGCTCTCCCGTGAGTCCACAGATGGGCAGTGACAGCGTCGAAGTTGTCATCTGTGCAAACAGCATGTTCTGAATGTGCCTGTACTCGGTTCGTGCTTCTCTTTGCAGCTGTGCAAGTTCATTCGCAAACATCCTAGAAGTGGAACTGCTGGGTCAAAGTGCATTCCCCAAACGTCCTGCCAGAGGCCTGGTCGGCAGCAGCCTCCTGCACTGCCTGGGTCCTTTCTGAGAGATTCCTGGCTTGTTTGCAGCCTGCGGCTGGGAGGTTTGAAGTCAGACTTCCAGGATTGCAGAATGGAGCTGCAGAGTGAGTAAGCATGGGGCTGGAGGACCTGCCCCGCTAGCTGACACACCCACAGCAAGGCGGGCCTGCCAAGGAAGCACTACACATCCACTAGGTAGGGTTTGTCTACATCTTTTTAGTTCTTCAGTTTAAGTCCTGCCTGGGAAGAAAGCAAACTCCAGAGGCAAATCTGGAATGCCTGTGGGCCACCTTCTCACCGCACCACAGACTCCCCCGAGGATGGGTTGTGGCGGGGTTGATGCCAAGCATAGGAGGCAGCGCTGACACGCAGAATGGGATCTGAGATCATGTGCAGCGCTGGGAGGATGTGTGCTCAAGGGCCAGTCTCTGCAGGGGTCAGGGCATGTGGGCCATGCACAAGCCAGCTGGCACTAAGCTGCTTAGGCTGCAGGAAGACACCATCTGCCTGGGGCGGACAAGGCCCCATGTCCATCCTCAAGGAGGCTAGTCTGGATAAGGGTCACAATCTGGCCAAGAGTGACACCGTGCCCCCTGACTCCATCTGGGGTCGAGTTGGACAGGTCCTCAGGCCTAGACGTGGGCCCAGCCAGAATCTTCTCCCCTGGAATGTCTCCTCCAGGCCTAGTTCCAGAGCTGTCATTCTTCAGTGAGCCGTGCTGCACGCCAGCCTCTGCAGTCTGGCAGTTAAACCTATGAAAATCTGCTTTTGGGATTTTATTTGCATGTCCCTTAGGACTGAGCGCATCACAGGAAGCCACTTCAGGATGGACTGAGGTGCAGAGGGAGGGGACAAGTGGCCAGGTCAACTAGAAGAGCACAGAACCTGGCCGTCTCGAAGAGGGCAGCTTGTTCCAGGGAACCAATGAACTGTCAGTAAAGGGGATCGTAGCTTCCTAGTGAGGCCAGAAATGATGCTCCCTTCATCCTGCCAGGGCACAGGACAAGGGCTACTTAATGGTTTGGTTATTATTATTTTTTTGGGAGAGGTGGTCCAGGCTGGAGTGCAGTGATGCAATCACGGCTTTACTGCAGCCTCAAACTCCTAGCCTCAGGCCATCCTCCTGCCTCGGCCTCCCAAAGTGCTGAGATCACAGGCACGAGCCACTGCATTCTGCCTTTAAATGGTTTTGGGGGGCCCCTTTTGGATGCTTTGGGTGTTTTTGCCAAGAGTTACAGGATGTCAAGTGTGGGGAGCTCAGCACCCTCACTGTGGACCAGTGAAGGCTGTTCCAGACCAGGTGCTTCCAGACATTTCTAGGCTCCAGGAGAGAGGCTGGGAGCCCCCACACAAAGCACAGGAAAATGTAAAATAACAGTCCTTTTTTTTTTTTTTTTTTTTTTTTTTTGCTTTTTATTATGAAAACAAAACAAATGCCCCAGGAGAAGGGTCCATGATTACCAGAAACATCAAAGAGTACTTTCTACCATTTTTATTCTGTTGTGTTGAGGCCAGCATTGCAATAAACAAGCTAAACTACTTACATTGGACTCATTTTCAGTAACTGACATTTACAGGAATATACTAGAAACGGCACTAAAAAGTTTAAGAAAAGTTACGGTAAACTTGCATGCACATCATACAGAAAAGTAACACTTTAACTATAAAAAGGAAAACCCTCCCGGAGGCCTTATGCCAGTGTTAAGAAACGGCGCTACTCTGGATGTGACCAATTCTGTATGTAGGTGTTACTCTTTCCCAAAAGACTGTCAGAGGCGTGAGTGCTGCAAAACAACAACAACAAAAACAAACACCAAAGAAAATGTGTCTTACAGTTTGTAAGCAAGATGACACCGCCCAACACAAAGAGGGGTCTGGAGTTCAGTTCACGCCCGAAGCCTGCCCCCTTGGCCTCCAGGGGTCACTCAGAGCATTCTCAAATCCAATTCCGACACACGACTTGTCACTGCTCCTCTCCCCTTGAAAAAAGCATGTTAGAAGCTGCCCTACAGGTCTCAGCAGCGGGACAATCTAATTTAATCACCGCAGCCTTCTAATACAGAAGACGTGGACGTGACTGTCACCCTCAGCCTGCCGGCGAGGGCGCTGAGGAAGTCATCAATCCTTCGAAACTCTGAAAAGAAACCAGTGTTGAAGTCTGGACAGAAAGCCTTAAAAAAGTGACAGCACCAATGCGGCTGCTCAGTGTACCCTCGGGTGGGCCGTCAGGGTCAGTGGCTTCTTTCTAGATGAAAGGAGCAGAGGCGAGCCAACGCCACCATCACAGAGAACCAGCCGAGAAGGAATGGCCCCACGACGCTCCTGCTGCGCTGCCCCACAGCCGGCTGCTCCCGACAGCTCACACAGGCGGCACGTGCCTCACTGCCCTGTGGCTGGAGGGACATTTCAAGGAGCGCCCCCCATCCCCAGGCACCCCCAGCTTAAGGTGTGCGCATCACCCAGCCCTGTGCTGGCAGCACGTTACCAACCAGCCTGCATGAAGACCTGTCCACTGTCGTGTGTGATTTCCTTAAATTCGGTTTAAATAGTCCATTAACAATCTGTTGAGAAAATACCTTTGAAAAACAAGGGTAACTTTAAAAAATGGAAACTTTCAAATCCATTTATATTTTTATTATAAACAAAACTTAATTAAAAGTTTTAACAAACTGGCTGAAAACTCACCAAGTGTCAGACTTACCAGCAATTTAAAAAGTAGTAACTGACCAGCATTTCCTCATCAGAGCCCCCTCTCCAGTAAGGGTGTACCTACATCTGTAAGGGCCAGTGGACTCTGAATCAATTTTATGTTGTTGTTTTTTTTTAAATCACCATGTATTAGGATATTAATGATAGTCCCTCTATCCATCCAGAAGTGCTGGCAGAAAGCACTGGCCACCATACAGGACAGACGACACCACGGCTCCATAGCCAGCGTCTGCCTGGAGGCTCCCCCACGCCCAGGTCCGGGAGAATGCCTGGTTTCAGTCATTTCCGGGCTAACTGTGACAACGCGTGAGCAGGGAGCACCGTGCAAGTCTCTGGGAGGGAATCCTCCTGGGGCCCAGAGACTCCTCTACCCCTGAGGAGGGCAGACAGGCTGGGGAGGGCCTGGCCAGGCCTCTGTAGGCTGGCATGGGGCAGGCATGCCCACCCACGAGCCCGGGAAGCTAACCCTGGCATTCCTGGCCGAAGCTGCCATGCTCATTGGTGGGCCAGTGTGGGGCATCCCCGCACTCAAAGGCCATATGGCAGCCTCTGGGAAAACAAAACCAAAACATAACCTTCTATTAAACTCTGTATATTATTATTTTTTACAATAGAAAGTTAAAAATCAAGACTTAGATTTACTATACATTTTTTCTCTCAGATTACAAAGTTTATATTATATAACTGGGGTTCCCTAAATCGATTTCTTTTAAAACAGTCTTAAAGAGACCAGAAGTGAATACAAAAGAACTAAACAAAATAAAAAATTAGAATGTGCTGTAGCTGAAAGCTGTCTATACCTGTAAGCCTCCAAGTTTCATACAAAAAAAAAAAAAAAAAAACCACAAAGAAAAAACCCAAAAAACCCAGCGAACCCAGGGGCGAGCGCGCGAACACAGATGTGGGTGAGCACCGCGCGGTGGCAGGAGTTAGCACCTGGAGACGACAGGCCGCCGCCAGACAGGACCCGGGCCCGGCACACCACTGACAAGGCCTGCATCTCTGCGATTGTGTGAATGCATTTCTTCTGCGGTTTTTTCTTATTTTTTTTTTTTTAAAAATGACCAATGATGTTAATAAATAACTATTTATATACACAAAAGCTTGGGAAGTGGTTCCCAAGGGCGCAGCAGCAGCAGCAGCAGGGGCGGCGCTAGCCAGGCGGGGACTCACAGCGGGCTGGACTTCCGTAGAAAATTGCCGAACCTTACAAAAAAAGTCTCCTTTTTTTTTTTTTTTTTTTAAATCTTTTCTTCTTTTTTTTTTTTAAAGTTGAGGTAAAAGCTTCAGTGTATGGAAACCTGCAGGCTGCACACACAGCCGCTCTGTTCCCTCCGAGGAGCTCCTGACATCACCACGATCGGAGAACGCACATCCCACCCGACCCCCACAAGGGCTCCACGCTCCGGGCTGGGGCTGTGACAACCCTTCGCTTAGGCCCAGCCTGGTCCCCACAAACAGGCACATCTGTCCTCAGCCCCTCCAGAAAGAGGTGGCCGCGTCAGACACGAGGGTCAGAGCTCAGGGCCCACATGACAAGGACGAAACAGCTTTCAAATACAGTACCCATGGCCGAGACATTTCCTTGGAAAAAATGCTTTCTCGAGCTGTCGACCAGGTTGGGTCTAAGCAAAGGGATTCCACCAGGTTCTTCGGTACGAATCTCACACAGTTTTCTGGGGTCATCAGGTTAGCATGTGAAGTTGTCATCTCCAAGTGACTGAATTCAGTGATGAAGAAGAGACTTTCTGCAGAGTTCACACCTTCTCATCAAGTCTAACGCACACACAAGATAGACCTCTGACCTATGAAAGCAAAAACTGGAAGATATCATAACACTGAATTAAGAAGCAGACCTGCACACCATGGAACGAAAGTAGTCTATGAACCACAGAGGGGCACGGCAGAGTCTCGGCGTGTGCGACATCCATTTGTCCTGTTCTGTCCGAAGCCAGTTCACTCTGAGTCGCTGCTGTCAGAGCTGGACCCGCTGGAGCTGCTGCTCCCAGACTCAGAGGAGCTGCTGCTGCTGAGCCTGGACGGGCCCCCTGAGGGTGCTGAGCCGGGTTTCTCTGTGGAGACATGGACAGGGAGATGCGCTCTGCACACCCGCTCCTTGACCTGCTTGGCGGCACGTCGTCCATGCCAGTGTGACACCACCACACCGCATGCCACGATCCACCCATTTCCTGGCCCAGTCGTTTGATCAGTATTTACTGAAATTAATCAGGTCAACAAGACTATCTGAATATACTTGAGACAGAAAAACTGAATACAGACTACTAACAGGAAACGATGGATGCGAGAAAGGCTGCCCATCAAAAATATCCGCCAGTCACATGGCCACCAGCAGCAACGACAGGAACACCAGCTGCTGGCGTTTCTGGAACGCTTAGTCTGCCTGGGGCGTCCCAAGAGTGACTACAGGAGACAGACCCCTTCAGTGGGCAGGGTCATGGGCCCTGTCTCAACACTGGGCAAACCATGTCGCAAGGCCATGGCCCCCAGCTAGAACATGCTCCAGTCCAGACAGGACCATACTGTCCCCCGTATGTGTCCTGGAAGCCAGGGAAAGAGATGCGTGCTCTAACAGGGTCCAAAAACGGAGGCAAGGGCTCAAATGCTGGCTCCCCTGAACACAAGACCTGGCAATGCGCAGGGCATGGGGCTGGGCCTCCACCTCTGCTACCTCAGCCTGCTGTGAACTGCTGCCACTGCCAGGGAACAGTCAGAAAGCTCACTGCCTAGGGGCTGGGCTGCCCAGTCGAGCCCCACAAGAGCCCTCTCCTGGGGGGTCCTCTGTCTATGGTGCCCTGGAATGGGGTGTATCCACACACCCCCCACATTGCACACCTCCCTGCAGGGTTGGGGTGTGACCCCCGAGTGACAGACAAGGAAATCGCGGTTTCAGGAGCTCAAGAGCTCATCTAAGAACATGGAGCTCATCAGGTGAGCCACACTCAGAGGTGGGCCTGCTTGATGCTCAAACCCCTATTGCTGACAGCCCCCAACCCCCACCAAAGAGAGGTGGCATGGCGGCGCAGGCGGTACCTTTCCGGGCGGGTTTCTTGCTGCTGCTCAGCTGCCCGCTGACGTCCTGCAGACGCTTTTCCAGCTCCTTCTTCTTTTCCTGAGCTAGCTCCTCTTTCGACTTGGCTGCCTGTTTCTTCCCGCTTGCTGCTGTCGGGGAACAAATGGGCACTCAGACTGCAGAGGGGACCGATGGGGCAGGAGCCAGGGCTGCATCCAGGTGGCCAAGGCCCCAGCCCTGCACACTGGCATCCACACCAGCTGCCCAGCTTTCATGGGTCTGGGAGCTGACAGAGACACAGCTGTCACCAGGGCTTTAAGTGGCAGAAATGACTGGGTTGAGACAGACCCACCACCACCCGCATCTGCTGAGCCCTCAGAGTGTGCAAAGCCTGGATCCTAAGGTGACAGAGGCCATTCCTATGGTGCCAGCAGGTGCACAGGCAGAATGTGGTTTGGCCAGTGTCCCTCATGTGCAGGGCCAGAGCCTCTGATTCATGGACCTGCCTTACCAGGGCCGCTGCTCTCCACTGCCTGACACTCCTGAGTCACTCCCCCCAAGTCGACCCGGTGACCTGCTGTGGGTCAGACGCACCATGACCACACAGATATTCCAGCCAGGAAAAGGAGACTTGCTCTGAGAACGAGCGAGGCCCATGCACACCCAAGAGGCCACATGCAAGTTCAAGTGAGCCCTGCACTCACTTGACAGCCTGTGGGGGCTGCCACAAGGGCCACCTCAGGTCTGCCCTCCCTCCTACTCTGCCAGACCTGCAGACCCCAGCAGTGATTTGTTCCTGCCACTGACTTCAGGGAAGCCTGGGCCGGTGCCCCACGGTCCGTCCTGTGAGGCCTCTGGACTTGTGACTCCAGTCAAAGGCAGGGTGTCCCTGTTATAAGAGAAGCCGGTCTGTCCTGCAAGGGACCATGAGAGGTCACCTGCAGCCAAGGCCCCAAATGGAGGGAACCTCAGGAAGGCATGCGGTGAGGACCCTAACTGGGCCCTGAATGAATGGGGTTTGGGGCCGAAGTCCAGCCCCAGGGTCGCGCGTTCCCTGGACAAGGTTAAGGCCAAGGCACGCAGTGCTGCCCATGTCCCCGACAACAGGGCAAGAGGGCTCTGGCTGGGTGGGGCTCAGGCCTGGGTTCAGCCCCAAGCCCACTGGCCCTGGCTGAGCACAGATATCCTCAGGGCATCTGTGGTGGGACCAAGGAGCCAAGACAGTGTGACAGCCCTGTGCCCACGCTCGCTGCACAGGGTCTGTGAGGAGTGACAGGAGGGGCAGGCCAAGGAGGGAAGAGGAGATTCGAGCACCATGCTCCACCCAGGCAACTTACAGAACGGTTTCCTTTGCTTTTTCTGTAAACAAGACTTGACATATCTCTCCAGTTCCCGCAAAGTGGTGGGTTTCAGAGTCTCAAAGTCAATTTCTATCTCGTCGGGGTTGGAGTCCCTGAGCGAGGGCTCCCGAGACTGGATGATGTGTACCACCCGGCCCAGCTTCTCCCCGGGCAGCCGGTTGATGTCCAGGCTAAGCTGGCGCTTTTCGTCGTAGCTCATGGGCAGGCCTTCCTCCTCTTCCTCCGAGTCGTAGGAGGCAGATGCCTGCTTGCTGCCTTTCTTCAGCTGTCTGGGGCAGAAGACAGAGCAACGTGGCGTTGAGTCTCTGTCTACCTGCCCTGGGAGCCCACTGCACACACCCCTTCCTCCCAACAGCAGGCTGTTCTCTGGGACTAAGCTTTCTTCCCAAAGTGGTGCCCCAAGGCAGAAAATCCAAGGTTAGAAAAGTTGCTCCCAGCTGCCGGGTTTCCAGACCTTGGCCAGAAAACAATTACAGAGGTTAGTTCCTCTCCACACCCCATAGGCATCTCAAACTCCACAGGTCAAGAAATGATCTCCGTATTCAGGTAATCCAAAAGAAGGCAAAAAAGGGGGAACACAGGAACAAAAAACACAGAGGAAAAAGAAAATAATAAAATGATACACCAAAATCCAAGTATATCAATAATTACGTGAAATATAAACTGTCTAAGGCCCGGTATGGTGGCTCACGCCTGTAATCCCCGTCCTTTGGGAGGCTGAGGCGGGCGGATCACGAGGTCAGTAGATTGAGACCATCTTGGCTAACAGGGTGAAACCTGGTCTCTACTAAAAATACAAAAAATTAGCCAGGAGAGGTGGCACACGCCTGTAATCCCAGCTACATGGGAGGCTGAGGCAGGAGAATTGCTTGAACCAGGGAGGCAGAGGCTGCAGTGAGCCAAGATCTTGCCACTGCACTCTAGCCTGGGCAACAGAGCAAGACTCTGTCTCAAAAAAAAAAAAAGAAAAGAAAAAGAAAAAAAAGAAAGAAATATAAATGGTCTAAACACACCAACTAAAAGGAAGAGATACTCAGGTTGGATTAAAAAACGAGACCCAACTTACTAGTGTCTACACAAATGCCACTTTAAATATAATGTTCTAGGTAGGTTAAAAAGAAAAAAGTGAGGAAAAATATATACTATGCAAACATTAGTCAAAAGAAAGCTGGGGTGGCTATATTAATTTCAGACAAAGTAGACTTCAGAAAAAGGAATATTTTCAGGAAAAAAGGACAATGCAGGGACAGGCATGGTGGCTCACGCCTGTAATCCCAGCACTTTGGGAGGCCGAGGCGGGTGGATCACCTGAGGTCAGGAGTTTGAGACCAGCCTGGCCAACATGGCAAAACCCTGTCCTTACTAAGAAAGCAAAAATGAGCCAGCCATGGTGGCGGGCACCTGTAATCCCAGCTACTTGGGATGCTGAGGCAGGAGAATCACTTGAACCCGGGAGGCAGAGGTTGCATGAGCTGAGATCGTGCCACTGCACTCCAGCCTGGGCAACAGAGTGAGACCCCTTCTCAAAAAAATTTTTTAAATAAAAAATAAAAAAAAGGTTTCAAGTCAGTAATCTAATCTTCTACCTTGTAAAAAGAAGCCAAGTCTAAGCAAAAGGAAACAGTGAAGATGAGAAATAAATAAAAGTAAAAACATTTTTTAAAAAATCAGTGAAATCTAATTATGTTTCTTTGAAAGATCAATAAAATTGGTAAGTCTCTATCCAGATTCACCAAGAAAAAAGACACAAACTACCAATATCAGGAATGAAAAAGACACACCACTACAGGTCCTACAGACAATAAAAGGATAATAGGGAAATACTAACCAATAAACTTACGTCCGTAAGTTTGACAATCTGAGCGGAATGGATTCATGCCTTCAAAGGCATAAACCTCTAAAACTCACTCAAGAAGAAACTGATAATCTAATAAGTCTATACCTATTAAAATAATTGAATTCATGATTAAAAACTTTCCAACAATCACAACTCCAGGCTCAGATGGTTTTGCTAGTGAATCCCACCAAACATTCAAGTGTTAATATCAATTCTATAAATTTACTCCGGAGAACAGAACAGGGGCAACACTTTTCAAATCTTTTTTTTTTTTTTTTTCTGAGGCCAAGTCTCACTCTGTCGCCCAGGTTAGAGTGCAGTGGCATGATCTTAGCTCACTGCAACCTCTGCCTCCTGGGTTCAAGCGATTCTCCTATCTCAGCCTCCCGAGTAGCTGGGATTACAGGCGCCCACCACTGTGCCTGGCTAATTTTTTCTATTTTTAGTAGAGACAGGGTTTTACCATGTCGGCCATGCTAGCCTCGAACTCCTGACCTCAGCTGATCCGCCTGCCTCAGCCTCCCAAATTTCTGGGATTACAGGTGTGAGCCACTGCACTCGGCCTTAAATCATTTTTTAATTGCCTCTAATCACTCAAATATTATATCCCAAGACTTTTTTTTTTTTTTTTAAAGAGGTAAGAGTCCCACTGTGTTGCTCATGGTGGTCTCAAACTCCTGAGCTCAAGTGATCCTCCTGCCTTGGCCTCCCAAAGTGCTGGGATTACAGGTGGGAGCCACCACACCTGGCCCCAACTCATTTTTCAGGCCAGCATTATAATGATACTAAGACCAGACAAAGATAGTACAGGCTAGGTATCCCAAAACCAAAAATCCAAAATGCTCCAAAATCTGAAACTGTCTGAATCTTAACGTGACGCTCAAAGGAAATGCTCACTGGAGCATTTCAGATTTTCAGATTTGAGATGCTTCAGATTTGAGATGCTCAATGGGGAGTATAATGCAAAAATTCCACAATCTGAAAAAATCCAAAATCTGAAGCACTTTTTATTCTAGAAACACCCTTATTTTAGATAAAGGATACTCAACCTGTATAAGAAAAATGGATTTTTGCATCCCCCTCCAAAAAGGAAAGAGGGAGGGAGGGAGAAAAGAAGGGAAGGAAAGACCTACCCCGACCATTCCACTCACTGTCTCCATCAATGGCTGACCCAGCCGTCCAAGCGCAAACCCAGGACCCCCAGGCTCCTCTCCTCTCCCCTCCAAGCACCAGGACCTGGCCATGCCGCCTCCCAAATTATTCTACCTCCAGAGCCACACCAATTTATCTTGCCTGCACAACCACGATAACCTCCAAAGGGGTAGGTATCCTGTCTTCCATTCCAGATTCCCACTAAGCTCTTCTCCATAGCGGCAAGGATCCGACCATGCTGAGCTTAAATCCTAACTCCCCTTCATCTGCTTGGAAAGGAAGCGTGAACACCTCAAACGAAGCCGGCCGATCTCAGCAGCCTCAACTCACCTCTTTTCCCAACTTTTTTTCAGTGGTGCCAAATTTGCCCTCATTCCCAAAAGGAACACGTCCTGCTGCCTCTGCGGCTTTGTACCCACTGTTCCCTGTTGTTGGAACTCCCTCCCCAGCCCTCGGCTGCCAAGCTTGCTCCCACACAGCTGTTGCCTCCCGCCCCGGGAAGCCTCCCTTCTACCTGGCTGGCAGAGGAATCCTGGGCCTGAGCTCCTTCCCTACTAGCTCATATTGCTTTGTGGCTCCTGCGTGTCCCCAGCAGACACTCTTCAGGGTGGTGTCCAGCCACAGCACGGGCTCAAGGAGGCTGAATGCAGCTGTGCACGATTCCACCACCCCTGCTCCCTGCCTATGGGCAAGCCCAAAATGGGGCATTCAACTCCCCCAAGTCAAGATCCTTGGCCCAGACCAGGAAAACATCCCAAAAGCTTCAAGATGTGGAGACCAGGCCGTGGCAGCACTTCCATGCCCAGAATCCAGGCCTGCCCTGCAGACAGCTGAGCAGCACCACCTGAGCCCCCGGACTTCCTAGCATAGGTCTCATCAGGTCCTCAGTCTCCCCGCCCTCATCACCCTGGTTTCCAGGTGGCCAAGGCACAAAGCCCCCAATCCCAGCACTGCTGCTACGTGAGCCCCCATAGCACACTGAGCGCCGGGCTCTTGCAGCCTGAGCAGGTCTGGAGCCCACCTGCCGGCCACGGTCGTGCTGTTGGCCTTCTTGGCAGGAGCCTTCTTCTGCTGGGCCTGCTTGGCAGGCGGAGCCACCTTGGCCTTCTTCTCTTCCTCGGCCTTCACCTTGTGCTTCTCCTTCTCCTTCTCCTTATCCTTCTTCTTCTTCTCCTTCTCCTTCTTCTCCTTCTTCTTCTTTGGTTTGTTTACGGGGGCCTGAGACAGGGCGGCCAGCTGCTCGTGCACGGCCTTCAGCTGGAAAAGAGCAGGCAGCTGAGCAGGCGTCGGGCACAGCCCACACCACTGGGGCTGCCTGGGGCCCTGGATGGGAGGGGGCTTGGGGCGATGTCGGAGCTGCCTCCGCTGGGCACGGAGGTGAACCAGGAGCACCCGGGCCCTGCTCTGCCCCTCACTCCCGTGACCCCTAGTGAGTCATGAGCCCTCTCCGCCTTGGCTTCCTCACCTGCAGTGGGGAAGAGATGCCTGGCCACAGGTTCAGCACTGCACAGGCAGCACAACAGGGCAGCTAAGGGCAGCTAACTTTTTAAAAAAAACTATTATACTTTAAGTTCTGGGATACATGTGCAGAATGTGCAGGTCTGTTACATAGGTATACACGTGTCACAGTGGTTTGCTGCAGCCATGAACCCGTCATCTACATTAGGTGGGCAGCTAACATTTTTATCACCACTGTTTAGATGAGGAAGGACTCTCTAGAAGTTTAAATGCCTGCACAAAGGAGATTTTCATCAGTAACTTCTGGGAAGCCATTTGATAACACGCAGGTCTCCGGGGTTAAAACAAACCACTGCCAGCAGCCAGCATTCATCCGGGGCCGCCCTGCAGCTGGCAGTGTGCCAAGCACCTTGCCCTCTCTACTGGAGCCACACCATGGGAGAGGAGAGGCACTGCCCAGGTGAGGACACAGCCTGTCCCTGCCTTTGGGTGGTCTGTGCAAGGAAGACAGTGGGTGGGTGGAGGAGCTGCCACCTCACAGACGTCTGCCCCGCTGTGTGTCCTTGCCACTTCAAAATCAAATATCCGACCCAACTCTGGGGTCTGCAGGGCCATCGCTGTCCTTGCAGCCCTGATTCATGCTGTTCCCCTCCTGACTCGACAGCCCTGCTCTATTTTCTCTCAATCTGGGGCCCCAGAAATCATGCACCTGGCTGGCTGCCGGAGGTTTGGGGAAACAATTCACATCTTTCTCAATTCGACCTCGAGACAGCTCAGAGGGGGCGACATCTGTCCCATACTGCAAACGAGGAAAGCGAGGCAGAGAAGGGGGAGGAAGCACAGCCTGGCAGCTGGGCTGGGGCTGGGCTGGGCTGGGGCTGGGCAGCTGCACGGCAGGGCCCTCAGGACCCTGGAGCCCGCACCCCACCCCACTGCAAGTGACTGCTTGGAGCCCAGGCACTACTGCGGCCTCTGCAAGTGCCTCACAGGCCTTTCTCAAGCAGAGCAAGGCACACATAACCACACATGACCACTGAGCTCCCACCTGAGGCCCGCCAGGTCTCCAGAAACATCCCAGCCAGGAGTCAGCGCAGCCACCCATGTGTGCTGTGGGTTAGGCTCACGCCACGCCAGAACAGACCTGGGGAGGGCACTCCGAGTACCTTTACGAGGAAGCACTGCGGCGGCTGCTGTGGGACACAGGGCAGAGGAGGGAACCATGCAAAGGGACAGACCTTGGGCTGCCGTGCCAGCAATCCCGCCTCAGCCCCTGAACCCTACCCAGGTATGCCAGTGCCCACCTGCTCCTGCAGCTCTGCCAGCCTGGTGGCCCGCTCCTCCTCTGAGTCCGAGCTGCCTGAATCCGAAGAGCTCTCCTCGCTGCTACGGCTGCTCTCAGCACCCTTGCTCACCACGGGGGCTGCGGGGGCAGGCAGTGCCGGCGCCTCCACGGGCTCATCCGGCATCTTGGCAAACCTCATCTCAAACACATCCTGCGGGAGAACAGAGGTTGCCCTGAAGACATGGACCCCCATGGGGCTGCCCCTTGGTGTGGGCCCTCAGGGTTCCTGAAGTGCCCCTGGGGCAGCACACACAGCTGTTACAAAGGTCGGGCCAGGAGGAGACAGGGTCCCGCCTGCCTGGGGACTGTGATCGCTTCCAACTCGCCCTCCCTCCCTCCCCAGGCAATTCCTGGGGACAGGCCTGGGAGCAGGGGACACAGGAGCTGGCTCACAGCTCCCTTCACCAACTCCATGAGCCCTCTCTAGAAGATGCACGCATCCTTCTAGCCTGCTGGCCCGAAGCTCTCCGGGCTGCCCCTGCTGTGAAATGGGAGTGTCTTCCTTTGAGCTTGGACAGGGTCCTCCACAGCCACAGGAGTCCGAGTGTTGACCTCTTCCCATCTCTTCACCCCGGAACTGACTGGAGCATCACATCTCATGAAGGGTTAACTCTAAAAGTTGGTCCAAAAGGCCAAAGTCTAGTCCTATCAATATTTTATTTACAAAAAAATATAAAAATTAGCCACTCATGGCAGCACACGCCTGTGATCCTAGCTGCTCGGGAGGCTGTGATGGGTGGATTGCTTGAACCCAGGAGGTCGAGGCTGTAGCAAGCTGAAATCATGCCATTGCACTCCAACCTGGGTGACAGAGTGAGACCTGTCTCAAATATAAATATATATATAAATATTTCATTTTATATACATATATATTTTACTATTTTTTTTTTCTCTCGAGACAGAGTCTTGCTCTTTTGCCTAGGCTGGAGTGCAATGGCATGATCTCAGCTCACTGCATCTTCCACACCCTGGTTTCCAGTGATTCTCCTGCCTCAGCTTCCCAAGTAGCTGGGATCACAGGTGTGTGCCACCACTCCCAGCTAATTTTTTGTATTTTTAGTAGAGCCGGAGTTTCATCATGTTGGCCAGGCTATTCTCGAACTCCTGACCTTGTGATCTGTCTGGGCCTCCTAAAGTGCTGGGATTACAGGTGTGAGCCACCACGCCCAGCCTACTTTATTTTCTGTAAGGACAGGGTCCTGCTCTGTTCCCCAGGCTGGTCTTGAACCCCTGAGCTCAAGTGATCCTCCCACCCTGGCCTCCCAAGGTGCTGAGATTACAGGTGTGAGCCATCACACCCGAACCTCCTATCAAAATTGACTTTGGAAAGCCTTTGGACCAGGACCTAGGCCCTCAGTAGCCCCTCTCAGCAAACGTCCCCCTCCCCGGGGCAGCCCAGGCTCAGTGAAGACAGGGATGCACAGTGACACGGAAATGAGAGATTTCTTTGCCAAGCCCAGAAACCTGAATCCACACCGTCTGCACACATGATGTGCCTCCACTGTTCAGGCTGGACCCAGCCCTGCAAAAGCCCACCCCAGGCTCTCATATCCCGGGCTCTCCTCTCAGATGTCCCCAGAGGCAACCCAACCCACAGAGCAGCGATCCAGGCCCCCATTCGGCTGACAATCTTGAAGGTCATTCAGGTCAGGTCATTTTGCTGTCGGGCTCTAACCCCACAGCTCAATTGATAAAATGGTACAATTGCTAAATAGTGTTCAGTCATGGAAATCCATCAGCCTCAGGGTCTCACTCTGTTGCCCAGGCTGGAGTGCAGTGCAATCACAGCTCGCTGCAGTCTTAAATGCCTGGGCTCAGGTGATCCACCCATCTCACTCTCCTGAGTAGCTGGTACTAGGGACACACCACCACACGTGGCTCGTTTTGAAAATCTGTTTTAGAGACAGCTCATCTCAAACTCCTGGCCTCAAGTGATCCTCCCACCTCCGCCTCCCAAAGTGCTGGGATTACAGGCGTGAGCACCATGTCTATGCAACAGCACCTGTTGCAGGAGTAGGGGGGGCAGAGCTGCCGGCGTCCCTGCTTGGTCTGCAAGCCTGGGTTTCCATCCTCTATGCTCAGCTCCCTCGTTAAACTCAACCCAGCATTTACCAGGCTCCAGAAGACTGGGCTTTGCGAGGTCTTTTGGGTTCAAGACACAGTGAGCAAGGTCTCGGTATAAAACCGGGGTTCTGATGGCTTCCTCTGGATGTAATGGGACCTCCAGGACCACTCTGCCATCATCCCCCGCAGGACCCAGTGCAGAGAAAGGGTGGCAATGGCAGCAGTGCCTGGGAGAGGACCTTGGGCAGGCCCTGTGCACGGGAGGGTGGGAAAGGCAGCAGGACCCGCAGGGCGGGAACGAGTTTCTCTCTCTGCCCCTTTTATGGGTCCTGTGTCATCCGCAATAATACCACGGGCTGCTCGGGGATTTCAAAACAGTCTGTGCAAGGACTGTGAACATCTTACACAACATTCTGGGTCCCGTGAAAAGGAAAAGCACGCTGGAAGAGAACACGTACCCATAATTCTCCCCTTTCCTCCCAAAATCAAGTCCTTTGATTAAATAACATTTATAATAGGGGTGCTGTTATTGATAAAAGCAAACCACCTGCGATCACAATTAGAAAAGGTAAGAATAGATTCTGGCGCATCCACCCACACCAAAATACGTGTGCAGGACCTGGACTTTGGCAGAAAAATGTACATGCAGGCAGGAGCATGCACACAGGTCCACACACGCACACACGTGCACGCACACAGGTCCACACACGCACACACGTGCACGCACACAGGTCCACACACGCACAGATGTCCACACACACACAAATATCTCTGTGAGGTCTGTGCATGTTCACAAAGTCCCTGTGCTGAGAGCCAGACCAAGACACTCCTGTTTTCCCTTAAGACATCCCACTGCTTCCTGCATCTTCTCCAATCCGCCTTTTACTTCTGTTGTCAGAAAAGCAAAATGCTACACAAGCCACTGTCATCTAATTCATCCACCGGCTGCACTGTCAGGCTAGTGTCCAAGCCTCTCCTTGCCACAGAGACTTGCTGGAAACTATAGTCGGTGAAGCCACAGGAGAAAGGGCATCTGCCCTCCCACCTGGTACATGCGCCAGCCCCCGGTGGGAAAGGCTCACTGCTGCGACACCCCCACGGAGTCCCAGCAGTCCCGCCTGCTCACCAGCTGCCCTGCCCCAGCGGCAGCTCCTGGAACCCAGCTCAGAGCCTGGCAGGACCTGGTTGGCACTCGGGAAAAATGTGTTGAGGGAATGAGGCTGAGGCCTTCCTCAGCTGGACAATTACCTGGGCACCCACCCCACACCGAGGCCAGGATGCCCACAGCGCCGAGCTGAGCCGCCCCACCTGTGCCCAACCTCGGGTTACCTGGAGCTTCCGGGCCATGGCCACCACCTCGTGGTCTGGGGGATTGTATTTGTAGCAATTCGAGAACATCAGCCGGACATCAGCAGCAAAGCCCTGTGCGTCTGGGTACTCTCGGCCATCCATCTTCCTCTGCAACACACAGCGACAGGGGTAAGTGAGCATGGCCTGTGGCCTCAGGACTCTCTGCCACACCCCACGAGATGAACACCGGAGCAGGAGCCACTGCCAGCTCCAGGACAGTGCCTACCGGCCTGGCCAGCAGGACACCCCAGCTCTCCGGCACCTCATACAAGGAAGCTCTAAGTAAGGACATGAGAGGATGACTCGATGGCTTGGCAGGGAGGGTCTGGGACTCCAGAGACAGATCTCCCGGTTGGAAGAAAAAGGCGCTCAACGAGAAATCCCGGGTTCCCGCGGGTGTCCCTTAGCCCCTTCCTTGTCCAGAGCGTCCCTTCACACAAAGTGGGTAAATCTTCACACGCCGACATGCCATCGGCAGCCCCGGGGCGGCGTGAGGCTGCGGCAAAGTCAGATTCCACCAACGACAGGGGCCTGCTCAGTCTACACAAGGAAATGTTATTTCTCCCTTGAGGAAGCCAGTAGCTGTTAGCCAGCTTGCGTCTTACAGAAGCACCCCGGTATCCCAGGGGCCTAGCTGGACCTAAGGGACTCCATGTTGTGTCCAGCGGCAGTTACTGAACCCCACAGCAGTGGAGGCAATGGGGGCGTGTGGGCCGACACCCACCCACGTTTACTCGGCCACACAGAGACCCTAGAGCAAAACCCACCGCAGGTCCCACCTGGCTTTGGCAAGTGGAGAACTGAGGCCAAGGCCTGGGCAGACAGTCCCAGGTGGCAGGGGTGAGGAGGGGCAGTCAGTCCCCAGAGCTGGGAGGTGCAGGTGGCTTGGCCAGGGAGCGGCCAGAGGCAGGACCGTCGACGGATGTTTCCAAGGTGGCCACTAGGAACACACCAGTTGGGGCAAAAAGAGGTCACACTGTGCCGGAGGGAGTGGGTTTCCCATCCCGGGACAGCTTCAAGGAGAGGGACCTTGTCGGGGACCTCGAGGGAGGACACACGCAAGGGCAGGGCGAATCTACCCCGACCGCTCCATGGGGTCCAGGCTGCATTCACCCAGGTGCCAGTGAGATGGAGGGGCTGGGTCCTAACCCGCAGAGGGCGCCCGCCAATTCACGGCCTGTACCCTGTGCACTCGGACATGAGACCCATCCAGAAAGAAGGGCTGGCAGAAAGAACCCGGGAGCACAGAGGGACCTGAAAGCCTCTGATGTTGGGAGAAAAGCTTGTTTTTCTGTTTTAGCATGTGCCGGGGCAAACCATCCCCAAAAGCTCCATCTGTAAAATCTACAGGTCCTGAGGCCTCTCTTGCTGATTCATGCCCCTTCCCCGCGGCGTCTGGGCCACACTCGCAGGCAGCAGGTGCTGCCACGGCACCTGGCTTCTCCTCACGCCAGGACAGACAGAGGTGGGAAGCTCCGAACAAAGCAGATCACAACTTTAAAGTGAACTGGTTTTCTAGAGCTTCTTTATTATGGTTTCAAGGGCAAATCAGACCCTTCGACCAAAACGGAATTAAGCTGAGCTTCAGTCTGGCACAAACGCTGGAACCCCCAATGATGTTCCAGAAATTCCTCTTACTGTGCTGTGGTACAGGCACACAAACCCTGGAGCCGACGCTCCTGGCAGCTTCTGAGCCACGTGGCTCCGGCCCTCAGCTTCCCCACCCACGGCAGTGAAGCCAGGCAGCCGCGCTCATCGCTTTCGCCTGACTGTGCACCCGGCACTGGGGCCTGAGCCAGCCAGGTCTGTCCCGGCCGAGATCCAGTCAACCAGGGAAGAAAAGGCTTTCATCAGGGGATCCTGGTGCAGGGGGTGGAGAATAACTGCAACTGGCTTTCCAGGATGAAAACAAAAAACTGCCCAACAGGGCTCCCAGCAGCTCTTCCCAGGGCCACCAGCAGTTGGCGGAGGAGGCTGGCCACACCTCCACCGCCTGCATGTCCCTGGGAGCTGGCTCAGAGCTCTCCCAGAGGGAGACCAGGTGCCAGCCAGAAGTTTGGAAAGGCGCTCAGGCAAGACCTGGTGGAGCTCACCCTGCCTTGGGGCGGCGCAGCTCAAATGCCACTCCCCACCCACCCCGCCACCCCCCACCGGGACCAGACTCACTCTGACCTGCTGCGAGGCACACAAGAGCCCAGGCAGAGGCTGCCGCCTCGAGAAGACGGGCATGGGGGAGGTCAGGCTCTCAGTCTCAGCTCTGCCACCCGCCCAGGGCCCGCTTCCGTCTGGTGAGGGGGTGGGGCTTGGAGGCACTTAAGGGACAGAAGCCAGGCCATCCCCACCGGCCGCCTCACTCCGGTCTGCTGTGAGGCGCCTGTATCCAGGGCTTGAGGGAGGCAAAGTATAGCTTTAAAACTTGAGCCAACTGTGAGAGTGGCCCAGATCTAGGGGCCCCCTGACCTGATGATACAGAATGGGAGTTGGGAAGGAAATCAATTAAATCACCAAATGGGGTTGATGGGAATAAACAACAACAGAGCCACAGACTCCGGGACCCACGGGCAGGGCACACCTTTCTCACTGGGCCCTGCCAGCCACAGCCAGGGCCGCAGGGGCCAGCCCGGAGGGTGCGCTTCTCCAGCAGGCGAGACCCTGCTCCCCGAGAGGCCCCACTCAGCCGGCACAAGACATTAGCACCCACGGCAGATCCGCAGGACGTGGGCAGAGCAGGGCCTGCCGCACAGCCACATACTTTCACAGTGCTGAGGTCCATCGGGTGCTTGATGATGTCGTGGTAGTCGTGCAGCTCCAGGGCCTCGGCGTCCACCGGCTTGTAGAAGGGCCAGGCGTAGGCCGCGTGCTTCTTGGACAGCATCTCCCTGAGGATGCTGTCGCAGTAGCGCAGGTGCTCTGACAGCTTGCCCTTCTTGCCTGCGTGCTGGGGCACCTCGCCGTCCTCCAGGTCCTTCTTGGGAGGCTTGATGGGGCGGCCACCACTCTCCCGCCGGGCCACCACTTTGGCCTGCTTGGGGTCTGACAACGGCGGGGGTGACTCACTCCGGCTGGCAGTGATGGCCGACGTCGTGGGAGTGGTTGTGTCTGCTTTCCGCTTCACGCCCTTTTTCTGCGACAGTGAAATAACCAGTGAGCCCCGGAAACCAGGCCGCCGCCCCGAAGACGCATGTCGCTGCAACCACGTTTCTGGGGCACTGTCTGCCTGCCTGCCTGGCGCTGGGCTAAGCAGCCACATGCACGGCCCCACAGGAGAGGACACCAAGGCTCAGGGGCCATGTCACTGGCCCAAGGTCACACAGCTGGCAGTGGTGAGGCTGGGACTCTCCCTCAGGCTCAACTCTGAAACCCGCCCTCACCTGGGCGTGGGGAGACCCCTCTCTCCCTTAGCCCCGAGGGCTCAGGGGTCCCGGGTGGGCTAGCCCCTCACACCCCAAGCCGTGTGAGGTGCTGCATGCAATTCACCAGACACCTAACAAGCACCCAGGCCAGGACCCGGGGACCTCGGCGTTGCAGAGACCTGGGAACTCCCTGCTTTTAGAGACCAGCAGGAAAGTTCCAGACAAGGGCCTGACAGCGGGGGCTCCGCAGACAAACACAAGTTTTGCGGGACAAGGAGGAGGCAGGAGAGCATTCCGGACACAGGGCAGGGGCAGCCCAACCAGGAGGCATGAAGCAGCCACAGCAGCTCTGGGAACAAGGGACTTCAGGGGGTGAGTGGGCGAGTCTGGACTCCATCCCGGCGGCAATCGGAGCCACTGAAGGCTATTTCAAGCAAGGAGAGGAGGGAGACGACCCACAGAGCCTTCCACGGGTGTGTCCTGGGGGCGGAGCCAGGCACCAGGCAGACACTCATGTTTAATGTCCAGGCCCCCTGGGGGTGTGCAGGTCTCTCTGGGCAGCCTGCAAGGGCCTCAGCACCCAGCACCCATGGGCATCACCTCAGCGTTCCGGGGCCAGGGCTCAGTGTGCACCCTGAGACCAGCTCAGCCGGCTTCTAATCTTAGCCCAGCGGGAGAGGAGCCAGCCCACGGCACCTGCCGTCTAGAGAGCCACCCACAGTCACTGCCCAGCCAAGCCGCCACCCTCGGACTGGCAGGGGCCGGAGCCGGCTATCCACAACACTTGACAGGCGCCCACGGGCTGCCAAGCGCCAGGCGCGTGCCGCAGAGGGCGGGTGGGAGCAGGGACGGACTCATCTGGCCGTGGCAAATGGGACATGCTCCAGAAACAGCCCCCGCTGGGGGAGGCGGCTTGGCCGGGGGCCACCCATAAGTGCAGGCAGTGAAGGCCACGGGGAGGGGAAGCAACGGAGGTGGCGTTTTACCTTGGGCGAGCCATTTAACCCCTTTGAGCGCCCGCTTCCTCATCTGTAAGATGGGGGAAATACTGTCTGCCCAGAGGGTTGCTGTGAGGATCAAATCGAAGAAGATAATACACATAAGTGCCTGGCACGGGCCCTGCCCAAAGCAGGAGACTCACCAGGCCTCGCTAGCCCCAAATCTTGCAGGGAGCACCCACTCCCTGCCGAGACCAACACGGCCCACTGTGAAAAGCTCCCAGCCAAGTGGGGCGCAGGATAGGCGGGTCCCCATGCTCCCATGTGGAGCCCACAGGCGGGGCCGGCTTGGGTGCCGGCACCTCACAATGCACCCAGGTGAGTACAGCTGGCACCACACTCCTGGCTGTGAGCAGGGGAGGACTGGGACCCCCCGACCTTTGCTTCTCTCCCACACCTTCCCCACCTTGACCGAGCCCTTGGCCAGGGCTTCTGGCCAGAGAAGCTGGGGTTCAAGTTCAGCCAGGCCCTCCCTTACCAGCTGTGTGACCTTCAGCTCCCCAGGCCTAGGTCTCCTCATCTGCGTCAGGAACAACGGCCTGACCTCCCAGGGCGCGGAGAGAGCCACTCCCAGGAGCCGGCACTCAGGGAAAGACGGGAGCCCCCCGCCCGCCGCTCCTGCCCTGACCTCAGGAACCCTGGCTGGGCTCGGACGCCCCAGCCGTCCGGACTCAGGGTGCTCACCTTGACGACAGGCGGCGTAGGAGGGACCACAGGGACGATGGGTGTGGCAGGAGGAGGTGGGGCGGCAGCTGGGGGGACTGGGACCGACGTGACGTTTGCAGTGATGGTTGGTACAGGGGTGGCAGCGATGACAGGCGTCTGGGAGACAGTGGGGGGCACGCTCTGAAAGGGGGTCGCTGGGGAGACAGAGGACACGGCCGCCACTTGCTGCGTACCTTCAAGACAAGGAAGGGACATTTGGCATGCCGGGCTCTACTGGTATTTCCAGAAGCTTCCAGTGCCACCCCTCCAGCCAGAACATGGGGGCCAGCTCTGTGCTGCCAAACCCCCAGCCAGAAGAGCCCTCCGTGCTGAGATGCCCCCGACCCTGCATCTTGGGGGCAGGACTGCCCTGGCTCATCTTGGCTGAGGGCTCCCCGCATGAAGGGGAGACCCCGCCACAGACCATAGGAGGCAGAACAAGGAAGCCAGGGCAGTCCCATGGCCTGGCAGTCAAGGGCCACCCTGGAGTCACAGAAAGCTGGTACCGAACTCGGTTCCCTCGGTAACTAGCTGAGTGACCAAGGCTGTGGCCGTACTTAAGCCCCCAGCCTCTCCCATCTGCAACACGGGACAGCACACGGCACTGACCATCCCGCTCGGTCAGCCTTTCCATCTGGACACGCCTGCGGGCCGGGTTTCCAGGCCAGGTGGGATCCCAGGGCTCACAGCACTAATCACCACCGTGCTCCCCAACAAGAAGAGGCGGTCTTACTTGACCAGGGAGCCAGGCAGGTGACAGTGACTCTCAGGTCACAGAGAATAAAATGAGTGCTGAAGAGACAAAGTCCTAGGAGGGGCACAGGCCCCAGGCGTCATGGAAGAAGTGACTTCAGGGCTGGAGCTGGAAGGGGGAGCAGGATTTGGGAGGTGAAGAGCAGGGACAGGCGATCCTCCCAGACCATGAGCTCCTCCCCAGAGTGGGCTCAAAAGCAGCTCCAGCATTAATATCTTCTGTATCCCTGGGCTAGCTGCCCCTCCAACATCACCCACAGGCCACACTCAGCCAAGACCCAGCACCCATGAGCTCTTCACGACAGACGGGAAACAGCTCAGATGGCTAAGGGACTCGCGTCCCAGCCCATCCATCGGTGGGCCGCTGCACAGAGGCCCCGCCCCTTGCCCACCCTGGCTCCCTGTACCTGCGCTCTGGACTCCCGCAGACGGCTTCCGGCCTTTGCCCTTTGGAGCAGGGGGTAATAATTCAACTTCCTCTTGGGGCATCTGGGCCACTTTTTGTAGAAAAATTTTCTCTAAGGCTTGGGCCATTAGCACAATGTCATCTGTGGGCTGAAGACACAGAGAGTCCAGGTCAGGAAAGGAGCTGTGTGCTTGCAAAGGACATTATTAGTTGTAGCTCAAAAAAATACTTAAAATTTAACATTTGGCAGCACAGGAGAGAACTAAATGAATATATATAACATATACACACATACGTATACATACATACATATACATTTTTTTTTTTTTCCAGACGAAATCTTGCTCTGTCACCCAGGCTGGAGTGTAGTGGCACGATTTCGGCTCACTGCAACCTCCACCTCCCAGGTTTAACTGATTCTCCTGCCTTAGCCTTCCAAGTAGCTGGGATTACAGGTGCCATCACACCCGGCTAATTTTTTTGTATTTTTAGTAGAGATGGGGTTTCATCATGTTGCACAGGTTGATCTCAAACTCCTGAGCTCAAGAGATCCGCCCACCTCGGCCTCCCAAAGTGCTGGGATTACAGGTGTGAGCCATGGCACCCGGCCAGGTGATGTGCTTTGAGCCTGCCCAAGAGCTGCTGCAAAGCGCCCAGGTCCACCTGGCACTGGCAAGAATGGCCGGGGGATCCGCGCCACACAGCACCCGAATCCTGACTGCAAGCGGCATTCTGGGCCGGCGTCTTACCTTGTTATAAATGTAACAATTTGTAAACATGGTGTTGAAGTCCTGCATACACTCGCTTGCACTCCAATAATAATTATTTTCTAGTCTCTTCTTAATAGTCCCCATATCCATTGGGTTTTTTATTATTTTATGATAATCCTAGGAAAGAGATTTTCAGAGGCATTACCGAAAGATTCTACATAATTATTTTCGCAATTCCCAAGAGGATACAGCCTGGCCTTCCCAAGTGGACTGAGGACTGGGGCTGGCCCAGAGGCACTTTCTGATCTCTGACAGCAGTGGGCTGTGGTGAGGTGGGCACTTGGCCAGCTCCAAACTCCTGCCTAACCTCTCTCCGGACCCCAAGCATGTGCAGAGGGGAGCCCACAGGGCTAGGGCAGACCCCAGGACAGGTCTACATACTGGAGATGGGGCCAAACCTTCCGGGGTCTAAACCTGCAGGTGACCAGGGCCTCGCAGAGCCTAGAGCCCAGGCCACCAAGCACCAGCCCAGGGCTTCCTCTGCAATGCTCAGGGTTTGTCTATTTGGGCCCAGGTCAAAAACGAGCATGCAGCTGAGGGCACCATCATCCGGAAGGCAGGCCTCAACATCTCTGCCTCTAACTCCAAGTGGGCTCGCCAAGCTGGCAGATGGGCCATCCTGCAGGAGCCAGTGAGGCAGAAGAAGGCCCCAGTGAACCTCGACTCCTAAGCCCCATCACCGTCCACCTGCTTTCCTCCCAGACGCGCGTGGCTTCTCCCTATTTCCTGCACCTGGGGCAGCCGCCCTCGACTCTCCCACGCCCACGTGACCGCTGTGTGCCTTCGTGCTGTGGGCTTCCTGAGGCACAGGCTGTCCCCAGCTTAGCAGCACCTTCCTAAGGCCAGAATGGCAGTCTTTCCAGGAGTGGGGGCAGCACGAGGGGGACAGAGGACAGCAGCAGCAGAACGTGGCTCTTGGGGAGGCAGCAGCTACGCACCGGCAGGTTCAGTTTGATTGCGTCCACGGGCTGGTAGAAGGGCCAGGCGAACTGGTGTTTCCAGAGCGTCTTCACCACCACATTCTGCATGTACTGCAGCTGGTTGGTCTTGCGGCCGGGCTTGCTGGGGTTGGAGACCTCCGGGGGCGGTGGGTTCACAGGCCCCGGGGCTGCCGGGATCCCCGCGGGGGCGACGGTCGTGGTGGTGGACATCCTCTGGCAGCTCGCTCACTTTCTGTCACAGCAGCGGCTTGGAGAGGCCCTGGCTGCTTCTACACTCCCCGAGGAGGCGCGACGTCCCATTTCCGGGCCCAACCAGGCGACAACTGCAGTGAGGACGCACAACAGAGAGGCAGGCCAGTCACCTTGGGGACCCCCACCTCTCCCAGCCACGGCAGGCTCTGGAGGGCACCTGTCAAGCCCCAGCAGGGCCTGCTCCACTCACTCACCCCCGTTGCCCAGCCACCCAGGTGAGTGGCTGTCGGGAAAGCTGCTCAAGCCAAGCACCACCAGCTCAGGACGACTCTCCAACCACTGCTCTCAGGCCCGGGAGGGAAGGCCTGGGCGGTGGAGGGAGCTCAGGCACATGCCATTTGCTCCCAGGTGGGCGCTTGGGGCACACGCTGGGAGGCAGGTGTGCCAAGGGACTCAGCCACTGGCAGCCTTCTGCCCACCAACCAACCACTCGTGGGGGCCGACTAGTTGCTACTGGGCTCTGACAGCTTGGCCACGACAATGTTCTGAAGAGTGACCCATGCGTGGACAGCCACGATGTGGGCCCAATACAGCCACGGGAAGTGGGGCCGGCACAACACAGACGTTTGCAGACCCAAACACGGTGCGGGGAGGTGGCACCCCCGAGCGAGGCCAAGCAGTGAGGTTCTATCGTAACCGGGAGAACAAAAGCCCAGGTTTGTGATGGCAGCGTGGTTGTGACCCGTCCTGACTCTTGGCCAATCAGAGAGGTGGGAGCGGCGGCTCAGACCCTGCCGACCTCCACACCCCAGCTGACCACGGGGAGCTCTGTACATGCAAGATGCTGGGGCTTCCCTGGCCCCGACTGGCTGGCCACAGGCAGGGCTGGCAGGAAGAGGCCACCGCCACCCTGCGTGTCCCAGGTGGGCACAGACAGTCGAGAGCACCCACAGGAACGCTGCAGAGTGGAGAATGTATGCAGGCCTCCAACCATGGCCAGGGCCCTGCGGTGTAGCCCCGGGTCTACCTGTAAAGGTGTGGGGCAGACGTGAAGAGCTCTAACCCAGCCCCTGGGACTTCAACTTCAGCCTCGTCCCTTGCTGCCATTTGAGCCTTTCCTGCGCTCGTATAACTGACAGACAGGTCAGGGCTGCAGGCTCCCCTCGGAGCCCAGGCAGCAGCTCTGCCATGGGAGGAGCCGGCTCCGGCCCCAGAACCAGCCACTTGTAGATGCTCGGGGCAGACAGTCAAGACTAGGGGAAGTCTGTGAGCTGGCTGACATCTGGTTGATCTCCTGAAATCTGCCCCGGTTGGCAGTTACACCCCAGCAATGGGCAAATGCTGCAAACCGGGAGCCCCTCCCCAAGCTGGATGTTCAATGTTGTCAGCACCCTGCATGGCAACCTCACTTCCTCCCACCCCACCCCAGAGTGGAAAGGGCTTCAAAGCTACACGCAACACAGCTCACCCACCAAGCATGCCTGCACGAGAGAACGTGTCTCAACTCCAGGAGCGTCCACCTGTGCCAAGGTCTCATCCAGGGAAGCCCCTCATACCCAACCTCTTCCACGCCCTCCTGGGGTGAGCGGGTGCCTTCATGCCCCTCCATCTCACCAAGCCGCTGCTCACAGCCCCAGGCCGCAACCCTGGTGGGGAGGGCAGCTGCGCCGGTTTCTGTGTCTTCACCCCAGTCACAGAGCTGCTGTGCTGGGCACAAACCTGGGGTCCCCCAAACGCCTCTCTTCCTGCTGCCCCAGGCCAGAGGGTGGCGGCACTGCCCCTCACTACCACCACTTGCTAGGATTTCCATGAAGCCCTCCCAGCAGGGCTCCCTGCTCTGCCCCGCAAGGACCGCCTAGCCCGTACCACAGGGCGATCCTGTTAAAACCAAGTCAGATCAGGTCACTGGTCTGCTCAAAACCTCCCAGGAGCTCCACGTGACTCAGAGTGAAAGTGAGTCCAGCCCCACCCTGGCTGGTGGGGCCTGGGGCGACCCAGAGTGACCGAGTCCTGAGACCTGCGTCCTGTCTCCTGTGACTTGCAGCCCTCCCTCAATGCCTGGACAGCAGCAGGCTCTTGCCCTCCCAAGGTCTACAGGTACCTCCCAGAACACCCGTTCTGCTGGGCCCCAGGCAGCACAGACGCCGGGGCCAGCCACACGACCTGGTCCTTCCACTTCCCCACGAGGCTCCTGAGGGTGGAGGAGTCAGGCACAGAGAGAGCTCACGCCAGTGACGGGCACCAAGCACCACACGCAGCTCCGCTGAGACTGCCGGGCAGCACCGACAGAAGGCCCAGGCTGTGCTGCTGCCGCCTCCCAGGGCCCAGATGTCGGCTCCCAGGTGTCAGTCATGGGAGGAAATTCCCAGTAGCCACTGCTGCTGCACAGGCCCAGGGGCCAGGAAATGGGGCTGAAACTGACCTTTGGGGGTGTGGGAGTGGTCATGGGACAAACGAAGGCTCCCCGGCTGCAGGCCAGCTTCCTCCAAGCATGAGGATAGACGGTCACAGCTCAACATGGGGGCCTGCTTCTCCTGCCATTGGGACACAACGCCTGGCCAGACGAGGCCCTTCAAGCCACCTACTTCCAGCCACCCGCCCACTGTTCCAAACCAGAGGCTGAGTAGGAGCCCAGCTCCGGCCATGGACACGGGAGTGCAGGCCTCGTCCTGGGTGGGGAAGGCAGCCCCGCCCAGCCATGGACTGTGAGCTTGAGCAAGGCAGAGGGAGGGGCGCCCTGGGCTCTGGTTGGCACAAGCCCACCAGCCACTGCAGAGCCACCCGAGGCCCAGCCCAGGAGCCCTCCTGGTGCTGCCAGGGAAATCCCGGCCAATGTGGTTAAAGCTCTAGGGCTGCGCCTGGTGCCAGCATGTGCTCACTGAATGCCAGTGGTCACTACAGGCCCTGAGGGTGCAGCTCGCCTCCAGCTCTGCTACCTGGCAGAAACACACCGACCCCAACAAGACCTGGAAGCTGAGGGGTGCAGTGTAAAAAACCCCTGGCACACACTGGCAGGCGACTGCCCTACCCCTGGTGGCGAGGTATGGTGACCTCACCTCACCTCTCCTGGAACACCAACCTGCCCTCTGAGACACCGACCCCACACACACTCAGATTTTTGCAAAAACTTGAGGACAACATGATGCCATGACAAGTGGCCCTGCCTCCCCAACAAGCCCTCAGCACAGAAGCAGAGCCCCCAGGCAGCCTGGCACCGGCCAGTGGGAGGGGCGGGGAGGGAGGGCAGCCAGAGGGCAAAGGAGTGGCATCCCCTTCAAGCCCTCTCCGCTACCAGGTACCGAGACCCACCACCTGGTAAGGACCACGCCGGGCAAGACGAGACCAGAAGACGAGTCAGGTGAGAGCCCAGGGTGACCCTCCCTGTGGGAGAGTGTTCGACTCCCAGAGTCCTGCGGGGAGGGACCGCTGAGATGGGCTCAGTGCCTCAGGTCCCCGTCCGCGGCACGTTCACACCACATCATCCCCTCTGGGGCTGAAGGCCAGTCCCGTCCGCAGACGCCTTCCCTCCAAGTGCAGTGGGTGGACAGACAAAAACCTCAGCCAGCGCCTAGCTCTGCCACCCTCAGTGTCTCCACTGTCCAGACAGAGAAGATGAAGAAACCCGAAGGCATCTGTGTGAGGGAGCCCCACACGGACGCTGGAAAGAACCAGGGCGACCTGCAGACCGCCTTGAAAGACCTCCCCTGGGGCGGTGGAAAGGAGATGAGGCAAAGAGCTTCCCGACCAGAGCCCACGCACCTTCCACGTCTGTGCGGGGAGCTCAGGGCCCCATCCTGAGATGTGAAAGGCAACTGAGGCTTCCACAAAGAAATTACAATGAAACAGACACCGGCCAGGCCAGCTGAAAATCAGTGATGGACTAAGGTACAAATCGACGTGGAGGTTCCAACAAGAGAAGGACGGTGGTGGGATCACCCTACCCCAGCTTCTGAGCACCCCAGAGGACGCACAAGCAGGACAGCCAGGTGCTTTCACACCACGCTCACCCCACCTCCGCCCTCTGGCCCAGATGTCGGCGGCTCCTCTGCAGGGTGAGGTGGGGTGGGAGCAGACAGTGGAGAAAACACCACAAACTGCACAGGTGGTCGGCCAGGGCCACAAACCCTTCAGCTCACTGATGCCGAGACCCCCGCAATCCCCACAACAAACCTGCAAGGTCAGAATGATTGCGCACATGTACAGACGACTAAGCCGAGGCCCCTTCCTCCTTCACCTCCGGAGTGTTACCTCCGGAGTGCCACCTGAGCGCCGAGGCTTTGGGACACGAAGCACTCAGCAGTGGGCAGTGGAGGCACAGCCTAGGATCAAGACCCTGGGCTTCCTACCCCGGGCTCCTCAGCCTGCAGGCGGCCACACAGCAAGAGGACGCTGGGCAGTTACGGAACGAGGCGCTCCTGCTTCCCCCACCCCCAACGGCCAGCAAGGACACAAAGGCAGCCCAGGGCAGGACCAGCCGCCAGCCACAAGGCCCCTCCAGAACCCAAGGTTCAGTGGAGACTCCGAAAGGGCTGACTACAGGGCCCCCACAGGGTCCACACACCAGCCACAGAGGCCATGCAGAAAGGCGGTAGGGGGCCACTACGGGGTCCGCACACCAGACACAGAGGCCCTGCGAGGGAGGCATGGAGCGCCTGGGTGTCGGCACACCCGGATCCACGGCCCGGCTCGCCACCCCCGGCTGACCTCGCTGTGGAGTGAAGAGATGGTTTGTGTGGAGAGCTCAGTAAGGCCGTCATCTGCCGTGCTTCCCACCATAGCCCACGGGCAGGCATGAAAGTCATGCCCCCCACAGGCCACAGCTTCACTCACGCAAGGACATTCTGGGGGCTGGGACGTCCTAGCCAGCGGCTAGAACTGGGGGTGACCATGGGCCCCCTTGGCTGGGGAGAAAAGGAGGTGCCCCTAGATCCCAAGTCACCCGGGGCCGCAGCAAAGGGAGGAGGACCTTGCATCACTCCAGGGTGCCACGTGGATGAACAGAGGTAACACTGGGAGCGTGGCCGGCAGTGTTGGACGTTCAGAACACATCTGCCCAAAACAAACATGGTCTTTACTTCTCCCAGCTCCCAGAAACAAAGTAAACAGAAGGATCATGTCTGGATGCCAGGGACCAGCCCCTCACTGTTACATCCCTATCCCCCCAGGCCGGAGTCTGACCACTCCGTGTCACCTGCCTCTACTCCTGTCGTGACTGTCAACTTTCTGGACTTCAGAAAGTCAAACCTGCTAGGGGAGCCTTTCCCGAGGGGCTGGAGGTGTCTCTCCTACACGCACCCCTACCCCAGGGTCTGAGATGACATCACAAATCAAACCCAGTCTTCTGCAGATACACAGGTTCAAACTACGGGCAGCCTTGCATCAGCTGTAAAGGGTTCAGTCCCTCGCTCAGCCCACTGTGTCACCAAGAGGGAGGGTGGGCGGGTGGCCAAAGAGGGCTCCGTTTCACAGTTCAGGAAGGAGTGGCCTGGGCCCCACGGCTGGTGTAGGCAGTGGCACTGGGTGTGAAGCAAAGCTGGGCACTGGAGGCTGTGTGCCTTGGGCTGGTGTGCTGGCAGAGCCTGCTGGAGGAGCCAAGGGGCACTGATTCAACACTGGCTGTATTTCTGGAACCAGAGTTAGTATCGAGGGTGCGGTGGCATTGTAGTTATAACCTTTCAAAAGTCCTCATCTTTCAGAGATTTGGACTGAAAGTTCTATGAATTACACGTGTCTGGAATTTGCTTCATGATAACATGAGGGGTGAAAATGAGTGGAGTCTGGAAGAAACGGGCCAGCCCAGAGCTGCCCCTGCCCGCGGAAGCTTCTCAGAGGGAAGAGGGCGCACCTCCCTTCTCCCCAGGCCCCCAGCACCCTGTTCCTCAACACACACACTGCATGCTGTGTCCTCACAGCAACTGTGGGGTCCAGGGTTCTGCCTTGCACCCGCTCTCCACCTTCATGGGATGGGGAGGAAGCTGAGGAGACTCCCGTGAGGAAGTGGGGCAGGGGTGGGGCAGATGGACTCAGGTGGAGTGAGTTGGGCTGGAGGAAGGCAGCAGTGCCAGAGACCCCAGTGCCTTAAAGTCTAGACACATGAAACCTTTGTGTTGCTATCCCTCCTTCGCCCCTCGTACCTGCCCTGCGGGAATGTGCAGCAGAAGAGGGTGTGGTCTCCTGGGGGTAAACTCTTGCTCCTCTTCTCGGGGAGCGGGGGCCCACGCCAGGGCTCACAGGGACCCTGGACACTGGCGGGGCTGGAAGCCAGTGTGCTAGAACGTGAACCTGAAGGGTCTGTGAGCATGTATAGGAGCTCAACCAGGCCTGCCAGCTAAAGGGTGGGAGACAGGGCAGGAGAACTAATTTTACCACTCAGTCCTCCTGTGGTGAGGGGCTCCCACACAGCCTGCTGGCAGCTGCTTCGCTCTGAGGGGCTCTTTGCCGTGTGGGCAAGGCCCCCTCAGGAAGGCAGCCCGGCCATTAGCTGCCTGTCACAGCAGCAGTCTCATCCTCAGCAAACACACTCCGTCCCTGGGACCTTGGCAGGGAAGCTGTGGGTCCTTTGGGGACAGGCCTGGGGAGCCAGATGTGCTACTGCTGCTCTCCCCCGGGCACCACAGGACAGGGATGGAGCTCCATCTCCCAAAGGAGGCGGCGGAGGCTCAGAGATCCTCCCTGGGGCCCACCTCCCTCCCCGGGTCTCCCACTCAGCTGCCCACGAAGCCCATGCTATAGAGCCCACAGGCGCTGCCTGCCCGGCCCAGCAGAGAGAGAGGCAGAGGCCACCCTTGCCAGTCGGGTGAAAGTCGGAGTGAGCAGACAGCCTGCCTTAGACACAAGAGGATCTGAAACTGCCCAGAGAGGAAACTCAGACAAACCACAAAAGTCCTCGAACGCCAAGCAAAAAACTCAGCAGTGAGCGGGTCTGGTGAGATCCTCAAGGACCCAGGCCATGCACAGTGGCTCAGGCCTGTGATCCGAGCACCTTGGGAGAGACAGGAGGATCCCCTGAAGCCAGGAGTTCAAAACCAGCCTGGGCAACATAGTCAGTCTCTGATTCTATGAAAATTTTAAAAAATTAGCCAGGCCTGGTGGTGCACCTAGAATCCCAGCTACTCAGGAGGCTGAGGTTGGGAGGATCACTTGAGCCTGGGAGCTTGAGGACACAGTCAGCTGTGATCGCACTGCTGCACTACAGCCTGGATGTCAGAGCAAGCCCCTGACACACACACACACAGGCTCCCCGAACACTGACTAGCCCCCTCCCTGGGTCCCACTCATGCCCTATCCAGGAGGGGCTCTGTGCTGGACATGGAAGGGATGTTGGTGAGGTGGCCCGAGTCCTACCTATCCTCACCGTTGCTGTGTGGCCCCAGGCAGGCACACCTCTGGCCCAGAAGCTGTGGGTGCTCCCCCGAACCCCTCCCAAGGTCCCTGGATTCCGCCTTTCTCTCCATAGGGCACAGGAGGACCTGAATGAAAAGCAGAAATGCAGCTCCTTTTAGGCTGGCCCAGCTGAGAATTTATCAGAAAAGATGCTGAGTCCTGGACCGTTTCAGGGCTGTGGACAAGCGGGGAAGGAATGCAAATCTGTAAAGTTGCCACCAAAGAAAACACCCAGAAAAGCCGGCAGCAGCCTCCCTGACCCCTCCCGCCATTCCATGGCCCTCCTGGGGGGCAGGGACCTAGAGGGGCAGGAGCGGGCACACCACCTGGCCCGCACAGCAGCACAGCCTTCAGGCACTCCACAGAGGGAGGACAGAGGGGTGCCATCCCCAACGCCACACCCTGGGGCAGACCAGCCAAGGGGCAGCGGCTGGACCATGGGGGCATCTCCAGCCTGGTTTGACCCCAGAACACAAAGCCCTTATTTGGGGGGTCCAGGAAGGAGGAGTCCCAGCTTTCGGCAAACAGGCAGGGCTGGGAGGACGGCTTACCAAGGCCACTGCGGCTATAGCATGGGTCGGGAGGAGCGGTGGCAGGGACGGACAGGCTACACAGCTCTGCAGAGGCTCAGCCAGGCCTGCCAGCTAAAGGGTGGAAGACAGGAGCACTGGAACCAGGGGTGGGGGTGCTGGAGGAAGCTAGGGGAGGCCTTTCCCAGGGGCTCCCATTCCCCAGGGGTCTCCAGCCCTGGGATTTCCATAGCCCTGGGCCTCTGTACCCTGAGGGTCCCCATGTCCCTGACTGGGTGGCCCCCACTGCGGCACTCCAGCCCGTCTCCTGGACTCTGTCCTGCATCAGTGGGGGTCAGATGAGCCCCATCTTCCATAGGTGGAGGGGACGCTCAGAGGTTAAGGGGCACAAGCTCACCCAGGCAGAGAAGGCCAGAGCCAGCTTGAACAAAGCTGGACATCCACGCCAGACTCACCGCCAGCACCCCACGGCCCCAGAATTCTCGGGATAATGCTGGGAGTGGTGCTGTGATTGGCTGTGGCAGGAGGGAGCTGAGACTGTGAGAAAGGACCCCAGCCTGCCACCCCCACACCCAAAACTAACCCAGCCAACAGAGCACCTGTCCTCAGGCGGCCAAAGGGGCCTCCCTGGCCCACGTGGTGACCAGCGGCCACCCTGGGGCCACCCTCCAGGACTCGGGAAACTGGATCTGTCCGGGCAGGGCTGCCTTCAGTGACAGACGGAGCCAACTGCTTCCTTCTGTGGAGCTAGGGGAGAAGTCGGGGGTTGGGGGCCCCCTGTCACCCTGGAGATGGCAGCTGGGCATCATGGGCCCCACCCGAGCAGGCACAGCCAGCCCTGGCGCCTACTCCCCAGGGGACTCTGCCCAGCGCCGTGAGCCCCCCATGCACAGCGCACCTGCTCTCCCACAGCTGCCTGGCCGCCTGTCTACAGACCCAGCCCTGTCCCCGGGCGCTTCAGCAGACTGGTTGGGCTGTCCTGGGGCATGGCCCCAGACGTACTGCGCAGGTTGCAGCTGCCAGCAGCGCCTCTCCCGTGACTGTCCCCTGTACCCCACAGTTCTCCCCACTCTGCATCCCCCAAGTGCCTTCCAGACCTAAGACCTCATACGCCTCCTGCTTTCTGAACCCAGGGCCTGTGCTTCTCCATAGCCTGACGGCCCTGGGAGAGTGGCTTCTCAGAAGGTTTCCCTTCCTGCCATGACGCCCCACAGCCTTCTGGCCACACCCTATCACCCCTTCCAAGCTCTGTCCCCACCCGCCTCTCTACCCCTGTGGGACCCTCATGAGGGATGTAAGGAGGCCTGACCCTCCTCTGCACACGGTGGGAACGAGGAAGCCAGCCCCACAGACACGGGTCAGGCCCTCCCAACCCCAGGCCACTGCCACGTAGTCAGGGTCTCCCACAGGGCTGGGAAGGGCAGGAGAGCCACGACTCAGGCAGGGGACTCTCTTCAGAGGGGCAGTGAGTGAGGACAGCACCTGGCCCTTTACAGGGAAGGGGACACCATGATCTCAGAGGGACACAGCCTCAGGGTCAGGCCCTGGAACTCCGCCGACCGTGCACTTCTTAAAACAAAGCTGCGGCGGGCCCACCCAGCACCCATCTGTCTGCTTCATCTCCTCTTGGCCGGCCTGCTGAGAACCAAACGCACAAAACACCCCAGCCAAGGAGTCAGGCCTGGCCTTACCGCTCTCCCACCCAGCCATGCCAAGCCAGGACAAGGGGCCAGCAGGGCCGCAGCTCTCAGACCATCCCCTTGGTTATCTCATCCATGTTCTCTGCCCGCGCCCAACCACAAACGCGGAGGACTGCAGGGCGCCCCCAGGTCTGTTGCCGGGACAGAGTGGAAGCAGAGCTAAGAGCAGAGCGTGGGCGTGCAGCACATCTGTCCGTAAGTCCACAGCCCACAGAGCCACCGTGCTTGACCCTTGCCTCCTACCCCAGCAAGGGCCTGGTCAGTGCACCCAGGGCTCCGTCCTATGGTGTGGGCAGATGGGGGTGGGTGGCACCGTGGACCCGCAGGCTCACACAGGTGCCCCTTTGCACATTTTGCTCCCTGTAGGATTGTCAGGCCAGGGCTGCAGGGACGCATGGCACAGGGAGGGCATCCCCTCAGCCGCTTATGGTAGATTCGTCTTCCTTCTGCCACATGACAGGTGATAGCTACAACCCTCAACACTCCTGCAGGGGCCAGGCACCCCGCACAGATGTATCTCTGCCTCATCTCGGTCAGTGCTCACACAGAGGCTAAGGACGTCCCGCCCCCGAGCCCCACAGCTCCCAGGTACCGACTCGGAGCCCCAGGTCCTCACAGGTGCACCGAGGGCACTCCCTCTGCCCCAGACTCCAGGCCCAATCAGCAGCCGCCTCTGCAGATCACACCCGAGTCCACTGGGCGCTCTGGGAAATGCTGCAGCTGGTTAACAAGCCACACTCAGAAAGACCCAGCCGGCAACTTCTGAACATCACCGCACCCTCAGCAGGACACTTTTCCAAGTGGCTGGAGAAGTTGTCCCCACAACACCTCGTTAACTTCTGACGAACTCAGTACCTTGGGGGCCTGCAGCAAGGAGGGGGGCGGGGCATGTTCCAAGCCCCGTCTTCCCAACACAAGGCTCCGAAGGCCCCGCGAGGAGGCAGCCTGCGAACTGACTCTCAGGGAACAGCCACAGGCTGGTGCCAGACGCAGACAGCCAACAGCACAGACACAACAGGGTCCGAGCCTCCAGTCACACACACAGGTCCTGTCTCCACTGGGAGCTCAATCAGCCGTGGCCAGAAGACTCACAATTTAAACCATCAACAGGTGAATGGCCCAAAATGTGACACTTTCTCTTTAAAAGAGCTCTCGGCACGGTGGCTCACACCTATAATCTCAGCACTTCGGGAGGCTCAGATGGGTGGATTACCTGAGGTCAGGAGTTCAAGACCAGCATGGCCAACATGGCGAAACTCCATCTTTACCAAAAAATAAAAATAAAAATAGCCAGGCGTGGTGGCGGGCACCTGCAATCCCAGCTACTTGGGAGGCTGAGGCAGGGAGAATTGCTTGAACCCAGGAGGTGGAGGTTGCAGTGAGGGGAAATCATGCCATTACACACCAGCCTGGGCAACAGAATGAGACTCTGTCTCAAAATAAATAAATAAATGAGCTCTTAAGGATCTTCGCCGAGCATGGTAGCTCATGCTTGTAATCCCAGCACTTCAGGAGGCTGAGGCGGGTGGGTCACTTACGGCCAGGAGTTTGAGACCAACCTGGCCAACATGGTGAAACTCCATTTCTACTAAAAATACAAACAAACAAATAAGCAAGCCCTCAAGCACCTCAGATGGCAGGAGTCCAGGAACCGGAGCAGGGAGGCCCGGGCACAGGGGCCCATGATTTCACAGAAAGGAGAGGACAGAAAGCCCTATGCTCCACCACCAGCTGGGCACCTCTACAAGGTGGCAGTACCAACAAAAACACAGGAGCAAGGCCATTCTTGGCAAATGCTGACCCAAATGTACCTGGCGCCCCATCATGCTTTGCCACCTGTACATCTCTTCTGCTCCAACAAGGGGGTGGAGCCACAGGGGTCAGGAAGGCCCCAGGCAGACCAACAAGTTCCAAAACCTTCTTATGGCAAGAAGCCTTGCATTCTGCCTTGATTCATCCAGTTACCTTTTAGCTTCAACCAGATACTGGCTTCGTGATATAAGGGACCTGCCAGCCAGGCGCGGTAGCGCATGCCTGTAATCCCAGCACTTTGGGAGGCCGAGGCAGGTGGATCACGAGGTAAGGAGCTTGAGACCAGCCTGACCAATGTAGTGAAACCCCGTCTCTACTAAAAATACAAAAAAAATAGCGGTGCATGGTGGCAGACGCCTGTAATTCCAGCTACTTGGGAGGCTGAAGCAGGAGAACCACTAGAACCCGAGAGGTGGGGGTTGCAGTGAACTGAGATCGTGCCACTGCACTCCAGCCTGGGTGACAACACGAGACTCCATCTCAAGGCGGAAAAAAAAAAAAAAAGGCACCTGCCTGGGACAGGAACCCCGTCAGGTCAGTTATACCTTGATGATTGGGTCAAGGAAGCAAGAGGAGGATCCTCTGACCAACTGCTTCAACTGCTTTGAAAACCAAGACACCTGCAGCATGACTTCAGGCACACCCCCACCTCCCAGGCAGCAATGCCGGGAAAGGTAGGCTCCGGCTCCCCACACCCCGCCCCAGTACCCTGTGTATCCACCGTAAAACATGGCTCTTCCCATGGAGAACTGGGCCGACGAGCGGCTGGACAGACACAGCACAGCTGTTGGTTTTGTGCCAATCACCCTACTTGGGAAACCCGGAGCCACCATGCCTCAGAGAAAGTGGTGGCACTTCCTGGTGGCATCAGGAATGGGACGAGGCCATCACCGCCCACCTGGTGCACAGGGTTCCTGCTGCTGGCACCTCCAGAGCCTGGAGGAAGAGGGCAGAGGAAGGGACCGCAGGCTGCAGCAGGCCTGGCTGCTCCGCTTTGCACACCCCCACTTTCACTTTCTGGGTATGACTACTTCAGAGTGGAGGGCACGGAGTGTTTGCAAGTCCCGTCCTTCATTCAAAGCTCACTCACTTCCGACGCAGGCGCGAGTTGTCAAAGGAAAGTAATTACTCTGCTTTCTAAAAACAAAACAAAAATAAAAACGCAGTGACTGCCCACCCGGAGAAAGCTTTTGAAATCCCTCCTCCCCGGATGTCCCAGCGGCAGGGCTCAGGCTGGAGCTGCTCCCACAGTCTTTCCAGGCACCCGGTGCCCTGCTGAGGCACCCGGCCTCCGAGGCTACCGGTAAGGTCAGAAAGAAACGCCCCGGCTCGCTGTCCCATCACAGCGAGTGCCTTATCTTTCTTGATCAGTAACGACCAGCACACATCAAGGCCTCAACAGAGAAAACGGCAAACACAGACCTTTATTTGCAAATGAGAGGCTGCATCAGGGCTGCCAGGGAAGGACCCGGGAGGGAGGTGTCCCTAACCCATAAGGCCAGCCCCTTGCAGGGATTTAGACCTTCCTTAGACCCCGTTGGAAGCCAGTAACAAACTACTTTCCGCAGAAAAATGCCACACAACTTTGCACAGATTTCAGAATCTCCCCGGGTCCACTGCATGGACCCAGGAAGAAACCCTCCATTTTAAAGTAAAGAGTAGGCCGGGCACGGTGGCTCAAGCCTGTAATCCCAGCACTTTGGGAGGCCGAGATGGGCGGATCACGAGGTCAGGAGATCGAGACCATGCTGGCTAACACGGTGAAACCCCGTCTCTACTAAAAAATACAAAAAATTAGCCGGGCGAGGTGGCGGGCGCCTGTAGTCCCAGCTACTTGGGAGGCTGAGGCAGGAGAATGGCGTGAACCCGGGAGGCGGAGCTTGCAGTGAGCTGAGATCCGGCCACTGCACTCCAGCCTGGGTGACAGAGCGAGACTCCATCTCAAAAAAAAAAAAAAAAAAAAAAAAGTAAAGTAAAGAGTAAGGGGAAAAGGCTACAAAAGAGCAGGGAAAGAGAAAATTCTTTTCCTCTTCTGTTTCTTCTCACAGGGGAGGGCGGGGGAGGACGGAACACACGAAGCTGTCTCTTGCAGTTCCAGTCCAATTACTCTGCCCACCAATGCACTACAGTCTCCCCTCCTGGTTAACTTTTGTAGACAATGGCCAAGTTTAATCTGAGGAGGAGAAACCCCAGCTATATATTTCTGAGCAGAAAGCTTTCAACCAAAATTAAGGATCGCAACCACTCAAGGACTGGGTCCAATGGAGGAACTCACACGATGGACGCCAGGTCCCTGCCCCCGGTGGGTCTCGGCGGGCCGAGTTCTGGGACGCCCGCCTTCGAGGGAAAGGAGGCCGCGCGAAGCCCCCATCCCGGCCCTGCCCCCATACGAGCAACCGGTGGAATGAGACTTCCCGCACGCCCCAGCTTTATTCACAGGGAGCCCACCAGGGCCATGTGGGTGTACAAGGTTCGGGGTGCGCATTTCTCCCCGGATGGGCTTGTATCACGTTGTCACTCCGGCGGCCCCCAAAAGTGGGAAGGAGGGGAAGCACCCCCGACCCTCCCGCTCCAACTCGCCCTCGCCCGGATTAAGCTATTTTCAGGCTGATTTCAAAACGGGAACTGGGTCTCCCCCTGGTTTGGGTGCAATAATCCGACAACTCAGGGGGGCTCAAAGTCAGCTCTGGGCCCGTAACTCTGGGAGGAGGCCGCGCAGAGCCCAGGCCCGAGCCCAGCCTTGCCCCCCGCCCCGGCAGCGGCGCGCGGCGACGGTCCCCAGGCGCGGGCCCCAGCAACGGCTCTGGAGAGAGGCCGGCGGGACAGGCGCGGGGAAAGTGGCGCCGCGGAGCGCACGGCCGCAGGCCGGGGCCGCCGCGCGCACCTTCCCCCTCCGCGTCCTCCCTGGGTTCCCCCCTTCGAAAGATGGCGGGCGGAGGAAAGGGGGAAAAAAATCCCTTCCGTGAGGGAGGGCGCGCGGAGGCCGGGCTGGCGCGGGGCGCGCGGGCCGCGCCAACTCCGGGCTGCGCGCCCCGGCCGCAGCGACGCCCCCGAGTCCGGGACGGAGGCGGCCAGGCGGGAGCGGGCGGAGGGGAGCGGAGTCCGCGCCGCCGCCGCCGCCGCTACCGCCGCCGCGACCCCGGGCGGCCGCCGCGCTTTGTTGCATCGTGGCCGCGCACAAAGGCGGCGGCAGCGGCGGCCCCGGGCTCCCGGTTCCCCCGGACGCGCCGGCGGCCTGCGCGGGGCGCTCGGGCCGCGCTCCCCGGCCCGGCCCGACCCGCCGCCGCCCGCGCCGCCCGCCGCCCCGCGCGCGCAAGGAAGCAAGAGAAAGGCGTACTTGGCCTCGCGGCTCCAGCGGCCGTCCCCTCCCGGCCCGCGCGGCCGGCTCCTCTTTGGCTCGCCGGCCCCGGCAGCATAATAGACGCGCCGGAGCCGAGCAGGGCTCATGCGCTACGCCGCGGCGCCTGGCGGGAGTCGTAGTCCGCGGCCGGGCCCGCGTCGGGGCCGCCCAGGGGAGGCCGCAGAGCGCGGACTACATGTCCCGGCCCCGCCGGCGCCGCGCCCCGCCCCGCGCGCCCCCGCCCGCCCCGCCGACCCGGCCGAGAGCGGGCCTGGCCCGGGGGGCGCGCGGGGGCGGGGCCCGAGCCCGCCCGGCAGGGCAGCAACGGTGGGACCCCGTGGGCCGTTCCCCGCCCGGGCCCGCGCGGCTCTCCCCACCCCGTGTCGGGGACGGCGCCTGGCGGCGGATTTTCCGGTACCCCAGGACGGCGTGGAAGAAGCGGGAATGCAGCCAGCACCGCGGCCCCCGCCAGGGCACCCCGGGGCCCACGGGAGTCACCCTCGAACCCCGGCCGCGCACGGGCGGGGCGGCGCGCACCTGCCGGGAGCCCGTGTTTGTAAACAAACCGCGCGCCTAATTAGCCTGTCGGGAGCGCGCGCGCGGGGCGGGGGCGGGGGGCGGGGCGTCGGCGCGCGCCGGCAGGTCGGCCCCGCCCGGGGAGGAGCCGCGCTCAGCCGCGCCCTCCGTGTCCCCATCTCCCCAACCCCTGACTTGCTGGGCCGCGGGCGCCCAAGTTCGCTGTGGCTGGAGAGGGCGCCAAGTCCCCAGAGCTGGCGAAGAGTTAGGGGTGTCCCCAGCTCTGCCTGGGGACATTCTCGCCCCAAGCCCCAGTTTCCCCATCTGCCCAGTGAGGGGCAGCAACTAGATACCAGGTTCCCAGGCTGAGATTCTGGGAGAGGGCCACCCCGGCCCTTTTTCTGTATCTTGAAAGGTTCAGCCCGTGGACGCGTTTTGTATCTTGTTTTGGGTGATGACCACTTGCGTTTACACATAAATCAATTTCGTTTGTTTGTTTGAGAAGTAGTTTCGCTCTCGTCACCCAGGCTGGAGTGCTGTAGTGCAGTGGCTCGATCTCGGCTCACTGCAACGTCCACTTCCCGGGTCCAAGCGATTCTCTTGGCTCAGCCTCCCGAGTAGCTGAGATTACAGGCACCCGCCACCACGCCCGGCTAATTTTTATATTTTTTAAGTAGAAACGGGGTTTCACCATGTTGGCCAGGCTGGTCTCAAACTCCTGACCTCAGATGATCCACCCACCTCGCCCTCCCAAAGTGCTGGGATTACAAGCGTGAGCCACTGCACCAGGCCACATAAATCAATTTTAATCCAGCTGTAACTTAAGGTGGTTACACGTTGTGTATATTGACCCCAATAAAAAAGTCAAAAACAAAACAAGATTCCTCGGTGCCTGCTGAACCTGCCAACTGCAAGGTCGAGTTTCTTTGTGTGGGCTGGACCCACCCCAAGCTCCTGGGGTCCCCAGGTGTATTCCAAGTTGAGCAGCAGCTCCACTGCCTGGAATGCACACATCTATGCAATATTCACAAAGTGAGTGCCAGCATAGAGACAATTCAACCCCATGCACACCCAGAAGGCAGGTGTTCTGTTCCAGGCTGACAGGCTCAGTGAGGCAAAGGGTCCTGCCCAAGGTCATGAAGCCAATTTGCAGGAAGGCTGAGACCCCAAAGCCCTGGGGTCTTAGGATGAGTTTGCAGGAGAAGCCAGCACCTTTCCTAGCCCTGCCCCTCTGTTTCTGCTGGGAGCCCAGGACCTTCTTACACCCCAGGACTCTAGGACAAGGTTCCAGCCGTGACTTTCTAGTTGGCAAAATGGACAAAGTGCAGTCCTCAAGCACAGGAAGGTTGGCGAGGGGGAATGTGGGAGGTGAGGATCTGCAGGCAGGTCCCTTAGAACTACCATCTTGGGCCGGGCGCGGTGGCTCAAGCCTGTAATCCCAGAACTTTGGGAGGCCAAGACGGGTGGATCACGAGGTCAGGAGATCGAGACCATCCTGGCTAACATGGTGAAACCCCGTCTCTACTAAAAAATACAAAAAAAAAAAAAAACTAGCCGGGCGAGGTGGCGGGCGCCTGTAGTCCCAGCTACTCGGGAAGCTGAGGCAGGAGAATGGCATGAACCTGGGAGGCGGAGCTTGCAGTGAGCTGAGATCCGGCCACTGCGTTCCAGCCTGGGCAACAGAGCAAGACTCCGTCTCAAAAAAAAAAAAAAAAAAAGAACTACCATCCTGGTTGTGTCCCCAAAGCCCCAGTGTAGTTCCTCAAACTACAGGCTTCTGTGTTAGCCACCTTGGAGGCTGCAGCCCATTCCTGCTGTCTGCATCTCATCTCCTTGGGTATCTTGAGCACTCTGGCCACCAGGATGGCCACTCACCACCTACACAGACCCCACTGCACTCCTTCCGAGGCCAGAACAAAAAGCCTTTCCCCCTGGTCTTGACCTCAAGGAGCCCAGGTGCATGCGCACAGCAGGCTGCCCTGACCAGCCAGCATGTCTGAGGCTGCTGACCAAATGCCCCCAACCCTGATGGGCCTCCCACTGCCCTAAGATGACCCCCAGGAGTATGGCAGGAACCCAGGCCCTCCCTGGGCACTGGCTCAGATGGAAGAATCAAGGTCCCCCTTCTTTCCCTTCCCACTGCCCACCCACTCATGAGTGGCCTGGATGGTTCCATGGAGCCAGTGTTCCTGAGGCTGGAGAAGTCTCTAGGAAGCAGAATCTGTAAGGGAACAGGACAGAAACTCTCATGTGAGCATCTCAGCCCCTGTGCTACTATCTCTGAGGACTAGTTTAGGGGCCACAGTGGCAAACAGCTGAAAGTCAGCAAGGCTGCCATTGAGAAGGGATTTGGGGTGGCTCTGTGGTCCCCTCCAGCCCCCAACCAGCCCATCATCCTCTCCCTTCCTAGCCTCAGGCTCTTGGAGTTTCACCCTCTGGTACTGCTGAGTTTCCCAAGTGAAGCCACTTAATCTCCCCGACCCAGGTTTCCTCCCCTGTCACAGGAGGATAAAAATAGAACCTGATCTCGCAGCTCTGGGAAGGGAGCGGGGTGTGTGCAAAGGCTGGGACTGTGATCGGGAGCAGGCCGCTGCCTTTGCCTCCTTGGCCATCACTCACCTCTCTACCTTGACGTTTTACTTCCTGAGCCTCCTTGTGGACCCTCTCACAGCTCCGTGACAGCAGAGCACCTCGTCCATGAGATATCCCTAAACATCCTTCAACGGTATCTGGTACCTAGTGGGTGCTCAATACATAGTTGTTGAATGAATAAATGTTCTCTTCCGCACCTCTGTCCTGCCCTCCAGCCTCTATTTGCAAACCTCAGTGTAGCCCAGGATCTACCAGTGAAACAGCCACGTGCTCACAACTAAAGGAGGCCCCAGAGCCAGGCTCCAGCCAATACAGGAGCCAGGGCCTTAGCTGCCTCCTCCTCCTTCACCCATAATGCCCCCTAAGGCAGCAGTCTCCAGCCTTTCTGGCACCAGGGACCATGGAAGACCATTTTTCCATGGATGAGTGGGGACGGATAATGGTTTTGGAATCAAACTGTTCCATCTCAGATCATCAGGCATTAGATTCTCATAAACAGCACGCAACCTAGATTCCTCGCATGCGCAGTTCACAGTACAGTTTGTGCTCCTGTGAGAATCTAATGCCGTTGCTGATCTAACAGGAGCCAGAGCTCAGGTGGGAATGCTCGCTCGCAACTGCTCACCTCCTGCTGTGCGGCCCTGTTCCTAACAGGCCACGGACCAGTAACAGTCCAAGGCCCAGGGGTTGGGGATCCTGCCTTAAGGCACAGAGCAGTTACATTATGGCACTAAAATTTATACATCAGTTTCTTGAAAGTTTCATTATCATGTGTCTTTCCCCAGGATGGATCAGCTCTCAGCACAACTTTTTAAGAAAATGAATTTCTGGCCAGGCGCGGTGGCTCAAGCCTGTAATCCCAGCACTTTGGGAGGCCGAGACGGGCGGATCACTAGGTCAGGAGTTCGAGACCATCCTGGCTAACACAGTGAAACCCCATCTCTACTAAAAAATACAAAAAAAAAAATAGCCGGGCGAGGTGGCAGGTGCCTGTTGTCCCAGCTACTCGGGAGGCTGAGGCAGGAGAATGGCGTAAACCTGAGAGGCAGAGCTTGCAGTGAGCTGAGATCCGGCCACTGCACTCCAGCCTCGGCGACAGAGCTAGACTTAGTCTCAAAAAAAAAAAAAAGAAAATGAATTTCTGTCTCCACCAAGCAGAGGCTGGGCTACAGAGAACTCTGGAGGGTGGAGAAGCAGAGGTTTTTAATTATGCAATAATTAGTGCCTACTATGTGCCAGGCCCTGTGTCAACAGCCTTATGTACACCATTTTATTGAATCCCGGAACAGTTCGATGACGTAGGGATGATTATGTCTACTTTACAGGTGAAAATGGAGGCACAGTGAGGTTAAATTACTAGCCTGAGCCATGAACCCAAACGTGGCTTCGTATTTCATTTACAAAATATATTTCAGAAGACTGCACCTTGGTAGGGGAAGGTGAGGCATTAACTCAAGGAAGTAAATGCCCAGATCTAAGTTCATTAAACTTCTCTTAGAAAAGGGTGGGGTGGCTGGGCACAGTGTCTCATACCTGTAATCCCAGCACTTTGGGAGGCCAAGGCGGGCAGATCACCTGAGGTCGGGAGTTCGAGACCAGCCTGACCAACATGGAGAAACCCCATCTCTCCTAAAAATACAAAATTAGCCGGGCGTGGTGGTGCACGCCTGTAATCCCAGCTACTCGGGAGGCTGAGGCAGGAGAATCACTTGAACCCGGGAGGCGGAGGTTACGGTGAGCCGAGATTGTGCCATTGCACTCCAGCCTGGGCAATAAGAGCGAAACTCTGTCTCAAAAAAAGAAAAAGAAAAGAAAAGAAAAAAAAGAAAGAAGGGAAGGGGAGGGGAGGGGAAGGAAGGAAAAGGGTGGGGAGCCCCACGGAAGGGAGGGAACTGAGTTGAGCCCTTCTCACTTTCCTGTTCTTCTCGTCCACAACATGGAAAATTGTTTGCACAAAAATAATAGTAAAGTCCTTAAAGACATGGAGTGCAAAGGTCTCTGGTATAACCTGGGAGCCCAGGTGAACAGGGAGAGAGACTTGTGCTGCACCTGCATAAATTGGTTGCAGAAAGACAGTCAAAAGGAGGCAGGCAGGACAAGAAGACAGGTGGGCCGGGCCCAGGGGCTTCCACCTGCAATCCCACACTTTGGGAGGCTGAGGTAGGGGATTGCTTGAGCCCCGTAGTTGGAGGCCAACCTGGGCAACAAAGTGAGTGCCAGTATCTATGAAAAATCAAAAATTTAGCCGGGTATGGTGGTGCACACCTGTGGTCCCAGCTACACAGGAGGCTGAGGCAGGAGGGTCGCTGGAGCCCGAGGAGCTTGAGGCTGCAGTGAACCGTGTTTGCGTCACTGCACTCCAGTGCATGGGCGGCACAGTGAGACCCCTGTCTGGAAAAAAAAAAGAAAAAAAAAAAGACAGGACAGGTGACCCCCACTGAGTCTTAGTCTTCACATCTGTAAGATGGGTACAATAAATACCTACCTCTGCTAGGCACAGTGGCTCATGCCTGTAATCCGAGGTGGGCAGATCATGAGGTCAGGAGTTTGAGACCAGCCTAGCCAACACGGTCAAACCCCATTACTACTAAAAATACAAAAATTAGCCAGGCATGGCGGTGCACACCTGTAATCCCAGTTACTCGGGAGGTTGAGTCAGGAGAATTGCTTGAACCTGGGAGGCAGAGGTTGCAGTGAGCTGAGATCACACCACTGCACTCTAACCTGGGTGACAGAGCATGACTCTATCTCGGAAAACAAGCTTAGACAAAACTGAAGAAAGAGTTAGTTCCTTGAAAGATAGATCTGAGGAAATCAGCTAGAATGAAGCTTAGAGAAACAGAGATGAAAAGCACAAAAATTGGAAAATTCAGTTGAGAAACAGGAAAGGGATGGTTATACAAAGTTAGTTCAGAAAAGTCACCAAATGAATGACAGCAATTACACTTAGATGGCAGCAACAATCCCTGGTGAGGGGGGAGGATCTGATTTCCAGAGTTGCTGCATCATAATATTTGAAATGTCCAGTTTTCAACAAAAAAGCTACAAGGCATGCAAAGAAGCAAAGAAAGTGTGGCTCATACACAGGGACAAAAAAAAGGAATTAATAGGAAGTCATCCTTAGGAAGCCCAAGCATTGGACTTACTACACAAAGACTTTGAATCGACTCTTAAATATGCTCAAGAGCTAAAGAAAACCATGTACAAAGAGCCAAAGGAAACTATGAGCATGATATCTCACCAAATAGAAAAGAGAAATAAAGAGAAATTATAAAAAGGAACCAAATAGGCCTGGCGCAGTGGCTCACGCCTGTAATCCCAGCACTTTGGGAGGCCGAGGCGGGTGGATCACGAGGTCAGGAGATCGAGACTATCCTGGCTAACACGGTGAAACCCCGTCTCTACTAGAAACCCAAAAAAATTAGCCGGGCGTGGCGGCGGGCGCCTGTAGTCCCAATTACTCAGGAGGCTAAGGCAGGAGAATGGCGTCAACCCAGGAGATGGAGCTTGCAGTGAGCAGAGATCGCGCCACTGCACTCCAGCCTGGGTGACAGAAGGAGACACTGTCTCAAAAAAAAAAAAAAAAAAAAAGGAACCAAATAGAAAGATTAGAGTTGAAAAGAACAATAACTGAAATTAAAAATTCCATCGACAGCCGTAACACCCTGAATGAACCCAATCTCATCTGAAATTAAAAATTCACTAGAGAAATTTCATTGCATATTTGAGAAGACAGAAAAAATAATCAGCAAACATAAAGATAAGTCAATTGAAATTATGCCATTGGAGGAAAAGAAAGGAAAAAAGAATAAAGAAAAAAAAATTAACAAAGCCTTAAAGCTGTGGGACACTATCAAGCATACCAGTATATGTACAATGGGAGTCAGAGAGGAATACGAGAGAAAGAGTAAGGAGGAAAGATCATTTCAGTAAATAATGGCCCAAAATTTCCCAAATTTGTGGTGAAAGATATGAATCTACATATCCGAGAAACTCAAAAAAGTTTTTTCAAGGTGAGATAAACTCAAATAGATCCATATCAAGCTACACTATCATCAAACAGTTAAAGACAAGAAGGCAGGGGCTTGGTGTCTCACACCTGTAATCCCAGGACTTTGGAAGGCTGAGGTGGGTGGATCACCTAAGATCAGGATTTTGAAAGCAGCCTGACCAACATGGTGAAACCCTGTCTCTACTAAAAATACAAAAATTAGCCGGGCATAGTTGTGGGTGCCTGTAGTCTCAGCTACTCAGGAGGCTGAGGCAGGAGAATTGCTTGAACCCAGGAGGCAGAGGTTGCAGTGAGCCAACATTGCACCACCACACTCCAGCAGCCTGGGCAACAGAATAAGACTGTGTCTCAAAAAAAAAAAAAAAAAAACGACAAGAAAATCCTGAAAGTAGGGAGAGAAGCAACTCATATACAAGGGATCCTCAATAAAGTTAACAGTGGACTTCTCATCAAAAACCACAAAGGCCAAAAGGTAGTGGGATGATATATGCAAAGTGCTAAAAGAAACAAAAAAACTTGTCAACCAAAAATTGTATAACTTGCAAAACAATTTCTCAAGAAAAAAGGAGAAATTAAGACGTTCCCAGATAAACAAAAACCAAGATAGCTTACTTCTAGTAGACCTGCCATTTAAGAAATGCTAAAGGGAGTCAGGCTGGAATAAATGAACACTAGACAGTAACTTGAATCCATGTAAAGAGATAAAGAATAGGCCAGGTGCAGTGGCTCATGCCTGTAATCCCAGCATTTTGGGAGGCCAAGGCGGGCAGATCCCAAGATCAGGAGTTCGAGACTAGCCTGGCCAACGTGGTGAAACTCTGTCTCTACTAAAAATACAAAAATTAGTCTGGCATAGTGGCGTACACCTGTAATCCCAGCTACTCAGGAGGCTGAGGCAGGAGAATCGCTTGAATGCGGAGGTTGCAGTGAACCAAGATCGCACCACTGTACTCCAGCCTGGGTGACAAAGTGAGACCCCGGTCTCAAAAAAAAAAAAAAAGACATAAAGAATACCAATAAAGGTAATTACATATGCAAATGTAAAAGTCACCATTAATAATACATTTTTGGTTTAGTAACTCTTCTTTCCCTTTCAAATGAACTGCATAATTCTAAATATATGTCAGTGCACACAATGTATATGTATGTAATTTTTAATTAGAACAAGATGAGGGATAAGCCAATATAAAAGCAAAGTTTTTGGATACTGTTAAAATTAATCGGAATTCTGTTATGAATTAAGATGTTAATTGTAATCCCTAGGGCAAATAATTTTTAAAAAACAAAATATATATTTAAAGAGAAGGAAATCAGAATGGTACACCTCCAAGTACCTAACACAAAAGCAGCAGTGGAGGGGGTGGGCATGGTGGCTTGTGCCTGTAATCCCAGCACTTTGGGAGGCCAAGGCGGGAGGATCACCTGAGGTCAGAAGTTCGAGACCAGCCTGGCCAACATAGTGAAACTTTGTCTCTACTAAAAATACAAAAATCAGCCAGGCGTGGTGGTGGGCACCTGTAATCCTACCTAACTCGGGAGACTGAGGCAGGAGAATCGCTTGAACTAGGGAGGCAGAGGTTGCAGTGAGCAGAGATCATGCCACTGCACTCCTGCCTGGGCGACAGAGTGAGACCCTCTGTCTAGGAAAAAAAAAAAAAAAAGGCAGTGGACGAACAGGGGTATAAAAAAAGTTAAGGTATTTGGGAGTCGCTGTGGTCACCGTGTGACGTGGTGCAGTCTTAGCCTAAAGGTTAGAGCTGGAGCTGCCTTGCCAGTCACCCAGAAGGTCCTCTCCCTGAGAATTCCTGTCCCAGAGCTTCATTGGCACAGCGGCCAGTGAGATGTTCCTGCCTCCCTCTTTCTTCCTCCACTCTTTCTCTTCTCTCTTGTCCAGTTTGCCTGCAAGTGTGTAAGGAGAAAGCAGAGGGCTGCCCCAAACTCCTTCCGCCTCTGCTCATTGCAAGTGGCACTACCACCATGGGCCTCACCATCTCCTCCTTCTTCTCCTGCTTCTTTGGCAAGAAGTAAATGCACATTTTGCTGTTTGGATTGGATGTTGCTGGTAAGATGACCATTCTGTATAAACTGAAGTTAGGAGAGATAGTCATCACCATTCCTACTACTGTTTTTTGTTTGTTTGTTTTTTGTTTTTGAGATGGAATCTCGCTTCATCAGTGGCCCAGGCTGGAGTGCAGTGGCGCAATCGTGGCTCATTGTAACCTCCGCTTCCCGGGTTCAAGTGATTGTCCTGCCTCAGCCTCCCCAGCAGCTGGGGATTACAGGCGTCTGCCACCACACTGGGCTAATTTTTATATTTTTAGTAGAGACAGAGTTTCACCATGTTGGCCAGGATGGTCTCAAACTTCTTTTTTTTTTTTTTTTTTTTGAGACGGAGTCTGCTCTGTCGCCCAGGCTGGAGTGCAGTGGCCGGATCTCAGCTCACTGCAAGCTCCGCCTCCCGGGTTCGCCATTCTCCTGCCTCAGCCTCCCGAGTAGCTGGGACTACAGGCGCCCGCCACCTCGCCCGGCTAGTTTTTTGTATTTTTTAGTAGAGACGGGGTTTCACCGTGTTAGCCAGGATAGTCTCGATCTCCTGACCTCGTGATCCACCCGTCTCGGCCTCCCAAAGTGCTGGGATTACAGGCTTGAGCCACCGCGCCCGGCCGGTCTCAAACTTCTGACCTCAAGTGATTCCCCCGCCTCGGCCTCCCAAAGTGCTGGGATTACAGGCGTGAGCCACCATGCCCAGCCTCCTACCACTGGTTTTAATGTGGAAACAGAGTATAAGAACATTTGTTCACAGTATGGGATGTTAGTGGTCAGGATAGAATTAGACCTCTCTCGAAGCATTACTTCCAGAATACTCAGGGTCTTGCTTTTGTGGTAGATAGTAATGATCATGGAAGAATTCAGAAAGTAGCAGATGAGCTGCAGAAAATGCTTCTGGTAGATGACTTGAGAGATGCAGTGCTGCTGCTTTTTGCAAATGAACAGGATTTGCCAAATGCTATGGCCATCAGCAAAATGATAGATAAACTAGGTCTTCAGTCTCTTCGTAACCGAACATGGTATGTTCAAGCCACTGGTGCAACACAAGGAACTGGTATGTATGAGGGACTTGACGGACTGTCAAATGAACTTTCAAAACGTTAAATGAAACTGGATATCTAACCAAGGACATGTTTGATAAAATTGGTCTAGGCTTCTTACAACAAAATTAGTTTGTATCTTGGTTATTAAACAGTATCTGGGACTGGTTTGGGGAGAACTTATTTTGTTGCCAGTTACTGTTTACCAGGTATAATGTTGCTATTTAGCAATGTGTTTGGTTTTAAAGAAATTCTCCTTGGGAAAAAAAGTATCCTCTTTTAATTTTACTTCCCCTAAGTCTAAATGTCTGGACATAGCTATTGTGAAACCTTTAAATAAATCAATTTTGAATGTTAAAAAAGGGATATTTAGAAAACAAATAGAAAAATAACAGAAGTAAATACTTCTGCATAAATAATTATATTAAATCTAAATGAATTAAATTCTCCAAGTAAAAGGCAGAGACTGACAGAATGGATTTTTTTAAAAACCAGGATCTAACTATATGCTGTGTATATGTAAGATACTCACTTTACAGTCAAACAATAAAATAGGTTAAAAGTACAAAAAAAGATGATATTTTATGTAAACAGTAACTAAATGAGAGCTGACCTGGCTATACTCATATTAGACAGAATAGACTTTAAGACAAAAATTGTTATAAGAAACAAAGACATTATATAATACTAAAATGCTCAATGAATTAAAAATATATAACAATTATAAACATCCCTGCACATAACAACAAAGCTCCAAAACATATGAGCAAAAAGTGACAGAATTGAAGCGAGAAACATTAGTCCAACAATAAGAGTTGGAGACTTTAACACTCCATTTTCTCTTTTTTTTTTTTTTTTTTTTGGGGGGACGGAGTCTCGCTCTGTCGCCCAGGCTGGAGTGTAGTGGCAGGATCTCGGCTCACTGCAAGCTCCACCTCCCGGGTTCACGCCATTCTCCTGCCTCAGCCTCCCAAGTAACTGGGACTACAGACGCCTGTCACCATGCCCGGATACATTTTTGTTTTGTATTTTTAGTAGAGATGGGTTTCACCATCTTAACCAGGATGGTCTCGATCTCCTGACCTTGTGATCTGCCGGCCTTGGCCTCCCAAAGTGCTTGGATTACAGGTGTCAGCCACCGCGCCTGGCCACCATTTTCTCTTCTTTTCCTTTCTCTACTTTTCTTTTCTTTTCTTTCCTGACAGAGTCACTGTTGCCCAGGCTGGAGGATCTTGGCTCACTGAAACCTCTGCCTTCTAGGCTCAAGTGATCCTCCCATCTCAGTTTCCCAAGTAGCTGGGACTACAGGTGCATACTACCACGCCTGACTAATTTTTATGTGTATGTTTTTTGTAGAGATGGGTTTTGCCATGTTGCCGAGAATGGTCTCCAACTCTTAGGCTCAAGCAGTCCACCTGCCTTGGCCTCTGAAAGTACTGGGATTACAAGCATGAGCCAATGTGCATAGCCAACACCCTACTTTCTTTTGTTGTTGTTGTTGTTTTGAGATGCTTGCTTTGTCACCCAGGCTGGAGTGCAATGGCACATCTCGTCTCACTGCAACCTCCACCTCTTGGGTCCCAACAATTCTTCTGCCTCAGCCCCCTGAGTATCTGGGACGATACCCATGTGTCAACACACCTGATTAATTTTTGTATTTTTAGTAGAGACAGGGTTTCACCATGTTGGCCAGGCTGGTCTTGAACTCCTGACCTCAAGTGATCCACCTGCCTCAGCCTCCCAAAGTGCTGGGATTACAGGCATAAGCCACTGTGCCTGGCCAGCCTCCAAAATCTATATGTTGAAGTCTTAACCCTCAGTACCTCAGAATGTGACTGCATTTGGAGACAGTGCCTCTAAAGAAGTCATTAAGTTAAAATAAGATCATTAAGGTGGGCCATAATCTAATATGACATGTGTCCTTATAAGAAGAAAAATATCTAGACACAGACATGCACAGAAGTGAAGATATAGGAAGAAGATGGCTGTCTACAAGCCAAGGAGATAGGTCTCATAAGAAACCAATCCTAGGCTGAGCACAGTGGCTCATACATGTAATCCCAGTACTTTAGGAAGTTGAGGCAGGAGAAGTGCTAAGGCTAGGAGTTCATGATCAGCCTGGGCTATAAATTAGACCCTGTCTCTACAAAAAAAGTTTAAAAATTAACCAGTCATAGTAGGACACGTCCGTAGTCCCAACTACTTGGGATACTGAGGTGGGAGGATCACTTGAGCCCAGGAGTTCAAGGATGCAGTGAGCCTTGATTGCAGCATTGTGCTCCAGCCTGAGTGACAGAGAGAGATGGAAGGAAGGAAGGGAGGAAGGGAGGAAGAGAGTCCCTGCACACGCTCTCTTGCCTGCTGCCATGTAAGATGTGCTGTTGTTCTTCCTTTGCCTTCTGCCATGATTGTGAGGCCTCCCCAGCCACGTGGAATTGTGAGTGTATTAAACCTCTTTCCTTTATAAATTACCCAGTCACAGGTATGTCTTTATTACCAGCGTGAGAATAGACTAATACAATGTGGTACTGGCACAAGCATAGACATACAGATCAATGAAACAGAATTGACAGTCCAGAAATAAACCATATATCTGTGGTCAATTGATTTTTGACAAGGGCACCAAGACTATTCAATGGGGAAAAAATAGTCTTTTCAACAAACGGTGCTCTGGTAACTGTATATTCACATGCAAAAGAATGAAGTTGAAGCTGGTGCATACCTGTAATCCCAGCACTTTGGGAGGCCGAGGCGGGTGGATCATTAGAGGTCAGGAGTTCTAGACAGTTCGGCCAACATGGTGAAACCCTGTTTCTACTAAAAATACAAAAATTAGCTGGGCATGGTGGTGTATGCCTGTAATCCCAGCTACTTGGGAGGCTGAGCCAGGAGAACTGCTTAGAGCCTGAGAGGCAGAGGTTGTGGTGAGCCAAGATCGTGCCACTGCACTCCAGTCTGGGTGACAGAGTGAGACCCTCTCTCAAAAAAAAAAAAAAAAAAAAAAAAAAAAAAAAAAAAGAATGAAGTTGGGCCGGGTGAGGTGGCTCATGCCTGTAAGCTTAGCACTTTAGGAGGCTAAGATGGGAGGATTGCTTGAGTCCAGGAATTTGAGAACAACCTGGGCAACATGGTAAGACCCCCATCTCTATCAAAAAAAGTTTTTTCAAAAAGAATGAATGTGGACCCTTATCTCACCCCATATATAAAAATTAACTCAAAATGGATCAAAGACCTACATATAACAGTGAAAGCCAGGCCGGGCGTGGTGGCTCACACCTGTAATCCTAGCACTTTGGGGGTCTGAGGCGGGTGTATCATGAGGTCAGGAGTTCAAGACCAGCTTGTCCAATATGGCGAAACCCCATCTCTACTAAAAATAAAAACATTAGCCGAGTGTGGTGGCGGCACCTGTAATCTCAGCTACTTGGGAGGCTGAGGCAGGAGAATCACTTGAACCTGGGAGGTGGAGGTTGCAGTGAGCCCAGATTGTGCCACTGCACTCCAGCCTGGGTGACAGAGCAAGACTCTATCTCAAAAAAAAAAAAAAAAAGTGAAAGCCATAAAACTCTTGGAAGAAAACATAGAGGTAAATCTATAAGACCTTGGATTTGACAAAGGATTCCTTGGTAGTAAAGTAAAAGTTCAAGCAACAAATGAAAAAATTGACACATTTGACTTCATCAAAGTTAAAAACTTTTGTGCATCATATCAAGAAAGTGAAAAGACAACCCAAAGAATAGGAGAACACATCAACAAATCATATGTTTGATAATGACATAGTATCCATAATATATAAAGAACTTATACAACTCAACAGCAAAAAAATACATGAAAAGATGCTCAACACCATGAGTCATCAATGATGTGCAAAATCAAAGCCACAGTGAGATTCCACTTAACACCCAGTAGGATGGCTGTAATTTTTGCAAAAAGAAAAATAAATGTTGGCAAGGATGTGAAATAATTAGAGCCCTCATGTATTGCTGGGGAAATGTAAAATGGTACAGTCACTGTGGAAAACAGCTTGGCAGTTTCTGAAAAAGTTAAACATGGAATTACCATATGATCCAGCAATTCCATTCCTAGGTATATACCCAAAACAACCGAAAACACGTGCTCAAAAAAAAAAAAACAAAACTTGTACAGAAATGTTCATAGCAGCATTGTTCATAATAGTCAAAAGGCAGGAAAAAAACAAATGTCTATCAGCCAATGAATGGATAAACAAAATGTGCCATATTCTTTTTTTTTTTTGAGACGGAGCCTCGCTCTGTCGCCCAGGCTGGAGTGCAGTGGCCGGATCTCACCTTACTGCAAGCTCCGCCTCCCGGGTTTACGCCATTCTCCTGCCTCAGCCTCCCGAGTAGCTGGGACTACAGGCACCCGCCACCTCGCCCGGCTAGTTTTTTGTATTTTTTTAGTAGAGACGGGGTTTCACTGTGTTAGCCAGGATGGTCTTGATCTCCTGACCTCATGATCCGCCCGTCTCGGCCTCCCAAAGTGCTGGGATTACAGGCTTGAGCCACCGCGCCCGGACATGTGGCATATTCTTATACAACAGAATATTAGTCATAAAAAGGAATGATACATGTTACAGCATGGATGAATCTTAAAGATATTAGGGCCTACAGGAAAGAAGCCAAAAACAAAAGACCACATCTTGATCCCATTTATATGAAATGTCCACAAAAGGCAAATCCATAGAGAGAGAAGGTGGATTAATGATGGTTCACATCTGTAATCTCACGATTTTGGGAGGCCAAGGCAGGAGGATCAGTTGAGCCCAGGAGTTAGAGACCAGCCTGGACAACATAGTGAGATGCTATTTATCAAAAAAAAAAAAAAAAAAATCGGCCGGGCGCGGTGGCTCAAGCCTGTAATCCCAGCACTTTGGGAGGCCGAGATGGGCGGATCATGAGGTCAGGAGATCTAGACCATCTTGGCTAACACAGTGAAACCCCGTCTCTATTAAAAAATACAAAAAACTAGCCAGGCGAGGTGGCGGGCGCCTGTAGTCCCAGCTACTCAGGAGGCTGAGGCAGGAGAATGGCGCAAACCCGGGAGGCGGAGCTTGCAGTGAGCTGAGATCCGGCCACTGCACTCCAGCCTGGGCGACAGCGCGAGACTCCGTCTCAAAAAAAAAAAAAAAAAAAAAAAAGAAAATTAGCCAGGCATAGTGGTCCATGTCTGTGGTCCCAGCTACTCAGGAGTCTGAGGTGGGAGGATTGTTTGAGCCTGGGAGGTTGCCAGGGGCTGGGGAGGAGACAAATGGGAGTGAGTGTTAATGGGTATTGGGCTTCTGTTTAGGGTGAAGAAAATGTGCTGGAATTAGGCAGAGGTGATGATTGCACAACATTGCAAATATGCTGGAAGTCATTAAATTATACACTTTAAAATGGTTAAAATGGCAAATTTTATGTTATTTGAATTTTACATCCATAGTAAGATTTTTTAAATTTATTTTATTCTCACTCTGTCACCCAGGTTGAAGCACAGTGGTACTTCCATGGCTCACTACAGTCTCGACTTCCCAGACTCAAGCAATCTTCCAACATCACCCTCTTGAGTAGCTGGGACCACAGGAATCCACCACCATGCCTGATTTAACTTTTTTTTTTTTTTTGAGAGACAGGGTCTCACTATGTTGCCCAGGCTGGTCTCTAACTCCTGGGCTTGAGTGATTCTCCTGCTTTGGCTTCCCAAAGTGCTGGGATCACAGATGTGAGCTGCTACACCCGGTCCAATAATAATAATTTTTAAAAGCCGTTGGCTCACCCTCATTCTCATGGCTGGTTGTCTAGAAGAATGCAGAAGAGAAGGAGATGGCTGCACCCTTGGGAGACGCCACCAATCCAAAGCTCTTCAGAAACAGTGGGGCCCTGGAAAGGTTAGCAGTGGGGAAGTGGAAAGAGGCTAAAACACAGAGAACAACCAGTGGAAAAGAATGCATCACCTACAAAAGAATGGCAATAGAGCCGGGCAAGGTGGCTCACGCCTGTAATCCCAGCACTTTGGGAGGCCGAGGCGGGCGGATCACAAGGTCAGGAGATCAAGACCATCCTGGCTAACATGGTGAAACCCCATCTCTACTAAAAGTACAAAAAATTAGCCTGGCGTGGTGGTGGGTGCCTGTAGTCCCAGCTACTCGGGAGGCTGAGGCAGGAGAATGGTGTGAACCTGGGAGGCGGAGCTTGCAGTGAGCCAAGATCGTGCCATTGCACTTCAGCCTGGGCAACAGAGGGAGACTCTGTCTCAAAAAAAAAAAAAGGAGAGGGGATAGAAGAGCAGCAAGGCTGTCCATAGCAGAAAGGGAAGCCAGAGAGAAAATAACTATTCACCTAGAATCCTCTAAATAGTGACACTACTGTTCATGCAGAAGGGCAAAATTAAAGACTTTTTCTCAAACTGCCATGACAACCCTTGACAGAAACTGACCTCACTCTGAGGTCCACTCAAATGGACACTTCAATAAACAGATGTTGAACCCTGAGAAGGAATCATAAGCGAGGAAATCAGACCGTATGGGTAATTGCAGATGAGCTTGGAGTGCAGATACCACATATGGTAGGTGGAGACTTCAGGTTGACCCCAAATGCCCATGCACCCCCTTTCTCAGTCATCGAGTCCCTGATTTCTACTGGATGGAGGCCTGCCCAGATAAAGACCACCTTTTTCAGCCTCCCTGGCAGCTGGGAATGGCCAACAGGGTAGGAGTAGACTTGGTGCTTGTATCTCTGGGAATGATCCTTCATTCTCTCCTCCCCTAATACTGCTGTAATTGGGCCGGAGGACCATGCTATAGTTTGAAGGTGTCCCCTAGAAGTTCACATGTTGGAAACTTGCAACAGTATTTAGTGGTGGGGCCTCTAAGAGGCGAGTAAGTTCCGCCCTCTTGAATGGATTAATGCCAATATCACTGGAATGGGTTTGTTTTCACAAGAATGGGCTCCTGATAAAAGGATAAATTTGGCCCCCAATTTCTCTCTGTCTTGTGTACTTGGCTTGCCCTGCATGGTATAAATGCAGCAAGAAGGCCCTCACCAGGTGCCTGTGCCATGCTCTTGGACTTCACCACCTCCGGAACCATGAGCCAAATACATTTCTGTTCATTAAAATTATTCAGTTTGTGGCATTCTGTTATAGCAGCAGAAAACAGACTAATACAGGCCATTATCTTGGACATAATGCTATTGCTCCTCTGTCTTTAGAAGAGGAGAAACCCCTGCCCAACTTGCCCTGGCTCCTTCCCCACGGGCTTGCTTTCTTTTCTTTTTTTCTTTTTTCTTTTTTCAGGGTCCTGCTCTGTCACTCAGCTTGGAGTGCAGTGGTGTGATTATGGCTCACTGCAGCCTCACCCTCCCAGGCTCAAGCAATCTTCCTGCTTCAGCCCCCCAAGTAGCTGGGACTACAGGTACATGCCACCACACCATCTCTTTAAAGCAAATCCCCATCTCTTTTTTTTTTTTTTTTTTTTTTTAATTCTTTTTTTTTGAGACGGAGTCTCGCTCTGTCACCCAGGCTGGAGTGCAGTGGCCGGATCTCGGCTCACAGCAAGCTCCGCCTCCCGGGTTCACGCCATTCTCCTGCCTTAGCCTCCCAAGTAACTGGGACTACAGGTGCCCGCCACCTCGCCCGGCTAGTTTTTTGTATTTTTTAGTAGAGACGGGGTTTCACCATGTTAGCCAGGATGGTCTCGATCTCCTGACCTCGTGATCCGCCCGTCTCGGCCTCCCAAAGTGCTGGGATTACAGGCTTGAGCCACCGCGCCCGGCCCCCATCTCTTAAAAAAAAAAAAAATCCGCAAAGTTCCAAAAAACAAACCTCGAATTTGTGCACTGAATCCACACAAGTAAAGTGATGTTATAGGCATTGTACTAGGTATTTTAAGTAATCTAGAAATGATTTAAACTACATTTAAACCAGGTGGTGAGGAAAAGTGGCTCATGTCTGTAACCCCAGCACTTCGGGAGGCCCAGGCAGGAGGATCACTTGAGTCCAGGAGTTTGAGGCCGCATAGAAAGGGCAACATAGAAAGACCCTGTCTCTACAAAAAAATGAACAAAATTAGCTGGGCATGGTGGCACATGCCTGTGGTCCCAGCTACTTAGAAGGCTGAGAAGGGAGGATTGCTTGAGCCCAGGAGGTTGAGGCTGCAGTGAGCCAAGTTTTTGCCACTCCTCTCCAGCCTGGGCAATAGAGCAAGACCCCATCTCAAAATGTTTTTAAAAGTATCTGGCCAGGCACAGTGGCTCACACCTGTAATCCCAGCACTTTGGGAAGCTGAGGCAGGCAGATCAACTGTCGGGAGTTTGAGACCAGCCTGACGAACATGGAGAAACTCTGTCTCTACTAAAAATACAAAATTAACCAGGCATAGTGGCACATGCCTGTAATCCCAGCTACTCAGGAAGCTGAGGCAGGAGAATCGCTTGAACCCAGGAGGCGGAGGTTTTGGTGAGCTGAGATTGTGCCATTGCACTCCAGCCTGGGCAACAAGAGCGAAACTCCGACTCAAAAAAAAATAAAAATAAATAAAAATAAAAAGTACATGGAAGGATGTGTACAGGTTCTGTGCAAGTAGCATGCTACTTTTTTTTTTGAGATGGAGCCTCGCTGTGTCTCCCGAGCTGGAGTGCAGTGGCGCGATCTCAGCTCACTGCAAGCTCCGCCTCCCGGGTTCACACCATTCTCCTGCCTCAGCCTCCCGAGCAGCTGGGACTACAGGCGCCCGCTGCCACGCCCGGCTAGTTTTTTGCATTTTTTAGTAGAGACAGGGTTTCACCGTGTTAGCCAGGATGGTCTTGATCTCCTGACCTCGTGATCCTCCCGTCTCAGCCTCCCAAAGTGCTGGGATTACAGGTGTGAGCCACCGCGCCCGGCCTAGCATGCTACTTTACATCAGGGACTGGAGCCTCTGCAGATTTTGGTATCCATGGGGTCCTTGAACCAGTCCTCTGCAGGTGCTGAGGGCCAGCTACTCATGCAGCTGGGAAGGGCATGAGTCTTGGTGTTCCACAGATCGGGGCTTGAGTTCTAGCTTTGCCCCTTGTTGTGTGACCTTCAGTAAGTTATTTCACCTCTGTGAGCCTCAGTTTCCTCCTGTGTGAAGTGAAGATTATAATGGAACTCATGGTATAAGAGTTCCAGGGGATAAGGAGATGGTGTCTATGTGGCGAAGTGGAGCAGCACGGCCAGGGCCACCCAGGTCACAGTGCTGAGAGGCGAGCAGAGGCACAGCAGGACTGTGAGCATCAGGCCTGATGGCCCAGGGAGTCCCGGCAGTGGTGATGTGTGAAGGACAGGCCTTTGGGGCTCCCTGCCTTGGGCATGAGCCCTCTGCCCTCAAAGGCCTCATTAGGAGCTAGTGTCACCCTTGACTTCCCCCAGCCCCACTCCCCACATCCAGTTGGCCACCCTGTCCTGTGGTTTGTACCTCCTAAATATCCCTCCAGTGTTTTCCTGTGTATCTGCAGTGGCCTCTGAGCTTCCACAGAGTAGCAGGAGGGCACGTGTCATTGCTGCTGACAGCGTACCACAGCTGCACAATGTCCCCAGCCTGGCCTGCAGTTCCCGCATGCTCCAGTCTGCCCACTGGCCTGCCCACCCTGTCTGGGCTGCTCTGACCCCTTCCAGATCCTCAGACGTGCCAAGCTTCGTCCTGCCACAGGGCCCTGGTGTAGCCTGTTCTCTCTGCTTGGAACACTCTCTTCTCTTCTGCCCTGCTCCTCCTGGCTTCTGCTGCTCACTCTCCCTGGCTCCCTTCAGGGAAGCCTGCCCTGGCCACACCCCACCCTTTTGAGCTCTCATGTGCACAGCCGCACCCCGCCCATGGCAGGACTCACCCCGCTGCGTATCTGTGGTCACAGGCACGAGGTTTTGACCGCATCTCATTTGCCTTGGCTCCGGGGCTGCAGCTCTGCAGCTCTGCAGCTTTCTCAGCGCCATGTGTCCCCAGTGCTTGTAACCGATGATGAGCTCAACACAAGAGGCTTCAGGCACAGCCCTTGCCAGGCAGCGAAGGGGAGCATGAGGAGCAGGTGAGGTCACTAGACTGGCACACGGGCTCATTTCAGGAGACTCTTGAAGCTCTTCGAATCGGCACTTTAAATCTAGGTCGAATAGTACATCAATACCTTCTCTTAAGAAGGGAAATACAGCCGGGCGCAATGGTCACGCCTGTAATCCCAGCACTTTGGGAGGCCGAGACGGGCGGATCACGAGGTCAGGAGATCGAGACCATCCTGGCTAACACAGTGAAACCCCGTCTCTACTAAAAAATACAAAAAACTAGCCAGGCGAGGTGGCGGGCGCCTGTAGTCCCAGCTACTCGGGAGGCTGAGGCAGGAGAATGGCGTGAACCCGGGAGACAGAGCTTGCAGTGAGCCGAGATCCAGCCACTGCACTCCAGCCTGGGCGACAGAGCGAGACTCTGTCTCCAGAAAAAAAAAAAAAAAAGAAGGGAAAGACAGCCGGGCGCAATGGTCACGCCTGTAATCCCAGCACTTTGGGAGGCCGAGACAGGCGGATTACAAGGTCAGGAATTTGAGACCAGCCTGGCTAACATGGTGAAACCCCACCTCTACTAAAAATAAAAAAATTAGCTGGGCGTGGTGGTGGGTGCCTGTAGTTCCAGCTACTCGGGAGGCTGAGGCAGGAGAATGGCGTGAACCCGGGAGGCGGAGGTTGCAGTGAGCCGAGATCGTGCCATTGCACTCTAGCCTGGGTGACAAGAGTGAGACTCCATCTCAAAATAAATAAATAAATAAATAAATAAATAAATTATAATTTATTTATTTATTTATTTATTTTATTTATTTTTTTTTTTTTGAGATGGAGTCTGGCTTTGTCGCCCAGGCTGGAGTGCAGTGGCCGGATCTCAGCTCACTGCAAGCTCCGCCTCCCGGGTTCACGCCATTCTCCTGCCTCAGCCTCCCGAGTAGCTGGGACTACAGGCGCCCGCCACCTCGCCCGGCTAGTTTTTTTTTTTGTATTTTTTTAGTAGAGACAGGGTTTCACCGTGTTAGCCAGGATGGTCTCGATCTCCTGACCTCGTGATCCGCCCGTCTCGGCCTCCCAAAGTGCTGGGATTACAGGCTTGAGCCACCGCGCCCGGCCTATTTTTTTTTTTTTTTTTTTTTTTGAGACGGAGTCTCGCTCTGTCGCCCAGGCTGGAGTGCAGTGGCGCGATCTCGGCTCACTGCAAGCTCCGCCTCCCGGGTTCACGCCATTCTCCTGCCTCAGCCTCCCGAGTAGCTGGGACTACAGGCGCCCACAACCGCGCCCGGCTAATTTTTTTGTATTTTTAGTAGAGACAGGGTTTCACCGTGGTCTCGATCTCCTGACCTTGTGATCCGCCCGCCTCGGCCTCCCAAAGTGCTGGGATTACAGGCGTGAGCCACCGGGCCCGGCCAATAAATTTATTTTAAGAAATAAAAGAAGGGAAAGACATTGTTGCTCATGTCCCGGCGCTCCCGTGGGGCGTGTCTGCACTTTTGGGGATGGGGAGAGTGATGCTGAATTGAAGTTTCTCTGAAATAAGTCAGGGAGTGGGAATGAGACTGTGTATGTGTGTGTGTGTGTGTGTGTGAGAGAGAGAGAGAGAGAGAGGATACAAAGAGAGAGAGAGAGGCAGAAGATTCTGTCTTCCTAAGAGCCTTGGGACAGAACGGGAACTAGGTGTCAGGAGAGAGAAGGTGAAAGGGGAGGCGCAGTCCTGCCAGCCGCCTCTCGTCCCTGGGGCCTCTGTTCCTATTCCTCCCTGTATGCTCTCGCCTGCAAGTGAGGCACAGCACATCTAAGACCAGACAGCCCTTCCCTGCTCCAGCCCTGGACTACCTTGGATTCAACATGGTGGTTCCTGTCCCACCTTATGTGAGGAAAACACAGGTTAGAGGAGACATGTGTGGATAGGTGTCAGCCAGGAAACAGAGACACACATTGGTGCCAATGCCCGTGGGCATAACCACTCGGCTCCCTGGCCTTGTGCCCATAGGTATGAGGTTGTGCATACACCACCAGGGTGTCCACAGAGGCCAGGAAGTTGCAGGTTAAGACGGGGGTCACAAAGTGGAGACTGTACACAATCATGGTGACCCCTAGAGCTTTGCCAGGCTGAGGTGACACTGCAGAATGAGTTGCAGCCCTCCTGGTCTTCCTAGGTGCCCGGCCTTTTTGGGCCCCACTTGTGCCCAAGGCCGTTCAGGATAGTGACACCAGCTGTAGCCAATAAAGAATGGAAGATGGGGCCGGGCGGATCACAAGGTCAGGAGATCGAGACCACGGTGAAACCCCGTCTCTACTAAAAATACAAAAAAATTAGCCGGGCGCGGTTGTGGGCGCCTGTAGTCCCAGCTACTCGGGAGGCTGAGGCAGGAGAATGGCGTGAACCCGGGAGGCGGAACTTGCAGTGAGCCGAGATCGCGCCACCGCACTCCAGCCTGGGCGACAGAGCGAGACTCCGTCTCAAAAAAAAAAAAAAAAAAAAAAAGAATGGAAGATGGATATCTGCCCAAGAGTGTCACTATGCCGTGATGAGCCAAGGCCCCAAAAGACACCCTCCTGGCCGAAGATCACGTTTCTACTCACTTTTAAAAACCTTTTATTTTAGAATGATTTGATATTTGTAGAAAAGTTACAAAGACAGTACAGAAAGTTCCTCTAGATGCCCCCCGACCCAGTTCCCCCACTGTTAACTTCTTACATCACCACGGCACACTTGTCATTACTGAGAAACCAATGCTGAAGCAGGCAGTGTGATGCTTCCAGCTTTATTTTTAATTTCTCCAGGTTGCTTTGGCTATTCAGAGATTTTTGTGGCTCCCTGTGAATTTGAGAACTTTTTTTCTATTTCTATGAAAACTGCCGTCGGAATTTTAATAGGGATTGCGTTGAATCTGTAGATCATTTTGGGTAGTATTGTCCATTTTAACAATATTAATTCATCCAATCCATGAACATAGGATATCTTTCCATTTATTCGTGTCTTCAACTTTTTCATCACTTTCTTTTTGTTTTGTTTTGTTTTGTTTGATTTTGAGATGCAGTTTCACTCTTGTTGCCCAGGCTGGAATGCAGTGGTGTCATCTCAGCTCACTGCAACCTCTGCCTCCCGGGTTCAAATGATTCTCCTGACTCAGCCTCCCCAGTAGCTGGGATTACAGGTTTCCACCACCATACTCAGCTAATTTTTTGTATTTTTAGTAGAGATGGGGTTTCACCATGTTAGCCAGGCTGGTCTCAAACTCCTGACCTCAGGTGATCCACCCACCTCAGCCTTCCAAAGTGCCGGGATTACAGGCGTGAGGCATCAGGCCCGACTTCATCAATGTTTTATAGTTTCCAGTATACAGGTCTTTCATCTCTTTGGTTAAATTGATTCCTAAGTACTTTATTATTTTGGATGCCTTTATAAATGGTATTTTTTTTTTTTTTTGCTTTCCTTTTCAGCTGTCTCATTATTAATATAAAGAAATAGAACTGATTTTTTTTTTTTTTTTTTTTTTTTTTTTTTTGAGACGGAGTCTCGCTCTGCCGCCCAGGCTGGAGTGCAGTGGCGCGATCTCGGCTCACTGCAAGCTCCGCCTCCCGGGTTTACGCCATTCTCCTGCCTCAGCCTCCCGAGTAGCTGGGACTACAGGCGCCCGCCACCTCGCCCGGCTAATTTTTTTGTATTTTTAGTAGAGACGGGGTTTCATTGTGTCAGCCAGGATGGTCTCGATCTCCTGACCTCGTGATCCGCCCGTCTCGGCCTCCCAAAGTGCTGGGATTACAGGCTTGAGCCACCGCGCCCGGCCAGATTTTTTTTTTTTTTAAGAGAGAGAGACAGGGTCTTGCTGTGTGGCCCAACCTGGTCTCAAACTGGCCTTAAGCAATCCTCCTGCCTCAGCCTCCCAAAGTGCTGGGATTACAGGTGCGAGCCACTATGCCCAGCCAGAACTGATTTTTGTATGCTGATTTTGAATCCTGTGAATTTATTCTGAATTTGTTTGCTAGTTCAACTAACAATTGTTTTGTGGAGTCTTCAGGGTTTTCTACTAATAGACTCATGTCATAGCAAACAGAGATAATTTTACTTCTTCCTTTCTAATTGAGATTGCTTTTATTTATTTTTTCTTGTCTGATTCCTCTTGCTAGTACTTCCAGAGCTATGTTGAATAGAAGAGACAAGAGTGAGCGTATTGTCTTGTTCCTGACTTTAAAGCAAAAGCTTTCAGTTTAGCTGAAAGTTAGCTGTTTTGGTTTCACTGTTGGCTTTTCTTTTTTTTTTTTTTTTTTTTTTTTTTTTTTTTTTGAGACGGAGTCTCGCTCTGTCGCCCAGGCTGGAGTGCAGTGGCGCGATCTCGGCTCACTGCAAGCTCCGCCTCCCGGGTTCACGCCATTCTCCTGCCTCAGCCTCCCGAGTAGCTGGGACTACAGGCGCCCACAACCGCGCCCGGCTAATTTTTTGTATTTTTAGTAGAGACGGGGTTTCACCGTGGTCTCGATCTCCTGACCTTGTGATCCGCCCGCCTCGGCCTCCCAAAGTGCTGGGATTACAGGCGTGAGCCACCGCGCCCGGCCCACTGTTGGCTTTTCATAAATGGCCTTTATTATATTGAGGGAATTTCCTTGTATATCTAAACTGTTGAAAGTTTTTATCAAGAAAGGATGTTGAGGCTGGGTGTGCTGGCTCATGCCTGTAATCCCAGCACTTTCGGGGGCCAAGGCGGCTGGATCCCTTGAGCCCAGGAGCTCAAGACCAGCCTGGGCAACATGGTGAAAACCCATCTCTACAAAAAATACAAAAATTAGCCAGGTGTGGGCCGGGCGCGGTGGCTCAAGCCTGTAATCCCAGCACTTTGGGAGGCCGAGGCGGGTGGATCACGAGGTCAGGAGATCAAGACTATCCTGGCTAACATGGTGAAACCCCGTCTCTACTAAAAATACAAAAAACTAGCCGGGCGTGGTGGCGGGCGCCTGTAGTCTCAGCTACTTGGGAGGCTGAGGCGGGAGAATGGCATGAACCCAGGAGGCGGAGCTTGCAGTGAGCCGAGATCACGCCACTGCACTCCAGCCTGGGAGACACAGCGAGACTCCGTCTCAAAAAAAAAAAAAAAATTAGCCAGGTGTGGTGACACATGCCTGTAGTCTCTGCTACTTGAGAGGCTGAGGTGGGAGGATTGCTTTAGCATGGGAGGCAGAGGCTGCAGCGAGTCATAATTGTGCCATAGCCCTCCAGCCTGGGTAACAGAGTGGCCCTATCTAAAAAAAAAAAAAAAAAAATATATATATATATATATATAGAGAGAGAGAGAGAGAGAGAATATATAGAGTATATATATACTATACTGTATAAACACTATAGTGTATTTACTATATACTATTATTTACTATATACCATACATACTACATACACTATAGTGTACTTACTATATATAGTATACTAAAGCTATAGTGATCAAAGTAGGATGGTCCAGACACATAGACCAGTGGAAAGTCAGCCCAGAAATAAACCCAAGCAGATACAGTCAACTAATTTTCAATAAGGGTGCCAAGAGAACTGTATTAGTCTGTTCACACACTGCTATCATGTGCAAGAACCTGAGACAGGGTAATTTCTAAACAGGTGTAATCGGCTCACGGTTCTGCAGGCTGTACAGGCTTCTGCTTCTGGGAATACCTCAGGAAACTTACAATAATGGCTGAGGTGAAGGAGAAGCAGTCACGTCTACCTGGCAGGAGGAGGAAGAGAGAGTGAAGGGAGAGGCGCTACACACTTTCAAACAACCAGATCTCGTGAGAACTCTATCACAAGACAGCACTGGGGGGACGGTGCTAAACCATTAGAAACACTCCCCCATGATCTGATCACCTCCCGCCAGCCCCCACCTCCAACAATGGGGATTACCATTCAACATGGGATTTGGGTGAGGACCAGAGCCAAGCCATATGAAGGACACAATGGGGAAAGTACAGTCTCTTCAATAAATGATGTTGAGAAGACTGGATATCCATGTGCAAGAGAATGCAATTAAGCCCTTATCTTACACCATACAAAACATCAACTCAAAGTGAATTAAAGACCTAAATGTAAGACCTGAAACCATAAAACTCCTAGAAGAAAACAGGGGGAAGGCTCCTTGTCATTGGCTTTGGCAATGACTTTTTAGATATCACACCAACACACCAAAAGCTCAGGCAACAAAAGCATAAAATAAACAAATAGGACTACATAAAACCAAAAAGCTTCTCACAGCAAAGGTAATAACTGACAAAATGAAAAGGCAAACCATGCATCTGATAAGGGATTAATTATCCAAAATACATAAGGAACTCATATAACTCAATAGCAAAAACATCCCACAAATAACCCAATTAAAAACGGGCAAAGAACCTGCATAGACATTTTTCAAAGAAGACAAAAATTGCCAATGGGTGTTTAATTGTGACATTTAACAGACATCCTTGCGGCTTAAGATGACACTTTCAAAATGAATTCTCTCCTTATGATTACTTGAGCCCTGCCAATCAATGGGAGAATCAGCAGAAACTGTAAGATCTTATCTGGAATTGACATTTTCTATAGTAATTTTGTTCCGGTTTATTTAAAAATTTTCCTTCTGTTTCACTGGAAAGGACAAGTGATGCTCAGTTTTGTTTGTTTGCTTGTTTGTTTTGTTTTGTTTTGTTTTGTTTTGAGACAGAGTCTCGCACTGTCACCCAGGCTGGAGTGCAGTGGCACAATCTTGGTTCACGGCAAGCTCCACCTTCTGGGTTCATGCCATTCTCCTGCCTCAGCCTCCCGAGTAGCTGGGACTACAGGTGCCCGCCACCATGCCTGGCTAAATTTTTTGTGTGTTTTTAGTAGAGACGGGGTTTCACCATCTTGGCCAGGATGGTCTTGATCTCCTGATCTTGTGATCTGCCCACCTCGGCCTCCCCAAAGTGCTGGGATTACAGGCATGAGCCACCACGCCCGGCTGATGCTCAGTTTTAAATGTGCAGTGGTGTACACATGTAATCCCAGTTACTTAGGAGGCTGAGGGGGCCAGGAATTCAAGATCGGTTTGGGCAATATAGCAAGGCCTTACCTCTAAAAACATTATTTTAAAGGCTGGGAGTGGTGGTTCACACCTGTTATCCCAGCACTTTGGGAATCCAAGGCAGGAAGATTGCTTGAGTCTAGGAGTTTAAGACCAGCCTGGGCAACATAGTGAGACCCCATCTCTGCAAAAAAATAAATGTAAAAAATTAACCAGGTATGATGGTATGAGCCTGTAGTCCCAGCTACTCAGGAGGCTGAGGTTGGGAGGATCACTTGAGCCCAGGAGCTCAAGGCTGCAGCGAGCCATGATCATGCTGCTGCACTCCAGCCTTGGTGACAAAGTGAGACCCAATATCTAAATTAAAAAGGAAAAAGTGTACAAGTTGCTTTGTTACAATAAAACTAAAAGTGTACACGCACACACAATGGCCAACCAGTCTATGAAAAGGTGCCCAACATCACCAATGACGACAGAAATGCAAATGCCAGGGACTGAATATTTGTGTTTCCCCAGAATTCCTAGGTTGAAACCCAATCCCCAAGACAATGGCATTAAGAAGTAGGGCCAGCTGGGCACGGTGGCTCACGCCTGTAGTCCCAGCACTTTGGGAGGCCAAGGTGGGCGGATCTCGAGGTCAGGAGTTTGAGACCAGCCTGGCCAACATGGTGAAATCCCATCTTACCTAAAAATACAAAAATTAGCCAGGCGTGGTGGTGCGCACCTGTAATCCCAGCTGCTCGTGAGGCTGAGGCAGGGGAATTGTGGAAACCTGGGAAGTGGAGGTTGCAGTGAGCCAAGATAGCGCCATTGCACTCCAGCCTGGGTGACAAAGAGAGACTCCAAACCACTTGCCCCAAAAAAGTAGGGCCTTTGGGGGTGATCAGATCATAAGGACTCTGCCCTCTTAAAGGGGATTAATGCCCTTGTAAGAGAGGCCTGAGAGAGCTTGTTCACCCCTTTCACCACATGAGAGCACATAGAAGGTGCCATCTGAGGAATGGACCCTTTGCAGATCCTGAGTTAGCTGGTGCCTTGATCTTGGACTGCCCAGCCTCCAGAACTGTAAGCACTAACTTTCTGTTGCTTATAAAGTACCCAGTCTAAGATATTTTGTAATAGCAGTCCGAACTGACCATGGCAGCAAATTAAAACCACAATGAGATATCACTTCACACATGTTAGGATGGCTGTTATCAAAAGACAAGAGATAAATATGAGCAAGGGTGTGGTGAAAGGTACACTTGTACACTGTTGATGGGTATGTAAATTGGTACCGTCATTATGGAAAACAGTATGAAGGTCCTTCAAAAAACCAAAGGTACTGTAATCCCAGCACTTTGGGAAGCCGAGACGGGCGGATCACAAGGTCAGGAGATCGAGACCATCCTGGCTAACATGGTGAAACCCCATCTCTACTAAAAATACAAAAAACTAGCCGGGCGAGGTGGCGGGCGCCTGTAGTCCCAGCTACTTGGGAGGCTGAGGCAGGAGAATGGCGTAAACCCGGGAGGTGGAGCTTGCAGTGAGCTGAGATCCGGCCACTGCTCTCCAGCCTGGGCGACAGAGCGAGACTCCGTCTCAAAAAAAAAAAAAAAAAAAAAAAAAAGAAGAATTAGCCGGGCACGGTGGCTCAAGCCTGTAATCCCAGCACTTTGGGAGGCTGAGACGGGCAGATCACAAGGTCAGGAGATCGAGACCATCCTGGCTAACACGGTGAAACCCCGTCTCTACTAAAAAATACAAAAAACTAGCCGGGCGAGGTGGCGGGCGCCTGTGGTCCCAGCTACTCCGGAGGCTGAGGCAGGAGAATGGCGTAAACCCGGGAGGCGGAGCTTGCAGTGAGCTGAGATCCGGCCACTGCACTCCAGCCTGGGCGACAGAGCCAGACTCAGTCTCAAAAAAAAAAAAAAAAAAAAAAAAAAAACCAAAGGTAGAACCACCATATGATCCAGCAATCTCTCTTCTGGGAATATAGCCAAAGGAGATGAAATATAAGCACTTCATAGAGATACCTGCACTCCCATGTTCACTGCAGCACTATTCACAATAGCCAAGGCATGGAATCCACCTAAGTGTCCACTGACAGAGGTCTAGATAAGGAAATTGTGGTCTATACATACAATGGAATATTTCCAGCTTTATAAAGGAGATTCTGGCTGGACACGGTGGCTCACACCTGTAATCCCAGTACTTTGGGAGGCCAAGGCAGGCAGATCACCTGAGGCCAGGAGTTCGAGACCAGCCTGGCCAACATGAGAAAACCCTGTCTCCACTAAATATACAAAAAATTAGCTGGGAGCAGTGTCGGGCATCTGTAATCTCAGCTATTCAGGAGGCTGAGGCAGAAGAATCGCTTGAATCCAGGAGGCAGAGGTTGCAGTGAGCTGAGATCACGCCATTGCACTCCAAACTGGGCAACAAGAGTGAAACTCTGACTCAAAAAAAAAAAAAAGGAGATCCTGCCTGTTGTGACAACATAGATACGTAGGTGAACCTACCTGAAGACATTATGCTAAGTGAAGTGAGCCAAACCTATGTTTGGAAAAGTACTGCATGATCTCATGTATATATGAAATTTTTTTGGCGGGAGGGGAGGGATGGAGTCTCACTCTGTTGCCCAGGTTGGAGTGCAGTGCAGTAGTGGTATCTCAGTTAACTGCAACCTCCACCTCCCCTCCCGGGTTCAAGTGATTCTCCTGCCTCAGCCTCCTGAGTAGCTGGGATTACAGGTGCTCGCCACCATGCCTGGGTAATTTTTGTATTTTACTAGAGATGGGTTTTTACTATGTTGACCAGCCTGGTCTCGAACTCCTGACCTCAAGTGATCCACCCGCCTCAGCCTCCCAAAGTGCTGGGATTACAGGAATGAGCCACGGCGCCTGCCCAAAATATTTTTTTAAAGTGTTAAATATGGCCGGGCGCAGTGGTTCATGCCTGTAATCCCAGCACTTTGGGAGGCCGAGGCGGGCGGATCACGAGGTCAGGAGATTGAGACCATCCTGGCTAACACAGTGAAACCCTGTCTCCACTAAAAATGCAAAAAAAAAAAAATTAGCCGGGCGTGGTGGCGGGTGCCTGTAGTCCCAGTTACTCCGGAGGCTGAGGCAGGAGAATGGAGTGAACGCGGGAGGTGGAGCTTGCAGTGAGCCGAGGCTGCGCCACTGCACTCCAGGCTGGGTGACAGAACAAGACTCTGTCTCAAAAAAAAAAAAAAAAAAAGTGTCAAAACATAGAAACAGTAGAACAGTGGTTACAGGGGTTTGCCGGTGGGGGAGATTGAGATGGAGGCCAAAGGGTACAAAGTTAAAGTTACGTAGGATGAATAAGTCTAAAGATCTAAAGTCCAGCGTGAAGACTATAGGCATCAATAATACTGTATTTTAACTGCAAATTTACTGAGAGTAGATTTTAGGGGCTCTCAACACGCACACAGAGGGGCAACTGTGAGATGATGGATGTGCTCATTTGTTTGACTGTCATAACCATTTCACGTTACATTCTGCACATTATTATTGTGATTACAAACAGGGTCGCACTTGTTACCCAGACTGGAGTGCAGTGGTGTGATTATAGCTCACTGCAGCCCCAAACTCCTGGGCTCAAGCAATCCTCCTGTCTCAGCTCCCCAAAGCTCTAGGATTACAAATGTAAGTCACTGTGCCCAGTCTGCCCTTTAAACAATCTATATTTAAGTATTAATTATGGCCGGGTGCGGTGGCTCATGCCTGTAATCCCAGCACTTTGGGAGGACATGTCAGGTGGATCACTTGAGGTCAAGAGTTTGAGACCAGCCTGGTCAACATGGCAAAACCCCGTCTCTACTAAAAATACAAAATTAGTTGGGTATGGTGGCATACACCTATAATCCCAGCTACTTGGGAGGCTGAGGCAGGAGAATCACTTGAACGTGGGAGGCAGAGGTTACAGTGAGCTGAGATCATGCCGTTGCGCTCCAGCCTGGGTGACAAGAGCAAAACTCTGTCTCAAAAAAACTCCCAAAGTATTCCTTAAAAAGTACATTAGGTATATATTAAATAGCATATATTTAATAATAAAAAAAGAAACTGACATGGATATATTGCTATTTTTTTTTCTAGACAGGGTCTCCCTCCGTCACCCAGGCTGGCGTGCAGTGGTGCAATCAAAGCTCACTGCAGCCTTGAACTCCTGGCCCCAAGCGATCCTCCTGCCTCAGCCTCTCAAAGTACTGGGATTACAGGAGTGCAGCACCACACCCGGCTGGTACATTGCTATTAATCAAACTCAGGTTACATTTGGATTTCACCAGTCTGCCTGCCACTGCCCTTTTTCTGTTCAGAATCCAACCTAGGGCACTGCTTTGCACTGAGGTATGAGTTCCCTCCCATCTCTGACAGTTTATCAGCCTTTTCTTGCTGTTTATGACCGAGACAGGTTTGAGAAGCGCTGGTGAGGTATTCTGCAGAATGCCCCCCGCCACCTGGGGCTGTCTGAGGTTTGCTCCTGATCAGTCTAGAGAGAAGACCGTGAAGCCAAATGTCCTCTGCTCACGTTCATCACAGCAGGGACCCATGCAGCCCACGAGACCTCATTGCCTGGGGTCACACCCGCCAGGCACCTGCACTGTGACTTGCTGTTCCCCACTCCATACTCTGTTATTTGGGAGAGAGAAGAGAGGCACTAAGTACATTGCACTCTCATGGGGCAAAGGTTTTAGCTCCACCTCCTGGAGGGGGACAGTACTACATGTCACTTGGGATTCTTCTGTTCTTCTCTAAGCAAGATCTGTCTCTCCACCATTTATTCAATCACTATGAATTGATGTATATTTATGTCATACTTTAGGTCATAATCCCATGCTACACTATTTATTTTGTTGTTCTAATCATCCCAGCTTCGGCCACTGGGTGCTTTTTCCAGGTTGGCCCCGTGTCCCTCTGACCTAACCCGTCCTTTTGTTTCTTGAGCAATTCCCTACTTTCTGTCATTACTTAATGCTCCAGGCTTGCAACAAAAGATGTCACTCCAACCGGGCGCGATGGCTTACACCTATAATCCCAGCACTTTGGGAGGTAGAGGCGGACGGATCACTTGAGGCCAGGAGTTCGAGACCAGCCTGGCCAACATGGCAAAACCCTGTCTCTACTAAAAATACAAAGAACTAGCCAGGTGTTGGAGCACATGCTTGTAATCCCACGTACTCAGAAGGCTGAGGCACAAGAATTGCTTGAACCCAGGAGATGGAGGTTCCAGTGAGCCAAGATTGTGCCACTGCGCTCCACACTCCAGCCCGGGAGGCAGAGCGACACTCTGTCTAAAAAAAAAAAAAAAAAGATATCAGTCCAATTCCCCAGCTGATTCACTTAGTCTTCTGGCAAGTTTTTGTTAAGCACCTGCTGCATACCCACTGCTGTAAAAGCACTGGGAACATAGTCGGTGTTCATAAAGCCTTCCTCCAACCATATCTTCAAGCAACAGCTCAAGCCCGTGCTCTGTCCCCACCAGGCTTAGGGGATTCTGCAGAACATGGCAAATGAGACGCTTGCCCTTGTAGAACATGCACTCAAGTGGTGCAGAGAGACCTAAATTCATAATGACAGCAGCAGCTGTGTGCCGTGAACCCTGCTGAGGCTACCAAGGGGGCCAGTGGGGAGAGCTTGGAGCCCTTTGTGGCAGGCAGAAGTGGTAAACCTGGGCTCTACCCTAAATGTTTGGAGCGAGCTGCTTCTGCAATCCTCCCAGTGACTGCGTGGCGCTAGACAAGGCACCTTTCCAGAACCTTCTCTCATTTCACGGGGGCCAGAATGGGACCAGGCCATCTATCTCCACATCATGAGGATGGAGAAACAGAGGCTGTGTTCAGGACCCCAGAGCCCAGGGCCCTCGGCTAAGATGCTCTCCCCCTGGCAGGGTCCAGCGCTCCAGACTGGAAATCAGAGAGGACAACATCCCAGATGCAGGGACCAGCACTGACCAGGAGTTCACAGCAAGGCCGTCCCTGCTCCTAGACACACTGTTATATGTAAATGCTTGCTCCCCGGTGCCACGAAGAAATAGCCCTTGAACATAAATGTAATGCTCTCAGCAAGGCCTTTTGTACTTTCTGCCGAAAGGGTGCTCATCACAGATGGAACAGTGGTGAGAGCACATCCGAACAAAGGAGGGAAGCAATTTTTATTCCTTAGGCAGTTTGTCCCTGCTACTATGTCCTGTCTCCATTGGCTGGAACCAGACCTTACAATCTAAACTAAAACCCGATTGGCTAACAGTTTAAAACTTTTCCAAACAGGTAAAAGTAATGGAAGGATAAAGGAAAAGAGGAAGTTGTTTATGAAAGGACCTAGAAAAGTAATAACATTTCCAAAAAAGAAGGGGTATAGGCTGTGAGCTGGGACATGCCTGTGAGCACGTCCAGCACTCATATTTTGGTTAAAGTACAAGGACATAGAATGTACTACGTGCCTGTGAGCACGTCTAGCATAAATCTAGTCTTTAAAAGAAACTATTATTTCTAACACTTATGATTTATTTTTAACAAGAAGGGAAACTTTGAAGAGGAACTTTTACTTTCTACACACTTCATCCCAAATTTGACCCTGGCTCGTGTTTAGAGCAGGGCAGTCAGTAGAGCCTGCCTTGCGGTTTGACTTAAAGATGAAGCGGGAGTAGACCTGGTGTGGGGGCATCCCGGGCTCTGGTACACAGTAGGTGCACAGTGGGTGTGCTCCGGCCTGGTGATGTCTCTGGACACTGAGGTGGAGGGACCCTGCACACCAGTCTGGCATAGGAAATTGCCCAGGTACAGGATGGCAAAGCTGGCAGACAGACGTACCAGCCTCCCTGCCTGCCCAGCAGCTGTCGGCCTGCAGGCACCACCAATCTCTAGTGCCTGAGCAGGCAGCAGGGACTGGTCAGCAAAGCCATGCGCAAGGGAGGCTGGTGATGTGTGCAAGGTGGGCAGGTAGCCAGGCCTCGGTGCCTGGGGAGGAAGGCGCACAGGGAGCCTGGGATTGGTGTTGGGTAAGAAGCCGACACTCTGAATGGAGGATGGCGGAGCCTCAGGCATTAGGAACGCTGCCTCCCTCTTCACTGAGCCAAGGAGATGGGGAAAGGAGGGGAAAGAGAGGAATGTATGCACTTCTTCATTGATCACTGGGGAAATGGAGGCAAAGAGGGCTGTGGGCGGGCCTCAGGACCTATGGGAACCCCAACAGTCTGGCTCAGTTGGTAGCTGCATGTGTGCAGACAGCGTTAGCGCATACCACAAACGCACAGAGGGACGGGCTGAGTTGAAGAGGGTGCATTTTCTTCCTCCTGTCCTGGAGTTGTAGCCAGGGCTCATATCCCTTGGTCCCTGGACTCCGTTCCCTCTAGGTTTCTTTTCTTCCCAGTTGCCTACCTCTGGTATTCGTTGTTACTTACAGAATCTTTAGGACCAAAGGGCTGAGCACGGGGCCAAGCATCTGGTAAGCAACAAGTCACTGGCTCTGCCCCTTCCGCTTTTGACAGGGTGTACCCGGGGTGGAGAGAGGGTGATCCTAGACCCACTGTCACCTGTGGGGCTGTTCACTGCATGAGGGCAAAGAATGAGTTGGTCCCACTGCTCACAGTTTATCTCTGCCACTTGGCACAGGGCATGGTACAAAGCAAGCCCTTGACAAGTGCTTGTTGGATGCATGAATATACCACGGCCTAGATCTTCATCTTGGAGAGATTTTGGAATGTGCTAGAACCAACAATTCTCTGAGACAGGAAAACCCCTTACCATCAGCAGGATGTTCTGACGTTGGTCATCTTTTCACAGCTTCCTCCGGCCCCGCTAGGCAGCAGCTGAGTGGAAGAGAGCAATGAAGACATTTTTTTTTTTTTGAGATGGAGTCTCGCTTTGTCGCCCAGGCTGGAGTGCACTGGCCCAATCTCAGCTTGCTGCAGGCTCCACCTCCCAGGTTCATGCCATTCTCCTGCCTCAGCCTCCCAAGTAGATGGGACTACAGGTGCCCACCACCATGCCTGGCTAATTTTTTTGTATTTTTAGTAGAGATGGGGTTTCACCATGTTAGCCATGGTGAACCAAGGATGGTCGCGATCTCCTGACCTCGTGATCTGCCTGCCTCAGCCTCCCAAAGTGCTGGGATTACAGGTGTGAGCTCCCGCACCCGGCCAATGGAGATATCTTGAGTCCATACCAGAGGGGTTGGACTTGGATCCCAGTTCAGCACCATATCTCTCTGTCCCTTAGTTTCCTCTTCTTTCAAATGGTGATGATACCTTGTTGGAAGATTAAACAAGGTCATGTGGGTAAAATATCACCTCAGTGTCTATGTATATTACAGTCAGCATTGAATCTGGGATCAGTCTCACCCAGACTGCATTTTGGCCACCTAATGTCCTGTTAATCCATCCATCCACCATCCATCCATCCATCCAGCATCCATTCATCTACCATCCATACAGCATCCATCCATCCATCCATCCATCTGTCCATTCATCCATCCATCTGTCCATTCATCCATCCATCCATCCATCCAGAATCCATCCACTACCATCCATCCATCCATCCAGCGTCCATCCATCCAGCATCCATCCATCCAGCCAGCATCCATCATCCATCCATCCACCACCATCCATCCATCCTTCCAGCATCCATCTATCCATCTATCCAGCATCCATCCATCCACCATCCATCCATCCATCCATCCATCCATCCATCCATCATCCATCCATCCATCCACCCACCACCATCCATCCATCCATCCAGCATCCATCCATCCATCCAGCATCTATCCATCTATCCAGCATCCATCCATCCCGTCAGCCAGCCACCATCCACCATTCATCAGCCATCCATCCATCCAGCATCCATCCATCCATCCATCCATCACCATCCATCCATCCATCCATCCACCACCATCCATCCATCCATCCATCCATCCATCCATCCATCCATCCACCCACCCACCCACCACCATCCATCCACCATCCATCCATCACCATCCATCCATCCATCCAACCAGCATGGATGAATAGTGATTCATCCATTTATCTATCCATGCGTGTATCATCCATTCACCATCCATCCAACATTGATTGACACATGCAGGCATTTATTGGGATGTTCATTAAGTCTACAGCCCATTTTTACATGTATCTTTCTTAAGCCAACTTGAGGTATACTCCCCTCCCTTGTTCAACATGAACGAGCACCCACAACTAACACCATACTGAAATTTAAAGCCTTTTCTCTAAGATCTAGAAAAAGACAAGGAGCCCACTTTCATCACTTTTTTTTTTTTTTTTTTTTAGATGGAGTCTCACTCTGTCACCCAGGCTGGAGTACAATGGTGCAATCTTGGCTCACTGCAACCTCTACCTGCCGGGTTCAAGTGATTCTCCTGCCTCAGCCTCCTGAGTAGCTGGGACTACAGGTGCCCATCACCACGCCCAGCTAACTTTTTTGTATTTTTAGTAGAGACAGGAAATTCACCATGTTGGCCAGGATGGTCTTGATCTTTTGACCTCATGATCCACCCACCTCGGCCTCCCAAAGTGCATGGATTACAGGCGTGAGCCACCGCGCCCAGCATAATCTCATCACTATACAACATAAAACTGGAAGTCCTGGCCAAAGCAAGGAGGCAAGAGAAAGAAATAAAAGGCATCCGAATTGGAAAGGAAGAAATCAAATTAGCCTTATTTACAGATCACATGATCTTATACTTAGAAGAACCTAAAGACTCCACCAAAAAAACTGTTAGCACTGAGAAATCAATTCAGTAAAGTTGCAGGGTATAAAAATAACATACAAAACCCAGGTAGCATTTATGTATATATCAACAGCAACAATCTGAAAAAGAAATCAAGAAAGCAATCTCATTTATACCAGCTGCAAAGAACATATAATACCTTGAAGAAAATTAAACCAAAGAAGTGAAAGATCTCTACAAGGAAACTATAAAATGCTGATGAAATAAATTGACAAAGACACACACAAAAATGGGAAGATATCTCATGCTCATTGATTGGAAGAATTAATGTTGTTAAAATGACAATTCTACTCAAAGCAATGTACAGATTTAATGAAATCCTTCAAAATACCAATGACATTCTTCCCAGAATTAGAAAAAACAATCCTAAAATTCATATGAAACCATAGAAGACCTTGAATAGCCAAAGCAATCCTGAGCAAAGGGAGAACAAAGCTGGGCCGGGCATGGTGGCTCATACCTGTAATCCCAGCACTTTAGGAGACCGAGGCAGGTGGAATACCTGAGGTCAGGAGTTCGAGATCAGCCTGGCCAACAGTAGAAACCCCGTCTCTACTAAAAATACAAAAATTAGCTGGGTGTGGTGACGCGAGCCTGTAATCCCGGCTACTTAGGATGTTGAGGCATGAGAATTGCTTGAATCCAGGAGGCGGAGGTTGCAGTGAGCCAAGACGGTGCTATTGCACTCCAGCCTGCGTGACAGAGCGAGACTTCGTCTCAAAAAAAAATTTTTTTTTTTTTTTTTTTTTTTTTGAGACAGAGTCTCGCTTTGTCACCCAGGCTGGAGTGCAGTGGCCGGATCTCAGTTCACTGCAAGCTCCGCCTCCCAGGTTCACGCCATTCTCCTGCCTCAGCCTCCTGAGTAGCTGGAACTACAGGCGCCCGCCACCACGCCCCGCTAGTTTTTTGTATTTTTTAGTAGAGACGGGGTTTCACCGTGTTAGCCAGGATGGTCTTGATCTTGTGACCTCGTGATCCGCCCGTCTCGGCCTCTCAAAGTGCTGGGATTACAGGCTTGAGCCACCACGCCCGGCCATCAAAAAAAAAATTTTTTTTAAAAGCATATACTACCTGGCTTCAAAACATACTACAAAGTGGCCAGGCACTGTGGCTCATGCCTGTAATCCCAGCAATTTGGGAGGCTGAGGTGGCTGGATCACCTGAGGTCAGGAGTTTGAGACCAACCTGGCCAACATGGTGAAAACCCGTCTGTAGTAAAAATACCAAAAAATTAGCCAGGCGTGTTGGTGTGCACCTGTAATCCCAGCTACTACTAGGGAGACTGAGGCAGGAGAATTGCTTGAACCTGGGAGGTGGAGGTTGCTGTGAGCTGAGATTGCACCACTGCGCTCCAGCCTCAGTGAGAGAACAAGACCCTGTCTCAAGAAAAAAATTATAAAACATACTACAAAGCTATAGTAACTAAAATAACAGAGTATTGGCATAAAAACAGGTATATAGACCAATGGAACAAAACAGAGAACCCAGAAATAAATCCACACGTTTACAGCCAAATCATTTTCAACAAAGTTCTCAAGAACATACAATGGGGAAAGGACAATATCTTCAATAAATGGAGCTGAGAAAACTGGATAACCACATGCAAAAGAATGAAACTAGATCCCATCTCTCACCATACACAAAAATCAACTCTAGTAGATTAAATAATTAAATGTGGCCAGGCACAGTGGCTCACACCTGTAATCCCAGCACTTTGGGAGGCTGAGGCAGGCGGATCATGAGGTCAGGAGATCAAGACCATCCTGGCGAACACAGTGAAACCCTGCTTCTGCTAAAAATACAAAAAAATTAGCCGGGCATGGTGGTGGGCGCCTGTAGTCTCAGGACTTTGGGAGGCCGAGGTGGGTGGATCACTTGAGGTCAAGAGTTCCACACCAGCCTGGCCAACATAGTGAAATCCCATCACTACTAAAAATACAAAAAAAATTAGCCAGGCGAGGTGGCGGGCGCCTGTAGTCCCAGCTACTGGGGAGGCTGAGGCAGGAGAATGGCGTGAACCCGGGAGGCAGAGCTTGCAGTGAGCTGAGATTGCACCACTGCACTCCAGCCTGGGCGACAGAGCGAGACTCCGTCTCAAAAAAAAAAAAAAAAAAAAGACTTAAATGTAAGACCAGAAACTAGGAAACTACTTGAAGAAAACATTTGGAAAATGCTTCCAGATGTCAGTCTGGGCAAAGATTTTTTGGGTAAGACCTCAAAAGCATAGGCAACAAATGCTAAAATAGACAAATGGGATTACGACAAACTAGAAAGCTTGACACAGCAAAGGAAATAACAACAGTAAAGAGGCAGGCCGGGCGCGGTGGCTCAACCCTGTAATCCCAGCACTTTGGGAGGCCGAGATGGGCGGATCACGAGGTCAGGAGATCGAGACCATCCTGGCTAACACGGTGAAACCCCGTCTCTACAAAAAAATACAAAAAACTAGCCGGGCGCAGTGGCGGGCGCCTGTAGTCCCAACTACTCGGGAGGCTGAGGCAGGAGAATGGCGGGAACCCAGGAGGCGGAGCTTGCAGTGAGCTGAGATCCGGCCACTGCACTCCAGCCTGGGCGGCAGAGCGAGACTCCGTCTCAAAAAAAAAAAAAAAAAAAAAAAAAAACAGTAAAGAGGCAACCTATGGATTAGGAGAAAACATTTGCAAACTATCCATCAGACAAGGGATTATTATCCAGAATATATGAATATATAAGGAGCTCAAACAACTCAATAGAAGAAAAACACAAATTATTCGATTTTAAAATGGGCAAAGATCTGAATAGACACTTCTCTAAAAAAGACAAACAAATGGCCAACAGGCACATAAAAAAAAAATGCTCAATATCACTAATCAAGGGAGAAATGCAAATAAAAACCACAATGAGATAGCATCTTACCCCAGTTAAAATGGATTTTACCAAAAAGACAGGGAAGAACAAATGCTGGCAAGGATGCAGAGAATGGGGAACCCTCATACACTCTTGGGGGGTTTGTAAACCTGCACAGCCACCATAGAAAACTACATAAAGGTTCCTCAAAAAACTAAAAATGAACTACCATATGATCCTGCAATCCCACTGCTCGGTCTATATCCAAAAGAAAGGAAATCAATTTATCAAAGGGATATCTGTACTCTCATGTTTAGTGCAGCACTAGTCACAAGAGCCAAAATATGGAACCAACCTAAGTGCCTGTCAATGGATAAACGAATAAAGAAAAGGTGTATATGGGCCGGGCGTGGTGGCTCACGCCTGTAATCCCAGCACTTTGGGAGGCTGAGGTGGGCGGATCACCTGAGGTCAGGAGTTTGAGACCAGCCTGGCCAACATGGTGAAACCCCATCTCTACTAAAAATACAAAAATTAGGCCGGGCGCGGTGGCTCAAGCCTGTAATCCCAGCACTTTGGGAGGCCGAGATGGGCGGATCACGAGGTCAGGAGATCGAGACCATCCTGGGTAACACAGTGAAACCCCGTCTCTACTAAAAATACAAAAACTTAGCCGGGCGAGGTGGCAGGCGCCTGTAGTCCCAGCTACTTGGGAGGCTGAGGCAGGAGAATGGCGTGAACCCGGGAGGCAGAGCTTGCAGTGAGCTGAGATCCGGCCACTGCACTCCAGCCTGGGTGACAGAGCGAGACTCCGTCTCAAAAAAAAAAAAAAAATACAAAAATTAGCCAGGCGTGGTGGTGTGTGCCTGCAATCCCAGCTACTACTAGGAAGGCTGAGGCAGGAGAATTGCTTGAACCCGGGAAGAGGAGGTTGCTATGAGCCAAGATCTTGCCAGTGCCGTCCAGCCTGGGCAACAGAGCAAGACTTCATCTTAATTAAAAAAAAAAAAAAAAAGAAAGAAAAAGAAAAAGAAAATGTGTATATATTACACAATGGAATATTATTCAACCATAAAAAGAATGGGCCGGGCGCGGTGGCTCAAGCCTGTAATCCCAGCACTTTGGGAGGCCGAGACGGGCGGATCACGAGGTCAGGAGATCGAGACCATCCTGGCTAACACGGTGAAACCCTGTCTCTACTAAAAAATACAAAAAAAACTAGCCGGGTGAGGTGGCGGGCGCCTGTAGTCCCAGCTACTCAGGAGGCTGAGGCAGGAGAATGGCGTGAACCCGGGAGGCGGAGCTTGCAGTGAGCTGAGATCCGGCCACGGCACTCCAGCCTGGGTGACAGAGCGAGACTCCGTCTCAAAAAAAAAAAAAAAAAAAAAAAAAAAAAAGAATGCAGTCCTATCATTTGCAGCAATATGGATGAAACTGGAGTCCTTGTGTTAAGTGAAGTAAGCCAAGCACAGAAAGTCAAACATCCCGTGTTCTCCCTCCTATGTGGGAGCTACAAGGTGAGTCACATGAAGACAGACAGTAGATTGGTGGTTACCTGCAGCCAAGAAGGGTAGGGAGGAGGGGGATATGAAGAGAGGTTAATTAATGGGTACAAATATACAGTTTGATATGAAGAAATAGGACCTAGTGTTTGAGAGTTCAGCAGGGTGACTATCGTCTACAATAATCTATTATATATTTTGAAATAGGTAAAAGAGAATAATTCAAATATTTCTAGCATAAAATACAAATATTTAAGGTGACAGATATTTTAATTACACTGATATGATCAATGTGGTCATATCATGATATGCATCAATATATGAATATATCAAATTCATACACATTTATGTCAACATGTGAATGTGTTAAATTATCATATGTACCCTGAAAATATGTACATCTATTATGTATTAAGAATAATAGGCCAGGCACGGTGGCTCACACCTGTAATCCCTAGACTTTGGGAAGCCGAGACGGGCGGATCACCTGAGGTCAGGAGTTCGAGACCATCCTGGCCAACATGGTGAAACCCCGTCTCTACTAAAAATACAAAAAAGTTAGCTGGGCGTGGTGACAGGTGCCTGCAGTCCCAGCTACTTGGGAGGCTGAGGCAAGAGAATCCCTTGAACCCGGGAGGCAGTGGTTGTGGTGAGCTGAGATCACACCACTGCACTCCAGCCTGGGTGACAGAGCTAGATGCAGTCTCAAATAAATAAATAAGAAAAATAAATTTTAAGGAAGATGAACCAGCAACATTTTTGGAAGGCTACTTGGTGTTTATCAAATTTACTTTTTTTTTTCTTTTTTTTTTTTTCTTTTTCTTTTCTTTTTCTTTTTTTTTTTTTTTTTTTTTTTGAGACAGAGTCTCGCTCTGCCGCCCAGGCTGTAGTGCAGTGGCCGGATCTCAGCTCACTGCAAGCTCCGCCTCCCGGGTTCACGCCATTCTCCTGCCTCAGCCTCCCAAGTAGCTGGGACTACAGGCGCCCGCCACCGCGCCCGGCTAGTTTTTTGTATTTTTTAGTAGAGACGGGGTTTCACCGTGTTAGCCAGGATGGTCTCGATCTCCTGACCTCGTGATCCGCCCGTCTCGGCCTCCCAAAGTGCTGGGATTACAGGCTTGAGCCACCGCGCCCGGCCGGTGTTTATCAAATTTAAATGACTTCTGGGAAGCTGGACTACAGACACACTTCACCTTATTTCTCCTGCTAAATACAACTTTAAAAACTGACCACTGTATGTAAAACAAACATAAGAAGACTATGACAGGCAGAGAGAAGACAGCTAGCCTCACAGAATAATAACGAAAATGTCCAAGTTTCAGCTGAAAACTACCCAAGGAGTCCTCAAGGGCAGTGCACTCCCTGCAGTTGGTTTGTTTGTTTTTGCCTCCGGCCTGGGATGAAAAAGCCAGAAACTCAGACATGAACAATGGCCACAGACACAAAAGCTCCCCCAAGGCCAGGCGCCGTGGCTCACGCCTGTAATCCCAGCACTTTGGGAGGCCGAGGCAGGCGGATCACGAGGTCAGGAGATCAAGACCATCCTGGCTAACACGGTGAAACCCCGTCTCTACTAAAAATTAGCCGGGCGTGGTGGCGGGCGCTTGTAGTCCCAGCTACTCGGGAGGCTGAGGCAGGAGAATGGTGTGAACCCGGGAAGCGGAGCTTGCAGTGAGCCGAGATCGCGCCACCGCACTCCAGCCTGGGTGACAGAGCGAGACTCCGTCTCAAAAAGAAAAAAAAAAAAAAAAAGCTCCCCCAAAGCCTGTCCTCTCTAGCCAAGGGACCAGAAAAGGGACAGCCTGGCAAGACTGAAAACTTCTAGACGACAGCCCCTCTGCCACCGCCAAACACCACACAAAGAACTGTGACCTCACCAGCCCAGACCAGCGAAGGCCAACTGGCAAGATAAGGCTTCCGCCTTCACCCCCACCCAGCAACACACAAACACTGTGGGGTGGGGTTGGAGAAGGACAGTTAGGGAGTCAGGACTTTCATCCCTGCTGGGCAGTACCCAGGCTGCTGTCCCACCGCAGCGTCCTTGGAGGCCCTTCTAGCCAGGGAGGTATCCCTGGAGCCTACGAGGAAGCCAAGACTCCTACCCCTCAGCAGCAGCAGAGAGCATCCCGCTCAGCTGGGGGCTGGATTCTGCCTCCACTTGGCAGAATGCACCTGTGCCCCTCCTACCTCTCCCCTGCCAGAGAAGTATCAGGAAGCCAGATAAAACGGTTTAAATAAGAGCTATAGCCTCAGGCTAATCACTTGAGGTCAGGAGTTCGAGACTAGCCTGGCCAATATGGTGAAATCCCGGGTCTACTAAAAATACAAAAATTAGCTGAGTGTGGTGACGCGCGCCTGTAATCCCAGCTACTTGGGAGGCTGAGGCAGGAGAATCGCTTGAACCCAGGAGGCGGAGGTTGCCGTGAGCCAAGATTGCACCACTGCACTCCAGTCTGGGCGACACAGCAAGACTCCATCTCAAACAACAACAAAAAACAGTAAGAGCCACAGCCTCATAGCGTAATAACGAAAATGTCCAGGTTTCAGCTGAAAACAACTCATCATCCCTAGAGCCAGGGAGATCTCAAACTGAATGAAAAGAGACAACTGATAGATGCCAACATTGATATGACAGAGACTTTGGAATTATTTCACAGAGATTTGAAAGTAGCCATCGCAAAAAGGCTCCGATAGGCAACTATGGACAATTGAAACAAATGAAAAATAGTTTCAGCAAAGAAAGGGAATATATAAAGAAGAATCAAATGGAAATTTTAGGATTGAAAAACACAGTAACAGCCGGGCGCGGTGGCTCACCCCTGTCATCCCAGCACTTTGGGAGGCTGAAGCAGGCAGATCATGAGGTCAGGAGTTCGAGACCAGCCTGGCCAACATGGTGAAACCCTGACTCTACTAAAAATACAAAAATTAGCCCAGCATTGTGGTGTGTGCCTGTAATCCCAGCTACTGGGGAGGCTGAGGCAGGAGAATCATTTGAACCCGGGAGGTGGAGGTTGCAGTGAGCCGAGATTGCACAACTGCACTTCAGCCTGGGTGACAGAGCAAGACTCCATCAAAAAAAAAAAAGAAAGAAAGAAAGAAGAAAAGGAAGGAAGGAAAGAAGGAAGGAAGGAAGGAAAGAAGAAAGGAAGGAAAACACAATACCTAAATTTAAAACTCAGTGGGTGGAGACTCAACAGCAGAACGGAGGGGACAGAGGAAAGAATAGTAAACTGGAAGATAGAATAATAGAAATTACTCAATTTGGCTGGGCGCAGTGGCTCACGCCTGTAATCCCAGCACTTAGGGAGGCTGAGGTGTGCAAATCACCTGAGGTCAGAAGTTTGAGACCAGCCTGGACAACATGGCGAAACTTCATCTCTACTAAAACTACAAAAATTAGCTGGGTGTGGTGGCAAACACCTGTAATCCCAGCTAGTCAGGAGGCTGAGGCAGGAGAATTGCTTGAACCTGGGAGGTGGAGGTTGCAGTGAGCTGAGATCAAGTCATTGCACTCCAGCCTGGGCAACAAGAGCGAAACTCCGTCTCAAAAAAAAAGAAAGAAAGAAAGACAGAAATTACCCAATTTGAACAACAGGGAGAAAATAGACCGGAAAAAGCAAAATAACAGCCTCGGGGACCTGTGGAACAATAACAAAAGCTCTAACATTCCTGACAGTATAGTCCCAGGAGAGGAGAGAGGGCAGGGCTCAGATGCATACAAAGAAACCATGGCTGGAAACTCCCCAGATTGGGGAAAAGACATAAACTGACCTAGAAATTCAAGAAGCTGACTGTGATGGTGAATGTTAAGCCTCAACTTGATTGAAGGATGCAAAGTATTGTTCCTGGGAGTGTCTGTGAGGGGACTGCCAAAGGAGATTCACATTTGAGTCTTTGAGTCGGTGGACTGGGAGAGGCAGACCCTCCCTCAATCTGGGTGAGCAACAAACAATCCGCTGTCAGCATAAAAGCAGGCATGGGAAGAGCAGACTTGCTGAGACTTCCGGCCTCCATCTTTTTCTTGCACTGGATGCTTCCTGCCCTCGAACATTGGACTCCGAGTTCTTCAGCTTTTGGACTCTCGGACCTACACCAGTGGTTTGCCGGGGGCTCTTGGGCCTTTGGCCACAAACTGAAAGCTGCACTGTCGGCTTCCCTGCTTGTGAGGTTTTGAGACTCAAAACCTCAGCCAAGACTGGCTTCCTGGCTCCTCAGCTTGCAGATGGCCTATCGTGGGACTTCAACTTGTGATGGTGTGAGTCTGTTCTCCTAATCAACTCCCTTCATACATTCATGTATTACTTCTGTCCTTTTAGAGAACCCTGACTAATACATGGAGGGAAACTAAAATAGGTTAAACTTTAAAAAAACAAAAACAAAAAAACCCACACCAGCTGGGTGCGGTGGCTCATGCCTGTAATCCCAGCACTTTGAAAGGCTGAGGCGGGCGGATCAAGAGGTCAGGAGTTTGAGACCAGCCTGACCAAAATGGTGAAACCTCGTCTCTACTACAAATACAAAATTAGTTGGGTGTGGTGGTGCACACCTGTAGTCCGAGCTGCTCAGGAGGCCGAGGCAGGAGAATCACTTGAACCTGGGAGGTGGAGGTTGCAGTGAACCAACATTACACAACTGCACTCTAGTCTGGGCAACAGAGTGAGACTCTGTCTCAAAAAACCAAACCAACACAAAACAGAAAAACACACACCAAGAAATGACGTCATAATAAAACTACCAAAATCTGGCTGGGCTGAGCACAGGGGCTCACACCGGTAATCCTAGCACTTTGGGAGTCTGAGGGAGGCAGATCACCTGAAGTCAGTAGTTCGAGACCAGCCTGACCAACATGGAGAAACCCCATTTCTACCAAAAATACCAAAATTAGTCAGCCGTGGTGGCGCATGCCTGTCATCTCAGCTACTAGGGAGGCTGAGGCTGGAGAATTGCTTGAACCCAGGATGTGGAGGTTGCAGTGAGCTAGACTGCACTACCGCTGTCCAGCCTGGGCAATAAGAGCATAACTCCTTCTCAAAAAACAAACAAAAACAACTGGCTGGGCACAGTGGCCCATGTTTGTAATCCTAGCACTTCGGGTTCCTAGCACTTCCTAGCACTTGGAGGACGGCTTGAGGTCAGAAGTTCAAGACCAGCCTGGGCAACATAGTGAGACTCAATGTCTACAAAAAAATTAAAAATTAACCTGGTATGTGGTGTGTGCCTATATTCCCAGCTGCCGGGAAGGCTGGGGAAGGAGGATTGCTTGGACCCAGGAGTTTGAGATTGCAGTGAGCTATGATCGCACCACTGCACTCCAGCCTGGGTGACAGAGTAAGACCTTGTCAATAAAAATTAAATTAAATGAAAAAAATTTTAAAAACTACCAAAAACTAAAGACAAAGAAAAAAAATTTTTTTTGTTCTTTTAAAGACAGGGTCTTACTATGTTGACCAGGCTGGTCTCAAATTCCTGGCCTCCAGCAATCTCCCTGCCTCAGTCTCCCAAAATGCTGGGATTACAGGTGTGAGCCACTATGCTCAGCTACAGAAAAAAAAAAAATTTGAAAACAGTGACAAAGAAATAACCCTTATTAAAAAATATTGAGGCCGGGCGCGGTGCCTCAAGCCTGTAATCCCAGCACTTTGGGAGGCCGAGACGGGCGGATCACGAGGTCAGGAGATCGAGACCATCCTGGCTGACACAGTGAAACCCCGTCTCTACTAAAAAATACAAAAAAACTAGCCAGGCGAGGTGGCGGGCGCCTGTAGTCCCAGCTACTCGGGAGGCTGAGGCAGGAGAATGGCATGAACCCGGGAGGCGGAGCTTGCAGTGAGCCAAGATCACGCCACTGCACTCCAGCCTGGGCGGCAGAGCGAGACTCTGTCTAAAAAAAAAAAAAAAAAAAAAAAAAATATTGAAAAAAACTGAATGATAACAGATACCTCATCAGAAACCATGGAGGCTGGAGGAAAGTGGAACAACATTTCAAATAAAATTATTTTTATTTAATTTAATTTATTTATTTAGAGACAGAGTCTCATTTTGTTGCCCAGGCTGAGGTGCACTGGCACATTCTTGGCTCATTGTCACCTCCACCTTCCAAGTTCAAGTGATTATCATGCCTCAGCTACCTGAGTAGCTGGGACTACAGGTGTGCGCCACCATACCTGGCCAATTTTTGTATTTTTAGTAGAGACGGGGTTTCACCTTGTTGACCAGGCTGCCAGGCTGGTCTCAAACTCCTGATCCTAGGTGATCTGCCCGCCTTAGCCTCCCGAAGTGCTGGGATTACAGGCAGGAGCCACCGTGCCTGGTTTTTGTTTTTGTTTTTTTTTTTTGGAGATGGAGTCTGGCTCTGTTGCCAGGCTGGAGTATAGCTGCTTGATCATAGGTCACTGTAACTTTGACCTTCCAGGCTCAAGTGATCTTCCCACTTCAGCCTCCCAAGTATCTTGGAAAACAGCTACTTAGCCATACCTTGTTAATTTTTATTTATTTATTTATTTATTTATTTATTTTTTTTTTTTTTTTTTTTTTGAGACGGAGTCTCACTGTCGCCCAGGCTGGAGTGCAGTGGCACGATCTCGGCTCACTGCAAGCTCCGCCTCCTGGACTCATGCCATTCTCCCGCCTCAGCCTCCCGAGTAGCTGGGACCACAGGCGCCCGCCACCACGCCCGACTAATTTTTTGTATTTTTAGTAGAGACGGGGTTTCACCATGTTAACCAGGATGGTCTCAATCTCCTGACCTTGTGATCCGCCTGCCCCGGCCTCCCAAAGTGCTGGGATTACAGGCGTGAGTCATCGCACCCGGCCAATTTTTATTTTTAATTCTGTTTGAAGAGATGAGGTTTTACTATGTTGCCCAGGCTTGTCTTGAACTCCTGGGCTCAAGTGATCCTCCTGCCTTGGTCTCTCAAAGTTCTGGGATTACAGGCATGAACTGCCATACCTGGCAGAGCAATATTTTTAAAGTCCTGAAAAAGAAAGGAACTCTCAACCCAGAAATGGTCAATCCAGCAAAAATATTTTTCAGGAAGGATGAAGGAAGAGCAAAAGAAATTGTAAATATCTAGGTAAATAGATATTTCTGTCTAAATTCTTTAAAATGTGTATGATGGTTGAAAGAAAAATACTATTACATTGTGTAGTGGGATTTTTTTAAATGTATTTAGATCTAATACCTAGGACAATTACAATATAAAAGCAAGAGGGTAAAGAGACAATATGGTGGTGAGGTTTCTACATGCCACTGGAAGTGGTAAATATTAATTTGACATAGATTATGATACCAATTTAGGTATCCACCTATTTTAGGCTGGGTGCTGTGGCTCACACCTGTAATCCCAGTGCTTTGGGAGGTTGAGGCAGGTGGATCAGTGAGGCCAGGAGTTCGAGACTAGCCTGGCCAGTCTGGCCTATCTCTACTAAAAATATAAAAATTAGCTGGGAGTGGCTGGGCACAATGGCTCACGCCTGTAATCCCAGCACTTTGGGAGGCCGAGGCAGGCGGATCACAAGGTCAGGAGATCGAGACCATCCTGGCTAACACGGTGAAACCCCGTCTCTACTAAAAAAAATACAAAAAACTAGCCGGGCGAGGTGGCGGGCGCCTGTAGTCCCAGCTACTCAGGAGGCTGAGGCAGGAGGATGGCATAAACCCGGGAGGCGGAGCTTGCAGTGAGCTGAGATCCGGCCACTGCAATCCAGCCTGGGTAACAGAGTGAGACTCCGTCTCAAAAAAAAAAAAAAGAAAATGAATAATATAATGGTAGACTGAAATCCAAACATACAATAATTACATTAAATGTAAATAGCCTACACATACCAAAAAAAAAACCCCAAAAGATAAATAGATTAAAATCTATGATCCAATTATAGCTGCCTCTAAGAAACTTATATCAAATATTATACACGTTGGTTAAAAACAAAAGGATACAAAATAATATACTATAAATATAAATAGTATATTATTTATATAGTATAAATAATATACTATATAAATAATATACTATATAAAAATAATATACTATATAAACTCCCTAAATACTTGGACATTAAACAACACACTTCTAAATAACCTAGAAATCAAAGAAGTCTCAAAGAAAATCAGAACACATGTAACAACAATGAAAATACAACATATCAAAATATGTGAGGTGCAGCTAAAGCGTGGTTTAGAGGGAATTTTATAGCATTAAGTGTTTATATGAGAACAGAAGAATGGTCTCAGATCCATAATATCAGCTTCCTCCTGAAGAAGCTATAAAAGGAAAGGAAAGATAAAACCAAAGGAAGCAGAAGGATGGAGATAATAAAGAGCAGAAATCAATCAAACTGAAAATAAAAACAATAGAGAAAATTAGTGAAACTAAAGCTGGTTATTTGGAAAAAAAAATCAATAAAATTAATAAGACTCTAGCCAGACCCACAGAGAAAGAGAGAGAGAGAGAGAGAGAGAGAGAGGCAGAGAGAGACAGAGAGAGAATACAAATGACCAGTATCAGAAGTAAAAGAAAATATCACTGGCCGGGCGCGGTGGCTCAAGCCTGTAATCCCAGCACTTTGGGAGGCCGAGACGGGCGGATCACGAGGTCAGGAGTTCGAGACCATCCTGGCTAACACGGTGAAACCCCGTCTCTACTAAAAAATACAAAAAACTAGCCGGGCGAGGTGGTGGGCGCCTGTAGTCCCGGCTACTCGGGAGGCTGAGGCAGGAGAATGGCGTAAAAACCCGGGAGGCGGAGCTTGCAGTGAGCTGAGATCCGGCCACTGCCCTCCACCCTGGGTGACATAGCGAGACTCCGTCTCAAAAAAAAAAAAAAAAAAAAAAAAAAATCACTATGGATCCCATAGACATGATGAAAATAATAAAGGAATACCATGAACAACTCTGTACACACAAATTCAACAATTTCAATGAAATGGATCAATTCCTGAAAAGCACATAACTTAACCCAAACTCACCCAAGAAGAAATAGATAATTGCAACAGTCCTGTATCTATTAAAAAGGATTGAAACTTTAGTTTACAATTTTATGTTTTTGTTTTTTTTTTGAGACAGAGTCTCCTCAGTCACCCAGGCTGGAGTGCAGTGGCCGGATCTCAGCTCACTGCAAGCTCCGCCTCCCGGGTTCACACCATTCTCCTGCCTCAGCCTCCCAAGTAGCTGGTACAATTTTATGAAAGAGAGAACTGTAGGCCTAGTTCCATTAGAAATTATACTCAGGGCCGGGCGCGGTGGCTCAAGCCTGTAATCCCAGCACTTTGGGAGGCCGAGGCGGGTGGATCACGAGGTCAGGAGATCGAGACTATCCTGGCTAACATGGTGAAACCCCGTCTCTACTAAAAAAAAATACAAAAAACTAGCCGGGCGTGGTGGCGGGCGCCTGTAGTTCCAGCTACTTGGGAGGCTGAGGCGGGAGAATGGCGTGAACCCGGGAGGCGGAGCTTGCAGTGAGCCGAGATCACGCCACTGCACTCCAGCCTGGGAGACACAGCGAGACCCCGTCTCAAAAAAAAAAAAAAAAAAAAAAGAAATTATACTCAGGCCGGGCGCGGTGGCTCACGCCTGTAATCCCAGCACTTTGGGATGCCGAGGCGGGCGGATCACAAGGTCAGGAGATCGAGACCACGGTGAAACCACGTCTCTACTAAAAATACAAAAAACTAGCCGGGCGTGGTGGCGGGCGCCTGTAGTCCCAGCTACTCAGGAGGCTGAGGCAGGAGAATGGCGTAAACCCAGGAGGCGGAGCTTGCAGTGAGCCGAGATCGCGCCACTGCACTCCAGCCTGGGCGACAGAGCGAGACTCCGTCTCAAAAAACAAAAACAAAAACAAAAAAAAAGAAATTATACTCAATATTTGGGCTGGGCGCGGTGGCTCATGCCTGTAATTCCCACACTTTGGGAGGCCGAGGCAGGTGGATCATCTGAGTTCGGGAGTTCGAGACCAGCCTGGCCAACATAGGGAAACCCTGTCTGTACTAAAAATTCAAAATTAGCTGGGTGTGGTGGCGCGCACCTGTAATCCCAGCTACTTGGGAGGCTGAGGCAGGGGAATTGCTTGAACCGGGAGGCGGAGGTTGCAGTGAGCCGAGATCACGCCACAGAACTACTACATAATCTCTTCCAGAAAATAGAAGAGGAGGAAATCCCAACTCATTTTATAAGATGAGCATTAACCTGATACAAAACTTGACAAAGACAGTACAAGAAAACTATAGACCCACATGTCTCATGAACATACATGCAAAAATCCTCAATATAATATTAGCTCATCAACTCTAGCAATACAAAAAAAGATTAATACATTACAACCAAGTGGGATTTTTTCCTTTGAATTCAAGGCTGGTTTAACATTTGAAAATCAATTAATAGGCCGGACGCGGTGGCTCAAGCCTGTAATCCCAGCACTTTGGGAGGCCGAGACGGGTGGATCATGAGGTCAGGAGATCGAAACCATCCTGGCTAACACGGTGAAACCCCGTCTCTACTAAAAAATACAAAAAACTAGCCGGGCGTGGTGGCGGGCGCCTGTAGTCCCAGCTACTCGGGAGGCTGAGGCAGGAGAATGGCGTAAACCCGGGAGGCGGAGCTTGCAGTGAGCTGAGATCCGGCCACTGCACTCCAGCCTGGGTGACAGAGCAAGACTCCGTCTCAAAAAAAAAAAAAAAAAAAAAAAGAAAATCAATTAATATAATCCAGCTTACTAACAGAATAAAAAAGAAAAGCCATGTAATCATAGCAATTGATGAAGAAAAAGCATTTGACAAATTCAACACCTGTTAATGACAAAAACCATTTAAAACTGGGAATGTAAAGAAACTTCCTTACTGTAACCAAGTGCGTCGGCCAAAACCCTATAGCCAGCTTCCTATCAAATAGTCAAAACTGATGCTTTCCTCCCAAGACCTGGAATAAGGCAAGGTGGTCCACTCTTGCTGGAAGTTTCTTGCAATAAGGTAAGAAAAAGAATTACGTGGCCAGTCGCAGTGGCTCACTTCTGTAATCCCAGCACCTTGGGAGGCTGAGGTGGGCAGATCACTTGAGGTCAGGAGTTTGACACCAGCTTGGCCAACGTGGTGAAACCCTGTCTCTACTAAAAATACAAAAATTAGCCAGGTGTGGTGGTGCGTACCTGTAATCCCAGCTACTTGGGAGACTGAAGCAGGAGAGTTTCTTGAACCCAGGAGGCAGAGTTTGCAGTGAGCTGAGATCGTGCCACTGCACTCCAGCCTGGGTGACAAGAGCAAAACTCTATTAAAAAAAAAAAAAAAAAAAGACAGTAAGAAAAAAAGAAAAAGAATGAAGCAGCATCTTTTAAAAGAACCAAGTTTTGGCTTGACTTGGTGGCTCATGCCCATAATGCCAGCAATTTGAGAGCCTGGGGTAGGTATATCACTTGAGACCAGGAGTTCAAGACCAGCCTGGGCAACACTGGGAAACCCTATGTCTACAAAACAATACAAAAACTTAGCCAGGTGTGGTGGCATTTGCCTGTAGCTCCAGCTACTCAGGAGGCTGAGCTGGGAGGATTACCTGAGCCAGGGAGGTCGAGGCTGCAGTGAGCCATGATCATATCACTACACTCCACCCTGGGTGATAGAATGAGACCCTGTCTCAAAAAAAAAAAAAAAAAAAAAAGTGGCCGGGCGTGGTGGCTCACGCTTGTAATCCCAGCACTTTGGGAGGCCGAGGTGGGCGGATCACGAGGTCAGGAGATCGAGATCATCCTGGCTAACATGGTGAAACCCCATCTCTACTAAAAATTACAAAAAATTAGCCAGGCGTGGTGGCGGGCGCCTGTACTCCCAGCTACTCAGGAGGCTGAGGCAGGAGAATGGCTTGAACCCGGGATGCGGAGCTTGCAGTGAGCCAAGATTGTGCCACTGCACTCCAGCCTGGGCAACAGAGCGAGACTCCGCCTCAAAAAAAAAAAAAAAAAAAAAAAGAGGCCGGGCCTGGTGGCTCACACCTGTAACCTCAGCACTTTGGGAGGCTGAGGTGGGCGGATCACCTGAAGTTGGGAGTTCGAGACCAGCCTGACCAACATGGAGAAACCCCGTCTCCACTAAAAATACAAAATTAGCTGGGCGTGGTGGCACATACCTGCAATCCTGGCTGCTTGGGAGGCTGAGGCAGGAGAATTGCTTGAATCCAGGAGGTGGAGGTTGCGGTGAGCTGAGAGCGTGCCATTGAACTCCAGCCTGGGCAACAAGAGCAAAACTCTGTCTCAAAAACAAACAAAAAGAATATAAATAAAAAAAGAATCAACTTTTAGTTTCATCGATTTTCTTTATTGTTTTCCTATTTTCTATTTTATTTATCTCTGCTGTACTGTTTATTATTTTTTTCTTCTGCTTGTCATGGGTTTAGTTTGTTCTTCTTTTTCTGGTTCCTAAAGGTAGACTGTTGATTTGACATCTTTCTTCTTTCTAAATGTTAAGTGATTACAGCTATAAATTTCCCTCTTAGCGCTGTTTTTACTGTATCTGAGGTTTTGGTGTGTTGCGTTTTTGCATCCATTTCTCTCAAGGCTTTTTCTGATTTCTCATGTTATTTCTTCTTTGACCCATTGGTTAGTTAATTGTGTTGTGTTTACCACATACGTGTGAATTTTTCCATTTTCCTTCTGCTATTGATTTCTGGTTTCATTTTATTGTGATTTCAATGTTTTTAAATTTTAGAATTGTTTTGTGGCCTTTCCTAGAGAATGTTCCATGCACATTTGAGAAAAATATGTATTTTTGCCTGAAGCTATCGTTGGATGGAGTGTTCTCTTTATGTCTTTTAGGTCCAACTGGCTGATAATGTTATTCACATTCTCTATTGCATTATTGATTTTCTGTCTTATTTTTCTTTTTTCTTCTTTTTTTGTTTTTTTGTTTTGCTTTTGTTTTTATTTAAAAGTCTCATTTTGTCATCCAGGCTGGAGTGCAGTGGTGTGATCATGGCTCACTGCAGCCTCGACCTCCCCAGGTTCAGATGATCCTCCCACCTCAACCCCTGAGTAGCTGGGACTACAGGGATGCACCAACATGCCCAGTTAATTTTTGTATTTTTTGTAGAGATAGGGTTTCTCCATATTACCCAGGCTGGTCTTGAACTGCTGGGCTCAAGCAATCTGCCCACCTCGGCCTCCCAAACTCCTGGGATTATAGGCATGAGCCACCATGCCTGGCCCTGTCTGATTTTTCTATTCATTATTTAAAGTGTGGTAATGAAGTCTCCTAGTGTTATTGTAGAGCTATTTCTCCCTTCAATTCTGTTGATATTTTGGAGCTCTGATATTTGATGCATTTATATTTATAATTCTTATATTTTCTTGGCGGAACTGACCTTTTTGTAATATGTCCTTCTTTGTCTCTTGCAATAATTAAAGTCTATTTTGTCTGATATTAGTATAGCCACGTCTGTTCTCTTCCAGTTACTACTTTGCAAGAAATATCTTTTGCCATACTTTAATTTCTTTTTTTTTTTTTTTGGAGACGGAGTCTCGCTCTGTCGCCAGGCTGGATCGCCACTGCAGGCCGGATCTCAGCTCACTGCCAGCTCCGCCTCCCAGGTTTACGCCATTCTCCTGCCTCAGCCTCCCGAGTAGCTGGGACTATAGGCGCCCGCCACCTCGCCCGGCTGGTTTTTTTGTATTTTTTAGTAGAGACGGGGTTTCACCGTGTTGGCCAGGATGGTCTCGATCTCCTGACCTCGTGATCCGCCCGTCTCGGCCTCCCAAAGTGCTGGGATTACAGGCTTGAGCCACGGCGCCCGGCCATACTTTTATTTTCAACACATGTGTATGCTTAGATCTACAGTGAATCTCTTTCAATTGATTTTTGACAAAAGTATAAAGGCAATTCAATAGAAGATAGTCTTTTCAACAAATGGTGTCTGTATTAGTTTGTTCTCATGCTGCTAATAAAGACATACCTGGCTGGGCATGGTGGCTCATGCCTGTAATCCCAGCACTTTGGGAGGCCAAGGTGGGCGGATCACGAGGTCAGGAGACCGAGACCATCCTGGCTAACACGGTAAAACCCCGTCTCTACTAAAAAATACAAAAAACTAGCCGGGCGAAGTGGCTTTTTAGTAGTAAAAATACAAAAAATTAGCCAGGCATGGTAGCGGGCGCCTGTGGTCCCCGCTACTCGGGAGGCTGAGGCAGCAGAATGGCGTGAACCCAGGAGGCGGAGCTTGCAGTGAGCTGAGATCGCCCCACTGCACTCCAGCCTGGGGAACAGAGTGAGACTCTGTCTCAAAAAAAAAAAAAAAAAAAAAAAAAAAAAAAAAAAGACATACCTGAGATTAGGTAATTTATAAAGGAAACAGGTTTAATTGACTCATAGTTCCACATGGCTGGGGAGGCCTCACAATCATGGCGGACAGCGGCAGGCAAGAGAGCTTGTGCAGGGGAACTCCCATTTATAAAACCATCACATCTCACGAGACTTACTCACTACCATGAGAACAGTATGGGGGAAACGACTCCATGGTTCAATGATCTCTGCCTGGTCCCACCTTTGACACGTGGGAATTATCACAAGTCAAGGTGACATTTGGGTGGGGACACCCATATCAGTGTTGTGACAACTGCATATTTATTATGCAAAAAATTAACCAACCTTTTTTTTTTTTTTTTTTTTTGCGATGGAGTCTCGCTCTGTCGCCCAGGCTGGAGCGCAGTGGCGCGATCCTGGCTCACTGCAAGTTCCCCCGCCTCCCGGGTTCACGCCATTCCCCTGCCTCAGCCTCCCCAGAAGCTGGGACTACAGGCGCCCGCCACCTCGCCCGGCTAATTTTTTTGTATTTTTAGTAGAGACGGGGTTTCACCGTGTTCGCCAGGATGGTCTTGATCTCCTGACCTCGTGATCCGCCCATCTCAGCCTCCCAAAGTGCTGGGATTACAGGCTTGAGCCACCGCGCCCGGCCAAAATTAACCAACTTTATGTCAGGACCTGTGAATGTAAAGAAAAAAAAAAAAATCAGCCGGGCGCGGTGGCTCAAGTCTGTAATCCCAGCACTTTGGGAGGCTGAGATGGGCGGATCATGAGGTCAGGAGATTGAGACCATCAGGGTTAACACGGTGAAACTCCATCTCTACTAAAAAAAATACAAAAAAACTAGCCGGGCGAGGTAGCGGGCGCCTGTGGTCCCAGCTACTCGGGAGGCTGAGGCAGGAGAATGGCGGGAACCTGGGAGGCGGAGCTTACGGTGAGCCGAGATCGCGCCACTGCACTCCAGCCTGGGTGACAGAGCGAGACTCCGTCTCAAAAAAAAAAAAAAAAAAAAAAAAAAAAAAAAAGAAAAAATAATAACCTTAACCTGTATCTCATACCTGATACAAAAATTAACTCAAATTGTATCATAGATCTAAATGTAAGATGTAAAACTTAGAATTTTTACAAGAAAACACAAAAGAAAATTATTGTGACTATGGAATAGGCAGAGTTCTTTGATGTGATACCAAAATCACAATCCATAAAAGAAAAACAAATTGGCCGGGTGCAGTAGCTCAGCCTGTAATCTCAGCACTTTGGGAGGCCAAGGCAGGCAGATCACCTGAAGTCGGGAGTTTGAGACCAGCCTGACCAACATGAAAAAACCCCATCTCTACTAAAAATACAAAATTAGCTGGGCGTGGTGGCGCATGCCTGTAATCCTGGCTACTTGGGAAGCTGAGGCAGAAAAATTGCTTGAACCTGGGAGGTGGAGGCTGTGGTGAGCAGAGATCGTGCTGTTGCACTCCAGCCTGGGCAACAAGAGCAAAACTCTGTCTCAAAAAAAAGAAAAAAGAAAAAAAATTGATAAATTGGACTTGATCAAAATGTAAAAATCTTTGCCCTATAAAAGATACTGTTGGCCGGGTGCAGTGGTTCATGCCTGTAAACCGAGCACTTTGGGAGGCTGAGGTGGGCAGTTCACTTGAGGTCAGGAGTTCAAAACCAGACTGGCCAATGTGGTAAAACCCCATCTCTACTAAAAATACAAAAATTAGCTGGGTGTGATGGTGCATGCCTGTAATCTCAGCTACCTGGGAGGCTGAGGCAGGAGAATTGCTTGATCTGGGTGGCGGAGGTTGGAGTGAGTTGAGATGGAGCCACTGCACTCCAGCCTGGGCAACAGAGGGAGACTCCATTTCAAAAAAAAAAAAAAGCAAAAAGTTTGAACATACACTTTACCAAGGAAGATACAGAGGTGGAAATAAGACAACATCATAAGTCAAGAGAGAAATGGAAATGAAAATCACAATGAGATACCCAAAAACACTGGAAGCAGGGGATCCAACAGATGCTGATTTTACCTATTGTCTTAGTCCGTCTGTGTAGCTAGAACAGAGTACCTGAGACTGGGCCACTTATAAAGAAAAAAGATTGATTTTGCTCATGCTTCTGGTGGCTGGAAAGTTCCACTTCCGGCATCTGCATCTAGTAAAGGCCTCAGCTGGCGTCCACTTATAGCGGAGATGAAGGGGCGCCAGCATGTGAAGAGATCACATGGGAAAGCAGAAGCAAGGTGGAGGGGTTCACTTAACACCCAGCTCTCCCAGCAACTAAGAGAGTAAGAACTCACCCACCGAGGGAGGGCACTAGCCTCTTCATGGGGGACCTGCCCCCATGACCCAAACGCCCCTCGCCAGGTCCCCCTCTAACCCTGGGGATCGAATTTCAACGACAAACATCCAGACTATAGCACCTATGTCAGCAGCATGATGCACAACAGCCGGAAGGTGGAAACAACTCAATTGTCCATCAGCAGATTAATGGATGAAAAAATAAAGAAATGCTGAAGGCTGGGTGCAGTGGCTGTGCCCGTAATCCCAGCATTTGGGGAGGCTGAGGCAGGCGGGTCACCTGGGGTGAGTTTGAGACCAGCCTGGCCAACATGGTAAAATCCCATCTCAGGCACAAAATACAAAAATTAGCCAGGTGTGGTGGCACATGCCTGTAATCCCAGCTATTCAGGAGGCTGAGGCAGGAGAATCGCTTGAACCCAGGATAGGGAGGTTGCAGTGAGCCGAGATGGTGCCACTGCACTCCAGTCTGGGCCACAGAGTGACTCTGTCTCAAAACAAAACAAACAAAGATAAAAAATAAATAAATTAAAAATAGGCTGGGTGTGGTGGCTCACACCTGTAATTCCAGCACTTTGGAAGGCTGAGGCTGGTGGATCACTTGAGGTCAGGAGTTCGAGACCAGCCTGGCCAACATGGTGAAACCCCATCTCTACTAAAAATACAAAAATTAGCTGGGCATGGTGGCACGCGCCTGTAGTCCCAGCTCCTTGGGAGAGTGAGGCAGGAGAATCACTTGACCTGGGAGGTGGAGGTTGCAGTGAGCCAGGATGGCACCACTGCACTCCAGCCTGGGGGACAGAGCGAGACTCTGTCTCAAAAAAAATAAATAAATAAAAAATAAAAGTAATAAAAATAAAGTTTTATACACATACGTTGCAGCATTATTTAGTCATCAAAAGGAATGAAATTTTGAATCATGCTACGATTCTGAACCTTGGATGAACCTTGGAGACATGATTCTAAGGGAAATAAGCCCGGTACAAAAAGTCAAATATTGTGTAGTTCCACTTATGTAAAGCATTTAGAACAGGCAAATTCATAGAGACAGAAAGTGTAATAGAGATGATCGGGGCTGGGGGAAGGGGAAAATAGGAAGTTAGTATTTAGTGTATACGGAGTTTCTGTTTGGGATGATGAAAGTGTCCTGGAAGGCCGGGCACAGTGGCTCATACCTGTAATCTCAGCACTTTGGGAGGCTGAGGCGGGCGGATCACCTGAGGTCAGGAGTTCAAGACCAGTCTGACCAACATGGAGAAACTCCGTCTCTACTAAAAATACAAAATTAGTCAGGCATGGTGGCACATGCCTGTAGTCCCAGCTACTCGGGAGACTGAGGCAGGAGAATCACTTGAACCTGGGAGGCGGAGGTTGCAGTGAGCTGAGATTGCACCACTGCACTCCAGCCTGGGCAACAGAGTAAGACTCTGTCTCAAAAAAAAAAAAAAAAAAAAAAAAAAAAAAAATTAGCCAGGCTTGGTGGCGGGCACCTCTAATCCCAGCTACTCGGGAGGCTGAGGCAGGAGAATTGCTTGAACACGGAAGGCAGAGGTTGCAGTGAGCTGAGATCGCACCATTGCACTCCAACCTGGGCTACAGAAACAAACAAAAAACAAACAAAAAAACAAAACCAAAAAAAACTGAAACATGCAACATGAAAGATGAATGTCAAGGGCATTGTGCTGAATGAAGGAAGCCAGTCTCAAAAGATTACATATTGCATAACTCCATTTATGTCATTCTGGAGAAAACGACACTGGAGGGAGGTAGAGTAGATTAGTGATAGCCAGGGGTTGGGGATACAGGGTGGTCTGACTTCCAAGGGGCAGCAGGGTGGGGTTGGAGGTTTGAACTCTCCTATAGTCCTGATCATGGTGGTGGTCCACAAATCTACACATGTGTAAAACATAGAAATGTATAATTCCATCCAATTTAATGTTTACAATTTATTTATTTAAGAAAAAAATGTTTTGTCAAGAACTGTACCTGGCTGGGCACATTGGCTCACACCTGTAATTGTGACACCTTGGGATGCCGAGGTGGGAGGAATGTTTGAGTGTAAGAGTTCAAGACCAGATTGGGCAGCATAGGGAGAGCCCTGTCTCTACTAAAAATAAAAAAATTAGGCTGGGCGCGGTGGCTCAAGCCTGTAATCCCAGCACTTTGGGAGGCCGAGATGGGCTCGAGGTCAGGAGATGGAGACCATCCTGGCTAACACAGTGAAACCCTGTCTCTACTAAAAAATACAAAAAACTAGCCGGGCGAGGTGGCGGGCGCCTGTAGTCCCAGCTACTCGGGAGGCTGAGGCAGAAGAATGGCGTAAACCCGGGAGGCGGAGCTTGCAGTGAGCCGAGATCCGGCCACTGCACTCCAGCCTAGGCGACAGAGCGAGACTCCGTCTCAAAAAAAAAAAAAAAAAAAAAAAAAATTAGCTGGGTGTGGTGACATGCACCTGTGGTCCCAGCTACTCAGGAGGCTGAGGCAGGGGAATTGCTCGAGCCTGGAGGGTTGAGGCTACAGCAAACTATGATCACACCACCACACTCTAGCTAGGATGAGACTTTGTCTCAAACAATAAAAAATAGGCTGGGCACAGTGGCTCGCGCCTGTAATCCCAGCATTTTGGGAGGCCGAGGTGGGTGGATCATGAGGTCATGGGTTTGAGACCAGCCTGAGCAACATGGTGAAACCCCGTCTCTACTAAACATACAAAAATTAGCCAGGTGTGGTGGCAGGCACCTGTAATCCCAGCTACTTAGGAGGCTGAGGCAGGAGAATTGCTTAAACCTGGGAAGCAGAGGTTGCAGTGAGCCAAGATCGCACCACTGCATTCCAGCCTGGGCAACAGAGCAAGACCCCGTCTCAAATAAATAAATAAATAAATAATAACAAAATAAAAACTGTACCTTTGGCTGGGCAATGGTGGCTCACACCTGTAATCCCAGCATTTTGGGAGGCCAACGTGGGTGGGTCACCTGGGGTGAGTTCGAGACCAGCCTGGCCAACATGATGAAATCCCATCTCTACTAAAAATACAAAAAATTAGCTGGGCGTCATGGTGAGCACCTGTAAAAAAATTAGCTGGGCGTCGTGGCAGGCACCCAGCTACTCAGGAGGCTGAGGCAGGAGAATTGCTTGAACCTGGGAGGCGGAGGTTGTGGCGAGCCAAGATCGTACCACTGCACTCCAACCTGGGCAACAAGAGGGAAACTCTGTGTTAAACGAAACAAAACAAAACAAAATTGTACCTTTGAGTGCTCGCCGGGGTCTAGTCCCCTTATTGCATAAGAATCCTTAAAACCCCAGACGGGTTGGACTTCCCATTTTACAGCAGAGGAAACTGAGGTGTAGGGAGGTGCCTAGGTGTGTCTGACTCCAAGTTAAACACATGTTTAACCACTGCGCAGTTCAGAGCCTCGTAAACATCTGGCTCCATGAGGATGGACTTGCATCCAGGTCACATTGGGCTGGGCCCAGAGCAGTTTCTCTAAGTGTGGCCAGGAGCTTACAGGTGGCTGGTTAGAACTACTGATTCCGGTCGGGTGTGGTGGCTCCCACCTGTAATCCCAGCACTTTGGGAGGCCGAGGTGGGTGGATCACGAGGTCAAGAGATGGAGACCATCTTGGCTAACATGGTGAACCCCGCCTACAACTAAAAATACAAAAATTAGCTGGGTGTGGTGGCGTGTGCCTGTAGTCCCAGCTACTTGGGAGGCTGAGGCAGGAGAATCGCTTGAACCAGGGAGTCGGAGGTTGCAGTGAGTCCAGGTCATGCCACTGCACTCCAGAGGAAGTGACAGAGTGAGACTCCATCTCAAAAAAAAAAAAAAAGAACCACAGATTTCTGGGCTCCTCCCCAGACCCACCAGGGGCTGGGCAACCTGCATTCCACCAGCTCTCCAGGTCACTCTGTTGCATCCTGAAGACTGAGAGGCACTTTGTCTAAGTGAGGAGCCTGGAAATGTGGCCCAGCCTGTCTGCAGTGACTTTCACAAGGGTTCCCTCTGCTGCTGTCCTTCACCACTTCCCGCCGGTCCTGCTCTCACCTGACTGGCCTAAAGCTCATGGCGTCTCTGCCCCTCACAAACAGCCCTGCGGGGCAGGACCCTGCCCACACCACCCGCCTCGTTCAGGGTGAAAGGCAGAGCCTGCAGGACGTGCACCCAGGCCCCTCCGAGACCCAGCCAGCCTTTGGGCACCAGGGTCCAAGTTAGGGTCCATCATTCTAGACTTCTACCCCAAAGGGATGTTTTTAAATTTTATTTTATCATTTGTTTTTTGAGACAGAGTCTCGCTCTGTTGCCCAGGCTGGAGTGCAGTGGCGCGATCTCGGCTCACTGCAAGCTCCGCCTCCTGGGTTCACACATTCTCCTGCCTCAGTCGACGGAATACCTGGGACTTCAGGCGCCTGCCACCACTCCTGGCTAATTTTTTGTATTTTTAGTAGAGATGAGGTTTCACCGTGTTAGCCAGGATGGTCTCGATCTCCTGACCTTGTGATCCGCCTGCCTCGGCCTCCCAAAGTACTGGGATTACAGGTGTGAGCCACCGTGCCCAGCCAGGATGGTTTCTTTCATCCTTGGGCCTCCTCGGCCTTCCCTAGCTTGGCACGAGGCAAAGGCCTCCAAGTCGGCCCAGTGTGGGTGGCTGGTATCTGTGCCAGCTCAGCTGTCTCCTGGCCTCACTCCAAGGAGGGCTGTGAGCGTCCCCCACCCACGTCATCTGCATCGTTCGCTCACCCTTCCCTGTAGCTTGCTGGGTGGGGGTGGGGGTCGGCCCTACCCATACCCACCTCTCTGGCTGGATCTCCCCTGTGCCTCCAGCCTCACCCCACTGCCCCTACACCCTGGCCTTTGCTGACACAGCCCGCCCTCACCCCAGAGGCCTGCGTGGTGCCTGCAGGGCAGCCTGGCTTTTCCAGCGCCTCTGGTTGAACGCAACCTAGGAAGGGTCCCTTGATTTTCCACCAACTCGTCAGCATGGCCTCCCATTCCAGAATCTGACACTGCGTCCTACAACTGTCACCTGAGGGTCTGGCTCCCCCAGATGGAGCCCTGAGTGCAGGGACCAGGTGGGCCCACTTCAGACCCATGGCACCTGGCAGTACCTATATGCACACCGCTCCAGGGATGTGGGTAACGAGGTGAGGGCCGGGAACTGGGTTGATGGGAGAGATTTGTATCGGTCTAGCAGCCCTGTGTATCACTCTCCTATTGTGGAAGATGAAGGAGGTTTGTTATTTCTTTCATTGCAAAGGCAAGACATCTGCCTGAAGAGTATCGGTGCTCCTCAGGGAGAACTGAGAGACCCCTCTGGTCCTTCCTACTTTCTTTTGTGTGTGTGTGTGTGTGAGACAGAGTCTCGCTCTGTCACCCAGGCTGCAATGCAGTGGCATGATCTCAGCTCACTGCAACCTCCACCTCCCAGGTTCAAACAAGTCTCATGCCTCAGCCTCCTGAGTAGTTGGGAGTACAGGCACCTGCCACCATGCCCAGCTATTTTTTGCATTTTTAGTAGAGACAGGGTTTTGCCATGTTGGCCAGGCTGGTCTCGAACTCCTGACCTCAGGTGATCTGCCCGCCTTGGCCTCCCAAAGTGCTGGGATTACAAGCGTGTGCCACTGCGCCTGGACTCAGTCCTTCCTACTTTCACTCCTTGTGGGCTTCCGCACCCTCCAGAACCTGCCTTCCTCCCCACATCTGGCTTTGTTTTACAAAACTGGTCATTCTGTATCCATTCTCCCATTGCTTGTTTCTTCCTCTTAACAACATGTCACTGCCATTGCTCTGTGGTAGGACTTCCCAAGCTACCTTATCCTTTTGGCAGCCGTGGACTGTTCCAGAATCTGGATGTCCCATGGCGTATTTACCTATTCCTCTACAGATGAACATTTGTCTCCAATGAGTTCATCATTATAAATACTGCTGCCACAGACATCCTGGGGCAGCCTCGGGCCCCTCTGCAGGTGTCTCTGAAGGAAAGATTCCTGGGAGGAAACTCACAAAGAGTTGTACGTTCTAAATGTGCACTGGGGCCAGTGCTGTAATCCCAGAACTTTAGGAGGCTGACGTGGGAGGATAACTTGAGGCCAGGAGTTTGAGACCAGCCTGGGCAACATAGTAAAACCCCATCTCTACAAAAAATTTAAAAAGTTAGCCGGGCATGGTGGTGCACACCTGTACTTCCAGCTCCTCAGGCAACTGAGGCAGGAGGATCGCTTGCGCCCCAGGAGATAGAGGCTGCAGTGAGGTGTGACCACGCCACTGCACTCCAGCTTGGGCAATAGAGTGAGACTTTGTCTCCAATAAACAAACCAACAGGCACTTGGGGTCCATCTTTTATTTCCGTCTTAGATACCACGGTTGTGATTTAAATGACCTCCACGCGCTGATAGTCCCTGCCTCTCTGGTTTCCGACAGCTTTAACATGAGACCCCAAGACAAGGAAATCAATGTCTGAGGTCAGAACTACCCAGGACCAGCCACACCCCATGGACTGTACCTCCTCTGCCTGAATTCGAGCCTGCCCACCCTTCCCATAGCCCACCGTGCTGAGATCAGCTCCATGTGCCTGCCTGCCTCTAGCCGCTGGGACGTGGTGGAGTGACTGCTCCCTGCCTCCAAGGCTGTCCTCAAGCTCTGTGGCCACTGAAAGACAGCTGGGAGTGAGGCCCAGGCTGACTGCCTTGGAAAAGCCTCGTCCGCCGCATTCGTGGAGATGCTCAGGCCTTAGCTGGTTTTTGGGGGAGTTAAAGACCGCAGAGGTACAGGGCAGGAGTGGGCAGACGGAGGGGCTGCGAGCATACTTGGGCGAGCCAGGAAGGAAGGGAGCTGCTGGGAGCCGGAGCCCAGGCCAAGGCCTCCACCTGAGCCCGAGCCTCTCCTCTGTTTCAGCTTTCCTATTTTAGGCAGCTGCTCCCCGCCTAGGGAATTCTCCTCAAGCTTGCAGGAAACCCAGCAGGGCAGGCCCTGCATCTGCGGCTTCTTACTCTCTTCCTCAGCTCCCGCCCCCAGGGCCGGGCCTTCAGTGCCTGGGGCTGGCGAGCGCCGCACCCATCAAGGCTGGTATACTCTCCTAATACCAGGTCACCCCTTTCCTTAGGTTACTTACCCCCTGTGGAGACTGTGCTGCCTCTTAACCAACTCAGGGAGCGCTTCTATTTTGTCCCAAAGAAACACTTCATCACTGTGAAATCCCGGAAACAATGGGAATGGGCAGTGGGGTTAAGATGCAGCCAGGGGCGCAGGAGGGAAGGAACTGGGAGCAGGTGTCCAGGTGTCGGCGTGGAGGGCGGGCCACAGAGCTGCTGTGGGGACAGCCGCTTAGGGATGATGCCCACACTTGCAAGAGGGCCGGTATGACTCCCAGGAAGACATGGAGCTTATGGAGGTCTGCAGAGCAGGGTCAAGCCCCAGCCTGTATGTACTTGCTGTGTGACACTGGGCAAGTCATTGAGTCTCTCTGGGCCCCTCATTTTCCTCATCTACCAGAGCGTGGAGGTCTTTTAAATCATTTTCCTCATCTGTAAAGATCAGAACAGCTCCCACGTTTGGGACTGAATGAGATGGTATCTCAAGTCCTTAGGTGGGCCGGGTGTGGTGGCTCACACCTGTAATCCCAGCACTTTGGGAGGCCAAGGTGGGCAGATCACCTGAGGTCAGGAGTTCAAGACCAGCCTGGGCAACATGGTGAAACCCTGTCTCTACTAAAAATACAAAAATTAGTGGGGTGAGGTGGTGCAGGCCTGTAATCCCAGCTACTCCGGAGACTGAGGCAGGAGAATCTCTTGAACCCAGGAGACGGAACCGAGATCACACCTCTGCACTCCAGCCTGGGCAACACAGCGAGACTCTGTTTCAAAAATAAAAATAAAAATAGGCCGGGAACAGTAGCTCATGCCTGTAATCCCAGCACTTTGAGAGGCTGAGGCGGGCGGATCACGAGGTCAGGAGATCAAGACCATCCTGCCTAACACGGTGAAACCCCGTCTCCACTAAAAATACAAAAAAAAAAAAAAAAAAAAATTAGCCAGGCGTGGTGGCGGTGCCTGTAGTCCCAGCTACTCAGGAGGCTGAGGCGGCAGAATGGCATAAACCTGGGAGGCGGAGCTTGCAGTGAGCTGAGATCCGGCCACTGCACTCCAGCCTGGGCGACAGAGCGAGACTCTGTCTCAAAAATAAAAAAATAAAAAATAAATAAAAATAAATGACGTCCTTATGCGGGTGAAAGGCACACAGTAGGCGCTCAGGAAGAACAGCTGTGGTGGTTTTTAATAGCTCGGACAGATGGAAATAGTTTGGTATGTCGGGGAAGCACGGGTGGAGTACTACTGGCAGCCGGATACAGAGCCCTTAAAAAATGACTCCTACAAACCGCCACTGCACTAGCCACACTCCTCCCACCCGGCCCTGCCAAACAAAACTAAACAAATTAAAGCCTTTGAAAAATCCCCTTGGTTGTTTGGGCCTCTGATTTCCACCTGGCCTGTCCCAGGAGCTGTGTCTTTCACAGTGGTCTTTGCCAGGACTCTCTGTAACCAGTGGGATTATGCTGCCGCCACCACTGCTGCAGAGAACCCGAGGTGGGGAGGGGAATTTGCAGACTGCACCAGGTGCAGCCTGGCTTTGGAAACAAGGGCCGCATTCCTAGAATTCTCGCTGGGAGACCCGCCCAGCTTGGCCTGACCCACCCAGACTGATGCCTGCATCGCTTCTGGGCAGGCGCGGCTGAGCTCCCAGCACCACCTGGGGGAAGAGGGGGGCCATCCCCAGGGACACCCTGGCCTGGAGTGGGGTGGAGGGTGGGGCAGGCAGACGGTCGTAGGGACTTTTAAGCAAGTTTAACATAGGTTTAAATCCCAACAGGAAGCGGAAGGGAACATGCCACGATTCATTCATTGTGAGGGTCTTTATTAAGCACCTGCCATGCGTCCCTCCTGACAGGCACCGAGATGGACAGGGTGTCCCTCTCTCGTGAGCCCACAGTAGTGAGGGAGGTGGACAAGGGAGTGGCCCCTGGTGAGGGCCAGGATGCTGGCAAGGATGGAGGGGCCTGAAGGAAGGGACAACTCGGGTGACCAACCATCCGGGTCTCTTTGGGATTGAGGGGCTGCCAGGGGCAGGGACTCTGGTTCTGGAACTGGGGCTGTGCCAGTCAAAGTGGAGTGTCATCACTGGAGACAGGGGCAATCTAGAGGGGTCACCTTAGAGGGTGGCCAGGGGAGGGGACGTGATGAACGGAGAACGAGGTTAGTGGGAAGGAGAACGGAGTGGAAGGAGAGAATCTGACACAGGGAAGAAACCACACAGTTCTTGTCAAGAACAAGATGGGCTCCTCCGCTGTTTCTGTACCGGGAAGCTAAGGCCAGGGGAAGAAGAGAAGGACAGTGGTACCGTGAGGACCGGAAGTGGCTTTCTGGATACCTGGGTGGAGAGTGGCCAATCAACATAAAGCTGTCAGGCGAAGGGTTGAGAGTGGCCAATCAGCGTAAAGCTGTCAGGTGAAGGGTTGAGAGTGGCCAATCAGCATAAAGTTGTCAGGTGAAGGGTTGAGAGTGGCCAATCAGCATAAAGCTGTCAGGTGAAGCTTTGAGAGTAGCCAATCAGCATAAAGCTGTCAGGTGAAGCGTTGAGAGTAGCCAATCAGCATAAAGCTGTCAGGTGAAGGCCCACATGGCCCTGGTGGGTCCACGGGGAGATCCTGGGGATGGGGAGATGGTAACATGAATCCCCCAACTGGCTGCCCTGGCATAGTTACCAGGGGAAAAGGAATTTAACATAAAATCCCACTGACCTGGGCTGGCAGGCAGCCTTAGCATTTCCAAGCAGCAGCAACAGCCCCCTGCACCGTGGCCAGGTCGAGGTGGCCCACCAGCCTGGAAATCTGGTCAGCAGCTCCGGGAAACCCTGGGTCCTGGGCATTCCTCCATCCCTCAGCTTCCACCACCCTCCCAAATCAACTGCCATTGGAATCTGCTGCCCCCCAAAGCTCTGGGCTGGCCATGAAGGAGCCAGTGCTCCCGGGCTGCCTGCTTTGAGGACACCAGCACTCCTGCCATGGGCCGTTCGTCCATCGCTGCTGGTGGCCCTCCCTCTCAGAGTTCGGCCCCAAGGAAATACTAGTCACTCGGTGACAACACGGTTCTTCGAAAGCCCCAAGTCCTAAAAGAGGCTGGTGTTCTGCATTTCGGCCCTGCTGCAACCTCAGAGCCCTGCCGCCTGCTCCTGATCCCACAGGCGCCGTCTCTGAAGAGGCCACTCTCGGAAGCACTGAGAGTGGACTGGTGTGCGTGTGGGTCCTGCCTAGAACCAGGGCTCACTTCCCTGGTTGTGCCTACTAGCTGTGCGTCCTTGGGCAGCTTCTCAACCTCTCAGAGCCTTGGTTTCCTCATTGTAAAAAGGAGATAATAAAGGCATCATGTCACAGGCTTGTTGGGAGGGTGCAAGGAGGTACTAAATGTAACAAACTGAACACAGAGTTGGGTACACAAGTGCTCCTCAGTGCTACATGTCACCCCCACCATCCTGGGCCAAGTGTCCAGAGTGCTGTGATGAGGGTCAGACTCAATTCAGCCAGACCCAGGGGACACTGACCCAGGAATTACAATGGAAGATGTTTTCACTGTGGAGGAGCTGGGGGCCGGAAGACTCATCAGGTTCAGGGAGGCCCAAGTGGACACTGGATGGTCGGGGTTGCCCTGGGGAGGAGAGCCTGGTGGAGGGACCCGGGTCAGTGAGGAGGGTGGCCAGCAGGCCTGGACTGCAGGGCTGATCAGAGGTCCTTGAGTGCGGGTGGGGAGAAACCTTCTAGAAATGTTTGTATTTATTTATTTAGGAGAGCGAGTCTCACTCTGTTGCCAGGCTGGAGTGCAGTGGTGCGATTTCAGCTCACTTCAACCTCCACCTCCTGGGTTCAAGCGATTCTCCTGCCTCAGCCTCCCGAGTAGCTGGGACTACAGGCGCAAGTCACCATGCCTGGCTAATTGTTTGGTATTTTCAGTAGAGACGGGGTTTCACCATGTTGGCCAGGATAGTCTCGATCTCTTGTTCTTGTGATGGGCCCGCCTTGGCTTCTCAAAGTGCTGGGATTACAGGCATGAGCCACTGTGCCTGGCTGAAATGTTGTATTGATAAAAATCGTTTAGAGAAGGCCGGGCGTAGTGGCTTGCGCCTGTAATCCCAGCACTTTGGGAGGCCAAGGCGGGTGGAGCACCTGAGGTTAGGAGTTCGAGACCAGCTTGACCAACGTGGTGAAACCCCATCTCTACTGAAAATACAAAATTAGCCGGGCGTGACGGCGCATGCCTGTAATCCCAGCCACTCGGGAGGCTGAGGCAGGAGAATTGCTTGAACCTGGGAGGGGGAGGTTGCAGTGATCACCCCAGTGCACTCCAGCCTGGGCAACAAGAGCGAAACTCTGTCTCAAAAAAAAAAAAAAAAAAGAAAAAAAAAAAAAAAGGAAAATCCTCTAACCCCATTCAGCAATTTTTGCAATCCAGCCCTGCAGTCATAGCTAAAATTCTGAAACCATATAACGCCGGCAAGGAAGAGAATTTAACAAAGGCAAGTAATTTGCTTTACTAAGTTTTAAATCCTCTTATAACCTACCAAACTGTTGTCAGGCTCAGGAAAAAATATCGCAGGTGAAAACAGAAGAGAAAATAAGAATCACAGAAAAGGAACAAACATGTTGGATATTTGTTTTTCAGAACATTAACTAGGCTTTGGCCACCAGGAGTGACTTAGTAAATGGAACTGTTTCTCTGAAAAATTTTTTTTTTTTTTTTTTTGAGACGGAGTTTTGCTTTTGTTGCCCAGGCTGGAGTGCAGTGGCACGATCTTGGCTCAGTGCAACCTCCGCCTCCTGGGTTCAAGCGATTCTCCTGCCTCACCCTCAGGTGATCCACCTGCCTCAGCCTCAGACTCAGGTGATCCCGACCTCAGGTGATCCACTCCCCTCAGCCTCCCAAAGTACTGGGATTACAGGCGTGAGCCACCGCGCCAGGTGGGATTATCTCGTTTTTACTAGAAGGCTCTATCTCCTGGGGGTGGGATGGGGTGGTGAGATCAATTCACCTGGAAGTGGAAGCTGGGAACCTGGTTTGAGTTCTGATAGTTCTGGGGTCCAGCCCCTTATCTTGCTTCGCCTGGAGGGCTGAAGGACTGGAAATACTTTTGTTTTGGGGCTGGAACGCGGGCTGCAGTTTGGGAGGCGGCGGTAGTTTGGAAAAGGAGGCGGGGTCTGGTAAGCACTTTACCCGAATTGGGCAGTGGGAATTTGGGAATTGAGGACAATGGGAAGCTGGTTCTGAGTTTTAAACTGGGGAGTGACAGATCAGAGCTGGATTTTTAGGAGTTTCTCTGTCTGCAGGTTTAAAAAAGACCCGGGTGGGAGGTAGGGCTGGGGTGAGGAGGGAGAGAAGTGGACGATCTGAGAGCTGAGGCGGGGTGGAAGGGAGAGCAGCCTGTCAGGGGCTCGGGATTCCGGCCCAGGCGGCCAGAGATAGAGATGAGCTTCTTTCTCCGAACTGGGTTTGCTAACCTGTGACTGTCACTACTCCATGCTCCAGGGCACCTGGCCCAAGGGATCAAGCCTTTTGGGCACACAGATCCACCTGGAGCCCTGAAGGACCAGACAGGGACCTCGCCTTCTCTGTGTCCTTCCTGGGAAGGGGACTCCAGACCAACTGCCAGTCTTCCGGTTCCACCTCTCTGACAACCGCTCACCTCACCCTCCTTGGCATCTTTATTTCAAACGCTCTGTCCTTTTGTTTGCACGGGTTCCTGTGTCACATTCTGTGTTCCCATTTTTAATTGGAGAATAAGGGACTGCGTTATTCTACCCACAGGCCTAGCTGAGGGGATAGGGAGGCCGTGCCTACCTCCAAGGCTCTACGAAGTGAAGCAGGCGAGAATGTGCAGTCGTCGAGGCCAGAGGACCGGGCCTCAGCTTCTCCTTAAGACCCTGAGTCCTCCTCTGGGGACCACCCCGTTGTACCTGGAGGAGAAAATGCCCGCCCAGGAGGGAAGGGTTGGCCCCCAGAGAGCCCGCTGCGAAGTGAGTTTGCGCACTGCGGAGTGACTCCAGCGCGGCTCTGCCAGTCCGCGGGGCTGGCGGGGAGCAGGTTCGTGCACCGCGGGCTCTGCATGCAGAGGCGGGAAGCGCCCGCAGCCCGGCAGCCGGCCCAGCGGGAAGGCGCAGCCCGGGCTTCCGAACCCTGTGAACGAACGCGCAGGTTCCTGGTCTTCCAAATGGGCAGGAGTCGTCCTACCTGCCTGGGGTGGGAGGCCACATGGGGGCACTGCGCCCGGGAGCGGTCCCGGGTGTTTTCCAAATGCCCACTGCTGCTCTCATCCGTACCAGCGATGATCAAGAAGGGGCCTGGTCGCCCGGGGAGGTGCCCCGGTCCGACTTGACTCCGGGGACAACGCCGGGCGACGCCATCTGCGCAGGTCCCGGAAGGCCGCTTGTGTCTTTGTGCAGGGCGTGCTGTCTGTGGAAACGCGAGGGCACACTAGCACTTTCCTGTATGTATCATTATACTTCAATTTTTAGGAAGTACATTAGGAGGGCCTGCACCAGCCAAATTCGGGGATTAAAGCTTTTAAGCGGGAAGCACGCGCCCCGTGCTGTCCCTTTAAAGCGTTGGGCCGGCCCGAGGCATTCTGGCCGCTGCCGCTGCCCGTAGCGCTCCTCCGAGAGGCCGGCTTTGTGAGCTCGCCCCGCCCCCAGGACACCGCCCCCCTCCCCTCGCGCACGCGCACTGCGCCCCCGCCGCCTGGCGCCCGCCCGAGCTGCCGCCTCGTCGAGCTGAGTCCGCGCTCCCGCCCAGGCGGCGGCCGACGCGACGCCCCGAGCGCCCGGCCCCGCCGCCGCGGCCCGGCAGGTAAGCGGGTAGCCGCCCGGCCCGGGGAGCGCAAGGCGGGCAGCGGGGCGGCGCCAGGAGCCGCCAAACCACCCCCGGCCGCCGCACGTGTTCCCCGCCGGGCCTCGGGCCAGGCCCAGCCCCGGGCGCTGCTCCAGCTGCAGCGGCCCCGCCCGGGACCCCCGCCCTGGCCTCTCGGTGGACGGCTGCGCGCGTAGGCCCCTCCACCCCGTCCGCCCCCACTCGCGCCCCCACCTCCGCTTCCCCGGCGGGCCACTGACAAGGCCAGAGCGCCGGCACTGGGGCCTCTTTCCCGCAGGCGGCGTACCGGCCTCACATCGCCCCTCTTCCTCCTCTGCCCCTTCAAGGAAGGACCCCAGACCCACCAAGCCACTCAGTCCCTGGACGTGGTGCGCTTCCCCTCCTCGTAGAAACGCCCCCAGCCCGCTCCCGCCGCTCACCCCAACCCGAGGTAGCCAGGCTGCAGTTCGCTAGGTGGGGTCCTGGGGTGCGGGTCCTCGGTCCTAAACGGGGGGCCCACCGTGCCTCCTCGCGCGGGGCCGCAGACCTGTCCTGGCCGATCTGCGAGAGCCATTTTGAGCGGTTACGTTCCGGGACCAAACTGAGGTCGGCCTGTTATTTATCGCTAACGACACTCCCTGCTGTCTCGCTTGCAAGTTTCCACTCACCCAGGTCCGTTTACCCATCTCTTCAAATGCTAGTTTAATCTGTGACCTGGGCAGGTGCTGTGCTAGCCGGTGGGGAAGACAGGTAAGCGAAGGACCCAGGCGGAAGCCTGTCCAGGATCTCAGAGAGGTAGAGCCGGGTTCCCACCTGTGTTGGGCTGGCCACCTGGCTGGTGTTGAAGATGCAGATTAATTCTTGTCTTTGCACACAGTGTGCTCTCCTGACTGCACGCCGCAGGCAGGTTCCTGGGCTGGATCTCAGGGACTGAGGGACTCAGGCATCAGCCTGTGGCATGCAGTCCAGGAGGCCATACTGAGATTTGGTTGCTGGGCTTCAGGTGGTCAGGCTTACCTGGATGAAAAGCAGTGGCTGCTAGGTGGAGTCAGGCAGCAGCTGGTCTAGAGGTCACCTCCTCATCACCGTGCCTGTAACCTCGGTCCCCCCCCTTTCCTCAGTATCAAGTCTCCAACCTTCCTGTTCCCTCAAAATGATTGTTCCACAGAGACACCTGGTTGGTCATGAAAATGCCAAGCCTTGGCCCAGCGCGGTGGCTCACGCCTGTAGTCCTAGCACTTTGGGAGGCTGAGGCGGGCGGATTTTCTGAGGTCAGGAGTTCGAGATCAGCCTGGGCAACATGGCGAAACCCTGTCTCTACTAAAAATACAAAAAAGTAGCAGGGTGTAGTGGTACGCACCTGTAATTCCAGCTACACAGGAGGCTGAGGCACAATAATTACTTGAACCCGGAAGGTGGAGGTTGTAGTGAGCCGATATCGTTCCGCTGGACTCTTTGGACTCTGTCTTAAAAAAAAAAAAAAAAAATGCCAAGCCTAGATGCCACTACTGAGGTAGAAACTTGGCAGGTGTGTTGGGTCAAGAAATTGCATCTCTCCCCCTACCACCACCACCACGGAATTTTTCACTCTTTGGCCCAGGCTGGAGTGCAGTGGTGCAATCTTGGTTCACTGCTATCTCTGCCTTCCAATTTCAAGCGATTCTTCTGCCTCAGCCTTCCCAAGTAGCTGGGATTACAGGGACCCGCCACCACACCGGCTAATTTTTGTATTTTTAGTTGGGACGGGGTTTCTCCATGTTGGCCAGGCTGGTCTTTATCTCCTGGCCTCAGGATCTGCCCGCCTCCTGCCTTGGCCTCCCAAAGTGCTGAGATTACAGGCGTCAGTCACCACACCCTGCCACTGTATTCTTAAAAGTCAGGTTAAGGTTGTTTTGTTTGTTTCTTTTAAATGTTAATGGTTTTTGAGCCCAAAGGGTTGGGCAGGTTGGGCTTGAGCTGGGAGGGGCTGGGCACCTTTTTTGTAAGACCGCCTACCTGTTGTTCCTCATGTGAGGGTGTTTCCAGGTGTCTACCCTCACCTAGGTGAGTTGATGCTGACGGGAGCTGCTCGGCCCTCTGAGCTGCCTGTTTCACCTTCTGTTCCTCTGGTGTTTCACTTGGGTAGAGCATGGCCACACTTCACTCAGCTTTTGCCCTGGCCTCGCTGTCTCACGCTAGGACCTTTGCAGTGGACTTTGCAGCTTTTTGCTTGGATTTCCTTAGTTCCTCTCTCTCCTTGTATTTGTCCAGCCTGCCAAGGAAAAGGCAGCAGTTGGGTTAAACTGGCATGGCCAGGTTGCACTGATGACAAGCACCACGTAGCTGGCATTTACTGAGGACAGGTTTTGTACTGGCACTTCGTCCTCTGGGCAGTGCTACAGGGCCTGCCCCTCCCCTCCCCCACTCTTGTACAGTACTCGGCCCTAGATGCAGCGCAATCCGTCTTTGCGCAGGGAATCTTTGCTGCAGGTGAAATGGAGCGGTGGCCACACCTGTTCTCTGCAAAGTGGGTGTTGTAATTTCTCTGCCTTCCTCTTGGATGAAGACTTTGAGACGTGCTTTTTGATGCCTTCCATTTCGCGTTAGTGTTACAAGCAGCCTGTGCAAGATTTCAGTTGAAAGCTCCAAGCTAGAATTTCCAGTGTGTAAACTCATTAGATGGATGGTAGCGCTAGCTTCCAGGATTCCGATGGCCAGTGGTATTTGCAAGCGTGTCTCAGTGGCTTTCCCTTTTAATAACGCCGTCCCTCCTTTCTGAGTAACCTGTTGTGCTTTTATGAGATGTATTCAAGTAATGAATCTATTCCCGTGGTAGAGGAAACTAGCTGCTTACTGTACAGATTTGGGGTCATTTTCACTGTCAAGGTGAAACCCATTGAACTGCAGTCTTTTTTCGTTCCCCTGCAGTGTGAGTCTTGCTCGTAGAATATCGTTGGTGGACTTGCGGCTGCTTTTTCAGAAGGCAGGACGTGGAAGTTCCAGCAGGCAGAGCATGCACGCGCCTGCAGCCTGTGCATGGAGGCGCTGGAGCCCACCCATGAGGCGTAGACCACTGGGTGCCTGCGCCTGTGTTTTCAAACATGTCTGTGAACGTGATTGCATCACTTGGGGTGCATTTTAGGATTTGGATGTGCTGCCAAACTTCTACACTCTGAAGCTCAGTCATCTGCCATTTGGCGTGTTAGCTTTCTGTCAGGAAACCCTTTGCCGTTCTTTTTTTAATGTGTCCAGGACTCTGAAGAAAATTGCATTTTGTTTGCACAAACTGCTGCATTCCTGCAGACTTCTGGATGACAAAATAAGAAGCGCCCTTGAGGGTGAGGTGTTTCAGTATGATTACAAAAGGGGCGAGCACAGGGTGTCAGCGGAGCAGCTGGAAAGTATTAGCAACGACTTAGGGTCATTAATAGGGTCCTCGATTTGGAATGGTTTGTTTGCTGCAGGGCTCAATATGGTACTCAAATGTTTTTCTTTTCGTCCTTTTTCCTGGAAATCAATTTTTAAAAATATGGTTTGTTTCTTGGCTTCCTGTTCTGCATCTCAGCAGACTACCTCTGTCACCAGGTCCCTCCGTCCACGTTCCTTGTGCGGCCAGCATCAGAGCCATGGCAACGGAGGAGAAGAAGCCCGAGACCGAGGCTGCCAGAGCACAGCCAACCCCTTCGTCATCCGCCACTCAGAGCAAGGTGCGTGCCCAGGGGCTCCTTGGGCGCCTTCCGGGGGCAAATATGCTTAGAGATTCTTGGAAACGTTTCAAGCTCATAAGCCTTGTCTTCCCTACTCAGTTAAATGTCACTGCTAATTTTGATTTACTGACCACATACCTAATGAGTGCTTGTTACCTGCTGTGCCAGGAATCCCCAGTCTGTCACCTGGAGGAGGGAACAGATTCTCGGTCCTGATTGTGAGAGTCTCTAGGACCCAGAAAAAATCTCTCCATAGTTGCCCCCACCCCGGCTGCGATCCTGAGGCACAGGCAGATCTGCAAGCCCTCCTGTAGACCTTTAGCAAAGGGAGCAGGGCCTCGGGTATGTGTGGGGTGGGGGCAGTGGGACGCTGGACCAAGGCTGGAGCTGGTGGGGGCCTCCTGTGTTGTAGCAGGATCAGAGGTGGGCTTGAGGTGGGGTGATACATTGAGGGGGCCTCAGATGTTTCTGGCTCGGCTGGTGCTGTTGGTACGGAGTTTGGGGACTACAGAAGAGGTCTTGTGGGGAAGTAGTGGGCTCAGATTCAGATGTGTTCCACTTGAAAGGTGACGTCCACATAGGGATTGGTGGAAGGCACTGGGCATGTGGATTTGGAGCTCTAAAGATCTGAGCCGAAATTAAATGCTGGAGTCACAATCCAAACTGGTCACGAGTGGAACGCACAGTGGTGGTAACTTTTCGCTAACTGGTCTCTCCCGCAGCCTACACCCGTGAAGCCAAACTATGCTCTAAAGTTCACCCTTGCTGGCCACACCAAAGCAGTGTCCTCTGTGAAATTCAGCCCGAATGGAGAGTGGCTGGCAAGTTCATGTACGTAGCACTGAGGTCCTTAGCTGCTGGGAAAGGCGGTCTGAGCTGCAGACAACAAACCGGCTGGGGGTGGCTGGTTTCCTCACCTGCCGCTGGGGGGCTGTAGCAGGTGGGCGTGTCTCCTCCTAGAACTGTCACCTTAGTGCCGATTGAAATTGCCCGTGGGGGCTGGGCGTGGTGGCTCACACCTGTAATCTCAGCCCTTTGGGAGGCTGAGGCGGGTGGATCACAGGGTCAGGAGTTTGAGAGCAGCCTGGCCAATATGGTGAAACCCCGTCTCTACTAAAAATACAAAAAAAAAATTAGCCAGGCATGGTGGCACATGCCTGTAGTCCCAGCTTTTGGGAGGCTGAGGCAGGAGAATCACTTGAACCCGGAAGGTGGAGGTTGCGGTGAGCCGACATCATGCCACTCCACTCCAGCCTGGGTGACAGAACGAGACTCCGTCTCAAAAAAACGAAAAAAGAAATAGAAGAAGTTGCCCGTGGGCCCTTGGAGGGAGGGGAAGGGGACTGGTCCTCTCGGGGATGTGGCCGTGCGGAATGGGTTCTGAGCCATGTGGTTCATGCTGATCATCTGGGGCTCATGTGGGAAAAGCCCAGACTTTGGATTCTGGATGACTGGACAACTGTGTCTTGCTCTTAGCCTCAGATCCTTTTGTTTTCTTTCAGCCGCTGATAAACTCATTAAAATTTGGGGCGCGTATGATGGGAAATTTGAGAAAACCATATCTGGCCACAAGCTGGTAGGTTTCAGCCCCGTGCGGTAATGTTGACTGTTGAACAGGGTGGCTCCTAGTGATCAAGGGGTCAGGGCTGCTTCGAGAGCTGTGGGTTCAGATTTAAATTTCCACGTTGTTTTTTTAGAGTTATTTGCATCTTGAACTTTTAACGCAAATACATTTGACTTCCCACGGAGGAGTGTCTGTGAGGCTGGCAGAGCTGTGGAAAGCCTGCTGTTTTCCTCCAGGGCCGCGTGTCTTTTGTAAGGTTAAGGCTAGTGAGAAGATTTCCTGAGGGCAATGGAGATGTTTGGGATTTTGACCTTTTGCTAACCGGTCCTACTTTGTCCTGGCAAGTTACTGACCCTGTTTTTTCTCCCCAAGGGAATATCCGATGTAGCCTGGTCGTCAGATTCTAACCTTCTTGTTTCCGCCTCAGATGACAAAACCTTGAAGATATGGGACGTGAGCTCGGTAAGCAACACTCAGCGCTCCTCTCCAGGGGAGACCGGCAGCGGGGCACAGGGCGGGTGGTGGGGACTGGGTTGACTGCTCGGTAAGCAGCACTCAGTGCTCCTCTCCAGGGAAGACTGGCTGCAGGGGCACGGGGCGGGGGCGGGTGGGGGAGGTCGAGTTGACTTCGGGGAACAGCCAGTTGCTGGCGGGGCATCAGGCATGCTCTGAGCTGTCAGGCATTGATGAATGTGATCCGACACTTATGTTTGGGGAAATAAGCACTGGAGTAATACTACTAATACTCTTGTTTTAGGGGAAGTGTTTGAAAACCCTGAAGGGACACAGTAATTATGTCTTTTGCTGTAACTTCAATCCCCAGTCCAACCTTATTGTCTCAGGATCCGTGAGTGTGGCCGGGGTGTCTTCCCTGGGGGAGGTGGTGTTGGATGTTGGGAAGGCTGTTGAACTTGCTTGTAGCCACTGTGGAGAAGGCAGGTGGGGCCCGAGTCCTTTCTGTGCTGTTTGTGGGGAGGATGGACTGGTGGCAGGTCTTGGGTTCCGGGGAGGTTTGCTCCTTCTCCTTCCTGTAGAATCACTGTCATTTCTTCTTTTGTGTTCAGTTTGATGAAAGTGTGAGGATATGGGATGTGAAAACAGGGAAGTGCCTCAAGACTTTGCCAGCTCACTCGGATCCAGTCTCGGCCGTAAGTCCTGCTGACACAGACGGGGTGGTGTCCGGCACTACGTGCCTCTGATGCTGGATGTGGCCAGCTGTCTCCCCGAGGGGCGTAAGCCTGGACGTTGCCTGTGCCTATCTGATTCCTGCTGTCATGCCACAGTCTAGAGCAATCAGGTTGGAGGCTGGGACCTGAGAGATGAGTCCTGTGTGCAGTAGAGGGATGGCAAGGGGGTGGTGAGGTGTCAGTGGGGTGCCCTGTGGTGAGCACCAAGGGGCCTTTCGTGCAGGCTGGATGGGGGGTGGGCAGTGGCCACAGGCGTTCAGAGGGTAGTGTACCCTGAACTGATGCATGGGACAGGAAGGGCGGCCAGGCTGAGAAGGGTGCTGGGAGTGGGAGTGTAGGTGAAGTGTGAGTTTTGAGTGGAGTTAGCTCTGGGCGGGGATGGCCCAGTCCTGGTGGGAACAGTTGGAAGCTGGAGCTCTCTGGAGAACAGGCTTTGCAAAGGAACACATCCTGCCATTCTGCTGTTGCTGTACCACTGTGCAAAACAAATGACCGAGAGGCCGAGCATGGTGGCTCACGCCTGTAATCTTAGCACTTTAGGAGGCCGAGGTGGGTGGATCACTTGAGGTCAGAAGTTTGAGACCAGCCCGACCAACATGGTGAAACCCCGTCTCTACTAAAACTATGAAAATTAGCTGGGCGTGGTAGTGAGCGCCTGTAATCCCAGCTCCTGGGGAGACTGAGGCAGGAGACTCGCTTGAACCTGGGAGGCAGAGGTTGCAGTGAGCTGAGATCGTGCCACTGCACTCCAGCCTGGGCAACAAGAGCGAAACTCCGTCTAAAAAGAAGAAAACAAGAACAAATGGCCGAGAGTTAAAGTGTATGCAGTATCACAAACCGCTCCATTTCAGAGTGGCCAGAAGGTTCTTCTGTTAACAAAGTGCATGAGGCAGTTTCTCGGCGAAGCCTGCCCTTCGTTGAGAAGCAGAAGGAAAGGTGGATGCAGCGTTTGTGCCATGCTGCCCGCCAGTGTGGCATTCATTTTCTGTTGTCTTGGTGGTGAATGGGTTTAAGCATTTTTACCCTTGCAAGGCTTTGCCCGAGTGAGATGGCAGGCGAAGCCCTGGTACTGGCTGGATGGGTAGTGTGTCAGGCCAGGGCGGGGTGCGGTGTCTGAGCCCCGCACATAACCGGGCCACAAGGCCCTCGCAGGCCCAGTGTCACCGCTGCAGGGAGGCTGTTTGCTGTGGGAATGTCATCATGTGGCCCTGTGCTTGTGGCTGTGTGCTCGTGGGCCCAGCCCCTTGGTGCCAGTCCCCTGCCCTTCAGGGCACCTTGGGTCACAGTCAGCGGAACTGACTTTCAGACTGGGCTGACAAATGAACACTTGTGAAGTAACCTGAGAAAGGGGTTCGCTGGTGGCCTTTGAGTTGGAAGAAAGAATTCCATGAGCATCCTAGAGGCCAAAGATAGTGCAGGTGGGACTCGCAGGTGATAGGCAGGATTTTAAAAGTCTTTTTCCTACAAAAGTAGTTTGCTCATAAAAAGACAAAAACAAAAACAGGTTGGGTGCCATGGCTCCCACCTGTAACTCCAGCACTTTGGGTGGCTGAGGCAGGAGGATCCCGTGAGACCAGGGGTTTGAGACCAGCCTGGACAACAGAGTGAGACCCTGTCTCTATACAAAAAGCAAAAAATTAGCCAGACGTGGTGGTGTGCACGTGTGGTCCCAGCTACTTGGGAGGACAGGGTGGGAGGATTGCTTGGGCTCAGGAGTTTGAGGCTCTGGTGAGCAAGATGGTACCACTGCACTCCAGCCTGGGTGACAGAGTGGGACCCCATGTCTTAAAAAAAAAAAAAGGCCGGGCGCGGTGGCTCAAGCCTGTAATCCCAGCACTTTGGGAGGCCGAGACGGGCGGATCACGAGGTCAGGAGTTCGAGACCATCCTGGCTAACACGGTGAAACCCCGTCTCTACTAAAAAAATACAAAAAAAAACTAGCCGGGCGAGGTGGCGGGCGCCTGTAGTCCCGGCTACTCGGGAGGCTGAGGCAGGAGAATGGCGTAAAAACCCGGGAGGCAGAGCTTGCAGTGAGCTGAGATCTGGCCACTGCACTCCAGCCTGGGCGACACAGCGAGACTCCATCTCAAAAAAAAAAAAAAACAAAAAAACAAAAAAAACAAAACAAAACAAAAAAACCTACAAAGGTGAGCAAATGTAGGAAGTAGAAAATGAATTCCCTGAGTCACCCCTGGGGTCAGCTGCTGGGAGGTGGAGTCGGTCCCTCTGTGGTCTTCTACTTTGCTGTTTTAGGTGCGTCTTTTCCAGCGTAGCTCACTGCTGTCCTTTAAGTAACTGGTACTGCACCACAGCTGCTGCTCTGTAGCCGTCTCCACTGCAGAGAGGTTTGTGGGGGCTTTGTTTTTTCTTTTTTTTTTTGAGATGGAGTCTCACTCTGTTGCCCAGGCTGGAGTGCAGTGGTGCGATCTTGGCTCACCGCAACCTCTGCCTCCTGGGTTCAAGTGATTCTCCTGCCTCAGCCTCCCGAATAGCTGGGATTACAGGTGCCCACTACCACGACTGACTAATTTTTTTTTTTTTTTTTTTTTTTTTTTTTTTTTTGAGACGGAGTCTCGCTCTGTCACCCGGGCTGGAGTGCAGTGGCCGGATCTCAGCTCACTGCAAGCTCCGCCTCCCGGGTTTACGCCATTCTCCTGCCTCAGCCTCCCAAGTAACTGGGACTACAGGCACCCGCCATCTCGCCCGGCTAGTTTTTTGTATTTTTTAGTAGAGACGGGGTTTCACCGTGTTCGCCAGGATGGTCTCGATCTCCTGACCTCGTGATCCACCCGTCTCGGCCTCCCAAAGTGCTGGGATTACAGGCTTGAGCCACTGCGCCTGGCAATTTTTGTATTTTTAGTAGAGACAGGGTTTCACCATGTTGGCCAGGCTGGTCTCGATCTCCTGACCTCAAGTGATCCACCCGCCTGGTCCTCCCAAAGTGCTAGGATTACAGGCGGGAGCCACCGTGTCTGTCCTGGGGCACCTTTGATGTCTGCGCACATCTATACTCTTGGACTGCTGGTGTGGGCCTGCTGTGTGAGCAGGGACTGTGCCAGTCCTCTCAGTGGGTGCTTATGTGTAATTCTCACTTGAACAAAAAGGAGTGCAGCGAACATCCTGTTTGCATCTGTGGCAGTTTGTGAAGGATGACTTTGGAGGGGAAATGCAGTAGTCAGGATATGTGTTTAGCTTTTTGATAGGTACATTTTGGAGCTTTAGAGACTTTGAGGCACGTGGCCCCCTGCTTACTGCCTCCCATCCCTGTCCCATCTCTGGCCAGGGTTTGCCCTCTCTGGCCAGGGCTCCTCAGCTGAGGGTCGCTGCCAACCGCCGTCAGCCACAGCCCTCGCGCCCTCGTTGCACCTGGGACCTGTGTTTTTCCTGCCCTGGAGCTTCTGCTACTGCTTGTCTGCCCAGGTGGACTCCACAGAGCCCTTGGAGTGCTCCTTGGCTAGGGGCCTTGCCATCCCCTGCTGGGTTCTGGCTGATTTCCTTATCTATTTCCTTTTTGTTTTAATACTTATTTTTTTATTTATTGAGACGGAGTCTCGCTCTATTGCCCAGGCTGGAGTGCAGTGGCATGATCTTGGCTCCACCTTCCGGGTTCACGCCATTCTCCTGCCTCAGCCTCCCGAGTAGCTGGGACTACAGGCGCCCCCCACCGCGCCTGGCTAATTTTTTTTGTAGTTTTTATAGAGACAGGGTGTCACTGTGTTAGCCGGGATGGTCTTGATCTCCTGACCTCGTGATTTGCCCGCCTCGGCCTCCCTAAGTGCTGGGTCTTTTTTTTTTTTTTTCTTTTTGGGCACGGGGTCTTACTCTGTTGCCCAGGCTGGAGTGCAGTGGCGTGATCTTGGCTCACTGCCTCCTCCACCTCCTGGGTTCAAGTGATTCTCCTGCCTCAGCTCCCCTGAGTAGCTGGTACTACAGGTTCATGCCACGCCTGGTTAAGTTTTGTATTTTTTTGTAGAGCCAGAGTTTCACCATGTTGGCCAGGCTGGTCTCGAACTCCTGGCCTCAAGTGTTCCGCCCACCTCGATTTCCCAAAGTGCTGGAATTACAGGCGTGAGCCACCGTGTCCGGCCTCTCTTATCTACTTCCTAGCACTGAACTCTTCTGGCAGCCTTCTGCTAGAATGCAGGGGATGGGCTGTATTGCCCCTTGCACCTGAATGTGGATGGAATGGCAGAGCTGGGCCATGTTTGCCAGTGGGTAGTATTGGAATGTGGTTAAGAAGCTGAACAAAGCAAAGCATGGAGTTGGCCTTGTGAGTTTTGGGGACTTGTTTTGTCTTATTACCATCCATCGTAATGGTCTCAAGAAAAGACTTTTTTTTTTTTTTGAGACGGAGTCTCGCTCTATTACCCAGGCTGGACTGCAGTGGCCGGATCTCAGCTCACTGCAACCTCCGCCTCCCGGGTTTACACCATTCTCCTGCCTCAGCCTCCTGAAGAAAAGACTTTTTTTGCACATTAAAGGCAGGGACGAATGTGGTTAGATGGATCCCTGTGAGTTAGAAAAGTACTTTGAGAGGCTGCCAGCCACATGGTTATGATTAGGCACCTGGCACCGTGAGAGCACCCTGTCAGAGCAGAAACAGGTACTCGCCCCTCTCGGTCTGCTGGAGAACATCTAGGGCCGCAGCACCCAGCATGCCCAGCATGGAGGCTGCCAGCCGCATGATGGCCCAGAGCTCAGGCCTGTGTGAGGTACCTGCAGATTTCAGAGACCTGGCACAAAAAAAAAGTGTCTTGTAATAACTTTGTGTTGATTGCGTTGAAATAATATTTTAGATACATTGGGTTACACGTTATCAAAGTAATTTCACTTGTCTTTTTTTTTTTTTTTTTTGAGACGGAGTCTCGCTCTGTCGCCCAGGCTGGAGTGCAGTGGCCGGATCTCAGCTCACTGCAAGCTCCGCCTCCCAGGTTTACGCCATTCTCCTGCCTCAGCCTCCCAAGTAGCTGGGACTACAGGCGCCCACCACCTCGCCTGGCTAGATTATTTTTGTATTTTTTTTAGTAGAGACGGGGTTTCACCGTGTTAGCCAGGATGGTCTCCATCTCCTGACCTCGTGATCCGCCCATCTCGGCCTCCCAAAGTGCTGGGATTACAGGCGTGAGCCACTGCGCCCGGCCCACTTGTCTTTTAAGCTTTTCTAATGTAGCTTCTAGAACAATTACAATGACACATGTGGCTGGCAGGCTCTCGCAGAGTCTGGCCTAGTGCTTCTCCAGGCGTGCAGCAGCAGGCAGCATGCCCCCGGGACCTGTTCGAAATTTACGTTCTTGGACTCTCCCACCTGGACTGGTCAAATCCGAAGCCCTGGGGATGGGGCCTTGCAGTCTGCCGTAGCAACTCACAGGTGCCTTTGATACGTGTGGATTTGCCTCTGGGGACACATGACAATGTCTGGAGACATTTTTGGTTGTCACAACTATAGGCATCTAGTGAGCAAAAGAAAAGGTTGCCACTGCACAGAGGCAGCACCACCCCTTCCCCCCTGGAAGAGTCTGGTTTAAAATGTCAATAGTGCCAAGGCTGGGAAACTCCAGTCTGGACAGTAGAAGCAGACAACCTCAGTCCCATACCCAAATCATTAAACCATGGCTTCCTTGTGTGACTTGACTTCACCCAGGAAATGTATCAGCACCAATAGCCTGAGACAATGCAGTTTCCAAAGGTGCTGTTTGCTTGTGAGAAGGCTTATCCTTGGCTGGGTGCAGTGGCTCATGCCTGTACTCCTAGCACTTTAGAAGACCAAGGTGGGAGGATCATGTGAGCTCAGGAGTTCAAGACCAGTCTGGGCAAGATAGGGAGACCCTGTTTCTCTTATTAAGAAAAGAAAAAAAGGGCCGGGCGCGGTGGCTCACGCCTGTAATCCCAGCACATTGGGAGGCTGAGGCGGGCGGATCACGAGGTCAGGAGATCGAGACCATCCTGGCTAACACGGTGAAACCCCATCTCTACTAAAAATGCAAAAAATTAGCCGGGCGTGGCGGCGGGCGCCTGTAGTCCCAGCTACTTGGGAGGCTAAGGCAGGAGAATGGCGTGAACTTGGGAGGCAGAGCTTGCAGTGAGCCGAGATCGCGCCACTGCACTCCAGCCTGGGTGACTGAGCGAGACTCCGTATAAAAAAAAAAAAAAAAAAAGGAAAGAAAAAAAAAAAAGAGGTGGGCGCGGTGGCTCACGCCTGTAATCCCAGCAGTTTGGGAGGCCGAGGCGGGTGGATCACTTGAGGTCAAGAGTTCAAGACCAGGCTGGCCAACATGATAAAACCCAGTCTCTACTAAAAAAAAAAAAATACAAAAATTAGCTGGGCGTGGTGGCGTGTGCCTGTAATCCCAGCTACTCAGGAGGCTGAGGCACGGGAATCACTTGAACCCGGGAGGCGGAGGTTGCAGTGAGCTGAGATCGTGCTCCAGCCTGGGTGACAGAGGGAGACTCTTTCTGAAAACAAACAAAAAAAGATACCTCAATTTTTGTTTTTGTTTTTTTTTCTCGCGATCAGGTAAGAAGCAGTCGTGTCCATGACTCGAAAGTAAGTTTTTGTCTCTTCTCCCTTTCCTTAATTCTTAGGTTCATTTTAATCGTGATGGATCCTTGATAGTTTCAAGTAGCTATGATGGTCTCTGGTAAGTGAAAATATTTTACTTCATTAAGCAATGAGTACTTTACTAAGGGCCAGCCCTTGCACCGTTCCTGCATCTGGGGGTACAGCAGTGACGACAGACCCAAGTCCTTAACTTCCGAAGCTTCTCTGCTGGCCACACTGCAGACGTGTTCACAGATACGCAGTGCAGTTTCGGGGTTGGCAGCACAGGTGGCGAGGCGGCGTGCCTGGGAAGATGCCCTTGCTGTTAGGGTGGGTCAGGGAGGGCCTCCTCCATCAGACTTCAGCTCCATGTAGACGCTGACGTGTGCTGTTCACACACTCGTGGAAAATGGGTGTTTGGACCCCTTGAGGTGAAAGCTGTGCTGCTTTGGGGGGATGTTGAGTGTGCCACCATGCCCGTGAGGACGCGTCACCATGCCGGGCAGGCGAGCCCGAGCAGATGGCAGTGTGGAGAAGGGCAGGAGGAAGAGTGACGGTCTCCTGCGGAAAGCCCACCTAGGTCTCAGCAGACGTTTGTAGTGCTGGGACTTGGTAATCTGTGTCCAGCACTCCTCGGGAGACACAAGGGCAGTGGAGAAGTAGAGTTAACTCAGCGAAATGTCTGATGGGAGCGAGTGCGGGGAGTGGAGTGTTTGGGTTGTGTTTTGGGTGTGGGGCGGACAGCATCATAACTTGTTCAGATTGGTCTCTAGGGAGGAGGGGGACAGGGGCAGCCACCGGCGGAATTGAAGATCTTACTAGGACTTCCTGCAGGGAGCCCTCAGGTGGACACGCACACTTGAAATCTCTTTCCTGGTCTGACTCCCCAGTGACTGTTGGCATGGGGATCCCCGGGGGTCACAGTCTGTAGTCGCCAGGCATGACCCCCCGTCGGTTTTGAGTAGACGGGTGTGGTGGGAGAGGGTCGTAGTCGAGTTGCACCCGACCACCGGCCCGGCCTCCCATGGGCTCTGCAGCACACACTTCCGGGCCATCGCCTCGCGAGGTTCAAGATGCAGTTGCAGCACTGTGATGGCATTTGGGGCTGAGGTCACTGGAAAGTGCTGTGGCAAAAATTAGGTCATCTGGAGCCCAACATTGGCCAGTAGTGTCCACGGTTAAAGCCATTGTTTACACTTGACCATTTACCAGCTTATTATAAAGGATACAATTCAGGAACAGCCAGAGGGAAGGGGTGCACAGGGTGAGCTATGGGGGAGCGTGGAGCTGCCAGGGCCTTTGGTGCCACCATCCCGGCACCTCTGTGTGTGTGTCACCAACAGAAGTGAGCACGGGACAGTCTCAGAATTACTCATGGACCTGGCTCTAAGAACTTTTTAAAGAAATCAGAAAAAGTACACCAAGGAAATGAGGAGGGAAATGGAAAACAAATGAGACCATTGATGATATAAGGTGTGTTCTTCGATGAGGCTGGTAATGAAAACCTTTTAAGCCCCATAATGGGAAAAGCAAAATAAGCAAGATTTTAACTAGGAAGTGGGTGGAAGCACTGCAGGGGGAGGAAGCGGTAGTCAGAAGACTCTCATCCAGGCTGAGCAGTGCCTCGGCTCCAGCAGTGAGCTCGCTACAGCTCCTAAAGGGGCCCCGGGCATGGCACCTCGAGGGACCAGTCACCGCTGAAGAGACTGGAAAAGGGGATCGAAGGCCTAAAGAGAACATCATTCCCTGTGACTTTATACCTGAATCCAGTTAAATAGCAGACAGACCACAGACGGGAGGGAGCTCCCTGGTTCATTTTCTTGGATTTAGCATGACCTTGCTACCTGAGCCTTGATTGCTGGTCCCAGAGGAAAACCACAGAGGGCAACTCACTGGTGAATGTTGATGCCAGGATTCCAGAGGAAGTAGCCTCCTGAGCCTACCGTGCCCAGAAAGGAATTCCCACAGCCAAGTAATGCAACATTATTGAATAATGAAAGGATTATCACGTAAACATCAGGACAAGTAATTCAACATTCGTTATTGGATAATGAAAGGATTATCAAGTAAACATCAGGAAACCTATGATCTAATTCTGCCGACAGATTAAAGGCGTTAAATGTCCCTGTGATTAATCAGTAGAGGTCAGAAAGGCGCCTGATTGATAATACCCAGCAGCCAACCCTTCGGCGAGATGGAGCAGTATTGTTGACTACTTACTGGTAACTAATAATTTTCACGTGTGGTGACACGCTAAAACTATTTCTGTGAAAATCCGAAGTGGGACAGGTGTGAATGTTTCCCGTGTTACTCAGCACTGTTAGGAGTTTCTAGTTAGTGTAAGAAAATGAAAAAAAAGTCCTATGAAAGTTGAAGAGAGATACACATCTTTGTAGATATGTTTGCGTGTTTTCAAATATTTAAATGCCACCAACACTGCTTTTCAAATACCCATTTAACCCTGTGACGTGGGTACTGTCAGCCTTGCTTTTCAGCCAGGGACACGTACCACGGTCTCTCAGTTGGTCAGCGCAGGACCCAGACCCCGTGTCAGCTCTGGAGTCTGGGCCTGGAACCCCCAGCCCTGCTGGCTGTGTGGTGTGATCTCGCGTTTAGTGCCATCAGTGCTTGAAAATTGACTTTTTTTTTTTTTTTTTTGAGACGGAGTCTTGCTCTGTTGCCCAGGCCGGAGTGCAGTGGCGAGATCTCAGCTCACTGCAAGCTCCACCTCCCGGGTTTACGCCATTCTCCTGCCTCAGCCTCCCCCGAGTAGCTGGGACTACAGGCGCCCGCCACCTCACCCGGCTAGTTTTTTTTTTGTATTTTTTAGTAGAGACGGGGTTTCACCGTTTTAGCCAGGATGGTCTTGATCTCCTGACCTCGTGATCCGCCCATCTCGGCCTCCCAAAGTGCTGGGATTACAGGCGTGAGCCACCGCGCCCGGCCGAAAATTGACTGTTTTTCTCTTTACTAGGAATTGCCAGCTAGAAGAAGGGAAAAATGTTTCCATTTTAACTGTGACAGAAATGCTAAGATGTTTAGGAATGTGGATGGCAAGAAGGAGCAGGACCTATGCAGGAAATGAGAAACGGAACTGAAAGGACACACGGGGGTCAGGTCTTGAGGGTTAGGAGATGAGGCGGCTCCGGAGAGGCCCTGCTGCAGTGATTGCGGAGCTAGAGGATGTGAATTTAAGATCCATGGGGCAGCAGGATGGAGCTGTTGCTGAGAGAATTGAGAAGATGCAGAGATGGGAGGAGAGTTGCTGCTTCTGGGTTTTAAAACCCTGGGTGAGGCCGGACGCGGTGGCTCAAGCCTGTAATCCCAGCACTTTGGGAGGCCGAGGCGGGTGGATCACAAGGTCAGGAGATCGAGACCACAGTGAAACCCTGTGTCTACTAAAAATACAAAAAAATTAGCCGGGCGCGGTGGCGGGCGCCTGTAGTCCCAGCTACTCAGGAGGCTGAGGCAGGAGAATGGCGGGAACCCGGGAGGCGGAGCTTGCAGTGAGCCGAGATCGCGCCACTGCACTCCAGCCTGGGCCACAGAGCGAGACTCCGTCTCAAAAAAAAAAAAAAAAAAAAACCCTGGGTGAAGTGACTGAGGTCCAGTGTGGTCTCGTCCCTGGATTATCGAAGTGTGGGCAGAACAGGAGGTGGGTGTTCAGAGCAGAGAGCTCCCGGGGCCTTCCCAGAGGCGGCTTCTCCATGGTGAGAGATGGGAGGGGCCGTGCGTGGCGGCCATAGGGGTCTCATGCTTGGGAATGGCTCGTCCACGTCTGCCCTGAGCCTGTGCTCTGCTGCTGGCATCTGTGCAGTAGAATTGTGGGTGCTAACACAGTGGGCTCTGCTTACAGAATGCGTCTGTATTGGCGGAAATCACAGAAACCCCGAAACTGGAATAATGTAAATGCCTGGCTCATCCCTTCTGGGAATAGTCCAGAAGACTGCTTACGATACTCTTACATTTTTATTTTGAAAGAAGCCCTCTCATTCCTTGTATATGTTTGCGTGAGCGTGGGCAGATGCCTGCGAGAAGCACTGGGCTGCCGCTGCCCCTCTCCTTGGCCAGGGAGAGTGGAGAGAGCAACAGGCTTGCCCCTCTGTGTTGGGGGTAAACCACAGCTTATGTAGGAGAGATCCAGGGGTACCCCACACATGGTCTGCGCGTGTGTAGCGTGTGTGGACCGTTGATGTTTGTATGGACAGTGTTTAGTCTTTGTCCCTAGAATACAAGAGAATGACTATTAAACGGGTGAAGCATAACTTTTAAAAAAAGGATAGGAAAGGCTGAGTGGGGTGGCTCACGCCTGTAATCCCAGCACTTTGGGAGGCCGAGGCGGGTGGATCACGAGGTCGGGAGATCGAGACCATCCTGGCTGACATGGTGACACCCCATCTCTATTAAGAATACAAAAAAATTAGCCTGGCATGGTGGCGGGCGCCTGTAGTCCCAGCTACTCGGGAGGCTGAGGCAGGAGAATCGTGTGAACCCAGGAGGCGGAGCTTGCAGTGAGCCGAGATTGTTCCACTGCACTCCAGCCTGGATGACAGAGCGAAACTCTGTCTCAAAAAAAAAAAAGTCGGGGGAAGCATGCTAGTCCTAAAACTTAGATCTGATTCCCAGCAGCCTGCGTGAGGTCGTAACTTGTCTGCTTACACTTTTTTGTTCTCTTTGCTTTGAAGTCGCATCTGGGACACCGCCTCAGGCCAGTGCCTGAAGACGCTCATCGGTGAGTGTGGCTCTCTGCGTGGAGGCTGGGTCTGGGGAGGGCCTCCCCTGCTGGGTCCCTGCCCCTGTTCTTCACCAGCTCCTCCTTCCTTCTCTGTCCTGGGTCTGCCCCTGTAGGAGGAACCTTCCTCCTTGTCCGACCGTTCTGCCAGCTCCTCCTGACCACCCGCTGGCTCTGTTGCTCCTTCTGGTGAAGTTTTCCTGCCGTGGCCTTTCTTCTCTTGGGCCAGTTTGGGGCTCCTCGGCCTGTGCTGTCGGGCCTCACTCGGTCCTCTGCTCACTAGCGTCCTCTGGGCACCCCCATCGCCTCCTGGCTTCGGGCCCCTGCTGTCGCGCCAGCCTCTTGGATCATTCCTTGAGTAGACAGGCTGAGCACCTGCCTATCTGCTGGGGGTGCTGCCGAGGTGGATGGAGGTGCGCTGGGGGCGTGGAGAACAGGCCCGAGGTCTTCACGTCTCGGCAGGAGGAGAGGAAGGAGGGTCATGGCGTGGCCTGGGTGGGCAGGCCAGGTGCCGGGCAGGGTGCGGCCTGAGGGTCTGTGGCGGCCCGGGGTTCGCAGCCGCCCCGTGCAGAGCCTGCAGAAGGGAGCGGAAGGGCTTTCATCTGGGGAGTGTAAAGAAGCCTAGGTTAGACGTGCGGGATGGGGCACACCTTAAAGAGGGAGCTGGGGGCGGACCCCCTGTGTGGGGAGGCACCCCGTTTGCGCTCTTCTTCCCCCTAGTCTGTCGTAGCCTGCTGGCCCAGCTGACACCAAGCCCCACAGACTGGGAGGCTTTCAGTGGGAGGAATGTGTTTCCCCGCAGTCCAGGAGGCTGCAGTCAGGATCGAGGAGGCCTCTTGGCTTATAGGTGCTGCCTTACCCTGGCTTCACACTGGTGTCCCTGGTGCCTCCGTGTGTCCAACTGTCCTCTCGTAAGGACACCACCTGGGGCCTCATTTTCACTCTGTTGCCTCTTTGAAGGCCTCGTCTCCAGTACGCTCACCTCTGAGACTCTGGAGGCCTGGGCTTCAGCATGGGTCTCCTTGCCACAGCAGTCTATGTAGCTTCCTGCCTTGTGGGGCCAGCCTTTTGCCATGCATCCCTCCTGAGCGAGATCACACCGTCCTTGGTGTCCCCTGAACGGGCCACCTGTGCTCAGCTGTGTGTGCCACTGTTGTGTGAGCGCACGTAACCCTCACGGCCACCTGCGAGGAGGGATGGTGTTCTCCCCCTGCAGAGAGGCCCCTTCACTAGCCCAAAGCTCCACAGCAAGCAGGTGCAGGGACCGGGATTCCAGCCTGGGCACAGGTGGTTTTGGGCGCCCCTGAGCCCAGGGTGGGAACAGGGGTCGCTGCGTAGCAGTTTTTCCGTCGGCAGCTCCTCAGGTCTAGTGAGTTAGGCCTTTCTGGACTTCACTGAGACAGGTCGGCTGATGCGTTCCTTCTCTGTGAGCTCTGCCCAGGCAGCCTGGGTTAGGCATGCAGACACATTTGCCCTTAGCTGTGTTAGGGGAGCCTGGCCCCCGGCCCTCATGGTGGCCTCGGCCTGCCTGGCCGTGTGATGTGGGGTGCCCCTGAGGGAGGGCCTGCGTGGCCTCACAGAGTCTCCCGTGCCTTTTCAGTGTGTGTGACCGGGCTGAGGGAGCGGAGACGCCAGGTGCCTGGCGAGGCCAGGCGTCCCCGTGGTGGTAATGCCAAGGGCCGCGTCCTTCCCGGTGCTCGGGACACACCAGCGCGTGCACATGCTCGTTGGTGGCGGGGGGGGGGGGTCCCTGATGGGGCCTGGGGTGGGAACTGCACCAGGATACACCTTCCTTGAGATTCCCCCCTCCTCACTCGGGCGAGGGGAAACGCCTTCCTCCGGTTGTGAGGGTTGTGGGGTTGTCACGTCCTGAAAACTCTGACCTGTACATGGACAGCTTCTGGGAGCCTTGACTCTTTCAGCTGTGTGAGAAAAAGTGGCTCTACTCTGCCCCCAGGGCTGCAGGGTCCAGCTGATAGGCCTGGGCCTTAGCTGTGGGTGTGACAACAAGCAGATGGGTTGTGTGGGCATGAATGCCCCTTGCGTCGATAAATTCTTAAAAGGAGAATTTCCGGCCGGGCGTGGTGGCTCAAGCCTGTAATCCCAGCACTTTGGGAGGCCGAGATGGGCGGATCACGAGGTCAGGAGATCGAGACCATCCTGGCTAACACGGTGAAACCCCATCTCTACTAAAAAATACAAAAAACTGGCCGGGCGCGGTGGCTCACGCCTGTAATCCCAGCACTTTGGGAGGCCGAGGCGGGCGGATCACAAGGTCAGGAGATCGAGACCACGGTGAAACCCCGTCTCTACTAAAAATTACAAAAAATTAGCCGGGCGCGGTTGTGGGCGCCTGTAGTCCCAGCTACTCGGGAGGCTGAGGCAGGAGAATGGCGTGAACCCGGGAGGCGGAGCTTGCAGTGAGCCGAGATCGCGCCACTGCACTCCAGCCTGGGCTGGGCGACAGAGCGAGACTCCGTCTCAAAAAAAAAAAAAAAAACAAAAAAAAAACTAGCCGGGCGAGGTGGTGGGCTCCTGTAGTCCCAGCTACTTGGGAGGCTGAGGCAGGAGAATGGTCTAAACCCGGGAGGCGGAGCTTGCAGCGAGCTGAGATCCGGCCACTGCACCCCAGCCTGGGCGACAGAGCAAGACTCTGTCTCAAAAAAAAAAAAAAAAAAAAAAAAAGGAGGATTTCCAAGGTGACTTCCCCAGCTCTTTTTGCTGCTGGTGGAGTTGTCCCTCCGTTGAGTTGGGCATTCGCCAACCTCATCCCTCCCCTGTGAGGCAGGTGATTCCTGAGAATGGCCACTGCCCGGTGCCCGAGGAGGCCTGTATTCCTTAAGTCCTGGTGTCAAGGGGCCCCCGGGGCCATGGGCTTGAGGTGTCAAGAACCTGCTCACGGCTGGTGTGCGTGGCTAGGCCACCCTTCGGGGCACCAGGGGGTGGTGGTGCTGGCACTGGTGGTGGTGGCCGACCTCACTCAGATGTCGCACGTGGGGGACGGGGAGCGGGTCCCACCTCCTGTCCCTGCCCAGCTGTCAGCGCCCGCCCCGTGTCACCTGTCTGTTTTTATTGCAGATGACGACAACCCCCCAGTGTCTTTCGTGAAGTTCTCCCCGAACGGCAAATACATCCTGGCCGCCACGCTGGACAAGTGAGTACTGCGTGGGACCGTGGGGGCGGGCGTGTGGCCTCCCCAGCCAGAGACGCCTGCTCGCCAGCGTGAGCCTTCGGAGAGCATGTCGTGGGCTTGGCACGGGACCCAGGCTCCTGCTGGAGCTTTGGCTTCTGGGCAGTGGCCTGTTAGGTCAGAGGGCAGGCCCCTGCCCATCCCTTCCCGAGGCTGAACCTCAGGTCCGACTAAAGGAGGATTTAGGGTCGGTTTTCTGGTTGAGTGACTGTGGCCGGGGCAGGCCTAGCCATCCCGCATGAAGGAGTAGGTGGTCCGGGGTCCTCCAAGGCCCTTTCTGGTTCTGACCTCTGAGGACCTTGGTTTTACCTCTCACAAAGCCGCTGCCCTCCCGGACTGTTCTCTAAGCTCCAGCTTTCCCACGCATGCAGCCTCAGCCTGTGGGTCCAAGTCTGGGCCCCGATCCTCTGAGGGCTGTGTGATTGGGTGGTAAAACCTGTTCTGGATGTTTCCAGAACCAAGAGGACTTCCTCACCCTTTTGAGGATGACCTGAGTCAGGGACGATAACACCCGTCAGCTTCCTGTTAAAGTCTCTCTTGGAACTGCAAATACTTGGGGCTCTCACACTGTGGCTCCCCAACGCCAAGTCACTGGACTCTGAGCCTGAGGGGCCCTCACCCTGACGGGGAAGGGGGTTGCATCCCCGCTGGCTTTTGCACCTGGCGCTGATGGTGGCTGTGACGTAGTGGCTGCAGAGTTGGGCGTGGGGACAGGACGCCTCCGGCCGTGCCGCCTCACGCCTCTCTCTGTCTTGCAGCACTCTGAAGCTCTGGGACTACAGCAAGGGCAAGGTGAGCTCCCGCAGGCTCGGGCCCCCGTTGTGCGCCGTCCCTGGGTCATGGCCTCTGGTGGGGACAGAGTGGCCCCGCTGATGACAAAGGAGAGGAGCTCAGAGAACCATTTCCACGGGTTTGGTGCAGATTCCTGAAAAACCTGGGTATTCGTAGGGTGGCAGTCTGCAAGTTAAATCTTCGATTGTGTGGGTTTTGTACTTGTACTTTTCAGAAGTAAGTGTAGTCAGTGGTGAAACGCCTTGCTTAGAACGTAGAATTATACAAAATCAAGGGGATCCATGACTCTGTGACCAGCCTGTCCCCTCCTGTTTCAGTGCCTGAAGACGTACACTGGCCACAAGAATGAGAAATACTGCATATTTGCTAATTTCTCTGTTACTGGCGGGAAGGTGAGTCTTATGACCTTGAAGCGTCTCACGCGTTCCCAGCTTACTCTCCCGAGAGGTCACCCCTGTTACAGGTTGCTTTACACTCAGACGCTTTTCTGTGCCCACACAATGAATTTCCATTTCAACCAAAGTGCGCTGCGCCAGGCACCGGGGACACCTTGTCCCGTCTGTTTCTAGGTCCAGCTCCTTAATGGAGGCAGGCAGCCTGTTGCCGGGCTCTGCTGGCAGTGCTTGGCCGATGCCTTCCGAGGGGGTTGGGACCCCACAGGTGGAGCTCCGCGGCTCAGGGTGTCCCTGGGTGGGTGCGCTGGCTCCGAGGCTGTCCACCCGCCCCAGCAGGGAGGGGAGTGTTTTCCCGCCCACCCACACTGGTCTCGATGCTGCTTAGACCGGGGTGACTCTTGGGCAGCATGTGTATGACACACAGACTCAGGAAAGGGGGACCTGAGAAGCATCTTCCAGCCTGGAAGCCTCTCCTGGGGCAAGCAGGTGCCTGGCTTCTTTGAGCGAGGCCCGTGCTGGGGTAGAGCAGGCGGGGCTGTCCGCACTGGGGGAGGAAGCCTCAGGCCTGGCTGGAGGGCAGGCACGGCTTTTTGGTTGAGTTCAGCCAGGCAGCCACCAGCGGGGTGGGCGTGGGGCGGGGCATAACTGGAGATTCTGCCCCTTCCACATACACGAGCGCTGACCTGCTTTTCCTTGCCCTGTTTTCCCTGCTTGTTGTTACTTAGTGGATTGTGTCTGGCTCAGAGGATAACCTTGTTTACATCTGGAACCTTCAGACGAAAGAGATTGTACAGAAACTACAAGGCCACACAGGTGAGGGCCTGTGCTCCCGCAGCCACGGCTGCCTGTTCATGTGAGGACAGTTCCTGTAGGTGAAGCGTGGTCTGCCCGTAGGGTGCCGTCGTCTTCCCCTTCCCTCCTCAGCCCTCCGCTGGCCCCATTGAGGAGCCGCTGCTAAGAGCTCTTGCCCAAGGCATGGAGCTGGTCACTGTGCTGCCGACTCGGACCCAGGGCTCCTGTCTTGAACCCTGTTTCTTCCTGTTCTGCCGGGTATTCTGGTCCGGAAGGTGTGTGTGGCTGTGGGACTTTAGGTGGGTGTAGCGTGTCCCACTTCACGGCGAGCTCCGTTTCCTGGGCCGGGGACAGTGAGGTCATCGCTGCCCCATCCTGGAGGCTCTGGCTCCTTTCGATTACCTGTTCCCTCTCCCAGAGAGACCCCTGCTGCATGCAGGCCTAGTGGGCTCCACAGCGGTGCTGGTTCCCAAGCGACCTGGGGTTGCCCCTCCCTGGGTCCTGGCTGCCCTCTGCAGCCACCACTGCTTCCTCACCCTCTGGCCCTGCATTTCCATGTCTCATGGGGCCAATGAGAGCATGGGGGGGGCAAGCCCTTGTGGAAACTGGGGGAGGTGCTGCTTCTCCCTCTGCTCGAGCAGCTTCACCCAGCCTGGGGTCAGCACTCATGTTCCACGGCGGGCCTGGGCCTTCCTCCGGGTCCTCACCGGTGTTCTGGGGTTTCTTTGGTTTATGTAGAAGTTGTAAACTGTGATTTGATGTGGCCGACCTTGCACCAGCCTGTTAGATCTGACTGCCCTGCTCGGGTGGTGGACTTGTCCTCGCTGTGACAGAGCCAGCCCTGTGGAGCGCTCTGAGGCTCAGCATTGGTGGGAGGTGGCGGGAGTGGGCAGCTCAGGGTCCGAGTAAAAGAGGGACATTGTCGATAAAGGACTGAGGACCGTGAGGGGTCTGACTGGGGTCCTTGTGCGCGCTGGCCTCTGAGCCAGTCCTGCTGCCACGCTCCTCCCTGTGGGTGCCGAGCTGCTGCTAGTAGGGGCATGCGGGGCTCCTGGTCTGCAGGCAGGGCTGACACTCCCTGTGGCCTCCTGCCCCTGCCCCCCAACCGGCTGTGTCGCCCTGGTACCAGCTGCTGTCCCCTCGCTCCCCTCCCCTGGGCTCCCTGTGTCGAGGGTGGGCAGCAGCTGCTTGTCCTGAGACCTCCCGGGTGGTGTGCAGGAGCTACCAGCGTTTCTGGGGAGAGGTGGAGCTCAGTCTGGGATGGCACCCAGGGCACAGGGATGGCTGTTTCTGACTGTGTCTTTGTTTTCAGATGTTGTGATCTCAACAGCCTGTCACCCAACAGAAAACATCATTGCCTCTGCTGCGCTAGAAAATGACAAAACAATTAAACTGTGGAAGAGTGACTGCTAAGTCCCTTTGCGCCTGCCCGCGAGGGACTGTCGGGACGTTGACCCGGATTGGCAAGAAACATGGTGTCTTGGAGGTGGTCCCCAGGGTCTGCGCCTGGGGGTCAGGACAGGGCCTGATCGAGCCTCCTCTTTGAAGATGATTTGGCCGAGCGGAAGGTGTGGACCACCGGAAAGTTCTAAAAGTTGCTGGTGACATTTCTTGCCAATTCTAACACTGTCTAGGGAAGAGTTCCTAGTCTATTGTGTTCAAACAGAGTCAACAAAAATTTTTAATTTTTTATTACAAAAGGGTGAAGTTCAATTTAACATGCGTTGTGTTTTTTCAGTAAACGTTCTGTATCTTTTTGATATTCCATGACCCAGTGCACGCCGTCACCGCCACCGTGGCCCCGCCAGCTGGCCTCCCCTTTGGCCTCGGGCCCTGACTCCTCCGTTCCCGCCAGTAGCCGTTGCTAGTGTGTTTCTGTCTTTCTGGAAAGCAGCATTGTGTGGTGGTTTTCCGTGTAAAGAGCCGTTTGTGTCTCGGGAGCTTGTGGGCCACACGTCGACAGCACAGTCGTTGCGCACGACGCTCCTGTTTGTCTCAGTGTCCCTGCAACAAGCAGCACCACAGACTGTAATAAAAGGTGGGGTTTTGTGAATGGTTGTGGCAAGTGAGTCCTTGTGAAGCTCGTCTCCATGTGGCTTTCTTGGAGAAAGGCTCCCCTGGGGCAAGAGGGCGGAAGGTTTCTTCGGAAAGGTGGTGCTGAGGCTGGCTGCGCCTGCTCTCTGAAGCCGCCTTCCTCTCTAGGTTCACTGTTCAGTGTTGCTGGGGGAGGAGCGGGGGTGGGGAGGTTCTTAGTTGCGAAGGAGCCAAGCTCCTGATGGGCTCCCGTTGGGATGTGGAGGATGCCTGTGGCATGGGAACGCTCCCTGAGCCCTTCACTCCAGGTCAGATGCCAGTGGGACTGATGCGCCCTATGAGGGCTGCAGGGCCAGCGCTGCCCTTCGGCATCCTCGAGGGGTTGGGTGCTAAGCGCAAGCCTCACTGTCCTTGCCGGAACCCTCACTCGCCCGCCCACCCCTCTGTGCTCCTGGCGGTGCGGCTTCCTGGTGCTCACCTGCACAGCAGTTTACAGTGGAGGCCAAGCTGGCACCTCTGGGGAGCGAGGCTGAAACCTGAGCTCCGTGGAGACCGTTGTGGTGAGGGCTGCCACACAGGGCGGAGCAGGGTGGCCGAGGGCACGGGCGCCTGGGTCTGTCCCACGGGGCAGCGCTTTGGGGTGGTGTAGGCTGTGATGCTCTGGGAAGCCCGCTTGGGTCCTGGGTCTACAGAGGGCCCTGGCCCCGGAGCCCAGCCAACTCTTCCTCTCTCAGGGCCTGGAGTCCTGGGGGAGCCCAGCCGGCTCTGCCTCTCAGGGCCTGGAGTCCTGGGTGAATCCTGCAGGTTTTTGGTTGCACTGGCCCAGGGAGGAAGCGGGGGTTGTCAGGTGGGCTCTCCTGGGGGTCCTGCAGTGGCAGAGGTGAGGAGGGGATTATCCGAGGCATCTGGAGATGTATGTCCTGTGGTTTCCCTTGCCCGTCTGTTTCTGATGAGGTGTACGGATGAGTGACCTGCGCTAAGAAGTGAGTTACCACAGTGAAAATGGGTTGGTTTTTGTCTTCGACGCTCAGGGTCTGGGCGCCTCACATTTGCAGTCTGTTGTGACAGACTCGGGAAGCTCCGTGTGCCAGCCTGCGGCTGCCCTGCTGTGGGGGTCCTGGGGGCGGCGAGCCTCCTTCAGTCTTGTTCTGGGGAGGATGGCCCACTCCGGGGAGGGGGTGTGCTGTGCTGAGCGCTGTATCCCTGAATATAGTTTATTTTTTCTACATTTGAATTCTGTTGTAGATTTATGTAAAAATACATTCTTTTTGAAAATAAAAATTTTCATGTCTTCTAATTTTGTCCTGTGAGAATTTCTTAACTTCAAACGTAGCTGTCTCTGTGGGGTGGGAGGGCGGCCGCCCTGGGGCTTTGTCCCTGGTGGTGGGGGTAGTGTCTGGTGTGCCAGTGTGCCCCACAGGACAGCCCTGGGTTTTTACGGTAACCGTAGGAAAGTCATCTCTTTGTGCTAATTATTCTATGTATTTTGTATTGATTTTTCCACTCTTAGGTATATATCTGTGTGCTAATTACTGACAGTGTTAGGCAGGTAGGCACAGATGAGGAGAGGTCCTCCAAAGTCCTGCTGCCACCACCGTGCTGGGGAGTATCTTCCACGGTATGCCTTACAAACTAACAGGAGCTTTCAGATGTGAAGAGCGTGGCGCCCCCAGGTTCCTTCCTGTCCCTGCTGCAGGAACTTCCTTGTTCATGGGCTCCTTCTGTTATTTTAGTACAAATCCCAGACATTCTACCATGTAAGCGGTGAACGTGTGGTGTCTCAAAATAATTCTCCAGAAGCATTATTACCACAATGCCATTTTCATACCAAAAAAGTTCTCCAACCCTCTGCCTTTTTTTTTTTTTTTTTTTTTTTTTGAGATGGGGTCTTGCTCTGTTGCCCAGGCTGGAATACAGTGATGTGATCATGACTCAATGCAGCCTCAACCTCTTGGACACGAGTGATCCTCCCGCCTCAGCCTCCCAAGTAGCTGGGACCACAGACACATGATACCATGCCTGTCTTAATTCTTTTATTTTTGAGACAGGGTTTAAACTCGCCCGGGCTGGAGTGCAGTGGTGCCATCTCAGCTCACTGCAATCCCATATCTCGGGTTCAAGCGATTCTTGTGCCTCAGCCTTCTGAGTAGCTGGGATTACAGGCCCAGCTATTTTGTGTATTTTTAGTAAGAGTCGGGGTTTTGCCATGTTGGCCAGGCAGGCCAGCGAATTTTTTAATTTTAATTTTGCAGAGATAGGGTCTCACTATGGTGCCTAGGCTGGTCTCAAACTACTGGCCTCCAGTGATGCACTTCTGCCTCCCAAAGTGCTGGGACTGCAAGCGTGAGCCACTGTACCCAGCCCCCCTAAAATTCTTTAATTGAATATCTGATGTTCAGATTTCCCGTTGTCTTAGTATGTTTAAAGAAAGTGTTCCCGTATCTGCACACATTCACGCATATACACACGTCACATGCACGTGTACACATGTATATATGCATGTAGGGCACACCTGTACATGGGTGCACACAAGTACGTTTGTGCAGCGAACGACAGCATGTGTATGTGTATGCAGATGTACCTGCAAGGTATGTGTGCATAGGGTATGTGCGCATGCGCAAATGCATGTATGTGCTTGCACACGTGTATGCCTGTGTATGGAATCGGGAGCCAGACAAGGTCTTTACCTGCATCTGGTTAGTTTACCTTAAGCCTTTTTTTTTTGGAGACATCTTGCTCTGTTGCCCAGGCTGGAGTACAGTGGCGTAACCTCAGCTCACTGCAACCTCCACCTCCCAGGTTTAGGTGATTCTCCTGCCTCAGCCTCCTGAGTAGCTGGGATTACAGGCACCCACCCACCCACCACGCCCGGATAATTTTTGTATTTTTAGCAGAGATGGGGTTTCACCATGTTGCCAGACTGGTCTTGAACTCCTGACCTCAAGTGCTTTGCCTGCCTTGGCCTCCCAAAGTTCTGGGATTACAGGCATGAGCCAGCGAGCCCGCCCCTCAAGTCTTTTTAAATCGTCAGGTCCTCCCTCTTTTCTGTACCATGTATCCGTTGAAACCAGGTCGTTTATCTTGAGGCCTCCTGGTCTGGTTTTGCTGAGTGCGTCTCCGTGGGGCCGTTCAGCATCTTCCGGTCTCCTGTGTTCCCTGTAACCTGGCAGTGGGGGCAGCAGCAGGCCACACTCCATGCTTGATTCAGGACACGGCGGGTGGCCGTGGGTGTGTGTTCAAACAGCTGACTCATCAGGAGATTGGTGTTATTTGATAAACATCTTTCCAGTCGTTACTCGAGTTCTATGTTTAAAAACCTACAGGAGTTTGTGCCCAGGACAGACGTGACGGACGGAGACACATGCACAGATCAGGGGAACGCTCTCACCCCGCTTGCCGTTCTCACTCTCTGGGGTGCCTTTCTGGTGGTTTCCATCTATGGGAACCATGCACAGGTGGGGTCCATCTGTGTCATTTAGGAAAACAAGCTGCGTGTCACATCCTGGCACATCCTGCTCTTCAGCCCATGAAGGAAGCTCTCAAAACACTGCGGTGGGGTAAGGTGTTGGCCGTGTGGATTCACCGACCCAGCAAGGAGCTACCTTAGGGTCAAGGATGAGTTCTGAGAAATAGGAGAAAAGAGTCAGTGAAGAGGAGAATCAGGTATGGTTACCCAGAGGACGGGCAGAGGATGCTGAATCCCAGTAGAGTGATGCCCGCTCCTGGGCTATGGACTGAGATGGCATTTCACACCCTCATGGGAGACCCTGACCCTCACCACCAAGCCGGACGGGTGCGGGGGAGCAGGGGGTGCAGGTACTGTTAAAGGCGAGATCCACTTGGCAAAGATTTTACATAACTCGACTAATGAGGGGGGTCTGTAAGATGTTACAACCGCTTGAAAGTACCACACTTACGCAGGCAAACGAATGCTGAGACAAATTGCAAATAGATTCAAAACTGGCAAAAGGTCAAAATCCACAGTAATAATCGCATCCCACTGGGCAGGCACATTCAGCTTCCCACAGTTTCGAGCTGTGAACAGTGAAGAGCCAAGACTCCTTAGGTCGAGCAGAGGGTGTTTTCCTTATGCCTATTTCAAGGTCTCTCTCAGTTTTTCCTGATTGTCAACTCTTAGGTCAAAAGCTTGGTGAGCGCCGGCTGCGGTGGCTCACGCCTGTAATCCCAGCACTTTGGGAGGCCGAGGCGGGCGGATCACGAGGTCACAAGATCGAGACCATCCTGGCTAAACGGTGAAACTCCGTCTCTACTAAAAATACGAAAAATTAGCCTGGCATGGTGGCGGGCGCCTCGTAGTCCCAGCTACTCGAAAGGCTGTGGCAGGAGAATCGCTTGAACCCGGGAGGCAGAGGTTGCAGTGAGCCGAGATCTCGCCACTGCACTCCAGCCTGGACGACAGAGCGAGACTCCGTCTCAAAACAAAAATAAAAAAAGCTTGGTGAGCAGGAGGGAGGGTTCCCATAAGGCCTTTTGGGGAGAGAAATACCAGAATATAGGGTGACCCCAAGGGTAGGGGCTGCAACAGATGAAGGTCGCTTGGCAGCTTCACTGTCGGGGTGCAGGGGATGGGGTGGGCCTCGGTTTCCAGCCTCCAGGCTGAGCCCTCCCTTGGATCGGCCCACCCCCTCCTAAGGGATGCCGACCAGGCTGTGGCTTTAATGTGGCTGGTGTGCTGACCGCGCAGGCTGAGCCCTGGAGCGGCGCGCACTTGGCCTGCCTGTTCTCCGCATCCCAAGCCTCAGTGCCGGGCCCTCCAGTTCCCGGGGCCGGCGCCTCCCGCAGCCTTGGCTGTCTCAGCAGGTGGCACCGCGTCCTTCCCCGGAGGGGAACTGACACCCTGCAGTTACCCCTGACCCTGCCCTCCACGGCTGTTGGCACATCTTCTCCAGAACCCAGGGCTCTCAGCCCCTCCATATGGCCCGCATCCGGCCTCCGGCCTCGCCCCGCCGCAGCCCCGAAGGTCTTCCCGCTGCCATCGTTGCCCGCTGGGCTGTTCTCAGCGTGGTCGCCGGAGGGATGTCCTTTGAGCTCATTCGGTCCCGTCCCTACCCTGCAGGAGGTTCTCCAAGGTCTCGCCCTTGCTGAGGGTCGAAGCTCAGGTCCTTGCACAGGTCCGTGGGGCCCCGGGCCAAACGGGTCATCCCCTGACCCCTCTCCTAGCCCCTGGCTCCCCTCCAGCCCCGGGGCCTTGCGGGGCCCTCCCTGCATCTCAGGGCTCCGAGGTCCTCGCGCCTCCTTGGATCTGGACTTGGGTGTGGCCCTCCCCGTCCGCCCTACTCGCTGGAGCCGGTCTCCACGGGGCTGGGGGCGGAGGCCCTGGAATGGCCGGGAACGCGCTCCGGGCGGGCAGCGGCTTCGCTCGGTAGCTGCTGTAACTCCGTGCCGTGCCCAGTGCTTAGTTTTCTGTGAATGAATCAATGTTAAGCGGAAACTTCCATCAGACTTTGAACGAGGCCCCGAACGTTTGCGATGCTGGGGACGCGCCCGTCAACCCGCCGAGCCGCCCTGTGCTTGAGGCTGCGACCGGGCCGCCCGCGGGAGACGGGCCCTGCCGGGTGTCGGGACGCGAACACGACCCAGTGCCAAGAAGGGGCGGTGAAGAAGAAGGGAAAAGCCCCACGCAGCGGCGGGACGGCGCACCCGTGCACACGCGCATCCCCAGCCCGCGTCCCGGGGAAAGAAGACGAAAGAAGATAAAACAAAAAATGCGCCGGGCTTTGCAGTGGCTCACGCCTGTAATCCCTGCACGTTGGGAGGCCGAGGGCGGGCGGATCACCTGAGGTCAGGAGTTCAAGACCAGCCTTGGCCAACATGGCGGAAACCCCGTCTCTACTAAAAATACAAAAAATTAGTCGGGCGTGGTGGCGCGCGCCTGTAATCCCACCTACTCGGGAGGCTGAGGCAGGAGAATCGCTTGAATCCAGGAGGTGCAGGTTGTAGTGAGCCGAGATCGCGCCATTGCACTCCAGTCTGGGCGATAGCGTAAGACTCCGTCCGAAGAAAAACAAAAAAACCACAAAAAACGATGGTTAGATGCCACGAAGTAGGTGGCAATGCCTTAACCGTATGCGTGTTGTCAGGCCCGAGGGCCTCTTCCATCCTTGTCAAGGGGAGTGCTAACCTTCTCTCCTTTCATACAACACGGCCAATCGTCCGTGAGGCTCCATATTTAAGGGCCAAAAATCCATTCACCTTTCGGTGAGGGCGACTTGTTATTCGCTATCTATGGAGGTACATTTACAGAAATGTCAGGGTCCAGTGTGAAACCACAACTGTTCGCATTCAATCGTCTTTATTAGTTTGAACGTGTAAGAAATAAATCTACCATTTTTCGTGCCTTAATATATTCATAAAAGCAGCCAATTAGAAGCTGAGGGGAACAAACGGAAGTCCCGAGCGTCCTTCAGAGAAGTAGATTCCCCCGGAAACAAAACAGGGCGGGCGCGCACCTCCTGCGGCGACACGCCCAGCAGACGGCGGAAGGCGGGAAGGAACAGTCTACGGAAGTGGAAGGTTGGTAACGAATCAGAGAACAAGGATCGGAAGATCCGCTCCACGGACTTCCGGACGCGGCCCTGCCAGGGGAACAGCGGGTGCTCTGAACGCTATGGGGCGCTTGACGCCGCTGCGCATGCGCCGCGCCCCCTCCGCCACGTTCTCGCAAGCTCTGCGCGGTCTTGGGTGGAGAGTTCGAGCCTTAGCATGGCCGAGTGCCCTGGAGCCGGTTTCGGCTCTGGCGTTCGCACATGCCCTCGGGCTCCAGGTTACAACGTCAGTATTGGCGCTTCGGCGCGGTCCGGTCCTGTTCTCGTCCTCCGTTGCGTGGCCCCCCGGGCGGTTCTGGCGCCCCGCAGGCCGGGCCCCTCCCATCGCCTCGGTGGGCAGGGCCCTGCGAGGCTCGGGGACCGGGAACACGCGGCCTTCCTGACAAGGAGCCCGAGGGTCTGCACGGTCTGGGGCACCACCCGGCCTGGCGAGGATCATCGCTGTGCGCGCGATGCACATGCGTCCTCAACACCTCTGCACATTCATGCACGTGTGCATACATGGTGCACACACGTCCTTACACGTATGTACATGTGCATGTCTACACGCGCACGTCCACACGTGCACGTCTGCACACGTGCACATGTCTGCACACGCACACGTCTGCACACGAGTCACACTTGCAAGTGCACGCATGCATTGTGGACACACGTTTACACACCGGAAGATGTGTATACACATGCAGACATATGTGCCTGCGCACATGGATGTGTGCACAAACAAGCACAGAGGTCCTCAGTGGCCCACTCCTGGTGGCCGTGTGCTGTGGGCTGTGAATGGCCATACTCATTTCTCAGAGCTTTTGGGATGTGTGTGTTTCCAGTTGCGCATATTAATTAGAAAAACCAAAACTGAATTTGTAAGTTAAGGCAGGTTCTTAAGTTTCCTTAACTTCCTCTCCCCGGAGACCTGGTGGATTGGGCTGGGCACTGCTGGAGGAGGCCAGCCCTGAGTCAGGTTTTCTCTAGAAGGTTCAGGGCAAGCCCTGGATTACAAATAGGAAACCAAGTGCATGAGGAAGGCACTGCTCACCCTGCAAAGATGGTCAAGGTGTGGGGCGGGGAGCAGCAGCCTTGAGGTCAGAGCCAGGACCTTGGGGGCTGGGAGTGGTGTGCCTGGCTGGTGATCTTTGGCAGCAGGAGGCCTGGTGTCACCCTGGGGCCCAGACTGTGAAGGACGGGTGGCTTTGGGGCTCTGTAAGTTCCAGGGGGCCCAAGCATCTGTCCAGCCGGCGTTCTGTGCACTGCCCACCTGCCTGTGTTGTCACGAGGACGGGGTTTGCTAAGATGCAGATTCTTGTCTCTTCCCTAGTCTGAGTCCGGGGTCTGTGGTCAGGCCCGGGAATCTGTATTCACTGAGGCCCTTTGGGTCCTGCCTGATATCATAGCAGCCTGTCTTTACTTTGGGTGGAGGTTGGAGGTCTGCACGTCACCCAGGAGACTTACCAGTGGTGACCCAAGAAGAGGGAAGATGGCAAGAGGGTCTTTGCAGGGTTGGGAGGACCAGGCTGGAAGGACCTGGGAGGCCACAGCACCGACTTGGACTCGGTGCAGAACTCGCGGAAGCAGCCTGCGCTGCACGGATGGAGGCTGCTTTGCCCCACGTCTGCTGGTGTCTCTGAACTCCGGCTCTGACAGACGCCACCTCTCCTGCTGACCGCTGCATCCCAAGATGTGTGCACCGCTTGCACACAGGGTGTCCCAAAGTGTTTGTTGAACAAAGGCATGATCAGTATTGGTATTGCCCCGAGACTCATGCCCTCAGCCCTGATTCGGGCACATGCTCATGTCAACCGCTGGAAGTCCCTCTGGGGCCCACAAATGTGTCTGGACCAGAGGAAGAGTCAGCCCAGCTCCAAGTGCCTGGCGTCTGGGGCGGAAAGGTGGACGGGGCAACCAGAGTGATCACCCTCGGGGAGTCCGCTTTGCACTCCACTCGAGTCACCAGGAATATAACTCATTGGATCCTAAGTCTCGCTTTCCGACGGCCGTTCTTAGAGTCCCCCGTATGAAATCAGGCTACAGCCAGAGAAAGTTCCAGAAATAAGAAAAGGTGAGATCGCCTACTGACCCTCCCATTTTGAGCACATGGAGACTGAGGGAGGGGAGAAACTTGCTCAAGAGCACTACACAATTTTTTTTTGAGACAGAGTCTCAAAGCTGGAAAATTCCTCTAACCACGAGGAATTTGAACGCTTATCCTGAATAGTGGAAAATGAACGTCTCATGGAGCTAGGGTCTACCACCACCTGGAGATCCACAGTCAGACGTGGCATAGGGGATGCCCTCCCAGATCCTGCTCTGTCTCCCAGACTGGAGTGCACTGGTGCCACCTCGGCTCACTGCAACCTCCGTCTCCCGGATTTAAGCGATTCTCTGGCCTTAGCCTCCTGAGTAGCTGGGATTACAGGTGCACGCCTCCACACCCAGCTAATTTTGTATTTTTAGTAGAGATGGGGCTTCACCATGTTGGCCAGGTTGGTCTCAAACTCCTGACTTCAGGTGATCCACCTGCCTCAGTCTCCCAAAGTGCTGGGATCACAGGCATGAGCCAATGTGCCCAGCCCACCCCAGAAGTTATTGCTAGAGTGGTGGGGTAGGGACCCGGCCCCCAGCTCCCAGTGCTGGACATGGGCAGGGCAGGCGTGGGTTCCCTTCCAGCCCTGGCAAAGCCCTGGGCCATGCGTGCTTTTCCCCTCAAGTGTCAAGGCAGGCAGGGCTACTGCATAGTATACAAGATGCCCCATTGAGATGGAATCTCAGCCAAATGAGTCATGTTTTACTGTAAGCACATCGCAAATATTTCATGGGACACACTTATACTAAAACTTATTCATTGTTTATCTGAGCCTCAAAGGTAATGGCGTGCCCTGTATCTTTATTTGCTAAATTTGGCAGCCCTAGTAACGGGAGCTGGAGGGCTTTTGTTATTTGCCCTCAAGCAGCATTTCCTGGCATTGGCTTCAGTGACCAGTTGTCTCTTGAAATGTCCCATGGGCAAAAGGGAAGAAAACTGGGAAATACTGTGTTAAACTTGCACAATTCCTTTTTTTTTTTTCTTTAAAGAAAAGCCTAGCCGGGTGTGGTGGCTCACACCTGTAATCCCAGCACTTTGGGAGGCCAAGCAGGGCGGATCACAAGGTCAGGAGTTCGAGACTAGCCTGGCCAATGTGGTAAAACCCCATTTCTACTAAAAATACAAAAATTAGCCGGGTGTGGTGGTGGGCACCTATAATCCCAGCTACTCGGGAGGCTGAGGCAGGAGAATTGCTTGAACCCAGGAGGGAGGTTGCAGTGAGCTGAGATCATGCCGCTGCACTCCAGCCTGGGCAACAGAGTAAGACTCTGTCTCAAAAAAAAAAAGAAAAAAAAAAAGAGAAAAAAACCTATTAGCGAACAGTAGGGCTTATGAAAATGAGGCCGGGGGATGTGTCACTTACTCAACGGTCTTGGCAAATGGGATCTCTAGGCTGGTGAGGTTGCGTTCTTTTTTTTTTTTTTTTTTTTTTTGGAGATGGAGTCTCGCTCTGTTGCCGAGGGTGGAGTGCAGTGGTGCGATCTTGGCTTGCTGCAACCTCTGCCTCCCAGGTTTAAGCAATTCTCGTGCCTCAGCCTCCAGAGTAGCTGGGATTACAGGCATGTGCCACCATGCCCAGCTAATTGTTTGGGTTTTTTTTTTTTTTGTAGAGACGGGATTTCACCATGTTGGCCAGGTTGGTCTCGAACTCCTGACCTCGATTGATCCGCCCGCCTCGGCCTCCCAGAGTGCTGGGATTCCAGGCGTGAGCCACTGCTCTTGGCCCTGTACTCTTATTTCCAGGCTCACATGGCTTTGGGGAGCCTGCGTTTTCCAGAATGCTGATGACATTTCTGCTCCAGATCTGGGGAAGTGTTGGTGAGTCAGTACTCGGCAGGAGAGAAGGCTGGGGACAGTTTGGGCCCCCACAGGTGGCCGTTCTCCCTGCACAGAAACCCGGCCATGTGGTTGGCTGAGGCTGCCTGCTCTTTCTCCAGGCACCCACAAAGAAGGAAGGACGAAGCAAGGGTGGAGTGAGTGCAGGGAGAAACGCTCCTCCCGGCCGCCGGCAGCATCCTGGGGAGTTAGCGATGTGGTGGCGGGATCACAGCTGTCTTTACAGGGAATATCCCCTGGAGACACATCTTACTGACAGCATCTGTGGGCTGCCTGGGGTGGGGTGAGGCAGGAATGGGGTCGCCTGGCCCCTGCCCTGCCCACCTCTCACTCACCTCCACCCACCTGCTGGCTGGTCCCAGAGGCCTTCCTAGGTTCCTGGGAGGCTCTCCGCTGGGAGCCGGGGAAGTATCAGAGCCAAGGCGACATTCCCAGGAATAGCCAGAGGCCCCAAGGACCCATTGCCTCTCAGAACGGAAGGCCTCGGTGACCCAGGACCCTCCTGGGGCCGTCACAAGTCTTTGAGTAACCACTGGGGCCCATAGGGTCAGCTTCAAGGCCACTCCTAATGGCCACCACGCTGACCAGCAGCCTTTCGAATGGGTTGGTCCTTTGGAACTGCCCCTGGCTGGTGGGTGTCCCTACCTGCCAGCCCCCGTCCTGCTGGTCTTGGCCTGGGTGGTGGGTTGGCCCCAGGATGGGGTGTTCCTCCTACCCCTGCCTCTGCTTTGATCACTTTTTTTTTTTTAAGACAGAGTCTCTGTCACTCAGGCTGGAGTGCAGTGGCGCCATCTTGACCCACTGCGACCTCCTGAGTTCAAACAATTCTCCTGCCTCAGCCTCCCGAGTAGCTGGGATGACAGGTGCCCGCCACCACTCCTGGCTAATTTTTGTGTTTTAGTACAGACGGAGTTTCACCATGTTGCCCAGGGTGGTCTTGAACTCTAGAGCTTAGGCAATCCGCCTGCCTCAGCCTCCCAAAGTGCTGGGATGACAGGCGTGAGCCACAGCGCCTGGCTGCTTTGATCAGTTTGGGAGCAGTATTCCAGTGTCAGGCTGCTGTGCTCGGAGGCTTGGGTGTCTGCCCAAGTGTCTGCCCCAGCTAGTCGCCCCTCTTAGGGTGGGACACCCTTTTAGGGCGCAGGGCTGGGCAGTTCCAGCAGCGTCCACCAGGGGGCGGGGCCGCACCACACCAACCTGCGTCCTGGCCAGGGCTCCCTGCTCTCACCACAGCCCTCTCCGCCCAGCTTCTCTGGGCTTAGGCAAGGCCCCTAACTGTTCTGTGCCTCAGTGTCTTCCCGTTGAAGGGACTGATCTGCAGAGTGCCCGCTCTGGGGTTGGGCTCATGGTGAGGGCTCGGTGGCAGTCAGCCCTGACTGTCCTGTTTACCCCATGGAGAAACTGAGGCTGGAGTGTCCACAGGACATGTAAAGTGACACCCTCAGGTGCAGCTGGCAGCAGGGCCCCAGGAGTCCACAGGACATGTAAAGTGACACCCTCAGGTGCAGCTGGCAGCAGGGCCCCAGGAGATGCTGGGAGGTGCCTAGATTTGTGGGGTTCTTGGTGTGCGCCCAGCACGCAGCAGTTCCAGTTGCAGTCCGGACTCTCTCTGGCATTGTGTTTTTGAGGTCATGTTTTCTGTGTGATACACAGAATACCTGCTCACTATAGCGGCATTTAAAGCCACACTGAGCCGGGCGTGGTGGCTCATGCCTGTAGTTTCAACTACTCAGGAGGCTGAGACTGGAGGATCACTTGACTCCAGGAGTTCAAGACCAGCCAGGGCAACACAGCAAGACCCCATCTGTACAAAAAATGTAAAAATTACCCAGGCGTGGTGACACGCACCTGTGGCCCCAGCTACTCAGGAGGCTGAGGTGGGAGGACTGCTTGAACTTGGGAGGTCGAAGCTGCAGTGAGCTGTGATTATGCCACTGCACTCCAGCCTGGGCGACAGAGTGAGACCGCATCTCTAAAAACAAACAACAAACTACACGACATGGAGAAACAGTACAATAGAAACTAAAAGGAGCCCTAACCTCGCCAGTCAGCACGTGACGGGCACCACTGGCGTTTCTATGGAGGAGAGTCGTTGGCATTCCTATGGGTTTCTGTTTCCCATTGGGTCCAGAGTGTGGAGCAGCTCAGGGAGGCCCTGGAGGGCAAGGGAAGGACGCAGCATGCGTTTTTGTGTGTTTGAAGGTTTTCTGGGAGTGGAAGACTCTGTCAGTGATGTGCAGGGGGAGCGGGAGGGTCCAGATAAGGCTCTTCCGGTGCTGTGTATCGATGGCCCAGAGGGTTTAAAATGGGATGTTTCCCCGCGTGCAGATGCCTTCTCCGTCACGTCCTGGGTTCCTGAGGACGAGGCACTTTGCCCGAAGTACACAGTTACCGTGGTTTCTTTTTGCCGCCCCACCCCCTGTCCCCAGCGCTATTAAGAAATGGATGTTGGCCTTGAAGTAGATGGTGTCTTAGGAAGGAGAAAATGCATTTCCCTTCCCAGTGCCTGTGGTGACCTCTGGGCAGAGTGGTAACCGCCCTGCCTGGCAGGCCCAGGACTCCCTGGGTCTCTCCGACTCTGCAGGGATGCCCCCCATGGCCTCCCGGTCAAGCCTGCTCAAGGGGCTGCCGTCCCCTGCTTCTGCAGAGAGGGTGATGACCGTCTAGGGGGAGAAGGCCTCTTCTCAGGGCTCAAGGGCCTCTATTAATAAAGTGACTGCTGACCCCGGACGTACAGGAGGGAGGAGGGGACGGAACGTTCCCAGGGTTGGCGTTTGGCCGGAGACCCTTCTTGCCTGACCCAGCTGGCCTCCGGAGCACTCCAGTTCTGCCCTGGGCCCCGAGGCTCCGATGGGCCGGAAGCTCTGCATGGACCAAGCTCTGGGGCTCCCCTTCCTCAGGGACGTAAATATCCCTGGACTGGCTCCCTGTGAGCATCCCCAGGGCCTGAAAAAAGAAGGGATGGAGCCTCGGGCCTACGGGACCAGGCGGCATTCAGACACAGGCCGTCCACCCTCCAGGAACTGGCTCACAGCCGTTCTGGAAACTTCTCAGGCTGCCCACGGTCTGGCTCTGCCTCTAGATCCCAGAGGCAGCCTGCAAGAGGGCTCTTGCTGTAATTCTCTCTCGTTCAGTTGTTCCCACGGGTGTTTGTGGATATGGGCTGGGGACAGGCGAGAGGACAAGTCCTCTCCATCGTCAGAAGCCCAGCCTGTGCCGCAGAGACAGGAGGATGTGGTGCAGGCCAGTGAGCCCAGCTTGTGTGTCTCGGTTTAGCCACTCACAGACCCCCGCGCAGTTCTCTGGGGCTGAGGTCCTCGGTACCCCAGGAGGGGAGGCAGGCCATTTTAACAAGTCATTCTGAGGACAGCAAGGCTGGCGAGAGGTGGCCATTGCTGTTGCCTGGACAGACAGGTGAGAAACCCAGGGCACAGAGAGGCCACCTGCCGGCCCCAGGCCACACAGGGGGTGTGGAATGACTTTGGGATAACTCCACACACACCAGGGCAGCCCCTACTTAGGAGAACTTTGCAGCAACCCTGAGTGCGGGTTTTAAGCAGAAATGGAGGCCAGGCTTTGGGGATGGGTGGCGCCAAGAGGAAGGGGCTTTTCTGGTCTGAGAGGCCGAGTGGGGCCGGGGTCTTTGGGAGGGAGGCCAGGGCCTGCACGGTCATCACTGTGCCAAGGAAGAAGGCACTCCAGGCGGGGACCTGGCCTAGGCAGAGGCCCCGGGAGGGCTGCTGGTGAGGCTGGGGGTTGGGGCTGGAGTAGGAGGTTGAACCTTCTTGGGATTGGCCCAAAAGATGTCACAGCACCAAAGTGTGGGCCAGCCTCAGGGTTCCCTCCAGGTGACATTTCAGTGCCCCAGCAGACGCCACCTGGGAGACTTGGTGGCCCCGGGAGGCCCTAGTGCACACTGGCTGGGAGAGGCTGCCTGTTCTCCCCGCGGTAAGGCCGACAGGCTGGGCGAGCCCCGTGGGCCTGGGGTCGCTTTGGTGGGTGCCCTCCCCTGCCTGGGCATTTGGGCCGTCCCAGAGGCTGCAGGGATTTAACTCAGGGGTGGGTGCTGGTCCCCGTGGTTGGAGCCCTGAGACCCTCTGGCCAGAGGAAGAACCCAGCATTCCCGGCACCCACGAGAGGACCGGAATAGCCGGTCTTGAATCACACCCACAGCCTTCAAGCCCCTTGCCTGCCTCCTGCGTCCCTTGCCTGCCTCCCATGCCCCACGCCCCGCACCTGCCTCCCTCGCCCCTCGCCTGCCTCCCGCGCCCCTCGCCTGCCTCCCGCGCCCCTTGCCTACCTCCCACGCCCCACACCCCACGCCCTGCGCCTGCCTTCCGCGACCCTCGCCTGCCTCCCGTGCCCCTCGCCTGCCTTCCGCGCCCGCCTTCCGCGCCCCGCGCCTGCCTTCCGCTCCCCTTGCCTGCCTCCCACGCCCCACACCCCCGTGCCCTGAGCCTGCCTTCCACGCCCCTCACCTGCCTTCCACGCCCCTCACCTGCCTCCCGCGCCCCTCGCCTGCCTCCCACGCCCCTCGCCTGCCTCCCGCGCCCCTCGCCTGCCTTCGCGCCCTGCACCTGCCTTCCACGCCCCTCGCCTGCCTCCCACGCCCCACGCCCCGCCCCTGCGCCTGCCTCCCACGCCCCTCGCCTGCCTCCCGCGCCCCTCGCCTGCCTCCCACGCCCTTCGCCTGCCTTCACGCCCTGCACCTGCCTCCCATGCCCTGTACCTGCCTCCTACGCTCCTCTCCTGCCTCCCACGCACTGCACCTGTGCACCACGCCGTGAGCTCTGGGGCTGGGGAGCCCTGGGGAGGCTAAAGGACTTACAGAAGCTTCCCTGGGGCACCAGAGTTCGGTGAGGCTGAAGATAAGTTAGTTTAAAAAATGCCGCCAGACAGAGCACGCGGAGGCACTGGTGGTGCCAGCTTTGTCCTCTCTCGGGCCTGCCAGTCAAGACCCCTGCCTTCTGAGTGCCCGCTGCGCATGGGCTGGAACCAGGTGTCCATGGGCTGGAACCATGATGTCTGGCCCCTGGGGGCTGCGCATTGCTTCCTCTTTGGGACTGAAGAGAAAGCCGAAGTTCAGAGAGGACCCCCAGCTAGTAGGGAAGAGAGAAGGAATTTGAAGGCAGCTCTGTGTAACTGCAGAGCTCAGGCTAGCCCCTGCTGTCTATCAGAGAAGAGGGGTGCTGACTGATGTCTGCGGGGAGCCACAGCCCCCTCATCCCCATGGCTGAAGATGTTTGGGACATTCTGTTCGCATCTCTCCCGGGAAACTCTGAGAAGTCCTGCATGCAATAAATCTGCAGCTCCTTCTGCCCAGCCAGTGCTCCCCAAACTTCTGCCACCACGGAGCAGCACCCATAACCCCTGACCCCTGGTCTAGGGCTCTGCAGACACAAGCTTTGGAAAAGCGCTGCCCTTTAGAGAGCTGGGGGCAGGACATGAGCTTGTGGGAGTGGGAGGCAGACTCATAGCTCTCCTCTGCCCGCGGGGTCCATCCCAGACAGGGAGTGGATGGTCCCTGGAGGTCTGGTATGGAACTGGGCTGCTGTGAGTGGTTGCAGTCAGGCTGTCTAGACGCCCTGGTACCCCAGGGCCACCCATTCCCTTCTCTGCTTCTGTTTTCTCCACTGTAAATGACCAGAGAAGCCGTGGCTGTTGGTAGGGCTGTTGGGGGATGCCAGTGCCTGGTGCGGGGAGGCCCTTGACCATTGGCAGCTGTCGGGGGCTCAGGCTTGCTGGTCTGAGAGGTCTGAGTAGGGCGGGATCCTTAGGGAAGGGAGGTCTCCTTGCTGGAGGGGGGGTGTCCTGCCCTGCACTAGGCCCTGGTGAGAAGGCAGTTCCCAACAGGCACGTGGCCCGGCCCTGTTGGAGCTTCGGGCTGGCGGGGTGGAAGACCAGCTCTAAGCAGATGATTTCTGGATTTGAGCCATGCGGGTTCTGGGAGCTGGGGAAACTCATTTAGGGGTGGTCAGAGCTCATTCCAGAGGAAACAGCATGGAGGATGAGTTGGAGTTTGCCAGGGAAGACGGGAAGGAGAGGGCTCTGGTAAGAAGAGACAGCCCTGCAAAGGCCCTGGGGCCGGGAAGAGCAGCCCCTCCCCAAGGACAGCAGGGAGGGGGTGGAGCCCAGGAGGGGGCGGGGCCAGGGAGGAGGAAGGTGATGGGGTCAAATTTCACAGGACCCAGCTTCCTCCCTGCCCTGAGAGGTAGTTTGGGCAGAGGTGGGCAGCATGGAGGAGGTGGCCCAGGGAGTCCCTGTGGTTGTCCAGGTGGAGTGTGGGACTGGCCTGCCCTGGTGGGGACATACTTGCTCCAGGCACCCAGCAGCCCTTACCCAGCCCATCCGTCTGGCCCTGGGCCCCCAGGTGCTGCCTTCTGGAGGGTGCTGTATCTGGGCCTTGCCCTGGGGAGGTGGCCAGCCCAGATCCTCTGCAAACAGCTCGTCCCTCCCAGCTGCCCCCATCCCCTGATGGTCCCCACTGTAGGAGACGCTGCCTTGGAGAGGGGCAGGAAGTGCCACTGTGTTGGAAATATGGGGGTGCTGGTCTGGAGGTGCACGCTGGATGGCCCTGCCCACGCAGGGTCTGTCACAGTGCCGGGTTCTGAGAGGCTGGGGGGGCCCAGGGTGGGCTTAAGGACCCTGCCTGGTGGGTGACAGAGCAGGAGGCGCTCTAAGAGCTATCCTTGGTGAGGGAGGCATGGAGGTCACTGGAGGGGGCTCCTGTTAACCCTTCCTGCTGTGAGGGGCGTGGAGTCCACTTGGGGCCAGCTCTGTCCCGGCTCCCACCTGGAGGCAGGGCAGGCACTTTGCCCAAGATCATAGGAGGGTCGGGGTGGGTGTGGTCTTTCAGGCCACGGGCCTGGGCCCCAACAGTGAGGACACTACCCAGAGCACCTTGACCTGACCCAGGATCCTGGCCTTGCCCCGTGGCCCCGGCAGCCTCTGCTATTTCTGGTCCTGCTGAGCTGGGGTGGCTCATGGCCGCCTCTCCCTGCAGGTGCCACACGCAGTTGCTGGCTGCAGAGGGGACCCCTGCATATGCTCCAGCAGTGCAAGGCGCCCGAGCACCTCCTGTCAGCTGGCCTCGGGCTAAATGCTGGGGGTGCAGTGTGAACCCTAAATAAAGGCAGGAGGTGCCCTGGCGCTGCCCCACGGAGCTCTGAATCCAGTGTGGTCGGCTCACAGCGGTGTCAGGGACACAGACACGGGGGTCCCGATAATTAAGGCTGGGTCCCGCTTAGTCCCTGGGAAGCAAGGAAAGGTCTCTGTGTGGGTGTCCAGTGGCTGCTGTGACAAATGGGCACATGCTGGGAGATGTGAGACGACAGAGGAAGATTCTCCCCTAGTGCTGGGGGCTGAAGAATTGGGGTGTTTCAGGGCCCGGCTCCCCCAGAGGCTCCAGGGGAGGGTCCTGCCTGCTGCTTCTGGCTTCTAGAGGCTCCAGGCATTCCCTGGCTTGTGGCCACATCGTTCCCATCTCTACCTGTGTCTTCACACAAGCCGCCTCTTCCCCCATGTCGCTCCGCTACTGCCTGTGTCTCTCCTCTGCCTGGTGTCTCTCTTCTCTCTCCCGTGTCTCTCCTCCTCCCCCCGTGTCTCTCCTCCTCCCCCGTGTCTCTCCCCCCGTGTCTCTCCTCCTCCCCCGTGTCTCTCCTCCGTGTCTCTCCTCCTCCCCCCGTGTCTCTCCCCCGTGTCTCTCCTCCTCCCCCGTGTCTCTCCTCCTCCCCCCGTGTCTCTCCTCTCTCTCCCGTGTCTCTCCTCCTCCCCCCGTGTCTCTCCTCCGTGTCTCTCCTCCTCCCCCGTGTCTCTCCTCCTCCCCCGTGTCTCTCCTCCTCCCCCGTGTCTCTCCTCCTCCCCCGTGTCTCTCCTCTCCCCCCGTGTCTCTCCTCTCCCCCCTTGTCTCTCCTCCTCCCCGTGTCTCTCCTCTCCCCCCTTGTCTCTCCTCCTCCCCGTGTCTCTCCTCTCCCCCCATGTCTCTCCTCCTCCCCCGTGTCTCTCCTCTCCCCCCGTGTCTCTCCTCTCCCCCCGTGTCTCTCCTCCTCCCCATGTCTCTCCTCTCCCCCCATGTCTCTCCTCCTCCCCCGTGTCTCTCCTCCTCCCCCGTGTCTCTCCTCTCCCCCCCGTGTCTCTCCTCTCCCCCCTTGTCTCTCCTCCTCCCCCCTTGTCTCTCCTCCTCCCCATGTCTCTCCTCCTCCCCCCGTGTCTCTCCTCCTCCCCCCGTGTCTCTCCTCCTCCCCCCGTGTCTCTCCTCTCCCCTCCATGTCTCTCCTCTCCCCCCGTGTCTCTCCTCTCCCCTCCATGTCTCTCCTCTCCCCCCTTGTCTTCTCCTCCTCCCCATGTCTCTTCTCTCCCCCCGTGTCTCTCCTCTCCCCCCGTGTCTCTCCTCTCCCCCCCGTGTCTCTCCTCTCCCCCCATGTCCCTCCTCTCCCCCCATGTCCCTCCTCTCCCCCCATGTCCCTCCTCTCCCCCCGTGTCTCTCCTCTCCCCCCGTGTCTCTCCTCTCCCCTCCATGTCTCTCCTCTCCCCCCTTGTCTTCTCCTCCTCCCCCGTGTCCCTCCTCCTCCCCCGTGTCTCTCCTCTCCCCCCGTGTCTCTCCTCTCCCCCCTTGTCTTCTCCTCCTCCCCATGTCTCTCCTCCTCCCCCGTGTCTCTCCTCTCCCCCCGTGTCTCTCCTCTCCCCCCTTGTCTTCTCCTCCTCCCCATGTCTCTCCTCCTCCCCCGTGTCTCTCCTCTCCCCCCCATGTCTCTCCTCCTCCCCATGTCTCTCCTCCTCCCCCGTGTCTCTCCTCTCCCCCCGTGTCTCTCCTCCTCCCCGTGTCTCTCCTCTCCCCCCGTGTCTCTCCTCCTCCCCCGTGTCTCTCCTCCTCCCCCGTGTCTCTCCTCTCCCCCCCATGTCTCTCCTCCTCCCCCGTGTCTCTCCTCTCCCCCCTTGTCTCTCCTCCTCCCCATGTCTCTCCTCCTCCCCGTGTCTCTCCTCTCCCCCGTGTCTCTCCTCTCCCCCCTTGTCTCTCCTCCTCCCCCGTGTCTCTCCTCTCCCCCCCATGTCTCTCCTCCTCCCCCTTGTCTCTCCTCTCCCCCCTTGTCTCTCCTCCTCCCCATGTCTCTCCTCCTCCCCCGTGTCTCTCCTCCTCCCCCGTGTCTCTCCTCCTCCCCATGTCTCTCCTCTCCCCCCGTGTCTCTCCTCCTCGCCCGTGTCTCTCCTCCTCCCCGTGTCTCTCCTCCTCCCCCCGTGTCTCTCCTCCTCCCCCCGTGTCTCTCCTCCTCCCCTTGTCTCTCCTCCTCCCCGTGTCTCTCCTCTCCCCCCTTGTCTCTCCTCCTCCCCGTGTCTCTCCTCTCCCCCCGTGTCTCTCCTCCTCCCCGTGTCTCTCCTCTCCCCCCTTGTCTCTCCTCTCCCCCCATGTCTCTCCTCTCCCCCCATGTGTCTCCTCTCCCCCCCATGTCCCTCCTCTCCCCCCGTGTCTCTCCTCTCCCCCCTTGTCTCTCCTCTCCCCCCTTGTCTCTCCTCTCCCCCCCATGTCCCTCCTCTCCCCCCGTGTCTCTCCTCTCCCCCCATGTCTCTCCTCTCCCCCCATGTGTCTCCTCTCCCCCCCATGTCCCTCCTCTCCCCCCGTGTCTCTCCTCTCCCCCCTTGTCTCTCCTCTCCCCCCGTGTCTCTCCTCTCCCCCCATGTCTCTCCTCTCCCCCCATGTCTCTCCTCTCCCCCCTTGTCGCTCCTCCTCCCCGTGTCTCTCCTCTCCCCCCCGTGTCTCTCCTCTCCCCCCCGTGTCTCTCCTCTCCCCCCTTGTCTCTCCTCTCCCCCCTTGTCTCTTCTCTCCCCCCGTGTCTCTCCTCTCCCCCCGTGTCTCTCCTCTCCCCCCGTGTCTCTCCTCTCCCCCCCATGTCTCTCCTCTCCCCCCCATGTCCCTCCTCTCCCCCCGTGTCTCTCCTCTCCCCGCCATGTCCCTCCTCTCCCCCCCCATGTCCCTCCTCTCCCCCCGTGTCTCTCCTCTCCCCCCCATGTCCCTCCTCTCCCCCCCATGTCCCTCCTCTCCCCCCGTGTCCCTCCTCTCCCCCCGTGTCTCTCCTCTCCCCCCATGTCTCTCCTCTCCCCCCATGTCTCTCCTCTCCCCCCCCATGTCCCTCCTCTCCCCCCGTGTCTCTCCTCTCCCCCCCATGTCCCTCCTCTCCCCCCATGTCCCTCCTCTCCCCCCCATGTCTCTCCTCTCCCCCCCATGTCCCTCCTCTCCCCCTGTGTCTCTCCTCTCCCCGCCACGTCCCTCCTCTCCCCCCCCATGTCCCTCCTCTCCCCCCGTGTCTCTCCTCTCCCCCCCATGTCCCTCCTCTCCCCCCCATGTCCCTCCTCTCCCCCCGTGTCTCTCCTCTCCCCCCCATGTCTCTCCTCTCCCCCCCCATGTCCCTCCTCTCCCCCCGTGTCTCTCCTCTCCCCCCATGTCTCTCCTCCTCCCAGTGTCTCTTCTTTTCACCTCATGTCTCTCCTCTGTGTGTCTCCTAAGGACAGTTGTCATTGGATTTAGGGCCACCTGGACAATTCTGACAGTCTTCTCCCCAGTAACTTAGTCACATCTGGGAAGACCCCCTTTCTAAAGAAGGTTCCAGGCACAGGCTCCAGGGGCCACCGTCAGCCCACGACGCTCTCCAAGCCTCGGTTTCCACATCTGTGGAATGGGGATGTGGTGAAGCCTGTCGGGCCAAGCAGTGAGGTGGAGTAATGGCACCGTGACTTTTGTCACCCCCTCTTCTGTGCCAGCCCAGACCCTCCTCCTTTGCCACCCAAGGTGAAGCCGGGTGCCCAAGCTGGATGTGGTCGCCCCACCCTTTGCAGGGCCCTGAGGCGGCGCCCACTGCTGAGGCCCCACTCCTGCCCTGGCCAGGCCTACCGTGCCATCCAGAGGGCACAAGCAGGGGGCCTCATGGCAAAGGTGGCACCAAGTGGCTTCAAGTTCACAGCTGAGGGATGGCAGGGGAGAAGGAGAGGGCTCCAGGTGGGGGCAACGGGAGTGAAGGTGAGAGGGGAGGCCTGCCCGGGCCTGGCATGGATGCCCACCAGTTGTGGGGGTTGCCATATGAGTGTGCTCTGTCCACCGGTGGGTGAGGGGCAAAGCACACTTCTGTGCCAGGGCATCTCCATAGGCCCACGGTGTGCCTGGCCTCTGGGGAGACTGAGATGACCCAGCCAGCCGCAGCCGAGGGCCCCGTCAGGTGGGGCAACTGCCTAAGCAGTGATCCTCCCAATGCCCCCTTCAGTTTGGTGCCACTGGCCCCATTTCAGATGAAGCAATGTTTCCTTAGAGGGGCACATGCACCCCAGTGTCTCCCAGCCAGGCCCTCCTCTCTGCGTGGGGTCTGTGGTGAAGATGGGAAAGGCGGGGGCTGGCGGCCAGGTCACAGCTTTCCACACACACAGTGCCTTGGCCCAGAAGATCCTGCCATCCGGCCCTTCTCGTTAGCAAACAGGCCCGCAGCCCCTCCGCTACCGCCAGTCCGTGTGGCTGCCCGGCTGGCTAACGGATACCTGCATGCTCTCTTTTCTTCCTGCCCAGGTCTCCTATTTATTTAGCCTGGAGTAACCCCTGCTGTTGCCTCTGCTCGGCTGGGAGCTCGTCCTCTGTGCTTGGCCCTGTGACCTTGGGATTCTAGTCCCTGTGTTCCTCTGTCTTTCCAGGCTGCCGTCCAGGGTGGGCCCGAGGGACCCATGGTTCAGGCTGCCGTGTGGACTGAGCACCCGGGGCCGGTGCTGCTGAGTGTTGAGCTCTCTCCCCTGCTTCCTGTTTCCTCCCCCTGTAAATCAGGGTGACCTTGCTTCTCTTGAGGGGTCAGGCTAGGAGCAGACAAGGCCCTGTGTGCACAGTCTGAGTGACACTGGCACACACTGTGGGCATTGGAGGAGACCAGAGGAGGTGATCTGCGGGCTTGGGCTCCTGGAGGGGCCGGATGCGTGCCGTGGACAGTTTTGTCTGAGCTGAGAGCACATTTCAGGTTTCTAGGGAGGCCAGGAAGCCCTCGGGAGGGGCCATCCGGATGTCCCACAGTGGGAAGAGGTGGCATGGCTGGGCATGGCTTCTAGAAGGAGTCTGGGGGCGAGCATGTGAACAGCTCAGGAAACCGCAGAGCACGGGAAGCACCCAAGCAGGTGTTAGCCGGGAGCCTTCCCCAAAGACGTGAGGCTCAGCTTCGACCTGAAGGACAAGAAGGAGCTGGTGACACGGAGATCTGGAGAAGGGGAATTCCAGATGCTGGGGCCAGCACGTGCAAAGGCCCTGCGGTGGGAATGAACCAGTCCTTGGTGGATGAGCCTAGGAACAGGAAGGGAGGGCTTCGGAGCTCAGAGATGCCTCCTTGTGCAGACGGCTCCCCATCCCGGCCTTGAGGAAGCGGCCCTGCCAAGCCTGTCTTCCTCCGTGATCCTCGCGGGTGGCCCTTCCTACCCTGGCCTTGTCCTCTGCCCACCTCAGCCGATGGCTTCCTTGGGCACTTGATTATTGTCGCCTTTGCCCCTCACTCTCCCCAGTACCAAGCAAGTCCCCCAACCCTCACACTCCCGGCCCCCGATGTCTGCAACCCCACCTTCACCCCACACCCATTGACACCCCAACTTTCAGCGTCTCTCACGCCCTCTCACCTCACACCCCGAAATCCCCAGGGCTGGATGAGCCTCACCCCCGTGGTGTCCTCTCCGCGGCTGTCGCTCTTGGCAGCTGCCTACTTCTGCTGTGTCCCTGTGCAGTGAGCTCCCATCCCACCCCGCGCCCCTCTGGCCGTCCTGCCTTTCCCTGGCTCATCTCACAGAGAAACCTCTGGGGGCACGATGCCCTTGCAGCCCCCAGTCCCTCCCCGTTCACCCACAAATCTCCTTCACTCCAGCTCAGCTCCACCTCCCCTGGGGGCCCCGTGACCTCCGCATGGGGGTGCGTCTCCTCCTGAGCGTGGCCTCTTCACCCTTCCTTCCCTCTCGAGGCCTCTGGGTGCCCCCTTCCACTGTCCCTTCTCCATCCCCGCTGGGCTGCCCTGCTTTTCCACCGGGGTGTCTGCAGCTCAACGCGTCCCGTGCCCAAGTCCGATGGCCCCTTGTCCACCGCCCAGGCCAGCTCCCCTGCTCTGTCCGAGGTGCTCAGGCCCCAAATCTCGGATCCTTGCTGGCTTCCTTTCGCTCACATCTGCCCCCATCCATAAGGAATCCCTGCCAGCTCCTCCCTGCAGGCCCAGCATCCACCTTCTTCCTCAGCATGCACCTACGTGCCAGGGTCTCTTCCTGGTCTCCTGTGGCTGCCCTGGTCCTGGCCTAGGTCCCGGCTGCCTATCCACCAGGCAGCCAGCCCAGGTCAGAGCCTGGAGCTCCTCTGCCCCAGCCAGCCAGGGCTCAGCAAACCCCGGATCCTGCCTGGCTTCTGAGGCTCTGTGAGGCTGGCGCCGTCCCTTGGGCCTCTGCTGCCTCCTGCCCCTTCCCTGGATGGCTGAACTGGCTCCACTCCGTGATGGCCCCTGCCCTCCTCAGCCTGGGCAATGCTAAGGGCATCGTACGCCTACTCTGCCCTCACTTCTCTCTCCACACCTGCAAGGCCTTCCCTGGCTGGCCTTGACCTCCCTGTGTCCCATCGGCCCCCTGTTCTTCACAGTGGGGACAGGTCTCCATGTGCACAGCCATCTCTGTGCCCCGGTCTCCTCCTGGCCCGCAGCCTCCTTGAGGGCCGGCTGTTCACGGTGGAATTCTGGGGCTGCAGCAGGGCCTGGTTCAGGGCAGCAGCCCACAGGAGCGTGGGGACTGGGGTTGGGAGGACGGGAGAAGGAGAGGAAGTAAGGAGAGAGGGAGGCAGAGTTCCCCATCAGAGAGAGCAGGGAGAGGGGGTGAGGTGGCCTCCCTCTGCCCCTGGACTGTGTAGGAGGGCAAGTCCCCCAGAATGGCAGGTCCCCAGGAGTGGCAGTTCCCCCGGAGTGGCAGGGACTTAGCAGTGTGCACTCCCCACTGTGCCGCCTGCAGGACCCACAGAGTTTGGAGGTCACTGGGCACACACGCCCAGGCAGCGCTGAGGGTGGACATCCTCTTGCTTTCGGGGGCCTCCCCGAGGTGGCCTGTCTTCGCCTGTGAGGTGGGCATGGCATGCGCACTAGCTGCCACCTGCCCACGGGTCCTGCTGCAGTTGGGCCCAGCTGGAGAGGCGTGCAGGATGCGGGATCCCTGTGCCAGGACCTGAAGGTTGAACAGCAGATCATCAGGTGACACAGGGTGGCCTTGATTTCAAAGGCCACTGCCTGGAACTGAGACAGTGACAGGGCACCGGCCCGGGATGGCCTGGTCACAGCCACACTCCAATTTTGCCCTCTGAGGCAGTGGGTGGGGTCAGGTGTCACCACCCTGGTTCTAGGTGAGAGCTGCAACCAGGGGTGGAGTCACTCATTCAGGAAACCGCTGCTGTTTTTGCAGACAGGACTCCCAGGCACAAGACCACGGCCCCCTTCCCAGCTCTGCAAGGAATTGTTGAAAAGCAGTAATGTTTAGTGTTTTATTGTCATCAGGAAAGTGAAACAGATTCGTTACTCAAAATATAGAAGAATAGGCCAGGCGTGGTGGCTCATGCCTGTAATCTCAGCACTTTCGGAGGCAGAGATGGGCAAATCCCTTGAGCCCAGGAATTCGAGACCGCCCTGGGTAACATGATGAAACCCCATCTCTACTGAGAAATAAAACAAAATGAGCCGAATATGGTGGTGTCTGTGGTCCCAGGTACTCTGGAGGCTGAGGCAGGAGGATAGCTTGAGCCTGGGAGGTCGAGGCTGCAGTGAGCTGTGATTGTGCCACTGCATTCCAGCCTGGGCGACAGAGTGAGAGTGAGACTCTGTCTTAAAAAAAAAAGAGAAAAGAAAACACAAAGAAAACTTAGAGGAATAGAAAAGTAAAAAAGAAAATCATTGGACCAACTCCGTCAATATTTTGTAGTAAATTTTTGCTGCTGTTTTCCCCGTGTGCTGTGTGCTGTGTGCTGTGTGCTGTGTGCTGTGTGGTGTGTGGTGTGTGCTGTGTGCTGTGTGCTGTGTGGTGTGCTGTGTGCTGTGTGTGGTGTATGTGTGGTGTATGTGTGGTGTGTGTGTGGTGTGTGTGGCATGTGTGTAGTGTATGTGGTGTGGTGTGTGTGCTGTGGTGTGCTATGTGTGGTGTCAGTGTATGTGGTGTATATGTGATGTGTTGGTGTGTGTGGTATGTGGTGTGTGGTGTGTCTGTGGTGTGTATTTTGTGTGGCATGTGTGTGGTATGTGTGGTGTGTGTGTGGCGTGTGTGGTGTGTTTAGTGTTTGCATAGTGTATGTGTGATGTGTGTGGTGTGGTGTGCGTGGTGTGCGTGTGGTGTGTGTGGCATGTGTGGTGTTTGTGTGGTGTATGTGTGGTGTAGTATGATGTATGTGTGGTGTGTGTGTGTGGTGTGTGTGGTGTGGTGTGTGTGGTGTGGTGTGTGTAGTGTGTGTGGTGTGTGTGGTGTGGTGTGTGTGGTGTGATGTGTGCTGCATGTGGTGGGTGGTGCTTGTGGTGTGTGTGTGCTGTATGTAGTGTGTATGTATGGTGAGGTATTTGTGGTGTGTATGGTGTGTGTGTGGTGTGTGTGGTGTGTGTGGTGTGTGTGGTGTGGTGTGATGTGTGTGGTGTGATGTGTGTGGTGTGTGTGGTATGTGTGGTGAGGTGTGTGTATGGTGTGGTGTGTGTGGTGTGTGTGGTGTGGTGTGATGTGTGTGGTGTGTGTGGTATATGTGGTGAGGTGTGTGTATGGTGTGGTGTATGTGTGATGTGTGTGGTGTGTATGGTGAGGTGTGGTGTGTGTGGTGTGTGTGTGATGTGTCTGGTGTGTGTGGTGTGTGTGGTGTGTGTGGTATGTGTGGTGAGGTGTGTGTATGGTGTGGTGTGTGTGTGGTGTGTGTGGTGTATGGTGTGGTGTGTGTGTGATGTGTGTGGTGTGTATGATGAGGTGTGTGTGTGGTGTGTGTGGTGTGTGTGTGATGTGTGTGGTATGGTGTGTGTGGTGTGTGTGTGATGTGTGTGGTGTGTGTGTGATGTGTGTGGTGTGTGTGGTGAGGTGTGTGTATGGTGTGGTGTGTGTGGTGTGTGTGTGGTGTGTGTGGTGAGGTGTGTGTATGGTGTGGTGTGTGTGGTGTGTGTGTGATGTGTGTGGTGTGTGTGGTGAGGTATGTGTATGGTGTGTGTGTGGTGTGTGTGGTGTGTGTGGTGAGGTGTGTGTATGGTGTGGTGTGTGTGGTGTGTGTGGTGTATGTGGTATGTGTGGTATGTGTGGTGAGGTGTGATGTGTGTGGTGTGTGTGGTATGTGTGGTGAGGTGTGTGTATGGTGTGGTGTGTGTGGTGTATGTGGTATGTGTGGTATGTGTGGTGAGGTGTGATGTGTGTGGTGTGTGTGGTATGTGTGGTGAGGTGTGTGTATGGTGTGGTGTGTGTGGTGTGTGTGGTGAGGTGTGTGTATGGTGTGGTGTGTGTGGTGTGTGTGGTGAGGTGTGATGTGTGTGGTGTGTGTGGTATGTGTGGTGAGGTGTGTGTATGGTGTGGTGTGTGTGGTGTGTGTGGTGAGGTGTGTGTATGGTGTGGTGTGTGTGGTGTGTGTGGTGAGGTGTGATGTGTGTGGTGTGTGTGGTATGTGTGGTGAGGTGTGTGTATGGTGTGGTGTGTGTGGTGTGTGTGTGGTGTGTGTGGCATGTGCACATGTGTTCGAGGGGGTGTGGCTGTTTCTGTCACTGGGGCCACACCTCACTGTTTTCTCTGTCACACCCTTTTGTGAGATCTTCTGCCATGTGGCTCAGTGGTGTGTGGTTTGTGGTGTGTGTAGTGTGTCTTAGCCTGTGATCCCAGCACTTTGGGAGGCCGAGGTAGGAGGATCCCTCAGCCCAGGAGTTTGAGTACAGCCTGGGCCACATGGTGAGACCCCTATCTCTACAAAACATTAAAAAAAAAAAAAATAGCCGGGCGCGGTGGCTCACGCCTGTAATCCCAGCACTTTGGGAGGCCGAGGCGGGCGGATCACAAGGTCAGGAGATCGAGACCACGGTGAAACCCCGTCTCTACTAAAAATACAAAAAATTAGCCGGGCGCGGTTGTGGGTGCCTGTAGTCCCAGCTACTCAGGAGGCTGAGGCAGGAGAATGGCGGGAACCCGGGAGGCGGAGCTTGCAGTGAGCCGAGATCGCGCCACTGCACTCCAGCCTGGGCGACAGAGCGAGACTCCGTCTCAAAAAAAAAAAAAAAAAAAAAAAAAAAAAAAAAAAAAAAATAGCTGGGCATAGTTGTGCCTGTAGCCCCAGCTACTCCGGAGGTTGGGATGGGAGCCTGAGCAATAGAGCTAGACCTCCCATCTCTAAAAAAAGAGAAAACAAGCAGTAACCACAAAGTGTTATATTTTATAAAACAAGAGAACATGTGCACACTGCACCTGGCTGTGCCCCTCCCACTGAGGAGCTGTCTGAAGGGCTCTGCTTTGGAAACACCTACATTAGACCAATGCCCTCGCCCATTCCTCTGATCAGGAAGGCACAAAGTAAAATTCCTGGGCCAAGGGGCCGCCCACGTGTCAGATATTTTGTGTGTGGGTAAAAATTGCTACTGTATCTCCTTCCAGAATGGTAGTGGGGAAACTGAGGGCCTTTTCCCTCCATGTCTTTTTTTTTTTTTTTTTTTTTTTTGAGACGGAGTCTCACTTTGTCACCCAGGCTGGAGTGCAGTGGCCGGATCTCAGTTCACTGTAAGCTCCGCCTCCCGGGTTCACACCATTCTCCTGCCTCAGCCTCCCGAGTAGCTGGGACTACAGGCGCCCGCTACCTCGCCCGGCTAGTTTTTTTGTATTTTTTAGTAGAGACGGGGTTTCACCATGTTAGCCAGGATGGTCTCGATCTCGTGACCTCATGATCCGCCCGCCTCGGCCTCCCAAAGTGCTGGGATTACAGGCTTGAGCCACCGCGCCCGGCCCCCTCCATGTCTTTAGCATAGAAATCATTACCAATTTAGTAGAAGTAAAGAGATGCCTTTGTCCTTTAAATTGTTACATTTGGAGCTTTGTGCAGTTACACATTTGACGTGCTTGCTGGCTGCATTGTGTGAATTGGTGTTCCTGGCCGTTGCCTGTTTTTTTTCCCTAATGGGATAGCCCTCTTTCTTAAATGCATTTGCGGGAGCTCTTTATATTAATAATATAAAATCTTTTCCAACTGTGTAGTTCCAAATGTTTTCCCAAGATCATCTTTGTCCTTTGTCTTGGTCTATCTAATTTTCATTTGCAGTTGAACTTCCACTCTTTCATTGGTGGTGGTCTCGAGGGTGTGTGTGCTGGCTGGTTTGAAGGGCGAGGCCTGGGAGGGGGGCGCTGGGACAGTGGCCCCGGGCCAGGCGCGGTCGTGGCATGGCTGGGGCTGGGGGTGGCTGCCCTTTGAGGCTCTGCTGTGCCCTCTGGGTCGCTTTCAGCTGAGGGTTACGTGTTGGCCTGACAGGCTCTTCCCGGAAGGGCATTTCGTGGTAGGACGGTTCAGGGTCACCCCTGTTGGCTCATGTCAGCCTAAACAGAACATTCTGTTGCAGTAACACAAATTATGCTTTGTTTGTTGGAAAATCGGCGAGATATGCAAGTGCGTGTGTGAGCTTGTGCAAGGAAATGGGGCAAGAGTCACCCAATTAGCCGTTTCAAAAGCTCATCCTTAAAAATCCACTTCCTTTCGAGTCCGAGGGGCTGGGCGCTTCGCCGAGGGCTCAGCTCTCTGGTGTCTCGGGAAGTCCTTCCGAGGGGGGTCACAGTGAGCACGAGGGGAGCTAGCCCAGGGCAGCAGCCCACGAGTGTCCAAGGCAGACAGGACCCTGGATCCCTATGCCTCTGTTCCCCCTGACCGAGCCCCCCTACCCCCCCAAAAGCAGGCAAGCCAGGGGCTCCCTGAGCCTTGTCCCGTGCACTCCATCAAGGGGCACGGAGGTCAGTTTTGCTCTGGACAGGGTCACACCTGAATGATGCCAGAAACCTGCTTCCTAGCACAGTGTTCTGGGTGGTGGGCCCTGCTGAGGCTTCTCTTCAGACCCATTTTGCAGATGGGGATGCTGAGGTCAGGTAATGGGACCAACGTGCCTGACACCCAGATCAGGCCCAGGAGCGAGAGGCCCAGGCAGGGCAGGAATCCCTTCTGCTTCTGCCCCAGTGTTTTCTGCCCCACTGTCACCGGACTGCGGGGAAAACAGCGAGATGCCGGTCCTGCCATCTATCACATCCTAAGAAAAGGCCGGGGAGCTGATCTCTCTGCCTTTGGAGGAACCCCGACTTCTCGCTACCGAGATGAGGTCGGTTTGGCCGGGCACGGTGGCTCACGCATGTAATCCCGGCACTTTGGGAGGCCGAGGTGGGTGGATCATGAGGTCAGGAGTTCAAGACCAGTCTGTCCAACATGGTGAGACCTCGTCTCTACTACAAATACAAAATCAACTGGGCGTGGCGGCAGGCGCCTGTAATCCCAGCCACTCGGGAGGCTGAGGCAGGAAAATCACCTCTGTGGAATGGGACAGAGCTTCTGGGACAGGGTCACAGATACTGAGAACAAAGTCACTGGCACCCAGTAGGTGCTCGATGGGTGGTGATGATGCTGTAGGACAGGCGAGGGATGCATTTGTACATGTTGATTGTTCTAACATGCGTGACTCCTGGAAGATGGCGCCGGGGCTCTCTGCCTGGAGAGGGAGGAGTGATTTGGTGGTTCTCCTGATGCACCTATCGGGTAAGTGCCCTCCTTCCCAGATGTGCAGAGCTTCAGCCATCTGGAAAGTGGTCAGTTGGCCAGCCCCCAGGATGCGCTGGAGCCAGTCCACCTTGCACCTCCAACCACCTCCCTGGGTGACGAGGATCGTGGCCAGGCCCAGGTCCTCGGACTCCTGAGGACCAGGAAACTTGGAACAGAGGACCCGCTCTGGGGTCCTAAGGCCTGGTAGCAAGTCCTGGCTCCGTCTTTCTCCAGCTGGACGATCACTTGTCAGAGCCTCAGTGTTCCCATCCATAAAATGGGCCTAATGAACACTGTCTGTTTGTCCCACCCCCTTAATGAGACCCGTGAATGGCAGTGTCAGTTGCTGAGGTCACCTTTTAGGCACCATCCAAATGCAGAGCCTTCTGACACCAAGTGTTTGCCCTGTCCCTCCTGTGGGTCCACAGCTCCTTCTTGCCTGCTGCCTCCTGGTCCTCCCAGGTCCCCAGGGAGGTCACAGACGCTCCTCCCGCTGTCTGCAGAGTCTGGGTCTTGGATTATGGAAGCTTGGGGTGGCCGTTTGGGAGGACACGTTGGCTCCCATACCCACGTGGCTGCCTCGTTTCCACGGGCTGAGCCAGCAGACAGGCGGCTCCGGGCCAGCACCCAAATACTTTCCATGGCGGGGGCAGGGCGGAGGCTCAGGGAAGCCGGCAAGGGGCTCTGAGCCCACACGCCACTGCTGCTCACGTCCAGAGCCTAGCCTCGAGACACGCTGGCTGTGGGGGACACGGCGTCCTCAGGACGGAGGCCCGGAGCTTCTGACCTGCTGGGTGGGCAGTGGGAGGGGGCTAGAGGCAGGATTGTCTCCAGCCTTTCCAGACAGGAGAGGGGTGACCCCAAAATCCTCCTCGAGCCAGCCAGAGCCGGCTTTGGAGCTGGAGTCCTGACCCCCAGCCGGGCTTGAGGCTGAGCTAACTGGAGTCCTGACCCCCAGCAGGGCTTGAGGCTGAGCTAAGAGTATGTTATGGGTGGGGGCTCAGAGCCCAGAGGACCCCCCACACCTCAGGCCGGGCAGGGGTTGGCGGGGCGCCTGAACTAGCTCGAAAGCTTCCAGGTACTTAGAGGGTTTGATTTTTCTCCCCATCCCCCCTGCCCAGAATTCAATTAATCAATAGAAGAAATCTCTGCGTCACACCCCTCTGAGCCCCGCGGGCTCCTACAAGATTGATTAACACAAACATCAATTTCTTGGGCTGTGCGCCTCCGAAAACACGGCACTTTTTCAGATTGAATTGCTACTGTGTGCCCGGTGTAAATAAAGGAGAGGGAGTAATATGGAAGATTTGTTACTGTGTGCGGCGAGGCTCCGCTTCGCTTCCCGCTCGCTCGGCTGGTGCTATTAGGGGGCCGTGGTGCGGGGTGGAGGGAGGGAGAGACAGGAGGAGAGTGGAGGGACAGGGAGGGGGCAGACCACTGGGCAGGGCGAGAGAGGACAGAGAGGGAGATGACAGGGAAGGAGACACATACACACAGACAGAGACACAGAGGGAGAGACAGAGAGAAGAGGGAGAGTGGAGAAGCAGAGAGGGCGAGAGACCATTGCGGGATGGGAGAGGACAGAGAGAAAGCAACAGAGAAAGAGAGAGAGGGAGAAATTGAGAGTGGTGGAGGGAGGTTGGGAGAAAGAGAGAGAGAGGGAGAGGCAGAGAGGGAGAGAGAGAGGAAGAGGAAGAGAGAGGGAGGTGAAAGGAGAGAAAGGAGGTGCGGAAAGGCAGGCGAGGGAGTGGGCGTCCGGCGCAGGGTGGCTGGGAGGGATAGCTAATTGCTTATTCATTTTCCCTGGCGGTCTGAAGGGGGTGGCAGCTGAGAAGGGGGTGGCGCTGCTGGTCTTGAAGCAGCAGCTGGTGGGGTGACTGAGGTGACCCTGACATGGGAGGACGGGCTCCCCTGCTCCCTCCCTCCTTCCGTCTGGTGCAAAGCGGGGCCTGATGCAGAGGGCCCAACCCAGGCACGTAGTGGGAGTAGGACCCGAAGACGTTGCTCAGAGGCCAGGAAGGCCAAGCCCTGATCAGGGAGACCAGAAGCCCCGGGTGAGGCCTAGGCACTGGGCAGAGTGAGGTAGGGGCTCCTCCTCACAGCCACATGCCCCCGCCTCACCCCGCTGGGCTCCCTGTGGGCTAGTGCCCTCCCAAGTGTGTCCCCAAGGCCCTGTGCCTCTCCATCCACCATGCGCCTCTCTGTCCCACCCTCCCCCTCCCTGCAGCCGAGTTCCAGACCAGCACTGTACAGGAACCAGAATGTGTGTGAGCCACACAGCAAAGTTTCCATTTTGTAATAGCCATGTACAAAAAGAAAACGGGACAGGTGCCATTAGTTTCAATAATGAGCTTTGAACTCAACATACTGCAAATGTGGTCATCTCAACAGGTAATCCACACAGAACAATGCCTCCTGCAATCATTTCTCATGTCGAGTCTTTGGGACAGGGCTGTATTTCATACGCACAGGGTCCCCTTAAGGGCCGGCCACCTGTGAGCACTCTGGGGCCAGTGAGGCCGGCAACCCTGTGGTGAATGGTGCCGCTCTGGGCCCTGGTTCCAGCCCCTGTGTCCTGACGGTAAATGCTGAGGCATCTCTGAGTGCGGATACTGGGTCCTGGCGACAAAGCTGCCAGCGGTTCGCAGGTCTCCCCTTTACCCGTGAAGGGGCTGCGCAGTGCCCAGCACGGAGATGCTCGCGGCAGAGAAAGAACTGCATGTTTCAGGGCAGAATTTCAGCCAGTTCAGCTCAGAGCCACCCACTCTCGCCCCTCTTCCCAACTGTGGGGGCCCCGGGAGCCTTCAGGGGGCTGAGCACGGGCTCCGGCAGGCCCCAGGCCTTGGGATTACTTCCATCCTTGCTGCCATCCGCTCTCAACGTTCGGTCCCTGGGCTGGCACCTGTTGGGTGGCTCTGTGGGGCCGGGTTCTGGGTGTGGAGTGTGGCCTGGACTTCCCAGTTGTCGGAGTGGCTGGAAGCAGGACCACTGCTCGCGGTGCTTCTCCCACCTCTTCCCAAGGCTGACTCCTGTCCTTCAGTTCCCTCAGAATGGGGCTTGCAGTTTCGGACAGGCGTTCACCAAGGACTCAACAGGTGGGGTCCTGACCCCAGAGCTTGAAGTCTGAGGGTCCTGCCTTCCCTCTGGAGGTGTCCCCCAAAGGGGGTGGTGTGGTCTTCCCTTTATGTATAGCTTTTTAATATTACAAAACATAGATGTTGTATTTTTGAGAGGGTCTCACTCTGTCAGGCAGGCTGGAGTGCAGTGGCACAATCACAGCTCACTGCTGCCTCAACTTCCCAGGTTCAAGAGACCCTCCTGCCTCAGCCTCCCAAGTAGCTGGGACCACAGGTGTGAGCCACCATGCTCAGCTAATTAATTAATTAATTAATTTTTTTTTGGTAGAGACAGGATTCCTACCATGTTGCCCAAGCTGGTCTGGAACTCCTGGATTCGAGTCATCCTCCTGCCTCAGCCTCTCAAAGCACTGGGATTGTAGGCATGAGCCACTGTGACCAGGCCAAAACACAGACGTTAGCAGAGTTTGTAGGAATCAGCGCCATTGTGGTGGTTAGAGAGGCGATAACACCACAGACCAGGCTCCCTTGGCAGAGAACGTGACTTTTACCAGCTCCCTGCTGTCCAGTGAGCCAGGAGTTACTGTTTGGGGCCAACAGGTGAGGCTACTGTGGCTGAGAGAGGGCAGCAGTCGCGGGTGCGAACAGACCATGCTGGGCTGATGCCAGTGTCTCTGGACTCTCATTCCAGTGCTCTTTGCACAGCAGCCCACCCTATCTGGGGTCCCTTCCCCAAGGAGCTTCCCAAGAAACTGAAACCACCAACCCCATGGCATGGAGCTTTGAGAGTGCTGTCAGCAGGCACTCATTCCCTCACTCATTTAGTCACTCACTCATTCATTCATTCACTCATTCCTTCTTGCAGTCACTCATTCATTCATTCACTCATTCATCCTTTCATTCCTCCATTCACTCGTTCATTCACTCACTCGTTCATTCATTCAATCACTCGTTCATTCAGTCACTCATTCATCCTTTCAGTCATTCATTCACTCATTCATCCTTTCAGTCATTCATTCACTCATTCATCCTTTCATTCCTCCATTCACTCGTTCATTCACTCACTCGTTCATTCATTCAATCACTTGTTCATTCAGTCACTCATTCATCCTTTCAGTCATTCATTCACTCATTCATCCTTTCAGTCATTCATTCACTCATTCATTCACTCATTCATTCTTTCAGTCATTCACTCACTCCTTTTTGACTCATTTTTAGGATTACAGGCTTGAGCCACTGCTCCCGGCTCACTCATTCATTCTTTTGTTCAGTTGTTCAACAGATGTCCACAAACTTTGCTGCGTACCAAACACTGGGTGGGTCCTTCAGATGCAGCGATGCAGGGATGATTATTAGACCTGTCGCCGTCTCCTCTTGCACGGGGCGGCTCTTACGGCAGAAGGACCGGGCTGCCCCTGCAGAGCTGCAGCGAAGCTGTGAGCACAGCTGCCTCCTTAAATGGCTGGAGCCCCGACTCTCTGCCCCTAGCCCCTTAAAATGAGCTTCTCCTGAAGCCAGGCCCTTGGCAGAGCCTTGGGTGGAAGGCGAGGGCTTCCGGGGGCTTGTGCGTTTCGATTGCCCTCAAGTGAGTGAGTCAGCTCCTGCAGCGGGCTCAGGCGGCGGGCACTTGAGTGAAGTGTGGCTAATTTGGTACAAGAACACGACGCCACTGGCAGGTTCTGCATCTTAGAGAAGCTTGGGGGCCACCAGCAGAAAGGGGCTGGGAGAGGACGTTGCATCAGGGGCCTAGTGTGTGGGGGTGGTGGGTGCAGCAAAGGCACTCAGGCTAGGGCCCTGCCAGCCACTGCCCCCAGCCAGGGCCCGGGCTGGGCACCTGTGGATGGTGGGGACTCATGGAAAAGGCACCCTCCCGCAGGGCAAGGCAGAGCCTCCTGGGAGCTGCAACCTGGGAGATCTCAGTGCCCGAGGCAGGTCCCACACACCTGCCCACTGCCCGCGCTCTCTCCCTCGCTTCCCTTTTTCGTCCCAGGAGTAACAAGAGGGGTCCGAGGTGAGCATGGTGAGGCGGAGGCTCTGGGTCATCCCCCTGCCCGCCTTGGCCCATGAGCAGAGCCAGCTGCCATGCCAGGGTAAAGCTGGCTGTGGGGTGAAGCTGTGGTTCAGGACTTGGCATTTCTTCTCAAACGTGTCCTTGCCTCTGGGTTCAGAAACACAGATGCCCACTCAGGTTCCATAAGGAAAGCAAGAGTGAGAGCAGCGGGGTGATGCTGGCGCCACACACCCGACCCTGGCTGCCTACACCACTTGTTGCTTCCTGCAGCAAGCCTTCCCTGAGTCCCGGGGACACCTCCGGAAGGCTCCGATCCCACTTCTGCTCCGACACCAGACCCTCCGGGCTGGGTGACCTTGGATGAGGAATCCTAATGCTCCTTACTCCAAAATGAGCGCTGTGGGCTCAGGGACATCATGACTAGGAGGTGCTAACCCACGGTCCCTGGCCAGCAGTGAGGCCAGTGGACACAGAGCTACCCAGGGAAGGACCCGTCCCCCTTGGAACATGGGTGAAGTGGGCCCTGGGTGCTACGAGGGGCCCAGCATCAGGAAGGGTGCAGCCTTAATGCCACCCCAGGCAGGATGGCCTGAGAGAGTCTGTTCTGCCAAGGCATTCAGGAGGGCCTGGGAACTCTGATGCAACCCCTCTCCTTTGTGGTGCTCTCTGGGGATTGGCCTGGGGCAGTGCAGAATCCCAGAGTCCCTGCCTGTGTGTCCCCCAGCCCCTGCTTATCTTGTCTGCCCAGGGCCACAGGGGAACGGTTAAGGGCAACGGAAGTTACAACATATTAGAACTGAATGAAAATTAAAACACAACATATTGGCCGGGCACAATGGCTCATGCCTGTCATCCCGTCCCAGCACTTTGAGAGGCCAAGGCAGGAGGATGAGTTGAGGCCAGGAGTTTGGGACCAGCCTGGGCAACATAGTGAGACCCTGTCTCTTGAAAAAACAGTGGGTGCAGTGGCTCACACCTGTAATCCCAGCATTTTGGGAGGCCGAGTTGGGTGGAGCCCTTGAGGTCAGGAGTTTGAGACCAGCCTGACCAACATGGTGAAACCCTGTCTCTACTAAAAGTAGAAAAATAGCTGGACATGGTGGCGCATTCCTGTAATCCCAGCTACTTGGGAGGCTGAGCCTGGAGAATTGCTTGAACCCAGGTGGTGGAGGTTGCAGTGAACTGAGATTGCACCATTGCTCTCCAGCCTGGGCAGCAAGAGAAAAGCTCTGTCTAATAATAATAATAATAATAATAATAACAATAACAATAATAATAAAACAAACAAAAGCCACAACATATAAACTTTTTTTTCTTTTCTTTTTCTTTTTCTTTCTTTCTTTTTCTTTTTTTTTTTTGTTTTGAGACAGAGTCTCACACTGTTGCCTGGGCTGGAGTTCAGTGGCACCATCTCTGCTCACTGCAACCTCTGCCTCCCAGGTTCAAGCAATTCTCCTGCCTCTGCCTCCTGAGTAGCTGGGATTACAGGTGCCCGCCACCACACCCAGCTAATTTTTTGTATTTTTAGTAGAGACGAGGTTTCACTACGTTGGCCAGGCTGGTCTCGAACTCCTGACCTCGTGATCCCACCTCGGCCTTCCAAAGTGTTGGGATTATAGGCATGAACCACTGTGCCCGGCCCCAATTTTCTTTCTTTCTTTTTTTTTTTTTTCAAATCCTAAAAATTAGTTCTGACTTTAGAATGGAGATTCTGAATATTTTTAAGGCTTTATTATATAGTTGAAAAATAAGATCAAGGTCGGATTAAGCTTTGTCCAAGTTAGCAAAAATACTAATAGTGCCTCTACATGGATTTCCTTGAATCTTGTCGAGTGTTTTATTGATATCAAAAGTGTTTTTTATGTTGCTGTGCCTAATTTTATTTAAAACATTTTTTCTTTGTTTTTTGATTTAAGGAAAGTCATGCTATTAAACAGACAAACCTATGAGCTAAGCTCTGGGGTTATATTTGAAAATAAAAAGTGTTTCCTGGACTAAAAGAGCTCATAAGCTAATTGAGGAAATACACATATAAATAACTCGAATGAAGGCATTAGGTAAAAAAAATGAGATTCTTCCTGTTTGCACATCTTCACTGCCTTAACAACAGCCGAAAAAATCTGCACACACATAACCACAGGAGAAAGGAGGTCCCCTTGCAGTGTTCTTATCTCATCACCTACTTGATTACACAAACCAGAAATCTAATGTTCCTCAACCCTCGCCCCCAAATCTAGTCTGCCCCTGTGATAGTTGATGTGACAACTTTACACTGGTTTTTCCATCGACTTTCCTAGAGCAGCTGCCATCACCACCAACACCAGTGCCAGCTTCTTAATCCACATCATTGCTTACATGATTGAAGTGGCTTCTGGCTGGGCACGGTGGCTCACGCCTGTAATCCCAGCACTTTGGGAGGCTGAGGTGGGTGGATTGCCTGAGGTCAGGAGTTTGAGACCAGCCTGGCCAACATGGCAAAACCCCATCTCTATTAAAAATGCAAAATCAGGCCAGGTGTGGTGGCTCACGCCTGTAATCCCAGCACTTTGGGAGGCTGAGGTGGGTGGATCACCTAAGGTCAGGAGTTTGAGACCAGCCTGGCCAACATGGTGAAAACCAATCTCTACTAAAAATACCAAAAAAAAAAAAAAAAAAAAAAATTATCTGGGCCTGGTAATGGGCACCTATAATCCCAGCTACTAGGGAGGCTGAAGCAGGAGAATCGCTTGAACCCAGGAGGCAGAGGTTGTAGTGAGCCGAGCTTGCACCATTGCACTCCAGCCCAGGCGACAAGAGCAAAAACTCCATCTCAAAAACAAAAAACAAAAACCAAAATACAAAAACCCAACAATGACAGAAATTAGCTGGGCATGGTGGCAGGCACCTGTAATCCCAGTTACTCAGGAGGCTGAGGCAGGAAGAACTGCTTGAACCCAGGAGATGGAGGTTTCAGTAAGCTGAGATCACGCCACTGCACTCCAGCCTGGGCAACAGAGTGAGACTCCGTCTCAAAAAAAATAAAATAAAATAATAAAGTGGCTTCTAACTACTTTGCCCACATGTGCTCTGGCACCTCTGCCTCTATGGAGGGAAGCCAGAGTAACCTTTCTAAAATACAAACGCCATTGCCCCATCCCTTTGCTTAAAACTTTTCAAATATTGCCTATTGTTCTTTGTATTAACACCAACTTTCTTTTTTATCCTTATTATTATTTTTTCTTTTGAGACAAGCTCTTGCTCTGTCACTCAAGCTGGAGTGCAGTGGCGCAATCACATCTCACCGCTGCCTCGACCTCCAGGACTCAAGTGATCCTCCTGCCTTAGCCTTCTGAGTAACCAGAACCACAGGTGTGTGCCACTGCGCCCGGCCAATTTTTGTATTTCTTTTTTTTGTTTGTTTTGTTTTTTGTTTTTTGAGACGGAGTCTCGCTCTGTCGCCCAGGCTGGAGTGCAGTGGCCGGATCTCAGCTCACTGCAAGCTCCGCCTCCCGGGTTCCCGCCATTCTCCTGTCTCAGCCTCCTGAGTAGCTGGGACTACAGGCGCCCGCCACCTCGCCCGGCTAGTTTTTTGTATTTTTTAGTAGAGACGGGGTTTCACCGTGTTAACCAGCATGGTCTCTATCTCCTGACCTCGTGATCCTCCCGTCTCGGCCTCCCAAAGTGCTGGGATTACAGGCTTGAGCCACCGCACCCGGCCTAATTTTTGTATTTCTCAGTAGAGATGGGATCTTGGTATGTTGCCCAGGCTGGTCTCTAACTCCTGGGCCCAAGTGATTCTCCTGCCTTGGCCTCCCAAAGTGCTGGGATGACAGGCATGAGCCACCACACCTGGCCAATATCAACTTTTCCTACCTGACTTGCAGAGACCTGCATAGGTTGGCCACTGCTGACTCCTCCAGCTTCACCACAGGCCCAGAAGGCCCCTCTTCTTCCTCATGCAACCCCTTGAAGGTCCTGCTTCTGTCAAGGGCTCCACGCTCGTCAGTCCCACTGCCGTGCTGTTGCTCTGCACTGTGCTAGCTCTTCCTCAGTCTCCAGAGGCTGACCCATGCTGCATCCTCCTTAACCTCTGCCTCCCAGCATCGTATATTTATTTACGTGATAGTTTGATTAATAGCCATCTCTCTGACCAGACTAGCGTAGTGCTTTATACACACTAAGCATCACAATGTTTGTCAAATGGATCAATAGATGACTAAAAAATTAAACTGGGATTGTAAAGTGGGATTCTGGGGGTCTTCGACAACTTCATGGAAAATGCCTATTATGAATAAGCTACATAGGAATTTCAAAGTTTTTGCACCAAAATAAACTACACTAACTTCTTATAACGTGTCTGAACAGAACATATTGACTTTGCATGATACAGCTAAAGCAATGTTTAAGGGAAAATTTACAGCACTGAATGCTTATATTAATAAAAGGAAATCAATGATCTATGCTTCTACCTTTACAAACTAGAAAAAGAAACAAATTAAACTTAAAGCAGGCTGGGCATGGTGGCTGACTTCTGTAATCCCAGCACTTTGGGAAGCTGAGGCGGGCAGATCACTTGAGGTCAGGAGTTCGAGACCAGCCTTGCCAACACGGTGAAACCCTGTCTCTACTAATACAAAAAATTAGCTGGGTGTGGTGGTGGTGCATGCCTGTGATCCCAGCTACTTGGGAGGCTGAGGCAGGAGAGTTGCTTCAACCTGGGAAGCGGAGGTTGCCATGAACCGAGATTGTGCCATTGCACTCCAGCCTGGGTGACAGAGCAAGACTTTGTCTCAAAAATAAAAAAACAAAAACAACCTTAAAGGAAACAGATGGAAGGAAACACTAAAGACAAGAGCAGAAGTCCATGAAATAGAAAACAGAAAAGCAATAGGAAAAAATAATCAAGGAAACCAAAGTTGCTTCTATGAAAAGATTAATGTAATTGACAAGTCTCTGATCAGACTGATCAAGAAAAAAAGAGACCTATGGGAGGCCGAGGTGGGCGGATCATGAGGATCGAGACCATCTTGGCCAACACGGTAAAACCCCATCTCTACTAAAAATACAAAAAATTAGCCAGGCGTGGTGGCGGGCGCCTGTAGTCCCAGCTACTCGGGAGGCTGAGGCAGGAGAAGGGCGTGAACCCGGGAGGCGGAGCTTGCAGTGAGCCAGGATCGCGCCACTGCACTCCAGCCTGGGCGACAGAGCAAGACTCCGTCTCAAAAAAAAAAAAAAAAAAAAAAAAAAAGGCCAGGCGCGGTGGCTGAAGCCTGTAATCCCAGCACTTTGGGAGGCCGAGACGGGCGGATCACGAGGTCAGGAGATCAAGACCATCCTGGCTAACATGGTGAAACCCCGTCTCTACTAAAAAAATACAAAAAAACTAGCCAGGCGTGGTGGCGGGCGCCTGTAGTCCCAGCTACTCGGGAGGCTGAGGCAGGAGAATGGCATAAACCCAGGAGGCGGAGCTTGCAGTGAGCTGAGATCCGGTCACTGCACTCCAGCCTGGGCGACACAGCGAGACTCCGTCTCAAAAAAAAAAAAAAAAAAAGAAAAAAGAGACACAAATTACCAATACCACAAATGAAATGAAAGCAGGGATATCATTACAGATCCTACAGATATTAAAAGGTTAATAAAGAACATTATAGGTTGGGCATGGTGACTCATAGCTGTAATCCCAGTGCCCTAAGAGGACAAAGCAGGAGGATCACTTGAGGTCAGGAGTTTGAGAGCAGCTTGGCAACATAGCAAGACCCTGTCTCTACAAAAAAAAAAAAAAAAAAAAAAAAAATTAAAGTAGCTGGGCTTGGTGGATATGCCTGTGGTCCCAGCTACTCAGGAAGCTAAGGCAGGAGGATTGCTTGATCCTAGGAGTTAGAGGCTACAGTGAGCTGTGATCGCACCGCTGTGATCGCACCACTGCGCTCCAGCCTGGGTGACAGAGCAAGACCCTATCTCAAAGGAAAAGAAAAAAACAAAAGAAAAAGGAAGTTGGTATTAATCGAAAAAACAATAGAAAATATTTGGAAAGTTTTAAGCAGGGGGATGATGCAGTCAGGTTTGTGACCTTTGGAAGGTTCATTCCAGCTCCCCTCCATAGAGTAGATAGGAAAGTAGCTGGAGTGACGTGGGCAGACTCGTTCGAAGCCGCCTGAATCTTGCAGGCAATGATGTGGGTTGAGCTGGTGCTGGTGCTGGTGGTGACGGCAGCTGCTGGAGGAAAGTCGATGGGATAAACGGTGTAAAGTGATCACATCAACTAATGTAGAGACAGACTAGACTTGGGGGTGAGGGTTTGAGGTTTCTGGTTCCTGTAATTAGGTAGATAACGAGATAGAGAACACTGCAAGAGGATTTCCTACAAAAAACAAACAAACAAACAAATGGCTAGGCATGGTTGTGTGGGCCTGTAGTCCCAGCTACTTGGTAGGCTGAGGTGGGAGGATTGCATAAGCCCAGGAGTTAGAGTCTGCAGTGAGCTATGATCACACCACTGCACTCCAGCCTGGGTGACACAGAGAGCTTGTCTCTAAAGAAATAAACAAAAAGAATGTTACAAACAATTTTATGTTCCCACATTTTACAACTTACAACAAATGGGCAAATTCCTTGAAAGACAGTTACCAAAGCTCTCTCAAGAAAAAATAGATGGCACCATATAAATTGAAGAAATTAAATTTGTTGTTAAAAACCTAACAACAGGCCGGGCACGGTGGCTCAAGCCTGTAATCCCAGCACTTTGGGAGGCCGAGACGGGCGGATCACGAGGTCAGGAGATCGAGACCATCCTGGCTAACACGGTGAAACCCCGTCTCTACTAAAAATACAAAAAACTAGCCGGGCGAGGTGGCGGGCGCCTGTAGTCCCAGCTACTCGGGAGGCTGAGGCAGGAGAATGGCGTAAATCCGGGAGGCGGAGCTTGCAGTGATCTGAGATCCGGCCACTGCACTCCAGCCCGGACGACAGAGCCAGACTCCGTCTCAAAAAAAAAAAAAAAAAAACCTAACAGCAACAGGAACAAACTCTGGGCCTGGATGATTTTTCTTGTGAATTCTACCAATCCTTAAGAAAGAATTAATGCCAACTCTATACAATCTCTTCCAGAAAATAGAAGAGTAGGGAACAATTACCAGCCCTTTTTATGAGGCCAACACTGCCTTGATACCAAAACCAGACATTGCAAAAACAAAACAAAACAAAAAAAAAAACAAAAACTATAGAGCAATATTCCCCATGAGCAAAGACACATAAATCCTCAATAAAATACCAGCAAATCAAATCCAGCAATATACGAAAAAGATAACACATCTGACCAATGAGGTTTGTGCAAGGATGCAAGTCTGGTTCAACATTCAAAAAACAATCAGGGCTGGGTGCAGTGGCTCACATCTGTAATACCAGCACTGGGAGGCCGAGGTGGGTGGATCACTTGAACCCAGGAGTTGGAGACCAGCCTGGGCAACATGACAAAACCGTTTCTCTATGAAAAATAAAAAAAATTAGCTGAGCATGGTGATGCACACTTGTAGTCCTAGTTACTTGGGAGGCTGAGGTGGGAGTATCGCCTGAGCCCAGAGAAGTTGAGGCTGCAGTGAGCCATGACCAAGCCACTGCACTCCAGCCTGGGCAACAGAATGAGACCCTGTCTCAATAATAATAATAATAAATAATAATAATAGTAATAATAATCAGGCCAAGTATGGTGGCTATAATCCCAGCACTTTTGGGGATTAAGGTGATAAGATCTCTTGAGCCCAGGAGTTGGAGACCAGCCTGGGCAACAAAGTGAGACCCCCCATCTCTACAGAAAATTAAAAATATTAGCTGGGTGGGGGAGCACACCTGTGGTCCCAGCTATATGGGAGGCTGAAGCAGGAGGATTGCTTGAGCTCAGGAGATTGAGGCTGCACTGAATTGTGTTTGTGCCATTGCACTCCAGACTGGGTGACAGAGAGAGAGCCTGTCTCAAAAAAAAAAAAAAAAAGGAATTAATGTAATTAATCATTCCAACACATTAAAAAAGAAAAACCATGTGATCATATTAATAGATGTTTAAAAAAAGCATTTGACAAAATTCAACATCTACTCATGAAAAAAGCCTCTCAGCAAACCAGTAAGAGAAGGAAGCTTCTTCAACTTCATAAAAAGCATCTACAAAAAACCTGCAGCTAATGTCGTAATTAATAATGAAATACAAGCCTGTAATCCCAGCACTTTGGGAGGCCGAGACGGGTGGATCACGAGGTCAGGAGATCGAGACCATCCTGGCTAACACAGTGAAACCCCGTCTCTAAAAAATACAAAAAACTAGCCAGGTAAGGTGGCGGGTGCCTGTAGTCCCAGCTACTCGGGAGGCTGAGACAGGAGAATGGCGTCAACCTGGGAGGCGGAGCTTGCAGTGAGCTGAGATCCGGCCACTGTGCTCCAGCCTGGGTGACAGAGCGAGACTCCGTCTCAAAAAAAAAAAAAAAAAAGGAAATACTAAATATTTTCCAAGATTAGAAAGAAAGCAAAGGTATGCAGTGTCATTATTGTACTGGAAAGCCTAGCCAGTGGAATAAGGCAAGAAAAAGAAATAAAAGATATACAAATTGGAGAGTAAGTAATGAAACGGATTCTAAGCCGGGCACGGTGGCTCAAGCCTGTAATCCCAGCACTTTGGGAGGCTGAGACGGGCGGATCACAAGGTCAGGAGATCGAGACCATCCTGGCTAACACGGTGAAACCCCATCTCTACTAAAAAATACAAAAAACTAGCCGGGCGAGGTGGTGGGCGCCTGTGGTCCCAGCTACTCCGGAGGCTGAGGCAGGAGAATGGCGTAAACCCGGGAGGCGGAGCTTGCAGTGAGCTGAGATCCGGCCACTGCACTCCAGCCTGGGCGACAGAGCCAGACTCAGTCTCAAAAAAAAAAAAAAAAAAAAAAAAAGAAACGGATTCTATTTACATTTAATATGATTATATAGAAAATCTAAAAAAATCTATGAAAAAGTTATTAGAACTAATATTAGTGTGTCAGGCATGGTGGTGTGCACCTGTAGTCTCAGCTACTCAACAGGCTGGGGTGGGAGGATCATTTGAGCTCAGGTGTTTGAGACCAGTCTGGGCAACAAAGTAAGACCCTTTCTCTAATAATAATAATAATAATAATAATAAAAGCAGCACACTGCTTCTGGTCATCTTTGAGACTGGCTTACTCTGGATCTGTTGCTCCAGACTCCGCTTTCTTAGACAGAGCTCATTTTGTCAAGTGCAGTGGCTCATGCCTGTAATACCAGCTACTTGGGAGGCTGAGATGGGAACTCCAGGAGTTTGAGGCTGCAGTGAGCTATGATTGTATCACTGCACTCCAGCCTGGGCAACAATGACCCCCATCTCTAAAAAAACCAAAAAAACAAGTGTAGTGATGTCATAAGATACAAGGTCAATATACAAAGAAGTAATTATAATTTTATGGAGCAGAAATGAATCATATGAAATTGAAATTAGAAAAGAAACAACACCATTTACCATAGCATCAAAATCTGTAAAATGCTGAGGTATAAGTTTAACAAAACATATACAATATCATTATGTTGAAACTGAAACACTCTAATGAAAGAAATCAAAGAAGACCTGAATGGAGAGATATGCTATGTTCAAGAATTGAAAGACTTAATATGGTTAAATTGTCAATTATTCTGAAATTTGGGATTTAATACAACCTTGATCAAAATCTCAGCAGAAGTGTTTATAGAGATCAACAAGCCGATTCTAAAATTTATATGGGAAGGCAATAGACTAGAAGAGCCAAAATATCTTTTAAAAAAGAACAAACCTTGGAAGGTTCTCACTGTCCGATTTGAAGACTTACTTTAAAGCTATGATAATCAAGACAGTGCAGTATTGGCAAAGGGTATACAAATAGATCAGTGGAGCCAAAATACACTCCCATGTATATATACTTAATTTATTTTCATCAAAGTTACAATATAACTCAATATAGAAGGATCATCTTTTAAACAAATGATTCTGGAACAATTGGACACAACCTAGGTCGGGCACAGTGGCTCCTGCCTGTAATCTCTGCACTTTGGGAGGATCACCTGAGGTCAGGTGTTCGAGACCAGCCTGGCCAACATGGAGAAACCCTGTTTCTACTAAAAATATAAAAATTAGCCAGGCATGGTGGCCCACGCCTGTAATTTCAGCTACTTGAGAGGCTGCAGCAGCAGAATTGCTTGAATCCAGGAGGCAGAGGTGGCAGTGAGCCAATATTATGCCACTCCACTCCAACCTGGGCGACAGAACAAGACTCTGTCTCAAAAAACAAACAAAGAAAACAAACAACAAACAAAAAACAGAACATAAACTTTTTTTTTTTTTTTTTTTTTTTTTGTCGCCCAGGCTGGAGTGCAGTGGCACCATCTCGGCTCACTGCAAGCTCTGCCTCCTGGGTTCACGCCATTCTCCTGCCTCAGCCTCTGAGTAGCTGGGACTACAGGCAAGCACCACCATGCCCGGCTAATTTTTTGTATTTTTAGTAGAGACGGGGTTTCACCGTGTTAGCCAGGATGGTCTCAATCTCCTGACCTCGTGATGTGCCCGCCTTGGACTCCCAAAGTGCTGGGATTATAGGTGTGAGCCACCGCGCCCGGCAGAACATAAACTAACTTTTAAATCTGAAACTATAATACTTTTAGAAGAAAACATAGGAAAAAAATTTGTGGTTTTGGTTTTGGCAAAGATTTCTTATATCTGACAACTAAAACACAACCTGCTTAAAATTTGAGAAATTAGACTTCATCAAACTTAAAAAAATTAATGAAAAGACAATTTACAGATTTGGTGAAAACATTTCCCAAACACAATTCTGATAAGAGTTTATAGCCAGGATATATGAAACACTCTCACAACCAAAATAAAAAGTGGACAAAAGATATGGACACTTCATCAAGAGAATATTTATGGATACCAAATAAGGACATAAAACGATGCTCAATGTAATTAGTCATTATGCAAATGCTGAGATGAGCTATCACTATACAGTTGTTACAATGGCTTTTTTAAAACCTGATAATGACAAGTGTTGGTGAGAATGCAGAGCGACTGCAACTCTTGTACATTATTGATGCAAACACAAAATGGCATGGCTACTATGGAAACAGTTTGGCAGTTTCTCATAAAGTTAAACATATACTTATGACATAACCCAACAATCCCACTGCTAGATATTTATTCAAGATAAATCACATGAAAATCGGTGGATGAATGTTTATAACAGCATGATTTGTAATTGTCCCATACTGGAAAAACAATTCAAACATTCTTTAAACCATGGTATGTCCATATAATAAAATACTACTCAGCAAGAAAAATGAATGAGTTATAGATAAATGCAAGAACACGAGTGAATTTCAAGTGAATTATGCTAAGTAAAAGAAGCCAGGTCAGGTGTGGTGACTCACTGCTGTAATCCTAGTACTTTGAGAGGTCAAGGCATGAGGATTGCTTGAGCCCAGGAGTTTGAGACCCTGTCTCTATTTTAATAAAAATAAAAATGATTTTTCAAAAAAGAAGCCAGACTCAAAAAGGCTGAATAGTTTGTAATTCCACTTAAATTACTTTATAGAAAAGACAAAACTATGGAACAGACAATAGATCAATGGCTGGGGAATAAATTTACTGGGCTGGGGGAGTGAATTTACTACAAGAGGGCCTGGGGAATTTTGAAGAGCAATGGAAGTGTTCTATAGCTTGATTACCATGGTGGTCACGTGACTATTTCAGTTTGTTAAAACGTATAGAACTATACCCTAAAAAAGGTAAGTTATACTCTAGATAATTATACCTCAATAAAACTGACTTTAAAACAAGAATTTGGGAGAATTAACATCTTCATAATGTTGAGTTTTATAAATTATGAACATGATACATGCTGCTCATTTATTTAGGTCTTAGTTTTCTTATAGTTTTGGTGAGGTTTGATTTTAAATTTATGCTATCCTTGCAAAATAATTGAGGAGTATATCCTCTTTATTTTCTGGTAAAATTTATGCAAGATTGGAATTGCCATAACTTGTACTTAAACATTTGGTACTGGCAAAGTCATCTAGACCTGAGGTTCTCTAATAGGGAAGTTTTTTTTTCTTTTAAAATTACTGATTAAATTCATGGAATGGTTATAGGACTACTTAGTTTTTCTATTTCTATTAGTTTTCTATTTCTTCTTGAGCTTGTTTCAATGAGTTATGTATTTATTCTTAAGAATTTGCCCATTTTGTCCAATTTCATACAATTTTTGGATATATTGATATATTATTTAGTTTTCAATAGATGTGAGACTTTAATTTATGTCATTATGGAACACAATGTTGTTTTGAAGTCTTTGTCAGATCGTCATACAAAATCAGTTTCTTCTTTCTTTTTTTTTTTTTTTTTTTTGAGACGGAGTCTTGCTTTGTGGTCCAGGCTGGAGTGCAGTGGCCGGATCTCAGCTCACTGCAAGCTCCGCCTCCCGGGTTTACGCCATTCTCCTGCCTCAGCCTCCCGAGTAGCTGGGACTACAGGCACCCGCCACCTCGCCCGGCTAGTTTTTTGTATTTTTTAGTAGAGACGGGGTTTCACCGTGTTAGCCAGGATGGTCTCGATCTCCTGACCTCGTGATCCGCCCGTCTCGGCCTCCCAAAGTGCTGGGATTACAGGCTTGAGCCACCGCGCCCGGCCCAGTTTCTTCTTTCTACCATTTCTTCTTGTGTTTTAAAATGTTAGTTTGCTCATTTTGATTTGGAGGAGTTGAGGTTTTGCTTCATCTGGTTTTATATCGTTTGCTCCCTTTCTGTCCCTGACTAGTCTAGAATCAGGTCTTAAGGTGGTGTTTCTGCAATGCTGTGACATGGAGCACAAAGCAGATATGGTCCTGGAGGCAGAAGGCATCTTGGTGGGGCTCCTCATTTTGAGGTTGTGGCATCAGCTCTTCCCTGCCACCCCCACCACCTGCCTCCTCCATAGGCTGCAGTGTCCCTAAACTATAACTTCAGCACCAAGGCTGCTGGGCTGTTTTCTTGCTCTCTCCTAAGCCTGTATCCTGGCCTGAGCTGGACTCCAGTCCCTACTGCCCTTTGGGACTGCTGAGTGTCCAGATCCTGCCACTCCCAACCTGGAGCCCTGTGGGCTGTGGTGCTCATCCCCTGCTCCTTCTGTTTCTGATTTGTGAGAGGCTTATCTTGTTTTCAGCCCAAGCATATGTTCTGGGCCCCCTTGTTTATGTTGCATTGATGGCTGCCTTGTGCTGGGGCAGTGGGTGTGAGCAGCTGTGCACCTGCAAGTATTTTGATCAGAAATCCCTTTGTTTTGAAATGCAGCTTGCTCCTTGTTGGTCTCAGCCTCTCCAATCCAGAGTAGACAGGTGGCCTCACCTTGATAAGGAAAGGCCTTTAAGAGAGTTTTCTGAGTAACAGAGCAGCTTGCCCTGAAATGAATTCTGCTCCTGCCACCCTGGAATGCAGACACGGCTGTGGGTTTTTAAGCCACGTTTTTCTTTCCACCTCCTAGATTTCTGTACTTACGCATTTCCGCTCATGTGGCATTTCAAGACAGTGGTGCAGGGGAGTGGCCTCTCTCAGGCACAGGGCTTTTTGCAGACCCTTCACTGACTGCTACTGTCCTCCTCTACCCTCCTTCCCTGCAACCTCCCTCGTCCTTCTAGTTTCAGCCTAAACACGGCTCCCTCAGAGAAGCCCCGAGTAGCCGGGCCCTCTTTATACTCTTTTGCACTCTCTCTTTGCCTTCTAGGCATTCGATGCCCATGTGGGCACCCTGGCCTGTCATCCCGGATGGTGGGGGTCAGACCCACCCTGCAGCCGAACGAAGGACTTGACGTTTCTCTCCCACCTTCCCAGGTCTGCTTCTGTCCTGACACTGCTGCTGTCACAGGGAAAGGACCGGAATAAGACTGACTCTATCCCCTGTCCCCATCGCTGGGCATCTGGCTGCACAGGTCTCCTCGCCCAGTCCGAGGATCGCCTGCATGCCTTCCCTTCGCCCTGTCTCTCTCTGAAGGGAGCGAAGCAGCTCAAATTCAGAATGTGCCCTGTCTCTTTGAGAGGTCCAGTGTGACTTCCTGTTGGAAGATCTTCTAAGTTTATGGAATTTTAGAAACGCTCTGCTAATAAGGCAGAAGGGACTTTTGACCTCCCCTCCCCGCTTCCATCCTGTAACAGGAAACCAGCGATTCCTTTCTGCCCCACCTACCAGAGGGGCAAGAAAACATCCCTGGGAGGAAGGCCATTGCCTTTTGCTCTTCATCTTCTATCTGGAAAGTTCCGTGCCCTCTTCCCTGGGGGGATGAGTAAGACGGCACACAGGGCTTGGGAATTTTTAATAAGGGCCAGAGCTCTGCAGGGATGCTTGATGGGGGGGTGCTCGTTTTCGAGGCGGGGAGGCTGGAGGAGAGGCAGATGCTTCCAGGAGTAACTGTCTGGTTACCAGACTGCGAGACCCACGGAGCCCAATCCTCCACCCAGGGAGGGGCGGTAGGGAGAGGCCGTCAATTTAAGAGTTTTATTTACCTTGAACTACTCAGCCAGGCAGACACATTATTTAGGGACTAGAATAAAAAGCCATTCACTTTACTTCAATTGACCATTTAGTTCAATTTGTGTGTTACTGCAGGTAATTACTCCAGTAATAACACGCGGTAATCGGCGCTGATTGGGAGCCGGCCCCGGCTCTGTATTAATACCGCGTGCCATATATACTAATTATCTGTGTGTTACCATGGTTATTTGCACGGACGCCGTGTTAACGACACCCTGGAAACACAAAGCAATAGCGAGTTTTGAATTAAATCTTTGTGTTCTCTTAGAGCGAAAAGTGCATTCCACATAAAATAATCATGAATAAAATGAGATCATCTTGGCGGAGTTGCCAGGAAGCTGATTAACCGAACTGCATAAATGTGACTTTATCCCACTCAAGAATCAGAGCCTCCCAAACGTTGTCGGGGTTGCTAGGCAACCCCCCAAGATGACATCACTCACACAAGCGGCGCTGCCGCGATGTCATCTCTACATATTTATAGCGCCTCCGCGGAGAGGGTGTGCATTATGGAAACGACGTTATTTTTCTCCTGGTTGATGGGTATGAATGGCCGTCAGACCCCCGAGGGCTGTGGAGAAAGAGAATTTGGGAATACCTGTGTGACACTTTCCTGGGGTGTGATAGATGCTTTATTTCCACCAGGTTACCCTAATGGGTCCAAATGAAAAGGCGTGTGTCACAGCTGATGAGCCGTCTGGAGCTTGGTCAGTGGAGGCCGCCGTCTTCCTGCCTGTGCACATCAGCTGCGTGTGTGCCCAGGTCTCCCAGGAGGCAAAAGATTGTCGACGCCCCCACAGCTGAGGGGAGCCTCTGCCCCTGCACTACAACGGGCCCCGGTTCCCTCCTCTCACCCTGAACTCATACCAGAGGAAAAACCAAAGCAGGGACACGTCTGGCTTGTGTGGTGCTGAGCACCCCGTCATGGGAGGTATTCAAGAAGAAGCTGGATGACTAGAGCAGAGAGGAAGGGGAGGGTGGGAGGTCGAAGGTTAGGGCTCTGTGTTCGTGTCTAAGTGCCCACCCTGAGCCAGGCTGGACACACAGCTGAGGCCTCTGAGGGTTTGGGACCATGAGGAGTGAGGCTTGCCAGGGGGCATGTGGAGAAGGCCTACCCAGTGCCTGAGGCTGAGGCAGCGCTTCCTACAGGGGCTTGAGAAGGGGCATGGCCGGAGCTTGGGCCTCCTGAGCCAGAGAGGGAGTCAGGATTTGCTTGGGGAGCTGCAGCTCGGTCTTCCCTGAACCCCAGCCTCCTCTGGCTGCAGCATGAAGAGGGGTTGGGGGTGGGGACAAGAATCAAAATGCAGCCAGGGGGAATCTAACGCTGGAGTCAGGATGGCTTCAGAGCAGCTCTCATCTGCCCTTCAACTTCCCTGTGAGCGGGCTCATTCCCGGCCACCCCCAGCCAAGCTGGCCCTCCAACCCCGCATCACCCTACAGCTATTTCTCTTTATAGACTCCTCTTCCTCACTCCCTGTAGAAACGAATCTGGCATAAAAGAAGTCTCACCAAGGTCTCCAGCGTCCTCTGTGTTGCCAAACCCACTCTCTTCTCGAGCAGCCCTGTACTGCCTTCTTCTGGTGCCTTCTGGGAGCCCCCGCCCCATCAGCCCTTTCTACCTGTCCTCCCCACTGGTGCTCTCCACCGATCCTCCCCACCTGTCCTCCCCATCAGTCCTCCCCATCTCTCCTCTCCATCAGTCCTCCCCACCTGTCCTCTCCACTGGTCCTCCCCCAATCCTCCCCACCTGTCCTCCCCAGCTGTCCTCCACCGGTCCTTCCCACCTCTCCTCCCCACAGGTCCTCCCCCCATCCTCCCCACCTGTCCTCCCTACTGGTCCTCCCACTACATAATGGGCCACACCTTCTCAGTCTCTCTCCATGGCTGTTTTCCCTTTTCCCCACCCGGGAGGGCCTGGGTTAAGCCCCATCTACACCCCTCTCACAGGATCCCCCCCCAGTCCAGTCCCTTTGTTTTATTTATTTATTTATTTTTATTTTTTTGAGACAAAGTCTTGCTCTGTTGCCCCGGCTAGAGTGCAATGTCACAATCTCAGCTCACTGCAACCTCTGCCTCGCAGTTTCAAGTGATTCTCCTGCCTCAGCCTCCCGAGAAGCTGGGATTACAGATGCGTGCTACCATGCTCAACTAATTTTCGTATTTTTAGTAGAGACGAGGTTTCACCATGTTGGCCAGGCTGGTCTCAAACTCCTGACCTCAGGTGATCCGCCCGCCTTGGCCTCCCAAAGTGCTGGGATTACAGGCTTGAGGCCACCGTGCCCGGCCGACAGTCCAGTCCCTTTAAATGCCGTTCCTATGGTGATAGCCCCACATGCATCTACCCAGCTCTGACCTCTCTGACCTCCACCCTGCAATCCTCTGACCTCCACCCTGCGATCCAGATGTTTGTCCGCCCACTCAACACCTCAGCATCTCAACAGCTTACAGGCTGAATCGGACAATTGCCAACAGCTCACAGCAGCACGTCCACGCTGGAAACCTGACCTCCCCTGCCTTCCCATTCCTTCAATAGCCCCCATTCTCCATCTGGCTCTGCCAACCCCATGACACCCTCCTGCCACACTGTGTTCTACCAGGTTCCCTGGGTCCAGCGTGTAGCCCATTCCCACCCCAGGGCCTTTGTACTCACCATTCCCTGCACCTGTAATGCCCACCCTGCACCGAGGTATTCTCGGGGCCACCCCCTCACTGGATTCCGCCTCAGCTCAAGCGTCCCCTCCTCAGGGTCCTGCCCTCCCCCACACCCGCTCCCCACTGTTCTCATTGTCAGTTTCCCTTCCTGGAATTGGAAACTCCACTAAACCAGTGGAGCCCTGAGCATCAAAAGAGGTCTCACCAAGGTCTCCAGTGACCTCTGTGTTGCCAAACCCACTCCATTCTCAAGGGGCACCGTACTGCCTTCTCCTCGTGCTTTCCGGGAGCCGCCCCTCCCCACCCCTGCTGCTGTCCTCCGCACCTGTCTTCCCAATACACCACGGCCCGTATGACGAACAAGATGGTTCAAGGTGAGTTGTTGAATGAGTGAGAAACCGAAGCTGGTGGACACAGGTGAGACACCCAGCGTGGCGTGGGGACATTTGGGGGACAGCGTCATGTTGGGACATTGTCTCCTGAAGCAGGACAAAGACCCTTTGTCCCCAGCCTTGGCGAGATGGTCCGAGCGCTTAGTGACTCAGTGACTTACCTGAGAGTTGTCAGGTCAGGGGGTGGCACTGTCACTGGCACAGGAAAGGAGGACAGCGCAGGGCCTGAGGAGCGGCCTCTGTGTCCATGGAGCCTGTGCTTTCAGCCTGTGGGAAGAGCGGTGCGGAGCCGAGGCGTGGTCAAGAGCTCCTGAGGCTGGGCTGGGTGGCATTCCCTGGGAGATAACTTTCTGATCTGGGAGTGTGAAGGAGGCACCACAGGGGGGGGGTCCTGGACCCTGGGAGCCTCCAGGGGAAAGGTCCCTGTCTCTGTCCCTGAGCTGAGGCCCAGCTGTCTAGGAGCTTGGGGAGACTGGCCTGCCCAGCACGCTGCCTGGAGGAGGAGCGGTGAGGCTGGCTTCTGGGGCTGGGGGCTCAGCCAAGCCTGCATGATGGCTGCAGAGAATTCCTACTGGTCCCCCTCCAGGAGGGGGCCTCCCGGCATGGGTTTTGAGAAAAACAAGACTGACTCTGGGACTCAGGCCCAAGATGTCAGGGCTCACGGCCCTGTAAAGCAGGGCGCTTGGGGCTGAGGATTATTGGGGGCGGGGTGCACCAATCAGTTCCTGTCCCCTGGTGACTGTGCCCCTGGCCAGTGACCTGGCCTCCCTGAGCCCTGGAGTAGGGTCTCACTTCAAATGCTGGCCGGCGCCTGCTGCCACTGAGTGCTTTAAGCAGTAGTCAGAGAGGTGGGGGCGGGGCACAGAGACAGCGGAGACCCCCACTCGATGTGTGCCAGGGTGCCCACTGGTGGGCCTAGGTGACGAGGATCCCAGGTTCCCATGGACGAGGGTGGCCATCTCCTGGTGCCCCTGAGCTGCCGGCAGTGGAGACGGTGGATGGCCCCCACACCAGCCTTTCTTCATGAGGCATTTCCAGTCCCTCCTGCCCTCAAGCAAGTTCCAGTGAACACGTGTTGCTTGCTAGGACCTGGATCCCCCAGTGCTAACCCTAACCCTAACCCTAACCCTAACCCTAACCCTAACCCCACAGCAAGTCCAGCCCAAGTCCAGCCCAAGTCCAGGGAGCCATCTGAGGCCTAACAGAGTGACTAATTATTAGAGACACTCAAGGAAACCAACCACATCTCCAGATGCCGACTGCAATCCCCAGGATTGCATAAAATAAAAGACATTTACGCACTCGGAGAGGGGCAGCTGTGTGGACTCAGGGTGCAGAACTGCCCATCAAACTTATTGTTTGAGCATCAGTGGGAGAAGACCTTGTCACCAACAGAACCCAGGCTGGGGAGGGAGCTTGTGAGTCCCTGGTACAAACCTCATCTCCAAGAAGCCCTGGGAATGGAGGCTGGTGGCTGGGGTCCCAGGCTGTCCGCTGTGACCATGGCCCTGGTGCGGATGGGCCACGGCCCCCAGGGTCACCCCAGTTGCAGCCTCCGCTGCAGAGGCTCCCTGGCAGCTGGAATGTGCATCCCTAGTGGATTTGGAAACCGAGTCTCGGTGCCCTCCCAGTTTCTTCATCATATCACCCATGAGCACATTGCAATCATCATTCATGGGACCAAAATGCTCTACAGGGGTCAAAGCAGCCCTAGCAAATGCTGACTCTCCGCTTTCCTTTGTCTCCTTTAGACACAGTCAGAATACTCTTTGCCAACTCTCTTCTAAAAACCTGTTTGGGAAATTATTTGGCAAGGAAAGTCTTGGCACACGCTGGGGGACAAGCAGGGCAAAGAGCTCGGAGCCTCCGCTCCCAGGTCTGCAGCAACTGGACAGTTCCTCGGGCCCTGGACCTCCCACACCAGTGTGGCAGGGTCTCTACGCACTAGAGAGGCCCCCGAGGGAGCTCTCCTGGCCACGTCGGAGCCAGTTAGTCCCGCCGGTTGGAGATTTCCAGTCCCCTCCCCGAGTTCTGGCCCATCAGCCTTTCTGCCACAAACCAACCCAACCACGTGGACGGTGTGTGGCCATCAAAGCCGCGGCTCCACAGAGGCCTCCTTCACTGGGGGTGCTCGGGCTGGAGCTGCCTGAACTTGGCAGAGCTAGGCCTGCGGGGCCCTGTGGAAGAGCAGAAGTGAGCCAGAGCCACCACTCAGCGGCCTCCAAGGCTGTAGTGGGTGGGGGGCTGAGACTCGGGTTGGTGGTTGGAGGGAAGTCCAGGCGGTGGAGCTGGGAGCCAGAGGCTCACCCTTCTCCTCAGGAGGAGAGCTTGGGTGGCTTGTGCCGAGAGGTGGGGTGCTGGGGCATTCCCTGAGCTCCATGCCACTGCCTTACTTGCTGTGCCTCACTGAAAACATACCACATCCTCGTGGCATAGGCACCCATTTTACAGATGGGGAAACTGAGGCCCAGAGGTGCCATCACTTACGAGCTGCTCATCAGCAGAGTCTGGCCTCCAGGTCTAACGCCTCCTCCTGGCCTTTTAGTTGCTGTGGAGACAGAAGGCAGAGGGTAAGACCACAGGGGAGGCCCTAAGAGAGGAGTGACGGCGACTCAGGGCTGGGAGATGGGGCTGCCATTGGAGGCACCCTGGAGTGGGAAGGAGGGATGAGGTCAGAACAGGGAGGGTGTAAGTCTCTCCCACCCTCCCTGCCTCCCTGCACCTGGGGCTTGCTCTTCCCCGCCTCTCCCCAAGAGCTTCACCTAAGTTTTGTACTCCTGCCCTCACTGGCTTCATACCCCAAGTCTGCCTGGCTGGGGTTGTGGAGGAGGCCACATAGCACGGCTACTGTGGGCAGCAATGTCATTGTCCTTCCAGAATCCTTAGAAGCCACAATCCCACTGCCCTCTGGCCTGGCAAGGGTGTGACTGCCCCCAACCTCTGCAAAGGGGATGACATGTCTCTATTGTTGCTGTTGGCACCATGGCAGGAATTGTCAAGGGTGACTCATTCAGGACCAAACGCACAGCCCAGTGGATACTGCCAAGACCCTGCATTCATCTGCTGGTTGCAGGCGGTGGCGTTTAAGACCCACTTTATAAATCATGCCTGTGTGCACATGGGGGATGATTAAAAACCCCACAGGGCTTTGAACAACCGTGAATACAAAGGGCAAGGGAGGCTGGTGCCCTTGCAGATTGAATGAGGATGTGCCCTCTGGGGTAGGTGAGGGGCAGTGTTTGCAACTGGAATAGTCTTCAGGGGCTTTCTGTCCTATGACCTTTGTTGAGCACCTACTATGTGTCAGGTATCACGAGAGCCAGTGTGGGGTGGTGTCAAGACCTGGGGTTCAAACTCCAGGGCTGCCTCTAGCTCCCAAGTAATCACACCTAAGTAATTACACCTGTTTGGGCCTAATTTTCCTAATCTGTAACCAGGGAAGACCATCTGATTCACCAGTAGGAGTTATGAGGGGAGGCATAGACAGAGCAGCTGGCTCCCAGGCCCTGGGGAGCATGTGGTAAAGGGAATTCCCTCACCTCCTGGCCCCCATTCCCTGCCTTCTTGGGCCAGTAGAGCATGTGAGAACCTGGTCTCTGGCTCAACTACAGGGTGGTCCCTTTGCAACTCCAGGAATGGCCTGGTAGGTCAGCATTTTTCAGTACCTACTGCATGCAGTTGGCTGTGCAACATGCTGGGCACAAGAACGAGGAGGAGACACAGATAAGTGTTCTAGGGCTCATTGTCTTTGGGGCAGTGATTGAACTATCCAAGCCTTCTTGTAGAAGTGAGGGCATCTGTGGTACTGAATGAGGGGCCCCTGAGGGGATAAGGAGGGACATGGAATGTGAGTAGCGGTAGACAGGGCCAGGTGGGGTGCCAATTTAACCCTTGGTGTCTCAGTATTCCCATCATGGAAAAAGGACCTTTCATCACTTTCTGAAAAGGAGCAGGAAGTAGTAGGAAAACCAGAAAGTGGAAGGTGGGACCTGTCTGACTTCAGGTCAGATAGTAGCTTGGCCGCCTCCACCTTCCCCAGTGGCATCTGAGGGTGTCAGTGGAGTGCTGCTGTGCATCCCCTGTCCACACGGCCCCTGCTGCTGGGCTGTCACTCAGCCCCTGCTGAGTGGGGTTGCTGTGAGTATTACAGCATTGAAAAGCTTGTCCTCTGGGAAGAGCATTGTGCCCACTGGATTGTGCCCACTGGCTATTACCAGTGTGCATTTTGTTTTCTCTCATCCTGACCTCAGAGTGGGGCTGCCTGCTCCTGCCTGCCCAGGATGCTCATCAGGGGACAGGGACACTCGGCTCAGAGAGTGGAGGGTTGGCCTGGAGGTTCCCCAAGACTGGGACAAGAGGGTCTGATCCACCTGGGGAGGGGCCCTTCCTTCTGAAATCCCAGGGGAGGTCAAGGAGGGGCCAGTGGAGAACAGAGCAGAGCCAAGAGAGAGCCAAGGTTCCCAGGCAGTTTCCTGCAGGTAGCACCCCTGGTTTCCAGCCAGCTCCATCCACTGGTTCTGGACTGTGTGGGCGGGAGGAGCCCGACAGAAGGGGAGACTCAGCCCCGGGACAGAATCCTAGGCCTTGGGGAGGGGAAGCAGTGACAGGGCCATCCTATCTGAATTCTCCCCACCCGCATCTCCTGGGTCTGCTGGGCAATGCCGCCCGCACCTCTGGGGAGGGGTGGGGCAGTACAGGAAGACCCCTCCCCCAACCTGGGAGAGTGGCGGGCAGCCCCCAGCTCCGCCCCACATCCGTCAGCTCTTGGTTCAAGGCCGGGGTCAGCCTGAGGTCGCAATGCTTTTGTGTGTGTCTGTGAGGGGTGGCCCCTCTGCGGGCCTTTTTCACGTGGCTGCAGACCTTGCTGGCCTTTCTGCCAGGACCCTGGAGGGAAGGAGAGCTGTGAGCCCCCAGACGCTCCGACGTGGCCCAGGCACCATTCATCAGAGCCGATTTGATTTGCCAGACGGGTTTGGAGGCAGCCGCAGACAGTGAGGGAGGGCTGGCCTCGTGGGCTCTGCCTGGGCAGGTGCTGGCCCAGAAGTGCCAGCTCCAGGAGCTGAGCAGGGTTTTGCGGTGGACGAGGTTTCCTGACGTTGGACTTGTGACATGTGGCTGTCTTTACACAAGAGTCTGGGGCTTGAGTAGCAGAGGGGCTGCCTGCCAGGGGCTGTCCCATCCTGTGCAGCGTGGCCTGGGGCGAGTCACTTCAGTTTCCATCAGAAAAGGGACTGAGTGACAGCCCCGCAGCAGGGGCCGTGTGGACAGGGGACACACAGCAGCGCTCCATTGATGCTCTCAGATGCCACTGTGGGAGGCAGAGGCGGCTGAGCTACTGGAGATGGGCATACTGAGGCCCCAGTGGGAGCTCAGGTGAGGGGTCCCTTTGTCCCGTGAGAGCCCCTGGCTTCCCCAGCTGAGGCCTCAGCCTCCTCACCACAGGTTGCACCCAAGGCCCCAGGGTGGGGATTTCTTTATCCCTTTGGGGTCCTCAGGCTCTGTTGTCAGGGAGCCAGCATGGACGGATGGCCCATGATGGGGGGCAGGTGGCCTGCAGCCAGTGAGGACAGACAGACGGACAGCAGCACACCAGAGCTCCTGCCCGGCAACCCTGCCCTCGGGCCAGCCTCTCTCACTTCCCTAACTCCTGATTTTTCATCAAAACAGCACACAGGCTCTTAGGCTGTCCAAGGTCGCGGGGCTGCGAGGGGAGCTGAATGAGGCCATTACGTTGGCTTCTAATGTCCCTGCGGCCGCAGCTTGAAAGCTGCCTCGATCAAGCACCCGGGACACTCCAATTTCCGCCTGTCCCACGGCGATCGTATCAGGGCCTGAGTGATCTCTTCGCTGGTGGGCGGCGGAGCTGCAAGGGCAGCCTGTCGGCCAGGAGCCCCCACCCACACAGCCACCCCTGAGCCCAGCCATCCCCTCCCTCGGGAACAAAGGGAGTCGCAGGCCATGGCCGACAGGGCTGAGAAACAGCTGCGTGCTGCCTGTAATCGTCTCCCCGCGTCCCACCTGGACCCTGTGCTGCGGTTGGGCTCAGCTCATCACTAGCTGGGCACCCTGTCATTCCGTTCTCTTTCCCCTGGAGGGGCTGGAGGAAGGCAGGAGCAGCCCTTACATGCCACCCACGTGAGGAGGTGAGGGGGCTCCACGGCTCAGGGGCTCAGAGGGGCAGCAGCCCTCCTCGGGCATCCTCAAGACCTCAGGCCTCTGTCACCCCCTTATAAATGGCCCAGGGTTCTAGGGAGTTGGCTGCAGCTGGGCCTCATAGCAGCCCCCAGCCTGCCAACTGTGGGCAGGAGCTTGGAGCCAGATGGCTTGGGGTTGAGAATGTGCCGGTGCCTGGAGGTCCCTGAGCCTGAGCCTCCCCCCCACCCCGGGGATCTCCATGATCGCCCGGATGTCAGCACGCAGCGATTCATTTGTAAAGAGCTTTGTTTCTGAGCTGGTGGCTGTGGGATGAGAAACCAATTTTTAGAACTTGACTAAGCAAAAACAGGAAACAACCCAGATGTCCCTCAGCTGGGGCTGGATAAACAGGCTGTGGCCTGCCCCTGCAATGGAATACTACTCGGTGACAAAAAGGCGTGTGTCGCCGGAGCTGCCCCGCCGATGCTGGCTCACAAGGCTGTGCTCGTCGGGTTCTGCTGTCGGCACAGAGCTCAGGCTGCCGTTGCCAGGGCCGTGGGGCTCCTTGGGGGGATGGAGTGTCCTATATCTTGATTATGGTCACGGTTACATGACCACATGCATTGGTCAGAACTCCCAGAGCTGTGGATGAAAAAGCGGCATTTTCCTGTATGTCGTATACTGCCTGTAAATAAAACATTGGAAAGGGTTCTTTCTTTGCACGCGACACAGACGGCAGCCTGGAACGGGCCCGGCTGGGCACTGCTGAGAAAGCAGAGGCGGCTCCACGCTCACCGTGACAGCCAGGAGAGGACCTCACGCCGTCTGTCCCTTCGTCCCTCGATGGGCCTGGAGCCCAGGAAGGGCTCTCGGGGTGGGGGTCTTCCCTCACAGGCCTGGCTGCCCGTGGACAACAGTGGCGCCCTCCCCAGCACTTGCCTGGCCTGGGGGAGAGTGGCCGGCGGGGCGGGCCTCGAGTGGGGACTGGGAGGTGTCCTGGGGCTGAAAGGCAGGACTCCGTCGGAGGAGCCCTGCTTCCATTGACATAACAACTGGGGAAGTGTCACTAAACTCACAAACAAGCCAACAGCAGAAAGGTTACGCCATGTGGGGGAGGGGGACAGAGGTCGAGGCGTGGCACCTCAGAGCGCTCAGCCCCTCGGCTTCTCTCCCATTCCAGCCAGATGCCTTCAAAGGTATTCGGCTAAGTAAACATTGGGACTCCCATTTCCTCCTGCACAGCAGCCACAGCTTTCCTGCAGACTGGCTCCCAGCCTCTCCCCCAGGGCCCCCGACAGCCCTCTGCGGGAATTACCTGCGGGTAAAACAGCCTCTGTGGGTCCTCTCCTTCCCGAGAATCGCGGGCCTTTGCCGTGGCCCTAGTAACATGCAGCTACGTACGCTGGGGCCCTATTATCCTATTGGCCAATTATCCTATCAGCCACGTTAGATTGGCCACCTGTCACTGAGTTACTTTCCCTGACAACAGAGGAATGGGGGAGCCCTGGGTAGGCTGTCCCGAGGAGGCGCAGGCTGTCAGCTCCTATGACCTTCAGGTCAGGAGAACAGGAGGGAGAATGAAGGCAGAGCCACTCCCACTGTCTGTGGGTGGTTTTGAGCATGTCTGGAATCTCATTCCCATTTTGCTGATGAGAAAACGGAGGCTGAAACCGCCCAGATAATCTCCCTGATGGGACTCAATGCATCCAGCCTGGGGACTCTTAACCTCACCTGTTCTGGATAATGCCCCCAGCCCAACCCAGGCTGCTCCCGGACCGCATATATCAGTATCCTGGGGTGCAGCCTGGGCACCAGCATTTTGTAATGGTCCCAGGTGAGGGGCTTCCTGGGCCACTGACTTGACCCTCCTCACCCTCCTCAGGCCAGGGGCACTCCCTGTACCATCTGAAAAGAAAATCATAGCTGAGATAACTCACCTCACACATAATTTTGCAAAAGAGTCAATGTAATGCCCTAACCATTATATGGAGGAGGAATTAAAGGGAAATTGTATGATAAAATCATATGTTTTGCAATATGTAAAGGCTTGGTTCTGTCTCCAGGGGGAGCCCAGAAGCCCCGCCCGAGGCGTGCCTAGGTCATCATCTCCCCGAGCCGGCCCCCACGGCCGACGCCGACAGGCCGGGCCTGGTGTTCCGGCTTCCAGCAGCTGCGCACGTGCCTGCGATGTGACTTTCCCAGGTGGTAAAGTTCCAAACGCAGCAACGTGTTCTCCCCTCAGTGGACACGGGAGATGCTTTCCTGAAACGGTCAGTGAGGATTAAACGTGCAGCAAAGGTCCCCGGGGCATATTTTCTGAAGTTCTAGCTCAGGTAATTATAAGCAGCCTCGTCGCGTACCTGAACGTCTGGTGAGACCAGGGATGGTGTTACCTGCAGGACTGGCCTATGTATTTACTGACGGTCATTGTGACAACTCAAAACAGCCCTTCCTGAATTTCCAAAATGCCCGTTGGGGGTGGAGCCATCTAGCGTTCAGCTATTTTGATGTGTCCTGATGACAGACACTCTGGGGACAGGAGGAGCTTGCAGGGAGGGTCCCTTGCTGCAGGGCCTGGGGGGCCACCCGTGTAAAGCTTGCAGCCATCAGTGTCCAGAGGGCTGGAGACGGGTCAGGGTGGCAGGAACATCCCACAGAGAGGCCAGGGTGGGACCAGTGCGAGGAGAGAGACAGAAATGATGTTTTAATGCAATGTTTTATCTTTTATTTTTTATTTATTTATTTTTTTGAGGCCGAGTCTGGCTCTGTGGCCCAGGCTGGAGTGCAGTGATCTCGGCTCACTGCAAGCTCCGCCTCCTGGGTTCACGCCATTCTCCTGCCTCAGCCTCGAGAGTAGCTGGGACTACAGGCGCCCGTCACCACGCCCAGCTAATTTTTTGTATTTTTTAGTGGAGACGGGGTTTCACCGTGTTAGCCAGGATGGTCTCGATCTCCTGACCTCGTGATCCGCCCGCCTCGGCCTCCCAAAGTGCTGGGATTACAGGCTTGAGCCACCGCGCCCGGCCAATGCAATGTTTTAAATAAAGTTAATGTAAAATGAATGCAAGATATCTATGATGAAGGAAATACTGAAGTTTTAGAGGAAAAGGGTTGGTAGTCCTGACATTCCTTTCTGCCCCAGGCTCTGGGTACGCTGCCGGACACTGCTCTCTGGCGGCCTCTCTCCATGGCAGAGGCCTCCTCGGCTCAGGGTAGTGGAAACTTGGTCTTCTGTGCATCTGCAACATCACATCTGGGTGGTCAGTAGCTCCCCAAAGACGGCTGCAGGGCTCTGGGGCTTGGGAGTAACCCTTGCGAGGTGGCTGTCCTTGGTTGGGTGTGTGGCTGACCCTCTTGGGGAGGTTTGCAGCCTTGAGGCCACTTCAGGCAGGCACAGGGGTGGGAGCCACTGGAGGGTGCCCTGTGGGGCATAGGCATCAGGCAGTCTGGGCTGGCAGTTCTCAGCCCAGCCAGACGTGGGGCTGGGTCTAACCATCCTTTGCCCAGGCCACACTCAGACCAGTAAAATCCCAGTCTCTGGGGGTGGTGTCTGGGCAGGAATGTTTCAGAGTCTCTCCCCAGGTGACTCTACCATTCAGCAAGGATTGAGAGCCCTGGGGACCCACCTGGCCCGCCTGTCCGAGTCTGGGTGACCATGCTTCTGCGTGGACAGTGCCACTGCCGCCTGTCCCTTTCCCGGAGAGTCCTCATGGCCAAGGCCTGTGTTATTTTTCCCAGCGCCATCACCACCTGTGTTGTCCTCACTTGAAAGGCGGTCATTGAGATCTGCAGGACCGTGCCTAGTTCACAAATGGGGTGGCCACTAATGTTCTTAGAGTCTGCCTTGTGCTAGAACTTTCCAAGCGTGTTCTCAAAGCTCTCAGGGCAGCCCCGGGCAGTCAGCACTCTCCTATTGCCCCATTTGATAGACCTGGAAGCCGAGGGGCAGAGGGCCCAAGTCTCCTGGCCCAGTTCCCAGCAGGACAAGGAGAGAGGGAGCTGGAACCCAGGTCTCCACGCTCGCTCCAGCCCCTGCCCCACGTTCTCTCCCTTCAGGGTGAGACCTTTCTGTGCCCTTTCTACGTCACCCGGAGCCCGTGACGCCCGCTCATCTGTCTGGCTGGAATCGCCGCCTGGCCCCTCACCACGGTTATTGCCTTTCGTGCCGAGTTGCTTGGGTTTGCTGTGTTATTGGCTCGTTTTTCATTCTGCATCTGCAGTAGCCAGACTTGGAGATGAAAAGCGTGTGGCGCCTAACCATGATGAAAGAGGGGCGCGTGCGAGTGCCCGCGCGTCTGAAAAGGACCTTTTAGAGGCGGAGGAGCAGAGGAGGAGAGTGACTGTGGGCTCAGCTGGTCCCGTGGCCCCGTGGTCTGGATGGCGTGGCCGGAGCCTGGCCTCTCAGAGCCGAGGCTTCCCCAGCTGTGAGGCGAGAGAGGGAGATTGGCCTTGCAGAGTTCTATGGCGCGGCGCGGAGCGGCCACTCCATAAGCATCGTTGCCGTAGCTGTAATATGTTATCACTATAACGTATATCTATGAGTCATAAAATAATAGAACTATTTTATTTTGGAGATCTCTTAGAAAACATAAACAGGAGAAAGAACCGTGAAATGGCTGACTTGAGAATAGCTTCCGCTCCGATATTCAATTACCCTTCCCTCTCTCTCCCCCTCTCTCTCCTGCAATTTGATTATTTCGGGGCCCACAATGCACTTGTGCCAACATCTCTAGGCCTCTCCGGAGGGTGCACACAAGTGAAATAAACAGGCCTTGTCTGCACCCTCTCTCTTTGGGAGTGGTGTGGGTAAGGAGACCCCCTACAAAGTCATTTTATCCCTCAGGTTCATGGGTGAGCAGGAGCGATGGGGACACAGTGGTAGTCTGTATACCCTGGCGGTGTTCTCCCCATTCTGAGAAATTAAGTAATACACACCAGGTTACAGAACAACCAAGGGGCAGGGCTAGGATTCTAACTCAGGTGTCTGGAACACAGTGTTTTCCGTTTCAATATTCAGTCATCATTCAGCAAACAGTGATCACATGGGTTCCAGGGTGCTACGCGTCGGGGGCCGGGCGAGCAAGAAGCCGGGTCCCGTGGCAGCCGCATTGTGGTGGGACAGTCAGAAAATAAACATAGGCCAGGCGAAGGCCCAGGATAACTTCACCGCCACCGAGGGCTTTGGGAAGAGGCCGTAAGGGGATGTGTCAGTGGCGATGGGGTCTGCTGCATGGGGTGGCGGCAGAGGGCTCTGGGGGAGGGCAGGGCCGTAGACACCCGCCGCCGTCTCAACAGTTTGTGAAGTTTCCACATGGGCTCATGATGTGGGGAGATTTGTCCCTTGTTCAAGCTACAGAGGAGAATGGGGTGCAGGTGCCAGCTGTTGGTCAGTTCGCCGCTGGCCACCGTCTAGCCCTGCCCTTCAGTGGCTAGATCCTCATCAGATACTTGGGTGCCAGGGACCCTTGCAGTATATGGGAACTCTGTACCTTCCTCCCAGTTTTGCTGTAAACCTAAACAGTTCTTAAAAAGTAGAAGAAAATAAAAACCCACAAAACCCCAGCCCCCTAACTGGCCCCTTGGAGAAAATGGTGAACCCACCCTGAGAAAAGGCCAGTGCCCTGGAAATCTCTCTTGTTCTGTTCATGAGGCATCATCATGGGTAGGAAAGAAATGTATAGACGTTTCTGTGATATTTCTCTGCTTTTCCCGGGGGTAAGTACACCCCAAAGGGTATCTGTGCATTTGGAAGGTTTGCAGGTTCCGTGGTAGGCCTGTTTCCTGCCAGACAAGCAAGGTTCCCAATACTGGAGGCTTCCTCCGACCTGGTCCGAGACAAACGTGGTGAGTCCGTCACGGCGCAGCTCCTGGAGCCTCAGAACCCCCACGGCCCTGGCAGCCACTGAGCGGCGACGCGGGTCCCGCTGTGCCTCTTTCCAGGCTTCCCTCCACCTGTGCTCTGGCCCCTGAGGTCTGTTGACAGTGTTGCCTCACCATGCATGGATGCTGCCGTGTGGCAGGAGGCAAAGGTCTCAGCTTTTTTTTTTTTTTTTTTTTGAGATGGAGTCTCGCTCTGTCGCCCAGGTTGGAGTGCAGTGTTTTGGTGCATTCGGCTCACTGCAAGCTCTACCTCCCGGGTTCACGCCATTATCCTGCCTCAGCCTCCCCAGTAGCTGAGACTACAGGCGCCCACCACCACACCCGGCTAATTTTTTGTATTTTTAGTAGAGACGGGGTTTCAACGTGTTAGTCGGGATGGTCTCGATCTCCTGACCTCGTGATCCACCCGCCTCAGCCTCTCAAAGTGCTGGGATTACAGGTGTGAGCCACCGTGCCTGTACTTTGTTTTTTTTTTTTTTTTTTTGAGATGGAGTCTTGTTCTGTTGCCCAAGCTGGAGCGCAGTGGCGTGATCTCAGCTCACTGCCACCTCTGTCTTCCGGGTTCCAGCCATTCCCCTGCCTCAGCCTCTCGAGTGGCTGGGATTACAGGTGCTCACCACCATGCCCTGCTAATTTTTGTAGTTTTAGTAGAGATGGGGTTTCACCATGTTGGCCAGGCTTGTTTTGAACGCCTAACTTTTGGTGATCCACCTGCCTTGGCCTCCCAAAGTGCTGGGATTACAGGCGTGAGCCACCGCACTCAGCTAACATCTTTTTTATCCTATTACCGAGGTGGGCAGAAGCCCAGGAGGCCGGGACGGGGCGCAGTTGGTCAGTGGGGATTCCAACGGCTGAGAGGGATCCTGGGATCCACCTCACTGGTGGTCACACGTGTCTGGGACCCTCCTCCGTGGCCCCGGGCCGTGGCAGACCTTCTCTCTGGGCAAGTTGCTGTTTACTGTGCAGCCCTGACTCACTGGCGGAAATTTGGAGTGGGAAGTCTGGAACAGATCTAGAGAAGTCAGGAGGGGACGGCATAGCTGGAGGACAGTGGGGAGAGGAGCAGGCCCCCTGCAAGCCTGGGCAGGTGGCGGCTCTGCCCCAGCCCCTACAGTTTGGATCCCACGGCAGTCACTGTCTGGCATCCATGGCCAGCGTACCTGAGAGCTTGTTTGAGCCGCCCTTAGCCGTTTATAACACATCCCCCCCATCAATGATCTCCAGCTTAATTTAGCTTTTCCTACAGCCCCAGGAGGCAGGCTTCGCCACTGCACTTCGGAGATGCACCAACCTGACCCCCCATCCTCCCATAGGCCACGACCACCGGGCACTGCCTGCCAGGCTCTGCGCTGCCACTGTCAGCTGGAGAGAGAGCCGATGGCTCCTGGCACAGCCTGGAGGGTTAAAGGAGGCACGGTGTCTGGGGCTGGCCTAGTGGGCGTTCCATGTGTCATGCTTGTGTGTCTGAATTTCCTTCATTAAAGCATTTGTTTTTATTGAAGTGAAATTAACACAGCATAAAATTAACTATTTTAAAGCGTACGATTCAGTGGCATTTAGTTCATTCACAATGTTGTACAATCACTACTTCTATCTGGTTCCAAAACATTGTCACCATCCCCTAAAAGGAGGCCTATACCCAGGAGCAGTCAACTCCTTACTGTCCACTCCTCATCCCCCAAAACCACCGGTCTGCCCCCTCCCCTCCCCTCCACTCCCTTCTCCTCCCCTCCCCTCCCCTGCCCTCCCTCCCCTCCCCTCCCTTCCCCTGCCTTCCTGTCCCCTCCTGCATTTCCATCCCCTCATCTCCCCTCCCTTCTCCTCCCCTCCCTTCCTCTCCCCTCCCCTCCCCTCCCTCCCCTCCCCTGCCCTCCCTCCCCTCCCCTCCTCTCCCCTCCCCTCCCCTCCTTTCCCCTCCTCTCCCTTCCCCTCCCCTCCCTTCCCTTCCCCTCCCCTCCCTTCCCCTCCCCTCCCCTCCCTTCCCCTCCCTTCCCCTCCCCTCCCCTCCCTTCCCCTCCCTTCCCCTCCCCTCCATTCCCTTCCCCTCCCCTCCGTTCCCTTCCCCTCCCCTCCGTTCCCTTCCCCTCCCCTCCCTTCCCCTCCCTTCCCTTCCCCTTCCCTCCCTTCCCCTCCCTTCCCCTCCCCTCTCCTCCTTTCCCATCCCTTCCCCTCTCCTCCCCTCTCGTCTCCTCTACTCTCCTCTCCTTTCCTTTCCTGACAGCATCTCACTCTGTCACCCAGGCTGGAATACAGTGGTGCAATCTTGGCTCACTGCAGCCTCGACCTCCTGGGCTCCAGCGATCCTCCCACCTCAGCCTCTGGAGTAGCTGGGAGCACAGACACACGCCACCACGTGTGGCTAATTCTTTTGTATTTGTGGAGACAGATTTTGCCATGTTGCCCAGGCTATTCGCAAACTCCTGAGCTCAAGTGATCTGCTTGCCTTGGCTTTGCCAAAGTGCTGTGATTACAGGCGTGAGCCACACGGCACCTGGCCTGCTTTCTGTCTCCAAGAATTTACTTGTTCTGGTTATTTTGTGTAAATGGAATCACACCGGATTGGCCTTTCATCTCTGGTGTCTTTCACTGAGCATGGTGTTTCCAGGGTTCATCCGCGTTGTGGCCTGTGTCAGTGCCTCGCTCCTTTTCATGGCTGAATCGAATTCCATTGCAGGGATGAGGATGGGCCACATTCTGTTTATCCTTCATCCGGGGAAGGGCCTCTGGATGTTTCCATCTCTTGGCGGCAGTGAATGGCGCTGCTGTGAACCTGTGTGTATGTGGAGCTGCCTGGGTGCCAGTTTTCAATTTTCCTGGGCAGGCATACTGTAACCCTAGGGGTGGCACACTGGGTGCTAGGCTGATTCTATGTCTAACTTTTTCAGGAACTGCCAAACTGTTTTTCTCAATCTCTCTCTTTTTGGTAACATGTCTCAAGTTCCAGCTACCGGCTGTTTTCCATACTTTATTTTATCCTCACGCTGACCCTATGATGTAGGCGCCAGTGTGGTTCTCATTTGAAAGACAAGGACACTGAAGCTCTCCAAGGTCAGGGCCTTGCTGGTGAGCATGGCAGCCAGAACCCCAGGCTCTGTTACTTCCATCCGGCTGCATTTTACACAGCCCTGGGGCCCCGGCCTCTTCCTGGAGTCCTTGTCCCCTTTGCTTCTGAAATGTTAGCTTCCGAGGGTAAGTTCCTCGGGAGCTGGTGAGCTTGTGTCCTATTTCTTTGCACCCCTCCCCACCCCCGACCACGCACACAGTAGGTGTTTCATAAATTACCAGGGCATGACTGTTAATGGACTCTACCAGATTCTGGCTGATCCCCGGACGTGGCCTTGGCCTGGATAGACTCAAATCTCTCAGCAGCCACCGTGGGGGACCGGCGCCTGCTGTGGAGTTCGGTGAACTCTGGGTCAGCCCCAGTTTACTGAACCTCTTTCTGAGTTAAAGGAAAATCGTGTGCTGCCAGGAGAGCCTGAATCTCTTACCTCTCTCCTGGAAAAATAGATCATGTTTTTTTCCTTCCTCCCGACCTCCCTCCCCCCGCCGACCATAGCAAAGCAGATGTTAACTTTCCAATAAATGGGGGGAAAAAAACAGATGAGAGGCATTTAGCAAACGACAGCTCTATAGCTGAACGGGCCGGAGTTAGCACTCTGATTTCAACTGGGACTATAAAATTTTATGAGCTATTAAATTGTCCTAAACCTCCTTTACCATACAAACTCGAGTGTCTGAGATTACCCATTAAGAAAAAGTGGGTTACATCAGGAGAACTTTTACTACTTACACTCAATTGTGTTCAATCAATAAAACTTTTAACTTGCCGTGGTGCTCTGCGCAGAACACGGGCCCCGAGGTGGATGGGAGTCCTGGGCAGGCCCCTGAACTTGGCGGAGCTGGACAGCAGGGCTCTCTGATGGGGTGGTTCACCTTTGAACTTCTGGAAGGTTCTGGCTTCTGCTTGGAGTCCCATGATCATGACATGAATTGAGTAGGAGGTGCAGGCCCAGAGACCGGCACTGCCCACCCAGAATGCGGTAGGGAGCCCAGCAGCCAGACTGAGGCCCAAGTGAGCATGGGGACCTGAGCCCTCCTGAGAGGGATGGGGCCTGCAGGCCGGGGACCCTGACAGAGGGTGGGTGTGTGCAGAAAAGTCTGGGTGGGTCATATGGTAAGGAGGATAGTGTTGTCACCATCAATGCACTGAGAACCCAGTCATGCACCGGCTTCTTAGGCCCCTTTCCTGTTTACAACAGGGCACCGAGGCCCAGAGAGGGCTCTGGCTATCCAGGGCACATGAAGGATGAACCATGAACTGGACCCACCCCTGGGCACCAGCCTGGGGTGTTCCTGCCTCCCCATGTGAGGCGGGGGGTTGGTGATCCTAAGGCTGACTGGGGCCCAAGAAAATCTGATTCTGAGCTGGAAGGCCCAGGAGAAGCCCCTGGATGGCGGAACCCTCACCACGGGAATGAGTGAACTCGGGGTCCCTTAGGAGTGGGGGCCTTCTCTGAGGATGACCACCCAGCCAAAGGACTGTTACAGGGAAGCAGCCCTCCCTAGACAGCTGTCCTGAGCCCTTGCAGAAGCACACCTGGAGAAGCCCATCCCCTGCAGAACCACACCTGGAGAAGCCCCTCCCCCTGCAGAACCACACCTGGAGAAGCCCCTCCCCCTGCAGAACCACACCTGGAGAAGCATCTCTCCCTGCAGAACCACACCTGGAGAAGCCCATCCCCTGCAGAACCACACCTGGAGAAGCCCCTCCCCCTGCAGAACCACACCTGGAGAAGCATATCTCCCTGCAGAACCACACCTGGAGAAGCCCATCCCCTGCAGAACCACACCTGGAGAAGCCCCTCCCCCTGCAGAACCACACCTGGAGAAGCATCTCTCCCTGCAGAACCACACCTGGAGAAGCCCATCCCCTGCAGAACCACACCTGGAGAAGCCCATCCCCTGCAGAACCACACCTGGAGAAGCCCCTCCCCCTGCAGAACCACACCTGGAGAAGCATCTCTCCCTGCAGAACCACACCTGGAGAAGCCCATCCCCTGCAGAACCACACCTGGAGAAGCCCATCCCCTGCAGAACCACACCTGGAGAAGCCCATCCCCTGCAGAACCACACCTGGAGAAGCCCCTCCCCCTGCAGAACCACACCTGGAGAAGCCCCTCCCCTGCAGAACCACACCTGGAGAAGCCCCTCCCCCTGCAGAACCACACCTGGAGAAGCCCCTCCCCCTGCAGAACCACACCTGGAGAAGCCTCTCCCCTGCAGAACCACACCTGGAGAAGCACCTCCCCTGCAGAACAACACCTGGAGAAGCACCTCCCCCTTTTGAAGAGGCCCAAGGAGGCTCAGGCCACAGCTAGTCTGTCTGACCGGATGCTCTGCCCCCAGGGGCTGTTTCCCTGTGCCAAGTCCACTGCCCACCGGAACCGGGTGATCCAGGCTAGCCAGTCAGAAGGGGTCTGAGGCAGGAGATGCTGCTCTGCTGGACGGTGGGAGGTGGGCAGGGGCAGAGCTTGGCTCTCCGTCAGAGCAAGGCAGATGGGCGCTCAACAGAGCAAACGCTGCAGCTCTGTGCTGTGGTCCTGGCCATGTCCTGTCATCTCCCCGAGTATCAGTTTCCTCACCTGTCAGATGGGGTGGTGACCCTTGTTTCATGGTGGGTTCCTGGAGATGAGATGAGACGAGAGAGGAATGGGCTTGGTTTTGCCCGTTGTTCGAGAGAAGAAAGTGTGGGAAGTGGGTGTTTAATGGTGGCCTGTCTGCATTGTGACCGAGGGGAGAAACTAGGGTGCCTGAGACCAGAACAGGATCATGAGCTTGGGGGGCTTCCTGAGGTCAGACCTGCATTGGTGGGGGCAGGTTTAAGACCCGTCCTGCTCCCCAAGGGCCCACCAAGATGTGAGGAAGATGGAGGTCCCTGCTCATGGCAGGACCCTGTGGGAGGGCTGCCAGGCCCCAAGCCACCCAGGAGTCTTTCCCGCTTCCTAGGGTCAAGTGGATGACACCCCCGGGACCCTTCTGGGAACGAGAAATGGTCCAGCCCTGAGTCCGAAGCTCCATTCTGCCCCATGGCCCGGAGGAACCGGGCATTTCAGCTCCTGCTGTGGGGCCGTGGTCTCCCAAACCTTGGGAGCTCCAGGGTGGCTGGGAGGCAGGGGGCTGGGGAGTCGGTTCCACCGGGAGGCTTGGCCCCAGCATCGTCTGGAGGGCCGGTGGCGCACGAATTTGAAACCATTGTGACAGACCCGTTAGGCAATTCCCGCAGGGGAGACGTTGTCTGCTGGGAGCTGGGCGTTCACATCCACTGTTTGGATAAGCTCAGCCACGGCTCCCTGTCACTGTTTACGCAGCCCGCTCCCATCTCCTCCAGAGCCACTGGAGCGTGCCTGTCTCCTGGCTGCCCAACCCCCTGCCTATTGTGACATCCCTGGGTGGGAAGCTCCCAGACACCCTGGGGCCTCCTGGCTGGGAAAGGGCTGGGCTCAGAGGCCTCCTGGGGCAGCCCAGGTGGGATGGGGCGGGGTCAATTTGGATTTTGGGGTGTGTGTCGTGGGAGGGTCAGCATGCAGGGCTACACAGCCAGGCCTGCTGTCTGAGAGTACGCTCTGCCAGACGCCAATTAGCCTGGTATGCAGGACAGTGACCTCCCGCCTGCCTGGTGATAGACCCTTGGGATCCACTCCCAGACCCCTCTCTGCCTTCGCCAGACAACTGCTGGAGTCCCACGACCCAGGGACTCCAGGGGGTCAGAGGGTGCTCAGCTCCCCCATCTTAGCCCCTCACGGGGGAGGGGAGCAGGGACCTGCCTGCCGTCCAGACCCCAGGGATCTCAAACGAGTCCGGCCACCACCTCTCTAAGGTGCTTGTGGGGCCACTGGCCCCCTGAGGGCCTTGGTTTTGAGGAGGGAGGGGAGACTAGGGGAGCTTGGAGGTGACATGACGAGTTAGGCAGTGGAGGTTCACCCAGGCTGCCCCAAAGTCCAGAGGTCTTCCTTGGCCCGAAACTCCATGTCTTCAGCTATGGGGTGACTTCTAGGAGCCCCACATACATAGTGATGTGTGACTGGGGAGAATTCACCCAGACCTCCTTGGACATAGCTGCAGGGGCAGGGGGATGGTGCTGGGGGGTGGGGGTGAGTCATTGGAGGGGCAGGCGCAGACTGGGAGGTACGTTGTGGTGAAGCTGAATGTCTTGGGGGTCTCTGGGAAGAGGCCCTGGGAGGAGGAGCTGTGACATCTGTTTTGGGAGCTGAGCTGGGAAAGGGTCAGTTCCGGGTGGTGGAGCCTGTGGATGGCGAGTGAGCTGAGCTGCCTCGGAACCTTCGTCGGGGTAACGGGGCCGAGGAAGGTTGTCAGGCAAGGGGGTCATAGGCTGGCCTCTGTCTTTTAGGAGCCTGTGATGAACGGGAGTAGGAGAGATGGGCGTAGGGCCCTGAGCACTTAAATGACCACTCAACCCTGTGAAAAAAGATTTGGAGTCTTCCTTGGCCTCTGGAGAGTGGCATCTCCTCTGGGTCACCTGTGGCACTCTCTGCCTTTAGCTGGGTGGCTGTTTGACAGCTAAGGGGCCCTGCCCGGGTGCAGCCACACCAAACCTTGAGCCCAGGGGCACCTTGAAGCACCACACTCTGGGGCAGCGGAAGGCATTCGGTTGCCCAGAGCGTTGGAAGCTGCTCCCGGAGCACCAGCCCTGCGGAGGGAGCACCGTCAGAGCTTCCTGAGGAAAGGGCCCTGGGGTCTGAGGTCTCAGGAACCTTGGTGCAGGTCCAACCCCATCTTTACTGAGAGACTTTCTTTTTTTTTTTTTTTTTGAGATGGAGTCTCTCTGTGTCGCCCAGGCTGGAGTGCAGTGGCCGGATCTCAGCTCACTGCAAGCTCTGCCTCCCGGGTTTTTACGCCATTCTCCTGCCTCAGCCTCCCGAGTAGCCGGGACTACAGGCGCCCGCCACCTCGCCCGGCTAGTTTTTTGTATTTTTTAGTAGAGACGGGGTTTCACCGTGTTAGCCAGGATGGTCTCGAACTCCTGACCTCGTGATCCGCCCGTCTCGGCCTCCCAAAGTGCTGGGATTACAGGCTTGAGCCACCGCGCCCGGCCTACTGAGAGACTTTCTGAGCCTTTACTTCGCACCTGCCTGGCCACCCGCCAAGCCTGCTCAACATGCCTTGTTCATCAAAATTTTGCCACTCTGGGGCCCCAACTTGGGCAGGGACCCCCTTAGGGCAGGGCTAGCCTATGCTTGCCTTCAACTCCTGGGGTAGAGCAGGAAGGGAGGCCCTGGCTGTCTGGGTGGGGGCTGGGAGGGAGAGTCTGGCTGTCCAGAGCTCCGAGGCTCAGCACCGAGACTGCACACCCTGCCTGAGCCTCACAGCAGCCTGCGAGGTCCGTGCTGCAAGGGTGGGGGTTGTACACAGCAGGACACTGAGGCACACAGAGGTTCCCCCGTCCAGGCGACTGCAGCCTCTCCCCAGCCGGGCCCCTCACAGCCTTACCTGATGTCCGCTGGACTGGGAGGAGGGACAAATGTGCACTTCCCCCTCCCGCCCCTGGGTCTGGTGGCCTCTCTGGTGGCCTCTTTTCTTGATGGCCTGCGTCACCCCCACCCCCTGCTCCTGGCTGGCTGCTCTGTCTTTGGGATGCCACTGGGCCCCGGGAGGGCCATTCTGTTGTCGCCTCCCAGCTCACCCCCTGGCTCAGTGCTCTCATTCTCTCTCCCTCAGCAGCCCCCTTGGGGGTCTCTGCCTGGAGAAATTTCCCCAGGGATCCATCCGCCCCTCAGTGTTAATTCTCGTAGGCCCTGGCATCTGAGTGCCCTACCCTTCTCCCTGCGGGTCCACCGCCTGAGCAAGGCCCGCATTCTGTAAGGCAAGGGCTCTGTTGGGTATTTGAGGCAAGGGGTGGGGGTTGCTGCAGTCCCACCCCAGGATGCTGGGGCCCCCTCCCCAAAGGGAGCACCTTCTCCTCCCTCTGCGGGGTAAATGCATGGCCTTGGGGAGGGTTGCCAGCCTCACAAAGTCCTTCATGTCCAGTGTAATTGCTGGGGAGTCGACCACCCGGACAGGGCCTTCTGAGGGCAGGTGGGGCAGGACTTGGGGCTGGACCCCGAGGCCTGGCCCACACCCACCCTGCCTCCTGTGCACGTCCAAGCATACCCCTGGCTCTCCGGCCGAACCCACCTCCCCTCTCCCTGCCACTCCACGCTGGGTCCCTGTCCCCCTTCCTCCTTTTTCCCCTTTCGGGGGATTTAGCTGAGTCTTTGTCCCTGAGATTTAGCTTTTGGAACCCTGGGTTCAAAGCCCTGCCCCTTTATTGACTATGAGCTTGGATGAGTTTAGGTGACCTCACCTGGTGTCGTGGGGCCCAGCTCCTGGGCAATGGGATCTGTGGCACCCAGCGACGGTAGGCCTAGGGTGCTGTGCAAGCACCGTGGGCTGAGGGAGGGAGAGCCAGTCCTGTCCCGTGAACCCCTGGTCTGTGGGAGGAAGATGGTGTGGGCCAGGGGTTGGGTCCTCCTGCTGTCTGGTTGGCATGGCTCTGCCACTTTCTCACCTTGTGGCTTCAGCCCACCCCCACAGGCTGGGACAAGGCTCTCATTGCTCTTTGGGAAGAGAGGTGCCCAGGTGTTAGGCCTGTCAGGGCCAGGACAGCGCTGGACACATGAAAGGGTCCTTACTGCATTCCTGTCACCCGCAGTCCACTCAAGGCTTAGGACTTGGGGGCAGGTCAGGGCACATCCCCCAGCCCCAGGCCTTTTGCCGTTTTAAGTGGGCTGGGGCTGCTAGAACCCAAACCGCAGTGCCTCCCTCTCTCACTGGCCACTTTAGAAAGTGGATTTATTGGCCTTGTGGTTTCTGAGTGGTTTTGGCTCACAGGTGCCCAGAGCTCAGCCCGGCTGGGGAGTCCCCCGCCCCTCACTGGGAGCCGGAGGGGTGGACAGCCTGGCAATCCTAACACTGGCTGGCCCTGGCCGAACACCCAGTTCCCAGCTGGGCCTCTGACTAGACCGTCTCCCGCTGCAGCCGGCCAGGAGGGTGCCCCTCCACCTCCAGGGCTGCCCCCGACGGTTCGGCTGGGGTCTTGGGGTTGACTGTTCTGGTACCCCCTGGCTCGTGCCAGAGGCCGCTCCTGGTTACAAGCTCAGACGTGGGGAGGCGTCTACCCCATGTAGGCAGCGGTGGGCTGTTGGGAGCCAGGGCTCTGCGCTTCCCAGCTAGATCCACCTCCTCCCAACCACAAAGGCAGGGGAGGGCCTGGCTCAGATCAGGCAAAGATGGGGGCATCCTGCTCTGCGGCTTTCCACCTGCCACCCTGGGGGGACACCTTCTCTCTGGGGCTCGGTCTTCTCCTGTCTCGGAGGGTCCATCCAGTCACTCGCCAGGCATTAACTGGGCACCTACTGTGTGCCTGGTGCAGCTCCACTCCCCGTTCTGGGTTGGTCCAGTCCCCACTCCATCTCTCACTTTACCTCCTGCCATGCTTCTCCCTCTGGGGAGCCTTCCTGTCCTCCCCACCCCGAGTTGGGGCCGACATCCCACCGTGGCTCCCCGGCCCTGCGTGTGTTTCTCCCCATAGCTCAACACCTCCCAGGTGTCCAGGCAGGTCCTGGTCTGCCCGTCCCTGGGTGAGAGGACCGGGCCCACGTGGGGTGCTGCTCCGAGGCTCCTGGGTGCTGCTGGGTGAATGATGGTGGGCTCAGGGCCAGGGGGACTCGAGGAGGTTAGCAGGGTGAACCTGACAACCTCAAACAATCAGAGAGCTACCCCAGACCCGGCTGGATGCCCCTGCTGACGCCATAGAGGTGGGCAGTGCCAGGCACCTTGCCTGGCTGCACAGACTCTGGGAGGGGAGGCCACCCAACAGCTGAAGACACTTGGCCTTGGTGGGTGGGAGCCACCCACCAGATCAACAGAGGGTGCCGGGGCTGATCTGGCCTCGGGACTGGTCCCCGTCACTAAGGCCAGCCTTGGCATCTGTGCCGCACGGAGGCCACGCCTGCCCAGAACCTGGGCGATCCCCGAGCGAACTCTGTGTGCCCTCAGCACCATCATTATGGTGTGGAGCTGTCCTAGAGGAGCTAAGGACCGCCCTGTGACGAGGTTCTGCCCTCAAAGAGGGCTACTCGCCAGGCTCGGTGCAGCTGTGTAGATGAGGGTCCCGTTCTCCACTGACCCTTCAGTAGCTATCTGTGGAGCTGGCTCCCGGCTCCTTCCCATCCTTGGGGGTGCTCGGCAGCCTGGGCTGAGAATGACGTTAATCAGGGTTTCCTCCTGGCTGGTTCCAGGAAGATTTAGGGTGAGGAGGGAGGGGCTGTATCTGCGCTTAGGAGCCCTGCATCTGTGTAGACAACCTGCAGACACAGGCGGACCTGGGGCCCTTCCACGGCGCACACACACACGTGCACCCGCAGACACCACATCTGCCCATGGAGGCCATGGCATGGGGCACACGTGCCAGTGGGGCTGTGGGCAGCTCGCGTGCCCCCTCCTGCCGCCACCCGCCCTGGCAGCTGCTAGCCTCCTTTTGCAACTGTTGCGTTTATTTTACAGTCCTCTGTATCGGAAGAAGCTTTCAAAACACTTTCGGCTTGTTTACCGAGCTGTGCAAGAACACTTTGTCTCCACTCCAACTTAGCCTTCCTTCCAGAAGGATCAGGAACGTGCCCGTCTCCAAGCGGCGCCAGCAGTGGCCCCAGCTTCTTAAAGGGCCTGCTGGGCTCACCTCAGAGGGGGCAGTAGGGGCTTGGACAGAGACCAGCAGGCCGGCCTCTTGCCACCCTCAGGAATTGCCGGCCGCTGACACGAGGCTCCCGGTGAAATGAAGTGTTAAAAGGTTGGAGGCTGGGAACCAGCGCTGGGGCGACTGGAGGGGCTGCCTTTCACCCCGGCAGAAGGCTGAGGGGATTGCAGAGAGGACGGCCTCGAGTTACTATCTTGTAACCTCGATTTGGCAAGATCGCCCCTCCCCGGGCACCCTCCGCTTGGCCGCTCCCTGAAGCAGGGCTGGGGTTATCGGGGCAGTGGGGCCTTTTTTTCTGTTCACATCTGCCGAAGGCCTGGGCTCTGTGAGAGGCCCCTGCACACGGGGCCCATGAGGGAAACCCCTGCTGCTCCCCAGGTGACCCCCGCTTTGCCAAGGACCAGCTGACCCCTCCCGTCCCCAGGACCTGCACAATGTCTGCCCTGCAGCAGGGTCTCAGTGGAGGCGGTGGAGGGACTATCCCAAGGGGCTGGGCCTGGCTGCCTGACCCTGGCAGCTGGGGGTCCTGGCTTCCCCGGGAAGGTAGAGCTGCCAGGTGGGGAGGGCCCACTTGCCTGAGACCCAGCTCCCCTCCTGCCCTCCCCTGGGGCTGTTGGTAATTTGGAGGAGTGACCTTTGTCTTGGCTGTCTCACGTGGCATCTTCCTGGAGCTCCTTCCCCTGCCCGGCAATCCCCCACTCCCCTCCAGTTTCCAGCCTTGACAATGGACTGTCTTGACATCCGGAGCTGCCCACCAGCAACGCCATCGAGAGCCCCAGACCTTTCCCTTCACCTCCTCCTGCTCCCCCAGGCCCTGCTGCCTCCTGAGCTCATGGCCCATTTGGACACCAGCCTTGTGGATGCAGTTCCACCGCAGTCGACGTTAAGGAAATGAATGTTGAATCCACCATGGTCTTCCAAAGTCTGAGGAGGTTTGCCAGGGAACCACACATATCCCAGGAAGACACACAGGAGATGGAAAAGCAGAGCCAATCCCAGAGGGCAGGATTAGGTGAGGAAACAAGCAGCGTGACCATGGGGTTGGACTTGAGTGCAATGTTGAGCTTCCTGGCAGCCAGGGCAAAAAGGGAAATGTGACTGGAGAGGGGCTCTCCCTGTTCATGAGAGAAGTCTTTTATGATATTATTTATCAGAGGGTCCTTAACTCCAGGCCTGGAAGAGCATGTAGTTTGAGGGAGACTCAGGCCAGATTCCTCCTGGGGTTCTTGCTTAGAGCAGTTGTGAGCGGGGCTGCCCTCACTTGAGGGTTCGAGCTGTGAGGATTTGCCACCAGCAGGGGAGGAGGCTCTGTGGGGTTGAGGGTCCCTGAAGTCACAGAGCCTGGGTGTGGCGAGCCCCTGTGTGTGTGAGCTGATTCACAGTGGTCACTGTGCTCTGGCCCTCCAGGGGCTACTCAAGGACCCCTGAACCTCTCTGTGAGATGAGAGCCGGGAAGGCAGTTGGCAGACTAGCTTCGGGCCCCGCCTGGCCACCTGACCACCATGAGGCCTTGGGTGGGTTCCGCCCCTTCTGGGCTCCTGGGTCTCTCACCCCTGACCCACACTGTGAAATAGTAAGGGCAACCCATGCCGACTCTGGCCCTGCTCCCTGCCAGTTTGTGCCCGGGAAGCAGGGCACTGCCTGCCCTCGTGGCTTCCTGCCCCTGCCCACGGCCACGCCGCCTCTCACGTCCTGGCACTCCGCCTCGGGCTGGAGGCAGACTTCGCTTTTCCAGAGTTGCTTAAGTAGAAAGTAACTGGCCCGGGTGTTGGCATCTTGTTAACTTCCTTCAGCCCAGGCTGTGATACTGGGAGACACGGGGCCCAGACACCAGAATGGGCAGAGAACCAGCTCTTGGAAGCAGGGAGGGCCCCAGGCCCACCATCCTCACCCCCACAGGGTGCTGCCAGAAGCCCAGCCTGGCAGCTGCCGTGGCTGCCCACCCGCCTCTGCGGCCCCCACTCTGGTGCAGCCCGTTCCTCAGCAGGGCGAGCTCGCTGTGTCTCTGGGGCCTCCAGACCCTCCTCTGAGGCAGAGCTGTGTGACTCCGCCCTTTCTCCTGGCACTTCCAGCCTTAATGGTTTCGAAAGATCCCATTTCTCCCGCCCGCCACCACCCATCAGGAGCCTTTCCTCTCGCCACCTCCTGTGCGTTTTCTCTTCTAAAAACCCCTGTGGACGACCTGTGGCTGCTGTGACCCAAGCAGATGAGGGTGGCTCCAGAACACCCCAAGTCCCTCTCTTTGCTCCCCAGATATGAGCCAGGGTCTGGACTGGGCCAAGCGTCCAGCTCTCCAGCTGCAGTCAGGCTGGCCTGACCTGTTTCCCCATAAGGCCTCTGGGACCTCCACTGTGCCCAGGAATTGGGTCTGACCTGTCTGTTCACAACCAGCCACCCACACACAGGCCTTAGCCCTCTCGCCTCCTCCTGGAGAGTGTGGCCAAGCTCCCGACCAGTCCTGAGAGCAGGGGCTGCCCTGCCCGCCTCCAGGGCCCAATTGTGTGGACCTCAGGGTTGATGCTTCAGGCAGAACACCCGCAGGGGGCCAAGGGCAGAGTCTGTTGGGAACAGGGCCCTTGGTGGGGCGCATAGGTCGGGGTCCCTTTCCCCGGGCTGCAGCCTCCTGGGTTGGGTGGCCGTGGGATGCAGTACAGCTCGACACGGCTGAGCCCACAGCTTTGAGTCAGTGCCTGCGCAGGCCTGGACAGGGGACGCCTGGGCTTCCCCGCTGGAAACGGAACGGAGATCTGCCCGGTGGCTTGCAGGTGACTGTCAGACGCTGGCAGGAGGCCTCGGCTGGGAGGCTGAGGTCCGGAGCAAGCACATCGATTCTTTTGGCGTCTGGAGCAAATTGGAAAAGCAGGAGCCCTCAGCCCCGCCACACACTTCTCAAGGAGCAGAGTGGGATCCCTTCCAGAGCCGGGGCTGCTGCGGGCTACTGGAGACGGGCTTGGTCTGTCCCCTCTGGCCCAGCTGGGGAGGATGAATGAGGAGGAAGCGCTGACTCTTCCTCAGGCCTGGAGTCACCTCCCTGTCCTCCTCGGCTCTCCCTGGATGACAGGTCAACTCCTGGCACCCTCTCGCCTCCGGCTTCCTCTCCTCCTGCCCTTCCCTACACGAATCTGATCATGCCGCTTAGGACAGTGTAGCCTCCCATGCCTCCGCATGGCCCTCCAGAGAATGAGTCCCCAGGAGACCCCACGTCATCCCTCTTCCCGCTGTACCCTTGGTCCCGCCGCCCGCCCCTCTGCAGTTTGGCATACGCACCCCTGTCTGCTGGTGCCCCTCCTCCCCTTCCTGCCCAGCACGCCTGCCTTCTCCAAGTGCAGCTCGGATGTCACCTCCCTCTGGAAGCCTCCTGGGGTCCCTCCCTGACACAGGGGCAGGCCCTCCCCCTGCCAGTAGCGGCTGTGGAGTCTCAGAGATGCTGAGGGACTGTGCTTTGACTCCCCCTCCCTGTGAGCTGAGAGTCCCCGGAGACCCAAGCCTTAGCCCAAGGTATCCTGGGGCCAGCCAGGCAGGGACTGTCCGGCTGCCGGGCCCTCGGTGCCAGTCTCTTGTGGCTGGCACTGCCGTGGCCAAGGCGGGCGCCCACTTCCCAGTGTCTGGGGTCATGTATGGCCCATCTCAGAGGACTTCACTGCCCCTCACCGTCCCCCCGCGAATGTCTATTTATTTCGGTTTCCATGGCAGTGCCCTGGGAGCCAGGGCTCTCGCTCCTGGGCTGTAATTTTCCTCTTTGTTGCCTCTCCTCCCGCTACCCTGCTGCCCTCCACTGTGCCCAGGCCTGGGCTGGGGGTCCGGGACTGCCCATGAGCCCCAAAGGATGGGGCGCTGTGGATAATCCACACAGTCGTGCCTGGGGCTTCCCTGCCTCCTTTCTCCTGGCTACACAACGCCCTGGAACTGCAGCCCTGTTCTTCCCGCAACCCCCACCCAGTGAAGCGTCACCCCTCCCCGCCGCTCCCTCCTCTATCCCGACCCCGCCTGGTGCTCCGGACTCCCCCACCGCCTCAGCCGAGTCTGCGCCTGGCCCTGGACCAGTGGGCCTGGCTTGAAAGCAACGTGGCCGTCTGGGCCTGGGCCGGGGAGCGATGTGATTTCCAGCTGGCCTTGGCGCTGCCCAGGGGGTGCAGAAGGAGGTGTGAGGGTGGGGTGCCCAGAGGGGGTGGGGGGCAGCGCCGTGTGCAATGCCAACAGAGGCAGTTTCACACTTATTTGGTTTCCAAGTCACGGAGTCACTGAGGTGGAGGAAAGCAGTTTGTGGTGAGTTGACAGGAGTCAGAAGCTGTTAGGATGGACCTGCTGGGGGGAGGGGGCAGACGCGCCTGTCCCAGCAAGGTGGTTGTGCCCACTGGACAGGCAGATCAAGTGAGGCCAAGAAGGGCTGGCAGGGGAAGCTCACAGGAGAGGGGTCCCCGCTGCAGCCCCCGATTTCGGCTCCAGGCCAGGGGCTGCTGGGATGCCTCTAGAATGATTCACGCCGCGGAGAAGCTCGGGTCAAAGGTGCCTGGGTCACCTCAGCTGCCCACTCCCTGCAGGCTCTGCCCAGGAGCTGTGGCGTCCCCCAAACATGCTGGGGGCCTGGGGAGCTTTGTGGGGGAGCTAGAAACACACTTCCTGTGAATGTTCCTCCCCAGTAGAGACTGCCGGGGTGTGTCCTCACCCGTTTCTGATTTGTTCGCACAGAACTCCTTCTTCTGCGTGGGCTCTGCTCAGTCCTGATGGGTCTCGCAGGCCTTTTATCTGAGAAACAGGAAGCTGTGAATTTGGCTGGAAGAAAACTAAGTGATCAGCCTTCAGCCATCTGCCTTGAACCTCTGGGTTCAAGTGCCTCCGGATGGGATGCAAGGCCTCTCTGTACCCCCGTGGAGGGCAGGTCGGGGGCAGGGTGGGGACCAGGAGCCCAGGCTCTGTGCTGCCCCTCTGGGGCCTCAGCTGTAGGAGGGGGTCATTGAAGGCACCTGGTGGTGCTGAATGGCCTCCTTTGACCTCTCCTTGGCCCAAATCCAGACCACCCCCCGGGAGACTTTGGTGCCTGCCCGTGCATCTGTCTTCGCTGGCCTGGGCCTGGGTCTCCTGTCCACCTCTCTGGCCGGGTGGCCCAGGCTGTGCCCAATGAAAGTGGGACCCTGTGGGCCTCCACAGAGAGTGGAGTAGGGAAGGGAAAACAAATTCATCTGCATGTCACAGATGAGGAAACCGAGGCACAGTGACTCAGATGGGGAAACTGAGGCACAGTGACTCAGATGGGGAAACCGAGGCACAGTGACTCAGGGAAACGGAGGCACAGTCACTCAGACGGGGAAACCGAGGCACAGTGACTCAGACGGGGAAACCAAGGCACAGTCACTCAGATGGGGAAACCGAGGCACCGTGACTCAGGGAAACGGAGACACAGTCACTCAGACGGGGAAACTGAGGCACAGTGACTCAGATGGGGAAACCGTGGCACAGTGATTCAGGGAAACGGAGGCACAGTCACTCAGATGGGGAAACCAAGGCACAGTGACTCAGGGAAACGGAGGCACAGTCACTCAGGCGGGGAAACCGAGGCACAGTGACTCAGACGGGGAAACTGAGGCACAGTGACTCAGACGGGGAAACCGAGGCACAGTGACTCATGCACAGGCACAGGGATTGGCTCCACCACAAACACACTCCTGTTTCTGAAGAGTTCTGTTCAGGAAAAGGAGTGAGTGGGGGTGCTCCTGGAGGGAGGGAGCTGGGACCACCCTGTGTGGGGAGCTGGAGGGCATCACCATGGTGGCAGGGAGGCCACTCCCTCTGTGAGGGAGGGTTTCTAGGGAGGAGGAGCTGGGACCAGGCCCCTCTTGCCTCCCCAACCCTGCAGGGCAAGGGCAGAGCGCCAGGCACCAGGGGCTGCTCTGTAGGGGGCAGCGGGCATCATCAAGACCCCCATGCCCCAGAGGCCCAGAGGCCTCTGCCCGCAGCATCAGGGCTAGTGAGTGGCAGGGGCAGTGTCCATTCTGCCATGGGCCTTGAGGGCCGGTGTCCACACAGCAGCTGCCCAGCGCTGGCACTCTGGCCTCTGATGCTGCAAAATAATTGGGTAGCAGCCCAGCCATGCGTGTGTCTGTGTGTTGGGTAATCTTTCAGAGACCCGGGGTCCCCCGAGTGGGGCTCACAGGGAGAAGACCCCCATTGATTGGATTGGCTGCTGCCTCCCTCCTGAGAGGGTTAAGGGGCCTGCCCGGGGTCCCCTGCTGCTGTGGTGGGGTGGGCGTGGCCTCCGTGAGTAGCTGTCTTGGGCCCTTCCTGGTTTGGACCCCTCTGACCCTGTCCAGTCCAGGTTCCCTGACTGACAGCCGCCAGTGGAACCCTGTCTGGAATTTAGTGGCCCTAGGAGGGGGAAAGGGACTGGAGTGTGACTTGGACCCTGGAGGAATAGCTCTGCTCCATGGTGGGGGTGGCGAGGGCTGACTGTGGGGTCTGATGGGACCACCGCTGCTGGAGGAGCCCCACCCAATCAGGTCGGGCACCCCCCTTCTCCCTGACATCTGCCCCTCTCTGCCATTCCATCCCAGGGGGCTCCTGTCCTGAACAACTCAGCCACTCCTGGGCACGTGGGGGCTGCTTGTCAGGCCCCCCTTGGGCAAGGCTTGTGCTACTGCCCACCCTCAGGTCAAACCCAGAGCCCCAGAGACCTCGTGTGTAATCGTCTCAAGGCCAGGGAGGTCTGCAGTTCTAGGCATTCCTGGAGGCGCCTGTCCCTGGCCCCTGGTCCCTCCTGCATCGCAAAGGGACCATTTCCTCACCCCAGCGGTCGCCACGAGCCTGGCACTGAGCCAGACAAACCCGGACAACCGACTAGTGGGGGGGTCACCTCCCAGCCTCAGTTTCCCCTGTGGGATAATAATTCGAGCTGCACCCTGGGGCTGAGGTGGGGACCAAGTGAGATGGGGTTTGGAAGGAGACGGGCACTTCTTCTTAGCCACAATGGTGAGTGTGCCTGATGGGCCTGTTTCTCAGGCTGGGAAGCAGAGGCCAAGGGGAGGACCCCAACTTCCTGACTCCTGATTCTTGTCGTTTAGCCCAGCACAGGGCAGGTCCAGTTAAATGAAGTCACCATTTAGTAAGTGCCCACTGGAGCCGGCCTTGAGCCAGGGAACGGTGAAACAGACGGGAACAAGCCACAGCCACTGTTCTGGAGGGAGTTAATTTTCAAAAAGATTGCAGTAGGCATCGTCATCAAAGTGGTAAGGAGTTTGGGGTGACCCAGGCGGGAATCAGGACTGCCCGACCTCCCAGGCCCACGCTGGCAGAAGGCAGTGGGGAGATGGGGACAGGGCGAGGGGAATGGGACAGCTGGCGAGTCCAGGGCCACATCAAAGAATCTGGTCTCTCTCTTTTTTTTTTTTGTTTGAGATGGAGTCTGGCTCAGTCACCCAGGCTGGAATACAATGGCATGATCTTGGCTCACTGCAACCTCCACCTCCTGGGTTCAAGCGATTCTCCTGCCTCAGCCTCTGGAGTAGCTGGGACCACAGGCACGCGCTACCATGCCCTGATAATTTTTGCATTTTTGGTAGAGATAGGGTTTCACCATGCTGGCCAGGCTGGTCTTGAACTCCTGACCTCATGTGATCCACCCGCCTTGGCCTCCCAAAGTGCTGGGATTACAGGCGTGGACCACCATGCCCGGCTAAGAATCTGGTCTTTTGGCTGGGTGAGGGAGGATTACTTGAGCCCAGGAATTCCAGACCAACCTGGGCAACACAGCCAGACCCCCATCTCTATAAGAAATAAAAAAAAATTAGCTGGTCACAGTGGCTCACACCTGTAATCCCAATGCTTTGGGAGGCCAAGGCAGGAGAATCACTTGAGCCCAGGAGTTTGAGGCTGCGGTGAGCTGTGATTGTGCCCCTACGTTCCCGCCTGGGTGATGAAGCGAGATCCTGCTACAAGAAAAAAAAAAAAAAAAAAGAAAAGAAAAAGAATCTAGACTCTCTCCCAGGGCGAAGGGGAGCCTCGGGAGAGTAGCACAGGAGTAGCATTGCTGGGGTATTTGTGGGGACCACCTGCTGTCCCCTCCTGCTGACTGGGCCCCTCCTTCGCCCCTGCCCTGCCTCTTCTTGCCACTCCTGGGTGAGGCTGGCTGCTGCCCTGCAAACAAATGTTCCCTGTGGCCTCAAAGAGCCCCTGGGGCTTGTGAAATAAGAGTAGAGTTTAGGAAGACCCCCCCACAACACCCTGCCCCCAGTGGGAGCCCCTCCTGGCCTGGAAGAGCAGGGGTGCGGTGGCACTCGAGGGGAGAGCCTGAGCCAGAGCCTCACCTCCTCCCAGCCGGCTTTGCGACTGGGCATGTCCAGCCCCTGCTTCCTCGGACCTGCCCCAGGATCCCAGGGAGGGGCGTGTTCGGTTCTCCATACTGACCGTGTTCCCACTGCTGCTCCGTCCCTGAGGAGCGTGTGCTTTGGGTGAGGTCTCCACTCTTCCCAGCTGGCCTGAGCCAGGCCATGTCCTGTCTCAGAGTGCCCGAGGCTCCTCCGTAGAACGAGTTTGGTGCGGTTGGCTGCAGCTCGAGGCTCCAGGTGGGCTTGTCCCTCCTGCAAAGGCTCACACTCCAGGCCCAGGTAGGGAAACCAAAGTCCCCGGGGGCCTTCCTGCTTCCGAGGCAGCCGGAGGCAGAGCTGCGGGAAGGGCTCCAGGGTGCCAGGCCTCTGGAGTGGGCAGTTCACTCACCCCTTTCTGGCCGTACAGCCCGGGGAAGTCTCCTCACTTCTTTGCCTCCATTTCTTCCCCGTAAAATGGACAGAAATCCTCTCTGTGGGGTGACGGGGAGCCAGTGTGTGGAGGTCAGGGCCCTGCCTGGGGCAGGCTGTGACTCCTCCTGGGGTAGCCATGGTTCCCCTGCCTTCCCACCTGGGAGAGACCTCCCCACTGTCGACATTGATTTCCCTGTCTCCCCCTCGAGACTGGTGGCCCAGGCCTTGTCCCCTGCACCCATGGCCTTCCTCCTGGGCCTCCAGGTGTACCAGGCTCAAGCAACTCCCTTCCGGAGTCTGAGGAGCACAGGGGTCCATCCGTGCTCCTGAAGGGCGCAGAGCCTTGGGGAAACGTCTCCTAGAAATGCCCAGGGGAGGAGGCGGGGAGAGCTGGCCCCTCTGCTCATCTGTTTGTGGACTTGTCTGTGCTGTGTGCTTTGGATGCTTACGTGGTGGTTAGAAAGGGCGCTGGTAGGGGAGCCAGATGCCTTTCTGGCTGGGAGCCCTTGCGGGGGCCTCAGCTCCCCGGCACGCTCCTTCTGGGTGGGCAGAAGCTGGAGCCAGCAGGGCCTGGTGGGAACCCCTCAAGTCGGGAGTGAGCCGTGCAAACGAGCCCAGGCCCGAGGGAGCAGAAGAGCTTAATTAGACCACAAGCCAAGAGGGAGTTGAGTGGAGGGAAAACTTCCTTCCTAATGAGGCCACAGCTGTGGGTTGATTTCCCATGCTCCGTTCAGTTCGGGGAGGGTTGATGAGGCACCTACTGTGTGCTAGGCTGGAACTGGCTCAGCATTTCCCAGGTGCACTGGCCCAGAAGGGGCTCCGCAACACGGGTCCAGGCTTCCCGAGGAGACAGGGTGGGAAGGAGGAAGTGGCTTGACCGTGGAGAGACCTGACGGGCGCACCTCAGCCCTTCAGTCAAGGCCAGGACCAACCGCGGCGTGCCCCACTGATGGCGTGTCCCTGATGTGTGTGGGGAGAGGTTGTGTCGTCCCTATGCTCTTCCTCCCAAACCCACCACCCATCGCCCAGCCTAACCGCGAGGCACGCAGCAGACGGATCCCGCCCGGGGATGCCCTGCAGACACCTGAGCAGCGCTGCTCAAAACTGCCCAGCATTGAAGACAAGGAGATCGGGAGACCGAGGCGATCACCTGAGGTCAGGAGTTCGAGACCCGCTTGGCCAACACAGTGAAACCTCGTCTCTACTAAAAATACAAAAGAAAAAAAAAATTACCTGGGTGTGGTGGCGCGCGCCTGTAGTCCCAGATATTTAGGGGGCTGAGGCATGAGAGTTGCTTGAACACAGGAGGCGGAGGTTGCAGTGAGCTGAGATCAGGCTGCTTCACTCCGGCCTGGGCGACAGAGCAAGACTTCGTCTCAGACAAAAAAATAAATAAATAAAAAGAGGCTGGGCGCGGTGGCTCACCCCTGTAATCCCAGCACTTTGGGAGGCCGAGGTGGGCGGATCGTGAGGTCAGGAGATTGAGACCATCCTGGCTAACACGATGAAACCCCGTCTCTACCAAAAATTCAAAAAATTAGCCGGGCGAGGTGGCGGGCGCCTGTAGTCCCAGCTACTTGGGAGGCTGAGGCAGGAGAATGGCGTGAACCTGGAAGGAGGAGCTTGCAGTGAGCCGAGTTCACGCCACTGCACTCCAGCCTGGGTGACAGAGTGAGATTCAGTCTCAAAAAAAAAAAAAAAAAAAAAAAAAAAAAAAGCCAACAACCACCACCAAGACAAGGAAAGGCTGGGAAACCGTCACAGCCAGGAAGAGCCCAAGGAGAGAAGACATCATGTGGTGTCCGGGATGGGGTTCTAGGCAGAAAAGGGACACTAGGTAATGAAGGAAATCTGGCTAAAGTGGATTTCGGTTCATAATGATGTCCCCACGCGGGTGGATGGCTGTGACGGGCCCCACGCCAATGCGGATGAGGATTAGGGGCGGCAGGTCGAGGGGATGTGAGCGCTTTCTGGTCTGTCTTCTCTGTTTTGCTGAAAATCCCAAACCATTCTGAAAATGTACAATTTGTCAACCCAAAAGGGGTTCCAGGGCAAGTACAGGGGGAACGCTGCCCTGCCGTGGAGTCACTGGGCAACCCTGGGTGGGAATATCGGTGTTCAAGGCACTTTAGCAATCACCTGGTTATCAGCCAGGGCTCAGGCTCCAGAGCCCACGTCAGGTGGCTCCATAGGGAGCTTAATACGCAGCAGGTCCAAAGAGAGGTGTGTGGCAGGGTGAGAGTCACACCCCTTGGGGGCCCCGTGGAAGAAGGGGCCACCTGCAGGAAGTGAACCACAGAGGCCGCCCCTGCCAGAGGTGCTGCCTGAAGCAGATGCGGGCGGCAGACACCGGGGCCTCTTCCTCCTTCCCACCCTCCCAGCCCCGGCCAGAGCCTCTCAGGGACAGAACACAACCAGAACCTGGAAATGAACTTTGCTGGACCAGTGCCCCACGCCACTGAGCAGAGCAGGGAAAGTGCAGAGGGATCTGGGGTTCAGCAGACAGAGCATCCCCAGCGATCAAGGTCATTGCAGAAATGAGGCAGAATCAAGGCTCAGAGAGAGAAAGGACAAGTCAAGCTCACACAGCCAGGCAGAGGCAGAACCGGGACTGGAATCCGGGGCTCCCGCCTCCTCTAGCCTAAAGATGCTGCTATTTTCTTGGTCACCAACCACGGTGGGGATGTGATGCAAACCACAGGCCCTCTTCCTGGAAAAATGCGTGCAGGTAAATCCTTAGTGCACAATCTCAAGAGATGCAAAGACTCCTTGCAGACCAGTCTAGGACCCCAAGCAAGGGTCTCTTCGGTGGCCCTTGAGTCAGTTCTGCCCAGAGATCAAAGCAATGTCAGGAGCCAGGGTCAGGTGAGACTAGAGAACTGGGGTCCTGTGGGCCCCGCCTGCACCCCTTTGGAGGAAGGCAGTCAGGCCGAAGCAATCGGGTTCATAGTGGGGGCCTGAGGAGGACCTGGCTCTGTGCTTTCACATGTCAAGCGCTGATGGCACACGCCAGTCTGATCACGACTGGTCCAGACTGCAGCATCTCCGTGGCTCAGGGCTCCGTGCTGCCCCTTCTGCGGCCTCCTCGCCGTGGTGGCTGCCGGCTCCCTTATGTTTCAGGCTGCCCATCCTGAAAATAAACAGCATGGGAGAAATCTTCCTGCAGGGAGCCAGGAGGACACAGCGGCTCAGGGATTCAGGCATGTCAGGGCTCAAATCCCGAGTGTCACTTCCCAGCGGACACTCCTAGACCCTCCTCCTGGACTTGCTGTGAGCGGGAGAGGAGAGCCATGCAGTGCCCAGCAGGTGCTGGCTGATGTGTGGACCATGGCGACCATTGCTGCTCTTTTTGTTATAATCACAAATATAGGCTGGGCACGGTGGCTCACGCCTGTAATCCTAGCACTTTGGGAGGCTGAGGGGGGTGGATCACTTGAGGCCAGGAGTTTGAGACCAGCCTGGCCAACATGGTGAAACCCCATCTCTACTAAAAATACAAAAAATTAGTCAGGCATGGTGGCAGCGTGTGCCTGTTATCCCAGCTACTCAGGAGGCTGAGGCAGGAGAACCACTGGAACTCGCGAGGTGGAGGTTGCAGTGAGCCAAGATCTCATCATTGCACTCCAGCCTGGGTGACAGAGCGAGACTCTGTCTCAAAAAAAAAAAAAAAAAAAAAAAAAGAGAGAGAGAGAGAAATACAGAAGTTGGACAAGCGTCACCTCCACACTCCAATCTTGCGTGTTGACATCTTACCTTTGGGATGCCTTTACAAATAAAATAATTGGGTAAAAGTGTCTTGTATTTGGACTCTGTAGTGCTGAACATAGTGTACGTGTGTGTATATATATGCATAGATATGTGTGTGTATATACATATGTATGTATGTGTGTATATATATATGATATGAATATAGTTAATTAAAATACCAATTAATGACTATTTCTTCTGGCTGTTATGGAGTAGCCGGCATAGACCAATACATAGACAAGCTGGGTAAAACACAAATGCTCTTTTTTTTTTTTGAGACGGAGTCTGGCTCTGTCGCCCGGGCTGGAGTGCAGTGGCCGGATCTCAGCTCACTGCAAGCTCCGCCTCCCGGGTTTACGCCATTCTCCTGCCTCAGCCTCCCGAGTAGCTGGGACTACAGGCGCCTGCCACCTCGCCTGGCTAGTTTTTTGTATTTTTTAGTAGAGACGGGGTTTCACCGTGTTAGCCAGGATGGTCTCGATCTCCTGACCTCGTGATCCGCCCGTCTCGGCCTCCCAAAGTGCTGGGATTACAGGCTTGAGCCACCGCGCCCGGCCCCGAATGCTCTTTTTGAAGACACTGGTGAGCAGCTGAGCCAATCAGGACTCAAAGGGCTGAGATCTCAGCAAAAGGGGAACTGCGGAGACAGGAGCCAACGCTGTTCCTCGCTCTTCATTCAGGGAATTTCCCAACTCCTGCTGCAAGACAAGAGGCCACAAATGCCCGTGAAGAGGCAGGGAAGCCAGTGGAGTTTTACAGGGCTGACACTGGAGTTTGGGCCTGTCAAGGTAGCCAAAAACTGAGTGGCGATCTGAAGATCCTGGGGAGAAAGGAGATGAAAATAAGTGAGTTTGATGCTCAGAGGTTTCCCTTGTAGCCGTTTGGTAGATGAAGATATGCAGAGCAAGAAGCTAAGAAGCCCAGAAGCAAGCGACTGAGGTGTCAGAAGTTCTAGAGTGCCAGGGAGCCCAGAATTAGAGCTTAGGACTTGCCAAGGAGGAGAAGCTCTAGAGACGCTCCAGGCTCTCAGCCGGGATGCCTGGAAGCTGAATCACTATGAAAGGGAACCAGAGGTATAGCCAAGCCTTCACAAATGTCAAGCAATACCAAGAAACAGGACCCAGAGGAAAAAAATAATGACAGCAACAGCCCCGCAGACTGTTCAGCTAGTGGTAGCATCACAGATGGGCTTTCCAATTATTATTCGAGCAAATGGATGATAAAACAGAGAGTTTTGCTAGACAACTGGAATCTATTACAAAATGGAAGTTCTAGAAAAATGCAATGATTAAAATTAAAAACTTAATAGACAGGCTTAGCAGTAGGCTGGGAAATAGAGTTTTAATAAAGTGAAATGATAAGTCAGGAAAAAAACTAGGATGGAACAGAGTGAGCAGAAAAGGATGAGAAACATACAGAGCACGCCATACACATGGGGTCTGGGGAGCAGCTGCCTCATGCAGGTAACTGGAATTATAGGAGGGAGGGAGAGAGAGAGAGAGAGAGAGAGAGAATAGGGAAAAAGCAATGTTTGAAGATAGAATGGCTGAGGATTTTCCAAAATCGATGAAAGAAAAAAACCCCAGATAGAAGCTCTCCACACGCCAAGCAGGCTAGGTCCAGGGATGCCCATCTAGGCATATTATGGTAAAACTGCTGTAAACCAAAGACGGAAATCTTAAAAGTAGCTAGAGGTAAAAACAAATGGACAAATTACCTTCAAGGGGACAATAAGATTATTTCTCAGCAGAAATAATAACGGGATCCAGAAGACAAGGGAGCAACGTGTTTACGGTGCTGGAAGAAAGGAGCTGTTGGTCCAGAGTTCTAGACCCGGAGAGGAAGGACATCCCTCAGATACAAAGGAGATTCAGATCAGAGTTTTGGATGTGTCCCTCTCCACCATGAGCTGGGGAAATCGAGGCAATGGAAACACAACTTGTGCCCCTCCATGCCCCTGGCACGTGGCAGGTGCACGCACACAGTGGAGGGCGACAGGAAGAGCGAGACTAGCGGTGTCCGTCCACCTGGCAGGCTGGCGAGACAAAGCTGAGTGTGGGGCACGGCGCTAATCCCAGCTATGCAGGAGGCTGAGGCAGGAGGATTGCTTGAGCCCGGGAGGCGGAGGTTGCCGTGAGCCGAGATTGCGCTATTGTACTCCAGCCTGGGCAACAAGAGTGAAACTCTGTCTCAAAAAAAAAAAATAAATAAAAATAATAATAATAAAGAATTGGATTTCTGAGTGGCCATTAAGCATATGAAAAGTTGCTCAACCCCACTAGGTATGAGGGAGATGTAAGTAAAAGCCCTGTGGTACTGCTAGAACGAGTCAAACCGAAAACATGGACACAACCAGTGCTGGTGCAGGTGCCCCCGGAGCAGCTGGATCTCACACCGCTGATGGGTGTGTGGGGCCTCTTCAGTCCCCCGCTGGAAAACTGGTGTTATTTTTAAAGCTGGACAGGCTTAGACCCCAGGGCCTAGCAATCCCACCACCCAGAAGCACGCAGACACCGTTGGAACCAGACACAAAAACAGGAACTACGCACGTGTCCGTTATCAGTAGAACTGATACATTCATTGTGTGTATTCACTGCTGGATACACAGCCCTGGGGGTCGACTCTGTAGCTACTCGCAGTGACACCGATGACATGATGACATGCGGACAGGAAGGAGCTCGGAAAGGATATCAGAGAGGATTCCACGTGCACGGATTTTGAAACCAGCAAGTCTAACTATGGCTTTGGAAATCAGGACAATGGTTTTGTGGGGGTAGCTGATGGCTGGAGGATGGCTTCCGGTTCTGGTCGTGGCGTATCGATCAGCATTTTGTGAAAACCCGTCAGGTTGCCTGGTTTGGGGGTGTGGTGTTGTGCATGGTAGGTGCGGGTTAGCAGTTACCTGTTAGTGGCTGGTGATCTGGGCACTTGGGCACTCTGCCACTCAGCTCCCTCAGGCCCCTGACTGTCCACTGGCCTGTAACTGGTCCCCACCTTTCCTGTCTATGCAGCTGTGGACCTGGCCAGTTTGGGCCCAGTGCGTTTCTGGTTTCTGGCATGGGGTTTCGTGGCCTCGGTGTCTTGGTCCGAATGACCATGGTAGTCACAGCTTCTACTACCTGTTCTGGTGACAGCGTCTTCCCCACTGTTATGGACTGAACTGTGTCCCTCCAGATTCATATGTTGAAACCCTAACACCCACGGTGAGTATATGTGGAGATGGGACTTTTAGAGAGTTATAGTTAAGGTTAGATGATGTCATAAGGGTTGGGGGGCCCTAATCCAATAGGGCTGGTGTCTTTTAAAGAAGGGCTGGGCACGGTGGCTCACACCTGTGATCCCAGCATTTTGGAGGACAAGGCGGGTGGATCACTTGAGGTCAGGAGTTCGGGACCAGCCTGGCCAACGTGGTGAAACCACGTCTCTACTAAAAATACAAAAATGAGCCTGGCATGGTGGTGGATGCCTGTAGTCTCAGGTACCTGGGAGGCTGAGGCAGGAGAATTGCTTGAACCTGGGAGGTGGAGGTTACAGTGAGCCGAGATCACACCACTGCACTCCAGCCTCTCTGTTTCAAAAAAATAAAAATAAAAAAAATAAAAGAAGAGGAAGAGACACCAGAGACCCCTCTCTCCACGCACGCACAGCAGAAAGGGCCTGTGGGGACACAGAGAGAGGGCAGCCCGTCAAGAGGAGCCCCCACCAGAAACCAACCAGGTCGGCAACGTGATCTTGGACTCAGCCTCCAGGACTGCGGGAAGTGAGTCTCTGTTGTTGAAGTCACCCAGTCAACAGTGTTTTGTTGGGGGAACCCCGAGCAGACTAAGACCCCAGACCTAAGGGTGACACTGGGGGAGCTGTTTCCAGACCCAGGAAGGCAGGGCCCACCCCCTCTGCTCCCACTTCACCCCAGATGGGCACCACTCTTCACTGTGGGCACCAACTTGGGTCTCAGAGTCCAGAGGTTCTTGAATCTCAGCTCCTCCACTTTCTGGTCTCACTCCTTGGCCTCCCTGGGCCTCAATGTTCCTGGCTGTCAGAGGGGCCAATGGCACCTACAGCACCTTCTGTTGAGGATCCCGGCAGATGAATTGCCCCAGGGGAGCGCTCAGTGAATGGGGAGCCCTTGCTAAGTGGCAGCAAGCTGTGTCTGCCTGATGACCTGAAGGCTGTGCCCCAGGTCCAAGCCCTTCCCTGAAGGGCTATGAGTAGGGGCAGGCACTGGAGTCTGGAAGATTGTCCCTTACCACACCCTTACTGTTCAATAACCCTTACTGTTATTGACTTCCATGTGGAGATGAGAGAAGGGTGGTCGTGGAGCCCATCCTTGGGGACAGAGCAAAACTGTCCCTAGGCTGGGTGCAGTGGCTCAAATCTATAATCCCAGCACTTTGGGAGGCTGAGGTGGGTGGATCACCTGAGGTCAGGAGTTCGAGACCAGCCTGGCCAACGTGGTGAAACCCTGTCTCTACTAAAAATACAAAAATTAGCCTGGCGTGGTGGTACATGCCTGTAATCCCAGCTACTCAGGAAGCTGAGGCAGGAGAATCGCTTGAACCCAGGAGGCGGAGGTTGCAGTGAGCCGAGATGATGCCATTGCACTCCAGCCTGGGCGACAGAGTGAGACTCTGTCTCAAAAACAGAAACAAAAACTGTCCCTAGGCAAGGCACAGGGCAGACCCATCCTCCCTCTCTAAGTTTTTAAAGGAGGCCATTTATGGCATTGTCGCTTTTTAATTAGGCTTAGCAATTAAAGAACCAGGAAGATTCTACGGGTGGGGGCGGGGGTACAAGAGCGAGTACTCAGTCCTGGCAGGGTGTTCGGTCTCCCGACTCCACTGGGCACTGTCTCCAGGCCTTCCCAGACTGAATCCTGCCTGCCCCGGGGCCTCCTGTGAGCCCCCATTGCTGGCGCCTGGCCGCAAGGCTTTTGCTTTTCCTCTGCTCAGGTCCTGACTCCAGGAGCCTCCCGAGTGCCCGGCCCCTGGCTCCTGGCCCTGGGGCCCCTGGAGGCTCACTGTGCTTCTCTTCCGTGCAGGCTGCTGGGTAGGTTCTGGAGTTTTAGCTTTGACAACCACAAAGCTGCGCACGATGAGACTGCGGCAGAGACTGCATTTGGAGTTCTTCCCGTGTCTGCAACCCAGGCACGGATAGACAGCGATGACTTCGGGCTCGGTGTCTTCCAACAGCAAATACATAAGCTGACAAGAGTCACAGCTCTCGGGAGGCTGGTGCAGATTATATTTGTGCACTGGGTGGAAGAGATTCCTCTAAGTTTAATTATAATTTAAGTGTAAAATATGCGGCTTCTGCAGGAGTCTCCCGCCTTGTGCATAATTACCGAGCTGCTCTCTCCCGGCCACAGTTACGACGCCTCGGTGTGCAGCAAGCGATTAATTTATAGGCTGGTAATAGGCTAAAACAATATTTAAAGTCACTTTACCCAATGTAGCTTTTAAGGAGGGGTTGAGATAATTACTTTAAGACCCACTTTGATCCCTTGGCGTGGTTTCTGAGCTACTTCAGCCCTGCCCTTCCCACCCCGTGCACCTGCTGTCAGCTGTGCAGGGCTCCTAGCAGCCCTCATTTGGCAGTGATGACGCACAGCCCAGTCAAAGTGGGCACCCAAGAGATGGAGGCCCAGGGGGCGCTGGCCCCTCACTAACCAGTAAGAGCAGAATTTATCAGCCGCTTAGGAGGCTGTGGACTCCGAGGCTGGTGTTGCAGGAGAAGACATTGTGCTGCCCCCCTGAGTCTTGGGTAAGGGACAGGTGCATTGCAGGTGGGCATGGAGGGTGAGCCCACCTGTCCCAGGAGATGTTTTGTGGCTCAGTCGTGGCCAGAAACAGCAGTGATCGGAAGAGAAATGCACGCACACTTGCACAAAACCCCGGGCAGCCTGGCAACGCCCACAGGCTTCATCTTCCCTTCCAGAGGGTGTGACCCTGAAGCACAGGCAGAGGTCAAGGAATGGGCTTGGGAACCAGGACAAGTGGGCAGGTCGGGGGTGGCCCTGGCAGGAGGAGGTGTCACAGGGACGCTGCTGGGAGGAGGAAAGCGGGGCCTCAGTGACAGCGGCTTCCGGAGGGTCCCATGACTGCTGGGTTGGATCTGGGGAACATCCCTCCAATGCCCAGGCCTGGGGACTGCCCAGGGGAGGTGGCCCACAGCCACAGCTTGCCCCCCTCAGGAAGGATGTGAGCTTTGGGGCCCTGCAGAGCCGAGACTGGATGCCAGCTTTGCTTCTTACTGTCAGGGTGACCTTGGAAACCTCAGGCACCCTGTGCACCGTGCTGGGGGCGACAACAGTGTGGCTCCAACGTGCTGCCTGGGAACCCTGAAGGACCTTGTGGCAGCAGAGCCCTTGAATGCCTGCATCCCTGCTACCGCATGGGCTCCTGAGGGCGCTTCATGGTTTGTTCCCTGACAAAGGATGTCAGGGCATCCTCTTGTGCCGAGAGGCCGGGTTGGAGTGGGCTGGGGAGTCTGGCAGCTCCCAGGCAGTTAACTGAGGGTGGGCTTGTGTGGGGCCCACCCTAAAGTGGTTCCTGGAATCTGAACCTGCAGTGTGGATGTGTGTTCCTCGGTGGCAGCGAATACAGGGGTCACAGAGTTCAGAGTAACATCTTCTGGAGCATAAGGGCTCCCTGCCCTGCTGGCTACTTCTTGACGGCTGCGTTTTTATTCTTTGAAAGTCATTATAGGCCAGGTGCAGTGGCTCACACCTGTAATCCCAGCACTTTGGGAGGCCGAGGTGGGCGGATCACCTGAGGTCAGGAGTTTGAGACCAGCCTGGCCAACATGGTGAAACCTTGTCTCTACTAAAAATACAAAAATTAGCAAGGCATGGTGGCAGGCACCTGTAATCCCAGCTACTTGAGAGACTGAAGCACAAAATTGGCTGAACCTTCGAGGTGGAAGATGCAGTGAGCCGGGGTTTCACCGCTGTACTCCAGCCTGCGTGACGGAGTGAGATCCTGTCTCAAAAAAAAAAAAAAAAAAAGTCATTATAAAATGCTTTGTTTCCTGTATTCTTTTGGCCTTTGATATTCCTAGTGTCTCTGCTTGGTAAATGTTTCAAAGAGTATATGAATGGTTAAAGGGATGAATTCATAAATCCTGGCACTGCCTCATTGGCAAGAAATTCTTGTTGGGGATAAGCCGGAAGCTGAGTGTTTGGTCTCCCTTAACTGTGTCCATGACTCAGTCTCAGAGCTGCTACAGCAATGGATGCTGGAGAGAGAGAGGGAAAGACAGAGAGGGGGGTAGAGAGAGAGAAAGAGAGAGAGAAAGAGAGAAAGAAAGAGACAGGAGAGAGAGAAACAGAGAAAGACAGAAAGGGAGAGAGAAAGATAGAGAGAGAGAGAAAGAGAAAGACAGAGAAAGAGAAAGACACAGAGAGAAAGAGAGACAGAGAAAGAGGAAGACAGAGAATAAGAGAAAGAGAGAGAAAAAGAGAGAGAGAAAGAGAAACAGAGCAAGAGAGAAAGACAGAGAGAAAGAGAGAGACAGAAAGAGAGAGACAAACAGAAAGAGAGAGAGAGAAAGACAGAGAGAGAAAGACAGAGAAAGAGGAAGACAGAGAAAGACAGAGAGAGAAAAAGAGAAAGAGAGAGAGAAAGAGAGAGAGAGAGACAGAAGGAAAGAGAGAAATAGAGAAAGATAGAGAGAGAGAAAGACACAGAGATAGAGAAAGACAGAGAAAGAGAGAAAAAAGAGAGAGAGACAGAGAAAGAGACAGAACAAGAGAAAGAGAAAGAAAACAAGAGAAAGAGAGAACAACAGAAAGAAAGAGAGAAACAGAGAGAAAGAGACAAAGGAAGAGACAGAGAAAGAGAAAGAGAGAGAAAGAGATAGAGAGAGAAGGAGAGAGAAAGGGAGAGATAGAGGAGAGAGAAAGAGAAAGAGGGAGAGAGAGAGAGACAGAGATAGAGAAGGAGAGAGAGAGAAAGGGAAAGAGGGAGAAAGAAAGAGACAGAAAGAGAGAGGAGAGAGAGGGAGAAAGAGAAAAAGAGAAGGAGAGAGCAAGAGAGAGAGAGCAAGAGAGAAGAGGAGGAGGACGAACGTGAAGAGGAGGAGGATGAAGGTGAGGGGGAGGAGGAGAAGGAGGAGAGGAAGGGGGAGGAGGAGGAGGGGGAGGGGGAGGAGTAGGGAGAGGAGAAGGAAAAGGGGGAGGGGGAGGGGGAGGGGGAGGGGAAGGGAGGGAGTGGGGGGAAGGAAGGAAGGAGGGAGGAGGAGTAGGGGGAGGAGGGGGAGGAGAAGGAGGAGGAGGAGGGAGATGGAAAGGGAGAGAGTGGGGGAAGGAGGGAGGGAGGGAGGAGGAGGAGGAGGAGGAGGAGGAAAGGAAGGTGAGGGAAGAATGCCATCTTCCTCCCGCAGGAGGCAAGCCTGGTGGGAGAGTGGGTGCTGGGGGCCAGAGGGCAAGGCTTTTGCCTGGAGGTGAGAAGATTCTGTGTGAAGACCGGGGCACTGTCCCCTTCCTCCCCTGCCCTTGGCAGGACATGTGGTCCACCTTTGGGAAAGTCACTTCCTTTCCTGAGCCTCAGTTTCCCCTTCTGTTCAGTGGGGTGGGTGAGATCATGTCTCACTTGTCTCTGAATTGTCTGGGTTGCTAAGTGCCCATTGACCACGAACACGTAGTATGTATACACCGTGGAATCCTACTCAGCCATACGGAGGAATGAAATGATGTCTTTTGCAGCAGCTTGGATGGAGCTGGAGGCCGTTATTCTCAGTGAAGCAACTCGGGAATGGAAAACCAAACAGCGAATGTTCTCATTTATAAGTGGGAGAGAAGCTTTGAAGATGCAAAGGCATATGAGTGATACAATAGGGTTTGGGGACTCAGAGGAGGTTTGGAGTGGGGTGAGGGATAAAGGCTACACATTGGGAACAGTGTCCACTGCTCAGGTGATGGATGCACCAGAATCTCAGGAATCACCCCTGAATAACTTATTCCTGTAACCAAAACCCACCTGTACCCTGAAAACTCCTGAAATAAAAATACATTTAAAAAAAAGCAATGGCAAGGGGCTTTTAAAGGTATTGCATTTCCACGTGGGTTCTCGTATGCTGAGTTGTAGGCTCCAGACAGCAGCGGTTATGTTCCCACCACCATGCTTGTGAAGGTGAATCTCAACCAGAGGAAACTCAGAGTAATGAAAATCTGGACTTAGAGGGGAAAAAAGAAAATATCTGGTGCCTTCTGCTATATACCTTGCTAAGGGCCAGGAAATACATTAAGCATTTTATTTTATTTTTTCTCGACATGGAGTTTTGCTCTTGTGCCCCAGGCTGGAGTGCAGTGGCATGATCTCGGCTCACTGCAACCTCTGCCTCCCAGGTTCAAGCGATTCTCCTGCCTCAGTCTCCCAAGTAGCTGGGGTTACAGGTGCCATGCCCGGCTAATTTTGTATTTTTAGTAGAGATGGGGTTTCACCATGTTGGCCAGACTGGTCTCAAACTCCTGACCTCAGGTGATTTACCTGCCTTGGCTTCCCAAAGTGCTGGGATTACAGGCATGAACCACCGCACCTGGCCAGCATTTTAGATAGGTTATATCATTTCTTTTCTTGAACATCCTTGCGAGGTTGGCACTGTCACCTCACCTCGGAGGACACGGCAGTTCCTGAAGGCATAGGAGTTGCCTGTGACCACAGATGAATAAGTGAGGGTGGCAGGCTCTCCTTTGCCAGTCTTCCTACATGAACACACTCACTGACTTTCTGAAAAAAAATCTCCGTCATCTGTCTTGGTTGCCCCCTGACACTCCAGGGTCCTGTGGACGGGCACTCAGTAGGGGCTCAGAAATGCTGGCAGTCACTGTTCTTTCAACAAGGCTGTGCAGGCCCTAGACAGGCTCAGAGCTGGTCTCTGCGAGCAAGGAGCATGAGGCCTAAGCTTTGATACCCTCCCCTGCCAGCCCCCAGTGTGTGGCTGAGGCTGGGCTGCAGCGGAAGCCCAGAGTGGAGCCTTGGAGCCCAGGGGATTCCGGAAGGAAGTGGAGCCTTGGAGCCCAGGGGATTCTGGAAGGAAGGGGGCCCGGTGGTGGTGGTGGTGGTGGTGGGGGGTGAGGGTTGCTGGTTGCGGGATGGGAGAGCTCAGCAGGGTGTCTGTCGGGAGAGGCCTGTCTGGCAGGGCCTTGTGGGGCCTCATCAAATGCACCTGATCCTACAGGTGGGAGTCGGGGAGGCAGAGAAAGAGCAGTGGGGACTTTTCAGGAAACCATGGCCCAAGTGAACGCCGGTTGGCCCGGGCCTTGAAGTTAGTTCTTTGTTGAGGGCAGAGAGAGAGATTAGTTCACCTGTCTGCACCCCCAGGGTTCATCCACCCAAGACTTTCACTCCTCTTTGGGGTGAGTTTTGCAGGCCCGGCCTGGTTGAGGGGACCAGCTTCAAGGGGAGGCGGGTGGCATCCATGCGTCTTTGGCAAAGAGCCTCGTAAAAGGGACCCGGACTGAAAATCGATTCTCTAAAGCTGAAATCAATAACAATAACTAGTATTAATACTGATGGTCCTCTCCCTACTGCACTTTGCAGTGGGGGAATGAATTGTTTTCAAGGATTAGCAGAGGCGGCTCTGCAGTGTGGTTGGGACAGGATCAGCTGGGAGCCTGGTGCTAGGCAGGAAGGTGGACCCAGGGGACCTGTGCAGCCTGATACTTCCTCTGCCTTCAGTTCAACTTTTCCAAGAGCTGGCTTCCTCGTCATTGTCCTCAAATGAGTGGGCTCACCAGCCGCACGGCTTTTTGAGCCCTGTGGGATGAGGGGAGCCCGTGACCTCAGGGGCTTAGGATCGGGGTACAGTGAAGGGGAAGAGGGGTTTGGGACATTTCTCTGGGGCCTGTGAGCTTCTAGCCTTGGCTTCTGCCTATGAGGCGATATGAATGATGCCGTAGGGAGCCCCGAGGCTGGAGTGGGCAGAGAGGGACGGCAGCACTGCACGGAAGTGGTCACACAGGTCCCGCCTGGTGCCCCGGCTCCCACCTGCTCTTTCTGGGGCTCTCTGCTGGGCATATCCTGGATTGTGGGGGTCTCTTTGCTGGGAGTGTCTGGGACTTTTGTCAGAGTCTACACAGAGGGGAGCCCAAGGTGAAAAGGGGGTGCCCGGATTTCAGGCCTTGGGGCCTCCGCTCTCCCCACTGAGAGGAACAATCACTAACTCCCGTTTTCCAGGTGCACAACGGGGAGCTGGGTGGGCCTCCCCAGGACCAGGTGTTTACGGGGCAGAGCAGGATTGAGAGCCACAGCCCTGTGTGCCCTGAGGCCCCCAGCACTGTGCACGGGGGGACGCAGCATTGTTGAAAATGGTGTTGGAGCTTGGGGGATCTGTGAGAATAACGAGTTAATATTCATGAGGCAGGTAGGGACGGTGTTATTTTTCAGGGAAGACTCTGAAGACCGTGTGTGTGTGTGTGTGTGTGTGTGTGTGTGTGTGTGTGTGTGTCCATGTGCGAGCCCACACACGGGGACATTTTGAGGACACAATTAGAAATTTTTCCTAGACAATGTTAGGTGGCTGAGTAGCCACTTTCTGTGTATAAGTTGGAAATCTGGAAAACAATATATACTGAAGCATAGAACTGAAACATGAAAATTGAAGAGAAAGTTGAGGAATAGTCTAATGGGAAGAGGAAAGAGAATTACCTCAGGAGCCAAAGAGGAGCTACTGCTGTTATTGGTCACTTAATGTGAGTCTGAGCTTCCTGGTAGCCACAGCAAGAAAGGAAAGCACAATGGGTTTTGCAGTTTTTGCCAATAAGAAGATACATTCAAGATCCCCTAGAGGAGGAATTTTCCTGGTGTGGAAGTCCAGAATTGATGATCAGATGTATCCTCATAAAAGACAAAAATAGTCCATGCCTCAGGAGCTTTTTTCTGAGTCCTCCTTAGAGGCAGGGCCAGGTTTAATAAAGTTCCCTCGAGGTGTGGGGGTAGCTGAGCGGACACTGTGGCTCCCTGGCAATGGGGTCCTATGTGGACTTAGAGCAGAGGGAGCCGCAGGGCACAGGGCGCAGCCCACCTCACTCGCCACTAGGTCCTTGGACCAGCTCGGTGGCCAGGAGTACCAGGTGCTGGTTTAACCATTGTCCCTCCTCCCCCAGGACAGTGAATGAATGAGGGTCATCCCTTGGAGGGAGGAGAAATCATGGGGTGAGGGAACGAGGCAGAGCCCACTGGGGTGCTGCTGGGGACTAGGAGAGACATGAGAGCTGGGTCGAGGGTTCCAGGTAGGCCTGAGGCTGCCCGGGCTCCTGTTGGACAAGTAAGTGTGGTGGTGCTTTGTGGCCACACCCAGACCAAGCTGCATCGTGCCCAGACCTGGGCTGCAGGTGTTGGGGGGCTGTGAGCTCTGATTCCTTCTGGAAATACGGCTCAGGGGGCGCGGGCTACACTCTGGCCATTTTGTTGGCCAAGCGTCCTCCCTGCTGCCCCGTTGCTGGGGCTCACAATCCTCGTTCCACAGCCCTCTGGGCAGATGGCAGAGTGGGATGGGCCGTGGCCAGCTGCTCCTGGCATGGCCGGGCCGAGGGGAGGCAAGCCCTCCAGGGCACTGCATTGGTCCTTCTACCACAAACCACATCTGTTTCCCTCAGTGAGAACCATTAGTGAGTCCCCGAGCCCCCAGCCCCCTGACTCCATGGTGGCCAGAGGGACTGGCCGAGGTCTTGGTTTTCTCAGAAGTTTCTGGAAGGCCAGTGCCTGGCAGGGAAAAAGCTCAAAGCAAAAACACTAAAGAGTTGAACCAGGTCTCTCCCCGAAGTTGTTTGGATGACAGCCTAGGTTGGGAGCTCTGGGTGAGATGGGGCTGGGGGTGCAGCAGATAACAGGGCACCCCACCTCCCCTGGCCCCCCGATCCCCAGCCCCCAGGTCCCCATGCCTTGGGGCTCCCCGTCCACGTACTAGAGGACCAAGTAGGCAGGAAGCTGGCGTGTAGCCCTGGCCCTGCTTCTGATGGGTGCCCATGTGGTGCCAGCCCTTGTCTCTGGGCCCTGGTGTTCCTGCTGTGGGATGGGGGATGGAGGCCATGGTCCCTGGGCATGGGGCAGCCCTGGGGAGGGCCTCTCCTTCAAGACGTGGTGGCCACTCTGGCCCTGGCTGCATCTGGCTCAGTGCTCGCCACAGGCCCAGGCCCCTGGCGTTCGTCCCCCACCCCCGTCCCTGGCTTCTCCCAGTGGGGGCTGCCCCTTGCCCCTTGCCCCGCTAGCCCTCTGGGCTGTGTTTACCCACTGTCCATCTGCCCTGATGTGGGCAAACAGACTGAGGCCAGGCCCGAGATGGGGGAGATAAGGCCTGGCTGATGGGACCAAAGGTGAAGGGGTTACCTCGCTCCCCTCCTGTCAGTTTATTTACTGTCCTTAAACTGTCACCTGCCCTCCTGGGAACACAATGGCCAAAACCATGAGGGTGTTTCCAAGGGCCCCGAGTCTCGGCTCCGGGAACCCTGTGGGCTGCTGAGCTGCTGAGGATTGCACAAGGAAAACAGAAGGAGGGAAGAGGTTCCCCACTCACTTTGACCTGCACACTCATGCCAGGCCTGGCCCCGGGCACACTGCTTACCTCCCACTGAGGTGGGTCTCAGGACAAATTAGAATCGTCAGGGTCGCCATTTTTCAGACGAAAAAACTGAGACTCAGAGAGGCTGAGCCGCCCGTCCTGGGGCACAGGTGCAGTAAAGTATTAGGTCAGGATTTTAATTCCCGTCATTCTGATTCTGGAGTTCAAGCTCGTCAGGACAGCACTGTTCTGCCTCCAAGTCTAGAAAGGACAGAGCAAGGACAGCAGCCAGCAGGCATGGACGAGGCGGGGCAGCCCTCAGGACCCGTCTTACACTGGCAGGCCCAGGCAGCGGGCAGCAGCTCTGCCCGGCCCGGCAAAGACCCCGCTGTGCACCGTGCCCGTCACACAGACACAGACCAGGACAGAGCCTCCATTAAATACAGGAAGCACAGCTTAAACACCCCCAAGAGCGAAGGCCGTCACTTCCCGGCCTTCTGGGCTCATTCTGGGCTTTGGGACTGAGCCTCGGTTTATCCTCTTCCTGGTATTTTCCATACTTTCTGCTTCACCCTCTTCCCAGGGTCCCAGTTGACAGAGGCAGAAATTGCTGAAACTGCTGTGCCTGGGGTCTGCCCATCCGGGGCCTGGGGTGGCTGCAGAGACAGAAATGTTTAACTGCCAGCAGTGGGGACAGACCCGGGGCGTGGGGCCCTTCCTTTGAGTGATGCTGATCAGCCACAGTTGATAGGAAAGCCACACCTGGAAGAAGCTTCTGGAGCGCAGGGAGGATAAGCAGGGGTCTGTCCTGTGACCCCCAGTGATACCTCAAGGTTAAGAAACCCCAGCCTCGGCTGGGCACGGTGGCTCACGCCTGTAATCCCGGCACTTTGCGAGGGTGAGATGGACGGATCACCTGATGCCAGAAGTTCGAGTCCAGCCTGACCAATATGGTGAAACCCTGTCTCTACTAAAAATACAAAAACAAATTAGCCGGGCGTGCTGGCGAGTGCCTGTAATCCCAGCTACTTGGGAGGCTGAGAATTGCTTGAACCCGAGAGGTGGAGGTTGCAGTGAGCTGAGATTGTGCCACTGCACTCCAGCCTGGGAGACAAGAACAAAACTCCATCTCAAACAAAACAAAACAAAACGAAAAAAGAAGCCCTGGTCTCTGCCATCCGTGCTGGCGAGGGCCCCGGGGGCCATTCCCATCGCACACATTCTGACCCCCCTCCCACTCCCTGCTTGCTGGGAGCCCAGAACCAGCCCCTGCTAGGGACAGACCCTGCCTGCCCCAGCGCTGCTCATGCTTCATGGTACAACCCCCTGCTCTGGGAGCCTCGATGGAGCTCAGACCTGGACCCCCCTCATCACACTCCACAGAGACAGCGCCCTCGACTCTGCCACCATACAGGAGCCACCGCCAGTGGTCTACAAGACCAGCGAGTGCCCGGCGCCACCCCATCCAGGTCCTGCTCAGGGTGTCCCGAGGTCAGGCATTCACCCGCCTGCTCCTGCTGCATATTGCTGCCTGACCTTTTTGGGAAGGAGGCAGTCGCCCGACAAGGGACTGTCTGTATATGACCAGAGACGAGGCCTGAGCAGGAGGAGTGGGGGCATTATCAGAGATGTGGCAGAGGTTCAGCCAGGCCGGAGCAGGGCCGTGGTTTCACAGTGATCCTGCTTGCCTAGTGGGCTGAGGGTGGCCGAGCAGGACTTGCTTCTCCAAAGCTGAGTCCAGCACATATCTGAAATAACTCCTGCCTCCTTTCACCTGAATCCAGGCCCCCATTCTTGCAAAGCGGCTCTGACTCCCCTGCCTGCGGCTGCAAACCCCAGTGAGAGATGAGGGTAGGGGCCCCATGAAGTGGAGCTCCTTCCTGCCACTGAGACACAGACCGCTTCTTCCCATCCCTGGCAAAATGCCGCCCAGATGCTGCTCAGATACTTTCCGTGATGGGAACTCACCACCAGCAAAGGAAGAAAGCGTCCCTTAGGGCCAGCGAAGAGCTGCCTCCTGGAGGCTCCTGTCCCTTGGCCATTCCTTTGTGGTTTTGTCCACCGTTTAGAGGGCCCACAGCTGGATGCAGGGAGGGAAGTGAGCAGGCTGAGGCCTTGGGGGTAGAGGTAGTGCAGGGAGCTACAGGGACATGCAGTGGGGCCCCCTCTTCTGGGACATGACCAGAAAGCCTCTCCAGAAGAAGTGACAGGTGAGTTGACACCTGAAAGGTGAGGCCGGGTTGGGCATAAGAGTTTCCAGCTTAGGGAAGGCAGGATCTGTGGCAGGGTCATGAGACAGCTGGGTGCATTTGGGCGACGAAAACAATTCAGTGCGTCTGGATCCCGAGACAAACAGGCTGGAGGACGCAGAGGCTGTGGCCCCAGGCTTTGAGGGCCCAGGCAGGGCTGATGTCTCCCTGAGTTGGGAAACGGCGGGATCAGGCGGTGGCGAGGAGGTGGATGCCCCGACAGGGCACAAGGCACCCCAAAACCCTGGCCTAGCCCCGCCCTCCTCTCCAGACTCTCTCCAGGCACCCCACCCGCCACGTGTCCCACCCCCACGCTTCGGCCACTGCTTCTAACATGGCCTGAGCCCATCGGCTCCTGTCTTCCTTGGCCAGGACATGCTGTGCCCCTGCCTGAAGCACTGCTCTTCTGGCTAAAGTTGGTCCTGGGGTTTGCATTGCCTCCTCCAGGCAGCCCCCCAGTCTCTCAGGCCATTTAGGTGTCTTTTCTGTGTGTCTCACCAGTGCCTGGATTGTTTACTCTTCTGACACCCCGCAACATGCGTGTGCGCGCGCGCACACACACACACACACACACGCCCCGGGCACTGTCTGCCATGACATGGGCATGGCCTGCAATCCTATGGGGCAGTGGTGGAGTTGCCAGGCTGGGGAGGGTGTCTTGGGGTCCTTGGCCCCGTCGAGGACACACAGCTACCTCTGGGTGGACAGTGGCCCTCCTCTGTCCCTTTTAACTGAGCAGAGTCTGGAAGATAATGCAGAGGCCTATGGTGGCCCCAGCCCCAGGGGGTGCTCAGGGCGCCCTTCCCACACAGGGTCGGAGGGTTAATCTCAGAGACCCTCGTTGGAATTGGGGGTGGGGGTCTGTGTCTGTGTCGGCCCCTCTCCCAGGCCACGAGGGTATGCAGAGCAGTGTGTGACATCTTTTTCTCTGAGAGTCCCCCTCTGGTCCAGCTGACACCAAAAGAGCTCAGTCAAGTTCTGTGGGCTGCAGTCAAGTGCCCGCATGAGCCGTACCCACCTGCGCCCCTGTACCACCCCAGCTGCCCTCCCACCCCCTGGCTCACAGCTCTGAATGAAAGGCCAGCTCCACCCACGGCCCCTTCCACAGCCTCTCCTCTCAGCTGCTGGCCGACCTATTCCCAGGGACTTTCAGAAGCTCGGGACCAGGCCACCTGGAGGGGCTGGGAGACGGGAGGATGCGACCCTGGGCCTAGGCTGTGAGCTGGGAGGGAAGGAAAGGGTTTATTTTCACTCTTGGCACATTTGAGCCGCTCCCCTACCCCGAGACACTCAGCAAAGGGGTGAACGAGGTCCGCTCTGGGGAGCACTTTCTTTCCAGGGATGTATCAGGGCCGAGCCAGGAAACCTGATGCGGGTGGGGAGGGCAAGAGAGCGGGAAGGAGAGAAGGAGGAGGTCTGTGGTCTGCAAGTGGGGTTCAGGGCTCGTGGTTTTGCTGTCAATTATTTGGAGTGTTTCTTTCACCTAATCAGCTGCAGTGTTTCCCTGAGGAAAGGACTGCGGTTCCTTCTTGAAGAAGATGCTGCGGAGACCCTGGTCAGCCTGGCCGGGGCCCAGGAACAGCCGAGGGACCAGGTCTTGGCTAGAGTGTTCTCTGAGTTTCACGTGGCCGTGATTGCGTTCAGCGGCCCCTCTCCCTTCACTTCTGGATGAAAAGAGGGAGGGTTTCTGTGTCAGCTGGGGCGGCGGCCCTGGGGCTCCCTGCTCCCATCCTGCCCTCCTATCCTCCATGGTGGCCTCCTTGGACTCGGGAGAAGGGCAGCCTCTGCAGGTCTCTCCCTGCCCCTGAGCTCAGAGTCCTGCAGACGCAGCTGGTAGCTGGAGACTCAGGGAGAAGGCCCGAAAAATCAAAGCCCACTCCCAGCTCCACCACCACCTGGTGAGGCCACATGGCCAGGCTGGGCCTCAGTCTCCTCGTCTCTGAAATGGGGATGGCGGAGTGTTCCTGGCAGTTTTCCGAGTGAGCAGAACTAACCCAGGAGCTGAAGGCAGTGACAGCGAAGGCTCACCCGCACAGCCCCTGGCTCGTGGGATCTGCAGAATGGCGGAGGGGGTCACAGTGCCCCCTCTTGGCTTTTTGCATTTCTCTGGCCACAGGAGGGGTCAGCTAGAGGTGCTGGAAGTTGATGCCCCTGAATAGCCCTCCAGCCAGGGAGCTGACGGGCAGGCGTCCCTCCTGGGGACAATTCCAGGGTGTGCTCTGCAGTCTCACAGAGGCCTGGGGTATGGAGCCCCCTTGCCTGCAGCAGATACCCACCCCATGAAGGCCCGTTCTTGTCCCCGTCCCTCCCCAGCTGCTCCTCACGGCGTTTCTGGGGGTGTCTACCTACACCTGCATCCTTGTCCCGGGGGCTGCTTTCAGGGGAAGCCTGGCTAGGAAAGGTGGTTGCTGGTTCATCACCCTGTGACCCGCAGAGAGCGGAGGAGACAGGACAGTGGCCTGGGCCCAGCCCCGAGAGTGCTGACTCTGGCAGGTGCAGGCAGAGTGGAGTATCAGTACTGTGGGCGGACTTCTTAGCAGAGGTCCCTTTTGAGAAACTGGGAATGGTGGGTGGAGGAGGGAGTTAGGGGAGGCTCTGAGCTCCTGCGGCCCCCACTGCATTCCCAACCCGAGAAAGCTGGGGAACCAGGATGGTTTTTGACCCCCTGTCCCTGGACTGGGCAAGCCGAGACCCCTGTGGCCAGAGGGACCATGACAGCTTGGCTGACACCTCACAGATTCCAGGCCGGCTCCTTTGAATGGTCTTATTTGTGCAAGTTAATGTCGTGTCATTAGCAGTTGGAAGCCTCACAGGAGATTAAACATTAAATGGTGTGTGCTTGGAAATGTGGTCTCGTGCCCAGGGCCAAGGGTCAAGGTTGTGGCCCTTGGTCTTCATTTAGAGGTTCTCTACAGATTTTCTAAGTGGCCATTACTGAAAAGTGATGAACCAGGAGCTCTACCTCCCAGGGTGCCCCTCCAGAGATGAGCCAGTCCCTTGAAGAAACTCCCAAATGCCCCCACTGGGCTGAGAATCCCTGGGGTGAGGGCCGGCTGTGCAGGGCAGGGCCAGCGGCTTTCCAAAGACTTGTCAGTTTCCTAGGGCTGAGTCTGGCAAGTCTTCCCAGGAAGGCGTAGGTCAGTCCCCATCCAGATGCGGGGATCCTGTGGCCTGGGACTGGGGATAGCAGGAGGGCACCTTCCCCATGGGCTAGGAGTCATCCTCAAAGAAGGTGCCAGGTGTCACACGTGGGTCCACAGAAGAGAGGGAAGGCAATTCGCCAGGCCAGAAGGACGGACGGCCAGGGCCCGGAACCCCTGGTGGGTGGGTCACAAAAGGGAGCTCTGACCGTTCCTCCTCCTTCCCTCCCTCCCTTCATTTCTTCCTTCTGCAAACACTTCTCAAAAGCATCGGCTCTTGCATTGGGTCTGTGTGGGGATTGCTGATGTGAATAGGACAGGACAGGCCCCTGCCCCTCCAGGGAGCCCCCAGTCTAGAGGAAAAAAAAAAAGAAGGCTGTTGAGGTGCAGAGTGTTCAGTGCTTCTCAGGGACACACAGGAAGCATTAGCTTCGGGCTGCAGCTTGGGGGCAGGTGGGATTTGGATATTTAGACTGGAGGGAAGGATGTTACTTCAGAACATGCAAAAGTAAGGGGATAGCAAGCAGCAGGGAAGGCTGGTAAGGGGCTCAGCAGGAAGCCCCTCATGAGATGGTGCAGGGACAGTGCACTCCACAACCTCAGCACACGGTCCTGTTGGCTAAGTTCCATCCACGAAGAATGCCTGTACTCTATGCTTCACAAGCATCTGTTTATGTGTCTGTGTCTATCTTAAGGGCAGACACCAGGTTGGTGCATCGGGACCCTCTGGGACTAAACAGTAAGACACATGATAGGTGCTGAGTGAATTCTGAATAGGCAAATGGATGAATAGATGGATGAATAGATGAATGGAAGGGTAGATAAATGGATACCTGGGTGGGTGGGTGTTAGGATATTTGGATGGATGGATAGATGGATGAATGGAAGGGTAGATAAATGGATACCCGGGTGGGTGGGTGTTAGGATGGTTGGATGGATGGATGGATGGATAGATGGATGGAAAGGATGAACATGTAGATGGATGGATGGGTGAGTTGATGAATTAATGGTAGGTAGACATATAAATGGGTGGGTGATAGGATGGATGGATGATGGATAGAAAAGTAGATGGATAGATGGATGGGTAGGTATTTAGATAGGTGGGTTGATGGATGAATGGTAGGGTAGATGGGTGGATAGATGAGTGGATGGATGGTTGGTAGGGTAGATATATAAATGAGTGGATGGATGGTAGGGTAGATACATAAATGGATGGATGGATGGATGGATGGATCTCTTTCATCCACCATTTCTGTCTAGATCAGAAGTTGCAGGTTTCCACAGAGAGCTGTAAAAACCTACAGCTTAAGTCACCTCTGTTGGGTGGAAATGGACTGCTTTGTTTGTTAGCAAACGTTCTCTCAACCTTAAATGCAGCCCCATTGAGGCCGGGTCTCCAGCTACTGAGGAGGGTGACGTTTGCGGGTCCCCCTGGTCCCCTTCACGGTGGAAGTGGAGCCCTCTCCTTGGGGTGCAGTTGCTGAAATCAGGTGGAGGTGGGCTCTTGGGGGTGAGGGTTCTCCTCCCCAGAGTAGTTCAGCAGAAGTGAACTCCCCAGACACACTCCCCACCCACTATAGTCCGACCAGAGCCTTGGCGAATGGGTTTGTAATCCCCAAGCCTTTGGGACCTGGGGGTTCCTTGAGTACCTGCCCATCAGTACTTAGAGAAACATCCATGCTCTTGTCAGTGGAACCTTCTGGAGAGCCAGGACAGGGCAGCCTTCAGGAAGTGGAGAGCCCATCCCTGAGCTTCCCTCCCAGAAGGAGAAAAGTTTGCAGCCAGAAGGAGGAGCCAGCAGGTGCATGGACTGGCATAGCTGGAGGGGCGCAGGGCTCCGTCTTCACAGAAGAATCCCTGCCTGGCCCCGGGGAGTTGCACCTCCTCACCGGTTGTCTTCAGAACCCCTGGTTCTGCACTCTCATACATGTGCCAGGCTGTGGACAAATTCGGGCTCACGTCCACATCTGTTGGCTGGACCTGGTGTCAGCAGGCGAGGCCTGGGGTCACTGAGGGGGCTGCAGAGTGGCCAGGAAGGTGAGACTTTGGGTGCTTTGGAAGAACAGGATGGTGTGAGTGTTCTTGTGAGTGCGACCCCAGCTGTCTTCTTAGGTGTCATAGAACTGACCATGACCTGAAATGGGAGCAGTTTCTGGAATGGGCGGGGAGGTGGTCAGAAGGGCAGGAAGCAAAGGCTCCCTCTGCTCAGGGTCTAAATCCTGTGCTTGTTGCTGTCCAGGCGGCGAGGCCTCCCACCCACAAGGACTGGGGTCAGGATGGAGGCTGCAGCCAGCAGCACGCTACAGGCATCGCACTTCACCAGGTGAGGGCTGTCACCCGCTTACCCTGACCTTGGCAACCGATTGTCATGCATGTCTGCGTCATGGGATTGCTGTTCTCCAAGCGTCACTCTTATCAGGAGCCAGCGCTGGAGCACGTGAGGAGGGGCCTGTCATTGTGAAAGGCACCAGCATCCCCGCTAAGCAGATCCTGGTGGGCTCCCTGCCCCTGCCATGGCCCAGCTCTGAGTCTTGGGCTGGATCATGCTTCTGCTTCCTCGCCCGGACACTGGGACAGTGGAGCTTCCTTCTGTAGGTCATGGAAGGATCCAGGAGAGAGTGCTGTGGGCTCCTGTGAATAAGGACCCAGGAGACGGAGGCGGCCCTAAGACTGTTCGTAAATAAATGGAAACCCGATCTCCAAAGCCAACCTCGCTTCTTACAGTGTCTAAACCTCACACACGTCCTGCCGTTTGAGTCTGCAATGAGCTGCCAACACCAAGCCCCTGGTGTTGCTCATCACAAGTGAACCTGAGCAGCTGGTCTCAGGAGCTCAGCTGCAGCCTGAGGGCCCGGGGTCACCTGCATCCTCCTGGTTTGCGTTGGTCTGAGAGCTGGCGGGGCAGGAGGGGAAAGCCCAGGGGGATGGGGAAGTGGCTGCAGCCCTCTACCCCTCCTCCGAATCGTGTCTCAGCGCAGTCAGATCTGGGCCTGGGAACTCAGCTCCAACACGATTTACAATTCAATTGTGAAATGGGATAAAAATTAGACATCCCCCTTCGGGCATCTCGATTTCCTTTGTTAAAGCTCTGGTTCCTCCTAGTAAATTTATCTATTTCTAGATGAGCTTTTATGTTGTGTTGACAGGCAAGGGGCTGGGTTGTGGGAGGGTGGTCTGCTGACTGCTTTCCTTCTTCACTCTGGGAGCGGTTGCAGTGAGGACCCAGGGCTACAGCAGTCACGTTCACTCACCACGTGGGCTGTGACCTGAATGGTGGAGCTGAACAGCGAGGAAGCAGTCCTGGTGGGAATCCCAGCTTCCCCGTTCACAAGCTGTGTGACCCTAGGTGGGTTACCAACATTTCTCCTTCTGTGTGAATTGGGAATTTATAATGCAGGTGCCAGGCCGGGGGCCAAGGGACAGTGCCTGGGACAGACCCCGAGAGCAGGATTCAAAACTGTGTGTGTGAGTGTGTAGGTCACCACTGTGGGCTACCAGAGCTCTATGCCCCCTGGGACTATGTGAACCAGTGCAGAATTGGCATCACTGCATTACCCAATGAGGGGTGAGAGCTGGGGTGAGTGTCCACCCTTGCCCCGTGAGTGGCAGGCAGCCCCTACAGTTCTGGCCTGTCCTGTGCAGGCAGTACTGGCTCATGTCCAGCAAGTGTCCTCAGGCAGGGCCCTGGGGGCTGGTGGTTAGGCCAGCCACAAGGCAATGGTGGGTGGAAAGGGTGTGGGTGGCTTATTGGGCTGCAAAACAAATTCCCACCAGCTTAGGGCTTCCAGCACCTCATGGCTGAGCGCGGCCCTGTGGGTTGCAGTCTGGCACATTTTGTCTGGATACTCTGCTTAGGGTCTCGCAGGCTGAAATAAAGGTGTGTCCTGGGCTGTGTTCTCACCTGCAGCCCGGACTGGGGAAGACCTGCATTCAGGCTGCCCCACGGGGCTGGCAGAATAGTTTCCTTGCATCTGCATGCCTGAGGTCTATTTGTTTGCTGGCTGTCCTCTGAGGATGCTCTCAGCAACTCCAGCACCCCCAGCTCCTTGTCTATGGTCCTCTCCAAAACAGGACATTTTGCTAGCTTAGGCCAGCAGGAGAGGTCTGCCATTGTCTAACACATTCTGACATCCTTTGCCTCTGACCTCCAGATACAGATTTAAAGGGCTCATCTCCCCTTTGATGATATCAAAATTCTGATTAGAAGCCTAATTACATCTGCAAAGTCCCTCCAGTGTGGGAGGAACAAGTTAGTGTGATGGGAAGCACCCTTCATGGAGTGTCTTCACGGAGTGCCTTCACCCTTCACCTTTCACCCTTCACCCTTCACAGAGTGTCTTCACCCTTCACCCTTCACCCTTCACAGAGTGTCTTCACCCTTCACCCTTCATGGAATGCCTCCACCCTTCGCCCTTCACCCTTCACAGAGTGCCTTCACCCTTCACCTTTCATGGAATGCCTTCACCCTTCACTCTTCACTCTTCATCCTTCACGGAGTGCCTTCACCCTTCACCCTTCACCCTTCACCCTTCACCCTTCACCCTACATGGAGTGCCTTCACCCTTCACCCTTCACCCTTCACGGAGTGCCTTCACCCTTCACCCTTCACCCTACATGAAGTGCCTTCACCCTTCACCCTTCACCCTTCACGGAGTGCCTTCACCCTTCACCCTTCACCCTTCTCTGAGTGCCTTCACCCTTCACCCTTCACCCTTCACCCTTCACCCTTCACCCTTCACGGAGTGCCTTCACTCTTCACCCTTCACGGAGTGTCTTCACCCTTCACCCTTCACCCTTCACCCTTCACCCTTCACGGAGTGCCTTCACCCTTCACAGAGTGCCTTCACCCTTCACCCTTCACGGAGGCCTTCACCCTTCACAGAGTGCCTTCACCCTTCACCCTTCACCCTTCATGGAGTGCCTTCCACCCTTCACCCTTCACAGAGTGTCTTCACCCTTCACCTGTCACCCTTCATGGAATGTCTTCACGGAGTCCTTCCTGTCACACTCACTTGTTCCTCCCACACTTGAGGGAGTCCTACAGGCATCTAGAATCCTGCCCACCACAGCAGGCACCAACTTTGTTTGTTCACATGGTGACCAAACAGCAAGGTCCTGGTCACCAAGATCTCACTGCCCAGTTGTAGAGACAAACAGAAGGTATGCACAAAATGAGATTCTAAGTGGCTGTGAAGGTGAAGAGCAGAGGTCCCGAAAGACGATGATGCGGCGTGGTCAGGGTCAGCAACTCTGGGAGAGTAAGTTTTTTTTTTTTTTTTTTTTTGAGATGGAGTCTCGCTCTGTTCCTCAGGCTGGAGTGCAGCGGTGCGATTTCTGCTCACTGCAACCTCTGCCTCCAAGGTTCAAGTGATTCTCCTGCCTCAGCCTCCCTAGTAGCTGGACTTACAGGCACACACCATGCCCAGTTAATTTTTGTATTTTTAAGTAGGGACAGGGTTTCATCATGTTGGCCAGGCTGGTCTCCAACTCCTGACCTCAAGTGATCCGCTTTGGCCCCCCAAGGTGCTGGGATTACAGGTGTGAGCCACTGCGCCCAGCCAAGAGTCACACTGAAACTGAGTGCTGGAGGATGGGAAGGTGCTGGAGTAGGGGTGAAGGAAGGGAGCGTTCCAAGTGGTGAGAGCACCAAACAGCCTGTGCAAAGGCCCCAAAGCAAGGAGAGCCGTGTGCATCTGAGGAACAGAGGGAAGGTCAGTGTGACTGAAAGGGGTGAGCTGGGAGCAGGGGAGGGGATGGGAGCCTCCAGGGACTGGCAGAAGCAGCCATGCAGTACCCCCAGGGCCAACAGTGATGGGGGGTGGGGATACCCACCAGCTTTATCTTGAAAGAACTGAATTAAGGGCCAGCCATGGTGACTCATGCCTATAATCTCAGCACTTTGGGAGGGCAAGACAGGCAGACCGTTTGAGCCCAGGAGTCGGAGACCAGCCTGGGCAACATGGTGAGACCCTGTCTTTACAAAATATAATTTAAAAAATCAGCCAGGCTTGGTGGAGCGCCCCTGTAGTCCCAACTACTCGAGAGTGAGAGAAACACCTGAGCCAGGGAAGTTGAGGCTGCCGTGAGCCATGATCGCACCACTGTACTCCAGCCTGGGCAACATGGCAAGACTCGGTCTCAAAAATAAATGGAATGAAATTCTATAAGCACAGCAGGTGCCAGCACACAGCCTGGCACGCTTGACGAGGACAGAATTCTGAAGTGACCCCCATCCTCTGTGACCCTCTCCCCTAGGTGTGGGTGAACCCTGTAACTTGCTTCCAGCTAGTAGAAAATGGTAGAGGTGAAGGGATTGTACAGATAAATCCCCTACTCTGCAGGATTTAAGTTAATCAGAAGGGAGGTGACGCTGGGTGGGCCTGGCCTAATCAGGGGAGCACCTTAGAAGCGAGCCCAGAGGCAGAGGTTTACAGAAGCAGATTCCCTCCCCTATCTCCCTGCTGCTTTGAAGATGGAAGCATCTGCGAATTCTACAGCCCCAAGGAAACGTGAGCAGGGCACCCGGCTCAGCCTTGCTTGGACTCCCGACCCACAGCAACGGTGAGGTCAGCAAAGTGTGTTCGAGCTGCTGAGTGCGTGGCAGAACAGCAACAGAAAACAGACATGAAGTGTGAGCATTCTTGCTCCTCTGACCACTGCCTCTCTGGGGAGTGCACACTGTACCCAAACAGAAGGAGGCGGTTCCCGCTGCTGCCTGGGGTCGCCTCACCCCTGTCATCTATGCATTAATTATTGCAATTAAGTTACGCTTGCCGGCAACCCGCTGTTCGTGTTCAAACCCCTGCCCGTGGGCCGGAGATGCATGCTCTGCTGTGTCCACTCCACACTCCCACCGTGGCGGTGTCTCTCAGCGGTGCCACCTGCAGAGCCAGAGTGCACTTCAGCATCCTCCTCAACACCAGGCTCTGGGCAGCGGCACCTGCTCTTCAGAGCTGCTGGAAGATGGCCCTGGTCTGTACCCTGACCAAGACCAAGCAAAGCACTGCATCTGGCACAGTGAAGCGGCCAGAAATGAGGGGACAAAGTCCCGGGGCCAGCAGGCGACCCCAGGAAGGGCAGGTGCTGTGCTCTGGCCCTACGGGAGGGATGGGGGTCTTGAGAAGTGCAGAACATAAGGGGGGAAGGGGACTTCCGGGAGGGGAACACCTGCACCTGAAGCAAAGGGGCAGAGCTACAAAAGGGGCCCTTCCTAGGTGGGCTGTGAGGTGAGTGGCAGGCACGTTCTCATTTGCTCCTGGTCCTCACAGGTGCAGAATCCTCATGCGGTTTACAAACAAAGAACTGAACCCAGCCTGTGTCAGTGACTCGCTCAAGGCCACTCAGCTGCTCAGTTGTAAATTTGGGGTCAAATCTAAGTCCATCTGACCCTTCAATTTGTGCAGAGAACCAGGATACCCCAGCCTCCCAGGGCCCTCTCCCAGGCTGGTACAGATCCTGTGATCAAGCCCAGCTGCTCCTTTCCCGCCGAATCGCCCGGGTCAGCGCAGTCCCTGCCAGCTGCTCGAAGTCCTCTGTAGGTCCCTGTGTCAAACACTCCCCAGCCCTGGCCACCGCGGCTGTTTCCTCCCTGCCACCGCCCAGACCTTGACTGCCCAGACCCTAACTGCCTGCTGTCCTGACTGCCAAGACCTCCTCTGGGAATTCTTTGCCTCCCCCTCCAGCTCTGGCAGGGAGGCCGGCCCTGGGGGGTCCTGTCCAACGATGGGCCCCTGCGTGCAGGCATCTGTAGAGGGGCATTCACCCCTACTCTGCATGGGAGGGCTGGAGGGATGCCCTGAGCCTGCTCAGCCCCGGGCCCTGCCCAGAATGGGTGATGGAACAAAGGTGTCCAGGAGACTGGGTCTCCTGAGCTCCTGGACAGAGCCAGACATGCCTGCGCCACTGCCTGCCAGGGGCCTCCAGCCAGAAGGAAGCAGCGATGGCCCCGCGTTCTTCTTGCAGCCCCCACACAGCACCTGGGCGCAGCCCTGGAAACTCTGCCCGGCCTGCAGGCCCCCAGGAAGCCTGAGCTTTGGTGTGATCCAGCCTTGCCCCAGCCAGAAGCGTCCTGACCCTGACTACCTGTGGCTCTGGGACAGAGGCTATCTGCCTTCCTCACCACAGCCCCGTGGGCCAGGGTCCCTGCTCCTGCCGGCTGTGCACTTGGGGCCTGGTGGCTTTGCCGGCGCTCTGGGCATCCTGCTCTCAGGGTGGTCTGGAGCGAGTCCTGCCCTGATGCTGGGTTACATTTCGTTCTGTTCATTCACTCACTCGCGCACCCCCTAACCCCTTCATTTGCTCATTCTCTCCCTGGATCATGCAGTACCAGGCTCAGGTCTCCACTCACTGTGGGCTGTGGGGGACTGCATGACGTCTCCCGAATGCTGCCCAGGCCTGGCACACAGAGATGTTGCTGCCCTGAGGACAGAGCCCCAGTTCCTCCTCTGCCCACGCTGACCACCTGTGCTCTGCCCATTTGGAAGGGACCGGCTGTCTTTGTCCACCTGCCTGCTTTTCCTCTCCCCATCCTCCTTCTCCTCCTCCTCCTCCTCCTCCTCCTCCTTCTCCTCCTCCTCCTCCTTCTCCTCCTCCTCCTCCTCCTTCTCCTCCTCCTCCTCCTCCTTCTCCTCCTCCTCCTCCTTCTCCTCCTCCTCCTCCTCCTTCTCCTCCTCCTCCTCCTTCTTCTCCTCCTCCTCCTCCTCCTCCTCCTCCTTCTCCTCCTCCTCCTCCTCCTTCTCCTCCTCCTCCTCCTTCTCCTCCTCCTCCTCCTCCTTCTCCTCCTCCTCCTCCTCCTTCTCCTCCTCCTCCTCCTCCTTCTCCTCCTCCTCCTCCTTCTCCTCCTCCTCCTCCTCCTCCTCCTCCTCCTCCTCCTCTTCCTTCTCCTCCTCCTCCTCCTCCTTCTCCTCCTCCTCCTTCTCCTTGTCATCTGCACAGCTCCTCCCATCATCCTTGGTGTCTCTTTTTGGATGCAACTTCTTCCACATAACCCTGCCTGGTCCTTTCAGTCTGGATAAGGCCCCCAACATGTGCGCTCTGAGCTCGGCCCAGCCCAGGCCCAGCCACACATCAAAGCTGCCTATTGGTTGACCTGCCTTCCCCCAAAGGCCCCAGGACCAAAGTCCTCAGGGGCCAGGACCCAATCACAGTCACCACTGCTTCCCTTGAGCCCAGCACAGGCCTTCACCAAGTACTCAAGGGAAAATGAATGAATGAGGGAATGAACAAAGTTTCCCAGGAGTGGACAAGAGCTTCCTTTTGGATGCTGTGCGCCAGAAGGGGCTGCCCAGATGCACCTGAGGCCCATGAGATAGGGAGGTAAGAAGGCTACTCAGAGGAACAGGGTGATGCCCACGGGCCTGCCGGGGAGGGCGAGGGCACTCACAGTTGACCAAGTGGAGTGTGCGGCCCCCTGCTTGTCTCACTGGGTCCCTGGTCCCCATCACAGATGGCATGAGTTTGGGGGACACCACTGGTGTCCATTCTGAAGGCCAGGCTGCCTGCACCTATGGGGTCCAGATGGCACTTTGGGGACAGAGATGGGGGGCATTCCCCCAGGACAGGTGTCCCTCAAGGTTCTCACCAGGGACCTCCTGACACGTGTCCCAGGGAGGGCTGTGGAGATTGTCCCCGGGACTGGAGTCTGAAAGGCTCCAGCTCACTGTGTGGACTTGGACAAGTCCCTGTAGGACCTCGTTCTCTCCATCTGTGAAATGAGGGCTCCCTAAGCTTTCTTGACTTCCTTAGAGGAAGGTTGTCCTGTGTGAGCCACAAATCCAGACTCAGGACCCAGGCGGACCTGGGTTCAAATCCTACCTTGGCTTCATTCTTGCTGTGTGACTCTGGGCAGGTGGCTTAACCTCTCTGTGCCTGTTAATATCTGACTGTGCCTGAGGGGAGGAGGAGCGGCGGGTGTAAGGGCCTGGGCGAAGGAGGTTTCCAGGTCAGAGAGCAGCTATGCTTGTTTCTGGCTGCTGCAGCCTCTCATGACAACAGCCTGAGACTCCTTGAAGGACCACGAGGGACTCTGGAAGTTGAGGAAGACCAGGCCCCTCCGCAGGGGGCATGGCAGACTGGCTTCTCCGTCCCTCAGGGGCTGCCTTGGCACCCTCATTCTAGACACCACTGGCTTCTTTTTGCAGGGTCCTGGGTTGAATGGGGTGGCTGGGGTCTGGACCTGGCTCTGTGCTAGTGAGGAGCAAACTCACTCATCATGAAGGTAAGCCAAGCCTGCTCCAAGCCAGCACCGAGCAGGAGACACGGGGAAGGTGGCCTGGTGGCCTCTGAGGAGACACAGCAGTTTGCTGTTTGCGTGTTTGGGACTGAGCTATGGAGAGCTCTGGGCGCCCAGTGCAGCCATGCACAGAGGAATTAGAGGGGGTCGCAGGAAATGAGGATGGCCAGCGTTCTCCTGCATTTCCACACTGGATCTTCACAGTAACCCCCATTTTATGGAGGGGTCTTCTGAGGAAGAAAGAGGGTACACAGGGTTTGAGGGGAGGAGAGAGCTCCTACTCTGCTCAGCGTCTGCCTTCAGGGAGCTCCCCGTCTGGCAGGGGGAAAACGGCAAGAATACTAGCTCATCAGCGACCTGATGAACCGTGAGCGGAGTCCCATCCCTCCCTCCACGCAGGGGAGGAGCCCGGGTTTCGAGGTGTAGCCCCACTTCCAGCTTGTGGGACAAGTCGGGGAGGTTCCCTGAAGAGGGCGCCGTGCAGTGTCCCCCTCTGTAGAATGGGGACAGCATAGAGTCCCCCACCCCCCAACCAGTAAGAGTGGAGTCAGTGAGGTCAGGCCTGAAAAGCAGGACCCAGGGCCGGGCACCCAGGAGGCGTCTAACTATGGCTCAGCTCTCACTCCTGTGGCCGGATGGGGACAGACAGAAGCAGACACCTGAGGTCCTCCCTTCCGGCCCTGCCCTGACCCCAAACCCTGCAGGGCAGCCTCGGTCCACTGCCCAGCATGGTAGCCAAAACTTCAGGGTTTGAATCCAGGCTCTGCAGCTTCAAGCTCTCAATCTCCTCCCTGTGAGGTGGAGGCAGAAAAGATGGGGAGGGGAGGGGCTGCCTCATCAGTGCAGTGACCAGCAGACCGGACTGAGAGAGGGAGGTGCCTTGGGGGTAGAGGGGCAGGAGAAGATCCCCGCGTCCCCAGGGCTAAAGAGAACCCTGATTGGAGTGAGTGAGCCAGACTGGGGGCGGCGGGGGAACCTCAGGGCATTCCCAGCCCCCCACATCTCAGGGCAGCTTTCCTTACGCCCCTTCATATCTAAGAATAAGCACATCCAGGATGAAATAAATAGTGCAGGGCGAGGGCCTTCCCTCCCCACCCACCCTGCTGCCGAGGGTCCCTGCTCCATCCCCCGGGGGCCCAAGCTTCCAGGGCTCACGATGCCCACTCCCAGTCTCACTGAGGATGGCGCTGGGACCCCGCTGGTATTTTGGAAGGCAGATTGGAAACGGGTATCTGAAGCATTTTCCTTCAGAAGAGTCACCCCAGGAGGTGCCCACTGGCTGTGGGAGGAAGTGAGCCTCTCGCCACTAGTAACCAAGCAGAGGTTACAGCAGTATCTCTCAGAGGTCTCATGTCAGATTCAAGGCCACAAGGTAACCTTGGAACCCGCGGCCTCGGCGTTGACCTCATGGTCCGAAGGCCCCACTGCCCAGTGGATGCCCGAGGAGGCCCTCCCTCGCAGTCCACCCCTGCTGGCCCCAGACTCAGGCCTCGTCCCCTCCCATCCCCTCTTGGGAAACCTGACCCTCGGGCTACTTGAAAGAAGAGAGGAACTTGGGTTTGATGTTTTGAAGAAGTGGCTTTTTATCAGAAAGCCCTCTGGGAGTCTGGGGCCCACAACCAGTGACATTATCGCTGCTATTTCAAGGCGGGAAGAAAACTTAGGCTGATGGCCATTGAGATTTATGGCTTCCCCTGAGTCTAATTGCCTTGAATCTTTTTAACAGTTGGGCTAAGTGGTGCTAAGAAGGACAACAATGGCTTGGTGGCGCAAGTACTCCCTCTGTCCCTCCCTCCCTCCCCTTTCTCTCTCTTCTCTGTCCCTCCCTCCCCTTTCTCTCTCTCCTCTTTCCCTTCCTCCCCATTCCCCTTCTCTCTCTCTGAGTCTCTCTCTGCTGGGGCTGAGGAGGCGCAGGCAGCTACTGGTGTCCAGATCTCTGAACGCCTTGGGCTCGGGGTGCTGTGGCTGGGGGCCTGTAGGAGACGGGGTGAGCGGGCGGTGGCAATCCTGGCCAGAACAGGGCAGGGCTCTGACTTCCCAGTGGGGAAATGGTGCCCATGCTGTTATGCTGCATTCAGCTGGTGCTCAATACATGCACACTCTGGTTGTGCCTTGGCTGACTGAAGATCTGCCCTGTGGGAGCAGAAGTGGGACTTTGCGGCACTGCTCAGGTCAAATAAGGAAGAACTTTCTAACGGCCGCCTCAGTGGAAGTGAGACACCCATCTCCAGAGGCATGGAAGCAAAGCCAGACGACCTCTGGCATGGAGGCAAGAGGCAGGGCTTCTGCAGCAGAGTGAGATGGAGCCAGACTTACTGGGCTTTGTAAGCCTCTGCTGGGCTTTCCTACGCAGTCACCGTGCCCCTGTCTGCTCTCCTTGTTCATTCATCAGACAATTCAATGCCAATCACTTTGGCACTTCCCACCCCTCCCTTGCCCTAGAGGCTTCCCGGGCTGTCTCCCCAGCCCCACCTCCAACGTGGACAACGTGGATACCTGGTGGCCAGGTCTGGAGCACTTGGGGCTCACTGGTGAGAGAGGTTGCTGGGCAGACCCCACGGTGGAATCAGGGGCAGCCTTCTCCCTGGGTCAAGCTGTGTTCAATGCCAGGCCCCTGGAGCCAGAGGCAACTGCGTGCCTGGATGGGGCAGGTGGCACTAGGGGGCCACATGGACTCCAGATGGTAGAGATGTACTAGTGCCAGGTGCCAACCTGGTTTCCTTGGTGTTGAGTGGCCAGTGGGTGCAGAGGCAGGCTGAGTACAGGGTCTCCTCCAGGCACGGTGGAGTCTCAGAGGCTCCTGCACAAAGGTCCAGCGGGGGCAGGTGGCGGGGGACCCCTAGACGACATCCTGACCCCTTGCAGCTCCCAAGGCTCTTAGGAGAGCAGGCTTGGTCCTTCGCTGTGGCAGGGCAGGGCAGGGGACTTGGCTTGCTCCTTTACTGAGCAGTGACGGCTCATGTGTCCTGAGCTTCACTCACTGCTCCCCAGTGCCTCATGATGAAGGCAGGGCCTTGGGTACGGTGCCCAGGTCCTCACTCTTCTAATAGGTCACTCCGTGCCTCCCACTGCGGGTGAGGAACTTCCCCGCCCAGCCGTGTTGGGCCTGGGTTTGGGCCTAGCCTGGGCTCAGGGACAGCCAGTCAGGTGAGTGGTGAGGCCGACCGGTGCACGCTTCTGCAGCATCTCACTCTTCTACGCCCTGTTGAGCTGTCCCGGCTGAGCATGTTCCACGGAGCCACTGGTCCAAGGAGAATGAGGAAATACAGGGAGCAGACCTGAACCCAACCTGCGGCCCGGGGCGGGTCCAGCCGAGCACAGCTGAGCCTGCCAGGGCCACTGCCCACCCACAGGCCTACAAGCAAGGAAACCACCATTTGCTGTCGTAAGCCACTTAGTTTTGGGGTGTTTTGTTATGCAGCAAAAACTGACTAATACACATGGGTACTATTATCATCATCCAATGCCACCAGTGGAGAAACAGGCTCAGAGAGGCCAAGTCACTCCGCCAAGGTCACCCAGTTCTCAAATGGCGGACTGAGAGTCAAGCTCAGGCAGTCCCGCCCCTCAGCTGTCACTCAACCTGCAATTCCCCCTTCCAGGTAGAAGCCTGAGGAGCTCACCAGGCCTTTGGACAAACCTTCAAAATCAGTCTCTGGATTTGAAGGTTTCTGGGCAGACACCAGGACCAGATACATGTATTTGCCAAATGCCTCTCCTATTGCCCCGACCAGGATGGCTTCACTTTGTCCTTCAACACCGTGGTGGCCCCCAGCTGGACCTCGGCTGCGGCCTGCCTCCAGTCCAGCCTCCACCAGCACCTAGGGACCTGCTGACAGTGTCAATCTCACCCTACCACACTCTGTGGCTCCCTAGCACCGCAGGATCCAGTCCTGGCGCCTGGCATCTTACTGTGGTCCACAAGGCTCTGTGACCTGCAACTTGCACATCAGACCTCGCTTACACACTGACACACATGCATAGCCACACACTCACACACGCTCATTCACACACTGCCACATCCTCACCCACTCACATCACACACTCACACATGCTCATTCACACACTGCCCCATCCTCACCCACTCACGTCACACACTCACACACTTACACACCTCATTCACACACTGCCACATCCTCACCCACTCACATCACACACACACACTCACACACCTGCTCATTCATACACTGCCACATCTTCACCCACTCACATCACACACTCACACACTCACACTCACACACTCACACACACGCTCATTCACACGCTGCCACATTCTCACCCACTGACACCACACACACACACTCACACTCACACACTCACACACACGCTCATTCACACACTGCCACATCCTCACCCACTCACACTCACCCACTTACACACTCACACACTCACAACTCACAATACTCATTCACACACTCCCACATCCTTGCCCACTCACATCTCACACACTCACACACTCATACTCACACACTCACACTCACACACATTCATTCACACACTGCCACATCCTCACCCACTTGCATCACACACACACTCACACACTGACATGCTCATTCACACTGCCACATCCTCGCCAACTCACACCACACACAAACTCACACACACACACTCACACACATGCTCATTCACACACGCCCACATCCTCATCCCTTACACGGATTCACACGCAGGCCCATTCACACACTCCCTCACCCACTCTCACACACTCAGATCCACACACTCACACACACTGATTCACACATTCACACTCCTATTCCCCCCACGCCCTCACACACTCAACCCAGCTCCGGCCAGGCTGAGCTCTTGGCTCCTGGAGCTCCCGGGCTCCCCTCGCCTCCTAGCCTTTGTGGCTACTCTTCCTCTGCCAGGCGTCCTCCCTGGCCCTGCTCCTTCACCTGAGCTTGGCTGGTCACCTCCTCCTGGAAGCCTTCCCTGGCAGCAGCCCCCACACCCTGCACATCCGTCTTGTGTCTCAGCAGACACTCATGCCCTCCCTTCATGGTGACAGGAGCCCGTGCCCAGGACATAGCAGGAGTCCCTCATTGTGGGTGAATCACTGGTCACCACAGAGCATTGCTGAGAGGACAGCTTGGGCCCCAGCAGCCCCCAGGAGTGGGGAGTGGTCTCCTTTGGAGGGACTCTGCCAGACCCCGGTGTTCTGGGGCTCATGCAGGCCCAGGGGGCTGCTCCTGTATGTTTATCCTCAGGGTCTCTGCTCCCCGCCAGCTCCCTGTGCCCCCAACCAATGCGTCTGAGCCCTCCTTTCTCCCAAGGTACAGACACAACCTAGAAGATCTGTCCCCACTAAGATCCAGATGCAAGTGACAAATAAATGGAATCAGGATGTCTTTAGGCCAAGCTGCACTTTGCCACCATCAGCGGTCACAGGGGCAGCCATGGCCCAAGGGTTCCAACGACTGGGGGTGGGTTGCAGAAGGACAGTCCCATGACCCACGTCCTGGGGGACCTCTGGTCGTACGGTGGCCTCAGGGCAGTGGACTCTCAGGGGCCCTGCAGGCCCCTCTCCTCCCCACAGAGGCCCCTGGCCCTCCACCGACATCAAGGTACCTGGCCCTGGCAAGGGCAGGGCTGGTAGGATCTTTGGGCGGCAGGAGCAAGGGAGGGGCACGGAGGGTCCGAGGTGTCCCTCCACCGTGGGCCAGCCAGACACACGAGCATGTGGCCACCTGCACACAGCACGGGGCCTCACACAGAGCTGGGTGAAGGAAGCCAGACACCAAATAAGAAATTAGCTTGTTTGTTTCAAGCTGGACACAGGCAAAGGCCACCTCAGATATTGGGAGTCAGGAGAGGGGTGTGCGGGTGTGACTGGGATGGGCCCGGGGACGCTTCGGGCCTTGCAGGGGGCGGGAGTGCCTGCCCCTTGCCTGGTGGTGCTGACACAGACCATGGCTTTGTGACAATTTACTTATTCTCTGTACACTTCCCTGTGTATTTTCCGTATCTTGATGAAAAAAATAAAGGGTTGCACTTCAAAAGGAGGGTGGTTCCCCAGGCCAGCCCTTGGTGACCTGCAAGTCCCAGCTGCCTCCCCGGTGTTTGGGCTCCAAGCTGGAGCCATCCTCTCTGCCCTAAGACAGGGGTCCGGGTCTGGCCAGGTCTGTCAAGGCTACCTGCCTTCCCCATCTCCAGGCTGGGTCCAGAAACCTCTGTGGGGGCAGACGTGAGGACGGAGATGGGGGCACAGAAGAGACAATGCCCTGTGAGAGTGACCGGCCAGGGAGGAGACCCCTGGAATGGCGGGACAGAGCCTCCACCGGATGCTCCTGAGACAGTGTCCCGGCAGCTGCGGGAGAAAAGAACTCCCTGAGTCTATCAGTGCCCTGATTACCGTGGCTGACATCGGAACAGTCCTGGTGCTGGGCACGAAAGCACGCTCAGGTGAGACTGAGTGTCTCCGCCGGGCTCATGTGTGTGGACGCGCACACGCATGCACATTTGTGCTTATGGATGCACATACGCAGTCGTGCATGTGTGTGTGCGTGTGCACGTGTCTGCTCGTGTGTGCACGTGTCCACGTGTGTGTGCGCCGTGTCCCTGCCCAGTTTACACAATGCACACAATTGCCTCCAAAGAAATGGGATGTTCTTTAGAAAGAGGATGCTTTTTTGCATTTCAATTGACCGCCTCAACAATGTCCGTTTAATTAGTGTGTTTTGAAGGGGAAATGAAGGAAAATTATAACTCATCCGAGAAAATGGCTTGTACGTGCTCAGCTCTTCTCGCGGGTTCCGGTGGAGCCGCCCCCCAGGTCCGGCAGAGCCTGGGCCCAGTGCCGTCCTCCCAGAGGAGGAAGGGAAGAGCTGGCATGGCATGGTCCCCGGGGGTGGGGGACACGGGGGACAAGGGCAGGTGGACGCTGCGATCTATCTGGTGGCCGGGCAGTGAATGGGCTCAGATACAGAAGCCGCAGGTACCACCCCATCCCCTGTGAGGCCGTGAGGCAGAAGCAGTGCGGTCCAGCAGAAAGAGGACAAGGGCTCACTCAAGACCTGAGTTCGAATACCGGTTCTGCCACCGTCATCTGCGAGAACCTGCCAAGATTCGGTTTTCTTGTCTGTAAAAACATTTGTAAAATGGTGCTGATGGCTGTGAACTCAATAAAGGGATGACCAAGAAAGGGCTTTCTAAGTTGTTGGTCTCAGAAGGATGTGGTAATAGGCATCTCGAAGGATCCAAGGAAAGTCCCACATTGGAGCTGCGGCTTGGCTGAGGCGGCTCCATGGCCTGGGGCCTGGGCTCCCTGCGTACTCCTGAGTGCCTCCCGATTGCTCAAGACCGCCCTGAGCCAGCAGGTTCTGCCCTCACCCTGCCTAGGGCTCCTGCCTTGAGGCTGCCTCCAGCAGGGTCCTGAGTGCAGGAATCGGAGAGATCCACAAGTACAGCTCCCGGCCCCGGCCCTGGTCACACCGACACTGAGGGCTCCAGTCTCTTCTCCAACCCCCAGGCTCTGGGTTCTCCCCACTGGCCGCGTCGCCACCACCTGAGCTCTGGCCTGGGCTGGGGTGGGGAGACTTACTCTCCTCCCTACACCTGCCCATCCCCTCTGCTCCTCCGAGCTCCCCTCTGCAGAAGCCAGAGGTCTGTGGGCGGCTGTTGCATGACAGGCTCAGAAGATCAGGTCACGTCGAGGGGCGGCTCAATGTGAGGGTAGGGACAGTACGGGGGCTCCAATTCTGGAAGAGCCGGAGGTGGGAGGCAGTCTGCATTCCCAGGGTCCCCAGAACCCCTCCACTGACAACCCCACTGTCCAGTGAGGAAGGTTGCCCCTGCTCCAGCCTAATGGACCCCTGTTCACTGCCTAATGGAACTATGCCTTCCCCATTTGAAGGTGGGGAAACTGAGGCCCTGCAACGTGGAACCACTGGCCGGCAATAGCACCCTTGGTAATGACAGGTCTGGGTTCAGGCCTCAACTGTCTGACTCCAAAGCCCCTTTGCTGTGTCATCAGGTGGGCAGCAAGATGTGGGGGCTCCCCGCAGAGCTGGGAACTAGCACACAGACTACCCCAAGCCACCGTTCCCATGTGTGCCCACCCCCCCGCCTTGCCCTCTGGCCCACTAAGCGTGAACGGCTGTGTTGCTGTGGCTGGCGTGCCCGTGCCACCATCCTGCCCCTCCCCGCCTCTGCTGCCAACCCTCCCAGCGCCGTGTGCCGACCGGGCCCGTACAGCTGCCTTCCCGGCCGCTGGCTTCCCCGAGCCCCATTGTTGGGTACCTGGGAGCTTTCCAGTTCTTTGCTGTATGAATAGCATTGTTTTAACCATCTTGGCACGAGCTGCTTCTTTCCCCTCCCGCTCACGTTCTTTCCCTCTTGCAAGGGTTTGGGCACTTTCCCTGACACGTTCATTCTCTTACGCAGCCAGGAGCTGGCGGGACGCCTCCCAGGAGAAGTTGGCGGCCGACCAGGAGGCCTCGGTCTCCGCCTCTTGCTGCGGGTGAGCCTGTCCTGGGAGCGTGGGGCTCCTGCCTCCTTGGCGAGTGAGTGTGCCCAGCTCTGCGCCCATTGCTTTACACGCACATTGGTTCAGTGAGGCAAGAGCCAGTGTCCCCATTTCACACACGAGGACACTGAGGCTCTGAGAGGTTCAGCCATGACACAGAGGATGTAGGAGCAGCCAGACTTGACCCAGGCCAGTCTAAGCAGAGGCCAGGCTCAGTACCGAGACCCTGTCCTTGGGAGCCCCGTCTATACCCACCTGTCCTTGTGCCCACTGCCCTGGGTTCACCCCAGTCTCCTTGCTTCCCTGTCCCAGGAGGCAGGTCCCCCAGGAAACACAGGGGTCCTCCATGCCAGCCTGCGCCTCTCCCCACTCCCATCCTAAACTCCTTCCTGGGGCTGGCAGTGAGCCCCCTGACTGGGTCATCTGGAGGTGCCTCCTGTGAGCCACCCATCACGCCTGCTCCAGGGCGGTCTGTGTGGGTGGGGACCTGAGCTCCATGGTGGGCTACAGGGCAGCACTGTGAGGAGCCATGTTGGGAAGCCCACGGCTCCCACTCCAGTGCCTCTGCCTCCCACCGCCCCCAGGCTTGGCAAGAGCTACTCGGATGGGCAGACAGGTGGACGGGTGGACAGATGGACCAGTGGACCAATGGATGGGTGGTGAGAGGATAGGCTGAGAGGCGGCAGGATGTGCCATAGAAGCCTTGGAAAGTGCCACACGTGCCCTGAGAGGCTGCATCTGCCAGGAAGGGAGTGCCCACCTGGACCCCATGCTCTGGTAGGTTGCAGGCCTTCTTGGTGATGGAATCTCAGCCCTCCACTGGACGTGGCAAGCCCAGGTCTCCCTACTTGCAGCCCGGCCCCTCCTGTACTGTGGCAGACATGACCGATCCCCCAGGGCTCGCCCTCCCACTGAGCCTGGCTCCCGGCCCTTCCTGGCACGCCGAGTCCCTCGGAGTTCCTCATGTGTTTTGGGATGGCAGGAGATGCCAGGGTGAGTTTCGGACATGTGAGACCAGAGGGAGCAGCTCCAGTGCAGCTCTGGACCCAGGCGGCAGAGGCTGAGCTCTGCCACCGCAGATCCGAGTTTCTGCTGAAAACCCAGGGGCTGAAACGCAAGTGTGCTGGGTGCCGCCAGCCTGGAGAGCGCACAAGAGGCCCTAGAGGAGTGGGGCCCAAATTCATTCTCTGGTTGCCCCCCACCCTCCCTGTCTCCTTCACTTCACTTTCCACAAACACTGGGAGTCAGTGTTCACCCTAAAAGGTCCAGGGCCACAGGGAGAGGCCCAGCTATGTGAGGGAATTGTTGGGGGGCTCTGGGCACTGCCCAGCCACGCGAGGGCATTGTGGGGGGCTCTGGGCACTGTCCAGCCACGTGAGGGCATTGTGGGGGGTTCTGGGCATCAGCGGGGATGCTTGGTCCCCATGTGTTTGTGCTGGTGCGTCCGGGGCGGGGCCTGGAAACCTGCATTTTTCACAAGCAGGAGCAGGAGCTCTGGGGACCACCCCTACAAAAGCACAGCCCTGGGTGGTCGGCTCCCTGGGGCCCCAGGATAAGGTGCTGCTCTCCCACCATGGAAGGTGCCAACTCCTGGAGGAGCGAGCTGGCCATGGACATGTCCCCTGCAAAGCTCCCCTCGCCTCTGTATGTCCCCAGGACCCTCCAGCCTGGGGTGGGTGTGTCCTACTACAGAGTCCTCGCTTGAACTTCATGGACCTCAGAGTCCTGCAAAGACCCCCCACCAAGTGCTTCTCAAGGTGTGTTCCTGGGGTGGGAACCCACGCTGCTGCTGGGCTCGGGGCCTTGTCTGTTCCTCCGGGTGAGCCGCACCTTCCCGACACTCTGCCCGCTGTGGGCTCTGTGAGCCTCACTGGACCTGTGTCTGTGTGTGTCTGTGTGTGTGTCTGTGGTGTGTGTGTGTGTGTTTGTGTGTGTGTCTGTGTGTATGGTAAGTGTGTGGAGTATGTCTGTGTGTGTTTGGGGTGTGTGTGTGTCTGCGTGTATGGTGAGTGTGTGGAGTATGTCTGTGTGTGTTTGTGGTGTGTGTGTGTCTGCGTGTATGGTGAGTGTGTGGAGTGTGTCTGTGTGTGGGGGGTATATGGTGTGTGTGTGGTGTGTGTGTCTGTGTGTATGGTATGTATGGTGTGTATGTGTCTGTGTGTGTGGTATGTCTGTGTGGTGTGTGTATGGTGAGTGTGTGGAGTGTGTCTGTGTGTGTTTGTGGTGTGTGTGTGTCTGCGTGTATGGTGAGTGTGTGGCGTGTGTCTGTGTTTGTGGTGTGTGTGTCTGTGTGTGTGTCTGTGTGTGTGTGTGTGTGTCTGCGTGTGTGTCTGCGTGTATGGTGAGTGTGTGGAGTGTGTCTGTGTGTATGGTATGTATGGTGTGTATGTGTCTGTGTGTGTGGTATGTCTGTGTGGTGTGTGTGTCTGTGTGTGTTGCATGTGTTGTGTGTGTGTGTCTGCGTGTGTGTCTGCGTGTATGGTGAGTGTGTGGAGTGTGTCTGTGTTTGTGGTGTGTGTGTGTCTGTGTGTGTGTCTGTGGTGTGTGTGTGTGTCTGCGTGTGTGTCTGCGTGTATGGTGAGTGTGTGGAGTGTGTGTGTGTTTGTGGTGTGTGTGTGTCTGTGTGTGTGTCTGTGTGTGTTTGTGGTGTGTGTGTGTCTGCGTGTATGGTGAGTGTGTGGCGTGTGTCTGTGTTTGTGGTGTGTGTGTGTCTGTGTGTGTGTCTGTGGTGTGTGTGTGTGTCTGCGTGTGTGTCTGCGTGTATGGTGAGTGTGTGGAGTGTGTCTGTGTGTATGGTATGTATGGTGTGTATGTGTCTGTGTGTGTGGTATGTCTGTGTGGTATGTGTGTCTGTGTGTGTTGCATGTGTTGTGTGTGTGTGTCTGCGTGTGTGTCTGCGTGTATGGTGTGTGGAGTGTGTCTGTGTTTGTGGTGTGTGTGTGTGTGTGTGTCTGTGGTGTGTGTGTGTGTCTGCGTGTGTGTCTGCGTGTATGGTGAGTGTGTGGCGTGTGTCTGTGTTTGTGGTGTGTGTGTGTCTGTGTGTGTGTCTGTGGTGTGTGTGTGTGTCTGCGTGTGTGTCTGCGTGTATGGTGAGTGTGTGGAGTGTGTCTGTGTGTATGGTATGTATGGTGTGTATGTGTCTGTGTGTGTGGTATGTCTGTGTGGTATGTGTGTCTGTGTGTGTTGCATGTGTTGTGTGTGTGTGTCTGCGTGTGTGTCTGCGTGTATGGTGTGTGGAGTGTGTCTGTGTTTGTGGTGTGTGTGTGTGTGTGTGTCTGTGGTGTGTGTGTGTGTCTGCGTGTGTGTCTGCGTGTATGGTGAGTGTGTGGAGTGTGTCTGTGTGTGTTTGTGGTGTGTGTGTGTCTGTGTGTATGGTGAGTGTGTGGAGTGTGTCTGTGTGTCTGTGTGTGTGTCTGTGGTGTGTGTGTGTGCCTGTGTGTATGTCTGTGTGTATGGTGAATGTGTGGAGTGTGTCTGTGTGTGTTTGTGGTGTGTGTGTGTCTGTGTGTGTGTCTGCGTGTGTGGAGTGTGTCTGAGTGTGTGTCTGTGTGTGTGGAGTGTGTCTGTGTTTGTGGTGTGTGTGTGTGGTGTGTGTGTCTTTGTGTATGGTATGTATAGTGTGTATGTGCCTGTGTGGTGTGTGAGTCTGTGTGTTGCGTGTGTTGTGTGTGTGTGTCTGTGTGTGGTGTATGTGCGTGTGTGTGTGTGAAGTGTCATGACCCATCTCAGAACCCTCACAAGGTAGAACCCAGGTATGCATATTTTAAAATTCTGAAGTCAGCTGGGCACGGTGGCTCATGCCTGTAATCCCTGCACTTTGGGAGGCTGAGGTGGGCAAATAACCTGAGGTCAGGAGTTCGAGATCCACCTGGCCAACATGATGAAATCCCGTCTCTATTACAAGTACAAAAAATTAGCCAGGCGTGGTCGCAGGCGCCTGTAATCCTGGCTACTCCCAAGGCCTGAGGCAGGAGTATCCCTTGAACCCGGGAGGTGGAGCTTGCAGTGAGCTGAGATCATGCCACTGCATTCCAGCCTGGGCAACAAGAGCGAAACTCTGCTTCAGAAAAAAAAAAAAAAATTATGAAAAAAAAATTCTGAAGTCTACCCCAATTACAAACCACTGACAATTCAGCCTCCTCATTGTTTTCATTTTATGTTATTTATTTATTTATTTTTAATTTTTCTTTATAGACAGGGTCTAGCTCTGTCGCCCAGGCTGGAGTGCGGTGGTACGATCATAGCTCACTGTAGCCTCGACCTCCTGGGCTCGAGCCATCCTCCTGCCTCGCCTACTGAGTAGCTGAGACTACAGGCACACAGCATCATGCCTGGCTAATTCTTTTTTTTTTTTTTTTTTTTGTAGGCGGGGCAGGGGAGGTCTTACTGTGCTGTCCAGACTGGTCTTGAACTCCTGGCCTCAACAGATCCTCCTATCTTGGCCCCCCAAAACACTGCGATATACCTTCTGTTTATTGTTTTAAGAATGTCATATCGCTAAAGAGAAGTCATGAAAAAATCATGTGTAATCCAACGTCCTTAACACGTGAGTCTGTTCATTGTTTGCTCCTCAGCATCACTTGGCCCCTGCACCATCCCCCACCCCCAAACAGTGCTGTCAGTGAAGCTTGCACTTGGGGCTTGGCCTGGCAGAACGACCGCCCCCCAGGCTGCCTGCAGCCCCAGGGAAGTGAGACATTCTGTCCTGGGCACCGCCTCCCAGGTGGGGGCCGCTGTGCCGTCCGCTGTGGCTGCCCGCAGGCCGCCTCTCTGCCTGCCAAGCCGGCCACACACAGCCCTTGGCTCCCCCCGAAAGTCAACAGACCCGTTTTAGCAAACGTGGAAGCCACAGAAAAGCAGAAAGATGTCAACAAACTGCCCGTTCCCCGTTCCGCCCCAGCTCCGCCACCCTCTGGACTGTCCTTTTCCACGTTCGCTTTTACACAGTCCTAATAAAAGCACCCAGCCCGTCCTCCGAACCAGGGCCGTGCCCCAGGCCTCTCTCTATTCTCAGGACGACGTATGAACTGGGTCTTAATGATGATGCTCATTTCACAGATGAGGAAACTGAAGCGCCAGGACAATCTCACAGTGGCCCCGGGGTGGGAGACAGGGAATAGCTAGGGAGATGTGGCTGTGTGTGAACCCCGGTACCCTGAGCCCAGTTACCTGTGGGGCTTGTAGCCACAGTGGGAGGAAACACCTGGGAGAGACGATGAGCGAGAGGAGAGCGCAGGAGACGTCTGGGTCTCCTGAGAAGTTCCCGGGGCCCCAGGACCAGGCTGTGGCTTGGGCTGGAGTGTTTCAGAGTCCCTTGTGTGTCCTGGGATGGCAGGAGATGCCAGGGTGAGTTTCGGATAGGTGAGACCACAGGGAGCCGCTCAGTGTCACTTGTGCCTCAGTTTCCACATTAGTAAGGTGGAGCCAGTTGTCAGACCTACCTGGCAGGACCCTCAAGAGGACCCTATGAGTTCTGCTGGAAAGCACCCAGAGCTGTGCCCAGGTCAGGCGAGGGCACGCCGTGGCTCCTGCTGGAACTGAAAACGTGTCTTCGGCGGCCTCGCTGGAGCTCGCCACTGCCGCCCCCTCCACCCCGACTCCGGCGTCCCTACTCACTGAGGCCAGGTCCCCAGGTTTTCTCGCTCCTGCTGCAATGGCAGTTGGTTGCTGCATCCGACTGGGGTAGAGGCAGGGCCTCGACTCCAAGGAGCTCCCATATAAATCACCCCCACGTGGAGCAGCTCAGAGCACCAGGCCTTCAGGGCCCGCAGCGCTTCACCCCCACCTTCCCGCCCCGCCCTCCTTCCCACCCCTCCCCCCGCCGCCCTCCACTTCTCCCCTGGGCCTGCCTTTGTGGGCTGATCAGCCGGCCGGCAGACACGGCTGTCTTCCAGGTGAACATTCCTCAGAAAAATGACTTCATTATCACCTTCAGTGGCCTAGTGTTGGGGGAGGGATGTGTGTGGCCAAGAGGGGCAGGTTGGGTGGACGTCCCCTCCCACCGCTCCTCCTGCAGCTGGGCCCAGGATGGCAGGAAGGCCTGAAGCCCAGGCAGGCAGGGACCCCCATACGGGCAGGCTGACGGAGACAGATCTGTGGGATTAAGAGGCTGGAGGGAAATATTACATTATGATAGCAAATCACTCGGCTGATTGGAATTTAATTACGTCTCTTTTATCTTGGTGACAGTCACGCACCTGGGCTCGAGGCCCTGGCTGTCGGAGCTGGGGCCAGGCTGCTGCCGGGAGGGAGGCCTTGGCCCCAGGGGATTAATGAAGCCAAATCCTCCCCTGCCCCTGCCCCTGCCCCAGAGGAAGCTGCGAGCTAACCCTCCCCTTCTGCTGGGGCGGGGAAGCCACGAAGGCGGCTGTTCCTGCAGGAGGGTTGGGATCACAGGGTCTTGGTGTGGGTAGGATGGCCCAGGGGGTGTGGCCAGTCCTGCCCAAGTAAATCCAGGCAGGGCCAGACTCCAGGAGAGAGGCCACCACGGGCGATCCAGTCATCAGCAGGTATCTACTGGCCATCTTGGATGGATGGTGTGATGTTCCAGGTCCAGGATAGGGACGTGCATGACTTTGTGGCACCCCAGAATGGGGCAGGACAGGAAAGGGGCTGAGCTGGCTCTGGATAGATTGCAGAGGGCCAGCTGGGCCTTCTGGAAGCCCCAACCATGACCCCGCCCTATTCAGAAAGCAAAATCCTGCCAATAGCCACTTCTTTTTGAGGACAGATGTATCTATGGATTTTTGAGAAATGGCTTTGATTTTAGACATTTTGACCGCAGACCCAGTGAAATTCAATATTCTGGAGTTCCCATGGCACTCCCAGGGCCACTTTGTCCAGCAGAGGAGAATTCGCCTCCTGGAATATAAGTTCACCAGAGATCTTTGCAGGGCACCCTGTCTGGGTCCTTCATGAGTGGTGAGGCCCTGGCGGGGGGCCCTCCTGGGTCTTGGTCTCCTCATCTGGAGAATGGGGCGAAGATCCCGAGCCTCCAGGTCTGGCTAGAGGCTACATGAGATGCGTTTTCAGTTCTACGGTGAGCCACGGAGCGCCCTCATCCAAGCTGGGCACAGGTCTGGGCGATTTACAAAATTAACTTGCTGAGCCCTTGTGAGGGCCCTGCCAGGTCAGTCTGACATCTGGGCCCACTTTACTAAGGTGGAAACTGAGGCACAGGCTGGTGGTGTCACCTCCCCAAGGCCACACAGCAGTTAAGAGGCAGAGCCAGGATTCGGGCCCAGGGCGTCAAGCCCAGATGTCCACTCTTGGGGGCAGCTGTCTTGCTTTCTGTATCTAGCTAAAAGCAAGTGTCCCCAGTGCAGACATTATCAGAGTTGTCATTTATACAATGATGGTTCATTCATCAAACTATAGATACCTTTGCTGTACTAGGCAGCAAAGGGGGTTCGTGTGGAAAGGGGTGCATCTTGGGGAGGGAGAATAGGGTTCTCATGCAGGACCCAGGGTATGGATTGAAGATGCCAGGGTGCCCATGGCCCCAGGGACTCCCCTGACCCTCTGAGGGCCCCCCCTCTTGTGGTGGGGGTGCTCTGGGACTCTTTTGTCCCCCATTAGAGAATGTAGGGCTCAGGAGTTCATCACAGGGGGTGCTGTCCAGGCACTCTCCCTCCCAGCTCTTGGCTGTGGGGTCCGGTTTGGGTGTCCCCCTACTCTGTCCTCCCAAGGGTCGGGAGGGGGGCCATGTGGGTCTGTCTTCTGGACGCGGGGCAGCCTGGCAGTGTGCACACTGTTTCACAGACTGGTGGATGGCTGCGCATCATCCGAAAGGCGATCCAACAGCCCAGCTGCTAATGGCAGGGAGGAGAATGATGTTACTGCTTTGGGGACAGGGAGGTGGCAGGGTGGGCCTCCGTCTCCCACCCACCTCCCAGTAAGGGGTGGACAGTCTCTGGAAGAGACTGGGGTGGAGATGGGATGAAGCATGATTTGTGTGAGCATGTGTGGGGCACGTGTGTGTTTGTGGGTGCACACGGGTCTGCAGATGTGAGTATGGGGGTGTACACAGCCCGTGGGGTGCACTTTGAGTCCTAGACACTGGTGCGTTATGTGCCCTGGTGCATCTGGGGCCATCCACAGGCCTGTGCAAATGTGTGGCCAGAAACATGCTTGACATGTGTGCTCAAGGATTTGCATAAGGGCTGTGGACTTGAGGGAATTTGGGGTACAACTGAGCTGGACAGGGAACCCTAGGTCTGTCACACACAGCCTCTCACCTGAAGACAGTGGACACAGCAGAGCTACTGTCACTGTTGCCTTTGCCTTCCATGAGGACCAGTGCAGAGTCCAGCCCAGTGTGTGGGCTCACGGGCACTGTTGTCAGTGCGTGGAGCCGGTGTGATCCTCCTTCAGCTTCGTCCACCCCAGCTTCGCTTAGGAGCGTGTGCTGAGGTGGCACATTACTCAGGGCTCTTTGGAGAAACAAAGCAATAGGACGTGAAGAGGCTTATTGTAAGGAATCCGCTCACACAATGATGGAGGCTGAGAAGGCCCCACTCTGCAGTCTGCACGCTGGAGACCCAGGAATGCTGGTGGCATTCGATCAGATCCTCATGACCCAAGAGCCAGGAGCACTAGTGGTGTAAGTCTAAGTCCCTGGGCAGGAGAGGACCCATGTCCCAGCTCAAGTAGGCAGGACGAGAAAGCCCATTCTCCTCTCCTCGGCCTCTGCATTCTATTCAGGTCTTTGGCAAATCGGGTGAGCCCGCCCACACTGGGGGACACCTGCTTTCCTCGGTCCAGCATTCAAATACTCATCTCCAGAAACACCGGCGTGGACATACCCAGAAATCACTTCAACCAAACATCTGGGCACCCCGTGGCCCAGTCAAGTTGATACGTAAAATTAACCACCCCAGGTGGGTTGGTGCACAAACATGTGACCACTTGTCCCTGCTTGTGTGGGTTTGGGTGTGGGTGTATAGGTGTGTGCGAGCCCCTCAAGTTTCCTGGAGATGGATGCACATCCTACTACGTGCAGCTCTACACACGTGTGCATACCTGTCTGCGCTGCAGTGTGTGCTCATGAGTACTGTCCCGGGTGGTGTGTTTGCACACTTCCGTGCTTGTACACCACACCTGTGCATGCAGGGGTGTGTGCACACAGGCATGTTTGTGAGGGCCCGGTACAGCATCTCTAGGGACCACCGGCCATTGGTGCGGGTCCTTCTCTCTCAGCCTCAGACAACTCACTAGTGGCCCAGACTTCTCTGTGCAGAAGATGCTGTGTGGACATGGAGGCTGAGCTCAGCGGTCCTGGCCTCCACTGGGGTCCTGCTGGGCCTCAAGGTGCCGTTGGGGATGGGGTTCTCAGACAGGAAGGCTCGGCTAGGGTAAGGGATGTGATGAACTTTGGGATGGCCAAGGGACTACCAGGGAAGTGCCCTCTCTGCCTGAGACCTCATCACAGAGTGAGTACAGACATGAACAGAGTCAGGGTGTCCTGGGGCCCGCCCTATCCCTAGCCCTCAAGGGAGGGCTGGTAGCCCACGGTGGCCTCCTCCACCCACCGCTGTCCTTCATGGAGGAGTCAATAAAGGCCCTGCCGGGATGGCACCAATGTGTTTACCTCCCGCCCATGGTGCTAAATTTGTCCCTGGTGTACAAGGACGCTCAGTCTCGTCGAAGGCTGACAGCCTGCACCTGGAGCTCCTCCCAGAGCCAGTGCCACAGCCACGGGGTGGGGCTGGCACCCAAGCCTCTCCTCCCCCACGGAGAGACCAGAGACAGCCATCAGCCCACTGGGCCAAGGCTTGCACAGGCTGTTCCGGTTCTTTTCTGAGGGACAGCAGAGGCAGCAGCAGCCTTTTGGAGCCTCCAGCATCAGACAGGGCTGTGCTGAAATCCAGGAAGGGAGCTTTGGGCAACTTGCTTCACCTCTTGGTGCCTCAGTTTCCCCACCCCTGCCTTGGAGGCCTGAGGACAAGCATCCGTGTCCACGGTGTGGCGGACCTTGGCCATGGTGTGTGCTCTGTATGGGTGGCCCAGGCTGAGGCTGCTGGGGCTTGGTGCCTCCAACTTGCTCCCGGAGGAGGGGCAGGAGGGCAGCCTGGGAGTCCCTTCCACTCTGGGCCTGGGGTTCCTCCGCCTGGGCTAGGGAGGAGTCAGCGAGATGGCGCGGCCGCCAGACAAATGCGTGGTGGACAACTGCACGTTGCGTGAATGCGTGAACTCAGGCTCACCGGGCACCAGTGGCAGCCTGGCTGCTGTTGCCCTTGGGACCTGGGCTCCACGTCTCCATCTGTAGGCTGCCTCGTTCTGGCCACCGTGAACTGTTCCTGAAATGCAACATCGCCCAGGACACATGTGCAGGTGGAGTGTGGCCAAACCCCCCGGGCCTGTCCTTGCCTTCCGGGTGTGGACCAGTCAGTGTGGACCACCTGGATTCCTCTGGGCAAGATGGCATCCGATGGGGCACCTGCCTCCCTTCCTGGGATGCTGAGCTCCAAGCTCATGCTATGGATGGAGCTTTGGTGGACACCCCGTCCCCGATGGGGGCTTTGGGCAGCTTGTCGCCTCTTGGCACCTTGGTTTCCTCACCCCTGCCTTCGAGGCCTGGAAGAGATGTCTGTGGCCACGGGGTGGCGGAGCTTGGCCTTGGTGTGTGCTCCGTACCCAGCCCTCCCCTGCAGGACCCAGGGCCGTCCTTGGGGGACCCAGGGATGCCCAGAGGGTTGAGGGGCCTGACTCCAGTTGCCTAAGCCTGAGGCCAGTGTCTGGGACTGGGCCTTTCTGACAGTACAGGCTCAGCCCCTCAGCACCCCCACCCTCCCTAGTCCCTGCCGCCCTTCTCCATTTCAGCCCCTGTGCTTGTCACCATCTGGGTTCCTCTCTCTTGCCTACTCTATGTGGGTTACAAGGGCAGGGATCCCGTCTGTGTGGTTCACTGCAGGTCCCCAGCCACTGTAGGAGTCTGCGGAAAACTGGCTGAATGAATGAAGGAAGGAAGGAAGGATTAATGAGCACGGCTGAGTCTGGAGCTTGGCTCTCCTGTGCTGCCTGTCAGTTTCCCCTGGAGCCTGACCTTCACCTTCAGCAGAGCAGCAGCTCCCGGTCTCCATGTGGTCACCACTCACCCCTGAGGCTCAGGCCCGGCCACCTCCGGGAAGCACACCCTCACCACCCGGCAGCCCTGGGGCCCCCTGGTCTCTGCTGCAGGTCGTTCTACCGCCTTGACCACCCCGGCAGCCCCGGGCCCCAGTCTCTGCTGCAGGTTGTTCCTCCGCCTTGTCCTTGCAGTGAAGGCAGGGGCTCCTGGAGGGGGGACTATCCTTGTGGTTACCTTTGTCTTCATCTCCACTCCCCCCACAAAGCACCTGTGTGAACCAGGCCCGGGAGGCAGCACGCGGGGAGAAGGGCAGGGCGCGAGGCGGCCTGACGCTGCTGGACTCTGAAGTCTTTGCTTACCCCAAACACATGGTCAGGTCTGCAGCAAACCCTGAGGCACCGAAGACTGAACAAAGACTGGCAGGGCGGCTTCTGCGGGGGTGAAGCCAGCTGGAGCTGGGCCTGGAAGGGTAAGGGCATTCCTAGGGACACAGATAAAGGGGTTGGGGGAACCTGGGTGCAAAGGCAGGGAGACGGAGGGCTCAGTGAGAGCCAGGACCCAGGGGGTCGCTGGAGCAGGCCTTGGCAGCCTTCAAAGCCGTGGGAAGGAGCAGAGGTCCCTGGGACCCCCTCACCTGATGCAACCCTAAGGGGCTGGTGGAGAGGAACCCTGGCCTCAGCCCCACCCGCGGGGGCTGCTTCCGCCCACGCCCTGCCCCCTCCACAGGCTTCTGTCTCTGCTTCCGTAGACTCTGTTGGCTCAGACTGCAGCCCTCGCCCTGCACCAACCCCCCCCCCAACCCAAAGTGGAAACAGATGTGTCTGTTCACGCACACGGAAACGCACACACGAGCCGCCTTCACATCCAAATCCCCATTTCTGGGGAGAAAAATACAAGTGACAATAAGTATAAAGACAGGAAAAAAATTTCCATTTCAAACAAGCGAAAGCAGTTTGCACTCCAGTGAGCCCGGGAGGAAGCAAGCAGCTGGCGGGGGAACAACACAGCGCCAGCTTCCCAGCGAGCCTCCGCAGGGCCTGGTCCTGGCTGGCGCGCGGGTGTGGCCCGGGGGGTTGGTCCGGGGTTGTCTCTTGCTCCGTCTGGGCATCACTTTGATTTCCAAGTCAGTTTGCTCCATCCAGTGAGCTGGCTCAGGGAGCTCCTGCCCAGTCGGTGGACCCCTTTCCCAGGACACCTGTGAGGAATGTGAGTTGGAGGTCGGGTGTGCTGAGGCAGTTACGTGCCCTGGGGTCCACACAGATGCCGCCAGGCAGCTCGGGCCTCACCTGGGCGGCTCCTCGGCCTTCCCTGGCCTGTGCACTGCAGCCTCGTCCACCCAGCACCAGAGAAGTCTCCGGGGGCGGGGCTGGGGCTGCGGTTTGCATCCGGAACAGACACGCTGCCTGCCTGTGGCCACCTCTCCTTCCCAGCCTGGCCGCAGCTGCGATGAACTCCTGGTGAACGTGGAGGACTTCACGGGACTGGCTGCCCTGGAAGCTCTCTGAACACACTCCTTTGCTCGTGGCACCTCTAGGAGGTCAGGGTGTGTGCTGGGCTCCGCCCGTGCCCTCAGCTCGTTTTCCCAGCCTGAGCCGATCGGACCACAGTGAAAACGAGCTGAGGGAAACCTGACCAGGACGTCAGTGGAAACACCCTGAGCTCCTGGAGGTGCCGCGAGGAGCCGAGTGTATTTGATAGGTCGTGTGCATGACACGCTCAGGGCGACCTCTGGAACCCTAACCCTGGCTGGAAATGAAGCTTCCGGATGGCTCTCGGGATTGTTTTCACAGACACCTGATCCCTGAGGACCTGACCCCTCCAGGTGGAGGCGGGCGCCCTGGATGGAGAGGGCCAGCTTCCATCGTTAGGAGGGGGTGGTCGCTCGGCGTGAGACGGGCTCGCTTCCTGGCCTTGCTGTGCCCAGAGGTAACCGAGAGCACTCTCCAAGTCAGTGGGTCCACGCGGAGAGGGGAGTCCCCCAGGGACTCTTTCAGGCAGCCCCGAATGTGGAGCACACGGATGAGGCTCCCCTGCAGGTGGGGTTGAGGGGGGCGGGCAGGGCCTTGCCCCAGGCCCAGGCCCACGCCGGCGCTTCACATTAGGGAAGGCAATCTGCTTTACTCTGCCGACTGAAACATCAGTCTCTTCCCAAAACACCTTGAAGAAACCACCGGGGTCATATCTGACCCGGTATCTGTGCACTGTGCGGCCTGGACAGGCTGGTTGATGCCTAAAGTGAAGCAATGCACTTAGCATTGCGATTGGATAACACAAACCCTCTCCCCACCCAAGGCCCTTACCAGTGCTGACGCCGCCCCACATGCCAACCCGTACCATCAGACAAGTGATTTTCTGAGGCGGACCATGGTAAAGACTTTGGGGGCTTTTACCTGCCTCTCGTGGCCACTTTTGTGACACCTCATAGTCCCCAGCCCCTGAAGACGTGAACTCACGCACAGCCCAGGTGACTGGCTGAGAGTGTGTGAGGCAGAAATCCTAAATTCCCCGAGGTGCCAGCCAGGAATGCGCCTGCCCCCGTGGGTCGAGAGAGGAGGGAGGTTCCTCGGGAGGGCAGCGTCTTCTGGGGGAACAGGTCTGGTGGACACAGTCAGGTGTCCTCTCGGCTCTGCTCACCTTCTCGCCTTTCCCCTGCCGCTGCCCAGTGCCAGTGCTCACACCCAGGACTCCACCGGCCTCCAGGTCCCCTCTATCTCTACCGGCCTCCAAGGCTTCTTCACATTCGACCATGGCCAGCCTCCCAGCCCTTCCATAGCTCCGCAGTGCCCTAGGTAAAACCCAGACTCAATGTGACTGACCAGACCCTGTGGGACCCGACTGTGCCCCTCCTGCACCCACCCCAACTCTGCCCACCAGCCAGACAAAGCCACCTGCTGCTTAGGGTGGGCAGCGACGGGCAGCATCCTCTCCAGCCTTTGCACAGGCCATTCCCTCTACCTGGGATACCCTCCCTGCTCTCCTGACCCCAGTCATCCTTTAGGCTGTTACCGCTTCTGACCTCCCAGGCCTGGTAGAGGCCTTGCTCGGAACTCCTCTTGTCCCTGACACATCACGTCCACTTATAAGGACACAGGTCATATCAAATTAGGGTCCCCCCCAATCCCAGCATGATCTTATTTTAATGAATCACACCTGCCATGACCCTATTCCCAAAGAAGAGCACTGTCTGACGTACTGGGGGTAGGGGCTGCAACGTATCTCTTCCGGGGAGCAAAGGCACCCCACAATGGATGATTTTGAGGGTTAAAGTGAAAATATTCACAAAAGCATTGCCCTGACCAGGCTCTAGACCTGGGAGGGGAGCTGGGCATGTCACTGTGCGGTTCAGCTTCTTGATGGGCCACGCGGCTTTGTCTCCTGGGGGTGGCACTGGGAGACTCCTGGGGACCATCTGCCTCGAGGCAGCTCTGCCCTTTCCCTAGCACCAGGACGCAGACCCTGGCTGCCCACGCGCCACTCCCGGCTACTGGGGCCCATCTCCGAAGCTCCATCTTTGCAAAATCAGCAGGACGGTGCCTTGTACCCCTCCCCCGAGGTGTAGCTGGAGCCTGCAGCCCTGCCCTGGGTCTACAGCCCACCTGGCTTGGCACTGGACACCGCCTCTGTAGGGAGCTGGGAGGCAGGCACTCCTCTGGTGCTGAGGCTTCTGTGTTATTTGAGGGTGCAAAGGCCGGTGGCGGTGGGGGCAGGCCTGGGGGAGATGCAGCGTCCACGGGTACATCTTCTTCCCACAGTCCCCCACACTGAGCTCCGCCTTCCCTGGCCCAGGAGCCATAGCCCCCAGGTCCCTTTCATCTTTCCTGTTCCAGGGCTCGGGAAGAAAGGACAAACAAAGGTGTCAGCGGTATCATTTTTCTCCCCGTTCACCCTCTGGTCCACCCTTTTCTTCCTTTTATAATGAATTTTAATAGGGTCGACCAAGATGGATGGCCCTGCACTGGGATGGGCGGTGCCTGTCCCCTCCCGCCCTGGCCCTTGAGCCTGGCACTGTGCGCTTGGAGCCAGGACGGACAAAGCCAGCAGGAGGAGGGGCGCGCGGGGGCTGGAAGCAGGGCGCCCGCTCCCTGCCCTGGGGTCTCCTTGAGAACCTGGTCTGTGGCCTCCTGGGGTGCTGGACCCTAATTCCAAACTGCCCCCTGCTCCTGCCTGCCCCAGTAGGGCCCCCCAGCAGTCAAGGAGGCCATATATGGGGCTGGAGGTCTGGCCCCGTGCCCAGCCTTAGCGTGGGAGCTGCAGAGGGGACCCCCAAGCCTACTCCTTTCCCTGGCTGAGAGGTGGACTGACTCACAGCACACCCACAGGAGTCTTTGATCTTTTTGGGATGAATGGGATCCCTTATTGAAACTGTCACAGGCTCCTCGTCCACTCCTAGTGTTCCTTCCCCATCGACTCAACTATTCACGTCTATGTTAATGACACAGATATCATCGTCCCCATTTTACAGATGAAGAAACCGAGGAGCGGGGATCGAGCAGCCAGTGAAAGGCTGAAGCAGCCTCCCAGCTCCCAGCCCCTGAGGCGGGCAGCAAGGAGGATTCACCGGACTCTCGAAGTCCAGGGCCTTCAGCCTCCCAGGCCCGAGGGCCTCTGCTGTGCAGTGCTAGGGGCAAGTGGGCCTCCCTGATGCTTGGCTTCTTGGAGTCTTTGGCAGTGTCATGTAACCCCACCCCTCATGGGGAGGCTGAGGCTGGGAAGGACCGGGAACCCGCCCACCACACCTTTGAGTATCAGGAAAATGGGGCTTGAAATGGCGGCTCAAGTTTCTGGGCCGACCCTGCCTCTTGCTCCAGGAAAGAAACTACTTTTGAAAATCCAAAGGGCCGACCGCAAAGGGGGTCAATTCACACGTGAAGCCAAATCCAAATGGAAACGCACGGATCGATGTTTCCCTCAACAAGAGAGTTGTTCCTCGGCTTCCGCAGGCAGTTCTCCCTCGCTGGTGTGTGGGGGTAGCTCTGCTCACGGGAGCTAAAAGACAGGAGCAGCCGTCACGTCCACCACCAAGGAACGGACCAAGGATGCGTGGCAAGTGGAATATTACGCAGCTATGAAAAGCTATCACATGGATGGATTCTGTAAACTGTGCTCCATGAGAGAAGCCAGACACAACAGCCAGTATACTATATGACCCTGTTAATATGAAGTGTCCAGAACAGGCAAATCTATGAAGACAGAAAGGAGATGAATGGATGCCAGGGACTAGAGGCGGGGGAGAAGGCTAAGGCCATGGAATTCCCTTTTCTCTTTCTTTCCTTTCCTTCCTTTCCTGCTTTTCCTTCCTTCCTTCTGTCCTTCCTTCCTTCCTCTCTCTCTCTCTCTCCCTCTCTCTCTCCTTCCTTCCTTCCCTTCCTTCCTTCCTTCCTTCTTTATTTATTTATTATTTATTTATTTATTTTTCTTTCTTTCTTTCCTTTTGAGACAGAGTCTTGCCCTGTCACCCAGGCTGGAGTGCAGTGGCGTGATCTCCACTCACTGCAAGCTCCACCTCCCAGGCTTACGCCATTCTCCTGCCTCAGCCTCCCGAGTAGCTGGGACTACAGACACTCGCCACCACGCCTGGCTACTTTTTTGTATTTTTAGTAGAGAGGGGGTTTCTCCGTGTTAGCCAGGATGGTCTGGATCTCCTGACCTCGGGATCTGCTTGCCTCGGCTCCCAAAGTGCTGGGATTACAGGCATGAGTCACTGTGCTTGGCCTTTTTTTTTTTTTTGAGACAAAGTCTCGCTCTTGTCCACTAGGCTGGAGTGTGGTGGCGTGATCATGGCTCACTACAACCTCCACCTCCTGGGTTCAAGCAATTCTCCTGCCTCAGCCTCCCAAGTAGCTGGGGCTACAGGTGCCTGTCACCAGGTCCGGCTAATTTTTATATTTTTAGTAGAGACGGGGTTTCACCGTGTTGGCCAGGCTGGTCTCGAACTCCTGACCTCAGGTGATCCGCCTGCCTTGGCCTCCCAAAGTGCTAGGATTATAGGCATGAGCCACCACGCCCGGCCAGTGCCATGGAATTTCTTTTGAGGACGGATGATGAAAACTTTCTGGAGCTTGATAGTGGTGGTGGCTGCACAACTCTCTGACTACACGCTAAGAGCCACCTGCTTGGTCACTTTAAAATGGTGGATTTTATGGTATGAAATTATATCTGTGTTTTTAGAAAGCCCTAAGGGGGATGTGATGGTTAATTTTATGCCAACTCGACGAGGCTAAGGGATGCCCAGCCGGCAAAATGTTATTTCTGGGCGTGTCTGAGGGTGCTTCTGGAAGAGATTAGTGTTTGAATCAGTAAACAGGGAAAGGAAATCCACCCTCACCGGTGTGGCATCGGTCAATCCACTGAAGATCTGAATAGAACCAGAGAATGGAGGAGAGGTGGGTTCTTTTTCTCTGGTCTCGAGCTGGGACATCCATCTCCTCCCACCCTGGGACGTCAGATCTCCTGGTTCTTGGGCCTTTGGAGTCAGACTGGGTCCTACACCATTGGCGTTCCTGGTTCTCTGAAATTTGGGCTGAGACCGGGACTACACCAGCAGCTTCTGGGACCTCCGTCTTACAGATGGCTGACCACGCGACTTCTCAGCTTCCGTAATCGTGTGAGTTGAGTCCCATCATAAACCTCTTTCTACATCTCTATACTTCTACCCTGCTCATGACTAATACAGGGGAGCTGTGGTCAGCCAGGGCAACATTCTGTTCTCTGGTGCTTTCGAAAGTGGTGTGCAGGTGCAGCCCTGGCTCAGCCCCTGGAAGGGAGCTCGTGTCAGGAGTAGGGCAGGACTCTTGGACCATGGCCTTGGAATCTCAGAAGCTCGTGGCTGGAACAGGTGTTCTAAGCTCAGCTCCTTAATTTGACAGATGGAAGACTGAGGCCCAGAAAGGGATGGCAACTCCATGCAGAGTTTGGAATTCCCACCCCTCAGTCCTGAGCTCTTTCCCCAAAGATTGTGGTGGAAGCTGGGTGTTCTAACAGGTTCATCTGAATACCTAGAATGTGGATTCCAATCCTTCATTTCAAATGTACCATAGGTTTGCATTTGAGTATATACAAGTTATCTACTGACGAATAAGAAGCTATCCCTCAACACGTAGTAGCTATGATAAAACCAACAATAACCATTCATTATCTTCCACAGTTTCTACAGCTCAGGAATTTGGGAGCAGCTTAGCTGGGCAGGTCTAGCTTGGAGTTTCTTGAGAGGCTGCAGTCAACGTGTTGGCTGGGCTAGCAGGACTTGATGGAACTGGAAGATCCAGTTCCAAGGGGCTCACCCGCATCTCTGGCAGACTGGTGCTGGCTGTTGGCAGGAGTCACCAGTTCCTCCCCATGTGGACCTCTCCACAGAGCTGCTTGAGTGTCCTTGCAACATGGCAGCCAGCTTCCCCCAGATCACACGACCCGAGAGAGGGCAAGTCAGAAGCCACAAGGTCTTTTATGACCTAGCTTCAGAAGACACACACGGCATTTCCACAACGTGCTATTGGTTACACAAGTTGCGGGGTCATCCAAGGGCGTGAACACCAGGAGGTGAGGGTCACTGGGGGCCATCTTGGCGTCTGCCTAGTACAAGTATATTAAGTTTACATTTGAAGTCAAACTCTTTCTGGAGTTGGTGAGTGCAACCTCTCAAGCTTTTGCTGTCACTGTTTTTAGTCCTTCCAAATAAATTGATGATAATTCCCTGTGATTGCCCACACTGCAGCAAATCTTGTGTGCATCTATCTGCCCAAGGCGGTATTTTAAAAGCTGCCTAACACTGTCTCTTTAGCAGGCGGGGAAGCTGACAAACCTGGGGAGTGAAGGCAAAAAATGTCCCCACACACATCCCGTCCCACCCCCAACGGCTCGCACAGGACAATAAAGATGGAAGCAGATTGTGGCACTGGTGCTTGCGGGACGGTCCATGCCATGATAATCAACAGTGCTCATAAATCAGTAAGAAAGGCCAGGTGCAGTGGCTCACACCTAGAATCCCAGCGCTTGGGAGGCTGAAGCGGGAGGATATAGCTTGAGGTCAAGAGTTCAAGACCAGCATGGGTAAAAACATGAGACCCTGTCTCTACAAAAAATTAGCCAGATGTGGTGGTGTGTACCTGTAGTTTCAGCTACTTGGGAGGCTGATGCTGGAGGATCCCCTGAGCCCAGGAGGTCCAAGTTGGAGTGAACTATGATTGCATTGCTGCCCTCCAACCTGGGCAACAGAGTGAGACCAAAATGAAGACAGGAAGACAGGAAGAAAAGAAAAGAAAAGATAAGAAAAAAATAAAAAAATAAAGAAAGAAAAAAGAAAGAAAAGAAAGGAAGAAGGAAGGAAGGAAGAAGGGAGGGAGGGAGAAAGGGAGGAGAGGGAGGGGAGGGGAGGGGAAGGGAGGGGGGAAGGAAGGAAGGAGAGAGAAAGAGAAAAGGAAGGAAGGTAGGAAGAAGGCAGGGAGAAAGGGAGGAGAGGGGAGGGGAAGGGAGGGGAGAAAGGAAGGAAGGAGAAAGAAAGAAAAGGAAGGAAGAAAAGAAAGAAAGAGGGAGGGAGGAAGGAAGGAAGAAAGAAAGGAGGGAGGGAGAAAGGGAGGGGAGGGGAAGGGAGGGGAGAAATGAAGGAAGGGGAGAGAAAAAGAGAAAAAGAAGGAAAGAAAGAGAAAGAAAGAAAGAGAATGAAATTAGAAAGAAAGAAAGAGAAGCTGACTGAGCCGCAGGTCATCCTTGGCCTCTCGGGAGCCTCCTCCCTAACCTCCATGTGGCTCTGTGGCCTTGGAGGCTGACCCTTAGGGACTGAACGAACAACTCAGCCCTCCAGCCTCAGAGAGGCGTGTCAGGTATGGTCAGGGTATTGATTTCTCCAGCTCCCTCCCTGAGAGGTCACCTTAGGTGAGCTGCGTCATACCCCCTGCCAGTGTCCCCTCCCTGCCCTGTGTCTCTGGGCTCAGGTCACTGCCTCCTCCCCTTCCGCTGGCAAGCCTGCAGGGGAACAGTCCCTCTTTTCTATCGTAGCCTTGAGCAGGGCCCAGGCCTTGCAGTTTACTCGTACCCGTCACCAGCGCTCCCTTCACCAGCACCCCTCCAGTTCCTCTCTGTGAGGGTGCTGGAGGTTGAGGACCCCAACCGATACGCATCTCAGGGGGAAAATGGGCACGGGGCGGTCGACAAATGGACCTTGCTCAGATAAACTCTGTCTCTCTGCAGGGGGATGCCCGGTTCTGATCAGTTTTGTGGATGGTGAGAATGTGAAAAAAAGGTTCACATACCTGAGTCATAAAAGAACTGAAAACCAGTCCTCAGTAAAACACCAACAAATAGCTCTCAAGAATACCGTAAAGGTGACAGCCGGGCCCTTCCTGAGCTCACCAGGCTGCAGGGATGCAGTGAACACACGTCCGGCCTACAGTTCCCTGGCCAGGGAGTCATGCTAAGAAAACAGCCCGGGACCCACTGAGACGTATGGACAAGGGTACTTGTCAGAGGAGTTATCTTAGAGAAGAGCCGGGTTAATTGCTATAAATCTGTCCGCCAGACTCCACTGCAACCATTACCAGTGAGAGCTTATGGGTATTTAATGAGACAATAAAATGTGTCTAATTGAAAATTAATTGAAAAATACTTATTAAGTTAATAATTTGGTGGAAAATGTACATTTGTAATTAATAATTAACTAATCAAATTAAATTAATAATTTAATTGAAAAACAGGGTAGAAAGTGGTAAATATAGTATGATCTGAATTATGTAAAAAACGTATGAATTTATTCACGATAAAAAAGGCTAACAGGAAATGAAACAAAGCACAAATAATGGTTATTTCTTCAGGGTGAGGTTTTTTTTTTGATTTTTTTTGTCTCTTATCGTTTATTTATTTTTGGTTTTTTGTGTGTGTTTCTTATCCTTTATTTAAAAAAAATTTTTTTTTTTTTTTTGAGACGGAGTCTCACTCTGTCGCCCAGGCTGGAGTGCAGTGGCGCAGTCTCGGCTCACTGCAAGCTCCGCCTCCCGGGTTCATGCCATTCTCCTGCCTCAGCCTCCAGAGTAGCTGGGACTACAGGCGCCGCCACCGCACCTGGCTAATTTTTTGTGTTTTTAGTAGAGACAGGGTTTCACCGTGTTAGCCAGGATGGTCTCGATCTCCTGACCTCGTGATCCGCCCGTCTCGGCCTCCCAAAGTGCTGGGATTACAGGCGTGAGCCACCGTGCCCGGCCTATTTTTAAAAAATTTCTAAGCTTTCTCAAATGAATTTCTTTTTTCATTTAAAGAGGAAAGGACTTTAAAATTCATGCCTCCTGGGACAACATACATAGAAAGGCCCACTTCAGACAGACGACCTAACGTGATGGAGGTAATACCTCTTGCACCTGTGCCCTGTACCCTACAGTTTACCAATGCCTTGTCCTGCAGAGTCCCAAGGAAACACTCTGACAGAGGCTCCAGAGAGGTGGTGACAGGTGACCAAGAGCGGAATCAAAACTGAGGAAGCAGGGCTGGACCATGGGATGGATGGGGTAGCCTGAGGTTAGCTCCGGGCAGAAAAAGCCCTATAAGCATGGTCAAGAGGGTGACCGTATGGACCATAAACAAAGAATGGCTTTAGAGGAGATGGCGGGAAATGAAGGTGTGTGGATGGATGGGGGTTTGCTGTGAAGGTGGCAAAGCTGGAACTTCTGCACCCTCACTTGTCGCAGGACCTTTCTGCAAGGCTGTAGACCTAATTTTAGATTCCTAACTTAGTATGCTTTTTCTTTGAGACGGAGTCTTGCTATCTATAGCCCAGGTTGGAGTGCCGTGGCACGATCTCAGCTCACTGCAATCTCTGCCTCCTGGGTTCACGCCATTCTTCTCTCTCAGCCTCCCGAGTAGCTGAGACTACAGGCATCTGCCACCACACCTGGCTAATTTTTTTTGCATTTTTAGTAGAGACGAGGTTTCACCATGTTAGCCAGGATGGTCTCGATCTCCTGACCTCGTGATCTGCCTGCCTCAGCCTCCCAAAGTGCTGGGATTACAGGCGTGAGTCACCGTGCCTGGCCTTTTTGTTTGTTTGTTTGTTTGTTTGAGATGGAGCTTCACTCTTGTCTCCCAGCCTAGAGTCCAATGGCAAGATCTCAGCTCACTGCAACCTCCACCTCTGGGTTCAAGTCATTCTGTCGCCTCAGCCTCCCAAGTAGCTGGGATTACAGGCGTCTGCCACCACACCTGGCTAATTTTTGTAATTTCAGGAGAGACGAGATTTCGCCATGTTAGCCAGGCTGGTCTTGAACTCCTGACCTCATGCAATCCGCCTGCCTGAGCCTCCCAAAGCATTGGGATTACAGGCGTGAGCCACCGCGTCCAGCCTGTATTCATTTGCTTAAAGAGGTCTGCAGATTGAATGTGCTTTCTGCCTCTCCCGAATCTAGACCTGCCCTGACATAAACACATCCAAACTCCTGGTGCAGAATCCCTGGCTTAGGTGAGGCAGGTCCTGGGCACTGTCCCCGCCAGCACTCCCGCCCCCGCTCACCTCCATCCTCGGCCCCCTTCCCCATGGCAGGACCTCCTAGAGCCTGGTCTATCCCTCTCCCCTTCTGGATCGGGGCGTTCAACCGTGTGGCTCCTTCAGCTGGAAATGTGCTTCCCTTCTTTCTGCTTGACTGCTCTGAGACTTATGCCAAGCCGCTTCTTTAGAGGGCCTCCTCCCTTCCCAGCCTGAATTAGGCATCGCCTCTGCCGTCAAGCCTCTTCCCCCAGCCTAATGTTCACCACCTATCCCTGTAATTGTAAAACCGTCAGCCCCAGGGCAGGGGCAGTCGCTGCCTCAGTCACTATTGTGTCCTCCGTGTCTGGCACTATCCCTGGCACGTGAGGGATGCTCAACATTTTTCCTAAATAGACAGCAGGACAAAGGAATGGATAAAACCAGACCCTTCCCAATCCACGTGGCCCAAACAAGTGCCTTGTGCAGGTCTCCTAAGCCCGCAGGATCCCTGGAAGGCTGTGTGCCTCTTGCTACGGATGCCCCGTCTCTGATCCACCCAACCCTCCTCTGCCTGCACTTCGTACCCCGAGCAGGGCGTGGGCTCTTCAAGAAGCCCATGTCTGGCTGCTTCTTCCTGTTCCCCTGGTCTCCCAGCCGGACCCCTGTCTGCCCACTTGGGGTCACTGAGCTGGGATTCATTCAGGCCGCTGGCCACCCCGGGCTTGGCAGAAGGGGCGTCTGTTGTCCTCAGTGTGTGCCCTCTCCTCACCGTCCGCTACTGTCCCTGGCCCCCGGCCCCTGCGATCATGCCCTCCATTGCAGCTGAGCCCCATGGTCAGGCGGGCCCTGCTGCTTCACTTCTGACTCCTCATTGTCGATAATACCCTATTAAAACTTGAAAATACATTTTCTTCCTGCCGATCTCTTTCCTTTTCATTTAGCAAACATTGATTTTTTTCCCCTCCTGCAGATGGAATAGAAATGAAATCACACACGTCTCTTTGGGGTGATTTAGTTGTCAGAGCCGGAGGCAGTGGGCAGATGCGGGCTGCTCTTGTCACCTCATCCACGGGTCGCTTCGTGACCTCCGACAGTCGTCTGGCCTCTCTCCTCTGCTGTGTCTCCCCACCCCCAGCTAGAAAAGGAGACCTTGGTGCCCCTGGCTGGGCAAGCAGGAGGCCCCGTTCACCAGCCAGAGGAGCCTCCTGGAGAGGTTCGGATAAAAGCCTCTGTTAGAAAGCCCAGCTCAAGGTTGTGTCAACACCAAACACCGTGAAGTGGCAATTATCCAATTAGCTTGATCAGTGTAGACAGCACTGCCAGCTGCTGCTCTGCACAGCCCATCCTGTCCGTCTCCCGAGCTCAGACAGCTGTGCAGGACCTGAATACTGGACGCAAGAGGCTGGGCCTCCAGGTACACCCGGGCTCGCCCTCTCTGGGCCCTGATTTCTCCACTTCTTGTTTGGGGATAATAAAGACTTCCTCACAGTCTGTGGTGAGGATTCATGGGCTGGCCTCAGCGCAGCCTCTGGGAGACAAGAGGAGCAAGTGCTTTGATGGTGACCACTTGGCCAGTGGTGTGGTGTAGGCCAATTGATACTCAGGGCCCCAATGCTTCTCTCAGGGTCATTGTGGGCAAGCCACATTGTGACCTGGTTTCTTCTTTGGTTCCAGAGGGATTCTGACAGCACTGGCCTCAGAGATGCATAGGCACAGGGTTGGTGCCCCACAGTGAGGGTGACTGCCATGAGGGTGATGATGATGGTGATGATGACTATGGTGGTGATGATAGTGGTGATGATGGTGCTAGTAAGGAAGATGGTGGTTATGATGTTGATCGTGGTAGTGATGATGATGTTGATGGTGATGACAGTGGTAATGATGTTGATGGTAGTGCTAATGGTGATGATGGTGGCAATGATGCTGATGGTGGTGGTGATGGTAATGATGGTGGTGGTGATGATAATAATGGTAATGATGTTGATGGTAGTGATGATGGTGGTGATGGTAATGATGCTGATGGTGGTGGTGATGATGGTGGTAATGATGATGCTAGTTCTGATGGTGGTGATGGTGGTAATGATGTTGATGGTGGTGATTGTGATGGTGATAATGATGCTGATGGTGGTGATGATGGTGGTAACGATGTTGATGGTGGTGATGATGGTGATGATGGTGGTAATGATGTTGATGGTGTTGGTGATGGTGTTGATGGTGGTGGTGATGATGATGGTGATAATGACATTGATGGTGGTGATGATGATGGTGATGATGGTGGTAACGATGTTGATGGTGGTGATGATGGTGATGATGGTGGTAATGATGTTGATGGTGTTGGTGATGGTGTTGATGGTGGTGGTGATGATGATGGTGATAATGGCATTGATGGTGGTGATGATGATGGTGATGATGGTGATAATGATGTTGATGGTGGTGGTGATGATGATGGTGGTAATGTTGTTGATGGTGGTGATGATGGTGGTAATGATGTTGATGGTAGTGATGATGGTGATAATGTTGCTGATGGTGGTGATGATGGTGTTGATGGTGGTAATGATGTTGATGGTAGTGATGATGGTGGTAATGATGTTGGTGGTGGTGGTGATGGTGATGATGGCGGTAATGATGTTGATGGTGGTGGTGATGATGGTGATGATGATGGTAATGATGTTGATGGTGGCGGTGATGGTGATGATGGCGGTAATGATGTTGATGGTGGCGGTGATGGTGATGATGGCGGTAATGATGTTGATGGTGGCGGTGATGGTGATGATGGCGGTAATGATGTTGATGGTGGCGGTGATGGTGATGATGGCGGTAATGATGTTGATGGTGGCGGTGATGGTGATGATGGCGGTAATGATGTTGATGGTGGCGGTGATGGTGATGATGGCGGTAATGATGTTGATGGTGGCGGTGATGGTGATGATGGCGGTAATGATGTTGATGGTGGCGGTGATGGTGATGATGGCGGTAATGATGTTGATGGTGGCGGTGATGGTGATGATGGCGGTAATGATGTTGATGGTGGCGGTGATGGTGATGATGGCGGTAATGATGTTGATGGTGGCGGTGATGGTGATGATGGCGGTAATGATGTTGATGGTGGCGGTGATGGTGATGATGGCGGTAATGATGTTGATGGTGGCGGTGATGGTGATGATGGCGGTAATGATGTTGATGGTGGCGGTGATGGTGATGATGGCGGTAATGATGTTGATGGTGGCGGTGATGGTGATGATGGCGGTAATGATGTTGATGGTGGCGGTGATGGTGATGATGGCGGTAATGATGTTGATGGTGGCGGTGATGGTGATGATGGCGGTAATGATGTTGATGGTGGCGGTGATGGTGATGATGGCGGTAATGATGTTGATGGTGGCGGTGATGGTGATGATGGCGGTAATGATGTTGATGGTGGCGGTGATGGTGATGATGGCGGTAATGATGTTGATGGTGGCGGTGATGGTGATGATGGCGGTAATGATGTTGATGGTGGCGGTGATGGTGATGATGGTGGTAATGATGTTGATGGTGGTGCTGATGGTGATTGTTGGTAACGATAATGATGGTAAAGAAGCTGATGGTGGTGGTGATGATGTTAATGGTGGTGGTGATGATGTTGATAGTGATGATGTTAATGGTGGTGATGATGATGATGTTGGTGGTGCTGATGGTGATTGTTGGTAACAATAATGATGGTAAAGAAGCTGATGGTGGTGGTGATGATGTTAATGGTGGTGATGATGATGATGTTGATGGTGATGATGATGGTGGTAAGGATGTTGATAGTGGTGATGATGATAATGTTTATGGTGATGATAAAACCCCTTTCTCATGGGTTCACTGTACAGCCAGCCAAGGAAACAGACTTGTCAGAGAGCCCTTCCAGAGCAATCCCTCTCCTATTGAGAGGTGGAATCTAATTCCTCTCCCTGTGAATCTGGGTTGGCTCTGCAGCCTGCTTAACCAACAGGATACAGTGGAAATGATGTCACATGATTTTTAAGCCTGGCCAGAAGAAGTCTTGCAGCTCCCCTTCTGAGCCTCTGGGACATTCTGGGAGCCCTGAACTGTGACACAGAAGGTTGACTACTCTGAGAACACCATGCTGGATAGGCCATGTGCAGGAATTCTGGGTGACAGTCCCAGCTGAGCCCAGCCTTCTGGTCACGCTGCCAAGAAGCCAGACTTGTGCAGACAGCCCTGTTAGAGCCTCCAGACCAGCTGGCTGCCAGCAAACACCACCCAGTGAGCCTCGTTTACACCCCATGGAGCAGAAGCAGCTGGATGGACCCCATGGGATTCCTGACCTACGCAGTTGTGAAATGTAATGAAACGGCTGCCAGGAGCTACTAAATTTGGGGGCAATGTGTTCTATGACAATCGGCACCAGAACAGTGGATCTGATGGTTCTGGCCTCAGCCACCTCTTAGACAAGTGCCATGGCCGCCTGGCTGAGCGTTACAGGCTTAAGCCCCGACCTGGGCCTTGTCCTGCTATGGGGTCCACAGTTTCCAAACTGTGGTTGTTTTTTTAGACAAAGAGCCATCCAGACCTCTGACTTCTCAGCATGGGGGAGGCAGGCATGTTTTGAGGCTGGCACTTACAGAGCTGTACCAAGCCGTAGAAGAAAGGCCGTGAAGGTCGTGTGTGGCCCCAGCACAAAGTGAGCCAAGAGCTGCTCCGGGGCCCTGGTGGAGCATGGTCACTCCAGAGCAGGGCAGCCCTGGAAGATGAGGCAGGCTGGAGGGTGCCACCCAGCAGCCCCAGGGGACCCCATGCTACCTACAGCTGGGGACTTTCTCCTGCCAGGCCTGCCAATGGGGAGTCACCACAGGGTCCTGGTTGCCCGGGGCTTCCCTGAGAGGAAAAGGGGCATGGGCAGTGGAGAGTGATCAGAGTGGGAACAGAGCAGCCTGCCTGCCCCAGAACCTGCCTGAGGGAGGAGGACTTCCTCTCCCACCCATTTCATTTGCAGATGAGAATCTCGGGGTTTGGACTTTGGAGACTGGACTGAAGTCACGCTCCTGGGGCCGGAACTTGAACCTAGGTCTGCCTGATCCACAAGCCCGTGCCCTCTGTCTCTTCCCAGGATCACCTCATAAGAAATTGAGGGGTTTATGGTTACAAGGCAGGGTGCTTTCTGAAGCTCTTTTCCTCCTCAGAGGGCTCAGTTTGGTTATGGCATGGAGCACAGCCCATTGATCTTGGAGCTAACTGAGTCCCGCCCCTTTCAGTGATTAACTCCCCCCACCTACATCGGGTGAAGTTCAAAGTCTTCTCTGATCAGACACACCCAGTACAAATAGCTAATTGTATTTTAGGTGTTGGGGTGGGGCGTGGAGCGGCCAAATGTCAGAAGGCTTAGATGCAAGGCCAGGGAGCCCGGTACAGCCCACTGCTTGCTGTTTCCTGGGGGACAGGAACATTTTTTAAAGACTCACAGGAGCTGCTTGTGGCCCAGATACAGAGCCAGACCTTGAGCAGGTGAGGACAGTGGAGAGTACGTTGATGCTGGGACCTGGGATCCCAGTGATTTTGATTTTTGACTGCCCTCAGGCCCTCAACTCACATACTACTGGTGTGGATGCTCTTGCCTCTCACTCCAGCTGTACCTAGCACTGACAGCTCTAGCTTCTACCAGAATTCCCTCCAGGGTTCTGGTTCTGAGCCCTGGACCACACAGCCAGTCCCTCCCGGACCACAGACTCTCTTTTTAGGCACCCCAAAGTGTCTAAATCTGTATGGTTGCCCTGCTTCTTTGCTCTGCTTATGCACTCTCTTCCTGCCTTCACCCAGCACCTGCACCACAGACACCTGCACCATGGCACCTGCACCACAGGGACATATACCACAGGAGCAGACACCACGGGAGCCCCCATCATGGAAGCAGACACCACAGGAACCCACACCACAGGAGCAGACACCACGGGAGCAGACACCACAGGAGCCCACACCACGGGAGCACACACCACAGGAGCCCACACCACGGGAGCCCACACCACGGGAGCAGACACCACGGGAGCCCACATCACGGGAGCCCACACCACGGGAGCAGACACCACTGGAGCCCACACCACGCGAGCAGACACCACGGGAGCCCACACCACGGGAGCAGACACCACGGGAGCCCACACCATGGGAGCCCACATCATGGGAGCAGACACCATGGGAGCCCACACCACAGGAGCAGACACCACAGGTGCCCACACCATGGGGACACCACAGGAGCCCATACCACAGGAGCAGACACCACATAAACAGACACCACAGGAACAGATACGATGGGAGCAGACACCACGGGAGCAGACACCACGGGAGCCCACACCACGGGAGCCCACACCACGGGAGCCCACACCACGGGAGCAGACACCACTGGAGTCCACACCACGGGAGCCCACACCATGGGAGCAGACACCACGGGAGCAGACACCACGGGAGCCCACACCACGGGAGCAGACACCACGGGAGCCCACACCACGGGAGCAGACACCACAGGTGCCCACACCATGGGGACACCACAGGAGCCCATACCACAGGAGCAGACACCACATAAGCAGACACCACAGGAACATACGATGGGAGCAGACACCACGGGAGCAGACACTACAGGAGCAGACGCAACGGGAGCAGACCCCATGAGCACCCACACCAGTGGTGTCCAATGTGGCTCCCCACTCCCAATCTTGGGAGCTGATGCTCACTGAGCCACTGATCTCTCTCTATGATACATCAGAGTAGACCAGACGGGCTCTTATATCCTCCCTGTTTTACAGCCAAGGAAGTGAAGAATTGGAGAGGGGAAGGCACACAGCTAACAAGTAGCAAAACCAAAGCTGGAATCTCCAGGGCCCACAGAACCTTCTGTCTTGCTTCCTTTGGTGACATATTGCAGGAGTAGGGGAGGAAAGCTCCACTCTGAGGGCACCTGCTGTGAACACTCACATGCAAGTCTTTCTGAGAACACGTGTCCTAGCGGTGGATGGTTGGGTCATATAGGAGATGGATATTTAACTTTTAAAAAATTACCATTTTTTCCCCAGAGTGATGATACCCTTGTCTAGTCTTGTGACCAGTATAGAAGAGTTTCAGTTGCTCTATATCCTCCCCACCACGTGGAATAGTCAGCCTTTGATTTTAGCCATTTCAGTGGGTGGGTGGTGATATTTCATGGTGGTTTTAATTTGCATTTCCATAATGAGTAATAATGTTGAGTGTTTTCTGTGTGCTTATCGGCCGTTCATATATCTTCTTCTGTGAAATGTATGTTCAAATCTCTTGACTGTTTAAAACTTGGTTGGTCTTCCTACAACTGTGCTTTAAAAGTCCTTTATATATTCTAGATAAAAGTCCTTGTATGGGGCCGGATGCAGTGCCTCATGCCTGTACTGTCAGCACTTCGGGAGGCCGAGGCGGGAGGATCACTTGAGGTCAGGAGTTCAAGACAGGACCTGGCCAACATGGTGAAACCCTGTCTCTACTAAAAATACAGAAATTAGCCGGGTGTGGTGGCAGGCGCCTGTAATTCCAGCTACTTGGGAGGCTGAGGCACGAGAATTGCTGGAACCCAGGAGGCGGAGGTTGCAGTGAGCTGAGATCATGCGGCTTCACTCCAGCCTGGGTGACACAGTGAGACTCTGTCTCAAGAAAACAAACAAACAAACAAACAAACAAAAAAACACAAACACAAACTCCTCAGTGTGATATATGTCTGGCAAACATTTTCTTTCAATATGTGCCTTGTGCTTTTATTTTTACTGGTATATTTTGTAGAAAAAAAGTTTTTAATAGTGACAAAGTATAATTTACCTTTTAAAAAGTGTCATGATTTTTGTACTCTAGCTTACAGTCCTTTACTAGAGATTGCAAAGCTCTCTTTCTATATTTTCCTCTAGAGATTTTATAATTTTAGGTGTACATTTAGTTCTATGGTCCACTGCAAGTTAATTTCTGTGTTTCATGAAGGGTGGATATTTAATTTTTATGCGGATATTTAGTTGACACGGCACCATTTGTTGAAAGCTTTCCTTTCAACCAATTTTCTATCAAATTGCCTTGGCACCTATGTGAACAATTGATTGTACATATGTGCGTCTGTTTTTAGGTTCTAATATAGTACATTCCTATTCTATATATTCTATACATACATATGTATGTGTGTATGTATATGTGTGTGTGTGTGTATATATATATAGCCAATAGCAAACTGTCTTGATTAATGTGATTTTATAGAACGTCTTAAAATCAGGCAGGATAAATCCTCCAACTTTGTTCTCTTAAAAATTTGCTTAGACTATTCTAGATTATTTGCATTTTCATATAAATTTTTGAATTAGACTGTCAATTTCTATGAAAAATCATGTTGGGGTTTTGATTGGAATTGTATTGAATCAAATTGGGGAAATTGTCATCTTATCTGATATTTAGCCCTTTATCGCATGAACATGGTATGTCTATATTTACTTGTGCTTCTTGACTCTTTTCTCAGTACTATCTTGTTCTTTTCAGTACAGCATTCCTGGACAAACTTTGTTAGATTTGCACCTAAGCATTTTACTTTTTTTGTGCTATTTAAGTGGAATTTTTAAGATTTTATTTTCCAATTGTTTATTCCTAACAGATAGAAATAAAATAGATTTTAAAAATATTAACCTTGTGTCTTGCGACTTTGCTAAATTCATTTACTGGTTTTGATTGTTGTTTTGTGCATTCCCTGGGATGTTCTACATAAATACTAATTATATCACCTGCAAATAGAGACAGTTATACTTCTCTTCTGGGCTCTACGTATTTTATTTCATTTTCTTGGCTTGTAGCAATGTCTAGGATCCCTGGTACAATGTTGAATAGGAATGGCAAGAGAACATCCTTGCTTGTTCCCAATCTCAGGGGAAAACAAGTAAGTTTTTTACTGTTAAATATGATGTTTGCTGTAAGGTTGTTCTGTTTTTATTTTATATATTCTTTTTGTCAGTTTGAGGAAGTTTCCTACTATGCTTAGTTTTCTAAATGTGTTTAGTATAAATGGATACGGAATTTTGTCCATGGCTTTTCTGAATCTTTTAAAATAATCGTATTTTCATATACTTTTTCTCCTTTCATCTGTCAATACGGTGAAATCTATTGACTGTTTTTTGAATGTTAAAGCAACATTGCATCCCATTGGTCATGAGGTATCGCCTTCTTAATTTAATGTTGGATTTAATTTGTCAATATTTTGAAAAAGATCTTATTACATTTTTAAAATGTTTTTCTTAAATGTTTAATAAAAGACTTGAATGATTGATAGAATTCACCAGTGAAACCATCTGAGCCTGGAGTTTTCTTTTAGGAAGGTTTCTGATAACAAATTCAATTTCTTTAATTGCTGTAGGGCTGTTCATATCTTCTGTTCCTTTTTGTGTCGGTTTTGGTAAGTTGTCTTTTTCAAGAAATAGTAGAATTTCCTCTACATTGTCATGTTTTTGGCACAAAGTTGTTTTTAGTATTCCCACATATCTTATTAATGTTTATAGGGTCTGTGATGACAATCACTTTTTCATTCCTGAAAATGACGATTTTTGTACTCTTTCTTTTTTCCTTGACCATTCTAACTAAGGGTTAATCAATTTTGCTATTTTCAAAGAACCAGTTTTTGCCTTTGTCAACTTTCTCAATGGTCTATTTGTATTTTATTGATTTTTTTTGCTCTTATCTTTATGATTTCCTTCCTTCTACTCACTTCTGACTTAGTTTACTACTTTTTTGTTTGTTTGTTTTTTGAGACAGGGTTTCACTCTGTCGCCCAGGCTAGAGTACAGTGGCACGATGATAGCTCATTGCAACCTTTAATTCCTGAGCTCAAATGATCCTCCCACCTCAGCCTCCCAAGTAGCTGGGAGTTCAGGTGCATACTACCATGCCTGGCTAATTTTTAAAAAGTTTCTCAGAGACAGGGTCTCACTATGTTACCCAGGCTGGTTTCAAAATCCTGGGCTCAGGTGATTTTCCCTCCTGTGCCTCCCAAAGTGTTGGGATTACAGGAATGAGCCAGTTTACCCAGTCTCTTTTTTTTTTTTTTTTTTAAAGTCATCTTAAGGTGAAACCTTAGGTCATTGATTTTAGATCTTTCTTCTTTTCTAATATAAGCATTTAATGCTATAAAGTTCCCTCTAAACACTGCTTTAGCTGCATCCCACACATGTTGACATGCACGGTCATTTTTCAATTGCAATTTTATTCCCTATTTTTGGAGAGGGCAGGCTAGATCCAGAGGCCACGTATGTGGTATCATTTCCAGGCACTAGGGCAGAAATAGGCCCATGATCGGGTGAATTCTTGCAGTGCTGGCCTGCTCTGGGAGCACTGGGTCATATCACGGATTCCTGTACAAACCCCATTTCCCTTGGGCTCCCTCCACCCCAACGTCTCAGACCTCACCAACCTCCTCTCAGCAGCCCTTCCCAGCCTCAGAAGTTTCCAACAATTCCTGACTCCTCTTTGGAGCAGGGATTAGTGCCTGTGGGGGATCTATACTGCCTGCCCCAAGCCTGCCTGCAGCCTGACCCTCTCTCTGTCCATTCATTCTCTGCTGCTGTGGCATGACCAGCTAGCCCTGTCTTGTCACACCCGTTGTGCCATTGCTCCAGGCCACTGGTCCAACCCACGTGGTGCCAGAGTCTATTCCTCTCTCTGGACCTCTGTTTCTTCCTGCATGAACTAGCAGTCTTGGTCCTCATGGCTGGCATGAGTCCCGTCCTTCTCCTCACTTGGGGATCTTTGTCTCCTCCTCCCCTAGGCTGGCACTTGGTAATCACGGTGGCAGCACAACCCACAGTGCTTTGGTCTCCTCCTCACTCTGGTCCTTGCAGAGACTTTATTGCCCCATTATACAGATGGGGAAAGGGGGTTTGGAGGTGCTGAGAGCCTTGCCCAGGCTCATGGGCACATGACTCATCTACGGAAGCATGGAACATGCAGGACAGGTCTCACTGCTGCCAAGAGTTGTGGCTTCCCAGTAGCAGGGGCAGCTCTTGGTAAGCATCTAGAAAGTTGGCTCGAGGTTAACATGGAAGTGGTGCTGGTGTCTGCTTGTTCTCGCTGGAGCTGCTGGCTGGGCCCAGGGCTGGGCCCTCTGCTGTCAGAAGGAGTGCCTTCTCCTAAAGAGGCCCTGGCAAAGGCACAGGCCGGGGAGGCTGGCTCAGAGGTCTGGGACACATGGCTTGAAGGAGAAGAGTCGGCCTCCTTCCTTGGCCACACAGATGAAATCTGGGGCGTGTCTGGGAGTTCTCTTCCCCTCTTCCCACAGTCAAATTCTAATTTTATTAAAGCAAAAGTACATGATTTGCCGTAGATGTGCACTGAGCTCTGCTTTTTGGCCCTACAACTCCCCAGGGGGTGCCACTACGGGTGCCCATTTTACAGGTGAGGAAGCTGAGGCTCAGGGCCGAGACTTGTCCCAGGACACAGCCAGGAGGTGGTGGAGCCCAGATCTGCCCACTTCCATGGGCCAAACCACAATTCCCTTATCACATGGGGCTCCAACCCATCTTGGCATACCCTGGAGAGTGCTGGTAACCGAGGCATGGAGGCCTTGCCCTCTGAGTTCCATTTCAGAGGGGAGAAGCCAAAAGTTACCTGAGGCCAGTGGGGACCAGTCTCAGTCCCCTCGGAGGTAGCCACAGCATGGATCTCTTCCCAGGACACACTGGCAGCCCCACACAAAGGCCTGAGAGCACGCTGGGGGGGCAGTCCCAGCGTTGTGGGCACCGCCTGCCAGGACCCAGCAGACCCAGCACACCGGTGAGAGGGTCCACCTGAAAGGGATAACAGACTTGTTCCAAGTCAGCAGCATCCTCTGAAGGCTTCGTTCACCCAACATAGCAAGGACGTTCGGCAGGTACACAGGACACCTGACCTGCTTCCCGATGCTGACAGCAGCCTTCACGGAAGGCCCTGCCACCGAATCTGGAAGGAAGGAGGGTGCCACCACGGCGCTCATTCTGGGCCTCCTGGACGCGGATTTAACCTGAAGTGCTTAGCAGGCCCCACTGGTTCTGCACCATAGCACGGCCCCCAGCAGTGTGGGGAGGGCCGTCTGGCCAGGCCGTCTGTTCAGCACCTTCGCCTGCTGGACTGAAATCTAGCTTAGCTAGGAGCAAGGCTGACTGTAAAAAGAGAAACTATTCAGAGCAGCTCAGGCTGGTGGTCCAGGCCTGGGGAGGCGACTCGTGCTAATTCCTCTTCAGACGCCGAAGGGGGTAATCACAGGCGTGGCAAGGCGGAGAAATCCTGTTAGTCCTTTGCTCCCCAGGGCTCCTGTCGAGTGGCTCCCCGACAAAGCAGCTCCAGGGCTTCCTGAGGACAGCAGGCTTGAGGCAGGCGGTGTGGACCCCCCACAGGCACTAATCCCTGCTCCAAAGCAGAGTCAAGGGCTGGGCGGCAGCCTCCCTGGGCTCCAGAGACTGCTGGAAGCTTCTGAAACTTGGAAAGGCTGCGAGGCCCTGCACACGGGGTGGCATGGGCAAGTCCCTCCCTTCTTCTGGAGCCTCAGAGTTCCCATGTGCAAAACTGCGGGGAGGGGCGGGGTCGGGAAGAGAAGACCTCCAAGGCGGTTAGGGGGGTCTTGGGCATCTGAGTCTTGCCCAGGGCAAGGGCTCTGCATTGCTCTCGGGTCCTCTGGAAGGCAGTTGGGGCAGGGTGAGGCCCCTGGCTCTTCTTGGGGGGCAGGGCACCGTGGCCCCAGCAGCTGAACTGGCCTGGAGGGTGCTGGGGTGGGTGTGTGTGGCAGCTCCCCAGCTCCTCCCCTGAGGAGGTCAGGGTAGCTTTGCCCTCTTGGAGCCAGCCCCGGCAGCTTCCCAGGCCCCAGCGGCACAGCAGCGGGAAGCAAGTCAGCCCCCTCTCAGCAAAATAGAGCCAATAACGGCACCATCTCTGCTGGGGAATGAAGCGCCTCAGGTGGCCACACTGGGACGCACCACCCAAGTGCAGGTCCCTCTGGGCTCAGAGCCCCCTTTCAGCAGCCCCTCAGCCTGGGGATCAAGGCCCTTCCAAACCTGGGCCACCCCAACCTCCGAGAGGCTCCCCACTGAGCACCCAAAACACCTGTGACCCCACACCCTGCCAGTGCCCTTCCGCTGCCCACCTGGCCCCATGCCCGCCCTTCTCTCCATGGACCTGCCGCCTCGACACCTGGACAGAAGGCGGCTCTGGTCCCTCATCTCCTGCTCTGTGAGTGTCTGGTCACCGTGGCAGCCATAGGTTGGCACCCAGAATCTGTGTTGGACGCCGGTGCTTCACCTGGTGCTTCCTGGTGTTCCCCTCCTCTGCCCTGTTCCCCTCCTCTGGCCCGTGTTTCCCTCCTCTTCCCTCCCGTTGCCCACAGGAGGTGCTGCAAAGCCTGCGTGGCATTGGCGGGGTGCTGGGGTCCGGAGGAGACCAGCCAGTCGGCTGCGTTGGAAAGAGACGGACCTGAACAAGAGCCAAGCGGTTTCTGCATCAGCTTTTAAAACCACCAAAATGAGCTCACTTGTCGTGCTGTGGTCCAAATATTTTGGCCATTTAGATGCAACCTTCTGTGCTTCTGAAATGAGGTGTATTATTAATCTCATCCACCCAGTGACAGGGTGGGCAGATCAGACAAGGATCCTTGCAGCAGGATGGGGAAGGGTGAGCATGTTCTTATCGGTGCAAAGCTGACACAGGGTGTTTCCAGAATGACAGTGATGGAGTGCAGCCTGCCTGGGGGAGGGGTGGCTGGGAACCCCCTGTGATGAGGAGGGCATGGGCACGGGGGTTGCTTAGGGAGGAGAAGAGAGGCTTCTAGATACACGGTTACTGGCTTCCAGGATGTCACATGGGGTGACACGGCAGGGGGTTTCTGCAGATGGGCTTCTGAGATAGGGCGATACGGCCAGCTGGGGTTGGCTGCAGGCTCTAGGAGTTAGGTTCCAGATGGATTTCAGACGGGACTTTCTTGCTAACCCTACTTTTTTTCTGATTATAAAAGTAATAAAGACTCCTTGAGAGAAGGAGGCAAAATACAAAGGAGAGTGTGAAGCCCCCATCGCTCCATTAACGTTCACCAGTGGGAGGGCGGGAGGTGTTTTCCTTCCAGATTTTTGTGTATACATTTATAACCGGCATCCTTTTGCGTGCAATGTTAACTGCCTTTTGTTTTCACTAAGCCATGTATTATTTTGAGCACCCATTTTGGGGGAGTAGACAGCCTGCACCGTGGTCAGCCCGCAGACAGGCTGCACGGATCCAGGCACCTCACAGGCTCCGAAGCCCACGAAGTGACCCCGCCCACGATGTCAGAGGAAGAGCGTGCCTGCTTGGCTAATGTTTCTTGGAACCTGGAGAGCGGAGAGGACCCGTGGCTGGACTGCTGTGTGTCGGGGGCTCTTGAGGCCAGCCTGGTGGCCACCTCCTTGGCACTGCCAGTTGCAGGGGCTAACCACCTTGTGACGGACAGCCCGCTTCCCCCAGGATCTCTTGGCTCTTCCTCTCTGCTGAGTTGTGACAAGGTGTGGGCTTGGTGAGGCGAGAGCTCTCCTCTCTTCCAGTGTCCATGTGGTCACTCTGACAGCAGGAATCCATACTGCCCTCAGCCAGCTCACAGCAGGAGTCCATACACCCCCCAGCCAGCTCACAGCAGGAATCCATACCCACCCCAGCCCCCTCACAGCGGGAATCCATACCCCCCCAGCCAGCTCACAGCAGGAATCCATACCCCCCCAGCCCCCTCACAGCAGGAATCCATACCCCCCCAGCCCCCTCACAGCAGGAATCCATACCCCCCCCAGCCAGCTCACAGCAGGAATCCATAGCCCCCCAGCCAGCTCACAGCAGGAATCCATACTGCCCTCAGCCAGCTCACAGCAGGAATCCATACCCACCCCAGCCCCCTCACAGCAGGAATCCATACCCCCCCAGCCAGCTCACAGCAGGAATCCATACCCCCCAGCCCCCTCACAGCAGGAATCCATACCCCCCCAGCCCCCTCACAGCAGGAATCCATACCCCCCCAGACAGCTCAGAATGGCCCTGGGGCCCTGCTGGGAGGCACTTCTGTTCCCCTCCTGCCTTTCTGAGTGTAGAACTTCTTAAGAGCTGAGATCCAGGGTCCAACCCAGCCAGGTGCAGCTCATGGTGAAGAACCCTTCAGGCAGCTCCGTGCCCGTGGGCTCCGGGTAGCGACCTGTCATCCCATCCGTGGATGGACTTGGCCAAAACGGCCCTGGACCCACCCAGAAGATCAGGGACAAGTCTATCAATGCCAGGCCAATCTGGAAGTTTTGGGCCATGCTTAAATTAGTTAAGGCTGGGGCCCGGCCACGGGTAAGCTTGCCTTTCGCACAACTGCTGGACTCCCTGCTGAGCATGACCACAGGCCACGGGGCTGAGATGTTCCCTGATGCCTTGGAAAGCCTTGCCCTGGCCGGTCTGATGATTCCATTCATTAGGATGTTTATTGAGTGCCCATGCAGGGCTGGCCGGGGCTGGTGACTGTCCAGACATCTCATTCAAGTCACACGAGGGTGCTGCAGGGTCAGTCCTTTCAGAGGGAGAAACTGAGGCCTGGGGTCTTGCCCATTGGCCCACGGGGGACTCGGGATCAGAGAGCTCCGACCCCTGGGCCCCTCAAAGTCCAAGATGCCCTCTCCCAACACCTAGCAGGGTCTAGCATGGATACACAGGTGCGATTAACCTGGAGAACACCACATTTTTTTTCTCAAACACTAAATATCCCCAATCACAACAGCAGAACTTCAAATAGCAACCGTGCCACAAAAGCAAAATGAAGTCAGCTGACCCCTGGGGTGCAGAAATCAGATGGAGTCCAGTCCTCCCTTGGCTGCTGGCAGGGCAGGGGGAACCTGGGGGATGCTGGCTTCCTTTCCTGGGCGTGTAGAGCCCTCAGCTGTTCCTATAGCCCTGAGCTTCAGCATTGCAGGCCAGAGACATGGGGCTGGGGCCCTGTGGTTACTTCCAGGGTTGGGTGGTCTGCAACTCTGTGGAATCTAGTGGGTGCCTCAGGGCAGGGGCCTAGTGGGGCAGGCTCTGCGGCCCCCAAGTGGCTTCAAGCAGGGCATGGCACCCCCATCTGACATCCCCTTTCCATGTTCAGGGGATTCTGGGAAAAGGCCTGGTAATTAAACCCTTTTAAAGCCCACTGGCCCTGGGCAGTTGTCCAGGGCATGGGACCCAAGGCCTCCTGGTCCGATCTCCCTTTGCCTTTTCTAGGTCTCTGTCACCCCTGGGCAGGAAGGGACAGTGATGATGGGAAGGAGGTGAGGACAGGGTGACGTCAGCCAGCCCACTCTGAGAGTGCCTGCTGCGTGCAGGGGTCCAGCAGGCTCTGCGGGGGGAGCAGGGGAGCCTGAAACCCAGGGATCTTCTGCGCAAGGGAGGCCCCAGCAGGAAGATAGCAAGTCCCCGGAGTCTTGGGTGGAAGGCGGAGGGTCTGGTGAGAGCCCCACACATAGGTGCTCCACTGGCCAGCCCTGCAAATGAAGCAGCAGGCTGGGAACATGGCGGGCAGGGGCCCAGGAGGATGGGGCCAGGCCTACAGCTTAGAAAGCAGGCACAGATGCTTCTTTTGGCTCCTCAGAGATGCTCTTTCAGTCCAGCCAACGACCTGCCTACAACAGTTGTGCCTCCACCCCGAGGAGTGGCGCTGGGGCCAGGCTGCGGACCCCTGGCGCTGGAGGGCTGCAGGCGGCTGGCCGTACTCCTCCTGGGTGATCTCATTTCCAGGGCAGCCCCTCCCCTCCCTGCATCTTAGCTCAAGCAGCTCCTTCCTTGGGGACCCTCCTTAGTGGGAGAAACAAAGGCCAGTTGTCACCAGGAACTGGCGATTCATCAGCCTCTGGCCTGGACTGCCCCTCAGGGAGTGTGGTGGCTGTCTGCTGGGGGCTCGGAGCTGGGGGCTGGTAGGGCAGGAGCTGGTGGGGCAGTGATATGGGTGGGGTGAAAAGTGTCCCCCCCATTCTAAACTTCGGGGGAAAGAAAAAATATTTTAAAAGTGCTGCCCACCCTCTCCGTCCAGCAGAGATTTTTCTCAGTGTTGTCTTTGGTGCTTCCTACAGCAAGGCTTCCCAGGCTCCCTGGTGGGTAAATGCCCCTAAGCCTTCAAGGGGCCTTCATCCCTGGGGCCACAGATTCATTTCCTGATAGGTAAACCGAGGCCCTGGTAGGGAAGATCATTTTTTCTAAGTACAGAAGGACTGAGATGTCAACAGGTATCGTGGTGGCCCACTAGGACTTGGAGAGAAGCCACTGACCTGGGGGCCGAGCTGGGCCCCTTGAAAATAGTGTCTGGGAGCATTCTGATCCCACAGCTGTGCCTAGTGGGGAAGGCGGAGACTGGAACTCCCAGTTCCTGCTCTCAGCAAGCTCTGACCCTGGGAAGACACGACCAGCTGAGAGCTAGAGGCACACGCAGGTTGCTGTGGGGTGCAGAGAAGCCAGCCCAGGGAGTGTGTGTGTGTGTGTGTGTGTGTGTGTGTGTGTGTGCGTTGGGGGCTGGGGGTGGAGATGGGCAAACTGCTGAGGGCCACATTGGAGCTTAGGCAGCAAGGAATGCAGAGTGGCCAGGTGTGGACGGCCTGCAACAGCAGTCTCTCCTGTGCTAGCCTGGGGGGCTCTTGTGGGAACAGCTCGGTGCGGGCGGGCAGGAGGGAGATGACGAAGGGAAGGGAGGGAGGGAGGGCCTGGTGAGTTTTGCTCAGGAGTTTGGACTTTATCCCAAGGGCAGTGGGCAGCATGAAAGAGTTTTTAAACTGGGAGTGCCAGGGTTGGGGGCAGGGGGTGCCTCCTGCTTAGGCCAGGAGAGGCTGGGAGCAGGCTGACGGAGACGGAGAGGGGGCGGGGACCCAGGCCTTCAGGGACCTAGCCACACGTGGCTGTCCTGAGGCCTCCTCGGGGAGGATGGCAGCCTCATCGGACCCTGAGCTGCAGCCTGGAGCCACACCAGGCCCTCCACGAGCCAATGAGTGGAACAACGTGTGCCGGGCTGCGTCTGCCCCCCCCAACTTGCTGGCAGCGTGGGGGCGGAGGGAGCCGCATTTTAAAGTACAGTTTCTTTTGATGCAAGCACCAAGGGGCGTTAGGCAAACTCCTGGGCTCGGTTCCTCATCCTTCAATGCAAAATGACTCTTCTTTACGGTCCCGTCAATAACCGCTGCCATCTCCCCGTCGCCGCAGAGGCCACATAGATCATATTTAAACCACATTGGTGGATGACAGAGACGTACGGATATTTTTAATCCCAACAGACTATTACGGTTCATATCATGTCTGTCAAATAAATATTATGAATCATTTCCCGTTATCTTTATGGGGGCCGCTCGACTACATCAGGGGGACCGGGCTCGGGGCCTTCCCGCACATCCATCCGCCTTGTATGTACACACATGTGCAGGGGGAGATGTATGGAGAAGGTGTCGATAATAAATGCCCCCGATAAAACACATAATCTCCTCGCCTGATGGGCATCTAGGGGTGCACGGTAGAGAGGCGTCAGGGAGAGGCGTGCCACCTTTAGAGCCAGGGAGGCTGGGCTTGGCCCCAGGTTGGGAGCATTGGCCTCTGTGTGTCTCCTTAGCTGTTGTGAGACAGGTTGTCATTCTGTTTCCCTGTAGTCATATTCTTATTTCTGTGATTAGCTGGTTCTTTTCTCTATCTTGTAGAAGAAGAGACTGATGTCTTGAGAATGCCCTTGTCCAAGGGCCATGTAAGAGTTGGTGGCAGAGCCAGGCTATGGCCTTCTCCTCCTGGTACCTTCCCCAGCACCCTGTTTTCCAAGTCTGTTACCTGTGTCCCTTCCCCCTGGACTTTGGTCTCACCTGGCACCGGCTGCTCAGGCCAGCCGACCTGCACTGTGAGAAGCGGGGAGGTGGTGCGGCTCATTGGAGGCTGGGGGCGGAGGTCAGCGGTTGTCTGGGGGCTTTCCTGGGGGTTCTGACCACTGACCTCAGCCCCGTGTCTGGTGACTGCGGTGCCAGAGTCACCGCGTGGTCTGGAGTCAGTCACTGCTGCTCTCGGCCTCAGTGTTTCCATCTGGGAAACGGGGAAACTGGAGTCTTGGTCAGCCAGGGTGGGGTTAGAGGGGATGGTGCCTGGCAGTGTGCAGCAGACTGGCACCTCGGAAACCTCAGGTTCCTCCTCTGCGGACTCTCAGAATGGCTCTCGCCCTTCTTTGAGCATCTGCGACTCCTCACAGCTGGTGCTGGGATTTGGTGGGGCTCTTTGGTGGCTCCTGGAGGGAACCCACTGTCTCTTGTCTGGAGCTGCCCTGAAATCCTGGTTCTTCTTTACAAACCAGCTCCTGTCCCCTTAAGCCTCACTCACCTGAACTCTCTGGCTCAAGTGCCCATTCAGCTCTCCAGAATTCTGGAAGCAAGACCCCAGCTGATGACGGAGGTGGCAGTTGGCCTTCAGAGGACCTCACCTTTCTCTTCCCCGGTGCTGGTTTGGGTTTGGGGCGTGCAGGGCCAGCCAGCTGACTGCTGCCAAGGCAGATGCTGTCAATGGTGACTGCCCTGCAGGCCTGCAAACATTTTACCAGAGGCCCAGACCCAGGAGCAGAGGCGTCCTCTTCTCTTCCTCTCCCTCCCCTCCTGTCCTCTCCTCTCCCCTCCCTCCTATCCTTTCTCTTTCTCTACACTCCGCAGAACAGGCTGGAGCCCAGGTGTGGACAAGTGGCTTGTGTGTTTCCCTCTAGACTGATGGAGAGATGAGCTATGATGGAGAAAGGGGGTTGGGGCTGGGACCTCTGGGCCTACTCCCAGTTCCATGTGGCCCTGCCTGGGGCCCCCTGCCTCTCTGAGCTTTCCGCTCTACTTCCCAGCTCGAGTCATCATCAGTCACCAAAGACAAAAGGTGTTGGTCCCCAGAGGAGCCACAGCGGAGGTGAGAGTCCCCGTAGGCCGAGGTGCTTGGGGACAGATCAGGCCACCTTGCCCAGGAGTGCCCAAGCCCTTGGCCTGCCTCGTTGGAGGCCAAGCTCCCCAAACTCCTGTGAGGTCCTGCTAGTGACCAGCTCAGGACCACATAGAGCCTCTGGAAGCAGCTTAGCACCCCGTTGGTGTCCTGGGAACTTCTGGGAGCAGTCCACCCAGACGCCAGCTTCCTCAGGCTCAGCCAGCACAGACACCGGCCTTTAAAAATATTATTCAACAAGCAATTTCTGGGACTGTTTACAAGACTGAGCCGAGACAGGCATACGAAATAGGCCAAAGTACCTTAAAAAGCATCCTTCAGGGAAATTAAAAAAAAAAAACAAAAAAAGACCCAAACAAAAAAACAGAAAACAAAACCTTCTTAGATCACAGGTTGTGAATAAATGGATATTACTATAAAAATAGTTTTGGCTGTAGCAGCACATGGTGGGACGGCTGGGGTGTTTTTTTCCATGGCTGGCTCAGACCTGGCCATTTCATATGGGGCAGCCACTATCCCGGGAGGTTTCGTGTAGAATCATTTGCACCAAAAAGTTCCAAACTGAGGGGGAGGATAAAAAATAGTGGCCGCAGAAATAACAAGCGGCATCGTCATTTTCCATCAAGGACCTGGTGTGTTTTCGGCGGCCGAGCACCCAGGTCCCTCTGCCCCATGGAAGAGAAAGGCAGGGCTGAGAGCCACTCACTGTCTGTGGGCACAGAGGTTGGATGTGAGCCCAGATCTGCAGGACTCCGGACTCCGTGCGCTCTCCACGTGGTCTCTAGAGCAGGGGATGACGCCTTCCGGTGTTCCTTAGGAACAGAGGGCCCTTCTGGAACCTTCAGCCTTCCCAGGAGGAACCCACGTGGAAATCTGTCTGCGTGTGCCTCCCCGACTCCAAGCACCAACAGCTCCTGAGTCTTGAGTTTTCGGGGACAAGGAGTGAGATGGGGGTGGGGTGGGGAGTATAGCGTGCCACGCAGCCCACTGTTGGGAGGTGACCTCAGACACTTCAGCCCAGCCTTCCCACCACTACCTGGCGTGTCTTGACTTGCCAGCTGCGACCTGCTGCTCCTTCCCTCCGCAGGCCGCTGCTCGGCCGGCCCTGCTGCCTGGGCGGCCACTGCCTGACGGAACCTCCCTCCTCCAAAACCTGACTCAAGAACCAGTGATCCCAGAAGGCTGGACAAGGCCTTCCTCTCCCAGCACTGAGCACAGGCGAAGGGCCTGCCTAACTCAGCGTCATTTCACCATCATCATCATCATCACAATAACCGTCACACCGAGCTCCTCCTCCTGAGGGCCGACTCTCCGTATTATCTCATTTAGTCATCTCAGTGAGTCTGAGGAGGGAGTAGTTGTCTCCACTTTACAGATGAGGAAACTGAGATACAAGGAGGGAAGTGACCCAGCCAGGCCACACGGTTGATAGGAAGTGGACCTGCAATCTGGCCTAGGCCTTGTCCATCTGGGACCTCCCCCCTCCACCTGAGTATAGTCAGAATGGGGCCAAAGCAGTGACAGAGACAGGCCTGGAACCGGCCGGGCACATTTGCGCAGTGTATGCTGGTGCTTATGGGGGCTCTTTCTCGGTCCTATCCTATGTTTGTCGCCCCCTCCCTGGCAGGAGAAACTGTTTTAGAAGGGTAGCGGGTTGGGCCGGCATGCCATGTGCAGTGGCAAAGTGGGTTTGTTGTGGCTGTGATCACAGTGGGTGAAGACCAGGTGTCAACCTCATCCCGGAGGGAGGCGGGCAGGCTGTCTGTTGGACAGGGTGTGTAAGGGGGACAGAGTGGCCTTTGGTAGGGGCCCAGGCATCAGTGAAGAGGGGGAGGAGGAGAGGGCTACCTTGGCCTCTGGCTGTGCTGGGGGTGGACTGCCCAACCAGGGCACTCCTGTCCCAAGTGGAACCAAGACCTCCCACCGGGACAGGCCACCGGACCCCTTGTGGAATCCAGCTCCAGGTGGCCCGACTTGAGGGGCACCCAGGCAGCAGGACACCTCTCTGGTCTTGGGCTGTTATCTCTGGGCGGTGTCATGCCTGTCCACACGCGGTCATCACCTCCTCACCTACCTCCCCATTGGCGTCCCCTGACCCTGGCCACCACGTGTAGCCTGCGTGACTGGTCAGCCCCTGTGCCTCGCAGCCCGGGCCCTTAGGTCTAAGCGGGCAGCAAGCTCGCGGTGGGGGCGCGGAGCGTGGGCGCGGCCGGGCGCCTCGGCGCCTGCTCAGGAAGGCTGGGCTTGGCGGCGCGCAGGTACCTCACACCCAAACCCGAATTCCAGCCGCCTGAGACGGCGGGCAGCGCGCGGCGCGGAGGAGGCCCCAGCTGTCCCGGGGCAGGAGTGCTTCCTTTCGTTTTCAAACAAATCTGGAATTTAAAAGTCAGGCAGAGAACTACCCGGGGTATAAAAATAGCCACCGGCCACAAAGTCTATGTCCAACTCCGGGCAGCGCCTGCCCAGCCTGGTGCCTTTGAAGAGGGGTCCAGGAGTGCGGGTTGATGAGGCGGCGAAGCGCGCGCCCCTCCTCGTTCCCGGTGGGCTCATGGGTCTCTCCGTGGGGGCAGGGCGTGAAAGTGGGGGATGGACCGGGGGGGAGCGTCCGGAAGACGAAACCTTCCCCGGACGAGGAGCTCGTCCTCTGGCGTTGGGGCTCATCGCCACTCCCGGGACTCAGTTTCCCCACGTGTCCGCAGCGGCGGGGTGCGAGGTACCGGTGCCGCGGCCGTCCCGCCCCACTCTGCGCCTGCCGGGCCCGGGCCAGGGTCCCCGCGCGGCCACCGCCCGGCCGCTTTGTGTGGCCGCGCAGACAATGGCCCGGCCGCTGGGCTCCCGGCCCGGCTCTCCGCCTCCTCCGGGCCCTGTGCGTGCGAGTGTGTGTGTGCGCGCGAGTGTGTGGCGGGCTCGGGGAGGGAGTTCTGCTCCCGCCCCCGCCCCGCTCCCTCCGCGCCCCGCCCCCTCCCACGCCGCCTCCTCACGGCTCCCGGGAACCCCTGGCGGAGGCGAACTCGCAAGTTTGCAGGGCGCTCGCAACTCGGCGGCCGGGCGGGCGGCGATCGCGGGGCGGCGGCGGCGGTGGCCGAGGGGGCGCGCTCCGGGCGGGGCCGGGAGGGCGGGGCGCAGGCCGAGCGGTGGCGGCGGCGCTGCGCCGAGTCCGCGCCCGTCGCGGGCCCCCCGCCACCCCCCCGCCGGCGCCGCAGCGCCGCGGTCGGAGCGGGGCGCGGGCGCGCGGCGGCGGGGGCGCGGGCCGGGCGCGCGCGGCGGCGGCGCGCAGACACAAGTAGTTTACATTGTTGGGCGACTTTTGCAACAACTCGCCGCGCCGCGGCCTCCGCGCGCCGCCGCCGCCACCGCCGCCGCCGGCTCCCCGCCGCCCGGGCCCGGGCCGGCCGCGCCGGGGGCCGCCGCGCCCGCCGCCCGCTGCCTGCGCCGCCGGCCGGGCATGAGTTAGTCGCAGACATGGACACCAAACATTTCCTGCCGCTCGGTGAGTGCTCGCCGGGCCGGGCGGGGACGGGGCCAGGGGCCGGCGGGCGGGGGCCGGGGGCGCGTTGGCGGCGCGCGCGGGGGTCGCCGGCCCGGGCCGCGCTTGGACCCCTCGCCAACCTTCGCGAGAGTTCGGGCGCCGGGCCCGGAGGGGGTCGACCCGGGGCAACTTTTCGCGGGGCCCGGGCGAGGCTGGGCAGCGGGCGGGCGGCGGGGCCGAGGGGGCGGGTGGCAGGTTCGCCCGGGACGAGGAGGGGTCTCCCGGTCACCGGCGGCAGCCTGCGCCCTGGCGCCCAGCTGCAGCCGGGCCGCGCAGGAACCCGGCCGGAGCGGGAGGAGCAACTTCTGCGCTCCGCGGCTCCGGCCTCCCTGGCCTGGGGACCGGGACGGCGCGCTGGGCCCCGAGCGGCCTCTGCGCCGCCTGCCCGTCGGGCTGCGGCTTCCAGCAGGCCGCTGGCCCTTGGGTGTGTGTCCGCCCAGGAAACAGACTGGGACCCTGTTATCCCCAAAGCAGCCCACGCCCGGGTGGGCAGGGTCCCCCGGGAGCTGTATGAACAGAACGTCAGACCTAGGAAGACCCCATCCCAGAAATGGGGCCCCTCACTCTGGCAGTCCCGGGTGTTCTCCTCGGTTGGCTCTCCATTTGTGAGCAGGACAGCGCAGAGGGTCAGTTTCCCTCCTCCTCCTGCCATCCCGCCCGGTGGCTTCCTATCCCAGACTGCCCGCCAACTCCAGGCCCAGACCTGCCGAGGAGGAGGAGAGGGCACGACTGGGGCTCCCACCCATTGCCCTCCCAAGGGTTTGGAAGCTAGTGAGAAGGGGGAGACTTTATAAATGAGCTCCGGGAAGGATATTAATTTGGTGGTGGGACGGCAGCCAGGCTGTCAGGCCGGGTGAAGGATTTGTGCTGAATGGAAATTGAAACAGCTGATTATGAATGAAACCCCGCCATTCTTAGCCCCTCCTGCCCACCCTCCCTACAGCCTGGGGTGCAGCTTGGCCACCCCAGGAGGTGCTCAGAGGCCAGTGTAGCTGCAGGGATGTTTAGTGAGATGGGACATCAAGGGGAGCCAGCATGGACCCAGCCCCTCCTGGATATGAAGGTGAGAGTCTGAGTACCCCTACTACTCACAGGCAGGTGTGCTGCTCCGTGACTGGGGCGGGGTGGGGGGTGGGTTCCAGGTTTGTCAGACCTGACACTTACTCCCTGACTCTATCATGATGGAGTGGTGGGCTTGAGACCTTGAATGAGCTCCAGGGCTCAGCCTCCGGGGGTGGGGGCTCATGCCCATTTTGCAGATGAGAAAACTGGCAGGGAGAGGCTGAGCCCCCAGGATACAAAGTGGTGGATTTGGGATTAGCACCCGCAGCTGGTGGTACTGCTGAGTGTGAGGCAGGAGGGAACGCTGCGCTGTCTGTGACTGAGTGCACTGTGGGGCAGGGGGGGCTGCCTTTCCCCGTTAAAGCTTTGCACTCACACATCTGCACACACACATCCACACGTACAGAGCTACGCTCTCCCAGACGATTCCTCTGGAACAAGAATGCTCAGCTCAGTGTCTGGCCCCCGGACGTGGCAGGGGCCTGGCTGGTTGCACTTCAGCTGAGTACTGAGAACCGAACAGGTCCCTGTTTTTAATGCCCTGGGTGGGACAGGGATAGTCCACGGACTTGGTGTATGTAGGGTGAGGGAGCAAGGGTGCCCAGTCCCCATGGTGGCTTGCTGGAGTCCCTGTGAAGAGGAGAGGTCGTGCCTCTGAGCCACTGCCCCAGGGATCTCCCTGGGCACTCCCCTGCCACAAGGAAGCTGGGAGTCTTCTGTTCTCCAGCTCTCCCGACCAGCCCATGGCCTCCCAGGCAGCCCACGCCCCAGGGCTGAGCAGAGAGTCCTGGGCTCTGATTACATTTTATTTTTTTTCTAAGCTTGTGACCAGCTCTGAAGTCCAGAGCAGTCGAAGGTCCATTTAAGCGGTTACTTGTCTAAGCCCTTTTGTCAACACAGCCTAATCCCTCCTGGGGGTGAGTGGCGGGCGGAGGGCCTGGCTTGTCTTGGCCCGGCTGGCCGACCAGTCAGACCTGGAGCTGCTGGGGGAGACTCGGCCACCCCTTGCAGCTGCCCGGCCACTTTTGGGGTCTGGAGTAGAGAGGGCTTCTTCCTCCCCGCATTCACTGCTGCTGGGCTTGGTGGGCCGGGGGAGGATCCCGGTCAGTGCCCACCGAGCCACTCAGTGAGGGCAGGGATGAGTCCAGCATCCAGATCTGGAAGGAAAGCAAGGCCGAGGGACTCGCCAGAGGCAGCCCCAGCTTCCTGGCCCTGCTGCCCAGGGCTGGCCGTGCTCCTACGCCTGCCGGGGAGAAGGCCCTGGCTGGCCTTATCCTGAATGGTGGGACTCAGGCGGAGTCCACGGAGTCCAAAGGTCTCAGACCGCACCAGACCCCATGTGCCTGTGGAGAGACCCGCCGGCAAAGCTGTAGGCCCACTGACCACTCTTGGAGTCAGGGCACTCAGGGACCTGGGTGAGCTTGCAGCCTGGGTGAGGGGCTTCTGGTAACATCAGAGCCCTTGGGACCCAAAATAGAGCACATTCCGGGGCCTCCCGAAATAACAGGGTCATGTGACTCTCAGGAGGCTGGACTTGGGAGTCCCGCTCCGGCCTGACGAGGGCGTCTTTTAGCGTGGGCACTGCCCGATGGCGGGGTGTTTGTCTTGGTAAACTCTGGAGGGGCCCTGTTTGTTGACTGGGGAGGTGTCAGGGTGAGAAAAATGGCCCAGTCCGATGGTGGCCCTGGCCTTGCTAGCCTCCATCTTTGCCTGGGGCTCACTGCTGGGCCTGGACCGGAGCACGCAGCTGTGACCCTCTGCCCAGATGTGGGTGGGATGAGCTGGGCCCCTAGGAAGGGCTGGTGGGGGGGCGGGTGCTCTGAGTCCCTTGGGGTGTGGAGTGCAGGTTGAGCCGGCAGCCCTGGTCACACGGGCAGCTGCTGTGACTGGCTCCCGGCTCTGCCAGCACCTGGTGGTTCTTCCAGCTGTGCCTGTCCTTCAGGGCCTGTGGGGGGCTCGCCTCCACCAGGAGGCCCCTCTGACTGCCCTCTCTTGACCCCTGCCCCATCTTCCCCGTGGCTGTGCGGGAAGTCTCTGTCCGTGGGCTTTGTTTCCTCCCCTGGGAAAGGGTACCTGGAGGATTTGCTGTGGAATTACTGTGGGAACAGGGGGTACTCAGGGGTGTGCCCCTCTGCCCCTGGGGGCTGGTCGTGCATGTGGGGAGGCTCTGGCATCAGGAGAGGGTGGGACAGACCTCAGCTGCATGGAAGATGGTGTGGGGGTGGGGTGAAAGCCTTAAATGCCCACCCAGTGCCAGTGGAGGCTGCCTGGGAAGTTTCATTTCTTAGGTGACGTTTGGTTTTGCCATGGGTCAAATGTTTCAGGGCTGGGACCTCGAGTGGTGAGCAATGCCTGTCCTCTGGAGAAGAGGGCACAGCTGTCCCAGCAGACACAGGACAGAGGCCCTCCCCAACCCCCGGCTGGCTCAGGGCTTGGACACTGTCACTGGGACCTGGGCTTTGCAAGCCAAGACCTGCCCCTCCTTTCCTTCTCTGCCGGGCTTGAGTTTGTATTTTTTAGCTGGCTTTGGTGGCCAGGGCCTTGGGGTGGCCCGTTAACTGGTGTGTTTTCATGGGAATTAGCCATTTGCTGGGCTAGGGATGAGGCTGGGGTCTGGGGCTACAAGGGTCTGGGGGGCTGGCCTGTGGCTGTTGGGGGCTGGTGTCCATTTGGGGGTCACCTTCCAGACCTTTGTCCTGAGATTCTTAAGCTGATCAGTTTTAGGGTGCTATGGTGTGGGTAGAGGGGTTACTCTCCTCCGCCTGCACCTTACCCACCTGTCTGTGTGTTTCCATTTTATAGGGTGCAGCTCCGTCTTTCATCCTTCCTTCCCCTCCTCTGCCCCCTCCCATTCAGGGCCTTTGTCACCTGCAGGATGGAGGTAATGGTGGTTTTGCAGGGATCCCGGGATCAGCACCTTCCCGGAAAGAGGTTCCGACAGGCGGTGTCCCATTGCTGGGCGGGTGGTCAGGCCACCTGGGGTTGGGCCTTCTGTCCTCGCTGCCTGCCTGGTCTGCTCTTTGGCCTCTTGGGGCCTTGGCTGTCCATCTGGAAAATGGACACACTCGTTGGCTCTTCCAGATGCTGGAGAAGGCAGCCTCGTGTGTCATAGGCTGGCTGGGAGTTCGGGGAGTCCGTTCGTGGGTTGTTTCTGCTAGCCTGTGGCTGGGTCCTCTCTGTGCCTCCTGCTTGGGTTAGGGTGGGGCCAGGTTTCCAGCACTGGACCAGAGCAGGCCACGATGGTCGCTGGGCTGTCAGGTGTGGAGGAACAGACTCAGGAATAGAGGACGTTGGGGACACTGAGGTAGCCTTTTCTGTGGGTATAGGCCTGCCACTGGAGAGCTCTCACTGCTGCTGGGGCAGGGACCCTCCTCAGAGGCCCAAGGAGGGAGGTGGAACGAGGGACCACGGTTTGCACACCCACCCGAGCCTGGTGCGAGATGTTCTGAGCAGTTGTGCCCCAGCGCCTCACAGACAGGGAAATTGCGCCCTAGAGTTACAAAGCAATTGTCTAGCTCAGCAGCTGAATGAGCGTGAAATGGAGCAGAAAGCAGCTAAGGAAAATTGGCCCGGCCACCGTGGGGAGAGCGGGTGCGAACTGCGTGCGGGGCCTGGGTGTGTTCACGCTCACCGTCGCGCACACACGGAGTCACAGGCTCTCACCTGGCGCTGCTGGCCACTGGCCCGTGTCCTGGCGTGCCCATGAGTGAGCCAGGCCTCATGGGGTCCCCCAAGGAGCACGGTGGTCCCTGCAGGATTTGTTCGCCTCCTTTTTTTCTACATCTCGCCAGCTTGTCCAGGACTCACCCTGCCCCCATGAAGGTGCCGATGGCTGCAGCGGGCGCCTGCTACCTGCCAGGGACTTTATTTTTGGGACCTTGCGGAGGTGTCACAGAGACAAGCCCACTTAGCGGATGGGGACACTGAACCCTGGGTGAGGTCTGTGGGCCAGCCTTTGTGTCCCGCTATGGGGTCTGCTTTTTCTCAGGCACTTGACTAGCAGGGGCTGCCTTGAGCTCCAGCTGGGAAGACCTGTGCCCAGAGTGGGGGCTGTGCTGCCCCAGGTCCTCCTGCCCCTCAGCATCCTCAGAGGCTGCTCACCGACCAGGCTGGGTCTGTGCCCCACGGTGGTTCCCGGGAGCCCCATTGCTGGTATTGGCCCGAGTGAGTGACGTTTTTTGTTCTGTGGGGGCACTGGTGGAGGGCTGAGGTCTCACCTTGCCAGCTCTGTGCCCTGGGACTGGGCATCTCGGCCCCTTGTGCTGGTTGAAGGCCCTCTCAGGAGTGGCGATCCCTTGATCCTCTCTCCAGGCTTGTCCTTGGCTTGGGGTGGTGGCTGGGAGAAGTTCCCACTCCTAGCTGGAAAGCTGTAGTTGGGTGAGCAGCAGAGGCCCAGCCTGGAAGCTGTGGCTTGCCCACCTTCTCACGCCACCAGGACAGCGCTGTCTGCAGCAAATTCCTAAGGGACCTGGGGGAGTGGACAGGGTGAGGTTGGACCCCGGGGTCCCAGGGCAGGGCAGGGGTGAGGTTCCTTCTGAGGTCCTAACCCAGCACACGTGGCCCACCCCATGCATGCAGGCGTCGGCCCCAGCCTTCCCAGGGTGACCAGGCAGAGCCTTGACAGCCCTGGCTGGGGAAGCCGGGACTGCAGGTGGGCTTTTCCACACGTGGCTTAGGGAGAACCCCCTGGGTGCTGGCCTGGTCCTGCTGCCTGTGGAGGAGGGGTGGGGGAGGGGTGCCCAGCAGTAGGGACAGCAAGGTCTGGCCTGGAGTGGGTGAAGGGGGTGAGGACACAAGGGTGGGGTTGCAGGGCTGGAGCCAGGAGGGGGTTCACGTGGGAGGTGAGGCTGGATAGGGCCTGTATGCCGGGCGCAGGTGCATGGGTGCCTGAAGACCAGGGGATCCCAGCATGGTGCTCCTGGCTGGGATGAGGCCCCCAGCGTTGTGCAGAGGGTGGCTTGGCGGCAGCCAGGCGAGACCTGGAAGGCGGAGGTGACTCTCCAGGTGGCTCACTGGTTTCAGGTGGGCCTTGGGGCCCCTTTGAATGGCCGTGCACCCTGGCCCTGGCTGGGCTCCTCAGCGTGGCAGCCTGGGAGGGGGGTGGAGGATTCCTAGTGTCTTCCTAGGGGCGTAGGCCAGGTCCCTGGGCTGGCCTGGAGCTTGTCTTTCCTGGGCATGGGTATGGGTGAGGTACCTTTTCCCTGGCCCTGGCTCCACCTCCCCTCCCTGGGCACTGGATGAAGTGTGGGGCAGGCTGTCCAGGGGAAGCAGAGCAGCCAGGCCTCTTGTGGCCGGGTCAGGGATGCTGAGACTGTGGAGGGGACCAGACTTTGGGGCTGGGGGGTGAGACATTGAGGGGTCCTTGAGGGGATCAGAGCCTCTGAGGTTCTCTGTGTCAGGAGTTGCCACAGGGTCTGCCCTGCACAGCCCACATCTGGCTTTGATGATTGGCTTCAGCTCTGTCGCCTCTTCCAGGCGCTGCCTGCTGGGGCAAGGGACCCCAGGAAGCCCTTGGTCACAGACCTACCTCTGGGGTGACCCAGAGGCCGTGCCTGGCCTCCCTGCACCTCTGTTGGCCGTCTAAGCCATAGTAGTTTCCAGCTGGGCCTCGGTTTCCCCAGCTGTACCTGGGGCCAGGGCTGGGGGTGATAGGTGTCGGCTCAGACTGCTGCTGTGCGTGCGGGGTCTGGAGCCTCCGGCGCTGAGGGGAGGGGAGAGTGAGTTGGGCCCGGGCCAGGCCGTGTGTAAATCCTCCAGCCGCCATGGATAAACCCTCGGAGTTCAAAGACAACCCCGGGTGCGGCCGCCGGCTGTAATGAGGTTACTGATTCAACAGGCTTCCTGGTGCTGCAGCCCAGAATGCAGTGAGGCTGGGAAGCCCCGGGGAGGGATCTAAGTATCCTGTAATTGACCAGTTTAGCTTAAGTGTCCACACTGGCTCTGGGCAGAGGTCAGGCAGTGACAGCACAGGTGGCTGGAGTCACTGGGGTGGGCTCCCAACAGCTGCTGTGTTCGAGCCCCTCTGAATCGGGCGCCTCTGGGCCTGGGCCACCCTGTGCCTCTGCCGGGACTCCCCCTGCCTGCTCTGCCCTCTCCGCCTGTGTAGGCTCAGCCTGCCTCTGCAGCCAGAGCCCACCTGCCGTCCTTGGTGCCCCGCAGCCCCCTTAGTGTGCACGGTATAGAGCTTGGAGTGGGGCTGCGGCTTTGGACTTGTTGCCCGGAGCCTGCATTCAGATCCCGCTGGCAACCTGCTGGGTCTGTGCCTGACTATTGCCCAGTTTTCTCCCACCCGAGGGCCGTGGGGTGATCCCATGCCTGTGTTTGGCGTTGAGGCCGCTGCTGGTGCAGGTGCCTGGCGGGTGGGAGCTCTCCACGTGCCAGCCACCCATCCAACCTCCTCTTTATTCCCAGGCTTCCTGAGGGCAGGGCCCTTCTGAGGTGTGGGCACCCCTGCAGCACCCAGTACGGATGTGCCGGAAGGGCTCACTTGACTTAGAGAGTGGAATCAAAAGCATGTCTCCTGCCTGTCAGCAGTGGCTTCAGCACCTGTGCTTGGGGAGGATGTGCCTGGTGCATTGGAGAGAGGCTGGCTGGCTGCATCCAGCTCCTGGTTTCCCGTCAACCCAGGCATGGTGTCCAGAGGACCACCTTGGTGACCGTTTGCTCCTCAGAAATAGGACTGGGCATTGGGCAGCAGTGTCAGTGACTGCTGCAGTGATAGGGTGGGCTGTGGCAGTAGTGGTGTGTGCCCGGCCGTCCCTCGAACTCAGCTTTCTGCATGGTGGGGGCTGTTCTCTGACCAGGCTGCTGTGTAGCCCCGGGTAGGTCCCTTCCCCTCCCTGGGCTTCAGTTTCTCTGGGGGCCCTCTGGCTGTCAAAGCCTCTGCCTTGCCTTCACGTCACCCTGCCTTTGTTCTGATGTGCTGTTGGCCATTTGTCAGGGTGGCACACTGGGGACCAGCTCCCTGGAAAATGGCTGTATGCCCTCCCCAGCTGAGGGGACACGACCTGGGCTGGGGTAGGGTCTGGGTTGCTGGGGTCCAGGACGCCATGGGCTCTGAGCCAGCCAGGGTGGGTCTGGGTCTGGATGTGTACTGGGCGTATTGTGGTGAAGCACTTTTGGGATGTGAAGCTTACAATGGGGAAATGGTGGCCTGGGGGCATGGCAGAGCAGAGGCAGTAGGGGCCACTGATGAGTGGCATTAGTCTCCGTGACGGTTATCACTCAAGGCCAGGCTAGTCCTTCTCTCTTTGGGCACTGACCTCCGTTGCCTGGAACCTTCTATGGCACCACGTTGTCCCTAGCACGGAGACCAGGCCTTCACCTGGTGTCACGTGGCTCTGTAGCTTCTCCTCCCTCATTAGGCACCTCTCACTGATTTTCTCTTGTCTAAAACGAACTGGTGAGGTAGGCTGCCCCATGCGATGAGTGAGCGCCCCTCTGAGTCACAGGCTGTATGGCCCTAGGCTAGCAAATTCACCTCACTGGGCCTCAGTTGTCTCACGCGTAAACTGCCTGGGGGAGGTCAGGGAAGCTTCACAGAGGAAGTGATGTAGTTGGGCTTTGAGGGATGAGTAGGAGTTTGTTGGGTGGGAGGTGGGGAAGGAATCAAGGCAGAGAGAGTGGGTGGACTCTCTCCAGGGGGATCTGGTTATAGCCAAGGGTACAGGGAAGGGATGCCTGAGTGGGGGGCTTCCCTGTAGGGTTTCTGAAGGAGCTGACTGTGTGACCGGGCTCCTCTGGCCTGCCCCTTGCTGGCTGGCTTCCAGCTCTGTGCTGGTGTGGACCCCTGTGAGCACGGGGCTACGGTCAGCTGGCCTGGGACTAATTAACCTTGTGAGCAGCTCGGGCTGGGGGTGGGTCTCACTGCAGCCTGGCAGCCCCCACTGGCTTGATGTCCCCTCTCCTTCCTGCCCAGGTCTGAAGTGTGACTCCCACTGGTGCTCTTGTGTGGTACCCCAACTCGGGGCTCCGGCTCCCGGGGTGTGTCTGCCGCTGGGAGGAGCGGCCGGGGCCCTTCCCCACCACCTATTCCTGTACCCCTTGGTCTGTCCCTGTAGTGTCCTGTGGTCCTGCCTCGGTCCCTGCCTCTCCCTGTGGGCAGCTTAGGCGCCATTTGCCTGGAGGCCCCTGTGTGAGTGCCAGGCTGTCGGATGGCTTCTCGCCCTCTCCCCACCCGGAGGGAAAAAAACAGCTCTGACCATGGGCAGAGTCCACGGGAGGCGGCAAAGCTGTCCCTTCCCCACCCCTTCGTGGACTTTCTGCCCAGGATCAAGGTTGAGGTGCAGGGCAGGGAGGCGGGGACTCCATCAGGGGTGCCAGGTCACTCTGGGCACAGACAGTGGTGAGGCGGGCCTGGCGGACAGCACCGCCCGCACTGTGCCGGGCCAGTGGAGGGGTGAGGACTGGAAGGGCAGCGGGGCCTTCCTCTTCCCTCCCCTCAGTCTCCTGGGCACAAAGTCAGAGCCACCCACCCTTGTATCCTGTGTGACCCACCTTCTCCCGAGGCTGGGATCACAGGAGGCGCCACCCCTTAGCGGCAACGTAAGAGCTGGTCTCCAGGCCCCTGCAGACAGTGGACCCGGGCATTCTCACAGCCTGCGTCTTCTCTGCCACATGGACTTTGTGGACTTTGTGGACTTTGTGACTTGGAACACATTCCTTCCTCCCTCTTGGTGTTGATTTCCTCATTTGGAAAATGGAAGGAAGGATGCCAGGCAGAGTCCACGGCGGGAAGTGTGCCGCCGTACCCTGTGGCCGGCCGGAGCCTCGGCGGACGTCACCGAACGGGCGCTGCTTCTCTTCCCATGGGGCCCTCAGACCTCAGAGTCTTTTTTAACACAGGGCTGGCTCCAGGCACCCCCTCTCATGGCTCGGAGCTGGCTCTAGGTCTTCGTGGCTGCTGAGCCCACGGTGCCAGGTGCTGTATAAGCCTCGTGAAGTTTGTGGCATGAATCCATGCGGTCAGCCGACTGATCCCCTCAACCCTCAGGTTCAGAAATGTGACGGGGGAGCCCGTTCCTTGCAAAGTTAAGTTCTCAAATCATGAACTCCCCTCCTTCTGGAGGCTGGTCGAGTTTCCAGGGAAGGGAAGTCCTGCTGTGTGTGTAGCTCAGTGTTGGTTTCTGGGGGTGGGAGTAGATGGGAGGGTCTGGGACTGTCCTTGAGGACTCCTTGGGCCAGCTGGAATCCCTGGGGGCCCTGGGTGGAAGCTGAGGCTGAGGCTCGGGGTTGGTGTTGGGGGGGCCCTGCCTGTGGCGAGGCCCCATCGTCGCTCAGTGTGTTTGAGATGTGGCTGCCGCCGGCTGCTGGACAGAGCCTGAGAGTCCTTGAACTCAGATTCCCACATTGAGAGAGGGAGGGGTGCTTGGCCCCAAATGCCTGGCCTTGTTGGGGACCTGGCTCCTTCCTCCGCTGGTAAGCACGTCTTGTTGACACTTGTAGCAGTGTGGGGGTCAAGGCCAGCCACGAGAGAAGAAGTAGCATGCCTCCCACCTGCCTGCTGTCTGTCCGTCCATTCATCTGTCTGTCCGTCTGTCCACCCACATCCATCAGGCTCCTGCTGGCCACCAGCAAGGCCCAGTAGAGCCAGGCTTAGCCCTGAAGTGGGCGGTAGTGGTCCCTGGGGTCAGGTGGCCTGGGGTCAGGTGGCAGACCCCAGTGCTGCTACTTGATGGTGTATGGCCTTGGACCAGATGTTTTAACTCTCTTTGGGTCTTAGTTGTCTTACCTGTAAGGTATCCCTGATCCCAGTCTGGGGTGGAGATAGTGTGAGCATGGTGGTGGGAGGAGGTACTGGAGGCAGAAGGGACACGGAGGAGGCATTAGCGGCTCACCCTGGCATGCAGAGAGTTGGGGCTTTTGAACTGGGTCATGAAGGATGCGTAGGAGTTGGCCTGGGAGAAGCCAGTGTCTCGTCCCCAACACCTGTGTCTTCGCTTTGCGTCATCAAAGGCTTCCAGGGCAGAGCTCGCTGACTCTGCCTTCCCTTGCATCAGACAGCAGTGCGCCTCCCCCCGGGGGGTCACCCAGAGACTGTTGGGTGTCCTTGGAGCAGACGTAGAATGCAAAACTTGAACCTCTCCAAAAAGAAACGAGACAGACGGGTTTCGTTCGGTTCAGGTGGCCGCGTGCCAGCCCTGAGCGGTGGCAGGGGAGAGATGGGTCACTGCGCCACCAGTGCTCATGGAGGGCCCCTCTGTCCAGAGCCGCTCTGAGGATGTGACAGGCAGGTCCTTGCCCTCGTGGGCTGCCAGGTCAGCGGGGGAGATAGGCGGTCGGCGGCAGCCACGGACGACGTAGGGCTCAGGAAGGGCATGGAGGGAAACGCTGGGCAGTGACCACAGGGAGGGATGGAGGTGTCAGGAGCCCTGACAGAAGATAGGTGTGTGGTTATGCTGCGCTGTCCCGGGGCCTCCCTGGGCCTCCCTCCGGCTGGCAGGATGGGCAGGTGTGTGGGGCACGGCCATCGCCAGGCATTCGACCCCTGCTGGCTCATTCCTGGCTCCCTGTGGCTGCTATTGGACATGGTTTCTGAAGAACAAATGCCAGCCGTGGTGCTGGAAGGGCCTCCTCATGTCAGGGGCCCCCTGGCTGCAGGACACAGGCCACTTCCGGTCCCAGATTGACGGGCCTCCAGCCCAAGTGGCGTCTGGGTCCCTCTGACCTGGGCTGGCATCCCCCAGGCCATGGGGTCACAGGAGAGGTCACTGCCACTCTTGCTGGCTGGGAGAGGCGTGTCCCCGCGTGTGTCTGGCCGCAGTCAGTGGCCAGGACCTGCCTGCGTGTGGACAGTTAAGCCTCCTGCCTAGGAAGCAGTGATGCTCGCCGGCTGCTGGTGGGGTAGGGGAGGGGCTGGCTGCCGGAGCCCACGCAGCCTGGACGTGGCTGATAAGCTGCGAACTCGTTATCGGAGGGGGCAGCTGGTGCCCCTCACCTCACAGCCGGCACCCCAGCCTTGCCCTGGGGCCAGACCCCTGCACTCTGCCCAGCCCTACGGGTGAGGCTGGGGAAGCGAGCAGGCCTCTGTTGGTACTTGGGAGTCTCCAGGGTTCCCCAGAGCCCAGAGATCCTCCCTCCAGGACTCTGGAGACGGCCCCCGTGCTGCCCTCTCTGCTGACCCCTCTGCCCTCCCTCAGGTCTGCCTGGCCGCCTTTCTGAGAACAAGGAACCGATTGTTGTCACCACTGCTGTCTGCCTTCTGCTGTGGACGCCTTGCTTGGCACTGCTGGTGCCCACACCGGCAGGGACCTGGGGACTCGGAGCCAGACCTGGGTCGCCGCCCGTGTGCCTGGCGTCGGGGCAGGGCTGGTGGTCGCCTGCCTGGGGTTGGCCCCATGGGCTCAGGGCCCTGCCTGCCTGTGCCCTGTCCATGGGGACCCTCTCATGCCCTCTGGCCAGCTCAGAGGCTCCGCAGCCTGGAGGGCTCTTGGCAGAAAGGCCAGGACTGAGGTGGCTGGCATGGCACCCTCTGCGCTGTTCCTTCCTCCCTGCCTGGCCTTCAGGGGCATGTCGTCCTCCCCAGACCCTCCTCTGGGCACCTGGAGCCAGAATAGCATGGAGTGAAGGGACAGGCGGGCTTACGTGTGTGGCTGGGGTTCCAACCAGGGTTTGTGCCCACGAGCCCCTGTCTGCGTGTGAGCCTGTGAGCCTGCCTGTGAGAGTGTGTGGGTGCCATGCCTGTGTGTGTGTGCCTGTGTGTGTGTGCCTGTGTGTGAGCCTGCCTGTGAGAGTGTGTGGGTACCATGCCTGTGTGTGAGAGCCTGTGTGTGAGCCTGTGTGTGAGTGTGTGGGTGCCATGCCTGTGTATGTGTGCCTTGTGTGTGTGCCTGTGTGTGAGCCTACCTGTGAGAGTGTGTGGGTGCCATGCCTGTGTGTGTGTGCCTGTGTGTGAGCCTGTGTGTGAGAGTGTGTGGGTGCCATGCCTGTGTGTGTGTGCCTGTGTGTGAGCCTGTGTGTGAGCCTGTGTGTGAGTGTGTAGGTGCCATGCCTGTGTGTGTGTGCCTGTGTGTGTGTGCCTGTGTGTGAGCCTACCTGTGAGAGTGTGTGGGTGCCATGCCTGTGTGTGTGTGCCTGTGTGTGAGCCTGTGTGTGAGCCTGTGTGTGAGAGTGTGTAGGTGCCATGCCTGTGTGTGAGCCTGTGTGTGAGCCTGTGAGTGTGTGGGTGCCATGCCTGTGTGAGTGTGTGTGCCTATGTGTGAGCTTGTGTGTGGGTGTGCATGCCCCTGCCCTTGTGTGAGCCTGTGTGTGTGAGTCTGTGTGTCTGTGTGAGCCCGTGTGTGTCTCTGCACATCCATGGCCTTTTGTGAGTCTACGTGTGAGCCTGTGTGTGTGTGTCTGTGTGTGTGTGCCTGTGTGTGAGCCTGTGTGTGTGCATCTATGTGTGTGAGAGCCCGTGTGTGCACACCCATGTCCTTGTGTGAGCCTGTGTGTGCTTGTGTGTGTGTGAGTCTGTGTGTGTAAGCCCGTGTGTGTGTATGTGAACACCCATACACTTGTGTGAGCCTGTCTGTGTGAACCTGTGTGTGTATATGAGTGTGCACGTCTCTGCCCTTGTGTGAGCCTGTCTGCGTGTACCCGTTCATGTGTGTTCCTCTGTGCACATCTGTGTCCGTGTCTGAGCCTGTGTCTGTGTGCACCCATGTCTGTGTCTGTCTGTCCCTGTCCCTGTGCAAGCGTGTGTCTGTGTGCACCTGCGTCCTCATGTGTCTCCCTGTGCCTGTGCTGTGTCGGCGTGTGTGCGTGTGTGTGCTTCTGTGTCTTGTGCCCCACACCTTCTGATGGCCCGCACCTGCGAGTCCAGGTTTCAGATTGGCCACTGCCCGTGTCTGGCTCCCTCCTTAGCTAAGGGTCCTGAGGGCTGGGAGTCCAGGACAAGAGAATGGGGAGTTGTAGGGGGCTGTGGAGGGCCGCAGGCAAATATATGTTCTAGAAAGACTTTGGCTGTTGTGGGGATGGTGGTTTGGGGCAGACCAGTGATGTCATCCCCTGACTTTTCAGCCAGTTCCCAGGAAGTGGCACAGGGGTGATAATGATCAAGCCAGGAGCGAGGGCCGAGGGGCTTTAGGAAGTGCCAGGGAGCACTCTGAAGCAGTATGTTTTGGTTCAATGGGGCTCACGTGGCACCGGCTCACTGCCTGCCCTCTGGCCGCAGCGTGGCGGGTATCATCGACCACCCGAAGCACTCAGATCCCTTTCTGCAGACACCTAAGCAGATGGTCTCGGTGCATGAGCCTTGACCCACATCTCGTCCTGCAGCTGCCTGACTGAGCGATGCCGCAGTGCAGAAGCCGCACGCCGTCCAGGCTGGGCGGGTGGATTGGATGTGTGAGCTGTGGCCCAAGCAGTCCTCCCTGGGCCTCTCGCTGGGGTGTCTCAGCTCCAGGAGCAAGGAGCTTGTCTTCTGAGGAATTCTGTGCCCTGGGAGAATGAGCTGAGCCGATCCTGAAGCCAGGGTCAGTCACGCACGCTTTAGTGCGAACGAGCCTCATGTGAACCCTGGAAAGGCCTCGCAGGAAAGGAGAGGAAGGAAGGCTTCCTCTAATTGTGTGGATGAGGAAATTGAGGTCTGAGAGCGGCACGGCTGGCAAGTGGGGCCAGCTGACAGCCAGGCTGTCTCCTGACCCTGGCCTCGTGCCCTCACCTCCTGACGGCCCACCTTGGGGCGGAGTGAGGGTGCAGATGGGAGGACCCTGGTGGGGACAGGGAGAGGTGGGTGGCCGGAGCTGTGACCGCAGGCTCCGCTGTGGGCGGTGGTACCTGGAGCATGTGGTCAGCACAGCGCGGCAGGCTCCCTCCCTCCCTGCACCGCAGCGCTGATCAGGAGGCCAAACCCCGGAGAGGGGCCCAGCTCCTTGCCTGATATCATGTGGCCAGTTAACGGCAGAGTCGGGATTCGAATCCAGATTCTTGGGACTCTTCTTTGAGCCACTTCCAGCCTGGGGTTCTGGCACGTGGTTGGAGTTCTGGGGGCTGCTAGGGTCGCGGGACATTCCTCCTCTGGGAGGGACCTGGAGCCGAGCCCTCCCTGCTGGCTGGGGAGGGGCCTTGCTTCCTACACAAACAACCAGGCCTGGCTGGAGCCATTTTATTTTTATTTCCTATTTTTACTTCCCCGTTGGCTCTTTTTAGCAACTCTGGGTGAGATAGGCCCCCGCCCTCCAGTCTCCACCCGGCTTCCTGGCCCAGGCCAGGACCTTGGAGGAGGCGTGGGCGTGGGTGGCCCGGGGTTGGGCCGGCTTGCAGCTTGGCCGGCACACACCTGGTGGCAGAGCTTCTCTCTTTCTGGGAGCTCTTCAGGGTGGCTGACCTCTTCCCGCCTTCGGGGAGCACCGTGGGGTGTACGTGGTGGCAGGGGAATGTCTTGGTGTGTGACTGTTGCCACCCCTCTTCTGGGTCTTAGCCGGAGGTTGGAGTTTGGGAGGTAGAGGCACTGGGCAGTGTGGCCTGGGAGCTTGGCGCGTGACTGGCAGCGTCACTGCCTGGGGCCTGGCTGGGCAGGGCTGGGCTTGGGTTTGTTGAGGCTCTGCCCACTGCTGGCCTGGCCCCACCTGCTGAGGGTCTGCTGTGCTCCAGGGTCTGTGAAGCCCAACATGGAGGTTAGGGGTGGTCAGAGCATCCGGCCGGCTGGAGCCTGCCTGTGGTGGGTGTTGCTGGCTGGGGGATGTGAAGACCCCGAATGGGGAGGCATCTCCCTGAAGGCTCTCTGCTGGGCCTGGGGTGGGGGTCCTCGTGCTGGCATTTGGTGGGTAGTGGGTTCTGAACTATGAGATCAGACTGGAGAAAGCCCCGGGCCCACTGTGGATCCCAGGCCAGAGTGAGGGCAGGGGCGGGGGTCCGGGCCAAGGACTGGCAAGCCACAATGTACCAGGTGCCCCGGTGCCAGCTTGTGCCAAGCCCATTGCCCTCCCAGAACCCTGGGGGAGGGAGTTGCCCCCACTTACAGAGGAGGCCTGGGCTCAGGGAGGCTGAACTGATTTCTTCAAGGCCACACAGCTTGTGGGCATGGAGGGGCCGATCCTTGCCCTTTCCCTGCCAGGAAACTGAGGCATAGAGAGCAGGGGTCCCCCAGGTGGTCAGGCCCCAGAGGCCTGCACTTGGGACAGCGTGCTGTGTGGCCTCTTCCTGCCATCAGCGGGGGACAGTGGGGCGGTACAGGCAGAGTGATAACAGCAGGGTGAGGGCAAGGGACTGCTTGGGAGCTGCTGTGAGCCCAGGCAGGTGGTGGGGCTGCGGGGCTGTGGGAGGAGGCCCTTGTGGTTCCTGCAGGGCCATGTGTGGTCTCCAGGGCTGAGGTGGCTGGTGTGGGCTGCCCTGACCTGGTGGGTTTGGGGGAACCTGGCCCCACAGGAGAGTGGACAGTGCTGTGGAGGAGGCTGCCTACCTGCCTTCCTGGCCCTTCCTGCTCTGGCTGGCTCAGCGGGTGGAGCGCAGGTGGTGGCTGTGGCCCTGCCACCGCTGCAGTGACCTTCCCTTTGGATGTGAGTGATGTGGGTGGCATGGCTGTGGATGCAGGCACATGTGGGTGCCGGGGATTGTCGGGTAATCCTTTGATTAGAGGCCAGGAAACCCAATCCCACGGCCCAGGCAGTGGAGGGGACCTCCTTCTAGAGAGGCCCCAGCAGATTATGGGGTTTCCACTTGCCCCGTCCTGGGAGGCTTCTCGGGCCGAGAGCATTTGGCCTTGGGAGGTCTGGAGGGGTTTCCTGCCCTGGAGCCCGGGAAGCTGTCTGTGGCCCACCGTTCAGGGCCCGACACAACCTTTTTACATGCTGTGTGACCTGGGGCAGCGAGTCTGTCTCTGAGTCTCGACTTTCTCATCTGTGAAGTGGAGTGAGGGTACTTGCTGCCTGGGTGGTTGTGAGGGCACTTGCTGCCCGGGTGGTTGTGAGGGTTCACTGAAGTAAGGCCTGTCCTTCAGTTCTTGCCTGGGAGCAGGGAAGGGTGCTGGCTGGGGTCCCCTCTGAACCTCTGTGTCTTTGTCTGAGGGCCAGGAAGAGGAGTTTATTCTTCTGGGTTCTGGGGGTCATGCAGGATTGCCCATCAGCATCATGCAGCCCCTGGAATAAGGGGCGCTGAGTGTGGGGCGAAGGAATGTGAGGAGGGCATGAGTGTTCTGTCTCACCGGAAGAAGCATTTTCTTGGGAGGAGTGGTTACAGGGGCAGCTAGTTCTGGAACCATCTTAGGACCTAGAAATTGCTCAGGGCCAGTAAGTGAGACCAGTCACTGGGTGCAGCCTTGACGTGAGCTTAAGGGGTCACGTCCCCTGTCCTATCCCCGTCTTTCTCAGTGACCAGAGGAGAGAGGCGTGTGCACTTGGTGGACTGTCACGGGCCTTCGGGCCTTGGGACCAGCCCTCCATCTGCCCGTCCCCAGCCGGGCGTGGCACTGAGCTGAGGGAGCCTGCGTTCTTCCTTCAGGCAAAGAGGATCTTCTGCAACTGTGGGAAAGAGTGTTTCCTCCTGGAAGGCGGGGCCGGCTGGCTGGGTCACCAGATGGGCTCCTCCGGCGCCTTCTCACCTTCTGGCCAGTCGTTGGCCCTCGTGACCCTACCACAGTGGGGTGGGCATGTCCCCATAGACCCTCCCCACAGGACGCAGCCCTTCCTCATGGGGCCTGGTCCTGCTGAGGTCCCCGGAGGCCATGCCCCATGTGGCCCCACCTCTGTGCCGCCTTTTACACCGTTCCCTCTGCCTGGCGTGTGTGCCTGCTCTGCCCTTCTTTTTCCATCCTTGAAGGCCTGAGTCCAGCGTCCCCTGCCCTTTGAAGCTGGCCCCAGGGACCAGGTAGGCTGGGGCCCATGCAGTACAAATGTGGACAGGTCTGCCCCCACCCTGCCCTGGGCCTCCCTTTCTCCCAGCCCCCTCTGGCACCGACATGTACGGAGGCTGTGGTGTGCCTCTTCCCTGGGTGGAGGAGTGGGGAGGGGCTGGTTTTGCAGCTTGGGGTCTATCTAGCCTCGTAACTGGAGAGACTTGTGGGGTGCAGCTTCCTGCCCTCACCGCCGGAAGGGGCTGAGATTGGGGTCCCGCCCCTTTGCTCCTGACTCAGCAGCTGCAGAGTGGGGGAAACTGGAGGTTTCTTGGCAAAACCCCCAACCCTGGGCACCCGCCCAAGGCTTAGATTCCTCTTACGAAGGTGGAAGCGGAGTCCTTGGTTCCTTTCTCTGGGGGCTCCCAACAGGAGGTTGGGACGGGGCTGGATCCCAGGCCCTGGGCCCTGGAGCCCTCTCCTCCCCACCTCCCGGGCCTCCGAGGACTGTGCTTCTCTGCTGCGTCGCGCCCTCTGTGGTTCCCCAGGGCGGAGTTCTCGCTGCCGCCTGGCCACGGACGCCCCTCCGTCCTCAGGAGCCAGGCAGGCCCCACCACCGTACCCCTTAGCAACCAGCTTCCCACTCTGACCCGTGTCTGCCTGGGTGCTGCCTTCTGCAGCAGACTTTCTGGGCTTAGGTCCCCTCGACGCTCTGTGGGCACTGGGCTTCCTGTCCCAACACACTGGTGGTAGTGATGGGACACGGCCTCCGTGCGGGCCCCGTGCCTGGCGTGGACCCAGTAGAGTTGGGCGGCGGATGTGGAGTTGGGGAAGAGGGGAGCAGTGACAGCCATTCAGAGTGGGCTCTGCCTCCTGCACCCCTGGGCCGTGTGCCTGGGGACAGTTGGCCAGAATCGTGAGGCCCAGTGCTCGAGCTGCAGTGTAGACGGGTGAGTTCCCTACCCCAGGCTCCACCTCTGTCCAGCTCAGCGAGCGTGGCAGCCCCTATGCTGCTGGGACGACTGCCAGTGGCCGAGAAAATGAAAGTGGACGTGCCCTGGAGGTTATGGGCTCCAATATCCCCACCGGGTGAGTGAGGAAACTGTCCCCCTCTAGCTGCTCTGCGGCGGGCCCGTTGTCAGGTACTCATTACGTGTAGCTGCTGGGAAGGAGGTGGAACGTTTGGACCAAAGCCCTGATGGGTTTTTGTGTGCCCTTGGGTGGTCAGCAGTGGGGGTACCTGGTTCGTTCACTGCACTTCAGGCCCCTCCCTGGGACTGGCATGGATCCTCGTGGAGGGATCTGGAGTTTGGGGTTGGAGAAGCCCCAGCCTTGGCCTTGGTGGCCTCCATCAAGCAGAGACCAAGGCCACAGGCAGGACGGGGGCTCTGGCGGGAGCTGTGTCACTCTGGCATCGCATAGCTGGCCTGGCCGCACCCACCAGGTGTTCATCCAGGAGCTGCTGGCAGCCCCGGCAGCCTGTCCCACCAGCTGCCTGCCTCCGTCCTCCATGGGGACTCGTGAAACCTGGAACCGAAAAAGAGCCAAGGCAGGAGAGAGCAATCGAAGTTGAAATTAACTGTTGCTACATCTCCCTAGCCCCAGCCCTGACACTGTCAGTGCAAAATGCGTGACGGGGAAGGTGAAAATAATCAAAGTCTTGACTCTCTGGCCTGGTTCATTCATGACTAAATATGTGTCAGTTCCTGGCACAGGTGAACGTGGAATGGGTGCCCCCAGGTGGGACTGTGGCTGCTGCTGCGTCCAGATGTCCCCTCTTCTAGGGAGCCGTCCTTGATTTCCCCACTCAGGAGGTCCTCTCCTATACCTGTGTTTTCTGATACACGTGCATCCTACAGTGTCCATGTAGAGACAGTTGAGAGTCAGGGCAGCAGCCTAGGCCTCTTCTGGGGGGTGGGTTCCAGGCAGGGTGTGGCCGGCAGCCCAGGGTGATGTGGTGTTGGGGGCCACGCAGGGTCCCTTGGCTCTACCAGTGCTGGCCCATTCTGAGCACCTGATCAGGACCATGCCGCCCTCCTCTTTAGTTCCTCCCGTTCTGCTGTGGTCCTAGGGGTGGAGTCCCGGCCCTGGCCCTGGCATGCATCCTTGCCCTGCCCTCCCTGCCCTCCTGCGGCTTGCTGGGGACCAGCTGTGCTGAGTGATGTGATGTCTTCAACCGTCACAGCTTCGCACTTGCTGTCCCCTCCCCCAAATGCCCTTCTGCCGTTGCCCGTTCAGGTCTCCCTTGGCTGTTGGCTCCTTGAGGGGCCTCCCCGGACCCCTGGCTCCCGTGGCCTCACAGGGCTCCCGTGGCCTCACAGGGACCCAACTGGTCCCTGTGGCCGGTTCTGCTTGTTCCTTCTCGCACTCCTGCCAGTGGCTGGCCATTCCCGGGTGTGTTGGGGGCTCGTTAATCTTCCTGACTAGGACCTGGGCTCTGGGGACTAGGGGTGCCCAGGGACTGCAGGACCTGCCCTGTGTCCTGGCACTGCCCAGCTTCACATTAGCAGGGGAAAGAAGCCTGTGTCTGGGTGCCGTGGGTGGATGCCCGCAAGGGTGGAGCCCCCATTTTGGGGGTGTGCTGAGCCTTCACCCCACTGTCTGCTCGCACTCGTGAGCTGCTGGAGTCTGAAGCCCAGGGTGGGACAAGGAGCTGCCTTTGAGGGAGGGTCCTCCTGGAGGCCCCAGGGGTTTGGGGAGCCCGAGTCGGGACAGTGTGGGTTGGAGGAGTCATAGGTGGGACTGGCTGGGACCCCACCAGCGCTTCACTGCTCCCAGCTTACGGAGAGGAAGGGCGAGGCTGGTCGGGGGCAGCTTGAGAGGCTCTGCCTCTGGGCAGCACATCCGGGGCCTGGCCTTGTCTCTGTGGAGGTGGCAGGCAGGTGGGAGTGGGGTGGTGGCCTGTTGGTCACTGTGGAGGTGACAGGTGGGCGGGAGTGGGGTAGTGGCCTCTGTGTCGCTGTGGAGGTGACGGGCAGGGGTGGGATGGAGGCCTTGCCATCACTCTGGGGGTGGCAGGCAGGCGGGGGTGGGGTGGGGACCTCACAGTCATCTGTGGACAGGATGGGGCAGCCGTAAGGAGAGCAGGTAGAGAAAAGGGTTAAAGGACTGAGGGAAGTAATAATGTTTCTAATTTTCCTGTGTAATTTAATAAAAATGTAAATTGCCGGGCGGATGACACGCCCTGCCACGGTGTTGACCGAGATTAATTGCGGGCGCTCATGGTCAGCCTGCCTTTGTCTCTGCGCCCCGAGCGCAGCCCGGCTTCTCCGTCTGCCTGGGAGGCAGACACCGTGCCGTCCACCCTGATGGGGACTGCAGTGTCCGGGCTTCTGCCGAGCAGGAGGGGGGCCTGGTCAGTCAGAGCCAGCCCCTGCTGTGACCCCACACCCCTCTCCGGAGGAGCACGGGGCTGGGAGAGGACATTCAGGGGCCTGTGCTGACGGGCAGGTTCCAGGTATGCGGAGGGTCCCTGGCCAGCATGGTTAGGGAAGGCCCTCCGGGGGGATGCTGTAGGTGGACTTGTGCATGGGAAGGAGCAGCCGGTGGGGAGGTGGAGGAGGACCTCTCAGGCCAGGGGAACAGTGTGGGCAAAGGCCCCAGGGTGGGGCTCACTGGCAGGGGGTGGGGTGGTCAGTTAAGAGCTGGACGTTGAGGTCTGGCAGCCAGGAGGGGCCCGGTGGGTGACAGAGCCAGGCAGGGCATGGCCAGTGGTGCTGGGCATGTCCTGATAGTGGTGAGCATCCTTCAGAGGCTGTGAGTGCTGAGTGAGGGTCGTGGCGGCTGGTGAGGATGGACCCTAGGGGCAGGAGGGGAATCCGTGTCCACTCGGAGACGGAAGCAGAGGCAGCCGTGGCCATGACTGTGGGGGATGGAGGAGCCGGTTAGAGCCGTGGCCGACAGGCCTGGAGCAGGGGCTTGGGGTGACCCTGTGGTTTGGGCCCACACAGTGGTGCCATTTCTAGGGACGTGAGGCATCGAGGGGAGTCGGGGGTGCCAGGTGTGGAGGCAGTTGCAGTTGAGGTCATGCAGGACCCCTTGCAGGTTACAAGAGCAGTGCGCATTGAATGCCAGAGCTCTGGGGTAGACCTGGAAGCCTCCCAGGAGGCGAAACCCCAGGGTCTGTGGTTGGAGCTTGGAACATTTTAGTGGCCCCGGGGTCTGTGGTTGGAGCTTGGAACATTTTGGTGGCAGGGCCAGGGTTTTGAGAGGGAGGACAGAGCAGCATTTGCTGGCGCAGCGGGCATCGTGGTGCGATGGTTTCCAGGATGCAGGGCAGTGAGAGCCAGGTGCAGCTCCTCTGAGCTCAGGCTGGCTGGGAGGGTCCCCGCAGCCCAGTTTTGTCCCAAGGTCCCCCAGGGCCCATGTGGCCGCTTGTCCCCTGCTGCAGATGGAGGCCAGTCACGGACAGAATGTTGATCTGGTCCCGGGGGATGCAGGTGGCCGACACGTGGGTTGAGTCTTGGCTGAGTTCAGCCAGGCTCGAACAGCCATGCTGCTGTGGGATTGCGATGGAGGGCTGGCTCCTGCTCAGTGCTTCCCGGCCTACGTACGCCCTGTCCTCGGGGTCCTAGGCTGCATGGCACCTGCCCATCCATCCGCTGTCAAAGGCATCACGTGTCCGCTGTGTGCTGCCTCAGGCCCAATGCAGGGTTCGGTGGTCAGAAGACTTCACGTGCCTCCCCCGGATGCTGGATGTCGAGGTGGGTGAAACTGGGCCTGGGGTTGCAGTCCCTGAGGGAGAGCTGAATGTGTGTGCGTGGCTTTAAAACACCCAGAAGCCCCAGACCTTGGCAGGACCTGACTTTGGACACCAGCTCTGTACCGCCTGAGTGCCAACCGTGGCATTGCGCCAGCAGGGCCTTGAGACTCGGGAGGGGCTGGCATATCCGAGACCCAGTTCTGTCACTTGCAGTGAAGGGCTGGTCCCCGCTGAGAAGGCTGGTGATGCACGGTGGGTACGCCGCTTCCCGGGAGGGGACCTGTGCTGTCCCTGAATTCACCGAGGGCCAGGAGGGGTCCCAAACACTGACCCGCCTCGTGAGGGCCTGCACAGAGGCTCTTGCAGGAGAGGGGTCTGGCTGGGCCTGCAGACCCCAGCTCCCTGTCCCAGCCTGGCCCCAAGCTCCCGCTTCCTCATGCTGGGCACCCGGGGAGCCCTGCTGACCCCTGCTCTGCACCTGGACAGCTGGGTGTCGGTGGTGGGCCTGCTGAGGGTAGCTCTGGACAGGGGTGCCTCGGCCTGGTGGAGGGCTTGGCCGAACTTGGTGGCAGGGAGGGAAGCCTCTCCACGGGGAGCAGGAGGGAGGATAGGGACGGCTGGTTGGTGGGGAAAGAGAAGAGGCTGGCTCAGGTGGCCTGGGGTCTTCGGCTGCCACATGTGGCAGTGGTACTGCAGGGGTGGCTCGGCCCTGAAGCTCGTGGCGGGTAGAGCATGCATGGACAGGGACCCAGCAACTTGGCGAGCATGGGCCAGATGGGCAGGGTTCTCAGGTGGCCCCATGCGTGGGTGCCATCAGGAGACCCCGCATCGGGCGAGGTTACCTGTGTGCCTGCTGACTTGTCTCATGAGGTTTGGGGACTTTAGTTCTACCTGAATGCCCGTCTCCCTGGAGGCACAGGGCTGTGCACAGGGTTCCCCAGGGCTGGGCCTGCCGGGCGGTGTCCACCCGGGAAAGCTGCTTGGAGGAGGGGCAGAGCTGGGCTGGCTCGGGTGGGCGGACGGGTGCCGCAGGCTCTCCTGGGGTGGGAGTGGGGTGGACAGTGTGCACGATCTCGCCCTGCCTGTGACACCTTCCTCTCCTCCTAGTTGGGTCAGCTTCTGGCTGCGGCTGGTGTCTGGAGGTCCGCAGGCACCGCTGGGACCCCTGCGCCAAGCCCAGGACCCCTGGTTCATGCCTCTTTCCAGAGCACTTGCCGGCCTATGGTCGGGAGGAGCAGACCCGCCAGATGGCTGTGTGTGTGTTGAGGGAGGGTGGAGGATGGGGGTGCAGCCGCCCAGAGATACCAGGAGATGTCATGCCGATCGCACGCTTTGATTAAACAGCCTGTCTGGGGCCGAGTGGGCAGCTGGTCAGTGTCAGGCTCCCAGGGCAGGATGTATGGAAACCACCGGGGGAGGGAGGAACTGGCCCCCGAGAGCCGGTGGGGCTGGAGCCGCGGAGTGGCCTGAACACAGCGCTGCTGCATCGTTCCCTGGCCCCCGCCTCGCCAGCTGCAGCCTTGGAAGGCCCTTTGCCCCTCCAAGCCTCAGTTGCCTTTTCTGTAAGGGGGGATGGCTGTCCTCGCCCCCTGGGTGGTGGCTCAGAGCTGGATATGCTGTGTAGTAGTCACATGGGTGGCATACTGGTGGCTGGGGTCCCCAGGGGCTGCCCGTGGGTGGTCAGCTCCATTTGGAGGCCTGTGGTTTCCGGCTAGTGTCTTCCACCAGGCACAGCAAGCCCCAGACGATGCTACATGAGGATTGTGTGGGCCCCTGTGCTGTGCCCGGGCTGTGCTCACCCACATGGGGAGCCTGAGGCACTGCCCACTGGGGCCTCCCTGGCCCAGCTCCACTCTGCCCTTCCCCACGAGAACCAGCCTCCCCCCGGGAGCAGCTCCATCTGGGGCATTTTCATGCCTTCTGCTGAGGTGGGTGGGGGTGGGGATTGGGCCAGTGGCTCCGCTTTCCTCGGCCGCCTGTCCCCACTGCATGAGGAGACGCATTCGAGGGGCTGAGAGGCTGAGCCCGGGGCCCGGCCTGGCTTGGGTGGTGTCTCCCCTGCCACCTTGTCCTCATCTGTACTGAGGGTCAGCATCAGCATCTCGGCTGTATGATGGTGCGGAGGCCACCTGTCCTGCACCCACAGGAGGCCCTGTGCCTCAGCAAGGGGGGGCCGAGCTTCCCTCACCTGCCTAAGTGTCCCTTCCTATAACATGGAGCTCCAGCCTCAGACTTCATGGGAAGTGCGTGTGGCCTCGAGGTACAAACACCCTATTGTAAGCCCTCTGAATGCTTTGCTTAGGAAATCAGAACGTTGGGGCTCCCTTCTCCTGCACAGGCCAGGCTTGGGGCCGGCAGAGTCTGAAGAGGTGGCAGGTCTGGGGCTAGGAGGCCTGGCAGGAAATCATGGGAGGCCTTGGGGCAGTGCCTGGCTCTCTGGGCCGCGGCATCCTCCTCAGAGAAGGGACAGTTGGGAGGGTCACTCGCGAGGGGCCCTATGCCAGCAGCGGGCAGAGGGGAGGGCAAAGTGGTGGTCCTGGGCCCCGCAGGCTGATTGTGAGGCAGGCTGGTCTCCAGTCCCCACCTGCATAGCTCTGTTCCTCCAGACGGCCCTGACCCCAGCACCCCAAACTCTGTCTTCCCAGGTGGGGAGCCCCGACAGGGCAGGGATCCTTCATCTCAGGAAACGCAATCCCTTCCCTGGCCTGTGAATATTTCATCAGCAGATTAAAAATTGAAGCTGAACCATCCCTGCTCCTCCGGGAGGGTGGAGGAGGGGGGCCGGCTCCGTTTCAGGCTGGTTTGAGTATTTTTCTTGATAATGGAGCCGCGTCAATTAGAAAATGACATTGCTGGTTAAAATGCCGTTCTGCGGCCCTCTTTAATTAAGGCCGAGACGTAATAACCAATGCGCTGCTGCGAACGCATTTTTAACCATCAGAACGCGAGGTGAATGACATGGAGTTGGGTTGATCAGAGCGGGCGTGCGGGGCCTCAGAGAGATTTATGGAGGCCGCACAGCAGCTGCGGCTCTGGCAGGGCATGGGGTGTGCCAGTGTGTGTTGGGTCAGGTGGTTCTTCTTTTCTGTGTGCACGTGTGCGTGCATGTGGCATGTGTGGGTTGGGACCAGAAGGGCCTGGGGGCTGAGGTTGAGAGTCCTACTGAGTTTGCCTGCATGGGCCATGGTGCTGGAGCCAGAGGGCCCTCCGGGCAGCCCGAGGAGGGAGCGAGGCTGCACAGGCTGCGGGAGTCAGAGGCTGTTGAAGGCAGAGTCAGGCTGGGGTGCAGCAAGAGGAGGGTTCTGGGCATGGAATGAGGACAACAGCGTGGCCCAGGAGCCGCTGTGGGTTTGATGGTGCCTGGTGAGATGAGGAAAGGGGCAGACTGACTCTGTGCCTCCCGGGGTGCCTGGAAAATCCTGGGGAGGTGCGTGGGGGGCGAGGGGAGGGGAGCAGGGAGGTGGTGTCCAGCCAGCCCCTCAGGTGCCTGAAGGATGAGCATGGGAAACAGCTGCCTCGGGGACCCTGGATGAGTCCGGGGTATGAGGAAGTCTGAGGAGCCGCAGTCCTTCCCTGCTGCTGAGCGGGGGCCCTGCTCTAGGCCCCAAGTGGGCAGCACAGGGCCTGGTGGGGCTGTCCTGCCTTCCCTGCCTCACCCCTGCCCAGCCGTGTGCAGACTGTGCGGGAACTGGCGTCTGTCAGGACCACCCGGCCTCCTGCTGGCCCTGCTTTCCATTGGTGGGGCTGAAGGTGCACCCTGGCTGAGCCCTGCAGCTCTTGGGCTGCTGGCTTGACACAGGGGACCAGCTGCCCCAGGGAAAACAAGGTCAGGGCTTGCCTGGGACTGTCTGGGACGGGCAATGTGGGGGCCAGCATGGGGCGGGCTCCACAGCCGACGGCTCACATGCCTGTCTGGGCCGTGTCGAGTCTCGCTTGAGGTTGGAGCAGTCTCCCTTTGGGGACATCCAGGGCTCTTGGGCCTGTCTCTGGCAGGGAGTCAGGAGCCCTGGGGACATGGGAGTTCTCTCCTGCTTCCTTGGTGTGAGGAAGTACGTCCTCAGCCTGCTCTTCTCTTTAGGGACACTTGGCCCTGCCTTCTGGCGCCCACGTGGAAAGCCAGCCAGGGATGCTGTGACGTTTGTTGACACCCTCCCACCACCTGTGCTGTCTGGGCTGGCCTCTGGGGGTGCAGCCTGGGGGGATGAGCCACCCCAGGTATAGGGTCCCCTTCGGGAACGGGGAGGAGGGGCTGGAACTGGCTGTTGGTGTGGCTGGTAGGGGCAGGCCCATAACTGGGAGGTTCTGGGGCTTGAGGAAGAATCCCAACTTTTACTTTTGAAACAAGAGCAAACAGCAAACTGTGGAGGAGGTGGGTTTGTTTTCTTCAGTAGATTTGCTGGAGTCCTTCTCAGGGGTATCCCTGGTGCCCCAGAGGTGGCATCTCTGATGGCCCATGGTTGTAGGAGGCCTCGGGCCAGCATGCTGAAGAGTGAAAATGCAGGTGGCCTGGGCCGTGAGTGCACATGTGTGCATGTGTGCGCACAGCCCCATGCGTTACAGCGCATGTGTGTGCACATTAAGCCAGTGTCCCTTCCTGGGGCCCGGCCACAGGCGCCCTTCGCTGTGAGCCAACCCTCGCTTACGTTCAAAGGTGTGTTCACTGCCCAGTGGTGCCCCAGCAGCTTCCACGGCCTCATGGGTTCACGAGCCCCTGTACAGCCAACACCCCTCCTCTCCACAGCTAGGAGGGAGGACGCTGGCAGCTTGTCTGCCTTGTCCCGCTTTCCCCAGGGTGGCAGGGCAGAGGTGCCCTCGGTGCAGGGGTGTCAGGCCCTGGCAGGCAGGAGAGGGAACTGCTGCCTCCTCATGCTGCCCATGGGCCTGGTTGACCTCCAGGCCCGGGCTGCCCCGTTGGGGCTGCGCCTGTGGGGTGTGTACCTGACCTCTGGCTGAGAATCTGGTGGGGCTCCGGCAGCCATACTCATCTATGAGCCCTGCTGGCGGTGAGCTCGGACGGCCTGGCTGCATTTGGGGAACGTGTCCCCAAGGCTGGTGGGGATGGGGCTGTGGGTGGATGAGAGCTCGGCTGAGGGTGCCTGGTGGCTGTTCACTGGGCATGGAGGTGGCCACAAGCTCCTGGGGAAAGGGGGCAGAGGCAAAGACGAAGCCTGGACTTCTCTGTTGCCACCGTAAAATAACACTTGGGTCCGTGCCTGGGAAGGCCTAGAGGTGCGTTCCAGCCTGTGTGTCTCTTGTGACGGGTCGGATGGGGTGCCTGGGACCCAGCAGGGAAGGTGGGTAGGTGGATTGGTGATGTCTGCAAGGAGGGCTGTGGGGCACTCCTGCGTGCCACATGCTCCCCTCCTGGCCCTGTGGTCTCTGTGCTAATCTGATGTCACCTTTCTACCGAGAGCTTAGTACCACCGCTGTGTGTTTTCACTGTGACTTCTGCAGAATTTTCTGCCCATACTGCCGGCTCTTCTGGATCCCCCTCCTTGGACAGTGTTGGTGTGAGGGGGTGGTCGGTGCGTGTGTGGTGGTGGAATAACTCACCCGGGTTGGAGCCAGCCTCACACTGCCGGGGCTCAGTGGGTCTTACCTGGGCTGCCCATCGGCAACGTTTGAAGATGAGGAACTTTTAAGATTCCCGGTGCCCCGGCCACACCTCAGACCAATCAGATCGGCAGCCGTGGGGGTGGTGCCTGGGTACCAGGGCTCCCTGGTGATTCTGTTGTGCCTCAGGGTGAGCCCACTGGTGGAGATGGCCTGGGCCGGGCATTCCTGGGGTTCCTCCTGCAGCTCTGCTGGCATCTGTTGTGCCTTGGCCTTTGCCATAAGACTGAAATCTTCAGAGGCCCTGTTGTTGCTTGAAGTCTCAGATCTGGGCCTGCCTCCGCTGTCTTGGGCCCTCCAGGCTCCCCAGGCTGCAGTTGTCCTCGTCCTGGATTTGCCTCTCCCCTTCCCATAGGCCTATGTACTCCCAGTTCCCTAAGAGCGGGTGGAGCTGGCTTAGGGATGGAGGGGCTGAGAGGCCACTGGGAAGCTGTGGTTGGGAGTCTGGGAGCCAGTCTGGAGTTCTGGGTGTCGGGAGCAGAGCGGCTCCGGGAGACTGCATGAGCAGAGCCTCTCATCTAGAAGCGGTCAGGACCGTGATCCCAGGAGGCATGTACATCCCATCTCCGGCAGGGATGGGGTGGCTCAGCTCCAACTCTGCCCACGTTGGCCTTTGGGGTTCAAGGCGGGGCTGGGGCTGGGCCACCCCATCTCTGCAGGCAGGAACCTGGCATCCCTGAACCCTTTCCTGTGTCCAGCTCCTTTCTGCCTCACCCCTTGTGGGCACCACCCCTGTGCATGCTGGGGGAGGACCTCGGCTGTGGGTGCTTGCATCTTTGCGTCCTTCTCTTTCCCCTGACCTCTGTCCTCACCTGCGGGAAATGCAGGCCCAGTTGTCCAGGAGCTGTGCTGTGGGTCCCAGGTGTATGAGCAGTGCCTAGTGTGCCTGGGCCTGGCATGGGTATCTCTGCGTCTCTGAACTCCCCAGCTGGACCGGGCACTGTTAACTGAAGAGCAAACAGTAAAAAGTAGCCTGACCCTTGGCCACTTATCCTCGGTCAGGGAGGTAGTGGACAGAGTCCCCGATTCCTTCCTAGCCTCAGTTTCCTGCTCTGCCGGTCTCCGAAGAGCTGGGAGGGTGAACAGAGATGAAGCCAACGGAGCTCACCTGCAGCTCAGCCAGCGCCAGGAACTGCTAGTTGTCGTTTTTGGTTAATTTTTCCTCGCCTGGGCTTCACGTCTCAGGGTGGGTTGGGAGGGAGAGGCACCGGCCCAGAGTTACAGTGGAGGGGTGGGGTAGTAGAGTCCGGCTGGGAGGGGCGGCGCTGTCCACACACAGGTTTTCAAAGCTGCGCTCTGTAGCCAGGCTGAGGACCCAGAGGCCAGGGAGCTGTGTGCACCCCCGCTGGGTGGGGGAGGTCCTGGGCCTGCTCCTCTGGAGTATTCAGCTTGGAACGCAGCCTTGCCACATGTTGGAGACAGGTAGGGACCTGGCCCGTTGTGCAACCTGCAGCTGTGCGGGAGAATTCCTCCCAGGGCCCTGGGCTCACCCTGCCCTGGAGTCTGCATTTTTCAGGAAGCTCCGCGGGTACCCTCTCAGTGGGTCAGAGGCTTGGAGGAGGCCAGGGTCCGCGCCCAGGTGTCAGACAAGCCCTGGGGGAGGGCAGCTGAGGGGCTGGGGGACAGCTCCCTGCCCACGGGATGGCCGCTGGGCCCGCACTGCTACAGAGTAGTGGCAGGGAGGTGCTTCCATGGCGCCCTCACTGTGGGATCTGGCTCGGGCCTGTCCCAGGCCAGGCCTCCTTTCCCTGGTGACCTGGAAAAGCATGGACCCTGCTGGCATGTCCTTCCCTCCTGCCCCTGCCAGGTGGAGCAGGGTGGGGCCTTCTGGGGAAGGTGCTCCACCCTCACCTGGCTTCCTTGCCCCAGCCCTGCAAGGGAGGGGAACTGTGTCAGGCTCTTGTAGGTGACTCTCCCTGGGGGAGCTCTGGGGCCTCGGGCAGGTCACTTCACCAGCCGCAGCCTTGCTCTCCTCATCGGTAAAAAGCGGGGAAGGGTTTCTACCTTGGATTTTGGTAAGGGGGAGCCATTGTTAAGCTCCCGCCGGAACACACCTGGGATGGCGTTGGGCTGGGGATTGCGTGCTGGCTGGGCTGAGAATCCAGGAATTGCTGCCTGTGCTTCTGCAATGCCCACCCGGGCTTCCGGGTATATAGGGCAGCATGGTCTGCAGGATGGAGGCCCTTCCTGCTGACACAGGAGGCTGGGGAAGGTCTGTGGCTGGAGAAGGTCCGTGCCTTGCCCAAAAGTGTGTCTTACCACCCCTACCTCGAGAGATGGCCCGGTGCACTGAGCACCTACTGTATCCTAGCACTGTGGTGGCCGTCCTGCTCAGTGGCTCTTGGATTAGCCATCCTTGGCCACCTGCAGGGGAGGACGAATGTTCTCACCACTGTCCTGCTGTGGAGGGAAAGGTGACAAGCTTGTCTGGTGGCACCTGTGCCCTCAAAGTGTTGGGAAAGCTTGGTTTTCCCAGGTGGGGGCCCCTGCCACGCCCCAGCCTCACGCTGCCTGAGGCCCTGCTCAGCCACCACCCTCGATGGCCCTGATAGAAAGTGTCTCCCAACACCTCCGCACCCTGCCTTTCTCCCAGCCTCAGCAGCCCTGGAGGTGGCCCGAGGCCCGTGCCCATGACCCATGCTGGGCACCCCCAGGAAGCTCAGAGGCCCCCGGGCAGAGCCGGGGAGGTGTGAAGGCATAGCCAGGGCGGAAGCAAAACAAAAGAAAAAAATCCACCCCTAAACCCACCCAACCCACACCCTGAATCTCCTTATCTGTGTCTCCGCAGCCTGTTGCAATTGCCTGCTGTGAGTGGGTTGAGAAATTCGATGGAGCAGATAGTTGCCCAGGCACTGAATCGTCTAGGGCGGTTGGACAGGTTTGGTTCCTGCCCCGGTGGAGGGCCCTTCTCCAGAACCCGGAGCAGAAACCTGGCCAGAGTTCGCTGCTGAGCAGGCCGCAGCCTCCCGCATCCTCACCTGGGCTCCCTGCAGGTTCCTGGGAAAAGGGGACTTTCAGGGCCAGGGACGGGGGGTCACACGGAGCTGATTCACGTCTCAGCCCCTCTGCTGTAGCCGCGTGAAGTCAGGTGCTTCCTGGGCCTCAGATTTCTCACCTGTGCTGCGGGTTGGGGGCCGTGCAGTTGGTGAGATCTGAATGTTCACGAGGACTGTCCACACCACAGGAATAGTGGGAGAATCATGGGTAGAGGGTGGGAGACCCCCAGACCTGAGTCAGCCCCTCAGAGAGCCGTGGCCCTGGGTTTGAGGCCAAGGGTTCGGCTGTGGTTTGTGCAGTCCCAAGCAGAAAGTTCAGGTCTTTGCTAGGGAATGCCCTGCTTAACCAGTCAGATATGTTACCCAGAACCTTCCAGAACACAAACACGCACCAGAGGTAAGCAGAATTGGCCACCCTCGGGGCAGAGCACCTGGGAAATTACGTGTTCTTAGAAAATTATGTGTAAATCACAGTTTCTTCATAAGTTTGTTTATTGATTTTTCCCTGGCAACCTTCACGCTGTCTGATCCTAGGGTGAGACCATGGGGGTAGTTTACAGCGGACCCCGTGGGCAGGGGGAGGAGCCACAGTGGGGGAGGAGCCACAGCGGGGGAGGAGCCACAGCAGAGGAGGAGGAGGAGGAGGGGGGGCAGGAGGAGGAGGGCAGCATCCGGCCTGGGGCCTGGGATGCCCCCACAGAACACAGGGGCATGGGGCAGGGATGGGATGAGAGGCATACCCGCTGTGCTCCCTGACACCCCAGCTGCTCACTGGCCCGAGGGCTGGCTCCTGCAGCACCGTCTCCGCAGGAGGCTGTGGGCCGCTTCCAAGAGGGCTGCTGCAGGGTGTGCTGCCCAGGCCCCGGCCACCTGCTGAGGACCGAGCCAGGCCTGAGTCTGTGCGGGACAGAGCTGAAACACCGAGTTCTGCCTGCACAGTCCCTGGGGGCTCTGGCTCACCAGCTGGGAGATGGGCACCAGGCCTGTTGGGCCACCACCAGCCACTTTCCTCCAATAGCAGGCAGGCAGGCGGGAGCCACAGTTCGGGGCCAACAGGTCTCCCTCAGCCTGGGTGCGGTGGAGCTGGAGGGAGGGCTTCCTGGGGGAGGTGACAGGGAACATATGGGGAACAGCATATGCAAAGGCTCAAAACTGGGAGAGTTCCGGGGCCTGTACGGGGAGGTCAGGAGCTGAGCCTGTGCGGTCCTCAGAGGCCTTGTGCAGGGTCTGGACTTGGCCCTGTTGGTGCCGCCCAGGAACTGACAAGGTCTTGTTCCAGAGACTTCCCCAGAGGTCTGGGACCTGCTTTTCGGCTCCTGTTTGGGTGCTGTTCCAGCACAGCAGCACTGCCCTAGGCCCTGCTCTCCCCTCCCTGTCCCTCCCTGGTTGTCTGCAGGACTGGGCAGAGCCCCGGGACCCTGCCTGAGACAAGCAGTTTCCAGGACAGGCCTGGGCCCCGGCTGGGGTCTCTATGGGGTGTGCTGGCTTTGGGAATGTTGGCAGGTCTGAGCCTGGCCTATGTGTGTGCTGCTTGCTCACATGAGTGGTGAGGGCTGCGGGCAGAAGGCCAGGAGCCCCCCGGGGCCTGCTGCTAGGCTCAGGGGAAGGGCAGGTGGAGCCCTGGGGCCAACAGCCCCACGTGGCAGGGGATTTTCATTAAGCCCTGTGCCCTACTCCTACCCCATGCCCAGTTCTGGGAGGCTCACCAGGGTCCAGGGAGCATTCATTGTACAGCTGCTGGGGGCTGCCGTGTGGGAGAGGTCGAGAGGAGGGCCAGGCTGTAGCCAGGGGTGGAGGAAGCTTCCAGACCCGCTGTCTATTAAATTGAGGAAGACAGAGGTGTTCTTTCTGTTTCCGGGGTCCCCTGCTCACATCTGAGGGCACGGAGGGTGAGATGTAAAGAACATGCATGCCACTGAATAGCTGGGGAAACTGAGGCAGAGCCAGGGCCACCTGCCTTTGAGGTCCTCAGGCGTTGGCTGTGAGATGGGTGTGCTGCTGCTGCCAGCGGCTCTGAAGTGGGCTTTGAAAGCTTTGGAGGCCCCAGAGATAATTATCTGGCAATAACGAGCTAATTAATGGCTGCAGGTGTGCCCCGGCCCACCTCCCCTCCCTTCCCAGGCTCCCTTCTGCCTCGTGCCTCCCACCCTTCCCCATCCCCTCCACCGGGCACACCCTCATCTCGGCGTGAACATCAGTTCCATAAGTCGTCGCGTGATTCCCGGGGCACTGTGGCTTTGCCTGCTTGGAAGGTGAGGGTGCCCGCCTGGGGAGGCCTGGAGGGGCTGCCCTGACCTCTGAGGAGGGGTGTGACCCACCCCCTGCAGATCAGCCACGTGCATTGTTTTCCCTCCCTCCCTCCCTCTGCTGGATAAATAGCACACACTGGCTGAGGGCAAGAGAAGCGTGGTCCTGGAGTCTGGACAAGCCCCGTGTGGCCCCGGTGGGGTGGGGAGGTGACACCCAGCCCTGCCCCTCCCAGCAAGGATGTGGCCTGTCTGTCCTGGATGGTCCTGGGTAGGCTCTAGGCCCTGGTCCCAGCCCGTTTCCCCAGGGGCTTTGTTCCCGAGATTGTCCTGCTATGCTGGTCAGCATGGTGGCTCTGGGTGGGCCTGGCCTGTGAGGGAACGGGAACAGGGAAGCTTCTGGAGCCGCGGGGGTTCCCGGGCTAGGGTTGCATGGGACCAGGAGGGGAATGGAGCAGTAACCAGAGGGTGGAGGTGTGGTGCGCCCAGTGGGCCCACCTGGCACAGATGCCACCATGCTTTCGCGGCTGCTGAGTGGCCCCAGGGCTTTATCTAAGGCCCCCGTGATTGCTCTGTCCTGCCTGGGGTGGGCCAGATCCCTGGGCAGGGCCTGGAAGCTGCCAGCTGTCCTTGGTAGCCTTGGTGGAGGTTACTGGGCTGGGTGTCTGCCTTCCCTGGAGACTGCACTGCCTGAGCCGGTGACAGGCTGTGGACTGGCCTGTCGGGCGGCAGGTCAGAGCGAGCAGGAAGCACTGGTTCCTTCTCCATTCCCACCCTGCTCGTCGCGGGAGCCTGGTGTGCCCAGGCCTGGACTTGCCCAGCCCCACAGCCTTGCCGATGCCTGGAGTTCTGGGTTCGAGCTCTGACTCCGTTGTGGCTGCAGGCAAGGCCCATCCTTCCCTTGGTCCCGCCGCCCACAGCCTCAGTTTCCCTTTCTGAAGGACTCGTATCAGGAGACAGTGTGGGCAGCCAGTGCCCGCCGTGCCAGCGCCCCTTCCGGCGCACTTGTGTTCAGGTTGCTTGAGGTTACCCACCACTCTCTGGTCTGCGGGAGGCTCTTTTGAAAGCGGCGCGCCTTGGCTGCTCAGCCTGGCATTGTATGGGGGACATGGTGGCCACCGGGCCTTCGTGTGTTGGGGGTAAATCCAGGACCTGGGACCACAGAGAGAGTAGTTCTGGCTAGAATCTGCTGGAAGAAAGAGCCCCCTTCCAATTCCTGGGGCTCGTTGGATTGCGGGACTGCCCCCAGGCAGGCTGAAGGTGGGGACGCTGAGGCCTGCCGGTGGGTAGTGGGGAAGCCTGCTGGGGGGAGGCTAGAGCCCTGGGCTCCCTGCAGGGGCCCTGAACCCGGTGCAGGGCGAGGGTTCCGGTGGCCCTCAGAGCTTTGGGTGACTCCTGTCTTTTCCCCTGGCCTGGGGTTCAGGACCCCGGGAGGCCTGAGAGCTTTTGGTGTGCTGCCATCTCAGAGCCTGGATGTAGCGAGTGTTGCCTCACCCCAGCCCTGCCAGGGATCTTATCTGACGGGCAGGAGCTGGCCCTTCGCTGTCAGACTGGACTTGCCCACGTGCCCTGCCATCTGACTCATCCAATTAATGCCGTGATCATTTTGCTAATTCCTTCAGCTGATTCTGGAACCTTTTCCGGTTGGCCACTGGGTCTTGGAGCTGGGAGGGAACCTGGAGATCCTTTTCAATGTCCTCATTTCACTGAGGGGTAAACTGAGGCCTTCTGGGAAGCACAACCTTTCCTGCCCTGCCTCCTTCCGGGCCCTCCCCTGAGCCCCCAGACCCTCTGTACTGAGGGCCTGCAGTGTGCTCGGCTCCCTGGGCATCTCCTGCAGGGAGGCCCCTTCCAAGGGCCTGCCTTGCCTGCCTGGTGCCGACTCTGTCGTTTCTTTTTGTCTCCCGGCTGGACGGCTGGGACAGGGATGGTGGTGGTGGGAAGGTGCGGGTGACAAATGAGGCTGTGGGCACTGAGGTGTTGCATCTCCTGAGACTAAATGCCTCCAACGTGCGCGATTCATCAGGGCCTTCCGCACCGTCAGTGGCCGTCGCCCGTCATTTGCTGGTAATGAGCTTTTTCATACCGTAATTTGTGTCTCCTAATTGCCGAACAAGCACCTAATGGCTCTGATTAACATCGGAGGGACTCTGAGCTTCCGTGTTTGGGAGCAGGCCTGTGGCTTCCAGGACTGCCTGCCACCTGCCCGTGTGACTGGGGGAGGCAGAATGTTCCGGAACAGTGGCTCAGGGCCTGAGAACCATGGGCCTCCTTCTGGTCTGACCCAGGCAGGGGTTTCAGCGCCTGTCCTCAGGGTCCCCATCTGTAGAATGGGGACAGCAGTGTGTTCATGCCCTGGGGGGCCAGGGTGCGTACATTGCTCCGGCTGCACTGGGTTTCTGATGCCGCCGGGCCCCAGTCCTCCCCTCCTGCTGGGCTTGGCAGGGCTGCCACTGGTGGGAGGAGCCCCAGTCTGTCTCCCAGCCTGGAGCTGCCCCCTGGCTTGGCACTGCCCTCTGTGCCTCTGTGTTCTCCCTGGACTGCCTGCTGGCTCTGCCCGCCCTGGGCCTTCTGTGTGGGTTGGGAGGGGATGGGCTCAGAGGAGTGAGCAGCGCTTGTCTGGGGCCCAGTGCGTGGCCGCTGCTCATGGCAGCCTCTGCCTAGAGCCCTCAGTGGCTCCCCGGTGCCCCTGGGGTAGCTCCTACCAAGCCTTGACCCTGGGGCCCCTCCCTGCGTGGCCGCTGCTCATGGCAGCCTCTGCCTAGAGCCCTCAGTGGCTCCCCTGTGCCCCTGGGGTAGCTCCCACCAAGCCTTGACCCTGGGCCCCCTTCCTACCTGGCCACCCCTCCTTTGAAGGCTGTTGCTCATCCTGCAAGTGCCATCTCTCCCTGGGGTGGCAGGGGCATCTCTTAGGCCCGCCTGGTTGGGCGCCCCTGCAGACACTCTGCAGCCTGTGTTTCTCCGTTCATGCCACAAGCGGTGTTTCCAGCGGCTTGTCCAAGGTCTGGCTTCCCCAGCCCCTGCCAGACTGTGAGCTTCAGGGGTGCGGGAGCCGAGTCTGCCTCATGGTCGCAGCATGGTGCTGGCATAGCACAGGCCCTCATGGGTTTCATGGAGTGAATAAATGATGGTATTCCGGGGAGCAGAGCCTCCTCCTGGGAGCTGGGCGTGGGCTGGGCACGGGGCTGACGGTTAAGTCATGGATTCCTTCACACCTACAGACATACGCTGCCGTCTTAGTCAGTGAGGCCCAGCAAGGCCCCCGTGAGTGTGCCCAGCTCTGCCCGCCCCACTTTCTGTCAGCCCCTCATATGGTCCTGGTCACCTCCCGGCTGGGGTGAACACTTGGCTGGTGGCGCTTAGAGGAGGGGACCCACTTGAACAGGGATCCTGCCTGTGTGTGCCCCCATGCCCGAGTCTGCACTGGCCTCACTCCCACAGCATTGTCCCCAGCCTGATGTGCCCGTTGTTAGCAGCCATCTCGGCTCCAGTTGGAGACCTGAGCTCTGAGTCTGGGCAAATCCTTGCTGTTGTTAATTTGGGGAGGGTGTGGACGGTTGCAAAACAGGACCCCTTTCTCTTGCCGCTTCTCCCAGACAGAAGCTAGGAAGTGAGCCTAGGGCGCCAAGTTCAGTAAATTCACCTTCCCCGGTGGCTGTTGGGTGCCATGTTCTCCTTGTGCCGTGTGCCCTGTGCCTTGTGGGTGCCGTGTTCTCTCCATGGGGACCTTTTGGGAGTCGTCGTTAGTGATGGAGGTAACCCAAGTCATGGCCACGGGCGAGGGGGTGGGGGCCTTGTTGCTCTATCCCCTCCCAGTCCGGCATGTGGCAGGGCTGTCGGGCCTCAGAGGTGTCCCCTCACTCAGGGAGCCTGGTGGTGGGCCCTGTCCACCCACCCCATTTTCCTGAGCAGCGGGAGGTGGGAAGTTGACTCCCTAAACGGGAGTCAACTTTCATACCTCTCTGGTTTCTCATCTAAGGCCCAACCTTCACGGGCCTGGTGTGGCACCATGAGCCCAGGCTGCTGGGCACGGTGACCCTCCTCTGCAGGGCAGTGTGTCTGTGGGGCAGTTTGCTTCTGTCCTGTTTCTGGGATGGGCCTACACTGCCCTCCAGGAGGCCCTAAGGGGTGCAGGTGGGGAGGGTTGGCGATGGCAGCTTTGAGCAAGATGGGCGCTGTGCCGCACCTGTGCTGCACTGGGTGTGGCTGGCATGGTTCGGCTGCTGTCTGCCTGAGCACCGCCTGTGCTGGCCAGCGTGTCTCCCAGTCCTGGGGACAGCCTTGTGGGATGCTCAGGCCGCCCTGAGCGTGGGGATCCCAGGGCTGGAGGTGTGACCTGAGCACGGGGATCCCGGGGCCGGAGGTGTGACCTGGACCTCCTCATCCTGACCTCAGCTCCGGACATGTCACCATCTCCCCTGGGTTTAGCATTTTTTTGGGGAATAGTTCTTAGCCTCCGATAAGAACTATACAGCCAGAAAAAAGAACAGAAAGGGCTGTGCCAAGAGCCTCGTGGTGGGCATACCGGGTCCGTTGGGTTTCTCCTCTCCCGGCTGCCCCTCCTCCAGCCCATTTTTCCAGACTCCTCCACAACCGTGATGTTGCCCGTCTCTTTTCCCCCAAATCTCCAGCCGAATGAAGACACTTCCCACTCAGTGGGGTGAGGTCCACAGCGTCACGTGTAAGGTCCAGGCATCAGGGACAAGGTGCGAAAGCCGTGAGGTGGGAGCCTGTGCTGGGGTGGGAGGGAGGTCCGGCAAACGCCCACTGTGTGGGCACCAGGGCGCTGTCGGCTTCAGGGGGCTCCAAGCCCCAGCATATTAAATGGCCTCCACCCCAGCATTGATGGGCAGCTGACCCTCAGACACTGACCCCGGGAAGGGCCTGGGGTCAGTGTCTTTGGGAACAATGTCAGCAGCAGCCTCTATGTGGGGGTCCGGCTGTTGTAGGCTCTGTGTTTGGATGCTCCCAGCAGCCACCAGAGGGCAGCTTGCATCTGTGGGAAACTGAGGCCCAGACAGGCCGGGGCACAGTTCTGGTGGAGCCTCACCTGCCCTCCTGGCCTTGGCCCCTGCAGACCCTGTGGGCCACTTCCTGCCGGGGTGTGGATACGGCGGCGCAGCCCTGGGTGCTCTGTGGCTCCCAGCTCCCCACACCCCCTAAGCTGGGCTCCTCCGGGCAGGGCTGGGGCGGTAACCCTGGGGTGTTCTGGGAGATTGGAGACCCCCTGGGGGGCCATGCTTTGCCCAGCCTGCCCCTGCTGACGTTAGGGCTGTCTGGGACCCAGCTGGGTCCCTAGTGTTGGTGGCTGGGGGAGAGGAGCCGGGAGCTTGGACTCTGGCATCCCAGGCTGGGGCTGGCCTCCCGGCCCCTGGCTTGTGGCCCTGGCTTTGAATGTTATATAGACGAGGCCTCATGTGGGTCCCTCTCCTTCTGCGTACCGTCTTACCTATGAGGAAGGTGAGGCTGGAGAGAGGTGTGCCCCATCCAGGTCGCCCAGCCCGTGGGCAGGGCAGGCCCACAGCTTCTGGGGAAAGCGTTTCCCAAGGTGGTGTCTGGTGTTGGCAGGAGGGGGCCGGGTGAGCCAGTGGCTCTGGGGCCGCCACAGAGGCGGCCGTTGCTGGAGGGCTGACGGCATGCCAGGCCCAGGAAAGCCCCTCGTGGGCCATCTCACGGAGTTCTCTTGAGGGCCCCTGTTGTACAGGTGACACAGAGGTTGAGGGTCACAGCCCCAGCCTGCAGGTGCCCGAGCTGAGAGCCCTCGCCCTCATGGTGGGGCAGCGCGTCCCTGGGTGAGTGACCAGGCGGCCTTGGGTCTCGGGTGAGCTCGGGGAGCGGGGCCCACCTTGCCTGGCCCAGGTGGGATTTGGCAGGTAAGGCTTGCTCCTAAGAGAGGCCGCTTGTGGCGTGTCCTGGTGTGAGACCCGGTGTTCTCGGCTGATGTGTGGGTTTGCTCATGGGTGGACCAGGCCGCCGCCCCCGCCTCCGCTCGCTGGCTGTGGCCTTGGCTGTGTGGACCAGGCTGGGGCTGCACTGGGGCCTGGGTGGCAGGGGCTGGTCTGCCTGTCCAGTGGCTTCTCTGGGGTCCTGGGCTGTCCCTCAGCAGGCCTGGGACTGGGCGGGGACAGTGGAGACCAGTTTCAGGTCTGTTCTTGGTGGCTGTTAACTCCGGGCTAGATGTAGCCCTGAGGGGCCTGGCAGAGTCTCAGAGGGGCCGGCACTTGGTGGGTGAGGTGCCCCAGGGGAAGGGAGGGCCAGCCCAGGAGGACCCTCCCGTTACCCTCTGGTGGCCTGCCCACCCCACCCTTCCTGCTGCCCGGCTCAGGCCTGTCTTGGGGAAGGGTCCTGGGCTGGGATTGGCTGTGGGGGAGGTGCACACAGATACTCAGCGCAGTTGTGGCTGCATCCGGTCAGGGGTCCGGCTGAGTGACCTCTAGGAGCCACCTGCCTTTGCAGGAGCCGTGGGGATCGTGGGACATCATCTGGCGGCTGCCTCTGCCCCTCCCTTTTTGAGAGGCGGGACTTGGCATCTTCAGCGTCTCTCGTGCCTCAGTGACAACCTGGGAGAGGTGCCGTCCCTGGGTACAGATGAGAAGCTGAGGCTCAGAGGCACCAGGGCCCCAGTGGGAGGCGGCAGAGCCTCTGGTGGCTTCTGTGTGGCATGTTCTGGGCTGTGCGTGGGGCCAGGGAGGGTGTCTTCAGCACGGGTGCCTGCTGGGTGGTCTCCCATGTGTGCCCAGGAGGAATGGCACGGCCTCTCCCTCTGCCCACCCCCCCACGCCTGCCCCCCTACCAGGTCCAGCAGGCCTTGGCACAGGCTCCAGAATTGCACGTGATCTCAGACGGTTCCCAGCTTCCTCCGCAGGGCGGGGCTGCTCCAGTCTCTTACACCAGCGCATCTGCAACTCATTACACTGCGGTGTCAGTGGCAGAGCGGCCTGGCCACGGCGGGCTCCCGGCGGGAGTGGAAGGGTCCCCCTCCGCAGCAGCCACCCCTGCCATGGGCCTCCAGGTCCCCGGGAGCAGGACTAGGCTGGCCTGGGGACAGCACTGCAGGGCCCAGCCAGGGCTGGGGCAGGGAGGAAGGGCCCTTCCACCAGTGGGCTTCGGCCTCCTCGTGAGGAGCTGGGTGGGGCCGGAGAAATCAGCTCCCGCCAGCCTGGTCTTCCTGCCTCAGAAGCTGAACCCAGGAAACAGTGTTGGTCAGAAAGACTGCCTGAAAAGGAAGCGTGGCACGCCCCCCCATGCTCCACGTAGGCCACCCTAAGGTCCACAGAGGGACAAGGGTTAGTGTGCGCAGAGACACGGGAGTTGGGGACACCTCCCCGTCAGAAAGTGGTGGAAGGGCGCCAGGCAGGCTGAGTCAGAGATGTCCCTCAGGCTCCTGCTGGGAGAAGGGGCTGGTGGTTCCTGGGCCTGCGTGTCTCCACCCCTGCCCTCCGTGCCACTCTCAGCCTTTGCCCAGCACCAGGCTTATTATCCGATTGGTTAATTGGTTGAGATACGGGTCACCTCCCATAACAGTCACCTTTTAAAGATGTGCAGCTCAGTGGATTTTCATCCAAACACTCGCACAGCCGCTACTACAGCCAGCTTTAGAATTTCGAAGCATTTCCACCGACCCCGGAAAGAAGCACCGTGCTCGCTAGAGCCGCTGCCGTGCCCCGCGTGACCCCACCAGCCACTCCCCTGCCTGCCGCCTCTGTGGGTCTGCCTGGTCCCGCGTCTGTGATTTCCCTCCATCTTCAGAGCAGTCTGGGTGCTGCGCTGGGCAGGGACTGAGTCTGCAGTGGGGGGAGGGCGGTGACCCTGTCCGGGGAGATCCAGCCTTGCTCCCCGGAGCCCACCCTTCCACTCTCTGTGGGGAGAGAAGGACACTGAGCCTGCCTTGGGTTTCTCCTATGTCCCCACATGCAGGGACGATGTGCCAGGGGCGGCTGTGTGCTCTTACCATGGTGATCCCACTTTACAGATGGGAAACTGAGGTTCAGTGATCGAGGAGCCAGCACCTGGAGCCAGGAGGTGAAACCCTCGGCTCGTGGCCCCTCGGCCAGGCGGTCTGTGCAGTGCGGTGACCCTGGCCGGCTGGGGAGGGTGGGGTGGGCTTCCCTTTGTGGGGGCCTCAACTTGCCTGCCTGTGCAGGGGGTGTGTAGGGCACCAGGGCCCCCAAGGGGCACAGAGCCTCCTTAGCATCTGCAGCTCCCCCTCGGGTGGGGGGTGCCGGGGTGTCTCGTGGCCCCTTCTGGATCCTCGGGGTTCCTCTCCCACACCTGAGGGCCCGCCCAGCCTGTCTCTGGCAGCCGAAACTGGTTCCTGGGCCCCGGCTCAGCCAGCAGTTTTGTGCTGACCCTGCAGGAACTGCTAATTAAGCTAATAGTTCCCAGAGCTGCTTGACAGCAGCTGATGGTATCGGCCTTGCCGGAGATGCTCGGCCGATAAGCCGCTCCCTGCCTGCTCGGAGTAATTTGTTATTAAACACCACAGCTCGCGCATGCTCTCCGCTCTGGAGGTGCCAGCTTGCAGGGCCGGGAGCCTGTGGCAGCGGGCCTGGGGCTAGGGTCTCCTCAGCCCCCCTCGGGACTCTCTGCCATGCCCCTGTGTCCCTGGCGAGCCCTCTGCAGGGGAGGGAGGCCAGGGCACTCCCTGATGGATGGATGGTCAATGCCTGGCTCTGGCTCCCCCAGTGCCCCGTGTCCCCAGGGCTCCACTGATGGTCAGCTGGCCTTGACAGGCGCAGCCAGGTGCCTGTGAGGCGCTGTTCTGTCCAGTGGGCTTGAGGCCCCGTTGGGAAGAAGGGCAGCTGCTCGCTCTGCCCTTGCCGCCCATTCCCCTGGGGCTGGATAGCCCCTGCCATGGGGGCCACTGGGGCCTTCCCACACTGTGGTGTTCTGGAGATGAGCCCTGCAGGATGAGAGGCTCAGGCAGCAGAAGGCTCCGGAGAGCTGGCTGGCTTTGAGTAAAAAGTCAGGTGTGCTATTCTGTTAGGGGGTGTGTGTCTGAATATGTGTATAGGTATGTGTGACTGTAGGTGACTATGAGTGTGCCTGCATGTGGATGTGTGTGATTGGTGTGTGAGTGATGACGTGTGTGTGTGTGTGTGTGACTATGAGGATGTATGTGTGAGTATATGTGAATGTGTGTCGGTGTATGTCTTCATGCTATGTGTGGATGTGACTAGGTGAGTGTGGACGTGTGTGTGACTTTGAATATGTTTGGATGTGTGTGACTGCATGTGAGTAGATGTGTGGGTGTACTTGTGCATATATGTGAATGTGTGTGTGTGTGTGAGTGCAGGGGTTTTGTGTGTGTATGGGGGTTATGTGTGAGTGGGGGTTATGTGTGAGTGAGGGGGTTTGTGTGTGGGCATTATGTGTGAGTACAGGGGTTGTGTGTGTGGATTGTGTGTGAGTGCAGGGGTTGTGTGTGTGTGGGTTATGTGAGTGGGGGAGTTATGTGTGTGTGGGTTATGTGTGAGTGCGAGGGTTGTGTGTGGGGGTTATGTGTGAGTGCGAGGGTTGTGTGTGTGGGTTGTGTGCATGAGTATGGGGGTTTGTGTGTGGGGGGATTGTGTGTGTGAGTGTGGGGTTTATATGTGTGTGGGGGGGTTGTGAGTGCGGCAGTTATGTGTGTGTGGGTTGTGTGAGTATGGGGGTTGTGTGTGGGGGGGTTGTGAGTGCGGCAGTTGTGTGTGTGGCTTGTGTGAGTATGGGGGTTGTGTGTGGGGGGTTGTGAGTGCGGCAGTTATGTGTGTGTGGGTTATGTGTGTGAGTATGGGGATTGTGTGTGTGTGTGGGGGGGTTATGTGTGTGTGGGTTGTGCGCATGAGTATGGGGATTGTGTGTGTGGGGGGGGTTATGTGTGTGTGAGTGTGGGGTTTATGTGTGTGTGGGGGGTTGTGAGTGCGGCAGTTATGTGTGTGTGGGTTGTGTGAGTATGGGGGTTTAGTGTGGGGGGTTGTGAGTGCGGCAGTTATGTGTGTGTGGGTTATGTGTGTGAGTATGGGGATTGTGTGTGTGTGTGGGGGGGTTATGTGTGTGTGGGTTGTGCGCATGAGTATGGGGATTGTGTGTGTGGGGGGGTTATGTGTGTGTGAGTGTGGGGTTTATGTGTGTGTGGGGGGGTTGTGAGTGCGGCAGTTATGTGTGTGTGGGTTGTGTGAGTATGGGGGTTTAGTGTGGGGGGTTGTGAGTGCGGCAGTTATGTGTGTGTGGGTTATGTGTGTGAGTATGGGGATTGTGTGTGTGTGTGGGGGGGTTATGTGTGTGTGGGTTGTGCGCATGAGTATGGGGATTGTGTGTGTGGGGGGGTTATGTGTGTGTGAGTGTGGGGTTTATGTGTGTGTGGGGGGGTTGTGAGTGCGGCAGTTATGTGTGTGTGGGTTGTGTGAGTATGGGGGTTTAGTGTGGGGGGTTGTGAGTGCGGCAGTTATGTGTGTGTGGGTTGTGTGAGTATGGGGGTTGTGTGTGGGGGGGTTGTGAGTGCGGCAGTTATGTGTGTGTGGGTTATGTGTGTGAGTATGGGGATTGTATGTGTGTGTGTGGGGGGGTTATGTGTGTGTGGGGGGGTTGTGAGTGCGGCAGTTATGTGTGTGTGGGTTGTGTGAGTATGGGGGTTATGTGTGTGGTGGGGGTTATGTGTGTGTGGGTTGTGTGAGTATGGGGGTTGTGTGTGGGGGGGTTGTGAGTGCGGCAGTTATTTGTGGGTTGTGTGTGTGAGTATGGGGATTGTGTGTGTGTGTGTGGGGGGGTTATGTGTGTGTGGGGGGGTTGTGAGTGTGGCAGTTATGTGTGTGTGGGTTGTGTGAATATGGGGGTTGCGTGTGTATGGGGGTTATGTGTGTTGGAGATCGCAGCTGTTGTGCCTCCAGGGGCCTCTTGGATACTTGTCACCCGTTCCCTGTGAGCTCTCTACACCCCCACCTTTGTGTCCCCTCCAGCCCCACCCAGGGCCTCCTCCCTGTGGGCTTGGGAGTCATGGGCCTGGGTTCGAGGTCTGACCTGCTCGGTGGCCTTGGGCAGGCCCCGGCGTGTTGAGGCCTCTCGGGGATCCTGTCCCAGAGCTGCCTGGGTGCACCCTCCCACAGCCTCCCATTCGGAGGCAGAGGCGTGGGAGGAGAGGCTGAGTCTGGAGGTCCCCTCCTCCTAGTTCAAGGCTCTCTGTAACCTGAAACTTTACAGACTCCATTTACACAGTCCCGTGTGTGCGGGTGCGTGAGCCCAGCTTGTGTACTGTGTACGCACACATGGGAACTCGCCGTGGACTCTGTCTCCCGCCCAGTGGGATGAGCAGGGTGTGCTCGGAGACCGGTGCATGGAGGAAAGCACAGCCCATTTCCCTTTGCTGGGTTGGAAGTCACAGTGGGGTGCTGGGGGCTCCCAGACAGGTGGGAACGGGGGCCCACTGCCTGAGTCCCCGGGACCCAGCTGGGGTCTGGTCCTTGGTCTTCTGGTGTCCAGGGTTGGAAGGACAACGGTCTGTCCCACGGCTGTGCCTTTGAGGAGCCCCGGAGGCCTTGTGGGGTGGTGTCCATCGCACGGGCCATGGGGGAGCACACACTCTGAGCTTGAGCGCTGGCTCCACCGCCGATTGGCAGTGTGACCTCGGGCAGGGCTGCGCTGAGAGCTTGGCAGGGCTCTCTGGAGCTGCCTGGCTGGCTCCAAGGCCGTTCTGGTCCCTGTGTCCAGACGGGGCCCCTCACCTCGGGACCCCAAATTACTTTCTTCTTTGTGCGTTGGTTTACTTTGTCTCTCCCCGTGGGGCATCGCCTCTACAGGACGAAGGCCAGGCCTTTGTCTGGTAGATGAAGGGCTCATGGTGACCCCCTCATTTGGGATTCTGTAGCTCTGTTGGGGCAGCCTGGCCATGCCAGGGCCTTTCAGGGTTTCAGAGTGCTGCCTGCGATGTGACCTCCCTGGTCGTCCTTCCTCGCTACCCGCAGGCTGTCCCCATGTGCTGGCTGGGCCCTGAGCTGCAGGCTGGGGCCAGGGACATGTGGACGGAAGCATCCTCCCCTTGCAGCTCACGGTGTGGTGGGACCCAGTGGGCCTTGTGCACAGCTGAGCTCAGACTGCAGAGGGTCTGGGGTTGGAGGTGGCAGGGACACGATGCGTGCCCTCACTCTAGGAGAGAACGCTGCCAGGAGAAGGGTGGCTGGCCCGGTTGGTAGCTGCTGAGAGGCCGTCGCAGAAGGTGGGTGGTCAGCAGAGTACAGTGTCCCTTCTTCCACTGGGTCCCACCCGAGGGAGTGGCAGGAGCTGGAGGGCCTGGGGAAGAGGCCACATCAGCTTCACTTGAGGGCTGAGTGCCAAAGACAGTGTGGGGAGCCCTGGGCTGGCAGGTGGGTCAGCCTCGCTCTGGGACACGCTCAGCGCCCTGGAGAGGGGTTTGCATCTGAAGCCGATCCCGCTTCCCTGTCACATTCCCACCCAGTTGTGAAAGTCTTCCCTCCCGCCGGCCTCGTGGGGGCTGCTGGGGCACGGGGCTGAGTGGGGTCCTTGCTGACTGTCTCTTCTGACGTGTGGCTTTGGCAAAGTCCCTTGATTCCCCAGGCCTCCGTGTCCTTTGCCATGAGGGCTCAGGGTACCAGTCGTCTAGAGTCAGGGTGCCCTTGGGCAGCCGCCACTGTCTCTGGCCCCCGTGGTGTTTTTGCTTCACATTTAGGCCTGCGCAGCCCTGGCTATGAGCCCAGTTTGGTGTGGGGCTTGGCGGGGCTGCTGTGTGCCCGGCGAGGGCCAGCTGGGCTGAACTTCCCCCCCAGTGCTGATGGGGACCAGGCTTCTGGGGACACCTTCTCTTCCCATAACATGATCTCCCCTAGGCCTCGCCCCCACAAGCTGGCAGAGAACTCTCGCCCCATTTCATGGCCGTGGCACTGGTGGCTTGGGGCAGGGCCTGGCGGCCAGCTCTTGGGCTAGTGCCTCTGGTTCACTGGGCCTGTGGCCTGGTCCTTGGGGTATGGAGAACGGGCCTGGGGGTGACGTGCACTCCCTTGAAGTGGTCCGTCCTTGTCTCTGCCTGTCCTGAGGATGAGGGTCATCACCTGAGTTGGGGCCGCAGGGCAGCCATGGGTGCGTGAGTGCAGGGCCGGGCCTGTCTTACCCGGGTGGCGTGGCAGGTGGCTGGGCCAAGATGGCTGCGGCCCCTTCCTGGGCGCTGCTGCGTGTTGAAACCCATCTGTGACGTGGCCAGCAGTGTTGAAATAAGGGCCTGTGCATTTCCCAACATCCTGCCAGCCTGGTGCAGGACTGGGTGCCAGGCCCAGCCTGGGCCTCCCTTGTGGGGTGCTCGGGCCCCACTTCCCTCCCTGGGGAGGGGAGGAGAGGCCACCTCGAGGGATTGACGTCAAGGCAGGGTGACATTAGTCTGGACCTACGAGATCTTTGCTACTTCCTCATTTTATGGAGGGGAAACTGAGGAGTGGGGAGGGGTGAGGATGGGGTTTGAAGCCAGGCCATCCAGCCTCAGTGCCGCTTGTAGACGCAGAAGGGCGTGGGGAGGGGGAGAGAGAGCCAGGTAGGCCAAGGGCGCCTGGCAGTGTGGCAGGATACACCCGCCCACTGGGGAGGTGGAGGGCTGCGGCCAGGGCCCCAGCCGAGGTCCGCCTGGACGCTGGCTTTGCTGCTTGGGGCTGGAGCATGGGCCTGTCCTGGGCTGAGTATGAGAGATGGGGTGGCATGGGGGCCTTAGGTGAGTGTCCCTCTTCCTTTGGCTGGAGGAGGCCTGGCCCTGGGACTGTCCCGTGAGGGGAGACAGTGGTTGGCCCCATTGGCGGAATTGATTTGTTATCACTGGTTTCCAGGCACACGGCTTAGAGGGTATCACAGAGGCCTCCCCGTCACCTTAGAGGACATCACGGAGGCCTCCCCATCATCTTACGGGGTGGGTGTTATTAGGCTTAGTTTAGAGGATGAGACAGGATCAGAGAGGCCCACTGACCCACCTGGGGGCCCCCAGCAGGCAGGGGAACTGTGTCCGGGTGCTGGACTGTGAGGCCCTGTTCTTCCCGGGACTCTACCACCTCAGAGGGTGGCAGCAGAGGGCCCAGCGGGGCATGTGCTTCTGTGGGGCAGGCGAGTCCTGGCTCTGCCCTTGTAGGCTGTGTGACCCCAGGTGGTAGCTCAGGCTCTCTGGTCTGGCCTGGGCGCGGAGCTGCTTGAGGTCTGGAATCTGGCTCTGTGGTGAAGGGGCAGCAGGAGAGGGGCTGAGACCGCCTTCTTGGTTGCAGAGCTGCCGTAGGCCAGACCCTCCTGCCTGCTGGGTGGGGCCTGGCATTCCAGGAACCTGTGGCCAAGCCTGGCCTGGGCTGTGGCGTCTGCCCCGGGTTCGTCAGCAGGGGAGGGGCCCTGGAGACCAGTCCGTTATGGATGAGGAAGCAGGCGCCCAGAGAGGGTGAGGAGCTGGGCTGGGCCACACAGCCAGGCCGCCACAGAGCCAGGGGCCATCAGGAGCCATGCTTTCTGGTAAGGCGGAAGTGTCTGGTGCCAGGGCGGGATGAAGGACTCCGGTCCCAGAGAGCAGCCTTTGGTGCTGTTCTTTGGGCTAGGAATGGCAGTGACAGGAAGGGCATGGCCACCGAGATGCTCTCAGTTGTGGGCACCTGCTGCCTGCCAGGAACTGTGGTCCATGTCCGGCTGTCTTTAGCAGCTGTGTGCCTGCTGTATGCTGGGCCCTGCGCTCAGCCCTTCTTGTGTGCGGTCTCCAACCCTGCCTGTTCCCAGGCCATTGGCCCATTTTCCAGATGAGAATTCTGCGGTCCAGAGAAGCAGCATTGTGTGCTGCAGTCCTTGGCTAGGAGGTGGTGGGGCTGTTTTGGACCCAGATCTTCCTGTGTTCTGATGCCAGGGGTCCCCATCGTCTGTCTGTCACCCTCCCTGGGCCTACCTTCCTCATGGTAAACATGTGTGCAGGTCTGTCCCATCCCCCAGCTGTCCACAGAAAGGCCAGGGGTTGGCATGGGAAGGTGTCAGAGCCTCCTGGGTTGTAGCTGGAGGGAGGTGAGTGGCACCTCCTACAGGAAGCCCACCTTGATGTCTCCTCTCCCTTGCCGCATTACCAGCCGATAGCCACTGGGCTCCTGGAAAAGCCTGTCTTTCTGACTCTGGACTGGGTGCCCCTGGGCAGGGCCCACCTTTGTTTTCTAATTTAATTTAATTTAATTTAAATTGTAAAAATTAGAGACAAGGTCTTGCTTTGTTGCCCAGGCTAGACGTGAACTCCCGGGCTCACTGGTCCTCCCGCCCTGGCCTCTCGGGTAGTGGGGACTTCAGGAGTGCACCACCTCACCTGGCCTCCCAGCCTGTTTTCTCTGCCTGTTCCTAGCCCTGGGTTCGATGGGGGAAGCAGTCGCCTGATGGGCAGGTACTCTCTGAGTAGTGCGTGAAGGCGGCTGTCCAGGTGGCTGTCTGTGGTGTCGGTTAATCCTCACGGCTTCCGGGAGTTAAAGGCAAGAGCGCCATCCCCTTTCTGAGGACAAGGACATTTAGACCCAGCGAGGCTGAGTCAGATGCCCAAGGCCCTGCCCAGCCATGAGTGATGCAGCCGGGACTCAAACCTGGATCCTCAGGCAGCGGCTGCTGTGCCCCAGTGGAGCTTGAGCCTGGGCGGTGGTTGGCAGTCACCACCTGTGGGATGGATGAGGAAAGGCCAGCCTGATGGTCACTGCCACTTCCCTAGTGTGCTCTGCGCCCGGCCTGAGGGTGGCTCTGGTCCCCGGCTGTCCTGAGGGGTAAGGGGGTGAATCGCACGCCGTCCTCCTGGTGTGGGCTGCGCTGGTCACTGGTCACAGGGATCCCGGCCCTCAGCCCACGCCCAGGGCCACTCTTTCCACAGGCTGTGGCTTGAGGGAGGCCCCCGGGGCACCTCCCCGCTCCAGTCTTCCTCCCAGACCAAACCCCCACAACCTCCACATGTTTAGCCCCGAGAAAATGCCTTTCCGTCTGCCTACCCAGAGAGCGGCCAGGCCAGCGGCTGCCTGGGGAGACGTAGCAAGTGGGTGGCAAAATTTAGACCTTTTGCCTCCTGGCGACTTCCTTCTTCAGTTTCATTTCTACGGAAGAGGAGATAGAGGCTCAGAGAGGTTGTCTAACCTGCTTGGGGAAGCACAGCGTGGCTAGTGCCTTGTGTTACTGCTTGGGTCTCCTTGAAACTTGGCACCTGCTTGGCTAGTTCTTAAGGACTGTGGAGACTCCTGCAGCCGGCGCCGACCTGGTCCCGCTATCCTGTAGGTCTGTACTTGGCACCTGCTGTGTGCCAGGCACTGGCCAGGGCCCAGGCTTTCACAATGGAGTGGCCATGGCGCCATCCTCAGTAGCCCTCAGCCTTGGCACCCAGGGTGAGGGGCTGGCTGTGCCCTGCACTGCAGAAAGTGTTCTTGAGTGGGTAGGTAGGAGATGAGACCCCTACCCCAACTGAGAGACTCTGGGAAGGCTTCCTGGAGGAGGTGTTATATAAAACGGAGCCAGACTGGAGTGAGCCAGGAAACAGGTGCAGGAGTTTCAGGCCCAGGGAACAGCATGTTCAAGGCTAGAGGCGAGACAGCCTGACATGTTCCTGGAATGACCCAAGGCTGGGGGCGGAGAGCAGGCCAGGCCAGAGCACGGGTCACTGTGGGGAGGTGGGAGCTGCCTGCTGCCTTCCTGGCCTGGTGCCGATGGCTGTGGCTGGCCGGGCACCCCAGGAAACCTTCCTGCCTCCAGAATTGCAGTGGCTTCTGGGGTCTGGGAGGGGGCGATCTTCATGGAGGGCGGCCAAGGGCTCCTGGGGGGGCTGTGGACACTGTGAACAGTTGCTACAGGCAGTCGGCAGGGGATTCCAGGCAGGTCCTGGCCCAGAATAAACCCTGGTTCATCTGAGGGTCAGCCCAGAGACGGTGTGTGGATCATCGGCCTGGTGAGAGATCTGGGAGTGACCCTGGATCGGCCGTCTAGTTTTACAGCCGGGGACACGGGCCAAGGCCAGCGGGCAGCCTGGGGTGGCCAGCAGGTGGGCCCGGGGCCGGCAGCTCTGGGCCCTGTGTGGGTTCTCAGGGCTGGAGGAGAAGCCTGAGGGCTGGGGCGGGGGCGCTTTGGAAGCAGCCGCTCCCTGGTGTGGAGCAGGAGCGCTGGCTTCTGGCCGGAGAGCATTCTCCGTGTGAGAGTTTGTGTTAGTGGCCGGGGGGTTGCTGAGAGTCTGTAAAATACTCCCCAAAACAAACAACAAACACCTCACGTCCTGCAACTCAATGGCAGAGGCCACTCAGAGAAAACTAGCTGCCGCCCATCCTCCCTCCCTCCCTCTGCTCCTCACCCCACCCACCCCTCAACAGCCTGCTGGCCTCCCTTCTCCGCATGTGGGCAGATCATAGCAAGCCTTGCTAGTTATTAATTTTTTATTTTTTATTTATTTTTTAATTTTATTTATTTATTTTTTTTTGAGATGGAGTCTCGCTCTGTTGGCCGGGCTGGAGTGCAGTGGCCGGATCTCAGCTCACTGCAAGCTCCGCCTCCTAGGTTTATGCCATTCTCCTGCCTCAGCCTCCGGAGTAGTTGGGACTACAGGCACCCGCCACCGCGCCCGGCTAGTTTTTTTGTTTTTTTTTTTTTGTATTTTTAGTAGAGACGGGGTTTCACCGTATTAGCCAGGATGGTCTCGATCTCCTGACCTCGTGATCCGCCCGTCTCGGCCTCCCAAAGTGCTGGGATTACAGGCGTGAGCCACCGCGCCCGGCCAGTTATTAATTTTTTAAAAGAAAAATGGAATTCAGATTTGTGTTTCTTATCAAAGTTGATACCTTCCTTAGGAAGGAGGGCACTCTCCCGCCAGCCCCAGTGGTTGGGGCGGAAGAAGGTGGCCCCTCTGTGGGCGCAGCCAGGCCTTCTCGTGGAGGCCCAGAGGGGTGCCCTCAGCCACGGAGCCTGCCCGTGCCAGCCGTCGCACCTCGCAGTGCCCAGGGTTGTGGGAGTCTAGGAGCTTTGGTGCCTGGAGGGGTGCGTTTATGTGCATGTGTGTGCCTCGTGCTCTGACCTGTGCGTGTGCCCGCGTGCCCCGTCCACACCACCCCCGTCTATGCTCTCTCCCTCCCCTGTGGGGTCAGAGGTCCCTCCAGTGCTCCCACTGCTGCCCTGTCGCACCCTCTGTTCTCTCTCCTCCCCCGCGGCCCCCCACACTCTGCTCAGGCAGCCTTGGGCTCATGATTCGACAGCCCGGCCAGCTGCGTGGCCTCGGCCAGGGCGACCTTTGTGTGTTGGAGCCTTGCCGTGTCCTCTGTCTATAGAAGGTGATGCTTAGGGAGCTTTCAGAGAACCAGTGAGACCTGTGCTGGCTGGCGCGTCTTGGGTGCTCAGCACGTGGGCAGCACCCTCCCTGGCTGTGTTCATGGGGGAAACTGGGCACTGGGCATGGAAATGAAAGCGTGGTAGCGAGGGACCTCCTGGCTCCTTGCAGCCAAGACCAGTCAGGGACGCAGCCCTAGGGATCTGGCTGGGCCTGTGGGCTGCAGGGGCTCAGGAGGGAGGGAAGGGGCATGGTGAGGGCACCTTGGGCGTGGAGTCTCCGAGGGAGTGCAGGAAGCATCTCCTTACTTGTGGCGGGCAGTGAGCGGGCTGACCTGTGGGCCACGTGTTCACCGGCTGAGTGTGCATCTGTGTGCCCTGACTCCATGCCCACCCCCATCACTGTCCCTGACCTGTCAGCCGGGTTTTCCTGGCAGCCCTGTGGCTGGTGGCCTAGGGGCCGCCCCGTGAGGGGCTGGCACTGGGAGTGGGGACCTGGCCAGTCTTGGTCAACCTTTGGGGATGGAGCCCCAAGCTCGCTGCATCTGTGCTGGGTACTGAGGTCACCCATTCTCACCCTCTCCGTGCTCTGCATTCATTTCTGGGGGCCTCTGGCAGTGTTGGGGCTACTGATCTCGGCCAGCCGCAGGGGTGTTGGATCCTTGATGGCGAGCTGGCTGCCCTCCCTGGGCCACGTGCTGTCCCACATGGCGTTGTCTCCATCACTGCCTGACCAAGGGCAGGTGGCCAGGAGCATGGGAGGCCCAGAGCATGGGAGGGGCCCCCAAGTGTCCAGCACAGTTGTGGGGCTGGGCCCTCCTTAGAACTCAACCCTGCTGGCATCAGTGATGCTCGGGAAGGCACGCGTGTCCTTCCTGTGCAGCCGGGTGAAGTCTCCGTGTGTGTGTGCCCTGCAGCCGGCACTCCCATACCCCCGGCTCCCGCAACCCCTCAGAGATGACCGCTGTCCCAGCTTCCCTCTCCGGGACCACTTCTGTCTCTTTTTGGCCTTTGTGAAAACAGAGGTCATTTTGGATGTGGGGGTCAGGGAGGAGCACTCTACTCTTGCAGAGATTTAACATTTTTATTCCAGCCTCCAGCTTCGGCCCGATTTTCACCGTCTGTGTGTGCATTTTGATCTGTCACATTCTCCTGTTCTGTACACGGGCTTCTGTCCCCAGGAAGCCGTCTTGCCGCTCCCCCCTACAATCTCCATCAGAGCCAGTATGGGGGACATTGCGTGAGCTGATGGGGTACTGAGCAGGGACCCTCCTGCTCTGCCCCCCTTGGAGGGGCTGTGAGAGTCCAGGTGTGTGGCGGAAGGGCCCAGCTGGGGCAGGTGGTGTGCAGCTCAGCGTCGGCCAACCTGAGAATCCAGGTGTGTGAGGAAGGGAACTGGGGCAGGTGATGGGCAGCTCAGCGTTGGCCAACCTGAGAATCCAGGTGTGTGCGGAAGGAAACTGGGGCAGGTGATGGGCAGCTTAGCGTTGGCCGATCTGAGAATCCAGGTGTGTGCGGAAGGGCCGAACTGGGGCAGGTGATGGGCACCTCAGCATTGGCCGATCCCGGGCCTGTCCCTGAGAATCCAGGTGTGTGCGGAAGGGAGCTGGGCATTCCTGGCCCTTGTGCTGTCCTCTTGGAGTAGTGGCCGTGGGGGTGGATGGTGGTGCCCTGGGTGATGAGCAGGTTTTACAGTGACTGTGGCTGGGAACGAGGAGCCAGCTCGGCAGGAAGCTGGCAGCCACCCAGGGTTCTGGGCAGGGCTGGGGCAGAGGGGACAGGCAAGGCACAGAGCTCCAGGGGTGCCAGGCCACCCTGACTGCTTCCTGGGAAATGAGTTCCTGGCTGGATGCTGTCATCCTAGGCAGATAGGCGAGTTCTCCGTCAGCCAGGTCGGCGTTGGGGAGCCAGGCCAGTGCCAGTGTTGCTGCCGTCACCTGAAGGTGTGTGTACCGGCCAGCGCCTGTGCGTGGGGTCCTTACTACTGTGCGGTTTAACCCTTGCCACCTAAGAGGGCTGTGGCCATCTGCATCCAGAACGCAGATGGTGAGCAGAGCCGGCCTGGTCCCATAGGGTCCCGTGGCCTGGAGGCGAATGTGGATGCTTGTTGGTTTATTTGCTTAGAGGCAGGCTCCTGGGTGCTGAGGGAACAGGCTCTGGCCCCTGTCACCTGTCCCAAGGAGCAGTGCCTGGGGCACGTAACGAAGTGGTGGCCCTCCTTGCCCCTGCCAGCCTCAGGACTGTGGCCATTAGGCTGGGTCGGCCACTCAGAGTCACAGGAGAGGCAGGTAGGGAGCGCTGACCCCGGGTAGCGGGTGCCATCCGGTTGCTTCCAAAGGCAGCCTGGAGTTGGGGTTTGCCGAGGGAGGCTGCTCTGCAGACCCCAGGCTGTGAAGCACCCCAGCCTTGCAGGGGTGCCTGCAGGAGTCCAGGCAGCCTCGGGAGCGGCCCCTGGAGCCTGGAGGGCAGGAGCCAGGCCATCCTTGGCTGTGACTTTGTTTTGTTTCCTCAAGTCAGATTGTCCTGCTCCATCCTGTGCCCGGAAGAGAGGTCCTGCCGCTGTCCGCGGGTGGGGACACACGTCTCTTGCCTTCCCTCCTTGTGGGTGGGGGTGGACCTCAGCCACACCCATTTGTCAGTCAGCAAACGCAGCTCCTGCTGGGTCACCTGCCTACCAGCTGAGCTCCTGGGATGCAGCCCAGCCTGTGGGGCCCACCCGGCTCCTCCAGCCCTGTAGCTCATCCCCACCACACCTTCTCTGCACAGCAGGACCCGGAATTATGCTGTTCTCGGTTGGACCTGCTTGTCCGTGCTTAGCTGGGCCTTTCCTGATCCCTGTGGGCTCCCCGAGGGCGGGGCTCGGACCTGCCCCGTCAGCAACAGCTGTTGCCAAGGGCACAGATGCCCTGTGCGTGGGGTGGAGATGAAGGAGGGCCAGGAGCTCCGTGACAGACGGTGGGAGGGGAGGCTGGCTGTCCTGTGGTGAGCTGCTTCTGGGGCACTCTGAGACAGGGCCTCCCTTCACTTCCTGGCCATCCAAAGCATCTGTGTCTCTGCGTCCAGGAAGTCGAGGAGGGCCCCTAGGACTGAGTCGCTGCCCATCACGGACCATCTGTGGCTGGCACTGCCAGTGGCCGTGGCCCAGGGTTTTGGTGGGTCTCCCTCATCAGGGGCTTGCTCCAGGCCTTAGACAATGCTCCCATGCTCCCTGACAGCCGCAGGGTCTCACCCTCCTGCTCCAGACCCTCTCTGACACCCCACCCTCTGCGGTCCTGGGAGGTAGCAGGACAGCTGCAGCGTGCAGATGAGAAGACCTTCAGCCCAGCCTGGGCGGATGCGTGGGTCCAGCTCAGCCTCTCTGTGCCTGTGGTCTGTAGGGACCTGGGCCCAGCTGCCCCTAAGGGTGGAGCTCAACCTTCCCCAGCTCCAACCCTGGGGCCTTGTGTGGGAGGGGCAGTGGCCCTGGGATCTGGCCTTGGCGGCTCCATCCCCCTCTCCAGGACAGCAGAGCCTGGAGGCATGCTGGTCTGTCCGATGGAGACTCAGGCCTCCCAGCCTGCTTCCCCTGGAGGGCGGGAAGGCCTTGGGGCTGTCAGAGCTTCAGGATTAGGGACTCCAGCACAGCAGGGGCTGCCTTTTCTGTGCTCCCTGCCTGAGCACAACCTTCCTGCCCTCTCCCCTGCAGCCCCTCTGTTGCTGTGGTTGGTCATGCCGCCTGAGGGCCCAGTGTGGCCTTGGCACTACCACCGTCCACCAACGGCAAGTCTGGGCAGGTGCGTGTGTTGGGGGTGGCCGTCCGCGGTGTAGGCCGGAGGTGGCGTGCCGGCCCTGTGAGTCACACCAATCCCAGGAGGGGAGTGGGGGTGGCCAGGGCACTGTGAGCTGGCGTGCTGAGGCTGGCCTGCCCATGGCTTGGCCTGGGGGCAGGGGTGGGGTGGGGTCCTGCCTGGGTTCTCCTGGAGAACCTGGGTCGGGAGCCAGGAGCCAGATCAGGGCTGGGGGCTTTGCGTGGGGTCGGATGGGGCTGGGGAGGCTGTAAGAAGTGAGGAACCTCCTATGAGACAGTGGTTGCAAGGAGCAAATGCCGCCTCGCAGGTGGGCGGCCCCACAGCTGCAGGCTGGGAGGTAGACAGGACGGGCCCCTCAGTGTGATGGTTGGGGTGTCCGGGGACAGTACCTGAGAAGGGTTGGTGACCCAGTGCCGTGAGGTCCCTGCTCTCTGTGGCTGCCTTTGTGGCCAGGCCTCGGCCCTCGTGTTGCTGCCCCACGACACTTGGCTGTGGGTTGTCCCAGCTCCTAGGCCAGGTGGGGAGTGAAGCTGGCCACCGAGCCTCAGGGAGCACCTTTGCAATTCCCTGGCACCCAGGTCTGGCCCAGGTCTGAGGCCAGAGGAGAGGCCTCCTCCAGAATCCAGGGCTGCCTGTCCTGAGGTCAGGGGCTTTGAGCTGTAGGCATCCCCTACCCATGGCCGGATCCCCCACTGTCCATCTGCAGTAGAGACAGCAGAGCCCCCGGGAACCCCTCCCAGCAGCTGAGGGTTCAGGGGGTGCCCCTCACTACACCGGGGAAATGTGGCCCCAGAGGGGCAGGAGGTGCAGGACCCGGTCAGACAGAGACTGAGTCTGAACCCGGAGGGGCCTCGGGCCAGCTCCGTGATCCAGACAAGGGGTTTTCCTTCTCTGAGCCGCCGCTGCTGCTGTCAGAGCCCGCAGTGGGCACTGATTTGAAGAAGGACAGACATGGGCTGGGAGGGTTGAGGGAGGCCCTGGAGAGGGGGACCCTGGGGAGGGAGATCTTGGAGCTGCAGAGGCTTTGAAGAGGCAGGGCTGTGGGAGTGCGCAGCCAAGGTGCCCGGCCTGGGCTGGGTCCTGGGTCCAGGGGTGTGGCTGGGCTCACCTGATGGTAGAGCCCTGTCCGGAGGAGTTGAGCTCAGACCTTAGCTGACAGCGCTGGGGCAGAGTGCTGAGAGGGGCTCTCTCAGGGCTGGGCCGTGTTGGATCTTCTAAGTGTCTGAGCAGGAGAGGGAAGGCTTCCTGGAGGAGGTGTCCCTGGCAGGAAGATGCAGAGGGAATGACTGTGTGTGCTGTAAGGGCCAGGCCGGGGGCTGAGAGGGGCTGGTGGGAGACGGTGGGGGCTGGGTGGGGCAGGACGCTATGGTCTATATGGTGCCCACCTGCCCTTTGTCCTCCGTGGCCACAAGGCCCCTGTGGTAGAGAGGGTGGCGCTGGCCTTGAGGGATCTGGCCGGCAGGTAGGAAAGTGAATGACCGAGCTCCTCAGGTGGCTTTGAGGGTGGGGCCTCCCGGCTCTGCCTGTTTTATTCAGCGGCCCTGGTTAGGGCTTTGAAGGGCTTCACCGCAGATTAGCCCGACCTCCCCGGGGTGCCCAGCAGGGTGTGCCACAAAGGTGCCTTCGGCATGTGGGGCCCACAGGATGAGTTGGATGCAGCCTCCCGGTGGGGGCTGCTCAGATGAAAACCATACTTGTGGGCAGGTGAAGCCACTGCCTCCTCGGTGTAGCAGTCAGTGGGGTCCTCCCCACGTCCCCTCCTCTCCCTCTGTCCCTGGACCCAGGAATTTGGGAGAGGCCAGCGGGCAAGCTGGGCACTTTGCTCTATAATGACCCTCTACCCCCACCAAGATGCACACAAGCCCTGCCAGGATGTGGGGGGCAGGGCAGCAGGCTGAGCCAAGGTGTAGCTGCTGGGAGATAGTGTTCCCCGCCCCCTGGGCTGGCACCTGCCTCCCGACCTGCTGCTCGCTGCCGGTTGCATGTAGGGAGGAAGGAAGAGGTTTGGGTGGTGTATGTGTGTGTGTGCGCTTTTGACTGGGCTCAGAGGGCTCTGGCTGGGACCCAAGCTCTGGCCTCTAGCACCTTGGCTGGAAGGAGTGAGGCCTGGAGAGACAGTGGGGCTGCAGTGGGGCTCCCTGGGGGCCAGGAGCTGGGTGCTGAGGAGACTGGAGCTGGGGGCTGGGGCAGGGCCAGGGCATCGGGTGGGAAGTCCTGCCCTTGCAGCCTGTCCTGTGGAAAAGCCCCTGGCTGCTGTCTTGGCTTTGCTGGACTGGCAGAGTGGGCCAGAGGCTGGGGACTGGCCACCATGGGCCCCTGTGCACTGATGGAGCAGTAGGTGTGTGGGATTCATAGGGTGCTAGGGTGTGGATTCATGAGGGCAGGGCCTTTCGGGTTATGAGTCAACCCCCTCCAGTTATCCAGGGTGGGGTGCTGAGGCCTGGGTGGGCAGTGTGAGGGTGGGCTGGTAACTGTAACCGCTGGCTCTCTGGGAGACCCTGGTCTGTGGCGTTGCCCTCTCTGAACTGGGAAGACATGTGCGTGAGAACTGGTCCCGGGTGGCCTCTGGTTCTGGCTGGGGAGGCCCCGCCCACCTGAGGGCAGCGTTCAGCGAGTGTGGACTCTGCCCCGGTGCTGGGCGCAGAGTTCTTGGACAGGCCGAATGCAGGCGTAACTTCGGGCTGTCTGGACAGGGCCTGGTTAGTGAGACCGTGGCTGAAGGGCCCAGAAGGGGCTGCAGTGGGACTGGAGCCCCCTGGCCGTGCCCCAGGGGCAGGCCCTGGGCTGCTGGGATCTCATGCAGTGGGTGGCTGGGCAGATGTGGCTGTGTGTGTGCACAGAGGTGGGGACGGACGGGGTGGGTCCATCTAAGCCCGTGTCCTGCCAGAGGCTTGCCTGGTGTCCGCACACACGGGTGGGCTTTGAGGGGCTGAGAGCCCAGGACGCCGCACCCCAGAAGGGCTTGCTGTGGGGGTCTTTCCGTCACTGGTGAGCCGCGTCGGGGTGAGGCAGGATGGAGGTGAGGCTGTCTTGTGTGGCCTGAGCGGGTGTGGCAGGCTGGGAGCCTGTTGCAGGTCAGGATGTGTCTGGGGGCCGGCACCAGACCTGCTGAGGTGGGAGGTCAGTCTGCGCTGGCTCTGTGAGGGGCCCTGCAGTCTCGGACCTTGCCTGTCCCCTCTGGGGCTGAGGTCAACCCTGGGGCATGGTGGGGACGGGGACACGGACCCTCATTCCGAGTCTCATGAGACCACGCCGCTTCACCGTCAGTGAGGCTTGCTGGGCATAAATGAAGCACATCGATGGGGTGAGGGCTGGAGGATCCCATGGGAGCCTCGCACCCCCCACTCCCCGCCCCACTCTGGGAACCAGGCCCTCAGGCAGCTGGTGAGGATCGGGGGGTCACAGCTGAGGTGGCAGTTGGCATGGTGGCACGGTGTGCCTCTTGGGATTAAAGCTTCGACCTGGGCTGCGTGAGGACAGGTAGGTGGGCTGTGACCCTCACTCCAGGCAGAACCGTCCCATCCCCTCGTCCGTCTGTCAGATGAGCTTGTCCAGGTTCCAGGCCCTGAACCAGATGAACAGAGAGCTGGAAAGTTCAGAGGAGGGAGGAGGAACCCCGGCCAACACCCAGGAGGCTGAGGGACCCTCTGGCCCGGGTCTTGATGAAACCAGGCCTCGAGGGTTGTTTGTGTTGTTGTTACGAGACTAGCATGTGCCTGTGGTACAGACACCAGCTCAACAAAAGCCTATCTTCTCCTCACTAGAGCTGGGAGTCCCGGACCCTCCACACTGTCACCCTGGTGGGGGGAGTCCCGGACCCTCCACACTGTCACCCTTGGGGGGGGAGTCCCGGACCCTCCACACTGTCACCCTGGTGGGGGGAGTCCCGGACCCTCCACACTGTCACCCTGGTGGGGGGAGTCCCAGACCCTCCACGCTGTCACCCTGGTGGGGGGAGTCCCGGACCCTCTACACTGTCACCCTGGTGGGGGGAGTCCCAGACCCTCCACATTGTCACCCTGGTGGGGGGAGTCCCGGACCCTCCACACTGTCTCCCTGGGGCGGGGGGAGTCCTGGACCCTCCACACTGTCACCCTTGGGAGTGAGTCCCGGATCCTCCACACTGTCACCCCGTTGGAGGGGGGAGTCCCAGACCCTCCACACTGTCTCCCCGTTGGAGGGGGGAGTCCCGGACCCTCCACACTGTCACCCCTAGTGGGGGAGTCCCGGACCCTCCACATTGTCACTCCGGTGGGGAGTCCTGGACCCTCCTCAGTGTCACCTCGGGGACCTCCCTCATCGCACTGGAACTCCAAACTGGGCAGACATTCTTGGTTACCTGCTGCACGTGGCTGGGCTGGCAGTGCAGAGGAAAACGAGCTGTGCTGGGGTCCCCAGTGACTGAGGTTGGAATCAGGGGATGTGGCAGCAGTGGAGACACTGGCAAGCTCGGGACAGCCGAAAGCTCGGGAAACTTGGGAGTTTAGTGGGTTCTGCAGAGTGTGGGCTTTTGTGGTGGGTGAGCCCAGGAGGGAAGGGACCTGCCCTGGGCCCTTCAGCTGGTGGAGCTGTGGGTGCAGGGTGAGCAGCTGTGTGGACCCATGCAGGGCGTGCTGTGGGGCAGGGGCCAGAGCTGGAGGAAGAGGCCGAGGTGGGGCTGTACTGGGCCGTCACCCAGTCAGCCTGGGGGCGAGGGTTCTCTGGCCCTTTTCTGTCTTCCAGGAGGAAAGGAGCTGTCTGTGTCCCACCTGCCGCCTTGACGCTGATGCCTTGGGGTTTTGGGGGCAGTGGGTTTCCTTGTGCTCAGGCGGGGCAGTGCCCTCCTGTGGTTCAGGGCCAGCCTGGCCTCCAGGCCTGAGCACCACCTGCAGAAGGGTTTTCAGACGGGTGTGAGCGTGTGGGGGTGCCATCACGGGAGAATTCTGGTTCCCCTCCAGCCCTGCGTGACATCTTGGCGGCCTGTCCCCAGCACTGGTGGGGCAGGCAGGAAGCTCCTGGCCTGGGATGGGCACAGACGGGGCGTGGGCTGTGAGTCCCTGCGGCTCCGAGCTACCCCTGCACAGCCTTCCTTGAGGCCTGGTTCCCGGGCCATGGCCTCTGCAGCCTGGGCAGGGCAGCCTGTTGTGGACAGAGCTGGTTGGGTCTCAGGCCTCCTGGGTGGGTGGGAACTGAGGACCCCTACTAGCATGCCAGGGGCTGGCAGGTCTGAAAGCTGCATGTCCACACCCCCACGCTCACTCCTGGCATTGGGCTTGGCCATTGGCTGATGGGCCACAAAAGGCATTCTGTGCCCTGGAAGAAAGCCCTCGTTGTGTGGCTGGAGGGAGGCTGGGAGCCATGAAGGCCCCCTTCCTGCCCCCGTGCTTCCTCAAGCCCCCCAAGGCGGGTTCCATCCAGAGCTGCTCAGGCCCTGCCTCACCAGTATCCGAGGCTCTGCTCCATTCCGGCCCCTGCCCTGCCAGGCCTGACTCCTGGCCTGTTTCCTGGACTCAGGCCTCTGCGTCCCCCACGCCCCCCACAGGACACCCCCCAGGACCCGTGTGCTGGCCTCTCCGGGGCTCCCTGCTCAGTGTGGCCCTTGCTGGGAGCAGGTGGGGATGTCATGGTGGGGACATGAGGGCCTGGGCGAGCGGTGGTGGCCCCCAAACATTGCCTGGGCTTCTTTCAGGCCACCACTCCGGGCCAGGACAAGTGCAGGCACCCTGTGTCCGGTTATCCAGCACTCCTGCATGCTGGCTGGCACCGTGCACCCCAGCACGCAGATGGGGAATGGGCTCAGCCAGGTCACCTGATCTGCCTGCAGTGGGCAGCTGGCTTGGTGGAGCCGGATTTGAACTTGGGGCTGCCCAACGTCCGGGCCTTGCCCTTGTCCTGCCCCAGCCCCTGCAGGGTGGCAGACCATCTGCTGCACCAGCTGCGGGCGTGACGATTGTGTCTCGGATTGAGGAAATGAGGCCGGGGTCCTTGTCCTCTTCCAAGAAGCTCTTGGTTTTGGCCAATGGCAGCCGCCTGTGGTCACAGGTGTCTGGTTGAGGGTGGGGGACCGGGCGGCTCTGGGAAAGGGGAACTGGGCTGCCAGGCCAGCATGAGCACCACTTGCTCGCAACCAGCTCCAGGCTGCCTGGAAGAGACTCCAGCTCTGCTCAGCCACCTCCCTCAGGCCCCTTCCTGCCCACCCAGCCGCCGCACTGCATCGCCCGAGGCTGTGGGACCCTGAGCCCCCCGGCCGGTGGCCGATGGGGCCGCCCCTGTGGGGGGACCTGTCACCTGCTCTCGCCATGAGGCTGCACCTTCTCGCCTCTCTCTCGGGCAGTGGCCTGGCCTGGCGGGCGCGGGACCGCAGGTGGCTGGCAGGTGAGGGCCAGGTTTGGTGGCCACTCCATGTGGCCTGGGAGGGTGCCTGTGTCTTGCCTTGGGAGTGTGGGACTCATGGCAGGTCTGCTGGGGCTGTCGGGGAGAGGATCTGGGGACCCCAGGTGGGGAGAGCCTGGGGAGGTGTGGGGGCCAGGTCTGGGACACCCCGCTCCATGGACTATGCCTGTGGCCTGGTCACAGCTGCTCCGTACGTGGCTGTGCTGAGGGTGTCTGGGGAGCATTCTGATTCTCCCAGGCTGCCGCTGTCAGCAACAGATGAGCAAACTGAGGCTGGCCCTGTCCTGCAGCCCGAGGCCAGGACCACTGAGTTCTCTGGTCACCCCTGGGTGTCTGGGCCTGAGGACTCCTTTCAGGCCACTTTGTTCCAGAGGAAGGACCCGGACTCTGGGCTCTGGGCAAGGGTGAGAGCGTGGGTGGTTCTCCTCCCTCTCCTTACCTTGAGGCTCTGTGGAGGACCCCTTGGGGTCTGCCCCACTCCCATTTTAAAGATGAGGAAACTGAGGCTGGGTGGTGGCAGGGACTTGTGTAGCCGGAGGGATGCAGTGGACCTGACTCTGTTCTCCTGAGCCCAGCACATTGGGACACTGTGCCAGAGAGCAGCAGGGAGGTTAAGCGACCAGACTGGGGGTAAATGGTCAGCCTCCGCCTGCCCTGGGCCGCTGCTGTGGCTTCGGTGTGGGGTGGGTGAGAGGGGAGAAGTAGGGGCAGCCCTTCTCTGCAGGGAGTGAGGGGGCTGAGTCGGAGGGTCCCCACACCCATCCTGCTGATGGAGGCCAGAGCCGGCTCCCGGCTGCTCGGCCCTGCCCGGCCCTGGCTCACGTCCTGTTTCTTTTTCATGGCAAGGAGGTCTGTTAATTGGCATGCACAGAGTGCCAGGGCCCATGTGGAGTGCTCATGTGTCTTCACAGACGTCCCTAGAAGGACGCGCTCTCGGCGCCCACGGTACAGAAAGACGGGCTCAGTGCCGTGGAGGAACTTTCCCAAGACCACCGGGAACCTCGGGGAGGGACTCAGACCGGATCGGTCTGGCCAGGGTGCAAGCCTGGACCATCTCGATTTCCCCAGGCCTTTGAAAAGTCCTTTCGCAATTTATAAATATTTAGCCCAGCCTTCCTCAGCACTGCATGGGCATTGATGGATGCCAGGTGAGGCTGTGCCGGGCCGTCTCTAGGAGCCACTTGGTTTTGGAGCTGACACCTGAAATAGAACACAGTGCACCTGGGGACCACGCCATCCTTGACCAGGGCCACCTGCCTTACGGAGCCGTCCATGAGCATTTCCCTCATTTTGTGCTGTCACTAAGCAGCAGGTGCGCGGTCTGCCTTCCCCGCACACTCGTCGCGGTGCCAGCCCTGACTTGCTGGTGACCATGAGCCCGTCCTGGGCGTCTCTGGGCTCAGCGTCTCGCCTTTTCCTCCAAGCACCTGCCTCGCTTGGGCTGTCTGGGGTGATGGTGAAGGCGCGTTCCCAGCCTGACTCTGGGAGCCCAAGGTGTTTTGAAAGCCCCAGCCTCTTGCAGCAGAGAACTCCGATTTCTGTTTTGGAGGTGACATGGGGGAGTTTGAATTCAGATCCCTTCGACAACTCTTCCTGGAGGGCAGGAAGCGCTCATAGGACTCTTATCTCTGCGCCCCGTGGTGACCACAGACAGGCCGCTTCAGCCCTTGGCTTTGGTGTACTCATCTGTAAAGTGGGCGCAGGAAGAATTTTCTGGGTCAGCTTTCTTGATGTGACAGGAGGTTTGAATTTGTATTAAGTTACTTTTCTGCAGAAAATGTCCTAGGCTGTTAGACTGTGTGCACCTCGCTCAGGGGTCCTAGACTGTTAGACTGTGTGCACCTCGCTCAGGGGTCCTAGGCTGTTAGACCGTGTGCACCTCGCTCAGGGGTCCTAGGCTGTTAGACCGTGTGCACCTCGCTCAGGGGTCCTAGGCTGTTAGACCGTGTGCACCTCACTCAGGGCTGGGCATGTCTTCGGTGCTCTCAGCTAGAAGCAGTGTGTGTGTGTGTGTGTGTGTGTGTGTGTGCGCGCGCACTTGCGTGCACAGGGACATGTGTTGGGGTCACTACAGGCATCTGGTGGCTGGGCCAGGCACTCTCAGCATCTCCCGAAGCACATTTACTGTCTCTCCTGGGGATGACTTGGGATGTTGTTCCGGTCGGGTGCAGGAGTGGGACCCAGGGTCTGTTGTAGTTTTGGCTGCTGGACTTTGATTCGCACACCTTTCCCCATGGCCTCGTGGTGGTGGTTCTTTCTCCCACGGTTACCTCTGTCTGACTGCTTATCCTCTGGGGAGTCATCTAAAGCATCAGCTTAGTGTTGTGTGTGAAGCTGAGTGAAAGGCCCTGAGTAAGAGCCTCTCCTGTGAGTCAGGTGTGGGGAGGTTTTAGCTTCTGGAGTTGGTGGCCGCCATTCTGGGCGCATCGGGCTCTCCCGGCCCCTTTCCCTGGTCTTCCTGCACCTGGGTGAGGAGGGGAGTCATCCTCCACTGTCCTTCCTCTGCCCCCTCCTCCTCATGAGCCAGGTGACAGCCGGGTGCCCTGGGGCAGATGCTGAGGGTTTCCGGGTGTCTGGAGGCTGTGCGTTCTCTGGAGGGATGGAGCCCCTCCCTGCTTGGCGGGGGCTGCTGCTGGACGGACTGTATGGGGATCAGAAGCCCTGGAAGGCACATTTCTGGCTCCCCTTCTTCCTGCTGGATGCCCCAAAGGGCTGAGTACCCGGTGACCTGCTGAGGAGGCAGGGTGGCCTCAGGCCTGTGTCTTCTCTACCTCATCCCCTAAGCTGGGTCTTCTCACCTCCCTGCCAAGCTCTGGTCCTCCAAGGAGGGATTTGGTCTCCTGGGTCCTCCTTGGAGAGTCATGTCCGCCACGTGGCCCGTCCTGTCGCTCCCGTCCCCTGCCCCTCTGGATGGCGCAGAGTGCACGTCGTTCCCATTGCACGGAACCTGTTTTCCCGGATTTGTCAGGAGGGGAGAAAATCGTGGAAATGCAGTTTTGTTGGGTTCCCCGCACACGTGGACGCTGGCTTTGGTCACCGCCTGGGGGTTGCTCGTGGGATTCAGAGAAGTGGAGGTTGGTGAGGCCAAGCAGGCTGGGAAGGGTGCTGGACAGGGACAGCAGAGGGCCGGCCCCAGGGGGTTAGGGGGCCAGGGCTTGGGTGCCTCTGTCCCGGGCCGGGGGCTTTGGACTTTGGGGGTGTAATGGGGAGCCCTGGGACAGCAGAGGGCTAGCCCCAGAGGGCTAGGGGGGCCAGGGCTTGGGTGCCTCTGTCCTAGGCCTGGGGCTTTGGATTTTGGGGGTGTAATAGGGAGCCCTGGGAAGTTCTGGTGGTGACAGAGTGGACATTCTGCCAGGTGACCAGTGGAGGGGACAGTGGTTGAGAGGGTGTGCTGAGCTGGCCTTAGCCTGGCCTGGGCTAGGTCTGGACTTGGCCATGCCTGACTTTGCCTGTGCAGGGGCTGGTGGACATTCCTGTGAGAGACGCCCTGTGGATGGGGTCACCCGGAGTCTGGAGAGAGACTCCATAGCTGCCGCCGGCCTGTCCCTCCCTCCCCTTCCTGCCGAGGCCCCTGGGGGCTGCTGGCTAGGCTCGGAGTTGCTGTGCACGCTGGCTGCAGCCCCGTCTCGGGTTCTTGGGGCTGGGCGCTGAGGAGCAGAGACGCTGCCTGCCACCTGTTCACCCTCACGTCCGCAGAAATTTCTGCGCAGAAAATTCTTTCTGCGCCCACTTTACAGATGAGTACACCAAAGCCAAGGGCTGAAGCGGCCTGTCTGTGGTCACCACGGGGCGCAGAGATACGAGTCCTATGAGCGCTTCCTGCCCTCCAGGAAGAGTTGTCGAAGGGATCTGAATTCAAACTCCCCAGTGTCACCTCCGAAACAGAAATTGGAGTTCTCTGCAGCAAGAGGCTGGGGCTTTCAAAACACCTTGGGCTCCCAGAGTCAGGCTGGGAACGCGCCTTCACCATCACCCCAGACAGCCCAAGCGAGGCAGGTGCTTGGGAGAAAAGAGAAGACACTGAGCCCAGCAGCTCGTCCCCTCCTGCTGCCACAGTACCCTGATACGTGCCGATTGGTGTGATTGGGAAAGGGACACAGTGAGGCCTTGGGTCAGAGCCTTGGTGAGGATGGGAGTGGCCGTCCTGGGGACAGAGGGCCGGGGCCTGCACTTGCCTGGATTCCCTGGCAGGATTTCCTCTCAGCCTCCTGGGTCGGCATCTCCTTGGTGCAGGGTGGAGCCCACTCCCCTCTCCCTGGGCTTAAGGGAAGGGGAGGGGGAGTCTGGCACACAGTGGGTAGGGGCCCGGGCCCCCCTAGCAGTGGCCAAGTTCAGACCTAGCCCAGGCCAGGCTAAAGCCAGCTCAGCACACCCTCCTCTCCATTGCCGTCCCCTCCGTGGGTCACTTGTCAGGATGTCCACTCTGTCACTGCCAGAAGTTCCCAGGGCTCCCCATTACACTCCCAAGGTCCAAAGCCCCTAGCCTGGGACAGTGGGTGGGGGGCCAGGCCCTTCACAGCAGGCACGGCAGCCAGGAGGGAGGTTTCTGAGGCTCAACCTGTGGCGTCTGTGGCCACGGGCTGGTTTGTCTCGCCCAGAGTGGTGACGAGCCTGACCCGGGCCCTCAGCAAGTTTCTGTGGGGCAGGAGGGACGCGCCGAGGCTGAGCTTGGAAGAGGCAAGTCTGGGTGCAGTTGAGCCTCTGGGCTGGTGCGGGTGAGCTCCACCATAGCCCTGGCCCTGGGGGTGGCAGAGGCAGGGAGGGCGCCCATGCCAGGGCTGTGATGGGGGAAGTCCTGCTCAGTGGGCTGACGTCCTATTCTCGGTCTGTCTCATGGGTGAGGCCCTGTCCCCAGTCTGCAGATGCCCCGCCAGTTGGGCCCCTGCACATGACAGGCACCCGGCTAGGGTGTGTGGGTGGCAAGCCTCTTCTGTGGGGAGGACGCAGCGTGCTAGGGTGGGCCTGGGTGTGGAGGGGGTTCTTGGAAGGTCGGGACCAGCCGGAGAGGGCCCCCATGCCAGCCTTGGGTGCTGAGCAGGTGCTGTGTCCTTCGGGGACTCCCTGCCCGGACTCTGTCCATCGCACGGCCCCAGCGGCTGTGCCCTGCCTGCTCTAACCATATCTGCAAGTGGTGCTGCTCCATCGGCCATGGGAGGACCAGGGACATCCCCCAGAGAGGCCGGCCTGGGGGAGTTCCTGCCTGGGGGAGCGTCCTCTGCCCTGATCTTTCCAGAGTCCCCGACGGAACCATCGTGTCGGCCTCCAGCGTGGAGCTGGCCACGCTCCACCACAGGTGGGACCTGAGGGTCTGCAGGTGTGTTTCTGAGCCAAGTGGCCGTGCACATGAGAGTGGAGAGGAGAGCCGCCCTGAGGGTGGAAAGCCCGGCCGTTCCACGACAGAGCTGCTGGCGGTGGTGGTGGGGCCTCTGAGCCACCAAGAGACACATGGCTCAAAATGAAACAAGAATCATTTATTTTCCTGTTGAAGGGAAACTACCCCGAGGAGCCCACAGGCTGGGGGCCCCCTCGCCGCACAGGCGGGCTGTGGGGCAGGCGGGGTTTCTCCAGGAATTCCCCTGCTTCCCACTCACCCTCCTCGAAGGTCTGGCCCTGTGGAGGTGCCAGAGACAGTTCAGGGGTACGGCCTGGAAGGGAGGCTGCGGTGCCCAGGAGCCCCTGCCTGGCTCCGGAGAGGTGAGCGTCCTGCCAAGTCCCCGGGCTGGTGCCTGTCCTCCAAGGTGGGCGTCATTGCTGGAACTCTCAGGGCTCATGGGCGTCTGCTGTGTCTGGCCACCCTGGTGGTCGAGGGGTGGCCAAGGGGTGGACTGAGGCTTCAGAAGGCCAGAGCTCCAGGCCTTGGCCCGGCAGCTCTTGTTCTGGGCTTGGAAGCATCTTGTCTCCTTGAGCCCCAGTTCCTCCCCTGCAGGACAGGTGCAGATGCTTCTCCCCGTTGTCACACTTCTGTGAGCTGTGTAATGAAATGTCGGCCTGGCGTGCACTTGCAGTAGGTGTTTGAGCTGTGGGAGCTGTGGCCTACAGCAGCTCCTCTATCACCTGAGGGAGTCTGTGTGTTTGCAGGGGGCCGTGAGAGTCACCCGGCTTGGTGCAGTGGGCAGGGCAGGCCCCGGTGTCAGAGCCTCCATTTTGCAGTGGGGGAGGGTGGGAAGGACGTCACACACAGGCGATTGGGGCTCCCAGCTTCCTGGTGGCCCCACGCCTTTGATCATGCCCTTTCCGTGACTCCGCTTCCTCCCATGGGGACTCTGCCAGGACTGGGGCTTGACTCCCACCCTCCTAGCGTGTGCCCCGGACGGCAGTCGGGTGGTCCTCTCACCATGCCTCGCGGGGAATGGCCGTGCAGGGGCACAGGTCAGCTTGCTGAGTGTCTCCAGCTTTGTGGCTGGAAAGCAGCTCTCAGGACTCTTTCAGGGCCTCTTGGCATCTTTCTAGGTGGGTGGCCCTGAGCCCGCCTCCTCCCTGCACCCCCACAGCAGGAGCTCCTTTTTGGGAACCAGTGGAGTGAGAGTGGCTGGACAGGCCTGGCCCTGGAGCTGGGCGATTTCCATCACGGCACTCCTCTGGCTTCCTCCTTGGCGCTGGCTGGTCCAAGCGCTCCTGACTTCTAGGTCCCTGGGATGGGCGGGTGACCCCGTTAATGAGGCTACATGAATTCTCGCTTACCCCAGCCATCTTTAGGCTGGGGGGCTGTGGGTGCTTCCGGGTAAAATCAGATGCCCTGTAGCTCTCCTAAAAGGGCCAGCCTCAGATTTGGGGTCCCTGGTCCTGGCCCCTGGGTTCAGGACTTCATTCTGGCCATGCGGGCTGCACCTTGGGGATGGGCATCCCTTGAGGTTTGTGCCTGTCGGGTGGGTGCAGGAGTAGCAGCTGCATTGGGAGCCCGGCCCTGGGCAGGCACTCTGGCATGGGGCTCTGAGTCCCACAGCTACTGGCCAGTCATTGCCAGCCTCTCAGCCCTCTGGGGACAGACCCTGCCTGCTTGTCCCTGTTAGGAGTCAGTTCTGCAGGTGGTCACTTGGCTTCTCCTAAAAAAAAAAGAAAAAACCTGCCTTGCCCTGGGAAGCCCTGGAGTCATGGGGAAGCGGGAAGTGACAGTAGGCAATTGGCATTTCCTGAGCCAGCATCTGGGGCAACTGCACCAAGTACAGGGTGAGCCGGGCAGGGAGGGGTGCAGCCAGCTCTGCCGTCAGCCTGAAGCCATGAGCGGCCTGGGCGCTCTCCTCCCTGTAGCACTGGGGCACACACAGGGTGGTGAAGGGGGCATGACACAACCAGAAGGCTCGGTCACAGAGGACCAGGAGTCTGGCAAGGGTTTGGCCTGCACCTCCCAGCTGCCCGGCCTAGGTGTGCCCCCCTCATCCCCATCTGCCTCTAAGCTGTGAAGAATTTGGGAGGGGATGCAGCTCTGGGGCTGTTTCTTCTGAACCATGGTGTTTCAGGCAGCCTGGCCCCAGATTAAGTGTGCCCCTTAGCGCCTGGGGCATCCCTGGACAGTGGCCACCATGGGCATCTGGCAGCCCCGCTAGCCTGGTGGGTGATCGCAGCAACAGCTGCAAGACTTGGGAAAGGTGGCTCGTGCCACTTTTGAATGTAGGTGAATGCAGCTGGGCGTGGTGGTTGGGCCTGTGGCCTCAGCTCCCATGGTGGGCTTCTCGGGGGAGTAGGCATGGCAGGGTGGGGTTCCTGCAAAGACCCTGGCCCTCATGCTCCAGTTAGCAGGTGTCTTCATCTCTCAGCTCTGTCTCGAATGCTTCCTCGGTGCAGGCGCTGACTACTCATGGGGAGCCCCCTCCTGACCACCCTCTTCCTCCTGGGTATGCTTCCCACTTCCCTCACCGTGGCTGGGCTGCAGCTGTACCTGCCACCACCAGGTCTAACCTCAGCGCCCCTGGGCTGTATGAATGGGCTGTGCAAGGGTGACAGTCAGCCTGAGCACCACTTCTTGTTCTTCCTTCTGCCCCTGGTCAGTCCTCAACTTGCTCACTATGGCCAAGAGGACCCAAAACACCATCCCCTTGCTCCTTGTGACAAAACTTGTCAACCTCTCTGTCTGGGCTTCAGCTTGCCATCTGCACAGTGGAGCAGAGCAAGGGTTTGCTTAGCTGATAGTGATGGTGATGATGGTGGTGATGATGATGATGTAATGATGGTGTTGATGGTGGTGGTGGTGGTGGTGGTGATAGTGGTGATGTTGGTGATGGTGGTGGTGATGGTGATGATGATGGTAGTCATGGTGGTAATGATGGTGATGATGGTGGTGATGATGATGTAATGATGGTGTTGATGTTGGTGATGTTGGTGATGGTGATGATGGTGATGTTGGTGATGGTGGTGATGGTGATGATGGTGATGATGGTGATGTTGATGGTAGTCATGGAGGTAATGATGGTGGTGGTGGTGGTGATGGTGATGTTAATGTTGATGGTCATCATGGTATGATGGTAGTGGTGATGGTGGCAATGATGCAATGATGGTGATGGTGGTGATGTATATGGTGGTGGTAACAATGGTGGTGATATTGGTGATGGTGGTGATGATGGTGATGTTAGTATTGATGGTGATGATGGTGTTGATGTTGATGGTGGTGATTATGGTGACTGTAATGATGATGGTGGTGATGGTGATGTTGGTGGCAGTGATGGTGTTGATGTTGATGATGGTCATGGTAACTATAGTGATGGTGGTGGTAATGGTGGTGATGATGATAGTGATGTTGGTGATGATGATGGTGTTGATGTTGATGATGGTCATGGTAACTATAGTGATGGTGGTGGTGGTAATGGTGGTGATGATGATGACAGTGATGTTGTTGGTGATGATGGTGTTGATGATGGTCATGGTAACTACAGTGATGGTGGTGGTGGTAATGGTGGTGATGACGACAGTGATGTTGGTGATGATGGTGTTGATGTTGATGCTGGTGATGATGGTGATGTTAATGTGTGTTGGTGATGATAGTAGTGGTGATGGTAGTGATGGTGGTGATGTATATGGTGGTGGTGATGGTGGTGATATTAATGTTGGTGATGGTGATGATGGTGATGTTAGTATTGATGGTGATGATGATGGTGTTGATGTTGATGCTGGTGATGATGGTGATGTTAATGTTGGTGATGATGGCAGTGGTGATGGTGATGATGGTGATGATGGTGATGGCGATCGTAGTGATGGTGGCGGTGATGATGACGGTGATGATGTTGGTGGCAACAGTGATGTTGATGGCAGTGACAGTGCAGATGTGTCATTGCACACTTGTTGGATGCCTTCACAGACATCGCCCTAAGCTGAGTCTTATAGTTTTATAGATTATAAAGACTATAGACTTATAATCTTATAGATTATAAGTTTTATAATCAAGAATGGTTTTCTTGCTGAGGCCCTTTGGGCCTTGATGGGGCCTGTCTCCATGAGGGGCCACTGCCAGTGCCCTGGGAGTTTGAGGTCAGTCAAGACTGAAGGGTGTTAGGTTGGTGTCTCCTGACTGAGGCTTGGGGAAGGTCAAGGTTTGTGGGTCACTACTCCTCGTTCTCATGCCCTGGCAGCTCGTGGAGTTCTCTGGGGGAGGGCCCTGGCAGGGTCTTGTAGGTCTGGGTTGCAGATCTGCCCCTGCCTTTGGATCCGTCTCCCCTGCGGACTGAGCTGCCTGGCCAGCTGCACTTGTATGCTACATGCCTCAGGGGCCAGAGGCCTCAGGCAGCACCTCTGGGCCCCTCATCTTAATGTCACGCCCCCTCACTACCCTGCGTCTCCCAGTCTCCCCTTGTGCCAGTCCCTGATCTTGCACTGGGGAAACTGGACAAGGTCCCTGCCATGGGGGCCTCTTGGGCTGGGAGGGCAGAGGGGTGGGAGGCAATGTCAGGGGGCCCCATGGAGCTCAGGGAGGGAGAGGCCAGTGTTTGGCTCCTCCTGGGTGAGGGGATAGGGAGTCAAGATGCTGCTTTCTCCGCGTTTGTGCAGGGGTGGGTGATCATAAAGATGGGTTTGGTATTCAGAGTCCTTGAAGGTCTCTTGGTCACGTGGAACCTGGGGGACCAAACTTACGGAGGCAGAGGCGGGACAGGAATCCAGAGCCTGACCGACCTGGCCTGGCTGGGCTCGGTCCTGAGGCCGGGACACTGTGGGCTCTCAGGGAAGTGTCTGTCCCCTCTCGGTCCTGGCAGGAGCCTGTCCGTGCTGATTCTGCAATCCTGGTCACTCTCAGCTCCCACGTGTCCATGGGGCTGGCAGGACTGTGGCATTGTGTCTGGGGCAGACCCAGATCTCTGTCCCTCCCTTGGCGGAGTCCCGCCTGGCCTCACCGTGGCTTCCTGTGTCCACTGCTGCTTCCTTCTCACCCCTTCCCTCCTGGCCCACTGGCCAGCCCGGGGGAGCCGATCATGGAAGGGCCTGTCTCACTGGGCCCTTGGGGCATCCCAGTGTGTGTCACGGAAGGTTGGGTAGGGCAGGGCTAGGGAGTAGGCCGGCCAGGGGTCTGTGTGGGGGCCTGCAGGGCACCCGGGAGCCGGCAGTCCTTAGGGCCACTTCCTGGGGGTCTTGTGAGCAGGTGCGGGCTACAGTGAAGGAGATGGACGCCTTGGTGTGTCAGTCCCCATCCTCCTCTCTCCTTCAGAGTCTGGGTGGTTCTGGGGCACCCCGGCTCAGAGCAGGGGCCTGCGTGTCCAGCTTCCTGCAGGTGGATGACTTCATAGGCCTGGCCGAGGGAGGGGCTGGACCTCCCCATGGGGGCCCTTGACATTGGCTTCGAGGAGCTCCCCCATCAGACGCTCCTGTGGAGGCAGGCCTGGGTCTCTCCTGACTTCAGGAGGGCCAATCTGGCCTGTCCTCACATGGGGCTGAGATTTGGGGCCGGGGTGTTGGTTGGGGAAAGGGCAGGGTAACCTCAGAAGAGCTGAAATTCCAGCCTGGGCCACCTGAGCTGTAAGCTGACACCTGGCCTGGAGGCCACGAGTGGGCCATGCTCCTGGGGCTGGAGGTGATAGGCCTGAGTGTTTGCCTGCCTCTGCGGGGTGGCGGGAAACAGATACACAGCAGATGTGGAGAGCCCATCCTGCCAAGGGCCCATAGGGCCCATCTTCAACAGCCCCTGCTGTTGGCATGTCCATTTTACGGAAGGGGAAACTGAGGCTCATCTAGGTTAAGGGGTTGCCTAGGGTCTGTCCATCAGGGAGCAGTGGGTCCTGTGGGCCCAAGGGTAAGCAGAAACCCGTTCTCACCATGGCCGGCACCTCCTATGTTGGGCACGGCTGCCCGCCCCACCCTGGTTCCTCAGGGCCCCTCACCCTCTGGGGCTTGTGGACACTTCCTTCCTCTTCCTCCTACGCTAACCACCTTCAGCTTCCCCCAAACCTTGACGCGCCGTGGTCCCTGCCACGTCCTCATCCCAGTGCCCGCTAGCGCTGCCCTTCTCCCTCCCCTGGGTGGCCGGGGGAAGCAGTACTTCCGGAGGTGGGGGCTGGAGGAGGGCGATCCAGGAAGCTCTGAGGGCTCGCTAGCTGCTTGCCACGGGGTTTCAGTTCCAGGGGGGTCCCCAGGCAGGTGGCACAGGGTTGCACGGACGTTGCAGAGACCGGGAGCGGGCAGGCTGAGGACCGGCTGTCATCTGGGTGCTGGTTTTCCCAGTAGGTTTCCTCAACTGCAGGCCGAGCTCCTCCCCTGTCCCGGGCACCCTGCCCTCTCTCTGCACCATCCTGGATGCCCCACCAGGGAGCCCACAGGACCCCACCACACGCTCCCCCATTTGGAACACCGTCCTTCCCTCCGCTGGGCTTCCTGGGGCCCCGAATTGGATGGTCCGCGTGTCCTCTGTTGTTCATCTAAACAGGTGGCCTGATCCCTTGGTCCCAGCCTGTGGCCTGCTCAGACCCTGCCACGATTGGCCCTGCAGATTCCAAAGGGATGTGGAGACTTGAGTTCCCCTCTCCCAGAGCCGGAGGTTCCCTGGCTGCCCAGGAGGGGGCTGGAGTCCTGAGGGCTCGCCCCCGCCCCAACCACAGTCGGGCTGGCATTTCCTGCCACCTCCTCTGCCTCCCCCGCCTGCCAGGCAGAGGCCGGAAGGGAGTTGGTGGGGGTTCCCCAGGCTTCCTGCTCTGGGGTCCAGGCAGCAGAAGCATCCTGGCGCTGGTGAGCGTTCTGGAGGGAACTGTGCAGCTTAGGAATTTTGGTCAACAGGGACGTCCTGTCCCACTTCCAGCAGACCCTCTGGGATGTGAGTGTCCTTGGGGTCCTGAGTGGTGCCTGCATACACCCGTGGTGGGAATTCTCCAATTCGGGGAGCAGCCTGTGCCATTACTAGGCAGCAGTCAAGACAAAGAACATTCCTTAGTTCAAGTTACTTAACCTGCCGCTTAGCCCCCGATACTCAGGATCTGCCATGTGAGGGCCCAGGGAGCTGCTCTGTGCCTGCCCTGGGTGCTGGGCATTCCAGGGCATTCATCTCTGGTACATGGCTTTTGTTCCCAGCTCCAGGTATCTGCACTTTAGAGTCAGTTTTGTGCCAAGGGGGCGATCACTCCACCACTTCCTCTGTGCAGGATAAAAATCTAGTAGCTGTGTGAGGCGCCTTGGCCCATGTAGGGCTGCTCGGCACTGCCCCTGCCAGGATCAAGGCCTGCTTTCTTCTCTTCCATTTAGCCCTGGAGGTCCCTGTGGGCTTCCTGAGTCCTCCTTGCTTGGAGTTCGGAGTCACACTGATTGCCTGTGGTCCTTAAGGGGGCACGGTGGGTGGGAGGGGTGTGAGGCTGTGCGATTGTGGGGCCCTGTGCGGCTCAGGTTCTGTGGTTCCCGGATCCCGCCATTCAGTTTTGCGACTCAGGCCCCTCTGCCACTCCCTTGAGCGGGGAGGGTTGTGTGTCTGCTGGCTCCCAGGTTGGGTCTGGGTGTCTGATGCTGTCCCTGTGTTGTGGGGGTACGCCTGGAGGGTCATGGAAGCCAGTGGAGACCAGCTGGTGACAAGCACCCCTGCAAGTCCAAAGTAGGATTTTTTTTTTTTTGAGATGGAATTTTGCTTTCGTTGCCCAGGCTGGAGTGTGATGGTGTGATCTTGGCTCACCGCAACCTCCGCTTCCCAAGTTCAAGCTGTTCTCCTGCCTCAGCCTCCCAAGTAGTTGGGATTACAAGCATGCGCCACCATGCCTGGCTAATTTTTGTATTTTTAGTAGAGACGGGATTTTGCCATGTTGGCCAGGCTGGTCTCGGACTCCTGACCTCTGGTGATCCACCCGCCTCAGCCTCCCAAAGTGGTGGGATTACAGGTGTGAGCCATCACGCCGGCCCCAAAGTAGGATGTTTTAAGAATAACGCCTGTGGGAGCCACCACTTATCAGGGGTGGGGACGGATAGATGGCCTGGAAGAGACAGAGCCCGCACGTACATGCACGGGGCGCTTCACTGCGAGTAGAGGATGTCGAGGCATTTTTTGCCTCTTCTTTTTTAATATTCTCTTCCTCTCCAAAAAGCATCTCTTTCCAGAGGATTCCAGAAAACACACCCAGCCTATTGTCACCCAGGCTCTGGGAAGGTGTCTGCTGTGGACAGAGTCTGTGTAAACAGGAAGGGCTGGGAACGGGGCCCAGGGGCAGCTGGCTTAAATAATTCAGCTCCTGAGGTGGCCTGGAAGGCTGTCCCAGAAACCCTCCAGTCCCCTCCTCCAATTCAGAGTCCCCCTGACTCCCCAGTCTTCCCAGATTACATCTGGAGCAGGGGGTGGGGTGGAGAAGCTGAAAGAATCCAGGAGTGACTTCTCCCATGGCCTTAAAATTCCCGTCTTCTTCCCAGAGACCAGGAAGAAAGGTGGGCGGCGTCCCCAGGGGTGCCTGGGGCCTCAGGTCGGGCCACTCCAAGGCCCGGCTTCTGAATGCAGTGCTGAAGTTTGGGCTCCCTGCATGGCCTGGCCTCCTCCCAGATGCTCCCAGGGTTGCCCGGTGGAGATGCCTGCAAAGCTGATTTGTGCACAGTCGTGCTTTCTTGTCCCTTCTGCCTTGAAGTCAGCATAGTGCTTCCCTGGGTTGACCTGGATAAGGAGGGCCCAGACTGGGTCCAGGCTCAGCCTGTGTGGACTTGGGACCGAGCAGAACTCACTGCTGAGTAGGTGTGCCTGTCTGCATTTCACAGATGAGGAAACTGAGGCTTGGTAAAGGAAGAAGCTGACTCAAGTTTCCTCTGGCAGGGGTCAGCTGAAGGTGGGTGAGGCAGGGCTGCGATGAGGCAGCCGTGTGGCATTCCCAGGGTCCCTGCAGTGCCCTGGTGGGCATGGTAGTGGTTGCCTGGCCTAGAGGCAGCTGCAAGTTTCTGGGAGTGTGCCTTTGGGGCGGTTCTCATCTCACACCTTCTCCATGCCTCAGTTTCCCTGTCTGTCACAGGCCGGTGGTGGTAGCTTCTCTGAGAGTTGCGGGAATCAGTAACATCAGGTTATGCAGATATTTCATAGACTTATGTGAGCAAACTGATTTTGTGTTTGTCTGTCTTGGAAACACTCTTTTGCCTGCCTTCTCTTGTCAGTCCCTAGCTGTTCTCTCTCTGGCCTTCTGCACCTGAGGATTCTGGATGTGGAGACTTCTGGGCTGCACGTGTTTGACATCTACATGTGGGTCTTGCCTGTTCTCCTCCCGGGAGTTTAATGACTAATAAGGCTGGTTTGCAGTACCCGTCTTTGCCAGTAGGTGCCACCAACATCTGGTTCTGGAATGCCTTAAGTCTGCATTTTTAGTTCAATGAAATGGCTTATTCCCAATATGGTGAATGATAAAGGTTTCCAGTGGGTCAGGCAAGGCTCATTTGCTGGTGGGGTCTGTCCCCGAGTGCAATGGGGCACTAGTGACAGCCAGGCCCATGCAGTGCTGACTGAATCAGGGCAATGCTGGCTGAATCTGGCATCCAGGCCTCCTTTTTGCACTTTCCTTCCTGGAAGGGAAGCGAGAGGGGGTGTGTGGGGCAGGCCTGAGGCTACTGGATAGGAATGGGCAAATGCTCCCGAGCAGGGGTGGGCACAGGGTGGCAGAGCCTCTGTGTTCCTGCTGCCTCTGAGCTGGCCTTGGACAGCTGCTGGGGGCAGCAGAGCTGTGTGCGATAGGAAGAGTGCCGGCTTTGGATGGGGTCAGGACTGACCCCAGTCCCGATGCTGCCGGGTGGTGGTGGCATCCTAAAACTCATGCCATGTCCCCCCAGGACGCAGGGTGCACAGGAGGCAGATGCCCGTGAGAGGCCTGGCCCAGGGCTTCCTCTTGCTCTAGCCTGGCACCCAGTGAGTGGGCCAGTGCCCTGGACACGGCTGCTCTGAGGCTCGGGGAGGTGAAGTCTTCCCGGGGCCGTGGAGGGGTGCAGCCAGGGGTGTCCCCTGACCTGCAGCATTTGGGCTCAGTCATAGCCACTCTGTGTGTTCATGGTCCTGCTCGACTCCTCAGAAGTGCCTGTGATTGCCGCAGGTCAAGGCACGGAGGGCCTGAGAGGCCATTCTGCAGATGGGAAGGCTGAGGCCCAGAGAGGGAGAGTGACTTGCCCCATGTGCCCAGCCCGTTGGAGGCAGGGTGGGGGCAGGCAAGCAGTGCCTCCAGCTCCCGGCACGTGCTGCTGTCTGTGCTGCCTTGGTTGGGCTCTGACATTTCCCAGTGGTCTGCTCAGGCCCATGGGCAGTGGATTCGCCACCTAGGAGCCTCCTTTCCGCTGTGCCAGCCTCCGGGGTGCGGGGGGGGGGCACCTCCTGAAGCACGCTCGGGGCTTTGAAATCCGAGATGAAAGGCGGGAGTGTGGGAGGTCTCAGCCTCTCTTGTGGCCTCTGTGGGCTGCCCTCTTGCTCCTGGCACACACCCAGGCCTGGCGCAAAGCCACCCAGCAGCGTCCAGTCCACCACCCACACGGGAGGTGCCCCATTCCTCCCCTCTGGTCCCCTCAAACAGACCTCAGAGCGTGGAGCCAGGGGTCTGAGCGTCCGCTGCCCGGGCTAACACTGCTGTGGCACCTGAGCAGGCCCAGGCAGTGTGGCCTGCTGGTTAGGGCGACAGACATGGCAGTGGGTCTGTAGGCGCTGCCAGTCCTGGCTTGGACACAGGCAGCTCTGAGTACTTGGGGCCTGGCTTCCCGCATCTGTAAAATGGGAGAATCACAGTGCTCACTGTGGACCTCCCAGATCCACGAATTCACCCACACTCAGCACTGACCAGGTCCTGGTACACGGCAGGTTCTCGGAGCCACCAGCCTTTATGCCTTTCGTGATTATTCCCAGACCTTCACCTTGGGTCCCTGTGGAGATGGGCAGAGGGATTGACTGACTAGTCCCGCCCACCAGCCCCTCCTCCCTCTGCTTTCCCAGGTGGAGGGGCCTGCAGTGCTGAGGGTTGGAGTGACCCAGGCAGGCATCCTGGGGCTCACTCACAGCGGGTTCTTCCTGCGTCTGCCGCAGGCCCAGCCTAAAGCCAGGGTCAGGCGCAGAACAGTGCCTTGGAGGGGAGCTCCGGGCATGCCTGGCCCCTAGTGAGTGTGAGTTTGCGTCAGTGAGCTGTCGAGACCAACGGGGCCGCCTGAGGGTGCCGGGGTCTTCCCGTGGGTGCGTCTGTAGCTGGGGAGGCAGTGCCTGGTGAGGCCCGGCGTCATCTGTGCTGACCCGTCTCCTGCGGCTTCTTGTCTTGCAGATTTCTCCACCCAGGTGAATTCCTCCCTCACCTCCCCGACGGGGCGAGGCTCCATGGCTGCGCCCTCGCTGCACCCATCCCTGGGGCCTGGCATTGGCTCCCCGGGGCAGCTGCACTCTCCCATCAGCACCCTGAGCTCCCCCATCAACGGCATGGGCCCGCCCTTCTCGGTCATCAGCTCCCCCATGGGCCCCCACTCCATGTCGGTGCCCACCACACCCACTCTGGGCTTCAGCACTGGCAGCCCCCAGGTGAGTGCGGGGCTGGGGCAAGGGGAGGGGGTGGGGCCAGGGGTGGGGCTGTGGCTTCAACTGCAGGGCAGCCACCTCATCTTGAGGCCTCTGGGAGGTAGGTGCTGTGGTCGCCCGACTTGACGCAGAGTATACAGAGCCTCGGGGAGCAGCGTGCTATGGGGGTTTGAGCCCAGGTCGGGCTGACTGCTGAGCCTGGGCCTTTGGATCATCAGCCGACGTGCCTTGCAGCTGGTTCTCTGCACACGTGGCCCCCTCCCATGCTGGAGGACGCAGGACTCCTTGTTCCCATGACTGGGGGGCTCAGCAGAGAGAGGCTGTGGCCTCTCTCAGGCCTAAGCCTGCTTCCCCAGAAGCCTGTGGCCACACAGCCCGGGTCCTCCCCTGAAGTCTCTGCTCACACCCCGGCCAAAGGGCCCCCCAGGGAAGGCGTGTTCGGGCTCAGAGCAGCTGCACCCCGCTCAGGGACGCTGACCCTGGGACCTGCAGTGGCCGAGTGTGGCAGCGGTGCTCTGTGGTCTTGGCTCCCCCATGGCTCTGTGGGCGCCTGACCGTCTGTGGGGTGTGGGGACCTTTTCCACAATTGAAGTTTGCTCAGTCGCTTCTCCAGCTCAGCCTGGCCCTTTGGGCTGTTTCTGGATCAGGAAGGGCTGGTGCCTGGCAGAGCCTGGCACAGTCCGGGTCTTGTCATGGGGAACTTGGAGACCTGGTCCGTGCTTCCCTTCTTCCTTCTTACCCCGAGTGTCTCTCGTGGAGTTGTGCCCAGCCCTGGGGTGTCCCGTCTGTGAGGGTGGAGGGCGAGGCTGGGCCTCCTCCCCTGGCTCCCAGTGGTTGCTTGTGGATTTCCACCTGGCCGGCCGGAACCTCCCAGACTCCCACTCGGCCCTCCCTCTCCAGGGGCTCCCCAGATGAGCAGGGGTGCTCCTTCTGCTCTGAATTTCTGTGTTTGGGTTTCACCCTTTGTCCCTAGTAGCTGAAGGTTCCATGGCAGAGTTTTGGTGCCATCTCAGGACAGCCCACCAGGGTGGGACTCGCCTAGCAGCTCCTCTGCCCACATACAGCTGACAGTGCCACATGTGTCCTGTGGACTCCCAAGCCCCCTGCTGCCCTGCCTCTGTTTACCTAGGGCAGGCACTAGGCCCAAGGGATTGCACGTGAGGGGGCCAGGAGGCAGCAGATGGTCACCTAGCCCCAAGCCCCCATGCCACCTCTCAGGTAGTCCAGGACCGTTCCTGGCCTAGGACTGGGCTGTGTTTGGGGTCTGGAGCCGGCCTACTGCCCATCTACCTGGGCCTGTTTAGAGCCAGCCTTGACCTCCCGAGCTCCTTTTCCCTGGAGAATCTTGCTGGCTTTCTGGGCCAACCCCATCAAAGCCCCTCTGCTCTGGGGGATGTGTGCAGAAGAACTGGGGCCTCTGTCCGTGTCCCTCTCATATCACCGGCCTTCCGAAAGCAGGCAGCAGGCCCAAGGTGCTGGCACGAGGGAGGCCTGGTCGTGTTATTTTTAGCACACCAGCCCTGCCCCTGCTCTTGCCGGCGGCACGGTGCCCTGTGGCGAGAGGGTGATGAAGACTTGGCTTCCGCCTGTCCCTTGGCTCACTGGCCAGCACCTGCTGGGTCCCAGGGACCCAGGATGCCCCTTGCTAGGTCCTCCCAGGTCTGCCGCCTGCCCTGGACCCCAAGGGGTCTGTTGCACAGTAGGTTACCCCTGCGGGTGGCAGTGGTGCTCCCAGAATTCTCAGGGGTGCCTGGTGTCCTCGGCACTGTTGAGCCCTTCTCGGGGAGGGGACGGCAGCACTAGGTGAGGAAGCTTTTCAGCGCTGCTTCTGGGCCGTTCTCTGTTGTTTCCTGTGCAGCCAGCTCCTGGCACAAAGTAGGGGCTTGTTGAAGCCAAGTTGCTTGGGAGTGAGTGGTGCAGGTCCCCTTGACACTGGCGAGGGCCCCCGGGGTAGGTGTGGGTGAGGAGCAGACGCGGGTTGCCCCAGACGTTCCCTGCCCGGCCGCCGTTGGCGTCGGTCTGCCGTTGGGCTGTGTGTGGGTCTCACCCGCAGTTAGTTTGCCGTGGTCCGAGGCCCATGCTTGACTTGGCCCTGGTTCCCCAGACCCCATAGCTCCTTCCCTGGGGGTTGAGTCCAGCTTCGAGGGCTCAGCAGTTTGTCTTGGAACCCTGGGGTTCCTCACATTCATGGGAGTGTGAGGAAGGTTTCAGGAGGGATGTGCCCCCACTCCTAGCCCCAAAACCACAACCGCAAAGTCAGAGTCGCTGGAGTCAGAGAGATTCTCTGACTTCTGCTGCTGTTGGGGAGGACCAGGCATCGTGCCAAGCACTGCCTCCTGCCTGCTCAAATCCATGGCAGGCAGGGCCTTCCACGTGGCCGGGTCCAGGCCACTTGACCCCTCCTGGCGGGGAAATAGGAGTCTGGGGGCGCTTGGGTAGAGCCAGGCCAGACCGCAGCTGCCTGGCCCCTGAGCTGTCCCAAGTCTCTTCCCTGGTCTGCAGGCTCTACCAGAGCAGGCCTGGGGGACATTCCCCACAGTGTCCCAGAGCCTGCCTGGCTGCAGCCGGCGCACGTGGGCACGTCGCAGGTATTGGCGGAGTGAGTCGGCGCCAGCTTCCACACAGAGCACTTCTGAGTGCCCAGCCTGGAGCTGGACTTGGTGTCAAGGCCTCTGAGCTCCAGCAAAGCCTCCTGGCAGCAGCGCCTGCCGGGGGCCTGTGGGGCTGTGATGGTGCACAGGGGGAGGGTGGACGCTGAGCGGGCTTCATGGGGTCGGAAGCAGGGCAGCACCGGCGCCCACCCACCAGGGACTGAGGTCAGAGGGGAGTGTGCGGAGGAGCTGGTTTGCTCCTGCCTTGTTGGACAGATGGTGGGCCTGCTCCTGGCGCAGAGTGGGCCTTCCCCAAGTCCGGGCTGGTGGAGAGACCCTGCAGGAGCTCAGGAAGGAAGGGTGTGGTGGGTGTGAGGAGAGGGCCAAGAGACGGCCAGGAGACCTGGGTGGGGCATTGAGGCGGCGGGAACTGAAATAAGTGCCAAGGATCTGAAAGGGGAAATGGGATGGCCCCCACCCTGGCCATGCATGGAGTCCTGAGGCTCCAACAAAGCAACAATGATGGCCTGGCTCTCTGGGGAGCTGGAGCAGGGAGTGTGGGAGGAGACCCTGGATAGCTGGGGGGCTGTGGAGACCACTGGGGGAGGGACAGACCAAAGCAGACCCCGGGGGTGGCCCTCTGCTGCGCTCCGGGGGCTGTAAGCCAACCTGAGGCCCAGCAGCCTAGGGCTGGGAGGGTGGAAGAATGCGTGCCTGGCCTCCCCGTCCTGGCACAGCCTTGCTTCTGCAGCCTGGACCATCTTCCAGGTGAGCCCAGAGAGGCAAGGTGGGTGGCCTCAGGGCCTGCAGCCAGGATGGGCACCTCAGCCCGGGCTCCGCTCTTCTCAGACATGAGGGGGCTCACTGGGCGCTGGGCTCACTGGGCTAGCCAGAGCCTCTGATCTCCCTGAGGTCTAGGGGAGCCAGGGATGCACCCTGAGTTCAGCACGGGACCTGGCTTGGCCGTGACGCTGAGAGGGAGGGTGACCATCTGCCATTCTGTCCTGCCTGGAGTCCCTTTCCTGGCCAGGGCTGCTCTGGCGCTCCCTCAGTTTACCCAGGGCAGGTGCTAGGCGCAAGGGACTGAAGATGGGGGGCTGGGAGGCAGCACGTGGATCCCTACGCACCCTAGGTGTTTTGGGGCAGCCTAGAAGAGGAAGTGTGTGAGTTTCTTTGCTTTGTGCTTCTGAGCAACCTGGACCTGCAGTCATGGCCTGTACTCCCTCAGCGTCTGGCCCAAGGACCCCCTGCTCACATGCCTCGGTGCCTCCCCAGTGCTAGCGCACACAGCGAGGGTGCCCAATGCTTCCTGCTTGTGGATGCCTTTGCTGCCCCTGCTCTGACCTGATCCCGCCCTGGCTCTACCTACTTCTTTCCTTTTTTCCAACAAGCCCTTTGCTTCCCCACCTCTGAACACTGGCTTGGGGGTCCTTCTGCCTGGGACACCCCTTTCTTCCTCCCAGTCCCTGGCCTGTCTCCTCCAGGAGGCTGGAGTCCTCACTGTAGCCGCCGGCCTCCCTGTAAGACAGCGAGTTGTCTGCCAGCTCTGCTCTGAGCCCTGCCGCACACATTGGCTCTGAGAGGCACTGGCCAGGTGCGGTGGCTCACGCCTGTAATCCCAGCACTTCGAGAGGCTGAGGTGGGAGGATTGCTTGAGCCTAGGAGTTGGAGACAAGCCTGGGCAACATAGTTGAGACCCCGCCACTATAAAAAAAAAAAAAAAAAAAAAAAAGCTGAGTGCAGTGGCGTGCACTTGTAATCCCAGCTACTCAGGAGGCTGAAGCAGGAGGATCGATTGGGCCCAGCAATTCGAGGCTGCAGTGGCTATGATTGTACCACTGTACTCCAGCGTGGGCGACAGAGTGAGACCCTGTTTTGGGAAAAAAAAAAAAAAGAAAAGAAGTAGGCACTAACATTGTTCCAGTTTTGCAGATGAGGAAACTCAGGCTTACAGTAATTAAATAATTTTCCCAGTGTGCCATGAGAACGGAGGAGGCAGGCAGAATCCGGAGCCAGGGATCCACCTCTGGGGCCTCCAGTGCCTCCAAGCGAGACAGCGACTAGACCAGCGAGCCCTGGAGGGCCGGGCAGGGCCTTGTCCGCTGGTGCCTCCCGGAGCCCAGCACAGGGTAGGGCCAGCTGGGCACTTAGTTTGGGCGAGCTCTGTCCCTCCAGGGGCTTCACTTTCGCCTTCTGCAGAGTGGGGGACCCTGTGTGACCTTGGCCAGCCCCTGACATCCCTGAGCCACAGCCTCTGCATCTGGGGCCCCCAGGGTTTTCCATGCAGGGAGTGGCAAGTGTGGGTGCAAAGCCCAGGCACCATGCCCCTCAGCAAACATCTGGAGCCTTCTCTTGCCCCTTCAGTTCCCTCCCTTCTCTGAGAAGCGCACCTGGTGCCTGTGGACGTGAACGCTGGGCTTTTGGCGAGTCACACGGTGGCCACCCGGTTCTCCGGTGACTGGAGCCCCCACTGTGGCACCCCCACTGTGCTGAGTTGTCACGGGGGACCTCCTGGCCTCTTGCAGCTCACCTGAGGCCCGCGGGGACCAAGCATCCTCGCAAAACCTCACAGCCCACCTGGGCAGACCGAGGAAGAACTTAGAAGCCGGAACAAACTGGGGCTGGAAGACTCATTCCAGGCACCGAGGCCCGTGTGAAAGGAGGCTTTGGGGTGGTTTTTGCTTTGCTTGCATTGAGCCTCAAACTCTTCCTGTCCCGTGAGAAGGGGGGATGGGATTTTGGAGGCCTGAGGAAGGAAGGAGGGGAGCTTCCTGCGCACAAGCGGTGGCAGGGGTTTGCAGAAGTGGAGGCTGGGGGCTGCCTGGCCGAGCGCTCAGTGCTGTGCGCAGCCGGGCTGGCTGGCAGGATGCAGCGGGAAGCGCCTGTGGGTCCTCTGCACTGACTGCAGAGCTGGGTGGAGGCAGCGGAACCAAAACTGCTGTGTCACTGCACGCTGCAGCTGTTACCAGGGTGACCGGGTGAGTTTCCCACGCTTGCCCGGGCGGCAGCGTGCGGGCTGGCGGGTGGGGCGGAGGGGTGTGCGGAGAGGCCAGTGGTGTCGTGCCACTCGATGCCCGGGGGTGTCCACTCCCCTCTCCTGTGTCACGTGACCAGGACCCCTGCCCTGCGGTGTGGTGGGGTACATGTGTGGTTCTTGGAGGGTCCCCAGCCCTCCTCCGTCCTGGGGACTGGGCCTCGGCGTCCTCATCTGTGGGTTGGGACCCCCCAGAGTGCCTGCCTCATGGAGTGTCCGGGGGCACCCAGCAGGGCTGGGCACTGCCAGGGGCTCAGTAATGAGAGGCAGCTCTCATTTAGGTGGGCAGCGGACGGGGGGTGCAAGCAGGGACCGCCCATGTGTTGGGGGGTTGCTGAGGGGTCCTTTGCCACAGAGGCCTGGGGTCTGCTGTGGGCGAGTCCTGAGGTTGCTGCAGCCTCTGCTGGCCTCAGTCAGCACGCACAGTGACCCCCTGCTCCGGAGCATCGTGGCGGGTGGGGGGCACGACCCTCTGTAGCCTCCGTGTCTGTGTGTGAAGTGGGGGGTACGGCTGCGCCATCCTTGCTGCAGGGCTCTGGGGGACGTACGGACGAACCTGGTGTGCACCCCACTGACCGCTGTGGTTGCCCCCCCAGCTCAGCTCACCCATGAACCCGGTCAGCAGCAGCGAGGACATCAAGCCCCCCCTGGGCCTCAATGGCGTCCTCAAGGTCCCCGCCCACCCCTCAGGAAACATGGCTTCCTTCACCAAGCACATCTGCGCCATCTGCGGGGACCGCTCCTCAGGTACTGCTGCTGTGGGACCGGTGGGACAGGGTTGTCAGGCCACTGCAGGGTCTGGAGGCCTCCCCAAGTCACCCTCCTGTGGGCCAAGCAGGACCCAAGGCCAGGGTGCAGGGAGGCAGGCACCTGGGCCATGGCCCACTCCCAGGGCTCCACGAGGCCATTCCAGGGTTCTCACGTCTGTGGGACAGCGTGTGTTGGGTGGGGTGGGGCACAGGGCCGCCTGAGGCTTCCGGAGAGGAGGTGGCTGCTGATGGCAGGGTCAGTGTGGGGGCAGCCAGCACCGTGCCTCCTCCCTTGGCTGGGTCTGGGCAAGGGGCCTGTGTTGTGCCACTGCCCCCCACAGCCTGAGAGGGAAGAACGGGCTGCACGGTGCAGACACAGAGCAGGTGACTTGCCAGGAGCTCTGGTCCCTGATGAGCTGGGATTTATCCCTGCCCCACTCCCCAGTTGTCCTCGGAGGAGCAGAGAGGGCAAGGCCGGGGCCCAGTCTGAGCCCAGGCGGGGGTCTGGAGACCAGCGGGTCCCTTCCTGAGGCCTGGCCCACCAGCTGACAGTGGCGGCATTGGATGCGGGGTGGGCTGCCTGCCGGCTCGGTGACTGCTCCCCAGCCCTGCCCTGCCCTGTCCCGCAGGCAAGCACTACGGGGTGTACAGCTGCGAGGGGTGTAAGGGCTTCTTCAAGCGGACGGTGCGCAAGGACCTGACCTACACCTGCCGCGACAACAAGGACTGCCTGATTGACAAGCGGCAGCGGAACCGGTGCCAGTACTGCCGCTACCAGAAGTGCCTGGCCATGGGCATGAAGCGGGAAGGTAGGCCACGGCGTCGGGTGGGGGCACGGGCAGGTGTTGGACAAACAGTGGGGCCCGGGCCTACGCATGGACACCCAAGATGGACAACAGGGAGTGAGTGGCCTAGACAGAAGCACGGCAAGGCCGAGGCAGGAGTGGCGGCGGGGCCCGAAGCGTGGGCGCACATGGGCCCCGGGCGGCATTTTCTGGCTGGCGTTGGCTGTCTGGTGAGGGGATGGTCAAGGAGACCTTCAGGTGGTGCTGCTTAGGTTGGAGAGGTGGAGCGGGGGCGTCTTCTGAGCTGTTGGATGCCAGGGGTGGTTCCGGGCCGGCTTCCTCCCGAGGCCAACTCTGCTGCACCCCTGCAGGGCCGCCGGATGGCCCCCAGGCTCTTGGAGCAGTTCCTCCTTTCCTTGCATTTTTGTGCCGGTGTTATTAACAAATCTGTGTTGGGGGCGGTTTGCAGGGAAGGTCCCTCCCCTGATGTCACCACAATTGTCAAGTCAGACCTGGGTCAGAGTCCCGGACCCAACAGGCGCTGTGACTTCCCAGCCCTGGCTGGCTGTGGACCTCAGTGTCTCCATCTGTCACATCCCCTTTCCTTCTCAGGTTTGGCGATTCCTGGCCTCCGAGTGGGTCCCTGGGTCATGGTTTTCTCACGTGTTTGCGGGTGTGCCTCGATTCTTCCCATCGGGTCCCGTGCCCTGGGCTTTGTGGGGGTGGGAGGTGCTGTCTGGGGTGAAGATCTGCTGGTCTGTCGCCGTGCCCCCAGCTCTGCAGGACACCCTTCCTCTGTCCTCTGCCGTGCTGCTCCCAAGGCCCCACACCTGTGTGGCTGGTGTGTCTTACTTCCTCCCCGCCAGCCCGTGGTGGGGTCCCCAAGCAGGATCCAAGCCACTGTCTCACCGTCAGGGATGTCCTGAGTGGCGGCCCTTGTGCTGCAGTTTCATTTCATCATCTCTTGTGTGTGCTGTCTCAGCCTTCACAGTCCTGTTGAGAAATCAGCTCCTCTGCCGGGCCCCGCACTCCCGCAGGGTATCCTCCTTGGGCTGTGAGGCTGAGTGTGACGTACGGGCTGGCATGGGGTCCTTGTGCCCGCATAGCAGAGCTGCCTTCCAGGGCTGGTGTGGCCATGCCCAGTGTTGCCAGTCAGGCCTTTTTGATGGGGATGCATGTTTCACAGAGTGCTGGCGTGTGCTCAGGCCCACCCTTTGCTGTGCAGGCTGGGAAACCTAGGCCAGAGGGTTCAAGCCTTGCTCAGGGTCACATACTGGGCTCTGGTTCCCATCCATACCTTGTTGCTTTCACCAGAGGGCAGAGGAGCGTGTGCCCAGCCTGGAGAGGTGTGGGCCCAGTCCGGTTCTTCTGGGTGCCTGGTGTGGGCAGGAAGGCTTGCTGTGGTGGCAGGTGCAGCTTTGTCCCTGGAAGATGGAAACTGGAACAGGGGCAGGCAGGGGTAGGGTAGGCGGTGGCCAGGGCCTCTGTGCTCAGGCGTGGAGACTGGCCTGTTCTGGGGTGGAGGCCTGAGGCATGGCCGGAGCCGGGTGGGGAAGGCCTTGTGTGCAGCCTGAGCCTGGCAGTTTCCACGAGGATGCCATAGCACAGACAGCTTGGTTTAGCGGAGACCACTCTCAGATGCTGGGGTCTTCAGGAATACGTCTGCGAGCTTGGTGGTGGATGAGAGCACTGTGCGTGGCTGGTGCCGGGCCTGGGCCTACAGCAGTGAGCTTGCTGTCCTTTGAAAGTGATCACCAGGCCGGGCACGGTGGCTCAAGCCTGTAATCCCAGCACTTTGGGAGGCCGAGACGGGCGGATCACGAGGTCAGGAGATCGAGACCATCCTGGCTAACCCGGTGAAACCCCGTCTTTACAAAAAATACAAAAAACTAGCCGGGCGAGGTGGCGGGTGCCTGTAGTCCCAGCTACTCGGGAGGCTGAGGCAGGAGAATGGCGTGAACCCGGGAGGCGGAGCTTGCAGTGAGCTGAGATCCGGCCACTGCACTCCAGCCCCGGCGACAGAGTAAGACTCCGTCTCAAAAAAAAAAAAAAAAAAGAAAGAAAGTGATCACCAGATAACCAGGGGGGGCCCAGGGTGCAGCCGGTGCAGACTTAGGGGAAGCTCAGGCACTGTGGGAGCCCAGAGGAGGCACCTGACCCTGCCTCGGGCACCCGGTGAGATTCAGGCAGGCAGGAGGGCTGTTGACGCCTGAGGAATGACAAGGTATCGGCACCACAGGCCTGCTGCAGGGAGCAGTGTCCGTGAAGTCTGAGGCTGCCATCACACCGGGCCCTCAGAAGTCAGGGCTGGCCTTTCTGAGCCCTGTCCCGGGCCCTCCAGGCTGCACTGACTCCTTCCTAAGGCCCTGCAGCCCGGTCATCCATGTGCCTGGGATCATCAGAGTCCAGCTGCCTGGGCCCCCCAAAGCCTGGGGATGACACCCCATCCCATCTCAGTGGAACCGTGCAGTGTTGGGGCTGGGGGGTACCTGGAGTCACCTGGTCAGACCCCTCCCCTGGTGCCCATTGGTGACTGGGTCCTGTTAGGAGCCCCCCCATCTGGGGGGCCACCCTGGACACCCCCTTCCTGATCCCCACGCATGGTCTCACTCACCTCTTACCTGCGAGACAGAGAAATGGGGTACAGAGAGGTGAGCCATGGGGAGGTCTAAGGGCCAGCACCAGGCGTGGCGCCTGTTTCTTGCCGGTCCTTCCTGCTCTCTGTCCTTCCTCTTGGCAGTGCACAGCCCTGGAGACCGGACCTAGGGCCGTGAGAGAAAATGCTGCTGTCAGTGGACCCCCTCCCTTTTGCCTCCAGCAGGATTCTGAGGCAGGAACTTGCTGTCGAGCGCTCTTGCCCCAAACACAGCTGCAGAACTCAGCCTCGGCGTGGAGGGCGCGTCTGCGTGGGCGGCGAGGAGGCGGTGAGGCCCCCGTGCCAAACGTGCCCTGCTGCCAGTGCCTCGTGCACAGGGGGAGTCTCTGGCTATGTGGGCTGCACAGCCAGACCTGTGGAGCGCCTTACTCTTGGGCAGGGACGGGGCCCCAGGTGCAGCCTAGGCGCTCGCCCTGCAGGGACCCCACACAGCACCAGTGGCTGGGAGGACTTGGGAAGCACCCTCCTGCCCCGCCTGCATCTGGCTCCAGGTGGGTCCTGAAATGCGGAGCCTCCCTCTCTCCTCCTGGGGCAAACCCCTGCAAGGAGGGCTCCCTGGCAGTGGAGGGCAGGGCTGTTGGCTGCATGGGTGGGGCATTGCAGCAGCCCTGGAGAAAGCTATGGGGCCAAGTTGGCCAGCGCTAGGTGTCTGTGGCCTAGAGCATGCAGGATGGGAGCTGTCAGCTGCGGGGGCTGAGCGCTCCTGAGTATCAGGCCCCTGGCAGGCAGCTATGCTCACTGGCCTTGATGCCACGTGGTCCCTCGGCCTGGTTTGTGGTCAGACTCCTAGAAACTGAGGGTGGTGCTGAGGTGTCGCATCCCAGTGCAGTGCTGCGAGGTTGGTCCCAGGGCTGGCTGAAGGCAGGATGGCCCAGGTGCCCCCATGCGGTGACTCTGCCCCCGGCAAGGGCCCACTCTGGCTCTGGGGCAGATGGGTTCCCACCCCTATGCTGTAGGATGCCACAGGCTGATAGCATCTCCGGTTGGGCAATAGGGCCTGCACGCGCAGGCAGCCACCAGGAGGGACTCGTTCTGCAGCATTCCCGGGACCAGGGGTGGGCAGAGGTGGGGGGACATGCGTGGTGGGTGTTGTCCCTCTGCCAAGCTGAGCCTGGGCCTGTTTGCTGAAGCCGGGGGTGGCAGGGCTTGGGGGGCCCGGAGGCACACGTGCTGTGATGGGGAAGACAGGCCTCACGCTTGGGGGTTCCCAGTCCGATAGAAGAGACCTAGCTTCCACCAGGGGTGGTGGGGGGAGACACTGGCCTAGAGGGGGCAATGCCTGTCCTCCATTCTGCTTCCTCCTCCTCCCCCAGGAAGGCTGCTCCCCATTTCCTCCCTGCCTGCCTTTGCTTCCTGTGCCCACCCTCCGGCTCTGAAGGACTGGGTATGGAAACAGCAGTGTCTGGCGTGTGACATGTGTGTGCGTGTGCGTGCACTGCAGGGATGTGGCTGGCCCCACAGGTCTTTGCTGTGGGAAGGGAGCCCTGGCTGGGCTCAGGTGTGGCCCTCTTGCCTTCTGGCCTATGACACTGGGCAAGTGACCTTGCCTTGCCCAGTCCTCAGGTTCCTCATCTGTGGTGGGCTGGAGGCATCGGGAAGACCCCTGAGAGCTTGTGATGAGAGTGCTGTGCGTGGCTGGTGGCGGCGTTGGAGAACAGTGGTCATGTGTGGGTGTGGGTGTGGGTGTGGTGTGTCTGTGTGGTATATGAGTGTGGCTGTGGTGTGTATGTGTATGTGGTGTGGGTGTGGTGTGGTATGTCTGTGTGTGTGTTTGTGTGTCTGCATGGTTTGTGTGCACGTGTGTGTGCACGGTTCTCATGTTCCGATGCCTTGCTCTAGGTTGAAGCCCTGGAGGGAAAGTAAGCCACTCCCTTTAGAGACTCTAGCTTGCCGTGTGGCCTCTGGCACCGCTCTCTGGGTCTCTGTCACCTCATCCTTAAGAGGAGGCCAGAATGGTTTGGTGGACTTCAGTCCTGCCTATCTTGGGCCCAGCCCTGGGCTGCACAAGGGACAGAGAAAGGACTCAGCCATTGCCACTACCCAAGGCAGAGGAGCCAGTGGGGCTGTGGATGCCCTTGGGCCCCAACATGCCTGTCTCAGAGCCGTCTGCCCTTCCCCAGACCCCCTCCCTCCTTCTCGACCCTGGGGGGCTGTGGCAAGTCAGAGAGGTCCCTTGCTTCTGAGGGGCTGCTGCACCCCAAGTCCTAGGCCAGCTTGTCTCCAGAGGCTCGGGACCCCACGGATGCTGGGGAGGGGCCGCCTGGGCGGGAGTCTCAGGTCTTCCTGGGGGGACTGGGCTGCGGTGTGTGAGCCTCCTCTGGCTCCGAGCAGCCTCCTGCATGCCTCCACTCCGCCTCCTCCAGCCGCTGCGCTCGGGGCTGGAGGGTAAAGAGGCTCTGTGTTTACAGACGCCTCCCGCCCGGCCTCCGGCGCCAGCGGAACATGAGTCAAGCATGACTTCGTCTAGAAGGTGATTGTGCTGGCAAAGCATAAATCCCGGCCCCTTCTGCCCCCCAGCCTATAAATAAAGTGATCATATTTATAATGATGCTGGGCAGAGCTGCCGGGCCCTTCACAGCTTCAAAGTGCTTCACAAAACACTCGCTAATTAATTCTCGGCTGCCCTGGCGGAGGAGGCAGGTGCCAAGGAACCCAGCCCCAGGCGCCTGGGGAGGAACTGGCAGCGAGGCCCCTCGCTCAGGGCCACCCTTGTCTGGGGCTCCCCATTCCCTGGGGCTACCTCTGAGCAGGAGAAAATCCCTGGCACTGGGCCGGGCTGGCGCATGGGGTGGGAGGCTGCAGTGACAGCTGTGAGCACCTCCAGGCCCCCTGTGTGTTGGTGCTTCCTCTTGGAGCCATCCTGGGGGTGAGCGTTGTCATTCTCGTCTTGCGGACGAGGGAGCCGAGGCACAGAGAGGTCAGGGGACTTGGCCGGGGCCACACGGCTGCTCGGGCTGTGGCAAGCTAGCAGGCTGTGTGGGGCTGGGGTTGTCGGATCCCAGGGCCTACAGCTTTAGGCCGCTCACTGTCTTGAGCACTCAGCCCTGCCCCTTTGGTTCTCAGAGCCTCAGCTTTTCCACTGGGAAGACAGCAGTGCCATCTGTGTCTTGGCACTGAGACTTTAGAATTCTGCCCTTGCTGCCCATCCTTAGGGTCTCAGGGACCTGGGCCGGTGGAGGTTCCAGTCCCCCTCTGCTCAGATGCTGGCTGCGATCTGCGTGTGCGGGTGCTTCCTGCCCTGGGGGCTGCTCGGCGTGGGTGGGGCCGGCTCTATAGGCTCAGGACCCCGTACAGAGGGTCGTGTCAGTAGTGACCCTGCCCCGGATGAGCACTGCCCTCTGGAGGGCTCACGGAAGTCCCATGTGGGGGCTGACTGGAGCCTTCTGCAGCCCCTGCCGGACCGTTGCCCTTTGCCCACCAGCCCTGCTCGCCATCCTGCCCCCACCCGCCATCAGGTTTCCAGTAGGGCCAGGCCTGTGCCTGCCGACTGCGGGGTCCCTGGCTGGCCCCTCGGCCTGGTTGGTGCATCCTGAGGCCGGGGATGGGCCTCCTGGCCGGAGTCTCCCTGTGTGGGCGGAAGTCCCTCGCTCAAGCCAGTGGGCCATGCTGGAAACTGTTGGCACAGCGTGGCTGAGAGGCATCCACGTGCGGCTGTTGCAGAGCTGTGGCTGGCGTGAAGGGAACCAGGCGTGGCTGGGGACCCCGGGCCTGGGGGTGTGAAGGGAGGGGCTTGCAGAGCCCCGAGATGGCTGCTCAGCAGAAACTGTGGCTTCGGGAGAAAGTGGCGGCTGGCACCGTGGCGGGTGGGGCAGAGAGGGTGCCAGAGGCACAGATACGTTCTCCCACCGTTTTCCAAACCCATCTGGAAGCCAGAAGGTGGGAGGGTGGGACGAGACATGGTCAGTCCACGGGTGGCTGGTGCCTGCGAGGACCCCAGGCTTCCAGGTTTGTGTTCTGCCCACCATCGAGACATCCTGGAGGGGCTGGGATGAGCCCCGCCACAGGCCCAGAGAGGTGGCAGCTCCAGGAACCCCTCCACCAGGCCATACCCTTGGGCCCTTAGGAGGGCACCGTCCTAGGCCTTGGCCCTTAGGAGGGCACCGTCGTAGACCAGGAGGAGAAGGGGCCTGGGTCAGGGACTACGCAGCCCAGCACACTGGCAGGAGGACACAAGGGAGGGAGGAGTTGGCCCCAGGTCCATGTCTGAGCTTGGAGGAGATATGGCGGGAGGGGCATTCCCAGGGTGAGAGTGGAGAGGCCTTGACTGGAGTACGGGCGTGGAACTGTGCTGGACAGAGGTGGCTGCAGAAAGCAACGGTCCCTGTTGCTTTCCTGGCTCTGCTGTTTACTCACTTGGACAGTCATTTTCTCTGTCTCAGCCATAGTTTTCTCATCGGTACAATGGGGTAATGTGAGTGCCCACCCCGTGGGGCTGTTGGGTGGTGGATGGAACGGAAGAAGGAGGTGGTGGGGTTGGGGACCAGAGCCCCAGCTCAGGACTTTCAGGGAAGGGGACGTGTCTCGGGGGAATGGCCCATAAGCCAAGTGGATGCTTCTGTCCAATTTCCATCTGGGTCCCAGTCTGCCTCCCGGCACTTCTGGTGGGAGATCCCCAGACAGGCTGACAGAGGGGCTGAGGTGGCTCCCTCATGTTCAAAGTGGACAGTCGAGGCAGGCAAATCCAGGTGGAGGGAAGCTGGGGGCGGGAGGAGCTGCATGTACCTGGGCAGCCAGGGCTCATGCCTCAGGCCCCTTCGCTGAGCGCCCACCCCCGGGGCTGATCAGAGTCAGCTGGCTGGAGCCCATGCCTGATGCAGCTCCTGCTACCTGCAAGCATCACTCTGTTTTACCTTAATGCTCGGCCTCTGGTTCCACTGGAGTGGCTGCTTCCTGGAGCGGATTGAAAGGCATCTTGGTGCCCTGCTTGGGGCATGGTCGGTGGAGCTGGGTGGGCCGCCTCTGTGTGGCCGGGGTGGGGCTGGTCGCCTGCCCTCCATTTCTGGCAGGGCCTAGTGTCATTGAGAGGGGCGTGGGGTCTGCAGGTGCACGGTTTCCTGCTTGCCCAGGTGTCTCTGAGCCTGTCACCTCCTGGATATTCCCCTTGTCCAGGCCCTCAGCCAGCATGAGTGCCCCTGTGGCACGTCATGTGTGTGCTTTGCTCTGCTTCTGGGCCTTGGCAGGGACCGTGTCTCCAGCCTGAGCCATGATTCCTCTGCAACCTCCTCCTCCAGTCACATCAACACCTCTTCCAGGAAGGCTTCCTGGTTCTCCCTGAGTCCATAGACCATTTGGGCCTTTCTCACCCCATGTTGAGGTCCCTGCTGCACTGTCTCCTGCCAGGGCCCAGGCAGGCTCCTGGTGTGAACTTTAATTGGAATGAATGCGAGTTGGCCTCTGTTCTCAGAGCACACAGCCACACGGCCAGGCCTGGGGCAGAGACGGGGTCTCCATCACCCAGCGCCGGTGGGGATGTCGGTGTTGTGGGTGCGTTGGCTGGGAGCTGGCACCACCCGGCCAGGACAGCCTTCCCTGGGAGCCACTGGCCCCGCTGAGTGTGGGGCTGACCTGCACCTCCCGGGTTGTAGCCGTGCAGGAGGAGCGGCAGCGTGGCAAGGACCGGAATGAGAATGAGGTGGAGTCGACCAGCAGCGCCAACGAGGACATGCCGGTGGAGAGGATCCTGGAGGCTGAGCTGGCCGTGGAGCCCAAGACTGAGACCTACGTGGAGGCGAACATGGGGCTGAACCCCAGCTCGGTGAGTCACCACCTCTGCAGGGGTGGGCAGCCCCACCTACCTCAGTTTCCCTCACTCACTCACCCTCTCGCCTGAGCAGCTGATGAGCCAGAGAAGTCCTGGGGGCTGCCCTGGGCCCTGTGGCCGCCTCAGCTCAGCCTCTTACCCGAGGTGGCCCTGTGGGCCCTCGCCCCAGCTGGGCGGCACTCTCCTCTCCTGGCCCATGCACGGGTGGCCCTCGGGGCGGAGGCCAGGGGCCAGGGGCCCTGCAGCCACATCCTCCTTCTTGGCCGTCTCTCCTGGGGCCTCAGCCGCTGTGTCCTTTGGAGTTTGGCCTCTCTGGGTGCGGAGGCTGTCCCTGCTCCCTGGTGCCCCTTGGAAAAGCTGTGGGAGGAGGCCAAGCCCCCCGCAAGAGGCTCTGCAGGTTGGTTCCAGGGCTGGCTCTACCCGCAGCCGTGTGGCCCTGGGCAGGTGCCCAGCAGTCTCGGTGGCTGCCATAGACGCAGGAAGCAGCTCCGCAGCCAGCCAGCTGGTCACCCCCATGCTGACCCTCCTGTCCCCCCAACCCCGACAGCCTCAAGGGGAGGAGAATTGGGTGGGCCACAGCCCTGCTCACAGGCTCTTCTCCTGGCCCGGTTCCAGCTGGTCCTGGAGGTATTGGATTCAAGACCCCCTGGCCTTGTCCTCCTCTCCTTGGACCCTCCCTGTTACTGGCTCCCTCCCTATGGCATCTTTGCTTCTGGCTGTGGCCTTGCCAGGGAGGGTGGCACAGGTGCGTTCTGAGTCCCTCCTACCCTAAGGCCCAGGAACCTGCACTGCTCGGGACCCGTTGCTTCCTGGTGAGCTTGTCTGGCTGGGAGACCCCCCCCTTGTCCCAGGCCCCACTGAGGGGGCAGCTCCGGCTGTGCCCGGGGTTGGGCAGGTGAGCTCCCGGCCGCCTGAGTGAAGGTTCAGAACTGTGCACTAAGCTTCCTGCTGCGGGGACCTGTGTCCAGCTGGCCCTCAGGGCCCCTGCATCTTCGCCGCGGTCACCGTGGTGTCCAGTTTTCACCCGTGTCTCCCTGTGGGTTTGGGGCTGGGACCAGAGCCCTGTGGCCACCGAAGACCTTGTACAGGCCGACCATGAGGTCGCTTTGACCTTTGTCCCTCTGTGGGTCCAGGCACACCAGCCTGTCCTCCATGCTGGCTGTGCCCTGCAGGTTGCTGTCCCCCTGCCCACCACTTCCCTGCCCCTTCATGCTTGCGGCTCCCGTGGCCTGGAGCTGGGCCCTCTGGCTCTTCCTCAGGCTTTGGTCTCAGTTGAGGTTACCTGTGGCCTTCATTTGTGCCCCCACCAGGATGGGGACTGCCCCTGTGATGTGGGCTGAGAGCACCTGCTCTTTTCTCTGTGGCCCCTGGCACTGGCCATCACAGGGTGAGGTGTGATTACAGGATAAGGTGTGTGGTGGGTTAATTTCTGCCCCGACGAGGCTGCTGCTGACGGCTCTGCTGTTCCTCACCGCCAGCTTCGGTCAAGGACAGTGACCCCACCCTGCTCCTTGGCACTCACACAGGGCCCGCACCCCCACTGCCTCTGTCTGTCTGAGGGTGGGGGTCTGCTCTTGTCTGAGGCCCCGTGGCTGGGTTAGGACCACCCTGCTTCCCTGCCCTTTCTGGATAGGACAACCTATTGCCCTCATGTCCCCGGCTCTGCTCAGACCTCTACTCTGGCCGGGGACTGGGCTGTGAGGGTTTCATGATCCAGCAGAAAATCCAAAAACAAGTTTGGCAGATGTACAAAGGGCTGCCACGTTTCTATTTCGTGAAGGACACTATTTGTGTGTGTGTGGGGGGGGAATCTGCCATCTGCTCTCTCCCTCACTGCATCAAAGTTGAGAGAGTTTAGAGAACCACAAAGGCAGGCAGGACTCGCTGAGGATAAAGGACACATCTTCCACGGGGACAGGGTCTCTCTGTGCCCGCTCACTCCCTGCTGTGCCTGAGCTCACACTGAACGCTCCTCTGTGGCCTGGCCTGGGTCCAACTTCCAGAACCGCTCACTGGGCCCCTTCCCTCAGATGGGCAAACTGAGGTCCAGAGAGGGGGCAGGCTGCCCAGCGTCGAGGTCCTGGTGCCTGGTTTTTCCCCAGCGCAGGGCAGGGCCTGGGCAGGTCCTGTGGACACTTCTAGGCAGGAGTAGAGCCCATCCATCACACGCCTTCTGTTACAAGAGGCATGTTGGATCTCCAGGCGAGAATGGGAGGTTAATCCTTTCCCAAGGCCACACAGGGAGGTGGAGCCGGGTTCCTGCACTGTTCCTCCCTACCTAGGGGACCCCCTCCAGGCCTAGCCCTGCTGGTACTGGAGTCAGAGCCTCACACCTGCTGGGATTGTGCCTCCTTCTCCGCTCCAGCCTCCTGGCTCTCCAGCCTGCCATATTCTGCTCCCTGTCCCGGCTGTGCCCATTGCAGGCACATGGCAGATGGTGACCCCTGTGCCCACTCCTGCAGAGGTCCGAGCCAGCCAGCCCAGGAGGGCTTGAGGCTCTCCTTCCTTACCCATGGCACCAGCCTGTCACCTGGGCCTGCTCTGGGCCCTGTGTTGGCTTCCGAGAGTGGCCGGCCAGCGGCTGGGAAGTTCCTGGGTACAAGGATCCCAAGCAGAGCCACCTGCTGCAGACACAGTGCTTGGGGCTGGTTTTCCCCACATCCCCCCGCCCCTGCCAGGCCTGCTCGATCCTGTCTCAGGGATGCCCTGTGGCAGATGCGCAGGCAAGAAGAACAGGCCCCTTTCAGTCCCCAGCGTGACAGAAGGAGAGGCTGAGGCTGAGAAGCTGGCCTGGCTGTGGCCGGCCTGGGGGGCGCTGAGCACAGAGCCAGGAGCCGTGTGAGTGCTGGGGGCTGCTGATGCTGCTCATGGAAGGTTTGCAGAGGAATGAGTGAGTCACAGACCTGTGTAGACTGTGGCCAACCCCTGTCAGCCGAGGGATCCCACCCCTCTGTGCACCCCTCTGGCTCGGGCCCCCAAGGGCTGCCCTGGCCTCTCCTGAGGGGCCAACTGCAGGCACATGACAGATGGTGACCCCTGTGCCCACTCCTGCAGAGGTCCGAGCCAGCCCAGGAGGGCTTGAGGCTCTCCTTCCTTACCCATGGCACCAGCCTGTCACCTGGGCCTGCTCGGGGCCCTGTGTTGCCTGGTGAGTCTCTGTGCCTTTCCTCGGGGGCCTTCTCCGCCCTCAGAGGCCTTTCCCACCGGGCGCTGCGTTTAGTCTGCACGTCTCTGACGAGCAGGTGGATTCTGTTTGTGGAAGCTCTTCAAAGGGAGGCATTTCTCTCCTTGGCGGATGCCCTGGAGTAAGGGATCCCCGAATCCTGTTGACGGTCGTTACTCCTGCAGCGGCATCACGGAGGGGGCCGTCGTCTGAGTTCCCCTTACTCAGGACACAGAAGGTCCATGACCCAAGCCCCACCTGCCAGGAGCTGGGGAGGGCCCTCCCCTCCTGCCCTACTTCAAGGCCGCCTGGGTCCCCTCATCTGTGAGACTGAGTGGCCCTTTTCCGGCTAGGGCTTTCCAGAGGAGCCGTGAGTGCCGCCCTCTCTCTGTGCCTGGGGCCTGGTATCTCAGCCGAGTCGCCTGCCCTCCCGAGCTCCCACATCCATGCCTGCTGGAACGTGAGAGGCCAGCCCTGTCCCCAGGGTGGGCCACCGTGACCGTCAGAGATGAAGGCGGTCGGTCCCACCCTGCTCCAACACTGCCCTGTATCCGATTTCCCCAGCTCCCTGCGCCTGCCTCCCGGAGCTGTGGGACAGACTCGTGTCCTGCCGTAACCTAGTGGCTGGAAACAACACACATTTTATTATCTGACTGTTCTGTGGCCAGAGAGCCAAAATCAGTCTTGGTGGGCTGACGTCAAGGTGCCTGCCGGCTGGCTCCTGCGGGCTCTGCTGGGGAGTCTGCCTCTGCCTCTGCTCCTGGGGCTGCCACATTCCTTGGCTCATGGCCTCTTCCTCCACCTTCAAAGCCAGCAGCGTCTCTCTCCCCTTGGGCCCCAGTGTCTGTGATCGCATCTCTTCCTCTGACCCTCCTGCCTCCCTCTCACAGGCCCCGTGCAATGACCCTGGGTCCCCCCGGTGGTGCAGGCCCACCTCCCAATTTCAGGCCACACCTAATCACCTCTGCCAAGCCCCATGTGCCATGCAAGGTCGCGTAGTCCCAGGTTCTGGGGATTGGGAACTGGGCATCTTTGGGGGCCGTATTCAGCGCCCCACATGGGCCCAGTGTGTGGGGCAGGGCTGGTCTGGCTGTGTTCTGTCAGTACACTGGCTTCTGGGACTGAATGTCCTGCTCTTATTCCTCCACTATAGCCGAACGACCCCGTCACCAACATTTGCCAAGCAGCTGACAAGCAGCTCTTCACGCTGGTGGAGTGGGCCAAGCGGATCCCACACTTCTCAGAGCTGCCCCTGGACGACCAGGTCATCCTGTTGCGGGCAGGTGAGTGGCCGGGCCTGGGCGGGGATGGGGACGCCATGCAGATGGGACACTTACCAGGACACTCCTCGCTCCCGGGACACTCCCCCATCCCGGGACACTCCCCCATCCCCGGATACTCCCCCCTCCTGGGACACGCCCCCTTCCCGGGACACTCCCCGCTCCTGGGACACACTCCTACCTCCTGGGACACTCCCCCTTCCCAGGACACGCTCTCCCCTCCCTGGACACACTCCTACCTCCTGGGACACTCTGCTCTCCCAGGACACACTCCCCCCTCCCGCAACACTCCTCCCTCCTGGAACACACTCCCCCATCCCGGGACACACTCCCCCGTCCCGGGACACACTCCCCCCTCCCGGGACACACTCCCCCCTCCCAGAACACACTCCTCCCTCCCTGGACACACTCCTTCCTCCTGGAACACGCTCCTCCCTCCCTGGACACACTCCTCCCTCCCGGGACACTCCTCCCTCCTGGAACACACTCCTCCCTCCCAGGACACACTCCTCTCTCCCGGGACACACTCCCCTCTCCTGGAACACACTCCCCCCTCCCGGGACACACTCCCCCCTCCCGGGACACTCCCCACTCCCGGGACACACTCCCCCCTCCCAGAACACACTCCCCCCTCCCGGGACACTCCTCCCTCCCAGGACACACTCCCCCCTCCCGGGACACACTCCCCCCTCCCAGAACACTCCTCCCTCCCGGGACACACTCCTCCCTCCCGGGACACACTCCCCTCTCCCGGGACACTCCTCCCTCCCGGAACACACTCCCCCCTCCCGGGACACTCCTCCCTCCCGGGACACACTCCCCCCTCCCGGGACACTCCCCCCTTCCGGGACACACTCCCCCTCCCAGAACACACTCCTCCCTCCCGGGACACACTCCCCCGTCCCGGGACACACTCCCCCCTCCCGGGACACTCCTCCCTCCCGGGACACACTCCCCCCTCCCGGGACACTCCCCCCTTCCGGGACACACTCCCCCCTCCCAGAACACACTCCTCCCTCCCGGGACACACTCCCCCGTCCCGGGACACACTCCCCCCTCCCGGGACACTCCCCATCCTGGGACACTCCCCTCTCCAAGTATACTCTCCCACCTCCTAGGACACTCCTCCCTCCCAGGACACACTCCTCCCTCCCTGGACACTCCTCCCTCCCGGGACACTCCTCCCTCCCAGGACATACTCCTCCCTCCCGGGACATACTCCTCCTTCCCGGGACACACTCCTCCCTCCTGGGACACTCCTCCCTCCCAGGACACTCCCCCCTCCCGGGACATACTCCTCCCTCCCGGGACATACTCCTCCCTCCCGGGACACACTCCTCCCTCCCGGGACACTCCTCCCTCCCGGGACACACTCCCCCATCCCGGGACACTCCTCCCTCCCAGGACACACTCCCCCCTCCCGGGACACTCCCCCCTCCCGGGACACTCCTCCCTCCCGGAACACACTTCTCCCTCCCAGAACACACTTCTCCCTCCCGGAACACTCCTCCCTCCCGGGACACACTCCCCCCTCCTGGGACACTCCCCTCTCCCAGTATAATCTCCCACCTCCCAGGACAATCCTCCCTCCCAGGGCACTCCCCCCTCCCGGGACACGCTCCCCTCTCCTGGGACACTCCCCCATCCCGGGACACTCCTCCCTCCCGGGACACTCCCGCCTCCCGGGACACACTCCCCCCTCCTGGGACACTCCGCCCTCCCGGGACACTCCCCCCTCCTGAGACACACCCCCCTCCTGGGACACACTCCTACCTCCGGGGACACTTCCCCATCCTGGGACACTCCCCCCTCCTGGGACACACTCCTACCTCCCGGGACACTCCCCCCTCCTGAGACACACCCCCCTCCTGGGACACACTCCTACCTCCCAGGACAGTTCCCCATCCTGGGACACTCCCCCCTCCTGGTACACACCCCCCTCCTGGGACACACTCCTATCTCCCGGGACACTCCCCCCTCCTGGGACACTCCCCCCTCCTGAGACACACCCCCCTCCTGGGACACACTCCTACCTCCGGGGACACTTCCCCATCCTGGGACACTCCCCCCTCCTGGGACACACTCCTACCTCCCGGGACACTCCCCCTTCCTGAGACACACCCCCCTCCTGGGACACACTCCTACCTCCCAGGACAGTTCCCCATCCTGGGACACTCCCCCCTCCTGGTACACACCCCCCTCCTGGGACACACTCCTATCTCCCGGGACACTCCCCCCTCCTGGGACACTCCCCCCTCCTGAGACACACCCCCATCCTGGGACACACTCCTACCTCCGGGGACACTTCCCCATCCTGGGACACTCCCCCCTCCTGGGACACACTCCTACCTCCCGGGACACTCCCCCCTCCTGGTACACACCCCCCTCCTGGGACACACTCCTACCTCCCGGGACACTCCCCCCTCCTGAGACACACCCCCCTCCTGGGACACACTCCTACCTCCGGGGACACTTCCCCATCCTGGGACACTCCCCCTTCCTGGGACACACTCCTACCTCCCGGGACACTCCCCCCTCCTGGTACACATCCCCCTCCTGGGACACACTCCTACCTCCCGGGACACTTCCCCATCCTGGGACACTCCCCCCTCCTGGGACCTCTTATGGACTATATGGGACTGTTGGGGGAAGGGCCTGGGGCCTCAGTTTCCCTCCATCCCTCATAAGGAGGTGTGCCATGTGGGGTCTCTCTCAGGGGCCTTCAGAGAGGTAATGGGCTGTTGGTGGAGATTGGGGGGCTCTGGAGAGGGAGGCTGGGTGTGTTCAAGGGGCTGCCCAGGAGGGCCACATGCTCTCTGCCCTTCTCCTCCCACTCCAAGGCCGCAGCCCTGTTTCCATGCGGAAATGGTGATGCACGGAGCCATTGCACAGAAATGCCTGCTCCACGCGCAGCACACTCCCCGTGATGCCATGCGGTGGCCAGGACGGTGGCTGGGAGCTCAGCTTTGGGGTTTGGGGATCAGGATGGCAGTGGAAGCTTGGACGGGGCAGGCGCCCCCCAAGCTGGTCGCCCACCTGGGAAGAGGGGTGTGAGGGACGTGCTGATTGAGGCTGGTTCTCGCTGAGTCACCCGGGGTAGCTGTGAGGCCAGGCTGTTAGTGGAGTCTCCTGCTGGTGAAGCAACACGTTGGGTGCCCAGGTCTGCCCTCACTGCCCCGCGATGGTGCTGGTCACTGTCCCATGTCCCCCTGGGCCCAAGAAGCCAAGCTCCCTTAGGGCCAGGTATCCCAGCTGCCTGGAGGCTGCTGCACTGTGGGCTCCGCTGCCTCAGCCTGACTGGGGAGCCTCGGCCCATACAAGGCGGCTCCTAAGCGAGAAATGGAGAAGGCACAGCCAAACAGAGACAGGCTCCCTGTGAAGCAGGGAATGTTCTGGAAGCTGCTTGGGTCAGGGCTGCGACCACACAGGCTGTGTGTAGAGGGCCTGGTGCCGCCGCCTCCCTCCCAGAAGGACTCTTCTGGTCATATTGGGCCCTGCCGGATGAGCCAGGATCATCTCCCATCTCAAAGTCCTTGACTTAATCCCGTTGGCCTCGTGTCTGGTAGGTCCTCGCTTCTCTGGGCCTGAGGCACGTGGCCGTCTGCTGTTGTGGGCTCAGACTTCTTTCAGAGTGTGGTGCGTATTTCGCCTGCCAAAGGAACCCTGCCCTTGTTTGCAGGGGCTCCCCCAAGAGCCCTCGGTTCAGAGCCCCTGGCTTTGCCAGCTACAGGCCTGCCTGACCCCAGTGGTCTTTGGAGAGATGCCCAAGGGTTTTGCTGAGAAAGGATGGTACCCCCACCCTGCCCCAACCCAACAGGCCTGTCCAGAGAACAGTCGGCCGCATGCAGCTCTTTTACTGGGGGATCTCCAGATGGTTGTGCGCTGGGGCCCAGGCGGAGGTCCGAGTCAGATTGGATGGCTGTGTTCGTCGCCATATCTGTGTGGTGCCTGGCCCTGCGGTCCCATGTTCTGACAGCTTCTGGCTCCAGCATCAGCCTGTGTGGGGTGAGCGTGGCGGAGTGCGGTGCTGAGGGCCTGTGAGGCGTGATCGTGGCGGAGCGCGGTGCTGAGGGCCTGCGCGGCGGGGCGCGGTGCTGAGGGCCTGTGTGGGGTGGTTGTGGCGGAGTGCGGTGCTGAGGATCTGCGAGGGGTGAGCGTGGCGGAGCGCGGTGCTGAGGATCTGCATGGGGTGGTTGTGGCGGAGCGCGGTGCTGAGGATCTGCGAGGGGTGGTTGTGGTGGAGTGCGGTGCTGAGGATCTGCGTGGGGTGAGCGTGGCGGAGCGCGGTGCTGAGGATCTGCGTGGGTGGTTGTGGTGGAGCGCGGTGCTGAGGGCCTGCGTGGGTGGTTGTGGTGGAGTGCGGTGCTGAGGATCTGCGTGGGGTGAGCGTGGCGGAGCGCGGTGCTGAGGATCTGCGTGGGGTGGTTGTGGCGGAGCGCGGTGCTGAGGGTCTGCGTGGGGTGGTTGTGGCGGAGCGCGGTGCTGAGGGTCTGCGTGGGGTGGTTGTGGCGGAGCGCGGTGCTGAGGGTCTGCGTGGGGTGGTTGTGGCGGAGCGCGGTGCTGAGGGCCTGCGTGGGGTGAGTGTGGCGGAGTGCGGTGCTGAGGATCTGTGTGGGGTGGTTGTGGCGGAGCGCGGTGCTGAGGGCCTGCGTGGGGGGGATTGTGGTGGAGTGTGGTGCTGAGGATCTGCATGGGGTGGTTGTGGCGGAGCGCGGTGCTGAGGGCCTGCGTGGGGGGATTGTGGTGGAGTGCGGTGCTGAGGATCTGCGTGGGGTGAGTGTGGCGGAGTGCGGTGCTGAGGGCCTGCGAGGGGTGGTTGTGGCGGAGCACGGTGCTGAGGGTCTGCGTGGGGGGATCGTGGCGGAGTGTGGTGCTGGGTCCCCACTGAGGTCCTTGCTGACCTGTGTCCAGCGGGCCCTGCTCATGCTGCCAGCTTCGAGGGCCACATGGTGAGGTCTGGAGCTGCACTTCCGGCGTGAGTCCCAGCCCCACTGCCCACCAGCGGCTGACCTTGGCCAAGTCACTTACTCTCGGTGCCTCATTGTCCTTGTGTGTTCTGTCTGCCGGGGCCGGCAGCTCACCCATCAGGTGGTCTCCCCAAGCCCCTGTAAGGTCCACTGAGGCACATGTCCAGCTCAGATGTGGAGCACTGGAGTTGGAAGCCTGCACTGGCCAGGTGGCTGGAGAGGACCCGGGTTGACCCCAAGGATACACTCTGCCTGGCTGGTATTGGCTGAAGGGCTCTGTCGTCCTTTAGGGGGCTTGGGGCTGGGGCTGTGGCTGTAGCCTCTGGCTGGTGTTGGCTGGAGGACTCTGTCCCCCTCCAGGGGGCTCAGGTCAGGGTCCGTGGCTGTAGCCTGACGGGACGGGGGTGCGGTCCTGCTGAGTTTTCTTCTGGCAGGAGGCAGTGGTGGAAGCGAGGCCCCGCCCAGCCCTGGCAGGTGCAGGGGGGCACTGAGTGCTCCCCCATTATGTCCCTGTGCTGGGCCCTCCCACTGTGTTCCCAGCGCTGGTGGGGGAGGTCACTTCTACTGGGCGGCAGCAGCGATGGGAATGGGTGCCCAGACCTGGGATTCCCACCGTTGTGAGAGCCATTGGCCATGCAGGTTCAAGGCCCAGGGTCTCTGCTCACTCCGGGGCGTGTCCACCCGTGGCTCTCGGTGGCACTGAGCTGGGGTGCAGTGGCCACAGCCCTGCAGGGGCCCAGAAACTGGTGGAGGATTCCAGCCGGGCTGTGGGAGGCTAACGTCACGCGTGTCTGCTCCTGCCGGGTAGGGCCCCTTCCTTGGGGTGGGCTCCTGCCCCACCTGTCTAGGAAGCCTTCAGAAATAAAGCATTAAAATGAATAGTTTTGGCTTGTTCTATGGAAGCTCCGAGTCACACCCTGACGCTTGTGTTTGTCAGATGAGTAAACTGAGACAGGGCCGGGTCGCTCACAGCTTTCAAGTTCCTCCATCCAACCTCCTTCCCGCCTGCCCCCTCATCCCAGGCTGTTGGGTTCTGAGTCTGCATTAGCTGCTCCAGTGGGGTCTTTGGAGGGCCTGGGCTGCACGGGCACCTCCTGGCATGGAGGCGGGGGGTTGGGGGGAAGGGGCAGGCCTTGCTGGGCTGTGAGGAGGGAGGAGCCAGGCTTATGTAGCAGGCCCAAGGTCCCCCTGTGGGGACAGCACACCATTTGACGCCCCTGGTCTTGTTAATCCTGCCCACATCTCCGGCCCCAGGACACAGGGGAAGCCAGGCTGGGCTCTTGTCACTGCCGCCCTGGAACGGGATCCCCATCACAAGCCCCATGGGGACAGCAGCTGTGGCTCTGGGGGGCCCTGCCCTACCTCATGAGTGTGGACTCATTTAACTCTCCAGACCACCAGGAGTAGCTGTTCTCACTGTCCCCTGTGCTGAGGAAGTTCTCACTGTCCCCTGTGCTGTCAGTAGTTCTCACTGTCTCCTGTGCTGTCAGTAGTTCTCACTGTCCCCTGTGCTGAGGAAGTGGCAGCTCAGAGGTGAGACAGGAACGCGGCTGAGCCAGGTTGGAGCCCGAGGCCCTGGCTTCCCCACGTGACCCTTGACTCCATGCTTTTCCTTCCAGAAGTGCTGTCCAGGGATCCTGCAACCCCAGCAGAGGCCCTGGGCGTGTGGGCAGGGCCACAAGGGATCTGGAGGAGTAAGTTCCTTGGGCAGGGCCAGCTTCTTGAGTTGGAGGACATAGTGACCAAGGGGCAGCTCCAGGCAAGACTCTTGGTCCTGCGCTTGGAGCCTGGAGTAAGACCTGGTATCCCCTGCATCACTGAGGTCCTTCTTCTGAAAGGCCAGTGCACCCTGAGCTGTTAAAAGCTGTGGCCGTGCCAGGCCCCCACATCGCAGGGCCAGTAACTGTCTTTTGTGCAGCAGTGGAGCACTTAGGAAGGTGAAGACGCGCCCCAAAGGTTACTGTAAAATGGGTTCCTCTCCCGTTTTCTCTTACGTCCGAGAAGGAGGAGGGCAGCTTACAAAGGTGTTCGGGGCAGGAGAGGAGAAATAACCGAGTGAGGACATCGGGTTGGAGGGACGGGGGACAGGGGAGCTGAGATGCAGCCGGCGTGCCGGAGGGTGCATAGAGAGACTCCACGATGTTCTGTCCGTGTGTCTGGCGTCCTGACCTGTATCCTGTGCTGAGGGCCGCATCTCGGCTCAGCAGCGTGCACCCAGCCGTGCACCAGGCCCCTCTGCTGGGCACACCACAGTTTCAGAGGCAAGTCCACCCTGGTGCCTGCTGGGTGGCCCCAGGGGCTCTCAGAGCAGTGGGAGGGGAGGGGGCCACCGCTCCGGTAAACCCCCAGGCCTGGAGGATGCGAGGGAGAGAGGCGGGCCCCGGAGCCAGGACTGGCCAGGGCTGGTGGGTTTGGGGCCAGCTGTGCCCCAGCCCAGCTCTTGTCCTCAGGCCCCTGGGTCCCTGCCCCTGGCCACAGGAAGTTTGTCCACACCGGGCCTGGTGTGGGAAGGGAGGGAGAGCCCTTTCCTGGGAGAGCATTTACTCTCACCGGATGTCAGACCCAGTACCTCTCAGCCCAGGAAAACCTGACAGGCTGAGCTGTAGGAGGGGCAGGAGTGGGAGTGGGCCCAGGGCTTCTGTCCGAGTCTCTGTGTGATTTGGGGCAAACCGTTCCCCTCCCCGGGCCACAGATTACCCACACGTCAGATTGAGGGGGTCATCTAGATCAGAGTTCTCCTAAATGTGATGCTACAGATGTTTCATGGGCAAAAAAAAAAAAAAAAAAAAAAAGGTTCTGTGGTCAAAGAAAATCTGGCTGGGCAGTGTGGAAGCTGTCTGCGTGGCTGACTCGGCTGAGCCCTGGGACGCCACTGCACACTGCAGCCTTGGGGTGTGTTTCCCAAACCGCCGCCCCAGGGAACCCCACTGTTCTGACTCCCCATTGCAACGGGCTGCCTGCTGCCACCTGGCAGGGAGAGGGGATGTGTGACAGGTGGGAGGTGCCCGTCCCACGTCTGTGACAGTATTTCCAGCCCCGGCTTTTCCATCAGACCGCCCGTGGTGCCGTCTGCATGCTCCCACGGTGGTGGGGCACAGACCCCACCGTTCCTCCCTCATTTTGGTTGCACAGCCTGGGGCGAGTCGGGTGCAATCCCTGCCTGGTCTGTCAGCACACCTGGGCGGGGTGGCCTCGGGGGTGGGACTTCCCTTCTGGGGCCCTGGGATTACTCAGTTGTGAAACGGGGAGAATGGGGGTGGTGACACCTGCCCCCGGGGTCCCCATGACGGGGTGGGTGTGTGCTGGGAGGGTGTGGTGGGCCGAGCTGGAGCTGGCACGGTGGTCCCCACCAACTTCTTGCTGATCACTGACCGCCTCATGCCTCAGTTTCCCCCTCTGTAAAACAAGGTTAATGCCGGTTTTCCAGGATTACAGTTAGGATTAAGTGGGAAATTCATGACAGTGTCGGGGTAGAGGCTGGAGCCTCTGGAGCGCTTGGGGAGTGCAGAAGGTGCTGAAGGTTACTGTGTGACTGCAGGTGATTCCGTGTCACCCTGTAAACGGGAGCCGTCAAAACAGTAATGCGTGTGCACGCGAGGGTCCCTGACTGTGTGACTGCAGGTGATTCCGTGTCACCCTGTAAACGGGAGCCGTTAAAACAGTAATGCGTGTGCACGCGAGGGTCCCTGACTGTGTGACTGCGGGTGATTCCATGTCACCTGGTCTCCAGGAGCCATTAAAACAGTAATGTGTGTGCACGCGAGGGTCCCTGTTTCAGGCTTTCTTCCTCCCCAATGCCTGCTCTGCCTTGTCTGCACTGGAACCTCATGCTGAGAGACTGCTGTTCTTAACTGCCTGCCCCCCAGGGAACCCCCGATGTTGAGGGACTGCTGTTACCTAACTGCCCACCCCCAGGGAACCCCCACTATGTTGAGGGGCTACTGTTACCTAACTGCCCACCCCCAGGGAACCCCCACTATGTTGAGGAGCTACTGTTACCTAACTATCCCCCCAGGGAACCCCCTGATGTTGAGGGACTGCTGTTTTCTAACCTTCCCCCCGCTGGGAAACCTCCCAAAAGACGCCGCGGCTCTCATGCACCTGCCTTCCGTTGGATAACCTGCTGTTTGGTGGCATTCCACGAAGTGCACACGGATCCCCGAGAGTTTGCTCCTGGGACCCTGCTGGCAGCAGTGGTTCTGGGGACCAACCTGGGAACATCGCTGGGTGCTCTCCCGCGTGCTCTGTGGCAGGAGCGTCCTGCACGCACAGGAGGAAGCTTCCGTGGGCACATGAGTTTGTGAGCTCTTGGGTTCCACAGAGCTCAAGGGACTTTGTGCGGGGCTTCTCAGGGCCTGTTGTGTGCCAGTGTGCACTGTAGAAGAGGTATTCTCAGGAACCTCTTTTCTGTGGAATATTTCGTGGGATTGGGGTTCCAGAGCCTGTCAGGATGGGTCTGTGACATGCTGGCTCTGTGGGCTCCCACCAGGGTCTGGGGAAGGGGCGAGCCCCGTGGGGCCTGGAGACAGCCGAGTGACCATGTGCCTCCTCCCCAGGCTGGAATGAACTGCTCATCGCCTCCTTCTCCCACCGCTCCATCGCCGTGAAGGACGGGATCCTCCTGGCCACCGGACTGCACGTCCACCGGAACAGCGCCCACAGCGCAGGGGTGGGCGCCATCTTTGACAGGTCAGGGGGGTCCCAGGAGGGACGAGGGCGCTTTGCTCACCTCCACCGCCAGGTGAGCTGAGTTCAGTCGCCTCGGCCCCCGTGCACGTCCTACCTAGTATTATTTCAGCACATGAAGGGTGCACACGTGGAAAACAGAGAAAAGCACAAGGAGGAGGCTCAGAGCCCCATGCCAGCCCTGCCTCTGGGGCATCTGTAACCACAGGGAGCACTTGGCCTATCTCTCTCCAGCTTTTCTTTTTTCACGATCCCATGTATTTATCCGTGGGAAGGAAAGCTTCATTTCTCTTTAAAGCGATGATACCATAGATGCAGTTTTGTAAAAGTGTCGATTCCGGTTGGCACATTGCAGGCTGCGTGAGGCTGGCACGGGAATGCCGTGGCAGCCCGGGGCGTGGTGTGGCCTAACGCCTGTCCCCGTGCAGGCAGGGGTGTCGGACCACAGTGCTTCACGCCTCCCAGCGGAGCATGGGCTGCACCTCAGCCACTTCTCAGGGGACACACTGCAGGAGCAGCACTGGCTGCAGAGCCCGCCCTCGTCCGGGCCTGGGTGGTCCATGTCCATTCACGTTGCCCTCCCAGAGCGCCGGCCAGCTCGGCTCTGCCAGGCGAGGCGGACGGTAACTTCCTTGTCGCTATCACTGCGGTCTTTCTCCACGAGTCCAGAGAGCCCACTGGGCCTTCTGGGGACCGGATGTCAGCTTCAGCTGGAGCAGGAGGGCTGGGGAGGGGTACTGCAGGGTCCTTGGTCAGGGATCTGCAGCACAAGGAGCCGTGGGTGGGGAGGAGCAGGCCACCTGGAGAAGGTGGCCCCTGAACATGAAAGCCCTCACATTAGAGGTGAGTAGAGGTCATGCACTGGCAGTTACAGGGGACGGATGCCCCAGCAGCAATGCCCCAGGGGGTGGTTCAGGTCCCCGCGTCCCGAGGGTGGTCCTGGAACTTGACCTCCATGGGATGTGCCAAGTGCAAAAGGGTTTGTGGCCGCGGATGGTGGGCAAACGCTGGTTTAAACAGTGTCCTCGAGGGTCTTTGCTGCAGGACTTGTCAGGGCCTTTAAGAAGTTAGTGTATGGGAGGGTCCCCACGGGGGCTACAGGGTGCCGTGTTTATTGTCCACAGCAGCTTCTTTAGGGGGGTACTGGGGATACGGCTTTGGGAAGCGAGGCCCCAGCCACTGGCCCAGCTGACAGTTCCTTTGGCTGGCTGGTAGAGAGATGGCGATGACAGAGGTGGACAGTAGCTTCCTTGTTGCTATCTCTGGGGTTACATTCTCTGGGGTCCCAGAGCAGTGACTACAGAGACCCCAGCGTTTCCTCGCCTTCTGTGCAAGTGGAATGCAAAGTCTTTGCCCTCAGTGGCCCAGGCCGTTTCCATGCCCGCTGCCCTGCCCCTCTGCAGCTGTGTGCCTCTGCCTCAGAGCAGACATCGGGGGTCCCTCCCAGCTCCTGTTCTGTCCCACCCTGTCCTCCGGGCTACTTCAGATCTTCTCCCAGGAATCAGCCAGGGCACTCCCCATTCTGCAGACCTTCAGGGCCCCCCTTGGCCTACAGGGGAGAGCCCAGGCTCCTTAGGCAACCATCCGGGCCCCACCCGGTCACCTCCCTTTCCCCTGCTCTGGCCCACCCTCAGTTCCTGGACACAGCAGTCGAGCTTTGGGGTTGGTGGGCAGGCTGCTGAGGCTAGGGGGCCCAGGACACTGCAGAGGCCGATGGGATTCAGAATCCAGCTGCAGGAGTGGGGCGGCTGAGTCTGAATCCGAGAACGCCCCCAGCCTCTCCGTGGAGGGAACTGGCGGGTTTTCCCTGTGTCGAGGCTGGTGGTTTTTTTTTTTTTTTCTGGTGATAAGAAGTGGACATGACTCCCTTTGGCAGCCCCCACCCAGGGAGATCAGGCCCTGGGGAGAGGTCTCTTCCTGGACTGAAGGGAGCGACTGGGGCTGGGGCACGGGCAGGGGCTTTGCCTCAGGTGGTGCTAGGTCTGCAGCTGAGGAGGGACAGTGGTGGGTCTTACTGGGCTCAGGAGGGGTAGACTCTGTACCTCACGTGCAGCTCCGGCTCACCTCAGCTTAGCTGTCACGAGGTGCCTCCTTAGCCTCTAAGTTCGCAGAATAAAGCCCCACAGGCAGACCTAGAGGGAGAGGAGAGGAGCCCACCCTCCGGGCAGGGGTGGCACCTGGGCCCAGGTTCCAGCCCACTCCCTCTCGGGCTGTCTGGTGGTCCTTGCCTTGGCTTGGCCCATCTCAGCCGCCTTCCGGCCACGCCGGGCTTCCCAGAGACCTTGGGTATTTGGGGTATGGCCTTGGTGAGGACCTCGGCCTAACTGGGATGGGGTGTCTGCCCTCCTCCTCTGCAGGGTGCTGACAGAGCTCGTGTCCAAGATGCGGGACATGCAGATGGACAAGACGGAGCTGGGCTGCCTGCGCGCCATCGTCCTCTTCAACCCCGGTATGGCCTTCCTGCCTCGAGGCTCCTGGCCCTGTTCTCTGGTGGGGCAGAGGCACCTGGGCCTCCTCCCGGCTGCACCTCTTGGCTGTGGCCGCACATGAGGCCAACTTCCGCTCTCCTTGAGCTCAGCGTGCTCCCCTCCCAGTGGAAGTGTGGCCGTGCTGCCTTCTGCTCACCTTGAGGGCCCACCAAGGGAGCGTGGCCCCTGGGCACAGGGGGACCCAGCAAGGCTCCTGTCATGAGGGGCTTGGTGGTGCTGTCTGGGCTCCGCGGTTTGCAGCGTTCACCATTGTGCATCGGAATCCATACTCCGGAAGTGGCCGGCTGTGGTTGTGAACTTCCAGTGCTGAAGTTTGGGAGCCCCAAGCCCTGCAGGCTGGGGATGGGGTGGGGATGGGTCAGGCCTGCCAGGTGTTCAGAGGGGACCAACCTCATCCCCGAGCCTCGGATCCAGAGTGTTTCTGGGGCTAGGCCCCTGTGGTTGAGGAGAGCAGGGCTTGGGGCTGTGGGACTGGAGCTGGGCACAGGCCTCTGGCCCACAGTGCGGCCCTTCTCCAGCCTCTGGGTTCTCGGTTTGAAAAGCCTCCTAGATGCTACCCCTTTGCCCAGCAAGTGCTGACACGTGCCTGTTTGTTCGGCACCCTGCCGGGCATGGGAGGACTCTTCACACTGCTGGGTAGGGCTTGCCTGCCCAGAGCTTGGGGTTTAGAGGGTCACGCCCACCAGCAGGCGCCCCCAGCACATGAGGACAGGAGCGTGGTGGGTCGAGGGTGCGGGCCACGTCCTCCGGGAGCTGAAAGTTAGACAGGGGCCAGGGGAACGGGAGGCACAGAGGTGGGGTGCACTGGTGGGGGCAGCCCAGGCAGGGTCTTGAAAGTCTTGCTAAGTCTGGGTTTTCTCCTGGGGCCACAGGGAGCCAAGTCCCGAGGGGTTCCAGCTGGGAGGGAGCTATGGGTTTCTGTGTTTGGAAACTCAGCTCATTGCGATAGGGGTGGGCGGCTGGGGTGTGGAGGGAGAGGTTTGGGGCTGCCGTGGGGAGCTCACCTGGGCCGTGGTGGAGGGAATGGAGCCCTCTTGGTTCCTGGCCCTGACCTTGCCCTTTCTCAGACCTGGCTCTGAGGGACCGGGCCGGGATGGAGATGGGCATCTTCTTGTGGGGAGAGCTTGTTTCCAGGGACATTATATCACCCAGGCTGTGCATCCAGGCCATAATCCTGCCGGCTCGGAGGCTGAGTCACGCCACGGCCCGGCCCGGCCCGAGGAATCCCCATTCAGGTCCTGTGTGGTCTGGTTGCTAGAGCTGGGGCACCAGCGGGACCTGGGCACGGGCCTGCAGGGAGGGTGAGATTGTCTGGCACGAGCAGGGTCTAGGCACAGGCTTGCAGGGAAGGCGAGGAGACCAAGGCACAGGCTTGCAGGGAGGGTGAGGAGACGGGCTAGAGCTGAGGCAGCTCAGGGAGCCAGACATGTTGCCAGGGAGCCCCAGGACACGGGCCCAGGTGGCATTCACATGGGGTCCCTTGGCCTTGGAGGTGTTGGTGGCTGCAGTCTCAGCCCCTGTCCACTCTGGGCTCTCGAGTCTGGGTCCTGAGCTCAGCACTCCCCGAGCATGCCGAGGATGGGTTCCCTCAGGGTCTGGGTGCTCCTGGGAGCAGCAGTGGTAGCTCCCGTCCGTGTCATGGGGCTGAGACCCAAGGGCAGCAGAGGCCTCCATTGTCTCTCCCAGTTCCCATGGCGGCTGGAAGGCAGCAGATTCCTGACACTTTATCGATGGGGAAACCGAGTCTCTGGAGGTCAAATAATTGGCCCAAGGCCACATGGCTGGCAAGTGGCAGAGCCGAGCTTGGACCCAGAGCAGCCTGGCCTGGCCATGGATTCCACGGTCATCCCCCTGCCACCAGGCTCTGGGGGAGCAGGCGGGGGCGTGTCCAGCGGTGTCCCACACACCACCTGCTCTGCCCGTGGTGGGGCAGCTTGGGAGACCCCACACAAGCCTGGGTCCTGGGGGCGGGTACCTGGAACACACCCAGCTGAGGGTTCTGACCTGTGGCCTCTTCTCCTTTCAGACTCCAAGGGGCTCTCGAACCCGGCCGAGGTGGAGGCGCTGAGGGAGAAGGTCTACGCGTCCCTGGAGGCCTACTGCAAGCACAAGTACCCAGAGCAGCCCGGAAGGTGGGCCCCGCCCTGTCCCACACACACCCCAGACCTGGGCTCTTGTCTCCAGAGCCCCCACCTTGCTGCAAGGCTGTTTTATGTGAATGAGAAGGTGGCACCTTCCCCAGGCCCAGCCCGTGCCAGCAGGTCCTGAGCAGGCAGCGGGAGGTCCTCCAGGCCAGTGGGCTGTGGCAGGCACACCCCACAGGCTCACGCTATATCCCCACCGGAAGGATTACCTCACACCTGGCGCATAGTAGGTGCTTGTCTTTGTCAAGTAGGTAGATGAAGGCTGTGCTTCACCCCCCACTGCGCTCCCCTGCCAGGCAGAACCACCAGAGGTCCGGCGACACCAGCACGTAGTAGGTACTTCACAAGCATGTGTAGAGTGGATGGCCAGATGCCTACACATTCTAAACACTCTCTACAAGTGTGTACAGAATAGGCAGCCACAGCCCAAGCGCAGAGCTCATCTTTCTCCCCTGCCCGGCTGTGGGCCCTAGAAGGGCTGGGGTTCTCTCGTTTCTGAGTCCGCAGTGCTGGGTGCACAGTAGGTGTCCAGGAAGAGAAACATTTGTGGATCCCTCGGTTTCAAAGTCAGCTCTCCAGAGTCTGCCTCTTCTCTCAAAAGGGGCATCTCCTGGCCTCTTGATCCTCAGACTGTGGGTGGGGGTTTGGGGGAGGTGGGGCCCAGCAGACCTCCTAGGACACCCAGGCCCTCCCGCCACCAGCACATACACAGTTAACCGTGTCCCCGCTGCCTGCTCAGCCCTCATCTGGCTTGGTTTAAAGTGAAACTTCCCGGAGGACGAGGACAGGAGGGGGTGGCAGGCAGCTTATTTTTCCTGGCTTTCTGCCCTGGCCCATCTCGCCAGCTCAGCAGAAAACAGCTTGTTCTCTGGCCGGACTCCAGCCTCTGCGCTGTTTTTGCCTTTAAAACAAGGACTGCGAGGCAGCCAACCACAGAGCTTTTCCCTGAAAGAGAGACGTCGTTAATAATTAATGAGGTCCCGCAGCCCCTGGAGGGGCCGTGTGGAGAGACTCAGGCCGTGCACAGGGGCCTTGGGGCAGACACGGCCAGCCAGAAGGGACACCTGGTCCCCCCTGTCCTCAGCGGCAGCTGCTGCCCTCATGCCTGGCCCTGCCATCCCTCTTCCCAGAGCCCCAGACTTCCCCCCGCTCCCTCTCCGCCAGCCCACTGGTCCCTGCCCCAGGAAACTCCCCGGGGTGGGCCAGGCCCTGAGGAGCAACCCATGCTCCCTCCCTCCCCCGCCAGCCTTCTCTGACCAGGCTGTGCCCAACACCAGCAGAGCTATTTCTGGGGAAGGGGTGGCCCTGCTCTGAGGCCCACAGCCCTGCACGAGGTGCCGTGGGAGGCACTCATGGGGTGCTGACGCTGTATGGAAAGGGGCTTGCCCCAGTACACAGCTCCCAAGTCAGGCCCGGCTCCACCTGCAGTGGGGGTGCAGCCTGACTCCTCCTCCCCCACCTGATGCCCTTTGACTTCTTGGTTACCCACCATGTGCCCTGCCTGTTCCCTGCAACTCACCAGTGTGCTCAGCAGCCCTTTCCCTGACAGGCCCCACAGTCGCTTGCTGCGATGGTTGCTGCAGCCAGATGCATTGCTGACCTCACACCCGCTCCTGGCTGTCATGGCCCATATTTTTCCATTTTTTAAGAGAGAGCGTCTCGCTGTGTCGCCCAGGCTGGCATGCAGTGGTATGATCGTAGCTCACCGCAGCCTCAGCCTGGGCTCAAGTGGTCCTCCGTACAGGCATTATGCACCACCACGCCTGGCTACTGTTTTTCTCTTGTTCTTTTGTAGGGACAGGGTCTCACTGCGTTGCCCAGGCTGGTCTCGAACTCCTGGCCTCCAGCCATCCTCCCACCTCGGCCTCTCAAAGTGCTGAGATTACAAGTGTGAGCCGTCATGCCCAGCTGCCCACAATTTTTCACTTCTTTACAAAGAACTATTCAGCCTGCCCTAGCCAGCCGCTGTCTGGCCCCTGGTCCTTCATCTCCGTCCTCGGCCCCAGGGATCCTCCTTCACTCTCTCCTGGCTCTGGGACGCCACCGCCCCTGTTTCCTTCTAGCCTCCCCTCCTTCCCTCTGGAGGCTTGGCACAGGCAGCTCCGGGGCTACAGACCAGCCTCGGATGGGTTGGGCTCTCAGACGCAGCCCCATCCCCAGGGAGGCCTCCAGTTGCCAGGGCAGAACGGCCCCTGCCCGTTGCCTGGCCCTCACCAGACCCGTTCCCTGCAGGTTCGCCAAGCTGTTGCTCCGCCTGCCGGCTCTGCGCTCCATCGGGCTCAAGTGCTTGGAACATCTCTTCTTCTTCAAGCTCATTGGGGACACGCCCATTGACACCTTCCTCATGGAGATGCTGGAGGCGCCGCACCAAATGACTTAGGCCCGCGGGCCCATCCTTTGCGCCCACCCGGTCTGGCCACCCTGCCTGGACGCCAGCTGCTCTTCTCAGCCTGAGTCCTGTCCCTGCCCTTCTCTGCCTGGCCTGTTTGGACTTTGGGGCACAGCCTGTCACTGCTCTGCCTAAGAGATGTGTTGTCACCCTCCTTATTTCTGTTACTACTTGTCTGTGGCCCAGGGCAGTGGCTTTCCTGAGGCAGCAGCCTGCGTGGCAAGAACTAGCGTGGTGAGCCCAGCCAGGCGCCTCCCCACCGGGCTCTCGGGACGCCCTGCCACACCCCACGGGGCGTGGGCGACTCGCAGGGTCTTCGGGCCCCAGCCCTGGAGCTGTAGGCGTTGGGAATGGGGTTTTTGTTTCCGTTGCTGTTTATCGATGCTGGTTTTCGGAATGTCCGTGTGGCCCTCCTGTCTGGAGTGACATCTTCACCTGCTCTGAATACTGGTGCCTGGCCAGCCTGTGACAGCTTCCCCCTCATCAGGAGGAGGGGACAGCTGGGGGCGCAGGCTGGTGTGTCGTCAGCAAAGACCTCAGCCGCCTCGGGGAGGAGAGGGGACTCGTGGGGCCAGCAGGCTGCCCTGTGCTCTGAGTGAGGGGGAAGCAGCCCCTTTTTCCAAAGATAACTCACAGGTTGGCCCTTGAGCCAATGAGAACATGAGCCACCGTCTGTGCAGGGTTTTGGGGCCACCTCCAGGCTGCAGGGACAGGGGTCACTCACCACCCCTCGGTTTTCTCTCTGCCTTGGTGTCCTGGTTTCAGACTCCCTGCTCCCTGTTCAGACCGGAGTGCCCTGGCCCCTCCCCAGCCTGAGTCTTCTTGCTCTGAGGGCCGGGCCGAGGCTTGTCCTTGGTTCCTGCAGGGCTGGCCCCGGCTCGGGCGGGTGGGGTGTCACCACCTCACTGGCCTTGCTGGAGGCACAGGGCTCTGCTGACCTGCAGCCATCTGTGAGGCCCGCGGGGATGGGAGGGGAGGAGGGTGGCCTGTCGGTTGCCCTCAGAGGGGGCAGGTGGCCTGGAGAAAGAGGGGCTCAGGAACTGGGAGCCTCGTGGGTGGGGCAGATGCTCCGCGGCCCGGAGTGGCTCTGCGGGGGCATTGGTGGAACCCCCGCTCAGGCTTTCTCTCTGGCTGCCAGTTGTGTCTAAAAGACTTGGAATCTGAGAACCCTGAGTTGCAGCGCCCTCGGGCCTGGGCCACACGCAGGCCCTGGTGGGACCCCCCAGCCTGGTGGTGTCCACGGACAGCGTTGTTCACCCAGAGCCTTACTTGGGAGCCTCACTGAATGTCTTGCTCTGGTTGAAGGTGGTGGGGGCTCAGCCCCGTGCGGCCCGGCGCTCCTCCCACAGGCTCTGCCCCCCGGGCTCCGGTGGTGTGGGGACCCTCTCAGGTTGAACTCGCCTCTTTTGCACTGGAAGGCCCTCCCTTTGGCCTGAGTACTTTTCCTAGTCACGCCTCAGTCCCGTGGACCCAGCGTTTGTCAGTCGCAGGTGCCTGAACAGGGGATGGATGGGGGGATACAGGAGGGGGTCTTGTCTTCCCCGGAGCAGTCTAGGAATGATGCGGGGGAGTGGGTGCCTTCTCCAGAGTCTTACCCCACCTGGAGCGGGGGCTTCCTCACTGGGGAAGGGAGCTGCCTAGGAGGTTGGACTGGGAGGCAGTGGCTTGGAGAGGCAGTTCTCCAGTCTCGGTGGGGAAGAAAGTGTCCATTCTTTTCCTTCCTGGATCTCTCAGCCAGAGCTGAGCTGAGGCACCTGGGTGGAGCCTGCAGCTGAGTCTGTGCCCGAGACAGAGGCTGTCAGAGATTCCACAAGCCTCTCCTTCGTGTCCCCCTCCACCCCTGCCTCCTTCCTGCCCCCCTCCACCCCTGCCTTTCAGCGTCGTGGATCCCCAGAGGTGGCCCCCTGCCCAGTCCACCATCCTGAGGCAGAGTGTTGAGCCTCACACCTGTACCAGGTCCCTGGCCAGCTGGGCCCCTCCCAGGCACTGCCAGGAAGCCCCAGCTGCCCCTGGGGGGTGTGATGGAAACGGCAGGAGGATGCAGGCATTCTCGGGGCCCCGGCGGTGGGAGCGTGAAAACACCTAACGCCAACACCTGGTGCCTTCTGCAGCCAGCGCCCACCCATCCGTGCCCGGACCCTTGGGAATGCCCGCGGCTCCAGAGGAAGAAGCCCAGGGACGGGCCTCAATGGTAGGGGGTCGGCTTCTTGGGAACTTGGTCGTTTCCGGCGCTGGCTGGCTGGCTGGATGTAAAGCACTGAAGGCCCCCCGGGCCACCAACCCCTGAAAGCAGAACTGGGCCTACCTGGCCCCGGCAGCCTTGTCCACCGCTCCACGTGTCCTGGGCTCTTCCTGGCCCTTTCTCATCGGCCTTGCGGTTGTACAAACAGTGCTGTTGGTTTGAAAAGGTGACGCGTGGGGAGTGTGACACATCACTGAGTAGAGAGGTAGAGTTTCTATTTAACCAGACCTGTAGTAGTATTACCAATCCGGTTCAATTAAGGTGATTTTTTTGTAATTCTTATTTTGGTGGGACAATCTTTAATTTTCTAAAGATAGCACTAACATCAGCTCATTAGCCACCTGTGCCTGTCCCCGCCTTGGCCCGGCTGGATGAAGCGGCTTCCCAGCAGGGCCCCCCCTTCCCAACGGCTGCTTCCTGGGCCCCCGGGGCACTCCGGCACCTTCAGTCGGGCGCCTCAGCTGGTCACCTTCCGGCTTTGCCGTTCAGATGGCGCTCCTAGGCTGAGGAGTGAAGATGCCACAGAGCTGGGGTCCGCTAGGCTGCGTCGGGCACGCTTGGAAGCTGGCCTGCTGGGACTTTCCACCCTGGGGCCTGTGTCAGCCACTGGCCCTCCGTACCCTGGAAGCATACGACCTCTGGGAAAGACAGCCCTGAGCTTCGGTTTTCCAAGCACGGTGTTCCCCAAGAATTCTGGGCTGGCGGCCTGGTGGCAGTGCTGGAGATGGCCCCGAGCCCCTCCCCATGGGGCACCCAGGAGGGCTCTGCCAGAATGTGCAGCCTGTGGGTAGCCGGCTGGTGTCCCTGTCGTGGAGTTGGGGTGCGTGACCTGGTGCCCGTCCACGCGGGTGTGCGGTGTGAACATGTATGTCCTGTACAGAGACATGCGTGTGGAGAGAGCCGCACGCGAGTGCCACGCGGGAGAGGCGGAGCGGCCACCAGTGTTTTGTGTTTATTTTTCATCAAGACATTTCCCCTGTTTTCCTATAAATTTGCTTCATGTAAGCAAGTATATAAGGACCCTCCTTTGGTGAAATCCGGGTTCGAATGAATATCTCAAGGCAGGAGATGCATCTATTTTAAGATGCTTTGGAGCAGACAGCTTTAGCCGTTCCCAATCCTTAGCAATGCCTTAGCTGGGACGCATAGCTAATACTTTAGAGAGGATGACAGATCCATAAAGAGAGTAAAGATAAAAGAAAATGTCTAAAGCATCTGGAAAGGTAAAAAAAAAAAAAAAAAAATCTATTTTTGTACAAATGTAATTTTATCCCTCATGTATACTTGGATATGGCGGGGGGAGGGCTGGGACTGTTTTGTTTCTGCTTCTAGAGATTGAGGTGAAAGCTTCGTGCGAGAAACGCCAGGACGGACGATGGCAGAGGAGAGGGCTCCTGTGACGGCGGCGAGGCTTGGGAGGAAACCGTTGCAACAGGGGTTGTCTTCCTTGGGGGCAGGAGGGTGGGCCTGAGGCTTTCAAGGGTTTTCTTCCCCTTTCGAGTAATTTTTAAAGCCTCACTCTGTCGCGTCCTGTTGCCGGCCTTCCTGCGACTGTGACTGTGAAACGCTTCCCCGTACGATTGTCTCTGAAACATCGCGGCCGCAGGTGCCAGGGTTTGATGGACAGTGACGTTAGAATGGTGGAAAAGAAGCACGCAAAGGGAGAAACGTGAGAGGAGAAACAAAATATGAGCGTTTAAAATACATCGCCATTCAGTTCGTTTGTTCTGTGTGGGGATTTTTTTTGTTTGGGGCGGGAGGGCCCGTAATCAGTCCCCACCAGCCCGCCCTCCTCCCCACCCCACCCGTTGGTCCTGTGTGGCAAGGCCGGCGTCCTCTGCGGGCCACACTTGGGAGTTCTCTCCCTGTCCACTGGCCTCTGCTGCTTCTCCAAGGGGCAGGGGGCTGGGGCCTCCACGAGGGTATCTGTCAGCAGCCACGGGCACCGGGCCTGTGGGTACCTGCAGAGTGCGAGTGTTCCCACCTGTCCCTCACCGGGCTGCCTAAGCATCCACATCTCTGCAGCCATGCTGGCCTGGGTGGGCAGGAGGTGAACCCACAGGGCCAGGGAACACACGATGTCACCCAACTGCCCCATAAAAACAAGTTAATGATGCCCCATCTGCACTGTCTCCTGTGATAAATGCCCTCCGTCTCCATGCTGTCTGGGGCTGGGCTGCTCCCGGCCTGAGGTTTCGTGGTGGTGCCCGGAGCCCTCTCATGCACCTGTGTCCAGCCAGGCACCCTCCACGAGAAGCACCAGACACAGTGAAGATGGGGAGTGGGGCTCTGAGGGTCCAGGTCCTGCCCTGTGATGGTGGGCAGAGGGCCGTGTGGCCTGTGCCCAAAGCAAGGGTGGCTCCTGGGTGAGAATTAAAATGGAAGGGCCTGCCACCTGAAGGGCAGGGGCTTCCTGATGGCATTCCCCTCGTGAGCACACACACATTCACACACTTGCCTACTCACCCGCACAGACACGCTCACATGCACCCTTGCACCCATTCATATGCATGCACACATCACATGCTCACACACATGCTTTGGCATGCACACCCATGCACAACTGCTGCCATGTACACACGCATGCATGCCCGTGCAACCACCGATACACACTTTCATATGCACGCACCCGTACACGCTCCCATGCATCCACACTCCCAAACACGCACCCATACATGCTCATGTACACACCCACACTCCCATACACATTCCCATACACCCACACACCCACACTCATGCACACCCACACTCCCATACACATTCCCATACACACTGCCATGCACACACACTCCCATGCACACCCATACACGCTTGTGCACACCCATACACACTCCCATGCACACACACCTATACACCCCCCACACACCCATATTCCCATGCACACACACTCATGTACACACCCATGCACGCTCTCATGCACACATACATGCTTTCATATGTACACCAATAATCCCATGCACACACACCCATAGCCGCTCATGCACGCACCCATACACACCCCCAGGCACACACACCCATACACGCTCCTGTGCACACACACTGACACTCAGGAACATACACACTTGCACTCAGTCCTGGAAGGCTCGACAGAGCAGTGGGGGTCGTGGGGGCGTGGCTGAGCCAGCCTCCCTTGGTGGAGTCAGGACCCACCATTCTCCCTCTTCCTGGGAACGGCAGCTGTGCCCTGAAACTCTGGGTCACTCCCTGGCCCTGAACTGTGGCTGAATGGTGGGTGCCACAGGAGTCTGGACTCACTTTGCCATCTTATGAGCCGCCCTGGGTCCAGAGGAGGCTCCCCGGGCTGCACACCCTCCTCTGCCAGGGCCTCGGCTCTGCCCACCAAGACCAGCCTGGGCTTCTCCAGAGGGGCCCAAGTGTGAGTGGACCCCGAGGGAAGGCAGAGTCCTCGAAGTGCCCACCTGCTTTCTCCTCATTGGCACAGCCCTCTGCCGACCTGGCCTCCTGGGTCTGGCCCACCCATGTTCTCTGCATATAATCTTACACACATGAAGCATGTGGGCCTCTTCCATGGTCTGGAAAAGGGGTCGACCCTGGGGCCTCTGGAGCTGGGTTGTGGCCTCCCTGTTGAGGGGCTCCTGTCCTGCTGCACATGTGCGCACATGGCTGAGTGCTGCTGTGTGAGACACCAGCGGTTGGAACCTGGCTCTGTCCCCTGGTGGTCCCCTGGACTCTGGGCACAGCCTCCACAGACACCCGTCCTTGGGGTGAGTGAGCTCTCGGCGTTCTCAGGCCAGGGCGCAGGGACAAAAAGGGAAAGCTCAGGTATGTGGGTGCAGGACACAGAGCCCTCGGGGCTCTGAGAGAACCCCAGGAAGGGGAAGCTCCCCACGGGTTCCCAGGGCCTTGGTGCTGGTTTTAATAATGGGGCGAGGCGTTACTACGGGACTTCCTGGGGTGAGCGTGGGGGGAGTTTGGTGCCCCTCCAGGGACGTGAACACCTCCCCGTGCTCCCACCAGCCAGGCAGAAACTCCAGGCTGCTGGCTGGCATGGCATCGCAGGACAACCCAGCTTTGGGCCTCCCTGTGGCATCTGGTTGCCATGGCGACTCTTGCCCAGGGCTGTCCCTCTGGACCAGAGATGCTGGGCTTGGTAAGTTCCTCACCAGCACGCTCAGGCGGCGACAGCGAGCCAGTGTGGGCTGGAGGTTTGTGAACCGAGAGTCGAGGGAGGGGCAGGGACTCAGGCACCTGCGGTGGGGGCAGGGACACATGGGGACTCCTGGATGGGTGCTGCTGAGCTCCCTGCGCTTCTGTCTCTGCCATCAGCCAGCACACAGCGTAATGGGAGGAAGGGCAGGCGTGGGGAATGGGGTGCATCCTGACAGCACCTCCTGAGAGAACGGGGCAGCCCCTGCACTGTGTGCAGGCAGATACACTCAGGGCGGAGGAGGGTCATCGCTGTGCCTGAAGACAGCTGCACCCAGGTGAGCAGAGATCAGGGAAGTCTCAGGGGCCTCAGGAGGAAGGGACTGGGGCGTGGAAGGGCCACATAGAGCCTGCAGCCCAGTCCCCTGGACTCTCAGATGGGCACAGCTGCCCCCCAGCAGGGACTCAGACAGCATCGGGGCGGGCAGGCCATTGAGTGTGGCATTTTCTACCTGCCTTTCCGCAGCGAGCCCCCTCTGCAAAGATGCCCCGAGGGAACCCGCAGCCCCTGCGGGGCTGTGTCCCCACAGCTCACAAAGGCCCCCAGAGGAAGGAGTTTGCCCAAAGGGATGCCGAGGCAGGACCAGGCCCCATCCCACCCCCTCGGTTATGAAGGACCTGATTAGAAACCCAAGGACCCACAAGGACAGATGCCCCGGCGCCCGCTGCGGTGCCCACGGCGTGAGGCAGCCCTGCCCCCTGCTGGCGACGCTGGGACAGCGCGGGTCCTCCAGTCCCTTCTTGCTCCTCCAGGCCCGTAGGGGCCACAGTGGCTTCCGGCAGTGGGGTTAATTACCGGGAGTTAGAATCAGCTGGGCACTCTGCCACCCAGCCATACCCCCGCTCACTGCAGCAGGCGGTCCAGTCAGGAGCCGGCTTCATCCCAGTTTCACCAGGAAGCCTCCGTGGTCAGCTGTTCAGGAAGCTGGGCTCACAGCCCTACTGGGTGCCAGGTAGGCTTGGCCTGCAGCAGGTGCAGGGAGGGAGGGAGGCGGGTCCTGCCCTCTCCGAGCCTCAGTTTCCCCATCTCCCCACCTCCAAAGTGAGGACAAACTCCCCACTTTCCAGGGCTGTTGTGACCAGGGCCTTCACCCAGAAAATGCTTTAGGAGGAAGCAGCCACTTATTCCTTTCTTTTGGTGTGAAGAGGCTGTAATGCAGGGTATCGGTGGAGGAGGCCAGGCGACTTGGTTCCCTGAGCAAAGGGTGGAGAGCAGGAGCCCTTGGAGATTTGACCCAGGGCCCACCTCTGGAGAAGCACAGGACGGTGGGCCCAGGTTCCAGGGCCTGGGATCCATGACGTGGCTTTTCCCATTATGGGGGATGGGGAAGGTCAGGTACCATGGTGCCCTCCAAGGTGAGGAACGGAGCCCTTGAGGTCCAAGGGCAGGGCAGAGACCCCTGTGTGGGTCAGTGGGGGCATTTGGGAAGCACAAGAGAGGAGACTCAATGGTCTTCCTTTGTTCTCACTCCTTCCCCCACTCCCTCCTTCCCCCTCCCTTCTTCCTCCCTCCTCCTCTCCTTCCTCCTTCCTTCCCTGCCTCCTTCCCTCCTTTCTCCTTAATTCCCCCTTCCCTCCTTCCTTCCCCTCCCTCCCCCCTTCCCTCTTCCTCTCTTCTTCCTTCCCCCTCCTTCCCTCCTTCCGCCTCCCCCCTCCTTCCTTCCCCCATCCCTCCCCATTCCCCCTCCTTCCTTCTCTCTCCATCCCTCCTTCCCCCTCCATCCCTCCTTCCCCCTCTCTCTCTCCTTCCTTCTCCCTTCTCCCTCCTTCCTTCCCCCTTCTCCCTCCTTTCCTCCCTCCCTCCTTCCCCCTCCCTCCCTCCTTCCCCTTCTCCCTCCTTCTTTCCTCCCTCCCTCCTTCCTTCCCTCCTCCCTACCTCCTTGCTCCCTCCTTCCCCCTTCCTCCTTCCTTCTTTGTCCCTCCCTCCTTCCCCCCTCATCATTCCTTTCCCCCTCCCCTCTCCCCCTCCCTCCTCCCTCTGCCCCCTCCTTCCTTTCCCCATCCCTCCCTCCTTCCCTCGTCCTTCCTTCTCCTTCCTCTCCTTCCCCACTTCCTCCTTCCTTCCCCCTTCTCCCTCCTTCTTTCCTCCCTCCTTCCTTCCTTCCCTCCTCCCCTACCTCCTTGCTCCCTCCTTCCCCCTCCCTCCTTCCTTCCCCCTTCTCCTTCCTTCTTTCCTACCTCCCCTTGCCTTCTTCCTTCCCCCTCCCTCTTCCCCCCTCCCTTCCTCCTTCCCCTTCCCTCCCTCCTTCTCCCTTCCTTCTTTCCCCTCCCTCCCTCCCTCCTTCCTCCCTCCATCCTTCCCCATCCCTCCCCCCATCCTTCCCCATCCCTCCTTCCATCCCTCCCCCATCCCTCCTTCCATCCTTCCCCATCCCTCCCTCCTTCCTCCCTCCTTCACTCCTTCCTCCCTCCTTCCCCCCTCCTTCCCTTCTTTCTCCTTCCTTCCCCCTCCCTCTTTCCCCCTTCCCCCCCTCTTTCCTTCCCCCTTCTACCGCCTTCTTTCCTCCCTCCTTCCTTTGCCCCTCCCTCCCTCCTTTCCCCTCCCTCCTTCCTTCCCCCTTCACCCTCTTTCTTTTCTCCCTCCCTCCTTCCTCTCTGCTCCCTACCTCCTTACCCCTTCCCTCCTTTCTTCCCCCTTCTCCTACCTTCTTTCCTACCTCTATCCTTCCTCCCTCCTTCCTTCCCCACTCCCATCCTCCTTCTTTCCCCCTCCCTCCTTCCTTCCTCCTGTCTTCTTTCCCCCTCCCTCCCTCCTCTTTTCCCCTTCCCCTTCCATCCTTCTTTCCCCCTCCCTCCTTCCTTCTCCCTCCCTTCTTGCCACCTTCCTTCTTCCTTACCCTTCACTCCTTCCTTTTTCCTTCCCCTCCCTCCTTCTTTCCTCCCTCTCTCTTTCCTTCCTTCCACCATCCTCCCTCCTTAGCACCTTCCTTCTTCCTTCTCTCTGCCTCCCCTCTTCCCTTCTTCTTTCTTCCTTCCCCTTCCCTCCCTCCTTCCTCCCTGCTTCCTTCCCCCTCCCTCCTTCTTCCCTCCTTTCTTCTTCCTACATCCCTCTTTCCCCCTCCCTTCCTTCCCTTTCCCTCCCTCCTTCCTTACCCCTCCTTCCTTCTCCCTCTCTCCTTCCCTCTCCCTCCTTCTTCCCTCCCCTTCCTCCCTCCCTCCTTCCAACCTCCCTTTATTTTCCCTCCCTCCTTCCTCCTTCCCACCTCCCTTCCTTTCCCCTCCCTTCTTCCTTGCCCCATCCCTCCTTCCACCTCCCTCCCTCCTTCCTTCTCCCTCCCTCCCTCCTTCCTTCTCCCTCCCACCTCCCTCCCTCCCCACTCCCTCCTTCCCCCTCCTTCCTTCCTCCCTTCTTCCTTCCCCCCCTCCTCCCTCCTTCTCCCTTCCTCCATCCCTCCTTCCCACCTCCCTTCCTTCCCCTCCCTCCCTCCCTCCTTCTTTCCCCCTCCTTCCTTCCCCTCCTCCTTCCCCCTCGCTCCTTCCCCTTCCCCCTTCCCCCTTCCTCCCTCCTTCCTCCCCACTTCCCCTCCACTTCCTCCTTTCCTCCTTCTTTCTTCCTTCCCCCTCCCTTCCTCCCCTCCTTCCTTCCACCTTCCTCCCTCTTTCCCGTCTTCCTTCTTCCTTCCCCCTCCCTCCTTCCTTCCTCCCTTTCTCTTTCCTTCCTCCTCCCTCCCTCCTTCCCTCCTTCCTTCCTCCCTTTCTCTTTCCTTCCTCCTCCCTCCCTCCCTCCTTCCCTCCTCCCTCCCTCCTTGCTCCTCTCCTTCTGGCCCAGGCCCTGTCCTGAGGGACCCTTATCTACTACCAGAGCAGGAAGGAACTGAAAGACCAGGCCCTTGGAGCTGAATCCCCGAGGATTCAGACACCTCCTCACTGTCCCCAGGGGTGACACTGATGCAGTGGAACCCACTTCGGTGACAGAGAGACAGGTCCCAGGGCCCATGAAGAAGAGGGAGCTCCATCCTCAGGGGCAGGAGGCTGGACAGGGCCTTCATCCTCCCCTATCCTTGCACCAGTAGCTTCCAATGCCTGGCCCAGCCCATCTGGGGAGCAGTGGAACCCCACCTACCCCAGTGTGAAAGTTAGAAAACCAGGCCTGAGGTCCATGCCCAGTTGGAGGACCATGGGCAAAAGCACTCCCCCCCAGCCTCAGTCTCCCTCATGGCCTGGGTAAGAGTTACAGTGAGCATTGTGTTGTGAAGCTCAGGAAGGTCACACCAGGGTTGAGCTCTTACTAAAGAGTGGAGAGAGCAATGATCCACCAGGGGAGATAAGCCATTGCTCAGGTAAGGAATGTGGCTGGAGAGCAGGTGGCATTCAGGGACAAGAGCTGCCTGCAGTGCCTGCTTTGGAGGACCCCTACAGACAGATGTGTGTCTGTACACAGGTTAGGATGTACACGTGACTTTCTTGCTGTGTCTGCTGTGAGAGACATGAAGGAATGAAGACTTCCCAGTAACAATGGACACCCTAGAGCCCAGATCTTGGTTTCTAACACCCTTCTCCAATAAAAGGACTGGGCTCCTTGGAGAAATGCTGATTCTAGGACAGGAGCATCTTGCAGAACCAGAAAGTACAAGTAAAGAAGTGCTGAAAAAAATATTAAAAACAAAGCCAAACAATGAGAGTGTGTCAGAGGGACATGGGAGCCAACTAGAAGAGTTCCTGATGGCCAAAGCAGGAACATGTAAGCTGGAGCAAAAAAAAAAAATCATGCAATATTGGATTAGAACTCAAAGTGTAGAGTAAATATCCATGGGTCCACACTCATGCAAATAAATGACTGAATCAATAAACACATAGAGGAAAGGGACAAACTCCCAGTGCAGAATGCCAAATAATTTCTGCAGATGTTCAGCCCTTAAGGAGCGGGGCATAGCTATCACTCCATGAATGTAGGCTGAACATGAAGATTTCTTTATAAAGACTATGGCACAAAAGGGAGAGCAAGGAGTCTCTTTCCATTCCCTTTTCTGACAAGCACTCCCCCTGCCTAGTGACCCATGTCAGTGTCATCAGCAGGGTCCTGTGGAGAGCAAGCCCTGGTGAGAAGCGACCCTTGCCTCTGCAGCCTTCCTCCCAAAACTCTAACCCCCTCTAACCATGGGAAACACATCCGACAGGTTGCAAATATGAGACTTTGGATTTGGACTTTTGAGTTAATGCTGGAATGAGTTAAGACTTTTGGACTGTTGAGAAGACAGGATTGTGTTTTGAAATGTGAGAAGGGGCTGGGCACAGTGACTCACTCCCAGCACTTTGGGAGGCTGAGGTGGGTGGATCACTTGAGGTCAGGAGTTCGAGACCAGCCTGGCCAACATGATGAAACCCCTTCTCTACTAAAAATACAAAAATTAGCTGGGCATTGTGGCAGGTGCCTGTAATTCCAGCTACTCGGGAGGCTGAGGCACGAGAATTGCTTGAGGTCAGGAGTTCGAGACCAGCCTGGTCAGCATGGTGAAACCCCTTCTCTACTGCAAATACAAAAATTAACCAGGTGTGGTGGCAGGTGCCTGTAACTCCAGCTACTCAGGAGGCTGAGGCACAAGAATTTCTTGAACCTGGGAAGCAGAGGTTGCAGTGAGCCAAGATCTCACCACTGCACTCTAGCCTGGGTGACAGAGTGAGGCTCCATCTCAAAAAAACAAAAACAACAAAAACAAAAACCACAAACAAACAAAAACGTGAGAAGGACATGAGATTTGGGAGGGGCTAGGAGCAGAATGGTATGGTTTGGCTCTGTGTCCCCACCCAAATCTCATGTTGAATTACAATCTTCGGTGTTGGCAGGGGGGCCTGGTGGGAGGGGACTGGATCATGGGAGTGACTTGCCCCTTGCTGTTCTCATGATAGTGAGTGAGTTCTCACAAGATCTGGCTGTTCACTGTCTCTCTCTCCTGCTGCCATGTAGGACGTGCTTGCTTTCCTTTCGTCTTCCACCAGGATTCTAAGTTTCCTGAGGCCTCCCCAGCCATGCCCCCTGGACAGCCTGCAGAACAGTGAGCCAGTTAAACCTCTTTTGTTTATCAATTACGCAGTCTCAGGTTGTTCTTTGTAGCAGAGTGAGAATGGACTGAAACAGCACCTGATCAGCACTCCTCAGGACAGTCAAGGTCATCAAAGACAAGGAAAGTTTGAGAAACGGTGACAGCCAAGAGAAGCCTCCAGAGACACGATGACTGAATGTCCTATAAGGACATAGATAACGGTGTATCAGTGCTGGCTCATGATTGCAACAAAGGTGCTAGACTAACGTGAGATGTTAGCGTGAGCGGAGCTAGGTGTGTGGCATATGGGAACTGTAGTATCTTTGCAACTCCTTGGTACATCTAAAAACTATTCTAAAATTTAAAAAGCTTATTTAAAAAACTGAAAGCAGCATGTATATATATGAAAAAGTTGGCTGAGGTGCCTGTAATCCCTGCACTTTGAGAAGACAAGGTGGGCAGATTGCTTGAGCCCAGGAGTTTGAGATCAGCCTGGGCAATGTGGAGAAACCCTGTCTCCACCAAAAAAAACAAAAAACAAAAAAAAAAACCCACAAAAATTAGCTGGGCACAGTGGTACATGCCTGTAGTTCCAGCTACTCGAGGCTGAGACAGGAGGATCACTTCAGCCTGGGAGGTCAAGGCAGCAGTGAGCTGTAGTCGCACTGATGCACTCCAGCCTGGGCAACAGAGCAAGACACTGTCTCAAAAATAAAAAAGTCACAGACTATTGCCTTAGTCCTTATGGAAACCAACCTGCTCACTGAAGACCTATCATGAGACATTCCAGCAGCTGGAAATAAGGACCTAGCTTTTCCAGAGTGATTCCATGCCTTTGCTAATCTCCAGAGTCAGATGCGCAGTGGAGGAGACACAGAATGAGGGAACGGGGCTGGTGATGGGAAGAGGCTCATGGGGAGACATTTTTTTTTTTTTTAACAGTTTTGCTCTGTCATCCAGGCTGGAGTGCAGTGGCATGATCTTGGCTTACTGTAACCTCCACTTCCAGGGTTCAAGTGATTCTCCTGCCTCAGTCTCCCGAGTAGCTGGGATTACAGGTGCATGCCACCACACCCAGCTAATTTTTTTTTTTTTTTTGTATTTTTAATACAGACAGGATTTCACCATGTTTGTTAGGCTGGTCTTGAACTACTGACCTCAAATGGTCTGCCAGCCTTGGCCTCTCAAAGTGCTGAGATTACAGGCGTGAGCCACCACGCACGGCCCAATGAAGTGACTTTTGAGGCTGGCTGTCCCCTAACTCCTTCCCCCTCGCCTCTTCCCTCCCTCCTACACTTCTAAGGCTGGGGTGTGAGTGACTTGAGGATCCTTGCCCATGTGTGGAGGGGGATGCTGCTTCCCACAGTGCTGGCTCATGACAGGTAACTGTGGAAGAACCGTAGCCCATGTGGGAGGGGGCTGGGGCTAAGGGGCTGGGGGATTCCACCTGAGCAGACCCAAAACCCACCCACCCACTGCACGGCTGCTGAACGTTGCCCTCACGCCCTTCTCACATCTGCCTGGCTCTTACCAGCGTAGCAACGTCCTTCATCTCCAGGAGCTCAAATCCTCCCAGCACCTCCGTGAGGAAGGAGGGACAAGGTTGACAAGCCCAGGTTCACAAAGGAAACTGAGGGCTGGAGAGGGACGGGTCTCACAACTCACACAACAGTGTCAGGACTCTCAGGAAAGTTGTCTCTGCAGGTCAGCAGAGGCCTCGTTCCCACAGAGTGATCAGAGAGGGTCTTTCCTTAAGGGCTTCAAAGGGAAGCCAGGTGGGCCCGCGGCCCTTCCCTTCTCTCCCGCTGCCCGTTCTGGAAGGAGGGAGGCACTTCTGGGAAGCTTCTCACTGGCTCCTCTCACCTGGCACTCGCTGGGGTGCAGCTGTTGGAAGCAGCATGTCCACCCTCCAGCACAGATGGCACCTTTGCCACCGCAGGCCTATTCCCTGATAGCTGTCACAGCTGGGGAAGCTGAGGCTGGTGCATGACCAGCAGTGGTCAGGAGTGCTGCCCTCACATGGGAAGAGCAGGAACACGTAGAATCCGGAGCAGCACCCTGAGGGAGTCAGGTGCGGAGACTCAGTGCCCTATCACCCAGAGGGAGGAGGATGTGGATGGTGGGGCATCAGGGTGCTTGGGCCCAGCTGTGGGGCTTCCTCCAGGCTGACGTGGGTGGCGGTGGGCAGGGGTTTCTCTGGGGTCCTGGCCCTGGTCCTGCTGAGCTGGTGATCATTGTTGCACGTGCCTGTGACTCAGTTTCCTCTGTTTGGTGTTTAGTGTGACCACTGTCTGTGGGATGGGCGTGAGACCGTCACAGGGCTGCTTGTGGCAAGTCTGCCTCCACGGTTCAGCTCTTGCATTTCAGTCTGAAAGGTCCCCCAGGCTCAGCCTGTTTGGGAGCAGCCTGTGTGCATTGGGGTAGGGGAAGCAGAAGTGGGATCCCAGCTCCCAGACACTGCCCACCTGGAGGAGCCATGGCCTGGTTTCCAGGCCCAGTGCCAGTGAACATGCCAGGAGTTGTGGGTGGACCGGGGCCTCAGCTTGACACCCGGGGAGTATCTCACCCCCTCTGGTTCAGACTCTTGCTCTTTCATAAAAATCTCCCAAATTCTTGGTCAGTAAGACCTGGGTTAGTGGCCCCAGGGCCAGGGGACTGAAGTCGGGAGCTTTCCTAACAGACAGGCAGGGTTTGGGGAAGATTTTTCATTTGTTGGGGGTTGGATAGGTGGGGGAGGGGAGCGGGAGGACATGGGCTCTGCAGACCCTCTATAGCTCAGGAAGTGGCCAGGAGCCAAGGACCCTGTTGGTGGTGCAGGCCTGGAACCCAGTTTTCGGTCTCTTCTGCTCTGCCCCTGGGAGATACGAGTGTGGGCTCCGGAGTCACACATGTCAGCTCCCCGCTTGCTCACCCAGAGCCTCAGTTTCTGCCCCTGTGGAATGGGGCTAATACTAGCACCTTGCTTGTGGTGCTGCCTGAGCCAAGACCTGCAGTGGCTCCCATCTGGCATCACTCCAACACTCAGTGAGGGGCAGCTGTGCTAGACTGAGAGCGAGAGACCTTCCAGGTGCCAGGCTTTGCAGCCTCATTGGCCTTTTCTACTAAGGTCCTTTCTCTGGGTACCCACGGAGGTGGGTGGTTTGCACAGAAGCCATGACAAGTATGTGGGTCAACTGAGGACCCAGCTGCTGTGAAGGGCCTGGGAGAACCAGAGGTGCATGTGCTCAGGGAGTCTAACCTGGCTCTGGGGCAGAATGTCATAGGGCTGGTAGTGGGAGTGGAAGGTGGGGTCACCTGGACTGCAGGGGCCTGGGGTCAGCAAACTGCAGACTGTCCAGGGCATAGAGGGCCAAGGTATCAGTGTCACTGGAGGACATGAGGTGGCAGTGGGCCCTGGGTGGGGACAAGTCAAAAGGGCAGGACCCAGGAATTTTCCAGTAAGTATGAACCTAGTGAACTTTGGGTGCAACAAACAAGCTACTTTAGTTACAAACAATATACTTTAGATAAAAGCGAACAATTTGCCAAAAAACCCCAAGTGAACTAGGAGTAAATGGAACATGGATTGAGGGGGCCATACAGCCATTTGACCATTCTAGTTGGTAGCAGGGGCTCCCCACAGCACTGTGATGAGAAGGATTCTGAGGCTTTGTCTGGGTGCAGCAGACACAGGCTTTGTGGGACTGTCGCTGTGCAGTTGCGTGCTTCATTGGGTCAGTTGGAAAGTGAGGGTGGGAAGGTAGACAGCTTAAAGGTCCAAGGTCAGCAGACTTTGTTCCACTGTCCTCCTGAACTTGGAATTTGGTGGTTTATTTCTGTTGGTCATGTCAACCCCTCTTGGGCTTTAGAAACTCCACCAGTCCCTGAACACCCACCCTGCCCCACCCTACACCCCACACATAGGCAGAGACCTTGGTTTTGTTTGGAGAGTTACAACAGCTTATAAAGCTGGGTTGCAATTTTCTGAGTCTCCACTGGGTGGCACCCTCTAATGATTCCAAGTTTTAGGATTTCGAAAACCAAAATACCTTATTGAAGAAATTCAGTAAAGCCTACCTTTGCCACTGAATTCTGCAGATGACAGCGTTGAATTTAGTCATGTTCAAGGAAGGAGGCATCTCATGGACCCTTTGTCTTCCCTGCAAGGGCCTCTGTTTCCTTGGCATGCAGGGCAACACTTGATGGGAACTGTAGCAAAAGCAACTTCGCCAGAGGTCAGGATGCTTGTGAAACCTCATCACAACGGAAGATCCTCAGCTTGCTCCCCCAGAGAAGCCATGTGAGCTGTGTGCAGGGTCAACCCTACCCGGGTATCTTTACTATACACGGAGCGAAGGGAAAACATCCTAATGTGCCTCCATTGACTCAGGACATAGCGATCCCTGGTGCCGTGGCTGTCAGCATCCCCATCCACCACCTGAGGGCAGCGTCACCCCGCAGAGTGCACCCGGCAACCAAACTGGTGGCCCTTGCTGATTGGCTAAGCTCTGACGTTTCCCTGGCAACCACCTCCCAGCTCCTCCCTCTCCCATTTGCCCAGCTGTGGAACATGCTGCTTATTTTTATTTGCAGAAGCTGTCGTTTTGCTCTCCGTCCCCATGCTTAGGGGCCAAGATGCTGCCCCAAAATGGACCATGGTGGACTGTGGAAGCAGGGACAGACCCACGTATGAACATCCCTGATTTCATCTTAGCTGAAGGGTCCTCCTTTTCCTCCAGTGCTTGTGTTTCCCGCATCCTGCTCTGGAAATGAAGAGCAAAATACAGTGAAGGGGCTTTCAGAGCCAGGAGTGAAGGCAGAGAACTCTGTGATGCTTCCGTGATTCCCCAGGCAGAGCCCCTGCACCCCTCCTTGCCTGTTGCCCATCTCATGGACTGGGGAGAGTGTCTTGCCCCTGCCTGCTGCTGAGGGGAGGGAGGAGATGCAGAACACTGGGGTTCAGGAGCGTGGAAGTGTGGTGCCTGGGACATCTGCCCTGATTAGTCACAGGGGAGATTTGTGGTGGTCCTTCTGGAGCAGACCTTGTCAACTACAAAGCGACTATGAATTCTAATGACTTGAACCTCAGTGGCACACAACTAAGTTGTCCCCAGGGCCTGCAGGAAGACTCAGGAAGGTGCCTTCTGAGGTCAAAGGAAGACAGAGAGGAAAAAGCGGCATGCCTGGAGCCTGCTCGTGGTGCCTGGCCTTGAGGCTGGTGGATGCCTGCATCTGGGGCTGGAGCCCTTGGTCCCAGTTAAGCATGTGAGGAATCAAGGCATGGGGCAGGCAGTGAGTGTGGGAGGTGGTGGTGGGGGTGCCAATTTCGACAGCATGGCAACTGGGGCCTCCATGGGAAGCTGACCTGTCCTAGTCCACTTGGGCTGGGTGGCTCACAGACAACAGCTTATTGCTCATGGTCCTGGAGGCTGGAAGTCCAAGATCAAGGCACCTGCAGATTTAGTGTCTGGCAAGGGCCCATTGCTAGTTTAGAGATGGGTGCTTCTCTCTGCGTCCTCACATGGCAGAAGTGGGCAAGGCAGTTCTCAGAGACCTCTTTTATAAGGGCGCTCATCCTACTCATGAGGGCAGAGCCTCCCAGAGGTCTCACCTCCCAACACCATCAACTTGGAGGTTAAGATTTCAATGCATGACTTTTGTTGAGACACAGATGTTCAGTCTATAGCACAACTATACAACAATACAGGGAAAGGCATCCCAGGGTGGGGGAACAGCATATGCAAAGGCTTAGAGGCAGGAGACAACTGAGGTATGCAAAGAACAACACAGAGACACATGGGGAGAGAGGCTGGTGATGAGGTGGGACCATCGGGGCTGAGGGTTCTCCATGTTGCCCAGGCAGACATGTGCCAGAATTGCTGGATGTATCGTCCAGACATCCAGCAATTCCAGTGCTTCTTCTCAATCCCCTCTCAAATGCCTCTTTCACCTTTCACGAACGTTCCCTCCTGCTCAGGAGGGTCAGCTTGCCTGGCCTGTGTCTCTGCCCCCTCCTTCCCTTCCCTCTCTCCCTCCATCCCTTCATCTGCCTTATGGACTCCTCCCTGAGAAGAAGGCCAGCTCCCAGTCTTCCCAGTCTTCCCTTCCCTCAGGCCCAATCCAGCCTGAGCACAGTCTGGATTGAGTCTTTAGGCTTGGTCAAGAGTGTGTTTGCAAACCTCTTCACTCCTTGCTGGCTAGGGCTTCCCATCTTCTTGACCAGGTCCCCTGAGACCCCAAGGCAGGCATCCACTGGGGCTAATCACATGAATGGGTATAGTTCCAAGAGGTGGGAACTGTGGTTTTGTAAATTTCACAGGTTGTCTGCATTTCACAAGTGCACAGGTGTACCATGGTGAATCAGAGGCTCCAAGGCAAGGCTTATGGTGTTTAGCCCTGAGCATACACCCACCCATCTACCCACCCATCTATTCACCCATCCACCCATCCATCCACCTACCCATCCACCTACACACCCACCAATCCATTCATCCATCCATCCATCTACCCACTTACCAATTCATCCATCCATCCATCTACCCACCTATTCACCCATCCACCTATCCATCCACCCACCCATCCACCTACCCACTCACCAATCCATTCATCCATCCATCTATCCATCCATCCATCCATCCATCCATCCACTTACCAATCCATCCATCCATCCACCCATCGATCCATCCATCCACCTATCCATCCACTCATCCATCCATCCACTCATCTATCCACCCACCCATCCACCTACCCACCCACAAATCCAATCCATCCATCCCTCCACCCACCCATCCATCCACCCATCCACCCATTCACTCACCCAGTCATCCATCCATCCATCCATCCATCCATCCATCCATCCACTCATCTATCCACCCACCCATCCACCTACCCACCCACAAATCCAATCCATCCATCCATCCACCCACCCATCCATCCACCCATCCACCCATTCACTCACCCAGTCATCCATCCATCCATCCATCCATCCATCCATCCATCCATCCATCTATCCATCCATCCACCCACCCAGTCACCTATCCATCTACTTATTCATTCACCCAGTCACCTATCTATCCACCCAGCCAACCCACCCATCTATTCATCCATCCATCCATCCACCCACCCATCCATCCACTGATCCACCCACCCACCCATAATTCATCCATCCACTTATTCATTCAGCAAATACAGAATGGAAATTGCAGGGATTAGGTCCTGTACTTGGCTCCAGGAAAGAGCAGAGTTTGTAGAGTCTGTTCAGTAGAAATCCAATGTGAGCCATATACGTAATTAATTTAAAATTTCCTAGTAGCCACACTAAAACCAGGTGAAATAAGTGTAATATTTTATTTAACCCGATATATAAACAATATTATAATTTCCACATGCAATCAATATAACAATTATCGAGGTATTTTACATTCATATTTTGGTGGCAAGTTTTTGAGATTTGGTGTTTATCTTAGCCTTGTAGCACATCTCAATTTGTACAGGTCACATTTTAGGCTCTTGAAACCACATGTGGCAAGTGGCTTGTGCATTGGACAGTCCTGGTCTAGAATATTCACATGGTGTTGCATGTTGGCAGCAAATGTGGGCTGATCTGTGCCATGAGGAGGTCACAATCAAGGTAAACTATGGGAATACGGAGGAGAAGCAACCATGGGTAGAGGAGGCTGAATGGCTTCCCAGAGAAGGCAGCACTGGAGTGGGGCACTGAAGGATGAACAGGAGTTCTTCAGGTGAAAAATAGGGAAAAGAAAATCTCCCAATTCCCTGGTGCCCCAAGTAGGGCTCATGAAGGTCCAGGTCAGCCTGAAGAAACCAAGAGCCTTTAATGACCTCCCCACCAGGTGCTTCTTATGGACCCATGGTTCAGATCATCTTATTCCTGGTCCCTGGGCCACTGTTGATGCTCCCCATCTTATAGTGACAAACACTAGGGCCTGGAGGTCCAGCTACTTACAGCCACGGTTTTCAGAGCATCTGCATGAGCTAGAGCTCCAACCAGATGGTGGGGTTGGAAGTACAAGGAGAGGAGAAAGTGTGGAATAAAGCTCCTTGCTCTGAGCCCGTAAGCCCCCTCCGGGTGTGGGCTCCGTGGGTTGGTGCTGGGAGACTCACTGTCCCGCTGCCCTGCCTTCTCCCGTAGTTGGTGGCCCTTGAGACCACATGGAATCAATTTCCCAATTAAGCTAATTGGAAGAATCATGGCCTGCCTTTCTGGTTATCAGCCTGGGAGGGCAGACTGGTGCCTGCCCGCCGAAAAGTCCATAAACGTTGAGCTATGCTGGTCAGACCACTGGATGGTATCCCCTGCTCCAACCTATTTTTAAGGACTTCCTGAGATCACTCAGGCTACTGTGCGTGTGCCTGTGAACTTCCAGGTCCTGTACCTGCATGTTATAGGAGGAAGTGCTGGGGGTGGGGTGTGGAGAGGCTCCTGAAACTTGTCTATAACAAGGCATGGCCATCTGGCTCTCACTTGGGTGGTCCTTCTTAGGTCTAACTGCAATCTCTCTTGCTGCTGACTCAACATGCCCCCTTCCCCTCCCCAGTGGTTGGGGCCCCAGGTGAGCGCTGGCCGGCAGGGCTGCTCACGATTGCTATCTGAGACCAGCCTGGAAAGTTGCCATTTTCGTTAAAACCCTTAGACACAAATCTTCCAAAACGTTTCTATGAGGAACCCAAAGGAACCCACGTCAGGGACATCCTTAGCTGGATGAGCAGCCTGGGAGCGGCCGGCCTGGGACAATCTCTGTGTGACCACAGGCTCATCCTTTCTGCTCCGTCGAGGCCTCAGCTTCTCCTTCTGTGGAAGGAGGGAGTTGTTCTGGAATCCACATCCGATGGTCCGTGTGATTTGGTGGGGGCAGGAAGGAGGCCTCCCCCTCCGCTAACGCTGCCTCCCTGCTGCCCAGGATCGTAGCAGCGGGGTTCTCTCCTGAGGGTTAGGCACTATCCTCCCCGGGGCTCTCTCCTGAGGGTTAAGCACTGCCCTCCCCGGGGTTCCATCCTGAGGATTAAGCACTGCCCTCCCCCAGGCTCTCTCCTGAGGGTTAGGCACTGCCCTCCCCGGGGCTCTGTCCTGAGGGTTAGGCACTGCCATCCCCGGGACTCTCTCCTGAGGGTTAGGCACTGCCCTCCCCGGGGCTCTGTCCTGAGGGTTAGGCACTGCCATCCCCGGGACTCTCTCCTGAGGGTTAAGCACTGCCCTCCCCCAGGCTCTCTCCTGAGGGTTAGGCACTGCCCTCCCCGGGGCTCTGTCCTGAGGGTTAGGCACTGCCATCCCTGGGACTCTCTCCTGAGGGTTAAGCACTGCCCTCCCCGGGGCTCTGTCCTGAGGGTTAGGCACTGCCCTCCCCGGGGCTCCATCCTGAGGGTTAGGCACTGCCCTCCCTGGGGGCTCTCTCCTGAGGGTTAAGCACTGCCCTCCCCGGGGCTCCGTCCTGAGGGTTAGGCACTGCCCTCCCCTTTCTCAGAAGCTTGCTGCACATTTCAGGGTGGAAAGGGCCCGACCTCATTCTTGCTGGGAGTCTGAAGAGGTTTGAGCAGGGCCCAGCACGTGGCCACACAAAGAACACTTGCTCTCAAAACCGAAGCTCCACCTTAGGTTCAAGACAGATGCCACTGCTTCCCCAGAGGCAGCCACCACCAGGCCCCCCGTTCTCGAGCCCCCCTCAAGACGTGGGCCAGGCCCCGTTTGGCTCCTCCACTGCTGAAGAGGTGGAGCCAGGGGTGACAGGAGCAAGCTGCATGAGGACAGGGTTGGGTTTTGGCACCATCCCAGGCTGGCTCTGTGACCTGGACACGTCATAACCCCTCTTCCTGCCTCCGTCCCATCATCTGTAAAGTGGAGGTGACGCCAGCTGCCCTGGCTCCCGCTGGACTGTAATTTTGTCTGTGGTTTTCTCCGCCTCCTCCCGTCTCCCGCCCCAGTCGGGACTCATTCAAGCTGATCATCTCCCAGTGGGGTGCTGGTGGGCTCTGGTCACTGTGCAGGAAAGGGTTAACTCAGCAGGCCCGAGTTGTCCACACCCTGCACATTCCAAAGGAAGGTCTGGCTCTGGCCTAGTTCCTGGGAGGTGACCTCTGACCTCTACCCACTTGCCATATACAGTGTGATAAGTGTCTGTGTTTGCTTGGGGGTCTTGGGCCACCCTAGTGACCATGCTAATGATGTCATTTACAGTGGGACCTTGGGCTATGCTGTATCAGCTCATCATCCTGGGGATGAGACCAAGGCCAAGCACACGGACAGTCAGGCATGTCTTTGCGATGGATCCCCAGTAGGAACCCTGGGCGGGTGCACACCATTCTGGGAGAATTGAGCATTGTCTGCCCGATTCTACTGAGACGGGACCCCTGGGTGCTGGAGTCTGGTCTTGACTAAACCCTGCCGTCTGGAGATGGCTGTTTTGCTGGTTCAAGGCTGTGTTCTTTCACGGTGCTGAACCCTGACCTCCAGTATTGCTGCCTGGCTGAGTTCTGTGAGCCAGTCCGGCACGTCCCTGAGCCTGAGGGTGGTTTGCGGACCCTGAACTGCAGTGTCAGCATTTCTGTTGATGGGTTCTGAAGGCAGGTGACAAGGAGGTGTCAGCCTGGGTTGACTACGAACTTTCAAGTCCTATTTCTGAAACAGCCCATGGAAGGTTCGGGGGCCATTTTTCCCCCTTTAGACATTTTGCTGAGCCTTCGCCTGGCCTTGACACCTGTCTCCACTTGTCCACATTCCCAGCTCTGCCCACCAGGGACTGTGCCCACACCCAGGGATGGCCTAGGTCAGAGAGGTACAGGCTGTGGACTGAGGTCGGGTGTGAGCCTGCCCTGCTTGCCCCCTACAGTTGGGAATCCTCTGGACGAGGGAGGCAGACAGGACAGAGGGACACCGCAGGAGAAACCTACAGGACCCCCCTTCTCCTGGAAATGCTGGACCTGCTTCTCCAGAGACCCGCACGTGCGGCTCTCTCAGGAATGCCTTGGGCCCCCACAGCCTGTGTGCCCAGCCGCCAGGCCTCTGATGAAGCCGCTTCCTCGCCTCGGCCCCCCTTCCCTGCCTGTGCCTCAGGAAACCCTGGGCCTCCTTCAAGGTCCTTCCCTTGTAAGCCCCTCCGTGTCAGGCTCTGCTGTGTCTTCCGAGACCGCACCTGTCCTAGGTGCCTGGGTCCAGGTGAGACACTCCCTGCTGCCAGCAGTGGACAGAGACTGGTTTTAATTAAAGCTCCCAGCAACCAGCCCTATCGCCGTGGAAACAGAGGTTCCGGTGGAGACGTGGCTCCCAGGCCACACGTGTAAGTAGCGCAGCTGGGAGTGGCGCCCAGAGCAGCCTGAACCCAAAGGCTGATCTTGACCGCAATGCCCTGCTCCTTCCCGGCCATGGTCTCCACTCGGCCCACAGCTGGGCCCGGGCCGTAGCGGCCAGGGAGGGGCTGTCCCTCACGCACCCTGGCCCCACGGCCTTGTCTCTCAGCACCCAGACCCCAGGCACAAGGAGGCAGGGGGCTGGGACCTGCCTGGAGCCTGCTGCTGCCCCAGCTGCTGACGTGGTCGCCCCCGCCCACCCTGTAGACGTGGCCGCCCCCACCCTGCCACGTCGCCACTTCCACCCTGCAGGCAGGAAGCTGCACACTCTCGCTCTCTTTTTGTAACTTTTTGGAGGGTTGTAGTTGCAGGAAACATCTGGATGTGGTCCAAGGAACATAATAAAAAAAAAAAAAAAAAAAGGGAGAGCAGTGGGGAGAAGGCAGGGCTGGGGGAGGTTTGGAAAAGCCATCTGATTTCACTTTGCAAAGACAACTGCAATTATGCCTCTGAGGGTTCGCAGTCACTTCAGATTCAAGCCATGCGGTGACGTCAGTGGGAAACTATGAAGCTCGCGGACTGCGTGGTGACACACACCCCACGAAACACGGCTCGGGCCAGCGGCCGGCCATGCTCCAGCCCGACAGCCCACCACCAGGGGTCTCTCCCAGGAGGGAAGCTGAAGCTGGGCGAGGGGGTCCCTAACTGTGGACATGCTGGAGTGCCCCCTCTCTGAGCTCCAGCTGTGCCTTCCCCTGCTCAAGCTGCATCCACCCTGTCTGACGCCATAGGCTCCTGGACAGAAATGGCCCAGCCTTGCCTAGAGCTCAGCTTCCACTCCAAGACAGAGCTATGAGGGTCCAGGCTGGCAGGGGGGCCATGGCCAGGCCCTCAGGGGTCCCTGCTTTCCAATTGCCCCAGGATTAGCGGTTTCCAGTGTCCTGTAGCATGCAGCTGGGTGTCACCATCGTCCCAGCATCCTGTGGGGTGGGCCCAGGGTCTGTGTCCCTCTGTGTCCTGTGGGGGAGGCCCAGGGTCTGTGTCCCTCTGTGTCCTGTGGGGGGGGCCCGGGGTCTGTGTCCCTCTGCTGTGTCCTATGCGGTAGGCCCAGGGTCTGTGTCCCTTTGTGTCCTGTTGGGGGGGCCCAGGGTCTGTGTCCCTCTGTGTCCTGTGGGGTGGGGCCCGGGTCTGTGTCCCTCTGTGTCCTGTGGGGTGGGGCCGGGGTCTGTGTCCCTCTGTGTCCTGTGGGGTGGGGCCGGGGTCTGTGTCCCTCTGTGTCCTGTGGGGGGGGCCCGGGGTCTGTGTCCCTCTGCTGTGTCCTATGCGGTAGGCCCAGGGTCTGTGTCCCTTTGTGTCCTGTTGGGGGGCCCAGGGTCTGTGTCCCTCTGTGTCCTGTGGGGTGGGGCCCGGGTCTGTGTCCCTCTGTGTCCTGTGGGGTGGGGCCGGGGTCTGTGTCCCTCTGTGTCCTGTGGGGGAGGCCCGGGGTCTGTGTCCCTCTGCTGTGTCCTATGCGGTAGGCCCAGGGTCTGTGTCCCTTTGTGTCCTGTTGGGGGGGCCCAGGGTCTGTGTCCCTCTGTGTCCTGTGGGGTGGGGCCGGGGTCTGTGTCCCTCTGTGTCCTGTGGGGTGGGGCCGGGGTCTGTGTCCCTCTGTGTCCTGTGGGGTGGGGCCGGGGTCTGTGTCCCTCTGTGTCCTGTGGGGTGGGGCCGGGGTCTGTGTCCCTCTGTGTCCTGTGGGGGAGGCCCGGGGTCTGAGACCCTCTGTGTCCTGTTGGGTGGGGCTGGGGTCTGTGTCTCTCACAGTGTTCCCAGTTTCTGGTCACCATCTCTGTCCTTCCTGCCCTGGGGTCATCCTGAGCTGGGTCCTGCCTGCGTCTGAAATCTGAGGAGCTGGGGTGATTCTCTTTGCTGAGATGGGTTGGTCCTCTTTGCTGCTTCTCTGCCTGAGAGTCCAAGGGCTTCCCAGGGACAGTGCCGCACCCCTGATGGAGCCCCGGCCTCTGGGAGAAGGACACAGCCTCTCCCGGACCTGCCCCAGACCCCTGAGGCTTTTTAGAGCCAAGGTACCCCAGGGCAGGAAGGGTTTGCCTGCCACGTGGCAAGTACTTCTGCCTTGAGGCTGTCACAGACAGGGTCTCTGGACTGTGGTGTAGTGTCCTGTCACCTCCAGGTGTAGTCTCAGAAACACCTTGAAATGAAACCCGAAGGAGAAGCCCAGTTCCGTGGTGTGGATGAGTGTGTCTGCCGGAGGCCTCGGAGTCGCACCCACCAGTGTTTATTGACAGTTGACTGGGGCTGTGCCGTGACACCCAGGCCCTGCCCTCTGGCACTCAGTCTACCAGGGGCCAAGGACTGCAGCCCTCCCTCTGGGCTCGCCTTGGCCAAGCCTCTGGTGGACTTTTAAGGCCCATGGGGAGCCACCCCACAGATCCCCTTCCCACTCTGCAGATGGGCAGCTGAGGACCCTGCAGACGGGCCCAAGCAGCAGGGCCTGTGCTCATCGAGGCCTAATGGCTCCCACCATGGCCAGGGTGAGATGCAGAGAGCCTCGGAGCCTGCAGTGGGGCCCCGGGGTTTGACGTTGGGGCCCTGCCTGGAATGGGGCCTTGGCGTGATGGGAGCCGGGGGCGGGGTGGAGCCTGCCTGGGCCGAGGGGCTGTCTGGTCGGGAGCGATTCCTCAGCAGCAGAGCCTTGAGTCATGGCTGGGGCCTCCCGGCCTCTGGGGGGGCCTTAAGACATTTTTTCCATGGAAAGTAGCTGCTGGCTCTCTGCTTACCGGGGAGCTCTCTGTCCCCTCCCACCGCCTGCCGAGGGTTTGGTGGGGGCTGTGGCAGTTCTTTGCTGGACTTTCCACTGGCCTGGATGGGCTGAGAGCTCCAGGCAGGGACCGGACAGCCAGACTCTGGACCCAGTCCCAGCCTGCAAGTGCCTGTCCTCTGAGCCTGAGTTTTGCCTTCTGCCAGGGTGAGGGCTCTGGGCGAGGCTGGAGGCTGAATGGCAAGGACCGGGCTGTGATGGGACGCTGGGCTCCAGGTCTCCATTAACTCTTGAAGGGAAAGGTGAGGCAGGATATGGAGGGAGGGGTGTGCATCATCCTCCTGGGGCCTGCAGAAATTGAGGTGAAATTGGCAGATCTTTTGGGAGTTTGCAGTGCTGCTGAATTTAGGAGCAGCCACCCTGAAAAATTCCCCCAGGGGCCACCCTGGTCTTGACCCAACAGCCGGTGGGGAGGCATCCACCTGGTCTGTGTGACCCCTGGGTGGTTCTTCGCTGGGAGACACTGGCCGTAAACAGGTCGGTCAGAAGCCTGCCCGAACCCCTCGAAGGCCTCATCCCTCCCCACGGGAGACCAGGATGGCAGCCGTGGAGCTCAAGGCCGTGCACTTCAAGTGGGCCTGGGCTGTGGGGCAGGATCTGCAGTGGTCCAATGTGGCTAAGTGTCAACTGGGAAAACAGAAGTCTGCAGCCAAGCCGGGGACCTCCCTTCCCTCTTCTCCCCGCAGCATGGGCAGGGGCGGGGTGAGGGCACGGAGAATGGCAGATAGGCCGACCTCAGGCTGCGGGTCTCCAGCCTGGAGCCTCCTGGCTAGGAATAGGTGCAGCTAGGAAGGACCCAAGGTGGATTTTCTCCAAGAGAGCTTTACAAAAGGGACCTGGGGACTCACAGGGGAGGCTTCGTGACCATCCGAACCCCAACCCCTCCTCCAGGAGCCCGTCTGAGCCAGCCCTGCCAGTCTGAGCTCCTCCCTCTGTGGCTCCTGCCTGTCATCCACACCTGACTGCCATGTCCTCTAGGTTTTCAGGGAACACAAATCTTATCTCTCGGGCCTGTCGTGGCCGGGCCTCCCTCCTGCTGGCTCTGTGGCCCTCATCGCGGGAGGCCTCGCCCCTCGAGGCTCTGCCCTGTGTGTACCATGGGCCTAGCAGGGCTCTCATAGCACTTCACTGGCCCTGGTGGTCATTCGGAGTCAGCCCTTGCACACCTCTGCTGTTACCCACGGAGGACATTTCCCAGATGCTAGACGATGTTGACGTCTAGGTCCCCTGTGACCCAAATCGAGCCTGAGTCTGAAGCTGTGGCCTCACTGTGGCATCACCCCTTGGGGATGGTGAGGCCCAATGCCACCTGCCTCTCTGCCCCCTCCCGTGCAGCCTCCATGCAGCCGTGAGTTCCTCAGAAGGGACTCCACCACCCACTCCCTAGGATGGAGCGTGATGCTCGCTGAATCCCCTGAGGTCCCGTCTCCAAGAGACTTTATGGGTGACAGATGGGACGCTGAGGCTCAGAACAGGGAAGATGTCAGCTGTGGGTCATGCAGCGGGTTGGAACAGAGTCCAGACTCGAACACATCACCCTGATAGTCAGCCAGGATGAGCTCCGTTCTTGGTATCTGCACTGAGAAGTGTGTGTGCATGAGAAGGAAACTTCCGGAGGGGGCTTGATTAAAGTTGATGATGCCCTCGCTCAGCTGGCCTTGCTGCTGTTGGGGCTCATTCTTCCGGAATGTTCCAGCACCCACCCTTCCCACGACACATTTGGTTTCCGACACTCCAGTGTGTGCTTCTGCCAATGGCTCTCCTTCACGTGCAAGCGTCAGACCCTCCTTCCTGGAGGCTGCGCACGGAGCTCCTGTTCTTTCTAATGATGCTCCTGGGCCATTTTCTCTGTGGGGCTGTCACCAGCTGGTGCCGTCGTGAACACTCCTGTCCAGCATTCGGCAGGTGCTCTCCTGGATGGAGTTCAGAAGCGACATCACTGGGTCCAAGAGGCGCACCCGTTTTACGTTCTAAAATTCGATGGGACCTCGCTGGGGCTTTGGTTCTCTGAAGAGGAAGTGTGAAGGGCACCCTGGGGCCTGTTGGAAGCCTTCACCCAGTGGGAGTCACCTATGTGGGGAGCTGTATTGGGGTCCCTGCCCCCTTCCAGAAGGTGTCAGGCACCGTTGCCAAAGAAACGACTCTGCCTCAGGCCCTGCCTGGAGAAGCTGAGACAAGAGGTGACCAGGGCATGACAGGTGGCCACAGGAGACGGGACCACAGGCTCTGGAGCTCCTCAGCTGAACAGAGCAGCTCCCTGAGCTCAGAGAAACCCTGTCCTGCTCGTTAGAGGGCTGGTCAACCTAGTCCTGGATGGGTGTGGCTGTCAGCAGGTAGGTGACCTTTATGAGAGTCTGCCCACACTTCATTGCCTATCCCTCTCCTGTGTGGAGGTGGGGTGCTGCGGGCTGGGCAGGACGGTAAGGAAGGCCTGTGGCTCCATGGTTGGGGGCCTTCTCCCCCTCCCTCTGCTGGCTCTGTCTCCTGACCTGGCTGCTCTGAGCCTCTCTAGAGGGCTGTAGACCTGCCACTTCACCCTTTGTGTACATCATCCTGTCACAGGGTCCTGGGGGTTCCTGAGAGGACAGCAAGACCCCACTCTTACTCCAAGAGCTCTACATTGGGAGGGAGCAACTGCCATGTGCCCATGGGGGGCTGAATGGGAAAAGACATATCAGTGAAAGGTGCCACACATGCCTGAGGTTTGGGTCCTGGTGAAAATCTTCCACCTTCTTTCTTTAGGCCAAGAAGGGCCGTGCAGGGTCTGCCTCTTAGTTCTCTGTTACTATGTAACAAACCACCCCAAAACTTAGTGGCTTAAAACAGCAGTAATCATTCATCACCATTCCCAGTTTCTGTGGGTCGGGACTTTGGAAATGGCTTAGTCAATGGGTGGTTCTGACTTGGGGTTTCCCATGATTCTGCAGCCAGATGTTGGCCAGAGCTGCGTCATCTGAATGTTGGCCAGGGCTGGAGGAGCCGCTTCCAAGGTGGCACACCACGAGGCTGCCACGCTGCTTGCCTCCACAGTGCTGCTTGAGCATCCTCTCAACATGGTGGCTGGCTTCCCCCAGTGCAGGTGATCCAGCAGGCCAAGGCAGAAGCTGCCATGCCATTAAGGAGCCAGACTTGAGAGTCATGCATTGTTGTGTCCACAGTGTTCTGGTGGTCACCTGACCCCTCAGATTGCCAGCTCCAGCCCAGCCAGGTCCCACAGTGGCCCTTCTCCAAGATGGCTCTGCCCTATGGCCCATTTTCTCACATGCCTGGCTCCTCTCAACGGGACCCCTGGGGCTGATTTGCAGGAGGAGTTTGGTCAGTGCTTGAGTTGAACCGAGCCCCCAGGCCTCCCAGCTTGCCTTCGACCCAGGGTTATGGAGCTCATTGAACTCTGAAGGGCCTGCGTGGGCCATTTTGTAGCTTGGGAGGAATGCACAGTGAAAGGGACATGTGTTCTAATTCTCGCTGTGTGGCCTCGGGCTCATCACAATGCTGCCCGCCCTTGGTTTCCTCATTTGTAAAATGAGAATATCGATGGAACTTTCTCCTGGAGGTTGAAGCACAGCAGCTGGATGGGGCTGCAGACGTGGCAATGGGGGCTGTCAAAACCACACCGACAGCCAACTGTGTGGCTTGTCAATACCCTGGCCTCCACCATGGGAGAGGTGTGCTGGCTGTGCTGGCTGTGGGAGGAGCTGGAGAGGACCGACGGGGAGGACAGAGGTGGGGGAGGGCACGCACCTCCCAGCTGCAGGCTGTGGTCTGTGTCTGTGATAGGAAAATCTGGGAGGTGGGCCCCTTGTCATGAGGCTCAGGCCATACAATCCACTTGGCTGTGGAGCAGAGCCAGTGCAGAGATGTGGGGGTGGGAGAGCATGGGGTGACGTCAGTCAGCTCAGAGGTAGGAGGGCAGTGCGAGGGCTTCAGCCCCACCTGGGACTCCTGCCGGCACCTCGCGCCCCAGGCTTCGTGGTTGGGGAGCACACGGGAGTCCTTGTGGGCTGGTTGGTTTCCGAAGCGTTTTCTGTTTCTTTGTCTGGGCCAAACCCTGCTTCCTCCTCTTACGGTCATGTCAGTTACAGGGCCCCTTGGTTCCATTTTTCTGCCTGAAGACAGAGGACAGCTTGAAGAGCAAAGGTGACAATCATGCTGGAAGAAGGGAAAACATAATCCTTTACACCTACTCAACAATAAAAGCCCAGACAGGCGGGAGGTTTGCATTGTGGGCGAAACGGGCTGCTGGTGTGGTGGGACATGGGGCCCCGGTCAGCTGGGCCACCAGGCATAAGTCCGTGGGTGGGTTGCCGGGCCCTGCCCTACCTCTGGAAGATTCTGCATCTGTGTAGGTTGCAGTTCTAGAGTCTGTCCCCAACATCTCCACGGTAATGGTTTTCATTCTCTGTCCCTCCAAGTTCCTTTTAAGTAGAAAAGAATAACAAGTTTGAAAAGGAGGAAGGAAGATTCCCACTTTAGGTCCAATTGGTCCCTGACCTCGGCTTTAGAGGGCACTGGTGCTCAGAGATCTCTGCTGGCTATGAAGAAGTGGGGTCGGGGGGCTGCCTCTGCCTCCTGCCTGTCCCCCGGCCACCTTTCTGTGAGGTCATCACTGCCCTGAAAGCCTGCAGCTGCTGCAGTGTCCCTGGTCTGCCCACTTCTTCCCAGGTTCCCTCTGAAATCTGCCCTTCACCCCACAGCGGGTTGCCAGTCTGACTTAGTCACTCCTTGGCTGGAAATCCTCCAGGTGAAGCAGAGTTGGGGCCTGAAGCCCGCCTTCCAGCCCTGGGCAAGCCGGGCCACTCTCCCGTCCCCGGATGCCTGCCTCAGCAGGGCTGCCTCCCCTTTGTGTGTTTTGTCCTCAGAGTTTGTAATTCAAACCTTTCCTAACTCCGTTCCACCTGGTCCTCTCTTCCTCATCCCTCAGAGCAGGGCTGAGACCCCAGAGACCCTGGCTGGGTCGCAGGCCCTTCGGCATGCCCCCATCCCCCTGCCCCCTTGGAGCTGCAATGCGGGTGTCCACTTTCCTCGCTGGGCTGTGACCTCCCTGAGGGCCCCGGCCTCCCCTCCCTGTTCCCAGGGCTTGGCCCGGTGTAGATATCCAGTGGGCATCAGGATGGACGCCACAGCGACAGCTTAGGTGCAGTTTTGGAGATCGTGATGGTGCTGTTGGGGCCAGGGAGGAGAAGCCACCATGAACACACAAGCCAACAGCCCCTTGGCCACAGGAAATACACAAGGCCCATTTCCTCAGTTGTGGCCCCAGTTCCAGAGTCAACACCAACAGGTGGACTCCTTCCTGGGCCTTGGGGCAGCCAGCCAGTCTGGGATCTAGCTGGCCGGTTCGTTCTGGGTTTGCAGCCTCGGCTCTGGAAACCCTGCGGTAGCAGAGCTTCTGTTCTGTGCTGGAAATTTGAGTCCTTTGTGGAGGAGACTGCGGGGGAGACGGAGGATGGTTTATGATGCTCTGTGCCCCTCCTGGGCAGGGGGTATGCCAGATGCCCCTCCTGGGCAGGGGGACACCAGGGCTGGTGAGAACACGGAGTAGGAGCTGAGGCATCGTGGGAGTCCTGGCCATGTTTCTCACTTGTGAGGACCTGACACCCACCAGGGCCGGCTCTTGTGGATGACATCAGTGTCATGAGCTCTGATGGGACATCTTGGGGCTTCCTGGATAGGAAGGGAAGCCCGCTGGCCTCTTGGGGGTAGAGCCAGCAGCCTCTGCTTCTCTTGGAGGCCCCCATGTCATGCCTCTGCTCCTCCCCACACCTCTGCCCTGCTCACCCTGCCAGCCACCCCCCCCATTAGTACCCACTCTGCACCACACATGCCTCTGCCCTGCTCACCCGGCTGGCACCCCCATTAGTGCCCACTCTGCACCACATGCGCCACTGCCCATGTCCCTTGCTTCAGTTCCAATGGGCCTCCTGGCCTCGGCTCCCATATCCGCTCCAGGCCTGCACTTGGGAGATGGGGTCACCTGGTGCCGGGCCCCTGAAGCGTGCCGATGACCTGGGCCCTGCAGAAGTGCCCATCTTGGGGAGGCGGGAAGCAGAGCAGAGCTCCAAGGTGGACTTTGATTTTCTACTTCCCCCAGCCCCATTCTGGGGACCCCTCCACCCTGCTACACCCACCTGCATGCAGGGATATGAGCCGAGAGCCCAGAGGGGACCCATGAGAGGGCAGGGAGGAAAGTGGGAAGACTGGTGCCAGCAGCCTGGAGTCATACTAGGACAACCAGAGGCTCCAGGGTGCATCAGCAGAGGAGGACTGTGTCCCTGAGCAGCTCCCAGGCGGCTTGGCCATCCTGGAGGCCCCGGGGGTGCTGTCCTATCAGCACCAAGCAGCCATGCTCCCAAACTCTGGGGCGTGCAGCCTTGGGGCGAGGTGGTTCTGGGTGGCTGATGGTTCTCCCTCAGGGACTCTGAGCAGGTCTGAACCTTTCTGAGCCGTTGTTTCTTTAGGTACAAAGTAGAGATGCTCACCTGCCAGATGGAAGGTCTAAGGGGAGGGGGAGGGACTTCAGAACGTGCCGCTGGGGCATAAAATTATTTTGTGCAGAAGCTATTTGAGTTTCAGAAACCCCTTATCTGCCTAAAAGCAGAGACTCCCAAAAGAACTCGAAAGAACTCAGTTGTCATACATCCCTTCCTGGAGCAACCAGGGAAGATGGACTCTTCTCACAATCAGTGACGAGAAACCTCCATAGCACACGGAGATGGGCGTGGTCGCATCTGTCCACCTCAGGGCCCATTTACCTGTCCAAAAAGCCATTCATTTTCCTGTGTGTGCCCTTCTCCTTCTCCCCTGAGTTTTGTGTACCCCTAAGAGGATATGTAAGCCCCAGATTCTAACCACTCCTCTGAATCCCATTTTCCTGTGGTCTCCCATGTACATTTCCACACGAAAACATTTTTACCTCTTCCCTTTTTTTTTTTTTTTTTTTGAGATGGAGTCTTACTCTGTCGCCCAGGCTGGAGTGCAGTGGCCGGATCTCAGCTCACTGCAAGCTCTGCCTCTCGGGTTTATGCCATTCTCCTGCCTCAGCCTCCCGAGTAGCTGGGACTACAGGCGCCTGCCACCGCGCCCGGCTAATTTTTTTTGTATTTTTTAGTAGAGACGGGGTTTCACCATGTTAGCCAGGTTGGTCTCGATCTCCTGACCTCGTGATCCGCCCGTCTCGGCCTCCCAAAGTGCTGGGATTACAGGCTTGAGCCACTGCGCCCGGCCATTTTTCCTCTTCCTAATCTGCCTTTTGTCCATTTACTTTGCAGGACACAATGCCATCATCAGAGATGGTAGAGCCCTTTATCCCCATGGGAACTGTCCTCGGAGCCCCTGGCCCCTTGAGGGGACCCGAGACTCGGGGAGGAGGGTGGTCTGCTTATGTCCGGGTGGGGCTGGGCTGACCTCTCTCCACGAACACCTGGGTCCTGTCTCGGCCTGGCCAGCACGATCGACTCCTATTCCCATGTCCAAGCCCTTTGCAGGCACTACCTCCTTTCCAGAAGGGGCTGCTGGCTTTTGTTGCTGTTCCTGAATCAGGTCCTGGGCCAGGTAGTTTAGGAACGATGAGGTCCTTCATGTTTACGGCCCTGTGTCCTCCTTCACAGATTAGGGAGCTGAGGGTTTAGAGGGATGGCGCGATTTCCCCCAAGTGCCCCAGCAGGTTTGAGGCCAGGCTGTTACATCCACCCCAGGACCCTAGGGCCCTGCAGGTGGAGGCTGGGACCTCTGCACTCCCCTCAAAGGCCTGTCCATTTGCAGAGTGGGACTGCCCACGAGGCGGGGTCTGACCCAGCTCCAGACACCAACCCCATGGAACCCCAGTTCCACCTGGGGCAGCCTGTGAGGAGCATGTCACCTCACGTCTCCAAGTCTTAGTTTTGTGTCTGCAAAGTAGAGGCAATGCTATCCCTTGCTGTACGGGGTTGATGCAAAGGGGCAAGAAATGAGGTGGGGGAGACAGAGGCTGCCTGCGTCCCCCCCGACATGCATGCTCCCTCAGGAATTTGATGCCTGGGAGGCCTCCCCAGGCTAGCATGGGGCCCTGCCTCTCCGAGGCAAGACTCGGAACCCACCCACAGTATGGCCACTCGATCTGGGACCCTGGCAACCTCCTCCCCTGTCTCTGGGCCTCAGTTTCTCCCCCTGCACCACGAGGGTCTATGCTAGTTGACTGGAGCTCCTTCTTGGCCCACAGAGTTTGTGCAGAGCATGAAACCAGTGACCCAGGTGTCCCTCTGGCTTCCCAGACCATGCGATGCTGCTGGTTAGCAACCGCAGAAACAAACTCATCAAGAGGCATTCCTTGGCTTTAAAAAGAGGCCGTTTGAAGAGGCAGGCCGGCCTCCCCCACCCTGTGTGCCCGGCATCTGGGAGGGGCAGGGCTGGGAAGGTGACCAGTACATGGCAGCCAGAGCCGGGCTGGTCGGAGGGGGCTGGCGGGCTGGGGCCCTGGCTCCGGTCACGCTTGTTTTATGTCAGGGTGACTTGGGCCGCGGAGGAGCTGCCGCTGTGCCAAAACAATGTTTAAAGCATCTCGGAAAATGTGCAGCCACTTCTTTTCCACGGGATTCATGCCGGGTCTTCCTGGCTTGTTGGGGAGGGTTGAGGACTGGCCAGGAGGGAGTGAAGAGGGCGGCCACATGAAAAACAGTGAGAGACTTTAGACCGAGGCGGGGGCCTGTCCCTGCCGCTGTCTCCCGCCCCTCACCACCCACCCCAGGAAATCAAAGCTCTGTCTCTGTTTCTCTTGCCACCCCAGACCACCCTGGGAAGTGAGCACTAAACCCATTTCACAGATGGGCAGCCACGGTGCTGGGGTGGGAGATGAGGCTTCTGACCCACCCAGTGTGGGGGCTGGGAGCTGTCGACTACAGAATGTATAGTGCTTCTGCAAAGAGAAAACAGAGGCCCCACATTCCAGATGGAAATGACTGCGAATTTTAAGAGGGCAGCAACAAAGCATTAAACCAACTACAGGACCCTCCTGAGCCTGGGTCCTCCGGAGTTGGGGTCCTCCTGAGCTGGGGTTCTCCTGAGCTGGGGTCCTCCTGAGCCTGGGTCCTCCTGAGCCTGGGTCCTCCTGAGCCTGGGATCTTCCTGAGCCTGGATAGTCCTGAACGTAGGGTTCTCCTGAGCCTGAGATCCTTCTGAGCCCAGGGCTTTCCTGAGTTGGGGGTCCTCCTGAGCCTGGGTCCTCCTGAGCAAGGGTCCTCCTAAGCCTGGGGTCTTCCTGAGCCTGGGTCCTCCTGAGCCTGGGAACTTCTGAGCCTGGGGTCTTCCTGAGTCAGGGTCCTCCTAAGCCTGGATCCTCCTAAGCCTGGGGTCCTCCTAAGCCTGGGAACTTTTGAGCCTGGAGGCTTCCTGAATTAGGGCCCTCCTGAGCCTGGGTCATCCTAAACCTCGGGTCCTCCTGAGCCTGAGGCCTTCCTGAGTCAGGGTCCTCCTGAGTCAGGGTCTTCCTGGGCCTGGGTCCTCCTGAGCTGGGGTCCTCCTGAGTCAGGGTCCTCCTGAGCCTGGGACCCTCCTGAGCCTGGGTGCTCCTGAGCCTGGGCCCTCTTGAGTCAGGATCCTCCTGAGCCTGGGGTCCTCCTGAGCCTGAGTCCTCCTAAGCTTGGGTCCTCCTGAGTCAGGGTCCTCCTGAGCCTGGGTCCTCCTGAGCTGGGGTCCTCCTGAGCCTGGGATCTTCCTGAGCCTGGGACCCTCCTGAGTCTGGGTAGTCCTGAGTCTGGGGTTCTCCTGAGCCTGGAATCCTTCTGAGCCTGGGGTCTTCCTGAGTTGGGCGTCCTCCTGAGCCTGGGTCCTCCTGAGTATGGGTCCTCCTAAGCCTGGGGTCCTCCTGAACCTGGGAACTTCTGAGCCTGGGGTCTTCCTGAGTCAGGGTCCTCCTGAGCCTGGGACCCTCCTGAGTCAAGGTCCTCCTGAGCTGGGGTGCTCCTGAACATGGGTCTTCCTGAGCCTGGGGCCTTCCTGAGCCTGGGTCCTCCTGAAGTTGGGGTCCTCCTGAGACCAGGTCCTCCGGAACTCGTTGTCCTTCTGTGATTCAGGTCCTCTTGAGCTCGGCCCCTCTTGAGTGTGGTCTCTTTGGGACAGTGGGGACACAGCCTGTTGGTCTATAGCCTTCCTCACCCCTGATGACTGCTCAGACCCGCTGTTCATTAGTGGTGGGGCGGTGCAGAAGTCTTGGCTGTGTTTGGCCCTCAGGCTGGCTGCAGGGAGCTTTGGCGGAATCCTCTAGCCTCCTGCTTGGCTGTCCCTGAGGGGTGGGAGCCAGGCTGGGCATGAGCCCTGTGGGTGGCAGCCCCAGCCCTGGAGTTGCTGACATTTGTGGGCAGGAGAGGCTTTCTGGGCAGGGACCTGGCCCCTGCAGCCCAGGAGCTTGGTCAGAGGCGGGAGGCTGGCTGGGGTGGAGACGCCTTCCTCGGTGGTACTGCAGGCCTCGGGCTCGGCGGAGCCGTCTGAGTCTCAGTGCCTGCCTTGGTGGGGCAGGGGTGGCCTGGCCCTGCCTCTTTGGAGCTACTCGCCTGGGGCAGGTCACTCTGCACCTCTGGGAGCCCCAGTTCCCCGCTGGAATTTGGGGAGCCATAGTACCTCCCCAGTGGGGTGTTTCCAAGGAGCCTTCATTTAGCACCTGCCAAGCAGCAGAACGGACATCTGGCTGGTCCGGAGCCTGGAAAGGCTGGTCATATGGGTGAGGGACATGGGCCCCTCTCACTCAGGCCCGGAAGGGACTGTGGGCTCCCTGGGTTCCTGCATCCCCAGCGTCCCCAGCTGGAATTGGAGCCCTGGGGTCCCTGGCCCACCCCACCCCTGGGGCCTCTCCACTGTCACTTTTTCCCAAGGAAAGGCTGGGTGGTCTGAGGCCTGGGCTTCCCGCTTTGAGAGTCCGAACAGTACCTGATCATGGCCAGGGCCGGGCTCACTACAGGCGCCGCTTCCACGTTCCTTGAGTGCCTCCTGTGTTTGCATGGCCCTGGGCTCCTGGCTCCTTCTCCCTTGGGCCTGGAGGAGGTGGCGGGTCCACCCTCTCTCAGGCGACACCCCAGTGTTGAGTCTCACACCCCGGGTCACAGCACCATGGAACTCTGGCTTGGACTCTCGACTTCACCTCCCTTTCCAGGGGGCTGGCGAGGGAATAAGTGCACCCCTCCCCAGGCAGGAGGGACACAGAGCTAGGGCTCCAGCTTCCAACCAGAGGTTCAGAGGGGGCCCACGGAGGAAGCCACAGCCTGCCCATCACAGCACCATAGCCCTGGCCAAGGTGCACAGAGTCCTGTCTTCCGTGTCCCCAGGGAGGCCCGGTCACCCTCCTGAAAGATGCCCAACCCTGAGTTGCTGTCTTCTGATTCAAATGAACTTCTCTTGGCTCATATGGTCCCATCAGCTGCAGTGGATGTTTTGCATAATGACAATTTGGAACTCAACCTATTCTACTAGAATGTCCAATTTAATGCCAATGAAGTCTGGAATTGAATGATGTTCTCTGGGAATCGCGCACAGATGAGCCTCAGTGGCGCTGGCTGCAGAGACCGTACTCACTCCGGCTTCTTGGAGCCGCCCTAGCACAGGGCTGTGGGCTCCCTCATCTGGCCTGGCCCTGGGGCTACCCCTGCCACTGCCCTGATGGGAGAAGCCGCTGGACGGGCAGCCTCACATGTGCTGGAAGAAGTACTGGCCTGGAGGTTGGGAGGCGAGGCAGGCTGGGAGGTGCTCCAGCTGAGGTGGATGGCTCTGCCTCCCTTCCTTTCTCACTTCCACCTCCTCTTCCCGGCCCACTGGCCTGTCCCACACCTGCTCCAGGAAACCTGCCTGGACTGCCCTCCCTCTGAAGTCTCCGACGTCTCCATGCCTGTTCTGGTGAGGCTGTTGCATGCAGGAACCTCGCTGGCTTTTGGGGAGAAGCTCTGAGGTCCTCTAGTTCTCGCTGACTTACGTTCATCCTGAAAACACTGGGCTCCGGGTGGCCCAGTCTGTGTTCCAGAATGTGGTGTGGAGGTTGGAGGCTCGGCCTGCCGTCGGCTGACCTGGGCTGGTGCCTGGGGGGCTCCTGGAGCTGGTGACTTGAGGGGCTTGTAGGGGTGGCTATCTCCCCGCTTTGGGTTGATGTGAGTCGCACAGACAGTGCACGGGTGTACGAGCCAGGCCCGGTCACTGCAGCTGTTAGGACTTTTGTATTTATTTTGGACGATCACCAGGGGGGCCAGTGTGGCTGCAGCAGAGTGGGCTGGGAGGGCAGGGAGCAGAAAGGGCCGAGTGAGGACTTGCCTCTTCCTGCAAGACAGTGTGTCCTGAGCGTGGCCACCAGGCCTCCCCCACTGTCCCTAGGGTGAAGTCCGGCTCCTCTGCTGACCCCTGTGGAGTCCCACGACTCCTCCAAAAGGCTCGATTCCCACAGCCTCCGCTGGCTGGAGCAGCCCAAACCGCACAGGCTTGCAGATCCCACGGGATGTGGGGGCTCTGGGAAATGCCCTGGAACCTTCTGAGAGCAGCCTCCTGGGTGCTCCATCGTGGTGGGCTTCCACAGAGAGTGCCTCCCGTTTGGCGGCGAGGAGGGCAGTTGCTGAAGGAAGGCCAAAACGGGGCAGAAAAACGCCCGTGCTGTGCAGAGCTGCCGTCTAAGGCCACGCTGGGCCATGAGCATCTCCCTGTGTCCTGACAGCAGAACCTGGAGGCAGAGGGCTTGTCTGCCACTAGAAGGCTGACTCTGAGACTCTTCAAGAATGAGCCTCAGGCCCTGGCCCTGCTGGAACCTCCCTGGAGGGGGCTGTTGGCTGATGCACTCACCCCTGCTGAGACCTGGGCCTGCTGACGATGAGCCCCCAGCCCCAGGGTGAGGCGCACAGCTGGGGCTCAGTGTGTGTTTGCTGAGTGGATGGCATGCCCGCTCTCCCTGCAGCAGTCAGATGTCCCTGAGGTGGAGCCATGGAGTGTGTCTTGCCACCAACGGGAAAAGAGGAGGCCCCAAGCCAGCCCCTGCTCCATCCCTAGCCCCTGCCTCGCTCCCTCCCACACCCCAGGAGCCCCTCTGTCCAGGTGCACCTGCCTGGGGCTTGTGGCACTTGGCTTTGCCCTTGCACCTGCCTCTGGCTGGGGCCTCCTCAGAGGGCTCTAGGGGACGGTGCCCACCCACGGCTCTACAGCGATCTGGCTTCTGTTCGCTGCATCCTCCCTCCGGGTGCTGGAGGATGTTGCAGAGACGTTATGTGTTTTGCTCTTAGCTGTTTCCCTGGGGCCTGGGCTGACTGAGCAAGTGGAGGAAGCTGACAAGATGTGGGTTTGGCTGCCGCCGGAAAGCCTTGCCTGGGCCTCGGGGAGCTGGGTGGGTTCCTGCTGCCTGGAGAGGCCTGGTGGGCGTCCCCTGACTCTGATCGGCACCTCAGGAACCTGCTGCCCTGCTGTCTTGAGAGAATGAGGAGCAGATCCCCGGGGAGCAGGAGGGGCCCAGGGAAGGAACAGATCCCCGGGGAAGGAGGAGGGACCTGGACGAGGAGGGGCGCTGCGCTCCACACAGGATGCCTATCCAACCTGAGCCTGCGGGAGGCCGGTGGCATCTGCAAACCCTGCCACGTGGACAGGCTGCACACTTCTTTCTCCAGGCGTGTTCAGGAAATGAACTTTTCTTCCTCCTTTTCTGGACCGTGTCCCGGGAGGCGGGGCCTTGGGATGTAGGAGGGAAGGCAGCTCTGGCCAGGCAATCGTTCCTCGGTGAGCCCCCAGCCAGGGTGGGGCGGGGACTGTGCTGGGGCCCTGGTGGGGTCCCCCTCCTGCTGGCCTCTCTGCTTGGCTCCAACTTCAGCCTGCACAAGCCGCTCCCCACTCTGCTCGTCCCAAAGCCCAGAGCCTGTGTGGGTTTTACAGAGAGCCTGGGTTTGGGGTTGCAGCCAGGACAGCCGCCTTTCCAGCCTCGACACATTCCAAGGGGGTTCCCTGGAAATCCCTGGAGCCCCCAGAGCTTCTCTGGCACTGAGCATGAGTGCATGCTGCGCTCGGAGCTGGAGGCCCCGGACCCGCGACTGGTACTGGGGTTTGCTCGTTACATCCTCACTCTAGGCCTCAGTTCCTTACTCTAGGCCTCAGTCTGCCCATCTTCATGAAGAGCAAGGTGGCCCTGAGATGGGTCTCCACAAGCTGTGTGGGTTAAGATATAGGCTTTAGTGTTGGACAGCTGAGGATCTGAGTTCCAGTGTGGCCAGGTCTGCCTGAGTCTCAGTTTCCCTGCCCTACCAATAGGTGGATGACAGGCCACATGGAGCCTGGCACCACTGGGAGGGCCTGCTGTAGCCACTTTGCCCACCCAGAGCTCCCGAGTTGCCTTCTCTGGGGTGTTCTAGAGACTGCTGGCCAGGAGACCTCATGGGGACTCCACTGGCCTTGGCCCCTCCACTGGAGCCTGAGCCTCAGCCAGAGAAGGCAACTTGGGAGCTCTGGGTGGGCAAAGTGGCTACAGCAGGCCCTCCCAGTGGTGCCAGGCTCCATGTGGCCTCTCATCCACCTATTGGTAGGCAAGGAAACTGAGGCTCAGGCTGGCATGAACCTGTGAGCTCCTGCTCTGTGGGCTAGAGCCCCAAGCCCCAAGAGGAGGAGGGAAGGACAGGGACGTCTTCCAGCCACATCCTGCTGCCTCCATCATGCCCCAGCTTCTCGGGTGTCAACCCGGAGACAGCCTGTGCTCCCCAGCCCTGCCATCAGCAGTCTAGGTTGAGCTGTGGCCTGGACGCCACCATTCGTCTCCACCACCAACTAACTCAACTCGCAGGGAGCCCGGGAGTTCAGGAGGGTGGGGCAGGCCAGGGCTGAGCTAATTTCCCCAGTCCAGGTCTGGAAGGACCGACGCACCCCACTCCTGATGGAGCCCGGGCTGGAGCCAGGAACCTGGGGCAGGCAGAGCTTGTGGACTGGGATTAGAGTCGCGGGCTGTCCCTGCCTTCCAGAGTTCTCCATCTCCCTCCCTCCCTCCCTCTCCCCTCCACACTCTGGCACGGACCACGCGGGCCGCCCTTATAAATGTGCCCAGGCACACTTTGGAATGGGAAAACATTCTAGGTCTTTGGGAAGGTTTATTTAGGAAATACAGAAGCCAGGTGGACAAAATTAGCTTTTAGGTTTTGCCACAGTTGCAGCATGAATTAAAAAATGCTTTCAGATGCAGTTTTTTGAGACTCCTTTCAAAGGAAATGGAAATATATATATATTCTGCGTGTGTTCGGTATTTGAGGAAAATTCAAGGCAGGTCCCCAGGACGTGGCTCTCAGGGAGCTTTTTTTTTCTTACTAAAAGGAAGGAGCCATTTGAGGGGGTGAGATCAGCCTCCACAGGGGCTCCGGGTGTGGATGGGACGGGAGGGTCTTGCCACTCTGGTCCAAGGCCTGCCTCGGTGAGGCTGCAGTGAGTCTGCTGTCCAGCTTCACCTGCACCCACAGACTGAGCCAACCCACTTGGCACCCAGCCTGGGTGTGGGACCCCCTGTGTGGCCCAAGGAGGGAGCCGAGGGTGGGTGCTGTCCACCGTGGAGGGGGCCGGGGGCCAGGGACCTGCAATTTGCTCGTGTCCTCTGGCCCTGCCCACGTGGCATCTGAGAAGTCTTGCTGCCTCTTAGAAAGGCTTGGTGCCAGGGATGCCTGAGTCTGTGACGGGGAGGTCTGGGGTCCCATAACCTGGCCTGCAGTCTTCGCCAGGCTGCTTCCCCAGAGGACTATACTCCTACCCTGAAGAGGGCCCCGGCACCTTGGGGGTCTCCACACTGCATCTTTCCCACTGGTTCTTGTGTTTTTTCCTAGCCAGGGGACAAATTTTGCTTCTGGGCGACTGCGCCAGGTGGAACTGGTCCCCGTCTGATTTGATGAGCCAGTCCCTTGCTCCAGCACCTGGGAGCTGAATCCCACACGTGCCCCCAGCTGCTCCTGGTCTGTCTGTGACCTGGGCTCCCCATTGCTCTGAGGCGCAGTCACCTTTTCCCTGCTGAGGCTGAGTTGTGACTTCACCCTAGTTCTAGGTGGGGACTGTGGGGCACGTGTTCTTTGACCAGGAGAGGCCTCTCTCTGCAGTGGGACTGGGGGCCCTGGTGGTCTGCCTCTTACAGCGATGGGTGGCCATGTCTACAGGCTCCACGGCCTCCCAGGGGACTGGGGAGCCAAGCTTTTCACACGTCTCCAGCCCGTGTGTGTGGCTCCAGGGTTTCCTGACCGGATCTGTCTTGTGCGACACTCGACTGTCTTTGACGTCCAGCCACTGAGTCTTGGGCTTGGTCCTCGTGGGATCCTCCAGCCCTGCAGGCTTCCTGGCCCCCCAGCACCTGGGTCCTGCCTCCTGCTCTAGGCCCTTGGGCTCCCTGGCCCCCCAGCACCTGGGTCCCGCCTCCTGCTCCAGGCCCTTGGGCTCCCTGGCCCCCCAGCACCTGGGTCCCGCCTCCTGCTCCAGCCCTTCCTGTGGTGCATGGATATGCTGCTCATTGTCCACCTGCTCCCTTACCCACCCAGACTTGCCCTTGTCCCTCCTGGGGTACGAGCTCCAGTTCTTCCCCAGCCAAAGCTGTCACAGCTGGACCCCTAGCTTCCATGGGGGGCTGCTTGTGCCCCACACTCCAGCAGCGAAGGGGCTGTGAGTGGCTCCCAAAGGCCAGGCGAACCTCTCAGCCTCTCGGGCCCGCGGTCTCAGGCTCTAAGCTCCGGAAGCAGACACTGAGGTGAGCTCAGGAAGCTGCCTATGTGTGAGGGATTCTCACGTCCACGTGGTGAAGGTGCTGGGGTCTGAACGTGTCCCCACCCAAATTCCTGTTGAAAGCTCCCCGCCCCGCATTGTGGTGGCATTCAGAGGTGGGGCCTTTGGGGGAGTTATTGAGCCACGAGGTTGCCACACTCATGAACAATTCGGGCCTCACGAGAGAGCTGGAGGAAACTCGCCCCTGGGCCCCTCTTGCCCTCTGCCGGGTGGGAACGCGGTGCCACGGCACCACCCCAGAAGCAGAGCGCAGTCCTCACCAGGCACCAAGGGTGTTCTAGAGGCTGCTGGCCAAGGGACTTCGTGGCGCCTTGAGCTCGGTCCTCTCAGCCTCCAGATAGTGATAGATACATTTCTGTTCTTTATAAATTGCCCAGTCTGGGGGTAGTTTTCTTTTATCTTGGCTCAAACGGACTAAGACAGAAGGGAAGGAAGAAGCTGGATTGGGTGGAAAAGGTGACTACACCGTGGTGCGGGCCTCGTAAGGCCTAGTCCAGCCCTCCGGGGACTGCCAGAAAAGTGTCCCGCGCCATGCTGTGTCCCGCCTGTTGGTGTCCTGTGGCACACGGCCGTGACTCACCCACGGAGAGTGGGAAGGGGCATGACCTAGGGTGCGGAGGAGCTGCCAGCAGGAGGCTGTGTGCCAACCACTCCCCGCGGCCGGGCGGCAGGTCCCTCCTGAAGGAAAACCAGGGCAGTGGTTCCTGTGCCAACCACAGCAGGCCCTACGGAGAGGCCGGACTGATCACTCTCGGGAAGGCAGGCTCCACACTCCCATTTTACAGGTATTGAAACTGAAGTCAGAAGGTGTGAAAGGGGCTTTCCCAGGGACCGGCCAGCACCCACGTGGTGGAAGGAGATGGAACTTAGCGGGGCTGGAGCGCTGTTTTTGGTCTCTCCTCCTGTGGGCAGCTGCTCTGTGCAGTAGGTTGTGATGTCTATTTTGTTTGCCACTGTAGCCATGTCTGGGAATGGCTTAGCCGTTTCTATTTTGAGCACCAACTCTGTGCCAGACTGATGATTTTCCCAGAGGAGGGCTGGATGCGTGCACAGCCTGGTCATTCTCATCAGACTCCTGCCAGCTCTGCCACCAAGGAAACACCTGGCGCTTGCAGCCGGCACCTTCCGCAGGCTCCTGCGCCCACAGGAACTCCAGCTGGGATTCTCTGAGCCCCCAGGGACCAGGGATTGCCAGACGAGCTGCTGAGGGGCAGATGGATGAGCAGAGCCACCCCTCTGAGAGGTCCTGCTGTCCCTGGCAGGGTGAGGTGGGGTGGAAGGTCCTTCTTCGGGTGTGCCCATGTGCCGGGCTGCTCGGTGTGCTGAGACCCAGAGGGAGCCGGGCACAGCTGACGAGACCTTGGATGCCCTTTCAGATGTGTGAAGGAAGGAAGAGTTTCTTATTTCGGTTTGCTCATGAGTTGGCAGGAGTAGTGACCTTTTAGTCATTGTATAAAGCAGCAATAAAATGTGATTTCGGGAGGAACCGCTGGGTGGGAGACACCCGCGCCGACCTGCACGGGGCTCCCCTGGGGGTGATCTGTCTGCCGGGGTAGGTAGGCCTCCTCGCCAGGCTCTGACTCACCTTGGCGACAGCATGACCGAGCAGTGCAGTGGCTGGACTGAGAAGGACGAGTGGCCACGTGGTGTCTGGGCTGGAGGCACCGTCCACACCCCATCTGCCAACGAGGTCTATCCTGGTTGAGTCTGGTGGCCTCTCTAGGACACGATGCTCATGTGGGCCATCCCTGGGGAGACCTGTCCTTCTTGCTTGGACCCAGTCACTCTGAACCTGTTTCCCGGTGGACTCCTTTGTTCTCAAATATCCATTGCTCTTGTGTGTATGCTTGTGTGTGATGGAAAACGATTTTGGGCAGTGTTTTGGCCACTCTCTCTATAGTTGAGGGAAATAAGAGAAAGCCCAGGACCCATATGCTTGTCCATGGCCGAGGGAGAGGCCTCTAACCTCCTCTGCAGATGGCCAGGGGGTCTGTTATGGGCTGAACTGTGTACTGCCCCTGCCTTCATATGTTGAAGTCTCAGTTTCTGGCGTGACTGTGCTTGGAGATGAGGGCTTTCTGGAGGTGATTAAATGAAGGCATAAGGATGGGGCCCTGATCCCATAGGATCAGTGTCCTTATAGGAAGAGACAAGAGGGCTCCCTCTTCTTTCTCTCTGTCTCCACTGTGTGTGGACACGAGGCAGGGAGACGGCCGACATCAGAAACCAATTGGCCAGCACCCTGATCTTGTACTTCCCAAGAGTAGATGTCTAGTGCTTAAGCCCTCCAGTCTGTGGTATCTGTTATGGGCACCCGAGCAGAAGAAGACAGGTCCAAATGCCTTACTGCTTCTCGAACTAGGTCTCCACCAAATGGTTTCAGAGAGCCAGGAGTGACGCTAAAGCTTCCTGATACATGACTCTGGCTAAGCCAACATAACGGCCCCGTTGACTCATAGCCATTGGAGAGCTGAGCTTAAGAATCTTTTGGTGGTCTGGAAACTTGGAAAAAGAAAGGGGTAACATATCCCACTTGAGCCAAGGCAGGTTCCCACATCACAAACGGCTCAGAAATCCGGGGCCTGAGTGTGTTTTGGGGTTTGGGCCCCTCTCTCTTGGTAATGGGTCTTGGGAGCCACAGTGCTCTCTCCAAAATTTGAATAGTGTTTTGCACTTTGTAGTGCAGTCCTTTAAATTGCAGACATTATTTTATTTAAAACACTTCAGTATATAAATTATCTCTCCACTATTGCTACCAAGTGTGTGGCCTCCCTGCAGTGGGTCTAGTGCCTAGTGCTGCATGACTGTGGCCCTGACTGAGCAGCTGGAGCAACACACAGTTTATTACACCACAGCTTCTGTGGGTCAGGAGCCCGCACGTGATCTGACTGAGTCCTCTGCGAGGCTGCAGCCAAGGTATTGGCCAGAGCTGGGGTCTCATCTGGAGGCTTAGCTGGGGAAGAGTCTGCTTTCAAGCTTCCGTGGCTGTCAAGAGGCCTCAGGTCCTTGTGGGTTGTCACACCAAGGGCTCCAGTTTCTTGCTGGCCGGAGGCTGGAGGCTGCCCCCAGGCCTCTCTCAGCCACGTGGACCTCTCCTGCATGGCACTGTCTTCATCACAGCCCATGAGGGAGAGCGTCTCCTAGCAAGATGGGTGTTAGGAGATGGTGTGATGCAGTTTTGAAGGTGACATTCCACAACCTTTGCCATATCCAAAGGATTAGAAGTAAGTCTCAGGTCCAGCCCCCACTCAGGGGAGCAGAGTGCAAAGGGCATGGGCTCCAGGAGGCCACTTTGTAATCTGCCCATCACAGTTGGCTGTCTGGCCCCCAATAATTCATGTTCTTCCCACATGTGAAATACATTTGTCTCTTCTCAAGGTTGCCAAGAGTCTCATCCATGACTGCATTTGCTCATCATCTAATCAGGTCCAGGTATGTGCAAGGTGCCTGGGGTGTGATCCCCCCAATCCATCCATCTGTAAAACAGAGACAAGTGAATGATCCTCTCCCCGACCCAACACACCATGGTGGCACAGGCCTAGGCGACAGCTGCAGATACTCCTGTTCAAAACAGAGAGCACTGCAGGGTGCAAAAGAGTCGTGGGGCCACAGCAACTCTGAAATCCAGCTGGGAGAATGCTGGGATTTCTCTATGAGGTTACGAGTCATGGCAATGATTCTCCCTGACTCTTGGCTTTACCCCCAAGACTTACGCTTCTGTCCACGGAGTCACCTTTCGTTTTTTGTGAAACGTAGCTTTGCCACCAAGGAGCTTTGCCAGCCTGCTTCTGCTGGTAGAATTTTGGGGATCTGATGGCATCTTTGTGTTTTGTGTGCTCTAGGTTCCTTTTAGCTCACACTGGCAGTATTTTTGCTGAGACAATTTTTTCAGAAACTTTGTGGTCTCCTGTACATTTCCCTTGGATTCACTCCCTTAGAAAAGGCCACACACAAAGATCTTTTTAAAAGAAGCTCTTCTCTGCCTTGGGCGCTTGCTGAGATGGTCAAAGGGCCATGCGTTTGAGCTCCATAGAGGTTCTGTGGTTCCACTGAGAGCGTCCATGAGACTGGCCTTCATCTCCTTACAGGACTGTTTGTGTGGCCTGGTACTTTTAGCTTCTGGTTTTTCTGAATTTTAGCGGAAGCTTTTACAGTCACAATCTCAGCTTTTCCTCCAGGCCATACTTTCCTGGCTGCTCAGAAAGCATTTTTCTTTGTCTCCCCTGCTCTTCCCCACCTTGAATGTGGATGTCCTGGCTGGGAACCCAGCAGCCAGCTCGTGAGTGTGGGTAACAAGCAGGGATAAAAGTAGTCACAGAGTCACAGAGATGCAGCTGTGGTGACACCTAGGTGAGAATCATCACCAGCAGCCACTTATCTCAGGACTGCTGGGTAAGAAAAATAAACCCCTAGTGATTGCGACCATGAGATTTCGTTTAGGTGTATATTGCTACTTGAAGCTGACAGTATTAGATACCATGAATTTGAAGGTCATCCCTTGGTCATTAACATGTAAGGTGAGAAAAAAGTGTAGCCCGGAACAGCGTGGGGTGTGCCCGTGAGAAAACAGGAGAGGGGGAAGCCCAGGAGAGTGGGGGAGCCGCCGTGTGCAGCGGCAGAACCAGGAGCACTGGCAGAAGCAGCCAGGAGCGCAGCAGACTCCCTATGGCCCCACCTGTGCTTTTGTGTTTCTTAATTTTAGCACCATTTACCATTGAGAGGGGCTGAGAATTTTCAAAATCATCAAGTCCTGTTTCTTTTCTTTCTTTTTTTTTTTTTTTTTAACAGTTCTGTCCTCAATATATCTCTTTCCTCTTGCTCTGTACTGTAAGCAGCAAAAAGAAACCAAACAGTACATCCCAGACTTTGCAGGAAGCCTCTTTAGCTCAGTAACTCAGCCCAGCCTCGATCCATCCTCCTTGCCGCATTCCTGCCGGTGACGATTTTGCTGAACTTGCTGTTAAGACTTTGCAAGCATCTCCCCTCCTCCAGTTTTCAGTGACATTGTCCTTACTTCCTTCCGAGTCCTCTCTGGCAGTGATTTTTTAAAAAATTATTATTATTATTATTATTATTTTTGAGATGAAGTCTCATTCTGTTGCCCCGGCTGGAGTGCAGTGGCGTGATCTCAGCTCACTGCAACCTCTGCCTTCCAGGTTCAAGTGATTCTTCTGCCTCAGCCTCCCCATTAGCTGGGATTACAGGTGTGCACCACCACGCCTAGCTAATTTTTGTATTTTTAGTAGGGGTTTCACCATGTTGGCCAGGCTAGTCTCGAACTCCCCATCTCAGGTGATTCGCCTGCCTTGGCCTCCCAAAACACTGGGATTACAGCCGTAAGCCACTGCGCCCGGCCTCTGGCAGTCATCTGAAAGCTCAGATTTCCACCAACAGTTTGCTCAAGGCAAATTAGGCTTTCTCTACCACAAACTCTCAAATCACCCTCTGCCCCTGTCCAGTTCCAAAGCTGCCCCAACATTTCTAGGTATTCCTTATGGCAGCCCCCACTTCCAGGTACCAAATCACCTGTTAGCTACTTAGTGCTGTGTGACAACGTTACCGCAAAGTGATTGGCTTAAAACAACACGCGTTTATTGTCTCAGTTTTCTGGGGTCGGGCACAGCTTAGCAGGGTCTTCATCTTCGGGGTCTCAGAGGCAGCCATCGGGGTGTCGGCTGCATCTTCGGTCTCATCTGCAGACTTGGCTGGGCTGGGAGGGATCCCCTCCCCCGTGTTCGTGGTCATTGGCAGAATCCGGTTCCTGGTGTTTGTGGGACTGAGGGTCTCCATCTCTTGCAGGCTGCGTCAGCCTTTGCTGCCTTTGCTGAGACCTTCGCTGAAGCCCCTTCACCATACAGATGAGAAGCCGAGGCTAATGGGGGTAAAGCAGCATGCTCCAGGCTGTGAAGACAGGAAGAGGCAGAGTCGGCCTGTGTCTAGGCCCGGCCGCTCCTGGGCAGGGGTCCTCCTGCTCTCCTACCTCACTGGATTTCCCAAGCTCAGCCTGGCGGGGTCTGGCAGAGGCTGGCAGGGCCTGGCAGGGATTATGAGGTGTGTCCGAGTCTCCTGGCAACGGGGATCGCACCCAGGCTGGCCCAGCACCTTTGCCCCGCAAGCCGGGGAGCGGTGCCATTGCTCCAGGAAGTCCCCCGGCCTGACACTTTCCTAAACTCTACCCAGACCCAGTGCCCAGAGGCTGGTGGGTCCTAGGTGCCCAGGCCAGGCCTTCACGTGTGGGTTTTCCATGGAAGACAGAGCCGGGCTGGCACTGCGGGCATGCACCTCATGCCTACACGGCACTCGGTTCTGGAATTGGCTCCTCGACCTGTGATGCTGTGGGCTGGAGAGTTTATCCAGGGATAATAACCATGGGCTCATGAAATCACAAGATTCCTGGGGCTGGGCGGGACCATGGAGAGGGCTCTGCAGCCTCTCCTTGTTGGACGGAGGGGGAGAGTGGCCCAGGCAGGGAGGGGCGTGTCCAAGCCTCGCAGCCGCTTGTGGTGGGACCCAGGGACCCAGACCGGGACTTGTTCACACACACAAAATGGGCAGTGCCAGGTGGCCTTCTCCAGGGCATGGTGGGTGAGGGAGTCTCAGGCTGCCACGTGCCCGCGGGCTTGGGACAAGCTGGAGGGAGGTGCTTGCCGGCAAGTGTACGTGGGGACGCTGGGAAGAACCGCGTGGTGGTTCTGTCCTACCTTGCAGGGGGTCTCTTCCTGGCCAGGACCAGGCTCTGCCCAGTGTGGAGGACTTTTTTCTCCTGGTGTCTATGCCATGCTGCCTCTGCCAACCTTACTGGAGGTTCCTTCCGTGCCAGCCTCTCTGCCAACTCGTTACAGATAGTTTGTTTCTCTACAAAGAGCACCCGTGTTCATTGTGGACGATTCAAACATTTGAGCCAGGTTCACGTGGGAGGGAAAATCTCCCCGCGTCCGATGATCACAGAGACAGAGCTCCGCTGAAATGCCCCAGCCTGGAAATCCACGGCGAGCGAACTCTGCGTGGCCCGCGCTCCTCACCGTCCGTGTGTCTGTCCATCAGCAGTTTCAACGGCCACCGCTGTCGTGAGCATGTTGCTGCTCTTCGGGTGGAGGGACCTCAGCACCCTCCCAGCTGGGTCACTCACCCTCCCCCGCTCCATGCAGGCAGAGCTGTGGGCTGAGCCCACATCCCCACGGGCCCAGCCCTCTTGCTCCCCTTCTCCCTGCCCTGTGCCCTAGAGCATGGTCATGCCTGAGTTTCTGCACCACCAGTTAGCTGGAGAGGGAGAACCTCCAGATCTGGGTTTGAGCCCAAGTCGTAGGCCCCAGTCGGCTCTGCTGGAGTTCCCATCAGGCGGCATGGAACCATAGCCCCGATGGGTAGAAGCCGGGTACACTGACCGTGGGGGCTCATCTCTCCTGTGTGGACCCCTTCCTCAGTGAGCAGGGACAGTGGGCAGGGCTGAACCTGGCAGTCCCCCACGTTCTAGGGCACCATATGGGTGCCCCACAGCCACGAGCACAGCAAACCCTCTTTCCTCCAGCCTGCTGGTGACGGACATTTAGGGGGTGCCCACTGATTTGTTAATACAGTAACGTTCCCTGAACCTTGTGAACTTGGCTTATTCCTTCCAAGGCTGGCTTCGCAGGTCAGGACTACAGATTCTGAATGAATGCTTTTTCTTGTATTTTGATGCCTACTGACAAATGACCTCTGCAAAAGCAACCCAGCCCCACCTCTACCAAGAGTAGGCAGGGACGTTCATTCCCACATGCCCCACGCATGAGCGTCTGCTGTCTTGCCCGCCCTTCCTTCCTTCTTTCCTAGCTTCCTTCCTTCCTTCCTTCCTTCCTTCCTTCCTTCCTTCCTTCCTTCCTTCTCTTTCCTTCCCTTTCTCTTTCTTTCTTTTCTTTCTTTCTTTTCCTTCCTTCCTTCCTTTCTCTTTCTTCTTCTCTCTTTCTTCCTTCCTTTCTTTCTCTTTCTTTGTGTCTCTCTCTTTCCTTCCTTCCTTCCTAGCTTCCTTCATTCCTCCCTTCCTTCTTTCTCTCTTTCTCTCTTTCTTTCTCTTTCTTTCTTCCTTCCTTCCTTCCTTTCTTTCTTCTCTCTCTTTCTTTCTTCCTTCCTTCCTTTCTCTTTCTTTCTCTCTCTCTCTTTCCTTCCTTCCTTCCTAGCTTCCTTCCTTCTCTCTTTCTTTCTTTCTTTTTTCCTTCCTTCCTTCTCTCTCTCTCTTTCTTTTTTCCTTCCTTCCTTCCTCTTTCTTTCTTCTCTCTCTTTCTTCCTTCCTTCCTTTCTTTCTTTCTCTCTGTCTCCTTCCTCCCTTCCTTCCTTCCTTCCTTCCTTCCTTCCTTCCTTCCTTCCTTCCTTCCTTCCTTCCTTCCCTGCCTCCCTCCCTCCCTTGCTTCTTTATTTCTTCTTTCTCTCTCTCTCTCTCTCTCTGTCTCTCTCTCTCTCTTTCTTTCTTTCTTTCATGGAGTCTTGCTCTGTTGCCTAGACTGGAGTCCAGTGGTTCGATATCGGCTCACAACAACTTCTGCTTCCCAGGTTCAAGCGATTCTCCTGCCTCAGCCTCCCGAGTAGCTGGGATTACAGGCGCACACCACCACACCTGGCTAATTTTTGTATTTTTAGTAAAGATGGGGTTTCACCATGTTGGCCGGGCTGGTCTCAAACTCTTGACCTCAAGTCATCCACCCACCTCGGCCTCCCAAAGTGCTGGGATTATAGGCGTGTGCCTTATCTCCTCCAGGACAGAGGATGCCCCTTCATGCTGGATGCCTCATGCCTTCAGGTATGCAAATACGACTGCAGTGGGTGGCGGTCATCTGGCTCCCTGGCCTTGCACGGCGTGGCAGCGGCAGTGGACACAGAGGTTGGAGCCTCATTCAGGCAGGGCCCGGTGCAGCTGCCCCTGCTCAGGCAGTTCTCCTCTGAGCAGTTGCGTAAAAACCCAGCTCCTTTTGTCTGGTGGCTTCTCTGAGCCCTTTACGGAGAGTGCATGGAGACAGTGGTGTCTGCACGTACCCACCTCCACCTGGAAGTGCTTCCATCACTTCGGGGCTTCCACCGCTGAGAACCGGTGCCTCGGCTCCACCCAGCGACGAGGGCGCTGGGAAACATCCCTGCGGGCAGCTGCTTCCCACGGTGACTGTGCCCCGGAGGGAGTCAGAGCCTGATGGACAGCCGGCCACCTCTGCTGAGCTCCGTCCTTGGGATCCTGCCTCGTTGCCCTTCCTGGGGGGATTTTAACCATCTGTGATCTCATCAGTTTTGTGTGGATTTCGTGGTCAAACGATCAGAGTCTGGGGACGTCTACTTTCTGTCTGTGGAAGCTCCACGCTGCATCTTTCACTCCAGTGTGATTTGAGGGGCCGTGGAAAACTGCCAGTGCCAAGCTGTGCTTTCCGTCAGCTCTGTGGGTGAGCAAGCTCCCTCGCTCCCCTACCAGCTGCTCCTCCTGCATTTCACCCAGTCCCCAGGGATCAGGGAAGCAGAAGGAGGGCGCTTGGACAGAAGCATCTTTCTGGTGGAAGCAGGAGGAAATACCCTTGGAGGGGCTGAATCTGAGCATCCAGGTCACCCCCTGCCCACCGCCTGTACCGGGGCAGACGTTGCTAACTGGCCACCGAGCCCAGAAGGAGTCTCACATCTCTTCTTCACATAGTGCCCTTGGTGAAAATAAACGAAGACCACCCAAGCGAGAACAGGCAGAGGCTATTTATTCAGATCTGACTCTAGCACGGGAGTCGGCCGCTGTCACTTGTGTTTTAGCAGAGGCCCAAAGGCAGGCAGAGAAGTAGAAAAACCCGATACCATACAGGACAAAAGGGAAGACTTCAGGTGAGCCCTGGTTGGAGGCTGTTAGCGTCGGGAAGCTGGAGGTGGTTGACTAGAAGCGGTGTCCTGTGTGATGGGCTAGGGATGTGGCTTGAGTTTTCTCTGGTTGGTCCTAAGTCGGAAGGAAGGAAAACACGAGGAAACGTATCAGTTATTCATTAAGTCCAGGCCGCTCTGGGCAGATTGTTACAGGGCTTACCGTTTGGCTTCCTGGACTGTTTGCAAGAGACAGTGGTCTGACCTTCTCTGCAAGGCTGACTTACAGGTGGCAGGTGACTTCCTGGGCTGCTGGCTGTGGGTAATGCGTTGTGTCCTGGGTGGGTTGCTGCGGGTGGCTTCCTGGGCTGCTTGCTGTGGGTAATGCGTTGTGTCCTGGGTGGGTTGCTGCGGACTGTGGGTCAGAGTCGTTTTTATATGCGATCTGGCTGTTACCAACTTGTATACACAACCTCTCGCCTGGCTGGGAGGGGGCACTACCCCTGGGTTGCAGGGAGCTTCCGAGATGAAGCCTATTTACCATTCCTCCTAGAAGGAGCACATCTCCCTCGGTGCACAGCGCCACACTGGCTCCAGAATAATTCCAAGAGGTGAAACCTATTTATCATTCCTCCTAGGAGGAGCATATCTCCCTCCGTGCATGGCGCCACACTCACTCTGGGATGATTCCAGGTCGTACTGGAACACCTGCTTCATTTCTCACCCTGAGGTGGATGCAGGAAGGAGAGAGAAAGACACCGGTACAGAGTCCTGCTTTGGATGGGCTGATCATGCCGGTGTAAAGAAAGGACCGAGATCCTGCTGCAAGGAACCACCCTCCCCAGTGTGGCTGTCCCCAAAGGAAAGGGGCTGGGTGGGGAACATCCCCTGGGAGTACCACAGGGCCTTATGATGAGAAGAGCTCAGCCTCTGGAGCCACCAACTTGGGTTCAAATCCAAACTAAGCCCGGGGTCAGGTCCCCTCCAGGAGCCTGTGTGCTTGTGAGTCAGGGTGGTTGGGGTGAGGTCACCATGTCGCACAGTTTGGGAAGGTTGAAGAGGGTCAATGATGCAAAGCACCAGCATGTGGCAGACACTGGAGTCAGCCCCTTACTACTGGGGGCCATTTCTTCTAGGGGCTCCAGTGCCTTGTCTGCGACAGGGAGGAGAGGTCTGCATGGTGCAGATATGGACACCCAATGCCCCCGGGAGGAAGGGGCTCCTTCCCTCGGGCTCCCAGGGGGACAATGGAAGTTGCAGATGGCTGAGCCTGCACCGTAGCAGGGATACCATGGGGCGGACACTCTGAAGTCAACTCCGACACGGTTATATCCCATCTTTAGAAGAGACAGGCAGTAGGGACCTGAGAATCAGCCTCCTGAGAACTGCAGAGGATTCTGGGCTTCACTTGTGTGTGCGGAGGACGAGTCTCTGTTCCAGCACGGAGGCCTCTCTTCTGCATGAGTGTCCTGATGGACCTCAGGCCTGTGTCCACATCTTCACTGCTCTGCCTGGGACCCTGGGCACGTTATTGGCACTTCCGAGCCTTCCACGTGCACAGTCCTGGTGATCAGGTTCTCTTGTTAGAAGGAGTCTGTTGGCTCAAGCCTGTAATCCCAGCACTTTGGGAGACCGAGACGGGCGGATCACGAGGTCAGGAGATCGAGACCATCCTGGCGAACACGGTGAAACCCCGTCTCTACTAAAAAATACAAAAAAAACTAGCCGGGCGAGGTGGCGGGTGCCCGTAGTCCCCGCTACTCGGGAGGCTGAGGCAGGAGAATGGCGTAAACCCGGGAGGCGGAGCTTGCAGTGAGCGGAGATTGGTTCTGCTCTCCAGCCTGGGTGACAGAGCGAGACTTCATCTCAAAAAAAGGAGTCTGTGAGATACGGGGTGGAGAACATTTAGCCGGGGATCTGGCCAGAGTAACTGCTCAATAAGGATACCCAGGAATTGGCCGGGTGTGGCGTCTCATGCCTGTCATCCCAGCACTTTGGGAGGCTGAGGCGGGCGGATCACTTGAGGTCAGGAGTTCCAGACCAGCCTGGGCAACATGGGGAAACCCCGTCTCTACTAAAATTATAAAAATTAGCTGGGCATGGTGGCAGGTGCCTGTAATCCCAGCTACTCGGGAGGCAGAGGCATGAGAATCACTTAAACCCGGGAGGCGGAGGTTACAGTGAGCCGAGGTGGCACCACTGCACTTCAGCCTGGGCGACAGAGGGACTCTGTGACCAAAAAAAAAAAAAAAGGATATCCAAGAATAACAAAAAGAGAGACAGGGATGGAGTATTCTGTTATTGTGTCTCCACGTGTGCCACGCCGTCCTGTCTTGTGCTGTGTGCCTCTGCGTGTCGGGGGCTCTGCCACTCCCTCTCACCTGAGACCTCACTGGCGGAACCTTCCAGCAAAGCATGTGGGCCACGTTGCTTCCTTTTATCCGAGGAAACTGCAGAAACAGTGACAGCCTCTTTGGCCTGTTCCTGGGGCGTGACCTGCTCTGTGAATTCAGTGCCTGACTCTCCCATCTTTCTTTCCTCGTCGGCATGCTCGCAATCCTGGGTCTAGGTTCTCTCTGTGGACGAACAAGGGGCCCCATCATAATCTGAGCTAGAAGCAGGATCTGTCTATGGTCAGAAATCAGGCCCCCAGGACAGCCGGGGCTAGCGGCCACCATCAGAGCTGTCTTTTATTGAGCCCAGAGCCTTTTGGACGGCAGGACATCACAAAGTCATTTCCGCATATGGACGGCCTACTAGGTGCCGGGCGCAGCGTGTCTGCTGACTCTCTGAAAGGAGAGTTCGTTTGTTTCCTATTGTATAGATGAGGGGACTGTGGAATCAGTGGGAAAATTCATTTGCTGTGGTTTGAACCCACGCCTGACCCCAGGGCTACTGTAGCCACTCCGGTACCCCGACCACTTCTTCCTGCCTCCGCCTGCCTCTCAGGCCCTCCAGCCATGGTGCAGGAGGTGCTGGGTAAGTATTTGTCGCCTGATGGAGTCAGAGGACAAGCCATGGCTAACTCCGCCCAAGTCCTAACGGGAAAACGGGCTACGGGCTCGGGATGTCGGGGAAGCTGCCTGAGAAGACAGGACTTGCATTTTCTTGGCGGCTGAGGGAGGTGCCCCTTGCCTGGCCGTTCCCTGGGCTACCCCTGGAGGTCTTGACCCGTGAGGTTGAGAGGTCAGAGGAGTAATGGACCCTACCCCAAGCACCGTGCCGGATCAGAGAAGAACAGGCCTCCAGCTAAAGCCTGCGTGGCCAGCAAGCCCCGATCTGCCTCTGAAGAATTTTCAATATGAGCATTAAGAAATAGTCCATATGGTTCAGAAAAGTCTGCTCACGCCCTTCCCAGCATCTGCTGCTGATTAAGGATCAGTGAGTTCACCCCCGGGCCCTGAGCACTGCTGGTTTGCGTGTTCTCTCCATGGACAGCTGGGATTAAAGCGAGCTCCAGGGTTTTCTGCAATCCTTTAAGACAAGGAGTCCAGTTCGGCTTTTGAGCACATTGCTCCGTGCAGCTGAAGCAGTCCCAGGAGTCCGGAGTCAGAGCGGAGCCCACGCCTCCGGGGTGGGGAGCTTGCAGGGAACACGGGGCCAGTGAGGACGGCATTCCATTCACTAGTCCATTCATTCCCTTAGCCTGGTTCTTGCTCTGGGCTGGGTGCCCTGCACAGTGCTGAGGATACAGCGGGGAAAAAACCAAAACAGAACAAACCCAACCCAATCTGCTCTGGCCCGAACAAGCGAACAGCCTAGAGGTGTTAGCCAAGTGACCTGAGAACCAAGAGTAACATGGGCAGTGCCGAGAGGGCGGGCACTCAGTTCTGTGGGGGCCAGAGTTGCCTTGGAGATCAGAGAGGGCTTCCTGGAGGAAGCAGCATCTGAGTCAAGGCTTTGCGGGCTGAGTAGGAGTTAGTGAGGTGGAGAGCTGGGGCTGTAGCCTCCAAGACAGAGGAGACAGGCTATGCTCTGGGGCAGGAGGGAGTGGGGGCAACACCTGGGCTCTGCACAGGCCAGGGAGTTGGTGACCCAGGACAGCGGGGAGGAGGTGGGGCCGGGGGCACGGCCACATGGTGGAAGCACTGAGAAGATTTCAACAATGACCATTACCTCTCCCCTAGAAGGAGAACTGAGAGCCAGGCTGTGGTAATGTCCTGGAGCCGTTTGTGGAGTTAACCTTTTAGTCCCATTGAGACACCGGTGTTTGGGGGATGGGAGTGGGGAAGTGACTGGGTACTGACCCCAACCCGTAAGGCAATATTTCAATATCTGAAACCCTGGCCCAGCGGTCCCGGCGGCCCACCTGCCACCATACCCGGCTAATTGTTGTATTTTTTGTAGAGACGGGGTTTCATGTTGGCCAGGCTGGTCTCGAACTTCTGACCTCAAGTGATCTGCTCACCTTGGCCTCCCAAAGTGCTGGGATTATAGGTGTGAGGCTCTATTTTATTTTTATTGAGGTGAAATACACATCACCTACACTCCCCCACTTTAAAGTGTGCAATCGGTATATTCACCAGGTGCAACCGCCACCTCTCTCTCATTTTAAAACTTTTTGCACTCCAAAGGAGCGTTCTTTACCCTTAAAACAGCCCCTCCCCAGCCCCTGGCAACCACGAGTCTCCTTTCTGTCTGTATGATTTGCTTTTTCCTATTCTAGTTCATACAAATAGGATCCTACGGTATGAGTCTTTGGGATCCGACGTCTTCCTGAGCCCCATGTCCTTCAGGTCCCCGTTGCAGCGTGCCTCCGAGCTTTGCTCCTTCCTGTCGAATCACACTCACTGTGGGGATGGGCCGGTTTTGTTTCTCCATCGCCGTTGCTGGATGTTTGGGTGGCTCCCACCCTTGGACCACGGCATTCTGTATATCGGCGCAGAGGCCATCCCCACCCGGAGCCTTTGCTAACGACTTTGAGGAGCTTTCCCGCTCTGCAGGCTGGCAGGTTCTGAGTGCCACGGTGCTCCTGGGTCACGATCCCTATGCCACCTCCCTCACAGTAGCAGGTGCCTTGTCAGAGGCAACCTCATGCAAGATGCCGTGTTGGCAAATGAGATGCCCTATGAGTCCTTGGAAGGCGCAGGTGGCAAGGCCACGTGGAGAGGGCAGGTGAGCCATGCCTGGGATGTGGGTTCACCCAGCGAGGAAGTGGCCTCCAGGTGGCAGGGTCAGCTGGGTTCTGACGTGTCACCGGGGAAGTGGCCTCCAGGGTGGCAGGGCCAGGTGGATTCTGACAAGTCACCGGTCATGAAGGTGTTGGTTGGTCTCCTTAAGAACTGAAGCCTCCTCTGGACAGCTCGAGTGGCTCTCTGCTCTGCTGGCACGCGGCATTGGCAGACACAAGCAGCCTGAGCGAGAGGACCTCCCGGACGTGAGCCGTCCATGCTGCTGGGGCTGTGCGCTCACTGTTGCAGCTCTGCGGGGCAGAGAAGGCAGGTTGACTCACTGCTGACTCACAGGCCCAGCATCTGTCCTCCCAGCTACACTCATACCCATGAACCAGGAGGTCTCAGACAAAGTTTCACACACTTCCCAGTCCACCTGCACACCTCTCCCCCAAGCCATCTTGTCTCCATCTTTCCAGTCTTTTCCTTCTAGACCCCGACCATCCTTCCAGGCCACTGACCACTGCCCAGGACTCACAGCGTATCCAGATCTCCGTCCATGTCTCCTTCCATGCAACGTGGATGTCAGGCGTCTTGCTGACAGCTCCACCTTTCAGGGCCACTCCGAGAGAGGGGGGTTGAAGTTTGGTCGCCGCTGTGGCCTGGCACGTGCACGAAATCATGGGTGGCCAGAGTATGTGGGGGGCAGGGGAAATGCCATGTGAAGAAAACATGAAATGTGTGTGGAAAATAAAGGCAGAGGGCCTGCCTGAGTGTGAGCGTACAATCGCCTCAACTACCCTGTGATTTTGTCATTTATTGAATAGTGTAAACCCACAACTATTTTTCTACTGTTTGGTAATGCTTTTTCAAATTTTGCAATAAATCCATTCAGCAGCAACAAGCAGAAAAAAAGTCATGCTTAATAACAACGTTAAATTTTTATTTCTCTTTCTTGAGGAAGTTGATGATGAACTCGTATATAAACTTAGTGTTGGTATTAACCATCCAGTATGGGGGCTGCAGTGACACACATGAGAACCGGGGGAGTGAGTTGGTCCTTCAGGCTGTTGCTTTAAGAGGACTGGCTGAGGACGTGGTTGGCTGAGGGGCCCTAACACAGGACTCTGTGGAGCCTGCTGCCTTATTCAGATGAAATGTCTGCTCCTCTAAATGAATTTTGCTTGCCTTTTATTCCACATTGTCTTGTGCATGGATTCTCAGAACTTTACAAACCATTCATTGATGCCTGTTTCGCTTGGCTCATCAGATGTGTCAAGCAGGAAATCAATTAAATTAGGTCAATAATGCTTTGATTTTTTTTTTTTTCCTATCCAGCTGCAGGAATCTAGGTGAAGCATCTGCAAGTATGTTTTATCACATTTGAAACCTCTGATGTACAGTCAATACTGCCGCAAATTCAGCAAGAAAATGTCAACATTGGCATTTTATTTGTTTTGATGATGGTGACAGGGAGATGAATTTTGGAGGACCGTTGGCACCATGGTAAAAATGCAGTGTTGTGACTCAGTTAAGAAGCCCATTAAGGGGAACCGCTTGTGGTGTACAAAACTCCTCACTGCGTTTAAACAAGCTTGATATTCAACCAGTACAAATAGAGGGTGTAGTTGTCAAAGCGTGCACGTATTTTTATATATACACAGAGTAACTCAACTGTAGTTCGGTTTGTGTCAGAGTGATGCGTACAGGAAAAACCTTTCCACGTGGAGGCATGAACTTTTTGTTTGAGCCACTGAAGAATTACCTTGTAATTCAACATGACGGTATTGAACATGTTTGAAAATGAGTCTCCAGGCCGGGCACAGTGGCTCACGCCTGTAATCCCAGCATGATGTGTAATCCCAGCAAGGTGGGACAATTGCTTGAGGACAGGGGTTTGAGACCAGCCTGGCCAACATGGTGAAACCCTGTCTCTACTAAAAACACAAAAATTATCCGGGCGTGGTGGCGTTGCAGTGAGTCGAGGTCACGCCACTGCACTCCAGCCTGGGTGACAGAGCGAGACTGTCTCAAAAAAAAAAAAGAAAAAAGAAAAAAAGAAAAGAAAACGAGTCTCTAAATTTGGTTGCATTTTATTTAAAACCATTTGAAGGTTTTACGTTAAGCGATTTGACAGACAGTGTCAAAACACTTGAACTTTTGCATCTTTTTCTGCAAAGGCGAGTTCAACAATAAGGCTTATCCCTATGAAAGCAAGGAGGAAGCAGGACAAACTTAACTGCAGGCCCAGGGGGTGTGCAGCGTTCAGTTTCAAAATTGAATAACTGTGCTCTGGAAAATCTTTACCTGTAGGAAGAATGCTTTGTTGCTGCTTTTGTGTTAAGTGGATACATTTATATTCTGAAACTAAGCGGAAGAAAATTGAAAAGGTCATTCAAAAGAATCCTATGCAGAGACGGCCTATTTGAATTTCGTTTCACAAATACATTTGTTGAAGAAGGGCATACTACATACAGCACCTGTGAGAATATTTGGGAGGAAATATTTACACATTTAAGCAAAACAAAATCAAAAACAAAAATGAAACAAACCAAAAGCCCCTAAACAGACCAACCTAGGGTCGCCAGTATTCCCGACTCAGCAGAAACCGTCATCAGGTTTGAGCTCAGCATCTGGTGAGAAGGTATTTTTTTCAAATAAAAACGCTATTTTATCTCCAGAGAACTGGCTCTGGAGGGCACCAAAAAAATTTCTAATTAATTAACATAAATTGAATGATTTGTCAGGCATTTCATGAAAAAAAAAAATAATGCCATATTGAAAAAAACCACCAGGGACAAGTATTGGAGACCAGTGTCTGAGACACTGATGGGAATGCCTGGTTATGTGCCAAAAATAATTAGTATAAAGATGTTACTTCATGTTGCTTTAGTATACACAGATATATTTTCATATTTGTAGAAAGCTTTATTTATTTATTTATTTACTTATGAGATGGACTTTCGCTCTTGTTTCCCAGGCTGGAGTGCAGTGGCACGATCTCTGCTCACTGCAAGCTCTGCCTTCCAGGTTCAAGTGATTCTCCTGCCTCAGCCTCCCGCGTAGCTGGGATTACGGGTACCCACCATCATGCCCGGCTAATTTTTGTATTTTTAGTACAGATGGGGTTTCACCATGTTGGCCAGGCTGGTCTCAAACTCCTGACCTCAGGTGATCCATCCACCTCGGCCTCCCAAAGTGCTGGGATTACAGGCGTGAGTTGCTGTGCCTGGCCACATTGTATTTTTGAAAGTAGTTTAGAACCTACCGTTGACCCTTGAACAACACGGGTTTGAACCGCATGGGTCCATTTACATGTGGATTTTCTTCTGCCTCTGCCATTCCTGACACAGCAAGACCAACCCCACTTCCTCCTCCTCAGTCCACTCAACATGAAGGCGACGAGGATGAAGACCTTTATGAGGATCCACTTCCATGTAATGAATAGTAAATACATTTTCTCTTCCTTATGGTTTTTCTTTTCTTTCCTTTTCTTTTTTTATTGAGACGGAGTTTCACTCTTGTCTTCCAGGCTGGACTGTAATGGCGTGAACTCAGCTCAACACAACTTCCAGTGTTCAAGTGATTCTCCTGGCTCAAGTGATTCTCAAGTGTTCAAGTGATTCTCCTGGCTCAGCCTCCCGAGTAGCTGGGATTACAGGTGCACGCCATCACGCCCGGCTAATTTTTTGTATTTTTAGTAGAGACGGGGTTTCTCCGTGTTGGTCAGGCTGGTTTCGAACTCCCGAACTCAGGTGATCTGCCTGCCTCGGCCTCCCAAAGTGTTGGGATTACAGGCCGGAGCCACCGTCCCCAGCCATGATTTTCATAATCACATTCTTTTTTCTAGCTTACTTTATTGTAAGAATACAGTATAGATACATATAACGTACAAAATATGTGTTAATTGACTGTTATCAGTAAGACTCTGGTCAACAGTAGGCTATTAGCAGTTAAGGTTTTGGGAAACCCCGTCTCTAGTAAAAATACAAAAATTATCTGGGCGTGGTGGCGGGGCACCTGTAATCCCAGCTACTCAGGAGGCTGAGGCAGGAGAATCACTTGAACCTGGGTGGTGGAGGTTGCAGTGAGCCGATGATTGCACCACTGCACTCCAGCCTGAGTGACAGAGCAAGACTCCGTCTAAAAAATAAAAAGTAAAACCAAAAAACTTTCTATGGATTTTCAGTTGCAACAGGGGTGGGTGCCCCGAACCCCTCGTGGTTCAAGGGCCGGCTGTCTTTTATGGAGCCACCATTTTCGTACACCCAGCGAGTCACTAAAATATGCATTTCCAGCCTTTATAAATTTAATTATTGCTGGTGCCCTGCCAGGAGAAATCCTAGGCGTCCTGGCTTTGGGGATGAACCACGTGGTCACCCAGCTGGGGGTGAGGAGAGGGACGGTGCCTCCTCCCCTCTTGTCTTTGGGTCCTTGCCCCTCCCCTTGACCTTTTCCTCCTCTCTCCTCGTGCCCATCCTTAGATTGTCAACCCCATGGGAAGAGGCCTCGCAGCCAGGACCTGCCAGCCCAGAGCCCGCTCACCGTGAGTGGTTGAATCAATCAACGCATGCAGGGACAAACCTGTGCGCGCGAACGCTCAGCCCCGGGAAACCTGTGCGCGCCAATGCTCTGCCCCGGGAAACCTGTGCGCGCCAATGCTCAGCCCCGGGAAACCTGTGCGCGCCAATGCTCAGCCCCGGGAAACCTGTGCGCGCCAATGCTCAGCCCCGGGAAACCTGTGCGCGCCAATGCTCAGCCCCGGGAAACCTGTGCGCGCGAACGCTCAGCCCCGGGAAACCTGTGCGCGCGAACGCTCAGCCCCGGGAAACCTGTGCGCGCCAACGCTCTGCCTCGGGAAACCTGTGCGCGCCAACGCTCAGCCCCGGGAAACCTGTGCGCGCCAACGCTCAGCCCCGGGAAACCTGTGCGCGCCAACGCTCAGCCCCGGGAAACCTGTGCGCGCCAACGCTCTGCCTCGGGAAACCTGTGCGCGCCAACGCTCAGCCCCGGGAATCCTGTGCGCGCCAACGCTCAGCTTCTGGGCCCTGGCTGTACTCCTGGGACCTTCCTGCTCTCCTGGCCCCCCTGGTCTGCCCATCCTCCTCTGTTCCGACTCAGCTCAAACACGCCTTCTGGGGATCCCCCTGGCCCACCCAGGCCAGGCGGCCAGGCAGGGCATGGGCTCCAGAACTCTTAGCGTGGTTTTCAATCACGGTCGTGCTAAGTATATCAGGGCTGCGTGCAGGGCTCGAAGCGGGTCGGGTGTGTCCCTAGCGAAGGGTTCTTCTCCCACCCGCCCCCTCACCCCTGCTGAGTCTCCCTCCCTACCCCTGTGGGGCAACTTGGGTGGGCCCGTGGGTCCTGGGAGCACTTCGGAGATGTCAGGGCAGGCTCGTGGGGGTATAGGAGCCTAGTCCAATCTAAATCACAACTCCGCCTCTGCGGCTTCAGCCTTCAGCCCTCTTCTTCCTGCCAAAGTGAGGGGGCTGCTGGGAGGTTTTGGTCCTGCAGACTCCAGAGTGGCTGGGAGGAGGGGAGACTACGTCTGCCCCAGGCCCCCGGCTCTGCTCCTGCACTCTGGCCTGTGGTTTCTCCGGGAGTAGGAGAGGAGGGCAGGTGAGAGGAAGGGTGGGGCTGGGGGCTTCTCTCCCACTGCCGGCAACCTCCTTAGGAGGACGGCTCTGTGAGTGGGGTGGGGTGGGGGTGTCTGTGACTTCTTCCCCAACCTGCCCCCAACCCCCCACCCTCCACCCTCAAGCTGGGGGTCCCGATACTCCCGTCACATCCGTTCCCGTCACACCCTCTCTCTAGCTTCTCTTTGCAGGGCTGCCCTTGTGAGTGGGGTCCTTGAAGACCCTGGGGGTGGGGAACAAGCCATGTGGCTGGGAACCGCCATGGGCTTCTGGGCGCAGAGCTCCCGCCTGTACGTACAGCTGGCACCCCCCCCAACCCCAGCTTCTCCCTTTCTGCCTCCCCCTGCCTCCCCACTGCCTCAGCAGCAGCTCTGCACCCTCCTTCCTCCTGTCAGGAGCAGGCTCGGGCCCTCTCTCTGCGCCGAGATGCCGTGGGGCCGGCGAAGGGGTGAGCTTAGGTCGTGGGGGACAGGGGACCTGGTGGCTCCAGCTGGCCATGTGGCCCACTCTGAGTCCTGTTCGCTCACTGGAGGATGGGGGTGGGTGACAGCCAGGCCCAGCCCCTGGTGGAGTCTGAGTGCCAGCTGTGGCCCACAGAGCTTGATGAAGGGGCCTTGGGGTGAGAGGTGGGTACAGTGAGAGGCCACCAGGCCACGTCCTCGCCCTCCTGCCCTCCACCTTTGTTCTCTGTCTCATGTGGGGGTGTCCATGGACGAGCCCCCTTCCAGGACAGGCCAGGAGGACCGTGAGCAGTGAGGCCACGTGGCTGGGGAGCCAACTTGGTGCCTCCCTGTCCCTCAGGCCAGGAGCTCTCCCTCGTTCCTGCTGCTGCTGCTGCTGCTGCCTGCAGCTGGGCCTGAGCCAGGGAGGCCATCCTGGGGCCTAGGGGCAGGCTTGAGGTGGGGACGTGGCATCCGCAGCCCTGGCCGGCCTTGTCTGTGGGAGGCCTGACTGGGGCTGACTCATCGGGAGCTGGGAGCTGAGCGGAGCAGGCCCAGCTGTCTGGGGAGTCCGGGCTTATCCCTGCGTTATGACGAAATCACAGTGCGGAAGCCCAGGAGGGGGCCGCACTCGCAGCGGAAAAGCTGTCGTGGGCCGCAGGCCGGGCATGGAGGGGAGAGGCCCTGGCCGCCCACATGTCCGACCCATGCTGCCTGCCTTAGGGTGGCCCACCACCCTCGCTTGCCCAGGACTGAGGAGCTTCCCAGGACTCAAGCCTTTCAGCTCTGGCGGTGGTAGAGTTTTGAGCAAAACTGGACAGTTGTCACTCTAGTGGGGGCTGCATGGCTGGACCTTTCCTCTTGATACAATGGCCTGGCATGGGGAAACTGAGGCTCATAGAAATTAAGACACAGGCCCAGGGTCCTGAAGCTCCTGGGACCAGTGCCTGGAGTTTTCAGAGTGTGGCCTGGCGCTGTTTCTGCTGAGAGACGAGGTGGCCTGGGGTGGCAATGGTGGCACAAGGCAGTGAGCTCTACCCTCTCCACAATTACTGGTGCTCCTTCCTGTTCAGCCGGAGGCGGCTTCCGGAATGCTCCCCTCCGGCACCCAGCCTGCATTCCAGAACTGGTGGGCTCTGTGGCAACTGGGCCAGACCAGGGCGTTTAGAGCCCCTCATCCTTCAGGTCTACTGGCACCCCACTTCTCTACACTGAGCAGCCAACGCCCGGCCTCACATCCTGGTCCTTTTCACACCCAGACACGTCTGTCGGCCCCTTTCCCCTATGCCTTCAGACAGGCGCTGATCTGACCTACCAGCTCATGCCAAGGAACCAGCTTCCTTCAACTGCCTTCCCTGCCTCGGTTTCCCATCACTGCAAGTGGGGAGAGGCACCTTTCGCACTAGACTCTGTGAAGTTGCCATTTTTCAGACCCCACCAGCCAGTGCCCTGGGCGCCTCCCACGCCTGCCCACAACTGCCGGGAGCCTCAGCCCGGGCCTCATCCCGGCTGACCAGCTGCGCTAGGAAGGGTTGCCGGGCCCCCTGGCTGTATCCCCTGCTGAACCATGGGCTGGGTCTCTCCCGCTCCTCCTATCGGGGGCAGAGGTTAATGAGCACAGGCACTGGAGTCAGACAGTCTCGGGTTCAAATCCTGGCTCTGCTGGCCCCACATCAGTACAGCAGGAATACTACTGACTCCCTGCTGGGAAAATCCAGCAGCAGCCGCCATTCACTGGCCGCCAGCACCGGCGTGCCGGTGGCGCACCAGGCACAGCTGGTTCCTCACTCACTCGGCCTCTGGATAGCTGCAGGGAGACAAGGTCATTATCTTCATCTTCTCCATTTACAAATGAGGAAACTGAGGACCAGGGAAGGTGGGTGAAGGCCAAGTTCCCCCAGCCAGTGAGAAGGACCTCGTCTCCGGGTTTGTGAAAGGGGAAAGTTGTAACTGCCACTTAGGACTGAAGAAATGATGCTGCCCTCCCTCCAGGCATGCCCCCCACCCCCCCAGGAAGCAATCCTATCTGCCCCTCGCTGCAGAGATTGCAACTGATTTGTTTTTTTGTGATGACGGTAGGTTTTTGTTTTTTTGAGACACAGTCTTGCTCTGTCATCCAGGCTGAAGTGCAGTGGCACAATCTTGGCTCACTGCAACCTCCTCCTCCCGGGTTCAAGCGATTCTGCCTCAGCCTCTCGAGTAGCTGGGATTACAGGCGCCCACCACCACACCCAGCTAATTTTTGAATTTTTAGTAGAGATGGGTTTCGCCATGTTGGCCAGGCAGGTCTTGAACTCTTGACCTCAGGTACTCTGCCTGCCTTGGCCTCCCAAAGTGCTGGGATGACAGGCGTGAGCCATCACGCCCAGCCAGTTTTGTTTTGTTGTGATCTTCATTCTTAAATGATTTCGTTTTTTCCAATTTGTGATGCACATAAATGCAATCAGGCATTTTTAAAAATTCTGTCCTGGGTCACGGTCCTTGTGCCACCTCTCTCACTGTAGCTGGTCCCTCGGCCAGAGGCAACCTCATGCAAGATGCTATGTTGGCAAATGAGATGCTCTTTGAGCCCTCGGAGGGCATAGGTGGCCTGGCCATGTGGATAGGGTGGGTGTGTGTCCCCTGTGTGACCAGGCCGTGTGGATAGGGTGGGTGTGGGTCCCCTGTGTGGCCAGGTCATGTGGATAGGGTGGGTGCAGGTCCCCTGTGTGACTGGGTCATGTGGATAGGGTGGGTGCGGGTCCCCTGTGTGGCCGGCTGTGTGGACAGGGTGGGTGCAGGTCCCCTGTGTGACTAGGCCATGTGGATAGGGTGGGTGCGAGTCCCCTGTGTGGCCGGGCCGTGTGGATAGGGTGGGTGCGGGTCCCCTGTGTTGTTGCAGGGACTGTCATTGGTTCTTGTGCGTTGTTATGTAATGTTTCATTCTCTGACTATTCTGCAATTCACCTGCATTGCTTCTGTCCAGGGATCCTGTGAATAAAATGGCGCAGATGTGCTTGCACCGATTTCCTGGTGAGAGTCCATGAGCGTCTCAAGGATTTGGTGAGTTGTAAGATTTCCACACATTCAAAGGTGGGAGACAATTCCAAATTGCTTTCCAGAGTGGGTTTTTACAAATGGACACCCACATCTGCAGCTAATGAGCATTCCTGTTGCTCTGAAACCTCACCGATAATTGGCATCTCCATTTTTTGACAATCTGGTGGGTAATCAATACTATATTGTGGTTTTAACTTAAATTTTCTTCATATGGATGTGCTAGAGTTCCTTGGCATATGTTTACTGGCTACTGCAGGTTCATTGTCTGAAAGTCAATTTTTTTGGCCTGTTTCTGTATTGCAATGTTTGCCTTTTAAAAATACTGATTTATAGGAGTTCTTTATGTATCCTGGATTTGCACCCTTGACTTGGTTCTGGGCTTCCAGCTTTTTCCCACTCCCTGGCTTGTCTTTTCCCTTTCTTTAGCATGTCTTTTGCTGAACAGGGACATTTATCTTCTTTCTGTTTATGGTTCGTGACCTTGGTCCCTCGTTTGGGAAATCCTTCTGTGCTCTGAGGAATGGTTTCCCAAGTCGGTTTCTTAAAGCTGTAGAATTGCGTTTGCCATGTTTAGGTCTTTGTTTCACTGGAATTGGTTTTTGTGTGCAATGTAAGGTCAAGTGTCAATTTCATTTCCCCCCCATGTGGGTGGGTATTCAGTTGTCCCTGAATCGTTGATTGAATTAATTTATCTCTTCCCCACTGATCTCAAATGGCATCTCTGTGAAACACATCTTTTTTTTTTTTTTAATACTTTAAGTTCTAGGGTACATGTGGACAACGTGCAGGTTTGTTACATTATGTATACATGTGCCATGTTGGTTTGCTGCACCCATTAGCCCATCATTTACATCAGGTATTTCTCCTAATGCTATCCCTCCCCACTCCCCACACCCCATGACAGGCCCCGGTGTGTGATGTTCCCCGCCCTGTGTCCAAGTGTTCTCATTGTTCAATTCCCACCTATGAGTGAGAACATGTGGTGTTTGGTTTTCTGTGCTTGCGATAGTTTGCTCAGAATGATGGTTTCCAGCTTCATCCATGTCCCTACAAAGGACATGAATTCATCCTTTTTTATGACTGCATAGTATTCCATGGTGTATATGTGCCACATTTTCTTAATCCAGTCTATCACTGTTGGACATTTGGGTTGGTTCCAAGTCTTTGCTATTGTGAATAGTGCCGCAATAAACATACGTGTGCATGTGTCTTTATAGCAGCATGATTTATAATCCTTTGGGTATATACCCAGTATTGGGATGGCTGGGTCTAATGGTATTTCTAGTTCTAGATCCTTGAGGAATCGCCACACCGTCTTCCACAATGGTTGAACTAGCTTCCACTCCCACCAACTGTGTAAAAGTTTTCTGATTTCTCCACATCCTCTCCAGCACCTGTTGTTTCTTGACTTTTTAATGATCGCCATTCTAACTGGTGTGAGAGGGTGTCTCATTGTGGTTTTGATTTGCATTTCTCTGATGACCAGTGATGGTGAACATTTTTTCGTGTGTCTGTTGGCTGCATAAATGTCTTATTTTGAGAAGTGTCTGTTCATATCCTTTGCCCACTTGATGCAGTTGTTTGGTTTTTTCTTATAAATGTGTTTGGGTTCTTTGTAGATTCTGGATATTAGCCCTTTGTCAGATGGATAGATTGCAAAAATTTTCTCCCATTCTGCAGGTTGCCTGTTCACTCTGATGGTAGTTTCTTTTGCTGTGCAGAAGCTGTTTAGTTTAATTAGATCCCATTTGTCTATTTTGGCTTTTGTTGCCATTGCTTTTGGTGTTTTAGTCATGAAGTCCTCGCCCATGCCTGTGTCCTGAATGGTATTGCCTAGGTTTTCTTGTCGGGTTTTTATGGTTTTAGGTCTAACATTTAAGTCTTTAATCCATCTTGAATTAATTTTTGTATAAGGTGTAAGGAAGGGATCCAGTTTCAGCTTTCTACATATGGCTAGCCAGTTTTCCCAGCACCATTTATTAAATAGGTAATCCTTTCCCCATTTCTTGTTTTTGTCAGGTTTGTCAAAGATCAGATGGTTGTAGATGTGTGATATTATTTCTGAGGGCTCTGTTATGTTCCATTGGTCTATATCTCTGTTTTGGTACCAGTACCATGCTGTTTTGGTTACTATAGCCTTGTAGTATAGTTTGAAGTCAGGTAGTGCGATGCCTCCAGCTTTGTTCTTTTTGCTTAGGATTGTCTTGGCAACGCGGGCTCTTTTTTGGTTCCATATGAACTTTAAAGTAGTTTTTTTCCAATTCTGTGAAGAAAGTCGTTGTTAGCTTGATGGGGATGGCATTGAATCTACAAATTACCTTGGGCAGTAAGGCCATTTTCATGATATTGATTCTTCCTATCCATGAGCATGGAATGTTCTTCCATTTGTTTGTGTCCTCTTTTATTTCGTTGAGCAGTGGTTTGTATTTCTCCTTGAAGAGGTCCTTCACATCCCTTGTAAGTTGGATTCCTAGGTATTTTATTCTCTTTGAAGCAATTGCGAATGGGAGTTCACTCATGATTTGGCTCTCTGTTTGTCTGTTATTGGTGAATAGGAAGGCTTGTGATTTTTGCACATTGATTTTGTATCCTGAGACTTTGCTGAAGTTGCTGATCAGCTTAAGGAGATTTTGGGCTGAGACGATGGGGTTTTCTAAATATACAATCATGTCATCTGCGAATGGGGACAATTTGACTTCCTCTTTTCCTAATTGAATACACTTTATTTCTTTCTCTTGCCTGATTGCCCTGGCCAGAACTTCCAACACTATGTTGAATAGGAGTGGTGAGAGAGGGCATCCCTGTCTTGTGCCAGTTTTCAAAGGGAGTGCTTCCAGTTTTTGCCCATTCAGTATGATATTGGCTGTGGGTTTGTCATAAATAACTCTTATTATTTTGAGATACGTCCCATCAATACCTAGTTTATTGACAGTTTTTAGCATGAAGTGCTATTGAATTTTGTCAAAGGCCTTTTCTGCATCTTTTGAGATAATCATGTGGTTTTTGTCTTTGGTTCTGTTTATGTGATGGATGATTATGTTTATTGATTTGCGTATGTTGAACCAGCCTTGCTTCCCAGCGATGAAACCAACTTGATAATGGTGGATAAGCTTTTTGATGTGCTGCTGGATTTGGTTTGCCAGTATTTTATTGAGGATTTTCACATCGATATTCATCAGGGATATTGGTCTAAAATTCTCTTTTTTTGTTGTGTCTCTGCCAGGCTTTGGTATCAGGATGATGCTGGCCTCATAAAATGAGTTAGGGAGGATTCCCTTTTTTTCTATTGATTGGAACAGTTTCAGAAGGAATGGTACCAGCTCCTCTTTGTACCTGTGGTAGAACTCAGCTGTGAATCCATCTAAGTGTCCGTGTGTCTGGGTCTCTTTCTGAGCCTTTGATTTTATTCTCCTGGAGATTTATCTGCTCTTGTTCCAATTTCACACTGTCATGATCATTACAGCCTGATTAGAAATCTTGACAATAAGAAGGGACAGTTCTTTACCTTGCTTTCCTTCAAGAATATCTTGGCTATAACTGGCCCTTTGCAATTAAACATGAACTTTAAAATCACTTTACCAGTTCCACAGATGACAATTCTCTTGGGATTTTGAGTCCAATGAATTTGAATCTGTAGCCCACTTTGGGGACAGTTGACATATTTACAATACTGAATCTTCCAATCCATTAACGTGTTATATCACTTATTTGTATATTCTGTAATATGTCTCCAAGTCTCATTATATTCTCCAAATATACATTATTTTCTTCATAAATGTCTTTCAGTAGATATATTCATAGGAAGTTCATATTTTTTTATATTATTAGTATTCTCTTTCTTCATTTATAAATATTTGTTGCTATCATGTAGAAATTTATCTCTAATTTGTGCATGAATTTTTGAATTTGGCAACTTTGCCAAACTTTCCGTCTATTGGCATAGCTCCACATTCATATGGCTCTTCTATGTACATAATCATATCATCAACAAATGGTGACTGTTTGGTTTTTTCTTTTCAATGCCGGTAGCTTTTATGCCCCTGTCTTCCTGTCCTGGCTAGGACTTCTAGTACAATATGGAATAGAGGTGGTGAGACCGGACATATTGTCTTATGCCCTATTTCAAAGGATAGCTTTAAAGTTTCACTATCAAATGTGATTTTACAGTTGGTGTTTTTCACACGCTTTTTATCAGGTTAAAGAAGTTTTCTTTTATAAAGAAGTTAACTATTTGTTTATCAGGTTAAAGATGTTTCCTTCTATTTTCGTCACTGAAAAACGGTTTTAAATCCTGAATGTATCCTGAATTCAAATATCTTCTTCCGTCTTCACTGAGATGAGCCTATGACTTTTAAATCTTTAATCTGTTAATGTAGTATGTCGTATTAATTTTTTTGAATGTTCAATCATTTAGCCTTGCATTCCTTAGATAAACAACTTGTCCATGGTGTGTTACTCTGCATATGTAGTTGGTTTTAGTTTGCTAATATTGTGTTTGCATTTATGTTCATGAGTGAGGCTGGCCCATGATGGTCATTTCCCATGCTGTCCTTGTCAGGCTTGGGGGTAGTAGAATAATTCCTTCTTTTCTATTATCTGTGAGTGATGAGAATTTTTTTTTTTTTTTTGAGACAGAGTCTCACTCCGTTGCCCAGGCTGGAGTGCTGTGGTGCGGTCTTGGCTCACTGCCTCCCGGGTTCAAGCAATTTGCCTGCCTCTGCCTCCTGAGTACCTGGGATTACAGGCATGCGCCACCACGTCTGGCTAATTTTTTGTATTTTTAGTACAGATGGGGTTTCACCATGTTGGACAGGCTGATCTCAAACTCCTGACCTCGTGATTCACCTGCCTCGGCCTCCCAAAGTGCTAGGATTATAGGTGTGAGCCACCGCACCCGGCAGAGTGATGAGAATTTACTCATGAATTGTTCTTGGCCTGAGGTTTTATTTGTGGGAAGATTTTGAACTAGTGATTCAGTTTCTTGAGTGGTGATAGGACCATGTAGGGGTTCTATTCTTGAGTCTGTGATATTTTTCTAGGGACATGTTTATTTTGTCAAATTGTAATATTTATTAGTGAAAGTTTTATAATGTCCTCTTATTATAACATTGTTGTATCATAATATGTGTAGTGATTTTCTTTTTTCATTCCCAATATTAGTAATTTGTAACTTTTCTAATTTTTTTATCTTTTTTTTTTTGAGATGGAGTCTCGCTCTGTCGCCCAGGCTGGAGTGCAGTGGCATGATCGTGACTCATTGCAAGCTCCGCCTCACAGGTTCACGCCATTCTCCTGCCTCAGCCTCCCGAGTAGCTGGGATTACAGGTGCCCACCACCATGCCTGGCTAATTTTTTGTATTTTTTAGTAGAGATGGGGTTTCACCGTGTTAGGCAGGATGGTCTCGATCTCCTGACCTCATGATCCGCCTACCTCGGCCTCCCTAAGTGCTGGGATTACAGGCGTGAGCCACCGTGCCCGGTCTATTATTTATTATCCTTAAGAAAATGACTTTGATTTTTTTATTCTCTCTACTTTATAGTTTTCTATTTCATTAAGTTCTTTTTATTTAATTCACTCACTTATTCATTATTTTATTTTTTCTTCTACTTTCTTGGAATTATTTTGCTGTGTTTTCTTCTTGAGATCTGGATTTAGCTGAGTAATTGTCAACCTGTCTTTTTTTCTAGTATAATCACTTATGACTCTAAGTGTCTTTAATGTATTGCTTTATGTAGCATTTTGCATTCATAACATTCATGAATTTTTAGTATTCAGTAAAGGCATTTTCTAATTTTTGTTAAATTTTGCTTTGACAATAGGTTATTTAGAAGTGTTCATTAGTTTTTAAACATATGAGGATTGTCTAATCATCTTGCACTGTGGTAAGAAAATATTTGTGTGCTATTTTAATTCTTTGAGGTTGTTTGAGGTCCACGTAGGCCTCAGGATATAGTCCCCTTTCCTCAGGGTTCCATGCCTGCTTCAGAAGGGTTTGTGAGCGCGGTTTCCTGCGAACGGAACCGAGTCGCTCATTGCTTTGCTCACCTCTTCTCTGCCTACCCGACGCCTCTCAAAGTCTCCCTCTGGGACTGTGGGTTTGCTGGTTTCTTCTTGGAGGTTTTTGATTTTTACCTTTAACTTTCAGGCTGTGTTTTAAGTCTGTGCAGACTGCTTTTATTTTCTTTTTCTGGTGAATTGAACTTTTCACGAGGCAACGATTCCTGGTGGTGCATTTTGTCTGCAGATACTCTGTCTGGCTTCCTCTGGTTTGCCGTTGCATCTTCTTTATCTCTTTACTTCCAACCTCTGCAGATCTTTATGTTTTGAGCATTTTCTGTAAACACCACAAGGTTTGATTTCTCCCCCTAGTCTGTCGGCCTTTGTCTTTCCATTGCAGTGTTTAGTCTCTTTAAATTTAATATGATTGCTTATATTTAGGTTCCAATAGACTACTTTTTTCTATTTTTAGCTGTTGCATGTTTCTTTTTCTCTTCTATATTGTCTTCTTTTGGATTTAAGTATTTTTTAATTTCTATTTTTTAAAATTTATTTATTTTTAATAATTTTTAAATTATTTTATTTATTTAATTTAATTATTTAATTTCTATTAGTGTATGAGTTCTGTACGATTGCTGGTCTTTTTGTGGTTTATCTAGTAGTTGCGATATGCATCTTTAGCTTCTGTGAGTTTTCCACAGAAAACTGTAATAAATCAACTAATCGTGGGCCTAACACAAAGAAAGTTTCTTCTGTCACAGTTCTGGAGGCCAGAACTCTAAAGCCAAGGTGTTAGCAGGGCCGCACTCCCTCTGGAGGGTCTAGGGAAGCCTCCTCCAGCTTCTGGTGGCTTCAAGCATTCCCTGGCTTGTGGTTGCATCCCTCCAACCTCTGCTTCCGTCTTCATGTGGCCTCTTCTCTGTGTCTCTCCGTGTCCTCTTCTCTTCCTCTAAAGGCTCAAGTCATTGGATTTAGGGGCCTACCCTAATTCAGTATGATGTTACCTTGATCCTTAACCATGTGCATCTGCAAAGACCCAGTTTCTAATTTAGGTCTTATTCTGAGGTTCTGGGTGGACGTGAACTTTGGGGGACCCTACGCACTGCATTATACTTACCAAGACACAGAGTTAATCGATACCCAGACAGCACAGGAATCCCACACGGAACCCTGGGGCTCCACATGTACTCCTCACTGATTTCTAGGTATTTCAATTCTGTCCTGTTCTGTTGTAACCCACAGGCTTTATTTGTTTTTGCAGCCAGAGCTCCTTTCGACTGACCCACTTCTGCCGGGATCCATGCCTGCCTTATCCCCCTCCACTCAGTTCTTCCACCTAGAATGGCCCATGTTTCTTGGGCCTGGAATTTATCCTTTAGGCTTTTGGTTGGAGACACTCTGTGTTGAACTCTCTCGGGTTTTGATTTTCTGAAAATGTCTTTATTCTGCCCTGTTTCTCGGAGGGCATTTCAGTGGGGTTTTCTTTGGGCTCATCGAAGACGCCATGTCATGGGCTTCCGGTTTTCACTCCTGTGTGTGACAAGGCAGATGTCAGCTTGCCTCTTAGGCAGGTGATTGTCTCCGTCTCTGGCTGCTTTGAAGATGTTTCTCTTTGTTTGTGCAGTTTCACTAAGATCACACCTGTAATCCCAGCACTTTGGGAGGCCAAGGCGGGTGCTTTTTATTAAGTGTGGATGACTTTTTATTAATTCTACCTGGGCCCATTGGGCTTTTTTACATCTGCGGTTGTGTCCCATCAGTTCTGTGACATCCCCAGGCGTTTTCTCTTCAAATATCATGCTGCTCCCATCGCCCCTTCTTACCTTCTGCAACCTGATGAGATGACACGAGAGCTTCTCACGTTCTTCCTCGTGCCTCCAAACTTCTCAGATCTCCATCCTCTTGCCTCACTGTGCAGCATTCCCTGAATTTCTTCTAACCTAACCTGTCTTTACTTATTTTTCATTTTTATTTTTATTTTTTGAGACAGAGCTTTGCTCTTGTCACCCAGGCTGGAGTGCAGTGGCGCGTTGTTGGCTCACTGCAACCTCCGCCCTCTGGGTTCAAGTGATTCTCCTGCTTCAGCCTCCTGAGTAGCTGGGACTACAGGTGCACGCCACCACGCTAGGCTAATTTTTGTATTTTTAGTAGAGACAGGGTTTCATCATGTTGGCCAGGCTGGTCTCAAACTCCTGACCTCAGATGATGCACCCACCTTGGCCTCCCAAAGTGCTGGGATTACAGGCGTGAGCCACCACGCCCGGCCCTAACCTATCTTTAGTTTATCAATTATTCTTCAGTTGAATTGAACATACTATGAAAATAAAAATTCAATATATAATCTTAGTTATATTTTTACCTTAGTTTTCTACTCCTTTTTCACCAAGTTAGTTCCTGTTTCTGGCTTTCTGCTTACCATTTTCAGTTTGGCTTTTCTTTAAGCTCAATAAAAGCAGGTTGTTTTACGATATGTGCCTGATTTCTTTAGTATTTGAAGTCTGCGTGTCTGTTTCTGCTCTCTGTTTTCTCTCTGGTCTCTCACTTATTGGATTTTGTTCCCCTTTGTCCTTGTACTGAGACCTGCCTGTGTTCTTTAGTATGTAATATGTGGAGGTTCTTGGAGGCCTAGGATGAAGGTGAATTTTCCTGGAAGGGATTTGTGTTTGGTTCTTCTGGACCACCGCAGATCCAGGGTTACCTACTCCAAACTCATCGATGGACGCATCTTTAATTTGCCAAGAGATGGGGGCTTGTGCTGCAATGCTGGCTTGTGGTTGCCATTTTCAGTGACATGCCCACCCCAGCCCCACCCTGAGCTTAGCACCAAGGCAGCGTTTCTGGTGGTCTCCTGAGGTGGGCCACAGGTGGGTTTGTTTCTGGCTAACCTACATCTGAGGGGTGTGCTCCTTGTGCCCCGGCTCTGCGAGCAAGGCCTCCCGCCGGCCTTCTCCTCAAGCGGGCCCTGGGCTTGGCTCTGTGCCTTGCATACGGCCTCTGAGTCCATTTGGTTCTGCCATAGGCTCACAACAAAGGGCACTGCCGGGCCCTGCTCACCTCTTTGTGGCCCCACCTCCCTTTAGAAGGCATCTGCTGGCCGGGCGCGGTGGCTCAAGCCTGTAATCCCAGCACTTTGGGAGGCCGAGACAGGTGGATCATGAGGTCAGGAGATCGAGACCATCCTGGCTAACACGGTGAAACCCCGTCTCTACTACAAAATACAAAAAAAAAAAAAAATTAGCTGGGCGTGGTGGCGGGCACCTGTAGTCCCAGCTACACGGGAGGCTGTGGCAGGAGAATGGCGTGAACCCTGGAGGCGGAGCTTGCAGTGAGCTGAAATCTGGCCACTGCACTCCAGCCTGGGCGACAGAGCGAGACTCCGTCTCAAAAAAAAAAAAATAAATAAAGGAAGGCATCTGCTGATTCCTTACTATCTGGTCACCTCTTTGCTTTTAAAAATACTGTTTTCAGCAGTTTTGTTCCTCGGCGACTGATTGAACTGATTAACCTAACCTGGTGCTTTACCAGAAATGTAAGTTAAGGCAAGGACTTGGTTCCTTCACTCCATGCTTTCCACGTCCCCGTCATCAGCAAGTCGGTCGAGCTCTGGGGTAAGGGCCTTCCCTGTCCCGTTGCCCTCACTAGCTGCCCCACCCCATGGCCACTCCCTGTCCTACCCCGGTCTCAGAAGCAGCCTCCTCATTGCTCTCTGGGGCCACCCTTGCTCCCCACCCGTCAGAGACTTTGAAAACACAAATCGGAGCCCCTCCCTTTCCTGTGGAAAGCCCTCCCGTGTCTCCACTACAGTCAGAATGAAAACGAATTCCCTCGCCACGGCTGAGTCTCCTGTGATTTGGCCTCTGTCCAGTCCTCCGGCCCCATCTCCCCACGGCTTACTCACCAGCTGCCTTAGCCTTTGTGCCCTGGCTCGCCCATGCCAAGCTCTTTCCCATCTTGGTCCTTTCCCCATAGTCTGGAAGGTTCTTCCACTTTAGAAGGTTCTTCCACTTTAGTCTTGCACTTTGCAGCGCTTCGCAAGACGGGGTCTGTCTCATCCTTCAGGCCCTTCTCAATCTTGTCTTGTAGAGAGGTCCTCCGAGAGCCCTCTCAGCTCCCCTGCCCTACCCGTCAGCTCTTTTCTGACCTCCACCGTCTCCTTCTTTCTTTACTGCTGTGGCTCTCCATGAGAAACTAGCACCTCTTCCCAGATGAACCTGCTTGTCCAGCTTCCTGTACAGTGGAGGCTCACAGGCATCTCGGCACCCACACCGTGCCTGCACCCAGTAGCTGCTCAGGTCATGCTTGGTGGATAAATGAAGGCACTAAGTCTCTTTGTGTGCTGCTCACGGGAGGCAGGGATGGGGCTCAGCGGCCTCCAGTTTCCACACAGACTTTTGGTAGAAGGTAGCGAGTGGGATGTGTTTCCAGATCTGACACGGTGTTTGTGATTTAGCCCCACTCTCTCCCCTGTTAAGAAAAATAATCTAGCCAGGTGCAGTGGTTCACACCTGTAATCCCAGCACTTTGGGAGGCTGAGGCGGGTGGGTCACTTGAGGTCAGGAGTTTGAGACCAGCCTGGCCAACTTGGTGAAACCCCGCCTCTACCAAAAATATAAAAAAAAATAGCCAGGTGTTTTGGGATGTGCCTGTAATCCCAGTCACTCGGCGGGCTGAGGCAGGAGAATTGCTTGAACCTAGGAGGCAGGGTTTGTGGCGAGCTGACATTGTGCCACTGCACTCCAGCCTGGGAGACAGAACGAGACTCCATCTCAAAAAAAAAAAGAAAAGAAAAGAAAAGAAAAAGCATCCTTTTTCAAGTATCTTTTCCAAGTCATCCTGGGGCATTGTATGACATGCAAAGAGAATTTACTTATGTAGAGACATGCACGGTGCCTGTGTTTGACTTTGCTGTTTCCTATTAATTAAGGATTCAGACTTTGTAACGTTACATTAACCCATAGATTTGTATCTGGTAGAAAAGAAAAGGGTTACGACCACTGCCTTGTAGCACATTAACCAGTTTTACTTCTGACTGGGCAAAGGCGTGGCAGAATGCCCTTCCAAGTCCTCAGACGGCTCCAGGAATGGACTTATCCCATCTTATGAGTTTCTGTGTTAAAGAGCTCATACATTTTTGATGTGTATTCATTTTATATTTGTACAAGAGCCCTGCTCTTTCTGTAAAGTATACTCTGACAGCCTCCGAGAACGGCGACAGAACCTGCGGCTGCTTACTGTGCAGTGGGTCCTTGCCTGGTTCAGTTTCTGGTGTCGGGTCTCATGCCTGCCCCGTGGCCGTCTGTCAGCTGTGGGTCCGTGGACGGGTTGCCTAACCCCTGCCCTAGGCTGAGGTCCTCTGTGCCTCAGCTCCCTCATTTATACAAGAGACGATGACACCATCAGTCTAAGGTTCTTAAAGGGGCAAATGAGACCCAAGTCAAGTGCTTGATCCTCCACTTTAGGCATTAGACGGACAGTAACTGTAAGAATGATGATGATAAGAGTGAGCTGTTGGTCTCTGTCCGTCTCCACTAGCAGCAGGGGAGGCCCCATTTAAAGGCAGACAGGGGTCATACAAACACCCTTGGCCCCCACCAGGCGGTCTTAATGTACTTTACAAATAGGGGGGTCCTCGGAGCAGAGCCCCTCGGGTACCTCTGCCCCAGTCCTTGGGTCTTCTCTACACAACAACCAGGTGACTGTTTTTTTTTTTTTTAAATAGCTTTATTGAGATGTAATTGACACTATACAATTCACCCATTGAAAGTGTACAATTCAGTGGCTTTGAGAATATTCACAGCTGGGCAACGGTCTCCACCATCAATTTCAGATGCTTCTGTTACCTGAGAGGCACCCCCATACACCTCAGCCACCTGCCTCCCCTCCCGCCTCCTCTCCCTCCCCTCAGCCTGGCAGCTGTCAGTCTGTTTTCTGTATCAGTGGATTTGCCTACTCCAGACGCTTTGTGTAAGTAGAGTCGTGCAGCACCTGGCTGCCTTCACTCAGCACAATGGGTTCGAGGCTCATCTGTGTGGGCCTAGCTCACTCTTGGCTGATAGGTGGCCCCTTCTGCAACGTGGGATTCCTTGGGGCCCTAACCCAGCCTGGCTCCCCACAAAGCTGGCGGCCCCGTTTCGGCTCTGCTTTTCTGTCTTGGCTGGTGCCAACCCTGGCCTGAGGGGTGTCCTGTGCCTCAAGGACACCCCCACCTGGCAACTGCTCTCCCCGCCAACTGGTCCTGCCGCGCCTTCACCCAGCTCAGGTCCCGCCCCATGTGGACAGAGGGAACATTGGGGGTCAGGGAGGCGGATGGAGCCTCAGAACCTCACGCAGGTAGATTTCTTGTCCCTTGTCTCACCAGCTGCTGGCAGCTCGTCTCACTCCCGTCCAGCAAGCAAGAGGCAGTGGTTCATGTCTGGGGGTGGTGGGGACTTCAGGGAGCCTGGACAGGCAGGAAGCACCACCTAAAGGCTCTGGGGGAGGGGGTCAGAGTCCCACCAAGTCCTCGGGGACAGTGGGGCGGCCTTTCACTTGGTATTTCCCCAGCACCAAGTATGCACAGGCAGCACGCTGGGTGCTGGAAATGGCACGAGCAAGGTGGGCACCGTGCCCACCCTCATGGGGCCGAGCCAGTGGGGGAGGCAAAGCAGACAGCGGTTATGGCTGGGTTGGGTGGGACTGTGATAGGGCAGCTGTCCTGACGCCTCTGTGCCCCTGGGCCCACGCAGTGGTGGGCTGCTCGCGGGGTGCCTCCCGAGGTGCTCCTGGACTAGGAGGGAGGCCGCCGTCTGTTTCTACTTAGTGGCCTCCCGGGCCAAGATGATGTCATTGCAGCTCGGCCTGGCGGGCGCTGGCGCCGGGCCACCAGTGACAGCTCAGCTGGGAGCCCCAAGCTAATGAGGAGGGGGCCATGGCTGCTGCGGCCATGGTGGGGCTGCTGCCTCTCATCCCAGAACCACGGCCTCATCCGCAGAATCCTGGTCTGTCCCCAACAGGCAGAGTAGGGGGCGGCCAGGCCCTGCAGGAATGTGGGGTGGGGTGATTCACTAAGGAACTGCACCCGAGGGGGGCAGGCGCAGCTGGGACCAGGGCCTCGAGCTGTGGTCCTTCTCCTGCTCTAGGAGGGTGCTTCACCGAGGAGCTCTGGGCCTGGCCTGTGGGCCTCTGTGCTGCTGAGCTGTTGCTCAATGTAGAGTCCATGGAATCGGCAGGCCTGGGCACCGTCTGCTGAGGCCAGGCCCCCAGGCCTGGACAGGGGAGCCGTTTCTCCCCAGCCACTGGGGCTCACCTCTCCCTGCTTGATATGGTCTGGCTCTGTGTCCCTACCCAAATCTCATCTGGAATTGTAATCCCCACAGGTCTAGAGGGGGAAGTGATTGGATGATGGGGGCAGCTTCCCCCACGCTGTTCTCATGATAGTGAATGAATTCTCACGAGATTTGATGGTTTTATAAATGGTAGTTATTCTCTCTCTCCTGCCGCCATGTAAGACTGGCTACCTCCCTTTCTAGCACGACTGTAAGTTCCCTGAGGCCTCCCCAGACATGTAGGACTGTCAGTGAGTTAAACCTCTTTTCTTTACAAATTACCAGTCTTGGGCAGCTCTTTCCAGCAGTGTGAGAAGGGGCTAATCCACTGCTGCCCACCTGTGGCTGTGGACAAGGCTGAGGACCAGGGCCTTGTCTGGCTCCGAGTGTCCACAGAGCTAAGGGCTGCAGGTAGGGTTGGGCTGTGCCCTCCACAGAGGCCTGAGACCCACGAAGCACAAACCATCAGAGCCCTTGGTGAGGAAACTGAGGCCTTGGGAAGGAGAGCATTTGTACCAAGCAGGATGACCTTGCCGGGCTCTGGCTATGGCTGCCCTGGCACCAGTATATACAGTCAGGCTATGAGCTGACACAGTAATCCCATAGTGAGCCCATGAAGGCAGATCAGTGTATTTAATCCTCCCAGTGACCCTATGAGATAAGATGTGGAGACTCAGACACATTATGGAGGGGAGACTTGAACTCAAGTCTGGCTGACCCAAAGATGTGTTCTCGGCTTCTTCTGCCTGCTGGCTCTTCCTGGCTGATCAAGGGGTCCTGGGCCCTTGCACCGTCCATACTGTGTAGCTTTGGGGATAAATGGTTCCTGAGCCACTGTGTCCTCTCCTTACAAAGAGGTGACAGATCTGCCTGGGATACCACATTTGAGGAATTGGGAGAGGACGGGGCGGGGGCCTGAGGTTGCAAGGTGCACACCGTCCCCGAGTGAGTGTCAGGACTATGGAGCGCTGCCACAGTCAGGGCTCAGCCTGGGGGTGTGGAGCTGGGCAGCAGGGCCCAGTGGGCTGGCTGAGGGTCTTCCCTGAACAGTGACGCGTCCCATGCATTGCATTCCTGTTCTCTGTTTGGCAACGAACACACATGGGGTCTCTCCCTGTACCCAAGTTAAACATCTACAGGGCTTTCTGGGGGAAGGGCTGCATGCAGGCATGCCGTGAATGACCGGCGGCTCTGGCAGGGTGCTGGGCCCTGGACCGGTGTCTTGGACTCTCACACCTCACCTGTCAGGTTGGAAGCGACACTGTGGCCAGGCTCTGTGTCCCCGTCACCCTTCCACACCCACCTGGCTTGCTCCGTGTGCTTTTTTACATACGTGTATTTTTTATCCCTAAAATAACTGCCGCGTGCATTTGTTCTGCCCCCTTCCAGGTGTTTTTCCCTTCATGTGTCACACTGTGGCGGTCATGGTGGCCACACCATGTGTCTGCTTTAGTTGATATGATTCTATTGGCCAGTCCCTTGGGGAGTCGGGTGGTTTTCCTACACATGACAGACAGGAGACACGGTCTTTCACGATGTGGGTTTCCCATATCATGTTAAATATCTGTGGGCTCTGGCATTGGGCAGACATTTCAGACTGACTGTTCCCTACGGCTGAACGTTTAGGTATTTTGAATTTTTCCTGTCCTAATTAATACTGCAAATAACATCTTTGTACATAGAGCTTTCCCACCCACTAAAAATACTTACTATTTTTTTCCTTAGGATAGGTTGAGCCTTTATTGGCCTTTGAAGGCATCTTCCTAGACCTCAGGGGTGTCACTGAATTGGATCCATTATAACCCTCCATTCATCTGCTTGGCTCTCCACAGACTCACAAATGTGCTCAGAGGCCGAGTCGCCCTGCGTGCCGCCAGCCCGGGTGAGTGCGCTTCTGCCCTCCCACTGGCCTGGCTTTGTTGAAAGTGTCTTTTTCATGTTTTAACTATTAATAGAGAAGGAGATATGCCGCCTTTTTCCCCAGAAGGAGTACAGTGTCCCCCTTATGTTTCTTTCCTTCTTGATTTAGGTGAGGTCTGTCTCAGTCCGTGGTCAGCTTTGCTCATTTGTCATTAAAGAAAGCCACGCTGCCCACATGGTGCCCCTTTCCCCACAAGGAGCTGCATACTGGACACCACATCGTCCACTGTCTGTTATTTATGGGAAACCCTCCTTTCTCGGGACGCAGACCCTGGAGATGGAAAGGTGGTTGGGTGCCATCAGACGCTTGTTTTATTTTTGAAGATAAAATCTGGGGGAAGTCCAAAGTTGACACTAATTGTGGAAAATTTTCATAATATTAAAAGTTAGAGCTAAAAACATGAAAATCCTCTAACATCCAAATATGCTATGACAGCTGCTCTCTACCTTTTGGTGAACATCCTTGAAGAGCTTTCTCCACACAGGTGCACAAATCTCCTTGAGAGATCTGGGTGAGTCCGACAGGCAGGGCAGACATAACAAATGGTCATCCATCTCCTTTCAGGGCATGCGTGTTCATGTCATGTCATCATCTGTTCAAAGTACTGTCATCAGCAACAAAGCATGGCTTGACACATGGGCAAAACTGCACCAACCACCATGCATGGACACAGCACCCATCTAGCCCTGACCTGGTGGTTTGTTTGCGTCCCCTTGCTTTGCCCCATCCAAGGAGGATGGGGGGTTCAGTGTGTAAAAAAATAAAGTCTCGTCTCATAGATAATATTATTATACTGTGGAGACAGGTGTTTTTTTTTAAGCATTTTAAATATGGGAGAACCAGGCCCGGAGAGGTGAGCTAACCTACCCTGGTCCCCCAGTGGGGATAGGACAGGCTGAGGCCGGACCGTAGCCCCTTTGTCCCAGGCCCAGGCTCTCTGCTCCTTTTGGCTGGAAACCTCCAGCTCTAGGGGCTAGTAAGGGTTCCTCAGGGCTGGGCTCTTAGCTTCTGGGGGCCAGGGGAATTGGGGCAGTGCCAGGAGTCCAGGGATGGTAGCATCTGGTTTTTCCAGCCAATGCAGAAACAGCACCTGCTGTAACCCCAGAGGCCAGAGGACTTCCAAGAACGTACTGCTCAGAGTGGGGGCCCCTGCTGAGGGGTGGGGCTAGAGACGGCAACCCCCAGGTTTGCTTTATCAGAGTGGAGGATGGGCCGGCCCTTGAAACCAGAGCCCGTGAGGTGTGGGAGCTTCACTGAGCTGACGATGGCTCACCAAGCGTCTCTGCATGGACACTCGTCCCCCCAAATTTCCTACAAGAGACACAAGGCAGAGCTGCCGTTTGTCCCTGTTAGAAAGGAGGCTCTCCGCAGGTGGGGGTGCCCTGGCTTCTCGCTGGTTCATCCCCAGGCCTCTTCTCTCTTTCTGCTCCCACTTCCCCAGGCTTGGGGGCTGTGTCTCCTCAATGTGCGGATGAGGGCACGACATATTGGTTACCGAGCAACCAAGACACGAGCCAGAGCCCCTGGGATTCCTGTAGGGGCTGACGTGGCTGGGCCTCACCAGAGTGACCAGGTCTCCACCTCTGTCTGGGCCCTGGGTTTCCTTGTGTTTGTGTGACGGCCACAGGGTTGGTGCGTCCAACCTGCTGCGAACCATGCGCGGGTCTGTGCCCAACGTCTGCTATGGGCGCTTGGGCCTGGCAGAGGCTGCTTAGGAGGCCAAGCATGGAGCACCCCCGACGCTCATGGAATCCCAGTGAAACAGTGATGAACTGTGAAATGCACTCCAACTTGTCCAAGACAGCTTGGTTTTGTCCCCATTTTTTCCCCAGAAGCCCCTTTTATTCATATTTTACCTATTTTTGGGTGCCCCAGACACATGCCTGCTCGGCTCCCTCGGGGAGCCAGCCCTTGGCCTGCCTGTGAAGGTCCCAGGCTTCTGGGAGGCCCCATGTGGGGTTACACAGCGCTCCCAAAGCTGGAAACCTGCGCCATCCTCCCTGGGGGAGTGGCTGTCTCTCTGTCTCTGCCTGGGAGCCGCTGCTCCAGAAGCTCTTTTTGGGGTCTGCTTTCACCTCTCTTCTTTCTGGGCTGCTTCCTCATCATCCCTTCCTCATTTTTTGTTTTAATGAGAAAAGGTCTTGCCCTGTCATCCAGGCTGGAGTGCGGTGGTACAATCACAGCTCACTCCAGCCTCCACCTCCTGGGGTCAAACGATCCTTCCTTCTCAGCCTCCCGAGCAGCTGGGATTACAGGTGCATGCCACCATACCTGGCTCCATTTTTTTTTTATTATGAAAATTTTCAAACATTCAACATTTTAAGCAAAGATTGAAAAAATAGAACCATGATTACCCATATGGCCACCACCTGGATTCCACAGTGCACTCATCGCGTTTGCTCCCGGCTCCCTCTCTGCAGCGTGGTCAAGGATGTGGCACCTCAGCTGGAGGCCGCAGCTCCTCTCAAGGGATTCTGCCTAGAACTGCCCTCTGGGAGCCCAGAATCTTCCCTGTTCCTTCTTCAGACCAGTGGGTGGGAGTCGTGGCTCCCACTGTCACTAACACTGCAGGCATACTGTTTGTCTCGGGTCCTTAACCCCGTCCAGACAGTGTGTAAACTGTCCCTCCACTTCATGTCCCCAGCCACCCAGTTGGACTGGCCTTCTGACCAATGTCTCTGTCTCCTCCTCCCGCCCTGCTCCTCTTCCCTCCTCCTTTCTTTTCCTCTTTTCGTGTCTTCCTCCTCCTCCTGCCTCCTTTCTGGTCTCATAACCACTTAGAAGAAAGCTGCAGGCGTCCTGAATCTTGACCTCCAAACAGGCGGACATCCCTCTCCTGAAAATAAGGACGGTTTCCTTCAGAACCACAGCATTGGCACCCAAGACACCTGACCATCCCCTCCCATCTCCTCCCATCCCCTGGGATCCGGTCCACACGCGAATTTCCTAATTGTTCACCTGACCATCCCCTCCCATCCCCTGGGATCCAGTCCACACGCGAATTTCCTAATTGTTCACCTGACCATCCCCTCCCATCCCCTGGGATCCAGTCCACACGCGAATTTCCTAATTGTTCACCTGACCATCCCCTCCCATCCCCTCCCATCCCCTGGGATCCAGTCCACACGCGAATTTCCTAATTGTTCACCTGACCATCCCCTCCCATCCCCTCCCATCCCCTGGGATCCAGTCCACACGCGAATTTCCTAATTGTTCACCTGACCATCCCCTCCCATCCCCTCCCATCCCCTGGGATCCAGTCCACATGTGAATTTCCTAATTGTTCACCTGACCATCCCCTCCCATCCTCTCCCATCCCCTGGGATCCAGTCCACATGTGAATTTCCTAATTGTTCACCTGACCATCCCCTCCCATCCCCTCCCATCCCCTGGGATCCAGTCCACATGTGAATTTCCTAATTGTTCACCTGACCATCCCCTCCCATCCCCTGGGATCCAGTCCACATGCGAATTTCCTAATTGTTCACCTGACCATCCCCTCCCATCCTCTCCCATCCCCTGGGATCCAGTCCACATGTGAATTTCCTAATTGTTCACCTGACCATCCCCTCCCATCCCCTCCCATCCCCTGGGATCCAGTCCACATGCGAATTTCCTAATTGTTCACCTGACCATCCCCTCCCATCCCCTCCCATCGCCTCCCATCCCCTGGGATCCAGTCCACATGTGAATTTCCTAATTGTTCAAAACGGTCCCTTGTGCTTATTTTTGAGGCAGTGCGTGATTGCACCTGGTGTGTCTGGTTTAGCTTCGGAATCTGTTTTATGCCAGGACATGCCCATCTTCTGTTTCCCTACGACGCTGACTTTTGGAGGCCGGAGCCAGTGCCTGGCAGCCTGTCCTGTTGCCGGGTCCCCCTTCCCCTGTGTGGCACCCCCAAAGGTTGACTCAGGGTCAGGTCAACCTTTCAGAGAAGAGTGCTCCCTACATAGTCCTGCTGCTGAGGCCACGTCACCTCCCGCGAGGGGCGTTGCTAAGGCCAGTGGGTTCCTTCAGCAAACCCACTCTGGCTCCTGCTGTCTCAGGACCAGTGGCATGGGCCCAGCTCTGCCCACAGCGTTCCCCTTGAGGTTGTGAATGTGGCTTCCGGTGGCCCAGGTGTGCACGGTGAGCTCGCACCCACTTCCAGCTAACAACCGTCTTGCCTGGTGAAACTTCCCTGGGCTGCCAGACCTGCGAAATCCCAGAATGCCAAACATTCCCGCCTCACGTGATCCCAGAGGGAGGGGACTCAGCGTTTCCAGCTCACAACTGAGGAGCCTGAGGTCACCGTCAGATGAGAACCCCAGCGTCCCGGTCTGCAGCTTTGTTAGATGCGACGGGGTCAACAGGGCCCAATGCCCTCGTGCGGCCTGGCCCCGCCCCATGCTCGGGGGCCACAGGGTGACCTCCTTCCCTTCCTTGACCGAGGCTCTTCGCTGGACAGTAGACAGGCAATGCCCAGGGTCCTCTGGCCTACGTGGCCTCCCGGTCTGGAGGCGCTGTTCCCGGTCGGGGGCCTGGTCTGGTGGGGAGGCAGTGGCCTGGGGTTTTCTCTCGGCCGTGTGCTCCTCCAGGCCTGATGGAGCCCAGCCTCCTGGGCACTGACAATCAGGTCACGGTTAAAACAAAGCACCAGTGGGCGGCAAGGTGCAGGGCCTCTTCACCACCAGGGCTTCACCGGTTCACTGACCTCTCCCTCCTGTTCCTGGGAGCCACCATGCATCCAAGCACTGCCGGACGGTGCGGAGAACAGCAGCCCACATCTAGCGTGCTGACCGGCGGCAGCCTGCGCTGTGGCTGAGGATGAAATCACCGTGTTCGAATCCCAGCCCTGAGAGCCAGCCAGAGTGGCCCAGATGTTTCCACTCAGGGTTTGGCAAAGGCACCGCCAGGAGGAGGACAAGAGCGGAGAAAGACGACTGCCTGGGCACGGCGGGAAGATGGGAGCCACTGCCCTTCGGACAGCTGCTGTCGGGGCTCCACGAGGGTCCCTTTGGATAAGCCCTGGCCCGAGACCTTTCCAGGGATGCAGGCTCCTAATGGCTCTTCTGAGCACCCGTCGTTTGTAACCACAGAACCAGGGCACAGAGCCCAGCGGACAGAGCTGTGTGTTGCCCGAGGAAGCGAGGATCTGCTGAAACAGCTCTCGGGCATGTCGCTGCCACGGATGGTCCCCCGAGAACAGGAGCCCCCAGGGTTTGGTGGTGTCTGTGGAAGGAGTTCCTAGGCTGCCAGAATATAGAAAGACAGCACGAGGGGTGGAGGCTGCCCCAGGAACCCTCAACCTACCCTGTATCCCTGTGAGTTTTCAGGAGTGCCACAGGTTTGAAGGAGCCCAACTTTAATGCTTTAAACTCAATGTTTCATTGGTGGAAATCTTGTCTCACTCCATGAGGATTTGCGGTGGTTCTCGGGAAACTGTACAGTGAAGAATTAAAATGAGAAGACGCTAGGAAATCCCTGAGCCAGACACTCAGGAACTGGAGCGTGGCGACAGTTACACAACCTTGGGGATCTGCTAAATGTCCCCGAACTGCACAGAGCAAAGTGGTTAAAATGCTACATTTTATGTTATGTGTATTTTCCTGCAATTAAAAAAAAAAAAAGCAAAACCAAACCAAAACAAAACAAGAAAACAACTCTGGGCTGGGGAAAATTCCAACTAGAGCAGGGAGAAGGAGAAGAGAGAGCCGGGCCCAAGTCCTCCCAGCTGGCGGGGTGGAGCTGCGGCTCGCGGCCCCTCTTCTGCCCGCAGCCAAAAGGAAAAGAAAACTGTCCATTCGCCGTCATTCTGAAAAGATAAATTGAGCTGCTACGTGCCAGGCCCTGTGCTGGAGACACGACACTGATGATGAAACCAAAACAGTCCCACCCTCAGAGAGTCCCCGCTGTAGGAAGCCCCCGTATACTTGTCCCTCTTCATGGGGACAGCAATGTGAGTTCCTCCAGGTGCAAGTTTTCAGGCAGTGAGTCTCCAAGAGATTTCACACAACCTCGTGGGGAATGGGGCCGTGGGACCACACAGGGCCCAGACGGGGCACTGGGAACAAGCTGAGAAGAGAGACCTGGTGTTCAGGCGGTGCAGCTGGGACAATGGAATGGAACGTCCAACCATGCCAGGAGGCAAGTCACTGAGTGAAAGGGTGGAAGGCCCAGGGCGATGGAGAGGGGACATCAGATGGCAGCAGAGGTTCCCGAAGCTTTCTGGATCCAGGGAAGGTCTGTGTGTGCAGGAAGGGTGACGAGGGCCGGAGGCTGCTGCGCTCTCTGGGAGGGAGGGGCTGGGCCGCTCAGGGGAAGAACATCGGGGAAGCCCAGCTTGAGAATCGGAGCCGCCTGTAATCCCAACACTTTGGGAGACCGAGGCGGGTGGATCATGAGGTCAGGAGATCGAGACCATCCTGGCTAACACGGTGAAACCCTGTCTCTGCTAAAAATACAAAAAGTTAGCCGGGCGTGGTGGCGGGCGCCTGTAGTCCCAGCTACTTGGGAGGCTGAGGCGGGAGAATGGCGTGAACCCGGGGGGCGGAGCTTGCAATGAGCCGAGATCACACCACTGCACTCCAGCCTGGGCGACAGAGCGAGACTCCGTTTAAAAAAAAAAAAAAAATCCGAGCCTCTCCCCTGGGCAGCCCTGTGGGGAAGGGGCCACGTGCAGAGATACATAGCAGAAGGTCTCAGACAACCAAGGCTTGTTGAGAGCAGGGTTTGGGGACTTCCCTTGGGGAGAGGAGGAACCACCAGCAAGTGCAGGAGGCTTCACATAGGCATCTAGCTTGTGAGGAAGGAGCAACTGCTGAGCGGATACATGTGCCTCCTCACTTGGCATCATGTTTTCCAGGTTCGTTCATATTGAAGCGTGAACCGGAGCTCCATTCCTCTTCATGGCTGAGTAATACTCCATCAAATGGGTGGAATACATTTAACTTATCCATTCATCAATCATCTTAGGAGGAAGCATCCCCATTCTGTGCATAAGGAAGAGATGTCCAGGGAGGTTCAATAACTCACTGATGGCCTCATGCTGCTGCGTGGTGGAGCTGGGATTTGAACCCTCCTCTGTCCGTGTCAAAGCCTTTGTCCTGTGATGAGGCTGTAGTGGAAATCGCCCAAACACCTAGACGGTCTGGACAAATTGCAACAAACATCCCCCCGAAGGCATAAACGATTGCAGAAGAAAATAAGCTTTCTGAGAGGGAGGGTGAGGAAGCAGGCATTGAAAACCAAGCAAAGCGTGACCCATGAACTCGCGGGACTCCTTGGGATCTTTGCCGAAACCAGCTCCTGGAATTAGAGATGGGGGCAAGGCCTGGGGCCAGTAGTGCGTGGAGAGTCAGGGCTCAGACGAAAGAGGAGGTTGGACCTCTGGAAGGGTGACACCCCTGGGGAAAGAGTGGTCTGTTTTCTGGGACGGTTTTGTTGAGATATGATTCACATCCCAGGCAATCCACCCACTTAAGGTGTCCCCAGTCAGTGGTTTTTAGCATATTCACAAGGTTGTGCAACCAGCACCTCAATGTAATCTTTGAACACACAAAAGGAAACCCCATTCACATTCTCCCGACTCCTTCCCTCAGCAGTCACGAATCTACTTGTGGTCTCCATGGATTTACCAATTCTGGGCATTTCATATAAAGGGAATCAGGCAGTATGTGGCCTTTTGTGTCTGTTTTCACTCAGTGTCATGCTCTCAAGATTCATTCTTTCTGTAGCATGAATCATGCTGGGCCTTTTGATGGCTAATACTCCATTGTATGGGCGTAATACATTTTACTTATCTATCAATTTGTGAATGTGAGGTTATTTTCACTTTTTGGCAGCTACCAATAATGCTTCCATGGACACCCATGTGCAAACTTTTGTGTGAACGGATGTTTTCATTTCAGAAGTTGAATTTCTTGATTATGTGCTAACTCTGTGTTTAATTCTATGAGGAACTGCCAGACTGTTCTCTCACAGTGGCTGCTTTATTTTACATTCCCTCCAGCAGTCTATACAAGTTCTGATTCCTTTACCTGCTCACTAACACTAGTTATCATCTATCTTTTCCGTAACAGCCATCCCAGTGGGTGTGAAGAGGTATCTCATTGTTGTTTTGATTTGCATTTCCCTGACAGTGAATGATGTTGAGCATCTTTTCATGTGCTTGCTGGTCATTTGCAAATCTCCTTTGGAGAAATGTCTATTCAGATCCTTTTCTCTTTAAAAAATTACATTATTTGTCTTTTTATTATTGTGGTTGAAGAGTTCTTTATGTATTTTGAATATACAAGTCCCTAATCAGAAATGTCATTTGCCATGATTTTCTCCTATTTTTGTGGGTCATCTTTTCATTTTCTTGGCAATTATTATTTACAGCATGGAGTTTTAAATTTTGATGTAGTCCAGTTTATCTCTCTCTAGTTTTTGTCATTGTGCTGATCTACTTTATTTTGGGGACAGGGTCTTATTGTATTGCCCAGGCTGGTCTCAAATTCCTGGGCTCAAGTGACCTTCCCGCCTTAGCCTCCCAGTGAGCTAGGATTACAGGAATGGGCCACAGAACCTGGCTGTGACCTCCTTTTGTTATTTTTTTAAACTTTTTGCTCTGCCTCTGAGAATTCATGACCATACATCTTCTCTCATATGAATTCAGTGTTCAAATTTGCACCAACTATATAGTTTATGAAACTGTTAACTTGGGGATGAAGTTTAAAATGTTTAAGATGATGGCAGATGCATACAAGTGCAGGTACACACTCTACAGGTCCCTCTGTTTTCCCCAAGATTAATACCAGCCAAAAATTAACTCACAATCCAAAATTGGAGACCACGGATGGAGGCAAACCACCTCAGGCACAAGTCAGCAGAGAAAACAACAGCACTGCTCAAGCCTTATGGATTTCAGATATTGATAGTATCAGATATAAAACACACTGATAAAACAAGTGTGTTTAAAGAAATAAAGGATTAAATCAAACATTAGCAAATATCAACAGTTATGAGTAAATTTTTGAAAAATAATCAAAATAGGTCTTTAGAAATAGAAAATATTCAATTCAAAACTTATTGGATGGGCTTAAAAGAAGATTAGATACCACTGAGGGGGAATTAGTGAACTAGAAGATATATCCAAAAAATAGTGGAGCGACAGCACAGAAAGTATAGAAGAGGGATTGAGAGACATTTCAGAAGATGGCTTAGTTATTTATTGCTGCATAACAAATTACCTCCAAAATTAATGGTTCAAAACAACAGCAATTGCTTTTCATTTCTCACTGTTTCTGTGCATAAGGAACTGAGAATCTCGGTTGGGCTGTGCTTGGGGTCTCATAAGGTTGAAGGTAGTTGATGACTGGGGCTGCCATTATCTGAAAGCTCAACTGGGGCTGAGGATCCGCTCACACGGCAGGAAAATTGGTGTAGGTTGCTTGCCAGGGCTCTTAATTCCTTTCTACCTGGACCTCTCTGTAGGCTGCTTGGGTGTCCTCAGAGTGGCAAGGAGGCATGGTGACCAGCTTCCTTAAAGTGAGAGATTCAAGTGGGTGGGTGAGTGTGCAGGGGGAAGCTGCAAGGGCTTTTTAGACCCAGTCTTGGATGTCACACACTGTCACTCCTGCCACATTGTGTTGGTCATGCAGGTCAGCTCTGATTCTGTGTGGAGGGGCCCCCCCATCATGGAGGCCAGCTACCACAGAAGGAGAGACTGGGGAAGATGGATATGGCAGTAATTAAAGCAATGGTAGCTGAGAGTTTTCAGTAACTGATGAAAGACATGCATCTTCAGATTCAAGAAGCCCCTCAAGGCAAGTTGGGTAATTAAAAGTAAGTGACATTTAGACACATGGTAAATTTGTGCTAAAAGCAAAGAGAAGATCCTATAAGCAACCATACAAAAGACAGATTCCCTATCAGAGAGCATCTAGGCTGCCAGCCAATTTCCAACAACAACAAAAAAAGCCCCGAACAGAAACAAAGCCCCAAACAATTAGAAACTATCTTCAAAGCGCTCCAGAAGAACTGTTAACTTCAATTCTGTACCAGATAAATGTCACTGAAATCATGGTGGATAAGGAACATTTCAGACAAACTAAAGCTGAGCTAGATCCTCCTCACAGAACCCACTCTAAAACAACTTGTAAATAATATAAATCAAGAGGAAAGAAAATGATTCCAGAAGGGAGAATGAGATGCCAGAAGGAGTGACATGCGAGGGAATCGTTTAGATTTACTCACACATTCATCCAAGGCCGACTGAGTAAGTGCTCTTGGGAGGTCAGCAGGGAGCAGGGAGTAGAGAAGAAAGGAAAGTGGCCAAGGGGGAGGCCCGAAGAGTGAAGAGCAGGGCTTTGGCCTTGCTGTTACCCCACTCTGGGGAGGGGCTGTATCTTTATGCTTCCCACCCTTGGGCCTGGTCAAGAGTCGGTACAGGTCAGCCCCTGTTCCCTCTGATTCTTCCAGCCTATGGGGAAAATGGGCTGCAATATCCCAAGGGCAAAAAATAAAATAATAAAGAAAAATACCTAGAATTGCTGCTCTTGGAAGCAAAAGTCCACTGACACCAGAGGGTGCTCAAGAAATGGTATAAAGCGGAGGCTTGGCCATGCATCAGCCTTGTCTACTTTGACTGTATTAAATAATATCCAGTTTGAAAGATTAAAAAAAAAAAAAAACTAAACTAAAATATCAGCTGCAGCTAACAGGAGGCGAGAGGAGTTGGTGGCAGTTGGGTTCCTTTTACTCTTTAAGAGAAAGGTAGAGAAATCAATTTCAGGCTTAGGTATGCATGTCAGAATGGTAAGGACAACAGCTAAACGTAAACAGAAATAGAATGGTTTACGGCCAAACAGCAGAGGGGAAAAACAGAGGAAATTGACAGGCTGGAAAAACATGTAAAACCCAGGTATGTGCTGTTTTCGTAAGAAGTTTCTCATAAGGAAAGAGAATCGACCGGGCACCCTGGCTCAAGCCTGTAATCCCAGCACATTGGGAGGCCGAGATGGGCGGATCACAAGGTCAGGAGATTGAGCCCATCCTGGCTAACACAGTGAAACCCCGTCTCTACTAAAAAATACAAAAAACCCAGCCGGGCGTGGTGGTGGGCGCCTGTAGTCCCAGCTACTTGGGAGGCTGAGGCAGGAGAATCACTTGAACCTGGGAGGTGGAGGTTGCCGTGAGCCGAGATCGTGCCATTGCACTCCAGCCTGGGCAACAGAGCAAGACTCCGTCTAAAAAAAAAAAAAAAAAGAAATCTTGCAGTCTGAATACATTGGTTGTGTTCTTAGGAAACCTTGTGATAACAACAAAACTCCATTGTAAAAATAAATAAATAAACAAACTGGGCTAGGCACTGTGGCTCATACTTGTAATCCCAGCACTTTGGGAGGCCGAGGCAGGCAGATCACAAGGTCAGGAGATCGAGACCATCCTGGCTAACATGGTGAAACCCCGTCTCTACTAAAAAAAACCAAAAAAACTAGCCGGGCGAGGTGGCGGGCGCCTGTGGTCCCAGCTACTCCGGAGGCTGAGGCAGGAGAATGGCATAAACCCGGGAGGCAGAGCTTGCAGTGAGCTGAGATCCGGCCACTGCACTCCAGCCTGGGTGACAGAGCGAGACTCCGTCTCAAAAAAAAAAGAAAATCAAGGCAGGACCTAGGTCTGTTAGTGGGGAGCCTTGGGTCACCCTGCCAACCGAGGCCCTGGCAGAGGACAAGAGGAACACAGAACCTGTGTTGGGAGAAAGGAGCTAGGAGTGCTGATCTGGGTGTGAGGTCAGCTCCAGAAGCGGGATGGTGGCAGCTCTGCTCCTGTCATTTCCTTCCTGCCTCTGCTCTTTCCACTCCGCTTATGCAAAGAACCTTGGTGGCAGCTGATCCGTTACGTCTCACAAGGAGCCCCCGACACCACCCATGACAACATGGTAGCACGTGGAGGACACCAAGTTTTCAGCCAGATGAAGAACAGGAGTCCATGGATGTTGAGGGGCAAAAGGGGTGGAATGTATTGGGTGTTTCTTTCTTTCTTTTTTTTTTTTTGAGACAGATTCTCGCTCTGTCGCCCAGGCTGGAGTGCAGGGGTACAATCTCGGCTCACTGCAAGCTCCGCCTCCCAGGTTCACGGCATTCTCCTGCCTCAGCCTCCCGAGTAGCTGGGACTACAGGCGCCCGCCACCTCGCCCGGCTAATTTTTTGTATTTTCAGTAGAGACCGGGTTTCACCGTGTTAGCCAGGATGGTCTCAATCTCCTGACCTTGTGATCCGCCCGCCTTGGCCTCCCAAAGTGCTGGGATTACAGGCGTGAGCCACCGTGCCCGGCCGTTTTTTTCTTTTTTTAAATGGCTTTATTGAGATATATTTTACATACCAAACAATTCACCCATTTAAAGTGTATGAGTCAATGTTTTTTGGTCTGTTATTTTATATGTTTAAAAATTGTGGTAAAATATATAAAACGTACAATTTGTGGCCAGGGGCGATGGCTCACACCTGTTATCCCAATACTTTTGGAGGCGAAAGCGGGAAGATCTCTTAAGCATTCCAGGAGTTTGAGACCAGCTTGGGCAACATAGTGAGACCCCGTCTCCACAAAAAATTAAGAAATTAGCTGGGTGTGGTGGCACAGGCCTGTCGTCCCAGCTACTAGGGAGGCTGAGGCAGGAGGATCACTGGAGTCCAGGACATTGAGGCTGCAGTGAGCTGTGATTGCACCACTGTATCCAGCCTGGGTGGCGGAGTGAGACCCTACCTCAAACTACAACCACAAAAAATCTCCAAAATAACCTTTGCCGTTTCAACCATCTTAAGTGTATAGTTCAGTGGCGTTAATTACATTGGCAATGTGTAACCACCACTATCTGTTTTCCAAATGTCATGAACCCAAAGAGAAATTGCACCCACTAAGCAGTTAACTCCCCATTCTTTCCTCTTCTGACCCTGGTAACCTCTTATCTACTTTCTGTCTCTGTGAATTTGCCTATTTTAGATATTCCATAGAAATAGAATTATTGGCTGGATGTGGTGGCTCACACCTGTAATCCCAGCACTTTGGGAGGCTGAGGCAGGCAGATCATCTGAGGTCAGGAGTTTGAGACCAGCTTGGCCAACATGGTGAAACCCCATCTCTACTAAAAAAATATAAAAATTAGCCAGGCGTGGTGGTGTGTGCCTGTAATCTCTGCTACTTGGGAGGCTGAGGCATGAGAATCGCTTGAATCCAGGAGGCGGAGGTTGCCTTGAGCAGGAATTGTACCACTGCACTCCAGCCTGGGCGACAGAGTGAGACTTCATCCCCGCCCCACCTCAAAAAAGAAATAGAATTACACAGTGTGTGGTGTGGTGTTTTTCATCGGCTTATTCATGTTGTAGCAGGAACCAGAACCCCATTTCTTTTTGTGACCACATAATATTCCATTGTATGGAACCCCATTCCTTTTTATGACCATGTAATATTCTGTTGTATGGAAAGACCACAGTTTGTTTATCCATTCACCTGTCGGATGGCCACGTGGGTGGTTGGTTCATTTGGGGGATTGGAAATAGGGCTGCCGGGAGCCTGTGTGTGTGTGGACTCACTCAAGCCCCTGTTTTCAATTCCATCGGGACTGTGTCTGGGAGTATTATTGCTGGGTTACCTGGTAATTCTGTGTTTAGCTTTTTGAGGAACAGCTGCAGTGTTTCCAACTGCACACATTGCATTTGCTGGTGGGTCTGTTTGGCCCCTCAGTACCCACCCTCCACCTCTCTCGGCTCTGCTTTGTAACAGGACGTGGTCCTGGGTAGACAGTGCCAAAGGCCCCCTTCCCTTCCGATTTCAGGTTGGGCTCAGCCGGCGGGCGGGGTAACAGGAGGGAAGGCGGGGATGGGCGTTCCCAGGGCCCTCCCTGTGAGGTTGTCTCAGGGTGGCCGTGCAGCTGTGTGGAGGTGGCAGCTCTCCCAAGGTGCATCTCCATGGGGATCGGAAATCCTGCCTCCCTCCTACCTACCAGACCCGTGGTGAGAGCCCCGTGACCGCACTCTCCTGGGGTTCCCTTCACCCACACTCTTGCAAACACTCCCATTGTAAATCGGCGGTCCCTGAATCATCTGGGCTGGAGCGAGTCCCCCATTTCCTATTGCAATCAGCCCCCAACCCCCGTGTGCTCTGGACTGGATGTGCCTTCGAAGCCCGAGGGGCAGGGGCTCCCCTCCTCGTATTCCCCAAGCCGAGTGCCCAGCAGGACGCAGAGGTCAGTAGGGATCTTTTGGACACAAGAAAGAATGGCCTCACTGTTTCAATAGTTGCTCACATATTCTAAGCACGTTGGAAACGTGGAGCTTCTGGCCTCGGGCCTGAGTGGAGAAAAGACCGGCTTCCCTGAGGGCTCTCTCCTCTATAAAAGGGAATCAAACGGACAGTTAGGTGCTGAGGACAGCCCCATGAAAGGTGGAAGCTCACTTGGCAGAGGAGCAGTGAAGGCTCTGCAGTCTGGGAAGAACGAGGTCGTGGCTCAGCCCCACCTTGGGCTTACCTGGGCAAGTGACTTCGGCTGCCCACCTGTGAATGGTATAGTCTCAGATTCATGTGATGACCCTGTAGGTGGTGCTTCCTCTCCATGTTTGTGGGAGATAGAAGAGCTGCCTGCTCATGTAGGGCCAGGTAAGGGGACTTGAGGAAACTGTGAAGAGCCTGACAGTGTCCTGGGCGTGTGGGTGGCGGATCCCAGCTGCATGGAGCCCCGGCTTGCACTCAGCATAGAGCACAGATGCACAAGAACTATTTGCTGAATAAACAAATAACAGAACATGGTAGTCCAGAGAAACCCTTGTTTATATAACAGGAAGACGGGAAATAATGTTTGTAAGAATACGGCTTATAAAGCCAAGAAAATGGACACAGCTCAGAGACTCATCAACAGGTGGCTGGACAAAGGAATGGGGCTGTATCCACGTGGCGGAATATTACACGGCAGTTAGATGCGTGGATAATGGCTCTGGGTGCCCCCAGGCGCACCTCGCCATGGATGAAAATCAAATATAATTGAGGGAGAAAAGTCAGGGAAAGAAAGATATGTATATTCAATTTCATACATCTCACAAATGCCATACCTACTGCTGCTGTAACAAATCGCCGTAAATTTAAAATGTATAGTTTAAAACAACACATATTGATTATCTTATGTCTCTGGAAGTCGTAAGTCCAACATTGGTCTCCCTGGTCTAGAATCCAGGTGTGGGCAGGGCTCTGGACAGCAGTCCCTGTCTGTGCCTCCTCCAGCACCTAGGGGCCACCTGCGGTCCTTGGCTCTCAAGCCCAACCTCCATCATCAAGGCCAGTAGCATCTTCTCTCCCCAGCCTTGGTCTCCATTCTCACGTCTTCTCTCTCTGACTCTGACCACCCTGCCTGTCTGTTGTAAGGACCTGATTAATTAGACTGGACTCACTCATCCTCACGTCTTCTCTCTCTGACTCTGACCACCGTGCCTCTCTGTTTTATGGACCCGATTAATTAGACTGGACTCACTGCTCTACTACATCTGCAAAATCAGGTGACATATTCCCACCTCCAGGAACTGGGACACCTTTGGAGGCCACCGTTCTGTCTATCGCACAGATGAATGACAAACATGCACCCAGGAGAATAGGGTCTCTGGGGAGGGGAGATGGGATAGGGGAGGCATGCAGGGTGCGTCTTTGAGGCTGGACAGCTTTATCATCACTGTTGCATTAAGAAACAAGGGTAGCAGTGTCTGTACCCACCCCCGTCAGGGACCCCCTCCGACAGCCCGGCCCCCCGTGGCTGCATCTCTGTGTCCCTGGCACACCTCACCATCATGGTGGGGCTGGAGATGGACATTGGTGAATACATACCCCAGCTCCCTACCCTGAGAGGGAAGGGAATTCTGGGCCCTTTTTCCAGAGCATCCGCATAGGGCTCCCCATCACCCTCCCTGGGATCTGGCTTCACGTAATGTAAAGGTAACCGTTTTAAAGTAAGCAGGTCAATGGCATTTAGTACATTCATAATGTGAGGCAGCCACCGCCTCTGTCCGGTTCCCAAACATTTGCATCACTCCAAAGAGAACCTTGTACCATGTCCCATCACCCCTATCATCCTCCAGCCCCCAGCCCCTGGTGGCTGTGGGTCTGCCATCACCCCCGTTATTCCCCCTCCAGCCCCCAGCCCCTGGTGACCACAGGTCTGCCATCACCCCCGTTATTTTCCCTCCAGCCACCAGCCCCTGGTGACCATGGGTCTGCCATCACCCCCGTTATTCCCCCTCCAGCTCCCAGCTCCTGGTGACTGCAGGTCTACTACACCCCTGTTGTTCCCCTTCCAGCGCCCAGACCCTGGTGACCGCGGGTCTCCCATCACCCCCGTTATTCCCCCTCCAGCCCACAGTCCCTGGTGACCGCGGGTCTCCTATCACCCCCGTCATTCCCCCTCCAGCCACCAGCCCCTGGTGACCGCAGGTCTGCTATCATCCCCGTTATTCCCGCTCCAGCCCCCAGCCCCTGGTGACCGCGGGTCTGCCATTACCCCTGTTATTCCGCCTCCAGCCCCCAGCCCCTGGTGACCGCGAGTCTGCCATCACCCCCGTCATTCCCCCTCCAGTGCCCAGTCCCTGGTGACCGCAGATCTGCTTTCTGTCTTGGAGGATTTGCCCGTTCTGGACATTTCATGGAGATGAATCACACAACATGTGGGCTTGGGGCTGGCTTCTTTTCTGAGGCTCTGCTGTGTGGTCGTCTGTGTGAGAACTTGGTTCGCTTACATGGCTGAGGAACATCCCGTTGTCTGGAGAGACCACCGTGTGTGGCCCCCTCCTCTGCTGAGGGGCATCTGGGCTGCTTCCACCTGTGGCTTCTATGAATTGTGCTCTAGGAACCTCAGTGAACACACACTTGTTGGAGTCCGTGTCTTTGGTTCTTCCAGGCACACGCCCGGCTGTGGAGCTGCACAGGCTGTCTCGACGGCCACTCCCCTCCCTGGTGGCCCCGGTCCCCCGCCAGCATTCTCTCCATCCTCAGGTCCTCATGTCAGGGGCTGCTTCTGGGGAAACTGAAATGTCACAGAAACTTAACAAAAGTGAGATCTGTTAATTCCGAGTCACCTTCTCTAAACCTGTGCTGTGCGATACGGAAGCCACGGTCCATACTTGGCTGTTTACATGGAGGTGAATTAAAATAAGATTGACTTTAAATGCGGGTCCAGAAGCACAGTGGCCCCATTTCAAGGGACCAGTGGCTACCGAATTGGACAGGGCTGATATAGGACGTGTCCGTCATCGGGGAAGCTCTACTGGACAGTGCTGCTGCTCTATATTTTTGGGAAACATTTTGTACTTAAAAAAATGCCCCAAAGAACCCCCAAGTGAACAACGAAAATAAGCCATTTTGGAGTGTGAGAGTGGCACAGGTGCAGTGGGGGAGGAATCGGTAGGGCCAGGATCAGCGGGGGTGGGATCGGCGGGGACTGCTGGCGGTGCTGGCTTGAACGAGCTGACTCCAAGCCCTTGAAGCTGGGCTCAGCCTCTCAGTCTGGAATGTGGGCCCTACAGAGCTGGGTGGGTCTGGGGACATGGACGAGGCTGTCCCGGGTAGGGCAGGTCAAGGCACTGCTTAGAGCAGGGTTCAAAGCTGGGATGTGAAGACCCAGGAGGCCATAGGGTCTGTAAAGCGCCCAGAGGCTGGTATAGCTGCAAGCACCAGGGTGCCTGGAGAGAGCACACAGGGTCAGGCAGAAGCGGACCTTGAGTGGGGGTTCTGTGCCCCCTCCCATCTTCCAGGAGCAGAGCACGTGCTGGAGCGGGGGTAGCGGGGACACCCTGTCCACAGAGCAGGGCTCAGGCCGACAAGCTGGGCAACTGGACAAGCCCAAGAGGCCCCTGGGCCTCGGTTTCCTCTTGTCTGAAATAAGCGGGGGCTCTGGTCTCCCACAGGGTCAGGACGCTGTACTCCTCCTGGCTGGGCCTCCGGTGCATTTGCTGAATTTTGCCAGCGCCTCGGAAGGACTTGCCACGTGACATGACCCTTTCTGAACGCCTACAGAGTTTAGGTCATTGAATCTGTATGGCAACCCCACAGGGCGAGTGGTCTTGTGAATTTCACTTTACAGATGAGGAAACTGAGGCAGGGAGGATAGGTGACCTCATCAAGGTCACACTGTCAGTTGGGGTCTGGCTGGAAGCCTGTGCACCTTACCACCAGGCCTTATGATCTGTCGCTCTGTCCAGAGAGACTCAGGTCCTTGGGCTGCTACGTTGGGGCCACCTGCACTTTAGCTGGAGGCAGTATCTTAAAGTAAAGGAAGAGTTTGGAGCCCTCAACCTCTGTCACCCTGCTCGGCCCGCTGGCCCCACAGCCTGACACCCGCCGAGATGCAGCAGCCTCTGCACTCTGCTTGTGCGGGACTGCACCAGGCAGCTCTCTTTGTGTCCGGGATCCCAGCAGCCCAGGCTACATGACCTCATCCCCGTCCACACCCCAGCCTCACACTAAAAATGACCCTGCTAGCCTATTGTTTATTGGAGGTTTTGTGGAAACCCAAAGAAAATTAAAAAACTACGAACTTTCGGAATTGGGCAGAGTCTGTCTCCCTCCGAACACAGCATTGTTGCTGCATGTTTGAAGGTTCCTCTTCCCTGTGCCACGTGGACTGCGGCGACCTTCTCCCTGGGATGGACATTCAGCGGAGGGAAGCGATGTCCAGCCCTTGGAGGGGCCTGGCTGTCCTTTGTGGGGTTCTGACTTCTTCCCCCTTTGTGACTCTTGGAGCTGCTCTAAACTGGATTCTCACTCCAAGAAAGCAATTGGGGTTTTTCCATCAGCTTGCTCCTGTCCCTTTGGGTGCCAGAATTGTAGGCTGGAGATGATTAAAGAGAAAGTGTGGGAATCCATAAAAACAAGGGTGCCAGGTACTGCAGAGGACCCACTCTACACTCGGCCTTCCTTCCCCAGGTCTCCCAAGGCTGACCATGTGGAAATTAAAACATCATCTTCCAGGAAATTAATGAAAACCGAATTTATGAGGCAGCTGTTCTCGGGTGTGAACTTTCTTAAAGGACCAGTGGGTCCAGGGGTGAGGTACAGAGCAGCCCCTCCCCGACCCTATTGCTGCCATCAACCCACCTCTCAGCAGAGCCTTCTATTTGGAAATGAACCCGCGAAAGATCTCTGGGTACCAGGGCCCTGAGCATGCGCCACGCTGGGGTGGACAGAGGCCGCCACTTGGTCCCTAGATTCATTCTCCCAGGACAGGGACATCCACAGCGGGGCTAGTCTTTCCATGCATGTGGGGCACGTGGTGCTGATGCAGTGTTGGGGGTACTCTGATGTGCCAGGGCCCCTCCCGGGCCCCACAGCCTTTGCTTCATTTGTAATCCAAGTCGCTAAAGGCAAATCAGCCAGCACGGTTTTGGCACCACTCCCCCGTCAGTGAGCTGACGTGGGGCGGACTGCATTTCTAAGATTCCATATTTATAGTGGCTGCTATTGTAACAGCCTTAGCAGTGGGCTAAGCATTTCATAAGCATTATTTTATTCTGTCCTTGCAAGAATCTGTGGAATGGGCTCTGTTGTGTTCACCTCCAGTTTACGGAAGGAAAAACCAAGGATCAGAGAGGGGAGGTGACTTTCCCAAAGCAGCCCAGCAACTTTGTCCAGACTCCTGTCCACTGTGCTGCACTTGGTGCAGGAGTTTCAGAGGTGCATGCCAACACCGGGCAGACAGGACTAGAATGAAAACCCACGTGTGGATGCTGCTTCCCTGCCCGAATGATGTCATCTCACAAGCCCAAAAGTAGGCCCTGGAGGGCAGGAGCGGAGAAGCACATTCCCTGGGCTTATCGTGATCGAAAGGAAGGTGGGATATCTTACCAAAAGCGTGCCCTCTGGCTGCACAGAGAACTCATCTCGACTCCTGGGCTGAACTGAGGAGCAAAAGGTATTTTCTGTATTGTGTTAAAGTCATCTGTATGGGAGGCGTGCAGATGGAAATAAAATATTTACCATTTGGAACAAAATTTCAACTGGAGCGAAAAGCACTCTAAGCAAAGGATGTGGGGGGAGAGGGGAAGGTTTCAGACACGAACAGCTGCTGCCCAGCTGTGGCCGAGGGAGAAGGATGGGAACTGTTGTTGGGAACTTGGTTCTGAGGCTGGGGCCGGGGGTGTGCTGTCCTCCTCCTGGAGTGCTGGGTTTCTTGGGCCCTTGATTTCTGGGACCTCTCCTGGGGGCGCCTCAGCTTGGGGGGTGATGCCTGGGTGCCCTCCCCTGCCCTTCGCTCAGCACTGTGCACTGGGCCACGGGAGGTCCCTACCTCAGACGTTTTCACAGCCCCTCCATGGACATCCCCCTCTTCCACCTCCCTACCCAGCCCATCTGCTCTTGTGTCCTACCTCTTCCCTGTCCCACAGGGAAATTCACAGTCGCCCCATGGTCCTGCCATGGCCAGCTGTGCTCTCACCACCTTACCTGGACACCCCAAGGAGATGCCCCAAGAGACCTGGGGGAGCCCAGAAGGCACAGCTGGAAGGGAATGAGACCTGGTCAGTTAGGGAAACTGAGGACTGAGTGAGAAGGGAGCTTTCTAAGGCGACTTGGGGAGTGAATGGCCCAGTGCAGGCTTCCCCTGAAAGGCTGACGCGCTCCTACCCCACCATCCCTCACTGACCTCAAGGTTATGTTTCTAGAGGGGCGTCAATGTCAATGCACAAGATGGTCTTGACTGCACCGGGAATAACTACAGACAATTATTTCCTTATCAAGGGAGCGGCCTTCCCACCCCCATGCTGCAAACACACACTCGCCGGCTTGCTGGAGCTAGGCTGTGGGTCTCTCCCGAGAGGAGGGTCCCACCTGGGGACCGGGTGCTCCCCTACCAGCAGGAAGGGTGAAGCAGTTGTCAGGAGAGGGAGCCCCAGGGCCCTGAAGCTTTGGGCTTGGACACTCCCACGGGGATCTCCAGAGTGGCCCCTGGAGACACCCCCTTCCCACGTGCTTGAGGGCCCTGTGGATGGTCCAAGGCTGGCACCAGGGAAAGAACCTGGAACTTCCTGGGTGAAAAAACCGAAAACCATGGATATGTGAGGCATCTGCTCCTGCCTTCTTTGTAGCTGTTGGGGGCTGAGGCCGTGACCTCCCCAGGCCCTGACCTCCAGAGGGACCTCCACGCTGCCTGGGGAGGCACCAGAGTAATCGTTTCAGCGACCCCGAGACCTACCTTCTCATCTGTGGGACAATCCCCCTATTGATTCTCCGGTTCAACGAGAGGCAAAAATCCTCCTGAACCTCCGCCAAGGGTGTGGGGAGCTGGTCTGGACCAGTTCCAGAGCCGGAACCCAGAGGAGGGGGAGCACTCCCAACTTTTACGGCTGGCTTCAAATCACTTCCTGGAAATGGCCGAGTGCCGTTCGTAGCCCCCGTGGCCTCGTTGGAGATCAATGTTCCGTGCAGGGGAGGAGGGTCATGCTTGTCACAGGCCGCCTGGCCAACTCGGCCTTAGGCTCAAGGGTCCAGAGGGGCTGTGGCTTTGCAGGGGAGGAAAAGGCCCCTCGTCCAGAATCCACGGATCCCCTGGGCAATTGTGTATTAACGGTCCTTTTCGGGATGCTGGGATCTCCCTGTGGCATCCTCCCAGGACAGCGACGGTCTCAGGACACAGCAGAGTCATCAGATCCGCCTGGTGGTTACAGGACTGCAACCCTGCATCGGGTCCACCCTACAATTTGCTGTTAGAGTGCTTAGCGAAGCAGGATCAACCTCAAACTTTTTGGGAGGGAGATCTAAGTCCTTTCAAGGAATGAACTACTGCCCAGAGCACCCCGTGCCCACTGTGATGACAGTAGCACTAGGCAGGGTTTGGACACCCACTGCACGCCAGGCTGTGTACCATGAGGCTCACACCCCTCCTTCACTGTGCCCTGCCATGACTGGCGAGAAGGCGGGACTGCTGTGTGACCTTGGGCAGTTATTGAACCTCTCTGTGCGTCTGTTTCCTCGTCTGTGTCATGAGGATGAGGAGGGTACCTAATTTGCAGGCAGCTGTGAGGATCAAGTTAATGCTCCCGGAGGACCTGGAGCTGTACTCACCGTTCGAGCCCTAAGTGTCTGAGCAACATCGCACATTTTAAGCAATGGGGTGGTGACCATTCTCTTGGGTACATCTTGGCTGACTCTGTAAAAAGATGAAATCCACTGCAGTAGAGTTTCTAATGCTGAGGGTGCAGGGTATGTGCAGTTTAGATACCAATCTATGACCACACTGGCCTGGCAGCGAGCACCCCCGTGGCATCGCACGAGGGTCACCTCTCCTCCTGTACACCAATGCCAGGTATTGAATACTTCTTAACCGTTGCCAGTAGAATGAGTCAAAAATAATTCGAGTTGGTGTATTAGTGTGTGCTCACACTGCTAATAAAGACATGCCCAAAACTGGGTAATTTATACAGGAAAGGGGTTTAATGGACTCACAGTTCCACATGGCTGGGGAGGCCTCACAGTCATGGCAGAAGGCAAAGGAGGAACAAAGTCACATCTTACATGGCAGCAGGCAAGAGAGAGCCTGTGCAGGGGAACTGCCATTTACAAAACCGTCAGATCTTGTGAGATTTATTCACTACTACAAGAATAGTATGTACCATGGAATACTATGCAACCATAAAAAAGGATGAGTTCATGTCCTTTGTAGGGACATGGATGCAGCTGGAAACCATCATTCTCAACAAACTATTGCAAGAACAGAAAACCAGACACCGCATGTTCTCACTCATAGGTGGGAACTGAACAATGAGAGCACTTGGACACAGGAAGGGGAATATCACACACTGGGGCCTGTTGTGGGGTGGGGACAGGAGGGAGGGATAGCATTAGGAGATATACCTAATGCAAATGACGAGTTAATGGGTGCAGCACACCAACTTGGCACATGTATACATATGTAACAAACCTGCGTGTTGTGCACATGTACCCTAGAACATAAAGTATTAAAAAAAAAATAGTATGGGGGAAACTTCCCCCACGATTCAATTATCTTTACCTTGACACATGCGGATATCGAGGTGAGATTTGGGTGGGGACACAGCAAAGCCATATCGATTGAGTTTGCGTCTCTCAATACACATAGCCTCATTGTTTTCCCTTCCGTTGAATTGTCTGCTTCCTGTCCACTGTTTTCCCTATTGATTTGTACAAGCTCTTGTATGTTATGGAATTGAAGCCTTGGTCTATCCTGTAGCAATTTTTCTTTTTGTCCAGTTTGTCATCGTATTTGAATAATATGTGAAATATTTACATATGTGTGTGTATGTATACATGCATTCACACATACATACATGTAGCATACATGTGTTTACAGGTGTGTATACACATATGTGTGCGTGTGTGCTATACAGAACCTTCACGTTTCATGTACTCCAATCAATAGACATTTTGACATCACTTTTTTGGTACCATCTAGAATCGTCGTTCACGCTCCAGGATTGTATTTTAAATCCACACGTGGCCTTTTCCTACTTTTTTATGTGTCATTTTTCATGTTTTAAACTCTGTCCTTCTGGAATTTGTTTTGGGGTAAGGAGGGTGGTAAGAATTCAATTCTTCCTTCTGGTTTGTTTATCTGAATGATGGGGCATTTGCCTCCCCACAATTTATGGGACAGTCTGTCTTCTCTCCTCAATGTGTCAAAATCTAAGATCCCACATGTCTCTCTGGGCTAATTTCTGGACTCTGCTCAGCCGCATCAGTGGCTCTAGTGCCAAGGTGACCTCGATACCACAGAAGGCTACTTAGGCAATTCATTACGTAGGAGCAGAATTTTCTGGTCTGTTCTCATGAATTATTTTATTTGAAATAAAAATCATCTGTTAAGTGCCCCCCTCCACCACCGCAGAGAATACTACTAGAGGTATTTTAATTAGTAGGATTGAATTGAACTTGTAGATAATTTTAGGAGAAAATGACGGTTTTACCTTCTTCTTTTTTTTTTTTTTTTTTTTGAGATAGAGTCTTGCTGTTTTGCCCAGGCTAGAGTGCACAATCTCGGCTCACTGCAACCTCCACTTCCTGGGTTCAAGAGATTCTTCCTGCCTCAGCCTCCTGAGTAGCTGGGACTACAGGTGTGCACCACCACGCCCGGCTAATATTTGTATTTTTACTAGAGACAAGGTTTCGCCATGTTGGCCAGGCTGCTTTCAAACTCCTGACCTCAAGTGATCCGCCCGCCTCGGCCTCCCCAAGTGCTGGGATTACAGGCGTGAGCCACTGTGCCTGGCCCAGTTTTACCTTTCATGAGTCCCCTATGCGCCAGGAATTTCCTCTTTTTTCCATTTTTGTCTTAGGTTACTTAATAGAGTTTCTAACTTTTCTTCATGTAGGCCTGTGCGTTTCTTGTTAAACATCCGTAGTTACTTTGAACGTCTTGGTGTTTTAGATCTGCGCTCTCTTCTTCCTTTGCACGTGCACCAGGCTTTTGTTTCTTGATAGGAAAGCAGCTGATTATGGTGGAAGGATTTTGAGCCTATGGCCTCTGTGGGGTGGGCGTGGCCGCCCCCCCTCGCTAAGCCTGTGTGGCTTCTCTGTGCCTCGCATGTGGATTCTCCACCCTCTCTGTGCAGGACAGGACTTGGGTAGGGGACACAGATGTCATAGTGGTGTTCGAAGTGCTGGGAGGGAGTGTCATGTTTTCTGTTTTTTTGTTTTGTTTTTGAGACAGGGTCTCTCTTTGTCACCCAGGCTGGAGTGCAGTGGCGTGATCTCGGCTCACTGCAACTTCCACCTCCCGGGTTCAAGCAATTCTCCTGCCTTGGCCTCCTGAGTAGCTGGGATTACAGGCATGTGCCACTATGCCCGGCTAATTTTTGCATTTTTAGTAGAGACAGGGGTCTCACCATGTTGGCCAGGCTGGTCTCAAACTCCTGGCCTCAGGTGATCCGCCCACCTTGGCCTCCTAAAGTATTGGGATTACAGGTGTGAGCCACCACGCCTGGCCCATGTTTTCAATCCTAGACTAGCCTCTGTCCTTTCATCCTCATAGTATTAAAAGAAAAGTGAAATCTGGAGAAGTGCAAGGGGCAGGGCTGCGCTGTCCTGCGGCGCCCGCTTTCACCAGCGGCAGGGAGCTGCTGACTTGCAGTGAGAGCAGACTTTAGTAGCTAAGGTTCTTGCCTTCGGCTCACTGGAATCAGCCAGAAAATACCAGCGGCATGAGTCACACATGAGTGCCATTCATCGTCCACAGAGCAGCAAAGGAGGCCATTGTCCCACCCCAGAGTGGGCTGCCCTGGAGGTGGGGTCCTTCAGTCCCAGAGGCTCCCGGCCCTGCAGCTTTCTCCAGGGTCCAGCTCCTTGGAGGCATCAGACTTGGTGGAGATGAGTGGCTGGTCTGGCCGAGCCTCCAAGATGGTGTTGGTCCTGCCTGTCTCCCTGTTCCGCCTCTTTTCTGGCCTAATCCCTGGTTCCTCTCCCTTGACAGACACCCGCCTACCCTGCTTCTCACGGTTCCCTGCATGGCACAGCCCCAAGCTCTCCTAGCAGATGTTCTCAGCTGGACAAGGCAGGATTGTTGCCTTCAGACAATAGGCTAATTTTCTTTTCTCCTTTTAAAAAGCATCCATGTGCTTATAAGCAATGGGAGTGAATGAAGAAGAGCCAGGCCCAGCAGCAGAGGGGAGTCCGCCCACATGGAGTAAAAGGAGCCAGACTCCAGATTCACCCACAGCAGGATCCCGGTGACGGAGGCAGCGTGAGCAGGCAGGCGGCCGCCGCTCTGGGGAAGGGCGAAGGAATGAGGGTGGGAGGGGCACAAAGGGCCTCCAGGGAGATGGTCGTACTGTACCTCTTCACCCGGGTGTCCGTCACCTGGATGCAAACTTTGTGATCATTCACTGAGTCACGTTTTGTTACATGTCTCCTTAAAAACAGTTCTTAAAAACTGCAATGTGTATTTCACTCAGATTGTCTTTCCTGAGTTGTTAAGTCTACACCGGGGAACATCTGGATTTCCAGGCCTCAGGACGTCACAGGCCACATTTCACGTATCAACAGCACGACGCAGCATCCGTCAGGCTGGAAATCGAGAATGAAAACCCTTCCCAAAGGCCGGCCCAGCAGCAGGCCGTCGCTCTTCCTTGAAAAGTCCCCGAAGACTAGTTTTAGCATCTGAAACTCATCTTTCCCCTCCTAAATCTGAACGTTGTGTTGCAAGGAAACCTCACGTTGCAAGCGTGTGTGCCGTCCCCCAGGACCCAGAGCTCAGCCTGTGTCACAGAGAGCCTTGTGGCTGGGTGAGGCTGTGCCCTCGCCCGTGAGAGGCAGCACTCCCTCCACCGTCCATCCCGGGTTGAGATTTCATTCTGCAGGGTGAGTGGAGTGCCCTGAGCACGAGGTGCCGGGCCCTGGCTACAGGTTCCAGACTCACAGCTGCCTTGTCAAATGCCCCTGTCTCAGGTAGGAAGACCCTATGGTTCGATCTCTGGGACTCTTATCTGTCTGAGACCTTGCTGGGGCCACCTGTGCCTTCTCCAGGCGCCGGGAGGGCAGGAGAGCCCCGCCATCCTGTTTCCCAACGACTGGGAAGAGGTTTGGTTGATGGGGAAGGAAAACTGCAGTGTGTACTCGTTCTGGTGAGTTCTGCATTCTTTCCTAGTGAAGTATTGTGCATGGAAAACCAGAATATATGGTCAGCATTCTTCCTATAAACGAGCGATTGTACGCCGCACAAGAATGACTGAGCAACGCCGGGCGGGGGAGGGGGGTGGCCACGGTGTCCCCTCCCCATCCATGTGCATGGAACTGGGTGGTTCGGTACCCGACGGACACGTGGCTGCAGACGCACCGTCTCGCTTCTGTATTTCCAACGGGGATCTTGCCGAAGCATGGCTGGCGTTTGTGTGACCGTCCTGTGTCTTGGTGTTTCCTTAGCCACAGGGCCCCTTTGTTACATTAATCACATGGGGAAGCTCTGCATATGAAGGGGACTGAGACGGGGATGCTGGAAGCAGGGGTGCTGGGGTCGCTGCCCGGGGAAGCCTGCCCACTGCCCTGCGTCCCACCTTGGCCGCTCCTTGTCCCAGAGCAGCCTCTGAGCCTCCTCGGTGGGCTCCTGAGGGGCTGCAGAAAGCTCTGGAAGGGTGGGGAAGAGTGGGTTTCTCACTCCTGCTGGGCCGCCTTTGAGCAGATCTGTCTCCAACCCGTCTGCATCCCGGCAAGCCCGAGTCCACATGTGAGAGCTGTTCCAGCCCGAGGCTTGCCGAAAGTGTGTACGTGCGATTACGTTCTCACCGGCTTTCAGGACTCTCAGATGTTTTCCGAGAGAAAGAACAGTTTGGCTCTGAACCATATTGAAAATCCCAGTTAAGAATTCCACATACACGCTGAGAAGCAGTTCAACCTTTTTCTGCGGCTAGCTGACGTGCAGTTAATTCTTCCAACAGCCCCTGAAAGGGAGTCGACGAACAGTTGATCCCCATGGCTTTGGGACAACTGATTACAATCACACTCAGTGCACGTGAGAACGTGCCACGCAGACATGGTCTCCTCTCACTGGGAATGGCCTGAGCCTCCATGGGATGAAAACTCACAGCCCTGCCCTGAGGGGCGATGCTCCGGGGTCATCTGCCTCTATCTGCTGAGATGGGCAGCAACGGGTGACTCCTCCAATGCCCAGCGGGGCCTGGCAAAGCACCTGGTAGCCACCATCCTGTCCTTCCAGTGACGACAGACAGAGCCGAGGCCTCCACCATGGGCCTTCTCTCCCATATTCTTTTCCCACCATGATAAGAGATTTGCTTTCTAATGACAATAACCTTTATTGCAGGCCATTGATTCTCATCTCTGTTTGTTTTTCCACTCCACCTTCTCGGCTCCTGTGCCGCCCCGCACCCCACACCTTGTTGACTTCATGTTTATCCTTCATCCACTCAACAAGCACACGCGTCCTTAGTGATGCCCCTGCAGCCCCCATCCCATCTGGCACTGTGTGGTTCAGGTGCCCCCGCCTCCCCGGACGCTGCCTTCGTCCCCTCTCCTGGTGTTCTGGACAACTGTGGCCACGTGTCTGCTCTGCCCCAACTCTGAGTGATCTCAGGCAGGTCCTTGCCCCTCTGAGTTTCAATTTTATTTATAATGTAGAGAAACGGAGAATTTGTTTCACAAACGATCCTCGCCAATTCCACGTGGTGGCCCAGAGGGCTGTGTTGAGAAGGAGTCTGAGGAGCAGCCTGAAATCGGGAGGCGGGGGGCGCTGACCAGCAACGTGTGTCGTGAGACTAGGAGGGAAGGGGTCCAGGTGGACACTGGCTCTTTGCTGTCCTTGGACTGGATGGTGCTTCAGCACCTACGTCTCTCAGCCTCTCCGCGCCTGCCCTACTTTACATCCTCCGTGAGGGAGACATCACGCCCACCTTCAGTTTAGTGCTGGGGCAGCTCTAACTGTTCCCCAGGGCCGCAGCTGTGGGGCAGAGCTGGTTGTCAACTGGGTGCGAGGGTGGAATCGAAGGGGTCCTCTGTGCAGCCGCTCCCCCTGTCCTGGAGACACAAAAGGCTGAGTCGCTGAATTTCTGGGTCTTGGCTCCCTGCCCATGCCCCTTTTCCCGAGTAGAGACCCCCAGTGGTCCTGGGAGCCGCCCTGCGGAAGCCCTGCCGTGACCTGGCATCCTCCGCAGGCAAGGGAGCCGGCTTTCCACCTGAATGGGGCAGAGGGCGAAGGCTCAGAGCCTCTGCCGCGTCAGAGGTCCAGGCGTACGCGCATCCCTCGCAGCGTTCGACACACAAACAGGCTGGTCCGATGGGACTGCTCTCCACTGAGTTCCTGCTCAACAGGCTCAGATGAGACCCATGGAGCATTATTTGTTTACATCTGGAACTTTCTTTTTCCTGCACGTGGCCCCCTTCCTGCACAAAAGGTTGGTCGCCGTCTCCTCCCCAAATCCATACGGCTTGGCACAGGATAGGGAGACAGACAATGATCTCTGTGATTGATGGATTTTCCCTGGTAACTAAGCGCTGAAGTGACGGTAATACAAGCCAGCCGTAGGGGATCTAATTCAGTGTCCTGACTGTCAGGACAGCAAACTTGGTCTTGCTCTTCATCTGAGGAAGGCCAGACTCCTTGTGGATAAGGGACCAAGAGGTTTGTGCAGCCTTCTCTGCCTTGTTTCACGCCAGCCAGTGGCTGGTCTAGGAGGGGTCCCTCCCCTGCCCCCCACCCCAAGTCTGTTTCAGACCCACCTTCTGCTTACTCTGCTCCACCGAGAAGAGCTATAAATCAGCCTTCCTTCTGGGGTGATTATAAAAATCACTCTATTAGCAGTTGACTCACAGTCTAAAAATGTGCATATGGCATAGTTGTGGCCACTGAGCCTGGTTCGGTGGGATGGGCCCCAAGCCCCAACCCGGGCCTTTCTGCAGGAGGACTTCCCTTTCCAAGCACGCGCGCTGCCGCCAGAGCCTTCCGGCCGACCCGCCGCGGTGCCCTTCCTAGCGACGGCTTGTGATGTTCCTTAGCCACAGGGCTTGGCCCAGACCTGCTAGAGGGGGACCGAGGGAGGAAGCCATCTGGGGAGAAATCAGAGTTCAGACGAGAAAGGAAATTGCCCTGAAATGATTGAAATGGCAAGGAGAAGGGAGATCCTGGCCAGTCCAGCTGAACAAGAGGACGTGGGGTTGGGGGTGGCCTGGGGTCCCTGCCCTGGCTTTGGGTCCCCCTCGTACACGTGTAGTACTAGTACTGGTACTACTCAGCGGCCAGCTCTGCTGACACTGGGATCCGGCGGAGTCTGAGGGACCGGACGGAGGTTGCCTTGTCTCCTTCCACCTCCCTGGGTGGGGCAGGCATGGAAATCTCTCTGCAGGTGTGCAGGTCACCCAGGAACAGAATGGGGGTTCCAGGTGAATGTGACTGGGGGCTTCCATGTAACCCCACTATAGTGACCTGAAAAGGGGACCAGTAATCCCAGATCAACCGCCAACCACACCCTAGGCGCCATCTCCCCCGGGAGTCCTTTGGGGCCCCAGTGCCAGCACCTGCTAAGGTGAGGACTGGGACCACCTGTGCCCGTGTCCCTTAGCCATGCTTGCCCTGGCCTGTGGCTCCCCAGGACAGGGCCTGGCCTTTGCCTTGGTCGGGGTCCCTGCAGCTGGCTCCCTGCTGCTGGCCACCTCAGGACTTGGTGAGCCTTTGAACAGTAAGTTCTGAACTCAGAGGGCTCAGCATTTTACGCTCTGGTTTTGCCGACACTCGTAACCAAGTGTACTTTCCCCTCTGCGGAGCCAGACTGTGGCCTTTTCCTTTCGGGCAGTGGAAGGGGCGGGCCAGAGGCTGGGTCAGGGTAGCGGAGAGAAGAGCCACAATCAGCTGTGTCCCTTGATGCAGTGTCTGGGGCTGACCCAGGGCTCCAGCTCAGCCTGGGCCTCGGTGGCATCAGGTCCTCACCAGGCCTCCTCCTGGGTCCCAAGGCGCTTCCTTGCTGTTGGCAGCACCAGCAGCTGCCGTCTGATCTGGGGCAGAAGTCACTGTGGGCTGTGTCCAGAGAGCCACCCTGAGCGGTCTGTAGGCACAGCATTGCTTGGGGTTGGCACTCACCCGACCTTCATGCAGCGGGCACTTCTCGAGTGCCTAGCATGTGCCAGGCCCGGCGTGGCCCGGCTGGCCCAGTGCGAGTGTAGACCAGGCCTCCTTGTTGGGACAGGCAGACTGGGGAGAGGAGAGCAGGGGCCCGAGGTCTGCGTTCCGCACTTTCCACCCCGTCCTCCTGGACTCCCAGCTTCCTGGGAGGTCCGGGCAGGAGGCCGGGCAGAGCCCACCCCCATGATCTCAGACTTTTGGCAAGTGCCCCCTTGGTGCCCGGCTGTGACGGTGAAGACCCCACTCCCAGCAAAATCAGAGTGATCTTCCTGCCGCCTCCAGGTTCTCCAGCCCCTCAGTGCTCCCTGTGGAATAGCAGCTCATCAGGGGTGCCGTCCGATCCCCGACGGGGTGTCCTGTGTGGCTCTGGAGGGCTTTGTTTCCCTCAGTCTGCACAGAGACAGAAACACGTGAGGACAGCGATGGTTTTGCAGTTTCTGGCACCGCCCCCAGCACAGCTCCAGGTTAATAAGAAGAGAAACCCTCTCCTTTCACTTTCTTGCCGAATGCCTTTCAGGGCAGAGAAGAGAAGGGGAGGAAGAGGAAGACTGGAGAGGGGGAATTCATTTCCCAGCAGGGGATGGGGGCTGTCAGCCCGAGGGGGCCTGGGTGGGTCTGAGGGAGATGCAGAGCCTGGGAGTCCTGCAGGCCTGGCAGAGTGAGCAGGGGGCTGGGAAGGTGAGGAGGCAGGAAGACGCTTCAGGAGGCCCACGTGGGCTGACACCCTGTGGATGGCGGGCACTCCGGAGGCCCAGCAAACGGAAAGCCAGAGATGGACAATGGTGGGAGGAGGCCGTCTAGGGTGCCAGGCATCTAGGCTGCCGGGACGCAGAGGAGGTGTGAGAGGCACAGCCCGCTGGGGTTGGTGGGAGGTGGCTCTGCTGGGACCCGTCGCTTGACTGTGACCCTGCCCTGGTGGTCAGTGCCTCATCTGAGAGACGGGCTGACTCCCCCTGCTCTGTGCTCATCGACTGCTGCAGGCTCAGGTGAGACGGTCTGGGTGACAGCAGCTCGGGTGCTGAGGTGTCCAGCTCTGCAGGACTGAGGAAGCGCCGCTGGTGTGGATGCTGCGCCTGCCTTGGGCACTGTCTGTGTGGAGTGCTGCCCAGGCGGAGCCCTGGACTGACAGGGCCCCCTTGCCCCTCTCTACCCATCCAGACCAGCAAACAAGCCCTAAGGTGGACAAGTGCCACAGCGACACAAGGGCACCTCCATCATGGTCCACACGGTGAGCCTTACCCCCATCTGTGCCATGGCAGGCATCGCCAGCCCCTCCCTGCTCTCAAGGCCTTAGCCTCCTCCCCACTCGGCTCTGCAGCCAGCCATGGAGGCCCCACCCCCCAGGCTTGCAAGGCAACCTCCGCTGGCTGTCCTGGCTGGGCCCTCCATGGCCTGGGTTCTGTAGGCCAAGCACAAGCTGACCTCTGTCTCCTGAGGATAAGCGTGTTGGGTGGGGATCAGAGAAACATCGCCTGAGAAGGCAGAGGAGGTCTCGCTGGGGCATCTGGGGACCAGACGCGGAAGGCTGAGCTCATCTACATGCTGGGCCAGCCGCTCTCCCCAAGGCCCTGGAGCAGCCTGGGCCCAGCTGGGGTGGGGCTGGAATCATCCAGAGAAGCCCAAAGGCTCAGTGGTCCTCAGATGACGGGTCCAGCCGTGCAGAGTGGCTGGTGGCTGTGCCAGGTCCTGGGTTCGTGGATGCTCTGGGCACAGGAAGCCCGGGAGATCTCAGGGAGGCCCCTGAGGATAGTGAGGGGGATGGAGGGCGTCACCGCATCCCAGCACCCATCCTACGCTGTGTGGCCTCGGGGGACTCGCTTGCCCTCTCTGGGCGGCTGTTTCCCCGTTTCTGAGTCTCTTGTGTTCCTCAGTGGTCACCGTCCCAGTGGATGCTGCCTTCTAGACCAGCAGTTGTTAAAACCGCACAGCTGCAGGGGCGGCTGAGGGAACAGGACCCAGTGATATGGAAATATGTGGGAAGGCATTGCAGGAAGTCGTGGAAAGAGCACAGGAATTTTCTCTGAGCCACAGAGCTGGGCAGAGGACGGGGCATTTTGAGAGCCTTTGATAAATTACTTACCACGTTCTGGAAGGAAGGCTCTTAGAGCCGGCTGGGACCACAGAGGAAAGCTGACCCTTGTGTTTCCAGATGGGAATGGGAGACCCAGAGGAGGGTACGGACTTGCCGAGGGTCCCAGGAGGTTGGCTCTGATCGGGAGGCTCTAATTCTAAAGAGTAAAGGGCAGGGTTCTCTCTGAACCCACCTGCCGCCTGCAGGACTGTCTCTGGGACACGCTCCTCCGTCAAAGGGCTTTGGGCTCACGGGGAAAGGTCAGGAGGTAGCCATCGGACTGTGGCCCACTGGGGGCTTCCTGCAGCACCCACTGCATGCCAGCCCCCTGTCAGGGGGGCTCAGGAGCAAACCCAGCGTGTCTGAACTCTGTGGGGGTCCTGCCCACCCATCTGAAATGGTAGGTGATCTCATCCTGTCAGGTGCCTGGTGCAGGGCCTGGGGCGGAGGCTCCAGCATGTCCGGGTGACCAGAGGCAGGAACCCACAGAATCGCCCTGCTGCAGGCATCGTCTACTGAGTTCTCACCTCTCACTGCCTCTCTGAGTCCATTCAACAGATCAGGCATGGCCGGGCACGGTGGCTCACGCCCGTAATCCCAGCACTTTGGGAAGTCGAGGCGGGCAGCTCACCTGAGGTCAGGATTTCGAGACCATCCTGGCCAACATGGTGAAACCCCATCTCTACTAAAAATATAAAAATCAGCCGAGTGTGGTGGTGGGCGCCTATAATCCCAGCTACTCGGGAGGCTGAGGCAGGAGAATTGCTTGAACCTGGGAGGCAAAGGTTGCAGTGAGCGGAGATTGCACCACTGCACTCCAGCCTGGGTGACAGAGCAAGACTCCATCTCAAACCAACCAACCCCCAAAAAACCAAATCAGGCAGCTTTTATCACTACTTCTCCTAGATGAGCAGATGGAGACCCACCGGGGCAGCTTCCACCTCTCCAGGTTCCATGGCGAGTGAGGGGCACAGCAGTTTCAAAGTCAGGGCTGCCTGAGCCCACAGTCCCTTCTCCCTACCAGTAGGCTCTGTGCCCCACTCCTGCCAAACCCTCAGGGGTGCCTTGGGCTGGACTTAGGCAGGGACCTCTCGTCAGGGACCTCTCGTCAGCGGTGGCTGGGATATACAAGGGAAAGCCTTCCAGCTCAGCTGGGTGTGGAGTCAACAGCGTGTCCAGCACTGCAACATCAGCCCTGTGCCTGTGGACTGCAGCCCAGATGGCCTGGCTCTTTCTATACATTCTGTGTCTGCCTGAGATATGCGCTCTGCAAGGAAACAGATTTGCACAAGAATGCTCAGGGCTCTGGAATCCCCAGGGGGGAGATGTTCTAATGCAGCAGGAAGAGAGCAGGCTGGGCCATGGCTGCACGCACGCACCGTGATGAAGAGGCCCCGGCCCTGGCAGTTGGCTTTGTGGAATAGCCACTGGCTTGCAGATGTGCGCTGGAGACAGCAGGGGCCTCTGTGTGGGAACAGTAGGTGTGTCAGAGGGTAGACGCTTCCTCCCTTTCTCACGCCAAAGCCAGGTTGCTTCTGGGCTGCCACACTGGGAGTGCTCAGCCGCCATATGCAATTGGGTCCCTGTCGTGCTTTCTGTCTTTCCTGCGTCCATTTCTTCCTGGGAACAGGTTGCTGCTTTGTGGGGTGAGGGTGATGGTCGAAGAATCCTCTGTGGGATTTGCAAGAGCCGGTAGGGAAGGCGAAAGCTGCTTTGCATGGCCCCCGTGGTGTGACTCCTCTGCCCCGGTAAGCATGGCGGATGCACTCACCTAAGCGACTTTGGGAAACGGTATTTTGATGAAAATCTGTAAGACTACAGGAAAAGGGAACCATGCGTAAACACTGCAGTTGGTGCAGTTATTTCTCACGGGAGTGCGGGTGAGAAGCTGCCGTGCGTGTGTGCGGGGACGAAACAGTAGCTGGGCTCCTTGCCCTTGGCGAGGGAGGTTTTGAATGAGCAAGGATGCAAGACTGGAATCAACCACGGGCACTGGGGACGTCACTGTGAACACCTGTCAGCGTCCCATAGCTAGAGGTGGGTGGGTATGGAAAGAGATCTAGCTATGCACGGATACATGGGCTCTACACAAACTTCCTAACCCCGTCTGCCGAGAGAGACTGAAGCAAGGGTGCCTTTGTGGCAAACACTCCAGAGCCCAGATCTCGGGTTCTGATTCCATCCTCTAGTCAAAGGGACCAGAGCTCCTTGGGGAGGGAGTAGACATGTGAGATGGGAGCACTGTGTGGTGCCAGAAAGTAAAGACAGGCTCAAGGCTGGGCGCGGTGGCTCGCGCCTGCAATCCCAGCACTTTGGGAGGCCGAGGCGGGCAGATCTCTTGAGGTCAGAAGCTCAAGACCAGCCTGGCCAACATGGCGAAACCCCATCTCTGCTAAACATACAAAAATTAGCTGGACGTGGTGGCGCACGCCTGTAATCCCAGCTACTCAGGAGACTGAGGCTTGAGAATCACTTGAACCCAGGAGGTGGAGGTTGCAGTGAGCCGAGATCACACCATTTGCCACTTCACTCCAGCTTGGATGACAGAATGAGATTCTGTCAAAAAAAACCCAAACTTCCACCCGCCAAAAAAAAAAATGAACTCAAACAAAGCAAAAAGGATACGGCACGTCGCAGGGCCAACCTGAAGGAACTCCCAGTGGCCAAGGCTGGAACAATTTGAGCAAACAATGAATAACGAGGTATTGGGGTATAACCCAAATTATTATAAAATAAACACCCATGACTCCACAGTGATGTAATAAATGATTCAGTAAGTCAGTGAATGGGGAGGAGAGACAAGGCCCCGGCACACGAGAGCTCTGCTTTATGTAGTTACGCCTCCGGCCCTACCCAGCCTGGAGTGTAGGCTGCACTTGGTGGCTCCTTTTTGGAGAGGACAGCATGGAAAGGAGAAGGAAAGAACTCAGCGGTAGAGAAACCAGCACCTGCTGCCCCAGCCAGGTGATCAAGGTCAACTCGGTGGTGATAAGTGATATCGACACGATGGGAGACTGCAATGGCGCTTCCGTTCCACGGTCTTGCTCCCCAACACCCGTAGTCCCGGTGTAATCAAGAGAGACACACCAGACACATCTCAGCTGGGAGATGCTCCACAACAGACTTGACTGAAACACCTTCAGACTGCCAAGTTCATCAAAAAGAAGGAAAGTCTGAGACGCTGCTGCAGCTCAGAGGAAGCTAAGGAGACATGGTGACCGAAGGTGACACGGTGTCCTGGAGGCTCTCTGGGGACAGAAAAGGACATTGTGGAAAACTGGCGAGCTCAGACTAAAGCGTGAAGTGAATAGCACCAAGGCCGGTTCAGTTAATAACATCCCACTGTTGGTCTCTCAGCTGTAACAAACACACCATCAGAAAGTAAGGTGTTGGCCGGGCGCGGTGGCTCAAGCCTGTAATCCCTGCACTTTGGGAGGCCGAGACGGACAGATCACGAGGTCAGGAGATCGAGACCATCCTGGCTAACACAATGAAACCCCGTCTCCACTAAAAAATACAAAAAAAATTAGCCGGGCATGGTGGCGGCGCCTGTAGTCCCAGCTACTCGGGAGGCTGAGGCAGGAGAATGGCGGGAACCCAGGAGGCGGAGCTTGCAGTGAGCCGAGATCGCGCCACTGCACTCCAGCCAGGGCGACAGAGCGAGACTCCGCCTCAAAAAAAAAAAAAAAAAAAAAAAAGAAAGAAAGTAAGGTGTTAAAAATGGGGAAAACAGTGCAGGGTCCACTGGCACTCTCCCTACAGTCTGCAATTTTTCTGTAAATTCAAGCGCATTTTAAATTTTTAAATGCTTTTTTTTTTTTTTAAGTAGTTAGGTGTATTTGTGTGTCTTGATTTTTGGGTGTTCTCCCCTATTTCATTGATCTGTGTGTACCGTTTCACCATCATGTGGTCTGTGGCTTTATAGTGTCTTGCAATTGAGCAGCAGGAGTCCTCCTGGGTCTGGGGAGGTTGGAGCTGTTTCTGGGTGCCCTGAGCACGTGGTGCATGGAGAGGCACAGCACGGAGCTTCTGTGTGCCAGCTCTGGGACCAGAATACCCCAAACACAGCTTCACCTCCACCATCTGCTAGTTGTGAGATCTTGGCTAATTTTCGTAACTTTTCTGTGCCTTGGTGGTTTGGCTGTCAAATGGGAAAACTGCTGTACCTCAAAGTGTGTGTAAGGGTTAAATGAGCTCATGCGGGCTGGGCGTGGTGGCTCACGCCTGTAATCCCAGCACTTTGGGAGGCCAAGGCGGGCGGGTCACCTGAGGTCAGGAATTCAAAACCAGCCTGGCCAACATGAAGAAACCCCATCTCTACTAAAAATACAAAAATTAGCCGGGTGTATTGGCAGGCACCTGTAATCCCAGCCACTCTGGAGGCTGAGGCAGGAGAATCACTTGAACCTGGGAGGCAGAGGTTGCAGTGAGCCGAGATCGCGCCATTGCACTCCAATCTGGGGCACAAGAGTGAGACTTGTCTCAAAAAAAAAAGAAAAAAAGCTCACGCATATGGAAATGTTGAAGACAGTACCTGCACCTAGCAGAGCTCCATCCTCTCAGCCATGATCGATTCCTGTGGGTAGTTGAAGGCTTGGACAATGAATGGCAGCCTCCGGCCCTGCTTCATCCAAACCACTTATCAAAGGTCCTGGCCACTGAGTGGAGAATTCAGGGGCGCTTGCCCAACAGGTGCATGTGGAGGGCAGCTTCGTCCCTGCCCACGTTTGTGCGTGGTCTGACATCAATCATCCTGGTTGGCTCCTGAGACTATTGAAGGTGGAGTCTGAGAAGAAGCCACGGGCCATGAGGTCAGATGTGCCCGGGGCTGGACTCGAAGCTGTCCGAGCTCTGCAACTGCGCTCTGAGATGCGGGAGAGGGTTGTTCTGCGTCATGTGTGTGCCTCGTGCCCTTGGAGACTGGCTTGGGGATGCTGCGGAATATAAAAATCACATGCAGACATCATGAGGTGCCCACCACATGGATAAAAATTAAAATATTTATCTATAGCAGGTGTTGGCAAGAAGACAAAGCCATGGAAAAACATATCCTCGCTGGAAGGAGTGGACATGCAGAAGGGGCTTGTCTGACCTGGGAAAGTCAAGGCCATGGCTGCCCACAAGGCAGGGCCTCCACTCCAGGGACACCTCCCTCCTGTGGAAACCTGAGCTCGGGTGCACCCAGAGGTAGGGATGGAGGCTCATTGGCGCTTTGCCAGAGCCCAAATGCCCATCCAGAGAAACAGGGTTGAAGCGTGGTAGATTCATGCAATGAAACACCATGCAACAAAAAAACCCGAAACCCACAAAATCCGCCAAGCACACACATACACCAATAAACCGAACCCAGGAAACAACATGGATCAACCTAGAAACATAATATTGAGGGAGAAAAAAGACCAGACATGAAAGAGTTCTTACTGTATGTTTCCATTTATATAACATTCAAACACAGACGAAACTACATTGTTAGGGCAGCATAATTAGATAGTAAAACTCAGAAGAAAAAGCAGGAAGCACTCACCATAAGAATCAAGGTGGTGGTTATCTCCGGAAGGGGAGGAGGCCCTGCTCAGGCGGCTGGGAGCTCAGGATGTCCGAGACGGGGGCGTCTGGGTGTGGGCTGTTGCCTATTTCTTGACCTGAGTGATGGATACATGGATGTTTGCTTTATAACAATATACATGCTCTTTTGTATGTTATATTTCACAATTCAAATAATTTTTAGGCCAGGTGTGGTGGCTCACACCTATGATTCCAACACTTTGGGAGGCTGATGTGAGCGGATAACCTGAGGTCAGGGTTTCGAGACCAGCTTGGCCAATATGGTGAAACCCCATCTCTACTAAAAATACAAAAATTAGCCGGGCATGGTGGCGTGTGCCTGTAATTCCAGCTACCTGGGAGGCTGAGGCAGGAGAATCGCTGGAACCAGGAGGCGGAGGCTGCAGTGAGCTGAGATTGTGCCACTGCACTCCAATCTGGGTTACAGAGCAAGACTCCGTCTCAAAAAAAAGAAAAAAAATTTTTTTAAAATTAAGATATATGGGAAAGCTGAGGCAAGTTTAGTGCCTTTGAAAAAATATCCTAGAAAATAATAAAAGGAGGTCCCCAGTGTGGCAGAAAGGGCACACTCTTTGGAACAAGAAAGGAGTGGGTTTGATCCCTGGTGACGCTCCTTACTATAATGCATATAATGCCTTGGGCAAGACATGAAACCTTTCAGAATCTTATTAACCAACCCATAACCTAAGAAAAATAGAAAAGGAACCCAGAAGGGCAGCTGAAAAGAGTCTCTTGCCCAGTGCCTGGCACGGATTAAACCTTAACAAGTGGCATCTGTGATTTTTGGTGTTTACATTATGGCCAATGTCCTGGGCTGCTGGATCCAAAGATGGCACCATCAGTTGCCTCCCCGCCACACATTGATGCCACCTCCCTACTGAGAGGTAGATTTTATTGCTCCTCCCCTTGAATCTGAGTGCACGGGCCAATAAAATGCAGCAGAAGCAAGGTCTAAGAACTTCTGAGGTCTTGCTGAAGATCAGACTGGAAGGCTTCCTGGGACATCAGCCACCCAGACTTGGTCCCTGGCTCCACAGCCAGATTACAGAGGAGACATGGCTCCCTGGGTCACGGGATGTGCTGAAGGCTCATGGTCAGGTGCCTCTGGAAGGTTGGAGGAAGTGCATTGAGGAACAAACCAGGGTGTGTCTTGCTAATAGGACTAGGAAAGCCTCTGCCAAATGTGAATCCTTCAGCTGGACATGTTATTAACCCGATTAGTTTAACAAGTATTTACTGGGCACAAGCTCCGGGCAAGGGTCAACCCCTGTCCCTTGCAGAATTTGCGCCCTATGGAAGAATGCAGGTAAGCTCCAGAGTCATGAGTTAAGGTTGGCTCTTACTCAAGGTCTACAAGTAAAGTGGGAGGAGGAACTGCGCTTCCCAGCACTGTCCTCAGAACCCCATCTGTGAGAGGGGCAGAGGGACCAGTGCAGGACGGTCTTGCTGTTTTTAAGTCACAGCAGGACACCTTGACATTTGCAGGCCTGTAAGGGAGTCAGGATGAACCCCATCCCACCAGCCTGAGCCCACCACTCACACATGAAGTCTGATTCCTTGCCATGTAAACTGGAATAATCTTTCCAGAAGGAACTTTGGCATTCATTCCTAAACTTAGAGTGCTCACACCGTATCCAGCAGCTCCACTGGTAGGGATTCACCCTACTGACATCCTCCCACTCACATTCCAAGACGCCTGCATGGCCATGTTCACTGCAGTATTGTTTATAACAGAAAATCCTGCACTCTCTCTGAACACTCGGTCAGTCAGGACCTGCTTAAGTCATTTTTGGTTCCTCTCCAGAATGAAATCCTAAGCAGCTGGAAAGAAAGAATGAGCTAATACTCTCAGCTCATGGGTAGAAGCACTCCGTTTCCTAAAGATATCATCTGTCCTGACTTAATCTATTCATTCAATAGAATTCCAATAAAATCTCAAATACGTTTGTGTTTGCTTTAGTGACACTTGATCAGCCGACTCTACAAGGTGTATTATTGAGCAAGGAGAGGGCTGGAATGTCAGCAAGGCAATTTTGAAGGGCAAGGTGTGGTCACTTGCACCTTAAACTATCAAGTCTTTAAAAGCTAGGTCAAAAAAATGTAGATCGTTGCAGAGGGATCAGATGGACAGAAGCCCAGGAGACCCAGTTGTACAGGGAGACTGGTGTGGCAGAGGACTGGACTGTGGCAGGAAAGGACAAATGAAGAAATGGGGCCAAGATAATGGGTTATCAGTATAGGAAAGAAGTTACACTGGGTTTCTACACCACATTTCTCACAAAAGGTATGTGCGTGGTGGATTAAAGGCCTAAGTGAGATAAGCACAATTTTAACACTTCTAGAAGAGAAGGAAGGTGTGGTGATTAATTTTAATGTGTCAACTTGACTGGGCCACAGAGTCCCCAGATGTTTGACTAAACATTGATTCTGGGTGTGTTTGTGAGGGTGTTTCTGGAAGACATTGACTTTTGAATCAGTGGACTGAGCAAAGCTCACTCTCCCCATTATGGGCGGGCACCATCCAATCCATTGAGGGCTTGAGTAGAACGACGAGGCCAAGGAAGAAATAGTTACTTCCTCCACCAGCCTGGGACATTGGTCTTCTCCAGCCCTTGAACTGGGGCTGATACCATTGGTATTCCTGGTTATCAGGATTTTGGGCTCTGACCAGAACGACACCACCAGCTTTCTGGGGTCTCCAGCTTGCAGATGGTGGGACTTCTCCACCTTCATAATTGTGTGAGTCAGTTTCTTATAATCTCTCTCTGTGTGTCCATACATAGATTTGGGTATTGATATAAATATGGAATATAGATAGGTATTTCCTATGGGTTCTGTTTCTCTGGAGAACCCCAACTGATACAGAAGGAGATGACCTTTATGATTCCAGTGTAGGGAAAGATTTCTTAACAGGGCACAAAGAGGATATACAGACAAAGAAGAGTTTAATAAAGTCCTTTCTATTGAAATTTAAAACCTGTGATTGTCAAGAAATACCATACACAAAAAGAAAAGGCAAGCCACAGAGCAGTAGAAGGTATTTTCAACATGTGTGCAGTAATGGATTAATATCTAGAATGCATAAATGATTTTAATAAATCAACAAGAAAAAGATCTCACCCTCTTAAAAAAGCAGAAGAATGGGCAAAAGATATGAACAGGAAATTCACAGTGGAAGACATCAAAATGGGCAAAAAAGAGAGAAATCCCATGGAAAGAAGCTCAATGTTACTATGAGGTTGAACCTTATGAAATTGTCACTTTCAGTCGCTCAACACGGTTGAATGCTGGTGCTTTCCCACGGTTCCATCCTAGAGCTCAGGGAAGTCTGAGCTAGACCACAGTGAGCCATGATCTCATACCCATCTGAGTGTCCTCACACCCATCCAAGTGTCCTCACACCCATCCGAGTGTCCTCACACCCATCTGAGCATCCTCACACCCGTCCAAGTGTCCTCACACCCGTCTGAGTGTCCTCACACCTGTCCCAGTGTCCTCACACCCGTCTGAGCATCCTCAGACCCGTCCGAGTGTCCTCAGACCCGTCCGAGTTTCCTCACACCCGTCCAAGCGTCCTCACACCTGTCCGGGTTTTCTCACACCTGTCCGAGTTTCCTCACACTCGTCCGAGTGTCCTCACTCCCTTCCAAGTGTCCTCACACCTGTCTGATGTCCTCACACCTTTCCGAGTGTCCTCACACCCATCTGATGTCCTCACACCCTTCTGAGTGTCCTCACACCCATCCGAGTGTCCTCACACCCATCCGATGTCCTCACACCCTTTCGAGTGTCCTCACACCCGTCCGATGTCCTCACACCCATCTGAGTGTCCTCACACCTGTCCAAATTTCCTCACACTCATCCGAGTGTCCTCCCTTCCAAGTGTCCTCACACCTGTCTGATGTCCTCACACCTTTCCTAGTGTCCTCACACCCATTTGATGTCCTCACACCCTTCCGAGTGTCCTCACACCCGTCCGATGTCCTCACACTTATCTGAGTGTCCTCACACCCATCTGAGTGTCCTCATACCCATCTGAGTTTCCTCACACCCGTCCGAGTGTCAAAGGTTTAAGCCTGACAATACCATTTGCTGGTGAAGAGGGGCACAGCAGGGACTTATAGATGCTGACAGAGGGGCTGATGGATGACAATGACTCACCAACTGGGGGAACAGTTTGGTGGCATCTTGTCAAGTTACAGAAGCACATATCCAACTCTTACACATTGCTGGGGAATGTGAAATAGTGCGACTGCTGTGGGAAGCAGGGGCTCCAACAATGCAACATCAAGTCAGCGATTCCACTCCTGCAATGAAAATTCACATTCACTCGGTAGGGTGCCGTGACTCACCCACATTGGGTAGCCGAGGCGGGTGGATCATGAGGTCAGGATATCAAGACCATCCTGGTCCACATGGTGAAACCCTGTCTCTACTAAAAATACAAAAATTAGCCGGGCGTGGTAGTCTCAGCTACTCAGGAAGCTGAGGCAGGAGAATCGCTTGAACCAGGGAGGTGGAGGTTGCAGTGAGCCAAGATTGCACCTCTGCACTCCACAGTCTGGGAGACAGAGACAGACTCTGTCTAAAACAACAAAAGCAACAACAACAAAACTTACATTCACTCAAAAACCTGTACACAAATGTCTGTAGCAACCTTATTTGTAATAGCCAGAAATGGAAACAACCCAAGTTTTCATGAATGGATGAATGAATACGTAAACTCTGCTACATCCACACAATGGAATAATATTTGTAAAAAGGAATGAAGTACCGATACACACCGCAACATGGATACCACTTGGAAAGTTGCCAAGCAAAAGACACCAGTCGCAGAAGATCACACAACCCATGATCCCATTTATCCCATGTTCACAATAGGGATCTACAGAGACAGACCTGTGGTCGTTCAGGAACGAGGGTGATGGCTGAAGGGCATAGAGTTTCCTTCTGAGATCACCGAAATGCTATACAATTGACCGGTGATGGTTGCACGTATCTGTGAAAACATCACAAACCGTTGAACTGAACGTGTTAAATAGGCGACTTGCATGGTCTGTAAATTGTATCTCAAGAAAGCTGTTTTAAAAAAACAGCTGAACCACAGCAACAAAAAGAAGTTCAGCTTCCCCCTATTCCATCACTGACCATGGGCACTGAGCCACTCCTGTGTGCCCACCGGGAGCCAAGCCTTGGAGGGCAGCTGCAACAGAGTCTGAGCATGGAAATCCAGAAACGACCCACAGTCAGGAACGCGAATGAAGAAATGAACATGGCATGCCCCGTGGAATATCGCTAGGCAGTGAAACGCAAAGAGCTGGCACTGCACAGACCCGCATGCATAGCTCTTAGCACAGAGCTTGAGAAGTTTTGGAGCACCCCATAGGTTTGCACAGAGTTTACAGCTACAGATAACTGCTGACAGGTCCTGGCTTGGTGGGTCCCTCTTCCTCTCCCCAGGGTCCTCCTGACCTTCACGCCAGGCCTCTGGGCCCCTTGGCTACCTTGGGGCCAGTTCTGGCTTCTCCACAACCTCTTAACGTCAGGCTTTGCCCAACCAGCGTGTGTATGTCTGGCAATTTCCCGCTTAGAAGCCGTGTGGAATTAAGGAGTCTGATTTGAGTCGGGGAAATCTGAGAGCTGCCTGCCAGCTCTAGGTAGGGGAACAAATGTATGTGCTTTGCAGTGATGGCCACTTTTCCAACAAGAAAATCACAGCATTTCAGAGTTTTTAACTTGGAGGGACTTTAAAAAGAGAGGTTAGAGAAAGAAAGATGCTAAGCCGTATGTGTCCCAGGAGTGATTGCTGTGTGTGCAAATCAACCCTATTGTGTACTCATGATACTGTGAGGCGGGAAGCTAGAGAGGGTGTGCTGGGCATGCCTGTTTCTGATTCACCATCTCTGGGGCCTTCTTTCTGGAAAGATTTGACAGCTGGTGGCTGGAACCATTTGAAGGAGCCTTTGCTTCCTGTGTGGTGGTTGATGCCCGCAGATGCCAAGGAGCTCAGCTGGGACTGTTGACCACAGCTCCTGCATGCGACCTCTCCATGCACCTTGAGTGTCCTCACAGCATGGCTGCCTCAGAGGAGCCAGACTTCTTATCTGGTGTTTCCAGGCTCCAAAAGCGAGTGGACCAGTAGACTCGGCAGAAACTGCATGGCCCTGTGAGCCAGTGACCAGATGCCACATGCATCACTCTTCCCAGATGCTATTGGCCCAAACAGCCACAAATCCACCCAGATTCAGAGGGAAAGAATGTAGACCCCACCTCGTGATGGAAGGGTGGTAAGGTCACACTGTAGACGAGTGTGTGGGAGGGAAGATAGTGTCACATTCATCTGTGGAAAATATAATCTTCCACGTCATCTTAACACACACAGCCTCTTGGGTATTGACCAATGAAACAGGAAATCGATTGATTGACCTATGTATCTCTTCATCGGTCAATCCATCATCTATTATCTATCATATATATCTCTATCTATCCATCAATCACCTATCTGTAGCTATCTATAGCTCTCTCTCTCTCTCTCTCTCTCTCTCTATCCATTCATCATCTATCTGTCATCTATGTATCTATCGTCCCTCTTTCTACCATCATCATCTTTTATTTATCTCTCTGGGGTGATTTGATATTTTTCATATCAATCCTCTCCCCATTCCTTCTGTCAAATGCTTTTAAAGGAGTAAGTTTCATGAACCTATTGTTAGACTTTACTAAAATCTTTACTAAACGTTTACTAAACCTTCCAAGGAAACATTAGTGTGACTTTCAAAATAAAGGGTTTTGTGGTAGTTTCTGATTGAGTGAGGCTGCCGATAATATTGGTTACAATTGTCTGAACAATGATATTTTCCTGCAGCAGGATTCTGGAATCACCTGGGTTAGGATCCCCCGATGGGTTCAGGTGCCCCTCACACCTGCTCTTCTCTTTTCATCACTACGTTTTGCATGGACATTTCCTTCCTCTATACCTTCCCTCTTCACCTCCAAAATGGCCCTGTGGAATTTGTATTAGCTCCCGGAATGTAGCTTAAGAAACTGTTCCCAGCCGCTGTCCACCACCCTTCCTAGCAGGGCAGCTCTGATCAGCCTTCACCCCAGCTGGGTCAGACCCAGACCTGACTGCACTGTGGCCCACATGCCCTCAGCAGACCCTGGAGTCAAATGCCTTCCAGTGGAGAGGGAAAAATCTCTGGGCCCAGAGCCCCAGCCCTGTGTCATAACCTGGGCTCTGCTGGGCCTCAGTGCCCTTCCATGTTCACTGAAGGGTCTGGCCAGAGGATCACAGGGTCAGTTCCTTACTGTCCCATGACTGTGGTGCCTGGACTGTCTTCCCTGGCACCCCAGATACCCTTGTCCCCTGTCCACCCCCAGATTTTGGAGTGGGAGTTGGGTTGCAGGACCCTTACTCTTGGACTGAGCACTAGCCTGCCTCACTTTTCATCGAGGGAGGAGCAAAGATGGAACAAGTACCAGTCTGTTTCCAAAATGAGGCATCTTCTTATATTTTGTGAGGCTGTTAAGGCCTTGGAGCCCCTCTGACCCCAAGGAGGTTCCCCTAGCCAGCCCAAAGCCTGCGGAGGGGGGTTCGCTTGTTTGAATGAACTTTGAATCAATAAATGTAAACACACACACTGTAAAATTCTTGTTTATGATTCTTAATCCCAAATATTTGATCTTTTGCTATTTTTCTTTTATGGTATCTTAAATCAAGATCACATTTAGAAACCAAAGCTGACTCTATTCAGCTAAGCTTGATATTTGTTTTTTTTTTTTTTTTTGAGACGGAGTCTTGCTCTGTCGCCCAGGCTGGAGTGCGGTAGCCGGATCTCAGCTCACTGCAAGCTCCGCCTCCCGGGTTTACACCATTCTCCTGCCTCAGGAGAGTAGCTGGGACTACAGGCGGCTGCCACCTCGCCTGGCTAGTTTTTTGTATTTTTTTTTTTTTTAGTAGAGACGGGGTTTCACCGTGTTAGCCAGGATGGTCTTGATCTCCTGACCTCGTGATCCGCCCATCTCGGCCTCCCAAAGTGCTGGGATTACAGGCTTGAGCCACCGCGCCCGGCCAAGCTTGATATTTGAATCATTTATTATTAAGGGGTGTGTGTGTGTGTGTGTGTGTGTGTGTGTGTGTGTGTGTGTGTGTAACAGTGACAAGATGGAATTAGGCAAATGTTCATATGTTGAAATTTGGGCGTAGTGGTGTTTTGTGCATGGAATTTGAGTTCTGTTCTTAGAACTCTGGCACCAAATGTTTATAACGATCACCAGACTAAGTTTGCTTTAATGCAAATGTTGAATTTCTGCCCGATTCTTACGTATATACACATGCCATAGACTATTTGAAGGCCTAACAAAAGACTGTGTGCTTAACATGAAAAGAAAAAAAAAATTATGTTTGAAACATTAATATGTAACATTCGTAAAGTATTTTGGCTAAAAAGCAAAACAAAACAATCTGAAGCATATTTGTAATCCAGAGAAAACACACAAAGGGTAAAGATGATAGAGGAACAAAAGCATCAGTTAGATAAATGTCACAGAGGAAACACAAATTAAAAGTGACTGAGACATGAACATTTCTAGATTAAAAGGTGACTAGCAGCAGGGAGCCATGCCTACTGAAAGTGACGTAGAAGAGTCCGTCTTCTCTGTAATAAAGACCTCGTTGAAAGTGGTAAGTTGCATTTTCTGAAAGAGAAAAATAAAGAACAGAAGTAGACTAGTAATAAAAGAAGGAATGCAAACGAATGCCCTAAAACCTTTTAACCTCTTGAAGCCAAGGTGACCTACAGTCAACATGATGGTCAGTGTGGTCACGGTCTATCACTTTACCGGGGTATCCACACAGTTTTGTATTCATGCAGCAAATTGTCATTAGTGGAAATTAGGCTCTCAAAATTATCGAATGCCATATTTAGCCCTCAAAAGTTTATGTGAGTCAGATCGGGCGCGGTGGCTCAAGCCTGTAATCCCAGCACTTTGGGAGGCCGAGACGGGCGGATCACGAGGTCAGGAGATCGAGACCATCCTGGTTAACACGGTGAAACCCCGTCTCTACTAAAAATACAAAAAATGAGCCGGGCGAGGTGGTGGGCGCCTGTAGTCTCAGCTACTCGGGAGGCTGAGGCAGGAGAATGGTGTAAACTCGGGAGACGGAGCTTGCAGTGAGCTGAGATCCAGCCACTGCACTCCAGCCTGGGCGACAGAGTGAGACTCCGTCTCAAAAAAAAGAAAAGTTTATGTGAGTCAGGGGGATGGACGAGGAGACCTGGTCAGTGAAATTGGCCTCAACATGGATTTCCTACAACTCATAAAGGGTCAGAAACTGGGCAGGCCCTAGAGCCACCCAGCCCTGTGTGTCCCAAATGATGCCAGTGTGGGAAGCATTTCCGCAGGACCCAGGCAAAATAAACCAAACAAGGATAACACACCAAGGCTTGCATGAAGCTCCATTTATCCTGCCCTTTATTCTGGGATCACATTCTTTCTATTGGCAGGAGACAGGGGTTATTAAACGGTTTTCAAACACTGGCAACTCCTAGGTTGCCTTTCCGTTTTTGAGGGTTGGGGGATAATTTTACTGACAGACAAAAGTCCCAAACCTGGCGGTCTGTGAGCTAATTCGCCCACCTCCTTGGTGCAGAGGTGAAGCCGCACCAGGCCAGGAGGGGGCCGGGGACTCGGCCAAGACCCAGGTGGACGCCGAGGGCAGAGCTAGGGTGGCAGGTGCCCTCAGCATGCTCCTAGTTCCTCCTGCCTCCTCACTGCCACCTTGGCGGGGATCAGGCCTAGGAGTTCCAGGGAGGTCTCTGGCACTCCTTTGAGCGTCTGCTTTCGGATGGTTGTGCCTTGTTCCTCTGGGGCAATCAACAGAGTTGGCAGATGTAGGCTGCCCTGTGAAGCACCTGGGCAATGCCCCAGCGGAGCATCTGTGGCTCTCCTTAGGGACCTGGGTTTCCTGTTGGCTGCACTCAGTGCTGTGAGCAAACAGTGCGGCCTCTGTGGGGAGATGGCGGCCAGCACACAGAGGGGCTGGAGGGAGATGGGTCGGGTGGATGGAGGCGCCATCACTTCCTCGAATTAGGAGAGTGGCCAGAGTGGATTTTGGAGAAGTCTGAATTGAGTCGAGGTTGTAAGTACAGCTGTGTGACTCGGTGTGTGCGTTGATCACTTGGAAACGGTGTGTGAAGGTCACTGGAAGTTGTCTTCTTGAGATCCTTAAAGGACCAGTGAAACTGAATAGCTGGATTTGTTTTTTCCTTCTGGGTAAACAGTCAGGAGAGGTTTCTGAGAGTGGGGCAAACATTTTCTCAGGCTTTTCCAAAGCTTGCTTGGCAGTGGTGCTGGTGACATGAATTTGTGGTGCCCACGAGGAAATGTTTCCTTAAGCAAAGGCCCCATGTTTGCAAAATCGGAGTTAGTGTCCAAATTAGTGAGCGTCTGTGGTTTTGGGGCCCCCAGGGGGTTACAAGTGCAGTAAAGTATCAGGGCTGAAAGAAAAGGCTTTAGGATTAGAAATGCGTCCCGACTCGGGGGCAGGGTGGGGCGGGGGGCTCTCGGCGAAGCACTCCAAGTCCGTGTCCTCACCTGGGAAGTGGAGCGTGAGACTCGTGGAGGAGGTTGCTGTGAGCCTCGCGTGCTTAGCAGGTGCTGGTGCAGAACCGAACTCATACCTGGCACCCGGCACACGGCGGCTGTCAGCACCGCGGTTGCTGCTGGGATTATCCTGCTTTCCATATTTCCAGGGTCACTGAGCCGGTGAGGACTCATAGGTTGCCGAGGACCCTTCCGTTCATTCATGTCCCACATCTTCTGATGAGGATTTCAGGTCTCGGGTGGAATTGTTTAGGACATCATGTTACTGGGATCGTAGTCAAAGCTTTTTGGCCGGGCTGGGCACTCTCATTTTGTGGCACAGTCCAGGGAACGAGTGGAGACTCTCCTTCCACATCCAGACATCCTGGGCCTCTGCAGCCAAATCCACACCGTCTCTCCCAGGCATCGCCCCCCAGCCCACGGCGAGGCAGCCCTTCCTGCCCCTGCCAGCTCTGCCCTCATACGGGTGTCCTGCTGCTGCCATGACAAATGACCCCCCACGTAGTGGCTCAAAACAATACAGTTTGTTTTCTCACGGATCTGGGGGCTAGAAGTCCGCAGTCAGTCTCATGGAGGTGAAGTCAAAGTGTCAGCTGGCTCCTCCCAGAGGCTCTGGGGGAGAATCCGCAACCCTGCCTTTTCCAGCTTCTAGTGGCCTCCCGCTTTCCTTGGCTTGTGGCCCCTTCCTCTGTCCTCAAAGTGCACCCTCCAATCTCTGCTTCTGTGGCCCATCACTTCCTGATTCAGACTCCTCCAATCCTGCTGTCTCTCTCCTACAAGGAGCACTGTGACTGCCCCGGGCCCACCTAGTTGAACTGGGTTAATCTGCCATCTCAAAATCCTTCATCACAGCTGTGAGGTCCCCTGTGTCCTATCAGGTCACATCCTCAGTTTCAGAAATTAGGACATGGGTATGTTTGGGGACCCAACAGTCCCGCCGCCGGCCCTGTGCCTGATAACGGGGAGCAGCAGAGCCCAGTGGTCCCACCGGCCTGCTACTGAGTGGGACCAGGACACTTCCTGTCTCCTGTACCGAGGGCCTTCCCCAGTGATGCTTTCTGTTCATTCAGGGGTGTGTGTTGAGCACCTACTGCGTGCAGGTCCTGGGCTAGATGTCAGAGGGTCGCCTGTGAGTACCTACTATGTTCTTACCTATGAGTCCTTACCTGGGTGTCGAGGGGCGCCTGTGAGTACCTACTATGTGTGAGTCCTTGCCTGGGTGTCAGAGGGGTGCCCGTGAGCTCCTACTATGTGTGAGTCCTTGCCTGGGTGTCAGAGGGGTGCCTGTGAGTACCTACTCTGTGTGAGTCCCTGCCTGGGTGTCAGAGGGGTACCTGTGAGTACCTACTATGTGTGAGTCCTTGCCTGGGTGTCAGAGGGGTGCCTGTGAGTACCTACTATGTGTGAGTCCTTGCCTGGGTGTCAGAGGGGTGCCCGTGAGCTCCTACTATGTGTGAGTCCTTGCCTGGGTGTCAGAGGGGTACCTGTGAGTACCTACTATGTGTGAGTCCCTGCCTGGGTGTCAGAGGGGTGCCCGTGAGTACCTACTGTGTGTGAGTCCCTGCCTGGGTGTCAGAGGGGTGCCCGTGAGCTCCTACTGTGTGTGAGTCCCTGCCTGGGTGTCAGAGGGGTGCCCGTGAGTACCTACTGTGTGTGAGTCCCTGCCTGGGTGTCAGAGGGGTGCCCGTGAGTACCTACTGTGTGTGAGTCCCTGCCTGGGTGTCAGAGGGGCGCCCGTGAGTACCTACTGTGTGTGAGTCCCTGCCTGGGTGTCAGAGGGGTGCCCGTGAGCTCCTACTGTGTGTGAGTCCCTGCCTGGGTGTCAGAGGGGTGCCCGTGAGTACCTACTGTGTGTGAGTCCCTGCCTGGCTGTCAGAGGGGGGCCCGTGAGTACCTACTGTGTGTGAGTCCCTGCCTGGGTGTCAGAGGGGCGCCTGTGAGTACCTACTGTGTGTGAGTCCCTGCCTGGGTGTCAGAGGGGTGCCTGTGAGTACCTACTGTGTGTGAGTCCCTGCCTGGGTGTCAGAGGGGTGCCCGTGAGCTCCTACTGTGTGTGAGTCCTTGCCTGGGTGTCAGAGGGGCGCCTGTGAGTACCTACTATGTGAAGATCCCAGGCCAAGTGTCAAAGGGCACTTGTGAGCTCATACTGTGTGTAAGTCCCTGCCTGGGTGTCAGAGAGGCGCCTGTGAGTACCTACTGTGTGTGAGTCCCTGCCTGGGTGTCAGAGGGGTGCCTGTGAGTACCTACTGTGTGTGAGTCCTTGCCTGGGTGTCAGAAGGGGCGCTGTGAGTACCTACTATGTGAAGATCCCAGGCCAAGTGTCAAAGGGCGCCTGTGAGCTCCTACTGTGTGTGAGTCCCTGCCTGGGTGTCAGAGGGGTACCTGTGAGTACCTACTGTGTGTGAGTCCCTGCCTGGGTGTCAGAGGGGTGCCTGTGAGTACCTACTATGTGAAGATCCCAGGCCAAGTGTCAAAGGGCGCCTGTGAGCTCCTACTGTGTGTAAGTCCCTGCCTGGGTGTCAGAGGGGCGCCTGTGAGTACCTACTGTGTGTGAGTCCCTGCCTGGGTGTCAGAGGGGTGCCTGTGAGTACCTACTGTGTGTGAGTCCTTGCCTGGGTGTCAGAAGGGGCGCTGTGAGTACCTACTATGTGAAGATCCCAGGCCAAGTGTCAAAGGGTGCCTGTGAGCTCCTACTGTGTGTGAGTCCCTGCCTGGGTGTCAGAGGGGTGCCTGTGAGTACCTACTGTGTGTGAGTCCTGTGCTGGATGTTCCAGGGCACTGCTGAGTGATAAGGCACATGGGCAGAGAGACAGACATCCACCTCCAGCACCACGTAGACAACCCCATGTGTGGTGCTCCCAGGGGCCCACGGGAACATGGAATGGGAGAAGGTTCAGCCCAGAAAGGCAATTGGCCAGGGGAACCATGGAGGTGCTGGAGGAAAAGGCTCAGGTGCTTTGGGCAGATCCAGCTCTTCCCCCTCGTTACGGACTTTCCCGTGTGCCCTTCTGTTGGGGCTGGAGTCACTAGGTTTGAGGGCTGTGGCAAGCCCCAGACCTCTCTGCACCTCAGTTTCCTCCCCGATCAATAGGCACAGTGCACCTGTCCTGCTTTTTCATGAGACGATAGTGACGCTGGGGCCTTGGCATTGTGAGTTGTCTCAACTCCCAGGGAACATACCTGGCCCTCTCTGTCTCCTGTCTGTTCTGTGGTGGTTCCCTGTGTGCCAGGCCTTCCTTGGTATCTAACCCACTGAAGGCAGGACATGTGAGGGTGTGGGTGTCCCTGATGGCTCCCACTTGGGCTGGGGCTACCCTCAACCTCTACTCGTCAGTCATCGGAATCCTTTCTGCTGTTTGCCTTGGCCTGGGCACCTCCCTGCAGCCTCAGTGCCCCAGTGGCCAATGTAAACCTGCCCTACCTCAGGAATTCCAGACACAGCCTGCCCCGAGGGGCCCCAAGGGGAGGGGAGGGATGGCTGCATTCTTGGTAATGCCAAGGAACTAAGAACCAGATTTTCCCCCTTAGCATCCCACAGCCCTGGATTCAGGTCCCCTGGGAGCACCCAGTGGGGTGCCCAGCACGAGGCCCACAGTAGAGCCTGTTCACAAATTTAACCCAGCTGATCAGAGTCTGTCCGGGTGCTGGGAGATGGAGGGAATGAGGCTGGCATAGGCCTTTGTCTCTTGGGAGATTCCAGTTCGGGAAGAGAGATTCCGAAACAAGGATTAAGTCATATGACAGCTATGGGTGAGGGAACTGGGGCTCTGTGGCAGGTCTGGATCTGGAGGGATAAGAGGGGGTGCAGGGCGGCCACAGTTGGGGGAGGCCCAGGCAGGAAGGGGGCTGGGCCATCCAAGGAATGCTGAGACGTGGGCTGATGACAGTGTGAGAGTTGCTGGAGAAGACAAGAGGAAGAGTTCCTAGTTCCCGTCTCCAAGACCCTCCTTTGGCCACCAACTCACATACTGCACTCCACCCTGCACCCATGGTGAAGTCTAGCTCTCTCTGGCCTGACCCGGCATCTCTGAAGAACGTGACTGCCTGCTTCTATCTTGGCCACCAGAAGGTGCACCCGTGGATTCTTAGTTTCTCTAGTGGCCGTGTTTTGCAGAGAATGGCACTGCTATGGATTTAGAGCTGACTGTATATCATACAGAAAGGTACATGCAATTTGAGGAGAACCCCAAGCCTTTTTTCCTCTCACCTGCCATAATAGCGGAAGTCTCATCTTTAGTGCTACCCACTTTGTCTCTCAGGTCATGACCTTGATGCTCCTGAAAAGGAAGGGTTCTGAAAAGCCCCTGCAACCCTGCCTGGCTCCCTGCCTGGCAGATGCCTGATGTCTGCTTCATCCCTGAGGAACAGGATTGCAGCTCCTGGGATGGACGAGCATTCCTGTGCCTTCTGGGCTTATGTCTCGAACATCATTCTCTTCCAGACTCAGGATTTCCCTGCATTTTGAGGACCCCATACCTTTGCCACCAATGCCTCCATTGTTTTCAGGGTGAGCCCAACCTCAGTATTTCATCGGTCCCATTAAAATTGTCACTCCCTGATGGATGATGGGCTCTCCCTGAGAGCGGAGACCATGTCCTTCTCGTGTTTGTCCTGCCTGGCCCCAGCCCTGCTAGGTGCAGAGCAAGAGCTAACCATGTGTGTGTTATACGAGGAGATGATGAGGTCATAGACACTCTGAAGGGTGCTAGCTTACAGGCTGGCTTTGCTCCTGGAGGCTTAGAGACTGGCTCTGTTGATCCAAAGATATGACTACTGACTCCTGCTCCCTAGAAGCCGGTAGAATCCCTTCCCACAGACATATCAGCAAAGACAGACTCCTCCATGGGATACACACAATGGTGTCATCAGATATGGGATTTAAAAAAAACTATGATATATATAAGAAATTAAAATTTAAGATGGATAATTTTAGCAAAAGTCCAGAAACTATTTAAAAAATAGAAAATTTGGAAATGAAAAAAATAGGACTATACCTTTATGGATGCATTTAGCAGTAGACAGCAGACTGGAGAATTAATTAATTGGAAGATAGGTCTAAAAAATGTTCAGTTTCCATGGATAGGCAAAAGGATGGAAAATGTAGAAAAGAACATAAGAGTTATACAGGCTATGGTGATATAGATTAATACATGAAATTGGAGTCCCGGAATATGAGAAGACGCAGAATAAGACAGAAGCAGTATTTGAAAAGAAATTTCCCAAGTTGAAGAAAGACAAGGAGCCACAGATCCAAGAAGTGATATCCCAAAGTAGAATAAATACAAAGGAAACTACATGTTGTAAAATTGTCATAAGTATACTGAAAACCAAAAACAGAATTTATTATCAACCAAAGAAAAAGACATATCATTTTTTTAAAAAATGTTAACATTAGATGGATTGCTAATTTAGCCACAGAAATGATGGAAACCAGACATGATGGAATGAAAACTTCAAAGGACTGAAAGAAAAAGCGGCCCGTCTATAATTCTATACCCAGTGAAAATATCCTTTAATAACTAGGAGGAAACAAGGACATTTCCAGACCATCAAAACCTGATAGAACCAGCTGATTGATGCTAAAAGAAATACTAAAGAGAGCTCTTCAGACAGAGGAAAATTAACCCAGATGGCAGAACAGAAATGCAAGAAGGAATGAAGAACAGTGAAAAAGGTGAATATGTGGTTAGAACTCAATGGATAAAACAATACTAATATCTTGCGATACTTAAAACATATGGTGAATAAACTATGTCCATGAAAGCACGTAAGTTGAGAGGAAATGGTAAACGAAGCCTTGTAAGGTCCTTTCCTTGTCCAAGAAGTGATAAAAGTGTGAATATAGACCAGACTTCAAAATGTCAAGAATGCATGCTACCATCTCTAGGGTAACCACTAAAAGAGTAGAAAATAACGTCTAATTAATTTGATTAGGTAGAGCAAAAATGAAACAATAAAAATCAAAGAAGGCAAGAAAGAAAACAAAAAGAAAAACAGGGCAGATGAAGCATATGGAAAGAGTAACATGATTGATTTAAAGCTCGATATAGAATAATTACAGAGGCCGGGCACGGTGGCTCACGCCTGTGATCCCAGCACTTTGGGAGGCTGAGGAGGGCAGATCATGAGGTCAGGAATTCCAGACCAGCCTGCCCAACATGGTGAAACCCTGTCTCTACTAAAAATACAAAAAATTAGCCAGGCATGGTGGCAGGTGCCTGTAATCCCAGCTACTCGGGAAGCTGAGGCAGGGGAATCTCTTGAACCCAGGAGGCGGAGCTTGCAGTGAGCTGAGATCACACCATTGCACTCCAGCCTGCATGAGAAGAGTGAAATTCCATCTCAATAACAATAATAATAACAGAATGTTAGTTGAGGTCTGGTCAGGGAAACAGAAACCACGAGAGTTATTTCAAACAAGGGGAATTTATTAGAGGGAATTGATCACACAGTTGTTGAAGAACAAAAAAGAAGCAATGAGATAACACAAAGATGGTAACTGCAGAAAGATTTTACTGTTCCTAGGTCTGGAGGAACCAAAGGGAAGAGATGGGAAGGGTGCTGTGGCCTGGCTACTGCCGATACTTCCAAGGGCATGGGATGGGGTGCAAGAAGATATCCACAGCAAGAACCAACTGTTGCTGCCACAGGAGTAATGCTGAAAGGGACAGGAGAAAACAGAAAGTCCCCTCACCCCAAGTCCTGTGTCTCTCTCTAGGCTATTCTGTGAATGAATCCCAACAAAAGACCAGCTAGTAAGGAAGAATGAGAACTGTAATCTGCAGAGTCCTAGTCTTAGCATTACTGAAAAAAGTGTAAAATAATGGATTAGAATCAGAAAGAATGGATGAATATTAGCTATATAGAATAAATGTATATGGAAAAATACTCCAAATATAAGCCAAAATTTCTCTCATGCATAATCTATTCTATATTACTAAAAATATTTATATGTAAATATAAGGGTTTAGAAAGGTTGAAAGCAAAGGCTTAGCAAACATACACCAGACAAATAATAACTATAAGAAAGCTACTATAGTTTTGGTGATATCAAAGTAAAGAAATATTGCTAGCCGGGCATCGTGGCTCACATCTATAATCCCAGCACTTTGGGAGGCTGAGGTAGAAGGAGGATTGCTTGAGACCGAGAGTTCAAGACTACCCTGGGCAACATAGTGAGATCTTGTCTCTCCAAAAAAGAAAAAAAACACAAAAAGTTAACTAGCTGTGGTGGTGTGTGACTGTAGTTCCAGTTACTCAGGAGGCTGAGTGAGGAGGATGTCTTGAACCCATGAGCTATGATCATCCCACTGCACTCTAACCTGGGTGACAGAGAAAAAACCCTATCTGATGAAGGAGGAGGAGGAGGAGGAGGAGGAGGAGGAGGAGGAGGAGGAGAAGAAGAAGAAGAAGAAGAAGAAGAAGAAGAAGAAGAAGAAGAAGAAGAAGAAGAAGAAGGAGAAGGAGAAGGAGAAGGAGAAGGAGAAGGAGAAGGAGAAGGAGAAGGAGAAGGAGAAGGAGAAGGAGAAGGAGAAGAGGAAGAAGAAGAAGAAGAAGGAGGAGGAGGAGGAGGAGGAAGGAAGAAGGAAGAAGGAGGAGGAGGAGGAGAGGGGAAGGGGGAAGGGGAGGAGGAGGGGAGAAGGAGGGGGAGGGGAAGGGAGAAGAGAAGAAGGAAAGAAGGAAGATGGAAGGAGAAGAAGGAGGATGAGGAAGATTGCCAGAGATTAAGAGGAGTTGTAATGATAAAAGGATCAAGTCCTACTAGGAAGATATAATTCTAAACTTGCATGTACCTATTATTGAGAGGTTTGAATACATCTTATCAGTAATTGGATTGTTCTAATCAAACAAAAATTCAGTAAGAAAATAAATGCTTTGAAAAATGCTGTTAATAAATATGACTTTCTTGACATATAGAGAACTACATCCAACAACTGCAAAATACACATCCTTTTTCAGGTGTACTAGACCACTTTCCAAAAGTGATACTAAGCCAGTCCATAAGTCATCTTTCAACAGAGTTCTGATAGTTGAAATAATACAGAATATCTTCCCTTAACCGCAGTGGAATTAAGCTAGAAATCAGTAATAAAAATATAACTAGAGAATCTCTAAGTATTTGGAAATTCACCAAAATGCTTTCAGAAGTGGGCAAAAGGATAAATAGAAATGGAGATTTAAAAATATTTTGAATGGAAGACAAATGGTAATATGACATATTTACAATTTTGGATACAGCTGAAGCTATACCTAGAGGAAAGTTTATAGTCAAACAAAAGTACCTTTTGGAAAAGAAGAAAACTTGAAAGTAATGATTAGTGATTTGTGTATCTATCTCAAGAATCTAGAATAGTATCTTCAATCAAATTGCAAAAATGAAGGAAGAAAAAAAAGACAATCGCAGAAATCAATGACATAAAAAAACGAATATGTTATAGCATGGATCAACAAAGTTAAATGTTGATTCTTTGAAAAGACTATTAAAATTGATAAACCTCCAATGAGAGAGAGAAGCACAAATACCCAATATCAGGAAGAAAAAATGGGACATCACTACAGATCCTACAGATATTAGAGGGTAATAAAGGAATATTTTGAACAATTTTATGCCAATACATTTAAAAACTTAGATGAATGGAAAAATTCTGAAAAACAATACAACTTACCAAAAGAGATATAAGAAATGAAGTAAAATTTAATTTAACTAGTAAAGAAATTGAATCATTAATTTAACATGTTCCTACAAAAGATCTTCAGGCCTGATGGCTTGACTAGTCAATCCTTCCAAATATTCATGGAAGACTACTGCTTGTCCTTCATGCATTCTTTCAGAGAATAGGAAAAGATGGAATGTTCTCAACTCCATTTGTGAAGACAACATATCCTTGACATCAAATCTGATAAGGATGTTACACAAAAGAAAAAGTATAAACCAGTCTGTCTCGTGAACATACGTGTGAAAATTCTAATCAAATTTTAACAAATTTAATCTGGTGAAATAATAAAAGGCTAATACATCATAACCAAGAAAAGTATTGCACAAGGATATTTTAGCATTCAATAAATCAAGCAGTGTAATTCACTACAGTAACAGTATAAAGGAGAAAAACAAGTTATTATCTATGGGTAACCCAGAAATACAGGAAACTTCCTTAATCTGAAAAGAGAATTTTCAAATCGACCAACCAACAAAATGAAAAATATCTGTAGCAAATATTTTACTCAATAGTGAAATATTGAAATTTTCCTCTGAGACTGGGGCTGGAACCAAGCCGTCTGTTACCACCATGTCTTTCCAAACTGTACTGGAGATATCAGAGGAAATCAAATGGAAGGTGTGAAGATGAGGAAGGAAGGAATAAAAGTATTATTCACAAACTGTATGATTATTTGCATAGAAAATGCAAAAGAATATATAAACTATTGGAATTAACAAGTGAATTCAGCAAAGTCACTGAATATAATGTAAAGACAAAAAAGAAATTGTGTTTCTCTACATCCTTAACTGACATTTAATAAAATTTTAAGATGTCATTTATAATGGTATTAAAATACATACAGTTTTCCAAAAAATAAAGGCATTAAAATATATGGAAGACACCTTCATAGTAAACTACAAAGCCTTGTTTGGAAAAATGAAAGAAGATGCAAACAAATGGAAAGATGTTTCATATTCGTGAATGGAAGACTCACTTACGTAAAGATGTTCATTCATCGCCCAATATATCTACTTTCAATGGAATTGAAATCCAACCCCCACATACATTTTGTGGAGATTTCTATGCTGATTCTAAAATTTACATGGAAATGTGAAGGGCCAAGAGTAGTAGCCTGGACAATCTCAAAGAGGAAACAAAATATTAAGAGTTCCTTTACTATGTACTAAAATGTGTTGTAGAATTACGGTAAGATAGTGTGATATTTCCTCAAGAATAGACACATGGACCAATGGAACAGGGTTCGGTACAGAAACAGACCCATCTATATGATCCCTTGATTTATGATCAGCTGGTTCTGAGGAGCAATGGAAAAAAGACTTTTGTTTTTAAAAAAGTATGGTGTTCACTCATTTAGGCCACATGGGGAGAAAAAGATAAAAAGAAAAGAAACTTACAGTTCTAGGTGGTTTGTAGAGCTGAGTGTAAAACATAAAACAATATGCCTTCTAGAAGATAACATAACCACTTTCCTGACTGTAGGGATAGGTCAGTGTTCTTTATTTTTATAAATACATAACTATATTTATTGTGAATATTAAATAGTTTTTAAATTACAAGCAGTTTACTGAATCACACTATGCATCAATATACAGTAAAAATCTTACAATTTAAAAATGTACACAATTTAAACTGAAAGTTCATTGACTGTTATATTGCCGTGAACCTCTTTTGCCTGTGTGAAAGGACAGCAGGGAGGCCTGGTGGTTGGGACGGCCCCCTGTGTCCTCCTCTGCAGACAGAATCTGATGGTGCATCCACACACCAGTCCCATGATCAAGATCCCACCAGGCCCACGTAGGTCTGAGCTCTTAACCAGCACGTGTCCACGCCGGTCGAACTGATCTTCACAGGCTGTTGGTAATTCAATACTGTCAACGCATCTTTAAGAATTTCTTGGCTGGGCTCTGTGGCTTACGCCCGTAATCCCAGCACTTTGGAAGGCCAAGGTGGGTGGATCAAGAGGTCAGGAGATTGAGACCATCCTGGCTGACATGGTGAAACCCCGTTTCCACTAAAAATACTGAAGGATTAGCCAGGCGTGGTGGTGGGTACCTGTATGCTAGGGAGGCTGAGGCAGGAGAATCGCTTGAACCCGAGGCAGAGCTTGCAGTGAGCTGAGATCGTGCCACTGCACTCCAGCCTGTGCAACAGAGCAAGACTCTGTCTCAAAAAAAAAAAAAAAAAAAAAAAAAAGAATTTATTTATAGACAAAAGAGAATGTTTTTTGTTAACAAAGACTTGAGCGAACCCCATTGCTACTTAGGAATATTGGTTTGGAGATTTCCATCGGAAGTCGCTGCATACACCCATTCCTTTTTTAAGGCTACTTCTCATAAGGCTCATGTTTTGAAACCCCTGTTAACAGAAGCCGAACCTTTGGTGTCTAACCCTTGGTTCACTTCCAAAATTTCAGATGATGGGCTGAGTTGAGGAAGAGCAGGTGCTGCCTTCCTTCCCCCAGGGCCCTGGAGACAGACATGCAGTAGGTCCTCAACTCTACACACACCCTACAGGGAACAAGAATAAAAGGAGGGGTTCGGAAAGGCCTTTTACAGCAGCAAGACATACCAAGACTTTTCTTAGATAAACCCATTTCTATAGAAACGATTGGACCTGTACATTTAAAAATAGAGTGAATGCTGTTTGCAATTCAGCTTGGTCAAGTTTTCTCCACCCTTATGATGAATGGCTTCTCGTCCAGACACACGGGCCGAGTCTCAGAAGCGTTTGGGTTATTGACAGGATCATTTGAAAAGGCAAATTAGCATCTGGCTAGGAAGGAAATGAAAGCTAGATTATTTTTGTTACAGGATTTAAAATGTACAAACTCCACCAAAATAGGACTAATTCAAATTGATTCTGGGTTGCTACTCACAGGAGGCCAGAAAATATTCTAACCTTCCCCCACATTATCTAGAGAATATCACTGATTTATTTCATTGTACAACTTATTAGAATATGTACATTTTGAAAACCCACCACTGATAACCAACTTATTAGCTAAAAAATAACAAAACAAACAACAAAAACCTGAACTGAACACAGCACATGCTGACGTTTCAAAAATGGGCTGCAATTTTTATTCTACTTAAATTTCCTGTGTATTGCTTGGATTTCAAAAAAACATGTTAACCCACAGGTTGATTATAAATATGAAATCTCCCCGCTCCAGGCAACACCACACTAAGATCCACTATCCCCCAACTCAATGTAAACAATGCTTTTTGGGCAACGAATTATGAGTGACTCAAAATAAATAAAAATGGGAATTACATTGTTAAAAATCTTTTTTTTTTTTTTTTTTGAGACAGGGTCTGATCCTGTTACCTAGGCTAGAGTACAGTGGCATGGTCTCAGCTCATTGCAACGTCCGTCTCCTGGGCTCAAGCCATCCTCCCATCTCAGCCTCCCAAGTAGCTCGGACTACGTGTGCACGCCACTATGTACCCAGCTAGTTTTTTTTTTTTTTTTGTATTTGTAGTAGAGACCCTGTAGTCATCCATGGGTTTGGGGTGGTGTGGACGAGGGGGTGGCGAAGGTGAGAAAGATCCGGGCTCTGGCTTGGGCGTGGTGAGAACAGAGGGTCTGCCCACAGAGAGAGTCCCTGGGAGGATCCACACACAGATATGGTGCTCAGGAGGGGGTGAGATGGAGGCAGGGACAAAGCCCTCAGCCTATGCATGCCACCCAGAGACCACTCAACACATGTCCGTGATAGGAGAGGACCACCGCAGACCGGGCCCTGAGGAGAGGCAGCGACAAACCATCCAGAGAAGAAGGCTTTGCAGGGAGACTAGGACTCCACAGAGAGGGAAGGGGCTCTCCGAGATGGGGGTGGCAGTTCCCAGGAGCAGGGAGTGGCCGCCTGCTCCCCAGGGCACCAGAAGCGTGGGCCCGGCAAGCGCCCATCTGCCTGTGTTAATCTCGTTTCTTATCTTCTGTATTTTATGATGCTTTTGCTAATCCTGGAGAGACTGCTCCTCCCATGGCTGGCTAATTCCTAGAGCCAGCAGGCAACGTGACTACAAACACGCCTTTCATGTACATCCCAACCATTCCGGAGCCTGTGTCCCTAACTGTCTCCTTCATCTGACTCTCACACCCCAAACCAATATTTTCACTGCCCTAAATCACCCCAGGGCCAGGTGCCAGGCAACTAGAGACCATCCCTATAGACCAGAGCCTGCCAAAATTATTCAGACTGCCCAGTCCTGCGCTCACTGTGACTTGTCTGCGTTCTGGGGCACACTCTCCCCTCACTCCTGCTGCCTCCTGACCGACCGTGGTGCCTCCCCACGTGGCCCTGCACGGTGTGGCGTGCCCCTCTTTTCTTGGGAGCTGTGAGTAATAAACTCTTCTTTCAATGACATTGGCCTTTCTGTATCATCACCTGGTTAGTTCCATAAATTAAACCCCAGGTACCATCATGAAATAGTGCCCATTGCACTCCCTCCTGGGGGTTTAAGCATCTGCCTCTTCCCGATGTGGTTCTCACGGAAGCACAGCCCAGAACCCTCCAGCCGGGCGAGCACGTTAATAAACACAGCCACACAGATGACATCCCTCAGAGAACACGCCGCTGGCCCCAGTCTCCCCTGTGCCTGTCCTCCCACACCCTGCTGGGGACTTGCTGGGAGCCCAGACACTTACTGACTCTTTCCTGGGTTTTTTTTTTTTTTCCTTAGTCTTTTGGCCCCAGGATAATGAAGAAATCTATTTACAGTAGCAATATTCAGTCTGGTGCCTTCTGGAACAAATTAGCCACAGGAGAATATCTGAGTGGTTTTTTCTGTTCGGAAAACAGCACCGCCGATGTGGAAGCGAGTCCTTGGAGGGGCATTTCTGATGTTCGGGGCCCCGGATCCACCACACGAGGCCCTCCCTAGCAGAGCCCAGTCCCTGCACCCAGAAGCGGTGGCAGCCTTGGCTTAACAAGCCCCGTGCTGTAGTTGGCCACAGAGCCGGTGGTGACCCTGAGGTCGCGGCTGCCCAAACTGAGAGAGCCGGCTTTCGGGTCCCTTTAATTGTGTCCCTTCGAACACTCCAGTTCTGAAAGGAAGTTATTTATATCTGCTCCTCGAGGCGGGCCTAGCAAGAGGCTGAGCTGGCGGCCAGCCTCGGCTTCTCTCTGCGGCTGGCGGTTCGAGCAGAGTTGGGTTCTGAGAACAAAACAAAAGTTTCTTCATTTCAGATGTTCACTAATTCAAACTGGCCTTGGGCCCATGGGCAGTGCGTTTCTGAGGACTTTGTCCGCGGCGGGGCTCCCTGCTCCCCTCCCAGGGCCTCCCCTTTCGTGGGGTGTGGGGTTTGGGGAGCAGCGGCCTTCTCCTGCCTCCGTGGACAAGCGTGTAATGACAGAGCCACATCTGCGCTGACTCACTGTGCAAACATCCTCCACTGGCCTCACTGCCCCTCCCGGCCCGGCCTCCAGGCCCCCCTGGGGTTCCTAGACTCAGACCACGCTTGTGCATCACCAGGCCCAGGACTCAGGGTTCTGAGATGGGGGTCCCAGGGCGCCCCACGTAGACAGCGCCGTGGCCAGCGAACAGGGCAGGCGCTGAGCCAGCTGGCCGCACGGAAGCGTCCCGGATGATCTGAGGTCCACCCCGGGCCGGCCCTGCAGCCTGCTGGAGCCAGGGTTCTCCTGAAAGCGAAGGGTCACCTTGTGTCTGTGCTCAGACCTGGGAGAGGCTGGGCTGGGTGGATGCCACGTTCAAGTGAAGTCATACCCCATCCTTCTCCTCTGTTGTTCTCCCGGGTGCCCCTGGAACTTTGGACCACCCGGAGGGAGGAATAGGGACCACCGCATGAAAGCGCTGAAGGGCGAGGTGGGCGGGTGGGGGACTCAGCACTGGGAGGGAGGTGCTGCAGGGGACTGGGGTCCCACTGCTCTCACCCCTGCAGCCCCATGGACCCCTCATCCATCCCCTCTTCTCCACCCCACGGATGTCCCTGGTCAGAAGGCCCCACCCCCACTCTCTCATTCCATTCTTTACCCTGCAGCCAGCAGAGATTACAAGACTGGGCTATACCTGGACCCACCTTCGACCCCTCACTGGCCATGATGAGCCCCACACCCCTGCCCCAGCCACACTGATCTCCTCATGGGCTCTCCCTCCACCTGGAGAAGCCTCTTCTGACAGTCCTCCACCCCCATCTAGGCTGTTGTGCCCTTCCCAACTGAACTGAACTCAGCTGGGTTCTGCCAGCGCAGCCCTTGGGGCCTCATGACACAGCTCACCCCTCCCTGCATCACCTGGCCGCCCCTTCTCGCCATGCACCGCCCTTTGGGGACCTCGTCATTTACTCCCTGCAAGCCCGTGTTTCCCTGTGCTGACCTCGGGACCCGTTGTCCTCGCTTGCTGCCTGCGGTCCCTGCTGAGCTGAGGCTTCACCCTCCCCACCCGTGCCTGGAGCGCCTGGGCACAGCCAGGTGACGGCATGGCCAGACATCATTACAATCACCTGCCCTCCTTCTCTCTTCCAGCCCTTCTTCCCTCTCTTCTCTTTTTCTTTGTCTCTTTCTTTCTCTTTTTTGGCTGGTTTCCCTGATGTTTAGCATGGAGTGTAACATAAAACGTGTTCCATTCATATTTGTTGAGTGACGGAATCAATACGGGGGCCTCGAGCACTTTTGAGGACTCAGCCTTGCATGTAGGAAGCATCTCTGAAGGGTCAGGTGCACCCTATGCCCTGGGCCATGCCCGCTCTGCCTCTCTAAGGTCTCCTGAGGTGGTCCCGGGTCTGTGTGGGAAGCGCTGGCCAGGGCAGGGTCTGCGCTGCATCTTGCCTTCTGAGGTCACCCCAAGGCCAAATGCTGGCTTTAGGGTGATGTCCTGTGGGGTGCTGGGGTTAGGCATCAGTCGGGAACCTTCTCTCTGTCTTCCGGGGCTGGTGGCTGACTTGATGTCCCCTGCCACACCTCTGTCGGGGCTGCCAGGCAGTGAGGCTGTGTTCCCAGGGCAGCCCAGTGCAGGGCTGGCCATAGAGCCACTACTTCGTCTTCCACAGGGACCGAGAAAGGCCTCCCCTGTCCTGGTAAGTGGTGGCTGCAGCACCTCATCTGCTGGACCTTCGAGGGTCCCATGAGGGGATGGGAAGAAGGCTGGGGCTTGGAGGAAGCCAGAGAAGTGCCTTCCCTGGTCTGAATCCTTCAACAGCCCAGAGACTCCACCCCAGGGAGTCCCAAGGAGCACTCGTGCTACACTTAGGGAGGAGCAATGGTTGGCCCGGCTTAGGGGGTGCTCCTTGCAGGAGTCCAGGGCCCCACTCTGCCCCCCAGCAGCACCTGCCCCAGAATGGCCATCCCAGTGGAGCAGTCCTCAGGTGCCTGCCCCTCCCCATCCAACACTGCACAGGCAGACTGGTGCAGTCTGAACCTCTTACCAGCTGGCCCTCTGTGGCTTCCTGTCCTGTCCTCTTCCAGCCAATTCACCCTCTGGGGGCTGCATGCCGGGTCCTGGAACCCTCCAGGTGCCCTGCCAAGGGACCGGCCTGCACTGCTCCCCTCCCAAGCACCAGCCCCCACACACCTCCCACTCACCCGAGGCCCCACTCTACTCAGCCCATGGACTGAGTGTCCCTCCCCATGCCAAAGCCTCATCCCCTGTGTGATGGTGTTTGCAGGAGAGGCCTCAGGGAAATAACTAGGGCAGATGAGGACACAAGGGTGGGGTGCTTGCAACAGGATCGATGCCCTGGGAAGAAGACACTAGGGTGCCTGCTGCTCCCTCTGGCCCAGAGAGGACACAGCGGCAGTGAGATCCTGCCAATGGGAAGCAGACTCACGGGCGCTGGCTCAACCAACCCCCAAGCTGCTAGCCCCTGAGCTCCCAGAACAGTGAGAAATCCACATCTGTGGCTCGGGCCACCCACTTTGTGGAAATTGGCTATTGCAGCCCGTGCTGACTGGGCCCTCATCACCCTAAGCCTGGATGAAATGCCCTCTGTCTGAAGCCTCCACTTGCCCCAGCTGTTGGGTCCCCTTGTCCTGCACCTGGGGTCACCACCCACCTGTGAATGGATGACTTGTCTCAAGTCCACCTAGCACCTTGGTGTGGAGGCCCCCAGGAGAGGTGGGGTCTGTTCCACCCACTGCTGCACTGCATCCTCGGTGTCGGGCTCTGGCCTGCTGTTGGTCTCCTGGGGGGCAGACCGTGTGGGGACTTCTAGGGGTGGACTTCAGTGAAAGCACTTGAGTTGCCCCTGGCACCAAGGACAAGATCAAGCCAAGGAAACGCCCACCTGGGGCTGACCTGAGTTCACATCCCGGCATGGCTGGGCACCAGCCACTAGACCTCAGCCATGTTGTTTATTCTCTCCGGGGCTCTGTTCCATCATCCATAAACCTCAGGCCACACCAGGACCTACCTGACCGGGGGCTTGCTCCTGGAGCCAGGGCTTGCATCTTCTCTCGGCCTTCACCTTGGTGCTCCTGGTTCTTCAGCCTTCAGGTTTGTACTGAATTGAACACCAGGGGCTCTCCAGGTTCTGCAGCTTGTAGATCGCAGACTGTGAGACTTCTTGGTCTCCATCGTAAATCTCCTCATATATATGTCTATGTATGTAGATATACACACATATACTCATATATACACACATATATACTCATATACACACACATACTCATATATACACACACATATGTACTCATATATACACACATACTCATATACACACATATATACTCAGAGATAAACACATATATACTCATATACACATATATGCACTCATATACACACATATACTCATTATACACACATATATGCACACATGTATGTATTCATACACATATACTCATTTATACTTGCACATATATACTCATATACACATGCACATGTATATATACTCATATATATAACCACACACATATATTCACATATACACACATATACACTCATATATACATGCACATATATACTTGTATATACATGCACACATATATACTCATATATGAACACACATTTATATACTCACATATGCACACATATATACTCATATGTATACACATATACTCACATATACATGCATACCCATATACACTCATGTACAATACACATATATTCATATATACACATCCACACATATACAATTATATGTACACATGCACATATATACTCACATATACATGTGCACATATATACACTCACATATAGGCACACATATATGCTCATATATACACACATATATTCATATATACACACACATATACTCATATACATATACACTAATGTATATACACATATACTCATGTATATGGACACATACACTCATATATACACACATATATACAAGAACACATATATACTAACATATACACAAGTATATATACTCATATACACATCCACATGTATATATACTTATATCTACATACATATACTTACATATACACATACGCTCATATATACACACATATATACTCATATATACACAGACTCATACACACACACATACTCATATACACATGCACATATACTCATATATACATGCACACATATATGCATGTACACATCTATACTCATATATACATGCACACACATACTGATATATACACACACTCATATACATGCACACATATATACTCATATATACATGCACACATATATATTCATACACACACATTATACTCATATATACACACATATATACACATGTACTCATATATACATGCACATATATGTATACTCATATCTATACACATGTATGTTTATTCATATACACATACTCATATACACACATATATACTTATGTATACATGCACACACGTATATACATGCACACATATATATTCATACACACACATTATACTGATATATACACACACATATATACTCATAGATACATGCACACATATATACTTATATATACACATACATATATACACGTACTCATATATACATGCACATATATGTATACTCATATCTATACACATGTTTATTCATATACACATTATGCTCATATATACACACATATATACTCATTTACACATATATACTCATATACACACACATATACTAATATATGTAAACACATGTAGTCATATATATACACACATACACACATATATATACACTCATATACATATATATGAGAAGAACCTATTGGAGATATGTATGCACATCTGGCTAATACACCGCCAATTCTGTAAGCTAATTGCTTGTGAAGTCTTTGTAACTGCCGCTGGTGGCTTCTCTGTGGAATCCTGACCCATACAGGACTTCATGAGGAGATGGGATGAATCGCCAAGCTCACACTCCATCCAGCAAGTGCTGCTGAGCCAGCCCCTGTACTCGTCATACGTGGCAGGTGGCATGAGGCTCGAGGTGGCCCCGCTGAGTGACATCAGATGTGCACAGTTACCACTTACCCGCTGCGTGCTTATGAAGCACTGTGCGGTTTCAGCACCCCGACCCCAGCTCTCAGCAGACACAGGCCAGGGGCCCAGGGCCCAGTGCGCCTGGTGTTTGAGTGCTTTCACTGTGGACTCGCCTCAGAGCCTCGGTTTTGTCCACCTGTAAACTGAGGACAGCACGGTCTACCTGATGGGCCAGCAGAGAGGGTAAAATCTGAACCTAGGAGGCACCAGACACCCCATGGGTGGGCAAGTCTCTTCTTTCTCCAGGGCTCCGGGTGCTATGCCTGGGGCCGCAGTGTCTGTCTTCACCAGTTTAGGATTCTAACGCTTCACCTGTATGTTAACGGAGGCCCTGCAAGCAGGGTGAAAACCCCAAATGCAGGGCCGCAAAGTGACCAGGATATGTTAGACTCAGGGTCACTGTGGACGGCTGTGCAGGTTGTGTACTGCACAACTTTAGGGATCTGTCCATACCATGTGACTTGTGTCCTCTAGAGTCATGCAGTGACAGCTTGCTCCTCTTAAGCAGTGCTCGGCCGAGTCTTCCTACCCTGTCCATCCAGGAGCACGGGGGAGCCAAGGATGGACCCCACTGCGCTTCCCACTCATGGACGCATTGCCTCAGCCTCAGTGGCTGCAAGAGCGCCGCACTCTTATTCCACAACCCTTCGTCCTCTCCCTAGTCAGCTTTCTCCCCAGATGGCCAAGATTTAAAGAGAAAAAATCTAAACTAAGAATCAGGAAACTGGATAAAACCAGAGCCTCATGGAAGTCATTCCTTGCGTGTGCCTCAGTTTCCCCATCTGTAGAACAAGGGGCAGACTGGACTCTTATCTGTGGTCTCTCCTGCTAAAGCTCCCTGTTCCGTAATCTTCGGGGTGTCCAGGGTGTGCCGTCCCCCGTCTTTCAGGCAGGTCCTGGCCCCTCAGCCTACCGGAAACCCACACGCTTGGTTTATCTCTGGGAGCAGATTCTGCACGTGGCTCTACCTGCCTTTGGGTAAGGGAAACTTGGCCCTTTTCTCTGTTCCTCACCGTGCAAGGGAGAACCTGCAATGTATGAATTTGTGCTTTTCCCTCTTTTTCCTTCCGTTGTCAAACTTTACTGCCTTGAAAATCTGTTCAGTAAAACTGAGAGCAAGAGGCACGTCTGTTTCTCTAGTCTCTAATCTCCTTGGTTCCAGCCTCCTCCAGGCCTGCCCCCGGGACCCGCGCACATCCCTAGGCCTCCAGTCCGCGTCTGACTCTGACAAATGACCGGTCAGGAAAAGCCGTGTTCGGCGGCGGAAGCTGTCACCAGGCTCGGCCCTAAGCTGCAGAGGGACACACGCACTTTTTGTGTATCTGGTGCCAAAGACAGTTCCCACCGAACAGGAAGGCCTTGTGCTGTGGGATCCGGGGCAGGGACCCTCGGTGGATCGCAGCCCATTGAGGGGAGCCAGCGACCCACCGCGTGTGCCCACCGGGCAGGTGCTTGAGGCCAGTGCAGAAAACATGAGACCCTGGAAGGGGAAGCTGAGGCTGCTTCATCTGCTGGCGTCCCAGCCGTTCCAGCAGGCCTGTGATTGTCATCAGCCCACTGGGCTCCACTGACTCCGCCAGCTTGTTTACCGGCCTCCTGGACAGGGGGAGACCTTGGCAGCCTCTGTGAGGCTCATTTTCCATGAGCAGGGAAGTCTCTGGATTCCAAGGGGTTTAGAGCTCTGAGCGGCACCCAGCGTGCGGTCCCCGGGGTCTGAGGAATCTATTCCAGGGCCAGGGTTTGCTCTGCCCTGTCCCCGTGAGAGGAAGCGGGTTCTTCTTTGCTAAAACACCAAAAACATGTGGGTTCTTCAGGCATCGCACACGCGGCTGCTGGGCTCCAAGTAACATTGTGTGGTGTTGTCTGGACAGGAAGACGGAGGGAGAGAGAAGAAAGACACATAGAGACACACACGGAGACAGAGAGAAGAAAGAGACACAGAGGGAGACACGCACAGAGACAGAGAGACACAGAGACAGAGACACACAGAGACACACAGAGACACACAGAGACAGAGAGAAGAGACACAGAGATACATAGAAACAGAGAGAAGAGACACAGACACAGACAGAGACACACACAGAGACAGAGAGACACACAGAGACAGAGAGACACACAGAGACAGAGAGACATACAGAGACAGAGACACGTACAGAGACAGAGAGACATACAGAGACAGAGACACGTACAGAGACAGAGACACGTACAGAGACAGAGAGACATACAGAGACAGAGACACGTACAGAGACAGAGAGACGTACAGAGACAGAGACACACAGAGACACACAGAGACACACAGAGACAGAGAGACACAGAGACACACAGAGACAGAGAGAAGAGACACAGACACAGAGACACACACAGAGACAGAGAGACACACAGAGACAGAGAGACACACAGAGACAGAGAGACATACAGAGACAGAGACACGTACAGAGACAGAGAGACATACAGAGACAGAGACACGTACAGAGACAGAGAGACGTACAGAGACAGAGAGACGTACAGAGACAGAGAGACATACAGAGACAGAGACACGTACAGAGACAGAGAGACGTACAGAGACAGAGACACGTACAGAGACAGAGAGACGTACAGAGACAGAGAGACGTACAGAGACAGAGAGACGTACAGAGACAGAGACACGTACAGAGACAGAGACACACAGAGACACACAGAGACAGAGAGACACAGAGACACACAGAGACAGAGAGAAGAGACACAGACACAGAGACACACAGAGACACACAGAGACAGAGAGAAGAGACACAGAGATACATAGAAACAGAGAGAAGAGACACAGACACAGACAGAGACACACACAGAGACAGAGAGACACACAGAGACAGAGAGACACACAGAGACAGAGAGACATACAGAGACAGAGACACGTACAGAGACAGAGAGACGTACAGAGACAGAGACACGTACAGAGACAGAGACACGTACAGAGACAGAGAGACGTACAGAGACAGAGAGACGTACAGAGACAGAGACACACAGAGACACACAGAGACACAGAGAGACAGAGAGACACAGAGACACACAGAGACAGAGAGAAGAGACACAGACACAGAGACACACACAGAGACAGAGAGACACACAGAGACAGAGAGACATACAGAGACAGAGAGACGTACAGAGACAGAGACACGTACAGAGACAGAGAGACGTACAGAGACAGAGACACGTACAGAGACAGAGACACGTACAGAGACAGAGACACGTACAGAGACAGAGAGACGTACAGAGACAGAGACACACAGAGACAGAGACACGTACAGAGACAGAGACACGTACAGAGACAGAGACACGTACAGAGACAGAGAGAAGAAAGAGACACAGAGGGAGACACACACAGAGACAGAGAGACACAGAGACAGAGAGACACAGAGACAGAGAGACACAGAGACAGAGAGACATACAGAGACAGAGAGACATACAGAGACAGAGAGAAGAGACACAGAGACCCAGAGATACATAGAAACAGAGAGAAAAGAGAGACACACAGAGACAGAGACACACACACAGGGACAGAGAGAAGAGACACATAGAGACACACACGGAGACTGAAAGAAGAAAGAGACACAGAGACAGAGAGACAGAGACACACACAGAGACAGAGACCGAGAGAGACACAGACACAGAGAGAAGAGAGACACACACAGAGAGACAGAGGCAGAGAGACACACAGAAACAGAGAGAAGAGAGAAACACGAAGAGAAGAGAGAGAAACACAGAGAGACCCAGAGACGGAGAGAAGAGAGAGACATATGGAGAGAGACAGAGACACACACAGAGACAGAGAGACATACAGAGACAGAGAGACATACAGAGACAGAGAGACATACAGAGACAGAGAGACAGACAGAAAAAGAAAGACAGAGACAGAAAAGAGAGACATATAGAGAGACACGCAGAGACAGAGAGACACGCAGAGACAGAGAGACACGCAGAGACAGAGAGACACGCAGAGACAGAGACACGCAGAGACAGAGACACGCAGAGACAGAGAGACACACAGAGACAGAGAGACACGCAGAGACAGAGACACACACAGAGACAGAGACACACAGAGACAGAGAGACACACAGAGACAGAGAGAAGGGAGAGACACCCACTGAGACAGAAAGACATACAGAGACAGACAGAAGTGAGAGAAACAGAGAGACACAAAGATGGACACACAGAGACAGATACAGAGACAGACACAGAGAGACAGAGACACAGAGACAGACATAGAGAGACAGAGACACAGAGGGAGAGACAGAGAGAAAAGAGAAAGAGGAGAGAAACAGAGGGAATGAGAGAAGAAAGAGAGGGTGAAAGGGGGTGAGGCAGGAAGGAAGAGAGAGGGAGAGAGAAAGAGGAGAGAGGGAGAGAGGGAAAGAGAAGAGAAGGAGAGGGAAGAAAAGAGAGAGAACGTAAAGATAAAATCCCAGCTGCCCTGGACGGGGTGGTCTGGGGATTCCACGCCCCATTCCATGGGGCTTTGCGCTTGAAACCAGGGCCTCTCACCTGAGTTCTGTTCCATCTGGAGCTTCAGATAAAGCAAGATCGCTTCTTAAGGATCCCAAGGACTTGGAGATTTAGAAAACTGGATGATCCCATTTTTGCCAGGTTGCAACATTCTTCCTTTTCAAAGGAGTGTCCATGAGTGATCTCCAGAGTAAGGTCCCCAACCTACATCAAATGAAGAGAGATGAGAAGAAAAAATTCACTCGGGCCGGGCATGGTGGTGCCTGTCTGCGGTCCCAGCTGCTGGGGAGGCCAAGGAGGATCGCTTGAGCCCAGGAGTTCAAGACCAGCCTGGACAACGTAGCAAGACCCAGTCTATAAAAAAAGAAAAAAGAAAAGAAAGAAAAAGAAAAAAAAACAAAACTACACAGGCATTGGAGAAGTAAACAGGATCACGGTCCCTGTTTCACTGGCCAGGCCAGGCCATATTCTCAGCTGTCCCTCCCTGAACCTCTTCCTTTGGGTGCACATGCTGCACCCTGGCCACCTTCAGGGAGCATCACTTCCTACTCTAACTGGTGGCCTGGAGCAGAAAGAGTCCCATCACCCGCCCTCATGCTTTTCCAGCTTCCCATATTTAATCTTCAGCAATCATGGAGCTCCCAGGGCAGGGTCCCCGGGCCCTGCATTCACTGCTGTTTGCCTGCACCAGGGTGTGCTGCTGGCTGTGGGGTCAGGGTCTCCTTGCCCCTCATGTGGACCCTGGGAGGGAACGTGCTGTCATTCCTACTTCTCACCAGTGCCCACCTCCTTCAGCTTCTGGGCAGGGGGGCAGCACCTCCTCCCTCCTTGAAGTGGAGCATGGTCATTTGACTCCTGCAAATGAAGCCATCATTTTACTTCTGAGCAGAAGCACTGAGAGAAGGAGCGCTTGTTTCCTCTGTTCCCACGGCCATGGACGATATTCCCAGGGGGTGGAGGCTCCAGCAGCCAGGACCACAGAATGAAGGTGTCCAGAGGTACAGGACAGCCCCCTGACCCTCAAGGTACAAGGAGCGAGAAATACTTCCTTGTTGTTTTAAACCATGGAGATGCTAGGGGATGCTTGTTTCCCAGCATAACCATGCCTGAGCTAGCAGATACAGGAAGGAACTATGATCTCCCTAAAGAAATGAGTGAAGTGACAACTGAAGGCCACACACCCACTTCATGACAGGACAAAGTCAGAGTCCAGGTTTTCAGGCCCAGGCAAGGACCCTGGATCCTACGGAGAAACTTGGCTGAGCTGCATTCATTTCTTATGGGAAACATGAAAACCTTGTTCTTAGGGTTCCTGTCGTCCTGAGAAGGAGAGAAAGTTCATTTACAAAGGAGCAGAATCAGTTTGGTCCCAAGGTCTCTCTGCGGCACGAAATGAAATGCCACTGGAGCAACTCTCCAGCAAACACTGAAGGATAGAGACTGTGACTCTAAAGTCCATGCCCGGCGAGCTGCCAGCAGTGCGTGATGGCTGCAGAAAAATATCCCTGAGGGGTGCACTCCAGCTGTGCCAGAGAGCAAGATGTAAAGACTTGCAAAAGGAGGCCAGGGGTTGAGAGGTGGCGGTGATGAATGAGTTCCATGTGAAGTCTTGCAAATTTGCTTATAAAGTGGAAAAATGCATATATGTCCTCAGCAGGTCACGTGGGAGGAGACCCTAATGGTGGAAATTTCTAGAGTAGATGCAAGTCCTGTGGTGTATGCTGCTTAATGCTCTGAGACCTGGGGTGGAGGGGACTCCTTTGCTCTGTTGGGCCTCAATTTCTCTATTTATAAAAGAAAAAAACAAGGCCTTTGGTCTCTTGAAGCTGTCTGTCGTCGGATGACTGGGGTGTCCTTCCACTATTTGTTAATAAGAACCCCTACCCCCAACTCCCTGCTCCTAGTGTCTCACCAACATTCTGAATGCTTGGGGTGATGGTAAAAGGGTTTGTATGCCTGCTGACCAACAGTTTTATTCTGGGGATTTGGGGACACTCGTAGAAATTGTTTGAGGCCCCTTAGAGAATTGTAGAACCAGGAGGCAGAGGCTGTGTTTGTGGTTTGAGCTGGTCAACTGGAGGAATCCATGTTTCTGGGAACATTGACCAGTGACTAAGTCCCATCCTTACTTGACGGCCCCCACCCCCCGCTCCGTCCCCAGATAGTGCCTATGGGGAAGCCTCGGGAAGGAACACTGCCCTTCCCCCAGCCCCGACGCCACATCTGGGATGAGCCCCAAACCTCAGTTGGCTTTGATGCTGCAATTTTTTCCAAACCCTGAGCATGATTCACGGCCCAGACCAGCAGTGGAATTTCTGCAAACAGAGCCGGGGGCTCCGTCTGCACTCTTAAGAAGTCCGCAGCTCCCACCTTCGGAATGGCCCAAGAAGAGACTGGGAACGCGTGGGCCACATTCTTCCTGGATGAAACACTGGCCTTATCAGGAGGAAGTCATGACAAATGGCCTGAGCAGCTCCCAGCCAGGGGCCTGGCTCTTCTTAAATTTGCTTAGATGGATTTTCTTTGATGAGCCCAGCAATTATGGGAACCCGCAGGCCTGCTCGAGGCCCGCACCATTGCCATTTCCTGACAAAGACTGGATCATCCGTCCTTCCCATCGCCGCCCCTTTCTTCTCAGAGGAAAAGCCTGCTGGTGCGGTGCGTGGATGGCGGGTGTTTCACCCTGCCCTGGGCCACCAGCACCATGGCCAGGGCGGCCCCCTGCAAGCACCAGGGGGTCAGCTCCGTGTTCTGGCAGAGCCAGGAGAGGAACGAGGAACTTTTGTCTGGTTAATTGCCGTGTGAGTTCTCCATGACAATAAAGACATGTCATGTTCTCCGGTGCCTTTTACCTGGCAGGCAGGACGTCGTGGGCGAGCACAAGGGCACCACGCTCTGGCCCAGAGCACAGCGATGACAGATAAAGGCCATGGAGAAGCACTGGCCTCCTCAGGCCTCCAGCACCCAGGGAACAAGGCCACCATTGTGAAGGGCACAGAGGGCCAGCTTTCCACATCTAAGCACAGAGGGCCACAGGGAGAGAGACCCAGAAGGGATGAGATGGGGGGAACGTCCTCGTGGGGATGTGAGCGTGACTGGGATTCTGCTGAGTGCACGAAGGCAGACACAACACAGCGGACATGAACGGGCATCCCCCGGTGATAAAAGCTGTTATCCCCCAAGTGATGTTCCTTGAGGTTAGACTGAGCCAGCTTCATGTTATAGGCCTGGTATAGACCTGGGGCACAGTGGACACTGGATGAGTGAATGCATGAAGAAAAAAAAAGAAGAAAGAGGAAGGAAAGAGAAAAAAAAGAAAGAATGAAAGAAAGAAAAGAAGGAAGGAAGGAGAGAGAAGAAAGAAAGAAAGAGAGAAAGAAAGAAAGAGAAAGAAAGAAAGAAAGAAAAAGAAAGAAGGAAGGAAGGAAGGGAAAGAAAGAAAGAAAGAAGAAGGAAGGAAGGAAGGGGGGGGAGAAGGGAAAAGGGAGGGAGAAAAAGAAGGGAATGCGAAGGGAAGAAAAGAAGGCAGGGGAGAATTTTCACTGGCAATGTGGTTCCCTCTGTTTCCTTTTCCATAGCTCCCTCCCATCATGGCCTCCATTCTGAGTTTTCCCAAGCTCCACTCTGGGTCCCGGAGCCTTAGAAGGTTTGTGTGATGCTGATACCAATTCTGGATAGACACTGAGTGGAAGTGATTCTCACTGGAAATTAGGAGGAACAATTGCCCAGCACCTCACAGCTTGCAAAGCCTCTTCCACTATCAGTATTTTATGAGGGCGCCCCTCAAGCAGCCCTCTGAGGGAGGCTTTTCCCTACCTTCATTCCACCAAAGACTCCGCATTGTAGAAACAGGTTAGATGAACTGTGCAGGGCTGAGCTATCTCGAGGAGCGAGAATTTAGAATGGGTTTGTCTTGGAATTCAAATTCCATTCATGCACACTCAATTTCAATTCCATTCTCAAATCCAATCTTTCTCTCTCTCTCTCTCTCCACCACCCCCCCCACATAAACTACACTAGGGTCCTCTGAGCGTGGCCCGTGGTGTGATACACCACGAATGCTGCTCCAGCATGCCAATCATTGCCAGTCGTCAATCGGCTGCAGTTAGGAACGTGCTTTGTCACTTCACGTTACATTGTGAACATTTTCCCTGCAGCTAAATAGTTCTCAAAGTCTGTTTATTTATTTTTTTTCCTTTATTAGATCAGATGTGAGTGAGCCTGAAGGTACGATTCATCTTGAGGCAAATTTTTCTCCAGCTAGGAGCCTGTGAAATCAAGCACGTTATGCTTCCAAAATTAAATGGTGGGACAAGTGTAGCACAGACACTCGCATTCCAAAAGAGACAACCAACTAAGAAGTCAGGAGTAACAGGCCCCAAGCACGGCCGAAATCCAGTGAGGCAGACCAATCTTAGACTCAAGAAGAATCATTCTGGCCATGCGCGGTGGCTCACACCTGTAATCCCAGCACTTTGGGAGGCCGAGGTGGGCAGATCATGAGGTCAGGAGATTGAGACCATCCTGGCTAACACAGTGAAACACTGTCTCTACTAAAAATACAAAAAAGTAGCCGGGCATGGTAGCCGGCGCCTGTAGTCCCAGCTACTTGGGAGACTAAGGCAGGAGAATGGCGTGAACCCGGGAGGCAGAGCTTGCAGTGAGCAGAGATCACACCACTGCACTCCAGCCAGGGCAACAGAGTGAGACTCTGTCTCAAAAAATAATAATAATCGTTCCACCTTCCGCACACACCGGGGCAGTGACTGGGCTGCAAGGAACCTGTGGCACTGCCCCTGAGACATTGCTGGGCGGTGTCTGTAACTCTCCTGGACTGAAATCACAAGCCGGTGGTTCTACTGGTCTAGGATGGAGAGGGAGCCCTGCCCCTGTGGCTCCAGCAGGCATTACCTCTGTGGGCCTCTCTGTGGGACCCAGCCCTTGAAGTCATGCCCTGCCTCTGTTGTGGGTTGTGAACCTGTGTCTCCAGCTGGCTCCATCTTTAGAAATCTAGGTAGAGGCAGCCGCAGCTCCATAGCTCATGCACTGTGCAAACTGGCAAATATAGCACTGTGCAGACACAGCAAAAGTTCATCCCTAGGTCCAGAGAGCAGGGCCAGTGTGGCCTGTGCCAGGTCTGGGCCCAGTGGATTCTAAGCTAGAGTGGCCCCTTTTGAATCGTCTTGTCCCCCCAGGCCCTCGCACTCTGGGCCTGTGATGGGAGGGGCAGCTCCCATCTGAAAGTCTGAAACCTCTGAAGGTCTTCGGGTCGGCTCTTCCATTGTCTTAGACGACAGCTCCTGGCTTCCATGTAGATGGTGGAACTATCTTCTTCTCAATTGCGAATGCAGCCGCGCCCTGAGTGTTTTCTCCCGAAGACACTTTCTCATTCTTTTCAATGAGGATAGGCTAAGAATTTTCCAAAGTTAAAGTTTTGCTTCCTTTATGATTACAGATTCCACTTTAAAGGAGTCCTGTCTAAAGTATTCCTCTCTTCTGGCATTTTACTCCAAGCCTTAAGAGAAGCCAAGCTTCATTCTCTACACTGCTTAGCAATTTCTTCTACCAAATACCCTGTTTCATTGCATACAAATTCCACCTTCCAGAGAACACCCAGACACGACACAATTCAGCCAAATTCTTTGCCACTCGGTAACAAGGATGGCCTTTCCTCCAGTTTCCAATAAGTACTCCTTATTTCCATCTGAGACCTCACAGTCATGGCCTCTCCCATCGTGTCCCTACCAACCTTCTATTCACAGCCACTTCCGTCATCTCCAAGAAGACTGAGGCTTTCTCTGTAGCTCTCCTGCTCTCCTCCCAAGCCCTCACCAGAATCATTCCCGACAGTCAGTTCACAGTGATGTGGGTTTTTCCTAGCACACACCTGAAAACTCTTCCAGCCTGTTCCTGTTACCCGGTTCTGAAGTTGGGTCCACATGTCCAGGGGTTTGTTGTACCAGGAGCCTGCTTCTCGGTACCAATTTTCCATCATAGTCTGCTGGGTCTACTATAACAAAACACCTTAAGTCAGATCACTAAAAAAAAAACAGGGACCGGGCACAGTGGCTCATGCCTGTAATCCCAGTACTTTGGGAGGCTGAGGCAGGTGGATCACTTGAGGTCCAGAGTTTGAGACCAGCCTGGCCAACATGGTGAGACCCCATCTCTACTACAAATACAAAAAGTAGCCAGGTGTTGTGGCACGCGCCTGTAATCCCAGCTACTTGGGGGGCTGAGGCAGGAGAATCACTCGAACCTGGAAGTCAGAGGCTGCCACTGCACTCCAGCCTGGGTGACAGAGCAAGACTCCATCTCAAAAAAAAAAAAAAAAAAAAAACACCAAACCAAACCAAAACAAAATCAGGAATTCATTTCTCACAGTTCTGGAGGCAACAGATTTGGTGTTGGGTGAGGACCTGTCTCCTGGTTTATAGAAGGTGCTGAAGCAAGGTAGGTGAGCCCCAAATTGGAGCTTAACCCACAAGGGTTCTTGGCTTTGCCCAGGAAAGAATTCAAGGGTGAGCGGGTGGTGTTTGAACAGCAACTTGTATTGAAGCAGCCATGCACAGCAGCAGCTGAGGTCCTGCTCCTTGCAGAGCAGGGCTATCCCATATGCAGTGAGCCCAGAGTAGCAGCTCAGAGGCAGGGCTGCAGGCATATTTATACTCATTTTAATTATATGCAAATCAAGGAGTCGATTATGCAGAAATTTTTAGGAAAAGAGTGGTAACTTTCAAGTGGTCAGATTGTTGCCATGGCCATGGTAAACTGACAATGGGGCACTGGTGGGTGTGTCTTATGGAAAGCTCCCTCCTCTCCATTCCTGTTTTATTTAGCTTGTCCTCAATTTTCTCTCGTGTCTGAGCCCCGCCTCCTGAATCAAGCCCCACCTCCTGAATCGAACCCCGCCTCCTGAATTGAGCCCCGCCTCCTGAATCAAGCTCCGCCTCCTGTCTCAGCACCTTCCTACTGAGTCCTCACATTGTGAAAAAGGACACCAGCAGCTGCCGGGCGCGGTGGCTCACGCCTGTAATCCCAGCACTTTGGGAGGCCGAGGCTGGTGGATCACTAGGTCAGGAGATCGAGACCATCCTGGCTAATATGGTGAAACTCCATCTCTACTAAAAATACAAAAAATTAGCCGGGTGTGGCAGTGAGCGCCTGTGGTCCCAGCTACTCGGGAGGCTGAGGCAGAAGAATGGTGTGAACCTGGGAGGCGGAGCTTGCAGTGAGCGGAGATCATGCCATTGCACTCCAGCCTGGGTGACAGAGCGAGACTCTGTCTCAAGAAAAAAAAGAAGAAAAAGAAAAAGGACGCAACAGCTCTGCAGGCCTGTTTTGCATCAATTTTGTTCGTGTCGCCTTTATTTTGTTTTAAATTAATACTCTATGTTTTAGAGCAGTTTTGGGTTCACAGCAAAATTCAGAGGAAAGGACAGATTTCCCTTGGCACCCTGCCCTCAAACAGGAATGGAGAGGAGGGAGCTTTCCGTAAGACACACCCACCAATGTGCCATTGTCAGTTTACCACGGCCATGGCAACAATCTGACCACTTGAAAGTTACCACTCTTTTCCCAGAAATGTCTGCATAATCGGCTCCTTGATTTGCATGTGATTAACATGGGTATAAATATGCCTGCAGCCCTGCCTCTGAGCTGCTACTCTGGGATCACTGCGTGTGGAGTAGCCCTGCCCTGCAAGGAGCAGGACCTCGGCTGCTGCACGGACTCCCCAGCAAAGAATATCTTTCCTGCAGTTGAGGACCCTCCCTTGACATGTCATCATCTCCCAGAGTCCAGAGTTTACGTTACGGCTCACTTTTGGTTTTTGCATTCTGTGGGTTTTGACAAATGTCTAATGACCTGGATTCAACAGTACCACATCATGCAGAATAGTTTCAATGCCCTAAAAATCCTCTGTGCTCCACCTATTCATCTCCCCTCCTCTACCCCTTTCCTTGTAACCACTGAGCCTTTTACTGTCTCCGTAATTTTGTCTTTCCTGAATGTCATAGAGTTGGAATCACACAGCAAGTAGTGTTTTCAGGTTGGCTTCTTTCTCTTAGTAACATGCACTTAAGATTCCTCCACGTCTTTTCGTGGCTTGGTAGCTCATTTCTTTTTAGCTCTGAGTAATATCTCGTTATTTGGATGTTCCACCGTTTATGTATCCATTTACCTCCTGAAGGACGTCGTGATCGCTTTCAAATTTTGACAATTTCAAACAAAGCTTCTATAAACATTTGTATGCATATTTTTTGTGGATGTAAGTTCCCAGTTCCTTTGCATAACTACCGACAAATGTGATTGTTCCATTGTATGATAGGAGTATGGTTAGTTTTGCGAGAAACTGCCAAACTGTCATAGGATTTTGCATTCCTGCCAGCGACAATCCTGTTGCTCCACATCCTCACCAGCGTCTGGTGCTGTCAATATTGTGGATTTGGGGTGTTTTAGGTGTGCAGTGGTGCCTCCTTGTTGTTTTAGTTTGCAATTCCCTAATGACTTGTGATGTTGAACATCTGTACCTTTTTTTTTTTTTTTGAGATGGAGTCTTGCTCTTTTCGCCCAGGCTGAAGTGCAGTGCTGCAATCTCGGCTCACTGCAACCTCCGCCTTCAAGATTTAAGCAATTCTCCTGCCTCAGCCTCCTGAGTAGCTGGGATTACAGGTGTGCACCACCATGCCCGGTGAATTTTTGTATTCTTAGTGGAGACAAGGTTTCACCATGTTGACCAGGAAGGTCTCGAACTCCTGACCTCAGGTGATCTGCCTGCCTCGCCCTCCCAAAGTGCTGGGATTATAGGTGTGAGTCACCACACCTGGCCTGTTCATCTTTTTTGATGAGGTCCCTGTTCAGATCTTCTGCCCATTTAAAAATTGGATTGTTAGTTTTCTTGTTGTTAAGTTTTAGGAGTTATTTGTATATTTTGGATAGCAGTTCTTTATCCGATATCTATTTTGCAACTATTTCCTCATAGTCTGTGGCTTGTCTTCTCATTCTCCTGACATTGTGTTTTGCAAAGTGTTGCATTGCCTCGAGCAAGAGTTTTCCATTTGAAATAACCTCCAGCTTATCAGTTATTTCTTTCAGAGATTGTGCCTTTGATATTCTATCTAAAGAGTCACTGCTATACCCCGGGGCATCTAGGTTTTCTCTTATGTGATCTTCTAGGAGTTGTTTTTTTTTTTTTTTTTTTTTTTTGAGACGGAGTCTCGCTCTGTCGCCCAGGCTGGAGTGCAGTGGCCGGATCTCAGCTCATTGCAAGCTCCGCCTCCTGGGTTTACGCCATTCTCCTGCCTCAGCCTCCCGAGTAGCTGGGACTACAGGCGCCCACCACCTCGCCCGGCTAGTTTTTTGTATTTTTTTAGTAGAGACGGGGTTTCACCGTGTTAGCCAGGATGTTCTCGATCTCCTGGCCTCGTGATCCGCCCGTCTCGGCCTCCCAAAGTGCTGGGATTACAGGCTTGAGCCACCGCACCCGGCCAATCTTCTAGGAGTTGTATAGTTTTGTGTTTGGTCTCCTCAGGTGGAAGCTTTGTAAACCGCCTTAAATAAATTAGCCGATCCCCAAAGCCACTTTACCAGGTAGATTTCATTATTAACCCTTTTAAATGTAGGACTATGATCCTTTTTTTTTTTTTTTTTTTTTTAACAGAGTCTCGCTCTGTCACCCAGCCTGGAGTGCAATGGCGCAGTCTTGGCTCATTGCAACCTCCACCTCCCAAGTTCAAGCGATTCTCCTCCCTCAGCCTCCCGACTAGCTGGGATTACAGATATGCACCACCATGCCTGACTAATTTTTGTATTTTTGTATTTTTTTTTTTAGTAGAGATGGAGTTTCACCATGTTGGCCAGGCTGGTCTCAAACTCCTGACCTCAGATGATCCACCCACCTCGGCCTCCCAAAGTGCTGGGATTGCAGGCGTGAACCACTGTGCCCGGCTCTACGATCCTTTTTGAGTTAATTTTTGTGAAGGATGTGAGGGCTGTGGTTAGAGTCAGTTTTTTACATAGGATGTGTGGTTTTTTTCGGCACCATTTGTCTTCTTGCCTATCTTAGCCCCATGGTATTGCTTCTGCTCCTTTGTCTAAAGCCTGATTTTTAAAAATATTTGTTTCATCATGTGTCAACTCTTTGGATTTACCTTACTGTATTTAGTCAGTTTTTGTTTCATCATGTGTCAACTCTTTGGATTTACCTTACTGTATTTAGTCAGTTTTTGTTTCATCATGTGTCAACTCTTTGGATTTACCTTACTGTATTTCGTCAGTTTTTATTATTAGATATTGATTTTGTTGTTGTTACTGTTTTGCTAATGACAATCATATGTATCTGGATCTCATTTATCCTTAGAAAAGAAGTATACAAGGGGAATTGCTACATCAAAGTGTTGGAATAGTTTTATAGCTCTTGATACAGAATGCCAAATTGTCCTTCAGAAATTACAATTTAGTTTACCATCAGGAGAGGAAACATCCATTTACCCAAACTTTGCTAACAGAGTGTTATCATTGAAAAAAATTTGGTGAGTCTGGAAGCTATATTTCTTCTAATATACATTTCTTTGATTACTAGTGAATGTGAGAATTTTTGGTATAGTTTTCTTTTTATACCACATTCTAGCCTTCGCTTTGTTAAGTTGCAATATTTCGTTAAAGGCAAACAATATAAATCTTGACCTCTGTCGTGATTCCCATCTCCTTCCGTAATTGGTCTTTGCCCATTAGTTTCAGTCACCACGTTCTCTCATGAATAGAAGTTTAAATATTTTAAATTTTATTTTATATTTTCTTCCTTTGCTTTTTATGCTTCCAAATGACTTTCCCACCTGGAGATTGCTTGAATATTATTTTTCTCTTTGAATATCCTTTTATGTTTTCACTTTTTACTGTTGACTCTTTAATACATCTGCACTGTGTTTTGATGGACAAGAAACCCTAACTGAACATTTTTCTAAACGGCTAACAGTTACCAACCATTGGTTATTTGTTGACAAACTCTTTCTACCTTCATTGATTTAAAATGCTACTTATAACAGAGTCAATTTCTAGACATTTTATTCATTTTTGCTGATCTCTAGTTGTAACATGAGCTAACGCCGTACATGTAAAATTATTAGGACTTCTTTCTCTCGTGCTTTAATGTGGGATGGTATATGCTATGACTCACTATTTTTTCCCAAAATGCCTTGGCTGCTATTCTCACCTGTTTATTCTTTGAGGTTCATTTTAAAACCGCTTTGTCAAAGCGCCCTCCTGGCAAGAAAGCAAGAATTCCCTGAGGCAAAATACCCCATGTATCAGAGCACGTCTTTGCCATGACAACCTTAGGTGAATGTCACCTTCTGTGTTTGTGGCTTTCCAGGGTGCAGGGAACAACAAAAGGCCAGCATTTGCCCAATGAGGGGACTCTGACAGGAGTCTGCTGTGGTTGGATGTTTGCTTCCTCCAGACTCATGTTGAAATCCAGTCCCCAAGGTGGCAGTATTAAGAGGTGGGTCCTTTGGCCGAGCGCTGTGGCTCAAGCCTGTAATCCCAGCACTTTGGGAGGCCGAGACGGGCGGATCACGGAGGTCAGGAGATCGAGAGCATCCTGGCTAACCCAGTGAAACCCCGTCTCTACTAAAAAAATACAAAAAACTAGCCGGGTGAGGTGGCAGGCGCCTGTAGTCCCAGCTACTCGGGAGGCTGAGGCAGGAGAATGTTGTGAACCTGGGAGGTGGAGCTTGCAGTGAGCTGAGATCTGGCCACTGCACTCCAGCCTGGGCGACAGAGCGAGACTCCGTCTCAAGAAAAAAAAAAAAAAAAAAGAGGTGGGTCCTTTAAGAAGTGAGTGCATCATGAGGGCTCTGTCCTCATGACTAGATTAATTCATTGTGGATTCTGGATTTGTGGGTGATCATGGGAGTGGGAATGGTGGCTTCATAAGCGGAAGAGAGACTTGAGCTAGCACACTTAGCCCCCTTGCCACATGATGCCCGGCTCTACCTTGGGACACTACAGATGGCCTCCCATTAGCAAGACGTTCTTCACCGAGTGTGGTCCCCTGACCTTGGACTTCTCCAACTCCATAACTGTAAGAAATAAATTCATTTTCTTTATAAATTACTCAGGTTCCAGTATTCTGCTGTAAGCAACAGAAAATGGACTAAGACGGAACCATCGCTGCAATGCCAAAGGATTCATATCAGTGTGAGGGTGAATTGAACATACTTCCCATATGCCTTGGGGCAGTCAAGAAAACCAGCTATAAACAACTTGGCACTGAATGGAGATAAAAGTTCTCCCTGAAATTCGTAACCTCAATCCAGCCCTTACATGGTTTGCAGCGTGAGTTCACACTACCTAGGTGGTCCAAAGAGCCTCAACTTGAAAATGCAGTTTAGAGTAGCCAGGGTCTGCAGCACCTTGAGGTACTTAAAAGAAGTAAGGATCACTTTGGGAGGCCGAGACGGGCGGATCACGAGGTCAGGAGATCGAGACCATCCTGGCTAACACGGTGAAACCCCGATTCTACTAAAAAATACAAAAAACTAGCCAGGCGAGGTGGCGGGCGTCTGTAGTCCCAGCTACTTGGGAGGCTGAGGCAGGAGAATGGCGTGAACCCGGGAGGCAGAGCTTGCAGTGAGCTGAGATCCGGCCACAGCACTCCAGCCTGGGCGACAGAGCGAGACTCCATCTCTAAAAAAAAGAAAAAAAGAAAAAAAGAAAAAAAAAAAAGAAGTAAGGATACATCCTTCTGGGAGAAACTCCCCTTCAAATCTGGCCTCAAAGTATTCCCCAAAATAAGCTCATTTCAAGTGGCTTGAGTTCAGTCATATTACACACAAGAAAACAGAGACCTATGAAGAAGGCTCAGATGAAACCCAAAACACAAAATGAAACAACTGGAAAAATAAGAAGCAGAAGACTTCACCTACTGGAATTATTAGGCAGGAATATAAGTATCCTTAATAGGTTTAAAAGAATAAAAGAAGAGATTGAAAATGTGAGTAGGAGTAAGAAAGTATAAGAACCAAACAGATTTGAAAAAGAGCCAAATATAATCACTGAAAGGGAAAACATTTTAACTGAATTTAAAAACTCAATGGATGGATTTAACCACAGATTAGATGCAACTAAAGAGAGAGTCAATGAACTGAGAGATAGAGTTGTAGAAAATATTCTAACCACAGCAGAGAAACAAATGATATAAAAGATCATTTTTATATCAACAAGCAACAAATTTTGTTATATATACCAAATGATATAAAAGCACAGATGATATAAAAGAGAGATAAATAATCATAGAAACAGAAAGAAAAGCTTTCACTTACATCTAGTTGAGGAATAAGCAATACTTGGTGAAGTAATGGCCAAGAATTCTGATGAGAAATGATAAAATAAAAACTCTGATCTTCATATTCATCAAGCCCATCAAATCCAAATTAGGAGGAATAAAAATCACACAATATCTAGAGACAAGAGTGAAAATGCAGAACACCCCCACAAGGAATAAGAGAATATCTTTAAAGTACCAGAGAGAAAAGACAAATTTCCCACAAAGAAATGGCAATGAGACTGACATCTGACTTTTCAATATTAACAAAGGAATGTAGAAGACAGTGAAATCATATGTTTCTATTTTCTTGGCAAAAAAAAAAAAAAAAAAAATTCTTCTTAGAACGTAATACCCAAAGTAAGTATCTTTCAAGAATAAAGGCAAAATACAAGTATTTTTAGATAAGCAAAACTGTCTCTACCTACATATCTTCCCTAAAGGAAATTCTGGAAGATGTATGTCAGGCAAAGTGAAAGTAATCTTAGGTGGGAGGTGAGATGCAAGAAGAAATGATAACTTGGCAGTTGCCTGTAATCCTAGCTACTCAAGAAGCTGAGGCAGGAGAATCACTTGAACCCGGGAGGCGGAGGTTGCAGTGAGCCAAGATCATGCCTTTACACTCCAGCCTGGGCAACAAGAGCGAAACTCCAAGAAACTGTTACTACATATGTAGGCCAATGTAACTAGTAATTGACAATGCAAAACAATGAAAATGACTTAGGGAGTTTTACAAATTACAATAATACAAAAGTCAGGAAGGAATGGTTTGAGTTGAAGTGTTTTATACCTTTGTTGCTTTGGAGCAGGGTAAATCTGTTGATTGACTTTGAAGTTTCATAAGTTCAATGTACATTTTAAAATATTAATGTTTAAGGTAGCCAATAAAATAGTGAAAATAGTGAGTATAACTATAAGGGGGAAAACTGAAATAAAAATATTGAATCAATCCCAAGGAAGTAGAAAAGAGAGGAAAAAGAAACAAAAGAGGCAAGATAAATAAAAAGTTCAAAATAAGTAATAGAAATAAACCCACATATTAGTGACTAAAATGAATTTAAATAAACCAAAAATTCTGTTAAAAGATAAAGATTGCCAAATCACATTTAAAAAGTTCAATTATAAGCTGTTTTAAAAAGATCTATCTAAAACATCAGGATACCTAGAAGTTAAAAGTAAAGGATGAAAGTTAATAGACCAAGTACATCAACAACAACAAAAAGACATAGCTAGATTAATATCAATGAATAGACTTTAAGAAAAAATCCTTACTAGAATAATTCCCCCCAAAATGCAAGAACTTTATATTAGTTTTACTCCATTCACACACACACCCCATGCCCTTTGTGCAATGGTCATACATTTTGTTGTTTCCTCCATATAATAAACACCAAAAAGACATTGTTGTTGATATTACCTTACATGATAACAGTTCATTGATATTTACCCACATGTTTACCTTTTGGGCCCTTTTCATTTATTTGTACAGTCCTATGATTCTATTTGGTATTATTTTTCTTCAGCTTAAAGACCTCCCTTCAGCATGTCTTGTACTTCAAGTATGGTGGTGGCATATTCTTTAAGCTTTGTTTTTACTGTATGAAAATATGTTTATTTCATCTAAATTTGTAAAGTGCATTTTCACTGGCTGTAGAATTCTGTGTTGACACCTTTCTTTTTTTTTTTTTTTTTGAGACGGAGTCTCGCTCTGTCGCCCAGGCTGGAGTGCAGTGGCCGGATCTCAGCTCACTGCAAGCTCCGCCTCCCGGGTTCCCGCCATTCTCCTGCCTCAGCCTCCTGAGTAGCTGGGACTACAGGCGCCCGTCACCACGCCCGGCTAGTTTTTTGTATTTTTTAGTAGAGACGGGGGACACCTTTCTTTAAGCACCCTAAAGATGTTGTTCAATTGTGCTTTGGTTTCCATCATTTCACTGAAAAGTCAGCCATCATGTTTACCGTTGTTCTTTTGAAGACAATATGCCCCCCACCCTCAGGCTGTTTTTAAGGTTTTATTTATGATTTTTAGCATTTTGAGTGATCTGCCTAAAAGACTTTAATAAATCAAGAATATACATTGTAATTTATAAGGGATCCATTTAACTAAAAAGTTGATACAGAAGAAAAATAGATCCACAGTATAATTTTTTATAGAAATTTATAAATTGAGTCTAAAATTTACATGAAAATGAAAAGAGCCCAGAAGTAAATGGGCAACATAAATTTGGAGAAGAAGAGAATGTTGGAGAATTTACACTACCCAATTCCACAGCTTCTTATAAAGGCACACTCCTTAGGTCAGCATGACTTTGGTGTGACAGCAGACATACAGATCAACAAGACAAAACAGTCTAGAAATAGGCTCATACAAAGGCATTGATTGTATTTAGCGGGGAAGATGAAAGTCTTTTCAATAAATGGTGTTGAAGAAGCTGGATATGATACAGGAAAAAACAAAACAGAAACTTGATCCTCTACTTCATCACATGAACACAAATTACTTTACTATGGATTATAAGCCTGATTGTGGAAACTAAAACTATACCTTCTCTAAAAGGTAATATCAGGGAATATCTTCATGGCCTTGAGCTAGGCAAAGATTGATTAAAGGCACCAAAGGCACTAATTGATATATTGAATTTAATAAACATTTAAAGTGTCAGCTATTCAATAAAATACTAAGAAAATGAAAGGTAATTGATAGATTAGGAGAAAAATAAAATATCTGCAATGTATATACCAGAAAAGAATTGGACTGGAATATATTCAAAAATGCCTACAACTAATTAATCAAAAGGTAAAAAGCTGAAGTTTTAAAATGCAATAAACTAATAAAATTTTGTTAGAAGAGATAATGAATAGGCAATAAGCACATGAAAACATGCTCAACATCATTAGTCATCAGAAAAAGGCAAGTGTAAACCATAAAGAGAGGTAAATACACACCCATCAGAACGGCTAAAACCTGAAAAAACCCAGCGGTAATTCCGGATAACTATCCAAGAAAAGTGAACATATAAAAACACACGTAGACACACATGGCCGGGTGCGGTGGCTCACTCCTGTAATCCCAGCACTTTCGGAGGCCGAGGCAGGCAGATCACGAGGTCAGAAGATCGAGACCATCCTGGCTAACACGGTGAAACCCTGTCTCTACTAAAAGAAAATACAAAAAACTAGCCAGGTGAGGTGGCGGGTGCCTGTAGTCCCAGGTACTCGGGAGGCTGAGGCAGGAGAATGGCGTGAACCTGGGAGGTGGAGCTTGCAGTGAGCCCAGATCACACCACTGCACTCCAGCCTGGGCAGCAGAGCGAGACTCTGTCAAACAAAAACAAAAACAAAAACAAAAACACACACACACACACACGCAATGTACAAAAACATTTATAGAAACTTGATTCACACAAGGCCCAAACTAGAAACAACCCAACTGATCACCAAGTAAGGAGGGCTCAGCAAACTGATAGATTTAGACTTGGAATGCTTTCCGGCAATAAAGAAAGAACAATCTGCTGATGTTCACAGCGACAGGAATGGATCTCAAATCACTATCTTGAGCAAAAGAGGTCAGACACAGAGGTGCACATGCTGTGTACTTTCATTTATTTAAAATTCAAGAATAAGCAAGACTGATGTGCAGGAATCTACAGATGGCAGTGCTGGCCTCTAAGGTGGGTTTCCACTGGAAAGGGCAGGACAGAGGGCAGGACAGTGGTGTTGGAAGTGTTACATATTTGATCTGGGAGGTGAACCTCGGCATGGAACTTAATGTTTTTGTGCCTCAGTTTCTCTTATGTAAACTGGATAACAATTGTATCCCTATCATGGAACAAATAAAATGCTTCAAACCGTGTTTTTGTTTTTATTTTTGTGTGTGTGTTTGTTTGTTTTTGTTTTTTTGAGATGGAGTCTTGTTCTGTCACCCAGGCTAGAGAGCAGTGGCGTGATCTCGGCTCACTGCAGCCTCCACCTCCAGGTTCAAGCAATTTTCCTGCCTCAGCCTCCCAAGTAGCTGGGACTAAAGGCATGTACTACCACACCTGCCTAGTTTTTGTATCTTCAGTAGAGACAGGGTTTCACCATGTTGGCCAGGCTGGTCTCAAACTCCTAACCTCAAGTGATCTGCCTGTCTCTGCCTCTGAAAGTGCTGGGATTACAGGCGTGAGCCACCGCGCCCGGTCATGTGTGTCTATGTGTGTTTTTATATGTTCACTTTTCTTGGATAGTTATCCGGAATTACCGCTGGGTTTTTTCAGGTTTTAGCCATTCTGATGGGTGTGTATTTACCTCTCTTTATGGTTTACACTTGCCTTTTTCTGATGACTAATGATGTTGAGCATATTTTCATGTTCTTATTGCCTATTCATTATCTCTTCTAACAAAATTTTATTAGTTTATTTCATTTCAAAACTTCAGCTTTTTACCTTTTGATTAATTAGTTGTAGGCATTTTTGAATATATTCCGGTTCAATTGTTTTCTGGTGTATAGACGTGAGCCACTGCACCTGGCCTCAAACAGTGTTTGATCCAAGGAAGCACTCATACATTCGCTTTTACTTTCTATGTGTTTGATTTTGACATAAAAATGATGCAGTGCCATGAAATGAGTTGAACAATTTTTGCTTCTTCTGTGTCCTGGAACCACTTACGCAGCCTGGGAATACATACTTCTACCACGATCGAATTCTAATCATAATTCTAGAACATTTGAAAGAGCGTTTTCATAAAACTGTCTTGGCCCAGACCTTTTTTCTCTGAAGGTATTACTCAGAACAAGTTTTTTCTCTCACATCTTTTCCCCATTACTTGGATTTCAAATTTATTAAAATACACTGTTTTTTTTTTTTTGTTTTGTTTTTTAGATGGAGTCTCGCTCTGTCCCCCAGGCTGGAGTGCAGTGGCGCCATTTTGGCTCACTACAAGCTCTGCCTTCCGGGTTCAAGCTGTTCTCCTGCCTCAGCCTCCCAAGTAGCTGGGACTACAGGCACCTGCACTAATTTTTTGTATTTTTAGTAGAGACGGGTTTTCACTGTGTTAGCCAGGATGGTCTCGATCTCCTGACCTCGTGATCCGCCTGCCTCGGCCTCCCAAAGTGCTGGGATTACAGGCGTGAGCCACCACACCTGGCCCTAAAATACACTGTTTTAGCAGTACTGTTAGTTCCCTACCCAAATTTCTCTTTCTTGTTGGCTGATTGGCTTCAGAGCTTACCCTTTTCCGTGTTACCCACGTGCTCAGAGAATACGCCTGTCTTAGCCTTCGGCGAAGGACTGCATGCTACAGATTTATTTGGGGATATGGCCTCCTGGAGCAGACACGGGATGGGGGGTGGGGTAAGTCTCCCATGAGACAGGTTCTGGGAAGCGTTACATCTGGTCTTGGGTCCATCACTCCAGGGGGAGAACGTGGGAAAAATTCATCCACCGGCTTGTGCTCCTGTTGGTCCAGGTGTCCCCTGTGGGGTAGGAAGTTCCCCTTCCTTTCGGGTGGCTCATGCCTGGGCACTGAGTGGTGTCTGGTATTATTCCCAGGCCCTCCCTGGACAGAGACATCTGAGTGGGGAGGCAGGAAGCTGTGCAGGGTCAGGCTGGCCTGGTGAAGGGTCTGCAGACAGTTGAGCCCTTTGGGGCCACTGGATCAGCAACGGGGGGAGGGTGCCTGGGTGTCACCCCACACAGCGACCCTATCCCCCACCCCAGAAACAGGATCATCCCTGCTTTAAGCCAATCACCATGCCTCTGTTCTTCTCTCTGACTGGTAGGGGAAGGGCCACGAGGGAGATGCTGCTGGGGTGAGCATGGAGGAGGTTTTCTGGGAAAGGAAAGGCCCTCAGCTCTTGAAACATCCATAAAAGCTCAGAAGGACCCAGTGCTCTTCCGTCCCAGGTTACAGGTGTGTAGGATGTGATGCCCACGGCTGCCGTTGCACCCAGGCCAGCAGCACAGGTGAACCAGAGGAACCAAGGCCTTAGAGGCGCGGGTGAGCTGCTGGCCCAATCCACCCCGCAGCCGCAGGACCTGAGCCCTCCTGAAACCTAGGCTCCTCGCAGTACTGGCCCTTAGTTAGCACTCTGTTACCTGTAGACAGAGCCTCCCGGTTGTCAAGCATAGGGCTCCCTCTCATGCAAACCCCTGGCCGAATCGCTAGCCCCTGTCTACTGAGTGTGACATCCCAGCCCCCTTCCTCCAACTACTCCGCCGCCTTCGGAATTCCAGGCCCTGTCCGTGGCCTGCTTGTTCAGCCTCCTTTCCCCCAGGGAGCTCATCTCCAGCTCCTGGCTGTTGGCTCTCGGGAGCCCAGACAGACAGGGCACCCTGGTTCGAGAAGGGGGGCTGCGGGGCTGCCTGCGAACCTCTCTCCCCGCCTGCTCACTCAGGCCATTTCCTGCTCCACGTTCCAGCTCCAGACCCGGCCGCCTTTATGAGCTTCGTGCAGCCTGCACATGTCGGTATCCACGCATACAGGTGCCAAGGCTGGCTTCTCTGCCTGATGCTTGGACCATCTGCACTGGAGCCCACAGGCCGGGCCGGAACCTCCTTGGCTTCCTCCAGCTCCTCTCTTGGTTCTCTTGCCAGAGAAAGGATTTGATGTTTTCCATTTCCTAAGACCCATCAGCATGTGTTTGTCTAAGGCTCGTTCACTTCCCTCCTGCAGGGCTCTGGGACGTGTCTTGCCTGCTGGTTCCCTCTCTGGTGACCAGGGTGGACATGAGGCCGCAGGAGGTCCATGGAGGGACCATGCCCATTGCTACCTTGTTCAGAGTGACAGCGTGGGGCAGTCTTGCAGAGGGGAGGGCCCTGGCTGCTTTGCTGAGGGAGGTAGGAGGGGTCAGATGGGACTTGAGGGGTGGGTTCTCATTCCTGGAAAGGTAGCCCAGCTTCCTAGAGAAGGGTGTGGGGAAGAAAAAGTATGCAAAAAGCTGGCCGTGAGGAGGCAGCGATCCTGAGGCAGCGAGGCCGGGTGAGAAGCTGGCCCCGTGCACTGGCTTCTACGCCTGCTCCTCTGTGTGGACGTTTACCCCAGGGGAATGGTGGGCTGTGCTCTCCAGAGATGCTGTGTCTTGTGCCTCTATCCCTCCAGGGAGGCTGCTGCACTCCAGGCACATGGCGGTGGGACTGCACCAGCCCTCCAGGCTGCCTCAGGGGTGGATCCAGACCCAGCCCCTGTTCCCACGGTGCCCTTCTCCATCCCGGTAGGCTCTAATGATCCATTCCCATGTCTGTCTCCTCGACCAGACTTGGGGCTTCTCGCAGGTGGAGGCTACATGGTGCCATCTTGGAATCCCCAGGGTGCGTGGTCAGCCCAGTAAACTGCAGGAGTGGCCTGTGGAGACTGGCAGGGGCTCTATGACAGGCTACACCAGGGTCAGAGAGGACAAGGACGTGAGTTCCAGGCAGAGGCTCGAGGGCTTGGTGCTGAGAGGATGGGGTCCCAGAGGCCGTGCAGGGACGTGGGAGTGACAGCTCACACCTTGCCCCCACACCCATGTGTGGCGACCACGTCTATCCATCACAGAAGCAGTCTGCTTGGATGGGACAGGCCCACATCCTGAGTCTCCCAGCTGGTGGGGGGGGGTCCCGGGGTAATCTCCCTTCATATTGTTCAGCTGAGGGTCCCCTGCCTGTGAACAGCGGCTTCCTGCCTAAACCCTAGGTGTGTGGGGGGTGGAGGGAACTTGTCATCTGCAGAGAGAGACAGTCACATCAGGCTTTCTGCCTCTGACCTCACCAGGATTAGAAAAAGTGTTGCTTCATGAAGACCAGACCCGGCTCTAATCCTTCCCAGGGGAGAAGAGAGGAGGCCAAGAGGAGGCAGAGCCGGGAGAAGTGGCTGTGCCACTCAGCAGTCGGGTGCCTGCCCATGGGGCCCTCAGTGCGTGGCCCAGCAGGAGTCTAGATTGCTTCTGCCGAGGTCTGGGGCCACCTGAATTTGCAGTCTCCGGAAGTACATGTGGATGATCAGATGGGAGCCAGGGCTTGAGCCTGGAGTTATCTGAGCCTAAGCCCCACCCCTGCCCCCTGTGCTGTCAACTTCCTGAGGATAATATCCTCTCCAGCACTGTGGGCCGATGGGAGAAGGACCCGGCGCAGGGTTGGCTGGCGATACTGCGTTTGAGACCCAGGCCCATCTAGTCCAATGTACCCTTTATGGTTGGGGGAACTGGGGCCCAAAGGAGCTGATGGACGCTCCCAGGGTCTCCCAGCCAGCTGGCCACTGGGAGGTACCTGGCCAGGCCTCCGGTCCAGGCTGCACTGACACCTGGCACCTGGCCTGGGTTCCCATTGTCCCCAGGCCCCTCTGGGATGACCCACGTTGGGGATACTGGCTGCATCTTCATGGCACGTCCAGCTTTTAGTCTGACAGGGGATCCTGGGTGAGAGGCCCCATGCCTCTGTATGGCCACAGTGCTGGGAGGATGTGGAACAGGCTGCTGTGTGTACCTCGGGGTGGGTGTGTGACTGCGGAACTGTGGCACATCAGGGGGCAGCACCTGGTCCTTGCCCAGAGAGAAACACACACAATGGTGCTGGGCCAGGACATCTGGCCTTCACTCAAGTGCCTGCGACTGGCCTGGCTCGACCAGCTGAGCTCGCAGAGGCTGCCCTCATGTCCTCCCTGAGACTGGCGGTGCCCTGCTCACCCACCTGACCGCCAGGCCTCACCCTTGCCCACAGTTGACGTGTCCTGCCTCTGACAAAGCCCAGGCCGCTGCCTTGCTGGGATCCTAATTGTGTCTCTGCCTCAGCAACCCGAGAGGGAGTCCAGCAATTTTGGTTCTTGGCTTCATCTCCACTGACCTACAAGTACCCGTTTGGAAGGAGAGATTTATGGGTGGGCATGAAATTGCCATCTTGAGAAGGTTTGGGCAGAGCTATAAATAGGGCAGCCTGGACCCTGGGGGTAGACTTCTTTCGGGGAGAAGGTGTCCCAGGCCAGCTGTGTGTGTTGGGGCCGACCACACGGCTGCTGAGACAGGCCCTGGAGGACCTCCGTGCCCCTGACAATGGAGTTATCTTTCCTCCTGCCAGATACGTGGAGTGGCCAGGTTCTGATAAGCCACCTGCCCTGGGCTTTTCCTGCCCCTGCTGTCACATTCTGATGGCTTTCCCCCAGAGTGGGATTAACTCGGGGCAGTAATTAATCCCGCTCTTTCCTGCTAATGTCGATCTCTTTCCCCTCCTCACCAGACACTCCCCACCCTGACCAGGAAGAGATCCGGAGCTTCAAGTGTGCCTCAGATCAGAGGCCGACCGGGCTGGCCCCTTCCAGGGTCCGGGTGTGTGATCCAAGGTGGGAGGGGGCAGCAGGGCACAGGCGTACGGTCGGGGCGGCTGGATGCCCGTCAAGGATACCACTTATGGCTCATGCCTCTGGACGATCCCACTGACGCGTGGGCAGAAGGAGAGGCCCACAGGGGGCCACCAGCCAAATTCGCCCCAATGCTTGTGCCTGTGTGGCCAAAGTATGTGCTGGCTAACCCTTTACAGAGAGAGTTTCTGCTGTTTCCAGATCAAGGATCTGAACCTTTAAGGGTGTGTGCCCTATGAGTATCTGCTGATTGGGGCCTCCCTCCCTCAGGAAGGGGCTGGTGCAGGGCATCTGCCCTGTGGCTGCCGGAAGGTCCAGTCCAGGACCCCCCAGATCCATGCATATTCGTGGTTCTCAATCAAGGGCAATTCTGTCCCCCAGGGGACATGTGGCCACGTCTGGGGATGCTTTTGTATGGCACATGGCGGAGGGATGCTACCCACGTCTAATGGGCAGAGGTTGGAGGTGCTGTTCCACATCCTGCAATGCACAGGGCAGCTCCCACGACAAAAAGCGACTCGGCTCCAGATGTCAGTAGTGCTGAAGTTAAACTGCCCCGCTCTAAATTGACACAATTCTCGCCTGTGTGTGAGTCCTCGGGGCAGACCTGCTGCAGAGATGGGGGATGCAGCTGGACCTGGCGAGATTGAGTGTGTGGTAAGGAGGAGAGCTGTCCCCGGGCAGGCCGGCTGCACAGGGGCACTGGGGTCGCTGTATATTCAGCTGGATTCACAGATAGTTCTGCATCGGTCTGAGAGCCCTGAGTCTTTTGGGGTCCCCCTCAGGGCACCCATGTGCCAGGCTCCACACCCCACATTGAGGAGCAGGGGCTACACAGAAAAAACTGGCTTGAGCTTTTAATTCATTTTAATGACAATTCTGGACAAAAATCACACCAGTGACAGCAGACAAGGCCCTTGGTGATTAGCAGCCCGGCTGCCCACCATTGCCTTCCATGCCTCTCCATCCTCCGATGACCCACACACAACCTCCTGGGAGGTGCAACTCCCTGGAAGGGGCAATTCCCCGGAGGGGGCAACTCCCTGGAAGGGGCTCCTGTGCTTTGTTCAAAGTTTGCGCTTCCATGTATCCTTTAATCCTCCCATCTCATTCAGCACAGGTACTTCTTCCTCGAAAAGCCCTCTTTCTCCCCTCCCTCCTTTCCTGCCCTCCATCCTTCTCTCCCTCCTTTCCATCATTCCTTCCTCCTCTCCATCCTCCTCTTTCTCCTTCTCCCATTCCCTTCCTCCTTCCTTTTTTGACCCTTCCCCCTTCCTTCCTTCCTTCCTTCATCCCTCTCTCTTTCCTTCCCCCTCCTTTTTCTCTTCTCTTTCCCTCCTCTCTCTACTCCTCTCTCCCTGCCTTCATTCCTGTCTCCTTCCTTCCCCCTCCTCCCTCCTTTCTCTTTTTTCCCTCCTCTCTCTGCTCCTCTCTCCCTGCTTTCCTCCCTGCCTCCATCCCTGTCTCCTTCCTACCCCCTCCTCTCTTCTTTCCCTCCTCTCTGCCCCTCTCTCCCTGCCTTCCTCCGTGTCTCCATCCCTGTCTCCTTCTTCCCCCCTCCTCTTTCTCTTCTTTCCCTCTTCTCTGCCCCTCTCTCCCTGCCTTCCTCCCTGGCTCCATGCCTGTCTCCTTCCTCCCCTCTCTTCTTTCTCTTCTTTCCCTCCTCTCTCTGCCCCTCTCTCCCTGCCTTCCTCTTTCTCCCACAGTATTCATCACAGCTTCTCCAGCACGCACACCACTTTGTATGGGACGTCTCCAGTGGGCTGTAGCCAAATGCTGACAAGGGTGTCAACTGCCACCAAACTGGAGCTCTGCAAAGGCAGGGGCTGTGCATTGTCCCCCTTTGTCACTGCAGTGCTAGTGGCCAAGCTGGCTAGAGCTGGTGCACTTCGGAGATCTGGTGACTGAATGGGGACACGGAACTATCCGGTATGGCGTGGTATCTGCTTACAGTCGTGTGAAGGACTGACTTGGGACTGCAGACTGCCTTGGGCCCGAGTTAACTGGAAAAGATCTTTGGCAATGGTGGCCTGGGAGGATGCGCAGGGCCTCAGGAAGAGGCTCTGCAGGTTGCAGAACGGCCGTGGCGGCTGCACAGTCCAACAGACGCGCATTCAGAGCCCTCCTCTGGGCCACGCTGATGAATTTTCCAGAACTCGAGTGAATCCAGAACTGACTGTGGCTCTAAATGAACAGAAACAAGCATCAGTCCTGTACAAACCCAGGGCCTGGCTGGAGCCAGCCCTACATGATTCATTTGCAAGAAACGGGCTCTTGGCTCCCTTGCCAGTTCCCTCCATTTGGAAGTCATTTCCATTCAGATGTTCTGGAGGGTCAGGGACGGTTTTTGGTGGACTGGCCTAGCACACTGGGTCTGTGACAGGTCCTGTGTTCCAGCGTCACTGGGCTTCACACTGAAAAGCCTGGCCCTACCATGCTGTGTGTCCAGAATGCAGCACACGGTAATCTGGGGAGACCAAGGAGTCAAGGGTGCCAGTCCCTGTCCCCCAGCAGGCATGGGGGCTGAGGCTACTCATAAGAGGAGCAGGCCGGGCGCGGTGGCTCACGCCTGTCATCCCAGCACTTTGGGAGGCTGAGGCGGGCGGATCATGAGGTCAGGAGTTCGAGACCATCCTGGCTAACATAGTGAAACCCCGTCTCTACTAAAAGTACAAAAAATTAGCCCAGCGTGGTGGCTGGCGCCTGTAGTCCCAGCTACTTGGGAGGCTGAGGCAGGAGAATGGCGTGAACCCGGGATGCGGAGCTGGCAGTGAGCCAAGATCGCGTCACTGCACTCCAGCCTGGGTGACAGAGCGAGACTCCATCTCAAAAAAAAAAGAAGAAGAAAAAAGAAAAGAGGAGCAAACGCCCTCCGTCTCCACCCCTGCCTAATGGGCAGCTCCTTCCCTGGCTGTGGGGTCTCAGCAGGTTTCTGGGCCTCAGTTGTTTCATCCATCAATGTGCCTCTTGGTTCCGTGTGTCACTCAGCGGAAGCAGCTGTCAGCCTGGCGAGCGTGGCTCTGCGTCTGGTCCTGGCACTCTGGGGACCATCACCGGGACTCCACTGAGTAGAATCTGTAGAGGGCAGTACAGGGGTCTGCAGTTTTGGCCAGTGTCCCAGCTGACTGTGGGTCCCCCAAGATTCCAGACCGATGCCATCCGAAGTCCAACAGAACTCTGCACCAGTGGAAACATCCTACATGTGGGCCGGGCGATTGGTAACCACTATGTACATGTGGCCATTGACACTTGAAATGTGGCTCTTGCGACGGAGAAACTGAATTTAAATGTTGTTTAATTTTAATGACTTTTAAATGAATATTTAAGTAACCACGTCTGGCCAGCGGTTACCACATTGCACAGTGCAGTTGCAGAACAGCCGAGCTGGCAACGCCCCTGGCCTCAGGCAGCACTGAACAAGGGTCAGGTCTACATTTGACAGCTGAGATTCGCAGAGCTGCTCCATGCCCGGCACGGGAGACACTCACAGCGTGACTTGCTCCCCTTCATCCTCACCGGAGCCCAGGGAGGAGGAGCTGAAATTCAGAGGGGATATAAATTACCCAAGGTCACGTGACTGGCCAGGACTGACGTGCAAGGGTTTGTTCATTGGTCTCTCTGGCTGTTTGCTGACCCCCACTGCAATGTAGGAAGAATATAGTCAGCTTCAGCTCCATTTTATGTGGCATTCAAATTCTCCGAGATTCTTTCTTCAGAACAACAACAACAAAAAATTCAGCTTTTGTAAGAAGAAATGGGAAAATCCACCAGCCATCTGGTCTGCCTCTTGCAGCATCTATGTGCAAGGGGACTGGTAGATGTTCCAGAAGTCACCAGGACATACCGGAAGCCCACAGCAGCCACCACGTTGCCTCAGAAAGGCCAACACCATCCCAGCTTACCTTCTGGCACTCTGCTCAAACACTGCCCGACGGGGTGCCTCTTCCTGGGTCCCGCACTCGCTTGCCCCAGCCTCTGCAGCTCAGGGCCCACCGCCTACCTGAAGTTCTGCACGCCTGCATGCCCCTGAGTCACCAGCTGGCCCTGCCTGTGGGGCTGGGGTGTGAGGCATGTCTGTTGACCTCCCCACACTCTGGTCATTGAAAACAGTCTCTCTGCAGAGGAGGGGAGCCGTCTCAGTCCCTCCAGACACCCACCCGCCAGCACCATTGCTCATCACTGGGAGGGACTGAGTTTCCTGCGATTGAGTCATGCAGCCTGGAGGGTACAGTGGACGGGGCACAGCCTTTCTGGAGAGTAAGTCTCATTCCAAAGAGAAGGAGGGAAAGTAGGTCAGTCATTTGGATTCGGCAATAAATGGACCCCCAGGCCCTCCTGACTCTGCAGCAAATGCTTCTTCACACAGGCCCAGCAGCCTCTCAAATCCACACCTACTTGTATGTGTGAACAGAAGCCTACAGGTTCCTTCTCAATGAGAAGCCCGATTTTCTCTGACCCCAAATCAAGCCAATAAGAGGTCTAGGCTCAGGGGAGAGCTGGTTAGTTCCCTAACCACTGAAGGTGTTAGGGCTCAAAGACAGAGATGGAACGTGGCCGTGGAGCTGGGAAGGCGTGGTCCAAACTTCGGCCTGGAGATTTCCTCCCGCAAGCTTCCAGCCTCACAGCATTCGCGTTCCCAGGACCGCGGCAATTACAGACCGCAATTTGAGTCTCGAGTAACCATGAGCGCCCGGCAGATGTGACACTCCCACTTGCAGAATTAACTGAACTACGCTATCATTTTTGAAAGGGAAAAGTCGCCATTCCACGTGGGAGCGAAGACGGAGGCAGTGGCCAGGAGCCGTGAGCTCTCCTCTCAGCTTCGCCCCACACAGCGCTGCGCTGGGCCCACCTGTGGCTTCCCTGTGCTGCACTTACTTTCCTCGTGAGCCTGTCTGAAAGCACTGCATAAACCGAAAGAACACGGAAGCGAAATACTTACGTGCCCCAGATTAGACCCAACCTTTTCCTGTGACATTAACTCACGATTCATCTTCAGGCTCATGTGGTCCCTGACCCCACCCCCAAAAGACTGTCAGTAAACCCAGTTTTAAATCTAGTCTTAATTGTTTTAATTTGTTTCAAAGGTAAACAAAACAAACAAAACAGCATGTTTTGTGTCCAGGCTGTGCAGTTGCTGGTCTCAACACAGACAGACAGTTTGGTCATTTACCAAAGTAGCTCCAGACCCCATGCAGGCAGGGACGGCGTCCCCACTCAGCAAGCCTCAGCTGGGGGCTTTGATGAAGAAACTGGCTTCCTTTCGGCGGGCGGGGGGAGTTGCTGAAAGTTAACTCGACACCTCTGAGAGTCTTCCCAGTAGTTCTATGATTCGATGCGAACGTGGGCCTGGGACGTACTGATGGCCAGACATTGAATTCTCACCAGGCCTGTGTCAAGAGCTGGGCATGTATTCTCCTTTCTCAGGGGGAGGGCCGCTGGGTGACAGAAGCAGGGATGGGGATAGGCACCCTTCGTAAATGGACACAGCAGGGGCTCTGCAGCGGCAGTATCTCCGTACTCTTTAAGTGAGCGGAGTTTTGAGAGGTCTTCAGAAAAGAGAAACGGGCCTGGGAAGGGCCTTTGTGACCCCAAGACACATGCAGAGTGAAAGCAAAACTGCTTCCCCGAACATCCACGTGGCGATGTTCCCTCTCTCCTCCTGGCCCATATGGAATAATCCTGCTCCCCGTGACGGCCGTGCAAATATCTGCAGGCAGCTGTTTAGGAAAGACAGCTTCTTAAGAAGGCAGATGGCCATCCCACAGGAAATCCGGGCTTTTAAAATGGATAACGGGATGATTGAACTTCCCATCCTCCCCCGAGGGCCTGCCACATCACCGGGAGGGTGCAGGGAAGGAACCCCGGGCCCGCACGAGGGCAGGCCAACGTCAGCAGGAGCCCACTGGGGTGGAACCAGTGGGTGCTGCCGGGTGCTTAATGACTGACTCACTCTTCAGGGGAAAGGCCTTAATTTGCTGCATCTGCCCATTTCTGTGGTGTAAGCTCTCTGGCCAAGGCAGATTTTAACACAGACTTTGGAAGCACTGTTGGCTGCAGCAAGCCGGAACACCTGGACCTTTCCTAAGGCCAGGAAGGTGGACCAACCTCAGGTGAAGCAGTGGATCAGGGTCAAGGTGAGGGCTGCCAGGGCCTCAAGGTCTACAGAGTAAAGGAGAGGGGCAGCCCGGGCAGCCTGGTCTAGCTGTGGAACTATTAACAGCCTCCAGGCCTGTAAGTGTCTGAGGTTTGCACCCTGGCTGGGTCAGAAACACACATGCAACCAAGAGCCTCTCTGATCAGTTCTCCCCGTGCAGGCTGAAGCCTGATTGATATTAGCACGTGTAAATCCAGCTGCTTCTGCAGGCCAGGTGATAAGGCACTAATTATCTCACGAAATCCTCATGACAATGCTTTGAGGTTCCCCAGTTTACAGACGAGGAAAACGGGGCACAGAGAGGCTAAGTACTTTGGCTAAGATATGTGATCATCTTGCAGAAAGCATTTCTGTTCCTTAACCCTCCTCCTTACAAGGGAGGGAAAGGAGTCAGCGTCCCGCCCTGAGGTTGGTTCACAAAGAGGAGACTGCAATTGGGGACAGTGGCATCAGATGCCCGAAGCGGAGGTCCAGCGAGCTGAAGGGTGACGTGCAGGATGGGGCAGAAGGCCAGGAGAGAGACGGGAGCGGCCCTGCAGCTGCTGAGGCCCCTTCTCCCTAGGACACACTCCCTCTTTCCCCATCCTTCCCTCCATCCCCACCGTCCCCAGATTCGCAGCTGTCCCACCTGGGGTGGAAGACAGGCTGCTGCTGTTGAGACCTGCAGGAGTGGAAAATCTGCTGGTTCCCATTAAAACAAAGCTCCTTGTTGACAAAAATAAAGAGAACCGAATCTCTGCCAGCATTTACTGTCTGCAAGTTGCTTTTATTCTCCCGCAAGGAGCTGGATCCCCGTGTTCCAAACTGGCACAGGCCCACCAGCTTCAAAGCGGGGAAAATTCCTCATCGGGCAGGGGCTTTGGCGGGGCGCCCTGGTGAATGGAAGTGCCTCCCCAGGGGGCAGCAGCCGGGAGATGCCCAGGCCCACAGTCTCATTAACGCTGCACAACATTCTGCTTCATGTTCCTTGGCGCGAGGCATGGGTTTTCCTAAGCTGAGAGGTGAGACGTGAACGCAGAGTGGAAGCCCATGGCACACTCGGGCTGCACAGACGGCACTTTCTGAGCTCAGGCAGGTGGGTGGGCACGTCTGAGACGCTGAGGATGGGTGGTCCACTCACAGCGCAGGTACCTCAGACAGCTGCACCCTGGAGCAGAAAGACTGTGGCAGCTACTGTGCAGAGGAGAGTGGGGTGTTGACAGGCGGGTGGACGCCACGTCACCATCTCACCCCTGGTGGGAACCCCGCCCGGCTCTTACAGCATTGAGCTTTGGGTCTGTAGATGGCGAAGTGGGAAAACCTACATTAAACAGCATGTTAGTGTCCTGCACAATATGCCACAAACGAGGGGACTTCAAACAACACAGATGTACTCTCCCATAGTTCCAGAGGCCCGAGGTATGAAATCCAGACGTCAGCAAGGCTGCTGCCCTCCAGGGGCCCCCCGGGGAGGCCTGCCTGCCTCATCCAACTCCCAGTGGCCCCAGGTTTTCCTTGGCTTGTGGCCTCGTTGCTCCAGCCTCTGCCTCCGTCTTCACACCAGCCTTCCTCTTCTCCCAGTGTCTCCGCTACGTGTCTCCTATGAGGACACTTGTCATTGGATTTAAGGCCCATCTGGATAACCCAGAATGATCTCATCTCAAGACCCTTAACTTATCTCCATCTGCAAAGACTCATTTTTCCAGTAAGGCCCCAGCCACAGTTTCCAGTTAGATGTGGACCTGTTGTTTTGGGGACCACCCTTCAACCCACTCCACACGGTATTCAGTAGGATATGTCGGGGACACGGTATTCAGTTGGCTATGTCAGGGACATGGTATTCAGTAGGATATGTCGGGGACACGGTATTCAGTCGGCTATGTCAGGGACATGGTATTCAGTAGGATATGTCAGGGACACCGTATTCAGTAGGATATGTCGGGGACAGTATTCAGTAGGCTATGTCAGCGACACGGTATTCAGTAGGATATGTCGGGGACATGGTATTCAGTAGGATATGTCAGGGACACGGTATTCAGTAGGGTGTGTCAGGGACACGGTATTCAGTAGGATGTGTCAGGGACACGGTATTCAGTAGGATATGTCAGGGACATAGAAGGCAGAGACACATAAGAAATTTATCTTCCTAGGAATTTGCACAAGACTTGGAGCAAATAGTTCTCCCTCAAGTTTATTTAAGCAGAATGGATGCGAACAGCAACACGATTCTAATCAGCTATTGCTGTGCCCTCCGTTTGAACATCTATGGGACACACTGACCCTCTCCACACATTGTACTCAGAGACAAACACATGCACCACACTCATGTCAGTGGCCTCTGATTGGCTCTCAACCTCTGTCCATTCAGCACAACCCCATGTGGACACGTGTGGCTGGAGGAGGGCACACAGCTGAGTGACCGTCTCCACTGAAGCTCACGGTCACTCAAGTGAAGTAAGCACGGCCCCCCTTCCCTGGTTGTTCCCTGGAGGACCATGCCCTGCCTTTCCTTCCCTTCCTGTCCACCCCCACCCCCAGCCAAATAGAAGCAATCAGAAGAGAACGTCCATTCGCCCTCACCAGAAATTCACGCCTCATAGCTGCCTTGGCTGATGCTGATGTGGGTGAGCCGCCCCTGTGCCCCTCGGATGGGAGCTGCACAGGCTCCTGCCGCTCACCCTGTACATCACCCCCAGGCCCATTCCCCTGCAGCTCCTCTGCGGACCCCTGCCCAGCTCACACTTCTGGCTGCAGAAGCCCCCGGGCCCCTGTGGCATGGTGGGATTGATCCTGCAGCTCAGCTGGGGCACTTCGGTCTGGGAGTCGCTGCCCCAGTGTTTGAATGGCATCCCGGACAGGGCCTACCCTGCATCCATGAGAATTCCCAGCCCTGCGCCTGGCAGGAAAATGGCTCATGGGTGTGACCCGCTCCCTGTCTGGACTGGGTGGGCAGCCTGCCTGCTCCTGCCTCTGAACCCATCCTCTTCTTCCAGGAGTCCAGCCCGGAGTGGCCGCAGCAGACATGTCGGCCTCCCTGGCTGGCCGTCTGTCTCCAGCCTGTCTGGGGCTGGCCCAGGCCTGGTGCCTTCTCCTTGGTCAGCCTCACTGGCCAGGCATGGGAGAGATGCCGAGGGCCAAGTCCCTGGCCCAGTCGCACAGGGGTCTTGGCACAGGTTGCCCAACCTGCCGCCTGGCACTTCCCGCCCCCAGCCCCTCCCCTGCTGGCGCTGTCCCAGCCCTTCCAGGTGCCCCACGCTGTGGGCCTACCCACTCAGCCCTGAGCTCAGAAGGCTGTGTGGGTGAGTCCTGTAGCCACCACAGGAAGGAAGGAGCACAACCTTGAAGGCTGGAGACGGATCTCTTCCCTCAGCACCGGAGTCCAGAGTCTACAGCCAGGGCGTTGGCAGGGCTGCACTCCCAGAGGCTCCAGGGGAGCACCCTCCTGCCTTCTCCAGCTCTGGGGGCTCCAGGTGCTTCTTGGCTTGTGGCCGCCATGCTGCAGCCTCCGCCTCTGTCTTCACACAGCTCTTCTCCTGTTTGGTGTTTAATCTTCTCTGCCTTTCTCTTATAAGGACACTGGGGGTGGTGATTAGGGACCACGCGGCAAACGCAGGAGGATAGCCTCATCCTACAGTCCTTAACCTAATCACAACTGCACAGACGCTTTTCTCAAATAAGATCACATCCCGGGGTTCGGGGCGTGGGTGTGGGCTTCTCTTCAGGAGCCTTGTTGGCCTGCCACGGCCGAGCTTCCCTGCCCACACTCCTGTCCTGTGCCCCTGCCAGGCCCTGGGCATCTGATCAGCCCTGTTTTTGCTGGAAGGTGGAAGTGAAAGAGCCAGCACCCGGGAGGAATGGGCTGGGAGGGGGTCCTGGCTCCTTCACCTGGGCACTGTGGCCTTCAGCCTGCTTCCAGGGCTCTAAGCCTGAGTGCTCACCTCCTATGTGGCTCCTTCTCCTGGGCGCTGTGGCCCTCAGTCTGCTTCTAGGGTTCCGAGCCTGAGTGTTCGCCTCCTGTGTGGACTCTTCCTCTGTCTCCTCTTCCTACTTCTCTGCGGCCCGAGAACCCTCCGGAGGCTCAGCTTGTGGACCAGGCTCAAAGATTTTGAGGGCGGAATACATATGGTTTCTGGGTTCGATTCCAGTTTGAGAGTCGTTTTAAATTCTATATCCCTTTTCACTTCCTCTTGTGGAAGAAAATCTAATCTGGGAGATATTTCCATTAAAAACATTGGTTTAATGCTAAAAATCAAAACAAATAAAACTAGAGCCTGCTGGAAAAAATAACAGCCCCAGACGGCGTGTGTCTCGAATAAGCACTGCGCCACTGCACGCAGCCTCTGACCGAGCTCCCCGTGTGTCCTTGCCAGCTTTAACCCTCCTGTTGGGGACAGGTTTCTGCCCCCGACACCCAGCTGCACAGCAGGCACCATTTACCCCCCGTTGCTCCAAACCATGGCTGTCTCCACCCTGCTGTCTTCTCAGCCTCCAAAGCTGGAGAGCACAGGAGGACAAGGGGTACACAGGCCTATTGTATTGTGTCCCGGAATGTAGTGGGTTGTGATGGTTAATACTGGGTGTCAACTGGATGGGACTGAAGGATGCAAAGTACTGTTCCTGGATGTGTCTGTGAGGGTGCTGCCAAAGGAGATTCACATTTGAGTCGGTGGACAGGGAGAGGCCGACCCACCCTCAACCCAGGTAGGCAGCATCTCAGCTGCCAGCGTGACCAGAATAAAGCTGGGAGAAGAACGCGGAAGGACTAGACTGGCTGAGTCTTCCGGCCTCCATCTATCCCCTGTGCTGGATGCTTCCCACCCTTGAATATTAGACTCCAGGTTCTTCAGCTTTTGGACTCTCAGACTCACACCAGTGGTTTGCCAGGGGCTCTTGAGCCTTCGGCCACAGACTGAAGGCTGCACTGTCGGCTTCCCTACTTTTGAGGTTTTGGGACTCATGCTGGCTTCTGGGCTCCTCAGCTTGCAGATGGCCTATGGCGGGACTTCACCTTGCGATCGCGTGAGTCAATTCTCCTTAATAAAATCCCCTTCATAGGTACAGTTACCCTATTAGTGCTGTCCCTCTAGAGAACTCTGACTAATACAGGGTTGAAAGGTGGCTCCCAAAATACACTCCCATGTCCTAGCCCCCAAACCCGTGAAGATGGCCTTATTTGGAAAAGGGTCCGTGTGGATGCAATCAGCTTAAGAACCTGAGATGAGGACATCCTCCTGGATTAGCCAGGCTGGCCTGGCCCTAAATACCATCCCCGGTGTCCTTGTAAGATGGAGGCAGAGGAGGTCAAAACAACAGCATGCCCTGAAGACAGGTGCTGCGAAATGAAGGCAGAGATTGGAGCCACGCTGAGGAAGGCCTGGAGCCTCCAGGACCAGAGCAGGCAGGAGGAGCCTCTGAGGCATGTGGCCCTGCAACATCTTGGTCTCCAGCCTCTGGCCTCCAGAACCGGGAGAGAAACATTTCTGCTGTTTTAAGCCTCCCTGTTTGTGGTATTTTCTTATGGCAGCTTCAGGACTCGGATGCAAGGACCATAATGCAGATGGCGTGGCTAAAGGACTAGAATGTTTAACAAGTAAAGCTTGGCTGTTTCAGTCCACAATCAGGGCATCCTTTTCCCACCTGAACACTGCCCTGAGAGGTGGAGGGTGTGCCTGCATGACATCAAATAGCCCCAGGCCTTGCCTGAGATGAGCAGCTGTGTATTCTCAGGGTCTGCCTGGGGGCCAGGGTGCATGTAAATGTGCATCCCACAGTGAAGCCCAAAAGTCAAGGCAAGCTCCGTGCACTTGGGGGACCCGGTTCAAACTGCAGAATGACTTCCCCAAAGCCACCTAATGCCCGAGGTCTTCGGTGTCTGTCGGCTCCCACTATGTGGCCATGGTGAGGGGATGGATGAGACAGTGAATCCATGGAATCTCTTAGCACCCTGCTCAGGAAGGGGGTCCCCAGGGCCCCAAGGGTGGGGATTTTTGATGAGGCTTGATGTAAGTGGGCCAGGAAGTATGGTTAAGGTGTGTGTAACCAGCAGGCAGCCCTGCTTCTCCGAGGGAAGAACACGCCATCTGAATCTTATAGGTCACTCACGGGGGCTCTTGCCAGACCTGGGCAGATGCGCTGGTTTCCTACCTGAGACAAATCAGTCCCATCTCAACGCCTCAGTTTCTTTATCTCTGAAACGGGAAGTGTGGCCTTTGCCTCCCTCACAGGGGAGTTAGTGCCAAGGGCCAGGAGAATGGGGGGCGGGTGGTTGCCATGCGTGAGACCATGAGAAGGAGGTGATGGTATGGAAAACAATATCTGAGACAGGTTCCTGGATAGACTCTATCTTCTGCTCCCTGTGAGAGGCCCTACACAGGCTCCTGAGTGATGGGAGCCATGGTTCCCATGTGATATGGTTGGGCTCTGTGTCCCCACCCAAATCTCACCTTGAATTGTAATAATCCCCACACGTCAAGGGCGGGACCAGGTGGAGGTCATTGAACCATGCTGTCGTTTGGATAATGAGTGAGTTCTCACGAAATCTGACGGTTTTGTAAAGGGCTTCCCTGCTTTTCCCGGGCCACATTCTCTCTCCTGCCGCTTTGTGAAGTGGTACCTTCCGCCATGCTTGTAAGTTTCCTGAGGCCTCCCCAGGCGTGCGGAACTGTGAGCCGATCAAACCTCTTTTCTTTATAAATTACCCTGTCTCGGGTATGTCTTCATAGCAGTGTGGGAACGGACTAATACACTACGTCTGGGAACAGGCAGGGCCGCAGTGCCTGCCTCGCGGGGGAGCTGGAGGGGCTGCGTGGTGCCTGGCCGGAGGTGCATTCTTCAGTTGACGGTGTCCAAGGCAAAGACCTTCAAATGATGAGAGGCACAGCCTGGGCGGGGTCCTGGGCACCACTGCCCTTGCTGCCGGCGAGTCCTAGCTGACTCCTCCTCTACTGTGTCCTGGAAGGCACCCCACCCATCTCCCCTCTCACTGGAAACCATAGCTGCCTCTGACTCGGGCCCCACCTATTGTGCCTCTAAGCGATTCTCAACACTGAAGTAAGAGAGCTTTCCAGGATGCAAGTGTGATATAGCCTTCTCCTCTTAAAACGCTCTAAGCATCCCCATTCTCCTTGGGAAGGATCCAAACTCCCTGTCTAGACTGGCTTGTCCTGTGCCAGCCGCCCTGCCCTCCTGCCTCCAGCCCCTCAGCCCCCAGGCTGCTTCCTCCCTCTTCCATCACAGCCCCCTTGGGGTGACCCTCTGTGGCTTCCTCTGGGCCTGGGCATGTGCATTCCCTCTGCAGGAGGGGGAAGAGTCCAGGATGGCATCAGTGAGGGGTGGCACCTCGCCCCAAGATGCCCCTCCTCCTCTTGTGTCCTTTTGGGACATGCTCCCACAAGCGCCCCTACTTCCTGAATCCCTGGGCCCCGAGCCTGGGCCCTGCTGACCCCTGTCTGCAGGGAGAAGTGTCTAGGAGTACAGTGTTTATGTCAGGGTCCCTGGGAGCTGACTCTGAGGTTCCAGGTTTTCTGCCAACAAGGCCTGTGAGGGGCGAGGGCAGCGGGTGGGGGCAGCGGGCGGGGGCACAGGTGCATGCAGTTTCTGCAGAGGCCTCACGGAGCCCCCCGACCGCAGGACTCGGAAGCAGGGACCACCTTTCTGAGTTGTCCCACTTCAGGAAAAGGGACAGGACCTTCTTTCTGACCCGTCCTTGGGTGTGGGCTGCCCTTGAGCAGGGAATGGGCCTAACCTCCAGTAAAAGGCAGTTTAGGCAAGGAACTCAGCTGTGGGCTGTCGGCAATCCATACTCTTGACAGAGGCCAGGGGAGTCAGGCCCCTGAGGGGGTCTGGGCCAATCCCCCTCCACAGTGTGGAGCACTGGCTCCTGACTTCCTGAGAAAGCCTTCAGCTAACAGGCATTTCTGCTGGTCCCACTGCCTTACGCTTGTGGCGTCTTGGAGCGTCGCTGGGGCGGTTGGTCATGGAAAGAGCTCTGTGCTCAGATGGGGTGGGGCTCTCTCCACTCCTACACCTCCGAGTTAAGTGGTTTCACCCTCTGAGGCTCAGTTTCCGCAGTCGATCATGAAGCTGCTGGAAGCAGGACGAATGGAGCCTTTTCAGAGCCTCTGCTCTGTGCCCGGCACAGTCTGTGTATCATCTCGGATAACCTTCACAGTGTCCTGTGCAGGGGTGCACTGCTGTCCCCTTTCCAGAGGAGAACCTGAGCCAGCGTCCGGAGGCTGCAGCCTAGGGCCCCTTGCTGAGGCAGACTCATATCCAGGACGCCGCTTGCTCCCAGCTCCGTGGTCCTGCCTGCCCTCACCTTCGTTGGATGGTGAGAAAGCTTGCATGAGATTCCTATGTGAGGAATTGTCACAGACACCCTCCAATGCTGTTTCACCTGAGTGATCTTGTTGACTCCTGGGGAACAGCCCATTGACTGGGAAGCATCTCTTTCCATCTACGCAGATGTTTCTTTAAAAGATTTAATAGCGGGGATCTTTCCAACTGATGTTTCTCTTGGGCTGCAAACTCAACCTTTATCTCTAACATATTCTCTTGGAGGATGACATGCCAAGCCAGGCCCAGTTTGGAAACGTGCATTGGCACACTGTGGCCTGAATTAATTGCAAACTCACTCTATATATCTAAAGTTAGTTTGGTGTTCGTCATGGGCTCTCTGGCCTGGAAATTCCATTATTTTGCAGGGTTTACTTGGCACCTGATGGGATATCCAGGTCCAGTAAAACCAGGCCTTCGTGGACATGACATGGAAACAGTGCTGTGCTGCACAGCGGAGCGGGGCCAGTGAGATGGGAGGGCCAGGCGCAGGCAAGGGACAGTCAGGCTGTTTCAGCCATCGGTGTCACGGCTCCATCCCTTGGTGATTTATGCTGCTCTGTCCCTGGGCTTGAAGGAAGGGGAAGCCCCTCAGCTGTTGAGAGCCCTGCTTCCTGGCCCTCCATCAGACCATGATAAAGAACAGGAGCCGCCATGCTTGAGAAGCCGCCGTGATGAAAAGCGCCTCCAACCTCCAGTTGCATGTTTGATGTTTGATCAGACGCCAGGGCCAGCTGTGTCTGGTCCTGCTTGTGCAGCTTGATAAACTGGACTGTGGGTCCTGGCACCGTGGTGTCCCGGGATGGGAGCTCTGGGAAGAGAGCAGCTCCTTTGCTGGACTCTGGGTTGCTCCAATACACACCTACCCCTGTGCACCACTGCTCCAATACACACCTACCCTGTGCACCGCTGCTCCAATACACACCTACCCTGTGCACCGCTGCTCCAATACACACCTACCCCTGTGCACCGCTGCTCCAATACACACCTACCCTGTGCACCGCTGCTCCAATACACACCTACCCTGTGCACCGCTGCTCCAATACACACCTACCCTGTGCACCGCTGCTCCAATACACACCTACCCTGTGCACCGCTGCTCCAATACACACCTACCCTGTGCACCGCTGCTCCAATACACACCTACCCTGTGCACCGCTGCTCCAATACACACCTACCCCTGTGCACCGCTGCTCCAATACACACCTACCCTGTGCACCGCTGCTCCAATACACACCTACCCTGTGCACCGCTGCTCCCATGCACACCTACCCCTGTGCACCGCTGCTCCAATACACACCTACCCCTGTGCACCGCTGCTCCCATGCACACCTACCCCTGTGCACCGCTGCTCCAATACACACCTACCCCTGTGCACCGCTGCTCCAATACACACCTACCCCTGTGCACCACTGCTCCAATACACACCTACCCCCGTGCACCGCTGCTCCTATGCAGAACTACCCCTGTGCACCACTGCTCCAATACACACCTACCCCTGTGCACCGCTGCTCCAATACACACCTACCCCCGTGCACCGCTGCTCCAGTACACACCTACCCCCGTGCACCGCTGCTCCAATACACACCTACCCCCGTGCACCGCTGCTCCCATGCACACCTACCCTGTGCACCGCTGCTCCAATACACACCTACCCTGTGCACCGCTGCTCCAATACACACCTACCCTGTGCACCGCTGCTCCAATACACACCTACCCTGTGCACCGCTGCTCCAATGCACACCTACCCCTGTGCACCGCTGCTCCCATGCACACCTACCCTGTGCACCGCTGCTCCAATACACACCTACCCCCGTGCACCGCTGCTCCAATACACACCTACCCTGTGCACCGCTGCTCCAATGCACACCTACCCCTGTGCACCGCTGCTCCAATACACACCTACCCTGTGCACCGCTGCTCCAATACACACCTACCCCCGTGCACCGCTGCTCCAATACACACCTACCCTGTGCACCGCTGCTCCAATGCACACCTACCCCTGTGCACCGCTGCTCCCATGCACACCTGCTCCCAGACACATCTGTCCCAAAGACTGACTTATTCACCAACACTCCTTCATATCCAGAACAGAATGTGCTCCTGACAGGTGGTGTGGGTGGCGGCACCTCACTCACAGAAAGGGGAGGGCAATTTGCTGTGGGGAAGGAAGCAAAGAGAGGAGACTCTGGAGTGGGCTTGGAACCTTTTGGAGGAGATGCTGACTCTGCACTGTGTTCTGGGCCTTTCTGCTGGCCCCACTCTCACACCCACGGTGGACAGTGCCACCGAGGAGAGGTTCAGCCTACGTGCTAGACAGACAAGGAGACAGGGTGGTACACATTCATCAGAAGCCAGAGTCCCCTCCCACTGCCCAGAGTCCCCTCCCACTGGCCAGAGTCCGCACCCCTCACCCCCGCCCCCTCCTTGGGGTGTCAGAATCCACAACAGGAGAGCACCTGGCTGGGTAAAAGTCTCTACTGTGCCAGAAAACAGAGCCCCTCAATCCTCAGGTTTCTGCTAAAGGCCCATGGACTGGAACTGTTCTGCAGGAATCCAGTTTTAGGGGGATGAATTGTGTCCCCCTAAAATTCGTACATGGAAGCTCTGCACCTCAGAATGTGGCTGTGATTGGAGATGGGCCTTTAACAAGATAATTATGTTAAAGTGGGATCATTAGGGTGGGCCCGCATCCAACCGACTGGGTTCCCAAAAGAAGAGGAGATGAGGACACAGACACACACAGAGAAATGACTGTGAGGGCACGGGGAGATGATGCCGTCTGCAGGCCGAGGAGGGAGGCCTCGGGTGAAACCAGCCCTGCCGTCACCTCGACCTTGGACTTCCAGCGTCCAGGACTGTGAGGGAATGAATCCCTGCTGTCTAAGCTGCCCCATCTGTGGCACTCTGCTGTGGCGGCCGAGCTGACTCACACACCTGGGAAGCCTGGTGACCTGGGGCATGGACCCAGCCCCTCTTTCACCCTCTTCTCCACTCTCCACTTGGCAGACACAGGCTGAAGAAAGCTGCAAAAACAAGGCAATGAAGAATGCGCTTTGTCCAAGGTCTTTAAAGTGGTGACCTTCCCCAAGTAATTTTTCAAAGAGAGGGCTGGCTTGAAAGGGGCTCCCTCCCATCTGCCCCACCCCAGTACATAGGGAGAGTCCTGCTGGTTCTGTGGGCACAGAGGTGGCCCCTGGTCTGCTGAGGAGCCACAGCTCACATGGAACAGTGGTCAAGGCCAATGGGTCAGAAGGTAAACCAGGGCCAGTGGGGGTCTGGGGCCCTGGAACCAGCAGGACACGTGGTCAGCCACGGGCCGGCCCTCGGATCCGGTGGCTCCTTGGTTTGCTCTGCTGCTGGTGTGCAGGATGCACAGTGGTTAAGGGCTGGGTTTGGGGCTACTGGGTTCAACCACACCCTTGCTGTTCAACCTCCAGTGAATAGTTCCACCTCTCTGAGCCTCAGTTTCCTCCTACCTCAAAGGGTTGTTGCTCCATTGAATGAGATGACGCAGGTAAGCGGGTGAAGCCCTGGAGGGCAGCAGGGGGCTTGGAGGAGGCAGAGGAGGATGACTGCCCAGCGGCAGGGAGCAGGGAGGGAGGGGACTGTGGCCAGGCCTCCCTCACCTACCTTCTCATCTGAGCTTCACAGGGAACCCCCAGAGGTCAGTTTCTTCACCTCGCATTCACATATAACAAACTGAGGCTCAGAGACAGAATCCACTTGCCCGAGGTCATGTGGCTAGTGACTGGTGCTGCCGGGATTCTCACGGAAGTCTGTGTGACTCTGGAGTTGGCCTGGCCCCAGGACATCAGCCGAAGGACACAGCTGCAGCCCCAGGTGCCGGATGCAGGTTCAGAACATTCTCCTTGGGCAGCTAGAGGGAACTCCTCCCCTGCATGGGACAGAGTGGGGCAGCTCCAGCCACTCTGCCAGGCCATGGCTCACCCAGGCCCTCCTGGACCTGCTTCAGCACTCTCTGGACTATAAATACTTGGAAGGCAAGCAGACATCTGCCTCCAGGCACTCCATGAAAACCTGTGTTCTTCCACCTCCTCCATGGGTCTAGGAGAAGGAGAAGAAGGGACAATCTGGCTGCCCCTCGAGGCCTTTGTCTTGGGAAGCAGCCGGCCATTTTCCAGCCAGACATGACTCTGGGAGGCTGATGTGACCCTCAGGGCTGGTGATGAACCATCAGGTCCACGTGAGGACATCACCTGATGCTTGCCACGGCTGCTGTCTCCAGACCACAGCTCTGCCGCTCGAAAAATAAATGAGAAGAAACACAGACTCGGAAGGAGAAGCTGGGCCACTGGACTCTAGATGTAAGATGCAGGGCATCTGGCCTGCTCCATTCTCTGCTAGGCACCGTGGGAGGCATGCAGTGATGGGTGGTGGCACTCCCGGTGGGCCAGGAGTACACAGGATACAGGACCTGGTTAGCCTTCTGGTGAGTGCTGTGAGCAGGAGCAGGCAGCCAGGGAGGGCTAGATGGGAAACGATGGATAGCAGAAGACAAGGAAGACACACATGCAAAAAGAAAAAAAAAAGGGGGGGCCACCTCTGCATGGGTGTGGGAGTCACTGCTGCATTGCAGGTCAGTGTGGAAGGGACCCAGGCACCTTGCTCACCACATACTCCCTAAAGCCTAGAGCAGTGTTGGCAAGGAGTACGCGTGCAATAAAGTTTTCCAAGGACTCTCGTTTTGCTCAGTTGTGGGGGGGCATGGAAGATGGTGAGTTTGGGACAATCTGCACCACTTGCTGGTGTCTGAATCTGCGCAGGGGTGGTCCTGGTGGCAGTCGTGTGGTCTGGATGCTATGGGGAGGCAGGCAGCGCACACTGGGCTCCAAGCACGGAGACCTGGGTCCAAATCTGGACTCTATCACGAATGGACTGGATAAGTCCCCTGCCCTTTCTGGCCCCTGATTTCCTCATCTGTGGACGGGAGAGATGCCAGTATTCCTTACCAGTGCATGAGAACTGATGCACATGTGGGTGAAGAGTGTGAGGCAAAAGCCTTAAGATGTGTGATATTGTTAGTTTGGCAACAGAGTTCAAATCCTGATCTTCTGGGTGGAGACTAAACTTCCCATCCAGCCAGATCAGGGCGCCCAAGACTGTGGCCTACGTGTCAACCCGGACTGAGTACTGCCAGGCCATTCTCCTATAGTCCCTGGCTGACACATCAGGTTGCCAAGTCTGCGAACTTCTCTTTGAGTTTCCTGGTGGGATAGAAACTCGTCTCTCCACCCAACTCAATGCTCAGATGAGGGTGGAAACTCACATTTGACAGCTTTCCAAGCCACTGCACCACTTGCTCTTCAAGAGAGGATAAAGTGGATCTGTTATGGCTGCTTGAGCTGCAAGCCTGAGCCATCTTATCACTGCTGAGAAGTCAACTTTTGGGGGACCTTGGGGTGGTCACTGGAGTATCAGCTCTTAGGGCACCGGTTGTGTTAATTCAGGCCAAAGTTTAGATGCTGGCTCTGAGTTACAGGAGGGCTTGCTGACAGGCACGGATGTGCACATGGGACTGTCAGAAAGGAGCCCCACTTGCACTTGGGGAAAAAGATAATATCCCAGCTGGAAGTTGGAACCAGAAAGCTTGCACTCTCTTCTGATAACCAGGCCATGCCCTGTGTCAGCACCCCTTCTTCAGGGGGAAGCTGGACCTCTTGCTGGTGGGGGTGAGGGCACTCCAAGGACCAAGCACAGCGGGGGCTGGTGCGGAGGCGGGGGTTTGATGGAGTATCTCATTCACTGAAGCTCACAGGCAAAGTAAACGGCCAGTGGCTGCAGGTTAACCAACGTACAGACACGCACACAGGCACACACACACACACGTACACAACTCACACACACTTTTCCCTGATCACATATACTTTATACAAGTTGTAAAAAAAAAAAAAAAACACCAAAAAACAAAAAAACAATCAAATAACAAGGAACATTTGCTTTTCTGAATGTATCTCAAGCACCTCCCCACGTCTGTGTGAAGAGCTTCTCATTCTTTTCCTGTGAAATATTTGATACCTATGCAAGTGCATGTGTTAGATATGGAGACTAAAAGCCTCATCACCAAGTTAGCAACAGCGACCTATCACCCAGCTCCGGAGCTTGCCATGGCTATCCCAGCGAACCTAACCTCGGATGCCTCCCTCACCTCCTGTTTCCAGAATGGTGGGAATTAAACGGCATTTGGGGAATTTCACACCCAGTCTGGAGATGTAACTGGAGAGGGGAGTCCCAGCCGTGTCTGGCATCCCTGGCTAAATTGTTTGTTCAAAGGGAATGGGGATGGCCCAGGGTTTGCAAAGCCTTCTTAATTCATTTCGATTCCCTCTTTTTAAAAACCTAGCCCTGCAGCCCTTGGGGAAGGGGCGTGGGTCAGGATTCAGGAGGCTGTGCAGGGAGGCCAGGCCTGGGGAAGCTGGAGGGAGAGACGCCCACCTACCACACAGGGACTGGTGGGCCTCCTGCTGGAGGAGACCCTGAGGGGCTTAAAGAAGCCAGGCGGGAGTATCAGGGCCCCAGCTCTTCCCTGAGAGCAGTCGTTCAGGAATGCCTTCTCCCTGCGCCAGCTGTCACTCCCAAGGGGGTGCCTTCTTTGGTTTCCTTTTTATTGGAGAGGGGCCACCAGGGAGTGGGTAGGCGTGAGGGGTGGGGGCCTGGGGACTGCAGAACCAAACTTCGCCTAATTAATAACCCAGATGTTCCCGTCCAAGCACATGGAGGTCTCGTGAGCTCTTGGGAAGTCAGACCCCAGCTCGGTCCCGTGCCAGTCTGCAGTTAGGCGGCAGGTCCTCGGTCCGGGTTGACACGTAGGCCACAGTCTTGGGCGCCCTGATCTGGCTGGATGGGAAGTTTAGTCTCCACCCAGAAGAGGAGCTCTGAACTCCTCCACGTTAAAGAAAAAGTTAGGCGGGGTAAGCTGCAACTTTCTTTTTAACCCGAAGTGAGCAAACCTCGGGGCCCCTCTGCACTGGTTCTTGGAGCTCCGCCAGGTGCGGGCACCTGGGGTGGGAAGAGTAGGGGGGACCACGGTGGGCCCCTGGGCTCCGAGGCCGCCACAGGCCCGCCCGCCTACCGGCTCTCAGAGAAAGAACAGGGGGCCGCGCCCGCCCCACGTCCGCTCCGCCCCGGGCCAGCCCCTTCCTCGCAGCGACTCGCCCGCTGTCTCCACCCCCTCGCCCGCGGCGCCCAGTGGGAGGCGGGGGCTGGCCTCGCCAAGCCCGGCGCCGGGCTCTGATTTGCTGCGGGCGTTGGGGATCGACAGCCTCAGCGGCTGCCTTCCAAGAGAGAGGGAGGGAGGAAAAGGGGGAAAAAAGTGCTCGGCGCCGAAGGCGAGGTCCGCACTCTCCGTCCCCGCGGCTGGCGCAGGACCTCACTCGAGCGGAGCGCCTACGGGGAGCGGGTCGCGGGGCGGCGGCGGCGAGGAGGAGGCGAGAAGGAGTTGGAGGAGGAGGAGGAGGCGAGGGCGAGCGAGCCGAGCGGGGTCCCGGCCGCCCCGCGGGCCAAAGTCGAGCCCTCCCGCCCGTGGGCGAGCGCGCCAGCCGCCCCTTCCAGAACAGCCGCCGCCACAAAGAAGAACGGGGGGTGCCGAGGTCCCCATGACCTCCTAAAGTGGTGCGGTCCCCGCTGAGAGCGCTGCCCGGGCCGTGACCCGCGCCCCTGTGCGTGCCCGCGCGCCTCCGAGCGCCCCTGTGCGCCCCGGCCCGCGCCCCGCCGGCATGGACGTCCATACCCGCTGGAAAGCGCGCAGCCCGCTCCGCCCCGGCGCCCCGCTGCTGCCCCCGCCGCTGCTGCTGCTGCTGCTGCTGTGGGCGCCGCCTCCGAGCCGCGCAGGTAAGGGCGCCTGGGGCGCGGGGATGCGGGATGGGGCGCGCGCGGCCCGGACGCCGCTGTCATCCCCGGGCGCCTTCGCCCGCAGAACTTTTCTTCCTTGGCCTGTGGAGTGCACGGGCCAAGACCACGAATGCCATTTGCTGCCCGCCCCCCCCCCCCCCGAGATGACGACACGCAGACACAATGCCCGCGGGCGCGCCGCCGCCCCCTCCCCAAACTGGCGGGTCGGGTGGGGCTGTCGCGCGAGCCGAGGATGGACCGAGGGCTGGATTAGCAGGAGGGGTTGTCCACGAGGCGGGCAAACTTTTGTCCCGAAACCTTCCTTCTCTGTCCCACATCACAGGCGCCCAGCTTGGGCCGACACAACCCTACAGCAGAACTTCCTCGCTCAAAACCGGGCAGGGCCGCCCCCTAGAGTCACAGCCCTTCAAATCCCGGGACTCCTGGGGTGGGGGGAATCCCAGAAACCTGGACCCCCAGCACTGAACTTCCCCCAGGCACTCTTGCTCTAGGCTGAGCTGGCGCCCTGCTTTCCCCAGGGACAGCGTTTCCTGCAGTCTTGGTCACCTAAGTGTTCGGGGGCACTGGGGACCCCTGCAGGGTGGTAGACAGCCCTGCTCCTAATCCCACCCCCAAACTTCTTGATCCCTGGAAGGCAGCGTTTCCTGGGTTCGCTGCTGAGAGATGGGATGCGTGGAGCAAAGCCAGAGATGGGTTTGCAGGCGGGGCTGTGAGTGGTTGGGATGATATGCAGATGTGGGATTCCTTCTGCCAAGGGTCAGCCCTTAGAAGGAGCCCTGCTTCCCGGGGAGGGCGCTGCAAGGCGAGGACTGTCTGCATCCCTGGCTGGGTTCTCGAGGATTCAGCTCTCCCTGGCGCAGCTTCCTGACAGGGGCATTTTTCTAGGCATCGCTCTTGGTAGTTAGTGGTGGGGTGGGTTTTCAACAGACTCTCTAACATCAGAACCCTCTGCTCTGGAAGGTCCCCTGAATCCTTATTGACAGGTGGGGAGATGGAGGCTCAGAGCTGTGTGCCGCCAGGTCAGAAGTGGCGGGCAGAGCGATGGGACCGTGGGCTCAGCGAACGGCTGGACCAGCCCGCCGCCTGCCAGCAAGAATGCTTCTCTCTGCTTCACGATTGGAAGACAAGTGGGAAAAATCATTGTCCGTGTTCTGCTTGTCAATTAAAATACTCTTTTCCTTTTTTCCTGGCATGATCAGTGCTTGTTGGGCTAACTGGATGAACTGCAGTCTGGGTGTGGGGGCTGCCCTGGTGCTCTGGGGGAGGAGCCAGGAGCCTGGCCTGACTCCCAGGACCTGGGATCTCATCCCTGGGCCGCCACCAACTCTCTCCTGACCCTGGGGTAACTGGGCTTGTGTTTCTCCAGGGGTCAGCTGAAGGTGGGGGACAATAGAGGTCCCCAGAAAAGTGGAGAGGAGAAGGAAGGTGTGGTCAGGGACCATGCCATTGCCGGAGAACTGGGCCCTGTCTCAGCGCCTCTGGGGACTTTCGACAGAAACTCAAGAGGGAGTCCTTCAGGGGAATCGTCACCCTAGACAGCTGGGGCAGGGCACTGGCTGGGGACCGTGCATCGGCCCGGGCGTGGGGTTCCATTTCCCTCCCTGCCCATCTCCCCGCCTCCACACTGTCTTTTTCCCTCTCTGATTGCCCTGGCTAATCGAAGTGTGGCTCGTTGGAAGTGGGAGTGAGGACGGCCCAGAGCGGCGGGCTTTGGAGTTGGACATTTTGCTTTTGACAAAACAGACTTTTAGAAGCATGCGAAGAGACCGCTTTACTTCGTGGGTTTCGCCAATGTCTCTCCACCTCCCAGGGTGGGACCTATTTGGAAGTCATCCTCCGAGCATGGCCAGAGGGGGCGGCTGTCCACTGGAGATGCAGGCGCGGCGGGGAGCCACCAGCAAGTGGCCGCTGTCTTCTGCGTCTTGGGATCTGCCAGATGTTTTCCGAGGGTTTTCTGAACACATTTCTTCTGCCTGCCTCCTTTTGGCCAAGTGTGTGAGGGAATGAAAAGTAGGATTGCATTTGGGGCTGCGGAACAGTGTAACGGGGAAGGAGAGTATGGGAAGTGAAACATGACCCCAATATTTGGAAATTGAGGTCATCTCCTCTACACGCCATTGGTTGACTCCAGTCACGTGATTGTTTTTTGCAATAATTTGTGGGGAGCGTCGGCCAAGTTTTGTGAGACTTGACAGATATCAAATGGTTAAATTTCCTCTGACTCAATCGAGTTGGCTGAAAAGATATCCTTTTCCATCCTCAGCCCCCTCCCTCCCTCTCCCCATAAAAGAGCAGCGAGTGGGAGGAGCTCAGAAGCCCCAAGAATTCCCCAAGCCCTCTCCCTGCTCTGCTCCAGATTTGCCGGAGGGGTTGGAGTTTTGGTCGCCACCCAGGGCTGTGCCCACCCAGCAGTGCCACAGCCCCAGGCAGGGGCATGTTCCCAGTGCCAGGCTCGCAGCGGCTTCTCCAGTGAGGTTACCCCTGGGCTGCTCCTGCGGGGCTGGCCAGAGCCTGCTCTTCACCCCGCCCTGCAGATATTTCTGGACTCCCCACCGCCACGCCTTAGCCGAACACAGCTGGTACTGCCCGTCCCGCCCTACCTTCTCGCTGCCTGGCCTGTCTGCCTGCCCCTGCCTCCTCCCTGGACCGCCCCATCCCACTTCCCGGGAGACAGACCTTGATGGGTGGAGCAGGGGCTGCGCAGAGCAGTGAGCTGCCCCGCTGGAGGCCCAGGATGAGGCCCGGACACTTCTCGAAGGCACCCACTTGGGAGCCTGAGCGAAGCTGCATCTGGAACAGTGCAGGACCTGTCCCTGCTTCGTCATGTGAAGTGGCTCTGGGAACGGCCTTGGGAGACAGTCACACACGGGAATGCAGGGGCTGGCACTTGCCTGGCCTGTGGTGAGCATCAGCTGCACCATCTCACTGCATCCTCACCCTGTTCTGAGAAGGGACAGAGCCTAGGAGTCAGGGGGCAGGGATGCCAGGCCCTGTCTTCCATTCCTGCTCTGGGGCCCTAAGCCAGCGTCCACTCGCCGCCTGGCATGGTCACTCTTTGACTTATCAGAGTTCCCTCTTCTCACTTCCCATCGGTTTATCAGCTCTCCCCAGGGAGACGGCCAGGGCCCTGAGCTGTAGTCCCGGCCTGGGGGCCCAGTCCATACAGGGTCCTGGGAGCAGAGCCATTCCATTTGGCCAAGACAGCGTTTAAGTTACTTTCTTCCTCTTTCCCCCTCTATCCTTTCTTCTCTCCTTCCTTCCTCCCTTTCTTCCTCCCTCCCTCCCTCCCATCCCCTTCCTTCCTTGCCTTCATCCCTCTATCCCTTCTCTTTTTGCTCCAATGCCTTCAAGAGGAATGCAGTAGCCACAGTCTCCACCACTCGCCTCTGGCCACCCAGGCCTCTCCACACATCAGTATAACCTGCCTGGCCCCTGAAGGCTTTTGCCTTTTCACACGAACTGGGCCTGTCTTGGGGAGACAGAGGCAAATGGGATGGGACCCCTCATTTCCCTCCGGGAGCTCACGGTCTCACATGCAGACTGTTGTGAATTTTACTCAGGGGCCTACGTGGGATGTGCTGGGTCTTGTGTCCGACAATCTGGGAGGGTTCATTGCACTGAGGAGAGCCGGGGAGCTTCCTGGAGGAGGCGATGTGAAACTGACCTTCCCTCCTCCTCTTCTCCTTCCTTTTACTGTAGAAACGAACCTCCTTCGTGGGGCTCTCCTCTGCCTCTGGCTTTAATCTCGCTCACCCTCTTCCCTCCTTCCTGACAGGACATTCCACACCATGTCCCAGAGCTCTCCTGGGCGGCTGCCTTGGCTGGAAAGCCCCTCATTCGTGGGTTTGGCAGGTGCCCCCAGCATCTGTTTGCCAGGGGACTGCAAGTGCCCCGAAGCGAAGTGGCAGATCCCGGCAGCTTCCTTAACCCTTTCTCTGCCCCCGTTCCTCCTGTTTCCCTTCAGTGGGCCCTGCTGGCCTGGCACAGCGAATTCAGTGTGCACAGCTCTGCAGACAGCTCCACGGCTGTGGCCTAGGATGTGGGGGCCTCTGGGGGCGATTTTGGGTACCTGTGCTGGGTGGCAGGTGGTCCGATGTGGGAGGTGACTTTCCTTGGCAATCAGATTACTGAACCCCAGGCCAGCAAGGTTGGTGTGAGGCCGGAGCTGAATTTCTGTGCCTCTGAGGGGCCGTCGGGTGGGCTGGGTGAGGACAAGTCACTGCGCCTCAGCTTCCCCTCCTGAACATGGGGAGAACTGCATTTCTTGCTTTGAGGCATGGTTGTGAAGACTGATTGAGGCCACAACTGTAAGAAGCTTTGCAAGCTGCCTGACCTGTACTTGGCACTGGCTGTGTGGGGGCGTTATCACCCCCATCTTCAGTGGCGGTTTTTGCAGGAGGAAAGAGCAGTGTTCCCACAGCCCTCTTTAGATGCAGGTATCCCAGAGGCACAGGTGAGGGAGGTGTGCCTATGTGGGGTCTGGCCCTGCTGAGACCCCCGGGGCTCTGCTGTCATCCGCTTAGCCGGTCTCTGCTGCCCCCTTGCCTTCCTTGGCCTCGGTTCTCTGCTTTCCCACGGAACCTCATGGGGTCATCATCCAGGCCGTGGGGTGTGATGCACGTGAAAGGTTTTAGAAGCCAATTCCAGGGTTTGCACTTATGTGTGCGTTTGTGTGTATGTGTATCAGGCCACGTACATGTGTGTATAATGTGTATGTCTCCCCGCGATCTGCCTGCGCACGTGTGTTTGTGGGTGTACATGTGTGTTTGAGTGTGCATGCATGCGCATCCTTGCACATGTACATGCGTTCACGTGGGTGTCCCGGGCTGACTCCACGTGCAGGACCTGGTGTGTTTCAGGAGCTCGTGGCAGGGCGACGTTTCTCTCCTTACCATGACCTGGCCCCAGCTGGATGGGAGAGGAGGAGATGGCTGGACGGGAGAGGAGGTGGAGCCTGCCGGTTGAGCAGGAGGCTGTGGGTTCGCTGCAGGGCAAGCTGGGTCTGGCTGGATCCGACAATTTCATGTCTTTTTAAGCTCCCAGGAGGGCGATGTTGCATGATGGCTCCCGCTTCTCCTCTATTTACATTCTCCCATACAATCGACTAGTCTGCTGTCAGTGCTTTGCCAAGTGTCAGTTTTGATGTTTCTGGCCTGGCTGGTGGATGTGCCGAGATCCTGCAGGCAGAGCCTACAGCGGCCCTTGTGGTGGTTACTACTGAGTGTCAGTTTGATTGGATTGAAGGATACAAAGTATTAATCCTGGGTGTGTCTGTGAGAGCGTTGCCAAAGGAGATTAACACTTGAATCAGTGGGCTGGGAGACCCACCTCTGATCGGGTGGGCACCATCTAATCAGCCGCCAGCAAATACCAGGCAGAAAAACATGAAGAGATGAGACTGGCCTAGCCTCCCAGCCTATGTCTTTCTCCTGTGCTGGACGCTTCCTGCCCTCGAACATCAGACTCCAAGTTCTTCAGGTTTGGGACCGGCTCTCCTTGTTCCTCAGCTTGCAGACAGCCTATTGTGGTAGGACCTTGTGATCATGTACGTTAATACTTAATAAACTCCCATATATATAGATTTCTATTCCTGTTAGTTCTGTCCCTCTAAGGGAACCCTGACTAATACATCCCTGCTCATAGGCAGGACTGCAGCCACCAGGACATGGCGTGGGGACCAGGGTGGCATGCTGGTGAAGGACAGGCAACCAGCAAGATGCCTGGATTCCTACCCTGGTTCCAGTGTCTACCAGCAGTGCATTTTAACCACCTCGTGCCTCAGTTTCCCCATCTGTAAGAAGGGGGTGATGACTGTAACTACAGCAGGGTTTTAGTGATGTCTAATGCATTACTCACATAAAGTACAGAGTAAGACCCTGTTACTGCCCTTGCCACCGGGGACCCCAGTGCAGCAGGAGGCTGTGAGGCGGTTCGGGGCCCTCTACTCGCTGGTCTGTGCGTGCTCCCTTGCCATCCTGTGTGGGGTCACACTGCTGCTTCCCTCACTGGGTAAGCAAGAGAAAAGGTAAGGCAGTAAGCACCAGTGGTCAGTTCAGCAGATCGCTCACTGCTTGCTGCCTCTGAGGCTCTGAGCCTGAGCCAGGAAGATGCATCCTTGGGCAGTCGCAGGCCGGGCCAAGTTCAGCATGCAGCGTGGCCCTCCCCTGCCTCCTCCAGCCACTTGCTCTTGACAAGGAACTGAGGTCCAGGAGGTAGATGAACCTGGACACCTCCCAGCTGCAGGCCTCTGTTCTCTCTCTGTCACGTGATGGCGTCGAGTGGTGGCTGATCACTGAAAGGAGGTGTTTCGGGGTGGGTGAAGTTGGCGGGGGCGGTGGGGGGGGGGGGCTTTGCCATCTCAGATGTTGTTTTTGTGCCAGCCCAGCCTCAGGCCACTGGAGAGAAGACCGTAGAACGAGTGAATTGGTGGCTGGATGCTCAGTGGAGGGGCGCGGGTCACTTTGAGTTGTCCGTGTCAGATAGTCCGAGCCGTCACACCCTCGGCTTCCTATTAGCAGAGGAGTTTTTCTGGAAGAATCTCAAACTAGGTGATAACCCCATATTAGCAGTAAATGTCACCATCCTTTGGTGACTCAGACCTGAGAAATGGAACCACAGCATGACCCACTTTTCTCAAAATTTAATTATGCAGAGCTCCGGGGACACGGGCTCAGCCTATTTGCTGAGATATCTCTGCCCATGAAATGGAAGCTTCCTTTATTTTCTGTTTCCTAGACCTGTGTTCTTATAGGGAAATTTGTTCTTCTGTCCTTTTCTTCCTTGCCAGGACCTTGGCAATAGGGTTTCTGGTGGGCTTTTTTTTTTTTTTTTAAATAAATGCCACAAAGTGACATAAAAACAGTGTGGCGATTCCTCAGGGATCTAGAACCAGAAATACCATTTGACCTGGTGATCCCATTACTGGGTATATGCCCAAAGGATTATAAATCATCCTACTATAAAGACAAATGCCCATGTGTGTTTATTGTGGCGCTGTTCACAATAGCAAAGACTTGGAACCAACCCAAATGCCATCAGTGATAGACTGGATAAAGACAATGGTGCATACACACCTTGGAATACTATGCAGCCATGAAAAAGGATGAGTTCATGTCCTTTGCAGGGACATGGATGAAGCTGGAAACCATCATTCTCAGCAAGTAACACAGAAACAGAAAACCAAACACCACATGTTCTCACTTATAAGTGGGAGTTGAACAATGAGAACACATGGACACAGGGAGGGGAACATCATACACTGGGGCAGGTCAGGGGCTGGGGGGCTGGGGGAGGGTTAGCATTAGGAGAAATACCTAATGTAGATGACGGACTGATGGGTGCAGCAAACCACCATGGCACGTGTATACCTATGTAACAAACCTGTACATTCTACACATGTATCCCAGAACTTAAAGTATAATAAAATTTTTTTTTTTTAAAAGTGTGTGTATGTAGCAGGAGTGATTTAAGTTGAAAAACTCTGACCCTTGCACTGGGAAACAGTGATTTTCCAATGAGAACACGTGAGTGTTGTAACCTAGTGAAGCGACCGTCTTCCATTCTTCTGGTGGGTGGCCTGGGGGATCAGCACTCTTTCCCATGTGTGGGTACAGAGGGAACAGGTGAGGTCCGTATGTGAAGACATTGGGTGTGTCAGCAGGTTTGTTTGGCAGCATTTATGGACCCCCAACATGAGTCGGACCTATGTGGGGGGCACAGGTGAGCGATAGGTGAGCCGTCTGTGCCCTACTGGGTCTTCCGCTGTGGTGGGGGAGTCAGCCATATGAACAGGTGGTTTTACCGAGTGAGGTGCAGTAGAAGTGGGAGTAGCATGTGGCCACAGCCAGTCTAGGGAGGCACCTGCCAGCCCCATGGGGCGGTGGCCAATCAGAGACCAGCCTGCTTCTCCAGGGCCAGCCCTTTGGGGTGCACGCATCTGAAGGCAGGCTCCCATTGGTGGATGCAGAGGGCATGTTCCCATGCATGTTCTTCCTCTGGCTCCTGTTCATATTTTCATATTCACACTGGACCCTGCTCTGAGGGTGGTCCCATCAGCACCTGTGATCCTCAGACCAGCCCTTTGTGCCAGGTGGGACGGCCCATTCTGTAGATGTGCCAGTCTAGCTCTTCAAGTCCAGCTGGCACAAGGGGATGACGGCCTCCCTCCACGTCCCAGTGGTCTCATGGCCTGCATTTTGGTTCAGGTCCGTACAGTCATATGCATGGATGCAAGCAGCCACTGTCCATCCTCAAGGCCAGGTGAGGGCAGCATGGCTCCGCTCCCTCCGGCTTGTTTCCTGGGGCCGACCTGGCCTCCGTGGCAGCTGGGCCCTGGTGCTTCAGAAGGGGAGCCATGGCCCCAGACAACAGTGCTTACATGGAGCCTCTGCCTTGGTTTCTCCTTCTTCCTTTCAGATGTATAAAAATGCACATCAAGCCTGGGCACCATCTGGTGGCCTCTTTATTTTTTTAATAAATGCCACAAAATGACATAAAAACAGTGTGGCGGTTCGTCAGGGATCTAGAACCAGAAATACCATTTGACCCAGTAATCCCATTACTGGGCACCACCTCTACAAAAATTTCAAAAACAATTAGCTGGGTGTAGGGGTGTGCGCTCGCGGTCCCAGCTGCTTGAGAGGCTGAGGTGGGAGGATCACTTGAGCCAGGGAGGCTGAGGCTGCAGTGAGCTGTGTTTGTGCCACTGCACTGTAGCCTGGGTGACAGAGTGAGACCCTGTCTCAAAAAAATAAAAATTAAAAATAAAAATGTACACCAGAGAGCACAGTAGTCTCAGCTTTTCCAACTGTGGTTTCTTCTTTCTTCTGGAGGACAGAGGCCCAGCGTCTGCATCCTCGGCACACACTTAGGTCAATCACTGGGGCCTGTTGTGGGGGTGACAGGCAAGCCTGGGTGTGGGGAGAGCCGGCCTGATGCCTGTGGGTTCTGCACAGGTGGGATGGCAGGTGCAGGACAGAGGGGCCCCTGGGGGAACTTTTCTCAGGTCCTCTGCCTTCCCAGCACTGTGTCCATCAGGGAGGTTCCCAGGATCTGTCTTTGCTGCTGATTTTCTTCCCTCAATTTTTTGTTTTGTTTTCTTTCTTTGGGGATGATCTGAAATCCTCTTCCCGTGCTATTTCTCTGCTCTTCCCCTGGGGAAAGGAGAGTGGGGAGAAAGTGTCCCGTGTCCATGTTCCTGTGGACGTTTCCCTTCCTTCTTCCTAAGGAGGGGTGGTGACTCCCAGAGGCTCTAAGGAAAGAAGGAGAAAGTGACACTGCCTCTTCTCAGACCCTTTGGCTGCAGAGTGTTCACATGGTCGGGGCGGGGTGAAGGGTGTTCTTGAGGGAAGAGGAGGGAACTAGATTTCTGACTGCAATTGTAATAGCTTTGTAAGTAATTATTATTCATGTTATTTAGGGTGATGATCTCGAATGGTTGTCTAGGTCAAAAAGTACTGCTTGAGCAGTGGAGATATCTCATCTGAAGGTTGAGAATACACAGAGCGTCCTTGGGCCGGTGTGGCGGTGACAGTGAGCTGGTGACAACAGGCAGAGCCAGGGTAACACGGCTCTGCCGGGTGGGGCAAGGAGATGCCCCAGGTGGAGCCATCAGGAGAGGGAGAGGGGATGGGAGGGAAGGTGAGCGACTGTCCTGCCAGGGATGCCAGTGTCATCCTCCTGCCAGTGTCATCCTCCTGGCCCTGAAACAGGTGGATATCATGGCTTCTCAGACCAGGCCATTTAGGGACATGTGGCAATGTCTGGAGATGTTTTCGGATTGTCGAATCTGGGGTGGGGGCAGGGCTATTGGCCTGTAGTTGGGGGAGTCCGAGGATGCTGCTCTGCACCCCACAGTGCACGGGACAGCCCCCACCAAAAAGACTGACCCAGTCTGGAGGCTGCAGGAATCCGTGGGATAGAGGAAGCAAAGGTGAGATTCCACGGCCCTGCCCCGTGGCCTTCTCATGGCTCATTGTCAGACAGCAGGGAGGGCCTCTTCTTAGGCCGGGTCCGGGGTTTCTCCTCATGGTGTAGACCAGCGGTTCCCACACTTCACCAGGCCCTGGCATCCCCCCGAGGCCTCTCTTAAGGCACAGATTTTTTCTGACTCAGGAGGCCCGGGGTGGGTCCAGGAAACTGCATTTCTAGCGAGGTAAGTTCCCAGACCACGCTGATGCCAGGGCGTCCGGGGTGCCACACTTTGCAAACCATGGGTCGTTCTGCATCCTCCAGCCCAGGGTCTTGGATTTCAGCATTAATGGTGGTCGTGGGGTGGGGAGGGCACCTGCCAGGGGAGAAGCGTTGGAGAGAAGAGAGGAGGGTGTAGCTGTTCCTCCACGCCGCTCAGGAACCTCCCACTTTCTTTCTTTTTTTTTTTTTTTTGAGACGGAGTCTCGCTCTGTCGCCCAGGCTGGAGTGCAGTGGTGCGATCTCGGCTCACTGCAGGCTCCGCCTCCCGGGTTCACGCCATTCTCCTGCCTCAGCCTCCCGAGTAGCTGGGACTACAGGCGCCCGCCACTGTGCCTGGCAAATGTTTTGTATTTTGTAGTAGAGACGGGGTTTCACTGTGTTAGCCAGGATGGTCTCGATCTCCTGACCTCGTGATCCACCCGCCTCGGCCTCCCAAAGTGCTGGGATTACAGGCGTGAGTCACTGCGCCCGGCCCCTCCCACTTTCTTTTTGGTGGTCCCCGCTTCACCAAGGACCCATGGTGCTCTTCCCCTGCGCACCTGGCGGGGGCACTCACTCATCTCCAAAGCGAAGATGCCGCTATCCTGCAGGTCTTAGGGAGCAGGGAGACCCTGGGGCTGGGGGTGAACTTCTAGGGAGGGGGTTTCCCGTGGATTTGGCCTTGAGATTCTGCTGTTGTTGATGTTCCTATTATGGGAAGGTTCAGACACAGCACAGCAAAGGTCATGTTCTGCCTGGGGCCACAAGGACCAGCCCATAGCCAGCCCCGTTCCAGCCGGAGGCCGGCCCACGCCCCCGCACCCGATGATTTGAAGCCAGTCCCTGACGTCAGCTCCGTTCTTTGGTAACCATTTCAGTCTGCGAAAGAGGAGGACCCCACTCCATGCTCACCTCAGCTTGCTGGCCGTGTGCTGTCTGTGCTTCTCCCAGGGGCTCCCCCCACACCCAGACCTCCCCTCCATCAGTACTGTGCTGGGTCCACAGGGCCGGGCTCTGCAGAGCCAGGAGTCTATAGGACTGCAGGTTTATAGGGCTGGGGATCTGGAGGCCCGGGGTTCTACAGGGATGATGGTCTGCAGGGCTGGGGGTCTTTCAGGCAGGGGGCTATAGGGCTGGAGACTCTGCAGGGCTGGAGGGTCTGCAGGCTCAGGGGTCTCTCAGGCCAGGGATCTGTAGGGCTGGGGTTCTGTAGGGCTGGGGGTGTGTAGGGCTGGGTGTGTGTAGGGTGGTGTGTGTAGGGCTGGCGGTGTGTAGGGCTGGGGGTGTGTAGGGCTGGGGGTGTGTAGGGCTGGGGGTGTGTAGGGCTGGGGGTGTGTAGGGCTGGGGTGTGTAGAGCTGGAGGTGTGTAGAGCTGGGGTGTGTAGGGCTGGTGTGTGTAGGACTGGAGGTGTGTAGGGCTGGGGGTGTGTAGGGCTAGGGGTGTGTAGGGCTGGGAGTGTGTAGGGCTGGGGTGTATAGGGCTGGTGTGTGTAGAGCTGGGGGTGTGTAGGGCTGGGGTGTGTAGGGCTGGTGTGTGTAGAGCTGGGGGTGTGTAGGGCTGGGGTGTGTAGGGCTGGTGTGTGTAGGACTGGAGGTGTGTAGAGCTGGGGGTGTGTAGGGCTGGGGTGTGTAGGGCTGGAGGTGTGTAGAGCTGGGGGTGTGTAGGGCTGGGGGGTGTAGGGTGGTGTGTTTAGGACTGGAGGTGTGTAGGGCTGGGGGTGTGTAGGGCTGGGGGTGTGTAGGGCTGGGGGGGTGTAGGGCTGGGGGGTGTAGGGTGGTGTGTGTAGGACTGGAGGTGTGTAGGGCTGGGGGTGTGTAGGGCTGGGGGTGTGTAGTGCTGGGGGTGTGTAAGGCTGGTGTGTGTAGAGCTGGAGGTGTGTAGAGCTGGGGGTGTGTAGGGCTGGGGGGTGTAGGGTGGTGTGTGTAGAGCTGGAGGTGTTAGGGCTGGGGGTGTGTAGGGCTGGGGTGTGTAGGGCTGGGGTGTGTAGGGCTGGAGGTGTGTAGGGCTGGGGGTGTGTAGGGCTGGAGGTGTGTAGGGCTGGAGGTGTGTAGGGCTGGGGGTGTGTAGGGCTGGAGGTGTGTAGGGCTGGGGGTGTGTAGGGCTGGGGGTGTGTAGGACTGGGGGTGTGTAGGGCTAGGGGTGTGTAGGGCTGGAGGTGTGTAGGGCTGGAGGTGTGTAGGGCTGGGGGTGTGTAGGGCTGGAGGTGTGTAGGGCTGGGGGTGTGTAGGGCTGGAGGTGTGTTGGGCTGGGGGTGTGTAGGGCTGGGGGTGTGTAGGGCTGGGGGTGTGTAGGGCTGGTGTGTGTAGGACTGGGGTGTTTTAGGGCTGGGGTGTGTAGGGCTGGAGGTGTGTAGGGCTGTTGTGTGTAGGTCTGGGGGTGTGTAGGGCTGGGGTGTGTAGGGCTGGTGTGTGTAGAGCTGGAGGTGTGTAGGGCTGTTATGTGTAGGTCTGGGGGTGTGTAGGGCTGGGGTTGTATAGGGCGGTGTGTGTAGGGCTGTGGGTGTGTTTGGCTGGGGGTGTGTAGGGCAGTGTGTGTAGGGCTGTGGGTGTGTTTGGCTGGGGGTGTGTAGGGCAGTGTTTGTAGGGTTGGGGGTGTGTAGGGCTGCGGGTGTGTAGGGCTGGGGGTGTGCAGGGTTGGTGTGTGTAGGGCTAGGGTTCTGTAGGGCTGGGGGTGTGTAGGACTGGGGGTGTGTAGGGCTGGGGATGTGTAGGACTGGGGCTGTGTAGGGCAGTGTGTGTAGGGCTGGGGGTGTGTTGGGCTGGGGGTGTGTAGGGCTGGTGTGTGTAGGGCTGGGGGTGTGTAAGGCTGGAGGTGTGTAGGGCTGGGGGTGTGTAGGGCTGGGAGTGTGTACGGCTGGGCTGTGTAGGGCTGGTGTGTGTAGGGCTGGGAGTGTGTAGGGCTGGGGTGTGTAGGGCTGGTGTGTGTAGGACTGGAGGTGTTTAGAGCTGGGGGTGTGTAAGGCTGGGGGGTGTAGGGCTGGTTTGTGTAGGGCTGGGGTGTGTAGGGCTGGTGTGTGTAGGACTGGAGGTGTTTAGAGCTGGGGGTGTGTAGGGCTGGGGGGTGTAGGGCTGGTGTGTGTAGAGCTGGGGGTGTGTATGGCTGGGGTGTGTTGGGCTGGGGGTGTGTAGGGCTGGTGTGTGTAGGGCTGGGGGTGTGTAAGGCTGGAGGTGTGTAGGGCTGGGGTGTGTAGGGCCGGGCGTCTGTAGTGCTGGTTTAGTTGAAGGCTGTGGGTGAGGACCCAGAGGGTGCCATGGGTGCTGTGCCCACCAGGCTGTGCTATGACACCTGCAGCAGGGCTCCCCTGCCTTGCCCTCCTTGAATGCCCTGGTACGGGGGTTGGTACCAAGACAGCAGCTGCACTGCCATTTTGCCAAAGATTTGAGTTCTCTGGGTAACCCTGGCCTGGAGTTGCTGGGTGTTTTCTGGGATTGACTGGAAACAAAGGAGGGTGGGCTGGTCCACCTTCCTGCAGGGTAGGACTCTGGGGGGCTCATCACCGGATGCCAGAGGATGCCGTTGTGTGGAGCCTGGGACCCCCACAGTGGACAGGTGCAGGAGCCCTGGGGTCCCACCTTGCAGATTCAGATTTTTGAGGGTCTGTAGTGGAGCCTGGGGCCTGCGGCTCCTTGTCCTGCCCCCCAAATGCAGTGGCAGTGACCAGTCGAGGGCACTTTGGGAAACTCTGAGCAGGGGAGGGTGGAGGCCTGTGCCTCCCTCCAGCCCTCTGTCCTTCTACAGGGCCTGCCCCTATCACCAGCTCACAGTCACCTCTTGGACTTTTGCAAAGAGTGCTCAGGGGATGAGGAGGAGAGCAGTGATTCTCAGGGACACTGGGAGCTTTGGAGGCTGGGAGAGCAGGTTTGAACTCCTGGCTGTGGGACCTCCAACATGTTACTTAACTTCTCTGATCCCGAGGCAGCTTGTCTGCATATCAGAGGTGATAGCACCACCTACCTGGACCGGCTGCTGTGAGGATCTAAGGAAGGGATATTGGTGTGGATGCAAAGACCTAGGTGTGCCCAGTGTGCAGGACATTGCTCCGTGCAGTGCAAACAGCAGGTGCAATCGTGGTATTGATAACAATGCTTGCTGCCTTTATTGGGATGGTCGCAGATGGTATCATATAATTCTTATTAGAGATGGCTGTTACTGTACGTGGCTGTTAATATGGAGGTTGGGAGGCAGTAATTGTAGCTTTTATAAAGTGTGAAAGAAGGACTAAAGCTGCTGTTCGCAGGTTCAGGCCCAGCCAGGGACCTCAGAGGATGCTAAATGGTGGGCACAAAGGGGCCAGAGGGTCCAGTCTGCAGGGCAGGGGATGTGCTTTACAGATAATATGGGGGGGGGTGAAGCAGGGGGTGCAATTTAGAGAAAATATGGGGGGCGGGGTGGGGGTGCAGTTTATAGATAATATGGGGGGGCAGGGTGGGGGTGCAGTTTATAGATAATATGGGGGACAGGGGGTACAGTTTAGAGAAAATATGGGGGGCAGGGGGTACAGTTTATAGATAATATGGGGGCAGGGTGGGGACGTAATTTATAGCCAATATGGGGGCGGGGTGGGGGTGTACTTTATAGATAATATGGGGTGGGACAGGGGGTGCAGTTTATAGATAATATGGGGGGCAGAGGTACAGTTTATAGATAATATGGGGGGCAGGGGGTACAGTTTGTAGATAATATGGGGGCAGGGCGGGGTTGCAGTTTATAGATAATATGGGGCTGAGGCGGGGGTGCAGTTTATAGATAATATGGGGCTGAGGCGGGGGTGCAGTTTATAGATAATATGGGGCTGAGGCGGGGGTGCAGTTTATAGATAATATGGGGCTGAGGCGGGGGTGCAGTTTATAGATAATATGGGGGATGGGGTGGGGGTCTAGTTTATAGATAATATGGGAGGCAGGGGGTACAGTTTATAGATAATATGGGGACGGGGTGGGGGTGTAGTTTATAGATAATATGGGGCTGAGGCGGGGGTGCAGTTTATAGATAATATGGGGCTGAGGCAGGGGTGCAGTTTATAGATAATATGGGGACGGGGTGGGGGTGTAGTTTATAGATAATATGGGGAGGCAGGGGGTACAGTTTATAGATAATATGGGGACGGGGTGGGGGTGTAGTTTATAGATAATATGGGGCTGAGGCGGGGGTGCAGTTTATAGATAATATGGGGCTGAGGCGGGGGTGCAGTTTATAGATAATATGGGGACGGGGTGGGGGTGTAGTTTATAGATAATATGGGGAGGCAGGGGGTACAGTTTATAGATAATACGGGGACGGGGTGGGGGTGTAGTTTATAGATAATATGGGGGGGCAGGGGGTACAGTTTGTAGATAATATGGGGGACGGGGTGGGGGTGTAGTTTATAGATAATATGGGGGGGCAGGGGGTACAGTTTGTAGATAATATGGGGGACGGGGTGGGGGTGTAGTTTATAGATAATATGGGGGGGCAGGGGGTACAGTTTGTAGATAATATGGGGGCAGGGCGGGGTTGCAGTTTATAGATAATATGGGGCTGGGGTGGGGGTGCAGTTTATAGATAATATGGGGGGTGAGGAGGGGGTACAGTTTATAGATAATATGTGGGGCGGGGCAGAGGGGTACAGCTTATAGATAATATGGGGGACGGGGTGGGGGTGTAGTTTATAGATAATATGGGGGGAGAGGAGGGGGTACAGTTTATAGATAATATGTGGGGCGGGGCAGAGGGGTGCAGCTTATAGATAATATGGGGATGGGGTGGGGGTGTAGTTTATAGATAGTATGGGGGGTGAGGAGGGGGTACAGTTTATAGATAATATGGGGGGTGAGGGCTGTGGAACCTCCCTCTGTATTCAGTTCCTAGGAGCTTCTCCAGATGAGTTTCCTTTGCCCAGGGGTGCCAGGCCTGACGGGGAAGGGCAGGGGGATGGGACAGGACATGCCTGGACTCCTAGAGAGGACTCTGATGTCTTCTGGGGAGGGTACACAGAGTCAGTGGCCTGGCTTATGGCCCTGGAGCCGTTTTGCAGATGAATAAGCTCAGACTTAGAGGGTATGGGTTTCTGGTGTCACAGGCTGGTGAGAAGTGGGGAGACCAGGCCTGGGAGTCCTGGCCTGTTGGGTGGGCTTCACTGGGGAGGGATGGGCCGGGCATGGAGGTGCTGCCTGCTGTGGTGGACTGCATCCGGAGTCCTGTTGCTGAGGAAAGCAACCCTGCCCATCTCTTGCCACCGTCAGGGGATGGTGTTCAAAACTGGGTCTTCTCTCAGCCTTGGTGGGCTGGAGTGGGTCCCAGGCTTTCTAATGCAGGGGCTTTCTGCCCAGGGCAGGCTCTGAGGACCAATGTTCACCCTACACCCATGGTGGTGGGCAGCTCACCCTCTGCGGGCAGGCGGCACCCACACTGGGAGGTTCTGGACCCCGGCCTCCGCAGCCCATAGGTTTCATCATGACCCTGAAAATCTGCTTGCTCACCAGTGATAAAGGAAAGCAGCTCCGAAGTGCAGACACCCGCTTCCTCTTTCTTTCCTGTTCTGGCTGCCCGGGTCTCCAGTTCTGCTGGGACAGCCCTGGGAGGGACGGCCCAAGCCGGGCCTGTATGTTCCCCTGCCCCTGCACATCCCCCCGCCCCTGCTGAGCCTGTCCTTGCACGCTCTGGGCCCCTCCGTGTGCACACGCTCCTGCCTCCCCTTCCTGCAGCCAGGGCCTGGCCGATTACACACAGCTGCCTGGCCCTCGAGCAGGATTTGCAGGCTCTGGGGAGGGGCTATAGTCCGAGGGCAGTGTGGGCCTAAAGGCATGTCGGGGGTCTTAATGGAAACCGATGCCCCTCTTGTACCCTGCCTGGCTTCTGTCCCCTGGAGGGTGGGGGTGCAGGCACCCTGTGGTTGTGTGGAGAGCAGCTGGGAGGGTCAGTCTCCAGGCCTGGAGGGGAGGGGCTGCTGGGCTCCAGGTGGGTCCTGGCCCTCTTGAAGGTCTCTCCGGAACCTGGTAACTGAAATGTCAGTGAAGGTAGAAATTCACATGAGACATACGAGGAGGGAGGGGTTTGCTTGAGACTTTTTTCTGCAGGTGAAGAATAGGACTCTTTGGGACTTTTCTTCTTCTGACCTGACCCTAAGTGCCTTTACACCGTGTTTTATCCCGATGACCTCTGTCTGAGGCAGGAGATACCATCCCATTTTACAGGTGAGAAGCAGGCTCAGAGGCCCTGCAGCTAGGAAGTGGCAGAGTTAGGCCTTTAAAATAACCTTTGAGGCTGGGCGCAGTGGCTCAGGCCTGTAATCCCAGCACTTTGGAAGGCTGAGACGGGTGGATCACAAGGTCAGGAATTTGAGACTGGCCAATATGGTGAAACCCCGTCTCTACTAAAAATACAAAAAAAATTAGTCAGTCGTAATGGTGCATGCCTGTAATCCCAGCTATTTGGGAGACTGAGGCAAGAGAATTGCTTGAACCTGGGAGGCAGAGGTTGCAGTGAGCCGAGATGGTGCCATTGCACTCCAGCCTGGGCGACAGAGACTCCATCTCAAAAAAATAAAAAAATAAAAAAATGCCTTTGAACTGTGGACATTTGATTCTGTCCAGCTGCTTGGGAACTTGCCTGATATGAGTCCAGGCCTTCTGAGAGTGCCGAGTGCCGAGTAGCCAAGTAAGGTGGGATTTTTGGCCCCATCCGAGGGATGGTTGCAGTTTTTTTCTTTGGGGACTTCATCCCTGCAGTAGGCACTGAGAGACAGGAGCAGGAGGAGCCTGAAGCCCGGTGATGCCCGTGAACAACCCTCTGTCCTCCCTGCCCTCCTGCATCACCATGGCCCGGGTGGTGGGTCTCAGGAGGGAGCAGGGCCGTTTGGATCCTATCACTCAGCAGCCTCTTCCAAAGCCCACTCAGCCATGGGCTCCACAGGCACCCCGAGTACCGTCCTAGATGGGATCTGCAGCTTAGATCTGGAGCCTGTGCCCAGCTGTGCGTGCACTGTTTGCTTAAGGGGGTGAGCTGCTGTGGTCTGAGTCATTTTTTCCATTTTAGCGGAAAGGAAGGAGTGATAGGGGAGGATTATTGCCAGGTAGGTGCTGCCTGTTTAGTATCAGCGGACACATGGCCAAGGAGAAGTGGGGCCCAGCAAGCCAGATGCTATAGCAGATAAGGTGCAGGCGGGCCAGGGACAGAAATGCACCAGATGTTTCAGGAGCTGAGCTGGGATAGCATCACAGAACCCCTCCTGGGTCAGGGACCTGGGCCACGATCCACATCTTTAAACCATCAGCATTTCAGAAAAGAAAAATGCAAACTCTGAGAGAAACAGTGCCCCAGGCCTGATTTCCAAGTCTACCCTTTATCCTATTAGCAGAACGATGTGTTCTATGTGCCATAAGAGTCCTCAGGTTTGCCAAGGACCAGGCTTGAAAGAGTTTTACTCTTGGTTTTCCCTTAAAATGAACCATGAGTCCTAAAGAATTGTCAAAGCCCTCTGAAGATTTGCTACCTGAGTAACCCACCTACCCCCTACTGTATGCCCCAGACCGATTCTATTAGGAAAAGTTAGGAAGTTTCAATTTATTAGAAACCAGTGGAATAGTGATGATGCTGCATATGTGGTCTTAGGCATTTCTAGTTTCTGGTCACCTCAATAGCCAGAATTCACTGTAAACAGTGGTAACCCAAAGCCCTAGTTCATGTTCATGACATCAAAGCCTCAAACTTCAGTGTCTAGCTAGAGACCAGGAGTGGTGCCCCTGGAGGCCAAGGAGGGTATTGCATCCCAGCTCTACTAGACATTGTGAAAACCTAGGCTTGGCCTGGGTTGTGCTAGAGTATTCATGGTGTGACCTCAAAACCATTACCTTTCTTCTGTGCCTCAGTTTCTTCATGTGTAAAATGGAGCTGATGATGTCTCTCTACCTCATAGGTTTGTGGTGAGCATCTAAGGAGGCACAGTTGAGATCTGCATAGAAACAGGCACGGTCTGTGTGAGTTCCTCCTGCATCTCACAGTGCCTACCACTGTGAGGTGCTCAGTGAATGGTTATTGGGTTGAATTGTAAGTGCTTTGTAAACTCAGAGGGTGCTGACTGGCCCAGGGAATTGCTCTGTTTTGAACTAGCTCTCTGAAGTGGGGTGGAGAGCAGATATTAGAAGCTGTGAACCATGCGCCTGGGCTCTTTTAGGGGAGGATGGAAGGTACCGGAAGAGTAATCTCAGCTTACCACACCCACCACTGGCTGGCAGAGGTGGGGTATGCTGGGCTTGCTGACCCCAAAGAGGCTGGGTGGGAGAGGAAACTGAGAGTTGCCTAGGGTGGTCTGGGGAGTTTGGTTGGGGAAGTGTCGGGGACACTTTTCCCAGTGCTCCGTCTGGGGAAGCTGCCTATCAGTTTTGCTTGGATTGGGATCTTTGGGATCAGGGATTCACTAATTATCCCACATCTGACATTAATCTGGGCTCAGCCATGTGTCGCTGAGCTTCACACAGCTGTTTGCACCACCCTGGATCTTTCAAGGGGTTCCCAAGCAGATGACCAGTTTGCAGCAGGGTGTGTGCGTGATGTGCAGGAGCCTCCAGTCCTGTGGGCAGATGGTGACAGATGGGCTGATGGCTCCCAGCACCGACTGCTTTCTGTCGGTGACTTTCACTCCACCCAACAGTCCTGCAAGGTCAGTACGGTTCTCCTGACTCCGTGAGGAAGTGTCCAGGTGACTTGGCCAACAGGGAGCAGAGCTGAGACTTAGTGGCTCTCTTAGACACCAGTGTCCCCTTCGCACCACACCCATACCCCCCTTCCCATGCAACCCTGCCCAGCCTACCACATCTTCCTGACAGTTTTCCCAGATGTCACCCAGCACCTTCTTAGCTGTAATCTCCCCAGGCCCTTTCAACCTAAATGTGTTTAATTCTGGGATCAATCATCTCACCCTATAAATAACTCCCAGGAGCTCTTCCAGCTGTGCTCTGGAATTCCTTAAGCAGTGCCAACCTCGCTGTTCCTCAGACCGCTTCTTCCCTTTCCAGCCCTTCCCTCCAGCGGCTTCTGTTCTCTAGGATGCTAAGGCTGGTCCCAGGATGGCATTCACCTGGACACAGACACCAGTGTTGCAAGTGCTTCAGGGTGAAAGCCGCCTTCCCTGGGGCAGTTACTCATGCAGAGGCGGGAACCTGACTCTGTGCCTATCTGTTGGCTTCCGTAATCCAGCCCTCCCTGTGCTGAGTTTAAGCCCAAATGAAATCACTGGGCTCCAAGTATGTGCCTTTCTCCATAAAATGTGATGCCTGGTCAATATCTTGGCCAAAAAAAAAAAAAAAAAAAAAAAAAATTCCTCTGAAGGGGGGTAGTCTGGTCTCTTTCTAGTCACTTGTGAAAATATTTCCTGATCTGATCTCTGCAGTCGTGTATGCGGCCAGCACATAACTGCCCCCAGGCAGGGCCCTGACTTCCAGGCCACTCGGGGCAGCTGCCCTCCCTGGGATATGTCAAACTGAGGGCTTCGCACATTCTTCTCTGACAACTCAGCTGGTTTCCAGCCCAGTCCGGCTGCCTCCTTCTTTTCCACTTCGACTTTCCTAACAGTCTGGGAAGCTCTGAAGCCCGTGATTTCAGGCCTGCCGGTGCCAGTGGAGCTGACCTAGGCCTCCTCAGCACCATTCCTGACCCCTGCGTAGATGCCCAGTGCTGCCTGCCAAGGACTTTGAACCTCTCCAGTGGGGATATTCTGTGCTCCTTGGGTGATGGGAGGCGGAGGGTAGAAGTGAGGGTTGATTCAAGAGAGCTGTCCAGATGGAAGGGCCTCTGGGGTTGTTCTCCACCCTCATGCTCTGCAGCCCGTATCTCTCCTCTGATCTCTCTCCCGGCCTCAGCTTTTACAGCTCTAGAGTGAGGTGGGGACGTGGACAGCTGCCAGCTTGGATGGGGACGGGCTAACTCGCATGAAACCCTCCGGGCTGCAAAGCAATGCTCTGAATCTGTTGTTAATTACATCTTCCTCGGGCCACAAGTTCTGCACCAGAGTCGGTCACTCTAAACCCGGGGCTGTTAACCATAGAAGAACCTCATCTGCCTTGTTAGCGGAGAATGATGAGTGTTCGCTGCACAGCTACTGCCTGCACTGTGAGCCTCCGTGTTTGGAAATTTACTAAACATACTGCCTCCGCATTCAACCCGCCACACACTTTTGTGGGTATGCACAATGTCAGAGGCCCTGTGCGTGGCTTTGCTGAGGGGGTGGTTGAAGAGACCACGTTCCCAAAATGAAATTCGATGTTTCCTGAACTGCCGTCTGCATGTTGCTGTGCTGGGTGCATCCATCGGATGCAGCCCCTGTCTGGAACGAGGGCTATGTGGGCCAAGAAAGAAGAGAGGATGCCTGGCCTGACCTGGGCTGGCCCTGAGGCTTTGAACACCTGGGCTCCTCATCCTGGAGTCGGTGTGTGGTGGCCGGGGGCCTTTCCCAGAACGTAGCACACGTCTCCTCTCTGCTGTCCCCACACTGTCCTGTTAGCCTAAGAGGGTGAAGGGCTGGGGCTGGGGGAGGGAGCGTGGCCCAGGTGCTCAGAGGCCTCGGGAGTCTGCTGAAGAGGTGCAAGGAGGCTGCCCTGGCCAGCCTGGCAGGGCCGGGAGGCCATGGCTGCCCGAGGGGGGCGGATAAATGTCACTTGAGCATTTTCCTCCTCCTCCGCTTCCTTCTTTAATATCTATTTTTAATGAAAATAGTACATTTCATTATAGTCATTTTAGAAAACACCAAAAAGTGTAAAGAAGAAAATAAAAATGACTGTGAACCCAGATTCTGCCAAGCCCAGATTATGAATGCAGGGAAGAAAGTGCGGAGGGAAACACGTGGTGGTGGCGGATGGGGAACACTGGACTGTCCCCAGGCGTCTGCCCCGAGGGCCCCTCCCTGAAGGGGAAGACCTTGGAGTCTGAAGCCAGCGGACTTGGACTTTCTCATGTCACTTTATAGTGCAGGCGTTCTCTTTCATTTATGACCGCTGCCAAGAGTCTACTATAAAGTGTCTCCTATTGGATATTGGGGTGGCTCCCCCGTTTTGGATAGTGCAAAGGCAGGGGTGTTGAGGAAGCTTGCTGTGGTGGATCACCAGAGCTGCCACCTCCGGAGGGTGCTAGAAGCCTTCTTGGGCACTCCAGGGAGAAAGGAATATCTTGGGGGTGCTGGACAAGCAACAGACCCCCTGCCCATCCTCAGGAATCAGTCACCTGGTAGGAAGGCAGAGCTTTTGCCCTATAAAGCCAGGGCACTGGCAGAAATGTCGGGTTTGGTAAAGAGAGCCTGTCACGTTGGCTGGGAAAGACAGGATTATTCATCACTGAACTGGGCCGGAGTGTTGCAGAAGCCGTCTGGGAAAAAAAGACTGGATCCTGCCCTACTCTTCTACCCAAATGCATTCCAGATGGATCTGAGATGCAAACTTTAAAAACGAAACCATAAAACTACTAGAAGAAAACATGCGAGGCCAGGTTTTACAGTCTCGGGATGGGAAGCCTTTCCGAGTGTGACGTAAACCCCGGCAGTTATAAAAGAGAACAGTTTGACCCCATAAAAGTCAAGATTTTTCCTGTCTGGCCAAAAGAAAAGCAAAAAAACCCAACTGGTCACGGTGAGAAGAGAATCTGCACATATCTAACAGAAAGGGGGTCGACCTGCAAGGAACTCCCGCGGATCAGTCAGAAAAGTCCAGCAAGCAAACACCAAGATGGCCGAAACACACGGCAAGTTCTCAGGAAGGAAAATACAGGTGACTTTTAAAATGTGAGACGATGTGAGACCTTACTCACAAGGAGAGAATGGAGGTGAATCCATAGGGAGAGGCACTGCTCCCCCGGCCAGATGGACAGAGAACAGAAGCTGAGAGTCTGTGGCACTGGCTTCTGTGAGGGGCAGTGGGTGTTCCCGTGGTGCATTCTCTGAAAGGCATTTGGCAATATTTATCCAAGCATTAAAACACACATACTCGGCCGGGCGTGGTGGCTCATGCCTATAATTCTAGCACTTTGGGAGGCCAAAGAGGGTGGATCAACTGAGCCCAGGAGTTTGAGACCAGCCTGGCCAACATGGTGAAACCCCATCTCTACTAAAAATACAAAAACTAGAGCTGGGCATAGTGGCTCACGCCTGTAATTCCAGCACTTTGGGAGGCTGAGGCAGACAGATCACTGAAGTCAGGAGTTCGAGACCAGCCTGGCCAACATGGTGAAACCCCATCTCTACTAAAAATACAAAAACTAGAGCTGGGCGTGGTGGCTCATGCCTGTAATTCCAGCACTTTGGGAGGCTGAGGCAGACAGATCACCTGAAGTCAGGAGTTCAAGACCAGCCTGGCCAGCATGGTGAAACCCCATCTCTGCTAAAAATACAAAAATTGGCCAGGCGTGGTGGCGGGCGTCTGTCATCCCAGCTGCTCAAGAGGCTGAGGCAGGAGAATTGCGTGAACCCTGGAGACAGAGGTTGCAGTGAGCCAAGATCACGCCACTGCACTCCAGCCTGGGTGACAGAGAGAGACTCTGTGTCAAAACACACACACACACACACACACACACACACACACACACACATACACACTCTTTGACCAGCATCTCCGGTTCTCAGAATGTTTCCTGCAGATACATGTGTGTGTGGAGAACCGTTGTGTACCACAGTCTGGAAGGGCGAAGGGGCCAAATACCCAAACGCCCGTCAAGGAGAACCATTTAGGTGGGTTACCATGCATCTGCAGAACAAAACAAGAGCAGCAGCTAAGAGGATGAAGTTTTCGCTTGCTGAGATACACCAGTCTCCAAGATATGTTAACCAAGGCAAAGCAGAATGAAGAATGCTCGTCGTAATGGATCCATCTCTACTCGAAGAAAAGACACACAAATCTAGGCTTGTCTGTAATTATTGAAAGGGGATGCATACAAATTGGGACTCGTGTGTAGTTTCTGTAGAGTGGACAGGTGGATGCACAGGGTGCAGGTCTCTCCTGAATCTTTTGAAAGGGGTTGAATGCGTTGTTGTTCAGCAGGTGGGTCTTTGGAAGGTGGACTGGTGTGTGTGCACAACACAGAGCAGGGACAGGGAAGTGGGGCTGGTGGTTCTGGGAGTTGCGAACCTTTCCAGCTGGCAAGCGGCTGGCGTTTAGCTGAAATGATTTAGTCAATTAAAACAAGTTGTGATCTTAAAAAATAAAAAGGCCAGGCGTGGTGGTTCACGCCCGTAATCGCAGCACTTTGGGAGGCCAAGGTAGGTGGATCACCTGAGGTCAGGAGTTCGAGAGCAGCCTGACCAATATGGTGAAACCCCATCTCTACTAAAAATACAAAAACTAGCTGGCTTGGTGGCACATGCTTGTACTCCCAGCTACTCGGGAGGCTGAGACAGGAGAATCGCTTGAACCCGGGAGGCAGAGGATGCAGTGAGTTGAGATCGCACCACCGCAATCCAGCCTGAGTGATAGAGTGAGACTCCATCTCAAAATAAAATAAAATTAAATTAAAAAAGGACGAAGACAGGAAACAAGATCAACCCAGGCAGAAGCTGGATTGACTGTATATGATCACTCAGTAGTGCTTTGAAAATAGTAGTGTGCTCCTGTAGATGCTCAGAACTGAAACTGTCTTTGGCAACCTTCATCCACTCATTTTACAGGTGGGGAAACTGAGGATGGTACCTACCTCTCCTGGTGTCACTTAGTAAACTGGGGGCAGAGAAACTGCAACTGGGTCCCTGGGCTCAGCATAGGCTCCTGGGGTCATTCTGCTCAGGACAATGGCCCTCTTCTCTGGAGAGTGGCTTTTGGCCTCAGGCGAGTCTGTCCAGGAAGGAGAATTCTCTTCTTGGGGAGGCTCTGGGCCTTGAGTGTCACTGGGCATGAGCAGGCTTCAGGGGACTTGTTCTTAAAGGCACACAGGTTGGACTGGCCAGGGACAGTCCCAGCCTGGCATGCTCCTTCCTCTCCTCTCTCCAGGATGACTGAGAGCTCGTGAAGGTCAAGGCCTTTGCCTCTCTTATTTGGCCTCAGGGTGGGGTGAGCTGTTTGTCCTCTCTCTACAAGGGGGCTCCCTCACTGGGGACGCCTGGAGGATGGAGTGTGGCCAGCCCATCATGACGCTTTTCTTCTGCCAGCGGGTGTGGGGACACAAACCTGGGCTGGCCTTGATTCAGCACTGACCCTGTGAGATTTGGGGGAGTCGACTCTTTGGGACTCAGTTTCATCATCTGTGCAATGGGGTAAAACATTTTGGTCCCTCATTAAATTCACTATTTTCTCCTTTCATGGTATACCTGTTGAGTTACCTTTGCAAAATAACTCACATCTCCTCGAGGGTGGGGACGACGTGACCCCAATGCTGATGACAGGGTGATGACACATAACCCTTTTTTGAGGACTTCCTGTGGGCCTGGCACTGATTCTCTAGATATTATGTTTCAGTCGTCAGGCATAATGATGAGCTCTTTTTAGAAAAGAGGAACATGAAGGAAATTGCCAGGAACCACACCACTGAGAGCTGGGACCTTGGATCTAGCCGCTTATGGTGACTTCCCCAGCACAGAACTTCTATGGGCTCAGTGCCTGTCCTGTTATTTGACGCTCACCCGTGGAATGGACGCACACATATTGTACCTTATACACCACTGGCAGCATCGTGGCCATGCATGGCACCTGTCCCCAGCCTATCTGGTGGGCACTGGAGGTTTGGAAATGCCTCCAGGCCCTCTCAGGATCAGTGGCTGTGGAATTCTGACCACCGGGGCCTTCCTCGGTGAGTCAGTGGGACAGAGGATGTGATGGCGTGTGCAGTGGAAAGGGCTCTGTGTGGTCACTGCACTGGTGTTCAGCAGTTGATGGCGTAGAGGTGGTATGGCTGGTGACCTCCAACCCTGCCAGCACTACCCCCCACTCCCTGGCTTACTTCTCACTCATAACTGCACCATCTCTATGCACTGCCCCACTAGGGCCTCACCTTGATGTCCAGCAGCAGGGCCACCTGCTGTCACTAGGCTTGTCTCTTTCCACATCACAGGCATCCTTGCAGTCTTCCTCTCTGGCTGATTCTCTGCTCAGAGGTGCCCCACCTCCCAGGAAACCGGCCCAGACACAAGATTTGAAGGTCCTTCACCTGGAAGTCCTCAGGCACAGACATTCATGGGAGGGGGTTACCAGTGCCTGACTCCAGGACAGGGGGCTCTGTGGAGCAACAGGGATCCGTTCATCCTAGAAAAGGAGCTAAAATCCCTCACTTCCTAGGGCCCTTTGTGTCTTGTTTCTATGCAGTCCTTGCTGGAACATGACATTTCCCCCAAACTTGAGCAACTGTTGTTCCTACCAGGAAAGCCTGAGCTGGTCTGTTCTGTTGGAGCACAGAGCTGTGGGGGTGCGAAGGAGTTGAGACCTGCTCATCCACCTTTTCAGCTGACAGTGTTGTGGATGTACCAGTCATAGCACCAAATGTCAGAAGCAAAAGGGTGGGGTGTCGTCCCTGCCCTCGAGTCCTGTGTCCTTCCGGGATTGGACAATCAGAGGATCTTGTGATCCATGTGAAATTGCCATCCTGTAGGCCAAACTGATCAAACATAGGCCATTTCACATGGTTCAATCTAATGCTATAAGAATAAACACATAGGATGGCCACTGATCCAGCATGAGGCCTAAGGAGCCCTTCCAGAGGTAGTAATGTGTCAGCTGAGGTCTATGAGATGAAGAGGAATTCACCAGGAGTGGGAGTTGGGGGAATAGGAGGATTCCAGGTCTGAGGAACAGAATGTGCAAACGCCTTGGCAATGTGTGATCTTGGTCTTTGTGTGAGGCGTTTAGCTTGGCTATCACTCACCATGAGATAGGGTAGCAGGAGAGAGAGAACAGCAAGAAATTGGGTGCCTTAAATTTAGTTTAAATTAGCAAAGACGTATTGGTGTCTTTACCCACCCATTCATCCATCCATGCATCCACCCACCCATCTGTGTACTTGTCCATCCATACCATTAATCTACCCACACATCCATTTATATACCAACCCATCCATCTAAACTATAAATCTATCCAATCAGACACCCACTCACCCATCCATCCAACTGTTCTTCCATCTGTTCACCTGTCCATCCATACCATTAATCTACCCATCCATCTGTCCACCCATTTGTCCATACTCCGTGTGTCCACACACTCATGTACCCATTCACTGTTCATCCACCTGTCTACCCACCTATTCATTCAACCAACCATACAACTGTCCATCCATCTATGTACCCATTCATCCATCCATCAACCCACTCATCCATCAATCCATCCATCCATCCTTCCGCCCATCCAATCATCCATCCATCCATCCATCCATCCATCCATCCATCCATCCATCCACTCACCCACTCACCCAACCATCCATCCCATTTATCCATTTATCCACCTATCCATTCATCTACTCATCCATCCATCCATCCATCCACCCACCCATCCTTTTACCCATTGATCCAGACCATATATATCTATTCAATCACCCACCCATCCACCCTCCCTTCTAACTACTCTTCCTCCCTTCCCTTCCCTTCCTTTCCCTTTCCTTTCCCCTTCCCCCTCCTTCCTTCCTTCCTTCCTTCCTTCCTTCCTTCCTTCCTTCCTTCCTTTCTTCCTTCCTTCCTTCCTTTCTTCCTTCCTTCCTTCCTTCACTTCTCCTTCATTCATTCACCTACCCATCCATTCATCCATCTATCCACTTATCCACCCATCCATTCATCTGTCCATGATTTTGTCATGGCTTCTATAATCCAGCCCTCCCTGTACTGAGTTTAAGCCCAAACGAAAACTAAATCCCTGGGCTCCAAGTATGTGTGGCTGCCTCCTCTACCATAGCGATTGGCATTTTTGTGTTCGAGTGGTTTATGACCGTCTCAGACTTCCACTCTCTACACTAGGGGGCCAGGAGTGGCTAACCTACCAGTTTCTGCAGTGCTTTGAATGGTACCAGATTCAACTAGATTCTCAAGCTGTTTTGTTGGCTTGAACTGAGAGACAAGAGAAATCCAGTTGCAGCAGCAGCTGACGGTATAGTCAAAATCATGAGGTGCTGAGATCTTTTTAAGAGTTATGAGAGGAGGCAGCCCACCGTGCCGGAGGAGGTGGGGATGTGGAAGTAACCCTGGTTCTCGGCAGAGGTGGGGTGTGGACGGGAGGGGAGAAGTGAGGAGAGCATTCCTGTCAACAGTAAGACATAACACAACTCCATGGTGGGAACTGAGAACTGGGAGGTGAAAAGTACACATGTTCCTGGATCTTTGCTTATAGATTCAGAGACCCAACTCATTCTCCAAATAACTTTGTTAACTTTTCTTGACTCTGAAAGGAATGCATACTCATTATAGTACATTTGGGAAATATCAAAATGACTTTTTATTTTCCTTTCCTCACATGTTTTTTTACATGATTGAACTCATGGGCAGAAACGGTGTTGTGCCCTGCGCTTAGACACAGAGATTTTCTGATGTCATTATCAGCTCTTTGTAAATAACTCAAGAGCTGCTGAGCACTCCACCGCATGCTTGTATCATAGTTTTCTTAACTGTTGCTTGCATGTTGGGTTTGGGTTGTTTCCAATTATTTGCTGTTATAAATGACACTTGGATGAACATCTTTCTGATAAATCCTTTCTGCCTCTCTGATTATTTCCTTAGGGCGGATTCTTAGACATTGACTCACTGCATCCACACATAGAGACATTTTAAAACCTTTTTATTGCAGAATTACATTCCAACCAACAGGCAATTGTCACCTGAGCAACCATGCCCTGGGTAGCGTTATCCTCAGGTGTTAAACCCAGGTGGACCCCATGTCCGAGGACTGAGGCTGCTCACCCATGCTAAGCCAGTTACTTCCCCCTCTCTGCTCCTAGAGAGGCAGTGGGGAGCTGTGATTTAACGCTTGGGTCCTGGTGTGGTTGTTTCCTGGGCCTGTGGCACGTCTTGGGGACCCCTTTAGGCGAGCCCGCGGGTCCTTGTCTGGAGGATGGAGCAGCACTTCCTGCTCCACAGGCTGTCCCGAGAAGCTGCATGATTCTTAAGAGTGGAAACTCACATGCATGCAGAGCTTTAGACCTCTGCTCCCATTGAGTCAGAAAAATGTAAGGGAATCTTCTAGAACCCAGCAGACCTTCACTAGATGCTCATTACTTTCCCCTCCTTCCCTCCCTTTCTCTGGCCGTCAGTGTGCTGAGTCCCCGCCGTGGCGATGGAGTGGACGGCACTGTCCATGTGAGGGTTCTGCTGATTCGCAGGTCTTCTCCCCACCCGATGTCCTGCACTGAATGTGTGTGCCTGGGCCTGCCTTCCACACTGGAGCACCACGAGGCCGGGGTGGGGCTGATGTCTGGAGGTGGCTGGTAGAGGGACGGAGTTGGGCTGCTGTGGGGAGATGTGAAGGCGAGACCTGCTGCAGCTTTGGGGTCGCAGCCTGACTCAGTCGTCTGGGGCAGCAGGTTGGACTCTTGCAGATGGATTTTTCAATGTGAAAATGAGCTCCATGTGGCCCCACACACTGGTGCTTCACCCACTTCTGGGAGGGCCGACGGGGCTGTCTGAGCCTGTGCATGAGATACCTGGAGAGCCCCCAGCTGCCCACCCCAGAGGGGACCTTGAAACTTGGCTCCGTTAACCCACTGGGTGTGCAGACTCACGAGGGGACGTCGGCTCCGAGTCCTGCCCCCAGTGCACCAATGTGTGGTGTGTCCTTGGTTGCGTCTCTGGGATCTCGCGCAGTACAGTTATGTGTTCATTCAGGACCCACGTAGCTGGTTTTGAGTCCATTCCTAGTGTTTCGAAAACTTGCATGGCTCTCGTAATTGAAAAATGCCTCTGGCCGTGGGGGAAGTCATGTAAAAGATTCCTCTCAGAGGTCAGAGTGACCCACCGCAATGTTCCTTTACTTGCATCAAAGAATTGAATACAATAATTTCAGAGCCGAGTCAACAGAGCCAGAGGAAGCCCATTGGGCTCACCCGCAGCTCTAAAGCTGCTCCCCTGGGGTGGCTGTGAGGAGCCGCACATCTGGACGAGCGTGTGAAGGGTTGAGTGGACAGACAGCAGCTTTCCTTTGTAACTAGAAGTGTATTCTTTTTAGCTTCCTCTCTCACGTTGTCTGTTTTGCAGCATTTAATAGGTGCTAAACCATCTCCCGGGGCCAATTTCCTTGTATTTCTAAATGTGCCCGTTATAATGAAAACGTAAAGGCAAGTGCCGTCCGATGCCAGGGCTGGGGAAGAACAATGAGCCGACAGGCACATTCGTCTTTTGTCCACATTCCACATTTTTGTCTGAAAGGGCAAGTGCATGCTGCACTCGGGCCTGACCAAGGGCCCTGTGAGGACACGTGGTGTGGGGGCACCCACTTCAAATGTCACACTCCTGGAAAGTGGAGACCTTCCTGAGAAGTGCAAATGCAGTTTTGTTTTATAAAGGCCAGTTAAAAATTGCCTATTATCAAGGCAACCGCCAAGGATCCGTGACTATCTTGCAGCTTCAGTTAGATATGGAGAGACGCTGTTAAATATCTATGTATTTAATTATGTAACGCAATTTCCTGCTAGATGCCAGTTGGCATTTATTCTTCCATTCATTTGTTATAAAAGCAATATGTGTCCATGATAGAAGTGTTCAGAGCTACAAACAAAAAGTCTAAAGAAGAAGATGAAAATGAGTCATAATGCCTTATTTGTTGAAACCATTATGATGGTGACGGTGATGATTATGATGATGATAATGATGTTGGTTTCTATTAAGTACAACCAAACACATTACTAAAGGAACATTTTGATGTATTTATTTTCTACTATTTGTTCTGTGCCTGTATTTACAAAATTGGGATTACATACTACTTTGTAGTAGTTTTAAACTTAAAACATGATGAGCAAATCTCAATAAATTAGGAATAAAAGAGAATTCCCTCAATTTGATAAAGGACATTCATGTAAAATCTACATACTAAATGCTTTCACCCTAAGATCAGGAGCAAGGCAGGGACGTCTGCTCTTATCACACCTATTAACACTGTATAGAGATCCTAGCTGGTGAAATAAGGTAAGAAAATAAAATAAAAGGCATGTTGATTGGAAAGGATGAAGTAAAACTGTCTTTATTTGTAGAGCACATTCGTGACTATATAAAAAAATTCTAAGGAATCTACAAAATAACTTCTAGAACTAAAAAGTTTAGCATGGCAACAGAATACAAAGTCAATATGCAAAAATTCATTGTGTTTCTAGATACTAGCAATGAACTGTTAGAAATGGGAATTTTAAAAGCTGTCACAATAGCATGAAAAAATGAAATACTTAGAGATATATCTAATGAAAATATACATGACCTATTTGCTGATGATTACAAAATATTGCTCGGAGAAAACAATGAAGATCTTAGGATTTAAATACAGAGATATACCATTCTCATGGACCAGAAACCTCAATATTGTTAAGATATTATTCCACCTCAAGTTGATCTACAGATTCAATGCAATGCCAATTAAAATCCCAGCAAGCTTTTTTAAAATAGAGATTGATGATTGATTCTGAAATTTATATGGGAATGCAAAGGACCTAATATAACCAAAACATTTTGAGAAAGAAGAACATCGGAGGGCTTATGCTTTGTGATTTTGAGACTTACTCTAAAGTTATAGTGATGAAGGCAGTGTAGTGTTGACAGAAAGACATATAGACCAATGGAATAGAATCAAGTCCAGAAGTAGACTCACACGTAAATAATCATTTGGTTTTCCATAAAAATGCTAAGATGCTGCAGTGAGCCGAGATTACGCCACTGCACTCTAGCCTGGCCAACAGAGTGAGGCTCCATCTCAAAAAAAAAAAAAAAAAAAAGGGCTAGGATGCAATGGTGCTGAAACAACTGGATATCTATTTGCGATAGAAAAAGCCCTGACCAACCAAACACCTCATGTTCTCACTCATAGGTGGGAACTGAACAATGAGATCACTTAGACTCGGGAAGGGGAACATCACACACCGGGGCCTATCACGGGGAGGGGGGAGCGGGGAGGGATTGCATTGGGAGTTATACCTGATGTAAATGACGAGTTGATGGGTGCTGACGAGTTGATGGGTGCAGCACACCAACGTGGCACAAGTATACATATGTAACAAACCTGCACGTTATGCACATGTACCCTAGAACTTAAAGTATAATAATAATAATAAATAAATTAAAAAAAAAAAAGAAAAAGCCCTGACCCTTACCTCAAATAATATGCAAAAATTAAGATGGGTCATAGATTTAAATGTAAGATTTAAAACTTTTATAAAGCATAAGACAAAAAAGAAAATCTTGAGCTTTTTGACCTTGAGTTAGGCAAAGATTTCTTAGAAGGAAACAAAATTATGAGCCATTAAAAGATTCAAAAGCTGACAAATCAGACTTTGTTAAAACAGCACCTTTTACTTTTCAAAAGACACTATTGGAAATGGAAAGGTAGTAAGATTGGAATAAAATGTTTGTAAAACACATATCTGATAAAGAACTTACGTCTAAAATGCATAAAACATGGTCACAACTCCACAGCATGGAGGCAAATGACCCCACTTAAAACTGGGCAGAAGATTCAGACACATGTTCCACAAAAGAAGACAGAGGCATGCCAACATGCATCTGAAAAGATGTTTGTCAGGGTTAGTCGTTAGAGAAATATAAATGAAAACCATAAGGAGATACTGCAAAAGTGTGAGTGAAGATGTGGAAAAACTGTCACCCATTCTTGGGGGAGATGCAAAGGGGTGCAACCACTTTGGAAAACAGTTTGGCTGTGTTTTATAAGATTAGCCCTTCCTTTACCACAGGACAGAGCAATTCCGTATATAGGTATTCATCCAAGAGAAATGAAACATGCGTCCATACAGAGACATGTATGTGAGCACTCATGTGCTGTGTTATTGCAATAGCCTTAAGCAGGGAGCAGTCCAAGTGCCCAACTGCTATGGGGACAGACAAGTGAGAATACTGCTCGGCACCAGAAGGCATGGGCACCTGAATAGGGTGGCACGAAAGTACTGTGCTAAGCGAGAGAAGCAGACACGAAAGACGCAGGGGACACGGTTTCACTTATATGACATTTGAGAAAAGGCAGAACTGCAGGGACAGGAAAAGATGAGTGAGGAGAGAAACATGAGGGAACTCCTGGGGGTGATGGACATGATGTGTATCTTGATTGTGTGTGTGTGTGTGTGTGTGTGTGTGTGTGTGTTGGATGGGGGTGTGGAGGGAACAGGACTATCCATTTGTCCAAACTCATTCAACTGCACGCTTAAAAATAATGAATTTGGCCGGGTATGGTGACTCACACCTGTAATCCCAGCACTTTGAGAGGCCAAGATGGGTGGATCACCTGAGGTCAGGAGTTTGAGACCAGCCTGGCCAACATGGCAAAACCCTGTCTCTACTAAAAATACAAAAGTTAGCTGGGTGTAGTGGCATGCACCTGTAATTCCAGCTACTTGGGAAGCTGAGGCAGGAGAATTGCTTGAACCCGGGAGGTGGAGGTTGCAATGAGCCGAGCTGGCACCACTGCTTTTCCAGCCTGAGTAACAGAGTGAGACTCCATCTCAAAAAAAAAAAAAAGAAAAAGAATGAATTTTATTGCATATAAATTACACCTCCATGAACCTCACTTAAACCACAAATGCCATGAGCATTTCCTCACATGTTTAAATATTCCCTTATTAATACTAATAATTATTAATAAATGAAATAAATGATAATATTAATGTAACATTAAGACACGAATAAATGGCTATGGTATTCTGTTGGTTGTACAGAGTGTACCGTGATATGTTCAATCCTCTCCAGTTGGGACATTTGCTTTCTTTCAATGTTTTTTCTGTATTGCATGTAATTGTTGGGTGAGCGTCTTTGATTAAGCATTTGTATTTATCTAGAATTCAGTGTTAAACTCCCATAGGAACATGAAGAGAATGAATGTCCCTAAGACTTCCAGTACTAAGTGTCAAACTATTTCCTGAGAGGTGTCAATGTAGACTCCTGTGGGTACTCAATGAGAATTTGCATCCTTGCCAAAAATTGGTCCCTTAAAAAATTTTTTTTGCCAGTTTGATGGGAGACAAAGGCCTCTTGATTTAATTTGTATTTAGCTACTAGTAACATTGAACGCTATTTATTTGTTCCCCCCTACACCCGCTTTTTCTAGTTGTGTATTTCTGTTATACGCATCTTGTTGTTTATTGCCTGTTTTTGTTGTTGTTGTGGTTCTCTATTGCTACAAAACGATCACCCCAAAACCTGGTGTCTTAATAGCATGCTCTTATTTTGTGTATGAATCTGTGTTTTGAGCACGGTTTGTTGAGGACCCTTTGTGTGCTCCACATGACTTCAGGTTGAGTGGCTTGTCCGAGGCTGGGGGCATCCATTTCTAGATGGCTTTTCCACACGTGTGGTATTGATCCTGGCTGTTGGCTGAAGGCCTGGGGTTATCTTCCCATGGGCCCTCCAAGCGGCTGCTTGGGCTTCCCCACAGCATGGTGTCTTGGTCCTAAGAAGGAGCATTCTGAGGGACATGGGAGTAGAGTCTCCCAGTTTCTTAAAGCCTAGACCTGCGAGCCAGCAGTGTTGCTTCCATCACGTTCTATCAGTCAGGTTGCCACAAAGCCCACCTTGATTAAAGGGAAGGGGACATAGACACCACCCCTTGATGGGCTGTTACATTAGATAATTTGTGGCCATTTTGAAACTTCCACACTTTAAACTTTCGTTTTAGCATTTTGTTGTTGTTGTTGTTGTTAACAAAATTATGCCAGTTTTATGTGGCTAAGTATTTACACAATTTTTATGAAGTAGAGGGATACAGAGAATGATAAGCAGACCTCCTTCCCTGCTCCACCAAACCTCACCGCCTTCCCAGAAGTAACCCCTCAACTCTTTGATTGGTATCATTCTGGACTTATTGGTGTGTGCATTTGCATGATGTGTTATCAGATGACATCACCGTGTTTTACTTATTTTAACATAAAAGAGATCGTGCTTTATAAGGATTTCCATGGCTTAAGGACATGTCGGGCCATCTCTCCTTCTCAGGCTGTCTGCGTGAACCCCTTCCTGTCTGGCCTCTGCAGCATATTTGGTGGATGCAGCTTTGTTGATTTAACCAGCTCCCGATTGATGGGCGTGTGCCTTGTTTTCAGTTCTTTGCTGCTGTGAGCAAGCCTTGGATGTCCTGGCACAGAGCAAGCCTTTCTGTAGGACTCAGCCCTAAAGGAGGATATGCCAGGTCAATGCACGTGCACACCCACATTGAGATCCTGCAAAATTGCTGCTCCCGAAAGCTTTCTTCCACTGGCATTCGCCATGGAGCCACGAATGCACAGTTCCTTTGTTTGTTCATCGGTTGATTTGTTCATTTAGTCCCTCTTTTATTTGCTGGTGGGGGTGGTGCTTCACTGTTCACTTACTGGTTTGTTCACTTGTCCCTTAGTTGGTTTGTTGGTTTGTTCTTTGCTTGGGTCATTGCTGCATTTGTTCATTGGTTGGTTTGACCATCTGTTGATTGGTTCCTTTGGTTACTTGTTCCTTTGCTTGCTCATTGGCTGGCTTCCTCCTTCCTTCTTCCTTCCTTGGATCATGGTACCAAGCATCTGCTCTGAGCTCAGCTCTCTTCTCCACTGTGGATTGAGGGCAAGACTTGTCCCTTCCCTAAAGGAGCTCATGGTCTAGGAAATAGCAAGTCCCTTGGAGCACCTGCTGCCAGTCCTGGGCTGGGGGAGGTCATGGGGTATTCTGTGTTGTGGTTCGCTGGTGAGACACAGAAGAGGCAGGGAAACCAGGAAGCGGTGGTCCATCCCATCGTGATTGGTGGCGGGGCCTCTCACCTTCCTTGAGCTTCATGAAGGAACAGTGTCTCGCTGGATGCCGCCTTGAATATTCAGAATAACTCTTGAGGGTGGGAAGCCTGAAAGTCCAGCCTTAATATCGCTCCAGATCTCAGCTGCCAGTCATGGCTTCTCGGGGAAGGCAGGCCCTGGTATTACACCTCCTTTCCTGCAGGGAAAAAGGCTCAGAGCGGTGGAGCTGCCCTTGGTTCTCAGGTCCTTCCTTGTGCTGGGTTCCATTGAGCATTACAGGACAGCAGGAGAGGTTTCTCACTGCCTTCTAAGTCCTGAATCTGCCCACACAGGCAGGAATCCAGTGCACCTGGTGGAGAGAGGCCATGTGCAAATGCTCAGGTTCGTGCAGCCAGGCCCTTGCCTCTGACTCTGAAATGATAGGAGGGTGAGGTTTATCAACGGGATCTCCAGGATGATGACATTCATTCCCCCGTCACTCCCTGGTGCTGCCACCCTTCATCCAGCCATCCCTGGGGCCATTCTTCAAGCGCCCCTTTCCATCCTGTCGTGAGCCGTCTGTCTGCATCCATCCTTCCATCCTTTCTCAGTCTGGCCATCTCACTCCCTGTGCCTCCTTCATCTCTCCACGTGCCTGTGTGTCCGTCCTTGAGTGAGTGCCCGGCTGAGGTGCGTGGTTGATTCAGTGGATGTGGGAGGACCGTGAGGAGCCTGCTTTCTCCACCGCTGCCTGGAACGCCCCATGGCATGGTTCCGCGGGAGGGACGTCTTCTGCCCGGCCCTTGTTCCGCCGCTGGGGGTCTCAAGATTCTCTGTTGCCCCATAGCTTGGATATGGAGGGTCTCCTCTCCATGCAAGGCCTCCCACGGTCCTGAGCATCCTGTGAAGAACAATTCCGCTCTTCCCCAGAGTGAGCCTCGCTCTGCCCTCATCACGGCCCCAGAGTTCTCCCCAGGGTCACTGCCTCTGCAGCAGGGTGTCTGCGGGGGTCTTGGAGGCATTCTCCCAGCTTGCAGCCCCATGGTGCAGAGGAAAGAAGGTTTTGGACCCAAATGGATGCTTTCTGAAACTCAGGTGGACTGTGTCTCTGGGGTCAGTGGCTCTGAGACTGCGGGCAGCTTACCCCACCTCTCTCAGGCTGTTTCCTCATGTGCCAGTGAAGGGGTCGACGCTGTGGGCCGAGCTGATGATAAGGGAAGTGTGGCAGCTGGGCGCAGAGCGCATAATGGGTGCACGGTCCTCAGCCGCCCCTCCCCCAGGGTGTTCGGGTGCATGGAGGGCGCCCAGGGTCCAGTCCCCCAACGACAGGCTCATTGCAGTGGCCTGCCGCCCCGGCGTGCATCCCTGACTCAGGGGTCCCATCGGCAGGTGTGTTGGCTGGTGCCAGCCCCGGGAAGCTATCTGCACCCCTGCAGGGCAGACACCTGCTTCTCACCACCTGCTGCTCCCCTGTGGTCTCTTCAGAGCCTGTTTTCATCCTGGCTGCTGTCATCCCTGAACTGATGTGCACTCTTGCGGTGAGTGACAGAGACCCCCATTTCCTGCCCTGTGGCTGGGCAGCTGGACCACCCAGGATGACAGCCCAAGCGATCCGCCAACACTCTCGCCCGCCAGGGCAAAGAGAAGCGCAGTGCGGACAAAATGAAACTGGCCCTTGCTGGAGGAACTGGTGGGCCGGGCCCTGGGTGAAGGGGCTGGAGCTAAATGCCGTTGGAACTGGATGGCCCCTGAAGTGTCTGCTTTTTGCCAAGGCAGAGCCTGGGAAGAGGGAGCAGGGATCAGGCTGGTTGGTGTTACCCCCCGCTGGGGGGCAGGCATTAGATCTGTGCAGGGCGAGGCTCCAGGGCTTGCTGGGTCAGTCCCATTCAGTGGCTCTGTGTTGGGGTCACGTGGTCTCTGCCCTCTGTTATCCGAGATGCCTTTCAGGCCTTCAGTTCTCATCAATTCTCAGTTCATTTGGAGCCTCCTCTTCACTACTCGACACCCTTAAAACGATACCCTGCCATTGACGCTGGGAGCCTGACCATCCTTTTCTTCCTTTTGCTCCCTGAGCCTCCTAGTCTTGTGTCTTGTGTGGAAAGAACAGTCTCCGAGGCCCTAACCCACCACCCCACAGTCCTTCCCCTCTCTGTCCCCTGCACTGTGAGGCTGGTTAGGGGGCACTGCAGAGGTGCCCTGGTGCTCTCCAGTGGTCAGATCTCAAGCTCCTGCCAGCCACTCCCCTTGCGAGGCCCCACTGTGTCCCTCTTACAGATAATGACAGGCAGCCTCCGGGATGGACCTACTTTGCCCAGGACCATGGGGCTTGTACATGGGCGATTTGGGATCCACCCCAGGAGTGGGGTGGTGCCGGGTCAGGCAGGCCTGTGCCTGTGGGGAGGGGGGTCTAGTGTTGGACCCAGATGAGCCACAGATCCTGTGCACTCATAGTAACTACTGCAGTGAGAGCAGTGACACTGTCTCCTTCAGGAAGAACTCCGCCAGAGGCCCTTTGGACGGGCCCTTCATTCTTCAGCAAGGAATGATGAGCTGGGAGTCATGAACAAGCGCAGTGCCTCTGGGCACCTCAGAGCCCACTCAGGGCAGCCATCCAGGCGAAGGTTAACATAGAGCCTCCAGGCCTGGCTACAGGCCATTTGCTCACCCTGTGAAACACTGCGGGTCGGTGCACAGGTGTCTGGATGCGGGTCGGGGCACAGGTGTCTGGAGGTGGCCTTAGCTTGGCCCTGAAGGCTCTGGTGACAGACAAGCTGGGCAGGTGGTCAGAGTCATTTTTGCAAAGGCTGGTGGCGTGGAGGGGTGGGGACAGCAGGCCCCTTCCAGGTGCGAACTCCCTGCCTAGCACACCCCTACCTGTTCCTCCGTGACCCGTGGCCGAGGACACCAACCACGGTCCCCGCTGTGGAGGGCGGAGCTGGCGTCCTGACTAGCCCTTGTCGGTTCCAAATTGCTGCTCTCTGCTGTGCCATGCCCAGTGAGGTCCTGAGGTGCAGAAGGTCTTGAGGTGGGGCCCCAGGGGCTTGGGGAGGGTGGCCATGCTGTGCACTGCACAATCCCAAGGGGGCGCTGTTCTAATGCACCATGATGGGGTCCTGCAGGGCTATGACACTGGTGAGGAGATGGACCCATGAGATCCAGGGTCTCCCGGGAAAATCCCACAGGGGCAGAGGGATGGGTGAGGACCGGGACTTTGACATCAGGCAGAGGAGTTGGATGTTGATGGGAGCTTTTAGGTGGGTGCATGGAGCCTGCTTTCGTGATGTGGCAGTGAGCACAGGGACAGGCTGGCAGTTTGGGCTCAGGTCTCCAGGTCTCCGCCCGGCACTGCAGCCCTGGGGGGCAGCGGGAGAGGCCGGGCCATCTGCCATCCTCCCAGGGTGGTGTCCTCGGCCTGCCCTGCAGCCCCCAGGCCTCTGTGCATTTTCCACCCCTGCCCCTTCGCTTTGCTGCCTGGTTTAGTCATTGAGGAAGAATTTCAGTCGGAGCCTCCAGAGCGCCTCTGTTTGTTTTTCAACCTGCTGGGTTGACCTCACTGATGAGGCCGCCTGCCTTGCAGGGAGGGCTGGGGTGGGGGGTGCCTCAGCCCTGGGCCAGACCCTCCCTTGTGGCTCGATGGCTCAGCCCTCAGCTTGGCCCTTCAAGAGCTGTTGCTCTCTGGCTTCCAGGAAATACAGGAAGGGAACTAGGAGGGACAGCTGCCCTTCCCCGGCTCCGCAGGGCCCTTTACAAACAGAGCAAATTGACGGCTTCGCGAGCAATTTCTGTGAGCATCCGCGGGTGCTGGGCTGTGCGGGGCCCCTGCCCTCCTGCGGTTCACAGCCCGTGGAGGAGGCACACGCTGCCCGGGGAATGCACGTAGCAGTGATATGGTTCCAGTGATGGGGCCACAGGCGGGACTGGAATGGAGGCTGCCAGCTGTGTCCGGAGAGGCCAGCGTGTGCCTGTGGTTTCGGGAGCCTGTCGCTGGCTCCAGAGTGGAACAGCGCTTGGGACTGGGATGGACTGGGCGCTGAGGGTAGCTCGCTTGCGGCCCCAGTGCGGCACCAGCCTGCGAGTGACCATGCTCGCCTGCTCTGCACCTCGATTCCTCTTTCCCAACGAAGACTCTTAGCCCAGGTGCTATTTATGACTCTTGGCTCTAAAATTAGAGTTCTAGCCCGAGAACTGTGAAGACCTCAAGCTTGGGGTTATTTGGAGACTCTCAAGTTTTCTCTTGAAGATAAGGATATTGACTTTGGGACCCGCAGGAACCTCCCCTCTCTCCCTCGCTCTTCCTCTTTCTCTCTCTGTCTCTCCCTCTGTCTCTGTCTCTGTGTCTCTATCTCTGTCTCTCTGTCTCTCTCTCCCACTCCCTCTCTCTCTCTCTCTCTCGCTCTCTGTCTGTCCCCACAGCTGCCTCCCCCGAACCCCTGATCCCCAGCTCATTCTATCAAGTCCATCCACCCTGGTCCCTTGGCTGTGCAGGCCACAGACATTTGGCAGGACGCGACCTGGGCTCAGTATCTGGGACTGGGGTGCTGAGTGTTTGACGGCGACCTCTGGAAGACAGGCTGGGGAGCTTTAAGGACCAGGCAGAAATGCTGCTCTGTTTGGGCTGGGGGCCGGACTGGGTGTCCACAGAGCCGACAGCACCATTCTGCTGGGTGCTGGGGACCCAGCTGAGTGCCTTGCCTTCCCCCAGCCGTGCTGCCTGGAGCCCGGGTCCTGAGCAGAGCACTCTGTACCTGTGTCACTCAAGAGCGGCGGCTTCCTTTAGCCAACACAACGGGCATGTGGAGGGCACTGTATGGGTAAACATGGGGCCGAGAGACTGGGCTGGGCCGGCACACTTCCCCAGAGACCCCCGACCCCAGGACCAATGGAGCCAGCCCAGTGCCGGGGTCAGAGTTGGAAATAACCCTCTAATGAGATAAGGAGATAAAGATAATACTAGAATCCTACCACATCACCTGGTGGGATTGGGGGAAAGCCTGGTGCCCCAGGAAGGGTGCAGGAATCCCGGAGGTCAGGCAGGTGGGCGAATCAGCACTGAGGGGCACTCCTTGACTGGAAAGTAGCAGTGGGCACTGCTCCAGCTCAGGGGGTCACTGGGATGGGGGACCTGAGGAAAAGTCATCCCCTGAGTGACCCGAGTGACCAGGTGGAATCCGCTGGTGTGTTGTGATTCTGGGGCTGCGGGAGCACCCCTGTGCATTTGCTGGCAAAAAGGAGCAGGCTCTGATGGATCACAAATGCCCAGCCTTTGGGAGGCGGGACCGTGGCCAGCACATCATCTGGTGGGGACAGACAGCCTGGGCTTCAAAGGCAGCCCAAACATAGCCAGTGCTTAAAGATACTGAACTTGTTTAGGGGGAAAAAAAAAGGAATTAGAGAAAAAGATCCAATGCAGGCCCCAGCAGCCCTCGTAGGAGCGTGCCATCCCACGGCCTCAGACCCAGCCTCCTTCCTGGGCAGGGCAGGCACCCTCCCCTCTGTTCCTGCTCTGTGAGGGCCACCGTGAGACGGTGACAGCAGAGTGGCACACCAGGCCGAAGCAGGCGTTTATTTAGAAAAGTAGAACGGCTGTAAGGTGGTCAGGGGATGACCTCTTCCCACGGCAGTGCTGAGGCTCCAGGTGCCCCTGGCTGCAGGAGTCCTTGAAAACAGGCAGAGAGGAAACCTGGGTTGTCCATCCCGTCTCACCTCCAAACCCTCCACCCTTGTGAAAAAAGTGGGACTTTACCCTTGAGCCCGTCCCAGGCTTGTCATCGTTACTCCCTGGGGAGGAGGGCCAGGGAGGGGAGAACTGACAGCTAAGGAGGCCCTGGAGATGGGCACTGTTTAGTAGCGGATGTTGGGATCTAACTCCAGTTGGCATTAGCATAAAGATGGATACACCGGTTTCTGTAGATGATTCTTGTTCAGGCGCAGCTTGCTCCAGCTACCCAAACAGTGTGTCCAGAGTCTGTCTCTCTCTGTCCTCTTACACCCTCTCCCAGGCTGTTGTGTGTAGAAGCTGTGGGTCCGCTCACTCAGTCATTCAGCAGACACGACTGAGTGCCCAGTGTGTGGGGGCTCCTGTGCAGACCCTGGCCCTACCCTGCACGCGAGGGCTCTGTTCCTGCCGCCCTGTGGTGCTCCCTGTCCATCACACCAGGGCTCTGTTCCTGCCGCCCTGTGAGATGGGGCACTGAGGTCAGCACTTGACAGGGCACCCCCTGAGTGTCTCCCTTCCCCGAGGCTGGCGGGATGGTGGTGCCATGGAGCGTCCAGCCTCGGGTTCCGGATTCCATTCTGACACATCTGTGTCATTCAAGAGGGTGGCCCCAGACCTCTGCTCTCCTTCCCGAAAGCGGCTGACTTCCACAGCGTTTCTGTTGTTGGTGGAGAAGCATTCTTTCGTGAGGGGCTCCACTTCCAAGGGGAGAGGCTGCTGAGCCTGAGAGACAGCAGGGCAGGCTGTGACCGGGCCGAAGTTGCCCCTTTCTTGCTTCTGAGCACTCGGAGGAGTGCCTGGGCACCAGTGGATGTCCAGGAACTGATTTAAGTTCCCGCTAAAGCCATCTCATTCCATCAGCTGCTGTAGGTGCTAGAGCCCTGTGCAGATATCCAGCAACCCCCCAGGTCCCAGGGGGAAGCAGAGCATTGCTGGGCTGGGCACTGTGATGCTGCCCCACTGTGTCTTGGGTCACCTGGCTGCCGGCATTCATCCTTCTCAGCAGGTCTGTGAGTCCCAGGCCTTAAGGGGAGCCCAGGGCTCCATCCTCATGCCTCACCAGCTCGGTTTCAGTCCCCCATCTCTGGTTCTTTGTGCTGGGCCACATTAGTCCACTGCTGGTCCAGGCCAGGAGCACCTGCGTGCACTGAGCACTGTGGTCCTTGGATGATGTTTCAGCATCTCATGTCCTGCAACTGTGTGATGAGAGGGTGGCAGGCCCTAGAGTGACATGGAATGCGGTTACTCTGGGTTAGCTCTGGAGGAGCAGAGAAGCTGACCTCCATGGGTGATCATGGAAATGCCTGTTGGGGACAGAGAAAGTTATCCTAGCATGGTTAGTGGAGACATTGTTATTGGCTGGTGGAAAGACTGACAACTTAGTGTGGCAATTGTAAAATTGCCCTGTACCTCCTGATTTTCACCATTCACGTGCTCATTTGTTCACTGATTGATTGATCCATCCACTCCTCTATTCATCCACCATCTATCCATTCACCCATCCATCCATCCGTCCATCCACCATCCGTCCATTCATCCATCGATCCATCCATCATCTATCCATTCATCCATCCATCATCCATCCATCCATCATCCATCCATTCACCCATCCATCCATTGTGCATCCATTCATCCATCCATTCATCCATCATCCATCCATTCATCCATCCATCATCCTTCCATTCATCCATCCATCCATGCATCATTCCACCCATCCATCCATCCATCCATCCATTCATCATTCCATTCATCCATCCATCATCCATCCATCCATCATCCATCCATCCATCATCCATCCATTCATACATCCATCATCCATCCATCTACCATCCATGCATTCATCCATCCATCCATTCATACATCCATCATCCATCCATCTACCATCCATGCATTCATCCATCCATCCACCATCCATCCATCCATCATCCATCCATCCACCCATCCACCCACCATCCTCCATCCATCCATCCACCATCCATCCATCCACCATCCATCTTCCCATTCATCTATCCATCCTCCATCCATCCATCCATTCATCTATCCATTCATCCATCCTCCATCCATCCATCCATCCTCTATCCATCCATTCATCCATCCATCTGTCCATCCATCATCCATCCATTCATCATCTGTCCATCCATCATACATCCATTCATCCATCATCCATCCATCTACCATCCATGCATTTATCCATCCATCCACCATTCATCCATCCATCATCCATCATCCTTCCATCCACCCATCCACCCACCCATCCATCCACCATCCATCCATTCATCCACCATCCATCCATCCATCATCTATCCATCCACCCATCCACCCACCCATCCATCCACCCTCCATCCATTCATCCATCCATTCATCCATCTATCCATCCATTCATCATCCATCCATCATCTGTCCATCCATCATACATCCATTCATCCATCCATCCATCATACATCCATTCATCCATCCATCCATCCTTTCATCCATCCATCATCCATCCACCATGCATCCATTCATCCATCCTTCCATCCACCATCCATCCACCATCATCCATCCATCATCCATCATCCATCCATCCATCCACCCACCATCCATCCATTCATCCATCCTCCATCCATCCATTCATCCATCCATCCATCCATCCATCCATTCATCATCCATCCATTCATCCATCCATCATCTGTCCATCCATCACACATCCATTCATCCATCCATCCATTCATCCATCCATCATCTGTCCATCCATCATACATCCATTCATCCATCCATCTATTCATCCATCCATCATCCATCCATGTACCATCCATCCATTCATCCATCTATCTATCCACCATCCATCCACCATCATCCATCCATCATCCATCATCCATCCATCCATCCATCCATCCACCATCCATCCATTCATCCATTCATCCATCCATCCATTAGCCATCCATCCATCCACCCACCCATCCATCCATTCATCCATCCATCCATTGATCCATCCATCCATCCACCATTCATTCATCTACCATCCATCCATTCATCCATCCATCCTACATGTCTATGTTGAGCTCCTCCTATGTGCCAGTGCTGCAGTCTTGCTTGTATTTCTTATCAGAGTCTTTGTGCTGCCTTTCGTGGTGCATGGCACCCACATAGAACTCAAACACTCATTTCCAAATTATTCTCCTTCTTCCTTCCTCCTTCTCCTTCTCCTTCTTTTTCTTCTTCTTCCTCTTCCTTTTTTTCGAGACTAGATTATGCTCTGTCACCCAACCTGGAGTGCAGTGATGCGATCTTGGCTTACTGCAGCCTCCACCACCCAGGGTCAAATGAGTCTCACACCTCAGCCCCTCAAGTAGCTAGGACCACAGGTGCATGCCACCAAGTCCAGCTAATTTTTGTATTTATGTAGAGATGGGGTTTTACAATGTTGCCCAGGTTGGTCTCCAACTCCTGAGCTCAAGCCATGTGTCTCCCTCGGCCTCCCAAAGTGCTGGGATTCCAGTCCTGAGCCACTGCGCCTGGCCATCCAATTCTTTTCAGTCACCTCCCTTCTTCCTTAAAACTGACCTTGCTGGTGTCCATTCCTTTATACATCTGGGGACATGATACCTGGTTACATCCTTATGAAAATGGGCCTCTGGGATGCCAATGACAAATACGTCTACTTGTAAGAGTACAGGGGATGCAGAGGCCTACTTCTCTAACTCTGGTCAACTCAGGGAAGGGCAAGAGGTATTCCTTGGTTGAGCGAGGCTGTGCAGGAAGCCTGACCCCTAGGTGCTGGGGGTAAATGCCTGTGATTTAAAGACTCTGATGCCAGTGGCCTTGTGCTGGGCCCATGTCCCATAGGTGGCTCCAGGGAGGCTCCTGGTGTCAGTGCACACAGCTGATGGGAGCAAGCCACTTTGGGGAAAGGATTGAATGCAGGGAGTCAGGTGGATACAGTCTTCGGGAGACTGGTGTGTTGGGGTCAGGAGGCCCCACCCCACTATCCCATTTGGGGTTGCACCACCATAGCGAGGCTGCCACTCAGCCTGCAGGAAGTTGCTGCTGCCAGTGCCGCCCGGTGCCCTGAAGCTGGTCCCAGGCTGTGGCGTGCATGGGGGTCTGGACACCAGGACCACCTCCATATGCTGTGTCTGGTGATATGACCCTGCTGGCTGTGCCAGGGCTGGGGAGGCTGCTACCTCCCTCTCACTGTCTAACTCTATGAGTCTCTCTGATTGGTAGACTCTAATTTGCACCCTGCATCCTTATGCAAAGGCACCTGGGAAATGTAGTTTTTAGCTCCCCAGACTGCAGAGCAGGATGGTGCCCAGAGGAGGTGGGGGTGGACCTTGGGTGGCCAAGGCACAGCAGGATGCCTGCTCTTCTCTGGGACTCCATCCCTCCATCCATCCATCCATCCATCCATCCATCCATCCACCATGTGATGGACTGACCGCATAGGTGATCCGGTCATGGTGAGGGTTCCATGGAAGCAACAAAGTTTTTGTTTCATGAAGCTTTGGGAGCTGGCCTTTTGTGCATCAAATGGTCGGTCTCAGGAACCTCTGGGCACATCCACATGGCCCCTCATTAAGGAGTGGGCACCAGGCTGGGTGTGGAGACCACACGGGTGATGCCATCTCCGTGTTCACTGAGCACCTGGGCTGCTCGGTGGGTCCTATGGGAACTGCTGGTGATGGGCCCCTGCCTGGCCGTCTAGGAGAAAAGGGTAAAGGAGAGGGGTTCTTGTTTGCTGAGCTGGGCAGCGCACGGACCAGTGTGTGGTGGCCACCATTGATTCTGCAGCTTCTCTCACTGGCCTTGACTCACTGGGATCCACCCTCTGGTGGGGGGTGACACTGGCTTCAAACCCACATCCCCCTGTCCCCAAAGCTTGTGCTGTGTCCAACTGGAGTTTTCATCCTGATGGAGACTGGAAGAAAAGCTCCTGAAAGGCTGTGTTGCCAGGCTCTTCCCAGGCTCTCCCCAGCCTTTTCTTTTTAAAAAAATACTGAATGTTTTCCTCTGCTCTGGCAAAGGAGGCCCCTGGCCGGCAGGAGGGGTGGCACTGGGCCTGGGAAAGGTCTGGTGGCCTCTTAAACTTGTTGCAGCAGAGATCTGTGAACATGTCCACCGAGCCTGCTGGGAAACAACTCTCGCCTTCAGCAATGGAGAAAACAGGCTTGCGAGCCTGAGCCTGGGAAGAGCATCACGGGCTTATTACGGTGTGAGTCCAGGAAGCCCCGGCTGGGATCCTTGCTCCCCTGCCCTGGCTGTTGCCAATGCTGGAACTGAGTCTTAGGGATGACCCAGGGCTCGGCGCTGTGTCATCCTCAGCAGGTGGGCCAGCAGCTGGCGCGTCCTCTCTTCCCACGGGCTGCATCCAGGCCGAGGGCTGTGCGGTGCAGCCTCACCAGGCACCTGCACTCAGCGTTGCTTCTCAAGTCAAAGGCAAAAGCCCGCCAAAGCCTTCTTTGCGGGGACCAGGTGGGAGGTGCCATACATGCCTGAGGGAGTGACAGAGCTGGGTGGACTGTGCCCTGCTTGGCAGCCGAAAGCCACTCAGGAAATCAGAGAGGCCATGAGAGGCCAGCCTGGACGTAGGGTGTTCTGGGTCCCTGGGCCGCCCCTCCCCTTTGTAACTGTTCCCACACTGCGGTGGGAAATCCTCAGTTTCCCCATGTTTCTGGCTTCTTGATTTGATTGGCAGAGGACTGCAGCGAAGCCAGGCTGTAGAAATGACACTGTCGGAGGCAGGGACTTCAAAACCCTAGGACCTGGGGTACTGTGGAACCTTGCAGAGAACTGTGGATGAGGAGGTGCTTCATGATTGAGAAGTGCAGCTTCCATATCCCTCCACCCTGGTCTCCTTCAGAGCCCCACCCCCAGGCTGCTGTCTTCCCTGCACCGTCAGCTGGTCATGGCGGGGGTAGGGGCGGCACAGGGCCCTGTCTGTACCTCCTTGTGGCCTGTGCACCAAGCACAGTGCCCACACTGAGTCCCCTGGAGGGACAGGGAGTGCTGGGGAGACAGATCCTCCGTCTGGGTGCCCCTCTTGCTGAGGGCCTGCTGGGACAAGCACTGATGCTGCACTGTCGTCTCTGGTGGCCACCTCCTACCATGGCAGTACTGAGGCTCCAGGTGCCCCTGGCTGCAGGAGTCCTCGAAAACCAGCAGAGAGGAAACCTATGTTGGCCATCCTGTCTCACCTCCAAACCCTCCACCCTTGTGAAAAAAGTGGGACTTTCCTCTTGAGCCCGTCCCCGGCTTGTCATCATTCTTCCCTGGGGAGGAGGGCCAGGGAGCAGGGAACTGATAACTAAGGAGGCCCACACCGCTGCACCCGGAGATGGGCACTGTTTAGTAGCAGATGTTGGGATCTAACTCTAGTTGGCATTAGCATAAAGATGGATACACCGGTTTCTGTAGATGATTCTTGTTCAGGCACAGCTTGCTCCAGCTACCCAAACAGTGTGGCCAGAGTCTGTCTCTGCGTCCTCAGGCAGGCATTCTCTGCCCGCTCAGAAGACAGTTGCCAGCAGTTCCAGGTTCCTGTTCTGTGTTTGGAGCCGGCAGAGCGGGAGGATTCCTTGTTCCCAAAGGAAAAAAGCCCTAGGACGGAGCTTCCTTATCCTGGCTGGTCTCATGTCCATCCCTGAGCTGAGCTTCTGGGACAGGGCGGTGTCATGCTCTGATTGGCCAGCAGAGGGGGCCCGGCCCAACCCCATTCACACCTACTGGGCAGGCGGTTGGTGGCTGCTGGGTTCCTCCAACCCCCAGGCCGCCCCAGCACACACAGTTCTGTCGCTGCAACGCCAACTTTGAGTTTATTTTCTCTGCCCAGACTCCCAAGGAGCCTCTTGTTTGTAGGTACAGGAGCGGTGCTTTCCCCCATGAAGCTGACCTTGTTCAGGGCGGGTACCTGGATTCGTGCCATGCGGTGGATGCAGGTCTGGGGTCCTCGTGGTGTGGGGGACGGAGGCTCTGGCAGATGGGGCCGTCTTCTGTGTTGGAGGGTGACCATTGAGCTCCCTGGTAACGATCATGGCTTCAGCTGGCCAGAGGTCAGCTTATCCCCTGCCCTTCCCTGAGAGCCCCCGGATTGAGGGTCAGGAACCTTCTGGAAGGGATGCGGGGGCTGCCCCTCCCTTGTTCTTGGCTCTGCATGGTCTGGTGATGTGGGCAGGGGTCTTCCGGGGCAATGGAAACTGCACACCCGCTGTAAATGGTCATGGGAAGGCGACAGACAGTCTATGTGGATAACGAGGGGGGATAAACTAGGCCGGTGACATCCCCATGCCCTCCGGAGGAGTCTCAGGCAGGATGAAGGTTCTCAGGGCTGCAGGGCATACGTTGTGACCCTTCAGTGCTTCTGTGTCATTGCACAGCACCCCATCAGGCGGCTAGCTCCGCAGTGGGCCTTCTGCGGCCTTCCAGCATCGGCCCGGGCTGCTGTCCTTACGTGGCCAATGAGAAGAAGTGTCTCGGAGGCTGGGTGTATGGCCCCTGCCAGCCTCAGGGGCCATGAGAGCACAATGAGGAAAGCGGGCGTCATCAGAGCTGGGCAAGCCTGGGTCTGCCACTGGTGTGTGACTGCTGGTGGGGACCGGGATGGGACCCTCCTCCACAGCGTGGCGCCCTGCCTCTCCCAGCACGCTGCTCTGAGCCAGTCCTGGGGCTCTTCCGAGTGCCTGGGATTCACAGTGGTGGGGGGTGGGGGTGCTTCCCGTCATCCCAGCCTCCGGGTGCTCCCAGGCGCTCCTTTCCTCTCCGAGGCTAACCCCGGTCCTCCTCTGTCATTTCAGCTCAGCCAGCAGATCTCCTGAAGGTTCTAGATTTTCACAACTTGCCCGATGGAATAACAAAGACAACAGGCTTTTGCGCCACGCGGCGATCTTCCAAAGGCCCGGATGTCGCTTACAGAGTCACCAAAGACGCGCAGCTCAGCGCACCCACCAAGCAGTTGTACCCTGGTAAGTGCCGTACCCTTCTGTTTGGGGTGGCGGGTCCCGTTGGCCCTCTGGCCTCCAGCCGGGAGCAGCGCTCAAGCCTGTGTGGTGGCAGACACAGGCTCAGTTGTCCAGGAAGCCCCTTTCACGAGCCCGGTTTCGTTTCACTGTCGTGAAAACGTGGTTGCAACGGTGGGACTTTGTCCTTCTGGACTGAACTGGGCTTTGTCCCTGTCCTTCTCTGCTGGATGTGGGTGGGTGGGTGTGGCCCAGTGCCCTTGACCTTCTATCAGCTGTGTCTCCGGTGGTAGCTGGGCCGCCAGGACTCCAAGCGCAGAAGCAGTTGGGTGGGTCCTGAGGGATGAGTCGAGAGAAACCTCGGGGTCGTGGGAAAGGAAGCACTTCCAGACAAAGCTTAACTGGGGCAGTGACATTAAGAGACGATGAATCAAACGTCGTGACTCTTAGCAAGAGCACGCGAGGCTTTTAATGAGAATCAACTGCCAAACGCTGGGTCTCTGCTTTTAATTACATACCCGGAGCGAGAAGCAGCATCAGCTCTAAGCAGCATTAGCTCCAAGATGCAGCATTCAAGTTGTCCCTGTCACCCAGTCGTGGGGTGGCACCTGTCACAGTTAATTAAACCCTCTGGGTTTATCTGGACGTGATTAATGAGCTGTTGACGGAGAACCTCATCGCCTTGCCCGAGCTGGGTGCTCATGGCCTGGACTAAAATGAGCTCCTCTTTCTGATTCAGATAAGACAGGGACGGGGCATGTAGGGTAGGTGAATTCACTCTATGAGAAGCTCTGTAATTATTAGAAGACAGCGCAGCGTCTTTTTGGTGGACCTGGAGGTGAGTCCGGCATTGAACCCACCATCAGGGCGATCTGTGAACGCGCCATGGGGTTTCTGATGATCCTGTCTCTGCGGGGCCCCTGAAGGACACCCTCTTTTGAGGGGCCGTTTCTGCTTCCACAGACTTACTCTCTGTGCGCTCATCCCCAGCCCTTGCCCAGCCCTCCTTTACATCCATGTGACTTTGAAGAGCTTGTCTCTGAGAGAAGCTGGGCGGTTCTTTTCAAGAATGTCTTTGAGAACAAGTTATTTCAAGAAATACCTCCGAGGCACCGAGTCCCTGCCTTGCAGCTCGGTGGAGGTGAGGTGAGGTGGCCTGGGACCCCTGGCAGCCCACATTCTCTTAAAAAACCCACCTTTGGGTGCCCAAGTGGCCCTGGGTTGTGGATCCCCAGCCTTAAGCGTGTGGAACTCATTGGCCCGGACAGCCTGTCCTCACGAAGGACCACAGCGGTTTCGTTTCTCCTGGCCGCTGGAGGAGCGTTCCTAAGCTTTTGGGAGAACATCTCTTTTGGAATTAGTCACGGAATGCTCACCTGCATCTTGGCCCAGAATTTGCACCCTTTTCTGCCCCATGACCCCAGGTTTAGAATTCGTGACCTAGAGAACCTGGGAGGGCTGGTCCAGGGAAGGGCTTAGGGAGCTGATTGCCAAGGACCCCGTGGACTCTGGGTGTGTGATAGGCTGAGGGGCACACTGGGGAAGTAAGCGCTCCTGCTTTCCAAGGATCTTCAGCCAGTGTTTTTTTTTTTTTTTTTTTTGAGAGGGAGTCTCGCTGTGTCGCCCAGGCTGGAGTGTAGCAGCGTGATCTCGGCTCACTGCAACCTCTGCCTCCTAGGTTCAAGCCATTCTCCTGCCTCAGCCTCACAAGTAGCTGGGATTACAGGCGCCCGCCACCATGCCCGGCTAATTTTTGTATTTTAATAGAGGCGGGGTTTCACTATGTAGGTCAATCTGGTCTCGAACTCCTGACCTCAAATGATCCACCTGCCTCAGCCTCCCAAAGTGGTGGGATTACAGGGTGAGCCACCATGCCTGGCTCAGCCACTGTGTTTAATCTTATCTGTGTCACCCAATTCTGGGACACTGGCACCACACACTCACTGGACTTCGTCCTTCTCTGCTGGATTATCCTGTGGCCAGAAATATTATAGTATCTCAGGAATACAGGCTAATTATTGGATAAATAATCTACAATCAGCCGGGCGTGGTGGCTCACCCTGTAATCCCAGCACTTTGGGAGGCTGAGGCAGGTGGATCACTTAAGGTCAGGAGTTTGAGAACAGCCTGGCCAACATAGCAAAACCCCATCTCTACTAAAAATACAAAAATTAGCCAGGCGTGGTGGCACGTGCCTGTAATCCCAGCTACTCGGGAGGCTGAGGCAGAAGAATCGCTTGAACCTAGGAGGTGGAGCTTGCAGTGAGCCGAGATGGCTCCAATGCACTCCAGCCCGAGTGAGAGTGAGACTATGTCCAAAAAAAAAAAAAAAAAAAAAGAGAAAAGAGAGAAATGGCTTGGCCTTCCAGCAGTTTCTGCATAGCAGGCTCTCTGTGCTTCCCTCTCAGCAGGGACCCCTGTCCCTGAGCAGGGCTCTTATCTACAGATCTATTGGTTTCCATGTCTGTTTCGGGCTTTTTACCAGATGCTAGGTGAGTGAAGTTATCGTGACACAGTGAAGCAGTGGACCGAGATCGCGCCATTGCACTCCAGCCTGGGCAACGGAGTGAGTGAGACTGTCTCAAACAAAACAAACAAAACAAACAACACATAATCTAGGGTAAATTTCTGAGTAGTATGTGGGATGTCTTTTTAAGTCCATGTTTTTTCCAAGTTTTCCAGAGTGCTGCCCTTCCTCTTCCAGGGCCTTCTGTGAATTAGCTTAGAGAGTAGAGTGGGTCCATATAAGCCAGTTGCCCCATTCCTGGCAGATGAAGCTGGAGGTTGCTTGGGAAGTATTTAAGCAGGGATGTCTATGGAGTCCCTTCTGCAGGTCCCCAAGTGTTGGGTTGGGAAAGCCATTCAAGGGACACTGTTGGAGACCAGTGTCATAGGATGGCATTTCCTTTGATCTGACGCTGTAGCCCACCTCCCCCTTCCGCCCGGCTCTCAGAGCAAACTCGATACCTGTCCTCTGTTGCTCTGACTCCCTCCACCCCCGTTGGCCTGTGGGCCCCTCAGTGGAGGGACTCAGAAGCTCACTTCAGGTTTCCTGTTTGAGAAGTGCTCACTCAGCGTGTAGGGGTCACACATAGGAAAGGGCTGTTTGCTTGGGACCGACATGGCCTCACGTCAGCCACTCGTGTGGGTCAGCCTAAGTGCTAGGGGAGCCGGAGCTGCACCGTGCCCTGTTTCAGGGAGCAGCAGCATCTGCGGGATTCTAGAGACCTGACCTGCCTGGCAGCTGCAGACGAAGAAGAGATGGTGCAGCCCAGGTGGCCACGGCAAGGCTTGGGCTGTGGGGAACTGAGTGGAGCAAAAACAGTATCTGCAAGTATCTCTTGGCGAGAGGGGGAGCCCACATCCAGGCAGCTGTTTCCCTGGCATCCAATCCCCTGACAAAATCCCTGAGCTGGCTCCCCACATTCCCTGAAGAGCCCACACACCTCTCAGCAACCCAGCAGCCAAGTGGCCCCTGGATCACGGGGGTGGGGGTTTGGAGGCTGAGATGAGCAGGTGACTGGGAGCCTCCACCTGGGTACAGTGCCGCTCCCCACCCAGGCTGCACAGGCGTCGACCTCTGCCCTCCACCCACTTTGGCACCAGCTGGTCCTGTATCCCACACTGGGCACGAACTGGCAGAGTGATCTGGGTGCCAGGGAGACATAGCCATGAACAGAACAGACGGAGCCCGGCCTCCTCTGGCCTGGGAGAGCGAGGTTCCCTAGGCCGCCCTCCTCAGGGGCACCGCTCTCCCTTCTGTGCAGGCAAAGAAGCCTGTTAGCATTTTCTGCACTTGGGGGCAGGACAGAGGCTAGAATTCCCCCCTTATTCGAAGAGGGTTTTCTAGTCTTGCTCAGACCCAGCAGTCTGGGTTCTGGGATCTGTCAGACCAGGGAGCTCCACCCCGAGCCACAGTTTCTGACTGATCGTGGGTGCTGGGGTATCCTGGCACCAGGGAGATGAGGCTGCAGGGACTGAAGCCCAGGACTGTGGCGCGGGGGCTGCCAGCGAAGCGGGGAGGGTTGGGACTTCCTTCCTTCCCTGTGGGGTCCCAGGCCTCGGCCCCCCATGTCTGCAGTGCAGACGTTGCCTCACGGTAAGGTGGCCTGAGACCCTGAAGGCAGCGGGCCTGGCTTCCTTACTGGGTGGCCTGAGCTCTGGGATCCACATCCCCACTGGGAGCCCGGGATTGGGCGCTCCCTGCCTTGTTGACCCAGCACTACTTGTTTGTAATGATCCAGATCTGAGCTGTCCCCTCTGAGGATGACCAGGCGAGGCAGTGTCCCCCATGGTCACCTGACTCAGGGACCAGCCCCACCTGAGCCCACTTCCCGGATCAGCACGCAGCTTCCTCCTCGGCTCTGGTGCTGTGGGTGGGGTCCTCTCCATTCTGTCCTTTGTAGGTGCCTTTTCCTCCATACCCCTCCTCTGCCCAGGCCTCTGAGACTTGCCTCCTACTCAGGGCCCCAGGCAGGGTTGGGTGGAGGCCATGGCTCTGTCCACACTCCCCTGCCCCTTGGCTGACACCCTGTCCTCACCTGTGGCTCTCCTGCACCCCAGGGCCTGGGCTCCAGAATCAGCCTCCCTCGGGCAGAATGTCCTGCTGCTCCTCGCTGCCCCCGCCAGTACCCTCCTGCCAGAAAGCGAGGGAGCAGCCAGTCGCGCCGGGCCCCAGGACCCTCCGTAGGACTGTGCTGAGTGCTGGATGAGGGTCACAGGGATGGCTGAGGACAGGGTGCCGGCTGCAGGGGCAGGCTGATGTGAGGGGAAGATGGAGGCAGCAGTAGGAGGGTACTGTCCTCAGCCTGGGGGCTTTGCAGACCCTCTACTCACTGAGCAGACGCTCCCCACTCCCCTGTACCCCCGTAGGGCAGGATGGAGGGTCCCTCATGGCTGAGACGAGAGGCTCCCATGAAGTAAGATGTGGGGTTCCCACCTGGGTACGTGCACAGGCCTCCCCTTGAGACTGCAGACTGTCTTACTCCATCTTCGACCCCATGGGTTGGTCCAGCCCAGGGAATATGAACCTCACTTCTGGCCATGACAAATGTAGTAAGTTTGGGTCCAGGCCGGCAGGTTCCAGAACGAAGTTCTCCCTGTAGGGGCTGCCAGATGACAGCTTCCTCTCTAGGGCCCCTCACCTGTCCCACCCCAGTCTGGGACTGAGAGCCCTTCTGGTCAGGACCGAGGATGGCTTGGGAAGTTCCTTCTGCAGGGCTGCCTTGGTACCCCTGGATCCTGGGCCTCTACCCTGGGCCTGCCATGCTCCCCTCAGCCCGGCCCCTCCTGGGCTGCCAGGGTCCAGCTGAAACCTCACCCGCCCCCCAGGTTCCTAGCCCCATTTCCAAAGTTAGCCACACCCCACATTCATTTCCTATCCTCCGGCCTCTTTCTGCCCCCCTGCCCCACTGCCTCCTGCATTATTTGCAATTATTATTGAGACAAAGTCTCACTCTGTCACCCAGGCTGGAGTGCAGTGGTGTGATCTTGGCTCACTGCAACCTCTGCCTCCCAGTAGTTGGGATTACAGGTGCATGCCACCACACCTGGCTAATGTTTTTATATTTTTGGCAGAGACGGGGATTCACCATGTTGGCCAGGCTGGTGTGGAACTCCTGACCTCAAGTGATCCTCCGGCCTCGGCCTCCCAAAGTGCAGGGATTACAGGTGTGAGCCACCTCACCCAGCCTGCAATTATTTAACTAACTGGTTTGATGATTTCTGTTTGTATCATGGGAGTATCACTTTCTGAGGTCAGGGGCCATATATGTCCATTGACTGTGTCACCCCAGAGCCTGGCACCAATCACTGTTTATTAGGGGACAGGTCACCGTTTATTGATCACATGATCCACTGTAGTGAGCAGTCAGTGTGCTTAGTAATTGTCGGCTCAGTGTGACGCCGTTTCAACACAAATGCATTTATTGTACTCCTACTGCATACCAAAAATGCTCTAGTGCCTTTGGACTTCAGCAAAAGTAAAAATGAAAAGCTCTGGCTGGGCACAGTGGCTCACACCTGTAATCCCAGCACTTTGGGAGGCCGAGGCAGGCGGATCACGAGGTCAGGAGATAGAGACCATCCTAACTAACATGGTGAAACTCCGTCTCTACTAAAAAATACACAAATAATTAGCCCGGCGTGGTGGTGGGCACCTGTAGTCCCAGCTACTCGGGAGGCTGAGGCAGAAGAATTGCTTGGACCCAGGAGGTGGAGCTTGCAGTGAGCTGAGATTGCGCCACTGCACTCCAGCCTGGGCGACAGAACGAGACGGAAGTCCGGAGCCCACGCCCCTCAACTGTGACTTTTCTGGGAGAAATGAAACATGAAGTGTTCAACAGCTGACTCCCTCCTCCCAGAGTGCCCGGACAGCGTAGATTATAAAGTATCAGCATCCCAGCTCATGTCATGACTCGAATGGGCCATCTCGCAGTGACAATGAATCCATTGTTATTTTGCCAGGAGAGAGATTAATGTTCAACATAATTTATCCTTTCGGGTTTTATCTGAGCTGAGAAAATTTGTTACCATAGAGATTTCAAAACTTGAGAAACGGCATTTTAATGAGCTGCAGGAGATGGGGGTTCATGGGCCTTGCGGTGCCTCGTGCCGGAGAGATGAGCGTGCTCAACTCATTCTTTGATCTTTTAAGACGGAAGAATGACTCTGGCACACAAGGTGGCGATGGGGTAGGGATGTGACCCTTTGTCATGAGAGTGAGGGAGTGGACTCAGATGGTGATTGTGCCATCTGCCCTGGGTGCTTCAGGTGAGATCCCACCTGGCCCTCAGTGCCCCATGCCACTGTGGTCCTGCTGGCAGCCTTGCCATCTGGGGCCCCCATTGTGGGTGGGCATGGCAGGTCCCACTCCCTCGACATAGGTGGAACCAGCTAAGGCCACCATCTCCAGGGTCCCGTGCCCACATGCCCACATGTGGAGGGATGATGCAAAGCCATAATCCCAGCGATTTGGGAGGCCGAGGTGGGCGGATCACCTGAGGTCAGGAGTTCGATACCAGCCTGACCAACATGGTGAAACCTCATCTTTACAAAAAATACAAAAATTAACCAGGTGTGGTGGCATGGACCTATAGTCCCAGCTACTTGGGAGGCTGAGGCAGGAGAACTGCCTGAACCTCGGAGGTGGACGTTGCAGCGAGCTAAGATCTCACCACTGCACTCCAACCTGGGCAACAGAATGAGACTCTATTTCAAAAAACCCCCATAAAAAACAAAAAACAAAGCTGATGGCTTGTGTCTAGACGTGGGAGTCCTAAGCCAGTTCTTCCGTGAAACCTGCCTTTCCCAGATGACCACACTGACTGTCATCACCCCCACCTGGGGCTGTCCCCAGCTTTGGGGGCAGGGGCCTTCGCCAGGCCCACCCGGGGCCCAGTCTCCTGTGGGAACAGCTGAGTCATGACTTGGAGCTGGCCAACACAGGGTGCCTGGCCACAGCTGTTCCCTGCCGTCCCCTGTCAGCGCCTTAGTGAGAGATTCGTGACCTGCAGGATGAGCCTGCTGCTGTGGCAACTTCCAGCGCTTACACAGGCTCTGGGTTGGCCTGTGGGGGCTTTGGAGGGTCTCCTTGGACCCTCGGGAGATCTCCCTGCAGCACCTTACAGAGGATGCAGAGGCTGCGACTGGCGGTGCATTCTCCTCCCGCTGGGAAGCCTCAGGATGCTGTGGGACGAGGGGGCCTTCAGCATCCCCTTCCCCACAGTGTGGCCCCTGCAGCTGTGCTGGAGTGGCCAGGGGCAGAGGCGGTGAGGCTGCTGCCTGCCTTGCCATGATTTCGCCAGCAGAGGGTGCTCACGGATAGCCGCCGTGCAGGCGCCGCTGCCGCAGATCCAGACTCTGCCACCCCATGGGGTCAGGGGCCTCTGGGCCACCTGGTTAACCTTTGTCCGCACTTCTAAAGAAGGAGTGGGTCTGATAATGGATTCCCGATGGCTCAAGTCCCCTCACCAGATCCCAGCCCTCCGTAGCAGTGCTGCTTGTGGGGCCGTTCCAGCAGGAGGTCATGGGTCCCTTCCTTGGCACGTCCCTGTGACACCCTGCTGGGATGATCCTTCTGGCTGGTTCTGAGGAGCCCACAGCCTTAGGCCCAGCACTTTTGGCTGGCCCAGCGGCATCAATTAGCCACAGGCCCTCCCTCATCCCCAGGCTTTTGGCAGAACTGCAGGTGGTCCAGGGTGAGCATCGCCACCTTCGCCACCAGGATCGATGGACAGGAGGGGCCAGGGCTTCCGGTCATGCCCACGGATGAGGGGCAGACATGTGGGGTGGGCTTAGGTGCTCGTGGCCGGGCCAGCCTGGGTCTGCCTTTTAATGACCTCAGATTGCTTCTGGCGGGTGTTGTAAGACGTAATTTCTCCTGTTAATATACTAAGGATTTTTTTTTTCTAATTTTAAATTTGGATTCAGTTCTTTTGATTAATTTCCACGTTTTCTCTGTTTTGCATATCAACCAGGAAAGGTCACAAAGTACAATTCTAGTGGCAGTCTGAGGCTGGTGCTTCCCTTCTCCCTTCCTCTCTCTGCTTCCTCCCTCCATCTCCCTCCCTCCCTTCCTTGCATGCTGAGTGGTGAGACCCCATGGAGTGTACAAAGATGCCTGAGAAGCAGCCTCCGCCCAGAGGCAGCTCACAGCCCAAGAGGTTCTCCTGAGGGTCGACACACAGATGGGTTGAGGCGTAGGAGCTGAGGACAGGGTGTTGAGGGCTCCCAGCTGGAAGGACTGGCCATGTTTCATGGAGGAGTTTGCATTTGCACTGAGTCTTGAAGGGGGCAGGCTTGGCCAAGTGGGAGCAGGGAAGGGCTGCAGGAACAGTTTGATCAAGGGGCAGATGTGCATCAGATGACAGTGCCCTACCATGGGCAGCACAGCTTCCCAGGGCCCCGGGCTGGCTTGTTTGCAGAGAGCCATGGCTGGGCGTGGTTGGGGGGGCTCCCCGACTGCCTTCTCATCTCTGTGCTCTGTTCCAGCGTCTGCATTTCCCGAGGACTTCTCCATCCTAACAACTGTGAAAGCCAAGAAAGGCAGCCAGGCCTTCCTGGTCTCCATCTACAACGAGCAGGGTATCCAGCAGATTGGGCTGGAGCTGGGCCGCTCTCCCGTCTTCCTCTACGAGGACCACACGGGGAAGCCTGGCCCGGAAGACTACCCCCTCTTCCGGGGCATCAACCTGTCAGATGGCAAGTAAGTGGGCACTTCTGGGCAACTGTTCTCCTGCCGGAGTGGGAATCAGGCCAGCTCATACCGCTGACCAGATGTAGGGCACACTAGGGGACGTGCAGCAGCCGGTACCGAGACTCCCACAGACGCCACAGCAGAGGAGAAGGCGCTGGGCTTGGAGTCCTAAAACCTGGGTTATGGTCTTGATTCATCGTCTGTGGCTTTGTGGAGTCGCTTCTCCTTCCTGGCCCTCCATTGCCCCTTTGTAAAGTGCACTAAAGCACGTGAAATTCCAGCCTGTTTGTGTCAGAAGGGACACAGGAAATTGTGAGGTTATACCCAACCTTTTCCAGAAAGGATTTAAGGTATCCTTCAAGGACACAGATGTGTTAGGAGTGGGAGTGAGCATGAGGAAAGGCGGGTCGTGCCAGGGCGCTCTGTTGGGTGCGGACCTCAGCACCAGGGGTTGTCAGTCGCCTCTTTCGTGGTCAGCACGTGTGAGGTCATGCCTCGGAAGGCCTTCAGTACATGATATCTGAATTCTTCGCTAAGACTTTCAGACAGATCCACTCATTCCACCATTTCCCTTTTTTTTTTTTTTTTTTTTGAGATGGAGTCTCACTGTGTCGCCCAGGCTGAGGTGCAGTGGCCGGATCTCAGCTCACTGCAAGCTCCGCCTCGCCTCAGCCTCAGCCTCCCGAGTAGCTGGGACTACAGGCGCCCACCACCTCGCCCGGCTAGTTTTTTGTATTTTTTAGTAGAGACGGGGTTTCACCGTGTTAGCCAGGATGGTCTCAATCTCCTGACCTCGTGATTTGCCCGTCTCGGCCTCCCAAAGTGCTGGGATTACAAGCTTGAGCCACCGCGCCTGGCCCTCATTCCACCATTTCGCGTTCACACCCAGTCTTCTCTGGCTGCCTGCGGTTTGCCATTGGGGTTCAGAGGGCACATGACGAGTGCTCTCATGCACACAGCAAAATGCAACGGCCGCCGTCCTGCCCTTCTCCCGACGGCTGTGACCGTGCCGCAGGGACCCCGCTCCCCGCTCCCGAGCCCGTGCCGAGTGCTGCACGCTCCCCCTTTCCCCTTTCACTTGGGCTCCTGGATGGGCTTCCAGGGTTCAGACAGCTGTCTTTGTCTGAGGGACGAGGATTCTGGGGAATGAGTAGATCTCATGGCACGTGGGGTTGCCCTAACTTGTCCGATTCCAGAGGCCGGGCCTTGATCCGCTCCACCCCACCACGTTCGTGCAGGAAGTGGGCCTTCTCCCTGTGTCTCAAGGAATTTGCCGCAAAATCGCTTGAGCTGGCGTCTGTGATCCAAGCCCTGTCCTCACCGTCTGTTTCTCTGCAGGTGGCACAGAATTGCTCTCAGCGTCCACAAGAAAAATGTCACCTTGGTCCTCGACTGTAAAAAGAAGACCACCAAATTCCTCGACCGCAGTGACCACCCCATGATAGACGTCAACGGCATCATTGTGTTTGGCACCCGGATCCTGGATGAGGAGGTGTTTGAGGTGAGCAGGAGGGCAGACCACCGCCCGTGCCCACCCAGGGCACTCCTCGTATGGAGCCACTGTGACTGCTGCTGGAGAGGGCTCCTCGGGCAGGGACTAGCCGGTGGTCCACTGTGGTCACTGTCTCTGTTGGTGAGGAGCCTCTGCTGCTGTCCTAAGGGATGTCTGTAGCTTTCGGAAATGGAGGGGCCAGAGCTGCTGTCGCCTGTAGGCTGTGTGGGGATGACAGTGGCCGCCCTTGTCCCAAGGGCCCAGTATGTGTGTCCTGAGTGCTGGCTTGGAAAGGACAGGGGCTTTGTCCAGTCTCGTGCTGAGGCTCCTGGAAACATGGAGACTCCTGCCCTCTGTATCCGGGGCCATCCTGGGACAGGGGGAGCCGTCCTCTGGGTGAGCTTGGAGGGCAGAGCTGGGCCACTGTGTGGATGCACCAGTAAGACCTGTGCCGACCCAACTCAGGCTGGCCTCACTCCAGAGTCTAGCTGTGTCCAGCCAGGGACCTTGCTTTCCTGGGGAATGCCTCAGAGGCTTGGGAGTGGGGGCCTGAGCTGGGTGGGCTCTGGGACCCTCACTTCAGCCCATGGAGCCCTTCATAGTTTGGGGTTCTGCATGAGAATGCTCTGTTCCACTGCCAAGAAACAGGTTGAGAGCCCCTGCAAGTGACCAGTGATCCCCAGCTGCCCCGGGTGGGGGCCTTGGAGTCACCGGGAGCCTGGGCCCTGCCTCCTGAGGTGCTGGGGCGACAGCCTGCACAGGGTCCTGGACTCCACACTTCCCAAGGGCACTGCAGTGACCGTTGTCCCTGCAGCTTGGGTTAGGCAGCAGCCAGGACTCCTTCACTGGGCTTCTTTTTTGGTTTATGTAAGTTGGGTTTTGCAGAAGATTTAGTTTGCACTCAGGGCTCTGTGGCTAAAACCTGTTTGAAAGCCACTGGCTTAAATGGTCTCCAAGGGCCATCCCGGCTCTGGGATTTCCTCCTCCAGGGCTGCAGAGATGGGACACCAAAGGGCAGTGTCTCCTCCTTAAATCCCCAAGCGCTGCCGTGAGCTCCTGGCTGTGTCTACACATCGGTTCTGCATCCAGCTGCCCCTGTTTCATGGCTGAGGTGGGGTCCCCAGGCCCATGTTTCTTCTCGGTGACTCAGAGTCACCAAAGCAGACACCGTGTTGAATCAATCTTGGTGCTCTGTCAAGGGCACGTGAAGGAGACATCACACGTACTGAGTTCATTTCTGTGTTAAAGGTGGTGATGTCTGCTCGTGGGGATGGGCACAGTTGAACTGGCCCTGGGGCTTTGAGCGTGTGAGAAGAGGGCAATTCTGAAAGTCTCACCTTTCTAGAAAATCATACTGGGGACTGCATAGTATCACGGTGAGCTGGACATTCCGCAGAGTGCTGGCCTCGGGGCAAGCCCACCTGGGCTGGACTCCCAGCTCTGTCGAGTGTTGGGTTTGGGCCTCGGGCACGCTGCTCTGCTATTTCTCTGTCTTAGCGTTTCCATCTGTAAAACGGGATCGCAGATGTGGCTGCTTCACGAGCTGTGGCAAAGGTTCCATGAGGTCGAATGCAGTGACACACCAGCACACTGCCTCTGTTACAGGAAGCCCTGGCTTAACGTCAAATGCAGTTGTTCTGGATATTAATCCAGTGTCAAGGCAAGCAGAAAGGCAGGACAGAGCCCCACGACCCAGTGCAGACAGCAGAGGAATGATCAGAGCAGCCACCTTCTGCGGAACGAGATGGGCCTGTTAGAAGAACCCAGGAGTAGGTGTGAAGGTGGTGAAGATTCTGCTGAACCTGCAGTTGGCTCTGCGTCAGTTTCCAGGAAGCTGTAGCCTGAGGCTTCGGTAGAGTAGGGCGGGTGCTTGGGTCCTGCTGGCACAGCCAGATTTTGCAAGTTATTGAGACACACCCTCCGGGCACGCTTCTGACCAGACCTGCCTAGATGCCTGGAAGGAACTGCGGGCGCAGGAGCCATCCTCAGCCAGGCAGGAGGCAGCTTCTGGGCTATTCTGGGGAGCTGGGGTTAAAAGCTGCCTTGGGGTCACACAGGCTGGGATCGAGTGCTGGTTTTGCCTTTTGCTGGTGGGAGGATCTAGGCAAAGCAGGTGACATTGATGAGCTTTAAGACTCGTTTGTCAAACATGGGTCACAGTAAGGCTACCTGCAGAGCCGCAGGGGAGGTTCTGGGCTTGGCCTGGGCACCTGCCAGACCCGCCCCCACCGCTGCCTGTTGTTCTGTGGGTCGAGGCCCTGCCTCGGGTTTTTTTTTTTTTTTTTTTTTTTTTTTAAGACAGAGTCTCATTCTGTCACCCAGGCTGGAATGCAGTGGCGTGATCTTGGCTCACTTTAAGCTCTGCCTCCCGGGTTCACGCCATTCTCCTGCCTCAGACTCCCAAGTAGCTGGGACTACAGGTGCCCACCACCATGCCTGGCTAATTGTTTAGTTTTTCAGTAGAGACGGGTTTCATCGTGTTAGCCAGGATGGTCTCGATCTCCTTGTGATCCGCCCGCCTCAGCCTCCCAAAGTGCTGGGATTGCAGGTGTGAGCCACCGTGCCCGGCCCCCATAGTGCTGGGATTGCAGGCGTGAGCCACCGCACCTGGCCCCCAAAGTACTGGGATTACAGGCCTGAGCCACCACGCTCGGCCCCTAAAGTGCTGGGATTGCAGGCGTGAGCCACCACGCCTGGCCCCTCAAGTGCTGGGATTATAGGCCTGAGCCACCGCGCTCAGCCCCCATAGTGCTGGGATTGCAGGCGTGAGCCACCGTGCCCAGCCTCCCAAAGTGCTGGGATTACAGGCCTGAGCCACCGCGCCGGGCCCCGGGGTTTTAATGTTTGTCATGCAGTCGCTTTTTTGTGCTGTGTCAAATCTTTGTAATTTCTAGTGTGTTCTGCTGTAAAGATTCAGGAAAGAGCTTTATTTTATCTTTAAAAAATTAGGATCCTAAAACAAGTAGTGCTTCGTTGATATTCTAACTGAGCAGGAAAAGCTGTTTTCCCAAAAGCAGACGTATGTGAAGAGTCCCTTACCACAGGAAAGCACTAGAAATCCGTGTTCAGGACTGGGTTTGCATCCTGGCTCTACTGTTTCCCAGTGGTGAGATCTCGGGTGAGTTGTCTAACCGCTCTGAGACTCAGTTTCCCCATCTGTAAAATGACAATAATAGTACCCACCGCATTTGTGTGTGTGTGTGTGTGTGTGTGTGTGTGTGACACCGTGAGAATTAATCCAAGAAAAATGCCTATGAGTGGCCGACAGCAAACATGCCATAGTTTACCTACTTTATTACCAAAGAATGAAAGTAACGTGCAGTTTTCAAAAGGAAATGCCTCTTGAATGTAGGAGGCTGTTTTCCTACCCCGACTTGTTCTTCCCGGGAACGGTACAGGTCTCACACTGCAGCTGGTGCCTGGCAGGCTTCTGGGCGAAACAGTAGGTCACAGATAGGTTCCGAATCCTGTGTTTTGGGTGAGCCATTTTTTCCTGTCGTGGAATTCGATTGGAGCCAGAGTGGCTGCCAGGAACGAGAGGTTTTTATTGACCACAAGTTTTTAATGGTCTGGAGGAGGTGTTTTCCTAGCCCCAGAGTTTCCTGGCTGTTAGCTGTGCTCACGTTGGAAAATTGGACCTGTCTCTCTTAATGAAGTCCAGCAGGATCAGCGATGCCTTCAACTGCCCCAAGCATCTTTTTCTTTTTCTTTTTCTTTAACAGCGTGAGGAGGAAGTTCGGTGAGTTGGCCTCAGAGTCCCAGCCACCTTTTGTCTCATTGCACATGGAAGAGAATTTCTGTTTCTTTTGAAGTAAAAGTGATTTATCTCTGCTTTCCAGCAGGCTCCACGTAACACCACCTCCCATCTCAGCCACTTGGCTGCTCTAGAAGGCTCTAAAAACGAGGGGCTGGCACTGTTGAGACATATTCCTCCAGCAGCCCCAATCTTCCCCTGGAAGGACGACTTTCGCTCATTCAAAGCCAGTCTGTTCTGTGCTTAGATTGGTACCAAACAGGGATTTACTAACTCTCTAAGAGAGTTCATTTAAACAGGGACTGGGGTTTTTCCTGGGGTGTGTGTGGCTCCACAGAGGCCCCCTTTGTCCAAAGTGATGCACCCTTGAGGGACACGGGGAGAGAGAGACCCTCAGGGCCAAGACACATGTGTCTCCCGCAGTGCAAGGCCAGTGCTAACGGCTGGTGCTGTGCCCGCCGCCTCCCTGGGTATAGACGCGGGGCCTTAGTGTGTGGCCTTGGCCATGTCAGCAGACCCCTACGCCTGTAGACCAGCCCCTCACTGCCTCCCAGTCCCTGAGTCTGGTTCTAGCGGGTCAGCCTTGCCGTGCAGGGCAAGTGGGACACTGCCGTCCCTCACAGAACCACACATGAAGGAAGTGATGGGCATGGAGGGCGTGCTGCTGGCAGGTTCCCCCAGCCTTGGACTTCCTTCCCTGCTGGTGACTTGGAGCCCCGTGTCCTCATCTGTAAAATGGGGCAATAGGGCCAACGCTGTTGGATTTCGGGTTGGTGAGATCAAATCTGTGTTAGATGCGAGTGCCTCCAAGGGCCACGGGGAACCACCCTGTCCTGGGTCTTTGGCAGTGAGAGCTGCTCTCTGGTCCACTGTCAGTGGTCATCTGCCCGTGACAATGGGCCAGAGGTGGCCCGCCGTCCACAGTGGCACTGTCCTGAGCTGTCCCTTTTCTCAGCTTTTCTGGACTCCCCTTATGAATTAGGTGCTGTGAGTCCTGCCGTAAAGATGAGGCCCCTGAGCCCTCAGGAGGATGGAGCCACTGAGAAGCCCGGGGGGAAAGAAGTGGCTTAGGGTCCCGCCAGCCCCAGCTAGGGCGAGTGCTCCAGGGCGCCTCCTGCTGGTGCCTGCACCTGCCATCACAGCAGACCCTCAGCAAGGTGTGGGTTCGCAGGCCCCTGTCCTCCTCCCCCAGCAGCGTCCCCCTGTGGAGCTGGCAGGAGACCCCCCGGCATGGGCTCTGTCTCCTAGGATGGGGTGGGATGGCCAAACTCCTCTCATGCTGCCTGTTCCCAGGGCAAGTACGCGGGAGCTGCCTGGGACATCGTCCTGCAAAGTTCTCATCCCAAGTCTTGTCCCTTCTGGATGTGCCAGTGCCCTGGGGCCAGCACTGGTGTGGGAGGAGGACTCAGGGCATTGCTGCCCAACCCCATCCTTGGCCATCCCACCCCATCCTAGGAGACAGAGCCCATGCCAGGGGGGTCTCCTGCCAGCTCCACAGGGGGACGCTGCTGGGGGAGGAGGACAGGGGCCTGCGAACCCACACCTTGCTGAGGGTCTGCTGTGATGGCAGGTGCAGGCACCAGCAGGAGGCGCCCTGGAACGCTCGCCCTAGCAGGAGACTGGACTCAGGCTGGCCTGACAGCACCGTGGGCCCCTGCCTGGCATTCTGTTCTCATAGCCCTCCCTGCACCGGCCCTGAGGACCCTGGAGTCCCCTGGCCTATGGGGTCTGTGAAACTCTGGAACCTTCCAGGAAGAGCCAGCGTAAGCTGTTAGCAAGGGCAGAGGGCCCAAGAGTGTCCCTCCTGTGTGTGACAGGTGACCTGGACCTGCCAAGCCCCTGTCCCAGCACCTTCCCCAGCCTGGGATGGGCAGCATGAGGCTGCCTGGCTGCTGATCTGGAGGGCTCCATGCTCCCCTCTAGAGTCTCACCTCATCTGTGGGACCTGAGACGGCCAAGTGATCCATGTCGGGGAGGCTGGGAGGCGGGACTGAGAGGGGGCCTGGGGTGCCTCTGCCTTGAGGCCTGCCATGAAAGGCCCCTCCCCCGGTGAGCTATGACCAGGAGCGGGCGGTGGAGGGGATGAGAACTGCCCTGGGGGACGGCCGGCCAGCGAGTTCTGGGCCAGGAGCCAAATGTGCTTTTCAGCTGTTGAAGGTTTCAAGGGGCAACAAGGCCAAACAGACTATAAACTCCAGCTCTCCCTGCAAAACCCCTGGGTGCTGGCGGGAAAGTGATGGCGTCGGCTCCAAGCTCGAACGGTTCCTCCGTCTGTCTGCCTTCATTTCAGCCTTTGAAAAACACCAAGCGGTTTACCTAATCCCTGATTCCCTTTTTCCAGGGGCCTGGCTTTTCCACAGACATGTTCTTTCTGGAATTTTGCTCTCCCGGGGACAGGAGTGGGGCCTGTGCTGAGGGGGCCTTTCTCAGCCATCCACGGAGGTACCCTGGGATTGCTGTGAGCGGGAACGTCCCCCAGGGCGTCAGGCCCTTCAGTGTCAGGGCCTCGAAGGGGAGAGCAAGGGCTTTGTTAGAGGCCCAGGTCCACGTTTGCTGTAACTTCCCAGACCGGGGCCCTTGGAGCCCCTGGACCTTTCCAGAACTACCTTGCTGCTCGCGGGCTCCCTGGGCTGCCTGTGGGATGCAGCAGGTAGGACTCAGGCTAGGGTCTAGGGCGGCTCCAGAGCCCGCAGCCCGTCACTGGGCAGCCGGGGAAGCCCCCGGGGAGGAAAGCGCAGCCCTGAAGGGGAGCCGACTTCCAGGCGCTGAGCTGTGTGCGGCTGGCGGCTCCCGGGACACGAGGGGACTCTGCTGAGGACCTTTCCTCCTGGTGGGGGAAGGGCTGTGGGGCTGGGAAAGCCCACCTCGCCGGAACTTTCCTGGGCCCTGCTGCTCAGCCTCCACTTGATGAGCCGTGTTCCCCTGTGAGAGGAGTGGGGAGATGTCCGGGAAGAGAGGGCTTTCCCCGCCTTGGAAGCCGCCCGGAGGGGCGTGTTTGCGGGGCTGGCTGGGCCAACTCTGACTTGGGACATGAGATGGATGTGATGTGTGCACCTGGGTAGGGCAGGGCACTCGACCACCTCGGGCAGCCCCAGGCACCCTGCTGTGTCGTCTCTGCGCCTCCATCCTCACTGGCCAGGCAGCGTAGATGGGCCAGGTGTCCCTCTGCCAGGGCTTCCCCGGGGGCAGTGTGTGCCTGTCCCTCCCGAGTCCTGGCCCAAGCCCCTGCTGCTGCCTGCCCAGTGCGCCTGCCATTGCGGCTCACTGCAACTCCCTGGGGGGCTCTGGTGCACCTGCACTGACACAGGGCACTGTCACCCGTCTAGGTCCTCGGTCCAAGACCTGCATCTACCCAGCCCTGCTGTCTCCTTAGCATCCACTGGTACTTTCTGTAGGAGCCACTTCCACTGTCTCAGGCCACCTGTGTGGCAGCCCAGACCCCACCCTGGCAGTGATGAGGCAGCCCCTGGCAGTGGAACACCAGAGGGTGAAGGGCAGAGGCCGCTTGTCATGTCTTCAGCTCTGCCCACTTTGCGGAGACCTCCTCTTGCTCCTGGAAAGGACAGGGACATTGCACTCTGCATGATCTCCTGGGACCGCTGCAAGCAATTGTCACAGCCTGGTGGCAAAACAGCAGAGATTTATGCTCTCCCAGCTCTGAGGCCAGAATTCCAAGATCGAGGTGTGGACGGGGCCATGCTCCCTCTGAAGGCTCTAGCGGGGGGCCCTGCCCGCCACTTCCAGCCCCAGGTGGCTCCAGGCACTCCTTGGCTTGTGGCCGTGTTGCCGCAGCCTCTGCCTCCATCTTCACACGGCCTCTCTCTTCCCCCTGTGTCTCTCCTCTACGTGGCCCACAAGGATACTTGTTGGATTTAGGGCCCGCCCTAATCTAGGATATTCTCATTTCCAGATCCTTCCTTCCATCTGCAGTGATCTTATTTCTGGACAAGGTCACCTGTGGATCTAGATTCAGGGAGTTCCGACCTGGACGCGTCCCTCGGGGTTACGAAAAGGGGTTTTTCTCTCTTAAATTCCCACAGAGCACGTGTGCTTAAAAGTGAGCCTCTGGGCATGCATATGAGCTTCTCGCAGAGGCTTCGGGGTGGGCTGCTGAGCTGTGCCTGACTGAGGGGGGGCAGGTGGGCCACTTGGCAGTTGGCCAAGCCCTGCAGGCATCTCCCTGGTGCAGTAGGCAGCTGCCTGGCTGACTGGAACCAGTGTGTAGTTTGGTATTGGGGTGCAGTTTGGTATTGGGGTACATTTTCATTTGCAGTTCTGGTCTAGGGAGGCCTGAGCAGTAAGTGAGTGAGGCCTGGACTCCTCCCTGCTGCAGGTGGCTGGTGACCCGCCTGGCAGGTGCCAGTGACCCTGCTGGTGATCTGTGTGGCACCCAACAGGGAGGGCTCCAGAGACCCCACAGAGTTGGGCAGGGCCTGCCTCTTCCCATGTGCTGTGGGGTCTGGCCCCTCCTGCTGCCTGGCCCGAGATTTGGGCTTCAGGTTTGTTCCATGGAAAATGTGAGCCACAGACCCATCTCCCAGCCCAGACGGGAATGATGTCATCCCGGGAGCCGGCCTTATCCAAGGCTATCTTGCTGGGCCGATGGTGGATGTTCTGATCCACAGTTCCCAGAAGACGGCACCGAGGGGCTCTGGGAAGGGACGCATGATGCTGGAGGGTCTCTGGAGGGGGGTGCCCAGGGCGCGCAGGGCCGCGGTGGAGGGGAAGCAAAGGGGCAGGGCGTCCCCTGTGGGAGGGCCCAGTGGCTGGGGGAGCCGCCCACCTGAGCGGAGGAGCTGGCATCAAGCGGCCGAAGGGCGAGGGGGCCCACGAATGTGATGTCCTTCTTCAGCACCGTGGCCAAGGGGCATCTGAGGGAGCCACAGTCAAGCCCCAGCCCTCCACCCATCCTTCCCACGGTTTTGAGCCAGCCTGAACCTCAGTTTCCTCAGCTGGAAAGTGGGGATGTCAGGCTTGTGGTGCGGATGAAAGGAGGCAAAGCCGGTGCGGCCAGCCCTGTGGTCACTCAGCGAGGTGGCAGGTGCGCCACTGTGTGCTGGCAGGCTCTCCTGCCGGCGCCTGGGACGGTGGCTGTTATGATGATGAGGATTGTGGTTATGGCGATTGTGCGGTATTTTCATAGCATCGCCGTCAGCGCCATTAACCCTATCTCACTGAAAGGGGTGTGAAGCTCAGCGGGCAGGTGGGGGAGCCAGGACCCAAGCCTGCTCCCCATCAAGGCGCCCTGTTTGTTGGGTGCAGTGGTGAGGTAGGGGCCCCGTTTTTTGGATGCAGTGGTGGGGGAGGGGCCCCATTTGTTGGCTGCAGTGGTGGGAGAGGGGCCCCATTTGTTGGGTGCAGTGGTGAGGGGGGCCTCATTTGTTGGGGGGCAGTGGTGAGGGGGGCCTCGTTTGTTGGGGGGCATTGGTGAGGGGGGCCTTGTTTGTTGGGTGCAGTGGTGGGGGGCCCATTTGTTGGGTGCAGTGGTTGGGGAGAGGGGCCCTGTTAGTTGGGTGCGGTGGTGAGGGAGGGGCCCTGTTTGTTGGGTACAGTGGTAGGGAAGAGGGGCCCTGTTAGTTGGGTGCGGTGGTGAGGGAGGGGCCCCGTTTGTTGGCTGCAGTGGTGGGGGAGAGGGGCCCTGTTAGTTGGGTGCAGTGGTGAGGGTTGGGCCCCGTTTTTTGGGTGTAGTGGTGGGGGAGGGGCCCTGTTTGTTGGGTGCAGTGGTGGGGGAGGGGACCACTTGGTGGGGCAGCCACACGGGAGGCCGGGAAGGGAGCTCCCATAGCTGGCCTCCGCCTTCCACGGCCGTGTGCCTCTGGGCATGAATTGCTCGGTCGGCCCTTTGGTGCCTCGAAGAAGCCCCTGTGGGCCTGTGGAGTCAGCTTGGAGGCCGGGTTGGCTCCATTTCCTGTCTAGGGGAGGCCGCCTGGCTCTTCCTCAGACCCGAGCAGACGGTCCCTGTGGCCAGGCCGGTGACACCCCACTTGCAGAGCCTGGGTGCTGTCCTGTAGACCGTGTGGCTGGGGTGTGGGGCTGTGTCAGGCCCTGGACTCCTGGGCCTGTCTGTGAGTGCCCAAGAGAACGTGAACCCCCTTTACCCTGGCCCCCTTCCTGTCCCCCTCCTGTCTGTTCCCGCTCCTTCCCCCTCTTTCCTGTCCCCCTCCTTCCTTCCCCCTCCTTTCTGTCCCCGCTCCTTCCCCCTCTTTCCTGTCTCCCTCCTTCCTTCCCCCTCCTTTCTGCCCTCCTTCCTGCCCCCCTCCTTCCTGTCCCCTTCCTTCCTGCCCCCTTCCTCCTATTCCCCTTCTTCCTTCCTCCCTCTTTCCTGTCCCCCCTCCTTCCTCCCTCCCTTCTTCCTATCTCCCTTCCTTTCTTCTCTCTCCTTCCTGTCCCTCCTCTTTCCTGTCCCCCTCCTTCCTGCCCCTCTTCTTCCTGTCCCCCCTTCCTGCCCCCTTCTTCCTGTCCGCCTTCTTCCTTCCTCCCTCTTTCCTGCCCCCCTTCCTTCCTGCCTCCCTTCTTCCTGTCACCCCTCCTTTCTGTCCCCCCTTCTTCCTTCCTCCCCCCTCCTTCCTGACTCTCTTCTTCCTGTTCCCCTCGTTCCTTCCCCTTCTTCCTGTCCCCCCTCCTTCCTGTCCCCTTCCTTCTTGCCCCTTCTTCCTGTCCCCCCTCCTTCCTTCTTCCTTCCTTCCTGTCTCTATTTATTCCTGTCCCTGTTCCTTCCTTCCCTCCTCCTTCCTGTCCCCCCTCCTTCCTCCCTCCCTTCTTCCTATCTCCCTTCCTTTCTTCTCTCTCCTTCCTGTCCCTCCTCCTTCCTGTCCCCCTCCTTCGTAACACCCCTTCCTGTCCCCCCTTCTTTCTGCCTCACTTCTTCCTGTTTCCCCTCCTCCCCTCCCCCTTCCTTCCTGTTCCCCCTCATTCCTTCCCTCTTCCTTCTGCCCTCCTCCATCCTGCCCCGCTCTTTTCTGCTTCCCTTTCTTCTTGCCCTCATCTTTCCTGCCCCTCTCTAGCCCCAGACCCTGGTTCTTCTCATGTTCAGCCCTGAGTTGCTGCTTTTTGTTCACATGGCCCCATCCTGTCCTCTGCTGGGGTTTCCTTGACCGTGGGGACCAGGTCTCCCCTGGACACCTTTGTCCAGGTGCTCCCAGCCCACACCCATCCTGGCTGTGCCTGCAAGCCCGTCCTCCAGAAGGGCCTGTGGGTGACCAGGCTGCAGCCGGGGACTCCCAGCGCTTTTAGAGCTCTGGACTCTCCAGACAAGGCATGATTCCCGCTGCGCCCCGCGGCCTCTCTCCAGAGCCCTGACTGCCTGCCGTCCATGCCTGTGGGAGGCTGTGTGTTTGGAAATATTTTTTGGAGCTGAGAAGTGCAGGTTTTCCTGCGAGCTAGCCACGTGGCCTCACCCTGCCTCTCTCATGTCCGATAGTGAGTTTTGCCCTAGAGGCAGTCTGAGCCATGCCTTGGGATGTCTGAGCGGGATGTCTGAGCCCCACCCCACTGGCTTCATGCTGTCAGGGAGCCTGGGTCACAGGCCCATTTACTCACCGCAGGGTGGGATGGCGGGGAGAGTGTGGAGCAGCCTGGCTCCTAACATAACCCCAGAGCACTCCTCCCTCCCGGCCTGCAGCCACAGCAGGGCTGTGTGTGCTCCACAGGGATGTGCGGGTGCTCCTGATGGTGGGTGATTTGCAGAGACACGCGGGAGTCGCATCTGTCACTGTCCCCATCACAGGCGAAGCCATCTTACTCTATTGGTTGACAGAATGAAGACTCAGAAGATCTTTCAAGCTGGGACTATGCTCTGGAACTGAGGAAATGAAATTTGATCAGGATAAACATGAGCTTCTGCACTTGGTTTCAAAACAATCAATTGTACAAGCACAGGGCCAGGAGAAGTGGCAGTGTTTTATATGAAAGTGTTTTATATGAAAAAGACTTAGGGGTTTGTGGGTGTCAACCCCATTAATGAACATCAGTGTGGTGTGGCGGCCACAGGAATGCACGGTCACAGGTGGTGTTAGGGACGGAAGGCAGAGTGATCTCAGGTCTGGAAACTGTGCTGAATGGAAGCTGAATAGAAAGAACTGGGGTCTGAACCAGGGACAGAGAAGGTTGGTGGAGTGGAGAGTGGGTCGGTGGCCCGAGTGTGGGGTCTTGTCCAGAGGAGAGGGGATGAGACCATAACAGACTGAGGCCAGTGAAAGGATGTGAACCTTTGTAACAGCCACCTTCTCCTCCAGGCCCAGCTCTGAACAACCTCATTCATGACCCTCTCCTTGACCTTCCAGGCAAAGTCTGTTGCTCCTGTGCTGCCTCCCAAGGCTTCTCCCTTGAGACTTAGAGTCAGAGACACAGATTTATTCATCTTTATGTCCCTAAGACTTACCAGAGAGATGCCAAAAATACTGATTGAATGAAGAAAAGGATGAACAATCAGAGCTGGCTGCCTTTCTGCAGGCCTTCATGCTGCAGAGGAGTATTCGGGAAGGGCTGGTGTGCCTTTCTCAGGGATCAGGACTGTTGATGGTGGTGGTGGTGGTGACAGAGGAGGTGGTGGTAGTGATGACGGCAATAATGATGCTGATGGTGGTGATATTAATGGTGAGTATGATGATGATGATAACAGTGCTGTGGTGGTAATGGTCATGATGATGGTAGTGATGATGATGGTGAAGTTGATGGTGGTGGTGAAGGTGATGGTGAAGTTGATGGTGGTGAATTTGCTGATGATGGTGATGGTGGTTGTGGAGAGGTGGTGATGATGGTGGTGAATTTTGATGGTGATGATGAGGGTGTTGGTGGTGATGATAATGGTAGTGGTGGTGGGGATGCTGCTGATGGTGATGCTGGTGATGGTGGTGATGGAGGTAGTGGTGGTTGTGATGATCTGGTAGTGTGATGGTTCTATGGTTTTGGTGGTGGTGGTGGTGGAGGTGATGCTGGTGGTGGTGATAGTGAAGGGGATGGTTGTAGTGATGACGGTGATGGTGGTGGTAGAGGTGATGGTGATGTTGGTGATCCTGGTGGAGGTGGTGATACTGGTGGTGGTGATAGTGAAGGGGATGGTTGTAGTGATGATGGTGATGGTGGTGGTGGTGATGGCGATGTTGGTGATCCTGGTAGAGGTGGTGATGCTGGTGGTGATACTGGTGATGGAGGTGATGGTCGTGGTGGTGGTGATGCTGGTAGTGTGGTGGTTCTATGGTTTGGTGGTGGTGGTGATGCTGGTGAAGGTGGTGGTGGAAGTGATGGTGGTGGTGGTGGTGGTGATGTTGGTGAAGGTGGTGGTGGAGGTGATGGTGGTGGTGGTGATGCTTGTGGAGGTGGTGGTGAAGGTGGTGGTGGTGATGGTGGTGGTGGAAGTGATGCTGGTGATGGTCGTGGAGGAGGTAATGGTGGTGATGGTGGTGATGCTGGTGATGTGATGCTGGTGAAGGTGGTGATGGAGGTGATAGTGGTGATGAAGGTGATTGTGGTGGTGTGATGCTGGTGGTGGTGGAGGTGATGGTGGTGAAGGTGATGATGCTGGTGAAGGTAGTGGTGGAGGTGATGGTGGTGGTGATAGTGATTCTGGTGAAGGTGGTGGTGGAGGTGATGGTAGTGGTGGTGGTGATGCTGGTGGAGGTGGTGGTGGAGGTGATGCTGGTGGTGTCATGGTGATGGTGGTGATGCTGGTGAAGGTGGTGGTGGAGGTGATGGTGGTTATGCTGGTGACGGTGGTGGAGGTGATGGTGGTAGTGGTGGTGATGCTGGTGGAGGTGGTGATGGAGGTGATTGTGATGGTGTGATGATGGTGAAGGTGGTGGAGGTGATGATGGTGGTGGTGATGGTGATGATGGTAAAGATGGTAGTGGAGGTGAAGGTGGTAGTGGAGGTGGTGGTGGTGGTGGTGATGCTGGTGGAGGTGGTGATGGAGGTGATTGTGATGGTGTGATGGTGGTGTGATGATGGTGAAGGTGGTGGAGGTGATGGTGGCGGTGATGGTGATGATGATGGAAGTGGTGGTGGAGGTGATGGTGGTGGTGATGGTGATGATGATGGAAGTGGTGGTGGAGGTGATGGTGGTGGTGGTGGTGGTGGTGATGGTGATGGTAGTGGTGAAGGTGATGGTGATGCTGGTGGTGGTGATGGTGGTGGTAATGATGTTAGTAGTGTGTTGGTTCTATGGTTTTGGTGCTGGTAGCGCTGCTGGTGGTGGTCGTGATGCTAGTAGTGTGCTGGTTCTGTGGTTTTGGTGCTGGTGGTGGCCGTGGAGGCTGTGCTGGTGGATGCTGATTGCTCTGGACAGTGTTCTGGTGCAATCCCGTTTAGTCCTCTGCTTCGTGAGGTAGATCTTATTATCCTGTTTTATCAACAAATGGAGACCTGGAGTAATTAGTCATATGCTGACATCCTCACAGATGACAAGGGAGGGATCCAGTGCCCCGGCCTCCTGTGGTCAATGCCTTCCCTGTGCCATTCTTCTCTGGGCAGTCCTGCCAAGGGTCAGGTGGCTTCCTTCTGGGGAGCCTGGACCGAGTGAATGTCCCCTGTGCCCAGCGATGCCCCGTGTGCCATAAAACAGTGTCTGCAGGCCCACTGCTCCAAAAGTCCGGATGTGGAGAAGGAAGGAGCTGCTTAAGTATGCACTGCCCAAGCCACAAGTGCAGGCCTTTGTGAGGTTGCCACCCTTTGGATGGCGAGTCTTTGAGGAGGTGGACCTGCCCCCCAGCCCCTGCCACTGGTGCTACTGTTTTATCCCTTGGTCTTGAGGCCCCCCTTTCCCAGTTTGCTGAGCTGACCCTTTAGTCCCTGTGGGTGTGCATGAGGCTGTGACCTGATCATGCCCCTTCTCTGCACACATGTGTCCTGCCCCCATGATGGAGACACAGATATGTCATTTTGCAGCCTCGCACCCAGAGCTGTTGTGAGTAGACTTGACCCTATGCGTCTTGGGCGGGTGGCTGCAGGTGAGAATTGGACTGGGACAGGAGGCGGCGAGCGAGGACATGGTGGGGACAGCAGAAAGTAATTTCCGACGACATGAAAATATTTCTCTAACACTCTCGTTAATAGTGTGAAACTCGTTCTCACAGGTGCTGTGAAAACCATGGAAAAAATTATTTAGACCTCACTGGCTTGGGGGCATTTTGTTTTTCCATTTTGTATGACTCACGCATGAAAAATATCAAAGCGAGATTGTAAATGTGACTGGTTGGGGCCCAGGGCAGCTGGAATGGGGGAATCTGGTGGTCTCCTACGTGTGCAGTGCTATGGACATCAAGGAAGTGGCTCGTGGAGAAGGGGCACCGGTGGCGTCCGGCCAGGCTGCTCTGGCTGTGTCTGTCAGAATCTGCCAGGCCCAGCGGGAGGGAAGCCTTGTGCATGAGACTGCTAATGACGGTACCATACTTGCAGGGAATGCAGTCATGTTCTTAGCTCCTGTTTCAGAGCCCAGGGCCAGACTCCACCCTCCCAGGAGCCTCTGGGGCCAGCGTTGTTCCATCCCCAGCTTCAGAAGGGGAAAGCGTGGTTTAACGTGGTTTGTGAACACGCCTGAGATCACTCAGCCAGTAAGGGGCAAGGTTCAGTTGTGGGCCCAGGTGAACCCAGCTCCAGGCCCTGGCACCGCCTGTGGCTCTCCCTGCCTCTGTCCCTTCCAGTCGGCGTGTTAACTCAGCTGGGCTGCATTTTGTATGGCAGGTTGGACAATGTGCCCGCCTGCCAGGACAGGGGAGGTGTGTGGCAGGGCCTGGCAGTGGCACAGCAGTCTCTCCTGGACAACATGCTTGCCGCCCGCTTCTCCCACAGCCTCGAATGAGAAGGGTTTGTCTTAAATAATTTGTGTCTCTGTTTACCAGCACGAAGCGCTCTGGCTAAAATCAGGTGATAAAATCTGCAGGACAAGCAGAGTGCTCAGCTGGGATTCCTATGGAACCTGTTTCGGTTGGATGAGGAGGGGGTCTGGGTGCCAGGCAGTGGCGGGGGGCTGGCTCACCCCAGGGATGGGGGATTGGGTTGAAAGGAGTTGAAAGGAGGACTGCACGATTAAATGGCAGAGGAGGCACTGAGCATGCGATTAGAGGGAACAGCATCATGAGAAAGCAGGCCGGGCTGGGGGCCCCGGCCATGGGAGCCTATAATTTGGTGAGCCCCGTGTTTCCCATCTCCATGGCCCCAGGCTTATGAGGCTCTCCAATGAAAACTTTGCAATTTCCTCAACTCACAGCAGAAACGCAGCCTGGATACAGTCTCATTAGTAGAAAAGGCAGAATTGATTCTCTCAGCAAAATGCTCCCGTCTCTGCCAGAGCCAAGGACAACACGCTCCCGCCGCGGCCGCCGACCCGTCTTCCGTCGAACGCGGCCGCCAGTTGTGCCGTGGGCAGAGGCTCCACAGCGGAGCGGAATGGCCGTAATGACCCTGGCCTGGTGGCGGAAACTTCCAGGGCACTTTAGTGACCCGGCAGGGGGCAGAAACCAGGAATGTAAAGGGAGACACAGTGGTCAGTTATCAGAGCGAGGGATGGCGTGAAAACGGCTGCCACCTGCTTCTTTGGGCAGCCACAGGGCCAGCTGTGTGGGGCAGCTGGTGCTGGGTCCTGGCTTTGAAAGTTAAATGGAGTGGTTCAGGGGCTCAGCCCGGGAAGCCAAGACATGGAACAGGAGAAGCCTGAATCCACCAGGTGAATTGGCCAGGTGCCTGCCCCTGCTCCTAGGGCTGTGTGGGTGACGGGACAAGGTTGTGGGAACTGGGAGCCTATGGCCGTTCCGTGTGTAGGATGTGTGATTTGGCACGATGGCCTTGACTCCAAGGTGGGCAGCTCTGGGGTGGGGACTATGGGGGCTGAAGGCGGAGACTCAGGAGCCCCAGTCAGCCCTCTTCCCATGTGCCCTGCGAGAGTGGCACTGCCTCTCAGACCCTCCATTGCTGCATCTGTGAAATGGGGATGAGAGAGTGGAAAGGAGGCCTTGCCTTCCTCCTGGAGTGGCTGAAAGAATGGGAGTAGGGCCAGACCTGTAGGAAAAGTCCCTTTTGCTGAGGCGTGAGGTAGGGCTGGGAATTGGGTCAGTGTGAAACACTAGGGTCTTTCCCAACGCAGGCCGGGTACAGGCGGTGCATGCTGAGGATATCCGACATGTCAACACCGCCTGTCATGTTGGAGCGGGGAAGTGGGGTGGCTTAGGACAAGCAGCCTCAAGGACCTGTGGGCTGTTGTTAAGGGAGAGGACTGAGTCCCAGGCACCTCGGGGCCATCGCCAGTGCTGTGCCAGGACCCATGTGTGTCACACACACGCATGCCTGTTCACATACGTGCACAAGGCATGCCATACCATATACATATGCATAAAAGTGCGTGCATGTACCCATGTCACACTTGCACACGTATGTATACTGTGCACAAGACATACGCATGTATGTCATGCACACACACAACACACACATGAATGCAAAACACGTGTGCACAGTACACATATGGCCTCATGTGTGCAAGTGCACACCTGCACCCACACGGTACCGGATGCATGCACACACACACGTGTGCACACAGTCACACAACACACCAAGCAACCCCAGGTCCTGGTGCTTGGCCTGCAAGCCGGCCATGGGCCTACAAGTATGGGGTTGCTGGATGGGCTTCCCTGCGTCTGGTGGGTGTTTGGCCCTGCAGGAGGGCTGGAAAACAGCATGAAGAGGACAGTAGCAAGTGAGACACAGCACCTCACATGCTCATCTCATGGCCTGGGCAGGACAGGGGCAAGGCAGTGTATCATGCTCCATATCCCAGGTGGCGATCGGCCTCTGCCTTTCCAGGGCAAGGGGGCGGCTCAGGAAGGAGGCAGCTGCCATCATTGGTAGGAGGATGGAGGATGGAGGATGGGGAGAAAGGAGCAATGAAGGGTGGAGAAGGGGCGTGTCTGAGGAAGGTCGGGAGTGACATCTACTGCCCTGCTCAGGGATGGGGCGTGTGCCATGACACCCGGCAGTTGGATGTGACATCAGAGGAGAGCCATGGGCCACTGCTGGGCAGGGCATCAGGTTGGCTCCGGGTGCTTGTGTGCCAGAGGCTCTGATGGCACCTGGGAGGGGGACTGTGGGGACCATGGGCCTTTCTGAGGTCGTGGTCAAGCTGCTTGCAGGTTCTTGGGGTCATAGCCCACCTGTCTGAGAGGGCAGCTGCAGCTAAGAAATCCCTGGGGTGCCTCAGTGCCTCAGGAAGGGTCAGGGCATGACCCACGGGACAATTCTGACCCAGCGTCTTAGAGGCCCAGGGTTGGGTCCTGGAAGGCTACAGGCTGAGGTCTCTCTGGGATTTCTTTGGCTGCGCATGTGCATTGTGACCCAGTCCCAAGCTCCAGTTTCCTGTCCCTGTCCCCTGAAAAACCATGAGCACACCCAAGCCCAAGCAGGGGCTGCCCACCAGCCCCGGGCCCTTTTTCCAGGTCGCCAGCACCTCCCACTAGCCAGTGCCGGGCAAGGCTTCGCCAGGAGAGGTAGCTTCGTTGTCCGATTTTCCTGGTCTGTAGTTGGGAGCTTGGTTTCGCATCACAGGAGGCATTGTGAAAGTGCTCTCAGCATGCAACATGAAGTTACGATCCTAGTTTTGTATTTGAAAGACGGTGTGTGCCAGATTCTAGCGGCCAGGGTGGCGTGCCCTCTCCAGCACAGTGGGCAGTGGCTGCCGGAAGCCCTGGGTTGAGAAGGATTCTGAGGGCACTGGGGCAGATCTCTGCCTAGGGCTTTCTTGAGCTGCAGGCAGAGCTGTGTGTCTGGTCCACACAGCCTAGAGGGGGTCAGGGGAGGCTGGGATTTCCTGCGATGAAATGGGGAGACGGTGGCTTCCAGGGGCTGGTTGCCTGGCTGGTAGGTGGCTGGGCTGGACGTCTCCACATGCCAGTCTGGCTTCCAGAGAGGAGCTGACTCTGAGTGAACGTTCCAGAAGGAGGAGCGCAGGCTCAGGAACTGCCCGGGTACCACTGACAGAAGGAGGGGCGTTCCCGCATCCACGGCTGCCTTTGAGGTCTGTGAGGGGCGGCTCCAGTCCTGGCTGCATCTTAGAATCTCATGAGCATTTATGGCTCCTGAATCCCAGGACTCCCCAGACACACTCCATGGAGTCTCTGGGGGTCCCAGGGTTCCGCGGGTGTCACCTGCTGGGTAGGACACAGTGTGTGGCTGCGTGTGAGTGTCAGGGAAGAAGCTTCTCTCCACCCTGGACCCATCACATCTTTCACCAGGACAGTGATGGACACGGGTCTCAGGGATGCAGGAGGACTTCAGTGTGGCCCCCACGGTCCCCATCCAGGGCCCCCCATGGTACCCCTCAAGGGTCCCCTCAACTATCCCCATCCAGAGCTGTCAGGTGTCCCCCCCCATGGCACCCCTATCCAGGGCTGCCCAGGCTCCCCCATAGTACCCCATCTGGGACCACCCTGTAACCTCCCCATAGTACCCATACAGGGTTGCCCAGGACCCCCCATGACCCCATTAGGGCTGTTCAGTGCCTCTCGTCACCCCATGGCACCCGATGACTGTGTTTGGATCCCATCACTATCTCATCTCTGCTCTGAGCAGTGGACTAGCCACCAACCCACAGCCCCGAGGGCAGAGCTGGAAGTCCCATGCACCGGGGCCTCTGGACTTGCAAGAATCAGGTGGCCCCAGGGGCAGCCCAGGGCAGAGGCAGGTATCTCACCGGAGTCCTGCAGAGTGGGTTACAGCCTTTGCGTCAGCTTCAGCTCCTCCTCCTCCCAGTCCTTGTGGGGGTCTGCTGGGGGGCAGATGTTGGGGTGCAGACATCACGGAGCCCTTTTCTCAGCCCTGCCTGGGAGGTGGCACAGAAGCAGTGAAAGCTCGTGCAGCCGTGGGGCTGGCCTGTGGGAGTCTGCTGGGCTTCAGGGCAGGCATGTGCTCCGTGTTGGAGCCTGGAGCAGATCCTTCACCACGGCCCCATCTGCCTGGGGACCTGCAGAGAAGCTCCTGCTCGTCGACAGCCTTGCTGGGCACCCAGGTGTTCAGGGCCCTCTCCCTCACCTGCATGTGTAGGGAAGAAGCAGTGGGTGGGCTGGAAAGAGCCCTGGGCCGGGACCCAGATCTAGAGCGACCCTGCTTCTGCAGCACTCTGAGCCCAAGCCTTAGCACCTGCGCCTCGGTTTCTCCTTCTCCACGGGGGTGGTGTGGGCTGGGCAGACCTTTGCCCTTTGGCAGTGGTGCCCACAGAACACACCGGCTCTTACTAGTGTGAAAACCCACCTGAGGATTTGGTGGGCGATGATTCGAACGAAGCAGGTGCATTTGCAGAGAGGAGGGGGCACTGAAGTGAAGAGGCCTCACGCCTGGTCCTACTTATTGCCTATTCATGGCTGCAATCTGGGGGCGTGGCGGGCAGGCCACAACGTAGGGCTGGCTGAGGGCCAGGTCAGCCTGGGATCAGAGCGCAGGGCACCTGGGGACACCTCAGGCTTTGTCTCCCTTTGTGGGTGTTCATTACCTAGCCTTGGGCCCTGATGGCCGTGCTGGTGTGCCTGGGTGCTGTGTGCCCACATGCACTGAGACCAGCACCAGCACCTTATGCAGGATCTGTAAGGTATGGCCGCCATGCTGGACACCCTGGGGTATGGGGGTGTGCCGGACACACCCATGATCCGAGGAGCTTGGGGCTTCCGGGGAAGCAGAGCTGGATCCAGGGGTGCACCAGGGCCCAGGACCACAGCTGCCCCTGAAGGCCCCCGAGGCTTCTCTTCCTTCTTTGAAGTGCCTTTGGAGAGCGTATATTCAGATGTCAAATTGCCAGTTGAAAGGAGAACATATTTTATTTGAATTGGATGAAATTTGATCCAGAAGTCATGTTGCTTAATAAAAATGTGTGGTTTTGATTCACTGTTCCTCCTTGTCTTCTGGAGAATTTGAAACATGGGCCAGGATCCTCTGATGCGGGAGAAAGAGAAGGAGAAAGAGGGAGGGAGAGGGAGAGGGAGGTGGGGCAGGTGGGCAGCTGTGCTGGCCTCAAGGGGTGGAGAGTAGGGCATCCCGTTTGAGGGTTGGCGTCGGGGAGGGAAGGTGTGAAATGCTGAGGGCTGTGCTCATCGGGGCCCCACTCTTGCTTCCTCCTCAGAATGCCCCCAGTTTACTGTGATGAGGTCTCAGGGGCAGGAGGGAACAGCAGGTAGCTGTCTTCGGTCACTTCCCGTCCCCGTGCTCTGTCCCTGTGTGGGCCACAGCCCCTGAGGTGAAGTCTGGAAGGAAAGGAACCTGTCACCCAGTGCCCTCCTCAGCCCGGCAGATGCCCCAGCCCAGGGAACAGGTGCAAGCTCAGCTCCCGACAACCGCCAACCCTCAGCGGCTTCCTGCACCACTGTCCTGAGGCATCCTGCGGAGAGGAAGGACCTGGGTTGGAGGGGGCTCGGCAGTGCTGTCCATGATGTGGGGTGATGCTGGGGGTTACAGTCCCTGAAACTTCAGGTGAGGCGGTAGGTACGTGGCGGCCAAGGATGCTCCATGCTCTGGGGCTGAGGCCTGCAGGAAGAGCACCCGTCTCTGTCTGTGCTGCTCCATCTGTTCTGAGATGTGGGGACAGGGGAGACAGGGCTGGGTCAGCTAGTGTCGGGGGCCCCGCTGCACGCCTAGGTTCCAGGTCCTGGCCACTGCTTCTGTGGTTCTGCAGTTGGGGCCAGTGATGTCTCCTGTCGTAGCCCCTTCTTTCTATCTGTTAAATGGAGGTGACCGAAATTTCCCTTGTGAGTCCTGAGTCCTGCAAGGGAACGGGTGCTGGCGGGCACCCAGGCACTGGGCGGACCTCAGAACCCTGGCTGCACCCTTCTGGATGGGGCGAGGCAGGGGCAGGTGGGCAGAAGGGCTGTAGGGCTGGGCTGTGGCACAGTGGTGCTGAGAAAGGTGGGTCCGTCTGCCTGTGACCCAGAGGCAGGTGTGGATGTGGATGTGTGGCTGAAGCCAGGAGCAGAAACTTGACACCTGGCAGAGCTGCCTGGAGAGTCGGGTGGGCTTGGGGAGGGTTCTGAGCTCCTCGCTCATCGTTTGAGGTTTTTAAACATAGGTTGGGGTCACCCACCGTAACCACAGACACATACCCCACTTCCTTCCCCTTTTTGGTGCTGAGATCCATTTCCTGTTGAGCCCCGAGGTCCTCCACTCGGATCCTGCCTCGTACCGCTCCCTCCCCTCTCAGGAGCACTGTCCTGGCTGCTGTGGCCTCTTCCCTGCCACCCTCTCACACCTGCTGTTGGGCCCCACCCTGCATCCTGCGTCAGCCCCGTGCTGACGCCCAGTTCCTCCAAACCTGCTGCCCACTCAGGGCTTTTCCTGAGCACACGCCTTCCCCCATTGACCTCAAAATCTTTTGCATTACTTATTGAGTGCCTTCTGTATACACAAGGAGTTTTGCCTGGAGGACTCCACAGCTCTGTGAGGTGAATGCCGCTATTTTATGCTAATTTTTTCAGAGAGAAAGCAGGGAGCTGAGAGGCGTGTGTGAGCAGGCTTATCCCAGGCCACACAGCCCGGCAGCGGCGCAGCTGGTGTGCGGGCAGGGCCTGTCTGGCAACACAGAGCTTGCTGCTTTTCCGAGCGTGCCTGCGGGCTGGGGTTCCCTCCGCCCCACCCGTGTGTGCAGTGCTTGTGGTCCTCCCACCCGCTCCATCCAAGTCTCAGTGCCTGTCTTGCTGTGGCCAGACCCTCACACCAAGGGTCTTCGTGGAAGAGAGCAGCCCTCGGAACAATGGCGGGTGTGCGCTGAGAGGTCACAGCTGTGAATGTCCCCCAGCCCTTTCCAGAACACTGGCACCCTGGGGCTGAGGGTGACTCACCAGGGTCAGAAGTACACAGCACAAAGCCACGTCACAGCCACCGCGGCTGCAGGCCAGCGTCTTCATGGCAGAGACAAAGCTGTCACTAGACTCCTCCTGGCCCAGAGAGGGTCCTCGGCCGGGGGAGGTGGTGCCTCTGCCTGGATGGAGTGAAGGCTCGGACGAACCAGGCTCGGATGAACCGTGGAGAACGTGCCATCCTCCAGATGGGGTTGGGCACCCTGACCCTGCAGCCCGCTGGGTATTGTGGCTCTGGAAAAGTGTGCAGATGTGATGCAGGGTGGCAAGATGGGCTCCAGACCCAGAGCACTCAGCACCTGGCCCTGCCTCAATTCCCCTTGCCTGCAGCGCTGTCTCCAGTGACAGGATTCCAGCACCCAGACATGGTCCTCCCTGTTCTTTCCCTCCCTTGAGTGCGGTGGGGTGTGTAGTGGTTGGAACCTTGCAGGCTGCCTTGGGCTGATCCTGCCCCACCCGCTGGGGGACCCTGGACAGGTGACCTCACAGGGCCTCAGTTTCCTCTGCTGTAGAGTGGGGATTAGGGGACACAATTCATAGGGTTCTTGAGGGCACAGAAAGACCATGTGTAGGCTGTTTGCCTAGTACTTGATCTGTGGTCAACATGATCTAAATCGTCATCACTCATTGTTGTAATCATTACTATATTGGTCGGCTTCTATGCGTCTGATTATGGTCAAAAGATCCTCTGCTTTGAAACACCCAGGGTGACACCTAGCATGCCTGTCATCTTCATATCTGCAGATAGCGTTTATGAGACCTGCGTTTCTTATTCCTAGTAGCAGCCCTTTTGTTTTTCCTGTGCGCACATCGTGGTCAGAGAATAATGAAATAAATTGTCTACACATTGTGGTTAGAGGAAGAAGGAATACGTGCTTGCATGCTTTTCCTGGCTGACACAGTCAGACTGTAGGCTGCTCACAATGAACCCAAGAGTTTAGTTATTAGCAGCGTGGATTCATCCGCCTTGTAGTGTGGGTCAGTACTTCTGTCTGTTTTATGGTTGAATAATGTTCCGCTCTATGCGCATACCACACTCTTTTTATCCATTTATCGGTCGGTAGGCATGTGGGTTGCATTTATCTCTTGGCCATTGTGACTAATGCTACTATGAACACTTGTATACATTTATTTGTTTGAGTACCTGCTTTGTTTGGAGGGTGAACTGATTTGGGTGAATTGTTTATGCATCTGTTTCAGTTCCTGAGATTGGAATTACTGGGTCATATGGTAATTCTAGTTTTAACTTTTTGAGAAACCAGACATCACCTCTTTAAAAATACTCTCTCCCCCAGTGGTTGAGGGGTAATGGCAAAGGAGGCAGGGTACCTCCAAGCCCTTGGGGTCTAGGGTGGGTGAGAGTGCAGGCTGTTTCTCACAAGAGGCAAAAGCTGCCAGCATTGCACTGGCATCTGGCAGGTGTTTAACAGGTGTCTGATAAATGGATGAGTGAATGGGTGGTGGATTGATGGGTGGGTGGGTAGATGGGTGGATAGACAGATGAATGGATGGGTGGATGGGTGGAAGGATGGGTAGAGGGATGGACAAAAGGATGGAAGGATGGATGTACCTAGATGAATAGATAGATAGATGAATTAATGAGTGGATAGATGGCTGGGTGGATGGATGTACAGGTGGATAGGTAGATGGATGAATGGATGAGTGGATGGATGGGTGAATGGGTGGAAGGATGAGTGGATGGATGGATAGATGAATGGAAGGATGTATATATGCAGATGGATGGATGCATGGATGGATAAGTGAATGAGTGGACAGATGGATGGAGGAGTGGATTGATAGAGGGGGTTTAATGGATGGATGGATAGACAGATGAATGGGTGAATGGATGGATACATGGATGGATGGGTGGATGAGTGATGGATGGATGGGTGAATGCATGGAAGGATTGGTAGATGTAGATGGAAAGGTGGATAGATGGGTGAGTGGATGAATGAGTGGATGGATGGATGGGTAGATGGATGAGTGAATGGATGGATGGATGGATAGATGGATGGAAGGATGTATATATGCAGATGGATGGATGCATGGATGGATGGATGAGTGAATGAGTGGACAGATGGGTGGATGGATAGAGGGTTTATGGATGGATAGACGGGTGAATGGGTGAATGGATGGATAGATGGATGGATGGGTGGATGGATGAATAGATGGGTGGGTGAATGGATGGAAGAATTGGTAGATGTAGATGGATAGGTAGATAGATGGGTGAGTGGATGAATGAATGAGTGGATGGATGGATGGGTAGATGGATGAGTGAATGGATGGATGGTTGGATGGATGGATGGATGGATGGATGGAAGGATGTATATATGCAGATGGATGGATGCATGGATGGATGGATGAGTGAATGAGTGGACAGACGGGTGGATGGATAGAGGGTTTATGGATGGATAGATAGACGGGTGAATGGGTGAATGGATGGATAGATGGATGGATGGGTGGATGGGTGGATGGATGGAAGGTAGATGCAGATGGATAGGTGGATAGATGGGTGAATGGATGAATGAATGAGTGGGTGGATGGATGGATGGATGGGTGGATGGATGGGTAGATGGACGAGTAAATGGATGGATGGGTGGTTGGATGGGCCAGCCTAGCTTGAGTGTCTTTTGTGAGTGGCAGCTTCTAGGGCGAATGTTTGGCTCTGAGGACAAGCTCATCTTGTGGCTTGGTCTGGACTTTGCCCTGCTTCAAGACATGGGGCTGTGTCTCCCAGGTCCCCATGCGAGTGCTCTGTGAGCTGCTTTTTCATGCGCATCTGTTCTTTTCCAGGGTGACATCCAGCAGCTGCTCTTTGTCTCGGACCACCGCGCAGCTTATGATTACTGCGAGCACTATAGCCCTGACTGTGACACTGCAGTACCTGACACCCCACAGTCACAGGACCCCAATCCAGATGAATATGTGAGTTAACTCTGGCTGGGATCTTGGGGGGCGAGAGCAGACTATTTGGGATGGTTGGTGAAGGGACACATAAGCCATGGGACCCTTATTTTAAATAAATCCATTGGGTGAGAATTCAGAGGGACTCAGGAAGTAAACATTGGGATATCTGACTCACTTTACTAAATAGCACTGCCCAGAATGATAGGGTCACAGCGTTTGTCATCAATAACCCTCTCCTTTAACCTTTTGAACAAGCTCCTTGATGATGAACGCCCAGTGCTCTCTCACCCTTGGGCTTGACCTTGATGGGGTATTTGTGAGCACGGATGCCACAGGTGTCCCCGGAGGGGCCATGTGCAGCTCGCCAAAGAGGACGGAGCCTGAGCTTGTCTACTGTAGAATGGCCAGCCCTCGGATCCTTTGAGTGTAGAGTGTGCTGTAGAGTGGCAGCCACGTGCCTGACACCTTTGTCCCCTCTTCCTGGGACCCGCCATGTCCATGGGTCAGCTTTCCTCCCCCTCCCGCCCCCCACCCTCGTGGCACTGCAGTTTATCTTATTTGCAGTTCTTTCTATCACCTCTGCATGAAAATGCTCGCCCATGCCCTGGGCTCATTGCCTCTCATTTCTCATCCGTAATATTAAATCTTGTTTATTTCTCCTTGGGTCTTCCTTCTTTCACCACCAGTCAGGAGAGAAGGAAGGGTAGCTTTCAGGAAGCTGTGGAACCCCGTGGCCCAGGCCACATCTTACGAACCCCAGGAGGGGCTGGACAGAGCTCCCAGCTGAGTCCCTGCTGCCCCGGCCTCCTGCCAGTCACCTCCCAGCTCCTGGTATGGGAATGGGCTCAGGACGAGGCCTGCTCTGTCCCAGTGAAGCCCCTCCCATGGGGTCCCTGGGCTTTGAGGCTTGGGGCTGAAGGCCCGGGAGCCTGCTGGTGACGTGGTGACGGCTGCACAGCCTGCCATTCTGTTAGTTGTTCTGGCCTGGGTTCCAAAGGGCCAGAGGCCTTCACCTTTGAGGGCCCATCTTTCTCTGACTGCTCAAGGGGACCTGGTGTCCCCCCCGCTTTCTCCCTTGTGCTTCTGATGAGGCTGCGTCAGCTTTCCAAGGAGCTGGAGAGGGAGGAACCCCAGCTGGGGACCCACAGGGAGGTTCACGCCTGGGGCTGGACGGGGCGTCGTGGCGTGCAATCTTCCCAGCCAAATCTGGAGGTTGCAGAAGGACAGCAGGCTGGTCGCCCTGTGGGCTCGCTGCTTCCTCACGGGGCCGCAATTCGCTTTCAGTACACGGAAGGAGACGGCGAGGGTGAGACGTATTACTATGAATACCCCTACTATGAAGACCCCGAAGACCTGGGGAAGGAGCCCACCCCCAGCAAGAAGCCCGTGGAAGCTGCCAAAGAAACCACAGCAGTCCCCGAGGTCTGTGCTGAGCGGGGGACTGGGTTGGGCTGGGTCTCTCAAGGCTGTGGTGCAGAGGAGGGCGAGGCTGAGGAGGTCGTGTCAGGGTGGAGGGTTGGGGGCTGTCTGCTGAAGGTTGCGGGGGCAGCTCAGTGAGGGAGCCGGCTGTTGCGGGCTGTGTAAGCTTTGCCGTCACAGGGAGCATTGGGCTTTCCGCCGTGAGGAGGATGTTGGGAGATGCAAGGTATACAGGGGAGTATCCACCAGCATCTCTGGGCCCTGGCCCCGGTCCCCACTCTGTACCAGGCACAGGGCTCGAGCAGGCCCAGGATGAGTTTGGTTCTTGGGTTCCTCAAGTGTAGGTGTAGCTGTGGTGGGAGAGGAGAGAGGAGAGCTCAGGGGCTCCCCGGGCGGGGGGTGATGCAGTCTGAGGTCAGCCTTGGGTCCTCCCCTCTCTGGGCTGTCACCCCCTCACCTCTGAAATTGGGGACCGTTGTGAGGGTGTGTGAGCAGCCATGAGAGCTGGAGGGCCACGCCTAGCAGGGCTCGGGCCCCATGCAGGAGTGGGGATGGGTGGGTACTCTGCTGGGGAGGGAGGCTGTCCAGCCTCAGAGCCATTGTCAGCGGTAAAGAGGGTGGGGCGTGAGCATGGGCGGTGTGTGTGTGTGCATGAAGGAGTGTGTGTGAGCATGTGGCACGCAGGCATGTGTGTGCATGAGCCTGCATGTGTGTGAGCGTGTGTGTGTGAGCGTGTGTGTGTGTGTGTGCGCATCCAGGCACGGGTGTGCATGAAACTGCATGTGTGTGTGTGAGCGTGTGTGTGAGTGTGTGTGAGCGTGTGTGCGTGCGGGCACGGGTGTGCATGAGCCTGCATGTGTGTGAGTGTGTGTGTGTGAGCATGTGTGCGTGCAGGCACGGGTGTGCATGAGCCTGTGTGTGAGCGTGTGTGTGTGTGTGTGTGTGTGAGCATGTGTGTGAGTGTGTGTGAGCGTGTGTGCGCGCAGGCACGGGTGTGCATGAACCTGTGTATGTGAGCGTGTCTGTATCCTTCTAGGGAAAGGTGATCTAGTCATCTCACATCGCTCTGAGAGCCTAGAATGTTTGGCTACTTTTGTTTTTTTAAATATTGATATATGATTCGCCCTTTTCTGGTGTGTAACTGGGTGGGTTTGAGTCCATTCCGAGCATGCTTGGTGACTGGGGGCTCGCAGCTGGGCCGCCTTCTTCCCACTTGCTCTGCCCTCAACCCCCGTGGATGGGGGCAGCCCCTGCACCGAGCCTCTGGGCCTCTTGACAGCCCAGGGCTCCGGGCGTTGCCACTGAGATGCCACTGAGATGCATGTCCGTTGCACCCGGACATGCGGCAAGTCCCAGGCCTGGCTCCACTGCCAGCTTCCTCCCTGACTCCCGCTGTCTCTGCCCTTGGCTGCCAGGAGCTGACCCCGACCCCCACGGAAGCAGCTCCCACGCCTGAAACCAGTGAAGCAGCTGGGAAGGAAGAGGACCCCGGCATCGGGGACTATGACTACCTGCCCATCGAGGACTACTACACTCCCTCGCCTTACGAGGACCTCACCTATGGCGAGGGGGAGGAGAACCCCGACCAGCCCACAGATCCAGGCGCCGGGGCCGAGATTCCCACCAGCACCGCCGGCACCTCTAACTCCTCCTACGTAATTTCTTTCCTTCCCATTGGTTTGGTCTGGGGCAGCAGGCCAAGGGCCAGGGCTGGGGCCACAGTGCTGAGCTCCCTTCTTACTCCAGTTGTCACCTTGGTGTCCTCGGGTGGCCCCTGTGTTCCCGCCACACCCTGGCCCTGGGCCCTTTGCAGCTGGGCGGTATAATGCACCCCAGGGGAGGCCATTGCTGAATGAGTTTGGAATCCCTGGCTTGCTGAGTTGATCTCAGTGTGGTCAATTTTTCGCCTGGAAAATGGGTAGAATGACCTGAGCCCTTCCGGTCTTGGAGGGTTCAAGTGGAAATTGGATGAGGACGGGGATGGCTTGTGGACAGAGTCCCTGCCTGTGGCCTGGGTGTGGCCAGGCAGGACGGGCCTGGGAGCCAGGATCCAGATAAATACAGCGTAGCAGGAGCTAGGGCCGCCCTGGCTGGGACGGGGGCTGACTGTCAGCAGACAGGCCTGAAAGCTCTGCCTGAGACCTTGGAAAGTGAGCCCGTGTCTCTGGACCTCAGGCATCTCTGGACCTCGGGCGTCTCCAGACCTCGGGCGTCTCCGGACCTCGGGGTTCTCATTTCCATCATGGCACTGACACAGCCTGTCTCTGGGGGCTGTGAAGTTTTCAGATTCGTGGGGAGTCTTGCATAGTACGTAGCACATGGCCGATGCTTAACGCAGCCGCTGTGTGATGCAGAATCTTCATTGCCAGAGAGGAGCCCCCGTTCCAGCAGGTCCAGACCCTGCGTCTGCAGCACCGCACTCGGAGTGCATTATTGCAAGACCCTGGGGCTGTGGGGTGGAGCCCCTGCCTGAGCAGGTCCCCGGGTGCATGGGTGTGCCAGCTCCATGGTGTGCCCTCGTGCCAGGGCAATCTGGGCTGATGATTTTTTGTTGGAGGGAGAAGATGCATAAAGAGGCTGCCAGGGGACACAGGACCTCTCCTTGTGGGTTGGACTCCAGACTCCAGGCATTGTGTAGCTTAGGAGGCCGCTGGTCTTGAAGTCCTGGATTTGTCAGACCTGGAGCCCTCAGAGGAGGTCTCTCCCAGAGGGGGGTCTCTGCCCGGTTGACTGGGTAGCCATGGTGCCCGCCCAGGGTCTGATGGAGAGGCAGTGCCTGGTGCATTTGTGAGGTGACCCTGCGCCTTCCTCTCCCTCTGCAGCCAGCTCCGCCTCCAGGGGAAGGTGCGGATGACTTGGAGGGGGAGTTCACTGAGGAAACCATCAGGAACCTTGACGAGAACTACTACGACCCCTACTATGACCCCACCAACTCCCCGTCGGAGATTGGGCCAGGAATGCCGGCGAACCAGGATACCATCTATGAAGGGGTGAGAGGGTGCAGGCCCCCATTCCAGGTGGGGCTGGGGAGCTGGCGGGGCATCATGGGGGCTCCTGCCCAGGAGCCTCCTCAGGGGTGGGGCTCTACGGGCAGCTCAAGTGTTGCATGCTGTTCCCAAAACTTTATTTTTAAAGAGACCTCAGTGCCTCGAATTTGCTCTGAATAACGTGTGCATCACGGCATGCTCTCCTCCGGGCCTGTTTCTTCATTAGTAGTCTCATGGGCTTCCATGGGCCTGGCCTCTGTCACGCTCCTGCCATCCTCCTGGGCCTGGGGAGACGCCTGACTGCGATAGTGCCCTCGCCTTGTGAAATCGGGCAGATTTTGTGTAATCTGGACTTTCTTTTTCACTTTTCTCTCCGATTCTCTCTCCATCTGCCTTTTATCACCCCCAGATTGGAGGACCTCGGGGCGAGAAAGGCCAAAAGGGAGAACCAGCAATCATCGAGCCGGTGAGGACATTTTCTCATTCTCTCCCTGAAGCCGTGGTGTCTGCTGCTTGGGAGCACAGTGGGGTGTGTAGGGCGTGACCAGGTCCGTGGGCCCCTGGACCTGCGCGGACTGGGTCACTTCGAGGAATCACCTGGTCTCGTGGAGTCCACGCACCACTCGTCACCAGGACTTGGGAAGAATCCCCTCAGGTCGGGGATGTTCTGGACCATGATGGAGGGGGCGGGATAGGTGCTGATCCCAGCCCGTCCTGCACCTGAGCTCTGAGCATCTCAGTGCTTGTCAGTTTCACCCGGGATGAAAAGCAGCTCAGCGCTTTCGAGGCAGAGGTGGAGTCCCCTTTGAGGGGTGGAGGAGAGAATGTAAATGGGCCATTCCTTGTAAAAGATGCGCGCGGCAGTGGTAGGGAATAGTTAACACATGGCTGTACTTTCCGCGTCTGTTATGCAACCGTTTGGAGTAAGTTTACTGAAGCCGTTGAAACATGGAATACTGTTTATGAAACTTTGTCAAGGGAATGAAATAAAACAGCACTGTGCTGAAATAATGAAATAAAACAGCACTGTGCCGAAATTCCAGCTGAGTAAAACCCAACTATGTTAGGTAATCAGATCATGGGTGAGTTTAAAAAGTTACTGTTGATAATGCCCTCAAGTGTGGGACTGTAGCGGAGGACGTTCTAGATGCCCCTCCTGGGTTGGCGTGTTTGGTGGGGGCCCTGCCCCACACTGGGGTGTCCTTGTCCCTCAGGGGGTCATGGCCTGGCTGGGAGGCCTGCATTTCTCCCTGGGGTCTCAGAGGCGCTAAGGTCAAGGTCTTGACATCCCGCCCACCCTGCCGGCGGGCAAGATGCCCCGTGAACAGCTGGGCAGGGAGTCTGGCAGCTGCATGTGGTAGGCACGACCTGAGAGCAGGGAGGAGCCAGCACCAAGGCCCACCCTGCCATGTTGTCCAAGTGCCCACAGGAGGATGTGCGCGTCCTGCATCACGGCCAGTCGCGAGGCTGGGGGCGGCTGTTTGTTCTGCTGCCAGGGCTCCGTTCCTGAGGGCTGAGCTCAGGATACACCTTGGGGCTCCCAGAAGCCCCGTGACCTTGCGGTTCCCGGAATGTGGAGTCATGGTGACCCACCACCCTCCTGTAGAGCTGGGGACATTCTGTTGGAACCTTGACAGATGGCACTTAGCAGGCATTTATCCCCTTGGAATCTGTTTGAAGCCCGTGGCCAGGGCAGACGGGATGTGTCCCATCTCTGGGGTGGAATTCCCAGGGTCCAGGGCTTCACCCCTTCCTGGCCTATGGAAGCGTCTGGATGGCTCTGGTGGGGCTCCATGCCCCTGCTGCAGGCCCAGCCCGGGGGTAGGACCTGCCAGTGCCCACAGACACATCCTTTTCTCAGACCGGAGCCCCTTTCCAGTGCTCTCTGGGGGTCCAGGAAAGACAGAGCTTGTCTGAGGCAGAAGGGTCATTGGGTGCAGGGCAAGGGGGTGCAGAGGTGTGAAGGGAAACTCTGAGGCCAGGGTCCCCCTGCTCAGCAATGTGGACAACCTCAGAGCCAGGCCTCAGCTCAGGGAGCAGAGTGGCTACGGGGGAGAGTGACAGCCGTCCACCTGGGCGGACTCACCCAGAAGCGGGGCTGCAGGCCTGTTCTGCTCTGCCCAAGGGTGTTGGCCAGAAAGTGAACAACAGCAGAGGCTGCGTCCAAGGTCCCAGCCCCGAGCCACCCTTGTTACTGGGAGGTGGGACATCCTGCCGCATTTCCCCAGACGGTCTTGGCCCGCAGGTGGACTTGAGGTTGGCCTTGGGCTTCTTTTGTGCTGTCCCCATTGCTTCAGTGAAAGGCGGTCCTTGCTCGGGGAGGAAGATGGGAGGAAGATGGGAGCTCAGGAGTGGGCAGGTGCGGCTGGCTCTGCGAGATCCCGGTTTCCCCTCCCCGCTCTGGGAGAGCCGGACTGAAACCTTTGAGCGAGCTTTGCGTTGGCTCACATTTCCGAGTAAGCTGGTTCTGTGAGTGTAGACGTGGTGTCGGGGCTCCTGAAAGCGGGTGGGCGTGTGGGGTGGGCACAGGTGTTCCACTGCCAGGCCCCTGGGAAGCCAGCAGTGGGCAAGGGTGGGTCAAGGAGAGGGCGGAGAGTCGAGGTGGCCCCACAGGAACCTCACGGCTCCGGAAAGTCCAGTTCACCTTTGTTGGGAAAAGCAGCAGCCGTCTGGATCACTTAAAAAGGATTCCCTGCCCCGGGCCCCAGCCTGCTCCCAGTGTCCCGGGGCCTTTGGCCAGGCCCCCTGCAGAGATCACATAAACAGTTGGAATTTCTCAACCTGGAGCATCGCCAGATGTCCTTGGGTCCAAGCTGCACATAAACAGATTGCCAGGTCCTGGGGCCCTGCAGGCGTCCCGGCCTGTGGAAGGGGGTGTCTGTTGTCTCCCATTCCCGCAACCTGCCCCACCTGACTTCTCTCTTGGGAGATGCATCTGTTCCTGGTCTTTCCCACTCAGTCCCGCTCCCTCTCATTGTCAGCCAAACCGGAGGTTCCCTAAAAAGGACAGGAATCCACAGAACGGAGAAGTTCATCTTTATCCCTGGGCTTCCAACCGGGAGGCCCCCAGGGGCTGATTTTACCTGGGCCACGTCGGTTAGGGGCATCCAAATCACCATCTCCACTTGACGCTGTTTTTTGTTTTTTAAAAAGTGCTGTTTAACAGATGGGTGGACCTCCTTTGAGATTGTCTTGAGTTCTGCCAGGTCTGAGGTCTTTTATTTCTTTTGTTAAAATTGTATGCATTCAGCCAGGTGCGGTGGCTCACACCTGTAATCCCAGCACTTTGGGAGGCCGAGGTGGGTGGATCACCTGAGGTCAGGAGTTCGAGACCAGCCTGACCAACATGACAAAACCCCGTCTCTACTAAAACTGCAAAAAAAATTAACCAGGCGTGGTGGTGGACACCTGTAATCCCAGCTACTCTGGAGGCTGAGGCAGGAGAATCAGTTGAACCCGGGAGGTGGAGGTCGCAATGAGCCAAGATCGTGCCACTGCACTCCTGCCTGAGTGACAAAGTGAGATTCCATCTCAAAAAAAAAAAAAAATTGTGTGCATTGAAGGTGCGCAGCATGTTTGATAGACTTACGCAGGCACAGACAGACACAGTGACGTGATCCTGCACCCACCACTGCCACCCTGTAGCTGCCTCTTTTTCTTCTTTAGGGTAAGAGTGCCTAAAGTCTACTCTCTCGGCAAATGACATCTACAATGCACTATCATTAATGATATCGAGACGTTTTCCTCTCGTTCCTCTTTTGCCGGGTGAATTTTGAGAGTGGCATCTGTGGTTGGGTGGGCAGGGGCCAGAGCGGAGCCACAACTTGCCAGGGAAGGTTCAGGCATTCCCTCCCCGAGGCACTTTGTTCCAGCTGTTCCCAGCTTCCTTCAGACGCTGACCTGGGATGATCTGGGGTTGCCTCCCCTGTGTGGTCCCCGCCCGCATTGCCCCAGTTCCCTGAGAAAAGCAATTTGTGTGTCTGGGAAGGCAGCTGCTGTCCCTGGCGCCTTGATGGCCAGTGGTTTCTCCCTTAATCCCAGCTCAGCCCTGGGCTTCCTCAGCTGCCTTTGTCAGAGAAGGAAATTGGAAAGCTGGGCTCTTGGAGGCTGCTTGGATGAGCTCTGTGTGTACAGCACACACACGAGTGTCTCTCTGAGCGTGCATCTGTGTAAACACAGTGCAAGGCTCCCCAGCTGGGGCAGGATGGGAGGGGTGGGGAGATCTGCGACCCCCCCGATTGGGGTCCCCTCACCAGCCTGGTACCCAGCACCTCTGGCGACAACCTCCAATGGCCTGTGGCCTGGCTGGATATCTTCAGCCCCCCAGCCGGGAGTCCCCTCCCCAGCCTGGTACCCAGCACCTCTGGCAGCAGCCTCCAGTGGCCTGTGGCCTGGCTGGACACACCCTTTGACTTATCAGAAGTGAGCTGTCTTAGTCCATTTTGAGCTGCGGTAATAGCATACCACAGACAGGGTGATTTAGAATGAAGAGGACTTCATTGGTCCACAGTTCTGGAGGTCCGGAAGTCACATATAGAAGGACCACATCTGGCGAGGGCCTTTTTGCTGTGTCCTCACATGGCGTAAGGCATTGCGTGGTGAGAAGGAGCGGGAGAGAAGGTGACTGCTGTCATCCTGTCATCAAGAGCCCGCTCCCATCATAGCTGCATTCACCCTCCAGGAGGGCAGAGCTTGGTGACCTAATCTCCTCCTGAAGATCCAACCTCTTTTTTTTTTTTTTTTTTTTTTTTGAGACAGAGTCTCGCTCTGTGACCCAGGCTGGAGTGCAGTGGCCGGAACTCAGCTCACTGCAAGCTCCGCCTCCCAGGTTTACGCCATTCTCCTGCCTCAGCCTCCCGAGTAGCTGGGACCACAGGCGCCTGCCACCTCGCCCGGCTAGTTTTTTTTTTTTGTATTTTTTAGTAGAGACAGGGTTTCACTGTGTTAGCCAGGATGGTCTCGATCTCCTGACCTCGTGATCCGCCCGTCTCAGCCTCTCAAAGTGCTGGGATTACAGGCTTGAGCCACCGCGCCCGGCCGAAGATCCTACCTCTTAACACAGTCGCATTGAGCATTCAGTTTCCAACACATGACTTTTGGGGAGACACATTCAAACCCTAGCATTCTGCCCCAGCCCCCAAATTCCTGTCCTTCTCACATAGTTTACATTGACCCCATCCAGTACCCACATCAACTCAAAAGTCCGAAGTCCAGAGTCTCACCCGAATCAGAGTCAGGCTTAAATGATCTATCTTGAAGCAAATCCCTGTCCAGCTGTGAGGCTGGGGAATGAAACAAGCTTCATGCTTCCAAACTACGTGGCGGGGGGCAGGGGGGACAGATTCCCATTCCAAAAGGGAGGCATGAAGAAAGGGGCAGCAGCCCCAAGGAAGTTCAAAACCTAACAGGACGAACCACCTTCTATCCGACAACTCTAGAATAATCTTTCACTTGGTGTGCCAAGTGAGTGCTCCTGGATACGCTGGGTGGAGGCGGCCACGGGGCCTCAGGCAGCACTGCTCATACAGCTTTGCACAGCAGGTCTCAGGAGCTGGAGCCTTGTCCTTGCTGCCCTCCCAGGCTGGCGCTGTACTCTGGTGATGCTACAGTCCTGGGGTCTCAACGGTGGCTCCACTTCCATAGCTCCACCAGGCATCATCCTAGGGAACTCTCTGCAGAGCCTCCGCCCCTGTGGCTGGCTTCTGCGTGGGACCCCAGGCTGTCCGTGCCACCCTTTGACCTCTAGGTGGAGGGCGCCATGGCTGCCATTCCTGCCTGCCTTCCCTGCAGCTGCAGGATCATCAGTACCCGTGGGTACCGCCAAGGCCACACCCACACCCTCTAGAGCTGAGCCAGAGCCGCGCCTAGGCCTGCTGGAGCCATGCCTGGGCGGCTGAGGGTTGCTGTGTTGCAATGTGGGGAGCAGACACTTGAAGGGGTGCAGGGCAGGGAGTGCTGAGTTCCTGGGCACCTCTTTTGAAACATGGCCCCCCGGGTCCTAGCTTGCCTCAAAGATCTCTGGCTGCCTCGGGGTCATTTTCCGTTGTCTTGTTGAATGGCACCTGGCTCCCATCTGTCAGAGCAAGTCCCTTGAGGAATAGTCACCCTGAAGTCGGCATGGAACACAGAGGACACTTGGGGCATTGGGGGCGCCTGACCCTGGCATTGCCAGGTTAGAAGTGGAGAGGAATCCTGCCCTAGGGAAATGAGGGTCTCAGGGCAGGGAGCCCCGTCCTGCAGGGAGCCACTCCCACTGCTGCCTTCACAGCCATTCACGTTGCTTTTCCCGGGGCTCAGGCTGACCCAGGGGCCAGGAGGCCCTGTCACCATTGGGGTTAGAGTGAGGCCTGGGGGTGGTTGAGGCAGCCGGGCCGTGTGGTGAGGTGAGGGCCGGGGGAGGAGGGCCGAGTGGGCAGGTGGACTTGACAGGGTTTCCTGTGGGTTCTGGGCTGCTGTGTGCATGGGAGGACGCACCTCCTACCCGGAGGGAGGCAGGGTCTGGAGGCTGCAGCCCCAGGGCCTGACGGTGGTCCTGGCTGGGGGCAGAAGTTCAGCCTGGGGCTGGGACACCTATTTTTCCCTCATCCTTCCTAAATCCACCCTAGTCCCCTTGTCCTGACATCCACCTCCTCCCTCGAGTGGCTGTGGCCTGGCTGGCACTCCCCTTTGGGGCAATGCGGGGAGCCTGGTGGTCTCGGCTCCTTTTCTTCACCTCGGTGTCTTCAGGTGCTTCTCGTAGCATTGGTCTGGAGGGAGCTGGTGTCTGTCGCTGGCCGCTGACCCAGGTTGCTCTTCTGCCTGGCAGTGCTAGGAGGACAGCCACTGAGGCCCTGCCACAGGCCCCCTTTGCAGTCTGTGATCATGACTCCCCAGGACAGCAGGAGCTGAGCCAGGGCCCCTTGTGCACGCAGCTGAAGGCCGTCCACACCACTGGGGTCTGGGGTGTTGGGAGGGACGGGCCGCGGTCTCAGACGCCCTCTCTCTGTCTCCCCAGGGCATGCTCATCGAGGGCCCGCCCGGCCCAGAAGGCCCCGCGGTGAGTATCCGGCTTTATCCTGTGACTTGCAGAAGGTGCTGTTGGTGGGGTGGGGTTGGTGACACCCCTTACGTCTCCTGGATGGAAAAGAGGGGGGCTCTTCACTTTTGCAGATACCCTGGGAGCCAGCACTCTCCCACCCCCACCTCTGCCTTGGTTGGCCAGGTGGAAGTCGGACCTTGTCCTGCGGCCCCATCTTTTAACTCTGCCCTAACTTTATTTTAAATTCTAGGGTCTTCCCGGACCTCCAGGAACCATGGGTCCTACTGGCCAAGTCGGGGACCCTGGAGAAAGGGTAAGAGGTGGACTGTGTTTCCTGAGATCACATGAACTGTGAGGCTGCCCATGCCTCCCCTCCACACTGTGACCCGAGCTGTCCCTGCCCGTGGAGGTGACACAGAGACTTGTGTCTTCAAATCCCCTCCTCACCCAGGCACTTCTCACACCAGCCCTGTTCAGATGTTTCTGGGGCTGGCTGTGGCTATGGGGAGAGTGGGGTCCCTCAGGGCCCAGGGAGCCTGCCAGTGCTCAGCCCAGACGGTGGCCCCGGGAGCTGCAGTTGTCCAGCAAATGGCAGCAGCCGCAGTAAACACAGTGGATGGCTCCGGGGCCTTTCCCACTCCTGGCCGCCGGGCAGCCATACTATGCGGAAACGGCCGCCCTCCTTGCTGGGTTTGGGAACTTACTTGGTGTGGGTTGCACCTGGCTCGCAGGCTCAGAGGTGTCCTCAGTATCCCTGGCCGCCGGAGGAGATGGAGGGACAGCCGCCCCCCAGACGCCGCGATTTCCTTCTGACACCTGGTGGGCGCTCCGCATACTGCGGCCTCCTGGTGTCCGGTGGGGACGAGAGTTCTCTCTTCTTCCTGCTGTTGAAATGAATGTGGATTTGAGTGCAGAAGGACTAAGAACTGATTCCTGAATGGCTGGGTTGTGGGTGGGAGAAACAAGGGCTGCGTGTGGGTGTTCACAGTTGTTCATGTCAGGAACCCGCCTGCTGTCTGGGGCAGAGTGAGGACCTTGTGGGTGTTACTGCGGGTGGATGCAGGGCAGGGTCTGGTCCTGTGGGAAGGTGGTTTGTAATGTCAGAGCGCGGTGGCTAGGGATGCTTCCCAGGCTACTCCACAGGGAGGCGTTTGGGGATGTCTTGTGCAGTGCCTGGTGGTTTTGCAGCAGTGCTCAGGAAAGGCGGGAAAGAGCCCAGGACAGTAAGTCCTGGCCTTGGACCTGGAGGTTCTTATGGGCGCTCAGTACCCCTGGGAAGCTGGGAAGGTGCAGGATAGGTGAGGTCAGGCAGCAGGATGCAGGGGCAGACGGCGGCAGCCTTTGTGGGGGCCAGAGCCAAGCCGGTGGGGATGCTTGCCTGGGGAGGAGATGGGAGCACTGAGGCCAGCCTTTGGAGGAGAAGGGTTCAGGTCAGCTATGTGGGAGGAGGTTGTTATTGTTCTGTGTGGCCGGGTGACCTCTGAGGGCAGTACGCATCAGACTGGGCCACACGGTAAGAGTCTCTGCCACGTTGCTTTTCACGGTCAGGGATTTGGGCGCCCAGAAGAGGCGGGTCTTGTTCCATGGCAAGGGCCGTGGCAGGAAGCGGGGTGGGGTGGGGGCTTGGCTGGCCCCTGGAGCACGAAGCTTTCATAGCATCCCCGGCTTGGCAGCCACATCTCCAAAACTCCAGACAGGCAACAGCCAGCAGCCACTGCTCTTGCTCAGCCAGGACCGGCATGATTGGAGCTCTGCGGTGGGGGCTGCAGCCACCCCAGCTCACTCTGGAACCCCCTCCCTGCAGATTCATGTGAGATGGGGTGATGGCCAAGCTCCCCCTCCACAGAGCCGCCTGCGGATGGGCCCACAGATGTGGCTGGTTTCCTGTGCAAAGGAAAGTGTATTGCATGGCGCTGGGGGCTGGTTTCTTTCCCAGATGTAGGACAGGGTAGTATCCACAGGGCACCCAGATGCTGGCCGACACACAGGGCACCCAGATGCCAACTGACGCTACCTCAGTGGTGTTCCAAGGCTCCGTCCTCCTTGTATCCATCCAGCATACAGATTTGTACTGAGTGCTGGGCACGGGTCTAGCCTGGGGATCTCAATGGTGTGAACCAGAGGGGTGCTGGTTCACACCTCACCACGCGGTCCCTGCCTATGGGCTGATCCCGGCTTGGGGTCACTGGTGGGTCGCCCTGCCACTGCCTTGTGACACCGTGACCAGCCCAGCTGCTGCAGAGGAGCCAAGGGCCCTGACTGGAGAATATCGTTGGTTTAGGAGCTGGTCCTCCTCCAACTCACTCAGGGTCCAGGAGCATGAGGACTGAGGTTGGGGTTGGCAGAGGAACCAACTCCTCCAGGGTGTGCATCCGTGGAGTTGGAGGAGAGACCTGGAGCCCACCGGCCTCCCCAGGGCCCTTCCAGTAGGGAGGGGTGCTGGTTCCAGGAGCTGAGAGCTGCCCACCCCTCTGGGTCCAGTTCCGGCCAGCCTTGTTCAGGAGAACATCCCTGCTCCCAGCTCAGCGTCCTCTTGATGCCCAGATCTTGCTCGATGGCCACTAATCAGCTGTGCAAGATCACTGGCTGTGGGGTGGATCCATGCAGCGCTGCCTGCAGTGGACCGGGCTCAGGTTCCTGTGCAGTGGAGAAACAATGCTCTACCCTCAGGGGGTTGAGCATCTGGGGCCTCCAAAGTGAACTGACAAAAAACAGATTCACAAGAGAAGAGGCATATGATTTTAACACTTTTAATCTTCTATGCACGGGGGCTTCACAGCCAAGAAGTAAAAACCAAAAGAAGTGCTTAGGCTCGGGAGCATATATACCATTTTAACAAGCAATAGGATGTGGAGAAGTGGCTAGACCAAGGAAAAGAGGGTTTGGGCTTCGAGGGGTGACAGATGGTAGGCAAGTGACTCCACGGGGGAACAAATGGAAGATTAAGGTTATCTTGGCAAAGTCTGTTGATGCAGATTCTTCGGGCTGGCCTCCCTCTCAGGTGATAAGGGGCACTCCCCAAATTCTGATAGAGAAGCAGAGGCGGGAGGGTGGGGTGGGAGGAGGGGGTAATGCCCTGCTTTTAGGCAGAAAGCGGGAGGTAAGAGAACTCTTCTTGCATCCATCGATTCTTATTTGGCTTCAGCACAAAATAGTCCTGCAGAGGAGTGGCATGCTCTGTCCCCTCTGTCTGCGTGGCCTCCTGTGCCTCTGTCTAGGATGGCCTTTTCCCCATGGTCTGGAAGAACCCTCTTCTCCCTGATAGCCCAGACCTCCCGCCTTGGGATTCCCCAGCCCCCCCTCCCTTCCTCAAGGGCCGTCTAGCCGTGACCGGTTTGTGCCTTTTCTTCCTCACCAGATGGTGAGTTCCTCAAGACAGGCCTCACTTCTGTGCCCTTCCTCACACCCTGCTCCCTGTGGGCAGCCGTGACAACTGGCCGGGAACCGTCTGTGCACCTGTGGCATGGCATCCCACTGGGCATCATGCAGCCCTGACCAGCCGCTGAAGCCTGCACCCTGTGCCTCCACTGACTAGCCCTGCACGTCGCTTCCTTCACACTGTCTGGTGGGCCCTGCACACTCTCCCGCTGCTCCCCTTGGACGACCCTCCATGCTACGTCTGCATTCTAGCACCTCAAATCCTTTCTTGCTCTTATGCCCATGGCTGCCTGCAGGGACCAGGGTGCAAGGAGAGGCACAGAAGTGGGGCCTGCCTTGAGAAACTCACCATCCAGTGAGGAAGAAAAGGCACAAACCAGATGTGGTTAGACAGCAAGAATTAATTAGTAAAGGCATTGGAGGAAGAACTGGGAATCTCGAGATGGGAGGTCTGGAGTGGCTGTGTCCGGGTGGAGAAGGGGCTCGAGCCATCATCCCATCCAGTTTCCCCCAGAGGACTGGTGAGCAGGTGCACAGCTGGGGCCATGTGCAAAAGCCCGCAGGGAGATAGAGGTAGAACTGGGGTTGAACGCAGATCTCCTGTGCAGAAGGAAGGTGGCCACTCTTACTTTGAAGTTCAGAAGAAACCCGAGAGAGCTGGGAGTTCCCCAAGGGAGCTGCGAGTCAGGTGGCCGTTACCCAGCCCCTCTCTGGCCTGGGTTTCTTGTGGGTCTGGCTTCTGTGCCACCTGCCAGTGCATTTCTGTAGGGGCTGACTCTTTTGGGCATCTGGGAATATAGTCAGACGTCAGTGGGTCTGAAAGCATGAGGTTATGCATTTGTGAAGGTTCCCTGTGATCCCATCGTGGCAGTGCCGTGCCCCTGTGGGTCGCTGAGCAGGTGGGGGAAGGAGAGGGCTGGGGGCCATCAGTAAAGATTCAGGCCCCAGTGAGTCCCGCCTTCCGTGGACTTCCAGGGCCCACACCTGCTAGCCTCGATAGAAGCACTCAGAAGGCAGGCGCCACCTCGGTGCTGCTTGTGAGCGCCCCCTACATCCATTCGCGTGTGTGCCCCAGAGCTGGTGCCCACGGATGTTTGTGCCTAAGAAATGTTCTGTGTGATCAGAGCGTCTTTGAGGCCAGTCCCTTCCTTTCGCTTCCCTGTGTGCGCCTCTCCGAAAGCCTTGCACCCCAGGCACTGCTGTGTTTTAAGGCAGCTCCTGAATATCATCCAGTGTTACTGTGGATTTGATTGCATTTTTCAGGACGCTGTGGCCACACTCCTCCTGAATCTCCGCGGTCCACTGGAGAGTTTAATGTTTTCATCTAGAAATACGCTTGCTTGCCGGCTAATTGACTCCCGGGAGCTCCAGCTGGTGTTGACCAGCCGCTGATCTATTGCCCTTAAGATAGACTTCACACAGATCTTTCCATCTGCAGCATGTTTATTATTTTTGGGTAAAGTAACGATCTGCTTTCTGAGTCTGTGGGCAGGTCCCACCCTCCGCGAGGCCTGGATCCTCCTCTGGGAAGCCCCAGGGATTCAGTATGCAGGTTTCTCTCCCAGCCGCCCCAGGCTCAGAGTGGAGGCAGTTTCCCAAGCTTTCTCCAGATTACCACACAGGGGCACCTCGCTGCCTGCATAATCGGATGCATTTGATGCCTTGGGAGGAGCCCCCCCACCTTTCAATGACCCCATTAGGTTCAGAAGCAGCCTGGCAATAATGATGCTCCCCAGCACTGTCACTCAGCAGGGGCTCAAACTCTCTCCCCCTCTTTTTTATGTGTCCAGGATTAGCCTTTCTCATGGGATTTTGCGTGAGTGCATTTTTCTGTGCCTTGAAAAGGTTTGTATGTAAGCCGTGCCCTGAAAAACAGCAGTCACTCCCTCCCAGCCAGAATGCGTGGCTCATCTCTCCATAACAGGTTCTGGTGTGGTCTCCCCAGGACCAGCCTTGGGGTGATGCCCTGCTGTGCCATCCCCTCCCCATGGCCTGCTGGAGTTACACCCAGGGTGGGATAGGACACAGGCTAGATCACTGGCAACATGACAAAGAGAGCAAGTTCACTCATGAGCACGCGGCTGCTGTCCAACTCAGAAGGAATTAGCTTTGTTTTCCTGGCTCCCAGGCTCCCGTGGACGGGACATGCCAATCCAGTCTCTCCTTGTGCTTGGAAGTGTTCAGGACATCTTGGCAGAGCTGCTCAGAGAGGTTCACACACACACTTAAGTACACATGCTTGCACACTCACCCACACATGCACTCACATTCACATGCACTCATGCGCACACACACTCATGCGTACATGCACACACCCATACATGCACACACGTACATACCCACACACTCATGCGTACATGCACACACCCATACATGCACACACGTACATACCCACACACTCATGCGTACATGCACACACCCATACATGCACACACGTACACACCCACACATGCACTCATGCATATATGCACATACCCATACATACACTTATGCATGCACACTCACCCACACCTGCACACACTCATGCACACACTCACCCATATTTGCACACGTACACTCACATACACATGCACACACACATGCATGAATGCACACACCCATGCATGTGCGCACACACATTTACACATGCAATCACATGCTTGCACACATGCACACACCCATACACGTGCACACACACACGTACACACATTCACACACTCATGCATGAATGCACACACCCATGCATGTGTGCACACACATTTACACACACGCACTCACATGCTTGCACACTCATGCACACACCCATACACACACGTACACACATTTGCACACTCATGCATGTATGCACACACTCATCCATACACACACATGCACTCACACACCTGCACACACACTCATGCACATGCTCACCCATACATGCACACACCCCCACACATGTACACACACATTCACACACTTATGCATGTATGCACACACTCGTCCATACATGTGCACACACATTTACTCACACATGCACTCACACACCTGCACACACACTCATGCACACGTGCACACCCAGATGCACGCACACACACACACCCCTACACACGCACACATGCGCTGTCTGGGTTCACCTCCACATGGCGGCCGTTCCACGGAGGCTGGTTTGCAGGCTTGTGTGCCTGCATCCCCAGCAGCCTGGTCGTGAATGACTTGTGGCCATTTCGAGTCTCATTTATCTTCAAAACTTTGTCCCCCAAGGCTACTGGTAGGAACCTGTCCAAGCCTCAGGTGCCCTACCAGGAGATCTGTGGGAACTGTGGGTTTCCCTGCTGTAGCCCTGGAAGCAGTGTGTGTCTCCCAAAGCAAGCTCGGTGTCGAAAGGAAGATTCATTGGAGGGCGTACGTTCTCGTATGGAAAAGAAAATCAAGTACAGTTTGTGGAGAGAGAGGTGAAGGGAGCAAAGGCCTTGGGACATTTCTAGAGTGAAGGGACAGCTGGCAGAAGCTGCAGGTCTGGCCCCAAGCGCACTGTGCTCTCGGACCCGATGCGGGGCCTGCCAGGGTGTTCATCAGGGTTGGTTAGTGGCAGTGGCCGGGTGCATCCAGGAGTCTTGTCTCGGGTGGGCCCCTCGAGGCCGCAGGTCTTACCCAGAGCCCTGGTTATTGGTGGCCTGTGGATAAAGAGCCCCTCCTGTGGGTTTGCTGGCTGTTAGTTCTGGTCGAGGGGTGTGGTCTGAGGCATCAGGCCTCTTGACAGGGCCCCCCACCTCCAGTCTTTTAGATGGGCCCTAAGCCTCCTGGAAGGGTATCTAGCTCTTGGAAGGGGCTCAGTAGGTACCTGTCAGTGAATGAATGAAACGTGGGTTCATTTCTTTGGGATCCTCAGACAATTGATGACCAACTTGGGGTTTAAAGCAATAGAAGTGTCTTCTTAGTTCTGGAGGCCAGAAATCTGAAATCAAGGTGTGGGCCGGGCTGCGCCCCCTCTGGAGGCTCCAGGGGAGGATCTTCCTCACCTTTTCCGGCTCCTGGCGGCCACTGGCCGTCCTCTGTCCCCATAGCTTGCTGGTGCATCTCTGCAGTTTCTGCCTCTGTCTTCACGCGACCCTCCCCTGTGTCTCTGTCACTGCCTCCCCTCCTCTTCCCTTCCAAGGACTCGCCATTGGATTTAGGGCCCAAGATCTCATCTCAAGATCCTCAGTCCCATCCTCAAAGACCCCAAGTAAGGGCACAGTCACGTGTTTCAGGAGCTGCACGTACCTTCGATGAGGCATCCTTCAGGCCACCGCACGTGGTCACGCACGGATTCCGCACAGCCAGCAGACGTCCAGAAGGAAGTGACCACTGAGAGCTTCTCTGGGCCACTCCCGAGCTGTGCCTGCGCAGGGTCGGGCCTGGACCACCACACACACACAAAGGCTCTGGAGGGGTACCTGCTTGCTGTTCTCCTGCTCCAGGTCTTTCTGAGAGCGGAAGGGAGCTTTTCAACACCAAGCCTCCTGCGGGCCTACAGCTCCTCCCAAACCTGCCACCACCATGAAGAGAAAAGGCTCGGGGTTCTCTGCTCACCGCTTTGACCCAAATCGCAGCCTGGAGGGAGGCCTTGTGCCTGTCCCCTGAGGCTGGGCCAGGGGCTCGTGGGGACAGTTTCACGAGCTGAATCTGCAGTGGCAGAGGAAGCCGCTTTGTGGGGCATCTGGTCATCCGGCCCCGTCGTCTCTGTGCAAAAGATGCCTGGACGTCCTCAGGAAAGAAAACGTGTTAGATACCAGTGGTGCCTTCATTTGGAAGTTGGTGCCTGATTTCTTTTCCTGCTGTAGGTATGACACTGAGAGCCCTTCTGTGCCAGGGCCTTCAGAACATTGCTGTTTGACCACGTTAGGGCACGGATTGGGGGGCCAGCTAATAGAGTAGCAGGAAAATACACACTAGCAAATAGCAAAGGCAAGGCGGGATTTCTTATTTTGCCGTATTTTGCCAGTGGCTGGAGCCGAGCAGCATCCCCATGACCTGTGTGTCGCCTGCTGGAGCGCTCCCGTGGTATCTGGCACCCGCCTTGTCGCAGACAACAGCCACATCACTGGCCCGTGCTTTGTGTTGTGAAACTGGAAGTGCGACTTCGAGGGGTAGCCGTGTCTTTCAGCCCAGGGGTCCAAGTCTTTCTGTTGGAGACCACGGGGCTTGGCAAAAGGCTTGCTGACAATGTTTCTAAGTGATGGCAAATGCAGGTTCATGTTGGTGGCCATGAGGACTTGTGTCAAATTTGAACACTTCGGAAGGGTTCGTGGAGGTGGCGACATTCTTTCCTTTCTTCTCCACACTGTCTCCTTCTTCTAGGACTTCATGTTATCCTTGTTCATCTACGTTCCGATTCTCTGGACTTGTTCCGGTTGTCGGTGAGAGGCAGCATCAGAGGGAAGCTGCTTTCACAGCCCGGAGGCTGGATTTTTACCACTGTGGCTTAGAACAGGCAGGGAGGATGCCGAAACGTGGGTCTTTGGAAATGAACAGCAGTGGACAAGGAGTGGCCTTGAGACTTCCTAGCTTCCTACAGCAACACCATGTGAGCAGGTGCATGCATGCACAGACACACATGCACACATATGCACACACACACATGCATTCCCACATACAAATGTGCACACATTCACACACAACATGCATTCACACACATGCACAAACATGCATGCACACACATGCGTTCATACATACAAATACATGCACATGTGCATTCACACACATTCCACACACACATACATTCACGTACAATGCATTTACACACATGTACACACATGCACACAATGCATTTACATATGCATGCACATGCGCACACATCCATTTACACATGCATGCACATGCGCACACACACATTGATATAGTCACATATGTGCACACATGTATTCACACATATTCGTACATGCATACACAGTCACACACACGCACACACATTGATACATTCACACACGTACACACATACACTTACACACATCCACACACACACCCACACACACATGCACACACACTTACACACATGCACTGCCCAGACAGCAGTTCATCCTTAGGAGACACTGACCCTAAATTTTAAATGCAAGGTTTGGTTTGGAATTGATTCTGACACAGGAATCTCAGCTGTAAGTGGCTGTCAGGATTGGAGGTCAATGACAAAACCTGGGTGGCAAACATGTTCTGGATCTTTCTTTTTTAAACGGGATTTTTGTCTTCTGAGAGTGTTTTCCAAAATGGCAGTTGGGGGCAATTTGGCAGTATCCATTAGCAATGAAGAAATATACACATATAGACATTCTTTGACCCAGCAGCACTGCTTTGAGGGACTTACCTAGCGGAATATGTTAGCACGTCTATTGGGCACTGTTTGTCATAATGCAAACTGGAACCAATCCAACGTGCATCAGTGGAAGACGGCTTCAATAAACGATGAGTCCATTGTGCCTGGGAGATGCAACAGATGTTGCCAAGGAGATCTACAGGGATAGGTCATGATTTTCAAGAGCAAATTGCAGAATATTTAGGGACAGTACCATTAAAAAGAAGGAGGCAGGGCGCAGTGGCTCACGCCTGTAATCCCAACACTTTGGGAGTCCAAGGCGGGTGGATCACGAGGTCAGGAGTTCAAGACCAGCCTGGCCAAGATGGTGAAATCCCATCTCTACTAAAAATACAAGAATTAGCCACGCCTGGTGGTAGACACCTGTAATCCCAGCTACTTGGGAGGCTGAGGCAGAGAACTGCTTGAACCTGGGAGGCAGAGGTTGCAGTGAGCTGAGATTGTGCCACTGCACTCCAGTCTGGGCAACAGAGTGAGACTCCATCTCAAAAAAAAAAAAAAAAAAAAAAAAGAAAGAAAGAAAAGAAAGGAAGGAAGAAAACTCCGAAGCCACACAGCCTCACAGTGATGAATGTGTTAGTGTGTCCAGCGTGTGCGTCTCCATCTTTGCCTTTGCACTTACAGAACTTGAGCACTGGTTACATCCGGAGATGAAAAGGAATCTTTCTCTTTCACTCTATAAATCTGTACCATAAGACATTTCACAAGAATTGGAGTTACTTCTGCAATAAAAAAACAACCAGTAAAGAAAAGGCAGGCAAGTTTAGGTTCAGGCCCAGATGGCTCCGCAGCCTCCTGGACAGTTCCAGAAGAACCACTCAGGTTCTTGGTCTTCCTGGCTGGGAATTGGGAATCCATCGTGGGTTTCCTGGCCGGGAGTGTCTTGCTCGGGTGGTGTGAACACACACGCTCAGTGTAGCTGTTCCTGATTTGGAAGACTGGAGCCAACACCCAGCCACTGTGCTGCAGTGTAGTTGGTCGAGGCTCTTCTCAGTGGGGAGAGGGAGTTAAACTCCTATCTCTGTGCAAAACAAGCCTCATCTACTTTAGACTGGCTGGGAATCTGCTTGCTTTTGTGAAATAGCTTTGCGATCAAATGTTATTTTGAAAATAAATCATCTTACTTGTTTTACATGCATATAGTGGTCTGAAGCTGGCTGGAATTAGTCTAGAGAACCCAGTCCTAGGATGTGGGTCCTGTGTGAGAGGCCAGGTTGGCCGGGCGTGTGGAGGGCACTGTGCTCTTTGCGTATAAATGGGTTCTTGAATTTGCTCTGGCTGAGTGTGTGTTCTGCCGTGTTGCGTGTCTGTCCATGTAAGTGACTGCTCCGTCCCAACTTCCATCCGAGCAGGCACACGCGGGTTGCTTGGAGGCCGTTAAGGACGAGCGCCCACTAGGTGCAGGAGGCACTGGGCCTTGAGGCTGGAGTCCTTGTTTCCTGTTGGCTGCGGAGACCTGGAAGGGGCATTCCTGGAGCGACAGGAGCCTGACACTGCCTTCTCACCTCCAGGCTCCTTGCCTCTGCCTTGAGGCCCCAGCGGATGCCTGCTGGGTCTCTGGATTCCTCTAGATCCAGCTCAGACCTCCCTCCCTTCTTATCCGCAGCCTCTGAAGGCTTTCTGATCCTCTGAAAGCCCACTCCCTTCTTATCCGTGGCCTCTGAAGCCCATGGCCGTGCCCCTCCCTTCTCCCGGCTGGGGTTTCTGAAACATTCCTGCCATGGGATCTCGCAGCTTCTGTGCATGTCCAGTGTGTTTCCTGGGTGGGCCGCTTCTCTGATGCCCTCATTCTCACTGCAGCCCAGCCCCAGCCTGGTTGCACTCTGACTCATCTCTCTTGGCCCCTTGTCTGCAGGGCCCCCCTGGACGCCCAGGCCTTCCTGGAGCCGATGGCCTGCCCGGTCCTCCAGGAACCATGCTCATGCTGCCCGTAAGTACCCTCATCGGTCGGAGGTGGGGAGGCAGCTGGGGCAGGTGGGCTCCAAACCAGACCCTCCGAGGCTGCGCCGTCGCCGGAGAGGCCTGTGGGCCCCGTCTCAGCCTGCGGTCTGGCCTGGGCGCCACGTCACTGCTCCCAGAGTGACCCTTGTCTTGCACCTGCAGTTCCGGTTTGGAGGTGGTGGCGATGCGGGCTCCAAAGGCCCCATGGTCTCAGCCCAGGAGTCCCAGGCGCAAGCTATTCTCCAGCAGGCCAGGGTGAGTAGTGCTGGGTTCCCAGGGGCCTGAAGGGGACAGAGCCCAGCCTCAGGGGCCAACAGGAGTGAGTGAGTCAGGCTCAGAGCCCAACTTGGAGGGAAGCAGCTGTCCTGACCCCAGGGTACCTGCTTGCTGGGGTCAGGAGCTGTGGGAGCGTGCAGTCCTCAGTGTCCAGTAGGGACCCCGAGAGCAAGTCAGTGTCCAGTAGGGACCCCGAGAGCAAGTCAGTGTCCAGTAGGGACCCCGAGAGCATGTCAGTGTCCAGTAGGGACCCCGAGAGCAAGTCAGTGTCCAGTAGGGACCCCGAGAGCAAGTCAGTGTCCAGTAGGGACCCCGAGAGCATGTCAGTGTCCAGTAGGGACCCCGAGAGCAAGTCAGTGTCCAGTAGGGACCCCGAGAGCAAGTCAGTGTCCAGTAGGGACCCCGAGAGCAAGTCAGTGTCCAGTAGGGACCCCGAGAGCATGTCAGTGTCCAGCAGGGACCCCGAGAGCAAGTCAGTGTCCAGTAGGGACCCCGAGAGCAAGTCAGTGTCCAGTAGGGAACCCGAGAGCAAGTCAGTGTCCAGTAGGGACCCCGAGAGCAAGTCAGTGTCCAGTAGGGACCCCGAGAGCATGTCAGTGTCCAGTAGGGACCCCGAGAGCAAGTCAGTGTCCAGTAGGGACCCCGAGAGCAAGTCAGTGTCCAGTAGGGACCCTGAGAGCATGTCAGTGTCCAGTAGGGACCCCGAGAGCAAGTCAGTGTCCAGTAGGGAACCCGAGAACATGTCAGTGTCCAGTAGGGACCCCGAGAGCTTGGGGACTGTTTGGGGAGTTTTTCAGGGTTCTTGGTCCATGCTGAGGGTCTGGGTTCTAACTTTACAAGGGGCTTCTGGGCCTCTCCACCTCTGACCCAGCGGGCCCACCTTCCACCGTTTGTGACCTCTGCCTCTGTGCTAGGCCCTCTGCTGGGATCCAGAAGTGAAGCTGGAAACCCACGTGGCTCCTGGAAGGGGCTGCCTGGGCTGGAGCTGGGCTGAGCTAGGCTCCTCTGGGAGAGAGCCCTTGGGCCCCAGAGCCCCTCGCTCTCAGCCTGAGGAGGTCCTAAGGAGCAGGGTCCTCAGAGGAGCACTTGGTTTCCTATCGTGAAGCAGCTCATCAGTGGCCTGTGTTTTCTGCAGACATGGCTCCGGACTGCCGATTGCCCACAATGGGTGTAAACACTGCCCCGTGGGGCGGGTGAGTGGGTGGGTAATCCTCCAGCAGAGCACAAGAAAGCTGCTCAGTAATCCCTTGTTTGAGAAATATTTATGCAGCTCCCACAGCAGCCAGAGCAGATGTTAATGATCAGAGTGCTTAGGTAATTACAGGACAGTGTAAGCACGGAGTCGTCACCATGGAGCAAATTGCCCGAATGATGGAAGGCGGTGTGCGGCGAACGCCGCTACCTGCCACGGGGTTTATGGGCCTGGGCCTGCCTGGCTGGCCTTTTATCTTGTGTATTTTAATTGAAACCAAATGGGCGATAGGCTATAAGAAGATTTTATAATGCTAAACAATCTCCTAAAATTCAGATGGCATCTGCCAGGGAAACAGAGTCACTTAGCAACAGCAGAAGCGGCTCTGTGGGAAAGTGGTGGGTCCTGCACTGGGGCAGGTAGGGGCCACATTCAGATGGGGCAGGTGGGTTCCTACCCTCCCAAAATACTTTCCTGGTGGCTGGGAGTGCTTGAAGCACCTCCCATATGAAATAAAATATGTCATGACTCAGCCTGAGCTCAGGTGTAAAATGTACTCCTCACACCCAGCCCAGAGTAAGAGGCTTATTTCAGACTTAGCCAAGGGTGATGGGCTGGGAGCAGGCCCTCTGTGTGGGCTGGAGAGACAGGAAGGAGGGATGGGGCCCATCCCCCAAGGGAGGCAATGGGGGCCCACTGGCTTCCACCTCTACATGTCCCACGACACTCCCATGGATGCTGAGAGCCCCGCAGAAGTGGGGGGGCTGTTGAGGAGTCATCAGACCTCCTCTTCCAGAGTCTCCTGTCACATCTGTGTCCACTCTGCCACATCTCACAGCTCAAGTGCCAGCAAACCGGGGCACCGCTGCTGGGGCCCTGTCTCAGCGTGTCTCACTTTCCTTTGCAGTTGGCACTGAGGGGACCAGCTGGCCCAATGGGTCTCACAGGGAGACCCGGCCCTGTGGTAAGTCATTGGCAAATCTGAGAGCCGGGTGTGGTGTGGGGATTGGCCCACTGGCTGTGTCCTTGGCGGACAGTGGCAGGTGGCCTTGGAGTCCTGTGGACACAGGGCAGCCCTCAGTCCAGTGTCTGTTCCCAGGAGGGTGGCCAGGGAGACCAGGGGCCTCTCTTGGTGCTGCTCCAGCCCCCTCGTTGGTGGGGGGTGGGGATGGGTGACTGTGCCTCGAAGTCACTTCAGGGAGTTTAGCGGGGTAGAGCTGACATCAGCGATCCCTGGGAAACAGCCCCCAACTCCATCTTGAATGGAAGGAGCTGGCAGGAATCAGAGCAGGAGGCCCCTCCTCACCCCTGCATTGGAGCTCCAGGCTCTCCCTGCAGAGAACATACTATGAGCTGTCACCAGAGGAGTGGCTCCTTGGAGGGATGGAGTCCTGCTGCAGCCAGGGGCCTGGGGAAGTCCCTCGCACAGGCTGTGGCTTTGCCTTGTGGACCAGGGGCCTCCATTGATCTTCATAGCTCTGTTCCAGAGTCGAAGATAGCTTAGTGTGGGGCAGAGTGCAGGATTTCCAGCCTCACCCGCCCCCACCCTGTGGCCTCAACTTAGCTCCCATCTGGGGTGCTCGATTCATTAAAAAACATACAGCGTGTGCCCAGGGGCACTCAGGGGCTGGCAGTGTCAGGCACAGGGGCTGGGTTCCGGGGCCTCCAGGGAGGAGTGTGGGTTTACAGGGACACAGAGGAGTTCAACACCGCAGGGGCCCTCCTGGCTTTGCCGCCTGCTGCTGGGTCTAGGCTCGGTCCCCTCCACACAGGGCCTGACTCAGGGCTAGCCTCCCATGTCTGGGGGATCTGGCCTTGAGGGGCTCGTAGCAGGTGCACATGCTGCTGGAAGCTTTGGGCTGTAACGGACCATGGTCAGGTTCACCCTGGAGAGAGAAATGTCTCCAGGAGCTCTGTGGTGTTTGCTGGCCCCAGTGTCTAGAATTTTATTCCCGATTAGGAAGAGATCCAAACAACTGCTTTTCCCCGCTCCTGGAAAGTCATTGTTCATTCCCCGGTTCTGTTCGAGGCAGGCAGGTCGCGCTTTGTGTGCTGAGCACCGTGGCCGAAGCCCTGTCCCCTCCCCCACCTCCTCCCCTGCCACCCCCAGTCCTTCCTGTGTTCCCGAGTCCCCACCTTGAGCAGACGTTAACCCACACCGTGTCTCCCTAGGGTCCCCCTGGGAGCGGAGGTTTGAAGGGCGAGCCGGGAGACGTGGGGCCTCAGGTACGTGGGATCCTGGCCTTTGCTATCTGGTGGGTGCCTCCCGTTTTCCGGGGGCAGCGAGGGCGAGTGTGGAGGGCCCCCAGCTGCTGCATGTTTCCAAGGAAATTTGGGAATTGTCATTGCTTTATGCAGTGAGGGTGGAGCACCATGAACTCTGATGCCTGCAGCAGAAATGAGCCGGCTCTCTTCTGTCCCTGGCCTTCACTCTGGGCAGCAGATCCGTGCCCCGTGCCCGAAGTGCCCACATGTTAGTGGCTTGGACAGCCAGGCATTACTGGCGGGGTTGATGAGCAGGGGGACAAGGCTTTGCTCTTTCTCCTGAGAAAGGTGAACTCACCACTGACCCTTTGTCTCTTACTCCTGGAAGGGTCCTCGAGGTGTGCAAGGCCCGCCTGGTCCGGCCGGGAAGCCCGGAAGACGGGTAAGTGGTGCGAGTGTGCGTGGCTCAGTGACAGCGGTGTGGGCGCTGGAGGAGCCCAAATCTGGGGTGCGGGTGCCCCCGACAGCCAGGCTGGGCTGCATGAAGCCAGGTGGCTCCCCTTCTTGTGATGGGTGTGTCCGTCCCCAAGGCCACCTCTGAGCCAGCTGCCTAGGAGGAGCGCTCTGTGTCCTGGACGCAGACACAGCGGACCAAGGCCTCTGTCCTGGGCACATTCATTTAGTTTAATAAACATTTCTAATTCAAGAAACTTCCCAGGCCCTTTGGGAGCAAATGTTAAGAAGACAAAACTATCAGCGGGCCTTATATATTTTGGGCAGCGTTGGGACTCCAGAAATGGCCCGACTCAGGGGCATGGGCGGGCCTTCCTACACCTCACTTCCTGCATCTCACTTCCTGCATCTCACCTGCTGTCTTGGCGTCTGGAATTTTCTCTCTGGTGTGTGGTTCTCTTGGATGGAACTAGTTTGTTTGCACATGACCCTGGCTCCTAAAGGAGGATACACGTTTCCAGAGTGCTGACCACCACCCGGACAGGCTGGGACAGGCCCTGGGAGCCCAGATTGTGTTCTCGAAGGTGGACCTTTTCCACCAGCGGACATTTCTGGTGAACAAGAGAAATATTCGGTGCAGGGTTGGATTTGTTTCGGTGTGGACCTCTTCCCAGCATGTTGTCTACCTAAGCCACCCTTGACTGCTTTAGTCTGAGTCAATAAGGCAAAAATGGGCCCTTCCCTGGTGGTTCTGGATGCTCCTGACTCGGGGAGCAAGCTGTGATTGGTGGGTAGAAATGACCCGAGAAGCTGCAGTTTGGCAGGTCCGAGGGTCTATGCAGGGATCCGGGCATGAGACAGACCCCTGGGCTGGATAATTCCAGGAGGATTAGCAGCTCTGGAATTGACTCTTAGTAGACAATTGGGCCATTTATTTGGATCTGATGCTGAAAAATGTGTTAGTTCCCTAAGTTGTTTTTGCGTGTCTCCGTAAATACTTACCACCCAGTTTCACTAGAGCTCGTTTCCTAGTCAGGGTGAAGTTAAAAACTGGAAAGAGAGGAGACGTGGGAAATGCTGTCTGACATGGCCACCTGCAGAGTGACGTGGCGTCGGGGCCATGCATATGCGTGTGTTTTAAGGCATTAAGTCTGCCCAGAAGATCCACTGCAGAAGAAAAGATGGTGGCGAGAGAGGGGCTTGGAGCTGAGGGGTCGACTCCAAAGCGGTCTGAGCAGCCTCTTCCGTTCTTTGCTAGCATATCCTGCAAGGAACACTGGCTGGTGGATTGTAGAAGCATCTGGGTGCTTTGCAGGGCTGGGTCATGCTGTGAAATCCCGTGAAGTTTTCTGACAAATTTCCCTTGGTTTCCAAAAGTGTTTGGAAATTTAGAAGTGGGCCCCTCCATTTGCCGCTCAGGGAGATGCCTTTTTGGGGAGCACGGAAGCACAGACTCTCTCCTTGGGGTCTGTTTGGATTTCTCTCTTCTTGCTTCTCTGCTGTTCTCTGGTGCCGCCTCGTCTGTCTCCGGTGCTTTGAGACCCAAAGCTGCCGCCCTCCAGATCTTCTCTCTGCTTGGTGGTGGGTTGGGGGCGAGGGCCTCATATGAGGAGGAGCCCATGGAAAATGGAAGCGCAGGGTGGCGGCCCTCTGTACTCGCTGGCTGGGGGGCCTCGTTGGCGTGGAGGTTTGGCTGAGTTTCATAGAGACCTTGTTCCCCTGGAGGGCTCTCCCTGTGGTGAAGGTGGGGCTTGCACCGTGGGCCCCGGAAGGTCTAGGTCCCCTCTTCAGCCCCATGGCCAGTCAGGTGGGCACCGTGTCCTTGGCTGTGTCCATGGCTGGCCGTCAGGAACGGGGCATCTGCTGTGTGGTCTGAGTGAGACCGGGCCTCGCTTTGGGCCTGGGCCTCTTCCTTAGTCGAGTGGACAAACCAGATGCATCCTCTCTGTCCTTCCTCTCACCTGCACGTGGTGGAAAGGAGCTGTGCTGTCTGTGATGTCAGCGGCCTGCACTCGCCTGAGTCCTAAATTCATGGTCCCCCAGACTGACGCAGCTCCCCCAGCCTGGTCTCCTCTGCCACATCATGGCGTCTTCTTAAAGCCCAGGGGCGTGGCATGATCCCCCTTTGGCGATCTGGGATGACGTGGGCCAGAAAGACCAGCCCCGTGTGTTCTATCTGTTGGTGTGTGGGGCGCAGAACAGCCCCCGCCTGGGCTCCCGGATCTGGGTCCTCTCAGCAGCCTGGCCACTCGGGCTGTGACCTTGGGGGTGGGCGTGGCTTCGGTGGACCGCTCAACTTTGTTTACTGGAAAACCATGGCTTGGGGGTCTCCGTGAACCAGGGGCTCTTTTGCATTGACAGTTTTGCCTCCTCTGTTCCAGGGTCGGGCTGGGAGTGACGGAGCCAGAGGAATGCCTGGACAAACTGGCCCCAAGGTAGGCCACCCAGCACCCTCCTGGTGCCCCGGCGTCACCGTCATCCCTGGGGTCATGTTGATGATGAGACCACAATGCTGGTTATGTGATGACTGTGATTATGAGGACAGGTGGCTCCGTCACTGGCATTTGACGTGAAGATAGGGTTGGTGGGTGAATTTCACCAGCGAGTGTGACAGCTGCAGTTCATTTCCATAAGGGAGACATTTGCTCCCTTCCAGCAGTGGCGAGCAGGGATGGGGGTGGGATCCCAACTGTGAAAACCATCCGTGGCTGTGCAGGTGATGAGGCTACATGTGGGGCACAGGCGGGGCCTATGGCAAGTCCAGGGGCCAGAAGGTCTTATGCAGTTGGGCTCCTGGGTGTTGTGGAGGTGAATAGATGTTGCCCGTGGCTAAAGGCAGGCCTGTGTGTGTGGCATGAACGAACCTGCACCAGGCATGCGCCAGCTGTTGCTGTCGCCACCCGTGCCCGCCCACTGCTGTGCTCAGTGTATCCACCCCTGTGCCCCAGCATTGCTGTGAGCATTGCCCCGGTCTTGGCTCACCCCTCCTCCTCACCTCCTGGAAGCATTTGTCCCAGGCGATGGGGGACAGGGGAGATACTGACCTTCTATGAAGCGTGCACCTTGGGACGGCAGCTGTGATTTGGAGATCGGAGACCGGGTCACCAAAAAAGTGCCAGGGCTCAACTACACCTGTTCCCTCTTCACGGGCGTGAATGAACGCTGAAGTGCATCGCGTCAGTCCCGAGCTAGTGAGGTGGCCTGGGGTGACAGGAGGAGACGCGGTCTTGTTGACTGTGTCTCAAAAGACCATAGTCTTCTTTCAACAACATGACCGAAAGCCTAAAATGTCCCATCGTTGACATCACCCCACATTGGTGTGCACACCCATGAGACAGGGCGCTGTTCCCGGGCTCCAGGGCATGCAGAGGAGGGGTCGGCCAGAGAGCCAAGATACCTGAGAGTAGCCAGTGCTGGCCCGTCCACCAATGGGCACGCGTGCCTCCTGCGCGTGGGCAGCCCTTTGGCACTGTGGATGCAGCCACGAGCGGACGCACACGGGGACCCTCTCCTGGGGCCTCCCTGGGGTGGGGGAGATCAGCGGCAGACACTCACACACACAGGACACTGCGGCGGTCGCCAAAATACCGCGTGACTAAGGATCCATCGGGTCCTGCGGCATGGGACTTGGGGACGAAAGCCATCTCTCCCTTTGCAGCCCATGTTGGTGTTTGCAGGGGAAGAGGCTGGGATTGTAGATGCAAAGCGGGGGCCTATGGGGAGAGGGCTGGCCAGTGGCATTCAGGATGCATAGATGCTGCGTGAAACATGGTCCAAGGCGGGGCGGCCATCACATCACGGGCTGTCTACGTGTGCAGGGTGGCCTCTGAGGCAGCCTTTCTGTCCTTTTGGCAGGGTGACCGGGGTTTCGACGGCCTGGCTGGGTTGCCGGGCGAGAAGGGCCACAGGGTGAGTATCTCCTCTGCGAGAGACGGGCATGACGATGGGCAGCAGAAGTGTCTCTTGGGGGGTCCTTCTCCTTCCAGGCAGCCTCAGATTTCCTATGGCGTCAGGTCTCCGCCATTCCAACAGTCACTATACAAACCTCACGGGAGTCAGCAAATGGCAGAGAGCCCCCAAATGATGTCTTTGTTGATGGGTGACCAGCCCAAAGGAACTGGAGCTCTTATCTATCTGCAGCTTGTGACAAGTGAGCCAGACGGGCCGACCCACCTGAGGGGCGTGAAGGGGGCAGGGAAGGAGCCCTTCCTTTTAGAGATCTGTTTCATGGAGTCCTTGAACATTTCACGGAATCCAAGCAGCTGCCATTTCAGGGGCGGCCAAGGACACTTTGCAATATTAAAGTGGTGGTCCCAGGGGGTCGGGGACAATCTCAAGTGGCCATGAGGAGACCAGGTCACCAAAACCTGCCAGGTGTCTACCTGTTCCCTGTTAACGGGCATGGATGAACTTGAAAGTGTGTCCCGTGAGTCCCGAGCTAGTGCAGGGAACTGGGGGTCTTCCTGGCTGTGCCGTTTCCTTGTGGTTGTTGGAGAACATAGATGTGGTAGCTTTGGATAAACAGCAACAGCCAAGCCCCTTGAATCTTCTTGCATCTGTCTCAATAGACTGTGGTCTTCTTTCAACAACAACGTGACGGAAAGCCTGCAATCTCACGCCCTATTGAGGAGGTGTGGTGGGGAAGGCCCGTCCTGGCCACCCGCCCTGCTTTCTCAGGCCATTTGGGGGCCTGACACGAGGGCTTTTCACAGCTTGTCAGATGTTCCTTCTCTGACCTGCTTTCTTTGAAGTAGATTTCTTTGATGGCTCCTTTATATTTTAGCACATCGAGGACATACAGGCACGTATGTGCGTGCACACCCTCACACACGCACACACACGCATACCCATCCACATGCCCCACACGCATACACACATGCACACACATGCATACACAGCCCCCCACGCACACACACACCCACACACCCACACGCACACACATAAACACCCACACCCCTGACATGCATACACACATGCACACCACCCACATGCATACACACCCACACACCCCACACATACATGCACACACACACATGCATACACACATGCACACCACCCCCATACACACATACACATATGCACACACATGCATACAGAGGTGCACAGGCTCCACACATACCCACACTGACACACACATGCACACATACATGCACATGTGCACACACCCCACACATGCACACATGCACACTCATACCCCACACCCACACATGCACACATGCTGCATACATGTGTACACATCCACACACATTGTACATGCACACACACGTACACACATGCACACCTATACACACATATGCACCCCCACCCCCCACATGCACACAGGCATACACGTGCACACCCCCCACATACCCCCACACACTCCACTCACACACGTGCACTCACATACACACATGCACGCACACCCACACACGCACTCATGCACACAAGCATACATACCCACACCCCTCCGCATGCATACACATATGCATACCACCCCCACACACATACACATGTGCACACCACCCACACACATGCATACACGTGCACAGGTGCTACATATACCCACACTCACACCCACATGCACACATACATGCCCATGTGCACACACCCCACACATGCACATACCCCCACACATGCACACTCATACCCCCACATCCCCACATGCACACACGCATGCTGCACACACATACATACCCACACACTGACATGCACACACACATGCACACCTACACACACATATGTCCCCCATGCCCCCACATGCACACATGCATATGCAAACACCCCACATACCCCTGCACACTCCACCCACACACGTGCACTCACATACACACATGCCCGCACACACACATGCGTGCACCCACACGTCCACCCTCACCCCACCGCTCTGTCGATTGTGCCCGTAAGCACGGCCTGCTGCCCTCCATGATGCCTTGAGAAGGGGCTTGGCTGTTGCCGTTTATCCAAAGCTGCTGCATCTGTGTTCTCCAACAACCACATGGAAAGAGCACGGCCACGAAGGCCGTCCGTGACTCAGCTCCAGCCCTTTTGCATGACTGATGAGCACATATTGAGCACCCACTGCATGCGCGCTCTGAGGCTGCAGGCAGGCGGCGCTCCCCGAGGGTGAGGCTGCTTCACCTCGAGGACTTGGGCCGAGGATAGCTCAGACCTTGGCTTAGTGTCCTGAGGCTGCCCACGTGGGTGGCCCTGCCTGGCCCCGCAGGGTGCTCAGTCCAGCACCCTCCTATCTTCAGGCCATCATGGCGAGACTCAGGTGAGAGTCTGCAGCCTACATTAGCCCAGCCGAGGCACACGTGATCTCCTAAGGAACCTTCCCTCATTTTGGAAGGGCCTTTCGAGAGCTTGGGAATCTTACTGTCAGAATTAGAGAAAAACAGAGTGTGGACCTTGGACAAGCCCTGCATGACCTGCTCAGGAGAGGCTGACATTGACCCTTTCACTTCCTAGGGTGACCCTGGTCCTTCCGGCCCGCCAGGACCTCCAGGAGACGACGGAGAGAGGGTAGGTATTCTGCCGTCCCTCTGACTGCTCCTGCCTGCCCTGCTCCTCAGTGATTTGGGCAGGAAGACCGCAGAAGAGAGGCCTATGGTGTGGGATCTGCCTGCTGCATGTGGAGGGCCAGCTGGGAGAGGGCAGAGGGGGATTCCCAGTGGGCAAAGCAATTGATCAGATGCCAAGAGGCTGCGGGGCATGGGAGAGACCCTGACTGCAATGTTTAGTTACTCTATTGGTTCTGCCGGTGGACGTTTAGTTACTCTATTGGTTCTGCCGGTGGACGTTTAGTTACTCTATTGGTTCTGCCGGTGGACGTTTAGTTACTCTATTGGTTCTGCCGGTGGACGTTTAGTTACTCTATTGGTTCTGCCGGTGGACGTTTAGTTACTCTATTGGTTCTGCCGGTGGACGTTTAGTTACTCTATTGGTTCTGCCGGTGGACGTTTAGTTACTCTATTGGCCCTGCCGGTGGACGTTTAGTTACTCTATTGGCCCTGCCAGTGGACGTTTAGTGACTCTATTGGTTCTGCCGGTGGACGGAGCCCAGGGCCACCTGTCAGCTCCCACCTGCAGGAGACAGGTGCCCTGAACCCCACCGGGAGGAAAGGTGGCCAGAGAGTTTACTGAGCTCGGCATCTCTGCTTATCTCGTCCAGATGAGGAGTTAGCTGGAGGCATGCAGGTGGCAGAAAGCTGGGATTTGGGGAGCAGAGGAGGGCAGGGGGATTGGAATAACCCTCTGTGGGCCTGGAGGTAGGGAAGCGAGTGGCTGCGGCCGGAGTGGGGCCGGAGCGCGGGAGGGAGCTGTTCCCCAGCATGGGCGCACAGGCTGGGGTCTGGTATCTGCCATGCCGTCTGTGTGTGTGGAGGCGAAGTGTGATCTCTAGGCCACAGCGCAGTGGGACTGGGGCATGGGACGTATGAGGCTGTGAGTTTCTAAGCTCCTCCCGGCAGGCACCACAGTCACTCAGACACCTTTGTGTGTAAGGGGTGTTTAGGGGAAAAGCTTTAAGGAACCCTGGAGGGTGAGAAAGAGGAGCGGCTCCAGGGGCATTTCTGTCTCACCAGCTTTCAGGCTGACGTGGTCGGGGCACCTGCTCCTGTCTGGGCCTCAGCACAGTCTGCTGTAAGATAAGGAAGGAGAGAGGGACCCTTCTAGATGTCAGTGCTGCTTGATTGAGAGGACGTGTGTGTGTGTGTGCATGTGTGGCTGTGTGCACGTGTATGTGCAGGGAGTGTGCATGTACCTGTGTGCATGCATGCAGACGTGGCTGTATGTGTGTGGACAAGCATGTGTGCATGGCTGCATACGCACGTGCATGCACAGGGTGTGTGTGTGTTTACAAGTGTGCATATGGCTGTGTATGTGTGTGCATGCATATAGTGTGTGTGTGTGCATAAGCATGTGTGTATGGCTGTGTATGCACGTGCATGCACAGGGTGTGTGGTGTGTGTATGGACAAGTGTGTGTGTATACACGTGCATGCACAGGGTCTATGTGTGTGTTGACAAGCGTGTGTGTATGGCTGTGTATGCATGTGCATGCGTGGGGGTATGTGCACAAGCGTGTGAGCACAGCTGTGTATGCACGTGCACACATAGGGTCTGTGTGTGCATGTATGTGTAGGCATGTGCAGGCAGGCTGCGTGTGAGCATGCGTGCTTGCATACGTGAGGCAGGTGGGAAGGGGCACTGGTGCTTTGGTGAGGGGCAGCGTTTGCAGGCAGCCCGTGGGTGTGAAGCGGTGGAGCCAGGGAGGCGCCCCCTTCTGCAGCCAGGAGGAAGCCTCTTCTTGCTTTACTTTCCCAGCTGTTTAGGACCCCAGGGGGGACACCTGGTTCCCCAGAGGGCGGCCCAGGGGATCTTGTGACTCTCCCCTGATGCTCTGCCCCAGAGTCTGTCATTTATGAAGGTCACCAAATCCTTTCAATTATATGATCTTTCTGCCCAGTCTTTCCCTCTGGAGAGCTGTGGTATGTGAGCTCCTGAGCCGGCATCTCAGAGCCTTCAGGCCTCACCTGCAGGCCTCACCTGCAGTGTCTGCACACCTAGCAGCTTGCTGGGAGCGAGGACATTCCAGGCCTTCCCAGCTGGTACCAGGGCTGGTAAACCTGGCATATGTGAAGCAGCCCCAAGCCAGAGAACCCTTGTGCCCCACTGAGGGGAAACTGGTGTCCAGGCTAACAGCTCGTTCCTCTAACCTTGCCTTTTTTTCTCCTCTGCAGGGTGACGACGGAGAAGTCGGGCCCAGGGGGCTGCCTGGGGAGCCCGTAAGTCTGTGGGCTGAGTGGGACGGTGGGGGCTCAGTGTGGAGAAAGGCTTTGTCCAAGGCTCCTGCTGGAGCAGGATCTGGGATCAGCCAGGAGCTTAGATGAGAGAGGGCTCGACCTGAGAACAGACGGACCTGGCCATTTCCCAGGGAAACCAAAGAGAGGAGGCACAGGCGAGGCTGGCTGGCAACCCCAGGAGGAAGTCTGAGCCGCCTACAGGAGCAAGCACGGCCCTCAAGGGTTGTTGTGGGGGTCCAGGGGCAGTGTGGTGGGGTCTAGGGGCATCGTGGGGAGTCAGGGGGCAATATGTGGGGTCCATGGGCATTGTGGAGGGTCTGAGGGTATCATGGTGGGGTCTGGGGTCAGTGTGGGGTGTCTGAGGGCATTGGGGATTCCAGGGACAACATGGTGGGGTCCCGGGGCATCATTGGGAGGGTCTGGGGTCAGCATGGGTGGGAACAAGAGCACTGTGGGGGGTCTGAGAGCATTGTGGGGTTCTGAGAGCATTGTGGGGGGTCTGAGAGTGTTGTGGGGGGTCTAGGGGCAACATGGTGGGGTTCAGTGGCATTATGGGGCATCCGAGGGCATTGTGGGGGGTCTGAGAGCATTGTCAGGGGGGCTGAGAGCATGGTGGGGGGGCTGAGAGCATGTGGGGGTGTCTAGGGGCAATATAGTGGGGTTCAGTGGCATCGTGGGGGGCCCAAGGGCATTGTGAGGGGTCTGAGAGCATTGTGGGGGGTCTGAGAGCATTGTGGGGGGTCTAGGGTCAACATGGTGGGGTTCAGTGGCATTATGGGGGGCCTGAGGGCATTGTGGGGGTCAGGGGGCAGCATGGGGGGTTCAAGGGCATTGTAGGGGATCTGAGTGCATTGTCAGGGGTCCCGGGGCAGCACAGTGGCATCAGGGGCATCGTGGCAGGGGCGGGGTTCACACACCTGAGTCAGCCCGAGCTTGGGCCTGTTTCAGTGGCCGCCCTTCCAGAGGCAGATCCCTCCAGCAGACTGCCCCAGCCCCGGGCATGGGAAAGCTCTTCCCTAAGCGGACATATATTTAGGCCCAGAGCAAATGTCCTGACTGAGAGGACATTCATTACTATTCATTTGCCGTTGCTTTAAAGCATCTCTTTTCTCGTAGCCACGTCAGCCCGGCTGCGTGCATCGGGTGGTGCTAATTGATGAGAAATATCGCAGGCACTGCGTAGAGGAGGCAGGGGTCGGCGCCTGCAGACTCATTTGGGACTAAATTATACCCCAGATGTCTGATTAGCCTCTAAGGAGAATTCATCAACTCCACTCTCTCCTTAACACACGTCCAAGCAATACCTTCTGGGCTGTTAGCTTCCAAGAAACGTTGCTATAACTAGGTATTAAAATAACGAAGGAAACATTTAAGAGGCAATGAGCGGGGGAAGGATCTCCCTTCTACAGAATCTGAAAAGGTTCTGTCAAAATTAAGAGCACTTGAAGTCCAGGTACCTGGGGTGAAGGCTCCGTAATTCCCCGCGGGTGGCAGGCAGTGCTCCCGGAATCTCACTCCACCTGCCGTAAGCGGGGACTGTTCTGCAGGAGCCCTGGCTCACCGGGGAGGGCGTGCCAACTCCTGACCAGAGTAGCGTCCCGGAAAAGATCTGTACCCCGTGCCTCCTTCCGCACGTTCAGTCGTGGGGTTCCCACCAGGGACTAGTTTCGCCTGACGCCTTCCTGCCCGCACCCTCGGACCCTGTGATATCATAAAAACAGTTGTATGTTGCTGCTGCGGAGGGGAATTCCAGAGCGAGCTGATAATGAGGACGGGGCGCAAGGGCTCCGCGCGGTGGAATGTAATTGCGTGGTGATTCTTGGGGGGAGCGTCTGTGCCCCAGCAAGTGTCAGAGGAGCCGGTCAGCTTGAAAACCCTCTTTTCCCTGAGGGTGCCCCATAGTGTTCTCTCTGAGTTCCCACCAATTCCAGACACCTGCCCCTGGTTCCCAGCACCAGGGTGGGGTGGAGGGAGGCAGCACAGCAGGCTGGGAGGGAGTCTGGACCTCGCTGCTGGGAGGCCGGGAGGCCTGAGTCACCAACTGGGGTTCTGGGTGGAGTCAGGGCCAAGCGGGCATAGGGGACAGAGAGAGGAGGGCTGGGGTTTCTGCCCGAGTTTAAAACCTGTCTTCCCTTTATTTTCCCTTTCCTCTTACAGGGGCCACGTGGTCTGCTTGGGCCGAAGGGGCCTCCAGGTCCTCCCGGACCTCCTGTAAGTCCTGTCGCCACTCTTCTTGTCTGCCCCCATCTTGACTTTTGAGACCCCACCTCCCAGCCGGTGGCCACTTGGGCACAGAGGCAGGAAGTCTGCACTGGCCCCTGTGACGCCTGCCTGCTGCCAGTGTGAGGCGTGAGTGGGACACTGACGTTCAGACGCTGTAGACACGGCCCCAGCAGGTGTGGCCTCGCAGGTGGAGGCCTGAGGCTGCCGGCCTCACACGTCCGCTTCACCTTGGCTGCACTTACTCCCGGCAGACAGCACGTGCTATTTCAGTTCTAAGCCGAAACCCAGGATGTCACGTTTCTTCCCCGCTAGAAAGAACTTCCAGCAGCTTCTGTGAACATTCTGGAAGGAGGCGGAAGCCCTTGATTCCAGTGGGGCCGTGTCTTGGTGGGCAGCTTCCCCAGGGCCAGGCCTGCCCGCTTCAGCCTTCCCAGCCCCGTGTGACCTGGTTTTCTAGAACCTGAGGCCTGCCCCGTGGAATGCAGGGGCCTGGCAGCTCAGTTAACCTTTAGCCGAGGGTTATCGGGGCTGACCCGTGGACCTCTGGGACGGGATTCGGAGTCAGGTCTTTCCCTTCCCCAGACAGCATCCGTCCTCTGATTCTTTGTAGGACGGGCATCTGAGCTGGGTTGAGTGGGATTTTCCTTTTGAGTACTGTGAGTTATTTCGCATTCAGTTACATATTTTTCTTCTTAAAATCGCACACAGGGTGTAACGGGCATGGACGGCCAGCCGGGGCCGAAAGGAAATGTGGTAAGTCCCTGGCGTCCCGTGGCCCGGCTTCAGGGGCATTTTCCCTGGGCACACTCCTCGCCCCGCTAGGGAGGTCCATCGCCGTCCGCCTCAGCTGGGAACGTGAAGGGCAGGTTGCAGACCCTCTTCCGTGGCACCCACCCTCCAGTGGCGAGTGGCACCCGGAGACTTTAGCATGATGGGGCGACTTGGGAGTTTTCTACCCGATATATCATTTCTGGTCGGTTCCTCTCATGTGTTCCTTCCTGGACGGATGTCTAGGTGTATTTGCATAAACGAGTTAGTGCTCACTCCATCAGAGTCAACCTCCACAGCCTCAGAGGCGCCTGGTCCTGGTGCTGCTCTCTGTGGTGGAACCTGGCCGCCTTTCCCTTCCCCCTGGCATCACGCAGTGGGGAGCAGTTTGAAAGGATGGGAGGCCAGTGAGGGGGCACACGACACCCAGGGGAGGGGGTCCAGTTCCCAGAGCCCCCTTCAGTGCCTTTGCTTTTGTCTCCTGTAGGGTCCCCAGGGAGAGCCTGGCCCCCCGGGACAGCAGGGTAATCCAGGTGCTCAGGTAAGTGAGCCCGGGAGAGGCAGCTCACGGGGATCCGGCTGTGGGAGGCACGTGTCTTCAGCCCTGAGCCCTGGGAGGGAGCGGCCAGCTCTGTCCCCTCCAAGTTGCAGCCCCTCCTCTTATCTGGAGGGAGACTAGGACCTGGGTTGGTGCCCGGATGAGGGAGACATCAATGAGAAGATGGGCGGATGGCAGGGCAGGGTTCTGAGTCAATCAGCGCCCTCACCTTCCCTTTCTGGCTCTTTCTCCCTCCTAGGGTCTTCCAGGCCCCCAGGGTGCAATTGGTCCTCCAGGAGAAAAGGTAGGTGGGCCTGGGCTGTGTTGCGGGCCACTGCCCACCTGTAGTTGAATTCCCTGGCCTGCCCCAGGAGGACCCCTCATATCCACCAGCTCTCAATGTATATCTTGGTGCTCCCAAGAGATGCCAAAGCTCAGAGTGCCAAGAACTGGGCCAGAAGCATGAGAAGAATCTTGGATCCGTGTCTCACTGATTCATACATTTGTTCCCTCATTCATTCCCTAGTATGTACAGGGGTTGCTGGATTTAGCAAGGAACAAAAATACAGGCCGTGCAGTTAAATTTGAACCATTGTGTATCTGAAATTCAAATTTAACCGGGCATCTTGTTTTGTTGTTGTTTATTTTGGTTTAGTTTAGTTTCGCTAAATTTGGCAACCTGGCTGTGTCTCCAGAGCCTACCTTGTCCTGGGCCCTGCAACGAGAGCTAGAAGCACTTGCCCTTCTAGGGTTTGTCGCTTAACCAGGCACGAGGTAGTTCAGGTAGCTCGAAGCGCCTTGGTTGCCACCAGCAAAAACACCTCCAAGGGGGTGGTTCTGAGTGCATGATAATCCGCGGGGGGCCTGAGAAACACAGAGGGCCGGGCTGCTGCCGGGCCTGGGACCTTCCAGGAGCTGGTGTTTGTGGGATGCTGAGGCTGTGGGCCTTACACTGCGGGATGCCCTGCCCCGCCCTGGGGTGTTTGTGTGAACAGACCCGGGAGGACAGGGTGGTGGGAGCACTTGAAGAAGGCACGGCACCGTAAGAGCAGCGGAGGCCGGGTGATGCCCTCCTGGGCCCCAGCATGCAGCAGGTGGATGTGGAGAAGAATGGGGGCACTTGGTGGGCTGACTCTGTTCCTACAGCAAAACCTGAAGGTGATCAGAACGGTGGAGCTGCCCCCAGGGCGCTACTGTGGCTACATGCCTCACAGCCAGGGACCCAGTGCCTCTGACCACACTTCTCAGCAAACGCTGTGCGGGCAGAAATGTTGAAAAGTAACCTTGGGGGCATACAGAGAGGTCAGGTGAGCCTAGGGAGGCTCACGGAGCCTCACGGAGTCTCTGGTTTGTTCTAGGGTCCCTTGGGTAAACCAGGCCTTCCAGGAATGCCCGGTGCTGATGGACCCCCGGTGAGTAGCCCTGCCCCCCTCATCCCTGCATACTCTCCCCACCTCCTCCCTGCGGACAGGGGCTGTGGGCCCAGGCTCTTTGGGGCTGTTGGCCGGCACTGACTCATTCTGGCTCTGTTGATGAAGACCCGTTTGGTCTCCAGCTTGACTGCTGGGTCATTCTTGGGTTTTGGACACCCTTAGCATCATGTGTTTGAATCAACGAGTGGTGATTGCACGAGTAGGAATATTAGCTATTTATTAGGGTGTGCTGATTAATTACCGAAGTCAGGCCTGCATGCTGAGCCGTGAGGAGGGCTGGGCCGGGCTTCACGCCATCGCTTCCATCCCCGGGGTTGGAAGCGAAGAGGCAGGGTACGTGGTGTGTATTTTTAGTGTTCACGCACTGAGAAGGGAGGTGGTGAGCAAACGTGTTTGCAATGTGTGCGGGCACAGCTGTGGAGCCAAATTAGATTCTGCCTGGAAATAGCGAGTTGGTGACAAATCCAATCTGTGGCTAAGCTGTGTGGAGGGCGTAGGTGTGAGGAAGTAGAACACACTCAGAATGCGTACGTGCGTGCGTGCACACGTGCATGTACACGAGTGTGAGCTGATTTGCACCCACCACCCTCTGTAAGTGCCTGCTGCGGTTTTGGTTTTGATTATTCCGTTAATGCTGAGTCTATTTCACAAACGAGATTAGCAGAATTAATTATTGAAGACACCGTGTGCTTTATGGTTTTAATAACACTGTTGAAAACTAAACAAGGAAGTTAAATATGTTGACGATTATCGGAGACTGCTCACCACGCAGCATCCCTCAGGCTGAGTCAGTCGGCCCAGTGACTCCCACATCACAAACTACCCCTTCTTGATCAGAACAAGCAGAGTGGAGCCTTCTCATCCCCACGTGGGCAGCTGTGGGGCCCCGTGGTCACCTGGCCACATGGGAGTCTGTGCACTGAGTGGTTCATTGTCCAATGCGTTATTTGTGTCCTTTAATTGACATTTCATTGCCCTTTCTAATTATCAAAACAGCACATCTCGTTATAGAAAATTAGGAAAATAAATACAATTACAGTAAATTATAACCACCTTTGATCTCATCTCCTGATTTAGCCACTGACAGCAGGTGGACGTGTGTCCTTCCAGCCTTTTTTTCTGTTCCCGTGCTGCTGGCTGTGATGTCGATGGAGTATGGGCCGCAATCTGTGGGGAGGGTGGCTGGGCCCAGAGCGGGAGGAGGGGGCCTGGGTGTGAAGCAGGCCACACCCCACTTTCCTTCTGAGGAGAGGAGGGGGGCCTGGGTGTGAAGCAGGCCACACCCCACTTTCCTTCTGAGGAGAGGAGGGGGGCCTGGGTGTGAAGCAGGCCACACCCCACTTTCCTTCTGAGGAGAGGAGGGGGGCCTGGGTGTGAAGGGGGCCGCACCTCACCTTCCTGACAAGATCATTCTCTCGGCCCTCAGCTGACCTAACTTGTTCTCCCTGGAACTCCCCTCCCCATGTTGAAACCTCCAAAGAATTGGGGTCCCTGAAGAGCCTGCAGTTTCCTTTTATATTCTTTGGGGGAAGGAAGGGCCTTTAAGATGTCCCTTCCCCGGCCCGAATTTAAACCTTAAAATGTGAGCATAGGCGGACCCCATTCGCATGAAGGTACGTCGAACAAAAGGAAGCCATGGGTAGGCCCAAAGACAGCCCCAGCCGTCTCGCACCAATTTGGAGGAAAGAAAAGATTTTTAGAAATTCTCCTTTACAAGGCAGCACATTGAGGGTAAACGCTACAGAGTTTTCTTTTTTTCTTGCTTGGGTTTTGGTTTCAAAGAAAGGAAGATTGACTTAAAATCCATCAAGAAATAGGAGGTGCTTCGGAGCAGACTCGATACCTTGAAATATGTTGTTGAATAATTCCTGATAGCACACGCTGGGGAAATGGTTAAGTGAATTATGGCTCAGTGGAATATATTCCTGATACCATATGCTGGAGAAATGATTAAGTGAATTATGGCTCAGTGGAATATTACAGAGCCAGTAAGAATTGAATTTAGACAAATACTCTGTGACATGAGAAAATGCTCACAATGTAATATTAAATTAAAAATGATCTACCATGCCAGTGGCACATGCATATATGCAGAGACAATGGATGATCCTATCATACAATTAGCCACAGCCACTCCGTGCAGTGAAGTGATGAAGGATTTTAATTCCAGTTCCACTTGCCTAATTGTCTAAGATGAACATACATTACTTTTTAAATCAGAAAATATCAAATACAAATAATGTAAGCTTTATTATTTTCCCATTACAGAAGCAATGCTCATTATCGAATACTGGGAAACGCACACAAGGAGAAAGAAAGGGGAAAGTGATCCTGCCCGGCTTTGCAGGAAAATCAGTCATGGTTATCTTGTGACGTTTCCTTTCTGCCTTTTCCTGTTCAAACATTTTTAATAAGGGAGCTTTGTGCTTCCCCCCACTGCCTACTCCCATTCTCTATCTGTAACTGAAAATATACCTAAAGGAATTTGGCCTGGATGGGAATGGAGGCCGCCGTGATGCCGGCCGCTAACTCTGCGTGGCGCTCCCTGGGTGGGCGCGGTCCTGAGCACTTTGCAAACGCTCTGTGCGTCTCCGCAGCAGCGCTGTGTGCAGTTGTGCTGTTATCTCCAGCCTGGAACTGAGGAAATGACCATGGGGAGAGGCCTGGGGGCTTCCTCGAGCAGCCATGGCTGGGTCTGCCCAGTCCAGAGCCGGGCTCTTGGCCCCCCTGCAGATCCACCCGCCAGGTCCTTCACAGAACGGTGTCTGTGCTTGATAGAAACTGTAATAAAGGGCCACAAAGAACCTCTCCCAGCCACCCTGGACCAGGACACCCTCCCGTTAGCTTTGTCCAGGTCCAGCCCGGCCACCGTGAGGTGCTGGCGCGATCAGCCTTGTTTCTGGAAGGCGGCATGGTGGCCAAGCATGTCCCCTCCTGGCTGGAGCAGCAAGTGGGGTCCCACAGGTGCCTGGACTTCCTCAAAGCCTCCCTCAAGGGGAACTTTGCACCCTCCCACTCACTTGCTAGGATAGGCTGTCTGCAAAGGCATCAAATCCAACTGGACAGCTAATAAAAATTTGAAAGTCACACACAAACCATTTAATTCAGGCGACGGGACTTGGGTCTTCTGAATGCTACTGTGTCTAGAAAAAGTCTCAGATCATCGTTAGGCCACTCAAGGTAGAAGAGCATCTCGCCACCCTCTCGTGTTACACCTGAGAGAGGCAAGTGACCTGCCCAAGCTCACACAGCAGGTTGAGTGTATTCAGGAGTAGAACCAGACCCCGCCCTGCCAGCCTTCTCGCCACCCCGCCCGGCCTCTTTCCTTGAATCCTTGTTGGTGGAACTGCATTTCTGCACAGTGAACATTGATGATCTTTCTGTTTTTATCCTGGACATTTGGCTCACCGATCCTGAGCTCACAGGCATTAAACCGAGTGACCCGTTTGGGTTGGAAGGTCAGAGAAACCTGCATTCCTAGGAATGGAATTAGTACAGGTCCAGGCAGGCAGGAGACACAGGTCCTTCCTAGGGCCTTGGCTAGGCACCTGTCACGTGGGGCACAGGTCCTCACCTTGGCTCAGCTCCCCTCCATCCTGAGGCCAGGTGGAGACCCCAGGGTGTGGGTCTCAAATGAGGCACTGTTTGAAGACTTATGGATGTGCTGGGACCCCTCAGTCAAGTTAAACGCCTTACCCTCCACCGTGCGCGCCTTACCCTTCACCCCGCGCGCCTTACCCTCCACCCCGTGCGCCTTACCCTCTACCCTGTGCGCCTTAGCCTCCACCCTGCGCGCCTTACCCTCCACGCCCCGCGCGCCTTACCCTCCACGCCCCCCGCGACTTACCCTCTGCCCCGCGCGCCTTAGCTTCCACCCCGCGCACCTTAACCCTCCACGCCCCGTGCGCCTTACCCTCTACCCCGTGCGCCTTAGCCTCCACTCCGCATGCCTTAGCCCTCCATCCTGTGCGCCGTAGCCCTCTACCCCGCGCGCGCCTTAGCCCTCCACCCTACACGCCTTGTCCTCCACCCCGTGCGCCTTAACCCTCCACCCGGCGCCAACCTTGCTTTACTTTTGGTTCCCCAACAGTCAAGAGATTCCGAGGTTTGCAGACAGCTCAGCAGTTGCTAGTCCAGGAAGCAGGGATGCCAGGAACCTAGTCCCAGCTCGTTATCATGCAGATTCATCTTGTTAGGTGACCTGGGGAAGAGGCCCTTGTTGGCCCTGTCCCCACTCATGGGTCGCTGGTCTGTGGACCTGCACTGCAGGGCGGGGCTGGCTCTGGCCGGGTCAGGAGCCACCGTGCAGGTCACCTGTGCGCTTGGGGGTTGCTGCACACTCCCGAAGTTGCTCTGACTGTGGCCGGGGTCGGGCCAGGGTCAGGCTTATTGTTTCCATTTTGCATATGAAGCAGTCGAGGTTCAGGGCCTGGCGCAGGCCCAGGGAGGCCGGGCTGTGCTTGGCTGCCTGTCCGGCTGCTTCAACTTTTGGTGCTCTTAGTTTTCCTGGGGAGGGAGGGAAATGGGCTCCATGATCATGGATGCTAGGCAGGGAGGGGAAGTGAGGGAGGTTGCTTTCTGGAGTGGTGCTGACTAATCAAGGCTTCTTCTTTTGTGACAGGGACACCCTGGCAAAGAAGGCCCTCCAGGAGAGAAAGGAGGTCAGGTGGGTGCTCGCCGTGCCCTCCTACCCTTCAGCATTCAGGCGGGGCGGGTCCAGGTGCTCTGGGCTCAGCCTCTGCTCAGGGACGCCCAGCTTGGAAAGGAAGGAGCCGGGGACACTCAGACCTTCCTCAGGCGTCTCTGCCAAGGGACCCAGCCTAGGGGGAACACAGGCCTTTTCTCTGAGAAGCGGGGCATCCGTCTGGGTCACTGCCCCTCACCCCACCCTCCAGTTGCTGTCCATGACCAGATCGGGTGCCCATGACCAGATCAGGTGCCCATGACCAGATTGGGTGCCCATGACCAGATCGGGTGCCCATGACCAGATTGGGTGCCCATGACCAGATCGGGTGCCCATGACCAGATCAGGTGCCCATGACCAGATCGGATGCGGGCAGCAGGGCAGTGTCTCGGTGTTCAGCCCTGGCCTTGAATCTGCACAAGCTGGGTGGCCTTTGAGTTTTAGGGAGATGCTGCTATGAACAGGGACAGACTGCCAGGTCATGCCAGTGCCAGGGATGGGGTCTTTCTGCGGATGCCTGTGTCTGGCACTGTGAGCGGCTCATGGTTCCTCCTGTGGGGCCTGCTGGGCCTGTGAGGGTCCCATGCAGCACGTTCACCAGCGCCTTCTCTCCACTGTGATTCATGACAAAGCTGCCGGGCTGCAAGCGCCTCTGTGGGAAGAGCCTCCAGACAGGAGGAGTAGACAGCGGGGACTGCTGTTGCTGTCCTGGTGTGCCCCAACCTTTGTTCACCCCAAGACCACTTGTGTGTTGAAACCTCACACTGAGCCGGGCGCGGTGGCTCACGCCTGTAATCCCAGCACTTTGGGAGGCCGAGGCGGGCGGATCACAAGGTCAGGAGATCGAGACCACGGTGAAACCCCGTCTCTACTAAAAATACAAAAAATTAGCCGGGCGCGGTTGTGGGCGCCTGTAGTCCCAGCTACTCGGGAGGCTGAGGCAGGAGAATGGCGTGAACCCGGGAGGCGGAGCTTGCAGTGAGCCGAGATCGCGCCACTGCACTCCAGCCTGGGCGACAGAGCGAGACTCCGTCTCAAAAAAAAAAAAAAAAAGAAACCTCACACTGAGCTCATGGTCATTGGAAGCCCGGGGCTGAGGGCAGAGGCCCACCTGCACCAGGGTTCCAGAGGCCCCATTTGTCACAGGCTCTGGGATCGGGCCTGACTAACATTTATCTCTTGAAGCAGGGTCTGTACAGGCAAGATGGGGTCTGGGGCTTGGTCTTAGCGCCCCCTGCCAAGGGTGTAGTGGGCCAGGACTGACCTTCCAGGGCAGCAGAGCTAGCGCCAGTCCTCACAGGGGTTCCATTTCCAGTGCCAGGCCTGCTCGGCAGTGGCACTTCTCCAACATGCTGCCCCTGAGACCCAGTGGGGTCTGAGATTCGCCACTTCTGTCCTGCTTCCTCTCCTGAAAGTCACAGCAGCCACTGGGGTGAACGCTCCCCTCGGCCCTTGGCTTCTGTTCACCATGAGAGACCCTGTTCCTGCTGCCTCCAGTGGGTCATTTACCAACCATCCTCCCTGGGCACAGCCTCTTATCATCAGAGGTGGAGGCAGCACCTGGGGCCACCAGTGCTTGCACAGCACCTGGAACTGGTGCTGACCGGCGGTTGGCACGTAGAGCCCACAGCACAGGCCCGCTGTTCCAAGAGCTGGCTTTTCAGCTGGGATGAGAGGCATTCATTTACTCCCTGGGACTTCCTGAGTTACTCTCTGTGCCAGGCATCCTGTTAGCGATGGGATACAGCAGGGAGCAGGCACTCCGGGGCCAGGTCTCAGAACTGCATCCTTGCAGAGGAGACCACCAAGCCTATCCTGTCTGGGAACTCCAGCTGCTGCCGTGACACCATGTGGAAAGGGGGCTGGGAGGGAGGTGGTGGGAGCCGTTCGTCATGCCTGTGTCTTGGGCTGGGGCAGGCGGGGCTGGATGCCCACCCCCGTGAGCTCTAGATGAGCATCAGCGAGGCCCTTGGCTGCTGGCGGATGCCTCTTCCCTGTCTAGCAGCCTTGACCCTTCTCCCAGCCGGAGGCGCTCCTGATTTATTCCAAGGTCCTTAGTCTGGGGATGCATTTCTTTAGGGGCAATGCTCCTTGCAGAGCTCCAAAGCTGGTCTTCCACCATCTCACCGTTCCCCCAGCCTATCCCTTATTTCCCTGACTGCCGGGTGGGACCAGCGTTTGCTTCACCTCTGTGTCCTGCTATGAGACATGAGACACAGCCACACCTCCACCGTCAGTGCAGGCTGGGAACACCGGTGTGAGTCTCCCATGGCGGGGCCTCTCTGACCTGGGATGTTCGCCCTGCTCTCAGCAGGAGGGCTATGCCAGAACTCTGGGGTTTCCTGAAGTTCCCCAGGCACCTCCACACTGGCACGGGGCTAACGGTCTTTTTCTCTTTGGTTTTAGGGTCCACCTGGCCCCCAGGGTCCGATCGGCTACCCAGGTCCTCGAGGAGTCAAGGTGAGAGAGACTCACGCCGCTCCAGGTCATCCTGGAGGTCAGGGTTGGGGCTGCGGGCCTTGGCGTGGCTGGTTTGTGGGAATTCTCTGTGGTTTAATGTCCCTGCCCTTCAAACCGGAGTAGCCCAGTCCTCCCAGTCACTTATGTGGATGCTAGGTCTCAGGACAGCGGGCCTGAGCAGGCGAGGGTGTGACCAACCGGAGTCAGGAGGGCTGATATGGAGCGTGGGACAGTCTGCAGTCTGTGGTGATGAAGCCAGGGGTGCGCTGGCAGCCATCTTTCAGGACGGGACACGTCCTTTTGCTTCTTGCCTCTTTTATTGTTGCCATTTGTCAGGCTTCTGCCACTCTCCTCAGAGACAGCAGATCCTGGCTGAGGCCGAGAGCCTGGCCTCTTTCCTGGGGAAGCTCGGAAACGTTTCTTTCTAGCCATTTGCACATTCCGAATGAGAAAGAGAATCTGTCTCCGCTGATAGCATCTGGGCGGGCCAGCCCCGTCGCAAGGCGGAGCTCATGGGAGCTGTCCATTTATTCACAATCAATCGTGTTTCTGCCATGAAGGGCTCTGACAACCTCGTTACGTGGGACGCACGGCTCCAGAGCACTATCCCAGACACAGGTGCCCTCCGTCACAGCCCAGCTAACTGTGTTTGCTCTGAGCTGGGTAATGCAATCCCGAGTTGTGCAGCTCTCTGGACACGGCCCGTTCTGTGTAGACAGACATACGCCTAGGAGCATGCGGACCAGCTCTCTTCCTCCTCTGAGAATGGGGACTTGCGGCATCTTAAAGGCTCATGATGACTCTTTCCTTCAAGATGCTTTTAACTGGATGTGAAGGAATATGTGTGTATATATAGCAACTAGTCAAGCTTGAGGGATTTGTAGAAATGACTCATCAGCTCCGCTGCCCCTCACCTCCCTGGTCCAAAGGGCTTTATGCTTTTCAAACACTGTTGCACATCAGAAGTGTGTGGCCGCCCTGGGGCATGGAGGCCGACTGGAAACTGCCTCCTGCTCCGAATCAACCTCCTGACTCAGGCTGGTCACCCCCTCACCTGTTCTGAGAGCCCAAGACATCAGTGTTCAGTGACATGCCCCAAATTACACTAAAAGCGAGGCTGCTGTCAGAAATCAAACCAGATTCGAAATCGTGTGCCCCACCCTTGTCCCCGGGAGGCCCCGACTTCCATTTCCCAGGAATGAGGACGTTCCAAGTTCACGAGGTACTGAAGAGAGACCTTCCAACGGTTGGGAGCCTGAGGCGAGTCAGGTTTTTCCCTAAAGCCAGCTTCTAGCAGCAAAATGCCTAGCAAATTTTATAAGGGTGATAATTTAGCAGAAATGCTGATTATGTGAGTTCTATAGCATGTTTATTTTACAAATTCCTGTCGCATAGCAGGAGCCTCTGCCAACTCCCATACATGGCTAATTGCATAACGCTGCTCTGTGAGCTAAAAAGGTGTTTGCTTTAAAATGTTTATGGAGAATGCTCTTATCTTGTCTATCTGATTAAAATTCATTCATGACATGAGCAATCCAGTTAGACTTGGAAGCAGAGGGTGGAAGGAAAACTGAGGTTTAAAATAATTTTCGTCGGGGAAAAAGTTTCTCATGCTCCCGTGCATTTGGAAATGTGAGTGGTGTTGGCGCCTCACGAGCTTGGCCCGGGCGGCGGTGATGGCGGCAGGGCGTGGGATTGTGTGGGCCAAGCTGCCGCCGTTCGAGGTGAATAGTCCTCGGTGAGAGCGGGCCCGTTATTTTCCACCAAAGCCCTACTTTCTTCCCGGGAAAAGGTTCTTAGTCCATTGGAGCTGCTACAATAAAAAGACCCTAAAATGGGTGACTTGTAAACAACAGGAAATTATTTCTCACCGTCCTGGAGGCTGGGAAGTCCAAGATCACAGCAGCAGCAGATTCAGTGTCTGGGGAGGGCTGCCATCTGGTTCCCTGATGGTCCCCTCTCACTGTGTCCTTCACATAGCAGAAGAGGGGGGACAAGCACCCTGGGGCTTCTGGTGAGGGCACTAATCCTAATCACAGGGGCTCCGCCCTGTGACCCAGTCACCTCCCCACGGCCCCACCTCCTAGTTCCATTGCCTTGGGTGTTGGGGTTCACCATATGAGTTTTTGGTGGACACACGATGTTCAGGTCACAGCAGGCTCCCTTTGTGTTCCTCTGAGTTCACTGACCTTTGGCCCGCCCCCAGGCTTCCCTCTGCCTTGCACTTCTGAAGAGGCACCCGTTTCAACCTGACTGTCAACAGAGTCAAATCCACCCTTTGTTTAGCCCCCAGCTGCTAGGAGGTTGCCGGGCGGCCTAAAATATGAGTTCACATCCAGGCCTCGGGCAAAAGCCTGCCCCTCTCTGGGCTATGTGCACATCTAGCCCCAGCCATGCTGCAGCTCCTGAGTGCTCCTTGCTGGGGCGGCTGGCTGGCCGTCGTGTCACAGATGCTCCAGTCCAGCCCTTCCCAGCCAGGGCCACTTCCTGCATGACTGAGGAGTGCCCTCTAATGGGAGGTACCACACACCCCACCATGCACACAGGAGCCCCAATGTCAACAGCCCCGTGGCCGAGAAACTCTGGGAAGTGCTGGTTCTGTCTAGTTGGTCCCATTGCTCTGACGGGGATCCTAAAACGCTAGAACTGTAGGACCGGGAGAGGTCTCAGGGGGCTGTGGTCCTACCTGCCTGCTCTCAGCAGGGCGTGGGCAGGGTGGGAGCAGCAGCGTCGCCCAGCCTGCCCAGCGAGAGGGAGGAGAGCTGGTGCCAATGCCCCCCTGGATGCCGTACCAGGGAGTTTAGTGCTCCTGAAAAATAATGCCAGCCACACAAACCCCGTCCCCCAGGACTCACGGCAGGGAGGGGCAGCTGGACATCACCTTGCATTTAGGATCAGACACTGCTGAGCAGGCTCAACCCTGAGTGTATTCTCAACCACACCTGCGATTTCCCTGTGTGCTTCAGAGGAAATAAGCAGAATCTCAAGTTGCTATTCTATTTTGCAAGTATGCTGAGAACTCAAAATTGCTCTAAGAAAAGGAAGTAGCTCATCTCCAGAAAGCCCTTCTCTGTGGGGTTCTAGGGCTATTGTGTCTGAGGCGGTGCCTCACCGTGGTGAGACGGCAGGTGGTTTTCCAGGGTCCGCAGCTCTGTGTCAGCCCTCGTGGGCCTACCTGTTCTCTTTTCCTCTGGGGGCTTCCAGCCAGGATTGCTTCGGAAGAAGGCGTCTGTAGGAAAAAACCACCACCAAGTGCTTAGAAACCACTCGCCTCTCAGCAGTTGGCCCAGCTGAGTCACTTCTCACCTTCCTGGGCTGCCCGGGCCCACAGGTGCTGCCAAGTGCGCGCTGTGCTCAGCGGGGGCAGCGGCCTGCAGCAGGCTGTTCTGAGCGTCCTCGCGGCTTGGCTGGCCATTCCCACTCGGCCCTGGAATACGCATGCTGTGTTTGCCCGGTGCTTCCTCTCCATCGTGAGGTCCACGTCCCGTCTCAGGCTCGGGTAGAGATTAGCGTGGGAGAGGTTTGTTTGGAGTCGGCCTCCCTGCCTGGGCCAGTGCTGTTTCTGAGCTGTGCCCTGTCCCCCCAAGGCACTCCATACTGGTCCGCATTAGTGTGCCAAGTGCCGGGCCCGGTGAACCAGAGCTGCTTCGAGCCCACCTTGCCCTCCTGGCTGCCTCCACCCTGTGCTGGGTGTCCCAGGCCTCTCTGCTAGTGCTGGCGGCCAGGTGTGGAGCAGACGTGACTTCGGCAATGGTGCGTGCAGGCATAGTGGCAGAGCTCTTGCTTGTCCCCGTGCTCCAAATCCTCCAGTGATTATGGTTCAGGGCAACCACGCCGCTGCTCTGTCTGCGTGGCTGGAAGTGCCTTGCAGCTGGCACTGGAGTGGAAGGTGCTTCTGCAGTTACATCCGCAGCTCCTTGGGAGGGCCAGGGCACGCAGCCCAAGCCCAGCCACCTCTGCAGAAAAGAGCACCTCTGTGTCTCCATCCCTTCCCAGAGCCCCTCCCTCTCCAGGACCTGGGGAAAGGCCAGAACTGCCAAGTATGTGGGAAGTTCTGACCACCAGAGGGCAGCCGGCAGCCCCCGCGTCCTCCAGTGCTCTGTGGCCCTGGCTTCAGCCTCAGCCTGGAATCCCGGTGCGGGGGGCAGTGTGGCTTCTCTCTCTCTCACATCCCATGGGCAGGTGGCCTGAGGTAGCCCGAGGTAGTCTCTCTAGCTAAAAGTCACCCTGCTGGGAGGGCTGAAGTCAAAGACATTAACGGCAAGGGTGCGGCTGCATAATTCTACCCACAGATTTACCTCCACTGCCCCAGGCGCTTGGCACAGTGAGAGCGTCAGAGAAATAGTCCTGGCCCCCGTCCCAGAAAGTCCTGTTCAGCAAGGAGGTGGGATGGTGTGTCCTGAACTCACGACAGCTGCAATAAATGTTATCGTCATTACTTAGTAATATCACGGTATCATCTATTCATGATAGCACAGAATTGAAATACTCAGATGGCACTGGGCTTTTGCTTATTGAGACCTACTGTGTGCTGGGTGCTAGGTGCTGTCCTGAGGGCTTAGCAGGCATTTCCCTCCCAACAGTGGTAATGAGTTGAGGGTTGTCGTCCTCTCCACTTCCCAAATGAGGAAACTGAGTCTCGGGCATTGTCAGAGGCCGTGGAGGGGGAGCTGGGACCTAATCAAATCTACCTGACTCAGACTTAACTTCCTGCTTCCTCCCAAACCTCTGAAAGGTGGGAGTGTTTCTAGAAGATGATGCTGTAACGGGAAGCAGGAGGGGTGTGTGGGCTGTGGGGTGTGGGCCCTTGGAAGGGCAGACCCAGAGCTTGAGCTGGAAGGCCAGGGATGGGCTTGGGTCTTTGCATATATAGGAGTCAGTGGAGTCAGCCTAGTAATTGTGGACACGCTGGGCCTCCCGAGGCCACAGGGGGACACGTGGGAAGAAGTGTGTTGAGGGCAGGGCGCTGGCCTCATCTGTCTGCTTCGGAGAGCTCAGCCTGTCTTGACACTTGGGACTTGGACCTGCGCCTGCCACAGCTCTAGGGAGGCTGAGATTTGTAACCAGGCACTCCTTTTGCTTTTCCCACCCGCACAGGGGGCCGATGGCATCCGTGGTCTGAAGGGCACGAAGGGTGAGAAGGTAAGTCTGTCCTTGCAGCCGTGGAGCCCTCTGCTTAGTCCAGAGCCCAATTCCAGCTGGCGGGCCCCTCCCGCAATGCTTCTTCCATGAAACCAGCTGAGGTGGACGTCGCCTCTGAGTATTGAGGGGAATTGATGCCACTCTGTGGAAAGTGTCTGTTTGCAGATGGAAGAACAATGAGTTGAGGAGGATGGGCCTTCGGGTACCCTGGAGCACATCTCCTAGCAGAGCTGAGTGGGTCCAGGGTTTGTGTCTCTGCACAAGAAAGCCTTGGCCCCAGAGAAAACACACAGGCCCTCACGTGCCTGCGGGGGCCAGTGGACACCTGTCACCCTCCCCACCCCCAGCTGGGCCGCCCTGCATGGCCGCTGGCATGAGGGTCCATTTAGTTGTTAGACGTTCTTCCCTGGGCAGCCCAAGCAGCAGAAACTCACCATGCACCAGAGCCAGGCAGGGAGGGAGAGAGGCCACGCCATTGGCCATGGTCCGTGGGTGCAAGTCAGGCCTAGCGGATCACTGTGGTGAAAACAAAGCTAACGACACCTCCATGCATGCCTGCCAGAGTCAGAAGGTTGGTTACAGCCTGCAGCGGCGACAGCCTGAGCCACATGGAGCTGCGTGGCCGGCCACCTTTCTCTTCTCACTCTGGTGGAACGAAGCTCACAGCCAAATCCAAGGCCCAGTTATGACACAGATTTAGGCCTCAGGGCGGCCTCACCGTGCCACCCTCCCCACCGTGGCCTAACTGTGCGGGTTCACCCTGCTGTGCCGTGTAGCCACGCAGTACTTGCTTTCCATAAAGCACATTGGGCCCCTTCGCTGGGCAGACCCTGGCCTCTCCCCTGGCCACAGTGGCCTGTGGGGCTGGAGTGCGGGTGCTGGCGTCTGCTGCTGGGATGGTCCACGTGCCGAGACTCCTTATTTGCCACCTGTCAAAGATGTCGCTTGGATCCTTTCTTGTGAAATCTGCCAGCCTTAAAGCCATTCCCGAGGGGACACATCGAGTGGCCACAGCTGAATCAGAAACGACGCGGCAGCAGGAACGCCCTTGTTCCATGGCGTTTGCTGAGAGTGCTTGTCCCTGGTTTCTGTTCTTAGTGACTGCCCTTGTGGGAGGACCAGCCAAGAGGCCTGAGCCCGTGCCATCTCGGTTCCTTCCTGAGGGTACCCGCACAGCGGAACCCTAAGTCTGCATCCAAGAAAGCTGAGCCGTTTGGCCTCTCCAAGAGCACTGCTTTCTACACGGAGCCCGTCGGGGCTTCGGAACACGAGGCCCTGACGACACAGGGTCTCCATCCTGTTGGTCCCCAGGGAGGCTCCCTCACCTGAGGACCTTTCATCCTTTCCAAGGTGGCTTCAGAGAGTCCAGCTTTGCCACTTGATCTTGTCACATTTGTCCCTAGCCAGAGACAGGGCTACTTGAGATGATATTGATGAGGCTGTGCAGAGGACGCCTTCTTGCCAGGACAGCTACCGCACTGTTCCCGAGGGCCAGGCGGGCAGCCCGAGATGGTCTGGGGAAGGAGGGGAGCAGTGTCAAGGGGCCGTCTTTGTGGACTTCTGCATTATTTGGGGCCGCTGCTAAGCTTCCAGCACTGTGTGAACACTGCGAACAGGGGCCTTGAGGTCCTGGGGGCCCTGGGAGCTGGCGCTGGCTGGAGAGGGCTGGATTCTCACTGAACAGAAGGCTGCCTCCCTTGCGTGTGCTCCCAGCCAGGCCCTGAATGTTTACGACCTGGCTGAGTCCCCAGATCCTGTCCTTTCACTCTTTTTGGATCAAGATGTGGTCCCTGAATAATGAGAGGAAAAGCCCAGCCAAGGGCCTTCTCTAGGAGCCACCCGTCCCCTCTGTGGAAGGATCTGAGGGCTTTCGCCCTGTGGTTTCCTGGACGGGGAAAGTCTAGACCAGGGACTCGAACGGACAGCAGGGCAGCCTCATTTGTGTCCCAGATTCACCAGTAGCCCTGGGGTGTGTGGGCCGCCGACTTCCCCTGCCACCTTCAGGAACATCCGCCACCCTTCAAAAAGCACTGCCTCTTACTGCAGGCCTTAGGGATTCTTTGCGGGGGCATTTTCATCCAGCTCCCCGTCCTCAACTGTCACCCCCTTTACCCGTCGCTTCAGTGCTGATGGGATGCCACAAAGTGCACTGAGAAACGATGCCGGGAGCTCGGGGGCCTGGGCTTGCTGAGGCCTCACCATGCAGAACTTTCAGATTCAAACTGGGCCTGCCTGAGAAGCAGGGACGCAGCTCTCTCCAGCTTCAGAATGTTACAGCTGGAGGAACGGGCCCCAAGCCTACCCTCAAGTCCGGGGTGTGCGCTGCCCCTCAAGGGTGGGGGACCTGGTGCTGAGCGTGGTCGTTTGGAGCGGGGAAGGGACCGCCAGGGAGGCGGGTCCTCTTGCCTGGACTAAGGCACTCTCTTGTCCCGTATTCAGGGTGAAGACGGCTTTCCTGGGTTTAAAGGAGACATGGGCATCAAGGGTGATCGGGTGAGCATCCTGGGTTTGGGATCTGCGCTGGGGAAAGGCCAGGTGTGCTTGGCCATATGGGAGGGGGTGGGGATGTTCGCTGCCACAGGGCAGCGTCTCAGAAAGGAGGTAAATTCTCGGTAGAGACTCCTGGTGGGAAGGGGACAGTGGCCTGGAGCCCAGGGCCCGACTCTCTCCAGCTCCTCTTCACCTCGTCCTCCTCAGCTTGCCCCTTGGGGACTGGGAATAACCTGTGGTCGCCAGCTGCTCCGCCCAGTGTCCCACACAAGGGGTCAGTGGGGCTGGGTTCACTTCAGGCTGCTCCTGTGGATTGCAGAGTTATTAACCTGACTCGAGCGATAAGCCATGCCTGGGAAGAAGAAGGAGAGCAGCTCTGGAAATGACCCAGCTTACCCAAGCAGCACAGCTGCTCCCCAGGCCACAGGGCCGGCGCCCACAGGGCAGCACGCGACGTGGGTCTAGGATCCCTGTGAGCCCAGGGAGCATCCTGGTCCCCAAACAGTTCTTCAGGGGCCCTGGGACTCCCACACAGTCCTGTGGTCTGTGATATTGGCTCAGGAGAAGCCACAGCAACCTGGCTTGTTTTTAAATGAATGATTTAGCTCGGCTCCAGAGAAAGCCGGTGGGTGCTGGGAGGGACTGGGGCTTGCCGGCAACCACAGAAAGCCACAGGCTGCACATTCCTATAATTAAAGAGAAGGCGACACCAAGGGCATGAAGGAAGGGTAGGGAGCTCTTTGAGCAGCCAGGGCGGCCAAAAATCTCTTGGAGGTTTCCCCAGTAACCTCTCAGTAAGCAGGAGCCCGGCAGAAGGAGCCGAGATGCCTCGGCCTCCGGTGGGCACAGCCGTGGTGGCAGCTGTGCACGTACCGGGACGGACATCTGTCGGCGGTAGCATGGCTGTCACCCAGCTGCCGTAATCGTCCCCCTGCAGCGCCGGCTCGCAGGTGGTTTTCCAGAACAGGAAAGCCCCACACACTTGGCACTTCGTCCCAACCTGGCAGGCAAAAGGCAGAGGCAATCTGCACCTCTGTGGGAAGGAAGGGGGAGGGAGGAGGGGATCTGTTTCGCAATGCTGTCCCAGTTAAGTGGCTGCTAGAGGCGCCCATTCTAGAACTCCTTTCGTAGTGGAAGGCTCTTGAATCCCCACATCTCAGCGGCCTTTCAGTTTGATGGTCAAAGTCCTTTTCTTCTCCTTTCTGATGCCTCTGTTCACACATGTGGCGTCCACATGATGAGGCTGCAGCTTCAGAAGAGATGACACACATTCCTGTGCCAGGGCTCCGAGAGTGGAGCACTTGTTGCCATGGGACAAGGGTGGGATGCAGGGGTGGGACCTGTCCTGAGCCCAGGGAACAGGACCCCACACCCGGACCTCTTCAGAGAGCACAGCCTGGGGCTTTGCACCTTCTCGGTGCTCTGTAAATGTGTGCAGGATTATTTTGTTGAACGAGGGACAGAGAGGTCCTGACCCAATGACAGGTTAGAGCTTCAGAATGAGGAAGTTATTAATTTTTGTCTATCTGAGCAATACACATTTGTGTTGTGGACTTGAACCACTGCTTTACAGCTGCTCTTGGAGACAGATGATCAGAGGAGGATTTGTCCATTGCTGGACAAAGGGTGCCCGGAAGGGCATTTGGAGACTCTCCCGTGGCGCTACCATTGCCTGGGCAGGCTCCAGAGCCCTCTGCCCTTGTCTGAGCCCTGAGCTCCCAATCTGTAACTTGGGGAAGTTGGACGAGGTAGAATTTAAGCCCGTCTGTTGCTGGGACGCCTCCTGTGGCTCTCCCGTGTGCTGGTTATGCCCAGGTAACCGCTCGATCGGGTCTGGGGCCCACTTCCATACTTCCTGAGGCTTCAGCAGCAGCAGCAGCTCCCAGTCACTCTGCTCTATTTGGAGAAATAGCAATTCAGAGCTACTATTGTTAACCAAAGTTATTTTAGCCAAGAGGCACTCAATTTAGAGAAGGTAATTGGGAAGTAGGAGCAGGCAGCCTTGAGAAAATAAATAGCAGGCAACCTCAGTGCAGCTTCCACAGAGCCTGGAATTCGCGGCACAATGTGCTCGTTTGGTCAGTGGCTCCAGGAGCAGCTTGGCGGCCTGAGTGAGGCGGAGCTGAGCTGGTGGAGCAGCTCAGACCACAGGGTGCCTGTAACCCATCCCCTTGCTCTCACAACAGTGGTGGAGAAAAGTGTGTGTGTGTAGGGGGGGGTCCTCTTACCTCCTCTTTTCTGGCTTGCAGGGGGAGATCGGCCCGCCCGGTCCCAGGGGAGAAGATGGCCCTGAAGGCCCGAAGGGTCGCGGAGGTCCCAATGGTGATCCCGGTCCTCTGGGGCCCCCTGGGGAGAAGGTTTGTGATGTGGGACTTCCAGCCACTTTCTTGGGAGGGATCTGACAGGCCCTTCCCCATGGCCTCGGGCTCCTGTTGGCTGTGGCTGCCCTAGGCATGGGGTGGGGGTGATTCCTGAGCGGGCTCCTGTCTCCACCCTGGGCTCTTGTTGCTGCTCCTGTGAAGCTGTTTGTTGAATGACGACCCTTACCTTGTCCCGGGTTCAGCCCTTCCCAGCCCTCCACCATTGCCTTGGAGGGCTCCTTCCTCCCAGTGGCTACAAAGCCTGCGTTCTGAGCCCCAACATTCCAGGATCCCGTCCTTGTCACATTCCCGCCACCACACCTGGGTAATAACGGTGTCCCCACCATGGCCTGAAGGTGTGGCAGCCTGGCAGGAAGGAAGGCCGGAGTCCACGGAGCAGGCTCTGGGGCATGCAGCCATCCATAGGCCTGCAGTTTCCAGCTGCAAGAGGCTCCTGGGCCAGCCACACACCCTGCTCCACCCTGTTTCCACCCTGGGCTCCGGCAGGAATGGTGCATGCAGTGGCCCAGACTTGTCGTCCCATCCTGCCAGGTGGACCCATACAGAAGGGCTCAGAGGTGCCCCGAGATGAAGAACACTCTGAGCTGGGGCACTTGCCTCTAATTGCTTTGCTCCACAGTGGCACGACCTCTCCTCCAGGGGCCTTCGCTTCTCCCTCGTTGCAGGGACCATCGGGTACCCGCTGGACTTCATGGGTGCTGGCAGTCACTCCCCACCCAGGGCAGGCAGGGGTTCTGCATGACGACGTGTGCCCTGGCCTCTGGAAACCACACCCTCCTCCTCCAGGCCCCTGCCAGAACGCACGTCTCCATTCTGCTCCGAGGAAACGGATGGAGCAATACCGTGCTGGCCATTAATGCAACTCTTTCTTCCCCCAGGGAAAACTCGGAGTCCCAGGGTTACCAGGGTACCCAGGAAGACAAGGACCAAAGGTAACTTCCGGCCGTGTTAGGTGTCCCGGGACAGGTGGACGGATGTTCCGCCAGGTCTCCCCACCCTGCATCCGGCCACGTTAGGTGTCCTGGGACAGGCAGAGGGATATTCCGCCTGTAACTTCCGGCCGTCTTAGGTGCCCCAGCGCAGGCAGAGGGATGTTCCGCCGGTAACTTCCGGCCGTGTTAGGTGCCCCGGTGCAGGCAGAGGGATGTTCCGCCGGTAACTTCCGGCCGTGTTAGGTGCCCCGGCGCAGGCAGAGGGATGTTCCGACGGTAACTTCCGGCCGTGTTAGGTGCCCCGGCGCAGGCAGAGGGATGTTCCGACGGTAACTTCCGGCCGTGTTAGGTGCCCCGGCGCAGGCAGAGGGATGTTCCGACGGTAACTTCCGGCCGTGTTAGGTGCCCCGGTGCAGGCAGAGGGATGTTCCGACGGTAACTTCCGGCCACGTTAGGTGCCCCGGTGCAGGCAGAGGGATGTTCCGACGGTAACTTCCGACTGTGTTAGGTATCCCGGCGCAGGCGGAGGGTTGTACCGTCAGGCCTCCTCACCTCGCATCTGGCCGTGTTAGGTGTCCCGGGACAGGTGGAGGGAGGCTCCAGCGGTCCTCCTAACTCTGCACAGGTTCATCTGCTCCCCATCCTTGGGGGCGTGTGTGACACTGTGGCTCTCAACCTCCACCGTGTTCACTGCCTTCTGCATTAATTTGCTGAGTTGAAAGGAGGCTTTTGGGCGATGAGTCTTCTGTCCCAGGCGGCACAGGCACCTGGGGTCCTTCTAGGGTTCTCCTGGAGTGTCCTGCGATCTTCTGCACCTGTTGCTTGGCTGGTGGCCCTTGTCCCCCGGGTTGTCTATACGCAGAACCCGTGGGACGGTCGCCTCTCAACTCCACCACACTGGCGATTTGAAGGCTATTTGCTCCTAATGGAGTATAAAAGAAAAAGGAAACCTTTCTTATGTGAAATCGTGTTCAGGTTTAAATGAAACAGCTCCTTGAGGCTTTGGAAATCATTGAAAACGGTATTTTTTTTTCAAATCTCACATTTTATTATTCATGGTTCTTCCTTAAAGAATAACCAGCTGCCTGCACTGGAGACATAATTAACAGCCCAAGCTGGGTCGTCTTTCTCAGATCTGCCTCTGCCCGAGGCACCTCCTTTTAGCCTGGGTACCTTTTCGGTCTCACTGGAGCAGTCTTGTTAATAGGAGGATGGGCGTGGTGGCCTGGGGCTTTCCTCCAGGTTTTTCCATTCTCATTAAGGAAATGCTGCTATCCGTCCTTCCTGTGGAATGCGAAGCCCCCTGCCACGGGTGTGTAAAGGCACACCCCACATGTAGGAGAGCTTGCTGTGAAACAGGAATTTCATTTAGGATTTAACAGTGGCTCATTGAACGTGGGTGTGATGTAGCTGCTGACCGCAGCATCATCACCCGAATGTGGTCAAAGGGGCTGATGGGCACTTTCCTCTCTGTTAATACACATCCCTCTGGGGATGGAGAAAAGAGAAGTTTGGGAGAGATGGGTGGTCTAAATCAAGTTCAGGCAACTTTTTGGAAAGGAATGGCACGTGTTTCCTGGGCAGAGACTAGAAGTAGCCATCAGTACAGTGACCTGGTTTCTGAACTGAGCTCTGTGTCACCTGCACTGAAGTTTCCTGGGTCCCGCCTCCTGCCTGGATTGGCAGGTGGGTGTATGAGTGGGTTGGCTGAACTCAGTCCCCTGTGAGAAATACAAGGTTTGGACATGTGTGAGCTCTTCGTGGATACAAGTGTGCATTCAGGACAGGATTTTAAGCCAGACAAATAGAGACCTGCCAAAGACAGTGGCCAGCGCCAACCCTGCGGACAGCTGAGCGGCCTCACTGCGGTGATGCTTCTTGCGTGGGTGTTTGGATATTCACCAGGTCAGAGTCCCTAAATCCATCTCTGGTCTGTGTGCACCTTGCAGACTTCTAGAATTAAAGAGCTGGTAGGTGCTACAGTCAGTGCATAAATTTGCATTCATTCCCAACTCTGCAAGCTGCCGTGCTTTATTTAGAGGGATTGTGGGACGCCAACACAACATGCACGAGGCACAGAAAACACAATGTCACAGTGCGATGTTCATGTCTCACCTCAGTTCAGCTCAGCAGTATGTGTCCCTTTCTCCCAAACACCAGCCACCCTCCTATGGACACGGGTGTGTCGGGGATGGTGGTGGGGGAGGGAGCATGATGAAAACTCCATTTGGGTTTCTAGAGCTGAAGCCTGTGAAATGCTTAGGAAATATTTATTGAGTAGAGAGGATGGATAGAGGGGATAGGTGGGTGGGTGAGTGGAGGGGTGTGGATAGGTAGACAGGCAGATGGATGAATGGGTAGGTGGGTGGGTGTGTAGGTAGATGGATAGACAGATAGGTGGGTTGGTGGGAAGAGAGGTGGATGAAAGGATGGGTAGGCAGGTGGGTAGATACATAGATGGATGGGTGGGTGGGCAGGTAAGTAGACAGGTGGATGAATGGAGGGGTGGGTGTATAGGTAGACAGGCAAATGGATGAATGGGTAGGTGGGTAGGTAGACACATGGATATTCACATAGGTGGGCTGCTGGGCAGAGAGGTGGATGAATGGATGGTTGAGCAGGTAAGTAGACAGATGGATGAATGGAGGGGTAGGTGGATGGGTAGACAGGCAAATGGATGAATGGTTAGGTGGGTGGGTGAGTAGGTAGGCAGGTAGATGGATACATAGGTAGGCCAGTGGGTAGATAGGTGGATGAATGGATGGGTGGGCAGGTGGGTAGATAGTTGTGAATGGAGGGGCGGGTGGATAGGTAGGCAGATGAATGAATGGGTAGGTGGGTGGGTGGGTAGGTAGACAGGTAGATGGATAGACAGATAGATGGATAGACAGATGGGTGGGCCAGTGGGTAAACAGGTGGATGAATGGGTGGGTGGGCAGATGGGTAGACAGGTGGTTGGATGGGTGGGTGGGCAGATGGGTAGACAGGTGGATGGATGAGTGGGCAGATGAGTAGACAGGTAGAGATGGTGGATGGGTGGGTAGACAGATAGATGAATGGAGGCCTGGGTGGATAAGTAGACAGGCAGATGGATGAGTGGGTGGGTGAATAGACAGGCAGATAGATGAATGGGTGGGTGGGTGGGTGGGTGGGTAGACAGGTAGATGGATGAATGGGTGGGTGGGTAGACAGGTAGATGGATGAATGGGTAGGTGGGTAGACAAGCAGATGAGTGGGTGGGTGGGTAGACAGGTAGATGGATGAATGGGTAGGTGGGTAGACAGGCAGATGAGTGGGTGGGTGAGTAGACAAGTGGATGGACGAGTGGGTGGATAGGTGGGCAGGTAGGTAGACAGGTAGGTGGGTGGTTAGGTGGGTGGGCAGGTGGAGTCTGGGGCAGAGGCTGTGCACTGGCATGCAGGCGGTCCCCCAGGCTGCCCGTGCAGCGTGACTTATTCCTGGCCCAGCTCTTATGCCTCCTCCTTAAATTTTCTTTCAGGGCTCTATTGGATTCCCTGGATTTCCTGGCGCCAATGGAGAGAAGGGCGGCAGGGTAAGGACAGCCTGGCCCCTGGGCAGGCAGCTTGTTCGGCTGCCTGGGTGCATAGCGGGTTGGTTCTCCAGCTGATGGCCTGTTTATTTCTCACCCCTTTTGCTTCTGAAACTGCTCTCCTGAATGGCTGGCCTTAAGCTCTTGACCTTTAGCACCAAGCCCTGGTGACACTCTCCAGACATTGGGCTAGGCAGGTATGTGATAGGACGGGGCAGAGGCAGGAGGGAAGTATGTTGAGAAAATGGAGCTTTCCGATTAGCACCGCAATCCAGAAGGCTCTTTCAGGTCATTCTGAAAATCAGATTCCTCTCCTCTACCCAAGTGGACTTTTCCTCCAAGCTAATTTTAAAAGGAAGGGAAAAAGGAGATTGTTTTTTCCTTTTAAAAATGTCCTGCTACCTACCGTCGTCCAAATTTAAAGTCATTTAAATTAACATTAACTTGAACAGGGTTAGCAAGCTGCCATTGTCATAAACACCCACCAGGTTGCAGTGTGGTTCGAGTGTCTTTTGTTCTCACCCTCAACGAAGGAACCGAGAGCTGGGCAGAGGGAGCTGTGTTCTCCCCACACCTTCTGGAGCCCCCGCTGGCCCAGGCCTCCCTGAAGGAGCTGCCCTGGATGCTTGTTAGTGAAATCATAGTGCCTGAGCATTGCCACTTGGGAAAACAGGAGAGAGATGGTCCTCAGGCCTTGGACTCTGAGCTGGCCTTGTCCACGGGGCATATGGTGGGGACAGAGACCAGTCTGTGGTGTACATGCAGGACAGCGTCTGCAGAGCAGGCCCGGGGGACCCGCTCCCCAAAAGATGGCAGAGCTCACACCTGCCTCGTAGCCCCAGCCGCAATCCTGCGGCCCCGCCCAGCCCATCCTCGTATGCCCGATCCTGCTCTCCCAGGGCAGACAGAGCTACAGGGTTGCAGCTCCCTCTTGGGCCCATCCCTTCTGGCCAAAACCTTGTGAGCAAACAAATGTGTTCTGTCAGATTCACAAAATAGGAAAAGGAAGACTGTTCTGAGTGTAAGTTGACAGCACAGACCCGAGGAGACTATTATTTCCATCTCCACCCTTCTCTGTCTCTGTCCTTCTACCCGTCCATCCATCCACCCATCTCTCCATCCACCCCCCCACCCCCCCACCCATCCATCCACCCACCCACCCATCCATCCACCCACCCATCTATCCGTCCATCGATCTATGTGTCCATCCATCCATCATCCACCCACCCACCCATCCACCCATCCACCCACCCATCTATCTGTCCATCCATCCATCATCCACCCGTCCACCCACCGACCCACCCATCCACCGACCCACCCATCCACCCACCCATCTATCCATCCATCCATCCATCCATCATCCATCCACCACCCACCCATCTATCTGTCCATCCATCCATCTGTCCATCCATCCATCATCCACCCGTCCACCCACCCATCTATCCATCCATCCATCCATCCATCCATCCATCCATCCATCCATCATCCATCCACCACCCACCCATCTATCCATCCATCCATCCATCTGTCCAGCCATCATCCATCCACCCATCTACCCACCCACCCACGCATCCACCCACCCATCTATCCATCCATCGATCTATGTGTCCATCCATCCATCATCCACCCACCCACCCATCCACCCACCCATCTATCTGTCCATCCATCCATCATCCACCCGTCCACCCACCGACCCACCCATCCACCCACCCATCTATCCATCCATCCATCCATCATCCATCCACCACTCACCCATCTATCCGTCCATCCATCCATCTGTCCAGCATCATCCATCCACCCATCTACCCACCCACCCACGCATCCACCCACCCATCTATCCGTCCATCCATCTATCCATCCATCCATCCATCCATCCATCCATCCATCCATCCATCATCCATCCACCACTCACCCATCTATCCGTCCATCCATCCATCTGTCCAGCATCATCCATCCACCCATCTACCCACCCACCCACGCATCCACCCACCCATCTATCCGTCCATCCATCCACCATCCATCCACCCACCCACCCATCCAACCACCCATCCATCCGTCCATCCATCATCCATCCACCCATCCACCCTCCTGCCCACCCTCCCACCCACCCATCCACCCACCCATCTATCCGTCCATCTATCCATCCGTCCATCCATCCATCATCCATCATCCATCCACCCACCCACCCACCCACCTACCCACCCACCTATCCACCCACCCATCTATCCGTCCATCCATCCATCCGTCCATCCATCCATCCATCATCCATCCATCCATCCACCCACCCACCCACCCACCCACCCATCTGTCCGTCCATCCATCCATCTGTCCATCCATCCATCATCCATTCACCCACCCACCCACCCACCCATCTATCCGTCCGTCCATCCATCCATCCGTCCATCCATCCATCCATCATCCATCCATCCATCCATCCACCCACCCATCCATCCGTCTACCCACCCATTCATCCATCCATCCATCCATCTTCTATTATCTGTCTATCTCTGTCCGTATCTATCCAACCCATCCACCTCTCCATTTGTCACTATCTAGCTGTCATTCTTTCTCTGGAAGCCTGGCTAGTGCCTTTGGGGATACACTGTCTTCTGAAATACTCTTAGGTACCACTCTGAGAAGCATGGGGAATGTGGGGTACCCCGGTACACTGCTCCTGTGCTGGGGGGCCTTTCACCCTGCACTGTAGTGAGAGTGCCTGGGGGAAGAAATGACCTTCTGCAGCTGGTCATGGGATGTGACCGCAAGCCCTTTCCGTGGAGGACCATGTGGGACCAGGGACCTCTTGGAGCACCTGGAGCCCTTGCTCACTCCCATGCTTCTGATTGGGGCTCTGCCCCTCATGCGTCTCAGCCTCCCTATCCCCGAGCCAAGGAGCTGAGATGGGTGCTCCAGATGTCCTGGGCATCAGCACTGTGGGTCACCAGACATAACACAAACCTGACTCAAGCCCAGACCTGCCACATGCCCCAGTCACACATGGGAGCCACTCACAACCTTTCTGTAGCCTCTGGGTGTCTGGCCCTGCCCAGGGACATTTTGTTCACCACTGCATCTGGCTGGTGGCACAACCCACAACACAGACCTCAGGCCAAAAGGGCGAGGCTGTTTGCTTCACCTTGAGCCGTGGTGGTGGTGGTGGTTCATGCGTGTGAGTTGGAGCCCTGGCCTCCTTCATCTTTGCCATCACAGCTCTTCAGAGCCTCCCGTTCAGGACGCTGAGCATAGTCTTTACCCCCGTGAGCCTTCGGTGGCATAGTCACTGCAGAATGACACCGGCAGCACTGCCCGGCTTTCTGGGCAGGGTTGATGCTTTGTGTCAAGTTTGGGGAATGATGGAGAGCGTGGGTGCCCTCTGGTCTAGTAGGTTGGGCTTCCCAAACAGGAAAGCCCAACAGGAAGCTGGGGACTGGGCTGTCCTTGCAAAGGGACCCTTCCTCTTTTGTTGACTGCAGAAGCCTCACTCAGGTTACCCAGAAGCCTCTGGGCGCTGGCTTGTCTTCTGCGCCTTAGTGAACAGACGCTGCCTCCTGGGTTTCGCCCTTGGCCGCCCTTCTTTTGCCTTGGGCTTTGGACTTGGTAGTCTTCGGGGCAGTCCATTCACTTAAATGGCGCATGCATCGCACATGCATTCTACGTGCTGGGTGCTCTGCTAGGCTCTGAGGACTCTGGTGGTCAAACCAGACATTCCTCTGGCATCCAGAGAGGAACACCACCCAGTGAGCAGCACTCAGAAGTGGTGGCTGTGACGATGAAGGACAAGGGTGAGTCAGGGAAAGGTCATAGGCACCAGAGTCTGACCCAGAAGGTCCAGGGAGGCTTCCTGGAGCAGTGACATTTTTGCTGAGCCCTGCAGGAGGGACAGAAGTGGATAGGTGAGGTATGGAAAGCAGGCAGAGCTGTGGGGTCAAGAGGTGAGGAGGCAGGGGCTGGCACAGGGCCGAGCCCAGCAAGAGAGACGTGGGAGTGGGCTGTGGGCTGCAGAGCCTGCTGGGGCGGCCAGCTGCTTGCGGGGAAAACTCTTTATCCCAAGGCACTGGGACCTACTGAAGGTTGTAGCCACACAGAGAGAATGGCACCGAAGGTTGTAGCCAGGGGGATTGGCACGGAAGGTTGTAGCCAGGGGGAGTGGCACCAAAGGTTGTAGCCAGGGGGAGTGTCACTGAAAGTTGTAGCCGGGGGAGTGGCACTGAAGGCTGTTTGAAACAACTCTGGTCCCAGTGTGGGGCAGGAATGGGAAGGGGACCATTCCAAGGATGTGAAGGGAAAGCCAGTGGGATGTCTGTGCTCATCCAGAGAGATCTTTTGTTTATTTATTTTATTTTTTTGAGACGGAGTCTCGCTCTGTCACCCAGGCTAGAGTGCAATGGTGCGATCTCGGCTCACTGCAACCTCCACCTCCCAGGGTCAAGCGATTCTCCTGCCTCAGCCTCCTAAATAGCTGAGATTACAGGTGTGCACCACCATACCTGGCTAATTTTTATATTTTCAGTAGAGACAAGGTTTCGCCATGTTGACCGGGCCAGTTTCAAACTCCTGACCTCAAGTAATCCGCCTGCCTCAGCCTCCCGAAGTGCTGGGATTACAGGCGTGAGTCACCGTGCCTGGCCCAGAGAGGTCTTTTAAAAGATCTTGGATATTCTGGCCAGATGGATGCTTCTAGGTGCTAGGATGCCAGGCCTGAGTGTCTGCATGCGTGCATGCATGTGTGTGTATGTGCATATGTGTGCGCGCATGTGCCTGTGTGTGCGTGCATGTGTGTGCATGCGTGTGTGTTCATGCAAGTGTATGTGTGTGCGTGTGTGTGTATGTCTGCCTTCCACATGAGGGCTGCCTGCCCTCTGTCTGCCTGGTCCTACCTTCTGCAGAGCTAGTGTTGGTCTGTGGCCCTTGACACCTTGACTATGGGCCAGACATGGAAATGGCAGGAATATAAGCTGCTATGTCAAGCCAGCTGAAGCCAAAGGAAGAGGAGTGGGTGTGAGCAAAGTGCTGCTTTGCCCCTTCGTCCTCGGGCGAAGGAGTGATCCCAGGAGCCCCTTCCCGGGAAAGGGGAAGACCCACTCTTCAGATGCACCTGCCCGCCAGTGGAAGGCCTCTCCTAGCTGTGTTTGGCTTCTCCAGCGGAAGGTCCCCTCTCAAACTGTGCTTGGCTTCCCAGCACGGCCATTAGTGGGACTGTCCTCTCCTTCCTCAGGGCAAGAAGACAGGTGCCCACAAGCAATTTGCCAGGGAGAAGGAAAGTTAAAGGGACGAGGGGGGACATTCTGTTCCACAGCTCCAGTCACAGGGACTCAAAATTCTTTGGCTTGAATTAGTTTATAAAGAAAACAGATGAACAAGACGCCTGCAGGGAGCCCCAGATGGTGCTTTGGCCGAGCCGGTATTGTGCTCCCTGCCAGGGCCCTCGCGCCTGTGCCTTGGGTTGCAGTCATTTGTGTTGCAGGATGAAACCTGTGGTCCAGGTCATCGTGGGACTGTTTTAGGGTAGAGGGTTTTCATTCTGGGGGAGGATGGGAATGTGTAAACCTGGCAACCGGAGCTCATTCACACCTAAATGCCGGGAGTAACCAGGTTGGCTGTGGGCGTCCTTGCCTGTAGAATGCCTGTCACTGGAAGAGAGCAGATGTTTCGTTAATTTTCATATGCAAATATTTATTTGAAGCCAAAGGATATCACCATAGTAATTGAAGAACTGGAAAGGGAGCTCATTGTTAAAAAGCCACATGATTAACTCATCATCATAAATGGTTTTATTAAATGCATTTCAAAATGGGAGACTCTAGGAAGCAGTTTTGACTCTGGCAGCAAATGAATGAAAGATGATGAGAGGAAACTTCTCAGGTGGCCTCCAGCCATACAGAGCCACCTTGGGCGGAGCATCAGAAACCAGTCAAGATCAGCCGGGCACGGTGGCTCACACCTGTAATCCCAGCACTTTGGGAGGCTGAGGTGGGTGAATCACGAGGTGAAGAGATCGAGACCATCCTGGCCAACATGGTGAAACCCCGTCTCTACTAAAATTAGCCAGGCATGGTGGCGTGTGCCTGTAGTCCTGGCTACTCGGGAGGCTGAGGCAGGAGAAGCGCTTGAACCTGGGAGGCAGAGGTTGCAGTCAGCCAAGATGACGCCACTGCATTCATTCCAGCCTGGTGGCAGGGTGAGACTCTGTCTCCAAAAAAAAAAGAAACCAGTCAAGTTCAGGAAGCTGAACTGGGACCCGGTGGGGATGTAGGGGCCGGTGCGCGTTCAGCCCCTGGCTTCCGTTCACTGTAGATTATCTGCATCTTCCAGCTCTGATATCTTTGCACTACATTTGTTTTCTGTGGTTTGGAAAATGCAAAACAGCAACAGAAAAAAGAGTATAAATTCTATTAGAGAAAAAGCCGATGACTCTTGGATATATGATTTATATATTAAATTGCAAGTTTGCACGTCTGCAGAGCCTGTTGAAAATTTAATGGCTAATATTCTTAACTGTAGCAAAAGTAAATTATGTATGAAAGGGGTTGACTTTCTTCTCTTTTCTTGCAATAATGATTTCCCTCCCTGCTGAGGACAGAGAGAGAGAGAGAGATGAGGAGGAGGGGAAGGAGGGAGGAAGGAGGAGGAAGGATGTGGCGGTGCTCTGAGGAGAGAAACCAGATAATAGTATAAACATCCATCAGACTGCAGGAGGAAAATTGGATTTCAGCAGGACTTGTGCAGAAGAGCAAAGCTCTGTGTGTCGGGTGTGCGGTGAGCTTCTCGCCCTGATAAATCTCCTATTAAAACACGGAAAAGGTGGGTGGCAGGGAGGCCCGCGTTCCTCCTAGCCTGCTCTGAATTCAGAGTCTCTCAATAACCCGGGAGAGAGCTGCCACCTAAGCAGGGCCGGGCATTTAGAGAATGACTGACCAGCCCCTTCTCTGATTCTAGGGGACCCCTGGAAAGCCGGGACCGCGGGGGCAGCGAGGCCCAACGGTAACTGCCCTTTCAGCTTGTGGGCATGTCTGGGACACGGGAGTATGGTTTAGGGAGCACATGCTGGGGGCTGGGGGAAGGCGGTGTCTGTGAGTCGGGACTTGAGCTGACTTTCCTTCTCTACCATCTGTCCAGGGTCCAAGGGGTGAAAGAGGCCCCCGGGGCATCACTGGGAAACCTGGCCCCAAGGTACGTGTTTGGCCTCCTGGGTGGTGGGTGGCATGAACCCAAGTTGCAAAGCTACAGAGATACGGAGCATCTGAGGGTGTCTGTGACCATTTTTATTGAAAAAAAAAAAAAAAACAAACAGGACCTTTTCTTAGGTGTATTTAAGAAGCAGCTTGTCCCCTCCAGCAGCCTCTGGATGCCTTAGATGAGATTTAATTAAGTGATTGAGAACGATGGTCATGAGATGTGGCCCCAGCAGAGCAGGGGCAGGGCCTCGCCCCAACACCTGGGACCCGAGACAGCAGCAGGGGCCAGGTCCACCACAGACTCACCCGCCCTGGTCAGGAGGCCCTGTTTCCTCTCTTGAAAGGGGTTTGAGAGCTGCAGAGGCCTCTACCAGAACTTTCTGACAGGGGAAGGCCCAGGCCGGCCTCGTGCACATTCTTCCCACTGAGGGACGTTGAAGCCACTCCTTGGGTGGAGAATCTGGACACAGACCCAACAGGCGGGCTGCTCCTACCTGTCCAGGATGCCACTCCAGAGCGGGTTCCTGCTGGGATAAGTCTTCCAGTGGCTGAGGGGCCGACCTGGCCTGTCCCTCAGCTGACCGGAATGTACCCACAGGCTAACCTGAACTCCTCTGGGACAAGCTCTGGGGCACTTCTCATGCCCGGTGAGCTGACATGAGGCTCACGTAGGAGAACTCAGAGCAGCAGCTGTCATGTGGGGGTGGCCCTAGAACGGGTCCCTGCATTCTGCCTCTGCTTGACTTTTCGAGGCGCTCGAGGCTGGGCCACAACCTTTGTCCCACTCGGGAGAGTACTCTGGAAATGTCCAGCCCTGTAGACACTGGGCGGTCAGCTGCGTGCAGAGGCAGGGGACAGGCAGGCTTTAGTAGCCACAGATCAGTGCCAATGCCTTCTGCCCCTTATTGAGGGTCAGGGCCACCTTGAGGGGTGCACGCAGGTGCAATATTTGACTGAGACGTTTTGATGACATTATGGGCCAGAGTCTTTTTATCCAAATAATAACAATCATAAGCTTTTCCCCCTCTCTCCTTCCTTTTCAAGGGCAACTCTGGAGGTGACGGCCCAGCTGGCCCTCCTGGTGAACGGGTAAGCAGCTGGAGCCTTCGGGGGTGTCTCCGAGAGCACAGCCTGCCTCGAATGCCCCCTGCACTTTGTCCTGGGGTGGGCTGGGGCCAGGGAAGGACACCTCAGACCCTGCTGAAGGGTAGGGTTTTCCTAAGATACCAAGAATAGGTCACACCCAGGGAGTGAACTTTTCCATACGTCAGGGACCTGTACCCCAGCCCTGGTCTTGGGGTTTGGGAATGGCGGAGATGACAGGAAATGGGTCCCAGGCTCCATCCTGCCCCCAAGGGTGGGGCAGGGTGAGGGAGAGGCTGGAATAATGGAGGAAAGGTCATGGGGGTGGCAAGAAATGACACCTGCATTCCGAGAGCCACCGGCACAGACACGTCAGCCGCAGGAGCTGCTCTGAAGAGACCCCTTATCCTCAAACTGGCCTTTCTGTGTTCCCAGGGACCCAACGGACCCCAAGGACCCACGGGATTTCCTGGACCAAAGGGCCCCCCTGTAAGTAATGGCTTCCTTGCTGGGCCAGCACTGCCTGTCCCTTCCGACACCGCCTGCTTGTCTCCGAGGTCTGCTCGGAGCTCCTCACAGTGGCCGGTGGGTGGAGGGAGGCCCGAGGTGAAATTCTGGCTGCTCAGATGAGGGGGAGACCCCCGCCCAAGGCTACTGCAGGGCAGTCCGTGACTGTGTCCCATTGCCGGGCCACCGGCGCTGGAGAGAGCTGCGCACTGGGGTCCTCTCTCCTTTAGACTGAAGTGATTTTCTCACCCAATTCTGTGTTAGTGCCCTGGGGCTGCCATCACGAATGACCAGGAACCGGGTGTGGCTTAGAACTGGGTGTGGCTCTTCTCTCACAGCCCTGGAGGCCAGAAGTTAGCAAAGTGTGGTCAGTCAGAGCGGGCACCTTCTGGAAGCTTCTCCCGGGGCGCTTGTAGCTGCTGCCAGTCCTTGGCACCCAGTGGCCTGTGCACACTCACCCTGGCCGCTGCCTCCATCTTCACGTGGACTTCCTTCTGTGTCTTTCTGTCTTCTAATCTCTTTCTTTTTTTTTTTGTTTTTTGAGAGTCTCGCTCTGTCGCCCAGGCTGGAGTGCAGTGGCAGTGGCACGATCTCGGCTCACTGCAACCTCCGCCTCCTGGGATCAAGCCATTCTCCTGCCTCAGCCTCCAGAGTAGCTGGGATTACAGGTGTGCGCTGCCACACCCAGCTAATTTTTGTATTTTTAGTAGAGACGGGGTTTCACCGTGTTGGCCAGGATGGTCTCGAACTCCTGACCTCAGGTGATCCACCTGCCTCAGCCTCCCAGATTGCTGGGCTTACAGGCGTGAGCCACTGCACCTGGACATCTCTTTCGTTTTATAAAAACACCAGTCACTGGGCTGGGCCCACACCCATCTAGGTTGGCTTCATCCTAATTCAGTTACACTGGCAAAGACCCCATTTCCAAGTGAGGTCACAGGCACAGGTTCTGGGGGGGACATGCCCTTTTGGGGGACACACTTCGCCTTACGATGGGTGTGATGTATCTCCTCCAGTATCAACATCCATCTAGCAGTGGGATTATGGTCCAGCAGGCATTGCGGGGCTGGTGGGGAGGGGGTTGGACTTTGCAACCGACAGACTCAGGTCCTGGCGCCGCCTGTGCCACCTGCTGCCGGACCTCAGGATGCCGAGTGGCCTCTTCTGCCTCGGTTTCTCCCTTGGGAGATGAGGGCGACAACAGCACGTCCCTTGGGGCAGTTGTGAGGATTTTGTAGGATGACGGGCAGGCGCCAAGGGCAGCCTTACATTTGTTGTCACTGTCCCCCTGCCTGCCGGGTGATTGTCCTTCTCAGAGGATGTGCAGGGACAGGAGCCATGGAAATAACGGTCGCTCCACGTGGCATTAAATCTCAAAGGTGGGTGCTTCTCAGACACGAATGAACCTCGTTTCCTTTGGTTTTTTTCTTCAGGGCCCTCCAGGCAAGGATGGACTCCCGGGGCACCCTGGACAGAGAGGCGAGACTGTGAGTATCCTGGGTGCTGGGGGACGTGGCTGGCTGGCTCTCTGAACACCCTGCATGTGGGCACAGCCCTCGCTGCCCAGTGCCATCTAGGACCCTCCTGGCCTGGGAGAGACAGGTTGGCCTCAGAAAGGTTCCCAAGGGCTGGGCCGGCTTCCACTGACTCAGAGCCGGGCTATGAGGCAGGGCTGGGGCAGAGCAGTCCTGCTGGCTGGCAGCGCCTTGTGGCATCTGTGGGCGGAAGGCAGGTGCTGGCTGTGGGCTGGTTTTGGAAACTTTGGTAAGAGGCCACATTTAAAGATATACACAGATTATCCTGGGCAGACTGAAGCCTCGTGCATCCAGCCTTATTTTCCTTCTAGAATAATGCTGAGTGTCACCGAGCTTGAGGGATACGTCTTTTAATTGGGAAAGTGCTGGGAAAGGGTCTACATGTTACTCAGTGTCATTCAGTCATTCGATGCTGCAGCACTTCAAGAGGGCGGCTGTGGGCCACGTACCATCCCCACCCGCGTTTACCCAGGCCCTTTCAGCTCCAATCCAGGGGGTCTGGAGGATGCCTGCGATGTCCCCTTTACAGTAAAGAAGACACGTGCCAGGCAGGTTTAAGTGGCCTCTAACTGGTCATGCCTCAGGGCCCATGGTCTTTGCAGCCAAAGACTCCACGTTGACCTTGCCCTTCACTTTAGAAATGCATATCATGGGCCGGGCGCGGTGGCTCAAGCCTGTAATCCCAGCACTTTGGGAGGCCGAGATGGGCGGATCACGAGGTCAGGAGATAGAGACCATCCTGGCTAACACGGTGAAACCCTGTCTCTACTAAAAAAATACAAAAAACTAGCCGGGCGAGGTGGTGGGCACCTGTCGTCCCAGCTACTCGGGAGGCTGAGGCAGGAGAATGGTGTGAACCCGGGAGGCGGAGCTTGCAGTGAGCTGAGCTGAGATCCGGCCACTGCACTCCAGCCCGGGCGACAGAGGGAAACTCTGTCTTAAAAAAAAAAAAAAAGAAATACATATCACAGGCTACTTCATCTAGACCAGAAAGGACTCCAACATTTTCAGTTGGGAGAAAAAACCCTCATCAGAAACGGGATCATTTTCCTGGCCCCATCAGCCCTTTGGAATTTGACCCAGCTCCCTAAAGGTGTGTTTCAGGAAAGGGTGCAGGCACGCCGGTGACCTGGCCCACACCTGCAAGCTTGGGACTCCAGGCTTTGACTCTCTGGGGACGTGCAGCATCAGGCGACTTCCTCATCGCCACGCTGTGTTCCTTCTCTGAGTGCCCACCCGCTCTGTCCAGCTTAAAGGATGAATTACACAAATGCAGCATTTCCCACCAAGGAGACTGGGGGGCATGCCAGGGTCACTGCAAGGGTCTCTGCAGCCAGGTTTCTAGGGGTCTCTACAGGACCAGCAAAAGCAGGTCCCCTCGTGGAATGGGTCTGTGAGTGCCCTGTTGAATATATTCTCCGTGCCTGCTTTGACAAAATCCCCTTTGTCTGTCTTTGGTTCGTTGTGATGAAACCTCTTTTAATTATGCCTTCACTGCTGTTCTGCATGGCGCGTGCTGCCTGATAAATGGAGATTGCTTTGCTCTTTTGTTTATAGAGAAAAATTAAAACATTTCTTCTGAGCTTTGCATATTTTTCTCTAATGCCTTTTCAAGGAGACAAGATAGAAGGTTTTACCTATTATGTGCTTTTCTCCCTCTGACTTATACTGGACGGAGGCTGGTAAAAGAATTAAGCTGCTCGTCTCTGCTCAGAAAGTTGCACATGTACTTCCAGCTGCCTTCTGCCACCGCGGCCGCCTCCCTAGACACAGGGCGCTGGAGTGATGCCAGTGGGCGCTCCATGTCTCTGAGACCCACTTGGGGCACAGCATCTCCTCCATGGGCTAGTCCAGACAAGCCCACCAGAAAGAGCTTCTCTGGAGTGTTGATTTCCTTCTTTTTTTAAAAAAATGGAACAGAAATGGTCATTATTTCTCCTAAATGTGAGCCAGAAACTTATTTCTCAGCAAAGGGCTGAGCTCATATTCCGTCCTCAACAGCTAGGAGTGGCTGAGGGCCCCTGGGGGAGGCCTTTTTTTGTTTTGTGTTAACATTGACGTTAGCAAAACTTAACCAAGGCTCCTGTCTCCCCTTGGGCTCTTGGGCTCTTCTCCCCGGGTCCACTGAGCAGGGCATGCCCTTGACACCTGTCCACCACCCCTTCCTTCTGACCCCGTAAGTGTAACGTACGTTAGAAACGATCGTTCTAGCCAGCTGTATACAACTGAGCTGGGCTTAAAGGAGAGAGCCCTTCTAGAGTTTGCAACGAAACTGAATCTGGGCTGGCCACAGTGGCTCACTCCTATAATCCCAGCACTTTGGGAGGCCGAGGTGGGCCGATCACCTGAGGTCGGGAGTTTGAGACCAGCCTAGCCAACATGGTGAAACCCCGTCTCTACTAAAAATACAAAAATTAGCCAGGCCTGGTGGCAGGCACCTGTAATCCCAGCTACTCAGGAGGCTGAGGCAGGAGAATCGCTTGAACCTGGGAGGCAGAGGCTGCAGTGAGCCGAGATCGTGCTGTTGCACTCCAGCCTGGGCAACAAGAGTGAAACTCCGTCTCAAAAAAAAAAAAGGAAGCTGAATCTGCTGTGGGTTCTTATGGCCCGGTGGCTTGGTGCCACTGGCTGCTGGACAATGAGGCAGTGAGCCCAGGCCTGGGGCCGTTCACCCTCCAGCCCTAGCTTGGCCTCGGGGCCAGCCACCTTCTCCTCCAGAGTCTAGAGTTTGCCTCGAGGCCTCCGGGTGGAAGATGTGCATGTCTCCACCAGTGTCATGTGGCACCTGCAGGTGGCTTCTTGCTGGCACCTGTCGTGCTCTGCAGAGGTGCCCGGAAATGAAGCTTGTGTTGCCTTAAGGTCATCTTTCTCCTTTGAGGGAGAGTACAGAAAGCGTGGCGACACCCACAGCCAAGCCAGGATCGTTACCTACGCATGAGCATGCAGAGCGGGCGTGAGATATTCCCGCTGAATCAAGCTAAAAATAACGCATCCAAGCTGCCGCGTTATGAAAGCAGCTGGCTCTCGCTCTAGCCTGTTTTAAATACATGCTGAGGAGCACACGGGCAGAGTCACCTGTCGTGCATCAGAGGCGTTCATGCCAAAGCAGGGCAGTCGCCACAGAGCCACTGCTGAGAAACAGCCAGAGGTAGCCCCTGGTCCAGAAAGGGCACTGAGCCGACTCACAAAAGGAACACTTGGTGACATGATAAAGGTGAATTGCATCGGCCTAAAGATGCAGAGGCAGAAGAGCAGCCAGTGAGATGAGCTTGTGTGGCTTCGTTACCCTCGTGAAATTAGTGCAAATGCACAGTGGCTCACGCCTGTAATCCCAGCACTTTGGGAGGCTGAGGCAGGTGGATCATGAGGTTGGGAGTTCGAGGCCAGCCTGACCAACATGGTGAAACCCTGTCTGTAGTAAAAATACAAAAATTAGCCGGGTGTGGTCGTGCGTGCCTGTAATCCCAGCTACCCAGGAGGGTGAGGCAGGAGAATCACTTGAACCTGGGAGGCAGAGGTTGCAGTGAGCGGAGATCGAGCCACTGCACTCCAGCCGGGGTGACAGAGCGAGACTCTCCATCTGGGAAAAAAAAATGAAACAAAAGACATGGGCCTCTCACACAAAGTCTGGAGGGTCTACTATGGGGGAAGGGAGGTGGGGGCAAGCATCCTGCTGAGAACAGCGCAGGGCGGGGTGGCGCAGGCCACTGCAGCACCCTCAGTGCAGTGACTCTCTTTTGACAGGGTTTCCAAGGCAAGACTGGCCCTCCAGGCCCCCCAGGCGTGGTCGGCCCTCAGGTAAGCTCCAGCCTTCCCGAATTCCATGGGTCACCCGGGGTCACTTGCCCGCAGGGAAGAGGGTCCCAGCCCAGGCGTCTGCTCCCTCCACGATTCTGGAGGTGCAGGTGCTGCTGAGAGGTTGTCTTAGGTCCTGAATGCTAGTCAGTGTGAGGCTCGCCCCCACACACGAGCGAAGATGTGTTTGCCCTCGACGCGAACCCAGCACGCAGGCCAAGGAAGGCTGCCCGAGGCTCACAGCGTGGCTGGGGCCAGACCTGGGCCAGCTCAGGAACTGGGCTCATCGCTGCTGTGGGTGTCCAAGGCAGCTAACTCTTCCTGCCACTGGGCCCTGTGGGTGCCACGGGCCTGCCGTTCTAACCGCAGATCGGTGGCAGATCAGTGGCAGGAGCGGCTTAGAGCCAGGATGGATGGCTTAGAGCTGTGAAACGGGGAGGGGTCACCTTGTGTCCTAGAAAGCGCACACCTCATGTAGTGGTAAGATGTGGACCCGCTGCAGCCACAGAACTGAAGGGCATGTGGGCTCTGCCCCTGGTGTGGCTTTTCTCCCATCCTCAGCCTGTCCTGTGGCTGAATCACAGCCTCTCTCAGGGCATGTCCCAGGAAGGCAGGCTTGGCTGTGCCTCCTGAAGGCGCCAGGTTGGGGAAGAGGGCCACGCGGGGCGCAGCAGGGGCCAGGCAGTGAACAGCGCACCAGCACCCACCCTCTGGATTGTTGCCAGGAAGAGAAGGCTTGCAAAGGCACTTGGAGGTTTGGTGGGCCTGCAGCAGGCCTTTGCCTCCATGACCAGGGCTGTTCTTAGGTTTAGGAAGAAATGCTCGCTCCCTTGCAAGTCACTCGAAACATTTGTGGCTGACACTGATTTTCCCCACAGGGTCCCACGGGAGAAACGGGCCCAATGGGTGAGCGTGGCCACCCTGGGCCCCCTGGACCCCCCGGTGAACAGGGGCTTCCGGGCCTTGCTGGAAAAGAAGGGACGAAGGTGAGTTTCTGGAACCTTCTGTGTCAGCTCAGGCGTTTCCTAAGGAATCATTTTGGGACTTGGTGTTTTTCTTGCTCTTTTCTGATGAATGGGTAATTCCTCCTCATGCCAGTTCACTCCCCAGACCGCACGATTTACTCACTTTTGCTTGATTCACTCCAGGAGTCGTGCTGACCTGCTCAGGGACGGGCTTGAAGGGGGAGTGCAGGGGTCATCACCATCCTCCACCGTCTGCTCTCTCCCCAGCTGCCAGCCCTGCTCCCAGAAAAGGTTAAAAAGCTCTGGGACTTCGTGTGTCCATATCACATTTAGCAGAAAGTGGTCCTTTTAAAAACCCCTCACCCCAGCCAGGTGCGGTGGCTCACGCCTGTAATCCCAGCACTTTTGCAGGCTGAGGCAGGTGGATCACCTGAGGTCAGGAAGTTGAGACCAGCCTGGCCAGCATCTCTACTAAAAACACAGAAATTAGCTGGGTGTGGTGGCGTGCACCTGTAATCCCACCTACTTGGGAGGCTGAGGCAGGAGAATCACTTGAACCCGGGAAGCGGAGGTTGCAGTGAGCCGAGATCGTACCACTGCACTCCAGCCTGGTTAACACCAATGAAACTCTGGTTTTTTGTTTTTTCTTGTTTGTTTGTTTGTTTGTTTTTAAAAAACAGCCCTCACCCCAAGAGCCTGAGAAATTATAAAAGTGAAAAGCAAACGTGTTTTTGTCCCACCTCTTGGTGCCAGCTCCAACTACCCTCTTTTCATATCTCCTCCCCTGGGCGCCCCAGAGTGAGTGGCCATAACTTGCTGTGTTAGCACAAAAATAGCCCTTCCCTTTCAGCTCTTCAATAAGGGATGCTGCAAAGGCAAGCTCTCCAGCCCGTAGGACCACAGAAGAGTAAACCTGAAAAATAACAAAGTGAAGCAAATGAAGAAATACTGAAAAAAAAACCACACACCCGTGTGTGCATGTAGATATAGGAATCAAAACACATGTGTACACGCACACGTGTGTGTATTCTAGACACAAAGAGAGCTCTCCAGGCTTGGAAAGGCGGCCACGGGCATTTGACCTGCTCGTTTGAAAACCGCACTGTGCTCCACATTGGACCCCAGAGAATAGTTTGGAAGCTATCAAAGCTTTACTGTACCTCAGGGAGAGTCGAGGCTAAGTGGTGACTTTTTTTTCAGAAAATGTGGTTTCAGGCGTGAAGAAGTCCCTTAAGCGATAAATCCATTTAGGACAATGCTTTTAACGCTGTTTTGACCACGGATTTCTTTGAGCATGGTCTTACAAGGAGCCCCAAATCTATGGAAAAGGTGGATGTGCCCTCAGCTGCCACGGGGCCCATCGTAGCCCTTAAGGGCCTTGGGAGGAAGGACCCAGGAACCCCATGGAGCAGGGGCAGGGTCAGATTTGCACGCAGAGCCTGCCAGATGGGCATGGCTTCCAGGCAGAGGCTCAGGCTGTGCTCCCACGTGTGGACTGCTGAGTCCAGTCACGACTCTGGAAAGTGGCCAGGAGAAGCCCAATCCAACCCAAGTCCAGGGGTGTCTGATGAGAAGGCCCCAACGCTTGGCCTCGCTCTGGGGCGGCTGAGAGGTCTGCGTCGCTGGCTCCAAGAAAACTCATTTCTGACTCTGTTTTCAGGGTGACCCAGGCCCCGCAGGCCTCCCTGGGAAAGATGGCCCTCCAGGATTACGTGGTTTCCCTGGGGACCGAGGGCTTCCTGGTCCAGTGGTGAGTGAGAGGCCAGGCGGGGAATGAAATGGGACAGGATGCAGCCCTGGAGGCCTCTCCCCGCGTGCCCTTGACCAACCTTTTCATGGCTTTGCAGGGAGCTCTTGGACTGAAAGGCAATGAAGGACCCCCTGGCCCGCCAGGCCCTGCGGTGAGTCAAAGCCTTTGTCCCATCCTCTTTCTCGAATCCTACTCTCCAGGTCAGAAGGGGCAGTCCCTGAGAGCCCAGAGCATGCAGCTGCCCCAGACCCCTGAGGATCCTGGGGAGGACGTGGAGGGGGGAAGATGGCCTTTGGGGAGATGTGGACGGTGCATCCCAAGCCTGCAGCCAGGATGATGAAGGGTCCCGGGGCACACCGAGGAAAGGAGAGTGCTGGGCAGCCTGTAGGGCAGGAGGAGCAAGGAGAAAGCCTTTACATCTAGCGTGGGTCTGGGCTGGGCCAGCAGGGGAAGAAACAGATGCGGGTCTCCCAGGATTCTGAAGATGCACGCTAAAGCCAGGCTGCCCACGGCGGGGGCACACTGGGCAGGATAGCCCTCTCGATTAGGCCAGGTACCCACCCATCCATATGCCAGCCCCCAGGCAAGGCATTCCCTGGAAAATGCACACCATGAAGGAGCACAGCAGAGAGGGGCATGGGTGCCCAATGGGCATGTGGGCCCTGGAGGGGAGTGGGTGCCCCATGGGCATGGGGGCCCTGGAGGAGAGGGGGCACCCCGCAGGCATGTGGGCCCTGGAGGAGAGGGGGTACCCTGCGGGCCCTAGAGGGGAGGGAGTGCCAGGCTCCTAGAAGAGGGAGCCTGTTGAAGGCAAGCACACCACAGGGCACACTGTCAGACACCAAGGGGAGGAGCACCTGGGAGCTTGGAGTTACAGGAGGACGCAGAGCCCCGAAAGCTAGACCGGGTAATTTGTGCTTGCAAAGGGCCATAGGGAGCCACTGTGGGCTCTAGAGTGAGCAGGTAAGTGGAGGGATCAGCTGGTACTTTACAAAGTCACGTCCACGCAGTTTGAGAGCCTTTGAAACAGACTGTTTTCTTGCTCTACTTCAGGGATCTCCAGGGGAGAGAGGTCCAGCCGGAGCCGCTGGGCCCATTGGAATTCCAGGGAGACCTGGGCCCCAGGGACCCCCAGGGCCAGCAGGAGAGAAAGGGGCTCCTGTAAGTACTGCCTTGGATCGGGGGAGCCCTTCCCTCAGAGGTGCTGGGGTCGTTCCGTGTCCAGCCTTGTCCCTCCTCCTGTGATGACCCCAGGGGTATTTCCTTGGGATTGGGGATAGGGTGGGGTCTGTGGCCCTCTAGGCCAGAGGGAGTGTCCCACAGTGACCTGGTGAACTGCCCGAGGAGCACAGGAGTAGCCCCGGCGCCAACCACATTCTTCCTGCCATTAGCTGAGCCAAAGGGGCCCTGCGGGGATGATGCTGGGCAGGGCTCAGCCTGTCCACACCTGCGTGCTGGTGTTCCCCACCCGTGTGGACAGAGGAAGGGGCCGAAGACAGTCAGTGACCTGTGGACTTGGTCTCCGTCCACCCTCAGTGCCACCTGTGTGATCGGGCCACAGCTGCCCACTGTGTGAACTGCTCCCCGCTACTGGCCTAGACCCATGGCTGGGCTCTTCATGGGAAAGGATATTTGGAACTGGGGAGCCCCGTTTCTTGGTTGGGGGGCAGGTGGAGAGAGCAGATGTCCAGCAAAGAAGGGGCAGGGGATGGGTGGATAACGGGAAGACGAAGCACCATCCTCTGTGTCCAGGAAAAGTCCACCTACCGGTGAGCCCCAAATTTTGCAGGCTTTGTGGAGCCTCAGGAGTGGAGAGGAGCATGTCTTGAGGCCGCCCAGATCTTGGTCTCCATGAAGGAGATGAGTGAGCGCCCTCGCCTAGATGCCTCCTGCCAGCCTGCTTTCGTGAATAACCCACAAAATACCACTTACCATCCAGAAGTGGTCCACCCTGACCCGTGTTTGACTTCTGCCACACAATTTTGCAATGTCCCCTACCTCTGCATTCAATCAGCTATGGAGACCAATTTAATTAATCTCCGCTTTTCCTTCCCAGTACAGACGGTCAGAGTGAGCTTGAGTTCTCTGGGGCAATCAGCAGGTATCAGCGCATACCATCTCAAATTGAGTTAGGTCTGAGTGCTGATTGTTAGAAAGCTGTTTTCTTTCTCTTTTTTTTTTTGAGACGGAGTCTCGCTCTGTTGCCCAGGCTGGAGTGCAGTGGCGTGATCTTGGCTCGCTGCAACCTCTGCCCCCTGGGTTTAAGCGATTCTCCTGCCTCAGCCTCCCTAGTAGCTGGGATTACAGACGTGCGCTACCACACCCGGCTAATTTTTGTATTTTTAGTAGAGACGGGGTTTCGCCATATTGGCCAGGCGGGTCTCGAACTCCTGACCTGAGGTGATCTACCCACCTCAGCCTCCCAAGGTGCTGGGATGACAGGCGTGAGCCACTGCGCCCAGCCAGAAAGCTGTGATTTTCTTGTACGTTTCACTCTCAGTGGCTCATGGGTGGCAGGAATAGCCTACATTCCCTGGGCAGGAACTTCCCTGGAAACCACATTGGAAACATCTGGGCCATTGAGAATCTGTTTAATATGTTATTGGCAATTTTGGTGATTTCTAATCATTTCCAGTGAGGCACCCAGGACATGGATCCAGCTGGATTCTGTGCCAGAAAACTGAAGCCAACTGGGCAGTCAGTGCAGAGAGTGCACACAAAGTCAGTTGGAAATGGCTCGGTTCACGGTTTCAAGAGAGTAGATATTTAAGCAGAAACCTTATAAGAGTTGCTCTATCCAGGGAGAAGCTCGTTATCCTCCTAGAATAGCTCCAGAGGGAAGGAAAGGCCAAGCAAAGGTCGGACGTCTCCGAGAACTCCCAACCTGACCCGGAATGTAGGACAGGAAGCTCCCACAAAAGCCCCACACGTGGTCTTTGCATTCTCTGGCTTAAGTAGGGTAGAAATTTCTATGAATAGGAGCTAAGTTTGAGGAGCAGGATGTGCATTGTGGAGGGAGGAAATGGTAAGACGAAATAGTGATGGATGACTAAATCCCGGCTACATTTAGACCAGAACATTGCATGTACATTCTCTCTTCCATGTTTCCCTTCCCAACGTGCACACTCTCCTTCTGTGTATCTGTCGGAAGACAAGGATTCCTGTCTGGAGTGAGAAAATATAGGCTGCTCACCGAGTGATGTGATGGCTGGTAAAACTGAGCAAAGCAAGAACTTAAGAAGGATCATTTGAGATTACCAAGCAGGCAGTTAGGAGGAAAATGAAGTTACAAGGACAGGAAAAATAGGGTGTGCGTATGCATGCAAGCATGTCCTGTGTGTGTACGTGTGTGTGCATACTCATATATGCATGCACATACCTGTTGGTGTACTTGTTTGTGTGTACGTCCTTGTGTGTGCATGCATGTCCTTGTGTGTACGTCAGTGCATATTCATGTGTGTGCATGTGCATGTGAGTATGCTTGTTTTGTGCACACGTTTGTGTGTGCATACATGTATATATGTATATACACAGCCATATTTGTGTGTGTGCATGTATGTACATGTTGGTGTATGCTTATATGTCTTCATGTGTGTGCATGCATATCCTTTTGCGTGTGTGCAGGGAGAGTGCAGAGAGTATAAAGAATCAGAAGGTTGGTGAAGGCTGGAGCTCAGGCTATCCACATCACTGGGCTTGGCTCCCAGTCGCTAGCTTAGACGATCCACATACAGGCTCATTTTGTTTGAGCCTGAATTCAGGCTGGCTGGGTTTGGATCCTGTCTCTACTACTCACTCACTGTGCCTCAGTTTCCCCATCTGTAAAAGAGCAGCCTTTCATAGGATGAGTGTGGATTAATTGAAGTGATGCACCAGAAGTTCACGGTCCGGGGGCGGGCTCAGAGTCGGCCCTCAGTGGCCCTGGCTGAAATCCATTAGGACTGTGGGGACAGTCGACGCTCACCAACTCCCACTCCCTGCCGACGGGTCCCTCTCTTGGGTAATGAGCTGGTGAGGGGATGTTCCCAGGTTGGAACCACATTTGACCTGAGATCTTCTGTATTCTCTAGGGTGAGAAAGGCCCACAAGGCCCAGCTGGCCGAGACGGTCTCCAGGGTCCTGTGGGACTCCCGGGTCCAGCTGGCCCTGTGGGTCCCCCTGGAGAAGACGGAGATAAGGTAAGGCGAATCCAGAGTGACCCATGGCTGGGCCTGGCTGGGCAGGCGGGTGCGAGGGAGGGTGGCGAATTTAAAGGATAGGATGCCGGTGGGTAGAGCGGCTCAGCTGGTGGAGTGATACTGCACCCACCCCGCAGCCCTGGCGTTAGGGGATAATGTCCCAGCAGCCCACAGATAAACAGTAATACACGCAGTCCCCGGCATGCTTGAGGGACTTAGAAACCACCTCCTCCTGTGTCATTTTGAGGTTGCCCACGACATTTGCTGTGAGTAGCCAGAGCAGAGAAAAATGCTTCCCGGTCCCCCCCGAATCATTTCCAATTCTGAAGCTGCGGAGCCCGGTTTAATGAGGTTTTGCTTACTATCTATTTTTAAATGTCTCCACTTGAATGATCCAGGCTCCCGTTCATTAAGAATGTGCTTTATAATTCTCAAATGATGACTGCAGGAGCTTGTATTTTATCCTTCGTTTAATGCAGACAGTGAAATTTTGCTCTGCTGTAACTTTCTATTTATGACCCCTCTCTGGGGACATTTCCGACTTTGTCACCTCGGCATGGATGATGCCTTACATCTCCGGGCTGGAGACAGCCTTACCCCAACAGAAACAACAGAGAGGATTTTAGTAACTTCTTTGGCAACATAGTAATTGAGTTGTCTGTTATTACGTTGTCATGGCAGCAGCCCAATTTGAAAAACAGAGTAAATACTTTCAATATGACTTTTCCCACATTTTCAGGTCCACTAAAAGCCCGTCTAGCATCAGATCAAGACCTCATCCCTTTTAGCCCGTGTATTAAAAAGGAAATCAAGCTAATATATGGAAACATTTATGTGTAGGAAAGTTATAGGGCCACCTGGAGAGGACACTGTTCTTCATCGCCAAGAAAAATTCATTATGGGGAACAGAAAAGGTCCAAACGGTTGTCAAGCTGTCTAACAGAATCCCACACACCTTCCTCTAGGGAGAGATCGGGGAGCCAGGGCAGAAAGGAAGCAAAGGGGACAAAGGAGAGCAGGTAAGAGTTGGCGCGGGAGGCGCGGCAGCCCCCAGGTCCCCAGGGGCCTCGTCACAGGCTGTAGGCCGTGTGCCATGCACGTTCTCTTCCAACATTGCTGATGACTGGCAGGACATGCTGTGAAAATCTCCCGTGTGTGTGTGTGTGTTCCAACAGCATGTATGTGCACACGCATGCATATCTGGCAGTGAGTCTCTGTGTTAGAATGAACAGGATGCATCCTCCAGTTTTGTGAAATTAAACAAACCAAGCGTTTCTGTCCTTGAGGGTTTGGGTTCTGCAGACACACCCATTGCCCTCTGAGGTGAGGGGACCAGAATGCTGCGGCACAGGCAGCACCATTGACCAAGTGCCTGTTCATTTTTCCCCTTTTTGTTTTCTCATCTGTTCAGAAATCCTAGTGTGTTCTTACAAAAGCCCCATCGCTCTGCTACCAGCTCCCTCCCGACGGCTGAAACGTCTCCTCCCCTGTGCGGCCAGGCCTTTCCCCCAATATATTGATTCCTAGTCAAGCAGGATCCGCGCTCCCGGGAGGCCTGCCGCAGGGGCTGTGTCCTTCCAGCCGTGGGTGGGCTACCGGGGCCAAGGGCACGGTGCCCTCCTTGCTTGCCTCCTTCCCGTGGTCCCATGCCGGAGGTCTCTTGAGGATGGCACAGCAGGGGACATGGTGCTGGGACCCTCCCTGTTGAAGGGGGCCTCACGTGCCCGTGTTGTGGGTGCATGGTGGGAGTTGAGATGACACACGGTGCTCTCGAGAGACATTGGGGGCAGCTCTTTGCCATCCAGAAATGGGCTCGGGGTGGAACCAAGATCCTCATCTACCTCCCAGAGGCTGCAGCAGGCTTGCACCGTGGTGCAAGGAACGACACATGTGGAGACTGAACTGATGATGTTGATGCATCGGTCCCCGGGCTCAGGATGTGGTCCACCCCTCCCTCAGCCTTATCCACAATCCAGGAAGCCTCCCATATCTCTATCTTGTTCCCCACAGGGTCCTCCCGGGCCTACAGGTCCTCAAGGCCCCATCGGACAGCCGGGTCCCTCTGTGAGTATCCACGGTCAATGACCTTCGGAAAGCCCCATGCCCCCTGGAGCTGCTGGGGTGCCAGCATCCTCACCTGTGGCCGGTTGTTTCCCTGCAGGGAGCTGACGGCGAGCCAGGGCCTCGGGGCCAGCAGGGCCTTTTCGGGCAGAAAGGTGATGAAGGTCCCAGAGGCTTTCCTGGACCCCCTGGGCCAGTGGGGCTTCAGGTAACCGTGGCGTTCTCACCACGCCGGTCTCCGCTTCTGACGTCCCCTGTGTCTTCCCTGTGCTCTCCCCTCTTGTCTTTTTGAGAATGGAAAACTAAAGCCAGGCTGCAGGGGGCCTCCTGGGCCTCCTCGTTCCAACTGGAAGTGCTGCGGCTTCCCAGAATTCCAGGCGTGCCCGCATTTACCGCTCTTCAACAATCTCATTTATTTCTGTGCTCATTGTGGAAACTGACGATTCGTAAGAAACACAGCAAGAGTGACTTCTAAATGCACCCCCTAGAGATGACAGCAATAAACATTTGGGCACGTTTCATTGCCATGCCTTTTAAATGTGTGTATTCTCATACACAGAGGCACATATGTAATTGTATTTGGTTTTTGAAAAATGAATCATGTTGTAAGAGAGAAAGTTTGTACCCAGCTTTCCCCATTTTCCATCCTCCATTCCCATTTTATGTTATGAGCGTGTTGAATGCCATTACACATGACTTTCTATTTATTTGGAAAACATGATTTTTAGTCACTGCACAGTAAGTCAGCATCTGGTGGTGACATAATTTACCCAGGCGTCCCCTGCTGCTGGCTCCTTAGGCTTTATTGTTTTATGGGATCCTGCCACAATCACCTTTGTCGTAAATCTTTGCGATCTCCTCTGCTTGTTTCCTCGGGCTGATTCTGAGACTGGGAACCCCAGGACGTCCTCATGGGTAGCTATGCACAGAGAAGCACCTTCCCGGGGCTTCCGACGCTCAGCGGTGCTGTGTGGGTGGAGGTCATGAAAGTCGTGTGTGTGTCTGACATGCACATGACAGAACAGCGCTTAACTGGGAAGTTTTCTGTTCTCAGGGTTTGCCAGGACCTCCAGGTGAGAAGGGTGAGACAGGAGACGTGGGCCAGATGGTAAGTGTGCCTGAGACTCCAACGCCTTGCCATCCTAGCGGCTCAGTTTTGGGGAAACATTTGCGTTTCCTCTGGGCTCAGTGGTCTCTCCCCTTTCCTAGGGCCCCCCAGGTCCCCCTGGCCCCCGAGGACCCTCCGGAGCTCCAGGTGCTGATGGCCCACAGGGTCCCCCAGGTGGAATAGGAAACCCTGGTGCAGTGGGAGAGAAGGTGAGGCTTGTGCCTGCTCTGGTGGCAGATTTGTGGTTGTTTGAGGTGTGTGTGTGTGTGTATGTACGTGCGTGCTTGTGGGGGTACATGCATGTGTGTGAGATGAGATGTACTCATCTCTATGGGCATGGCTCGGTTATTCCTGTGAAAGGCATTTTGAAAGGTAGGCAAATACTTGTGAAATGGAGCTGAGAACTCTGACTGTCCATTCGTGACAGCCTTTTGCAGAATTTCCAGACAACGCCCCACCGGCAAAGCCCCTGCCTCCTTCTCCAAGGCTCAGCTCTGGTGGAGACTATATTCCTTAAAGAACTGGTGTTTCCAAGCTTGCAGCTTCCATTTCAGCCGAATTATTTTCTCAAATGGGTCCTCTCCATTTGATCTGATTGGTTTTGGAGCCCAGACTCCATGAGCGTGATGGACCCGTGTGTGTGTGCGTGCCTGTGTGTGTGAGCTCGTGTGTGCAGCGTGATGGACCCGTGTGTGTGTGCGTGCCTGTGTGTGTGAGCTCGTGTGTGCAGCGTGATGGACCCGTGTGTGTGTGCGTGCCTGTGTGTGTGAGCTCGTGTGTGCAGCGTGATGGACCCGTGTGTGTGTGCGTGCCTGTGTGTGTGAGCTCGTGTGTGCAGCGTGATGGACCCGTGTGTGTGTGCGTGCCTGTGTGTGTGAGCTCGTGTGTGCAGCGTGATGGACCCGTGTGTGTGTGCGTGCCTGTGTGTGTGAGCTCGTGTGTGCAGCGTGATGGACCCGTGTGTGTGTGCGTGCCTGTGTGTGTGTGCGTGCCTGTGTGTGTGAGCTCATGTGTGCAGCGTGATGGACCCGTGTGTGTGTGCGTGCCTGTGTGTGTGAGTTCGTGTGTGCACACAGGTGCATGTGTGTGTGCCTGCATGCTGGGCGGGATGGCGCTGGGCTGTGACTCCACATCCTTGTTCCTGCATTCGCCTGACTGCAAAAGCACCTCTCCCAGTTCCCTCGGACAAGCGGGAAGACACAGTGTGCATCCATGCACTCCAGCCTCCTGCGCACGGTTTCCAGAGCTTTCTTTCTGACATCAATCAGGCCATTAAATTGGAAGACGCCTTCCACCACTGCTCATTTTTTATGATATAGAAATTAAAGAGAAGTATACCCTGCCGAGACCACAGGGTGATGGTGTGCGGCTTCCACGCAGAGAGGTGGTGTTTGCCTTGGTGTCTCCGCCGTAGGGCATGTGTTTCCGTTCACCTGCTGCCACTGTGGGTGCCCCCTTCCCTGCGCCCCTGTGGCCTGTGTCCCTGAGGACGGCGTGCCTGTCCTGCCTTGGCCCTGGCCATCCCCCACCTGGAGTGCCGTCCTAGCCATTTACCAGCTTCTCATAGTTGCCCTCCACAACCCTTGGAGCAGTGCTCCGGGAAAGCCTTCACAGCCAGTGTTGCTTGCAACCTGGACACTCTGCCCTGTATCCATCACGTGTCTGCCATATTCCTCATGCACCTCCAATTCCGGAAGTGTCTGGGGACGGCAACCACTGCCCCAGGAGCCGCTGGGTCCTGGGTGCCCAGGGGCAGGCAGGCAGCAGGCAGGATGTGGCAAATGCTTGAAACCATAGCACTCACCGCTGCCATAACCACTATCTCCCTAGGGCGAGCCCGGCGAAGCAGGCGAGCCTGGCCTTCCAGGAGAAGGCGGCCCCCCGGTGAGTGAGCGGGCACTGTGGGAGGGTGAGATACGACCGAGCAGGTGTGTGGACGGGGTGCTGGGTCAGAGGCTCTGGCTCTGCCTTAGCTTTTCCATCCGTGAAATGGGAGTTGTAACCCCTCTTGTGCCCGTTTCATGGAATTACCGTGAACAAGGTGTGTGATGTGGGAATGAGCGTGCGCACGCAGACTTAGCAATAACTACCTGTGCCCCGTGGCCTGCAGGGACTCTGTCCTCTGTAGTGTTTGCTCCTGGCCCCTTCGTGGGCTGCCATAAGTGTGAGGGTGGCTGTTGTCACCTTGTTCCCCCGGACCATGAGGGACAGACTAGGAATATCCAGGCCTTCTCAGGCCGGATGAGTGTTCACTGTGAAGCCAGTCCAAAGGCGGCTTTCAGGCCCAGGACCAGCTGGGTGGACTCAGGTCTCCTGGTTCTAGCTGCTCCCTCCCCCTGAGATCCATGGAGTACGTGGACACCCCTTGTGGTCTTCACTGACTGACATCTGGTCCAGGAGTCAGTCCCTCCCACCTAGAGCTGAATCTCAGCCTTCGAGGGCTCCCAAAAAGTGGAGGTCCCCCTCAGGGTGCACACAGTAGCTGACTCTGCCCAGGGCTGGGGAGTGACCTGGCAGCCGGCCCCCTGCAGGGTTCAGCAGATACTTGGAAAGGCTGGTCTGAATGGGGTGAGAACCGGGGAGGCCCACCGTAAACCGGCACCTGCCTTGCTCTGGGCGGCGACGTGGTTGGCTCTGAGAACTTGACCCTGGTGTCTCTCCTCCAGGGACCCAAAGGAGAAAGGGGAGAGAAGGGCGAGTCGGGCCCTTCGGGTGCTGCTGGACCCCCTGGACCCAAAGGCCCTCCCGGAGACGATGGTCCTAAAGGCAGCCCTGTGAGTATGCCGGTCACGCCTCAGGGACCCTGCAGCAGGAGCGGGGCTCTGCACTGGGATCCTTCTGACTCATTGGCTGTGCACTCTGCTCCAAGAGCAGCTTCAAGACCGTTCCATGTCTTGGCTAATTTTTCTAGACACTAGAGGTTTTCATACCAGCTACTGAACCAAAATAGCAGAGATGAGACAGAGGGCGTGGACTGGAGGAGGAAGCCCTGAGTGGTTCTTCTCTGTGGACCAGGCAGCCAGCTGAGATGTACGAGTGACAGCTGGGCTTTGGGAAGATGCCCCTGCCCTTGGCCGGCCCTGATTTTGCATCAGAGGGGCTTTGGAGAGGCACATTCCGGAAGTCTGAAGGTCCAGGTTCTACTTGCAGCCTGGAGCTCCCAGGAATGGACCTGTGGGCGGAACGCCTGCCCCTTGCTTGGCTCTGGAAAGCAAGAGACAGCTGACCTGTGCCATGCCCACTGGCCGGGCTTGCTGGCTCTGGGGCATGCTGCACATGGGAGGGTTTCTGCGCCATAAAGTGCGCTGAGGTGTTGGAATTGCTGGAATGTCCTAGGAGCTGGACGGTAGCAGGTGGCCGTCTTGAGGCAGCAACATGATTGGCCACGTGTGGTCTCAGTCAGGTTGCTGACGGCCTTGGCTGCCTCTTTCTTTCTTCTTTTCAGGGCCCAGTGGGTTTTCCTGGAGATCCCGGTCCCCCTGGAGAGCCTGGCCCCGCGGTAGGTGCACAAGAGGGTAAAGCCACTGGATCCCCACAACGCTGGCCTGCCTCTGCCAGCCCCATGTCCCCTCTTTCCGGTTGTTCTTCGTGATGAACTCTCACTGGGGCAGGCAGTGTCCCAAAATGCACTCATGTTTGGTGATCAGAGCAAGAAGACGCCTTTGACCCCACTGAGCATGCTCTCTGCTGCACCAGGATGGATTTGGGTTTTGGGAAGGGACTGGAGATGCACTGGGAGCTGGTGCATGAACTCAGGGTGCCATTTGGGGGTCAGCAAGGAGCTCGTGTTTGTTCCCACAGGGTCAAGATGGTCCCCCTGGTGACAAAGGAGATGATGGTGAACCCGGGCAGACGGTGAGTCCACAATCTGCGCTGGCTTCCTGGTGGAGGTGTCAGTGTATTCTTGGGACTTGGCAACTTGCTTGGCTCATGTCTGGGAAAAACTCCAACCTAGTTGATATTGACTCCTTTACAATATTGATTCCCTTATGATATTGATTCCCTTACGATATTGATTCTGGACAGTGACGGGGCTCATGAACTCCCTCTGAGATGTATGTGCCATCTCAGCAGCAGGTTTGCAGGCAGCCCCAGGGCTTCCACGACCCGCCACGGGCTTGCACAGGAACGTCAGATCTTACCCACAGCTCTGCCTAGCAGGGCCAGTGCCTCTCCTCACCGGGCCCTTCCTGCCTTACTTTGACCGAGGTCACACTGGACATTGCATCTGATGCTTGGCGTTGCGTGTTTTAAACATTGCTTCAAGCCCAGATTGTCTCTCTGGGATGGATCGACCCCCACGGGCCCTGGGCAGGACTGGGCCTGGAGGTGGCCCCTGAGGCCTTGCAGGTGCCCTTGCGCCACCTCGCACCCAGCCTGGCCAAGCGCAGGGGACTGCGGACCTGAGGGCAAAGGCCCTGTCACCGAGTTGAGAGAAGTGTCCACTCAGAGAAGGCATTAGGGATCAAGCCCCGGGCTGGATTTCCCCAACAGATGCCCCCATTCCACCACGTCCCGGCCTGTGTCCTGGGACGATTCTTGTCCCCCCTTCTGTGAAAGTGGATGCCAGTGCCTTGTCCCTGCCCGGGTTGTGGCGAGGACTGAACCAGTCATTGTGTATTAAGAGTCAGGACCGTGAGTGGGAAAGTTCTCTTCCAAAATGCAGAAAACCCATGGGATGGGAGTCAGGGTTCCTTACGCTGTCACAGCCCGGGTGCCACGCTCTCTTAACAGCCTCTGCGGTCACCCCAAAAGAGGAGAGAGGCAGCTGCAGGACGGCCGAGGAGAGAGTAGACTGAAATCTCCGTGGGTTTTGCCTTAACTGAGTCTAACAGACCCCAGTTCCTGACACTGTTCTTTCTCCCAATACCAGGGATCCCCCGGCCCTACTGGCGAACCAGGTCCATCTGGGCCTCCAGGAAAAAGGGTAAATCATTCTGCAAGCACATCCTTGCCGTCAGCTCCCTGCGTGAAGCACCCCCGCCCCTTCCCGTCACATTTTGCTTGGGCCCTGGGTGCTCCGAGCCACACTGATGTGGAAGGGCTTGGGTGTGGCGTGTTCTCCACTCAGCCTCCACCATGTCACAAAATCACAGGCCTGCCCGGCGGATGCGGCTGCTCGTTTTAGGACAGGCCGGCTGCCGACACCGTCAGTGGTATTCATTGTGGGAGAAAGACACCTGCAAAGCCGCAGAAGTCCTTCTCCCCTAGCTCAGGTTTTACTGAAAAGCCAGAGGAAATGAGAAGGCATCCTTTGCAGATTGAATGGCCCGGCCGCTTGCTGGCGGTACAGTAAACAGCTGCCTGGTGCACCCAGGACGGAGGCCACACGGAACTCGAGGCGTGCACTGCGCCTCCCCATGTGGCCTGAGAGGCTTTTACCTGGGACTGGAGTCCGTAGGACTCATGCTGAGGACCCGTGTCCCTGCGGGTGGCCCGGAAGCAGCTTCCATGACCCTGCACCCCTGCCCTGCAGCCCGGCACACCCTGAGCGCCTGCACCCGAGCTCGTCCCCCCAGCACTGCAGGACACACTCACCACCTGTTGTTCTCTTACTTGTTTCAGGGTCCCCCGGGCCCCGCAGGCCCCGAAGGCAGACAGGGAGAGAAAGGGGCCAAGGTAATGTGTTTTGGGGCCAGGCCGTGACCGCATGGACCTCCCCCAAGGGAGCCCAGTGGGCGGGGAGTGAACAAACGTGTGGGCAGAGAAGGCCACAGAGGCCAAGAGTGGCTGCCCCAGGGGCACCTGGCTCATGGCCTACCTGGGGAGGAGACCTGGTTCTCTCTCAAGGAGGCAGCCAAGTGCTAGCCACGAGACTGGGGCCATCTGTCCTGCCCGCCTGAGGAAGGAGGCGGGTGGTGGGTGCGGGATTCAGGGAGCCCAGTGCTGAGTAGTTCTGTCCCGGGGAGCCCTGCGACCTCATGTTTGCTCTTTGAGTCGGCCACACTGCAGCTGCCTACCTCTAAAGTGGACCGTGTCCGATGGTGACCGTGTCTGCTTCGGGGCCTGTGGAGAAGATGGGATGCCGTCACCCATGCAGTTGGCTTGGGGCCTGGCCCAGAGCACACGGGAGGTTGTTCTGTCAGCAAGGTGTTGAGGGCCTGGCCTGGCGCTGTCTGCCTCCCTCCTGGAGGCGCCTGTTGTTAAGTGAGACGGGAGGTTGTGCGGTTCCATCCCTGCTCGGACAATGGTGCTGTGACCCCCGGGCTGTGGTCGGCACAGTCCGCGGAGACTGGGGATCCCTGCTGGCCGGGGAAATGTCGGGATGGAGACTTGGCCAGGGCAGCTTCCACAGAGAATGTGGAGAATTAGGGCAACCCTGGATATGGGGTCACTCTGGGGCTCTCCCAGAGGTGCCCAGGATTTCCAAGCAGTGGTCCTGGGCCAGGGTGCCTGGAGCCTCAAGTTCCGGACCTCATTCTGCCCTCCGCCGCCCTGCAGGGAGAAGCTGGCTTGGAAGGCCCTCCTGGGAAGACTGGCCCCATCGGTCCCCAGGGGGCCCCTGGGAAGCCCGGACCCGATGGCCTTCGAGGGATCCCTGGCCCTGTGGTGAGTAGGCTGTGAGGGGCGGAGGGGTTGCCAGGTGGAGGGACGGGCAACCCAGCAATTCATGCGGAGCGTCTCTGTGTTTCAGGGTGAACAAGGTCTCCCAGGATCCCCAGGCCCGGATGGTCCCCCCGGCCCTATGGTGAGTGACATTCCCCATGGTGAGGGTAGGGGGTGGGGTGAGTTTGCCGCCCGAAACCCCTGGGATGAGGACTCTGATCCCTCTGCCTCCTCCCTCAGGGTCCCCCAGGACTTCCCGGCCTCAAAGGAGATTCTGGTCCCAAAGGTGAAAAGGTAAGAGGGACCTCCCTGCCCTGGCAGTTGTGACTCGGGACCTTTAAATTTGTAACCCTGGGTCTCAAACTCAACAAGCTCTTGCTCCGTCGCCCGAATCTGTCAAGCACCTGTTGCAAGCTGGTGGTGGGGACCCTGAGAGGTGACAAAACAAAGGAAAATAGACACGCTGTGTTTGAGGCTTGGCCCCTGCCTTTGGAGGGTCCTGAGCAGTTCGGGAGATCCCGGAGGCCCCTGCGGTATTGATGGAAAACCTTCCGGCGAGGCGCAGAGGCCCCGGCTGATGGATGTGCGGGATCCCAGGTTGCTGCTCTCCCTGGGCTGGGCGGCCTCAGATCCTTCCCTCAGGAGGTGTGGGGATGGTTCTGCAGTGGGAGCAAAACCCTTTTATTTTTCCTAACTGCTGGGAGTTGTTTTCCACTTGCACTGATTTATTTACAAACATAAAAGGTACTCAGGAGGGAGATGGTTGTATATGAAGCAGAAGGCAATGAGGACCCTCTCATTTCCACTCCGACGTCCGCCACCACCGCCCCCAGCCCCAAGGCAGATGAGAGCTGGGGCTTCCTTGCGGGGCTTGCCATGGGGTCCTAGAAGACAGACGTAGACAGCGAATGTCATGGATTCTTCTTTTTTAAAAAACAACCCATGATTGTAGTATCTGTAATACTCTGCATCTTTCTTTCCGTGTCAGTCCACAAACTTTGTTTTAGTTCCGTATAGGAGCAGGCGTTTGGATTTGCCGTGAGGAAATTGGCGAGTGTATATGAAGAGAAAGACAGAGATAAACATGACCACTCAGGAAAACTCCTTTATCACTTTGGTCTGTCTCTGTATCTGTGGCTCCCTGTCTGTTTTTAGACATGACTCTGGCCCAGCGAAGGGCTGCCTCGGACCTGCCATTTCGTCACCTGGCTTCTTTGTTGAGCTTGTTCCCCTCTGTTGAGCTTGTTCCCCTTCCGGGGGAGGCTGACCATGACGTGAAGATTCCTGTGCCATGGCTGTGCTGCATGCTACCTGGCCCACCGTGACCGAGCATGAGGCATGGCTCCCTCAAATGCCCCTTCCCGTCTTCATTTTCCCACAGGGTCATCCAGGCCTGATCGGGCTCATCGGTCCTCCGGGTGAACAGGGTGAGAAGGGCGACCGCGGTCTCCCTGGCCCCCAGGGCTCCTCCGGTCCTAAGGGAGAACAGGTGCGTGAGATGGCACTTCTTGCATGTGGGCTGTGGAGAGGCATTTTGGATCCCTGCGGCAGGCACCCAGGGGACCCAGGGGCCCATCAGAGCCCGGAAGGACGTCCACACGTCCGTTGAGTCCGGTCATCCTGCTTGGCAGATGGGAACATTGAGGGGCTGGGCTCGCCCAGGTGCACAGGGAGCTGGCGGCAGAGCCGTCTCCCAGTCCCATGCCCTGACTGGCAGGCGGGGCTTCCTCCTCATGACCATGGTGGCCCCCAGAGCTGGAGGGACTCCGAAGTCAGGTCATTTTGCCTGGTTCCCAGCCCTGTGGGAGAGCCTGTCACCCACCGCTTGCCCAGGAGGTCACTGGTGACAACCAGCCGTGTTTGCCAGTGCTGCGGGCAGAGTGGCTGCTGTGGCTCTTGCTTCCACCCTGCCCCCAGCTGCCCCCAAACTTCCCTGGAAGCCACTGTAGCTCATTGGAGTTTGCAGCCTCTGCAAACCATATCCAAGGAAATCCCATGCAGGGAGCTTCACTCTGTCCTACACTCTGAGTGACTTGGAAGTGGCCTGGGGAGGGTGACATGTGCCATGGAGGCAGGAGAGGGGATGAGGTGACCTGCGGTGTCTCTGTCCTTCCCCCATGAGGGCCACGGGTCCTTATTCCCATGTGGGAATCTTTCCGTCCCGAGCAAGGCGTGACGGACACACACACGCACAATACACTGTGCCCACCCCATGCCTCATAGGATGCCGGGGACAGGGCAGGAGCAGGCAGAGCCCTTGCAGGCTGGGAGTAAGGTGGCATCCTCACCACAGGCTCCAGGAAGGTTGCAGGACATTGCTGAAGGGTGGAGCTCATTGCAAACCCTACATCGCTGGCCACTGTCCTTCATGCCATTGACCATTTTCCTCAGCCGGTGTCCCCAGGTCACAGCAGGGTCCTCAGAGGAGTGCCGCCCAGGGTGTGGTGGCGCAGTGACCGTGAAAATTAGAGAGGCATCCAGGGTCCCCACGGCCAACAGGAAAGCACCTCTGTGTCCACCGTTTGCTCCCCTGCCCTCACCCTGAACTGTGGTCTTGGCAGTGTTGCTGATGAAGGTGTCGGGTTGGTGTGCAGGCTTGGGGAGTTGTGGGGTTCTTACAATGAGCCACAGCCCAAGTCCCTGCAGGGACAAGGTGAAGGGAGGGAAGCACTCCCTCCCCAGTGAAATATGGCCATCAGCCCTCCGCTACCCTTGCCTCCAGCTTCCGCCCAGAGAGAGCTCTGAGTGGAATCCGGGGCTGTGGGGGGAGGGGCTGCAGTGGTTCCAGCTGCCCAGGTGTCTGTGGCAAAGCTAGCCGAAGTTGTTCTGTGCCAGCAGCTCAGCCCCCGAGGGAGCCAGTGGGGAGAAGGGGTCTGAGCGGAGGTTCCATGCTCCAAGGATGCAGAAAGCACATTTACAGGCTGGACAGGACAGTCAGCATGGATGGGACTCCCTGCCCAAGCCCTCTGGGCTTAGTTCTAGTGGGGAGACCAACACCATGAGCAGGAAACAGCAAGAGGGGCCCAAGCCGGGGCTGCCATGTCAGGGCAATGGTTTCCGTATTTCTGATTGAACGTGAAAAGAGGTGCTCAGCCCGAAGTCCTCGGTGGCCTGGGGGATGAGAGAGAGTTCCTGGCAGCCCAGCCGGGGGAGCAGTGCCGAGGGCTGACAGCCTTGGGGTGGATGCTCAGGTCGATGGCTCCCCTGACATGCACAGCCCGGGATCAGAGAGCAGCCACAGGAGGCTGCTGAGGGGCCGAAGGGGCACCGTGGGGAAGGGACAGGGGGAGCCGAGGGGTGTGGCTGGGTGACATGGTCACAGCTCCGTGGCTCCTCCTTGTCTGAAGGTGATAACCTGCATTTTCTGCTCCTTTTCAGGGTATCACTGGTCCTTCCGGCCCGATTGGGCCTCCTGGGCCCCCTGGTCTGCCGGTGTGTATCTGGGAGGGGTGTGGTCCTTCCTGGGAGGGCAGGGAGGGTGGGGGTAAGCCTTGGGGCCTCAGTGTGGGGCTGGAGAATCGTGGAAAAGTCACACGAGAAGCTAGAATTGGGGCCTCCAGGGTAGCTTTGCCCATTAACTCAACATTGGGGTCCCAGGAGACAGAAGAAAGGAAGTGGCATTGCCTGGCCCTGGCTTCGGGTGGGGAAGACGGGGACGGGAAACGGTGGCCGTTTCAGGGAACAAGGACACTTGTCTGTAGGCATCTGGCAGGAGCCCGGCCAGCCTGGCCCCGACAAGAGGAGTTAGCTCCCCTCCTCTGGCAGTGCCTCCTGGCTCTCACATTGCTGGGAGACTCTGCACTCCCAGGACATCCCCACAGCCACTGGGCCGCAGGTGCACACGGTCCCCGGGGCCCCCGCTGCGCTGAGGGCTGGCCCCTGCTGTGTGCTCTCAGAGAGGGCTGGCGGGTGCATTTCATCAGCCCCATCTGAGCCAGGACACGCTCTTTTCCGCTCCCCTCCCCCGGCTGTCTGAGCTGTGGTTTCCTAGCCAGGGTGGGTGGTAGGCTGGCCGGGGGCAGGTAGGACCACCTTGTGTCTCCACGAGGGGTGAGCACCAGCCAGGCCCCAACCCTCATCCCACTCTAGCCGGGCAAATACAGGCGTAGACTCCTGAGGGGGATACGGGAGGGAGAGGGGTGAGGGGTGAGACCAGGCTGGGCAGGACATGGAGCACGGTGGGGCTAGAGCTGAGACCCGGCTTGCTGACGCTCTGCCGTCCTCTCTCTGCAGGGTCCGCCTGGTCCAAAAGGTGCTAAGGGCTCCTCGGTAAGTGACACGCTGCCCCAGCCAGGCCACATGCCTGGAAGGTAGGGGAGGGTGGCGGGTCCCCTGGCACAGGAACAAACCACCCACACATCCATCCTAGCTCAGGCCCTGCTGCTCACCATCCTCCCGTCTTTCTACACTGATCCCAGCATGGCAGACTGAGGCATGTGAGCTGCTCGCGCCCTGCCCTAGGAAGGGCTCCATCCCACTCTGTCCTCATCTCAGGGATCCAGGAGGGTATGGGGGTCTCTGCCATTCTCTTCTCTCCTGTGGCTGTGAGGGCCACCTCCCCCACACAGGTCTCCAGGGACCGTTCTAGAGCTGAAGGTGGATTCAAAGTCCCCTCATGCCTCTGCGACCAAGGGTTGATTCTTTTCTTTCTCCTCAGGGTCCAACTGGCCCGAAGGGTGAGGCAGGCCACCCAGGCCCCCCAGGCCCCCCGGTAAGTAGCCCTCGAAGCCCAGGAAGCGGGGTAGGGGCTCTGGCTAGTTCCAAGGGAATCGAGAAAGCAACTGTGTGTGTGACTGCCCCCGGAGACTCATGAAGCCCGTGTGGCATGCCCGGGCCTTGTCCCTGGTGCACAGCAGGGGAAGCGAACCACACAGTCTGTCCACAGGAAGCTTACAGGCCAACCCTGGGAAGAACAGCTGGCCAGGAGAGAGAGGACACACGTGTGTGTGCTGTGTGTATGCATACATGTGTGAATGTGTGAACATGTATATGTGTGTATGTGACTGGGCACGTGTGTGTGCACGTCTGTATGTGTACCTGCATCCTGTATATGTGCCTGCGTGTGTAATGTGTGTGTACATGGTCTGTATGTGCTTGTGTGTACATGATGTGTGTATGGGTATGCATGTGTATATGTGTGGGACACATGTATGTGTGTGCATGTGTGCTTGTGTATTTATGTGTGTGTGCATGTGTAGTGTATGTGCATGTATATATGTGTAGTGTGTGTATATTGTGTATGTGCATGCATGGCTGTGTGTATGTGTGCGTGTGTGTGCGTATGTATACATGTGCATGCGTGTCTGGGATATATATGTGTATGTGTGTGTGTGTGTTTATAATATGTGTGTATGCATACATGTGTGTTGGGATAGGGGAGCACTAGACTCGTGTATGTGTGTATGTGTGTGTGTGTGTGTTTATAACGTGTGTGCATGCGTACATGTGTGTTGGGATGGGGAACACTAGACTTATGTGTGTGTGTGCGTGCGTGTGTGTGTTTATAATGTGTGTGTATGCATACGTGTGTGTTGGGATGGGGGAGCACTAGACTCGTGTGTGTGTGTGCGTGTGTTTATAATGTGTGTGTGCATGCGTACATGTGTGTTGGGATGGGGGAGCACTAGACTCGTGTGTGTGTGTGCGCGCGTGTGTATTTATAGTGTGTGTGTGTATGCATACGTGTGTGTTGGGATGGGGGAGCACTAAACGAGGCCCTAGAGGCGCAAGATGAAGCCAGTTTGAACCAGGGCATGGCGAGAGCACTATCGAACACCGCCTTTGGTTGTGTAGTCTCTCAACTCCCATCATCTTAGCTGGGGCTTCCTGGAACTGAACGGCTCCTTGCCTCAGGAGGCATTCATGTGGCCCCACTGTGTTCAGCCCCAGCTAGGGCTGCAGAGGCAAGAGCGGGGAGACCTGGTCCCTTTCCTCAAGGCTTGGCCTTTCATGTGGCTGAGGGCAGGATGGTAGATGCAAGCCCAAGGCTGCAAACTGTTACGTTTCAGCTCTAGAGAGAAAGGGAAGAGGAGTTAGGGATGTGGCTTAGAGAAGAGAAGTGCTCCGTGCTGGCAAGCATCTGGCAGTGGGGATGGGTGTGGAATGTTCCAGAGGCCAGAGGAAAGGAAGAAAACAGTTCTAAGGCGGACAGATGTCCATGTAGCCCAGGTTGCCAGGCCCCAGGAAATCCTTGCAGATGTGGCCCCAGCTGCCCCTGCTCTGCTCGTATCCTGGGACCCATCCCATCCTCCGTCACCCACCACTGCTCCTGTTCTGTCCCCCAGGGCCCCCCAGGAGAGGTCATCCAGCCCCTGCCGATCCAGGCGTCCAGGACGCGGCGGAACATCGACGCCAGCCAGCTGCTGGACGACGGGAATGGCGAGAACTACGTGGACTACGCGGATGGCATGGAAGAGATCTTCGGCTCTCTCAACTCCCTGAAGCTGGAGATTGAGCAGATGAAGCGGCCGCTGGGCACGCAGCAGAACCCCGCCCGCACCTGCAAGGACCTGCAGCTCTGTCACCCCGACTTTCCAGATGGTGAGGGCCCAGTGAGGGCAGGGCTGGCCCCCCAAAGTGTGGGCATGGACCTGCAGGACACACAGAGTGTGGCAAGGGCAGCTCAGCCAGGCACAGCGGAAGGGACAGGATGGGCAGCCACAGCCTCCCCATCTGTGGGGCAGGGGTGCACGGGAGCCTCCCCTCTTGAACTTTATGGAGGCATCTCAGGGTGAGGCTGGGTGCAGAGGCCAAGGCTTTTGAGGTCCGACCCTCCAGGTCCTCATCTGGTCTTAGCCCTTTTCTGGCGGGGTGACCTGCTTGAACCTCGTGTTCCTGACCTGTCAAGTGGGAATAAAAAGATCTCCCAGGAGGGGGTCAGAGTTGCATGAGGCAGTGCATGAGAGGCTGGCACAGTGCCGGCGGAAATAAGGGTCAGTGTTAGGACGGGCATCAGGCGGCACGCTCGGGCAGACGGCCTTCAAACTCCGCGATACCGTAAAAACACATCCTCCTTCTCACTGTCATTGCATCAGGCACCACCTGAAGGATAAAATCACATTAGCTTGTCTTCCCCCGGGAAGTTTGAATGTTCCCCTACAAGATTCAAGGGATGTTCAGAGTTCCAGTAGACTCTGATGCTACATGCATGAATTTCCAGAGTTCCTTCCAGAGCCCTCTCTGCATGTCTGTCCACCCAGAGAGGCGGCCGGACCTCAACCCTCCTGGCCCCCAGAACACGTACCCAGCTGCTTGATGCCCCAGCTGTGTTCTTGGCGAATGAGTTTCTCTACATCTTTTTATGGGCCCAGCAGGAAAAGCAAAATGCAATAAAGTAAATCCCAGAAAGGCCCGTGTTGGCGGCATTCCTGGGGCATGCATTTTAACTGCCAGACTGAAATGTCCTTGCGGCTTCCGGAACCATCCAGGGAGCAATCCTCCTGAATCTGGCTGCCTCCCTCCCCGTCTCTGAAATCCAGGTGAATACTGGGTCGATCCTAACCAAGGATGCTCCAGGGATTCCTTCAAGGTTTACTGCAACTTCACAGCCGGGGGGTCAACATGCGTCTTCCCTGACAAGAAGTCTGAAGGGGTGAGTAGCTGTGTCCCTTGATGGCCCCAGGAGGGACAGTCGTCGCAGACAGGGCCATGCTGAGGGCTTCAAGCATTTCTTGTGTATGCAGCTTTAAGACTGAAAGCCAGAAATGAATCCGTTTCGTAAGTGAAACTGTTCTTCCAGAAGTAGACCTTAAATCATTTTAAGAAATTGTTTAGCCATAAAATAGGTTTGTGCAGCTTGCGGTCAGGAAAGGTTGGGGGGTTTTCCACCTGCCATCCTGCCATCCCAGGGCTGGGACTCCACTCACTGGTTGATAAAAGCTTTTCTCCGGTGACTCCGTGGTCCCGCTGACCGGAGACCCCCATTAAAACCCTTTAAAGGAATTGGGAGCAGGTATAATAACGTGAGCCCGAGACATCTTCCAGAAGCTGCCCTTTGCTTCAATTCTTATTATCCAGCTTGTTTCTGTGGGTTGGCCCCAGTCCCTCCTGAGTGCTTTGTTTTGAAGTCTGTTTAGTCAAGAATTTGGGGTGGGGAGCTAGGCTCTGTGGAGATTTTGTGGCATGTCACTTAGATACCCACCCCCTTGGCCTTTCGGAGGCCTCGGCTCTGTAGCAGGAGTTTGCGTGCATGTGGATGGTGTGTGGGCGCACGTGGATGAGTGTGTGGATGGTATGTGGGTGCATGTAGATGGTGTAGCAGGAGTTTGCATGCATGTGGATGGTGTGTGGGCACGTGTGGATGAGTGTGTGGATGGTATGTGGGTGCATGTAGATGGTGTGTGGGTGTGTGTGGTTTGTGTGTGCCTGTGGATGGAATGTGGGTGCCTGTGGATGGGTGTGTGGATGGTGTGTGTGAGTGTAGATGCTGTGTGGATGGGGAGTATTGTAGATGGTGTGTAGGTGTGTGTGGTTTGTGGGTGCATGTGGATGGGTGTGTGAATGCTGTGTGTGTGTGTAGATGCTGTGTGGATGGTTTTGTAGTTGGGATGTGTGTGTGTGTGTGTGTGGTCTGTGGGTGCGTGTGGATCGGTGTGTGGACAGAATGTGGGTGCATGTAGATAGGTGTGTGGATGGTGTGTGTGTATGTAGTGGGGACGTGTGTGTGGATGGTCTGTAGGTGCGTGTGTGGATGGCATGTGGTTACATGTAGATGGTATGTTGGTGCATGTGGATGGTGTGTGTCCACGTGTGGGTGTGGGTGTGCTTTGTGGGTATGCGTGGACAAGCATGTGGATGGTACATGGGTGTGTGAATGGGTGTGGATGGCATGTGAGCGCATGTAAATGTGTATGTGTATGGTTTGTGGGTACGTGTGTATTAGCATGTGGATGCTGTATGGGAGTTTGTGGATGGTATGTGGGTGTATATCTGGGTGAGTGGATGGCATGTGGGTGCATATGGATGGTGTTTGGGTATATGTGGATGATGTGCGGGTACATGTAGATGGTGTGTGTGTGGATGGCGTGTGGATGGTGTGTGGGTGTGTGTGGCTGGTGTGGGTGTGTGGATGGTGTGTGGGTGTGTGTGAATGGTGTTTGGGTGTGTGTGTCTGGTGTGTGGGTGTGTGGCTGGTATGTGGGTGTGTGTGAATGGTGTGTGGCTGGTGTGGGTGTGTGGATGGTGTGTGGGTGTGTGGGGGGTGTGGGGGTGGTGTATGGGTGTGTGTAGGTGTGGGTACATGTGGCTGGTGTGTGGGTGTGTGGATGGTGTGTGGGGGTGTGTGTGGGTGGTGGGTGGGTGGCTGGTATGTGGGTGTATGAGGGTGATGGGTGGGTGTCTCTGGTATGTGTATGGTGTGTGTGGGTGTGTGTGTGGATGTGTGGATGGTGTGTGGATGGGTGGCTGGTATGTGGGTGTGTGTAGGTATCTCTGGTGTGTGTGTATGGCTTGTGTGTGGGATGTGTGTGGGTGGTGGGTGCACGTGGCTGGCATGCGGGTGTATGGTGTGTGGGTGCATGGGTGGTTGTGTGTGTGTGTGTGTGTGGTGTGTGGGTATGTACATGGTGTTCGGGTGCATGAGGCTGGTGTGTGGGTGTGTAGATGGTGTTTGGGTGCGTGTGGCTGATGTGGGTGCGTATATGGTATGTGGGTGTGTGTGGCTGGCGTGTGCATGTGTGTGGATGGTGTGTGGGTGCATGTGGCTGGCATGTGCATGCATGTGGACGGGCATGTGTTGCTATCCCTCAAGCATGCACCTGAAGCAGGTCCAGTGTTGGTCCAGGCCAGGTGAGGACTGGGTCTCCCTGTCGCTCCTGGAAGGTGACCAAGCCTGCAGCTCTCGTGCCCCTGCATCAGCTTGAACGGCCACTCCTCCGTGAGCTCGTGGTTGTCGCGTGGCCCCAGGCAAAGGCCACCTGTTTCTGGGGCCACAACGGTTTGCTGTGCAGGTCCAGACCTGTGTGCCCCTGCAGCCTCCGCTTCCTAACACCCTCAGCGCCCCAGAAGCAGTTTCCTGCCAGGGGAAGAGCAGCTGCATTCTCCCTGGGGACTGCCATCCCCTTACCCCTCAATCACGCCCTGACCGTGCTGAACTCAGCACCCGCTTTGGGTCAGGAGCCCACTGGCTACAGCGGAGGCTGCACATGGCTGGAGATCTGTGGGGCTCCGAGTGTAGGGATCCCCTCCCCCACCTGGAGTTTTAACTCCTTGAGAACCTGCCTTCCTAGTGACAAACCTGTTCAGAGGGAACCCAAACACGGGAACCTTCCGTCTCAGCTCTCCTTTCCCTCAGTCCAGCCAGAGAGGCCCTGCATGGAATTCCCTTAGAAAAGAGGTTTCTCGGCCCTCCTTCACGGCCTGCCTCTGCAAACGGGTGGCCGCTCCGCTGTGGAAATCACGGGACAGAGTCCTCCAGACTCAGAGGTTTCCTGGGAAGCCGTGGCGGGTGTTCACGGCACAGCTGTGTGGGGCCGCCGAGTGACCCCAGGCTCCCCAAGTGTTGACCAGCCAGGCGTCCATGGGCTGCAGCCTCGGGCTTGGGCTACAGCTGCTTGGCCAAGGGCAAGTGGAGACGCTCTCCTAGGTGGCCCCCTTGGACCTGGAGGAGGCTCACAGCAGAGGCTGGGGGAGCCGCACTCGCCCACATCCTGGGGCTCTTCCAGGAAGAAGCTGCCTTCACGCCGCCCGGGCTTGGCATCGACAGTGGCACATTTGGAAATGAGAGAGGGTGGGAGAGCTCTGAGTGGCGTGAGAGGCAGGTGGGACACCCCTTTCCTCCAGGGGATCCCCTTTTCTGGCCTTCTTGGCACGAGGCCAGCTCAAGAAGGCTGGGGGGTTCAGCCAAGAATCAGTCTTCTGTGTCCTCATGGCGCACGACGTGGGCCCCCGTCAGTCCAGGCTGGGGACAGGCCGGCCCTGGGGGCCCTTCCACTCCACACCTGCAGCAAGTGGACCCTCGGGCAGCCGGGGCTCCCCTTGTCCTGTTGCTGGGACCCAGCATGCAGGTCTCCTCTCAGAGGAATGGCCCGCTCACCCACCCATCCATCCGTGCCTTCCGCGGCGTCACTGAGGCCCGCCCTGCTGGGCCCAGCCTGTGTGTCTACAGCCTCGGCTTCTGAGGAAAGCAGGCCCTAAGTGGGCGCCCTCCCAGGAAGTGGGCACAAGTGGTGCCCTGTGGCAGAGTGAGCTGGCTGCATATGATCCAGGCAGGCAGCCAGTGAGCAGCCCCCACCTGCACACGTGTCAGTCTCCAAGAAGCCTCAGCCACACACACACGCAGGTGCACACCACACACAATACACACCACACATACCACACACAGTACACACCACACATACCACACACCACACACCACACATACCACACACCATACACACCACACACAATACACACCACACATACCACACACCACACACACACAGGATACCACACATACCACACACCACACACACAGATACATGATACCACACCACACACAATACACACCACACATACCACACACAATACACACCACACATACCACACACAGTACACACCACACACAATACACACCACACATACCACACACAATACACACCACACATACCACACACAGTACACACCACACACAATACACACCACACATACCACACACAGTACACACCACACATACACACCACACACACACACAGGATACCACACATACCACACACCACACACACAGATACATGATACCACACCACACACAATACACACCACACATACCACACACAATACACACCACACATACCACACACAGTACACACCACACATACCACACACCACACACACACAGGATACCACACATACCACACACCACACACACAGATACATGATACCACACTACACACAATACACACCACACATACCACACACAATACACACCACACATACCACACACCACACACAATACACACCACACATACCACACACAGTACACACCACACATACCACACACCACACACAATACACACCACACATACCACACACCACACACAATACACACCACACATACCACACACAGTACACACCACACATACCACACACAGTACACACCACACATACCACACACAATACACACCACACATACCACACACAGTACACACCACACATACCACATGGCATACACACACACAGGATACCACACATACCACACACCACACACACAGATACATGATACCACACTATACACAATACACACCACACATACCACACACAATACACACCACACATACCACACACCACACACACACAGGATACCACACATACCACACACAGTACACACCACACATACCACACACAATACACACCACACATACCACACACAGTACACACCACACATACCACACACCACACACACACAGGATACCACACATACCACACACCACACACACAGATACATGATACCACACTACACACAATACACACCACACATACCACACACAATACACACCACACATACCACACACCACACACACACAGGATACCACACATACCACACACAGTACACACCACACATACCACACACCACACACACACAGGATACCACACATACCACACACCACACACACAGATACATGATACCACACTACACACAATACACACCACACATACCACACACAATACACACCACACATACCACACACCACACACACACAGGATACCACACATACCACACACAGTACACACCACACATACCACACACAATACACACCACACATACCACACACAGTACACACCACACATACCACACACCACACACACACAGGATACAACACATACCACACACCACACACACAGATACATGATACCACACTACACACAATACACACCACACATACCACACACAATACACACCACACACCACACACACACAGGATACCACACATACCACACACAGTACACACCACACATACCACACACAATACACACCACACATACCACACACAGTACACACCACACATACCACACACCACACACACACAGGATACAACACATACCACACACCACACACACAGATACATGATACCACACTACACACAATACACACCACACATACCACACACAATACACACCACACATACCACACACCACACACACACAGGATACCACACATACCACACACAGTACACACCACACATACCACACACAATACACACCACACATACCACACACAGTACACACCACACATACCACACACAGTACACACCACACATACCACACACCACACACACACAGGATACCACACATACCACACACCACACACACAGATACATGATACCACACTACACACAATACACACCACACATACCACACACAGTACATACCACACACCACACACACACAGGATACCACACATACCACACACAATACACACCACACACACCACACACAGTACACACCACACATACCACACACCACACACACACAGGATACCACACATACCACACACCACACACACACATACCACACACCATACACACCACACACAATACACACCACACATACCACACACAGTACACACCACACATACCACACACCACACACACACAGGATACCACACATACCACACACCACACACACAGATACATGATACCACACTACACACAATACACACCACACATACCACACACAGTACACACCACACATACCACACACCACACACACAGGATACCACACATACCACACACCACACACACAGATACATGATACCACACTACACACAATACACACCACACATACCACACACAGTACACACCACACATACCACACACCACACACACAGATACATGATACCACACATACCACACACCATACACACCACACATACCACACCATACACACCACACATACCACACACAATACACACCACACATACCACATGCCATACACACCACACATACCACACACCATACACACCACACATACCACACACAATACACACCACACATACCACACGCCATACACACCACACATACCACACACCATACACACCACACATACCACACACAATAGACACCACACATACCACACGCCACACACACACACAATACCACACATACCACACACCATACACACCACACATACCACACCACACACCACACCACACATACCACACACCATACACACCACACATACCACACACCATACACACCACACATACCACACACAAAACACACCACACATACCACACGCCACACAGATACATGATACCACACATACCACACACCGTACACACCACACACAATACACACCACACATACCACACACCGCACACACACAGGATACCACACACACCACACACAATACACACCACACATACCACACAGCACATACACAGATACAGGATACCACACATACCACACACCGTACACACCACATATACCACACAAAATACACACCACACATACCACACAAAATACACACCACACATACCACACACAATACACACCACACATACCACACGCCACACACACAGATACACGATACCACACATACCACACACCATACACACCACACATACCACACACCATACACACCACACATACCACACACCACACACACAGATACACGATACCACACACAATACACACCACACATACCACACACAGAGATACATACCACACATGACACATACCACACACTACACAGATACACACCACACATCACACAGATACATGCCACACACAATACACACCACACACACAGATACACCATACCACACACCATACACACCACACATCACACACCCCACACATACCACACCACACACACCCCCCACACATACCATACACCACACACCACACAGATACACATCACACATCAAACACACAGATACATACCACACATACTACACCACATACCCCACCCACACATACCATACACCACACATCACACAGATACACACCATACATGAAACACACAGATACACACCACACACATGATACACACCACACATACCACATATCACACACACAACACACACAGATACATACCACACATACCACACACAGATACACACCATACATCACACACCACACACACAACACACATCACATATACAACACAGATACACACCACATACATACATGATAAACACCACATATACCACATAGATACGCACCATACACACACGACATACACCACACATACCACACAGATACACACCACACATGCAGATACCACACAGCACACACACAATACACACCACACACCACATCACACACCACTCATCGTACACACAGATACCACATACAGACATTACACACAAATACACACCACACATACTACACTCCACACATAGATACACACCACACAGATGGACCCATAACACACTACACACACCATACATACCACACACCACACACACAGATACACACCACACATCACATACACAGAGACCACACATTACACCACACACACCCCACATACACAGATACACATCACACACACACATATACATACCACGCACACAATCACACATCACACGCCACGCACACAGATACCACATGCTCAGATGCATACCACACATACCTCACATACACCATACACACAAGTACACACCACACATCACACATACAGATGCATACCACACACCACAACTTCCACACAGACACACCCCACATACCCACATGGCACACACCATGCACACACACACCACACACACACAGTCCGGTGCCGCAGCAGCCAGGCAAGGCTGTGAGGATGGGATGAGGGTGCCCCCACCCCTCGCCTGCAGTAAATGTTGGCTTTTATTACCATTCCCTTGGCCCATCATTCATTCTTCATTCATTCATTCTTCATTCATTCATTCTTCATTCATTCATTCATTCCCTCCCTCAGTGAGCGTTGCCAGCAGTGATTGAGCACCAGGCGCTGGCCTGGGGACTAACATGCAAAACAGGACAGGCAGAGCGCACCCTTCGTGGGCAGCAGCAGGGGCCAGAGGGCCCGGGCCAGCTCCTCACGCAGCCTCCAGTCTCCCTAAGGGCCGGGGCCAGGCTCCTCACGTGGCCTCCAGAGTCTCCCTGAGGGCCAGGGCCAGGCTCCTGACGTGGCCTCCTGTCTCCCTAAGGGCCGGGGCTGGGCTCCTCATGTGGCCTCCAGTCTCCTTGAGGACCCTGGCCAGGCTCCTCACGGCCTCCCCGAGGGCCCTGGCCAGGCTCATCCTCACACAGCCTGCAGTCTCCCCAAGGGCGGGGACCAGGCTCCTCACACAGCCTCCAGTCTCCCTGAGGGCCAGGGCCAGGCTCCTAATGTGGCCTCCAGTCTCCCCCAAGGCCCAGGCCAGGCTCATCCCCTGAGGGCCTGGGCCGGGCTCATTCTCACGTGACCGTCAGTCTCCCCAAGGGCCGGGGCCCTCAGGCTGCATCGGAGGTGCTCGGTGGGGCCTCCCCGCAGCCCCTCACCTGAGGACGCAGGTGCCAGGGGCCGGGAGAGTGTGGGGCATTGCTCTGGAGGCCGGAGAAGTAACCCACTTGTTCTGTTTCTCTCCCTCCCCACCTCCCCGCTGCACATTTAGGCCAGAATCACTTCTTGGCCCAAAGAAAACCCGGGCTCCTGGTTCAGTGAATTCAAGCGTGGGAAACTGGTAAGGTGGCCTCTGGCGTCTTTGCGGTTGTCACTTTAAACCCGCCCATCTCGTATCTTACAGAGTAAAATGGCCCGCTGGCCCAAAGAGCAGCCCTCCACCTGGTATAGTCAGTACAAGCGGGGGTCCCTGGTAAGTGGCCACCTCGGCCCGGCCACCTCGGCACTGCCTGCTTGCGGCACGGCTGGCTCGCGGCTCTGCATGGCACCCATCGCTGCCATGTGTGCCACACCGCTCTTGCCAAACTGCTCCACGTCACGTGACAGCAAGACTCAGCTAGGTGTGGAGTCCTCTCCCCAGCCCCCGTCACCCCGACAAGAGTGCGTTTCAGCCTGGAGTTGGCGGATGGTTTTCCGTTTCTGTGCAGGGCGCCCAGAGCTGGGTGTGGGCCCCAGCCTGAGCTGCACCTCTGCCCACAGACGGTGCAGCCCCAGGCAGCTGGGCACTGAGGTCAGACGCTCCAGAAGCTGCTTTCATTGCTTCTGATGGCAGAGCAGAGGATATGGATCCCAGACCACTTAAGCCATTCAGAACTCCTTCTAGAACCTGCACCACGGATCCCCTCTCCCCGGCTGCTCAGGGCTGAGGGGCCGTCTCTCTGCCCGCCGGGCTGCAGATTCCCAGTGACGCTGCACACCACTGTACGAATCTTGCTTTTGCTTTTGGGGATCGAGTCTTACGGAATCCATCCCTGAAAGCAAAAGACGTTGTCCTCCCAGGAAGGAACACATAGGAGGTTCTTCTGGCCGGTGTAGTGCCCAAGAGCCAGTTTGGACACATTGATGTGAGGACAGTGGCTGCTTCTGCCACGTGGAGTGTCCCCCTAGGAGCCCCACGGGAGCTGGATTTGGGCCCTTTCCTGGAATGCAGGGCAGAGTTCCGTCTCTTCTCCCAGCAAGTTAAAGGACCACGATTCCAGAACACTGATGGGTTCTGGGTGCCATTTATGGGCCCGATTCTCCTTCTTTCCTTCCCTTCTTGGGATCTGGTGACCCCACTCCCAAGTGGCCCTCAAAGGAGGGCCTTGCTCACTCAGAAGCTAGCCCGTGGGTTCTGCGGCTTCTGGCCTGACCACTTGCCATTGGTTGCTGCACCCTGGCACCAGCCCGAGCCTCCCTGGGTGGACACAGAGGCCATCCTTTCCCCAAGGACTCAGAGCACTGGCCCCGAGCCGCCTTTGCCCTGTCTGCACCCCTGAAACCTCTCGTCTCGTAACCTGAAGGCATTCACAGCTGATTATTAATCTCTCGTGCCCTCATTGTTACTGATTTCAAGTCAGATACCAGCTCCTTTGCAGACACTCCGAGGGTCTGTGCTCAATGTGGCCGTGTTTCTGGAGGCTTCCTGTTTTGTGGTTTGCCGTGGACTTGCAGTCCCCTTCTCCCTTCCTCCTCCTGCTTTTCCTCTTCGCCGCCGCCTCTGTGCTGTGTTCCAAAAAGAGCTGCTGGCATACAGAAGGACCTGAAACACCCGGGGACAGGGAGGGCCCGGGACCAAGGCTGCTTGGCCCGGAGGGACAGAGCGTAGGGGATGCTGGTGTGGGCTCAGGCAGGGAAGGGACCCTGGGGAGGCTGGGGGCCGAGGTGGCAGGGTGCATTCTGCAGTCTTGCGAGTGGCTACCAGCCTGTGCTCGGCACTGCCCTCTCCCCACAATGACAGCTCTCAGCCTCCAAAGAGAGCCTCTCACAGCACCTCCAACATGGGAAAAGTAGAAAGAGCCTGTTTCCCTCGCTTGGAGGAGATGGCTGTGAAACCTCATTCGCAACCTTCAGCCCGAGTAGCCCATTTCCACCTCTCATCCTGTCCCATAGACAGTGGATGAAGGGTGGGGTGAAGGGACGACCCAGGGAACACGTCAGCTTACTTCAGGATCTTTCCATGGCCTTATTTCTAGCTCTGTGAAGATCATACGTGGACAAGAGGTAGATGGAGGCCTCTCCTCAAAGATACTGGATTTTTCAGCTGGGTTCAGTGGCTCGTGCTTATAATCCCAGCACTTTGGGAGACTGAGGCGGGCAGATCGCTTGAGGCCAGGAGTTTGAGACCAGCCTGGGCAACACACCGAGACTCCATCTCTATTAAAAAAGAAAATGCAGAAATAGGCTGGGCATGGTGGCTCACGCCTGTAATCCCAGCACTTTGGGAGGCTGAGGCAGGTGGATCACCTGAGGTCAGGAGTTTAAGACCAGCCTGGCCAATGTGGCAAAACCCCATCTCTACTAAAAATACAAAAATTAGCTGGGCATGGTGGTGTGCACCTGTAATTCCAGCTACTCGGGAGGCTGAGGCAGGAGAATCTCTTGAACCCAGGAGACAGAGGTTGCAGTGAGCTGAGGTCGCACCACTGCACTCCAGCCTGGGGGACAGAGCTAGACTTCATCTCAAAAGGAAAACAAAAAAGAAAAAACCAGAAATGGGAATTGTATCTGGGCAGGGCTACCCACGATGCACCATATTGAGATAATACTGTAGAGACCCCTCCCACCAGGAGAGCAGGGCTTCACCATGGGACCCTGGAGTTTCGATGCAGGGCTGCGTGCCCCATGCCCCCGGGCCCCCCTGCCGCCCCATGGGCACTGGGGGCTTCAGGTCCTTCTGTGTCCGGTGCTGCCCACCGCCGCTCCCTGTGGTGCACACCCTTCCTCGAGTCAGTCACGTTCCCTCCCGGAAGGACGCCGGATGGCACAGCCTGGCGGTTGGTATTCACTTTTCCTCCTCAAGGTTTGCCTCTAAGGTTCTCGTGGCTGCGTCCGAGTGGAGTTCGCCGATAGCCCTGGGGCCGCAGTGTGTTCCCTCGCCCCTGGGAAGGCCCAGGCCCCGGGCCGGCTGCTCACCTTGGGCACATTCTAGTGACATCTGTTGAAAAAGTGGGTCCTGCAGTGTGTTCACCCTCCTCCCAGTCCTGGTGTCCAAACAGCCGTGGTAACACTGAAGTCAGTTCCCTTCCCGTGTTCACTGGGGCTCTTCCGGAGCAGACCAGAGGCAGGGTCCAAAACACACCACCACGAGGCAGCGGTTGCACAGGAGTGGGCAGAGCAGGTCTCAGGCCCTGGCTTTAGCCTGCTTCGTTCCCTGACGCTGCAAACAGGACAGGCTGCCCTGCCCAGCCAGGACTTCCCTGCAGAGAGGTCCTTCAAGGTCCTGCCTAGGCCGGGAGAGATGTGTGCTTCATTTCAGGGAGCTAAGATGCATCCATGTCCCCTGGCAGTGTCAGGCTTTTCAGAAACCTTGAGTTTGCAACAGATGCAAAAGTGAGATGCATCATCGCTCAGGATGCCCTGCACGGGCCTTGTGCCTGGTGGAGCTGAGCAGCCCAGTTCTGGATACCCAGCTGGTGATGCTGGAGAGGCCACCAAAGAAGCTGCATGTTGTCCTTCTCTGATGCCTTCTCTGGATTTGTGCAGAGACTGGGAGGGCTTTCAGGGAGGGTCAATGTCCCCAGAGTCCCCGGCTGACCTTTGGCACAGGCGAGGCAGGCAGATGGAGCCACTCTGGCCACAGGAAGCCTGCTCACTGCCCTGAGGGGACACTTCTGGGAAGAGGAGGAGTGGCCTTTCTTGAGTGGTCGTGCCAGACATCATCCAGGACCCCCGTGCCTCCAGGAGGGTCCCCGGTCACCCCAGCCATCTGCACAGCCCTGACCCTCAGGCTTGCCTCCCCCGAGCACCTCACTACAGCTGGCCCACTCACTCCCTGAGGCCTCGTGCCCCCTCTGGCTCCAGCTTCTCACAGTCTCCCTGGCCAGGGCCTTGTACATCCTGGGCACCCGGCAGATGGTCATTTGTTCACATAATCTTGTGAGCACCTTCCTTTGCCAGCGTTGGGGCAGGATGATAGGGGGCCAGGGCTGGAGTGGAGGGACATAGGGAGGGCTGGGATGCAGACCAGGGGCCCTAAGCCAGCCTTAAAGGCTGGAGGTGGGGAGGAGCCTTCCCTAGGGGCAGTGTGACCCAAAGGACAGCAGTGGGGGCACCTCCTACCGGGTGGGGAGTGTCCCAGGCAGAGGGAGGAGCCGGTCAGTGGCTCGGGGCAGAAGGAGGCCGCCTACTGTCCAGGGCGCAGGGAGAAGTGTGGTACAGCTGGGAGGGGGGCTCTAAGACCTCCTCCTCTCACCCCCAGGGAACCTAATGCCCCTCTCTGGCCCGGCACCCCCCGACTCAGGGGAAGCCAGGGCTCACCTGCTGCTCCAGGTGCCCCAACCTAGCAATCGGGTGCAGAGCTCTGTGATTTAGGGATGAGAGGCCAGTCTTCATGCAAGCCGTATTTTTGAGAATGGTTCTCTGTTCACTCAACACATACAAACCAGGCAGACCCAGATCACCATCTGGGATGGAGGCACCCAGGTGGCAGAAGGGGAGGAGGGCGTGGGTGGAGGTGCAAGGAGAGCAGCTGCAGCCGGGACTGCAGTGGGCGCTGGCCCAGGAGACACTGGCTGCCGTTCACCATGCAGCAAAGCTTTATCAAGTCCACACTGGGGCAGCCATGGAGTGGGTACCAGGGCCAGAAACGAGCAAGAAGGATGCCATCCTGCCCTCTGTGAACTTACAGTCTGTTAGGGAAGACACTGTGACAAACTGAGGTTGGGGAGGGCAGCCACAGAGCAAGTGCAAGAGCATCTATTCTGGGTGGGCTTCCTGGAGGAGGCAGCACAGGTGCCGAGCCTACACAGGCCAAGAGGAGTGGGTGGATTATTTAAGGCCCCGAAGGACATGAGGCACGGTTCCCTTTGTTCCTGGGAACGCCCAGGGGAGTCCATGTGCGCTGGCCTCGGGGGGGATCTGTGGGTGTAGTACGTTTCCAGGTAGTGCCCCCAAGAAGACCACAGTGTGGGTGAAGCCGAGGGCAGTGCGGATGTGGGGCTTTGTTGCTGTGTGTGTCCCTGCCCTGCTGAGCCCCAACCCCCCTGTCCCCCCAGCTCTCCTATGTGGACGCCGAGGGCAACCCGGTGGGCGTGGTACAGATGACCTTCCTGCGGCTGCTGAGTGCCTCAGCCCACCAGAACGTCACCTACCACTGCTACCAGTCAGTGGCCTGGCAGGACGCAGCCACGGGCAGCTACGACAAGGCCATCCGCTTCCTGGGCTCCAACGACGAGGAGATGTCCTATGATAACAACCCCTACATCCGCGCCCTGGTGGACGGCTGTGCAGTGAGTGTCCCGCGCCACCCCCAGCATCCCTGCTCACGCCTCACTCAGCACAGGTTGACCTGTCCCCAGGATGCCTGCTGGAGGGCAGTGAGGGCCTCGGACCAGGCTCTCGCCCCCAGGCAGCCCCACAGTTGCAGGGTAGACTGGGAATCCCAGGCCTGTGTAGCCAGAGCTCCGGGAATTTTGGAGAGTTCCGTGGGTTAGGACGGGACATCTGAGACCTCGCTGGAAAAGCCAGGGGCCTGGGTCCCGCGCCCCATCCAGGGCTATGGTGTGGAGTGAGGAATGGAGGACCCACTGTGGTTCCAGTTTGGAGCTGGGAGCCTCCCTCTCCTTGGACAGGGCTCTTCTGGGAGTGGCCAGAACTAAGCTGGGCCTGTTCCCGAGAGCACGGCCATGCTGGAAACACTGCAGACGGAGAGTTGCCAGCTCTCTGGACTGCCCGGCCCGTGGACCCTCTCCGTGCGGGGAGAGCTGTTCTGCTCCCAGACAAGGGAACGGAGGCCTGAGCTGCGGGAGGCTTGCTCACACCTCACGGGCAGTCAGGGCTGGTATTGGTGCTCATACCCCTGCCTTTCTGCCCCCCCGTGGGCCTTCCCACATGCACGCCTTTTCCTCCTCTCTACGTAGCGAGCGGGGCTCACCTCCGCTAAGGTTTCCTCGAGACTGCCCCTCCCAGGGCTGCCAGGGCCATCGCACAGGTCTGGGACGTGCCTGCGTGTCCCGGAGGTGTTTAGGGTGCAGCTGTGCCCCAAGATCCCAGGCCTGCGGGAGCCTCAGACATGTCCCCCTCGTGTGGCCTTTTAGAGGTTGGAGGTGGGAGTCGCTGAGAGGCCCAGTCTGTGGGTCTTCCTGTCACTGACACTGGAGCCCGTTCTCTCCACCGCTGATTCCTGAGAGACCCTGCAGAAAAAACACCGCTTAGCGTTTGGGTCCCTTCGTGTTGCTAGAAAGGAACGCCTGAGGCTGGGAGAATGGGAAGCGGTTTACCTGGCTCCCAGCTCCGCAGGCTGTGCAGGAAGGTGGTGTGGTGCCAGCATCTGCATCCAGTGATGGCCTCAGGCTGCATCCAGTCTCGGGAAGGTGAAGGGGCTGGGGTGTGGAAGGCACGGGAGAGAGGAAGCGAGGGGGTGCCAGGCCCTTTTTTCAGCTCTCATGGGAACTAGTAGAACGAGAACTCGCTCATTACCCCAAGGGCAGCACCAAGCCCCGTGACCCAGACGCCTCCCACCAGGCCCACCTCCAACACCGGGACCACATTTCAATGCGAGATTTGGAGGGGGCGAACGTCCAAGCCATGGCGCCGACCCAGGCCAGCTCCTGAGGGGAACGGGGCTGGCGTTAGGGCCAGCCCTGCAGGGTGCCCTCCTCTGAGCAGCACAGATGGGTCCTCAGAGTGAGGCCTGGGCAGGCAGGAAAGCCAGAGGGTGGCGCTGACTGAGACTGCCAGGACCGTCTGTAGCCCTGGGAGCAGAGTGGACCTGGGTTCCAATCCCGCCTCCCCCTGCCCAGCACCGCTGGGGAGCACCTGGCTCTCAGCCATAGGACGCTCAGCTCCTTTTCTCTGCTGCCCAAGGGCTACACTGAGGGTTAACGCTGTGTCTCCCAGGGCCATCCCGCGGCCACTGGGAGTACTTGTCGCCGCCACTGCCTTCTGCGATTGGTTGGGGTCAGTACTTCAGATCTGACTGTGGAATGTGCCGAACTCATCTCATCCCTGTGTAAGGCTGATGGATCTGTATCCCTGGAAAGAGGCATTAAAAAATGCCAGGGACCTTACCCGTCCTCCCCAAATGAGGATAACGTAGCACCTGCCTCACAGGGCTTTCTGGGGAGCACATCAAACCATGCCTTTAGAGCTCGGAATTGTGTCTGACTCACTACAAGCCCTGGATGAGCACCCGGTTCCTGTGACTATTTTTAGATACTATGGATCACAAGTGTCAGGCAGTAAGCATGGAGGTGAAGAGAAATCAGGAACCCTGTAAAGGAGAGGCAGGATCTGGAGTGACAGATCCCTGAGTTTGGCTTTGAGCTTCCTGGCTTCCATGGCAAAAAGGGAAACTAGTTGGCCCAGTGGGTATAGTCTGGTAAAGGGAAAGGAACAGCTTTCCAGAGAGGGGAAGGTTCCTGGAAGACAATGCTAGAGAGATGGATCCCACAGAGGACCTGTGGAGATTAAAGGGTGGGCCAGACCCCGGCTCCCTAATCTGGCTTAGACAGGCTCCTGCTGCCTTTAAGGCCTTCCTGGAAGATCCAACTTCTTTCATCCCAGTTCCTCTTGAAGCTCTTGCCCCTACTCATTCCATGACCTTCTGGGAGGTCTCAGAAGTCTTTAGTCTCAGAACCTGACTTCCTGGCTACACCTGCATCCCGGGATAGGGTCAAGCTGGGATCGCTTAAACTCCACAAGCAGAGAGGGCTGTCGCTCAGCCCAGTGTCTCCCGGTGATGAGGGTGTGCTGTTGGCATCTGGACATGTAACTTTGCCAGTCTTGGGTGCGCCAAACGCCACCAGAAACGCTCCCCACTTCCGAATGTGAACCTCCGATAGCAGCATTCCCTTCTTTCTACATACGCAAAACCTGAGGCCCAGAGAGTTACGGCGGCTCGCCCAAGGTCCCCAGGTGTGGCAGAGCTGAGGCTCCTAATTCCCACTGCAGCATTCTTCTCACCATAGCCCCTTCCTGGCGTAGCTGCAGCTTGAATACCTCGGTTGACAGTTACCTTACTACCTCCTGAGACAGCCCAGGCCATGGCTGCAGAGCCGCAGGACGAGGAAGCTCTTCTGAGAACGGGGCTTAGGTCTACTTGTCTGTAACATCCGCCCATTACCTCCTGGTTCTGGTCCCATCAGCCATGCGGAGGGAACCGGGTCCAAGAGCAGCTTCCCAGTAAGCCCCTCTGACATCAAGGCCCGACGGCTCTCTGATGGGGGCTGCAGGCTGTTTGACATTCTTGGCCTCCGCCCACTAGATGCCAGTAGGAGCCGCCCTACCGAGTGACGGCAACCCACAATGTCTCCAGACACATCTCCCAGGGCCAAAATCTCCCCCATGGAGAAGCACCGTTCTACACAGAGAACTAAGGTTTGAAGGGAGTACAGAGGGTTCACCTGCTGCAAGGGCATAGAGGACCTGTTCCTTCCTCTTCCCCATGGAACCCAAAGAAGCTGGCACTTCTGGGGCCGAGGATCAGGACCCTCGAAGCCGAGAACCAAGTGCAGCTGCCATCCAGACCGCGCCACATCCTCAGGCAGTCAGCAGCGTGGGTCCGGTTAGCCACCCAGTGCTACAAGTCAGGAGACACTGGCCCGCTCTCTCACCCCTTCCCCATGGCAGGCGTTCCTGAATTCCAGGACTGTCCTTAGAGTGTCTTTGCACACACAGACGGGATTGGAAACACGGGGCTACCCAGACTGCACTCTGGGCTGGGAGAGGAGAAGCAGCTCCAGGGCCGTTTTACTTCTGGAAAGCAAAGATTCTGACTTTGAAAAGATGGAGAGAGAATGGCTCAACACTGCATAACCCCAGAGGGCAGAGGCAGGCTGTGTGGCCAGGCTGGACGGGAGGTTTGGGTGGAACGGTGGGCAGTGGCAGCAGTGTGGAGCTGGGTGCAAGGCGGCCATGGGGGTGGCATGCAGGGACGCTGGCCTGGACTCGCAGGTGCCCTGCTGACCCTCGTCCCTGACAAGCCCAGCTGCAATTTGAAAAGTCACAACCCTCTCATTTAATTACGGGGGCTGCTGCAGGAGGCCCTGATGCCCCGAACTTGGGCCAGCGGCAAAAGCCCTGCCTCGGGCCCCAGAGGTCCGCGTGATTCATATTGTAATAACGGCCGAAGAAATTGGAATTCCAACGCGGCCGTCGTGTGGCTGGGACGCCTGATTGACGGGGCCGCTGAGTGGGCCCAGTGGAGAGGCACAAATCACCTGCAGGAGGGCCCAGGCAGCGCGCCCCATAAATCCTGGTGTTTGTGCAGCTTTCGGCGCCTCTGGGGGGCCGTTCCTAGCCTATAATGGTTATTTATGCCTCTGGAATAATGGGGTAACAGAGCAGCTTGCAGCGGCCTACTTTAAATACGCCCCTCTCTAAGCACTCTGATAATGGGAGCAGAGGGGTCCCATAAATCCCCTGAAATCACCAGACAGCTCAGCAAACGCCACCCGTCCCTCCGGGGAGAGACTGATGCCATCGCTGAGAAGGGCTGTGACCGATGCCACCGCTGAGAAGAACTGCTTTGCCCGGCCTCCCGGGTGGATGAGAAAGGCCGGGCACTGCCTGCTGGCTTGCTGACCTGTCGCCAAGCTCACATAGCTCCCCAGGACAGCGCCGCCTTGCAGTGGCCCGGCGAAGCCAGGCCCGAGCATCTCACTGGACTCCCTGAGTGGGACCGGGCGAGGGAGCAGAGGCCTGAGGAGATGGGCCTAGACAGGCAGGGGTGGTCTCTCGCTCCTCGCCAGTGGGAAGGGTGAGGAGGTCAGTACCCCGCAGGGCTTCACCCCTGGAGGGTATGGGTGGCCGCCTCTCATTGAATATCCTGTGTCCAGCCCTGCTGCCTACCCATCCTTCCCAGCCACCGCAGAGCTGCGACTGGCCCTGCCCTTCCTCTCCATGGGAGAGCTGTGGCCACCCCCAGGCGGGCTTGTGGGACAGCAGCATCCCAGCTGCGTTCTGCAGGGCTGAGCTGGCCACAGGGTGCTGTCTGCCCCACATTCGGCATTCCGTGGAACCGTGTGCTTTTGCTGTCGAGCCCCGGGGCGCCCTGTGGTGAGGTCCTTTAGGACAGCATTTCTCAAAGGCCAGTCATGAACATGCCTATCAGAATTGTCTGAGACACCCATTTTGTTAAAATGCAGATTCTGAGTCCCACCCCAGCCTGACGGAATCAGCCTCTCTGGGCGGGGGTCAGAGGTGCATGGGGTTAACAAGCTCCCCGAGAACTCTCGTTCGCTCTGAAGTTCCAATCCCAACTTGAAAATCATTCCAGGCCGAGCCAGCTGCAGTAAGGAGAAAGTTGTTCCTATCGAGGCAGGGTTGTGAGAAGGGCAGGGTCGTGGGGAGAAGTGGACATTAGGAGGTGAAGCTCGAGAGTCTCGTGGGTAATACCAGGAATGCATGCAGGGAAGGTGAGCTTCATTCATTCTCACAGTGCATCTATGACGTTGGCGTGCCCATTTTCCAGCTGAGGAAACTGAGTCACAGAAAGTGAATTGGTTATCCATTGCTAGTAACCAATGAGCCCCCCAAATTTAGCAGCTTAAAACCACAGATGTTTATCTCACTCCGTGTCCGAGCGTCAGAAGCCTGGGACAGGTGCGGCTGGCTGGCTCTAGCTCAGGGTCTCTTAGTCCACTCGCTGCCACGACAAATCTCACCAGCTGCGTGGCTCATAAGCACCAGAGATTTGTCACCCACAGTTCTGGAGGCTGGAAGTCTGTGACCAGGTTGCCAGCAAGGCGGGCTCTGGTGAGCTCCCCTCCGGGCTGCAGATAGCAGCTTCTCACTGCACCTTCACATGGCAGAGTCTCTTGGGTACCTCTTTTATAGGGGCACTAATACCACTCATGGGGCTCCACCCTCAGGACCTCCTCAGCTCCCATCCGACGGCCTCACCTCCTAACACCATCCTTGGGAACGGGAACGTTAAGATCATAGCCGGGGAGAATAAGGCCCTTCGTGGCCACGCCCTCCCCATAGGTCAGGGAGCAGAACACCGGGGGAGCTGGAGCTGCTGTCTGCTATCGAAATCTCTGGCCTGGGAGCCTGTGCTGGGCCCTCTGCAGGGCTGCGTCCTGGGGACACTGCCTCCCACCCCGGAGGGAACCCTGGCTGGCTCGACTTGCTTATCTGATCATTTCTTCTGGGGATGGGGCAGTGGAAGATCCTTCCCAGGTCCAGATCCCGCTGAGACCGTAAATCCGGTCTGGGTCTGAGGTGGCAAAAGCCATTGCCCAGCATGCGTTTGCAGGCTCCTGGTTTGCGGGAAAGATGCAACCTCCGAGGCCCCTGTCTTGGGGGAAGTTGACAGGACAGCAGGGCCAGCTCAGCCTCAGTTATAAATGCCCCGAACACCGCGAGTTACATTTGGGTGGCTTTGGGGAGGGACCAAAGAATCTCACACCTTCGCCGCCTGTGTTCTGGGAGGGAGGAGGCCTCTCCTAGGCTTCCATCCCCCACCCCAGCACCCAGGGTTGTGCTGGTTTGAGCAAGGGATGGGTGCCGACTCATCGTGCAGGCCAGGTTCATTGCGCTACCCCGGCCCTCTGTGCCTCAGTTTACCTACGACTCCTCTGGACCAGAGGGTGTAGAAGGTCCCCACACCTTCCCATACTTGTGAAGGTGAAGACCCAGCCCACCGAGTGCCTAAGGCGGTGTGAGGCAGGTGGTCGTGGGGGGTCTTACGTGGCTCAAGGCTCTGCCAGTGCCACCTTGGACTCTTTCCTTTGCTGATCCAGAGCCACCCTTTGATTTTCCCATGTGCCCTGCTTGTTCTGTAGCTGGCCCTGGGTCCTGGGGGGCTGCCTGGAAGCAAATACCTGGGGTATCACAAGGAGTCTGGACTGGGCACAGGGGGAATGGCTGATCAGCTCCGATCCTGTGTTAGCCTCAGCTGCACCTGAAGCCTTGGGAGGGTCCTGTCGCCTCACTGATGCCCACCCCACCCCCTTCCCACCTGTGCACGGGGGACTCTCGGGACATCCACAGGGGTTAAGTGCATGCTCTGATCAGCTGTATTTCCTCCAACACTCGCCCGGGGAAGCACAGCCATAGGTGGGAGACAGGACACCAGCCCGGGTTTCCGAGCCAGCCAGAGTATGGGAGGCGATTGGTAAACCCCAAGACCCCCTACTGTTCTTAACCACCGGCCACCTGTCTCCCTCTTCCCCAGACCAAGAAAGGCTACCAGAAGACGGTTCTGGAGATCGACACCCCCAAAGTGGAGCAGGTGCCCATCGTGGACATCATGTTCAATGACTTCGGTGAAGCGTCACAGAAATTTGGATTTGAAGTGGGGCCAGCTTGCTTCATGGGCTAGGAGCCGCCCAGCCCGGGCTCCCGAGAGCAACCTCGTGACCTCAGCATGCCGTTCGTTCGTGAGTGTCCCGTGCACGTCCTGATCCTGGACAGTGAAGGCTTCTCCCTCCCCTCCCGCCTGACTTCATCTGCGCCTCGGCACCGCGGGGCGTGGGACCCCAGCCCGGAGAGAACAGAGGGAAGGAGCCGCGCCCCCACCCGGAGCCGAATCACATGACCTAGCTGCACCACAGCGCCTGGGCCCGCCCCACGCTCTGTCCACACCCACGCGCCCCGGGAGCGGGGGCCAGGCCTCCGGCCCCCCAGCTCGCCTGACCAATCCTGTTCGTGAATAGCTCGCAGGGGTTGGGGGAGGGACTGCCAGATGTGGACGCTGTATTTTTTTTTCTAAATTCAACTTGAAGATGCGTATTTCCCCTGACCTTCAAAAAATGTTGCGAGGTAAGCCTTGTAAAGGTCATCCCACCGTCACCAAAGCCTCCGTTTTTAACAACCCCCAACACGATCCATTCAGAGGCCAAATGTCATTCTGCAGGTGCCTTCCCGATGGATTAAAGGTGCTTATGTTTTTGTGAGTTTTAAGTAAATATTTGTATTGTATTGTTATAAATGTTAAGTGTGCCTGGCTTTCAATCATGCACGGAAACCCAGTCTCAGTCCCGCGAACAGAATGGGCGAGGCATGGATTCTGGGTTGCAGGACAGTTCTGATTAGAAGTAGGAAATCTCCCCACCCCCGACCTGGCCAAGAACGTGCAATAAATTGGAGATTTACCCGGGGCAGCAAGAATTGATGCTGCCGTTGAAAAGCAGGTCCCAGTGCCCCTTTTCAGACAGTTTTTGATTCACTCTAGACCTTTTTTTAATAGGGAGGGAAAAAAAATTTTTGATATTTTACTTTTTTCTACATGCACTTAAACTAAAACACAGGTTTAGATTAATTTTATTTGCTTCCTTTTTTCCGCTTTTCTTCCCACAGAGCCTGATGGGAGAATGTCCAGGGCAGGGAAACCACATTTTTTGTAGGTGATAACTCAATGAAAATTGGTGCTTATTTTTTATACTTCTCTCTTGTGGTGCTATCTGTTTTAAGGTCTCCTCGAAGGCGCACCGGGGTACCTGGCCATGCCTCGTTCTCCCTGCTTTCTTTATCCTGTTATCGCCTCCACAGTCTGTTGCCAAGGACTTTAAGATCAATGCACGTCACTTTCCTTTCCACTGGGCAGGATAGCCAAGCACTCACCCTCCTGCGCTCTCCGGCGCCCTCCCGCCCCAGTGCGTCCACTCCCGAGGGCTGTTATGAGGACTGGGTTGTGCCTACTTGATTTGAAAACACACACAAGCAATAAAAAGCCTCTTCCTGCATTGTCTGTGGTGTGACCATAGCGGATTGTATTTGGTTCCTGAGTGTTTGTGGTGCTAATTTCTGTGTTTGTTCCAAGCCGTTCAGTCGTGCCACGCGCTGCCTCGGTAGATGGAATAATGTACAGTGAACTCCATGAGTCTCTCCAGGGCTGCCTGCAGCACTTCATTTCCAAGTAGCCGATTTGGATTCCCATCTCAAATGTCCTGGATGCGAGCGTCAGCAGCTCCAGAGCTCGGGGTGGGTCAGGTCCCCTTTGGGGGACCCTTTCCTGGCCGTCGAGGTCGGGGGGCTGCCGTCTGCGGGCAGGAGGACCCGAGGGGCAGTCAGGAAAGGCGATCTCTTCACTGTGAAAAGTTGCCCAGGTGCAGCGCCTTTTCCTTCCGCTGTGGGAAATGCAGGCTGGGCCCTCGGGGTGAGCCCGCAGGGCTCTGGTGCTGTCCCCCACCCCCACCAGAACGCAGTTCCAGCTTAGGAAGCCACAACCAAGTCACCCAGGAGGAACACAATACCGCCAATGCGGCTTTTCCAAATTTCCCTGGAAAATAAGTCTTGCTCTTGCCAAAGAAAAGTCTGGCTTGGAGAGTCTCTGGAGCCCAGGATGCCAGCATGTGCCAATGACTGTCACCTTCACCTCTTCAAAAGAAAAGCCTTAGCCGAGGACTGCCCCGCAACACCCCGTGGACTGCGTCTAGGTCATGTGATTCTGTTTTCATTTCTCATCCCATCCAATTTGTCCTTTTCTCCTGTCATTTGCTTCCTCTGTGGTCCCTTCAAAGTTGTTATAATTTGTACTGAACTTCAAAATATGTCCCGTTCTCCCCAGACCACTCTTGCCACAGTATATTGCAATAAAATTACTTCTTATATTTGCAGAAATTCTTTTGGTGTAATTTTATTTTTTCCTCCCAATATATATAATTGGACAAATGCTGGTGAAAAGAAAAAATGGTAAGCAAAAAAAAAAAAAAACCCAAGATAAAGATTCTAGGACATCAGGCCCTTTGAAATACAATGTCAAATGATGCATTGTACATTTTCAAAAAATCCGGTAGACATGTCGTAAGTTTTAACTGTAATGCCCAGGAAAGGATACCTTAAAATATTCTAAACCTGTGTAACAAAGGAATAATTGTAATAGATTTTCAATAAATCGAGTTGGCTGTTTCCACCCTAAACAGATGTGAGTGGCTGTCTTCTTAAGGGTGGCCAGGCCCCTCCCAGACAGGACTGCACACAGTCCCAGGACACTAGGGGCTCTGGAGATAACCACACTGGCCACCCGGAGAAAGGAAGGGATGACCTCGGCTGTCCTTAGGTGGAGCTTGTCCCTCAGGAGAGGCCAAGGCTGGCATGGACAGCTGTGTGCCCTTGGGAGGATGTTAGAACATGGCCGGGCACCAGCCCAAGATGTGAGTTTCAGCAACTGCTGGGCGTCCACACCACCAATGTACTGGCCTCACTCTTCACTCCGGGCAGTTAGCGCCCTGCAGGAATGTTCTGGAAGCTCTCCAGCACTGCCTTTCCAACTGTGTAGCAGAATTAGAGTCTCTGGCTCCTTGTGACTAGGGGTCGGGGAAGGTATGGGGTTCGTTCCAGCCAGTGACCTTGAGCCCACATGGCGTTCGCCACTTCCAGTCTGAAGGTGTGGTTCCCTCATGCATAGCACCTGCCACGTTTCATGGAGGGACTGCATCACCAGCAGGTTCCCTGAGTGAGCCCCCTGCCAGCTTGTGAGAACTGGTAGCAGGAGCAGGAGAAGCACATTTTTGCTTTGTTAAAGCCACTGATATCAGGGACTGTTTATTACTGCCGAAGAACCTAGGCCAGTGGGTCTCCCGCGGGGTCCACGGACCAGCAGCAATGGCACCACCTTGTTAGAAGTGCCAATTCCTGAGCCCCATCCCAGACCGGCTGGCCCAGATGCCCTGGGAGAGGGCTGAGTCATCTGAGAGCAGGCCTCTAAGCAACTCTGCTGCACGTTCAGTCGGAGAGCCGGTAACCTAGGTGATCCTGAATTGTGTAGGTGCCTAAGGATGGGGCGAATTTCACAACAGAAGGGTATGCTGCAGCATTGCCCCAGGAAGCTGGGGCTGTTGTGAGAGGATGGGAGGCTGTTGACCCATGCCATCCACAGGCAGAACATTGGGTACAATTGTTTGATCACTGTGATAGCTCAGAGGGAAATTACGAACTCATAGCCAGCAGCCCTTGGGGAGGAGGCTCCACATGAAATGATGATGGGCAGGCTGGATGCCTGGACTCTCTGTGGCAAGGTACCACGTGGCAGACCAGCTCTGGAAAGAGCCAGGAACGAACCGAAACGGTCCACGAATCAAGGATGTGCAGGGCTGGAAGAGGCAACCGTTTCCCGACATCAACTGTTTAAATGCCACATTGAGAGACGCCTTGAGGGACACACGCCAGTTAAAACTCAGTCATCATGAATTTGAGCAGCCCATCCCTTTCTTAAAATCCTGGAATAGATTAGGATGGCGCCTAATAAATGCACTTGAGTTGGGAAAGTGAAAAGTGACTCCGGCAATGGACGCTCGCAGTCGTCAAAGGGTGACGGGTCTGAAGGTCCCTGCCATTGCATCCAGAGCGGGAGAGAGAGCAAGGCAGGTGGGCGGACAGTCGGCGTGGTGCCTGCTGGTGGAGCGGCCAGAATCGCACAGGTGGGCAGCTGATCTGTCCTCCAGAGAGGCATCCTGCAGAGGGGCCCCAGCCTGGTCTGGAGGAGTCGGCGGCTCAGACTCACAATGACGCTTTGACCGTCCCAGGCAGCAGGAGGCTTGAGGTCTGCTCCACCTCCAGGGACTGCCCCCTCCTATGAAGTGCCCCGAGGGTGTGGGCAGGGAAGGCTGGCAAAGGAGGAGCCTCCCAGGAGCTGAGAGACTGGCAAACGCGCTGCTACGGCAGGAGCCCCTTCCTGGGTGCAGCCTCTGGAGATGCTCCCTTTGCAACTGGCTCCGGAGATGACTGGAAAGAGAGATTTCATTTAGATGCACCACCCAGGTAGAGGCCGGCAACCCGGAGGGCCCTCTCTTCCCCGGGTCAAGCTCCAGGACAAGCTAAGTGAGGCTGGCCCAGGGGAAAGCTGAGGTCCTGCTGGGGGTGCCCTGGAGACAGAGTGACTCTCATCCAGGGAGTTACAATGCGACTCCTCCCCGCTGCCTGCAGGCACAGAGCTCAGCTACCTGCCAGCTTCATCTGAGGCAAGCACTGTGAACTCAGCCTCCAAGTGAGGCGACCAAGGCCAAGGCTCCCAAGCGAGGCCCGCCCCTGGCTCCTCTGTGCACCTCGCCTCACCCCTAAGAGCCTGGCTGATGAAAGCACCTGCCTGCAAGCTTGGCTGGAGGTCCGGCACTGGGCCTGGTGCCCCATGAGTGTTCACAATGAGTGTCACCAGGAACGTGAGCAGAACAGCTGGGCTCAGCCCGCACACCTCTGCCTCCCACCGTCATGGCCCCGGCGATTCCTCAGCAAGCACCTGAGCATGTCCTGGCCTGGGCTGAGTCTCCTGAAGACAGGGTGCCGGTCCCCAATCTCAGCCTTGGAGATGAGATCCGCTCCCTGCCCACCGCATCCCTGTGAGAAAGACAGAGGCTGGGGCCGGGGCTGTGTCGCCATTCACTGCATCTCATGAGCCAGAGTGGGATTCGCGTGGAAAACCCCAGCAGGAGTGGGTGATCACTGTCCTTTCATTTTAAGCATTCCCAGCGGGCCAGGTTGATCCTTGTTGGATGAGGGAAAACGTCTATCCCCGCAAAGGAGAAAGCAGGTTGTCACTTGCCATCCGGAGCGGGAATTAATTCAAGCTTCCTGTATCGGAAGAGATGTCCCTGAGCCCCCTTTATCCTAGCACTAGTGCCCTGGGCCCTCAGGGTGTCCTCAGCATGACTGAGAGGAAGGAAGGCAGGAGGGGAAATGTGTGCACACCAGCCTGGCAAGCACAGAGGCTTTGCCAAAAGGCCTCGTCCCTGCAAAGCTGGGCCCCTGGGCTGCAGGTGTGGGGTGAGGGAACCTCCTTGCCTGCCAGGGCGCTTGGCCACCAAGATCCTAGCCCGCCTCGGGCAGTGGCCTCCATGTGGGCCACGGGTGGGCTTCCATGTGGATGTGCATAGAGACCCCTGGCTCTCAGCCAACCTGGCTGGCTGGGGCCCAGGAGGGCTGGGATCCAACTGATTTCTCAGTCACAGCGAGGCCGGCAGCTGAGCCATGGCACAGTTGTGACCCAGAGTTGTGGGACTCCCCTCGCACCCGTCATGCAAGGGGAGTCCCATGATTTCTCGAGGTTGTAGGTGGCAGCTCTGGGAAGTTTCCTGGGGAGAAGGAATCCTGGAGGGGGGGTGCATGCCCCTGGTCTGCCTTCCTTGCCTTCCTCCTCCCACTATTCACCATTTATCCATCCATCCATCCATCCATTCACACATTGATTCACCCTTTCATTCATCCATTCATCTATCCATCCATTCACCCATCTATTCACCATTTATCTGTCCATCCATCCATCCATCCATCCATCATCTATCCATCCATCCGTCTATTCATCATTTATCCATCCGTCCATCCATCCATCCATCCATTCACACATTCATTCACCCTTTCATTCATCCATTCATCTATCCATCCATTCACCCATCTATTCACCATTTATCTGTCCATCCATCCATCCATCCATTCATCTATTCATCATTTATCCATCCGTCCATCCATCCATCCATTCACACATTCATTCACCCTTTCATTCATCCATTCATCTATCCATCCATTCACCCATCTATTCACCATTTATCTGTCCATCCATCCATCCATTCATCTATCCATCCATCCATCTATTCATCATTTCATCCATCCATCCATCCATCCACTCTTTCATTCATCCATTCATGCCTCCATTTCTTCAGTGGCAGTTCATTGACCATCTGCTGTGTGCCAGGTGGGAGCAGCAAGGGAGAACCCACCCTCAAGGAGATGCCACTCCAGGGGACATGGGCTGACCAAGACCCACAAGGCAGGGGTGAGGTGTGCCCAGAGGAATGAGACCTGAGGGAATGTAAAGGGGAGGAGACAATGTACATGCGTGTGGTGTGTGTGTGTGGGTGATGTGCATGTGTGTATGGCACGTGTGTAAGGCACATGTGTGTGCATGTGCTATGTGGTGTGTGTATTTTGCATGTGCTATTTGTGTTTATGTGAAGCGTGTGTTGTGTGTGTACCTGTGTATGTGGTGTGTGTGCCTGTGTGTGTATGGTGTGTGTGTGGTGTATGCCTGTGTGTGGGGGTGGTGTCTGTGCGTGTGCCTGTGTGGTGTGTGTGCTGGTGTGTGTGTGCGTGCCTGTGGAGGGGTGTGCCTGTGTGTGTGTGTGGTGTGTGCGTTTCTGTGTGTACGGTGTGTGTGCCTGTGTGTGTGGTTTGTGCTGTGTCTATATAGTGTGTGTGTGGCTGTGGTGTGTGTGCCTGTGTGTATGGAGTGTGCCTGTGTGTGTGGTGTGTGTGTGTCTGTGTGTGGTGTGTGCCTTTGTGTGTGCTTGTGGGGAGTGTGCCTGTGTGTGTGGTTTGTGGTGTGTCTGTATAGTGTGTGTGTGGCTGTGGTGTGTGTGCGTGTGTGTGCATGGTGTGTGCCTGTGTATGTGGTGTGCATGCTTGTGTGCGCCTGTGTGTACGGGGTGTGCCTGTGTGTGTGGTGTGTGTGTTTCTGTGTGTGGTGTGTGCCTGTGTGTATGGTTTGTGCTGTGTCTGTAGTGTGTGTGGCTGTGGTGTGTGTACCTGTGTGTGCGCCTGTGGGGAGTGTGCCTGTGTGTGTGGTGTGTGTGTTTCTGTGTGTGTGGTGTGTGTACCTGTGTGTGCGCCTGTGGGGAGTGTGCCTGTGTGTGTGGTGTGTGTGTTTCTGTGTGTGTGGTGTGTGTGTGCCTGTGTGTGTGGTGTGTGTGTTTCTGTGTGTGTGGTGTGTGTACCTGTGTGTGCACCTGTGGGGAGTGTGCCTGTGTGTGTGGTGTGTGTGTTTCTGTGTGTGTGGTGTGTGTACCTGTGTGTGCGCCTGTGGGGAGTGTGCCTGTGTGTGTGGTGTGTGTGTTTGTGTGTGGTGTGTGTACCTGTGTGTGCACCTGTGGGGAGTGTGCCTGTGTGTGGTGTGTGCTGCATGTGTATAGTGTGTCTACCTGTGTGCATGGTGTGTGCCTGTGCATGTGGTGTGCGTGCTTGCGTGCGCCTGTGTGTATGGGGTGTGCAGTGTGTGGGGGGTGGGGATTGAAGTGCCCTCCCGGGTGACCAGGGCTGCTGGGAAGGTTCTCTCTGCCTGGAACCCAGTGGGCAGGAAGGACGTTGCAGGAGAGAGAACAGCAGGGCAGAGGCCAGAGGGAAGAGGGAGAGGGAGAGGAAGCGGGAGGGGCTGGTGTGGCCTGAGCAGAGATGGGGAGGGAAGCCGCATGGGGCAGTAACCCAGACGCAGGCTGGGGGCGGCGCAGACCCACGAGAGTGGGTCACGCTCCAGCTCCAGGTGTTTCAAAGGTGGGGTTGATGGGATTTGCTGAGAAGAGGAGGTCGGGAGGGAGAAGAGAGAATTCCAGAAGATGCTCGGCCACAGGCATGACCCCCACAGGAGCACACACGCGTGTACACACGCTTCCCCACTGACAGCTGTGGCCTGGTGAGAACGGGCTGAGGACAGCTGCCTCAGTGACCCAGGCTCAGACGCCACCAGTGCCCCATGTGGCCTCGTGGAATCTGCGGCTCAGAGCTCCTGTCTGCCCATTTGCACGTAGGACCCATGAATGGAGGAGCACTCTGGCCATGTGGCCCCGCTCCTGTCCTGCAGATGTCTTGGTGACGAAACCCCATCCATGCATGAGGAGGAAGGTAGGGGCGTCCCTGGAGCTGGCCTGTGCCAGGCCAAAGTGCTCCTTTGAGCTGCCCAGGGCTGTCCTAGTGAATGTCCCCGGACTCTGACAGCCCAGGAGGGCCAGGGGCGTCTGCATTCGGGAGTCAGTTGGAGAAGGGGAAGAGGGGAGAGCAGGAAGCTTTTGCAGCTGCTCCAGGGCCATCGGGAGGGCGCAATTGCCTGACCCCCGGAACTTCACTGATGCTTACCCCTCATGCCCACTGTGTGGGCCCAGCTCCCAGTGTGGACACCACCTCCTAGCTCTCACTGCCTCATGCAGGCCTCCAGGGCCTTCCCAAATCCATGCCTCCCAGGGCCGGGTCCTGGTTGTTCCCCACTGGGGAGCTGCACCTCTCCATCACCAACAGGCATGAGCTCACACCTCCCAGGGAGCACGGGGTCACACCCCCCAGGAAGCACGGGATCACACCCCCAGGGAGCATGGGGTCACACCCCCCAGGAAGCGTGGGGTCACACCCCCCAGGGAGCGTGGGGTCACACCCCCCCAGGGAGCATGGGATCGCACCCCCCAGGGAGCACGGCATCACACCCCCCAGGGAGCACGGGGTCACACCCCCCCAGGGAGCATGGGGTCACACCCCTCCAGGGGAGCCACAGGTTCTTGATGGGACAAGGCCTGCGCTCAGCAGAAATGCTCCTGGTGTTTCTTGGTGTCTGCCCATCAGTGGTCCCCAACCTGGCTGCCTGTCAGAGTCGCCCAGGGAGCCCCCTAAAAGTTCACATTCTAGGTCCACCTCTAGGCCTTCTAAGCCTAGAACGTAGAACCTGCGGTGCTTGAGGTCCCACACCCCACCCCATAGCGTTCTCTGCTCGGCTGCGCTTAGAACTCATTTCACTTCAGCTGCATGGAGACAGTAGCCCCACCTGTCCCCACACACCCGCACTTCTGCAGGAAGGGGTCTCCCGTCACAGCCCACAGCGGGCTGGGCCTGCAGCTGCATGAAGTCGAATACTAAAACCTCCTGAAGAGGGATCCAGGAAACCACACTGAATAAAGTTAGAGGTGCGCACATGCAACATTATGTATGCGTTAAAGTTACAGGTGTGCAGAAGTATCATTTCGTACGCTTTGAATGAAGTTAGAGGAGTGCACACAAAGCATTGTGTGTGCTTTAGATGGAGTTGGAGGCGTGCCCATGTAATAGTGGGTGCTTTAGATGCAGACATAAAACGTAAGCATATATTTTACGTACGTGTCATAGGAAACATACCACTGCGTGGAGATGTGGGAGTCAGATTTAAATATTTCTAATATAATGAAACCTACCTGAAGCATAAAAGGGAGCCATTCATTCCGATCCAACAGTCTCACAAATGAGACTTTGTCATGAGGACCATTTCAACAGAGGAGAGGAAACAGGCCAAGGATCCAACCGAAGCGAGGCAGGCCATCCAGGGAGGCGGTGTGGCCGTCTGAGGGTGTTGGATGTGCAACCGTAGCGCATGGGAAGAGCAGACCCCACGACAAGGTCCCACAGCCCTGGGGTGACCACTGAGGCACGGGAGGCATGGATGTTTGTCCAGATTTCCCCTGACAAGGCAGCCTGCAAGGTGACAAGGCAGCATCGTCATCCTTGCCCAGGGGCCTGGTGAAGCCCATCCTGACGTGCCAGCAGTGTTCAAGGGTACACTGCTCCCCCAGGAGAGTCCCTCCAGGCATACAAGGCTCAGGCACACAGCCCGTGTTCCCAGTGTGGCCAGGTCTCCAAAGGACTCTGAGGCCTGGGAGAGACTCCCCAGCTCTGTGGGTCATCCCCATCATGTCCTCAGCCTGGGGAAGCCGGCAGGGGTTGGAAGGACTGGGCTTGCTCCTCCTCCTGTCCTCCCAGCCCAAGCTGGGAGGATGTGCAGGCTGCCTTGGCTCTACTCTGGTTGGGTTGTGATGAACCCATAGCCTCTCCTGGAGACTGGGGACTGTTTCTGTACCCCAGCCTGGAAAACATTACTTTCTAGTAATATCCCAGGAGTGAACACTTCCACAAAAGCAACATGCACTTTCCGCCCCAAACATCTTGCTTTTCTTCTTTCCAAATTGACAAATGGAAATCACGTAGGTTTGGGAGAAGCCGAATTCCCTGACATCTGTTGAGAACTGACATGTTCAACGGAGCAAGAATCTCACTGCCCTTTGGGACTTTCTTAAACTCATTTTAAAACTAGAAGTCACTAGACTAGACTGAATGCTCCTTATAAGGGTGGGGATGATTTCAAAGACTTCCTAAAGGTGGGAGTCTGGCCATACAAGGGCACCCTCCTCCGTGCTTGCATTCTTTACCACTGTATCACAAATGATCCCGAAGCCTGGAAGCTCAAAACGGTACCTGTGTATCATCTCACAGCTTCCGAGGGTCAGGAATCCAGAAACATCTCAGGGGGTCTCTGCCTCGGGATCCCTCTTGCCCCAAAATTGCAATCGAGGTGTCACCCAGGGCTGGGGGCTTATCCGGGGCTCATCTGGGGAGAGGTCCACTTCCAAGCTCACTCATGGCGGTTGGCAGGATTCGGGGCCCTCAGTGCCATTGGACTGAGGGTCTCAGGTGGTGACTGGCTATTGGCTGGAGGCCACCCTCAGTTCTGTAGGATGCGGGCCTCCCAGCACAGCCACCTGCTCCATCACAACCACAAGAGGAGAGACTGCTAGCGAGATGGAAGTACCATCTTTTATGCCAGTCACAGAAGGGATGCACCATGTCCCTTGCTGTATTCTGTGGGTTAGAAGCAAATTACTACGCCCAGCCCAGATTCAAGGGGCGGGGACTCCACAAGGCTGAGGGTGCGGGAGTTAGGGAGCAGCGGTGCCAGCTTTTGGTTGGCCTGCTCAGCGTTCAGGAGGTATGAGTGGCAGTGCCCAAGTGCTCCTTAACTCTGGGGCCTGAAGTGTGTTTCTTAACCATCCACACATGGGATAGGTCAGAAGCGAGATGTCCGGCTGCCTGGTTTCCTCATCCACAGAAACGACGGAGCTTCCACAGCTTGCAGGGCCAGCTGAGTTAATAGCTGGGAAACGCTTTCTTCCAGGGCCCCAGCAACTGTCATGCACTCGGTCACACCGGTGCTGCTCACCACGTGCTGACCGGGGGATCCCAGGGTGCCACTGATCACAGAGCAATCTCTTAGTGTCCAGAACGTGCTGGGTGTGCGGCCCTGGGTTTGTTGAGTGAGTATCTTGAGAGAAGAGAATGTCCTGCCTGTGATGACCTCAAGTACACCCGAAGAGACCAGACTCACAACCGAGGCCCCCCAAGAGCCACTCAGAGGCCAGGAACCCCCAGGCTGAGCGCCGAGCCTGCTCTAAGCAGGCAGAGTATTCAGGACAGGCTTCCAGAAAGAGGTGGGATCTCACCCTCCACAAGAAGGTGGAACGTGGAGATGGACTGAAGAAGCCATTTGGATACCTTTCTCAAGTATGCTTTTGTGATGTCTGTCTGTCTGTCTGTCTGTTGGAGATCTGCATGGAACGCTGTTCATGGAACAGCCCTGTGCCCTCTGCACTTGGAGGCTGGGTCCTGGGGCTGACCCTCTGCACCTCTCTGCCAGATTCCAAAAGATGAGAGCACCAAATGAGAAGAGGTGGTCTTCCCCAGTGGGGGAGAGGGAGCCCCCGTTTTCATAGCTGGAGCCAAGACAACCAGGCTGGGAACTTGGGCCACACGCCGCCAGTCCACGTTGGTCCAGCTCCAACCCTGTCCCACGGCAAATGTCATGGAGGAGGCAGCCGTGCCCTCGGGTGCTCGAGAGGCAGGTGGAGGTCGATGTGGGCCTGGGACTAGGGCCGTCCGCCATTCGCTTTGCCCCTCCTGAACTCCCACTGCCCATGCAGCACCAGCAGGCTCTGGGGAGGGACGCAGATCCCGGGTGAAGTGGATCTGACCCAGGCCTGGGAGGGTGAATTCCCGACCCCGGACCCTTCCTGTCTGCCTCAGCCCAGGGAAAGCCGCCCTGCTAAGCTTGGTTCCTCCCTCCGGGGGGCATTCCAGGAGTGAGGAGTTCCACGGGGCTGGCTGGGTGCACCTAGCAAGCCTTCCACCCACTCCCAGCCACAGTACTGATGCCAGATGCCACGCCGCTTTCTCAGGTTCTATTGGCTTCGACTCTTCTTGGAAACACAGCACTCCCGTCGCATGTTTCCCAAGGCAGGGCAGGCCCCACGAGCCCGTGGCTCTGCCTCACCTCCCTGCAGGAGCCTTGCCCACCCAACTTTTGTGCCAGGCATGAGAGTCGCTTAGATCAGTGCCGGGCACACAATAGGGACTGTGCTAGTGGGAGTCAGCCGTGATCACCTCATTCTGCACTTTCTTGAGAGACAGCGGCAGGGCAGATATTGAAGCAGGAGTGTAGCCTGGCCCAAGGCTTTGGTTCTGATGAGCGTAGGCGGGCGGCGGGGTGGGGGCACCGTTCATCAGAGCTCCACATTCAGGCTTCTGGTGGGCATGGAAGGTGTGGATCTGGGCTCCACGCTTGGAGCTGGGTGACCAGAGAAGATTGGACCAAAAGAAGAGAGATCTGTCCCAGGTCGGGACGGCTGCTTCTCCTTCACCCTCAGGGGAGCCTGTGGAGACAGAGGGCAGGGCCTGGGAGCCCCTGGAAAGGGCTGACAGTGTTCTCACACTTGAGCCTGCTTCAGAGCCTGCTGGAAGGTTTCCTAAAACAGTTTGCAGGGTCCCCTCCAGCTCCCCTCCCTGCTGAGAGCCTGGTTCAGTAGGTAGGGGGCGGCACTGAGAATGTGTGTTTCTAGAAAGTGCGCAGGTGTTGCTGCGGCTTGAAATAGGCAGGATTTGCTATAGCCTTCCCAGACTTGTGCTGTCAACCCAGCCAGGTCGTACTCAAAGTAAGGTACCTCCCGCACAGTGGGTTCACGAAACCATACCACCGAGGTTCCTCGGATGCTAAAATTCCACTATCAAGAAACTTACTCCTCCCATATACAGCTGGAAATATCATTAAAATGCAAGTGTCTCGAAGACTTGACTGGTGTTTTGTTTTGTTTCGTTTTTGTTTGTTGTTGTTTTCCAGATGCAGTTTCGCTGTTTCGTCCAGGTTGGCACGATCTCGGCTTACTGCAACTTCTGCCTTCCGGTTTCCAGCAATTCTTCTGCCTCAGTCTCCTGAGTAGCTGGGATTACAGGCATCCACCACCACGCCTGGCTAATTTTTGTATTTTTAGTAGAGGAGTTTCACCGTGTTGGCCAGACTGGTCTCGAACTCCTGACCTCGTGATCTGCCTGCTTCGGCCTCCCAAAGTGCTGGGATTACAGGTATGAGCCACTGCACCCGGCCAGCTGTTTTTCTTATAAACCACTCTAGGAAGGTTCTGATCCTTTTGTAGAAATCAATTTGACAACCTTTATTTAGGGTAGAATTTTGGTACGGAAGACAAGATCCTGAGAAAGAAGAGAAATGTGGAGGGCTCCTCTAATGGATGGAGGCCGAGTGTGCTGCATGTGGCACTAAGAGCCGATCTCGCCCACTTAATCCTTCATCAGGGGAGACAGGTGTTATTTCTCTCCTGTTTGAGATCCCGCTGGACATAACCATGGGTGGAGGACACTGCGGTCTCACGTACTGGTTTGTTCCGCCCTAGTTGGCATCTAATTTTCCTCTGGGAGAAGAATGTGATTTCTTCTCAGAAGAAAGAAGAATGAAGCGCTGGGACAAGAAGTGGTTTACGGATGAATGAGGGAGGGGAATTCACAGTTGAGAGAGCATCATAAGAAATGTCCTGGAGGAAGGGATGTAAATGCATTGTGTGTAGATAATAACAGCATTCCCCGTTTGGTCATGGGGTAGATGAAGAATGAAAGACAGTGCAGGAAATCAGGCGTGGCCTGGAATATGGATCATGGCTTTGAACCCTTTACGAGGCTTACACTGTGATCAGGAGCAGTGGACACGCATCCGGGGACAGGGTTTGAGGACGGGAGATGGATGTAATCCCAGCTTCGCTTTAAAAATGTGCCCATCAATGACAGACTGGATAAAGAAAATGTGGCACTTAGACACCATGGAATACTATGCAGTCATAAAAAAGGATGAGTTCATGTCCTTTGCAGGGACATGGATGAAGCTGGAAACCATCATTCTCAGCAAACTAACAAAAGAACAGAAATCCAAACATCGCCTGTTCCTATTCATAAGTGGGAACTGAATGATGAGAACACATGGACACAGGGAAGGGAACATCACACACTGGGGCCTGTCGAGGGGTGGGGGGCAAGGGGAGGGAGAGCCTTAGGAGAAATACCTAATGTAGACGGTGTGTTGAGGGGTGCAGCAAACCACTGTGGCACGTGTATACCTATGTAACAAACCTGTACATTCTGCACACGTGCCCCAGAACTTAAAGTACAATGAGAAAAAGAAAAACAATGTGCACCTGGCATTTGGTGTGAAAGGCAGGCATAGGAGGCACAGAGGTGGCTTCAGATGTCTAGAGAAATAGTAAGGACATGGGAGAAAGCGTGGACGACAGTCACCCTGCTCGCTGCCACCCCGCTTGGTGCAGGAGGGGACCCCAGGCCACCTATACAGTCAATGCCTTCCACGCTGGCTCCCACCACTCCTCTCCCACTCTTCTCCTCTCTGACAACTTGGCCCCTTTACTGTGTCTCAGATCCACCAAGACTTTTTCCTCTTTCTGTAAGACTTTACCCCAAATATTGTATATCTGACTCATGTTTTTCAGCTCTTGACTCAAATGTCACCTTCTCAGAGAGGTTTTGTGGAACTAAAAGTTAAAAAAACATTCACCCTTCAGACTTGTAGCGTCTGACAGTTGAGAGACAGCTTACATTAGATTAACTCTCCTGTGAACAAAAATACTCTAGAAAACCTATAAAAATACAACTATTGGAAGGCAATGCAGAGTCACTAAAAGCAGGCAGAATCCGGACGTGGAGGAAGAGACAGGAGATAGGAGCCACCCTGCATGACAGCTGGGCACCCCGATTTCCTCCCCTGGGTCCTTCCAAGTCCATGGAATGCAGGGGACACTGGCCAAGCAGAAGGCAGCTGTCCTATGAGGCTGAGGACTTGCTGCCAGAGACTGAGGCGACCAGAGTGGCTGGGACTGGGGTGAGAAATCCTGAAAAAGAGAGAGCTGTGTGGGGAAGCCCCAGCATCTGCTGACAGAATGCTTTCATAGCCTTGCCTGCCTCCTGGTGTCAACATGCATGAGTGAGACTCCAATGAACCTGCTGGGGAGAAGCTGCTGGAAGGCTGGCATGGCTGAGCAGAGATTCCAGCAGCTCCCCAGTGTTGAGGAGACAATTGGAGTTCAAGCCCCACACTTTAATGAATTTGGCAAATCAGGCTCTCCATTGAGACCCAGTGCTTAAGTATTATATAAGCACCATATTCCAGAACCAAAGTTTTTACCTTAGGATTAAGGACAACATAGAACCATTCTAATAAAGTCTAAAACCAGGCACCCACAGAATCAAAAGTGATTGCAACTTGCCTGCCTGCTGGCACAAAGCTCAGCTTTTTCTGAGAGAGGGTACAGAATTCAGAATTCTGTAACATAGCATTCACAATGCTTTGCACAGAATCAAGACTTACTAGACATGCAAGTGAAGAAGGAAGATGTAATCCTTAATCAAACAGAAGAAAATCAATGGAAACAAATGAATGAGTGTTCAGATGCTGAAATTTGCAGGCAAATTATTTAAATAAGTAGCATAAATATGTTAATTTATATGCAAGAAAACTAAGATATAATGAGTGGAGAAATGGAGGATTTCAAAAAAGACATGGAAATCTAATGATGAGTGAAGTATAAATATTAAAAGTAAAAATTTTGGTATGTAAAATTAAGCATTTATCAGATGGAGAATATAAGGAAGGATCAGGGAATATAAAGAAGTGTTGATAGATGTAGAAAGTAAAATGTTCCTCTTCAAAGTTTCCATTCTTATTAAAGAATAAATCATAAGTGTTAGAAATAATAGTTTCTCTTAAAGATTAGCTTTATGCTAGACGTGCTCATAGGCACATAGTACATTCTATGTCCTTGTACTTTAACCGAAATATCCGTGCTGGATGTGCTCACAGGCACGTCCCAGCTCGCAGCCTGTACCCCTTCCTTTTTGGGAATGTTATTACTTTTCTAAGTCCTTTCATAAACAACTTCCTATTTTCCTTTGTCTTTCCATTATTTTTACCTATTTAGAAAAGTTTTAAACTAAGATTAGCCAATCAAGTTTTAGTTTAGATTGTAAGGTCTGGTTCCAGGCAATGGAGACAGGACACAGTAGCAGGGACAAACTGCATAAGGAATAAAAATTGCTTCCCTCCTTTGTTCGGATGTACTCTCACCACTGTTCCATCTGCGATGAGCACCCTTTCTGCAGAAAGTACAAAAAGCCTTGCTGAGATAATTAAGTTTATGTTCAAGGGCTATTTCTTTGCAGCACCAGGGAACAAGTGTTCTGTTTCTAAACATTTTTACATATAACATAGATACCAAAGTTAAGGCATGGAAAATAAAGTTTCTAGGACAAGTGCACAAAGCTTCAATCTTCACTGGGAAGGTAGTGAGCAAATGGAGAGAGTGCAATTGCAGTCCAAAGAAGGGAAAGGGAAGATGGGGCAGGAGAATAGTTTAAGAAATACTGGCCAAAAATTTATAAATCTGATCAGCCACATGAACCTGCATATCTAGGATCTGGATGAAACCCTAGCAGGAGGCCAGGCGTGGTGGCTTACGCCTATAATCCCAGCACTTTGGGAGGCTGAGGCGGGTGGATCATCTCAGGTTAGAAGTTTGAGACCAGTCTGACCAACATGGTGAAACCCTGTCTCTACTAAAAATACAAAATTAACCAGGCATGGTGATGCACGCCAGTAATCCCAGCTACTTGGGAGGCTGAGACAGGAGAATTGCCTGAAAATGGGAGGCAGAGGTTGCAGTGAGCTGAGATCACACCATTGCACTCCAGCCTGGGCAACAAGAGTGAAATTCTGTTTCGGGGGGAAAAAAAAAAAAGAAAGAAAGAAAAAGAAACCCTAGCAGGATAAACACAAAGAAAAAATCCCACCAAGGCATACTGCTTAAAACAAAAGGTCAAGGGAAAACCTCTTTTGTTTTCTGAGAAGGAATCTCGCTCAGACTTCCCATTTTCACTGCTCTTCCACCTTCCCCACAGATCAGTGTTTCTATCTGGGAACATCTTCCTGAGCTGTAGACCGCCCTTCAGCGTCGCTGGGGATATGGATCTGCTGGCAACAAATCCTCTCAGCTTTCACTCAACTGAAAAAAATCTTATTTCACCTTCATTTTAGAATCATCTAGTTAAGATTCTAAGTTAAGAATTTTTGTCTTGCAGCACCTCAGAAATGTTCTTTCATTATCTTCTCCTTTTATGAGAAGTCATTTACCCTTCTGATTAATTTTTGCTTTTTTCTTCTCCTCCGGTTGCTTTCAAGATTTTCCCTTAAACGGTGTGGTGGCTCACGCCTGTAATCCCAGGACTTTGGGAGGCTGAGGTGGGTGGATCATTTGAAGGTCAAGAGTTGTAGACCAGCCTGGCCAACATGGTGAAACCCCATCTCTACTAAAAATACATGGTGACTGTGCCTATAGTCCCAGCTACTTGGGAGGCTGAGGCATGAGAATCACTTAAACCAGGGAGGCAGAGGTTGCAGTGAGCCAAGATGGCACCACTGCACTCCAGCCTGGATGACAGAGTGAGACTCCATCTCAAAATAAATAAACAAATGAAAATAAATAAATAAATAAATAGATAGATAGATAGATAGATAGCCAACAGAGGAGAAAGAATGAAGTACTAAAACATGCTTGACCAGCTCAAGGCAATATAGGTAAGACAGAACAAAGGTAGGATATAAAATAAATAGCAAGATGGTAGCCCTAACAGAACCGTATCGATAATTACATAAAATGTAAATCAACTAAACACTCAGGAGGCACAGATTGTCAGGATGAATTTTTTTTTTCTTTGTTTTAAAGAAGGATCCAGTGACACGCTGTTTACAAGAAGACACTTGCAGGGACAAACAGGATGAAAGCAAATGAATGGAGAAACACACACCACGCAAACAGTGACCTTGAAATGCACCCTCCAGATAACCTCAGTTCATTTTCCTGTGTGCTTGGCAACCCCTGTTTCCTGTTCCAGTCACACAACCAGGCTGTGTTCCCTAGTGTTCCTTGCAGTCACCCAGCGGTGGTGTAGGTCGGGCCAAGGGACAATGAGTGGAAGGGATGTGCATCATCACCATTAGGCACCAGGAAGTCACCAGAAGCCCCTGCCACAGGCTCCCCCATGCTCTCTTCCAGTTCCAAGTGGCTGGAATGGAGACCACGCTCAGGACAGGGGCCACATATGGAAGAGGGAAGAGCCACATGCTAGAAGAAGCTGGGGACCTGGAATCACTGTGGAAGGAGAGATGTCTGGCCAGGGGCACTCACCCTGTACTTTTATGACAGCAACAAATAAATGTGTGTGTGTGCATGCGTGTGGGTGTGTGTGTATGTGCGTGTGAGTGTGTGAGTATGTGCGTGTGTGTGTAGCCACTGAGATAGCTGTTTCATTTTGCTTTACTTTAATCATACTCTCTACTCATATTTACTTTGCAGCCCACATTGCTTTCTTGAGATATATGATCTGATATCATAATTATGCATTCGTTCGATTGTTTGTCTAGTTGGTTATTTTCTGTTTGCCCTCAATAGAACAGGTGTCTAGAGCACAAGGACTGGTCTTTCTGTTCCTTACTGCACCACAGGGCATAAAACAGTACCTGGCACATAGTAAGTGTTTATTAAACACAAGCCCTTTTTCTCTCATACTTGTGAGACCACAACAGTTGGAAGCCAAATCCTTGTGTGCTGACGCAAGGAATGATGCTATGGAGCACCCACAGGGAGGCCGGGGGTGGGGCAGGAGCATCTGTAGACCCTTAGGGAGCTCCATGGACCCCGTTTTCTCATCCTTAGCAAAAATGCCTTCAGAGACCCAGCAGCCGACCTGTGCCCAGTCCTGGTGATATGGGTGGTTCCTTCCATAGTATTTTATTGCTTACTTTTATTTCTCACACAGAGATTACTCTGTGGATTACTTCGTTTTTTAAAAAGTTCGAGTCAAATGTAATTTGTTCAATGTATTAAAATCCCAATTTCAAAAGTCCAGTGCTTCCTTGAGACTTGAAATTTGGCGGATAAACCTTGTTCTACCTGTAACAGGCAAATGTTAATAACGTCCTTGATGAGGCCTGTGAATAATTCTTGGTCCATCACCGACTTAGTTCATTTAATAGTTTTGAACATTTTGATTGCACTTCCAAAATGAATATGTTTAAATTGATGCTTTAGTACTTCAGCTTTCTACCTTTAGCAAAGCCTTCTGTGTATAAACTAGTTTTTCAAAATCTAATAATTTAAACATATGACTGTGATGAACTTAGGGGAGGTCTCTTAAATGTTCCAAAACTGTACACACTAACTCATTCAATTCCTCGATTTCACACTTTCAATTGGATTATCAGGGTGTCACTGACATAGGCCAAATTCTCCACTCCTCAAAATACCAAATTGGCATAGATTGCTTTATGCTAAAATATTCATACTATGAAATTCAATTTCTCGATCCTGTCTAGACTTTAGAAGAAACGCACACCTACCCAGGAGGCCGTCTCCACTCAGGGAGCCCAGGTGACTAATGGCCAGGGAATCCGGGCAGCCTGCTGTGGGCTTTTAGCTACCAGTTCTGAGGGGTTCACTGTTTCTGTGTGAGTCTTGCCCATGGCACTTCGGTGAGAAGAGGAGGTGCCAGGAGGGAGGCCACATCTCTGAGTTCCATTTCCACACACCCCTGGGAGCCTGCCCTTCCCAGCCACGTTCTGCTCACACTGGGTCTGGCACGGTCAGAGTCGAGGCCTTTGAATGGCTTTGTGTTTTCAGGCCCATAGGACGCCAGGGACATAGAGCTGGTCTGCCATGGAGGAACCTCACAGGGCTTTTTCCACCTGGGGTCATGATTCTAACCCTTCTGACACCTGCACAGGGACCAGTGGTGGTGCAACTAGGGCCACAGCCTGCCACTTCTCCCTGATGGGACTGAATCCAAGGCTAGCATTTGCTTCAGGATTTTGCTTTCCTCTAAGAGGTGTGGATAACCTCACTTTGAAACTGGGGCCAATTCACCAATTCCCCTGTTCAGGGGGCAGGTGTCCAGTGGCCCCTGCGAGCAATTGCGTGCCACCCTTCCCCACCCCTGCCCCCGCTCCCACCTGAAGCTGCTTCCGTCTCATTCACAGTCCTGCCTCTTTGCAGCACTGGCTTGGACGGGAGCCTGATCCAGTGCCAGCGTGCCACTCCTTGGCAAGGCTCCTGGTCTGCTCATACCACTTTTCTCCAGCCAATGTCCTCTAGGGTTGGAACCAACTCCCTGCACGCTGGCCCAGGGAGGTCCCTGGTAATCGTCCTGCGTCCCTCTCCCTCCCCTGGGAATCACCTCAGACCGCAGTGGATGTTCCTAAATTTCTGTGGACTCACAGCAGCTTCTCGGCCAGTTATCTCCTTAAGGGCTGGATTCCACAAGCCCTTCTGTCCTGCTGCGGGCCTCAGGCAGTGTTCCCGCCAAGCTTTCCCTAAAGACACAAACAGGCAGGCCCTTTCCACACCGGCCTCAGGGAGCCTTCTGCTGGGCAGAGCATCCCTGCCAGGGGAAGCCAGGCTCGTTAAGTGGGAAGCCTGTGGGGCCTGCGGAAGGCAGCAGCCCTGAGGCTGTCTCAGCCGCCAGTTGGTGCCACCAAGCTGTCAGGAGGGAGTGGCCTTCCCCACTGTGGTTGGGAAATGGAGACAGAGGTTACAGTGGGCGGCTGCAACCCTATAAGAACCACGGAGTTCCTTCAGTGGCAAAGACCAGAGCCACAAAGGCTGAGCCAAGCTGCCGTGGCCATGGGACCTGCTCTCCTCGCCCTCTCCTTCCTGTGGACCACAGCCTTGACTGAGGACACCTGTCCAGGTGAGTCAGTCCCCCCGGGGGTTAGGACCTTAGAGCGATCACACTCCGGGAAGCTGACAGCGGCCACCTGCTGACCACTCACGGCACGCCAGGCCCGGTACTACGCCCTTTGTGAAGGTTCCTGCCTTAGTTTCTCAACAGCTCGTTTTAAGCCTCGCACTTTAAAGAGGAGACAGAGGCTCAAAGAAACAGATGCAGCTAACACAGGGGTTAGGAACAGAGCCCTGGGGTCAAATGGGCCAGGTCCCAAATTCAGAGCATGCAACTGGGGAGTCTCCCTGGGGCTGAATCCTCCTCCATTGAAGGGCCGTCCTGAGAGTCCCACCAGCTGTGTGAGGAGGCGGCGGGCGTACAGGGCGCTGGTGGGGGGTGGGCCTAGTCAGAGTCTGTGCCACGATCGTGTCACTGGAAGACCACCCCGCTGGACGTGGCCAGCAAAGTCAAGCTCCAGCTCTGCGGGGAATTTGGCCTGAGATGTGCCCGGCACTGGGGACAGGTGGTCCCCACTGTGTCCCTGATGTAGTCCAGTGAGGCTGATGTGACCCCAGGGCTCCAGACCTCCTTCCCTGAGCTCCTGGGGGCACTCAGGTGATTCCCAGCAGCTCCACCTGTAGCTCTGCCTTCTGGGGGAGGCTCTGGGCCCCCCTGCATCGTGGCCACGCTGGAGTACATTGCTCTGAACTCAGAACACAGGATGGCTTCCAAAAACCCTGGTGGGCCCCATGGCCTGAGCCTGCTCGTGGTGGACCAGGGGACCAGGGGACCAGGGCAATGATGGGTCCCGTGGAGAAAGGCCCCGAGTGGGGCTAGGAAGAAAATGCACACCACAGAGGCCCTTCGCTGGTTATGTTATGAGTGAGTTAACTTTTATCCCCCAAACATGTCTTATTTTCCAGATTATCCAACATTACCAAGTATTCTTTTTTAATGAGAAAAATGAAGCAAATAAAAAAGTGATCTACACTTGCTCTGACCAGTGAGCCAGGGGTGAGGACAGATTAAAAAAAAAATCCACCAAGCAGTGGCAGCTGCCGTGTCTCTGGTGAGAGCGCTGCTCCGTTCCCCAGTCTCTAAGAGCGCCCTTAGCAGGGCATATTGATTTCATAATCAACAACATGAAAAATATTTTTTCAAGGAAGTAGAAAACCCTCAGTTTGGCTCCAGCTGCGCCATACCTGGCTCTGTGTCCTTGGACCCCACACTGCCCCTCTCCAGAGGACCTAGAAGGCCCCTTCCAGCCCAGTAATTCCACAACCACATTCCCAAGGTCTGGAAGGGAAAATGCTTTGTGAGCCTCAATTCCCCAAGTTTCTTAGAAACATTGATTGTCATTGGTTACTGCAAGAGCTCACTGTTTATTAAGCTCTTTCTAAATGGCACGAATTACACTAAGAGACTAAAATGCACATTCTCTAATACAGCCCTGGCCACAGCCTTGTTATTATCCCCACTTCGTAGCCCAGAGCACAAAGCTCAGAGGAGTTAAGTGACTTGCCCCAGGACACACAGCACTGAGGAGATGGGGCTCCCCTAGGTAGGGGTGGCCTCCAACGCCAGGACTCTTCCCCCCATCACGTCTCCGCCTCACCAGTGCCCGAGGGGTGAGGACAGACCAAGGCCCCAGCAGAGCAGAAAACCTCACTTTCCAGCCACTGTTGGGCCAGGCACTGAGTGGGCACCTGTGTTTCTCTGCAGAGGTGAAGGTGGTGGGCCTGGAGGGCTCTGACAAGCTCACCATTCTCCGAGGCTGCCCGGGGCTGCCCGGGGCCCCAGGGCCAAAGGGAGAGGCAGGCGCCAATGGAAAGACAGGTAGGTGCGGGCCGGGTGGGGAGGCCAGGCATGGCGGGGGCACGGGCTCTTGCTCTTTTTGAAGCTAGATGCTGAGTTGGGCAACACCCCCACCATGGTTCACAGATTGAGAGCCTGGGTCTGGCCCCTGTTAGAGCCAGGGACAGAGCTGACTCCCAGGGCCCAGTGGGCATTCTGAAAAGGCCTTAGTGGGGTGCTCATCTTTTAATGACTTAATGAGTGCCCAGTGGGTGTTTTGGCAGAAAACTTGGTTTCAGTCCTCACCTACCATCTGCTGTGTGGCCCCCTGCAGGACTCTGATTCCCAGTCCCTGTTCTCACCTGGGCTGTGGGGCTAAACGTCTCCCAGGCACCAGCTTCAGAGGAGGAACCTGCAGCTAAGGGAAGTGAGGAAACGTTTTCAGGTGCTCATGCCTGGAAGGGGAAGAGCCAGGACTCCACCTATGTTCTCTGGGAAGGGCTCCCGGCCCCTGAGTGGACAGGAGAGCCTCGTGAGGCCTGGGTCCTCCGTCTAGAACCTTCTGGTGCAAGGCAGGCAAGCTCAGGTGGGGCCACGGTCACATCGCAGCACAAACAGGATCCCAGTCATGACAGGAAGAGTCACAGCCGCCAGCTCCAGGGTGGGTCCTTCGGGTCCTGGGCAGGGAGCTCTGTTTAAGGTGGTGTCTTTGGAATTTGCAGGAGAACGCGGCCCCCCTGGACCCCCTGGGAAGGCAGGACCACCTGCGCCCAAGGGTAAGGAGGAGATGAGAGTGAGGAGGGGCTGTGAGGCCCTTCCAGACTCAGCTGCAGAGGAGCATGGATGAGACCTCTGGGGCTGCCATACTGTCCTCACCAGAGCCCATGCCTGTCCAGGAAGGACTCCCGGGGCTCAGTCCAGGGCAGAGGTCTCAGTGTGGGGGAGGGGTCTCAGTGTGGGGGAGGGGTCTCAGTGTGGGGGAGGGGTTCTCACGGGGAGGGGTCTCAGTGTGGGGGAGGGGTTCTCACAGGGGGGTCTCAGTGTGGGGGAGGGGGTCTCAGTCTGGGGGAGGGGTCTCAGTCTGGGGGAGGGGTCTCAGTGTGGGGGAGGGGTTCTCACAGGGAGGGGTCTCAGTGTGGGGGAGGGGGTCTCAGTCTGGGGGAGGGGTCTCAGTGTGGGGGAGGGGTCTCAGTGTGGGGGAGGGATCTCAGCCTGGGGGAGGGGTCTCAGTCTGGGGGAGGTTCTCAGTGCCAGAGCATCCACCTGTGGGTGGGTCTGAGACCAAGCCTTCCCCGTCTAAGGTCAGCATCAGCTGGGGTGGGTGGTCACCTCTGCCAGCCCCTCTCATCCCATCTCACCTGTCATCTCACTAGGCAGGAGGCCCTGTGCTGCCGCCTCTTGTCTCCTGCCCCCTGCAGGTGTTGTCATTTGGGGGCACTGTTTCAAAACCTAGGTTGGCCAGAGTGGGCAGGGAATATTAATGACAAGCTCTGATCAGAGAGAATGTGTAAACATACATTAGATACCTTCCAATAGAAATCTATGCATCCCACGCAGATAGAAATACTATGTATTTATCTGTTATGTGTGTATAATATATAAAATAGAACGCATTTTCTGAGGCACGTGTTTACAGATTATTTAGAAAAACCAGAGTGACGTGCTGCAGGGAAAGCAGCCCCACATTCACGCCTCCGTTCACCCCCGAGCTGCTCTGAGCCGTCCTGGTTGCGCTGTGAGAGGAGTCTTCTCTCTCACTGACCTGGAGGCTCCGTCATACTTTGCCTCTAAATGTAAATAAATGCCTATCTGCCCAGACCCCACCTCACCCCACCCTTCGTGCCGCATCTACAAACACAGGCCACGCTGGAGCCTCTGGGGGCTCAGGGGAGCCCTGAAGCACCAAGTTCCCTCTAGCTTAGACAGGTGGCAGGAGGAAGGGGCCAATGAACGCAGGCACAGTGACTCTGCTGCCTCCAGGGACAAGAAGGGCCACAGTTACCCCAGATGACCATGGGCACTGGCAGCTTTTCTGGAGGGCAGTGGCCACCTGCATGCCAGGAAAGTGAGGCAAGTGCCACCATCTTCTGCTCTGTGCTGGGGACAAGTTATCTGACTTCCAACTCTTTGTGTGTTTGCCTGTCTGTCCGCATCTCCAGGAGACGCTTGGGAATCTGATCAATGTAACACAGGTGGGTGGCAGGCCCCAGGATCCTCCCGCTCCACCTGTCCTATGGAACCCAGCCCAACCCACCCCGACTTGCACCCACCAGGAGCCGGGCAGCATTGGGATGTTGTGCAATCCCAGCCCGAGGCCTCTGCCCTTTCTTCCCTCTCTGCACTGGCCAGATCCACAGGACAGGGGTGACTGGTTCCCTGGCAGATGCCCCTGGAAGGAGCAGGGCATGGCTTTCATGGTTGTGTGCCACAAAGAAAATTGGAATGTACCCGAAAGGCCAGGTTCCCGGGAGGTGAAGATGGGGGAAGCAATAGGAGGTGGGAGGGTCAGGCAGACTGAGTGTGGCCATCACAGCTGCATGACGCTGGGGGCCATGTCCCTGTCCAGGCCTGGGAGTCCTGCTCTGTCCACACAGAAGCCTGTGGCCCTGCTCCTCCCTCCCGGGCCTCCCTCCCACTGCCCCTGCCCTGCCCAGGGGCTCCCGTCCTGTAGCCACTCCCTGGGTTCCCTTCCCAGGCCCACGTACCTGCAAGGACCTGCTAGGCCGTGGGCCTTCCCTGAGCGGCTGGTACACCATCTACCTGCCTGACTGCCGGCCCCTGACTGTGCTCTGTGACATGGACACGGACGGAGGGGGCTGGACTGTGAGTGTGGGGCTGAGGGACCCTGGGCAGAGGCAGTCAACCTGGGAGACCCGGAGTCCAGGCTGCACACCTGGCCAGAGAACACACTCTGGAATTCTCTATTCCCCTGGTCGGGGACAGAGATGATGGGGGAGATGACCCGTGGGTAAAAGTCCAGGCCGTGGGGGAGGCTGGGAGGGGCCTGGTGCTCTCCTGCTGTGTGGCTTGGGGCTTGTTGCCTCCCCTCTCTGAGCCCCCATTTCCTCCTTCATCCCGTGGGGTCTGTGAGGAGACCAGGTGGGCGTGCTGGGGACCCCAGCCTGCGACGCTCTGCCAACTACAAATGCTGCTCCTCTGGAGGGCGGGTGCCCCGTGCTGTGGGACGTCAGCCTGCCCCGCCTGGCTCCCGTCCCCTGGCTCCTCCACAGGTTTTCCAGCGGAGGGTGGACGGCTCCGTGGACTTCTACCGGGACTGGGCCGCGTACAAGCAGGGCTTTGGCAGTCGGCTGGGGGAGTTCTGGCTGGGGAACGACAACATCCACGCCCTGACCGCCCAGGGTAGGGCCGCTGCTGGGGCTTGGGGGTCAAAGGGTCCTGAATGGGGGTGCCCCTGCCCCTTAGGCCTGGACTGCCTGGAACATAAGCGCCTCTTAGTCCACAGGGGATCGGGCCCTGAGCACACTCAGGGTAGCACTGGGACCTCCGAGGGCTGCGTCCCCTGCCGCAGGCTGTGGCGGCATCAGGACAGGAGAGGGTAGAGCTCTGGACTGAAGGCCTGTTCAGGTCTTGGCCCCACTGGCATCTCAGATCCTGAGCATGCAAAGAGAGAGACCATCGGGGTTTGGCCCAACCCCCAGCCCTAACTTCACTTCCCACTGTCTCCCCTTCCTAAAGCTGCGGTCTCAGGGGCAGGGGGAGGTTCCTCTCTGGGCCTCCTCTCATTCCTCCAGCCAGGCCACAGCCCTCAGCAGGAGTGAGGACAGCACCTTCATCCTCCCGCCACCAGCTCCAGCGTATCAGCTGGTCCCTGATCCTGGGGAAACTGGAAAATGGTCCCTTTCCTCCGCAGGAGCCCATTCCGAGCTCCTAAGCCACCTCCTCGTGTTTGCTGTGACCTTTCCACGTCAAGGAAGGACTGCAGTACTTTCCCACAGTGAGGATCGGTGACCTCACAGCCCATTCCAGGGAAATGCACGGTTCCTTGATGAAGTGAAGTGATATTTGTAGGAGGGGGGAAACTCCAGGTTCAGCGGGTGGACCTGAGGGAGTAGGTCCTCCCAATCCCTCCTACCACAGACGACTTTCTGCATGAACTTGAGGAAGCTTTCCGTGGATCACAAGTTCAGGCATCTGAAAACACTCCAATTCCCACCTCCGGTTCCTGGAGGCAGAAGGGCCCTTGGGCTGGGAGCTTCAAACCTTTCTCCCACAGGAACCAGCGAACTCCGTGTAGACCTGGTGGATTTTGAGGGCAATCGCCAATTTGCTAAGTACAGATCATTCAAGGTGGCCAGTGAGGCAGAGAAGTACAAGCTGGTCCTGGGGACCTTTGTGGAGGGCAGCGCGGGTGAGTGTCTGTGCGGGCTGAGTGGCCTGGGCCTCTGAGGGGGGCTGGGGAAGGGGAGACAGCGTGCTCAGCATCTGGCTATGCCTCTGCTGTGTGACATTGGGGGTGACTTAACCTGTCCAACCCACAAACCCACAATCTGTTCATCCGTCAATTCACCCAGTTTATTGTACTTGTGAAAATTATGATCCACATGTCATAAAAAGTACAACACATAGTGGCTATGATTATTTGCTGCCATTATTGATGAAAAATGGGGAAGATGATAAGTCTATTTCTACAAAGACTGAATCCCTACACTCTGCCGGAAGTCACTCTTCCCCTCTGCTGCCCCACCCAGAGCCAGGCGGTCTCCAAGTGTAGCAATGCCTGTTAGCTGGCTGAGCAGACCAGGCGAGGAGATGCCAAAGCTGCCGTCCCAGCAGAGCGCATGCTCACTGGGTGGTGCCCCTTGGAGTTGTGCAGTGCACAACATGGGCTCCTGGCCATGGCAGCTCTGCACTGGACCTAGGATCCAGGCTCCCTGGCACTTCATGGAAAATGCCCTACTTTTCCCTCTGAGCAGGTGATTCTCTGACATACCACAACAACTACCCCTTCTCCACCAAAGACCGAGACAACGACCAAGATGCTAAAAACTGTGCTGTGCACTATCAGGGAGCCTGGTGGTATGCCACCTGTCACCTGTCAAACCTGAATGGTGGCTACCTCGGGGGGGCCCATGACAGCTTTGCAAATGGCATCAACTGGAATTCGGGGAAAGGGTACAACTACAGCTACAAGGTGTCGGAGATGAAGGTGCGGCCCACCTAGCCCGGCGCTGAGGTCAGAGGGTCTCTCCACGAACCCTGGCTGGAGGAGCGCATCCCTCAGCCCTCACCAAGAGGGCAACGTGGGGATCGTGGCCCCCATCCTCATGGAAAGAGGGAGCTCCCACCAGTCCCTTGTAGGCATGGCCCACAGAGCTTTGCGCCCAGTGCCAGCGTCCAGCCCCCTGCCTCCCGTCTGCAAGGTTAGGCAAAGCCCCAGTGTGCCTCCCTCACCGCAGCTGTCAGTGCTTGCTTGCCTCACAGGCGATCATGGAATGCCATGGCTATTTGCCCTGCCCTGACCACTGGCCATGCCACTGTGCTGCTCATCCGTCCTTGCTTCCCTGCGACTTGGCCCTGTGGGTGGATCAGATGCCCTAGGGCTGAGGGGGTTTCCCACTGGCTAAGACAAAGCAGGGCCACCCTGCCTGTTGGTGAATAAAGTTTTATCGGCACAGCCATTCCCATGGCTTCCATATTGTCTCTGGTTGGTTTCTATCATCTCTGGCAGTTTCCAAACGCCAGGCAGAATAAGGTAGTTGGGACAGAGGCCATATGACTGACAACTCCTAAATTGTGTGTTAATCAGTCCCTTACAGAGAGTGTTCGCTGACCCCTGCACTCACAGCCACCTGACCTCGGCTGCCTGGCCCCTGCTCTGCCCACTTGGTCCCCCTGCCGGGGCTTCCTGCCACCTGCCTCCTAGGGTCCCCTGTTGTACCAAAGGTGATTGCGTGCGCGTGAATCCCTCATCAAGAATGAAGCAAAGATTTGAAGGAGGCAAGTGGGTGAGACGGATCTGAGACCACGGGAGAGGGAAAGGTCCTCCTCCCTCAAGCATTTCCTCTTGGAAGTAGCCGGAAGGCTGAGCCCACAAAACCGTGGGTTGCATAAGGCCTGACACCACCTGTTTTTCTCCTAGTCAGCCAAGCAGGCCCTCTCCTGGGACCAGCTGCCCTAAGCCCAGACCCAGCAGAGGATGGAGGGTTCTCCCCAGCCTCAGTCTGTCTCTCCTGGAGAGGGCTCAGACCCCTGCAGGCTCCCGTCCCCACCTCTGGAACTCAGGGCCCTCTCTGGGCCCCTGGCTTTGCTTTTGCTTCTGTTAGTCTCTCCGAGGCTTCCTTCTGCCTTTTCTCTGCTCCACTCAACTCGCCAGGTGGAAATGCTGGCAGGCCCAGTGCGGCCGCTGTGCAGATGACTCTTCTCAACCTGTGACCTACAGGGATCCATAAGCCTCTAGCAGAGGCCTCGAGGGGCTGAGGCCCGCAGGGGAGGGTGTGCGGAGCATGGAGGAGCCTTGGCTCCTGCTCTCAGGCGCTCCTGGTGCAGGTGAGGGCTATGTGATCACGGAACAGGCCCCTCAGATGGGCACCGCACTGTTCCTGAGCTCCTGCTGTCTGCAAGCACCCATAGACTGCATAAGGGGCACAGACAGCTGCAGGAGGTGGGGGGCCCACAAATTCCTGTTGTTAGGGGGCTTCACATGGGGTAAGTTTGCCCCATGCCTGGGAGGATGAATCGGATCTGACTCTGGTGGTCCTTCTGTCTACTCTTGGACTCCCCCCGCGGACAGCTCCTGGACTAGGCAGGGTTCCTCTGCCCAAGGGACATCCTGGCCTGAAGGAGTTAATGTGGAGGTGGCTGGTGGCACCTGGCAAACCCCGTGCCGTGGGACACTGGATGCCGCCTTCCCCGAGTTCTTCTGGCCGCAGCTCCGTGTGGGAGACAGCGGCCGCCAGCACATTGTCCCCGCTGAGGCAGCAGGTCTCGCAGCCCCACGGCTGTGACTCCGTTGCCTGGAGCCTTGTCCACCCGGCCCTAGTGTGGGTGCAGGGGTCCGTGGCTCACTGGGAGGGCTGAGTATAGACCTGGGAATGGCAAGGGCCAGGGGTTGCCCAGAAATTCCCAGCCCCAGCCTTCACCCTGGGGGTCCTGACGCCTGCCACTCCCTGCCACTCCACCACCTGGCCTCTGAGTTCAGCTGCGCCCCTGGGGGGTGCCGAGCCCACGTTACCTCCGTGGAGGGAGGCCGTGCCTGAGTAGCAGCAATGAGCGTTCTCGGGGGTGCCCTGGGTGCCTCCCGTACGGAGCCCCAAGCAGCCACGGTGAGCAAGGGGGACCCCACCCTGAGCACGGAGCCCGGCCCCGCGGGGGGACAGCCAACCCACCACTGATCGCACAGCTGCTGTGCTGTGATAAAGGAAGGGGGACTCAGAGAGCACGGTGTGAGCCCCCAGACTCTGAGTCATCACAGATGCTCCCAGGGGAGGGGAGAGGACGCTGAGCCCCAGAGGAGGGAGAGGTATCAGGACGAAGGTGGGGTGGGAGGGAGGTGGGAGGGAAGCTGGCAGAAGGCAGCTTGTGCGCTTGGAGCCTCCTCCCTTAAGTGGGTCAGAATCCTCACTGCACAGGGCTCCTCCAGCACCAGAACTGGGCTCGGTGGTGCCCTCTCTCCATTCCCCACCCAAAGGCGCTGCCCTCTGACCCCGGAGCCGGGTGACCCCGTTCCCACTGCGGCCGACATGGTTTTTAGTTTCCTTGCCCAAAGCGTGTTTTATTTTCTAATATGCCTTGTATTTTTATGTATTTATTTGAGCACTATGAAAGACCCTGAGTGGGCAGGCCTGGGTTTTATTACGGTTGCCCCTCTTCTACAATTTACTCAGAACGTGTGATCCGAATCAGGCAGGACCGTATTCCTTGTCCAACCCGGTGTTCAGCTCTGAGGACTGGTGGAATGGGTTGTCTCTGCTATGGATTCCCACAGCTTGGCCACTGAGTGTGGTTTTCATGGCGTGTGGTTTCTGGGATCGCTGACCGCATCCTGGTCTGGGGGCCACTGTCTGGGCCATCCCTGTGTCCTCCTGCTTGGCAGTTTGATGGGGGGCACATGCCTGGCATCTCGAGGGTCCCACTCGCCGGGTCACCTCGTCATCCTGACCAAGAAAAGGGCAGGAAGTAGAGAGGAGTGGGGCAGCGCTGTGCTGCTGCTGCGTGCTCATTCCCCTGTGATCGCATGCTGAGCCCACACCCACTCCTCTGTTCTTCGCCTCTCTCTGGCTCTGGGGCCCCAGACCCTCTGGGACCAGGGAGCTGTGCAGAGTGGGCACTGGGCTCCCTGCCCGGCCCCTCCCGAGCTCCTTCTGGAACCCAGTGCCAAGAGGGAGGATGTGGGTCTGTGGGCAGGTGGAGGACTGTGATGGGCAGGAGTCCTGGCTGCCCCTCGCCTGAAACGAAAGGCCCCCGAGAGCCATCAGAAAGCTTATGCTCTGGGTCCCATAGGAGTTTCTTTTCTAAGAGCCTACAGGGGTGTACTTGACGTTGAATAAGCTACAAGGCTTTGAAGTGTACAACTTGAGTCGCTTGACAGAGGATGCACCCGTGAAACCAGCACCACAGTTGAGACAAGGAACAGATCTATCACCCCCAGACGCTTCCTCATTGCAATTCCAGCCCCATCCGGCCCCACTCGTTGTGTCCCCAGGCAATGTCTGCACTTGTCTCTGTCACTACAGCTTGTTTTCCTAAGATATTTTATGAGTGAAATCATATCCTATCCACTCTCTGCTGCCTGTCTTCCTCTCCTCGGCAGACCTATTTTAAGGGTCATGATGTTGTGCTGTGCACAGCGGTTCGTTTCCTTTCACTGCAGAGTCATACTCCGTGTGTGGATGGACCACAGCTGTGTATCCATTCAGCAGAGTCACACTCCGTGTGTGGATGGACCACAGCTGTGTATCCGTTCAGCGGAGTCATACTCTGTGTGTGGATGGACCACAGCTGTGTATCCATTCCGGTGTTGATGGACATTTAGGTTTCTTCCAGCTGGGGCCACGACAAACCGGGCTGCTATGAACCTCTGTGCACAGGTCTTTGTGTAGATATATGGTTTCATTTCTCCTGGGTTAATATCCAGGCTTGGAAATTGTTGGATTGTCCGGTAGGTATATTAGTCCGTTCTCACACTGCTCATAAAGACATACCCAAGACAGGGTAATTTATAAAGGAAAGAGGTTTAGTGGACTCACAGTTCCACATGACTGGGGAGACCTCGCAATCATGGCAGAAGGCAAAGGGGGAACAAAGTCACGTCTTGCCTGGCAGCAGGCAAGAGAGATCGTGTGCAGGGAAACTCCCCTTTATAAAACCATCAGATCTCGTGAGACTTGTTCACCGTCACCAGAACAGCACAAGAAAGACCCGCCCTCGTGATTCAATTACCTCCCACCATGTCCTTCCCACATGGGAATTATGGGAGCTACAATTTGAAATTTGGGTGGGGATACAGCCAAACCATATCAGCAGGTATGTTTTTAGCTTTTTGTGAAATTGCAAAGCGGTTTTCCAAAAAGGCTGCCCTGCTTCATCCAGCAGTGCGAGAGAGGCTGGTCTTCCACATCCTTGTCCGCACTGGGTATTGTCAGTCTTTTCAGGTTGAGCCATTTTCACAGGGGTGTGGTGACGTCTCATCACGTTTTGTTTCCATTTTCCTTATGACTAATGATGTCGAGCATCTTTTCATAGGCTTATTTGCTATATATCCATAGATCTTCTTCAGTGAAGCATCCTTTCACATCGTGTGCCTGTTTTCCTAATTCGAGGGTTAGTTTTGTTTTTACTGAGTTTGAAGAGTTCTCTCTGTGTTCTGAGTACTACTCCTTTATCAACTGTATGTGATGCATGAGAGCCTATTGCTGCTGTAAGATAATTACCACAAGCTTAGAGGCTTACAATCACACAAAATTATTATTCTACAGTTGTGGAAGTTAGAAGCCTAAAATCAAGTTGTCGATAGGGCTGGGTTCCTTCTGGAGGCTTCTGAGGAGAATCTGCTTCATTGACTTTCCCAGCTTTTAGAGACTGCTGCATGATAACTCATGGCCCCTCCCTTCATCTGCAAAGAGTGTGGCTCCAACCTTGGCTTCTGTCCTCATTGCCTCCTTTTCCTCCCTGACCCTAACTCTACTGTTCCCCATTTAGAAGGACCCTTGAGATTACATCAGGCCCACTCAGAGAAGCCAGGATCATCTCCCCGGGTCACGACCCTTCATCTCATCTGCATTTTGCCACGTATGGTCGATGGGCTTTGGGGCCATTCTTCAGCCTGCAACATACAATTTGCAAATATATTCTCTGAGTCTGTGGCTAGGAAGAGTCGATGATGTTAAGCTGCCTATTCTCCTGAAATTGATCTGCAGATGCAATGCAGTCTAAATGAAAATCCCAGCAGCCCTGTTTTTGTACAAATCGAAGTTGATTCTTCAATTCGTACAAAAGTAGGCCTGCTAGGATTTTCATTTGAACTATGGCTTTCTTTTTATTCCCTTAACACAGCCTTTCAAATGGCAGAACTTTTTGTTTTTTCTTGAGATAGGATATTGCTCTGTCACCCAGGCTGGAGTGCTGTGGCTCAATCTTGGTTCACTGTAACCTCCACCTCCCAGGTTCAAGTGATGCTCATGCCTCAGCTTCCCAAGTAGCTGGCATTACAGGTGTATGCCGCCACACTCAGTTAATTTTTTGTATTTTAAGTAGAAATGGGGTTTCACCATGTTGGCCAGTCTGGTCTCAAACTCTTGGCCTCAAGTGATCTGCCCACTTCGGCCTCCCAAAGTCCTGGGAGTATAGTCAGGAGCCACTGTGCCCAGCCCAAACAATAGAATATTTTAATTTTGATACAATCCATTAATCAATATTTTGCTTTTGGAGATTATGCTTTTAGTATCCTTTCCAAGAAATCATTGCCTAATTCCAATGTTTTCTTCTGGAAGTTTTGTCTTTTCTATTTCCCACTGAGGGCTATGATCTATTTCAAATTCATTTTTCTACATAGTGTGAGGTAGGGATCAATGTTCTTTTTGTTACATATTCAATTAGTCCACAACCACTTATTGAAAAGTCTAGCTTTTCTCCACTACATTTCCTTTGTGCTTTTATCAAATATCAATTTCCACATCCATGTAGGTCTATTTCTAAAATCTCTATTCTGTTTCATTGTTCTATTTGTCTGCCTTTACATCCAAACAACCACTTTCTTGATAGTGTTGCTTTATAATAATTCTCAAAATTAGGTAGTATTGACCCCTCAAATTTATTTATTTATTTATTTGAGATGTTTTGGTATGCTACATCCTGTGTTTTTCCATATAAATTTTACAACCAACTTCAGTTTGCATTTAAAAAGCTGCTGGGATTTTTGTTTGGCCTGTGTTGCATCTGCAGATCAATATGGGGAGATTAGGCAGCTAAACATTATTGAATCTTCCTATCCATGACCTAGGTATAATCTCTCATTTACTTAGATCTTTAATTTTTTCCAACAATATCTTGTAGTTTTCTGAATAGGTCTTACACATATTTTGTTGGATTTATCCATAAGTATTTTATATTTTCAATGCCATGGTAAATGGTGTTTTAATTAATTTCTGATTATTCATTAGTGATTTGAATAAAAAACAATGGATTTTATATATTGAAGTTATATACTCCAACCTTACTAAACTCACTTTGTACTTCTAGTAGAGTTTTCACAGATTTGATCAGATTTTCTATAGAATCATGTCATGTGTTAAATACAAAAAGACGGTTTACTTCTTCCTTTCCTAACATGCATGACTTTTTTTTCTTGCCAGTGACACTGACCTCAGCACCTTGCTGAGGACCTCAGCACCTTGCTGAGTAGAAATGGTGGGAGTGGACGCCTTCTCTTGCTCTTGGCTGTTCTAATTGCATTCATTCCATCTTGTACCATTCAACGTGATGTGAACTGTGGATGCCCTTGAGCAAGCTTCCTTCCATGGTAGACAGTCCCCAGGGCATCCCCCAGGATCCTTACATCTCATTGCTCACAGCCTTGTCTGGTCCCCACCAGCCCCCACCCTCCTTGAGTGTAGAGAGAATCTGTGATTTGCTTCTAACCAACAGAGTACGGCAAAGAGGAAGCTGTGCATGTGATTATGTGCACGTGATTATTGCATAAGATGGTATCTCCCATCTTGCTGGTCTTGCTGGAGTCTCTCACTCCCTTGTTGGTTTTGAGGGAGGAAGTGACCATTTGGGGAACCCCATGGGACAGGAATTGTGGGTAGTCTTTAGGAATAAAGGGCATCTTCCAACCAAAAACCAGCAAGAAAATGGATCCCTCAATTCCTATTAATACAATGACAAGGGTTTGCAGTCTGCCCCTCAACTGAACGAGCTTAAAAACAGACCACTCCCCAGGTGAACCACAGATAAGATTATAGCCCTGTCTCATACCTCGATTGTTGCTTTTGAGATCTTAGCAGAGGACCCCACTAAACTGTGCATGGACTCCTGACCCACAAAAACTATGAGATAATAAACAGGTGTTCTTTTAAGCTGCTAATATGTGGTAATTCTTTACACAATGATAGAAAATGAGTACTTCCTATTCTTTATTTTTGGAGAGCCTTTTTTCATCTAGAATGGATGAAAATGTTCAAATCTTTTTCTGTTTCTTTGAGATTATCATATATAATTTTTAATTTGGTAAGATAGAGAATTACATTGATTTTCAAGTGGTAAACAAACATCCTATTCCTGGGCGAAACCTCACTTGCTCATGATACACTATTTTCATAGACGGGTTCAGTTTGCTAAAATTTTGCTTACAATTGTGGTATCTATGTTCATGAGGGCTATCAGTCTATAGTTACTTTTTTCTTGCAATGATTTCTATATACTTTTGCTATTGGAGAAATGCTGGCCTCATAGAATGAGTGATGAAGTAGTTGCAACCTTCTGATTTTCAGAAAGAATTGTGGGAAGGATTGTTGCTATCTCTTCCTTAAATATTTGGTAGATTTCATAAGTGATGCTGTCTGGGCCTGGAGATTTTTTTTGCTGGGCTGTCTATTCTGCAGACTGTCTATTTCTTCGTGGACTCTCTTGTCTGTTCCATTGGTCTATATGTCTACCTTCACATCAGTACCACATTATCCTGATAAACTTCTTTATAATAAAAATAAAGGCTTAACTACAATTTCAATTTAGTTTATATGTATAGTTTTGTTTTGTTTTGTTTTGTTGTGAAATAGAGTTTCGCTCTTGTCACTTGGGCTGGAGTGCAATGGCGTGATCTTGGCTCACCACAACCTTCGCCTCCTGGGTTCAAGCGATTCTCCTGCCTCAACCTCCTGAGTAGCGGAGATTACAGGTGCCCACCACCACACCAGCTAATTATTGTATTTTTAGTAGAGACAGGGTTTCGTCACGTTGGCCAGGCTGGTCTCAAACTCCTGACTTCAGGTGATCTACCCGCCTCGACCTCCCAAAGTGCTGGGATTACAAGCATGAGCCACCACCCCAGTTGTTCGACTTATGTATTTCTTGAGTGACTTTGGTGGTTCAAAGAAATTGTCAATTTCATTTCTGCTGTTGAACATATTGGTGCTAAAGTGTTTTAATATCCCCTTATATTCCTAATAGTTGTAGAAGATGTAGTGAGGTCATCGATCTCTTCCTAATAGTGATATTTTGCATTCTCTCTCTTTTTTCTCTTTTCTTCAGTCTGACTAGAGGTTTATAAATTTTATTTACCTTCTCAAAGAATTGGCTTCAGGTTGTATTGATTTTCTGCTTTTTTTCATTATTATTCATTCTCTTCTTTCTACTTCAGATTTCATTTACTCTTGTTTTTCTAGTCTTGAGATGGAAGCAGAGGCTGTTAACCTGAGGCCTTTCTTCCTTTTTAGTGGGCATTTTACACTGTAATTTGCCTCCCAAGGAGTGCTTTAGGAACACCATGCAAACTGTATTTTACTGCCTTTTTGTTTTTATTCAATTCAAAATTCTTTCTAATTTCTCCTTTGGCCTCTTCTGTTTCCTATATCTTATTTAGAAGAATGTTATTTAGTATCCAAATATTTGGGAGGATTTTCTAGACACACTTCTTTTCTTGATTTCTAATTAATTCCATCGTTGTCAGAGAACACACTTTGCATGGCTGGAATCTGTAGAAAGTTGTGATTTCAGTGGCCGCGTTAGAATTTGTAGTAAATCTCTTTCCACTATCACAGTTTACCTTCTGGAAACATGAAGCCACTGCTGTCTGCTACAAGAGTCTCATGGCCGCGTTCTCCATTTCTCTCCTCCTGGCCTTTGTGAGAAGGTAGTCATGTTAGAGACCTCACAGACAGGGTCCATGCCTGCCTGGTCCGTCTCCCGTGCACAGCATCACCTGCCCTAGAACAGCTGGCAACCTGAGGGTGGAGACCTGGGCTCAGGCACAGAAGTAGCTTGTGTGGGAGGGAAACTTCTGGAAGGGGGATGTGATGGTTACTACTGAGTGTCAACTTGATTGGATTGAAAGATGCAAAGTACTGATCCTGAGTGTTTCTGAGAGGATGTTGCCAAAGGAGATGAACATTTGAGTCCGTGGGCTGGGGAAGGCAGACCCACCCTGAGTCTGGTGGGCACCATCTCATCGGCTGCCAGTAATAAAAAGCAGGCAGAAAAATATGAAAAAGTGAGATGGGCCTAGCTTCTCAGCCTACATCTTTCTTCCGTGCTGGATGTTTCCTGCCCTCGAACATCAGACTCCGAGTTCTTTAGTTTTGAGACTCAGATTGGCTTTCCTTGCTCCTCAGCTTGCAGACAGCCTATTGTGATCCTATAATTTAATACTTAATAGACTCCTCTTTATATATACCTATCCTATTAGTTCCATCCCTCTAAAATAATCCTGATTAACACAGGGGGGTAGAAAAGGCCCTGGGGTGGGACCTGAGGAGCTGGGGCTGGATGCCGGCTCAGCCATGGACTGGCCATGTGCCTTGTAGGACCTTCTGCCTTTCTCCGGGCCTCAGCCTCCTCGCCCGTAACGAGTGACGTGACCCCTGGAAGCACCCCCCACCAACATTTATACTGGTGCCTGTGAGGGCTTTGGTTTTTGTATGTTATCATTTGTGGGCAATTTTGAGTTCACCGAAGACTTTTCAGGTCTTCCTTTGTTTTCTAAAACGAATTCAAATTTAATTATTTCCGTTTATTAAAAATCATACTCTAGGGCTGGGCACGGTGGCTCACACCTGTAATCCCAATGCTTAGGGAGGCCAGGGTGGGTGGATCACCTGAGGTCAGGAGTTCGAGACCAGCCTGACCAACATGGAGAAACCCCGTCTCTGTTAAAAATACAAAAAGTAGCCAGGCATGGTGGTGCATGCCTGTAATCCCAGCTACTCAGGAGGCTGAGGCAGGAGAATCGCTTGAACCTGGGAGGTGGAGGTTGTGGTGAGCCAAGATCACACCATTGCACTCCAGCCTGGGCAACAAGAGTGAAACTCTATCTCAAAAAAAAAAAAAAAAAAAAAAAAATTGCACTTTAAAAGCTGCATTCTGCCTTCATTTTTAAAGTGTGACTTATAAATCTTATTATTCTATCTTTTTAATAACCACGTATAAGGAACCTGTGAATAATTCCTGGTCCATTCCCTAACTTAGCTAACTAAACACCTTCAAACATTGTTACTGCATTTATACATTTAATATACCCACATTCATCCTTTAGTACCTTGTCTAACTTTAAAAAATTCTTCTGAATATGAACTGTTAGAAATGTAATCGTTTAAATTCACCATGTGATAAACTCAGAGTTCCAATAAACGGATTCAATAGTTTATATGAATTCAGTAAGGTTTCTGCATAAATGCACTCTGTCAAATCAATTACTCAAGTGACCATTTTCTGTTGAAGTTACCCTGTACCCACTCCAATAGGCCAGATTCTCTTCATTATTACAAGTACTTTAAACAGAATATTTTTTAGATTTCTGAACGCTAAAATATTAATATAATGTCTTTGAGCTTTTAAAGCCTTCTAGACTTAATTATAAGTCATCCAGGCTTGAAAGATGCTTCTATTAAGAAGGACAAGTAGCATGCAGTAAAGGAACTTGCCTAAGGACCTGAAATTTTGGCTGCTGGGGTTTCACTGGGCAGCTCCTGGGACCTGGCTCCTCTGCAGGTGACTTCAGGACTTTGAGGAAGACGCTTCCAAGCCATCTTCCCCGGTTCCATATCTGCACCTCCATGAGCCTGTGTCTTCCCCAGGTTCATCCCTGGACCTCATCTGTATCTGGCATAGCCTTAAGTCTTGAGAGGTCTGCCCTAAACACCATGGAACCCGAGGGGGGGGGTCTTAACTAGTCATAATCTCAGGACTACACATCTCCATGGGCATTGAAGGAATATCCGATGGGATTTTGTTTCTTGCATGACTTTGCTGGGCTTCTACTGTTCTTGCTAAGGGAGGAGGCACCCCGGCATCCCGATGGCGGCAGGTAGCAGGGTGCGGTGGTGGTAATGGGAGGTGCAGTGCCGGTTCTGTCTCTGGGGACTTTAAGTATACGGCCTCTGGGGCTCCACCTGCTACTGTTTCTAACCTGGCTCAGTGCCAGGTGAGAGTGCACCTTCAGGCCAGTTCTTCTCCAAAAGGTGAATACAACCACTGACGTCCACAGCCATCCTACAGGTGGGATGCCTGGCCTCAGGGCTCAGGCGGTTCCCTGGGCCCTAGGAGTGAAATTCGCCTCCTCTCATCCTCCCTACAGGCTAAGCCCCCGCATTCACCCTCAAGGTCTTCCCCTCAGACGTGCACCTGGGTCATAGTCCCCCAGGCTCCCCACCCTTCTGTCCTTTCCCTCCTGTGTGTGTGCCACTGTGCTCTACATACTGCCCCAGGAAACAGTGAACACACACAGGCATTTTCCTCTCCTTTTCACCCTGGCAGCCTGCCTGGACCTCATAGTGGCAGTTTCCAAGCCTCCTGAGGAACGTCCCAAGTCTGCTCATGGCATGGTGAGGGTTACTATGTAAGGCCCACACCCGTGGTCCATGACCAGCTCCGGCCACGAGGACTCTAGGTATTTGGATAAGGGCGAGGGACCTCTTTGAAGCAGAACGTCTTTAGCAAACCTTCCTTGTTCCCCATTCTCAGCTCATGGTGTCATCTGCTCAAAGCCCAACAAAGGTGGGAGGATGGGCCCGGGCTTTGCGCAAGGCCACAAGCAAGTCAGCCTGTTCCCTGGAAAGAGACCGTCCCCCTGCAGGGATGAGAGTCCCCATGGTATCCCCAAGGAGCGGGGGGGAAGGGAGCAGCCCTGGAGATGATCTCGCACCTCCTGCTGGCGTCACCAAGCCCATGGAGAGGAAGCGGCTGTCACTCGGAAGATGAGAAATTGGAGTCTGAGGGAGGCCGGCTCCTCCAGCCCTATAAGAGCGCAGGGACCTCTTGAAGCAAAGACCAGAAGAGATGGAGCTGGACAGAGCTGTGAGGGTCCTGGGCCCTGCCACCCTGCTTCTCACTTTCCTGGGCTTGGCCTGGGCTGTCCAGGCGGCAGACACCTGTCCAGGTAAGGGCACTCCAGGGCCTCTTGTTGGAAACTTCTCGTCCCTGAAAGCTGGTAGCTTCGTGATTGGTGGCTTCCTGGCTTCCAGGCCTTGCACCAGGCCATGTGGTGCATCGTCCAGCAAAACAGCAGCTCTGCACACCTCATCTTATGGGAACAAATGCAGAGGCCCTGAATGGATGTGGCATCTCAGAAATGGGGCTTCTTCTGCTTGCCGTCCCATAATGGAAACCGAGGCAGGTTTCCACCCTCCCTGGGCCACATGTCCCTCTCTAAGCGTAAAAAGCGCAGTCACGGTGTTGTGTGGGGAGGGGGGGCTTGTGGTGCCAGCTGGACAAACACCAGTCAGATATTCTGCCATGATCACCATCACGGAGAGACAAAGTGTCAGGCGGGGATGAGCAACCAGCACTGTGGGACCTTTCCGTCCAGCACCTGCTGGGCTCTGGAGATGGCATTTCCCATGGTGTCCCTGATGTGGCACAATAAAGGTGGCATTGTCCCCATGAGTTCTGGACCTCCTTCGGGGCTCCCAAGAGGACACTGCGGTGCCAAACCATGGGCTTCAATGCATGGGAGGGCAGGTTGAAAATGCAGGTCCTGGAGTCAGGTCCTGACTTCATCCACCTGAGGCTGGGATGGAGGGTCAGGAATTGTGACGCTCCCGATGCTTGCAGAGATCCGTGTCGGGATTTCTGGAACGCATGCGAGACACAGAGATCTGGGGTGTGCTGTGGCTGGCATCACATTCAAGAAGCAGTCAGTGGAGTGAAGTGTGACACAGGCCAGCAACAGCAGAAATTCGCTTGGAAACTCCTGCTGGCTCGTTGTGGAGTGGTGGGGTTAGGGTGGCCTTATTTTCTTCCTTAAACACTTCTAGAGTTTCTAAATGATCAAATAATAGCCCGTGTTATTTTCATAACACACTAACTTGAATTTGAGTTATCTAAAAACAACAAAGCTGCATTCCAGTTCTAGTTTTGCACCAACTTGTTCTGTGTCCTTGAAGGACGCCTCCCTCTGTGGAGAAACGAGGTGGACCCACAGGAGCCCATCCATTCTCAGATCTGTTCCAAAATCAGGCGTGGGAGTCGCGATGGTAGCCCTCGCTCCCTGTCCTTCTCACCCGATATTGATTACAGAACAGACGAGATTAGGATGCTACCCTAAATGGTAGGAGCTGAAATGAACCTGCACCCCTAGGTAGGTAAGGAAACAGAGGCTCAGAGGGGTTAAGTGACTTGTTTCAGGACACACAGTACTGAGGAAGTAAGGCTTGCCTTCGGGCAGGGTAGCCTCCAAGGCCAGGGTTCTGCCCCAAATCACCTTCCTGCCTGACCAGTGCCCGAGAGGTGAGGACAGACCTAGTGGCCACCAGAGCAGGAAAACCTCCTTTCCAGGTGACCCTCCAGCTGAGGGAGGTGGCTGTGGCTATAGCCATCTGCCCAGTCCTGATGTCACCAAGGTGGCAGGTGCCTTTCAGTTGAGTGGTGTGTCTGTGGCTCAGTGGAGTCTTCAGGCCCAGGTGACACTAAGTGGCCACCTGTGTTTTTTGCAGAGGTGAAGGTGGTGGGCCTGGAGGGCTCTGACAAGCTCACCATTCTCCGAGGCTGCCCGGGGCTGCCCGGGGCCCCTGGGCCCAAGGGAGAGGCAGGCACCAATGGAAACAGAGGTAGGTGCGGGCCGCATCAGGAGGCCAGGCATGGCGGGGGGCACTGGCTCTTGCTCTTTTTGAAATTAGATGCTGAGTTGGGCACCCCCCAACCCCATGGTTCCTGGATCGAGAGCCTGGGTCGGGTCCCTGCTACAGCCAGGAGCAGAGCTGACTTCTAGGGCCCAACAGGGTTCTGAAATGGAGGGAGCATCTTTCTTAACTATTTCATGAGCTCACATTTGGACACGCTTTTGTAGCTCTGTATCCTAGTCCTTGATCCAATTCCAGCTTTGCTCGGCCACCGGCACGACTTCTAAGTTCTATGTCCCTCCGCCTTCCCACCTCAACCCGGAGGCCACGACGCTCTTCTCCGCCTGTCTCAGATGAGGAAACTGGGGCTCAAAGAGTCCAGGGATTTCCCTCTGTTCTCACACTTGGAAAGAAAAGAGCCAGGATTCCACCCATGGTTTCTGGATTTCCAGCTCCTGGCCCCTGAGTGAACAGGAGAGCCCCGTGAGGCCTGGGTCCTGGGTCTAGAACCTTCTGGTGCAGGATGGGCAAGCCCGGGCGGGGCCACAGTCACATCGTAGCAGGAGCAGGGTCATGGTCATGATTGGAAATGGCAGCCGCCAGCTCCAGGGTGGGCCCTCTGATCCTGGGCCGGGGAGTTTTGCTCAAGGCAGTGTCTTTGGAAATTGCAGGAGAACGCGGCCCCCCTGGACCTCCTGGGAAGGCAGGACCACCTGGGTCCAAGGGTAAGGAGGGGACAAGAGTGAGGAGGGGCTTTGAGGCTCTTCCAGACCCAGCTGCAGAGGAATGTGGGCGGCCCTTCTGGGGCTGCCACGCTGTCCTCCGGCACTGTCCTCCGATACTGTCCTCCGGCGCTGTCCTCCGGCGCTGTCCTCCGGCGCTGTCCTCCGACGCTGTCCTCCGGCACTGTTCTCCTCTGGCACTGTCCTCCGGCACTGTCCTCCGGCACTGTCCTCCGGCACTGTTCTCCGATACTGTCCTCCGGCACTGTCCTCCGATACTGTCCTCCGACACTGTTCTCCGGCACTGTCCTCCGATACTGTCCTCCGGCACTGTTCTCCGATACTGTCCTCCGGCGCTGTCCTCCGGCACTGTCCTCTGGCGCTGTCCTCCGGCACTGTTCTCCGGCACTGTTCTCCTCCGACACTGTTCTCCGACGCTGTCCTCCGACACTGTCCTCCGGCACTGTCCTCCGGCACTGTTCTCCTCCGACACTGTTCTCCGGCACTGTTCTCCGGCACTGTTCTCCGACGCTGTCCTCCGGCACTGTCCTCCGATGCTGTCCTCCGGCACTGTCCTCCGATACTGTCCTCCGGCGCTGTCCTCCGGCGCTGTCCTCCGGCGCTGTCCTCCGACGCTGTCCTCCGACGCTGTCCTCCGACACTGTCCTCCGGCGGGAGCCAACGCCTGCCCAGGCAGGGCTCCTGGGGCTCAGTCCAGGGCAGGGTCACCAGTATGGGAGCTGGTTCTCAATATGTGTGGGGGAGGGTCTCAGTTTGGGGGAGTGGGGTCCTCAGTATGGGAGCTGGTTCTCAATGTATGTGTGGGGGGGTCTCAGTTTGGGGGAGTGGGGTCCTCAGTGTGGGAGCTGGGTTCTCAGTGTCGGAAGAGGGGTTCTTGGGGGTGTAGGGAGAGGTTCTTGGGGTGCGTGTTGGGGGAGGGGTTCCTGGTGGGCCGGTTGTGGGGAGGTGTTATCAGCATGGAGGGAGGAGCTGTCAGTATGGGGGAGAGATTCTGGGGTGGGGAGAGGTTCTGATTATTGGGGGAGGGACTTGCAGTGTGGGGAGGGGTTCTTAGTGGGGGGCTGTCTGTATGGGGGAAGAGGTTCTCAGGTAGGGGAAGGTTTTCAATGCAGGAGCATCTGCCCTGAGGGTGGGTCTGAGGCCCAATCCTGTTCCTCTAAAGTGGAAATGGTCTTGGGATGGGAGTGTCTGCTCACTCCTCTGAGACCCACTCAATCCTGGCCTCTGTCCCCTGAGCACGAGGCCCTGTCTTGTCCCCTCCTCCTGACTCTGCTCAAAAACCAGGATCAACCCCAGATGGCTTGGAGAACCATGCCAACAAGCTCCAAATACAGAATTACTAGAAATTCTCTGCTTTAAAACAAAGAATTTCCTGATATATTTTCTTGAGGAATATTTTGAAGAATCAGGGAAATATGCAGTCGGAAATTGAAGCTCCCTTTACTCACTCACCTTTACCCACAGACCTATTCAGGATAAGACCACCCTACACTCACCAAACCCCAGGCTCAGTCATGGGTTGTGTCTAAATGTAAAATATGCAGGGTTGGTGCCCAGACCCCAAACAACCCTACCCCCATCATATCACCGTGTCCACCAAGATGGGCTGTTTGCAGGCCTTGGGACCTCAAGAGAACCCTGAAGATCCAGGCTCCCTCTATTTGGCATGTGGAGACCTCAGCAGTCTCTGGAATGGTGGCGTCTCCTTCCCCAGGGACCTCCGAAAGGGGTGCATGTGGTGGAGGGGCCAGTGTAGGTAACCCTCGAGGGAAAGAAAAATTTGGTCAACAGAAGCAGGATCAGGGACTCCTTGACTGGACCCATACCATCTCCTCCTGGGGAGGCCCAGAAAATGGTCTCCACTTTCCACGCAGTGTCCGTGGACCAGTGGGGGCTGAAGGGCTCTGATTTCCAAACTGTGACACGTGTGTCCTCTCTCATCCACGAACAGGAGCACCTGGGGAGCCCCAGCCGTGCCTGACAGGTGACTGGCCATCCCCACTTTCCCCCACGGCTTGTGGCTGCTCTTGTCTGGAAGTTCAGGGTCATACGACGCCACTGCCGGAATGAAGTGACAAATAGGAACAAAAGAAAATGGTTGCTTGCCCGTTTCCTTGTCCTCTAATTATTCAAGGAAGTGACAAATATTGTCCAGACAACTTACATACATTTCATGGCAATTTTCTCCTATCTTCTAATCTACCCCAGAAGGCTGGGAGCCCAGGAGCCGAAGGTGGGGGTGACACTGGGAGGTGGGAGGGTCAGGCCGACTGGGTGTGGCCATCACAGCTGTGTGGCCCTGGGGGCCGTGTCTCTCTCTAGGCCTCAGAGTTCTGCTCTGTTCATACAGACGCCTATGGCTCTGCTCCTCCCTCCTGGGCTTCCCTCCCACTGCCCCTGCCCTGCCCAAGGCCCCTGTCCTGCAGCCACTGCCTGGGTTCGCTTCTCAGGCCCACGCACCTGCAAGGACCTGCTAGACCGAGGGCACTTCCTGAGCGGCTGGCACACCATCTACCTGCCTGACTGCCGGCCCCTGACTGTGCTCTGTGACATGGACACGGACGGAGGGGGCTGGACCGTGAGTGGGAGACTGAGGGGCCCTGGGCAGAGGTGGTCAGCCTGGGAGACCCGGAGTCCAGGCTGCACACCTGGCCGGAGAACACACTCTGGAATTCTCTATTCCCCTGGTCGGGGACAGAGATAATGGGGGAGGTGACCCGTGGGTAAAAGTCCAGGCCGTGGGAGAGGCTGGGAGGGGCCTGGTGCTCTCCTGCTGTGTGGCTTGGGGCTTGTTGCCTCCCCTCTCTGAGCCCCCATTTCCTCCTTCATCCCGTGGGGTCTGTGAGGAGACCAGGTGGGCGTGCTGGGGACCCCAGCCTGCGACGCTCTGCCAACTACAAATGCTGCTCCTCTGGAGGGCGGGTCCCCCGTGCTGTGGGACGTCGGTCTGTCCCCCCGGTTCCCGTCCCCTGGCTCCTCCACAGATTTTCCAGCGGAGGGTGGACGGCTCCGTGGACTTCTACCGGGACTGGGCCGCGTACAAGCAGGGCTTTGGCAGTCGGCTGGGGGAGTTCTGGCTGGGGAACGACAACATCCACGCCCTGACCGCCCAGGGTAGGGCCGCTGCTGGGGCTTGGGGGTCAGGGGGCCCTGAATGGGGGTGCCCCTGCCCCTTAGGCCTGGGCTGCCTGGAACATAAGCGCCTCTTAGCCCACAGGGGAGTGGGCCCTGAGCACACTCAGGGTGGCACTGGGACCTCCGAGGGCTGCGTCCCCTGCCGCAGGCTCTGGTGGCATCAGGACAGGAGAGGGTAGAGCTCTGGGCTGAAAGCCTCTTCTGGTCTTGGCCCCACTAGCATCTCAGACCCTGAGAGTGGGAAGGAAGGACACAGCGGCCCCATAGTGGAGTTTGGGCCCAACCCTAACTCTGCCTCTAATCCGCTAGGATTTGGGAGTCAAGAGTCTCGCCCTGTTGCTCAGCTCACCCTGCCGGGTCAGAGCTACACAGGCCCTGGGGAAGCTGCGGTGCTCTCTGCCCTCTGCCTCCATGGAGTCCAGACCTCCTTCCAGGCTCTGCCCCAGATCCCCAGCTCCCATGTCTAAAGGTAGAGGGTCCTTCTGCTGGGACCCTGAAACCTTCCTGTAACAGGAACCAGCGAGCTCCGTGTAGACCTGGTGGACTTTGAGGACAACCACCAGTTTGCTAAGTACAGATCATTCAAGGTGGCCGACGAGAAGGAGAAGTACAATCTGGTCCTGGGGGCCTTTGTGGAGGGCAGTGCGGGTGAGTGTCTGCTTGGGGTTGTGCGGCCTGGGCTTCTGAGGGGGTTTGGGAAGTGGAGAGAGCGTGCTCAGTGTCCTGGCGGTCTGCGGAAGACGCCTCACCTCTGAGCCGGTTTGTCCGTCTCTACATGCAGACACTAATGTCTGCGCTCTGTGTAGCGTGGGGGGTCACGGGACACATCAGCGCGTGACTGCAGAAACCCCAGCAAGGACATCCGGTAGGAAGGAAATCTCTGCAGAGCAGGGACCTATGCACACGACAGCAGCTGATATCTCTGTGGGGTGTGGCTGGAAGGGGTCTGCCATGGTGGAATCCGGAGTAGAGAATGATGATCCCGACCCCTGCCTCCTGTTCTTCTGTGAAATAAAATAGTGCACATTCGGTGGCAGGGCTAGACCTAAAGACAAATTGCCAAGACCACTGCCGACAGCAGGGTAGTATTCACTGGAGTCACGGATTGCACTTCTTGGATTGTGCAGTGCACAACCTGATTAACCATACATGGAGGACACACCAGGCCAGGCTTCAGGTATAAAGACTTATACTGCCTATAACGATGTTACTGCCTGTAATGATGCTCACATTTCCTCCTGCACAGGTGATTCCCTGACATCCCACAACAACCACTCCTTCTCCACCAAAGACCAGGACAATGACCTTAACACCGGAAATTGTGCTGTGATATATCAGGGAGCTTGGTGGTATAGAACCTGCCATGTGTCAAACCTGAATGGTCGCTACCTCAGGGGGGCTCACGACAGCTTTGCAAATGGCATCAACTGGAAGTCGGGGAAAGGATACAATTACAGCTACAAGGTGTCAGAGATGAAGGTGCGACCTGCCTAGCCCAGGCCGGCCTCAGGGTCAGGACGCCTCCACACACAGTTGGTGGGGGGTAGGGTTGGGAGCTTGGCCCTAGGGTTTGTAAAAGAAACACATGTCGTGATTCTAAATTGCGTTTGTCTTGCTGTGCGGAAGAGGTTCAAATCCTGCTCTGTTTCCACAATCGGCCCTTCCAGATTTGTGACATTAACTCACCTCAAACCTCTGTCTTTCCTTGGCAACAAGTAAGAATGTGTTTCTGACCATGCCGGCAGGAACCTTCCTTAAGAGCAAATACAAGACTTTGACGCTATGATGGGCTCAGAGTGCAGCCCTGCTCTGGTCCCTGGGCAGGCTAAATGCCTTCCTGGGGCTCGACCATCTGGGCTTCTCTGTGAGCTGGGTGGTGGGGAAGTGAGAAGGCGCATTGGAGAGGAGGTTTCTCCTGCACTCAGAGATGCTGTTGCCTGTCCAAGGCCCCCAGCCTCCCAGCCGCAGCTCTGCCCACTCACCCCCGTCACCCAGGCTTCCTGTCGCCCGCTCTGTTGGGTATTCGTGGGACCTGCTCGCTACTTCCTCACAAGCCAAAGCAAGAGTGTGCCTGTGACTCCCTCATCAAAATGGAGAGAGTGGTTATACAAGGCAGGTGCGAGGGACCCGAGCACTCCTGAGAAGGGAAGAATCCTCCTTTTGGCCATGAGTGTCCAGCCCAAAGCTGCCCTGCAGCTGAGCCCAGTGCAGTTAGAATCAGAAAGCCAAGGGTCCTTCCACCTGCTTCTCTCAGGCAAGCCGCCTGCAAGACAGCAAAGTGTATTAGTGCAGCAGCTTGTGTCTGCTGAGGACGGCACCTGGCCTTCTCCTCTCGCCACCTCCTGGTCTTCCTGAGGACCCTTCCCCTGTCCCCAGTCCCTGGCCAGCTCAGCCCGATGAGGCTTTTGGAGGCTCCACATACCGGCATCGGCCAGTGCTGACCCTTGTCCGCCTGTTTGGGTCCCTGATCCCTCTCATAACAGCCCTGCCCTTGTCCTATACCCTCTACTCAGAGAGGATCCAGGCACGTCCAAGGAGGCCATGATCCCTCCCTGAGCGTTTTAATGTGGGCCCCCTCCTTCCCCTACAAGGGTCCCTCCTGGGTCTTAGCTGGTCTAAGCCCCACGCAAGTCATGGGGAGGGCTGAGTGTCTGGGACTTCTGGGGGGATGTGCACCATTTCCTCTGAGTTCCTGGAGGGTGTGCACCATGAAGATCGGGATGCAGCTCTGGCCTCACCCTCCGTAAGCCATCCCCACCTTCCCTCCTCACTCTGGGTTCAAGGCCTGGGATGAGCCAGGACAGGGGGAAGCAGGGACAGCCCTGGGCATGGCCCTTCCTTCCTGGGCCAGCAGGAGGGGGCCACACCACCCACCCAGGGGGCTGACCCGTCCTCAGTACAGAAACTAGCAAGCTGTCAAACCTGAGGGTTTATAACTAAATGATGGGGTGCTGCCCCAGGAAATTACACCCAGACATCTCTTTTCTCATAGACCTGGGTCCCTAGCTTTTAGACAGGATGACACATCATTGACAGGTACTGACTTTACATGCATTGTAGCCTCACACTTCAGCCATTCACTGCTAGGCAGTCTTCTAGGGCAGCAAAGAGCTCAGCCACACACCCCGGGCCAGTCAGGATGAGACCTCCCCTCAGAGGGGAGGGGACTCCCCTCAGCGCCATCCACCCCCCATTCTGGGCATTTCAATCTCCAATAGGAGACTGAAATGAGGAAAACATGCACCTCACTCAACTGTAAAGGGAGGAACTTGGAATTCCTCTCAAATCTTGACCCTCGAGTTCTAGAAACGGGGTCCTCTCTGGAATCTATGATGGCATTATTCTGGAAGGCAAAAATAAAGCTATTAAATAAAGAAATATTTTTAGCCTGACAAGCCAGAGATTTTTTAAAATATTGTTTTTAAAATTTTCTTAATTGAGAGAGGAGCTAAAAAGTAACTTTTTCTAAATATTTAATGTAGCTTTGCTATACTTTATAAATACTCTCAAACTTCGGGGATTTGTTGGGATAAGAAAAAGTACTTATTAAAATGCAGTCAGTATGTCAGGGGGCTTGTGTGGTTAGCACAGCACAGGGAGGTCATGGAGGCGTGTGTAATTAACCTAATGTCACATAAACATATTTGCATGACACGTGTATCACATGTGCATATGTGTGTATGCGTGCACCTGCGGGGCCTCTGGGAGGTGTAACTGAGGCAGGCATCAGAAGGGCTCTGTAGGACCAGCTGGCACTGGGCGAGTGCCTGGAGCTGCAGGTGCCTGCTTCTCCGATCTCCCGAGAGACCTGCCTCCTGCATGTCACCAGTGCTGCCTCGGGGTGTCTGTCTCCCTCCAGAGCAGGGGGCTGAGCCAGGTTGGGGCCTGAGCCAAGGTCAAGAGTGTCCCCAGGACTGGGCTGTCCCTGTCCCTCTGCTGGGGACCACTGCTGGGCTGTCCCTGTCCCTCTGCTGGAGACCGGCGCCTCCCTTCCTGATTTTCAGAGGTCTCAGGCCTCTGCTGTCGGGAGGGCTGGAAGAAGGGACAGCACCTGGCAGTGGGCCTGTGCCCACTAGACCCTAGATTCTTAACTATAACTGTGGTTTCTGTGGTCAGGCTGGGGGTGATGCAGGCATTCGAGCCAGACTCCATCTTGAATAGGGGCTGAGTGAAATGAGGCTGAGACCTGCTGGGCTGCAGTCCCAGGAGGTTAGGCATTCTTAGTCACAGGAGGCTGGTAGGATGGGTATCACAAGATACAGGTCATAAAGACCCTGTTGATAAAACAGGATGCAGGAAAGAAGGCGGCCAAATCCTACCAAAACCAAGATGGTGACAAAAGTGACCTCTGGTCATCCTCACTGCTCACCATATGTTAATTATAATGCATTCACATGTTGAAAGACACTCCCATGACAGTTTGCAAACACCATGGCAACTTCCGGAACTTACCATGTATAGTCTGAAAAAGGGAGGGACCCTCAGTTCCCTGCCCCTTTCTTGGAAAACTCATGAAAGATCCACCCCTTGTTTAGTATGTAATCAAGAAATAACTATAAAAATAGCCAGTTACCAGTCCTCAGAGCTTCTCTGCCTATGGAGTAGCCATTCTTTTGTTTCTTTACTTCTCTAATAAACTTGCTTTTACTTGATGAACTTGCCCCAAATTCTTTCTTGTGGGAGGTCCAAGAACCCTCTCTTGGAGTCTGGATAAGGATGCTTGTTTTCCCCAAAGCTGTGAAGCCTTGCTTTGTCTGGAGTAACTGACATTGAAACCGCCACTGTAAATTAGGACTGAGACAATGAAAGAGATCTGACTTAACCAACTCCATCTTGCTTCTAACCTCCAAGCTGTCCTTGTTCATTCCTAGGCATAGGCTGAACTAACTTTGTGCAGAACTTAGTTTATAGTTAAAAACAAAGATGGTAATAGCCCTTTCTCAAAACCTCCTTCTTGCCTGGGGACTAGACTGCTTTTGTAGGACTAACAAATTAGCCACAAGATTAGAAATTATGGTTTAGGCGTCATGCAGCTGGAGGCTACAAGATTCTGACCCTCCCTAAACTGCTCCTAAACTCAGTGCTTGAGGTATTTTGTAGACCCTGCAGTTGATGGCTCAGCTGGCACCACCCAGATTGATAAACTGGCTCATTTGATCTTGTGGCACCACCCAGGATCTGACTCAGTGCAAGAAGACAGTGGGGACTCCCTATGATTTCATCTCTGACCAATCAGCACACTCGGTTCATTGGCTGCCCTCTAACCCTGACCAATCAGCACTCCTGGCTCATTGGCTTCCCCCCAACCCTGACCAATCAGCACTCCTGGCTCATTGGCTTCCCCCCAACCCTGACCAATCAGCACTCCTGGCTCATTGGCTTTCTCCCCACCTACCAAGTAGTCCTTAAAAACTCTGATCCCTGAATGCTCGGGGAGACTGATTTGGTAATAATGAAACTCTAGTCAGGTATCCTGCACGGCCGCTCTGCGTGAATTACTCTTTCTCTATTCCAATTCCCCTGCATTGATAAATTGGCTCTGTCTGGGCAGCAGGCAAGGCGAACCCATTGGGTGGTTGCAACATCAGGAGGGCCCCGTCCTTAGGATGAGAAAGGAACCCGCCCTGCAGGGCTGGAACCCCATGTATCAGGAAGGTGAAGCGGTGTTCCCAGAAAGCTCCTCTGCAGGAGAGAGGGCCATTTAACAAATCCAGGTCCAGGGCAGTCCTGCACCTCCGAGGACTCTCTCCATGAAGGTGTGATGCCCTCTGGGAATGGGGGCACACCCTGACCCTTCCCTGGGATCATCATTCTCCATGCTGCCCCTGCTACACCTGCTCCCAGACCTCACTGTCACTCACCTTCACCTCTCCAGAATCTCTGGTTTCTGGTTTTGTCTTCCCTGTGCTCTGCCTCCTGTGGAACTTAGGACCCTTCCATCCTGCACCCAGAGACTTTCAGCCCTTGGGCAATGGAATTGCTGCAGCCTGATCCCCACCTCGCTTCCTGTCCAGTCTTCAGGAGGAACCGACCGAGTCTGGGGCTCTGTGAGGCCTCCTGGCCTTGGTGCTGGTGGCTCTGCCTGGTGCCCTTCGGTCCCTAGTCCTGTTCAGCTGTTAGTACGTGTTTACGGAGACATTGGCCACACGGCATTATGTGTGGTTTGCGCTCCCAGGCAGGGTCTCAGAGTAGAACTTGCCTCATTCAAAAGCAAAGTCTCTTCATTTCAGCTGGTGAAGTGCAGCGGCATTTTGCCCTCAGAGACCTGGGCTGTGTGGCCTTCATCAGTGACCTGACTTCTCTGAATCTTCCTTCTCGCGTGACATGGAATGACAGGGTAGATTTGAAGGACCCGGGGAGTAAGAAGAATGTGCTCCCACACCGGGTTTGCAATGTGCACAGCATCACCCACCTGGCCCAGCTGCCAGTCCTCCTCCTACAGGACTACCTGCCCAGCTGACAGCCCTTGTCTGTGAGGCCTCCCCTGGACGCAGGAGCCCTTGGCTAGAGGTCTCTGTTGTGGGCTCCAGCCCTGCCTGGCCTGCCCCCAACACCTCCTGTCACCTGCCTCTCTCCTTGGGCTGAGTCCAGGCTATTCTGTTGAGGGTACTGGGAGCTGTGCCCTGGCATAGGAGTGGCAGGCAGGGATTGACTCTGTTGTGTATCCAGACCTGGGAGAGGAGGACGGAGCCACCTGATGTGGGCCGGGCTCCAGCAAAGGCCTCCCTCCCTGCTGCCCACACGAGCCAGGGCGGGCTCCCTGAGGTCAGCGCAGAGGCCAGGCTACCTGCCTTTATTGCCTTCAGAATCTGCTTGAGGGAGAACTGGCTCTCTTCTTCTCTCTTTCCTGGCCTGAGGGACACTGTCTCCCTCCAATAAGCTGATCGTTGGGAGCTGTGACTGACAGGCGCCCAAACCTTGAAACCAGGTGGTTCTTGCCTCCATCGACCCAAACCCCCGTGTTTCCTGCCCTTTCCCTTCCCTTCACCATGGGTTTCTGAGTTCTTCCAATGCCTCCATGCCTTAAGTGCAATTTATAAAAAAAGAACCGGGAAAGGGCCATCTTGTGGATTCCAGGAAAGGGCCGTCTTGTGGATTCCTATCCCGGCCCGCGGGATAGTCGAAGCAGGCCCTGGAGGAGGGGGTGGGAATTTGGGGAACAAGAGATACGAGAAATGGAGACAAGACAGTGCTCTGATCAAGTCTCTTTTAATGGCGGTAATGCAGTGCCTTATATACACTTGGAGGGAAAGGGGTTGGGCCAGAGGCGGAGATGATCTCATCGCAAAGGGCGTGACCAAGTAGGTATTGGTTTCTCTGGTCGAACGTCATGTTGCACCTGCGCTGTCAGGTAGTAATTTTCGCGGGCGCGGGAAAAATGGGTGAAGAAGAAGCAGGAAGAGCGCCATCTTTTATGAGGTATTAATACAGGGAAAAAAGGCAGATCTAGGGAGGAGGTAGAAGGTGGAAATGAATAGAGCTCAGGCGTTTTTAATTGTCAGTTACCATTCGCTATGGCCAGGGCGTGCAGCTCCGGACAGATTCCAGGCTCAGCTGGCTCTAGGCAGGGCGTGATGTTGCTCACCAAAGGTGGGATGTGATTTTAGGCTGCATTCACAAAGACCTGACATCTAGAACAAGGAAGATGCCATACTCGCCTCTGCATAGGTCACTCCACACCTGTGCCCTGGGTTCTAAGTTTTGCACTTTACAGCAACCTAGGTGGAAACACTGCTGGGGAACGAGTGGAGAGCTGGAAACAGCATTCTGGGAAGTGGCTGAAGGCAAGTGGGGAGTAACAGGCAGAAAACATGGCCTGCTGCAGAGCATGAACTGTGCATCGTGGGAGGTGACCCCACACTAGGAGGACATCACTGTTCCAGGCTCCTGGGCATGGAGGGTCCCTCCCATCTCTTTGTCCCCAGCCTCTCTGGGTGTCTGTTCTTGTCCATTTATTCCTCTGTGTCCTAGGCTTCTTTCCTCTCGCAGTAGCCCGTAGTCAGAAAGAGTGGGGTGGCCAACTTGTCCCAGTGAGCCTGGGCCTGCCCAGTTCTGGCACTGAGCATCCCATCTCCTGGAAAAGCCCCAACCACCAGGATGATCGGTTGTCCTAAGAGGAGTCTCAGTGACCCCAGTCAGATGCAACAGGTGAAAAATCCCCAAAACCCTGGATGCCCTATCCTCAAGGTCAGGGAAGACACAGAGTTCAGGACACCTGCCCGACTGACCTTCACCTTCTCTTTTCTTCACCAGAATGACACTAATCACTTAGTGAAGAAAGACTAAGCCAAGCCCTTCTCCCACTACCCCCATGGAACATCTGCTAGGTGCCCAGCCCTGTCTGGAGTACAGGGCAGTGAATTCCTGCTCTGAAGGAGGCTGCCCTCTCACCAGGAGCATGAGGCCTTTTCCAAAAGCATCAGACAAACGGCCTAAATGGAAGACTCAAAGCAGTGGCTCCAGTGAGTCCTGTCCTGTTTCTTTCTTCCAGGCTCAGCCTGAAGTTCTCCTGGATCCTTAGAGGAGCCAGAACTTCCCAGTTACTTTCTCACTGCCTGTCTGACCTGAGAGAGAGAGAGTTAGGAGGCGGGACGTGACTCTGGAGGCAGGGACTTGGACACTGGATCAGATTGAGGACCAACTAAAACAGGGCCCAGGGGAAAGTAGCTTTCCGTAAGACACACCCACCAGGGTGCCATGTCAGTTTACCATTGCCACAGCAACACCCAGAAGTTACCACCCCTTTCCATGGCAATGACTTGATGACCCAGAAGTTACCATCCTTTTCCTAGAAACTTCTATATAAACCACCCTTAATTTGCATATAGTTAAAAGTGGGTTTAAGTGTGTCTGCAGAACTGTCTCTGAGCTGCTGCTCTGGGCACACTGCCTATGGGGAGCCCTGCTCTGCAAGGAGAGTACCTTGGTTACTGCTGTACATGGCCGCTTCAACAGAAGTTGCTGTTTGATGCCCCCAGCTCACCCTTGAATTCTTTCCTGGGTTAAGCCCCAATTTGGCGCTCACCTGCCCTGCATCAGATGGAGGTCCAAATTTAAGTGCAAATACAGACAGTTCACATTCCAATCCATACACAAATGGCAAACCCATGGGGAAGACGGCTGCGTCGTTACTGTACGTGCTCCCATCACTCCAGGAGCATTTCTCATTATTGTTGTTTACAAAAGGCATGCCTTGTGGCATTGAGACAGAGATGATGTTATATGTTCACCAAACCTGTTTTTCTCCCTCCTGAGGGTACAAGAAGGCTGCTTTTCTAAACCTCTCTTGCAGTTAAATGAGACTATATGATGGAGATTTAGTCAATGGGATGTTCACAGAGATTATGCAGACCCCTTTCTAAATTGGACCCCCAAACCTTCAGTCCCATGTACTGGTGGGGAACCCCAAAGCCCTCTGTAAACCTGCATTGCACCACATGGGCCCTGCATTGCAGCACAAGGGAAAATGATGACACTTGATCTTGAGGGGTTCTTTGTTATAGCAGCTATTGGTACTTACACTGACTCATGCAGAGATTGGTACCAGAAGTGCAAGAGCGTGGCAACAAACACCTAAAATCCAAGGCACTAGCCTAGCAGCCACATGGTGGGTGGAGGGCTGCAGAGTTTTGTTTGATGAACGTGTTGCCTTCAATAACTTGGGAGGGCAGTTCCTTGGAACATCTCTTCTAGCCCCACGGGAGCAGCTTGAAAAACAGAATTTTCAGTGTGTGTTTATTTTTATTGACTGACTAACTAGGTGTTACAAGAGAAAGAATAGCTTAGAAAAGAACTTAGCAAGCAGGAATAAAATGGATTAAAGAGTCTAGGAATTGGAAATCTCTCAGAGTTGGAAAATGCCTGAACATTGTTAGACTCCAAACAGTAAGAGATGAGCTTTTAAAAGCACTAGGGTAAGAAGGATCAATGGAATATGTTGTTTTGAACAGAGTGACTCAGAATTGTAGTAAAGATCCTTCCTGCTCAAGCCTGAAAACTTCAAGGAATACTTCCTTAAGATGAGAGATACAGGGAGGCATGGGGATAAATTAGCAAAGAAGTGCATCAAATCTGAGTCAAATATGAACCAAATTTCTATCTCAGAAAAGAAGATGCCCAGAAGAAATTTGGGGTTTTGAATCACTGCAGGAGTGATTCTTGTCACCATGCCCTGCTCTGGACTGTGACCTGGGCAAGAAACACACTTGCATTGTATTTCAGCCCTGAGATATTAAGATTGCCTGTTAAAATAGCTGCTGTTTCTTATCTTTACAAAGAGGTGGCCCAGGCGAGGAGAGGAGAAACCTGCATTCTCCTCCTGGTTCGAAAACTTACTCTGGGCTTTGTGCCAAGTTGGCCTCCTACTGATTTCTTTAGCTGCACTGGAGCTACTCAGTTTGGTTTTCATTGTCACTGTGGCTCATCAGCCTGAGGCCATATGGGTGGGGGGCGGCCAATTTTCTGATTCCTGCAGCTTTACAGGAGGCTGGAAGCTCACACGCCCACCCCATAATGTGGCAGAAGTCCCAGTTGGGAAGCCGGCAGAGCCAGTGACAATCTGGAAATGTCCATCTGTCCCAAGGTAGCAAATGGGCCCTCCCAGAGCACTGTGCTTTCCATGACGGGATGGGTGCTCTACAATTTAATTGGGGTTGAAACGTAAATCTTCAAATCTGAGAACTGGAAATTAAGGGGCAGCTGCTCTGGGTGATCTTGCCACGCCGAACTCGACTCAGTGCCTCAGCAGCTCCCAGCAGACCTACAGGCACAGGAAACTCACTGTCATGAGCAACCACCAGATCGGTGTGGCCTGGGACGGTGGTGACTGACATTGGAAGGTCTTCCTCTTGTCAAATGTAGCTCTGCTTCTCCATAAAAGCTAATCTTTGGAGTGGGCCAAGCGACCTGTATGGTGGGAAGTCCACAGTTGTTTACCCCATACCATCAGGAAGGGCCTCTACTGGGCTGATGGCCAAGACGTGAGAGTCAAGGACAGAACGCACACCCAAAACCAAAATCAAAACCCGGACCGGCCATTACATATCTGGCATGCTTGGCTCTGATGAATACTTGTCTCGGCTGATACCTACCTGGCTTCCCAGCTCCTGTTTCTCTGGGCTGTGCGAGCCTGGATTCTAATTGAAACCCATTTGCGTTAATTTGTTTATCTCTCTTTTCCCTTCCAGGATTGCTGTCTTCTTTAATATGAGTTTGCTCTGATGAGCCAGAAGGTCTCCGGGTTTTGTTTGCTTGCACTAAAATCATCAGGCCTTCTACTTGACTCTCTGAAACTAGCACACTAGTGGTTCCTCAACCTGACTGTCCATCGGAGCCACCTGGGGAGGCTCTGAAAAATACAGATTCAGGGGCCCCATCCCAGACTCTTAGAACCAAAATCTCAGTGGGTGATGCCTAGAGCCGTCCCTCTTCTCTGCTGACGAGCTGTGGTAGGAAGCCACACGACAGCACATCAAATGGAGATGACAAGTTAGCCTACCTCCCACTCCATCTCCAGCCTTTTGTGGGCCACGTGTCCCCAGGCCCCCCCCCACCCATCCCTCAGAATAAAGGTGAGAGTGATCCAAATCAACAGCAAGCTCAAATATTTTTTTTAAACACAGAATAAAGATCAAATTAATTACGGTGACTATTTACCTGCCTTAAATAGATTGTTTTATGGGGATGTGGTATTACGACTTGAGTCTGTTTCATAAGTGTCCCTTACGACACAATACGATCTTAAAGAAAAGTTTGTACCCTTTGAATCAGTAAGCTCACCAGAGAACTTACTCTTGGGGAAAAAAATGCAACATAAGAGAAAACAGCATGTACATAAATGTGTTAATTACTGGCTAGGATATCAGTATTCAACAATAAGAGGAAACGCTGGATAGATTCTAAGTGTTCAGCAATAAGAGGATGTCCTTTTCCTCCAGTGAGTATTAAGTGGCCATTTAAAAAAATGCTCAATGTGCAAGCTCTAGTGACCTGGAAACCTAAGTGTAAAATTAGAACATAGAAATGGAAGTGCAGACTTCTACTTCCAGTAATAATGGGTTAGAAAACAAGGCCGAACTTCCTTTTGAAATCGAAAAAGCTGGACAAAGTTCAGAGATACTCTTCTTAAGCACTAAAGATAATCAGAGTAATGAGGAATGACCAGAATAAGATTCAGCAGAAATAGAAACCGGGAGTGGAGCATCTGTGAGTATCTTTGCCTGGGGTCATTCACCAATCAAAGAGAAGTTTTCAAGTCTGTGCAGGAATTTTGTCAACTTAGCAGGCTGAAGGGGACCAGGGTACATGTTTAGAGCTTGCCAAGGATGGAGTTTCAGGTTAAGGAACTTGCACTTTAGCCTGACAACTATGTACGTGTGCATCCCAGAGGTAAGGATCACCTACGAGTAAACCAGGTCTTCCCCAAAATTGCAAACTGGTTTTAAGTCATATGGGTGCATAGACCATCTCTGGCAATGGAACTGGATATTAACTTCCAGAACATGCCTGGGGAAGCAAATGAAACCTGGGTTGGAGGAAGACAAAGTATTGCTAGGTTTCAAGTGATCTACATCAACACTTTAAAAAGTTCATAACGTCTATGGCAGTCGAAGTGGCTCTGTTAGTCTTCTACTCCTGCACAGCAAATTACCACAAACGGCACTCATTTATTAGCTCACAGTTCTGTGTGTCAGGGGTCTGAGTGGGCTCAGAAAGCAAGGTCCTCTGGTTAGAGTCTCACAAAGCTGAAGTCAAGGTGTAAGCCAAGCCTTATGCTCAGCTGGAGAATTTGGGGGAGAAGCAGCTTCCAGAATCATTCAGGTTGTTGTCAGAATCCAGTTCTGTGTGGTTTTAGGAGTAAGGTTCCCACTTTCTTGCTGGCTGTCAGCTGAGAGCTGCTGCCAGCTATTGGAGGCCACTCTCGGGTTCTTTCTAGATGAACCTCCATCTTCAAAGCCCGCAAAATTGTGTCAAATCATCCTCATGCTGAAAATCTCTCTGACTCCTCTCTTGCTACCTGCCAGAGAAAACTCTCTGCATTTAAAGGCTGTCATGATTAGATTAGGCCCACCCTGGTAATCCCTTTTTAAATTAACTCAATGTCAACTAATTAGCCATCTTAATAACATCTCAAAATCACTTTTGCAATGTAACATAACACGATCACTGGCATGATAGCCTGTATTTATAGCACTGGGAATTACAACAGAAAATCTTTGGGGTTGAGTTGCATTTTTGAATGATGCTTCCCACAATGGAGTGAGCTCACTGCAGCACATCAGACACTGGACAAAACACAAATACCTGATGATTTGAAAAGTAACAAAGACAGATTGGAGAGAGAACACATTTGTGTAAATAACCCATACAGGGAAAGCAAAACAAAAGTTGCAGTCTAAGCTTAAGTAAGTGCATTGCCTGCTGAAACAGCAACCAAGTCAACATTTTCCCAGAAGATTTTTAAAGAATCTCATAACAGAATATTCAAAATGTCCTGGGCACATCCAAAATTGCACAAGGAATGTAAAGAACCAGGAAAACGTAAGCAACTCTGAAGGAAAAAGGCACTCAACATTCACCAATCCTGATATGACCAAGTGCTAGAAGTATTAAAGACTTTAAGACAGCTATTATAACCGTGCTCTAAGGAGTAAGGACAAACACTCTTGAAATGAATGGAAAGCTAGACAGTCTCATCAAAGCTACAAAATCAATCAAATGAAAATTTTAGAACTGAAAAATGTAACAATAGAAATAACATTTCCCCAGAGAGAATCAATACAAGAATAGAGATAACAGAGGAGCCAGTGAACTTGAAGACAGGTCAATAAAAGTCTTCCATTTTGAACAATGGAGAGAAAACCCATTGGGAAAAATAGAGGCTTCTGGTTTTGGTAATATGGAGTTGACATACTTTTACCCTATTCCACTCAATAAATATAACAGATATCCCTGACCTGAAGAAGCTAATAACCTCAAAATAGCAATAGTCACAGATGAAAAAAAAAAGAAAGGCTGGTAAAAAAAAAAAAAAAAACTGCTCTCTCTATCCAATGGTTCAAGAAGAAGGCAGCCGAGCAAGATAGAAAACTTTAGACAATAATTGCTCTATTCCAGTCAAACGCTGGAGGTGACCTGTCTCCTCCCCCTACAAGCAAAGGCTATGTAGACAGCCTAGATTTCCACCTTCATTGAACTGTAATGAGGCATCCCAGCACCCTCTAGTGCTGAATGGGTTAGTATCAGAAAAGGCACTTTCATCTCCTCTGTGCACAAGCAGTAACAAGTCCCCTCTACCCCTGCAGTGTCAGTGGAGTCTACATGGGGAAACTAGACTTCCAGCCCAACAAAGCAGTTATGAGTTGCTCATCTCCTTCTCCACTGGCTGGTATCAGAGAGTCCTAGTGGAGATTCAGCACTTTCACCATCTTGCAGTAGCAATGAGTCCACCCCTCCCCTTATGGTGCCAGTAGAGACCTCATGGAGAATAGTAAGGAGGCACACAACTCTCCTATTCACAGAGGTACCAGGGCAGGTCTGCTGAGGAGCTGGATCTTCTACTCCCACCCAGCAGTAATGAGGAGTCCTAACATTTCAATAATTACATAAAAGTAAATGGCCTAAATGCACCAATTAAAAGAGAAAGATTGTCAGAGTGTATTTAAAAGCCTGGCTAAGCATACTCAGTCTAAAAGAAACTTATTTCAAATATAATGGTATAAGCATATTGAAAGTAAAAGCATGGGAAAATGTATGTTATGCAAACATTAATCAAAAGAAAGCAGGAGAGGCTCTGTTAATATCAGATAAAAGCGACTTTAGGCAAAGAAAATTGCCAGAGACAGAATATAATAATAAAGGGTCAACTTACTAAAAAGACACAGCAATTCTAAATGTGTGCACAACAAACAACAGAGCTACACATTATGTGCTATACAAATAAGGTAACAATGATCTGAACAACTGCATGTTTCTTACAAGAAACCACTGGGAGCCAGATGCAGTGGCTCATGCCTATAATCCTAGCAACTTGGGAGGCAGGGCAGGTGGATCACCTGAGGTCAGGAGTTCAAGACCAGCCTGGCCAACATGGTGAAACCTCATCTCTACTAAAAATACAAAAAAATAGCTGGGCATGATAGTGGGTGCCTGTAATCCCACCTACTTGGGTGGCCGAGGCAGGAGAATCGCTTGAACCTGGGAGGCGGAGGTTGCAGTGAGCTGAGACTGCGGCATTGCACTCTGGTCTGGGCAACAAGAACAAAGCTCCTACTAAAAAAAAAGGGAAAGAAGAAGAAGAAGAAGAAGAAGAAGAAGAAGAAGAAGAGGAAGACGAAGAAGGAGAAGGAGAAGGAGAAGGAGAGGGAGAGGGAGAGGGAGAGGGAGAGGGAGAGGGAGAGGGAGAAGGAGAAGGAGAAGAAGGAGGAGGAGAAGAAGAAGAAGAAGAAGAAGAAGAAGAAGAAGAAGAAGAAGAAGAAGAAGAAGAAGGAGGAGGAGGAGGAGGAGGAGGAGGAGGAGGAGGAGGAGGAGAAGGAGGAGGAGGAGGAGGAGGAGGAGGAGGAGGAGGAGGAGGAGAAACCACTGGGGCCAGCTGACACTGAAATAACTTTTTTTTTTTTTTTTTTTTTTTGAGACAGGGTTTCACTCTGCTGTCTCACCCTTATTCTGCTGAATAAAGGGTGCTATTACATGTTGCAGTGGTGTGACCAGGGCTCGCTGCAGCCTTGACCTCCCAGGCTCAAGTGGTCCTCTCCCCTCAGCTTCCCAAGTAGCTGGGACTACAAGCCTTCACCACCACACCTGGCTATTATCATTATCATTATTATTATTATTATTATTATTTGTGGAGATGGGCTCTCACTATGTTGCCAAGGCTAGCCTCAAACTCGTGGACTGAAGCAATCCTCCCACCTTGGCCTCCCAAAGTGCTGGGATTACAGGAATGAGACACTGTGGCCAGGCTGGAATAACATGTTTAAAGCATGGGAAGAAAATAACTGTAAACTCAGAATGTTATATTCAGTGAAAATATTCTTCAGATATAAACTTGGAATAAAGACATTCTTTCTTTATTATTATTATACTTTATGTTCTAGGGTACATGTGTACAACGTGCAGGTTTGTTACATATGTATACATGTGCCATGTTGGTGTGCTGCACCCATTAACTCGTCATTTACATTAGGTATATCTCCTAATACTATCCCTCCCCCCTCCCTCCACCCCACGACAGGCCCTGGAGTGTGATGTGTTCCCCTTACTGTGTCCAAGTGTTCTCCTTGTTCAATTCCCACCTATGAGTGAGAACAGGTGGTGTTTGGTTTTCTGTCCTTGTGATAGTTTGCTCAGAATGATGGTTTCCAGCTTCATCTGTGCCCCTACAAAGGACATGAACTCATCCTTTTTTATGGCTGCATAGTATTCTGTGGTCTATATGTGCCACATTTTCCTAATCCAGTCTATCATTGATGGACATGTGGGTTGGTTCCAAGTCTTTGCTATTGTGAATAGTGCCCGTATAAACATATGTGTGCATGTGGAATAAAGACATTCTCAAGGAAAGGAACGCTGTGCGAACTGATCATCAATGGAGCTGCTGTAAGCGAAATGCTAAAGAAAGTTCTTAGGTTGGAAAGAGAATGAAAGCAGGAAAGTACAGAACTTCAGAAACGAAAGAGCAACAGATATGACAAATAATTGAATAAAAAATCACACTATGTTTTGCCTCTTAAGGTTTTTTTTTTTAAAAATGTGTATGACTGTTGACAGCAAAAGTTAAAAGACTGTCTGATGGGTTTTCAAGGTAGGCAGATCTAATACATTTAATAATTGCAAAATGTGGAGGTAGTATAATGTAACCTATATCATTGCAAGGTTGCTGTGTTTTCCTCTAAGTAGTACAATTTCAACTCTCAGTATACTGAGAAAAGTTACGTATACATAGTCATGCCCACAGCAACCTCTAAAAGAATTACACAAAGAGATACAGTCAAATGTTGGTCAATTAAAACAGAATACTAAAAAAAAATTCAAGTACAGCACAACTAGCAAGATAGTAGGTTTCAGTTAAGCCTCATACATGATTACATTATGTGTAAATGGTATAAACACGAAATTAAAGACATTAATTTTCAGATTGGATTTAAAAACCCCAATTATATGCTGTTTATGAGAAACCCAACCTCAACTAAAAAATATAGAGTTGTTAAAAGTAAAGTGGGGGAAAAAACGTATGTAAAATCCAAGCAAAAGAAAACTAGAAAGGTTATATGAATAACAGACAAAGTGAAACTCAGAGCAAAGACTTTTATCAAGAATAAAGGATGCTATTACATGTTGATAAATGGGACAATTCAACAAGGACACAATACAGTTCCAGAAGTGCATTCACCTAAAAAAATTTGCAACTTAAAAAATCAGCAAAAAGCTGCTAGAACTGAAACGAGAAACAGATTAACCCACAATTATGGTTAGAAAGCTTATGCTTCTCTGTTAGTAATCAACAGAATGACTAAACAGAAAAATCAGTAAGACTATAAAAGAGGTGAACCACGCTATCAATCAGTTTATTCATCTATTTTACTTATACAGACATTTCGACATGTCAATAGACAACAGCATAAAATATATTCTTTTCAAGTTCAAATTGAACTTTCACCAACATAGACCATATTCTGGGCCATAAAATAAACATTGGCAAATTTAAAATAATCAAAATCATATTAAGTATGTTCTCTGACCCTGACAGAGATAAGCCAGAAATCAATAATGGAAAGATGTCTAGAAAAATCCCCAATAATTTGGAAGTAAAGGAACACAATTTTAAATAAACCATGGGCCAAAGGAAAGGTCATGGAGGAAACTCTTAGAACTGAACTAAAATAGGTGAATTTTACTGTATTTAAATTACACCTCAAAAAATCTGACTTAAAAAGAAAATCCTTTCTGCTTTCCTGTATACTATGTCTAGCATTCAATCAAAACCCTACAAGTGTGTAATAAAGACATTAGCCAAAAAGCTAAGATTAAAAAGAAACAAAGAAACAAACAAACAAAAACAGAAGATAAGATCCACAGGCCACTGAGGTGTTTAAAATGTCTTTAAAAACGACTCTGACTGGTATGTTGAAGAAAATGGAAGATGGTGGAAAAAATACGTGAAAAAGTGGAGAAGTGGAGCCAAGCATTGGAGCCTACACTGGCAATTCTATAACTGAAATTAATAACTCAGTAAATGGTTTTCTACTTATAAGCAAATTAGATACAGTGAAAAGCATTATTAGTGAACTGGACTATAGGTCAGGAGAAAATATCCAGACTGAATGTGAAAAGGAAAAAAGAATACAAATCCAGAAACTAGCAGAAGAGACATATGGGACATGAGCAAACATTGACCATCGGTGTAACTGAAATATTTGGAAGAGAAGAGGAAGCAGAGTAATAGCACTATTTAGGAGATAATGGCTCGCATTTTTCAAAACTCATGAAAGACATCAAGTCACAGATTCTATGAACCCCAGGCAAGACAAATTCAGAGAAAGTCTCATCCTGGCGCCTTGTAGTAAAACTCTAAAGGCAAAGAAAAAAAAAACTCATAAATGTATTTTTTGAAAAAAGTCATATTACCTTCAGAGGAGCAACAAGACTTTCAGCTAGCTTTTCAGCTGAAATAACTAAATCTGAAAATCCTGGACATCTGTATTTACAGTGCTGAAAGAAACTAATTGGCAATATAGAAGTCTACACCCAATCTAAATACTATTTAAAATGAGGCAAAATAAAGATGTTTTCAGATAACAAAAGTGGACAGAATTCATCCTCAGCAGACTTTCATCAAAAGATATATGAGACCGGGCATGGTGTCTCACATCTATAATCCTAGCACTTTGGGAGGCTGAGGCAGGTGGATCACTTGAAGTCAGGAGTTCAAGATCAGCCTGGCTAACATGGTGAAACCCCATCTCTGCCAAAAAATACAAGAATTAGCCCAGCATGGTGATGCATGCCTGTAGCTCCAGCTACATCGGAAGCTGAGGCAGGAGAATTGCTTGAGCCCAGGAAGTGGAGGTTGCAATGAGCTGAGATCATGCCACTGCACTCCAGTCTGGGGGACAGAGTGAGACCCTGTTTCAAAAAATAAAAATAAAGATGATCTCAGAACAAAAAAAAAAAAAAGAAATAGAAAAAGGAATAAAGGGCAACATAAAGTGTAAAAATGTGGTAAAGATGTATACTGACTGCACAAAACAATACTGATAGCCATTTCTTGCAGGGCTTTAAATAAATGTATCATAGAATGGGTGACAACAATTGCATAAAAAGCAGAAGGGAGTTAATGTAGTTAAAGGTGTTTCAAAGTCTTCATTGGTAAAGCGGTAGAAGGAATAATTTATAGTACACCGTAAAAAATCAAGGCTATATATTGCAATGGCAAGCATGAACACCAAAAGAGTAGGAAAAGAATGAACAAGTTATAAGCTGATAGAGGAGGTGAGAGGATAATAAAAATGCTCAATAAAGACGAGAGAAGATGAGGAAGGAGAGGAAAAGAACAGAAACAACACTGTGTGGACGTCCACAAATGCCCAAATATTGCTGGATGGGGCCACACCTACACTCCTACTTGAGAGTTCCCGTGGCCGGGAAGAACAGCACTGGCCCAAGAGGAGGAGAGCTTGATATCTTTTCACCCATTCAGTTTCATCCCTCAAATCACAAAGGCTCTCTCAGTTCTGCTGATGTGAGTTGGGGAGGAATTGGCGATGGGAAAAGACTCTTCATCTCTTCATAAGCTTGCTTTGCTTCTTTTTTTTTTTTTTTTTTTGAGACGGAGTCTCGCTCTGTCGCCCAGGCTGGAGTGCAGTGGCACGATCTTGGCTCACTGCGCAACCTCTGCCTCCCGGGTTCACGCCATTCTCCTGCCTCAGCCTCTCAAGTAGCTGGGACCATAGGCACCCCCCACCACGCCCGGCTAATTTGTTTGTATTTTAAGTAGAGACGGGGTTTCACCGTGTTCACCAGGGTGGTCTCGATCTCCTGACCTTGTGATCCGCCTGTCTTGGCCTCCCAAAGTGCTGGGATTACAGGCTTGAGCCACTGCACTTGGCCTTTTTTTTTTTTTTTTTTCCTTTGAGATGGAATCTCGCTCTGTTGCCCAGGCTGGAGTGCAGTGGCACGATCTCAGCTCACTGCAACCTCCACCTCCCAGGTTCAAGCGATTTCTGGTGAATTTTTGTATTTTTAGTAGAGACAAGGTTTCACCATGTTGGCCAGGCTGGTCTTGAACTCCTGACCTCAAGCGATCCACCCGCTTCAGCCTCCTAAAGTGCTAGGATTACAGGCGTGAACCACGGCACCCAGCCTGCTTTGCTTCTTAAAATTAATGTTCAGTTTCTGAAAGCTACAAATTCGAAAACTCAATTCATCCTGAATATTTTAAGTTTGGCTTACAGTTCTTGTTTTTCTATTTATAAGACCTGCAAATCTTAAAAGTCACCTTTTTAAAGCTTTTGGATACCATAAATTTAGTTCTTTAAATACCTGCGAACATTTTAAATTGCAATAAAAAGTGGAATACGCTCGAATTTCTCCTTCAGTGTTTCAGTTGTCTAATGAGAAAAATCTCCTTAGCACTAATTAATCTTAAGAAATTTAATAATTTAACTTAGAAATGCAGTGCACCCAAAGTCTCTTAAGTATTCCAATACTGTGTATAAATGCACTAAGATTTCCATGTAAAATTACAAGATGATTTTGATTAGCTAGTTCCACATTTTATATTGGATTTGTGAGGTTCTTCATAATAGGCCAAATTATGTAAACATTTTAAGACTGTGAAAAATCAAACCTGTCCAGATTCCTTAATACAAAAGGCATATTTTGGCCAGGCACAGTGTCTCACGCCTGTAATCTCAGCACTTTAGGATGCAGAGGCGGGTGGATCACTTGAGGTCAGGAGTTCAAGACCAGCCTGACCAACATGGTGAAACCCCATCTCTACTAAAAATACAAAAAATTTGCTGGGCATGGTGGTGTGCACCTGTGATCCCAGCTACTTGGGAGGCTGCGATCATGCCACTGCACTCCAGCCTGCGTGACAGAGTAAAACTCTGTCTCAAAAACAGACAAACAAACAAACAAACAGACATTTCTATGGCTATTTTATATTTATATTAATCGTATTTATATTTTATATTTATATTAATCGTATTTATATTTTATATTTATATTAATCATTTCTAGACTTAACGCTGAGTCTTCCTAGGTTGTAAAAATGCTTACCTACTGAGGGACGAAAGTACTCTCCCAGTGGTGGATTTTGTGATGGACTAGAGATTGTGGCAGGGGCGTGGTAGGGTCTGGTTGGCCCCCAGTGGGCTACAAGGACTTCTCCTTACAGGTATTGAGTCAAGAACACTGGACATCAGAGAAGGATGTGCCTGTAGCTCATGTTCCTGGATCTAAGCAAGTGCAGTTTCTTTATAAGTAGTTTTTAAATTGTGGAACATAACATGTATCCAAAAGTGCATAAAGCAAAAGTATAGCTTAATTATTTCCATCACTGGTTAACAAACATCCTTACAGTCACCACCCAGGTCAAGAAACAACATTGCCAGGACCCCAAAGGCTTGCCCCTGTCCTGTCCCAGCCACCATGCAGTCCCACCCTCAAATACAATCACTTTCTTATTTTTCCTGTATATGTTTACCACCTAAATATGCATCCAAAATACCATCGGCTACTTTTGTTTCTGAAAAACTTTATCTACAATGGAATCCACAGCACACACCCTCTTGAAAGGGCTCCTTTTGCTGCCATGTTTGTGAGACTCACGCTTCTCGTGTGTAGGTGTCACTGTGTCATTGTCATGGCTGTCTGGCGTTCTACCCAATGGCTATCCTTGCACGTTTTCACATCCATTCTCTTCCTGATGGGTATGTGGGCTGATTCCAGTTTGGTGCTATGGTGAGTATTTGGCTGTAAAGATTTCTGGCCATGCCACCTGGGACACAAGATGGCCACATCCAGGCCCTGAGGTGGAATAGGCAGGTTACAGGACTGTGTGTCTTCTACTCCAACAGTTGATGCCAAGCCATTTTCCAGGTTGGTTCCATGAATTTGCATTGCTACCAGCAGTGTATGCACACCCCCCTCCCACAGTCACCTCTGACACTGGTGCTGTCTCTCTTTCTAACTTCTGTGGCTCAGATGAGGGGGATGTAGCAGTGACTCCTTTGGGTGCTAATTTGTATTTCTCTGGTAAGTGAAAAGTGGAGCACCTTTTGATAAATACCTTGCTCCTCTGCATGACATCTTGTGTGAAGTGTCTGTTCACGTCTCATACCTTTTTTTTTTTCCTCCAAACTGAGCTGCTCTAATTCTTTTATTATTTGCAGGAATTCTTTCAGATAGAAACCTGTGATATATTTATTTTTGTATAGGGCCTGGTAGGCAGAATAATTCCCCGCCCCCACCACTGCTCAGCCAAAGATGTCCTGCCCTAATACACACAAACTCAGAGCCTGCAAATGCCTTCCATGGCAAAAGACACTTTGCTGATGTGGTTGGAGATAGAGACCTGGACATGGGAGAGGATCCCAGATTATCTGGGTAGGCCTACTCTAATCCCATGAGTCTCAGGAGTGGAGAGACTGTCCTGTGGGGCTTGGGGGGAGAGGTGACAATGGATGAAGGGTCAGAGACATGTGGTGCCGCTGGCTTTGGGGTTGGGAGAAGGAGTCTCAGCCAATGAATGCCAGTGACCCCTGGGGCTGGAAAAGGCAAGGAAGCAGGTTCTCCCCTAGAACCCTGGAAGGACCTGCCACTGCTGAGTCCTGCCTGCTGGCCTAGTAAGGCCCTGGGACTCCAGACCTACCGAGCCAGGAGGTGACGAGTTCCCGTTGTTTCAAGCCACTCCGTTTGTGGTGACTGGTTGTGGCAATAGTGGAAAACTAAAGATGTGTGTGCCACCCAGCGATTCTGCCCCTCTGGCTTTCCTTCGGTTCTCTTAGTGTCCTTTGGTAAGTGGGAGCTCTTGATTGGAATGGGGTCACACTACCACATTGCCTTTGATGGCTCTTAGGTCATGGTTGAGAAATCTCCCGGGCCTGGGAGCTGGGGAAGCCCCTTCTCCATCATCTCCTAGCAGCCTTGTGCAGCTTTTCCCTCTGAGGTCCGCAGTACCCCCTAGCTGAGGTCTGTGTGTGGGAGGAAGGCCTCTTCGGAATCTTCTCTGTGCAGGTGGCTGACCAGACGCTCTCTTCCTGGGGGTGAGTGCTAAGTGTTTCTCTCTTCTCAGCAGCCAGCCGGCCCAAAGCACGAAGTCTGCCGTGGTGGGAAGCAGAAAAGTTCCTACTAAACTTTCCCCCTTTTTCATAAGTGTCTTCTGGACCCCAAAGTGACTTTTCTCAAGGAGTGCGAAGTGCTGTGAGTGAGGCCTGGGGGGACGGGGCGGCCTGGGGATGGAGGTGGGGATTGCCCTTTGTCAATTACTGGAGGTGGAAAATCGGAGGTGGGGATGGAGTAATCACCCTGTGTCAATTACTAGAGGTGGAAAATCCTTGCAAAAGTCACTCAACCTCCCTGAACATCGGTAATGCCATCTGCTAAGTGAAGGTCCTGACTCTTCCTGACTTGGCCAATTCCAGGGAAACACCTGCCGTGCAACAGATGTAGGAAGGTGATCAAAACCACTGGTGTTCAAGAAACACATACGGAAACTGTACAAACTTGTCTGTCCCAAAGCAAACATATTTAGAAGCATAATTCTCCCTCTGGTGAGGTTGTGGGCATGTGGGAGGTTGACCGGGCTGGGGGCAAAGGGGCAGCTGTGGGCGTCATGGGAGTGCGTCTGGCTGGGGAAACGGGGTAACTTCCATGCCGCAGCGTTTGTGGGTGTGGCCTCCCCACCAGCAGGTGCGTGTGGAGGGGTCCTGGCCCAGCTAGGCGGGCCGCATCTTCATCTCTGACACCTTGTAGCTATAGTTGTACCCCTTTGCCGCACTCCAGTTGATGCCGTTGGCATAGCTCTCATGGGGTCCTCTGAGGTAGAGACCATTCAGGTTTGAAGCGTGACAGTCGGAGTACCACCAGGCTCCCTGGAACTTCACAGCACAGTTCGAAGAACTCACATCGTTGTCTTGGTCTTTGGTGGAGAAGAAGTGGTTGTTGTGGGCCCCTAGAGAATTACCTGCTCACAGAAAATGTGGGGTTTGCAGATGCTAGAAAAAGCCGTGCCACCGTGAGACTCTCCCCACATCCTGCCCCTGAGCAGAGCCAGCCTCACTTTAGAGATGCATGAGCCGAGGTACAGGTGCGCAAAGGACCCACCCAGGCCTTGGAGGAAGGGGAAGCAGGAGGCAACCTCTGGCAATCTGGTCTGGAAATTCCTCTCCACAACCTGAGGCCCCTGCTCCAGCAACCACCTGTTTCCTCCAGGGCCCCCCTAAACTGTACGGCCTCGTGCTCTCTCCTGGGATGGCCTCCCTCCTCCAGCCTGCACCGCTCCTTCTGGTCTCTCCCCACGTCCCCTGGGGCCCTGGTGGCCCTTGGTAGGTGCAGGACAGCCCTCACCTGGGGGCTCTTCCTCCGTCTCAAGCCCTGAGCCCGAAGCTCATCCCTGGCTCCTACAGCTGAGAAGTGTCACCCCCTGAGCCTCGGTTTTACCACCTGCAAAATGGGGATGACATTCCCTGCCCTGCTGCCTTCCTTGGAGGTCACGCGTGAGATCGTGCCTGAGAGAGGACCGCACAGACTCCAAGGCTGTCATTTCCAAGGCTCCCCTGGGACTGGGTTGCTCCGTGGAGCAGTTAGTTACACAGGCTTCCTGCCGTAGCAATTCTCAGCGCCTTTCATGAACGAATGTGCACTGGGAGTTCCCCAAGCAGACGCCCTGTAGGAAATGCCTCCCCAAATCATGCAGCCCGAGACTCCCTTTGGTAGAGAATGTCCCACAAAGCTGGTGTTCCATGGAGCACAGTTTGGGAAACAGCTCCAAGGCACCCATGAGAAAAGGACATTGTCTTCCAGGTTTCAGCGGGTGACGCCGGTGGGTCATCTCAGCCCTGCCCAGACGGCTCACTGTGCGGCAGACATAGCCTTAGGAACGCCAGCCGCTATGTCCTGTGAGCCTCACACTCTATAGAGACACCAGTGCTAGTGTCTGCTTGACAGATGGAGAAACGGGATTCAGAGAGGGGAGGGCCCAAGGTCACCAGGGGAGACACAGCCAGGATCTCTCTGCTTCCCAAACCCCACTCAGGCCACCCGGCGCCCAGCAGACACTCACCCGCACTGCCCTCAACAAAGGCTCCCAGTACTAGCTTGTACTTCTCCGCCTCACTGGCCACCTTGAATGATCTATACTTAGCAAACTGGCGATTGCCCTCAAAGTCCACCAGGTCTACACGGAGCTCGCTGCTTCCTGTTGGAAAAAGATGTTAAGGTCCCAGCCTTCAAGATCTTTCTGTCACCAGGCGTGAGAGCTGGGGATGGGTAATTTTTTTTGTTTGTTTGTTTTGAGACAGAGTTCCACTCTCGTTGCCCAGGCTGGAGTGCAATGGCACAACATCAGCTCACTGCAACCTCTGCCTCCTGGGTACAAGTGATTATCCTGCCTCAGCCTCCCTAGTAGCTGGGATTACAGGCATGTGTCACCATGCCCAGTTACTTTTTTTTGTATTTTTAGTAGAGATGGAATTTCACCATGTTGGTCAGGATGGTCTCGATCTCTTGACCTTGTGATCCACCCGCCTTAGCCTCCCAAAGTGCTGGGATTACAGGTTTGAGCCACCGTGCCCAGCTGGGGATGGATACATTCTTAAGGGATATCTGAATGTGGCATCCAGGAAAAAAATCAACCGGGAATGGTGGAAAATCTCTTGTTGCTATCAGGCCCTCAGGGATGGCTTTCTGTTTCTAAACACCTTTCCCGCTATTTTGGAGACCTGAACATGCCCCACTGGAGTTCACTGGGTGGAAGGGAGCATTCTTTCATTTTGAAAGTGTACCTTCTCTTTCTAAGGGTTGGTGAGCCACTAATGCAGGAGTGGGCAAAGCTATAATTGTAGTTTCTCTTGCAGGAATTTGAGGCACCTGAGTGGATACCTTCAATCATGCCATGGGGCAGTGGGCAGGGATAATGGACCAGCGATGATACAGACTGCCTCAGGGCCAGCTGCAAAACTCATTCCCTGCCCCGGATGGTTGGGGCAAGGCCCTCTCACTCGGGTGGGTGCGGCTGCAGGGGGCCTGCTGAGGCGTGGGCTGGAGGAGGCAAGCATGGGCTCTCCATGGGACTAATATGCAAGCTTCAGAGGCACATCAACAGCCGGAGATGAAGGCCACCCCAAGCCCCAGTGGTCTCTCTCCTGCTTCCCACTCTCAGGATGTGAGATGCCAGTGGGGCCAAGACCTGAAGAGGCCTTCAGCCCAGAGCTCTATTTCCCTTCCCGGTGCTGCCAGAGCCTACGGCAGGGGACGCAGCCCTTAGAGGTCCCAGTGCCACCCTGAGTGTGCTCAGGGCCCACTCCCCTGTGGGCCAAGAGGCGCTTATGTTCCTGGTGGCCCAGGCCTAAGGGGCAGGGGCACCCCCATTCAGGGCCCCCTGACCCCCAAGCCCCAGCAGCGGCCCTACCCTGGGTGGTCAGGGCGTGGATGTTGTCGTTCCCCAGCCAGAACTCCCCCAGCCGACTGCCAAAGCCCTGCTTGTACGCGGCCCAGTCCCGGTAGAAGTCCACGGAGCCGTCCATCCTCCGCTGGAAAACCTGTGGAGGAGCCAGGGGACGGGAACAGGGGGGACAGACCGACGTCCCACAGCACGGGGGACCCGCCCTCCAGAGGAGCAGCATTTGTAGTTGGCAGAGCGTCGCAGGCTGGGGTCCCCAGCACGCCCACCTGGTCTCCTCACAGACCCCACGGGAGGAAGGAGGAAATGGGGGCTCAGATGGGGGAGGCAACAAGCCCCAAGGCACACAGCAAGAGAGCGCCAGGCCCCTCCCAGCCTCCCCCACGGCCTGGACTTTTACCCACGGGTCACCTCCCCCATCATCTCTGTCCCCGACCAGGGGAATAGAGAATTCCAGAGTGTGTTCTCCAGCCAGGTGTGCAGCCTGGACTCCGGGTCTCCCAGGTTGACCACCTCTGCCCAGGGCCCCTCAGTCTCCCACTCACGGTCCAGCCCCCTCCGTCCGTGTCCATGTCACAGAGCACAGCCAGCAGCCGGCAGTTGGTCAGGTAGATGGTGTACCAGCCACTCAGGAAGTGCCCTCGGTCTAGTAGGTCCTTGCAGGTGCGTGGACCTGGGAAGGGAACCCAGGGAATGGCTGCAGGATGGGGCCCCTGGGCAGGGCAGGGGCAGTGGGAGGGAGACCTGGCAGGGAGGAGCAGGGCCACAGGCTTCTGTGCGGACAGAGGAGGACTCCGAAGCCTAGACAGGGACATGGCTCCCAGGGCCATGCAGCTGTGATGGCCACGCCCAGTCGGCCTGACCCTCCCAGCTCCCAGTGTCTCCCCCACCTTTGGCTCCTGGGCACCCGGCCTTCTGGGGTAGATTATAATAGTGGAGCCCAGGTTGTCACGGAAGGGATTCAGGCGATGGCTGCCCATTACTCGAGTGATTGAGGGGGATGATAGGTGCAGACAGGGTTCTTCCTTAGAGTCTGTGGCGTGAACGCGTGCAGCTGGCCCTAGAGGTCGGGGCAAGGCTTGGGTACCGAGGTCAGGGTATGACCAGTCACCTGTCGCACAAGACTGAGACTGCCCAGCATCTCCTGTGTGGGGAGAGGAGACACTCATCATAAGCTTGAAATCAGAGCATCAGAACCCTCGTCCCGGTCAGCCCCGGTGGCTCCCTGAGCACAGAATAGAGAATGGGCAAAGGCAGCTCCTCTGATGTCTCCAGGACACGTGGCACAGGCCTAGGGGAGGGTGGCCACACTCTGCTTCCCCAGAGGCACCGGCCACATGGTTGTCCGTAGGCCCCTGCTGTGCAGCGGGAGCTTCGCGGGCTGTGGCAGGTGCTGCGGGTCCTGCTGGACTAACTGGACCCCTAGTGGAGCCTTCACCGCTGGTAACAGCAGAACAACTCTTCAAGCCTGGCAGGGTCGCTCCAAGCTTGCCCTGCCTCCGCCCTGGCATCTGTTTCTTGGGACACAGATATCGGTGGACCCTCAGCCCCCGGCTTTGCTTCTCATTTGCTTTTGTAGGCAGAGTGTGGGACTGTGTCTTAGAGTGTTGCACATTCGGCTTTTTTAAACTTTTACAATTTTTGAATAAATAAGCATAAGTGAGACAGAAATTGAAATATTAAAGTGTCACCATCTACACACTGATGTGGTCCTGCTGGCCACTGGGAGTGACTGCTGTAGACACCGGGGTTTGAGCCCTCACGGATTCTGACAGCAAAGCCCACCGGGTTCCTTCCGCCCCTCCCTGCCCACAGCCCAGATTGACAGGGAGGTGAGCGGTGGGTGGGTGGACTGAGGCCTCCGAGACCCCTCCCCTGGACAAAGGCTGCAGAGGCACCTGCCTGTGTCCACCGGTGGCTCACCTTTCTCTCCACGCATCCCCTTCTCTCCTCGGTCTCCTGGAGGAAGATGCAGGAGAATGAGCTTTTGGCCCCGGACGTGTGGGCCACGGAGAGGCCGGCCCCAGGGTGGGCTCCTGGCCTGGGGCACTGCATCTCCCCAGCCCTGCAGGCTCACTGAGGCATCACAACGCTCAGGTCTCAATGTTGGGGAGGGGCCCCGAGGCCTGGAATATGACAGGGCCCCTGTCTACCTTCCTCTGTCTTTCTCTGTTGATGTCTCCCCACCCTCTCTTTGTGTCTATGTCTCTGTCTCGCCCTCCCTCATTTCATTACAGACAGCTCCAACATCCCTGCTCAAGGCCTCCTCGCTCCCTGCCCCCTGGTTACCTTTGGGTCCCACTGGTCCCACCTTTCCAGGGGCTCCAGGGATACCGCGTTCTCCTGAAAATTCCAAAGACATATCATTGAGAAAAATGCAACCTAAACAATTCTCCCTGGAAATCTTTGCCCCAAGTGATAAAGTCCTGACCCTCCCCAACTCTGCCTTGAACCCATTCTGGTTCCAGGAACCCTCAGAATTGCGAGCCGTGGACTTAGCCGGGGGGTGACCGCAGATGGAGGTGAGGGAGTGATGGAGGGGCCTGCACTCCACCTTGGGCTCAAGGCAAGGTGCTCCTGGCTCCTGTTTGTGCCTTGGGAGCATCTTGGGTTTCACCCTTTGTTGACCATAAGCCTGGGCCCAAGTCACCGTCACAGAGCTCTACTGTCTAGCAAGGGACCATGTTCTGGAGCAATGAATGCGTCCTCTGAGAGCCTCGTCCTACCACATCCCCACACAGAGAGGGTGAGCCCCACGTGCGGCCGCTGCCGTCAGGGAGGATCCGGTTCCACCGTGCGCCTGAACTCCCGTGGTGTTACACAGCCCTCCATGCGGTTCCGACCAGAAAGGGGACCCTCCCGTTCCCCGATGCCAGCCAAGAGGCAGCCCCCAGTCCATTCGCTGATCCCGGTTGCTGGCTAGAGTGTGTGGGGACTGGTTCTTGCTTTAGGGTATACTGGCCAGCCATGCCCACTGGTAGAAGCCTGGTTCAAGGGACGTCCGAGCCAGACTTGATTCTTCTCCTGCCAGGGAATGGCTTCCTCCCCAGTGTTCCCTCAACAGGGGATAGAGACCCCACTCTCAGGTCCAGCCTGCGGAGTGGACACAGAGGACCTGGCCCTGGACACCCACACGGAAGCCTGGACACGTCAGCGAAAGTCCAAGTCATGGGGACATTTGAGCTTGTCCCATCTACATTGGGACATCCCCGCCAAGTGCTCTGCAGGCATCACCTTGAATGCCTCCAGGCATGGGGAGCTCACCCTCTAAGGCAGCGCCCTTTCCGAGCTTTTATGCACATCTGCCTTACACCATGCTTAGGGGGTACCCCAAACCACCCAAGGCAGGTACCTGCTGTTGGCTCTCCCACGTTCCCTGCAGACCCGCATGCAGAGCTCAGGGCTCAGGATTAGGGCACCCTCTGTGCCCTGAAGTAGACTGGTCCAAGTCCCATCCCCACTCCTTACTGGTTTGTCAAGTAGGAAAGTCTCTGACTTCTTTGAGCCTCAGTTTTCCCATATGAGGCAGGTGCAGAAGAAAGTGGTCACCTCAGATTTCAGGTGAGAAGGTGGAGGGACATAGAGCTTAGAAGTCATGCCAGTGGCCAAGCAAAGCTGGAACTGGATCAAGGACTAGGAGACAGAGCTACAGAAGCGTGTCCAAATGTGAGCTCATGAAATAGTTAGGAAAGACACTGCCTCCATTTCAGAACCCTGTTGGGCCCTGGGAGTCAGCTCTGTCCCTGGCTCTAGCAGGGGCCCGACCCAGGCTCTCGATCTAGGAATCATGGTGGGGGTGTTGCTCAACTCAGCATCTAGCTTCAAAAAGAGCAAGAGCCAGTGCCCCCGCCATGCCTGGCCTCCCCACCCGGCCCGCACCTACCTGTCTTTCCATTGATGCCTGCCTCTCCCTTTGGTCCTGGGGCCCCAGGCAGCCCCGGGCAGCCTCGGAGAATGGTGAGCTTGTCAGAGCCCTCCAGGCCCACCACCTTCACCTCTGCAGAGAAACACAGGCGCCCACTCAGTGCCTGGCCCAACAGTGGCTGGGAAGTGAGGTTTTCTGCTCTGCTGGGGCCTTGGTCTGTCCTCGCCCCTCGGGCACTGGTGAGGCGGAGACGTGGTGGGGGCAGAGTCCTGGCGTTGGAGACTACCCCGACATAGCGGAGCCTCATCTCCTCAGTGCTGTGTGTCCTGGGGCAAGTCACTTAACTCCTCTGGGCTTTGTGCCCTGGGCTACCAAGTGGGGATAATAACAAGGTTGTGGCCAGGGCTGGATTAGAGAATGTGCATTTTAATCTCTTAGTGTAATTCGTGGCATTTAGAAAGAGTTAATAAACAGTGGGCTCTTGCAGTAACCAATGACAATCAATGTTTCTAAGAAACTTGGGGAATTGAGGCTGACAAAGCCTTTTCCCTCCCAGACCTTGGGAATGTGGTTGTGGAATTACTGGGATGGAAGGGGCCTTCTAGATCCTCTGGAGAGAGGCAGTGTGGGGTCCAGGGACATAGAGCCAAGTGTGGCGCAGCTGGAGCCAAACCAAGGTTGTCTACTTCTTTGAAGAAATATTTTTCATTTTGTTCATTACAAAATCTACACGCCCTGCTAAGGGCCCTCTTAGAGACTGGAACGGAGCAGTGCTTTCACTGGAGACACGGCAGCTGCCATCTTTGGGGTGTTTCCTCTCTGTGTTTCCTGTCCTCCTTCCACTAGGCTGTAATTTACTATTTATGTTTCCTCCATAAATATGTTATCAGCCAGGGAGGCCGGGCCGTCCTTAGGAGCAGTCTCTCACTGACTGTCACAGAACCACCTGCTCCTGAATCAACGAGGGAAACACCTCGTCACTGTCCAAACCTTTGCCCCTATCGACTGATTCTGACTCTTTTGGGGGAGAGCCAGAAATCTGCCTTTTTAACAAACCCCCCAAGTCAGTGTGGCAGCCACCGTATTAGAGGGCCTCTCCAGTAAGCCCGTAAGAAGATAAAGTCAACAGTATTTTCTTCCTTCTCAGTGACAGATTCCAGACCCATCTGTGAAGCTCCATGGGGCAAATCCTGGGCTTTTGAGGCAGACAGACCTGAAGTGACATCACCCCCCTATCCCTCCATGACCCTGGGTGACGCCTCAGCTGCCCTGAGCCTCCATGTCCTTGCCTGAGGATAGAACAGACCTGCTGGGCATCTTTGCAGGAAGATGTGCATAAAAGGTTTTGCCTGGGACACCCGAGTGTCAATGAATGGGGTTGTTACCAGCTTTTTGGGACCAGAAAACCTGGGTTCTTCTCACCTGGACAGGTGTCAGCAGCCTGGGCAGGCAGGTCCTTGATATGCAGGAACAAGACTAGTAGGACAGCGAGCCCCCGGGCCATGGTGGCTCCACTCAGCTCCATGCTCTCTGGCCTTTGACTCCGAAGAGTCTCCCAGCTCTAATGGGGCAGAGGAAGCCAGCTCTCGCCTTGTGCCACAGTTTCTCAACTCCCTGGGGGACACCCACTTCCTATGGGCTGCTTCGTTGCACCAACAGGAGGTATGAGGTCATCTCAAAGGGTGTTTCCTTCCACTAGGCTCCAGCAAGATGCCCGCCCCGTTGGGCTCTCTTCCCCAGCAAAGACAAGCTGCTTCCGGTCCAGAGATCTCCCAAGACCCCTCTGCTGGAAAGGGTTGACTTTGTTTGTGGCTTAAGGAGAGCACACTCCCACACCCCTTTCCATTCCCCAGCTGTCCCCAAGCAATAATTGGAGAACTTGACCTTATCCTTGGGGGATAAGGAAGGCTTTGCTGAAGACGTTTCCTTGCCTCATCTATTCCCAGAAAATTCAGGGTGTGTCAGGCATCAGGCGATTAACGTGGATGGGGAGGAGAAAAATGTCGAGCACCTGTTATGTCTCAAATACTATTTGCATCATATCATCTTACGCCAGCCCCATTGGGTGGAATCAATTATTTGAAAGTTACAGCTGGAGAAATTGAAGTCCCTCCACTAGTAAGAGCCAGGCATTGGACTCAAGTCTGTCTAATGTCTTGTGGATCACCGGGATTGTTCATTTCACCTGAAGGTGGGGATGCCTCTTGTCCCCCCAAAATCCTTGAGGCCATGTTCCTACTCCACATCTCGTGCCGTGAATCGTGCTTAGCCAGGACGCGTTGTGGGCACTTTGTGTGGGATTGGTAGGAGGTATAGAAATGGTCACTAAGGAGAGTCAGATGGTAGTGGGACCGAGGAGCAGGGAGAGGTGCTGTTTTGTGGTTTGCAACTTCTCTGGGCCAGCGTGTGTAAACTGGGTTTGCAAACTCACTGGCTCCCCACATGGGAGAGAAGTGGAGGGGGGTCCAGGGGTGGGGGGCCCAGGAGACACAGAACCTTGTGTCCAGGCTCTGTGGGCACCACAACAACTCTAGGCTCTGTGTGTTTGTGTGTGTTGGCTCCAGCATGTTGAGAGACAGGGGCGGGGGGCTTCATTGCCTCAGACATCGCTTAATGTCCCTGAGCTACTGGCCCAGGCGGGAGAGGTCTGGGTGTCAGTGGTGCGACCTCCTTTATTGGAGAGGATCCAATTCAGGAGTGACATTCACCTGGGATTGGGTCAGAACAGGGAGAGAGCCAGCAGGTCTGTGCCCCTCAATTCCATTTGCCAGCTGCCCCCTGGGTGTGAGGGGACCTCCTCTTCCTTGCATCGTCCATAGGTTTATTTCAGGTAAGAAGTCAACAACACATTCAGATATCAAGCTAACGTTCCCAAGAGTATGTGAGCCCAAGAGTATGAAAGAATGCAAGATTCTGGCAAGTTAAAATATCTTAACATCAGATCAGTAAAAGTCATTTGACTCCTGGCAATGGCAGTTTAGGTATTTGGTGCCATCTTATTAAGAACAAACAGACGAAACCTTTAAAAAGAGATTTGCTTGAAGGCACAATCAAGCTAGCGATGTAGTAAAGGATCACTTTGCCAAGGTCTTGGGAGCCACAGAAATCTTAGAGAAGTGAAACTAGTCATGGAGACCTCTTTTTGCACAGGGATTTGCCAATCTCCAAAAGAGAGGTGAGAAGCTGGGCAGTTATTTCACTATCTTGCAGAGCTTAAGGTCAAAGACTGGGGCTAGGGCCTGCCAAAGGTATGGGTTTGGGGTCGGCTTTCAGAAGGGCTGCACCCTAGCAACAGCCCATGTGAAGCAATAACCAACCTTCACATGGGCTGAAAACTGGTTTTGAGACATCTAAATGTCCCCAGGAAAGGAACCTCAGCTCCTGGAATTATTGCTTGTGACCCCAGGCTCCTAGCTAAAGGAAACAAAAATCTTCTGTGAAGGAGAATGGCATCATCCCAGGTCATTATTTCTGCAAAGTGTTTTATTTTTTTCAAATGAAATTTTAGAACACAATCAACGATAACCAGGCTCGTGGAAATAAAAGACAACAGGTATAAGGACCAACAGAAACAACAGAATATAGAAAGGGGTGTTTGGAAGCTGTGGATACTGAAGCTGTGACATAATTAACAGGGAAAATGGAAAACCATCCTCAGAGACTGAGAACAAATAAGGATGCTTGTCATCACCACTCTGGTCAACAGTGTATTGCATGTCACTGTCCAGTGCAGTAGGAAAGAAAACAAAACCATAAAAAGATGGGAAAGGCAGACACAAGATTGTTATTTTCTGAAGATATGATTGAGGATGTAGAAAATTCAAGAGATTCTAAAGATAAACAAGCAGAATAAAAAGTTTAGCAAAAATCAATTGTGCTTCTAAAAACTAGCCTCAAAGAATTTCAAAATGAAATTTAAAAAATTTGTATCAGCAATGCCGAAGTCAAATAACTGTGAATAAATCTAACAACATCCATGCTGGTCTTCTGTGTACAAAACTATCAAACAGGAACTGAAAGACCTAAAAGAAGATTAAAATAATTAGAAGGATATTCTATGTGTGTGGATTAGAATACCAAATATAGGAAAAATATTTGTTTTCCCTTAATTTATCTAGATATCCACTGTATTATCAATTAAACTACCATTTTCTGTGACAATTGACAGGGTGAATTTAAAATTTATATAAAGGGCCGAGTGCAGTGGCTCACACCTGAAATCCCATCGCTTTTGGAGGCCGAGACAGGTGGATTACTTGAGGTCAGGAGTTCAAGACCAGCCTGGCCAACATGGTGAAACCCTGTCTCTACTAAAAATACAAAACTTAGTCAGGCACAGTGTTGAGCACCTGTAATCCCAGCTACTTAGGAAGCTGAGACAGGAGAATTACTTGAACCCAGGAGGCGGAGGTTGCAGTGAGCCAAGATCGAGCCACTGTACTCTAGCCTGGGTGACACAGTGAGACTCCTTCTCAAAAAAACAAAACAAAACAAATTTTGCAGAGGATGGTGGTTCATGCCTGTAATCCCAGCTACTCAGGAGGCTGAGATGGGAGAATCGCTGGAACCCGGGAGGTGGAGTTTGCAGTGAGCCAAGATTGCACCACTGCACTCCAGCCTGGGCAACAGAGTGAAACTCTGTCTCAATAAGTAAATAAATAAATAAATAAAATTTATATAAAGGCAAAGGGCTGATAGCCATGATACTCTTGAGCAAGAAAAAAGAAGGGCGAGTTGCTTTAAGTGATGCCAACAGTTGTTATCAAGCGATAGTGATGGAGGCAGTGTGGTACTGGCTTGGGCGTACACTGCAAACCTGGGGAAGTGAGTAGGGAGTCCAGAAACAAATCCAGGCACATATGGACCCTTGATTTATGACATGGTGGCTCCGCAGAGCAATAGTGAAAGAATAAACTTTCAGTGAGTGGCACAAACTACTGGATAGTCATATGGAAAAACAAGAAGTGACACTTAAATTTTATCAGACGAAAAGCATTCATGTCAGGAGAATGGTAGACCCAAATGTGAGAGGGAAAACAGCAGTTTTAGATCATATTACAAGATCTCCAATAGCCTTGCAGGTATTTCATATAAGATGGAAAATCACAAACCATAAAGGACAAGTCGAAAAATTGATCATGAAAGTACATTATTTCTTTTTCAAAATATATCACCATGGGAGGGAAAAGACAAGCCAGGGAGAAGGGAAGGAGGAGGGATTTCAACACACAGAAGTGACAAAAGACTTATATTTAGAATAAAGGGTTTCTATAAATCAACAATGTTGTAGAAAGTGGGAAAGTGACTTCAACAAACACTGATAAAAGATAATATTTAATAGATGATGGGAGTATGAAAACATGCTCAACTTCACAACTAATCCAAGAAATGAAAACTTCAATCTCATGAGGTGACTGCATACACTAAAATTTTTCAAAACAGCTAACCCTGCCAGGTTTTGGTGAAGATGTGTCGGAAACCTTAGTACAAGCACTTTGGAAAACTGGTCGTATTCCCAACAATTCCCTATGACCAGCATATTCCATAACCAGCCATGTTCATCTCAGTTCTCCTCAACAGAAAGGTATGCCCAGCTGGAGATATTCCATAACCAGCGATGTTCATCTCAGTTCTCCTCAACAGAAAGGTATGCCCAGCTGGAGAGAAGACACATGTGAAAATGTCCAACCCCATCCCGGAAATAACCCAAACATCCATCTGCAGCAGAAGGGGCCCGTCAGCTAAGGTTCGTTCATACTGGAGCATCCTCGGGACCCATACAATGATCGATTCCAGCTTCATGCAAAAGCTTTGTTGAAATCCGCAAGCACAGGGAGCATCCAGGACGCCAGCACTAAGGAAAGCAAACGGTTCAGTTGCATCTGTACAGAGTTTGAAAGTGGGCAAAGCTGAACCACAGTGTGAAGGAATGCACACTCAGTGGCAATGTGGAGGGAAAGGTGCAGACCATGCCAGTCAGATGACTGCTCCCTTGGGAGGGGCCAGTGAGACGACCGTTCCCTTGGGAGGGGCCAGTGAGACGACCGCTCCCTTTAAGACCGCTCCCTTAGGAGCGGGAGCCTTGAGGACTGGAAGGCACACCGGGGGCTGGCGATGGGTTATGGTTTCATTGGGTGATGCATGTTTAGTTTATGCTCTCTGGTGAAAGGGTATTACATTTCACTTAAAAGAGCAAGCTTAAACAAACTATTTAAATAAAATAAACAGAACACGTAAGGGCCATCATCGTCCTTTATTGCTCCCACCACAAGCTGCAGCCCAGCTATCTCCAGGAGGCTTGGGGAGGTTGAGCGGCTGCTGGTTCGCTTCCCTGTTGCGGCTCCGGCTTCTGGGAGGTTGAGCAGCCCCTCGCCTGGCTGTTGCTCCACGTGCTGGGTCTGCAGCCTGAGATGAGCCTTGGAAGGATCCAGAGGGAGAGGCCAGCCAGTGAGGCTGGTCAGAGTGGGGCTGGTCGGAGTGGACAGAGGGAATTCCTTCCCCCTGGACCATGGTCACCCCCAAGGGGTGCCGACCTCATGGGTCAGCAAGGCAGAAACTCTCACGAGGTAAAATGCGACGGTTTATCATGAAGTGAAGAAGTGTGGCTGCAACAAAATGAAAATATAATCTAGCAAAAAGCCTGGCTGCCCAAGCCCCAGGAAGGGTCCTTCTGGCAGATGACAGAGGATCAGTCACAGGCTGCTGTGTGGATCATGGTGGAGATGCCCTCACCACACCCTGCCCCTCGAGATTACAACCAGGGCAGCCAACGGGGTCCTGCTCCACTTCCTCCCGGAGTTAGTCATCCCCAGGACAGCCTCTGTGGCCTCCTCACCCCCAGGGTGTGCCGTGCAGTACTTCCCCTCTGCTTCAGTGGACCTGGGGGTCCTTGCTGTTTCCGTTTTTGTTTTTTGTGTTGTTTTTTGTTTTTTGTTTTTGAGACAGAGTCTTGCTCTGTTGCCCAGGCTGGCGTGCAGTGGCGCGATCTCAGCTCACTGAAGCCTCTGCTTCCCAGGTTCAAGTGATTCTCCTGCCTCAGCCTCCTGAGTAGCTGGAATTATAGGCACCTGCCACCATACCCAGCTAATTTTTTGCATTTTTAGTAGAGACAAGGTTTCGCCATGTTGGCCAGGCTGGCCTCAGGTGAGCTGCCCACCTCAGCCTCCCAAAGTGTTGGGATTACAGGCATGAGGCACTGTGCCCAGCTGTCCTTGCTGTTCCTGAAATAAAGAAACATCCTTATAACCGGTTTATGCTTGCCATGGGCGTGCCACACTGTGCTCACCTGTTGAAGCTCAGGTAATACAGTTAACAATGCCACGTAATAAGAAGCCACCTAAGAGAACGGGGGGGCTTGCTGCATACCTGCTGTGGGTCTGCACACCCCAGAAGCTGCATGCTGATGACTGCACAGAGAAGCCCTCCCAGGCACTTTAGCTGGGGACTCCACATATGCGGGAGGAACGGCAGAGACTCAAATGACACTGTCCAAATATCCCCAACAACTGTGGACAGGACAAAGTTGAGTTCCTGGCTCACCGCAGTGAGGGACAGTCCCAGCTCAGAGTGCCACAGCAGTGCCTCGGAGCAGGAGAGGAAGGAAAGGGAAGGTCTGGCTTCTCGAGAGCTCCAAGTCTGGTTTAGGGTGGATCTTCCAGTGGTGTGGGTCAGGGGATCACGACGGAGTAGTTTAGGGTGGGTGCACACAGTACAGTCAGTACCTTGAGATGAAGAGGGTTCAAGAGTCCTGGAGCATGCACTGTGGATTCCTGTTGAAGAATCAACGGGAAGAGTCTCTTGGTTGCAGAGATTAGTCCCACCATCAAGGACTTGAAAGACTCAGGGGTGGTGATTCCCACCACATCCCTGTTCAACTCTCCCATTTGGCCTGTACAGAAGACAAATGGATCTTGGAGAATGATAGTGGATGATCGTAAGCCTAACTGAGTGGTGACTCCAATTGCAACTGCTGTACCGGATGTGGTTTCATTGCTCTCACAGATTAGCACATCTCCTGGTACCTGGCATGCAGCCATTGACTTGACAAGTGCCTTTTTCTCCATTCCTGTCCATAAGGCTCACCAGAAGCAATTTCAGCTGGCAAGGCCAGCAACATACCCTCACTGTCCTACCTCAGGGGTATATCAACTACTCAGCTTCGTGTCGTAATCTTGTTTGCGGAGGTCTTGATTGTTTTTCCCTTCCACAAGGTATCACACTGGTCCATTACATTGATGAGATTATGCTGATTGGATCCAGTGAGCAAGAAGTAGCAAACACACTGGACTTATTGGTGAGACATGTGTGTGCTGGGGGGTGGGAAATAAATCTGACTAAAATTCAGGGAACTTTTACCTCAGGAAAATGTCTAGGGGTCCAGTGGTGTGGGACCTGTCAAGATATTCCTTTTAAGATGAAGGATTAGCTGCTGCATTTAGCCCCTCCTACAATGAAGAAAGAGGCACAATGCCTAGTGGGCCTATTTGGATTTTGGAGGCAATGCATTCCTCATTTGGATATGTTACTCCAGCCCATTTATCGAGTGACCCACAGGCTGCCAGTTTTGAGTGGGGTCCAGAACAGGAGAAAACTCTGCAACAGGTCCAGGCTGCTGTGCAAGCTGCTCTGCCACGTGGTCCATATGACTCAGCAGATCCAATGGTGCTTGAGGTGTCAGTGGCAGACAGGGATGCTGTCTGGAGCCGCTGGCAGGCCCCCATAGGTGAATCACAGCGGAGGCCTCTAGGATTTTGGAGCAAGGCCCTGCCGTCTTTTGCTGATGACTACTCTCTTTTGGAGAGACAGCTCTTGACCTGTGACTGAGCCTTAGAGGAAACTGAAAGTTTGACTATGGGTCATCAAGTCCCCACGTGACCTGAACTGTGTGTCATGAACTGGGTGCTTTCTGACCTATCTAGCCGTAAAGTGGGTCGTGCACAGCAGCATCCCATCACCAAATGGGAGTGGTATGTACGTGATTGGGCTTGATCAGGTCCTGAAGGCACAAGTCAGTTACATGAAGAAGTGGCTCAAATGCTCATTGTCTCCACTCCTGTCACCCTCCTTTCTCTCCCCCAGCCTGCACTGATGGCCTCATGGGGAGTTTCCTATGATCAGTTGACAGAGGAAGAGAAGACGAGGGCCTGGTTCCCAGATGGTTCTCCACGATAGGTAGGCACCACCTAAAGTGGACAGTTGCAGCACTGCAGCCCCTTTCTAGGACATCCCTGAAGGACAGCGGTGAAGGGGAATCTTCCCAGTGGGCAGCTTCGAGCAGTGCACCTGGTGCACTTTGCATAGAAGGAGAAATGGCCAGATGTGCCATTATTTACTGATTCATGGCCTGTAGCCAATGGTTTGGCTCAGGGACTTGGAAGAAGCATGATTGGAAAATTGGTGACAAAGAAATTTGGGGAAGAGGTATGTGGATGGACCTCTCCGAGTAGTCAAAAACTGGGAAGGTATTTGTATGCCATGTGAGTGCTCACCAGTGGGTGACCTCAGCAGAGGAGGATTTTAACAATCAAGTGGATAGGATGACCCGCTCTGTGGATGCCACTCAGCCTCTTTCCCCAGCCACCCCTCTCATTGCCCAGTGGGCCCATGAGCAAAGTGGCCATCACCACAGGGATGGAGGTTACACATGAGCTCAGCAACATGGTCTTCCACTCACCAAGGCTGACCTGGCTGTGGCCACTGCCGAGTGCCCAGTTTGCCAGCAGCAGAGACCAACACTGAACCCTTGATATGGCACCATTTCCCAGGGTGATCAGCCAGTTATTTGATGGCAGGTTGATTATATGGGATCTCTTCCATCATGGAAAGGGCAGTGGTTTGTCCTCACTGGAATAGACACTTCAGATATGGGTTAGCCTATCCTGTATGCAATGCTCTGCCAAGACTACCATCTGTGGACTCACGAAATGCCTTATCCACCATCATGGTATTCCACACAGCATTGCCTCTGACCAAGGCACTCACTTTACAGCTAAGGAATTGTGGCAGTGGGCTCATATTCACAGAATTCACTGGTCTTAACATGTTCCCTATTGTCCTGAAGTAGTTGGAAGTAAGACCTCTAGGCCAGCAGAACATAATATTGTCCTGAAGTAGTTGGATTGATAGAATGGTGAAATGGGCCAGGTGCGGTGGCTCACGCCTGTAATCCCAGCACTTTGGGAGGCCGAGGCGAGCAGATCGCCTGAGGTCAGGAGTTCAAGACCAGTCTGACCAATATGATGAAACCCAACTCTACTAAAAATTAGCCAGGCATGGTGGCGTGCACCTGTAATCCCAGCTACTCCGGAGGCTGAGACAGGAGAATCGCTTGAATCTGGGAAGTAGAGATTGCAGTGAGCCAAGTCATGAGTATTTCGTCCTTATTTTATTAGGAATATGTCTGTGCATGTATACCCTTGTACTAAGAAAATATCTTCACTTTATTTCTTCTTTTTCCTTCTACCATGTGACATAAGATGTATTGACTTCATATCAATATTTAAGTGTTGTTAACTTCATGTAATACCATTTAGGTTAAGGATTAGTGTGCTTCCAGTTGTACGAAGGACAGCAATATTATGTTAGGCCTAATTATGACTTTATTATTCTCTTTATTTGAAAATTACATGTGATCTCAGGAGATGTGTATGGGTTCAAGTTGACAAGGGGTGGGCCTGTGATGATTAATACTGAATGTCAACTAGATTGAAGGATGCAAAGTACTGTTCCTAGTGTGTCTGTGACGGTGTTGGTGGAGGAGAATAACATTTGAGTCCGTGGACAGGGAGAGGTAGATCCACCCTCGATCTGGATGGGCATCATCTAGTCAGCTGCCAGCACGGCTAGAAAAAAAGCAGGCAGAAGAAGATGGAAGGACTAGACTTTCTGAGTCTTCCAGCCTTCATCTTTCTCCTATGCTGGATGTTTCCTGCCCTCGAACATCGGACTCCAAGTTCTTCAGCTTTTGGACTCTTGGACTTACGCAGTTGTTTGCCCAGGGCTCTCAGGCCTTCAGCCACAGACTGAAGGCTGCACTGTCAGCTTCCCTCCTTTTGAGGTTTTGGGACTCGGACTGGCTTCCTGGTTCCTCAACTTGCAGATGGCCTATGGCGGGACTTCACCTTGCGATCGCGCGAGTCGATTCTCCTATTCAATTCCCCTTCATATATACATCTGTCCTATTAGTTCTGTCTCTCTAGGGAACCCCGACTAATACAGGGTCTTTAGGGAGATTCCTGCAATGAGCAGTTAAGTCCTTTGCAAGTTTCATCCTCCTGAGCAAGAGTCTCCAGGAACACTAAAGTTCTGCTAATGCAGACTTGGGGGTAGACGTCCAAGCTGTGGCCCCAGTAGGCGAGTAACATCACCAAAAGCCCAGTGGAGAGCCGTGGAGTCAGGAACTGACTCAGAGCAACACCTAGAGCCAGATTCTCCTTGAAATGTGCACCCTTGCTGGTGGAGCTTTCCAGGACCTGCCGGCCTCAGTGGGCACCTGAGAGCAGCAGGTGTGCCCCCCGCACCCACCCAGAGACCTGGCTCCTCCAGGCCCCAGAGCGGCTGCAGGGCAGTTGGCTCCCTCCAGAGTGGGGGTTGGAACCAGTGTCAAGGCCAGGCGTGTCCCCTGGGCTGGACGGTCCCAGTCCCTCTGATGGGACCTGCCCCCTCATTTTCCGCTTATCATGTCTGGTGGGTGGTGGGAAGATGGACAGCTCACCTGGCTGGACCTGGTGGGGCCCTGCACACACTACTCTTTAGGGTCCTGTGAGGAACCAGAGGGCACCTCTTCTTGGCTGTGAGGACAGACTGTGCCTGCAGCCCTGCCGCTGGGGAGAGGTTCTCTACTGAGTCAAACCAGAGCCCAGACCCCAGGAAAGGGACCAAGGGCTGCCTGCTGCATCTCTGTTTGGTTATTTCCTATTGGGGGAGAGAGGAATCCAGGACTTCCCTTGAGCAATGCCAGATGTGTCCACACCCACGGGCTTCCTCTCCTCAACCTCAGGACACACGGCCCTGCTTCCTCCTTGTGGCTAACTAGCCCCACGTTTGCCCCTGCTTCCTCCTTGTGGCTGACTAGCCCTACTCTTGCCCTAGGTTCGAAGGTGGCTCACTTCCTCTTTCTCTCCTCCAGAGAGGCACGCTCTGTCACCATGTGCCAGCTCCAGGACAGGGGTTTTCGGAAGACCCATGGAATCCTTCCATCCCCAACCCCTGGGCAGGGACCCAGCAGCTCACAGAGTTGACCCAGCCTGACCCCCACTACCTCTTCCTCACCAATATCCCATCTCGCCCAGTCCTCAGGACAGCCCAGGCCACCCTTTCCTCCTGGCTCAGGCACCAGGCCCCAACCTGGGAGCATGAGGTTTATTGAGCGCCTGTTATCCCCCTGAGTGGGAGGCCATCCGGCAGCCCCACACCTGCATGAGGAGCAGGGACTGTGGGCCCACACAGACCTGGGCTCTCCCCACCCGGGATGCAGGACCTCGGACCAGCTCCCTGCAGGCCATGCCAATAAGGGCAGGTGAGAGCTGCGGCCCCTTCTACTGAGAGGGGGAGACAACCCTGCTGACAGCTGGGATAGTCATGCTGAGAGCAGGGAGTAGTGGTGCTGAGTTTGGGGGACAGTCATGCTGAATTGGGGGACAGTTGTACTACACACAGCAGTCTTCCCCCTCCCCTCTCCTCATGTCCCCATGTCCAAGCAATGCTTTCTCTTGGCCTCCTTCCCCTTTGCTCCATCTCCCAGTCAATGTCCAAGCACTGGTTTCTCTTGGACTTCCTCCCCTTTGCTCCGTCTCCCAGAGAGACGGCCATAGTCCTCCCGAGGGTTCTTCCCGCAAAGGGAGCCACCTGGGTGGAATGCCAGTCCTCCTCGGGTCTCCAGGGAAGGGTGGGTAGATTTGCTTTCCCCACCTCCCGGTAGGTGTGCTTGGGGGGAACGCTGCTGCAGAGAGCAGCGTGTGAGGATGGTCTGGGGCTCGGTAAACACCAGCGGACACCAGAGAAGCCGAAAATCCAACCTCAAAAGGCCTGGGGCTGGAGTAGGCACCATCATCCACCAGTGCCACGTCCCCACAGACTCCTTTCTCTCCCTCTGCCTTTATACCGCACTCCTTCTTTCCCTGCCTCTCCTCCATGCCTAAGCACCACTTTCATGCGTTGAGTGCATAGCTTTTTATTTTAACCATGTTCTTGCAAAATGAATCTGTGTGTGTGTATTTTTAACTTAGGTAAATGGCATCTGTGGCACCTGGCTCTGAACATTACTTCCTCCACCGAGCTTGCATCGTGCACGTGTGACTTTTACCATCACGCATCGTGGTGCATCGGCGTTCAGCTCGATGCTTTCCACAGCCATGCCACGTTCCCCAGGCTGCACCTACTGGGTGATCCAGGTGGCCTCTAAGCTCACCTCCACTCCCAGCGCCAGTGCTGCAGTGCCACCCCCGCACCCCCTCCACCGCCTCCCCCAACCCCTGCACCTCCGCCAGAACCTGTGCCAGAGTCCTCCTGGCTCAAGCCAAGGTGAGGACTTCCGAGCAGTAAAACTGGACTGTTTAGAAAGCCTGGTGGGGACCGTGCTGGTTTCTTTTCTTTTCTTTTCTTTTCTTTTCTTTTCTTTTCTTTTCTTTTCTTTTCTTGAGACTGATTCTCACTCTGTCGCCCAGGCTGGAGTGCAGTGGTGCGATCTCAGCTCACTGCAAGCTCTGCCTCCCGGGTTCACGCCATTCTCCTGCCTCAGCCTCCCGAGTAGCTGGGACTACAGGTGGCCACCACCACGCCCTGCTAAATTTTTTGTATTTTTTAGTAGAGACGGGGTTTCACCGTGTTAGCCAGGATGGTCTCGAACTCCTGACCTCGTGATCCGCCTGCCTCAGCCTCCCAAAATGCTGGGATTACGGGTGTGAGCCACCGCACCTGACCCGGTGCTGGTTTCTACATTTTCCCACCAACTCTTTGCATGCTCCTGCTTCCTAAGTGTGCCCGGGATTTGGAATATCCTGTTGGTACTCACCAGCTTCACAGTGGACAATGTCAGCTGTCAATCAAGCAAACTGCTCCTTCCCAGCTTTCTCTGCGGGGACTGCTGCCTTTCACTGTTCATACCTTAGCTCTAGACGTCAACCTTTGTGTGCTTCAGACATTGCAAATCTCTTCTTCCATTCTATCAGCTCTCCAGGGACTTTGCCCCTATAGTTTTTTGAGCTAATAATTTTGGCTTCTAAAGTTTTCTTAGTTGGGTGTGACGGCTCATGCCTGTAATCCCAGACCAGGTGTGTGCGTGTGATCCATGGGGCTCTGCAGCAGAGAAGACAGACCAGGTGTGTGCCTGTGTATGTGTGTGTGTGTGCACGCCCATGCGTGCTGCCCCTTTGGAGCCTCAGTTTCCCTATGTGTAGCAAGTTTGAACCAGAATCCCAGCACTTCAGGAAGCTGAGGTAGGAGGATTGCTTGAGCCCAAGACTTCAAGACCACATGGTGAGACCCTATCTCTACAAAAAAGTAAATTAGCCAGTTGTGTTGGTACATGCCAGTAGCCCTAGCTACTCAGGAGGCTGAGGTGGGGGGATCCCTTAAGCCCAGGAGTTGGAGGCTGCAGTGAGCTGTGATTATACCACTGCACTCCAGCCTGGATGACAGGGTGAGACCCTGTCTAAATAAATAAATTTTCTTTAAGAAGTATTTTGTAGCCCTTAAGCTCTAAAAATACTCTCCAGTCGTTTAGTTTACCGACTTTCTTCTTCTACTTTTCTAATCTGGCCCTTTAATCCATGGAGTCCTCCTGTGTCTGTGACCCACAGGTGCAGAAATGCATTGCTGACCTCCCTCTGCTAAGCAAACGTCCCCATTGGATTTGCAGTGTTGCCTTTGGGATTTAAGTTCCCATGTGGGGTCAGTGTTGGCCGTGTCTCTGGGCTCTTGGTTCTAGGCCATCGCTCTTCTTGCCAGTGCGATGTGGCATTTATTTCTGTCTTTGCAGGGCGTCTTCCTATCTCACAGGACGAGCTTATGCCCTTTGCCCTTCTTTTCTGATGTTGAGCTAGCCATCTGAGGACCTTAACTCCTCCATCACGTCTGATTTCCCCAAACACTGTTGATTGTGATTGCATTGAATTTGTGAGTTCGTCTGGAGATACTCGGCACTGTCCTGACATTAGGCTGCTGCGTCTGAGAGTGTGGAAAACGCAGAGCCCTGCCCGTCTTCAGATGGTCTTCCACGTCTTGTATCAGAGTGGACAGTTTTGGTTGATTCCTAGATACTTAATGAATTCTACTCCTGCGGCGAATGGCATCTTTTACAAAATTATATTTTCTAGTTGGCATTGCTGGGGAAAAGGAATGGTTTGGACTTCTGTAGGCCCAATATGTCTAGCAGAAATAGGCCATGTATCTGTCAATCCTACTGGCTTTTTTTCTAGGTAGATCATTTGATTAGGAAGAAGTCAATGACTCGCTAAAAATGAAGCCCAGAAAAACTAGTTCTCCGTTGTCTAGAGTGGTAAGAACTCATTCTTTACACACGTGCACGAACGCATGCATGCGTGCACACCCCCCTATCCCCGATACACCTGGTCTGTCTTCTCCCCTGCAGAGCCTCATGGGTTCTGCTTGGTGTCATGTCTCGTGCTCCATCCACAGCACACCAGGGACACAGGCAGCAGAGCTCAAGCCTGCTTGAACAAACAGGCCAGGTATTCATAGAGTTCTGGTAGCAAGGGAGCAAATTCTCTCCCATTTCTGTCCTCCAGCCTCAGAGGTGTCTTATTCCTCTTCCTGGAGTGACTGGGGAGTGGCTACCAAGTTGGAAAGGCAAGAGACACCCCGGCAGACCCAGTCCCCGGCCCCTGGTAGCCTCACTGGAGGACACCTGATGGCGGGCCTCTCTGGAGGACGGGTGCCTCCTGCCACATGAACTCCCTGACTCCAGGTAGTCTAGGCTGCAGTGCCCAGCGGCAGCCCGGGCCAGGGGAAGGGTGGGCAAGAAGCCAGGGCTCCAGTCCAGCTTTGAGCAGGCTCTGCAACAGGACGGACTCCCCTGCTCGGAGCCTCGGTTTCCCCGTGTATAACCCGCGGAATGTCATCTGCAGCAGAGTCTGCGGAATGTCCCCGTGTATAACCCGCCGAGACCAGATGACATTTCAGAGCCTTCTCTGCTGAAGCTGAGGCTCCTTTCCACCCTCTACTCCACCCCCGCCCCCCTGCTGGCTCCATCTTCCAGCTCCAGGAGTCACTGTCGCCGTCAGCTGGTGATCCTGCCACTACTCAGGCCTCATGGGCAGGCAAGGGTCCCCCGGCTCTTGTGTCGGGATCTCCTTTGCGGTAAGAGATCCTGGCATCTGTAGAGAATGGGTTTAGGAAAAGACACACCTGCCCTCAGGGTGGTTTGTCCCAGGGCTTAAGGCAAAGCAGACCAATAACATGCTTAGGACGTGGGAATGTGAGATGGGGCAGCGGTGGTGGAAACAGGCTGGCAGCTCCCCCGACTGCCCCCAGCAGCAACCTCGGGGATATACCCAAGAGAAATGAGACAGGCCTCCACACAAACCCTCGCCCAAGCATGTTCACAGTAGCACACTTCACAATCAGCAAAAGGTGGAGGCGACCCGGGTACCCTGGACAGAAAGGAATGAACACAGTGTGGTCTCCCCACACAGGGGAGAGTCCCTCCCCTTTCCTCTGTCCCCGCGCCGTCACCTCCTCCCTGCCCAGACCCCTGGGCTGGCAGCAGCATTGCCCTTTCTAAAACCCCCTACCAGCTACAAAAGGGGAGGTGCTTCTCAGCCCTTATGAGGGAGCAGAGGGCAAGAGTGAGGCACAGAAGGCACGGAACATGGGTCCAGGCAACTACAGGGCAGCCCTCCTAACACGCCCCACATGAGAAGCCAGGCCACACGGCCCAGGATTCCACTGATGGGAGCTCGCCACAGTGGACCGATCCACAGACAGAGAGGAGATTCCTTGTGGCCAGGGGATGGGAAGAAGGGTGGCAGGGGGATGACAGCCAAAGGGTCCAGGGTTTCTTTTAAGGTGAGGAAAATGTCCTAAAACTAGAATATGATGATGGCCGCACGACTGCGTGACTATACAGAAAACCATGGACCTGTGCCCTTTAAATGGGTGGATTCCGCCAGGTGCAGCGGCTCAACGCCTGTCATCCCGGCACTTTGGGAGGCCGAGGTGGGTGTATCACTTGAGGCCGGGAGTTTGAGACCAGTTTGGCCAACATGGTGAAACCCCATTTCTACTAAAAATACAAAAATTAGCCGGGCGCGTTGGCGCACGCCTGTAACCTTAGCTACTGGGGAGGCTGAGGCAGGAGAATCACTTGAACCCAGGGGTCGGAGGTGGCAGTGAGCTGAGATCGCACCACTGCACTCCAGCCTGGCCAACAGGGCGAGACTCTGTCTTAAAAAAGTAAATAAATAAAACAAAATAAATGGGTGAATTCTATGGTATGTGGTTTACATCTCAACAAAGACTTTACATTTTGCAAAGAGTGCTGGGATGAAGGTACTGAGTAGGCCTCCCCCAGCACCCAGGCCCAGGGGTTCTTAAATGGCGAGGTGGGGGAGCCTAACTCTGAATACTTTAAAGGGGGGATTTTCTCTATCCCAGGATTGCAGGGTGGGACAGGCCCCGCTCTGCTACACAACATGGTCTTTTCTTCCTCTCCCCTCTTCCTTCCTTCTTTTCTCCTTCCCCTTTCCTCTGTCCCAGCACTGTCACCTCCTCCCTGCCCAGACCCCTGGGCAGACAGCAACACTGCCCTTTACAAAGCCCCCTACCAGCTACAAAAGGTGAGGCGCTTATCAACCCTTACGAGGGAGCAGAGGGCGAGAGTGAGGACGTCGGGCAGCACCAGCCAGAGGGACAAACACATTCATGCTTGGAACTATTTGGAGGTCAGCCGGGGCCTGGAGGCAGAGGCACCTGGGGCTCCAGCAGGAGGTATCCCTCACCCTGAGGCCCACTTTAATTTCCCAGAGATAATAACACCGGCGCCGAGTATCTGCCAGGCACCTGAAGACGGATGACCAGTGTTTGCAGGGTAATAGTTTGTGTCAGAGTAAATTGGAATTTATACCCCAGGAGGCAGATAATCCCCTTTAGAACTCTCCAGCCTCCCTGGGACTGGAGGGGCTTTCACAGGCTGCTTGCTGAAGACATAAACAAAGACAGCTCCACAGAAGCACCCTGCTGGCCTGAGTCCTATTTTTAATATCTTAATTGAGTCTCCAAGCCCTAGAACACGGTGGCGCGACCAAATCTCCAGCCTCCACCTCCAGCTCTGTGTAGGAGAGAGGTCAACGTCACCTTCTGCGAAGCCGCGGAAAACAAACTGGGAAGTAGGGTCTGTTTGGGGGAAGGGGCAATTGCTGGTATTTTGGTGGTGGTTGTTTTGTTTTTGTTGTTTAGCTTTGTGTATATTTTCAAAGCTTATGAAAAGCTGAGAAAAATCCAGGTTCACGTTCTCACCTAAGTTAAACCAGTGGTTCTCAAAATCCCAAATTATTTTATTGCTTTTTGTTCCCCGGAACCAGCTCACAATCTGCTTTGTGCTTGATTTAAAGGCGCTGACAAGCTGCTGCCCGTTCCCCAGCACGGTGGCGAGACTGGATTGGGACTGTCATATATAATGCATGGAGTCGGGGCTGGGAGCCGTGTTGGATGCCTGTGTGATCCGCTTTGGAGCGCTGTTCCCAGAGCCATTGTGCAAACATATTTACTCTGCATAAAAGAATGGGATGAAGCTGCAAAGGACATTCATTCATCGGAGTGGATTTAATTTTTAAACTCGCATTAGGACAGGATTAACCTTGCTGAAGGGTATGGCGATGTGGGTGGAATGTATAAAACTAATCTAGGATCCACGTTGGTATGGGAGGAGCGCTGGGTGGAATTAAATATTTATTGCACATAAATGCCTTCTCCTCCACCTCCCTCACCCCTGCTCAGTCACCTCTGTGTAGCGGGTTCTCTGCTACAGTAGAGGGCAGAGCACGGGACCGCAGCTTCTTCCATCCTCCCAGCACCCCGATCTGGTCATGGCAGTGACAAGAGACACCGGGGGGTGGGCACGTGGGTTTGCAGGCTCACACACACACACACACACACATGCATGCACACACGTACACACTCTGTCCCTGCCTGGGTTCTTTCTCTCCTTCTACAGAGGAGCACTCTCTCAGAGGCAGAGAGAGCCCAGCCAGCCATGGTCACCACTAAGTCACCTCCATCATACTCTGAGTTAGGGGGGCAAGTGAGCCTCCCATCCCCAGTGAAGAATCCTAGGGAAGAATCTGATTGGCTAGTCACCTGCCAGTCATCACAACTGAGGGAAATGACGGGTGGAGCTGCTGGGCGCAGACAATGACCAGGATGCAGGCAGGCTGACCATCCCTTCGTTTTGCCTGGAACTGTCCCAGTATTAGCAATGACAGTCTCACGTCCCCAGGGCAAACCAGGGTGGCTGGTCACTGAAGTTCAAGTCTCTCTAGAAATTTCCACATCTAATGAGCAAGTTGGGTAAGTGGGCTATAACCTGTTTCTCAAGCACTTTATTTGTGTGATTTGCCCAGAAATTGCTTCAATAAGAGATGTTCAAAAAGGAACAACAAATAAGAAGTGAAACAGTGTCGGAGGGTACCTTGCGGTTTCTTCAGCAAAATGCACATCCCTCCGTTATCTTGTGGTTTAAACCAAAGCTGCCTTTTGGAAACTCCCACTGATTCCCCAGCCTCGTGGAGGGTGGCAGGTTCCTCTTTTAAGTGTTGCAGGCTAGGAGTTGCGTGGTTAATGCTGGGGTCATACACACTCTGTATTTGCTACCACAGCCCCCCACCGCTAGAAGTCTCCCAAGAGGAAATCGGTGGCGTGGTCATGCACAGCTCCTGTGCTCCTGATGGAGACTGTCATGGATCCAGGGCCATCTAGACATCTAGGTATTTTCGGCTTTCTTCCCTTAGGACGAGAGGACCAAGGCCTGAGCAGCCCCGAATCGCTCCCATGAGGGCCCAGACAGGCACGGAGGAGGGTGATTGGTCCCTGAGAATGTGGATGCCTGGAGCGGTGCATGGGGCTGTTTCTGCCTCGTTCTGAGCCTGCACTGGGGCCTCGGGTCCCTGCAGAGCTGGTGGCCCACAGCTGGTAGCACTGTCCAGTTGCAGGTTGCAATCATTTTCCATGTAAAGGATGTGCACGTGACCTAACAATAGTGGCCGACCTTCAGTAAGAGCCACCTGGGATGGTGCAGGTCACCGGACTGCCTTTCTTCACCCGTGTCCCATCCGCAGAGGGGAGGGGAGACTTCACTGTACATTTTACATTTGGGGAAACTGAGGCAACCTGGAGGCGGTCGCAGAGCTAACCATTAGCGGGAGAGCATCAGGCACATGAGGACCTGCAGCTTTGCAGGAGGAAGCCCCTGGTGCCCCTGAGTGTCCTCACGGGCACTCTCGGCTGGAGGTTCATCTTTCAAATCAGCTCTGCCTCCTCCAATCAGCTCCGTCTGGTTTAGCTCAGCTAACAGGATGCGTCAGCTTACCCAATTAAAACACTTTACACTCTCGGCCGGGCGCGGTGGCTCAAGTCTGTAATCCCAGCACTTTGGGAGGCCGAGACGGGCGGATCACGAGGTCAGGAGATCGAGACCATCCTGGCTAACACGGTGAAACCCCGTCTCTACTAAAAAATACAAAAAACTAGCTGGGCGAGGTGGCAGCGCCTGTAGTCCCAGCTACTCGGGAGGCTGAGGCAGGAGAATGGCGTAAACCTGGGAGGCGGAGCTTGCAGTGAGCTGAGATCCGGCCACTGCACTCCAGCCTGGGCGACAGAGCAAGACTCCGTCTCAAAAAAAACAAAAAAAACTTTACACTCTCACGTAAGGACCGATAAGCTTAACCTTTAGGGACAGGTTTGGTTTTGGTCTTGCATCTTCCTGTCACAGGCTTTAGCTGCCGCATGGATGAGGAAGTCAGGGAGGTAACTGACCAGACCAGCGCACCTTCTCCTTGCCCCTGGCTGGCTAGCTGGGACTTTCCCCCTCTGCCTCTCCAAACCTGAGGCTGGAAGGGGCCCATGGGCTGTGTTTGGGAATCTGGGAGGTTGCCAAGCCCCATCTATCAGGGTGGCTGGTTCTGTCCCTAAGTTGGAGCTCAGGACTAGCTTCAGCCAAGGCAGTGCCCAGAGCCTGTGAGAGACCCCAGGTTGGGGTCCGTGGGGTGGGCCTGGCTCTTCAGGGAAGGCTGCTGTCAGGGAGCATGGGCCGCCGCACGCTCTCCTCCTGGTGTTGACAGTGACGGATGTGGTCAGGGCAGGACCCAGACAGGGAAGAGCTGAGGTTCCTGGCGGGTCACTTTGGCTCTTTCCTGCTCTGCTCTGTGGCTGCAAATACAAACCTGGGGCCCAGCAGGGACAGGCGTCCCCACCTGTCAAAGGCCTACAGGCCCAGAGAGGGGGACGCTGCTCCTCCCGGCCCTGGTGTCGGAAGCACGGGATGACTGGCCTTTGTCAAGAGGCGGAGGAGGGCGGGATGCCTGCTGGGCACAGGGACGCTCAACTTCCAAGCAGGTCTTGCTGCTCTCCTGCCCTGCAGGTGACAAAGCTGAGGCTCTGTTGGGAGTGGCAGTCTGCCCGTCATCCCTGGCAGTGGGTCACCATGGAGCCTGGCTCTGGGACCTGGAATTGGACCTGGGTTATGCAGCTGGCCCATGCGGGTGCTGGCCTTGCCTCTCTGGGCCTCCAAATCCTGAGCTACACAATGAGGACGAGGCCGGCTCTGCACTGAGAGCAAAGCCGATGGCAGAGGCCATGTACCGCAGGCCTGGACTCATCCACCTCACTATGCAGGCAGGTCCCAACCCCCAGAAGCTTCTGGAACTTGGAACTCTGTGCAGAAGCCCTCAGCAGAGCAGCCCAATTCTGCCTCTCCCAGCTTCCCCAAGAGCCTGCTGCCTCATTTGCAGGGGCAGGGAAGACCATGACGCCCCCCACCCTACATCCAGGCTCCCCCACAATCCACAGACCTGTCCATTTCACCTTCGTCCACGTCCCTTTCCCCTGCTGCCACTGCCCAGGCCCAGCCGCCCCCACCCCTCCACTGCTGGCACGCCTCTCTATCCCAGGCAGTCCTGCGCCACTGGGCCCAGCTGTGAGATGGAGCATAAGGGGCATGTGGCACCCCTGAGCACAGACCCTCCTGGGCTGTCCTGTTACAGAGAGAGGCAGATCGCCCTCCTCACAGCCTCTAGGCCCTCTGGGTCCAGCTGCGTTCCCTGCCCGACTCATCGTGTGAGTGCCAGGCATGGCCCTCGCCTGGGCACTCACCCTGCCACCCCCAGGACTCCCAGGGCCGGAGTCTCTGCCCTGGGCACTTGTATTTGCCTGATAACTGCTACTCGTCCTTCCATCTTGTCTGCCCCAGCCAGTCATAACCCTCCCGTCTCCCCACTGACAGGACACGCTGCACCTTCAGAATCCCACCGTGGCCCTGGGACCACTTCACGTGTCTCTCAGCACACTGAGGCCAGGCACTCAGGGATCACATCTCTTTCCTGAGCAATGTACCTACAACCGCCACTGAATGAATGATGAACGGACAAGTGAATGAACACAGGCAGGTCTCAGGAGGTCCCTCCAGTCCTAAAACTGACTCGGGAACTTGATGAATGCCAGTGGGTGATTTTCTGGCTCTGAAGGCAGATGGGGGGAGTGGAGGACTCAGCCCTGCGTGCGTGCAGTGACCCAGCACTAGGAGAGGTGGGTGGCTCTGGCGGGGTGGCCGCCTGCGAGATGCTCCCCGGGGCTTGCTGGGGAGAGGGATGAGTAAACATCAGTCAGAGTTTTGTGACGAAGCCTCTGCCAGGGGAAGCCCACGGTATCACGGAGACAAGACAAGGGCATCCACCACAGGAGGGTGGACATAAACAGGGTGGGTAGGTGTGGGCTTTGTCATTCATCACGGCCAGGGCTGGGAGTCCTCAGCGCTTCCAGCTCTGGAGACAGGCCCAGAGCCCTGGAAAGGGGAGCTTCCATCAGTCCACAAAGGGCTGGGCCAGGTGTCCAAGGCAGACATCCGGGGTCCTTCTATTTGAACTGATGGGTGGACCCTCAGCTGCTGCGGGGGCTGGTCCAGGTTCCATCCCAGTTATGGCTGTCTATGCAGAACGTGGCACCCAGGCCCCAGGACTAGCAGATAATCCTTCAAGAGGGTCAGAAATGGTGTGCCGAGCACAATTCTCCATGAGACAGAGGCCTCTGGACACCGGCCTGAGGGGCCCACATTGAAATAGGACTCTCTAATCACAACTGGGCACCAATTGGGCACCGGCTTCCATGGCTGAGGCCTGCTGGCTTCTCTCAGTGAATCGTGCTCTCGGCAGCCTCTGCGTGACATCCCTCAAGGCCGCAGCCACCTCTTGCTCTGCATCCGGGAGCAGGAGTGTCCGGGGTGGAGGCTCTGCCGCCCCATGGGCTATGGGACTGTCTGTGCCAGGAGGAAGGCCCCCTACCCGTGCCCGCTGTGTGCCTACTCAGGGGTTGAGGCAGCTGCACAGCTTACGAAGAGGATGGCACCCCCGTCCCAAGCTGCCAGGGTGCTCTGTGACCTCCTGTCCTTGGGCTCCTCTGCTGGTCCCCTCCCGTTCCTCCTAAGCCATCCTCGTGCCCTCCCCTTCTTTCCTGGAAAGCTTTGCATCCACTCATCAGAGCTTCACTGAGCACCCAGCCCGGGCCTCATGTGCCCCAGAAACACAGCCTTGAACACAACAGCAGGTTCCCTCTCAGAAGGTTCCCCACCTCCCCCTGGGCGGGGGAGAAGGAGACCAGCATTGGCATGCACTGTGGCAGGTGGAGATCAATTTGAAGAAAAGCAAAATGGGGCGGTGGTGGGCAGGGGACCGCAGGGGGTGCTATCTCAGAGCTCTCTGTAGGGGCGTCTGTGCAGAAGCCCATTGCCATCACTTGTAGCTCATCTGTCCTTGTGGCAGCCCCGTGCCAGTTCTGCAGACCAAAGGACAAGGTTCAGAGAGGGTGAGCAGCTGGCAGGAGAACACACAGCAGCTAGTAGCAGGAGCAGAGCCCCGTCTTCCCTCTATCCGAGCCCTTTCCTTCTTGTTAGCTTTGCCCACCAAAGCCCTTCCCGTCTCCTTGCCTAGAGACAGTCAAGTGTGATGCTGTGTTCAGGATGACCCTGGCCAGGTGGAATAATTACAGTCCTAGGAAAAATGACAGAAAACAAACATTCCAAGATATTAGCAAGCTGGTGTGGCTTTTTCTACTGCTTTACATTATTTTCTTCTTACTTTCCAAATTTTATGCAGTGAGAATTTATTACTTTCATTACCAGGAGCAAAAAAATAGAAACAAACAAAAAACCCTGTCTGATCGTTCAGACTAGTTCAAATGTCTTCTTTTCTAGAACTGGGATGACCAGGACATCTGCGTGTGAAAGGCGTGAAACAAACCTTAACAGATACTAAAGAATGTCAGACAAGCAGAATGAGGATGGCCCCAAGCAAGGTGGACCCTGCCCCAGCTGCAGGGAACAGAGAGGCTGCAGGTCAGTGTTGAGTGGCCCTTTACAAAGGACCATGACCCAGGTTGGGGGCAGTGGCTCACATACTTCGGGAGGCTGGATCACTTGAGGTCAGGAGTTCGAGACCAGCCTGGCCAACATGGTGAAACCCTGTCTCTACTAAAAATTAGCCGGACATGGTGGTGCACACTTGTAATCCCAGCTACTTGGGAGGCTGAGGCAGGAGAATAGCTTGAACCCAGGAGGCGGAGGTTGTGGTGAGCTGAGATTGCGCCACTGCACTCCAGCCTGGGCAAGAGTGAAACTCAGTCTCAAATAATAAAAACAAACAAACAAAAGAAAAAAACACATACACACACACACACACACACACACAAATCAAAGGGCCGTGACCCACAAGGACCTGGGACACGGCTTTGGCTAAGCAAGCCCGGGTGTCCAGTGGCTATGGCCCCAGGAAGGGTCAGCAAGGCAAGTTCCGTATCCCTAAGACTCTCCAATGACCGAGTCTTGAGACAGAAACAGACAGTAGGCTCAGCTCTCTGGAGGGCCCTAACCAGGACAACACAGGTCCAACTCCAGGCAAAGTCATGCTCCCTGCCCCGCTCTGCCCCTTGGAGCAAGCTGTCGGAAGGGCCGAGGACTCCTCTCAGTAGGCTTGGGAGGAAACAGGACCGAGTTCTATTTTTTAAATCACAAAATTAGAGCCATTTCTGTCTCTCCCTGGTCTGTCCCCTCCGAACCTGGGAGGCCCCTCTCCAGCAGAGGCTGCTTTTGTTCTCTCTCATTCTAGAAAAACACTCCCGAGCCTTTCTCCTGCTGCAAAGAGAGCTTTGATTCTTTGCCGAGAATCTGTACCGCGGGCTCCGAACGGGAGCGTTTCTCCGGAGAGGAACAGGAGGAGAATCATTTTGTCGAGGGCAGGTAATTAAGTCGGCACGCAGAGAGGGAGGATGCGTTATGCGATGATTAATCCCCAAGACGGCAAGGACATTTTTCATCTTCAAATCTCTCCTCGGTGGTTCATGAATCATCTCAGCTCCTGGGAGAGAAGGGCTGGTGCTCACCGTTAAGAGCAAGGGAAACTGAGTCAGCCGTGCCCACCGCCCCCGCCGGAAGCAGGCTCGGGAGGGCATGCTCTGGGAGACCACGGGGTTTCTCCCCAGGCACCTCGTCCATGTGGCTTCCTGCCTCCCCAGTCGCGTCTGGGCAGGAATTCAGGAATCAATAAAAATGTTATTTTAAATAAAAAGTAAGCCGCCCTGCTCTGCTTGGCACAGGCTGCCACTGACCGCCTTCTGCACCTGCTTTTGTTCTGTTTTTCTCAGGTACCTGCCCATTTCCAGCTCCCAGCCTCCCTCAGAACACAGACTGTCTTGCCATTTTCTTAGCGAGCAGTTTGCAGCGAAGTGCTATTTCGCTCTCAAACGCCTTCCTTTCCAATTGGGACAAACGGCTATGAACACGGCGCACCCTGTTTTGCATTCAAATTGTTGTGAAAGTTTTGCGGCCGTAAATAACAGGCTGTTGGTGCTCAAGACAGAATTATTATTACTTTTTTCTCAGTTCTCGGAACCAGTGATAAATTAAACATTTCTTTTGCCCCCGCCCCTTGCAGCTGGCAGGCAATGTGGAGCTGATTGCTCTGCCTCTGTCCTGACTGATGTGCCCCGAGGCCGGGAGAGGAACAAGACGACAGTGACTTGCCAGGGGCACAGGCACATGGGTGGGGAGCAGGTGTAAATGGGGGAGGGGGCACGTGCAGGGGGCTTTTCTGAGACAGGGCTTCTCTTCGGTGTTTTCTCTGGACAATCTTCCAATGATGAATAGAGTTTACCCTCAACGCTCAGAGGCTGACATTTGACATAGAGGGAAACTGAGGCACAGCGGAGGTCTCCAGAGAGATTCTCTGCCTACACACCGTTCCCTTTCCACAGTCCGCTCTGGGTCAGATCCTGGGAAGTGGTGTTTTTCCTCCGGGACGGGCGCTGGGCATGTGGATGTGGGAGAGCCTGGTTCCTGGGCCCTGCCAAGTGGAAATGGAGGGTGCCGTCCCTCTTGGACTAAAAGGATGAGAGCCTGGTAGGTGCACTGGCCTGACTCACGTTCCTGCTGCAAGGTCCTGAGCACCTCCTTGGAGCCTCGGTTTCCTCACCTGCAAATGGTCTTGAAGATGTTCAAATGCCTTCTTCCTTCCCAAGGTCCTGAAAATGGCCGAGGGAGGTCCGGGCGGGGAGGATTACATGAGACACATGGGATCCGCCGTGACTCAGACCACAGGGTTCGCCGGGCACCCTGCCCAGACTGCCCCCCACCAACAGCTGCCATGCACAGGTGGGTGGTGGAGGCTCCAGCCCCGCTCAAGCCTGCAGGCACACTTTCTCATCGACGGACCCTAACGCATCCCTGTCTGCGGGCCGGGCTGGCAGGGGATTCACGCCCACCTGCCCCGCAGCACCCCGCCGTTCTGCCTCCACCCTGTCTGCCTCGCTCAAGTGCACGACGGCCAGGTGGATGGACGACCCTCCCAACCTCACCTGCCAGGTTTCCCGGAGGGAATGCAGCCCCTACTGGATCTTACTAGACCTGGGTTCTCAGATGACCCTTCCACATGAGAAAAGAGTCCGGGGCTGATGGGGGCATCGCAGCTTCCTGGGACCCTGCAGGAGACGGAAGAAGCCAGGGTGCTCATCACACAGGCCTCCAGCTTGCTCCAGGAGCTGGACCTGGGGACCAGCCTCGGGGATGGGCTCTTCCCTCTCCCTCTCCCTCTCCCCGTCTCCCAGCCCGCCAGCCCCTCCCAGGTGGAGGTGGGAGTAAGATGCCCCCCACGGAGCGCCTTTTTCTGTAGCTGTGCAGAGCTGGGAGTGGCGGAGACAGGGCTTTGTCTAATAAGAGGAATCCATCTAGTTTGCTAAACCGCTTTCCCCTCTGGCGTCGTGCGGCTCCTCTCCAGGGAGCTTGGCCTGGCCGGGCCTGCAAGCGGCGCCTCCTCCCAGCCCCACCCTGCCTTTTGTCTTTTGTCTCTGATACCTGCGTTCCTCCTGCGTGTGCTTTGCTTCTTTCTGCTGCTCGCTGGCTAATAGGATCGAGCGGGAAGGCGCCAGGGGAGCCGGCAGCCTGGCCTGGGAGGGGCTCTCACTCTTCCTCTGCCAGGAGCCTTACTGAGTGCAGGGTGTTTGACTTCAGAAGCGCGTCCCCACGGCTTTCCTTTCCGCCTTCGTTCTGGGACTGATTTGTTTACTTATTTCAGAGTCTTGCGGTCCCTCTTTCTGGAGGGGTTTGCTGGATCACAGCTCCCCATTGCCCCGGGCCTAGTGTGTGGAGAATGTGGGTATGAGAGATACTAACATAGGCAAAGTCGGCTCATCTCATCCAACTTCACCACCCTGCACATTGCAGCCCCATAGTGCAGTGTAAAGATGGGAAAACTGAGGCCCAGGGACTCAGGAGAAATGGAATGAGTGGAGGTTGACGCTGAATTGGACCCGGATCCTCCGGGCCCCACAGCTGAGCTTGTCCCAAGGCTGCGTGCTGCCCCGAGAGTTCCTCGGATGGAGAAGTGCTCCCTGCCCCTCCTGGCTCCATGCCTGGCTTAGACACAGGGCACCCCTGCTCATGCTCGAAATTCCAAGCTTAGCCAACCTCCTCTGTCCGGCATCGCCCTCGCACCTCCTCCTGAGGGACACACAAACCCTGCGTATGGGTGTCCTCACTGCAGGTCTCCCTACCTGGCAGGCGGGGAATGTTTGGGGGGCAGGTGGTGGGCGAGGGGGAGATACAGTAGGCGGGGATTTCATGAGGAAGAAAACCAGTAAGCAGGTCGACAAAACCTCACCTGTGTCAGCTTGCACACCTTTTGTCACTGGAAAGCCTGACCTTAACCTTGCACTTGTAAGATCTGATCCTGGCCCTCAAAGAGCATGGAGATCCTCTTTATACAAATGGGAATACTAGGTATGGAGCTCGAGAGGATTGACCCAGGCCGCCTGGCTGGTTGAAGGTAACGTCCTGGGTTCCTAATTTCTGCCAGGAGACCCTTGCTCCATTCTCTTCCCAGGGCAGAGCCGCACTTGGTCCTGGGGAAAGTCACCTGGAGAGCAGAGGGAGGACAGCGGAGGGCGGAGGGCAGAGGGCAGAGGGCAGAGGACAGAGGGCAGAGGGCAGAGGGCAGGGCGGAGGGTGGGGAAGCCCTCCGTCACCTCTGCCCACGCAGCCTACCCCGTCCCCAATTCACAAGACAGTTAACTTGGTTCTTGCCCTAAGCCAGGCCCTGGCCCGGAGCCTGGGGCCACAGGTGCCCTCAAATGCACATGGGACTCAGGTTCACGAGCAGTGGCCTCACGGCAGGAGGGTGGTCACCGTGGGCTGGGGAGGCTATGTGGCTCCTCTGGCAGCTCCCCTGCGAAAGCCAAGGTCGAAGAGTGAGTTGAGTGTGTCTGACCCTCTCCCTCTCCGCTCAGGGCCCAGAGCCGCCCAAACAGGCAGCCGTGACTCTGACGAAGCCACCTGGTGCTAGGGGCGTGGGGTGGGGTTGGGGGCACCAGTGGAAGCCCACTGCTTGGTGGTCCCAAATGTCACAGTCTGCGACCCATGAAGGATGGCTGGGCCACTCCTTGGGACAGGGTTACACCAGACACACACACACAGACATATTCACACCAGACACACACAGACACATTCACACCAGACACACACAGACACATTCACACCAGACACACACACACAGACACATTCACACCAAAAACACAGGCACATTCACACCAGACACACACACATTCACACCAGACACACACATTCACACCAGACACACACAGACACATTCACACCAAAAACACAGGCACATTCACACCAGACACACACACACACACATTCACACCAGACACACACACAGACACTTTCACACCAGACACACACAGACACATTCACACCAAAAACAGACACATTCACACCAGACACACACACAGACACTTTCACACCAGACACACACAGACACATTCACACCAGACACACACACAGACACTTTCACACCAGACACACACAGACACATTCACACCAAAAACACAGGCACATTCACACCAGACACACACACATTCACACCAGACACACACACATTCACACCAGACACACACACAGACACTTTCACACCAGACACACACAGACACATTCACACCAAAAACACAGACACATTCACACCAGACACACACACAGACACTTTCACACCAGACACACACAGACACATTCACACCAGACACACACACAGACACTTTCACACCAGACACACACAGACACATTCACACCAAAAACACAGGTACATTCACACCAGACACACACAGACACATTCACACCAGACACACACAGACACATTCACACCAGACACACACACAGACACTTTCACAACGGACACACAGACACTCACACCAGACACACACACAGACATATGCACACCAGACACACACACACGTTCACACCAGATACACACACAACCATTCACTTCAGACACAGACACATTCACACCACACACACACAGATACATTCACACCAGACACACACAGACACATTCACACCAGACACACACACAGACATATGCACACCAGACACACACACACATTCACACCAGATACACACACAACCATTCACTTCAGACAGACACAGACACATTCACACCAGACACACACACAGACACTTTCACAACAGACACACAGACACATTCACACCAGATACACACACACAGACCATTCACTTCAGACAGACACAGGCACGTTCACACCAGACACACACAAAGATACATTCACCCCAGATACACACATACACACACACACACACACACACACAGGCAAAGACACATTCACAACAGACACACAGACCATTCACACCAGACACACACACACGACACAGACACACCCCTGCACACAGCCACTGTACTCATGCATGCCTGGGCACACCTGCTTGCACGCTCACACTTGCTCACCCCCACACTCCCCTGCTTCCTCGCCCACTTTCTCTCCTGGTCCTGCAGCGCTTGTTCCCACTAGGTCACTGGGGGGCCAGGAAGAGCCAATCAGGCCTGCCGCCACCCCCACCCCACAGAGTGATGCCACGTGCCCAGAGCAGTGGGCGTGGGAGGCAGAGCCTGGAGCTCCCAAAGCCGGCCGCCCACAGCCTCGCCTCCAGCCATGAGGGTGTGGAATTCTCCCCCACCCAGCAGAGGCTCCGGCCATCTGTCTCCAAGGATGCTGGGGGCGGACAGGCTGTGCCGCTCTAGGGCTGCTCCACTTGACGGACAGCAGTGTCGACCACCCACGTTTGCTCCACAGACTTCCACACCCCTCCCCACCCAGCAGCCCGGGGAAGGCAGGCTGGAGGTCCCTGCATGACAGGTGAGGAGAGCGGAAGGGAGCCCGGCGCTCTGAACACCACCCCCAGCCCAGCTGCACGTCAGGACCCCGCACTGGCCTCTTACATTCGGAAGCCGAGCCCCACCCAAAACCCAGCCATCAAAGTCTCTGGGGGCAGCACCAGCAGGGCAGAGGGCACTGGTTCCCTTAGAATGTGCTAGAAGGCTTATCCTCAGGCGTCCTTGTCCCCACACTGCCCGGCGCCGCCCGCCTGCTCACTTGCAGGTGACCCTAGTTTCTCAGCGGCTTGGTAGCCTCGCGGGTTTTGTAACACTGACATCACGTGTGTGAGACCATTGGCTTGGAAGATTCAGCTCAGAATTGGACAGAAGGGCCCTGCCCTGCCAGGGACAGCTGCAGGTCCTTGTCACCTGCAGCTGCGTGAGAAACTAAGGTTCAAACCGATCTTCCTGACCTGAAAAGCAGGTCCTGCTCCGTTACCCCTTTGCCCAGGCTCTCCGTCAGCCGGGTCAGGGCAGCCGGGTCAGTTACTCTCGTTTCCAGAGGAGGCGAGAGGCAGCACGAAGGCCACGGACAGCAAGCCTCGGGGCCACAGCACAGCCTCAGATCGTTGCTGACACCCCTGTGCCTCCCACAATCCTTCCCAGGAGAGCCACGACAGCGCTCACCCCACTCCCAGGGTGCTCACCTGGGACCTCCTCACCTCTGCACCTGCCCTGGATGTCTCCAGCCCTGACCCTGGCCTGGCAGTGCTGGCGGACAGGTTGCAACCAGTCCATCTCCCCAGGGGTGAGAGGGGCCCATCACCGGCCACCCACAGGGATTCCTGGGTCTGTTTTGTGGAGCAGCGTCCAGGGTTCCCTTCATGTCCTTTAAATCTGCGTGAACCTGACCGGCACACTCACTCCAGGGCCACGTGTTCTGTAAGCACTGAACACCGTGCTGTTAACCAAGGTTATGTTAAGAAGCGACTACGTGGCCAGGAAATAGATTTTGTATAGTTAGGTGCTGTTAGGATAGAGACGGGTTTTCGTCTGCGGCTCCTGGCTTATAACTCCCATAGCGCTTGTTCCCATTTGCGTTAGAATGTTGAGGGTGTTGGGCCTCATGGGCAGCCTCTGACCTCTCCTGCCCTCCTTTTGCCTGCCCCAAGGCGGCACCCTAAACTTCTCCCGCCTTTCGGATTGTGGGTCTTAAGACCCTCTCATGAGAGGGTCCCATCCTACGCCAAGGGGGGAGGAATGCTGACGTCATGAAGCTTCCCTAAAATCCCAAGGGGACTCGGTTCAGTGAGGTTCCTGGAGGGTGGTGCAGCCAGGAAGCATGTGGGAGCTCTGAGTCCCTTCCTCCCGCCTCAGCCTATGTGGGGAAAAGAAAGAGAGATCAGCCTGTTACTGTGTCTATATAGAAAGAAGTAGACATAAGAGATTCCATTTTGTTCTGTATTTGAGATGCTGTTAATCTGTGACCCTATCCCCAACCTTGTCCTTGCAAGAGACATGTGCTGCGGTGACTCAAGGTTTAATGGATTTGGGGCTGTGCAGGACGTGTCTTTGTTAAACAAGTGCCTGAAGGCAGCTTGCTGGTTAAAAATCCTGCCCGTCCCTGGGCAATGGAACATCTCGGTGTGAGACCTGATTGTATGCTCTGTTTACTGAGATAGGACTTGCTGGCGGGACTTGCTGGTGCAATGCTGCTAAGAGGTTTATGGAGATGTTTGTATATGCATATCAAGGCACAGCATTTGCCTTTGAACTTATTCATGTCACAGAGATCTTTGTCCATATGTCTTACTGCTAATTTTCTCCCTTCGATGATCCTATTGTCCTGCCACTCCCTTATCTTTAAGATGGTAAAGATAATTTCAATAAATACTAAGGGAACTCAGAGACCGGTGCTGGTTGGGTCCTCTGTAAGCTGAGCGCTGGTCCCCTGGGCCCACTTTTTCTTTCTCTATACTTTGTCTCTGTGTCTCATTTCTTTTCTCAAGTCTCTCGTTCCACCTAATGAGAAACGCCCACAGGTGTGGAGGGGCAGGCCACCCCTTCAAGCCTATGCGTCTCTTCATCTGTGTCCTTTGCAATAGTCTTTTTCATTAATCCGTAAATGTAAGTGTTTGCCTGAGCTCTGCGAGCTGCCCCAGCAAATTAACAGAATCGGAAAGAGTGGGTCATGGGAACACCAACCTGAAGCTGGCTGGTCACAAGTTCCAGGGGCCCAGACTTGCGGCTGGTGTGTGTAGGGGGCAGCCTTGGGGGTCACAGAAGTCTTGTCCTGTGTTGATGACTGTTGAAGTGTGACAGTAGAGGAGAAACACAGTTCAGGCAAGAGGTTTCCCTGCACAAGTTACGAACCACATGACCTGGCACAACTTTCCCGACCTGTGCCCCTTCCTCGCCTACTGGGGGGTAATGAGATCAATGTCCTAGCCTGAGCAAGAGCCCAGAAGGCGGCTGGGTGCATGGGCAAACCTCGAGAAATGTGAGCTTGTATGTGAGGCATATGACATGCTGACAGTGTGCCATGTCCATGGTGCCACGCCCCCGTGCAGCTTTGAGTGCAGTGACTTTCTGATTATAAAGGCCCTGCGTGCTCAGTAAAGAGTCTGGAGAAAAGCAGAAAATTTAAAGAACATGAAGAACTGCCCAGAAATAACAACTATGAACGTTTCAGAGGCCCCTCATCCTTTTCCTGTGTACACTGTGGCATAGCTACACCGTCCCCTGCCTGGGGGCCTGGAACATGAGAGCATCCACTGCCACCCTGACTCATGCGTGTCCTCAGCTGGGCTCCTGTGCCGACCACAATCCCATTCCCTGATGACAGCCGGCCAGTCTGCCAGGATATTCCTCCTCGGCTCAGGACGGCCCCACTGCCGAGTCCCCAGCATGCGCTGACTTGGGTACTCCCTACGTTGAGTCGACCATTAGGCCCATCATGCTGATGCAGAGTAGGGAGCCCCAAAGTGGGGCTGGGCCTGCTTGGGTTCTTCTCTTCACCCAGGAAAGACTTCAAGGGCGAGCCCATGGTGGGGTGGAAGAAACAGCTTTATTGACGAGGCAGTGTTGCAGCTCCGTGACGGTCCCTGCAGAGCGGGGCTACCCCACAGGCAGTGCGCCGAGAGGAGCAGCTCAGGGCGGTTCTGCGGTCATGTCTATATCTACTTTTAATAACATGTAGATTAAGGGGTGGTTTATGCAGAAATTTCTAGATCCTGAAGTTATTGCCCTGGAAAGAGGAGGTAACACCCAGGTGTTGCCATGGCAGCGGTCAGCTCACACTGGTGGGCGTGTCTTATGGAAAGGTGCTTCTACCCCATCCCTGTTTTATTTGGTCCTCAATTTGGTCCAGCGTCTGAGCCCCGCCCCTGGAGTGGAGTGCCACCTCTCCACTGCAATGTGAGTGGGGACAGATTCCCGGGGGCACCCAGCTGAAGGTCACATCCTGCCGGAAGAGCTAAGACCACACCTGTCTGTCTGATTTCTGAAGCTGGGCTCTCATTCCTTGGATCTCTGGCTCCCTTCTTGTCCCAGAGGCCAAGGGGTGGGGGGGCTAAATATTTCGGGACCTTTAGACCACACTTGTAGAAGGGTGTGCAGGCGGGGGGACTGAGGCCAGTAAAGGTCACACTTGTAGAGGGGTGTGCAGGCGGGAGGGACTGAGGCCGGTTCCGGCTCTGACTGGCGGCCTTCCCAGGCCCTGAGGTTTCTCCAGGGTCAACCCCGTGGCCCACTGGCAGCTGAGTCACACAGAGTGATTGCTGGTTGTGTCCTTGATTGAGAGCAATGCACTCAGAGCATCCTCTGCTCATAAATAGCAGGAAGCAAAAGGCCATTAGGAGAGCATATGGTACCTCTAGGCCATTTCTGCCTCTGGCCCCGTCACTGCCACAGTGGCTGAAACTCGTCTTCTGTCCTGACAGGTTTCCCTAGAAACCCATCGATTTATAGCGTCTGTAGCTGGCCTTTTGGAGACCCCAGACCAAACTGTGTTAGAAAACAACAGCAACAACAAAACTCCTATTTCTCCAAATGGCCCTGGAAGACGCACCGACTGTGCCCTCAAGACCCTGTGTGTGGGGCGTCCGCCTCCCTGGGCGCATGGAGTTGGCTGGTGACCAGGGTGTAAGGGTGCATACTGGGCAAGGACGGGCTGAGGCAGGCGGCAAGGTCCGCATCATCCTCACCCATCTGTGGTCCCTGGTCACGAAGGATAGACCCATCCATCCACCTTTCTGAAACTGTTGCCAATGCACCCTGAATTCGGGAATGCTCTCCTCTCTCTTCTTTCTCCCCTTGCCAGACTCAGGGCAGAGATGGTGGCTGACGTTTTTCCCCAAGGGTGAGGACAAGGAATGACCAAAAGATCATCATCCAGGGGCTTTGGGAATGTGGGCCCTGCTGCGTTTCCTCCAGCAGAAGGGTTTCTTTCCTTCAGTTTCCATCAGTTTTCAGGGAGGACAAAGGTCCCTTTTGCTACCTGATCTCTGTCTCACGCTCTGCAAACCCATCCTGCAGGCTGCAGGCACGGCCCCACTTGGGAGTCCATCCCCCTTTCTCTCACTCCTTCTCCATGACTTCCCACAACTCTTGGCTGGGTGTGTGCTCCAGGGAACTTTCTAGGGTGGTGGCACTATGCCACAATTTGGGGGTTTTAGGGTGGTAGTTACGTGGGTGTCTACAATTGTTAAAATTTACTAAACTAAGATCTGTGCATCATATTGTATTAAATTGTATCTCAAATAGAAAAGGACGAGAGTGCACCTTGTGTAGGGCAAAGCTGTGCTGCACATCCCAGCCCCACCGGCGCTCTGGGGCTGGCCTCCGCTTATGCCCTGCAAGGCCTCACCCTCAGATGCAGCTTGTTCACTCAGCACACTCATGCATGTATGCCACGGGTCAGTTGAGATCTGGACCAGGGGTAGGTACAGAATCTTTCTTGGTCATTGCGATTGTTTTAACAGCTTTGTTGAGCTATCATCCACATACTATCAAATTTACCCATTTAAATTACACAACTCAATGCTTTTTAGTAACTGTCTCCACGGAGCCGTGCAACCATCAGCACAGTCTAATGTGAGAACATGTTCATTGTCCCTTCCCAAAGAAGGCCTGTATTTATTAGCAGTCATTCCCCAATCCCACACCTCCCCTAGGTCTTACCTGACCCCAGACCAGCACCAATCTCCTTTCTGTCTCTACGGATTTGCTGATCCTGGGCATTTTGTACAAATGGAATCAGACAACAGATGCTCTTAGTGACTAGCTTCTCTATTTAGCAGAATGTGTTCAAGACTCATCCATGTTGAAGCACACAACTGTACTTCATCCTTTTTTGTTGCTGCGTAATACTCCGTGGTTGCTGAATACTATTCCAAGGTATTACTTGTCAGTTGGTAGACATTGGGGTTGTTTCTACTTTTTGGCTGTTAAGATCTAAGGCTGCTATGAAATTCATGTACAAGTTTTTATGTGCACATGTTTCCAGTTTTTGTGGGCATATACCTTGGGGTACAATTGCTGGGTCATATGGTAACTCAGTAATTAATTTTTTGATGAACTGCCAGACTGTTTTCAAATCAACGGCATGATTTGACATCCCACCAGCAGCATATGAAAGTTCCAATTTTTCTACATCCTTGTCAACACTTGTTATTATCTGTCTTCATGACTATAGCCATGCTAATGGATGTGAAGTGGTATCTTACTGTGATTTTGATTTGCATTTCCCTGATGGCTAATGCAGCTGAACATCTTTTCATGTGCTTATTGGTCAGTTGTGTATCTTCTTTGGAGAAATGTCTATTCAAGTCTTTTGCCCCTTTTTTAAAAATTGAGTTATCTGTCTTTTAATTATTGCATAGTGAGTTCTTTTCTTTCTTTTTCTTTTATTTTAATGAAATGGAGTCTCGCTCTGTCACCAGGCTGGAGTACAGTGGCTTGCTCTTGGCTCACTGCAAACTCCACCTCCTGGGTTCAAGCAATTCTCCTGCCTCAGCCTACAAAGTAGCTGGGACTACAGGTGCGCACCAACATGCCCAGCTAATTTTTGTATTTTTAGTAAAGATGGGATTTCACCATGTTGGCCAGAATGGTCTCAATCTTGTCAAGACCAGGATCAGGTGATCCTCCCGCCTCAGCCTCCCAAAGTGCTGGGAATACAGGCATGAGCCACTGCGTCCAGCTGTGAGTTCTTTATTCTAGATACAAGTGTCTCATCAGAGAGATGATTTATAATTTTCTCCCATTTTGTCAGTTGTCTTTTTAATTTATTGTGTCTTAAAGCACAAAAGCTTTTAATTTTAGTGAAGTCCAATTCATCTGTCTTTTCTTTTTTTCCTTGAGCTTTTGATTTCATGTCTAAGAAGCTGTTGAGTAACACAAGGTCACAAAGATTTATGTGTTTTTTTTCTAAGAGCTTTTATAGTTTTAGCTCTTACATTTAAATCTTTGATCCATGTTTTGTTGTTTGTTTGTTTGTTTGTTTTCAGACAGAGTCTTGCTCTGTCACCCAGGCTGGGGTGCAGTGCTTTGATCTTGGTTCACTGCAACCTTCGCCTCCCGGGTTCAAGCGATTCTCCTGCCTCAGACTCCCAAGTAGCTGGGACTACAGGCACATGCCAGTATGCCCAGATAATTTTTGAATTTTTAGGAGAGACAGGGTTTTGCCATGTTGGCCAGGCTGATCTTGAACTCCTGACCTTAGGTGATCTGTCCCCCTTGGCCTCCCAAAGTGCTGGGATTACAGGCATAATCCCACTGAGCCTGGTGTAAACAAGCCACTGAGCCTGGCCTAATCTTTGATTCATTTGAATTAGTTTTTATATATGGATAATTTTTTAATATGCATGTGGATATTCTGTTATTCCAACACCATTTGTTGAAAAGGCTATTTTTCCCCATTGAATGGTCTTGGCACCCTTATCAAAAATCAATAGGCCATAGATGTGAGGGTTTATTTCTGGACTCTCAGTTCTATTCCATTGATCCATATGTCTATTCTTATGCCAATAAACACAATCTTTATTGTTGCCTTGTAGTTGGTTTTGAAATCAGGAAGTCTAAGTCCTTCAACTTTGTTCTATTCAAGAATATGTTGGTTGCTCTGGATCTCTTGAGTTTCTGTATGAATTTTATGATCAATTTATTTATTTCTACCAAAAAAGTCAGGCAGAATTTTGATTGGGATTATATCAAATCTGTAGGTAAATGTGGGGGCATACCACCATCTTAACAACAGCAAGTCATCCCCTTCAAGATTGTGGGATAGATATCCCACATTGTGTTTATCTAGGTGTTTATCTAGGTCTTTAAACATTCCTGTTAACAACCTTTTGTAGCTTTCAGTGTGCAAGTCTTGGGCTTCTTTTGTTAAATTTATCCCTAGGTATTTTATTCTTTTTAATGCAATTATAAGAGGAAATTTCTTTACATTTAATTTTTGGCTTTTTCGTCACAAGTGTGTAGAAATAAAATTGATTTTTGTATATTAATCTTGTATCCTGCCACATTGCCAAACTTGTTTATTTGTTCTAAGAGTATTTTTCATGGATTTCTTAGGAAGATCATTTCATTTGCAAATTGAGATTGTTTTTCCTTTCGTCTCTGGATATCTTTTGTTTCTTTTTCCTGACTAGGTTTTGCTAGAACCCTATTGTTGAAAAGAAGTGGGGAGAAGGGACATCCTTGTCATGTTTCTGATGAGAGGTAGAAAGCTTTTTCAGTCCTTCTGAATTAAGTGTGAAGTTAGCTGTGGGCATGATGAGCACTCTGAGTATTTTTAGACGGTGCCAAAGCAAAGCCCTCCTGTGCTCTCAGCAGACCCCTGAATGGCCATGAACCCCAGCGTCCTTTGCTTTCTCTTGTTCCTTCATGCTCGCCCTCCACCCTCCTCTGTGCTAACTCCTTCAGGCTGCAAATAAAACCCACCAGCTGCTTCCTATGCTACTCTCAATGCATCAGCTAAAGTTGGAATCTCAGCACCAAACCCAAGCCCTTTGTGCCTAAGGCCCCATGGCACAATAATCTCCAACACAGTCGTTAGGGTGAGACCTTGAGGAATGAACAAGCACTATGCAAATGCCCAAAAATGTATTCAGATGTCACCTACTTTTGTACTTGTAGCTGTTACAAATCCTTTAGAAGTGCGCCATTGGGAGGATGGCTGGATGGATGAAGATAGGGGATGCTTTCTGATTTAACAACCATCAAGTGTCAGGAGAGAGAAACACAGTCTGCGAGTAGCGCTGACTCTGGCAGAGATTTTATAACAATTCATGCAAAGTTTATTTACTCAATAAATATTTATTGAGCTCCTATTATGCACTTGGCACTGGGGAAAAAGAATGAAGACATAGAAGTCCTGCCCTCTGGCACCTAAGCCTGGTGGGTTCGGGGAGATGCATCCGGTAGCCCTGCCAGGGCCTGAGCATGAGAAGGCCAGGCCGTCTGTCCTAGTCATCTGAGCCAGAACTTGGCAAACTTCTCCCCAGCTGAGTGAGTGTGTCCAGAAGACTTGCATTACCAGGGACCCCACCATGCAGCCACGGCTTAGAGTGCCCTAGAGTCTGAGCTCAGGTCCCGCATTTCAGAGCAGAGGGAAGGCAGCTGGCAGAGTAGGGAATTAAGGAGAATCCACGCTCACTTTTGTCTCCCTCTATGTGACCCTGGGCCTGGGGCTGGAGTGGCAGGTGCTACAGCTGGACAATAGGGGTTCCAAACCCCAGCTTCTGTCACTGTGGGAGCCACCATGTCAGAGGAAGGTGATGATTAATGCACAAATACGTAGTTTCTCCATCAGTCTGGTCTGTAACTGGTCTCTAGATTCATAATACCCTATCCAGGACAGGGTTTTCAGATGGAGCATCAATAATGCAGGTGCACACACACAAATTATGAATGAGGTTTATCCTGGAGCAGTGATAAGTGAGACTTTCTTGGAAGGCAGGGCTCGGCTGGCTGCTGTGGGCCCTGCAGTGACTCCTATCTACGCTCAGGAGGGCTCCAGGAGCCTCTAGCTCTGCACCCCCTCCTCTGATGCAGTCCACATTGCAGAGTGGCAGGCTCTCCTGTCCCTCTGGCTCAGCTGGTGCCAGCATGGCCAGCCAGCCCGGGGCCACCAAGTGCTTCTGTGCCACAGTAGTGTGTCTCCTCCCCTTGGCCTTTGCTGTGGAAGGAGCTCGCTGGAGAAGATTGTGGCCTGGGCCAGGGACGTCTGTGCCATCACAGCTTGGCATGGCCATGCCATCTCCCTGGCAGGAGGTGAGGAGGCAGTAAAAGGGCAGCCTAGACTGGCAAGAGAGGGGCTGCCCACTTCAGAGACATCACACCTACAGGAGACATGTCCTCCAGCACGTGGTCTTCATGCTGCCCCGACTCGGACTTCCTTTTAAACTGTGCCACACTGGGAAGTCCTTCACCGTGGTGGGGCTCACCCTCACCACTGGTCCATGGCAAGGTGGAATAATACTTCCTAAACCCCTTTTTCCCTCCAGCTTCAGAGAATGAATAAGAAAGAGTCTAGAAGGTGGAGCTGGAGGTGCCATTTTTCATGGCATGGTGTTAAAAATTTTAAACGGGGCTGCAGTAAACTCTCCATCTGTGTGTGTCTCTAGCTGTGTGTCTATCTGTTCATGTGTGTTGTGTGTATGTGTGTGTCTCTGGGTTTCTATGTATGTATGTTCATGTGTATTCATGTGTGTGCATGTGTTTCTGTATATTTGGGTGCGTACGTGTGTGTCTATGTGTGTGTATGTGTGTGTCTATGTCTCTGTGTGTGTCTGTGTCTGTTTCTGTGTATGTGTCTGTGCTTGTATCTGTGTCTGTGTCTCTTTGTGTGTGCATATCTCTCTGTAAGTGTCTGTGTATATCTGTGTGTGTCTGTATGTGTATCTCTGTGTGTATTTCGGTATGTGTCTGTGTGCATTTGTATCTGTATTTCTGTGTGTGTTTGTGTCTGTGTGCATGTGTGTCTGTGTGCATTTGTGTCTGTGTGTATTTGTGTGTCTATCTGTGTCTGTGTCATGTTTGTGTGCATGTGTGTGTGTATTTCCGTGTCTGTTTGTGTCTGTGTGCATGTGTGTCTGTGTGCATTTGTGTCCGTGTGTATTTCTGTGTATGTTTGTGTCTGTACCATGTGTGTCTGTGTGCATTTGTGTCTGTATTTCTGTGTGTGTCTGTGTGTGTTTGTGCATGTGCACACATGGGTGCTCCAGCCACCTAGCCCAGTCCTAGGGGCACAGAACCCTCTGGGCACAGGGGCCTGGTCTCTGCTTCTGAAAGGGCACAGCCGATGTCTATGAGTTTCGTGGGTGTCCCTGTGTGATGCCCTCACTGGAAAGTCTGGTTGGCTACAGGCATTGCTGCTATCCTCCTGGCAACGGCTGCAAACCACAAAGAGCTTCTTTCTTATCCTTTGGGAGCAGGGGAACAGGGCTTCACTATACGGGGATTAGGTTTATATTAGGCTTTGATCACAGAGGCAGAACCACCGGGAAATGTGACTGAGGGATTTATTGTAGGATTTGCCCATGTTTGATAGCAGTCAAAGAAGGCTTTTGCTTTTGTGCCTGTTGTGGCAGCCTAGAGTCAGAAGAGCGGGCGGTGGGGCAGGAGAGCTGCATGTCAGGTTGGACAGCAGGAGCCCCCTGGAAACTGCCTAAACACCAAGTATATTTATTATCTATTGCTGTATAACAAGTCACCGCAAAAGCCCAGAGGCCTACAACAGTAAATGTACATGATCTCACCCCTTCTGTGGACAGGAGTCTGGGTATGGCTAAACTGGCTGCCTGTGGCTCACAGTTCCTCACCAGGCCTCAGCAAAGCTTCCAGCCAAGGCTGTGATCTCATCTGAAGGTGGACTGGGATGGATCATCTTCCAGGCTCACGTGCACGGCTGTTGGTTTGCATCAGCAGCTTCCTCCCATGCGGGCCACTCCCTGGGGCTAATCATAATGTGGCAGCCTGCTTCCTTCAGCAAAAGCTGCAAAAGAGAACAAGAGACTGCATGCAAGATGGAAGTCATGGTCTTTTTTGTGACTTAACCTCTAATATTGGAAGTCATAACCCTTTGCTTTTGTCATATTCTGTCCATTCTTTGGATTGAGGCACTAGGTCCAGCCCACGCTCCAGGGGAGGGGATTACATAGGGCCATAGATACAAAGAGGAGGGTTTCATGGGCCCACCTTAGAGGCTGCCCAGCCTGCTGAGACAGAAGGTCACTACTATCAATGCAACATATGTTGGATGCAGGGAAATGGAAGAGGGAGGAGAAGTGTGGTTTGTAACTACTGATAGATTCATAGTTAAATAAGGAATAAGAACTCGTGACTGTTACACCTTGTGTCTCTACCTGGTCATGCAGCCATAGCTGTCCTATAACCACCCTCCTCATGACCGTCTATAGTTCCTGTGCCCTCAGCAAGGCCCTCGGAGGGTTGTGGTTCCTTGTTTGGTGAGGTGACCTGAATCATCATTCCCAAAGCATCTGAACGTCTGAAACCTGCTACCATTTTGGGTCATTGTTGACCAGTTCAATGTGGTTCATGATCATCCTGGAGAGAAGGCAGGTACCTCAGGGCCCAGGTAGTGGGACTTCAGGAGCCTGTGTGCTGCCCTAGGGCCTCTGGGTAGAGTGCAGCCTGGCCTCAGGTGCCCTGGGGGGTCTTGGAGTTGGGTCAGTAGAGGGTCTGAGTCATAGCCATGTTGTCCTCAGCCCCTCCTCCCAAGACCATCTCTGGAACATTTTCCCCTGGTAGGTGTCAGGTGGGACATCCCTGAGGAAGACCTGGCTCCCGGTGGGGGTGCCCTACGCCACCTCAGCTGCAGCGGCTGCCAGTCCTGGCCACAGCTCCGACCCCTATGAGGCACCAGCAGCCTCTTTGGCATCCACAGAGGGGGCAGGAAACTGTCTGTCCATCCACGCCTTCATCCACTCATTAAGCAAAAGGCACCAGGGCTGACTTCTCAAGCTGACTGTGAGCAAAAGCCACGTGGGGCTCTGCCATGGTGGGGCTGCCACCCCAGGGGCCAGGACAGCCCACCCTTGAACACATACCATGTGGGTCCATTTCAGATTGCAACCAAGGCCCTGGACAAAACAAAGCGAGGTGGCTCCGGAGCATCACTGCCGGGGGGTCCTCCTTCGATAGGTGCAGCAAGGTGTTCTCCACGGACCCTTGGATGGGCCTGAAGCCAGAGGACCTAGGAATAAGCAAGCCCCGGACACACCCCCCAGGCAGGGGGAGGACTGTGTGAAGGCTGGAGGTGCGGGGCGCTGTGCTTAGCTGGATGGGGCTGAGGGAGGAGATCCATTCAGATGCTGGGGCCTGCTGGGTCAAGGGCCGATCAGCTCCTCTTCTTCTCAGCCAGGTCAACCCTTGCGGGTCTCAGACTTCACTGTTCACCACTCCCCCACACACAGAGAGCCTGTGAAAGTCACTTCTCTGGATCCCCAGGGACGAACATCCCCCAGCGCTAGCTTGGGCGGGGCCTGAGTACCAGCTGGGTGGCCAGAGGTGGGCAAATTCGAGGCAGATGGCAAAGCCATTCCCACCCCAGGGCCACCGGTGGGCACAGCTGGGCACAGCCCACCACCTGCCAGACCTTTCAGAGGGAATGTATCTCCCACCAAGCCAGGTCCCAGCTGGGATCTCCCAGCTGAAGAGGTTTCCTTGGGCAGAAGCAAGAAGTAAATTGGAAGGAAGAGGCCCTGACCCTCCGGGAGGCTCCATTCTGCCTGTGGCCCTGAAAAAGACAGCAAGAAGGAGCGACTCTAACTTCTTCACAGCGACTTTGAGAACTGGAAGACAGAGGCCGCTCCCCGGCTGGAAACAAGAAGCCGACGGAAACCAACACCTTCCCGTCCAGCCTCATCTCCCTGCTCTTCAGAATGTGCAGGGAGACGTGTCACGAAGGCCCGTGCAGCTGTAAGGATTAGTATTCCAACCCGGGCGGCAGGGTTTTAATTAGTCATTAGGCCGTTTCCACAGAGCCATGCTGAACAGGCAAGGGCAGGGTGACCTTTCTCCGCCCGGCACCGCGGCAGCCTGTCTGTTTTGCAGGTGCACTTGGGGCTCTGTCAAAACTGCTAAGGGGAGAGGACCAAGGCTGGGCCGGGAAGGAGGGCTTAGGCTCTCTGTTCCTGGGCATGGCCCCCACCATGGGGGCACTGCAGGCCTTTGCTCCCATCTGGCTCCAGCTCACAGCTCGTACCACTCACCCACAAGGGACGCTGACAGTTGCTCACGCAATGGCTGTCCTAGCGAGCCCACGGGCAACGCGGAGAGCGAACCACCCAGCACTTCCCTGATGTGTGTGACGGGAGAGGGGAGGGAGCCGGCCTCCTGCAGCCAGTCCCCGCCGGATTCCAGGAAGGCAAGTGGACCCCTGAGGAAGGTCAGCCCTCAGCCAGGCATCCGGGACCCCCACTGCCGAGCTGCCCTTTCTTGGCTAAATGTCACCACATACCATAAAATCACAGAGAACCTTCCAGCTTGCCTGCCTTAGAAGCCAACCCTCCCAACCTCCTGGTTTCTCGAGGACAGTGAGGCCAAGAGCAGCTGCAACCAGGGGCGTGCAGAGGCCGGTGGCTGAACTGGGGCCAGGATCCTGGACTATGGCTGTCTATTTACAGCTCAAAATAAAACGCTAATTGCCACCAGCACATGCTGACGGAGATGTCAAATCAGTGTCCTCACGAGGCCTTCTTCTGGGGCTTTCCGCCAAGTTCATGATGTGCTGCTATCCAGTGGGGTCAGCAGACTCCAATGTCCGAGGGCACAGCACTCCTTTCTGCCACTGCTCCCAATTCTCTGCCCCAGTCTGGCCCCTCGGCTCCTGCCCCACCCACATGCTCCCAGGCCTCCCTCCTGTGGGCTATTCGGCTCCTGGTCTCCCACCTTCTCTCCACCTTGGCACTCGTCCATGGCCACAAGCTTGCACCCGGGTCATGCACTGAACGTCAACTCAGGTACGAGGCTTTCCTTCCCAGCTTCGCTGCAAACACTGCAGGCGGGTCTTGTGGTCCTCTGGCTCAGCACACCACAGGGACCCCACTAGCTCTTATCCGCTGTATGGGGGTCCCATAGCCATGGGCTGGGCACTTCATGGGAAATGGACGTCTGTTACCTCCAACAGGTAACAGACACACCCTCAGCGGGGAGGTGACAGAATTGCTGGAAGTCGCCACCACGATCACAGCCCGGAGCCACTGTGGGGACCTTGGTGCGTGTGCCCCATTCGTCTTGTCACCAGTGCAGGTGCCCTGTGCCTCCGCCTCTCAGGAGCAGCCGTCCAGCTACAGTCTGGGCAACTGCACATCTAGCTCACTGCAGCTCCCTGTATGACAGCAAGGACAGTGTAACAGGTTGCCTGCCTGCTTGTCTGTGCTGTTAGTTCCTGATGCCAAGCCCTTCCCGGGAGGCTGACGATCTGGCGGGCTCTCAGGCCAGCAGCAGCAAGGTAGGAAGTCCTCCTGCCCGGCTGCCTCCAGCCTGCAGACTTCATAACAAAGGGGAGGCTGGCTTTCCCAGCCAAAGCCATAAACTTTAATTGGGCTTTTTAAAGACCACAAAAGCAAATACACACCCTTAAAGAAACTCTTCGGTAACTTGCTCAGAACATAAAGGTGACTATTAGCATGTGCTGATTTGAAATACCAAGAAGAAAATATCTCCCACATCAACATACGCTTGTGGAAGGCATGTCCTGTTTTGCATAGCTCTCACGGTTCCCCACCCTAACACTAGGGCCTGCCTGTCCTACAGGGCAGCATGCTTGAAATCAGAAGACCGCATCTGGCCTGGCTCAACATGTCCCTTAACATTGTTCTTTTTCGTTTTCTTTGAGAGAGGGCCTGTCGCCCAGGCTGGAGTGCAGTGGCGTAATCTTGGCTCACTGCAACCTCTACCTCCCAGCAACCTCCACCTCCCGGCAAACTCCACCTCCGGGGTTCAAGCCATTCTTGTGTCTCAGCCTCCCGAGTAGCTGGGATTATAGGCATGCACCACCACACCTGGCTAATTTTTGTATTTTTAGTAGAAAGAGGGTTTCACCATGTTGGCCAGGCTGCTCTCGAACCCCTGACCTCAAGTGATCCGCCCACCTCGGCCTCCCAAAGTGCTGGGATTACAACCATGAGCCACGGCGCCCGACCGCTCCTTAACATGGTTGAACCTTCCTTTCTTCCTCTGCGTAACTGGTAAGATCTCTTCCACTTGCCTCATGGGCTGACTGTGGGAACAACCCAGACAGGGATGATCATGATGGGGCTGCTGGCTGGCTGTGGGGCTGGGTACTGTGCTGGCCACTTTACGCATCTGAGACGGAAATGGTCTCAGCCACATGCACAGAGAGGAACCCAAGGCAGAGAGGTTAAGTAACTTACCCTTGGGCATGCAAACAGTGGCTGAACCAAGATTCAGCCCCAGTGTCTTTAACTCCAGGTTAAAGACACTCCGCAGCGGCTCCAGCACGGGAGGCCCCGGGAGCCAGACGCCGCTCGCAGCGTGGGTCGCTCACGTGTTCTTCAGAGGCACATGCATGCGGCGTTCCCACACACGGACACTGCAGGTTTTTTTTGCACCTTTTTTTTCTCTTTAACTCATCCTAGGGCATGACTTCTCTCCGAGCCGCCTGAAATAAAATGAATAACTTTTTATGTGAAGTTCTTCATGCTGAAGAGAACTTGTTCCAAATGGGGAATAATTGGCCTTCCAGGGCTCTGTACTGGCAACGAAGTGAAATATGCTGACGTTTCAGAGGTGTGGAAATAAAAGGACTAAAAATGGGATTCGGAGCAGCTAATGAGGGCAAATCCGCAGGGTTTGAGAGACAAAATGGGGATCGCGGGTGGGAGCTGGCACCGCGGCCAGGGGCAGCCCACGCAGCAGTGAGCGGGGCCGAGGTCGCAGGCGGGTGTCCGGGCCCTCGTCGCAGGAACCCGCTGGAACCCCCAGAGGCCCCTGGCCTCTGCCGGCTTTGAGGCCTCAGACCTCCCTAGTGTAGCCACAAGCTACCGAGCCCCCGTATGAGTCTGCTCGGCGGCTGTATGAAGCGTTATGTTTGGTGAAGGATTAAACGCCAGAAATGTATTGTCCCTGGTTCTGGAGGCTGGAAGTCTGAGATCAAGGGTCTGGCAGGGCTGGTTCCCTCTGAGGCCTCTCTCCCTGGCCTGTGGGTGCCGTCTTCTCTCTCTGTGGGTGTCCATGTCTTTACCACCCCTTCTCCTAAGGACACCAGTCCCATTGGATTAATATCCACCCTAATGGCCGCATTTTAAGTTAGTTACCTCTATGAAAATCCTACCTCCAAATACGATCACAGACTCCAAGCTGCTGGGGTGAGGACTTCAACATGTGAATTTGGGGTGAGGGGCAGCTTGGTTCAGCTCCTAACATGCACGTCAGCCACGCGTTCACTCACGCATCCTTGTTTTGATTCGTTCACACGGTGCATGTCTCCGGTGCCTACCGTGTGCTAAGCTAGGCCAAGACAGAAGCTGCCTGCCAGGAGCCCAGTGCCCAGAGGAGGAGGACGGAGCAACAGGGCAGCAGGACAGGGTGTGGCTGTGCCCCAGCTGGGGAGGAGTTAGCCCTGGCCCCATGTGCAGTGCAGCCCCAGGGCACCCACTGTTCCGAGACTGCAGAGTAGCTCCTTGGATATTCATGTCTTCAGAACTGAGCGCTGAGATGACCCAGTTGGCCCATATTAGGCAGTTTCCAGTCCAGGAAAGGAGAGGGTGACATCAAGACCTGAACTCTGGGGAGTGCATTTTGGGGTTCACACTCTTGCTTTGTTTGTGGAACGCCTGCAGGAGCTGGAGGCCAGGCCACAGAGCCCTTGGGAGGAGAAACGGCCACGTGTGGAGGGCCGTCTGATGGTGGGTGTCCACGCTGAAGATACATGGGTCCTTTGATCCAGCCCCCAGTTCCCTTGGAGAATGTGTCAGATCCCTAGACAAGAGCACAAAGATCTGGTGACTTTACTGCTGTAAGAGACAACTCCAAACCTTGGCGGTTTCACCCAACAAAGAAACCCACAGAGAGATGCAGGGATCTAGGTCCTGCCTGCCCAATGGCACCACCCTTCTCTGGTTTAGCAGACAGAGAGGGAGAGAACGTGAGGACCACAAGTGAGGTGTTTTATGGCTGACCAGAAGCAGGGCACAGCACTTCCTCTCACGTCCCATTGACCAGACTCCAGTACACACAGGACTGCCTGGGAAATGTGTGCACCAGGGAAAGAGAGCATGGTTGGAACACCAGCCATCTCTCACGCAATATTTATCTAAATTCTAAAATAATTGAGCATTGAATACAACTGGAATGCCCTGTAGGTGAGGGGTTAAAGACATTTAATGGTGGCACCAGGCATTTGTCCATTATTCACTTAAGAAACATTTATTAGGGCATGGTGTTATTTGAAATATAATGCCTAAAATATCAAACCTCATGACACATATCCACATTTCCAGATGCAAGACCTTCTCCTTGACATGTTTAAATGAAAAGATCAAGATTCAACACGGGTTATATACTGCCATCCAATTTATAAAAATTGAATATTTACATCTGCAGGCATGAGCCAGCATAGAGAAATATGGAAAGATTTTCTCAGAGATTCTGAGATACGGCTACCATTTCTTTGGTAATCCTCACTTCGAGAGGTGGGGTTCAACTCATTTCCCCTTGAACGTGGGCTGGACCTGGTGTCCAGATGGGTTACAGTGTGGCCTCAGAGTTGGTCGAGCCTGGCGTTGCAGCCTCTTCCTGCTTTCTCTTGTGGGTCACTGGCTCTTGGGGAAGCCAGTTGTCACATTGCAGAGACCCAGGAACAGCCCTACTGAGAGGCCCACATGGTGTGGACTGAAGTCCTCTGCCCATGGCCAAGTGTACCACCTTGGAAGCAGCTCCTCCCACCCCAGTTGAGCCTTCTGATAAACACAGCCCTGGCCAACAACTTGATTGCAACTTCATGAGAGACCCTGGGGCAGAAGCACCTCAATTCCTGACCCACAGACCCTGAGATAAGAGATGTTTCTTGTTGAAATCTCTATGTTTTGGGTTAATTTGCCGCACAGTAGCAGATAACAAACACACCGTCTTTGTGAGGTGACGGGCGGTGATGCTGGCCAGCCACAGCCTTCCCCCATCCTTGCCCTCTGTATCCCCTCACAGCAGAATCTGAGAAACCCCTGGATCTGGTGCTACCAGGCCTGCCTCCCTGTCCTGCCCAGCCCTTCAGCCATCCCTTTGCAAGGACACGCGCCTCAGTGAGTCATTGTAACTGTTGCCTCTCCGAGGCCCAAACCCACGGCGACAGTTGTCTCCAGCATGGGGCACGGCAGAGCCCTCAGTAAATTCTTGGCAAATGAGCCAAGAAGGAAGGCCTGCAGGCTTCTCTTTACTGTGCAGCCTTCCACGATGAACACGCGTGGCTTTTAAAACTGGGGAAATAAAGTTTCTAAAGTAATCGAGCTGAACCAAGGACTCTCATCGATAACTCCAAAGGCTCCATGATGAGCAGGAAGACGCATGGTGACCAGTTCCTGATGCCGCCTCTAGGGAGGTAGCTGAGATGCCAGGGTGGAACCGCCCTTGCCTTTCTCACCTCCTAACTGTCTGGACGCAGAGTTGTTTGCCTGGGGTCATTAGAAGGGTGGAAACGGGTTTGTTGCTTGGTAAGACCAGGTGCCAATGCACCAGGGGTGAGACAGCAAGCTTAACAGAGCCAGGTGGGCGTGTCCTCCCCTTCACTGGACCTCCTGTCTGCTGACATCAGGGTCTTCCTGAAAAGGCCGCTAGGGAGCTGGTCCTGATGCGCCTATGGGACGAGCAGGAGCCTAATAGCCTGAGGCCGCTGCCTATTTAAGAACCACTTTTCCAAGCCCCCGTTTCTCCCATGACAAAGAGAACTCATGGGTGAGGCCTGCAGGCCCCGTGTGCCAGGATGGCCAGCACCAGCCAGTCTGTGACCTTGTTCTGGGGGATGGAGAGAGGAGGAGGAGGGGGCTCCCAGCCACCCGGAGCCTGCAGCTCACCCAATGCCTGCCCTGCATTTAGCAGCCACGCCCCTGGCGGGGGACAATGGCCTTGCCAGGCTTGGTGGGCAGTGGCACCAGAGGTCTGGGCTGGTTGCTACCCTCTGGTGGCCCTGGGCCCTCCTTTCTTGAATGTTTGGGCCAGTTTCCTCCTCTGCTTCAAGGCTGCTGGTGGACTCTGGGTTCGGCAGATGCCACGTACAGTTCTGGTCTCGGGAACAGCTTTGCAGCTGGGCTCACTTGATGTGAAAGCAATAAATGGGTCCCCCAGTGCCTCCCAGCCCAGACTGGGCCAAGAGGGGTTGCCCAAGGGGTTTTCAACTCAGGCTGAGAGCAGCCATCCTGAGAAAAGCCTCTAGCTATGCTGCCCAATTACGCAGCCTCCTGGGGGCGCTGGACCATCCACATCCCTCAACTCAAGTCCCTCAACGGTGACACGGGGACAGGCCCCCATGCCCCCTCAGAGCCACTGCATGGATGAAAGGAGGGAGAATGTCCCACGGCAGCACCCCGCGCAGGATCACTGGGCATGGGTGCCTTCGCAGGCCACCGTAGACAGGCAGTTTCACATTCATGCTTCACAATCGATCCGTGGGCTTCGTGTGTCCTCAGCTTTAGGAGACACGTCGGGGTGCCCCTCAGCAGTGCCTGCGCCACTTGCATCCCAAGAGGCGGTCAACCTTCCTGTGCACCCTCAGCTCGTCCTGGTGGAGAGAATGAGGCTCCCCGAGGCGACTCCCTGTCTGCACTATTACTGCTCCCTTCTCAGACGATGAGAAGGAACCCTGAGAAAGAATGTCTTCAGTTTAGAGGGAGTGCGCCTGTGTCTGCGGTGGGCAGTAGCAGCTGGCAGTGGCCCGGGCGTGGGCAGCTGCTGTCAGCTCAGAGCTGGAAACGGGCAGCCAAGGAGGCCAGGCCCCTCGGGCATCTGCAGCTCCATCCGCCCGCGTGGACGTGGGGCTCGCTCTCCGAAGCCCCAGAGCGCAGCCTCCGCAGAACCAGCCTGCTCACAGCAGCCTCCCGTCTGATTAATCAGGGGGAGGAAGGGCTGCCTGTAAGCAGACTCATTTTATTCTAATGCTGCTTTCTCAAGATTTTAATTTTCCATAGTGCTACATTCCAGTCCCTTTTCCTAAAAAAAAAAAAATAAATAAAAATAAAAATAAAAAAAAAAAAGAGAGAGAGAGAGAAGAGACATAATTGGGACAATTCTCTATCATATACATGCTATCTTATTCAACCTCAAGGTGTACTCCCAAAAAGCAATTGTGTGCTACTTAATGGACAAGCACTCAATGACTATGGGGGTAGAACAGAGTTCAGATTTCAAGATTTCAGCAGGATGTGGGCGGCCTGACTGTTCCCATGGCAGGAGGGACCATCCTCCATCCCAGCTCCGGAGCAGCTGCCTGGCCTTGCACAGAGCCCCTGGGGCCCTGTCCTGAAGCTGCTTCCCTGGAATTAATTGCTGCAAATTCCGCCCACCCCCAATGGCACTGAAAGTGGGCTGAGCACCTTCTCTCTTTCACTTGTCAATTGCAGCAAATCCAACACAGGCTTCGAGTAATGAAAGGAAATGAAGACGAGTCCAGGTGGGCTGCGGGCAGTGATGCCTCCAGGGAACCTGAAGGAACTCCGGTCCCTTGGGTGCATTTTAAATGTTGCCACCCTAGGGACATCCAGGGCCTGGCATGTGTCTGGTCAGGACAGTGCAGCATTTGCTGACCGTGTCTAGGAAGGTGGAGGGACCGGAGCATTTCAGGAGCCCCTCTCTATGCCAGGCGGAGGACTGGGTGCCCAATGTCCAGGTCTCAGTGTCTCACTGACATCTCCCAGCATGGCTCAGAGAGGTGCAGTGAGCTGCTCAAGGTCACACGGCCAAGGAGCAGCAGAGGGGAAGTCCATCCGCTATGTGGGTCTCCCTGCCCGAGCTCACTCCACCACATTGCAAGGTTGCCAAGGCAGCTCCCACTCCAGAAGGCCAGTTGCTTGGTTCCAAAAACAGTTCCTGGGTCCGGCTGCATAGACTTTATGCATATCCAGGAGGCAGGACAAAGACATTTCCTGAGGACAGCCCTAGGGCCTCATCTCTGCAAGATCCAAACATCTGCAGGGGCCAGAAAGTTCTGTTGACGGAAAAGGCTCAGGTCCCAGCTCCTTTGCTGACAGTCTGTGACCTCAGCTTGCCTGGCCCGGCCCTATTTTTGCACGTGGAAGAGGAGATGGGGAACTGCAGCTGGGGTGTGAAATGTGGACCTGGAAATGCCTGGTAAGCCGCAGCGGCCGACAAATACTAAATCCTCATTATTCGGACGGAGCACAGAGAAGCCCCAGCGTCACTCTTCTGAGCGTATAGGTGGCCGTCTCGCTGCCGCAGCTCAGCTCTCAAGAAGGATGGAGAGGAACAAGCCATTCATCACCTCGCGGAGTGGAATCTTGTTAACTTAGGGCCAATGTCACCCAAGGGAGACAAACCTGCACCAGGGCAGGGGAGGCTGGGAGGGCCAGACCAGGGGCTTGGGTCTCATCCCCGGGTTTCACAGCTGGAAAAGCCAGACGGAGCCTGAGAGGCAGCCTCTGAGGCTAAAGCCTGGGCTGGGAACAGGAAGGCGTGCGCGAAAGACACCGTGTGGCCTAGGACTCAACTTCAGCGGTGATTCCGAGGGAAGTACATCAGCAGTGAGTGTGGGAGTGGGGAAGGCACAGGCGGCGCTTGCTTGTCACACTGACTGCCTGGCCCACCCGAAGGCTGCCTCCTCCAGGAAGCCTGCCCGGAGTCCTGCTTCCCAGCTCCTGACCCCAGCCGCCTACAGAGAAACACCTCAACAGGACCTCAGTTGCGCGTCACTTCCCGCAGGCGTTTCAGTGGCCCAGGTCCACAGTCCCTGACAGCCCTGATGGGAAATCTCTGTTCTCTCTGCTGTGTCAGCCCCATGCACTGGGAAGCCTCCTCCTCTCCCCCTGCATCCTAGGCTCCCCACTGCCAGCCATCTTGAACTCTGCTCCCCTCTCCCATAGGACCCAAACTCCGCCTGTGATCTCTACTTTCCAGGACCCCAAGGTTTGTTTCCTGCCTGCTTTTCACGACTCCAACTGAAAGACCTTGCCCTGGAGTGAGGGGAGAAGGCAGCCAGGCTGGTGCCATGTGGCCTGGGGTGGGGGCTGGTGCTGACTGCCTTCCTCATAGGATGCTTTTCCTGCAATCACGCTCGGATCCCAGGGAGGGGCTTGTGCCCTCCTTGCTCACAGGCACCTGTGGCTTCTCCTGGGAGGCCAGGTCTCCTTGCCTGGCTGTTCCCTGTTCACTTTCCTCCTCTCCTTTTCTTTCCTTACTTGACTGGGAGCTTGGAGAGGAGTTGAGCTGTGTCTTCCCTGTTTCCGCAGGTTCACTCATTCATAGCATGTGGCTTAGGGCACATGAACTATGAATGCATGCATGCATGCATGAATGAATGCATGAATGAATGAATGCACGAATGAATGTATGAATGAATGAATGCATAAGTGAATGAATGCACAAATGAGTGCATGAATAAATGAGTGAATGAATGCATTAATAAGTGAATGAATGGATGCACAAATGAATGTATGAATGAATGAATCATAAGTGAATGAAGCACAAATGAGTGCCTGAATAAATGAATGAATGCATGAATAAATGAGTGCATGAATGAATGAATACATGAATGAATGTATGTACAAATGAATGAATGTACAGATGAATGAATGCATAAGTGAATGCACAAATGAATGCATGAATAAATGAATGCATTAATAAATGAATGCACAAATGAATGCACAAATGAATGCATGAATAAATGAATGAATGCATGAAAGAATGTATGAATGAATAGAATGCACAAATGAATGCATGAATAAATGAATGAATGAATGCATGAATAAATGAATGAATGCATGCATGAATAATTGAATGAATGAATGCATGAATAAATGAATGAATGCATGAATGAATGAATGCACGAATGAATGTATGAATGAATGCATGCATAAGTGAATGAATGCACAAATGAGTGCATGAATAAATGAGTGAATGAATGCATTGATAAATGAATGAATGTATGCACAAATGAATGTATGAATGAATGAATCATAAGTGAATGGATGCACAAATGAGTGCATGAAAAAATGAATCAATGCATGAATAAATGAGTGCACGAATGAATGAATACATGAATGAATGCATGAATGTATGTACACATGAATCAATGTACAGATGAATGAATGCATAAGTGAATGCACAAATGAGTGCATGAATAAATGATACATGAATGAATGCATGAATAAATGAATGCACAAATGAATGCATGAATAAATGAATGAATGCACAAAAGAATGTATGAATGAATGAATGCATGAATGAATAGAATGCACAAATGAATGCATGAATAAATGGATGAATGAATGAATGCACACCTGGATGCCTCCCTCAGACTCTGAAGGTCTGTGGTGCCCATTCACTTCTAGCAGGACCAGACGGGTATCACAGTTCCTGGTAGGGCTGTCTAATGTCTTAAGCCTCCATCAATCTGCTTTTAATAATGAAGTGACATTAAACCACACACAGTATCTGTCTTATCAAATTGAAATTAAGTTTCTCATGGAGACATTAAAGTTGACTGAGTTCTTGGCAGCTGTGCGTGGGCCCAAGAGCAGGTGGTTAGGCTGATGCCTGGCACCTCTGCCCCCCAAGCTGACCTTATTTGTAGCCTGGGAACTGCCTGCCCTTCCCCGGTCTCTCGTCACCTCCAGGTGGGAGAGAAGGCTTGGCCAGCTGCCTTTCTAGTGCAGCGTTCGTATTGATTCAGAGGAGCAAGGGTGGAATCGTTTATCATTCAATTAACGGTGTCAGCAGAGCCATTATTTAAATGACCAGCCACATGTGTAATCAATCTTTAATGAAACAATAATTGTACTTCCTAGTCAATGAGTGCCCTGCCTTCCCTAAAACCTTCTCAGTATGAATAATAAATAGCAATGGGTCCATGGCAAGGGCCAAGAGTTGGTGGGTTGATCCTTTCCAAGACACCTGGGACGAGAATACCAATGGCACTGAGGAAAGAGGGGCCAGTAACCCACAACGGGGGTGAGAGTCCAGGCAGAAGCCCCTCAGCCCCACCCACCCCAGCGTCATCAGAAAGGCCCTGGTTCAGAAGGGGCCTGCCCACGCTGGCAAGGGCAGGGGGCACTTGGGACTGGATATCTGGGGACATGGAGGTCTAATTCCAGCTGGGTCTCCATCTCCTGTGGGACCTCCGTTGACTCCCCTCCATCTCCCTGCCTCCTTTTCTGCATCTGAAGGGCAGGGTGGGCAAGAATAGGAGAGGCCTCCCAGGGCTGCTTTGGGGCAGATATTTTGAGTACGTGGGCCATGCAGGAAAGAGGAAAGAAGACAGGGACTGGCCCAGTTGCAGGCGTAGATGAGACATCTTCCCTCCCTGGCAGCTTCCCTGCAGCCCAGCAGCCCGAACTCAAAAGTCAGCTCCTGCAGTTTGCCACAGTTGAATGTTCTTTCCCCATGCAAAGGTTCCAGGGGCTGGGGATGCGCAGAGCTTGGGGACAGAGCCTGGACTGTCCAGGGCCTACTTTATGCTGCCTGGGAGAGAATGCTGTCCTGGGACAACTTCCTCCCTGGGTCTGTGTGCCAAGTCCTCCTGGTCACATCAGGGGTCTGAGCAAGAAACAGGTGCTGCCGATGGATTGTCACATTGGTCTTTGGGGTCTTTGAATAGCTCAGTCTGCTCATTTCTTCCTGCTGAGATGTAGTATGGGGAGGTGTGGAAGACGGGACTCAGCAGCAGCACTTTCCGCAGAACAGGTAGAGTCCCTGTGCGTGCATCTTGTCCTCTTCACAGTGGAGAAACCGAGTCACTCCACCCAACCCTGCCGCTCTTCAGTGTCCTCCCCAGAATCTCCCACAGCCCCTCAGAAGGCATCGTGCTGACCCGTCCACTCACCTAAGAAGGCGCAGGACGCTGACCTCTCCACCTGCCTAAGAAGGTGCAGGGCACTGACTTCTCCATTCAACTATGAGCTCTGGGGGTCATCATTGGATTCACAGTGCCCAGGACATGAAAGGGGCACCCTTGCCTATCACAACTGAAATTAAATAACAAATTGTGAGATTCACTTCATGCTTCTCTCACCTCTGAGGGCAGAGATCCTGTCTGTCTTTATTCACAGCTCCAGGTATATTAACCTCCACGGAAAATAACACATAAATACTTGTTGAATAAACGTTTCTGGTAAAACTTTCTCTTGACAGAAGTACATTTTTAAAAAGTAACGTAACTTTCAGCTAAGAGAGAGTAATGGGAACCAGAATATTCTCTCTGGTGAGACAAGAAAGAAGGAAAGAAGGAAGGAAGGAAGGAAGGAAGGAAGGAAAGAAGGAAGGAAGGAAGGAAGGAAGGAAGGAGAAGGGGAAGGGGAAAGAGGGAGGGGGAAGGGGAAGGAGGAGGGAAGGAGGGCGGGAGGGAGGAAGGAAGGAAGGAAGGAAGGAAGGAAGGAAGGAAGGAAGGAAGGGAAAGGAAAAATACTTGACAAAATATATCTACCAATGGTTTGGACAAAACATATCAGACAACAAAAGAAACCCACCCTGAAGGGTGTGAAACAAGAGGGAGCCCTGCATGGCTGCTGTGACTGCTCTACCTTACTGCCTGGAGAAAGTTTTCAGGTAGCAGCACAGGAAGGGGGAACCCATAGGTCTCCTAAAGTGGAGAAAACAGAGCTAGGAGCTCAGGAAGACCACAGAGGGTGGAGCCCACAGGGGAGGGCACTGGAGGGGAGACGGCTGCACAGAGAACTCTAGAAATCAGCACGTGTGTGTGAAAAAAAACCACCTGAGGCCAGGGAAGAATCACCAAATGAATTACAGGGAAGGATCCCAGGGGCTCATGCAGGATTAGGAACAGTAGCAGTTTCCACCAGCCAGAGTGAAAGTACCCGACGTCACCCGGTGTCAACTGCACTCGCAGAGGACTATGGCGGTGTAAGGAGAGTCAGCCCTAGACTAAATTCTGCTCTGTTTTCACTTGAGAAAGCCTAAAAGCAAGACCCAAGAGGACAAATTGTTTACATGTAATTTAACTGTGTTCCAGAATAAGCTCAAGGGTATTATGTGTGTGTATGCACGTGCATGTGCGTGTGTGTGTGTGTGTGTGTGTGTGTGTATCCAGCACCAAAAAGGTAAAATTCAGAATGCCCAGCATCTAGCCAAAACTTATCGGGGTGCAAAAAGCAAAAAAATACAATCCATACTAAGAAGAAAAATCAGTCACTTGAAAGTGACCCAGAAATGACACACATCATGAAATTAGTAGGTAAGGACATTAAGTGGTTAGTATAACTTATTTTCATGTGTTCAAGAAGCACAGGAAATAATAAACATATCAGCTAGAGACATAGAAGAACTAAAATTTAAAAGAGAACCAAATCAAAATTCTACACATGGAAACCATAATATGTAAGATGTACACTGTATAGGATTAATGGCAGAATTCACATAGAAGAATAAAGATTAGTGCAATTTAAAACATAGTAATAAAAACTATACAACATAAAACCCAGAGAAATAAAAACTTAAAAAATATCAGCCTCAGTGAGTCTTGGGACAAGGTCAAACAGCCTAATATACATGTAATTGGAGCCTACAAAGGAGAGAAAAGGAAGGTTAGAAAAAATATTTGAAGAAATAAAATATGTTTTCTAAATTTGATCAAAACCATGAATCTCAGATCCAAGAATCTCAATGAACCCTAAGCATGAAAAACCTTGAAACAACAATACCAAGGCACACATAAATCCCTTAAACCAATATTAAAGACAAAATCTTAACAGTAGCCAGAGAAAAAAGACCAGGAAAAAGATACAAAAGAAATGAATTAACCCAATTAGGACTGACAGAGGTGACATTTACAAAAATTTCCCAGATAGTAAAAGGATAATAATAAGATAGTGTAAATAACTTCCTGTCAACAAATTCAACCACGTAAATGCAATGGACATATGGTTTGAAAAACAGGAACTACCAAATACCAAAGCCCACTTAAGAATAAATAGATACCATGAATTTTCCAAATCTGTTAAAGAATTTAATTTGTAGTTAAAGCCCACCCACAAGGAAATGTACAATTTCATATGGCTTCACCACTGACTTCCACCAAATGAGAAAGAAAAATATCAATTTAAAACAATCTCTTCTAAAATCTTGAAAATCAATCTTTCTTTCTTTCTTTCTTTCTTTCTTTCTTTCTTTCTTTCTTTCTTTCTTTCTTTCCTTCCTTCCTTCTTTCCTTCCTTCCTTCCCTCCTTTCCTCCCTTCCTTCCTTCTTTTCTTCCTTCCTTCCTTCCTCCCTTCCCTCCTTCCTTTCTCTTTCTCTCTTTCTCTCTCTCTCTCCCTCTCCCTCCCCATCCCCTTCCCCCCTCCCCCTCCCCGTTTCCCCTCCCCTTCCCCTCCCTCACTCCATCCCTCCTTCCCCCTCCCCTCCCTTTCCCTTCCCTTCTTTCATCTTTTTTTTTGAGACAGGGTTTCACTGTCACCTAGGCTAAATGCAGTAGTACAATCTTGAAAAGAAGGGACTACTCAAGCCATTCCATGAGGCCAGGATTGCTCTGAAAGCAAAATTAGACCAAGAGGTTACGAGACAATAAGCCGAAAGACCAATATTCCTTATGATCGTCAATGCAAACATTCTTAACAAAATGTTGGCAAATAGAATCTAACCATTGCTAAAAAGAGATAACACCTTATGATCACATGTCTATCTCAGAAATGTAACATTGACCTAACATTTAAACAGTAAGGTAACTTATATTAAAAACACAAACCAAAAAACATATGATCCTCTCAAGATATGCTGAAAAGGTGTTTCACAAAATCTAATTGCATTCCTGATAAAAACTCTCAGAAAACTAGGAGTAGAAGGGAGCTTGCTTGCGTAATAAAAGGTGACTATAAAAAACCCAAAGGTGGTACCATATTTAGGTAACTAGGAGTAGAAGGGAACTTGCTTGCGTAATAAAAGGTGTCTATAAAAAACCCACAGGTGGTACCTATCTACTAGACAACCCAATGCTCTCCCCTAAGGTAAAAAGCAAATAAGGACACTGGCCCTCCTAACTCCTACTCATCATTATATTGGGGATTAGCCCTTCAATAAGTCAAGAAAAGTAAATAAAAGGCACCCTTCATGTAAAGAAGGAAGGAAGTTGTCTGAAATCACAAAGACATGATCATCTACGTAGAAAATAGCATGAACTCTCTAAAACAACAACAACAACAACCCATAGAACTGACAGTGGGTTTAACAAGGATGCAGGGTACAAGGTTAATATACAAAAGTCAGTTTTTATATATTAGTAACAAACATTTGGAAATTGAAATTGAAAATGCAAAACTACAGTTTAAGAGGCCGAAGCGGGTGGATCACTTGAGACCAGGAGTTGGAGACCAGCCTGGCCAACATGGTGAAACCCTGTCTCTACTAAAATACACAAATTAGCTGGGCATGGTGGCACATGCCTGTAATCCCAGCTACTCAAGGGCCTGAGGCATGAGAATCGCTTGAGCCTGGGAGGTGGAGGTTGCAGTGAGCCGAGATTGCGCCCCTGCACTCCAGTCTGGGTGACACAGCGAGACTCTGTCTCATAAAAAAAGAAAATGCAAAACTATTTACAATAACATCAAAAGACATGAGATACTTAGAGATAAGTCGGACAAAAGTTTTCCAAGTCCTGTGTGTTGAAACTACAAAATACTGCTGAGAAAAATGTAAAAGAACAAGATATAGTGACAGCCACATTTAGAGATTGGAAGATTCAATATCGTTAAGATGTGAGTTCTTCCCAATTTGAGCTATAGATTCTATACACTGCCAATCAAAATCCCAGCAAGATTTTTTTAGATAATAACAAACTGATTCTAAAATTTATATGGCTTTTGGGGCATTTCAGGGTTTCAGAAAATGAATAAAAATGGAAATTCAAAGTATCTAGAACAGCTAAAGCAACTTTGAAAATGAAGAACAAATAGGGGACTTGTTCAAGTCTGAGGATAAAGCTGCAGTAATCAGAAGGCACCAGGTTGTGGAAAGGGTGGAAGAGACACGTGTTGATGGAACAGAGTGGAAAGGTCAGAGGTAAAGCCACATGTATGTAGTTAGTTGATTTTCCCTTCCTTCTCTTTCTTTGTTTTCTTTCTTTCTTTCTTTCTTTCTTTCTTTCTTTCTTTCTTTCTTTCTTTCTTTCTTTCTTTCTTTCTTTCTTTCTTTCTTTCTTTCTTTCCTTCCTTCCTTCCTTCCTTCCTTCCTTTATTTCTCTCTCTTTCTTTACTTCTTTCTTTCCATCTTTCTTTCTTTTTCCTTCCTTCCTTCCTTTCTTCCTTCCCTCCTTCTTTCTTTCTTTCCTTCCTTTCTTTCTCTTTCTCTTTCTTTCTTTCTCTCTCTCTCTCCCTCTCCCTCTCCCTCCCTGTCCCTTTCCCCCTCCTCATTACCCTCTTCGGTCTCCCCCTTCCCCCTCCCCCTCCCCTTTCCCCTCCCCCTCCCCTTTCCCCTCCCCCTCCCCTTTCCCTCCCCCTCCTCCTCCCCCTCTCTTCCCTCCTTCCCTTATCCCTCCCCTCTTCCCCTTCTCCCTTCCCCTTCCCCTCCCCCTCCCTTCCCCTTCCCCCTCTCCCTCCCCTCCCCTTCCCTTCCCTTCCTTCGTCTTTTTTTGAGACAGGGTCTCACTGTCACCTAGGCTGAATGCAGTAGTACAATCATAACTCACTGCAGCCTTAAACTCCCAGGCTCAAGTGATCCTCCCACCTCAGCCTCCCCAGTAGTTGAGACTATGGGCACACGCCACCTTGCTCAGCTTATGTTTGATTTTTTGTAAAGATGAGGTCTCACTGTGTTGCCCAGGCTGGTCTCAAACTCCTGGACACAAGTAATCCTCCCATCTTGGTCTCTCAAAGTGCTGGGGTTACAAACATGAGCCACCACATCCAGCCAATTGATTTTCAATGAAGATACAAAGTCCGATTTGTGGAGAAAGGATAGCATTTTCACAAATGGTGCTAGAACCATTGCATGTGGATATCCACATGCAAATAAATGAACTTCTGCATAGCCTGCACCTTATGCAAAAATTAACTTAGAATGAATCATAGGCTTAAGTGTAAAACCTAAAACCATAAAACATCTAATAACAACAACAACAACAAAAAAAAACCAGGAGAAAAATATTTGTGATCTTGGGTTAGGCAACAATTTCTTAGTTATAATACTAAAAGCATGAAAGAGAAACATCAGATAAATTAGACTGCATTAGGAACATATGCTCTTCAAAAGACATCACTAAGAGAACAAAATTACCACAGACTGCAAGAAAATATTTGCAATCCTGTATTTGAAAAAGAACTTTTATCCAGAAAATATAATGAAATCTCAAAGCTTAATAATAAGTCAATGAACAACCCAATTAAGTAAGTGGGGAAAAGACTTGAATGGACAGCTCACCAAAGAAGACATATATATATATATGACAAATAAACACATAAAAATGCTCAATATCCGGCCAGGCATGGTGGCTCACACCTGTCATCCCAGCACTTTGGGAGGCTGAGGCAGAAGGATCACTTGAGCCCAGGAGTTTGAGACCAGCCTGGGCAACATGGCGAAACTCTGTCTCTATTAAAAATACAAAAATTAACCAGGCATGGGGGCTCATGCCTGGAATCCCAGCACTTTCGGAGGCTAAGGCCAGGCAACATGGTGAAACTTGAGCACAGGCAACATGGTGAACTCTGTCTCTATAAAAAACACAAAAATTCGCCAGGCGTGGTGGTGAGCACCTATGGTCCCAGCTACCTGGCTGGCTGAGGTGGGAAGATCACTTGAGCCTGAGGCTGCAGCGAGCCATAATTATGCCACTGCACTCCAGCCTAGGTGACAGAGTGAGACTGACTCCAAAAGGAAGAGTGCTCAATACCATTAGTCATTAGGGAAATATAAATTAAAACCACAATGAGACATTGTGTGGGGAAGAAGTGCCAAGGGCTCAAGGAACCTGTCAGAAATGGGGGCCGTGTGCATTGGTGATGGTCATGAGTACACATACGTGTCAAAACTGATCAAGGTCTACACTTTAGATGTGTGCTGTTTACTCTATGTCAGTTATACCTCAATAAGGCTGATAAAAAATAATAAACACCTATTACATAGCTCAATGTAATAGGCCTATTTAAATGGCGTATTACAAGGCCTGACCACACCCAGTGTGATGTGGAAGACCCAGGGTTGTAAAATGGGACAAGACTTTGAAAACCATTTGGAAGGTTCCAGATAAACACTCACCCACCCTATGACAAGGTCACTTCCCTCGTATGTATTTACGCAAGAGATGAAAGTGTGCATCCGTCCAAAGGCTGACACACGAATGCTCACGGCAGCTTCATCTGTAATAGTCAGAACCTGGGAAAAACCCAGCTGGCATCAATGAGTGAATAAACAAGCACGCCGTGGCTACCCGCACCGTGGGGCACTGCCCGTCAACGTGAAGGATGAGCTGTGGATGTCCCAGACAACCATAATGATTGCGCTATTGAAAATGCAAACTGGGCCATGTGCACGGTGGTTCACACCTTTGATTCCCAGCACTTGTGGTCCCGGCTACTTGGGAGGCTGAGCTGGGAGGATCACTTGAGCCTAGGAGTTTGAGGCTGCAATGAGCTAGGACTGTGCCACTGCACTCCAGCCTGGGTAACACAGTGAGGGAAGGAAGAGAGAAAGGAACAAAGGGAGGGAAGGAAGGAAGGAGAGAAGAGGGAGGGAGGGAGGGAGGGAGGGAGGAAGGAAGGAAGGAAGGAAGGAAGGAAGGAAGGAAGGAAGGAAAGAGAGAAGGAGGGAGGAAGGGAGGAAAGGAGGGAAGGAGGAGAGGAAGGAGAGGAGGGAAAGAAAGAGGAAGGGGAGGAAGGAGAGAAGGAGAGAGGGAGGGAAGATGGGGGAGGGAAGGAAGAAGGGAGAGAAGGAAGGAAAGAAAGAAGGAAGGAGGGAAAGAGGGAAGGAAGGAAGGAAAGGGGAGGGGAGGGAGGGAAGGGAGGAAGGAAGGAAGGAAGGAAAGGAAGAAAGGAGGAAAGAAGGAAGGAGGAAGGAAGGAAGGAAAGAGGAAGGAAGGAAGAAAGGAGTAAGGAAAGAAAGAAGGAAGAAAGAAAGGAGGAAGGAAGGAAGGATGGAGGAAGGAAGGAAGGAATAAAGAAAGAAAGGAGGAAGGAAGGAATGAGGAATGAGGAAGGAAGGAGGAAGGAAGGAAGGAAGAAAGAAAGAAAGGAGGAAAGAAGGAAGGAGGAATGAGGAAGGAAGGAAGGAAGGGAGGGAGGAAGGAAGAAAGGAAGGAAAGGGGGGAGGGGAGGGGAGGGAGGGAGGGAAGGAAGGAAGGAAGGAAAGAAGGGAGGGAAGGAAGAAAGGAGGAAGGAAGGAAAGAAGGAAGAAAGAAAGGAGGAAAGAAGGAAGGAGGAAGGAAGGAAGAAAGGAGGAAGGAAAGAAGGAAGAAAGAAAGGAGGAAGGAAGGAAGGAGGAAGGAAGAAAGAAGGAAGGAAGGAAGGAAGGAAGGAAGGAAGGAAGGAAGGAAGGAAGGAGCAGACTAATCTATAGTGACCTGAAGTAGGGTTGTTAGTGTTAGTTGCCTGAATGGGAGGGAGGAACCAGGGAGCAGGGAGAGAAGTTCCAAGGACACAAGGAAACTCTTAGGAGTGGGATCTGCATGTCTCACCCTGATCGTGGCGATAGTATCAAAAGTACACACACGTGTCAAAGCTGATCAAATTGTACACTTTCCATATGCACTCTTTATATCAGTTATGCCTCCACAAGGCTAATAAAAAACACGCAAAGTTTCTATAGCAGGTGCGTGCGGCAGGAAACCGCTAAAGTGGTTTCCTCTGTGGAAACAGGAAGGGCAGAAAGGAACTTAGAAAAGCCTGGCATGACCAGTCCCCAATTTTCCATTCAAAAATAATCCGTCCGGCCTCCTCCAGGCCCCAATCTGTTTGCCGGGCCCCTGGGAATGGCCTCAATCCTTAAAGGACTTCAGGTCGTCCTTGTGCTTTGGAAGAGGACCCTCCAAGCCTGTGGGGCAGGAGCTCTTCAGACCTTCTGAGCCGGGGATCCCCTTGGCATCTGCTGTTGCCTATGGAACCCTTTTCAGGACGTTTGCAAATGACATATCGCATGGTTTTAAAATTCTTAACAAAATAGTCAGGATTTCGAAATAAACCACTTGCTTTCAAATACTGTTATCAGATATTTTCTTCAGGTGTGACACAATGGTCTAATCCCTGGCCAGTCCCTTTACCTGGTCACGTGGCAGGAAGAAGGGCTGCACCAGGTGTGGCCGGTGGACTTAGTAACTCCATAATTCCCAAGCCGTGGTGAATATAAAGGATATGTGAAGTTAGCAGCAATGGCTAACTCGAGAGATGGAAGATCTGTGGTTTTCCCCACACACGAAGTCACAGGTACTGTGGTTGTCTATAAGCATTATCGAGAGAAATGACAGATGATCAGAAATGTATTTTTAACAACTGCAACGTGTTTCCCACCTAAATTCACAGACCCCATCTAAATTCACAGACCCCTAAATTCACAGACGTTTCCCATCTAAATTCACAGACCTCTAAACCCCTGTTAGAGGCGCCAGGCTGTAGCCTCCATGCCCAGGCCAGTCCGCCTGGAGATGTGGGGCGGTGTCTGGAAAGGTGCAGGTATCGGCGTCTGGAAATGACCCTGAATCTGAGGTGTGAAGTCAGCCCAGCACAAGGCCTTGCACCTGGGGAGACAGCCAGACAAAACCTTCCAGTGAAGAACAAAAATAGCCCAGCTGTGAGATCCAGGACATTTGCCGACTTCACAGTGAAAGAAATGGGGGAGGTATCTTCTCAGCCTCTGCTGGAGGCGACGCGGCGGGAGCTGGGTGGCCCGGTTGCGGGTGCTGGCACAGAGGAGCTGAGGTTGAGCCTAGAATCTCAGCGACTTGGGAGATCCCAGGAGCCAGCCCTGGGAGAAAGGGGCCCACCCAGGCCGGGGTCTCTCCCAGCACCTTGCTGCCAGCAGGAGTGCCAGCCGACACACTCTTCTGTGCACAGCAACTCAGCAAGGTGTACCCAGCCCTTAAAAATGCTCATCCTCTCAGCCAGCGAGTCCTTCACAGCGACTATCCAAAGCTAGTAACCATGTGTAGGAGAACGAGTTTGCATTGCTCACTTGGGAAAAACAGCAAGAAAGACTGTGTTCAAGCTACTGGAGTAGGTGAAGGACTTTAGAATCGAGCTCAGTTCAGACGCAGTGAAGACAGCTGTGGATGCCCAGTCCACGAGCAGAGTGAGGGTCCGGGCTGGAAACCACTCACTTGGTTAGACACCCAGGGCAGGAGTTCCTGCTAAAGGCAGGCGGAGGATTTAGACATCCATGGTCAGGGGCGAGGAACCTGATCAGATGCAAAGGATGGGAGGGTTCTCAATATAACAGGACTCAGCCAGCCATGGACACGAAGGCCAAGGTCGAGGCCTAGCTGAGAAGGGGGCTTGGGAGCATGGCTGGCAGCGGGTCAGGGAGGGAGTCCTTGCCCATCAGTTGCCTGCCCACAAAGGCTCACCACACTCCATGCCGATCCCTCCATGGGGGGGTGGTTATACAGGAAGAATGATGGTTACACAGGGAGGAGGGATGGCGAGAGGATGATGGTTATACAGGGAGGAGGGGCAGCAAGAGGAAGATGGTTATACAGGGAGGAGGGGCAGTGAGAGGATGATGGTTATACAGGGAGGAGGGGCAGCAAGAGGAAGATGGTTATACAGGGAGGAGGGGCAGTGAGAGGATGATGGTTATACAGGGAGGAGGGGCAGTGAGAGGATGATGGTTATACAGGGAGGAGGGGTGGCAAGAGGAAGATGGTTATACAGGGAGGAGGGGCAGTGAGAGGATGATGGTTATACAGGGAGGAGGGGTGGCAAGAGGAAGATGGTTATACAGGGAGGAGGGGCAGTGAGAGGATGATGGTTATACAGGGAGGAGGGATGGCGAGAGGATGATGGTTATACAGGGAGGAGGGGCAGTGAGAGGATGATGGTTATACAGGGAGGAGGGATGGCGAGAGGATGATGGTTATACAGGGAGGAGGGGCAGTGAGAGGATGATGGTTATACAGGGAGGAGGGGCAGTGAGAGGATGATGGTTATACAGGGAGGAGGGATGGCGAGAGGAAGATGGTTATACAGGGAGGAGGGGCAGTGAGAGGATGATGGTTATACAGGGAGGAGGGATGGTGAGAGGATGATGGTTATACAGGGAGGAGGGGCGGTGAGAGGATGATGGTTATACAGGGAGGAGGGGCGGTGAGAGGATGATGGTTATACAGGGAGGAGGGATGGTGAGAGGATGATGGTTATACAGGGAGGAGGGGCGGTGAGAGGATGATGGTTATACAGGGAGGAGGGGCGGTGAGAGGATGATGGTTATACAGGGAGGAGGGGCGGTGAGAGGATGATGGTTATACAGGGAGGAGGGGCGGTGAGAGGATGATGGTTATACAGGGAGGAGGGGCGGTGAGAGGATGATGGTTATACAGGGAGGAGGGGCAGTGAGAGGATGATGGTTATACAGGGAGGAGGGACGGTGAGAGGATGATGGTTATACAGGGAGGAGGGGCGGTGAGAGGATGATGGTTATACAGGGAGGAGGGACGGTGAGAGGATGATGGTTATACAGGGAGGAGGGGCGGTGAGAGGATGATGGTTATACAGGGAGGAGGGACGGTGAGAGGATGATGGTTATACAGGGAGGAGGGGCGGTGAGAGGATGATGGTTATACAGGGAGGAGGGACGGTGAGAGGATGATGGTTATACAGGGAGGAGGGGCGGTGAGAGGATGATGGTTATACAGGAAGGAGGGGCGGTGAGAGGATGATGGTTATACAGGGAGGAGGGACGGTGAGAGGATGATGGTTATACAGGGAGGAGGGGCAGTGAGAGGATGATGGTTATACAGGGAGGAGGGACGGTGAGAGGATGATGGTTATACAGGGAGGAGGGATGGCGAGAGGATGATGGTTATACAGGAAGGAGGGGCAGTGAGAGGATGATGGTTATACAGGAAGGAGGGGCAGTGAGAGGATGATGGTTATACAGGAAGGAGGGGCAGTGAGAGGATGATGGTTATACAGGAAGGAGGGGCAGTGAGAGGATGATGGTTATACAGGGAGGAGGGGCGGTGAGAGGATGATGGTTATACAGGAAGGAGGGGCGGTGAGAGGATGATGGTTATACAGGAAGGAGGGGCAGTGAGAGGATGATGGTTATACAGGAAGGAGGGGCAGTGAGAGGATGATGGTTATACAGGGAGGAGGGATGGCGAGAGGATGATGGTTATACAGGAAGGAGGGGCAGTGAGAGGATGATGGTTATACAGGGAGGAGGGATGGCGAGAGGAAGATGGTTGTACAGGGAGGAAGGGCAGTGAGAGGATGATGGTTATACAGGGAGGAGGGGCGGCAAGAGGAAGATGGTTATACAGGGAGGAGGGGCAGTGAGAGGATGATGGTTATACAGGGAGGAGGGATGGCGAGAGGATGATGGTTATACAGGGAGGAGGGGCAGTGAGAGGATGATGGTTATACAGGGAGGAGGGGCAGTGAGAGGATGATGGTTATACAGGGAAGAGGGGCAGCGAGAGGAAGATGGTTGTACAGGGAGGAGGGGCAGTGAAAGGATGATGGTTATACAGGGAGGAGGGGTGGCGAGAGGATGATGAAGGTTATACAGGGAGGAGGGGTGGGAGAGGATGATGGTTATACAGGGAGACAAATTATTTAAATGACAGGCAACTGCTCTAAGATTCCACGGCAGTGGAAGGGTGCCCTCATCTTTATGGCAGAAGAAGGAATCCTGCACTTCAGGGCTGGGTAGGCTGTGGCTGGCAAGCCAGGCTGGCCAGGCTAGGAGCAGGCTCAAGGCAGCGGTCCACAGCCAGCGCCCTTGTGCCCGAGGCATGGACTGTGCATCCCCAGAAGCAGCTGAATCCTGCCTTCTTCCTTTCCCAGGGCTGTTGTAGCAAAATACGATGAACGAGAGGGCTTCAACCCACAGAAATTCCTTCCCTGGCTGCCTGGAGGCCAGGAGCCCGACGCCTGGGTCAGTGGGGGGTCACCCCAGTCTCCGCTGCCATCTTCCATGTATGTCTCCATAACCCCCTTCCCCTCCTACGGCCACCCCCACTCAATACGACCTCATCTCAACCTGGCCATCCCTGAAAGACCCTGTTTGCCAATGAGGTTTCATTTGCAGATATTGGGAACTAGGGACTTCCCCCTATCTTTCTAGGGGACAGAGTTCAACCCCACAGCACCCACCCACTAAATGCCTGTATCGCTCCTGGCCCCTGGAAAAGAGCCATGAACAAAACACACCTTGCTTGTCCTCGGGCAGTTTATGTTCAGCGAGGACACACAGTGAGCCCAGAGATGGTCATTTGCTGAGAGGGACAGGCCAGGGGGAAGGTGTGAAGAGTGGGCCGCGTTTTTGACGTGCGGTGGAGAGAGCCTGACACTGGAACAGAGCCCAATGGAGTGGGGAAGGACAGCCACGCGAAGGCCCGAGGGGCAGTTTTTTCTGCATGCACAGGAATAGCAGGCGCAAAGGACTGTGAGCACAGGGGGCGGCAGTGGGAGTGCACTTCACCCGGAGGAACTTGACCCATAGCTTTATGCAAGTCCAAGCGCGGCCTGAGGTCAGTTACCGCCACCTACCGGCAGCTACCCACAGAGCCTGCAGGATCTGACCCGATTATCCGCCACTCCGCCCGTCCTCTTCCTCCCTAAATAAGGTAATGAGCACTCAAGTGGGCTGAATAACGGCTCCAAGTACGTCCACACCCTAAACCCAGAGCCTGTGAATATGTTCCCTGGCATGGCAAAAGGGACTCTGCAAGTGGGATTAGGTGAAGAACCCTGGGATGGGGGCTCATCCTGGATTATCTGGGTGACCCCATGTGCCACAAGGGTCCTTATGAGAGGGAGGCAGGAGGGTCCAAGTCAGAGAGGATATGACCACAGAGGCAGAGGTCAGGGCGAGAGTCGAAGATGCCGTTGTCAACCTAAGCAACAGAGACAGCTCCTCCAGAGATGCTGAGTGTAGCCAGGAGTGCACGGGGGGTTCCTGTCCAGGCTACGAGGGCTGTGGGGACCACGGGCATGTGCAAGGAGGTTGAGGCAAGGGGAAGCTTTTAGAGGCAAAGGGAGGCATGCACATAAGTTGTTTTGAAGTAAAGAGAACCCTGGTCACAGAGTCTTATTGTGAGAGTTGACGTCAGTTCATGCCTGGAGATGGAGACAGTGTGTCAGGCATGGGCTCTTGTGCATCCGGCCAGCTGTCCTTGTGACTCATATAGCAAGCTGCAGTTTGGAAAGTCCTTCGGCAAAGTTCTTGCTACAGGCATATGTAGATAAGAGCCCTTCGGAGAGCCTTTATGGTAGTTCTTATCCCAGGCAGGTGTGCGGGGAAGGGGAGGGCCCTTCTTAGCCTCTTCACTCTTTTTTTGTTAGGGTTTGACACAAGTGACTCTATTTTGATTCTGACAACTTTCACATGACGTTGCCAGCTTTGAAGGTAGAGGAAGGGGCTACGAGCCAAGGAATGCAGGAGGCCTCTAGAAGTGGGAAAGGCAGGAACGGGTTCTTCCCTGAAGCCTCCAGGAGGAGCCAGCCCCATCCGCACCTTGGTTTAGACCTCTGACTTCCAGAACTGTAAGAAAATAAATGTGTGCAGTTTGAAGCCCCCAAGGGTGTGGCACTCTGTTCCAGCAGCTACAGGAAATCATGCAATCAGCACTTGGATGCCAGTTCTGAGGCTGAGGCAGGGCAGCAGACGGAGAGGCCGCCTCCATCACAGTCTCACCATGGGGCGGGTCCCACGGGGCAGGTCCCACAGGGCTCCTGCTGCTGCTGATACCCAAACTACAGCAGGGGTGTCCTTCCTTCCCAGACCCTGCCATGGAACAGCCTTGGAAATGGGGAACCAGGGCCAGCCACAGAGCCACAGAGAAGCAGAGGGCAGGGTGAAAAAATTCAGGACTCTTCATGAATGCAAGCCAGGGGCCGACTGGAGCCCCGAGTGGAAGCGGGGGTCTTTCTGGGTTGGGGTTTCCAGAAACAGAGGTCATGGTGGAGTTGGGAGCAGGACGTGCAGAAGGTCCAACGCCTGGAAGTGAGGGAGGTGGGACCAGGCAGAATGACGGTCACTGTGCACGACCTGGACAGCCCCCGGCTCACCTGGTGGGGAGCTCTGGGCTACAAGGTCCTCACTGGAATATCCCGTGGAATGGTTGCCCAGGAAGGGTGTGGGCTCAGTGGGGCAGCTCTCGACAGCCCAGGCTGGCCCAGAAAATGCGGATGGCTGAGACTGTGTGCTGACTGCTCCCTGCGGCGGGGCAGTGAGGCCATGTGTGCAGAGGCTGTCTGGGACCCATCTCCGTGTCGACCACAGCGCCCTGGGGATCATTTGAGTCCATCTGTGGCCAAAAACAGACAGACCTCTGGCCATCTGCCATGAGATGGGGCAAGGATATTAAGGCTGGGCTCGGCTGCCACATCTTGCAACTTGCGTCCAGCTTCCAGTGCTCTGGTTTTGAAGGATGTGCCAAATCCTACACAGACCTGCTGAGCCCCCGTCTTCCTCTGCTGCCTCCTTGGGGGTGAGTCCCCATCACTGAGTGCATGAGAAGAGACTGCCTGCTGGGATGTTACAGGTGGAGGAGAAGTTCTGAACCAAGATGGTAGTAAGAACGGCATACACAGGTGTCATGCTGGCTCGGCGAAGTGGAATATTTAACACACTCAATCCAGCAGCACATGCACTAACACAAGTGCAAACAAGACCTTGATTCATTTCTTTCTTTTGTTTATTTACTCCACAAACATCTTCCTGGGGACTAATAGGTATGGCATCCCTTCTATCCAGAGTCACACTGTGGACAGACCCTAACGTTAATTCTGGGGAATCTCTTATGCCCTTTGGCATCTGCCAGTCACACTTCTTGGTGTCTGATCCCCATGGCCACCTTCTCACTCACTTGGCTGGCAGCAAGCAGCAGCCTCCATCACAACAAACTCAGTTTTCTACCGGGTCACTGACCGCAAAGCCCTGGCTTGGAACCACCTGGATTCCAGTTCTCGCTTAGCCACTGCCTTTCTTTGTGACCTTGAAAGTCCTCTACTGCCTGGACTTAGTTTCCATGTTGATAAAATGTGGAAGCTGCCACCAAAGCCATCTCCTGAGTGCTGTTCTGTGCCTATGAGATCCAAGTCTCCTGCCTTGCGAGTTCCCTGGCCTGTGGCTCATTATCCCATTATCCCATGGCCACAGGTGCCCTGAGCCTTCCCTTTGATATTTGCTCCACTTCTGAGAATGTCAGTCTCAGGAATGCCCCCTTTGGTGCTGATGATTGGACCACTGAGGTCTTCCCACGGTGTGGAATTGTTCACATGGATGGTACCACCATGACTCTCACCCCACATGCATGGCCCTTTTCAATGTGACCCTGCAGCTCCTTCCACTAAAAGTGGAGGCTGTTTCCTGCCCCTTGCATCTGGGCCAGCCTTGAGATTGGCTTTGAGCTGTAGAAGGTGGTGAGGAAGGTGGTGAAAATTGGGATCTCACAGCTTTCCCTCTGGCATCCCACTGCCCTGAGACATCATGTAAAGAATCCAGGCCAATCAGAGAAATGCAAATCAAAACCACAATGAGATACCATCTCACACCAGCTAGAATGACGATCATTAAAAAGTCAGGAAACAACAGGTACTGGAGAGGATATGGAGAAATAGGAACACTTTTACACTGTTGGTGGGACTGTGAACTAGTTCAACCATTGTGGAAGACAGTGTGGCGATTCCTCAAGGATCTAGAACTAGAAATACCATTTGACCCAGCAATCCCATTACTGGATATACACCCTAAGGATTATAAATCATGCTCTATAAAGACACATGCACACGTATGCTTGTTGTGGCACTATTCACAATAGCAAAGACTTGGAAACAACCCAAATGTCCATCAATGATAGACTGGATTAAGAAAATGTGGCACATATACATCATGGAATACTATGCAGCCATAAAAAAGGATGAGTTCACGTCCTTTGTAGGGACATATACAGCTGGAAACCATCATTCTGAGCAAACTGTCACAAGGACAGAAAACCAAACACTGCATGTTCTCACTCATAGGTGGGAGTTGAACGATGAGATCACTTGGACACAGGAAGGGGAACATCACAACCAGGGCCTGTCATGGGGTGGGGGAAGAGGGAAGGGAGAGTATTAGGAGATATACCTTATGTAAATGACAAGTTAATGTGTGCAGCACACCAACATGGCACATGTATACATATGTAACAAACCTGCACATTGTGCACATGTACCTTAGAACTTAAAGTATAAAATAAAATAAAATAAAATAAAATAAAATAAAATTTAAAAACCCAGGCCACGTGGAGGACAGGAGCCCAGCTAAGAGCTGGTGTTAACCACCACTCAGGTGAGTGCGGTCATCTTGGACCATCTGACACCAGCAAACTGCCAGGTGTCTGCAACTGTAGGAATAGCCTCAGCCAAGGCCAGCAGAAGAGCCATTTGCTGAGCCCAGCCCAAATGCCAACCCACAGAGTCATGAGAACATGAAACGGTGGTTGTTCCAAGGCCTGGTGTGAAAGCCACCTCTTCCCTGAAGCTTCCCTTGACTTCCCCTCCACACACATATTCCTCCTTTCCTCAACTCCTATGCTTTTGAATAAGCACCCCACTATGTACTAGTTAATTCTTTCTCATCTTTGTTGTCTTCTCTGTAGTTGTTGCTGTTTGGTGGGCAAACATTCTAAGGTTTCACAACTAGATTGTGAATGATCCAGGATTGGGAATTTAGACAGAGTGAAAACTCAGCCAGTAGTTGTTTGCTCTAAATATGGAGACCCCCTTAGTGAAGGGAAAGGGTTGGACAATTTGTGTTACTGGAATTCCAAGGCCGCCATCCCAGCAGTGAGAAGTAACTCACTTGGATGCCTTGGCACATAGCTTAGTGTGCAGGGACTCCAGCTGAGAGGTGAGATGTGGGTGGCGCCCTGGGTTTTCATCCAGCTTCCTGCTATGGAGGGGCCCCAATTGGTATTTCTCCCAGCTGTCAATATGGATTATTCCAGGACTTTGCTTCTAAAATGGCATTTCAACTTCTTAATCGAATAACACCTGAGGAGCTTCAACAAATAAGGCCGTTGCTGGCAGAGCAATTGCAAAATGACAGAAGAAGTTAGGGAAAAAGTGACAGGACGAGGCTCCTCAGAAAAGACCAAGATGACTTGTGCGAAGGGTCACCTGGCTCAGAAATACAGGGAGACTCTTGGGGGTCCCTGCTTTCTCTGCAGTGGGCAGGGGGCAGGGGTCATCTCCTCTTTGAGCAGTGACAGGGGAGCAGCCTGAACCCTCGGCCTTCCCCACCCTGGGAGTGGCAGGTGAGAAGCCACCTGGCCCTGGCACGTGTGCAGGGCAGAGGCATGTGCAGTGAGAGCAGAGGCATGTACAGGCGTCCAGGATGCATCTGGCCTCTTCTCTGCCACTGCCTGGAGAGGACGTGGGCCGTGAGAGCAGCTTCTGCCCGCATCCTCCATGCTTTCTCCATTCTCTTCCCACCAAAGCCTGGGATATTCTCTGTCAATCTCCACCGGCAGTGCCATCCCTCTGGTCTGTCAGGATCTGGGCTAGCTACACTCACGGTGAAGCCACAACTTTTCCACGTGGAAATTGTGATTTTCTGTGATGTGGCCCCATTCTCTGGTTTCGGCCTACCTAGTGACAAGCTGGCTGAAACGGTGCCTGATCCTTTACCCCACTGGGAAGGGCAGACCCAAAGGCAACTTCCCTCCCTCTGCCCCCAGTAGGAGGGGGTCCCCCCAGCCAGGGCTCAGTAGCCGCCTTCCCCAGCCTCTGCTGTGGCCTCCAGACACCCAAGCAGGCCCTCACCTACCTGATTCAGAGGGAGGGGAGCAACGGGGCCGCCTCCCTCCCGGGAGCTTGTGTTGGGGTTTGTTTGGGCCCAGGGATCAGAGACCTGGGTACTAGGTTAGTCTGTTCTTGCCTTGCTGTAAAGAAATGCCTGGGGCTGGGTGATTGATAAAGAAGAGAGGTGTAATTGGTTCACAGTTCTGCAGGCTACACAAGCATGGCACTGGCACCTGCTCAGCTTCTGGGGAGGTCTAAGGGAGCTGTTATTCATGGTGGAAGGCGAGGCATGGGCAGGTGCACGTCACCTAGCCACAGCAGGAGCAAGAGACAGAGGCAGGGGCCGGGGGCGGAGGGCACACACTTTCAACAGCCAGACCTCAGGAGAACTCATTCACTATGGCCAGGATAGTGCCAAGCCATGAGGGATCTGCTCCTGTGATCCAGATGCCTCCCACCAGACCCTCTTCCAACACTGGGGTCCCGTTTGAACGTGAGGCTCGGAGGGGCATCCAGACCGTGTGAGGTGCCTTCTGCTCTTTGGCAGTGTGTGTATGTCGGGGGCAGGGAACAGGGGTCTCCCAAGCCCATAGCACCGACCACTGCATCTGCTGTCTTCTCAGACACTCACAGGTGGGTGCTTTTAAAATCGGGAAGAGGTAGGGGCTGGACACTTAGCAGGATTGGGGAAAACAACAATTACTCTGAAGGTCTGGGCAGCTTGTGGCCACACAGGAAGGAGTGTCCCGGTCAGGGGTGTGAGGGGAGACTGAAGAAGCAGAGCCACTGCCTGACGATGGGAGACTGAGATCTCACGCAGAGATCACCGCCACTGATTCAAGACAGTGCCGAGGGCGATGCCAGCCCCAGCGTGTGGTGCCCACTGTCCACCCCGTGAGCGGGGAGGTGAACAGTGCTGTGCTTGGCAGGTGGCACTGGGGAAGCCTGAACCGGGCTGGGAGGGTGGGATGAGCGTGGGCACGCTGCGGCAAGCTCCTGCAGATGCTGGATGGAAGGACAGCTGCCTTCCTCCTCTCCCCAGGAAGCTGTGCCGACCACTCCCTACTCTCCACTGTACTCCTGGGTCTGCAGAGGGCCCGAATCACCACGGGGCACGTGGTCCACGTGTGACCTGCGTGCACATGCCTGGCTTCCCACTCACCTCTGAAGGCACCGGTGCATGGCTACCACATTTATTTCCATGCCCCAGTGCCTGGTGTAGTGGCATGCTGCAGAAAGAAAACTCAAAAGGCATCTTTTGAAGGTCCCCCGACCAGGCCACGACCCACCACAGGTGGCCAGCCTTCTGCCCCAGAGTCCTCTGCCAGGTCTTGGGGCAGAATCACCCATCAGAGACCCAGCAAGCTGGGCGGGTTTCTGCTTCTGCCTGGCTGGGAATCCTGCTGATGAGGACCTCTCGCCTTGCACGGCGGCAGCCCTGGGGGAGAGGTGGGTGAAAGGCAGGGACTCCCTGGCCAGCCCGGGCCCAGCCCGACTTGTCTTCACCTCTCTTTTTCGGTTTCTTTTTAGGGTTTCTGGGTCATTTGGAGCTCGTTTCTCCAAACGTGCGAGGCACTTTGAAGAGCAAAGTCCCCTGTTTCCTGCCCTCGGGCAGGTATTTCAAGCTTGATGAAGTCCAGGCTTCCCTGTGAAGCGAAGGGTCTGGTGGCAACTGGGCTGGCCATGGAGCTGCTGCTGCTCATCTCGGCCTCAGGTCCTGCCTGGAACTAAGTCCTCAGAGCTGCCAGAGAGGCCTTGGGCTGGGTTCAGGCCGCAGGTGTCAGACAAGAGAGAGGGGAGGCCCCTTCCGGAATTCCACAGCGAAAATGTCTTGTGATACTCAAAGTGGGTTCCCACACCACGCAAAGATACACAGAGGCTCAAGAAGTCGATTTCACTAAGCGCTAAGTCTTCAAATTAATTTACCACGAACATCATAAATATCTTTTGTACAAATTTCAAGGATGGCTGCTGAGTCGCTGGGAGGGTAGGAGGCGCCCCGCCCCCCCCACCCCCCCTGCTCCGCCCCACCACTTCTTTCCCTGACCGTCCATGAGGTCAGAATGGTCAGGTCAGCCCACGACCCGGACACAAAATCAGAAAAACCCAGCTGTCAGCAAAGGAAGCAGCTTAAGAAGCAATAAGACCAGTGAGACTGGATGCAGGTGGAGGATCCAAGGCGCCCTCTGCAACTGGGCAGGCTGGGGAAGGGCTGGGAGAGAGCCCCCCGCGAGGGTCTCTCGGAAGGAAGAGGGAGCCCCCACGCGAGGGTCTCTCGGAAGGAGGAAGAGGCCCCCCCACGGAAGGTCTCCAGAAAGGTGGAAGGGGCCCCCTGCAGAGGGTTGCTGGGAAGGTGGAGCTCCAGTTCTGCGTACGGTTGTCACCAAGTGAGCGTCCTTACAGATTTTTAGCAAAATGCTACGCAGACCCCTTTCCAAGGCCACACGGCCTGATCGTCCTCAGAGAGACTGACTTTATCGGGTGCTTGTGGGTGCCAGACGCAGCTTTCATTACATTCGGCCCTCGTGGGGGCCTGCCAGGTGGGCAGCACAGATGCTCCAGCTTCATGGGTGAGGATACTGAAACACAGGTGAGTCAGGTCACCTGTTCAAGGTCACACACGGAGTAGGAGGCAGGGCCCTCACCACCACCTCGCCAGGGGCCTCATTGTGAACTCGGAAGAGGCCCCACCCATCCAGCGACCCCAAAGCCCGTGGAGCTTCTCTCTGTGAAATCCTGATCGAGGGCTTTGCTCCCAGTGCCCACCAGGCCCTCTGCCAGGCAGAAAAGCATTTCCTGCTCTGAGCTCATCTCAGCCTCCTGGGCGGGCCAGGCTTTGGTGCCCTCCCGGAGTGCCGACCCACCCACGTTCCGGATCAGCGAAACAAAGTCTGCGCTGGCTTCCCGTCATCTGAGCAGTACAGCCAAGAAGTGCTCTCCAAAGGTACAAATTAAATTCCTCTGTAGCAAGGAAGTGCAAGTGAAGCTTTGCTTCAGCTGTCATTTTGCCATTTCATCTGGAGCTTTCAAACCCCAAATCCGTAGCTCTGGACATGTCCCAGGCATCTCTCTAGAGTTTATTTACAGCCCCAAACTTTTAAGTATGAGCATCTTCAAAAATACTGAGACATGGGCAGGAGAGCATAAAGAATTCCTCACGTCCCCGTCGCCCAGCGACAACGCAGCCTCATCAGTATCTTCTCCTTGCATAGCTCTCGTGTCTGGGGTCAGTCATCTGTCAGGTCATTGTGACCTGCCTGCAGGGGGGACCCACAAGGACTGGGGACCAGGGTGGCTTTGGGAGCAGAGGGACTCCGGCCAGTGTCTCTGCCTCTTCACTGTGTGACCCCGAGCAGATATGTCAACCTCTCTGGACTTCAGTCCCCTGAAGCAAAATTGCAACAGTGAGAATCCCCTCCCAGGCCTGTCATGCACATGACGTACCCCGTAAACAGCAGCTCTGTGTGCGAGTGGACGAGAGAGTGAACGCGAGAGCTCTGCAAACCTCAACCTCACGCCAGCAAGGATTTGCCCGATGGCTGCTCAGAAAGCTGTGGTTACCCTGGGCCTCGATGCAGCTGACCACTAGATGCAATGGCACAGCAGGAACTGGCCCTTCTCCAGCAGCGAGGGAAGCCCTTATCCCCAGCAGCCACAAGAGTGGAGGCAAAGCTTCATACCCACCTTAGCTTCCCAGTTCCCCTGGCTGTCCTCCCAGTCTGGCTTTTAAATATCTGAATCTTAAGCATGTACTTAGGAGTAATCTTAACAAATCGCATCCCTCCCTGAAGGTCCGTCTGCTCCGCTCCTTCACCGAGGTCTCTCCTGGCAAGCCACCGCAGTTATTTGAATTCACATTACTAAGACACAGCGAGCCTCATGGCAGCTGAGCCCCTAAATCTGGAGGCGGGGACTGAGGACACAGCCCAGCTGCAGGTGTGGGTGTAGAGGTGGCGTGAGTCCATCCTGGGAAGGATGCGTCTGCCCCAGGCTCAGAGTGCTGAGACTCTAGGGAGCTATGTACCTTCTTGCAGGAAGTCTGCAGCATCTCCTTCTGCAAGGGTGATATTCTGGCCCTTTACAATGAGCGGTGCCTGGGGGCTGGAAGAGATAACTTAGAGAGGGCAGGAGACAGATGCTCCCGCCATGTTTGCCACCCTCCCTCACTTGCCACCATCCCCCATCACCCTGTGGGATGAACTCTGGGCTAAAGCAGAAGGGAAGACCTCCCTCACCCTCATGGTCATCCTGGGACGGTCACGGTCCTCATCTGACAGCCAAGGAAAGTGGCTCCCAGGGGCACAGGGCTTACCAGCGCCAACTGCATAGGGGACAGCGGAGGTGGGGCCAGAGGCAAAGCCGGCCGACCCCAGAGCTCAGCTCCTAGACACCACCTCTCAAAGTCTTGGAACACAGCTTAGAAAAAAGGCATCCTGGCATCTCACGGGGTCTAAGCCAGCCCTCGGGAACTAGGTGTGGCCCAAAGCTTCATGACACGTGAGACAAGTGGACTTTGTAGGACGCAACCTTGGTGAGTGTGACGCGGAGTCTCCAGAGAACCTTCCCTCCTTTCCTCTTCCAGCTCTCCGTCACCTCCCTCCCACCTCTCCTTCCCCTACAAATTCTTACTGAGCGCCTGTTGGGCGTGCTGTGTTAGGCTCCAAGGGAATGCAAAATTGCCAAGAAATAGTCTCAATCTTCGGGAAGCTCCACGAATTCGTTTGCTTGTTCTTTGGCACCCCAGATGCTCTCCCGGCCCCCATGGGCCAGGGACAGTGCCAAGTGAACGGGAACCTTACTCTTGCAGGGCTGGTGTTCCCAAGCAAGAAGCCGACACTAAGCACTTGGGCATAAACACACGCATATGGTGGGGACCATGCTTGTATGCCTGAACAAGAACTGGGCTGCAATTAGCAGAAAGTTAGGCTTGAACAAAATAAAAGGACTTGGTTAGACCGGGTCTCATCCTTGTCTAACAAGGGCGATGAGGTTAATGAAGTGAAGACAAGCCTTGCGGCTAAGGAAGGACAAGGCCTGCCTGGGAAGGGCCCTGATGGGACCTGGTTCCCCGATCCCGACTCACAGATGCAATACCACGCACCAGGGTCCCGGAGTTGCTGCAAGCAGTGAATACAATTCCCTGCTGATGAAGAGCTACCGCCAGTGTCTGGCCCATAGGAATCGCCCGGCGGACGTTGGGTGAGTCTGCACCAGCAAAGCCAGCTCCCCAGAGTCACCATCCGCGTGGTCACTATTTCACGGCCTGGGAGGGTGTGAGTCTGACATGGTGACATGGGTCACATTCGCGGGGTCAGCTTTGGGTCAGAGTGAGGTCTACTCCTTTCTTCAGGGCAGCGGCCCCCCTTTCCTCTGCCAGCACCACCAGAATCGGAACAGCAGGCAAAGACATACGCAGGCTGCGGGCACTTTCTAGGGTGGGCGCCAGGGCTTCTTACTGGGCCTCCTCTTGTAACTTTATTGCAATAACTTCGGAGAGAGAGAAAATGGAGCTGCTAACGTTTGCAAAATTCATCACAAACGGTATTAGATGGCACTGATTAAAATGACTCACGCTGCAAGGAACTAAGCCAAATCAATCGTTTTTTTAGCAAATTAAAGCCATTCCTTCACTCAGCAGCCTGCGCTTCGGGTAGCAGATGGAGCGGATGAGCCTGCCCAGGTGCCTGTCCCCGCAGGGGCTTGGCACACTTGGGCGGGCTAGGCCACCTTCTGGGCTGATCAATAAGTAGGTCCTAGGTCCCGTTCAGAGGGTCTCCTCGTGGCCTTGCTCTAGGAGAGGACAGCCCTGATCATTCAACACTTCACGTGCTCATTTTTTAATCACCCTGTTCCTAATTGACCCCAAAGACTTGTGACCTTTGCATAAGAAGGGTTTACTGACCCCTACTATGAGCCAGGCACGTGGTGAAGGAGATACACTGGGGAGATGGGATGGGAGGGGCAGGGGATGGAAGGAATGGAAACGGGATGGGGGAAGAAACAATAAGAAGTAAACAAATGTGGGAAGAAGGTGACTTCCCAAGGTTGGAATGCCCAGAAGACTGTGTGTCAGGTTGCCATGAAAGGACTTCGGGGGCTTTAGATAGCAGAGTCACTGAACAGGTGACTGCAATGGAGATCTTTGCACTGGTCAGTGGAATAGTGGAGGCAGGGCCAGGCAGGGGATGGGAAGAAGACCTGGGCATCTTTGGGGAGGGGAGTGCTCAGTAGGGGGCCAGGCAGTCAGCAGGGCCAGGACAGCTGGTGTAGCCCCCTCTTCCAGGCAGTGTAAGGAGCTTGGATCTCCCTGAGTGCAGCTGGAGCCTTCAGCAGGTGCTGGGGATGAGTGGACTGGACCTGAGCTCTGCTTCGGGTTCTCCATCGGCCTGCACTGTGCGGACTCGATGGGGCAAGGACACCAGAGCTCAGCCCTGTCCTGGCTGTTCAGCAAGAGGACAGTGGCTGGGAGAGAGTGCTGGCTGGAGGGAGGGAGGACTCATGCCAGAGGCATCCTGGAGGGGGCTGCTGGGAAGGAGACATACTGGCTATAGGCGGAGGATGAGGGAAGGACTCAGGTCCCTGTCTCAGCAGTGGTGAGGTGGAGGATGCTAGGCGAGGGGCTGCCCTTGTGCCCACCAAGAGGTGTGGCAGCAAGCACTGCTGCGGCATCCGATGGGCAGGTGAACACCTGTGCAGGTGCTCTGTGGGAACTCAGGGCTGGAGACAGACACTGGGAGCCACTGGCCCAGAGATGACGTTCTGAAGCCTCTGATGGCCAGAGGAAGGGAGGGAAGAGGAGGGGAGTGCTGGGCTGGGCACCTTCACAACAGTTGAGTGGGAAGGTGTGGAGGGAACACCTAGAGGGGAGAGGAGAGTCTGAAGCACGTGGGCGTGAAGCCTGGAGAGCATGACGCATCCTATGAAGACGGCAGGGAGTAGGGGCTGGGCTCAGGCCTGGCCGGAGGGTGATCACTGCACAACTTGCCAGAGCAGTGTGGAGGCTGAGGGAATGGAAGGCCAGCCACGGCCGTTGGTGAGTCTGATCTGCCACTTGACGAAGGTGGGTGCAAGACCCTCAGCCCGCAGCACCCTCCTGGAGGCGGAGCCTCACCTGGCTTTGCTGCACTCATGACACTCATACCCCAGCCCATGTCCCAGAGCAGAGGGGACAGTAAAGCAGGGAGGTTGAGAGGAGCAGGGCACGTGGCAGGCATCAAGGCTTTCTGGGAGTCTGTGGCCTGGGAAGGAGAGGACAGACTCTGGAGAGGAAGCATGAGCATCCATGGCATCAGATGACTCAGGACTACATGGGCCTTGCCGAGGAGCTTTGAGTTTAAATAAGGTAAGTGAGCTCCACATTTCCAGTGGGTCTGTCTGCTTGGCAGTATAAAATATATTATATATGTTTTGTCCACTATAAAGTAACATGTGTCTCCATCATGGAAAATATTGGAAAATACCATAGTGGGCTGAATACCGCTCCCCAAGATGTCCAGGTCCTGATGCCCAGAACCTGTGCATCCCAGAACCTGTGACACCCCCCCACAGGGTAGAGGGGCTTTTCAGGTGTGCCGAAGTTGGGGATCTGGAGGTAGAAGATGATTCTCCATAATTGGGGTGAGCCCAAGCCATCAGAAGTGTCCTCAGGAGAGGGAGGCAGGGAGTCCGAGTTCATAACAGGTGTGCGGGAGAGGCAGAGATTGGAGTGATGTGCTTCAAAGGTGAGGAAGAATCCAAAGACCAAGGAATGAAGGGAGTTCCAGAAGCTAAAAAGGAAGGAGACAGACCCTCTGCAGAGCGTGCAGAAGGAAGCAGCCCCACCAGTGCCCTGACCCTAGACTCTGAGTTCAAGAACCATAAGAGAGAGCATTCCTGCTGCATGAAGCTGCCAACAGTGGCAGGAAACTAAGACAGATACCAAAATGTACAAGGAGTGGGGTATAATCACTAGTTACCTTCCCCCTAGCCTTTCATCCCCACAGAGTTCTTTTTTAAGTACTTAAGACTGGGCAATTACATAGCCTGCATTCTTCACCAAACTTTTACAGTGAGTATCCCCATGGTGTTAACATCACTTTGTGGAGTCCTAATAAGATAAGCCACAATGAGGAAGGGGTCCAGGTCTGGGAGAACAATGGTCCCGAGAACCAGCTACTGTAAACCACCCGCTGGCACAACATCCTGTTCACAAATGCCTCGCTCCACCTAACTTTAGCAGCACGGCCCTGTCAAACCTGCCCCTAGCTTCTGCCTCTTCGAAAACAGCGCCTTCTCTGCTGTGCTGCCCATTGCACTCTTGCAATGTGTTTTCCTACGTTCTCTAATAATTGCCTTTTTCTACCTACAACTGGTAAATTCCTTTACAGTCCACAACAATGGCCCCATCTAGTCACTCCTATGACATTTTGGTGACCCAGGGAGTGCTTGGGGATGGCTCAGTAAGTACCTGGAGACTGCTCCCCTACTCTCTCTCTTTCCTCTTCTCCGACTCCAGCCTCTCAGTGGACAGCACCCAAATCTAGAGACAACTGGAGGTGCCAGTCAGGGCCACTCCTTGGCAGACCAGGAGGTCCTGGTTTAAAGATGTCTGACCACTGTTACCCGATCCGGTGAGAGTCTAGAGTTTTGCTTTCCTTTTCCATCGTCCAGAAGACAAACTTTAGTATGCCTCTGGCAATTGAAGGCAACTGACTAGGGCCACTCCCTGATGTAGCCTAAAGGCCAGGAGGTGAACAGGTCTGGCTGCCTTGCCCAGAAGGGAGGAAGGCCCTCTCCTATCCTTTCTGGTCAAAAGTTCCCCAGTCCCTACAGGTAGCATGATTGGCAGTGGAAGCTTGATGAAAGTGAACCTACACACGTTTTGGGGAACTCAGACTCCTCCTTTCTCCCTGTCAATTCTCCAGTGAAGGCAGCTAGCCATGCTGCTCAGGTATCTTAAGCCAGGTGATCCCAAAAAGCACCAGAATGGTGAGTCTTCCCTCAACCCCTTCCCCTCATACCTGGATGAAGCATGCAGTGTAACTCATACCTGGGCTGGCCACCCAGCAGAATTCATCCCTGAAGTGACCTGGGACCGCTCACCTGGTGTTCATCCAATGTGAGGCACTAGTGCTGGGAGATCTTTTCCAATAGGAAGAATGCCCATTTGGAAAGTGCATCTCAGAGGCCCTCCGTGGACATGAGGGGAGCCTTTTTCCCTTGGTGAGATGCCCCAGGAGAAACTGTGGTTTGTGTCCCCAGCAGATGTTCTTTCCAGTCCCATGAGCCCCTCCATTCCCTCAGACTCACTCCAAGGCTGCATTTTAGAGCATTGGGGTAAATTAGACCCTTAGACTCTCAAAAACAAACATTTAATTTTTGTGTGTAATACACCATGGCCCCTATGCAGGAAATCCTCAGATTCACCCCCTCAGTCTTTTATAACTAAGAGCAGATTAAAGAAAACAGGGTTAAGAGAAAAAAAAAAAAAAGAACTCAAGAACAAGAGGCAGGCTCAGCTGCTGGCCACTTTCCAGTCCCCAGCCCACTCCAGGTTGACCTAAGTACACTCCTCCAGATAATGGCCATTGGTGTGGGAAACCAGACCACTGGAAAGCAAACTGCCCCAACTGGGTAAATGGGAAAAAGCCTCACAGGGCTTGCCCCCTCTGCCCCAAGCTCAGCCACTGGAAATGGGACTGCCCTGAGGGCCAGATGGCTCCTGGGATGGAATCCCCACCCTTTATGGCCTTGAGCTGAGGGGGTTTCTGCTCTGGCTGGCTTCCAAATCAAGACATCTCACCAACAAGACAAAGCCAAGGGCAACTCTGGAGGCAGCAAGTAAAATGGTAAATTTCCCTTTTGGGTTCAAAAACTGCCTACTCTGTGCTAACCTCCTTCTCTAAGCTACTCTCCTCCAAATCCAGTCAGATAATGGGAGCAAATGACAACTCCTCCCTCCAAAGGAAAAATTCACACTCCTTTATATTATTAATACTTAGAAGCATTAATAATACCACCAGTCCCTGGTAATGTCAAAATACCTTATACCTCTCTGGGGCAAAAATATACTTTCAAAGATGAGGACATGCTTAATATTTACCCAACTTCTAAATTCATCTTTCTCTCTAATAGTCCTGTTTGTCCCCGGAAAGCTAGCTAAACCTTTAACCAGTAACTTCAACCTAGAGAGTCCCACCTCAGGGGTTTAAGAATATCCCACACTTATTCAGACAAGCCCTAGCAAGAAGTCTAACGGAGCAATCTCTTGAGGGGAATAACTTCTATGGTGTGGGGATAACCTCTCCATCTGCTTCCTCTTCACAGGATGCACACAGCAACAGGTAGCACAAACCCCAACTTCCTAAAAGAATAAAAATGACTTTGTTTCATTCAAAGGTTATAAAGGTAAAGAGGTATTTGTGGTAAGGAAGGCTATGAAAAAGAGATTTTATATGAAAAAGAATCTTGTACAGTAAATTCTTGTCCTAAGTAAAATAGCTGGTTGTTTAAGAAAGAGAGATGTTTAGGACAACTCAGAAAGTTCAAGCATGCTGTAGATGGTCTGTGTAAGTTTAAAATTTGTGAAAGGAAATATATAAAAGAAATGTTGTATGTAATCACGGTCTAATAGTCTCTCTAAAATTGGTTCCTTACACTGTGTCTAATTAAATTCAAACATTTTTTATGGGGTTGAACTTCCAGGTTACCTAGATGAACTTCCAATAAGAAAAAACCGTCACACAGCAAAAGGTTTTTCTTTACCTTTTAGTAAACAAAAGCAACAAAATTTAAGAAAATTTATTGGCTTAAGAAACAAAAAATTTTGTCATCAAAAATTCAACAGTTTCACCTTTAAATGATGCTGCAAATGTGATGTCAGTCTTTCCCCAGTGATGCCTGCTACCTTTATGAATCTCCCCTGGATTCAGCTGGAGACCAGCTTCAATGGAATCAGCATCTACAGCACCCCTTGTGAGAACAGCAGGTGTGGTGGCTGAGTCATGCCCCAGAAATGGCCACCTAGAGCCTGTGACTGTGACCTTATTTGGGAAACAAACAAACAAAAAAGTCTTTGCAGATGTAATTAAGTAAAGGGTCTCAAGATAAGATCATCCTGGATTACCCAGCTGGGCCCTCAATTCAGTGACAATCATCCTTATAAGACACAAGGAGCAGCAGGGAGGCCACCTGGAGACACCAGTGGAGGGGTGGAGAGGCCACTTGAAGATGAAGACAGAGATGGAAGTGACACAGCCACAAGCCAAAACTGTCTGGGGCCACCAAAGACTGGAAGAGGCAGGAAGAATCCTCTCCAGAGTCCCAGGCAGGAGTGTGGCCCTGCCAACACCTTAGCTTTCAGCTTCTGCATTGTGAGAGAGTGTCCTTCTGCGATGGACATCCCTCAGCATTGAGCTGCTGGCCTCAGGGCTGGAGAAGAGCACTTTTGTGGTTGGACGTTCCTCAGAGTTGAGCTGCTGGTCTCAGGGCCGGGAGAGGATACTCCTGCTGTTGGACGTCCTTCAGCATTGAGCTTCTGGCCTCAGGGCTGGGAGAAGACACTTCTGCCGTTGGATGTCACCAGTTTGTGGTCTTTTGTTGTGGCAGTCCCAGGGAACTCATGGGAGGAGGGAGTAAGACTGGGAGCATGGGCGCTCCAGGCTTTAAAAGTACCCTGTTACAACATATCCTGGATAGTAATAGCTTTGAAGTACTTTTTTAAACCCCATGAAACACCTTCTCGCATTGCTATAAAGAAATAGCAGAGACTGGGTCTTTTACAAAGAAAATAGGTTTAATGGGCTCATGGTTCTGCAGGCTGTACAGGGGGAGGCCTCAGGAAACTTCCAATCATGGCAGAAGGCTAAGGAGAAGCAGGTGCATCCCATGTTCACAGCAGGAGCAAGAGAGAGAGGGGGAGGTGCCACATACTTTTAAATGACCAGATCTCATGATAACTCACTCACTCTCACAAGGACAGCACCCAGAGGAGGGTGCTAAACCATTCTTGAGAAATACACTCCCGTGATCCAGTCACCTCCCGCCAGGCCCCACCTCCGATGCTGGGGATTGTAGTTTGAAGGGAGATTTGGGTGGGACACAGGTCCAAAGCAGATCAGAGCTTCACAACTTTTCTAGAATCTGGGCTTTCCAAAAGCTCCCAGAAAGGACTTTTCTCTGTGTCCACCTCCCTGTATGGCCCTCGGCTTGGTCCCCTCCCATGTGGCTATCGACACAGTCTCTGGGCAGGATTGGGGTACACCAGCCAGGGAAGGAGGTCCCACCCATGCAGCGAGTGGGGCCTGAGCTCCGATGGAAACAGCCACCTCCCCTCTTCCCTGGAGACTGAGGCCCAGGCAGGAGCTTGATAACAGACCACCCTGTGTTCGGCTGACAGTGAATGCAGCGTTGCTGCTGTCAACCGCTGAGAATGTTACAACTAAGGAAGTAATTTCCCCAGAGACACTTCCTGTTGAGCAGTGTATTTAATAATTTGTTATTCTGAAGCTCCTACAAGATTTACTTGATGAAATCACCATCAACAATAGTTTTAAATCCACACATTCACAGGAAAATTTTGAAGCTTCCAACGTGTTAAAATGAAGAAGTGAAGTTTCACAGTTCACCTCAGATGACTCCTGTCCCCTCCCATATTCAATTAACCACATGTCCCCAGCAACTCAGAGTGTGCAGCAAGGACACAGCTGAGATTAATTTTGCATGAGGCATTGGACTGTAAAGGATTTTTCTATTTACTTATGTAACTTGTACATAAAAGATGATCATATTTAATCAAATACAGACCAACTACAAATTATGCTGGATAAACAGTGTGAAAAAATTCAATATGCTAGTGACTGTTTATATACACATACATATATATGATTGATATATATTTAAGAGTAGCAATCCAACCCACATTATGAATGCTTTGTGGAATAATTACACAGCGGTGCCCTTGTATCTGCAGTTTCATTTTCCAAAGTTTCTATTACCCCAGGTAAACTGAGACCTGAAAATAGGTGGGCACGGTACAAGAGGGACAGACCACATTCTCTTAACTTTTACTGTGGTATATTGTCATAATTGTTCTGTTTTATTATTAGTTGTTGCTGTTAATCTCTTACTGTGCCTAATTTATAAATCAAACTTTATCATAAGGATAGATGTATAGCAAATAACATCGTATATATGGGCATTGGTACTATCTGATTTCGGGTGTTCTTGGGGAGTCTTAGAATGTATCTCCCACGCATAGGAAGGAACTACTGTACATTTTCACATTTTCGAGGTGTTTGCATGGGGTTTAAAAAAGTACTTCAAAGCTATTACTATCCAGGATATGTTGTAACAGCGTTTTGTTTGTTTGTTTGTTTTTGAGACAGAGTTTCGCTCTTGTTGCCCAGGCTGGAGTGAAATGGTGCAATCTCGGCTCACCACAACCTCTGCCTCCGAGGTTCAAGCAATTCTCCTGCCTCAGCCTCCTGAGTAACTGGGATTACAAGCTTACAGGTGCCCACCACCATGCCAGGCTAATTTTTTTGTACTTTTAGTAGAGATGGGGTTTCACCATGTTGGCCAGGCTGATCTCAAACTCCTGACCTCAGGTTATCCACCCACCTCGGCCTCCCAGAGTGCTGGGATTACAGGCGTGAGCCACCACACCCAGCCCAGGCTTTCTTTTTAGTTACATCCCTATTACCTTCAGCTACGCAGAATTTCTGGGAAGAAACTCCCACAACCTCCCTGAAAGGGAGGACTGCACTTTGTTTTCATCTTTGCCTCTCTAGCCTCTAACACAATGGTTTCTCAAACAGGGGAGACTTTCCCCCACCCCAGGAGACATTTGGCAATGTCTGGAAATGTTTTTGGTTGTCATAATTTCTGCTGGCATCTGGTAGGTGGAGGCCAGAGATGCTGCTAAACAACAAATTACCTGTTCCCAAAATGTCAGCAGGACCACAGTAGAGAAGCCCATCCTAACACAGTGTCTGATGCTGGTGCCCACTCAGGGCACGTTTGAGGAAAGAACACAAGCCTTGAGTCACAGCTCCATGTATCTGCTGTTCCCATTGCCTGGAAGATCTTTCCCTCTTCCCTTCTACTTTAGCAAATTCCCTTTTCTCTTTTAAGACATAGACTCAGTATCACCTTCAGGGACAGCCCCTCTCTACACCAGAGCTTGGGATCCTCTCCAGGAAGCCCCCAGGGCTCCTAGGGCTCCATACCCATGGTGATGCCAGCACTTACCCCACAACACTTGCTGGCTGGGCTAGTGTTGGGCTATAGTCTGCTCCCCAGTGGCTCATGAAGCCCACAGGAGACACAAACGCCATCTTGTTTATTTCTGTTTTCCCAGAAGCTGGTGCAAGGCCTAGAGCGTAGTTGGTTCTGGATAAATGTTTGCTTTAGCTAGCAGGCTGGATGGGTGGATGAGTGAATGGATGGATGGATGGGTGGATGGATGGATATTTTGGTAAATGAATGGATAGATGAGTGAATGATGGATGGATGGATGGATGGATGAGTGGATGGATGGATGAGTGGATGGATGGATGAGTGGATGGATGGATGGATATTTTGGTAAATGAATGGATAGATGAGTGAATGATGGATGGACAGATGGATGAATTAATAGACATTTTGGTAAATAAATGAATGGATAGATGAGTGAATGGGTGGATGGAGGGATGGATGGGTGGGTAGATGGATGAATGGATGGATGGAGAAGTGGATGGATGGGTGGATATATTAGTAGATGATAGATAGATAAATAGATAGACAGATAGAAAGTCAGGAGACCTGACTACAGTCTTTCATTTGCCACATCATATCCACTATATGACTCTTGAAAGGTCAAGTAGACTCTCTGGGATTTGCTTCCCCAGAGAGAATGCAATGATTTGAGAGAGCAATGGTTTGTTTTCAAACTGTGTTGTGAGGTTCTTAAGAATTACTGTTTTTTTTTTTTAAGATATTTTTATTTCTCCAAATTTGTTATTTATCAGGAGTGATTGAAATAAAAAATATAATTTAGTCTCATCATCATCATCATGGAAATAGCTTTAAGAGAAAACTGGGCTAGGCGCAGTGGCTCAGTCCTGTAATCCCAGCACTTTGGGAGGCTGAGGAGGGCAGATCACTTGAAGTCAGGAGTTTGAGATCAGCCTGGCCAACATGGTGAAACCTCATCTCTACTAAAAATACAAATATTAGCTGGGTGTGGTTGTGGGCACCTGTAATCCCAGCTACTTGGGAGGCTGAAGCAGGAAAATCACTTGAATCCAGGAGGTGGATGTTGCAGTGGGCAAAGATCATGCCATTACACTCCAGCCTGGGCAACAGAGGGAGACTTCATCTCAAAAAAACAAAGAAAAAAGAGAGAGAGAGAGAAACTAGTCAGATGAATATTATTGCTTCCCATTTTCAACCAGTAAACAGTTGCCACTGATAAATTGACAGCCAGGAGTCTGTCAAGAATGCTCAAGCAATGTTATGTAATACAACACATCTGTTCACAGGGGGAATAAATCCTAGGAAATATGGCCCTGGGGCTGCCATAAGGAATGTCTTGGATACCTGAGAGAATGGTTGCCAGATAAAAGATAGCTACATTTAGATTTCAGAAAAACAACACTAATTTTTTAGTTTACGTTTTAAATATTATATGAGGCATGCTTATACTAAAAAAAAAAAAATGTGTTCCTTATCTGAAATTGAAATTTAACTGGGCATCCTGCAATTTTACTGCCTACATCTGATGATGCTACCTGAAATGGAGGGGAGGCGAAATTTAATGTTTCCATGTTTCTCTCATTTATATGGAGTTGGCCCTTTGTATCCGTGGGTTTTGTATCCATGGATTCAACCAACCGTGGACTAAAAATATTTCAAAAATAAAATAGATGGCTGCATCTGTTCTGAGCATGTACATACTTCTTTTCTCGTCATAATTCCCTAAACAGTATAACAACTATCTACATAGCATTTACATTGCATTCGATATTAGACGTGATCTGGAGAGGTGGTTTAAGGGTACAGGAAGATGGGCATGGGTGCTAGGCAAACACTACACCAGTTTCTGTTGGGGACGTGAGCATCCCTGGAGTTTGGTATCTTTGGGGTTCCTGGAGCAAATCCCTCAGCAGTACTGAGGGACAGCTGTGCTGTGTAAGGTTCTGATGCAAAATTTGAAACCTGCTGGCAGAAAGGATCTCCAGGTCCTTCGTAGCAGCCCCCCAGGACCTGTGAAGCTGGTGCCCTTGCCCCAGATAGCATGGCAAGCCGCAGAGGCATTCTCGGACACTGGAGTCCACCCTACCCAGCCCTGCTCTATGCTGAGGCCTCCCTCCTCTTCCAGTCCCACCAAGTCTCCAGCTGGTTTCAAGGGCAGAGGAGGAACCTAGGTCTGGAGCTCCCGAGGACAATTCCAGGCCCTTTGGTCTGCAGCCCAGCTCTGCTTTGAGAGGACGGGTAGAGTAGTTGACTAAAAAGCCAACGGCAAGAAGCCATATCACAAAGCCCTGTGTGTCAGTGAATTTTTACCCACCCTCAGGAAACCAACAACTAAAGGTTTGCAAAAATCACTGGCCTCTGAAAACAGTTCCAGCTGGAAGGCCAAGCGGTGTCAGAAAACTTAAGCTTAGCAAGGTGGCTGCCTATGGGCACAGACAGGCCAGCGGGAAGCCGATTGGCCTCCTCAGTTATGGGAACAGAGGCCAGAAGGAGCTGCCAGCCTGGCTCCCCCCACCCGGTCCTCCATAGCCAGGTCCTTCCCAGCCCGGTTCCTCTGATCCTGGCTCCCCCAAGCCCGGCCCCCACCAGTCTGGCCCTCCCCAGCCTGGCTCCCCACAGCCAGGCCCTTCCCAGTTGGTCTTCCCCATCTGAGGGCTCTGGGCTGACACCTGCCACCAGTGTCCCCTCTAGCAGCCCCTGGATTTCTGAAACCAAAGCTCTGACAGATGCTCCCTTTGGCAGCTGTAAATACCTGCGGAAGCGCTGCTCTGTGACAGGGGCTGTGCTGTGAGGCACCCGCACCTGGTCCCTGACTCCCAGGGGAGTCTCAGCAGTACTTCAGGGTGAGCCAGAGTAGGAGTCAGCTTGAGAAAGCTTGGGAGGCTGTCTGGAGGCGGCGGCTTCTAAGCCAGGTCCTGAAAAAGGAGAATCCTGGCCAAGTGTTGGGAGAGATGGGGGCTACAGCAGGCAGCCCAGCGCCGGAGGAGGCCGGAAGCTCAGGAATGGAGAAGGATGCTCCAATCTGCAGATGGCCTGGGCGGTGGGGGGTGAGGGAGGAGGAGGAGGTGGCAATGACCCCTTTTTCCTGACTTACGGGGCTCGGTGGGTGGGAGCTGTGGGCTGGATTGCAGGAGTCTGGGGAGTACGGCGCTCGGAGAAATATTCCAAATGCAGTGAGTTCAGTGCCCTCACAGCCTTCTGAGGGGCTGCCCAGAGAGCGGAGGATGCTCCCCCACCCCTCCCAGGCGCATGGCCTGACTGCCCCCACCCCCGTTAGAAATGCATGGGGATCTTTGGGGAAGCCCAGCCCCAGGCCTCACCTTCAGGGTCTGGGGCAGGAGCCAAGCATGGGTGGTTTTCACAGCTCTCCCCAGATTCCAATGTGCAGCCAGAGTGGGGAGCCTGAGGTAGAAGCCCATGCTGTGGCCCCGTGGGAACTGACCCACAGCCAGACAGATGCTCTGGGCTCAAACAGCCCAGCCCTTCTTCCTCAGGCCCACGGACAAATGATGAATGCTGTGTGTCTGTCTTCCTGGTTACACCCCCAGGCAAGCTAGGGGAAGCCAACATGACCCTCACTCTGGGCAGCCCGAACCCAGATCCTCCCCGCCAGGGTCTGGGTCCCCGAGGCGCCTCCCTCCCAGCCCCCCAGCCCTGTTTCCCTCAGCTGCCACCAGCACTTAGGTTGAAGGCAGTTGTCACTCTCAGCGTGGGTTTCCCTCCACTGTCCCTATTCCGGGACTGAATGGTCTTTCTCTGCTGAGTTGGAGGTAATGGGAAGTAAGCCTGACATTGAAGGTCTGCTTGCCCTGAATAGATAAATCAAACCCAAATCCAGCCAGGGCTTTCGCTGTGCAGGTGTGGATAAGCACTCACAGTTAAGGTGGGATTCGCAGCACCAGACACGTTCTCCAAAAATAGACTTAATAACAGATGTGGTATGCAATTATTATTTTTCTTTGGGATCTTTAAAATTCCTTCTCACAGAGAGATATTTTTGCTTGGTCAAAAATACCCTCCAGGAGCCCAAAAACTCATTTGCATTATAGTGGAGATGTGGGCCTCGCAGCCTTGGCTGGCAGTGTGACCGGGGTGGGCTTCTGTGGGGTGGAGCTACTGTGTGTGCTGGGGGCGCTGAGGGGCCGGGATGCAGGATCCAGGATCCAGGGAGCAGGGCCCCCCTCCACCTCTCTCCCCTCCCCCAGCCCAAAGGTGAGCAAGAACCCAGAACTCACAGGAAAACAAAGGAGCTAAAATCAGCCCTGGAGGTGCTGCCAAGAGCAGAGGAAAAGAACAAGAGGCGTTATTTTTGAGAAGGAGCTGGGTGACCTTTCAGCAGGTGTGCAGCTCAGCCGAGGCTCCTGGTGCTATGGGTTGAATAAAGGAATGAGGCAGTCCTATACTCCGATACTCCAGAATATGGCCTTATTTGGAAACAGGGTCTTTGCAGATGTAGTTAGTTCAGATGAAGTTATCCTGGAGTGGGTGGACCCTAACCCCATGTCACTGGTGTTCCTATGAGGGGAGACAGGCACAGAGATACACAGAAGAAGACGGTTCCATGACATCGGAGGCAGAGGTTGGCCCCAAATTGCCAGCAGCCACCAGGAGCTGGGAGAGGCAAGGGAGTAATTCCACTCCAGAGCCTCTAGAAAGAGCCCGCTCTGCTGCCATTTGCTCTAGGCCTTCTGGCCCCCAGGACTGTAAGAAATGAGTACCTGCGGGTTAAGCCGCGGCCTGCGGGATTTGGCTCGGCAGGCCCAGGACACTGGCACACCTGGTCTCTCCACCCCGCGGCAAGGCTGGGCCTGCCCATCTCTGGCTGTACCCTGGGGGTGATTCACTGGCACCCCGTATTACCCATGCTGCTCTCCTCCTGACCAGAACGGTGGTCCCTGCCCTTCTGTCTCCTCTCAAGGGGAATCCAGGGCTTCCAGGAAGGAACGCTGCCATCTCTAGCAGCCAAGAGAGCTGGGCTCTGAGCCGGATTTCCCGCTTCCCAGCGCGGCAGGCCATCTGTGGCAAGTCCCCTAGACTCTCAGCCGCAGCTCCTTCATCTGTAGAGTGGGGCCATGAGCACACAGGAGTGTTGCAAGCTTGTCCAACCCATGGGCCGCAGGCGACGTGGCCCAGGACGGCTTTGAATGCCACCCAACACAAATTCGTTAAACTTTCTCTTAAAACATGAAGAGATTTATGTATGGGCCTTTGTTTTGTTTTGTTTTGTTTTGTTTTGTTTTGTTTTTGAGACGGAGTCTCGCTCTGTCGCCCAGGCTGGAGTGCAGTGGCCTGATCTCAGCTCACTGCAAGCTCCGCCTCCCGGGTTCACGCCATTCTCCTGCCTCAGCCTCCCGAGTAGCTGGGACTACAGGCGCCCGCCACCTTGCCCGGCTAGTTTTTTGTAGTTTTAGTAGAGACGGGGTTTCACTGTGTTCACCAGGATGGTCTCGATCTCCTGACCTCGTGATCCACCCGTCTCGGCCTCCCAAAGTGCTGGGATTACAGGCTTGAGCCACCGCGCCCGGCCTTGTTTTGTTTTTTTAAACTCGTCAGCTATCATTCGTGTTTGTTTCATGGTTATGTATTTTATGTGTGACCTAAGACAATTCTTTTTCTTCCAACGTGGCCCAGGGAAGCCACAGACTGGATACCCCGGTTTAGAGGATGGAAGGGAACAGTGGGAGGGGCCTCTCCCACCTCCATGGCGAGGCATCCACTGACTCCACCTGGAGATGGAACCCTGCTTCCTGTTCCCCATGCCTGGGAGAAGCGAACACACAGGTGGGCGGGTCTGATAGAAAGCTGTTTCCACTCTGCCCTGTCTTAGCTAGTCCCCCATTGGGTCTGGTGTCCAAGCCCGGCCTCCAGAGTCCAGTCCCACTTCCTACCTCACTTGGAGAGAACGTGGGAGGGGCGCACTCCTTGAGAAGTGACAGGGCAGCTTGGGACCACTTTATCCTGGAGCACAGCTTGTACCAAAGCAGGGTGGGGGTGGGTGAGGGTGGGTGCTGCAGGCTAGGGGCCTGAGGGTCCAGCTCACTCAAGCGTGCCCACCTGTCTCCAGCACTGCCTCCACCTCTGAAAGCTTCCCTCCACGGACCACTGTCATCTCGAAGAGGACCTGTGATTGCTTTATTTTGTTTAAATGCATTCTCTCCACCTGCCCTGTCCACAAATGCTAGTTGAGTGAGAAGAGACACGGGTTAGTAACAGACAAGCCAGCCACCTCTTCCATGCTCCTGGTTCTGTAGCAGGGGACTGGACAGGTCCTGGCTGCACTGAGCTACTTACTGGTAAAGAGGGCAGTGAAGCCTCTCAAGTGAAACCACTCAAGCCTCCGGCTCAGGGCGGTTCTAGAGGGGAGACCCAAGCTCAGTGGCAGCCCTGGCTTATTAGAGATACACTCTTGGCCCCCACCCATGGAGGCAGAATCTGAGGGTGGGGCTGGCCTCTGCTCAGGAGCCCCTGGGTGCTTCTGACACTTGCTCCCAGTGTCAGATCCCCTGCCTGTCTTGTTTCACACCTTGTTTTGTGCACAAGGGGACCTCATGACACCATCCCTCCAGCTCTCAAAGGATGGTCTCCAATGCAGCCCTGGAAGGTGGCTCAACAAAAAAGACCCCCATGAGGCCAGACCTGGAGCTCCAGTGGCCCAGAGCACTGTGGGCTAAATGCAGACATGATCACTGGAGTGAAAGCTGGAAGAACAAAATCCACAAAACCAAGCCTTCCTGTAAGCCTCAACAGCCAACTGGATCGGCTGAATAGCAATTAGGAACTCAACCGACAGCTCACATCTGAGCCCAATCGGAACAATGCAGCTAAACAATAGTGGCCCAGTGAGCCCCTCCCCACCTGCCCAAAGATCCCTGAGATCAAGGGGTCCTCGCAGTCCCCAAGACCAAACTGTCTGCGCAAGCCACAGATGGATAAGTGGTACTATCTGCCCCACCCATAACTAGTTGGCAAGGTAGGAAGTCAGTTTAGATCTGGTGGTAAAGGTGAAGTTTATGCCCTTGGAACCGTGGGGACCTGGGTTCAAATCCTGACTCTGCTGCTCCTAGCTCTGTGAACTTGAGAAAGACAGTAGCCTCCGTTTCTTTGTCTGAAATGGGAATCTGGGGATGAGGGGAAGGCTACGCCCCTCCACCTATTCATGTCAGCAAGACCATCTGAGATAGGAAACAATACCTATGTCATCTGATCCTTGTCAGTAATTAAATAGTGCGTGTGAAATGTTTGGTGACAGCTCTGTCATGGCTCACCAAGCTTCTTGGATTTTGAGTCAATGATCTCACTTCTTCCACCCAAGGAAGGTTCAGGACACTTTCCACCCAGGCCTCCACCAGAACCTAAGCTTCATCTGCATCTCAAGATCAGCGTTGGCGAGCAATGGGCTTCTGACTCATTGGAGTAAACGGTCTACATGTCAGTAAATTAAATTTCAGATTCAAAGATAATCTAAGAATCAGAATTTCATGTTGCTAATGCAATGCCCTTTGATTCCCAGACCCAAAGCCTGGATAGCTGAATAGGAGCCCAGCTGTTGAAGCGGTGGGAGGGCCAGCAGGTCTGGGGAGCAAGGAGCGGGCAGATAGGAGAGGCACGCAGAGAAAGGTGGGCTGGGAGCAACCAGAGGGCCCGGGCCCATGCAGGGCATCTTCAGTAGCCTTGCTCTTCTCTGATCGTGTGTGTGGGGCTTGGGGAGGAGTCAGGTATCTGCAAAGTCCCTGTAGACCTGTCACCAGCATCTCCTATCATCAGCATCTTGTATGACCAGGTACATTGGTCACAACCAGAAAAGTAACATTGCTGCAATGCTATTGTTGATTAAACTTCAGACCTGACTCAGATTTCACTAATCTTTCTTCTGAGGTCCCTTTTCTGTCCAGGACACTATAGGACATCTCAGCTTCCTCCTGGCTGTGGTGATTTCTCAGCTTTTCCCCATCTGTGATGACCTAGATGGTTTTGAGGGGCACTGCTCAGGTGTTTTTTTTTTTTTTTTTTTTTTTTTTGGTTTCTTTCTTTCTTTTTTTTTGAGACAGAGTCTCACTCTGTTGCCCAGGCTGGAGTGCAGTGGTGCAATCTCTGCTCACTACAACCTCTACCTCCTGGGTCCTCCTGCCTCGGCCTCCCGAGTAACTGGGACTACAGGCACCTACCACCACACCTGGCTAATTTTGTAGGTTTCACCATATTGGGCAGGCTGGTCTCGAACTCTTGACCTCGGGTGATCTGCCCCTTGTTGGGGCTCTGTCTACTGTGTTTCTCATTGGTAGACTGGGTGATGGGTTTGGGAGGAGGAGCAGGAAGGCAATGCCCCTCCACCCATGCACATCAGTAGGACCACGTGTTGTCCACATGACGCTCACTGCTGACACTGGCCTTGGTCACTGGCAGAGGCTGTGCTTGTCATGTGTCTCCACCGTGGAGTTACTTACCTTTTTCTAAAAGGGAATGTTAGTGTTTCCTATGGATTCAGACTCACTGGGGAAGGGGCCCGTCACTGGGCCCGGAGACATCACTGAGATGTGCTGACTGCCTGTTCTTACCTGTTCAGGAGGGTGCTGGTGTCTGCAGAGGCCACACCGTTCCAGAGGCTCCTAGGAAGCTCCTCTGACCCCTGCCCTGTCTCCATCTCCTCTCTGTGGGACACAGACTCTCCCCAGGCCTGAGAGGAAGGGGCAGCAGAACTGGCCGTCTGCCCTGGGGTCCTCAGCCTCCCTCTCATGGGGCCTCAGCCAGGGGCCCCAGCCTCACAGTTGGACTCCGTGCAGGGGCCATTTGTCAGAGACGAGGGGAGAGAAACAGAGCTGAAACCAGTCAGCAGGAAGCCGAGGGAAGCAGGTCTGTGGCTTCGCTGCCCTTTTCAAATATTTATCTCTCAGCCCTGCCATTCTTTACTTTCAAAGGGGCTATATCTTAAAACGTGGGCTTGATTTAGTGCTAATCAGGGCAATTGTCTACACCACCAAGAGCCCTGATTTTAATTAAAATGACAAAGACGAGTGGGCCGGGAGCTGAATGTTCTGTTTTCCTCTCGCCCTTAGAGAGAAAGGAATGGGACATCTGGATTTAGGAATCCAGTCCTCACCAGGGATCCAAAGTCAGGCTTGCTCTTGGGGAGCAGGGCACGTCCCCACTTCTTTCCCTCCAGGAGCCCTGAGGTCAAGCTGTGAGGGACCCCGCACCATGCTCCTGGCCCCTTTCCCACCTTCCCTGCTCTGTCTCCCTCCTTCCCTTCCCCTTTCTGGGCCTGGGTGGATCTTTTCCAGAATCCTCTTCCTTCTCCAAAATGATGGCTGTCCCCAGAGAAAAGCCCCAGTGCTACTTTGAAGTTTGGTTCATGTTATAGGCTGGGTGTCTGTGTTCCCCCAAATTTTTTTAGTTGAAGTCCTAGGCCCCCAGGACCTCAGAATGTGAGAGTATCAGAGATAGGGTCTTTTCAGAGGTCATTAAGGTAAAAATGAGGTCTTTGGGATGAGCCCTAATCCGTTATGACTGGTGTCCTTAAAAGAAGAGGAGATTAGGACACAGACATCCCCAGAGGGATGACCACATGAGGACGCCGGGAGAAGACGCCATCTGCCAGCCCAGGAGAAAGGCCTCAGGAGAAACCAGCCCTGCCTCCACCTGCACCTCGAAATTCCAGCCTCTGGGACTGTGAGGAAATCAATCTGTGTCATTAAATCCCACGCAGCCCATGGGATTTCACTGCGGCCGCCTCAGCTGAGTCACAGGGGTCCGGAGTCTGCACTGTTCATGTCTGATCACGTTCTACGTCCTCCCGCCTGGACATGTAGACCCTCGGTCTGCCTTCAGCAAGGATCCTATGAAGCCAGCTCAGCAAGAATCCCCCTGCCCTTGTCATCGAAGGCAGCTCCTCTTCATCACTTTCCACCCACCGCCCCTCCCTCTGCTTACCTGCGGAACATTCCCCACTGTCTGTCTATTCAGAGTTGAGCTCAGTTCCACACTAACGTCTTTTTCTCCGATTGTGGGAGCTTGAATAAAATCAGCCTGAAACACAGTGAGCAGCAGAGCTAAGGCTGGTCACTGTTGAAGGGCCGGGGCGCTGCCTCTGGGCGCATCTTCGTTAGACTCCCGCGAAGCAGGTGTCTTCTACTTTTACAGAGTAACACGAGCTTTCTGTTTTCCACTCACCTTCCCGAGAAGTGTTGTGTGTGAAGGCCCAAGGTGCCCTTATTCCTCTCTTCTCGGTAGAGTTTCATTGAAGTCCACCAGGGAATTTGGGGCAGCAGGACTTAGGCGGGGGTCTCATCCCAGAGCTGAGGAAGACAGACGCAGTGGTCACAGGAAAGTGCACACGGTTGCAAGGAAGCAACAGGAGCGACGTTCACCTTTCCTGGCATCTGCTTCTTTCCGAGGAGGCACCAGTCCCAAGGCACACAATGGAACGCTGCTCAGTCCCAGGAAGGAACAGAGTTCCGACGCTTGGTGCAACATGGGTGGACCTGGAACGTGTGGTGGATGAAAGAAACCAGTCACAAAGACCCCATATTACGTGATTCCATTCGAGTGCAATGTCCGGATGTGGAAACCCACAGGGACATGCAGCCAAGCAGGGGTCACTTAGGGCTGAGAGGAGTGGGGATGGGCAGTGACAGGAGACGGTGATGGGGCTTCTTTCTCAGGGAATGAAAATGTTCTCAAATTGACTGTAGCGATGGCTGCACTTCTCCATAAATATGCTACAAAGCCTTTGAACTGTGCTCTCTAATGGGTAATTGTATAGCATGCAAATATATCTCAATAGAGCTATTTATTGAAAGGTTAGCTGAGGAGACACATACCACACATTCACCCACATGCCGGGTCACGCAGCAACAGCCACTTCCTCTTCACGGCATCATCATCATCCTGAAAATAAGATTTGAATTCCAGATGAATGAAAATTGTGTTACTTACTATAAACATGTCCCATAAAATATATGGGACATAGTAATTAGCCACTGAGGGAGACCCTTCTACTCCCCACCCTAGGCGTCAGAAACCGGCTCCTCTTCCAACAGACAATAAAAACAACAACGTATTAATAACAACGCGTAACAGCCTGAAACACAGTGAATAGCAGGGCTAAGGGTGGGCGCTATTGAAGAGCTGGGGCGCTGCCTTTCGTGGCGTCTTCATTAGACTCCTGTGAAACAGGTGTTTTCTTCTTTTATAGAGTAGGCCAAGGGAGCTTAGAGAGGTTGCACCTTGCCAACATGTACGCGCTCTTAAGCGATGGGCTGAGATTAAACGGGCTCATGAGAGCCTCTCGCACAACTAGGAAAAGGGGCTCACACCCAGCTGGGGGCCCAGATTGTGCAGGGACAGGGTAGAGGCCACGGGCTGTGGGCCCACAAGTCTGCTGTGCACCAGCTCGTGGACACAGCCCAAGGGTGGACAACTTGGATCTCCTCCTCACCGACCTCCCAGAGCAGGAGGTGCCAGGACAGGAGCCGAGATGCTGAGCTTACCCACAGGTCCCTGTGAAGATGCGGTTCCCCACCCAGCAGTCCCTGAGTCCCTCCTCAGCCTTCGCAGACCAGAGTTGAATTCCCAAATCCGGGAAGTGTGACAGAGCTCCAGAGGAACCGGTCAGGCTGATAACTGCAAAGTCCTCAAATCGGAATGACTCTTAGGAGCCTGTGGCTCATCTGCAGGCAGCTCCAAGGTGCCTTCTGGGAGGGGCAGGTCTGGACCTACCCGGATCTGCCTCTGTGGGTCTGGGGTCAAGAGGACAAAGCACATGGTGGGGTTTTGAGGCTCTGCAGCACCGAATGCCCCCATTGTTTTTCTTTGTTCTTGTTGCTGTTGCTGTTGTTTTTGAGACGGGGTCTCCCTCTGTCGCCCAGGCTGGAGTGCAGTGGCACGATCTTGGCTCACTGCAATCTCTGCCACCCGTGCTCAAGTGATTCTCCTGCCTTAGCCTCTCGAGTAGCTGGGATTACACGGCACACGCCAGCACACCCGGCTAATTTTTTGTGTTTTTAGTAGAGACGGGGTTTCACCATCTTGGCCAGGCTGGTCTTGAACTCCTGATCTCATGATCCGCCCGCCTCGGCCTCCCAAAGTGCTGAGGTTAAAGGAGGCAAGCAGTTCTTCTGTAGGAAGTACTGCCAGACCTCCACGAAGGGAAAGGAAAATGAAGACGTAAGTGGTTTTCTAAAAAGCATCTATTAGAGAGAGGTGGGGGGTGGAGAGAGAGAGAGTGAGTGAGAGAGAGACCAGTTCTGCTGACAGCTGAGATCCTTACGATAATATTTGCAGAAACCTCATCTGGGAAATCCCTCGTCTGGATTGGTTCTCCGTGTGCCCCGTTGCTTTCATCTCGTGGCTGGATGTATGGAAGGGAGGGAGGGGGAGGAAGGAGGGGAATTGACTCTGGAGCCCACAGACAATCGGGTAAGTTAGGAAGGAAGGCTAACAGCCTGAGTCAGGAGTTCACTGCCATCCTCTTGAGCGGTGAAGTAAATAAGTGCTTAGAGAAGTGAAACAACTCAGAGTTAATGTGTGCACTAAGTAACACGGGTGAATCCAAACCAGAACTGCATCACTCCAAACCACATGCTTCTGAGCCCATGATATCTTGATAATAAATTCCTTAAAAACAAGTACACATCTCTAAGACAGGACTTGGTGTATAGTAGGTGCAGCATTATCGCCACAGTCACCCACGGGTCCTCCCCCATGCCACGTGCACCATCCACCACCACAGGCCCCCACAGGTCCTCCCCCATGCCAGGTGCAACATCACCAGGGTCATCCACGGGCCCTCCCCGGGTGCCAGGTGCACCATCATCACCAGGGTTACCCTTTGGTCCTCCCCTGTGCTATGGCTCTGGTCGTCCCACACTTGGGGCTGCCTCCCTTCTTGGGTCAGACTCTTCACTTCTTTGAATCACGATCAGATGAAGATTTGTGATTATCGAAGCAATTGGTCAAAGGGGCCCACCTACCTTTTAATCCCAGTTAATTGCATCACACAGAGAATGTTACCAGACCACACAGAGCCCTCTGCCTGAGCTGCAGAAACTTACCTCGTCCAGAGATCCTGGGCTGAGGCCCAGTGCCATCTTACCCTCGAAGTGATTGCGGATGAACAAGGATGGAGGGGTTGCCTGTGGTCTTTCTCCCCAGGTTCCCCTTGCTTGGGTCCTATCCCCTTTGCTTTGTGACAGGCCACCCTCTTGGGAGACAGACGAAGGGTAGGGGGAGGCTATAACTCCCTCTTAAAACGACCTTTTCCAGAGGTGGCACTTTGAGACCCTCAGTGGCAGAATTACTTACAACCTCTCAATAGTGAATCTTCATCAGCTCCTCCTGCCAAAGCCCCTGAGTGGCTCTTAGATCTTTCCCTAAATAGACCAGCGAGCTGAGGATGGCCAAAATGTGGGTGCTCAAGCCTGAGTGTGGAACCTGAGTGAGGATCTGCATCTCTGGCCATCCATGGCCACCCACAACCACCCTCCCGCCCAGACTTGCAGGAGAGCTCCAGGGAAGACGGTGGCACCATTGCCTCTGCGCTCTGCTCCTGCAAGGATGTCCCAGGCATGTCCAGCAGGGAGTCCTGGCTCTGGGTCCTGAGCCCCTTGAGCTGGGCAGGAGCTGGAGACTCTCAGATCAACTGGAAACCCAGTGGCCACTTCATAAGCAGGTGGGAAGCAGGTGATGTAAGCATTGTTACCGCCCAAGTCACGGAGCTCTTTACTGAGGAGCCAGTGGGGATTGTCGGGTGAAGAAATCGAATCTGCATTTGTGTGGATGAGAGGAAGTCGATTTGAGGGCTGGGGGTGGGCTGTGAGGTCTCAGCAGAAACTGCAGCTGCCAGGATGTGGGGTGAGTCCTGGCCTTTCTGTGGTGGTCACCCATACTTCAGGGTCCTTGTCTGTCAAGTGGGACAAATGCTGCAGCCGCCCCGTCCGTGGTGCTGTGAAGAGCTAAAGAAACAGCAGCGGTGCAGGCTTTGGAGGCTGGAAAGCTCTGCACTTATGGGAGGTGTGATTGCATCAATTTATTACCTGGGAAGTCCCTTCCAGCCAAATCCATTTCAAACCAATTAAACTGAAAAATGGCCACGGAGATTATACGTTCGAAACCTGTGAAGCTGTTACTCTTGGGCTTCGGGATCTGCTTTTGTGGGGCTCCGTCTGAGTCACTCAGCCTGCCTGAGGTCAGCTGAATAATGACCTCCAAAGATACCAGGTCATAATCCCCAAAATCTGCAAATGCTGCCTTATATGGAAACGGGGTGTTTGGAGTGTGATGAAAGCTGCTGAAATGGGAGCTGATCCTGGATCATCTGGGTGGGTCCAATGTTAGATGAGGGTCCTTATCAGAGGGAGCTAGAGGGAGAGGTGATGCAAACAGAGGGCATGCCAGGATGCAGGCAGAGGTTGGGGGGGGCGTGGCCATAAGCTAAGAAATGCCTGGAGTCCCTGGAAGCTGGAGGAGGCAGGAAGGATCCTCCCCTAGAACCTCTGGAGGGAGCACCGGCCTGCGACTCCTCCCTCTTGGCCTCTGGCCTACAGAACTGGGGGAGAATCAATCTGTGTTGTTCTGAGCCCTCGTTGTGGGGTCATTTGTTGCAGCAGCCACATCGAACATGTGTGGAGAAGCCTGGACTGGACATCTTCCCTGTCCCCATGGTCCCGGGGGTCCCAGCTTCAGTCCTGGATGGCCGAGGAGATGGTCCCCAGGGCCCAGGATGTGCAGGGTGCCTGGGACTGCCCTGGGCAGTTCTCCACCTGCTAGAACTGGTCTGTGGCTCCTGTTGGTTGACGTTTCCTCTGCTGGGCCCTGCCAGTTCCTCCACTTCCTCAGGAAATGGTGACCTTAGCCGAGCCTGTTTTCTGGCGATTTCTGAGGTGTGAAAAAGAAGGTGTTATGCACACCCGAGCTGAAACTTGCTCCTAAAATAAGACCCAGGAAAGTCTCGCCGTCACTGGAACCCTGTGCAAGTGACTGCTTGTCTACCGAGCCCTAGGGTGTGTCTTGTGTCCACGAGTGGTTTGGGCAAAGCTCTGCACAGCCACTCAACTCTCTCAGTCCCAAAATGTCTCATTTTGCCGGCGGTCTCTGGGCCAGACCAGTGGGGAATGAGGGAGGGTGCTTTGTTCTCAGGATCTACAGGCTGGGCCGGTGGCTGCCCCTGAGCCCTGTTATCCTGCAGAGGAGCCCACAGTTGCTGTAAACTCCCCTCGGGTGAATGAGGGGTGAGCAGCTGGACACGCTGGTCAGAACAGGATGGGCTGAGCTCCAGGGCCCAGAACCTTCCAGCTTGAGGGCCGTGGGGTTGTGGTGGACAATGGTGCACGCGTCAGACTTCAGGGCAAAGCACTCCAGGGCAGCCACCAGATTCAGGTCACATGCTCTCCACCCTCAAGTCTCTGGAGGTGGGTGACGCTCATGCATAGTTGCCCTGGGTCAAAGGGGTTTGTTTCTATGGTCCCGAATGCCCCCCTGAAGACCCCTGCCTGTTTCTCATACAGCCGTTTCTGGGTCCTCTACTCAACACGTATTAACTGAGCAGCTGTGACACGCCAGATCTAGCTCGGGGCTGGACACAGCTGGAGTTGCATGGCCCTGGTCCCTCCTCTGCCCTATGGGCTTTGCAAGCAGCAGCTCAGAGATCAACCCCACAGCCCGCCCTGGGACTCTTGCTCCAGCCCCTGCAGGACCCCTCTGGCCTTGGCTCAAAGCAGCAGTGGCCACGGTGCCAGTGGACGGTGGCCCTCAAGCTTCGCCTGGGACACCGTTGACCAGGGCTTGGAAGACGCTGAAGTAATAATTTTCACTCCCCTTCCGGTAAGACACATCTGACCAGGAAAAGGTGGTTTAATGGCTTTCTGCTGGGCCAGAATTTCCAGAAAGCCTCTTCACGATTGGATTCTGCACTTTTATCTCTTAAGCCCCAGAGTTTTGTGAGTGTACGAAGGGATGGGGGAGAAGCTCGACTTAATTTTGCGTGGATGCCTTTTTCCTGTATGAAGTCAGGTTTTACGTGAGTTAACTTGAATACGATGATAATCAAAAGCCCTTGGTTAGAAGCCTCTATCCTCCACAGATTTCAAAGCATTTTCGTGCAGAAATATAGGGATTTCTTGGCAGATTGGACTCTCCCAGCAGGCTATCCATCATCTTTGTGCACTTGGAATAACAATCATTACAGCAATAATAATAATATCAGCTCCCATTTGTATAGCGCTTTATGGCTTACGAAGCACTTACGCATCTTTCTTCTCATTACATCCCCGCAGAAACCCCAGAGAAGGATGGAAGAGGCATTCGGGCTCATGCTGTGGAGGAGAGGTGGGCAGGCCATGGGGTAGAGGCAGGCCTCAGGGTGCATCCAGATGAAACCCTGGCCTTCAGCCCCCTCCATCAGAACTGCCTCAACCCCACCAGTGACCCAGACCCGATCTCGGCCCCTCTCCATGCCCCACTACCCAGGTCTTCAACACCCAACTTCTCTTGGCCTTCCTGGGTCTCCTACTTCTCTGACTTCCTCCTCAGCCTTTCTCATGAGAGCCACCCCCGACTTCCGGCAACACCCTGGAGACTGGTTGGCTGTGTGGTTGAAGGCAGGAGCCACAGTGGCCCCGGTCCCTAGGGACACCCCATTCAAGTGGTGCCAGCCTCCAGGTCAGAGCCAAAACACCTTGGAAAGCACCTGGCCCATTTCAGATTTGGGGAAAGCAGAAAGAGACAGACCCAGAACTGCGGGTCTCTGGATTTCCCACAGCTCACTTGGACTCTAGGGTTCAGGCTGCACCAGCTGAGCTCACCTGCCTGTGCCGAGGCTGTGCCCTATGACATTGTAACCTGGAGTGTTTCCATGACTTCCCGTCAGCTCACCCTGCATTTCAGGGCCCATGGTGCATCCCAGCTGAGCTCGCCTGCCTGTGCTGAGGCTGTGCCCTATGACATTGTAACCTGGAGTATTTCCACGACTTCCCGTCGGCTCACCCTGCCTTTCAGGGCCCATGGTGCACCCCAGCTGAGCTCACCTGCCTGTGCTGAGGCTGTGCCCTGTGACATTCTCACCCTGGGTGTTTTGGGGAGGATACACAAAGGGTAGGACATCGTGTGGAGAACAAAAGATATACCTCTTAATATGTGCAATGGGACCTCTGTTCTATAAAAAAACAAAAACCACTGGATTGAAAAAAAGAACGGAAGGAAGCAGGTGAGCTGCTGTGAGGACCAACCCCCAGAAGCAGTGGGGAGCGGCAGAAGAGCCAGCGGGCTTGGATGTGATCACAGCTGCACGATGGGATCACAGACAGGCCACCTCAGCTGTCTACGCCTGAGTCTCCTTGCCAGTAAAGTGAGGCTCAGAAGGCCTTCACTGAGAATCACTTGCTCAGTTTTCAGAAGAATTAAAGGATGATAACCTGTGTGCCCAGCATGGTGTGTGCCCCACACGTACACGCCCTCCATCCCCGGCAGCTACAATAGTGATCTCTGCTTGGTGAGATTATGGCCACTTATTTTCTTTTTTACACCATGTCTGTATTTTCTCAACTTTCTATCATGGCTATGTGTTACTCTCATAATCAGGAAAACAATAGCCAACTTGAAACCTAGCTACAGTCCCCATCTAACACAGTTCTGACGGGAGGTGTCTGAGCATGCCTGCTTCCCCGCCAGAGAGATGAATTTCATGCCACAAGACCTCAGCCCTGCAAAACGAGCCTCCTCAGCCCCGGGGGCACTTTCCAGAGGGGAGCCTGGTCTGTGCCTCCGTCCTGCTAGCAGCAGCTTTTTGGCCTCTCTCGCTAATCAGGGCCTGTGACTCATTACTGTGTTTCTGAAGAGAACACTTCACCCCTTCAGAGTGAAGCAGCCCATGTGGGGCTGTGACAGCTGCCATGGTCAACCCCGCAGCTGCTCCCCATGCCCCCCACTTAATAATGGGTGAGGCCAATGACAGCCTCCTTGAAATGGAAATATTGACCTACATGCTTCAAAGCAAGCGGGGAGATTGTGTTTGCCGGCATCGCATTCCCTGTCACCAGTTTTGCCTTTTTAAAGCACTGTGAAGGGTATTTGTTCCCAGAATTTCTGACAAATCTCTGCCACCTGCCACCACCTCATCTCAGCGCTCACTCGGGAGATGTGCATTTCACCGATCACCTGCTGCAGGCTGCACTGGGGCGGGGGGACTGCGAGGCCAATCACACCTCCCACCGTAGAAACCGGATCACAGGACCCGGGAAGGGGCTCCGGAGGGCCCAAGAAGGCGTTCCTGGGGGGTAATGGTGGTGTGGGATCTCCGAAAGGAGTGGCCTGGACGTTAGTGGCGTTCCTGGGACAGGAAGGAAGACCGTGGAGGTGCACAGTGTTGGGTGCTGTCTCTCCGTGGACCAGAAGGAAAAATGTCCAGTCAAGGAAGCAAAGGTGGGAGGGAAGAGAGGAAGCTGAAGAGGTGGGCTGGAGTCCGGCACGGTGATGCGGGACACTAATTCAGACAGCCGTGTGGACAGAGGCGAAGGGGATGGACCGTGCGGACAAGTGGGGGATGGCAGGCTCCTGTCGGGAGATCTTCGGGCTTCTGACATCACGTCTGTTGCCTGGCTTCGTGCCTCCTGCAGGGTTCAATAAAGAAGATACTGTCTCCACTCACTGAGCTTATGAGGCTGATGGCCCTGGTTCTCACACTTGAGTGCACAAAAATCCACTGGGGATTGTGAGAATGGAAGCTTCTTGGGCGCCGGCCCAGGTACAGCTAGAGCAGCTATGTTAACATCGGACGAAGGAGACGCCAGAAGGAGAATTGTCAGGGATAAACGCAACATTACATCACGATAAAAGACTTGATTTTTCAAGGAGACACACAAATCTAAAAGATATACTTAATAACACAGCTTCAAAATACCTGAAGCAAAAACTGAGAGAACTGAAGAGTGAACTAGACAAATCCATAATTACCTTGGAGATGTCAACGATTCTCTCTCAGTACTGGGCAGAAAATCAGTGAGGATGTGGATGACCTGAACAACACTGTCAGCCAACTTGGCCCACCTGGCATCTCTGGTACACTCTACCCAACGTCAACAGAATACATGTTCTTAAGGGTATGTGGAAGCTTCCCTAAGACAGACCATATTATGAGCCATGAAACAAATCTTACAATTAGAATAGAAATAATATAAAGTATGTTCACATACTATAGTCTTAAAATGAAAATCAACAAAAGAAAGATACGTGGAAAATCCACAAGTATTAGGAATTAAACAATATCTTCCCAAAGGACCTATGAGTCAAAGGGGAAATCTCAAGGTAAATTTAAAAATACTTTGAACTGAATGAAAGTAAAAATACATTGTGTCAAAATTGGTGGGATGCAGCTAAAGCAGTGATTACAGGAAAATGTATAGCTTTAAATGCTTATACTAGAAAAGAAGGAAGGTCCCAAATCAGTAGTCTGAGCTTCTACTTTAAAAATCTAGAGAAAGAAGAGCAAAGCAAACCCAAAGTAAGCAGGAAGAAGGAAATAATAGCAGTAAGAGTAGAAATCAATACAACCAAAGAGACAACTCTATTAAGTCAAAACTTGAATTTTTTTTTATTTTTTTTATTTTTTGCGATGGCGTCTCGCTTTGCCACACAGGCTGGAATGCAGTGGCGTGATCTTGTCTCACTGCAAGCTCCGCCTCCTGGGTTCCCGCCATTCTCCTGCTTCAGCCTCCCAAGTGACTGGGACTACAGGCGCCCGCCACAGCGCCCAGCTAATTTTTTTGTATTTTTAATTGAGACGGGATTTTACCATGTTAGCCAGGATAGCCTCGATCTCCTGACCTAGTGATCTGCCTACCTCGGCCTCCCAAAGTGCTGGTTCTTTGAAAACACTGATAGAATTGATAAACCTCTGGCCACACCAACGAGGTGAGAGATAGGACACACATAAATATCCAGAATGAAAGAAGCGTTATCACTACTGATTACAAATATTAAAAGGATGACAAGAGAAGGCTATGAACAGCTCTCTGCCTATTAATTTGATTACATAGATAAAGTGAACCGCTTTCCTGGAAGATGAAAAATTATTAAACTTACTCAAGAATAATAGATAACCAGAACAGTCCTATATCAAATAGAAAAATTGAATTAATAGTTTAAAGTGTCCCTCAAAATAAAACCTACGGCCCAAATGATTTTACTGGTAAATTGTAATAACATTTAAGGAATAAATAATACCAATTCTACACAATTTCTTCCAGAGTGTAGAAAAGGAGAAAATACTTCCCAACTCATTTTATGAGGCCAGCATTATTCTAACGTCAAAGTAAGACAAAGACAGTACAAGAAAAAAACCAAAAACAAAAAACTACAGAGCAATATTCGTAATACACAGAGATGCAAAAATTCTCAAAATATTGACAATTTTAATCGAGCAATACGTTAAAAAGATAACATGTCGTGACTCAGTGGGGCTCAGCAAGGGTAGTTTGATATTTGAAAAGCCAATCAGTATGATTTACCATATGAACACATTAAAGAAGAAAAAACACAGAATTATTGCAATAGTTGCAGAAAAAGTATTTTGTAAACTTCATTATTGATTCATGATAAGATCTTTCAGTAAACTAGTGTAGAAAGAAATTTTCTTAACTTTATAAAAGCCATCTACAAAAATCCTACAGCTAACATCATACTTTACTGGTGAAATCCTGAATTTTTTTTTCCCTTAATACTGAGAGCAAGGTAAACACGACCTTGTGTCTAAAATATTAAAGAAATTTCAACACTCAACCACAAGAAAACAAAAATCTAACAAAGAAATTCAACAGAAGAAGATGTAGATGGTGAGTAAGCCTCTAAAGGACCCTCAACATCATGAATCATTATGGAAATGAAAGTGAAAGCCATGATGAGATGCCATTTCATATTAAATGCAAGGGCCAATGTTTTAAAAAAACTGACAATGCTAAGTGCTGTCAAAGAGGCACAGCAACTGGACCTTTCACACACTGCTGGTGGGATACAAAAGCTCCAGCCACTTTGCAAAGATGTGGCCATTTCCTTTTTTTTTTTTTTTTTGAGACGGAGTCTCGCTCTGTCGCCCAGGCTGGAGTGCAGTGGCCGGATCTCAGCTCACTGCAAGCTCCACCTCCCGGGTTTGCGCCATTCTCCTGCCTCAGCCTCTCAAGTAGCTGGGACTACAGGCGCCCGCCACCTCGCCCGGCTAGTTTTTTGTATTTTTTTTAGTAGAGACGGGGTTTCACCGCGTTAGCCAGGATGGTCACGATCTCTTGACCTCGTGATCCGCCCGTCTCGGCCTCCCACAGTGCTGGGATTACAGGCTTGAGCCACCGCGCCCGGCTGGTGTGGCCATTTCTTTTGAAGTCAAACACACCCTTACTATTATATGACCCAGACATCCTACTCCTAGATGCTTACCTAAATGAACTGAAAACCTATAGTCACAGAAAAATATGTATGCAAACAATTACAGCAGCTTTATTTACAAACACAGTGACTTTCTTCCAGAGGACACAGGCCTGCCCTGATCTGGGGTCACTCGGAAAGGTCCAGTGGTCAAAAACTGAAAACACTTAGATACGGGTGTGGCATGGATAAACCAACTGTGGTGCTTCCATACGGGGGAGAGTTCTCCACAAGGAAAAGGAGCAAAGCATTATTAATGCAACAGCTTGAGGGCATGCACCCTATGCTGCTAGAGCTCAGCCCCAAAGGAGGGAAGCCAGGCCTCAAAGGCTGTGTACTGTATGACTCCATACATAGGAAATCCCAGGAAAGGCAAAATTATAGAGATGGAAATCAGAGATGGGGTTGCCAGGAGTTAGGATGAAGAGAGATTGACTACAAAAGGTCAGCACAAGGGAATCTAGGGGGGAATTTTCCGTTCTATTATGGGTCTGTGTTGGTGGATACATGACCATCAATTTGTCAAAGTCCATAGAACTCAGCCTGACACAGTGAAATTAACTGCACGACTGGCAGGCTAAGTACTGGCCCAAGGTCCTAGAGCTCAGAAGGCCACTGGGTCAGCTTCACACCATGTCCAGGCATCCTTGCCCCTCGCGCGCACACACACACACACACACATACACGCACACACACTTCTTTACTCCATCAGCTAAGAAGGCCAAGAAGCAACAACACTGCAATAACGACAGCACCCCCAGCACCCAGATCTTGGTGTCTAGCACCATTTTCCAATCAGAGAACGAGGGCATCTTGGAGAAATGGCTGCTTCTAGAACTGGGGCAAGATGAGAGTGGGGCATAGACTTGTAGTGCCATAAGGTAACGAAGTACCCCAAAAGAGAAAAGTTTGCGATGGCAGGGACATGTCACAGAGGCACAGGAGCCGGCAGCAGGGGGTCCCAATGGCCATAGTTGGAAAAATTGGAACAACAAAGTAAAGTAGTATCAGATTATAACCTAAGGTATAGAATAAATGTCCATGAGTCCATCTGGTTATAAATGAGTGACAAAGTCAATCAATAAATGAGGAAGAAGAGATCTTTCCCATGCAAAGCCATTCCATAATTTATGCCCTCATGGAGGTGACACAAAACTCCCCACCCCTTAAGACTGGGCTGAGCATAGAGACTTCCTTCCAGAGAGCACAGGTCTGTCCCTGATCTGGGGCCACTTGGACAGGCCCAGTAACCAGGGGATGCTGCTGCTACCCCATGGCCCTTTCAATCCTAGCAGGTGGGCTGGGCAGAGCCTGCCTCTTGGGGCTGAAGGGCCAGCACTCGCTTGATAGACTCTGGGCCAGTGGCCGGCCAGTGTCCCACCAGTCATGTTTGTAGAAAATGACGTATATGGTGGTCCATTTTCAAATTAGAATGCCTCAGAGAGGCTTGGGTCCTCAGACTACAAGAGAACAAGGTGCACTAAGCCCCTGTCTAAATACCCAGCACCTGCTTTTCGGGACTGGAGGCAGAGAGTGATGCTTCAGGGTGGGCTCAGGGGGCTAAGCAGCACCACCTCTGCAGCGGGGAGCCCAGGCCTGCTCCGACCCCGTACCGGCTGCCTGCACTCTTTCCCGGCCGAGCTCACTGGAGTGTTGGGAAGATGCCCCAAACACTGGAGCCCGGTGCCGCCCACCCTGAATCTCAGGGAACTTTCAGAGCGCTGCAGCCTGGCTGGAAGCTGCAAATGAGCATGAAATATGATAGCTAGAGCCTCATGGCCTCTGCTGTGCTGCCCTCATGAATATGCAGCCACTGCTACCTCGATCGCCCTCTGCGGCTCTCCTGGGAGCAGGCGGCCACGCCAGATGCTAAGGACCTGGTTGGGGGAACAGAGTGCCTCCGGCTGCTGGGTGCTGCAGAGCCACCTTCCAGCCTCACCAAAGCCACTTCTCAGGGCCACTGCCCTTTGGGGACCATGTCAAAAAGGGAAAACAAGGTTTTCCTGCTCCAGCATGTCCCTTCTTCTCCCCCAGATGTAGCTCTGGGAAGGAAATGCAGAGCCAGCGTGTGTAGCTAATAGGAAAAGTCCTGCAAGCTCCCAGGCGAGCCCAGCAGCCCTGCTTCTAGAACTCTGTCCTTAGTAAACAAGGGTGGATGTGCTCACACAGCCAGACACAAAGCTGTCCCTCACGGCATCATCGTTACAATGAGAAAAAGTAGAAGCAGTCTAAACACCCTACAGCAATATGGGGGGCTGTGGGGGGCTAAGGGGGACTATGGGAGGCTAGATGGGAGGCTAAATGGGGGTTAGATGGGGAGCTAGAAAGGGGTCTAGATTGGGGGGTCTAGATGGGGGTCTAGAAGCAGGGGGACTAGATGGGGGCTAGATGGTGGGGCTAGATGGGGGACTAGATGGGGAGGTAGATGGGGGATAGATTGGGGGGCTAGAAGTGGGGGCTAGATGGGGGCTAGAAGGGGGGACTACATGGGGGGACTAGATGGTGGGGCTAGATGGGGGCTGGATGGGGGCTAGATGGGGAGCTAAATGAGGGGCTAGGTGGTAGCTAGATGAGGGGCTAGATGGGGGCCAGATGGGGGCTAGATGGAGGACTGCAGGTGCCTGTGACTCATGAGTGTGGGCTTGTGCTGTCCAACCTCAAACCCATGCTATGCCTTAAAGGGTGTTTGCATCCAAAATTGTGCTTCAGCCCCTGGCCTGGGGTCACGGGCTGAGCCAGAGCAGATGCACCCTGGAATCTGCTCCAGTCCTGAGCCTCTGCTGTGTGGCCCTTGCCCTGGGAGGGAAGGATAGATGGAGGCAGGGCCTGAGTCCCGAGTCCTGACCCAGCTTGCACTCCAACAAGCTCAGCATCTCCCAACCTCCAGGTAGCAAACATTCCCCCTCCTCCTCCTCCTACCCCTGCCCGTCAGGGACCTGGCTCAGCTTGCGAGGCTCCCCCCATGCCCACCATCCATTCAGGTTCTCTGTCCCGGGAACTGGTACTAAAAGCCTCCGTCTGGCGGTGGTCCGTGTGTGGGGGAGCACAGATTCCTGGGCAGTTCTGTCCCGCACAGGCCTGCATCCCACCCCACTTCTGGTGTCCCTCACGGGCAGGTCTTTCAGGCTGCTGGGCTCACCACCTGCTGGGACCCAGGCTTCTCCAGTCTTGAAGTCCTTTTTGCTGCCATCTACACCTGCTGAAGGGGACTTCCTGCCCAGGTAGGAGTAGCTCCTGCCCCACCAGCCAGATTGGGTCTTAACCTCGGCTCCCTGCTGCCTTCCGTACCGCACCATGGCATTCGCAGGGTCAGTAGGTGGCAGTTCAGCGGACATCTGCCTCTCCCACCAGCCTATGAGTTCCCTCATCTTTACTTGTGGGTGATTTTTTTCACCAAGCAGGGCCCACATCCCCTCCTGAGCTGGTGGATGAGGCTCTTTATGTCCCTCCACCATCCCCCACCAATCCACAAGGTTTGCTGAGCGTGCACTTTGTCCCCCTTTTACAGATGAGAGCACTGGGCTTCCGTCCAGGGATGCTTAGAGGATAGGGATGCAGCCCTCCGGAAACTGCGGTGCTGAGGGTTTCTCCGGGCATGGTAAGCAGGAACCTGCAATGCAGGCGAGAGGTGGCCACTCATCTGCAAGCGTGGAGAGGCGTCTCTGAGAGTGAAAGGCGTGTGAGGAAGGTCGGTGATGGGGACCCAGGTGCCCTGGCCCCACCCTGCCCAGAACAGCCCCTATGGCAGAGGCTCAGTGGCAGCAGAAGGGCCCTGGCCCCTAAAAGCACCCACCGCTCTGCCCTGCCTCGGGCCTTTTGTCCAGTGGTTCATGAGCTCTAGAGATGGACCCGCATGCTGGGTGAATTAATGAGAAGGTGAGAGCAGCCTGTGTCATTTCTTGGGGCCAAATCTGAGCCATAAAGGAACAAGGTCCTTGTAAAAAAGGATAGGCTACTTGGGAATTGGGTTGTTAACACATTAGCATCTTTATTTGGCCCACATGAAGTGTGTGAAATGAAGATGGCAATAAACAGGAATTTATTTTTCAAAGTGGTCTTGGCAGAACAGCATACGGTGCTTTTCCCGTGGCCGGGCAGGCCTCCCTGCCCACACATGCACACCCCTGCTCTCCCCAGCAGCCCTCCCGTAACTGCCCAGCATAGATCTACTCCTTCTTCCTATTTTTGCCCCCATAGTGGCCAAGAGTGAGGCTGTGTCCCGTGGACTCTGAATCTCAGCACACACCAGGTAGCCACCTGCATTATCCCCATTAGCAAATGAGAAAACCAAGGCCCAGGAGGGAGGGAGCTTTCCACAGTCACCCAGAGAAGTACCTGACCCCACCCGCCACCCCATCCCCTGCCTCTCCTCTCCTCTGACCCCACCCACCACTCCGTCCCCTGCCTCTCCTCTCCTCTGACCCCACCCACCACCCCGTCCCCTGCCTCTCCTCTCCTCTGACCCCACCCACCACCCCGTCCCGTGCCTCTCCTCTCCTCTGACCCCACCCACCACCCCGTCCCCTGCCTCTCCTCTCCACTGACCCCACCCGCCACCCCGTCCCCTGCCTCTCCTCTCCTCTGACCCCACCCACCACTCCGTCCCGTGCCTCTCCTCTCCTCTGACCCCACCCACCACTCCGTCCCGTGCCGCTCCTCTCCTCTGACCCCGCCCGCCACCCCGTCCCCTGCCTCTCCTCTCCACTGACCCCACCAGCCACTCCGTCCCCTGCCTCTCCTCTCCACTGACCCCACCAGCCACCCCCTCCCCTGCCTCTCCTCTCCTCTGACCCCACCCGCCACTCCGTCCCCTGCCTCTCCTCTCCACTGACCCCACCCACCACCCCGTCCCCTGCCTCTCCTCTGACCCCACCCACCACTCCGTCCCCTGCCTCTCCTCTCCTCTGACCCCACCCACCACCCCGTCCCCTGCCTCTCCTCTGACCCCACCCGCCACTCCGTCCCCTGCCTCTCCTCTCCTCTGACCCCACCCACCACCCCGTCCCCTGCCTCTCCTCTGACCCCACCCACCACTCCGTCCCCTGCCTCTCCTCTTTGCTGACCCCACCCGCCACTCCGTCCCCTGCCTCTCCTCTCTGTTGACCCCAACCCGCCACCCCATCCCCTGCCTCTCCTCTCCTCTGACCCCACCAGTCACCCCGTCTGCTGCCTCTCCTCTCCTCTGACCCCACCAGCCACCCCGTCCCCTGCCTCTCCTCTCCTCTGACCCCACCAGTCACCCCGTCTGCTGCCTCTCCTCTCCACTGACCCCACCCGCCACCCTGTCCCCTGCCTCTCCTCTCCTCTGACCCCACCCACCACCCCGTCCCCTGCCTCTCCTCTGACCCCACCCACCACTCCGTCCCCTGCCTCTCCTCTCCTCTGACCCCACCCACCACCCCGTCCCCTGCCTCTCCTCTCCTCTGACCCCACCCACCACCCCGTCCCCTGCCTCTCCTCTCCTCTGACCCCACCCACCACTCCGTCCCCTGCCTCTCCTCTCCTCTGACCCCACCCACCACCCCGTCCCCTGCCTCTCCTCTCCTCTGACCCCACCCGCCACCCCGTCCCCTGCCTCTCCTCTGACCCCACCTACCACTCCGTCCCCTGCCTCTCCTCTCTGTTGACCCCAACCCGCCACCCCATCCCCTGCCTCTCCTCTCCTCTGACCCCACCAGTCACCCCGTCTGCTGCCTCTCCTCTCCTCTGACCCCACCAGCCACCCCGTCCCCTGCCTCTCCTCTTTGCTGATACCCCCCAACACCCTGTCCCCTGCCTCTCCTCTCCTCTGACCTCACCAGTCACCCTGTCCCCTGCCTCTCCTCTGACCTCACCAGCCACCCTGTCCCCTGCCTCTCCTCTCTGCTGACCCCACCAGCCACCCTGTCCCCTGCCTCTCCTCTCTGCTGACCCCACCAGCCACCCTGTCCCCTGCCTCTCCTCTCTGCTGACCCCACCAGCCACCCTGTCCCCTGCCTCTCCTCTCCTCTGACCCCACCCGCCACCCTGTCCCCTGCCTCTCCTCTCTGCTGACCCCACCAGCCACCCTGTCCCCTGCCTCTCCTCTCCTCTGACCCCACCAGTCACCCCGTCACCTGCCTCTCCTCTCCTCTGACCCCACTAGTCACCTTGTCCCCTGCCTTTTCTCTCTGCTGACCCCACCCGCCACCCTGTCCCCTGCCTCTCCTCTCTGCTGGACCTGGATTTGGCACCACACTGCATGTCTTATGGACGATCCCTCTGGTGCAAGCCGCATGTCCTCTTCCGGCAAGAACCACTCAGAATCTCAAAAGATAGTTGCTTACTGAGCTCTATGTTAGCTTTTTTAAAAATTGTGATAAAATACACATAACATAGATCTACCATCTTCACCCTTTTTAAGTGTACAGCTCAGTGGCACCAAACACATTCACATCACTGTGCGGCCATCACCACCACCCACCTCCAGAACATCTTCATCATTCCGAACCGAAACTCCGTCCCATCGAACGCAAGACCCCATTCCCCTCTCCCCAGCCCCCAGCGCCCACTTCTCTGCTTTCGGTGTCTGTGAATCTGCCTACTCTGGGCACCTCACTGGAGGGCAGTCGCACAGTATTTGTCCTTTTGTGTTTGGATTGGTTTACCATGACGTCTTCACAGTTCGTTCGCGTGGAAGCATGTGCGTCAGAATTCCCTTCCCTTCCAAGGCCGAATCACAGTCCATTATAGGGAGGGACCATGCTCTATTTATCCCTCACGCACTGATGGACGCTGGGGCTGCTTCTACCTTTTGGCTACTGTGGGTTCTGTTGCTAGAAATGTGCATCTACAAATATCTCTCTGGGACCCGCTTTCAATCCTCTCAGGCTCAGGTATATGCCCAAAAGCAGGACTGCCAGCCGGGTGTGGTGGCTCACGCCTGTCATCCCGTTTTCAGTTCTCTCAGGTATACGCTCAAAAGCAGAATTGCCAGCCGGGCTTTGCGGTGGCTCATCCCTGTTATCCCAGGACTTTGGGAGGCCAAAGCGGGCGGATCACCTGAGGTCAGGAGTTCGAGACCAGCCTGGTCAACATGACAAAACCCTGTCTCTACTAAAAAATACAAGAATTAGCTGGGCGTGATGGTGTGCACCTGTAATCCCAGCTACTTGGGAGGCTGAGGCAGAATTGCTTGAACCCAGGAGGTGGAGGTTGCAGTGAGCCGAGATCGCCCCATTTCACTCCAGCCTGGGCGACAAGAGTGAAACTCCATCTCAAAAAAAAAAAAAAAAAAAAAGGCAGAATTGCCAAATCACATGGCAACTATTTTTAATTATTTGAGCAGCCATTTTATATTCCTACCAGCAATGCCCAAGGGTTCCAGTTTCTTCGCTTCTTTGCCAACATTTATTTTCTGCTTTTTTTTCTTTCCCCCTTTGGCTATCCTAATATCTCCGTCTGCATTTTGCACATGATCTTATTGACTCTTTTCTTCCCTAAAATGGGAAAATAATAACTTTTTATTTTGCTATTAACCCCATTTAAAGATGAAGACCTTCAGGACAGAGGGGCTGAGTGTTCTGTCCCACACAGGGGTGGCCGGTGTGCCCCAAGCCGGTTCCCTCAGGCACTCCAGGGCTCAGCTTCTGGCCAAGTGAAGATCCTTCATTTCTTGCAAAGGAGGCCCTCAGTGCTGTCTTGTCAGATGAGCACACCCATGAATAAATGAGTGAGTGAGTGAACACCTGCGTGTATACAGGACTAGCTGGAGGTCACTGTGGAAAGTGGCTGGTGGCTCCTCTGGGTGGGCCTGGGCCTGGGCCATATGACCGCCAGCTACTGGGGCCTGGGCAGCATGGTCCAGGGAAGATACTTCAGGGAGGAGCCCTGGGAAGGGAGGTGCAAGGGAAGCAGGAGCTCCATGCTACAGAAAAGATGAGCAAACTCGGCTGGGCGCGGTGGCTCACGCCTGTAATCCCAGCACTTTGGGAGGCCGAGGCGGGCGGATCACGAGGTCAGGAGATGGAGGCCATTCTGGCTAACACGGTGAAACCCCGTCTCTACTAAAAAGTACAAAACAAAATTAGCCGGGCGTGGCGGCGGGCGCCTGTAGTCCCAGCTACTCGGGAGGCTGAGGCAGGAGAATGGTGTGAACCCGGGAGGCGGAGCTTGCAGTGACCTGAGATCCGGCCACTGCACTCCAGCCTGAGCGACAGAGCAAGATTCTGTCTCAAAAAAAAAAAAAAAAAAAAAAAAGATGAGCAAACTCACCTCTGGGGCTTTGAGCAACCTAAGCCAGACAATCACAAGGACACCAGGGCCAGAGGCCCGGGGAGCAAACCCCAGGGGAAGTGGGCAGGAGAGTCAGCAGAGTGGGGTCCACTGTTTGGGCCTCCCCAGAGGCCCTGGGCTAACTCTTCAGGACAAAGGAAGAGAAGACTCTTTGATAAAAGGGAACGTGAGAGGCAGCTCTTGGATCAATAAATGAATTAGTTGACCTTGATTTGCAAACCAGTTTGCTTCCATCTGCCTGGAGTATATTAACCCACTACCCTGCAGTATCTGGGATTAATCAGCCTTGGTACCTCACCTGCCCTGCTCCAGGCAGGTTTATTTGTAGGTGGAGGGAGATGCCCTTGTGAGGGAAGACCGGGATGCTACCCATCTCTAGAGCAGGTCGTACCCCGACGTCACTTACGCTTGTCCCCATTCCCTGTATGTGGGGAGGGCAACTTTCAGAAGTTATCTTTCGGGGCCCACACCCCAGGCGGCTAGAACCTCTGCTGAAACACACCCAGCGTGAGTGTCTGGAGGAGGGTGGGACAAGGAAACCTGCCAAGGCTAAGAGCTTGGTACAGCTGTCCCATGTATTATGCATCACTGAGACACCTGTCCGACTGACCATGGGAAAAGATGGTGCAAGAAGGACCAGAAGAATCTCAAAGCCGATTCCCACTGTGGGAGCTGACCTCGTCATGTCTGCACAATGAGGAGGCAAGGATGGCGGGGCTGGAGATGTACACACGGACATGTGCGCACAGGCTCACACATGCATGCGTACACACACAGGCGTGCATGCACACATACATACACGTGTGTGCACACGGTACTCTTGGATCCCTTCGCTGCATGTCTGGAGTGCCCAGACTCCTTATGCACCCCCACACCTTTCTGGGGATGGCTGACGTTGGCAGCCTTGATGGTTGACTGCAGCCTCACATAAAGGACCCCCCATCATGTCTACATTGATCCTAGTATGAATCCTTAGGGCTGAGCAGTGCTGCGCCCCCATCTAGGGAAGATCTCTGACTCTGGGGGCAGGATGCTGAGGAGGGGATTCTAGTTGGGGGTGGAGAAGAAGTCTGGTGGTCTGGGAGCAGGGCCAGCTCTCAGGATTCCGAGATGCTCATCTAAATTCAGACCACAGATCCATTAGCACAAACCTCACGGGTTCCATCATACCCCAGGCTATACCACATAGATGGCACCTGCCTGCAGCCAGCAGACACAGAAGGCAGAGGGAATAGAGGGGAGGGTGGCCAGAAGAGCCCCACCCACACAGAGACCACACATACGGCCAATGCTTGGACCACAGTGGATAATGCTTGTTGAGAACTGACTCTGTGCCAGGCACTGCTCCAGGCACACCTAGATCCCGGACTTCCTGGCCCACAGACTATAAGAAAGCAGTGTCTGCCGTTTGAGCTACACAGTCTGGTATCTGTTTTGGCTGCCCTAGGAGGCCAGGACAACAGTCTCCCCACAGTTCTCTTTCTTGCCATTTGTTGTTGAATTAATGGAGTCATCCGCCCTTCGCATGCCTGCAGTTTGGAGCTGGCTGACTGCACCTGTGCTGTCATCTGAACGTCTCTCTGTCCCCTGGACCTCCTGTCTGAACATCTCTCTGTCCCCTGGACCTCCTGTAAGGTGCTTAGACCTAGAGGCATGATGAGAGCAGGGTGCGATTTTTAGGCAGGAGCCCTTCATGGGTGGAGTGGGCGCTTCCTACTGTACTGCCTCGGGAGGTGCATGTGATATCCTGTTGCCTTCTGTATGGGAGGAGATGGTATCACCCTTACCCAGTCATTATAAAACCCCAGGAGGTTTCCTCCTGAAGCTCCCAGTGGTTTGCAAAGGAGGGCGGCTGTCACAGTTCCACTCTGAGCTTCTGAGCTGGAGGACTTGTGTAAAGAAGCTTCCCACCAGGGCTCGGTCCCTATGGGGAAGGAGAGTGAGGCTCGGCTTTTCCTTGCATTTATCAGTTTCCGGAAGGATGAGTTGGTGCCCCCGCGCCCACCCCAGGGGACCAGTGTGGCTTTCTTTAGCTTAGCTATGAGCTCATGAATTTTCAACACATTTGATGTGTTTCAATCTATTACAGTTATTTTTATGCCCAAATTGTCGCATCATTGACTAGTGGGAGCATCTTCAAGCTGTGTCCTTTTGAAGATGTTTTGTTTTTAAAAAAAATCTTTATTACTCCCTTATGAAGCAATTTTCAGTTCCTACAAGCTAAAGTCAGACACTGATGCGGACCCACAGGTCGTGATCCCCATATTCCTCTCCATCGAATCCATCTCTCTGATCTAATCCACGGACACTGTGTCCCTCGGATGTTTCTGACTCTGATCCTTCTCACGTGGCCTTTGCAAGAGGCACGGGCTTCACCATGTTCTCAAGGGCTGGGCTGGGCTGGGAGGATCCCACCCAGGGTCTCTCCAGAAACAGCACAGTGAACTCGTGGCGGCAACCCCTGGGAAGTACACAAGTAGGGAAACAAGACATGCACAGGGCCCTCAGCTGGGCCCATCTTCGTTCCTGGCAACGCCCGGCAGGTAGAGTGACATCAGGTCTTAACGGCTTTTTTTTTTTTTAATTTTTTAATTTTTGGCAATTCTTATCCTAGGACTCCATTATCAGAAAAAGAAATGCGTCATTTTCTCAATGTTATAAACACCCACTATTCCCAGGAGAGCTCCAGGGAGAACCATCCCAGTTTCCAGCCTCTGCTTCGTTTTGGACAGAGATCACCCCGGGCGCCTTGAGGACAGCATGGATAGATTGTCATGTTTGGGGTTTTCTTGGGACAGAGTTTTCTGTGGTTTGTTTGGCCCTGCCAAGCCTCAGATTGAAATTTCACCCTCGGTGTTGGCGGTGGTTGGGGCCTGGTGGGAGGTTTTTGGGTCTTGGTGGGGCGGGGTGGGGGTGGGGGGTTTCCCTCATGAATGGCTTGGTGTTGCCCTCCAGGTAATAAGTGAGTTCTTGCTCTAGGAGTTCCTGGGAGAACTGACAGTTTAAAAGAGGCTGGTGCCTCCCTTCCCTCTCTCTTGCTCCCTCCCCTGCCATGCAACACTTCCCTTCCCCTCTCACCCTGAGTGGAGGCTTCCTGAAGCCTCCACCCAAAGCAGATGTTGGGACCATGCTTCTTGTACAGCCCGCAGAACTGTGAGTCAAGCAAACCTCTCTCCTTTGATGAATTACCCAGCCTCAGTATTCCTTGGTAGCAACACAAACGGACTAAGGGAGGTCTTCAGAAGTCCCACATTTTCACTCTGCTCTGGGGCCCCCTGGGCAAAAGAGCGGACGCTCATGCTCCAGGTGGACACGTTCCTGAGTGTATCCAGCTGGGAGCTACCAGGGGTACTGACCAGGCCACGGTCCGAGAACATCCTGCCTCTGTGATTCCCAAAGTGGGAGCCAGAGGTGAGGCGCAGCGAGTGCAGGGTGCTCGCTACAGAAATGCAGGTCCCGGTCCCCGGGACGTGCTCACACCCGACACCTGCAGGCTGTGGGGTAACACGGAAAAGCCGCTGGCCACGGCTGGACCCAGACCTGCAGCGTCCGGTGGTGCATGCTCAGCTCAGCACAGCACGGGCTTCATCTCTGATGTGAGCCACCAGCCACCGAGGCCCCGCTGAGCAGCTCCTCTGAGAGATGCCGAGGCACTGGGGAGGAGTGAGAAGCCCCTCGAGGTTCCCTCTCTGTGAACGCCAGGGGCAGGGTGAGCAGAAATTGCCTTTGAAGGGTGAGCAGAAACTGCCTTTGCAAGGTGAGCAGAAACTACCTTTGCAGGATGAGCAGAAATTGCCTTTGCAGAGTGCCAGGCAGGGCCCGTCTGACGAGTTCAGACACACTGGACGGTCCATTCTTTTTTCAGATGTTCTGCTATGGACACAAAATTTGCCATCCCCAGGCAAATTCTCACATTTATGCCAGCTCCTACTCTCCGATGAGGCACCCAATTTCCCCAAAGCTGTGTTTTCCCAGGTTTGCATCTTCCAGGAGAACAGCAATCACTCCGAGCAGGTGAAAGCTTTCTGTCAGCCTCCACCACCCAGGAGGTGAGTACCTGGGACAGAGGCTGAGCCCACCCCTCACGGAGGCAGCTCCTCCACGTCGCTCCCGCAGAGGGAAGATCATTGCCAGAGTTCAGCGGGGGATGCTTCTGACTTGGCATCTTTTCCACAGGCGTCCAGTTCAAAAACCTGGACGCCAAGCTGACCTTATGTTTGGAAAGGTGAGTTCAAGCCCTTCAGTGCAGCACCCTCCTGCATCCTTTGATTGGATTCCCATGAAAAATCCAATCAAAATAAGGCTGAGAGTTCACCATGCTATGCAAAGACCCCAGGATTTGTGGATGACATTTGTTCAGGTTACAAGCCTATTCAACCATCACCCAAAATCTCACCTGGCACCTGCTTCATGTAGGAAGTCTGCCAGGAAGTACAACCCAGCAGTGAGCAGGAGCCCAGCCGGAAGCAGGGGCCCAGCAGTGAGCAGGAGCCCAGCAGTGAGCAGGGGCCCAGCAGTGAGCAGGAGCCCAGCAGTGAGCAGGGGCCCAGCAGTGAGCAGGAGCGACCAGGTGCATGCAGTGGTGGTTAGCATTATTTATTTAAAGATAAAAAGCCTAAGAAGTTATTTCCGTTCATTCGTGGTGCAGAATTTCATTTTAAGTATGATTAAAAAAATCAAAAAGGGAAATATGAATGTGCATACATTTAAAATTCTGTAGCATATACCAACAAACAAGGTTATAAAAAAGAAGACAAACCAAAAAATATTTTCATTACATAAAACCGAAGAAGTCAACATTAATTATTTATAACCAATTCCTTCAGAAAATCTGCCTGCACTGTGGAGCCCCGGAAGCATGTGGACACCTTTTATCTAGCCCACATAGCACTGAGTAAAATAATGCATTCAGGACCCGGCATTCTCGATGCAATGTAGGGGGAGAAACCGGAGCTGGAGTTCCACAGCTCTCACCTCCTTCATCCCGCTCTTCGCTTCCCACCTTCTCTGGGAAGGTCTCCGCGTCTCTCAGCTCAAGAGTCTCCAGGATGGCTGAGCCTTCATAGCACATACGATAATCGCATGGAATCCTCCTCTATCTTCATGTTCAGTGTTTGTCTTCCAGGGACCTCCTCAAGACCACAGGCCCTGTTCCCTTCTCAGGGTCGGGCACACAGTACATTGTGCAATGAAAGGTTCATGGATTAAGATGCTTCACATACAAGATTTAAAAAAATATATATGCTTGTTGTTTTTTAAAAAAATTGTGTGTGCGTGTGTGTGTGTGTGTGACTTGAGGCAAGTTAAGGTGTATGTGGGGAGAAACGCTGATATGGAAGGGTGTTCACTGCCCATGCAGGGGTGGAGAGGAGGGCCTAGTGTCTTTGGCACAAGCACACTCATCTTCAATGCATCCTTTATTTTGGCACAATAAGACGCTCCAGATTCAACTTGGATACTTCTTGGCCCCAAAGCGGACCAGCCATTTCTCCAAAGAACCCTGGGCCGTTGTGGTGGGGAATGGTATTTAGAGACCACAGTCTTTGTGCTAAGGGTGTTCATTGTTACTGAATTTGTCATCGTTTCTTGGCCTTTTTGGTGGACAGAAGTAATACACACACACTATGAGAAAATATACCATAACATCATAGTAATATTTACCCTGCCAATGTAGGATGACTGGCTTCTATGTGGTTTATTCCATTTTATATCTGTGTCTTTTTTCTCTTACATTCGTCATCTCTATACATAATTGCTGTGTCTCACTACCTGTGTATGCTCCACCCACACACCCATAGTATTTTCAGAACAACAAGGCCAACAACAATGCCATGACTAATAGTATAGTTGCCATAAACAGTTTAAGATCACTTAGCATCTCTCCATCAATGGGATATGTCTCTCTATAGTGAGACATAGGATATGTCTCACTAGCTCTACACAGTGTGTTAAAGTTTAAAGTTAAAGGTTTTAAAGTTACCTGCAGTAATTCACAAGAAGGCAGGTGTGGAAAAAGCCAGCATTCCTCCTTCCCCTCCTCTCTTTTTCCTCTCACCGCAGATAACTATTCCACAGGATTTTAAAACTTACTCTCCCACATTTTAAACTGCAAGGGATTATATATGTATGCATGCATTATTGCATACAATTATATCCACAGGCCCCTTTCTTAGATGAAGGTGGCCTGCTCTGCACACCATTTTACTTCTTTCCTTTTCCACCTATGATATGTTCCCGTGACCCTACCAGGACGGGATGCAGATGTCGTCTTCACTTGTTTTTACTGCTGCACAGAACAGCCAAGGATGTTCCACATTTTATTCACCTGACAGCTACAAACACACACAGAAGTGGCTTCCAATCTTGTTATTACAAGGTGTTCAGGACACAGTGTTGTGTCTCCGTTTTATCTTCACTAGAGAGATTGCCAAATTTTCTCTGGCAGAGACCAGCTTCTTTCGCATTCTGTGTTAGTTCCCTAGGGCTTTCATAACAGAGGACCACAGCCTGGGTGACTGAAACCACAGAAATGGATTGTTTTATGGAGGTCAGAGGTCCAAGATCAAGGTATGGGCAAGGGCCATACTCCTCCTGGAGCCTGTAGGGCAAATTCCTTCTTTGCTCCTTCCAACTTCTGGTGTTGGCGGGTAACCCCCGGCATTCCTTGGCTTCTAGATTCATCACTCCAGTCTCTGCCTCCATTGTCCCATGGCCGTCTTCTCCCTGTATGTCTCTTATAAGAAAGTAGCATTGACTTGGAGCCCACCTCCTGAGGAGCTCATCTTAACTTGCTTACATTTACAAAGGCCCTGTTTCCAAATAAGGTCACAGGTACCAAGAGCTAGTGTAACCGGAAAAGGGGTCTCCATCCAGACTCTGAGAGAGGATCCTTGGATCATGCACAGGAGGAAATTCAAGACTAGTCACAGAGTGTAGTGAGAAGAGAGTTCATTGAAAGCTGCTCCATTACAGAGTGGGGTGTCTGTCCGCAGAAAGCAAGCTGAGGAACGCACCAACAGTTTTTCTTATATAGTGATCTTATCTTTGTAAACACTGGGGCCAGGCACGGTGGCTCATGCCTATAATCCCAGCACTGTGGGAGGCTGAGGTGGGTGGATCACCTGAGGTCAGGAGTTCGAGACCAGGTTGGCCAACACGGCAAAACCCTGTGTCTACTAAAAATACAAAAATTTGGAGGCGTGGTGGCACGTGCCTGTAACCCCAGCTACTCAGAGGCTGAGGCAGCAGAATCGCTTGAACTGGGAGGCAGAGGTTGCAGTGAGCCAAGATCGTGCCACTGCACTCCAGCCTGGGCAACAGAGCTAGACTCTCATCTCGAAAAAGAATAGAAAAACTAAATTAAGCTGTGCCTACCTGAGGGTGGGCTGACAACATGATGACATTTATTACTTTATTGATTTAAGGAAAGCTATCCCCGACACTCCAGTGTGTGAGTGCACGAAAGCATAACTCGAATTATTGTGAACACATATATGGTTAAGGGCACTGGGGCCTCTGGACTTTCTGTTGTAGGAGCGGGTCCTTGCAGGCATCTTTAGGCCACTTCCTCATCCGTGAACATCACAGGACCACGGGTCATGACTGGCAAGGAATGTGCCTTGCTAGTATCAAGATAGAGCTGAACTTAAAATGACGTCACTCTGGCTCTGCCAGGCTCCTGTTCCCCTAACATTAGTGTTCCACGTATTTCTCTTTGGAGAGGACATAGTAGCTCATAACACATTCCTATCAACAAAACCTGAGGACTCCCGCATCCCCCACAGCCTCGCCAACAGTGCCGGTGGTCAATCTGATAAATGAGAAATGGTTTCTCTGTATGATCTCAATTTTCTTTTTCTTTCTTTCTTTTTTTCTTTTGAGACAGAGTTTCGTTCTTGTTGCCCAGGCTGGAGTGCTGTGGTGTGGTCTCAGCTCACCGCAACCTCTGCCTCCCAGGTTCAAGTGATTCTCCTGCCTCAGCCTCCCGAGTAACTGGGACTACAGGTGTGCGCCCCCACGCCTGGCTCATTTTTTTGTATTTTTAATAGAGACGGGGTTTCACCATGTTGGCCAGGCTTGTCTTGAACTCCCAACAAGTGATCCGCCCGCCTCGGCCTCCCAAGCTGTTGGGATCACAGGCATGAGTCACCATGTCTGGCTAATTTTTGTATTTTTGTATTTTTGATAGAGATGGGGTTTCATCATGTTGGTCAGGCTGATCTCAAACTCCTGACCTCAGGTGTTCTACCCGCCTCATCCTCCCAAAGTGCTGGGATTACAGGCATGAGCACCTGGCCTTGATCTTAATTTTCATCTCTGAGGTCAGGAGTGAGGTTGAGCATCTTTTCACATGTTTAACGTCCCTTTTCTTTTTATTTTTCTGAACAACACGCAGTTTTCACGGAGTGCCCACTGCGAGCCAGGACTGTTCAGTCAGCAGGCACACGATCATGAACAAAACAGGTGGGCGTGTCTGCCTTCTTTAAGGTTTCATTCTATTGGAGGCGATAAAAAAGAAACAAATAAGCAAAATGTCTTTTAAGCCAGAGGCACGAGTTTCTTGTTGCTGCTGCAAGAAATTCCCATCAGCATGGTAGCTCAAAATAAAACATGTTTCCTCTTGCCATCCTGGACATCGGAAGTCTGGACTCAGCCTCACCGGGCTAACGTCAAGGTACTGGCTGGGCTGCTGCATTCTGGAGGCTCTGGGGGCAGATTCAGTCTCTTGACTTTTTCAGCTGCTAGTGGCTGCTGGCTTGCCTTGGTTCCTAGGGGAGAGAAGATCACAGCAGGAGGGGCTGGGCAGAGAGGGCCTGTCAGACACTGTAGGAATTTTGGCCTTCTCCCTGAGTGACATGGGAAACCAGCAGAGGGTACCTGATATGACAGGTGCTTTTAAATCACACTCTTGGGCTGGGCACGGCGGTTCACGCCTGTAATCCCAGCACCATGGGAGGCCAAGGTGGGTGGATCACCTAAGGTCAGGAGTTCGAGACCAGCCTGGCCAACCTGGCAAAACTCTGTCTCTACTAAAAATACAAACGAATCAGCCAGGAAGGGTGGTGGACGCCTGTAATTTCAGCTACTCAGAAGGCTGAGGCGGGAGAATTGCTTGAGGAGGAGGTTGCAGTGAGCAGAGATTGCGCCATTGCACTCCAGCCTGGGCACCAAGAGCCAGACACCGTCTCAAAAAAGAAAAAAAAATTACACTCTCACCACCGAGTTAGAAGAGAGAATAAAGGGTTAGGGAGGGCAGGAGGATGGTCTGGGTCCAGGAGGCTATTGAAATGATTTGTGCAGGAGGAGCCAGTTGTATGGTGTGCAGGACCCAGTGAAAAATAAAAGGGTGAGGCCTCCAACAGCAGAGGATCAAGCCAAGCGTGAGACCTGCTGCCCAGGTCTCAGGCCGGGAAGCCAGCCCCGCGGTGTGCATGGGACCATGCATAGTGGAAGGGAGCCCGCAGGGCCTGCTCATGGACTAGATGTGGAAAGAGGAGTGTCAGGGGCAGTGCCAAAACTTCAGCCTGAACACCTAGCGGGACAGAGCCAGTGCCGCTGACAGGCAGGCTGCAGGAGGATAGCCAGGAGGCAGAGTCCTGTGCAGAGACCAGCAGGCCGTGGTGTTCAGCCCCAAGACAGGACCAGGCCATCCGCAGAGAAATAAGGCAGGACCTGGTACCCTCGCTGGGGATGAGGGGAGCCAGTGAGGTGGAGGAGGAGGGGGTGGCAGAGCAAAGTGACATGTGTGCAGGGGACCGGAGATGCCATCACAGCAGTTCCAAATGCTGCCAGAGGGAGCAAGACGCCAGTGCTGGAAGTCATTGACTCATGGGAGGTGCTGAATGGAGAGGGTTGGTTACGGGATGGGAGACGCAGACTGGGGACAGCAAGTCAGACAGTTCTCTGCAGCTGTTTGGGGGTAAAAAGGGCAGAGGAAGCAGTGCAGGGTCCGGAGGGACGGGGCTGGGCAGTCTGGGCTTTGGTTTTCCATCATTGCTTTTTGTCAGACGGGGATGAGAGCACGCTTCCGTGCCTGTGGGAGGAGGATCCAGGCAATGTCAGTGGTGTGACGGGCGGGAGCAGGGACTGGTGGGCAGCAGAGTTGGTCCGGGCAGGGTGTGGGCCTGGGGAGACCAGCTAATGGCCGGGGGCAGGCACTTTTCTGCTTGGCGCCTTCCGGGCTGTGCTGTGGGCCACGGGCACAGGTGCCATTCAGCATCTGTCAGCTGCCATCAAGAGCCATTGCCATGAGCCAAATGACCTGCCGCCTGTGTAAACAAGGTCAGTTACGAGGTTCTGCTCATCCTGGCGGTCCCCAAGCTGCTATGGGGCTGGGACTCTCTCCTGCAGTATCTCTGGTGGACCCTGGGTGGGGGCAGGGTGGCGATGAGGAACAATCACAGCTGCTTCTTAGCTGTGCCCCACTCAGCTGTGTGCTGAGCATGAGAAAGAGGTGCCTGCATGTGAGACCTGTGCACTCACCTTCCCGCACATAAAAGGGAGGGAGCATGGGCTCAGAGTCATTAGCAAACACATTGTCAGCCATGGCTCTTTTTCAACCAGTGAAATCTGAGTGGAAGGCCCACATAGCAAAGCAGGTGCATGGTAGGGCCACTTCGGGAGCTCACTCAGACTCTGAACCCTCTGGGGAGGAGCATTCCCAGGGCTGTAGGCTCTAAGTGGTCCAGTCTGCTGACCACAACCTGCTCATGGGCAAGCATCTTTGCTGGGGCCGCCTCCCACGGGACTGAGCGGCACTCCTACCCACTCCTTAAAGTCCAAAACTTCACTAGGGACCTTTCCAAAACCCCATATTGTCCCTGGACCACTAGGCATAGAGCAGCTTCCCAGGTCACTTGAGAGCCTGGAATGTGGGGCAGGCGGGGGTGGAGGACAAGGAGATTGCACCACATCTAAAAGACAGAAGCCCAACATCCCAACTGACCCTTCAACGGTCAGCACTCCCTCTGAGCCCAGCACGGCATTGTGAAAGGTCTTTGCCGTCCAGCGCTTGGTGTCTGAGCACTGGCCCAGGTAGAGGCAGCCTGATGACTCAAGGGCCTCAGCTCTTCCATGTTGGGGAGTATTTTAGCCCCTGACATCCTCTTCACACCCCAGAAGGCTGATCCTGGACAGCACTGGGGTCTGGAGGAACCTCCTACCTTCTCTCCTGCTCAGATCAGGATGCCGGGCCCAGCCCAGGCAAGGAGGGTGCACATAGTCACTGGGGAGCACAGGCCCGGTCCCACCAGGCATGAAGCATGTCCTACACCTCCAGGGATCAGAGCAGGCTGGCGCTGGCGAATGCATCGGCAGACAGACCCCCGTGGGGAGCAGCGCTCCAGAGTGGCCCCGCACGCTTGTGAGTTCACACAGCAAAGCGGGAAGCCCTTGGCTTGCTTAGAGGGTTGGGGCACACTGGCTGGCCTTGTGGGGGAAGTGTCTTCCTATCTTGCTCCCTACACCACAATACATTCACGAGACTAAAAACATACCAAAAAATAAAAAATAAAAATAACCTTACTAGAAGAAAATATGAGGTTTTTTTTTTTTTTTTTTTTTTTTTTTTTTTTTTTTTTTTGGTAATGATCTTAAAGTACAGAGCTCTTAAAACCAAGAACCAATAAAAAGAAAGATGGAAAAACATCCTGTCACAAAAATTAAACCTTCTTAGCTGACAGACAAAGCCAAAAGCCAAAGGCAAACTAAGAATAACACATTTTCAACATATGGCAAAAGGTTAATTTCCTTAATATTTAAATCCTCTTACAAATCCATTTGCAAAGGACCAAGAACCCAGTAGAAACCACAGGCAAAGCGCGTGCGTGAAGACTTGGCAGAAAAAGAAATGCAAAGGGCAATTCAATGCCAGGAAAAAAAATGCCCATTAAGTATGACAGAAATATAAATTTGTAATACTACATGGTGGTTAAACATGCTCATAAAATTTTATGGGAAATGTTGATTTGAGTCTTTAGAATATGATTCAATAATATCTGTCAGAAATAAAACTGAACATAACTTTTCTTTGACCGCTTCTTTATTTATTTATTTATTTATTTATTTATTTATTTATTTATTTTGGGACAGGGTCTCCCTCTATTGCCCAGGCTGGAATAGTGGCACAATCACAGCTCACTGCAGCCTTGACCTCCCAGGCTCAGGTGATCCTCCTACCTCAGCCTCCTGAGTAGCTGTGACTACAGGTGTGCACCACCACCGCCTGGCTAAATTTTGTATTTTTAGTAGAGACGGTATTTTGCCACATTGCCAAGGCTGGTCTTGAACTCTTGAGCTCAAGCAATCCGCCTGCTTTGGCCTCCCAAAAAGCGCTGGGATTACAGGCATGAGCCACCACAACCCCACCTGTTTGACCACTTTTAACCCTACACTTGTACCTGTGTACGAAGACGTGAGGTTCTGTATTGCAGTGTATTTTGGTTGCAAAACATTAGAAATGACTTATATGGAGAAAACCAGGCAGCCACCACTGCCCGCCAGATGCAGTTTGTGAAATCCCAAGGGCAGAGCTGGGGCAGCCTGACCCCCACCTCACTCCTCCCCTCATTTGGGAGGAGGTGCCAGCAGCACCACCCACCCACCTTCCTGGGACCACTCATTCCCCATGCTGATTGAAGGAGCTGTCATACCAGAAGTGTGGGTGCCTGAGGCACCGTGGTGCGGATTCCAGGTGGTCTGGGGTTGAGGCTGAGGCCTGAGAGCAGCCGAGGGCGTGGGTAAAGTGCATTTTGAAGGCAGGGAGGAGGCTGACTGGAGTTTGGAGAGAGACACACAGCCCAGTGGCAATGAGGCTGCTTTGTCTGTGGAACCACAGGTCCGTCGGGGGCACCGTGGTGGCAAAACACTGCAAAGGGACTCGGAAGTGTGGGTGGCAAAGTGCAGGGGCCTGAGGAGCGCCCACCTTCGCAAAGGGAGACGCCCGGTGCGGATCCGTTGAGAAACGCAAGTGGCCCCCAGCCAGCCAGAGCGGAGCCGTGCACCTCAATTCTCTCTGCATAATGTGCCTTCCTGCATTTCCGCAGCTACAGACTCCACGCTAAGCTCTGAGAAATCAATTTCAACGGCAGCTTGACTAAGTACAGGATGTTTTCCTTTCATCTCCTCTCTCACACCACCAAATGTGCGTGATGGACAATTAAAGGACCTGCGTTCCTCTGCAGTTTGGGGAGTTGAGAGTGCCTGGAAAGAAGGCACTTAGGGAAATGACAGGGTAAGAAACTAGACTGACCCACAACATGCAAGTTGCCTGCATCCTCCACAGCAGCTCTTGCCCGGCGGGAGGGGCCCTGATGGAGAACTCGGTCTGCTGGAAGAATAAATGCCCCGTGTTGCAGCAAATGGGGATGGGTTGCTCTGCACCTGCTGAGAGAATCGAGCTGTTCAATCAATACCCTCTCTGTGTGACAAAACACAGTAGATTACAGAAACCAACCACTGCTCCCCTGAATGTGGATGCCAGGCTTAGAGAATGGATTCTGGAGAGACCCCTCTGAAAGCCAGTCTAGCAAGGCAGCTCGCTAGAGGGGAGATCTGGCCAGCTCTGTCCCCACTCAGCCCAGCAAGGGACTGGGCAGATCCACGGGGAGTTTTGTGCTAACCCAATTCCCATTTCCTGGAATAAAATCAGTCCTGTCCAAAAACATCCCCTCCACATCTTATCTAGAAACAGACGGGCTGGGAGAAAAAGTACCTCAACCTGCCTCAGTCGTTGGCCTGGCCACACGCCGCCACACTGCCCACCATTTCTACCTGCCCCTGCTTTTATTTCTTATTGGTAGGCAAAGGCGAGAGAATTATGTTACCAGAAGCCGAGGAGACCCCTGGGCCGCAGCAGCCACAGGCTGTTGATGATGCAGATGTGATCTGCCGTGGGGATGGATACCCGTCTCTACGGAGCATTCTTCCTCCAGCAAGATTTGCTTCCAAAGAGTCAAAGTCATGGACCTCCAATCCCTGCAACAGAGGCAGCCCCTTCCTTTCATTCCAAGACAGGAGGGACAGGAATCAGGTCCCAGATACGGAGTTTGACTGTTACCTTGGAAATAAAGAGCAAGATAAGATCTGCAGACCAGTGTGGAAGAGAGACCGTTTCCCTCGAGGACACAGTGTGGCAGGATGGATGTAATATGGGGGTGCAGGGGGCAGAATGGACAGAAGGCCACTCTGGTGATTCAGGAGACAGTGGCAGGAAATGCTGCTCGGGTCTCGTCTGTCAGAACAAACCGAACAAGGGTCAAGTGTGCCCACGCCCCTGGTCTTGTAGGAGCCGCCTTAGAGGACGACTGAGGGGCCTGCCCAGCTCCCGCCTGCTGGCTTGTGTTTGTGGTTGGGTGAGCATCCGGTGGTGCCCCTGCAGACCCAGGCAATCCAGAGCGAGGTAAGGCAGGTTCGGACCCCCCACTGTGCCGATGCTTCAGTGTCCAGCAGGCTCTGAATGGGCGGCCCTCCTGGCTCCCCTGCTCTCTCATCTGATTCAAAGCAGCATTTAAGAACTGGAAAGAACCTCCAAATATCTGTGGCCAGATCACTCCCCAGGGTGCCCCTGCTCTGCCTTCACACTGACCCTGGGCCGTTGACCCTGTGCCTCTCACCTCCTGTTCCAAATTCAAGACGGGCTTGGACTCATGAGGGCTCCCTGGCACTCCCACTGCAACGCTGGGCCTGTCGTGCTGAGCCCTGGATACGTGGGGGTCATCAGGCCTCCCAGGGGACCAGACCTCAGGGCAAAGAGGAGAAAAGCAGCGTGGTGAGCCAGGCCGTGGTGGGGAGAAAACCTGCCACGAGGCACGTGTGGGTGCCTTCGTCTGCGTCAGGATTTCAGACTTCAAATCTCAGGGCTCTCATGTTTGGTCTCTTTTGGTTACAATGGGCCTGAGAGTGTTTGTGGATAGGCAAAGGGCTGCGAGGAGGCTGAGAATGAGGGTTGAGAGAGGAAGGGATGGGAAATGACGTCAGAGACTTCGAAGAAGGAGACTCTCAATGAGTTAACCCCCGTAAAGCCCTACGAAAACGGCCTGGCATACAACCACCACCGTGTGAGCATTCTTTTCCATCATCGCCGTGGTTAGTACTGTTAGTTGAAGAATATAATTTGTTAGTAGTGCATAGTGCAATGCTGCAGACCAAAGAGGTGTTTTAAAACAGAACTATTTGGACAATCCATTCTGAGCTCTTTAAAGCAGAAGAGAAGATGGTTGTTTCTTCATGAATAATTATTAATGTTCACTCATTCATCAGATGCCGTGGCAGTTGGTCTTTTCCAGGCCTGCCACCCTGCGTGCTCTTCCTACAATGTGAGGGCAGCCCTACTCCTACCTTGTGGTGGAGCCTGTGTCCCCACTCCTGGATCCCAGGCAGGCTTTGTGCCACCTCACCCAATGGGGTACGGAAGACGCGATGTGATGTGACTTCCAAGGCCAGCTCACAAAAATGCCATGTGTGGGCTGGGCGCGGTGGCTCAAGCCTGTAATCCCAGCACTTTGGGAGGCCGAGACAGGCGGATCACGAGGTCAGGAGATCGAGACCATCCTGACTAACCCGGTGAAACCCTGTCTCTACTAAAAAATACAAAAAAAAAACTAGCCGGGCGAGGTAGCGGGCGCCTGTAGTCCCAGCTGCTCAGGAGGCTGAGGCAGGAGAATGGCATGAACCCGGGAGGCGGAGCTTGCAGTGAGCTGAGATCCGGCCACTGCACTCCAGCCTGGGCAACAGAGCGAGACTCCATCTCAGAAAAAAAAAAAAAAAAGCCATGTGTGTATTTCTACCTTGTTCTTCTGGACTTCCCTGGGTACCCAGCGACTGTGCTGGGGGAAGCCAGGCAGCCACATGGAGAAGCCGTGTGAAGGTCTTATGCCAGCACCCCCAGTGGTGGTGCCAGGTGCCAGCCAGCATCAGTGGCTGAGGGTGGGATGAGGCTTCAGGTGAGCCCAGCCCCTGCTGTACGGCCGGCCCTCTCCACCTTCAAGCCACCCCAGCCGATGCTTTATGGAGCAGAAAGAAACTGGCCCTTCTGAGCGCTACTGCAACTGCAGATTGGTGATTAAAATAAATGATGATTGTCGTTTGAGGACTAGGTGTGGAATGACTTGTTAGGCATTACAGGTATGGAATCGCTTATGGGGCCCGGAGGAGGTATCGCCAGATCTAAAACCGAACAATGTGACTTGCCCTGAGGCCGGTTGCTGAGAGGAAGCAATATGCTGCCGGACCTGAGAGTGTCTGTGGACACCCAAGGGGCCTCCAGGAGGCTGCGAGCAAGGGCTGAGAGGAAGGGGAGGGAAATGTTAACAGCAGCTTGGAGGTATGAGACCCCTGTCATGTCCTGGCAAAAAGCCTGGTACCACTGTGGCTTCATGGAAAATTAGAAATCACCTTAATAAATTCAGTGAGCTATCTATGAAGTTTCCAGACAGAATATTCAAAACACCAGCTGGCTGCTTCTGGAGGCCAAGGATAAAATGCCAGAGTGGTGAGACACGTTAAAGGCTGATCTGGTAAATGGAAGAGGACCAGGGCTGGCTGCATTTGAAGATAAAACTGCTTCTCCTTGCCTGCCCCCTCCAGCTGGTAAACAATAAATGGCTTCCAGGGTTCCGCTTCCCAGACACACAAAGAAACTCCCAGAAAACCATTCTCTCACAAGAAGTAACTAACAGCTGAGTGAAATGCAAAATCACAACGGCCTGAAGGCTGTGGGGAATAAACACACACAGGCAGGTAGTGGATGGGAATACGAGTGTGCAGGTGGTGAGTGTTGATGTGGTGTGGATCTGTGTCCCCACCCAAATCTCATGTTCAGCTCTAATCCCCAGTGTTGGAGGTAGGAGGTGGGAGGTGATTGGGTCATGAGGGCAGGGTTCTCATGAATGGTTTAGCAGCCTCCCCACTTGACACCACATGGTGAGTGAGTTCTCATGAGACCTGGCTGTTTAAAAGTGTGTGGCACCTCCCCAGCAATCTCTGTCGCTCCTGCTCCAGCCGTGGAAGACGTGCCTCTTTCTTTGCCTTCCTGCCATGATTATAAGTTTCCTGAGGCCTCCTGAGAAACCGTGCAGATGCCAGCACCATGCTTCCTGTACCAGCTGCAGAACTGTGAGCCAAATAAGCCTCTTTTCTTTATAAATTCCTTAGTCTCAGTTTTTTCTATATAGACGTGTGAGAATGGCTTCATATAAATGTTGAGCAAGTTTCGTGTTTCTCCAGCTTGTCCAGAGGGCTCATGGTCATGGAGTAGTGCCAGGCTGCTAGGACTCTGGTGGGAAAACCTACTGTCGTTCTAGCTGGAAGAAGCACAGAAAGAAGCCCCAACCCCGCAGGCTGGTGGAGAGTGAGCCGAAACCCAGAAAAAGAGAAAGCCAAGAAGCCAAGAAAACCCCTGTTCTGTATAAAAGCCCTGCTCAGGACCCCAGCTGGACCCCGAAGCATGCTTGTGAAACAGACGAGAAGCAGCTTGAAGTGAGATTTGGGGTCCCACTGTGACTGTTCATTTTATGCATCAATTTGACTAGTGTATGGAGTACCCAGGTCTTTGGCTAAACGTGATTTCTGGGTGTGCCTGTGGGGGGTTTTCTGGAGGAGATCAAGCTGGAGAAACATAAAACTCGCCCCACACTTGTATGAGGCCATTCTCACACGGTGATAGTAAGTGAACTCGGTAAAGCCAACAGCACTCCCCATGCCAATGGGCATCATCCAACTCTTCAAGGGTCTAAAGATAACAGAGGAGCAGGAAGGAGAATGCCCTCTCTCTGCCTGAATGCTGGAGCTGAGACATCGGTTTCCTCCACCCCTCAGCCTGGGGTTTATACCATGGGCTCTCCGGGGTCTCCAACTTGCAGGTGACAGATCCATGGAGCTTCTCAGGCTCCACAGCCACATGAGACAATCCTCATACTGAATCTTTTTCTCTCTGCAGACCCCATTGGTTCTGTTTCTCTGGAGAACCCTGACTCATACACCTGTCAACTACTGGCATGACAGCGTTTGCAGTTTTGCTCTAACCAAGTAAATTGGCTGTTAAAACAAAAACATCAACCCTCTTTGCAGCAATATAACAGAATCCAGAATCTCACAACATAGCAGTAATAGTCTTCAAAATTATTCAACATTTGAATGTTGAAGTCAGGAAGATGTGACTCATTTACGAGGAAAAATACTCCAAGATAAATCTCAGGATGAACGGAATGTTGGAATTACTAGACAAGAACAGCTATTTTTAACTATGCTCAGTGTGGAAAAGGAAAACATTCTCATAGCAAAAGGGAAGAAAAAAATTGTAGCAGAGATACAGAATGTGTAAAAAGTATCCAACGGAAATGTTAGAACTCAAAAATAAAGCAGAAGAAAAAAAATTGCCTGATAGAGTCAATAGCAGATTGGAGGTGATAGAGGGGAGAGTTGGTGCACTTGAATATAGAACTATCGTCATCATCTAATCCAAAGGAGCGAGAGAGAGAAGACACTGTAAGGATGAATCATACCTCAGAAACTTATTTTTGGAAAATCTCACAAACAAGTATTGGAAGCTCGAAAGGAGAGGAGAGATCATGGGAAAGAAAAAAATGGAAGAAAGAATGTCCTCAAATTCATGAATTTTGACCAAAGATATAAATTTATGATTCAAGAAGCACAAGGAACTGCAATCAGGGTACATTTGCAGAAGCTCACATCCAGGCACAGCAGCAAATGGCTAATACCCAAAGATAAAGAAGAAACGTTGAAAGTAGGAAGAGGAAAAGGACATGAGAACAACCACAGCCTCAGCCTTCTTATCTGAAATCATGGAGGTTAAGAAGAGAGCCTTCTCAACCCAGAACTCCATATCCAGTTAAATATTCTTCAACAACAAAGAGTAAAGGCATTTCCAGTTAGAGGAAAGCTAAAACAGCTTTTTCTCAGGAGACCTTCCCTACAAGAAATGCTGAAGAAATTTCCTCAGCAGAAAGAAAACACCAAGTGGAAATCTGGGTGTTCAGAAACAAAACAAGAGCATCAAGAATAGGAAACAGAGAGGTAAATAGAAAAACACGACGTCTCCCTTCACTTTGTTAAAGCACATATGACTGGTTAAAACAAAAAGCGTACTGGGTCTTATGGAGTTTATAATGTTTATGAAATTATTCATTTGATTACTATCACATAAGGATAAGGGTGTGGAAGCCTCTATAGGATTGCTAAGTGGTACAATATTAACCAGACTGAAAAATAAGGGGATGTATATGTATTAGTCCATTTTCACACTGCGGATAAAGACATACCCGAGGCTGGGCAATTTACAAAAGAAAGAGGCTTAATGACTTATAGTTTCACATGACTGAGGAGGCCTCACAATCATGGCAGAAGGCAAGGAGGAGCAAATCATATCTTACAGAGATGGTACCAGGCAAAAAAAAAAAAAGCTTGTGCAAGAAAACTCCCACTTTATAAAAACCATCGGATCTCGTGAAACTTACTCACTCTCACAAGAACAGCATGGGAAAGACCTGCCCCCATGATTCAATTACCTCCCACCAGGTCCCTCCCCCAACACATGGGAATTCAAGATGAGATTTGGGTGGGGACACAGCCAAACCATATCAGTATATCATAATCCTTAGCACAACCACTAAAAGAGTAATGCAAAAATGTATCACTGAAAGTCAAGAGGTAAAGTATAATGGAATTCTAAAAATTAATCAAATAATCCAAAAGAAGGTAGGAAAGTAGGAGAGGAACCAAAAAAAAAAAAAAAAAAAAAAAAACAGAGAGAAAAAACTAAACAAGTAATATGACAGTAATCCAGATGATTTTTTTAAAAAAATAAAAAAGCAAGGCCTAACTGTATACTCTCTATAAGAGAAGCACTTTAAATATAAAGACAATGATTGAAAGCAAATGGAAAGTAAATGGATGAAAAACCATAAATCTTGCAAACAATCAGACCAAGAAGTTAAAGCAGCTTTATTAATGTCAGATGAAATAGACAAAGAATGTTGTCAAAGATAAAGACAGAAATTTCATAAAGATCGAAGGGTTAACTTATTGGGAAGACAAAAGAATTGCAAATGTGTGTACACCTAATAACAGAGCTTCAAAATACATGAAACAAACACTACAAAACCAAAGGAAGAAAGATAATTCCGTGATCGTAGTAAGAGCCGTTGACACCCCTCTCTAGCAACTGATAGAAGAGCTGGAGAAAAAAAGTCAATTAAACACTGAAAAACATTTATATGAAAATGGTAATGACTTAAAATAGCCAAATTATATCAATTATATCAGTTGTATTGATAGAATTGATATGTATTGAGCAGTACACCCAACAACCAAAAGACAGACTTCTTTTTTAAGTACATGTGGTCGGCTCAGCAAGATGACTCGTTTCTAAGCCATAAAACAAATATCATACATTTTAAAGACTTGCAGTCATACAGAGCATGTTCTCGAACTGCAATGGAATTAAATTAGAAATCAGTGACAATGAGATATCTGGGAAACTCCTAAACATACGGGTGTCAACAACATACTTCTAGATAATTCATGGACAAAGAAGAAATCACAGTGGAAATTAGAAAATGTTCAAAACATGATCATGAAAGTATGACATATGAATTTATGGGATTCAGTTAAAGCAGTGCGTAGAGGGAAACTTAAAACTTTAAAATGTTTGTATCTCAAATGAATAAAGGTTTAAAATCAAAATCTAAAGTTCTCCCTCAAGAACTAAAAGAAGAACAAAATCAGTCTAGGTATGTAGAAGGAAGAAAATAATAACAATGTGAAAAGAAATCAAAGAAGTGGGAAATCAATCAAAAATAGAGAAAATTAACAAAGCTAAAAATATTATTTGACAAGATGAAGCAAATGACAAAACCCTAAACTTACCCAGAAAAAAATGAGGAAAACCAGTCAATATCAGTAATAAAAGAACAAATGTGATTTCAGATCTTATAGATGTTAAAAAGATGAGGAATTATTATGAATAACTATTTGCAAACAAATTCACTGACATTAAAAATATAAGAAAATGGCCGGGCGCGGTGGCTCATGCCTGTAATCCTAGCACTTTGGGAGGCGGAGACAGGCGGATCACGAGGTCAGGAGATCGAGACCATCCTGGCAAACACAGTGAAACCCCGTCTCTACTAAAAATACAAAAAAATTAGCTGGGCGAGGTGGCGGGCACCTGTAGTCCCAGCTACTCGGGAGGCTGAGGCAGGAGAATGGCGTGAACCCGGGAGGCGGAGCTTGCAGTAAGCCAAGATCACGCCACCGCACCCCAGCCTGGGCATCTGAGCAAGACTCCGTCTCAAAAAAAAAAAAAAAAATATGTATATATATAAGAGAATATCATGAACAACTTTATGCCAACAAATGTGACAACTTTGTTAAAAGGGGGAAATGTCTTGAAAAATGCAACCTACCAAAATTTACATTATGTGAAAGAGAAAATCTGAATATCTATATAGTTATTTTTAAATTAAAACAAAATAAAAATAAATCTCACCAAGAAAATTTCAGGCCCGGATGTTTCACTCGTGAATTCTGAGAACATTTCAAGAAGAAATAACAACAAATGTACACAAAACCCTTTCAAAAAGAAGAAGAGAAGGGAAAATGGCCCAACTTGTCTATGAGGCTGGCGTGATCCTGATACCAAAACAAAGACATCACAAGAAAAATAAAAAAGCTATAAGCCAATACTTCTCACAAACATAGACACAACAATCCTTCACAAAATATTAGCAACTCAGGAAATCTAGCAACATATACAAATAATAATGCATTATGAACAAGTAGATTTTATCTCAAAATGCAAGGTTGGTTTAACATTTGAAACGCAATCAGTGTCATTCACCATAGTAACAGAATAAAGGAAGGGAGAAAATGATATAATCATTTTAATAGATACAGAAAAACATCAGACAAAAATTCAATATCCAATCATAAACTCCCAGAAAAATAAGAATAAAGGTAGAATAAAGGGTAGCTTTATAAAGAGTACCCTTTATAAAGAATAAAGGGTAGTTATGTAAAATCTGTAAAATCTATAGCTAATTATCACACTAATCTTCCCTATAAGATTGGTAACAAAACAAGGGTTCTTGCTCTTGCCACTTCTATTCAAACATTTACTTGAAATTCTAGTCATTGCAAAAGGAAGACAAAGAAATAAAAGCATTCAGATTTGATAAGAAATAAAGTGGTTCCTATTTGTGGGTAAAATAATTGCTCGTGTAAAAAATGCTAGGAAGTCTGTAAAACAATTACTGGAATGAATAAGTGCATGTAGCAAAATTGAAAGATACAAGATACAGAAATCAGTCACAGTTTATATACTAATATCAAACAATTAGAAAGTGAAATTTTAAAAATGACTCTTACAATAGCACCACAACCCACAGAAGGAAGGAATTTAACAAAAAAGTGTAACTCCTCCTCACTGAAAACCATGAAACACTGCAGAGAGATATTCACCTAAGTAAATGGAAGACAGACCCTATTGATGTATCAGAAGACTCCGGCGTTGTCGAAAGGTCAATCCTCTCTAAATTGATCTATAGATTCGGTGTAACCCAAGCAAGATTCCAGCAGGCATTTTGCTGGAATGGAGAAATTGACAGGCTGATTAAAAAATGTATACGAAAATGGTAATGGCTTAGAATAGCCAAAGCAATTTTTAAAAAGAACAAATTTTGAAGGGGTGGCGGGGTTGTCAAAGGTTGGTTAAGGGATGTAAATGGACAACTAGGGAGGAAGAATGAGTTCAGGGCTCTATTGCACCTAGGATGACTGTAATTAGTTAACAACAATTTAATAAATAGCTAGGAGAGTGGATTTCAAATGTTCCCAACACACAGAAATGATAAATGCTTGCAGCGATGGCTATGCTAATCACCCTGAAATCAAATGGTCATTACATACTCTATACGTGTATTAAAATCTCACACTGTAGCCCGTAAGTATGGGCAATTATTATGTGTCAATTAAAAATAATTATAAAAGCAATAAATGAATACAGATTCTCAGGCCTAGATCGATCCACTGAATTTAAATTGTCAGCAAAGGAACCTGGGGTCTGCATTTTAATGATACCTCTGTCATTCCTATCATCAAGCAAGTGGCAGAAACCCTTAGACTAATTCTACTTGGATCAAATGGGAAATGTGTTTAGTGCCGAATATAAATAATTTTGTAATCGTGAGCTTTCCAAGTACAGTTCTACTTAAATCACATCATCAAACGGAGATTTTGTTTCATGTACATAAAGCACAAAATAAGCAAAACTAAGATTTAAAATCCAGAGTGGTGAGCCTCGGGGCTTAGGGACTGGAAAGGGGCATAAGGGGTTTTCTCGGGGACTGGGAATGTTCTGTTTATTTAACTTGTGCTGGATTCATGGATGTGTTTGGTTTGCAAAAATTCATCAAGTTATAGGTATATAAACAAAGTGTGATATATAAACCCACATATATATGCCATATGTACGATACACATATACATCAGTAAAAGCAGTTTTCAGAAAGATTTAAAGGTGTCAGCTAACCTAAAAAGATTTAAAGGTAAAGGTTAATTGAAAAACAAGCATAAATATAAATGCTGAGAGTAGCTCTACTAGATCAGTATTTTTATTAATATGAAGGATACACTGCCCAAATATATGTGGACTTCAGATTATGTGCTTCACCCCTGAAAAGGTACGAGAACAAAGTGGAGGGCTTAAACTCATCTGATTTTAAGATTTATTGTCAATGCATAATAACCAAGACAGTGAGGATTTTGCAAAAGGATACACAATAATCAGTGATATCTAACAGAGAGTACAGAAATAGTTTCACACATATGTGAAATTCATGATTAACCAAAGTGCAATGGCAACATGGGGAAAGACAAGTTTTTTTGACAAATGCTGCTGGAATTATGGGGTACACCTATGAAGAGAAAATGAACATTGACCCTCACCTCACACCACATACAAAAGCAAAACTCGAATCATAGGGCAAAGTGCAAAAGCTAATACTAAACTTCTAGAAGACAACATAGGAGAAAATCTTTGCAACTGTGGGGCACAGATTTCTTAGATTGGTTGCAAAGAAAACCCCACAAAATATAAATTGAAAAAGTGAACTTTATCAAAATCGAAAACTCGAAAGCCACCACTAAGAAAACAAAAACAAAAAAGGGGCAAGGCACAGACTGGAAGAAAGTATTGAAAATACATCTATCTGACAAAGACTTATACCCAGAATATAGGAAGAACTTTTACAACTCACAGAGAAGACAAAAATATCTTTTAGAAAATGGGCAGAACAGCAGGGTACATCTCCAGACAATATGCACAGGGCCAATAAGCACACAAGATGATGCCCAGTATCTTTGGTCATCTGGGACAAGGGTGGACCAGGAGACTGTGAAGGGACTGCTGAGGCCATCCAGGCTAGGGCACACAGTGGCTCCGGCCACCCCAACTGAAGCCTGGGTGTCCTCCTGGGGCCACTCTCAGAGAGAGTCCCAGAGAGGAAAAGGAACTGGCAGAGGAAATGAACCTCGATGACATCATTGGCTCAGGGGCTCAACTAAGTGCAACTCAGGCACAGGATGAGGCTGGCCCAGGAATGAGAAGCTTGGACAGGAGGAGGACTCTACACCTGGCATTTCAGCACCATCTGCCTGGTTTGTTGCCTCCCCCTCCTGCTCTCCCAATGCCCACCTGCCTCCCAGGATGCTGAGGACCCATCCCAGAGTCCTATGGTCCTGCCAAAGGGGACATGCCCCCCACCAAAGAGAAGCAGATAGACCCAGCCAGGAGGGCTGTTTCAATAGTGCAGAGACGAGGACTCCCGTGGGATTCACATATGGGCCAGAGCCAACCAACTGCTCTCTGGATTTCAGATCCCCTTCCCTTCCCCTGCTGGTCCAGCACCTGGCATGGAGCATCCACCCCATAGGATGAGGAGGTAGAAGAGTCCTGCTACAAAGAGCTCAGTGCAGGGCCTGGCACAAGTTAATTGTTCAGCAAATGGCCGCTCTCTCACGATCTGTTTATGTCCCTGATGGCTCTTGGCTACAAGGGTGGAATTCAGAAGCAGGTCTCCAGCCCTGGGACTGGGAATGACAAGATCAAAGCTGAACCTAATCCTTGAAAGACAACCTGGTATAGTGGGAAAACATTGGTACAGGAAGATAAAGATGCAAATAGTACTTGGTGGATAAATATTCCCAGATCCAGCAGGGCTCTCTGATCCTTCACCTTAAGGAAGTCTGTGTGTTCAGTTTGTTTATTAGTATTTTAGTTGTACGAAGCACATGAGGTCTCAGCACTAGCCTAGCATCCCTGCAATGCTGTGGGAGAGAGGATGGGGCTGGGGTTGCAACCCCAGGAATGAAGGACCAGAGACCTCCACCACCGCAGCCTGAGCCTTCCTGCCCCTCCAGCTCTTCTCCTGAATCTGTGCCCTGCGAGGGAGTTGAGAAGCAAATGGGATGCTGGTGCGAGCACAAGCTGGACCATCATTCACGAAACCAAAGCCCACAGAGGACCTCCCGCTAGCCTTTCCACTAGGTGGGCACTTCACGAGCCCCAGAAGCACTTCGTGTTCAGTCTCAGCCCCTGCATCTCCACGCAGCAGCCACTCAAGTCTTCACTGAGCCTCTTCAGCTTAAGCACAGATTTAGAAGAGGACGTTGTGGAGGTCAAGCAATTGCCTGCTTCATTTCCATGCATTGGCACCACCAAAAAGGCCCCTGGAGACTTTTCCTAAGTAGCAGGCTTGATACAGAATTATCAGATCGTCTCCATTTTTGTCGTTGTTGTTGTTAAATCCCCTGGGTTGATGCTAACAAAAGGCTAGCCGGAAAGACCGTTGAAATTGATGTGTCTCTTTTCTTTTTGCCTTTTCTCTTAAACCAATGACCTTCACTAGTGCATTTAATAGCCTTTGGGGTTTTCTTTTTTAAGCTTTGTTCTCAAATTGCACCCTGGGGAACCAAGCAGGTGAAACTTCAGACCTCTCTGAGTGGCAATCTCTGCAGATGGAAATTTGGGACTAGGGAAACCCCAGAGGAGGAGAGGGCAGCTGTAACGAGGGAGCTGGAGGCAGATCCCAGCTCTGAATCCCAAGGGTCCTGGGTTTGAGGCAACCTCAGCCACTCCTGGCCCTGTAACCTAGAGCCAGCAATTCTCCTCCATCTCTGCCTCAGTTTCTTCATCTGTAAAATGAAGCAAGAGCAGTGTACTCTCCATAAAGCAAGGAAGGAGAAAATTCCTGCTGCAAAGAGCTTAGCTTAGGGCCCAGCACAAGTTAATTGTAAAGCAAGAAGTGGCTCTCTCACGATCTATTTATGCCCTGGATTGCTCTTGGCTACAAGGGTGGAATTCAGAAGCAGGTCTCCAGCCCTGGGAGCGGGGTTTACAAGATCAAAGCTGAGCCTGACCCTCATGAGGTGATGTGGGATTGGGGAAGAAGAGGAGCTCTAGAAACCAGCAGAACTGTGGCTCTGCCACATCCCAGTGCATAGATCTTAGCATGTCTGAGACCCAATTCCTTCACTTTAAGGAGGAAGCACAGTGGCATGAATATAGATGAAGCCAGAATGTACTTCATGCGTGCACAGGCAAACACACACACAGCCCCCAGCACCACAGTCCACATTCAGCTTTAGTAAAGGCACATTTCCTCCCCTTCCCCTCTCCTAGGAGGAAACTTGAGTACCAGGCAGGCTACCAGGATAGAAATCCCACCGCAGAAACCCACTGTATTAGACTGTTTTCACACTGCTAATAAAGACATACTCGAGATTGGGTAATTTATACAGGAAAAATGTTTAATGGACTCACAGTTCCACATGGCTGACGAGGCCTCACAATCATGGCAGAAGGCAAGGAGGAGCAAGTCACATCTTACATGAATGGCAGCAGGCAAAGAGAGAGCTTATGCTGGGAAACTCCCCCTTATAAAACCATCAGATCTTGTGAGACTTATTCACTATCATGAGAACAGCATGAGAAAGACCTGCCCCCATGATTCCCTCCCACCGGGTCCCTCCCACAACATGTGGGAATTCAAGATGAGATTTGGGGGGGACACAGCCAAACCATATCATTCCACCCCAGACCCTCCCAAATTTCATGTCCTCACATTTCAAAACTAATTATGCCTTCCCAACAGTCCCCCAAAGTCAACTCATTTCAGCATTAACTCAAAAGTCCACAGTCCAAAGTATCATGCAAGACAAGTCAAGTCCCTTCTGCCTATGAGCTTGTAAAATCAAAAGTAAGTTAGTTACTTCCTACATACAATGGGGGTATAGGCATTGCCTAAATGCAGCCCTTCCAAATGGGAGATATTAGCCAAAACAAAGGGGTTACAGGCCCCATGCAAGTCCAAAATCCAGCAGAGCAGTCAAATCTTAAAGCTTCAAAATGATCTCCTTTGACTCCATATCTTACATCCAGGTCACACTGATGCATAAGGTATGTTCCCATGGTCTTGGGCAGCTCTGCCTCTGTGGCTTTGCAGGGTACCACCTCCTTCCCAGCTGCTTTCATGGGCTGGCGTTGAGTGTCTGTGGCTTTTCCAGGCACACGGTGCAAACTGTCAGTGGATCTACCTTTCTGGAGTCTGGAGGACAATGGCCCTCTTCTCACAGCTCCAATAGGTGGTGGCCCAGTGGGGACTCTGTGTGGGGGCTCCGGCCCCACATTTCCCTTCTGCACTGCCCTAACAGAGGTTCTCCATGAGGGCCCCACCCCTGCAGCAAACTTCTGCCTGGGCATCCAAGCAACAGAGGATGTTTCCATACATCTTCTGAAATCTAGGTGAAGGTTCCCAAACCTCAATTATTGGTTTCTGTGCACTTGCAGGCTAACACCACATGGAAGCTGCCAAGGCTTGGGGCTTGCACCCTCTATAGTCATGGCCTGAGCTCCACATTGGCCCCTTTCAGCCATGGCTGGAGTGGCTGGGTTGCAGGGCACCAAGTCCCTAGGCTGCATGCAGAATGGGGACCCTGGGCCAGGGCCAAAAACCATTTTTTCCTCCTACGCCTCTGGGCCTGTGATGGGAGGAGCTGCCGTGAAGGTCTCTGACATGCCCTGGAGACATTTTCCCCATTGTCTTGGGGATTAACATTCGGGTCCTTGTTGCTTATGCAAATTTCTGCAGCCAGCTTGAATTTCTCCCAGAAAATGTGATTTTCTTTTTTGTCACATTGTCAGGCTGCAAATCTTCCAAACTTTTATGTTCTGCTTCCCTTATAAAACTGAATGCCTTTAACAACACCCAAGTCACCTCTTGAATGTTTTGCTACTTAATAATTTCTTCCACCAGATATGCTAAATCATCTCTCTCAAGTTCAAAATTCAACAAATCTCTAGGGCAGGGGCAAAATTCTGCCAATGTCTTTGCTAAAGCATAACAAGAGTCACCTTTGCTCCAGTTCCCAACAAGTTTCTCATCTCTATCTGAGACTGCCTCAGCCTGGATTTCATTGTCCATATCATTATCAGCATTTTTGTCAAAGCCATTCAACAAATCTCTAGGGAGTTCCAAACTTTCCCACATTTTCCTGTCTTCTTCTGAGCCCTCCAAACTTCCAACTTCTGCCTGTTACCCAGTTCCAAAGTTAATTCCACATTTTCAGGTATCATTACAGTAGTGCCCCACTCTACCGGTACCAATGTACTGTAGTAGTCTGTTTTTATGCTGCTGATAAAGACATACTCGAGACTGGGTAATTTATACAGGAAAATGGTTTAATGGACTTACAGTTCCACATGGCTGGTGATGCCTCACAATCATGGTGCAAGGCAAGGAGGAGCAAGTCATGTCTTACATGGATGGCAGCAGGCCAAGAGAGAGCTTATGCTGGGAAACTCCCCCTTATAAAACTGTCAAATCTCGTGAGACTTATTCACTATCATAACAGTACGAGAAAGACCTGCCCCCATGATTCAATTACCTCCCACTGGGTCCCTCCCACAACATGTGGGAATTCAGGATAAGATTTGAGTGAGGACATGGCCAAACCATATCACCCAATAAGCCCTTCACTTGAGGATCTGGGCTGGGCTCTCAGGCAAGAATCAGGAGGCACTGAGTTGGGGTCCAGTCCAACAATGGCAACTCAATGGCATGTCCTGGCTCAGGGTTGGGCAGACAGGGCCTCCCTCTGGGATTCACACTGGTTCTGAATAACAAGAACCGTGCTTGGGCCATGGCCTGGGGCCTGAGCCCTGCTCTTAGCCTGCTGGGCACCATACCAACCCAAGGCAGCCCACCAAGGCTGTCCACGTGGCATCCTCAGTGACAGTTTCTAGGGCTGCTTCCTTGGCCCCCAACCAGCCCCACATCCCTGGACCTGGGCTCTGTGGAGGGCCTCGCTCTGCCCTTCAGCTCCCATCCTCCTATCCTGCTTCCCTTCAGGGAAGCCCCTCCAGCCTAATGGGTGCTGTCTGTCCCCACTGGTTAATCTCCCCCTATGCTTGGGCCCTGGACAGCAGACTGCCGTGTCCAGCCTCCTTTTTGGCATCTCCACTTGGGACCTCCTCCCAGGCTCTGACACCTGCAATGCCCCACACTGTGCCTGATTTCTGTCCCCTACCCTGCCTCTCTCTGTCTTTCTTTGTGCAATGAAAGCCCCTGACTCACCCAGAGTCCCCAAACCAAACATGTAAGCTGTGTCATTACTCATGTGACCCCTTCCAGTGGCCCCTGGAGTGCAGACCCCCTTCCCTGTAGCTCCCTGTGAATCCTCCTCATCCATTCTCCACAAAGAGGCAGGGTTTTCAAAGCACGAATCAGACGCCGTCACTCCCTGACTGAAAACCCCAGTGACTGCCTTTTCATGAGACCAAGAGCTAATGGTCTGTTCAGGGCTGACAAGGCCCTGCTTGCTCCCCATGCCCTCCCCCTGCACCAGTCATGCTGACACCAACCCCCAACCTTTCCCCAAAGCCACCTACTCTCACTCTCAGACCGCTGCATGGGATGCTCTTCCCCACTTCATGGGCCATCTTCCCCAAAATGCTCCCCGAGTGACTCTGGGCCCAGCATCCTATTCATTAGGCTCACACTACTCAGTGATGGCCGACATTTACCAAATTCTTCTATCTGCTTGCTTGTTTGTTTTCTGTCTGTCCCTGCAGCTGGCTGAGTAACTGCCCTCCAAGATCTCCATGTTCTCATCTGTGGAGCTGGACATGAAGCTTGATGGGCCTTTATTCAGAAGAAGTGGGCTGCAGATGTGGCCAAGTCCAGAGTCTTCCGATCCTCCTGGCTCCTCCCTGTGGGTACTAAATTCAAGTGTCCTTATAAGAGGCAGAAGAAGACACATGTGGTCAGAGGGAGACACATGCAGGGGGGAGACACATGCAGTTGGGGGGACACATGCGGGAGGAGAGGCACATGTTTGGGGAGACACAGTGGGGAGAGACACATGTGGCAGGGAGACACATGCTGGAGGGAGAAGACACATGTAGGAGGGGAGACACATGCAGTAGGGGAGACACATGTGGCAGGGAGACACATGCTGGAGGGAGAAGACACATGTAGGAGGGGGAGACACATGCAGTGGGGGAGACACATGCAGTGGGGGGAGACACATGCAGGAGGGGAGACATGCAGTGGGGGGAGACACATGCAGTGGGGGGAGACACATGCAGTGGGGGGAGACACATGCAGTGGGGGGAGACACATGCAGTGGGGGGAGACACATGCAGGAGGGGAGACACATGCAGTGGGGGGAGACACATGCAGGAGGGGAGACACATGCAGTGGGGGAGACACATGCAGTGGGGGGAGACACATGCAGTGGGGGGAGACACATGCAGGAGGGGAGACATGCAGTGGGGGGAGACACATGCAGTGGGGGGAGACACATGCAGTGGGGGGAGACACATGCAGTGGGGGGAGACACATGCAGTGGGGGAGACATATGCAGTGGGGGGAGACACATGCAGTGGGGGGAGACAATGCAGAAGGGGAGACACATGCGGTGGGGGGAGACACATGCAGTGGGGGGAGACACATGCAGTGGGGGGAGACACATGCAGTGGGGGGAGACAATGCAGGAGGGGAGACACATGCAGTGGGGGAGACACATGCAGTGGGGGAGACACATGCACTGGGGGAAGACACATGCGAGGTGGGGAGACACATGCAGTGGGGGGAGACACATGCAGTGGGGGGAGACAATGCAGGAGGGGAGACACATGCAGTGGGGGGAGACACATGCAGCGGGGGGAGACACATGCAGTGGGGGGAGACACATGCAGTGGGGGGAGACACATGCAGTGGGGGAGACACATGCAGGAGGGGAGACACATGCAGTGGGGGAGACACATGCAGGAGGGGAGACACATGCACTGGGGGAAGACACATGCGAGGTGGGGAGACATGCAGTGGGGGGAGACACATGCGATGGGGGAGACACATGCGGTGGGGGAGACACATGCAGTGGGGGGAGACACATGTGGTGGGGGAGACACATGCAGTGGGGGGAGACACATGCAGTGGGGGAGACACATGCACTGGGGGAAGACACATGCAAGGTGGGGAGACACATGCAGTGGGGGGAGACACATGCAGTGGGGGGAGACAATGCAGGAGGGGAGACACATGCGGTGGGGGGAGACACATGCAGTGGGGGGAGACACATGCAGTGGGGGAGACACATGCAGGAGGGGAGACATGCAGTGGGGGAGACACATACAGTGGGGGAGACACATGCAGGAGGGGAGACACATGCAGTGGGGGAGACACATGCAGGAGGGGAGACACATGCAGTGGGGGAGACACATGCAGTGGGGGGAGACAATGCAGAAGGGGAGACACATGCGGTGGGGGGAGACACATGCAGTGGGGGGAGACACATGCAGTGGGGGGAGACACATGCAGCGGGGGGAGACAATGCAGGAGGGGAGACACATGCAGTGGGGGAGACACATGCAGTGGGGGAGACACATGCACTGGGGGAAGACACATGCGAGGTGGGGAGACACATGCGGTGGGGGGAGACACATGCAGTGGGGGGAGACAATGCAGGAGGGGAGACACATGCGGTGGGGGGAGACACATGCAGTGGGGGGAGACACATGCAGTGGGGGGAGACACATGCAGTGGGGGGAGACACATGCAGGAGGGGAGACATGCAGTGGGGGAGACACATACAGTGGGGGAGACACATGCAGGAGGGGAGACACATGCAGTGGGGGAGACACATGCAGGAGGGGAGACACATGCACTGGGGGAAGACACATGCGAGGTGGGGAGACATGCAGTGGGGGGAGACACATGCGGTGGGGGAGACACATGCGGTGGGGGAGACACATGCAGTGGGGGGAGACACATGTGGTGGGGGAGACACATGCAGTGGGGGAGACACATGCAGTGGGGGGAGACACATGCAGGAGGGGAGACATGCAGTGGGGGGAGACACATGCAGTGGGGGGAGACACATGCAGGAGGGGAGACATGCAGTGGGGGGAGACACATGCAGTGGGGGAAGACACATGCGAGGTGGGGAGACATGCAGTGGGGGGAGACACATGCGGTGGGGGAGACACATGCGGTGGGGGAGACACATGCAGTGGGGGGAGACACATGCAGTGGGGGAGACACATGCAGTGGGGGAGACACATGCAGGAGGGGAGACACAAGCAGTGGGGGAGACACATGCACTGGGGGAAGACACATGCGAGGTGGGGAGACATGTGGTGGGGACACATGCAGAGCGGGGAGACACATGCAGGGTTGGGGGAGACACATGCGGAGGAGCAGGGACGTGGAGATGAAGCAGAGATAGCTTGAAGATGCTGGCCTAGAAGACTGGAGCAGCCACAGGCCAAGGAACATCCGGAGCCTCCAGAAGCTGCAGGAGCAGGAAGAATCTTCCCCTAGAGCCTCTGGAGGGAGGACAGCCTTGCCAACACCTTCATCTTGGACTTCTCGCCTCCAGAACTTGGAGAGAATGAATCTCCGTTGCCTTAAGTTTCTCGAGTTGGGGTATCTTCTTATCATCAGCCCTGTTTGATGTAATAACACTCTCTTTCCCTCACTAGGGCTCCGTTTGCCTTCAGGGAACTCTGGTGAGGGAGAGAGAGCCTTACTCCATTCGACAGTCAGAAGAGCTAAGAAAACAAAGCAGAGTCCAGGGCCTGAATGAAGCCAGGGTGGGATTCGCATGGTGTCGGGGACCACAGGCTCCTGGCAGGAATGCAGGCATGTCCCCAAGCAGCCTCAGGGCAGGGCAGGGCAGTGCAGCGGGACAGGACTGAGCAAGGGGAGGGAAAAGGGGCGGGATACGAGAGGTGGGGACCTCGTGACGGAGGACGGAGGGCTGTCCGGCCTGTGGGAAGCCTCTGCAGGGTTGGGACCTCAGGGAAGCTTCTGTAAATCCACTCTGGCCGCAGGGTTAGGGAAGCAGCAGGGAGACCGGAGGATGCAGTTGAGTGGTTGATGACTGTGTGGGGCGGTGCTGGATAATTCAGGAGGTGGCCCGAAAGACTTGCGGGTGAGTTGGATGTGACGTTTAAAAGAAAGCGGGTTGCCCAGCATAGCTCCTGGAATTTGGGCCTGGGCAACAGTAAGGGCAGAACTACTGTTCCCTAGACTGGGAAGGTGGGGCAGGAGCTGGCTGGGTCTGGAGTAGGCTGCAGAGAGCTGTGCTGCAGACTCGCCAGGTGCACGAGTGTGTTAGATACCAAGGGATGCTGTCAGGCGGTGTGGTACGAGTTAGGAATTCAGAGAAGAGGCTATGCTGAGATGTAGGTGAGGGGAGCACAGCAATGGGAGTTCCTGTCCTACGCTGGAGGAGGCACCCGGCGGGGGGCCATGGAGGATGGAGTCCTGCAACACCCAACCTTTAGAAGGTGGGAAGGTGCCAGCCTGGTCAACATGGTGAAACCCTGTCTCTACTAAAAATACAAAAATTATCCGGGCGTGGTGGCGGGCACCTGTAATCCCAGCTACTCGGGAGGCTGAGGCAGGAGAATCACTTGAATCTGGGAGGCAGAGGTTGCAGTGAGCCAAGATCGTGCCATTGCAGTCCAGCCTGGTGACAGACTGAGACTCCATCTAAAAAATATATATATATATATATATATATATATATATATATATATATATATATATATATAGTGGAAAGGTGGTGAGGCCCCCACAGAGCCTGGGGAGGAGCAGCCAGGCAGGGATGAGGCTGTGCAAGGCAGGTGCATGCACTGTTCAGAGGAAGTGAGGCTTCCAAGGCAGAGGGAGGAGAGCCTGTGCCGGGTGCTGCTGGTTCCCTCAGGTCAGATGAAGGCTGGCATTCCCACCGTTGGGTGTGATGACAAGGAAGTCGCTGGTGAGCTTGCCCGGAGCTGCGTGGAGGAGCAGCCTGGAGAGATGGGATGTGGACATTCATCTCTGCAAAGGGGGACAGAGAGGTGGGGCATGGCTGCAGGGGATGAAAGGAAAGACATTTCTTTGGTGAAGATGGGCAAAAATAGCAACATGTTTTCGAAGAGAGGACAGGTGTGGGGAGACAGAGCAGGGAGGGGGTGAGCTCCCAGGCCCATGGGACGGTGGTCATGCATGGGGGCAGAGACGGTTCACCTCCTGCAAGGAGCCAGGCAGGGCCAGGCAGGGGTCTGGGTGGTGGATCTTGTGACGGGAGCTGAGAGTTGGGCTGGGCCTTCCTCAGTGCAGTGAGAATCACGTCATCTGCAGGGGAAGAGGTGTGAGGAGGAGGGCCGAGGGGCAGGGGAGAAAAAGTTAGCGCTCCTCCAAGGGAGTTGGGGCTGTGGGCAGGTGGAAGCAGAGGCAGGATTTCAGGACTCCCTTGAGCTGGGAGGTCATGGATTCAAACAAGGACCAGTCCACAGGGCGGTGTGATTTCCCTGGCCCTGCTCAGCTGTCACGGAGCAGGGAGGGGTGGACGGGGAGTCGGGTGTCGCCAGGAAGACGGGAGGATGGGCAACGCCAGGGAACTGAGAGCACAGGAGTGACTTCTGGGGGAATTCCAGCTGGACAAACAGGGAAGTAACAAGGGGGAGACCACGGAGCGGGGCTTGGTGCTGCCTGCCCTGGCTGAACATCTGCAAGTGCACGAATGACTCCCGTGAACATCAAATGTGCTCCTAGGCTGCGAGGATTTAGTGAGAGAATGACATAAGCTCAGCGTGTGCCCAACACACGGTCGGGCTGAGAACTCCAAACCACCCAGGTGGTCCCAGAGGCAGAGCTGGCCACCCTTTCCTCGCTTGACGGCTTCCAGACAGAAGCAGCTGGTTGCTGTGCACACGTCCAGGGAGCTGATAAGGAGGGGCAGCCTGGGTCCTCTGTGAACCTGTTCACCATCACACCCCACCCAGGCTAGTGTCCCCAGGGGCCAGGGAGGCCATCTGGGTGCTCGCTCGGCTCAGCTGGGTTTGGAGAGGGTGAAGCCAGCAGCCTGAAGGTTCAGGGCACAGGCAGCCGATGGCGTGGGTTTTGAGTCCCGTTTGCTAGGAAATTCGCAGAGAGGAGGGGAGAGTTAGTGCCGTTGCCTTGGCAACGCTCTGTCACATTCTAATGGGGCTCAGCAGTAGAAGGAGGCTTGTCTTAGAGGAGCACAAAGCAGATCGATTTGCTGGTGTCCTGAGGCAGCTCAGCGGGAAAGCGGCTGCTTCCCGGGTGCCTGCTGCCCCAGCTCTATCGGGAAGGCAGCGGGAGAGGGGCGGGTGGGGGTGTCCCGGGACCCATGGTACCCACCAAAGAGTGAGGCGGGGCTGATGCTGGGTACCCACCTGGCCTCATCCCAATGCAGCTCGGGATCTCAGAGCTGGGGTGGAGGAGGTGGGCGGCTGCCCCAGACCGACTGAAGCTTTGGGACCCAGGCCCAACACCCACCTCTACATAAAACCTCTGCTCTAGGGACCTTCCTGATTTTGCAGACAGGAACGCCATGGGATGAGGAAAAAGACAAGACTCTAAATCTGTCAGCAGTGAGGTGTGTTGGTGTCACGGGCTGCAGCCACCCTGCACCTGAACTTCAGCCAACCCTGAAGGGGTGGACCCAACGAAGAACTTAGAGCAGCCTCCTCGAGGAGCCCGAGTGGACGCCAGATCCCCCCAAAATCCAGAACTAGAGCCAAAGACCTAGGAGCTTGGGTTGCAGGAGCAAATATAAATATTAAAAGCACAGACAAGATACAAATAATACAAGCAATACGGATTGAGAGGAGGGACAGGGTGGTCAGAGAAGGAGCAGCTGAATGTTACCCAGCCTTTCAAACGAGGAAGTGGGCGATACTGTCAAAAACGGAACCATGGGATAGAGAATGTCTAATCCCAAACAGTTAATGGTCTTCATAGACTTTTCCTTCTCAATCTTAGAAGGTTCTTCTAGGAAACAAGGCCTCATGTGGTGAAGATAAACGCGCTTGAAGTCAGCAGCGTCTTCCGCTTGACTTTGTTCCCCTTCCTTCTTTACATTGCAGTCCAATCTAATATTTCTAGCCTGCAAAGCCTGGGAAGGATGATGTCATCTTTTACACCAGCATTTGCTCATCCTTCCTATTTCTTTCTAGCCATTGCCATGTGCCAGGCATGGTTCTAGGTATCTGGCATGGCTGTGGCTTCCTGATGCCCCTCAGCTGGGTGCTGAGGTGCAGCTGCTATCATCAATCCACCCTCAAGGAGACAAATGGGGCCCAGAGAGGGTGACTGGCCCAGGGCCTCAATAGCTCCCAAGAGGCGGGCTCTGGCTTGGAACCCAGACAATTTGGTCTTAGAGGCCACCCTCTTCCATTTACACATTTTGCATTCTCTAACCACATGCACAGAGGAAGGTCTGCCGAGCAGTCCCATTGTCTACACTGGCTATTCTGGGTAGGGGCCTTTTGTTACTTTTACGTTCTTCTTTGTATTTTATCTTTTTAAAGAAATGCAATAATAAGTCTATATTTTTTTAAAAAACAGCTTTATTAAGATATAGTTTACAGGATGGGTGCAGTGGCTCACACCTGTAATCCCAGCACTTTGAGAGGCCAAGGCATTCAGGTCATGAGGTCAGGAGATCAAGACCATCCTGGCTAACATGGTGCAACCCCCTCTCTACTAAAAATACCAAAAAATTAGCCGGGCGAGGTGGCGGGCGCCTGTAGTCCCAGCTACTTGGGAGGCTGAGGCAGGAGAATGGCATGAACCCGGGAGGTGGAGGTTGCAGTGAGCTGAGATCATGCTACTGCACTCCAGCCTGGGTGACAGAGCAAGATTCCGTCTCAAAAAAAAAAAAAAAAAAGATACAGTTTACACACCATACAATTCACTCATTTAAGGTGTAGAATTCAATGGTTTTTGGTATATTATATTACTATATTTTTAAAACTGTGGTTACATATGCGTAACATAAAATTTACTGTTTTAACCGTTAAGTGAACAAGTTAGTGGCACTGATGACATTCACCATATTGTGCAACCATCACCACTGTCAACTTCCAAAACTTTGCCATCACTCCAGGCTTAAACTTGTACCCATTAACTAATCATGTCCCATCCTCCCTCCCCTTAGCCCCTGGTAACCACTAATCTACTTCCTGTCTCTGTGAATTTGACTACTCTAGGGACCTCATAAAAGCAGAATCCTGTGGTACCTGTCCGTCAGTGACCAGCTTATTTCGCTGAGGATAATGTCTTCAAGCTTCACCCGTGTTGTAGCATGTGTTGGAATTTCCCTTCTCTTCATGGCTGGTAACAGTTCATTGGATGCATGGAGCACATTTATCTGTTGATGCATCTATTGATGGACATGGGAGTGGTTCCCACTTTTTTGATTGTTTGCTTGTTTGTTTTATCAAGACGGAGTCTCATTCTGTCCCCCAGGCTGGAGTGCAATGGCACGATCTCAGCTCACTGCAAACTCTGCCTCCCAGGTTCAAGCGATTCTCCTGCTTCAGCCTCCTGACTAGGTGGGACTACAGGTGCCCATCACCATGCCCGGCTAATTTTCATATTTTTAGCAGAGACCGGGTTTCACCATGTTGGCCAGGCTGGTCTTGAACTACTGACCTCAGGTGATCCACCCGCCTTGGCCTCCCAAAGTGCTGGGATTACAGGCGTGAGCCACCGCGCCCGGTCTGTTCCCACTTTTTAGCTCTTATGAATAATGCTGCCATGAACGTAGGCGTGCACATATCCGCTCCAGTCCCTGCTTTCTCTTCCTTTGGGTGTGTACTCAGAAGTGGAATTGCTGGGTCACATGTTGTGTAACTTTAAAAATAAAAACAATCCTTGCTAAAACTGGATCTGAGGTCTCGGTCCAACCAAGGAAATCAATGCAGCCTTCCTCCCCAACCCACAGGAACAAAACCCCAAAGACGGGGGTCACATTCCAGCTCTATGGCTACGTCACGTGTCTCCCCGAGCCCAGACACTTATTAGCGGCTACCCGGAGCATCAGTGTGAAGGCTGAAGGAGAAACTTGGGTTGAGGTTCGGTGTGCTGTGCGTGCCCCATGCACAGAGTTCTCATGCACATAAAGTGTGCTTATTCCCGCACTGGATCTCCTCAGTAGCCCCTGAGACCCCCAGTATGCTCACCGTTCATTCCCACTGGACAGATGTGCGGACTGAGGTTCAGACAGCCACTACCCAGAGAGTCCTTCAGCTCTAAATGCAGGGTCTTCTCTGGTCCCTGGCTGCTTCTCTCAATGATCCCCAAGGGGCTTACAAACAACTTCCCTCCATTCTAGAACAACAAAGACACTGAGAGTAGTAACGCGAGGGGGGCAGAGAGAAAAGAAGCCTCAACAGCTGCACCCCTGCTTTTTTCCCAGCACCACCTCCTCGCAGAGTCTTGGGGGCCACCCTGCCTAAGGGGCTGTGGCATATCACCGGGAATGCCACTGCTTAAACTCCTCCGAGGCTGGGAAGCCCACCCAGACCAACCAGCCGGCCCACCCTGGCTTCCCTGGAGAGAGCTCTGTCCCCAGGGCTCAGAGGACAGAGTCCCTGCAGCAAAGGCCCTCAGAGTGCAAGGGCCAAGTGGGAGGGCCCCTTCTCATCTTCTCTTCTTCAGCACATGTGCCCAGCTCCCGCACCCAATGTCCAGGGGACGCCTCCTAGGTGTCGGCAGCTCGGTGACAGGGGCAGGAGGTGGCATCGCCCTTGTTCGGGATATCACTGGGTGACCCCGGTACGTTACTCCCCCGAACTCCAGTAGCCTCATCTGTGACACAGGGGGCCAGGCCACATCATCCAGGGCAGTGCTGCTCTCTGCAATTATTGGATCTGGGGTCTCTTCTTGTCAGAGATTCTCTTTAGGGAACTTATTTTCCATAGATTAAAGACTAAACAACAGAGAACAGAGACAGGCTTCTAGATACCTGCCACAACCTTAGCTTCTCAGAAAATACAGGTGCTTGGGACTCCTCTCACAAAATGGGGAATGTAAATGGAAAACGTGGCCGCAAGACAGTTCCTTTAGTCAAAGCGTCTGAGTACACATTAAAGGAGGGTGGAGGGAGAGGGGACATCGAAAGGGAGGAAAGGGGAGGAGGGCACCAGGACAGGCAGAGCCAAGGGAGTCCTGGGGGAGGATACGCACCTACCTGTAAGGGGCCCTGTGGACCTGGCACGTGCCTATAAGGAGCCCTATTGTTGTGTGTTAGGTCGTGACACAGCTCCGCCCGCCCCAGGTGCCTTTTCGGAACCAGGAACCTAAGACAGGAGCTCTCCCACCAGGGACGGGGGCTTCCAGAACCCCCTTGACTCTGCCTGTCCTGGTGCCCTCGGTACCCGGCCCTGGTGGGGGAGCTCCTCTCTTAGGTTCCTAGTTCAGAAAAGGCACCTGGGGTGGGCAGAGCTGTGTCACAACCTAACACACAAGGAAAGGGCCCCTTACAGGCATGTGTGTATCCACCCCCAGGAGCACACAGACAGACCCTCCTCCACATGCCCTGGCTGGGGACAGGAGCCCAGCACCCAATGCTTGTTCCCGCTTCCACCCCTTTGCTGACCTCCCCACGGCATCAGGGCTGCCTGCCAGGTGACCAGGGTTCTAAGTCTGGCTTCCTCCCTGAACTGTCCTCCTGGAAACATCCTTCCTGAACCAGCTTCAGCTCACCTCATTGAAGGGTGACTTCTAAGGACCCATTCAGCTTTTATCTCCTGTCACTCCGTAGACATCAAGACTTAACATCCCATCCCTCCCACCCCCAGTTGTCACTCCCCCTTCCCAATCTTCGGCCCACTCCCTGTCCAGGGGCCCAGGTCCCCAGCGCGGGCAACCCCTCTGTCCCCATTCCGGGACCTGGAGCCTGCGAGGGCTCAGGCCGGCCAGGATGGAGTTCTCTATCCCAGTTCAATTTCCCCCGCCTTTTTGATGTCACATCCTGTCCCAGCCTGCTTCCCCGCCGGCCGCCGCCCTCCCTCCTCCCCGGGAGAGAGCTAGGCGCGCGGGTCCCTCTGCGCCACCCCCGCCCCCGCCCCTTCCGAGCAAACTTTTGGCACCCGCCTCAGCCCAGCGCGCGTTCGTGCTCCGCAGGGCGCGCCTCTCTCCGCCAATGCCAGGCGCGCGGGGGAGCCATTAGGAGGCGAGGAGAGAGGAGGGCGCAGCTCCCGCCCAGCCCAGCCCTGCCCAGCCCTGCCCGGAGGCAGACGCGCCGGAACCGGGACGCGATAAATATGCAGAGCGGAGGCTTAGCGCAGCAGAGCCCGCGCGCCGCCCGCTCCGGGTGCTGAATCCAGGCGCGGGGACACGAGCCAGGCGCCGCCGCCGGAGCCCGCGGAGCCGGGGCCAGAGCCGGAGCGCGTCCGCGTCCACGCAGCCGCCGGCCGGCCAGCACCCAGGGCCCTGCATGCCAGGTCGTTGGAGGTGGCAGCCAGACATGCACCCGGCCCGGAAGCTCCTCAGCCTCCTCTTCCTCATCCTGATGGGCACTGAACTCACTCAAGTACGTGCATCCAACGCCATTTTCCTCCCTGCCAGGCGACCGGCCCGGCCCCCCCGGGAGCCCCACAAAGTCCGGGAACGGTTCCGGCTCCACGCCGCCCCGCGCCCCGGGCCTGGGCGCCCGAAGCGCCGGGGTTGGGGAGGGGCCAGGGTGCTGGGCCAGACCTGGGTGGGAGGGAGGGGTGCAGGCTGACCCGAGACACGGTGCTCCTCCAGTCCCGGCCCAGCAGGGCTGACAGCTGCCCCCTTTTTCCTAGGACTTCGCTGCCCCCTGCTCCCTGCTGAGAAGTTCAAAGGGCAGCACGAGGGGGTGTTTGGCTGCTATTGTCATCTGGAGGGGGAAGAGTGAGAGCCGGATAGCCAAGTCCCCAGGCATTTTTGGAGGTGGCAGGACCTTAGTCCTACCCCCAACACACACCCCTGAGTGGCACATCCTCCCTTTGGGCATAACGCTGCCCTTGGGGGCTCCGGAAAGAGGCGGTGGGGATTGTGCCGCTGAGACCGGGAAGGGCAGCCAGCGTACCGGCCAGCTGGGTGCATTGTTGGCTTACTGTGTAGGGCTTGGGGGACTGTGGCCACATGCCCGGCAGGAGGTGAGTGAAGAGCCCTGTGGTGTGCCGGTGTGGGGATCCTGGGCATTTCAAAAGGGCTCGTTGTCCCCTGAACAATGTATCAATAGAGAAAGATCTCTGCTTGGTATTCTCCATTTTAAAGATGCATCTTGGAGCTGACAAGTCTTGGGGGAGGAGAAGGGCTGTCTGTGAGCGCCGAACTGGGAGGGCTGCTTTGGCACCATGGTGCTGGGAAGAGCCTGCCAGCCTCCGGAGCCGGGCTACTCGGGAGTGACATTAAAATGCCCTTTCAATGATACCACTGTGCCATGCTCTGAACTGGGAGACTCTGGCCCTTTGGAGTGGCAAGACCAGGAAGTGATGGGCAGCTAGCACCTTGGCCCCAAGCCCCAGCTGCCCCTGACCCTCCTTTCCTTCCTCCCTGCCTCCCTCTCCCTCAGAATAAAAGAGGAAACAAAGGAGAGAAGATGGGAGGGCCAGAGAGCGAGAGGAAGACCACAGGAGAGAAGATGCTGAATGAGGTTCCCTTGTTTTGCCTGGAAGCCCTCACTGGCTCCCTGGCTCTGCCCAGAACGTGCAGTCCAAATCCCAATCCAGCAGCGGGGTTACGTCGTCCCGTTTACCCTCAGAGTCCCTCTCCTGGTGCTGCCCAGACGATCGGCCGGTCCCCCGGGAGAGAGGTTCGGTGTGGCCTCTAGGAGAGAAGTTTTCTTGGCCACAGGAAGGCCTGGCGGAGGGGTGGTGGTTGTCCACTGTGACTGGACAGATGCATTCATTCACGTGCACACACACGCACGCACACACGCACACACAGGGGAGCAGATACCTGCAGAGAAGAGCAACCAGGTCCCGATGAGTGGCGAGCTGCCCTACAAAGAGCTGTGCTTGTGTCTTATCAAGACACCTTGGCAAAGAGATGGCTGGTTCTGGGTGGTCCTGGACAAGGCCGCACCCAAGGGCCCTCCAAGCCTTAATGGCACCCTTAAGCCTCCATGCCCAGGCCAAAAGATGCTTTTTCTCCGTAAGTTCTCCTCTTTGTGTCTTTGTAAAGATTCTCTGTTCTGGGGAGAAACTTTTGGTTCAACTTCAATTAGAAGCTTTATCTCAGTGGGGAAAGTATTTGTCCATCCACGCAAAGGGTCCTGGACATCCGAACCCCAGCCAGCCCCTGTGCACACCCCTGTATCCTCAGATCTTGGTGTCAGGGCCCAGTCAGCCACCTTCAGGACCCTGGTCAGCTCCGCCAGCCAGCAGCCTCCCGGGTCAGGAAGGGAAACGCCAGGAAGGGAAACGCCGTTGTTTTCTTTGCTGGCCTGGCAGGTTCCTTTCTCTGAAGCTGAGCCACAGGCTGTCTCAGGGGAATGTGTCCCTCGACTCAGCCAGGAGGCACGTCCCACCCTCACGGTACAGCTCTACCTTCCCTGGGCTGGCTTCTGATAATTGTGCTTTTGGAATCTTGCATTGGAGGCCAATTATCCCTAATGTGGTGGGATTTTGGAGAAAAGGCTCAGCAGGTGAAATCATGTTGAGTCTCTGAAGGGGGTGGACAGTGGCTGGCTCAGCACCAGCACCTGAGAGCCTGGCTACCCTGGTCCCCACCTGGGGATTATGCCAGGTGACTTTCATCTTTGACCTCCAAGAAGGTGGCACCTGGGGTCGGGAGTGGGTATGGGTGCAGGACCAGCCTGCTCTGATTCCAAGAGCTACCTGGGGATATCCATCCCCAAGCATCTTACTTTCTTGATTCCAAAGTTATGCATTGTGGGTTCCTTGAGCAATGCTGTTGACATTTGTGAGTGAGTGAAGAAACGAGTCTGGGCTTCAGGAAAGGGTGCTGGAGCTACCTGGTGTCTGCCTCCTGCTTCCACTGTAGGTAAATTGCTCCCCACAGCCACATCCTTGCTTTTAACTCCGCCCAAGGGATGGACATGCGATTCTAGGGCTACTGTGTTTCTAAATGAGCATACGTCGACATGAGAAAATGTCAGAAATGCCTGGATCCTACCTGCACTTAATACATGCTGCCTGGAGGATTCAGGCGGGCAGGCAGGGGGAGTGGAGCACATGGCCGGGCCATCTGTTCTCCCGACAGCTTGCTTACGATGAGACACTCCATCAAACGCCAACCGTTGATGGATGGCCTACGACACGCAAGGGCTGTGGGGCCAGGTGAACTTTGTCCTCAGACAGAAAGACATTTTACATGGTCTTGCTCTGTGGTTTTCAATAAAAGGCTGGTATTTCATGCTCTTAAAGAAGCAGGGTAAAGTGGCATAGTACTGAGCTTCCCGGGCAGGATACCGAGGCGTTGATCTCTGGGCCTTGGGGAAGGTGGGGCAGGGCAGGGGCTCCCTGGGCTCCCACCTCCACACCCCACAAGCTTCCTTTCAGAGTGAAGCATGTTTTTTGTAGGTAATAGGGTAAAAGGGACCGGGAATCTTTCTAGCAACAACCTTGAACCCAGATGGCCTCACTCTCACCCCGATCCCACCAGACATTGGCTGTGTGACCTTGAGAAAGGCCCTTTAACCCCTCTGAGCCTGACCTTCCTTGTTTCACAAGGAGGATTAAACAAGATGATTCTTGAGTAAGATCCCTTCCTACTACAGACCCCCAACCCCATTCTTTCATTGGCTTACTCATCCTCTCCTTAAACAAGCCCTTCCTGGATACCAGCTGGTTGGATTTAACTCGGTCAATTCTGGGCTTACGATGGTGAGTGAGCCAAACCCTTGCCGCTTGGCACCTGGGGCTGCATGCTTTGAGGGAAGACCCCAGGCTCTGCCATAATCACGTGTTTCAGTGGCACAAGAAGTGTCTGCCCCGAGTGCTCTGGGTGGGAGTTGGGGAGTGAGTTCTGTTTTGGAAGCCGGAGGAATCTGGAGAAGGAGGATGTTTGATCTGGGTCCAAGGTTGCACCTGGGTCCACTAGTGAGCCCGGGGAAAAGAAGAAGAGGACAGAGGCCGGGTGTGGTGGCTCACCCCTTTAATGCCAGCACTTTGATCACTTGAGGTCAGGAGTTCAAAACCAGCCTGGCCAACATGATGAAACCGCATCTCTACTAAAAATACAAAAAATTAGCTGGGCGTGGTGGCGGACACCTATAATCCCAGCTACTTAGGAGACTGAGGGAGGAGACTCGCTTGAACCCAGGAGGCGGAGGTTGCAGTGAGTCGAGATTGCACCATTGCACTCCAGCTTGGGCAACAGCACTAGACTCTGTCTGAAGAAGAAGAAGACGATGAAGACAAAGAAGGAGAAGGAGAAGAAGAGAAAGAAGACAGAAACGGCTGCAGACAGAGGTTGTAGCAGGAAGAAGGGCCTGGAAACCCTGACTCTCGCATCCAATGCTCAATCCACGTGGGTTGAGGGTATTTGAAGTGTTTGAAGATGGAAGTGGAGCTCTCCTCATTAGCCATGCATCCCCAGGCTGGGCCTGGCCTTTCCTACAACATGACGGCCCTGGATGCCCCCAGTGGGGTTCAAGCTGTCAGTGAACACAGAACAGGCTTCAGTGGCGACCGTCACTGTGACTGTTTGTCTTCAGGCTTTATTGAGTGGCTACTGTATGCTGGGTCTCAGAGTTGGACCAGCTGTTTGCTGGTCTAGGTGCCTGCATTGAGAAGTGGGCGGACCCTGGACTGCACTTGGGGAGTTGTGAGTTGGTGTCAACAGGGCAGATGAGAAGACCAGGGAGGCGATGCTGACTTAGCCTTTCAGAACCCCAGTGAGGCCCATCCCTCTGAATCTGTTCCTCATCCCCCGGTTTAGCTCATTCTAGAGCTGAAGCCCTCACTTCACTCCCCTGAGCAAATCAAACAAGTAGAAACGGCTAACCGCTTTTTCTGCTGAAACCTAAGCTTGGACCAGGTGGTCCGGATGACCTGTCTTGTCCCCCTGCCAGGCCCTCCCCTCCAGCTTCTCTGCCCCTCTCTGTCCTAGACATGCTGGGAGGATACAGTGTTTGTAGAAGGGGGTGGAGTGCAGGGGTAGAGGGAAGAGTTCAGGTGGAATTGGGTCTTTTCCTAAACCAGTTATTTCAGAATACGTGGAATTCATTCAGTCTTTGCATCGAAGTTGGCCGTGGCCTCTGGGGCTGGCGACACTTCTGGACACACAGAGGGAGCGGGGCACGCTCCCCTTTCCCATTCCTGGGCTGCCCCCCCCCCCCGCCCCCGCCGCCGGTGGATAGGCTCCTGACATCAGGGGCACTGAGCTGTCAATCCTGCCCATGAGGCAGCTGCTCCATCTCCTAAAGTAATTTGCTTCTCATTCCACTGACTTCAACCTTCCCCAATCAGAAGAAAGGTAATTTCCTGCCTTGGGTTGTATTTATTACTAACGTTATCAGGCCCTGTAATCAGTATTAACATCACCGTGTAAAGTAATACAAAACTAATTACTAGCTAAACTGAATTAGATACATGGCAACCACGAACCGGGCTGACGGGGCGAGCAGCCAATTTTCAGCTCTGAAAGATGCATCCTGGACACCTTGCACGCTCGGAAACCTCAGCGCTGTCCCGACTGGCACTGCAGGGTGACTGAGGGGAGGGGAAGAGAGATTAGAAAGTAAAAATGCACACCTCTGAGGTTTGTAGATTATTAAAATAATAATCTAAGTATTATAAACAATAAGGATAATAAATAATATACTATATAAGATAAATAATATAAGAAACTGGAGCCCACCCAGAGTTAAAGCCCCAGGAATCCCACGAGTGGCGAGGACTGATACCGCGTGTCAGGAGTAAACGTTATCATGTCGGGGCAGTCCCAGCAATCCTGGGCAGTTGTCCTCATTCTTGACCTGAGGATGCACAGGTGTGGGGAGGTAAAGCAGCCTGCCCAGCCACCCAGCACATAGGTGATGACCCCAGATGGGGTCTAGGTCTGTGTGATGCCTGAGAAACCTGAGTTCTGGTGTTTGTTAAGACAGAAAGAAAATGCAAAGTCGAAAAACAGCGCAGTGTCACCGAGCACCAGTGTAAAGGAAGTGCCAGTGCTGCCGCCCGGTCGTCGACCTCTGCAGAATGCATGGCAGAGCCCATCAGCCGTGCCTTTCCGACTGTGTGGACACGTACGCTGCCGGCTGCTGACCTTGAAAATGGGCTTTTGAAGGAGAAAGCAGGGCAAGAAGGAGGGGATCCACTTGTGGTTTCCTTGCAACCCCTGAGGATCAAAGACCCCAGCAGGCCTGTCCACTCCAGCAGGCCCGTCCCCTCCTTGGAGACAAGGGTGCATCTAGGAGTGCCTGCTCGACCGCCTCAGTTCTCTGGAGCATAAGGTTAGGGGTTACATAGGCAGCCCTGTGCCGCTCAAATGTCCCAGCATGTGTATGACAACTTGAGATCCAAGAAGTAAGAATTAGGGGCCAGGCACGGTGGCTCATGCCTGTAATCCCAGCACTTCGGGAGGCCGAGGTGGGTGGATCCCTTGAGATCAGGAGTTCGAGACCAAGAAGTAAGAAACAGGACCTACAGGTCCTGAGATAAGGTGGCCTCTGGATGAGGCTGTAAACTGCCCGACATGCCCGCGGGTCTGGTGACACCCTTCGTTGCACTTGGCATGCTTTGCACAAGGTGGCTGGAGGGGCCGCCATGGAGAGAATCTGCCGCGTTGGCACTGACCCGTCCTCGTGTGTGGCTGCTCACCTGGAGAAGGTTTCCTGTCCCTGCTTCTTCTGTGCTCACATCAAAGCTCACGCCCCTGCCTGGGCTCCAGCTGGTGATGGCAGCTGCAGTTAGATGTGCCTTAGCCAACCTGCTTGCCCGAAGAAGACATACCGGCAGCAGGGATCTGGCCCGTATATTCCTTATGCACAGTTCAATGACAGTTAAACTCTGATTGGAGAGTGTGTAGCCAGGAAGAGTTGAGATGGAAGAGTGTAAGGGGGAGATGGGAATGAGCCCGGCTCGCCAACCCTTGTCCACATTCAGATCAGCAGTTCACAGTATCGCTTTGGGCTGCCCTAAAATGGTTCCATTCCATCTAGTGGTTTTAGGTATACAAGTTGTCCTTGGGGAGTTTAAACCCTGCCGCAGGGATTTCCCTACCATACAAAATGGCTCTCCTGAGTGGTGCTGAAAAGAGAGTCTCCCCTACTTGCTTCTGCTGATGCTTCGTGGGCCTGAGAGTCAAAGAAAGAACATCAGTGTATCGTAAATAACTTTACTGCATGCACTGAAGGGTGTGGTTTGCAGACAGCACAGCGGGACTCAGAAATGGGGAGCCAGCCATTGGCCAACAATTTGGCTGTCAGCTTGAGTCTCTGAGCCCCTGCCCAGCCACCTTCCTAGCCCCCAATATGCACACACAGGTTTCCGTTCCCAGGCCACTCAGCCTCAGCCTCTTGTCCCCCAGAGGCACAGACTGAGGCAGCTGTGAGTGGCAGCAGGTGAGGGGCATTTGTATTGCTTTGTTCCATCAGCAATACAAAGGATGATGAAATAGGAGATTCCCCCAGGGGCTGCAGCAGTCTTGGGGAGAGGTGGCTAAGAAAGTTTCCGAGGCCAAATCCAGGCTCCACAGTGTCCAACAGCAGTGCCCGGGAGCCTCCTGTGCAGAGGCCGAGTGTCATCTGGATGCAAAGAACTTTGTTTGGAATCTGGCAGCACCAAATCCTTGGCTGTAAGCAAATGGTGCCACCTGGGGCATTTTCCACATACCCAGCTGGACCCTGGGGTTGACTCTTTGATGTTTCTCATCATGATGTCACCTTTGAATTCATGTCAGGATCAATGACTGAGTCCACAGAAACCGGGCTGCCTTTCCCCATTAGTTACGGTGAGTTTCCTCACCTGCAAAGTAGGAAATGATCATGTTTTTGGGGTCCCTGAAAAATGTGCATTCAGCCCAGAGGGTGATGATAAATCTGCTGAATTATCTTGTACCTGTTCTTCAAAGTACCACTCCCAGAATTGGCCTCTTTTCTATTCGGCAACTAAGGGAATACAGGGCTGTGACTTCCCACGGCCTGGCTGTGGCCAGGCTGAGACGATATCCATGAAAGAGGTGTGGAACCTGCCAGGGAGAGCGCAGAGGGTGCGTGAGGGGTCTGGGGGAACAGGGACCGTGGACGAGTCAGCTCTCTGGATGGACAAGGAACGAGGACTGAAAAGCTGGACACGAGGCCGACTGCTGAATGGAAGAAACGTCCTCCAGTGACAGCCAAGGGTCTGTGGGATGCTCTCCCCGGGGGAAGTGGCTCCCCGGGGGACTTGAACAGCTGACACTGAGGGAAAGGGAGAAGGACGATGTCTCGGAGGAAGCTGAATCTCCTGGGTCAGCAGCTCAGGCCAGCGGTGCTCACAAACCCCCAGCACAGTGGCTTCCGATGGCAACGGCGTGCATAGGGCACAGGCTGCCCGGGGGCACCTCTGGCTCACATGTCCTCTCATTAGAGGGCCCTGGGCGAGGGAGGGGCCCTCTCTGGGCCTGTTTCCCTCATGACAGAGGCAGAGAGCCAGGGCGTGGCTGAGACATTTGACTCTGAAAGCTGCTCAGTTGTGGCCCTTAGCCATTCTGCCTCCCCTGGCCAAAGCTGCAGGTTACACAGCCATGCCTGATGCGGGTGGCGTTTGGGAGACTGTTGGCTTATGGGAGGTGCTGCCAGGCACAGGGAGCCGGGCCAGGATGGAAATCCTCTCCAGGGAAGGGGGTGAGGAGCAGTTACACCTCCACCCATGTGTGAACCCAGAGGCCTAGGAGGAGGGGAGTGCGGGGGACACTTGGCTCAGAAGAACCATGCTAGTCTTCTGTGGCTGCCAAGAGGGAGTGCTCAGGGGACCCGTGGTTCCTCCCATGCTGCCTGGCTTGAGGCCAGGTCCTTTCCTTGCTCCAGGAATGTTCCAGCACAGAAAGGGAATGAAAAAGGTACATACAGCGTAGAAAAAGTAGAGATGGCTCCATATGGGACCTCTCTGTGTGTCTTTCCTCTCTCTCTCTCTGTCTGTCTCTCTTCTCTCTCTCTCCTCTCTCTCTGCCTCTCATCTCTCTCTCTGTCTCTCTTCTCTCCCTCTGTCTCTTTTCTCTCTCTCTCCTCTCTGTCTCTATTATCTGTCCTCTCTCTTCTCTCTCCTCTCTCTCTGTGTCTCTCTCTCCATTTCTTTGTCTTCCTATCTGTCTCCTCTCTGTTTGTCTTTCTGTCTCTCCATCTTTGTCTCTCTCTTTTTCTTCCCTTCTCCCTCCCTTTCTTCCTCCCCTCCCCTTGTTTCCCTTCAAGGTATTTGCCAATAGCCTGAGGACAGTATGCGTATTTTTAAACAGCAACTAGGCGTCCAAACTTTGTCCCTTGAGGGCGTCCTTTGCCAAGGAGCATCGGGAAGTGGCCCAGAGACCTGCTTCCCACCAAGCGGCCACTCCTGGCTCTGGGACCTGAGTAGGTTTGCATCCTGTGGACCTCACTATTCTGACTGTGGGTGTCGGTGGTTGTCTGACTGTGGGCGTTCATGTCATCTTTGCCCTCCCAGCTCACCATGTGGCTGTCCTAGGGCTTCCCGAGGTGATTCTCCCACAGCGCGCGTGTGTCTGGCTCTTGTAAGGTCTATAGCAAGCTGGGCAGGAGCACCCTCTCACACGTGCATCTTCTGAGCTGTGAAGCCGGGGGATGCGGAGGGGGTATGCTTGTTTTTAGGTGTATCGATGAATTTATGCAGAGTCCACCAAGGTCAAGGCCTGGAAGGGGCTGGCATGAGGACAGAGACCTGGCTGGTCTAACCCGTCATGACAGGGAAGCTGGTGCAGGCTCCTGCCAGGACTCAGAAAGGGGCGGGCAGCGTCCTGTCCTTCCCACGAGCGTGGAAGGCAAGGGCCCATGAAATGTCTTCTGGTGCCTCTGTGGCTTGTGGAACTGTGCAGATGGCCAGGGCTTCTGTGGCCATGCAGCTCATGCCATGCAACTCACGCCACTTCTGGGGCTCATGAGATTTAACTATGGCCGTGACATTTACGAGACAAGGATGCTACCATGTGTACGGGCTTAGCCCTGGAAATAGGCTGTCTCCATATGACCTTGGATAGGTCTTGTCATCTTTCTAGGCCTGAGACTTCTCATCTATACGGTGGAGTCAATGCCACCACACCATGCACTTCAGTAAGGATTGGGTGCCAGGCATGGCAAAGCCCTAGTGCCATCTGGGGTGCAGCACCCACCCCATCAGTATTCGTATGATTGTTCAGAGCTGCAGGTGTAATGAGCCCTTGCTTTAAGAGAAGTCGTGAAGAAATTGGGATTGAAAGTCCTCTTTAGGAACACTTGATATTGGCTGGGGCCGTGGATCCTCTAATCAAAATGCCTTCATTCTTCAACAATCCATAGTTTCTTTCTGGAATGCTCCATGGCCTTCTAAATCAAATTACGCTTACTCAAACCTTATCTGACGACCCTTTCAAAACGATTACGCCCACTGAATCACAGATTTTAGAAACTGGACAGGACAGTTTGGAGCAGGTGCAGGTTGGAGCCGCTCAGGTGCGGGTTAGAGGCGCTCAGGTGCAGGTTAGAGGCGCTCAGGTGCAGGTTAGAGGCGCTCAGGTGCAGGTTAGAGCCACTCAGGTGCAGGTTAGAGCGGCTCAGGTGCAGGTTAATCTTGTACTTTCGTTAAATAAATGTCTATGGCTTCTGAGATGGCCTGAGAGTTTTGTGGATGGGATTGGGTTGCATTTGAAGTTGTTCTCACAGAACAAGTGGTCCTTGTCCTTCCGCAGTGGGAAGCGGCGTGAGTGATCTGGACAGACACAGCTTGTGGCCTTGAATCGGTGTTAAACGTGCTTGGCCAGAGGAGCGGGGGCGGAGCCAGCCCAACCGGACTTGCGTCTTGGCCGGGGCCCAGTCTGTGAGCCGGACCTGCAGTCCCAGCTTACGCTGGGAGATGGCGCCCTTCCCCAACAGTTGGAATTTCCTGGCACCCGACCCAGCCCGGCTGCCTGGGATTACAGCATTACTCAGAAAAGCAGATCTGAGGGGCTCATGTAACTAGCGGGTCTCACACCCAGCACTCAGGCCAGGATCATCACGGCTGCAGCTGAAGTCTCTGCAGCCGAGGACAGCGCGCACAGAGAGAAAAGCCCCAGGAAGGCGTTGTTCCTCTCAGGCAGGCGCCAGGGAGGCGCGCTCCTTCCGGTCCGCGTCCGTCTTTCAAATCCCATCCAGGAAGGGAGATTAATTTTCACCCAGGCAGAGAAGAGTGTAGTGAGTGAGCTGGGGGAGTCTTTCCTTCCCAAATGGCTGGGAAAGCTTAATGGAAGGCCCCGGAGGAAGCGGCTTTCATCTCCGATTAGAAGCCTTCTGCAAATGCAAAAACCCTATTAACTCGTTTGACCCAGTCAGGCCTGCTGCGCTTCGGGTGGGACTGACACGCGTGAGTCCTGCCGCCGTCGCCGCAGAGAGCCGGGAAGAGGGGCAGCCTGCGCCACTTGCCCTGCAGCTGGGCCTGGGCGCCAGGACTCAAGCGCCACCCCTGAGCCAATGAGGACACCCCCCAACCCACACCCCTCCACCACAGACCCCAGTCCCCGCCCCACACCCCCACCTCCCCAACACCACGCTCATGGGCGTGGCCCCTTCAGCTCCTGAGGCCCAGGTCTGAGCCCCAGACCGTATGCAGCTCCTGCCCGGTGTGCGCTCTCCCAGGCCCCTCCCTGCGCACCGCAGGCCACAGCGGACCACCCCAGCCCCCGCCCTGCTGTGCCGGTGCCAGGGGTGCCGGTTGGCTCCCTTCCTCCCAAGCAAGGTCTTAGGGCACCGCGGCTGCCCAGGGTTCGCAGGGGCGCCTTTAACTCTGCACCAATACCCCGATGCTCCCCTGGCGCTGGAGGCCTTCGCGAGTCTGGCTGCTTTTCGGAACCGGCCCTGCCTGCTGGATTTCAGGCGAGGGCCCAGGCTGGCTGGGACCCTCGAATCACCGCGGAAAAGGGCCCCAGTAGGCAGGATGGCGCCGTCTCTCTGCGGGCAACCTTTGCCCCAAAGCGGTCCCTCTGCGGGGATCGGAGAGGGGTGCCTGGGCGTGAGGATGGGAGAAGCCCCGGGACAGGAGGGTCGCGGGCCGTGCCCCAGCTGGGGTCCCCACGCCGCCGCCGGGTATTTTATGATCTGGGGGGGTGGTGGTGCGTCCGTCTCCTCATGTCACCCTGATCCCAACTCCTGGGCGGACTGGAGTTTGCAGATCTCGCTGCCGGCAGCCAGGGGGCGGCGGGGAGCCGAGCAAGAGGAAAAATCCACCCATTTCCTGGGCGGATTGCGTCGGCCCCGCCCGGCCGAGCCCCGCCTCCCGGCCGCGGCCCCCGCGCGCAGCCAGCGCAGCGCTCAGAGCCGGACGGCGCTTCCCGGTGGCGGCTGAGGAGCCGGGAGGGACGCAGCCGGGCAAGGCGGGGCGCGGGGCGGGCAGCGCGGGGCGCGGAGCGCGGCGGGCAGAGGCCGCCTGGCCACCCTCCCTGGCGCCCGGGGAAGGCGCGGCGATGGCCGGGGCGCGCGGGGCGGCGGCGGCGGCGGGCGGGCGGCGGCGGGCCGAGGGGGCGCGGGGATACAGCCGGGCGCCCCTGCCCGCCGCGGTGCCCGCCGCCTGAAGGCCGCCCGGGCGCGGGAGCCAGCGCCAGCTTGGAGCGGGCGCTGGAGGCAGCTCGAGGCGCGATGTCGGTGCCGCTGCTCAAGATCGGGGTCGTGCTGAGCACCATGGCCATGATCACCAACTGGATGTCCCAGACGCTGCCCTCGCTGGTGGGCCTCAACACCACCAAGCTCTCGGCGGCCGGCGGCGGGACGCTGGACCGCAGCACCGGCGTAAGTGCGCCCGCCGGCCGCCTTGGCGCGGCCCCTCCTTCTCCTCCTCCTCCCCCTCCTCGGTCCGGAGCTCGGGGCTGGGCGGGCGCCGCGCGGGACCCGAGTTTCCCAGGGAGGTGGCAGGGAACAGGGCGGGCAAGGGCAGGGGTCGCGAGCCGGCGCAGCAGTGGTGACCCTGCTCCCCACTCCCCCAGCCTGGGCCACTCGATCTTCCCCGCGCACCCCCGGGGCGGCGTTTCCTTCACCTGGGCGCTTAGCCGCGGGGCCCGGGGAGCTTGGTGGGGGTTCGGAGGCTTGGAGTCCTGGGTCACTAATCATGAGCCCCTCATTGAAAAGGTTAGAAAACTAAGGCTGGGGACTTGGGGATTTGTCCAAGGTCACACTCAGCGAGTGAGGGGTGGAGTCACCGCTAGACCCTAGTCTGGGCTCGGTCCAGCGGGGACTCTGAGCCCGCCCTAGTTTGTAAAAGCCAGACTGGCCCGACCGGACTGGGAGTGGGGCCCCGGCCGGTGGGCTCTGAAGCTCCTGTCCGCGCCTTCGTTCCCAAAGTCCCAAGACACCCTTTCCTCCCCAGTCCATAGGAGGGTTTGTTCCTTCCCCTGGGAGGACGGTGCTGAGGGGCTGGGGTGGGGCCCCTGGGAGCCTGCCCTTGGGTGCTCACTGCCTCGCCTTTGCCTTCGTCTTCTGCGCGCACTCCTCCCTCCTGGCCTCTGAAACTGAAATCGAGTCTCCCTCTCGAGCCTAGCGGGAGGGGAACCGTGGCCAGGGCTGCTTCTGGGCAGAGCTGACTTAGATGGCTGGGCAAGGCTGAGCTGGAACCAGCCACCCGGAGGGCCGCGGGGGAAGGGGTTGCTGCTGGGAAGGCGCGCCCCAGACCACTGCCCCTCTAGGTTGAAAGGCGAGGTGAAGGACATGAATCTCCCTCCCTCTCCCTTTTTGCTGCCAGAGGTTCAGTGCTCTGCGAAGAGGGCTCCGTGGTGTGGCTCCCTCCTAAGACTCCTCTTGAGGCCACCCCCGCAGCTCCTTCAGGAATCTGAGGGCGATTCCTCCATGATGACTTTGTTCCGGCCTGCTGGTCCCGATCTTCCCGGGTTAGGAATGAATGAGATTAAAGATATGACTACTATAGATTCTCCCCGCCCAACTTCTCCTCCCCATCTTCATGCTAAAAATAGCGGAGAGATGACCTGATGCCACCGGAGGGGAGCGTGCTTAGAGACAGTGGGGCCGGCAGCAGGGTGGAGCGTGGAGGCTCATGAGTGCCTGCCCCGGTACCTGGCTGGGCTGGGCTGGGCTGTGAGGTTAGACCCGACATAGGCAGCTCCGGTTTCTTGGTGGTCTTTGGGCAAACCTCAGGACTGAGGTTGAGGGTGACCCCTGCACAGCATGTCACCGGCAATTTGGTGACATTCATCAAATGGCTCGCGGGTGGAGCCCACGAGGAGTTGGAAACCTAGTGTTTTCTTGGGTCAGCCTTTGCCACGCTGCCGGCAGGGAGGTTGCCGCCGCTCGGGGTTCATCACAGCTCTGGGCAAATAGGCTGCTGGATCTGGGGCTGTTACAGTGGGTGCTTCTTCTGCAAGTGTCAGGGAATGGCAGGGCGAGGCTTGGTGGTGCCAGTCACCTGTGCTTGACTTACGGGAAGGATATCCTGTTTCTGACATACATGCCCATTTCGAGCCACCCAACCTTTGCTTTCCTGTCTTGCCCCTTGTCCAGTCTGTGGCCTCCAGTTGCCCCTTCCATCCACCCAGCAGATCAGTTTGGCCAGATGACAAACTCCAGACATCCCTTGAGTTGAACTTGAATTTTAAGAATGTAAAGGTTCTTGCCTCTTTGACATCCTTCCAGCCCTGGGCCTCCTAACGGGAGACCTATGCTTCTTTGTTCCCAGGGACCCTTTCTTCCCTTTGGGTCAAACATGTCTTGGGACCATTTCCTCATGCCTTTTCCTGGGGGTGGATGTGGACACTTTCCCCTGGTTGTTGGCTCTGATACACAACCTCATGGTCTCCCTTTCTCTCCTTCCCTCTCCCTCCCCGCCCCGCCCCTCTCCAGGTGCTGCCCACCAACCCTGAGGAGAGCTGGCAGGTGTACAGCTCTGCCCAGGACAGCGAGGGCAGGTGTATCTGCACAGTGGTCGCCCCACAGCAGACCATGTGTTCACGGGATGCCCGCACAAAACAGCTGAGGCAGCTACTGGAGAAGGTGAGTCTGTGCAGAGTGTGCGTGTGTGTGCGTGGGTACATGCCTGTGTGCTCACGCCAACACCAAGCCTTGGCTAGCTTGCAGGCCCCATTTCTGCTCTTTCCTGGCTTGTCTCCACTCAGAATATTTGTGAATGAATGAAAGGGTGGATGGATGGATGGATGGGTGGGGGTGGATGGGTGGGTGGGTGGATGGATGGATGGGTGGGTGGATGGATGGATGAATGGGTGGATGGATGGATGGGTGGGTGGGTGGATGGATGGATGGATGGGTGGGGATGAATGGGTGGGTGGATGGATGGATGAATGGGTGGATGGATGGATGGATGGGTGGGTGGATGGATGGATGGATGGGTGGGTGGGTGGATGGATGGATGGGTGGGTGGATGGATGAATGGGTGGGTGGGTGGATGGATGGATGGATGGATGGATGGATGGATGGGGATGAATGGGTGGGTGGATGGATGGATGGATGGATGAATGGGTGGATGGATGGATGGATGGGTGGGTGGGTGGATGGATGGATGGATGGATGGATGAATGAGTGGGTGGATGGACAGGTGGATTGAGACTTCCATGGGTGGCCCAGGAAGAGAGGACTAGACCTGCCTCCCTGTCACTGCAGGCTCCACTGAGAAGTCATGTGGGCATGGTGAGACGGGACACAAGGCTTGTCTCTGAGTGATGTCATAATCTGCATGCATAGGGCTGGGGCTGTCACCCAGCAGCTACCTCGGAGAGCGCCTGTGGGCCCAGGAATGCATGGCCATTTGGATTTTATGAGATAAGATCTTTTTTCTGCCCTTGAATGGTTGTACCTGGCCAGTGGCTGGACAGGTGCTCCTCACCATGAACGCCTTCCTGGGGCTAAAGCAGGCCACATTGTCACCTTCAGAACCCACCTGGGGACAGCAGGGTGTAGTTTGCATAACATTTTGCATCTGTTATTTCACTTAATCTTCATGAGAAGAACCATGTGAAGTTGGTGGGAATTTTCACTCCATTTCAAGAAGGGGAAATTTGGCTCCCAAGAGGTGAACTTATTTGTCCCAAGCCAAGCAGCTGTTAGTAGGGAAGTGGGCGCTAGACCCACATGGCTGAGCTCATCACCTGGTTCAGTCTCCTCCACTCCCCACTTTAGTCAGGGGGCCTTCTCCTGATGGGCACTTTCCACCGGCCTTTTGGCACATTCCACCCAAGGACCCCGTATTCTGTGGTTAATGTAGGTTCTGGGGGCCCCCTAGGAAAGTTACCAAGAGAACAAGGAGGAATGGTGGGCCCTTCTGTTTCACCTATTGATTCCCCAGAAGAAAGGGGCATTTGCATGTAGCGCCTGTGGGCAGGGAACTTTCCCACCCTGAGGGAGTGGGGTCACACCACACACACACACACACACACACAGTCACACATACACACTAACACACACACACACGCTCACACAGTCACAGTCACACACACACACACAGTCACACATACACACACGCTCTCACACACACATGCTCACAGTCACACACAGTCACACAGTCACACACACATGCTCACACAGTCTCACACACACTCACACATACACACACACACACAGTCACACACACACACACGCTCACACAGTCACACACACAGTCACACACACACGCTCACAGTCACACACACACAGTCACATACACACACACTCACACATAGTCACACACACAGTCACACTCACACACACTCACATATAGTCACACACGCGCACACACACTAACACAGTCACACTCACAGACACACACAGTCACACACACACAGTCACACACTCACACGCACGCACACACACTAACACACACATAGTCACACTTGCACAGTCACACGCGCACACACACATTCACACAGTCACACACACATACACACTAACACTCACACATAGTCACACACAGATAGTCTCACACACAGTCACACTCACAGTCACACACACACACACTAAGACATAGTCACACTCGCACAGTCACACACTCACACACACACTCACACAGTCACACACTCACACACACACTCACACACACAGCGGTAAAGCCATGATTCTTCCTGCAGATTGGCCTTGGACTTTCTGGAATGGGAGTCAGCTCAGGAGTATGACAGGAGGCCTGTGAGGGGTGGGGGGCCTCTGTGATTCAGGGCTGGCTCCATGCTGGGGGGACAGATGGTGCTGTCACTGCCCACCTCGTTGGGGAAGGTGGGAGCAGCCTGGTGAGAGGAGAGCATTGCCCCGACTCGGGTTAACATTCCCGCCGCTGAACCACAAACCCTCAGGAAACTCTGGACAAAGCAAGTCCCCTTTCTTGGAGAGGGAGAGGGTGGGCTAGAGATTTCGAGCGCCCACCCAGCTCTGACGGGCCCTGAAAGCTCCGAGTCACTGCCTGTTCCTGTGTCCCAGTCCCTGTCTGGAATGGCCACAGGACCCTTGTTTCTTGGGCAGGAAGGTTGCCTCGTGGTACCCAGGGCAATGGGCCTAGTTCGTAAGGCACGCTCCCCTTGAAGAAATAGAATTTTTTTTCTTTAGCCACCTGAGTAAATCATTTTAAAAGAATTAATGTAAGATGCATTTAACAGATTCCACCAACATTTATTAACACCAAACTAGACCAAAGCCTAATTGAGCCTTTAATTATTCAGAAGCTTAGAGTGGGGAGGTGGCACTTGGAGGGGCCTCTGGGCTGTGGGGGCTGGGGAGAGTCAGGAGAGGAGAACAGAGCCCTGAGCCCAGGGAGGAGGCTCTTGCCGGGAGAGCAGAGAGTTGGGAAATGGATTCCAGAATGCTCCATGAGCCCCTGGGACTGCAGGCCCTGGAACATTCCTTCCCGCCTGTGCGTGCCACAGCATTACTGCTTAAAAATTTAAAACCCCATTTGATGCCATAGCGGGCACTCTATTTTCAGAGGGCATGAGCCATTTGCTGTGAAAGAGGGCCCTCGCTCCTTAATGCACTGTGCATTTTAGCAGGAGGCAGGGCTGCTCCGTCCTCAGCTCCCCCGCACACCCTGGCCTGTGTGTGCTATTTTCTTTCTTTCCTCTTTCTCTTTTCTTCTCTTGCCTTCTCTTCATGGGCAGAAGCAGGATAGGATGCTCCGGAAACCTCAGCCCATGTGTCCTGTGGATGGGGCTAGGTCACAGCTGAGCATATTCCAGCCAGGTCTGTCGGTGTTTCTGTGGCCTGGCTTCACCTTTAACCCATCTGGTGAGGCCCCCCGCCCCCCTCAGAGTCTCTGATTTCTGTTGCCCTGGGGTCCCTGTGGGGAGCCCAGACATGTATAGCCCTGGAAGCCTCACCAGGTAATTCCATGCAGCTGGGGTCGAGCACTGTAGGGACACGGATAGTGGCAGGCGTGGGGCACGGGCTCCGTTCTCTTTGAAGATGCACTTGGCTCTGGGTTTGAGAGTGTAGGCTTTGGAGCCAGTCCAGCTTGAACTGGCAGGCCTCCTGGCTGTGCGACAGTAAGCAAGTTGCTTAACTTCTCTGAGCCTTGGTCTCCCTATGTGTAAAATGGGACTCAAAATAGTATTCATCTCCCGGGGTTTTTGTAAAGATCAAATGAGATCAATGACACAGCAGACTCAGTGCAGTGCCTGGAACACGGGAAAGGATGGGTAATTATTAGCCGTTGGTTATCTTGAGGCCAGGTGTGTCTGTGTGTGTTGCTGGCCCCCCTGCCGCTTCTTTTTTTTTTTTTTTTTTTTTTTTTTTGAGACGGAGTCTCGCTCTGTCGCCCAGGCTGGAGTGCAGTGGCGCAATCTTGGCTCACTGCAAGCTCCACCTCCCGGGTTCACGCCATTTTCCTGCCTCAGCCTCCTGTGTAGCTGGGACTACAGGCGCCCGCCACCTCGCCCGGCTAGTTTTTTGTATTTTTAGTAGAGACGGGGTTTCACCATGTTAGCCAGGATGGTCTCGATCTCCTGACCTCGTGATCCGCCCGTCTCGGCCTCCCAAAGTGCTGGGATTACAGGTGTGAGCCACCACGCCCGGCCTCCCCTCCCGCTTCTTAATGCCTGCTGCCGCGTTGGGTGAAGTGTGGGATAGACTGTCATCCTGTAGCTCTGTGACCCTGAGCCTGTCAGTTGGCTTCTCAGAGGCACATCCTGCAGGCAAGAAAATGAAGGAAGGGCTGTGCTTAGAGGAACGCCCTCCCTGAGGGTGGGGAGATGGGTCCGTGATTGCAGTCCTGGACTGACTGTCCGCTGGAGGCAAACCTTGCCTGTGCCTTGTCCATGGCCAGAAAGCAAAGTGCCTTCAGGGTTGGGAGAACTGTAGGAGAGGAATTGTTTGGTTTTAAGGTAGCTGAATAGCTTAGTATCTTTAAAATTTGTTTTTTTAAATCTCAAGTCTAATCTTTGCAATCTTTTAAAAGCGTTGGTTCTCTGGGGAGCAAAAAACCTGCGGCACTGTGTGTGGTCTCCTGACTGAGGCCAGCAGCAGCTCAGCAGCTTCTCCTCGGCACTTGTGGGCCTTCGCTCCTGGGGATTTTGCCAGGAGGGGAATGGAGAGAGGGGTCTGGACTGGCGCTGCCATTTGTATTGTTGCTTCCTCCAGCCCTGTGGCTGCAGGGGCCACCCCTGTGCACTAGATTTACTGGACTTTGTGCAGGGGTTACAGGTGTGGATGAGACCCAGTGTCACTCCCTCCATGAGCATCTTGTCCAGAAGGCTGTGGGGGGACAGCTGTGTGGCTCACTCCTAGGCAGACATTGCGCCAACAAAGTGACGTTGTTGTTTCCGAATAGTTTGCAGCCAGTTTTAACTCAGTTCATCAGGGAAGCCTCCCTGGAGGAGGTGGCATTTGGGCTGGGCCTTGAAGGATGAATAAAACCAAACTTCACATCTTTTCTTGGAAAAGGTGCTATAGTTAGTCTTCAAAGTGACAGAGGAAGACAAGCAAGGGAATCAGGCAGGGCGGTGTAAGAAGTATGCTTGCATTTCCCAGGGAAGAGAAGGGGTGACGGGGAGCTAAAGCCACCCCATCGTGTGCTTTACAAACTTAAAATTTCAAGATGAGTTTGTGTATGTTACTTTCTAATAACACGATATGAAATTCCTTGCATTTTGGGGTGCTGAGATTGGCCATAGTGGTTTTCCTCCTACTGAGGAGGCTAGGCTCGCTCTCTCGTATTTTACTTTACTTTGTTTGGCGGGGTGGAGGATGTGTAGTAAGAAGTGGAAACCACACTCTTCTCTTTTCACACTGACCAGGCAAAGCTAAGCCTCATCCCCAAATGGATTTGTTCCTAGAAAGGAGAGTATTTTCAAATTCAGCACAAAAGTCAGAAGTGAAGATTTGCTGTCATGGAGGTAACTTCCTCCCTAGTAATTGGATTAGATTCTGAGAAAATGACCCAAACGCCACTGCGGCAATCCTGAGCTTCCTCCCGCCTCCCTGCACCCAGATGCATTTGCACGGAAGCACACGCCAGTTTCCTGCAAATAAAATGCACTGGCAGGTGGCTGCACTAAAACTGTTTTTCTTTTAAGCTCCCTGGAATCCTGTTGAATATTAAAGTTCCATCTTGAGGCTAGACTCAATTCAGATCTGCCCGTAAAGATGTAAAACAGCGATTCTTCATTTGCTGGGTGATTGATTCCTGACTCTATGCTCAGAATGTACATGTTTGCAGAGCAGTCATCTACCTATGATACTGTGGGGTGTGATGGATGGCACAGGAGATAGGGAAAAAAGCTTGATGCAGAGTCAGGGAGAGCAGCTCCCTTGTTCCTTCACTCCGCACTTAAGTAATCAACCTTATCAGCAAGGCACTCAATGAGATTTAGGAGGAAGAATTTATACCTGGGGGCGGGGCAGCCTCAGAGTGCCATTTCTCTCTGCTGGTATTTATGCTTGCCTTATTGATTTTGTCCTGCAACATGAAGACTAGGAACAATCCCCACCCACTACCACTGAAAAAAAAAAAAAAAAAAAAAGAGAAAGATCAAGAGAAATCACCCAGTCTGTGCCTGGAGCTACAACCAATAAAGGAACTTGAGTCTCCCACACCCCTGATTTGCATCCCTGATGATAAGAACACGTTGGCCGAGGAAATGTTTACCCAACCTATTTGCTGTGTTTGGGGAGCTATCAGTCCGATGCTGGCGATTACCTTGTAAATAATGCATGGGCCACTTCTGGTTCCCAGTGTGCTGGCTGCGTGGGAAAGGGCAGTGTGGGCACGAGCAGGCAGAGAAGATTGCCTGGCACCGATGGCGGCTCTTTCGCTGAACTTGTTGCCCTTTTGACAGGTGCAGAACATGTCTCAATCCATAGAGGTCTTGGACAGGCGGACCCAGAGAGACTTGCAGTACGTGGAGAAGATGGAGAACCAAATGAAAGGACTGGAGTCCAAGTTCAAACAGGTGGAGGAGAGTCATAAGCAACACCTGGCCAGGCAGTTTAAGGTATGTATGTTCCTCCCCGCCTCTGTCCCCTTCTCCTCCTCCCCTCTTCTTCCTCCTTCCCCTCCCTCCTCTCCTCCCCCCTCTTCTTCCTCCTCTTCCGTCTTCCCCTCCCTCCTCTCTTCCTCCTCCTCCTTCCCCTCACTCCTCCTCCCCCTCACTCCTCCTCCCCCTCACTCCTCCTCCCCCTCACTCCTCCTCCTCTTCTTCCTCCTTCCCCTCCCTCCTCTCCCCCCTCTTCTTCCTCCTCCTCCTTCTTCCCCTTCCTCCTCTCTTCCTCCTCTTCCTTTCCCTCCCTCTTCTCCTCCTCTTCCTCCTCCTCCTTCCCCTCACTCCTCCTCCCCCTCACTCCTCCTCCTCTTCTTCCTCCTTCCCCTCCCTCCTCTCCTCCCCCCTCTTCTTCCTCCTCTTCCGTCTTCCCCTCCCTCCTCTCTTCCTCCTCCTCCTTCCCCTCACTCCTCCTCCCCCTCACTCCTCCTCCCCCTCACTCCTCCTCCTCTTCTTCCTCCTTCCCCTCCCTCCTCTCCCCCCTCTTCTTCCTCCTCCTCCTTCTTCCCCTCCCTCCTCTCTTCCTCCTCTTCCTTTCCCTCCCTCTTCTCCTCCTCTTCCTCCTCCTCCTTCCCCTCACTCCTCCTCCCCCTCACTCCTCCTCCTCTTCTTCCTCCTTCCCCTCCCTTCTCTCCCCCCTCTTCCTCCTCCTCCTGCTTCCCCTCTCTCCTCTCCCTCCTCCTCTTTTCCCTCCCTCCTCTCCTCCTCTTCCTCCTCCTCCTCACTCCTCCTCCTCCTCCTCTTCCTCCTTCCCCCTCTTCTTCCTCCTTCCCCTCTCTCCTCCCTCCTCTCCTCCTCCTCCTTCCCCTCCCTCCTCTTCCCCTCCTCTTCCTCCTCCTCCTCCTCCTTCCTCTCCCTCCTCTTCCCCTCCTCTTCCTCCCCCTCTTCCTTCCCCTCCTTCCTCTTCCCTTCTCTTCTCATCCTCCTCCTTCTCCCCCTCTCCCTTCTTTTCTCCCTTTCTCTTCCCCCTTCCTCCTCCTCCCTCTCCTCCTCCTCTTCTTCCCCTTCCTTCTCCTCCCCCTCTTCCTCCTTCTCTTCCTTCTCCTCCTCCCCTCTCCTCTTCCCCCTTGCCCCTTTACCTCCCCCTCCTCTCTCTCCTTCTCTTCCTCCCTTTTCTCCTCCTCATCCCCCTCCCCTCCTCCTTTCTCTTCCTCTCCCTTCCCTTCCTCCTCCTCTCCCTTCTCCTCCTTCTCCTCCCCCTCCTCTGCCCTCCTCCCCCTCCTCCTCATTCCTCCCCCTTCCCCCTCTCCTTTTCTTCCTCCCCTTTCTCCTCCTCATCCCCCTCCCCCTCTCCTTCCTCCTCCCTTTTCCTCCTCCTCCTTCCTTCCTCTCTCCTCCTTTCCTTCCCCCTTTCTCCTCTTCCCCCTCCTCCTCCCCCTCCTCCTCCCTCTCTTCATCCTCCTCCTCCTCCTCCCTCTCCTCCTTCTCCTCCTCTGAGGCTGGGTGTGCTTTCCCTTCATGCTTTGCCTTTCCCTACAGAAATGGTCATTTGGGGCAGGGAGAAGCACAGCAAAGGTTGCTCTGTGCCTTGAAAGGACTGTTGCCCTTGGCAGTAGGGAGGCCACCACTGGCCCTGGTGTGGCAGAAGCCATCTTGGCAGGGGTGGCCTGAGTGGCAGCAGCAGCATCACACACTCGCCCCCAAGCCCCCATCAGTGTGGTTTGGAAGCCCGGGGTCTGAGTCCTGTGTTGCCCAAGCCAAGTCGAATATTAGCTGGGAAGGGACATCGTTACTGGCCCTTGTCATTCTGTAGCTGCTGCAGGTAAATCACATTAGCCAAGGATTAGCTGAATTGATGAGAGCCATTCCGGAGCAGGAATCTCTCAGGGCAGTTTTTCACATCTGACCTAATCTAGCCATGACAAGGCATGCCATAGACGTGCAGGGAAAGAAGAGAGACGCCAGCCTCCTTTCCGTCTCGTGGGAAGCATTCTGCTTCTCCGGGTAACTCTGGACGTTAAAACTGCTGTTTGTTTGACCTAAAATCATAGATGCATATGTGCAGCCAGGTAGAGCTATGCCCACAGTTGACTCCATCTCAGTATAATTCGACTGAAACATTATATGCCACCTTAATTAAGGTATACATGCATTTTAATTAGAGATCCAGCCCAGATGTAAATGAACAGGTCCAGTGACACACCCTTGCCCGACTGGAAACTGCTGATGTGCTCTGTCTCTGTCTTCCCGTCCTTTTTATGCTAATGTTTTTCTTTGATGTGCTCCCTGCATGAGGCAAGAACTAATTCTCTTTTTAAAACGATACATGAAATAGATGAAATGGCAAGCTAATGAAGTTATAAATCTATATGATAAATACAATAATAGCAGGCCCAATCCTGTTGAGGTGAAACGAGCTGATTGCGCTCAGCAGAGGCAGGTGGACATTTTGTCCTTGCATCTGGCTGGTCATCATGAATTACTCTGGAAAGAGAGATGTTGACCTGTCTGACCAGAAAGCATTTCCATCTCTGAGCCAGCACTCCCTTCTCTGCTTCCGGCAGACTCCTCTAACGATGGGGGTGTCGTCAGCAACTGGGAGGTAGCCCGTCTTGGCAAACGTGGTTGACACAGGCATCTCTGCAAGTTTCCAATTTTGGGGTGCTGTGGCTTTGGGGGAAGAAAAGCAAGCGCTTGCCTTGACTGTGCTAAACTGCATTAAAAGAAATTCCGGCAGACATTGTGATGAGGGGATCTCAATAACTCTTCAAGCAGTTGGTTTTGACTAACTCGAGCATTACAGCGGGCTTTTTCTAAACGACCATGTAAATATGTGTTTCCTGATGGCTGTCTGTTTCAGGCAGGCTAGTGAGCTAGTTCTTCAACGGTATTTCGTTTTCTTACTTGCAGGGCTAACTTAAAAGAGTTTTTTCAATGCTGCAGTGACTGAAGAAGCAGTCCACTCCCATGTAACCATGAAAGAGAGCCAGAGAGCTTTTTGCACCATGCATTTTTACTATTATTTTCCAATACTTAGCACCATTTCACTAAGGAACCTTGAATACAACCAGGATCCTCCTTTGCATGCGACTGTAGCTGCATTTCATGAATAGTTTGAACCCTTGTCAATGCATTTTTTGAAAAAGAAAGAAAGAAACAAAAACTTCGTGTATGTGACTCAAAGCATGTAACCTTAAGATGTTGCACTCTAAACTGACAATAAAGACCTTTCCCAAATATGTTGGTGTTCTGAGGACTGTTTAATATGCTCTTCTAACTCATTTGGACCAGAATAAATAAGCCTGTAAATAAAGCGGGAATAGACACACGTTCCCTCACCTAGAGAGAAGCCAGGCCAAGGCAGGGGGCGAGAGTTCTTGCATGCATCGCACTGAACTAGCTTATTTTAACCTTACAGGCGATAAAAGCGAAAATGGATGAACTTAGGCCTTTGATACCTGTGTTGGAAGAGTACAAGGCCGATGCCAAATTGGTATTGCAGTTTAAAGAGGAGGCCCAGAATCTGACGTCAGTCCTTAACGAGCTGCAAGAGGAAATTGGCGCCTATGACTACGATGAACTTCAGAGCAGAGTGTCCAATCTTGAAGAAAGGCTCCGTGCATGCATGCAAAAACTAGGTAGGCTCAGAACCCTGCGGGACGTGGCGCTGCACTGCCCACCTCCGGCACACGCACAGGCTTAGGGAGTGGTGCTGAGGTTCGCGAGGTGATGGCTCGATTAGGGCTCCTGGGCAGGGCTATCTTGAGAGACAGCAAAGGAGGAGCATAGGCCGCACCCATCCTAGGGCATTGTTCAGAGCTGGGTCTTGTGCAGAGGCCACAGACCCTGCTGAGTCACACATCTGGAAAAAAATAGCATACCATCTGGCGGACTGTGTGTGCGTGTGCGTACTGTATGTGTGTGTGCCTTGAAGACATCAGTTTCATAGGGCTGGAAATACACATCTCAGATTCCTCTGGATTGAGAACGGGGGCTGGTGGAGCTCCTGAAATATTGAATCATGCATAGTTGGAATAAAAAAGGGAGCAAAATTCAATCACATCACAGGAGAGCTGCCATTCACAGCACGGGAGGGAGCCCCTGCTCACAGCCTGGAAGGGGAGGAGCCTCTAAGCAAATGAGCCCCTTCCTCTGTATGTTTCCAAAGAAAAACTCCCAGTGTGGGGTGACCCATTTGGATTCTTATTTCTGACTGATTACCCATTCACCTTACCAACTCTCCAGTTAATCACTAGGAGAAATCTTAACACATTAGTGTCTGAGTCTGCTTTTAAATAGCACATTTCAAATCCCAATTCCACTTCTAGTTTTTCTTAAGAAATATTAACCATCTGTCCTCACCAAGCTGTTTTTTTTTTTTTAATAACACAGAGGTTGTTGTTTTCATACTACCTACTTTTTAGGGTAACGTAGGGTGATTTTAGGGTGATTTTGCCTTAGGAAGTTTATCTCAGGCTTTCTCTGATGTTCTAACTTGGTTACCTTTTTATTTCTACTCTCCTTTCCACACACACACACTCCAAGTGCCTTATGATAAACCTAAAACATCCACAAACAACACTTGAAAGAAAAACCTCTATTGTTGTTAGTCAGGTGAAGAGAGAGAATATTCAAGGGGAAAGAAAAGAGTCAGCCAAACCCTTGTTTCCCCAGGTTCCCACTTTAGGTGATTTTTAAATGCTGTTCTAGGTGTTCTCAGTGAACACACAGAGCCTCAAGTTCCCCAGTCCCGAAACAGAGACAATGAGAAATGCTGGGGGTTGGAGAACTAATCCATTTTGATGAGTGCACGCTGGCTGTGTCCCATGGGAGCTGCTAACTGCATTCTTTCGGCTCCATGCTCCATGGTGCCCAGCCCTGGTGTGACAGTGGCTGGGTGACCTCAGACAGTCCCAGGAGGGGCGTCTGGGCCAGATGGCCTCTACCATGGCTTCCCAATTTGATTTTCTAGGAGTTGTGGGAATGTTGATGATGATAGAGCTGTATGAACGATCATAAGGCTGTATGACTGTTTCCATTGGGTACTATCTTTGGCTTTCTCCCCATCATGACCTTGAGTGACCTCACCATTGCCCCTTTCTCCGGGACCTCCAAACACTCCCACGGATGGGGTCTCCCTTGGCCTCCCAAGTATCCAGTGGCAGGATCTTTTTGTTGTTGTTGTGTATTTCCCCATGAGCACTGTCTTTTCCTCCCTGGAATAGACAGGGCACATCACGGAGAAACCCAGAAAAAACCTCCACATTTTCCAATCAAGGAATCCAGGGAGCAAAGTAGGGATCTGGAGTAAAAAGTTGCAAATAGTGAGAAGCCAAGGGCCTTTCCGAGGGGGGCACCACCCCTCCCGGATGAGCTGGCCTTCCCATCTGTGCTTGGCCTATTTTTAGTAGCTGGGTGAGTTTACCTTGTAGCTTCAAATCCTGGGTCTTGTGAAGGAGATCACATGGCTGTCCTTGGGCTGCTAACACCATTGATTTGGGAGTAAAGAGAGAGGGTTCATAGGCCTCCAGAGGCCCTCGTTTTCCCACCTTTGGAGTGCGGCTGCCTGGTTTCACCTCTGCGTTTAATTCTTTCTTTGGAAGGGCTGCGACACGTAGGCAGAGCTGCTGAATCAGATCTTCTGCAGGTGGGGCCCTGGCATCTGCCTGTAGCCAGCACCTGACTCATCTTGACACACAGCAAACTGAGCTCCCCCCGTAGAGGAGGCAGCTCTGTAAGGTAGTAAGCGCCACTCCATAGCTGTGCGACTCCCCCAAGGCATTTACCCTCTCGAGTTTCAGCTGCCTCCTCATCTGTAAAATGGTGCAGGGAGTCCCTGAGCTCCGGGGTAATTCATAGAATGATAATTCATGGAAGTCCTTCAGATTCTGAGCTCAGCACTGTGCCCAGCAGAGAAGGTGCTGGTAGGCAGAGATAGGTCGATGGATAGAGAGGTGATGATAGCTGACTGATGACTGGATAGGTAGGTAGATAGATAAGTGATTGATTGATTGACAGATGATTGATAGACACAGATAGAAAGATTTAGCAGCTGTTGATCTTCCTCCTCCCTCTTCCCAGGCTTTCATTCAAGCTCAGTAACTTAAGCGCCAAATTAATATCCTGCAGCTGCTTAATTTAGCTTCATTTTAGCCTTGCAAATAGGCACCCGCCTCAGGACCACTCTGGCAGCCTGTTTCCTTGCTGGGAGGTTGCAGAGGAGACCCGCCTTCTGCAAGGTGGAGCCAGCGCAAGCTGCCAGCCATCCTGGGTGGGCAGGGCTTCTGCGAGACGTGGCATCCAGTAGTGGGCAGTTTCCTCCCCCGTCCCGGACCCTGCAGTTTCTTGGTGTGCCTGCTGCACCTGCTGGTGTGAAGTCTGACTGCAGGTTCCATGGTCTAGTGAACAGGGTCCCGGTTCCCTTCCTGTGGTAAGCCTGGAGGAGAGGCTCTCCCAAAGTCTTCCTGATAGCTCTCTCCTTGCTGCTGCCTTCTTCAAGTCACTGTTGCTGACAATTCCTGACCCCAGAACATACTCAGAAACAGAGAAAACAAGGACCAGGGCTCCATCAGCTTTCCGTTTCCAATTCTGAAGATCCCTCTTTTGATGGCATTATATAATTTTCCTAATGGCCCAGCCGGAAACTGGAATCTGAACCTCTCCTCTCAGGCATCCTCTGGAAGGGAGGCAGTTGGTCGGTTCTCCTGGAGCAAGTCTTGTTGCAGGGCAAGGGGAGAGGCAGTGCTGCCACGTACCCCTGGCCTCGTCCCCTAAGCTGGGCTTGGGGGCCTCTCTCCAGGGGGAGCCTGCAGAGTCAGATGCCCCAGCAGTGAAGCTAAGCGAAGCCAGAAGAGAGGGTCAGTGCATGACACAGCTCTACCCATGGAGCTCCCAGGCTGTGTCGGCTTCAGGCCTCCGTGGTCCTCTCTATAAACGAGGGGACCAGCTGATTGGAAGGGCTCCTCCCAGATATACCATCCTGGCACTCTGGTGCTAAAGGCTTCCTTCGTTTCTTTTTTTTTCCCCAAAGGGTGAGGAGGAAGCCCCCAGACACCCATAAGCACAGACAGAGCCCGGGCTTCAGGGTCAATCGGGTCTTTTTGTTTCACTGGAACGCATCTTAACAAAGCCCACTGGCTCCAGCGTCAGAGTCCCCTGCCAGCCGCTGGGAGCCGGGCCTGCCTGGGTATCTAGGTTGATGCAAGTCCAGTTGCAGGCCCCCATCCCAGCTTGAGTTGTCAGGGCCTGGGGCTTGGCTCTGGCACCATGTTCTACACTCTGTCCTGGGGGAGAGGAATCTGAAGCCTCCCTCTTGTTCCCTGACCCCGAGATATGAGAAAGGGTCAGCCAGGCAGGGGGAGCGTCTGTCTCCTCCTGCCCCCGGCCCTGAGTGGAGCTAGACAGTGAGCCACTGTCACCGGCACACATGGTGCATTCAAGGATAGAGAGTTAAGCCCTTGCCAGTGGATTCCAAAAGAAAACCCACTAGAATGACAGGGGAGGAAATAAACCGAAATCTAAAAAGCCGCTCAGAAGCACTGACTGAGTGGGGCCCCGGGCGGCCGGGGCTCTTCCCAGGAATTTCTCCAGATGACAGGCGGTGAGAGTCTCCTGGAGGCCCGCCCTTCCCTGCCGTGCGAGGAGGAGGGTCTGCCGTGACTCTTTTCTCAGTGGCCACCCCAGCCCAGGCCCTGGTTCTGATCTCGAGGCCTGGTGGGGACGCTGCATGGTTCTCAGCTTCTTTCATCTGTATCTTGGACATTGGTTCGTCCAAGTTCCCAGCTCTGCAGACTTCCAGCTTAAGTCTTCCCGGATTGCAGGGGATAAAAGCTGGGACCAAGGAGGATAGACTCAGAGGACAGGCGGCAGGCCAGGAACCCCGTCTGCCTGCTTCAGGGCACTCAGCCCTCCTGGCCTGTCTCCGGGCTTGCCCAGAGACCCCTCTGTCTCTGGCCTGAGGTCCTCGGCGGGCATCTCCCCGGGCCTGTTCTATGAGATCATCCAGGCTGCTGCTCACAAGTAGTCTCCTCCTGGGAATAGCAAGAGGCAGATTGTCTCATCCGCAGGGGCATCGGCTTGTCCAGGCTCCCGGCCTTGCACAGCGCCCTGCCTTCTGAGCCCATCTGGGGCCCTAGGGCGGCCTGCCCCTCCAGCTGAGCATGCCGGCCCTCCCAGCCTAGGCCTTCCTAGGAGACAGAGCCCGTTTGGGCCATTTCCTGAGCCTCCAGCAGTGCAGGAAGCCCAGCCAGCCCTCTCCTGCCTCTCCCCTCCTCTTCCCTCCTTGTGCGTGCATCCTGAGTGCTCGTGACTGGCGAGGGACGCTTTCCTGAACTGGATGTGCCAAGATGCCGCTGAGGTTCTGCCATAGGCTTTTTTAGATCCTGTCAGTTCCTGAGGTCTTGGCAGAAGCGGTCTGGATGGAGAACCAAAAATAACTCCCTGACTCAAGGAGGGCAGGTGGCCTCCAGCCCCGAGGGCCCTGGGAGCTGTGCATGCCGCCAGCAGTTGGAAGAGCAGAGTGCAGAGCCAGCCTCACCCTTCCCCGCCCTCGCTAAGCCAGGATTTTAAGGCTCATTTCAAGGGGTCACTTTTGCATTTAAAAGAGGGTGTTGGAGAGGGTGATGCTCAGCTCTGAGCCAGTGGGGCCCATGCGGGAGGGAGGAGGGAGCCCTTGACCCGGGCAGGGTGGGCCTGGGGCAGAGCCATCTTCTGGAGAGCAGACCTGCCAGGTTCAGGGTTTGCGGGATGAAGTGGGAGGGGTGAAGACCACATTGACCTGGGCTCACCTTCTCCGCACGTCCTCAGTCTGCATCCCCAGTGATGCCTCCTGACGTCTGTGGAGCTCTGACTGTGTGGCAGGTGCTGTCCCAAAAGCTCTCTGGTGGTCCCTGCCCTAATTCTCACAGCAGCCTTCTGAGGGGGCGCTGTTGTTATTACCCCATCTATAGATAAGGAGAAGAGGGGGTTACAGAGCATCCTCCAGGGAAGAGGGTCACCCTCCCTCCCCACCGTCTCCTCCACTGAGATGGAGAGTGAAGCCTTCAACTTAGGAGGCTTTTCTGAGCAATGAGCTATTCATTCATTCATTCATTCATTCATTCATTCATTCATTCCATACAAATCCCCAGGCTGCGTTTTGGAGGAAACAGGGTGAGTGCAGGAAGTTTCTTCCCTGGGGCGGCAAGACCCAGACATTCCTCGGCAGCCCCAGGAGATGTACGGTGGGAGGCTGGCTCCGGCTCCCGTGAGGACAGGCAGGCCAGGCAGAGTGAAGGAGGGGCACGTCTTTAGGGCAGAGGTGTCCGTTTGGGGCAAGCCAGTGAAGGTGGGTGGGAAGACGGGGCTGGGACCTGCACGCCAGGTGGAGGGACAGCTGGAACAAAGCTGTGTGAACCAGCAGGGAGGGGCTCGGGCCAGGCGGCGGAGCGGAGCCCGGCACTGACTTGCTGCCTCTGGCCTCTGCCGGCTGCCTGCGAGGCCGGGGGCAGACACCTGGTCTCCTTCTGGGAGGTCATGCGACCGGGACGAGCCTACTGCGGGTGTGGTTCCGGGCGTTCATGTGGGCCAGCGTCACGGAAGGCCCGGCGTGTTGACTGAGGAGGCTGAAGTGGCCAGAGCCCACGTGCACTGCTGGATGGAAAACCCAGCGTGGGGCCGCCGCTCCTCTAGGCTTCTCCTTCCGGACCACTAACAGAACCACGGCGTGGAGAGCCCTCACGGGACGTTCCCAGGGCCACAGCGCTGTCTTAGGGGACACCGGCCTCTGGATGGCAGGGAGGACTGGAGAGGGGCTGTGAAGGGCTTCTCCCAGCACCCACCCAGTGCAGAGGGAGCTGCTGTCTCCCCCGAAGCCCAGGGCCCCTCAGCAGCCGGAGGGTGAGGGGTGAGCCCAGCCATGGCTCCTGCCTCCCACCTCCTGCCTCACGCTCCTCCAGGGCCTTAGTGAAGCCCCCCTGAGCTCCTCTTCTCCGCCCACGTGTTGCACTGGGGTGAAAAGCTGGGCTGGACTCTCCTGGAAGAGGACCCTCTAGTGACACTTCTCAGACCCCCCACATCTTCTTACTTCTTGTCCCCATAGACGCCGGTCAGCTGTGGCCATCTCCTCTCCTTCCCTTTCTTCTGCTGCTTCTCCTCCCACAGATGGGAGGCACGGCCCTGGCCCGGAGCCCACGTGGACTACGGCCGAGCAGACCCCGGCAGCCTCTCACCCGGCCCCACTGCCGGAAAGCCTCCAGCCATGAGGGGACAGTATTTACTTGGGAAAGCACATAATGCCTCCTGAAAGTGGGAACAGGGGAATAAGCACGGAGGAGGAGGGGAAAGAAGGGCTGTGACATTTCTTCTTCCAATCGGGGCAGAGGCGGCAGGCCGGGAGCCAGGTTGCCAGGGCCTCGGAGCAGTGCAGCCCGACTCGATGGGAATCTGGGGACAAACCCAGTCTTTTTCTGCGGGCGGTGGGCTCCTTGTCCCTCTGAAAGCCCCTGTTGCCTGGATGCGCGCTCTCCCGCCAACCCACGGTATCGGAGACACCTCCACACCGGCGGGGCCGGGAGCGTCCCTCTTTCTGGTCTTGTGTGATGTCAATAACAGGCACACTCGCCACGTCCAGTTGAGAGAGAGTGGGAGGTACCCCAAGACCTGCGCTGAGCATGGGAGTGGCCGGGCTGTGCCCTCCCGGGTACCAGCCTGGAGCCTGCCCCACCCTGCTTGCCTATGGGATTATCCTGGCTGAGCCGAGGTCCAGACGCACTCACCCGCAGTCTTCCCCGCACATGGATGGCCTCTGGACTCATGTGCTCGAGCAAGCCCACCGAGGGTGCCACGCAGACCTAGGAGGTCACAGGCGGGCTTGGCCGGGAGGGTCAGGGCAGGGTGCGGGGGCTTGCGGCCGAGGGGCCCTTCCTCTACCCTCTGCAGGGAAACCACCCACTTCCCATCCAGGGTCCCTGCTAGAATCAGGAGCATTTGGGCCCTTCAGAGGGCGGCTGAGGCTCGTGCGTTGTGGAAGAGCTGCGTGGCTGTGCAGACACGCCGGCCTCCGGGCAGGAGGAGTTGTGTTCCTGTGCAGCGGGTGTGGAAGCTGCCCTGAGCCCTCAGGGGTGTCGGGGGCTCCAGCCTCAACCCGAATCACCGGGTGGCCCGGGTGTGTCCCTCCTCACCTCCACGGTCCTCTGTGAGACGGAGGGCTGCTGAGGTCACATCCAGGATCCCATCCACCCTGGTGCTCAACATCCCAGCGCTCCAGCCTGGGCTCCTCCCACAGGCAGAAGCAGCTGGCTCAGGCCCGTGGGAGAAGTGCGCAGGCTCCTTCTGCGCGAAGGCCGCTGTGGCCTTTGTCCCGGTCAGTTCCGGGGCCGCTGGTGGTGTTGCTGCGCCGTGGTGGAACAGGGCCTGCCTGGACGCAGTGTCTCGCACTGCGCCTAACTGTGCCCCACACGGGCTGGGCTGTCAGGGCATGACGTCTAATGCCCCTGGGGGTGGAGCTGCTGCTGTTCCCATTTCCAAGAGAAGAAAATTGAGTCTTGGAAAGAGCTGACCCCTCTCCTAGAGGTGCTGCTCCAGCACCCCCATCCCCAGGCCATGGGTGCAGCAGGCAGAGGAGGGGTGAAGCGCAGGAGGGCGGCTGTCTGCTCACGGCTTTTCCCTGCTATCCTGGCCACAGCTGCTCTGTTTTGGGGAGGAGGTGGCCTTTCCGAGACGGGGGGAATTGTCTGTGAAAACAAGGGCGTGAGCATCTTTCCACAGCACCCCAGACCCCGAGGGCAAGAGGAGAAGCCGCCGCATGGCACGTGTGCTCTGGGCAGTCGGGGTCAGGGTGACCACCGCGGGCCGGGGCCCCCGCCCTCCCTCTCCTGACCTGCGTGCTCTTTTCCAGCTTGCGGGAAGTTGACGGGCATCAGTGACCCCGTGACTGTCAAGACCTCCGGCTCGAGGTTTGGATCCTGGATGACAGACCCTCTCGCCCCCGAAGGTGATAACCGGGTGAGTGTCCCCTTATGCCATAGGGGGTCATTTGGGCAAGAGCAGTTTCAGACACCTGGTGGGCCTCAGACATGGGTACAAGCCACGCCCACCCTCCAGGGCCTGTGGACTGGGCAGCCTGGTGCCTGGGGGCGTTTGTTCCTGGAAGATTCTCAGGAGGGACCCAGGCCTCTGTGCTAATCCAGAGTTGTAGATCGTGGGCCGAGGAGTGACATGAGGATGATGGTATCCCATTACACGGCTGCAGACCCCTTCAAGGCCCCCTCCTCGGCCCCAGGGGGCTGGACTGGGCTGGGCTGGGCTGGTGCCCCAAGTCCGTTTCTCTGGAGCCAAAACACAGCCCTGTCTTTTCCGCCTCCGCTTCAGGAAGAGAATTCATTAGGCCTTTCTTGTTTTAATGACATCTCATTTGTATTTCATTTGCCATTCCTTTCATGGCTGATGGAGACTCATGTTTCTTTTGATTTAGGAAAGAGGCCATGTTCTTTTTTCCCAGGCTTTTCCCCACTGGGTGAAACCTCAGGAGAGGAAACAGGCACCATATTTCCCTTTATCTGGGGAGCTGGGTTTTACACTACAGCCCCTTTGAAAAATGGGGAGGTGAGGGCGGCTGCCCGACCGATGGTGAGGCCCGGCCCCGCTCGGCCCCTGGGGCCCAGACCCCTGGACACGGGCAGCATGGGCTTGTAGCCTCCCTCCAAAGCGAGTTCCCTCTGAAGGCTCCCGCTGGGGGAGGGAAGCTGTCCCTTGATTTGCAAACTGAGCTCTTACTGCCAGAGTGGGTGTTGCTCACCCAGCCCCCCTTTCCTTCAGGGGTTTGCAGGACACTTAGAAAATAAACATTTAAAAACAAACAACCCAGCTCTGCCCTGGGCCGACTGAGAAAGGCCCTTTGAAATGTGAGATAGCCTCTAAGCTTTATCTGGAGCGGGTTTGATGGAAGGGATGGACCCAGCTCTCTCCCCTCCGATTCCTGATCTCTTTGCCTCCCTCCTTCACCATTGCCACCATTTCCACGAAATCTCTTCTATTTAAAACACGGGCGGCACTGCCTCCGGCATACTCCCTCCTTCCAGGAAGATGGCTGGGGAGAGGAGAGGGACTGGCAGGCTTGCTAGAGCCTGTTGCATGTGTCTTGATCCCCCGGCCTCCCATGGGAGTGGCCCTGTTGTACCCAGTCCGTTTATTCCCCAAAGAAGACCACCAGAGACTACAGTCAAAGCCAAGCGGCAAGGATCTTTATTGCAGGTTCGAACCTGGACCCCTGGCCGAGTGTCGGGCGAGAGCCCAGAGGACGGTCAGGAACTGTCTTTTATAGTCAGCAGTAAACAAGTACAGAGTCATAGGGGTCTTTTTGAACGACGCAGGCTTGGGATTGGTTGATATTTGAACGGTGCGAGTTGGCTGTTCTTGATTGGTTCCCGCCATCTCCCGCCATCCGAGCTATTTCAGTTACCCTTCTGACATGTTTATGACCTCTGGCAGGGATTTTCCTAACCGGTTTGTCCCGGCTTCAGTTCCGGGAGCCAACTGTATTGTTCCTCCCACAGCCCCTGTCCCCATCTGGAGGGGCTGGCCAGACTGCAGAGCTGGGAGACAATTGGTGTTCGGTGTTTGTCAGGGAGAAGGTTTTTCTGTCCTATTTTCTAAATCGTGACAGCTGATGCTTGGAAGTTTTCTAACAATTTAATTAGCTGTGAAGACTCTGACCACGCTTTTAGTCCACATCCCCGCTGGAAAACCCCACTTATGTTCAGAATCAGGAACGTGCTCTTGCCACAGATGTTGGTGATAATGATCATAATACGGAAATGAAAACAAGGTGATGCTGGCCGGCACTTAGAAAGCGGGGACGGGCCACACCCGTAATCCCAGCACTTTGGGAGGCCAAGGCAGGTGGATCACCTGAAGTCAGGAGTTTGAGACCTTCCTGGCCAACATGGTGAAACCCCATCTCTCTAAAAATGCAAAAATTAGCCAGGCGTGGTGGCATGCACCTGTAATCCCAGCTACTCGGGAGGCTGAGGCACGAGAATCGCTTGAACCCGGGAGGCAGAGGTTGCAGTGAGCCGAGATCGCGCCACTGCACTCCAGCCTGGGTGACAGAGCAAGGTTCTGTCTCAAAAAAAAGAAAAAAAAAAGCAAGTGGGTCCTGTATGCAGGTTCTGTCCAAAGCACTTCTCTTCGTGTATTAGCTCCCTTAATAGCAGGGGGAAGGACAGGGCCTTAATGCAGCCGTCTGTGTGCCCTTCCTGGTTTGTCCTCCCTAGGACCTTCCAGCATCAGGGTCATCGGCATCTCAGTGTGGATGACAAGACCACGTTCTCACCCCCAGAGGCAGAAGGGTCTCGGGAGTGTGGAGCGCCTGTCTGTAGCATGCACTGACACTCCAAGCTGAGTCCCTTTACACCACCCTCCCCTTATAAGTGCCCTTCCCACCTCCCTGCAATCTGGCCCATCCCACTATGCAGAGCAGGAAAACCACCGCACAAACCCACGCTGGTGGCGCTGAGATCTGTGAGCAGGAAGCAGTCACCTCGCTGCTGCAGAGGGCAACCCCAGGACCGCACTGCCCTGTCTGGACCTAACGCCCCCCAGGACCGCACTGCTCTGTCTGGACCTAACGTCCCCCAGGACCGCACTGCTCTGTCTGGACCTAACGTCCCCCAGGACCGCACTGCTCTGTCTGGACCTAACGTCCCCCAGGACCGCACTGCTCTGTCTGGACCTAACGCCCCCCAGGACCAAACTGCTCTGTCTGGACCTAACGTCCCCCAGGACCGCACTGCTCTGTCTGGACCTAACGTCCCCCAGGACCGCACTGCTCTGTCTGGACCTAACGCCCCCCAGGACCAAACTGCTCTGTCTGGACCTAACGCACCCCAGGACCGGACTGCTCTGTCTGGACCTAAGTCCCCCCAGGACCGGACTGCTCTGTCTGGACCTAACGCCCCCCAGGACCAAACTGCTCTGTCTGGACCTAACGCACCCCAGGACCGGACTGCTCTGTCTGGACCTAAGTCCCCCCAGGACCGGACTGCTCTGTCTGGACCTAATGCCCCCCAGGACTGCACTGCTTTGTCTGGACCTAACGCCCCCCAGGACCAGACTGCTCTGTCTATATCTAACACCCCCCGGGACTGCACTGCTCTGTCTGTATCTAACGCCTCACGTGTACGCCTCTTGACTCCTGTTTTTGTATCCCCTTCCTTTGTCGTAGGGATCGCTAGTCAGGTTATCGTTTTTCTAGGTGCCTAGGATCTGGGGCTCCTGGAAGCCCCGGCTGTTTGCTTTGCACAGCGTAGCCAGGGTGTGGGTTTGCAAAGCTGTCGTGGTGCTGATGGATGCTTTTGATCATTAGGCATCTATTTTCTGCTTGATGACTGGATCGCCCTCCAGGAAAAGAGGCTCTGGTGGCAAGTAGAGTGTGGGGAGAAACCCCAGGAGGAGGGATCCCTGGCAGGGGAGTGGGGGAGATGGGTGCTGGGGCTGGCAGAGGAGCCACTGGGGGCCTGCTCAGAGCACGGTCAACCACAGCCACTCCAAGCCATATGCTCAGTGCAGCCTCCAACTCCCGGTGTGCTAAGTGACATGTCCCCAGGTCCTGCCATTGATCTAGGCCAGCCGTGGTTTGTTTGTTTTGATCTTTTCCAATCTCCCATTCAGTTTTGATCACACACACAGGAGACCAATAACTCGCTCCAAAAGAAAGGAAACAAAATCGATGTTGGCTTCAGCGCAGGCTCCCATGGAGGGCATTGTAAGACGGGTGTGACCAAGGGCAGAGGGGAGAAGTGCAATGGGACTGCCTAGTAGAGAGCCCGGCTCAGGGGAACCTGCAGAATCTCCGCATTCATGTGACCACGGGAGGGATGGTCCTGAGCCAGCTTGCAGGGTCTTGCTAAGCTGTCAGAACAAAGTTAGCTTGGGACGCCTTTGCATCAGGCCTTCTTGGTTCATTTATTAAGCGCCGTCTGTGTGCCCAGCCTGTGCTGAGCACTGAGAACCCCCCAGTGCTTCTCAGCAGGGAGCCACCCCTGCACTTCCCAGGGCACCGGGCCCCACAGCGCCCCCTTTCCTTCCCGCCTGTCCCATTGCCTCAGTGTTGGAGGAGGGAAGGGCTGTGTGGAGGGTGACCAGCTCTCAACCTGATGCATGAATGCCCTGCCAGGCTGTGTTCCCGCCCACAGGGAGACCACATGAGTTCTGGGACCCCCTTCCCCAGCTCCGAGGCTCCTGGCCTGCTCTGACCACGGGCTGCCTTCCAGAGCCTGACATCTGCCTCATCCTTTCTGACCCGCTACCTATAAGAGTCTCAGGTCAGCTCACATCATTAGCAGACACCAGACACCAAAAAGAGGGCCAGTGCTACTCCCAACACCCCAGGAAATTCACGTTCAAAGGGGTGATATCGTTAGGAAAACACTGTCATTTTACAAACAGTAGCAAGCTTAGCTTAGTGTTTCAAAGTCCTTTCCCATCATCTAAATGGCGTCAAGGCCATCTAGATATTTTATAAGGATCCTATGGGATCTTTTTTTCCAGAAGGTGGAAATATCCAAAATGCATAAAACCGTGTGGGTGCAGGCAGTGGTCAGCCCACCGCCAGTGGTGCCATAAACATCAGCGTCCCTTCAAACCACTTCTCAGTGTGAGAATGGACATTCCCAGAACCGAGAATCATTGTTCCCCTTCAGCCTTCACTCCCCCAGTGGAGCCTCCGGCAGAAACTGCCAGAATCCTCACCTCTTTCCCACCACCCATTCAGCGACGGCCCCCTTGAGAGCGTCTTTTCCAGCAGCCCAGGCTCCTTGACGTTAGCAATTCTGTCGGGAGGACATGTGACAGAGGCTCGCCACACCAAAGGGAAGTGCCGCGCGGGCCTAAGTCCCTACGCCAAAGCCCTCTAGATAGCACCCTCTTCCCACCTCCCTGGGGTTGCATCAGAGGCGTTTGGGACGGCGGTGCCAGGTCCGTGCCCATCGTCCAGCTCTACCCTGAACCGAGAGGCCCTCTTCGCTGGGAAGCTGATGAAAGTAATTGGCACAATTAGGAGAATCCCACGTTCTCAGTAAACTGCACCACACGCAGCCAAAATGCGGTCCAGAGGTTCAGACAGCCAGTTTTTCTTACACGGGAAGCTGTGCTGGGCCTTGGTTTCGGGGAAGCCTGGTCCCCTGAAAGCGCGGTATTTACAAATGCATTGTGTGTTGGAGAAGGAGGTACCGACCCCTTGCTTTATTTTATCTTTTCCTCCGCAAAGAAACCCTCAGGGTTTGGGGAGGGGATTTGGGCGGGAACTTGGGGCCTTTCAGCCTGTGTGGTGGAATTAGAGGGAGGCTGTGCTCCCGCAGTGGCCTTGCTCAGCGTCTGGCCACAGGCTCTCGGGGACTGTAGCATGTGGTCCGTTGAACTAGAGAAGGATGATCAGTGTGCAGAGACCCCCACGACCCTCAGGAGGCCTGAGTCCTGCCCTGATCCCCTGTTCTTCCTACATCTTGGGGCTGGGAATCGGACGTTTCCTACCTGTGCTGAGGGCAGGTGTGTTGCAGAGCCGTTGGGGACATCAGATGTCACCAGTGAGCTCCTGTGTGGGGTCCCTGAGGATAGCGGGGTTCACAGCTGGGCACAGAGGTTCAGGGCGGCTCCACACTGGAGTCTGCATCTCTCTGTGACCTTTGGGACGTTCTTTTTTTTTTTTTTTTTTTTTTTTTTTGAGATGGAGTCTTGCTCTGTCATCAGACTGGAGTGCAATGGTGCAATCTCAGCTCACTGCAACCTCCGCCTCCCGAGTTCAAGCAATTCCCCTGCCTCAGCCTCTCAAGTAGCTGGGATTACAGGTGTGCACCACCACTTCTGGCTAATTTGTGTGTGTGTGTGTGTGTGTGTGTGTGTGTGTTTTAGTAGAGACAGGGTTTCACCATGTTGGCCAGGATGATCTCCATCTCCTGACCTTGTGATCCATCTACCTCGGCCTCCCAAAGTGCTGAGATTACAGGTGTGAGCCACCGTGCCTGGCCAGGACATTCTTAACCTTCTGTTCCTCGGCGTCATGATCAGAAAGGGCAGACCTGCACAGGGGCTCACGCGGTGGCGGCAGCACCAGTGGCTCTAATACACCAGATGTGCCCATAGCACACAGCAGCCCATCCAGCTATAAACGAAGAGCAATTAGGTCAGGGAGGGACACGCGCCGTCTGCTGATTCACCAAGAGGGCTCCATGGACAGACAGCACCGGGGGCCACCCGCCCTGTGAGGCTCTCAGTTGGGAGAGGCACCTGCAGAAGAGTCTCTGGTCTATGCTGTCTAAGGTCCCTGTTCCCTCCAGGCTGCACTGGCTTTCTGCTCCCAGAATATTCTCTCTGGTCTCCCCTTCCTATGCCTGGGAAACCCCAAGATTCTTCCAGCAGGAGGACTTCTACATGCAGCCATGGCCCCTCATGAGGTCAGAAGCTTTGGGAGGACAGGGCTTGTGTCTCCAGCACCTGGAAAATAGGAGATGAATGGTGCCCCTGGGTTGAGCTTGGGGCCCAGCCTTGGGGCTCTGTGTAGCCAAGACCCGGGGCAGGACGGCCAGCCAGCCCTGCACACCTGCTTTCAGGCATTTCTCTCCCAGCCAGAGGGTGACCCGTCCACCCAGTCTGTGCAGGGCCGCTCTTGGACAGGTGTCTCCTGGGCCACTGTGGATGCCTTGACACCGGGAGACCTCAGCAGCAAGGGCTCGTGTGGACGCCGTGCTGTTCCTGGGAGGACGGCGGCAGGAGGGCTTGGCTTCTGCAGGGCACAGACAGGGGCCACCACGTGGAGCTGCCAGATGAGATTGGGACAAGGCCCCTGAGGGGGAGAAGGAAGAGGGATGAGGAGAGGCCCACCTGCAGAGGCCGTGCCGGAGGGAAAAGGACATTGCTGGGGGAGTCCAGGGATGAGCAGGTTCGGTGAGCCGCTGTCTCCTTCATAGATGGAAGCCGCTTTGTGGGGTGGGGGAGGGCAGCCTTGGGAACATAGGTGGAAGCAAGCCGTGTGGAGGTCAGGGCAGGCTTTGGATGTGCTGTGTGCAAGATCCAGACCAGCGTACACGCTTCCTAATGCACAGAGCAGGTGGCAGCCGGCACAGCTGGCCATGTGACCCTGAGAGAGGCCTTCCTTCTCTCTGGGCCTCTCTGAATTGGGGATTTGGGGATGGGGTCCCTAAGCCTCTGTGATTCTGTGGAGGGATGGGTGTCACGGCCTGTCTTGCTGCATCCTGGGCTAGTCCAGAGGCCAGGCCTCCTGTGGTTTCGGTTTTCAGATGGGCTGGCCCTACCGCCACGTCCCCACAGGCAGTCCTCCAACCTTCTTCCTTTGGGTGGTGCCTGGGCCTGGTGAGCTCCAGCAGGCTCTGAGGGCCATGTCTAGCCTACCCAGAACCACCAAGGACACTCGAGTCCTAGGCTAAGGACCCAGAAATGATGATCGCTGGCATTTACTGAACCACTGCAGGTGGCAGGTCCTCACAGGACCTGTTTTACAGCACAGGGAACTGAGGCACAGAGAGGGGTGGAAACTCCCCGGGTCTCGCTGGAGACTGGCGGTGGCTGGTGGTGGAGGCGATTCTTGGTGCTGCATTAACAGGAGTCCCGCCACGTGCACACCCCTCACTCTGTGGGATCCACAAAGCAGTGCCTGGGAGGTCAGAAAGCTCTGGCGGACCCACATTGTGCCCTGAGCTGGGTGGGGGTGCTGGGTCACAGTGAGACGGCGAGACCTCCCCTCCAGGCTCACAGTCAGGTGGGGGACACATGCCCGATGCCCCAGCACACGGGTGTAGAAGCCCAAGAGGTGTCCTGTGGCTGCTGCAGGAGCTCCCACAGCCTGGGGGCACCACTGGGGTTCACTGCCACCCAGTGCCGGAGGCTGGAAGCCCCAGACCAGGGCGCCTACAGGGCTGTGCTCTAAAGACGACAGGGGAGGACGCTCCTACCTCTTCTGGTGACTCCAAGTGTTCTTGGCTATGGCTGCATCACTCCAGTCTCTGCCTCCGTCTTCACGTGGCCTCCTCCCTGTGTCTGTGTCCCCTCTTCTGTCTCTTATAAGGACACTTGTCACTGGATTTAGGGCCCACCTTCATCCAGGTTGAGCTCATCTTGAGATACTTTTTTTTTTTTTTTTTTTTTTTGAGAGAGTCTAGCTCTGTTGCCCAGGCTGGAGTGCAGTGGTGCGATCTCGGCTCACTGCAACCTCCACATCCCGGGATCCCAGGATCAAGCGATTCTCCTGCCTTAGCCTCCCGAGTAGCTGGGATTACAGGCACATGCCACCATGTCTGGCTAATTTTTGTATTTTTAGTACAGAAAAGGTTTCACTGTATTGGCCGGGTCTTGAACTCCTAACCTTGTGATCCGCCCGCCTCGGCCTCCCAAAATGCTGGGATTACACGTGTGAGCCCCCATGCCCAGACGAGATTCTTAATCCTATCTGCAAAGACCTTTTTCCTAAATAAAGTCCCATCTGCAGGTCCCAGGATGTGGACCTATCTTCTGGGGGCCACTATTCAGTCCGCTACAAGAGTGGACACCTGCCTGCCTAGGGGTACAGGGGTTGAGGAAGTACCTCCCGAGGGGGTGAGTGTGGGCTGGGGCAGGGATGGGGACGGGGTGGAAGGGCAGCTCGTGCAGGTACAGAGGCAAGAGATGGAAGCTCTGGGACTCAAGGACGTGACCGGGCAACCTGGGGAGGAAGGAAGGGGCTGGCTGGGCAGCAGAGTTTGGAGTCTGGGATCAGACTCCAATATAGGGGATTGGGTAAGGGACAGGCTGGACTGGCATTCTAGAAGTTTCACACAGGCCACACCAGAGCTGCAGGGGCCAGGAGAGAGCTGCCAGCACCACTGATAAATGAGGCGGCGGGAAGCAGGCCCCGGACACGGATTATTCCCGTGTGCATGGGGAACAGCCCTCTTTGCACATAGCACAGTATCGTCCCCAGGGCTGATGTCATCCAAGCCCCTCACCCACCCCCGCTCTATGGCAGGAAGGACGAGGCCAGGTAGGAACAGCAAGCTTCTCCCTGCACGTGTGTCCCCCCTATTTGGGACAATTTTCCTGCTGGAGCTGGACACACACAGAACCTTTCCTCAAGACCGCCAGAGCCACGAAAGGTCAAGGGTGAATGTACTTCTTTGTAATTCAGCCCTGCTAGAAAAGAAATATCCTGTGTTGTGGAAGCCACTGAAATCTTCAGCCAGGGGTGCCATCTTCACCTCCCTACGCATTCACCACTCAGGTCTGCAGCTTCAGGCCGAGCCTTCAAACCCACGTCCACATCCAGGTTGCATCCATAGGAGGCGGGAGGAGGCCGGCCGAACCCTCACCTGGCCAGGCCCCACTTCCCCAGCACAGGGACGGATTGCTTGCCTGAGGTCAGGCCTGGTGGGTGATGTGGGGACAGAGGGTTTGCCCTCCAGGTTCCCCTGGGGGCAGAAAGGATAAGTGGACAGAGGGAAATGGGTCGTTTACCTGGCAGGTTCATGGCGTGGACAGCAGCGCGTCACGGCTGGGGCTTTTTAGCCTCACCCACTGACATCTGGGACTGGATCATGCCTCGTTGCGGGGGGCAGCACCCCTGGCCTCTGCCGCTAGATGCCAGCAACACTTTCCCCCCTTCCCAGTCAAGACAATCCAAACTGTTTCTGGGCATGGCCAGTGCCCCCAGGGCAGATCACCCCTGGCCAGACTGGTGGTTTCAAGCTCAGGGTTTGGAGTCCCCTCCAGGCCCTGACCACTGGAAAGTCACCAAACCTCCCTGGCCTCCACTTTCTAGTCTAAAAATGGGGCAATCACGGCGCCATGGGTGCACGGTCTCATGTGATCATTGAAGGCAAGAGATGACGCCAGCGTCCGGCACAGTGAGCGCCCTGAGTGAGGGCACACAAGTGACCAGGTGTCCAGACAGCCTGGTTCCGCTGTTGGCCTTTTGCTGGGTGCCCTTGGGTCTTTTTGGAGAGAATGATAGGTCCTGCCCGGAGGCGTAAGTGCTCAATCTCCCTAAAAGTCGGCACCATAGTTGGGGCCGCCTCCCCAGAGAGGAAGCTCCCAGGCATTGATGGGATTTGATCTGAGCCTTGGGACTTGGAGAAAGGGGAAGAAAAAGGCCTTTCAGATGAGAAGGTCGAGGGAAGGAACTCGGAGGAGAGGGCCTACTGTGAAGCACGGGTCTCCTTATCCCAAGGCCTTTGGGGGTCCGTGTGTCTCCCTTTGCATGGGAGCCTTCCCATTGGTAACTGGATCTCAGCCTCGGAGGAGTTTTTACCCCACAGAAACTGGCAAACGCTCGGAGCAGCCTCCCCTGAACCCCACCCAGGGCCCGAGCACCATGTGCCGGTTCTCCTTCCCGCGCCCAATTACATCTTCAGAGTGCTGTGTCCTGTGTCCGATTTGCCGGTGTCCTGAAAGAGAAGGTGATTTCAAAATCCTTAGCAACTTAATGCTGTTGTCTCCCCGTTCTGCCCATGGGAAGGAGGCTCTGGACCCGGGGTACAGGGGTGAGTCACCCTGCATCCCTGCGATCTAGGGCTCGTTTGTGGAGGCGATGTGTGAACACAGTCAAAGGTGTTCTGTGTGCCGTGATGGCAGGGGTGGTTCTCCTCCAGGCAGGTCAGGAGAGGGCTGGGGGAGGAATGGTATTAGATGTGCGTTTCAGAAGCAGTGAGCTCCGTGTCTGAGGAGATAGCCAAGCAAAAAGGGGGCAAGAGGGCAGAATTTGGGCAGTGTCATTAAGGAGGTTTCAGTGCACGGCCCCGTTCCCTCCAGTACCCCTCCCGGTTCTAATCTGTGACCCACATCATTGAGGTTTGGTCTGTGGGAGGGCTAAGGATAATAGCCTCAAATGAGGCCTAGCTGAAAAAAAAAAAAATCTCATTAAAAACAAAAAGCGCATCTGCCTGTAAGTATCTGAATGGATGTCTTGAGAAGAAGGTTATAATTTTTTTTTTAATTTTTAGCGCATGTGTGATGCCAAGTCTGAAAGCTCCCTCATCCTTAGTCTCCTGCAGCTCCAGAGCCCTCGATGGATAAAGCAGCTGTCTCATTGCCAGACAGATGCATGCAGAGCAGCACCAGCCTGCCAGACTCCCTCTGCCTGACTGCGTTGCTTTCTAATTTGCTCCCACATTGGTTGAAAATGACTAAAGCATTTTGCACAAAGTCCAGACAATTCTCAAGTCAACTTGCATTTAAGCGATCGTCAGAAATCTCCTCCTCTGTGACCCCAGACTTGGGCCATTACTAGGTTTGCTATCTTGGTTGATTTTGACAACCAGAGCCTTCTTCAAAGCCCATATTCTTCTCAGAGAGGCACTTTCCCTGGATTAGGGGTGACAATGAGTGATTACACTCACAGCATCCCAAATGCCAAATTAATGACGTTCTGCCCTGCAGATGGGATGACTCAATCCGTGCTGCAGTGATGACCAGGTGGGAGGAGAGGCCTCAAGCATGGTGTCTCATTGGGATATGGGAGCTGGCCCTTCCTGATGACCTTGAGAGCCGGTCCTCACTGCAGACAAGAGCTGCCCGGGGCTGTGAGCATTTGACCTCAGCTAGGCCAGGTGGCTCTGCCCCTTTGAAGGCCCCCTTCAGCTCTGGGTTCTGCATTGAAGGAGCTCCTTTCTTGCACACGTGTGTGTGACCCCCACTATGGGCCAGGCCCTGGCTGGGGGTATGGCAGTGAACAGATAGGTGCAGCTGCTGTCCCACAACCTGGTGTCATCCCAAGCAAGCAGAGGGCAGGATTAGGGGCGAATGGCTGCACGTATACGCCTGTGTGCTCCCACCCTACCTTCCCGCTAGATTCTTTCTTCAAACTGGGCCTGTGCGTTCCCATCCCACCTTCCTGCTAGAACTTTTCTTCAAACTGTGCCATCCTTTCTCTGATAGCACAATAGCCATGTCTCCTTTTGAGGAGTGTGCTGGGTTTGGAGGTAGGATGTGGCACCCTTTGGTTGTGACTACTCTCTCCTGGCTCTCTGGGTTTGGAGGGAGGCCACGGCACCCTTTGGTTGTGACTACTGTTTCCTGGCTCTTTCAGCTCCTTCTCCTGAGGACCAGGAAATTCCAAGTTGGGGAACAGCTTCCCGCCCAAGGAGCCTGCTCCGCCCCACTTTGGAAGTACTCACTGGGTCTTTAGAGGGCTCGCTGGGTCTTTGGAGTACTCACTGGGTCTTTGGAGTACTCACTAGGTCTTTGGAGTACTCGCTGGGTCTTCAGAAGTGCTCGCTGGGTCTTCGGAAGTGCTCGCTGCGTCTTTGGAGTGCTCGCTGGGTCTTTGGAGTGCTCCCTGGGTCTTGGGAGTACTCTCTGGGTCTTTGGAGTGCTCCCTGGGTCTTTGGAAGTCCTCGCTGGGTCTTTGGAAGTGCTTGCTGGGTCTTTGGAGTACTCACTGGGTCTTTGGAGTACTCGCTGGGTCTTTGGAGTGCTCCCTGGGTCTTTGGAGTGCTCCCTGGGTCTTTGGAGTACTCGCTGGGTCTTTGGAGTGCTCGCTGGGTCTTGGGAAGTGCTTGCTGGGTCTTCGGAGTACTCGCTGGGTCTTTGGAAGTACTAGCTGGGTCTTTGGAGTACTCGCTGGGTCTTTGGAAGTACTAGCTAGGTCTTTGGAGTACTCGCTGGGTCTTTGGAAGTGCTCACTGGGTCTCTGGAGTACTTGCTGGGTCTCTGGAATGCTCGCTGGGTCTCTGGAATGCTCGCTGGGTCTTTGGAGTACTCGCTGGGTCTTTGGAGTACTCGCTGGGTCTTTGGAATACTTGCCGGGTCTTTGGAGTGCTCGCTGGGTCTTTGGAGTGCTCGCTGGGTCTTTGGAGTACTTGCTGGGTCTTTAGGAAGTGCTCGCTGGGTCTTTGGAGTACTCGCCGGGTCTTTGGAAGTACTTGCCGGGTCTTTGGAAGTCCTCGCCGGGTCTTTGGAAGTGCTCGCTGGGTCTTTGGAGTACTCGCTGGGTCTTGGGAGTGCTCCCTGGGTCTTTGGAGTACTCGCTGGGTCTTTGGAGTGCTCCCTGGGTCTTTGGAGTACTCGCTGGGTCTTTGGAGTGCTCCCTGGGTCTTTGGAGTGCTCGCTGGGTCTTTGGAGTACTCGCTGGGTCTTTGGAAGTACTCGCCGGGTCTTTGGAGTACTCGCCGGGTCTTTGGGAGTACTCGCCGGGTCTTTGGAAGTCCTCGCCGGGTCTTTGGAAGTCCTCGCTGGGTCTTTGGAAGTCCTCGCTGGGTCTTTGGAGTACTCGCCGGTTCTTTGGAAGTCCTCGCCGGGTCTTTGGAAGTGCTCGCTGGGTCTTTGGAGTACTCACTAGGTCTTTGGAAGTGCTCACTGGGTCTTTGGAGTACTCGCCGGGTCTTTGGAAGTGCTCGCTGAGTCTTTGGAGTACTCGCTGGGTCTTTGGAGTACTCGCTGGTTCTTTGGAAGTACTCGCCAGGTCTTTGGAAGTGCTCGCTGGGTCTTTGGAGTACTCACTAGGTCTTTGGAAGTGCTCACTGGGTCTTTGGAGTACTCGCCGGGTCTTTGGAAGTGCTCGCTGGGTCTTTGGAGTACTCGCTAGGTCTTTGGAAGTGCTGGCTGTGTCTTTGGAAGTGCTCGCTGGGTCTTTGGAAGTACTCGCTGGGTCTTTGGAAGTGCTCGCTGGGTCTTTGGAAGTGCTGGCTGGGTCTTTGAAACTGCTGACCGCTGGGTCTGCTCTCTCCACAGGTGTGGTACATGGACGGCTATCACAACAACCGCTTCGTACGCGAGTACAAGTCCATGGTTGACTTCATGAACACGGACAATTTCACCTCCCACCGTCTCCCTCACCCCTGGTCGGGCACGGGGCAGGTGGTCTACAACGGGTCCATCTACTTCAACAAGTTCCAGAGCCACATCATCATCAGGTTCGACCTGAAGACAGAGACCATCCTCAAGACCCGCAGCCTGGACTATGCCGGTTACAACAACATGTACCACTACGCCTGGGGCGGCCACTCGGACATCGACCTCATGGTGGATGAGAGCGGGCTGTGGGCTGTGTACGCCACCAACCAGAACGCCGGCAACATCGTGGTCAGCAGGCTGGACCCCGTGTCCCTGCAGACCCTGCAGACCTGGAACACGAGCTACCCCAAGCGCAGCGCCGGGGAGGCCTTCATCATCTGCGGCACGCTGTACGTCACCAACGGCTACTCGGGGGGCACCAAGGTCCACTATGCCTACCAGACCAACGCCTCGACCTACGAGTACATCGACATCCCCTTCCAGAACAAATACTCCCACATCTCCATGCTGGACTACAACCCCAAGGACCGGGCCCTGTATGCCTGGAACAATGGCCACCAGATCCTCTACAACGTGACCCTCTTCCACGTCATCCGCTCCGACGAGTTGTAGCTCCCTCCTCCTGGAAGCCAAGGGCCCACGTCCTCACCAGAGGAAACTCCTGTGAAACCGCTGCCAAAAAGATACCAATGATACTAACAATACCAATTTTGAAAAATCATCAGCAGTGCGGATTCTGACGTCGAGGGATGGCATTACCTCCGTGTTTGTCCCTTTCCAGCCGGCGGGCCACAGACATCGGAAGAAACTCCCGTATTTGCAGCTGGAACTGCAGCCCACGGCGCCCCGGTTTTCCTCCCCACCTCGTCCCTCTCTGGTCACACAACATACTAAAGAGGCAAGGCAATGACTGTTGGCCAACTCTCACCGGGGAACAACCCACTGTTAGGATGGCATGAACATTTCCTTAGATCGTGGTCAGCTCCGAGGGATGTGGCATCTGGGCTCTTGGGGAGCCCCGGGCCGCACCCGGCCGTAGGCTAGTGTAACTCGCATCCCATCGCAGTGCCGTTTCTTGACTGTGTTGCTGTCTCTTAGATTAACTGTGCTGAGACTCCACGTAGCTCCTGGACCCGTGTCTAGTACATACTGAAGCGATGGTCAGAGTGTGTAGAGTGAAGTTGCTGTGCCCACGTTGTTTGAACTCGCGTACCCCGTAGATATATTGTGCAGCGTTCTTCTGTTATTCCCTTGAGGTGGTAACTTTGTATGTTCAGTTTATGCAATGATTGTTGTAGATGCAATGCCGTAGTTTGGATTAATAAGTGGATGGTTTTTGTTTCTAAAAAGAAAAAAAAAAATCAGTGTTCACCCTTATAGAGACATAGTCAAGTTCATGTTGATAATAATCAAAGGAATTACTCTCTCTTCTTGTTAAATTAGCTCAATCATGTAACCGCAGATAGGAAGGGCTCACCTAGGGAAACTCTGGTTTCCGATGGGACGGTAAAGTCATACGGGCAACAGTGTGCGGGAAGTACATTTTTTAAGTAAAAAACAAAGGAAAACTTTGTACTATCCAGTTATCTAAGGAACAATAAAAACATTAGGAGATCTTTTTGCTTCACGTGTCATTTCTGAGAGTTTTAAAAACTGACCGAGACTTCCAGGTCCTTGCAGACGGATTCCCAGGTTTGAGTGGCTCTTTGAGAAAGGGAAAGGGAAATAAATCTTTTCTTTCGGAAGAGGGCACAGCAGGTCCCTGTTGGATCTCTAACCTCCCATCTCCCCAACGTGGAGGAGCAGCTTAGAATCTATCCCCCACCCCTTAGGTGACTCTGGGGCACTACTCCAACTGTGTGCCAGGTTGTGTCCCTGGGGACTGTGCACCAGGGACCCCAGCCACACCCCATCTCCACCCTGCTTTCCCTCCACAGACACCGCTGGAGGGGGCCTGGGGCGGCACCCACTTTAGACAGCCCTGGCGTGATGGGCAGAGACCCTGCTGAGGGAAAGTTCACTCATCTAGGGCTGCAGCAGGCCCTGGAGGTGAGTGACATTCCTCCCTGGGACCTGTAGACCTGTATCTCCCCAGGCCTTGGAGACTGTGGCCAGGTGCATGCAGCCCTTGGCAACCCTGAGGGGCCCAGGGCTTCACATAGGCTAAATCCTGGGAGCCTCGTGGGGCCCCACTCAGCAGGCCCTGAGGTCTCTGCAGGACAGGCCACAACTCAATGTCTGGAGGCTTTCTGGAATGTACTGGCACTTCCTGCGAGAAAAGGAAGAATGTCAGAGTAACCCCCTCACAACGTTCCTGGCACTAACTTGGCAGAAGAGGGCTGCTCATCTGGGTCCCCAGATACAGCGTGAGGTTGGGAGCCACCCTGCTCTCACCTGCCCTCTGCTCGGGGGCAGCCGGCACCCCCAGCAGCATGGATGGCAGGGCAGTGATACGGGGCATTGGAAAAGCCGGGCAACCCTGTGGGCCTGGCCCAGTGGCACCTGCTCACACCGGTGAGTGGATGAGCCTCCAGCACTTCCGTCATTCGTCCTGGAAAGACAGCCAGCTGGGCGGTTCCCAGGTGGAATCGTGGATGGCGCTTAGACGAAGCTGATGTCTGTAGTGCTTGGTACCTGGCGGAACCGAATCCGAGGATGTCTGAGAAGGTGAAACCGCACAGAAGCTGGGGCGGCTGAAACAGCCGGTCAGAGAAGGAGGCAGCTGGGGACATCTGGGGACCATGTCTAGCTCTCTTGTTACCTGGTCCTGGACCACAGTTTGGAAAATACGGAATGACAAATAGGGCACAGGCAAGCCCTAACCCACTGGGTGGGAAGGGAAGGAGATGCCAGCGTCTCCGGAGAGGTGCAGAGCCCGGCTCCCAGTCCCCATGGCCATGAGTCGCTCGTGGGGTCGAAGTCTGCCCCAGGTCCCTTCCTCCCAGCCGCCAGGGCCACATTTCTACAGTGGGTTGGGTGGGCCAGTGATGCCCCAGTCCCAAGCTGCCTAGAACCCCCCAGCAGGGGTTCACTGCCTGTTTCTGCCCTGCACACACCTCTCCTGGTCAGGCTGGCCACTTCCCATCTGCTCCCCCAGGCCCCACCTGCCTCCAAGCCTCTCACCTGCCCTGCCCGCCCTGTGTGCCCGGCTGTCCCTGCTCTCCGCCTCCCCCAGGGACCAGCTCAGGGGCCATCATTTTGGGAATGACTCCTTCTCGCCTCTGGGGAGCATTCCTCCTTGGCCCTGCGTTCCTCCCGGCCTCCGTTCTCCCATTCCCCGGCTCTCACCAGCCCCTGTGTCCAGCATCTATGAGTCTCTTGCACCTGACATGGTATGTTCTTTGAGGGGGATTTGGGGATATCCAAAATGGGTGAATTTCCAAACCCAAGACAAAAAAAGCCTGACATTTGGGAGGGAGTGGGGCAGAAAAGCGTAATCCATAACGACAGCCTCCCTGGCAGGAAGGCAGCGCTCACACACCACCCTGGAATGCACTTGCAGTGAGAACTTTCAGGGCTGGAGGCACGTTCATACTTTCCTGTTTACAAATTGTCTCAGAGCGCGGTGGCACCCAAAATGCCCCCCTGCAAGACACAGGAGTGGATATTCAGAGAAAAGCCCTGAGTTTCCATCAAGCCATAATTCAGTCTAGCAGGCCAATGACTTTACCCCTGACGAGACAGAAACCTGTCCAAGCACAATCAGGTGGGAACTATTCTGTAATTACAGGCTGTGATTACGGGCTGATTTCTTTGTAATCTCCCCTTAATGACATAGTAAAAAACAAGCGTTCAAATACCTGTCCTATGAGTCACCAGAAGACAAAATAATGACCTGACAGGTCCAGAATGGATTTGCTGTCTCCGGCTGAGTATTTGCTAGGGAAAATATTCCTCCAGGATGTTACATACCCAAGAAAAACGTTTCTACCCAGAAAGCAAATAAAATAACCAGGCTGCCATTAAATCTCCCGGATTCCAATAACCGAATATATTGGCTGATGGTGGAACATCTGTGGATGAATTTTCTTTATTAAAAGTTTGGCGCAGAGTCAAAATCCGGCAGTTGTTCACAGTACTCAAGAGGCTGGAGCAAGAGACTTCAGTTCTATTTGCAGCTGGGTCTGAAATTCTCCTAGTTTCCAGAGGGTTTCTTTTCCCGAGGGAAGCCTGTGACTGGTGGTCCCACAGCGACCCACTGAATCCTCCCCTGGCTCCGTTAGAGCTGCAGGTGCTGAGGTAGCACTTGGTGGGGGGAACATAAGGTGTGGGCGGCTCCACTCTCTGAACCAGTGAGTAGGAGGGGTTGGCTCTGGGTAGGTGGCTCTGGGTGGGGCGCTCTGTCTCCACGATGCTTGGGAAGTGCTGGGTGGACAGCCGGTGCCTGGCTTTGTCCTTGGAAGGGATCCCAAAATGAAAGGCACTGTTATTTCCAATAGCTGAACACTCTGGAGCAGCCAACAGTCAGCAAGCCAGGCAACATCGGGGCAGGTACTGAGCACAGACGGGCCCATCGTCTCAGCCCGAGGGACTCTTCAACCCAGAAACCCTCAGGTCATCTAGTCATAGTCCATAAAACTGTGGAGTGTGAAAATGTTTTTTATTGGAACGTTTCACCTAATTCCCTTTGAAAGCAGCAAGTGGGCCGGGCACGATGACTTATGCCTGTAATCCCAGCACTTTGGGAGGCTGAGGTGGGCAGATCACGAGGTCAGGAGTTCAAGACCAGCCTGACCAATATGGTGAAACCCGGTCTCTACTAAAAATACAAAAATTAGCCAGGTGTGGTGGCGTGTGCCTATAATCCCAGTCACTCGGGAGGCTGAGGCAGGAGAATTGCTTGAACCCGGGAGATGAAGGTTGCAGTGAGCTGAGATTGCACCACTACACTCCAGCCTGGGCAAGAGAGCAAGACTCCAAAAAAAAAAAAAGAAAGAAAAAGGAAAGGAAGGAAGGAAGGAAGGAAGGAAGGAGAAAGAAAGGAAAGAAGAAAGGAAGGAAAGGAAAGGAAAGGAAAAAAGAAAAGAAAAGAAAAAAGAAGGAAGGAAGGAAGGAAAGAAAAAGAAAAGAAAGAAGGAAGGAGGGAAGGAGAGAAAGAAAGAGAAGAAAGAAAAAGAAAGAAGAAAGAAAGAGAGAAGGAAGAAAGGAAGGAAGGAAGGAAGGAAGGAAGGAAGGAAGGAAGGAAGGAAGGAAGGAAGGAAGGAGGGAAGGAAGGGAGAGCAAGTGGTGGCTTGGAGCAGATAATACCTGAATGCCACACCCCCGGCAACCCTTGGACCTCACTGCCCCATTGAAGAGGCGTCAGGCCCCGTGCTAGATGGAAAAAGGTCGGGATCTGAGACACCAGCAATTTCCCTGGGCCACTGGGCTTCCGACCCAGAGTCCACAAGATGAGCACAGCCCAACATGGAGAAGGGTCTAGAACAGCAGTGGAAGCTTAGAGATTTTGGACAGCAGACAGTTCCTGGTGCTCAAGGGGGACCCTGGTGCTCAAGGGGGACCAGGAGGCAGAGGAATTGGGTCAGGTCCTGGTCCAGCCTCCTATATTGCCTGGCCAGTGAGTAACTTTGTCTCTGTTTCCACCCTCAGGGGTGTGGGGTGGGAGGGAGCCATCATTCAGGGCAGCGGGGAGGACTGACTGTTTTCTGTGAACTTTCAGTTCCTATCTTCTGCCCACTGTTTTCTAGTCAGTTGCTGGTCTTTACTTTCTCAGATTTTAGGAGTTCTAGGTGTGGAAAGTCAGCCTTTGTGATTCTGTGGTCTGAGGTGCACATATTGTCTGGTCTGTCATTTGCCTCCTGATGTTGGTTATGTGTTGCGTGTGTGTGTTGTGTGTGTCTCTGTGTGTGTATTTTTTAGTGTAGTCAGAGTTATTCATCATCCTTCTCATGCTCATGGCTTCGGGGTTGGAGTTAGGGCCATCTTCTCCAAGGAGATCCCTACTCCTCTTGGTTCTTGCAACGTCTTGCCTGTTTACCCTGGGGCTGTCCATGTCCTGGCTTTGATAGTGTGAAGTGTGGAGCCAGTTCCATCTTCTTCCAAAGGCTGCTCCTTGGCCCCAATGCTATTTGTTAAATGGCCCAACGTTCTCCCCTGGACCCTTTGTCCTGGGGGAGGTCCATCCCTGGGCCCTCCTCTCCCTGGGTCTGTGCTGGTCTCTGCGTCCAGAAGGCAAAAGGACCCATTGACTCACCTGGGCAGGGGCTTTTTCACGGGCAACCACCTTGAGAACTTCCCATATGGTTTTTTAATTGTTAATTTTTAAATTATTTTTTATTTTTATTATTATTTTTTGAGATAGGGTCTTGCTCTGTCGCCCAGACTGGAGTGCAGTGGTGCGATCCCAGCTCACTGCAACCTCCACCTCTTGGGTTCAAGAAATTCTCCTGCTCCAGCCTCCTGAGTAGCTGGGATTACAGGCAAGCACCACCATGCCTGGTTAATTTTGTGGTTTTTTGTTTTTGTTTTTGTCTTTTTTAGTAGAGATGGGATTTCACCATGTTGGCCAGGCTGGTCTTAAACTCCTGACCTCAAGTGATCCATCTGCTTCAGCCTCCCAAAGTGCTGGGATTACAGGTGTGAGCCACTGCACCCTGTCCCTGCATTGTTTTATAAAGTGATCTCTGAGTAGCTTATAAACCATGATGGCTGACCCCTGAGATTGTCAGGCCCTATGCCAGGAAGCATCCGGAAACCTGAGCACCATTGTTCGCCTTCACCAGTGTTGTTGGGTCAGTGAAGACGGCAGTGACTTCGGGGTGCTGTGTCTCTCAGACACATTTCTTGGTTGCTCTGAACCAAGTGCCTAACTCCAGAGACTTTGCCAGGATTCTAAGACAAGGTGAGGTCTTGTCTTCGGAAGGATCTTTCAGGGAAACGCTCACCCCACGGGGTGCTGTGTGACCTCCGTCCTACAGAAATAGACGCGGGGAGATTACGCGGCAGCCTAGACCCACTGATGAGCCGCAGCTCGGGGGGCAAACCTGGGGCTGCCGAGCCTAGGCCCTGCTCTTTACCGCCTTCAACTGGCCTGCTGGCACCTACGGCGCGTCCTCCAGCTGGTGAGTCACCGGCCACTTATTCATCACGCAGCAGGCAGCAGAAGGTGGCAGAATGGCGTGCCCTGCCAGGCTCTCTGCTGGTGAGTCACTGCTGCCAGCATGGAGTAGGGCAGCGGAGGGAGGTGAGGCTCTGGCCAGGGAAGGCCGAGCCAGCAGGCGGCACCACTTCTGCCTCTGCCCTCTCAGGGGAGGATGGCTGATGGGGGAGCTGGGCCTTTCCTCTGTGCGCTCTCTATGCCTGTGCCCCACCACACACACACACGTGCACACCCACATGCATGCACGCATACACACACACATGCATGCACACAGCACGCACGCCAGCTAATACCGAGCACCCCACCAGAGGCCGAGCAGCTGCGGGTTAACAAGCGGGCCTTGCAGACTCGCTTTGCTTCCTCTGGTTTAATCTCCTCCCTGGAAAACGGGAGTGGTAAGCCCGCCCTCCTGCTTCCCGGCAGACTTTGGCTCCCATGTCCCACTGCTCCAGTCCCCCAGCCTGGCAGGAGGAGTAAAGCTGGGACATGAAGTCACTCAGACCTGGGCTGGAACCTGCCTCCACCATGCATGCCTGCTCTGGGCCGTGGTTTCCCCGCCCGACACCCGAGGATACCAGTGCTCTCGTCACAGTGAGGGAGCTGTGCTGGGGAAGCAGGAGTCCGGTGCCTGCAGACGCCGCTCCCCATTCATGGAAGTGGCAGCCACGGCTCTTGCAACGGCTCTCCCAGGCCGGTGGGACACCGGGCATCACATCAGATGACTTCAGGGGTCTCTTTGCTCCCTTTACCTGGAAAAGGCTTCAAAGTTGGACTCTTGCTGGCCTCGCGGCAAAGCACCCTCTGGCTGGGTGCAAATCTCCCTCTCCTGTGCTCATGCAGTTGCACCCTCCAGGGACTCTTTAGCCCTTTGCTCTGCCTCTAAGGCATTGTCATCCCCACTCGGCAAGTAGAGACATCGCGGCCCAAGAGACTAGTTAACACCTGCCCAAGTTAGCATGGTAAGGGAGAGATGGGCCTGAGATGGAACCCAAGTCCCCTGACACCCAGCCTCCGGCTGTTGCCCAAGAGCCATGTTTGGAGAAATTGGTGTGGTATCAAGGAACTGCCTTCGAATGGGACAAAGTTTTCAGAATTGCTGGGGGACAGGAGCCCACTCCTCCAGAAGTCACTTTCTTCCTTCCCAAGTCAGACCCAGGAGGTTGGGCTGTAGCAACACCGGAGGTTCCAGCAGCTGACTCTGTGAAAAGAAACAGCAGTTTCCTTATTGATCTTTTCCTTCCCACTATGGGCTGGAAAATAAGGTCGCCAAGAATGATGTTGTTGCTGCGTGTTTCTCGTTGTTTCAGTTTTGCTTATTGAATTGTTATTCCTGGAGGACCCCAGCCTCACGGCCATCACTCCACCCCCAAACAGTTTCTTGTTTCAAGGACATCAGTGGCTCATCCAGATTCCATGAAAAGTGCCTTCTCTGACCAGTGCCTCCTGCACTGACCCTTCCGCTGTCCCCAGTGCAGCAGAGCCTGAAAGGTGGTCAGCTGTCCGTCCACCAGCATCACGACTCCCCAGCTTCCAGCCTCCTCATTTCTGTAATTAGCGGGATGGGCTCTCCTATCAGCCCCCAGGCTGTTTGTCTCGCTTAGGATGGCTCTTGTTGTCCCTGTTAAATTGGCTGTGGCAGGCCATAATAAAGAAGGAAAACAGTGGCTGCATCAGATCATTCCAAGAAGCTGACATTAGCTCCAGAAGTGCTGGGAAAGCAGAGATTCAATTAAACTTTTACCGCGGCCCGTCGGCTCCTGGCCTGTGAATTCTGGAGCTGGGCTGAGGTTTGGAGAAGACTGACAGCCAGATGAGCTTCCCTGGGGTCCCTCCCACCAGGAGGCTGTCAGTCTGCACTGGTCCCAGGCAGGCCAGGGGAGCGTGGCCCTGCAGGGTTACCCTGAAGCCCAGCTCTGCAGAAGCTTAATGATCGCACAGCTCCATGCTGAAGGCTCAAACCAGACACCCCAGCCTCAAGGGGCTCTGAGTCTAGCACAGAAGAGAGAGACAGGGACAGACAATTCCAGAAGGTGTTCTCGAGTCTCCAGTTCTTGGATATGAAACCAACAGCTAATTTAGCCCATTCAAGTGCAATAAAATCACAGACAAATGTAGGCGGCCTCTTTGGGCCCTTACCAATTCTTTATATACAGGCTGAGATTAATCTAAAAGGTGATTTTCTGGATAAAACCGTGCAATTCTTAGACCCCTTCACCTTCTCTTGCTCCCCTCACTAGCACAGGCTTTTGGGGGAGCCATTTTCCTCAAAGGAAGCAAAAAGAAACGTACAAGTTTAACGCCAAGAGAGTTTCTGTGGACACTGAGGTGAGGTGAGGGCTGGGGATACTGGGGATCCCGTCAGAGTCCCTGCTCCAGCACTGGCTGCTGTGTGTCCCTTAATGGGCCTTAGGTTTCAAATTTGTAAAACGGGATTCACATAGGACCCACCTCTGGGGACCGTTGAGAGCAGGCCCCGAGCCAACCCTGAAAAAGCAAAGCGGCTGAGGGTGACACAGGATCCCAGGGCTGGGACAGTGAGGTGGGGACAATACGGTACCGGGGCTGGGGCAGTGGGATGGGGACAGCAGGGGTGTAACACAAAGTCCCTGGGCTGGGACAGTGGGGTGGGGATGGTGGGAGGTGACATGGGGTGCTTGGGCTGGGGCAGTGGGCATGGAGGACAGGGGCCTTGACTGGTGGGCACCAAGGTTCCGTGGGGATGGTGGTGGGAATGCAGGGGCAGTGAGGTGCGGGCCTGGGGGCTGCTGACCACTCGCAGCTCCTCATTACCCCCATTTGCTGAGCGTGGGGTGCTGGGCTGCGGGCTGAGCCCTTGTGTTCATTACCTCCTCTCATCACTACAGCAAGCGCCATTTCTCATATTGGAAAACTAAGGCTGGGAGTAGTCAGGTGACTTCCACTGGGCCTCAGAAGGCCAGGCAGGTTGTGCCTAACCACCTCGCTATGCCCCTGGTCAGGGCTCTGTCCACATCCCAGCCAGGCAGCTCAGGTGCTGGCTCCATTGTGAGGTCTCAAGGCCACACAGCGGGGAGGGAGCTGCCGCTGTCCGACTGGCTGCACTTGCTGTCCCTGGCTGGGCCTGCTCTGGGACACTGATGGGCTGGCAGCTGTTCCATCTGCAGGTGAGCTCAGGTCCCTCCCAAGCACTGTCTACAGGTGTTACCTGTGGAGAGTCTTGACTATGAGTTGTCCAGGTTCTTGGCGTTTTGAACAAATAATTGGACAAAATACACAAACAAAGCAACAAAGAATGAAGCAGGGAAAGCACAGATGTATTGAAATGAAAGTACCCACCACAGAGTGGGAGTGGGCTGGAGCAAGTGGCTCAAAGGGGACAGGTTACAGAGTTTTCTGGGTGTAAATATCATCTGGAGGTTTCCCGTTGGTTACTTGGTCACACCCTATGTAAATGAAGTAGTGGCCTGAGACCAGTCTGATTGGTTACAGGAGGCAACCAATCAGAGGCCAACCAATCAGAGGCTGAAGGGAAGTTACCAGGCTACACCCTTATGCAAATGAAGACTTGGCTGGTGGCCAGTCTGATTGGTTGTGGGAGGGTATCAATCAGAGGTACTTTCCATTTTCCCTCTGCCAGGCAGTGCAAAGTTGGGAGTTGCAAAGGGAGTGGCCTCTGATGGTTTTGTTACTTGGGCACGGAGGTGTGGGGTTTTCCTTTTGATTTAGATCTTGGAAGTCAGTGTGACTCAGTCTTAGGTTACCTGCCCCCTGCCTCACAGGAGCTCACTCCTGAGTGTCTGTTGCGCCCTGTAGAAGACTCCAGGCTAGATGGGAGTCCCTATGGTCCTGCTGGCCTCTGCTGGTCCCGGGGACCGCCCCGTGCCTGCACACGTTGAGGTTCTCAGTCTGTGTGTGTTGAATACACGAAGGACGGTGCACACCTCCCACCGTGAAGCATTGTGAAGGCATGCGAGGCAGGGATGGACCTTCAGAAGCAAACTGAGGTCTGGAGACAGCCAGTGCCCGGCTTCTGGCACCTTCCGGTCATCGTTCCAATTCAACAACCATTTCCAGAGCTCCTTGGAGGTTCACAGCAAGCTGAGCTGGTAAGACTGTGAAGAGGTGGCTCGCTCGCCCTCCCTCGAGGCAGGGCCTGGCCTGGTTCTGGCTCTTGTCCTCACCTGGATGCTCTGTTTTTGGAATGAGGGCTGCTCCATGTGCCCTGGACATTCGGCTGCGATTCTCTGAGGCACAGAATGGATTCTCCTTTCTGCTTCTCAGAACTGAGACTTGGGCCATGATGTGAAAGGAGGAGAAGCACCCGGGAAGCCCCGAATTCCTGACATGGGAAACCTTTGGGGGACATGGAGGCTGGCCCTGAAACCCTCTTGTCTTTTGAAATCATCCACAGCCCCTCATCAGGGACAAGGAGGAGGAAGCCAGCACCTCCTGTCTGCTCGCTGACCCCCAGCCTGGCCCTGCAGACTCTCCCTCCCATGTCTAGGCAGTTGGAGAAGAAGCAATTTGGTGCATGTGAATTATTCAGAGCAGTCAAAGTGAAAGGAAGGACTGAGGCAACCCGTCTAGAAACAGCCAGTAAAGAGATCCCAGCTCGAAACCACTCGTAAGGTTGATCTCGAAAACAAATTAGCGGTGAGTTAAGGAAAACATTATTTGATTACATGCAACCAGTTGTTTCAAGAACAATACTCATCCATCGTTTTTCTCCAGACAGGTTTCTGGAGAATCCCGTGCTCTTCTGCAGGCTTTTCGATTACTGGCCTGCTGATGTTCACCTCTGGCAACCCCGCTTCATCACTGACTCCAGGGAGCAAAGGTCCTTGGGACTCGCTCATGGTCCTGTCCCAGCCACACGTCCGGCCGACTCAGCACGAGTGCACAGTAACTCCCTGTGGAGGTCAGGAAGTTGCATCTGTAATGATCTCACAGGAGCACCTCCTACGTGCCCCGACACTAGCCACAGCCCGTGCTCCAGACCCCAAGCCATGGGAATGCCCGAGCCAGGGCTCTCCACCACCCTGCTCAGGCCCTGCCGCGAGGCGCATCGCATGCCTGGTTGGGACTGTGCACATCCCTTTATTGGAAAATTATCCCAAATATGGTGCTGCTGGTTTGGGGCCATCTCCAAAGACATCGCACGTTTAGCCTTAGCTGCGAAGGTTCATGTTCACCCCTAGACAGGGCACTTCCTGCAGAAAAAGTGGGGGCAGAGCAATTGTGCAGATAACAGGCAAACCAGGCAAAGACTTTGGGAGTCTAGAATTTTCCCCTGTAGGCAAGGCGGGGTGTGGGCACGGGGCCTGGGGCCGGGCAGCACCGGACATCAAGGCGTCTCAGAGAACGAGATGAACCATCATGATGGGGAGAATCTTTCCTGGCTTCTTGTCATCACACAAGCGTGAGAGGTGAGAGACGGGACGGCACGCGAGGAGTTGGAGTGTAGGTTGGAGCAGCCTGCCTGGGACTGGACTGCCGAGGCCCATGGTTGTCTCTACATGGCTCCCCCTTCTGAGTGGCTGGGTCACTGTTCAAAGGTCTAAGGCCCTTCCCTTCCGCCACTCTGCATCCTGTTCATGGGACTCCTGCAGTGTGGAAGGTCCCGGGCAGGAGCTGTCTGCCCAGCACAGGGAAGAAGGAGCTCCTGCCCTTGTAAATGGCCAGGGGGCCCCATGGTTCTGTGGCTGCCGGGCTGGGCTGACGGCTGGTGGATTGGGGCCATAGGTACCCGCTCATCCACTCTTCAGCTCCGTTAACCAAATAACCACGCGTCACCCTTTGTTGCTGATGCCGTTTCGGACCTGGGAACATGCTGGTGACCAAGACAGCAAGGCCTGGGCCTCACGTGCAGGAGGGGGAGTGGAACGGGCAGGTCAGTGGATGACAATGTCAGGGGTGATGAGTGACAGGAAAGCAGTGGCAGGATGAGTGACAGGGAGAGGTTGATGGTGCTGGAGAGAGGAGGCAGCTGCAGGAGAAGCATCCTCGGGACGTCACCAGGGAGTGAGTCCAAGAAGAGTCGGTCCCTGCAAGACGTCGCCCAAGCGAGACTAGCAGGACAGAGCAGAGGTGATAATGGGCGTTCAGGGCCTGAGGGGCGTGCCTTTCCATCTGCTCTGACTTCACGGTGAAGCATGCGTCGAGGTCAGGGTCAGGTGAAGGGGAGGGGCCGGGCATGTAGGAGGGCTTGCGGGGAGCAGGTGTAAGCCCGTTGGTTTGAAGAGTGGGAAGCCAGCCCCCTAGGGCTGCACAGGGTGGGCAGTTCCTGCCAGTCAACAGAGGAAGGGAGTGAGGGGGTCAGGGAGAGAGTGCTGGGCGAGTGGGAGTGAGGGGCACTATCTCGGGGGCCATGGAAATCCAGTGGGGTGAGGCAGAGGTGAGCAAGGGCAAGGGGCAGGCAGGAGTTAAGAATGAGAATGTGGCTGCAGTCAGGAAGTGAGGTCTCTGCACAGCCGGGGACTGGAGCACTCCATCAGGCGAGCTGGAGAGAAGGGGGCTTGGAACGAGGATTCGGGAGGAGGAGCTGCTGCCAGGGCTGACAGGGTCAAGGGCATGGCCCACCAGGAGGGTGGCTCGGGTGGGGGACAAGCTGGTAGGTAGGGCCAAGGAGCTGAGAGGTCACACTGGGATCAGGGCCGGATGAGGCTACACGGGAGGGAGCTGACCCACAGGACCAGGACAGAAAGCTTGGAGGAGGTGAGCAGAGGAGCTGGGGCTTTGCAGGGGATGAGGAGAGAGGGCTCGACCATATGGACAAGGGAGGAACCACCCATGGGGGTGGAAAACAGCCTTCCCTGGGGAGAGTGCGGGAGCAAGGCCTCACCTCCCTACCCAGCCAGGTGCCGGAGGGCCCTCAGAAGGGGGGTGTTCGTGGGTGCAGATTTGCACAGAAGGGCCTCACAGCAAGGTACGGGGAGGGTGAGTGAGTTCAGGTGGGAGCAGTGTGCATGGGGCAGGGGTCTCATGGAGACCCCAGGGAAGTGAGGGTCAGAGCCACGCCCTCTTGCCCATGTGGGCTCCACGCAGAGCCTGCAGGAAGCCGTGCTGATGCCAAGCCTGAACGCCTTCCCTCCTCGCCACTCTGCCCGCGCTGCCCCTCAAGGGCTGGACTTAGTTCAGGAGACTCAGAGTCTACATCAGAGCTGTGTGTTCAATTCAGTCCGCATCTGTCCGTCCCTCCCTCACCCATCCGGCATGGACTCGGAACCTAGCAGGTGCCAGGCCTCATACCCAGTATCAGCATGCCAGGGGTGCAGGGAATCTGCAACTGAGAATGACCTTCTGCCAAGCCAGGTATCCCCGGGATGGCCCGTGCTGGCCACCTCTGTTTGGTATCGCTTGCAGCCTTTGCTTCTAAAGGAGACAGGATGAACCTTCAGCCTTAAAAGACTTGGAGCCACTGGGGTGGTAGGTGCAGAGAGGAGGGCTGAACTCCATGCAGGGAAGAGCCTTCTAAGCATGGTGAGCTCCCCATTACTGGTGGTAGGGAAGCAGAGGGAGGAAGCCACGTCCATCCCCTCCTCCAGGGAGTGGGAATCCGTGTCCCTCAGCAGCCTCTGCCCACTGAGTTTCATTAACGGGCAATCTGCCAGGCCGCGGCACGCCCCTGGGGAGCAGGCACCAGCCGAGCCAGGGTAATTTCTCCAGCACCGCTCAGAGGCACCGCCCCGCCCCAGACCATCTGTTTGCGCGCAGCTCCGGATCGTTTTTCAACACATCAGCATGACCGAGAAACCGCTCTGGCTCCGGACCACCCCGCCCAGCTCCCGCAGAGCAGAGCTCACCCCAAGGATGGCATTTCAGCGCCTTCTCAACGTCAGCAGAATATGATTTGATTGATTGGAGGCACTGGGCTTGTCGATTTCCTACGTGAGGAAAAGCATGCGTTTTCCTCTTTCTGAAGCCAGTCGTAAAATAGATTGTGCGTCTAAAAGGGCCACATAAAGCACTGGCCACAGTGAGCTTCATGGAATTCGCTGACTGCAGAATCAGGGAGATGAGTTTCGGAGAAGCCTTGTTCTCCCTTTCTGGGTATAAAATGGGTGACTTCTAAATTAGGAGAGAAGTCAGCCCAAATGTCCCTGAGGCTGCCAGAGGGCACGGGGACAGAGGCCCTGAGAGCGGAGGTTGGGTTTTCTAAGAGGCACTTGCTAGGGAAAGGGCAAAGATGCCAACCCCATGCTGGCCTGGCCCTGAGCCTCAGGACTTGGGAAGAACCTTCTTTCTGCTGGGGAAGCAGTAGAGCCCAGTGCTGGCGTTCCCAAACATCCTCACAGCCACCTTCCAGATACGCCATTTCCAGGGACCACCCATGCTATTTACTTAGTTTTAGAAAGAGAATCCCCCCACCCTATTTTTTAGCCGCATTTAGCAACAGTATCTCTATCGAACCCATGGTTTGATGGGCAGGCTATATTTTTTCTGATACTTCACAGTAAATGGTAGTAGATTAATTCCTCCAGGTCTCATCCTCTCCTCTCTCTTCCATAAGGTGCCGCAGGGATCCAGGCATCTCCATCTGTGAACCTCCAGGGTCTCTGCAGAAGAGGAAGGCTCCACCCACACTTCCTTGGCTAGAGTCAGTCATGTGGCCACAGCCTAGTGCAAGGGAGGCTGGGAGGTGTGGTTTCGGGATACCGGGGAAGCAGGAAATGAGAAGAGAAAGGGACCCCTTTCTGACATTATTAAAATAACAAATGCATCTCTGCATACCTCTCGGGCCACATCTGGGAAAGGCTGACTTTGCAGAGAGACCAGCATGCAGTGCTGAGTGACCTTGGGCAGGTGACTTACCCACTCTGAGCTCAAGTCTTTGCCACGCATGTGGAGAGGCTCACTGGCGTTTCTGAGCTGGGAAGATTCAAAGCACAGCCCGCCCAGCACCTGGCCCAGGGCAGAGCCTACTGTGAGCTCATTCTGCCCCTACCCCTGCACACCGTGTTACAGACACCAAGGGCATGGCCCTGTCAGGTGCCCTTTCTTAATTCCTTTATAAAAGGAGAGGGCTGGCTGCGTGACTGTTTCCAACCCAACACCCGTAAAGCAGATAAACGGGCAGACACGAGTGACTTTCTTAAGGACACAGCCAGCTTGTCGTGGGCCCTGTCTGGGGTGATGGCATCCCTGCGGGCCACAGGCCGTGGGCCCCATCGCCTTCAAGCCTGCAAGCTGGCTGCCACAGCTCACCCACTGCGGGGGCACACTGAGGGGCTTCAGGTCCCTCATCCAGGACACAGGGAGGACAGGGACGGCCAGGGAGGGTTCCAGGTGGGGAGAGGCCACACTACTGTTTTTCGGAAGACAGGTCCAGGCTGATGACAGGTCCGGACTGATGGGGAGCAGCCGTGAAGCAGGCTGTTTGCATCGTCACTGTAGTCTCCACTCTGGAAAACCAAAATCCGGTGACTCGCTGAATTCAAACCCAGGAAGGCTGAGCTAGAGCCAGAACTGGGGTCTCCCCTCTGGGCCAAGTCTGACCGAGAAGCTGGGAGGCCTGCGGCTGGTGCCCAGCCGTTCACTTGGTGGTTGGGGGCTCTCAGCAGCAGCCAGGCCAGGCTCCCACCTCTGTTTCTGCCGAAAAATAGCAAACACGATTCCTCAGACCAGAAAGAGGTGGAGACAGGGGTGCGGCTCAGACCAGGACCGGGGCCCTGACAGAGGATCCCAAGCAGAGAGCAGGGCAGTGGTGCCAGGGAGGCAGGCCGGCTAGCCACACCTCTGATACAGGCCGCAGAGCTCGGCTGCTCTCGCCTTTGGGAAGGCCTCCACCACGGCTTTGGCAGTGCTGACACTGAAACCTGTCGCTGTTTCTGAGCATCTGGACGTATGATTTAGCGCTTATTGATGGCAGGAGAAGCAGGGAGCGACCATGTATGTTAACACATAATCTATTCCACACCCATATTTCTGTTCTGCAGTCAGTGACGATGGGGAGACTCACTCCCTCTTATCAGGCAGTGGCACCTTCAAGACATCGGCCCCGCCTTGGAGCTGAGCCCAGGTGGGCTTTATTCAAGAACCTCCCCGACCCCCGTGCTGTTCGCAGGCTGAGCTGAAGCTAGGATGATAGGATTCAGCCGGGTCAGCACTGGCAGAAACACCTGTGACTGTGGCAGACAGAAAGATGCCACATCCTCTTCCCCAGAACCTGTGAATGTTCCTATCTAAAGAGGCTTTGCAGTTGAGCCAAAGTGAAGGATTTCATGGAAAGGGGAGATGATTCTGGATCATCTGCACAGGCCCTATGGAAGCTCAAGGGTCCTTATAAAAGGGAGTTAGGAGGCTCAGAGTCAGAGGGAAGACATGAGGACCGGCCTGGGAGTTGGAGGCGAGAAGATGCTGCCAACCTTAAAGAGAGGGAGGAAATGAGGGGAGGGAGCCCTTGGCCTCTGACCTCTGCCTCCAGGTAAGTTAGTCAGAGACCCCTGCCATCCACAGAAGACAAGAGGCAGCCCCATGGGCTCCAGCTGCTCTTTGGTGAAGCCCAGCAGGGATAAGAGAGGCAGTGTCCTGGACACCCTGGAGAACCCACACCTTTTAGGCTTGAGCCTAGGGGTGGATCCACAGCGTGCTGGTGACCTTGGTTGTTAACTTCCAGCCACGGGGATGGAGGCTCCCACTGGGAGCAGGGAGGGAGGAAGGAACAAGAGGGAGGGACCTGAGGCCATCTGTGACCCTGCTCTAGGGGGGAGCCCACAGGAGCAAGGTCTGTGGACAGGGACCCGCCCTGGCCCTGTGGGGGGCCCTAGAGCTGCCAGAAATCACCCCAAAATCCCTTTTCTAACCCCATGAGCTAATTTCCCGAAGGATTTGGCTAAAAGACGCCTGGGGGGTTGTGACAAATTTAGACCTCGCACGAAAGTGCTGAGTCACGCTTTGCCTGTTTGGAAAACAGCAAGCTAATTAAGTTACTGTTGGAGGCAGAGGCTGCAGCAGGAGGAGGCAGTGGAAAAATCCTCTGTGATGCTCGGCTCCACTCAGCTCAGAGAAACGTGCACCACCGGGGAGGTGACCCCACGTGCTGGGCTGTCAGCAGCCAGAGCCTGGCTGGCAGAGCTGTATGAAGAGGACTTGGGGAGCCCAGGCACGCCTCATGGTATAGATAGGATGACCTCACTGAGGCCCAGAGGAGGGAGGAGCCTGGTCCACACGGGGGAAGAAGAGGCAGAATCTTGAGAACTCAGCTGTCCCTGGAGTGTGAGTCAAGCCTTCCTTCTCTGAAGGGACTCTTAGCACCCCCACCCCCACAACACCACCCCTGCCTCCTTCCCTCACCCAACATCTGGGGAACCTCTCTGAGCCAGGGGATTTGGCTGCATTCAAACAGCAAGCGAGACAAACATGGTCCCTGTGCTTCGGAGCTTACAGTCTGGCTACAAAGACACACTGGGAGCAGCCACAGCTGCTGCGTGTTAATTGAGGTGGAGGGTGAAACTGACGGCACAGAAATGGAGAATGTGAGCTCAGATGAGGCAGGCAGGGATGGTTAGAGCCCTGATTGGAACAAAGGAACGAACATTTGACTTTGAACTAATTGCTTAACAAAGATCTGCTGACCCCCATTCTGGGAAGAATTACTACAATGGGTGGGCCTAAGGACAGACCAAACCCATCCCGGCCCCCAAAGAGCTCAAGTCCAGGGGGACAGGAACAAGGGGGAGGGACCTAAGGCCATCTGTGACCCTGATCTGGGGGGAGCCCACAGGAGCAAGGTCTGTGGACAGGGACCCGCCCTGGCCCTGTGGGGGGCCCTAGAGCTACCAGAAACCACCCCAAAATCCCTTTTCTAACCCCATGAGCTAATTTCCTGAAGGATTTGGCTAAAAGACGCCTGGGGGGTTGTGACAAATTTCAGATGAGAAATAAACAGGATGAGACAGGGAGACTGAGCCAGCTTCCCTAGCTCCTGTGCTGCATCGAGTCCTCTGCCCCCCAGGTCTCACCCCCTACTTCCTCCTACCAGCCCAGGACCCCGAGGCTCTGAGAAGTAAGGGGGTCCACCCAGACCCCACCTCTTGGCCCTGCTCCTGTAGGTTCTCTCAGCCACTTTTGAGAGCAGACGCTTGGGTTACCAGCCGTGAGTGGAGGGGCCCACGGCAATGCCATGATGACTTGGTACCGTGAGAGCCCCTCTGTGCCTGGAAACCACTCCCTCCACAGCCGACTCACCAGGAAGCAATTGTGGGGTCTGATCTTCACTGTGGAGGGGTGTAGGGTAGAGCTGACTATTAATGTAAGTCCTTGAGAGGCTGGGCTGGATCTGGAGCCCAGAATTTTACCTGATCTCAAGCCAGTGATGGAGTTCAGGCAAGAAGACGTGCTTGGCTCAAATACTTCTCCTTGGTGAAGTCCGAAGCCCCTCCTTGGGGTACAGAACCTCTTATTCAGTTTTGGGATGGGAGAGTCACCCCAGGACTTATATTGACATTGCAGGCATGTGCAGAGGCCCTGTATGGAACCCTTTCCTGAGGATGGGTTTGCATGGAAGAGGCAGGCAGGACCCCAGAGCAGTTGGGTACACAGACCACCCACCTCCCTTGCCGCAAGGATACCCGGGTTTGTTCCCTCTACACTCTCCTTCCCAGACTCCAACCATTCTCAGCCTGAATGCCTTGCTCTGAACACCAGGCCTTGGCTCAGGCTGTTCCCTCTCCTGGGAGAGCTTTGTCCACTCCAGGCTGCCCAACTCAGAAGCAAGGTCACATCCATGGAGACACTCTCTCTGTGAAGAGTAGGCTTCCTGTGGGCAGCCCAGGGGTGGTTTGGCAGTTCAGCTACCAGGACAAAGAGCCTTCCAGCATCTGCTCTGCGACCTCCAGATGTGGCTTTTGTCTTCATGGCCCAGGATGGCAGCTGAAGCTCAAGCCACCACATCTCTGTTCCAGGAAGGATGGGGCAAAGAAGAAGAGAGTCACAAATTGCCTTTTAGGGATGGTATCCAGAGGCTGTCATGTGACACTTCTGCATATCCTATTTGTCAATACTGAGTCACATGACTACCTACTGCTGCAAGGGAGGCTGGGAAATATAGTCTTCATATTGGGTGGTCATGAGGCCAGCCACAACCCCTGGATTTTGTAACTGAGGAAGAAGAGGAAGAGGTGAACAGTTGTCTGCCCCAGCCTTCCCACACCCTGTCATATTAGGTCAGCGTCCCTGTCACATGGTCAGACAGAGCTCACACCAGACTTGAGCAGGGCCCAGCCAGTGGGCAGATAAAGCCTGGAACCAGGCAGGGGAAGGAGGGAGGCATCACACACATGCCATTCCCACCCAGTCCCCTCCATGCTTCTGGGCTTTTCAGTAAATTATCCTTTTGTCTCAGAAAGCTTTAGAAGCCTCCTGGCAATTCCAGGTGGAGTTTTGAGTTGTTAGGGGTGGAGAGATGGTACAAGACATGAGCTGCCATTGCTGCTTTGGAGCAGAACCAAATGTAAACATGTGAGCTGCACACAGCCATGCACTCCCACAACCTGCTCCCACGGGCGCTGTTCACCCAGCACCACAGGGGAAAGGAAGGAGGCATGTGGGGAGATCTGTCTCCTCCCCAAGATCTGCTTGTCTTGGAACAGATGAGCACAGCATACAGCACTTCTCAGAAGCTGGTGTCAGCCATGAGGCTGGGGTCTCCAGGCAGTTAAAGCACCTTCCCATCTATTATCCTGCACGTCCCCGTCTCCCTGGTGGCATCTCCGGGAACGGAGCAGCTTATTGCTCTTTGATGGGGGACATGGAGGCACTTGAGTGCTGCGAGGGACAGGCAGTTCTGTCCCTGCAGACATCCTGCAGGGATGCCTCTCCACCTGCACTCGACCATGCCCTCCCCTCACTCCCACACAGCACCACATGGCACCACATGCTCTGTCCTGCCTGGGGACGTCTCCACCAACTCAGTGCCCACTGGGCTTCATCTTGTCACTGACCTCTTCAGGCAGCAGTCCAGGCCTTCTGGGCCCCACCCCACACTGCGGTTGCTTCCTCATGATGCCCCAGCCTGGGCTGCTCTCCCCTGCAGCTCCCTCTCTGCACACAGGTGTGCATTGCCTCTTCCCCCATCTTTGCTTGGGCTGGTGCCTCTGCTCAGAATGCCCTTCTCTGCCCTGGCTTCTCTGTGGATCCTCATCTTACCCACCATCCAGGCTCAGCCAGAGCTGGCTCAGTAATGCACATTACTTATGCATTGGGTCCTGGCTGGGGGTCAGAAAGACTGGCGCTGGTGAAGGGGGTCTTGAGATGAAGAGAATATGGCCTCTGGTTTCTAGGATCCCTCAGTCTAAAGGATGAAAATAGACAAGTGACCAATAGGTTCTGGGCCAGTGACCAAGGTACCCAGAGAAGCAACTGTGCCCTGCTAGGCACCCCATGGTCCCAAAACACTCTCTTCTCACTTATAATTATTTCATCTCTATTATCTGCTTCCACCAATGAAATCTAGCTCTATGAGAGCAGGGCCAGCTCTGTCATGTTCACTAATATATCCCTAACAGTCATGATACCATCTACTCAGAACACAAAAACATTTGTTCACAGGATGTATGGATGGATGTATGGATGATAGAGGGATGAAAGGATAAGTGGATGGGTGGATGGACATCCATAAATATAAGGATGGATAGACAGATGAATGGATGGATGTATGAGTGAATGGATGATGGATGATGGATGGATTCATAGATGGATAGATGGATGGATGGATGTATGGATGGATGAATGGATGATGGATGGATAGATGAATAGATGCATGGATGGATGAATGATGGTTGATGAATGGACAGACGATGGATGGATAGATGAGGGATGGATGAATGGATGATGGGCGATGGATGGATAGATGGATGAATGGATGATGGATGGAAGATATATGGATAAATGGATGATGGATGATGGATGGGTAGATGAACAGATGGATTGATGATGGATGGATAGATGAGGGATGTATGAAAGATGGATGATGAATGGATGAATGAATGATGGATAGATGAATAGATGGGTGGATGAGTGGATGGATGGATGGATGATGGATGGATGGATGATAGATGGATGAATGGATCATGGATGGATAGATGAATAGATGGATGGATTAGTGGATAGATGATGGATGGATGGATGGATGGATGGATAGGTGTTGAATGGATGATGGATGGATGGATGATGGAGAGATGGATGATGGAATGGGGCTGAGTTATCCAGTGGTATCCTCTCCATTCAGCCACACTGACCACTCAGTGGAGACACTTCCTCCTGGCTCCCTCCCCATCCCCTGTGGCATTCCTCTCCATGGGGCTCATCACCACCTGGCACAGATTCTAGATGTTTGGTTATGTATTTGTTCACTGTCCGTCTGCCTCCCTCCATCTGAGGCTTGTCTGCTGTGTTTGCCATTGTATATTCAGGGCCTAAGAAAGTGCCACCAACATTTAGTAATGAGTTAGGAGGCAGGACTCAACTCTGGACCATATTGAAGGCTAGCTGAAACAGGAAAGAGGCACCAAAAGCACCTTTCCATAACACATGCCCATCATTGCCATGGCAACACCTGGAAGTTACCACCCCTTTCCATGGCAGTGACCTGGAAATTACTGCCCCTTTTCTAGAAATTGATGAATAGCCCATTCATCCATCATGCAACCATCATCTGTCCATCCATCCACTCATCTACTCATCCATTCATCCATCATCTGTCCATCCATCCACTCATCTACTCATCCATTCATCCACCATCTGTCCATCCATCCACTCATCTACTCATCCATTCATCCATTCAACTGTCTATCCAGATTTGCATATAGTTAAAAATGAGTACAAACATGACTGCAGAACTGCCCTCAGCCGCTCTCAGCACGTTGCCTGTGGGGTAGCCATGCTCTGCAGAAGCAGTTATGGAACCGAAACACTGCTGCTTCAATAAAGTTGCTTCCTTCTACCACCGACTACCTCCTGAATTCTTTCCTGAGCAAAGCCAAGATCCTTCCCAGGCTAAGCCCCAATTGTAGGGCTTGCCTGCCCTGAGACAGGAGAAATAAAACAAACTTTTGTTGCATGTAAGAATTGATGAGTGAGCTAATGAAAGAACACACACATACAAGACTCTTCTCCCAGTTAGAGTCCAGGTTCGACACCTGGCTCCCACTGAATGTTACCTTAGGGGAAAAGCCTTCCAGGACCAAGACCAAAATAGCATCGGCCTCTGTCTCTGTCCACTTCCCTTGCTTTAGCTTCCACACAGCGCGTTTCACCACCAGCCATGTTACCTACTCGCTGTTTCCCATCTTTACTCACTCAGCTATAAGCTCTGAGAGAGGACTGTGTTTTGTTCTCTGTCAAATCCCCAGAGTCTAAAACAGGTCCTGGCACATGATAGAGCCTCTAGCAATATTTGTGGCAGGAGAAAGTATTGTCAAAGCTGGAGCGTGCAGGAGGACTAGGGGTTCCCCCAGCAGCCCCGGTCAGAGCCTCCAAGCCTCTCTGGGGCCCTCCTCTTGGAAGCAACTTGGTTTTAATTTGCGGGGGCTGCCATGCAAAGTACCACAAGCTGGGCAGCTCAATCAGTGAGATGTATTTTCTCACAGTTCTGGAAACCAGAACTCCAATATCAAGGTGTCAGCAGGGGGAGTTCCTCTGAAAGGAAGTGAAGGGAACACAAACAGAAGACAATGCTATTTTGGTCTTGGGCCTGGAAAGGCTTTTCCCTCGAGCTGACATGCAGTGGGGTTCAGGGGTCAAGCGGGGACTCCATCTGGGGGAGTCTGCTGCACGCTCTTCCCGTAGCTCCTATCAGTTCATTCATTCAACATAAATGAGTTCCGTTCCTGCCGGGAGGGGCATCTGCTCCATGGCCCTCTCCGTCTGGTGTCTGCTGGTCGTCTGGGGTTCTCCTTGCCTTGTGGACGCCCCACCCTGGTCTCTCCCTGCATCTTTACCTGAGGTTCTCCTTGTGTGTGTGTCTGTCTCTGAATCCAATGTGCCCCCCACTTTTTTTTTTTTTTTTTTTGGAGACAGAGACTCGTTTCGTCACCCAGATTGGAGTGCAGTGGCACGATCTTGGCTCACTGCAACCTCCGCCTCCCAGCTTCAAGTGATTCTCTTGCCTCAGCCTCCCAAGTAGCTGGGACTACAGGCACGTGCCACCACACCCAGTTAATTTTTTGTATTTTTAGCAGGGATGGGGTTTCGCTGTGTTAGCCAGGATGGTCTTGATCTCCTGACCTTGTGATCCACCCGCCTCAGCATCCCAAAGTGCTGAGATTACAGGCGTGAGCCACCGTGACCGGCCCAAATTGCCCCTTTTTAAAGAACAGCAGTCGTATTGCATTGGGGCCACCCTGCTCCAGTGTGACCTCATCTTACCCAATAACATGTGCAGGGACCCGATTTCCAAATAAGGCCACATTCTCAGGGATTCAGGGTCAGGACTGCATGTGGATTTGGAGGTACATTTCAACCCACGACAAGCCAGCTCCCCTGCTCCCTCCTTTTCTGCCCTCCCACATCACACTCAGTCCTGCTGATTTGGTGGATACAAAATTACCCTCAAATCACAATATGGACATTCCCTCTGCCCCCCAAGTGGAGTTTCCAGGTTCCATCCTTCTTCCTCAGCTCCCCCGAGGCCTGGCAGATGCGGATACCCTGAGAGCGCCAGGTCATCTCACGAACTGTCTGAAGTGTGTTACTGACGTTTCTGCCTCCACCAAATCCACGTTCAGGCACCTCCAAAAGTCTCTTTTATTCAGCAAAGGAGAGGATTCCTGTCTGGGTCATCAAGAAGGAAATCCGGAAAGACTCGAAGCCCAGGAAGGAGGAGGAAGCACGTGCCCCTCCCACTCCATGTGGGCACAGGGGAGCTGGCCTGTCAGTCAGGACAACAGAAAACGGCTCATTCCCTGTCCCCCAGGACCCCCACCAGCCGTGCCCCCAGCTGGGAGCCCCAGGTGAGCTGTGCTTGTGTTTATTTTGGAAACTGAATCTTTGTGTTTCCCTAGAAAACCCCAGCCCATGTCTCGTAAGCACCCTCTTAGCTGGCCAAGGTCAGACACGGGAAGGCTGCCCTCCCTGGCTCTCCACGGTGGGAGACAGAGCCACCAAAATGCATCTGCAGGAGACAACTGTGCTGGGAGCCTCAGAACAAGACCAGCAGGTGTAGGGCACACCCCTGGGGCAGTCTGACCCGAAGCTGATGCGATTTCTCTTGTCTGAAGGAACGACGGTTGCCAAGGCCTGGAGGGCTGACGGCACGGCCCATCCTCGCCTTCTGCCCGGGTGGACAAATCAGATCCCCTGATTCCAACCAAGGTCCAGAGGTGGTCCCAGAGACACTGAGCCAGGATGGCAGGGAAGGGAGGGAAGGCCACTGAGGGCTCACCTGGGCCTTCCTTTCCTGCAACCTGCTGGCATGGTTCCAAACCACAGGCGGCTCTGTGGAGGCTCTGTCCTGGGGACAGTGCTGCTCTCCCAGGCTGAGTTGCACTCCACCCCCACTTCCAGCCCTTCCCCTGTCTCCCTGTGGCTGGGGAGAAAATCTGGAAACAGAGGGACACATCCACTGATCACCTACTCCAGCCCGGTCTTTCTCGGCATGCAGCCGCAGACACTCACCACAGGCCAGGGACCCAGAGATCAGGTCCAGCCCTGGCCTCACCTCACTCTTTCCAGGCATGCAGCCGCAGACACCCACCACAGGCCAGGGACTCAGAGATCAGGTCCAGTCCCTGCCTTGCCTCACTCCAGGCTCAGCTCCCCACTTGACATCAAGTCCACTCGGCGTGTCCAGGCCGGACCCCAAGGTCTCACACCGACACCCCACACCTTCCCACTCACTACGCACTGGCCACCACCTTCTTCCAGCTGCTCAGACCACAGCAGCCCAGGAAGGGCTGTTGACTCCTCTCCCTCACCTGACACCCACCCCAGCAGGAATCTGTGCTGATTCAACTCCCAAAGCGCATTGTGGATCTGCCCGGATCCTTCCACCTCCTAATGAAGGTTCATTCTACCCTCATCTAAATCACCACCATCTTCCCACCCAAAGCCAACGCCTCCCCGTCGGTCTCCCTCCCAGCAAACCCATCATGCATTCTCCACAGTCCACAACCACACACCACCACCACCCTTTCCTGCTTCCCCGGCGCCTGGACACCCTGGCAGCCAACAGGGCACCCGCCCTTCCGAGCACCCTGGACCAGGACGCAGCCCTGCCCAGGTTTTCAGCCAAAGCTCCTCTGCCTGGAATCCCCGTCCCAGACCTCCGAGGGGTGAAGTCTTCCTTGTCATTCAGATCGCAGTCTAATGTCCCCTCCCTGGAGCCTGCATCCCTGATGCCACTCTCCCAGGCCTCTTTCCCACTCTGCCCTGCTCGGTTCTCTACGCAGCATTTGCTCCTGGCTGGGGTTCCTGCACTCATGCATTGGTTCCCTCGCACCCTCCCATTGGAAGGTACATTTTACCAGGGAGCGTCTCCTCTCTGTTGGTGCCCAGACCGTCTGGCCTGCCATTGGCCCTTGGTCAACTGGTGATATCATTGAGTGTTCCCCAGGATGGTACCACCGGGAGACGGCAGGGCCGTGGACCCTGAGACTCCACATAGTTTCCATAGCCTATGATAGGCAGGCCTTTCTTTCCTGTGTTTCCTACGATTCTTCCTGGGCTGTGATTGCATCTTGGTGCTTCCAGGCCCGCACCTTCAACCTATAGAGAGTAGAGAAGCTAGAAAATGCACCAAAAGACATAACACAAAGTGTGCCTCTCAGACCCTCCCTGAGCTCTGGGCAGCCCCTTTGCTCCTCACCACACCACAGGTGACCTCCAGGTTCAGGGGAGCTCCTGAGAGGTCCCCGAAATTTTGTGTATGGATATGTATTTGTTTCTTGCAGCCATCACCACCAATTATCACACACTTGCTGGTTTAAAAAAAAAAACGCTGAAATTTATTCCTACAGTTCTGGAGGCCAGGGATCTGAACTCCAGCTGTGATCTGGGCCGCGCTCACTCTGAAGGCTCTAGGGGAGGGTCCTCTCTGCCCCCTCCAGCTCCTGGTGGTTCCTCGGCTGTGGGCGCATCGCTCCAGCCTCCGCCTCACGTGGGCTCTTCTCTTCTGTCTTTTCTCCTCCTCTTTTATGAGGGCATTGGTCGTTAGATTCTGGTACTACCTCATCGAGGATGATCTCGCCTTAAGATCCATAACTTAATTACACCTGCAAAGACTCTTTCTCAGCAAGGTCATTGAAGATGCTGGGTGGGGATAGCTGTGCTTTCTTCTCCTCATTTTCTAGCATCTCGGAGTTGCCAAAGGTTCGTCCCCCTTACGAAGGCAGTGAATGGCTGTTCACCTTTGGGTCCTCCATGCCTGGCCCAGGTACGTGCTCCGTGAATGCTTAGCCGTGTGCTCTATGAGATCCTGCAGGACGGAGAGCAGGAGGCCATGCTGGCTCCCCAGCCCCAGGCCAATTGAAGAGGCAGCACACACTGGACCATGTCCCATCCACCCTCAGGATCCACAGGCCTCCCTGGTCCAGGCACTGCAGCCTGGGGAGGCCCAGGGGAGGCACAAGGTTAGACTGTCTGAAGGACTTCCCATGGCTGTGTGTGAGGTGCACAGTCCTCCACCGCGAAGCTGCCCACAGACCTTGGAACCCAGAGATAAATTGGCACCCAGAGGGGATGAGCCGGCGGGCAGAGCCCCCCTCCGGCTGGCAGCTCATCCCAGTCCCAGGCTGCTCAGGAAATGGCCAAGGTGCCCGCGTGGATCTGATTCATCATTATTTTACAGAAGTCCGAGAACGAGGCAAACGTGTGACCCACTTCTGCCGCTGATGGGCCTGGCTCTGGCAGGAACACTATGGCAACCAGATGCACGGGTTTAATTACATCAGCCTGGTGCTTTCTCACAAAGATGAATGGGGACAGACACTTTCACCTCTCATAGTCAGAGAGGAGAACCAGGAGCTGGCTGTTTCCCCGGGGAGCTCCCGTCCACCGTGACCTCCCTGGGCAGGTGTGCCTGGGCACCTGCTAGGAGCCTGGGACAGACAGGGCCATGGTCCAGGGCTGCGCCTGCCCTCCTCCTCTTCTGGCTCCCAAGGGTTCCGCACCAGCTGGTCCTCTCACCATGTGACAGCTGCTTGGTCTGGCTGGGCTGGGCCAGGCCAGGCAGTTTCCCCAAGTGTTCACCTGCCCACCTGGCCTCTGTCCAGGCACCGAGAAAGCAGAGGCTCCACACGGCAGGTGACGGGCAGGGCATCAGGGGCAGCCCTGGGAGGGCTTACAGGAGAGTGATGATGCCATGATGCCATTGCTGAGTGCTCACTGGCAGAGGCCTCATTTTCAGAGCATGCCCATGACGGGGCTGCTACTCTCTGCTCTTCCCAGAGGAGGGGACAAAATGCAGAGGAGTGAAACCAGCATAGCAGGCCCAGGGCAGGACCTAGGACCCTGGGTGCCAGAAGCTGCTCCTTCTGAGTCACAAGTCTGTGGGCTCCACGGGCACACGTGCGCAGGCTGGAGGCTGGCTGTGTACATTTGACACGGCCACCTCTGTGGCAAAGTGGGTGACATTGTCTGCCTTCACAGCGTGGCCCTGCCAGCCCACGGGTTATTAGCTCCCGGTGAGGGCAGGGCCCTGGTGGCAGTGAGGTCGGCAGATCCCGCCGTGCACCCAGGCACCCCACTGGCAGCACTGGCGGTGTGGTGTTTCCTCCGGATGACAAGCCCGGGATGAGGACAGCAGGGGACAAGGGAGGGAGATGGAGGCCTGGCACGGCTTCCTGGACACAGCCTGCAAACTGGGCCCCAAGGCTGAGGAGGAGAAAAGGACTCTTCTTCCTTCAGGGAAGCCCAGAGCAGCTCTGAGCCCAGCAGGGCTCACTGAGGACCCCAGAGGCATCTCAGATCCCCCAGAACCCTTGGCTCTTCCGGCCCTCCCATTCCTCAGTGCCTCAAGACAGGGGACGGGGGCGAGGAGAGAATGTGTTCATTCTCTCAGCAACCATTCGACAGAGACCAGCCGGGCACCTGCCCTGTGTGTCTCCATCTGGGTGCTGGAGAAGCAGTCAGAGACTCAGGTTGCAGGAACCCCGCCTGCATGCGGCCAACCTTTACTTGGGCTGACAGTGAAGGCTGCACATGGCAGTGGCTGGGGGTTGCCTTGGGCTGAGCTCACTGCCAAGGTCAATGAAGGACGTGACACGATACAGGAGTTAGAGGTGCTCATCCCTGTGGCCATAGGCCAGGTATCCTGAGGAGGGGCTCAGGTGACCACAGGGTGGCCACGGCAGGTGGCAGGAGATGGCAACAGCCACACCACACCTGTAAGAGTGAGGGGGTGGCAAGCTGGACGCTAGAGGGAAGGATATCTGAGGGCAGGAGCCGAGGGATGAAGGCAGGGGAGGGGAAGCAAGGGCAGCCAGGGAGGGGGGCAGGGCTCATGGAGCTCCCAGGCCACTGCACCCAGCTTTTACTTATTCTCAGACATGGTACCACCCAGGGCCTGAAGCCTGGAGCTGTGGCCTAGTCTGTGGCTTCAAGAGTCACGGTGGCAGCCGAGTGGGGTCAGATGACTTGTTGGGAGGCCGCTGTGGCAGTAGAGAGGCACTGGCGGTTCCTGCAGGGCTCTGGGGAGATGGGGAGAAGTGAGCCCCAGGAGGTTGAGCCTAAGGGGGGTACCCGATAAACGGGGGGCAGGTGTGAGAGACAGTGGGGCCAGGTGTGACTCAGGCCTTGTGCTTGGTGATAGGTGGGTGGTTTGGTCTGGCTGGTTGGTTTTCAGCTCCACTGCCTGGACGGTGTGGCTGCTGCAAAGGCTGTGGACAGCGTGGGCTGCAAGGGTAGCAGGAGTTTGGTTGGGGCGTGCTGAGCTGGAGGTGTCCACCCAGCAAACAGGTGCAGGCTCTGAGAGGCTCCCAGAGCTCAGGGTGAGACCTGGGGGGCACTGGTGAGGTACTGCAGCCCTGGAAAGAGGAGGACCCAGGTTTGATGGGGTCACTGGGGGCCCGGTGGTGTAGGGACCAGCCCTTCGGGGCTCAGTGGGTGTTTTCCTCATGTGTAGAAACAAGAGATTGTAAGAAATAAAGACACAAGACAAAGAGATAAAAAGAAAACAGCTGGGTCTGGGGGAGCACTACCACCAAGACGCGGAGACCGGCAGTGACCCCGAATGGCTGGGCGCACTGATATGTATCGCAAACAAGTCAAGGGGGCAGGGTAAGGAGGATGAGTCTTCAAGTGATTGATAAGGTCAAGCAAGTCACGTGATCATGGGACAGGGGGCCCTTCCCTTTTAGGGAGCCGAGGCGGAGGGAAGGCGGCATACGTCACTGTTTTCTTCTATGCACTTACAAGAAAAATCAAAGACTTTAAGCCGTTCACTATTTCTTCTACCGCTATCTACAACAAGCTGTAAAGAGGAACCAGGAGTATGGGAGGAGCATGAAAGTGGACAAGGAGTGTGACCATTGAAGCACAGCACCACAGGGAGGGGTTTAGGCCTCCGGATGACTGCGGCCAGGCCTGGATAGTATCCAGCCTTCCACAAGAAGCTGGTGGAGCAGGCCGGGCGCGGTGGCTCACGCCTGTAATCCCAGCACTTTGGGAGGCCGAGGCGGGCGGATCACAAGGTCAGGAGATCGAGACCACGGTGAAACCCCGTCTCTACTAAAAATACAAAAAATTAGCCGGGCGCGGTTGTGGGCGCCTGTAGTCCCAGCTACTCGGGAGGCTGAGGCAGGAGAATGGCGTGAACCCGGGAGGCGGAGCTTGCAGTGAGCCGAGATTGCGCCACTGCACTCCAGCCTGGGCTGGGCGACAGAGCGAGACTCCGTCTCAAAAAAAAAAAAAAGAAGAAGATGGTGGAGCAGAGCGTTCCCTGACTCCTCCAAGGAAAGGAGACTCCCTTTTGTGGTCTGCTAAGTAACGGATGCCTTCCTAGACACTGGCGTTACTGCTTCACCAAGGAGCCCTCAAGCGGCCCTTCCATGGGCGTGACAGAGGGCTCACCTCTTGCCTTTTAGGTCACTTATCACAATGTCCCTTTAGCACCTGACCCTATACCCACTGGTTATTCCCAGGTTATATTAGTAATGCAACAAAGAGTAATATTAAAAGCTAAATGATTAATAATGTTTATACTAATGATTGATAATAGTCCATGATAGTCTCTATATTTAATTCGTATTATGGCTATTCTTATTCTAACTATTTTCTTTATTATACTGAAACGGTTTGTGCCTTCAGTCTCTTGCCTCGGCACCTAGGTAATCTTCCGCCCACTCGGTGGGTCCAGGCCGCTCTCGGGGCACTCACCGTTAGAGATGGGGAAGGAAAGGGCTGGATGTGCTTCCTGGGGCTGTTGTAAAAGTTACCACAAACTGAACACGGTACAGATTTACCACCTGACACTTGTGCAGGTCAGAGGTCCAACATCTCTCACCTGGCTGAAGTCAAGGTCTGGACAGGGCTGGTCCCTCTGGACACTCTAGGGAGAGTCTGTTTCCTTGCCTTTTCCAGCTTCTACAGGTCACACTCCTTAGCTCCCAGCCCCTCCTCCGTCTTCAAAGCTGAGACATCGCATCTATCGGTGCCTCCTGCGGCCTCCTCTCCCCCAGCTCTTTCCTCCCCCTCCTCCACTCTTAAGGACCCTGTGACTGCAGGGGACCCACCTGTGCAATCCCAGATAATCCTCCTAGCCTATAGTCGGCTGATTAGCCCCTTTAATTCCAACTACAACCGTCATCCCCGTGGCCGTGTAGCTGAGCACATCCAGGGTGCTGGGGATTGGGACATGGGCATCTTGGAGCTGTTCTTCCATCTACTGCAAAGGGGTGATAAACTGTGGGGCACACACGGCCCAAGTCCCAGCCTCCTGGAGCTCAGAGGGCAGGGGGAGATGAGGCTTGAACAAAGCCATTTACATCAGTGTGGGAGGGGCACTATGACGGCAGAGACCAGCACCGCCAGAGAGGACACCAGAGGCCTGGGGCCTCTCCAGGGAGCTGCTGCTGGAGCTCACAGTCAAACAGGAGGGCGAAGGTCACACCAAGAGTGGGCACAGCTCAGTGACCCTACGCGTGATTTGCCAGCCATGGAGGAAGTCCCTGTTTTCCCGGCTGCAGTTGCCAGCAATGTGACTCCCAAATTGTATGGCCAGCCAGGCCTCTCCCCCGAGCTCTAGACCTGCCTGGGACCAGTGACCGAGCGTGCCAGCACCTGGTGTCTTCCACATCCCGCCCTCAGCTCTGCTTTCCTCCACCCCGTGCTCCCTCTGTGGGATTCCACTGCGTGATGGGACAGCCCCTTGGGGTTGGAGTCTAGGGAGAAGGCGGTAAAGTCCTCACTTGCCTCGTGCTGTCGAGAGACAGACCACGGACTCTATGCTTGCCACATGTTCTGAGCTGACACATTTGCCCATGGCTGTGTCTTCCAGGCACCACAGTACCCGAGCCACAGGGACCGGATTCATCTGTGTCTTCTCTTCTCCTGCCTGTCACATTGGGCCATGCCGGCTGCAAAGGCAACCTTGAATCCCCCCAGCCTCCAGCCGCCCTTGTCCCAGCCTCACCATCTCAGCACTGGGATCTTTGCTCCGGGATCCCCCTCCACCCCCCAGCCAAATCCATCTTCCAAAGTGCAGCCAAAGACCTCCTCTCCCTCAGGCCTTGGCCGGGGCTCCTTGCCCGAGCCTCCTCAGCCTCCTCAGCCTCCTCAGCACCAGTTCTGCCCCGGCTGACCCCAGCTCAGACAGGCGGCATTTCCTTCTGTTCCTTCAACGCTCTGGGGTTGCTTTTCCCTCTGGCCTGTGGCATCCCTTCAGTGAGCAAAGGAGCAAGACTGGCTCCTCTCTCTGGTCTTGACTTGTGTGCCTCTTCTTCCAGGAAGCCTTCCTTGACTCCTACAACTGCTGCCACCCAGATGTGGTACAAGCGGGACTCACGGGGGTGTAAACAAGAAAATAACTTGATGTTTGTATCTTTTAAAGAGATGACGGTCCATTTAAAATTCAGTGTGAAATTTCTTCTTCCACCCCAAATGAACCCTCAGGCTATTCTGTGACTTCCTGTCATTCATTTTTTTTTTTTTTTTGAGACAGAGTCTCGCTCTGTCACCCAGGCTGGAGTGCAGTGGCCGGATCTCAGCTCGCCGCAAGCTCCGCCTCCTGGGTTCCTGCCATTCTCCTGCCTCAGCCTCCCGAGTAGCCGGGACTACAGGTGCCCGCCACCTCGCCCGGCTAGTTTTTTGTACTTTTTAGTAGAGACGGGGTTTCACTGTGTTAGCCAGGATGGTCTCGATCTCCTGACCTTGTGATCCGCCCATCTCGGCCTCCCAAAGTGCTGGGATTACAGGCGTGAGCAACCGCGCCCGGCCGACTTCCTGTCGTTCTTAGGTAATGAGACACACCTTTCCCTGCCTTGTTCAAAGACAGCCTTGATAGTAAAAATAGTTTTGATTTAGCATCACATTAAATTAAAGTGTTAAACATGGATTTAACATTAAATGTTTCTCCTCCCCGCTACTTGGGGGCTGGGCTGCTGGGTGGGCAGCCCCTTCCCCTTGCTGGTTTCTGCCCCTTGGGATTGGAGTCTAGGGAGAAGGCGATAAAGTCATCACTTGCCCAGTGCTGTCGAGAGACAGACCACGGACTCTGTGCTTGCCACATGTTCTGAGCTGACACATTTGCTATGGCTGTGTCTGTGCCTACAGCCCCCTGTGCTCCCTCTTCCCACTCCCCCCAACAGAAACTAGGACAGGGACTAGCTGGGCCCCAGGCACAGGGGCTGTGTCTGTTAAATGAATACATTAGTGCTCACATGAAAACAGGATGGTTTGGGTTCTTGGAAGGTAGAGCTCCCAGGGCAGCTGCTGTCTGCTCTTCATCTGGGTATGGGGACAAATTCCTCAAGTGTGATCACACCCACATTGATATGACACGGCTCTGATGGCAAACGCCCAGGCCAGGGCCCAGCTCTGCCTCTTAGAGAAGAGTCCCCTTCCGGCCTCATGTGACTGCTTAGAGTGACTCATACTTGCCCCCTCCTGTGCGGGGAGGGTGGGCTCCTGTTGGTCTCTGGTCTTTCCTCCTTTTTCTCTGTGATGGAGCCAACAGGAGGCTTTGGGGAAGCACGTTCGAGGCTGCCGATGGGGTGGAGGCGGGTGTGTTCCGTCCCTCCCTGCTGCCACTCCACCTGTGCCCTGGCCCCAGCTTCCCATCTTCTTTATCCACGATGTTCCCGCCTGACAACTCTGACCTCCAGCTCAGGTCTGAGCAAGTCCACCCCCCGCCCCTGTTGGTGGCTTAAGAAACTGGCTGCAGAAGTGATGATGATGCGTCGTGGAGGCTGCTGAGTCACGGCCAGATCCCACTTTGGGGAGACCGAGCTCTAGACCTCGATGACCCTGGCCTCTCTCCAGCTCCTGCTGGCCTCTGACCTTCCCACTTGTGCTGTCCCTGCTGCTGCATGAACTTCCCTCCTGCCTCCCTTAGAGTCTCCTCCCGTGGCTCCTGTGCTGTCAACTCCCGTGTCTGGAATTGTTGGAATTGGAGCCTCCTTCCTCCAACCACCCCTCTTCCCTGCCCTCTGCACTGCATTTGCCACGGTGACTGCGTGGTGAACACATCCCGTCACCGCCATGTTCCCAGCACCTCGAGCAAGGTGGGGCCTGGCTACTTAACTCCACAGGGTGGGGCAGCCTGGTAGATGGAAAACATCAGACCTAGAGAAACTGAGGACTTGACACTGTGGCTCTGAACATCCAGCTGGGTGGCCTGGGGCGGGTCAGTTCAACGCGCTGAGCCTTGGTTTCCTCATCAGTCAAAGAGGCTAATAAGTGCTTTTGTGAAGTTGTTGTGATGACTGGGGGGTCGTGCATGGATGATGCGGAGCCCTGAGCCTGCTGTGTACCGGTGCTGGTGCTTATGGTGTGCTTATGACCACACCACCCCCACTGTAGGGAAGGGAGGGCAATCCCCCCCTGCACCCCAGCGGGGATACAGGCAGGACACCCTCCGCTGAGCCTGCATCTCTTCCTGTACAGTGGGGACAGCAGCACCGGCCACTCCAGGTTCTTGTATGGCTTCCAGGAGACAGGGGCTGTAAAATTTCTAGCTGAGGGGCGAACACCTAAAAGAGATGCAGTAACCGGCTGTGGAGATGACATTGCTAACTGCTCAATAGAAATATGACCTGAATGGATTTTCTCTTCATCATGCTGCTTCTGTGCAGAGGGCCTGGAAATGAGCTAACATATGTCTTATATACATATATGGGTGCACACACACACATGCACATGGCTGTGCAGAGGGCCTGGAAATGAGCTAACATATGTCTTATATACATATATGGGTGCACACACACACATGCACATGGCTGTGCAGAGGGCCTGGAGAGCAGCTAGTGTGCTGTCTCACTAACGCACATGCACACATGAACAGACATGGCCAGACACGCACACACATGTGCACTCACAGGAGCACACGTACACACCTGCATACGTGCACACATGAGCAGTCACGTGCACACATGCACACACTCACACACATGCAAACCCACACGTGCACACACAGGAGCACATGTACACACCCGCATACGTGCACACATGAGCAGTCACGTGCACACATGCACACACTCACACACACACAAACACACGTGCACACACAGGAGCACATGTACACATCTGCATACATGCACACACGAGCAGTCACGTGCACACATGCACACACTCACACGCATGTGCAAACACACATATACACTCACAGGAGCACACATACACACCTGCATACGTGCACACACGAGCAGTCACGTGCACACATGCACACACTCACACACACACGGCTTGCAGAGAGGAGGTGATTTGAGAGAGATCAAGGGCCGGCAGTGGTTGCTGGCTCAGGAGGGCTGTGGCTGACCCAGGGAGAGACGATGGATGGGCCATGGGCTGAAGCCTGTGTCCCCAGCTGCACATTTACCTGAAACTGCAGGGGCAGCACTTTTCTTTCCAGCCAGTTTAATGTCAGTTTCTTTCAGGGCTGAGCTAAGTGTTCTCAATGGGGAAGAGTAGCAGCTAAGGGGCCTTTTCCCTGCAAAGGTCAGAGACATTCCATGGCAAAAGAAGCCCTGGGCTGGGTGAGGGGCTGGGGCTGCATATATTTTGCAAGGCTTAGGGGACATCCCACGTGGGAACAGACGTTGGAGCAGGTCAGGAGCTCAACTGTAGAGGGTGTAGGACTCAAAGGGGAAGGGGCTGGAGCTTATTGAACCTGCAGATTCCTGCCTCCTTCCTCCAGGGATTGTGATGAAGGGAGCCTGGGCAAGACCCAGGAATCTGTGTTTCCACAGCCTCCCCAGGTCATCCTGATGCAGGTAGCTCCAAGTCCAACAGGCTGATAGGACATTCCTCATGAACTGCAAGGCCAAAATCAAGTCTGCTTTTTTTTCTGTGAAGGAGATTAGGCTTCGTTGAAACTCTGCAGTGAATTCTACCACTCAAAGCCAAGCATTGCTATCTTGTATCCTTCTGTCTATGAAAAGAACTGGTCCAGGCAATTGTTGGGAGGAGCAGTTCAGTTTTCACATCCATTTCCCAAGGCCTCATCCTGCACAGGGCCAAGAGGGTGGTCTAAACGCATTCCTTCATTAGAGGCTCCAGTGAGATGGGGGACCAGGTCAAGGTGGAATTCAGCTGTGTGTCACCGAAGCCTGACCATGGGGACTTGTGCAGATTCAGATTTATTTTTCCACAGAACGGTAAGTCCAGAGGCCTGCAGTCATGCCCACTGTGGTGGCTGCAGAGGAATCACATGGACATAGGCTCCTTCATCGTGCCACTCTCAGCCTCATGGCCACAGAACAGCTGCAGTGCCCTGGACATCATTCACATTCTAGGTTGTTGGAAGGGGAACAGAGTGAGACTTCATAAAAAAAAAAAAAATCTGACTTCCTCGAAGCCCCTCTCTTTAGCTGCACAGCCACAAGAGAACCCCTCATCCTCCCGAAATCGCTTTATCAACGGCGTGGAAGGGAGCAGGAGTAGGAACCGCGGTCATGCACAGGGAACACTTAGCACGGGCCTGGCACGGGGCATCTGATGACCATAGCCGGCATTCTGTTGCTCACATCAGAAAGCTGCATTTACTTTTGTGTTCGATAGATCCACTGTTGCAGAGGCTCCCAGTGCCATCAGGCCCCCCAGAGACAATGCGTCTTCTCCCCAGCCTTGGATGGGACTTACCTACCTTGGAAAAATATACACTTTTCATTCCTCGACAATAACCAGATTTTGGACTTCCACAGGCTGCATGGAGAAGTTAAAACTGGATTAAAAGGAGCAGTGTCAGAGGTCTCCAGAAACTTAGGAAAGGTCTCAAGTTTCATTAGCACTGCCTGGCAAGCTCAGCATTTTTCTCCTCCACTGGCTGCCTCTCCTGCCTCTAGCTTGCAGCCTGGTGGCCACTAAGGTGTGAGCATGGGATGCTTCTCCGGCCTACACAGAGCTCTGACCATGCTTCCTTAAGTGTTGGCAGGGCCCTGAAGAGGCAAAAGCTGCAGCAACGCCCAGTGGCCCGAAGTCCGAGAGCTAGTGCAGCTCTGGGATCTGTCCATGGTGCTGACCTCCCCAGCCACCGCAAGGTCTTAGCTCCAAGACGCCAAGAATTTCCCATCTTCTCCAGCTCTACCCACGTGACGGTGTGACCCCACTCTCCGAGTTGATGAGGTCTGTGGGGCAGAGCCTGAGCTGGTTGGAAGGGAACTAGCTAATCAATTAGGGATGTCTGTGAAGAGCGAGAGGACGTGAGGACAACCTCCCACGTGGTTCAAGTCTGCCGTTCCTTTTCCAAGGCTTCCAAGCAGAAGAGCTGGGGTCCTAGGTTTGCTTCCATTTTCAAAGAGGGAGACTCTAGAAATAGCTCCTTTAAAGGGTCAGAGCTAAAATCCAATTGAAAACCCACTTTAGGATTTGAGATGAGAGAGAGTGTTGTTAGGCTAGTCTCTCCTCCCAAATGGCCCTGTTGGAGATTTTTTTCTCCTTCGCTCCTCCCTCCCTCTTTTCCTTCTATCCTTCCTTCCTTCCTTCCTTCCTTCCTTCCTTCCTTCCTTCCTTCCTTCCTTCCTTCCTTCCTTCCTTCCTTCTTTCCTTCCTTCCTTCCTTCCTTCTTTCCTTCCTTCCTTCTTTCCTTCCTTCCTTCTTTCCTTCCTTCCTTCTTTCCTTCCTTCCTTCCTTCTTTCCTTCCTTCCTTCTTTCCTTCCTTCCTTCTTTCCTTCCTTCCTTCCTTCCTTCCTTCCTTCCTTCCTTCCTTCCATCTTCATTCCTTCCTTTTCTTTTGTCTTTCTATATCTTTGTAATAGGATGCTTCATAAAAATTGCATGGGCACCCACTGCTTCTCCAGCATGAATCTGTGCTAAGCTCATGCTGAATGCTCCCCACGCACTATCTCATGTAATCCACAGCAACCCTGGAGGCCACTATTATTACCTCCCCATTTCATGGATCAGGGACTGTAAGTCCTGGCTCAAGACTGCAGCGCCAATGGGTAGCAGAGCCAGGGTTCAAACCTAAAACGCTCTGACAGCAAAGTCTGAGCTTATACCCATCTTGCCATAATGGTCCTTTAACATTTTTTTGGAGACAGGGTCTTGCTCTGTCACCAGGCCAGAGTGCAGTGGTGCGATCTCAGCTCACTGCAACCTCTGCCTCCCAGATTCAAGCGATTCTCCTGCCTCAGCCTCCCGAGTAGCTGGGACTACAGGTGTGCACCACCACACCCAGCTAATTTTTGTACTGTTAGTAGAGTCGGGGTTTCACCATGTTGGGCAGCATGGTCTTGATCTCTTGACCTTGTGGTCTTCCTGCCTCGGCCTCCCCAAGTGCTGGGATTACAGACGTGAGCCACTGTGCCTGGCCAACATTTTTTAAAGTTCCAAAATGGTAATTGGAAAATGAAAGAAGAAGAAGAAGAAGAAGAAGAAGAAGAAGAAGAAGAAGAAGAAGAAGAAGAAGAAGAAGAAGAAGAGGAAGAAGAAGAAGAAGGAGGAGGAGGAGGAGGAGGAGGAGAAGGAGAAGGAGAAGGAGAAGGAGAAGGAGAAGGAGAAGGAGGAGAGGAAGAGGAAGAGGAAGAGGAAGAAGAAGAAGAAGAAGAAGAAGAAGAGGAGGAGGAGGAGGAGGAGGAGGAGGAGAAATCAGCTATGTTCTTTCATGGAAAGAGAAACTTAATTAGAAATGTGATCAGTCAAAAGGTTTTCTCGTATGTCTGGAATACTGCCTGAAGGTCAGGGAGAGGTGGTGAGATGGGGCAGAAGAGATTATCTGGAGCCGGAGTCCCAGGCAGCCTTGCTTGCTGTTCTCGGGGTTGACGCGAGACCTGCGTGCAGAGCCACTATTGTCTGGCAGCAGAAGTGGAGTTATTTATGTCGTCTGGTCCTGGAATCGAGACGATGCCTGCAGGGTAACTTGTCCTCTGAGGAAACATGTCCCATCTCACCTGGAGAATGAGCCTGAATAGGGTGATGTGACCGAAGAGAAGATCTGAGATGGGTCTTTGTGAAAAGCAGGGACAATTGGGAAAATCCGAGGCTAATTAGCTCTTCCCAGCCTCAGGCTGCAGGTCCGGAGTTACACAGGAAGGCACATCGGGTTGGCAGGCTGGGGAACCGTAGGCATGATTTTATGCAGCTGAGAGGAGGTGGAGCCTCCCAGTGCTCTGGAAACACCCATTTCCCCTGTTCATTCATCTTAGGAGACCGGAGCCTGAGGATGAAAGGGCTCCATCTCCAAGACTGGCCTCTCCTGCCCGTAGCCAGAGTGCTGAGACATGGGTACTCCACGAGCTCTGGGACTTGGGTCCTCATGCACGCGCTCCTCCTTGGGAGTGGGGAGATGGTGAAAGTTTGTGTTAAATTTGCTCCAGGTGTCCTTAGGCATCCAGACTTCTGCAAGGAGCTTATTCTAAATCCCGAGGATGAAGAACTGCTGTCTCTCGAGGCAAGATACAAATTCTCCACCATGACGATTCACAGAATCCCACTAGACACCAAGAAACTCTGCTAATGCTGGCTCCAGCGAAGGGGCAGCCTCTGCCACAGCCAGTGCCACTGAGTCCCAGGGTACGAGAGTCTGTGCAACCAGGCTGCATCCCGTGACTCCACTAAGCCGAATGCAGACAGAGGTTCTGCGCACTTGCCCCATCCAGCAGAGGATGTCCTTGGCGATCATTTTAGTGCTTATCATGGAGGGCAGGCTGACGGGTCAGTGTGACAATCACAGCTTCAGGGAGATGTTCAAAAAGGCTGGAGCCAAGTGGGCAGGGGATGGGGAAAAGATGGGCTTTCTGGAGTGAGACAGATGTGCTGTGAACCTTGTCACTGCTGCTGGCTGTTGGAGTGACCTTGGACAAGTCCCTTCTATTAGCTGAGTCTCCGAATTTTGCCTGTAAATACAGAGTGCTCACTTGGTGGGGCAGTTGGGGTTCACTGAGTTTGTACAGCACCTGGTCTATGTGAAATGCCCCCTCCCCTCCTAGGGTCTCTCCCTGGGTAGGAGGGAAGCTGATTATGATGGTGATGGCTGACAGTTACCCAGCACAGGTGCAAGCCCCAGGCCGGTCATCTGGATGGCCTCACCCTGACCTTTTACTCACTCAGTGAGGGAGGTGCCCTTGTTAGCCACATTTTATAGATGGGGAAACAGACGCCCCAAGGGACTAAGAGAACATCCTTTCTGGTCATTTCCAGGCCCTCAGGGCCCCACCCTGCTTCTTCCAGAGTAGTTCTACTCTCCTCTGCTTCAGGTCAGTCTGGAGAAAGAGAAATTTCTGCCACTAACAAAGCTGGAGAACCACTGAGCTCCAAACACCTCCATTTTAAAGGCAGGGAAATTGAAGCACAGAAAGATAGGGGATTCAGCCAAATTGTACAGAGACATAGGATAAGACTTGACAAGTCCCGAAGAGCTGTGGGACTTGAACGCCCAGCTGGTCTCTGGGTGTTCAGCTGTCTGATGGCCACTGGGACCTGGAGCCCAGGGTGCCTCTTGGCAGGGCCAGTGCTGGCAAAGAAGGAAGACGTGTGTGTAAAATGCACGTGCAAGGGGGGACGACTGAGTGTCAAAATCATTCATGGAAAATACCCGCTGGCTTCCCCGTCTCCCACACTTTCATTCCAGGTCCCTTCGTTGGACATCCTTGTATCTGCAGATTGTCCTCCGTCAAGGAACACGGAGCCGGAACAGGCACTGCCTCAAGGACGTTGCAGTCTGGTGCGGAAAACAGATCTGTAGCCAGGTACTCACCCGCAAGTGACACCACATGCCAGGCCCTGTGCGAAGCGCTAGGTCCACTTTAGGAAGGTGCTGTCCGTGTTCCAATTTTACTGACGGGAGAAAGGAGGCTTGGAGATTAAGTAGCCAGCCAGAAGTCCTGCAATTAGTAGATGGCAAAGCTGAGCTTCAGAGGTGGTGATCCAGTCCTCCCTCTCCACGCATGTGGGGCTACAGTCTTCAGATACTGGAGGCAGGAGGACAGAGCTGCCAGCACAGAGAGGAGGGACACCAGCAGCTGGGCCCTCTGAGTGATTGCCACCCCCATGGCTGGGAGGCAGAGCCCAGTGGCCTCACTGCCTTGAAGAATCAGAGACCAGGATTCTGAGAGACCAAGGTGGCTGGGATTTGCACAGCAAAGTACCAGGGAGCAGAGGGATGCACAGACAGAGGTCCCAGGGCTTGCAGGAGGAGCTCAAGCCGCTGGCAGTGCTCCTGTTTGCACATGCCTGTACGAAACTGCACGCAGAAGTGGACAGAACCCCTGGGAAGTAGGAAGCCAGACAACTCCCAGAACTCACACGGTCTGGGAATAATTCAGATTCTCCCAACCAAGTGGGATGCAGCGGCAGGCAGCAGCCTTAGGAAGGTAGCACCCCAGTCCCAGACTAAAGGCTGCTATCTACCTATGTTAAAAACATGTAAAGAAAGACTTGAAAGGGGCAGACGGACGCCGAGTAACTTCACTGAGAATCAAGAGAAAGTCCCACACTCTTTAAAGGATGAAAACGAAATTCATTAATTGTCAACATCCAATCAAAAATTACTTGGCAACAAAGAAGCAAGAAAATATAACACAACATCAGGAGAAAAATCAACCAACAGAAGCGGACCCCAAAATAACACAGACGATCAAATCGGCGGAGAAAGACATAAAGATAGCTACTATAAATAACTTCGTACGTCCAAGAATATAGAGGAGAATGTGAAGATAATGAGAAGAGAGATGGGAGGTAAACACCCAGGGGGATGAAAAATACACTCGCGGCCATAAGATACAATAGAGGAGATTATCAGCCAATTAGATGGTACAGAAAAGAGAAGATCAGTGAACTGAAAAATGTCACTTGAAGACGCCGTCCAGCTGAAGCACAAAGAGGAAAAAGAGGATAAAAAAGCACATGGGTGTGATCTGTGAGGTCCCATACAGTGACGGAACACACTGGATTCAGGGTCTCGCAAGGAAGAAAGTAGGGAAAAAATATGTGAAGAAATAATCGCTGAAAATTCTCTACATCTGAAGAAAATGATAAAACCCAAAGATTGAAAGATCTCAACGAGGTTTTAGATGTACACGCACAAAGAAAACCAGACCAAAGCATGTCGTAATCAGGCAGAGCGTGGTGGCTCACACCAGTAATCCCAGCACTTTGGGAGGCCGAGTTGGGTGGATCACTTGAGGTCAGGAGTTCGAGACCAGCCTGGCCAACATGGGGGAAACCCCGTCTCTACTAAAAATACAAAAAAAAAAAAAAAATTAAAACCACACACAGCTGTAATCCCAGCTTCTTTGGAGGCTGAGGCTGGAGAATCACTTGTACCCAGGAGGTGGAGGCTGCAGTGAGCTGAGATCGCACCACTGCACTCTGGCCTGGGCAACAGAGTGAGACTACGCCTCAAAAAAAAAAAAAAAAAAAAGGCATGCTGTAATCACATTGCTAACAGCCAAAGACTTTAAAAAGGCTAAAAGCAGCCAGAGATAAACAAAGGAACACGAATAGGAAGGACATCAGACTTCTCACCAAAACTCACGCAGGCTGGGAGAGCGTGGAGCAGCATCTTTCAAACACATAAATGGGGGGAAAGCGGCCAACCTAAGATTCCATACCAGTGAAAATATTTTTCAATAAAGAAGGTGCAGGAAACATTTCTTAGACATACAGAATAAGGAAAATTATTGCCAAAAATGTGGAAGAAAATTCTTTAGGCAGAAAAAAAAAAAATGATGCTAAATGGAAATTCGAATCTGCACTGAGGATTGAGGAGAGCCAGACAGGATCACTGTGTGGGAAATTATGTTTTTCCCATTGCTTTGCTCTCTCAGAAATACAATTGTCTGTTTATAGCAAACGTATTAAAAGCTTAGGGTGGGGTTTATAGCATAGGGAAGTGAAATGATCACAGCCACAGCGGTAACACCGAGGACGGGGGAAAATGGGCACAGGTGCCACAGCCCAACACTCATGAAATCACAGAGGTAACACCAACGACAGGGTGGCGATGGGCAAAGGTGCCATGACCCAACCCTCTTGAGATCACAGCGGTAACATCAAGGATCGGGGGGAGATGGGCACAGGTGCCACGGCCCAACCCTCAGGAGATCACAGTGGTAACACCAAGGACAGGGTGGCGATGGGCACAGATGCCACAGCCCAACCCTCGTGAGATCACAGCGGTAACACCAAGGACTGGAGGGGAGATGGGCACAGGTGCTGTGGCCCAACCCTCGTGGGATCACGGTGGTAACACCAAGGACAGGGTGGGGGAGATGGCCACAGGTGCTGTGGCCCAACCCTCGTGGGATCACGGTGGTAACACCAAGGACAGGGTGGGGGAGATGGGCATAGGTGCTGTGGCCCAACCCTCATGGGATCACGGTGGTAACACCAAGGACAGGGTGGGGGAGATAGGCACGGGTGGGGGAGATAGGCACAGGTGCTGCAGCCAGACCCTCGTGCGATCACAGAAGTAACACCAAGGATGGGGGAGGCAGATGGGCACAGGTGCCATGACCTGACCCTCGTGAGATCTCAGTGATAACACCAACGGTGGGGGGGGTGGGGGGGGAGATGGACCCAGGTGCTTCGGCCTGACTCTCATGAGATCACAGAGGTAACACCAGGGACACGGGGTAGATGGGCACAGGTGCCACAGCCTGACCCTCATGAGATCACAGCGGTAACACCAAGGACTGGAGGGGAGATGGGCACGATGCTGTGGCCCAACCCTCGTGAGATCACAGTGGTAACACCAAGGACAGGGTGGGGGAGATGGGCACAGGAGCCATGACCCAACCCTCGTGAGATCACAGTGGTAACACCAAGGACAGGGTGGGGGAGATGGGCACAGGTGCTGTGGCCCAACCCTCGTGAGATCACAGCGGTAACACCAAGGACGGGGTGGAGGAGATGGGCACAGGTGCTGCGGCCCGACCCTCCTGAGAAGCGGCGCAGTGTTACGTGAAGGACGGCTGTGTGTGGTGAGTTAAAAATGTAAGTGATGAACTCTGTGACAACCACTGGGAATGTTCAAAGGAAACGAGCCGAGTGCTCTGACTCGAGTCCTGCTGTGACCCCTGGTGCTGGCCTGCTTCCTGGTGAGAGCTTCGGGCCAGGGGGACACGTCACCCTGTCAAACAGAGCTGTCAGCTATGAATTTTTCTTGGGGGTGGGGATAATCAGGAAATGCTTTTTATCTTATTTTTTACTTATTTTATTGATTTTATTTTATTTTATTTTTGAGACAGGTTCTCACTCTGTCACCCAGGCTGGAGTGCCGTGGTACAATCAGGGCTCACTGCAGCCTCAACCTCCTGGGCTCAAGCGATCCTCCTGCTTCAGCCTCTTGAGTAGCTGGGACCACAGGTGCGCACCAGCTCGCCTGGCTAATTTTTGTATGTTTTGTAGAGACTGGGTCTTGCTTGCTGGTCTCGAATTCCTGAGCTCAAGCGATCCTCCCACCTTGGTCTCTCCAAGAGCTGGGATTATATTGTCATGGGCCACCACACCAGGCCAAGAAAGGTTGCTTAAAGGGGACATTGAACACTTTTTTGAACGGTGTCAAAAAAGCGAGTTGTTTTCCTGCTTCTGAGCAATGGAGAGGGTGCAACCCATTCTTGTTTGAGCAGATGGCTGGTCAAGGATGAGGAGGTGAGAAAAGTATGAAAAAAGGACAACCTGCTCCTGTGTGGCGGGCCTCAGAAGATGGCCAAAGTCTGGAAATGCAGCTGGGGTCGGAGGTCAAGTCAAAGGTTGCCATTGGAGGAGCTTAAACTCCTCCCGAATGTTTCTTTCTCATGCTGCAGACTTAATTTTTATTAACATGGCATCTCTGAGAGGCAGGCTGGAGACCTTCTGCTTTACAGAAAGGGTCATGGAGGGCAGGGTCGCCTTACACACAAGACATCTGGAAGCGGAACTCACATCTGTTGATACCCCAACCAATGCAGTTCCCAAGGATCATCTGTAGATACACTGCAGGCAGTGGCCTCTCTCTGGTGACAGCACACTTCCTCCACCAGCTTGGAACCTGGCACCACCGTTTCCAGGCTGGCGTTTCTTGAACCTTCCTGTTTGCCTAGGTGCGTAATTGAGATGTCACCTTTCCTTCATTCCTGATCCACCCTAGGAGACTTTTCATAGTAGGATCTTCACACCCTTATGAATCTCTCATCTAATGCAGTGAGTTATGAATTGTAGAATATCGTATCTGTACAATATCTTGTTCCAGCCACAGGATTCCAGTACTGTGAGGAGGAGGCCAGGGGCTCCATGTCCTGCATGGGGGAAGGAAAGGCGGGGGAAGGCGGTGGGAGTAGGGACAGGCCCTGGGTCCTCATTCCGGCCGGGCCTCCTACACCCGGGCAAGCTCACCAGTCGGCAAGTTCACACCAGCAGACGGTGTGGAGCTCCCATTGCCAGCCCACGCCACGACATCGCCTCGGGCCCAAGGAGAAATGACGGACAGAAGGCACCTTGCAAACACCTCAGCTTGGCAGCCAGGGGCCTTGTGTGCCTGGAGCCTGCATGGGGAGAGAGAGTCAGAGCTGGATGTGTAGCTGGGTGGGAGCCTCAAGGGTTTTCAGCAGGGGAGTGACTGCCTTCTTCCCAGGCAGGAAGGTGGGTTGTCTTCCTGCCGCCAGGCCTCAGCCCCAAATTCTTCAGGCCTGGGCAGCAGGAGGAGGCGGGGAGCCACTAAACACTGTCACCCTGTGGCTAGTGTGACTGACTGGCCCATCCTCAGCCACTGGTTTCAATCAGAACCTTCTGATGCTCCAGTGTCTCCTTCCCGGTTGGACCACCGAGGGGAGGTGCAGGGAGAGAGGCGCTTGCCCACTCCGCGCACGTCCACATCGCGCACAGGGCGACGCCAAGCTGTGGTGAGCGGTCAGGGATGGCCAAGGACAGGCGGACCAGGGCTGCAGGGGCCTGTGAGTTGCCCAGGGCAGGAAGTAGCGGAGAGCACTTCCTGCACTTAACCGAGAACAGTGCGTTTTTGCACAGAGCTTCCCGGGGGACTGGTGCCCCTGAAGCGTATTTCAGGAAACGCTTTTGTTGCGTTTGGACGCCAGCCCTGGAGAAGGTTATCTGACATCCCTGGGCAGCCCATGTGGGTCATTTTTTCTTTCTCAACCATGAGCACTTGGCCAGAGAAGCTAAAGCCCAAGGCCCCCATCCGGCGGGTCGCAGAGTTCTAGGGGGACCCCGAGGTGCAGCCTGAGCTCCGAGGGCCTGGCTTCTGCCTGCGACTCCACCACCCTGTCTTTAAATTACACACCCAGGGCATTTGTTTTGGAGGCTAGAGCCTGTATTCATCATTGCTAATGTATTTGCCTGGGAGGGGATGTGCTGCAGCTGTCTATAAATTTAGGAGGTGTGGAGATGGATCCGCGTGTCAAGAGCATGGCAGTCAGCGAGGCTCAGAGGGAGACAGATCTCCAGCTTACTGCTGAGTGGCAGCTCATTTATTTGGGGGCTAGGGAGGGAGGCGTAGGGGACTGAGCCTCCCATTTTTCTGAGGATGCATCACACGCTTCTTCGCCTTCCAAGTACCTGGGACTGGGCTGCCCTCGTCTCTGGGGCCCCACAGCCTGCCAGGACCAAGGGGAGGAATAGACACAGGTGGATGGCCAGTGAGGAGCTCGAGGAAGGCGGCAGCCCAGATGCCTGGCACTTAGGGCACCAGTGCTGGTTCCTGGTGCTCAGCACTGCCCTGCTGCACGACCCTGGAATTAAAGAATCAGAAAACCACGGGATACCAGAGAGAGGCTGTGGCTGATCATTATTCAGCAAATCTTCCCTCCCTCCCACCCCTCACCTCCCAGGGAGGAACCCTTTCCCCTCCTGTTATGGCGAGCTTGGCCATTGGGACCCGACGTCCAGCGGGGCAGGTGCCGTCCTTAAGAGGCCTCCCCCATGTCCATCATCTACAGGAGTGACCTACCTCATGCCCCAGCCAGCGGCTGAACTTCCCACCTGGCCCCAAGCGGGACCCACGGAGCCAACTCTGGTGCAGAAGGAGAGGCGCCACTGACAGTGTGCTGGTTACATGGTGGAATCTGGCCCCCTCGGGGTAGGACAGGGTGTGCATAGCTGCACCCTTAAGCCCTGGGTCCCCATGCCAAGCCCGTGCCCTGGCCGGGGACTTCGTGGCCACCTCCCTGAGGTCACTCTCACCGATGCTGGAGGCTAGGTGCTGATTTCTGCCTGCCTGCCTGGGTGGGCGTTGTAACGAGAGGATTAACAGCTTTGACAAACTGAAAGCTCTCTGACATGCTAATTAGTGTTTTCATGAGGCTGCTGGTGGGGCCTTTAGGGGTGTCACAATACATCCTTCCTGGAGACGGTGATGATGGGGCTGGCTCGTGGAAGGGGGTTGGGGCTCAGCACTTCCCCAGAACACACTTGCAGGGCCAGCGGCTGCCTTTGCTACGGGGCTCCTGGAGATCTTCAGGACTCGTGGTGGACAGGAGAGTGGAGCAGGCTTTACCTTTTCTCAGCAGAAGGCAAAGCAGCCACTCCGTGCAGTCCGGCAGGAGGGCACCTTGCAGCCCAGGCTCAGGGTCCTTCGGAGCCCCCAGAAATAGCAGCATCCAAAGACAAACACGAGAGCCAGATGCCTGCGAGAGGGGCGCGGGGGAATTGAGGTGGCCAATGCCTGTGGAAGGGAGGGGATGTCTCTAGCAAACTCCACATCCTTGGCGTTTCTAATGCTTTCTGGAAGGTGTCATCTCTGTTCCAGGATGTGGCTCTGCCAGGCTCCTCATGGAGCAGAGATGACCTGGACTCAGCTCTCACAGGTCTTCATCCTCCTGCCGCCGGGATCTTGGGGGCGAGCAGCCTGCCTGCTGGGGGCTCACACTCGGGAGGGGTGCTGGCAGCAGGGAGAGGGGTCAACCTCAAGAAATACGGAAGCAAAAACTGGGCAGCTTCAGTCCTGGCAGATGCTCCAAAAGGGACAGAATAGGGAGCTTGATAGGGTGTGACGGGCGGGGTCATTTCGGATGGGGACCCTGAGAGGTTCTCACAGCCACATGTGACTGTGGTTCTGCCCATGACATCACCTGCAAGGAGCCCGTTGCTGTGTGGTCCATGGGTCGGGCAGCAGCCTCCATCCTTCCCAGCCACCGCTGTGCAAAACTGGGGACCCTCGGGGCAGGGCCAAGGCAAGGTTTACTCAGTGTCCCAGAGCAGGCTGACCCCCTCCCTCCACAGGCAGATGAACAGGGGCTGTCTGGGCCGATGCGGGGGATGGGGGTGGCATGTTTTGTGCTAAGTCACTCTGCAGAGGGCGGCTGTCAGTCCCGCAGAATCCAGATGGATCTTTGGCTGACCCCACCCCAAGCTGAGGGAGATATGTGCCTACTGGACAGAAATGTCTGTCCCATGTCAGCCCAGGGCAGTGGAGTATAGGAGAAATGCTTCTTAATAAGTGAAGACCTGGTGGAATCCACTTGCTCTGCAGGGTCAGAGCAGAGCAGGAGCTGCGGGAGATCAAGGCGCCCGCTGGTTCCAGGTTTTGTCATGCCGGTAAGCATTATTAATTTTACATCTCAGAGCCTATTGGAAAACTGGAAGTGCAGGGTTCATGCTCAGCAAAAATCTTTTCCCATGCATAGCTTTCTTTAGAAAAGGCAACTTTTGGATGAAGGAAAAGGTCACATGTGGACACAAGGTTCTCTGTTTGTCGTAAACAACCAAGAAGATGGGAGCAAGAATGGTTCCGTGGGTTTGGAAATCAATGGCTCTCTTTGTGAAGAAGTAGGAAAATCGCCCGTTATCCTAAGAAGTCTACGGGCCGTGGTCAGAGCTTTAGGCTCCTGATTCGCCACTCAGGTTGAGGTCACCGCTCACCTCTGCAGGTGCAGGCAGGACAGAGGCAGTGAGTGGGTACAACCAGGCTGGGAGTTTGCTGAGGAAGGGATTGTAATGATGGCTCACAAATCCAGGCTGGGACCACGTCAAGGATTACGGCGGGAGTGGTGTCGAGAACTGAGCTAGGTGCTTAATTACCGAGGAGGGCAATGCGTGTTCCCTCCCTTTCCCGCCAGACAGCAGGGACAGAGGCGTGAGCCAGCGTCACCCCGTCTTGACACAGAGCTGGTCCCTCCAAGTAAACCTCAGGGGTCACGACTGATGATTGTAGGAAGTGAAGTGCTTACTCTTCCTCAATGGGAAAGGGGGTCTGAGCCAAGGGGTGGCTCCCAGCAACCATACCGTGACCATAATAAGAACAGCCAGCCGCAAAACAAAGACTACGTTGAGAAGACAGAGCCGAGAGAACCACAGGGAAGCAGGGCCAGGGGCCAGACCATGCTGTGCCTGGAACCTGAGGGCCTCTGGTGTCTCCGTTAGAAGAGGAAATAAGCACGCATTGTTGTTTGAGCTGGTTAGAGCTGGGTTTTACGTTTTGTGTGGCTGAAGCCTCCTAACAGAGTCGGATCCTTGCTAGGGAGTCCAACTCGCATCCCGGGCTCTGGAAACGCTCTAACGCACAATCCTATTCATCTGCACGAGGGCCCCATGACCCGGGAGCGATTCATCATCCATTTTGCAGATGAGGAGACTGAGGCTTAGAGAAGCCAGGAAGCACGGCGAGGCCCGCAGCCTGGACTCCCTGGATCCAGCGTTGGATGTGGGTCTGCTTGGGCCAGAGTCTTGATCTAATTCGTGCTCCCTTCCGCCTGGGGCTTAGAAGTCAGAGAGGCTGTCCCTGGGGAGAGGAAGTGGAGAAGATAAGCTACCGGCAGCCAGGGGTCCAGACTTCCCGGCGGGCCAGGGAAAGGAGACATCGCTGGGAGCAAAGCTTTCACCGCTGGCCCGAATCACCCGGTCCCCCTGACAGCCAAGCGGACAGCGGCTGCCAGGGAACGTCGGCGTGAAGTGCGTGCACGCTGGGGAACAAGACACATCGGCAGCTTCCACTGATGGGAAAATAATGAGGCCACATCGCCCGGCTGAAAAATGTACCTGTCTTCATTATTCCGGCAGAAATGAATAAAAACTTTCCATGTGGGGAATGGAGCCAATTTCCAGCACCGCGTGTGCGGGGGGCGGGGAGGTGGGCGAAGAGAGAGCTTGGTTTGCGACTGTGTGTGTCTTCTCAGCATGGCTGCATGGGAGGCATCCGTGCAAGAAACAGGCGGTGTTCAGAAGTGATGTGGGAGAAATTCAAGGCAAGGTGCCATGCTGAGTTCAGCCTCCTCTGAACCTCTTCTTAAGTCTCTCAAATAACGCACGAGTGGCCTGTGATGGCTGTAATCCCAGGAACGAAGCCCGGCTTCCAGTAGGGAAGCATGACGGGAGGTCAACAGCCGGCCCCCTAGCTTGTTCCCAGTGAGCTGGCTTGGGGGCAAGCCAAAGGGGCTTCCACAGATCCAGGGACCAGGAAGACTCCTCGTGACCATGTACCTGGGGAGACAGCTCCACACGGAAACACTAGGAATGTTTTGCAGTCTACCCTAGGGTTTCTGTAAGAAGGTGCAAGTGAAATTGAGTTGTCTGCCACCCCAAAGCTCTAAGGAGAGGCTGTGAGCTGAGATTAAAGGGTGGGTATCTGGGCCTCAAGGGGGCCCCGAGCGTGTGAGTCATGTCTGCTTGGAATGGGGCCTGGGAGCCTTCCTCTCTTATCAGAGCTTTGAAGGAGTGAGACGGTCTCCTCTTCCCAACGACGTTGTCAGTGGAGACCTCTTGCGTTTGGCGAATTTTTACTCAGAAGAACTGACCTATCGTATCTCTTGGTTGTGTGTGCCTGTGGACTTGGGCTCGTCGGGAGGAAAGGAGGGGTTCTTGAGGGAGGGTCTCTTGGTCCAGTGTGAAAATCTTAAGCATGAATCATTAGGAAATCTCACACTAGCTAGGTGCATAAAACAGAAAGGAATCTGTGATAAATAAAAATCCATCTGTAGAGGAAAAATACCACCTTCGTGAAACCCATTATGCATGGAACACACGTTTCATTCTTATGAATTTCAAACTGAACGCATGACATAATCCAAGTGGAAATATGGGGGCTGAACCCTTATCCAAACCACGTCAAGGGTGTATGTGAAGTTTTGCAGAGTGCTGGAATCTGGCTTTTACAGCCCACACAGCCTGAAATACTTCCGAGAATGTTGGCTGGAGGGAAGTTTGGGGTCTGAGGTTTGTCACTGTAAGATCTGCTGTCGTCCAAACAATCTTGCTGCAAATGTGAGTGAGGATGTATTTCACAGGAAGAGTTTTTGGCCCAGCAGATGGCTTGACGTGAATCTGTGACCAGACGTCAATCGGTGGTGGCGTCACCATCAACTGCAGCCATCTGAGGTCACCGTGTCCAATGTGATGACAGGAAGAAGGACGAAGGCCAGGGAAGAGGCCCTGGCGTTGAAGAGTTCTGGCCCACGTGGTCCCAGCTTGTCATGAGCCCTGCCCACTGGTCCCCAAGAGGGTGAACTCCCTGGGCAGCGGAAGAGGTGGGGGTTCAGGGTTCAGGACACTCAGGTGAGGGTGTACCCCCAGCTTGCACAGTTGAGCAGGCACACACAGGACAAAGCTGGAGCCCCACTTCCTTGTCCCTCACCGGGGAATATCCATGCCTACCCTTTTTTGTGTCTGCCACAGTGTGGCTGCAGGAAGGTGGTCAGGCCCTGTGCTTCCCCTCCAGGCTGGTGTAACTGGCGAGACCCGCACAGGACGGGCGACTGGACCACCTTTGCCTACCCAGCACTCCATCCTCAAGCCTGGGAGAAGGCAAGCCAGTCCTGTCGGGATTGCTCACAGGAGGCAGGGGTTCCTGCTCTCCCAGCTGCCACCGCAGCAGCCCCGGTCCAGAGTGCTGCCAGCTACAGCCCCGGCCTCCCGGGCTTGGCCCCAAGGGTAAAGACAGGTCTACAGTTGCATTTTTCAGCAAAACCTCATTTCCAAATCTTTTTCATATAAGATTGCCTCTGTGGACGGCGATTTACCAGAGTCCTGAAGCCACGGATGGCTTTCAATATGATGGGAGTTCTCCGGTTTTTTTTTTTTTTTTTTTTACTAATTCAATTTCTGGGGCTATTAAAGGTAGCCTGAAGAAGTACCATCTGTTGAGTGGATGACAGACCAGAGGAGGAATTTCAGCAGCAAGACTGTAAATTTCCACTTGATCAGGGAACTCGGTATCTAAAATCAATTTGCGGAGGCCTTGAAATGCTTATCAGGAGAATTTCTCAGTCAGGGGCCTCCCCTTGTTTCATTTTTCATTCCAATCAATCAGCTCCCGACACCTTCAGCCCAGGGAAGGGCCCTGACACTCTGCGTCCGAGCGTGTTTCAGAGGTGCCTGCAGAGCCTCCATCAGAAAATAACCTACAGAAGGGTTTGTTTTTTGTTGTTGTTGTTTTTGTTTTTGCTTTTTTTTGAGACGGAGTCTCGCTCTGTTGCCCAGGCTGGAGTGCAGTGGCACGATCTCGGCTCACTACAAGCTCCGCCTCCTGTGTTCACGCCATTTTGGGGGTTTTATTTTTTATCAAAATTCCAACAGTCCCGAGCACACTTCATGTAGAGAATGCCGGGCCTATTCCTACAGGAAGCGTCTCTTTCCCACAGTGGGAGCAGCCCGCCGTGTAAGCCGGTGCCCACCTCTACCTTGACTCTCACCACACAGGAAGAATCCCCTTGTCCAAAGCGCCCCTTCTTACAGGGAGGGCCAGGCTCATGCCCCAGGAAGCCCTCCGCTTGGTGATTTTGACTTCCAGCGCTCCCTACAACTCAGTCAGGACTGTTTCCTGAGCACCCACCACTGCCAGGTGCCAGGTGGAGCAAGACAGAGTCCCTGTCGCCCTGGAGCTCATGGCAAGCAGGGCAGCAGTGGACAGATGTCTGTGCCGCCTGAAATCCATACGTTGAGACCTAAGCACCAGTGTGGTGGGACTGGGAGGTGATCCAGTTCGAGGATGAGCTCCCTGGGGGGATCCGTGCCCTCATCAAAGATGCCCTAGGGAGCTGCCATGCCCCTTCCGCCAGGGCAGGGCATGGAGAAAAAGCCATGTCTGAGCCAGGAATGGATCTTCACCGGACACTGTCTGCCGGTGGATTGACCCTGGATGCTTGGCCTCCAGGGCAGTGGGAAAGGTCCTGTTTCTGAGCCACCCCAGCTGCCGTGTGTGGCAATGGCCACCCCACAGACTCAGGCACAGGCACAGACAAGAAACATAAACCCACACGCTCGCAGGGATTGATTTCAGCCGTTAGAGTTGAATCGAAGAAAGGGAACAGCCAGGTGTGTGCAGATCTGGGAACAGCAGGCACAAAGGCTGCCATGGGAACCAGTGTGTTTCGTACAAGGGCGAGAAAGAGAAGTGCCCTGAGTTGGGGTTGGGGGGTTCGAAATGAAGACTAGATCCTCTAGGGTTCAGAGCACCACAGGGACAAGAGGGGGATAGCAAACCCAATACCAGCCACAAGGGGAGGAAGGTCTTGGGGGTAACATCTGAGCTGAGAGCAGAAGGAAGGAAGATGGTTCCGGATGAGGCAGTGGGGTAGGCCCTGCTCAGACCCAGCTTTGAAAGCTGGGGCCACTTCTGGATCCTTCGCACAGTGGCCTTGGATGTGATCTCTCCAGGAGTCCTGTTCAGTCAGAAAAACAATCACTGCTACGTACTTTCAGTCAGCAGAGACAGAGGAGATACCCAAACACAGAGCAGGGAGGTCCAAGGCAATGAGGAGCTGACAGGCTCTGCATGTGTGTCCATGTGTGAGTGTGCGTGTGTGTGCACATGAGAATATACATGTGCATACAAGTGTTTGTGCATGTGTGTCCATGTGTGAGCACGTGTGTGGATGTGTGTGCCCGTGTGAGCGCATGTGTGTGGATTTGTGTGTGTGCATGTGTGAGCATATGTGCATGTGCATGTGTGTGGATGTGTGTGTGTATCCATGTGTGAGCACATGTGTGTGGATTTGTGTGTGTGCATGTGGGAGCACATGTGTGAGTGCATGTGTGAGTGTGCATGTGTGTGCACATGAGAATATACATGTGTATACAAGTGTTTGTGCATGTGTGTCCATGTGTGAGCACATGTGTGGATGTGTGTGTCCATGTGTGAGTGCATGTGTGAGTGTGCATGTGTGTGCACATGGGACTATACGTGTGCATACAAGTGTTTGTCCATGTGTGACCATGTGTGAGTGCATGTGTGTGGATGTGTGTGTTCATGTGTGTCCATGTGTGAGCGCATGTGTGTGGATGTGTGTGCGCATGTGTGTGGATGTGTGTGCATGCGTGTCCATGTATAAGCACATGTGTGTGGATGTGTGTGTGTATCCATGTGTGAGCGCATGTGTGTGGGTGTATGTGCATGTGTGAGTGCATATGTGGGGATGTGTGTGCATGTGTGTGGATTTGTGTGTGTGCATGTGTGAGCACATGTGTGTGGATGTGTGTGCATGTGAGTCATGTATGAGCACATGTATATGGGTGTGTGTCCATGTGTGAGCACATGTGTGTGGATGTGTATGTGCATGTGTGTCCATGTGTGAGCGCGTGTGTGGATGTGTGTGCATGTGTTAGCACATATGTGTGGATGTGTGTGTGGATGTGTGTCCATGTATGATCACATGTGTGTGGATTGTACGTCCATGTGTGAGCACGTGTGTGGATGTGCATGTGTGTCCATGTGTGAGTGCATGTGTGTGGATGTGTGTGTGTGCATGCATGTGTGTTCATGTGCTTGTGGAAGTGTTTGTGCATGTGTGTCCATGTGTGAGTGCATGTGTGTGCGTGTGTGTGCATGTGTGGGGATGTCTGTGGATATGTGTGTGCATGTGTCTGTGTGAGTGCTTGGGCATGCATCTGTGTGGATGTATGTACATGTGCTTGTGCTTCTGTGTGCATGTATGTCTGTGTGAGTGCACAGGTGTGCATGCTTGCTTGTGCATGTGTGTGGATGTGTGTGCCTGTGCCTGTGTGTGTGCATGTGCCTGTGTGAATACACATGTGCATGCATGTGTGCTTGCGTATGTGTGCACAGATGTGCATGCAAGTATATGCATGCGTGTGTGCACATGTGAGAGAGACAGAGAGAAGGTTCTTTACAGGTATACTAAGTGCTTCTCCTTCCTTACAGAGGCTGCTCCAGCTCCCACAGTTAGTTTTTATTGCAGACAATCTGTGGAAATGTGCTTGGCCCTGATGCCTGCGAGACAAGCAGCAGGAGAGACAGGCCCTGGAGGAAGGCTGGGTGGGCAGGATGGCTGACCAGTGCTGCCAGAGCAGGGCCCCAGAGCGGTGGTCCCAACGGAGAGTACCAGGGCAGTCAGCAGCCTCACCTGTCTTGGGGTCTGTCCTGAGAAGGGAAAGGGGAGCAGCACTGGGGAGAACATGAGTTCTGGGGTTAGACTGATGTGTATTCAAATCTCACCGCCTGTACGATGGGATCCCACAGCTTTCTGCATGGGACAGAACTGAAATTGGGGAAATAAATCAGACAGTACCCGGCAGAGAGCTCTCCACACACGTAGTGCTGCTTCCGGGAGCAGCTGTGGCCCACAGCGGGACCACGGAGTGCACAGGGAGCCGCCCACTCGTGAGCCACAGTTTCAGCGACTGCCCTCACACCTCCAGCTCCTGCCGGGTCTGTCATTTCAGCACCTGCACTCCTGCTTTCAGGGTTCTTAGGGGTTTTTCTGACTTTCAGACCCCCTTTGAAAGGTTAATTCTTTGAGACGGCTCATTCCATTAGCTCTCATTAGCTGGCTCATTATCCACTAGTGCTTTCATTACCAGCAGCCACTTTCATTAACAGGGAACACCTCTGCCAGGCAGGTGGGCAGCCCGATGGGAGCAGAAACCAGGGCAGGGTGGCTCCAGGGCCAGCAGGACGGGAAGGAGCCAGGGCCCCTGCCCCGGTGGCCATGGAAATCCCTATGTGCAGAGCCTAAGGGAGACCTTCTGAGAGGTGGGGAACCTGCCACTGCTGGGAGGCCAGAGCCAATAACCACAACTACAGCAAAGCCAGGTCCTGCTCATGGGACACTTCAGATGTGGCCCCCACATAGCCCAGGATACCTGGGAGGGGATGGCGAACTTGCTCATAAAAGGCCACATGGGACCAGGCATGGCGGCTCACACCTGTAATCCCAGTGCTTTGGGAGACCGAGGCAGGCGGATCACCTGAGCTTAGGAGTTCAAGACCAGCCTGGGCAACATGGTGAAATCCCATCTCTACAAAAATACAAAAATTAGCCGGACATGAGGGTGGGTGCCTGTAATCCCAGCTACTCGGGAGGCTGAGGTGAGAGAATCCCTTGAACCTGGGAGGCGGAGGTTGCAATGAGCTGAAATCGCACCATTGCACTCTAGTCTGGGTAATAGGGTGAGACTCCATATCAAAAAAAAAAAAAAAAAAAAAAGGCCTCATGGTAAATATTTTCGGCGTTGCAGTACATAGAGTTCGGTCATGGCTACTGAACTTCCATGGTAGTACAAAAGCGTCCATAGGTGCTAAGTGAACGAATGGATGCAACTCTGTGCCAATAAAACTTTATTTACAAAACCAGACTGATATGGCCTATGGATCATGGTTTGCTGACCCCCTGTACTGTGGCATTTAACCTTCAGCACATCCCTGGAAGCATCTATGATGCCTATCTTGCCACTAAGCCGCCTGAGACTCAGGCGGATCCCACAACTGGCCATCATTACACAACCAGGGAAGGGAAGGGCAGCCGGGAGTTTCAGCAGTCACTGCTCCTGCCAGCTGGCTCACCTGCTCGACCCACTGCTGAGGCTGGCCCCAAAGCTCTGGGCCTGAGGCAGGCATGACCGTGTCTCTGTCCCAGCGGCAGGAAGCCCCAGGCGCTCTCATCGTGGAGTCGTTGAGGACACTGGATGGCAGCTCCCACCTTGGCAGAAACCCTGTAACGTGGATGTTGCGTGGTGTCGTCTCACCCGGACGTTCCCTGAGCCTCGGAGTGACCCCTTCCAGCCCCCTTTCCGGCTGTCAGAGGAGGCTCTACGGTGTGGGGAGGGGCTGCAGAGCCCGGGGCACCATGCACAGCCCAGGAGGACTCTGGAGGAACATCGGCGCTGCCTCGTACCATGAACTCATCTTCCTCCAATCCTGTCTCTGTGACCGGCGGGGCCGCACTCATCCCAACAACCCACGGAGGTGCAGCAGGCCCCAGACAACTCCAGGAAGGGGGTATCGCAGACAGCCGGTGGGGCAGGGCCCCTGGTCTGGACAGGCCCACAGATGTCGGCGAGGCTGTTGGGGGCACACGGCCCAGCCCCTCCTGCCCCACCCCAGCATCTGCAGCATGACAGCACTGGTGCTGGAATAATCCACCGCTCCTTGCCACACGCCAGGGTCTGCAGTGTCAGGGGTCACTCCGGCAGGAGGCACAGGTGGAGATGGGCACCATAGTCACTGATGATGAAGTGCCTGTGAGGCCTGGAGATACTACCCAGAAATCTTTCACATCCAAGGACCTTGGATTTCTTTAGTCCGAAATAAGAAAAAACAATCATATCCACACACCAGTCCACCCTGGGACCGTTAAATTCAGGTGTGCCTGAAATGAGCTTCCAAGAGCTCCCTGGGGGAGGGCACGAGGCAGGAGCCCACCTTCCTTGTCCAACGGACTGCAAACAGCCTCTTGTGGGGACCCGCTGGTCACCAGGCCACACCACAGTTCTGTCTCCAGAACACGTGCGCCTGTGCTCCTCCCTCGCTCCACAGCCTGCAGTGGCTCCCAGCTGCTCTTAGACACATTCCCCAACTTTCTACAGCCTAGAACTGATAGCACAGTCTGGCTCCCTCTCCCCACATGTGCGCTTGTCCAGGGTCTCCAACCTTTCTCGTGCCACACACAGGACATAATAAGAGGTGCATGGCACGCCAGGGTGAATGGTCAAGGCAGTGAGAGGGCAGAGGTGTGGGCTCTGCCGTTGAAATTCTGGTTTCTTTTCCCCACTGGGTGTGGCCTTGGGAGAAACCTGGGGGCCACTTACACAAGAGGCCTTTCAGCTCCTGGAAAACACAAGCACTTTCCTGACCCACACAAATATCTTGTAGATGCTGTATCCTCTACTGAGACTGTGGTTCTGTTCATCTTACATGCATAACTGTACACATGGACTCATGTCTGTTCACCTCACATGCATACCTGTACGTGTGGACACATGTCTGTTCACCTCACATGCATACCTGCACACGTGGACACACATCTCTTCATCTGACATGCAAACCTGTCCACATGGACACATGTCTGTTCATCTCACATGCATACCTGCACATGTGGACACGTGTATGTGCAGCATATACACACCCACACCCATACACACCCCTTTGGCTGGATGGTGCTTCAGATTTCAGTGCAAAGATTTTAGCCCAAACGCTGCTCTCTGAAGCAGATTTCTCTAACCCTTGGACGCTCTCAAAGCACCCTGCATTCTCTTCTTCACAGCACCTCCTACAATTGCAGCTTAACAACGGATCCAGGAGAGGACTTCCACTCCAGCTGTAAGGAAGGAGCCTGTGCCACGCTGGCTCTCCTGCTCTAAACGCCTGTAAGACTGGATGAAAAGCTCCGTGCAATGGGTTTCAGATTAAACAACACACAGGACTGTAAACTCTGAGAGATGAGACACAGACTGTGAGTCCTACAGCCACTGGCTATCTACCGGGGCACCTGCTGGACCCTGGGGGTGCAACCTGGCTCTCAAGGTTCTCTTTTCTTTTCTTTTTCTTTTCTTTTTTTTTTTTTTTGAGACGGAGTCTTGCTCTGTCGCCCAGGCTGGAGGGCAGTGGCCAGATCTCAGCTCACTGCAAGCTCCGCCTCCTGGGTTCCCGCCATTCTCCTGCCTCAGCCTCCCAAGTAGCTGGGACCACAGGCACCCGCCACGTCGCCCGGCTAATTATTTGTATTTTTAGCAGAGACGGGGTTTCACGGTGTTAGCCAGGATGGTCTCGATCTCCTGACCTCGTGATCCGCCCGTCTCGGCCTCCCAAAGTGCCGGGATTACAAGGGTTCTCTCTTTTCTTAGCTGTGTCCCAGCTCAAGCAGAGGAGAGTGGCTTTGCTGAGCTGGGGAGGCGGGACTGGAGCTCAGGCTGGTGAAGAAGCTGGAGTTTGGGGTCAGAGCCCAGGAACAACGGGGCTGCTCAGAGGAGCTTTGGAAATCTGCACAGGGGCCCCAGATACACGGTTGGGCATGAGGAAGCTGCTCCACGCGGCCTGCAGGAACAGCTGCTGGAGAGATTCCGAATGCTGGGAATCAGGAGCGCTCACCAGCAAGAACGGAGCAGACACGCCAGCAGGTGACTCTGGAGTAAGGGCTGCCTGCTCCAGGCACAATGGGAGAATTCATGGCCTGCACTGTAAGAAACGTTCCGGGAAGCTCTTCAGGATGAAGGAATGGACGAGCCAGACGGAAATTCTCATCTTCAGGAAGGAGTGAGGAGTCCTGCATGGGAAAAATGTATAGAAAACCAAGAAAGGGGTATTTTTTCTCCTCTCAGTTTCTTGAAAAGATCACGTCTGCCTTCTAAGATGATGCTCTGGGAAAGAGACAAGCTCACTTCTGGGGTGCACCTGCCAAAAATGCGGGGCCATATCTTCACGGCCAGGAAACGGAAGATGAGGCAAACTGGAAATAACCCACAAAACAACTGACCCACGCCTTCCATGAACACCACGGCCAGGCCACACGGGGTCCAGGCAACACGGGGTCCGGGCCACACAGGGGCCAGGCCACACGGGGGTCTGGGTCACAAAGGGGCCAGGCCACACAGGGTCTGGGCCACATGGGGGTCGGGTCACACGGGAGTCAGGCCACGTGGGAGTCCCGGCCACATGGGGGTCAGGCTACATGGGGGCCAGCTGAGAAATGCTCCAGAATAAAGGAGGTGAAAGAGATAGGAGGTTTCAGTGTGATGGGTGATGCCCGTCTGCTTCCTGGACTGGGGAACGAGAGCTCTGCAGGAACCACGGGTTCCCCTGAACAGACACAAATCCACACAGGCCACAGCTCGGTGAAGAGCGACTCCCTCCTGATTCTGACGATGGCACTGTGCTTATGTGAGAGACCGCCCTCGCTCTCAGTCGCACCCCACGCTCACGTGAGAGACTGCCTTCGCCCTCAGGAAATGCATACTAAGCACTTGCGGGCACGGTGCCAGCCACAGGGCTCAACCTACACTCCGCGCAGAAAGATATGGTACCTATGTGTGTGCGCACCCATGTGTGGGGAGAGAGAAAGTGCCTTGGACTGTTCCCCAAATTCCTCTGTTACGGTAAAATTACACAGATTTTTAAGGTAATAATCTCAATAAAAGCTATGCATGGGGAAGTTGTTTGTTTAATATCTGTTTTTTACTGGAGAATAAGCTTCAGCAAGCCGGCGCCCACCCCGTCTGGTTTGTTGTAGGGCGTGTATCTGTGGAGGAATTCGCCTGAGATTCTGGGTGGAGCCTGGAGGCTGGGTTCCAGCTCAGTCCAAGAGGCCTCAGTCTGTCCAGTGAGATGAATGTGCCCCCATTCTCCCCAGAAGACAAGCTGCCCTTGTTGGTGACCAGAACACTGGGCAACTGAAGGAGAGCACCTTGTCCCAGTGCCTCATGGAGGATTAGCAGAGCTGGAGTGAGCCATCGAAGGTGTCTGGCCCATGAAGCTCTGACCGGAAGCAGCTCTTGAACCTAGGTGCCACATGGTCCACAGTGCTGAGCTGGCCATCACCGCTCTGGGACTTGCAGAGCCATCCCCAGAGTGAGAGCCCATCGAGAGGAGAGGAGAGGAGAGGAGAGGAGAGGAGAGGAGAGGAGAGGAGAGGAGAGGGGATGAGATGAGATGAGACGCACACCCAGTGCTGGGCTCCGGTTTCTAAACCAGCATGTGCTGCTGACTCATCTGTGTTCCTGGAGTCTCCAGGTGGGCCGGAAGCCCCTAGCAGGCAGAGACTCTGCCATCCCCACACCTCAGGCCCCATCCCTCCTCCGTCCTGGGGACAGGGTCAGCTTGAGGAATACTCCAGGTTGCTGGTCTGAATGAGCAGAGCCAAAGGAGCCAGAGTGGTGGCCCCTGCCAGTGCTCCTGTGCCTAGGCACCGGCATCTGTGCCCCTGTGCCTGGGCATATACCCAGGGCATGCTCGGCAGGCCCTTTGCTGGACATTTTTTTGCTCACAGCCCCACCCTTGACTTGCACCTGACAGGAAGGAACGGGGGCCTAGGAGCTCAGTGGTCTCTCCGGCAGGCCCTGATATGTCCATGCAGGGTGCCTCTCTGCGGGGCAGGCTTGACGTCCGGTGTGCAAAGCTTGGATGTCGTCTCTCATCACGGCCCTGTGGACAACTGGGAGCAGGACCTGGGGCCCACGGAAGGATCACGCAGCAGGTTGGGTGAAGGGACAGTTCTGTCCAGCCCTTTGGGACTCTCTGTAATCCCAGCCCTCAAACCCACCGGGTACAGTCGCCTCGGGCTTGGGTGTTGAGACCCAGCTCCTCCATACGGATCCCGGCCCTTGCACTGCCCCCTGTGTCTCTGGACACGTTCTCACCCCTCCAAGCTTCTGTTTTCTCATCTACAAAAAAGACATGTCACCATGTGGTTGTGGAATTAAAGGAGGAGGTGGTGCCCAGCGCTGGGCAGGTCCCTCTCTGGTGGCATGGCCTGAGCAGGGCTGGTGCTCGTACATTCATAATTTTCTCAGAGAGCAAGGACAGCTTTCCCCAGTGGGCAGTCCCTCCGGATGTCCAGCCACCTGCCCCATCCCAGCACTGGGCCTTAGCTCTCAAGAAGCCACAGCAGAAGATGCCGCAGGTGTGCTGAAGTTAGAGGTCTCGGGGCCGTCGTCAAACGTTCTCACCTGTCCTTCCTACCAGTGTTCCTATTCCTCGGAGGGAAGTGTCCATGTCCTTGGAAAGCCCAGCCTTGGGCCATCTGGCTCTCAGTGACAACAGGAGGAGTGAGGTGAGAAGCCGCCACTGGACACGCTGAACTGCATTCTGGCCTCTGTCACAACCTGAGGCCTCAGGAGGTCGAGGTCCCTGGGATTACACGGTGCTAATTATTTCGGAGCTGGCTGGAGCCCAGAAAGCTGCAGGCAGGACCCTGAGTCTCACACATGAGTGGAGGGCTTGGCTATCCTTACATTCCGCTGGGAGGGAAGATTCCAGAATGAGGCTGTGGTTGTGTTGTCTGGGTCAGGTCCATTTGAAAGCCCCCCAGAAGGAAGTCCTTTCCAAAGGGAAGCCCTCCTGCTGGTGAGGAAGCAGCCAAGTTCCGAGATCCCTGCTTAGGGCTAAGCCTGTCCCAACACAATGGCAGTGAGCAGACCCCCCGGCAGGTGGTTGGGAGGGGGTGGCCTGCTCCCACTCCTTTGTCTCCAAGGCCTAAGAGTGACCACCCTGTGACCCCACAGACCTTGTGTCATCCCCCACCCCCAGGATCCCCATAGCTTTCCACGCCTTGGCACACCCAGTCAGTAGCACACATGCTGAGAAGGGTATGGACAATCTTCAAGGCCAGCTGTTTCAGCCACCCCCGGCTGGCATGCCCCCTCTGCCCTTCCCACTGTGGGGCTGGACAGCTGGTTGGCTCTCTGAATGTCATCCCTGGAGCAGGGCTAATGACAGCCAACTGCAGCTTCTTCTCCAGAATAAAGAATGGGACTCAGCCAGTGCTTGGCCCATAAGTGCGTGATAAATAACAGCTATCACTATTATCTAGTTATAACAGCAAATGCCAAGAAAATTAGCAGGTGCCTGGTGCCACAATGCCGCTGATACGAGAGCCATTCCAGGATGCAGCTGAATCATCAGAGTCCAGTTGACCCGAAGGCCGAGCTGCTAGGCAGGAAGGGTCCCCGTGGGCTGGAGGAGCAGGGTGGGTCTCAGTGGGGTTTGATGTCCTCAAGGAAGCCATGAAGTGACAGATGAGGGACTTAGGGGCTAAGGGAACAGAGAGGCCTGGAGACTGTGGTACTTGGAACATGGTGGGGGTGCTGGTGCACCAGACGGTGGGGTGCACGGAGGACAGATGAGGGCCCAACCCTGTGGGAAGCCAAGGGCTGGCTGAGTTCATCCTGCTGCAGGCTGCGTGCCCTAGCATTGGGTTAATCCTGACATGCCCCGCCCTCCCCAGTGTCCGAGGTCTCTGTGCATGGCCGCTCAGCAACCCAGCCCTGCCTGTCCTCCCACAGTCCAACCAAATTCAGGTCTGAGTGGGTTCTGGGGGCTGTGTAGAAGGAATGCAAGAGTCACACTTGTAGTTCCTGGCTGCATCCCAGACCTCACTGGCGCACTAACACCATCCACAGGTGCACGCATGGGAAGCTCCTCCACTGTGTTGGACAGAACAGGCACAGACGTCTGTATGATTCAACCACCAAACAAGCCAGAAACGAGTGCTCTCAAAATGCTGGCGCTGTTGCAGCAGGGTTGGTTGGAGGCTGAACATTGATGGCAACAGTTGGTGTGATGGTTAATATTGAGTGTCAACTGGATTGGATTGAAGGATGCAAAGTACCGTCCCTGGGAGTGTCTGTGAGGGTGCTGCCAAAGGAGATTCACATTTGAGTCGGTGGACGGAGAGAGGCAGCCCCACCCTCAGTCTGGGTGGGCACTATCTAATCAGCTGCCAACCTGGCTGGAATAAAGCTGGCAGAGGAAGGTGGAAGGACTGGACTTGCTGAGTCTTTTGGCTTCCATCTTTCTCCCTTGCTGGATGCGTCCTGCCCTCAAACATCGGACTCCAAGTTCTTCAACTTTTTGACTCCAGTGGTTTTTCAAGGGCTCTCGGGCCTTTGGCCGTAGCCTGAAGGCTGCACTGTCGGCTTCCCTGCTTTTGAGGTTTTGGGACTCGGACTGACCCACCACTGGCTTCCTGGCTCCTCAGCTTGCAGATGGCCTATCGTGGGACTTCACCTTGTGACCGTGCGAGTCAATTCTTCTTAATAAAGTCCCTTTTATAGATGCCTCTGTCCTATTAGCTCTGTCCCTCCAGAGAACCCTGACTAACACCGTCTGTCACCCCCTAATTCCATTAGACCCTATACCAAACCTGCAGGGGACCGAGACCAGCAAGCCCACGTCCTCGTACCTGAGACGTCACTGTCGCACTGCACTGGCAGGACCTGCACCCAGAAAGCTCATGCTGAAAGTCGGGGCAGAGACAGTTGGGTGGCCCAGGCCGTGGCACTGATGGGCTTCAGGGCTCAGCTCAGGATGTGAAGCAACGGGGCCTCTGTTGGCAGCTCCCGCCATGCCGGAGGTATACCAGCCAGGCCCTTATAGGTTAGTGGATCTATTATGAGCAATAGCTTGATGGAGTGAGGAGCCCCAGCAAATCCACAGTGGATGCTATTTCTCAAGGCTACGGCCAAGAGTTTTCCTTTCGTCTTAATTCATTAGTTGGTGCAAAAAGACAGCAGCAGAATCTCTCAGGGACAGCGAGGACCTTGTGGTAGTCTCTGTGTTTTCAGAACCAGGCCGCTCCCTCTTCACACTCAGCCTGGAGTTAGCCACGTTCCTGTCCTAGAGAGTGGAGGGACAGGTGGGCCGAGGGCCAGCAGAGTGGGCGAGGCCTTGGCCTTCAGAAACTCAACCCCACCCAGACACAACTGGTGGTGGGCCTTCTCAGCCCCACGTCCGAGTGCCCTCTCTCCCTGGCCCTTAACTTGTCACCTGGAATATAGGAAATGTGGGCCCCAGTTTTCAGGAATTGTCAGAGACGGTGGCAGTAGTGGTACCTGTAGCTGCTGGCCCTGCAGCTTGCAAAGGGCCATGGGTCCAGCAGAAGGTGTGGGCCTATGACCGCCCATCTTCTGCCAGCCCCTCCCACCCTGGGCTGCGTGGTCTGTTTGCCAACTACAGGCATTGAGTTATTCTAAGAGCCACACAGATGTTCCTGGGTCTGATTCTTAAACATACTCGCAACCATACAGTGACCCAGAGACCCAGCAGCTCCTTTATTTGAGAAATTATCTTGGAGCTAAATCAGCCAAGTGAGCAAAGACTAAGCAGCAAGGATGTTTAATGCTGTGTTGTATGAAGTTCACAAGCCCTTCAGCACGGAATGCACTGCTCTGGCCATATGTCTGTGCAGGGAGTCCGTGACAGAAGTGGGGGTCACAGAGGATGCCGTTTGGGCGCCAGGTCGGAGCCAAACCCTGCGCCAAACAGAGCTGTGTCTCCCCACAGCCCGGGAGCAATACTCTGACGGAGGAGGTGCTATAGCCCCCGTTCCCCAAAGCAAAACTAGACTCGGAGGGTTCCCAGCATCACCCTGGGTCACACCTGGCCGAATTTGAAGACCAGGTTCTTAACGGACACTCAGTGTGGCCAACAAAGTGAGCACATGGCACTACATTTATGGCTGTGGATGGATGTTCACAGAACCCTAGGTGGAAAAGAGCTGGCTCCTAGAGTGCAAGCACAGGGACGTCCCGTTTAGTGGCAGGCAGGCACATCTTCCTGCACAGACACTCGGAGGTCGGCTAAGCAGGCTCCCCATGTCCTTCTGCATACTTGCTGCATTTTCTCATCCGTTTGTTTGCAATAACTATGTATTCGTTTTATTATCGGGGGAAAATAATAAAGCTATTTTTAAAGGCTGGCAATGGATACCTCGGAGATGGGGAGCATATCTGGCTGCAGCCGGCTGCAGACGAATCATCTGAGAACACCAAATTCAGCGGCGTGGCGCTAGGAACTCAAATGGACTGGAAAAGCCAGGGGATTAAGATTCATCAACCCCTTATCCAGGGCAGGGACCTGAGGGGCCCTTGGAGGAGGGGCCCAGGGCAGAGGGGGTGTGAGCAGAAGGGAGGAGGGCGCCAGCCCCTGACAGCCATGGGACAGCTTTGTCACTAACATATGAGACATTCTTCTGCTCTCCCTGGTGGCCCCCTGACAACAAAGAGAAAACAGTAACCCCGACTTAAACTTACACATGTGCCTCCCTCTCCAGTTGGGGGCGGGGCATCGCAAAAACACCATGTCCTTTTTGAGAATAGCAACACGCAGAGGGAGCGCCGTCCAGCGTGGAAGGAAGATGCTGCCCAGCTGTGCCACTGCCCAGCAGCCTCTGGGCAAGGTCCTGCTTGAGCTGACTCCCCAGCAGCCGGGAAGGTCTGTGCCAGCCATGCACACACCCTTGAGCGTGTCCCCTGCCAGGACTGAGCACGGGCAGCCTCTGGACATCTGCAAATTAAAAAGAAAACACGCCTGTTCTTTCCGGCTGTGTGAATCAGCCCCGAACGAGACGCCTGTGTTTGATCAGGGTTTTCTCTCTCATTTGCTAAACTCCCATCCCTGCTCTAAGAACGGCACCCATCCTGCCCACCTCCCCGTATAAGGTCTCCCCTGGCAATGAAACGAGAAACACTTTTGACCTTATGTTTACTTGATGGATGGACCCAACACAGAAAATGACGCAGTCACCGCCGCCGACGGCCACAGAGGGACAGGTGATTGCGGGAAATTAAACAGCCCTCCTTAAGCTATCCATCATGAGAACCTCATTCCTTCCCTCGGCCAAGGGTCGGCAGTGCTCTCGCAGAGCAATTCATCACCGGCGGGTCATGTCGTCGCAGGCCGTCACCTCTCCGGGAAGCCAGGATCGACCAGGCTCGGCTCACCCACCCGGAAATGCCTTTTAAGCGCCATCCTAAGTGGGAATTTAATTGAAGTGTAATAAGGCATCTAATATGAGATGAAAGGGCAAGGCCACCTGGAATGAGCCATCACTTAAATAACTACTTTGCTTTCTCGGTCACAGCTCCCTCACCAGTGGCCATGCGGTCCTTTAGCATCAGCGTTGGAGGTAGAGGCGGTCCTGGGGGCTCGTCAGGTCCTGTTTCCCAGCCCACCTTCTGGGGAGTGGGAGAGGTGGAAGACCAGCCTGGTGGGGAAGTGGGGTCACGTGGCCGGTCCTGGCCAATGAGATGCGAAGTCCTTTTTTGGGAGTGGGGGTCCTGGGCCCAGGTCCTTGTGTGTCTTGCTCTTCCCTGCCCTCCCTGGGACGAACGCAGGCCTGGCACTGGGCTGATGGGGTCGCCACTGCCCTGGTCATGCCATGGAGGCCAGCACCTGTAGTGGCCTGGCCTGGCCCCAGAGCAATTTCTATGTGCGTGAAAAGAGCAAAGATTCACCATAGCATAACGCAGACCAGGCGGACACCCCACACAGGGCCCCTGCAGCCTTCGAGCTGGGAGTGCTGCCGGCAAAGAGGAAGGACGTGGGGCTTGTTTCACCTGCCTCCGGTCTGGAAGACACCTCAGGACCCACTTCCAGTTTTTCCATTTTAGAGGTGAGGGCAAGGAACGAGATTCAAGAAGGGGGGCCGAGCCCCGCCACCTGGTAGCAGAGCCTGAGCTGAACCTGCTTGGCCCAACCTTCTCAGAGCTCCTGCCTACCAGGACCTGCCGTAGGAGCTCTCGGGGTCTTGGTGACCCGGTCAGAGCCACTCGGTCACAGGATCAGCTGCCTGCCTGGTGATTTCCCTGCTGCCGGCTTCCCCCTCAGGCCACTGGTAAGGCTGGGACCTTCATGGGTAGAGAGGCCCGGCTGGTCACGACCACCGCCCTGTGAACATCATTGTGAAGTCGATGGCACCGACTTGTAAGGGGAGGGGGCGGATCCAGGAGAAAACTCACCACACGTGTTGTAGACGGTGGGAAGTCTTTCAACAGGCATCTTTGGACAGCCTGCTGTATGCACGGCACTCAGTGTTCTGTGAACCTTGCAATTGATCTCGAGGCCAGCCAGATGCCCGTGAAATATTGGGCACATTGGGCAGCAGGCTTTTATTTTGGTCTGAGTTCAGCCTGCTGTTATGACTTCCTCCTCTTTTCTTTTCAGGTTTCCAAAAGCCTGGGCCCGTGGTAAATCCTGGCTGGGAGGGACTTTGAGGGCACCCCTGGGCTCCTCCCCTGTGCCCTGCCCCCCCGCGCACGCCATCCCTGAGAGTGCCCAGATTATCCTTAACGCATTTCCGGGAGCGGCAGCGCTGGCTTTCCCAGTGCCTCCAGGGACAGGTCACTCACCCCTCCCGCCACCGCTCGGGCCACTTTGGATCCCTGGGAGTGTTCAGCAGCGAGCCTGGCAAGAGCATCAATGTGGGTGGTTAGTGACCATGTGCAGCACTTGGCCTGCAGCAAGGACCAGCTGCATGGGCTGGGCTGGAGTCAGGGGCTTGTCTGGACCTCATCAGGATGCAGAGGAGGGATCTGGCCTGGAGGACCCACCCTGCACATCCGCCTCAGAGCCAGGGTGACCCTCTGCCTCTGTCCTTGAAGAAATGCATCTCAGGGACTCAATGTCCCTGATTGTCCCGATCCAGAGTCCAGAGCAGGAGAGGCTATCCCTCCCTCGCCTGTCCCTGGAACATTAGAACAGCCCGTGGGAGGGGCAACACCGTCCTTGGGAGACCTCAGTCCTCATCCATCCCACCCTGAACGTTGAAGCCACGCGACAGAGTTCAACCAGCTTCCTCCGAGCTGGCCAAGCCTTTCCACGCCCGTCTTTGGTGGATTCCCTTCTGAAATCCCCCCTCTTCCTCCCTTGTGCGCCTTCCCACAACTTCCACGCTCTGAGGAGCAATCGTGCCTCCTGGATGCCTCTCTGTCAGCTTTCAATGTGGAGAATAAAGACCTACAGAAGTGTTGGCAAGCCAGTTAAAAATAGTCCCGTCTATTAAAAGGTGAAAACGTGGTGAGAAACACAGGCGGGGTGGGGGTGAAAGTGCTGCCTGCCTCAGCCCTGCCCCCTTTCTGAAAGAGCCAGCCCTCCCCAGACTCGGCGGCCCAATCAGATGCCCTGACCCCGCCAGCCTCCTCCAACCCACGGGAGCCCTTTAGGTGGCGGCCCTGGCTACCCAGTGAGTGTCTATCTCAAGCCTGTGTGGATGCCAGTTTGCTTTTTAATCGTGTTACCTTGACACATATCAGCTTTTAAATCAAGGAATGTGTCTTCCCAAATGAATAGGCTTTTATTAAGCACCACGTATCGCTTTCAAAAGAAAACGTCACATGAACTCCAAGTATGTGCCGTGCGTTTGCGTTGATTCCCGTATCACAGCGTCGGCAGTCCGTTTTCTTCGCAGAGAAATTCTGTCATCTCTGACACCAACACCAACAGCAGCTGAGGGGTCCCTGGTGTGGGGAGGGGACAGTCCCACACAGACCTCAATTGCAGAAGCAGTGATGAACAGAAACCTCGGGAGGCCTGAGAGCTCCGAGCAGTGGCGGGGAGGTAGGGCTGTGGATGAGGGCTCCGCTGCTCACAGCCAGGTGAGGGGGGTCTGGGTGGTGCTGCAGCCCCCGTACTCTCCCATGGCAGGTCACGCTCCTCTCCTCTTATATCCACCACAGTTCACACAACTGCCAGAGCTGGGTTCAAGCCCCCAGTCCCCTGCCTGAGACCCTCCGAGACTCTGCAGCACCCACAGGCCATGCGTGGGCTGCCCACATGGTCCCTGATGCTCCCCAAGGCCCCTCTGCAGCCCCCGACACCCCACCCCATGCCTATTTCCCAAAGTGAGTTGTTCCCCTGGGCCTCTGTGGTGCCCTTCCCACCTCCTGAAAATCCCTCCTCCAAGACCATCCATGGTTCCCTTCCTCTCTAGAACCTTCCTTGATCCCCCCCATGCCTGACTTATTGAGTTTCCCCTTCCCCCGAGCTCCACACAGCACTCAGCAACCCCACCTCTACAGCAGAAGCCACTTCCTATGTGGGCTTCTCTCTGGAACCTTCCTTGATCCCCCCATGCCTGACTCTTTGAGTTCCCCCTTCCCCTGAGCTCCACATAGCACTCAGCAACCCCACTCCTCGAGCAGAAGCAGCTTCCTACTTGGGCACCGGCGTTCTGGTCCATCTCTCCTGTTGAAATGCAGTTTCTTAGGGCACCAGGAAAGACCATCAGTGCTCGTTGACCGAAAGTTCAACGTGCTCACAGACTCCGAGCAGGATTTTGAACCATCTGTCAGTAGGTCCTTGATTTTCTTTTCTTTTTTCAGAATCTCGGGCTAAAGATCTATGCGTGCTGGGGCCACTTTCCTTGTCAGGTGGTAAAAAGCTCTTCGGCAAATCAAAGGTCTCCTCTCCCAGGCAAGCACTGGGTCCTTTCCTCCCCTGGAGGCTTCTCAGGCAGGACCACAGTTGGGAGAGCTGAGATGCTGCAGCAGAGAGAGAGGAAAGGAGGGCGCCACCCAGCCCTGCCCCTGCACCTCAGCTGTCTCCTCCGTGAGGCATGCCCCGTGACACACCTGCCACAGGCCCACTATGCCACGATCCTTCTGCACCTGCCACACCTGCCATGTCACACCCACTCCACACCTGCTATGTCCCCACCGTGCCACACCTAGGTCACACCCTTGCCACACCCCCAAGCCCCCACTATGCCACGCCTACTGTGTCATACCCTTGCCACACCTGCCACCACCCCACTGTGCCACGCCTACCATGTCACACCTATGCCACACCCACCAAGCCCCCACCATACCACGCCTTTGCCATGCCCCTACTGTGCCCTGCCACACCCCATGCCATGTTCTCCATCCCCTGGTTGCACTCTGTCACTCCCCCACTATGTCACATCATATACCCTCGCCACTTCAAGATCTGCCCACTGCTATGTCAAGCTCTGCAACACCAGGCCCCTGCCACACCAACCCCTACTATACCACTCCACACTCCCACTATGTCCCACCACACTCCCCACCACGCCACTCCCCCACTATGTCACACCACACTCCCACTACCCATGTGACACCCCACCACACCACACCCCCACCCCCACCACACCACACCCCCACCCCCACCATACCACACCCCCACCATGCCACGACCCACTACTCCCTCCAGTCCTCGTGGCTGAGGCCCATCCTTATCTCTCCCTTGGGCAGGAGCCCCTCACTGGTCTACATCTCTTGACCGGCCTTACTTACATCTTTCGGTGATTCCTCTCCACTGTGGCTGTGTTAGCCCGGTTAAGGTACACCCTGGACCTCACTTCCTGCTATAAAGGCTTCTGTGGATTCCCTGGAGCTGGGATGAAGTCCATGTCCTGGGCTGCCATCCACAGACTCTACAGACAGTCCCAGAAGCATGAGCGGAGCCGTCCTCCCTTCTCTGGTGTTCCCGGCCTGTCTGTGCCTGGACCCTCGACTCCTCCGTTCCCCAATCCTTATTCTTCCTCCACCCACTCACGAAGAGAGGATCAGCCTCCATCTTTTCAAGGAGGCATTCTGACCAAAAGAGAGGCTCAGCCTCCATCTTCTCAAGGAGGCTCCCAACCAAAGGAGATGAAGTCGCCCCTGGGTTTGGGGGGCCGTCGTTGTGAATCCTCACAGAGCGGATTTCTCAGCCATTGCAGGGGCCAAGCCCTGTACTGTACTGTACTGTACCTGCGTTGTACCACTAAGGAAGGAGACCACTACTACTCCTGCTGCCCTCCTCCCCCGACCTTGCCTAGTTCACAAGACAAAAGACAGAAAGCAAAACGTTAGAAAGACACAAAAGTAAGATGAATGGCCAGACAACCTTGGCACCACCACCCACCCTAGGAGTTAAAAAAATAGTAATAATAATAACATCAACCCCTGACCTAAACTACTTGTGTCATCTGTAAATCCCAGACACTGTATGAAAAAAGCATGTATGTAAAACTTTTTGTTCTGTTAGCTGATGCGTGTAGCCCCCAGTCACATTTCCCACGCTTGCTCGATTTATCACGACCATTTCACGTGGACCCCTTAAAGTTGTAAGCCTTTAAAAAGGTCAAGTATTTCTTTCTCGGGGAGCTCTCCTCTTTAGACACGAGTCTGCCAACGCTCCCGGCCAAATAAAAAACCTCTTCCTTCTTTAATCCGGTGTCTGAGGAGTTTTGTCTGCGGCTCATCCTGCTACACCACCACCTGTGTGAGGCGGGAATGAGGGCCTGGCCCACAGTGGGAGGTCGATTTGAGTTTGCTGAGCAGTAATAACTCCTAATGGAAGCTAGGTCTCCTCTGGCTGGGAGTGCTTGCGCTAAGGGAAGTCAGAATCCTGGGAGCACACTCAGTGCCCAGTGCACCCGGTGACAGGGGTCAGCACCAGCACCACATGCACGGGCCCTCACTGTGCCCCTCTTATTGGCCCTCCAGCCTCTAGGTGTGGCCACCATCTCTCCTCCGCTCAGCTCCTGCGGGCTGCAGCCTCCTTGAGAGACGGTTATGATAATGTGGCAGGACCTGCAATGGTCCCTATAGGAGACGCACTTGAACCCCACTTAGCTGCCAGCTGTTTAAAAATGGAAGGAAGAGATTAAAAGTGAGCGAGCGAAACGGCTTTGAATAAAGCCATCAACAGCCCAAATGTGCAAACTAATTCAATTTCTGCATCTTTCCTGCTCTGAAGTGTGCACACTCGAGAGCCACAAGTTTCCTCTGTCAAGGCAGGAGGAGCTGAAACGCACAACGCGGACCTGCCTGCCTTCCTCAATGGCCACTCGTAAATTTCCCAGACTTCATCCAAACACAGGCATCTCCGTTAGAGCTCCTCATGGAAATGTCCACGTCCACTTGGTAATCACCCATACAACTGCTGAGGGCAGAGCGAGGCAAAGCTTAACTAACAAGTTCCTCACCGTGAGAACTGCCTGGGGACCAGCCGCTCGGCACCCACAGCCTGCGGGAATCCTCTGGCTCAACCCACACGGCGCTTCTGCTGCGGGCAGCTTGACCACCCACGAAACTCAGGTGTGGAAGAGAGCAGCAAACATCCGTCCTCCCAGTGTCCTGTTGGTCAGGAACTGGGGAGCGGCTTAGCTGGGTGCTTCTGGCTTGGGGTCTCTCGTGAGGTTGCCGTCTAACAGGCAGCAGAGGCCGCCTCACCTGAAGGTCTGCGTGGGTTGGAGGATCTGCTTCCAAACTCACTCGCCTGGCTGTTGGGAAAAGGCTCCGTACCACCCAGACCTCGCCAACGAACCACTCACGATGTGGCAGGTGGTTCCGCCTGCCCAGAGCATGACAGAGAGAGACAGAGAGAGAGAAGGAGAAAGAGAAAGAGAGAGAGAGAGAGAGAGAGAGAGAGGCACCCGAAATGGGACCCACTGTGCCTTTCTTAACCTAGTCAAGGGAGGGGCTAGCATGGCTTCTGCCGGCTTCTGCAGGCTTGAGGGTCGCTGGGGGCCATCCTGAGGCTGGCTTCCGCATGGGTGTGGTCTCTCTGTGTTAAGATGAGGAACTCAGGCTCAGACCATGCAGCCAGTGGGGCAGAGGCAGGAAGGGACCCCAGTGGGCTGATTCAGAGGTGCTTGGACTCAGGGGCTGTGGGGGGAGCCCCATTCCCGTGGCTGCTGTCCACTGGGCCTGTGCAACCTTGAGAGAGTCTCCCAGGGGTCTGGGTCTCAGCTGCGGCATCTGTTCAAAGAGGACAGTAATCCCAGGACCTGATGGTCCCAGTGCCCGAGGGTGACCCGGGGACCAGTGTCACATCATTCCACACATCTGAGGGGTCCGTGGTGCCTGGCCAGGATAGGACCCAGCCTGGAAGCCAGCACCAGTCTGCATAATCCAATGTGGCAGGCAGGGAAACTGAGGCTCAAAGAGCTACTGAACCCGAAGCCAGACCACCGGTGGGGCCGGGAGTCAGACCACAGGGACCCTGGGTCCCAAACGCTTCACTGCAGGCCCCACACACAGAGGATGGAGGGAGTGACTCTAAGAGCAACCGGAAGGGCCTATGGTAGGGGCCGGTTCGGGGCCAGGCCTGGCTTTATCACCAGGACCCCCACGGCCACCATCTGAGGCAGATGTTGTCACTGTCACCCCAGTTAGGTGAGAGGAAAGTAAAGGCCAGTGACTGTCCCAAAGTGGGAGAGCTGGAAGTCAGCCTGGGGCCCACCCTGTCCACCCCACCCTGTCCACCCTCAGCCGCTGTGCTCCCACCACCTCCCCACAGAGCTTAGTGGCCACCTCCCTGCTGCTCTGTCCGTGTGTGTCAGGAAGACCAGCTGCTGAGACAAACATCCCCGTGCCTCAGAGGCTTAAAGCAAAGTGCATCTCGCTCGAGGAGGCAACAGCTCCCTCCTCACGATTGATCTGTCCCAGGATCCTCGGAGCCCCTCCACTCAGCCCTGACGGGCAAGAGAGCAGGCAGCCGACCCACCGTGAGGGATCTGGGGGTGGCAGCACTTCTGCCACACCCCGTTGGTCAAAAAATGGACACCGACCCCTCCGGACTACAGGGGAGGCCTGGGGTGCAGCCAGGTGCCCAGGAAGGAAAGGAAACCAGAACTGAGGAGCTCCCAGAGCTCCCATCCACACTGTGCCCTCTGGGTCCTTCCTGTCTCCGCCAAGCCATGACTCGCTCGAGATCACAGGTCACAGTGGGCGGCAGAGCCAGAGTTTAAACCGGCCCCGCCCCTGGAGCGTCTCAGGGGACCTCTGGTTGGTGGCACAGATGGTGGGCACGGGCGGAATTATTGAATTTCTCCAACTGACAGGGCTCTGTTTCCTCCATCAAACTGACCCCTCTGAACTTGTCGGGGAAGTCAGGCCACTGAAGCTGTCCGGGCCGCGGTGCCCTCCTCTGAACTTGACACCCAGGCATTGACGTGGGAGCGCAAGGAGCCCACACCCCAGTGAAAACAGCACTGTGCCCTCCACAGGGAGCAGGGCTCCATCCAGCCTGCCGGGCCCCCTCCTCCACGTCTTCCTCCCAGCACCAGCCCGTTGCTCCTTCCTGTGGTTCAGAAGAGGCTCAGCAAGGAGCCAGAGGGAGCTTTCAGCCCGCAGACAAGTCACTTCACAACTCAAAACCCAAAGGAGGCCCTCACTTACCCGGAGTCAGGCCAAACTGCTGGCCCTCGAGGCCCCCAGCACTGCCTCTGGCTCCTTGACCTTCCTTCCCACCCTAGCTGTCCCCCTCACTCCCTTCAGTGCTCCTGGCCTCATTGCTCCTCCCTTGAGACCTTCGCACTTGCCATACCCCCGGCCCGGCATGCTCTTCCTGGAGTTATATGCAGCCCTCTCTTATATCCTCAAGTCTCTGTCCCCATGCCCCTTGCCCACAGGGAGGCACAGACCTCCTGTTCAAAATGAGAATCCCCCGCCCCTCACTCCCCCTTTGCAACACACTCTGCACCTGGACACTTGCCAGCCACTTGTTTCTGTCACTGCCGTCCCCCTCTTTCAGAATATGCATTCTGGGATGGGGGATGTTTGACCACTGTGTCCCCAGCCCCCTGGCACAGGGGACATGACTACTATTTGGTTATCAAATTAAGACACAGAACATTCTTCTCCTCATCACCATCTGTGCACCCCTCATCCGGACTGACCACAGGAAGATAACAGGTGTGTCACCACCACAGTGACGGGGACTGGGCTCCCCCGGCCCTGCCCACCCTCTCCTACCCCCAGTGGCTGAGTAGACCCCTGGGCTGCACCCACATCTGAGGAAAGATGTTGCATCTATCACTTCAGTCCTTGTCTCCTACCCAAGGTCCCCGGGAGGCTGCCCTGCGGTGGGGTTTCTCCCTCATCAAGAGCTCTGCATCCTGACAGCCTGTCCCCAAAGCAACGGGCAGAAGGCCCCATCTCTGAGACTTTTCTTTCCAAACAAGTGACTTTGCTGAAAGGCCAGGCTGGGCTGTCACATGGCTGTGGCCCTTGGGCAGCTCAGCATTTCACTGTGTTCAAATGACAATATTCTCAACCAAGAAGAGGATGCAGGTGGGGTTAGAGAAGCCCACGGGACCTGACAGACAGCTGGAGGTTCCAGTCCCTGCCTCTCATCTCCAGGAGAACCAGGGAGGCCAGCAGGGAATGGGCTAGCCAAGTTCACACTGGCCCAGTGGCTGCATCAGGATGGCCAGAGGCATCCCCAGGGCCAGAGCAGCCAAAGCTGAGAGGCGGCCCCAAGCAGTAAGAGGACACAGACTTGGCCATCGGGTCCCCTTCCCTGCCATTGCCTGGCTGACCAAGCCTTTCTTGTTATTCCGAATGTAATGTGACAGCGATGACCGCAACACAGGTGTGGCCACCACAGTGCAGGGGTGCCCAGACCCCAGGTCCTTACATACTCATGTTGGTGCCCTGTGTCTCCTTTGGATTTGCTGTCACTCCTCTGGGTCTTCTTGTTCTCAGGGTCCAGCCCCCTGGTCAGCTTGGCCCTTCCCTTCCATTTCCAGAGGCTGCCAGGATCGCTGGCAGTGGGCGGGGCATGAGGCCAGGACGCGGGCTCCAAACCTCGTCTCAGCCAGGGAGAGGCTCAGTGGCCAGGCTGAGGGCGGCCAGGGAGGGCTGCTGGGGTCTCTTCCTTAGCAACCTTCTGCAAACACAAACCAGCCAGCAGGGGGCTGCTGGGCCCGAGTGTCACCGAGTTTGAGAATCCTCATGGTCATAACCTGGATGCATTGTCTCTCGTCTTGCTGGTCACTGATATGAAGAGAATGTTCTTCCTTGATGCCATAGACAGCACCTCCGCTGTGCACCAAGCCCAGTGCCTCACTTACAATGGGCCCTTGATACCCAACCTAGGACAAATACGTGTCGGGCCCTCCTGCTGCCCGGGTGCTGGGATTGAGGCAAATGCAGTCAAGAGGGCGGCTGTGCCTTCCTGGAATCTGGCCACCAGCGGCGACAGCCACACCTGCCCAGGACCGCTCACCTGCTGCACGGCTGGAGGACTCCAGCTGCCCAGTAACCAGTGCCACACAGTCTCTGCCAGGGTCTGGGAAGGCAGTGCCAGCACTGGCAAAGCCAGAGGGTGGGGTCCTGTGAGCTGCCACCCTGGCCATGCACCCCCCAGACCTGTAGGGGCCCTGCTAAGGACCAGTCCTGAGATGGATTTGAATAAGAGTCTATCGGGGGGCATGGAGCTGACCCCAGAGAGAGCAGGGGTCCAAGCAGGACGAGAGGAGGGGTCCCTGTGCCTGCTGTGGCTCCCACCCCCTCTCTCTCCCATCACCCATGTGCCCAGAGGCCCTTCCCTGCCCTGGTGGGACCACCTTCCCATCCACCTGACACCCCTGCTCAGAGGGGCATCTTGGCTCAGCCCACAGCTGGGTACGAGCAGTCAGTCACCCCAGAGCACCTTTATTTTGCTTCCAATGAGAGCTTTGATGGTCTCACTGTCACCGACAGCACCTGGGAGAAGAATCTGAAATCAGACACCACCCAGGTCCCTCTGCCTGGAATGACTGGGCATGGAAGGAAATTCTAACCACAGAATCAGGCATAGCCCAGGGTGACACACATTGGGGAGAGGGCACCGTGCTGGGGTCCTGGATGCTGATCGGGCACTGCCAGGGGTGACATCGGGAAATTTCCGCCCCCCGTGACCCACACTTCTTGTCTAAAGGGTGATGGCAATGGTGAGTGAGACACCCTGGGACCACTGCAGACAGTGGGTGGGTGGGTGGGCTCGGGGCCTCTGGAGCATGCTCTGTGGGTCCCTTCCCACAAAAGAGGGCCCTGTGACCAAGTAACACAGGAAATTCTCCTCTCACACACTCAGCCAGTCGGTGAGGCCAAGCTCGGCCGGAACACCTGTGGCTGCCCTCATTTGCAGGCATCTCATTGTATCAGCCAGGCAAGGTCAGCAGCAAACAGCCCCCAAGGCCCTGCGGCTTGAGAAATTCCAGTTCATTCTCAGATGTGCTCCAGGTCCATTGTGGGTCTGCAGAAGAGCTCAGTAGCTAAAGTGGCTGGGAAACCAGGTTGACGAATGCTCCCTCCTTGCACAAGCGCCCTTGCTCATCTCAGAAGTGGGGCAGGAACAGGGAAAGTCACCAACCATTCTGGCTCCTAGTGTGCCCTTCCCCTTCCCATTTCCCCTTCCCATTCCCCTTCCCATTTCCCCTTCTGATTTCCCCTTCCCATTTCCTCTCCCATTTCCCCTTCCGATTTCACCTCCCATCCTTCTCATTTCCCCTTCCGATTTCACCTCCCATCCTTCTCATTTCCCCTTCCCATTTCCTCTTCCATTTCCCTTCCTGTTTCCCCTCCCCATTAACCCTCCCATTTCCCCTTCCCATTCCCCTTCCCATTTTCCCTTCCCATTCCCCTTCCCATTTCTCCTTCCATTTCCCTTCCTGTTTCCCCTCCCCATTCCCCCTTCCATTTCCCCTTCCCACTTCCCCTCTCATTTCCCCTTCCCTCCTCCCCTTCCCATTTCCCCTCCCCGTTTCCCCTTCCCGTTTCCCCTCCCAATTCCCCTTCCCGTTTCCCCTCCCAATTCCCCTTCCCATATCCCTTTCCCATTTCCGCTTCCCATTTCCCCTTCCCATTTTTCTTTCCCATATCTGAATTGCCAAAGCAAAGCACAAAGCTGTGCCCACCCCCCAGCAGCGAGGCGGTGCCCCCTCACCTGTGCCCAGACCGAGGGAGTCCTTGGCAATGGGCACTTTCAACCACGTCTGCAGCTGTGAATGTCCCTGAGATGGTCCCACAAAACAGACTTTGGGAAATGCAGCATTTGCTTATTAATAACCCTAAAGTGGGAGAAGCGTTTAATTCAGGATTTAAACCCAGCATCTCAGGGGAAGGTGATCGCCCAGTGTAAACATAAACAAGACTGCCTTTCTGCACTTCCCCAGGCACAGGCGTCTCCTCCAGGTTCGCAGTTTGCGCTCACATAGCTATTCATATGGAAAGCGGTTCCCCAGCCAATTGTGACATTTGGATACTGAGTCACTGTTTGAGTTCATCCCTCACATCCCACAAAAGACGGAAAATATTGTGGACATGGAGCCTTGCTTATATGTTTCCTGGAAGCAATTTTTAAACAAATGACTAACACGAAATAAAAACAAATGGAACGCAACTGCTTTCTCTGTCGAGGGAGCAGGTGGAGTTGCCCCTTCAGACTCATAGCTGAGGAGTTAGACTCGCGCATGGCTGGGGACGCTGAGCTTGAAGACACTGTGAAACCGGAGATATCCCAGGAAGGCAGCCTGGACTGTCCCTTCCCCAGCCTGGCGATGTTTCTCAGACCAGCCAAGGAAAGCCCCAGACTGCAAGGTTTCTCGGGCTACCCGGCGATCTAGGGCTGCCAACTTCCCTTTTCATGCCTCGGTTTCCCCTTCTGTAGTGGAAATGACTGTGTCGTCTGCAGGGAGCACACGACCAGTTTCTTCTTTTCTCCTCTGTGTTTGTCAAAGTATTTTCTCCCCTCTGCAAGACCCCACCTCCCTGTGAAGATGACAGTGGTATGTGCCATCCGGTCTACTCTTCGGAGACCCAGGTCGGGGTCTGATCCTGGGCAGTAGGAGAGGCGGCGGCCAGGGCCCCATTGAACCGCGTTGTGTCACTGAGCTGGGCTGTGCTCTTTGCACTAAAAGTTGTACGGGTTCCCTCCTTGTGGAGGACAGACCTGCAGGTTTTACACCGTGCGAGGCCAGCACCCACTCACAGCAGCAACGGACTCGGGGGCTCCGTCAACGACTTCTCCGCTCTCTCTCTTTCCCATGCACAGAGAGCACAGCCTCACTTTCTTACTCTGCAAAGGAGATGGAATTGTCTCCAGCCAAATCAGACTTCTGGAAGGTTCCTGAAGTCACCTGGCACAAGCTACGTTGCACCCTCCTACCAGGATGCTTTTACTCTTTTTCCCTTTTGTCGACTCCTCTTCCTCCTCTGAACAGCACCTTAGCCCATTCCCCAGGAAGCCTTCTCAGCCCCCGCCTGGCTGACACATACCAGGTGGCGCAGGCACCAGAACCTGGGTGTGGGTGCGCCGCACGCACGGAGGTTCAAATCACAGCTCCACCCCTTGCAGCCGCTGCTCTGATCCTGTACCAGCAGGCAGGGAGAGGCAGGAGCCATCCTCACAGGCTTGCCTGGCCTCCCTCCCTGGGTCCCGTTTCCCCACCTCCCTAAAGGTGGATCCTGGGCCTCTTCCTTTGGGGTTTCTGCCCTATCACTTAACTGCTGGCTTCACGTCTGTTTTGAGTACCTTGTCCAGGGTGGAGACGGTGTCTCCTGTGACTGTGTCTCTCTGAGCGTCACCCTGAGCCCCGCACACCGGAGACAGTGAGTGAGTAAGGGCTAGCTGGGTGAACAGGTGGTCCTGCAGCCAGAACCCCCACTGAGGGTCCCACTTTGACATACAGACCCCTGGGATCTTAGGCCTCCAGATACCCTGATCCCTACACCCCACAGGAACCTGCACACCGCCCAACACCAAAGGGAGAGCAAGCCAGGACTCAGAGCCACTGCAGTCCATAACTCACAGGCCACTCCATTAATGACCCCTTGGCAGAAGCATGGTGAGTGCAGCCGCCTCTTGGAAGCCATCCCCCCTCCCCTCGCCCGTGTGTACAGCACTTGGATTTGTTAAAATGTTGAACCTGTTAGGTGGAAAATGAAAAATACTAGAGGAGCCGCTCTTCAGCCTGGCTTCAGGCACGTCATGGGAGAGCAAATGCAGTCGGCCCCGCCTCGCTGGCTCGTTCAGCCCAAGATTAATGGCAGGAGGGTCTGGAGAGGGGCAGGTCTCCAGGCTGGCCAGCTGGAAACCAGTGAAATACGATGGTTTGTCATCTGTGTACTTGTCATGTAAATGAGTGTCCTTAAAGGGCTCTTACATGTGTCTTGGCTCCCACGCAGAAAGCCGAAAGCCCCAGACTGAAGGAGGCATTCATCATCCCGCAGGTGCAGCTCTGCAGCCCAGAGGCGCCACCATGTCCTTCAAGAGCAGATGCCGGGTTTCCTTCCCCCTTCGCAGAGGGAAGCGGGGTGCCTGGGGAATTCGTGTGGCCATAGCTGCAGCACTGGGGGGGGGGTTAATCACCCTCTCCCCCCCCCAGACCACGGATTTTCCCCCATGGGGAGGGTACCTGGGAGAAAGGAAGTCAGCCTTAGGAGACGTAGCATGCCTGGGAGTTACTGAAATCAGCCTCTTAGATCCATCTTCCAGCATGTTCTGTTGACAGGGACAAGAAGGCTGATTGTTGAGAGCTGCTTGGGTGTGGCATAGATTGGACGTCGGTAAGGACTTCCATCAGACCTGTCTTGAATGGCAAGGAGAGGTTTTGCAGCTGGGCTTCCTAAAAGGCTAGAGTCCCCATGCCTGCTGGACAAGGGAAGGTTGGCAGAGCACGGAATGAAGACGGAAGGGAAGAAAGTGGACAGCCGAATTTGGCTCCAGTCCTCTCTTCTCATGCTGCACCCAGGACAGATACCACTAGACCATCGGCCACTCGCTCCTGCTGAGCCCAGCAAGGACAGCAGATGCCTTCTCCACACAGCTCCTGGGCTGCAAGCAGTATAAACTGACTTCCACTAGCCTAAGCCGCACAACCTAGGCAACAATAGCAAAGGACGATCATGGGATTGGACTATCACGATTGGACAATCAATCCAGGCTGTGGAGTTGCGCCTGTCAGATGACGAATGCCTCCTTCAGTCTGGTGCTTTCGGCTTTCTGCGTGGGGGACATGAGCAGTTCAGTGTCCCCACCAACACCGAAGAGCGGGACTCAACAATAACAGACCTTGGAGCAGCTCCAGGGATCCCGGGACCACCACTCAGATTCTGCAGAGGAGGGGTCACTGCCAGGATGCCTCTTCTGCAGCCACGTCTGACCTTTGTGTTTGTCCTCTCAAGCTCAGGCTCTGGGGAGGAGAATGTGGTCAGCTCGGCCCTTGTGCTCACCTCTGGCCAGGTGAGGGCACTGGTTCAACCAGCAACTCTAACCAGACAGATTCCAGAGGGAGTAGCAGTGAGGGGTGCCAGAGCCTGAGGATGGGAGCTGGGCCATGTGCAGACAGCAGCAGCTGGCCTCTCTTGGCTCCTCCACAAGCTCCTGCCCAGCCCCGGACCTTAGACCTAGCCTCTGCTCCTGCCTGTGCTGGCAAGCTCTTCTGCCATTGTAGTAGTCCGTTCTTGCACTGCTAATAAAGACTTATTAGACTGGGGAATTTATAAAGAAAAAGAGGTTAAATGGACTCACTGTCCCACATGACTGGCGTTGGGGTCACCATCATGGCGGAAGGTGAAGGAGGAGCAAAGTCACATCTTACATGGCGGCAGGCAAGAGAGAGCCTGTGTGGGGGAATTGCCCTCTATAAATCCATCAGATCTTTTGAGACTTATTCACTGTCATGAGAACAGCATGGGAAAGACCTGCCCCCATGATTCAATTCCCTCCCACTGGGTCCCTCCCATGACACGTGGGAAGTATGGGAGCCACAATTCAAGATGAGATTTGGGTGGGCACACAGCCAGACCATACCAGCTATCAACCATGGAGGTAAAAGAAATCATGTCATTGGCATGCACTCCAGATCTAGGGGAATCTGGAGAAGAGCAATGTGTGGGCAACGGTGATGCAGAGGCCCCATTGGCAAAGCGGGCAACTCACTCTTGGAGAACCCAGATCCGCAGCCCCCCATGCTGGTTCACACAGTTCAGCCTGGGGCTTTGACCCCACTCCTTAAGCCTGTCCCATTTCTCCACAAAGACTTAAACCCGTCACCTTAATGCTGTCTCACATTTTATCTACTTGTGTGATGGATTTGGATAAAACCAAGAAACAAAACTGTTCTGATTTTTTAATATTATTTGATTTGGTTCCCAGTATTGTTTTTAACCTACTCTGATATTGGGGTTGTTTGGCTTAAAATGAAAGTTGGGGGAGCCCAACCCCATGGATGTGACTGTGATCCAGCGTGTGGAGTCAGGCTGGCCCATGCGTTTCTTGATGGTTTTCCTGTAGGTGTTTGTGTCCCTAAGCAGTGATTTTTCTGTGTTTGAAACCCTGTAGAAATATATTGCTCTGTGTCCTCTGCTGCTTCACTCGTCACTTAGTAGCAAGTTTTGAGATTGTTCCATGTGGATGGGTGAATTGCTGGTGCATGCATGTTCGAGGCTACATAGTATTCCAGGGTACAGCTGTATGGAACTCCTGTCTATTTGCTTCCTGATGAATGACAAAAAAAGTGGGGAGGGGAAAAACCAGCTTAGCTCAGCTCAGCCAAGGAATGGGACAGGGGAGACCTCAGGTTCCAAGCATTGTGTGTGTGTGTGTGTGTGTGAGAGAGAGAGAGAGAATGTGTAGGTGATGCACACACACACATACAGGCTCCTGAGTGATGATTGTGAGGGTGGACCAGCCTGGGCTTTCATTATAGGAGCTACCAGAAGCTCACCTTCAACCAAGCCAGCATTCCCAGCCGGGCCTTGGTGCTTCCTATGTTGGTGTTTGGAGCCTAACATCTTCAGTATAAAAAGCAGGTTGCCGGTTTTGGTTTTCGGTTTCCTTCAAATCTGTAATACACTTGTCAGATGTGAAACTGCATTGGAGCAGAGCACCACACACGTGTCATCCCACGGTGGCACCTGGTTATTAAATATTCGTGTCGGCTTTAACCAGCCCTGCTCATGACCTGCCTAGGGAGCCCGCTGATGCCTGGCACTGGAAGAGGCTGCTGGAGGCAGTGAGATCATGCCCTCCAGAAGGAACTGGTAAGCCCTGGGAAGCTGGAACTATAGGGTCACCTGCCCGAGGCCTCTCTCACCTGCACCTGCCCAAGGCATCTTTTGCCTGCACCTGACCGAGGCATCTCTTGCCTGCACCTGCCCGAGGCCTCTCTCGACTGCCTTGCCTAAGGCTTCTCTCACCTGCACTTACCTGGGGCTTCTCTCACCAGCACCTGCCCAAGGCCTCTGTCGCCTGCCTTGCCTAAGGCTTCTCTCATCTGCACTTACCTGGGGCTTCTCTCACCAGCACCTGCCCAAGGCCTCTCTTGCCTGCACCTGCCCAAGGCTTCTCTCGCCTGTACTTGTGGGACCCTCATCCTTACTCACCTATGCTATGGCCTCTGCCTTCGCTGGGCAGGATGAGGGCCCCTGGACAGGAGTGAGTTTCATTCCCCTGGGACTATCAGGCCCAGGGAGCCCTCCTCTCCCCTTCCCGGTTCTGGAATCCCACCTGGCATGGCTCAGAGGGACTAAGTCCTCTGATTCTGACCGAACCCCAAGGAGGGTCCGTCTTCAGTCAGCATCAGGTGACCTGGAGCCTGAGGACCTGGCGGCACCAGCCAGGCAGGGGATTTCTCTGAGCGCCTGAGGGAATGGGAATGGAGTCAGCTAAGGCAGGCAGTGGTCTCCACCACATGGGCTCAGGGGTCCAGGGTCTGAAGTTCTTAGACGGAGGGCAGGGCATCTGCAAGCTTGATGGTGCACACTCGTCTCCTGGAGACAGCTTGTTAAATCGAGCCCCTGACTGCTGGGGCTCTGAACCGGGGCCTGGAAGGTCCTTTAGCTGACTGGCACCTTTGCTCCAAGTCCCTTCCCCAGCACAAATGCCATGTGCCACTCTGTCTCAGGGAACCTGCCACAGGTTTTAGGTGAGACAGCCTCGTGGGGACTCCAGGGCCCGAAGCCCAGGAGATGCTCAGCTGTGAGGACCGGAGAGACCACCAGGCCATCTCGCAAGATGGGAAGAGGGCTCAGCTTGCAAGTGACTCCTGCCTCCTGCGTGGCCTGACTGTCCAGAGGCAGAGACACCACCCCCACCCACCGCATGCCTCCCCCAGGGCATCAATCTCACTGACTTGAATGACAGGTGCCACTCCCTCTCTCCCCAGGGCGGGGTCTGTCCGGCTCATCCCTCGTCCTCTGCAGACCAGAACCCTGCTCTGTAGCTGTTGGAGGGGCGGGGGCAGAGTGTCCCTAATCCCTCCAGCTGTGCCTTCTAAGCCCCGCCTGATTTCCTTCCTCCCTCTCCATCAGTCTCCCCTAAGACAGCCCACCTCCTCCTCCCAAATTAGGTCTTCCAAGAGGGATGGATCTGCCACAGGTATGCCTCACCCAAGCTGCTGGGCTGGATTTGGGGGAGCTTTTGGCACCACCACTGTAAAGGAGAAAGACGTTGATGACAAGAGCAGCATAGGCAAGCATGGGAATATTCCACGGGTGCTGCTTTGTGTGGGAAATTACATATACACCAGCTTAACACACTGATGTCAGAGCAAATAAATATACATGGCCACCATCCCCTCACCCCCTGCTGTCTTTCCCCAGCCCAGTGGTTACTCTGGCGCCTCCACATCTTTCATCTTACTGATTCATTCTCCTGCCTTCCGTGTGGCATATTAATGTTAGGTCAGAAAGTATTTCATCACTTATTCTGAAGGTCTTATTTCATTTTTATTCAAGAATGTGTAATCCTGAGAAAAAATAATTACATATGAGAGCAACAGTGCAGCTCTGTCCTGAATTCACAGACTCATGAAATCTCAAAACTAGAAAAAGAAACTAAATCCAACCCTCTTGTTTCACACACGGGGAAACTGAGGCCCAGCAGTGGGGAGGCGGTATGTGGCCTGCCCAACTTGTGAGTCTGTGCCAAAGCCACGCCTGGCACCTTGTTTGCCTGAAACACATCCCCGTATATTCACAGACCAGGTGGGGACAGAGGTTTTTACCTTGGTCATTTCTTAAGAGAGCGAGCTGTCTGGGTTTGGAGGTGATTCAGCAGACCAGACAACCACCTCTCAGAGATGCTGTAATGACGATAACCACTGCTGTCCACCAAGCATTCCTGGGGCCAGGCCCTATGCTATGTACGCTAATGTGCATCACCTTGTTGAATCTTCAGCTGTTGTGACTGTTCCTATTTTGCAGATGGGGAAACTGAGGCATGGAGCATTTTGGAAACTCACCAAGGCCACACAGATAGTGAGTGAGGTGTCGGAATTGGTACTCAAGTTTCTCTTACTCCAAAGCTTGTGCCGTTAACCAGCATGCTTCCCTGCCACGGGGTAAGCTACGGTGCTGAGGTCATATGACACGGCTTCTAAGGTCCTACTTGGCTCTGAGAACCCACAGAGTACTTGAACATATGTCAAGGGCACTTCATGGTAGCCACAAAGGATGGAATTCATTTCCTAGGGCTGCTGGAACAAACTGCCATAAATCCAGCATGCATCATCCCACTGCGGTGCAGGTCAGAAGTCCACGGGGCTTGGCTGGTCTCTCTGCTTAGAGACTCGCAAGACCCCATTCGAGGTGTCAGCAGAACTGTTTCTTCCTAGAGGCTCTGGGGAGAATCTCTTTTCTCGCTCATTCAGGTTGTTGGCGGAATTCGGGTCCATGTGGTTGCAAGATGGTCCCTACTTCTCTGTTGGCTGCCAGCCAATGGCCATCTCAGCTCCTAGAAGTCAGGCTTGGCCCTGGTTCTTGGCCCTTCCTCCACCTTAAAGACTGCAGTGGTGATTCAGCTCCCTCTCCCACACAGAGCCTCTCTTTCCCTGGCCTCTTCACCTCTTGGACTCTTTCCCCTTCTTCTTCCACTTTTAAGGGCCTGTGATTCCATTACGCTCACACAATCCAGGGAGGTCTCTCATCTCAGGGTCCATATCCTCATCACACCTGCAAAGTCCCTGTGACCATGCAAGGCAGCATCCTCACAGCAGGGACTGGGGCGTGGCCGTGTCTGGGAGGCCGTTATTCTTCCTACTCCATCGGTAAAGACGAGGGACCCTCTTCCTGGGCAGAACGTCAAGGGATACTCGAGAAGGCCAAGGCGAGATTCTACACATATGCAGGACCCGGGCTTGGCCAAGCAGTCAGTGACCTACAAGAAGCCAGATCAGAAGGCTGGAGACATGGAGGCTGAGGAGAGATGCACAGGTGAACTCTCAGAATGGCCCAGATGGTGAGCACATTGGTATCCAGACCCACAGTGCCCAGCTCCAGTTCTCTGTCTCGTGTGCCCGGTGCCCTAGGCTTTGCCATTTTGCTGCTGTCTGTCTGCCCACCAGAAGGTCCCCTGGGAAGGGGGCTATGCATCGTCACCCAGAGGACAGGATGAGTCAGGCCCTTCCCCAGCCTCTCTGGGGGGGCCTGCCAGCGGCCCATGCACAAAGCAGCCTCCTTGGCAAGGATTAAGGCTGTGCATTAAGGCTGTGCAAGGGATCTGCAGTGAGGACTCATGCTCGCCAAGGGGGCCTGGCCTCTGCCTCTGTGTGTGCCCATGTGCAGACAGCAGTAAAGTGTTCTCACCCTCTGCCATGGGTTGGACCGTGTTCACTTAAAGATACTGAAGTCCTAACTCCCGGTCCCTATGGATTCAACCTGATTGGGAAATAGGTGCTTTACAGAGAAAAATCAAGTTGAAATGAAATCATAAGGGTGGGCCCCAATCTAATAGGACTGTGCCTTACAAAATGGGAAATGCAGACGCAGACACAGACCTGCATGCAGGGAGAACACCAGGCGAAGGGGAAGGCCAAGTTTGGGTGATGCTCCTGCAAGCCGAGGGCACCAGAGGCCGCAACAGGACCCCAAGATTAGGGGAGATGCCTGGGGCAGATTGTCCCTCACAGCCTGGGAAGGAACCCTCCCTGCCAACACCCTGATCTCGGACTTGAAGCCTCCAGAACTATGAGGTGATACAGGTCATGGTTGAAGTCACCCATTTTGCGTGAGTTTTTAAAGCAGCCCTCCAAAACTGACATAGCCTCCCAAACTGCTGCCAGCCAGGGGGTTCAGACTACAACTGGGCGGTCTGATAACAGGCACCCCCCCTGCCTTTTTTTCTTTTTTTGAGAAGGAGCCTGGTTCTGTCGCCAGGCTGGAGTGCAGTGGCACTATCTCGGCTCACTGCAATCTCTGCCTCCCGGGTTCAAGCGATTCTTCTGCCTCAGCCTCCCTAGTAGCTGGGACTACAGGCGTGCACCCCCATGCCTGGCTAATTTTTGTATTTTTAGTAGAGGTGGGGTTTCACCATGTTGGCCAGGATGGTCTCGATCTCTTGACCTCGAGATCCGCCCACCTCGCCCTCCCAAAGTGCTGGGATTACAGGCGTGAACCACCGCACCTGGCCAACAGGCACCCCTTTTGATGGAGTGGCCTCAACTTGCCCTCTGTGGATGGGGCGCTTGTGGGTGTGATGGATCATATGAAGTGTCAACTAGATTGGATTGAGGGATGCCTAGATGGCTGGGAAAATGTTGTTTCTGGGTGTGTCTGTGAGGGTGTTGCCAGAGGAGATGGACATCGGAGTCGGTGGGCTGGGAGAGGAAGACCCACCTTCATTGTGGGTGGGCACCATCCCACTGGCTGCCAGTGTGACTGGAACAAAGCAGGCAGAAGAAGGTGGAAGGAGCTGGCTTGTTGGGTCTTCTGGTTTCTTTCCCCTGTGCTGGATACTTACTTCCACTCCTCCTGCCCTTGGACATCAAACTCTAGGGTTTTCAACCTTTGGACTCTCGGACTTGCACCAGTGGCTTGCCGGAGGCTCTCGGGCCTTCAACCACAGACTGAAGGCTGCACTGTCTCTTCCCTAGTTTGAGGCTTCCAGACTCAGACTGGGCCACTGCCTGGCTTTCTCTTCCCCAGCTTGCAGATGGCCTATCATGGTACTTCGCCTTGTAATTGTGTGAGCTAATAGACTCTGATCAATAGATAGATAGATAGATAGATAGATAGATAGATAGATAGATAGACACATAGATTCATACAGATAGATAGATAATAGATGGACAGATAAATAGATAGATGATAGATAGATACATAGAAATAGATGATAGATTGATGATAGATACATAGATAGATATATAGATACAATACATAGATACATAGATAGATAGATAGATAGATAGATAGATAGATAGATAGATAGATAGACAGACACACAGATAGATATGTACATAGGTATAGATACATAGATAGATACATAGATAGATACTTAGATGATAGATGGATAGATAGATAGATGGATAGATGATAGATTGATACATAGATACATAGATAAACATAGACATAGATACAGACATAAAAATAGATAGATAGATAGATTAGATAGATAAATGGATAGATGGATAGATGATAGATAGAGATATATGATAGATACATAGGTAGATAGATGCATAGATATAGATAGATAGATAGATAGATAGATACATACATACATACATACATACATACATACATACATACATATATTCTACTAGCTCTGTCCCCCTGAAGAACCCTGACTAACACAGTGGAGGTTTTGGATTTTCTTTCCCTAGCTTCCATTAGCCACCTAAACCTACTGACAGCCTTAAGCCTCTCCAGGCGATGCGTTGCAGTGACTGAAGTCAGGTGAGGGGCTTATGCAGCCAACTGCAGAGGAAACGGAATCATGTATTGAAGACTCATTCTTACGGGGCCTACTGGAGGCTAAGTTGCTGTCAGATGGGGTATGCTTCTGTAGCATGTAACCTATGCCTCTCACCAGTAGCTCATAATGTGATATTCAGGACACAAGGACAGATAACCAAGACCTGGAAGTCGGAGCCACGCATGATCATCCACGTGTAAAAGCTTTGCTTCCCATCCTCAGGCCTCTGCTATCTGCTGGTTTGGGGGTACTAGAACCTAACGCTTCCACCAAGGGGCCACAATGGCCATCTCAGATTATCTGTGCTGCCATGCAAATGGGCAAAAGGAAGATACATGCGGGGTGACTGAGTCTGAAAAGTCAAGGTAACTAGACTTGCAGCGTGGTGTCAAAGATAAAGCCGGGCACTGGAGTGGTCGGGACAGATTTCAACTAGTAACAGCTATTGTAATAGCAAAGATGGCAGCGTGAACGGAACTCGACTTCCATTTGTGCAGAGGCGAGTGGGTGTTTGAAAGGGAGAACGAGGGAGGAGAGAGGGGGTGAGCTTAGGAGAGTCAGCGAAAAATTGCTAAAAGCAGGAATTGGGGCTGGTCTGTGGGAAGCCCATCTGGGTTTGCTAACTGGTGCTGGTTGGAGTCAGGCCCCTGCCTGCCTGCCCTCAGAGGCTAGCAGACAGGTCCTGCTGTCAGGTGTTGGCTGAAACAAATGGGAAATTCTCTCAGCAGCCTTGAATTTCTCAGGCAGGCTCTTCGAGGTGGGGCTGGGGTGCAGCCTTGGGCCCTTGGAAGTGATGATGTGGAGTCTCCCCTACAGACAGAATCTCACCAGGTGAGCTGCTAGCTGAGGGCAGGGGGGCCTAGGGTGGGAGAAGAGTGAAGCCCTAGTCACCAGCACAGCCTCACTCAAGCACTGCAGCACCGGGACGCTACCCACCTCCTCGCTGCCATTCCCGTTCATGCCCTTATCCCACCAATATATTACAAAGCATGTGCCAGTGGTGGTATGATGTAACAAGTCAGTAGTTGTGGGGGACTGAGAAGAGGACAGGACTGGAGTGGGAAGCAGCGGCTGATGAGATTTCATAACCCCTTCTGGGGAGGACTACGTGGTTTGCGCGGGGTTTTGGGGAAGCATTCTTAGAGAACATCATGTGAAAATTGTCAGAATCAAGACAGAGTCACTAGGGTCAAACCCAAACAAAATAGTCAGGAGATTAAGAAGGCCCCCACGCCCTGCACACATCCCTGTGATAGGAGCTATCACAAAGGCTCTCTGAAGGGTTCTTACACACATGTGCCTGTAGCCAGAACTTTTCCCAAGGACTTTCCAACCTGCAGCTTGTTACATGAGTCATGAGGACAGAGCTGGCCGGATGCATGAGAACCCCAGCCTGACAAGCTGTCTCCACGCATGAACTGACATCAACTCCTGCAGTAAGACCCTGTAGCCAGGGTTCTCTTTACTTCAAAGCAGGTGACGTGTGGTTCTCTCATCTGCCTTTAGGAGCTTTGCCTTGTCTCAGCCTCTTTGGACATGCAGGTGGTCCCCACAGCCCACAAAGCCCAGATTTGAAAGCCCCTGCAACACTTATGAATAAACTCAATATCTTTGGTGAATCGCTGTCTATTCATTATTTAGGTTGAGAGTAGATATGGACGAAGAGTGTTGGACGGACAAAAAAGTGATCTTTCTCATTTTTCAGCAGCTGCATTAGCCAGGATTCCATTGCAGAAAACAGAATCCACCCCAGTTGTTACTGCAGGAAAACATTTATGGTGGGGCGCCGATGGCCTCAATAATTACAGGGGCAGGGGCATTGCTTGAGAAAAGAACTGTAGGCCAAGTTTCAGGGGTCACTCCCAACATCACACCACAGAGCTACCATCCCTGGTGCAACCAGGAAAATTCAGGCTCTGGACGCACATCACCACGTTGCTAAGAAGGCTTCACATTCTGGAGTCAACTGGAGCAGAAAATGACTTCTGCCAGCTCCTGGCCTTACTGCTTCTTCTCTGATCAACATTAACAGAAGGGGAGACTACAACTGCCTGTTTACAAAGATAGCGATGGGACCCTAAGACCCAAAACCAAATGCCTGTGCCACTGTGCTTGCCGACAGAAACCAGGGCAGCCACAGAAGTGTGGCCTCTTCCCAGTCTCCTGTGAGGACACCTGACTGCAAGGCCTTCCTCACACAGAACCCTTCGCTGGGGATGGGGTTCTGAAGTTCTGAGGAAGTCTGGGGATGCCGGTGCTTCTCCAGGCTCTGTGCATGGGAAGGAGCCTGGAAGGAGGGTAGACAAGATGTTAGGTAGCAGTCAATGGAAAGGGCCAACCCACCTTTTTGGCCACCTAGCCTCTGAGCCCTTCCTTTCATCAAAGGAACTGAAAATGGCAGACATTCTATGTCTGGCTTCCCTTGCAGCTAGGGTGAGTCACATGACCCAGATGTCACCAGTTGGAAGCTCCCACACCAGCTTTTGAATCACAGTGAGAGGCAATGCAGAACCCAGTTTTTACAGCAGGGCAGCAGCAGGAACAGCAGTTCCAGTGCCAGCATCTGGAGCTCAGTGTCATGCCAGCTGCAGCAGGGAGGTGTGGCTGGGACTGCACGCTCCATGGAGCAGGCAGGAACCCTGCCCTCTTGGGTGGGGCTGCAGCCACCCAAGTTGTGGCTACAGATGTGAGCCTCCCTGTGCTCTTGGGAGGTGGGGTGCAGGCAGGATCCCCACCCTCCCCGGAGCAGCTGCAACTGCCAAATCAAGGCTGCAGACCCAGGCCCCCCACTCCACAGGAGACCCCTGGGTACAGCTACAGACTCTGGGTATCCCTGCACTCTTGGGGACCCAGGAAGGCCCCTCCTGCCCTCACAGGTTCAGAAGTGTCTGCCCTCACTGCCTGGCTTCTCTCCACTGTCGGCACCTGCTCTGATCTTGGAGCAAAGTCAGGGCCAAGCCCGGGTGCCATAAAAACAGAGGAGGTAGACAAATTACTGGGCAGAAGGGAGTGGGTCCCCAGTGAGATCCCACCTTCAGACCAAGGAGGGCCTGAAGGCTGGGAGCTGGGTGGCCAGTCCCACAGACTAGGGTGGGAACTTGTGGTGCCTTTTCTAGGCCCACCTATGGCCGCCCATTGACCAATCAGCACACACTTCCTCCCCTCTGAGGCCCATAAACGCCCTGGGCTCAGCCAGAGCTGAGCAGATGTTGGGATGGCCAGCTGCAGAAAGGAGCTACTCTATCTGCTGAGAGCTTTGGGAACCTGCAGAGACATCAGGACTGCCAGCTGCAGAGAGGGGCAACCCACTCCAGAGCCTCCTTTTGGCTAGAAGCTGGGCAGACATCAGGATGACCAGCTGCAGAGAGGAGCTCTCTTCTCCAGGGCCTCCTCTCTCTCTGCTGAGAGCTGAACACTTGATGGGATGACCTGCTTGCAGAAAGGAGCTACCCACGCTGAGTCTCCCCTGAGCTGTTTTAACACTCATAAAGATCCTCTTTGTCTTGCTCACACTCCACTTGCCTGTGTACCTCATTCTTCCTGGAAGCAGGACAAGAACTTGGGCAAAGGCACCACTGGCCACAGAGGTTTCTGGCCAGAACATTGACACGCCAAAGATGCCATGATAGTGTGAGAAGACTGTAACCTTCGCAAGCTGGCACTTCGGCAGGACTTAAGCACCAGTGCTGACTGCTGCGACGTCCAGCCTGGTTGTCTGGACTCCCTCATTTTCTGGGGGCCCCCAGCATCCTCTCAGTTGATTCCTTTGTGTGTGTTTGCTGCAGGTGGTGTTCCTGCTTTCGACTCTGAGCCCTGCTGGATGTGAGATGCTGTCAGAGGAGCTCCGAAGGTACCGTCAGCTGCGTGGACAGGGTCGTGGAGGGAGGACAGCCCTAAAGACGCACAGTTTCAGAAATGGCGTCCACCGATGCATCCCACACATGCTGTGTGCAGGCATGTGACGTGGCCTGGGGACCCCAAGGGCAGGGACTCCTGGAGGAAATGCAGCCTGAATGTTTTTGATTCTGAAAAATCATTGACTGGAGAAGCCTTGAGGACACAGGCACTGTCTCTGTGTGGCCCTGCCACAGCTTTTTATGCATGGCAAATGACAGAATGTCTTCTCCAAACACAGGCTTTGAGGTGGGGAGGGCCCTGGCTGAGGCTGCAGTTGCTGTAGAAAACAAACTGTTTGGGGACCCAGATGCCCTTTCTGGAGGGAGCTGTCACTTTTGTTGGAGGATAAACTGCCTCTGCTTGGTGGTAGAAGCTGCACTGAGTGGCACTAGGCCTGGGCAGACCTTGGCCCTGAGTCCACTGGCTTCTAGTTGTATTTGGCCAATTGGGAGTTCCGGCTGGAGATTAGAGGGAGGGAGGAGAGCAGGGCCAGGGAGCGTCACCCCTGAGCCCTCCCTGTGGGACACCATGGGTCTGTCCCTCAGACCAGTGACCCTGTTTTGGCAGACAGCTCTCCATGCTCCTTCCCAGGTCCTGGGGGTGCCCTCTGCCTTGTGCCTTTGGTCAGGGGTGGTGACAGCTTGGCTGCTGCTGGCCTGGGTCCCTGCACTCTCTCGTGTATGTCCCTTTCTGCCTCCCAAGGGTCTGCAGTGGTCCCTTTCCAGACCTGCCCCTTGCAGGGATTTGAGTGAGCCACGTGCCACCTGCCTCCCGATGGGATGCTGACCGATGTGGAATGGGCCCTGAATGAGTTTTTCAGTGAACAGAGACCTCCTGCCTCCACTGGGGGAACAGAGCCAGGTACACGAGCAAGGGATGGAGGGGAGGGCAGCTGTGCGAAGAACAGGAGTTGGAAGGGGAGAAATTCCAGGTTAGGGTGGGAATAGAAATCGGGTCAGGCAGCGGAGACATTTGAGTGGCAAATTAAGGAGTTTCAACTTCCTCTTGCCAGGGCTGGGAAGCCACTGTCCACATTCTGGGGGGAAGTCAAGTTCCACCTTCAATAGTAAACGTGACCTCTTGTCCCCAGATAGAAAGTGCGTCTGCATCCATCGTGCCCCAGAAATATATCCATGTGATTCCAGCACCAAGACTCTCCCTCAGAATCCTCCTCAACACAGCACTCCATGCAGCTGCTGGAAATCCAACCTGAGCAACACCAAATAAGCCCCGTCCTGGCCAGGTGCGGTGGCTCACACCTGTACTCCCAGCACTTTGGGAAGCCAGGGCGGGCAGACCATTTGAGGTCAAGAGTTCACAACCAGCCTGGCCAACAAGGTGAAACCCTGTCTCTACTAAAAATACAAAAATTAGCCAGGCGTGGTGATGGGCGCCTGTAATCCCAGCTACCCAGGAGAATTGCTTGAACCCGGGAGGTGGAGGTTGCCGTGAGCAGAGATCGAGCCACTGCACTCCAGCCCAGGTGACAAAGCAAGACTCCATCTCAAAAAAAAAAAAAAGAAGACAGCTGCGCAGTGGCTCCCACAGTAGCCTGCTGTAGCGGGACCAGGGCATGCTGAGGCTGCCGGGGTTCAATGTCTAATGCCTACTATGCTTTCTGGCACAAAACAGGGGCTCGCTAAGATGGATCAGCGGGCCTGGAGAGTTGCCTGGTCCCAGAAGAAGGGGGTGGTCCAGGGCCCACTGCAGGATGGGAGTAGGGCACAGAGAAGCACCCTTGTCTGGCTCTGCTTCCCAGAAGAATGAGCAGTGACTCAGAGCTTTGGAAGCCCCCCAGGGCAAAGGGCTCTGAGTACCGCTGGGAGTCACTGGCGGTCAGCGAACGTGCTGAGGCCATTTTGCCCCTGACAAGTAGAATCAGCAGCATTGACGGGTGAGCTGCCTGCCGGGGACATTCAGATCCGGGCGACATCGGGGTGGGGGTGGGAGGAAGCCTGGGGCCGCCGGGAGCATTACCACTCTGGAGAAGCTAAATGTCTTCTGTGGCGAATAAAAAGGGCCTTTGATTGACATGTGGGATGAAGCCAGGAGAAGAAGAAATTTGAGCCTTTGGCCTAATCATGTGGACCTTGAAGAAAAATAAAGTCTCCGCATCCCCATCCCAAGTGAAGAACTGAATGCAGGTCTGGGGGCTCCAGAATCCTCCAACGACCCTTTCCTCACCCCAAAACCATGCACTCCCTCTCCAATACCACCCCTGATTGCCACAAGCAGCAGGCCCTGGCCTTCCAGCATTCCTGTTGCCTTTCACAGTGACTTCCCCGGGCCCAGCACCTTTCCCAGGCCAGCAGCTGTGTGCCTGGCTCACAGTGTTGTTCCCACTGACCCCAGAATCCTGCTGGGTGGGTATCACCCCGCTCCCATTCTACAGAATTGGAAACTGAGGCTCTAATCCCAGCACTTTGGGAGGCCAAGACGGGCAGATCACGAGGTCAGGAGATTGAGACCATCCTGGCTAACACGGTGAAACTCCGTCTCTACTAAAAATACAAAATGTTAGCCGGGCGTGGTGGCGGCGCCTGTAGTCCCAGCCACTTGGGAGGCTGAGGCAGGAGAATGGTGTGAACTTGGGAGGCGGAGCTTGCAGTGAGCCAAGATCAGGCCACTGTACTCCAGCCTGGGCGACAGAGCGAGACTCCGTCTCAAAAAAAAAAAAAAAAAAGAGGCTAAACACTGACTTACTGGTAGCACTGACCCGTAAGCAACAGAAAAAATCACCCACAGCAACCCCACATTCTTCTTTTTTTTTTTTTTTGAGACGGGATGGAGTCTCGCTCTGTTGCCCAGGAGCAACCCCATATTCTAATATCAGGACCCCATGGGTATTTTACTTTACATGGTATGGGGGAGTTATGCTTCCAGATGGAATTAAGGTTGCTAATCAGTTGACCTTGACAGAGATAACGTGGGCCCAGTGGGATCATAAGGGTCCTTAAGAGCAGAGGAGGGAGGCAGGTCAGGGAGTGTCAGGGAGATGGCAGCGCGAGGAGCAAGGGTTGCAGGCAGCCTTTGGAAGCTGGACGTGGACCCTCCCCTGAGCCTCCAGAAGGAGCCAGGCCTGTGGACACCTGGATTGCAGCCCAGGGCGGTTTATTTTGGACTTCTGCCCTGCAGAGCTGTGAGACAGCATGTCCGCATTGCTTTCAGCTCTAAACCTAGTGGGGGTTAGTGCAGCAGCCACAGGATACGCACAATAGCACAAAGTCTAGGCTTGGACCCAGCTCCATCTGAGTCTGAAGCTTCCTACACACAGGTACCAAGCACTCTGTGACACAAGGGAGTGGCCAGGGAGGACAGGGAGAGAACCCAGGAGCCACCACAGCCTCGGCACTCGGCTGAGAGCCCAGCAAGGGCCCCAGGTGTTGGATTTCCCCAGCCTGGGCCTTCCCCCTGTGGTTACTCAGGGTGGCACCTAAGCCTGGCCAGAAGGGACTCTCCACCTTGGCAGGTCCTGGTCGCTCAGGGCCAGAGACCTGCTGTCCACTCACACTCCCCTCCCCCACACATGTGTCAGGCTCCCCACTCTGGCCTCCGTTTCCCCATCGGGAAAGATCCTCTCAGGCCTGCTGATCTCCTGGGTGCTGGAGCCCTGGGCTCAGACTTTTTAATAGGGACAGGGTAGCCCCAAGCAGGGAATATGGCCCCCATGTCAACCTCCACAAGGATGTTGCCATTGGGTTTAGGAGGCCGAGTGTTTGTCGTGCTTGCCCTCAGGCCTCTCCTGCAACTTGGCCCAAGGAGGTGGGCCAAGGCGGCATGGGGACCTTGGGCCACTGTCCACCTGTCCACACCACGGTCATCCTCAGGCCCCCCTGTGGTTATTCCTCTTGTCAGCCACAGACCCTTTTCAGAAGCTACTAAAACTGGTGCCCTGACCCTGGGACCACGCTCTGCACACAGGCTGTGCCTGATTCCAGGTTCCCTTCCCTTGGGCCCCAGGAGCCCCACGTCAGGGTCTGGGGAGGAAGCCATGGTTGCCCATGCTGGTAGGTAGTCAGCAAGACGCAGTGGCTTAATAGGATCCTAGATTGTGTTGGGGGGGGGGGTGTGGGCTGGGAGTGGGGTTGCCCGATAAATGGCCTGACAACCTGTGGAGTGTGAAGTTCAAATAAACAACAAATCATTGCGTTGATGTCAGTTTGCCCCAAATATTGCACGGGACATCGTTGTACAAAAATCTATGTGTTGTTTCTCTGAAATGCGAATATCACTGGGCATCCAGCATTGTTTGGCATTGTTCTGTTTCGTTCTTGCTAAATCTGGCAGCCCTCGTGGGAAGGAGAGTGAGTGTGAGTGAGGACGGGGAGGGGGTGCATCTGGAGCTTGGTTTTCCAGTGACATTTCACAACCGAGAGAAAAAGCACTGAAACGTGGGACACATTGAAATCGACACATAGAAGGCAAGGAGGAAAGCGTGATAAGGTACGGATGGCCTTTCCAATGGCCTAAAAATCTCCCCAAACACACACGATTCGAAGGGTGGTGCATGCCTTCCGGGGCTGGCTGCTCTTGGCAGGACCTCAGGCTTTTCTAAAAGCACTTAACTCTGCTCCTATCTGTTCTCATGAGACGCAGCCAGGCCCTACACTTCCAGGCTTGTAAAGCATCATTCAGAGGTGTGGTCAGCTACCAACAGAAATTACTCCCTTCCCCGTGCAGTGTGGCAAAGTTGGCGCGTGCGGGACTCGAAGTCCTTATAAACCTGCCAGCATCTAAAACACAAATTCAAAAACACTACAGACAAACCTAACACGCTGAAATTGAAATCCTATACACAGCCGTCAGCAATCCCACCCCACCGCCAGACATTCATTACCCCACAGCCATAATGAAATGCCGGGATGCTCGGATGAGGTCTGAAAATCCTTTCTGCTTGGCACAAAAGAAGCTGTCGAGGAAGTTTTCGTGTTTTGATTTCTTTCCCCCTCCCTGACTATATTTTAGATGAACCCTTTGGAAACTCACTAATGCGATCATGTTTTCTGGGGTGTCCTGGCTCCTCCCCTCTCATCTCAGCTCCCTTTTCTCAGCCTCCCTCCCTCCCTCTCTCCCTTCTTTCCTCCCCTCCTCCTTCCATCTCTGTCTTCCTTTTCTTTCTTTGCCCTTATACACCTAGTTTCTTTTTCTTTTAATTTTATTTATTTATTTATTTATTTTTTGAGACGGAGTCTTGCTCTGTTGCCCAGGCTGGAGTGCAGTGGCACGATCTCGGCTCACTGTAAGCTCCGCCTCCCAGGTTCACGGCATTCTCCTGCCTCAGCCTCCCCAGCAGCTGGGACTATAGGCACTCGCCACCACACCTGGCTAAATATTTTTTTGTATTTAGTAGAGACGGGGTTTCACCGGGTTAGACAGGATGGTCTCGATCTCCTGACCTCGTGATCCACCTGCCTTGGCCTCCCAAAGTGCTGGGATTACAGGAGTGAGGCATGGCGCCTAGCTATAAACCTAGTTTCTGGGGTAGAGTGAAGATAGGCCTTGGATGTCGGGGAAAGGTACCTGTAACCCAGGGTGGTTATTCAAGGGAGATGTGAGTGGAGCCCAGTGACCCCAGCTGGGGCCAGGTCTGCTGCAGGGGCCGGGTTGTCCTGGGCAGGGGGCTGGAGACCTCGCCAGGGATTAGATATGCCTTACCAGTGGTTTCCAGTTACCTGACGACTCTTACCTGCTCCGAGGTGGTTTAACGACAGATCCGTCCTAACCACCCCATACCTTCCCCTAAATACAACCTCTCTCTCAGCTGGCACTCCCAGGCCCCTCCTCCTCCGGGATCATCCAGGGAACTTAGACCCAGATGGCAACACCTACTTCCCGGGGACCTGAAGGAGGTGGAAGCTCACTCCACGGGGGCTCCGGCCCTGCAGCAGCTCCAAGGCCCTGCGGCTCAAGCGACCGGGTGGGAATGTGGGTTTATGGTGTCAGCTCCATTCCTGGGCCAAGAAAGGACAGTGTAGTCATGGACAGTAACCTGCTTTGAAGGGTTAAAAGGGGACCAAGTCCTCCCCGACTCCTCTGGGGGGTGGTTACTACGGTGACCGAGGGGGCTCCAGTTCCAGGCCAGGTGACGCCGCGTGAGGCCTCTGAAGGGGGAACCACATACGCTGTTTGACACACGTGTGGCTTCCCAGTGTGATAATCATTCATTATTAAAAACGGTGATTGGGGCCGGGCGCGGTGGCTCAAGCCTGTAATCCCAGCACTTTGGGAGGCCGAGACGGGCGGATCACGAGGTCAGGAGATCGAGACCATCCTGGCTAACACGGTGAAACCCCGTCTCTACTAAAAAAATACAAAAAACTAGCCAGGCGAGGTGGCGGGTGCCTGTAGTCCCAGCTACTCGGGAGGCTGAGGCAGGAGAATGGCGTGAACCCGGGAGGCGGAGCTTGCAGTGAGCTGAGATCTGGCCACTGCACTCCAGCCTGGGCGACAGAGCAAGACTCCATCTCAAAAAACAAAAACAAACAAACAAACAAAAAAAAACCCGGTGATTGGCAGTACTACTCTCTACGTAGATTGGCATATCATGGAATAGACCGTAATGTATTATAGTGACTGGTCATGGTCTGGCCACACAGCAGGTGCCCTGCCCAGGACAGCTGGGGTTGAGGAGTCCGTGGACACTTGGTAGGTGCACCACCCTCAGCTGTGGGCAAAGCTGGGCGTGAGCAGGACCAGTGGCTGCAGCCCAGCTAAGAGCTAATTTCCCAGAATGTGCATTTTGCCTCCATGCTTCGAATCTGAGGGAAGCAAAGATATCCCTGAGGAGCGGCTTTTGTTTTAAGGGGAAATTTAATTTAAGAGCACATGACCTGGTTTTGTCATTTGGCTGTGATCCGGAGAAACCGGCTGAGCAGTGGTGGTGTGGGCTAGGGGGTGGGGGCATCCTCAGGCCCCGGCTCCTGCCCTCGCTGTGCCTCCAGAGCGTCCCCTTCCAGGCAGGCAGTGCTCTGATTCGCAGTCTGGCTGGAAAAGCATCCCCAGAACCAGGATGGTTCCATCACTTGGATTCCTTCTCAGCTCTCACTCACAGCTGCAAGGACTTCCCCTTCTCAGCATAGCCATGAAAAAAAGTCTGTGTGATTCTGCCCCCTGCCTGTTTTTCCCCAAATCGGGGACCCCAGCAGGCAGGAGTCCTGCCCCTTTCATCCACCACTGTGTTCCCGGCTTCTACCGCCATGCCCACACCTCCCGGCAGAGATTCGAAGTTGCTCTGTTGGATGAGTAAAGCGGGGAATTAACAAACTTCCCCGGCCCCTGTGTTTGTGAAATAAGAAAATGTGTGGTTTGATGTCAAACCCAAAGAACCCCAAACCAGAGAGAGAAGTCAAGTCCGTCAAAGATTTCTAATTATTCATCATTTCTGGGCCACTGGTTAGAGGCCAGCCTGGGACACCGAGGGCTACCCTGAGTCCTTCCCAGGCCTGGGGTACGTGGCCTTGTGCGTTGTAGAGCAATCGAAGATGCTCAGGTCGCGGCCCAGCATCCCCCTCCAGTAACCTGTGCTGTTTTTCACACCCACCGAGAAGGTGCAGTGCTCCCATCCCACAATCAGGAAACCTGGACTCAGAGACTGGGAGCCAGAAAAGCTGGAGGCCACACGGCGGGGAAACGGCAGGGCAGACTGCTGGCCCCAGGACCCAGGCTAAGAGTCCCCACGCTGTTCCAGCTGCCCCTCACCCAGGCCTGGCAGGCCTGCCCCCTCACCCAGGCCCAGCACCCCTCCTCTTTTCTGCCCAGATATCCAGGCCCAAACCATGGAAAGGGGCTTCTTTCACTGCCATGCCCAGAACTTAGAAAACAAAACCAGCACGAAGCTCAGTAAGTTGGCATCCATGGAACATTCACTGCTTACCCAAAGGGTGGTGCCGCACCCCGGGAACTGTGAAGTTGGCCCTTGGGAATGAATGAATGAATGAATGAATGAATGACTTCCCCCCTCTGCCACCATGAGTGACTGGGGAGAGCTCAGGTCCCACAGACTGATGTTCACACTCTGCACGTGGCGTATGGGAGCAGAAAAGCCATGAAACAGGGTGGATTCCCTCCAGATTTTAGCCTCTGTGGGGAAGGAGGGCACTACGGAGACACAGGCCCTCTGACCCACCCTCAGGAGCGACCGTCCCAGTGCCTGAGGGTCCTGAGCTGGCCCCCATCTGCCATTAGATGCCAGTTCCCCCTGCTCTGACCAGGGCATCCTAAAGGCCACAGCCAGAATCATCCCTGGGTCTGGAAGGTCCACCCTGGGGGCGGAGCTGGAGATGAGGGCAGGTGGGACAGCAGGGCTGCTGGGGAGATCTTAGCTGCCTCCATGGGCCCCTCTTAGGGGCTACTGATGGAACAGTGGGGGGCAAATCTGCAACTGGGCCCAGACCCAGCACCACTGGACCCAAACCCTGTCACCTGCTACGAGTGAGGAAGGAGGAGGATCTACTGCCTCTGTTTCCCCTTGTTGCTCAGTCCACAGGGTACAGACGCGGGGTGTCTGAGCTGGAAGGTGATGTCCGGAGCCCCAGCCCAACACCTCGTGGACCTGGGTCAACCTGGCTCAGCCTCTATGAGCTGTGAGGCCACCGGCAAGTCTCCGACCCTCTCTGGACCTGGGTTTGTATCTGAAACAAGAAGCACAGCTCTCTCATGGGCTGGCAGAGGAGGTGCCATCCTGAGCTGGCACCTGGCTTCCATGTGTTCTCCCGTGGAAGACGAATGGCGCCAGGCGGGGCAGACACGTGGGAGCTGTAACCCGAGCAGGACGGCCCTGGGTCTGCTGGGAGCCCACCCTCGTGCTGGAAAGCACCCCAGGCACCCACACGCTGGAGGGAGGTCTGGGGCTTCCCGTGTGGGGTGCGACCTGCCCCCGAAAGGCAGTGCAGGAAGGCCCCTTGGAACTGAAATCTGCAAGAGGTGCTGAGTTGAGGAGACACAGCGGGCGATCCAGGGTGGGTGAGCCAGGGTGGGAACGGTGTCTGTGAAGGCTGGAGCAGGAGGGCACCCGGACCACTGGGGGACCACAAAGATGGGAGGATGGCCAGGGCCATGGTGGGCAGTGATGATACGGGCCTCAAGGCCAGTGAGTATCTGGCCTCTGTTAGGACAGCCAGGCCTGCTAAGGAAGGATGGATATTTGGTGCCCAAAGACGGCGTGTCTGTGACTGCAGCCATGTTACAGACCCTTGGTGTGTCTCCAAGTGGAGATTGTGACTCAGCCTCCAAGGGTGACCATGGGGGTGAATGAAATCCCCATGGAAGGGGCCCGGTCACTACTGGCTTGGCACGGGTCCGGCAGGGACAGTGGGTCTGGCTGTGGACTGTCAAGACCCTGGAAACAGGTGGCCTGGGCTCGAATCCCAACTCTGCCCCTTGTTGGCTGTTGCCCCTTAGGCCATGTCCCTGACCTCTCTGAGCCTGGAAATAACAATGGCTTCTCCTGTCCAGGGCGAGTGTGAGAACTGAATCAGTCGTGGAAACGCACCAAGGAAGCCTCAATAAATATTGCTGTTCTTACACCTATTGTTTGAAACCCAACCAGCCTGTGCGACACAAGCATTCCTGCCCTGGGAGGCGAGGAAGGACTTTGGAGGAGGCACCTGCTCCCTCCAGACACACTCACGGCTCCTGGGACTGGGTCTCACTCCATATGTGGGAGGCCCTGGAGCCAGAGCCCAGGGAGTCTGTGGGCATCAGATTGTCCTTGCACCACCCTGGGCTGTGCTCTCCCTTCCCCAGTTGGGACACGGGAGCTTCGGCCCTGGGCCTTACAAGGCTGACCCTGGAACTAAGCTTGGAGGAGAAAGCCAGACTCTCCCCAGGAGAGCCTGACCCTGACGTCTGGTGGGTACCGACAGCCCTGAGGCATCAACAGCTTGTAGGGGGCAGATGCGGGGCCACCAGCCACCAGCAGAGGTGGCAGAGGGGCTGACTCGCCCAGTCCTTCCCATCCTGCCCCCTCTCCAGGGAGCATGAGGCGGGCATTCCCAGGGGAGATGCCCCGGACCACTCCAGGGCCAGGTGTGCTGGGGAATTCCAGCCCTCACTCCACAGCAGCCTGGGAGTCCGGCTGTCTCCCAGGTTACCGCCACAGGGTGCACCTGAGCAGCCCTGACTCCCACACCGCCAGGCCTCCTGCAGAGAGCAAGGTTCCAGCCACAGTAGTGGGCCCCTGGGGGCCACTGGCCTGAGACAGGAAACAAATTAGGGACTGACTGTGCCGCTAGGGAGGCGAAGCCTGGCCCGGCAGGGGCTTCCGGCGCTGAGGCGGCTCAGCCCAGGCACCCCATCCACCACAGCTCAGCTGAGAAGCTGCATTTCTGGCAGTCGCAGAGCAAAGGGCCCCAGAAATGCAGCAAGGACTCGGCCTCCCCTCCTCCCAGAAGGCAAGGCACAGCGGCCCTGAAACACAATCGTCCCCAGTTCCAGGCTTCCTCATCTTAATGGATAGGAGGTATTTTTGTAGCAATAAAAATAGATTTAATAACCAGACAGTGAAATTACTTTTTTTTTTTTAGGAAAAAAAAAAAGGTAGTAAATATTCATTGATGTTCCCTGTGAGATGGCTGGGGTCATGTTTTGGAAATACATTACAACACGTATGCGTCTGTGCGCACGGCACGCGGCCATCTAGAGGCGCACATCCAATCATCCGCTTATTGGGAACAGGGGCCTCCGTCTGAGCCGCACATGATCTCAGCGCTCCCTGACACAGGGCCCTCCTCAATAAGCCACAGTGGGATGAGTACAAGCTCCTGGGTGGCAAAGCGTGGCAGAAGGCGCTGGGGAGGGAGGGTCTGGGTGGCTGCTGGGATCTGGGGGCCACATCCGCTGTGGGCTGGGGTCCCCGAGTCAGACTTCCCTCCATTTGGTGAGTGAAGGAAGCAGCCAATAGCAACAGGCCCCACCCCAACCCGGGGAACTCCTGAAGGCAGGCCCTGGCTTGAGGCCCCCTTAGGCAAGGATTCCAGAGCCTAAATTGCAAGAAGAGAAAAAGCCATCTCCAAGCCCTGCCTGCCGAGCCCACGATGTCTCATCCCCCCGGGGAAAACATGCTGTGTCTGATTTGCATTTTCATTCATTGAGCAAATCTGCCTTAAGCCCCTCCGAGGCGCGGGCACTGTGAGAGACCCCTGGGTAGGAAAGCAGGGGCCCTGGTCACTGCGAGCCCAGAGTCCAGCTGGGGCGCTTGGGCAGCATGAGTGTGGCCAGAGATGGGCAGGATGCAGAGAAGGGAGTGTGCAGGAGGGCCAGCGTGCGTGGGCTTTCCCCTGAAACAACGGGAAGCCCCAGAGGGTGTTGGAGGAGCAGGGGAGTGAGAGGGAGGGGTGCTCATTTGAAAAGATTATTCCTGCAACTGTGTGGGGAGCAGTGGGGGTGGGGGAGCAGGCAGGGGGAGCAGCCTGGAGGGCGGTACACCACTCAAGCAAGCAGGGAAACTCTAATGAAGGAGCCACCCCAGGGGGGGCTTCAGGGGTGGGACCCCTTCTCTGAAAGTCTCCTGAGGGGAGACACGAACAGGCCTTCTGGCTCTTCCAGCGTGAGCTGGGTCCCAGGAGGAGTTCCTTTCCTCATTAGGGCTTGTAACTAAGCGACGAAGCAGCCACCAGGCTACAGAGAAGATTCTGGGTGTGGAGGGGCCAAGTCCCCGCCTTCAGGACGGCACACCCAGATGGCTCCACCCCAGGAGCAGGGTGTGCTGGTCCTGAGGACACCCTCTGGTCCTGGGCTGTGTCTGCCTCCGTCTTGGGCACCCCAGGCCTCCCACCCGCCTATGGGCGCCCTGGCTCCAGGCATGGGGCTTTCTGACGCCCTCTGTCCACACTAGCAGGTCTCCACCCTGTCTCTTAGAACACGGCCCTAAATACCCTACAAAGCTAGTGTGTGACTGCTACCTGTCCAGATAATGCTCCCCACCACCCTTCCCAAGGGGGGCGCGGTAGCCAGGCCTCAGCTACCTGTCCAGATGATACTTTCCCCACCCTTCCCAAGGGGGAGTGCGGTGGCCAGGCCCCAAGTCACAGGCCAGACTGTCAGGTTGAGCCAACTCACACTCCCTGGGTGGTTGGCATAGGTAGCACTAAAGGTCATTGCTCTGGCGGATTCAACAGCAAGGGGCGTGGAGGCATGTGGGGAGCCCTTCCCTGTCAGGGGCTGCTTGCTGCACAACTCCAACGGGGGCCAGCCACAGAGAAGGGAACACGAGCAGAGGCCCTCAGAGGTAGCAGTAAGGTATTTCTACTCTTGTTTCAAAAAACCTGGGGGCAATATTTATCCATCTTATTTGCAGTCCATATGGTGGTCCTGCAGCTGCAGACTAGCCTAGTGGGGCTCACACTCAGGGGCGGGGCTTACCCCAGAACCCACATGTCCATGCCGAGCCCACTCTGCTCCTGCCTCCTCTTGCAGAGCCCCCACTATGAGGACAGTGCCTGATGACTTGCCTTCTGCCCTGCTCTAGCCCCGCAGCCGACCGCAGCCCCGCTCCAGGCATGAGCCAGGCCCAGGCTCTGCTTAATTCAAGCCCCCAGGGAGCTGCGTCCCCACCTGTCCTGTCCAGCCACTGCAGCCTTCGTCAGGGAGCAAACGGTGCAGGCTGGCAGGCGGTGGTTTTGTTTTAAGACCAGCCAGCGCCCGGCTCCTGTGGAGCGCGCTGAATAAATTTCCCTTTATTAGACACAGACTCTCCCATTACCGCGTCTTCCCCTCATTATTCCTGCATCAGCTCGGGCATAATGGGCTCCAGCCCCACTCTGCAGTCAGGAACCTGGTCCCTCAAGGATGCTGTCAGACACGGCATCATGGAATTTATAGAAAGGAGCGGGGCAGCAATGGGCGGGCACTGGGTGGGCACCCCTGCTCTTCCTCACGCAACAGCCCATGCACCCACGAGACTTGGGCCCCTCGAGCTTGGTTTACAGTGGAAAGAAGGAGGTGGAGCCACAGGGTGAGCTCTGCACAGCAGGGTAGGGGTAGGAAGGGAAACGGGAGCTGCTAGCTGACGAGGCCATCTATACCCCTCCGAGGGCCTGGCACACTCACACACACATACTCATATCACACTCACCTGCACACGCATGCTCACACTCTCACATACGCTCACACACATGCACATGGACACACACACACATACACCCACATACACACACATGCACACACTCATATCACACTCACCCACACATGCATGCTCATACACTCACATATATCACACTCACCTGCACATGCATGCTCATACACCCACATATGCTCTCACACACACGGACATGCACACACATGTTCACATACCCACATACACTCACACACACGCACATGGACATGCATACACATGCTCACACACCCACACGTGCTCACATACACTCTCACACACTCATATGCACACTCGCACACACATGCTCACACCTACATACACTCTCACACACACTCATATGCATGCTCACCTGCACACACATGCTCACACATGCAGTCACACACACAGACACACACATATGCATGCTCACATGAACACACATGCTCACACGCACATGCGCTCATACATACAAACGCATGCATACTTATATGCATACACACCCACACACATGCTCACACACCCACATGCACTCACACATTCACACATACATGGACTCACACACATGCACACATGCACTCACACCTACACCCACACTCATCTTCACACACATACCCAGATACCCACACATGCTCACACACCTGCGCACTCATGTATACTCACATACACACGTACACACACGCACTCACACAATCACGTCCATGTTCACAGACTCTCACATGCACACCCACATACACACACACATTCACACACAATACAGGCACTCACACACACACAATGTACACATGCATTCACACACATTCTCACACTCATGAACAGTCACACACATTCACATACACACTCATGCTCACTCACACACATGCACACTCACAGATGCACACACACATTCACATGCACAGACAAATGCATACCCACATGCATACACACACATTCACACACATCCACCCCCATGTTCACACACGTACACTCACACGCACACAATTCACACCCATGATCACACACATGCACACTCACATGCACTCGCACACTCACACCCATGCACACTCACACACACATTCACACACACACCAATGCACACTCTCACACACACTCTCACGTGCACATTCACACACACCCATGCACACGCACACTCACACACATGCACACTCACACACATACACATGCACACTGACACGCACACACATTCACACACCCATGTACACACGCACACATATTCACACACCCATGCACACTCACACACACACATTCACACACACCAATGCACACTAACATGCACACACACATTCACAGACACCAGTGCACACTCACGCACACACACTCTTGCATGCACACACACTCACACATTCACACACATGCTGTCCTCTCTTGGCAGCACCACTTCCTTCCCTAGACCCCCTGGCCCTCAGGCTGGGTTCAAGACCCTCTACCATCCTCCTGCAGCCCCTGGTTCCCCACCAGAGCCCCCCGTGTCCTGGAGGGGATATCCCAAGTTCTGGTGTGACTGGGCCTCTGACCTGATCTGTGTCCTGGGCCTCAGTCTCCTCTACTGCTCAGTGAGATGGGGGTGAAGCCCAGGCTCTCCAGGTCTGCCCCTTCCCATCAACCCAAAGCACGAGGCTTCTGCATGGCTCTTTGGCTCGGCATCTGCAAGGGTCATGAGGCTGGGGTGTTATCCCGGCACTGCTGCCCACCCGCTGGCACCTCCTCCTCCCTGGGCCGGGGATCTGGACGTTGGTGCCTCTTTTGTTCTCTTTGAAGCTTCTCCAGTTTGGGGCCACGATCCTGGGAACAGACCGCGTTTGGTGGGGAAGAATCTGTCTCAGCAGCTCTGCCCACAGCCAACAGAAGGGGCTTCAACCTGCAGAATGGAACCAAGATCAGGGCAGGAAAGGCAGGCTGTGCGTCCCGCAGTCTCCTAGCCTCAAGCAGCCTATGGCCCACGGCCACGAGCTGACCTCCACTGGCCCCTACTTGGCCCCAGAGCATCTGATAATGTCTGATGTTGCATCTGCACTGTCAGCTGAGCTTATTGGGAGCCTGGCAAGGCCCAAGGCCCCAAGAATCCACTGAGAGTCAGCCAGAGACACAACAGAGCAGACATAAGACAAGATGCGTATGGCCCTCTGCGGCCTCCTGGCTCAGGCTCTGGGACCTCTGGGGCTCCCCAGGAGGGAAGTGGGAGCCACGACAGCTGCAGAGCCACCCTGTGCCCATGTGCCCTTTCAGGGCAATTTGCAGCCCACTTTCTCACTCTGCAAAGAACAGAGCCTGAGTGTCAGAGAATGGGCAACACAGCGTCCACCCTCTGAGGAGGAAAGGCCAAGGCAGGCTCTGCCCTAGGACCCCCTCTCCACCTGTCCTCCCTCAGCCCCGCCCCTGCCCACTCAATCCCCCACCTGAACATCCCCCCATCAGTGCTGACACCCCAGCAGGGCAGCCAGGGTGAGAGCAGCATGCAGGCAGAGAGGGCATGGTCCATGCAGCAGGGGCTCCCTCATCTCCCCTGGGTCAGGGACTGCAGACGAGACAGGAGGTCAGGAGAAGGGCAATTAAGTGGAGACCCCAGTGACAGGGGAGAGAAAACCATGAGGGTACTGGGGGCATGGCATGTTGACCAAGAGCCCAGCTATGCAAAGGCCCTGAGGCAGCTGTGAGCATGGGTGGTTGGCGAGGAAGGTGGAGTGGTGCAGGGTGATGAGCAACAGGAAGCCTGGTGGGAGCGAGTGTGCAAGGGTCCAGCCAGGAGTCCAATGTCATGCTCACTGCAGTCCAGAGGGCCCCAGCCCCGCTGTTGAAGGAGGCCACCTGCTAACTGCTCCCAAGACAGGGAGCTGAGCAGTCAGCACCTGTCTTGCCTGATCTTTTAGAATTCCTCTTAATAGAGAAGACAGGGGATCAACCAGTACATTGAAAGGAAAGGCTTTTTCCCTCGTCGGCCAGTGGAGTGGGGGAAGATGCCTTCGAAGTGGACAGGCCCACTCTGAAAAGGAGCCAGATAGCAGAGGAGGTGCTTTCCCTCTTCTTTCCTTTTCTTTTCTGGGAGAAAGTGCACCCGTCATCTCCTTGTGCAATTCTGAAGATCATCAGCCTTCGCCCGCGGGCCGATGGGATTCTTTACAGGACAGAGTGGGTGGAAGGACAGGGGTGCGTGGGGAGGGTACAGAGTGTGTGGTGGGAGAGGGTGAGTGGGGAAGGTGGGTAGATAGGGAACAGCTCAGACAGGAACTGAGCCTTGCTCCTCTCCTCGGGGGCAGGGAGGACGCAAGGATCCATCGTGGCCGAGCAATAGTGACTCAGCTGCTGTCGGGGGCTCCAGGCTGGGTCCTGCCTTGGCACACAGTGGGGAACCCGAAATCACAAGCCTGGGCTTTGCTCTCACCTGCAGGAGGCCGGCCGGGTCCCCGTGTTGCAGGTGGGGCTCCTGCAGCATCAAGCACTCATGGGACCACCTCTGGGACCTGCCTCTGATGGCCACCAGGTAGCGTGGCCGAAAGTAAGAGCAAACCCCACTGTGCAACTGGAAACTGTTTCCAGCCAGTCAACTGTTTGGTGTCATGCTCTAATAAAAAAAGTTCAGGAAAAAGCACCCACGGGCATGGATTCCACACCGGCTTGCTGGGTGCTGGACTCCACGCCGGACTGCTGGGTGTTGGACTCCACGCTGGCCTGCTGGGTGGTGCAGGCAGCCCGCCTCCTCTGCCACAGGTACCCCTACCAGCTGGGGCTCTGCTCTGCTGCTCCAGAGTGAGAGGCAAAGCCAGAGGACCCCTAGGGTCCACCAAGCCAGAGGAGCAACGAGCTCCAGGAAGGTCGTGGGTGGCCTCAGTTTCCTGTGAGCCCTTACAGGAGCCAATGCTGCCTTGGATATGACAGCAGCCACTCTTCCCTGAGAGAAGCAGGATGTCCTGACTACAGACACACACAGGGGCGCAGGCATGATGAGGAGCCCATGCAGAGCCTCTGGCTCCATTCCCTGCGGGCTGAGGAGCCTGGGGCCATAGCTGCTGTTGAAAGAGGACAGACCATGTAGGCACCCCGCTACCTCTAACCCCTCAAGAGTCTGCACACTGGCATTCCTGACTCCAGATGGGCAAGCGAGGGCAGACAGGGCAGGTGGGAGGCCCCAGGTCCCACGGAGGGAGAGGCAAACCTAGGTCTGTGTCCCAGGAGCACCCTCCCTCCACCTGTCTCCATCTTGAGGTTAAGCTGGGCAAAATGAGTGAGCATCAAGCTGCCATTGCTCTCTTTCCCTCTGCCAGCCCCTCTCCAGAGTCGTGTCTGGTCCCTTTCTGTCCTTTCCTGTCCTCAGGTCCCTTGGGAGATGGAGACCCCTCTTGGCTGTTGTGAACTGACATTTGACTTGGGGCCACCTACCTCCCTCTGTGCGCACACCCTGGTCTTGCAGTCACGTTGCTTCCTCCCCAGCTGCACAGCTCACGTCTGCCCTTGGACCGCTCTCTGCTATTGTGCTGTCCCCGATACTCTCAGGGTTTGTTCCCTTGGGTCATCTGGCTCTCTGCTTCCCTGCGCCTCTCAGAGTCAACTCAAGTGGTTTCCCTTGTGTAAACCAGGAGCAGGCAGTGGAAATGTTTACCAGGACCTCCTGGCCATGGGCTGAGAGGAAGGCACTGGAAGTGAACACGTGCCGCTGTGAGGATGCCCACGGCTTGGCCCAACTCCAAGCATGTTTTTTTTTTTTCTCCCAGGAATCCCAGGATGGGACCTGAGGCAGGTGGAGTGCTCTCCGGGCTTTCAAAGATGCACCACAATTCAGCTTCCGCCGTATCCTCCCCTGACACGCAGCCACCAAGGAGTATCTTCCTTGCAGGCCATCCATGTCACTGCGAACAGGTGACATGCATAAGTCACCCTGAGACCCCACAGACCCCTGGAGCGGGTGCCCAGGGAAACACAAGGAGATGAGCCGCAGCTTTGCTCGTCCAGATGCTCTCCCTCCCTGCAGAAGTCTGAAGGGTCTGCACTGCCTGAGTGGTGGTGCCATGCTTCAGGGGAAGAGAAGGTGCAGACCAGCAAGGCTGTCTCACCTCATCTGTTCACTCCACAAGCATGTGCCGCCAGCCCCCTCTGCACAGGGGCTACACTCAGAGGTCCCAAGCCCTGTGCCCAGGGGACTCACCATCTACGAGGGACAGACCATGGGACAGGAGCTCCGTGTGTCACACATCAGCGGGACTTATCCCTCTCCAGCGTGACAGCCACCCATCCCATTGGTGTGCAAGGCCCCAGCCACTCCTAACGCACTGGCTGGAAAACACCCCTCCTACCCCACACCACGAAGCATTTGGGGTGACAAGCAAGAGACTGAAGCTATTGGAGGGGTCACCGCCAATCTGCTGGGGGTTCTTCACGAAAATGTAAATGTTTTAATCGAGATGATGGACTGAGCAAATGCATGTACTTTTCTTCCCTCCCAAAATTCCGTCAGCGAGAAACTGATCTTGAAACAATAAATCTGAACTTTCTTTCATTTCCAGCCATGATAGAATAACAGAGACAGGATTGATGCTCTTGCCTTAAGCAACTGAAACAACCAGGGAAATAGATGAATAAGTGATTTTCAGACAATTTAGGCAACAAGTAGCACACAACAGTGATCCCAGAGAGCAGGCAGCAGACGGGTGAGCCCTGCGGGAGCCCCCCTCATGCCTGGAGAGAGTTTCCAGATGAGCGCGGGGTCCTGCTGCCTGGAGGAGCCACAGCCCAGGGTTCAGGGACTCCGAGATGCGGACATTCACGGTGCTGGGTGCTGGAGAGGAGGAAGCTGTCCTGAGAGTGAGCTCCAGAGGCTGCAGAGAGACCCTGGGAGCCACTGGCTGTGCATGCCGCTGAGCAGGCTGCGGGGGCCAGGGAGAGAATAATCGAGCAGCAGACAGAACCATCGCCAGAGCTCGCATGGGAGATCCGGAATAACTCAAGTCCCCTGCAGGCAGAGTGGAGAGGCGTCCTGGCACAGCAGACACTGGGAGAGGGACTCAGAGAGCACTCACCTGAGGAGTGGGCTCAAATTAGCCCCAGACCAAAAGATCATTCTGGACAACACTAAAAAGAAAACTTCAAATAGATCAAACTGATTCCAACGTTACTGTGTCCCAGGACACAGCCCCAGAATATTTTTCAAGATATAAAAATATTCAGAATCAAACAATGTAAAATTAACAATCTCTGGTATCAAAAAATGACCAGGCTTGCAAAGAAGCAAAATATGCAATCCTAATTAGAGAAAAATAAATCAATAGAAACATACCCAGAAATACCACAGAATTTTCAGATGAGGACATTAAAAACACCATTATTAGTACATTTCATATCCAAGAAAATAGAGGAAAGCATGAGTGTGATCAAGAGAGAAATTAAAAATATAAAAAAGATCCAAATAAAACTTCTAGGGATTAAAATCAACATTTGAAATGAAAAAATACTAAATGAGGTTTAACACAGACATCATAGGACAAAAGATTAATGAATTTGAAGATATAGTAATAAAAACTATTCTAAATAGTTTTTATTGAGAGAAAAATATTTTTTAAAATGAACCAGTCATTAGTAAATTCTGGGACAACATGAAGAGTCCTAGCATCTGGAATTGGAGCCCAAAATAAAGGCAGGGGTTGGGATGGGCACAGAAATCATTTGAAGAAACAAAGATAAAAATTTTTCCACGTTCGATACAAACTATAAACACACAAATCCAAGAAGCTCAATAAAACCCAAAGAGAAGAAATGTGAGAACACCACACCACAGGGCTGAAAACCAGCCAATGACTGAAAACTCACGATAAAGAGGAAATATTAAAGCAGCCAGGGGGAAAGGATATTACGCACAGAAGATCAAAGAAAGAGCGAAATTTGATTTCTTGTAAGAAACAATGCAGGCCCGAAGACAACAGAGGAACAAGTTTAAAGCACTGGGATTTTACAAGCTGTCAACACAAGAGCTGTAGAAATAGATGCCCAGTAAAATACATTTCCATAATGTAAGTGAAGTAAAGCTGTGTTCAGACATACAAAAGCGGGGGGAATCCACCATAAGAGCAACACTGTGAGCGGCGTTAAAGGACATATTTCAGGCAGAAGGAAAATGATACCAGATACAAATGTAGAACTTGACAAAGAAAGGAATGGGGCCAGAAATAATAAATATGTGGGTAAATTAGTAAGTGATGATATGTATTATCTTAAAATTTATTTAAGATAATTGTCTAAAACAAAGTTAAAACAAAGTATTATGGGACTTCTCATATGCGTTCAGATAAAATGCATGGCAACAACCCTATAAAGAATGAGAACAAGGAAACTTACACTATCCATGGAGTAAACTTTCACTACATATGAAGTGGTGTGACATTTTTAGCTAGAATGTGATATGTTAAAGATGTTTATTATAAACCTTGGAGCAACCACAAAAAAACCACCCAATAATAGAGACCAAATAGAGTCATAAAAATATTCAATTAATCCAGAAGATTAAAAAGAACAGATGAGAAAAACAGAAAACAAATAGTATGATGATAGATTTAATCACAATCATATTTGTATTTGCATTAAATGTTAATGGTCTAAACATTCCAATTAAAAGGTATAAGATGGTCAGATTCAACAAAAACAAGTGAGAGTCAACCATGTGCTATTACAAGAAACACAGCCTAAATTTAAGACACAAAGATGTTAAAAGTTAAAAGATGCAATATGATATACCCATGAAAATTCTAATTAAAGGAAAGCTGGATTGCCTATTTTTAACATCAGACACAATGTATTCCATAGCAAAATATCTTATCAAGAATAAAGGGGTTATTTTATGATGATAAATAGGCCGACTCCGCAAGAGGACATAACAATCTGAAATGTGTGTGCATTTAATAAGCATTCTCCAAGGCACAGGAAGCAAAAGCTGGTAGAATCAAACGGAGAAATAGACAAATCCACACTATAGTTGGAGATTTCAACACTTTCTAAATAATCGATAGAATAAGTAGACAGAAAATCATTTAAGACATAGAAGACTTGAACAGCACTACCAACCAACTCAACCTACTTGACACTGTAAAAAGATTGAAGTAATAAAAATGTGTTTTGACCACAACAGATTTAAATTAGGAATCATTAACAGAAGGTATTTGGAAAATTCTTAAATATTTGGAAATTAAACAACACATTTCTAGATGGGAAAAGGAAGAAATTGCAAGAGAAATTAGAAAATACTTTCAGTTAAATGAAAATTAAAAATGCAACATATCAAAAGTCTTGGAAAGTCACAGGCTGCCAAAGTTCACTCAAGAAGACTTAGAGAGTGATATCTATTAAATAAATTGATTTGTGATTAAAATTCTCTCCACACATACACACAAACCCTCAATGATCAGATGGTTCCACTGGTGAATTCTATCAGATTAACACCAATTCCACACCAACTCATCCAGAAAATAGAACAGGAGGAAGAATTTCCTGCCTTATTCTATGAAGCCAGCATTTCCCTGATGCCAAAACAGAAGAAATTACAAGAAAAGAAAACTATAGGCCAATATCCCTTGTGAACATAGATGCAAAAATTCTCAATAAAATATTAGCAAATTGAAACCCACAATACATAAAAAGGATAATACACACCACGACCAAGGTTTTATCCAGGAATGCAAGGTTGGTTTAACATTTGCAAATCAATCAATGTAATTTATCACATTAACAACAAAAAAATGAGCATCTCAATAGACACAGAAAAATCTCTTGACAAAAATCTGACAACTACTCATGATTAAATTATCAACCAACTAGGAATAGAAGGTGGCTCCCTCAACATGATAAAGGACATCTATGAAAAGCATGCAGCTGACATCACACTTAATGGTGAAGGACTGCTTTGGCCCAAAGATTGAGAATGAAGCAAGAGTGTCCATTCTCATCCCTTTCATTCAACATTGTATTGGAGGTCTTAGCCAGTGCAAGAAGGCAGGAACTAGAAATAAAATATACACAGATTAGAAAGGAAAAAGTAGAATGGCCTCTATTCACAGACAGCAACAGGATTGTCTAGGTAGAAAATCCTAAGGATTATTTTGAAAGCTACTATCTCTAATAAGTGAATTTATCAATTTCCCAGGACACAAGTTTGCTAGGGCTGCCTCAACAAAGGGCTGCAAGCTCGGCAGGTTTAAAAAGATAAATTCATTATCTAAAAAAGATAAATTCATGGTCCTGGAGGCTTAAAGTCCAAGATCAAAGTGTCAGCGGGCTTGGTGTAATTTGAGACTCTCTCCTTGGCTTGTAGATTTGCCAAATTATGGCAAACCCAACAGAAAAATAACCAGAGTTCATAGCAAGCAACTGAGGGTGTAGGGAGCATGCAATTAGAAAGAAATTCAAATCAAAGTAGTGACATAATATTTTGTCTCCCAAATTTTCAAATTTTTTTTGAGACAGGGTCTTTCTCTGTTGCCCAGGCTGGAGTGTAGTAGCATGATCTCAGCTCACTGCAGCCTCCACCTCCTGGTCTCAAGTGATTCTCCCACCTCAGCCTCCTGAGTAGCTGGGATTACAGGTCCACACCACCACACCTGGCTAATTGTTTTATTTTTTGTAGAGATGGGGTTTAGCTCTGATGGACTTGAACTTCTGAGCTCAAACAATTCACCCTCCTGTGCTCCCCAAAGTGCTGGGATTACAGGCATGAGCCACTGCACCCAGCCAACAAAAATTTTAAGTAGTGAAAAACATCCAGTCCTGGCTTCAGGGTGGGGAAGTGACCAACCAGGGTTGCCCCACACAATGGAAGTGTACACGTGCAAAGCCTATTTATTAAACAATTTCATGGTGTCAACAGAAATGGACAGTGAGCACAGCCTTCAGTGGGGCAAATTCATATCTAGGACTCTAGTCTATAGCAACAGCCAGCCAGGTGCACAAAGATGAGTGCATCCACCTCCCATTGCCACTGTAACAAAACACAAACTGAATGGCTTTAAAAAGAACACATTTACTCTCTTACAGCTCTGAAGATCAGAAGTCTAAAATCACAGTGCTGGCAGGTCTTACAAGAACGCTTTCAAGGGTCCACCAGTTGATCCAGGATCATCTTCTATCTCAGGGTCTGTACCCCTAATTGCATTTACCAAGTCCCTTTCACCATGCAAGGCGACATAGTCACAGGTTCTGGGGATGAGGGTGTGGACAGCTTTGGGAGTGTGCAGGATTCTCTACTACACTGGTGATCCAAGCATGTTATTTGCAGCATTATTTGAAAAAGTGAAAAACTTGATGAACCACATGCCCATCAACAAGGGAACCAGTCCATAAAAACACAAAAGCTGCTTCACATTAAGAAGAATGAGGCCGGTGCTGTGGCTCACGCCTATAATTCCAGCACTTTGGGAGACCAAGGCAGGCAGATCTCTTGAGCACAGGAGTTTGAGACCAGCCTGGGAAACATGGTGAAACACGTCTCTACTAAAAATACAAAAACTAGTCAGGCATGGTGATGCATGCCTGTAGTCCCAGCTACACAGGAGGCTGAGGCAGGAGGGTCACTTGAGCCTGGGAGGTTGAGGCTGCAGTGAGCTGTACACTGCACTCCAGCCTGGGTGACAGAGTAAGACCCTGTGTCAAAGAAAATAAAAATAAAAATAAGAGGAAGAAGAATGAATGGAACTTGCCAATCACACTGACATGCAGAGACTTCTGAGCCCCATTGATGAGGCTGGGCTGTGCTTTATCTGATCCCACTCGGTTGAAATAATCTCGACAATGATGATGATGATGCCGATGCTGCTGCTGTTAATACGATTACCAGTGGTTAATATGGAGCAAGTCAAAAGGAAAGAGACTTCCAAATTTTACTCTATAGACATTTACTTGAATATTTCAGAATAAAAACATGTGTGTTCACTGCTTGCATAATAATAACACGAAGGGCAAATGAAGTATATTGTTTGCCCTCTGCAGTGGCAAGCTTCTCCCAGTTTCCCGAGGATGGGATTCTTGTCCCCACTCCATAGACAAGGGCCTCAGGTTAGAGGGGACTCACGTGGTGGGTGGTAGAACTGGCTTCTACCCAGATCTCCAGCTCCACGGCCTGCAACTGTGGCCGCTGGGCCCCCACCACCTACTGATTATTTTGGAACCCTCTCCAGGACTGCAACCCATTATGTGTTTCACTCTTCCTCCCAGCTTCCCAGGACACAAGGACAAAGACCCCCGCTCCCTAACCAAACCTCAGCCAGCCTCCCCGAGCCTGCTTTTTGAGGCCTCACCCATGGGCCTCATCTTCAGCCACACAGTCTGGTTTTAGCAACACTCCTGCTAGGTTTGCTTAGCAAAGGTCCACCCACCCTTGATATCTGAGGCCAAGAAACCTCCTGGGCTAAGCCCTCACTCTGATTGTTGGCTCACGTTCCTGATCCCCCATCCTGGGTATCAAAGTCCCTGACCTGGCTGTAGCAATAATCCCCGGCCTTTGGTGTCTAACCTGGCTCTTCTTCATAACTTTCCACTGGGACCCTCACTCCACTCAATGCCTGCGAATCCCAGCTGCCCTGTGGCATTCAGAGTTGAGCCTGGTTTCTCCTCCCCGCTGTGATTGTCTTGACACCCATTGCAATAGCTCTGAATAAAGCCTTCCTTGCCTTTTTTTTTTTTGAGACAGAGTCTTGCTCTGTCACTCAGGTTGGAGGGCAATATTGCAATCCTGGCTCAGTGCAACCTCTGCCACCCAAGTTCCAGCAATTCTCCTGCCTCCGCCTCCCAAGTAGCTGGGATTATAGGCATGCATCACCATGCCTGGCTATGTTTTTTGTATTTTTAGTAGAGACAGGGTTTCACCGTGTTAGCCAGGCTGGTCTCGAACTCCTGACCTCAGGTAATCCAACCGCCTTGGCCTCCTAATTCCTTGCCATTTTAACAAGTGTAAGGTTAATGTTTTCTTTAACAAGGTCCATAAACAGAGGCTACTGCAGGAAAACAGCACAGTCTGAGGTCCCGCACGGGAGCCCAGGGCAGCTCTGAACAGCTGCAGCCTCTGATCACGCCTTAGCGGATCACGTGAGTGCCTCAGAAGGCAGTCACCAATCCTTTGCCATGAGAACATGTTTTCCAGTAAAACCACCATCTTTTACCCCAAAACGTTAGCAGATGGAATCAGTAGCTGGTTCAAGAAAACTAAGAACTTTCAATTTTTTACATTGTAAATGTGTTCATCCAACCAGATGCTCAGACCTGTGTATTCTAGATTTCCAAATAATCGGGTCTGAATTAATGAGATTTTACTCTGCTTTGAACGTTTTTGCCCTAATTATCTGAAACATATTTTTAAAAGCAAAACAGGTGACGGGGATGCGAGGAAGCAGGTCAGCAGGCGGGCTTGCGGGCGCTGGGCCTGGGTTACTTTCTACACTGCAATCCATCCTCATTGTGTTTGTGGAGCCCAGAACTGTGTCAGGTTCTCTGAAGGATATAGAGAAGCCAAAGGTGTGTCCCTTGTCCTTGAAATGCTCTCAGGTATAATAAAAGTACAAGCACAGATCCTCTGCTGAGCACTGACCGCCCTGGGAGCTGAGCTCCCCCGGCCTGCGGGTCCTGAAGGGTGAGGAAAGCCGATCGGAGCTGGGCCTGCCATGTCCCCAGAGCTCAGGCACATGGATCCCCTCACCCAGGCTGGAAGGCCTAGTTTTCTGCCCAACCTGGTGGTACCTCTCAAGCTCTCAGAGCAGGCCATCCACATGGAGATTGCCTGGAGTTCAGGCTCTGAGTGTGGCCTTTGAGGGCATACCTGACAGGTGCCCAGTGTCATTAGCTGCCATGCTGCTGCATATGGCCCCACCGTGAGTACAAGTCGGCTCCCGTCTGCCTCTCTCTGCCCCATCTCCCAGCTTTTTCCCTCACTGTCTGGGCCCCTTTGCTTCCATGGTGCCCTTTAACATGCCAGCAGCCCCTTCCTGCCTAAGCCATCCCATACGCTGCTCCCAACTCATGGAAACCTCTTTCCCATTCGTTGCCTAGTGAACTCCTATTCACCCCACAAAGCCTCAGCTCAAATGCCCTCATCTGATAGGCCATGCCTTGTGGCACATTCTTCTTCCCTCTCTTAGCATGTCCTGATGTGTGATGGTGTATGTGTAAGACTGTCAGTGTCCTTGGCCTCTCAGACTGGACGGCAGCATCATTAGAGACAGGGATGCATCAAACCTTGCATTTGGGAGAGAGCCTGGCTCTGCAAGGGTCAAGAATCAACTGCCGTGAGTGCCTAAGCATTCCCTGCGGACACAGAGGACCAGGAGGGGACTCTGCAATGCCTTTCTGGACAAGGCCTTAAGTGGCCTTCTCAGCCCCCAAAACTATGTTCCACCTGCTGCTCTTTGAGGAGCTCACTTACATCAGTGCTGGCTCTGATACAAAGGGGCAAGCCAGCTTTCTTTCTAACTTAGGAACAGGAAGCTGTTCTCTTATCAGAGAAGTTCCAGCACCAGGAAGCAGGTGGAGGAGGTATTTTGGGGTTTGCAAGAAGCCCTCAAGAGCCTGTGAAATCACACCAAGTAGGCAGCCACCTACTCAACCTAAATATAATGCCGGGCTCAGGCTGCCAGAGCGGCCTCCAGTTAACCACCCCCACCTGGCAACGTGGGGCCCCAGAGCGGGGAGCCGCGTGTCCGTCCGGCAGGAGCCCCCCTGACCACCCCTCTGCTGAAAGTCACTCCCAATGTCCATCCCTGTTCCATCCCAATGTCCGACTATTCCCAAGGCCTTCATCCTCATGGGCGGTTGGGGACTGGTGTGATTGAGAAAGGTTAGTTAGCTGGGGTGTTGATGGTGTATTCACGAGACATAAAGAAAGCATGCGAAATAAATTCCTTTGACCATGCCTTGGAGGGTCCGTTTTAAAGCTTCCGGGGTCCTTGGAGTGGTTCTTTTCTTGGGCTTTCTGGATCCCTCCCTTTATTTCATGACCTCAAGGGTGTTCAAGGTCATCTGTTCTAAACCTCCATCAGCCTAGTAAAAGGACCTCAGAGTTGGGTGTCTACAGGGCTGGGGCCAGGCCCACTCTTCCCTGGCTACTCTCCGGCCATGGACAAGGCACCAGCCTCCACATTCTTCTTGCTGAAACAGGAGCAGCAGTCGTCAGGCCTGGGAGAGGCTGTGAGGATGAGACACCGCCTGGCGCACGGGAGGTACCTAATAAACCCTGGCGGGGAAGAGCTTGCTTCATCAAGTTTCCAGCGTGAGATCATTCTGGTCCATTTTATTTTCAAGCCTGACAAGTCAACGCTGAATCTCCGCTTTAACGCCTTCCATGGCTCTCTCCGGGGCAGCTCCTGCGTGGAGATGATTGGATGCTCTCCTGAAGGAGAGCCCAGCCTGCCACCAGGCAGCAGGCCCCCAACCGGGTCAGAAGGAAAGGACCAGCAGACTGGGGGAGGGGATGTAAAGGCCGCTAAGCCCAGGGTAGGCTTTTTTCCCTATTATAAAAATAACAGGTTGCAGTTCCCTCGGAAATCGGGAGATCCACTCAACCAAGAGTACAGCAGATCCTTTAGCCACAGCCAAATCCATCTGCAGGGGCTGAACACCTTGTGGACTGACAAACGAGGAAATCTCAGGTTTCCTGGCGGGGTGCGGGCCATGGCCTGTGGCTGCCCTGCCCCTGAGTTTGAGCCGGCCGAGAGCCAACCATCCTGAGGGCTCTGGGTGAGATGATTCTCAAGGGCAAATCTAAGTTCATTCTGGTTCCCACCGACAAATCGCCCCTCGCTCTCTGCAGCGTGACAGCTGCCGTCTGCACATTTGCTGGAGCTGAGCGATGCCTGCTGGTAGTTTCAATGCCAGGCCTGCCTCTCTCTTTGCTTCTCCTGGTGCTCCGAGAGGAACCAGCCCGTGAATTTCACAGAGCTTCTCCTGGCATGCGCCATGAAGCTGCACAGGTTTGAGACACGCCGGGATGGATCCCCCGACCCTGCAACCCAGCAAGCCCAGGCCTGCAGGGGGAGCCATGGGGCAGCCACAGGCGAGGAAGGTGCTGCTAGAGCTGCTGGGGCCATTGCCAGGAAAGTTTGGTACTTAGCGGGAAAGCGTGGAGATTAATGTGAGGGGTTGGGAGAGGCTGTTTCCCACCCTGAGTGCACCTCCTGAACCCCCAATGTCTGGTGGGTGTCCTGGGCCAATCCGCCCTCCCCACTCCTACTGCCTCCTCCCCAACCTGCCTTCACACCACTTCTCTGGCGCCTCTGCCACACCTTGGCTCAGGCTCTCCCAACCGACCGCCAGACCAGTGCCCAGTGGCCTTTCATCATCCTCCTCACTGCCCCCTCCAAGGCCACCCAGGCAGGACTCTCCCTGAAGCATAGCCTTAGCGTGGCTCCTTCCCCGAAGCCTCAGGGCAGCCTGTGTGACATCCCACCTCCTCCTCCAGAGCCTGCCCAGGCTCCACCCTCATCCGCTGCTCACGGCCATCCACTGCCCACCCCTCACCTCCTTTCCAGCCCCTCCGCTGTCCCCTGCATCCTGGACATTCATTCATTCATTTGCTCAGCCTTTGCCCTGCATGAATCACTCCCGACTCTAACCCGGGTAACCCCTGCACAGGTCTCAGAGCACCGCTCCCCTCGCCTCTCACCTTGCCCCACCTGCCATGAGTGCCCCTGCCTCGGGGCCCTTGTGACCTCTGCTGTCCCTGCCTGCTGGTTACTGTCTCCTCCCTTGGACGTCTGAAGCCGGCGGTTGGTGATGAGTGTCGAGGACTCAAGCTGAGCCAGTGTCAGTCGGATCCCAGAGGAAATCCCAGCCCCACGGCTTGCCCTGGGGGTGGCCCTGGGTTCTCCGAGTTTCCATTTCTTCCTGCCTTGGAAGGAGACTGAGATAGCAGAACAAGGGGCCTGGCTCCAGCCTGGCAGGCAGCAGGTGTCCAGGGAAAGTTGTGAGATTTCAGCTGCTGTCAGGAAAATAGTCTCCAGAGAGATGATCTTGGGGGCTTTTTAGGGACCCGAGGCCCATCTATGGTCAGCAGCCCAGCCCAAAAGTGCACGAGGGGGACCAGGGCAGCCCGCATGCCCGCCCTGGCAGCCCAGGCAGCACTGTAGAAGGGCTGGTGGGGCATCTGGAAGGTCCCTGGGCTGCAGGGCTGGATGCCAGCATCTTAGCCATGACCCTGCAGCACTGAGCTGGGATCTTGGGGCAATTCCTCCTTAGGGGAAACAGCATTAGACGGAATGATCCCTGAAGTCCCCTGCAGCTCTCCCTTCCTACAACTTGTATATAATCCACTGCAATCGCTGTGTTCATTTGAATACCTGTAGTGACGCATGACTCACTCCCTCCAGAGGCACCCAGTGAGTCTGCCCAGATGACTTTCTCCAGCCACTCCGGGCTGAGTGTTCGTGGCCTACCTCTGTAAGGGAGCCCCTGTTCGCAACCCAGAACTGCGCTCCCTGCACCCACAAACATTCGTCTTTGGGATCCCCAGTGCCAGCCTTAACCTCCGCAGGACCTCCTGAGACAGCCTGGGAATCTGGGAGCTGCGACCCCTCCCAAAGCTCAGAGCCCGTGGGCACAGCTTCCGGCAAGGCTCCTGTTCACTTCCCGTTGCTCCAGCAAAACCAAGCAACTTCTTTCACCAGTCTGAGCCTGGACAGTGACGCAGACCCCTGCACCTGTGGGTCTCCCTTCCTGCCACCTACGTGGCTCAGCATTTGGGTGGCACAACGTTCCGTTTGCACACCGCATTCTGACTCCGACTGCCTCTCCACCCTGTCTCCTAGCAGCCCAGATGCGTGCAGCGCCAGCCAGACAGGCAGTGCTCCGGATCATGCCTCAGAATCCGGGCAAACAGATCATGGGCTCCCCTCCCCAGGCCGGTCTCTGGGACCGAGTCAGCAGCTACTTGTTGGCTGTAGCTGCACTTTGACTCCAATGGGCCTAGGGCAGTGGGCGACTGCCATCCACCACCCTGTCTAGACCCTGCCTGGCGGGCAGCTCTGCTAGGGAAGGCTGGGGCCTGTGCACGTGGTGGGGGTTGCAGCTCCTGCTTTCCGAGTCGTGACTCACAGAGGATCCAGGCTGTGTGGTTTTATTTTATAGTGATGGGGCTTTTTCTTCCCTCCGTGATCTAAAAAGTTGCTATAATTCTGCCAGCGTGTCTCACCATGTCTCCTGAGCTGGAATAAAGGGAGAAAACACTTTTTTTTTGTTGTTTCAAAAAGGGCTATTAGCTGTTAGGAAGCAATCTTTCCCTGATTGGAGGTTCTTTTTGCCCGGGTTCCTGAGTCCCCTGCTCTGCTGCTTGGCTGCGAGCCCCCCAGCCAGCGAGTGGCACCGCGTGCTCGGCTGGCCTCCCGGCGGGTGATGGATGGTCTGCCCGGAGCTTTGGGGAGCACTGACACCCAGCCCAGCAGGGCCAGGCGCTGTGGTCCCTGCTCACCAGCGGGTCTTCATCCCAGGCTCCGGCAGCGTGAAGTGAGCAAAGCATCTCCGAAGCTCGAGCGTGGGGTGCGGGCGCTGTTGCCTCAACGCCTTCGGGACAGCGCCATGTCCAGGTGACAGCCAGAGCTTTGGACCACATGGTCAAGACTTTGGACGCTGGCGCTGCCCCCACTCCCCGCCTTGCGTGAGGTAGGCAGGCCGCTCAGCTTCTGTGAGCCTCGGTCTCCTAATCTGAGTCACACGTGGTACCTGGGGTGGTTGTGAGAACAAAATGAGATGCATCACAATTGGTCTGATTAATATTAATGAGTACTATTAATATGAATGCTCACTAGACCATGGCCCATCCAGGCAAAACCCTGATGGAGCTGAATTCCAGGATCCTTTCTGGAGCTTGGCAGCAGCTGGCAGAAAGGCAGGTGGGAGGACGTGCTCGGGCCAGCCTGGGTCCCCTTGCCTCCTGCCGAGCAGCGCTCGCTCTAACCCTGGGCTCTGCCTGCTTGTCTGCCAAATGCCTGCTCCAAAGGCAGGTGTGGTGACTGTGCAGCTGGCTCAGGGCAGCTCTGGGAACAGTGCCCAGCCTTCGCCGAGGCTCTGGGGACACTTGAGGGTGCCCGGTGGGGCCTTCTTCTGAGCCCTTTGGTCAGGTCACACCATCTGCTCCTGGGTTCAGCATGTGAAGCCCAGCACGGGGTGTTTGCTCTCTCTTGTCCATCGCTCCCCAGCTGGACACAGCTCCACAGAGCCGAAGCCTCATCTCCCATGCCCAGCGCAGGGTCAACACTCAGAACATGCTCAGAAGGTGGCACTGGCCGGCCCTGGCCACAGGCCGGCAAGCCATTCACATCAGATCTCAATAAGCTGAGAATCGTAATCCGGTGTCCCTCTCTTTTCTCCTCTTCCCCCAGGCCACCAGGGCACTGAGTCTGGAAAGGAACATTCCCCATTCAGGGAAATCACTGTGACGACTTGGCTGCCTCTCTAGAGACTGCCCCGCTGCCCCTTGTCCCAGCTCAGTCTGTCCCCTCCGTGATCCTGCCCAGGGAGTCCGTCCCCAGGACAATAACATCAGAAGCCCCAATCCTGTATCCCTCACCAACCACGAAGGACAGAGAGCGGGTCTCCCGGGTCCAGGAATCTCTTGGGGCTCAGATCCATGTTCCGTGGCTGCTGGAGCGAAGCACCACGAACTGTGTGGCTGAAAATAGCAGAAACGTGTCTCCACAATTCTGGATGCTGGAAGTCCACAACCAAGGTGTCATCGGGGCCACAGCTTCCCCAAAGCCTCTAGGGAAGGCCTTTCCTCTACTCGTCTGGTTTCTGGTGGCCCAGGCGCGCCCTGGCTTGTGGCCGCTTCACTCCAGCCTCTGCCTCCATCTCTGCATGGCCGCTTCTCCTTGTGGCTCTGGTGTCTTCTCTAGCAGTTCACTGTTTGGGGCCCACCCAAAATCCAAGATGCTTCCAGCTGGAGGTCCTTACCTGATTGTATCCGCAAATACTCTATTTCCCAATAAGGCCTCATTCTGAGGCTCTGGATAGACATGAATTTGGGGGACCCTGTGTACCCCCACCACAAGGCTCACACCTTGAATCCCCACAGGGCTGGGGACAGGGCAGCCAGTCGCCAACCTGCCAGGATCAGGGCCATGAGATCTGCTGAGCTCATGTAGCCCAATCCCTCCACTTACATCTGGGGAAACTGAGGCCCGGGGAGAGGGGGTTTTCTCAGGTCCTGGCAAGCTGCTGGCACAGCTGGGCTTTGCTGGGTCTTCAGATGCTGGACAGAGCCTCTGTCCTCAAGTTCTATGTGAGCAGGAGAGGAGCAGTGCATCCCCAATGTTCCATCTTCCTGGGTAAATGAATAAGCAGATAATCAATGGTTTTAGGGAACATCGCTGGGGCAGCAGGAGAACAGGGCCGGGACAGACGTCTAGAAGCTGCCTTCACAGAGGACACACTGAGCAGAGCTGTGGGGGCCAGTGGACACTTCAGGGCACAGGTTGCATGGAGAATCGTGGCCCACCATGAGGCCCAGGAGGACAGGAGCTAGGCGGGAGGTGCGGAGCCGGGAGGCCCGGGGGGACAGGAACTAGGCGGGAGGTGCGGAGCCGGGAGGCCCGGGGGGACAGGAACTAGGTGGGAGGCGCGGGGCTGGGTGTTCTTGGTGTGGGGGCACAGGGTGCCCATGGAGTTCAAGGAGAAGCACAATGGAGCTGGTGTCTATTCCGGGGGTGGCTGGGGACGCTCAGATTTCTGAAGCACTCCTCTCAGGAGACCAGGAGGCTTGGTTGGCAGGAGGCAAATATCTCTTCTTCCTTCTTCCTTCTGCTAATCCCCCCCACCGTCTGGGAGCAAATGGGGAGGCCCAAGGGTGGGCACAGACCTCCTGTGGAGCCCTGGAAGCCTGGGCTGGCCTGGCTGGAGCCTCTCTTCCCAGAGTGTGGGCAAAAGAAGTGTGACTGCGATGGTAAAGACAGGCGTGGGACCTGAGAGGCCAGGGGCAGGAGAGAAGCCAGGAGAGGTGTGTAGGCCACATGCAAGAGAGGAGGAAGAGGGGAGGACAAGGAGCAGGGACAGAGAGGAGAGACCAGGGGGAGGAGGAAGAGGGGAGGCAGAAGAGAGAGGAGTGGAGGGCAAGAGAGGAAGGAGGGCAAGAGAGGCAAGAGAGGAAACCAAGGAGGAAGAGAGGAAGGAGAAGAGAGGAACCCCCGGGGCATGTGAAGCTCCACAGGCCTCGGGTGATGGAGAAGCCCTGGGGCTGCCAGCCCTGGCCCCCCGAGTCCTGGCATGTCCCAGCGGAGCCTCAGCATCACCCATCATCCTGCAGCAACAACTCACCCAAATCCCCAGCAGTGCGCCCTTCGCGGGCTTCCCCCGCGTCTTCAGGAGACTGGAGGGGGCCCCTGTGTGCGTTCCTCTCCCCACCCTCCAAGGGGTTTCTGTGGCTGGCAGGCCTGTTTGTTTTTTTGGGTTTTTTTTTCCATTTTTGAAACAGACTTAGCAGAAGGGAAGGAATATTAACAAGGATGAGAAACCCCAGGGCTAGGGGGTGGGGAGAAGTTAGAGGCCGGGGAGAAGTTAGGGACCGTGGAGAAGCAAGCGGGCTTGTTTTGTGTTGATTTCAAGAAGCCTGGGGTAGACAAAAGGCATCAGGCATCACCCATAAGGGGAGTGGAGGAAGAGGAGGGGGTTTAAGGAGTGTTGATGGATGCCACGTGCTCCCTTCCTGGTGTCAGGAAAGTCCAGTAAAGAGCTGGCGTTATGCCAGAATGAACCCTGCAGGACTGGGTTTCTCTGGGGTAACCTCCGGGCTGGGATGCCAGAGGCCTGACTTTCTGAGAGCCTCCTGCCAGGCACGGTGTGCTGGGAGGCGCCACACGCTAAGGTGCCTCCTGGTGCAGGGGTGTGTCGGGCACACTGGGACCGTCCGTCTACAGCCTCTGGCATGGTGCCGTCCGACCTGAGGGCCACCCGTGACATCGACCCCAGGCCAGATTGGCCCAGCTGTGCCGCATGGAGCCCTGACAAAGACTCTGAGCCTTCATCGCCACACCTCTCGGGAGGAGCCTGCAGTGGGCTGATTCCCAGGCTCCAGGACACCGCTGCAGGGCAGACATTGCCATGAAGGGCCACTCGGCCTGGCAAGGGGGGAACTGTTAAGGTTTCTTTGTTGTGCTTCATCCACCCTGGAATGCAGGAACCAACCTCCTAGGGTGTCAGATGACGATTAAATGAAGTAGAAGAGAGGACAACAGAATGCAGGAGTGACAGCTCTCCCACGCTGTCCCCAACCACAAGATCACTGCGGAGATAACACAAATAGTTCAACCGGTGCCTCCTCAGACCCTTCCTTTGCTCCATCTGGGGTTGGCATGTTGGGAATTCATCAAACCAGGGCTTCTAGGCATGTTTCTGGCCTGGCTGTTCGGGAATGAACCCAGGCCTCGGGATGTCCACAGGCACGCGTGTGCACTGCAGACGCCCCGTGGGTCCCGGCCACTCCGCCTCTCCCTTTTCCAGAAGCCGTGTGTTGGACTCCCGTCCTGCAGGGCCCGCGTTGAACACCAAAGGCCGGGTAACGGGAGCTATGCGGAGGCCGGCAGAAAGCCCTGGTGGGAGGAGCTAACACGGGAGGCAAGGCCCCAAGCACTTCCGAGGATGGAGTCCACCCCTATGCACTCTAAAACACCATGGAGGGAGGCTGTTCCAACCCTGGGACTGGACCGAGGGGAGCACCAGCCAAGTCCTTGCTGGGGACCAAGGGCTTCAGGGAGAGGCAGGAGACGGACCACCACCAAGGAACAAAGGGGTCCCTTTCCCTGGTGGATGCCAATGCAGGAGGCCCGTGCTATTTCCTCTACCTATGGCAGGAGCAATAGGCTACTGCCCCAGGCTGTGGCCACGGTCAGTCCCAGAGGCAGCCCTGAGCTCCAGGGTGGCAGGTGCTCTGTGAGTGTGCCTGGGAGGGTAGAATCAACTGGAACAGCCTTGCTTTGGGAGACAAAGCACTGGAATGTTGAAGGGTTCCCTTGCTCGCTCAGGACGAGGCCTGGACGCCCCCACCTGCATATTGCCCTGGCAGCCTCTGCACTGACGACGCGCACAGCCGTACCTTCCCACCACTCGACACCTGAGAAGGCAAAGCTTCAGAATCGGTGGCCAATGGCCTGACCTCTACAGGACGGCGTCCGGGTGCCCAGCACAGTGGCCACGCCACCCTGAGGGCCTCGGGCACCCCACCAGAAGCCGAAGTCACTAGCACTGAAGAGAAAGTCGTGAGAATCGTTGTCGAGCCTTCCTGGGTTTCCCCCACCCCGTGCCAGCCCTTGAGGGCACCGCAGGCCTTCCTTCCTCCTATCCCCATCACGGTGCTGTGAGGAAGGGTTTGCTACTTCCCCACTTCACAGACACAGAGACTGAGTCACGGAGAGGGGCAGTCCTTTCCCAAGGTTGTAAGCAGCCGAGCCAGCCTCGGACCGTGGCAGCGGCTTCAGAGCCTGACCCTCTAACACGAATCCCCTCAACCAAGGGGCTCGTTCCTGCTTGGAGCTGAGCCTCTCAAACAGCAGCCATCACCGTGTCTGGCGCCTGCCTCGGGGCCACCTTTGGACAACGTCCTTGTCAAAGAGGATGAGGCCTGGGCACTCATGGCTCCCTGAGCCTCCAGAAATCCCTTCCCTCGCCCTCCTTGATGCCATGCAGCCTCACTCTGCCCTGCCTAAGTGTCTGCTGAAGTGGACGTCCACAGTGCATCTCCCAAGGCTGGAAGGCTCAGCTTCTGGAAGGGGCAGCAGCCCAGGAAGGCCCAGGAAGGAAGGCCGAGGGAGACACACTGGGGCCATTCTTGGGGCCCTGGGGAAAGAAGGGAAGGGAAGGGACATGAGGGGAGGGAGGGGGGAGGGAGGGAGAGGGAGGAGGAGAGGAGCTTATGGATCCTGTTTCCCCTCGGCCCTCACTGCCCTGAGGACGTCCAGGCTTTGTTTGCCACACGACTCACTGGGACAGAAGTGCCAGCAGTTACTTAACTTTAGTCTCTCCCCTCCCCACCCCAAAGGCTCGGAACCAGCTGCCAGGAAGATCGCCCTGGGTGGGGTGGGGGTCTCCACTGCTTTGCCAACATCAGTTGTGGAAGACAAGGCTACTGGGTGGAAACGCATGTACGGCATTCCCAGGGCAGGGGCTCCCAGCTGCCCTGTGCATTGCACCCAAAGACACCGGCTCAGCCACCAAAGAGACAGAGCAGGACAGAGGGAAGGCCGGAGGAGCAGGACAGAGCGAAGGCCGGAGGAGATGGACGGAGCGAAGGCCGGAGGAGCAGCTTGGAATCAGACACTATCGAAATGGAGAGAAACAGAGCTCCGTGGAGAACTGGGCTCCGCTCAGAATACAAGGACCGCTGGGGATTTACAGCCGGGGAGTGGGGGCCAGTGGGCGGAAAATGACTCTGACGGGGCATCAGGAGTCCCGGGGGCTCCGGCTCAACTGAGCCAACAAGATTCTCGGCAAAGGCCGACCAGGGTGATCAGACATCACCTGGGGATGGTGGTGGATGAGGAACTGGTCCGATACCAAGGGTGATCAGATACTGAGGATGGGGATTCTCTCTAAACCGACACGGCAGGATTCTTGCTAAAATTGGGCTCCTAACGACAAGGCCCAAGGCTGGGCTTAGTTGAAAAATGGCTCAGAGGAGCCTGTCTGGAGGCTGCTCAAGAAGGTGGACTGTCACAACCCAGCACAAGGAGGAGCAGGAAGGATGAGCCACCTCGGGAAACTCCAAGACAGCTGTCTGACAGCCTCAGGGGACCCTGGGGGACCTGCAGTCTCGGCTCCACGATCCTCTCCCAGGAAGCAGGGTGGAGCCGGTAAAGGAAGTGCGGTGCTCACTCTGGCCCCCTGCCGCAGGTCAGCAGGACGCTGGAAGCCTTCAGCCGGGATCGGGGAGGGCCGGGCTGCACCCAGCTGGCCTGTGGGTTCTTCCAGCACCTCAGCTGAGGGTGTGAGTTCTCAGCCAGGCCGGGTAGCACTGGAGGGGCTGCCAGAGAGAGCTGGATTTGAATCTCCCTCATCTACTTAGCAGCCTGACAGGTGCCGTGGGACTCAGCTGACCTGACGGTGGGTCACATGGCCATCTGGGCAGAGAGCTCCCCGCAAGCGCCAGGCACGCAGTAGGTGCTTCATGAGCTCTCATTTGATCCTGGAAACCTCATGAGTCAGAGAGACGACATCCCAGCAGCACTCATGTTCACAGGCCAACTGAGGCTCGGGGGTTGATGCCGCTGCAGCTATTTGGGAAGCAGGACAGACTCCAGCCTGCACAGCAAGAAGTGGGCGTCCAGATGGCACCGATAGGGCATCCACTGGACAGGACCCCACAGGGCCTCCTCACTCCAGAAGGACCAAACCTGTGCCCCTAGTCTGGGAGCTGGGTGTGCCCCTGGTCTGGGAGCTGGGTGACGGCACGGGGGCTGGACCGGTTTTGACTATGGGGGCTAAACCTGTCTCATCCCAGACCCTCTTCCAATGTGGGGCCAGCCAGTCACCGGGGCTCTGCAGAGACCACCTTCCTCTTGGTGATGACTTTTGGCAAAGCAAACAAAGTGTGTCCCGGAGATCTGGGCCAGCTGTCACAGCGAGTGAGGGGACCCCTCAGATGACAGGTCTGTCCCCATGGGGTCCCTGTGCTCTGCCAAGACAGCAGTCGGGGGCCAGGAGGGCCTTCTACGGGGAAGGAAGCCCCGCACTTCTCTCACAGCCTGTGGTGCAGGAAAGGGGCACAATTCTTTAATCAGGGAAACGGCACTGTCCCCTCAAGACACTTAACTGAGTATCTCAGGCCGCTTTTCTAAGTGCCGCATGGAATTGTCAGTGCCACACAATTTCCCATAACGGCACGGGCCTGGGCTCTGTGTCAGAGGGCAGTGCAGTGCTCCAAGCGGTGTGGAACCGAATCCCAGTACCTGTGAAGTCTTATTGCCAGCTTCCTATGGGGTTTCATTCACAGCTGTTCACACACCCACAGCCCGGGTGCACACACACGCACACACATGGAAAATAGCTCATGCATGGACACGCAAATGTGCACATGGAACAGCACACTTCACACACATTCCTAGACACCTGCACATGCCTGTGCACCTGCAGATGTGCCCGTGACATGCGTGTATCCGTCTTGCACACACGCTCACACATTTGAACATGCACGCTTTCACACGTGCAGTCACACACCCGCCTGTGCACACCTATTTGCGCGTGACACAGATGCACACGTGCGCAACACAGACGCACGCTCACCTACGCCTCCACGTGGCCAACTCTGGCCTCAGCTCCTTCACCGTCAGTGCTGGTCTGAATAGAAAGGACTAGAAGACTGGCATCCCCAGTGGTCTAAGAAACATCCAAAGTTGGAGGGCTGTGCAGACTTCAAGCACCACCTTCTGCTGCTGGGCGGTGCCTGGCAGAGCCAAGCTGTTTCATCCTTGAAGCAAGCATCTGCCCTCAGTGAGGGGAGGAGCTGTTTGATCAATCTTTGATCAGTCCAGCAGGCAGGCAGGGCCTTGACAAAGTCTGGCCAGGAAAGTTGCAAAAATCCACGATCCCTCTGATCAAAGATGGGCACTTTTCAGTCCATCAGCTGCTCCGCTGGCCCTCTCCTCCCTAGAGCAGCGGCAACACGGACCACAGACGCTTCAGAAAACCGCCTGCTTCCTGTCCCCGTGCCCACGGACACAGGCTCACCAAGGGCTCGCCAGTCCCTAATTATCCCGCAGGCAACAGAAGGATGACCCCAAAGGCATCGTCCCTTGCTGATCATGGACCCAAACCTCATGTCACCTCACACAGTGAGTGTCCTCCCTGGCCTCTTGCAGTGCCCGCCATGGTCCGCCCTCCATCTGTCTCTCGGCTCTTCGGACCCCACACTCACATGCCCCTCCCTCTACATTGGCCACCGTGTCTGTGGCCCCTGCGTCCCCTCCCTCCCCCTGCCCCCTCTCCTCATCCTCCACTGCAGAGGCTCCTGGGTCCTGGGCCTTTCTCTGTCCGCTCCACATGCTCTCCCCAGGGCACTATCCGGCCCTCAGCCTGAAACAGCCTCTCTATGCACTGACTCCTCTGCTGGACTCCAGGCTTGTGGTGTCCGGATCCTACTGGAAGCTTCCACCCAGATGATGCATCAGCACAAATTCCACGTGGCCAAAACAGACCCCCTGACCCCTCCTGGCCCCTCGCTGCCCCCATGCTCCCCACGTGCGTGGGAGGCTCCGTCCTCCAATCAGCGGCACAACTCAACATCAGGCCTAGTCCTTCAACCTTCCCCTCCCCTACGCAGCCCCGGCGCAGCTGTCCGAAGTCCTGCTCTGTCCCCTCCTGCCCTCTTTCTCCTCCCCACCTGGGCGCAGCCCCTGCCTTTGGCCTGCACAGGCCTCCCTGGGCTCCTCTCTGTCCCTGCAAGGCTGGGCAGCCCCTTGGAGTGTTTGCGCTCAGGACCTTCTGTGCCCAGGGCGCGCCTCCCTGGCTTTAACTGTCTCCTTGACATTCACGATGCTGCTCAAATGGCTCCTCCTTGGAGACTCCTGCCCTGACGACTCAGCCCTGTGCGCTCAGCCTCGCAGTGGCAGAGTTCTCTGCATTGCAGTGATTCAAATTGAGTTTTCCCGTTTGTGTGTTAATTATCAGCTCCCCTTGCCCTGCACACTGGCTAGAACATGAGCTTTGTGTGAGTGGGGACCTCGGACACCCCATTCTCTGCGGGACCCCTACCCCCCAGCCCAGCCTGGCAAGGGCAGGTGGTCCACACAGAGTCGGCAAGTGACATTGGTGACAGTGACAGGGTCTAAATCCTCCTTGTAAAAGTGTCTTCCCTCCCCCATGCCAAGGCCAGTGTCATTCTGTCTCGCTTATAAGCTGGCTCCCTCCCCTCCCTTCCTCTCTCTTTCTCCCTATCTCTGTCTCTGTGCCTCTTTATGTCTCCCTCCAGCCCCCACCAACCACTGGCAGCTCATCCACCCTCTGATGGAAGGCGGGGCTGGAGGTTTCCTGACTCCTGGCCCACGGCACCTCCACCATATGGGTTCTCAGAGGCCCACACAGTGGTGGGTGCATTTATGTTGCCCTGATGCCCAGCCAGGGACCCCAAGGACTCTGTGCGGGAATGGGGGGAACCCGCTCGGAGCCTCCCTAAAGGGAAGGGCCTTTGTCCCCCGGTCCACCCTGTCCTCCAGCGGCCCTGACAGCCAAGTGCTGCAGCAGCCCTTAGCGCTGCGTGGTGCCCCACAGCATAGGGAGGGCAGGCGGCGAGCACAGGCTGTTCTCCCGGCAGTCAGGGGCTCCCTCCAGCTAGCTGCATCCCAGCGATGTGCACAAAGGTTTGGTGCCCTTCCTGAGCAGCCCTACACCCTGGGGAGAGCCGGCTGCAAGACAGGTAGCGTGAGCCTTCAGTCTGCGAGGCACGGATCTGACACGGGACCACTCTGCTGCCAGCCTCTGCAGCTGCCTAGAGGACACTCAAGAGTCTGGGCCCTTGGTACAGGCAGGGAACATGGCAGGGGCACAGCTGGCCACCCTGGGAGAAGTGGGAGGGATTCGGGAGCCCTGTCCTGACCAGGGTGGAGCTGGACAAGCCACAGCCCTGGCCTCCCTGTTCAAGAGCCGTGTCCTGACCAGGATGGAGCCGGACAAGCCGCAGCCCTGGCCTCCCTGGGTCCAGTGTGGCCCCTCCCTGGCTATATCACAGCGTGGCCTCAGGAGCCTTGAAAACTCCCAGGGACAACTTCCATCCCAGGCCCTCAGAGCACCTCCCAGGGGACGGGCCAGGCCGGGCATCGGAATTCTTTTTAAATTCCTCATTTGGTTCAAACAAGCAGCAATGTGTTCAGCCCCATTTAATCCTGGCTTCTGCTCCTCCATCCAGGCCCCAGCAGCTACCCCCTCCACCAGCACACACAGCCTCTTCTCCTGGTCCCCCAGCCACGTGATTCCAGGGCCTGTGACCTCTCTGGCTGCCAAAGTAGACAGTGCCTCTGACAGCCTGAACCAAACGGAAGTCTAATTAATATCATTTCCAGAAGTTTTCTGGTTTTGTTTTTTGGTTTTTTTTTTTTTTGAGACAGTCTCACTCTGTTGCCCAGGCTGGAGTGCAGTGGTGCCATCTCGGCTCACTGCAACCTCTGCATCCCGAGTTCAAGCGATTCTCCTGCCTCAGCCCCCTGAGTAGGTGGGATTACAGCTGCCCGCCACCACGCCCAGCTCATTTTTGTATTTTTAGTAGAGACGGGATTTCACCATATTGGTCAGGCTGGTCTCAAACTCCTGACCTCAAGTGATCCATCCGCCTCGGCCCCCCAAAGTGCTGGGATTATGGGTGCGAGCCACCTTGCCTGGCCCAGAAGTATTTCTTGAGCACCTATAGGGCCAAGCTCTGAAATGGAAACAGAAATAAAAAGAAATAAGTGAGCACTTTGGGGCCAGAAAGACCCATGTTGGGATCTCGGTGCCCCATCCCACCCCCACCAGCTGCTCTGCCTGCACTTTCTCATCTGCAAAATGGGCGGAGAAAGGCCTTGTGTCTGAGGGTGACGGTGGTGATGCCGACTGTAAGGGGTGACCGCGGTGATGCCGACTGTATGTGTGACACTCCTCCCCGGGAGCCGCGGGGCAGGTGCTGGTGATGTCGCCTCTGCCTGGTGGTGTGCACAGGCCACGTGGAGCTGAAATGGGCCTCTGTGTGCTAGTCAGCATGAGCAGGGATGGAAGAAGTGCTCAGCCAGCCCACACTACCTCTCCCAGCCTCAGTATCCCCCCCTGTAAAAGGGCCTCCAGTGCTCGCCTTACTTTCCCCAGGAGAGGCTGGGTGTGGTGTGCTCGAGTCCATTCTCGAAGGCTCTCCTTATGAGTTCTGTGGGATTAAATGACCAAATACAGAAGGAAAGATAGAAAACCTGTGTTTCCAAATTTCTAGCTCGTTGGTTCTTGGATAATAACAAGTCTTTATCTCCACAGTACTTTTTCTTCTTCTACTTCTTCTTCTTCCTTTTTTTTTTTTTGGTTTGTTTGAGACGGAGTCTCACTCTGCTGCCAGGCTGGAGTGCAGTGGCGCAATCTGGGCTCACTGCAAAACCTTCACCTCTTGGGTTCAAGCAATTCTCCCGCCTCAGCCTCCCGAGTAGCTGGGATTACAGGCAGCTGCCACCATGCCCAGCTAATTTTTGTATTTTTAGTAGAGATGGGGTTTCACCATGTTGGCCGGGCTGGTCTCAATCTCTTGACCTCATGATCCCCCCGCCTTGGCCTCCCAAAGTGCTGGGATTACAGGTGTGAGCCACAGCACCCGGCCCTACACAGTACTATTACAAGGCTTCAAACTCCTCCAGACACTGCCACCTCAGGCTCTGTGAAAGCTCCCTGAGTTGGTCAGGGTGAGTTATGTCCTTGTGTCACAGCAGAGGAAACTGAGGCTGGGAGAGGAGAGGAAAGAACAAGTATGCATGCCTATCAAAGCTCCCAAAATCCAAACGCTTCGAGGAGGCATAGAAACTGGGGCACGCCACCGTTGCTGGTGGGTGTGGACGGGAACCCAGCCGCTCTGGAAAACAGCGTGGCAGTTTCTGTAAAAACTGACCCTGCAGCTGCGATATGACCCAGCAATTGTACTCTGGAACATTTATCCCAGAGAAATGAAAACGTGTGTTCACACAAGAGCCCATACACACGTGTTGGTGCAGAGTCCTGCTTGGCGATGGAAAGCAGCCAGCTGTTGACACAGGCAACACTTGGACGCATCTCCAGAGAGTCAGGCTGGACGAGGGAGAGCCGGTCCCCAAAGGCTGCATCCTGGACGAGCCCATTTATAGAACACTCTTGACATGACAAAATTACAGAGATGGTGCACTGATTGGTGGGTGCCAACGGCCAAGGAGGGGCGAGGCAGGGGGAGGCGGGTGTGGGTATGGAAGGGCAGCAGGGGGTCCTCAGGGCATGGGCGTCTGCATCTCCACCATGTCAGTGCCAACAGCTGGTCCTGATGCCGTCCCGGGCTCTGCAAGATGCTATCCCTGGGGGGAAACAGAGTAAAGGCTGCAAGGGGCCTCTCTGTACTATTCCTTCAAACTGCATGTGAATCGGCAACTATCTCAAAAGTAAAAGGTTAATTAAAATAAGAAAGTGAATAAAGAACACAGGAACAGAGGATTGGGGACCAGGATGGGAGGCAAAGCTGCCATAGCAGACTGAGGACTGGGAACCAGGACGGGAGGTACAGCCGTCCCAGCCGCCCCTTTGCACACACGTGCACTGAGCAACTTTATTTTCTCAGCGGTGGTGGGAGCATGTGTGTCTTTGTGTGTGTGCACGTGAGTGTGTGTGTGCGCCTGTGCCTCGATCTATAGCTCTGTGCCTCTGTGTGTCGGTGCACCTGCCTCTCTGTATCTCTGTATGTGTGTGTGTGTGTATGTGTGTGTGTGTGCCTCTGCATGTGTGTCTGTGTATATGTGTGCATGTGTGTGCCTGTGTGTGTGCCCGTGTGTCTGTGTATTTCTGTTTGTGTCTCTGTGTCTGTGTGTGTCTATGTATCTGTGTATGTGTATCTGTGTATGTATCTGTGTATGTGTATCTGTGTATGTGTATCTGTGTATGTGTATCTGTGTCTATGTATCTGTGTATGTGTATCTGTGTCTGTGTATCTGTGTCTGTGTATCTGTGTCTATGTATCTGTGTATGTGTATCTGTGTCTGTGTATCTGTGTCTGTGTATCTGTGTCTATGTATCTGTGTATGTGTATCTGTGTCTATGTACCTGTGTCTATGTATCTGTGTCTATGTACCTGTGTATATGTATCTGTGTCTATGTACCTGTGTATGTGTATCTGTGTCTATGTACCTGTGTATGTGTATCTGTGTCTATGTATCTGTGTCTGTGTATCTGTGTCTATGTATCTGTGTCTGTGTATCTGTGTATGTGTATCTGTGTATGTGTATCTGTGTCTATGTATCTGTGTATGTGTATCTGTGTCTGTGTATCTGTGTCTGTGTATCTGTGTCTATGTATCTGTGTATGTGTATCTGTGTATGTGTATCTGTGTCTATGTATCTGTGTCTGTGTATCTGTGTCTATGTATCTGTGTCTGTGTATCTGTGTATGTGTATCTGTGTATGTGTATCTGTGTCTATGTATCTGTGTATGTGTATCTGTGTCTGTGTATCTGTGTCTGTGTATCTGTGTCTATGTATCTGTGTATGTGTATCTGTGTCTATGTATCTGTGTCTGTGTATCTGTGTCTATGTATCTGTGTCTATGTATCTGTGTCTATGTATCTGTGTCTGTGTATCTGTGTCTGTGTATCTGTGTATGTGTATCTGTGTATGTGTATCTGTGTCTATGTATCTGTGTCTATGTATCTGTGTCTATGTATCTGTGTCTATGTATCTGTGTATGTGTATCTGTGTATGTGTATCTGTGTCTATGTACCTGTGTATGTGTATCTGTGTCTGTGTATCTGTGTCTGTGTATCTGTGTCTGTGTATCTGTGTCTATGTATCTGTGTATGTGTATCTGTGTATATGTATCTGTGTCTATGTACCTGTGTATGTGTATCTGTGTCTGTGTATCTGTGTCTGTGTATCTGTGTCTGTGTATCTGTGTATATGTATCTGTGTATGTGTATCTGTGTATATGTATCTGTGTCTATGTACCTGTGTATGTGTATCTGTGTCTGTGTATCTGTGTATGTGTATCTGTGTCTATGTATCTGTGTCTATGTATCTGTGTATATGTATCTGTGTATGTGTATCTGTGTCTATGTATCTGTGTCTATGTATCTGTGTATATGTATCTGTGTATGTGTATCTGTGTCTGTGTATCTGTGTATGTGTATCTGTGTATATGTATCTGTGTATGTGTATCTGTGTCTGTGTATCTGTGTATATGTATCTGTGTCTGTGTATCTGTGTATGTGTATCTGTGTCTATGTATCTGTGTCTATGTATCTGTGTATATGTATCTGTGTCTATGTACCTGTGTATGTGTATCTGTGTCTGTGTATCTGTGTATGTGTATCTGTGTATATGTATCTGTGTATGTGTATCTGTGTCTGTGTATCTGTGTATGTGTATCTGTGTATATGTATCTGTGTATGTGTATCTGTGTCTGTGTATCTGTGTCTATGTATCTGTGTATGTGTATCTGTGTATGTGTATCTGTGTATGTGTATCTGTGTCTATGTATCTGTGTATGTGTATCTGTGTCTGTGTATCTGTGTCTGTGTATCTGTGTATGTGTATCTGTGTATGTGTATCTGTGTATGTGTATCTGTGTCTATGTATCTGTGTATGTGTATCTGTGTCTATGTATCTGTGTCTGTGTATCTGTGTATATGTATCTGTGTCTGTGTATCTGTGTATGTGTATCTGTGTCTGTGTATCTGTGTATGTGTATCTGTGTCTATGTATCTGTGTCTATGTATCTGTGTATATGTATCTGTGTCTATGTACCTGTGTATGTGTATCTGTGTCTGTGTATCTGTGTATGTGTATCTGTGTATATGTATCTGTGTATGTGTATCTGTGTATGTGTATCTGTGTATGTGTATCTGTGTCTATGTATCTGTGTATATGTATCTGTGTATGTGTATCTGTGTATATGTATCTGTGTCTATGTACCTGTGTATGTGTATCTGTGTCTGTGTATCTGTGTCTGTGTATCTGTGTCTGTGTATCTGTGTATATGTATCTGTGTATGTGTATCTGTGTATATGTATCTGTGTCTATGTACCTGTGTATGTGTATCTGTGTCTGTGTATCTGTGTATGTGTATCTGTGTCTATGTATCTGTGTCTATGTATCTGTGTATATGTATCTGTGTATGTGTATCTGTGTCTATGTATCTGTGTATATGTATCTGTGTATGTGTATCTGTGTCTGTGTATCTGTGTATGTGTATCTGTGTATATGTATCTGTGTATGTGTATCTGTGTCTGTGTATCTGTGTATATGTATCTGTGTCTGTGTATCTGTGTATGTGTATCTGTGTCTATGTATCTGTGTCTATGTATCTGTGTATATGTATCTGTGTCTATGTACCTGTGTATGTGTATCTGTGTCTGTGTATCTGTGTATGTGTATCTGTGTATGTGTATCTGTGTATGTGTATCTGTGTCTGTGTATCTGTGTATGTGTATCTGTGTATATGTATCTGTGTATGTGTATCTGTGTCTGTGTATCTGTGTCTATGTATCTGTGTATGTGTATCTGTGTATGTGTATCTGTGTATGTGTATCTGTGTCTGTGTATCTGTGTATGTGTATCTGTGTCTATGTATCTGTGTCTGTGTATCTGTGTATATGTATCTGTGTCTGTGTATCTGTGTATGTGTATCTGTGTCTGTGTATCTGTGTATGTGTATCTGTGTCTATGTATCTGTGTCTATGTATCTGTGTATATGTATCTGTGTCTATGTACCTGTGTATGTGTATCTGTTTCTGTGTATCTGTGTCTATGTATCTGTGTATATGTATCTGTGTATGTGTATCTGTGTCTGTGTATCTGTGTATGTGTATCTGTGTATATGTATCTGTGTATGTGTATCTGTGTCTGTGTATCTGTGTATATGTATCTGTGTCTGTGTATCTGTGTATGTGTATCTGTGTCTATGTATCTGTGTCTATGTATCTGTGTATATGTATCTGTGTCTATGTACCTGTGTATGTGTATCTGTGTCTGTGTATCTGTGTATGTGTATCTGTGTATGTGTATCTGTGTATGTGTATCTGTGTCTGTGTATCTGTGTATGTGTATCTGTGTATATGTATCTGTGTATGTGTATCTGTGTCTATGTATCTGTGTCTATGTATCTGTGTATGTGTATCTGTGTATGTGTATCTGTGTATGTGTATCTGTGTCTGTGTATCTGTGTATGTGTATCTGTGTCTATGTATCTGTGTCTGTGTATCTGTGTATATGTATCTGTGTCTGTGTATCTGTGTATGTGTATCTGTGTCTGTGTATCTGTGTATGTGTATCTGTGTCTATGTATCTGTGTCTATGTATCTGTGTATATGTATCTGTGTCTATGTACCTGTGTATGTGTATCTGTTTCTGTGTATCTGTGTATATGTATCTGTGTATGTGTATCTGTGTATGTGTATCTGTGTATGTGTATCTGTGTCTATGTATCTGTGTATATGTATCTGTGTATGTGTATCTGTGTCTGTGTATCTGTGTATGTGTATCTGTGTCTATGTATCTGTGTCTGTGTATCTGTGTCTGTGTATCTGTGTCTGTGTATCTGTGTCTGTGTATCTGTGTATATGTATCTGTGTCTGTGTATCTGTGTCTGTGTATCTGTGTCTGTGTATCTGTGTATGTGTATCTGTGTCTATGTACCTGTGTATGTGTATCTGTGTATGTGTATCTGTGTATGTGTATCTGTGTCTGTGTATCTGTGTATGTGTATCTGTGTCTATGTATCTGTGTATGTGTATCTGTGTCTATGTATCTGTGTCTGTGTATCTGTGTATGTGTATCTGTGTCTGTGTATCTGTGTATGTGTATCTGTGTCTATGTATCTGTGTCTATGTACCTGTGTATGTGTATCTGTGTCTATGTATCTGTGTATGTGTATCTGTGTCTGTGTATCTGTGTATGTGTATCTGTGTCTATGTACCTGTGTATGTGTATCTGTGTCTGTGTATCTGTGTATGTGTATCTGTGTCTATGTATCTGTGTCTATGTATCTGTGTATATGTATCTGTGTCTATGTACCTGTGTATGTGTATCTGTGTCTGTGTATCTGTGTATGTGTATCTGTGTCTATGTATCTGTGTATGTGTATCTGTGTATGTGTATCTGTGTATGTGTATCTGTGTCTATGTATCTGTGTATGTGTATCTGTGTCTGTGTATCTGTGTCTGTGTATCTGTGTCTGTGTATCTGTGTATATGTATCTGTGTCTGTGTATCTGTGTCTGTGTATCTGTGTATGTGTATGTGTGTATGTGTATCTGTGTCTATGTATCTGTGTATGTGTATCTGTGTGTGTCTCTATGTGTCTGTCTCTGTGTCTGTGTGTTCATGTGTATGTGTATATCTGTGTGTCTGTGTATCTGTGTGTCTGTGTGTGCTTGTGTGCCTGTGTGTCTGTGCGTGTCTCTGTGTGTATGTCTGTCTCTGTGTGTGTCTGTGTCTGTGTGTGTGTCTATCTCTGTACATATGTGTCTCTGTGTGTCTGTGTCTGTGTGTGTGTGTCTCTGTATGTCTGCCTGTGTGCCTGTGTCTGCAAGTGTCTGTGTTTCTCTGTGTGTGCCTGCTTGTGTCCGCGTGTCTGCGTGTGTCTGTGTGTTTCTCTATGTGTCTGTGTGTCTGTGTATGTCTGTGTGTGTCTCTCTGCATGTCTGTGTGTGTGCATGTGTCTGTCTGTGTCTGCATATGTCTGCGTGTTTGCGTGTTTCTGTACGTGTGTCATTGTGTGTGTGTGTGCTTGTGTCTGCGTCTCTGTGTCTCTGCACGTCTACCTCTCCGGGTCCTTCTAACATCATGAGCCAGTGGCCCTGCTCCCCAGGGATTCCTGACTCTGCCCCCCAGAACTGGGAAAGTGCATTTCTGTTGCTTTACCTCACCAACTTCATGGTTAGTTTCTTTCAGCGGCACAGGAGATGAACCCCTCGAGCCCGAGCTGACCAAGTATGTGCTGGGGCTGAACACGGTTTCCCTGCCCAGAGAACCCACCTTGCTGGGCTGTACCGAGGGTGAAAACTGAAAACTCAGGTGCAGTCAGCCGCACTGGCCCTCACTGGGACCCTGTTGCTGCCATCCACAGTTGGCACCCTCTGGCATTGCACAGGTGGCCTTGGCAGTGCCCTCCACTCCCTGTAGGTAGCTTACTCTGGCCCTCCCAGCAGCTGAGGCAAAGAGCTTGCCATCCTGGTTCGCTGCCTGGCCAGGGGATGAGCAGCCCTCTTCTCAGATCCACACAGCCCAAGGTCCTTCCTCACCCCCTCCCTGCTCCCTCCCCCTACCCACTACCCGGTCCCTCCCCCTCCCTTCCCTCCCCCTCCCGTGCCTCCCCCTCCCCCTCCCTGCCCTCTCTCTCTCCTGCCCTATCCCCTCTTTCCCTTACCCCCTCCCTGCCCTCTTCCCGTCCGTGCTCTCTCCACCTCCCTCCCCTCACCCCCTCCCTTCTCTCTCCCTTCCCTGCCCTCTCCCCTCCTTCCCTTCTCCTCCTTCCTCCCCTCTCCCCCGCCTTCTCTCTCCCCTTCTCTGCCCTCTCCCCCTCCCTGTCCTCTCCTGCCACCCCAGATGGATCCTGCGCTTCCCCTCGTCCTGTCCTAATGAGCTGTCCAATGTCCACCAGGACTGCCACCTCCCCAGGAGGGGCTTCAACTCCCCATTCTCTGTGGGTCATCAGCCTGGGCTTTGCACAGCACTGCCGCCTGGATGGGTACACAAGGGAGCAGTCCTAGGTCCAGGGAACTGTCCTTGAGTGTCTTTAACGGGGGTCCCTCGAGAAACAGAACCAACAGGACATGTGGACCCACACAGAGAAGGAAACTCAGGATTAGGAGATGCTCACGGGATTATGGAGCTCGAGGAGACTCCAGATCTGCAGCCGGCAAGCTGGAGACCAGGAGACCCAGTGGTGCAGTTTCAGTCTGATGTTCAAAGGCAGGAAAAGACGGACACCCCAGCTCCAGCAGGCAGACAGGAGCAACTCCCCTTCCTCGTCCTGCTTGTTCTCTTCAGGCTGCAGGGCCCCTGCCTTCTCTTTGTGTCCTGACCCAAAACGAGATTGCCTTGACCACTTGGCGGGTTTCCCAGCAAGCTTGAGCCCGAACCCAGGCCTTGAGCTTCCCGGGCACTGATAAAAGTAGCTAGGTCGTTGCCCAAGACACCAAAAGAAACCAGCCCTAGCCCTGAGCCAATTCCTCAGATCTCTCCATGATCACCACACCTGACCCCTCGCTGTGGACAGGCGTGGGTGCCATGAACGCTGCACCTGACCCCTCCCTGTGGACAGGCAGGGGTGCCATGAACGCTGCACCTGACCCCTCGCTGTGGACAGGCGTGGGTGCCATGAACGTCCCACCCTGAGCCCTCGCTGTGGACAGGCGTGGGTGGACCCTCCCTTCCTCTCCCTGTTGGTCTCAGGATGCTGCATTCGTCTGCACGTGAGCTGTGAGCTCTCCTAACAGATGTCCTGGGCTCATCACCCTGGCGCTCGCTTAGGGATTCTTTCTTTGCAGTGTCAACAGGCCCCTCCGTGGAAAGGTTCGGGGCACTCTCCCATGGGAACTTCCCTGCTGCCACTTTTGGGGTGACTCCAGCTTGGGGTTTAGTGAAACAAACCAGAGGCCACTCACATGGCAGAGGGCATCCACGCTCCTCCACCCACCATTCCAATGTTAATCTTACCCAGAAACACCCAGGGTAATTCCCCGGGGCCTCACGGCCCAGGCAAATCGACAAGGAATTCACGACCCCAGTGTGGGAGGCCTGGCGCGTGATTCCCACCAACTGGTGCGGACCCCGGCAAAGACGATCAGATGCTAAACTGTCCCTCAGGCCGGCCCCCCTCCCACCACGCTCAGAAACTTCTCATCCTGTTCCACGTTGTTGTGACAAACCCCTTCCCCCACACGTCCTCCGGGGGGAGGGAGGAGGGCGGAGGAGAATGGGGCCCTGAAATGAGGCACCCCCACTTCCAACACTTACAACATGCTAAAATCATGAAATGCCTCTGACTCCTCAATCAGTTAAAATACCGGCTGCGGCATAAGGACCCGTCAGACAGGGCTCACCTTGAATAACGCCGGGATGACCCATGGTTTTCTGTGGCTCCACCTTACCTCCCGTCAGCTGCTCACCAGCAGAAGGCAGATGTGCCCAGACCAGTGCCCACGAGCACTGGTCAAACATCGGACGGCTTTGTACGGTCACCACTCTCGTTCCCCAGGCCAGGAGGCTGCTGGTGAGGGAGTTGTGGGTGTGCAAAGTAGAGCACAGCCAGGAGCTGTGACTGCTTCTCTCCATACCCGTACGCGTGGACACACACGTGCTTGTATACACACCCACCTGCACACACGAGCATGGGTAGACACGCAGACACATACATGCATGTGTACATATGTGCCCACACCCATGCATGCCTGTGCATAATCACGCATACAGGTGCACACACGTACCCCCCAATCCCACGATCCACGTGGACATATCTTTAAAGGGAGCAGTCCCTGGGCTGCTGCCAACTGGGAGTAATTTTGTGGTGAGACTTCAACCTGAAGCACAAAATGCAAGGGAGCTGCCCACTGGTGGAGCCAGGACTTCCTAACTGTCCTGCCCAGAGCAGAGGTCCTGGGTCCACACCCCTCACATCTTCGTGGCTGTGTGGAGAGGCAGGGTCTTCCCTTCCTCCATAATCACCTCCTTCCCCATCAGGAGGGTGCATCTCCAAGACGTACCCACCCTCCCAGGCTGCCTCCTGCCGGAGGCCTCTCCGGGTTGGAATTCTCACTCCTCCCGGAGCTCGCTCAGCCTCTCTCCTGGCCTCCAGGTGTGCTTCTTGAATTATGATGCTTGACCTTGAGCTTGTGCTCCTGTGTGTCTCAGCACGTACAGCACGCAGCTTCCCTCTTGTCCTGTCCTGCTCCCACTCCGGCTCCAAGCACAGGACCTTGTATACAGTTGGGATTTAATAAACACCGGTTATATGAACAATGGAATGATAAGCTTATCCCCCAAGATGTTCATTGCTCAATCAAATGGCTGCCGCTTACCAATAACATAACTGGATTCCCCCCCATCCAGGGCGGGGCACAGCCACCGTGAGGGATTCCCTGAGCAAAGGCGACTGTGCCCTTGGCCCATGCGGAGTCACAGCCAGCAGCAGGGCCTCCGAGCAGCCCCTGGGAGGACCTCTGCTCCCTCCTGTCCTCCTGGCTCCTGTCACTCCCCGGTCCGCCTTTGCCCCATGCCCTGTCCTGTCCTGGGAGCCGCAGGAGCCTCAGGAACCCGCTTTGTGGACAGCAGTTGAGGACCCTCAAGTCACGTGCGTACTCTTGGACTCACAATGGAGGGAGACCTGAAATGCTGACCCCCGGCTCTAGCTGGTGCCTCTCCCACTGCACCCACTGGGCTTTGCCACCAGGAACGGACGCTTTGAGTGCACGTTACAGCTCTCAAAGTACAGCCTCATTTATTGTCTCTCGCAGTCCCCAGCTCTGCGAAGTGCATTTTCTAACTTAGATGGGCCAGCAGGTCCCCCAGAGCTGCACAGAAAGGCAGCAATGGAGCCGGGAGTCCAAGTCTGGGTCCTCTCAGATTCCCCCGACCCCCTGACATGCCCCAGAGGCCTCCTTAGAGGCAAAACCTGTGGAGGCAGCAAGTGAATTATCCACGCCCTCCTGCAGGACGAGGGTTCCGTTTCCAGGGCCGTCAGGACCAGCCACCTTCCTTCCCCACCACCCTCCCAGCCTGATTCTGCTACCGGGTCCTCTGGGGCTCCTGAAATGGTTCATCAGACACAATTGGCAGGCGCCTGCCCAAGCATCCGCACTGATAACCGTGTGAGGAGACGTAGCATGACCACAGCTTGGGGCTAATTCAAGAAAAGTGGATCGGACTTTGGGCGACGGTGTGCCAATTCCATGAAGGCTTCAAGCGCCGCTGAGAACTCTTCTGTCTGAGGCCCGAGGGCAGCCCACACTGCTCACGTTGCCCCTTTGGAATTGTCTCAGCCAGTTGCCTTCAGTTACAGACGGACTTTGGTTTCCACACAGGAGACGATGGATAATGTGCCCAGAAAGGGATTTCCTGTGTGGCCAGACGAGGGGCCCTGCGCCCTGAGTAATGAGTGGGTAAGCCACACCCCTGGGGCAGCTTGGTGAGATTTAGCTTGCTCTGGAAAAGCTGTCTGGGAGCTGTACTTGGCCTCTGCGTGGGGGGCTCTCAGGGACTCAGGAAGAACCCCTCTTCCAGGTTCAGATCCACAGTCCTTACCCCTTGGGACCCCATTAGCAGACACAGGGTCCAGCATCAAGAGGTAATTTCATAACAGCAATGCAGCCTAGGGCCCCTTGGTCTCGCCTCATCCTCTTCTCCCTCGTGTTAGGAGCCCAGTTGCTGCCCCGCCCCCTCCCCCTGAAATAAACTTCTCACTAGAAGCAACAGCCTGGCTGGCATCTTCGGGCACAGCCCCCCTCTGACAGCAGCCCAGCCTCAATCCCAGCTCCAGAACCAGGAAGGACAGAGTCTTTTCAAATAAAGCAGTGTTTGTTTTTAATTATTGGATTAACTACCAACATCTTTGCTTGGATCCTCTGCACTCTATGGAGAATTAGCAGCAAAGCAAATTGTAACGACTCGGAGCCAGCCTGTCTCCGGTGAACTGCTTGCCTCTCAGCGTGGCCGGCCTTCCCTCGCAGTGTCACAGAGTTAGTACAGTGAACTCCTTGCCTCTCAGCGTGGCCGGCCGGATTCCCCTGCAGTGTCACAGAGTTAGCACACGGCTCAGCACTCGTGGCCCAGTGAGGCTGCAACTGCGGGGCCAGCCACACAGAGCTTCCAGGGCTCAGGAGAACGTCTCGGGGTGGCCCGGGGACCAGGCCTTGTCTGTCTTGGCTGTAGAGATGGGGACAGGCAAATTCGGAGTCACCACCAGCCTGGATGAGAGTGCGGACTTTCTTCTTCAGAGTCCTCCCACAAGCCGGGGTGCGCTGGATGACGTATCTCACTGGGGTATCGTCGTATTATTTGCTTTGAATCAGGACACTCGTTATGACTCTCTCCACTGTGGTGTCCAGCCCTGAGCTAGCTCAGCATGGAAGCCACTGTGGCCCAGATGTGGACACGACCCCAAACCCCTATAGGCTGCTCCGAGCCAGCATTCCTTCTGCTACCCCTTGGAATGACTCAAGTAGAGAGCAGCTAAGGCTTTGAGCGATTCAGAATAGGGAGGGAGGGCCCTGGGCACAGGAGCCTTAGAGCTGGCACAGAGGGTGGGGATGCTCCGCCCTCCAGGATAAGCCAGACTGGGACAAAAACTGGCCTCTGGGATGGAGGAGACAGCGCTGATGTCCAAACAATGAGTGGGGACCCTGTCCTCCCACGGTCCTGGGCTCCTAGGGCTGGACCTGGCCTCACTGGCTATGGGGTCACCCACAGCCTCAAACGTGACTTCCAGCACAGAGCTGGATACCCGAATGGGCTGCACGTTCCCCTCCAGCTAAAGACAATCCCAGCTCCCTGCCCCTCACTAAGAGAGTCCTGTGCCTGAGGCCTGAGGCTGAACAGGGGCATGTCCCAACCAGCAGGCTCCCCCAAGGGGACAGTCAGTCATGTGTGGAGGTATTTTTTTGTTGTAACAATGGGGGAGTGCCCTGGCCTCTAGTGGACTGGGTGCTGCTGGCCAGCCTACCACGCACAGGACACACCTAGGCCATGACTCATCCAACCTGAAAGGCAGCAGTGCCAAAGCTGAGAGGCCCTGCTCCAGACCGAGGAAGGGGTGGTCCTCTGATGCCCAGGAGTGATGCTCTCTCCTCAAGGCTCAGACACCACAGGAAGGCCACATGCATCCTCGGACCTGGGCACAAACAGGCTCTACAACTCCAGGGCTGCTGTGGAAACAGGGCCCCTGTGCAAGGAAGTCCCTTTCTGGGCACATTATCTGTCGCCTCCTGTGTGGAAACCAAAGCCCATCTGTAATTGAAGGCAACTGGCTGACCCAGGCTGACAATTTAGGTGTCTGCTGGGTTAGGTAGGGTCCTGGGTGGTCCCGTGGGACACAGTCCTAGGGCAGCATCCTTAAAATGCATGGGTGTCTTCTTCCATTATCTTAACAATACCACATGTGTCACACATACTACACACATGCACGCACACATGCTCACATACACTATGCATCCATGCATGTACCCCTGTTCACACTGCCCACACATACGCCCACATACACAATTCATTTAGCCAAATTCCCAATTAAGCTAATTTTAAGAGCATATCATTTTCTAATAAAAACTAGCTGCACACATGCACACACCACACGTGCCCACTCCACACACATGCCCACATACATAGTGCACACATGCATGCATCACACCAGCCCACATACACACATAGTGCACACATGCACACACCACACACATGCCCACATATGCACACAGTGTATGCATGCACATGCCACACACATACCCACATACATGCAGTGTACAAACGTCCATATATGCACACAGTGCACATATGCATGCAACACACAAGCCCACATACAACACAGTATACACATCACACACCACACACATGCTCACACCACACACATAGTACACACATGCACACACCACACACACATGCCCACATATGCACACAGTGCACACATCACACACATCTACATATGCACACACTACACACATGCCCACGTATGCACACAGTGCACACATGCACACACCACATGCATGCACACACCACACACATGCCCACCTATTCACACAGTGCACACACCACACACATACCCACATACACACAGTGCACACACCACACACATGCCCACATACACACAGTGCACACAGGCACATATGCACATGACCACATACGCACAGAGTGTACAGCTGCACATATTCCACGCACACACACTCACACGTGCACCTGCACACACACCTCGCTTTCAAGGATGACTCCCATTTTCTCCTGCCCCGCCACCTCCTGGCTCATCTCGCCTGCAGGAGAAAAATGAGCTGAGATTAAGACGTCTTGATGGAATCTGATGTGGCCTCTCACATTACTCATCTGTGTGTGGCTCCTGCATGGTGAGGCTTTAGTATTCTGCGCACTCTGTTCCCCGCTCACCCCGATCCTTCACCGCCCAGAACGCATCCTTTTCATCCCTAATATTATTGTTCACATCCTCGCTGAGCTATTGTGGCGTCCGCTGTCCTTCTGAGGCTGAGGTTTCACCAAAATGAATGCAAACGACAGAAGCAGATATTTACAGCCCAGACCTGAGGCAGCGGCTGGGCCTTGGTGGCTTTCATCATTGAGGGTGAGCCACACGCTGCCCTCCTCTAGAAAACCTCCCAAACCGATTTTGCTTGATCTCTTGGTAGCGATTTGCTTCAAAGCCTCCCTTCTTATTCTATTTGCTCTTTGGGGCATTTTTGACCACGGTGATCACTTTATAATCACTGGATTAGGAGGCCTGGCAGGATTCACATGGCCTGCCCTCCCCAGCAGTGCCGGCTTCGGGTACAGCCGTTTCAGGGCAAGGGAGGCCTGCGAGAACCAGAGGGCCCCCAGCCCTGCTCTTGTCTCCAGGCCCAGCAGTGAGTCTCACCACAGTTTCTCCTGCTTTGGGACTCATTTTCCTCCCTGCTGAGACCCGCACTGCTCCACAGGCCTCTTGTCTGCTCTAGGAGGGAGGAGTCCCAGCTGGGAGGCAGAAGGTTTAGGAGAACCAGGAAGGGTAAGCTCACCTCCAGAGACACAGAGTGCTCTCCCGAGAAGCTGAGCGCTGGGCTATGAGTTCCAGAAGGTTCTCTCGAGCCCCCTCGGCCCCTCCAACCAGCACCACTGCCCAGTCTGGACAGTAGACAGCCCGCAGCCCCAAACACTTCATCAGCCACCCCCTGCTCAGAACATTCACACAGAACCTCGACTCTAGACTTGCTGTTTCCTCCCAGCCCTGAGTTAAAAAAAAAAAAAAAAACTCCCCAAAATATGAATTATGTATTGAAAACCCAGGCAGAGCAATCACGGGCAATAAATAATTCCAAGCTACAGACACATTAGTTAGCTGTACAACTCGCTTACAGGCCAAACCAACCATCTCATTAACAACCAGCAAAAGCAGAGCTGCCGCCAAGGTGTCGATGCCGAGGAACCGTCACGCTGCTGGCCAGAGGCCTCTCCGCGTCATCCCGTGTGTGCACGGGCCCCTCGGAGCCAGGCACAGTCTGGCATCGCTGGTGCGCTTGGCTCAGACGGGAAGGTTCCATTCGCAGACAGCGTTGAAGACATTTAAGGACGTGCCAGTCTGTTGAACGGCAGGCAGGTCTGGGTGTACGAGATAGTCCAACCACGGGTTGCTAGAAAAGCCTTCCTTTACGGGCTTGCAAAGAACTCTGCAGCTCTAGAACTTTCTGAATTAACAGATAAGAATGTTATGGAAATTAGCACTTCAGGGACTTGTGGTTCAAATAGACATTAAGTGCTTTGGGAGGGTCATTCTGCTCTCTGGACTATTTTTTTCTATTATCCCATTAAACTTGTTGGCATCATGAGTGTGCAATGTCTTGAGAAATTATTTGCTAAGCAAGGTTCGATCTTGACCCTGAACCTTCTTAAAGAATCCCAAATTAGCAGGCATATCCTTGCTGGGGGCGGATTGGATGTGGTCAGCTTTGGTCTCTCCCTCCGGGTTCAAGGAAGGTTCCGAAGCATCTTCATCTCCAGCAGCAGCTGTATTTTCATGGAGCGACATTTCGTCGGCACATTTCACGGCCGTCACTTCTGAGTGGTTTTTTTGTGCCGGGACCTGTGCTGATTGATAGGAATTAGCTCATGGAATTTCAGTAATGTTACAAAGTACCTGTTACCATTATCCCCGTTTTACCTATGAAACAACAAGATTGGGGAGCTTAAGCAGCCTGCTAGGGTCCTGGGGCTGGTGGGAGGAAACAGAAATGGGACACACCCCAATGTCAGCCCCCACCCTTGACCTCTGAGCTATTCTGGACCCCATCATGCTGCAGGGGGGTGGGCAGGGTGGGCAGTGTGGGCAGATGATGTTTTTGCCCTGCGGCACGTGCCTGGAGAGCGGCTGGGCCTGGGAGAGCCATGAACTGCCTCTCAGCCTGCAGAGCAGCCACACGTATCTTATTTCATCAAAGACAAGGCGGGCGGGCAGGGACCTTCCTCAGAGCCAGTCTCTCTCTTGAAGAAAGCTCCATCTTCCGCTCCGGAAGTCAGGCCCCTGGGCCCGCAGTCACCATCCGGCACGTCTGCCCCTCTTCCCATCCTCCCCGACCTGGGTGAGAAAACGCACAAGGACCCGGACAGCCCGTGGCCCCGGCAGCCTCTGCAGAGGCGCGGCCTGCAAAGTGCTGCCCACGCTGTCACTTTCTCCAATTAGGGATCCATTTGGGCCCAAGGCAGCCCTGATTCATCACGGTCCTGAATCGCAGGCTGTGACGCACTCACTGCAGAAGAGCTGGGCCCACTGTCCTGTCTCAGCAGCCGCGCCGAGGGCAGCACCTGGCCGGGAGGCTCGGAGAGCAAACATTTTTTTCCCCTTAAGTGAAATTTATGCGGGGTCTATCCAAGCTTCTCTTGGCGGCATCTTAATGCCTTAAAAGCTTCAGCTTTCTCTCCGGGTCAATGTTCTTCCAACAAAATATGAAAACGAAGTCTTGAAAGCCCGCTGCTGTGGCGTGAGCACCAGACCAGGCCATCAGAGCCTGAGCATTGCATCACGCCGGCTTAAATATTTAAAGAGATGCTGGGTAGCAAAGAGCCCTCAGGAAGTGCAGGGCTGGGGCGGGTTGCAGGGTGCCAGAGGATGTCGGAAGTCTGTCTGACGATGACAGGAGCCATCTGGCGGGGGACTGCCTGAGCCTCCCAGGGTGGCTCCTGACAACAGCTGTGAGAACCGGCGATGGCGACCACAGGGATGTGGTCTCTGCAGCCACTCCTCCAGGGCCCGGGGAGGGGGCACCGTGATGGACCCAATGTCACGGATGGAGAAGCTGAGGCTCAGAGAGGCAGGAGCCCTGAAATCGAATCCAACCCACACCACCTCCCCCACCCCACCCACTGCCAGGAAAGCTTGGTATCTGCTCCTGCTTCTGTCCTTTGGGCAATCCCAAAATGGCACAGCAGGAAGGATCATGGGACTCATCAGTCCAAACCCGTTAGTTTCCGGAAGGGAAACTGAGGCCCAGACTTGCCCAAGGTCACCCAGATTGGTCAGGGTGAAAAGAAAAACCTGACTTAGATTTTGTTTCTCCAGCATTCTTTCATTTGTTCGTTTGTTTATCTCATAGATGTGTGTTGCACATAGTAGACCCTCAGCTTGTTGAATGAATGAATGAATGAATGAATGACATCTACTCTGTGCCAAGCACAATACTGGACACTGGGGACCCTGAGGTGGGAGGACCATGGGTCTTGATCCCAAAAAGTAGAGTAGAGAAGACAGATCACCCATGGCCCTGGCCAGGGGCAGGTGCTGGGGAAGAGGGCTGGTGAGATCTGGGATTCAGGGCTGCTGCCCGACTGAAGCTTGTGTTAGATTCATCTCTGAGCCGCACAGTCTGGGGACAGAGCACGTGGCGGGAGGCCAGGAGGATGTGAGAGGCTGTCTGAGCAACCAATGAGTGAATGATCCACAGCACACGGTCACAGGGGCTCTTCCATATACACGCCCATGACCAAAGGGGCTGGTCCATATGCACACGCATGAACAAAGGGGCTGGTCCATATGCACACCCATGAACAAAGGGGCTGGTCCATATACACATCCATGAACAAAGTGGCTGGTCCATATACACACACCCATGAACAAAGGGACTGGTCCATATGCACACGCATGGACAAAGGGGCTGGTCATATACACGCCCACAAACAAAGGGGCTGGTCCATATACACACCCATGAACAAAGGGGCTGGTCCATGTACACGCCCACGAACAAAGGGGCTGGTCCATATACATGTCTACAAACAAAGGGGCTGGTCCATATGCACACGCATGGACAAATGGGCTGGTCCATATACACACCCATGAACAAAGGGGCTGCTCCATGTACACGCCCATGAACAAAGGGGCTGGTCCATATACACACACCCATGAACAAAGGGGCTGGTCCATATACATGTCTACAAACAAAGGGGCTGGTCCATATGCACACGCATGAACAAAGGGGCTAGTCCATATACACACCCATGAACAAAGGGGTTGGTCCACGTACACGCCCATGAACAAAGGGGCTGGTCCATATGCACATGCATAAACAAAGTGGCTGGTCCACATACACATGCATGAACAAAGGGGCTGGTCCATGTACACACGCATGGACAAAGAGGCTGGTCCATATGCACACGCATGGACAAAGGGGCTGGTCCATATGCACACCCACAGACAAAGGGGCTGGTCCATATATATGTCTACAAACAAAGGGGCTGGTCCATATACACACCCACAACAAAGAAACTCGTGTATATACACACCCACAAACAAAGGGGTTGGTCCATGTACACGCCTACCAATGCCTGTGGGCTGAAGCACATAGCACAGCCAGACAAAGGCCTGTGCAGCCCTGTGCAGGGACAAGGCTGGTGGCTGCCCTGGTGTGATGGTTAGTTTTCTGTCAATTTGACTGGCCACAAGGCGCCCAGGTTAAACATGGTTTCCGGGTGTGCCTGTGGGGTGGTTTCAGATGGGGCTGGCATCTGCGCCTGTGGACTCAGTAGAGCCACTTTCCCTCCCCAGTACGGGTGGGCCTCACCCAACCCCTGAGGGCCTGAATCGAGCAGAACGGCTGGGGCAGGAGGAACGTGCCCTCTCTCCTCTTGCCTGCTGGCATGGTCTGGGACACTGCCCCTGGGTTGGGGCTGGTGCCATTGGCTCCTTGGTTTCTGGGGCTTTTGGACTCTGACTGGAACTGAACCCCAGCTTTCCCGGGCCTCCAGCCTGCAGGCAGCCTAGAGTGGGGCTTCTCAGCCTCCAGAGTCATGTGCACAGAGTCCCATAACAGTCAGTCTCCTTTATACATCTCCTACGATTCTGCTTCTCTCACTTCCCCAGAAAACCCTGACTAACACACCTGGACAGAGTGAACGCTGGCAGAAAGCCGTCTTGGTTCATTTTCCTCTGCTCTGTGGGTCCTGCACTTGCCCACCCTCCACGTCTGCCTGCACAGATCCTCAGCCAGAGTCTGGACGGGACAGCCTGGGGTCTGTGCCCACCTCCACCACTGGCGGGCTGTGTGGGCTTAGCCAAGTCACCTCTTTCCTCTTTCCATGTCCTCATCTGCAAAGTGGGGGAAGAGCAATGTGCCCGTCCTCCGGATGTCCTGAGCCTGCCGGGATAGAGTCCAAGGGAACAGCCGTCAGTGTCCTGCACACAGCAGGGGTCAAAAAACTGGTAGCTCCCTTTCCTAATTCTCTGTCCCCTGGATCCACCTCCCTATGTCCTCCTCTGGGCCGGGGCCCTGCCTTCAGATACTTCCAGGCTCATGGAGGAAATAACCAGGAGAATTGAGGATTTCAAAACTGGAAAGAGGAGCAAGCCTGGTCCCCCTGGGACCCTGGTACGCCAGCCGGAGTGGGAGCCTCCACCATGGGCAACGCCCCTTCTCGCTGTTCATGGTGGGTGAAGGGTGTAAGCCGCCATCTACGCTTGGCAGGAGGTGAGACCAGCGAGTGGCCTTCCCGCAGGCCTGAGGAGGAAGTACCAGGACCTGTTCTCCCAGACACGACTTAGCAGGGACTGCGTCACCAGAACACACACTTGCAGAGCTTTCACGGAAAGCCCGGAACTGCCGGCTTAACTGGGTTGGGGTACCACTCCCGGGTGAGGACACAGCTCCCAGCCAGATGTCCGGGCAGGCGACGCCTGGAAAACACAGTGTATCGTGCCAGAGACCGTCTCGGCTCTGTAGGGAGGGGACTTGGCGTCACAGCTGTACTGGGGACCAGAAGGCACTTGTCCCAACTCTCTGGATTTTTCTCTTATTTCAGTGGTGGCCCCTTCTAAGTCCCCTGGATGGCCCCTCCTCCCTCCCTGGCCTCCCTAACAAAAGCGGTCTCCAGGGCTCTGCCTTCAGCCATCCTCTCTCGCTGGACACCTCACCTGGTCTCGCCTCTTCAAATACGACCTATTTGCTAAAGGCTCCCTAATCTAAAAATGTCCCTAGCCCAGGCTTCCTCAGCCCCTTGCTCCTCCTGGAGGCCTCCACCTGAGAACCCCCCAGGTGCCTCCATGACGAGAACAAGGCAGAACCCGTGGATCCTCCTTCAGCCCCATAGCCATGCCCAGTCCTGCTCTTTCATGCTCTGGTGTCCCTTCACTGGGATGCTCGCGTCAAAGGGCTGGGAGTCCTTGCAGAAACCTCCCAACCCCTCCAACCTCCTGCCGCACAGACAACTGATCAAGGTGCCCTCGGAGCTAGGCCTTTAAAACACGTCACACACCAGCCCACCACAGCCCCTGGGCCAGGCTGCCAGCGTCCTCTTTCCCTGGGCACAGCCATGGCCCCCTTGGCGCCCTGCTTCCTCTCTTGCCATGTGTAGTCGGCAAACCGATCCCCTGTCCTTCAATCTGTGTCAGGCCCCTTGCTGCTCGGAAACGTCTGACAGGGTTCAAGGATCTGGCCACACCACCCTCCCTGTCACGTGACACCCGTCCCTCCCGGTGCACTCTGGATCCCTGGATCCCCCTCCTCCTGCTGCCCTTGCAGCTGCAACAGGTCCCAACACCTGGTGGCTTCAAACAGCACACAGTGATCACCTTACAGAGAAGAGGGCGAGGCTGAAATGGGTCTCACTGGCCTAAATCCGGGCACTCCCTCAGAGGCCTTGCGGGGGAATCTGAATCCCGCCTTCCCCAGTTCTGGGGGTGCCTGCATTCCTTAGCTCAAGGCCCCTGCCTCTGTCCTCACAGCTGGCAGCATCTCCAGTTCCTCTCTGACTCTGGCCTCTGCTTCCCAACTCACACTCGCCTACCCCCAATCCTGCCCAGCAGATGTGGCACTTTCACAAAAGCACAGGTGTGGGGACAGGGGCCAAAGAAACACCAGCAAGGGGCCTTGGTAGAATGACCAGGCCCTCGGAGCTCAGCAACTGCCTTCATGTGGATGCCTTTGTCATGGCAGGGTTTGTCCCACGCAGGGCAAGCAGAAAGAAAAACGCTCTGGGAATAAGACACATCCTCCTTGGATGCCCAGACACAAGTGCCTTGAACCCCCCAGCCCCAAACCACTGCCTGACCCCAAATCGAGTCCTGGAGGTCAGCAGGGAGAGCCCGCCCCTAAACCACTGCCTGGAGATCCCTGGCCTGGCTGAAAGCGTGCAGCAGTCTGAGGCGGCATCCGGGTGTTTGGAGGATTCGATCTGTTTGACCTGGTAGTAAAACAACCAAGTGTGGCCAGAGCCAACTCTGCTAAGAGCAAGGCTGCTGGAAGCCCGGAACGGCCTCCTCGCTCAGACCCAGAGCTGGGGAATAACTGCGGATTTAGCAGCCGCGGTGAGCGCCTCTGGCCGCAGAAGCCGTCGTCTTGCCTGACTCCTGTAGCAGGAGCGTGGAGCTTTTCTCCCTTTGAACAATTGATGCTGGGGTTGATCCTGTTCGTCGCTTCCCTCCTGAGCCACCAACGCAGGCGTTTTTTGCTCAAGTCCCTCAGAGTCGACATGACAACCTTCCAGTGAGTAAAAAAAGGCCGTCACCACTCTTGATTACTTCAGAGAGGGTTTTTCAATTGTGCTATTGGCTTAAAAATTGCATTTTACATTACTGGGGTGAAAGGCTCCCACATTGCCATGTTATCCGGTGAAAAATGCTGTCAGAAATCGATGCTTAAAACCTACTAAATCTCTTGGCTGGGGTTCATGGAAAAGCATATTTCAAGATGGTAAGAAACTGTTCTTACTGCAAGACAAATAATGATTGCCCATATTTCAACAACCTGTTGCTACTTCCCTGCACAATTTCACTATGGACGTCGAGTCGACATCCACTCCACCGACATCCCTGGAGCACCCACCACGTGCTGGGGCCCAAGGGGAACCGGATATGCCTGGCCCCCACCTTCACCAGGCCAGCCAGGGCTTCCATTGCAGCCTCCTGGGAGATGGACTTGACATGATCGTAGGAGCGTGGCGAGGACACAGATGAGAAAGGGGATGGCCCAGGTGCTGTGAGAACATCTCAGGCACGCATCCCAGTGGCGTGCCTGGGATGGGGATGTGGGTCCCTAGGCCATGGATTGAAGAAGTCTGCAGACAAGTCAGTGAGGGCTGGTGTGGGGCTGGGGTGGGAAGGGCCTTCACTCCCCGCTGGGTGTGAAACAAGCCTCTTGAACTGGGTTAACCCCCTAGAAAACAGAAGACTTGGAGTCGGCTGCTGATCTTCCAAACACCGCATCACTGCTTCTCGATTTCATTTTCCAGACTCCCACCAACCCTTAGCTACATTTTGTCAACTGAACACGTTTGCTCCATAACCACAGACTCCATAACCACCCCACCATCTTGATTGATTTGTTTGTTTGTTTGTTTTCTGGGTTTGTAAAATCAAATTCCTCCACTGGCTTTGGATTCTAGCTTCTAGAAAAGCAGCTAACTGAAGCAGTGGAGATGCCACCTCACAGATGGCTGCAGATGACCCACATTTCAGGGGCATCAGGAAGCACTGTAACCAACCAATGATTGCATGGCACGTGATCAGTATCATCAAGGACCTTCATGAACATCATTGGAAATCAGCCAAGCATCCGGAACCCTTAGAGAGGAGAGCCCAAAATGGCCTCGAGTGGCTGGCACAAAAGACTTCTTCGGAAAGGCCACCCACCATCCAGCCTGCTTCAAATGCACACAGCACAGAAAATACCTCAGTCCACCAGGTGCGGTGGCTCAAGCCTGTAATCCCAGCACTTTGGGAGGCCAAAGCTGGTGGATCACGAGGTCAGGAGATCGAGACCATCCTGGCTAACACGGTGAAATCTCGTCTCTACTAAAAATACAAAAATTAGCTGGGCGTGGTGGCGGGCGCCTGTAATCTCAGCTGCTCGGTAGGCTGAGGCAGGATAATCACTTGAACCCGGGAGGCGGAGGTTGCAGTGAGCCGAGATCAAGCCACTGTACTCCAGCCTGGTGACAGAGCAAGACTCCATCTCAAAAAAAAAAAAAAAAAAAAAAAAAAAACGAAAAGAAAAGAAAAGGAAAAGAGAACACCTTGGTCTTCTTGTTCCAAGTGTGTCCTGATAGGAAGGAGGCATGGAGGGACAAGCCTGCTGGGGACAGATAGTATCTAAACTGACTCTCACAGCAACACTCAAAGTCCCGGCTATCCTCATGCCCACTTTACAGGTGAGGAAGCTGAGGCTCAGACAGGTGGGAACAGCGGGAAAGCAGCTGAGGCAGGTGCGTTGTGGGCCTGCCTGGGGATGTTCAGATGATGGCACAGCAAGGGGACAAAGCCGGGGCTGTCGGCCCTTGCTGCTTCCCTGGGTCCAGAGCCATCCGGAGGAGCCAAGCAAATGGGAGGAGGGCCACTCAGAGCTGCGTCTGTGGCTCCAGGACAGGCCCCAAGAGTCCCTGTGGCCTTGATGGAGGCGCCCTGAGCCCTGGGAGCCCAGAGTTGCCGAGTCCTTGACGGACAAGTGCCCCTTTCTGTCCCTCGTCCAAACCCTGGTAATGGCATCTCCAGGGTCACGCATGGGCTGAACATTTCATGGGAGAGCTCCGCCTCCCAGCAGACTCCCTTCCCTCTCTCTCATGGAGGGAGTGATAGAATTTCCAGAGCCAAGAATTTCCGGGTATCATCGGCATCTTTTGCCTCCAGATAACGTGACTCCCTGGCTTCACAGGGGAACTGCCTCAGAGCCACCAACACCAAAGCAACGATTGGGAGAATGTGTTCGGGCGCTCCCTGAAATTCCACGGATGTCGGTGAGATTCTGTGGGGTGCTTGATGAAATTCCAGGGGGTGGCTGATGACATTCTGCAAAGTGGTGCATGAAATCTGTAGGGCGGTAGCAGAATTCCACGGAGGGTCCTGTGAAATCCTGGGGCCTGTGAGGTGCAATCCGCAAGCCTCTGCTCACCTGAAGCCATGATGGTCTGGCTGGGCACGGGAGCAACGGCAGGAGCTCAGCCCTGCACCCGCAGCTCTGGGAGCAGAGAGCATGCCCTGGAAGCTTCGGGGCTGAGTGGCTCCGCAGGTGGGAAATTGGGGATCGGACCTGCAAGGAAACGCCACCCGGACTGGCCACACTCACCGAGACACAGACACGAAAAGGGAGAGCACTGCCATCCTCATGTGCATAAAGGGCAGTGGGGAGGAAGCGGGGAGGAAAGGGGTGAGGGTGGACGGTGGGGAGGAAGCGGGGAGGAAAGGGGTGAGGGTGGACGGTGGGGAGGAAGCGGGGAGGAAAGGGGTGAGGGTGGACGGTGGGGAGGAAGCGGGGAGGAAAGGGGTGAGGGTGGACGGTGGGGAGGAAGCGGGGAGGAAAGGGGTGAGGGTGGACGGTGGGGAGGAAGCGGGGAGGAAAGGGGTCAGGGTGGACGGTGGGGAGGAAGCGGGGAGGAAAGGGGTGAGGGTGGACGGTGGGGAGGAAGTGGGGAGGGAAGGGGTGAGGGTGGACGGTGGGGAGGAAGTGGGGAGGAAAGGGGTGAGGGTGGACGGTGGGGAGGAAGCGGGGAGGAAAGGGGTCAGGGTGGACGGCGGGGAGGAAGCGGGGAGGAAAGGGGTGAGGGTGGATGGTGGGGAGGAAGCGGGGAGGAAAGGGGTGAGGGTGGACGGCGGGGAGGAAGCGGGGAGGAAAGGGGTGAGGGTGGACGGCGGGGAGGAAGCGGGGAGGAAAGGGGTGAGGGTGGACGGTGGGGAGGAAGCGGGGAGGAAAGGGGTGAGGGTGGACGGTGGGGAGGAAGCGGGGAGGAAAGGGGTGAGGGTGGACGGTGGGGAGGAAGCGGGGAGGAAAGGGGTCAGGGTGGATGGTGGGGAGGAAGCGGGGAGGAAAGGGGTCAGGGTGGATGGTGGGGAGGAAGCGGGGAGGAAAGGGGTGAGGGTGGATGGTGGGGAGGAAGCGGGGAGGAAAGGGGTCAGGGTGGATGGTGGGGAGGAAGCGGGGAGGAAAGGGGTGAGGTGGACGGTGGGGAGGAAGCAGGGAGGAAAGGGGTCAGGGTGGATGGTGGAGAGGAAGTGGGGAGGAAAGGGGTGAGGGTGGACGGTGGGGAGGAAGTGGGGAGGAAAGGGGTGAGGGTGGACGGTGGGGAGGAAGCGGGGAGGAAAGGGGTGAGGTGGACGGCGGGGAGGAAGCGGGGAGGAAAGGGGTCAGGGTGGACGGTGGGGAGGAAGCGGGGAGGAAAGGGGTGAGGTGGACGGTGGGGAGGAAGCAGGGAGGAAAGGGGTCAGGGTGGACGGCAGGAAGCCCGATGCCAGCTCAGAGCGGGAGGCTCTGTACCATGTGGCTGATCGTACCCTGGGCTCTGTTGGTGAGGCCTGGCCACGTGAGCCTCAAATTCAGGCCGGTTCTGCTCACTAGCGATAGCTGCCTGCCCTTGAGCAAGTCCCTCAACCTCTCTGAGCCTCAGTTTCTTCATCTGTAGAAGAGGAAGAATAGCAGCCCCTCTGGGGTGGCGGGAGGAAGGGGAAGATGGCCTGAAGGACGGTGATGGAGACTGTGGGGTGGCAGCTGACTTGAAAACTGGCGACACGGAGAAAAGACATTTCTGTTCTCCCCGTCACAGATGAGGAAACCAAGACTCAGAGAGGCCGAGGCACCGGACTGAGGTGGCACAGCCGGAGGCAGCGTGGAGCTGGACCCACCCCAAGCACCGTCTGACTCCAATTGCAGCCTCCCAGGCCTGCTTCTAGCACGTGTGTATTGACGTAGGCCTCAGGCACCAGAGCCAGTGCTGTCCTGCAGAGCTCTCTGCAATGACAGAAACGCTCTAGGTCTCTGCCATCCAATAGGACAGCCACAAGCCACATGTGTCCTTTGAGGCCTTGAAATGTCAGCGTAGCCGATAAGCCAGATTTCTAATTGTATTGAATTTTGATTAATTCAGATTCGAGGAGCGACGCGTGCTGAGCAGCCTGACTCTGGGCGTCCTTGCAGGTTAATTGAGCGTCCCCTCAACACTCGAAAGCCACCATCCCCACCCAGATCCCTCAGGGGAGGCTTCTGGAAGAACCACCTTGCTGGCGGCTGCACCCAGTGGCGCTGGGGCTCTCTGAGGGGCCGTGTGGCCCATGGATCCATGCTAAGGCCTGCAGTCGGGGCATCCACCTCCCAGCCTCAGTGTGCAGGAGGAGCTGTCAGCTCCAATAGACTGGCCTTGGGAGGCTGCTGGGTCTAGGCCTCGGGTAGCTGTTGGGCCCACCCAGACGGGGTCAGCTTTTGCAGAGAAGGGTCACAAGGTGAGGCGCGGTCTGTATATCTGGAGGTCCCGGGGGGGGGCCTCAAGTGCCACAGCCTGGGTCCAGGCCTAACTCTGCCTCTCCCTGACCTGGTGTCCCTGAGCAGGTCCCCTTTGTCCATCTGCAAAAGAGATAACGGGACACCTTCCCCCACCTCCGTGGGGCTGAGAGGACTGACTTGGATTCCTTGTGGTGAGGGAGGGCCAACTCCCGGCCAACCTCAGGCTCTGGAGGGCAGCCCATGGCCTCCCCGTCGTCACTTTGCCAGGTGGCTGCCCATTCCAGAAAGCTCTGCAACTACCCTAGTCATAACTTCCTAAACCCCCAGAAACGAAGGTGGCAGCAGGCAGGCGGAGGCAGGGCCACCCCACCACGTGGACCCCATTCTCCTAAACAGCACTCTGGTGCCCAGAGACTTCCAGGAACATTAAACTGAAAACTCCAGCACAAGCTGCTGGAGGAGAGGGGGTTGCCGTGGCAACCGCATTTGGCCTATTCGCTTGAGTTTTGGAGGTGAGGGATGGAGAACAGAAATACAGTAGAACCCCAAGCGCAACACCTCCTTCGTTTTCACAACCAGCACGTGTGTGGGGTGGAGCGGAGAGAGGCGACTGCTTTCAAACTCGCTGAGACAATCCACTCAGGGTTTATCTGTGGCTCTTTACTATCCAGCCACCCAGCCTGGTTCTGACTATTCTGTTGCCAAGAGGTGACATCAGACGCTTGGCAGTGTGACAAGCCGGGGGCCAGGCCAGATGCAAACCTCACAGCGCCCGGTGCTTCCCGAGAGACCTCAGGCAGAGACAGGAGGCGGCTTTTGGCACCAAGGCTGAGGCGGGAGGGGAGCAGGAGCCGCTCACAAAGATGCCCTGCCCTTCCCACGGAGATCCTTCTGGTGGCTTGCAGTGGGTCTGCGTCCTGGTGCGGAGCACACAGAGTCCCACAGAAGGACCCAGCATCTAAGTGTTTGTGTATTCCAAGTTCACTTGCACACTTAGGGAGCATTTATCCACCAACATTCAGAGCTCCCCTACACACCAGGCTCTGTGCCAGGTGCCAAGGGCTGGGACTGAGACACATGTGACCTCATGGAATTGCCATTGGTGGGGACAGAGAAGCCAAGTGGCCCCCACAGTGCAGGGCCTGGCATAGGGGAGGTGCAGGCTGCATGAGCACAGACGAGGAACAACTTATCTTCTCTCAGGGATGGAGGGAAAAAACCAGGGAGGCTTCCTGGAGGAGGTGGCATCCAAGCTGAACTCTGAGGAGTGCCTCAGCCTCGTGAAGGAGCAGCACAAGGCTCCTGCAGCAAAGGCCTGATCAATGTTCAGCCCAGTCAGTCGGGGATGCAGGGACAGCACCGGTGGTCAGGGCCTGTCCAGGGGGCCTCCTGGGCAGAAGGAGGTTGGGGTTAAGCCCAAGCACAGCCAGAGCTCCCTGGAGGGTGCATGGCAGTGGTGCGGTGCCCATCCTGCACGTCCAGACCATTTTGATTGCCGGGTGGGGTCCAGGCGTCTGGGGCTGGGGCTGGGGCTGGAACTGAGGCCAGTTGGAGGCTGCAGCTGGGATGCAGGAGGACACAGAGGCAGGCACTCAGGTGGCCTCGGCGGGAGGGGCAGGTCTGTTGGGTGCTCTGGCCTTAGCCCTTGAAAGCCAGTGAACTGGAGGATGAGGCCTGGGGGGCAGCAGAAGAGCCATGGGTCTGCTCCAGGGGAGGGCAGGGTCAGGGGCTGGCACAGGGACCCGGGAAAAGAGACCTCAAGCTGGGCCTTTGGGTGCAGTGCCAGAGGGGAGCTGGGACGCCTGTTTCAGGTTCAGGCTGGGTGGGGAGCACATGGGCGGGTGGGTGCCCTGAGGACAAGAGCCCTGGGCAGTCCTGGAAAAAATCAGAGTGACCTGTAGGATGCTTCCTGCCGCATGCCGTGTTAACATGCAAATGGAGGCTGTGTTCGCTGCACGTATTTCACAGTCTAATTTCGTAAACAATGTATTCATCAGAGAACAGCATGGAACATACTGGAAAGCCCAAAGAGAAGGTGCCCACAGCCCCACCCCTAGAGCGAGGGACAGGCAGCGTCTGCGAGCACAGCGTCCTAGCTTTTCCCGTGCAGAGCTGTGCTTCTCTTTCCATCAGCACGGGACCACGCGTTCAACCACGCGTTCCAGTGTTTCAAAGGCTGTTTTTTAAATAAGCACAGTCGATCTTCCGGGCACCTGTCTGGCACTTTGTAGGTTACCAGGAAACATTTGATGAATAAATGAAGGCAGGAACAGTTTCTCCTGGTGAACGCTCTTCTGCAAAACCGAGTTTGCACCGTCGTCAGTGGCTGCCTCATGCCTCGCTCTGTGCCTGAGCCGCCTTCTCGGCCCCTCCTCTGCCGTGGGGTATTCGTGCTGTTTCTGGGTTTTTCACTCTTTCAGAGGCTGCTCAGTGGGACGTCCTGGTGGTTACGCCTTTTTCCACGTCTCAGAGGATTGGTCGAAGGACAGTTACTTTGTTACAGCAGCTGAGACATTTATGACATTACTCTCAGAAAAGCCTGGGCCAGATTCCTCCCAGGGTGGGACCCCCGTGCCAGAGCCCACACCCGTGCAGCACTCGGCTCAGTAGCTGTCTCCAAACCACTTTGCTGGAGGAAGGTGATTCTTTAGAGTTTAAGTCTGTGCTTCTCAAATCCTCTGTGGCGAAGACTGGTTGTTGAAGCTTTTCCAATCTACCTCAGACCAATACTGGAAAAATGAAGTTTTATACATATATATGTGTGTGTGTGTGTGTATAAAACTTCATATATATGTAACTTCATATATATATGTAATTTCATATATATGTAACGTCATATATAATATATATATATGTTTTTAAAAAAACACATTTTAAGCCCTTATGTTTTAGTATGAGATTCAACAGACACAATTATCCTGTCAAATCGCTATAGAGTTTCTCCATTTTTGGATATTTTTATCATGAACTTTTACTCGATCATTCCCGGACCCGTTCTGGCCCGAGGTTGCACATTGGGTGGGATGGTTGGAATAATTCCCCCACTGAAAATAATCACCCACGGAAAATAATTCACCCCCTGGCCATCTATTATTATTCATAACACGGACAACGTTTGCATGGGAACAGCGATTTCACTTGCATTTCCAATCCTGCAGGTCAGCAGGAAGGAAGGAGCACACTCTTCTCATCGGAAGAAGACGGAATGAAGCCCAGGCTGCCAGGGCTGTGGTTGGGACCCTGTGTGAGCCCCAGAGGCCACGGGATGGGACGGATCCCAGTCCTCCAACTCCCGGCAGGTGTCTGAGACTTTGCCACCGTTTTCCAACGTTGAGGGACCGTGCGGCCCTGTGGAATGAGGACAGTGTCCAAGTTAACGAGGCTTCGTGGCAGATGCCCAGCCCCTGTCAGGAGGCTTCATCTTCGCCCTCGGATGGTGGGGGTTGCGGGGAGCTTGATTGGGCCAGAACAGTCTATACTGTTCTCTGGCTGGGGCTTGGACTGAGAAGCCTGCCTCCCTGGGGATGCCCTCCAGGCAGGGCTGAAGGCACAGCCCAGAGGGCTCCTCCTGGTCCCTGGGTGCCCCTTTCTGGCCCCAGCTGCCTCCCCTGATGGCCATGGGTACTAGGATGGAATCCCGGCACCAGGGCAGCCCCGGCCTGCAGTCACCCCTTTCTGGGATGAAAGCAAGGCAAGGTGCCTGGGCTACAGCTTGGGGGCAGGTGGTGTGGGAACCTCAGGTGGTTGTGATTTCACCTCTGGGTCCCCAGGTACACACGTGCACACGCATCCCCCCCCACAGGCATATGCACATGTGACACATGTCCCCAGGCACACACATGCACACGCATCCCCACACAAGGCATGTGCACATGTGACATGTGTCCCCAGGCACACATGTGCACATGCATCCCCCCACAGGCATGTGCACATGACACGCATCCCCAGGCACACACATGCACACACATCACCCCCCACAGGCATGTGCACATGTGACACATGTCCCCAGGCACACACGTGCACACGCATCCCCCCACATAGGCATGTGCACATGTGATACACGTCCCCAGGCACACATGTGCACATGCATCTCCCATACACACAGGCATGTGCACCTATGACATGCGCACGGCCTGCGACTGTCCCGTTGGCAGCCTCTGCCCTGCGTTGTCCCAACACGGTTCCCCCATGAGGACTGTGGTTACATTCTCCCCATTTTATAGACAGGCAAACTGAGGCTCACAAAGCTAGCCAGCCAGCCCGCGTGGGGCGTGCCCATGGAGCCTGAGCCTCTGGCTGCACACACGCCTCACACCTCTCCAGATAGGGCTCCTCCTCCCCAAACGAACCCCCATCCTCCCCCAGGCCTCCCTCCACCTCTTTTGTTTCCTCTTCTCCCCCAGAATCTTCTTTGTTTTAGCCAGTGTCACTGGAACTAGTACACTTGGCTGTTGGCAGAGCAAAGGAGGCAGAGGCCGGACAGGACGGTGCCCTGCAGAGCCCCAGCCCCGCAGAGCAGCTCCAGCCCAAGGGTCCCAAGGAGCAGCCGAGGACCTGGGGCCTGGCACCGCCCCCTGGGCCTGTCTCCTCATTCCTGAGTGTGAGGGGAACTGGGTACTCACGGAGGCTCCTCGCGGCTCTGCCACCGCGCAGTGCCAGGACCCCAGAGGGCACCTGTGGGGGGAGAGGGCATGCGGGGATGGACCTGGGAACAAGGTCAGTGGAACCCCCACCACCCAAGGGTCAGGCGGACAGGAGGCGCTCCATCTGCCAGCGTTTCTGGTGGGAAGGAGTTCTGTGGAGAGCTCGGGCAGCATCTGTCTCTCTCTCTCTTTCTCCTCATACTGTGTCTCTGCCTGTCTCTCTGTCAATCTCTCTGTCTGTCTCTTTATCTCTGTCTCTGTCCCTCTGTCTGTCCCTCTGTCCCTCTGTCCCTCTGTCTCTCTCTCTGTCTCTCTCTCTATCTCTGTCTCGCTCTGTCTTTCCAGCCTGTTTGAGACATCATCCACCAAGCGGCCTGGGAGGGAGACCTCCCCTTTTCTCCAGAAGCCAGCTGCAGGGCCCTAACTGGAAGGGCTGGCCCAGTCGCCATCATCCCCTGCATTCTGCAGAGGGAAACGAAGGCCCAGACCCCCCAGAGCCACCCTGAGGAGTCTCACAGACAACTCCTCCCTGACACCCAGGCTCAGGGCTCACGCGGGCAGGGGGTCCGTGGCAGGCAGGCAGCGGGCTGGTAACAGGTGCCGCTTTCGTTCTCTGAGCGGCCGCTGCAGGCCCCGTCCCTGTCTATCCTGCATCTCATTTTACTTCGGAAACCCCTGGGAGCCGCAGACCGGGAGGAAGTCCCCAAGCACGGATCCCATGTGGGACCGTATCCTGCCACGTCTGGAACCCCTGCAACTGCCTCACAGGAGGACAAACAACCCAAGAAGTGAGCAGAAGCCGCGAACACACACTTTACAAAGGTCTAAGAGTGGTGGACGCGCACACGAGGAAATGCGCGGCTTCCTCGGGGACCAGGGGACTGCACATGAAGGCCGCCTCTGCTCCCCAACACACCTGCCAGCACGGCTGACGCTCAAGGCCTGACCGCACCAAGTGTGCACGGGGAGCAACCAGAACTCTGGGAAAATGGAATGACCACTTTGGAAAGCAGGTGGTGGCTTCTTACCAAGCTGGACACAGTTCCCACAGGACCTAGTGATGCACTCCCAGGCATTTACCCGGGAGGAACGCACGCAGGTCCACGTGGAGCCTGCGTGGGAATGTCCATTGCCAAGTTGGACACAGTTCCCGCAGGACCTAGTGATGCACTCCCAGGCATTTACCTGGGAGGAACGCACGCAGGTCCACGCGGAGCCTGTGTGGGAATATCCATTGCAGGCGTATTCATCACAGCCAAAATCTAGATGAGGAGTGTCTCTAATAGGAGAATAGCCATGCACACTGCGGGCTGCACAAGAGGACACAGAGGCAACCTGTAGCCCAGCAGCAGTTAGGGACGGAGCAGTGAGGGAGGCCCCAAGGGTAGAACCTAACTGTCAGCGGAGTCCTGCCTTCAACATCCAATCAGCGACCATAATGAAGAGTGGCAGTCCCGTTCAGCTATCCTGGATGAGTGACAGAATCTCAACCCCCTGCCAGGCCTGCTCCACAGCTGTCCTGCAAGCCGCCGGAGGGATCCATGCTGAGACTGGCTTCCAAAGTAGGACGGTGCCTGGAGTGACCAGGGTACTGACACCACCTTCTCAAGTCCTGAGCTTCCATTCTTCTAGGCCTATCAGGCTAATTCCTACTTGCTGGGCACATCACAGGCCTCAACGAGTCTGCTGGATCATGAAAAATGAATGTCTTGAATGAGTGCGTATCTGTATTCACTCCACAGCCGTGCTCTGTGACTGGAGCAAACACCCATCAGTTTCATAACTAGCTGGTGCTCTGTAAGCCTGGACTTTCCGGGCCCAGTTTTCTGTCTGTAAAATGGACAGTTTGAGGCAGGTGGTCTCCAAGGGTCCATGGGTCCTTCCGGTCTGCTCTCCAGGAAGCCCCAGACCTCAGCGACGCTCCTCGTTATAGACAGATCCGGGGGCTCCTGATCACGTGAGCACAGACGGGCCCCGCTGTTGCTGATGCAGACACCCCTCCTGGACTATGTACCACCCTCAGATCAGGCTAATTTAATGCACTCCACCAGTGACCCGAAATGACTTGGCTTTGGAATGAAGAGCCTCATGAAAACCCTGTTGCTGTATTTAATCTGGAATTAAACTCTTTGATGTTCGAGGTCTGATGTGAGCACTTCAGGAAAGATTGATTGTTTTCCTTGATGAGGCCGCGATGACTAATTGTTCCGAGTTGTGTTATAAATGGGGCGGGAGAGAAAGTTTATTGAGGAAATAGCACCATTCTGTTTACTCCCCGTGTAGGCATTGATTCGCCGAAATCTAGGCAACAGAAGAGAGGGGATGGAGGCTGCACCGTGGTCTTCCCGGCCCTTCCTGAAACTAAAAACCACATCCACACTTCCATCCAACTTCACCAAACTGGGTGAGAAAGCTGTGTCTGCTCTGGAGTTCCCCGCCTCTCTGCTCCGAATGCACCCTTCGGATGCGCTCGGAGATGAATAGGGGTTTCCGGACGCTCGTCTCCTGGAAAACGAGTGCGGCATCAAGCTTGATCAGCAGAAGGTTTTCAGAGGAGGGAGAAGCTCTCCTGTGGCCTCTATGTCTGCCAGGGACTGCAGATGGATGGGAGGACACCAGGGGAGCCCACCCCAGCCACAGGCCCGAACACAGTCCCCCTGAGACCTTCTAGCTTCAGCCTAGCCGGGAAACCAGAGCTGGCCTGGAAACCAGAGCCCCTCTCAGCTGAATCAACCACACCTTCCCTAAGGAGGTCTGAGCGCCTCCAGGTTTCTCCTCCCCTGGTCCCCTAGGTGACCATCTAGAGTTTCTTTATAGTTTACGGTTATATTTGTATCCTCATTAATAATTCTTCATGTTAAAGTCCCCTGTTTAACCTACAGTGTGGTTTCTATCTCCTAATAAGAGCCAGACGGCTACAAAAACAAGCGGCAAAGATTTCTTGGGAATTTATCATGAGCTCAGTCCACATGAGGTGGGACAACAACCCACCGAAGAATGAGAGATCACGTCAGCCCAGGAGTACCTCTGCCAGCACCCCCTGTGCGTGAGCTGCTATTTAAGGCACATAAAAATAAGCAAAGCGAACATGGCACCCTTGGCCAAGGAGCGTCTGTTTCCACAGAGCCGGGGAATCCAATGCGTAGAGACCAAGCCCTCCAAGAGAGCTCTGTAGGCAGCATGATTCCCACCAGACCACCGATTCTGCCGTCCCAGCATGGGCTCCTCACAGCTGCACCTGCAGAAAAGTCCTGGGACCCAGGAATGACAGAACTGTTGCCCTTGAGTTAGGAAAACACTGGTCAAACAGAGATAAACCAATTCCCATTCCGCAGAACCTCCAATGAACACATGCACATTCTGATCCTCAAGGAAAGGTCCCGTGTGGCATTGGCTAAACCTACTTGACTGCAAAGTGTTTTCCCGCAGCGTCCATGAACTTCTCACGACCACAACTCCACTTATGAGACATTATAGTAGAAAATGAAGAAAATCGTGTCTACGGTGGTCCATTTCCAAGACAAAGGGCCTTACATTGGTTTACGTCAGCAAACTACAGAAGAAACAGGATATACTAGGCCCCTGCTTGGATAGCCAACGCCTGCTTGTCACCACCCACCCTTTAGCTGCCTTCACCCGAACCAAAGAAGTGTAGTCTAAAATGAAAGTTTACTGGTCTGCAAAATAGCTCATTTTGTCTGTTCTTACCAGCCTGCCCAGCTACTTCAGTCGTAAGTCAAATAATTGAAGAGGCCCTGAGCTGACCAGGATTGCAATGTATTGTGGGTTGCAGCAAAACGCAGTGAGACAATCCTAAATAAAACACCTAAAGCCCTTGCCCGACAACCAATAGGCGACGTCCAGGAAAATTGTGACCCCGCCCCCCACAGTACTCAGCCTATGAGGAACCGGGGGAGGGGCCTGTGCACTAGGCGATAAATGGCTTGTTGAAGCTGTGCTGGGTGTGCCTGCCCATCGGACACCCGATCCTGCAAGACCGTCATTAAAAGTCTCTCTTCCTCCTAGCACTTTGGGAGGCCGAGACGGGCGGATCACAAGGTCAGCAGATCGAGACCATCCTGGTTAACACGGTGAAACCCTGTCTCTACTAAAAAATACAAAAAACTAGCCGGGCGAGGTGGCAGGCGCCTGTAGTCCCAGCTACTCGGGAGGCTGAGCCAGGAGAATGGCGTAAACCCGGGAGGCGGAGCTTGCAGTGAGCTGAGATCTGGCCACTGCACTCCAGCCTGGGCGACAGAGCGAGACTCCGTCTCAAAAAAAAAAAGTCTCTCTTCCGCTGTTCTCTGAGTCTGTTCTTTGGGTTTGGATGGGTGAGTTTGTTTCTCACAACCTGGTGCCCCATAGGGGGACTCCAGCCGGGAGGGGAGATTTAGGTGGCACACTCTTTCTGGGTGTCCTGGCTCCCCGCAGAAGCCACAGACCAACCTGAAACTGTTATTCCGGAGATCACGAAAGTGACACAGGGAGAAAAGCAGGCCCAGTGGCGACCAGGCAGTGTTGTGCACCAGCCAAGTTCAGAAAAAGGGACTGTACGTCCTGCCTTGGTGGTGGGGCATTTTCGGAGGTCTCGGGGTGTGCAGGAAACCTCCAGTAAGGGGGGCTGAGTACACAGAGAAAAGCTCAGACACAGAGACTCACCGAAAATGGGAAACAGGAATTCTAGGCCTAGGGAACAAAGGAAAGAGGGAATTAAAGAAATCCCCTCTGACATTCCCCCAGATAGTCTCCTGGGGAGAAGGCTGCGGGTTTGGAGGGACAACGCTCAAACCAGGGACAAGGAAAAGCAAAAGATGATGAAGTATTGCTGTTTTAGCTGGCCCCAAAGAGCCCATTCGCCGACCTTTGGTCTTCTGGCCTAAGTTTGGCTCAGGTGAGAATTGGGTGTGCCAAGCTTTAATTAATTCTCCATGTAAATGATAAAACCCCATCCTCATAAAAGGAGATGGGTAATGCTCTTTGTTGGATTAGTGAATTAACCCCATGTTCCCCCTTAAAGAGAGAAAAAGAGCATAGTAAAGAGGCCTCACCCAATGAAAAGTCCTGAAAGCCCCGAACACGTTTGCCCCACTGCATACATCTCACAAAGCAGAGGACAGGGAGACCAGGAAGCAACAGGAAGGCCAGAGGAAGAGGAATCTGGGGGTCTAAACTCAGTGCTCCCTTAAATCCTTATCCAAATGCAAGGGAAAAAATTTAAAACAATGTAAAAAGACATTGAAAACTTCCCTATTCCTTCTAAACAGCAGATGTCCAACACGCACCCTCTTAGAGGAGTCCCCGTGGGACCGGGAGGAGTTGGGTTTGTGAGTGTGCCTCTAACAAGCACTGAGGTTAGGAATTTTAAAAAGGAAACAAGGCCACTCTTGGGAGATCCTCTCGGTTTAGCAGAGCAGCTGGTTCAATTTTTAGGACCCAGTTTTTATACTTGGGCTAAGATAATGTCAATCATGAATATTCTGTTTACTCAGGAAGAGAGGGGAATGACTGGAAGGTCAGCCATGACCATTTGGGATGGACAGCATCCTCCCGGGCAAGGAGTCCTGCCAGCTGAGCAGAAATCCCCAAATGCAAATCCTAGATGGAATAACAATAACCCCAGGGACTGGGCCCAAATGCAGGACCTAAGGGAAATAATAATTAGAGGGATTAAAAAGTCTACTCCTAGAACACAAAATGTCTCAAAAGCATTCGAGGTTCAACAAGAAAAAGAGGACACTTCCTCTGCATTTCTGCAGAGGCTCAAGGATCAAATGAGAAAATATTCAGGATTAGATCCAGAGGACCCAGTAGGGCAAGACCTTTTAAAGGTTAATTTCATAACTAAAAGCTGGCCTGGTACTACTAAGAAACTGCAAAAGATTGATGGATGGGGTGAAAAACCAATTAAGGAATTACTGAAGGAAGTTCAGAAGGTTTTTGTAAGAAGAAAGAAAAGAGAAACTAGGAAAGGGAGAAAGAGAGAAAAAGGAAGAAGGGAATCAGAAAGAGAAAGGGGAGGAGGCCGGGCGCGGTGGCTCAAGCCTGTAATCCCAGCACTTTGGGAGGCCGAGACGGGCGGATCACGAGGTCAGGAGATCGAGACCATCCTGGCTAACACGGTGAAACCCCGTCTCTACTAAAAAATACAAAAAACTAGCCGGGCGAGGTGGCAGGCGCCTGTAGTCCCAGCTACTCGGGAGGCTGAGGCAGGAGAATGGCGTGAACCCGGGAGGCGGAGCTTGCAGTGAGCCGAGATCCGGCCACTGCACTCCAGCCTGGGCGACAGAGCGAGACTCTGTCTCAAAAAAGAAGAAAGGGGAGGAAATGGCAAACGTAGAGAGCCAAAGCTGTCCATCTTGCAGGTGGACAGAGGGGAGCCACGGCATGGCTCGCGCTGGTGCCCACAGAGAGAAAGAGTTAAGCTTCTGACCACAAAGGCAAGGGAGAGGCAGCCGGCCCTGCAGCTGCAGGTATGGGGCGGTGGGAGCCGCAGAGCCGAAGCAGACGGCCGAGATAAAGGTGGACAGTGTGAGAGAGCTAATGCAAGTAAGCTGTTGCTTCACACAGCGGGCACGCTAGCACCCAGAGAGAGAGAGAGAGAGAGGGAAACAGGGAGAAACTGAGTGTGAGAGAAAAAGGAAAAAGTGAATAAGAGAGAGAGAGAGAAAGAGAGAGAAGAAAGTGAGTGAGAGAGAGATTGGAAAAGAAAGAGATCAAGGAGGGACACACAAGATGAGACTCAGAAGAGAGCTGATGTAAAAGGGGGAAAGAGTACAAGAGGAAGAAAGAGAAAGAGGCCACAAAAAACGAGGGACAGAGACCAAAGTGCAAGTAAGCAGGAGCCGCCACGGCCCTGCTAGTAGAGGAGCGTCAGAAGCTGACCTTTGGTGGGGCCCCAGTAGTGAACACAGGTCAGGAATATATTAAATCAAAGAGCTGGGAGATGGTTGACTGATTCCCAGATTTTAAAATACGAAACCATGTTTCTAAAAAAAAGATAATTTTGTCTTAACAACAGATGCTTGCTTAAATCCAGCCAGTTTCTTATGGAAAGGAAAGGAGAATGGGGAGACAGCAAACCATAACTGTTTAGCTATCATAGAATAACAAACTAAAGTGAGACCAGGCCTTAAAGAAACTGCATAATGGGACGAGGCTGTCTGCGGATGGGTCACCCGAATGATAGATGGTAAAAGATACAACGGCTATGCTGTCATTAATGAAAACAATCTTTGTGTGAAAAAAGTAAATTGCCCAATAACTGATCAGCCCAAACCTGGGAATTACATGCTCTTAAGCAGGCCCTAAAGCTCCTAGAAGACCAAGAAGGCATTCTATATACTGATTCCAAATACGTCTATGGAGTGGTACACACCTCTGGAAAGATCTAGACAGAGCGGGGCCTAAGAAATAGCAGCGGGAAAGAATTGGTACATGGGGAACTGGTCAAACGTGTTTTAGAAAGCCTCGTGCTTCCAGCGGAGGTAGCCATGGTGCACGTACATGGCCATCAGAGAGGGAACACTACAGAAGCTGTGGGGAACAGGCTTGCGGATGAAGCTGCTACACAAGCCTTCCCGGAGGAAGGAGTTAGTGTTTAGCCTAATCCCAGATATCCTTAAGGTGGTATTAAGACCCTGATTTTCGAGAGAGGAAGAGGAAAAGCTGGGCAAGATAGGGCCACTCAAACTAAGAATGGGAGGTGGGAGAGAAATGAGAAGTAAAGTAATGTCCATAGTGTATCAGGGGAATCAGTGGGGTCCCCAGGCCATGTGTGTGATGCAATACTGAAGAATTATGGGTGTATAGGGATTTATGCCCTTGCTAAACAAGTGTGTGGGGGTTATGTGACCTACCAGAGAATAAACAAAAAGGTAGTTAGAAAACAGACTCCCGGAGGAAGACATCCTGGGTTAAGGCCATTCCAAAGCTTTCAAGTAGATTTTACAGAAATGCCCCAAAGAGGGAGACTAAAGTATCTACTGGTAAAGGGGAGACCATATCTGCGGCTGTGTGGAGGCCTTCCCCTCCCGACTGCCATCACCAGGAATGTGTCCAAAATAATCTTAGAACAAATCATACCCAGATTTGGCCTGGTTAAATATATATAAATTCAGACAAGGGAAGCCACTTGTCCTCGAGGGCGTTAAGGGGAATTATGGAAGGTTTACATGTTCAACGGGATTGCCACACCCTTTGGCATCCTCCCTGCTCTGGAAAAGTAGAAAGAAGAAATCAGACTCTCTAAAAGCATATTTCTAAACTAATCTTAGAAACTAAAATGCATTGGACCAAATGTCTCCCAAGAACAACTCCTTAAGATTAGGACAGCCAGGGAAAGACTTGGGATTGTCCCCTTATCAGTTATTATATGGACTCCCATATTTAGCTGGGACTACTGATCTTCTCAGTATGGAAAACGAAGACCCATTTTTAAGAAATTATATACCGGCAGGCTAGGTGCGGTGGCTCACGCCTGTAATCTCAGCGCTTTGGGAGGCCGAGGTCGGGGGATCACGAGGTCAGGAGATCGAGACCCTCCTGGCTAACATAGTGAAAACCCGTCTCTACTAAAAATACAAAAAAAAAAAAAAAAAAAAGGCCGGGCGCGGTGGCTCAAGCCTGTAATCCCAGCACTTTGGGAGGCCGAGACGGGCGGATCACGAGGTCAGGAGATCGAGACCATCCTGGCTAACACGGTGAAACCCCGTCTCTACTGAAAAATACAAAAAAACTAGCCGGGCGAGGCGGCGGGCGCCTGTAGTCCCAGCTACTCGGGAGGCTGAGGCAGGAGAATGGCGTAAACCCGGGAGGCGGAGCTTGCAGTGAGCTGAGATCCGGCCACTGCACTCCTGCCTGGGCGACAGAGGGAGACTCCATCTCAAAAAAAAAAAAAAAAAAAATTAGCCAGGTGTGGTGGCGGGCACCTATAGTCCCAGCTACTCAGGAGGCTGAGGCAGGAGAATGGCGTGAACCTGGGAGGTGGAGCTTGCAGTGAGCTGAGATTGCTCCACTGTACTTCAGCCTGGGCAACAGAGCAAGACTCCATAAATAAATAAATAAATAAATAGTACTGGCATATCCTCCACCCTGTCATCCCTTAGGGTGAAAGGACTCCTAACTGAAACCCAGTCTCGTGAGTTCACGGTTCACCACTGCCAGCCTGGCAACTTGGTGCTAATTAAGACTTGGAAAGAAGACAAGTTCCACCCAAGCTGCAAAGGTCCCTACCAAGCTCTCCTGACCGCTGAGACAGCCGTACGAACAGCTGGATGGGGGTGGACACACGACACTCGGGTCAAGAGACTGGTAAAAGAACCCTGGAAGGAAGGGAAAGGGGGAATGGCAAGTGTATAGATCACCTAAGGAACCCCTAAGCTAACTCTGAGGAAACCCTAGAAGGAAGCTATGAGCAGGCTCTGTCATTGGAGGCGGATATGCTTAGGATTAATCTTAACACGAAGGGTGGAACAAGACCTCAGTATCGGATAGGGCCCAGCACTAGGGGTGGAAGTAAGGAATAGCCAATCAAACTAATAGTCAATATAACTAAGACCTCCACCTGCTCCCCCAGACCATAAAGTTCAATGCCTGCCAAATCTGACATTGTGGGAACTTAGGGGACCAAAGGCAGCAGTCATGAGCAAACAAGTATCTACATCCTGAAACAGGTCGCTGTGGGGAAAGCCCTGTGCTAGCTGGAAGGAGGTCTAATGGACCACCCAATTTCGAGACTGAGTGAGTTATTCTTCCAAAACAAACCCTTAAATAATAAATAGAATGAGGTCTAATGGACCACCCAATTTCGAGACTGAGTGAGTTACTCTTCCAAAACAAACCCTTAAATAATAAAATACATTTGTATAAAAGCTCCTTGCCACCCAACTGTAGAAATTTAGTATTCAATCCTACAAGAACTACCATAAACAATCCAGCTACCCTAGACCGGGAACCTGGGAGGTATGGATCAGGAATAGACACCTCAGGAAGGGATTCTGTGCAACCATTAGCTCTTAGGCATGTCACCAATTCCACCCCAAGCCCACCCAGGATTACTATAACTCCCAGTCCCACGACTTCCTGTAACCCACCACAGCCCTGCCTGTCTGGGTACAATCAGCTCTGCACCTAAAATCTCAGCTCCTACTCCCACCTCCTCACTCTTCCCAAGCACATGTCCAGACACTCAGGACCCAACGCTGTGTTTTAGCCTAAATGGGATGAAATTTCCTGATTGGCCCTGGCTCCCCTCACATGAATTTATTAGAAGCCAATTGCTAATGACTTTCCACTTATATATTTTTGAAATCCCCAATCCCTCAGACAGCCCACATGAGATTGGATGGGAGGTAGGAGGTGTGTTAGGCAGTGGCTACTCACCTTTCCCCATGCAGTCTCTTCCTCACCACACCTGTGCCGAGTCCTCCCAATATTTCCCTGCATCCATTGCATCCCCTGCCACCACCTTAGGGGCACACAGGCGTGCTCACACACACACACACACACACACACAGACATGCACACATCTCCAAATCCCATGAACACAACAAATTGTCTCCTATACACCCTCGTGTGGAATTAGCACAGCCTGACATTTGGAAGGATGGATGGATGGATAAATGGAGGGTGTATGAAAGGATGGTTGGTTGCTAAGATGGAAGAAAAGAGGATCAGATGGATGAGTGAATGGATGTATGGTAGGTGGGTAGGTAGATAAATGGAGGATGGATGGATGAGTGGATGAATTGATGGTAGGTAGATAGGTGGGTGGATGGATTGATGGATAGATGGATGATGGACGGTTGGTGGATGGATGGTGGATGAGTGGATAGATGGATGGATGGTGGTTGAGTGGATGAATGGATGATGGAGGGTGGGTGGATGGATGGATAAAGGATGGATGGATGGATGGTGGATGAGTGGATAGATGAATGGATGGTGGTTGAGTGGATGGATGGATGATGGAAGGTGGGTGGATAGATGGATGGATGGATGGATGGATGGATGATGGAGGGTTGGTGGATGGATGGTGGATGAGTGGATGGATGGATGATGGAGGATGGATGGATGGATGGTGGATGAGTAGATGGATGGATGATGGAAGGTGGGTGGATGGATGGATAGATGGATGGATGGATGGATGGATGATGGAGGGTTGGTGGATGGATGGTGGTTGAGTGGATGGACGGATGATGGAAGGTGGATGGATGGATGATGAGTGGATGGATGGACGGATGATGGAAGGTGGATGGATGGATTGATGATGGTGGATGGATGGATGGATGGATGGATGATGGAGGGTTGGTGGATGGATGGTGGATGAGTGGATGGATGGATGATGGAGGATGGATAGATGAATGGATGGTGGTTGAGTGGATGGACGGATGATGGAAGGTGGATGGATGGATGATGAGTGGATGGATGGATGACGGGAAGTGGATTGCATGCACTAGACATATTCTGTCCTAGGCCTTCTAAAAGAGCATGCTGTCAGCAGGGTGAGAAGCCTTCAAAATTCCTCACAACAAGAACTAGACTACAGTTAAGGCATTGCCTCATCAGCCTTTGCCTTTGGCCACAGAAGCAGCAGTAGGTTTCTTATTCTGACATCTCTGTTATCTCCCTTTGAGTCAGAGATGCCCCCAGCAATTACGGAAGACCCCCCTTGCTGTTGTGTACCCATCGAAACAGATGGCTGGGCAAGCCAAGGGAGAAGATCTGTTGGAGGGCTCGCAGCCCTGCTCTCATGGGCTATGAGGGCTGGGCCTTCAGGTGCAACCCCTGCATTGTGTGAGGCCACCAAGGACCAGTTCTGTAGCAGGACGAGCTGCAGACAAAACCTCTCAGACACCGAGTTGTAGAAGGAAGGGCTTTATTTAGCTGGGAGTATCGGTAAGCTACTGCCTTAAAATCCGAGCTCCCCAAGTGCACAATTTCTGCCCCTTTTAAGGGCTCACAACACTAAAGATTTCACATGAAAGGGTTGTGATTGATTGAGCAATCTAGGGGATATGTGACAGGGGTTTCCTGCACTGGTAGTCAGAGAGAAACAGAACAGGGCAGGGAGTTTCACAATGTTCTTCTATACAATGTCAGGAACATCGGTTTCTATGTCATGAGTTGATTTTTAACTACTGGGTTTAGGCCAGGCAGACCCAGGCCTGGTTCCGGGCCTGGCACCGGGCTGCCTGTCTTTGGTTTTACTTCATTGTTTTTTTTTTCTCTTAAAACAGGTACTGAGTATAAAACAATATAAAACAATATGAGAGGGTCTCTCTTTCCTCAGTTCCAGGAGCTCTTCCTGGGAGAATGGTGTACAGACCCTTGAGCCACCGATTCCCCACTGTCACAGCTGCTTTTCAGTGGGGTTGGGGGAAACACCTTGTGTTCCCTGAGCTTTGGTGGGCCAAGGAAGCGGGGAGCTGCCCCTTAGAACCTTGGGCCCATCTCCCCTCTTTTACCATGTTCACTGGTGAATTTTGTCCCATCTTGGAACCATTATTTTCCCCCTGGAAGCTCATCTCTGACTGGTTCCTAGGAGAAAGTGTGGTTCCATAAGCAAATATGTGCTTCACATCCAGGTGCATTTTTTTCGTGTTTTTTGAGCCCCTCAAATGTGCAGCAGCTTCTTCTCTTTGGAGAAACCAAAAGCTCTTTCTCCACAATCCGTGAATTCTGGACCCTCTTTGAGGGGAGCTGATTAAAGCAGGAGCCAGAGGAAGCCGGAGAGCTCAGTTTTCTCAGGAGGAGCAGCCCAGAGGCTCCACAGGGTGTGGCCTCCTTCCCAGAGGCTCTCCCAGGCTCCACAGGGCTCTTTTATTAAGCTCTGAAAGTCAGTGCATCTTGGAATTTCTTTTAAACAACTTAGATCCTGGCCCTTGGCAAAGAAAGGCAAGCTTTCCTTCCCCCTGGCTCCCCAGGCCCCTCCTGCCCCTTGGCAGCCTGGCTCAGCTCTCTGGATTCGCAGAAGGCTGAATGGACAGGACCAGAATGGGTCTGAGTGGGAAAGCAGGGAGAGGGAGAAGGAGAGCCCATTCCTGAGCCCCCTTTCCATAGATCCAGGCTCCATCCCCAGCACGTGGTCCCTTGGGGCATAGTGACTCAGGGGGTGACTCAGGGGGAGCCTCCATCTCAGGAGAAGTGCTACAGCCCTCTGCCCCTTTGGCCACTGGGCAGTCTGCTTGGACAGACAGAGGGACAGACTGGCTGGCCAGCATCCAGGTGGCCTAAGGTGAGTGGGGTCCTAACAGGGCCCTCCTGTGATGCAGGGCTTCTGTTGGGATCCGTGTTCTTTCTTTTCCTCCCTCCTTTTCTCCCTCCCTCCCTTCCTTCCTTCCTTCCTCCTTCCCTCCCTGCCACCTTCTGCCTCCCTCCCTCCCTCCTCCCTCCCTCTACTCCTCCCTCCCTTCCTCCCTCCCTCCTTTCCTCCCTTCCTACCTCCCCCCTTCTCCCTCCCTACCTCCCTTCATCACTTCCTACCTCCCCCTTCTCCCTTCCTCCCTCCCTCCCTTCCTCCCTCCCCCTTCTCCCTCCCTCCCTTCCTCCCTCCCCCTTCTCCCTCCCTCCCTCCTTTCCTCCCTCCCCCTTCTCCCTCCCTCTCTCCCTTCATCCCTCCCTCCCTTCCTCCCACCCCCTTATCCCTCCCTCCCTTCATCCATCCCTTCCCCTTCTCCCTTCCTCCCTCCCTCCCTTCTCCCCTCCCTTCCTCCCTCCCTTCCTCCTTTCCTTCCTTCCTCCCTCCCTTCTTTGCTTCTTTCTTTCTTTCCTTTATTTCGTTTTTTCTTCCTTTCCTTCTTCCCTTTCATTTCCTTCTTTCCTTCCTTTTTTTGGAACTTGTAATTTTATTTATTTGGAATTTTTTGGTAGAATTCCAAGCTTACAGAAAAGTTATCAGAGTAACACAAGGAACTCCCACATACATTTTTGCGACATTGATTTCAGTATTTGTTCTATCTCTTTCTCTCTCTGTCTCTCTCTCAACAAATATCTATGATTTTCCTCTGAACCATTTGAAAGTAACTCAATGCCTCTTTACCCCTGGCCCCTAAACACTTCTGTATATATTTCTCAGGACAAGGAGATTTTCTTCCATAACCACCCACACAGTTAGGGAAATCAGGCAATCTTATATTCTCGTCCAATTCACAGCCACGTCAGACATCTGCCGTGGTCACAATAATGTCCTTCATGACTTTGGTTTCCTTTGAGTCTGGGATCCCATGCTGCATATGGTGGCCACGGCTCCTAAATCCTCTTAGTCTGGGCAGTGCTCGCCGTGTCTTTGTCTTTTGTGGGACATTTGGCACTTCCGAGGAACGCAGGCCAGTTCAGTTCCTCCGCAGAACGTCCGTCCCTCGGTCTTGGCTGTTGCCCCCTCACAACCAAACGTGGGTTCTGCATTTCAGGCAGGAAAATCCCAGCAGTGATGTCGCGTCCTTGTGGGTGGTCTCACTGGGAGGCTGACTGTGTCCCTCTGTCCCATCCCTGGAGATCCCCTTTACTGGATCCCCAACCAGACCCCAACTGTCAGTTCAGTTTCCACCTTCCCTCCCTGCAGGTAACCCGTCCCAGTCCCATGGCTTCTGATTCATCGCCCTGGGTTTTCTTTCCTACTCTTCCTCCCCCAGCTCCTCCTTCTCTTCTTCCTTCTTCTCTTCCTGTCCTTTCAAAAATAACTAAATACATACATGCACGCTTTCTTAGTTCTCTTCCATTAATACCCAAACGTTGCAACACACACACGCACACACACACTCTTCAGTTTGCAGGATTTCACTCCCTGTCTCTCACGGAGCTCTTCTCCCCTTTGCTAAGCTGCGTGGGGTGCTGTGTACACGCACAGAGTTTAGTCACGTTCCCCTACGTGTACACATTTCGATGGATATTGCAGATATGAAAACCCCCGTGAGTGAGCACGTTAGTTTTGTTGGAGGCGTTCCCCCAGGGTAAATTCCTAGAGGCGGGATTCCTGGTCGGGGCCAGCACCAAGCAGCTGTGTTCAGTGCTGAATACCCTCTACCAGGATGACATCATTTCAGCTTCCCACCAGCTACGTGATGCCAACTTCGTAAGATCTGCCAATCAAATGGGTGCTAATGGCATCTCCCTGAGTTTTATGTCACATTTCACAAAAATTCTTTGGACAGCTTTTCATTCTTATCTCGTCCTTCCTAATAAGGTCACTTGGCCTCACCTAGAGCCTCTTCATAGCATAAGGAACCTCACACATATATATATTTTTTTGACGGAGTCTCGTTCTGTCGCCCAGGCTGGAGTGCAGTGGCCGGATCTCAGTTCATTGCAACCTCCACCTCCCAGGTTCAAGCAATTCTCCTGCCTCAGCCTCCTGAGTAGCTGGGACTACAGGTGCATGCCACCATGCCCAGCTAATTTTTGTATTTTTAGTAGAGACAGGGTTTCACCATGTTGGCCAGGCTGGTCTCAAACTCCTGACCTCAAGTGATCCACCCGCCTCAGCCTCCCAAAGTGTTGGTATTACAGGTGTGAGCCACTGTGCCCGGCCCCTCGCATGTATTTCATAGCAAAAGTAGCAACATTTACTGAGCCCCAAGTGGAAGGCCTTGTGCAGGGCACTTTGCAAACATGATCTCATTTGCTTATTTCATTTTTGTTTTCTTTGAGATGGAGTCTCACTCTGTCACCCAGACTAGAGTGCAGTGGTGCAATCTTGGCTTACTGCAACCTCTGCTTCCCAGGTTCAAGCAATTATCCTGCCTCAGCTTCCCGAGTAGCTGGGATTACAGGTGTGTGCCACTGCACCCAGCTAATATATATATATATATATATATATATATATATATATATATATTTTTTTTTTTTTTTTTTTTTTTTAATTTTTAGTAGAGGCAGGGTTTCACCGTGTTGGTCAGGCTGGTCTTGAACTCCTGATCTCAAGCGATCCACCTACCTCGGCCTCCCAAAGTGCTGGGATTACAGGCATGAGCCTCTGCACCCAGCCAGTTGTTTCATTTTACAGACAAGGGCTGAGAGCCTAGGGCAGAGCCGGGAGAATCCAGGGCCGTCTGACTCGGAAGCTGTGCTCCTGCAAATACCTTCCCCTGCCAGCTATCCAGACTCTTCTCCTAGAGGAGGCACTGGAGCTGAGAGGCTCCCTAAAGAGCAGGCTGGTGCCAGCAGCTTTTCCTAACTGCATGGCTTATGTCCCAGGTTAATCCAAGGTGCTGGGATCCAGGGCTGCCTCACCAGGGACCCCGGCCCTCTGCTCTGCTACAAAGCCCCTGACAACGCTTTTGATTATGAAATGTTTCCAGTATTCAAGAATTAACACAGGAGGCACCCAGGCACCCACCACCCAGATTTAACAGATGCTAACATTTTGCCGCATGTTCCAGAACTGCCTCTCTTAGGAAAGAAATGAAGCAGAAGACACAGCTGAGCCTCCGGCGGCACCTGCCATTTCCTTCCTCCTCCGCGCTCTCCAAAGGAACGGCTCTCCTGGATTTGTATGTCTCACGCCTGTGAGTGCTTTCCACTCTCCCTGCATGTGCAAGAACAGTGCCCAGAGTCACCTGCTCTGGGAGCTTTGCCGTGTGCACAGGTGGCCTTGTGGTGACTCTGTCCTCCGCAGCCTGCTGCGTTCACTAGGGAGTGGCCTGTCGGGTCTGGGGCCCTCACTCACTCATTCCTGCCGCTGTCCAGTGTCTGTCCACAAATGGACCACCGCTCCCTTGTCCCTTCTTCTTCTGGGACAAAAAAGCTGTGCCCAGCGCTTCATGGTCATGACAGTGAAACCCTGGGTGGACAGCCTTCAGCAGCTCTGCCTGTGGGACAGTTCTGCCCGTGGGACAGCTCTGCCTCTGGGTGGGGTCTGCCCGGGGGACAGCTGCACCTGAGAGCTTGCCCGCCAGTGGGAAAGGGCCCAGCTGGGAATGAAGGCACTTCAGCTCCACTAGTTCCACCAAACCGCTCTCTGAGGGTGTTGTGCCAAGGCACCCTCCCCAGCAGTACGTGCCACATCCTTGGATGACATCCAAGCTGCTTCTGCCCACCTGAAGACATCCCTGCTGTTCCCACCCGCCTTGCCCTGCCCTGAGCCCGCCGTCTCCGCACATCCTTTTGGGTCACACCGGCTTCTTCAGGCACTTTCTGTTCTACTCAGGATTCCAGCAGGGACTCAAACTGGGCAACTGAGGATGATTGACGATGCTGGAGGGAAGGGCATGGGGAAAGAACGTGGGGGAGTGCAGCCCTCCAGCACGACCGCTCCAGAGCCGGAGGGAAGGGAGGGCGTGATGGGGTGCCGTCCTGCAGAGGGACACAGCCAGTCTGCATCCAGCGCATCCAGCCACAGGGACAAAGCCACACGCCGGTCCAGCCTTGGTGGCCCTTAGGGGCTGTCGATGGGCCCTTTGCCCTGAAGCAAGAGGCACAGGGGGTCCAAGAGAAGTGCATGCTGCAGACCAGTGCCCCGGGACCAGGGCAGGGAGGAAGAGCCACAGCGGGAACTGGTGGGGGAATAGAAGACCCCCAGCAGCCATCCTGTGTCACGGAGCACGGGCCAGAGGCTCCTGCATCAGGTCCTGGCTGTGGCCATGGGCTAAACCTTTCTGAGTCTCGGCTTTTTCAAAGATAAACACAGCCAGACATCAGTTGAAGCGGTGGAAACAGATTTTATTCCATAATTGCCAACGATGGTGGGAGCAGTACTTGGTTCTGATTTGTGCTGCAGAGGTGACTGCACCTTCTAAAGGGAGGCTGGGAGTGGCACAGAGCTCAGTAGACTCAGAGGAGGGGAAACTGGCAAAGGGCCCCTGGGTGTGAGTGCGATGGGGCAGCGCTGTTTGTGTCTGGAAATTCTCCAGATGAGACTGGGAGCCAGAGGCACGTCCTTCCTGGTAAGGACATAGAGGTGTGGCCCCCCAGGTCCTGGAGTTGCAGGATACGCAGGCATAAGCGGGAGCCCGTGCAGCAAAAGTTCTAAGAAAAGACGGCCCGGTACTGACCAGAACATAATGAATTCTCCTGCAGCACTGAGATCTCAGGCAGGAGTGTAAGGAGGCTGGGGTCACCACAGGGATGTGCCTCGTGCTGCTGGAAGCTGTGAGACCTTGGTCATCTCCTGGTGCAGGAGCTTGGGTGGAGCCAGCCCATCCGGAAAGTTCTGTAGTGTTTGATTTCCTCATCTCTGAGTTCCCCGTGCCCCGTTAGAGGGTGAGAGGATTCCGTGAGATGAAAAGGGTGCACAAAGCCCCTAGCACCAAGCCTGGCATATGCCCCGGAGGTCCAGGCAGGTGGGCACTGGTACATCCAAGTCTCCTCTGCTGGAACAGGAGGCAGGTATTCTCTTCCAGGGGGCCTGGGAGGGGCCTCGGATTTCGAGGAAGTTAGGCTGAGCACCCAGACAGAGGACTTCTTGGACACAGACCCTCCTCGAAGGATTGGTTTGATACAGATCAAACACAGAGGTGTTGGTCTGGACACCTAAGATTGCACATGAATTCTCTTCCACCTCTGCCAACTCTGAGTGAGCAAGACCAACTTCTCCTCTTCCTCCTCCTCCTCAGCCTACTCAGCATGAAGAAGATGAGGATGAAGACCTTGGTGAGATCCACTTCCACTGAATGAATAGTAGATGTATTCTCTCATCCCTATGATTTTCTTAATGATAGTTTCTTTTCTCTAGCTTTCTTTATTGTGCGAACATGGTATATAATACATATGACTGTAAAATATGTGATAATCAACTGTTTTTATTATTGGTAGGGTTTCTGATCAATAGTAAACTATTAGTTAAGTTTTGGAGGAATTATATGCAGATTTTTTACTTCACCAGGGGCAGCATCCCATCTCCCACGTTGTTCAAAAGTCAACCATATATCAGTAATTATAGTATATATACACAAATGAAATGTTCTGGGAAAAACACAATTAGTGTCAGACTGGGTGAAAAAGGTTATGTGCTGTTCGTAAGAGATCATCTGTAAAGCTTAAAGATTCAGGCACATGAGAGCGACACACAGGAAAACAAGATAGTGGACAACTTCAAACAAAATAGAGCCAAGGGAGCGACGTTAACATCAGAAAATAGACACCACCGCAAAAAGTGTTACTGGAAATAAAAAGGACTGTATCTGCAACAGAATGTTAATTCCCCAAGAAGCGATGACAGTTCTCCACTTGCACGAAGGGCACACGCTCCATGAAATGAGAACAGACAAAACTACAAGGAGAAACAGACTAACCCTCCAGAGAGGGGGAGACGTTATCACACCTCTCTCGTAGTTGACAGATCAGGCACTTCAAAAAATCAGTGGGGACCCCGAAGGTTTCCATAACACAATTAACAAGCACAATCTAATGGACAGTTAAAACTAGCACCTGAAACTTCAGAGTACACACATCTTTTCCAGCACAACAGGAAATGCTTTTTAAAAATTGATGACACACTGGGCTAGAAACAAGTCTCAAGAAATAGAAGAGATTTAAAAACACGCAGACCACAGTCTCCGAGCACAAAGCAATTAGGCTACAATCAGTGACAAAAGAGAAGCTAGAAAAACTCTATGTTGGGAAATCAAGAAAATTCTAAATAACTCATCACTCGAAAAGGCATCAAAATGGAAATTAGAATACATTTAGTATTGAAAGGCAATAAAAATACATATGTCAAAACTTGAGAAATCCAGCTAAAACGATATGTAAAAGGAAATTTGTAGTGCTAAACAAATATTTAGAAAAGAAGAAAAGCTAAAAATGTGTGAACTAAGCATCCATCTAAAAATTAGCAAGAAAACAAAAAACTAAAATAAATGTAGCAGAAATTAAATGTTAAATAAAATAGAAAAACAATCACCGGAGAGCATCAACAAAACCAAAACCAGTTTATAGAAAAACCTAATAATATTGACAAATCTTTGGCACTATTAATCAAGAATAAAAGAAGATATAGAACAAATTAACATATTAGGAATAAAAGCATAATTAAATATGCAACCCTGATGGGCACAGTGGCTCACGCCTGTAATCCCAGCACTTTGGGAGGCCAAGGCAGGTTGATCACTTGAGGTCAGGAGTTCAAGACCAGCCTGGCCAACATGGTGAAACCCCATCTCTACATCTCTACTAAAAATACTAAAGTTAGCCAGGCATGGTGGTGCACACCTGTAATCCTAGCTACTTGGGAGGCTGAGACAGGAGAATTGCTTGAATCCCAGAGGTGGAAGTTGCACTAAGCTGAGATTGCATCACTGCACTCCATCCTGGGTGACAGAGCAAGACTCTGTCTCAAAAAAAAAAAAGCAACTGTGATTAAACAGTTAATAAGATAATATTATATCAATCAATAAATAGAAGCTTTATGCAATATATTTAAAATTTTAGACAAAAAATTGATGAATACCTAGGGGGAAATACGCCATTCAAAACTGACTCAGTAATAAGTAGAAAATCTAAATAGCCCTATAGCCAAGGAATTAAAATAATAATTTAACATCTTCTCCCAAAAAACCTCACTAGGCCCATACAATTTTATCCATGAGTTCCATGGAACATTAAACAAACAATAATTGGAGTCTTGAAAAATCTGTTTCAAAGATTAGGAAGACAAGAGACATGCCACATTTAATCAAAGAGACAAGTGTAACCTTGACACACAACCTGACAGAGGCAGTACAAGAATGAAATTTGTAGTGCTAAATAACTATTTTAGAAAAAAAAATGCTAACAATGTGTGAACTAAGGATCAGGTCTCATCCTTGAACATGGTTGAAAATCCTCAACAGGCCCTTAGCAAACTAAATCCAGCAATGTATAAAAAGGCCAACACATCACATCCAAGTTGACTCTAGGAATGCAAGGCTGGTTTAATCTTAGAAAACAAATTAATGTTCTTGACAACGTTAATAAATTAAAGGAGAAAATCAAATTATTACCTGTTCGATGTTTAGTAAACAAGTGTTTGATAAAATTCAACATCCAAACTTCTGCTTATAGCTAGATCATTAGCTTGTGGCTGACCAATCATCCTAGGAAGAACAAAAAAATCTGATTAAAACACACATGCACAAACAACTGTTTGAAGACATTGAAGAGCTGTATAAGGAGCTGTACCTGAGGGACTAAGATGCTAGGGAGAAGGGAGTTGCACAGTAGTGAGTCTGGCCATCTGGTCGCCTTCCTCCTCAAAGCATTTAGCCAGTGCATAAGCTGCATGTCCACAGAGAAAGAGAAACCAAGAAAGAAGCAGATACTAAAATGATAACTATGTCTGCAGAACTTTTGAAAGTCTCAACAATCCTGGGAAAATACAATTGGGGTTCAGGGACCAGTAAAGTGGAGAATCCCTGGGGAAAGCCTGGGGGAAGATAACTGGGAGCAAGAAGGGAATCAAGAATCTGCTGGGTGCAGTGGCTTACACCTGTAATCTCAGCACTTTGGGAGGCCAAGGCAGGTGGATCACCTGAGGTCAGGAGTTCAAGACCAGCCTAGCCAACAAGGTGAAACCGCATCTCTACTAAAAATACAAAAAACTCAGGTGGGCGTGGTGGTGGGCACCTGTTACCCCAGCTACTCAGGAGACTGAGACAGGACAATCACTTGAACCCAGGAGGCAGAGGTTGCAGTGAGGTGAGGTCGTACCATTGTACTCCAGCCTAGGCAACAAGAGTGAAACTCCCTATCAAAAAAATAAATAAATAAATAAATAAATAAATAAATAAATAAATAAATCAGGACTTCAGACACTGAAACCAAGCCACAAAGAAGTAAAAACGATCATTAGATAAAGGTGATCTGCTCTTACTATAAATGTCCAAAAGAAACATTAAAAAAAAGTTTTCTCCATGAATATTGCATCATTCAGAGCCTTAACAAGTTTTCATGCAAAGTGCACTGAAACAAGTATTACCAGTCAATCCAAGAGACAGATCAAGAGGAAAAAATAAACAAAAGAAAGGCTCTGGGTATTCCAGATATTAAGCTTATCAAACATGGACTTTACATAACTCTGATAAATACAATTTTAAAAAGAGATAACACAATTGAGCCCCCCAAGAACTAGAATATTTATAAAAATAGTCAAGTTGAAGTTCTACTACTGAAAGCTAAAATAATTAAAGTTAAGAATGAGTTTGAAAGCGGAATAGACACAGCTAAAGAAAGAATTGGTGATGTGGGAAACAGGTCAATAGGAAATATTCAGACTGAAAGAAGGGTAGAAAAAACAAGATGAAAAAATACACAAACACAGGAGAGGCACATAAGGCACCCTGAAGAGGTATGATATACGTCTCACAAGTGAAGGAGACAGAAAATGGAGAAAAAGCAAAATTTCCCAAACTGACGAAAGACATCAAGTCACAGATCCAAAGAACCTATAAGCCCCAAGCAGAATGAATAGGAAGAAAAGGCATTCATAGTCACCTCATATAGAAATTGCTAAAAAGTAAAGACAGTGAGAAAATCTTTAAAGTAGTCAGCAAAGAAAGGCATGTAACCTTCAAAGGAGCAATAATAGTAACTAGGCATCTAGCAAAACAGAAGAACATTTAAACTGCTGAAAGAAAAATAACTGCCAGCCAGGAAGTTTGTACCTGATGAAAATACCTTTCAAAAATGCAGGCGTTTACATTGGGGACAAGACATTGTTCTTCAACACACAGTACTGGAAGTTATAGCCAGTAATAAGCAGGAAGAAGAAAAAATATGAAGACTGGAAAAGAATAAAATAAACCTGTCTCTATTTGCAGGTGATATGATTATCTATGTAGAAAACCACAAAAAATCAACTAAAATATTCTAGAACTATGTGAGTTCCACAAGGTCATAGGGTACAAAATCACCACACAAAACTTAATTCCATTTCTATTTGTTAATAATGAATATGCAAAACCCTAAATCAGGCTGGGCACAGTGGCTCACGCCTGTAATCCCAGCACTTTGGGAGGCTGAGGCGGGCAGATCATAAGGTCAGGAAATAGAGACCATCCTGGCCAACATGGTGAAACCCCGTCTCTACTAAAAATACAAAAAAAAAAAAAAAAAAAAAAATTAGCCAGGCAAGGTGGTATGCACCTGTAGTCCCAGCTACTCAGGAGGCTGAGGTAGGAGAATCACTTTAACCTAGGAGGCAGAGGTTGCAGTGAGCCAAGATCATGCCACTGCACTCTAGCCTGGGTGACAGAACCCGACTGTGTCTCAAAAAAAAAAAAAAAAGAAAAAAAAAACAACTAAATCAAAGACATCATACCATATACAAAGAAAACAAAATGCTTACATATAAATCTAATGAAATATGGATAGAATTAGTATGCAGAAAATTATAAAATGCTAATGAAAGAAATGAAAAAAAATCTAGATAAATGAAGAGATATTGTGTGTTCATGGATCGGCAGACCTAACCAGTGAAAATGTCAGTTCTCCCCCAGTTGATCTAGGTTTAACTTCATTCCTATCAAAATACCAGGGAGATTTTTTGTAGATATAGACAAACTTATTCTAAAATCAGCCGGGTACGGTGGCTCACGCTTGTAATCCCAGCACATTGGCAGGCCAAGGTGGGCAGATCACCTGAGGTCAGGAGTTCAAGACCAGCCTGTAATCCCAGCTACTTGGGAGGCTGAGGCATGAGAATTGCTTAAACCTGGGAGGTGGAGGTGGCAATGAGCTGAGATCCCCCCATTCCACGCCAACCTGGGCAACATCATGAGACTCTGTCTCAAAAAAATTAAATTAAATATATGGAGAAAGGCAAAGGACATAAGAAAAGCAAGATACAACAGGAATTCAAATTTGCAAGGGAAAACAACTTTGTAAAAAGAAAATAAAGTGGAGGAATCATTGTACCAGATATTGAGTCTTACTATACAGGTATAGAAATCAAGACAGTGTGGGGTTTTTTGTTGTTGTTGTTGTTATTGTTTTGTTTGTTTGTTGTTTTTGTTTTTGAGACAGAGTCCCGCTCTGTCACCAGACTGGAGTGCAGTGGTAGGATCTCAGCTCACTGCCACATCTGCCTCCTGAGTTCAAGCGATTCTCCTGCCTCAGCCTCCTGAGCAGCTGGAATTACAGGCACCTGCCACCACGCCCAGCTAATTTTTGTATTTTTAATAAAGATGGGGTTTCACCATGTTGGCCAGGCTGATTTCATACTCCTGACCTCAGGTGATCCACCTACCTCAGCCTCCCAGAGTGCTGGGATTACAGGTGTGAGCCACCGCACCTGACCGACAGTGTGGTATTGGCAGAGGGGTGGACACACAGTTCGATGGAACAGGGCAGAGAACCCAGGAGTCGCCACACCAATATGCCCAACTGATTTTTGACAAAGATGTGAAAGCAATCCAACGGGCAAAAAGTAGCATTTACAATGCATGGTGCTGGAGCAATTGGACAGCAATAGAAAATGTCTCTTGCCTAAGATATTTAGATACAAGAAAGAAGATTAGCTTAAGGCTCACAACTTTTACAAAAATTAACTCAAAATGGCTCACAGGCTTAAATGTAAAATATGAAATTATAAAACTTTTAGAAAAAATAGGAGAAGATCGTCAGGACCTAGGGCAGAGTGTTTCAGCTGACACCAAGAGTAATTATCATAAAGGAGAAACTTGATAAATTGGATCTTATCAAAATTAAAAGCATTGGTTTTATGAGCAATGCTTTATATGAGTCATATTCCTGATGTTTAGCAGGGTGCCTGGCACATTGCAAAAGGCTGAATGAATAAAATAAGTAAATCAATGTTCTTTTAAAAAGAAAGAACTACCAAACATTTTTAAACATTCAATTACACTAAGATCAAAGAAATGCAAATAGAATTTTTCAATAGTCATATATGATTTTAAAATAAACCTGTTAACAAACTAAATATAACAGGGAATTACCTTAACTTGGTGAAGGCTGTTTTCAGGAGATGGATACGAAAAGAATCACATTAATTATGAGGTGTTAAAAGCTTTCTCTTAAACCGAGAACCAGACAAAGATGATCTCCTTTCCATCTTTCTCTTCAGTATTGAGAGCAGTTTCCAGCCTGTATCATGAGGTAAGAGAAAGAAATAAACAATATAGGGTTAAAAAGAGAGAAGTAAAAGCGACATTATTTGCAGATGATATAACTGGGTGTCCATATTAAAAGTCCAAAAGAATATTCAGATGAATAACTGGAATTAATGAAAGAATGCAGAATGGTTATCAGATACAAAATTAACCTACAAAAAATTCCTTTTCTTTACACTGATAATAAGTAACATTACATAAATACAGAAAAGGGAAATTATAAAGGTGTAATTTACAATGACATCAAAAATATATGTGAAAGGAAAATATCTTGGGCCCCTTCAAGCTAGAACTGCTCAGAACAAGTCAGCCTCCCATTCTATTCAAAGTCATCCCTCTGCTCAGAGACAGGTGCATGCTCTGATGGCCTCCTTCAGAAAGACTTAACAGAAACTCAAGAGAATGCAACCACCTGTCTCACCTCCCTGTGACCTGGAAGCCTCCAGTTGGGGGACCTTGCTTTGAGTTGCCTCTGCCTTTCTGGACTGAACGAATGTACTTTTTACATATATTGATGGATGTCTCATGTCTCCCTAAAATGTATAAAACCAAGCTGTGCCCCGGCCACCTTGGGCACAGGTCATCGGGACCTCCGGAGGCTGTGTCATGGGGGCGTCCTCAACCCTGGCAAAATAAACTCTAAATTAACCGAGACCTGTCTCAGATTTTCAGGGTTCACATATATAATACTTAGGAAAAATATAGCAAAATGTGTGCAAAATATTTATGAAGAAAATAATAAAAGAGAAATGTTATCTGAAAAGATAGAGAGATATATTATGCTCAAGATGTTTTTGGACCATAACGCTCAAAACTGTACTTTACCAGATGCTAATGTTAATTTCCCCTCAAATGACCTACAATTTTATCCTAATTTTACTTAAAATACTTGCATCATTTGTGTGTGTGTTTAGAGTTTGACAATCTGTTTCTAAAATGCACATGCAATGGCAAAGGTCAAAAATGGCAAACATTCTGTTGAAGAAAACAGCATAGAGCCACCAAGAGTTATCATAAAGCTGGCTGGGCACGGTGGCTCACGCCTACAATCCCAGCACTTTGGGAGGCTGAGGCTGGCAGATCACTTCAGCTCAGGAGTTTCAGACCAGCCTGGCCAATATGGTGAAACCCCATCTCTACTAAAAATACAAAAATTAGCCAGGCGTGGTGGCGCGTGCCTGCAGTCCCAGATACTCAGGAGGCTGAAGCACAAGAATCGCTTGAACCCAGGAGGTGGAGGCTGCAGTGAGCTGAGATTGTGCCATCGCACTCCAGCCTGGGTGACACAGCAAAACCCTGGCTGAAAAAAAAAAAAAGTTATCTTAAAGCAGTCAGACATCACCACTTCTACTCAACATTGTCCTAGAGATTCTATTCAGTCAATAAGGCAAGAGAAAAAAATAAAATATGTAAAGATTTCAAAGGATGAAATGTGATTTTCATTATTTGCAGATGATACAATTGTGTATGTATAAAATAAAATTAAAAACTCTACAAACTATTTGAATTCAGCAAGATTACATTTGATACAAGATCAAATGCAAAATTAAATTGTATTTTCATATAATATCAACAAATGCTTTGGAGATAAAATTATTAAAAATATCAGTTAAATAGCACCAAATACCTAAGAATGAAATAATTTTTAAATGGCTAAGATCTGTCCCCTCAATACCACAAAATATTGATGAGAAGAGTGTTAAAGACTTCAGCGAATGGAGAGTTATCCCATGTTCATGGATTCGAAGCCTCAATATTGTAAGGACATCAATTCTCCCCAAACTGATCCCAATCAAAATCACAACAGTTCTATGGAAATTGACAAGCTGATTCCAAATTTTCTATGAAAGTGGAAAGGATTTAGGACAGTGGAGAGGAAGATGCGAAACCAGGCCAGGGGACTTCTGCTGCCAGACGTCAAGACACATTACGAAGTTATAGTAGATAAGACAGCATTGCCTTAGCACAAGAACAAATTAGTGGTTCCATGGAAGAGTGTTGAGGGCCCAGAAACACATGCATGCTCTTCTCATACTTATGACAACAAGGCCTCTGCAATTCAATGGGGGAAAAGAAAAATCTTTTTCAATAAATGATGCTGGATTCATTGAATACCTAATGGGGAAGAATAAACTCTGGCCCCCTACCTCATACCCATGCAAGCAAATGCACTCAAAGTGAGCCAAAAATACAGTGAAATTTCTGGAAGAAGACACAGAACATCTTCATGATCTTTGGATCACCTAAGCTTTGTTAGGCACAAAAAAAAACCCCAATAATCCTAAAATAAAAGTTTGAGAAATTGAACCTCATTAAGAACTTCTGTTTATCAAAAGACATCATTAAGAGAGTAGAAAGGAAACTCACCTATGAGGAGAAGATATTTGTAAAGCATATATCCAAAAAAGAACTTGGAGAAGAATATATAAAGAATCCACAAATCAATTTTAAAAAGGTAGACAACCCAATATTTTTAAATGGGCAAAAACCAGACACTTCTTACAAGAAGACATACAAATAGCTAATCAATATATTTCAAAAGTTGCTTAACACCATTAGTCATCCAAGAAATGCAAATTAAAACCAACATGAATTATTCCTACATACCTATCAGAATGGCTAAAATTAGATAATAATAAATGCTAGGAAGGTTTTAGAACAACTTGAATTCTCATATTGGAGTCGGTGGAGTGAAAAAAAATGATCCAACACTTTGGAAAACTCTTCAGTGGTTTCCCTATGACGCAGAAATTCCATTCTTAGGTATTTATCAAACGGAAATAACTGCATAGATTCACCAAAAGGCTTATCCAAGAATGCCTGTGGCAGCTAGATTCATAACAGCCAAAACCTGTCAGCAATCCAGATGGTTATCAACAGGTGAACGGGTAAACACATCGGCAAATACCCACACAGTGGAAGCCTGCGCGGTAGTGAAAAAATATAAACACGGGGGAATCTCACAGACACAGTGCTGAATAAAACAAGCCAGACACAAAACTATGCATAGTGTTATGTTTATATTTACATAAAATTTTAAAACTGGCTACAATTTGATAACATAAATGGAATGAACCAATTCCTTGAAAGACACAATCCACCAAACTCGCACAAGGATAAATAAACAATCTGAATAGACCAATAACTATTTTTTAAATTAAGGCAACAATTAACAATCTTCTTAAACAGAAAACGCCAGGCCCTCACTGGCAAATTCACTGGCTTTTTGAGGACTTCACTGACAAATTCTACCAAACATGTAAGAAAGAAATTGCACCTAGAGGTTTTCTACACCATCTTCCAGAAAACAGCAGCAGAAGAAATATTTCGTAACTCATTCTATGAGGCCAGCTGTGATGGTCAATTGTGTGTGTCAACTCGACAGGGCTGACGGATGCCCAGACGGTTGGTAAAACATTATTTCTGGGTGTGTCTGTGACGGGGTTTTCAGAAGGAATTAGCATTTGAATCAGTAGACTGAGTAAAGGTCTGCCCTCACCCATGTGGGCAGGAACGATCCACTCTGTTGACGGCCCAGATAGAACAAAAAGGTGGAGGAAGGGCAACTGACTCTCTCTTTCTCTCTCTCTCTCTCTCTCTCTCTCTCTCTCTCTGCTTAGGCTGAAGCATCCATCTTCTCCTGCCCTCAGACATCAGAGCTCCTGGTTCTCAGGCCTTTGGACTTGGACTGAATTAAGCCACCAGCTTTCCTGGGTCTCCAGCTTGCAGACTGCAGACGGGACTTCTTGGTCTCCATAATAGTGCGAGTCAATGTCCATGATACATCTCCTCTTCTGTATATCCTAATATGCCAGCATTGCCCTCATATGCAAACCAAAGAGAGCACAAGAAAACTACAGTTCAATGTCCCTCATGAGCACAGATGTAAAACCAGGCCAAACGCACCTGCGGCGAGAGAAGAGGAACAGTGGCTGCCTTCGGGGAGGCGGTTGCCTGTGAGGCGTGGGAAGTGTCTGCTGGGGAGCTGGGCACCATGTCTTGACCTGGGCCTCCATGTCTTGACCCAACTGACAAATGGTCATACACATATGTAAAATTTCATCTAACTGCACATCCTGCATATGTTATACCTCAATAAAAAAGGAAAACATTTTTTAAAAACACAAAAAACAACTCCTCAATGATACGACATTTCACTCTCATCAAATAGGCAAAAAGTGTGGCCAAGGACAGGAGCAACCCAAACTCTCATGCACTGCAGGTGGGCAAGCATACTGGCACATGTCGCTGGTTAGTGAGGGCGGGTGCCGAGTCTGTGGATCTCCGAAGACCAGCAGATCTCCCAGTTTTGAGCTTGATGGCACTTGTATCGACACAGGGCTGATGTTTATAAAACAAAAACGGCAGCCCCGCTCCCACCTTCACATCTAGTTTTCCAGAGCCTAAGGCAGAGCACGCCCTGGGGCACCCCTTGCCCCGTCCTCAGCCATTCCCACTGAGAAGATGCAGGTGAGCACCTGCCCCAGTGAGCACGGCCCCTGTCTAGCCACAGCCCTAGCCACCCTGCTCCACTCCAGACTCCGCAGCGCCCAAGAGTGTGGGTGCTCAGGGTCCTGGAGCCCTGCTCACTGGGAAGTCTCCAGGAAGTGGGAAGTTCTCAGGCAGGCCAGAGAGTGTACGGGGCAGACAGAGGTTGCTGCAAAGTTGATGTCCATTCAGGTCAGCAGCTGGGGGTCTTTATAAATACTTATAGCATTAAAGAAAGCCTAGATAAATAAAGAGACATACAATGTTCATGGATGGGGAGACTCAGCATAGTAGTAAAGATATCAATTATCTTCCAATCAATCTATAGATTTAGCACAATTCCTATCAAAATACCAGTCATATTTTTGTAGGTATGGACAAGCCTATTCTAAAATGCATATGGAAAGATAAATGACCTAGAAAAAAGCTGACTATAACTGAAAGTGGAATCTTTACCAGATATTAAGACTTACTATAGAGGTACAGCAATCAAGACAGCATGGTATTAGGAGAGGGATAAATCCATAGATCAATGGAACAGAATATAAAAACCAGAATTAGACCATACAAATATGTCCAACTTATTTTTGACAAAGATGAGAAAGCAATTCAGTGGAAGAAGGATAGTATTTACAACAAATGGTGTTGGAACAGTGGAACACCTATGGACAAAAAGCAAAACTCAACCTAAACCTCACGCCTTATACAAAAGTTCACTCAAAATAGATCATGGACTTCAGTGTAAAATACAAAGTAAAAGATTTTTACAAAAAAAAAAATATGACTTTGGACAGAGTTTTTAGACTTGACAAAGCGTGACCCATAAAAAGAAAAAATGATAAATTGGGTCTCACCAGAATTAAAAACTTTTCTTTTGCAAAAGATTGCATTAAGAGGATGAAAAAGCCAGGCGCAGTGGCTCAAGCCTGTAATCCCAGCACTTTGGGAGGCCGAGACGGGCAGATCACGAGGTCAGGAAATCGACACCATCCTGGTTAACACGGTGAAACCCCATCTCTACTAAAAAATACAAAAAAAAAAAAAAAAAAAAAAAACTAGCTGGGCAAGGTGGCGGGCGCCTGTAGTCCCAGCTACTCGGGAGGCTGAGGCAGGAGAATGGCATAAACCTGGGAGGCGGAGCTTGCAGTGAGCTGAGATCCGGCCACTGCACCCCAGCCTGGGGGACAGAGTGAGACTCTGTCTCAAAAAAAAAAAAAGAGGATGAAAAGACAAGCTACATTCTGGGAGAAAATATTTGCAAGTCATATACCCTACAAAAGACAAGTATCTATAGGATATAAAGAACTCTCAAAATTCAATAGAAAAAGAATTTATTTATGAAATGGGCAAGGAACATGAACAGACATTTCACCAAAGAGGACATACAAATAGCAAATAGGGATATGAATAGATGTTCAACATCATTAGCTATTAGGGAAGTGCACACTAAACAACCATAAGCTATCACAACACATCTATCAGAATGGCTGAAATAAAAACAACTGCTAAACAATGGCAGGATGTAGAGAAACTGGATCACTCAAACCTTGCTTGGTGAGAACATGAAATGCTACAACCACTATGGAAGACAGCTTGGCAGTTGGTTGTAAAACAAAACACAGTGACCGTACTCCTCAGTAATTGCACTCTTGGGCATTTATTCCAGAGAAACAAAAACATGTTTACTGAAAACCCTAACCAAGATGCTCATAGCAGCTTTATTTGTAATAGTTCCAAATAGGAAATAAGCCAGATGCCCTTCAGTAGGTGAGTGGCTACACCAGTTGTGATACCTCCCCACCAGCACACTGGAATCCCACAGCATTAAAAAGAACAAACTATTGATACATCCCACAGCAACTGGGTCGAAGCTCAAGGGAGCTCTCTGCTGAGCAAAAAAAGGCCAATTCCAAAGGGTTCCATACTGTTTGGTTCTATTTACATAATGTCCTTAAATGCCAAATTACATAGATAGAGAAGAGAGTAGTGGGTGCCAGGAGTTAAGGTGCAGGTGGGCACAGGAGGGAGGTGGGAAGCAGGTGTAACCATGAAGGGCACCCCGAGGGCTCCTCATGGTGAAGGACATTCTGTATCTTGCCTGTGTCTTTGTCAGTATCCTGCTGGTGACACTGGGCTGGAGTTCTGCAAGCTGTTACCATTGGTGAGACTGGGTAAAGGGTTCAGGGGACCTCTCTGTATCATGTTTTACAACTGCATGTAGCTATACAGTAATCTCAGCATAAACGTTTACAATTTAAAAAGATAATAATAACATCTGTGCCCTGCTCTGGCCCAATTGCCTCAAAATCTCTTGAATAGGGCCCGGAATTCCAGGGGATTCTGACCCTCAGACAAGGTTGAGACCCCAGAGTTGTGGAGACAGGACAGAGCACTGACACTGATTATTTATTTTTCCATGGGTGACCCTGAGCGTCTCCTGCCAGGCCCACGGTAGGCGCTCAGTAAAGAGGTGCGGCCACTCGGGGCGATGGGCTCATTGACACCTCCTCATTTCACAAAGCCCTGTTTCATGGCAGCAGAGCCACCTAGGACTTTCTCCTGACAGTGTTGTCACCAAGATTGTGGAGCATCTTACCATAGTAAAACATCAGGAATGACCTAATATCCAATGATAAGAGGTGTTTACATAAATTAGGATAAGACATTTCAATGAAATGTTACACAGACATCAAAAATAAGGTTTGTGAAATATACAGAATACCGGGAAATGCTCCTGTTGAGGTTATGTGGAAATGGCAGAAGTTATTATTCCATTCCATTCCATTCCATTCCATTCCATTCCATTTTTTGAGATGGAGTCTCCCTCTGTTGCCCAGGCTGGAGTGCAGTGGCGTGGTCTCAGCTCACTGCAACCTCTGCCTGGCAGGAGACAATTCCATTGCAGTTACCTGGAGACGATGGTTCAGAGTGGCCGACACTGGGAGTGTGCCTGGCTGTGGCCATATTTGTTACAAGTGATGAGAACTACGTTGATCATCGGTTGCTGTTGTCTCTGGTCCTTGGACTGTGCGTGACTTTCAGGTTCTCCCTCCTAGACATCTGGATTTTCATTGCTTCCCTGATGCACAGGAATTTAACTATTGCAATTGTTATAAGGGAAGAGAGAAATAAACCACATTTGACAGCCGAGAAGAACCGTCCCTGGATTGTGACAAGGTGCTTTCCCACAGCTTCTCCCCTTGGTTCCTGGGTTTGTCCTCTGGAGTCACAGAGGACACGACCACCACATTCGTCCCCCCACCTACCTTCAGTGATTTGAGGATGGTAACCCAAGGCCTCTTCATCATTCATCCATTCCCATTTCTCATCCCACAAGTGTTTATAGGGCTTAAACTTAACGTTAAGATCAACCCTCTTAGCAGATCTTTAAGTGTACGTTACAGTACTGTCCGCTGTAGGCACTGCCGCACAGCAGGTCTCTATGCAGTTTCAGTGAAGTGAGATGCCTAAGCCCATCCTTTGAAATACTCGGGGGCTGGCGGGAAGTGGGGCGCCGGCACTCACCCACCTCATGGCCACCCTGCGTGTGGCTGTGGGGCCACAGCCTGCTGGCCACACCAGCTCCTCTTCCCTCCCAGGCTCCTGAGCCTGGTATGTGTCGACCCACGAGGAAGGCATTAGCTTCTCCGCTGGGCTCCCATGGCACATCCACGTCAGTGACCTGGAGGCCATGAGAGGCCAGTGTGGTCCCAGCTCACCCTTGCCCTCCCTCACCGCACATCCAGCTCCCTGCAGCCAGTCCAGGCCCTGGATACACAGGGCTGGATACACAGGGCTGGACACACAGGGCTGGACACATAGGGCTGGACACACAGGCTCTGGACACACAGGGCTGGACACACAGGCCCTGGACACACAGGGCTGGATACACAGGGCTGGACACACAGGGCTGGATGCACAGGGCTGGACACACAGGGCTGGACGCACAGGGCTGGATGCACAGGGCGCTGGATGCACAGGGCTGGACACACAGGGCTGGACACACAGGCTCTGGACACACGGGGCTGGACACACAGGGCTGGACACACAGGGCTGGATACACAGGGCTGGACACACAGGGCCAGACACACAGGCTCTGGATACACAGGGCTGGACACACAGGCCCTGGACACACAGGCTCTGGACACACAGGGCTGGACACACAGGGCTGGACACACAGGGCCAGACACACAGGCTCTGGACACACAGGGCTGGACACACAGGGCTGGACGCACAGGGCTGGACACACAGGGCTGGACACACAGGCTCTGGACACACAGGACTGGACATACAGGGCTGGACACACAGGGCTGGACACACAGGGCTGGACACACAGGCTCTGGACACACAGGACTGGACACACAGGCTCTGGACACACAGGACTGGACACACAGGCTCTGGACACACAGGGCTGGATACACAGGGCTGGACACACAGGGCCAGACACACAGGGCCGGACACACAGGGCCGGACACACAGGCCCTGGATACACAGGGCTGGACACACAGGGCCGGACACACAGGCCCTGGACACACAGGCTCTGGACACACAGGGCTGGACACACAGGGCTGGACTTAGGACAGGGTGGGCCAGGCGCTCACCTCAGGGGCAAAATCGGCAGAGGTGCCAACGAACACAGTCATCGAGACAGAGAACACTTTAATGCAATGTACTTTAAGTCGAATTGCATGCAAACAATCCATGATGAACCAACATTTCTAAATGAAGACAGGACCAGGAATGATCAGGAATATGGAGGCGCCACGCCATAGGGGACCCTGGAGCAAAAGCCAGCATCAAAACATGAGTGAAGAGGGGTGGCCTCGGCATCCCAGGAGGTCACACCCCTGTCAGGGAATCGCAGCACCCGCCGGGTGCCTCTGCCTTCTGATCTGCTGGGCTACTGTGTCATCATCCCATCGTCTTAGAGAGGAGAGACTGTACTGAAGGGTATCCGGGAGCTGCGCTGGACCACACAGGATGCAGGGTCGCTGTGGCTCCTGGGCTGGTTCTGCCCTGCTGGTCATCCTCACTCAGAAACCCCCATTGCTGATACCTCAGCTTGCGCCCCAGTCTCCAGCCCTGGCAGTGCCCAGACACCCAGCCCAGTGTGGCATATGTGGCTGGGATCTATATTCCACGAGGCGGCAAGAAAGGAAACCAGCGTGCTGTGTGGGTGGGTGTGTGGACGACGTTTAATTTATTAATCAGCTGAAAGCCACGCGGAAGGCAGGTTTTGCGGAAGCCGCGTGAGCTCTGTGGGGTCTGTCAGTTTAGCTGCTAATACAAATTTGCTCAGCTGTGACAGACACAGGGTTGTTCTGGCTGAGAGAAAAAAATAAATGCCTGGCCCTTCATTTTCTTGCCGACAGAGCTAAACGCTCTCTGGGGCCCACCTGAGGCATCAGGCAGCCACGGGCAGCTCCTCTGGGAAAATTGGTGGTTCTGGGGCCCAGCCTGCATTGGAAACCTGCTCCACTCCTTTCCAGCCACTTGACCTTGGCCAGCATCTCAGGATGGGGAAACAGCCCTGCCCACTCTTGGGGTGCTAGGGATCGAAGGAGGGAGGGCTTTGAGGGGTCAGGGTCTGGGGAATGTGTGGCTGCAGCTTGTGGGATAAGCCCTTGGGTGGGTGGCTGGACCCTCCGTCATGGCTGGCAGGAATGTAAAATGTTGCAGCCCCTTTGCAAAACAGCCTGATGGTTTTCCTGAAAAAGTTAAACACAGGCCGGGCGCGGTGGCTCAAGCCTGTAATCCCAGCACTTTGGGAGGCCGACATGGGCGGATCACGAGGTCAGGAGATCGAGACCATCCTGGCGAACACGGTGAAACCCCGTCTCTACTAAAAAATACAAAAAACTAGCCGGGCAAGGTGAAGGGCGCCTGTAGTCCCAGCTACTCGGGAGGCTGAGGCAGGAAAATGGCGTAAACTCGGGAGGCGGAGCTTGCAGTGAGCCGAGATCCGGCCACTGCACTCCCGCCTGGGCGACAGAGAGACTCCGCCAAAAAAAAAAAAAAAGTTAAACACAGAACTACTGCAGAACCCAGCACTCCCATGCCTAGGTATGTACATAAGAGACTTGAAAACCTACATCCATGCAAAAACTTACGTCCACAGCAGCCTTATTCATAATAACCGAAAGGTACACTCAACCCTAAGTCTATCAATAGATGAATGAATAAGCAAAAGGCACTCTTCATACAGCGGAACATTATTCAGCTGGAAAAAGGAGTGAAGCACTGGCGCACGCCACAACACGGATGCACCTTGCAAACACGCTGATGAAAGAACCCGGATGCAAAAGACCACATGCTGCATGAATCCATTTCAATGCCACGTCAAGGACAGGCAAATCCATCGAGGCAGAAAGTAGACGTGGGGCTGCTTAGGGACAGGGGTCAAGGGAATAGGAAGGTAAAGGGTGTGGGGCTTCTCTGTGAGATGACAGAAATGTTCTACCATTGATTGTGATAGAGGTTGCACAACTCTGAATATACTAAAAATTATTGAATTGTACCCTTTAAAGTATGAACAGAATGGCATGCAAGTTATAGCTCAAAACCATTACAAAAAAAAAAAAAAACACACACACAACTTGATAGTTAACCCTGTTCACCGTGTATCCGTTGTTATTTTGGTGTTGTAGACTTTCATGAACAACTAAATGCCAAAAACAAAGCATTAAAATGGGAATGAATGCTTAAATCAATTCCTAGTTTATTTCTTTGAAGGTAATTAGGTTGTCACCACCTCCTCCAGGGTCAGTGAATGGGGTCAGGACTCCTGAGTTGCCACCGACTGCCCTGGGTCAGCAGGGGCTCTGCTCCAGCTCTCTGGGCTGCCCCGTCTGCATGTGTAAGTGGAAGGCACCGCCCCAGCTCTCCCAGGCTGCCAGGGGGTGAAAATCCATGCAGTTTAAGAAGGGGTTCGGGCTGAGAACCCACAGTTGGGGGCCAGCTAGATTCCTGGGATCCCAGGTTCTGAGAAGGCAGTGGAATGGGAGCAGGGAGGTGTTCAAGGGGCTACGTTGCCCACCCTGGGAGTTGATGAGCCCCGCCATGTGCAGGTGAGACGAGGCTCTCCTAAATAGCTGAGCACTTCAGGGCTTCCCACCCACCTCTGCAGCCTCCCGGGGCCTCTGGGAGGATCTATGGTGACAAGAAGCCTGAGAGAGGTTCAGCTATCTCCTGCCTCTCTCAAACCGTGCACAGGCCCCAACCAGGATGGCGAGGGGAGCAGCCAGCCTGCAGCACACGCAGAGGAGAGCCGGGGTTGATGACAGTAATCACAGTGACAGTTACCGGCTGCAGCCAGGCCTCAGTCCCCACCCCAGCCAGCCTGCAGCACACGCAGAGGAGAGCCAGGGGTGATGACGGTAATCACAGTGACAGTTACTGGCTACGGCCAGGCCTCAGTCCCCACCTGAGAAGGACTCCCAGCTTCAACCCACCACCCCAGCCCCACTGGGCTCCCATCCTGGCACATCCAGATTCCCTGTCCTCTGTGCCCTGCAGGGAGACAGCTTCCTCCTCTGAGAAGCTTCTCCTGATAAGCACTGCCCCGGCTGTCTTCCCCAGGCCTCATTCATGCAGCATGGGTGCCAGCCAGCCCTGTGCAGGGCACTGTTCTTCGCCTTGCCCCAACCAGAGACCCAACTGCAAGGCCCCTCCAGGAATGCCCAAGCCCAGGGAGGGGGAAGAGGCAGCAGCAACCAGGCAGTGATGAGAGAGGCATGGAGCAGGGAGGCTTCCTAGAGGAAACTTCAATTATCAATCCAAGACCTGGAAGCTGGGGAGCCCTTTGGTGGGGGGTGGGGAGTAGAGGAAGGGAAGGACAGGGGCCTTGTGTTCTAGGCAGAGGGGCAGCGGCAGCATGCACCCTGAGCCCAAAGAGCGCACAATTCCAAGGTGCTCAAGTGGGACCGGAGGGTGTGGAGCGGCGGAGCTGGGGATGGGCGCCCAGACCACCTGGGCCCAGTCTTGTCTCGGAGTTCGGTCGTTAGTCCTTGAGTCAATGGAGAGGCACCGCGCCAGGTGCTGGGGCCGCCACCCACCACAGGAGTGGTCACAGTGTCTCCTCTCAGCACTGAAACTTTCGGAGGCAGCGCTTCTCAGGATGTCAGGGAACTCTGCAAAGTGCAGCGTGGGTGCCGGTGGTCTGGGGAGGGTCTTCCTTCCAAGTCAGGAGGATCAGACCCTGGACAGCGGCTTTGACTCCCGAGTCCTTTACAGGACTTGCTCCCACCTGCTGCCTGGGAGGGGCGGGCATCAGGTGGATCTGCTCATCCCACGGGAGGAAGTGAGGCCCGGGGCCTGGTACAGGCAGCGCAGAAGAAGCCCAGGCTCCAGCTGCTGCACCTGGCCTGGGGCCCGGGGCCTTCCTTCCATCCCACCCGCCTCGGGCAAACTCAGTTCCAGTGTCGTGGGCCCCCAGAAACCTCGCGGCAGTTTCCAACATACCCAGTCGAACAACCCTTATTTATGTTTGTTCTTTCTTTGCAGTGGTTTCTGTCAGCACTGGTGATAGATGGGTACATGCTGATGGATTTTTCAATCTGCTCCCCATAAAAAGATTGTATTTTGACGCGTTTAATGCTTTGTTGTAGAGTGTGCAGTCCTGCTGTGAAAATTACTGAATAAATATCTACGGCCCTGTGGGGTTGAGAAGGCTGTGGTCATGAAGCCTAAGGATGGTCATGCCCTTTCTCCCTAGGACTGGCAAGAGGAGCGGAGCGGCTTCCCCGGCTGCTGGGCCTCGTGCTGGACGCCCACTGAGAAAGTCCTTGGGCTCTGCATACGGGAGCTGCATCCTCACCTCAGTCCCCTGGCTGACCCTGCTGGAAGCCAGTGCCCACCAGCAGTTTCCTGGCTCTCGGCCCCAGGCTCTCGGACTACTGGCTTTGGAATGAGGTGGATTGGGGCTGGGGGAGTCAGACATGGAGAAGAGGGTGAGTGAGAGGCCAGGCACTGTGGACCAGTCTCCAGCTCCCTGGAGTTGGCCATGGGGGAAGCTCCATTTTTGTACATCCCAGGGACAGACGGCTGCTCTGCTGTGGGAGCAAAGTCCTGAAGAACATCAGCATGCAGCCCTCCCACAGCCTCAGACACACACACACACACACACATGCACATAAACACAGATACATACTCACTCACGCTCACAGATACACATGCACACACAGATACACACAGATATATACATGTACACACATATAGATACATAAACACACAAAGACACTCGTAGATACATGTGCATACATGGATACACACATGCACACACAGAGATACACATACATGCACACACAGAGATACACATGCATGCACACACACAGATACACACTCAGACACACACATTCACACACAGATACACATGCACGCACACATGTACACAGACATACTTATACACATACCACACACACGTTCACAGACATAACAGAGATGCACGCATACGCTCACACCAGCTGACCCACCTCAGGTGGGGCTACCAGATGTCAACTCACCACAAGGCCCTGGCTGGGGAGCTGAAGCTTTGGGGCCAAACCTAGGATACCGTCAGGCTCAGAGGGCTGAGCAGTGACTGTGCCTACAGGGCAGACCCTAAAGGGCTGGGATTCGGAAGAGCTAACCTAAGCACATGGCAGGTGTTCTGGGGGGACAGACTCAGGTGAGAGACCATATTGAGCCCCAGCCCTGAGAGGAGAGAGCAGAGAATGGGATGGGGGCTCCGGCTGGGGGATGCGGCCCCATGGAAGCTGCCAGAGTGTAGCAGAAATGGCCAGGGCAGGGGCAGGAGCTGAGGCTGGAGTCCGTGGCCTTGCACTGGCTGTGCATTGGCCTGGGGCGCAGTGGCAGCTCACAGATCCTGAGACTCTTCCTTCTCTGGAAATGCAGAGGGCACCCAGGGAAAATGAAAAATGATGGCACCAACTCCATGCATGGCCCTGGGCTAAACAGTTTACACGGCTTATGTTTCTTAATCTTCAATAACAACCCTAAGGGGTATGTAAGCATGAGTATTACCCTCATTTTACAGATGAAAAAACCAAGTCACAGACAGGCTAAGGAACTTTCCCAAAGTCACACAGACATGAAGTGCTGGGCCAGGGTTCAAACCTGGGCAAGCGTGTCCAGAGTCAGTAAAACACTCCAGAAGGGCTTTGCAAACAGGAGCTCAGGTCCAGAGCCCTGTGTTCTTCAGCCTCTGCCCCAGGCCCTGTAAGTCTCCTGAGGCTCAGACAACTCCAGCCTAACTGCCAACAAGAAGCCCCCAGCGATGGAGGCTCGTTTTTAGCAATGAAAGCGCCAGAGCAAGAGATGACAAAGGATTGAAGGCAGGTTCAGCCTAGCAGGGAACTCTCCCGGGCCAAGTCTACCACATCAATCACTGGGCTCTGCTCCTCCAGCCCTCCCTGGCTCCAGCGCCCGATTCCCTACCAGCCCTCCCCACCAACTGCTCAGCAAGCCTGCCAAGGGGGCTTCCGGCGTCATCCTGGTGAATAATTTATCATTTGTTCCTGAGCAAGGGGAGGAAATATAAATCTCCTGTTCTGTGAGCATGGCAAGCCACATGCCTCTGTGTGTGTGTGTGTGTGTGTGTGTGTGTGTGTGTGTGTGTGTGTGTGTGTGTCTTTAAACCACATAAACTGCTCCTCTGATCTCATCTGGAATAAATTACCCATAATGAAGGTGGTGAGTTGCTTGCAGACAACACTTTGAATCCTGCTATCTTCACTCATAACAAGGCTCTTGCCGTGTAGGGTTTATCCATTATTATTTTGAGCCAGTTGCTCTTGTTTTTAATACAAAGGGGAAAAAAAAAGATTCATTTTGAGTAAACACAGTGTACAGTCTCCGGTTTGGGCATCCGGGAGAGGGGAGTAGATTTTCCCACTGGGGGCTCTGTCCTAGGTACCCTCCAAGCTGCAGTGCTGGGGGCAGGAGCTGGCCTACTATGGCCACTGAAACAGATGTGAGGGGAGACTTCACTGCTTGGAGTTGCTGGGTCCAGACAGCCCTTGGCCTCTGCTCCCAGCGGCTGCTGTGGAACCTCCATGCTCACACCTAGGGTCACACAAACTCCTTGACTCTCATTTTGCAGCTGAAAACTCCGCTGCCCTGTTTCCCATGGCTGCAGACTCCTAGAAGGGAGGGAACATGGGTTCTGGTCCCCGTTCTGCCAATGACCCACACCCCACCTTGGGAAGGTCCCTTTGTCCCCCAGGGTCTTAGGTTTCCCTCTATCAAGAAGGGAAAGAACTGTTTGTCCCAGGTCAGGGAGGGACTGAAATAAGCTCACAGATAGGAACATGCTTTGGAAGCCATGGTGCTTTTACCCGCAGACGGTGGATTTTCCATTTTGTGCTGGTTTCATGACCACAAGTGGGACACACAGGCCTCGTCCCAACAGAGGAGACTGGGTCACACAACTCTGATGGAGGCTGAGGCTGGGACCAGTGGGGCAGCAGTGCTGGGGTTTCCCAATTCTTCAGCGCTGCCACTCTGGCCCTGTCGTGGCTGCCGCATGCGGTCACCTGCCCCATCAGTGATGCCCAGCCAGGCCTAGGCCAGAAATGGTGGGTCTCTCAAGGGTCCTGGGTCTTCACGCAGGTCTCTGAAGGCAGAGTCAGGACTGGAAGGTCTCTCATCCCGGGGCCCTGCTTTCCAGTATCCACCCCATAGTCCTGCTAGAGGACTCAAGGAGACACCCCACAGAGGGTGCTTCACACAGTTCCCGGCCCATGGTCAGCTTCAGCTTGGCCCTGATGGAAATTGTTGTCAATAACAAATTGCTGCAAAGGTCACTTGCTTTAGGGGCCTCTTGGAGACCACTGTTTCACACTTCTCTAACAATGGAAATTCTTACACTACCATCCAAGTGTTCAGCCCATGACAGCATTCAATAAACCTCTGTGGAATAGATGATGGTGGTGGTGGTGATGGTGGTGATGGTAGTGATGATGGTGGTGATGGTGGTAATGATGGTGATGATGGTGGTGATGATGGTGATGGTGGTGATGATGGTGATGATGGTGGTGGTGACCGTGGTGGCGATGATGGTGATGGTGGTGATGATGGTGGTGATGATGGTGGTAATGGTGGTGATGATGGTGATGGTGGTGATGATGAAGGTGATGGTGGTGATGGTGATGATGATGATAGTGGTAGTGGTGATGATGATGATGGTGATGATGGTGGTGGTGATGGTGGTGATGATGGTGATGATGGTGATGGTGGTGATGATGGTGATGATGGTGGTGATGATGGTAATGGTGATGATGATGGTGATGATGGTGGTGATGGTGGTGATGATGGTGATGGTGGTGATGACGAAGGTGATGGTGGTGATGGTGATGATGATAGTGGTAGTGGTGATAATGATGATGATGGTGGTGATGATGGTGGTGGTGATGATGATGGTGGTGATGATGGTGATTATGGTGATAATGGTGGTGATGATGGTGATGGTGGTGATCATAGTGGTGGTGGTGGTGATGATGATAGTGGTAGTGGTGATGCTGCTGCTGATGATGGTGTGATGATGATGATGAACAGTCTTCATTTAGTGGACACTTGGTATAAGCCTGAACCCAGGGCTAAGCACCTTAAATACATTATCTCATTTAATTGTCTCATCAAGTCTTGGAGAGAAGTTAGTAGCCCTCTTTCCAGATAAAGAAACTGAGTCTCACAGGGAATGAAGAGCTTGCCAAGGGTCAGACAAACCCAGTTCTGTCTGACTCCAGTCTCAGGCTCTAATCTACCATGCTAGAATGCCCACCAGGCAGGAATGCCTCCAAAAAAATTACCCAAGCTACCCTGCCTACTACCATGGCCAAGCACTATTCCAAGTCCTTTATACCCATCACACCATCTGAAATGATCTTCATAACAATTGTGTGAAATGGGTAACTTTATCACTTTTTCACAAATGAGAAAATTAAGACCAGAGACAGGAAGTAATTTGATTGACTGCTTAAAAAGTGGATGGATGGATGGATGATTGGATGGATAGATGGTTGGATGGATGGATAAATAGATAGTTGGTTGGTTGGATGAATGGAGGGATAGATGATTGGATAAATGGATGGATGATGGATGGATGGATGGATGGATGGATGTGCATATGATCTGGATGGATGGGTGATTGGAGATGGATAGATGATTGGATGGATGGATGGATAAATGGATGGTTGGTTGGATGAATAGAGGAATAGATGATTGGATAAATGAATGGATGATGGATGGATAAATGGATGGATTGATGACCACCCCTTCAGGGCCCATACCTGGCTACAGATAAAGGCAGAGAAGGCCTAGTGAGTGAGGCTGATGGCACCACTGACCACCATGCAAATGTCCCTGGGCTGGCCCTTGGTTCAGCAGGTCTGCCCTAAGAGGGTGCCATTAATGATGATGTAACTATAAAGCAGTCAAAGATCAACCATTTCGATAAAATATGTAAATATCTGGGCAGGCGCCAGGCTACAGTCTTAAGTCTCCTAGTGGGAAGCAGCTCTGACATGGCCATGGGAAATTCCAGCTCACCAGGTGAACAAGTGGCACTAATGAGACTGCTGTGGGCCATGTTTGCCTCCCCAGGAGTCAGACACAGGCCCTTAATGGCAACAAAGTCAGAGTAGCAGGGTCCCCTTCTATAGAAACAGAAGACATCTGTGAGCCTTGGGTTTGACTCCCCACATACCAGCCACCATTGCATGGCTGTTAAAAGTGGTCTTGGGAGGCTTCGAATAGCTCAAAGTAACGAGGTGATTTCTATGCAAATACAAGGTTGCCAGGTTGGCCTTGTCTCATCAGGGCCCCAGCACCCAGAGCGCTCCCTGGCCTGGAATTGGCACTCACTGAGTAGCCTGTGAACTGGCAACCAGTTCCTCCTCTGTGCATCAGCCTCCCCTGGGCTGCACATCTCCAGGGGCCCCCTTGATGCTGTGGTCATCAAGATGGCCCCAGGACCATCTCTCCTGGTCAGGGAGTGGCTCAGGACACGTAAGTACCTGTTCCACAGGGCAGGGCAGCAAAAAGAGGTCCCTTGCAGCCCAGCTGCCCAGGGCCCCAGGTTTATGAATCTGACTGAGGACTCGGGTATGGGGCAGGGAAGCACCAATTAGCCATGTGGGCCATGCCTGGCCACTGAACGGAGTGGCAGCTACTGGCTTATCCTCCTTGCCACAAGAATTGGGCCATAGTCAGAGTTCAGTAAAGCCTGGAGTAAACAAGTGCATGAGTGAGTGACTACGTGAACAACTGAACATGTTTGCTTCAGACATTTCCTTTCTTCAAGTCAGTTGATAGTTCTTTGCTTAGCCAGGACTATTTTTTCTCCTGGTCTTTTGGAGTTAACATGGAAAGGAAGCCGGGCGCAGTGGCTCACGCCTGTAATCCAAGCATTTTGGTAGGCAGAGGCAAGTGGATCACCTGAGGTCAGGAGTTCGAGACCAGACTGACCAACATGGTGAAACCCTGTCTCTACTAAAAATACAAAATCATCTGGCCGTGGTGGCGCATGTCTGTAATCCTAGCTACTCAGGGGGCTAAGGCAGGAGAATTGCTTGAACCCGGGAGGCGGAGGTTGCAGTGAGCCGAGAATGCGCCACTGCACTCCAGCCTGGGCAACAAGAGTGAAACTCCATCTCAAAAAACAAACAAACAAACAAAAAATGTGGAAAGGAACTCCTCACCTGCAGGATCCCCAAGTCCAAATGCGTGGTGTTGATGAAGGGCAGGGGGCAGCCCATGGTCACTTGCCCAGCTCTCCCTGCTCTCAGACCTGGCCCTGCCCTCTCTGACCAAGGCAAACAGCAGCACTGATGGAGGACTGATGAGGTGCAGGGGCCAGTGCAGGTGAGGGGTGCTGGGTGGACGCAAGGAGGCTGGGTGGAGGGGGGACGCTGGGTGGGTGCCATTTCTCTGGAAGGTGTGTGAATTTCCATTCACTGTGCCCATAGCACCCTTCATCCCCATTTTACAGAGGAACCTAGTCAAGGACAAAGCCCTCAGTGAACACCGGCAGAATAAGGCCGCATTCATGGCAGCCCACCCCTTCGCCTCAGGTGACTTCCCCGTGAACTGACACCAGCTTTAGTTTCATGTATATTTGTGTGATCACTAGTTGGATTTCCGATCCCTGCTGGACTGTAATGGCCAAGAGAGCCCACGCCTTGCTCCACCCTCAACCCCAGCAGCTGGCACAGAACCTGGCACCTGACGAATAAATGACGCTTTGTGAGTAGATCATGAAAGCATGAATGAATCTTCGTAGAACTCACATCGCTAGACTCGTACGACCCTCAAGGGTAAAAACTGGGTATTTTCCATCTCAAAATCACCCAAATTCGACATAGTGCTTGACACTCAATAAATGTTTAGATTCTGAATTTAATTCAAATTTCACTGGCCAGCTTCTTAAGCGAAGGCAGAAAATATTGTTCATGGTTGAAAAAAAAGGAACAAATTTTAAGCAAACAAACTAAAGCCCAGGGGGTAAAGCAGCTGAGAGGGGAGCATCTGGAGGGGAGGCTTTTCATAATTCATATTTTAAAACGCCAGGCTCACCATCCCTCTGTGTTCTCATGTTTAATTAAAAATGGTGAAGCATTAACTGAAGCTTCTTCCAGCCTCCTGGCTCTGAGGCACCCAGGAAGTGAGAAACGGGTCAGAGCAACTTCACGCTCTGGAAGGGCCCTAGGCTGGAGAGAAGGAATCGTCAGGGCAGTTCTCCCAGCCAAGACTTGGTGGGGCCTTCAGGAGATGGAAAGCTGGCCTCTCAGGGCAGACCCCCTAACAGCATCCTGTGGAAGCCCCTCCAGTCTCAGACACTGTGCACATGGGGACACGTGTGTGCAGTGTGTGCAAGTGCATGTGTGTGAGGGTGTGTGTGCACATGCAAGTGTATGCACGTATGTGCATCTGTGTGAGGGTGTGTGTGCATGTGCGAGTGTAGGCATGTGTGTGCATGTGTGTGAGGCTGAATGTGTGTGCACGTGTGTGAGGGTGCATTGTGTGGGCTGCATGTGTGTGCACATGTGTGAGGGTGCATGTGTGTGCATGTACATGTGTACACGTGTGAGGTTGTGTGTGCACATGTATGTGCACATGTGTGAGACTGCATGTGTGTGCATGTGCATGCGTGCACACATGTGTGAGGGTGCATTGTGTGTGCACGTCTACAAGAGTGAATGTGTGTGCGTGCATGTGCGCACGCGCCTGTGAGAGCAAATGTGTGCGTGTGCATGTGCGCGCGCGCCTGTGAGAGCGAATGTGTGCGTGTGCGTGTGCGTGCGCGTCTGTGAGAGCAAATGTGTGCGCATGCGTGTGCACGCATGCCTGTGAGAGTGAATGTGTGTGCCTGCATGTGCGTGCACGCCTGTGAGAGTGAATGTGTGCGTGTGCGTGTGCACCTGTGAGCGTGAATGTGTGCGTGTGCGTGTGCGCCTGTGAGTGAATGTGTGCGCCTGCATGTGCGTGCACACCTGTGAGAGTGAATGTGTGCACGTGCATGTGCACACACATCTGTGAGAGTGAATGTGTGCGTATGCGTGCGCACCTGTGACAGTGAATGTGTGCGTGTGCGTGCGCACCTGTGAGAGTGAATGTGTGCGTGTGCGTGCATGCATGACCATGTGGGATTATGGCTGGGTGTGTTCATTCATGTGCATGTGTGGGCATGGGTGGTGTGTGTGCCCAATTCCAATTCCCAACTCGAGCTGAGCTCACCTCGTAGCACAGCCTGCACTCCTGCTGGCTGATGTCTCACCTCAGCCGGGAAAGGCTCCCCAGCCAGGGAGGGCTTCATCCAGAGAAGCAGCCAAAATACAGAGGGGAGAGACTTCCGGGGCGGGTGAGTGGCTCAGATGAGGAAGGCATAAAGCGTGGCTAGGACTTAGGGCACAGGCGAGGAGGCTGAGCATACCTGCCCATGGCACTCAGCAGCAGCCACAGGATGCACGTGTGCCTGGGGGTATGTGTGTGCAGTGTGTGAATGTGCATGTGTCCGAGGGGATGTGTGTCTGCACATGTGTGCAGGGGGCATGTGTGTGAGGGTATATGTGCATGTGTGTGTGCATATGTGTGAGGGTGTGTGTGCAGCAATGCTGGCTGCAGCAGGATGTGCCCACCCTGGGCTAAGTCAGCACACTTGCCTCCCCAAGCACGGCAGGGATGAGGGTCCGTGCCTCCCAGGTGCCATGGGAGTCCGCGAGGAGCCTCCAGGACATACCCGGCAGGTTGCCACAGGTCCCTGCAGCTGCGTCTCCCTGCCTCCTACCTGACAAATCACGTTCCTGTGAGAATAAAACATGACAACGTTGGGCGTGGACTCAGCTTTCATTTGTGCATTCAGCAAACACATCCCGGTGGTCCCTGTGTGTGTGCTGGGGTGGGGGAGTTGAGCGAAGAGGCCTGGGACCTGGATGGGCTCAAGCTCCAGCAGGAACGTGCACCGGACCCCGAGTTCCCACGGCTCGGCTGCCAGAGCTCCCTGGATGTCTGGGACCCACTCAGGAGGGTCACAGAGGCTTCCGAGCACTATGGCCTGGGCTTTGAATGATGAGAGAGAACTGGAATCCCAGCACTTTGGGAGGCCGAGGTGGATGGACCACGAGGTCAGGAGATCGAGACCATCCTGGCCAACATGGTGAAACCCCGTCTCTACTAAAAATACAAAAATTAGCTGGGCGTGACCAAGCACGCCTGTAGTCGCAGCTACTTGGGAGGCTGAGGCAGGAGAATAGCTTCAACCTGGGAGGCAGAGGTTGCAATGAGTCGACATTACACCACTGCACTCCAGCCTGGTGACAGAACTAGACTCCGTCTCAAAAAGGAAAAAGAGCCCAGGACAGAGGCCACAGCAAAGGCCACGAGAAGGGGAGAGAGGGAGGCCTGAGAGGGGAACCCAGTTACCGGCAGCAACAGAGACTCAACTCAGCCAGAGAAGGCTTCACTCCTCACCCAAGGCCAACAGCGCCCAGACCCAGGTCAGCCCTCCAGCGAAGGGGAAGGTGCAATCAACCAACAGCAGCCAAGCGACAGGAGTGCGGTCAGCCCACTCAGGCATCCCAGCAGAGGAGCCACGGGGTTCTCGAGGTCCTCCCCTCGCCCAGACCTTCCCAGCAGAGCCAGTACCATGCACAATTCCAGATGATGCCGTCGACGTCATGTCTCAGATGACAAGGTCTCCCAGAAGAATGCAGTAGGCAGCCTGCACAGCTGTGCATGGAAGCCCTGGGGCCAGCCCTGTCCCAGCCCTTGCAGCCAACCCTGGTGTGGGGAGCCCCTTGCCCACATCCACACACCCCAACTCTGAGCAGCTCCAGGCACCACCCCTGACCTCCAAAGACGCTGTGTGTGATCAGCAAGTCCACAAATATCCATAAGCACAGCCCGCCTGCCGCAGTGCTGTTCATAAAAGTAGAAAACACCCTTCCCTTCCACGACAGGAGAACGGGCATGCGAATGACGGCACGGGCTTGCAGCAGACGCCAAGACGCTGCTGCGGAAGCTCATGCCCAGCGAACGGGACAGGCATTCACTGCGCACTAGAGAGTGAGAGGCAAGGGCAGTGGGCATGCCTCATTTTTGTGAAAATGTACATTAAAGTTTATAAGGCACGTGGAAACATCTGGAAGGTTCTGTGCCGTACCTGTCATGAGATTATTTCTGGGCAGTGAGATTAAAGATGACTTTCCTCTTTTTTATCTTATTTTTTTTTTCTTTTAGCTTGCAGGGGCCTGGTTGGCCGGGAGCTGTCCCACACACTTTCCACTCTGAGCCTCACTGAGGTGGGGACAGCACGTCCATCACAATGCAGTCGGAGAAGAAGCTCCAGGAGGCCGGCGCCACCACAGACCACAGGCCAACAAGAAGTAGCACCTGAATCAGCCCCAGCGCCTGGTCTGTCTCCCACCAGAGCTCCGCAGAGGCTGGGGAAGCCAGGAACAGCCCCTAGGGAGCTGAAGCCAAGAATAGTGGTATGGGGTTGGACACGGTGTTCCCTGACATGCTTGCTGGGAACAGAGGCCACCTGCCCACCAGGCAGGGTCAGCCAGACCTGAAGCTGCTAACCTTTGTTCTGAGGAGGGGTCATCTTAACGCTACCTGCTCTGTGTGTGTCCCGGCAGGCCCGGGTGGTCCCAATCTTCAACTCCGTCCCCGGGTCCCTACACATTCACCCACATGTGCAAGGCTGCATGAGACACAGGAAAGGGGACACCTCGGCAGGAGCTCCCCAGGTGCACCAACTTCTGCCCTGGAACTGACCCCTCCCGACAGGAAGGCTGGACCACCTCACTCCCGGCTTCTGGGGTCTTCCCGGGTGAGGGCCGGCTACCAAGTACGCTACTGCAAGAGACGCGTAGCTCTTTTGCCCAGAAAATAAAGGGCTTAGAAGGGCAAATTAATTCTGGTGCTGCTTAAAGAGAAATAACCGCTTCCGCCCGGGATTTTAATTACGGAGCTCTGCAAGAGCTGTGAACTCTGTTTTTCTTCATTATTTTCGAAGCAAGTTCTCCTCCTTCTCCCCCCACTTCCCACCACCACGTCCGTGTTTGCTCCTCGACCTTCTCTTGTGTTTTCCAACCCAGTGACTCAAAGCGAACCGGAGTATGCTGCTGGATGCTTTCAGGGGCTGGATTTTAACATTCTATTAAAATTTCAATGGATGTCCTGTGAGTTGGGAATTTCCTATCTGCAGAAACCTTTGCCTTCATTCTAGTTAAGAAAATAAAAAACAAAAAGGCTGTTCCCTGTGGCTCTGTATTCCAAACGCTATAAATTCCAAAGATTAAAGGGAGCCCGGCCCCCCTCGAGACCCCCTTTCCCTGGCGTGGCTGGCAATCAGGCCTCTAATTACGTTTCCTGTTTGCAACCGGCAAATAAAATATTTAGGCAGCCTACGCTGAGTGTTCCGGGCCCGGCCCGGCCCGCAGCTGCACTGCCCCCAAACAGGAAGGCACAGAGACAAAAAAAATTAAATGAAACAAATGGCAGATAAATACAGGCGCGTTGTTTTAAAAATTCATAAACACTAGCCTCTGATGCAATTTATTTTGGTTAACTAGTGAAAAACCCATGTAACTTACTGAAGAGATTCGATTGAAGCATGATTTTTCAAGAAATGACATTGAATGGCTTCCCACCGTGTGTGCCGTGGCTCGGCAGGCTCCCGGAATGTGATGTCCCCCAGGTCCCACCAGAACCTAACAAACGAGTGGCCAGCAACAGCTGCACTGAGGCTGCACGGACGGGGCGTCCGCTCTGCTGCTGACCAGATGGGCAGGCCCAGTAAACAACCAGCCTCAGTTTCTCCATCTGTGACTCGGGAGCGATCAGCAGGAAGCTCTTGCAGGGCCTGCGGGGAGCTTAGTGCAGCCACGAGGGCATCACAGGCACAGTACCCTGCACCTCAGGGGTGCCCTGGGTGGGCAGGGTCTCCTTCCAGCCTGACTGCCCCAAGAAAGGGAAAGGGCGCACAGATGCCAAATCCACAGTCCAAGCTGCGGTGTAGTTTCGCTGAGATTCTGGAAATTCCTTTCTATTTTGCAAAAAGAGGAGCCAAATACCAGCACCAGAGGGGCGGCCCGGGACCCAGGCACCCACCTCATTGAGCCGCGGCGGAGGGCAGCGGGTCCGCAAACTGTAACAAGTTGGCTCTGTAGCCCTGTTTGTCAGAGGAGGAGGCTGTTCCCAGGAGGCGCGGGCTCCACGGGAGACACGCCAGCTGCGCTCAGCGGGGAGAGGTTGTCACCCCAGTCCCTAGTGGAGGTCTGTTTGTGCAGGAATCCGTCACCAGCAGACAGGCTTTTACAGAAAGCCTCACCATTCCCCTGCACCTGATTTGGGATGGAGGAACTCATTTGCTAAGGAAGGTTCTAGAAAGTGGCCGCTGGCGTGGTGGCAGGTGTGTGGGGATGGGAGAAGCGGCAAGAGGTCCAGGGACCCAGGCAGGATGGCCACTTATGGGTGTCCAAGCACCCACAGCTGACCCATGGGGCCCAAGCAAGAAGGACACCAAGACCACAGTGAGTGGAAGGGACGCGGTGGGAGACCCAGCTGAGGACAGCGGAGGCTGAGGCACCGAGGCTCGGCCCTGCTTCCCCTGTGGTCCCTCACAAAGCCCCTCGCTCTTTCCAGACTCCTCCCTGCAGACCCTTCTTGGTCTACCCACCAGCCAAGGCTCAGAGGGCTCTGGGGAAGGAGTGCAGGGTGGCAAGGCCCAGCCAGGGTCCGGGTGCACCTGCAAGGCAGGCCCCGAGCTGCTCACCTCCCTGCTTTCCTCAACCTCGAAGCAGCCGGGGCTCCCAGGCAGGATGCCACAGCACCCACCTCTATTTACCCCTCTGTGAAATGGGAAGAAAGTTCTCCCCAGGTGAGGCTGTCTCACGGCTCAGTCAGACACTCTCCAAGCTGATGCTCTGAAACCACATGTGTACCTGTGTCCCCATCACTAATACTGTCCTCTTTCCTACCTTGGAGGGGGGGCTCAGCCCCCAGGAAAAGAGTTCCACACTTTTCCAGCAACCCCTCGGGAGCTCCGGTTCCATAGGAGGGGGGAGCCTAGTGCCTGATGGGACAGAGCACCGCATGCGGCTGGGACCCCCGTGTCCTAGGGATCCGAGAGCACACTGCTGGGCAGCAGCCCCTGGACAGGACCCACCAGCCTTTGCGCAAACCAGGAAGGAGCTTGTCCCCCAGTACCAGGGCGCCCAGCTGGCAAGTGCAGGTGACTGGACTCTGGCTCCCTCATTGGCACCTGTGAGGCCACACCGTGACCTTCGTGGGCCCCAGACACCATCCCCCCGTGCCTGATGGGTCTGTTGCCTTGCCCAGCCTCGGCTTTCAAGGTGACCTTCAAGGACTGCTGCAAGGACTGCCCTGCCAGAGCCTGGCACAGGCTGTTGGGCCCAACCCCAATCACTGACAGGTTCGCAAAGACACCCGAGCCGCAGGGCCTTGGCGGACAGGTAAGCAGGCTGATCTCGTCCAGAAATCTCGTCCACGTGAACCCTCCTTCGGAGATGGCCGAGGCCTGACACCGCAGAAGTCACTGTGTCCAGCTCCCGCCTCTCCTGCCCCTCAGCCCCTCAGCTCCTCCCTGGGAACCACCTGTCAGCTGCCCCAGCCTGGCTTTGTGTTTTCACCCGGGAGTGACTCAGGGCCTCCAGTGGCCCGGGGTGATGGGGGAGCTTGCTGGATCCAGGCACCAGCAGTCACCTCCGTCCCCAAGGAAGGCCCTGCCAAAGGGCCCGGCACCAGGCACTCCACGTTTGGGCCAGGACTTGTTGACTGCTGTCCAGACTCCCAGTGACACATTCTCCTCCTCTGGGGTTGCCCCTACTTGGCCTCTGTGCCAGCTGACAGCCAGAAGTCTGGCGACTGAGCCCGGTGGGGTCTCTGCCTGGCGAGGGTCCTGGGTTTTGTCCCCACGCCATGGGGGCTCAGGAGGCGCCCCCCAGCTTCCTCCTGCTTCTCAGCATTCCCAGCTTCCAGCACACAGATGCCGGGCTCGAGTCTCCTCCAAGACCAGGGCCACCCTCCACCAGGTCCCACTGAGCCTCGTGGGGCTGGTGAAACCACCTGCCCACCTCAGCACTGCATCTCCAGCCGGGGCTGAGTGGCAGTGTGGGCACCGCGGCCCGGGACAGCAGCTTGGGCTCAGAGCCAGGCTTGTGGCTTCGCCTCTCAGCCTGTATCTCCTCCCCTGTGGGATGGGGACTCCGTGGCACCCCCATGATGGACAGGATGCCATGGGCCTCAGCCCAGGGCAGACCTCAGCGTCTTTCCTGTGGCCGCTGCCGGAGGTGCGTGACCACAGCACAGGTGTGGACTGACGTCACTTTGCCTCATGCCTGCGGGGAGGGCCCTCTCCCCCATGGTCTCGGTGGGGCCTCATCCCACCTGGGAAGTAACTGGGGCATCTCAATTTCACAGATGAGTAAAAGGAGGCTCAGAGCAGTTACAAGTGGAGGCTGAGACCTGGGCAGGTCTTTGTCATCTTGGAGTCCAGCACATACACAGGACCGGCCTCCAGTGGGCTAGACGGAGCTGCCTCCTACCCTTCCCTGCTCCCAGATGCACACACACAACCCCTACATATGCACAAGAGCACGCACTCACAGGAGTGTGCGCAGGTGTGTGCATGCATGCACATGCACAGAATGCACAAGGCACACACAGGCACAGGCGTGAGCGCACACACGTACACACACACGCCTGCACCCATGTCTCCCAGATCCACAGAAGGGAGGGGGCGGTTCTGAGGCAGGCTATGCTTCTCCAGCAGTGAGTGAACAAAATCTGTGCTCCGGGTGGCCAGAGCCCAGCAATGAGGGAATCTCACACCCTCCAGGGAGGGGACTCATCCCCATCATTGTGCTGACACCTGGGCCTCCAGAGACCCACCTTGAACTCCTCCAGGCCTTCCTGGGTTCCAGACGGGCCGGCCACGGGCGTGACGCAGCGCCATCTAGCGGACAGCAGGGCCGCAGCGTGGACAGAACGGCCGGACGCCCAGTCCTGGGCTGGCGGCTGAGGGCACAGCCTCACAGGGCAAGAGGGCATGCAACACCTGCATCTTTCTGGCATAAGAACCTCAAGAAAACCAAAGGAATATACGGCTGTGTTCTTTGGAGCCACAGAAAGCTCTGTTCACATGGCAGTCACTGAAAGATTAAGGGAGCCACAGCCCCAAAGTTCAAGGGGATCGGTTTCTTTCTCCCCTGTTTTTAAAGATTATTTAAAATGCCTAGAGACACCCTGGGATCCAGTGCTGGACAAATGATGCAGGTGTCCGTGCATCTGGGCTCCTGCCCCACCTTCAGCCCTAGCCCCAGCCCCAGCATGGTTCCCTGGTGGTCTCGGGAGCAGGTGAACGCGGAGGTCCCGCTGTCGGTGCAGACCCTGCTCTCTCGTGAGCCACTTTGCTGGGTAGGAATGAACTGAGACACTGCAGGGCACCCCCAAAGCCCACATCAAGCTCTAATTCCACAGTTACTTTTACAAAGAGGATAATGTTCCCAAGAACTGGCTGGATCATCTGCTCTCGGCCAGGGTGGCTGCAGGGCTGTGGGCAGCTGGTGCCTCTATACAGGACATCTTCACCCCAAAACCCCAGGCCTGCAGTCCCAGGATCTCTTTCTCACCACAGTGACCACCAGGTGGCAGGTCAGGTGCAGAGGGGCACTCTACATCCCCCAACTCCCAGGGGAATGGGACACCCACCACGCCCCAGGGCCTTCGTCCCTCCTGTAAGTGGAGGCTTGCCTTTTGGATAGCGTGGCAAGGATCTCACATTCATGCCACACAGCAATTCGTGGGGACCTCAGAGATATGCAGGGAGGACAAACAAGGCCCGCATCTGGAGTACAGCAGCCGGCTTGGCAGGAAGGATGCAAAGGGCACAGGCCATCTGTCTCCACCCGCAGCCCCTAGAGCCTGCAGCGTCGTGCTGCTGGTGAGAAAGACAGTGGCACCATCACATGCGAGAGGCAGCTGTCTGTCGAGAGCCTGCTTGGGCTCCCAGGCTCCCTCGTCGTCTGACTCCCCCACGTGGGGAGGGGGCGATGACCTTTCATGTCGAGGAAGTTGAAAGCTGCTCTTTTTCTTTTTGAATCTCATCTCCACTCAGGGCCACACAGAGAGGCTATTGTGCGCCACTTGCTGGGTTAGGAACAGATGGATCAGGGCTTCTGTGCTGCCTCTGCCTGGTCCTGGGAGAGAGAAGCTTGCACAGCCATCTCTCTGGAAGACCTGGGCTTCTCAGGCCAGAGGGTCTACACATGTAGGTGTGTGTGCATGCATAAATACGCCTGGGTGTGCATGCCTGTGCTGCACGCAAACAAGTGTACATGTGGGCATATGTGTGTGTGTGCCTGCATGTGCAGCTCTGGGCATATGTGTGCGTGTGCCTGCGTGGGCAGCTCTGGGTGTGTGTGTGTGTGCCTGCGTGGGCAGCTCTGGGTGTGTGTGTGTGTGTGTGTGCCTGCGTGGGCAGCTCTGGGTGTGTGTGTGTGTGTGTGCGCGCCTGCGTGTGCAGCTCTGGGTATATGTGTGTGTGTGTGCCTGCGTGTGCAGCTCTGGGTATATGTGTGTGTGTGTGTGCCTGCATGTGCAGCTCTGGGGATGTGTGTGTGTGTGTGTGCCTGCGTGTGCAGCTCTGGGTATATGTGTGTGTGTGCCTGCGTGGGCAGCTCTGGGTATATGTGTGTGTGTGCCTGCGTGGGCAGCTCTGGGTATATGTGTGTGTGTGCCTGCGTGGGCAGCTCTGGGTGTGTGTGTGTGTGTGTGCCTGCGTGGGCAGCTCTGGGGGTGTGTGTGTGTGTGTGTGTGCCTGCATGTGCAGCTCTGGGTGTGTGTGTGTGTGTGCCTGCATGTGCAGCTCTGGGTGTGTGTGTGTGTGCCTGCGTGGGCAGCTCTGGGTGTGTGTGTGTGTGCACGCATACATATGCATATATGTGCATTTTGTGTGTGCACATGTGCCTGTGTCTCTCTACATGTGATGCATTTGTGCATGTGTGTGCCTGTGTGCCCGAGTCTGTGTCTATGTATATGCATGTGTGAATATGCATACGTATGTGCATTTCTGCACATGTGTGCGTGTGCCTGTATGTGCCTGGCCATGAACACACACGTGAATGTCAGAGCAGCTCCAGAGGGAGGGCCACCACCCTGCACGGTGGACGTTGGTTTGAGCCTGTGAGGACTTTAGTGTCCCCCAAAGCCCTTCAACTACAGCCCAGCCCAACCCAACCCGGAGCGGATCACAGGCCCCGGAGATACCTCCAACCCTCACACGCAGCTCCCAGACCCAGGCTGTCCTTCGCTCTGCAAGGGCGGGCCAACCCTGCCCACTGCCAGGGACCCACTCCAAGGCGCCTGCAGGAGGGCCGTGGGCGACAGCGTGGGCGCCCGGCAGCAGGAGGGCCTGTCGTGGTCTGTGTGCAAAGCTGGTGTGCTGTCTTCTCCAGGAACTCGCACCTTCGCTCGCCCTCCCCTGCCAGCCAACACCTCCCTCTCAACAGGACCCTTCCCACTGGCTTCTAAACACTTCCAGGTTTCTGCCATAAAAGAGAAAATATCTCCCTCCCTCTCTACCCGCTCCGCGCCTGCTCCTTCTTCACTTTTTGCAGATCAAACAGTGTGCATGGAGTCCAGCCTGCTGGCTCTGTTCCGAGCTGCGCTTTGGGCATCCGTGGGCTGCCTTGCTCCTTGTGGAGTGACTTCAAGAGCAGGTCCCAGGTGTGCCTGCAGCACTGCCGACACCCCTGAGAACACAGGGCACCCCGGCTTTCGGCGCCAACCGCACAGGGAGCAACTGGGCTTGGAAGTTTCCCTGAGGTGGACGCCGCCTGGAAATGGACTTTGCTGCCCGCATTCAGGCCATGGGCAGTGTTTGTTCTCCCATTACAAGCTGGCCTCATATTAACATGTCTGAGGACTAAGGCTGGTGTTCTAGAACACGCCTTTCACTGATTGTGCTAAATAAAAGAGAAAGATTAAAAAACTCAGGAGAATTGGCGGTACCCGCTGTCCCCGTTTCTCCCCTCCCACCAGCTCCACGGCCCACTCCAATCTGGCGCCCAGGCCCGGAGCGCCTCCACCCCCAGCAGCTCCTCCTGGACCAGGGACCAGTCTCACCCCATGCCTCTGCAGCCCTGGGGTCACCACTGGTCACTCCCTTCAAGAAGCACGCTCATGTCTGGGCTTGGATGATGCCCCTGGTGGCCCTGGGGCCTCCCTGGCAACTCCGCCTCTGGCCTCATCCTCCAGGCCAGCCTGTCACACCTGGCTTCAGCTCCCACCTGCCCAAGGAGGATGCCCTCAGGCCACCCTGCAGGCTCTGGGCCGGGGCTCTGCCTCCTCCCAAAGACCCGGAGAGTCCAGACTCCACCCTCCTCCTGCTGCCATCCAGCCCTCCGACACCCCCAGGCCCAGCTGCCCCCTCCCATCCCCCCTGCTCCAATGCACCCTCCACACAGAGATCATGTCACCACACATGCCTCATGGTGCCACTGTCCTGCTGGAAGTCCTTGGAGGCTGGCACTCTTCTCAGGACATGCTGTCCTCTGCCAACTCCACCGGTCCCGCCCCCAGCTCCTGGCCTCAGTCCCTCAGGTCCTTTATTCCATGTTTGCCACACCCACTCCCACGGTCAGACGCAGCTTTTGCGTTCCCTGTGGGCGGATCTCCTCCCCCAGGGGCTCAGCTCATCCCCAAGATTTCAGCCACAGTCACCTCCCCCGGATGGGGCTCCTGACCCTGGAATGTCAGATGCTCCGGGACTCGCGGTCTGGGGAGTGGGGTGGTAATGCCTGTCTCCTGGTGGGCTGCCCAGTGAGTGCACTGTTGTATCCTTGCCCCAGCACCCGGCAGGCACACCCTGGCACTGTATAGACCCTGGCACTCAGTGAAGGAACACACCCTTCTGTGGGCCAGACCTGCCCACCAAGATGCACGGGTCTCCCATCTCACTGCTCATTGGGAAATGGCTGGGAGACTATCCAGAGAGTATTCGGAGCGCAGGACAGGACGGCAGAGCACGGCAGGAGGCCGAGAGCGCACGGCTGCTTCCAGGCCGAGCTTCTCAAGCCAGCTCTGGAGAAGAGTTCTGACTCAGGAAGGCATCAGGCACTTGCTTGCTGCCAGGCAATGTTTCCCAAGCACTCACTGCCAGGCAGTGCCTCCTGGCTCCTGAAGGCCTCCTTGATTCTTTACGAGAAAGGGGGGCAGGGAAAGGGGGCCAACCTTGGGCCTGGCTTCTGCTCTGCTGGGAATGCTTTCCCCTGATGACTTCTTGCTGTTCGAGTCTCAACCCAAACGTCCCCTCCTTGACAAAGACACCTGAGTCCCTGCACTCAGAAGTAACAGCCCCCAGCCAGCAGACAGGCCTCGTACACGACACCCTGTCTTACGCTCTTGCCTGTCCCCGCCTCCCCTTATCTTCCCCTTTAGTATATTTACTTCCTGCCACCCTTCCCTCTGCACTAGAATGTCTGCTCCGTGTGGGCAGGTGGTTTGGGTCCTGCACCAAATAGACACACAATAAATGTTTGTTGAATGACTAAAGGAAAGACAATGGTCTTTGGAGATCCTCCTTTCGTGGAGGCCCTGGGCTTGGTGAGGCTAAGATGGAGTAGAATGGAGTGAGCTTCTCAACTCTCTGTGCCCTCCCCCAAGTGTGGTTAAAGCCAGCTGAGCGAGCCTCTGGCAAGGGCAAGGTCTGGGTTCCAGTGCGTGAGCCTCATCCCGATTGTCATGGGATCCAAATGCCCTGGTCCCAGCTGGTCCTCACCAGCGCCCAGCCCAGTCCACCAGCGAGCGGCTCACAGCGAGACAGCTCGATCCTAGAGACTCTTCCAGGAGGCCTGACCCGGGATACACACTCCAGGAGCTGCTGGTGGCACAAGGTGGGGGCACGCTCAGTTTTCTCACCACCAGCCCCTGAGATGAAAACCACAGATGGGGAAACTGAACCCTGGCTCCCAGTCAACAGGGTGCAGGGGTGCTGGTGTCTGGGCCACGTTCCCTTTAGATACATGGAGCCTCTCATTCCTCTCAGGAAGCTCTGGACACCAGGCGGCGTTTCTGCTTCTCTCCATCTGCAGCTCCTCCCACCTCCCGCCCCCACCTCCCTGGCAGGATTCAATCTAGCAAGTTGTTCTACCTCCCCAGGGCCACCCACCCACGCCAATGCCACGAATTCCGATCGAGTCTCTGACTCACTGAGGCCCAAGGATGTGCCAACAAGGTCAGAAATGAGCAGGTGGAGCAGAACAAGGTCAGAAATGGGCAGGTGGGGCAGGTGGAGCAGCCAGGGACCTGCAAAGAGGGTGCTGGGCCACAGCAGGTGGCACACACTGACTCCCACCCCACACTGCATCCAGATTCTAGACAGAGACGAAAGCAGCTGCAGCTAAAGGCATGTGCAGAGATCAGTGTGAGGGTAAGACAGAGGAGAATCGAGCTCAGGAAGGCTCCAAGTGCTCCAGACCAGCCTCAGGCCTCATCTGCCAACACACTCCCTGCCCTGGCTCAGGCTAACCCTTACTGGACCCACCTCTCATATGCAAATCCTGGGGGACTCTGGAGGAGCCCAAGGCCCAGGCAGGAGAATATCAGAATCTGGTGCTTCAGCACAGGTGCCCCATGTTCGGGGTGCTGGGACTCCAGGAGCCCCCGTACTGTGGTTTGCAAAGTGCTTTTCCAAGTTGGGCTCCCACTCAACCTGAAAACCCTCCTGGGAGGGCAGAGTCCCAGCCCCATTTTTTTTTTTTTTTTTTTTTTTTTTTTTTTTTTTTTTTTTTTTGGAGATGGAGTCTCGCTCTATCGCCCAGGCTGGAGTGCAGTGGCCGGATCTCAGCTCACTGCAAGCTCCGCCTTCCGGGCTTATGCCATTCTCCTGCCTCAGCCTCCTGAGTAGCTGGGACTACAGGTGCCCGCCACCAGGCCCGGCTAGTTTTTTGTATTTTTAGTAGAGACGGGGTTTCACCGTGTTAGCCAGGATGGTCTCAATCTCCTGACCTCATGATCTGCCCGTCTCGGCCTCCCAAAGTGCTGGGATTACAGGCTTGAGCCACCGCGCCCGGCCAGCCCCATTTTAAAGAAGAGAAACCTCAAAGAAGTCAGATTCGGCTGAGGTCTCGTGAGGAAGCCAGAGTCACCGGGCCGCTGACGCCCACGCTGGCTTTCCCAGGGCTCCCAGGTGCCGGGCTACGGCGCTCCGGGCCGCTGCTGCTGTTCTCTACACAAGCAAGTGGTGTCAGGAGCAGTCCACCCTTTCCAGCTCATCAGCTCGGGGTGTGGGCAGATGTTCCTCCAGCTGTAGGCATCAGCTGCGCGGAACCACGGGGCACTGGAACAGTGCCTTTTGCTTAACAGATTTGCCCAAGGATGTCTGTGAAACTGTAAGAGTTCCCATTAAACCTACCACACCATAAGCAATAGTAGGAGTTAATAAAAGAATGCATATGGGCCAGGCTCGGGGCTGATCAGGGCTCGGCCAACAGCCAGGCTCAGCACTTCCTGTGTGACTGCTGTCTGAGCGCGATCTGGGCCTGGGACCAGGGCTTAGCCTGGAGTGGGCAGGGGCTCAGTCTGGACTTGGGGTACAAAGCGAGAGCTCCCCAGCCTGGAAGTAGAGCGTCCTCCCTGCACCAGCCAGAGCCCACGTGACCCTCTGTTGTGCTGGGACCTGCACAGTATTTCCAGCAGCTGCCCAACGCGATCTTCCATAAAGCCATAAAGCAGAGACTGACTTTGAAATGGCCCTTTCTCCGCCTGTATCTTTGGACATAAATTTAAATAAAACGGCAATTTAAATGCCTGCGACACCAAGAAGGCAGCATGGGGCTGTCTCTGAGGGCTGCGTGCAGAGACAGAATGCGGCCCTCAACCCATCACGCTGTGCCACGCGGGCAAGGGTCGGCGCCGGGGCAGCGGGGAGGGCAACCAGCCCTTGGCAAGCAGAAAGGACACCCCAGGGGCCTCTGCCTCTCGCTGCTGAACCCTCTGCTGGCTCGGTTCCCAGGAGGCCCGGAGGAGCACGCTCTCGCCTTAGGCAAAGTGCTGCAGCAACCGTGCCTCGGTTTCCCCTCTGGGGAGGTGGGGGAAGACATCACGTCTATGTTGTATACTCTCCGTGAGACTCACAAGGCGCCGAGTGGGTTCCCGCCCACCGTAAGCACATGCCAATGCCCCTGCTATGTGTCCAGCTGCAGTGGGAGCTCCTGGGGGCAAGTACCCAGATCTCACTCAGGCCAGGACCATTCTCCAGCCAGGGCCTCAGCGCCCGCTGTACGCGGGCCCCACCCGAGCATCCCAGGCAGCAGGTCTGGGGTGGGACCTGAGAATGTGCGTGTCTAGCAACTTCCCAGGGGCTACTGATCTGTCGGTCCAGGGACCACGCGGTGAGACCCCCTGCACCAGAAAGAGCGCTCAGGGCTGTGTGGGGCCATGGGTGGGAAGGGAAGCAGGAAGGAGTCGGAAGTCCTCGCTGGGGCCCAGCAAGAGGTGGACAGAGGGGTCTGCGTGGGTGGGAGAGGCCTGTGCCACGCCTGTCCTGCCCCCGCCCCTCAGGGCTGCCAGCAACCCCTCCCTGGATGTCATCCCCCTTTCCCCCTTGCCCGGAGCTTCCACACAGTGTCCTCATCACTTCGAGCCCCCACAGCATCCGGCGCCACCAGGTCAAGTCTGCCTGGTCTTCAGGCTCTGCCAGGTCCCTCTGCAGCGCCTGGTTCACGCCCCGCAAGGGCAGCCTGGATGTCACCACACTGTGTCCAGGGGAGCAAAACAAAGCTCAGGTGGGAGACTTGGGTTGTCTCTTTGGCCAGGGCTACTTGCTCCATCCAAATCCCAAGTTCTCTCCTCCAAACTTCTGCCTAAACTTTCTCCCTTCAAACTCTAACGCTCAGCTTCCAACCAGGGCCCAAGCTCCAATCCATGTGGTCTCTAACCCTACCCCAAGACCTGCGGCCCCCACAGTCCTGGCTTCCCTGCGGACAGCCAGCCCCCTCTCTCCCTGTCTCCATGGCATGGCCCCCAGGAGGAGGGCTGCCAGGCTCTGGGATGAGCATCTACAGCACTCACAGGCAGTCTTTGCCAAGGTTGGCAGCCTGGCATGAAAAGGCAGACGCGACTCGGTAACGGTGAAGAAGGACCCGCTCCAGTGCTGAGCTCCCAGGGCACGTCCCCAGCCTGCAGGGGGTGGGGAATGGGGAGGAAGTGTGGTCTGATGACATCAGTGAGAGGTGAGAGCAGCAGAAGGACCCAGCAGCCAGCTCTCGGGCGGGGCATCAGGCTGCAACCAGAATGGGTGTAGGTCGGGGAGCCTGATAAACCAGCCAGTGGCAGGACAGCCCAGAGCTTCCCGAGGAGTAGCAAGCAGACAGAGCTCGCCCAGTGGGCGGGCAAGAGTGCACAAGTGTGTGCCCACAGGTGCCTGAGAAAGGGGCTGTGGGGCTTGTACAGGGCTTTGCACATGTCAGGTACTTACTCGTCATTGATAAAAGGGCCAGCAGGGTCAGGAACTCAACCAGTGTCTGTAACCAGAGTCAAGAGTCAGAGACTCAATACGGTCTGGAGGCTCAGCTGGAGATCTGGTTCAAGGTCATCCTCCAGCCACAGGGAAGAGTTCTCAGTAGCCCTTGGGGCTCTAGTAGAGCTGAAGTCAGGGCGGAAGCCGTGCCGTGGACGCGGGATGCTGAGGAGCAGGCAGAAGTCAGCGAGGAGCATACAGAGCACAGACGCTGGGCTGAAATGGACGGGTGTGGACAGTGAGGAGTGAGCAGAGCACAGACTCCGGGCTGAAACAGGCAGGTGTGGACGGTGATGAGTGAGCAGAGTGCAGACGCTGGGCTGAAACAGGTGTGGACGGTGATGAGTGAGCAGAGTGCAGACGCTGGGCTGAAACAGGTGTGGACGGTGATGAGTGAGCAGAGCGCAGACGCTGGGCTGAAACAGGCAGGTGTGGACGGTGAGGAGTGAGCAGAGCGCAGACGCTGGGCTGAAACAGGCAGGTGTGGACGGTGAGGAGTGAGCAGAGCACAGACTCCGGGCTGAAACAGGCAGGTGTGGACGGTGATGAGTGAGCAGAGCACAGACTCCGGGCTGAAACAGGCAGGTGTGGACGGTGATGAGTGAGCAGAGCGCAGACGCTGGGCTGAAACAGGCAGGTGTGGTCGGTGAGGAGTGAGCAGAGTGCAGACGCTGGGCTGAAACAGGTGTGGACGGTGATGAGTGAGCAGAGCGCAGACGCTGGGCTGAAACAGGTGTGGACGGTGATGAGTGAGCAGAGCGCAGACGCTGGGCTGAAACAGGCAGGTGTGGACGGTGAGGAGTGAGCAGAGCACAGACGCTGGGCTGAAACAGGCGGGTGTGGATGAGGGTGTTTGCAGGCAGAGTTCCCAGTGCCCCTCCTTCTTCTCAACCTGGGGTCCTTGCCCTTAGAGTATGATAAGGTCACTCAGACGCCTCCCAGACTGTGGTCAGCCAGACCCTCTCTGAGGGTCTCGGCCACAGGCCAGGCTCCTCCAACTGGTTTTCCAGAAAATCTCCCCACCAGCTACCAGCCTCCCCCAGCCCCACGGGCCCCAGCAGCTCCTGCCAGCCATGAGCCAAGAGAGTCTCTACCCAGAAGCCTTCTCCTCCTCTGCCTGCCCCGACGCCACTTCCTCATCCTTGCCCTTCCGCCAGCCCAAATGTGGGACTCACCCCAACCCTGCTGGACACCACCCACCGGGATTGGGACAGCGGACAGGGGACAGCGAACAGGGGACAGGGGACCGGGGACAGCGGACAGGGGACAGGTGACTGGGCTGACACTGGGTGGAAGGAGGGCATTGAAAGCTGATGGGCAGAAGAGGCAAAGGTGTCAATTTCACTTCTTTTTTTTTTTTTTTTTTTCCCCATCTCTTGGCCTCCTTGGAGAAGAGGCTGGTTCTGGGGCTGGAGCAGGGAAAACACAGGTAAGCCTGGAGCGTCCCATGAGGTCAGGAAGGAAGAGGCGTTTAGAACCGGCAACACTTGTCAAAGGGACACAGAGGCGAACTAAAGGGGCTCCCGAGGCCAAAGAAAGAAAAGAAATAGGCCAGGCACGGTGACTCACGCTTGTAATCCCAGCACTTTGGGAGACTGACGCGGGTGGATCATGAGGTCAGGAGTTCCAGACCAGTCTGGCCAACATGGTGAAACCCTGTCTCTAGTAAAAATACAAAAAAATTAGCCGGGCGTGGTGATGGGCACCTCTAATCCCAGCTACTTGGGAGGCTGAGGCAGGAGAATCGCTTGAACCTGGGAGGCGGAGGTTGCAGTGAGCCGAGATGGCGCCACAGCACTCCAGCCCAGGTGACAGTGCAAGACTCTGAATAAAAAAAAAAAAGAAAAGAAAAAGAAAGAACAGTAGCAATAGATAACAAATAAATGTCCCTAGGTCCATACTGGTGTAAATAAATGACAAAAGACAGTTTGGGGCTGCCTCTGCAGGCTGTGTGGGAAGACAGTATGCCATCATCCTGTGCCACGCGGTAAGGGTCGACGCCAGGATAGCAGGGAGGGCAACCAGCCCTTGGCAAGGGGAAAAGACAGGCCCAGGGCCTCTGCCTCTCCCGATGGAGCTCTCTGCTGCCTCGGTTCCCAGGAGGCCTGGAGGAGCACACTCTCGCCTTAGGCAAAGTGCTGCTGCAAACATTAAATGGGGGAGAAGAGACAGCTCTTTGGGAAGAATTATCATTGGTAAACGTGGAGGGAATGAGGGAAACAGCGTCGCGGTGAGAAGACCACAGTCACAAGCATTGCCAGCGAGACCCACCGACGGACGCACAAATCAATAAACAAACCTGAGGGGACGACACACCTGCGTCGGCTTTGAGTGTCTCCCTCAAGGTATTTATTAATTTCAAAGAGAAAATTGGTGACTTTCCAGTGGAGAAACCCAGCAGGCGCCAGCGTCCTCTATCGTGGGGGTCAGCCTCTGCGAAGACTTATCCATGTCACACTTCCACGATGGGACACACACAGAAGGGCGCTTCCCTTCTCCAAAATTCCTGCCAAAAGTGCGGAGCCTCCATCTTATCATTAAAAACTGTCTCATGGGCCGGGCGCGGGGGCTCACGCCTGTAATCCCAGCACTTTGGGAGGCCGAGACGGGCAGATCACAAGGTCAGGAGATCGAGACCATCCTGGCTAACACGGTGAAACCCCGTCTCTACTAAAAAATACAAAAAACTAGCCGGGCGCAGTGGCGGGCGCCTGTAGTCCCAGCTACTCGGGAGGCTGAGGCAGGAGAATGGCGTAAACCCGGGAGGCGGAGCTTGCAGTGAGCTGAGATCCGGCCACTGTACTCCAGCCTGGGCGACAGAACGAGACTCCGTCTCAAAAAAAAAAAAAAAACAAAAAAACAAAAAAAAAACTGTCTCATGAGTCCAAATGGAGGGAGAGTCCACAGAACCACTGGCCCGTGCTGACCCAAAGGAAGGGACAAGGCAAGAATGGGGAGACTTCCCGGGTTAGAGGCTGGGGAGGCCTGATGACAAAATGCAGCATGGAATCTGGAGGTGGAGGACCCCAGATCAGATCCTAAAACAGGAAAAGAACATTGGTTTTTAAAAAAAAAAAAAAATCTGGCAAAATCCAAATGGGGTCTGTAGCTTAGTTAACAGTATCACCCCGCGTTAATGTCTTGGCACTTGTATTATAATTACACAGGACATTCACATCAGGAAAAGCTGAGTGCAGGGCACACAGGACATGTCTGTCCTCTTTTACAGCTTTTATTTCCATTTTGAAATTATTTCAGGTTAAAATCATCTCCTTCGCCATATTTCAGAGCTGGGACTCCAGCTGCCCTCACAGAAGCTCAGCTCTGCCGCACCCGCTCTCCTCTGTTTCCTGACCCGCAAGCCCCCGGCACTCCCCAGGCAGAGCCGGGTGGCCTTCCCTTCCTAAAGCAGCAACTTTCTATGCTTTTCCAAGTGCAGGCAGCTCTTTCCCCGAGAGGGACTCTGGTAGCAGCTGGTAAAGAGAAACCCCTTCCCACCTAGTTCTGGCCCCACACGGGCTGCCCACAGTGAGACCCCGGGAACAGCTGGACTCTCAGCTCCTGGACCAGCCTTGAGCAAGAGCAGGTGCCCCCCACTGACTGTGAGCCGTGTCCCACCCTCCCCAGCCCTCCACACCCCTTGCCAGGTGAGTATCCTCGGGGGATTGGAGGGATGGAGCTCTGTTCCCATTCCAGAGGGAGACTACACAGGGGGTCGGTGGGAGGAAAGCCCATGGGTGACCTCACCAGCCCCACTGTGTAGGGTAAGCAAGAGGCCTCCTCGGGAGGAGCCAGGGAAGCCAGCAGGTCTGGGGAAATGGGTCTTTTCGAAATGGGAACATGAAGTTAGAGAGGTCCTGGCAAGATGGTGGGCTTGTTTACCGATTCCGTTTGCAAGCGTTGGAGACACTCTCATCCTTGGGCAATAGGAGTATCCTACAAAGATAGAGGAGGGGCCCTGGGGCACAGGACAGCTGCCAGGAGATACCTCTCAAGGAGCTGCTGTCCCAGACGCAGGTGAGACCCAGCAGCCGGCTACCACAGACGCTCCCTCCCCAACTGATGTGGCCCCTGCGGCAGCCACCCCCCTGAATATCTGCAGCTTCTGCCCCCACCACGTTCCCGGCTCTGTATACGTGCCCCCATAAAGACATTGTCTACAGTGGGCAAGTTAGCCCTGTCAGGCAGTGCTGTAGCACTAGGCCAACTCGTAGCCACTGGTGAATCTGTGGGTGTCTGCCCGGGGCTCAGATGCCCACCTCTGGCCAGGACGGTAGGTCATGTGATACAGAATATGCATACAACACCTTTACACAAAAAATAGAAATAAAAAATTGCCCACCCAAATGATCCTACTATCTCCCCTCTCCCCTGCTCCCTAGCCCCATGCCAAATTTCTCTTGAGAAATCCCTCTAAAGAATTTCCCAATAGCTTCTCAGCCTACCTTTGGGGAATTCAGTCAAGGGAAGACGTCAACAAAACCAGAAAAGAAAAATCTGCGACTCCACCCACGGGCCACGTGCCGCTGTGCTCAGACCAAAAGGGCCCTCAAAGCCTCCAGGAAACAAAGAAATGGCCAGAGCTGTGAGCCTTCTACCCCAGTTTACCCCACACCCCCGTCCTCCAAGAACTGAACCCCTTTAACAAGCAATCACAGGGCCTGAGTCACTTCTACCCAATCCAGGCAGCAGCAGGAGGTATCTGTGAAACACGCTGCATGACTTCACACTGTGAAATAGATTAATAAACCATTATGATAAGCAAGCTGATTATTAGCACGAGAACGAGGCTCCGGAGCTAACTGAAGCCATCCGACAAAATGTCAGCACCTTCTTCGGATATGAAATATTAATTGCACCCGAGCTTGGGCTGGAAGGCAGGGGTCAGTTTGTACCTTTTCTTCTCTGGACAAACGTCAGATGGGGCCCTTCTCCTGGGACAAGGCCAGGGCCACTGCTGGGAGCCACCCCACTCCTGAAGGCAGTGGCCTTCTCCAGAGGGGACTGGCGTTTGGTTACATGTGTGACCCTTTTCTCAGTCCACTTCGAGAGAATGGAGAAATTCCTGGAGTAGGGGGGAGCTCAGTCTCTATTCTTATGGGGTCTTATCCTGGGGAGGAGGTTTAGGGCAGCCTTTTCTATTGAATTTTGTTGTGTTCCTTTGAGGCGTTTGTTCCAGGGACTTCGAACCAGGTTGGAAGTGACTTGCACATTCTGCAGGCCAGAGCAATGCCATTCCAGACCCCATAGGGGCCCTCAACCTGCTGAGCCTTCTCACTGTTCCTCCTGCAGCCCAAGGGGTCCTTCAGCCAGCTCCAGTTGTGGTGGGAGAGCTACAAACAGCTCATGGCCTGCCCGGCCCCTGTGTCAAGGGCTCCTCCCTAACCATCCGTGCATTCTTTGCAGGCCAGGCCCCTGGTGCTCTCAGGGTAAGGAAAACTCCAGTGAGGTCAGAGTTCTGGGTGGGAACCCACTTCCTGGGGCCAGGGGAAGGGGCTGGATGTAAACTTCGACTCGGCGCTGGCAGCCAGAGCTGTCATTTTTAGGCTTGGTATTTGTGACTTCAGCGGAGCCTGGCCTGGGGTGGTGAATCCCAGAGCTGCAACCCACACACAAAGCAAAAGTAGCTGGATTGCAGGGCTGGCCTCCGCAGGCCAGAGTTCCCATATGAGAGGAAGGCTGGACGCGGGCCGTGCCCAACCCAGAAAGTACTGGATGGAAGGTGGAACCCCAGGGACCAGTGAGCAGGAGAGGGGTTACTGCAGGCTTAGAGGAAGCAGTCCCAGCTCCCCTAAACCTGCAGGCACAAAGGTGACCCCAAAGGAGAGGGGGCAAGTTCTAAGTCCCCCACCCCATGGTGAATACTATCCGCCTCTTTCTGCATCGTCATAGCAACCACACTTTTTTTTTTTTTTTTTTTTTGAGACGGAGTCTCTCTCTGTCACCCAGGCTGGAGTGCAGTGGCCGGATCTCAGCTCACTGCAAGCTCCGCCTCCCGGGTTTACGCCATTCTCCTGCCTCAGCCTCCCAAGTAGCTGGGACTACAGGCGCCCACTACCTCGCCCGGCTAGTTTTTTGTATTTTTTAGTAGAGACGGGGTTTCACCGTATTAGCCAGGATGGCCTCAATCTCCTGACCTTATGATCCGCCCGTCTCGGCCTCCCAAAGTGCTGGGATTACAGGCTTGAGCCACCGCGCCCGGCCTGCAACCACACTTTTTAAGAAGTGCCCAGCCCTCTGCTGTGCATTAGATTTCAGGAGAGATATATCAATTTTCCAACACCAACTAAAGAAAAAAATATCCGCTTTATACTATGGCATTTTAAAATTAAGGTGAATTAAAATTCTTCTGGTTGGAAGACTTTTTTAAAGACTGCTGTGACAACCTGGAGATCATCACCACCATCCTGGGGTCCCATCTGACCCCAGCTGTGACGCTGTCTGCACGGCACCCTCCATCATCCCCAACACAGACACCCCCAACTGAGCCTATGGACAAGGACACGCCTGATGCCAGCCCCGGAGAACAGACTGACCGAAAAGGGGAGGCAGAAGTGGACACTCTTGTCTCCTGCTGTGCAGAAATGAAGGCGTCCTTTGAGCCGCCCTGCATGGTAGCGTTCGTTAAACCCCTTAAAAATACACCCGCCATCTCCACACGACGGGATTTTACCAGGCAGTAACAGCGAACGATGTCCCAACACGCACCTCGACACGGGCAGACCTCAGCACAGTATGCTCAGAGGAAGGAGCCCAGCACAGAAGGCAGGTGTAGCAGGACTTCCCACGTGCAAAGCGCCCGGAACAGGTAAACCCGCAGGGTGAGAGCAGATGAGTGGCCGCCAGGGCTCTGGGAGTGGGAGGCAGTGAGTGCCCAGGGGTACCGGGTTTTCTCTCGGGGCGATGAAAATGTTCTAAAATTGATTGTGGTGGTAGATGTAGAACACTGAGTATACTAGAAACCACAGAGCTGGTATCTACTAAGTTATCTCAGTGTATTGGAAGAATTAGGCGGGTGGGGAATATACTGGAATAATTGTATGAGGTGTGAATTACATTTCCATAAAACTGGCTTTTTAAAAAAACACTACAAAGGCTGGGCACCATGGCTCACACCTGTAATCCTAGTACTTTGGGAGGCCAAGGCAGGTAGATCACCTGAGGTCAGGAGTTTGAGACCAGCCCGGCCAACATGGCAAAACGCTGTCTCCACTAATAATACAAAAATTAGCTGGGCACGATGGTGCGTGCCGGTAATTCCAGCTGCTTGGGAGACTGAGGCAGGAGAACTGCTTGAACCCGGGAGGTGGAGGTTGCAGTAAACCAAGATCTTGCCACTGCACTCCAGCCTGGGCGGCAGAGCAAGACTCTGTCTCAAGAAAAAAAAACCTATAAAAATATATTTATTATGGAAAAAACATGTATACATACGTAACCTCTGACCCAGAAATCCTACTTCTAGAAATGTGTCTTAAGGAAATAAGGAAGGGTGTGCACACAGGTGTTCGAACACACTGGGAAGCTGGTGTGTGTGCTCAGTACGGCGCCACACAGACCGTGGCTCACACCAAGGGGGAGAAACGCGGTTACTGACACAACTCTGTGTTCACAATGAACTGTGGAGTGAAATTAACAAGGTACAAACAGCAAATGTGGATACGACAAAACGCTACACCTTACATACATGGAGGAAGGATCTATAAATTATAAATGGGGGTTTACTTCCCGGTAGCAAGATGGGATGATTTTTCTCTCTTTTTTTCCATTCTCAAGACTGTCTCGTTTTTCTCTGTGGCCTGTATTATTTGTGTAATAAACTGATACAATTTATTTCTTGGAGAGGAGGGAGGGGAGAATAAATCAAGAGCCCAAATTGGTTTTGCTTTGAGCAAACTGAGAATCAGCAGGCCAGGTGGAGGACAACCTGTGCCCGGCATCCCCAGCACAGAGCAGACTTGCCTCCGGGTCTCCGTGTGTAAAGCGTAAATGACAAATCCCTCCCAGAATCCCCGGCTCCCAGGGCTGCCCTCCCAGAATCCCCGGCTCCCAGGGCTGCCCTCCCAGAATCCCCGGCTCCCAGGGCTGCCCTCCCAGAATCCCCGGCTCCCAGAGCTGAGCCCCAGAGGGCCCCGAAGCTGGTGAAAGAGGCCAGTGCCGTGCGGGCCCAGATCTGGATGTTGGTTCCGCAGCCTCCCAGGGCCCCAACACCAGGAGGTGGGCACTGGGCCCGCTCCCTTCACCTGCACATTATTTCCTGCTAATCAGCATCACTCCGCCCCGAGGGATGCCCGCCCAGGGCCCCACCAGCTGCGCAGAGGAGCCACTCCCCTGTTCCCAGCACGCTTGGCTGGGTTTGGGAAGACTGGGCATAAGCGGAGCTGACAGCCCCATCTGTTTCCTCCCGAGGCGCAGGAGCGCTCTGAGCAGGCCTGGTACCTATGAACACTCGGGCCCAGGCAGAGCTGGGGAGCACCCCCTCCCCAGCCGGAGCCCCCGGCCCACCCCCTCAATGCTCCTGCCAAGGTGCGGGAGACCGACTGAGAGTCAGGCCCTGCCACCCAGGCACCAGCCTCGGGGCTGGACACTCTATTGGGATGGACGCTCAGGCCCTTGCGAGGCAGCAGTGACGGCAGCCACAGCAGAGCAATGGCCTCAATAGTGACCACGCACGAGGTGCATTCACAGATTCCTTTCATTTCAACCGCCAGCAGTCACATGAGCTGGGTGCTCCTGGATGCCCCCTTTATGGGTGAGGAAACTGAGGCTCAGCAAGGTTGTCACTCAGTTATTAATCTGCAGAGCTGGGGCCCAGCCTCAAAGCAACCTGAACCTGGAAATTGGGCTTCTAGGCTCACTGCAAAGGGTCTTAAACACCAGGGGAGAGCGTGTCTGCCTGACTTCCCACGGTGGGCGGTGGGTTTCCAGGCTGGGACGGGGCAGCAGCACTCCTTCCCAGCAGGGGGGCGGAGGGAAAAGGCCCCACACAGCAGGCATGCAGGCCCAGGTGTGTCAGGAGGCTTCTGTGTAGCAGGTGGGGACCTGGATGCTGGCAGGTGGGGAGGGTCTGGGCCTGCAGGTGGGCAGTAAAGGAAGGATGGGGCCTGCCCCCTCGCTGGGAATTCCCTGGAGATGCTCCTTCTTCAGGGAGAGGGTCATAGGTGAGAAGGGCCCTAGGAGATGACCTGTAAGGACTGAGGAAGGCAATGGGGCCAACAGTGCAGCTGACCCGGGAGGAACCCGCAGCAGCCGAGGCCTCAGCAGGTCACATGGGATGAGGGGGTGTCTGGAGCTGAGATAGGGCCTCTCAGAATTGTCCTGAACTGAGACAAGGGGGCTGGGCCTTTGCACCCCTGCATCAGCCAGTCATTGGCTCAGCCTGTCCCATCCCAGCCCAGCCCTGCCCGGGGAGGGGTCTAGCCCAGGGCCCAGGGTGGCTGCCAAAAGCAGACCCTGCCAGCAGCTGAGACTGGGTCCTCAGGCTAGAGGGGGGTATGGTGGGCCCCCAGAACATCACAGCAGAGCCCTGAAGGGTTCAGAGCCAGCCAGGGACAGGGGCGGCCTCTATCCTGCCCAGAGAAGGCCAAGAGATCCAGGCAAGAACCCCCGGAGCTCCCATCTGCTAAGAGGCATGAGATGAGCCACTTCTGGTTCCTGGTGTCATGAGGGAGCCTTCCCCACGGGCCCTCGGGGTTGCAGCCGCTGCACCCACAGGATCCTGCATGGGCTTTGGTGCCTCCTTCCTCGGGGGCCAGGAGCTGTGGAGGAATGCAATGCAGGCACCATGGGAGGAGCCTGGGAGACCCTCGCCCACTCCCCCAGAGCAGGCATCTACTGGGAGGAGTCCCTTGACCTCTGCACCCCTTCCCGGCTCACAGCCCCATGTAGGCACCGGGACCTGTTTTCACAGGGCAAAGGTGCTTTTTTTTTTTTTTTGAGACACAGTTTCACTCTATCACTCAGGCTTGAGTGCAGTGGTGCAATCTCGTCCCCTTCACCTCCACCTCCTGGGTTCAGGCGATTCTCGTGTCTCACCCTCCTGAGTAGCTGGGATTACAAACACGTGCCACCACGCCCAGCTAAGTTTTGTATTATTAATAAAGATGGGGTTTCGCCATATTGGTCAGGCTGGTCTCGAACTCCTGGCCTCATGTGACCCACCCACCTCGGCCTCCCAGTGTGCTGGGATTACGAGAGTGAGCCACCACGCCCGGCCACTTTGCATTTTTAAAAGCAGTGCTTTTTCTCTTTATGAATATCTTAAAGCTCACTGTGGGGAACCCGAACAAGTCCATCCCCTCACTTCCTGTCACTTCCTGGACGTCTTCCATCGTTTCATCCAGGAAGTGAAAGGCTCTCCAAATCCCACACCCAGAGAAAAGTTCCGGAAGCCTTGGGGCCCTCCCTCCCTGGCCAGCAGATAGCGTTTACAAATACAGAGTGCTGTGCTTGTGTGGATGGGATTTTTTGTGCTCGCCCGAGTCTGCTTGTTTCACTCAGCAATACGCCGTCCGTGGATGCAGATGTGCGTTCGGCCTTTCCTTCCCCATCACGGTGGTCAAAATTTTGGGCCAAAGCCTCTGTGCATCAGGACAGGTCCTCTCCCTGACCGCGGCGGGAGGACCCAGCCAGGTGGGCGGCCGGCAGAGCACACAGGAACCCCCACACAAGTGCTTCAACCCCACCAAGCCTGGGAGGTGGGGCTGCTGGGGGCTCTGCCGAGTTTACAGCGTCGAGGACGTCTGCTAAGCGAGAAAGCTCTCGGGAGCCTTCGATGGTGGGAGGGAGATAAGAGCCCGGGAACTGGAGATGGCCCAGCTGCCGTAACTTCTCACCTCAATCAATAGCTATTTCTCTGCTCCAAATTACTTTCTTTTCCCCCAGAAACCATCAGAGGCCCCTGCTGCCGATCAGCTATGACACTTTAAGGAAATGCTGTTGAAATTCCCAGACACGGGAGGGTTGTCTGGGTCTGCTGTTTGCTCAGATGTCTCCGGCAACGCCAACAGAGACAGGAAGAGACAGGAGACTGGGGCTAATGGTCTGCACTCAGCAGCTGGGCTCCGGCCACAGAGGGGCTGCCACAGGGTATGCGGGACACAGGGTCCCTGGGCAGCCCTGGAGGGGTCTCCACACAGTGGGGAAATGCGGCCTCATTTGCTTTGGCACTGACCTTGGCCATCCCTTTGTGGACTCAACATAACTGGCCCCCGACCATGTTCAGGTCCTGTACCAGGTATGGGTCAGCAGAGGCAAAAGGGAACAAGCATCTTGCCCACTGGGAACAGGTCAGGGGAGGAGGAGGGGACAGGAGGCCACACAGAAGTAACTCATGGGGGCTAAAATAAAACACAGATGTTCCTCGATTTATGACAGGTGCACGCCCCAGTAACCCCGTCATTAATGGAAAATACCCTAAGGCAAAATGCACCTCACCCACTGGGCACCCTAGCTCAGCCTCGCCTGCCTTAAACGTGCTCAGAACATGTAGCTTACCCTACAGCTGGGCAGCATCATCGGACACAAAGCCTCTTTTATAATAAAGCGTTGAATAGCTCATACAATATACTGAATAGTGTACTGATGGTGGAAAACGGAATGGTCGTGGGGGAAGGGTGATTTCCACTGGAAGTGCATCCCTTTGGCATCATCGTAAAGTCAAAAAGTTGTAAGTGGAACCATCGTAAGCCGGGGACCGTCTGTAAAACCATGCTAGGGACAGGGTGCTCATGGGCCCCAGGGAGGCCGCCAGCTGCAGGGGCACCGGGGTCTCTAGTCCTCTGAGCAGGGACAAGGAGCCTCAGGCAGGATTTTCCTGGAAGTATGTTCCACCTGTTCCCAACTGTAGAAGGTTAAACGGTGGCCCCAGCAAACAGGGCCGTGTCCTAACCCTGGAACTTGTGAATGGGAACTTATGGGAAAAGGGGATTTTGCGAATGTAATAAATTAAGGATTGCTAGATGAGGTCGCCCTAAATTACCTGACTGTGCCCTAAATCCAATGACAAGTGTCCTCATAGGAGACACACAGAGGAGAGACGCAGGGAGAAGAGAGAGGCCGTGTGAAGACGGAGGCAGAGCCTAGAATGACACGGCCACAACCCAAGGAGTATCTGGGGCCACCCGGAGCTGGAAGCGGCAGGAAGGATCCTCCCCCAGAACCTCCCAAGGGGGCGTGGCCCTGCAACACCTGGATTCTACTGGGTCCCAGAACTGACAGGGAATCAACTCCTGTTGCTTTAGGCCACTCAGTCTATAGTTTTTGGCCACGCAGCCCCAAGACACTCCTCCACCAGCCACAGGAAGATGGGGAGGCTGGCAGTTAGGGTGTGGCTGAGCTGTGAGACCTGGGTTCAAATCTTGGCTCTGCCACTTACTCACTGTGTTCCTGGGCAAGTTACTTCACCTCCCTGAGCCTCAGTTTCTACATCTTAAAATGAGAACAGCACTGGAACTTTCTGGGGGTCAGGGTGATCATATGAGATGACAGGTAGGTGGGGGGTTCACTGTTCCCAGGCGCCCTCCACAGAGCTTCCATCCACGCCCCATGGCCTCAGGTAGGTGGGGGGGAGGGGTGGGACCGTTCCCAGTCTCCTCCACAAAGGTTCCATCCATGCCCCATGGCCTCAGGTAGGTGGGGGTGAGGCACCATTCCCAGACCCCCTCCACAGAGCTTCCATCCACTCCCCTTGGAGTTACTTGTACCTAACAGCACCAAAGGCTCCCAGGGATCCATAAAAATGAGTTTTGGGTAATTACGGGAGCGAGCGTAATTCCTGCCCATACCAGAAGGAAAGAGAACCATGTGAGGACACACCCACCCTTCCAAAATGCCACTGAAGACAGACGCAGCCCCCAAGCCACCTCTCGGAGCACCCAGGGGAGCATGAGACTGGTGAGAAGGCAGGGCTGGCCCACCACACAGAAGCCCCCCATCTGGCCTCCTGGGAGAGAAAGTGGACAGGCGTTACCAGAGGAGCCACCCACGCTGGGCTCTGCTGAACCCATGCCCAGCATGTCACCTAGGCAAGGCAGGCCAAGTCCCCAAGCCTTTGCACAGCTTTTTTTTTTTTTAAGTTTTGAACTTACAACGGCTAACTCTGATCTCTGAGCTTGGAAAGATGAATGTCCAAAGACAAGGCTGCGGGCCCTGCAGAGTGTCCTCCCCGTGGACCGTCCACCCAGCAGCTCAGTCACGCAGACTCTACAGCTGAGACTCTCAGCCTCCCTTCGCCACACAAAGGTGCTCTCTTGGAAGATCGGAAAGAAAAATTCAATTCAAGGAGGGTCAGGCTCATGCTTGGCCGGATTGGCTCTGCCATGCCACGGCCAGGCACTCCTCCCACCCCCCGTCCGCCAGGGTTCCCACTCCTCATTCTCACAGCTCATGGACCATGATTTGTGGCAGCCTTAGTAACAATAGCAGTGATGATAATACTTGTAGGAATAGAAAAACACTGATTGAACATGCTTCTGAGAATTTCACACTCGTGAACACATTGACACCTAACAATAGGTATGTAAGTTCAGCACTATTGTTATTCCCAGTCTATAGGTGAGCAAACTAGAGGACGAAGAAGCCTGTAACTTGCTCAAAGTTAGGACCCAGGATGCCTACGAGACTTTCTGGGTTTGTATCCTGTTGACACTTCCCATAGTCTGTGTTACAGCTGGATTTATATGGTGGTCAAAGCAATGCCTCTTACCCCACCAGACTCTAAGCAGAGTCTTGTTTGGCTGTACTGGCTTCTGTGTCTCCTGGCACATAATAGCTGCTCAATTAGTGCTTGAGGAATGAATAAGTGGGTGGGTGGATGGATGGATGGATGGATGGATGGGAGAAAAGAAGGAAAAAAGATGGATGGATGGGTGGGAAGAAATGAAAAGAAGGAAGAAAGATGGATGGATGGATGGATGGATGGATGGATGGATGGATGGATGGATGGGTTGGTGTGCGAATGAATGGATGAGTGGGTGGATGGGTGGATAGATAGGTGGGTGGATTGAAGGAAGGAAAGTAAAGAAGGGAGGAAGATGGATGGATGGATGGATGGATGGATGGATGGATGGATTGATGGATATGTGAATGGATGGGTGGATAGAAGGCAGGAAAGAGAAGAAAGGAAGATGGATGGATGGATGTGTGAATGAGTGGATAAATGGGTTGATGGGTAGGTGGGTGGGTGAAAGGATGGATGAGTGGGTGGTTAGGTGGATGAGTGAATGAATAGTGGGTGGATGGATGGATGGATAGATGGATAGGTGGATGGATGACTGGGTGAATGAGTGGATAGATGAACGTGTGGATGGATTGGAGGGATGAATGGGTGGATGGGCGGATAGCTGGATGGGTGGATGGATGGGTAGATGGATGAATGGATGGATGAGGGTGTGGGTAAGTGGATGGGTGAATGGATAGTGGGTGGATGGATGGGTGGATAGGTGAATGGATGGGTGGATGAATGGATGAGTGGGTGGATGGGTGGATAGATGGATGAGTGGGTGGATGGGTGGATAGGTGAATGGATGGGTGGACGGACGGATGAATGGATGGATGAGGGGTGTGGGTAAGTGGATGAGTGAATGGATAGTGAGTGGATGGATGGATGGGTGGATGGATGAGTGGGTGAATGGGTGGATAGATGAATGTGTGGATGGATTGGAGGGATGAATGGGTGGATAGCTGGATGGGTAGATGGATGGGTAGATGGATGAATGGATGGATGAGTGGGTGGGTAGGTGGATGAGTGAATGGATAGCAGGTGGATGGATGGATGGATGGATGGATGGATGGGTGGATGGGTGGATAGGTGAATGGATGGGTGGATGCATGGATGAGTGGGTGGATGGGTAGATGATGGGTGTAGGGTGGGTGGATGAGGAATAAATGCCTAAAGCAAAGGTGCTGATTTTCAGGGCACACACTAACACCAGAAGAGTGGAGACAGCCAAGTCTGGAGTTTGAGGTCCTGGCCTCCATCCAGTCCCTGAAATCCTGTTGGAGTTCATTGCTGGGCCCACACACTATCTCTTGAGGTGTCCCTGGGCTCCAGGATCAAGCCTGTGAGTCAGAGGTCTGGGTTCTCAATTCTGTCCTGATACACACTTGCATGTGCAGAGTGCAGTTTGCAAAGCACGTTTGCATGTGATCTTTCACTGTGGCCCCCTGGACCCCAGATTGGCTCCTGAGCAGCACTCATCAGGGAGTATCAGCCGTGGTTCTCAGGGCAGAGCCTCCCCTTCCCAGGATCCCACAGGCAGTAAACAGTGGGGCTGAGAACTAAACAGACTCTCTTCCCCCAAGGGTAGGGCTCCTTCACCGGCCATGTGGTGGCACAGAGGGAAGAACAAGGAGCCAAAAAAATGTGGATTTGATTCTCGTCCTTGCCAATCACCAGCTGGGTGACCTTGGGCAGGCCACTCTCCACAAAGTGTGATATGGTTTAGCTGTGCTCCTACCCACATCTCATCTTGAATTGTAGCTCCCATAATCCCCATGTGTCGAGGGAGGGGCCCGGTGGGAGGTCATTGAATCATGGGAGTGGGTTTTTTCCGTGCTGTTCTCGTGGTAGTGGACAAGTCTCAGAAGATCTGATGGTTTTATAAAGGGCAGTTCCCCCGCACATGCTCTCTTGCCTGCCGCCATGTAAGAGGTGCCTCTGCTCCTCCTTTGCCTTCGGCCATGATTGTGAGGCTTCCACAGTCATGTGGAATTGTGTGTCCATTAAACCTCTTTTTCTTTATAAATTACTCAATCTCAGGTATGTCTTATTAGCAGAGTGAGAACAGACTAATACAAAGTCTAAAGAATGATGCTGACTTTTAGGGTCCTTGGAAGGACAGGTGTGAATGCAAGGACAACATCAGCACCTTCTGGGGTCTTAATCATGATCGACAATGTTACAGAATCCTGAAATCCTGCTTCACACATTACCATGTTCCACAGAGGCCCAAGGCTTGTTCCAGGAAGCATCACACCTTGGTGGCTCAGGGCGAGGATCCCAGTTTGCAAACAGGACCTAGATGGACAGATCAATCACCAAGAGGCACAAAAGCCACTTCTGAGGCTCAGCAGGCCATGACCCTGGCCAGGGGATCCACAGCCACAGCCAGAAGGCTCGTCGCTCAGGTGGCTGTGAGGTGCCTGACCACACTCCCTCGTTAGTGTAGCTTTCTGGGTAGATGCGTGCAGCCCACAGCCTGCCAGGCATGGGCCAGCCGTGTCACACAGCAACAATGACGGTGCAAATCCCCTCTGCTTGGGCCCGCAGGCCTCCCTCTTTCTCTTCCAAGTGGATACACATCCCAAGGGACCAGGAGATTCTCCCCGGCTGCAGCTGCCACAGCCTCACCCAAATGTAATTAAGAGAAGAAACACGATAATGACCTTCTAATTGCCGAGAGGCTCTCGTGGGCAGTGCTCGCTCTCTCCTGCTAATTGGAGGGAACTGCTGCCAGACACTCCAAGTCAAGACTGACACCATCCTGGTCCCTGGCAGCCCTGACCATTGCTCACCTCCAGCTTCCTCCAGCAGGACTTTGGAGCGGATGAGGAGACGTCCCCCAAATGCCCTCCAAGTGAGCAAAACAGGACATCAGGGATTCCGGGGTGAACGAGGTGCTTCCGTTGTTCTATTGCAAATTCAGTCCAAGCACCAGCTGCTTCCAGGAGACAGCGCAGACCGCACACCCAGCCCTGGGCACCGAACCGTTGACCCCGCAGAGCCTCAGGGTTCTCACCTGTAAAATGGAGAAAATCTTCCCTGCCTCCCTGGAAACAGTGAGAACAAGAGCAGGCAATAAGCAAAGTGTTCAACAAGTGCTGAAGGAAGGTGTTTCATTCCCCTCCCAACACTTCTGGTTTGTACAGAAAAAAAAAAGGGAGGAAGGGAGGGGTCCAAGGCACAGGGCAGGTGGGGTGGCAGAGCTGGTGTTGGAACACCTGCCAGGGGCTGATGAGGGCTATGGTGAGGCTGGCACCCTGGGCCCCTCACACGGCCACATTCAGGAGAGGCCCAAGCCCAGCCCTCCACGGCCCATGAATGTCTGGTGCGGGAGCCTCCAGCTGGGCTGAGAACCACACTGTTTGGACTGGGTGTTCTTAACCTTAAAAAAGAACTTAAAAATAAATGAAAATGGCCAGGCACAGTGACTCATGCCTGTAATCCTAGCACTTTGGGAGGACGAGGCAGGTGGATCGCTTGAGCTCAGGAGTTTGAGACCTGCCTAGGTAACGTGATGAAACCCTGTTTGTATTCAAAATACAAAAATTAGCCAGGCGTGGTGGCCCGGGGCTGTAGTCCCAGCTACTTTTGAGGCTGAGGCAGGAGGATCGCTCGAACCCAGGAGGTTTAGGCTGCAGTGAGCTAAGATGGCGCCACTGCACACCAGCCTGAGTGACAAAGCAAGACCCTGTCAAAAAATAAGAATAATAAATAAAAATAAAAATAAAATATATTTAAAAAAAAAGAAAAAGAAGAGGAAAGGAAAGGAAAAAAAAAGTGTAGAAATTAAAGCCTGGAGGACCCCAGTGAAGCCAGAGTGCCTGAACCCAGGCAGGTGCCCGGAGCTGAATGCCCGGTGGCTCTCAGGAGTGAGACTCCAGGCTGCTACAGTTGAACAGGCCCTCAGAGAGCATTTCTCCCTCCAACTCCCCGAAGCCAGACATCTATGTGGCCTCGGTTCCAGGGTTTCCAGAGGCCTAGGCCTCGGTCTCCACTCCTGAATAAAGCAGGTTTCGACTCCTCTGAGCATGGTCAGCTCTGACCAGCTCCAGCCCACAGGCGCTTCCCGCTGCCCACCAGCTCCTCAGCTTGTGACTCAGACCCTCCCTGGAGCCACAGCCCTGCCCTCGTGCCCTCCCGTTCGCAGGAATTGTCTCACAGCGCACCAGCCTCAGACAAGGCCACCCTGGGGCAGTGAAGGGAAGGACAGAACTCAGCCCCCCAGAATGTCATCTGAGCACAGGCAAAAGCCAGGCCTCTGGGCCCATCAGAAAAGCTTCAAAACCCCCCTCTCCTGGCCGGTCTGAGCCCTGCTGCCTCTTTATGGGTCACGGCCGCAGCCTCGCCCTCTCCCTGCAGATAAGGTTTATGGAGATGCTTGGCCACGGGGTCAGCCTGCATCCTGACAGAACCAACCCAGAGCAAACCCCACTTTCTCAAATCCCCCCAAAAATCACTCAACACAGGCCACATTCTATCATAAGCCCTTTATAACCCCCTCTCACGGAGACGCCCGTGGGTCCCCAGGGTATGCGTTGCCTGTTGCTGCTGCGAACGGTAAACCAACTTGTCCGGGCACAGGTTGTCCCTGGTGGTCCTTGGCGAGAGGACATGGGCAGCATCTTCTCACACGAGCCCTTGATGGCCTCTGTTCCAGGAATGCCCCAAACGCTCCCTGGGTGCCCCTTCCTTCACCCAGACTCACAGCTGATTCTTCCTTCTCCCGCAAACCTCCGTACGGATGCCCCTCCTCCAGGAAGCCTTCCCAAGCCTCCAGACTGGCTTCGCTGTCCACATCTGTGCCCCCCACACCCCTCCGGTCTCCCCAGTGCCCGGGGCTGGCCTCCACAACAGGAAATGCACAAGGAAAGTTGGGGAGTGGCCTAGTCTTCTGCCTGTCCTGACCCCAAAAGCCAGCTTCATCAGCCTACGGGTCTGTCCACCCCGCTGAACCCACCGCCTGGATGGCAGCAGGAACAAAGAAAGGGTGGCACGAAGGCATTTGATGTGTGTGTGTGTGTGTGTCACTGTTCCCAACACTGTGTGGATGGGTGATGCTGAGGAGGAGTAATGGAGCTGACTTCCCAGGCAATCCTCTTGGGGGCCAGAGGCCTCTTGAGGGGCAGACACCAGACACCCTGCAGCAGGTACATCCACATGGAAAGCTCCAGAAAGAAGAGAGGTTCCAGGATCCGATTTCCAGACCCTTCAGAGAATCCTCTGGGCCTGGGGCTTATTTTGGCAGTGAGGGTCTTTTGAAAACAGTTTTTGTCAAAACCAGGGGGCATTTCTTCCAAGAAGTAAAGAAGCCAGAGGGTAGTGATCAGGCAGCAGGAGGGCAGTCTGCGTGGTCTTTGCGGCAGGAGGATGACCCCCTGCTGAAGGCCGGTCCACTGAGCGGGCGCCTGCAGAGGGGGGGTCTGAGGAGTATTTGCATCCAAGCAGCCTCCAGCCAGGGCTGTAGGAGGGCAGGAAGACCTGGAGCACATTGAGGGTCATCAATGGTCAGCCTGACCTTGACCCCTGTGCTGATGACCTCCAGCTCGCTCAGACCAAGTCCTCTTCAGAGCCACGCCTTCGCTGGAAACCTTGTCCTCCCAAGGCCACTGCCTGAGGACAGTGGGGAAGGTCGTCTGGTGCCCGAGGTGTCTGGCCACGCCCCTGCCCCGTGCCCCCTTATCGTGGTGCCCAGCAGAGGATACAGCCAGGACTCCTCTGCATCCCAAGCTTGGCTGGTGGCACCTGTGGGCACAAAAACTGCTCCATCCAGGACCTTTTGTGTTTCAGAAGAGGGGCCAGCCCTGAATATCAACATGAGAGGTAATGACTCCGGACCCAGACCTCACATCCTTCACAAAAGTTACCTCAAAATGGATCATCCACCTAAATGCAAAACTTGAAACCAGAAGATAACTTAGGAAAAAAACAAACAGGGGCCCTCGGGTTTGGCGATGACTTCTTAGATACAACTCCAAAGGCACCATTTATGAAAGAAAAAAATGGATCTGCTGGACTTCCTTAAAAATGAAACTTCTGGCTGGGCACGATGGCTCATGCCTGTAATCCCAGTACTTTGGGAGTCCAAGGCAGGCAGATCATTTGAGCTCAGGTCAAGGCTGCAGCGAGCCACGATCACATCACTGTACTCTAGCCTGGGTCACAGAGCAAGACGCCTTCTTTAAAAAAAAAATTGGGGGGACCAGGCAGGGTGGCTCATGCCTGTAATCCCATCACTTTGAGAGACCAAGGCGGGCAGATCACCTGAGGTCAGGAGTTTGAGACCAACCTGGGCAACATGGTGAAACCCCGTCTCTACTATAAATACAAAAAGTTAGCCCAGTGTGGTGGCGGGTGCCTATAATTCCAGCTACTTGGGAGGTTGAGGAGTGAGAATCACTTGAACCTGGAAAGCGGAGGTTGCAGTGAGGTGAGATCACACCACTGCACTCCAGCCTGGGTGACAGAGTGAGACTCTGTCTCAAAAAATAAAAATAAAAATAAAACTTCTGCTCTAAGAAAGAACTGTACAAGAATGAAAAGATGAACTACAGACTTGGATATAACATTTGCAAAACACATATCTAATAAGGGACTTATGTCTGAAAATATATAAAGAACTCTTAAGGCCGGGCGCGGTGGCTCACGCCTGTAATCCCAGCACTTTGGGAGGCCGAGGCGGGCGGATCACAAGGTCAGGAGATCGAGACCACGGTGAAACCCCGTCTCTACTAAAAATACAAAAAATTAGCCGGGCGCGGTGGCGGGCGCCTGTAGTCCCAGCTACTCAGGAGGCTGAGGCAGGAGAATGGCGTAAACCCAGGAGGCGGAGCTTGCAGTGAGCCGAGATCGTGCCACTGCACTCCAGCCTGGGCGACAGAGCGAGACTCCGTCTCAAAAAACAAACAAACAAACAAACAAAAAAAAGAACTCTTAAAACTCAATGATAAGAAAACAAACAACCCAATTTAAAAATGGGCAAAAGACGTGAGCAGGCACCTCATCAAAAAAGTTGTACAGATGTTCAACATCACATGTCATTAGGGAGTCGCAGACTAAAACAATGAAGCATCACTGCACACCTAAAACAGCCAAAATCCACAACACTGACAATAGCAGACGCTGGTGAGGACCCGGAGCAACACGAACCCCCGTTCATTGCTGGCAGGAATGCAAAATGCTACAACCGATTTGGAAAAAGGTTTTGCAGTTTCTCAAAATGCTAAACATACCCTAGGATCCAGCAATCTCACTCCTTGATATTTTCTCAAATGAACTGAAAACTTGTGTCCACCCAAAACCCCGAATGTAAGTGTTCACAGCAGCTTTATTTGTAATCTACCAAACTTGGAAGATCCAAAATGTCCTTCAATAAGTGGACAAACTGACTGGGCACGGTGGCTCACACCTGTAATCCCAGCACTTTGGCAGGCTGAGGCGGGCAGATCACAAGATCGGGAGATCGAGACCATCCTGGCTAACACAGTGAAACCCCATCTCTACTAAAAAAAAAAAAAAAAAAATACAAAAAAAAATTAGCTGGGCGAGGTGGCGGCACCTGTAGTCCCAGTTACTCGGGAGGCTGAGGCAGGAGAATGGCGGGAACCCGGGAGGCGGAGCTTGCAGTGAGCCGAGATCGCACCACTGCACTCCAGCCTGGGCGACAGAGCGAGACTCCGTCCCAAAAAAAAATACATTTTTTAAAAAGTGGACAAAACGTGGTACATCCATTCAATGGAATTTTGTTCAGCACTGAAAAGAAGTTTACTATCAAGCCATGGAAAAGTCATGGAGGAAACTTCGCTGCCTATTATAAGTGAAGGGAAGCCAGTGTAGAAAGGCCACATGCTGTATGACATGACATTCTGGAAAAGGCAACACTAAGACACAGTGAAAACATGCCTGGCCGCCAGGAGTTGGGGACAGGGAGGTTGACCCCGAAAATAGTGAGGCTTCCGGGTCGCGAGGTCACACCAGCATCGGTGATGTCAGCAGGTCAGCAGCAGCACTCAACCATGGAGGTTCAGACTGTGTGGGCTGTGGGTCCCACGGTCCCAGGGTCAGCCGGGCGCCCTCTGGCTCGGCCTCAGGATGCCCAGCGCCATATGCGGTGCAGCTGAGGCAGAAATTGACCCTTCTGGTCTTAAAGCTTGAAACTTACATTCATTGTATTTGAGTTCCTTCCTCAAGAAAGAACCCCAGGCCTCTCAAAAGGTATCGAAGAACTGAAACTCACCAGGTAACCACCTCCAGACAATGAGACCAGACCCGTCATTCATTCTGATTCCTTCTTTCCCTTTCTGAGTTCCTATTGTCCTACACGTGGTTACGTTTCTTCCTTGCTAGATAAACCCCTAGATTTAGTCAGTCAGGGAGACGGATTTGAGACGGAGCTCCCCTCTCCTCAGCCGCGACACCTGATTGAAGCTTTCTTCCTCGGCAATACTTGTTGTCTTTGGCTTTCTGTGCAGGGAGCCACAGGATCCAGGTTGAACCCCTGGTGTTTCCATAACAGACATATGGGGCACGTAGGATTCTTAGGGCAGTGAAACAATTCTATACGACGCAATAACTGTGGGTACAAGTCATTATACATTTGTCCAAACCCACAGAATATATACCAGGAGTGAATTCCATTCAATTCCACTTAATCTTTCTGGAAACCCAAAACTGCCTTTTTTTTTTTCCTTTTTTTTTCTTTTTTTTTTTTTCTTTTTTTGAGACAGAGTCTCACTCTGTCACCCAGACTGAGTGCAGCGGCACAATCTTGGCTCACTGCAACCTCTGACTCCCAGGTTCAAGTGATTCTCCTGCCTCCACCACCTGAGTAGCTGGGATTACAGGTATGCGTCACCACGCCCGGCTCATTTTTCTCTTTTAGTAGAGATGGGATTTCACCAAGTTGGCCAGTCTGGTCTCGAACTCCTGGCCTCAAGCATTTTGCCCGTCTCAGTCTTCCAAAGCGCTGGTATTACAGGCATGAGCCACCACGCCCCACCGTCAAAATTGCTTTTTAAAAGTGTGTTAAATTCAAAAAAAGAAGCCAGAAGAAAGAAGGCAGACAGTGGCATTCAGGCAGCAGGAGGGCTGTCCTCATGGTCCTTGTGGTGGGGGCATGACCTCCTGCTGAAGGCCAGTCCACTGAGCTGGCACCCACAGAGGGGTGCCTGGAGTGTTTGCAGCTGAACAGCCTCCAGCCAGGGCTATCAGAAGGCAGGGAGACCTAGAGTGCGTTGAAAGTCACCACACAGGTTTCCAGGGACCTTCCCTCCCTTCCCTGAGTCAGCATTCATGCATACATTCCTTCCCTTATTCATTCAAAATGTGTCTGGCCAGCCTACCAGGCGCCCAGCACATCAGACCTCTGTTCATTTGCTCAGACTCATTCATTCGTTCACTTAATCACTGTCTCTGTCTAGTCACAAAGCAAATAGCTACTCCTGCCAGCTCTAGACAGAATGATTTCAAACCCTAATTAGTACCGTGGGGCTTAATGAGGTTTCTGGGGATTCTCATTATCAGGGAAATCATTTCAGAAAAGCTGTCCATGATACAGTGGGCAGGGGCACCTCATGTCAGTGAGGAGCCTCTTCCCGAGATGAGCAACCGAGGAAACACCAATTAAGCAAGAAGGTTGTGGAAGGGGATGCCCCTGGCTTCCCAGGGTGCAGAGCATGGATGCTTAGCTGAGGGGTGGGACTGGAACCTGGCTGCCAAAGCAGCTCTGGCAGCAGAAGCAGGGATGGCCAGGCAGCACCACGCGTGGTCAGCATGCATCCCAGATTTTAGCTTGCATGTACTGATGACTTCCACCTACAAAAGACATAGTGACGCTCGGTTGTTCATTTGTGCATTTTAATTAACTGATTCCTATTCACACACTCGCTCATTTAGCCATTCATGCAGTTTTCAGATGTTTAATGAGCATGTACTATGTGCCAAGCAGCTTCCTAATAAACACACATGTATTCATAAATCCATGCATCTGCGGACTTCAAATGTTCAACCCCATAGATGGCTTGGGGCTTGCAGGGACTGATCCTCCAGTGTCGTCAGGAGCCTCTGGGAAGGTGGAAAATGCTTCCTACAGAGGCGGGCATTTGAGCTCCATGTGGGGAAGGCCCAGGGCAGCTCTAAGCTGATTGCAGAGTCCCAGGTCCCGAAAATAGTGAGGCTTCCGGGTCGCGAGGTCACACCAGCATCCGTGACGTCAGCAGGCCGGCAGCAGCCCTCAGCCATGAAGGTTCAGATCGTGTGGGCTGTGGGTCCCACGGTCCCGGCGTCAGCCGGGCGCCCTCTGGCTCGGCCTCAGGATGCCCAGCGCCATGCATGGTGCAGCTGAGGCAGCAGGAGCTCACTCTACCATGAAATATTCATGACTGCTGGCAAAGCCCGGCCCTGAAATATAGTTTGCAGAAGAAAAAGAGCCATCAGGCATTTAATCGTTGTGTTAATGATGCTTTATTTGGAAGCAAACTCCATCTGACGGCATCCCAGCCAGCAAGAGTCAGGGCCTGGCCAACCTGTGCTGCCGGCTGCAGTGCAGCCTCATCCCCGAGACACCAATGGGATACACGCCCGGGCAAGGCACAGGCCTGGCTCGCGGTCATGGCCAGTGGCCCTCCACTTCAGGGGAGCCCATGAGATTACAACGGAGGCCTGAGGTTTGCCAAAAAGCATCCTTTTAAGTAGAAAGCAAGCAACGTCCCTGCATGGAGGCCCCACAGACCCAGTCTGGCTGAGCAGGGGCTAGACGAACTCGTTTTCCCTAAACAGCTTCCTCGAGGGCAAACACTACCTCTCCTGCCTCCAGCTCCCCCTGCTGCCCAAGCCACCACAGGTCAGTGTCCTCCAAGGTGGGCGGCACCCCAAGGACCTCCCCACAGGAGCTTCCCAAGGTGACCTCCTGGGCTACCCTAGCTCAGCCCTGCCTCGGGTTTTGTTCTCCTACGGGCCCCTGTCTGGGGCAAAGGTGTCACAGCTCCACCAACATCAGGCTTTTCCTCCCAAGGACGTCCACCTGCTTCTCAACCGAGCCTTCCCGGGCTGGGTCCGCTCTTGGCCAATGGCCGGTGCCCCTCTGGAAAGGGCTGTCTCGCGCCTACCTGCCCCTCTGAGCTGCTTTTCAGAACTAATTTCCATGTAATGAGAACACAGGGAAATCTCATTATTTCAGACACTGCTAATTAGGGGTTTGTGATCAGCCTGTCCGGGGCCAGCAGAAGCTGACATTTGCTTTCTCCACGGACACTGCAAATTAACAGCCAGACAAGATCGCCAGGACCTTTATAAAGCCGGAAGCAGCTCCTGCAGCCACGGTCAGCGTCGGCAGCCACCCTTTCCACCAGGCGTCCTGATTCCAAGTCTCTCCCTGCAACAGGAGGGGAGGTCTCCAAAGGGTGGGCATCCAGCAGCAGCACCACAGACCTGTGGGTGTTCCATCTTCAGAGGCCCCAGAGCAGCCCATGGAGGGCCGTGCCACGTCACAGGGGAAGAAATGAGGCGGGGAGGGGTCAGAGCTCTTCCCAGATGGCACAGTGAGTACATCACAGGCACGTGCCCCAGGCCACCAGGCCCCACTGCCTCCAGGGTCCTGGCAACTCCCCCCAGGGACGGTGGGTGGAGAGGAGGGGTTGCTGGCAAAACTCAGGGCCCCTGGAGAGCAATCCCCACCCCGGGAATGGACTCAGTGCGTCCCAAGCTCCCTTCTCCAGCTCTGCCAAATTCCATCCCACCAGGGAGACGTGGGGTCCGAGCAAAGGGACCCCTTCTCCTTTATGAACTTAGAGGTCCATAAAGGACAACAGTCCAGGGCAGCGAGGCACGTGGCGGTGGAGAGTGATGAGGGAGACGAGCCCCAGCCATTCTGCTGTGGGGGAGGTGCCCCAAGGGGTGCACAGTGAGGCCTGGGCAGTGGGAGCCCCAGAAGCTGCAGAGCGGGAGCCACTGCTGGACTGTTGATGTTTACGGACCTCTGGATGTCCAGAATCAGGTTTTCCATTCCCACGCTGCCCACGATGACAGAGCGGAGGACACAGAGGGAGGAGAAAGCGCCCCCTGAGAAGGGGGGCAGGGACCATGGAGCCCTGGAGGGAGTTCGGACAGGAAGGAATGCCCACTGAGCGCATTTCCTGAAACTTCCAGCTACCCCTCCCCCGAGTCTTTCCCAGGGCCGAGGTCATCCCTGGTCAAGAAGCCCGCACCGCCACCTCCCTGCAGGGCCAGGCCCACTCTGCCGTCCTTACCCACTCCTCCTGTCTGGCGCTGGAGAGACACGGCATCTGGAAACTCTGTCCCATCCCAGGTCGGTCCACAGCGAAGGGGCCGTGTCGGTGGGAGGCAGGGGATCTGGGGAAAGTGGTACTGCCCTAGGAGGGGCTGCTGGGAGGGGAGGCAGGGGCGAGGCCCTGTACAGAGCCTTCCCCCACCACGGGAGTCCCAGAAGGGCACGGCCACGCCCTCCAATGCCATGCCTGTGCCCACAGAAGCCCTGCCTTCCTCCCAGCCGCAGGCAAGTCTGCATCCTATGTCCCGTGGTGAGGCCCCAAGAAGCTGTGGAGGCCACTGTGGTTGACCCCGGTGGAGCCCCATAGCCACCTTGCCCGGAGGCCTTCAGCAACTCCTCAGGGAGGGGAGGTGGGGGCGGGGATGACCTTGGCGCTCTGGGGTCCCTGGTTCTTTCCTCTTCAGTTATTTCATGTCACCTGGTGCACCTGTCTAGGTCTCAGGGCCCATCAGTGTCCAGCAGCACCCAGGGACACACCCAGACGTGTGGAAGCAGCAGGGCCTGGGTGGAGGACTGGGTTCCACCAGGACTGGGGTCTTTCCAGAAGGACACAGGGAAGGAGAGAGGGAGGTGCGGTGCAGACAAGGAAAGGGTGGAAGGGTGGGGCTGGGGGAGAATGGGCACTGGAGATGGAGGTGGGCTCTGCTGGCCACAAGGGCGGGGAAGGTGGAGCGGAGTCAGCGTCCTCTGCCAGTGCCTGGGATCCTGCACCCTGGAGGCAGCCTTGCGATGAGCCCTGCTGCAGGCCTGTGGACGTGACGTGAGCCCCACCGCTTCATGGCCACCCCGCTCCCTCTGTTAGAGTTTGGCCTGAGTCCATTTGTACTGGCAGCTTCCACAACACCCACTGAGATCCACGCCAATGCGCCCCTCCCACGAGAACCCAGGTCACTCCCACTTGGTGACTGCGGACGAACTTTCCGGGTGTCACATTGGTCCAGTCCCAGGTATAGCCCAGGCCCTGTGTCTGAGAGTCAGTGGGCTTCACAGGCACCCACCACGGGGTGCACACCCCAAACCGCCACAGCTTGTCACCAGTTGGGGGGACCCTGGGGTCTCCTCTCTCTCTCTTCCCCACTCCCCAGGCTGTCCTTCTCTCAACTAGGGGGCTTGCATCTGGATTCCAGCCCACCCCCATGCACCGGACACAGGAGCCCTGGGTGCCGGCCACTCCATGAAGGCGATCGTGGTGCTATATTTGACCTTGTGACAGCAATTTAATGAAATCTGGAAATCTAGGCAGGCACCTGGTTCGGGACTCATCCCCTGTTGCTAGGAAACCAGGTCCTGTGGATCCCACCCTGCTCCACCTGGAGACAGTGGGACAGACCCTCTTGCAGCTGAAGCCAGGGCTGGGGACGGCTGGAGACTGATGGGGACAGCAGTGGCCTTTGCACTGGCTGACTTCACAGTAGAGCTCCCACGGGTGCCGGGAAACAGCGTGGGTGGGGGGGCGCTGCCCTCCCTACGAGGCCTCCCAGGCGCTGCAGGTCCACCCCCAGCCCTCCCTCCAACTCCCCCTCCACTTCTCATACCCCGTCTACCCACCCTTTCCCTCCCCCTCCTCCACCAACTTCCACAGACTCCAGTCTGTCTCTCCTGCTCCAGGTCACTTAGAAGCTTATGGCGCATCCCTCGGTACCTCTCTCTGCCTGCGCACCGTAAGCTCCCAGACTGCAGGGCCATACCTGTCCCCTCCTGGTCTCCCCAGCACCCTGCAGACTAGTGGCCCTTCAGACACCTTGCACCCCAGTGGAGGGTGCGGAGGTTGGTGGAAAGTGCGCCCTGTGGTTCCCGGAGAAATGGCAAGCATCGGGCAGTGTTTCACAAGGGTCCCCCCACCCAGCTGATCTCGCCAAGCCATTAATGCAAGAATGTGGGGCCAATGGGTTTCTGCCAGGCGTGCCAGGGCTGAGAGCACCCCTGGGTCCTCACAGCCCCCACTGTCCAGGGACAACAGAGTCCTCCTACCCTTTGCCATTTCCATGTTTCTCATTTCAATAATTCTTGCAGCCCATGTTGTGTAAAAAAATTATTCTTCCCAAAAAAATCATTAGCAGGGCCCGACATTAATTCCCCTGCAATCTGTGTAATTAATTGCATGTAACATAGGGCATTGAAGGACCGGTTTGCTAATCACCACTCCTCCGCTCCACGCACCTAATTAAATCTCCTTCCTGTTTATCCACTTACAGGATCCTCTGCAAAGATACCAGGCACCGGGAACACTGCTGTAATAAATCTTTGTGTAATTTTAGAGGGTGCAGTCCCACTCCGTGTGTTTGCGTTTCATTCCCACTGCTGAGCCGCTCCTCCCTGCAGCCACGTCTCCCCGTGAGTCGGCTGAGCCGTGGCTCTGTGGAAAGCACTCTGTGGCCCCCTCTGGGGTGGGAGGGCGGGATGCTGTAGCACCGGGCGAGGTGGGCTCGGGAAGGGGCGATCACAGGAGCCCAGCTCTAGCACCCTGCGGCAGCACAGCCCTCTTGGGTTCCGGCACCTTCCCCACTGCAACCACTTATACTAAAGCCTTTCACACTGTCCCATTCCCACGCCTGCCTTCATGAGCGGGGCTGGGTCCCTGGGCCATTCCTCAGACTCCTGGCTGTCCAGTCCCATTACACGGGGGCCGGCGAGGACACAGGGAATGATGGTGCCCTGCCACTAACGGGCCGGCCGGGAGCCCCATATGCCATTACAGGTGTCCTTAGAAGAGGGGAAGCGGGAGCTTTGACATGAAAGAGACCATGTGGAGACAGAGCAGAGCCTGAAGGGGCACCTGCAGCTGCCAGGAGCCGGAAAAGGCAAGAAAGATCCTCCCACAGAGTCCTCGAGGGGGAGGGTGTCCCGCCACACCTTGATTTGGGACTTCTGGCTGGCAGAATGGGGAGAGCATGGATTTCTGCTATTTTGAGCCTCCAGTCTGTGGCATTTTGTAACTGCAGCCCCAGGACACAAATAATAGCTATTAAATCAGAATCTGAATTGGGACGAGACCCCCAGCTAATGCGACGCGTGACGTTTGGGAAGCTCTGGACTCAGTGCTGTCTGGAGTCTGAGTCATCTCTTGGCCCAGCAAGACCTGACTCTGAACTGAATACTAATGAGCACGCAGACCCCTTCATGTTAAACTGGCCGTGTGGTTGATCCTCTCCCTGCATCGGTCCTTTCAATCCTCCCACCCCACGGGAGCGGTCATACCATCACCCAGGATGGGAAACTGAGGCTGAAAATGAAGTTACTTGTCCAAGAGCACCTCTTTAGCCAGTAGCTGAGTTGGGATTAGAGCCTGGGGACTCTGGTTTATGGAATCTCTTAGCTGTTGGGCCAAGCCTGCTCTCCCATCTGGGGCCTCTTGTTCACGGCTTTGAGGATGATGATGCCACCCATCTCTGCACCGTGCTGTCTGCTCCAAGCATGCAGGTGGGGTGGGGAAGCTGAACTTGGACGGCCAGGCTGAACTTGCTAGAAGAGACTGGGGTTCACTGTGAGAGCACGGGTGGACCTGGGTGGACCAGAGGCCATCTTTGCACCATGATCATTGGATGGGATGCAGGTGGCCTGAGCACCAGAGGTGGCCAAGGGGAGGCAGCAGCATCACAGATACCCATGGCCTGGACCTGTTTGGGGCCCTGGGAACATGTGGTCTGAGCTGGCGCTGGGGTCCTCAGCTCTCCCCACCTCTGCTTCCCTCAGCTGCCTCCTGCAGCACTGCCCAGACACCTGCCCACCTGAGGCCCAGGAGGGCTTGATTCCCGTGCTGAGGGTCAGTTCCCCTGAAGCCATGCCAGAGACAGAAACAGTTGTGCAGGGGGTCTCCCAGGAGCCCTCTCAAATAGACCCATGTGAAAGAGCACAGGAAGCTGGGCTGGACGGGGGAGAAGCTGAGCTCTGGTGCAGTCGAGAGTCCTCGGCTCATCTCCCAAGTGCGCAGAGCTACCCTGCGTCAGGGTGAGGGGCCCAAGACTTCCCAAGCCACACATCCTCCAGTCATGAGTCAGCTTGGGCCAGGCTATTCTCTCCAGCCAAGGGCAGGTCTGGAGAGGGTTGGCCTGAGAGCCACTGTTGGCTGCCAGCACTCCCAGCACCGGGAAAACGCGTGCTTCGGTACTGCATGGGGAATCTGGGCACTGTGGCCCCAGGCCCACCCCACACCCAGCCCTGCTGCCGGCCCCGCTGGGATACCCCCACCCCACACTCCCTCCTTCGTCTCTGAGCCCCTCTCCCCAGCCTCCTCCCTTCTAGCTGCTGCTGATCTGCCCACGTGCTGGGAGATCCCGGTTCCTGGTCAGCAGAGAGGGCCTCGAATCCCCAGGTCAGAGTCTCAGGGTCACAGCTACTTCTCTGCCTGGATTTGGGGGTCACTTAATCACCACCGGCCCCCAAGGCCCTCCACATGCGTGTCTAACTGGGCGTCTTTCCAAGCCTGTCTCTGGCAATTTCCTCCCGTTAATAACACTTCCATTCACCCCGTGCAGCAAATCTGTCACCACCAGCCCCCTTCTGGCCCATATTTTTTACTTTTAATTATGATCACATGTGGAATATTGAGTAGTTTGATGCATTTTAGATGTCTACAGAGACTTCTTTTTAATATGCAATTGCAGGGCTCTGATGGCTCGTAGCTGGAGTCATTACTTCAATATGTGTGCAGCCGGGGCTCCCGAGTTGGACGCTTACCCCCAGCAAGGGGTGCTGTGTGGGGATGGAGGGGTTGGAGGTGGCACGGGAGTAATTACAAAGGGGAAAGTGTTCTCAGATCCCAGGGGTGAGCTCTGTCCTCCACTAGCATGAGAAGACTGGAGGTGGGCACTTTCTGGCACATTGCACCTGGATATGAAGCGACCCGCAGAGGCCACTGTGCATCCCCACCCTCATCAGAGGGTCTCTTCCCAGGAAGAAGTGACTGGCAGCACACAGCTCCATAAACTCACCTTCTCTGACCAGGACACAGCCAGGGCGGAGGGCACTCAGGGTCAGGTGCGGGTCTGAGCCTCACCCTGTCCTCCCTGAGATGAGGCGTCCTGTGGTCAGTGAGAAGTTGAACTGCATAGGCCCCACATTGGCGGCAGTCTTCAGCCCGCCGGCTGCAGGTGCACTGTTCTGACGACCAGGACAAGGGGGTTTGTCCAGAACATGGACTAGGATGGTTAATCTGGGGTTGGGGGTCTTTCTAGCTCTGGAGGAGACTCTTGGGGGATACAGAAGTCAGAAGGTAATGTGGGGGTGTGAGGGGGCGAGGGTGTGACCTGTGAGAGCGTCACCTCTGCTGAGATGACCCAGCCTCAGTAGGTCCCTTGTTCAGTCCATGGACGTGGTGCGGCCATGGGACAGGCGGGTTCCTGCAGCTGAGGGGAATCCTGATGGACTGGGAGCCCTCGTCCTCCCTCAAGGGGGTCTCCAAGCTTCCCACGGACCACCCGTCACTCACTGGGATCCAGTCCAAGAGCAGCTCTCCAGGATCCCCAAGGGCCTCCTCTGGGAAGCTTACGAGGATGCTGGGGGCGTCCATGGCCCCTGCCCACATCTGTCCTTAGGGTCTCCCCGTCCACCCTCCAGGCTCCATTCCCCCACCCCTCTGCTGATGGGTGGCTCAGACCCTCATCCCTGAGGGACCCTCTGGGTGGGGGTTACTGTCCCTATCCAGTTATGGTCACAGTCAGGCAAGGGAGCTGCAGGAGGTGCCCAAGGGGGTCAACTGGCTCTGCATGCAAGTCCCGCCCCATGTGTGCCAGCAGCACCCTCCGATGGCTAGCGTCGATCTCCCCAGCAGATGCCAGCCCCTTTCTTGCCTGCTGGTGTCCAGAAAAAGGAGCCCAAAGGGTCCCAGCGACAACCATGGCTCAAAGCTGAGCAGGACACTGGCTGTGTCCCTGTGAGAGCTCAGCCGATCTGGAGACCAGGATTCAACTCTGTCGAACCCGAGCCGTGGGGGATGGAAGCACAGGCCCCGCAGCGGGTCACTGGGAGTGAAGGGAGGTGCAGCCAGCCATTCCTGACTCGATCCATTGAATCCAAGCCCATGTGTCCTTCCCACTGGGGACACGGCACCACATCAAAGTCTTTGTGGGGAGGCACCACCTCTCACGGGGCGTTGGCGTGCCCACCACTCTCCCAGGCAGTGAGCTCCAATAGGCCATATGCGATGGGAGCATTGGCCCTGGGCAAGTGGTACCCAGTCCAGGTCTGACGTGGCATTACATGGGGTCCCACGCCAAGCAAGCCAGCCACTCTGCATGGCCCCAGATGGCACTGCTGGCAGAGGCCCAGCAGCAGGAAAGGCAAACCCAGGCGTGGGATCTGCACCTGTCCCAGGAGAACACACCTCTGTCCTTCCAGGAGGAGAGCCCAATGTAGTCATACAGGAGCCAAGCAGCAGCGAGGCTTTGCCTGGCAGGCTTCCCAGAGGCGGCCTCCTACGGACCTGTGGCTGCATCTCTGGACAGAGCTGCAGAGCTTCACAGACTCGGGGACTGGCCAGCCAAGACTTCACGCAGTCCACACATCCTTAGCCCAGGAGCCCCCACTCAGAGGCCTCTTTACCTCCTTTGGGGGAGGCAGAGGGAGGGGAGCTGAGGACACTCAGCACCCAGGGCTTCTGCACCGCTAGCCCTTGTCCCTCTCTGTCCCCCATCCCAAGTTCATACAGTGGCAGGAGCCTTTAGCTTGTGGCTCCCTTGGAAGCGAGGCAACCCCCACATCTGTGCTGATCCTCTGAATGTGGGCTATTCCAGGTAGGAAAGTGGAATGGGGGAGGAGAGGTCCAGGCTTTCTTTGCTGTGGCCTCTTGCTTATCCAATCACAGTCAAAGAGTGCTATGGGCTAAACTGTGTTCTCTTAAATTCATAGGTTGATGCACCGCCCCATATGACTATTTGGGGATAAGACCTTTAGAGGGGTACTTAAGGTGAAACAAAGTCCTAAGGGTGGGCCCTAATCCAATAGGACTGGGGTCCCCATGCGAAGAGGGAGAGATGTCTCAGATACACAGGAGAAAGGCCATGTGACGACACAGCAAGAAGGCGGCTGTCTGCAAGCCAGACAGAGAGCCCTCACCAGAAACCACATCAGCCGACGCCTTGACCTTGGACTTCCAGCCTCGAGAACTGTGAGAAAGTAAATGTCTGTTGCTTATGCCACCAGCCTGTGTTCTTGTGTCACCGCAGCCCCAGCTTACACCTGCAGTGATTAAAGCCTGGGCCATGACTTTCACCAGGGCCTGGTGCCTTCCTTATCTACTCCAGTGAGCTGGCCCTCTCCAGCTCAGCCCAGCTTCTGGCAGTTCACCTGCCACCAAGTGGGCAGTTGTTCCCCCAAGGAATGGAGCCATTTCCCGGGCTCAGTGTGGTCTTTTTTGCTGGCAGGTTGGACTCCTGCTGGCCACAGAAGCTGGGTCAGCCTGGCAGGTGGGAGCCCTCCTGTGGGGACGTGTGTAGACTCCAACTCAGCCACCATGGCCCCTCCATCCTCATGCTCACGTGTCAGTGCTGGGTGGCAGGTGACGGAAGCTGATGACGTCAACCAGCTGAGTCAGTTTGTCTCTGGCCGTTCAGTGGCCCCCTGTGGCTTCAACATGTGATAAAGGATCTTCACTGCCTACGTCTGCCCACGCGTCTCTGTGCCAGACTCCTAAACTCCTCAGGGTGCTCCAGAGAAACACAATGAATAGGCAGTATAGACAGAGAGAGATTTATTATGAGGAATTGGCTCACGCGATTATGGAGACTGAGAAGCGCAGCCATCAGCCATGGGCAAACTGGAGGCCTGGAAGAGCCCACGGTGCAGTCCCAGCCCCAGTGCAAAGGTCAAGAACCAGGGAAGTGGATGCTGTGGGCTCCCGTCAGAGTCCAAAGGCAGGAGAAGACCAGAGTCCCAGCTGGAAGGCGTCAGGCCCCGGCCCTCCCTGGTGCTGCCTTTTGTTCTATTCCAGCTCTCCACGGTCTCGGTGAGGCCACCCACGTTGGGGAGATGTCTTCATCTGTTTGGAACGCTGTGACAAAAACACCGCAAACTGGATGGCTTCTAGAAAACAAACAGTTGTCACTGATAGTCCTGGAGGCTGGGGAGCCAAGCCCCAAAGCCCCCGTAGCCCCCAGGCCCTGGCCTCTCCCCACTGAGCTTTTGCCCTCCGTGCTGTCTTCCAAGGTGTCTGTGTCTCCTAGAGCCTGCTGGCATAGTAGGAGTTGTTTTCAGAGGCATTTATTTCCCTGCAGTTGTAGGATGAGAACCCACATGTTCTCCCCCCCAGGCCTGGCTGTAAACTCCACCCTGCATCCTTTCCCACCGCTGACACCTCCAACTCCACAGCGTCCGAGTGATCCCAGGGTCTCAGCAGCAGCGCTCCTGGCACTACGGAGTTTGACATGGTTTGGCCATATCCCCACCCAAATCTCATCTCGAATTACACAAATCTCATCTCAAATTATAGCCCCCATAATTCCCACATGTCGTGGGAGGGACCCGGTGGGAGGTAACTGAATCATGGGGGCGGATCTTTCCCATGCTGTTCTCGTGATAGTGAATAAATCTCATGAGATCTGATGGTTTGATAATGGGGAGTTCCCCTGCACACGCTCTCTCTTGCCTGCCACCGTGGAAGATGTGACTTTGCTTCTCCTTGCCTTCTGCTATGATTGTGAGGTCTCCCCAGCCATGTGGAACTGTGAGTCCATTAAACCTCTTTCCCTTATAAATTACCCAGTCTTGGGAATGTCTTTATTAGCAACATGAGAACGGACTAACACAGAGCCATTTCCCGCCCCGTTCAAATCTGACGGCGTCTGTGTCGTCCCCTCCATGGACGGAAGCTCCGTCCCTGCCCGTTGAATTTGCTGCTTCCAGACCTGAAAATGCCCACCACACATTGTGCTTCTTTTGTGGCAGGAGGTGCCGATGCAATCATTTATCTGTGACTTTGGAGGACAAATCCCAGCACACATTTGACCACCAGACCCCTAAACATTTTCTAGAGGTGGTGGGTTCCCCTTTCTACAAAGGGGCATCTCCCACCCTTGGGGGTGCGACCAGACCCCTAAACATTGTCTAGTTGTGGCAGGTTCCCAACCTGCAAAGGGGCGTCCTCTACCCTTGGGAGCCCATATGTCACACCAGGGCCTCCACCACGCATGCTGCCTCCTGCTCGTCTGACCCAATTGACATGATGTCAGCCGTGTTCCGGATCAATATGACACTCTGTAGGATGTGTATTATGTCAGAGGGCAGGAGAGTTAACATAGCCCTAGGAGAAAATGTAAATCTATACTGTTGTCTGCTCCTGTGGAAGTGAACTTGCATCTGAGAGTGCCTCAGCTGGGGGTGCTGGCGTGCAGGCTCTGCTGGGCACCTGTCCTCCTCCATTTGCCACAGGGGCCTCTCTCCCTGGTCCCTACAGCAGTGCAGTTAGGCTTCTTGCAGGACTTCAAGAGCAAGAATTCCAAGAGGCCCAGGCAGAAGCACCGGGTTCCAGTAGACCTGGCCTCAGAAGCCAGGTAGCCACACTTCCACCATATTGTACTCATATGCTCATGGCAAGGAAGCCATGAGCGTGAAGCCGAGGAAGGCAGGTGGGGCTGAGTCCACCTCTCCATGGGAAGACAGAGAATGTGCAGCCCTCACTAGATGACCGCAGGTAGCACAGTCAGGCCAGGGTCAGTGCATCTGTCCAGGTCATTGCTGAATTAGGAAACCCCTCCCCAATCACAAGAGGCAGCCTGGCCGGTGGGCCTCCAGGCTGAGCCCCCTCTCCACCCTGGCTGCCTCGACGAGGGCTTGTGGCCCTCTCTTCCTGCAGGTTCATCAGTGTCTACGCATGGCTGGGTGCCTCAGGGGTCTAAAGAGCAGTCAGTCTGTGTGGAGGGTCTCAGGGTGGGTCAGAGGGTGGCTCTGTGGACATCTCTGGGTCTGAGCTCCATGAAGAGGCAGGAGGCCCCCCAGCCACTCTGCAGGAACTGTGCGGAGTTCCTTCTTTCCTTTAAGGCTTGTGCTCAGGGCTACACACATTCCTGCTGGCGTCAGCAGCGCCATGGCCCGGCCTCAGCTCTCAGCACCCACATGTCTACTAGCACAGCAAGTTACGCACTAACAGCCCTAAACTACGTCTCTGATTGATGGCTCTTTCCTTGCACAAAATCTGCCAGGTTCCCTGAAGACTCCTAACTTCCCTCTGCAGATCCAGGCGTCACCCCCTGCTAAGCACAGCATGGGGGGGGTGAGGGGGGTGCCAAGCCCACTTCTTGATCAGGGCTGGCAGCAGAAGGTCCCAAGCCCCTCCCACTCTTGAGTGCCCCCCGCTGTCCGACAACTTTAAAAAATAGGCTACTGACACCACATGCAGAGCCCCAGGCAGGGTCCTCGTGGCCACAGCCACGGGCGATTTGTGGACCCTGGAGAGGTCGGGCCTTTGCTGTCCCTGAAATGTTCACCATGGTTCACCTTCCTCTTCTGGCAGATTGCTCTCCGGCCCTCACTGTCTCCTAAACTTGGCGGTCCCCTGACCCCCAGGAGAGCTGCCCATTCTTTGGTCCCATGTCCCTTTTTTTTTTTTTTTTTTTTTTTTGAGACAGTCTCACTCTGTCGCCCAGGCTGGAGTGCAGTGGCGCCATCTTGGCTCACTGCAACCTCCGCCTCCCAATTTCAAGCAATTCTCCAGCCTCAGCCTCCCGAGTAGCTGGGATAACAGGTGCCCGCCACCACACCCAGCTAATTTTTGTATTTTTAGTAGAGACAGAGTTTCGCCATGTTGGCCAGGCTGGTCTCGAACTCTTGACCTCAAGTCATCTGCTTGCCTCAGCCTCCCAAAGTGCTGGAATTGCAGGCATGAACCACCGTGCCCAGGCCCATGTCCTTCGTCTGCACCAGACATGACCTCTTTGAGGCCAGTGGCTCCATGTGCCCCTGGAGATGGGAATCTCCATTTCAGTGTTTCCTCTGAGACCCACCAAGGGTACTTTCCACGTGACCTGCACATCTAGAGCCAGGATAGCCCACCCGATGGCCCACCTGTGTGGGGCTGCCTGGGGCAGGGATACTGGCCCTACCCACACCTGCCCCCTGCACCTCCACACCTTGGCAGAGGACTTGTAGAGTCTGCTGGGAGTTTGGGAAAGCAGCATGAGTTTTCCCTGAAGAAAAAGTCGCCCCCACCGCCAAGAGCAAGGAAGCAGTGCATCTCCTGCCACTGCAGGCCAAGTGAGGGGACCTCAGGGCTGGGGGCTCCCACCAGAGAGAGGGCAACCCAAGGCAAGGGGCTGAGGCGGGAAGGTTTAGGACAGGGACACAAGCCAGCTCCTCCAGAGGGGGGCTGGGCTCTGGTCATCTTGAAAGAGATGCCTCCCATGAGGTCCACTTGGAGTGACCAGGTGATCCATGAGAAGGGATCAGCCAGGAGGCTTCCCCCCATCCAGGAAGCCACAGGGTGAGAGAGCCTCAAGACGGGGTCTCCCACACCTGCATGAGGAGCCTGCCTCAGTCCTTCTGTGCGGCCCTAACACAATATGCCTGAGGCCGGGTAATTTACAAAGCAGAGGCGTGTTTCTCCCAGTTCTGGGGGCTGGGAAGCCAAAGTCCAGCCACCAGGAGGCTCGGCATGCAGGGAGGGTGCTATCCCTCTGCACACTTGCCCTGGGGATGATGTTTCCAGCACACGGATGTAGGGGGACACACTTGGGCATAGCAACCCCCCCAGGAGCCGGCCATGCCCAGCAGCACCCGCACAGATGCCTAGTCTCCCTCCCCGGGGCCCCTTCTGCCCCTGCCTCTCCCTGAATCTACTGGGGTGGGGGCAGGGTGGACATGGTGAGGGGGACTGGAGAACAAGCTGACCAGGCCCACCAGCCCCTCTTCACCTGAAGGGGCCTCCTGCGGAAAGGCAGGACTTGACCTGGGCGAGTATGTGCAGATGGCCCCAGGGTTGGGAGGAGGACAGGGAGTGTGTGTTGAATGGGAACAGAGCATCAGTTTGGGAAGGTGGAGAAGTTCTGGAGAAGGAGGGTGGTCGTGGCTGCAGAGCCATGTGAATGTGCTTCTGAGCCATGCACTTAGAAATGGTTAGGTATGCCTGTGGTCCCAGCTGCTCAGGAGGCCAAGGCAGGGGGATCACGTGAGCCCAGGAGGTCAAGGCCGCAGTGAGCCGAGATCCTGCCACTGCACTCCAGCCTGGGGGGCAGAGCGAGACCTTGCCTCAAAAAAAAAAAAAAGAAATGGTTAGGATGCTGAATTACGTTGTGCCTTTTGCCACAGTAACGTGTTTATTTTTATCAAAACTTCTCTGCAGAGTGTACAGTCAGCGAGAGCAGTGTTCCTCTGCACACGCCAGCGCTGGCCACCGTGCACCCTCGTTCCATTTGTTTGCTCCCACGGTTTCCACATGAACTGGAGCCACAGGCGTTATAAACCAACAGAGGCACGTTGGCCAGGGCATTTCATGGAACGGGAAGGGGTACAGGTGACCGGATGGCTCGATGGACTCAGAGCTGGACATTGGGAGCGGGGTGGGGGCTGACCCCACTCTGGCTCACAGGTCAGCATCAGGCCGGGGTCAAGTCTACCGTATGCGACCCAGTGTGTGACTAAGCACTTGGAGAAGAAGCCGAAAAGATGATTACTGGGGTCAGAGAGGATGGCAAGGGGCAATGAACAGGCAGAGTCCCAAGCTCTGCATGTGGCCCTCCACCCTCACCGTGCCCACCCTGCGCCTGTGGGCTGAGCTGCAGTTCGGTGCAGCAGAACCAGCAAATCACTCCTGATTGGTTGAGCCAGTGGGCTCCCAGGCCATTCATAAATGATGAGTGGTTGCCACAGCAACAGCCCCGGCCCATATTTCATTTCCTGGTAAGCTCTAGCAACTCTGCAGAAAACCAGGCTGAAAAGGAAGGGACCTCAGCCTCCCCACTCCACGGTGGCAAGACCCACAGGGCTCTGAGTGTGGGGCCCACGTGGCCCCGCTGAGACCAGGGTTTGGTGGGAAGAGAGAGCTGGTTTGGGACAAGAAGAGTGGCTGCCAGCACAGTTTGGGGACTGAAGGTGGCCAAATTCCACTCTGGGCTTTGACCTCGTACATGGGTTCCATTGTCCGTGTCCTGTGACCCCCTCCAAGTCTCAGTTTCTTCATCTATAAAATGGACAGAGAATTGTACCTGCCCCAATGGGCTTTTTGAAAATGGAAAGTGATTAAGGCGGGACGCGGTGGTTCATGCCTGTAATCCCAGCACTTTGGGGGGCTGAGGCAGGCAGATCACGGGGTCAGGAGATTGAGACCTCCCGGGCCAACACGGTAAAACCCTGTCTCTACTAAAAATACAAAAATTTAGCTGGGTGTGGTGGCGGGCGCCTGTAGTCCCAGCTACTCAGGAGGCTGAGGCAGGAGAATGGTGTGAACCCGGGAGGCAAAGCTTGCAGTGAGCCGAGATCACGCCACCGCACTCCAGCCTGGGTGATAGAGCAAGACTCCATCTCAAAAAATGGAAGGGAGGGAGGGAGGGAGGGAGGGAGGGAGGCAGGCAGGCAGGCAGGCAGGCAGGCAGGAAGGAAGGAAGGAAGGAAGGAAGGAAGGAAGGAAGGAAGAAAAAGAGAAAGAGATGGAATAACAGGTGTGAGGCCACTGTGCTCAGCCAATAATAGGGCTTAAATATAAGAATACAAGAATATTTTCCACCTTCTTGAACAACATCATTTAATATTTCTTGCCATTCGTGTGGCTGGCGATTAATAGTTTCAGCTTCGAATGTCTGAGAAGTCTATTTCTCCTTCAGTTTTGAAAGGTGTTTGGGGCCAGGTGCGGTGGCTCACGCCTGTAATGCCAGCTTTTTGGGAGGCAAAGGTGGGTGAATCACCTGAGGTCAGGAGTTCTAGACCAGCCTGGCCAACATGGTGAAACCCTATCTCTACTAAAAATACAAAAGTTAGCTGGGAGTGGTGGTGCGCACCTGTAATCCCAGCTGCTCGGGAGGATGAGACAGGAGAATCGCTTGAACACGAGAGGCAGAGGTTGCAGTGAGTCAAGATCAGGCCTCTGCACTCCAGCCTGGGCAACAGAGTGAGACTCCACCTCAAACAATAATAATAATAATAATTTTTAAAAGAAAGGCGTCTTGATGGGGCATGGACTCTAGATTGGCAGTTCTGTTTTGTGTTTCTTTTTGTGTGTTGAAGATCTTGTCCCTCGGTCCCCTCGCTTGTCTTGGCTGGGAAACTGCTGCTGTCCTTGTTCCTCGGAATGTCATGTGTCCTTTTTCTCTGACTCCTCTTAAAGCTTTCTCTGTATCATTGGTTTTGGCAATTTGATGATCACATCTTTTTGCAGATTTTTTTCATGCTTCTTGTGCTTGGGGTTCGCTGAGCTTCCCAGATCCCTGGATCTGTGGTTTTTATCAAACTGGAAATTCATCAGCCATTGTTTCTGCAGATGTTTTATGTGCTCCTCTCTTCCCTCACAGGGAACGCAGTGGAGCAGATCTTCAGCTGCTCCAACTCTGACGCACCATTCAAATGTTTGAGGGTTTCTTTTCTCTCCACGTTTCATTTGTAAGCCAAAAATAAAATTATAAGGCCCCCCAACCGTCTGAATGGACTGCCTCCTCGGCCAGGACACTCTGAAATTCAACCTGAAAGACTGGTTCAGGCCTTGACCCTGGACGGGAAGTAGTGGTCGGGCTTGCCTCATTACAACCTCCAGCACAATCAACACAGACATTAAGTCTGATAAAAAGCATTTAGGAGGCCAGGTGAGGTGGCTCACACCTGTTATCCCAGCACTTTGGGAGGCTGAGGCATGTGGATCACCTGAGGTCAGGAGTTCAAGTCCAGCCTGGGCAACATGGTGAAACCCCATCTCTGCTAAAAAAAATACAAAAATTAGCTGGGCATGGTGGTGCGCCCCTGTAATCCCAGCTACTTGGGAGGCTGAGGCAGGAGAATCACTTGAACGCAGGAGGCAGAGGTTGTAGTGAGCCAAGATCATACCATTGCACTCCAGCCTGGGCAACAAGAGTGAAACTCAATCTCAAAAAAAAAAAAAGCCTTTCTTTTTTAGGATCTGTTCCCTCTGAAGCCTGCTGCCTGGAGGCCTCATCTGCAAGATCAAACTTTGGTCCCTGCAACCTCTTATCATAACCCAGATAGCCCAGATATTCCTCTCTATAGATAATAACTCTTCCAGCCAATTGCCAGTCAGAAAATGTTTTAATCTACCTATCACTTGTAAGCGCCGCCCTTTGAGTTGTCCCACCTTTCTGGACCGAACCAATGTGTTACCTCAGGACCTCCTGAGGCCTGTGTCAAGGGACATGGTCACTCACATTTGGCTCAGAATAAATATCTTCAAATATTTTTCAGAGTTTGACTCTATTCATCAACACATTTCAGGTGTCTTTTTGACACAGGGATATTTTCTCAGTCACTTTGCAAGCTGGGGACCTCCGGTTGGTGATGCCCCACCCAGGCGTCACTCAGCCACACTACCTGCAATAGGAGGTAGCCCACTCACTCAGCCCACCCGGGCCAGGTTTGGCTTGAGCGCCAGTTCCCAGGTTCTTGTCCCACACCCAAGAAGAATGAGGATGCGCTGACAGTCGAAGGGTGAGCAAGGCAGGGAGTTTCACTGAGAGATGAAACAGCTTTCAGCAGAAAGGGGACGCAAGGGTGGTCTCCCTACCTGAAGGCAGGAAAGTCCTCCGTGTGTCTGGGTCCAGGGCCGTTTACAGATTCAGAATGGGGAGTGCATGCAGATTGGTTTGTGAGTATGCAAAAAGGGTTAAAGCAAGGACACCACTCAAAGGTGGGCACAATAGCGTAGAAAACCAATTGGGAAAGAGTAAGTATATGTAAAATAAGAGAAGGGTGGGGACCAATCAGAAGAAAGCACATCAAATGGGAAAACAAGCTCTTAATCCAGTCCGAGGGTTTAATTCGTACATAGCTTGGCTTTCAGGCTCTAAACTGTCTTTGACTTGGAGGTGGGGCTTCACCAGGACCCGCCCCATCTGCCTGGGCAATTAGCTGCCTCCTGTCATTATCACTTTTTGCTATCTTCAAGTTCACTCATCTTTTCTTCTGCAACATTTAATATCACCCATTGTGTTTTTCATCTCTGACACTGTAATTCTCACCTCAGACACTGTAATTCTCATCTCAGACACTGTAGTTCTCATCTCAGGCACTGTAGTTCTCATCTCTAGAAGCTTGATTTTGGTGTCTTTTATACTTTCCATACCTCTACTTAATGTGTTTGGCCCTTCCTCCAGCTCTCCAGACAGACAGAATACAGTTCTAACAACTGTTTCAATATCTTTGCTGATTTTAATGTCTGTGTTAGTTCTGAACTGGTTGATTTCTCTTCTCCTTGTGTGTTACATTTTCCTGGTTTTTTGTTGAATTTTTTAATCAAATGCCCAACACTGTAAAGTCCAGGAGTGCTGAATATGTTTGTATTCATGTAAATATACTTGAGATCAGAGATGAGTTTATTTTGAAAGAGTTTAATCCTCTCAGGTCTTGCTTTTAAGCTTTATCACGAGGGACCAGAATCATGTTTAATCTAGGTTTCACGACTCCTTGGCACTGTGGCAAGATCCTCCTGAGAACTCTACCCAGAGATTCATGAGTCATAGGGTTTTCCCATCTGGCCAGAGGGAATAAGCACTGCTCCCAGCTTGATCAGCCCTGAGCACGTGAGCACAGCTTCACCTACCACCCTCAGAGGATCCCTTCCTCCCTCCCTAAGCCTCCCCCGTGTAGATGTCTCCTCTTGCCTGCAGCCCTCTCCCCTCCAGCACTCTGCCTTATGAACTCCCGATGTCCTGACCTCCCCAGACCTCAGGTCCACTTACTTGTTGACGAAAAGAGTCAAGCTTTGTAAGATATTTTAAGAGATTGATTCTGGCCATGGCCCATGACATAGCCCTCAGGAGGTCCTGAGAAGGTGTGCCCAAGGTGGTCGGGGCACAGCGTTTGTTTTCATACATTTTAGGGAGACACAAGACATCAAATACATTTAAGATATACATTGGTTGGGTCCAGAAAGGTGGGACAACTCAAAGGGGGAACATGGGGGTTCGGGGGGCGCTTTCAGGTAACAGGTAGATTTCAAATTTTTCTAATTGGCAATTGGTTGAAAAACTTATCAATAGAAAGGAATGTCTGGGTTGCGATAAGTGGCTGTGGAGACCAGGCCTCCAGGCAGCAGGCTTGGGAGAGAATAGATTGTAAATGCTTCTTATCAGACTAGAGGTCTGCATTGATGTAATGATGTGGAATGAGGCGTGTCGGACTCCCCCTTCCCATCATGGCCTGAGCCAGTCTTTCAGGTTAAACTATAGAGCACCCTGGCCGAGGAGGTTCCATGCAGATGCTCGGGGGACGCCTTCGCATTTCATTTTCGGTTGACATCCTCAACTCAGGGCATCTGCAGGCCCTTCCTCGGTTTCCCCTCTCTGTGCCACTGCCTGGAAACTCCCCCGGAAGCAGCCCTCCGGAGTCCCTGTCCTCTGTGGCCCAGTGTCGGTGTCTTTAAGAGCTGTGTCTCATATATTGAGTCTGGATTTGGGAGACGAGGGGGTCACGGAGACTTTGGGGCAGGTTCCCACCGAGACCATCACGGCTCTGAGTTCGACCTATGGGAACACGTAGCCACCAGAGCCGGCCCAAGCCCACGTCACCCCAGCAGCATCCCCGTCTCCATTCTAAGGGGAGATGAGGACAACATGAAAACAGGATGCGTCTCGTGTCTCACACCCACCGGGTCTCGCTTTTCAGCCTCGGTCTTGTTGCTCACCGCAGGACGGGCTGGTCCTCGCCTCCTGGTGCTCCTCAGAGTGTGGTGCTGCAGGCCTGCAGAGGCTCTTTGTGAGCTGGGGAAGGAGCAGTGGCCAGGCAAGCCCAGAGCTTGGGGGTTCCGGACCCATCAGAAGGATGGAGCCCCACAGGGGAGCTGGAAGCACCTCCTGAGCTCCAGCCGCCCTGCCAATCAGGGGCCAGGAGGCAGGTGTGGAAGCCCCAGAAAGAAGGAAGGAGAAAGTCTCCCCAGGCCCCGGGGCTTTGCAATTTGACCTACTTCCTTCTCACTGTCATTACTGTGTGCAGACAGGGACTGGAGACCTGGAAGGATTAGGCCCAGCCTGGACTCTCCCCGGGTCCCAGCTGGCTCTACCTTCCTGCTAGGCCCGTGGCACTGGGCACCATGGTGCCATTTCTGGACAAGGGGCCTGGCAGCCTCTCCCCAGTTCTGACCCTGTCTTGTCTCCTAGGCTTCCCTGAGACCCAGGAGAGACAAACCAAGCCACCGATCCACGCCAATGGGCCTCTGTAATAAAAAAGGTACCAAGAGTCCATGAAATGTTTAACACCGCGTTTTACTGCTAACGAGTGAGGCAGAAGCCAGCACCTTCTGAGAAAGGATTTTCCAGGCATTTTACAGATCAAAGTCATAGAATAAAATAAATATGACCAGAGAGGGTTGTGAGGAGCAAGGAGTTCTGTCAAAGAAAGAGCTCATACGAAGAAGGAGGGGGGAAGTACTGAAGGGGCTGCTGGGAGCACGGCCCTCCCTGTGCCATTTGCAGACTCTCCCCATAGCCCATGCAATTTTGAAGGGCGGAGAGGCCTCTGGAGGCCTCTTCTCCCCCACAGCTGGTCATAACTGTGTCCCGCTACTGACAGACAGGTCTGTTCACGTCTTCAATGCCCAAATAAAAACACTGAGGCCCTGAGAGCTGCAATGATGTGTCCGAGGTCCCACAGGGTGGTGGAGATAGGCCTGAGCCTGTGTGACTCCCAGCCCGGCTCCCCGCTCAACCCTGGAGGTCTCCAGGGCAGTGGCCTCATCCTCCCTCAGTGGGTTCAGCCAAACACTGTCACCTCCGTTGGTCCAAATTCGTGGCCCCTGGGTTTCTAGAAAAGCAGAGCACACAGTCAGTCTGACGCTGACCCCCTTCTCCAGGAAGAAGCCCCAGAGGTGAGCTACAGACAGCCGTTCCCTGGAATCATGGCTCCCAGGCAGGGCTAGTGTCCTGGCTGCTGCCTCCAGCCCTGGCAGCCACACGGCCTGCTGTCACCTTCCTGAAGTTCTTAGCCTTTGGATAACGGGCCCACCCCACACCCAACGAGGTGTCTCGTGGAAGGCTTTTTGCATCCTATTATCACCACAAAGGCAGGACAAGAAATGAGGGAGGAGGTGGGCAGAGAGGTGGTGGCCCATGGAGGGATTTGGTCGGGGAGAAATGAGGCAGTGCCTTGCTCTAGGGAAGGAGGGGAAGCCACCAGTCTGGGGGGCAGGAGATACAGAAGATGGGTCCAGACCACAGCTTCTGCAGGGGGTCCTCTCCACTCCCACCCCTGGGACCCCTAAGGTCCTCCCAGCTTCTACCCTGGACAGCTCAACCTCCAGACTGGGACTGGAGTCACGTCCCCAGCCCAGAGGGCAGGGGTCTCCCAGGACTGCCCCCTGCTTTGGGGATGGTCCCAGGCCTGCTCGGGAGGCCTGCCTGCTCTCTGCAGAGGCTCTGACCAACCCGGATAGCACTAGGGCCTCTGGGACTGAGCTCAGTGGTAGGGACCAGAGGACAGCATGCAGGTGCCCCTAACTAAGCTAGCATGCACCAGATGTGGTGCTGGGTGCTGAGTGCAGGAGATGTGGAGAGGAGCCAAAGGAGGGGGCAGCCATGGGGACAGGGTGGGGGTTCTCCAAGCAGGTGGACCCGGCTGTGCCCTAAAGGAAGGCAGGTGAGGGCACTAGGGCACAGCATGGCCAGAGGCGGCCGCACCCAGCGTGCTCCATGGATGGTGTAGCCGGAGCAGGTGTGTTGGGGGCTGGGGGTCCCAAGAGGCAAGATCAAAAGCCCAGGGTCTCAAATACCAGCCTGAGCCATGGGGAATGTTCCAGCTTTGTGGCCACCATCGGTAGCTTTAGGCTAGAGAGGATGAAGGCAGGGTGCTAGGGGCTTCAGTGAGGCAGTTAGGAGGGTGGGAATGTGGGGATAGAGCCAGGGGTCCTGCAGAGTGTCAGGATCTCATGCAGAGGGTGAAGGAGAAGGTGGCAGCCCCAGGGGCACATCGGACTCACCCACTCTCCAGCACTGTAGCGTGAACAAGTAACTTCCTCCTGGATGCCATGAAGCGCTCTGCCCAGTGTGGTGTGATCCAGAGGTAAGGGGACCCCTGCCCCTCAAAGAACCCTGTCAAAGTGGCTCAACCTCGATTCTGAGTTCCCAGGAAGCCTCAAGCCTTGTGGGTGTCTGAGCCCCACTTCTGTATGTGCCACGGGAGCTGTACGCAACATCGCACCCCAAGAGACAGACATCCACGAGACGCCCACTCCACACCACGAAGAGCATCGCCATGGACACCTGCGCCAGCTCCTCTCCTCCGGGCGGCTGCACCGAGGCTTCCAAAGCAGGCACGCCTGCCTCGGGGCGCCGGGGCAGATCGTGGGATGCCCATGCTCTCCTTTCCCCAAGACTTCTATCCCAGGGTCTGCCAAGGTCCAGTTCAAAGACCCACAGTCCAACCACCGAAATGCACTAATAAAAAATTCTGGTCTTTATTTAGGCTTCTTTAAAAAGATAGAATCCACTTGATTCATGGAGCACAGAGACTCCACAGTCCTTGGATTTTGTTTCTTCTGTCACACCCCACATATGTTCCAGAGCCCCCTGCCCTCTGAAGCCCCCAAAATCTCCTTCCCCGAGCCCGAGTCCCTGCCACCTGCTCTCTCAGCCCCTTGGGCGTTCAGCCTTATGTGGTTTCATGGCCTCTGTGCCCACACCCAGGTGCTTCGTGACACCAGGAGTCCGGGAGACCAGCCCCACGCCAGCCTCTGGCCTCCTGCCTCCTCCCCACCTCTCCTGCCCTCTCCCCATACCCCCTCACCCACCAGCAGCCAGACTGCCAAGCCCCAAACTCCCCACAGAGGGCAGAGCCCATGGGCCATCCTGGGAGAGAAGGCTGTCTGTGCATGTGTTAGGAAATCTTGTCTCCAACACACTGGAGGGTGTTGATTTTCTGTTGTCCCCCAGGGTCCCACTGTTAATGGCCAGTTCTCCGGCCCTGCCCTATCTCCTCTCAGGCAGCCCCTAGAAATGGGATGATTCCATCCTGGAACAGCAGGAGCGCATGGGCCAGGAGCTCCAGCCTGGGAACAACAGGAGAAAGCGGAGGGGCCAGGAAGTGTCCCTCAGGGAGGACCTGCAGCCAACACAGCCTCCCTCCAGGTCCCTCCACAAGGAAGGGGAGAGCAGGACGCCGCCTCCACTCCACGAGCTCTTCAGTAGGAAGGAGGGTGGCGTCAATGTGTTGGTGAGGCCTGGCTGGCCCCACTGCCCCAGCCCCAGTGGGGTGAGCCTGCCCCACCGCCAGCCCACAGAGGCAGCATCCACAAGTTGGAGCCAGATGACACAGCCAGGTCCTTGCCCAGGTCAACCAGACCCGGCCAGGGCAGTCAGGCGACTAATGGCCTTCCCTGCTGAGGCCCTTTGGGCTTCCTAGCTTTTCTAATGCAGCTGTGAGCCTGAGCCTCTAATTATCGCCTTCAGGGATCTGCCAGGTCAGGCTGCCCTCCACGGAAGCTCCCGACTGCTCTGCTCTCGTCCTGCCAGAGGCCAGAGCAGGTGCTTCCAAGAGCACAGACCTCAAGCGGTCAGGGGAAGTGAGGAAAAGAAGTGAGATAGCTGAGTCAGGGGTCACCAGGTGCCCTGGACACGGCCTGCCTTGCCTGACACCCTAGCTCCCCAGCTGGGCAAAGGACCCTTCTCCTCCCACATGCCCGAGACCCTGTCTCCTGGCCCCCCTTCCCACCCAGTCCCTCATCAGCCAGAACAGGGGCCAGACCACAAAGGGGCCTCCCATGGCCCCTCCTGCCCACTGCTCTGGGAATGGTTGGGCCCCCTCCCGGCCCCCACACCCAACCCGGCCCCCGGCTGGTGCCCACCTCGCCTGCCTCTAGGCCTTGGGATGCCTGCTCCCCTGTCTCTTCATCTGAATGTCTCCTGTGGAGCCTCTGATTTCAGCTGAGAAGCCGCCTCCCCCCATGACTCGCCTGTACCCCAAGGGCACCCCACAGCCTCCAGGGCTCCCCCGTCTTTGAAGGGATCACCCAGGAGTGCAACTGTCCCATTTCTTCTCTGTCCCCCACCCGCTGTGAGCACCAGGAGGGCAGCAGAGGGTCTGCTGTGTTCATGGCTATAGAGGGGCCCCTCTACAGCCCCCAATACCTGGGACACTTGGGTTGCCACAGCTGACGGGGAGCCGCTGCATCGAGTGGGCACAGGCTGGGGATGCTGCTCAACCCCCAACAATGCACAGGCCGGCCCCTCGCAACCAAGGATGGCCCAGCACCAAAAGGCAAGAGTGCCTCCAAGGACAGACCCGAGACTGACTCCCCACAGGCACAGGGCCCGGCCCGCGGTGGGAGCTCAAGGGTGTGTACAGTGACCAACTGAGCCTCCAGCTCATTAGCAGGTGCTCGGCTCAATGCCTTCCCAAGGCCTGGAGGGATGACATGTATTTTAAGAACACACACACACACACACACACACACACACACACACAAAAGCACTGTTTGCCAAAGTAAACAGCCTGGCAGGAGACACCATCGCTGCGTCCAGGGCACTGACCTCCACCATTCTGCCCATGCCCACACCCCATGTGCTTAACCTGGCCCACTGTGGGTGAAAACCACACCCATGGGACACCAGTGCTTTCAACTCTGGAGCCCTGTGCCCTCCCACTGCACCGTCCCTGCTCCCCCGCCTGTGCCCTCCCACTGCACCCCCCCTGCTCCTTCGGAGGAGGAGTTGAAGCACACAGAACTCGAGGCCCCGTCCCAGCCCTGCCCCTGAAGGCTCTGCCGTGCACGCTCACTGACACCTGGGCCCCAGTCTTCACTTCTAGGAGGCAGCAAGGGGCCCTGCCTTGCCCCTCCCAGGATAGACGGTCACAGGAACTGAACAAAACACTGAACACAGAAGCACCTCCCGAACTGTAAGGTGCTGTGCCCCCGGGAGGAGCGTCCCAGGTCTCACTGACCTCACCAGGCTGCCCCTTCATAAGGATACCAGCCCGCTGGGCACCTTGTGGCGCAGAAGCCCAAGGCCCACATGTGCATCTGCCCACTATGCAGGGAGCAAGGCAGCCCACAGGCTCCAGCGTGCTCAGGGAAGCGAAGGAACCAGGCAGATGGCTCGTGGGCAGGTTGGCAGCACCACCCCCATGTGGGCGGTCAACACGGACACTTGTGCTGTCTCCTCCTCATCATATCAAAAGACACCATGGGCAGAGCTAGTTTTGCCCAGGAGACGAGGCCTCCAGTATCTTGGCTTTGTTCTCCAGGAAGCCCCACCCCTCCACATGACACAACCTCCCTGACCCTCTTAGCACCCAGTGCTGCTGGCAGCCAACCCTTCTCCACCTGGACGGGTGCAGCCACTTTGCTTGTCTGTCACCCCAGCAGACTGTGGCTCTGTGAGGGCAGAGACTGGACCTGGCTCTTTCCCTTGAGTCTTTTCCTCCCAACCCCCAGCTCTAGACTGGCGTGTTTGAGTTATTCAAGGAAAACTTGTAGAATGAGGGGATGCAAGTGTGGATGGGTGAGTGGATGGATGGATGGATGGAAGGGTGGATGGATGGATGGGTGGATGGAAGGGTGGATGGATGAGTGGGTAGATGGGTGGTGGATGGGTGATGGAAGGGTGGATGGGTGGTGGATGGAAGGGTGGATGGGTGGTGGATGGAAGGGTGGATGGATGGATGGGTGGATGGGTGGATGGATGGATGGATGGGTGGGTGGATGGGTGGATGGATGAGTGGGTAGATGGGTGGTGGATGGGTGGATGGAAGGGTGGATGGAAGGGTGGATGGATGGATGGGTGGGTGGATGGATGGATGAGTGGATGGGTGGATGGATGGATGGAAGGGTGGATGGATGAGTGGGTAGATGGGTGGTGGATGGGTGGATGGAAGCGTGGATGGGTGGTGGATGGAAGGGTGGATGGATGGATGGGTGGGTGGATGGATGGATGAGTGGATGGGTGGATGGATGGATGGATGGATGGATGGATGGATGGAAGAGTGGATGGATGAGTGGGTAGATGGGTGGTGGATGGGTGGATGGAAGGGTGGATGGGTGGTGGATGGAAGGGTGGATGGATGAGTGGTGGATGGATGGATAGAAAGGTGGGTGGATGCGTGTATGCATGCACAAGTGAATGGATGGATGCAAGGACGGGTGTGTGGATGGATGGAGGCATGCATGCATGGATGGATGGATGGATGGATGGCATGGAGAAAGAGTGAATGGACAGGTGGATGGTTTCTCAGCACATAAGCAGAGGGACTGTGTACTATGCAGAGGAGCAGGAGGTACACAGAGGCAAGACCTGGGCCTGGAGCCAAGACGGGAGGCCTAAGGACAACGAGCCCAGACAAGCAAACATGTGCCAAGCAGAGCCAAGAGCCAGGAGTAATTAAGCCAGCGTGCACAGCCCTGGAGCCCCAGCAGCCCTGTGTTCATTAAGGTGCTGACCAGGGAAATCTCATCAGAGATAGAAATTCTGGCTTGGGCTGCTTCCAGCCCTGGCCCTGTCACCTTCCCAATAGAGTGTCTCCTAATTTGGCCAGAGCCCTGGGGCAACCCTGCCTGCAGAAAATCTCCAGGGTTGAAAAAACCCCTGAGCCCAGAGCAGGGTGGTATCCCTGCCTGGGGTGACTCACTTGACCCTCTGAGGCCTCCACTTGTCCTCTCCCTTCACCAAGTAAAATTCAAGAACCCAAATGCCATTAATTCCAAAAACGTCCATCTCAGGGCTGCTCAGATCCGCCCTTGGCAGGCTTGGCCATCACCATAGCCCTGGCCTCCTGGAGTTGGCAGGTTCTGGGACGCTTCACGTGCCCCCACAAACCCCACTCACTGAGCCCCACACAGGGCTGTTTGTTAGGCCTCCATCTCCTCAGTTAAATGGATGGAGAAACTGAGACTCAATGAGATAAAGGAAACCGCCTTGGCCAAGAGTGCACGGCCCAGAGTGGCTGAGCCGACCCCAGACTCGGGCCTGCTGCAGGCAGCTGGGCAAGGTCCCTTTCACAAACGCAGTGACCTTGGGGTTACCTGCGGAGGCTTGACACGCTGACCTGGGGGGACTTGAGTGTCCACCTGTTGCAACTGGACATTCCCAGTCTTGAACCCTGAGTGCACCTGGGATCTGGGAGGTGGGAGAGAATCTGGGAGGTGGGAGAGAGTCTGGGAGGTGGGAGAAAATCTGGGAGGTGGGAGAGAACACTGAGGACCTGCCAGCACTCTGAGCCCACCCCCAGAAGCCTGTGGACACCTGGGACACATAGACTCCCCTAACACAGGGGTCCCCAAACTCCAGGCCACAGACAGGTACTGCTCCACGGCCTGTTAGGAACCGGGCCACACAGCAGGAGGTGAGCGGCGGCCGAACGAGCGTGACTGCCTGAGCTCCACCTCCTGTCAGATCAGCGGCGGCATTAGATTCTTGTAGGAGCAAGAACCCTATTGCGAACTGCACATACGAGGGAGCTAGGTTGCACGCTCCTGATGAGAATCTCATGCCTGATGATCTGAGGTGAAACAGGTTCATTCCGAAACCACCCTCACCCTCTCCATGGAAAAATTGTCTTCCACGAAACCCGTCCCTGGTGCCATAAAGGTTGGGGGCAGCCGCCTTAACAGGCACACACCTGGAAAGTAGGTGTGATCATCACATTTTACAGGAAGGGTGCCACCAGAGACGTGTCAGCAGCTGGCAGAGAGTGAGACGGAGACAGTGTCCGCAGGACTGAGGCTGGGGCACGAGCCACCCCTTCCAACGCTCACCGCACTAGGAGTCCGAGGGGCTTCACACCTGTCTCAGCTTGGACGCACTGTGTGACCCTAGGCAAGTCCCTTCCCTTCTCTGGACCACATCCTTCTCAAAGCAGGTGGAGTGGAGATCAGCCTCCCCAAGGCCCCTCAGAGCTCCAAGGGTGCAGAATTCTGTTCCTGGGCTGCCCTGTATCTCCCCAAGGCCCATCCACTTCTGGAACCCTGAGCATCGGCCTGGGGTCCACAGGGACCTCCGCCAGGGCCCCGGTGTGGTCAGGAAGAACCAGGGCCTGTTGATGGGAAAGGACTGAGAGGTGCAGCCAGCTGATGATTTCTGTGCTTGGTGACCCAGTTTCTCCAGGGGGATTTCTGTGACAAGTTGGAACAAATTAAAATTCATTTGTCTTCCTTTCAGGAGGAGTACAGCCCAGCAGGGAAGCGCGGCACGACCTCTCCCAGTGCGCCCGGTGCCAAGGCAGTCTGCAGGAAGTGGCACACTGCTGGCGCAGGGACAGGGCAGACGCACAGGGTGGAGGCCATGCCCATCCCAAGCCTGTGCCCTGAGCCAGATCCCTGGTCCCAGCCCCTCCCAGGGAGGATCGTCCTCACTCAGTCCACGGCAATGATGCCCCTGCATGAAAGAAGCTCCCTGTTCCCTCAGAGTGCCTCACCTGGGAGCCTCCTCTGGGCCTGGTGGAGGCCACAACCCAGCAAGGACCTGGCACAGTTGGCAATGTGAGTGGTAGCCCATGACGCACCTTGTGGTTGTGGTTGTGGTGGAATAACAACTCCAGGCCCACACCCGCCTGTTGAATGCTGCAGGCCGGGCACTGGGTTACACTCTTCACCTGGATTATCTCATGTGATTCTCACAGCAAATACACTATCATCCACATTCAGATGGGATACTGAGGCACGGCACAGCAGACCACACCAGGAGCTGTAGAGGCGTTTTCATTCATTTGTTCAACAAATATTTTTGTGCACCTGCTACAAACCATGTCCTGGGCTGGGGGCTGTAGTCGGTTGGACAAGGCAGATGGTCCCCTGGGACCAGGCTGCGTTGGGGGGACGGGCAACTCAGGGTGTGTACAAATAGCTCCATGACTACAGTGGGGCCACAGGGGGAAATCCCGGGCGCTGGCAAAGCAGACAAGCCAGGGTCAAAGACAAGATCCCTGCCCCCCATTCTGGACAGGCCAGGCTGTCCCATCACCCTCCATCATGGATAGTGCCCCCCCAGAGGATGGGGTTCTGGAGCTAGTCCTCAAAGGCAGGAGGGTGGACGTCGAGAGAAGGGAAGTCCACGGAGGGCAAGTGCAGCTGCAGGCCGGGGGAGGAGCTGGAGGTGGGAGGCGCCTGCATGGAGGGACAGACCCAAAGGCTCCCATCTACAGCAGCTATGACTCTCACAGCTTAGGACCAGGGGCACCCAGGGTCATCTTTACGAACTTACTCAGCTCACATTTCACAGAGGCCAACCTTGTGTCAGGCATCCCACCAGGCAGGAAGGAGCTGCAGGACATTGCTCAGAGCCCACGGCGGCCACCCAGGCAGAGGAATGCATGGGGATCTTAGGGAACCCCGAGGAAGCGTGAGTCCTGCCCACACCAAGGCCATAGGGTGGGGCTGGGAAGGGAAGCCACACTGGGCAGCTCTGGGGATGCAGGAGCCAGCCAGGCCAGGTGAGCAGGGACCACACTGGGGCACCCGGGCCCAGGGAGCTGTGGGCTCTGGTGGAGACAGATGTGGTAAGAGTGAGGAATTAGGGAGAGGACCTGCTGCCTGAGGGAGCCAGAAGGGGGCCATTCCAGGGTCCAGGCTAGAGCTGGGGGCAACACTGAGCACTGAGGATGGGAAGAGGAGGTGGGGCATACAGAGGGAGCAGCCAGGCCACCAGCTGTGGACGTGAGGGGCACCGGGGCCCCCAGGCCAGGGTGGGGCCTCTGGGAGGAGAGATTTCCAGAGGAAGATGGGAGTTGAGTTTCGGCCCCGATGTGTGTGGAAGTCACTCGGTGTCTCTGCAGGGGCAGGGCAAGATGCTGGGGTCTGAGGGTGAGTCTGGGAGAACAGTGGGCCTGGCAGACCCATGGGCGACAAGGAGGGGCCTGTACAGCCTCGAAGTGCCAGCACCTGAAGCCCAAGGCAATGGCCAGGGGGAACTGAGGTTGGCCTTGGGCCTGTGTGGGCCCCGTGCCTTGCCCAGCCCCCAGCTCAGCCATGCAGCGAATGCTAGCAGTGCATGTGTCCAGGCTTGGTGTGCAGGTGTCCAGGGCACCCTGAGGGGGGCCCCAAGGTGCAGCAGGAGGCATAGATAGCACACGGCCATGCGTGCGGGGTAGAGGAGATGGTACGGGCATGTCCCCCCCCCACAGACCAGGAAGCCACTAGGAGCAGGGCACAGGTCTATGCAGGCACAATGTGTGTCCTCGTCCCCAGCAGCATAGAGCTGGGCTCTGGCACAGAGCTGGGCACATTGGCCTGCTCAGGAGCATATGGCCAGTGGGGGCCTTGCCAGAGCTGAGTCCAGACAATGGGGCTGGAAGGACTTGCAGCCAGCAGGCTGGGGCCCCAAAGCAAGGATGGCCTGTACCCCTGTGGGCTGGGAACGGGGCACTCCGGAAGCTCAGGGAGGGAATGGTGGGGGGTTCAGAGGAGGGGTGGGATCTTCCCTGTCATTGCCTGGACGTGACAGAGCAGGAGGTTGAGCAGCTGAGGAAGGGAACAGGATGGGGTGGGTGGGGTCTGAGAGGGAGGAGGAGGCCCCAGGTGCCTGCAGACAGGGATGGAAGAGAGGGCGGGATGAGACAAGCTCAGCTCCCCAGGGCATCAAGCTGGTGCAGGAGAAAGACCCCCAGGAAAGAGCCCTCAATGCCAGCTCCCCAGGCCCCGGTCCTCCAGCCTCCCCTCGTCCACCCATCCACCCACTCACGACTCCCACTTTCATGGTGACGCCTCAGGATGCTCCCCTGAGTCCAGAAGAACCTCCTCCCCACAGCCCCCTGGCTCATTCCCTCCTTCCTGCAGGAACGTCACCCGGCAGAGAGGCTCCGTCACCGTGTAAAATGGCAACAGCCCCCACCCCAGCCTGGCACGCCAGCCCCAGCCGGCCTCAGTTTCCCTCCCAATCCTGCTCCTGCCCTTCCCGCTTTTGTCGTTCTCTCCCGGTGTGGACGTGAACGAAGCCTCCGAGGGGTGGGAACTCTTTCTCTCATGTCCTCTGCTGCCTGCCTGGACCTGCCACCCGACACTGGACAGGCACTTTTGGAAGGAAAGAATGAGTTACAGAAAGTGCCTCTCATGAGGTCCAGGGCGGGGCAGTGGATAGATAAGCTTTCTCATAAAAATACTGCTGTGGGCCGGGCGCGGTGGCTCAAGCCTGTAATCCCAGCACTTTGGGAGGCCGAGACGGGTGGATCACGAGGTCAGGAGATCGAGACCATCCTGGTTAACATGGTGAAACCCCGTCTCTACTAAAAAAAAAAAAAAATACAAAAAAACTAGCCGGGCGAGGTGGCGGCGCCTGTAGTCCCAGCTACTCGGGAGGCTGAGGCAGGAGAATGGCGTGAACCCGGGAGGCAAAGCCTGCAGTGAGCCGAGATCTGGTCACTGCACTCCAGCCTGGGCGACAGAGCGAGACTCCATCTCAAAAAAAAAAAAAAAAAAAAAAAAATACTGCTGTGAATCCTGCTTGGTGAGAGGCAGCCCACAGATGAACATGCAGCCCACAGACGACGAAGAGGCAGCCCACAGACGCCTGCCTTGTGAGTGTGAGGGGAAGCAGTTTTGCTGAGAAATGTTAAGAAAAGACCCAACTGCTCCACCAGCAACTGAGGCAGGCCCGGGGAAGACTAAGGACGTGGATGTGGGTCTGATCACAGGCGACTAGTGGGCTCGCTCAGCGGATGCCAATGGCAGGGGTGGCTCCGCTGGACTTCACTGTCTCATTTCCTTTGATTTTTGAGACAGAGTCTCTCTCTGTCTCCCAGGCTGGAGTGCAGGGGTGCGATCTCAGCTCACTGCAACCTCCATCTCCCAGGTTCAAGCGATTCTCCTGCCTCAGCCTCCCGAGTAGCTGGGACTACAGGCGCCCACCCCCACGTCCAGCTAATTTTTGTATTTTTAGTAGAGATGGGATTTCGCCATGTTGGCCAGGCTGGTCTCGAACTCCTGACCTCAAGTGATCCTCCCGCCTCGGCCTCCCAAGGTGCTGGGATGACAGGTGTGAGCCACCGCACCCGACCTTAATTTCCTTATTTTCCACAGTAAAGGAGACACACAATTCTGCCTTTCTGTGCATCAGAGGATCACAGGGTCACTTTTGACTCACTGAAGGATGGAAACTGGAAGGGGGTGAGTCGGGGCTGAGACACAGGTTCCAGAAGAAATGTCCCTCTCTGCAGAAAGAGTGGGACCCTCGGGCTGTGTCAGAGAGAGAGGAAGACAGAGGAAGAGGAAGACAGAGAGAGAGGAAAGCAAGCAGCCATGTAGCCCAGGGCGGCAGCAGCAGAGAGCGGCTCAGCTGCCCTTGGACACAAGATGTTTTGCGGGTTTTGTAAACGGACACTGATGCCACTGATCCCGGGCCCGGCGCTACACTAAGCTCTTCCAGTGCCAATGTGCTTCATCCCTTGTGATGACCCTGTGGGATGGGAACTGCTGCTACCCCATTCTACAGACAAGGAAACAGAGAGTGGAGAAACTCGTCCCAGGTCACACAGCCTGTAAGTGGCAGGGCCAGGATTTGAACCCAGAAAGTTGGGTCCCAGGGTTCACACCCTGAGCCATCGCACTCCACTTGGGTGACCACCTGGTCTTGGCCCCAGGTAGAGGTGGAGAAGGAGAAGGAGGAAGGAGAAGACCCCAGACAGCAACTTGAGAGGGTCCATTAATAAAAGTGATGAGGCCAGGTGCGGTGGCTCACACCTGTAATCCCAGCACTTTGGGAGGCCGAGGCGGACGGATCATCTGAGGTCAGGAGTTCAAGACCAGCCTGGCCAATATGGTGAAACCCTGTCTCTACTGAAAATTCAAAAACTTACCCAAGCGTGGTGGCACATGCCTATAATCCCAGCTACTCAGGAGGCTGAGGCAGGAGAATTGCTTGAACCCGGAAAGTGGAGGCTGCAGTGAGCCGAGATGGTGCCCCTGCCCTCCAGCCTGGGTAACAAGAGTAAAACCCCGTCTTATAAAATGTTGCAACTGCTCCACACTGAGCCCAAGGGTGCAAAGCCCCCTCCGACGACCCCTAACCATGATCCGCCTTACCCCTCCCCCGCCTGGTCTCACCCCAGGACCTTTGCACTGCCATGGCCTCGGCCTGGGCCGCTGGGCCCAGATCTTCACATGGCTGATCCCTGTGGCCATGACAGTGCCCTCCCGGGGGACATGTGCCCAGCTGGCATGGCCAGCTCCCCCTGCCCTCCTGGGATACTCTGCCTGATATCTTCTCGGGGTTGCCGTAAGTTCCCTTTGCCCACCCTGGCTGCAGTTAGACGGTAAACTGTGTGGCAGGGCTCATGTCTGTCATGTTCTCCACGGTCCCCAGAGCCTAGAATGGGGTTGAATAAATGAGCCATTGATCAGTCCATCTGTCAACTTCAGTGCCTCTGGAAACAGGTACTGGAGGCTGACCCCAGCACGTGGGCTGGGGATGGGAGAATATAGTGAATTCTGGAAGAGGGGGCCGCACAGTCAAGAAAACAGAGGAGGTTAGATCCCGGAGAGGCCATGTGTCCACCCAGGGGACCTCCCAGAATGTTAGATCCTGAAGAGGCCGTGTGTCCTCCCTTCGGGTCTACCCAGGGGGCCTCGGGCCACATCTACAGCCTGTCAAGTGCTATCCATGGCAGGGCCACGCCTTTCCCGTCTCCTCCTGTGGCTGGTGCACCTGCCGCTGTTCCACCCCCTGCACCTCCGTCTTTTCCCACCTTCGTACTTAAACCGAAATGTTGGCTCCTCCTGGATCTCGAGCCTGCTGGCCTTCAGATTCAGGCTGAAAATACACATCAGCTCTCCTGGGCCTCCTGCCTGCCGTCTGCAAACATTAGGACTGGCCAGCCGCTGTCATCGCAGGAGCCAGCTCCCTCTCGGAAGCCTCCGTCTCTGTGTGTCCACATCCTTCTGGTTGTGTTTGTCTGGGGAGCCTGGCGCACGCGATAAGGAAATCTCGCTATTCCCCCAGAGGGGTCTAACTCTGCCCTGGGCTCAGGCCACAGGCCACTCCTGACCACAAGTCCTGCCACCTCCAAAGGCCACCATCCCAGAGGCTGCTGGGCTGTGTCCTGACCCATGGGCAGCTGGATGGGTTCCAGGGGCTGACCCAGAAGCCCAGAGGCCACCAGCCCTTGCCAGGATTCACACAGGTAGCCAAGGTTGGCGTTTGCCCAGGATGGGCCAATGTCCAGGTTCCAGTTCCCTGGTAGCCAGTAAAACCACGTCCAGCTGTCAGCTCCAGCTGCTCCATGCAGCCCCCAGGGAGCCCCCACTCCATGTCCAACTGCCTTGCTGACTGATAAAGGCAGAAACAAATCCAATTCCACGCTTGGCCAAATGCCAGGTGCGTCTGTCCAAGCTCCAGGAGCCCCAGACCACAGGGCTCTCCAGCGTGGCAGCCTCAAAGCCAGTGCCAGGCCCCACCTGCCCAGATGCTCATGGTCTGTAGCAGGGAGTGGGCTGGGGAGATCCTGAGATGCTCCAGCGTCAAGAGAGGGCGCTGGGCACAGAGGCAGCTTGCACCGCGTCCTCTGGGCTAACGGCAGGTGGCTCAGGAGAAGTTCACATAGAGCAAGGTGTCCAATGCCCCAGCAGGAGAACAGTGTCAGGGAGAAGCCCTTCCTACGCATTGTGAAAATCCCCACTCATTGCAAAAAAAACCCACTGAAAGCAAAAGGATCCTTTGCTTCTGAGAATCACGCAAGGCCCCAGTCGGTGCAATCGGCTGCCTGGCCACTTCCACCTCAGTCCTCCTGGCCATTCTGGGGTTCAGGCTGATGCTCCTCGAGGCTACAAAACAACTACCACAGCCCCAGGAATCCCACGCAGATCCAGCAATGCCCAGCAAAAGAAGGGCAGTCTCCAGGCTGGGAACGTAAGATTCCAAGGTGTGCTGGATTCACCCTGTTGGGGGCCACTAACCCTGGGAATGAAGATCCACTCACACCCAAGTTTGTTACCAAGGAAGAGGGGCGGTGGTGACTGAGTGTAGGTGCCACCCATGTGTGCCACCAGAAGCTGAGCTGAGTGAATGCCTGGGTCTGGTGGCTTCCTCCACCACCACTGCTGAGTCCCATACGTCCTGTGCAACACAGGGAAGAGGAAGGATAATAGTTCACAGGCACCTGCACTTTTACACGTGTTCATTCATTTCACCATTCCCCATCTGAGGAAACTGCGGCCCAGAGAGGTTGAGCAACTTAGTCAAAGTCACACAGCTGATAAGTCGTAGAACTAATATTGAAGACCCAGCTCTGCAGCCCCAGCCATTGTGCTATGCCCCCTAAACCAGCCAGAAAAGCATCCTGGGAAAGGTGCAAAGGAAGCTGGGGGTGGGCCAGCAGGTGGGAAGGGGCCCTGGGCTGGGAGGAAGATGGAGACACAAAGTGACCTGAGTGGGGCTGCTGCCCCGGGGCCCTCCGCCTTCTCCAGCATATGGGGCGAGGGATAAGTAACATCTCAGCAGAGGCCCTGAGGACTGAGGACTGACCTGCCCCTCTGTCAAGACCTGAAGTCACCAGAAGCCCCCAGGAGCTGCCCACTTTAGGAGAAGGGGGAAGGGAGACAGGGGAAGAATCCATGTCTCCCAAAAGTGGGCCAAGAAACGTCCTAAAGTGACTGAATCATCATGAATGGGCGAGATGACATTTTCCACCATCCATGGACATGGCGGCTTGAGAGTCTGGACCATCCACAGGGAAATGAAAGGGCCTCCCTTGCCCCCTTGATGTCCACACCTGCTCCCTGCATGGGGCCCAGTGCCTGCCGAGGGCTCTCGTGCTCCCACGGGGATTCCAGCTGCCATGGCCATTGCTCCTGGGGCTGTAGGTGGAACGGGCGGGTTGGTGGAGACACCTGGGAAGGGCTTCGCAGGGTTTGGAGTGTGTGAGCTCCTCACCACTGAGCCCGAGGGGCAGGCGTCCGGCTCTGGCTCCCTCCCGGGCCCACTTCCCCACCTGTGGCAGGAAGGGCCCTGACAGAGGGGTGCCGACGGTCTATGTCTCCCACATATGGTGGGAGCAGAACATGCTGGCACAGGCCAGGGCTGACAGACAGAGCCAGAGTGGCATGGTTCTGAGCAGGGCAGGAGGCCCAGGACTGAGCCAAGCACAGACACCCACCCTTAGACCCCATGGCCGTCCAGTCCTGCCCTCGCTGTGTAGGTTGAGTGGCCACCCCTAGGCCCACCACCCACAAGGAAGTCTCTACCCCTTCCGGACTGACCGACCAAGTCCCACACTGCAAGGCACGAGGCCTGGCTTCCCGGGGAGCCGCCAAAGCAGGGAGTCAATTCCCGTGGGGTGAGTTCTGACCCCCAGGACACAGGACCGAGCAGAGGGCAGACTGCCCCACCTCTCTGGGATGGATGGTTCCAGGGGCTCCAGGCCGTGTGGGGACGCCTGCTGAGCCATCACCTCTATGCCCCACACACACGGGCCTCCCCGCCCCGCTGCTTCACTCCCTTCCCCCTCACTCTCACTCTCCTGGAACCACACTTCTGGCTCCGGGCTGAATCTGGGTTGGCACCCTGTCCCCCAGCAGCTCAGAATGTGGCTGCATTTGGAGACAAGATTTTTACAGAGGGCATTAAGGTACAATAAGGTGATCGGGTGGGCCCTAATCCCACAGGACTGGGGTCCTCATAACAAGAGGCGATGAAGACACAGACACTCAGAGGAATGATCTTGTGAGGACACAGGAGGAGGACGGCCTCTGCAAGCCAAGGAGAAGCCAGTCCTGCCCACCAGCACCTCGATTCAGGACTTCCAGCCTCTAGAACTGCAAGAATAAATGTGTGTTGTTTGAACCCCAGCCTGGGGTATTTTGGCGCAGCTGCCCGAGCTGACTCACACCTCCCAGTTAGGCCCCAACTCCAGCTGTTCCCTAAGAAACCCGGGTTCCCCGAGTGGCACCCACAAAGCCCCAGGCATTGCCCTCCTCGCTGCAACAGCTCTGGAAAAGCCCTGTGGCTCCAGGAAGACGCAGGCCCTTCAGAGCCCCGTGTCTCCCTTCCCTTCCCTGGAGAGCAGCAGGTCCCCAGGGTCCCGAAATCCAGCTTCTGAGGTGACAGAGGACTGAAAGGGATGATGTGGTGAAGGTTGAGCCCAGGTCTGGCGCATCTTACGTGGGCAATAGATTCTAGCTAAAATGATTCTATTATTCTCATTATTAATATCTCTCTGTTCCTCACCTGGGTCTTCTGCTAGACTGAGAGCCTACCCAGGGCAGGGCTGAGCCTTGGGCACCTTGTAAGTCCAGAGCCCAGTGCTGGTCTGTCCAGAGCCAAGCTCACTGGGTGCACCACAGCCTGGGCTACAGCTCCAGCAGGCCCCGCCTGCAGCCGTCTGTGGCCTCTACGGACAGACGGCCCTCGTGACCCCCACCTGCAAAACAGACTCAAACCTGGAGGAGGGGCTGCCCGGGGCACTGAGTTCAAGGAGCAGTTCCGGAGTCCGCCTCTGGGGCCGCCCGGGGCTCCAAGTTCGAGGAGCGGTTCCGGCGTCAGCTACTGGTCACCAGGGGTTGGTGCGTTCCTTCCTTCCCTGAGGCACCCATGTGGGAGGTCAGGGTGGTAGTCAGGGAATCAGGGAAACATTGTGGGACCCCAAGCCAGCTAAGCCCTGGGAGCACCAGCGAGAAATGCCAAGGAGTGCTGAGCGCTCCCGGCACCATCCAGGAAACCCTCCCAGCTCCACCAGGCAATGAAACACCAGCTCTGCAAATCTGTGTTCCGGGGCCTGGGGCTGTCCAACGGAAACACAGCTCAGCGACATTTAAGGAGGAAAAAAAAAAAAAAGAAAAACAGCAGGGGAAATTCATCCTGGTAGTATATTTTTTTAAAACCAAATATACCCTAATATAAAGAATGTTATTAATGAGATTTTTTTTGCATTTTGTTTTTTACTAAGTCTTCAAAATAGGACCTGGACTTTACACCAGAATAGCACATCCCAGTGCAGACCAACCCCATTTCCAGGGCTCACGGGTGGCAATACCACTCCCCCACACGGCAGATCGATACAAATAAGAAAACTGTGAAAGCACTGTGTTTTTTTTTTTTTTTTTTTTTTGAGACAGGGTCTCATTCTGTCACCCAGGCTGGGGTGCAGAGGCACCATCACGGCTCACCGCAGCCTCCACTTCCCAGGCTCGGGCGATCTTCCCACGACAGCCTCCCAAGTAGCTGGGACTGCAGGCCTTTGCCATCATGCCCGGCTGACTGATTGATTCATTGATTGATTTATAGAGATGGGGTCCCACTATGTTGCCCAGGCTGGTCTCAAACTCCTGGACGCAAGTAACCCTCCCTCCTCGGCCTCCCAAGTAGCTGGGATTACAGGTGTGAGCAACCACGCCTGGCCTGAAAGAATGTTTATTTCTTTTGTTTTTTTGTTTTTTGTGTGTTTTTTTTTTTTTTGAGATGGAATAGGCTAGAGTGCATGGCGCAATCTCAGCTCACTGCAACCTCTGCCTCCCGAGTTCAGGCGATTCTCCTGCCTCAGCCTCTCCAGTAGCTGGGATTACAGGTGCCCGCCACCACGCCCAACTAATTTTTGTATTTTTAGTAGAGACAGGGTTTCACCATGTTGGCCAGGCTGGTCTCGAACTCCTGACCTCAAGTGATCCACACGCCTCGGCCTCCCAAAGTGCTGGGATTAGAGGCGTGAGGCACCGCGCCTGGCCTCTGAATGCACTTTTTTCAAAAGAGAAGCCGTAGGTCAGCGCAGGGAATGGACGTGACAGGGGAAGCTTCCAGGCCGTCGGGAGCCCAGCGCGGCCTCCCCCGGCGAGGGGTTTGAGGCTGATTCTCAGCGCGTCTCGGCCTGACCCGCGGGCTCCGCGCCGCTCCGGGAAGCGCGCGCTTGCCCCCTGCTGGACGTTCGCGGCCCTGCGCCCAGCCCGTTCGGTGGAGGGACCCTGGCACCCAGCGGGCAGAGCTGGCATTTCTACAAGAAGGAGCCAGGTGGACGCCGGAAAACCCAGGCACCAATATGAGAACGCGTAATACAGCTGGCATTCGGATCCGAAGTAATGCAGAAATATCCACGGGGGACAAAATGTCAGATGCTAAAAGCAGGTCTGTATGGTGGGGTGGGGTCCTTCTCGGCTGTGGGGAAACTGAGGTAATTTGGCCAAATCTCTCAGCTGCCCGAGGTTCTTTCTGGAAGATTCTTTCTCAGTCAGCGCAGGCTGCCACAACAAAACGCCACAGACCAGGGCCTTAAACATTCAGTTCTCACCGTTCTGGAGGCCGGGAGGTCCAAGAGGAAGGGGCCAGCTGGTTCCAGGTCTGGTGAGACCCAGAATTGCAGACCCACGGCTGCCCCGCTGCATCCTCATGCAGCCTTTCCCGGGCTGCGCAGGGGGAGAGCTCTGGCCTCCCCTCCTCTTCTGAGAAGGTCATTAATGCTGTCAGATCGGGGCCCACTCTTACGGCCTCACTGACCTGTGTCACCTCCAAAGGCCCTGTCTCCAAATAGCTACACGGGGGGCTGAGAGCCAACGTCTGAACCTGGGGACACAATTCACTCCACAGCACAGAGACCTAAATACGTGAAGCCACTGGTGCAGACCTGGTGGTGCGGTCGCTGGAGATGCAGCTGGTTCCCCAGAGCCCGCCCGAGAGCTGCCCAGCAGCCTCCAATGCTGCACAGGTCGGGAGGTCTGCGGCCCGGCTCCCACACTGCACTGGGACTGCCTGCGTGATCTGAGAGGCCCCCGCGGCACACACCAGGGTTCGATGCCTCTCTTAGGGGACAGGCCACGGGCCACCCAGCATGGCCACCTCCAGCCCATAGGGTCCAGCCGGATTCGGGGATGACAGTGACCCCTCCCCACAGAGGATCTTCTGCTTCCAGAAGAAGGGTGCTTGCAGGGGCTTTAAGCTCACGGATGCTTCAACCCCACAGCTCCCCATGGAGGGGCCTGTGGTCACCCAGGGGCCAACATGAGGCATGGGCAGCCTCTGACCACACCTGGCTGAGGCCCTGCCGCATGGGTTGGAAGACGGATGAGAATCATTGGTTCCTCCTGGCACCTCCAGCCAAACAGAACTGATTCCTGTGGAGATTTTGCAAAAGGTTCTCGTCTCCTTTCCTCAAAAAGGTGCACTGGGGGGTGTGGGGAGGATTCTGTTTCTCTTTCTCTTTTAAACAAGGCAGAGACGTCCCCCTTCATAGCCATCCCCTACCCTGACCAGTGATTTCTCATTAAAAAATAAAAAGCGCTTTCCCCAAAGAACTGAAAACAGGCATTCCAACAAAAACTTGCACACACATGTTCACAGCAGCATCGTTCACAGTGCCAAGACGTGGCAACCCCCCAATGTCCATCCACAGAGCAATGTGGTCACAACGTGTGGTCCATCCATACAGTGGGATATTACCCAGCCATAAAGGAAAGGAAATTCTGGGCCATGAGAACATTACGTTAAGCGGAAGAGGCTGGTTACAAGAGGACACGTGTGGTGTGATTCCTTTTCCGTAACATGTCGGGAGTGAACAAATCCACGAAGACAGAGCGAGCAGAGCTTCCCAGGGCTGTGGGGGCGAGGAGCGGGGAGCCACTGCCTCCCAGGGACGGGGATTCCACCTGGAGGCTGAAAACGTCCTGAAACTAGATGGAGGTGGTGGTTACGCAACGTCGTGAATGTCTAAACGCCCCCAAGCTGTGCATCTGACAATGATTCATCCAATCATCCACATTAACTACGTGCGGTTCTTAGACATCTATTCTACCTCAGTAAAGCAGTTTGTAAAAACGGTTAATTTTATATTATGTGAACTTTACCCCAATGTTTTAAAATAGTGCTTCCATCCCTTGCAGGACTGTCTAGCAAGGACCCTGCTGTGAAGCTTGTGGTGGCTTTTAGGGGAGCTCCAGTTTACTTGGGGGTCTTTGAATCCCGACACCCATCCTAGTGTCCACAGCTGGTCCCTCTCGCTCCCCAGACACAAAGGAAAGAGGTGTGCGAAGCCAGGTGTGGTGGCTCTTGCCTGTAATCCTGACTACTCAGGAGGCTGAGGCAGGAGGATCGCTTGAGCCCAGGCATTCAAATTCAGCCTGGGAAGGCCAGGTGCAGCGGCTCACTCCTATAATCCTAGCACTGTGAGAAGAAGCCAAGGCAGGCAGATCACCTGAGGTCAGGAGTTTGAGACTAGCCTGGCCAACATGGCGAAACCCCATCTCTACTAAAAATACAAAAAAAAAAAAAAAAAAGCTGGGTGTAGTGGCACGCACCTGTAATCTCAGCTACTCGGGAGGCTGAGGCAGGAGAATGGCTTGAACCCGGGAGGCAGATGTTGCAGTGAGCTGACATCATGCTACTGCACTCCAGCCTGGGCGACAGAGTGAGACTCCGTCTCAAAACAAACAAACAAAAACAAATTCAGCCTCTGGACAACATAGCGAGACCTCATCTCTTTAAAAACAACTGCATGGCCACAAGTCCCTACCCCCACTGCCCCTCTTCCCATCGAGAGGCGGGGTCTCTACCCCCCACCCCCACTGCCCCTCTTCCCATCGAGAGGTGGGGTATCTATCCCCTACCCCCACTGCCCCTCTTCCCATCGAGAGGCGGGGTCTCTACCCCCCACCCCCACTGCCCCTCTTCCCATCGAGAGGCGGGGTCTGTACCCCCTACCTCCACTGCCCCTCTTCCCATCGAGAGGCGGGGTCTCTACCCCCTACCCCCACTAACCCTCTTCCCATCGAGAGGCGGAGTCTCTACCCCCCACCCCCACTGCCCCTCTTCCCATCGAGAGGCGGGGTCTCTACCCCCCACCCCCACTGCCCCTCTTCCCATCGAGAGGCGGGGTCTCTACCCCCCACCCCCACTGCCCCTCTTCCCATCGAGAGGCGGGGTCTCTACCCCCCACCCCCACTGCCCCTCTTCCCATCGAGAGGCGGGGTATCTATCCCCTACCCCCACTGCCCCTCTTCCCATCGAGAGGCGGGGTCTCTACCCCCCACCCCCACTGCCCCTCTTCCCATCGAGAGGCGGGGTCTGTACCCCCTACCTCCACTGCCCCTCTTCCCATCGAGAGGCGGGGTCTCTACCCCCTACCCCCACTAACCCTCTTCCCATCGAGAGGCGGAGTCTCTAACCCCCCCCACCACTGCCCCTCTTCCCATCGAGAGGCGGGGTCTCTACCCCCCACCCCCACTGCCCCTCTTCCCATCGAGAGGCGGGGTCTCTACCCCCCACCCCCACTGCCCCTCTTCCCATCGAGAGGCGGGGTCTCTACCCCCCACCCCCACTGCCCCTCTTCCCATTGAGACATGAGGTCTCTACCCCCTACCTCCACTGCCAAACTTGGACCAGCTGCAACTGCTTCCAATGGCGGACAATGGCAGTGAGGCCAGGTGTGTTTGGAGGCTGGACAGCACAGGCCAGTGGCCTCACCTGACAGTCCTAGAACACCATTCCCTGGACACTCCAACTCGAGAAGCTCCCTCTCGGAGCCTGGTCATCATGCTGGGATAAACCCAAGCCACACGGGAGGCCAAGAGCTCGTGCTTTAGTCAACAATCATCACTGGGCCCGGTTCAGCCCACATATGTGATGGTCTGGCTTCAAGTCCCCTTAGTGTTGGCACCGTCCCATTTGACCCCAGACAACATGGAACAGAATCGAAGCCACTCCATTGCGTTCTGCGTGAATTCCTGACCTCCAGCTCCACGAGCACAATAAAATAGTAGCTGCTTCATCTTACCCAATTCAGCTTGGGCGGTTTGTTACACAGAAGCCAATAACCAGATCCACAGATTTCTTTATTTGACTGATGGCTGTCCAAAAGCTTACAATTTGAACAGCCTGCTATGCAGGCTGTTTTCTGCCTAAAAACTCATATTTTGCAAACTACTGAGTGCGAGTTAACTTTAAAGACCTGTGAGCTTGACCGTGTAAAGACCTGCTGAAAGCCAGCCGTATCATCAGAAAGTACGGAGCCAGTTTTCAAGCTCTTGTATTGTTCAGAACTCTTTCAGTGGTAAGGGGCAGAGATGGGACCCGCGCTAGCTACCAGTACAAAGGAAGTTACTGGCAGGGTGGTATCTCGGGCTGGCTCCAGAGACACATGCACACACGCACACACGCACACACGCGCGCACACACAGTGCACACACGTGTGCACACACATGCACACGCGCACACACATGCACACGTGCACACACATGCACACGCGCACACACGCGTGCACATATGCACACATGTGCGCATGCATGCACACATACATGTACACACGTGCACGCACATACGTGCACACGCACACACATATACACATACACACATGAACACATACACACACACACACACATGCACACACAAATGTGCACACGCACATGCATACACACGCAGGCATGCACATACACAGACATGCACACACACACGGGAAGCACTCCATCACTAAACAGCGAAACTCGTGGCCATTTTATTTCTTCATGAGCTGCAATCATAAGCGAGTTTATCAGATGTTTCTGCCACTTTACTTCTCTCTCTCTCTCTCCCTCTGCTATCATTTGAATAAGCGTATCGCTCCAGAATTCATATATTGAAATGTAATGGGTAACGTGATAGTATTCAGAGATGGGGCCTTGGGCAGGTGATTGTGTCATGAGGGCCTCCCTCATGGATGGGATTAGTGCCCTTAAAAAAGGGCTGCAGGAAACTAGCTAGGCCACTTTTCCCTTCCCCCACTTCCACCAAGTGAGGACAGAACGTAGCAACCAGGCACCATCTTGGAAGCAGAGAGCATCCTCATCGGTCGCCAAACCTGCTGGTGCTGTGATCTTGAACTTCCAGCCTCCAGAACCGAAAGCAATGTATTTGTGCCTGTTCGTAAATTACCCAGTCTAAGGGATTTTGTTAGCATCATGAACAGACCAACACACTCTCTCTCTTTTTCTTGACCCTCTTTCTGTTGGCCTCATTTTCTCCTGCAAATGAACCTCGTCCATGTGGCCAACAAGAGGGAGGATGTGGCTCCAGGCACCAGGCTAACAGCCCCTCAGGTCAACAACCCCCCCGCCATGGAACCTCTTCCTCTCTTCAGTGTGTGTCATACATGTGCACGCATGCACACACGTGCGCACACACACATACATAAACAGACATGCACACACATACAGGCACACACATACATGCACACATATGCATGCACACACATGCACACACACACGAAGCACTCTATATATAGTGAAGCTTGTGGTGATCATTTTATTTCCTCATGAGCTGCAATGGTAAGAATTCCCTGCACATCTCCCCACTGGCAGGCCACAGCATGCTTAAACAACATCAAATCCAACGCATCTCACTCTATCACTGAACTGTACTTAGAGGTTTTGTTTTGAAAATTAGTTGACACCTTCAGTGCTTTTGTCGTTTTTATGTTCACCAACACAAAGATGAGCTTTTCGGTGCTCAGGAAGGGCAGGCCAGGTGACCGTCTTCCATGCAGCAGGGACTCTATTTAAATTCAATGTTTCTCCAAAGCCCCTTTCCACCCAGAAACACACATCTTATAATCAATGTGCCGGGCGAACTCCGTTTCTCTCCCTGCACGACCAAGGTAAGCAACAGCAGAGGCTGCATCAATCAGCTTTGTTGCAGTAACAAACATGCCCAGAACATGCCCCAACGCTGGCATCTCAGGTGGGCTGTGGATCAGCCACTCGCCTGCTCATTCCTGGAGCAGCAGGAATTCCTGGACCATTCCAGTCCCTAGTAGAGACATCCTGGTGTCGAAGTCTTCCTTACCAAGCTTTAACAAGTGTCATGACGTCTTTTTTCTTTAACACTGGCCTCTGGTGGCCTCTGCTCAGACGGGCTTTCGTCCTGGCATCCCCTTGACATTGGCCAAAGCTCGTCTCTGACCAAGCCCAGCAATGGGGTCTCGGCGTGTGCCTCCAGAAAGAACTGCAAACTGAATGTCGATGATTCGAATGCATAACCCCTGTGGGGCTACAGGACGCACTGTGGGGAAAAGAAAGAGAGATCAGCCTGTTACTGTGTCTATATAGAAAGAAGTAGACATAAGAGACTCCATTTTGTTCTGTATTTGAGATGCTGTTAATCTGTGACCGTACCCCCAACCTTGTCCTTGCAAGAGACATGTGCTGTGGCGACTCAAGGTTTAATGGATTTTGGGCTGTGCAGGATGTGTCTTTGTTAAACAAGTGCCTGAAGGCAGCTTGCTGGTTAAAAGTCATCACCATTCTCTTAATTTCAACTACCCAGGGACACATACACGGCCAAAGGTCGCAGGGACCTCTGCCTAGGAAAGCTAGGTATTGTCCAAGGTTTCTCCCCATGTGATAGGCCGAAACAATGCTGCTAAAAGGTTTATGGAGATGTTTGCATATGCATCTCAAGGCACAGCATTTTCCTTTAAACTTATTCATGTCACAGAGATTTTTGTTCATATGTCTTACTGCCGATTTCCTCCCTACAATGATCCTATTGTCCAGCCACTCCCTTATCTTTAAGATGGTAAAGATAATTCTCAATAAATACTAAGGGAACTCAGAGACCGGTGCTGGTTGGGTCCTCTGTAAGCTGAGCGCCGGTCCCCTGGGCCCACTTTTTCTTTCTGTATACTTTGTCTCTGTGTCTCATTTCTTTTCTCAAGTCTCTCGTTCCACCTAACGAGAAACGCCCACAGGTGTGGAGGGGCAGGCCACCCCTTCAACGCACAAATGCACACAGTCCACCGCAGACCTTAGGGGCCACCTGGACCAGCCGTATTGGGAAGGACGCTGTTGGAAAAGCTCCTTCCTGGGCTGTAGTCTGAGCCTCTCTGAGGTGTCTCCCGCTCTCTCCAGAATGGAATGGAAGGGAGGCGGCTCTCAGATTTCTGAAGAGCAGCTGCCTAAGCCTGGAGTTTCAGGTTGATTGTGAGTGTGTTGGGGGGTGGGGGGTAGTGAGGAAAGTAAAGGAAAGAAACGAGCTCTCTTGGCTTGGACTTGAAGGGCTGCCTGGTGCTCTCCTGCTTCGCGGCTGAAGGGAAGAGCTGAGGCAGGTGAAGGCCGTGGTGGCCCCGGACCCACTAGAACCCAACAGCTCTCCGTGGCATCACCCACCTCAGCCAGACCACAAGCCTTGGCTGAGACCTGGCTTCTGGGAACGGGGTCAGGCCCTGCTATTCAGGGAGGCCCCCAAGGCTGCTCCTGCCTCCCGCCTAATTCAGCCCTATTTCTTAGAGGGCTCACCATAACTTGAACACCCCAGCAAGCAAGACACACACGTTCCCTCCTTCCTCAACCTGCACTGCCGGCCTCTCTCAAGAGAAATGGCTGCCAGTGGATACAGGGTCCCCAAAGTGTTTGTTTCTGGAAACTTCCGTGGTGGCGAGGCTTCTAAACATGACGTCAAGATGCTACCTGTCCTGACCTCATCTCTGATTGCATTTCCCTGTGTATGACGCAACCTCCTTTTGATCCAGAGCACAGAAATGCATGGAATATTCCACAAGGACCACAGGGAGACTTTTAGTTTCCAAATGTCAGCTGGAAAATAATAATTTGTGAGGTAGGACGAAAAATCCATTGTCGGCGGGACGTGGCAGCTCACATTTGTAATGCCAGCATTTTGGGAGGCTGAGGCGGGCGAATCACTGGAGGTCAGGGGTTTGAGACCAGCCTGGCCAACATAAAAAAATTAGCCAGGGCCGGGCGCGGTGGCTCAAGCCTGTAATCCCAGCACTGTGGGAGGCCGAGACGGGCGGATCACGAGGTCAGGAGATCGAGACCATCCTGGCTAACACGGTGAAACCTCGTCTCTATTAAGAAATACAAAAAACTAGCCGGGCGAGGTGGCGGGCGCCTGTAGTCCCAGCTACTCGGGAGGCTGAGGCAGGAGAATGGCGTGAACCCGGGAGGCGGAGCTTGCAGTGAGCTGAGATCTGGCCACTGCACTCCAGCCTGGGTGACAGAGCGAGTCTCCGTCTCAAAAAAAAAAAAAAAAATTAGCCAGATGTGGTGGTGCGAGCCTGTAGTCCCAGCTACTCGGGAGGCTGGAGCAGGAGAATCTCTTGAACCCAGGAGGCAGAGATTGCAGTGAGCCGAGATTGGGCCATTGCACTCCAGCCTGGGTGACAGGAGCAAAACTCCATCTCAAAAAAAAAAAAAAAAAAGAAAAGAAAAAGAAAGAAAGAAAATCCATTGCCCAGACAGGGCATCAGATTGCTGGCGAAGCAAGATCATCAGACAGCCGGGGGCACCACACCTTCCGTTCCTTCCTCCCTAAGATGAACGAGCCTTCAGAGCTGCTCCCCACCAGGGGCCTGGTCCTAGCCAGCCACTCCTGGGAGGGGTCACACACCACCACCGTGGGGGATGGGCTGAAAACACGGCAAGGACCACCCACCACTGCCCTCTCCCTCCTTCTGAGCTCATCATGCTCTCCTGGAGACTCGGGTGCTCTCAGGGTCACTCCAAGCCAAGGTGTTGAGGAGCAGGTTATAGAACCCCCCAGCCCTCACCACCCTCCACTGCACAGCGTAGCAAGACCAAACCCAGCCTGGGGAGGAGCCACGCTCTCCTTACCTCCCTTCCCCAGCAGGGAGCACAACTCGAATCTAACTCAGACGAGGAGGGGCTGTCCAGGGCAAGAACATGCTTCCAGAGGAAACTTCCCTGGTGCACAGAGACACACACCAGTGCACACACATGCACACGCCCACACGCACATACATGCACACCCCACACACACATGGCTTGTGACCTTTCACACTACCTGCCTGGCTGCCTTCCTCTCTCCTCTCCCCACCTCAGCCCTGGCTCCCTGCTGGCCGTCAAGAAGTTTGACAACCCAGGCAGACAGACTGACAACTCCTCCGTCGCCTTCTAAGACGCTTTCTGTGAGGAAGGCAGGCGGCTTTCTTTTTCGTTTGCTTGTTTTTTTTGTTTTGTTTTGTTTTGTTTTTTGTTTGTTTGTTTATTTGTTTGAGATGGAGTCTCACTCTGTCACCAGGCTGGAGTGCAGTGGCGCGATCTCTGCTCACTGCAACCTCCGCCTCCTGGGTTCAAGTGATTCTCCTACCTCAGCCTCCCGAGTAGCTGGGACTACAGGTGCCCGCCACCATGCCTGGTTAATTTTTTGTATTTTTAGTAGAGACAGGGTTTCACCATGTTGGCCAGGATGGTCTCGATCTCTTGGCCTCGTGATCCACCTGCCTTGGCCTCCCACAGTGCTGGGATGACAGGCGTGAGCCACCGCGCCTGGCTAGCAGGTTGGTTTCTTAAAAAGATGTCGAATAAGGGAAAATATTTGCAGTGAAATGTAAAAACTGCTACTCCAAAGAGCATTTGTAATTATTGCTTTGAAGCTGCGAAGTGTCTTGGGAGGATGTGAAATTTGGAAGATTCGTTTCCTTTATTTCTTGGCGCGGTTATGGGGCACCCCCTCATCCTCGGCTTGCTCTGGCTGGATCCCCCAGGCTGATCCTCGGGCTTTCTGGGGCACCCTGGCTGAAAACAACATAAACCCTCAAGCGCCAAGTCGTCTCCAGCTGGGAAAAGAAAAAGATGCCGTAGCTCAGCTGGGACACTGCTGCTAAGCTCCCCACTCTCTCCCCGAAGCCAGCGTTCCTTCCTGTATTTATTCCACAAATGTTTATTGAGCATCTTCTATGTGCCAGACACACACATCCACCAACTGAGACTCACCTTCAGGTCGGAACGTTTAAACCAATTAATTCTCTGGCTGTCTCAAATCAATCACCACAGAAAAGGCCTCAGTTACAGGCTATACTAATCTCAGTGGGTCTCGGCGGGAGGTCTTCCCTTGATAATAAACATATTTTTACATAACATACAAAACCTCTTTTTTTTCCCCCTCCCAAAACTCAGATTCCCATTTCCCTGGTCCTGAAAGATTAATCTGAAGCAGGGTCGCCCACCGGCAGCACTGCTGATGCTGGTGCTGGGTAATTCGTGGTGGAGGCTGTCTGGGCCCTGCAGAACTGTCAGAGGTGTTTGAACCACAGTGACTCCATCTTGAACACGGGGTGGGTAAAATAAGGCTGAGACCTGCTGGGCTGCACTCCCAAGAGGCTAGGCATTCTTTTCTTTTTCTTTTCTTTTTTTTTTTTTTTTTTTGGAGATGGAGTCTTGCTCTGTCGCCCAGGCTGCAGTGCAGTGACACAATCTCGGTTCACTGCAACCTCTGCCTCCCGGGTTCACGCCATTCTCCTGCCTCAGCCTCCTGAGTAGCTGGGACTACAGGCACCTGCCACCATGCCCAGCTAATTTTTTTTTTTGTACTTTTAGTAGAGACGGAGTTTCACTGCGTTAGCCAGGATGGTCTCAAGCTCCTGATCTCATGATCCGCCCGCCTCAGCCTCCCAAAGTGCTGGAATTACAGGCGTGAGCCACCGTGCCCGGCCCAAAGAGGCTAGGCATTCTTAGTCACGGGATGAGATAGGGGATCGGCACAAGATATGGATCAGAAAGACCCTGCTGATAAAGCAGGATGCGGTAAAGAAGCCGGCTAACACCCACTAAAACCAAGATAGTGATGAAAGTGCCCTCTGGTCGTCCTCACTGCTCATTATACACTAATTATAATACATTAGCATGGTAGAAGACACTCCCACCCAGGCCATGACAGTTTACAAATGCCACAGTAATGTCAGGAAGTTACCCTACATGGTCTGATAAGGGGAGGAACCCTCAGTTCAGGGAAATCTCCACCCCTTTCCTGGAAAACTCATGAATAATCCACCCCTCATTTAGCTTAGAACCAAGAAATACCATAAAATAGCCAACGAGTATTCTGTGCCACTGCCCCACTACGGAGTGGTCATTCTTTTATTCCTTTACTTTCTCTTTTTTTTTTTTTTTTTTTACGGAGTCTCGCTCTGTCGCCCAGGCTCAAATACAGTGGTGCAATCTCAGCTCACTGCAACCTCCAACTCCTGGGTTCAAGTGATTCTCCTGCCTCAGCCTCCCAAGTAGCTAGGATTACAGGTGTGCACCACGACGCCGAGCTAATTTGGCATTTTTAATAGAGACAGGGTTTCACCATGTTGGCCAGGCTGGTCTCGAACTCCTGACCTCAGGTGATCCACCCGCCTCGGCCTCCCAAAGTGCTGGGATTACAGGCATGAGCCACCGCACCCGGCCTATTCCTTTACTTTCTTAATAAACTTGCTTTCACTTTACTCTGTGGACTCTCCCCGAATTCTTTCTTGTATGAGGTCCAAGAACCCTTTCTTGGGGTCTGGATCAGGACCCCTTTCCAGTAATAAGACATGTATCCACATCGCCGGCACCGACCCACCAGATACCAACAGCCCCTCAGGGCGACAACCACAGATGTCCCCAGCCATTGCCACCTGTGCCCTGGGGGCAAGGTCGCCTCCAGTCGAGAGCCACTGATTTAGAGGGACTCATTTTCCTAGAGTCTGGCTGTCTCCTGAGCCTGCTTAGAGAAAAAAAGGGTCTCATGTACAGGCTGTGGGAGAGGTCTTTGCAAATTCCTTGACCAGGACTATTTTCTTCAGGGAAAAGCCCCGTGGAAGATGACAGTTTTACCGGGAAATTTTCTGATGGTAAATCTTGACAGTCCTTCCTCCCTCCCCATTCATGCCTCGCGCTCTCCACAGTTATTAGAAATGCTATCGCAGCTTTCTGTCTTGGACTAGGCTTTGTCATTCCTGACACGTTCTCAGCAGCCTCTTCCACTAAACATGGTTGGAGTGAATTTTCTGAGGGAAATTATAAGGGAGCCTTTCATCTGGGATCTCACAGGGAAGGGACGTTCCCACCGCAGAGAGTCGTAGAAATGACAAACAGCTTCCCTAATTGATTCAAAAAGAGAAGGCCCTGGAGGCTGCCTGGGAGCGGGGCTTCCTCTCTGAAACGCTGCCCGGCTTGGCATTTCTTATTTCTGCGAGTTCTTCGTGTCCCTAAGGGCTGGTGCCCAGTTCTGGCCTGGAGGAGTCGGCTCACACCCACCCAGGCCACAGCCAGGACCCAGGCTTCTCACACAGTAAATGACCCTTGCAGCCTGTCCTCCTGTGAAGAAACAGAAGGGGAAAATGATTATTTTCCATGCAAGGCTTTTATACAGATAAGTATCACACCAAGCCGCAGACAATGAAAGAGTAAAGTGCCCGGTTTTTTTTCTTTCAAAGGAAAATCTGGTGAAATTCATCCTATTAAAACCACTTTTGCAGGCCGGGCACAGTGGCTTAAGACCTGTCATCCCAGCAGTTTGGGAGGCCGAGGCGGGTGGATCACTTGAGATCAGGAGTTCAAGACCAGCCTAACCAACATGGCGAAATCCCATCTCTATTAAAAATACAAAAAAATAAGCTGGGCATGATGGCACACACCTGTAGTCCCAGCTACATGGAAGGCTGAGGCACGAGAATCCCTTGAACTGGGGAAGCGGAAGTTGCAGTGAGCCGAGATCACACTACTGCACTCCAGCCTGGGTGAAAGAGCCAGACTCTGTCTCAAAAGAAACCCACACACCTTTGCAAAGATTGTAACAGTATAACCTCCAAACTGCCCTTAGTCATTCCTGGGCTTGGTCATGCTAACTTTGGGAGACATTTAGCTTACAGTGTAAATGATAATAGCCCCTCCCGCAAACTCAACCGCCTTTGTAAAGCTAATGAAAGACCACCAGGTTGGAGGATGAGAGGGGTCTGAATTCTGCTAAGGTGTAGACATAAATGATTATCAGCCACCGTCCCGGAGCTCATAAGATTTGCGACTTCCTCAATGACTCCCGCAGGTAACATCATTCCTGGGGAACTTAAGACTGGCCTTTCGGCCGGGCGCGGTGGCTCAAGCCTGTAATCCCAGCACTTTGGGAGGCCGAGACGGGTGGATCACGAGGTCAGGAGATCGAGACCATCCTGGCTAACACGGTGAAACCCCGTCTCTACTAAGAAATACAAAAAATAGCCGGGCGAGGTGGCGGGCGCCTGTAGTCCCAGCTACTCGGGAGGCTGAGGCCGGAGAATGGCGGGAACCCGGGAGGCAGAGCTTGCAGGGAGCCGAGGCTGAGGCAGGAGAATGGCGGGAACCCGGGGGGCGGAGCTTGCAGTGAGCCGAGGCTGAGGCAGGAGAATGGCGGGAACCCGGGGGGCGGAGCTTGCAGTGAGCCGAGGCTGAGGCAGGAGAATGGCGTAAACCCGGGAGGCGGAGCTTGCAGTGAGCTGAGATCCGGCCACTGCACTCCAGCCTGGGCTACAGAGCGAGACTCCGTCTCAAAAAAAAAAAAAAAAAAAAAAAAAAAAAAAAGACTGGCCTTTCGAGATATCTTTTCATGCTTTCCCATCTCTGACTTTGAGTCAAGAGTCCCAACTCTTCACTCAGCTGGTCCTGTGTCCCCCCACCCGGAAGTGAACTCAGCACAAAACACTAGCCTCCAAATTTTCAGGGAGGCTGATTTGAGTAATAATAAAACTCCGGTCTCCCATTTGGCTGGCTCTACATGCACTAAACTCTTTCCCTATTGCAATCTCCCTGTTGTGATAAATCAGCTGTATCTGGGCAGCAGGCAAAATGAACCTGTTGAGTGATTACACTCAGTCTATTCCACCAAAGAACTTGTTTAAATTATTTGAACTTAATAAATCATCATTATATGCACTTGTTTTTCCCTCCAGCTTTATTGAGAGATAGTTGACAAGTAAAACATGTATATATTCGGCTGGGCATCATCACTTAATCCTGTAATCCTAGCACTTTGGGAGGCCAAAGTGAGCTGATCACCTGAGGTCAGGAGTTTGCAACCAGCTTGGCCAACACGGTGAAACCCCGTCTCTACTAAAAACACAAAAATTAGCCAGGTGTGGTGGTGGGAGTCTGTAATCCCAGTTACTCGGGAGGCTGAGACAGGAGAATCACTTGAACCTAGGAGACGGAGGTTGCAGCGAGCCGAGATCGCACCATTGCATTCCAGCCTGGGCAACAGAGCAAGACTCTGTCTCAAAAAAAAAAAAAAAAAACAAAGAGTACATATTCAAGGTGTGCAATGTGATGATTTGATCCAGTATACACTGTGAAATGACAACCACAATCAAATGAATACATCCATCACTACACCTAGTTACCATTCATGTGTGTGGAGGGGCGGGGGGGATCAGGAGGGTTGAGGGTATTTAAGAACTACTCTCTTAGCACATTTCAAGTGTAAACCAAAAATAAAATTCTAACCCTAACCTCAACCATCTGAATGAATTCCTCCGCTCTGCCAAGGGCATTCCAGAGCCAACCTGAAAAACTCGCTCCAGCCATGATGGAAGGGTCGAACACATCCCCTGCTACCCTCCAGCATCAACATCAGCACAGACCTTAAGTCTGATAAGAAGCACTTACAATCTATTCTTGCTGAAGCTACTTGGAGACTTCATCTGCATAATAAAACCTTGTTCTCTACAACCCTTTATCATAACCCGGACATTTTCATTTTCTATTGCCAATCAGAACATTTTTAAATCTTCCTATGACCTGGAAGCCATTGCCCACCCCCCATGCCCTGCCCCCCGGCCTCCCACTTCAAGTTGTCCCACCCTTCTGGATGAAACCAAGGTACATCTTACATGTATTAACCCCTAAAGTGTATGAAAGCTGGCTGGTTCCCCCACCACCTTGAGCACTTGTCTTCAGGACCTCCTGAGGCTGGGTCACAAGTGTGTCCCTTAACCTTGGCGAAACACATGTTCTAAACTGATTGACATCTGTCCCAGATACTCTTGGGTTCACACAAGTATACAGCACAGTGCCAGTAACCGCGGCCCCATTGGTTAGCTCCCTGGCACATGCTCATCTTAGAACTGAAACTTGGTACCTTTGGCCAACATCTCCCCACTTCTCCCACGCAAAATATGTACTTTTTTACAAAGTTAAAATGCAGCAACAGACAATCCTAAAACCAAGATGACCCCTAAAATTTCTTTCAGGAGAAATGACTGTTGGTTTTAGCTGAAAAATAAACATAAAAAAATAAACCTGGGTCGGGTAATCCCAGCACTTTGGGAGGCCGAGGTGGGAAGATCACTTGAGGTCAGTAGTTCGAGACCAGCCTGGCCAATATGGAGAAATCCTGTCTCTACTAAAAATACAAAAATTTGCTGGGCGTGGTGGCAGGCACTTGTGATCCCAGCTACTCAGGAGGCTGAGGCAGGAGAATCACTTGAATCCCAGAGGCGAAGGTTGCAGTGGGCCGAGATCACACCATTGCACTCCAACCTGGGTGACAAAAGTGAGACTCCATCTCAAAAAAAACCTGAACGATCACCTAAGGGATCATTGTGTTTTTTAAAAACCTTTAATATTTACCAGAAAAGCATGAGTGAGGGCCTTCTGCTATGAACATGGCTTTGTAAATCAGAATTTGTATCACCTAGAAATCAGATATTAATAAAACAATAAAGGGAAAATTTTAACTCTATTTATTGTGGATACGTGTCAGAGGTGTTTGAACCCGAGCAGCTCCATCTTGAATAGCGGCTGGGTAAAACAGAGCTGAGACCTACTGGGCTGCATTCCCAGAAAGTCAGGTGTTCTTAGTCACAGGATGGGATAGGAGGTCAGCACAAGATACAGGTCACAAACACCTTACTGATAAAATGAGATGCTGTAAAGAAGCCGGCCAAAACCCACCAAAACCAAGATGGCGACAAGAGTGGCCTCTGTTCATCCTCATTACTCATTATATGCTAATTATAATGCATTAGCATGCTGAAAGAAACGCCCACCCACACCACGATAGTTTACAAACGCCATGGCAACATTAGGAAGTTACTCTATGTGGTCTAAAATGGGGAGGAACCCTCAGTTCCAGGAATTGACCACCCCTTTCCAGAAAACTCCTGAATAATCCACCCCTTGTTTAGCACAGGATGGAGAAATTTTTGTTTGTTTGTTTGTTTGAGACGGAGTCTCGCTCTGGCGCCCAGGCTGGAGTGCAGTGGCACAATCTTGGGTCACTGCATGCTCTGCCTCCTGAGTTCATGCCATTCTCCTGCTTCAGCCTCCCAAGTAGCTGGGACTACAGGTGCCCGCCACCACGCCCAGCTAATTTTTTAATTTTTAATAGAGACAGGGTTTCACCATGTTAGCCAGGATGGTCTCGATCTTCTGACCTCATGATCCACCTGCTTTAGCCTCCCAAAGCGCTGGGATTACAGGCGTAAGCCACCGTGCCTGGCCATGACCTGATATTTTAAAGTGTGAAAATCTAGCTGGGCGTGGTAGCGGGCACCTGTAGTCCCAGCTACTCGGGAGGCTGAGGCAGGAGAATCACTTGAACCTGGGAGGCAGAGGTTGCAGTGAGCCAAGATCATGCCACTGCCCACCAGCTTAGGTGACACAGTGAGACTACATCTCAAAAAATAAAAATTTTTTAAAAAGTGTGAAAAAGCATTTTTAAAGTGTAGAAAAAGCATTTAACTCTATGATAAAGACCATAAAACAGAAATGCAAAACCTCAAGGGAAAGATGGCAAGAAGAGAGAAAATGTGAGCTGGCAAAATTCAGGGAAAAATCGAAAAATAAATGAATATCACAGAAATAAAGATGAAAAACAAGAGCTGGAATCCTGAAGAAAATATAGACAGGCTTATGTGAGGACATAAATTAGGGAAAAAATTAAATAAGATTAATGATAGCTACTAAAAGGATTTAAAAAAGTAAGATATAGACATGTGAGACAAAGAAGGTCCAATGCATGCATGACAGAAGTCTGTAAGGAAGAAAAACAAGACAATGGAGCAGACACACTTTAAATATCTGATTAAAGAACGATTTGAAAAAAGAATCTTTGGAGACAATCAGGCAAAATTATGGAGTCCATTTTTTTTTTTTTTTAATTAAGTCTCAGCTCACTACAACCTCCGCCTCCCAGATTCAAGCAATTCTCCTGCCTCAGCCTCCTGAGTAGCTGGGATTACGGGCATGTGCCACCATGCCAGGCTAATTTTTGTATTTTTAGTAGAGACAGGGTTTTGCCATGTTGGCCAGGCTGGTCTCAAACTCCTGACCTCAGGTGATCCACCCACCTCAGCCTCCCAAAGTGCCGGCATTACAGGCATAAACCACCGTGCCCGGCCCCAGTCTCTTAATATAAAAAAGAAAAAATAGGCTAGCCTTAGATTCCTGCACAGCTACCAACAGAGAGAAGCAGCCTCAGGAGAGAACTGTGGCTCTGTGATGCACATGCAGTCCATTTTCTTAAACTCTAAAAGCTGGAAATAAACCGTTTTGAGCGTGAATTTAGAGACAAAATAGTTTTGAGAACTCCAGGAATGTGGCTTCCATGGGCCCTTCTTGAAGAAACAACTGAAAGATAAATTGCAACCTACTGAGAGATGCCTGGGAAACTTGAAAAAATATTGATGATGAGCATTGAATATATTAATTGCAGAACTCACTGGCAAAAATGAAGTAAATGTTATAGGCCATGAGAGTGTGGAAATCTGGAGGAAAATAAGGAAAAATAAGGGGAGGTAGAGTAAGTTGCTGCCTCATCATAGAAACTTGGAATCAATGCATGTTCTTCCAAAATATCTGATAATAACAGTATAAGACAATTTAACAGTTGAAATACTAAGAAAGTTGATGTTGTTGACTAAAGTCAGTGGTAAAAGAAAAGAGGAGGAGGCCGGGTGCGGTGGATCACACCTGTAATCCCTGCACTTTGGGGGACAAGGTGGGGCAGATCATGAGGTCAGGAGATCGAGACCATCCTGGCTAACACGGTGAAACCCCATCCCCGTCTCTACTAAAAATACAAAAAATTAGCCAGGTGTGGTGGCGGGTGCCTGTAATCCCAGCTGCTTGGGAGTCTGAGGCAGGAGAATGGCGTGAACCCGGGAGGCAGAGCTTGCAGTGAGCTGAGATCGTACCACTGCACTCCAGCCTGGGTGACAGAGCGAAACTCTGTCTCAAAAAAAAGAAAAGAGAAGGAAATATGCTAACTTTATTCTTGATCCCAGTAAGCTACTAATACTGTCTCAATAAATAGAAGGCATAAAAATATAGGTTTATTTAAATTTTTTATATTTTATTCTAATAAAGGTATTATGTTAGGTTGTATTAATAAAGTTGAACACTAGTACAAAATCATAAACCCTCCTAAACATGAGAAGAATTGAACATTTTTTTTAAAAAGGCAAAACAAAGACATCACACTGTGGAAGACTTTTTTTTGTTTTTGTTTTTGTTTTTTGAGATGGAGTTTCATTCTTGTTGCCCAGTCTGGATTGCAATGGTGTGATTTCGGCTCACTGCAACCTCCACCTCCCGGTTTCAAGCGATTCTCCTGCCTCAGCCTCTTGAGTAGCTGGGATTACAGGCGTGTACCACCACACCCAGCTAATTTTGTATTTTTAGTAGTGACAAGGTTTCTCCATGTTGAGGCTGGTCTTGAACTCCTGACCTCAGGTGATCCGCCCGCCTCGGCCTCCCAAAGTGCTGGGATTACAGGTATGAGGTGCTGCACCTGGCCTGTGGAAGACATTTTTAAACAACTAAGAGAAAACAAAATATAAAAGAATATGAAGCCGGGCGCGGTGGCTCAAGCCTGTAATCCCAGCACTTTGGGAGGCCAAGACGGGCGGATCACGAGGTCAGGAGATTGAGACCACCCTGGCTAACACAGTGAAACCCCGTCTCTACTAAAAAATACAAAAAATTAGCCGGGCGAGGTGGCGGACGCCTGTAGTCCCAGCTACTCAGGAGGCTGAGGCAGGAGAATGGCCTAAACCTGGGAGGCGGAGCTTGCAGTGAGCTGCACTCCACTTGCACTCCAGCCTGGGGACAGAGCGAGACTCCGTCTCAAAAAAAAAAAAAAAAAAAAAAGAATATGAAAGAACCTAGAAAAAATCTGTCATGTCTCTAAATGTAAATGAGCTTCCTGAAAAACGTTATGCTAAGTGAGATAAGTCAGACACAGAAAGGCAAATACTGTGTGATTACCACTTGTACATGAAATCTCAGAAAGTCAAACTCATAGAAACTGAGAGTAGAACAGTGATTGTGGGACCTGGGGGGTTGGAGGAACTAGGGAAGTATTCATGAAGGGGTCCAAACTTTCATATATAAAAGAACACATTCTGGGGAAATCTAATTAGAGCTTGGGTGGTGATGGAAGTATTAATTAACTTCATTATGATAATCATTACACACGTCAGATCATGTTGTACACCTTAAATAGATACATTTTTGTCAATTACATTTTTTTTTTTTTTGAGACGGAGTCTCGCGCTGTCGCCCAGGCTGGAGTGCAGTGGCTCGATCTTGGCTCACTGCAAACTCCGCCTCCCGGGTTCACGCCATTCTCCTGCCTCAGCCTCCTGAGTAGCTGGGACTACAGGCGCCCGCCACCACGCCCGGCTAATTTTTTGTATTTTTAGTAGAGACGGGGTTTCACCGTGGTCTCGATCTCCTGACCTTGTGATCCGCCCGTCTCGGCCTCCCAAAGTGCTCGGATTACAGGCGTGAGCCACTGCGCCCGGCCACATATTTTAAAATAAAAAAGAAAGCTAAAAACTGTAATATGTGCTTAACCCGTCTATTAAAAGAAACTGATTTTCAGATTATATCAAAAAGCAAAATCTGACTCTGCTGTACACGAGAACTACACCTAAGAAAGTTACTTGAAAAGGTTGAAAATGGTCACTGTTCTATCAGGACACGGGAGAAAAAAGGAACTAAAATTAGATGTTAAAGGAGAGGAAGAGCAAATATGCTAATTTTATCATTGCTCACGGTTTCCTAGTAGTACATATCCTGTAAAGAAAAGAAGGACTAAATGTAATTTACAATAACAGCAACACTAACACAAAAATCCTAACCGCCGCTGCAACGGCTCTGGAATGCGCAGATTGAGCGGTGGAATCGCAGCTTGTGTCTTGATGGCCATGGCCCATGTGTACTTCACTCCTCCGCTGTAACAGGTCTTTTATTCTTATTTTTATTTATTTTTGTTGTTGTTGTTTCTTTTTGCTATTGTTTTTGTTTTTGAGAGGGAGTCTCCCTCTGTCACCTAGGCTGGAGTGCGGTGGCGCGATCTTGGTTCACGGCAACCTCAGCCTCCTGTAACAGATCGTTTAGAACATGATCAAAGGCCGGGTGCGGTGGCTCAAGCCTGTAATCCCAGCACTTTGGGAGGCCGAGGCGGGCGGATCACAAGGTCAGGAGATCGAGACCACTCTCTACTGAAAATACAAAAAATTAGCCGGGCGCGGTGGCGGGCGCCTGTAGTCCCAACTACTCGGGAGGCTGAGGCAGGAGAATGGTGTGAACCCGGGAGGCGGAGCTTGCAGTGAGCCGAGATCGCGCCACTGCACTCCAGCCTGGGCAACAGCGTGAGACTCCGTCTCAAAAAAAAAAAAAAAAAAAAAAAAAGAACATGATCAAAATCCCAGTTCTTGCATGTTTTTGTTTGTTTGTTCATTTGTGACAGAGTGAGACTCTGTTACTCAGGCTGGAGTGCAATAGCGTGATCTCTGCTCACTGCAACCTCCACCTCCCAGGTTCAAGCGATTCTCCCGCCTCAGCCTCCCAACTAGCTGGGACTACAGGCGTGTGCTATCACGCCCAGTTACTTTTTTTTTTTTTAGTAGAAACTGGTTTCACCATGTTGTCCAGGCTAGTCTCGAGCTCCTGACCTCAGGCGATCCGCCCGCCTCAGCCTCTCAAAGTGCTGGGATGACAGGCGTGAGCAACTGCGTCCCGTTTCACTCATGTTTTTTGAACCACTGCTTACTGTATCTCTAAATAGGACCCTTCCTTCCAGCCTGCGGCATCTGCCTGCAGGAGTCTGCAGGTGCACTGCCTATGTGCAATCGATGGGCTCCCTTCATCATCAACGTGGCAGAATTTTTTAAAGGACTATCATTATAGGGCAGGTGCAGTGGCTCACGCCTGTAATCCAAGCACTTTGGGAGGCCAAGGCAGGCAGACCACAAGGTCAGGAGTTCAAGACCCGTCTGACTAACATGGTGAAATCCTGTCTCTACTAAAAATACAAAAAATTAGCTGGGCATGGTGGCACGCACCTGTAATCCCAGCTACTCAGGAGGCTGAGGCAGGAGAATTGCTTGAACCTTGGAGGCAGAGGTTGCAGGGAGCTGAGATCACACCACTGCACTCCAGCCTGGGTCACAGAGCACAGAGTAAGACTCCATCTTGAGAAAAAAGAAAAAAAAAGGATATCATTATAAACAAAAAGTTGGGATTTGCTAATTAGAAAGAGAACCAGTCAGGGCAAAGCAAACTCGTTAACTCAGTTCGCTTTTGTGTGCATCAGACAGTGTCCCAGAACAAGCACACACATCACTGCTCGGTTTTTTCGTGCCATCTTCAACCTTAGTGCTGGTATCTGTTAGATGCGACCTGCTGTTATTTATCCAGATGAACCTGGTGCCCGGTGGAGCAACAGGAGGCACCGCTCCAGGTGTTCAGTAAGCCGACAAAAACATGTGGCCAATGTAGCTAACAGTTTGGTTTGTAATGGCTGTAGTCATTGAGTGAGGCAGCTCAGGTGCATCTGCTCTGAAGAATTCAATGTCTTACTGAAGAACAAATAATTAATATTGGATGAGTATTGCAGCCATGTGACTAATGTCTAAAATTATTTTTTCGAAGAGGTTTTCTATCATCTTCCAAAAGTAGTGATGTTTGAAGTTACTCTAAGTCAAGCTTTAGAAGTCAAAAAAAAGAAAGATTGCCTTCCTTTTAGGAAAAGAAATGCAATTTTCTGGCCACAAGGGCATAGTGCAGTTCACTTAAGTGTTGATGTATTTTATAGTCAGATTCTTTTTCTCTTCTCCAAAACGTACTGTTAGGTAAACCAGGTTTTCTAAATAGTCATTCTTAAAATTTCAGACTTACAAAGTTAGTAGTAGAATTTCATCTAAAGGCCCTAGGTATTAATATTTTTAATGATTTAATGTTTTAACTTAAAACAGGTATGTGGAATTGCTTCTGCGATATAGTCTTTTTTCTTCTTTCTTTTTTTTTCTTTTTTTTTTTTTTTGAGATGGAATCTCGTTCTGTCACCCAGGCTGGAGTGCAGTAGCATGATCTCAGCTCACTGCAAACTTCACCTTCCAGGTTCAAGCAATCTTCGTGCCTCAGCCTCCCAAGTAGCTGGGATTACAGGCGCCTGCTACCACACTGGGCTAATTTTTGTCCTTTTAGTAGAAATGGGGTTTCACCCTGTTGGCCAGGGGGGTCTCGAACCCCTGACCTCACGTGACTCAGCCTCCCAAAGTGCTGGGATTACAAGCATGAGCCACTGTGCCCGGCCTCTGCAATATAGTCTGGCATGTAATTTTTTAAAGTTTATGTGCAGTCTAATCATTGTTTCTTGAAAGTTGGATCTTCCCCTATGCCCATGAACCACGGTTCTTCATGAACCATGAAGAACATGAGTCTAGAAGATGCCCCATCAAGTCAGACAATAATAATTGCAATGGTTGCTGATGTTGAGTTTATGGTTAAACTGTAATTAATAGGTTGGATAACAGTAGTTACCTCTTTGTTGTAAACTCTCGTAGCTGAATTGCTTAAGTATAATGTAGAGAATTTCGGGGCAGTTCATCCTTAACGGAAAATCTGAAACCTAAACTGCAAATTGAAAAGCTGCTGTACAACCATTGTATCTGTAAGTGACTTAGCAACTTTCTGTCACTTGGAATACTGTGTAATAGGACTTTATTTAGCAACTTTTTGTCACTTGGGATACTATGTAATACTATTTCAGTGGGCTCTTTTGGAACTTACATCAGGTTCTAGTGTCTACTTCTTAGAATCTGAACTGAAGGTCGGGCGCGGTGGCTCACGCCTGTAATCCCAGCACTTTGGGAGGCCGAGGCGGGTGGATCACGAGGTCAGGAGATCGAGACCATCCTGGCGAACACAGTGAAACCCCGTCTCTACTAAAAATACAAAAATTTAGCCGGGCATGGTGGCAGGCGCCTGTAGTCCCAGCTTCTCGGGAGGCTGAGGCAGGAGAATGGCGTGAACCTGGGAGGCGACGAGCTTGCAGTGAGTGGAGATCGCGCCACTGCACTCCAGCCTGAGAGACTGGAGCCAGAGTGAGACTCCATCTCAAAAAAAAAAGAATCTGAACTGAATGTACAGCTCTGTCCTAGACATTTTGCACTAAAGCAGCCCAATCCGTCCTTGTATCTTTTTGTTAACATGCTCTGTGCCACTGCAGACTGCTTCCTGGTTTCCTTCTGTGCTTCTGCAAAATGTTATTTTACACCCCCATGGCTATCACCAAGGCTATAGGGAAGAAAAGATCTATATACACACATATACACATACACACACACACATATACGCATATATGTGTGTGTACATATATATTTGAGATGGAGTCTCGCTCTGTCACCCAGGCTGGAATGCAGTGGTGTGATCTCGGCTCACTGCAACCTTCACCTCTTGGGTTCAAGCAATTCCCCTGCCTCAGCCTCCTGAGTTGCTGGGATTATAGGCACACGTCACCACGCCCAGCTAAGTTTTGTGTTTTTAGTAGAGACAGGGTTTCACCATGTCGGTCAGGCTGGTCTCGAACTCCTGACCTTGTGATCCACCTGCCTCGGCCTCCCAAAGTGCTGGGATTACAGGCGTGAGCTACTGGGCCCGGCCAGAAAAGCTATATTTGTATGCAGCACTAACCCTTGGAGTGCGAATGTATGTTTCTTCTTGCTGTGCCTTGTTACAGCTGCTTTTTTGTGTTAATAAAGTATGTTTCGTGTTCTCTTCGTTTTTGTTGTTGTTGTTGTTCGTTTGTTTTTTTAAGAATATATTTAAATGAGAAACAACCACATTAAAAAATGCTTAAATTCTTTGGTAATCGCAGAAGTGAAAATTAAAGCTATAATGAAATAACACCTCACATTCATCAGACCAGCTGAAAATAAAAAGACTGACAATAATAAGCCTTGGCAACAACATAGGACAGCTTGGACTCCCATGCCCAGCTGGAGGGGCGTGAATGGCACAATCTCTGGAAAACTGGCAGCGTCTTCTAACAACAGTGAAGAAATGCCCACTCTATGACCCCATAATTCTACTCCTATATATACTCCTATATATAATATATACTCCTGTGTATATACCCAAAAGACATGTGTGCACATGTTTACTGGGAGACAGGCATGAGAATGTTCACAGCTGCCTTATTCATAATTGTCAATCAAGAACAGACAAGTTGTGATGTTCAGAAAATGGGATTTGACAAAATTCAACAACCAATCCTTCAAAGCAGAACAAAACAAAAACCTGGATAAAAAGAAGAGTTGGATACTTTATGTCTATCTCTGTCCAAACTCCGGCATCATGTTTAATGGAAAACACTAGATAATTTTCCACTAAAGGCAGGGACAATTGTAATCCTAGCGCTTTGGGAGGCCAAGGTGGACGGATCACTTAAGGTCAGGAGTTTGAGACGAGCCTGGCCAATACTGTGAAACCCTGTTTCTACTAACAATACAAAAATTAGATGGAAATTGCTTGAACCCAGGAGGCAGAGGTTGCAGTGAGCGGAGATCATGCCACTGCACTCCAGTCTGGGCAACAGAGCAAGACTCTGTCTCAAATAAATAATAAATAGTCAGAGACAAAATGGGTTGCCTAGAGTCATAGGTTGGTTTTTCCAAAATTAGACCCTAAGATGAGGCCTGGAATGGGAGAAATGTATTTGAGGATGATCCCAGGAAGCACAAGTGAGAGAATGGAGAAGAGGAGACAAGGGAATGGGAAAAACAAGACACGTGATTTATAAGTAGGACAGGGCTGCAGTCCACTGTTCTCTGAGCTCTGCTCTCACAGGAGTCCTTTATTTCCATAAGGAAGGGCCCCCATGGGCAACTGATTTGCTTTTCTCACTCTGGTTCTTCCACAACGAAAGTTTGGCACCCAGAAGCCGGTGTGCAACTTGAACTATCTCAGTTTGCACTGTGGGGCTTTCACCAATACAATTCCCTTTAAAACTCTGTGAATTACTTATGAATGTGAGGCAAGTCCTCTTCACCCAACAGCGTCATGCCCACAGATCTTTTCTAGACAGTCCTCTCTTTGACTTGGGCAGAATATGAGGGTGCTATGGGACAATACCCTTAAGATTCTTAGAAGTTTATTTCCCTGGGAGGCTCTTCTGGCCACTGCCTGAAGTCTTTCTGAGGTTTTAACAAAGGACTTAAGCTACACATTTGATTTGATCTTTACCCCGTGACCACTTCTTGAAAACAGTTTTATTCCAGTCCAGCAACCCAGCCTCCTCTCTGCTTCCTCTAGATTCCTCTTGCAAACTGGGTGGTTCTCATTTCAGCTCACCTCTCTCTCTCTTTCTCTCTGGATCTCACACAGTGAAATGAAACTACCTGTCAGTTTCAACATTCTACTGAGAAATCTTCTTGACCAGATCCCTCAAGTTTGTCAGGTGCATTTTCTGTCTTATAAGTTACAGCAGATAACATTTTCCAGATGTTGGGCTACCATGTAACACCATTTTTCCAGAAGCTACAGCATTTTTTATGCCTTTCCAGACTCCACGAACAGTTTTCCACTTTCTCAGCCCTTGCTAATAGTTTCCTTGCCACTTTTCCATTTTCTGTCCACTGTTTGGTCCCAAACCTACGGCACACAGTTTAGGTTTTTGTACAACAGCACCCCAGTTCTGGATTCCAATTTCTGTTTCAGTCAGCTTTTGCTGCATAACAAACATCCCCAAAACTAGTGGCTTAAAGCAACAGCCATTGCATTTGTCATCATTCTCTTGGTCAAGAGCTCTGGCTGTACTCAGCTGGGCCATTCTTCTGCTGGTCTCAGCTGCTCTCCTGCATCTGTGGTCAGCTGGCGAGTTAGCTAGCAGCTGGGTGATCAAGGTGACGACCTCTACTAGGACAGCTCACTGCCATCCTGGAGGTTTCATTCTCAATCCATCCCACACCCCTGAGCATAGCCGATTACAGCAGATACCTGAACCAAGGACACAAACGCACAAGTTGGTGTGTCAGCTGTGACTTGGGAGCCCAGCTCAGAAAGGTGACCCCAACCAGACTCCTTGGAACTGAGCTCGAGCATTAGACACAGAGCTGCTGTTGTGGAGGTCCCTGGAGTCAAGCATCTGCAGTGCAGCAAAGGCTGGTAGCTGTGTTCTGTCATGCTGGCCGTGGGCCCTCGAGAGAAGCTGGTCACCTGGAGCAGAGACTTGGGAGGCTGCCCAGAGAGGCAGAAAGATCCACCTTAGGATAAAAGCTCCTGCCAGCCTCTGCTCCTTGTGCTGCACGGCCAGCCCCCAGGTTCCCTCAAGCAGCAAACTCCTCGTCATTTGAGTCTGGGTGGATGGCTTCTCCTTCATGCTCCCAGACCATCAAGCACCCCTGGTCCACTTCCTTCTTCTCTCTCCTGCCTGCCCACCCTCTCCGTACCAACTGGGACACCCCCACTTCTCCCAAATGACCATATTCCCCAGCCTCCCAACTGTCTTATAGTTGTTCCCGTCACCACAAACTTAAAGTCCACAGCAGCCAGCTGGCCTTTTTAGACACAAACAAGAACATGTTGCTCCCGACCAAAATACTCCCCAGTCACTACCCTCTGAAGCAGCTCCTCTCCTGCTGGAGGTCCTGGCTCGGACCGGGAGTCCACGTCCCTCCTCCCCCACTCTGCATCCTCCCAGCTCCCAAGCCTCTGACCTCTAGTTGCAATCCACGCATGGGGGCCCTGGCAGGAGATCAGAGGGTGGGAAGGAGGAAGCTGTTGGTTCCTCCCCATCCCTGCAGGGCCTGGTGCACATTCCCTCCCCTCGCCCCTCAGAGGAGATGCTTCCAGCTCCCATTCTCAACCCGACCCCATTGCTTGGTAAATTGTCCCTCATTAAATCAACTTATAAACACACACCTGAGAATTTAAAGCTGTTATTAGCTGTTATTTTGTATCAAAGGAATAAAAGTGGAGTTTTTTAGGAATAAAAATGCGATTCTGAGAAAATCAAATGTAAGGCATAAAAATGTGATGTGGGGAAAACACGTCTTATGTATCTTTGTCCTCCCTCCTCCTCCTCCCCACATCGCCAAGATGACTTCAGGTCTACTTATCTGTTAGCACTGGAACCCCCGGGGGCCTCGGGGCTGGGAGAATGAGGACCAAGAAGGTGGGACCAAGAGGCCTGGCTGTGCAGATGGCCAACTGGCTGCAGGATGGAGACAGAGGTAAAAGCAGGGATGAAGGAGATGGGAGGGATGGAGGTGAGGGGAGGGATGGAGGGGGAATGGAGGTGAGCGGAGTGATGGAGGGAGGGGAGGGATGGAGGGGAGCGGAGGGATGGAGGTGAGGGGGGGATGGAGGTAAAGGGAGAGATGCGGGGAGGGGAGGGATGGAGGGGGATGGAGGTGAGTGGAGGGATGGAGGTGAGGGTGGGGATGGAGGGGAGGGGGAATGGAGGGGGGGGTGGAGGTGAGGGGAGGGATGGAGGGGAGGGCAGGGATGGAGGTGAGGGGAGGGATGGAGATGAGGGTTGGGATGGAGATGAGGGTGGGGATGAAGGAGAGGGGAGGGATGAAGGTGAGGGGAGGGATGAAGGTAAGGTGGGGATGAAGGGGAGGGGAGGGATGGAGGGGAGGGGAGGGATGGAGGGGAGGGTGGGGATGGAGAAGAGGGTGGGGATGGAGGTGAGGGGAGGGATGGAGGTGAGGGGAGGGATGGAGGAAAGCGGGGAATGGAGGTGAAGTGGGGGATGGAGGTGAGAGGAGGGATGGAGGTGAGGGGAAAGATGGAGGTAATAGGGGATGGAGGTGAGGGCAGGGATGGAGGTGAGGGGAGAGATGGAGGTAAGGGGGAATGGAGGTGAGGGCAGGGATGGTGGTGAGGGGAGAGATGGAGGTAAGGGGGGATGGAGGTGAAGGCAGGGATGGAGGTGAGGGGAGGGATGGAGGTGAGGGGAGGGATGGAGGTGGGGAGGATGGAGGGGAGGGTGGGGATGGAGGGGAGGGGAAGGGATGGGGGTGAGGAGAGGGAGGGAGGTGAAGGGAGGGAGGGAGGTGAGGGTGGGAATGGAGGTGAGGGTGAGGATGGAGGGGAATGGGGGATGGAGGTGAGGGTGGAGATGGAAGTAAGGGTGGGGATGGAGGTGAGGGGAGGGATAGAGGTGAGGGAAGGGATGGAGGTGGGAGGATGGAGGTGAGGGGAGGGATGGAGGTGGGGGGATGTAGATGAGGGTGGGGATGGAGGGGAGGGGGAGGGATGGAGATGAGGGGAGGGATGGAGGTGAGGGGAGGGATGGAGGTGGGGAAGATGGAGGGGAGGGTGGGGATGGAGGGGAGGGGAGGGATGGGGTGAGAGGAGGGAGGGAGGTGAGGGTGGAAATTGAGGTGACAACGGGGATGGAGGGGAGGGGAAGGATGGAGCTGAGGGGAGGGATGGAGGTTGGCAAGGGATGGAGGGGAGGGGAGAGAGGAGGGTAGAGACAGAGTTATGGGGTGGGGGATTGGGCCACCTCCACCAGGAGAAGGTGTTTCAGAATGGCCAAGCCACCCTCCCCAGGATCATCCATGAAAATCCCAACAGAGGTATTGAAGCCTGCAGTAGTCCTCAGAATGTTCACAGCTTCCTCCAGGATGTGAGAAAAGTCGGTGCACTTACCACTCCACCATGTCTACCAGAGAAGAGAGGACACGGTCACCCACTGTGCCGCTCCCACGGCACCTTTCCTGCGGGCTTCTCCTGCAATGGTAGAGAAATGGGTGGAGAGAAGGTCGTGGTTTGGGGTTTTCAGAGCAGTTTAAAGAAAACGGTCTGTCGGCCGGGCGCGGTGGCTCAAGCCTGTAATCCCAGCACTTTGGGAGGCCGAGACGGGCGGATCACGAGGTCAGGAGTTCGAGACCATCCTGGCTAACACGGTGAAACCCCGTCTCTACTAAAAAAATACAAAAAACTAGCCGGGCGAGGTGGCGGGCGCCTGTAGTCCCGGCTACTCGGGAGGCTGAGGCAGGAGAATGGCGTAAAAACCCGGGAGGCAGAGCTTGCAGTGAGCTGAGATCCGGCCACCGTACTCCAGCCTGGGCGACACAGCGAGACTCCGTCTCAAAAAAAAAAAAAAAAAAAAAGAAAACGGTCTGTCAGCTGAAGCTGAAAAGCCAGTGCAGTAATATCTGATGGTCACTGGGTATTGTCTGGCCTCGGAATGAAAGCGACTGGTCTGAAAAGGCCTTTTTAGCGCCGTGTGTCTCCTGGAGTCCTGGTAGCTCACTGTGCTTTACCAAAAAAAAAAAAAAAAAAACAATTAATTAGTTTATAGGCTGGCGAGGAGGAGTCTCCTCTGGTTTGGGGCCAAGAAGCCGCCTGCCCTGCTGGGCCCTGTCTTTTTCCTGGAGCTCTTCTTGCTTCTTTGTTCAGCCCCCCACGGGACAGCGAACTTCAGTGGCAGCGCTGGTCTTGCTGACCCACCCTCCCCGACGTGGGCAGGGCCCGCCTGGCATGGCAGGTGTGCGAAGGAAGCCGTAGGACGGAAACCCTGATGCCCTGCAGACAGAAACAGCTGCCGGGCGTGGGGACCTGGCTGGATCTCTTCCCCTGTGCCTCTGTTTCTCCATCTGTACAGTGGGATGGCTGGCAGGGCCCAGGCCCCTCCCACCATCCATTCCAGGGCTACTGCTCTCTGAAAACACATCCAAGAGCACAGGTACCTGGACCTGGTATTCCTGGATGGTTCTCTGCCCGCATCCCAGCAGGGCAAGAAGGGCCCAATCTCAGGGATTGCAGCGGCCCTAGAAAGTCAGCGTTTACAGTGGATAAGGACCACAAAAGAACAAGAAGGAACGTCCCTCCAGATGGGCTGGTCTACCAGGCTTCTTGGAGAAGGGTCTCAGAGGTCCTGTTTGAGGCAACCTGGGCTGGGGGCAGGGGGAGGTACACTGGGGGCAAGGAAAGGAAGAAGCTATGGGGAAGGTTCTTCTGATGGGTTTGGTGACTAGGGATGAAGGGTGGGTGGCCGGGAGAGGAGCCAGGGGCCCTGGCAGGCAGGACAGGAGGTGCCCAGTAACAACTTTGGGGACCATGGGGCTCGAGGAAGAGGAGGCAAAGAAGCAGTTGGGGAGGGAAGAAGCTCAGCAGAGGCCCAGAGGGGTGCAGAGGCTCCGGGAGAGCCAGCCCTCTGACAGCGGGCCCTGCTGCAACAAGAGCCATACGAGCACCACTAAGACTGGGAAGGGTGGAGTGCGAAGGATGCCACTGATAGAAGGTCTACTGTCCATGAGGTCCCCATAACCTCGGTGGTGGGGACATGGCCTCCGCTGTGCCTGTGGGGAAGCTGAGGCAAGTTCCCAGGGTTCCTCAGCTACTGTAAGGCATGGCCAGGACTTTTCTTCTTTTTTTTTTTTTGAGACAGAGTCTCGCTCTGTCACCCAGGCTGGAGTGCAGTGGCGCGATCTCAGCTCACTGCAACTCCGCCTCCCGGGTTCAAGCGATTCTCCTGCCTCAGTCTTCTGAGTAGCTGGGATTACAGGTGCCCGCCACCGTGCCCAGCTAATTTTTTGTAATTTTAGTAGAGACGGGGTTTCACCATGTTAGCCAGGATGTTCTCGAACTCCTGACCTTGTGATCCGCCCACCTCAGCCTCCCAAAATGCTGGGATTACAGGCCACCGCGTCCGGCCATTCAGGGTTTGTTTTTTTTTAACGTCACTTTTAAGTTTGGGGTACACGTGCAGGTTTATTACACAGGTAAACTTGTGTCATGGGGGATTGGTTGTAGATTATTTCATCACACGGGTATTAAGCCTAGTACCCATTCGTTATTTTTCCTGATCCTCTCCTTCCTCCCACCTTCTACCCTCTGATGGGCCCTAGTGTGTGTATCTTCCTTTCTATGCGTCCATGTGTTCTCATCATTCAGGTTCCACTTATAAGTGAGAACATGCAGTATTTGGTTTCTGTTCCTGCATTAGTTTGCTAAGGATAATGTCCTCCAGCTCCAGTCATGTTCCTGCGGAGGACACGGTCTCATTATTTTTTATGGCTGCATAGTATTCCATGGTGTATATGTATCACATTTTCTTTATCCAGTCTGTCACTGATGGGCATTTAGGTTGATTCCATGTCTTTGCTATTGTGAATAGTGCTGCAATGAACATTCACGTGCGTGTGTCTTCATGTTACAACAATTTCTGTTCCTTCGGGGAGATAGCCAGTAACAGGATTGCTGGGTTCAATGGTATTTCTGTCTTTAGGTCTTTGAGGAATCACCACACTGTCTTCCACAATGGTTAAAGTAATTTACACTCCCACAGACACTGTATAAGTGTCCCTTTTTCTCTTTTTTTTTTTGGAGACGGAGTCTCGCTCTGTCGCCCAGGCTGGAGTGCAGTGGCCGGATCTCAGCTCACTGCAAGCTCCACCTCCCGGGTTTACGCCATTCTCCTGCCTCAGCCTTCTGAGTAGCTGGGACTACAGGGGCCTGCCACCTCGCCCAGCTAGTTTTTTGTATTTTTTAGTAGAGACGGGGTTTCACCATGTTAGCCAGGATGGTCTCGATCTCCTGACCTTGTGATCCTCCCATCTGGGCCTCCCAAAGTGCTGGGATTACAGGCTTGAGCCACTGCGCCCGGCCAAGTGTCCCTTTTTTCTCCACAACCTCACTAGCATCTGTTATTTTCTAACTTTTTTTTTTTTTTTTTTTGGAGACTGAATCTTGCTCTGTCACCCAGGCTGGAGTACAGTAGACCATCTCGGCTCACTGCAACCTCTGCCTCCCAGGTTCAAGCGATTCTCCTGCCTCAGCCTCTTGAGTAGCTGGGATTACACGTGCATGCAACCACACCCAGCTAATTTTTATATCGTTAGCAGAGACACAGTTTCGCCATGTTGGCCAGGCTGGTCTTAAACTCCTGACCTCCAGTAATCTGTCTGTCTCAGCTGCCCAAAGTGGTGGGATTACAGGCATGAGCCACCACACCCAGCCCATTTTCTGATTTTTGTAATAAGAGCCATTCTGACTGGTGTGAAATGGTATCTCATTATGGTTTTGCCTGGCATTTCTTTTTTTCTTTTCTTTTCTTTTCTTTTTTTTTTTTTTTGAGACGGAGTTTTGCTCCTGTTGCCCAGGCTGGAGTACAATGGCATGATCTCAGCTCACCGCAACCTTTGCCTCCCAGGTTCAAGCGGTTCTCCTGCCTCAGCCTCCCGAGTAGCTGGGACTATAGGCACCCGCCACCACGCCTGGCTAATTTTGTATTTTTAGTAGAGACGGGGTTTCTCCATGTTGGTCAGGCTGGTCTCGAACTCCTGACCTCAGGTGATCCACCCACCTCGGCCTCCCAAAGTGCTAGAATTACAGGCATAAACCACCATGCCCGGCTGACTGGCATTTCTTTAATGATCAATGATGTTGAACTCTTTTTCATATGCTTGTTGACTGAATGTCTTAAGACATAGATGTACGGATGCATGTATGCCAGCCAACAAGCATAAAAACAAGCAATGTCTCCCATTGCTTGCTTTTGTTAGCTTTGTCAAAGATCAGATAGTTGTAGGTATGCAGCATGTCCAGGATTCGAACTCAGACCTGGCTGGCTGGGGAGCCCAGGCCAGTCCCAGGAATATCCTTGCACTGCATCCCTGCAACCGAGCTCTGTCCTGGGTGTCTTCCCCTCCCTCCTTAGAGGCCAAAATGCAGGACCTCCCAGCTCCAAAGGAGCTCCTGAGAAGGAGGGACCCCAACATCTTTCTCCAGGGGTCCATTCAAGGCTCCACGCCCAAATGAGACCCCTAGGCCTGCCCCAGCACCAAGGGCGGAAGGCTTGGTGCTGCCCCTGGGGCAGGGAGCCTTGAAGACCTCCCTGGCAATCAGCTTAGGACACTCACTGCCTGCCATTTCCAGGTGTTGTCCAGGTGCAGGGAGATAGGTGGGGTGATATCCCCCGCACCCCCCTGGATGTGGCAATAAAGAGCCCACCTCCTTCTCCACTAGTGGGACCATCACCTACCCTGAGCCAGATCCAGACCCCAGGGGTCCCCTTCACCCTTCTTTTCCCACCCCGCATCGAACCACTCAACAAGTCTGGTCAACTCTCCACCGAAATAAATCCCAACTCTGACCCCACGCTGTCGACCTGTTTCCGCTCTGCCCTGTGGTCTGCGATCCCCACAAGAACCCGAGAAATGGCTTATGCTTTCTTCGAGTCAGGTTAGGAAGGTCTAATTACACACGGAGTACCACTGACCAGTTCAGAAGTAAAGCTCCACGCACTGTGCGTTATGCGCTGTGTGTGGCCACCCCACAGTCGTGATTAGAGCATTTGCGTCACCTCAAAACTTTCAACCTGCTGCTTTTTAATCAATCTCCTCCTTACCTTCCCAGCCCCAGTTCCGAACACCCACTGATCTGCTTTCTGTTCTTAGAGTTTTGCAGGTTATAGGATTTTGTATAAATAGAATCACACAGTTCATTCTCTGCACCTTTCAGCGAGGGTCATGTTTCTGAGATTCTCCCATGCTGTGTGTGTCTGCAGTTAATTCCTCTTCAGGGTTGAGGCTGTTTCATTGAATGGAAATATTATCATTTTTTGGACCCATTCTGCAGTTTATAGATATTGGGGCTGTTTTCTGTCTGGGGCTATAATGAATAAATCCCGTCTATGTATCAGTGTGGAAGCTTTTGTGACGATGTGTTATTTTAACTGCTCTCAGGTAAATATGTAGGAGTAGAATCCCTGGGTCACATGATGAGTGTATATTTAACTTTATAAGAAACTGCTACACTGTTCTCGGGATTGGCTGCCCCAATATTGTCCATTTCCACCAGCAGCGTACGAGCGTTGCCACGGCTCCACATCTTCCTCGACACTCAGCATGGCCGACGTTTTCAATTTCAATGACTCTGGTACGTGAGTAGTGGCACTCACTGTGGTTTATGAGGATCCTCTCAAAACCTAAATCTGTGACACTCCTGTCTGCAAACTCTCCCACATCAGGGACAATCTGAACAACACACTAAAGAATGATAGTGGCCGGGCGCGGTGGCTCAAGCCTGTAATCCCAGCACTTTGGGAGGCTGAGGCGGGTGGATCACGAGGTCAGGAGATCGAGACCGTCCCGGCTAACACGGTGAAACTCCGTCTCTACTAAAAATACAAAAAACTAGCCGGGCAAGGTGGCGGGCGCCTGTAGTCCCAGCTACTAGGAGGCTGAGGCAGGAGAATGGCGTGAACTCGGGAGGCGGAGCTTGCAGTGAGCCGAGATCGCGCCACTGCACTCCAGCCTGGGTGACAGAGCAAGACTCCGTCTCAAAAAAAAAAAAAAAAAAAAAGAATGATAGTAACTAAATTATAATCCACAAATAATAGTCCACGAGTCTACACTGACATACACACACACAAGTAAGAAGGGTTGGCCAGGTGCAGTGGCTCACGCCTATAATCCCAGCACTTTGGGAGGCTGAGGTGGGTGGATCACCTGAGGTCGGGAGTTAGATACCAGCATGACCAACACGGACGGAGAAACCCCGTCCCTACTAAAAATGCAAAATCAGCCAGGCGAGGTGGCAGGCGCCTGTAAACACAGCTACTCGGGAGGCTGAGGCAGGAGAATTGCTTCAACCCGGGAGGCAGAGGTTGCAGTGAGCTGAGGTCATACCATTGCACTCCAGCCGGGGCAACAAGAGCAAAACTCCATCTCAAAAAAAAAAAAAAAAAAGAGAGAGAGAGAGAGAGGAAAGTCCTCTTTACATAGAATGCCAACTGATAACTGTAGAAGAAAAGATGGTGTCAGAAAAACCATTTGGCAAGTACCATAGTAATAATTTTTTCAGGAAAGACTCATCATTGGATCTAAAACTAGTGAAAAAAAATAAGAGAGAATGGCCGGGCGCGGTGGCTCAAGCCTGTAATCCCAGCACTTAGGGAGGCCGAGACGGGTGGATCACGAGGTCAGGAGATCGAGACCATCCTGGCTAACCTGGTGAAACCCCGTCTCTACTAAAACTACAAAACAAAAAACAAAAAACTAGCCGGGCGAGGTGGCGGGCGCCTGTAGTCCCAGCTACTCGGGAGGCTGAGGCAGGAGAATGGCGTAAACCCGGGAGGCGGAGCTGCAGTGAGCTGAGATCCGGCCACTGTACTCCAGCCTGGGTGACAGAGGGAGACTCCGTCTCAAAAAAAAAAAAAGAGAGAGAGAGAGAGAATGAAAATAACAGATATAAATGTGATTGAATGTGAACATTTGGGTAATCTGGGTTAAGGAGAGAAGGGAATATTTGTACTATGTTTGCACCTTTTCTTGGTTTTTTGGGGGGTTTTTTTTTGTTTTTTGTTTTTTGTTTTTTTTGAGACGGAGTCTCGCTCTGTCTCCCAGGCTGGAGTGCAGTGGCGCGATCTCAGCTCACTGCAAGCTCCGCCTCCCGGGTTCACGCCATTCTCCTGCCTCAGCCTCCCGAGTAGCTGGGACTACAGGCGCCCGCCACCTCGCCTGGCTAGTTTTTTGTATTTTTAGTAGAGATGGGGTTTCACCGTGTTAGCCAGGATGGTCTCGATTTCCTGACCTCGTGATTCGCCCGTCTCGGCCTCCCAAAGTGCTGGGATTACAGGCTTGAGCCACCGCGCCCGGCTTTTGCACCTTTTCTGTGTGCCTGAAATTATTTTGAAATAACGGGTTTGTAAAATCCCCCAGCCCCGCCTCGCCTCACTGGAGAACCTGCCTGTGCTGCAGCGGCATATTCCCACCGCACTGATTCCCTGTTCACCTGCAGCTCAGGGAGGGCAGGGCTGAGCCTTCACTTTGTCTGCATTCAAAAGGCTGGCACCTAGAAGGCCCCAAACCGTTTCCAGGGTTCACCTTTGTTTTCTGTTGGCATCTGCTGTGGTCTGACTCTAAGTCTCTACCAGGTGCTGGGCCAACCCCACGCTCAGGAGCCTCCACTCAGGTGAACATCAGGTGAGCACGCAGAGTTCTATGGCTGTCATTTCCACACGAGCCACGAAGGAAGAGTCCCAGCCAGGTGGAGACTGGCGGGTCGGAGAAGGCTTCTCCCAGACAGGACCTCGCAGATACCCAAGCCCACAGTGAAGCCATATTTCTGCAGCCCCAGCCCCCTTCTCTGCTCCTCAGAGACCCAGGTGCCTTCTCTGCAGGTACTCCACACTGTCACAGACTGCTAGAGAAAGGCTGTGGAGACCTTGGCTGACCCCACGTGTTCCAGATTGGAGAAACTGAGGGCCAGGGTGCAGAAAGGTCTTGCCCAGGGCCTCACAGCAGGTGCAGGTAGAGTGAACAACTGCATCCCCCTGGCTCCAGCCCAGGGACTTCACTTATTTCCTTATCTATTGTTTAAATAACAGCTTTCACACACCATACCATTCCCACATTTAAAGTGTACAATTCAATCACTTTTATATATCCACCGAGTTGCACAACTATTACCACAGTCCATTTTAAGACAATTTCATCACCACAAAGAAAAATCTTTTAACCATCACCTCCCCAGGCCCCTCACCTTCCCATTCCCAGCCTCCAGCAGCCAGTAATCTCCTGTCTCTACAAAGTTCCCTGTTCTGGACATTTCACAGAGATGACTGGCTTCTTTTGCTAATTTTTATTTGGCTTTTAAAAGAGGGCTCCTGTTCTGCCATGGTCCTTCTGGGGTCTCCTGGGTGGAGGTGGAGAGGGTCCCCTCTGAGCTTCCCCTCCCAGGGGCCCCACTCAGAGCATCAGGTCTTAATTTCAGTTGAGAGCAGGGGGGAGCTGGTGCCTCTGGGATGTCTCCTCCAATGACTCATAACTATTGCTCATCAGCTCAACCTCGGAAGCACCTGCAGGGGACAGGACGGCTTAAAGAAATGGGAGTTTACTCCATGTTGGGAGCAAGCCCCCCAAAATCTGGCCATAAACTGACCCCAAAACTGGCCATAAACAAAATCTCTGCAGCACTGTGACATGTCCATAAAGGCCCTAACGCCCAAGCTGGAAGGTTGTGGCGTTACAGGAATGAGGGCAAGGAACACCTGGCCCACCCAGGGCGGAAAATCGCTTAAAGGCATTCTTAAGCCACAAACAATAGCATGAGCGAACTGTATCTTAAGGACGTGTTCCTGCTGCAGTTAACTAGCCCAACCTATGCATTTAATTCAGCCCGTCCCTTCATTTCCCATAAGGGATACTTTTCGTTAATTTAATATCTATAGAAACCATGCTGATGACTGGTTTGCTGTTAATAAATATGTGGGTAAATCTCTGTTTGGGGCTTTCAGCTCTGAAGGCTGTGAGACCCCTGATTCCCCACTTCACACCTCTGTATTTCTGTGTGTGTGTCTTTAATTCCTCCAGCGCCGCTGGGTTAGGGTCTCCCCGACTGAGCTGGTCTTGGCAACTCCAGCCTGGATCCAGAGGACAGAATGGTCATGACTTAGGAACTTTGTAAGGACACTGAGGACATCTGCAATTCACGTGAAAATGGTGCAGATTTTGCCTGAAGAGTCAGCTGATCAGACGCAGGGCACCATGCGCCAATGCACAGCTGCCGTTGGGTTCCGGGGAGCTCAAGGCTCAGGCGGGATCAGCCGGATTGCTGCTGATCTAAAGTAAGGAAATTTCACCCTCTCAGATGTCAGACCTTTTTGACTTTTTCTTCTTTACTTTTACTACTTTTAAAGAAAACCCAATTATTTCCCAACTTAGTCAACATGTAAATATGTCCCAATTTTGTTAACTGTAAGTCACAATTTTGTGGCTGGTGGCCATGACTCTGAATGTCAAGGGCACCATGGTTGTGGGTATAGGCTTGGAGTGAGCACAGCTGTTCACTTTGACTTTATGTCCTTTTGAAGAGGAGGGGGCTTCCCAGATGGTTGTGATGACATTTCCAATATTTAAGACTCCTCTTGAGTCCACCAGCCTGCCCCAAATTGACTCTGGTGGGCACTCCCAGCTGGCTTCCTTTTGCACACTTTTCCACTGGCTGCGAGTGTGGGATGGGACGGGCAGGTGCATACACTGGACTCCATGTATGCAGCCAAATTATCCATCAGGTCTCAGCGTAGAATAGAAACATTTTGGGCACGAGACTGTAGTCAAGTATCTCAGCCTTGAGAAGGATTTTAAAATTCTTCTTCCTTTCCCTCCTAGTCTCAGAATGAAGCCTTGAAACATACTTTAAACCCGTTTCCCTCCCTTTCTGCCAGCCACAGTGCTCACTTCTGTGCCTGCTTAGAAATGCCAGGGGCTCGTTTTTAAATAAACCAGGCATAGGACCCAGCTGTGGAATCCTCCCGTCTAGGGGCATTACGAACAACGCGTCCACCACCACCGGACCAAGGTCAAGGTGATGCCAACCGTACCTCCGGATGGGCAATTACTTAAGACACCTGCACCACTACCTCACTCCCACATGTCTCCCACACCGAGTTCTCCTTCCTAAAGCCCTTCACTCAGCCTGGAAAGCTGAGATGGTTCCTTTGAGGCTTCAGTCCGGCCATTCTCCCACCTGCTAGCATGTGAATAAAAGTTGCTTTCCTTTCACCACACCTCGCTTCTCCTGCAGCGAGCAGCCAAACTTGAGTCGGTTACAAGACATCTCTACCTCCCCTGATCCCTCTGCAGGCAGCTAAAGGAGGACGCACACCAGAAGGGAAATGTGGTCGAGCGCGGTGGCTCATGCCTGTAATTCCAGCACTTTGGGAGGCCAAGGCGGGCAGATCTCAAGGTCAGGAGTTCGAGACCAACTTGACCAACATGGTAAAACCTCATCTCTACTAAAAATACAAAAATTAGCCAGGCGTGGTGGCGCACACCTGTAATCCTAGCTACTCAGGAGGCTGAGGCACGAGAATCACTTGAACCCGGGAGGTGGACGATGCAGTGAGCTGTGGTCGTGCCACTCCACTCCAGCCTGGGCAACAGAGTGGGCCTCTGTCTAAAAAAAAAGAAAAATGTAAACCAAGAAATGAGAAGGCAGGGGGGTGAGAAACTGGGGAACCCACTCAGGGGAGGGACAAGAGGGCCTTGTGGGGGCAGCGGGCTCCTCTCCCACATCTCTTCACTGCCTCGCACTCTACAGGTCTCTGTGGGCCTCACCCCACACGTTTCCAGCTCCAGGTTGGTTTAACTGGTTTACCTCTTTCTCCTCTGTGCTTCCATTTGAATCATTTCTCTTGGCCAATCTCAGCATCCCCTGAGCCTTTCCTTGGCTGTATCCAGGGGCTTTTATGTGAAGTGCACCCCAGTGAATCCGCGATTCCCACGCGGCCTGTCCAGCCGCTCCTTTCCCAAGGGCTCCATTGCTCTGTCAAAGGCTCCATCTTCTCATTCGTTTTATCCATCTTTTCCACTACCCCCGGTGCTTCACCCAAAGCAAACAGGAAACAGGTGACTGCAGCGACCACTGTCTGGCCGGGGGAAGGTCACTGGGGTCGAAGCCTCAGCCAGGACATTGGACACCCCAGCCAGCAAATGACCCAGACCAGCAGGAGCGTGGGGTGAGGGGCTCTAGAATGAGCGTCAGCCGTGGCGCTGAGGCCACGGTGGTGGTGGGAACTGGCATCTGTGCCATCAGCCCTCCCAGAAATCGTCACTTGAAGAAGCAGCGACAGGACAGGCTGGACTCCGCGCGGGGCAGGAGGGAAAGAAAGATGCTGCCGTCCCCCAGGGGTGACCTCAGACAGTTCTGTCTCTACCCCCAGCTTCCCGTGTCTTCTGCCGTGTCTTCCGCAGGAGGACATTCACCTGCTGCCGGAGCTGCCAGACCTGGCAGGAGCTCACAGCCCAGGGGCAGATCTCAGCTACTGAGGAATGGGAGTCGGTGGGTGATCCCGGCTCTCTCAGCCCTCAGAGGGACGTTCCGAGGCACGTTCCCCGCGGCCTCCAGGAGCCTGAGCCCAGCTGCCCATGGCCGTCACCCTTCCACTGGCTTTCCTCCCCCGATGTCTCATACCCTTCCCTCACTGGGCCTCCTGGGGTCTCTGGTCCCTAGGTCCTCATCTCAGGGTCTGGGGGGATCCCAGCAGTAAGTGCTAAATAACCCACGGCAGGGAATATGACTGCTTCTCTCTGGGAGAAAGAAGATGGAGGCGGGTCTCCTGCAAATGTGGGTGTAACGCTTCCTTTAGAAGGTTGAATCTGTGCAAAGCGCCTGCAGTGGGGAAAGCAGTGGATGCAGCCAACCCCCCCGGGGAGGCAGAAGAGGGAGAACGTGAGGGATGAACTCTTGAAGGTAGGTGGGTGGGCTATGGGGGCTTCCGGCTCCATTATTCAAACCATACTAGGAAATCATCAGAGACTTTTTTTTTAGCTTAATGAATTCTTTTTTTTTTTTTTTTTGAAACAGAGTCTTTTTTTTTTTTTTTTTTGAGACAGAGTCTCGCTCTGTCGCCCAGGCTGGAGTGCAATGGCCGGATCTCGGCTCACTGCAAGCTCCGCCTCCTGGGTTCACGCCATTCTCCTGCCTCAGCCTCCCACGTAGCTGGGACTACAGGTGCCCGCCACCTCGCCCGGCTAGTTTTTTTTATTTTTTAGTAGAGACAGGGTTTCACCAGGTTAGCCAGGATGGTCTTGATCTCCTGACCTTGTTATCTGCCTGTCTTGGCCTCCCACAGTGCTGGGATTACAGGCTTGAGCCAGAGACAGAGTCTTACTTCGTCTTCAGGCTAGAGTGCAGTGGCACCATCTCCGTTCAGTGCAACCTCTGCCTCCATGGTTCAAGCGATTCTCCTGCCTCGGCCTCCCGAGTAGCTGGGATTACAGGCACGCGCCACCACACCCAGCTAATTTTTGTATTCTTAGTAGAGACAGGGTTTCACCATGCTGGCCAGGATGGTCTCGAACTCCTGACCTCATGATCTGCCCGCCTCAGTCTCCCTAAGTGCTGGGATTACAGGCATGAGCCACTGCACCTGGCCTTTTTTTTTTTTTTTTTTTTTTTTTGACAGTGGGGGAGTGCAGTGGAACAATCACAGCTCACTGCAGCCTTGACCTCCTGGGCTCAAGCGATCCTCCTGTCTCAGCCTCCAGAGTAGCTGAGGCTACAGGTGCACATCACCATGCCCTGCTGATTTTTAAATCTTTTGTAGAGATGAGGTCTCACTATGTTGCTCAGGCTGGTCTCAAACTCCTGGGCTCAAGCGATGCTCCCACCTTAGCCTCCCAAAGCCTGGTATTACAGGCATGAGCTGTGAGCCCAAGCCAACCATCGCATCCCCTGTGACTTGCACGTATAGGCCCAGATGGCCTGAAGTAACTGAAGAATCACAAAAGAAGTGAAAATGCCCTGCCCCTGCCTTAACTGATGACATTCCACCACAAAAGAAGTGAAAATGGCCGGTCCTTGCCTTAAGCGATGACATTATCTTGTGAAATTCCTTCTCCTGGCTCATCCTGGCTCAAAAAGCTCCCCCACTGAGCACCTTGTGACCCCCCACTCCTGCCCACCAGAGAACAACCCCCTTTGACTGTAATTTTCCTTTACGTACCCAAATCCTATAAAACGGCCCCACCCTCATCTCCCTTCGCTGACTCTCTTTTCGGACTCAGCCCACCTGCACCCAGGTGATTAAAAAGATTTAGTGTAGCCGGGCGAGGTGGCGGGCGCCTGTAGTCCCAGCTACTCGGGAGGCTGAGGCAGGCGAATGGCCTGAACCCGGGAGGCGGAGCTTGCAGTGAGCTGAGATCCGGCCACTGCACTCCAGCCTGGGCGACAGAGCAAGACTTCGTCTCAAAAAAAAAAAAAAAAAAAAAAAAAAGCTTTACTGCTCACACAAAGCCTGTTTGGTGGTCTCTTCACACGGACGTGCATGACATGAGCCACCGTGCCCGGCCAAGCTTCATGGACTTCAACAGGGCAGACACTTTTTATCACCACCACGAAAGCCAAGAGCTTTGCCAGCCACTCCAGACCCCCTCCACGGCACCCCCATGGCCACAGCCCTCTGCCAGCCCCCAAAGTCACCACCGTCCTGACAGGATCTTGTCTCCCTTGTGCTTCTCTACACTTTCATTTAGGTCAAATTATTTAATATCTCCATCTTTAAACATGACAGGTTAGTCAGGGCCACTTTTGTATCTGATGCGTCTTTTAAATCACTTTTCCCCTACAGGTTCCACGCCATCCCCTTCTTTTCCTTACAGCTGATCTGGGGAAGCCCTGGGGCCACCCCCTGCCAAGTTCCCCACAGTGACAGTGTTGTTGGCTGCCCACCGCCCCCCCCCCCCAGCTCACAGATCAACACCCCATCCCTTGTCCAGTGGGTTTCCTGCAAGGAGGCAGCTGGAGCTAGTGGCTGGGGTCAGGGGCTCCATCGCACTCAGGCCCTGTGGCTCTTTATCGGGGCACAGAAGCCTGATGCTCCCCTTTTTCGAGGGTCAGCGGCTACATTACCTACACTCATCCATTCTATTCTTTTTTTTTTTGAGACAGAGTCTCGCTCTGTCACCCAGGCTGGAGTGCAGTGGCACAATCATGGCTCACTGCAACCTCCACCTCCCGGGTTTGAGCAATTCTCCTGCCTCAGCCTCCCGAGTAGCTGGGATTATAGGCATGTGCCACCACGCCCAGCTAATTTTTGTATTTTTAGTAGAGATGGGGCTTCACCATGTTGGTCAGGCTGGTCTCGAACTCCTGACCTCGTGATCCGCCCGCCTTGGCCTCCCAATCTTTTTTCATTTATTAGTTGGACTGCTTAAAAAAAAAAAAGAAACTCCCTGATATGGGCAGGAACAATGCTAAATTTTTACTCACCTGTCTCTAAGATAATGAATTGATTGTTAGCCTCCAAAGATGATCAATTTGTTTTCTTTCTCTTTTTTTTTTATCATTTTTTTAAGATTACAGTGAACTCATGGACTTAAACTTCTTTATGGGTTTTGAGTCACTGCAATTATCCTCACCAAATCTCAAGCTGTCCCATCTCTGGCACGTGGGGGCCTCTTCAAGTTTTCCTCTCATATTCATTTGTCCGTTTGTTTGTTTTTGGATGGCCAGCAGCAGAGCATCCACAGTCTGCCTCTCCAGCCACGGAGGAAGATGACAGGACCTCCGTCAAGGTGAGATCCAGGTCGGCAGCCTCTGGTTCCCCTGCAGTTAGACTGGAAGGTGAGGCCTCTGAGTCAGCCCCTGGGGTGGGAGCACCAGCTCCAGAATACACTTTAAACCTGTCCCCAAGGCCGGGCGCGGTGGCTCAAGCCTGTAATCCCAGCACTTTGGGAGGCCGAGATGGGCGGATCACGAGGTCAGGAGATCGAGACCATCCTGGCTAACATGGTGAAACCCCGTCTCTACTAAAAAATACAAAAAAAACTAGCCGGGCCGGGCGCGGTGGCTCAAGCCTGTAATCCCAGCACTTTGGGAGGCCGAGACGGGCGGATCACAAGGTCAGGAGATTGAGACCATCCTGGCTAACATGGTGAAACCCCGTCTCTACTAAAAAATACAAAAAACTAGCCGAGCGAGGTGGCGGGCGCCTGTAGTCCCAGCTACTCGGGAGGCTGAGGCAGGAGAATGGCGTGAACCCAGGAGGCGGAGCTTGCAGTGAGCTGAGATCCAGCCACTGCACTCCAGCCCGGGTGACAGAGCGAGACTCCGTCTCAAAAAAAAAAAAAAAAAAAAAAACCTGTCCCCGCAAATCAGGGTCTCAGGTTCCATGTTACCCTATCCGTCTGAGGTTTTTAATTAAGTCTTGACACCAGTGGGTAAGAAAACTAGAAGGCATTGTCAGGGTAGAGATGAAACCGCCATTGCAAAATTATGAGCCAGTGAAAGAGACGAACCAACTCCACTTGCTTCTAAGCTCCAAGCTGTCCTTGTTCAGGCTGTCCTGGGTGTCAGGCTGAACTCACTTTGGGAGGAATTTAGTTTACATTAATAGTTTACAGTTTGATATAAAGAGAGTAACAGCCCTTTCCCAAAACAAACCCCCTTCTTGCCTGGGGACTAGACTGCCTTTGTAGGACTAACAAATTAGCCACAAGATTAGAAATTATGGTTTCGGCATCATATAGCGGGAGGCTGCAAGATTCTGACTCCCCAAACTGCTCCTGGAGATAAAATCACGACTGTAAAACCTAAGACCAGTGCTTGAGGTATTTTGCAGACCCTGCAGTCGATGGATCAGCTGGCACCACCCAGATCGACAAACTGGCTCATCTGATCTTGTGGGCCCCACCCAGGAACTGACTCAGTGGAAGAAGACAGCTCCGACTCCCCATTTCATTTCCGACCAGTCAGCACTCCCGGCTCGCTGGCTTCCCCCACCCACCAACGTTGTCCTTAAAAACTCTCATCCCTGAAAGCTCCGGGAAACTGATTTGAGTAATGATAAGACTCTGGTCTCCTACACAGCCGGCTCTGCATGAATTATTCTTTCTCCACTGCAATTCCTCTGTCTTGATAAAACGGCTCTGTCTACACAGCAGGCAAGGTGAGCTCCTTGGGCGGTTACAGAGGTTGTAATGTATTCATCACATTTTTACAAGTTTGACTAAGACAGGGTAAGAGTCCTGGGTTTGGAGCAGGACATTTTGAATGGAGCTTTCTTTGCCGTCGGTCCGGCCATATGACCCAGGGTCTCTGGACTCCCAGGGACACAGGCAGCCCAAAAGGCAGTTCTGTCTTACCTCAAGCCCAGGAAGACAAGATAATATGCTGGGATAATCCCTGAGAAGTTTCCTTCTCCTCCACCTTAAAGAAGTAAAAGGAAAATAAAAATCTCAGGACCCCAAACTCACTATGCCAAAAAGAAGAGTTAAGATTGGGAACTGGGTCACCCAAAACTACCTCCCAGTTTCTTCCTAAATAGACAGATGCAAAGACAGAAGGCCACTCCCCTCCCCAGGGGGCCTCCCCCACTGTTTGCTCACAAGGAAATACCTTGTCCTCCCCAAGATCTTTTTTTTTTTTTTTTTTTTTTTTTTGAGATGAAGTTTTGCTCTTGTTGCCCAGGCCGGAGTGCAGTGGCATGGTCTGGGCTCACTGCAGCCTCCACCACCTGGGTTCAAGTGATTCTCCTGCCTCAGCCTCCCGAGTAGCTGGGACTACAGGCGCGTGCCACCACGCCTGGCTAATTTTTGTATTTCTAGTACAGATGGGGTTTCACCATGTTGGCCACGCTGGTCTCAAACTCCTGACTTCAGGCTATCTGCCTGCCTCGGCCTCCCACAGTGCTGGGATTACAGGCCACACATTTTTTTTTCTTCTTTTCCTAGAACTTTGTCCTAAAACAGAGTTCTATTGAATTTCACCCTGACAATGTAAATTAACAGCTTATCTGCATAGGTAAGGGACGAAGACCCGACTAGAAGTCTTCCCTCCGCTCACTGGAGACAAACTCATCTTTGACTCCCTCCTCTACTGTTCTTCCTAGGTAAAGATGCAGGTTCGCAGAGCACAGGATGAATGCACAGTTTACTGTTCCTCTTCCCCCTTTCACATGTAAAACGGGGATTCAGGGAAGGCTCATCAACACCTCAAAAGAATGCAACTGCTGGCCTCTTTTATCTATCCTCCCATTTTTTTCTGTCCATTTTTCCCTACTGCCTGCTCTTTTCTCTTTGAATACTGAAGTATTCACACCTTCTTTGGAAATCGTGCAGGCCACAGCTCCTCCTGTGCTCCTTCGGACCCACCCAGCCCGCGGAGCCCATCCTTTTCCTGAAGTTGGGGATCCGGTTTACCGACACTTTCTCCTGGGCACATCCTCAACCCCGGCAAAATAAACCTCTCAATTGACGGAAGCTCCTCAGCCATTTTCTTTGGTGTACAAAGCACAGGCTCATCTTCCTGTGTCTATCCCGGGGTTTGGGGGCAGCAGAGCTCCGCCTCCATAGTCTTCAGGATCTGTTCAGCCGGTTCAGCCTCAGGGTCAGGCTGGGTCCTCTGCACCCCACGCTGTGTCCTCTGTCTATCGCAATGACCCAGACAGGGCTGCTTCTCAGATGGCTCTGAAAAAATGTTTCGGGGTGTCTGGGGACCGTGCAATACCTTCCTCCACGCTCAGATTCCAGGGTTCTCCCTTGACCATGGACCACTTCCTGGACACGGCTGCAGAAATTAGCCAGGCATGGTGGCACGCGCCTGTAGTCCCAGCTACTCGGCTTCCTAGACGCGGCTGCAGACAGCTGTCACCTCCCTAAGCTGAGCCTTAAAGACCAAGGACCCACTTTCCCAGTCTGCTCTTGATTCTTCAGAATTTTCACAAAGCTGGGCCGGGCGCGGTGGCTCACGCCTGTAATCCCAGCACTTTGGGAGGCCAAGGCGGGAGGATCGTCTGAGGTCAGGAGACCAGCCTGGCCAACACGGGGAAACCCCGCCTCTACTAAAAATACAAAAATTAGCTTGGCGTGGTGGCCAGCACCTGTAATCCCAGCTACTCGGGAGGCTGACATAGGAGAATCGCTTGAATCCTGGAGGTAGGGGCTGCAGTGAGCCGAGATCGCACCACTGCACTCTAGCCTGGGGACAGAGCAAGACTCCATCTCAAAAAATAATAATAATAATAATAATAATAATAATAATAATAATTCTGTGCTGGTTTCCTTTTCTTCCTCCATGCCAGAGCCCAGAGGCTGTGGTCTACAGCTGCCGGCCATGCCCCTGCCTCCGTGGAGACTTGGGATTGTGTCAGATGTCCTGCTCCATCCTTTAAGAGCAAGAGTGGCATTTTCACCAAGGGTATGCACGGCTTTTCCATCCCCTTTCATCCTGGGTGACAGAGGCTGCAGATAATCACAGCCTGGAATTCGAGGGAGCCTGACTAGTTGTCACCTCTCTCCCCCGACTCAGATGGTCTGCTTCTGAGCCCGTCTTCTGTTGTAAAACTTACTCCTGAACGCCTTCACTTGATTCCGAGCAAAACGTCACAGTTCATACTGTGTTGATGTGCACAAGCTGTAGGTAGACGGCACAGAGCACAAAAATAGCTCGCCTCTGCCCAACTGTTAACCAGGCAGCTGGTCACCCAGCTCAGCTACCTGCATAAAAGCCTCGGTGATCCCCATGGCCCACACTGGAAGTTCTCCAGCGACTTCCACGCTAAGAACTACGTCTAGGGTTTACATCTTTCTTACTGGCCAACCTCCTTTTGCCTTCAGGAGCGTGACTGAACAACCTCTTAGATTGTAACCGGAGACGCCGGTTTCAGAACGCAGGTGGAAAGGTCCGCAGCTGCTGCCACAGAAACAAGAAGGGGTCTCCGGGCAACAGGCTTGGTCTGGGAGTGCTTTCGCCTCTGTCCCCCAGCTCTCCCCTCTGGGCAATGGGCTTGGAATGGGAGTGTTCACCTCCGCACCCACAGCTGTCTCCATGCATGCGCCACCTCCGCAGGGGCCTGGCAGGGCAGCTCACCTGTGCTTTGCTCCCATCCTGGTCATTGAGGTGAGTCAGATGTGGGGGCGACCACACAGTAGCACTCCGCTCATCGGTCCCACTTGTGAAACAAAACATTGCTGATCAAAAACTTAAAAAGGAAAACAGAACAATCAAAAGCCCAGACTCCCAGGGAAATGCTACATCTGAACTTCTGATTCAAGGGACGAAAAAAAACGAAAGCAGCCGCCCTCCTCAGGATCTGCCGGCCCCAATCTGTGCGCACCCTTGGTTCCCAGCCATCTCTGCAAGGAAGACCCTTGGAAAGGGGTCTCCCTCCTCACTGAACCCACCATCACAGATGGGACCTTCTGAAGCCCACAGGTGGCAAAGGGAGCCCACCCTAAGGTCCAGCTTTGTGTGCGGCCACAAGTAGATTCCATGCCATCTCGCTTCCCTTTCTAACATGAGCTCGGGGTGTCATGATCCCTCAAAGTAGACCTTACCATCTCCTTTCCTGACTAGCAGGCTGAGAGAAAAGTGGGCAGACGTTTCTCCCCGGGAAATACTGCTGCATTGTGGCAGGAGTGGTTTTGAAGGTTACCTTAGGTTGAAGCTAGGCAGTGTCTTCTGGGGCATAGAGGGGTTTGGGACACCTGCCTCTTCCGGATGCTCAGCCCTCAATGCCTTCTGGCCTTGGATGGTCCTAGGCTGGTGCAAGGTACAGCTTCCAGGCAGTCCTACTTTTCTCTACAGCGCCAAACTAACTGCTACATACAAAAAAAAATCTATAGATTTATATTTCAGACACGGTCTTGCTCTGTTGCCCAGGCTGCAGTGCGGTGGCACGATCAGAGCTCACTGCAGCCTCAATTTCCTGGGCTCAAGCGATCCTCCCACGTCAGTCTCCTGAGTAGCTGGGTCCACAGATGTAGGTAGAAATATATATATGCATATTTTTTTTCTTTTTTTTTTTTAGAGACAGAGTCTTGCTATGTTGCCCAGGCTGGTCTCAAACTTCTGGGCTCAAGCGATCCGCCTGCCTCAGCCTTCCAAAGTGCTGAGATTACACGCGTGAGCCACTGTGCCCAGCCAGAAACTACAAATCTGTATCAAGACTTGCAGAGGCTCCTTACCCTCCCCTACCTCAGAATAAAGTGATTCAGGACATCATGAGTAGGTTTGCATACAAAAACATCAAATGTTCTGTATTGCCTTTCCAAAACTACAAGAACGTGCAGTAGGGACCCTCTTCTTTCTGCCAAAGGGAAACTGAAATAGAATCATTTCCATGGATCTAGGGGAAATTTTTGAGACTCAAGAAAACTGTGACCTTTCTCATTTTTACTCTGCACCACCTTCATATAACAAGAGTGTGGAAACGTGAGAGGAAGAAACTGTTTCCCTCATCACATTGGCCATCACTTTAACCTTGACTGCTAACATCCTATTTCAAGAGTTGTAAAGCTAAGTCTTATCAGCTTATCATTCCTGATACAGCTTCACCAGCCTCTTCCACTGAACATGGTCGAGATAACATTTCTTAGAGAGACTTAACAAGTGAACTACCTCTCTGCCTAAGAGATGAAAAAAATGAGCTTCTAGCAGAGTTTCTGAAGAGATTCCAATGGCTGCTTCCCAAGGAAGGAGGGTCCTGGGGAAGTTGGGGTGACACAGGGCAGCTGCCTCGGCCCCCTTCAGGGCAGGAGCACTCCATGGTCCCCGGCTGCCCAGCCCAAATGACACGCCCAGGCTGAGGTCCCCCAGGGGCAGCTGAAGCCTCCATTGTGGCCATGTGACCTCTCGGCTACCCCCTGCCCCATCCTGTCCTGGGGGTGCCCCGGCCAAACCCTCACACATGACCTTCTCAAGTCCATGCAGCTCCCCTGCCCTGGGCAGGCTCCTGTCCAAGAGGTCGTCTGGGTCAGAGATGCTCACTTCCTTTGGCCTTTGTCACCTTTGCCTTTTCTCTGCAAGGTTTTCCTGCCTTTGAGGAGGGGGCCACCTGTCCCACCACACTCCTGCTGGCCCCTCCAGGCCCTCCTGTTTAAGGAGAGGAGCAAACATAGCAACAGTGTCTAGTAAGAATAAGGGCCCTCGCCCAATGTATTTTCTGCAAGGAATCAGAGCAAGAAAGTCATTTTTCTCCCAGATCCTGAATTGGAGGCATCCTGCTCTTGAATAAATCCAAGGTGACGTGTCCTCGTTTCCCAATGACGATGCACGCGGGGCCTCCTGAATAATTCTGTCTTGGGGGGCCTATTTTCCGCTTCAGTTTAAAATGCTCCCTCATAAACAGATCATCATCAAATCACGTTGTCTCCTGACATTATAAGTAATAAATTGGGTAAAATTCACGCCAGGAAAATTCTAAGAACATAACGATCAAGAAATGAATCCACATAAAGCCATTGAGAGTCATTTCTGGGGTAAATGGTTTCGAAAATTCTTTCGCAGAAATAGAATTTCTAAAGACTGAATCAAGTGGGCTCCTTGGACCCGGGTGGGAAGGGACTGGCCCCCTTTCTGCAGACTCTGGGTCAGGATGGAGAGCGTCAGCTGCCTCACCTGGTGGCAGGTCTCCATGGACAGGTAAGCGTTTGCAGGGCTGTGCTCATGGTCATGAATATTCATGTCCTTCTGTTAAACAGCCTATATGTGTCGGTTTATGTACAAAGGAGAGGAGAGCTCACCGTTCTATTTTTTATTTTATTTATTATTTATTTATTTTGAGACGGAGTTTTGCTCTTGCTACCCAGGCTGGAGTGCAATGGTGCAACCTCAGCTCACCGCAACCTCCACCTATGGGGCCCAAGCAATTCTCCTGCCTCAGCCTCCAGAGTAGCTGGGATTACAGGCACCCACCACCACGCCTGGCTAATTTTTTTTTTTTTTTTGTATTTTTAGTAGAGACGGGTTTTCACCACGTTGGCCAGGCTAGTCTCAAACTCCTGACCTCAAGTGATCCACCCACCTCCACCTCCAACTCCCGAAGTGCTGGGATTACAGGCGTGAGACCATGCTCACTGTTTTGAAATTTTAAATGGTATAAAAGAAGACAACACCAAAAGACAACACCAAAACGTCCCCTCCCCCTTGCTGGCCTTCCGCTCAGGCCGCTCACCTGGGTCCCAACATCTTCGTGCGTGTTCTGCCAGGTGGCGCGCCAGCCCACTCTGCCTCTGAACGTGTACTGGGGTGACACTTCACATCATTCTGCTGCAAGCTTTTTCCATTTTCTTACGCTCCCTGGACTCCTTCCACACTGGGGCACATGGACCTACCTCCCTTCCAGCAGAGGCCCAGCGGTGCAGGAGGTACCAGGGTTCATTTCGCTGTCCCCATCTGGTCACTTAGGGGGCTCCGCTTTGACAAGGTTGGAGCAGTCCTCGTCAGCGCATGCCTGGACAAACTGTGTGCACGTAACTTCAGGACGAAGGGCTAAGCAACACTCAAATGTGACTTGTACTTTATAGTTAACAGACACAGCAAGATGACCTCCCAACAGACACTGTGTCCTCGTGCCAGCAGGGTCTCGGGTGCCTTCACCCTTGCGTCCTCCCGGGGGACTGTGGAAGCTTCCTTGTGTGGTGGGGAAATGCTGCCTTCTTTCATTTGAGTTTCTTTGTTTTTGTTTTTGTTTTGAGACAGTCTCCCATGCTTGGTTCAAGCGATTCTCCTGCCTCAGCCTCCTGAGAGCTGGGATTACAGGCGTGCACCACCAGACCCAGCTAATTTTTTTTTTTTTTTTTTTTTTTTTTTGAGACGGAGTCTCACTCTGTCTCCCAGGCTGGAGTGCAGTGGCCGGATCTCAGCTCACTGCAAGCTCCGCCTCCCGGGTTTAGGCCATTCTCCCGCCTCAGCCTCCCAAGTAGCTGGGACTACAGGCGCCCGCCACCTCACCCGGCTAGTTTTTTGTATTTTTTAATAGAGACGGGGTTTCACCAGGTTAGCCAGGATGGTCTCGATCTCCTGACCTTGTGATCCACCCGTCTTGGCCTCCCAAAGTGCTGGGATTACAGGCTTGAGCCACCGCGCCCAGCCTTTTTTTTTTTTTTTAAGTAGAGACAGGGTTTCAACATGCTGGCCAGGCTGGTCTCCAACTCCTGATCAGGCGATCCGCCCTCCTCGGCCTCCCAAAGTGCTGGGTTTACAGGTGTGAGCCACCGAGCCCAGCCCTTGAGTTTTCTTTAATTATGACAATGTCACTAATTCTGTAAAGGAAAATAGCCACAGAGGGACTGACTGCTGGCTTTTCTCATGAGCTCAGACTTTGGTCCCCAGCAGGCCCTCAGCCATCTCTCCCAGGTGGTCTCTCCACTCCACATGGAGAGTGACCTTGATGTGGTCCCACTGGACTCTTTGTGCCCTTCACAGAAGGCCAAGCGGAGGCCCAGAGGGGAGCAACAGCCACACAGGGGCCCAAGAGCCCACCAGAGCTCCTCAGGTGAGACGTGAAGCCCTCTGCACCTGTCCCTGCTGCCACCGCCCATCCACCATGGACAGCAGAGCCCTGGGCTAGGTGGAAAGATGCCAGGAGTCCTCACTTCCTCCATGGCAGATAATGAAGGTGACCCTGTGTGTGACCCCCGGAGGCACCGACTGCACAGCGAGGAGCCTGACTAGGGAGTCCCAAGGCCAAGGCCAGCGCCTCTCACAACAGGAGAGTCTGACAATGACAGACGCCCCCTCCTTGTTCCCCCAATGAAGGCCTCACAACGCACTGTTGAGGCCTCCTAAGAATTTGATAAAAAAATAAAAAGCACCAAATAACCAATCTCTGAACGTCGGTAGCTTCAAAAAGGAGTACAAGTGCTTGCTGTTTTGAGAAACTGTTTATTATGTGCCATACACTCTGGCCCAGGAATCTCCCGAAAGCCCTAGGTCACACTCCTCCATGCCCTACGCTGCTCTCTTACTTTGGAATGCAGGGATTAAATTGGTGAATGATTACGAAATCTTAGAGTGGTAAAAGCTATCCCAGGCCTTACCCCAAAGCCAGAAACCACAAAAGAAAACTTGATAGATTTAGCTACAGAAGAACTTTAAACCTCTACGTAGTAAAAAAATAAAAAGGCCAGACACAGTAGCCCACATCTGTAATCCCAGCACTTTGGGAAGCCAAGGAGGGTGGATCACTCAAGCCCAGGAGTTCAAGGCCAGCCTGGGGAACGTGGCAAAACCCTATCTCTACAAAAACAAAAACAAAAAAAACTAGCCAGGCGTGGTGGCGTGCACCTGTAGTCCCAGCTACTGGGGAGGCTGAGGTGGGAGGATCACCTGAGCCTGGGGAGGTTGAGGCTGCAGTGAGCTGTGATCACGCCAGTACACTCCAGCCTGAGTATACACAGAGTAAGCCCTGTCTCAAAAAACAAAAAAAGTTAAAAAAAACAAAATCCAAAGTCAAAAGAAAAATGACAGAAAACTAAATGCAATGTACAAGAGTATACTGTACTACTGTATAATACTCTGTGTTATTGTACTGTTGTACAAAACAGTTTGTTGTTGTTGTTGTTGTTTGAGACAGAGTCTCGCTCTGTCGCCCAGGCTGGACTGTAGTGGCACGATGTCGGCTCACTGAAACCTCCACCTCCTGGGTTCAAGCAATTCTCCTGCCTCAGCCTCCTGAGTATCTGGGATTACAGGCACCCGCCACCACACCCAGTTAATTTTTGTATTTTTAGTAGAGACGAGGTTTCATCATGTTAGCCAGGCTGGTCTCAAACTCCTGACTTCAGGTGATCTGCCCACCTTGGCCTCCCAAAGTGCTGGGATTACAGGCGTGAGCCACCGCGCCCGTCCACACATTGCATTTACACTCTTGTACAGAGTAGCATATGGAACAGAGAAGGGCTAAATTCCTTATAGTAACAAGCTCTTGGAATCCCTAAGAAAAAGACACACAGCCCAACAGAAAAACAAAAAATGGGCAAAGAACATAGACAGGCAATTTTCCAAATGGCCAATAATAAAATGAAAAGATGTTCAACATCACCAGCAGTCAAAGAAATTAGGATTCCAGTGATGAAAAGGGCTGTTTCGCCTATCAGACTGCCAAAGACATAATGCAATGACAGCATCTCAGGGCTGGCAAAAGGACAGGCAAGCGGGCATGCCCGCTCACCAGTGAGTGGACGGCAGGCTGGTCCCGCGTTTCTGGAGGGCATTTTGGCAAAACGCAGCATAGTCTTTGGTCCGCCGGTCTCTTCTAGGGATTTGCCCGCAGGAAACGCTCAGAGCTGCTCTAAGGACGCATCAGGAAAGCTGTTCACCACAGCACTGTTTTAAAACCTGTGAAGCAGCACGCCAAAACCTTAACAGTCCCTGTCTCTGGAAAGTCATCTTATTCATTAGATCATCTCCCCCAAAGTTTGGTAATGAAAGAGTATTATTTTATGAGAAAAAAAAAATTGTTTTTTGAAAAAATTCACGAAAGCATTAAAACAATGCTTTAATGGGTTTCCTAACCCCAAAATTGGCCCTCCAGCTTCCCAGGCTGGCATGACTAGAAGCACCTCTCCAAGGCAAGTCTCTGATTTTGATCCTATCAAATTTCTGACACTTTCTAGACAGGAACCGAACCCACAAATTCATCTCCCAGACACGTGTGGATCAGGGCCCAGGGGGCTTAGAGAAGCAGCGCGGTGCCCTGCGCACCATCTGCCCCTTCCACGAGTGGGCGCTGAGGGAGGATCCAGTCGGGTCTGCCCGTTCCCCGCCGCCTGGGGATGCTGAGCACACCCGGGCCACCGGCCACCGCCAACCTCGGGCACACACCCTGGACCTTTTATAAAACAAACCGGGAAAGAGTCAAGGTCACATGGTCAGTGCGCAGCAGAAGCAGAAACAGCAGCGGCCTCAAGGTCCAGGGCAGTTCCTAGAAACTGTTCCCTCCCCCGAACCTGGCGGCAGGTGTGCTCCAGGAGCCGCCGCCCCGGGCAGGCCGTGCATCCACTCCCCGCCGCAAGCTCGGGTGGGGCAGCCACGGGGACACGCGGAGGCCGCCCCCGACCCCAGCCCAAGGCCGTGGGGCTGGAGGGGCGGGCAGGCCCGGCTCAGCCCGGAGCCCCCCCTGAACTTCGGGGAGGAACTCTGCTGGCGGCCGGGGCCCCGCACGCTCCCTCCCCGCGGCCCCGAGCGCTTTCCCACGGCCACGCCCCCCGCGCCCAGAACTTCCCGGCGACCCCGCGCCCCCTGCGCGCCCCCCGGAGGCAGCCGCGGCACTGGAGCCGGGCAGCACGGAGCTCGGTCCGACCCAAGCGGCTTCGCCCCGCACCCCCGCGGAGGGGGCCGCGTCCGAACCCGGCAGGGCGGGGCGGGGGCGTCCCCGGGGCGCCGGCGCTGCGGCAGGTGGGCGCGCTCTCGCGGGCGGGGGTCCGGCCGGGCCGCGCGCCTCCCCCGGAACTCGGCCGTGCCATTCCCATGATGCCCAGCCACGGGCACGGCTTCCGGAGCGCGGCCGCCGCCGCCACCGCCCGGTAGGTCGCGGGGAGGGGGCGGCCTGGGGGGGTCGCCCCGCCCCCCGCCCCGCCCCTCCCCTCCCGCGCTTCCCACGGCGCGGCCCGGGCGCGGGGCGGCGGCAGCGGCGGCGCGCGGGGAGGCGGGGAGGCGGGGGGCTCGGCCGGACGCCCCTGCGCCCCCTCCCCGCGCCCGGGCCGAGGGCGGAGCGCGCCGGCCCCGCAGCCTCCGGCCCGCCCCCGGCCCGCCGCCTCCCCCGGGACGTGGGACGCGGGCGCAGGCGGGGTCCGCGCGGCGGGCGGCGGGGAACTGGCCGAGGTGAGCGGGTGCAGCGCTGGGCCGGGGGTTTCGGGGGCTGGGAAGCTGGGGGCCGGGGACAGGAGGGCCGGCCAGGCCGGGGCCGGCGCGCCGTGCAGGCCGCAGCGGGCGGGCGGCGGGGGCTCCCCGGGGCAGGCAGACGGGGATCGGCGCCGGGGCTGCTCCGTACCCCGGACCGGGGTCCTGGCTCTGGCCTCCGTGCGACTGTCGGTCCGCGCGCCCCGCGCTCCTGGAGCCCCAGGTGAGGCGCAGGTGAGGGCCCGCGGTGGGGAGCCTGGGCCCGGCCCGGGGCGCCCGCTGCCCTCCGAGAATGGCCGCGGCCCGGCCGGCCTGGAGACTGAGGTTCACGCCCTGCGCCAGGCGGAGCTTCCGGGAGGGTGGCCGCTCTCCCGGGCCCCAAGCTCGCGAGTCCTCGGATCCCAGAAACATAACTCCGGGGGTGCAGACCTGCTTGGAGGCCCGGCCTCTTCCCTGGGAGGCGTTCGCTCCCGCCGGGCCAAGGACTAGGTCGCCGATCCAAGCGGCTGGGGTGAGCGCGCTCTCGGGGAGGGGAGCTCCCGTGGGGGACACTGCCCAGCCCGCAGGCCGTGAGTAGCCCGAGCTCGGGAGTCGGGGGAGGTCGGGAGGGGCTCACCTTGCCTCCAGTTCCCAAGCACAGGAAATGGCGGTGCAGCTTTGCTAGGGGACGCTTGTTGTGAGGTTGTAAAATTGCAGCTTCTGGAAGGCTGGGAACGGAATTCTAGCCCACGCCCACTTCTGGGTGGCTGGAGCGGGCCCTCCTGCTGCCCCGCCCGCTCCTGCACCGGGGCTCCTCTCCCTGGCCTGCAGACCCTGGCCTCCTTACCCTGGGGGAAAACCCCACCTGGGAGGTAAGACTGCTCGCTGAGCTGCTTTTCGGCCAACCAAGAAATGTAGAGTATTTGGGGGCGTTTCTCACAGGTGGGCAGACTGTTAGGATGGCGAGGGCCCAGTGTGGGTGCTTTGGTTCTCTCCGGAATATTGATGTCTGGACCGAGAAGGTACCGAGTGTTCTCCACCGCTTCCTAAAATCTGACACCGTATGGCTTTGGGGTGCAGGTGCTGGGTGTCCCCACAGCCACCCTCAAGACCGTATCCTGGGGCAGCAGTTTGACAAAGCCTGCCCCACTGCAACCTCGGCCTCCCAGGTTCAAGCGATTCTCATGCCTCAGCCCCCGGAGTAGCTGGAACTACAGACGTGGGCTACCACACCCAGCTAATTTATGTATTTTTAGTAGAGATGGGGTTTCACCATGTTAGCCAGGCTGGTCTCGAACTCCTGGCCTCAAATGATCCACCCACCTCCACCTCCCAAAGTGCTGGGATTACAGGCGTGAGTCACCATCCCCGAACCAGGGGGCTTTTCAAGAATGATTCATCTTGCATAATGTTTTAAAGCCACAAGCTGTCCCGGGGAGACCCCCCCTCGATTTTGTTTTTGTTCTGTTTTTGTTTTTGTTTTCATTTTTGTTTTTGTTTTGAGATGGAGTCTTGCTCTGTCGCCCAGGCTGGAGTGCAGTGGCGCCATCTCAGCTCACTGCAACCTTTGCCTCCCGGGTTCAAGCAATTCTCCTGTCTCAGCCTCCCCAGTAGTTGGGAGGCACACACCACCATGCCTAGCTAATTTTTGTATTTTTAGCAGAGGAGGGGTTTCACCATATTGGCCAGGCCGGTCTCAAACTCCTGACCTCAGGTGATCCACCTGCCTCAGCCTCCCAAAGTGCTGGGATTACAGGCATCAGCCACTGCACCTGGCCAGATTTTTTTTTTTTTTTTTTTTTTTTGAGACAGAGTCTTGCTCTGTCGCCCAGGCTGGAGTGCAGTGGCCGGATCTCAGCTCACTGCAAGCTCTGCCTCCCAGGTTCAAGCCATTCTCCTGCCTCAGCTTCCCGAGTAGCTGGGACTACAGGCGCCCGCCACCTCGCCCGGCTAGTTTTTTGTATTTTTTTTTTAGTAGAGACGGGGTTTCACCGTGTTAGGCAGGATGGTCTCGATCTCCTGACGTTGTGATCCACCCGTCTCGGCCTCCCAAAGTGCTGGGATTACAGGCTTGAGCCACCGCGCCCGACCAGATTTTTTAATACCATTCTTGGACTAGGTGATTTGACAACTTAGAAAACTGTTCACTAGGTGTCCAGGCCCTCTCTGCAATCAGTCAGAAGCTGTAAACGTGGCTGCTGGAGAACAGAGTATTTCTCCAGGAAAACTCCCCTCCCCCACCTCGTCATCTAGTGGAAAGACACTGACTTGGGCCCGTTTTCTTAAGGTAGTAGTACTGTTTAAGGAGCTAATAGTCTTAATTTAGACTCTCCTCAGCCCAAGGCTAATGCAAATGTTTTATCATTGATGTCATTTTGCAGAGGCAGTTTGAATAACACCTACAGTAAGTCAGGCATGGGTCTGCTAGCCAGTGAGAGAGCTCCTACCGCATTGTTGGTCCTCAGTGCTCTGTGTCAGTGGGGAATCTCTCCAGAAGGGGACTTTACGGGAGATGTCATGGGCCGCAGTGGGTGGCCAGAATTTGAGAACTAGTGGATAATGTCACATATGTGCCCCATCACCGTCACTTCAGCTAGCATCAGATCTGTTGTCCAGGATAGCTAGACATTACTTGTGGTTAAATGTATTTGTCTTAATACGTTAAGTTAAATGTATTTGTACTTGTGGTTAAATATCTTAGAGTAAGTTCCTTCAAAAGTTAATTTTGAGCCCTTAAGTTAATGGTATTTCTTTCCCCCCCAAAAAAAAAAACTGATGAACTGTAGCTTCAGCCTGTAACTAGATGCCTCTGATTCTCTTTGATTCTGGTAGTCAAACGTCTATTGAAAAAGCAGAGAGAGGATGCCTCGGCGTGTAAGGGGAGTGATGAGGACCTGATCCCTGGGCCGTTTGGGAACACTGACTGCAGTTGGATCACAGTCAACCTGGACTCAGAGAATTTCAAGTAATTTCAAGTAATTCTTGTATTTTAGTTTCCCTTTTAGAGCACAAATTGGTACTAGCAAATGACTTACTTCTGAATCTGTCTCACCCCCTGGTTAATGGCTAGTTACCCCTTTTGGGCTCATCTGTGTGTAGGTGGCCAGCTTCACCTTTTTTTTCTTTCTCTTTTCTTTTTTCTTTTTGAAATGGAGTCTCACTCTGTCGCCCAGGCTGGAGTGCAGTGGCGCTATCTCAGCTCACTGCAAACTCTGCCTCCCGGGTTCAAGCAGTTCTGCCTCAGCCTCCCAAGTAGCTAGGATTACAGGCATGCACCACCACGCCCGGCTAATTTTTGTATTTTTTTAGTAGAGGTGGAGTTTCACTATATTGGTCAGGGTGATCCCGAACTCCTGACCTCAGGTGATCTACGCGCCTTGGCCTTCCAAAGTGCTGGATTGCAGGGGTGAGCCACCGCACCTGGCCGCAGCCTCGTGTTTTTGAGAAAAGATGGTGGCATGTAAATACCCGATTATGTGCTTGTCAGGAAGAAAGTGCCTGGTTAAACAGAGAAAGCTCCTGGTAGAGAAGAATCCACAACAGAGGCAAAACATACGGGCTGGTTTTCACCCACTGCTGAGGTCCTGAGGGCAGCCACCGCCTCTGAGCCAAGGGGAGTTCAGTGTCCATAAGCCTTGGGGTCTTGCTTGCATAGGAACCGCTTTGCCCTCCAATTTTGGTGTAGGCAGGCGGGGATCAGAGCAACATGTTAAGAATGAATAGCTGTGCAGTATCCCTGGTATTGTTCTAAGTGACTGCCATCCATCTGGGCTTCCTCCCTACAGTGGCAATCCCCAGGCCTTTCGTGAGCAGGTCTTCAAAGTGTCCCAAGCTCAGCCCAGCACTTGTGCTGAGGCAGCCACCTTTGGTCTGAAATCTGGAAGCACAGGATGAGAAGGGGGACATCACTGTGTTCAGGGTGACTTCTGTGCTAGTTAGCTAAGAATAACAGTCCCATGAGACCACCTGGCAAATTTACATTTGACATTTAACACAGAGAGGGTTTAGTAAAAGCAGCCCTTCAAGATGTTTGGGGAAATAATTTTTGAGTGGCTAACATCATACAACTTTCCATTCCAGGAGCTTGTTGGTTGGGTCAAGATAAACCTACGCATGACGTCGTGCTGATCCTGGGTTTATAGTCGTCCTTTTTAACCTTCAAAGAAGCATTTGAAGACATTGTCTCATGGGTACCGCTTGCCAACCTTTGGAGGTAAATAAAACCTCTCCCCTCTTACAGAGAAGGTGGAAGCCCGGAGTGAGAAGGGAAGAGTGGGGAGGTGATGTGCGTGCGTGCCCCGTGTGGCACCGTAGAGGGTGGCTGGAAACATTTTCTTACTGAATCTTCCCAGCGGCCCTGGGCTGGAGCAGATAAACTGTTCCTTTCCCAGCCGAGGAATCCGAGGCCCCAGGAGCATGAGTAAGTCACACAAGGACACCCAGCCAGCTGGACGTTGGGTGGACATCGGGCTCCACCCGACTCTCTCAACTCTGTGAGCCCAACATGCTGTTCCTCTGGGGCCTCACTTGGTACTGGCTGCTATCGCTGTTCTTAGCTACATCACGCCCGTGTGCTTTCTTTCTGCCCAGGATGTGAAGCCGGCAGAGAAATAAAGCGCCGCCCCTCTGCGCGTCCCTCCCTGTCTGCTAGAATGTTTCTCATGAACGCTCCTCCAGTGGTTGCTCTCCAGTCCAAATGGGAGGCCTTTGGCCCGCCAGGGAGCTGTAGGTTCCCCGGGTGCTTCTCGGAGGCTGACGAGGGCGTGGAGAGCGCGTCGGTGAGCGCCCGGGTGCAGATGCTCATCAGCACGCTGCAGCGTGACGGGGCTGCTCGGGGCACCAGCGATGAGCGTGCTGCGCAGAGGGGTCACAGGGCGGAGGGATGCCACGACGCCAGGCCGGCCGCCAAGCCCACCGTGCACAAGGAGCCGCCCACACTGGCTGCCTGTGGTCTCGTTGCTGACTTTGACCCCATGGGGGAGGAGGAAACTGCAGACTTTGGCCCGTTGGTGCTAGATTCAGACAGTGATGATTCCGTGGACCGGGACATTGAGGAGGCCATCCAGGAGTACCTGAAGGCAAAGAGTGGAGCCACACAGCCCGGGGCCGGTGGGGCTCAGCCAGGCACAGCCCAGCCTTCCAGGGCCGCAGGCGGAGGCAGTAGATGTAAGCCGGAACCGGCTCACGGCAGTGCTCCGACTGCCCTGTGTCCACCAAAACTTGTACCTGGATCAGGTGGTGGCCCCGGCAACCAGGCGGGATCCAGCGAGGACCAGGGCTCCGCCTCCCCCGTCAGCGTAAGCAGCGATGATTCCTTTGAGCAGAGCATCAGGGCGGAAATAGAACAGTTTCTGAATGAGAAGAGACAGCACGAGACCCAGAAATGCGATGGGTCCGTGGAGAAGAAACCAGACGCAAATGAACATTCGGCCAAGTCACTCTCGAAATCCCACCAAGAGCCGGCTACAAAGGCGGTGCCTCGGCAGGGCCCCGTGGGCGTCCAGAAGGAGTTTGCCTTCCGCAAACCTCCCCGGTTAGCGAAGACGAACGTGCAGCCCAGAAGCCTCAGGTCCAAGGTCACGACCACGCCGGAGAACGAGGGCAGCACGAAGCCAGCAACCTCCTGCCGCCCTCCAGAAGCAGCACAGAATAAAAGTGGGACCAAAAGGGGCACCAGCGCAGCAAGGAGGGGAAAGCGAGTCACGAGCCTGGCACAGGCACCCGAGGCGTTTGACTCCAGCAGCGACGACGGCATCGAGGAGGCCATCCAGCTGTACCAGCTGCAGAAAACACGAAAGGAGGCCGAAGGGGACCCGCCCCAGACGGCCCAGCTCCGAGAGGAGAGAGCACCTGATCCTTCCACACACAACACAAGCAGCGCCCCAAAAAGTGCCTTGCCCGAGACCCACAGGAAAACACTCAGCAAGAAGAAGCCCGTGGCCACCAAGACCACGGACCCTGGTCCGGGGGACGCTGACCATTCCCCCAAGCTCCTGAAGGAAACCAAAGCTCCACCTCCAGCGAGCCCGGCCTCCAGGAGCGAGTTTGTGGAACGGTCCTCATGCCGGGCAGACACATCTGCTGAGCTGATGTGCGCAGAAGCAATCCTGGACATTTCCAAGATGATCCTGCCGGCCCCTGTGGAGGGCGGTGACCGGTCCCTGTCTGCAAGCCCCGTCTTCTACTCCCCGAACGTGCCTTCCCGCTCTGACGGCGACAGCAGCTCTGTGGACAGTGATGACAGCATTGAGCAGGAAATCCGGACGTTTTTGGCCCTCAAGGCGCAGTCGGGGAGTTTGCTGGCCAGAGGTGAGAGCTGCCCTCAGGCTGCCCAGGTTCCACTTTTGCCGCCTGGCCTCAGCAGCCAGACCAGCGGCCCCAAGGCCCCTCTTTCTAAAACACGAGACCCACTGCTGGGCTGCAAAAGGAAGCGTAGAGGTGGTGGCCATGTGAGGCCATCCACGCCCAAGAAAACGCGGGAGGTGGTGAAAGACAGTGGCCAGGATGCCAACCATAGCCAGGGGAGAGCCGAGCCTGGCCATGAGGGGCGGGACCTGCCTGTCCAGGGCAAAGCCAGCGAGGCCCCGGGAGGGGAGGGCGCTGCCAGGGGACCGGGCGACACTCGCGTGTCACAGGGCCAGGGTAAGACAGACGAGGTGAGGCGCCTAGAAGAGAAGGAAAGCTCCGAAGACAAAAGCAGCTCCCTGGACAGTGACGAGGACCTGGACACAGCCATCAAGGACTTGTTAAGGTCCAAGCGAAAGCTCAAGAAGAGGTGCAGGGAGCCCAGGGCTGCGTGCAGGAAGAAGGTCAGGTTCAGCACCGCCCAGACGCACTTCCTGGAGCAGCTGGGCGGGCTCCGGAGAGACTGGAAAGGCAGGGGCCCACCGGTGCTGAAGAGCTGCCTCTCCAAGTCCAAGAGAGACAGTGGCGAGGGCCCCTGGAAGAAACCCCCCAGTGTCTTTGGCAGCATGGCAGAGAGGACGAAGCAGGAGGACCCCGGGAGCCAAGACACGGCCCTGGCCTTCCAGGTCAGGAGACCCGCCTCTGCCTCTGCCTCCGCCTCCACGTCCGCCTCCGAAGGGATTCCATTCCCCAGGGAGTCCCAGGACCCAGCTCCCAGCCCCAGCTCCCTGTCTGATGATAGCAGTTCAGTGGACAGCGACGATAGCATCGAACTGGAGATTAGAAAGTTTTTGGCGGAAAAGGCCAAAGAGTCAGTGAGCAGTTCAGAAGTTCAGGCAGAGGGCGCCACTGCTCTCGGGACAGGGGGCCCAGCCAGGCCAGAGGTGCTGTGCAGAAGGGAGCCGGCCCCACTGCCTGGCGTGTGCACACGGAGCCAGAGGGCCAGGGGGGTCCCACATCTGGCCGACGGGCTTCGAGGCACAGAGAGCGCAGGAGCACAGAGCGCAGCCGGTCTGTTCAGCCAGGGCGGGAAGGGGCTCCCTGCTGCTCCGGCCCGAGGGGATCCGGTGCCACCCAGGAGCACCAGTGGCAGTGTGTCCGCCAAGGGGCTCTCCGTGAGCAGGAGAAACGTTTACGTTCACAAAGACCAGAGCCCACGAGGGGCCGAGCCTGCTGCCAAAAGTGCTTTTGGTCAGCTGCCCAGCTGTGCCACCGTGGGCACCGAGGCAGGAGGTGCCAGAGGAACCTTTCAGATGGGCTGCGGGAGCCCGAGCTTCCTGACCCCCAGCCCGGGAGCTGAGAGGGACACTGGAGCCCAGGCCGACCGTGCCCTGCCCTGGAGTGACTTCGCCCACCAGAGTCGGCTGCCCAGCCCGTGGGTGCTGCGCTCCGAAGGCAGAGATGCGGCATGGAGAGGGGGCATCGGGAGTGAGAGAGACAAGGGGTCTGAGGGACCCGGCCGGGGCCTGCCCAGCCTGCCCCTTGCGGGTTTCTCCCCGCTGCTGTCCACCCAGCTCTTCCACTTCGGAAAGGGTGTCTCCTGGGGGGGCAGGCAGGCCGGCCTCTTCAGCCCCCACCTGGGGCTGCCTCTGCAGGGCCCCTCCTTCTCGGCCTTCAGGGAGGCCCAGGCCGGACCCAGCCCTGTCTTTGGAAGCCCACACTTGCTGGCGAAGAAGGACAGCAGCCCCTGGCCAAGCAGGAAGGCACAGACAGGGCTGAGTTTGCACGACAGGAGGAGCTCGGGCTCGGAGGAAAGCATTTTAGACCTGAGGTATCGACGAAGGGTCATCAACAGAGATGACCAGGACCAGGACGCCTTGGGCAGTGACGCCAGTGACTTCAGCGACACCTCCGCGGAGGACAGTGGCGGCAGCTCAGTAGTGAAGGTCTAAGCCCTCGAGCTATGGGTTCGTGTCCCGGGTTCCGTGCATTCGTGGAAAGCGGCGTAGCCGTGTGTGTAGCCGTGCGTGCGTGTGATGGTTCTGTGGTTGCAGGGAGGGGAAACGGTCTGTTATACATAACCCTGTATATATGTACACCAACATGAAACTTTTATTTAACAGACGTGTCCTGGTAAATATGATTTTTGTAGCTTTTTGTAAATTATTTAAAGTGATGTAAAAAATATTTTTGGAAAACACTGTTGTTCGATTTTGTAGGGTGTTCCTAACTGCAGTCTCTGTGTTATGCATACAAGTCTTCGATTAGAAAACATTTGGTTCTTATCATCGCAGCCAGGTTCACAGAGACTCTGATGCTTTTTAGTTGGTTATTGGTGAGAATGCCGGCGGTGACTGCAGTGGTAGCCTGAGGAAGGCCGAGCTGCCCTCCCTGGGAATCGCTCAGATGCCCCCGAGATGTCCGTTGGGAAGCTCCCAGGACAGCACTTTTTATACAGAGGACACCCCCTCGGCCCCACAGTCCTTGGAGGCCAGAGCACACCTGAAAACTGCAATTACAGCCGTCCGTTGGAAAAACCTTTCGAAGCACAATGGCCAGCGAGCACGTGACTGCTCCCTGTTGCATGTCAAATCCACACGGATGTCAGCAGCAGCTGCTCTGCAGCCCAGCCCTGGGCCTGGGTGGGTTCATGTCCAATCTTGTTCAATCACTAGATGATTCTAACATCGAAATAAACCTCTTTTTATATGGAGTTACTGTTCTTTTTTAATCATGGTTCTTAAAGATAACACACATGCATTTAAAATTTCCTTTTCCTTGGCTGGGCGTGGTGGCTCACGCCTGTAATCCCAGCACTTTGGGAGGCTGAGGCGGGTGGATCACCTGAGGTCAGGAGTTCGAGACCAGCCTGGCCAACATGATGAAACCCCATCTCTACCAAAAATACAAAAATTAACCAGGCGTGGTGGCGGATGCCTGTAATCCCAGCTACTCGGGAGGCTGAGGCAGGAGAATCGCTTGAACCCAGGAGGCGGAGGTGGCAGTGAGCTGTGATCGTGCCATTGCACTCCAGCCTGGGTGACGAGAGTGAAACTCTATCTCAAAAAACAAATTCTTTTCTTGCGCACACCAATAAGCACTGCTTAGAACTTTGGTCCCCAGACACCTAGGGCAGCGATGATGTGCAAAGCCCAGTCCTGGGGATAAGCGTTCTCCATACCTGCTCTCCAGAAACAGCCCCGTCAGAGGTGTGCCCGAACACCAAGGCCGGCCCTTTGGGTGGCTTTCTGTGGGCACCTCCCAGGGCAGGATGCACAGGACCCTCTTCACTGCGGTTAAAGGCAGCAGCCTCAGGTCCTCAGTGTTGGCGCCCTGTGATGCTGCCCTGGTATTCTGTGCCTTCTGCTCTGAGGCTGCCGCAGTGCCTGTGGCTACTACAGAGACAGAAGCAGTGCTGGGCACTGATGGGCCATGACATGTACATTGTAATTGTTCAGCAGACTTTCACGAGTCACTGGAGGTTCCCAGGTCAGCCTCGTGGCTCAGCTGCCATGCAGGGTTTACTTTGGAGCTGAATCTTGTTGGTATTCTAACATGCAAGTGACTTGTCTACACACTGTGCACCCCTGGGTTTTAGCAAGAATTCACTCTTGTATCCAGATGCAGGCATGTGCCGCCTGCCATCCACAGTTATAACATCTGCTGGGTCAGAAGCTGGGACGGGGTCCCTGTGGTTGCCGTTCCTGTCCAGCCCTGTCTTTTGTGTTTGATATCTTCATTGTGGCATATTGCTTCCCTTAAGTGCTTCCAGGAGAAACAGTTTCATGTAATCCGTGCTCTTCTATTTATATTGCTTTTTTTTTTTTTACCCCCCGAGACAGTGTCTCACTCTGTTGCCCAGGCTAGAGTGCAATGGCTCAGTCTTGGCTCATGCAACCTCCGCTTCCCAGGTTCAAGCGATTCTCGTGCTTCAGCCTCCCAAGTAGCTGGGACTACAGGCGTTTGTCACCTCACCCAGCTAAGTTTTGGATTTTTAGTAGAGATGAGTTTAACCATGTTGGCCAGGCTGGTCTCAAACTCCTGATCTCAGGTGATCCGCCTGCCTCGGCCTCCCAAAGTGCTGGGATGACAGGTCTGAGACATCCCGCCCTGCCTTATTTATATTTCTAGATAATGCCTGTGGGGGTGTTGGCTGGAAACCTCGTCCTGGGCCTGCTAGGGGAGGCGTTGCCAACCACAGTGCACATAGCGCTGAGCCTCTCCCACTCCTGCCCCCATGCCCACCCCAGGGTTGCTTGTCTCATGTCTTCCCCAAACCCCGGACCCTTTACACCTTGCATGACGTTCCCATGTCCTCTGCCAATGCTCCACACAGCAGTGCAGGTCAGAGCTACTGCTGCCCCAGAGAGAAGACCTCCCAAGGTTCAGGGACATGGCGTTTGTAGCACACGGTCACCGGCCCTAGTTAGCGTGTTCTGCCCGCCCTTGTGGGTACGGCATCCGCTATCCACATGCAGAGCAGTTACCACTTGGCTGACAGTCACCGTGGGTTAATTACACACTAAGAATGTTCCGGGAACCTGCATTTCTTTATGGAACATTTTGGTCCATTTTCAGTTTTTGTAAAGAGGTGCCATGTCATCGCTGGGGTCACCCCGGTGGGGTGGACTCAAAACTGCACAAGATGTCCCCAGTTCAGAGCTCCTTACCGAGGGCCTTGGGGTCAGGCTTTGCTGTGACAAACAGTGGCTTGCTCAAGCACTGACCAAACGGCCTTCCTGATGGGGTTAAAACAGGCGATCCATAGGAGTCTTCCCTGGGGCTTCCTCCGACCTTTGTTCTGCTGATCATGGCTGTCTTTGGAGCTCCTCTTGTCCTGCTTTCAGGAGTCACTGGTGCCTTAAGACTCAGCTGGAGATGAGTCCGTTGGTGCCTACTTTCTTTTCACAAACTGGAATTCCCTGGTATTGTCCGTGGGCCATGTGACCTGAAAGTGTTGCTTCTTCACCCCTACACCGCCCTGTGTGTTCTAGAGAAGAGGCCAAGATCCAAGGTTCGTCCACACCTGCCAGTGGGTTTTCCTGTATGGGAGGGGGCTGCAGTTGGGGCAGCCAGGAGCTGTCCAGGACGGATGCCCGCCCCTGTGTTGGCAGTCTGTCTCCCAGCACCTCCGTAGATTCGGGTGTGACAACGCGGCCTCATCCCATAAATACAGGCCCGGAGCCGCTTTGGGAATAAGTGGATGTGTGCCCGCCCTGTAGGAGTCTCCGGTGGACGGGGTGTCAGTAAGTCAAGCTCTTTGCAAGTCTGTAATTATTAAGACCTAGATGTGAGTCACGTCCCAAGAGCCTCTCTCTTCCCAGGTAGTAGAGCCAGCGTCCATTTCATCCAATACAAAGAATCGGGAGAGGTCAGGTTTTAAGGTTTCTCGTCCTCTGGGGTGGGTCAGCCTGATGTCGGGGAACGGGGATGGGAAAGGGAAAAAGTTCTGGTGGATCTTGTCTGATATTCTCCACGCACGTCCCCATATAGGGGGAGAAGCTTCCTTTAGGGAAGAGTCCCCCTTATTTTATCTGTTGCTCAAACTCTGAAGGGTCAGACAGCAGGTTCTCCCAGCTTGAGATACATTTGCTTCGGAAAATCAAGCAGTACATTTAATTATTAGCACCTTGTCTGCTCAGATAAACATGAAAACGCATTGTCCCCTGGATCCCCTCTCCCTCAAAATGAATGAAAGGGACTGTTTAAAGGGGTGTGGGGAACAACACAAAACCCACAGTCCACATCTGCAAATCACAACCAGGTTTATTCCCAGGCATGGCTGCTGGGGACGGTGGGGGACAGATCACATTATTTGCAAAATCTTTGAGGCTTCTGGTATTTTGTGTACTAAATGTAAGATTTTTTTTTCAATGTCAAGATATTTTACTATGTAGTAGAAACCATTCTAATATTGACTATAATGAAAAGATAAAGGTTACTGATGAAAAATACAGAAATATAAATGAAAATGTATGTTGAAGAAGTGGCTGGTTTTGGCCGGGTGCGGTGGCGCACACCTGTAATCCCAGCACTTTGGGAGGCTGAGGCAAGCGGATCACCTGAGGTCAGGAGTTCGAGATCAGCCTGGGCAACACGGTGAAACCCCGTTTCTACTAAAAATACAAAAATTAGCCGGGCGTGGTGGCACATGCCTGTAATCCCAGCTACCTGGGAGGCTGAGGCAGGAGAATCGCTTGAACCTGGGAGGCAGAGGATGCGGTGAGCCGAGATTGCGCCATTGCACTCCAGCCTGGGCAACAAGAGTAAATCTCGGTCTCACCAAAAAAAAAAATAAATAAAGAGGAGTGGCTGGTTTTAAACCAACTCAGCAGCAAAATTCAGTGATTAGTAAGCGACATGAAACTTATTTTTCTTACTATTTTTTTTTTTTTTTGGAGGCAGGGTCTCACTCTGTCGCCCAGGCTGGAGTGCAGTGGTGCAATCTTGGCTCACTGCAGCCTCCGCCTCCTGGGTTCAAGCAATTCTCCTGCCTCAACCTCCCAAGTAGCTGGGATTACAGGTGTGCACCACCATTCCTGGCTAATTTTTGTATTTTTAGTAGACACAGGGTTTCACCATGTTGGCCAGACTGGTCTCAAACTTCTAATCTCAGGTGATCCGCCCGTCTCAGCCTCTAAAAGTGCTGGGATTACGGGCATGAGCCATCGCGCCCAGCCTTAGTTTTAATTTCTGAGTGGAATAAAAAGGCTAAACAAAGCAAAGCCTGCTCTGTGGAGTGAAGAGAGAGGATTTCAGAAATGGCTGTGTCCTTTTTTTTTGTTTTTCAAATATCTCTGCAAACTGATGTTACCCTGTTGTTTCCATCGCCTTTCCTGTAATTCCAAGATTTTGGAAGAACGCAATACAGATGGGTGCCATTTTCTTTTCATTTTGCAACCCTCCGTTCTGAACACTTTAATCCCAAACAGAAAACACACCCGTTTAGCATTCAGTTAGATCAGTGGACTTGATTTTTCTCAGCATGTCAAGATTTCAGTTTGGAAATCTGTTCCAAAGATGAAGGTCCACATTTGTGAGCCCTGGAGTTCCGTCTCCACGTTTGTGATCCCTGGAGTTCCGTATGACTCGCAAATGCGTAGTAGGTTAGGACTGAATCTGCAGATCTGGTGCCGATGGCCTCGCGCCTCCAGGACGTCCCCAAGGCGGGCTCTGGCGAGGCCTGCTCACAGCACTTCCTTGAGGCTCTTTCTCATCTGAGAGGGAGGCACAGCGATGAGACCTGCCCTAGGTGTGAGGCTCAGGCCAGGTGACAATGTGAAAGCCCTTACAATACTACGAGATGCTGAGAAACGGATTGGTGGGCACACGCCCGCGCCTGGGCATGGGAGATGGGCACGCTCACAATTCAGAGGTATTGGAGTTTTTCATCTTTCCAGATGCTTACTCTATTTAGAATAAACGAATGGAGTCCAACTTTCCATCAGCTCATTAGCGGCTGTACAGAAATAACGTTTTATTAGACACAACCCACTAAAGCACTCGGTGCCCAACTGAGATGCCGGAATCGAGCCCGTGAAGCCTGTGGGAGGGAGGCACCTGTTGCTGTTGGTTGATACTCCCAGCCTGGGCCCCTATAGCGCCTCCGCTAGAATTGGAGGTGTTATCCAAGTGAAGTGGTTTCATCAGGTGTGACTTTGCCTGCAGGTGTGACTTTGCCTGCAGGTGTGACTTTGCCTGCAGGTGTGACTTTGCCTGCAGGTTTTGCCTGCATGAAACGGTATTGCTGCAGCAGTGCAGGTGTTCAACAGTTCTAGGCTGGTGGGGAAAGAACCTCAGTCATTTGGACTGATGGCTTCATCTTACCCTGGGGTTGCTAACCTGCTTTTCAAAATCATCTGTGGAGGAAGGAATGCATTTTTTTTTTTTTTTTTTTTTTTTTTTGAGACAGAATCTTGCTCTGTCGCCTAAGCTGGAGTGCAGTGGCGTGATCTCGGCTCACTGCAACCTCCGCCTCCCAGGTTCAAGCAATTATCCTGCCTCAGCCTCCCGAATAGCTGGAATTACAGGCACGCACCACAACACCCCTGGCTAATTTTTGTATTTTTAGTAGAAACGGGGTTTTACCATGTTGGTCAGGATGGTCTCGAACTCCTGACCTCAAGTGATCTGCCTGCCTCAGCCTCCCAAAGTGCTGGGATTACAGGCATGAACCACCCACCACGCTCAGCCAGGAATGCATTCTTTTCAGCATGTTGAGAAACCTGATTGATAAGGCATGTTATTATTATTTTTTTTATTTCAATAGACGCTAAACACAGAGGGATTACTGGTATTCTGGTATTTTTAAGGAATGACTGCAAAAACATTTTCAATTTGATGCCTGGAGTCTCTGCTGGTTTTATAGCTCAGAAGAAAGGTATTACATAGATCCTGGCTTCAGGGCCAATTTTGTATTTTTTTTTTTTTTTTTTTTGAGACGGAGTCTCGCTCTGTCGCCCGGGCTGGAGTGCAGTGGCCGGATCTCAGCTCACTGCAAGCTCCGCCTCCCGGGTTTACGCCATTCTCCTGCCTCAGCCTCCCGAGTAGCTGGGACTACAGGCGCCTGCCACCTCGCCCAGCTAGTTTTTTGTATTTTTTTAGTAGAGAAGGGGTTTCACCGTGTTAGCCAGGATGGTCTCGATCTCCTGACCTCGTGATCCGCCCGTCTCAGCCTCCCAAAGTGCTGGGATTCCAGGCTTGAGCCACTGCGCCTGGCCTATTTTTTTTAATTAAATATTTTAATTTTCTCCGGGAAGCATTTCCATCCCAAATTGGACATTAAGACTGTTGCCAAAATGTTTACTTTTGTGTATTAATAATAGTATATATGAAGAAATAACCCATCGTGATGTTTAACTTCTTCCCTGATTCGTGAGTAGAATCCCTGCAGATAAGAATCTATACACAAGGTATTTTTTTTTTTTTTTTTTTTTTTGAGACAGAGTCTGGCTCTGCCGCCCAGGCTGGAGTGCAGTGGCCGGATCTCAGCTCACTGCAAGCTCCGCCTCCCGGGTTCACGCCATTCTCCTGCCTCAGCCTCCCGAGTAGTTGGGACTACAGGCGCCCGCCACCGCGCCCGGCTAGTTTTTTGTATTTTTTAGCAGAGACGGGGTTTCACCATGTTAGCCAGGATGGTCTCGATCTCCTGACCTCGTGATCCGTCCGTCTCGGCCTCCCAAAGTGCTGGGATTACAGGCTTGAGTCACCGCGCCCGGCCTACACAAGGTATTATTGATGGTATATAAGAGAAGCTTATTTTTTCCAGTTTCAGCACTTTCTAAATTTCCTATAATGAACACATCTTGTTCTTATAGAGGGAAAAAAAATCCATGTCATAGACAGAATTTTTTTTTTTAATCGAAGATCCTGTAACTCATAGTAAACATGGATTTATGACTACAGAGATAAAAATCCACTTAATGTAGTTATTACCCCACCTTAGCAAAATACAAGTAATCCCCTGCCTGCTTTTTTTACTTTTTATTGAAATTTTAAAACAAACATAGAGAATGCCCATGTCTGCATCACCCCCTTCCACAATGAAGGGCATTCACCAGTCTTGTCTCTGCCCCTGCCCCTTGCTGGAGCATGAAGCACACAAACATGGTGGAGGAGGTTCACCTGCAATCCCTTGCTCCTCGAGTAATCTCAGACAGTAATGACCCTCCTGCCTGTTCAGCCTCGACTTGGCTGACGCGGCGTCTGCTCCTCCTCCTGGCCCTCGCTCACACCCCAGTGGGGCATCCCATGCCCTTGTGGGAACCCTGCAGTGTTGGTGCAGAACTCAACCAGGGTGCTGGGTGCTTTAGGACGGGAGATCTGCTCCCTAACTCCCTAACTGGTCTTGTGGGTAACATGGCTCCCAAATAAAGACACGAGCGGAGTTAGCCGCCAGCACTCCTGATGCTCAGGTCAGGAGGCCCCGGGAGCCACAGCCCCACTGCACCATGACAAATGTCAGACGAGACGGAAGCTCAGGATGTGACAACGTTTTTAATGCAAAATCAACCATGAGCATCTTTTCCCATGTACTTATTAGACGTTAAATAGCAGGACTTCACAGCCCTGTTTGCACATTTTCCTACTCCGCAGACGGAATAATATTTTCAGGGAAGGCGGCACAGTGTGTGCCGTCGCTATCGGGCGACTGTGGGGGATGAGGGACAATGATTTTCCAGGAGGCCCCTGGGGTCAGAGGACTCCTAGAGGGGGTTTCCAGCCCCTCAATCGCAGATGGATGGCCTGTTGATGTTGTAACTGGGGTGGAAGTTGAGCCGGTCACAGGAGGTGATGTAGTTATCAGGGCCAGTCACGACGCTTTTCTCCAGGTAAACATTGAGAGTGTTGTTCCGGAACATGCCGCCCGCTGCAAGTTGTTGGGAAAATTTATTCGAATTTGGATAAAATACTTTCTAGAAGAGATGAAGGAACACGGATGAATGATGTATAATACTCTTGAGCAATCCGTTGAATATTTTTGAAAGAAAAATAAGAATTTGTAAGAAGATGCAGAGAAGCCAGAGGGGGTAGGATGGCCTGGCTCACCCCAGACCATCCTAACCCATGCCCGATGGCTGGCACTTGGTGTTAACACTGCCCCTTGCACTGTTCGAGGGATGGAAGGGTGGGCTGCGGGGCCACCTGTGTGCCATCTCTACCTTGAGATATGGCTGTGAGCATCGCCTTGGGGGTCAGGCCTGGAGTCACCCCCAGGTCTGCTTTTCCTCACTGTGCTACTCTGGGAAAGCTGCCAGCCCTCTCTGAACTTCATTTTCTCTTCTATGGAATAGAAATGATATTCACATCAGTGGGTTTCAATCTTAACTGGGGCCGGGCACGGTGGCTCACGCCTGTAATCCCAGCACTCTGGGAGGCCAAGGCAGGTGGATCACGAGGTCAGGAGTTTGAGACCAGCCTGGCCAACATAGTGAAACTCCATCTCTACTAAAAATACAAAAATATTAGCCAGGCGTGGTGGCAGGCACCTGTAATCCCAGCTACTCAGAAGGCCGAGGCAGGAGAATTACTTGAACCCGGGAGGCAGAGGCTGCAGTGAGCCGACATCGTGCCATTGCACTCCTGCCTGGGCAACAAGAGCAAAACTCCATCTAAAAAAAAAAAAAAAAAAAAAAAAAAAAGATGATAACCTTCACTGGGAATTCGAATCATCTGTAGAGCTTTAATGACACCACCAATGCCCATACCTCACCAGCCCAGTGGTCTGGGCAGGGGCTGCTCTATGGAGGTTGAGAAGGGGTGTGCTGAGGCCACTCGTGTGGGCGGGACACCCAGTGGTAGGAGTTATTCTAGCAAGACAGCATCATTAGGTGACTGTGTCATTCCTGAAGCCTGAAGCTAGTGGCCTGAACCTCTGCCAAATCTTTTACCCTATGCGGGTGACCTGTCATCCTTAGAGGATCCTGTGTCATGCGTATCACCTGATGTTTCATCTCCTTGGCAAGAAACAAGTGCAAAGAGAAAACTTCTCCTTGTTTTTGAGAAGTTTTAGATCTATAGAAAAATTGAACAGAAAGTACAGAGAGTTCCCAAATTACCTCCCTCAGCACACAGTGTCCCCTGTCCTCAGCATGTTGCACTCGTGTGGCCCATTTGTTACGGTGAAGCCAGTGTTGATACTTTATTAGTAACTAAAGTCCACATTCTACAGGTGGGACAAATGTATCATGACAGGAACCCACCCTTGCAGTATCATGGAGAGGATTCCCTTCAGTGCACTTTCTTTTTTTTTTTTTTTTTTTTGAGATGGAGTTTTCGCTCTTGTCGCCCAAGCCAGAGTGCAATGGCGCCATCTCAGCTCACTGCAACCTCCGCCTCTGGGTTCAAGCCATTCTCCTGTCTCAGCCTCCCGAATAGCTGGAATTACAGGCGCCACCACTAAGCCCGGCTAATTTTTGTATTTTTAGTAGAGACGGGGTTTTGCCATGTTGGCCAGGCTGGTCACAAACTCCTGACCTCAGGTGATCTGCCCGCCTCGGCCTCCCAAAGTGCTGGGATTACAGGTGTGAGCCGCCACGCCCAGCCCTTCAGTGCACTTTTTAAGGCAAAGCATTTATCTCCTGTTCTCACATGGGAGGTAAACAGCTTCTCCGGCATCCACCCTTGGTCACGAAACTGGGAAAGAGACTCCAGATGGAGCAGGTGGATAAGAAGCAGGAAAACCTCCTTGGAAACTTGTCAAGAGTACCTCATGCCTCCTATCCCACTGCCTGCTCACATCAGTGACCTGAAGGCTCCTACCATTTACAATAGGAATATTTTTTCATGGCCTTTTATAAAACCTAAAACATCTGGACCCATGTTAGTGAGTTTGCTGGGTTTTTTGTTTGTTTGTTTTGGTGACAGGGTCTGGCTCTGTCATCCAGGGTGGAGTGCAATGGCACGATCATGGCTCACTGCTGCCTCAACCTCCTGGGTTCAAGCAATCCTCCTACGTCAGCCTCCTGAATAGCTGGGACTACAGGTGCATGCCACCACACCCAGCTAATTATTTTATTTTATTTTTGTAGGGATGGGGTCTTACTACGTTGCCCTGGCTAGTTTTGAACTCCTAGCCTCAAGTGATCCTCTCACCTCAGCCTCCCAAAGTGCTGGGATTACAGGCGTGAGCCACCGCGCCCAGCTGTGTCTGGTCGTTGTCACAGAAATACCTGATTCCCAGGGAAAACTCAGGGTCGTTTGATTATGGGAGAGTGCTCCAGCATTTTCAGGTAAGTAATCTTCTCACCAGAGCTCAGTCACTCACACAACACAACTAAATAAGCACTCAGCAGACCTTTTCAATGATGAATGCTTTGACAAAGAAAAAACACCCACAACATTCTCACCCCAAAATGGCTGGCCCAGTGTCCCAGGTGTGCAGGAGACACCGCACTAGCCCCTCTGTCCATTCACCTGGACCTTCATGGGGTTTGGTGTGAGGATGTTCTAGGAGGGCCATCCTGGAGTCCGAGGTCAACTTCAAAAAGGGTTTGGCTTCCCCAATGGCCCACAGGCTCCTGTGCCCGCAATACACCTTGCCCACCCACAAGCTGTGCTGTCAGCCAGTACTGCCCTCTTAAGGTCACACGTTAACATCTCATAAAGTGTAATTCCAGAAAAAAAGTAGCCCTTCATTTATTTGCCTCAGAACTGAGCACTGTAAGTTGCAGGAGATGGTTGCGTGTGTGTGTGTGACTGCTGTGCGTGTGCTTGGGGGTGTGGGGACAGGGTGATGCCAGCAGGTCTATATCCTCCTCTTTTAAAACACTCCACTCCCAAATTCATTCACTCATTTAGTTCCATCCTACCCTCTCCCAAAACGATTTGGGGAACCTCCCTCCTCCCCATTTGTGATGTTGGAACTTTGGCCTCTTCTCTGGGTGCACCCCTCCCCGTCTCATTGTTGACTTATTGAGAACCCCAGGTTTTTAGCCTCTTCTTTGAGGCTGCCCACCCCCTGCCCCCCCATGCCCGGTCTTGCATCCCACTTACGGGCATCTCGTGCACGGTGGGGGCTCTGCTCCCATAAGCCTGGTTACTGGTCGTGTACACCGAGATAGCCTTCTGGGTCCTGGTAGATGAGAAACACTCTCTTTTCGTTCATTTAATCTAATTCTGCACAAGCCACAGCCTTGCATTTGGTTGACAGCACTCCACTGGAAATGCCCCCAAAGAAAGAGCAATGTGCTTGGGCTGGTGATGCAGCCTCAAAGGCAGCCTCTGGGAGTACCTGGCTGATGACCGTTCTGAATGGCCCGGCCTCCCCTGCCCCCTCTGCTCACCACGGTCCCTGCTCTTCCAAGGCAGGCCAAAGCCCTAAAGAGCAGGCAGCCAGCAAGTGCTGACCCCCAGCCCTGGCAGGACCTTGGCACATGCTGCAATTTCTGGGTAACTTAGCCTGTCAGGAGCGGAGGCTTGGCCTCCAGACTCTGCCACCCAGAGGGTCCCTCTGCCTTTAGCCCCCACCCTCGCTGAGGTGATGCTTCTCTCGGTACCACTGCCCCTACCTGTCAGTAGGACAGGCTACTGAGAGGCTGCAGGCCCACACCTTAGCTCTACTTTATACTCCTAGATCTTGGCCAAGTTGTTCTTTCTACATTCCAGTCGTCTCAATGGGAGAACGAGGATACTAACAGACCCTGCCCTAGAGGACTGTTGAGGGACCACATGTGTGAGCACGGCAAGATGCTTGCACCTGCCTACAGGAATTTTCTTACTGCTTCTTAGCCTGCAATGCCCTGTGGCAGCTCACAGCTGGCTGAGTAGACTTGCTGCAGGTGCTGCTGTGCTCACGCCCCGCAGCGGGGTTTCAGGGTAGAGAGGCGAGGAGACTCACCCGACACAAAACAGTAGAGCTGAGACCACAACTGGATTTTCTCCCCCCTACGGCCCTGCCTCTCACTGACCCTATTCCCACTTCCTTGTATGAGGCTCTGGGGAGCACTTTCGTTGCTCACTAGTGGGCGATGACAGCGCGGGCCCCGGATGACCCCTCGATCCTCTTGATTTCTGCAGCTAGGACCTTGGGGGTCTTGCGGGGTCTCTCACACACGGGGCTATCGAGCAGTGGACGCCAGGACCAGGCGCGCCCCAGCTTCCTCACCTGTAGCCCCGGAACCACCCTGGGTTGTTGAACCTGCCCGGCAGGTCCGCGCTTACGCGGTAGTAGTCGCTGGTCCTCTCAGGCGGGGCCGTGGCCTTGGGCTCCACAGGCTCCGCGCACGCTCTGGGGCTTTCCTCCGCCATTGCGCGTCGAAAAGCAGGACTCGGCGGCGTCCTGTTGCCAAGCGACGGCCAGGTCACGTGACTGGGGCGGAGCGGAGGGGCCTTAAAGGCGCCGCGCGTGGGCGGTGCTCCTCCGCGGGCGGGTCGGGAACCTGCCGAGCGAGTCCCCAACGACTGGGAAGGTCGGGACGGCGAGAGATTCCCTGCTGGGACCGTTGTATGGGGCAGCCCCTGGCCCCCAGCCACCCGCGAGGGGACCGGGTCACCCCAGCATGAGGGTGTGGACTCCCGGGCGAAAGGAACCCCAGGGCCTGGGACCCCGCCAGCCGGGTGATGGGGTTTAAGCACTGCAGGTCCACTCGGCAGACAACGATTGGACGCTTGCTGTCCAATGTACTCCAGGGATGATATGCCCCTCAGCACCCCGAGTCTAAATTGAGACCCGAGATCTTGCTAACTTTATGAAATTCTCCTAAGTCAAATATCGTTTAAATATTAAAAACATGGCCGGGCGCGGTGGCTCAAGCCTGTAATCCCAGCACTTTGGGAGGCCGAGACGGGCGGATCACGAGGTCAGGAGATCGAGACCATCCTGGCTAACACGGTGAAACCCCGTCTCTACTAAAAAAAATACAAAAAAACTAGCCGGGCGAGGTGGCGGGCGCCTGTAGTCCCAGCTACTCGGGAGGCTGAGGCAGGAGAATGGCGTGAACCCAGGAGGCGGAGCTTGCAGTGAGCTGAGATCCGGCCACTGCACTCCAGCCTGGGCGACAGAGCGAGACTCCGTCTCAAAAAAAAAACAAAACAAAACAAAAAAAATAAATAAATAAATAAATAAATAAATAAATAAATAAATAAATAAATAAATATTAAAAACAGTTTTGGAGCGCGAGAGGCTGCGCGGGACGTGGTTCACAGCTCACGTGGCGGGAGGCGAGGGTCCCCATCGCCCAGCGGGCTCCCCCAAAGGTCAGGGGCCTCCCGGGCTGGTGGGGCCCATTAGCGAGGCGGGGCGAGCTGCAAGGCGAGGACGGTGCCCCCACTCCCGGCCCGAGACTCTCAAGCCCGGGACCCCGGGCCCTGCCCCCTCGTCTGCCCCGCCTCCGCAGGGAGGTCCCAGCCGCCCGCGGACGGCGCTGTGGCTCCTCCGGGCCTGTAGGTGGCACTGCGGCCCCGCGCGGACGGCGGCGGGAGGGGAGGCCGCTCGGCCCGGCTCGGAGGGAGGCCTCGCTCCGCCCCGCGTCCCGGCCATGGCGACCGTCCCGGCCGCGCTGCCCCGAATGCTCGGCGCGGGTGAGCGCGCGCTTGCGGGTCCCTGGGGAGGAGGATGCAGAGGGGGCGCGGGGACCCGAGGGAGCAGCGGGGACGCGGAGGGGACTCGAGGAGGGCGCGGGGACGCAGAGGGGATCCGTTGGGGCTGCGGTGGGGGCGGGCGTGGTGCACCCGGGACGCGGCGCCAGGACGTCTGTCTGCTTCCCCCCAGGTGCCCGGGCGCCGTCGCGCTGGCTGGGGTTCCTCGGGAAGGCGACCTCCGGACCTGCTCGGTCGAGCCGCAGGACGCTTGGAAGCGCTGCGACCCCTGTGATCCGCGAGTCCGAGGACGGCACCGGTGACACTGGGCGCGCAGCCGAGTCAGGTAGGAACTAGGAGAGGCCGGCAGCCGCGGGAGATGCGAACCCTGCAGGGACCTGGGCGCTGCACGTGGTCGAAACTGCGCGCCCGGCCGGGCTCCTCCCACTCCCGTGCTGGCCACCTGAGACCACAAGGTGGGGAGGTGCCAGAAAGACCTGAGAAACCCGCTGGGCCCCTCTCTTTTTCTCTTCTGTCTTCCAAGTAAGACCAAGGGACGGGGTTGACCAGGTTCGACCAGGCTCACCCAGGAGCAAGGTCGGGATCAGAATCTGGCTCCAGCCCTCTGTTTCCTGAAAAGGTCCCTGTGCTTCCAGGTCTTTCCTGGGGCTGGGGGGCTCCCGGCTCCCCACCGCGGTGTCACAGGAGGCACTTGGGAGCAGGGGTGGGCGGGAACTGTGCTCTGCCTGTCCCTGCTGCCACCGGTGGGAGACACAGCGTCGTTCCTCCTCCCTGCCGTAGATTTCAACGACAAGATTCTGAATGAGCCCCTCAAGCACTCTGACTTCTTCAATGTCAAGGAACTGTTTTCCGTGAGAAGCCTCTTTGATGCCCGAGTGCATCTGGGACACAAAGCTGGCTGTCGGCACAGGTAGGTGACACCCCCATCTGAGCTGTAGCGGTTCCCAGGAGGGCTTGGGACCTGGGACCTGCCCTGGTTCTAGGGCCACTTTTGAACTGGCCCGTGTCAGTTTTAGGTGATTACAGCCCTTCCTCCTCCACATGGGAACACGGAGCCCCACACAGAAGCAGCAGTTCACTCCCCAGCTTGGCGGGGGCTCTTGTGTGCCTTGGGGTGGTGCTCACAGCCCTTAGTAGGGCAGGCCTGCTGGGGGATGCAGAACTCCACAGGTTCAGAAATGGAAGGGCTGAGGGCAGAGCCTGTGAGGCTGGCCCCCCCTGGATTGGGCGGGGCTTTCTGGGCTGTGGGGAGGAGGAGTGACTGGTCCTGTATTCTCACATGGTCATTTTGACTGTTGCAGGGAGAGGGGATGGGAGGGGCAGGTGGGAGGCCAGGGAGGAAGTTGGTGTGGGTGTCCAGGGCGAGGGTGGTGGGGCTTAAATCGCAGTAGCAGAAGAGCTAGAGCAGCAGGTGGACATGAGGCAGCGGGGTAGAGCCAGTGGGCCTTGGGCTGGGGTCGGAGGTGGCTGGGGCCAAAGGGATCAAACACCTGCTCTTTGCCTGGAGTTTGGTGCCGGTTACTGATGGCAAAAACCAGGGGGGACCTGGGGGCCATCACAAGCTTGGTTCCTATGAGGTGTGAACTCTTAGCTGCCCCAGTGGAGAGGTCACACGGGTACCAGGAGGGATGGGCTCCCAGGAAGCCATCAGCATCGGGGACTTGTGTTTCCAGAGCATCGGAAAAGGAGGTCGGAGGTGGAGCCCTGGGCACTTCAGTGTTTGGAGTCAGTGAAGAGGGACGGCCGGGGGTGGAGGGATGTGGTTGTCTGTTGATGCTGCTGAGAAGTGAATTCAAGGGTGTGACCTTGGCAAGATGGAGGTCGCCAGTGTCTTGATGGGCAGGGTTGCTTGAGAGGAAGGGACAGAACCCAGTGGGAGTAGACTGGAGGTGAGGACCTGGGAACCACAAACGTGGATGACCTGCCTGCCATGCACCAAGAGGCAGGGGTGCCTCCCATGCCCCGCTCTTCCTCAGCCCAGGCCGGCAGCAGTCCAGTGCCCTGGATCAGGGTTCTCCTCCCAGGCTTGGCCACTCCTGCCCTGATTCCTTAATGCTTTTGGCCCAGAGCACCCCCTAAGTCCAACCCCAGCGGGACCTTGTCCTCAAAGCCTCGGGAAGAGGAGAGTGACGGAGGGGGCTGCCCCGTGAGCCGCACGGGGCTGAATGTCCTTTTGGTGTCATGTTGGATGTCCACACATCCATATGGGGTCAGTTCTATTAGGATTCCCTCGGGAAGAGGTAGAGGGTCAGAGGGATTAAGCCATGAGATGAGGCGTGCAGGGGGGTGGCCTGGACAGGTCTGCACTGCCGTCTGTCCACACGGGGAGCGTTGCAAACTGTGCTTCCCAGCCCATAGTACCCTTGAAGAGGAGTTCGGGAGTCCCTGGTGGGCGTCTGTGTCCTGCAAGGGGCCAGTGGAGTTGGCCCGGTGAACTCTCATCCCCCTTGCCCTGGTGGGTTCTCTGGCAGGTTTATGGAGCCATACATCTTTGGGAACCGCCTGGACCAGGACATCATCGACCTGGAACAGACAGCCGCGCACCTCCAGCTGGCCTTGAACTTCACCGCCCATGTGGCCTACCGCAAGGGCATCATCTTGTTTATAAGCCGCAACCGGCAGTTCTCGTACCTGATTGAGAACACGGCCCGCCACTGTGGCGAGTACGCCCACACTCGCTACTTCAAGGGCGGCCTGCTGACCAACGCGCCCCTCCTCTTTGGCCCCGCGGTCCGCCTGCCGGACCTCATCATCTTCCTGCACACGCTCAACACCATCTTTGAGCCGCACGTGGCCGTGAGAGACGCAGCCAAGATGAACATCCCCACGGTGGGTATCGTGGACACCAACTGCAACCCCTGCCTCATCACCTACCCCATACCCGGCAACGACGACTCCCCGCCGGCCGTGCACCTCTACTGCAGGCTCTTCCAGACGACCATCACCCGGGCCAAGGAGAAGCGGCGGCAGGTTGAGGCTCTGTATCGCCTGCAGGCCCAGAAGGAGCCCGGGGCCCAGGGGCCAGCCCACCCTCCTGGGGCCGACGTGAGCCGTTCCCTGTGATGTTCACTCAACTCCTCCCAAAGCAAACCACAGCCAAGCCTGTCTGAGCTGGGAGTCCCCTTCCCCAGCCCTGGGTCAGCGGCATCCTCAGTCCTTGTTACTTACTTAGCTGACGTCACAGTGCAGACATCCGCTGTTCCGCCTCAGAACCAGTGGCTGAGCAGACCGACGTTGCCTCTGCATTTGCTCTGTGGGAAACAGAGCGCAGAGGGTGAGCGATGTGCGCAGGACGGCCCCTTGGCTGCAGTTAGGACCTCAATGGCTGGTGTGGCCGAGCTGCTGGAAGACGCTGCTGTCCCTGTGATCCGAGCAGCCCTCCCTTCACCCTGACCCCTGACCTTTGTCAGGAAGGTGCAGTTTTTCTTCTCAATCTAAATGCCTTTCAGGTGGGCTGCTTCCTTGACTGCCTGGTTCCAGGGGGCTGTTTTGTAATGAGATGCTGCAGGCAAGCTGCTCGGAGGCTCCCAGCTGGGTTGGTGGGACAGCCAGGCCAGAGGACCTGATTCCAGCAAAAATAAAACTCAGATTTGGGCAAAATGAGACTTGGAGTTTGGGGTTCTGCCTCGAGTGCGTTTGCTTTCGTCCACGTGGTGTGGCTTTTTTTTTCTCAGGCACGCACTGGGGCCCCAGTGATGGGAGATGGGACAGGCACTGTGTGTGTGAGGGGCATGAATGAGGTCAGCAGAGGTGCCAGCTCCATCTGCCACTAGAGGGCACCGTCTTCAGCAGTGGAGCTCCTGACAAGCCCACAGCCCTGCCAGCCTCATTCATCAGAACAGGCTTGGTGTGTTCCCAGTTTCAGGAAAGATGGGCACGTGCTGACAGGGACGCTTAACACCCCTCACCTGTGGGAACACAGCCGTGTTCCTGGGACAAGCTGCAACCTCCTCTCTGCCCCATCCCGAGCTGCTTAGGACCTAGGTCCCCCTCCCCCATGCACCTGACCACCCAAGGAGCCATCTGGGCAGTCTGGGCAGCAAGGCTGTATGGAGTCTGGTGCCCCGGGTAGGGCAAGGCCTACCCTGCAAGAGCAGCACAGGGCGATGGGAGGCCGGAGTCCAGCGTCCATCCCTGTCCCTTCAGGGTTAGGCTGGCGAGGGGTTCATGGTAAGGGTCCCCGGGGGTGTCACGGGTTTGTGATGTGGGCAGGACAGGGAGCTGAGCTTCAGATTGGTCTCTGGCCAGCATGGCTTTCATTTGCAAAGTCGAAGTCTGAAGATGCAGGTGTATAAAGGCAGGTGAAGTGAGGGCCCCTCCAGGGCTCCCCCCAGAATCCCTCTCAGGGTGTGCAGGTGAGATACCCTGAGCTGGGTCTCCTGTCCCACCGTGCTGGGGAGGCCAGCTGTGGGGAGCCAGGACCCCGGCGATGAGGCAGCAGTATCAAACACTGGGCACTGATTGGGGCTTCCAGGAGGTGCCCCTCTAGCTGCGACTGGGCCTCCTCCGGAAGAGGCCTTTGTAGCTTGGGTCCAGGCCAGGCCCTTCCCTGCTAAGCCACTGGCTGCGGGGGAGGGCATTGCAGGCAGCCCCAGGGGTTGGAACGGCAGAAGATACACTGGGGTACAAACACAGGAGGGATGGGGCAGTCTCTTCTGGCCATTAATTTTGAGGCCAGGGGGAGCGAGCAGCCCAGGCAGTGCTGTGGCTAACCCAAGAAACCTTGTAAGAATGATGGGGGCTGGCAGGCCCCGGGCAGGCTCCCTGGGTCCCGACCGGTCCCCCTTACCTTGTGCTGATGACCTGCCTGGCTCCTGCTGTCCTCCTCCCACTGGCCCCTGCACCCGGCACAGGCTGGCGAGGACCCACTAAAGAGCCACGAGTGGGCGCTTGCTGGGCTTCCAGGGCGGGAGGGGCCCTGGCCGAAGGGATGACCCAGTGGATAAGCAGGCACCGGTGACCATGAGGAGCAGGGAGGGACGGGAAGGGTGCAGCGCAGAGGCCATGGGGGCCATGCTGGGACAACCAGGGTGGGCCTAAGGGCCCCTTCCGGAAGTGGAAAGAGCCACCTCCCAGGATTCTGAGGGACTCTGGGTGAAACGAGGGTTGAGGGCTAAGGGGATGTGGTCTCGCTGACCCCATCCTTGACTCCGCCCGGAGGGGCCCTCCAAGTTTTCCACCCTGGAGATGAACCCCAAGAGCCCTCAGAAGAGGCCAAAGGAGATGGTGAGAGTGCCTGAGGCTGGGGAAGGGCAAGGGAGTTGCCTCAGTACTGGGGAGAGGGGTCCCCCAGCCGATTGCTCCCTTGGCCATGATGCCTGCAGGCCCCATTAGAGGTGGCCTTCTCTGGACTGTGGCAGGACTGTGCCTGGACCAGCTGGTGTTCCAGACGGTGGGGAAGACCAGAGGCAGCCACCAGAGGACAGGCCTGGCAGAGCCGGCTCAGGGCAGGGTGGGGTGGGTAGGGCCAAGGAACCTCTCCCTCCCTGCCGAGGCTGGGCCACTCCCACCCCTGAGGCCCAGAGGATCCCCATTTGCCTGGAGGAGCTCAGGGCAGCCCCCTCTGTCAGCACAGGCCAGGCTTCCACTGTGATCCTCTGCACCCCTCCCTGGGTGTGTGGGGGGAGGGGATAGGAGGGGAGGGGATAGGAGGGGAGGGCCTGCCCTGGGCAAGAGCAGGGTTCTGGGGCAGGAGCCTAGGGGCCCATGAGGATCGAGGCCAATTGGGCCAGCCGATGCCTTCTGCTGATGTGGGCCCCAGCCCTTGAGATGGATCTCACGTCATCCTGGCTGGAGGTCTGCGTGGACACGGCTCTGTGGCTGATTCGGGGAGTGGAAGGTCAGGTGGGCAGAAGTGACAAGGGCGGGGCCCGGCTCTGATGTTCCTAGGTCGCTGTCTCTGCATAGCTCCACGGAGGACACTGGCCAAGGGGGCGACCCCCGCTCTCTCTCCCCAAGTGAGGGACAGGGGCTCCTCGACACCAACAAGGGCCAGCGCTGGCTGGGGGTGCAAGTGTCCTGGGGACGTCTCCACAGCCTGGGCCCCTGAGTGGCTGGGAAGGCCTCCTGCCCAGATGCCCCCAGGTGGCTCCCAGGGTTCTCCCAGGACTCTGCCTCTCCAGCGGCCCACAGTCCCAATCCCAGCACCCTAGGCCTCCTCCTGCCCTCACCTCACCACCATCTGGCCCCAACTTGACCAGGTGCAAAGTGACTTTTCATATTTCTATAGGAATAGCCAAGAAATTCTTCCTAGATTTCTCCAATTCATATTATAGCGATGAGCGACTGCGTTTTGTTCTTGTTCATGTTTGGGCCATCCTCCCTTTGGCCCACTCCAGAATGAAAATGAGTCAGCCCTGTTCCTGGATGAGACCTGCAGGGTGGAAGTCCCCACGCAAGCTCCACGGAGAAGCTAGAGCGTCACCTGGGGGCAGAGCAGCAACCGTTCCTCGTTCCTGCTTTCCTGGGCACGTGTGGAAGGTTTGCCCCCACCCCACAGACACTGGACCTGCTGTTCCACAGGCGAGCATGTCCCACTCCACTGCACAGGGGCTCCTTGCTTGCATACCCACCGACTGTGGGTCTTGGCAATGCCACTTCACCCCTCTGAGCCTCGGTTGGTCTGTGTGAGAACTGGGAGCTAAGAGGACCTGGTGAGGCTGCTGTCAAGCCTGGGTGGGACGGGCCATGGAAAGCACTCTGCTCACGCCTGGCTCTGGGGAACAGGCTGCCCGGGCTGTGGTGTTCTTATTTATGATTTTCCTCTCCCCTCCATGAGGAAACTCTCTGCCCCAGGCCTCACTTGTAAGTGCAAAGCAGTTTTCCCACCTGTAGAGAACATTCCAGGTTCCATGTGGGAGGTTCCCATCCTGGGTATAGCAGAGCAGGACCCTCTGGGGAGGGCTGAAGAGCCCAAGGGCCACTCAGATACCTGAGAAGGAGCTGGTTGGGCCTTATTCATTCAACAAACATGAAGCTGCCCTCCCGGACCTCCCTGAACCCATGACTGTGTGTACGCACCGATTTAACAGTGTGGAAATAAGGAACAGAATGTGGAGAGGCACAGAGGCAAATGTTCAGGATGGCTTTTGTTCTATTGAAGGTGTTTAAAGCCATGATTTTCTTGAATATTTCCATGATTTAGCACAACGAAAAATCTTACAGATGAGGACACTCGTGTCCAGAAGGTGGAGACACCTGCTCTGGTCAAAGCTAGTGTGGAACCTTGGCAGAGTTTGGGTCTCTGAAAGCAGACAGGGATTTGGGGACACGTTTGCTGCAGATGATCCCAGGAAGCCTGAGGGATCACCGGGGAAGGTGGACCTGGAGGTGAGAAGCTGGCGAGTGACCTTGAGCAAATCCTGCAGTGGGGACCCCACTCAGCCTCACAGGAAGTCCAGGTCCCACCTGGATGGGCTCTGTCCCCATGGGCAGAGGGTTAGCCCTGGAATATTAATGCCTTTGCTCTGCTGGCTGGTGCAGTGTGTAGGAGAGGAAGCCCCTATGGTGCCTAAGAGAGCCCTCAGGAAGGACACATGCAGGTGTTTCAGGGGATGCCATGGCCTGATGGAGACCAGCTGCCCCAGCTGCAGGTGGACCCGGGTGGGCTGAGGAGACATGGGTGGGTCAGCAGCAGCACAGCCACCCCAGGTCTCCCAGATCCAAGGCACACCAGCCAGAATCTTGAGTGAGAATCAGGAAACAACAAGACAGACACATGAACCTTGATCAGCGGCCACATGCCTCTGGTGATCTAGAAGATTCTGCTCATGTGCAGGGCTGTTTCCACTCATGAAAGACCAGAGAGGGCCTTGATAAGCTGCCACATGCCTCTTGTGGTCTAGAAGATTCTGCACATGTGCAGGGCTGTGTCCACTCAGGAAAGACCAGAGAGGGTCCTAGCTATCTATTCATTCTTGACTAAATATGAGGACTTACACATGTGCAGAGGAGACAGGAGAAGGCTTAGAAGAAAAGAATATCCAGGGCAGACTGGTAAACTGCTAGAACCTCAGATGCATTCCCCACCCCACACACAGACCCACTGGCTCAAGGCATTTGGGCACCACCTCTGACCAGGTAATAGCTGATCACTAAGATATGGTGACCCAGGAACAACACTTAGGAAGCCAGAATTCAAAATAAAAAGTATTAAAGTAAGCCATGTTAAGAATTAAAGTATGATGAAAATGACTCATTAGAGAAAATACATAAGGAGATACTCATTAATTAAAAAACTGAATAGATATTCTGGAGCTGAAAAGTTTAATAATCGAAATGAAAATTCACTAGAAGGGATTGACAGCAGATCTGAGGAAAGAATCAGGGAACTTTGAAGGTAGATCAGTAAAAATGATCCAGTTTGAAGACTAACAGCAAAAGTTAGTAATAAAGGAAGAGAAATGAACAGTGCCTTGAACCTGTGGGAAACAATCAACATATTAATATTCACATAATCAGAGTTCAAGGAGAGGAGAAAGAGAAGGGACAGAAAAATTATTCAAAGAAGTATCTACTTGATAGAAAAGGAAGCAGGAAAGGAGAAAAGACCTGAGACATACCGGAAGCAGATAGCCAAATGGCAGAGATAAATCTAACCATTGCGATAATCAAATTAAATGTAAATGGATTAAATACTTCAATCAAAAGGCAGACATTGACACTGTGGATGAGAAACAAGATCCAACTTTATGCTATCTAGAGCCTAGAGAAGAAACATTTCATATTCATAACACAAATAGGTTGAAAGTAAAATGATAGGACACCATGCAAACCATAACCATGAGATCTGGATAAGTTTTATACATATATCAATATTTTTTGTTTGTTTTGTTTTGAGACGGAGTTTTGCTTGTGGTGCCCAGGCTGGAGTGCAATGGCACAATCTCGGCTCACTGCAACCTCTGCCTCCTGAGTTCAAGCGATTCTCCTGCCTCAGCCTCCCAAGTAGCTGGGATTACAGGCGTGTGCCACCAGGCCCAGCTAATTTTTGTATTTTTTTAGTAGAGACAACGTTTCACCATGTTGACCAGGCTGGTCTCAACTCCTGACCTCAGGTGATCCGCCTGCCTCAGCCTCCTAAAGTGCTGGAATTACAGGCATGAGCCACCAGGCCCGGCCAGGAGGAGTTATATTAATATCAGACAAAATAGACTTTAAGACAAAGTGTTAACTAGAGATAAAGAGGGGAATTTCATAATGAAGAGACCATTAATTATTCAGGAAGATAAAATAATTATAAATGTCTATGTATTTAACAGCACAGCCCTCTGAGTATATGAAAGTTATAGCCAGTATGATATGGCAAAAAAAACAAAAACAAACAAGCAACAGCACCAAAACCAGAAACAAACAAATAAAAAAAGAATTAAAGAAGAGATTAAAGTTCAAAATTAGAAAAGAAGAAGTAAAATGACCTTTATTAACAGAAAAAAATCCCGTGTGTCAAAAATCCTAAGGAATCACCAACGAACTGTAATAAATGAGTACTGCAGGGTCACAAGATTCCAGATCAATATGCAAATATCAACTGTGTTTCTCTATCCTAGTAGTAAGCAATCCATAAATTAAACCAAGAAAACAATTCCAATCACAACATCCCTGAAAAGAACAACATACTTTTTTTTTAAGAAAGAACAAATTTAGCAAAAGAAGAAGGCTTGCATACTGAAAACTATAGAATATAAAACACTGCTGAGAGAAATTAAGGATATTGTAAATGAATGGAGAGATACTCTATGGTATTAGAAGACTTGGTATTGTCAAGGTGGCAGATATCCCCAAACTGATGTACAGATTCAACTGGATCACTAAGAAAATCCCAGTTGGATTTGTTTGTTTCCAAACATTGACAAGTTGATCTTAAAATGTATATGAGACACCAAAACATTATTTCAAAAGAAGAATAAAGTTGGAAGACTTACATTTCTCTCTTCAAAGCTTCCTAGAGTGACATCAGTCAGAACAGTGTCATCCTGGCATAAAGATGGGCACAAAGATCAATGGACTAAAGTTGGAGTCCAGTAATAAACGCTGACATTTATGGTTTGTTGATTTTGAAAAGGTGCCAAGGCAGTTCTATAGGGAAGCAGTAGAATTTCAACAAATGATGCTGGGATAATTGGATATCCTCATGAAAGAGATTTATTTAGGCCTGTACCTCATACTAAAAAATTAACTCAAAATGGATCATAAATCTGGATGTTAGAGCCGAAAGTATAAAACATCTAGAAGAAAATATAGAACATCTTCAGGACTTCAGCCAGAATTTTTAGATATATCATCAAAATCATAATCCATAAAAAATGTATTTCATCAAAGTTTAAAACTTTTGTGATTCAAGAAATACCCATTATGAAAGAGAAGGCATAGACTGGAAGAAAATATTTGTAAATTATATGTCTGATAGAACTCTTACAACTAATAACAGGAAGACGAACAACTCAAACTAAAAAAAAAAAGTAAAATGTAATTGAATATGCTTTTCACCCAAGAAGCATATTCACCCTGAATTTGCTTTTCACTTAGGAAGAAGGATGAGTGACCAGTAAGCACATGAAGTCACTCAGCATCATGAGTCATTCAGGAAACGCAGATCAAAACCACAATGAGACACCACTTCACACCGCGTAGAATGGCATTAGTCCAAAAAAAAGGACAATAACAAGTATTGTCATCCATATGGAGAAACTGACACCCTCGCACATTGCTGGTGGGAGGTGTGAAATGGTGCAGCCATCGTGGGAAACAATCCAGCATTTCTCTAAATGGTTAAGCATAGCGTCGCTGATGACCCCCAGTTCAACGACTAGTCATATACCCAAGATAATGGAGAACATATGTCCTGTATCTGAATGCTCATAGCAGCATTCCTCATAATAACCAAAAAGTAGAAAAAGCCAAAATGTCTATCAACTGGTGAATGGATAAACAAAATGTGTTGCATCCATACAATGGAACACTGTTCACCCATGAAAAGGAATGAAGGTCTGACACACGCTGCAACACAGATGAACCTGAAGACAGTATACTCAGCCCAGCATGATGGCTCATGTCTGTAATCCCAGCACTTTGAGAGGCCAAGGCGGGGGGGGATCACCTGAGGTCAAGAGTTCGAGACCAACCCAGCCAACATGGCAAAACCCTGTCTCTATGAAAAATACAAAAATTAGTCAGGTGTGGTGGTGCATGCCTGTAGTCCCAGCTACTTGGGAGGCTGGGGCAGGAAAATCACTTGCACTGGGAGGTGGAGGTTGCAGTAAACTGAGATCACGCCATTGCACTCCAGCCTAGGCGACAAAGTGACACTCTGTCTCAGACTAACAAACAAAAAAAAAGACAGTATACTCAGGGAAAAAAAACAAAAACAGACACAAAAGGTCACATATGTACGATCCCACTTCCATGAAACGTTCAGAATAGAGAAGTCTCTAGAGATAGCAAGTGGATTCGTGTGTCCAGGGTCTGGAGAAGGGATTGGAAATTGATTTCTCAGGGGCATGGGAGACCTTTCTGGGGTAGTGGGAACATTCTAAAGCCAGACGGTGCTGGTGGCTGCTCAGGCCTGTAGATGTACTAAGAGTGGTTGAATCGTACAGTGGATGAGCATTACGACGTGTACGCTATATGTCAACAAAGCTGTTAAAAGGAAGTGATTAGAGGTGATCCAGAAGTGATGCTGCCTCCAACTGAGGCAAAGGAAGAAGAAAGAACTTAAAAGTGTTCCCAGAGCAAAAATGCCTGTTTTCTAAAGAACGGCTCCACAATCGGTTCAAGTCGATCGAAGAGCCTCCGGCAGAAGTAACAGCTTTGTCACCCGTCTAGTTCGGGGCTTGTTTCTATAGTAACCTGTGACATGGCCCCCTTCCCAAAACACAGAACAAAACAGAAAAACAGAAACAAAGACAATGAATCCCTGAGAACAGTGAGAAAGAGAGAAAGCTCCTGCTTCCTTTGGCCTACGGAAGGGTGTGGCTGTTGAGCTGAGCCTTGGAGTTCCTGGGTTTGCCAGGTTCCCCGTCCGGCAGTGCTGGGGGCTTCGAGCCAGCGACCTCAAAGAATGGCCACACCAGGGAGGCCAGTGTGCATGCAGGTATTGACGTTGGCTTTGCAGGGGTGCAGTGAGCTGCATGACTGAGACCCATTTCCCCATAAAACAGCCAAGCCAGGGAGACCAGCATGCACGCTGGTATTGATGTTGGCTTTCCACGGGTGCAATGAGCCGCATAATGGTTTGAGGAGAGGATTTAAACGTTTTGAGACAGGCATGACTTGCCACTGTTTTAAAGGTCAGTTGCTGCCGTTTCAAAGATATGTACTGTTGCTTTGCCAAGACGCCTCGTTCCGTGTTGCTGGGAATCAGCAGCCATGCTGCTCTGACGTGGCCGGTGGCCGTCCCAAGCCCCCACGCCTCCCTGACCTCTCGCTGTCCATCACCCCCCTCTCCAGAGGCGCTCACACCAGTCATCACTCCCCCTCCCGGTGCCCACATCCCCTGCCTGTCCGCTATGCCCTGTCCACAGTGCCCTGTCCACAGCACAGCTAGCTCAACACACGTGGCATCCACGCCAGGCACCATGCTTCGCTTCACACTGCTGAGCCCGCCTGGCCCTGCGTGGCCCAGGTGGCTGGGGTACAGGCGTCGGGCAGGCTTCTGTGATGGTGTCAAGAACTGGGTGCTTCCTGCCTGTCTCCTCAAGGTCCCCAGGGCTGGCTCATCCCAACTGGGGTGCCTGCTGTGGTTCTCAGATGCCCTTTGCGTGTTTCTTCTCTGGGCTCCCTGGCCTATTTCAGAGCAATCACAGACCAGAGGGACTGGGCCCCGTTAGATCCATCAGATGCGCCCTGGAGCGGGGAGCGTGGTCACCATCCATGAGGATGCCGGTGTGTTGGGGGAATGCAGGGAGGGGAATGGATACTGGGTGGGCCACCAACAGGCCCGACGGGGCCCTGACTTCCTGCACTAACATCGTCCCAGTGCACACATCTGCCCAGGACCACTGGGGCCATTCTTACCTATGGGTCTACCAGATGCCCAGGAAACGCCCCCAAAATATATGATGCTCACAAGGCAAAGGCCACCTGCCCTGAAGGACGCGGGAGCCACAGAGTACTGGAAAGCAAAGGGATGGAGGAATTATCCCCAAATCAGTTACACACCTGATGGCAGCCCAGTCACAATCTCTAGGGAGGTTTCTTTTCTTTTTATGGAGGAGATCACTGTAGACAAATTGCATTTTATCTTACAAATATATAATTATCTGAAATGCACATATACCGTGTTCAGTTTAGGGCAAGTAGCCGCTTCTGATGTTGAGTCTACAAATAATCAGAAAGCACTGAAAATTCAAAAGCCGGAGTTAAAGTCCTCAGCAGCGCTTGGATATGCGGTGGGGTCTGTGACAGATGCTGAAACCGTGGGCTCCAAAGGCCAACACAGGAAGGAAGGAGAGAGCCTCAGAGGAGGTGGCAGGTAGGACCCGGTCCATCCCCGGCGTGGTGCCCTCAGCCCTTCTCACCTCCCAGTGCCTCTTAACATTGCTGGCGGGTGTGAGCCAGGGTCGTGCAGCCTCTGAGCGAGCCCCTTACTCACCATTTCCAGCCTCACCTTCCTCTCCTGCGAAAGGGGCACGAGGGTAACACTTGCCTCGTGGAAGTGCAAGGCTGGTACAGGCTTTAGCTGCATCTCTGAGCCCTTTCACCAAAAAGGACTCACTGAACAAAAGAGCTGCACAGAACATTAGCATCCACCCCCACCCCAGAGACGGATTCCTGGAGCTCACCTGGGGGAGGGTGTGTGTGCAGGTGGGAGGACGGGGAACGTGGCCTCCCTCCACGTGGCTCGTGATCTGAAGGCCCCACCTCAGACATCTCTAGCGTCCTAGGTGGCAGCTGCCTGAGTGGCAGGTGGTATCTGGGGCCAGGAGACCTGATTCTGCCTGGCTGGGCCTCAGTTTCCCAGGAAATGACTTGGACAGAGTAATGCCGCCCCCTCTCTATGGCACCTGGCTTGGGACTCCCTCCCTCCCTACCCAGCTGCTCTTCCTTCTCCTTATTCCTGGGGTCTTCCAGGAAAGTGCCGATCCCAGAGTAAGATTTGAGGGGGCAGTTCCTGTGCTGGCCTCAAGCCCCCTGCGCTCTCCTTCTCCAGCTGCCGAGCAAGGGCGTCCGGTCCTCCAGGAGAAGAGCTGGGCTAGGAGCTTAGTGTGTTCCCCGTGTCACGGGGCCTCTTCCACCTCCGGCTCATGGACCCCATGCTGGCCACACTGCCTGCCACTCCCCTCCAGGGACCAGCCTTCTGGAAGGGGGGTGTTGAGCCCGTGAGGAGCTCCATGAGTGGGGAAGCAGGTAGGGACAGCCGTGTCCACAGCATCACCTTGGCAGCTGATGGGCAGGAGGACAGGTCCAGGCGGCCTCCAGGCACGTTCCTGTTTGTGTGACATTCACCGTGACATGGTGCATGCTGTGGCACACAGGGTCCTGTGTTCAGATAAGCCAGGGCCTCGGAGGAACTCAGGCAGAAGAAAGAGCCGGAACACAAACACAGCACGACCTTTCCCGGGAAGGAGCCCCTCCACGAATGCGTCCTGGGCCCCCTGCCACGCCCCGGGCCCCCATGGCCAAGTGCCCCTCTCTTCCACCACCCGCGACTCCGCTCAGCCCAGTTGAGCCCCAAGGGCCTCTGCTGAGTCCCAAGAGCCTCTGCTGAGCCCAGCCCGGAAGGGCAAGGGAGCCCGGGTGGCCAGAGAGGGCCGAGGCCTGTCGGGATGACTGGGCTCCTTCAGGACAGGCACCCACCTGGGACGGGGACGTGCAGGGACTGCTGCGGCTGCCTTGGCCCAAGACACCCTGGAGGCCACACGGGCAGGGCCCCTTCTTCCCGGAGGAGGCGGGACTGGGCTGGGTTTTGAAGGATGGCAGCGGCCAGGTGGATGCAGGGCACGGACAGGGAAGGACACGCAGGCCTAAAACACACAGACTCAGGCAGGCGGGAACTTCGAGGTCAAATCCCGGAGCCCTTGGAGGGGGACTCAGGAAATCGGATGCTCAGTGGGGGGCAGAGTTTGGAGCCTCGGCCTTGGGGCAGGAGGCGGCATGTCCAGCAGAGGGGCTGCTGCCCATCACGGCTGGCCTTGCCCTTGGTTTTGGTCCCGGGGAAGTGCAGGGTGCAGGGGAGATGCCACAAGGCCCTTGGATGTCCTTCCTGTGGCTTCCTTCGGTCCCAGGTGGGTGTAAGGAAGGAGACCACTACTACTCCTGCTGCCCTCCTCCCCCGCCCACCTTGCCTAGTTCACAAGGCAGGAGGAAAGAGAGAAAGAAACAAAAGTAAGATAAATAGCCAGACAACCTTGGCACCACCACCCAGCCCTAGGAGTTAAAAAAAGTAATAATAATAACATCAACCCCTGGCCTAAACTACTTGCATCATCTGTAAATTCCAGACACTGTATGAAAAAAAAGCATTGCAAAACTTTTTGTTCTGTTAACTGATGCATGTAGCCCCCAGTCACGTTTCCCACGCTTGCTCGATTTATCACGACCCTTTCACATGGACCCCTTAAAGTTATAAGCCTTTAAAAAGGCCAAGAATTTCTTTTTCAGGGAGCTCGGCTCTTTAGACGCAAGTCTGCCGACACTCCCGGCCGAATAAAAAGCCTCTTCCTTCTTTAATCCGGTGTCTGAGGAGTTTTGTCTGTGGCTCATCCTGCTACATGTGACACATCTGTCACCGCATCCACGCAAGACGCTCTGTTAGAAAAAAGACAGGAAGGAAACGGTTCCAACTTGCGAGTGAGTCACTGGGGAGGTGGGATTGGAAGTGATTTTCTCCCCTCTTCCAACTTTCTAAGATTTATAACGTGTGTGCGTCCTTTAAACGCGTGTCAGGAAGCGACCCCACGAGGGCGTTGTGTCTGGGCAGGAAGAATCCCAGGATTCCCTGGTTTTACTGGTTTGAGTGCCAGCCTCCAGGAGATGGGGCGAGGGGCTGCTCATCCTCCGTGACCAGGCGGCCACTCTGCCTTTGTCTCATGGGTGGTCAACGGGGTGGCTGAAAGGCTCCCGTGTTCCTCTAGCCCAGGGGATCCGATCAGCCTGACCGTCACCGTCTCTCCGTAGCCTAGTCAGTGGCCCAGCAGTGGATAGACGCCCTGCAGGCCACTGAGGAGGACAGAGCCCAGGGACAGAGGAGGAGCCGCGGTGCGGGGGTCCAGGCCCTGCCCACAGCCCCACCCTTGGGACGCCAAAACCCCTGCACCCTGTGTGCTTGCCTTGGGGCATTTGCTTTTCAAACTCCAGGAAAAAATATTGACAGTAACGTGGGAGTAGCAAGAATCCAAATAAAAGAACGTGCAATTCACGCTACCTCCCTTTCTCATGATTTGCAGGTACCAGCACATCGGGCACTTTCTCCGTGGTGCGCTGTCCTAATCCTGACTATTTCAGCGCCCAGAAACAAGCCGAGAATAAAAACACCCATCGCCCATGCCTGGCATTAGAAAATCTCCTTGGTATATATTCAGATTATTATTATTATTATTATCATTATTATTATTATTTTTCGTAGAGATGGAGTTTCACCGTGTTAGCCAGGATGGTCTCGATCTCCTGACCTCGTGATCCACCCGTCTCGGCCTCCCAAAGTGCTGGGATTACAGGCTTGAGCCACCGCACCCAGCCATATTCAGATTATTTTAAAAGGAAATTAAACTCACAGATATAGCCAGGAGTAGATGGATTTTGTGGGGCTTAAAATATATGTAAAATTTAGGGATTACTTTAAATAATAATAGCAATATGAATCCAAATTAGATAGGAAAATAAAATATTTATTTGAAGTGATAAAAAGTCACAAAGCTCACACATGAAAAAGCTGATAGGTGCAATAAACGTCATCAAATGGAAGAAACAAACAAGATTTGATTAGTGACTCCCTGGCATCCCTCTATCAAACTTATTTTTTCTGTATCTCTTGGCTGCTACCCCTTGATTATTGCTTCCTATGAAAATGATTTCCTGGCTGGGCGCAGTGGCTCACGCCTGTAATCCCAGCACTTTGGGAGGCCGAGGCAGGTGGATCACGAGGTCAGGAGATCGAGACCATCCTGGCTAACACAGTGCAACCCCGTCTCTACTAAAAATACAAAAAAATTAGCCGGGCATGGTGGCGGGCGCCTGTAGTCCCAGCTACTCAGGAGGTTGAGGCAGGACAATGGCGTGAACTTGGGAGGCGGAGCTTGCAGTGAGCCGAGATCGCACCACTGCACTCCAGCCTGGGCGACAGAGTGAGACTCTGACTCAAAAAAAAAAAAAAAAAAGATTTCCTATAAATAGAATAGAAAGATAACTCAGCCTTCCCTTTGATGTGAGGTTCAGATTCGTTTCTCATCATTGGTTGGGGGCTGCATGACACATGTGGCCACCGTCATGGATGTGTGTGTGGTGATGCTGCCACAGGTGTCTGCCCCGTAAGCAGCGGCTCCGATAATTCTCCTTTGCGAGGTGGCCACCAAAGGAGCACAGAGCTGGCTGGGGCATTCGTGCGTGTTCATGACCGAGAACTTTTCACGCAGAGAGAAATTCTGTCCTGGCGTCTTTATTGTATAATAGATGCGTTTAAGGCTGTAGACTTGAAGTTTATATTTCTCTTTATGTAACACTCTGTTCGTTGTTGATTCTAGTTTATTGCCTTGTAGCTACAAAGGGCAGGCTCTACTGTGTTGGTTCTGTGAAATTCCCCATGTTGCCTGGTATGTGGCCTACTTTAAAACTATTCTCGGTGGCTCAAGCCTGTAATCCCAGCACTTTGGGAGGCCGAGACGGGCGGATCATGAGGTCAGGAGATCGAGACCATCCTGGCTAACACGGTGAAACCCCGTCTCTAAAAAATACAAAAAAAAAAAAAAGCTAGCCAGGCGAGGTGGCGGGCGCCTGTAGTCCCAGCTACTCAGGAGGCTGAGGCAGGAGAATGGCATAAACCCAGGAGGCGGAGCTTGCGGCGAGCTGAGATCCAGCCACTGCACTCCAGCCTGGGCGACAGAGAGAGACTCCGTCTCAAAAAAACAAAAACAAAAACAAACAAAACAAAACAAAACTATTCTATGTGTCCTTAAGAAGAATTAAGAATTGTTCACTGTAACAATTATAACAATATAATTGTTTGGCTGTTGAGGCAGTGTCTTTGTATACTTTCCAATTTTGGTTCCAAATCTTCGACATTGGTGTGAACTTTTAAAACCCTCGGCCTCTGTTTCTAATGGAGAAGTGCTGGCGTCTCCCGTTCTGACTGGATTTGACCCCTTTGTTCTTCAGTCTGTTTTGGCTTCTTGCGTTTTGATGCAGTATGCCTTCAGATTCAGATTCATGAATAGTCATCTTCTTGTGATTGTGCTTTTGTTTTCATGTTGGCCCCCTTTTCATCTATACTGAGAAAAAATAAATCATGCTTTTGTCTAACAAGCTTCTTTATGTATTTTGAAAATTTATTGTCCCTGCCCACCCCTTTCCACTTCCCTCTCTCCATACATCACTATTCTCCTGTGCTTAACATGCATCTTTTGGTTCGTATGAACCCATGCATGTGGGCACAAGTGTGTTGTGTGTGCATTTAGCTCTCTTTAAATATCCAGTAAAACAGAACCTTCCTCCCCCCATCAAAGTCTGCACCATTCGTGTTTGTACAGCCAGCAGCTAGTTTTCTTTGCTGGCATCATTTAGCCCCCTGACCTTGGTCTGCTATAGACTTGCTAAAATTCTCCCTTTCAAACTTCCTTTGATGGAAGCCAGTGAGTGGTAGACACTCTCAGTTGCTGTTGTTGTTGTTGTTTAATTTTTATTATTATTTTTTTCAAGATGGAGTCTTGCTCTGTTGCCCAGGCTGGAGCACAATGGCATGATCTCGGCTCACTGTAACCTCCGCCTCCCAGGGTCAAGTGATTCTCCTGCCTTAGCCTCCTGAGTAGCTGGGATTATGGGCGCATGCCCCCATGCCCAGCTGATTTTGTATTTTTAGTCAAGATGGAGTTTTACCACGTTGGTCAGCCTGGTCTCGAACTCCTGACCTCACCTTGGACTCCCAAAGTGTTGGTATTACAGGCATGAGCCACCACGCTGGGCCTCAGTTGCTTTTTAATGTCCAAGATGTCCTTATTTTGCCTTCAATATTTTATGAAAGTTGTGCTGAGAATAATATTCAAAGGTAAATGTGATTTCCCCTGGGTCTGTTAAAGACGTTACTCCACTGTCCTCTGGAAGGTAGCGTTGCTATTGAGAAGTCTGCTGTCAGCTGACATCTGCGTTTTTGGTAGGTACTGTGGCTCTTCTTTCTGGTCATTTTGACTTTTTTCTCCTCTCCTGGATGATCTGCACTTCACTGTAATATTCTAGGAGTGGATTTCTCTTGGTTTGTAATTTAGATCTGGGACCTCATGTCTTTTCAATTCTGAAGAAATGTGAGCTATTACATTGCTTTGTTGCCTTTTTAGAAAATGTTTTTCTTTCAGAACTCCTATTCTGTTTATATTGAAGCCTCTTGATCTATTCTCCATGTGTGTTAACTTTGTGCATGTGTGGTCATGTGTGTATGTGTGCATGTGTGCATGTGTGCATGCATGTATGCATGGTGTGTGCACATGTTTATGCCTGCACGTGTGTGCATGTATGTGTGCATATGTGTGGGTGTGGGTGTGCATTTGTATGTGCGCACATACATGTGTGTGCATGTGTGGGAGTGCATGTGCATGCATATGTGTGTGTGTGTACGTGTGTGTACGTGTATGTGTGTATGCATGTGTGTGTATGTGTGTATATGTGTGTGTGTGTCTGTGTGTGTGTTGTGTTTTCAGAGCTGCTGCACTCTGATTGGTTTCCTCCACTCATTTTATTCCTAGCTCCAGGCTGGAGACTGAATCTATCTGTAACACCTCAATTTCTCCTTCAAATGTTTCTGTCTTCGTTGATATTGTTAGTACTATCTTCCATGACACTAAGTCTCTTTTCTATTATGTCAAGTCTGGAATTTAACCTGTCTATTGAGTTTTTTATTCACTTTATTATTCATCTTCAAGATTTGTAATTATTTCTATTTCGTCTCTCCTTGTTTCTTATATTCTGGCCAGTTCTAATTTTACACTTTATATTTTTTAAATCTCTAGGCATCTTGATCATACTCCTGCAGTCTTAACGTGTGTGTCAGACTTTCCTTGGCTGGTGTAAGTTCCTGTACCAATTGCTCATTTTTAGCCTGCCTTGTTAGTGTGGGTTTCCTTGGGTAATTTGGAAACCTGGCCTTGCTCAGTTCAAGGTGAGGATATTATGTCTCTGCATTTCTGCCTTTCTCCACTATCTCGTTGTCATTGTCCTCTGTCTAGCAGTGTTTCGTAGCCTCTGCCCTGGGTCCCAGGCTTCTGCTCTGCAGTGATGCGGAGGATGTCACAGATAAAGTCACCCCTTCCAACGATGGCTTGTCTCAGCTTCTGCTCTCAAGGCTGTGTCAATGTCCTCTTGCCTTCCTATGCCCACAGTGCTCCACTAAGTTATAAGAAGTAACAGCCCTGGGATGTGTCAGGAAGGGTTTCTCAGCCTCCTTTCTGGAGTCAGGGAAGCTGCTCCCATCACTGCCAGGAGCTGGACCCAGGCCCTCTCTGCCTGCCTTGGGACTTGGAGCTGACAGGCCCCTGCCTCTGCCCCATCACCAGCCTGTGCTTCTCCTCCATTCCTGGTTTCATGTGAGTGAGTGAGTGTGTGTGTGTGCATGTATATATGTGCACACATGCACACATACACACACACACACACCTGCCTTGGTCTTGTCTGTCTGACCTATTGCTGCTGTGTGTGGGGGGCAGAGCGGTTCCTTATTGCACACCATGCTCAGCAGTGTGGACACGCTCTTTAAATGCACACGGTACCGTGTTCACACAGGAGGGTCCCACTTTTTCCACGATGAATCTGAGGCCAAGTAACCTGCCTAGAGATGCAGGAAGTTCAGCCGAGACCCAAGCCCATGGGCCTCAGACTCCAATCCGCAATCCCTTTGGCAGTGTGCACGTCAGCGCGTGTGGGATGGCTGGAGGGTGCCTGTTACTGCCATACATGTGCCCCCACGGAGGCCTGCACGCCCTTCACTCCCTTCAGTTTCCTTCCAGGTGAAATCTGCAAACCCGCTCCTCTGGACCTGGTCCTGTCCGGATGATCCTCTGGGATTAACAAGCTGTTATTCAACAGCCTCCAACAACAATGGCACGTTATCTGCTCCATTGCAGAACTGGCCGTGGTTTACATCCAGGAAGGGATTGGTTAGTCACCTGTGCCAGGTCCCCAAGGGACCCTGAGTCCAGTGGTATATAGGGCGGCTGTGGGAGGAGTGACACAGCCTCTCTCAGCCTCAGCAAACGACCTGTCAGGCGGCCGTGGACTCAGACCCCAGAGATGAAGGCCCTGCTCCTGGCCGTCAGCCTCAGCCTCATTGCTGCCCTGCAGGCCCACCACCTCCTGGCCTCAGATGACGAGATTCAGGATGTGAGGCCCGGATGGGAAGGGTGGGCTGGAGGGGACATGGGGCGAGGTTGAGACTGGATGGAGACCCCCTACCTCCCCCATCCAAGGAGACCCTCATTTTTGGGTTGGGCATTAAAGTCCTGCCCCGAGGGAATGATGAGATGGGGCAGCAGGGGTCTGGGCTGGCGGGGGAGGGAGTGCAGGGGCACAGAGGTGGCAGGACTGGGAGGGTGGGGGTCTGGCTGACTTCACTTCTCCCCTGGGGGTGAGGGCTCCTGTGGTCCTGGCTGACTTGTAGGGGCTGGAGCCACCTTCGGGTGGGCCTGGGGAGGGTGCTGGGTGTTTCCTGGGTGGGTTAGATTGGGGAATGCTCCCCGTCTCCAGCCCTCGGGGTGCGGTAGAGTCTGGGGGCTGCAGGCCAGGGAAGAGTAGGGGAGGCTCTGGAGCGGTCGGCCTGAGCCTGATAGACAGGAACTTTCTCCAGGTGTCAGGGACGTGGTACCTGAAGGCCATGACAGTGGACAGGGAGCTCCCTGAGATGAATCTGGAATCGGTGACACCCATGACTTTCACGATCCTGGAAGGGGGCAACCTGGAAGCCAAGGCCACCATGCTGTGAGTGTCTGCCAGCCGCCGGGCAGCCTGCAACCTGGTCTGGGGCCTTCCCTTTCCCCACCCAGGAGGGCTCTGGTGCTGAGGAGGTGGGCAGACCTGCTGGGAGGCCCCTCTCAGCCCCTCCTGCAATGTTTGAGGGCAAACTGTGCCACTGAGGTGCCTTGGCTGGAGGGGGCCTGAGGGGACAGAGGCCCCAGATCAGACCTTGTGGGCTACCAGTGGTACCACCCACCTCCTCCTCTGACTAGGGAATGTCTGGTGACGTGCAGGTCTCTTTGGGAAAAGGTGTTTACCCTTGACCAGAGTCAGAGACAGCAGGCAGGGCCCGTAGACTCGACTCACAGTCCTGGCAGTACATTTCTGTGGGAGGAGTGGCACAGCCTCTCCCAGCCCCAGCAAGCAACCTGTCAGGCAGCCGTGGACTCAGACCCCAGAGATGAAGGCAGGGATGGGGCTTGCAGAATGACCAAGAGGGGGCAGAGGACGCCATGGAGAAGACTCCCTTGAAGTCCCTGCATAGAGCTCACCTGTGCGGCTCTCACCTGTGCTGCTTCCACCCACATGGCTCACATCTTTGACTTCTCACCTGTGTGATTCACCCACGTGGCTCCCACCTGCACAACTGTGTGGTTTAACCCCTGTGGCTCCCTCCTAAGAGGCTCCCTCCTGAGTGGCTTCCTCCTGAGTGGCTCCCTCCCGCGTGGCTCCCTCCTGCGTGGCTCCCTCCTGAGTGACTCTCTCCCGCGTGGCTTCCTCCCGCGTGGCTCCCTCCTGACTGGCTCCCTCCTGAGTGGCTCCCTCCTGCGTGGCTCCCTCCTGAGTGGCTCCCTCCTGCGTGGCTCCCTCCTGAGTGGCTCCCTCCCGAGTGACTCTCTCCCACGTGGCTTCCTCCCCCGTGGCTCCCTCCTGACTGGCTCCCTCCTGAGTGGCTTCCTCCTGAGTGGCTCCCTCCTGCATGGCTCCCTCCTGCGTGGCTCCCTCCTGAGTGGTTCCCTCCTGAGTGGCATGCAGTGCCTGTGCTCCGGTCCTGGGGGCTGACCCTTAGGAAGTCACTGACCCTGGCAATGACCCTGATTTTTTTTTTTCCAAAAGCCCCTAACTGAACCTTTCCCTCTCTGGGCCAGATGATGATGGATGTGGGGCTTGTCCCTGAATGTCTCCAAAAGGAAGAACGCAGCTGGCGGGATGAGGCTCAGGCCCACGCCGCAGACACTGCCTACAAACCAGGCAGCCCGGGTCCCTCTGGCAGGAAATGTGTTGGGGGTGGAGGGGTTGGGAAGGCAGCCACCAGGAGGAGTGGTGCAGAGCTCCTGGCCACCTCGGGAGACCCCGGGAACTGCCACGTGTGACCCAAAGGGGCCGCTGGTGATTGGGTCTGAGATGCAGAGAAGCACCCTCCTCTATGGGCCTGTGGCAGACTCGGGGCCACCTTTGCAGGGCATTGCAGCGTGGCTGCTCCAGGGCCAGGGGAGGCACAGGCCAGGGCCACTTTGCCAGGGGGCTTCTGTTTTCCAGGATAAGTGGCCAGTGCCAGGAGGTGAAGGTCGTCCTGGAGAAAACTGACGAGCCAGGAAAATACAAGGCCTGTGAGTCCTGGAGCCTGAGCCAGAGCCTGAACTCGAACACACGCTGGAACTGGGGGGGCAGCCAGTGCCTTTTTGGGGTGGCCTTTTGGCCTGCTGCCCCTGACTCCACTAAAAGCCCACTCTCCTCTCCCATTGGTCAATTTGCGTTAGAGACTTGAACACCTGACCCCAAACACCAGGTGTGACGGGTTTATTCCGGGGCGGACCCTCAGAGCTTTCCCTGTAGCCCGGCTGTGGCTCAGGGCCAGGAGCAGAGTCGTATCTGGCTGCGGGGTACTGCACCCCAACTCCCACCTCCGCAGACCTCATACCCAGAGGAACCCCTGGTGACTCACTGGTTTGGGATGTGGCCGCCTCTCGGGTGCATCAGGTTCCTGGGAAGTGGGGGTCCCATGGCCTGGGGCTCAGGCCTGGTGGGGACCCTGGGTCGGAGAGCTCTGGGAGGCTGGGAGGGTGCAGGAGCTGCGGGGCTTGCTGGGCCTGGTGCCACAGGCTGTCCCGGGATCCTCTCTGAAGGCCCCGGTGGCTAATTCAGGACTGTGCTGCTGTCCTTCTGCAGACGGGGGCAAGCACGTGACATACATCATCAGGTCACACGTGAAGGACCACTACATCTTCTACTGTGAGGGCGAGCTGCACGGGAAGCCGATCCGAGGGGTGAAGCTCGTGGGTGAGTCCCGCACCCCCACCCTGCAACCCAAGCCTCCACCCGCCCTCCCTCCTCCCGCGGCCTCCTGCACCCTCTTCCCCACGGGAGAAGCCACTGGGACCCAGGAACCCACTGCAGTTTCCTTAGGATGAGTTTTCCTGATAAAGGCCCCAATTCCCACCCCTGGAGTTCAGGATTTCGGATGCCCCGGCCTAGGTCTCTGCAGGGAAGGCAGGAAGGAGCCGCGGCTGTTGGCACAGGGGCTCAGGTCACACGTGTTCCAGGGCAGGCCAGGACCTCCCCCGGGGCAGCTCCCTGCAGCATCATCCTTGAACACGTTCCTGCGGGGTGTCCAGCAGGGGAGAGGAACGGGGATGTGAGCAGGAGTCTGTGTGGAAAGAATGTTCCAGCTCCCAGGGTTGAATTCCGGATGCGGTGGCTCCCACAGACAGTGACGTGTCAGTGCCATCCCTGTCTGAGGACGAGGCCCGTGAAGGCTCCTGAGTTCTCCCTGGATCCAGGGGTGTGCGAATGACAGAGGAATGGGACAGGCAGTGCCCTAGTGACCCCGAGGGGAGAGGCGCTTCCTCCAGGGCGGGCCTGTCCTGCCGTTCATCCTCACTCCGGGAGATGCCTGGGGATGGACGGAGACCCCTTCCCGTTCTCCCAGTTCTGCTGCCTCGGGAGCCTTCTCAGCCGTGCATGGCACCCTGGTCCCACTTTGCCAGCCCAAGGGCCTCTGGGTTCAAGTGCCCCTGTGGTGGGCAAGGTCCCCCTCCCCAGCCCAGCTCAGGCCTCCAGGCTGTGACGGGGTGCCGGCGACTGCCCAGTTTTGCCTCAACCACCCACATCTTGCCCTTGCACCCACAGGCAGAGACCCCGAGAACAACCTGGAAGCCTTGGAGGACTTTGAGAAGGCCGTGGGAGCCCGCGGACTCAGCTCAGAGAGCATCCTCATCCCCAGGCAGAGCGGTAGGAGGCACGGCCCTGCAGAGCCCCCCGTGTCCCTGCGTGGGGACGTCAGCAGAGCTGCGTTGCATGGGCGTGTAACTGTGCTGCGTCTGATTCTGGCTTTGTCCTTCCTGGGGTGGTGGAGCTGGTGGCTGATGAGGGGCCCCAGTCCTGACTGCATTCCTGGGGTCTCCTGACTCGCCTGTGCTTCCTTTTCCTGCAGAAACCTGCTCTCCAGGGAGCGATTAGGGTGAGTGAACAGCTTTAGAGGACATTTGAGACTCAGTGGCACTTCGAGAGGCCCTGGGGTCTCTCCCACCCACCACACTCTTACCTGGGTGGGAGACGCCCCACCTAGGCCAGGCAGGTGGGAGATCTTCTCCTGAGCTGCCTGCACTCGGGCACCAGCCTCCGCTCTTGCCCTGGGAGTGACTCCTGGGAAGCTGAGAAGCCCACAGCGCTGAGCCCACCTTTGCTGGCTGCTGGTGGAGACGGTGTCTACCCCCCCGCCCCGTGGGCGGGAGCAGGCAGGAGATTCAGGTTCCTCCTCAGCACCCGTCACCCTCAGCCGTCCTTGTGACCTTGCTTACCTGATGAGTTGCTCAAAGATTCAGCAAAGTGACGGGCGTGCCTGTGCTCGCTGTATCAGATGGACCCCTTGCTGGCTGCACGAGGGGACCAGAGTTCGGAGACTCACCCAAGGCATGGGCAGAGCCAGAATCCCAGACAGCATCGCTGTCCTTCCCGCACCCTCCCCTTGGCCTGCAGTCACCCTGATGCCTCTGCACTCAGCAGGGAGTTCTGTCAGCAGCCTGCGGGGGTGGTCCCTGCTCCATCTGCTCCAATCTGGAGGCTGGAGCCTCCACCTGCAGCCCCCAAGAGTCCGTGTGTGCCCCTGAGATCCAGCACGTGCCCCCCACACCATCGCCTCCAAGAGCCCGCATGTACCTTCCACCATAGCCCTCAAGAGCCCAGTGTGTGCCCCCACCGTAGTCCCCGAGAGCCCGCATGTACCCCCACACCATGCCCCTGAGTGCCCACATGTGCCCCCACACGGCCGCACACGAGAGCCCTCATGTGCCCCCACGTCGCATCCCCGTCCCACCCTCCCTGTCATGGCCTCACTCACCCTCCCCCTTGTTTCTAGGGCAGGGGCACCTTGGCTCCTCAGCAGCCCAAGGACAGCACCACCTAGCACCTCCGTCGTTCACAGGGACATGGAAAAGCTCCCCACCCCTGCAGAACCCGGCCAGCTGCACCCCTTCCTACCACCCCCCACCTTCCCCTGGCCCTGCGCCCCCTCTCCTGGTTCTCCATAAAGAGCTTCAGCAGTTCCCAGTGACTCCGCCTGTCTGTGGGGTTCCTCGGGGTGGGAGGTGCTGGCTGGGTGCTCCTTTGGGTGCAGGGAGGGGGTGGGAAGCGGGAGGAAGGCCAGGGGACCAGCCTAGGCCCAGTTCTCCATGGTGGGTGCCACAGGCCAACAGTGCGAGGGGCCTGGAAGGGCCTGGCAGGGGGGTGTGTGCTGGCGACTCGGCCTGAAGGTTCGGGGGTGCTTCCTGCAGGTCAGCCGCCCACAGAGCTCAGGCTCTAGGGGTGGGTGGGGGCAGGGCTCTGCTCCTCCGTCCTGCACAAGTAAGACCAGAAGGCCTGGGACCAAGCGTAGCTGCCACCCCAGAGGGGGACTGGGCAGGGCCACCAGGACCCTCAGCACTGACGCTGAGTCCGTGAGGCTGGACGTGGGGAGAGGGGACAGCAGCTCAAGGCAGGGTGTGGCTCAGGCTTGAGCTCACCGGGGAAGCCATTCCTGTCCTCCGGGGAACCACACCAGCATTGCCGCCAGGGCCTGGCTCCACGCTGTCCCTCTCTGTGCCCGGGTAGGTTTGGGACGGGAAGTTCCCAGCTTGGGGGCAGCCACCAGAGGTCCCACCTTGCGCAGGCGCCTTTCCTGACCCTGGCGGTTAGGATTTAAAGTTTCTTTCGATGGCGCAACCTCGCAGTGGGCTGGGAGCGAGGAGAGGCAGACTCTTAGTGACCTGCTTCTCCCCAGGAGAGGGCGGCTGCCGGGCAGCACCACACGGGGTGGCTTGCGCCCGGGACAGGACAACAGCCCGCGGAGCTCAGGGGAGGGAGCGGAAAAGGTAGCGGGTGACCCGGCTGCCTGTGGCCAGCTAACATGAGTCATTTCTCTGCTGCAGGGCATAGGGGCTGTCCCTGATTGTCTGGTACCTGGCCTTGGGGCAATGAGGGCTGGTGGGGAGTGGCCCCCGAGTGAGCCCATCTGAATAGGGCGGGGTGGCTGTGTGGACCAATCAGCTGCTCAGGAAGGGGCCGGCTCCTAACCAGGGCCTCCGTGATAGGTCAAGACTGCATTTAAAAAAAACTCGATTCTGGCCAGGCATGGTGGTTCATGCCTGTGTTCCCAGCACTTTGGGAGGCCGAGGTGAGAGAATCACTTGAAGCCAGGAGTTGGAGACCAGCCTGGGCAACATAGTGAGACCCCATCTCTACCAAAAGAAAAAAAAATTAGCCAGACTTGGTGGTGCACACCTGTAGTCCCCCTACTCGGGAGGCTGAGGTGGGAGAATTGCTTGAGCCCAGGAGGTCGAGGCTGCAATGAGCTATGATCATGTCACTGCATTCCAGCCTGGGTGACAGAGCAAGACCCTGTCTCAAAAAATAAGATAAAAAATAAAAGAAACCCGATTCCATTTGGGTTCCACTTTCTGCATCTCAAGATGAATCTTGGTTCTTATGAGGTGTCTGAGGTTCTCACTCATAGCAGATGCCACCCATGCCCAGCTCCACCTCCCGTCTGCCAGGCTCCAGGGGTGACGTGGCTACAGCGGATGTCACCTGCAGCAGGCGGACGTGGCCACGCTGGCCGGCACACCCATCTCAGGTGTGTAAGTCTCTGCACCAGTCTTCAGACGCCACGCAGATGAGTGCAAGGAGCCCGTGCGAGCACCTGTAGCTCAGAAAGTGCCCCGTGCCCCACACGACCTCCACGGGGAAGCCAGAACCCCCCTCTCCCGCAGGGCCAGTGCCAGAGCCCAGGCCCAGGGACAGTCTGGACAACTGTGCAGAGAGGAGAGGATGATGGGGCAGCAGTGACAGAAGAAGACAGACACCCCACCTGGGTACACCCCAGAAGAGAGAACCCTTCGCTACGTGTGGCGATAAGGAGAACTCTCATGTGGACCAGAGCGTGACTGCGCAAGAGCCGGAAAGGGAGTTTGGAAGGCTCTGGACTGGAATCCACCTCTTAGGGAGGCGCAGGGTCTGGTGCGGAGGGGCCATCGGGAGAGGAGATGTCCCTGGAGGACTGGTGGGGAAGACAGCGGGCTGTGAAGAAAGTGGTGAAGAAAGAGGACCGAGAGCCCCTTGGAAGATGTTACGGAAGGTCAGAGGGCGGCCCATCAGCCCTAACGGCTCCGTTCTTCCCAATTTCATCCCAATTCATGTGTCAGCTTTTTCGTTATCCCTCTGCATTATTTTAAAAGTGTCTGCTCTAGGGGCGACAATGACATCCTTAATTCACAGTGGACTTGGAGCGAGCACTGTGTCCTTTACTTAAAACATGAAGACCTTGTGACCCCACAGGTACGTCCTCCCCGCTCTGCCTCATGTCACAGACCTTGTGACCTCACAAGTGAGTCCTCCCTGCTCTCCCTCATGTCATAGACCTTGTGATGGCACAGGTGCATCTTCCCTGCTCTGCCTCATGTCACAGACCTTGTGACCTCACAGGTGCGTCCTCCCCACTCTCCCTCATGTCATAGACCCTGTGACCGCACAGGTGCTTTCCCTCATGTCATTGCTGATGTGCGACGCATCTACATATGCTGGAGACACCGCGACGCAGCACTGCAGAGCTTGCCTGAAGCCGTCCCACGTGTGATAAAGGAACGGAGACGGTGTTTTCTCTTTACCCACAGACCTTCCTCGCTGAATGCTGTTTGATCCTGAGTGTCCTGTTTCCATGCTGATCGCATCCCTCCAGACTGAAGAATGGCTTTTATTAGGTTGGTGTGTGCTCCTGGGTCCTGTAGTGTGTGTCAGCCCCATCCTGCAGCTGCTTCAGGGGAGCCCCCCTGCACGGGACAGCGTACCCCCAGATGGAGCACCACAGGCTGGCCACAGTCGGCCATTGGCACAGTGACCTCGACTTGGGCAAGCATCTTCCCGCCAAGCTTTGACCTCTGTGTGGTCTTCAAGGGTGTTGGGGGTGTTCTATTCTAACAGGTGTGGCGGCCCCTTCCCTGGGAGTTCCGGGGGATGTGGCTCCAAGGTTCTCAAAAGCATCTACCTGGATACCCCAGTCCCCAGCCGCAGGGCCTCACTCGTCCCAGCTCGGGGTTCTAACTGGCATAGGAGATGTGCTCAGGCTACAAATTTAGCCTTCTCCGAAATTCTGCCGCTTCTTCAATTGGTTCCTGGTTTTCCGCTCTGCCTACTTTCTGGCTGAAGGAGATAAGGGCCTATTTAAATGTTACTTTGGAGACTCGCTCCATTTAGGCTGCTATAACCAAATGCCATCATCTGGGTGGCTTATAATAAACGGAAATGTGTTTCTCTTTAATGTTGATGACGTCCAACCCATTCCTTCTCCTTGAATGAGTCACCCTTCTGGTGCTGTAGCTGAGAATTATCTGCCTAACCCCAGGTCGTGACGGTCTCTCCTTTGTTTTCTTCTGAATGTGTTGTAGACTTGCATCACATGGAGACCTGGGAGCTGGCTTTGTGTGAGGCAGGCCTGTCGCTCATGTCAAGGACCATCGGTCTGCCTGTGGACCAGCAGCTGTTCCAAACCCAGTGGGTGAAAATATCGTCCTTTCTCAATAGAACTGAGCCATGGGTTCCATTAATACATGAGCCCTGTCCGTGTGGCTATTTCTGAATGTTCTATCCTGTTCCATCGTGTGTGTGTACAACCCTTTCCAACACGCATGCTCACACCCCTATACACACACATGTGGAGAAAACGATTTCTTAGCAGCCCGTGTGGCTGCTGCCTGCATCCCCTTCCTGGCCTGCCAGCCTCCATCCGCACGTTTCCTCCCACAGAGCCTGGTGGGCTGTGGACAGACACTGCCTCTCGGGCCCCGCAGGTGTCCCTGAGTGTCCAGGCTCCTGCTGAGAAGGGGCCAGCCATGGAGTCTCATTCAGGGGCCGGATGGTCAAAGGGCCTGGAGGAACACCTTTTCCTCTCTGAGATCTGGTAGTGGGCTGGAATCCTGCCTGTCACTGGGAGAAGGTCAGCATGGTTAGGGAACACCAGAGCCTTTCTCTGTGGCCCCTGGGGGCTGGGACCTGCCCACTTGTCTGTGGCCCGCAAGGGCAGTAGCCCTGCATCTCTCCACCCTGGGGATGGCAGGACACCCCCCAGCAGCCCTCCCTTCAGGGAATGACTGGGTCGGGCTGACACCTATGGTGCCGCCACCCGGGAGAATTGGGAGTGGGCGGGGAAGGCGGTGCCCGGGCCTGGGAAACACAAGGGTGCCATTGTGAGCCTGGCATCACCTGCAGCCCTGGCCTCCTGCTGGGGTCAGCCCTGGGTCATAGGACAGATGCTTCAAGCTCAGGAGTTCCCCCAGTCCCAGGAAAGAACCCAAGAACCCCTGGCTCAGAGAACAGTCGGGGCTCAGGTCAACAGGGCTCCCTTTTGAGCCAACCGCTAAGTCCAGCCTCTGGCGTCTGTGCCTCTCACTGTGCCTGCATGTGACAGGGTGACAGCGGAAGACGCTGGAAGGCCTGAGGTCAGGCAGAGAGAGAGGCCGGAGTCACCAGAGCAATGACCGAGCCTCTCTTAGAGGTCAGCTCCTCCCGCCTCCGCCCTGCCTGCATCTCAGCTTGGTGCGTCCTCCCGCCTTCTCTGCCCCCAGATGCCTCTGATTGTCCTCAGGGAGCTGGTCCAGCAACCTGACCTGCCCTCAGCAGCAGTGGCAGCGTTCCTTAGGCTTCCCCTGAAGGCTGATGTCTTTGTTCCCTGCTGGAAAATTCTCCATCAGTTCATCAGCAAATAGTTCTTTCACCTCTCAAATCTTACCAGATGAATTTCTTTCTTAATAATTTATTGAATGTAAATTCATATAAGATCAATGTTTTAAAGTGAGCAGTTCAGGGGCAGTTGGTGCAGCTGCCTCCTCCATCTCGTCCAGGACACTCAGCACTCCAGAGCAAATCCCTGAACCTAGTGACCACGAATCCCTCCCAGCATCCCCCAATCCCTGACTCATGGTGAAACGGTGGGCAAATCGTGCTGCCTTTCTCAAACCTTAGTTCCCTCAGAGGTCAAAGTCATTGTTTGGAAAAAACTTCGCCTATCTTAAGCCCCTCTAAAAACGTGAGGTCAGGTATTGCTATAATATATTTGTATTTTGCAAGATTACCACATTAGAGCCAATATTAAAAATCAAACACATTATTTCTAAACACCTTATAAACTTTGAAAATCCACAGTACTCTTGGAACTATGCTTAACATCTGCAAATGCCTCAATGCCACCCAGTCCCTGGCCGCTAACCTCCCAGGGGCCATCACACCCTCCTGTACCTCCACACCCCTTCCATCTCTGAGTGTTGATCACCTTACAGCCATACCAGCATCCACAAGGCCAGAGGACCTGAGCTCCCTCTCTTTGCCTTTTCCCTGGAAAACACCCCTATCTAGGTTCTCTCTCTTCCCTACCCGTGAAGGGACAAGGCCCATTCAATTCTGAGAGTCATCCTCAGGCTCTGGGCCCAGGGGTTCTTCATCTTTGGCATGGGAGAACCCTGAGGTCAGAGACAGTGAATCCCAGGGGGCCAAGAGATGAGGCAGAAGTTGTTGCTGGAAAGCTAGATCCTGGTGTTTGTACTGTCATGTATACATGTCCTTAGGATGAAGCTTCACTTGTTATCAGGGAAAGCATTTGGTAATAGCAGTGGTTACGGGACCTGGTGCTGTCAATGGTGTCAGGGAAAACACAAGTTCAGCCACACAATCATAATAGTTTCTATCTCATGTTATTCAATCTAATAAATGGATGAATAAATGAGTGGAGGATAGACGGGTTAATGAATGGATGGTGGATGGCAGATGGGCAGATGAATAGATGGATGGATGGATGGATAGATAGATTAATGGTAGATGGTAGATTGATGATGATGGATGGTTGATAGATGGGTAGATGAATGGATGGCGGATGGGTGGATGGGTGGATGCATGAATGGATGGATGAACGGATAGATGAATGTTGGATGGTGGATGGTGAGGAGAGCGCCCCCAACATGGGGGACGCGCAACGTCTTTTTACTTAATTGTTACTTTTACTTGAGACAGGGTCATTGGGACACCCAGGAGGCTGGAATGCAGCGGTGGATATCGGGTCACTACAGCCTCGACCTCCTGGGCTCAAGCAATCCTCCTGCCTCAGCCTCCTGAGAGTTCTGGAGGGACGCACATTTCCCAGGTTGGGCACCTGGACGGGCTTAGAGTCTCAGTGCTGTTGGGAGCCCCAGAGGGACCTCGGCCACAGCCCACCTCTCATGTCTTTGGTGACTTCCGTCCAGCAGAGGAGGGGGTGCCACTCCTCACGGGGGGTGCCTGGGCAGCTCAGGGAGGTGGGTGGAGTGTCTCTGGAATGAGGTCTTGCCCAACCCACCCTGCCCGGGACACCTTCCCTCACCTGCCAGCCTGTGAGTTTCAAGAGGCTGATCTCCTTCAAGCTTCTCCCGTGTGTCAGATAGAATTCCACTCGGAATTTTTCACTTTGCAATGAAAGGCCACATTAAAATCACGTGTTTGCCAGTAACGTCAGACTTTCAAAAGCTCATGGTTTGCTTTTTGACTAAATGTAAAGCCCTGGGAAGGGTCAGGTCCGGGCCCGGAACCAACAATTAAAGGGGCCCGGCTGAGGCTTCCCTTAGCTTTGCGTCCTCATCCCAGAAGCGAAAATGACCTGGCCCCAAATATGTGCCCAAGGTCGAGGCTGGTGGTCCAGGCACTCCTGGTTCCCTGTAGTGACGTATCCAGCTCCCAAGCCGTTCCATCCTGCCCCAGGGCACCTGCCCCCTCCCCACCCACTGTGACCCCATGTCCGCCTTTCCCCCGTCAGGGCTGGTCATGCTCTGGTCCACCTAGGCCTGAAGACAGAGCTCCCCTCTGCCCTTTCCTCACCAACCCCTGGTCGGCATCCTCCCCCTTACCCCCACACAAAGGCTCTGGGGCCCGCCAGTCCCAGGTGGCACTCACAGCCCTGAGGCCCTGGGCCCCCCAATCCTGGACACAGGAGATGAATGAGGTCAAGTGGTGTGGATCCTTGGGAGGCCAGGAACAAGGTGGGAGCTGGCCCAGAGGCTGGGGCTGGCCTGTTTGTGTTCAGGACCTCTTGAATGTCTTGGGAAGGGGCAGTGCTGGTCACCTGCGGGCTGGTCACCCCCCAGTATCCGGGACTGTGGTCAATCAGAAGCAGCACTCAGTGCAAGGGCATGTCCCCGACCTTGACGGGTCAGCGCCTGAGCTCTGTCCACTCCGGCCCGGCCATCCTCCTATCTCAACCCCCCAACATAAAGGCTTGACCTGGTCCTTTGGGCCTCACCAAACCAGACACTGTCACCACGCCCACGCCACTCCTCTACCTCCCACTCCGCCTCCCGGCCCCGCCCCCACTCCTCTGCCTCCCACTCCGCCTCCCGGCCCCGCCCCCACGCCTCCGCCTGCCACTCCGCCTCCCGGCCCCGCCCCCACGCCTCCGCCTGCCACTCCGCCTCCCGGCCCCGCCCCCACGCCTCCGCCTGCCACTCCGCTTCCCGGCCCCGCCCCCACGCCGCTGCCTCTCTTGCTGCTTCCTGGCTCAGTCCTCCTTTTCCTGGCCCACCCCCGAGCCCCTCAGCCCTGCTCATAGATCCACCAGCTTTTAGGAAACTCGCACAGAATGCATTGGGCAGGAAAAGCCCATCCCTGCAGAGACGTGGACCCGCCCGCTGCCTCCGTTCACGTTTGTCACAAACCATCTCAGCAAGGTAGCATTCCGGATGCTCCTCAGCTTGTGCCCCCAGCCCAGCTCCCTTCCCAGCTCTTTTCCACCCCAACTCTCTCTCCCATCTGGTCCCTGAGCTCAGCCTCAGTCACTCGGTGCTAAAAATGACCTCTTCTAGTGTTATTTCAGCAATATGGCAGCTTCCGGGCCTCTCCCAGGCAACCCCACTCCTGAGGGTCCAGGTCCCAACAGGGAGATCAAGGTGAGTCCAAGCGTGCAAGCTGCTGCCATCGACTGAGCTCTGCTCCGGGCACTGTGACACCAGCTTTTCATGCCTATGTCGCTTACTGCTGGAAGAACCCAGTGGCGTGGGTACTGTTCTCATTTCTATGCAGAAACAGAGCCTTGGGATTAAGGATTTTGCTCGCCGTTGCACAGTCAGGAAGTGGACCAGGCTGGGGCAAGGGCAGATCCAGGCAGGAGGGGCTTCAGTAGTGGAAGAGTTTGGAGACCTGAGACACCACCTTGCCAGGGCTCTCCAGGGGAACAGAGGGTCTCAAGCTTAAGCTCACAGCTGGGTGGGAAATCTGGCAAAGGAAGGGCACCAGGCCAGCCTGAGAGTGGAGAGAGGGGCCATCGGAGAAAAAGAGAGCCCATTCTCTCTTCCCTGCTGGGGCCCTGTGTAGGTCAGACCCCTTGAGGTTGTCCCGTGGTCCCTGACCCCCATCCCTTTCGTCCCCTTCGGACTTTTTCTTGCGGCTTCATTGTGGGTTGCTCTGCTGCTGGGCCCCAAGCCCGCCCTGCTTTCCTGGGTCCATCTGCTGTGAACCCACCAGTGTACTCATCACGTCAATTTCCTTGCTTTCCATGTCTAGGATTTCCATCTGGTTCTTTATTCCCTTTTAATTTCTTAAAACTTCACCGAGGTGAAATTCACAGAGTGTAAAATAACCGTTTTGAAGTGTACAATTGTGTAGCAATGAGTCCACACACCCTGGTGCATGTCCATGACCTCTTTGCAGTTCCAAAACATTCCCGTCGCCCCCAAAGGAAGCCTCATCTCCAGCAGCATTGGCCCCCCACTGTCTGTCCCTAAGGATTTACCTGTTCTGGACATTTCCTATCAACGGAATCATACAACATGTGACTTTTTGTGACTGGTTCCTTTCACTTAGCACGTTTTCAAGGTTCTTCCATGTTGTAACATGGACCAGTGCCCTGTTCCTTTTCTTTTTTTTTCTTTTTTTTTTTTTTGAGACGGAGTCTCGCTCTGTCACCCAGGCTGGAGTGCAGTGGCCGGATCTCAGCTCACTGCAAGCTCCGCCTCCCGGGTTGACGCCATTCTCCTGCCTCAGCCTCCCGAGTAGCTGGGACTACAGGCGCCTGCCACCTCGCCCGGCTGTTTTTGTATTTTTAGTAGAGACAGGGTTTCACTGTGTTAGCCAGGATGGTCTCGATCTCCTGACCTCGTGATCCGCCCGTCTCGGCCTCCCAAAGTGCTGGGATTACAGGCTTGAGTCACCGCGCCCAGCCCCTTTTCTTTTCTTTTTTTTTTTTTTTTTTTTGAGACGGAGTCTCACTCTGTCGCCCAGGCTGGAGTTCAGTGGCCGGATCTCAGCTCACTGCAAGTTCCGCCTCCTGGGTTTATGCCATTCTCCTGCCTCAGCCTCCGGAGTAGCTGCACTACAGGTGCCCGCCACCACACCCAGCTAGTTTTTTGTATTTTTTAGTAGAGACGGGGTTTCACCGTGTTAGCCAGGATGGTCTCGATCTCCTAACCTCGTGATCCGCCCGTCTCGGCCTCCCAAAGTGCTGGGATTACAGGCTTGAGCCACCACGCCCGGCCTAGCCCTGTTCCTTTTCATAGCTGAATAATATTCTACCATTTGAATAGACCCCATGCTTTTCTGCTTTTTTTTTTTTTTTTTTTTTTTTTTTTTTTTTTTTTTTTTTAGATGGATTCTTGCTCTGCCACCCATGCTGGAGTGCAGTGGCACAATCTCGGCTCACTGCAAACTCTGCCTCCCAGGCTCAAGCAATTCTGCTGCCTCAGCCTCCCTAGTAGCTGGGATTACAGGTGCACACCAACATGATGCCAGGCTAATTTTTGTATTTTTAGTAGAGATTTTTCACCATGTTGGCCAGGCTGGTCTCAAACTCCTGACCTCAGGAGATCCACCCACCTTGGCCTCCCAAAGTACTGGGATTACAGGCATGAACCACCTCGCCCCGCCAACCCCATGCTTTTTATCCACTCATTGTTTGATAGACACTTGAGTTGTTTACATCTTTTGGCTATTCTGAACAGTGGAGCCACAAATATGCACACACACAACTTGTTTGAATTCCTGTTTTCAATTCAAGCAAAGTTTCTGGGTCATGGGATAATGATGTGTTTAACTTTCTAAGAAGCTGCCCATTGTTTTCCGCCGTGGACGCACTGTTTTCCTTCCTGGGTCTTTTCCATGCCTCCCATTTTGCTTCTCATCAGGTTCTTGCCTTTCAGTACCCTCTTGAGCACGTAGGGATATGTAGAATGGGTCTTTAACATCCTGATGTGCTGAGTCCACCGTCACTGTCATTTCTGGATCTGTTTCTATCGATTTTTCTCCTGCTTACGTCTCGTATGTTCTTGCTTCATTGCCTGCCTGATAATTGTTAACTGGATGTCATATTTACTTTGTGGATTTCACGTTGTTGGTTTCTTGACGTGGCAGCTGGCCTCCAGGATGGCTTCCCTTGTGTGATGCCTTCCATTGTGTATGGGCTGGACCTCGTGACCCACTTCTAATAGCTATGGCAAGGAGGAAGGGATGGCGTGTGAATCAGACACAGAGTGTGACATCAGCCCCACTGCTCCTCTTACCGCTTGCGGTGGGGAACCGTGTCACAGGCAGCCCCAGGGAGAGGCTCATGTGGCAGGAGCCTGAAATTCCCACTGGCCATTGTGGCCCACCAGTTCCAAGACATTCTCCAGAGCCCGAAGTCCCGGCCCAGAACGAGACCACAGCCTCATTGCAGACCCTGAGCCCGAACCACCCAGCTGGGCCACTCCCCCACTCCTGACCCTCAGAAGTCGTTGTTTGAAGCTGTTGTGTTTGGAGACAATTTCTTATGCAGCAAGAAATAACACACTCAATTTTGTTTTTCGTTAAATAACGTTAGACTGTGTGGCTGTAGTTAAATTGTTTTAACATGTTGGATCTTCCCCATACTTGCTTTTAATTGTATTCGGATGGGTTCAGAACAGCCCTTGCTAACCCCGCTACCAGTGCAGTCTCTTTCTGAGAATTCTGCCTGCTGCCCCGTGTATTCTGAAGGCTTTCTCCTTGGCTATGTGAGTTCTAAGAGTCACTCAGTTGACCAGTTCCAAGGTTTCCTCCCTGCCCCTCTGTGTGTCTCCTGAGCGCTCCGTGCAGCCTCTCCTCTCCGAAGCTTTGCCCAGCAAAGTCGAGTCCCTCCACCTCCCCACACTCTAATACTCTTCTCCTCAGTGTGTGTGGGGTGGGACCCTGGGATCTGTTTGGGTTCGTTTGCCCTGAGCCAGGCCTTGCTGGGGTCATATAGCTCAGTGCTCGTGTCCGTCTCTCAGGGATCACGATCCTTCGCTGCCTGTTGTCAAATATCCAGAAAGCACTGCTTCTGAAAGCTCCTGGGCTTCTAGTTGTTCAAGATGGGTAAATACGACACCTGCTATTGTACATTAGCCAGGAGGGGAAGTTTGCGTTGTGTTGTTATTTTGTAGCTTTTGTTTTGAAATAGCTATAGATTCATGGGAAGCTGCAAAAATAGTACAGAGGGGTACTATGTGCCCATTGCCTGCTGTGCATAGCTACAGTCAGACCTCACATAAGTAATGTGCGAAAATTTACATAGCCATACGTTGTGCAGGACCAGGAAATTGATGTGGATGTGGTCTACAGGTCTTATTCATATTTCACCAGTTTTATATTCGCTTGTGTGTGTGGTTCTATGCAAGTTTTTACCTGTGTAGATGTGTGTAACCACCGCCACAATCAACATATAGAATGGTTCCATCCCCACAGAGGTCTCTTGTGCTACCCCTTTAGAGACACACCCACTCCCCAGGCCCAGCCCTTGGCAGCCACTAATCAGCTTTCAATTCCTATAATGTCATTTCGAGAATATTGTATGAACAGTCATAGAGTATGCAACCTTTTGGGATTGGCCTTTTTCACTCAGTGTAGTTCCCTTGAACGTCCTCCTGCTGCTGTGGGTATCAGCAGTTCACCCCGTTTTATGGCTGAGTCTCCCATAAGGCGGATGTACTCGTCTGTCTAACCGTTCATTCACGGATGGTGGTTTCCAGTTATTAGCTATTACAGGCAAAGCTGCTGTGGACAATTGTACGCAGGGTTTTCTGTGTCCATTTATCCCATTTGTCTGGGATAAATGCCCAGGAGTAAAAGTGCCAGGCTGTATAGTAAGCATATGCTCAGTATTTTGTTGTTGTTGTTGTTTGACACGGAGTCTTTGTCACCCAGGCTAGAGTGCAGTGGCACAATCTCAGTTCACTGCAACCTCCGCCTCCTGGGTTCAAGCAATTCTCCTGCCTCAGCCTCTTGAGTAGCTGGGACTACAGGTGCCCACCACCACACCCAGCTAATTTTTTGTATTTTTAGTAGGGACAGGGTTTTGCCATGTTGGCCAAGTTGGTCTCGAACTCCTGACCTCAGGTCATCCACCCACCTTGGCCTCCCAAGGTGTGGGGATTAAAGGCGTGAGCCACCATGCCTGGCCCAGCATAGGCTTAGTTTTAAAAGAAACTTCCAGCTGGGTGTGGTGGCTCACACTTGTAATCTCAGCACTTTGGGAGGCCAAGGTGGGAGGATCTCTTGAGCCCAGGAGTTCAAGACCAATCTGGCCAACATAGTGAGACCCAGTCTCTATTATTGAAACTTAAAATTTTTTCAATAAAAGATAAAGGCAACTTACAATTTCCAGCATGGCTGTACCATTTTAGAGCCACTCAAAGTATGGATTTCTCAACATTATGAGAGATCTAGTTTCTCTGGTACAGTCCCTACTTTTCATTGTCACTGTCCTAATAGCTGGGCTGTGATATCTCACTGTGGCTTTAATTGGTGCTCCTTGATAGTCAATGACATTGAGCATCCTTTTAGGTGCTTATTTGCCACCCTAGATCTTCTTTGGGGAGATGTTCTTTCATGGTTTTTGCCCATTTTCTTTCTTTTTTTTTTTTTTGAGACGGAGTCTCGCTCTGTCGCCCAGGCTGGAGTGCAGTGGCTGGATCTCGGCTCACTGCAAGCTCCACCTTCCAGGTTTACGCCATTCTCCTGCCTCAGCCTCCCGAGTAGCTGGGACTACAGGCGCCCGCCACCTTGCCCGGCTAGTTTTTTGTATTTTTTAGTAGAGACGGGGTTTCACTGTGTTAGCCAGGATGGTCTCGATCTCCCGACCTTGTGATCCGCCCTTCTCAGTCTCCCAAAGTGCTGGGATTACAGGCGTGAGCCACTGCGCCCGGCCTGTTTTTGCCCATTTTCCAGGTGAATTTTATTTTTGCTGTTGAGTTTTCAAAGTTCTTTATATCTTCCAGACACCAGTCCTTTGTTGGATATGGAACTTTGAAATGTTTTCTCCCCATTTGTAGCTTGTCTCTTCATCCTCTTTTTTTTGAGAAGGAGTCTCACTCTGTCACCCAGGCCAGAGTGCAGTGGCGCGATCCCAGCTCACTGCAGCCTCCGCCTCCTGGGTTCAAGTGATTCTCCTGCCTCAGCCTCCTGAGTAGCTGGGATTACAGGCACGTGCCACCAGGCCTGGCTAATTTTGTATTTTTAGTAAAACGGTGTTTCGCCATGTTGGCCATAGGTGGTCTCGAACTCCTGACCTCAGGTGATCCACCCACCTCGGCCTCCCAGAGTGCTGGGATTACAGGTGTGATCCATCACGCCCAGCCGTCTTCATCCTCTTAACAAGGTCTTTCTGGAGCAAGAGCTTCAGATTTTGATGCAGTATGATTTATCAGTTTTTTTTTCTTTTGTGGATCTTGCATGTGGTGTCAAGTCTAAGAATTCTTTTCCTAGCCCTAAGTCCTGAAGATTTTCTCTTACGCTTTCTTCTAAAAGTTGTATAGTTTTTTGTTTTATTTAAACTATGAGTGAATGCATATGTCAGGTGTGAGGTTTTAGATGGAGGTTGTTTGCATGGGATCGATTGCACGTGATGAATTGCTCCAGCACCATTTTTTGCAAAGACTGTCCTTCTCTTAGAGGGACTCCCGCTTGCCAGGCGTCTGGTTTAATAAAACATGACCAGAGTGACTCCATCTTAACATGAATAGCTAGACACTCACAAGGCACCTGTAAGGTTATATAACGAGGCTGTGCTGCTCGATACTGACTACAACAATTTCCTGTTTCTCTGCCTAAAGGACACCACCACCCCCATCCAGAGCATGATGTGCCAGGACCTGGGTGGGTCTCACAGCACATGAGCTCAGCGTGGGTAACAGGTAGCAGCTGTGTCCATGGTTGGGAACCCTGGGGAGCTGACAACTGGCTTCCTGTGGGCTGATTTTTAATTTCTTGGTTTTTTTTTTTTTTTTTTTTTTTTTTTTTTGAGAAGGAGTCTCACTCTATCGCCCAGGCTGGAGTGCAGTGGCGCGATCTTGGCTCACTGCAAGCTCCGCCTCCTGGGGTCACGCCATTCTCCTGCCTCATCCTCCCGAGTAGCTGGGACTACAGGCACCCACCACCTCGCCCGGCTAGTTTTGTTTGTATTTTTAGTAGAGACAGGGTTTCACTATGTTAGCCAGGATGGTCTCGATCTCCTGACCTCATGATCCACCCGCCTCAGCCTCCCAAAGTGCTGGGATTACAGACCTGAGCCACCGCGCCCGGCCTTCTTGGTTTTTTTTATTTGTTTGTTTGTTGTTTGTTTGCTTTGTGTTTTTGAGACAGGGTCTCGTTCTGTCACTCAGGCTGGAATGCAGTGGCGGGATCTCAGCTCACCGCAACTTCTGCCTCCCAGATTCAGGCGATTTTATGCCTCAGCCTCCCGAGTAGCTGGGATTACAGGCACGTGCTTATGGTCTGAAAATAGCCACATTCTAAGCTGACCACCAATTATAACTGCAAAACATTTATGCCCAAACGGGGCATCTCCCACCAAGCCTGCAGAGCGTCCCGATGACCTGGGAGTGCAGCAGGCTGTCTTTGCTCACAGATAACGTCCACGAGCAGGCTGAGGCTGAAGGGCGAATGGTCATCCATCACACTAGGAGCCCCTATCTTTAGCAAGTGCATCTGTACGATCCAGGTTTCACTGTAGCCCCTTATAGCTTCTTACGAGCAGACACACTCACAGAGGACGGGCGTCCCTCCTCCTGCTTGCTGAGGTTGCCCGGCTCTGGTACCGAGTTCATTTCCTATAAACTTGTTTTCACTGTGCTTTGTGAGTCACCTTGAATTCTCTCCTGTGTGAGAGCCAAGAACCCATTCTTGGGGTCTGCACCAGGACCCTCTTTTCCGACAGCACTTCCCCCAGACACTGTTCTTGCAGCTTTGTTAAAGGTCTGTTGTTGTAGGTGTGTGAGTCCGTGTTTGGGTTTTCTATTTCTCATTGATCTATGTGCCCATTTCTCTACCAATACCACACTCTTGGTTACTACTGATAATAGTGCTTGTCAACTTGGGTAGACTAACTCTTTACACTTTATTCTTCTTCAAAATGGCTTTAGCTATTGTAGCTCCTTTGCCTTGACATACAGATTTTGGAAAAAAATTGTCTGTATATCTATATACGGTGGGGTGCGGTGGCTCATGCCTGTAATGCCAGCACTTTGGGAGGCCAAGGTGGGCAGATCACTTGAGGTCAGCGGTTTGAGACCAGCCTGGCCAACATAGTGAAACCCCCTCTCTACTAAAAATACAAAAATTAGCCAGGTGTGGTGGTGGGAGCCTATCATCCCAGCTAATCGGGGGGCTGAGGCAGCAGAATCACTTGAACCTGGGAGGCAGAGGTTGCAGTGAGTCAAGATTGTGCCACTGCACTCCAGGCTGGGCAACAGAGCAAGACTGTGCCTCAAAATAAATAAATAAATATATATATATAAAATATATATATATTATATAAAAATATATAATATATAAATAGATATATGTGTGTCTCTCACACACACAATTATATATATATGTGTGTGTGTGAGACACACATATATCTATATCTATCTACAAAATAGCTATCTGTCTACAAAATATCTTGCTGATAATTTCATAGGAATTGCATTAAATCTCTAGGTTGAGTTGGGGAGAGCTAACATCTTTGCTGTGTTGAACCTTCCAGCCCATGAACACATCGTGCCTGTCCATTTCCTTAGGTCTTTGATTTCCTTCATTGGGTTCAGAGTTTAAGTCCTGTCCATCTTTGCTGAGATTCGTGCCTCCATGCTATATGTGTGATTACAAATCCTGAATTTCCAGTTTTGTACTCCTTGACACTGTGGGAACACGATGGATTTTTGTGCGATTGACCTTGCTGACCTCGCTCGGTTCTAGGAGGGGTTTTGTAGAGTTCTTGCAATTTTGTATCCGGGCAACGATGTCATATACGAATAGGGACAGGTATACCTCCCCCTTCCCAATCTGCGTGCCTTTAGTTACCATTTCTTGCCTAGCTGCCCTGGCTGGAATGACCTACTCTGACGGATGGGAGAGAGGGAGTGGACACCCGTGTCTTGCCTCAGGACTCAGGTACTCTCCAGGAGTGAGATACAGGCTCAATTGTAAGTTATAAAGTGATGCTTCCCTGTGGGAAAAAGTGCTTCCAATATAGACTGTGGGACAAAGTCTGAAAGTCCACTGCCTCCCGTTTCCACCCCGTCTTGCCTGTGAGTCAGAGAGAAACAGTGCTAGCACGCACTGTGCACCTGTCCAGAGGCTGGCTGTTTGAGGGGCACAGGTGTGCACGCCTGGGGATGGCTAAGTGGAAGGTACAGGTCAGGATTATGATCGTGCAGACAGCCACCCACTGGCATGACGTCTGTGGCATCCTGGGGCGGCCATGGGGCTCTCAGGCCCTCTGCCTGCCCCACAGGCCATACTCCTGCCCTGGGCACAGCTGTCCTCAGTGCTGGCCTCTGACCCGACATAGCCCCGTCCCAGAAGGTGCTCCCATCACTGGCTGCCAGCCTGGACCCGACCCAGGCTCCTCCCACCTGAGGCCCTGCCAGGAACTGCCCAGCCCGGACACAGAGGAGGTTCCCGGGTGGACGTAGGGAAGAGCCTCCCATTGTCCCAGTGGAGGAAGCTGCCCCACGGGCCGAGGATGAGTCACGGGTTCGAGGAACCGCATGGCAAGGCTGTGGGCAGGGCTTTTGTCTGCCCTCCTCCTACATAAGGCCCTCCGAGCCCACACTGCCTCAGCATCCCTCTCGCTCAAGAGCTCAGAGCCACCCAGAGCTGCAGCCATGCCATGCCTCCTGCTCACCCTGGGCGTGGCCCTGGTCTGTAGTGTCCAGGCCACGGACATGCCCCAGACCAAGCAGAACCTGGAGCTCCCAAAGGTTTGAGGCTGGGGGAGCGGGCGCTTTACCGTGGGAAGCCTGGGGTGGGTGGGAGCTGCGGGCAGGCGGGAAGCCCAGAATCTCAGAAACCTACAGGAGGCTCAGAATGGATGCCATGACATCAGGAACCCCTCAGCCCTGCTCTCCATCTTTAGGGTGGCCTCTCTGGTTTCCCAGCATCCTAGGTGACTCATTATTTGGGCTTTGGAACACTCCTGAGTTAGCACACACTGGTGAATTTCCATAGCCCAGCGTCTGGTAGACAACAGACCACCATCCAGTGCTCACTGTACCCATCCCAGTTAGATTCCACCCCGCCTGCACCGGTTGCCACGAGAGCCATGGTTGGGGGGAACCCCGTGCAGCCCAAGGCCCCCTCAGTTGGCAGGGACCTGGCACTCCATGGCCATGGCCACCAACAACGTCTCCCTCATGGTGATGGTGAAGTCTGCTCTGAGGGTCCACGTCACCTCGCTGTGGCCCACCCCCGAGGACCACCTGGAGATGGTTCTGCACAGATGGTGGGTTCCTAGTCATTGGGACTGGGGCTTGGCAGGGGCTCAGTCTCCCCCCGCAGGGGTCCAGGACTGGGTGGGGTGAGCGGAGCTGGACTTAGCCCCAGGCATTTTCTGACGCCAGGGGCTTCACTGTGGCCCCTGCATGAGGGTGGGGTGGAAAACCCGGGCTCCAGAAGTTCCCTGTCCCCTTGGAGCCCCTGCCCCAGGCTCTGGGCCAACAGCCGACCACACAGTGCAGCCCCAGGTCAGACTGAGGAGAAGGTCGGGCGACTGTGGGCTGCGGTGCTCCTGGGACCCAGGGAAGTTCCTGTGGTGACCTGATTTTAGGGGTGACAGTGAGGGCAACTCCAATTCAAGTGGCCACTCATTCTATTGTCACCACCTTCCAGGGAGAACAACAGCTGTGTTGAGAAGAAGGTCCTTGGAGAGAAGACTGAGAATCCAAAGAAGTTCAAGATCAACTGTGAGCATCCCCAGGCCCCAAGCGCTGGCTCAGTGCTGGCAGGCTGGCCACGCTGTCCCAGAGGCGGCTCTGCTGGGGGAGGAGGGAGTGGGGCCTGGCCTGTGCCAACTCTCTCTGCTTCAGGGAGTCAGAGTGTTTGCTCCAGTCAACCCGATACTGACCCCAAAGGCATATTTTACCTGGAGGGCGGGGGATGCACTAATTCTTGGCATGACAGTGGCTGGACGTGGGTCTGCACTGTGCCCAGGCACGGGCGACAGCCGCTTTGTGTGCACTGTTCACTCCGGCCTCACAACAGGCCAGGGAGGCTGCAGGCAAGCAGATGGGCAGGTGAGAAGGTGGGCAGGTGGGCAGGTGGGTAGGCGGGCAGGTGAGAAGGTGGGCAGGTGGGCAGGTGAGAAGGTGGGCAGGTGAGAAGGTGGGCAGGTGGGCAGGTAGGCAGCTGGGCAGGTGAGAAGGTGGGCAGGTAGGCAAGTGGGCAGGTGGGCAGGTGAGAAGGTGGGCAGGTAGGCAGGTGGGTAGGCGGGCAGGTGAGAAGGTGGGCAGGTAAGCAGGTGGGCAGATGGGCAGGTAGGCAGGTGGGCAGGTGGGTAGGCAGGCAGGTGGGCAGGTGGGTAGGCGGGCAGGTGGGTAGGTGGGCAGGTGGGCAGGTGGGTAGGTGAACAGGTGGGTAGTGGGCAGGTGGGTAGGTGGGTAGGTGGGCAGGCGGGTAGGTGGGTAAGCATACAGGTGGGCAGGTGTGTAGGTGAGCAGGTGGGTAGGTGAGCAGATGGTTAGGTGAACAGGTGGGTAGGTAAACAGGTGGCCAGATGAACAGGTGGGTAGGTGGGTAGGTGAACAGGTGATTAGGTGAACAGGTGGGCAGGTGGGTAGGTGAACAGGTGGGTAGGTGAACAGGTGAGTAGGTGAACAGGTGGGTAGGTGGGTAGGTATACAGGTAGGCAGGTGGCTAGGTGAACAGGTGGGCAGGTGGGCAGGTGGGTAGGTGGGTAGGTGTACAGGTGGGCAGGTGGGTAGGTGAGCAGGTGGTTAGGTGAACAGGTGGGCAGGTGGGTAGGTGAACAGGTGGCCAGGTGAACAGGTGGGCAGGTGGGCAGGTGAACAGGTGGGCAGGTGGCCAGGTGGGCAGGTGGGTAGGTGGGTAGGTGTACAGGTGGGCAGGTGGGTAGGTGAGCAGGTGGTTAGGTGAACAGGTGGGCAGGTGGGTAGGTGAACAGGTGGCCAGGTGAACAGGTGGGCAGGTGGGCAGGTGAACAGGTGGGCAGGTGGCCAGGTGGGCAGGTGAACAAGTGAACAGGTGGGCAGGTGGGCAGGTGAACACGTGGGCAGGTGGCCAGGTGGGCAGGTGGCCAGGTGGGCTGCTGTTCCCATGGGCCTGGCTGCCTTCTGCTGATGGTGGGGCTGCAGAGCTGGCCTGGGCCGTGCTCCCAGCCTCGTTGCGGGAAGAGGGGCTACAGCACGTCCTGGCTCCACTGAATTCTCCCTAACAATTTGCGACATTTTGTTCTATTTTGTTAATTATTATTTTTTAAAAAATACAGAAGTGGTCAGGGTCTGGGCTCTCTTATCCCCTCGTGGGCACATTTTCCCAGCAAATACAGTTTGCTTCTTATGCTTGGGACTTGCCTCAGGCCCTTCTGACCCTGCTTGCCCTCCCCAGAATCGAGCCACTCTCCAAGGTCCATTTCTTCTCCCTCTTCCCACCCCTCTGCCCTGTTCCCGTGCCGTCTCCCGCTGTCCTCACCCGCATGTGACTTCTCAGCTGGAATCTCTCCAGGTCAGAGCCTGCCTGCCTCCGGTGTCTGCCTCTCCACTGCACACCTGGCCTCTCCCCTTCAGCCAGGGCTCCATGGTCCTCCATGTTGCCTCTTCTCTCCTTTTCTCCCTGGATTCCCTAGCCATGGCCCACCCCAGGAGCCACATCCCACGGTGTCAGTGGACGAGGAAGCCACTTAGTGTGGTGGGACGTCCACACATCTGCCCAAGACACTGCTGAGATGGAGGCTTCATCTTCCTTTTGGTTCTTCTCTTCTTTCCCCAGATATGGGGGCGAACGAGGCTATGCTGCTTGATACTGACTACGACAATTTCCTGTTTCTCTGCCTAACGGATACCACCACCCGCATCCAGTGCTTGATGTGCCAGTACCTGGGTGGGTCTCACAGCATGGGAGCTCAGTGTGGGTGAGAGGTAGCAGCTACGTCCATGTCTGGGAACCCTGGGGAGCTGACAACTGGCTTCCTGTCCACCTCGGTGCCTGTGGGCTGATTTGTTCTTCATTTTTTTATTTGTTTGTTCACTTTGTTTTTTTGAGACAGGGTTGCATTCTGTCACTCAGGCTGGAGTGCAGTGGTGCGATCTCGGCTCACTGCGACGTTTGCTTCCTAGATTCAAGCGATTCTCCTGCCTCAGCCTCCCGAGTAGCTGGGACCACAGGCGCCCGCCACCATACCTGGCTAATTTTTGTATTTTTAGTAGAGACGGGGTTTCACCATGTTGGCCAGGCTGGTCTCCAACTCCTGACCTCAAGTGATCCACCCGCCTCAGCCTCCGAAAGTGCTGGGATTGGATTACAGGCATGAGCCACCAGGCCCGGCCAGGCTGTTTTTCTCCAGTGCTTCATCGAGTCCTCTGACAAAGCAAGGAGCTGATATGGGGCCAGTGGGACAGTCGCCAGTCAAGGGGCTGGGCTTGGTGGAAAGATTAATGCTCACTGGACATCCAGTCAAAACACCCTGAAACCTATGATGCTCTCGACCAAACGAAGGCCAGGAATACCAAAATAGCCACATAGGCACAGCCCTCCCCTGTGTTTCCCAGCGCACCGTTTCCTCTGAGATCACACAGGTGTCTTCTTGATCGACCTCAGCCGTGCTTGGTGAGAGCCGGGCACTGGGGGAAGCAGGCACTGTGCTCTCCTCCCGTGACGCTGTAGACACCGTCCTGAGCTGTGTGGGCCCCAGCGATGCCCAGAGCTGCCCAGAGCGGAGCAGAGGGGGCTGGGCCGAGGAGTGGGAGCTGGGGACAGGGAACCTGGAGGCCAGGTGGACAGAGCCCCAGAGACCGCCCTAGGAACCTACTCCAGACCAAACTCTGCCTGACCTGGGAGCACTGGGGCCTCCTTCTCTGCCCTCCCTCCTCAGGCAGGGCCCCTGGAGCTCCCCAGCTCTCATGGAAGCCCCAGGGACCCAGGACTGACCCAGCCTCCTCCACAGCCAGAGTCCTGGTGGAGGACGACGAGATCATGAAGGGATTCATCAGGGCTTTCAGGCCCCTGCACAAGCGTCTATGGTACTTGCTGGACTTGAGAAAGACGGAAGGTGAGCTCCGCCCAGGACACGCCCAGCCTCGGCTGGAGGAGAAGCTGCCTCATTCTCAGCCCAAGCCCCTTGCTGGCTCTGTAGTACTCAGGTCACTCCTTGTTGGCCCTTCCCTAGTTCTCCCCCAGCCTCCTGGGGTGCAGAGCCACCCTGAGGTGGGGTCCCACCCCCTCCCACCATCTTTTCACTCCCCTCTCTAGCCCTGGGACTGCTGTGTCCCCAGCTGTCTCTTCTCTCGCTGACGCCTCCACTCTCCGCTCTCCTCCCACAGAGCCGTGCCATTTCTAGGTGAGCTCCTGCCTGGTCCTGCCTCCTGGGTAATGTATCAACCTCGCCCACTATCTGCGGCTGCCTCTCTGGGCTGCTGGGACAGACCCCACTGTGTCCAGTTCAGGGCTGACCTTGAAGGAATGAGCTTTGGTCTGGTCTTACGATTCCGGAAAGCCAGGCTGCTGACTTCCCCGTCCACCAGCCCAGCGTGTGTGTTGCAGCCATTGTATAAGTCACGGGCTCGTGCCCTACATTTGGACCTCATGCTTTCTTTTGGGGTTGGTTGGAAATGATGGGGGCTGAAGGAGGAGGAGGGAGGATGGTTACATGGAAGGGCATGAGAAGCTGGGGACCTGTAGATCTCAGTAGCACATTCTTTCTTTTTTTAGATGGAGTCTCGCTCTGTCACCAGGCTGGAGGGCAGTGGCACAATCTCAGCTCACTGCAACCTCCACCTCCCGGGTTCAAGCGATTCTCCTGCCTCAACCCCCGGGTTGCTGGGACCACAGGCGTGTACCACCACGCCCAGCTAATTTTTGTATTGTTAATAGAGATGGGGTTTCACCATGTTGGCCAGGATGGTCTCAATCTCTTGACCTCGTGATCCGCCCCCCTCAGTCTCCCAAAGTGCTGGGATTTCAGTGCAGCATTCTTAAGGGGGTGTCCTCAAGCCCACCCACGTCCTTCCAGGGCTCCCCCACAACACCCTGCTCTTCCTCCCTCTACTTAAATAACCCAACAGCTCGCCTCCGCCTCCAGGAAGACCAGACCCCCACCCTTCCACACCTCCAGAGCAGTGGGAATTCCTCCTGCCCTTTCAAAGAATGTCCACACCTCAGAAGACAATGGCGTGGTCATCCGTGTCCCCATCTCCTTCCTGCCGCACACCTGCACCGCGGGCGTGGGGGAGCTGCTCCCTGGGGGCAGTCTCTGGCAGAGATTATTAATAAATCCATGCAGCATGTTCTGTCTGGACGCACAGTCACCGCTGGGTGTGGGATTCAGGGATGAGGGTCCGGGGTGGGGGACGGGCCCAGGCCACCGCCTGGCAGAGCCAGAGCTACTACAAACCCAGGGGCAGCTTCTGATGGAGAAAAGGCCTCAACTTTCTTATCTACAAAATAAAAGGGTCCACTTCCACAAAATTTATGAAATGTCTAGAAAAATACAACTTCCATCAGAATCGACGAGCCCAGAGGAAAACTCATAGTCTTTAATAGTGAAATGGGTTAGCAAGACAAAATTAAAATCAATGAATCTGTAATGAGCTCTTGTTAGAAAAAAAAAAAAAAGCGTTAGAATCAGGAAAGTAAGAAAATAGAATTAAGGAAGATACAAGCAAAAATGACAAAATCAGAGAAACTTGTCAAATTCATGCACCTGTGCCCCAAAGTAGGGAAGGGGTGGGCTTGGTGGGATTTAGCTCACCTGTCACAAACACCTGGGAAAAAAAATTCTAGCAACTATCAATGACCACAGATTAAGAGAAAATTGATTACGAGAATCATAAGGGATTATGCTATTTGACTCTAGAATATATTTTTTACAATGCAAAAGAGATGCTTTCAGGCAAATATAAGCCTCCAAAACAGATCAAACTAGAGACAGAGTAGGTAAGGACCCTTCTCAAGGCAGACAGACATACGCGGTCAAGGGTCTGTGTCCCAGCCCGGCCCCCGGCATTGACAGCAGCCAGGCAAGGGCCGGAGATCTCCTGCTCCTTTTGGGAACAGATGAAACCAGGCAACGTGAACAGTCCCAGGCATGAGGAGGGTACAAATCTTCCGCACTTGTTTCTAATGCTAGGAAAACATCTCCATCAAAACTCCACAAAACCAGGCCCTACCAGGAGTAACTAGCGCTTGTGTGGCAGTTAAGGAACTTCTGCACTGTCTGTATAACAAACAGGCCGTTTTAACCCAGGCACGGGGGCTCACACCTGTAATCCCAGCCCTTTGGGAGGCCGAGGCAGGCGGATCACATGAGGTCAAGGGTTTGGGACCAGTCTGGCCAACATAGTGAAATGCTGTCTGTACTGAAAAAAAAAAAAAAAATAGCTGAGCGTGGTGGCAGATGATCCATATGTAATCCCAGCTACTCTGGAGGCTGAGGCAAGAGAATTACTTAAGCCTGGGAGGCAGAGGTTGCAGTGAGCTGAGATTGTGCCATTGCACTCCAGCCTGGGTGACAGAGTGAGACTCCGTCACACACACACACAAAAAAAACCCAAAAACCAACAAAAAACCCAAATAAGCCATTTCATCCTCATGACTGCCCACAGGGCAGAAGCCCTTAACTGTCTCATTGCCCAGCTGGTGGGTGGGACATGGACTGGCAGGGGGTCTAATACCCACACACACAACCATTGCACCTGCTGGCTCCATCACCACACCACCCTGTGTGTCGATGCAAACACCCTGAACAGTATCGGTGCCCCTGGAACCCAGTCACACAGTGAGAGAATCACAGAGGCGTCTACATTAACTTCACCCCCAGAAGACATCTCTGGACATAATTGTGTAATTAAAGGATCAAGAATACTATGATTTCTCCGCAGATGCTGGAGTCTGTTAAAAACATTAAAACCCCTTCCCTTTAAGTTCTCTACAAATGGACACAGAGTAAATTTCCAGCACATGCCATTAAGTGAGAAAAATGAGGCGAAGAGGCAGGTACACGGACTGTGCTGACTTTCATGTAAGAAAGAATGGAATTAAGACTGTCCATACCTATTTAGAAAAAGACAGGAGGAATGAATGGAAATTAATGAGTATGGTCATCTCTGGGGATAAAAATGCATGGAGAGGGTAGGAATCAAAGTCAACCTTTTGTAAATGTAACTTTCATGCAGTTTTAACTTTTGAACCAGTTGGCATTTTATATATTTAAAATATTAAATTAAACTAAAAAATAAAAGGCAGCAAGCCATAAAATGAAAAACAAACCAACAAATGAAAGTAAACTCCAAAATCGACAATTTCAGAGGAAAGCAACTGCTACAGGTAGTTGTTTTTTCTACTGATGTGTTTTTCTCTTCTGGCTGCAAAGCAATCCTGTGTGAGGCTTGATCACTTTCAGTGTTAGTGCTTGTAAACAGGGATGGAACACATATCCGCATTACAAAATCTTTGGTTGGACCTCACACACACTGTGTTGTTCAGAGGATGTTAATTGTCCTACATGACAACTACCTAGCTGCCTGCTGCCAGGGCCTGCAGAGAGACCCTGGCATCTCATTCACTCTGATGGTACCCCAGTTTATTCACACTTTGATCTCTTTTGGAGTATATTCTAGAGCAAAAGGTATTGCCAAGAAATCCTTACTTCAACCCAGTAGTCATATCCATGTTAGTAATGATACTAGTGTTCTATCAGTCAGAGCTCAGTATGAAACAGAGAGCACACAGGAGGTAGACAGTTGAGGGAGGACTCACATACGGAGGTGCATCCTTAGGGAGACAGGAAAGGATAATGCCGTAACCTGGGGCTTAGGAGTAGCCAAGCCCTTGCCATTTATAGTCACTAGAGGATAAGGGGGATACAGAGTTTTCTTTGTGATTGGAATAAACAAAACAAAAAGGAGGAACAAAATAGTATCTAGAAGACATCACAGTCATTGTAGAAATGTAATAGTGGATAAGGGAATTATTTCAATTCAGGCAAAGCATGTCTTATGTAGGAAATAGTATGTAACTAGTTGGTATCAGTGTAACGCTTGCCTCATAAGATGAGTTAGGGAATGTCCCTCTGCTTGCAATTTATGGAAGAGTTTTTGAAAGGTATCGTTGCTTTCTCAGATGGTAGGATTTACCCGTGAAGCCACCTGGGGTTTGAGATCTTGTTGTGGGGAGGGTGGTATGGGGGGAGGGTGGTTAGGAAAATTTGTATCTACAAATTCCATTTCTGTAAGGTCAATTCTGGTGATCCATTGCTTCTTTAATAAACTTGGCCCTTTGCATATTTCCAGGAATTTATCCATGTTGTTCAAGTTTTCAAAATTATTTTCATCAAGTTATTCAAAGTATTTTCTTTTTATCCTTATAATGTCCATAGGGTCTGTAGTGGTGTCCCCTTTCCTTATTCCTGAGAGTAATCATTGGTGTCAGCTGTCTGCTTTTGCCTGATTAGTCTGGCTTGAGATTTATCCACTTCGTTAATCTTTTTGAAGATCAAACTAACTTTCAGTTCCATTGATTTCTCTATTGTTTTTCTGTTTTCTATTTCACTGATTTCAGCTATTACATTGAGTGTTTATTTCCTCCTGCCTGCTTTGTTTTAGACCATTCTTTTTCTAGTTACTCAGATGCTGGCTCAGATTGCTGAGTGGAGGATGTTCATGTTGCTGCATACAAATATTTAATGCTATAAATTTTCTCCAAAGTACTGGTTTAGTTCATCCCATATATTTTAATATATTTTCTAACATTTTTAAAAATTTATTTATTTTCTTAGAGATGGGGTCTTGCTATGTTGCCCAGTTGGAGAAAACCCCTGGGCTCAGGTGATCCTCCTACTTCAGCCTCCCAAAGTGCTGGGATTCCAGGCAGGAGCCACCATACCTGGTCATATTTTGTTTTCATTTTTTCTCAACTCAAAATATTTTCCAATTTTCCTTGTGAAATTCATCCATTGGCTACTTAAATGTAGTTTGTTTTGTGAAAGGAAATTAGATCTGGGGACACAAACTCATTTAGCCAAAGGGAAATGTCAAGCTGAGAACTGGGTCACACAAAGCTGCCTCTCCACGTTGGTTGCTAAAGAAGATGGCTACAAGATGAAAGGCTACCCACCTCCCCCTATTTTGCCCACAAGGAAATTCCTGGTGAGCTGTCAGAACTTCACCATAGCGATGCAAGTTTTAGCTTATCTTTGCAGGTGCAGTCACCCCAGCCAGCCAGACACAAATGCATATCTGATTGTTCCACTGCCCCGCTGTGTCTGTGTTATCTTATGTAAAATGCAGATTCCCCACATTTTCCCTCTGCCCCTCCCCTTCCATTTGTATGAAAACTGTGTGCTTCTCAATATCCCACCCTTTCTCCTTTACATTTGGAGCCCTCAAAATCATCTTCAGAAAAAGGCATAGATCTGTTTCTTGGGTGCATCCTTAATTTTGGCAAATAAATTTCCTAAAATGATTGAGATTTGTCAATCATTTTCTTCAATTGACATCTTCATCACCAAATATTTGCAGATTTTTCCTATATCTTTTGCTATTGATTTCTATTTGACAAAAATACAATTCGTATGATTTCAATTTTCTTAAATTTGGGGGAACTTGTTTTATGGTCCAAGATACAACCTCCCTTGCCGCATGTCCTGTGTGTTCTTAGAAAGAATGTGCAGCCCAAGTTAGGTGGTTGATAGTTAATTGGTTGAGACAATGACCAAGCCTTCTATATCTTTATGTTTTGTCAACTTTTTCCTTGTTACTGAATGAGGAGAGTTGCAGTCTCTGGTTACAAGTGTGGAGTTATGCAATTCTCCTTTCAGTTATATCAGCATCTGCTCCATGCATTATAAAACTGGGATTCATTGCATTCACAAATTCTCTTGATAAATTTATCCTTTTAAAAGAATGTGTATTTTGCTGTTACTGCATGGAATATTCTCTTATTTTTACATGTTTGAGGGGCATTTGCATTTTTTCTGTGAAGAATTAAATCATATCCTTTGTCTGTTGAGTTCTTGGAGTTTTTCTATTGACTTGTAGGAGCTCTTTATATATTAAGGAAGTTAGATATTGTTTGTGCTATTCAGTTGTTATAAATACAGTTTCGGTGTAGCAAAAGAAATAGCACTTGAATATAAAATTTTCTTTTTAATTCTCTGCAAGGCAATTTACTTCTATAGAAGGGTGTGCACTTACAGATGGAGCAATGGTGAGCACACACCTGGACAAGGGAGGGGGAGGGGTGCTTATCCATGATGCACGTGGCTCCTGCTGCTGTGTTGTTCTCCTATTGGCTAGGGTTAGGCTTCACAGGCTAAACTAATTCTGATTGGCTAATTTAAAGAGAGTGACAGGGTGAATGGTTTGGTGGGAAAAATGGTTATGACAGAGCAGGCAATCAGAATGCAGTCAGGGTGGAGCAGGTAATCGGAATGAGTCAGGGTGGAGTGGGTAATCAGAAAAGGTTGCCTTACGAGGAAGTTAAGTTTAAAAGTAGAAGGCAAAGAATTGAACATACTGACATATTGATTCTTTGAAAAGAAATTTAGAACTCACATCTAACACAGTTAAAAGTAATTTTTCTCAGTCGATCATTTCTCTTCTTCCTTGGTTTGTGTGTCATTTCAATGTACTTTCTTTACGTAGTTAAAGTTACCAATGTTTTCTTTTATGACTTCTGCTGTTGTTTTGTTTCTTCGTTTGTTTGGTTTCATTTTTGTTTAGTCAACCGCCCCCCACCCCTACTACCGGCCAAATCATCCAAGTGGACTCCCTCTTTGGCCAGGGCACTCTAAAGTTTAACATGAAAGGCTGGTTCAAGCCAAGATGGGAAGTGGGGGCTGGACATGCTTCACTCTACCCTTCAGCATAATGTCAACAAAGACCGTAAGTCTAAAAGGGAACTTTTACCATCTGTTCTCTCCGAAGCCTGCTACCTGCAGTCTTCATCTGCATGATCAAACCTTGGCCTCCACAACACCTTATCGTAAGGCAGGCATTCCTTTCTATAGATAATAACTCTTTCAACCTTTTGCCAATCCGAATATGTTGAAATCTACCTATAACCTGGAAGCCCCCCCAACTTTGAATTGTCCCACCCTTCCAGGTTGAACCAATGTAAATCTTCCATATATTGATGGATATCTTCTGTCTCCCTAAAAAGGGATAAAAGCAAGCTGGGAGACTGGATTAAGAAAATGTGGCACATATACACCATGGAATACTATGCAGCCATAAAAATGGATGAGTTTGTGTCCTTTGTAGGGACGTGGATGCAGCTGGAAACCATCATTCTCAGCAAACTATCGCAAGAACAGAAAACCAAATACCGCATGTTCTCACTCATAGGTGGGAATTGAACAATGAGATCACTTGGACACAGGAAGGGGTCCTATTGTGGGGAGGGGGCAGGGGGGAGGGATAGCATTAGGAGATATACCTAATGTAAATGATGAGTTAATGGGTGTAGCACACCAACATGGCTCATGTATATATAGGTAACAAACCTGCACGTTGTGCACATGTACCCTAGAACTTAAAGTATAATTTAAAAAAAAAAAAACCACCTTGGGCACATGTTATCAGGACCTGCTGAGGCTGTGTCACAGGTGTGTCCTTCATCTTGGCAAAATAACTTTCTAAATTGATTGACACCTGTCTCAGATACTTTAGATTCACATTGGAAAGGTTTCTCATATTCTAAAATTAAAATAATGTCTTCCTAGCATTTTTATTGTTTCACCAGGAGTTCATTTGAGTCATGAGTTAAGATTCAAACTATAGGCCGGGCGCAGTGGCTCAAGCCTGTAATCCCAGCACTTTGGGAGGCCGAGACGGGCGGATCACGAGGTCAGGAGTTCGAGACCATCCTGGCTAACACGGTGAAACCCCGTCTCTACTAAAAAATACAAAAAGCTAGCCGGGCGAGGTGGCTGGTGCCTGTAGTCCCAGCTACTGGGGCGGCTGAGGCAGGAGAATGGCGTGAACCCGGGAGGCGGAGCTTGCAGTGAGCTGAGATCTGGCCACTGCACTCCAGCTCGGGCGACAGAGCAAGACTCCGTCTCAAAAAAAAAAAAAAAAAAAAAGACTCAAACTATATTTCCAAGACGTCCTCCAGTCTCCCAACACCACGCATGAGCCACTGCATCTTCTCACACGCCTGATGCTCGTGGGCATTCAGTGACATGTGTACAGACTTGTAATTCTGTCCTACTCGTGTGTTTCTTTATATGCCACAACCACAATGTTTTCATCATCTTATCCTTAACATCTGGTTTAGGTTCCTTCTTGTTATTCTTTTATCAGAATTTTGTTAGTTATTCTTACTTATTTCTGTCTTCAAATACACTGTAGACTAAGTTATCTGGTAAGAAATGCGGTTGATGTTTTTAATGGAATTGCAGTACATTTATAGCTTGATTTGGGGAGAATTTACATCTCCATGGAATTTTCTATACACAATTGTGATATGTCTTTTCTTTGTTCATGTCTTTTGTTGAGTCTTCCGGCGTGTCTAAATTCTTTTTTTAATATTGTTTGTGGTGAGGCATGGTGGGTCACGCCGGTAATCCCAGCACTTTGGGAGGCTGAGGCAGGTGGATCACTTGAGGCCAGGGGTTCAGGACCAGCCTGGCCAACATGGTGAAACCTCATCTCTACAAAAAATACAAAAAGGCCGGGCTCAGTGGCTCACTCATGTAATCCCAGTAGTCTGGGAGGCTGAGGCCAGCGGATCACCTGAGATCAAAAGTTTGAGACCAGCCTGACCAATATGATCAAACCCCGTCTCCACAAAAATACAAAAATTAGCTGGGCATGACAGTGGGTGCCTGTAATCCCAGTTACTCAGGAGGCTGAGGCAGGAGGATCTCTTGAACCTGGGAGGCGGAGGTTGCAGTGACCCGAGATCACGCCATTGCACTCCAGCCTGGGCGACAAGAGCGAAACTCCATCTCAATAAATAAATAAATAAATAAAATAAAAATACAAAAACTTAGCCAGGCTTTGTGGCATGCACCTGCAATCCCAGCTACTCAGGAGGCTGAGGCACGCGAATCATTTGAACCTGGAGGGCAGAGTTTGCAGTGAGCTGAGATAGCACCACTGCACTCCAGCCTGGGTGACAGTGAAACTGTCTCAAAATAAATAAAATAAAAATAATATTGTTTGTATAATTATTATTATTAAGAATTTTGAATTTTATCAAGCCTTGATAGTATCAATAGGAGTGGTCTTATAATTTTAGTCTTGTGACATATTACTATATTGAATTTTATTAATAGGTTGTCTAGTACAAATGATTATTATAATCCTGAAATGGAACTTTTATACCTCACCCTGGAAAAGTGTTCTGGGTTCTGGCCGGGTGTGGTGGCTCATGCCTGTAATCCCAGCACGTTGGGAGGCCAAGGTAGGCAGACCACCTGTGGTCAGGAGTTCGAGACCAGGCTGGCCAACATGGTGAAACCCCATCTTTACTAAAAATACAAAAATTAGCCAGGTATGGGGGCAGGCGCCTGTAATCCCAGCTATTCGGGAGGCTAAGACAGGAGAATTGCTTGAATCTGGGAGGCAGAGGTTGCAGCAAGCTGAGATGGTGCCACTGCACTCAGCCTGGGTGACAAGAGTAAAACTCCATCTCAAAACAACAACAACAAAAACACAAAACAACAATAACAAAAACGTGTTCTAGGTTCTGTTGGATATTTTTGTTAGTGTTCTTACATTGATATTTATAAGTGAAATTGGCCTATGAGTGTCTTTTAAGTTATCTTGTCAGGTTTTGAAATTAATGTTCTCTTAACTTCCTAAAAATGGCTTAGGAAGTTCTCTTTCCTTTTGGCACTCAAATGAACTGCTCCTGAAGGCGGTTCTGATTTTCCCTGTAAAACTGTTTGTGACTCATGGTTTTGGGAGAAATAACTCTTTAATAAAAATTTTTTTTTCAGCTCTTCTATGAAAATTCACCCATTAAGGTTTTAGAGGTCCTCTGATGTCAGGCTAGGTAATTTATGTTTTCATAGAAAATTGCCCATTTCATCCAACTTCTCACTTTTTCCCATAGAGTTAAGCAAATGTTTTATTTCTACTGCTTGTTTTAGTATCTTTTCATTTTGCGGTTATTTTCCCAGTAGTGTTTATAATTTTCTATGTGTTTTCTTCATTAGGCTGCCTAATGACCTTCCCACTCTGTTGATATTTTTAAAGAACCACTACCCTTTAATGCCCTTTTTCTATTTTCTAATTCAGTATCCTCTGCTTTTGTATTTGCAATTCCTTCCTTATCCTTTCTTATGCTTATTTTGTAACCCCTGCCCCGTAATTCTCTCCCCCTTTTCCCCTCCTCCATATTTCCTGCCCCCCTTTTTGAGTGGTATGGCTTATTAACTTATGTTTCTTCTTTTTATTTACTAAATTATTTTTAGGCCAAGCACAGTGGCTCATGCCTGTAATCCCAGCACTTTGGAAACTGAGGCGGACAGATCACAGGGTCAGGAGATCGAGACCATCCTGGCTAACATGGTGAAACCCCGTCTCTATTAAAAATACAAAAAATTAGCCTGGCGTGGTGGCAGTTGCCTGTACTCCCAGCTACTCGGAGGCTGAGGCAGGAGAATGGTGTGAACCTAGGAGGCAGAGCTTGCAGCGAACCAAGATTGAACCACTGCGCTCCAGCCTGGGCAACAGAGTGAGACTCCATCTCAAAAAAAAAAAAAAAAAAAAAATTAGCCAGGTATGGTGGTGGGCGCCTGTAATCCCAGCTACTCGGGAGGCTGAGGCAGGAGAATCGCTTGAACCTGGCAAGCAGAGGTTGCAGTGAGCCGGGTGACAGAGCCAGACTCCCTCTTAAACAAACAAACAAACATATATATATATATATACACATAAGGAGTACATATTTTTCTCTTAGCACTGCTGCAGCTAGATCCCTCAGATTCTGAAATGTCACTTAGAGAGTCACTTACTTTCTAAATGCTCTGCAATTTCTCCTGAACTGAAGAATTGCTCTGCAATTTCCATCTTCCTGCAGTGCAGGGAGCTGTAAAATGACCCAGCTTGTAAGGAGGGGAAATCCAATTTTGACAGCCCTTGTCCATAAGTCAGAGCCTCAGCCACTGTCCCTTTGCCTGGCTTGTTCTGTGTGCGCTGGGTCCCTCTGGACAGGTGCAGGACGCTAGAGGATAAGAGAGACCGGATTCAGGATTCCCAAACCCACTTCTGACGCTCATTATGAAGATTTACCAAAACCACCTTCAAGCCCTAATGGAACCCCCAGTCCTCACACTGAACTGGAGCCCACCTCGCCCCTGCCCTGTTCAGTTAACACTCAGACTCGCTGCCCTTCTCTGCCTTCACTCGGGGTTATTGAGAAGCCCCAGCTGGAGCCAAAAACTGAGCCAGCAAGACACAAAGACGTCTTGTGAGGAGCAGTCTGGGGCCTGCAGAGCCTGGCAGGTGTTAGCTTAGCCCTGGACCCAGGATGGCCCCACAGCAGGACCAGGAGGAACCTGGGAGAAAGAGGGGTGTTCCGCTTATGAGTCAGTTTCTGGCTGACCTCAGCAGCCCTGAGATCTGTGTGAACCTTGGTCACAAACAGTGGGTAAATATAAGTCAGGTACTTGGCACAGTGACATCTCATTCTTGCCACCTCCACTGAGGCAATGTGGAAATAGCAGTGACTGCGAAAACAGGTCACATGGCACCAAAAATGGTGTTTGAGAGAAGGAATGACGGATGGATGGAAGGATGGATGGATGGATGGATGGATGGATGGATGGATGGATGGGTTGTGGATGGATGGTACATGGGTGAATGGATGGATGATTGGAAGGAATGGAAGCCATAGGAGGAGTCAGAAGTGATACTGAACATGAAAGCACCTTGGCAAGCTGGAGAAGTCATGAAAGTGAGACTATACTATTCAATATGAGTAAATGAAGCCATCTACCATTCATCCATCCCTCCACCCATCCATTTATTCATATATCTATAATACCCATTATATCCAATTATCCACCCATCCATCTACCCATCCATCCATCCATTCACCACCTCTCTACCCCCCATCCACCATCCATCCATCTGCCAATCCATCCATTCATCCAATCATCCATCCATCTACCCATTCATCCATCCACCCACCACCTATCCACCACCCATCCACCATCCATCCACCATCTATCCATCTCCCATCCATCCATCCATCCATCCATCCATCCATCCATCTGTTCGTCTATCCATCCATCCATCCAATCATCCATCCATCTACCCATTCACCCATCCACCCATCACGTATCCACCACTCATCCACCATCCGTCCACCATCTATCCATCTCCCATCCATCCATCCATCCATCCATCTGTTCATCTATCCATCCATCCAATCATCCATCTGTCTACCCATTCATGCATCCACCCACCACCTATCCACCACCCCTCCACCATCCATCCACCATCTATCCATCTCCCATCCATCTATCCATCCATCCATCCATCCATCCAATCACCCATCCTTCTACCCATTCATCCATCCACCCACCACCTATCCACCACCCATCCACCATCCATCCACCATCTATCCATCTCCCATCCATCCATCCATCTGTTCGTCTATCCATCCATCCATCCATCCATCCAATCATCCATCCGTCTACCCATTCATCCATCCACCCACCACCTATCCACCACTCATCCACCATCCATCCACCATCTATCCATCTCCCATCCATCTCCCATCCATCCATCCATCCATCCATCCATCCATCCATCCATCCATCCATCCATCTGTTCATCTATCCATCCATTCCATCCAATCATCCATTCATCCATCCATTCATTCTGTTACCGGATGGTGCTGTGCAGTTCCAGGCTCTTGGTGTCCTGGACAGAGAATTTGGCGTGGCACACACAAATAGCAAAGCAAGCAGCAACAGTTTATTAAGCACAGTAGCACTCTGAGAGAGGGGAGAGTGGGCTGACCTCTGCAGGATGAGATAATCGTTAGTTTGGTATACTCTGGGTCTTTTTATGTGTATGTGTGTGTGTGTGTTTTTCTTCTCTTCCCAAGGCTGCCTAATCTTTATCCAACATCTGTCTTTTGATTAATAGGTTGGTTGCTTAGTTACTTTGGCTCTTGTGCACTTGCTGGTTGCCTCTATCCCATAATTTTAAGTAGATAAATGATACGCAATCCATATGCATGAGCTTTAATGAACTGCTTATCATATGGGGTCATGATAAGGATACTTTTTCTCTCTAATGTGCATGCCTATCTTTGAGGAGCTGCCCCCTACTGGTTTGGTCCAGATCTTGATGGCCATGGAATTTCTTTACTTGCTTTTTTATCTTACTTTTGTTTGGTTGCTCAGTTTCTGTCTCCTATCTTGCTTCTTGCTCACCCATCCCTTTGCCTTGTTTCTACTCTCTGCTTTTACTCATTCTGCGTTTTACCCAACTTCCAATTTCTTTTATTATTTTCCTGCCTCAATTTCACACAGTCATCTGTCCATCAACCCATCCATCCATCCATCCACTCATTCATTCATTCCATCTAATCATCTGTCTACCCATCCATTCATCTATCTATCCATCCACCCATCCACCCACCCATCCACCCATCCATCCATCCATCCACTCATCCATTAATTCATCCATCTATCCATCCATCCATCCACGCATCCATCCACCCATCCATCCATCCATCTATCCATCCATCCACCCACCCATCCATCCATCCATCCATCCATCCATCCATTCATCCATGCATCCATCCATCCATCCATCCATCCATCCATCCATCAGTTTGTTTTCTCCAATCATCCATACATCTACCCATCCATCCATTCATCCCTTTATTGATTCCATCCAATCATCCATGCATCTGTCCCATCCAATTATCCATCCATTTACCCATTTATCCATCCATCCATCCACTGCACATGCACAATCAGTGAAATAGAGTTCAACCAATAAGATTGAAGGGGAGCCCACTAGGAGGCACATCAATCAATCAAGAAATGTACCTCTTTTTTTTTTTTTTTTTTTTTTTTTTGAGAGGGAGTCTCTCTCTGTCACCCAGGCTGGAGTCCAGTGGCGCGATCTCGGCTCACTGCAAGCTCCGCCTCCCAGGCTCATGCCATTCTCCTACCTCAGCCTCCAGAGTAGCTGGGACTACAGGCACCCACCACCATGCCCAGCTACTTTTTTGTATTTTTTGTAGAGACAGGGTTTCACCGTGTTAACCAGGATGGTCTCGATTTCCTGACCTCGTGATCCACCTGTCTCGGCCTCCCAAAGTGCTGGGATTACAGGCGTGAGCCACCGCACCCGGCTGCAATGCATCTATTTTTAAAACACTAATGAAGTTGGGGAATAGAGAAATGGCAGGGAGATTGGACAGGAGGAGATAGGTCTGAAAGATGAGTCATAACTTACAGGCAAAATGAAAAGGCCAACTGGAGGAAGATGGAAATATTGTTGGCAACACCCAGGGCTATTTGTACAGGTGTGGGCTTGTTCAGGGGTGTCCTGAGGGTCAGAGCTGTGGGGCATCAAGAGGGAAGTGTCCATCTGGGAGCTGGATACAAGAACCTAGAATTCAGGAGACGCACATCCAGGATGAAGCTTTGGAAGTCAAGAAAGAGCACCCAAGACACCAGGAGAGGCTGAGATCCCCCAGAAGAGGAACAAAAGCAGGAGCCATTTTGGCATGGAGAAAGATGGAGGGCGGGAAACAGGGAGGAAGGCAAGAGAGGAAAGTGGAATCCAAGAAAAACCTTCCCTGGGAAGCACAGACAGGGTCTCAGGGCCTGGGGCTGAGAAGTCGGTCAGGAAGGGACAGCCGGACATTGCCTCTGCTGTTTGTGGGTTCAGGGCTGACGTGGCTGTGATGCGTGCTGCTCAGGGTTCAGCGGGGCCTGGGTGCGGTGGCAGAGCTGTCACTGCTCACATCCTCATGAAGCCACATGCCAGTGACGAGGATAGATTAGCAGCCAGCAGCACAGCCAGACACGAGGGGCTGAGGAGGAGCCAGCAGACCATGTATTTGTTGTTGTTGTTCTAAGACATCTTTTCACTCCTCCTGCTTTGGTGACATCCTCCCTTGAGGTGAAGCTTTAGGAAAACAGGGTCCGAGATGGACACACAGGGTGGTTTACGGAGTGGTCAGTGTTTCTCCCGCATGGCCCTACCTCTGCTGGGATGGTCCGTGGCCATTGTGAAAAACAAGTGAGCTGGAAACTCACCCATTTCCCAGTCAGCCCAGAGTCAGGGAATAAATGGACAACCAGAGAGAGCCACAGTTGCCATAGCCAGCCTGGCAGTGCAAGCCCAGAGCCGACACGGGGCCACAGCCACGATGCAGCCGTTCCCACTGACCCTGGGGCTGAGCCTGCTTTCCACGCTGTGAGCCCAGGGGACCCAGGTGGTGCCTGCCCCCGCTAATAAGGTGAGAGCCTGGGGAGGATGAGGTGGGCACACATGAGACCCACTTTCTGGGCCATGATCTGCAGACCCTGGACCAGATACCCAGCCTCGCACCTGTCGCACAGCAGTGACCCAAGCCCCGGGGGACGTCATCGGCTGAAGGGTACCCCTTGTGCCTTTGGCAGCATCCCCTGGCTAGAGAAGGGAGTGCCAAGCAGTGCCCGGGCAAACTCACTCCTGTAGGCAGAGCTGGTGTCTCCACTGCGGGGTGACTGCTCAGAGGCCAATGGGCATCTGGTGAGGTGAAGATCCCATCCCAGCTCTTCCAGCCTCTCCCAGGGCCAGGGTTTAGGGAGGGTTTTGTTGAGTACCTTCATCTCCCAAAGACAGCTTCTCCCCCTGGGGAGAATCCCCCTTTTCTGAGTTTTCATTTTGCAAGGGCAATGCATCAGGAGTCGTATAAAATCCATTCTTAGCCAGGCACAGTGGTTCACGCCTGTAATCCCAGCACTTCGGGAGGCTGAGGCAGGCGGATCACCTGAGGTCAGGAGTTCGAGACCAGCCTGGTCAACATGGTGAAACCCCATCTCTAAAACTACAAAAATTAGCCAGGTGTGGTGGCGGGCGCCTGTAATCCCAGCTACTCAGGAGGCTGAGGCAGGAGAATCGCTTGAACCCGGGAGGCAGTGGCTGCAGTGAGCCCAGATCACTCCACTGCACTGTAGCCTGGGTGACAGTCTTGAGAAAAAAAGAAAGAACAAAAAAGAAAAGAAAAGAAAAGAAAGAAAAGAAAAGAAAAGAGAAAAGAAAAGAGAAGAAGTCTCCTGCTTCTGCAAGGACAGGCCAGCTCCCAGCCTAGTCCTGGTGAGAGGGGTGTGGACTCAGTGCTGGGTGGGCCAGGCCTCGGACTCGGGGGCTGGAGTCTCTTCCCAGGTCCCACTCCTGGGTCTGCGACCGGGTTAAGTTGCCTCCTCCTGGCCTCAGTCTCCCGCTGAGCAGGGCCAACTGCTTGAGGCCAGTGGTTGCTTTTCTTCCTTTTTAAATGGTTTTCTGTGGAACCCCGTTCCTGGAAATGATGATGAAGTGTGCCCTAAGAAGCAAGCTTTGTTCCAGCATTCTCAGGAACCGGCCAGAGCCTCTGAGAACCTGCGGGAAAGACCCCCCAGGCCTGGCAGGACTGGGTACATCCCGAGTTTATTGGAACATAGGACGCTTTGTTTCTTCCTGGCTGACCTCCCTTCACTCGGCCTGCCCCTGCTCTAAAAGCCAAGCCCTGCCTGTCTCATAACAGCCAGGTCACCATGTCACCTGTCTAAGACGTCTGTGCCAGGGTCCTGGGGCCACCTAACAAGGTACCACCCACTGTGCAGCTCCTAACCACAGGCATTGACCGCCTCCCAGCTCTGGAGTCCGGAAGCCCAAGATCAAGGCGTGGCCAGGGCCATGGTCCCACCAGGATGTAGGGGAGGGTCCCTCCTCATCCCTTCTGCTGGCTCTGTGTTCCTTGGCTGGGGAACCCAGACCCCAATCCCTGCCTCTGTCTTCACACGGTCTCTTCCTTGTGTGTGTCTCTGTGTGTGTGTGTCTGTCTGTGGGTATCTATGTGTGCCTGTGTGTCTGTGTGTGTCACTCGGTCCAATTGTGTGTCTGTGTGTGTCTGTATCTGTGTGTGTGCATCTATCTGTGTCTCTGTATCTGTGTGTGTGTATCTCTGTGTCTGTGTGTGTGTCTGTCTCTGTGTGTATGTGTATGTGTCTGTGTGTGTGTCTGTGTGTGTGTCTGTGTCTGTGTGCATCTGTGTGTGCCTGTGTCTATCTGTGTGTGTGTGTGTCTCTCTGACTGGGTATCTGTGTTTCTGTATGTGTGTGTGTGTCTCTGTGTCTGTGTGTGTATCTGCCTGTGTGTCTCTGTATCTGTGTGTGTATCTCTGTGTCTGTGTGTGTGTCTGTCTCTGTGTGTGTGTCTGTGTGTGTGTGTCTGTATGTGTGTGTGTTTCTGTGTCTGTGTGTGTCTGTCTCTGTGTGTGTCTGTGTGTGTGTGTGTCTGTGTGTGTGTGTGTGTGTATGTGTGTGTATGTGTGTGTCTCTGTGTCTGTGTGTGTATCTGTGTCTGTGTGTGTATCTGTGTGTGTGTATCTCTGTGTCTGTGTATGTGCCTATCTCTGTGTGTGTGTCTCTGTGTCTGTGTGTCTATGGGTGTCTGTGTATGTGTCTGTGTGTGTGTGTCTCTGTGTCTGTGTGCCTGTATGTGTGTGTCTGTGTGTGTGTGTCTCTGGGTCTGTGTGTCTGTGGGTGTCTCTGTGTGTGTGTGTCTCTGTGTCTGTGTGTGTGTGTCTGTCTATGGGTGTCTGTGTATGTGTGTGTGTATCTGTGTGTGTCTGTGGATGTCTGTGTTTGTGTGTCTGTGTGTGTGTATCTGTGTGTGTGTGTCTGTGGATGTCTGTGTGTGGATGTCTGTGTGTGTGTGTATCTGTGTGTGTGTGTCTGTGGATGTCTGTGTGTGTGGGTCTGTGGATGTCTGTGTGTGTGTCTGTGTGTGTGTGTGTATCTGTGTCTGTGTGTCTGTGGATGTCTGTGTGTGTGTGTCTGTGTGTGTGTGTATCTGTGTGTGTGTGTCTGTGGATGTCTGTGTGTGTGTCTGTGTGTGTGTGTGTGTGTCTGTGTGTGTGTGTGTGTGTCTGTGTGTGTGTGTGTCTGTGTGTGTGTGTGTGTATCTGTGTGTGTGTCTGTGTGTGTGTGTGTGTGTCTGTGTGTGTGTATCTGTGTGTGTGTGTCTGTGGATGTCTGTGTGTGTGTCTGTGTGTGTGTATCTGTGTGTGTGTGTCTGTGGATGTCTGTGTGTGTGTCTGTGTGTGTGTGTATCTGTGTGTGTGTGTCTGTGGATGTCTGTGTGTGTGTCTGTGTGTGTGTGTGTGTATCGTCTCCTCTTCTTATAGAGACACCATCTGTGTTGGAGGTAGGGCCCACCCCATTCCAGGATGACCTCATCTTACTCAACTACCTGCAAAGACCCCACTTCCAAATAAGGTCACATTCTGAGGTTCTGGGTGGACTGGGATTTTCAGGCGACGTGATTCAACCCTGTTCATCACCATTTCCTCACCTGTAAGATGGGAAAACTAGGAAGACTGAACTTAGAGGATTGTTGCAAGAATTCAGCGAGCTAGCACAGGTGAGGCCCAGAAGCAGCCCTGGGCATGGTGGCAGAGGCCGGGACATGCATTTTGCTAAAGCCTCATCCGGGTCTGGTCCTCCTTAGGGAGTGTCAAATAATTCTATTTCCCTTCCCACTTCCAGCCCTCTTTGCTTCAGCTTCCCACAAAGTGTAGGAACAGGAATTGCGATCCACAGGCAAGTGCCTCCCTGCGTGGGGTGGCCAGGGTCACTTGCCCCAGGGAGAGCAGAGGCCATAGGTCACGTCCCTCTAGAGGCAGCTCTGTGCACAGCTGCCCGCAGCAGGACCACAGCTCAGGAGGTTGCCTGGGCGAGGACTGGGGCCACCTGAGCCACCTCCTTCCCTTGCTGTCCTTGGAAGGAAGAGTCTTGGGGCCAGTCTTGGACCTGTAGGCTGTCCTGCGGAGTGATAATAAATGGGGTCCTTTGGAAATAAACCAGAGGATAGCTGGCGAACAAAAGCTCATCTAGGAGACCCCCTCACCTCGATCCCAGATGCTGAAAATGGCACACAGGTAGGCAAGGCCCCAAGCGCAGGTTGCAGGCCACCTGGAAAGACCATAGGACCCTGGGAGGGGACAGGGCAGATCCTCCAGGTCTCCCCACTACTGGAGAGGAGGTCACTTCCCTCACAGGACGCATGGGAGGTGGCTGCCTGCCCTCTCCTTGTTTCCAACCCCCACCCTGATCTCAGCCCTCCCCAGAGATGAACAAGTCCATTGTTTGGAATGGAAAGCTCCAGGCATTGCGTCCGTTGCACACAGGTACACACACACATGGGCACACACACACAGGTACACACATACACAGGCATACACATACAGGTACACACACATGGGCACACACACATGGGCACACACAGGTACACACACACATGGACACACACACGTACACACATGCACACAAGCACACACAGAGGTACATACACATGGGCACACACACAGGTACACATACATGCACATGGGCACACACAGGTACACACATGCACATGGGCACACACAGGTATACACACATGCACACAGGCACACACACAGGTACACACAGATCACATGGGCACACACATGGGCACATGCACACACATAGGCACATGCACACACACACACTTGCACACAGGCGCACACACACAGGTACATACACACAGACACACACTTGCACACAGACACACACACCTGCACACGGGCACACACACCTACATACACACACACTGCACATGGGCACACACACCTGCACACAAGCACACACAACTGCACACACACACACTTGCACATAGGCACACACACCTGAACACGGGCACACACACCTACATACAGACACACACCCTGCACATGGGCACACACACCTGCACACAAGCACACACTGCACACACACACATATGGGCACATGCACACAGGCACACACACGGGCACATGGACACAGACACACACACCTGCACGTGGGCACACACATACAGGTGTGCACATAGGCACATGCGCACACACACACTCACCTGTGGGTGCTGGTTTGCACATGTGGAATCCTGAAAGACACGCTACTCTGCAACTTGCGTCATCCCCCTCAAACCTAACCGGGACACATCCTCCAGCAGCCTGCGTTCCTGAGTTGCTGATGGCCCCAGCTGCACCGTTCAGTGGGACAGAAGCACATTGGTAGATTTGAAATTCCAATGCTGCAGACATGACCCACCACGCTGCAGACATGACCCACCACGCGCATCCACGCGGAGCGCGCTTGGGTGTGCTGTGCACACGGCCCCTGCCATGTTCCCCACCCCAGGGCCGAAGCTACAGGCCGGATCATTGGGCACCCTTGGTTTGGATCCATTGGTTTGGATCATCACCACCGCTGTGGTCACTGTTGCTGTTTTTGCTTGGCTTGTACTTCACAACGAAGACTTGAGGCCAAGAGCACCACACACCGGGGTCCTCAGTGTTTCCCCTGAACCTGACTCCACCCGGGGCCTGTCCTAGCTGGAGGGCACTGAGCGGGGAAGGAGACGCCGTCCCTACAAGGCCATGCCGAGGATGCTGGAGGAGCTGCTCTCCGAGCCAGGAGAGGAAAACAGAAACACGAGAGAGATTGGGAAAGAGCAAAGCCTTTCAAGGAGGCCTTGCCCAGCCGGGCCTGGCCGGCAGCACCTGGCGTTGGGGGGCACCTGTGGGAAGAGCCCCGGCTGGGGAGTATGAACGGGCGCAGACTTGTGGCCCCTTTGTGGAGCAGACGGCTGTTCACTAGCATGATGGGGCAGCCATGGGGCTCTCGGGCCCTCTGCCTGCCCCACTGGCCCTACCACTGCCCCCAGGCACAGCTGTCCTCAGTGCTGGCCTCTGATCCACCATTTTCCAAGAACCGCGACCCAGGAGGTGCTCCTGCCACTGGCTGCCAGCCTGGACCCGACCCAGGCCCCTCCCACCTGAGGCCCTGCCAGGAACTGCCCGGCCTGGACACAGAGGAGGTTCCCGGGTGGACGCAGGGAAGAGCCTTCCATTGTCCCAGTGGAGGAAGCTGCCCACAGGCCGAGGATGAGTCACGGGTTCGAGGAATCGCGTGGCAAGGCTGTGGGCGGAGCTCTTGTCTGCCCTCCTCCTACATAAGGCCCCCCGAGCCCACACTGCCTCAGCATCCCTCTCGCTCCAGACCTCAGAGCCACCCACAGCCGCAGTCATGCAGTGCCTCCTGCTCACCCTGGGCGTGGCCCTGATCTGTGGCGTCTGGGCCATCGACAGCCCCCAGACCATGCAGGACGTGGAGCTCCCAAAGGTTTGAGGCTGGGGGAGCGGGCGCTTTACTGTGGGAGGTCTGGGGCGGGTGGGGGCTGTCGGAAGCCAGGAAGCCCAGGATCTAGAAGGCCGAGGTTCGACAGAGGAGGCTGTGATGTTAGGGCCCCTGTGAGCTTCCCAGGGCTGGCCTCCCGCAGGTTGCAGCCCGAACAACAGAGCTGATTCTCCCAGTCCTGGAGGCTGGAAGTTCGAGATCAAAATGTCGGCAGGACTGGCTCTCCTCCAGGCTTCTCTCCTTGCCGTGTAGACGCCGTCTCCCCACTGTGTCCTCACAGGGCCGTCCCTCCGGGTGTCCCTGTCCTAATCTCCTCCTCTAAGGACCCCTATCAGACTGGGTCAGGGCCACCCTAATGGCCACAGTTTAACTTCATCACTTCTTAACCATTCTAGCTCACATTTGGAGGTGCTGCGGTCAGGACTTCAATATATGAATCTTGGGGGCACAATTCAGCTCCTAGCAGGGCCTCTCTGTCCCCCAACCTCCCTCCAGCCCCAACCACATGGCTCCCCAGGATCCAAATATTCCCCTGACTCAAGGAGATGGGCTCAGCCTGGTGCTTTTTTGGGCTCAAATGAGTTTAGCTGGAACATTTCTGGGGCAGCAGAGTCGGGTCCACGGCGGCGTGAGGCCCCCTCTGGCATCTGTCCCACGCAGCAGCCCGATGAGTCCAGTCCAACTCCTGCAGTGGCCTGAGGGAGCTGGGGACAGGTGGGACTCAGCCTCACCTGCACGGGGCACAACGAGAGCCATGGTGGCCTGGGGACCCCCGTGCAGCTCGAGGCCCCTTCAGTTGGCAGGGACTTGGCACTCCATGGCCATGGCGGCCAGTGACTTCTCCCTCCTGGAGACCAAGGAGGCCCCCCTGAGGATCTACATCAGCTCGCTGCAGCCCACCCCCGAGGGCAACCTGGAGATCACCCTGCGCAGATGGTGGGTTCCTCGTCATCGGGGCTGTGGCTGGCGGGGCTCACTCTCCCGCAACCAGGGTCCAGGACTGCAAGGGGTGGGCAGAGCCAGGGCCAGCCCCAGGCGTTTCCTGATGGTCCAGGGGCTTCACTGTGGACCCTCCACGGTGCCAAGTGGGGTGGGGAATGAAGCTCAGGAGGTTGTCTGTCCCTTCAGAGCCCCTGCCCAGAGACTCTGGGCCAACAACTGACCACACATCGCAGCCTGGGTCAGTCTGCGGAGAAGGCCGGTGTGGGGGCCAGGCTGGGCTGCTGTGGTCTGTGGTCTCCTGGGACCAGGCAGATCCTGTGAGGATTGTCTGCCCCCAGAGTCACGGCTGGGGGAGATGAGGACCTGAACCCCATGATTGCTGCATGAACCCCGGGACCACTGCTGTCCACGGTCATGGTCCCAGGGCGCTCACTGGCTCCCTCTGGCCTCTTCTGCCTGGTCCCGGGCTACACGTTAGGGGTTTCCCGAGAGCAGTGTTTGTCCTGGTGACCAGCACTTGTGGCCTGGAAGCCCCTCTCTCCTCAGTCCTCGGAGTCTGGCCCCTGCCCCCCTCTCCAGGGCTGCAGATTGGCCACCATAGCGTTTGTGCACACAGGTCACAGAAACAAAGCCCTTTCAGGGAGAGCAACCAGTGCATTGAGGAGAAGATCATTGCAGAGAAAACCGAGAACCCCATCGAGTTCAAGATCAACTGTAAGTGCCGGCCACAGCCCAGGCAGCTCTGGGGACACTGGCCAGGTTCCCAAGGGGTGGGACAGTGGGGCCTGGCCTCTGGCCTGGCTGTGCTAAGGCAAGCGCGGGTCACGATGGTGACGGCAGCCACAGGGAGCAGCACCGCCTCTGGGTCCCCTCTGGGCTGGTCTCACTCCCTGCAGTGACAGTGGGTCACTTGGGATCAGCTCAGGCAGCAGCGGTGACCCCCTTAGCCAGCAGCCTGTCCCCACTCTCCCTGCACCCTCCGCATGGCTCCCAGCTGCACTCCGCCAGCTATCTGCTGAGAGTCAGGGCCCCTGTGACCGCCGGATTGGAGGCTACATCTCCTTCATTCTGCATTCGTTCATTGCTAATTCGAGATGCCAGAGAGCCATGAGGACTCTTTCTCACCAGGCCTCCCCTCCCCAGCCTGGAGCAGGGAGTCCCCCGGGAGCCACGTCCTGCCTTCCGGTACCCCCACTCTCCCCTCCATGTGACTTCCCCCACGGCTGCACACCGCAACCACTGAGGCACTTGAAAGGACTCCTGTGCCAGGGCACCCACCCAGGGTCTCCAGCATCCCCTGCTTGCAGCTGGGTGGAGACGTTGGCATTTTCCATATAAGCCACCCTGGTGACACAGCTCTGCCCTGGTGGTGCCACTGGGCTAAGTCGGTGGAGCCCACCTCACTCGGCCCCGATCCGAGGGTCTCCGCTTCCCCGCCGCCCTGGCATGTGGTGGTGACTCTCAGGACCCACCTTCGCTGCCTCGGCTGGGGGTCGGTCTCACCCCCATCAGAGTAGAGACCCCGTTTCTTAGCCTCACTGGGCCACAGTGTTGAGGGTGGCTCACCCAGGTGGTCGTCTGGGTGTGATGATGAGGGAGGGAATCCTGAGCCAGGGGACGGTCTGTGTCTCCGTGGAGAGTCACAGTTAACAGCCAGGCCTCTCCTAGCCCCGTTTGCCCCTTGGCGTTACTTGTGAGCCGTGCTGGGAGCTCTCTGATGGGAAACTCACACCGTGCTGGGGTCCAGGGGGACACTGGCCCCGAAGGAAGTTCCCAAGGGGGGCCCGCTGTGGGGTAGCTCTGCACAGCCTGGAGTGTGGTAGGAGAGAAATGGGAGGGAGACGCTGGGCATCGGGGCGGACGCATCCCTCATGGGAAGTCCAGCTGGACCACAGGAGACCCACCAGCACTCCCCTTCCCACTGCAGCAAAGCACCCAGAATTCATTTCTGCTCCTGTCTTGTTCTTTTTCTAGATCTGGATGAGAACAGGATCTACCTGTTCAACACCGACGGCAGCAAATATTTGTTCCTCTGCCTGCAGAGCACCCCCAGGCAGAACCTGGCCTGCCAGTACCTGGGTGCGCGCCTGGGCCCCCAGGGTTCCCGTGGGAAACGGACACAGAATGAGACGCTCAGATCGGTCTCGAGTGAATGGAAGGCGGGCCTGTGAGGGAGCTGTTGGCTCGGCCCTCCCCCAGCCCCTGGGATTGCTTTCCCAAGGAGCCCAGGAGCCCCATGGGAGGGGGAGGAGGGGGAGAGGAGTCCTAGTGTTACATCAGAAACAAGAGAAGTGTTGTACCCAGGGACTTGAGGGACAGACACAGGCCCCGAGGACAGCAGAGGCCACTGTGGACACCAGGAAGGAGGTGTCCCTGCAGGTCAGCTGCAAGGGCAGGTGACTTTGACCATCTCTGTGTGGTCGACAGGTGGCTATAAATCCAATAGTCTTCCTGAATGGAGATTTTCAATTATTTTGTCAAATAAGAAGCCAGATACTAAAATGTCTTTCAAACAATCATGTTTGGAAAATGAATATAAGGTGACATTTTCCACGTCACACCTGCAGTGCTGTTGGGGTTCCCAGGGCCACTACATGGACCATTGGCTTTGGGCTGTAGAGACGCTCCTGCTCTACAAATCACCTGTCCTGGGCTGTGGGAGGGCAGCCCGACACGGCAGGGGAGGCAGACACTGTGCTCTCCTCCCATGACCCTGTAGACACCATCCTGAGTTCTGTGGGTCCCAGCGCTGCCTATGGTACATGAGGAGCAGGCCCAGCCAAGGAGAGGGGCTTGGGGACAGGGAGCCTGCAGGCCCGTTGGTCAAACCCTGGAGACCAGTCTGAGAACCTGCTCCAGACCAAACTCTGCCCAACCTCAGAGCACCAGGGCCTCCTTCCCTGCCCTCCCTCCCCAGGCAGGGCCCTTGGAGCTCCCAGGGCCCAGGACTGAGCCAATGTCCCCCACAGCCAGGACCCTGGAGGTGGATGACAAGGTCATGGCGGAATTCATCAGCTTTCTCAAGACTCTGCCTGTGCACATGCAGATCTTCCTGGACATGACCCAGGCAGAAGGTGAGCTGCCCCCAGGACAGGCCCAGCCTTGGCTAGAGGAGAAGCCACCGCTGTCCCAGTCTCTGTAGGACTCAGGGCAGCACCTGTCACTCCTCGTTGGCCCCTCCCACGTTCTCCCCAGGGCTTCCCTGGGGGTGCAGAGGCACCCTGAGGTGGGGTCCCCTCTCCCTCCCGTCATCCCCCAACCTCTGGCCCTGGGGCTGCTGTGTTCCCAGCTAAGTCTCCCCTCCCACTGAGGTCCCCACTGCCCCCTCTCCTCCCACAGAACAGTGCCGCGTCTAGATAAGCTCCTGCTCGGTCCTGCCTCCTGGGTAATGTACCAGCCCCGCCCACAGCCTGAGGTCGCCTCTCTGGGTCCCTGGAACAGACCCCACTGTGCCCATTCCCCAGGGCTGACCCTGAGCGATGGGCTGGAATCCTGGGGCCTCTGGAAAAGCCCAGCTGGCCACGTGCCCGCATCTCTGGGGTTGGCCACTCCAGATGCCATTTCCTGTGCCGTGGGCACAAGATGAGACCCTCTCCTTCAGGGTGGGGGTGAGTGAGGGGGGTGCTCAGGGGAGGGCAGGCCTGGGATCACAAGACCCTCCAGCCTGAGGCTAGGGTTGAGGTGGGGCTCCCCTCACACAAGCAGGGGTCCTACACCCCTAGCCTGGGAGGGGATGCCCCCTGCCCTGCAGGGTTCTAGAGTCACAGCGGAGTCCCTTTGCGCACATCAGGTCCCGGAGCCTCGGCCCCTGTGCGGACCGAGAGGATGTCGCCTTCCCGGGAGGGACGAGGAGGCTGATGACCAAGGCACATTTCCTGGGACCCTGGGACCTCCTGGGCCTCAGCCTGGGGTCTCCTGTCCTAAGCGGTCCCTCTTTGAGCAATAAATAACCTCGTCCCTTGACTCTGTGCTGGCTGGCATGTGGGGATGCAGCTGAGAGCAGGTTGGGGGGCTGGGGGACTTGGGGACTGGTAGACTCAGAGGCTGGGGGACTCAGGGAAGGGGGAACTCGGGGGCTGGGAGACTCGGAGGCTGGGGGTCTCAGGGGCTGGGGGACTTGGAGGCTGGGGGACTCGGAGGCTGGGGGTCTCAGGGGCTGGGGGACTTGGAGGCTGGGGGACTCAGGGACTGGGGGACTCCGGGGCTGGGGGATTTGGAGGCTGGGGGACTCAGGGGCTGGGGCACTCGGGGGCTGGGGGACTTGGAGGCTGGGGGACCGGGGGCTGGGGGACTTGGGGGCTGGGGGCTGGGGGCTGAGGGAACTGAGTTCATGGTTTCTGTGTTGTAGGCCCCATCATATTTGGGGATCAAGACACTATAGGGGGCTTAAAAATGTTCAGGAACTAGATAAGAGTGCTGCTGAGATGGCCAGAGCTTGCCATTCATGTTGGAGGTCCAGGTCACACAAAGGACGAAATATGAAAAATCACAGACCCATTCACCAAATAAATACTCCTATGAAAACTTAAATGAGTTATTTACAAATCAAATTCTGCACTATTTAAAAAACACGAACCGCATGACCTCCAGGGCATCTCTCAGGAGCATAAGGGAAATTGCTACCAGGAAGAGCTTTGCTATCAACCTTCGTCTGCTCATAAATGCCATCGATCTTTTCTGGGCTAATGTGAAATAAAGAGATTTACCCTGGATTGAGGAACTGAACAAAAGAGGTGAGACGTGGGAGAGGAACTTGTTTTTCATTTTAAAATATTTTGAACATCACAAAAGGAAAAAGAATATGCAACAACAGAAATAGATTTGCCAATAATAATAACATGCATAACTTTAAATTTTCAAAATACAGATGTTTCTGATAAAACATCAATTACCAATATTGGCTCAAAAAGTAGAGGAAAACTTAGAAAGAGCAATCATCGTAGAAAAAACCAGAATAGTTCCAGATCTTCTGTCTATGGATGAGAATAAAAAACCTTTATGTGATAGTTCCTGGCTCATACAATCCATTCCAGGGCATAGAAAAAGATGGGCAGTTGCTTGGCTGCCCTGATAACAAAACTGAATAAGGAAGATGCAGGAAAAGGAAAGTTGTCAGCTTTCAGAATCAAGACACAAATATCTGAATACCTTATTAGCAGATTGAATCTAACAAATGTATTTAATACATCATTATTTAGCCCCCAAAAAAAGGATGTTTAAATATTAGAAAATGTACCCATAAAAGCTGGGTGTGGTGGCTCACACCTGTAATTCCAGCACTTTGGGAGGCCAAGACAGGTGGATCACCTGAGGTCAGGAGTTCAAGACCAGCCTGACCAACACAGTGAAACCCCATCTCTACTAAAATTACAAAAATTAGTTGGGCATGGTGGCAGGCACCTGTAATCCCAGCTACTCGGGAGGCTGAGGCGGGGGAATCGCTTGAACCTGGGAGGTGGACATTGCAGTGAGCCATGATCATGTCACTGCACTCCAGCCTAGGTGACAGAATGAGACTCCATCTCAAATGTATCAATAAAATTAACTAACTTAAGACTAAGGGAGAAGTGCCATATAAGAATCTTTAATTATTTTTTTTAAAATGTTTCAAAAAATATAAGATTCCATTCATGAAGGAGACCTTGCACATCAGGAGTGCTTATAGGTAACCCTGAAACCCTGAAATGAATGAACCAATCACTGAAAGCACCAGAGTTCTTTCTTACTTATACACAATTTCCTTTGTGGCTTAGCAGGAGAGTCGACTCCTCATGGTCACTCAACAATCCAAGTGATCAAATAGCCACTACCCATGGTGTTGCTGGCCACCATGCCAGAGGGAAAACATAGGCATCGGGGGCTTCAAACTGTCCATTCAGTGCCCTATCCTGAAAGGGACACCTATTACCTCCCTAGAAGGGGACTGAAAGTCCAATCCTACCTAGGTTTCCTACCAAAGAATAGAAGGGAACATCCCTAAACTGATGATTTAAAAAAAAAACAAACCACCAAACTACAACTAGTGCTTTATGTAAACATTCAGCTAGACTGAATGCTTTCCCCCTAAGATTGAGAATAAAGCGAGGTTGTCCTTTCTCATTGCTTTTATTCAACACATACTGAAAGCTCCAGTGCGAAAGACAATTAAAAGAAACAAAAAGCATAAACATTGGAAAGGAAACATGTAGTATAACAAAGAAAAAGAGAGAGAAGACAAAAATCTTTAATACCAGGAATGAATGAGGAGACATCACTACTGACCCTATAGACATCAAAATGATAATAAGAGAATACTGTGAACAACTCTACACATACAGATTTTACAATTTATTTGAAATGGACCAATTCTTTGAAAAATACAACCTATCACAATTCATTCAATATGAACCACATAATTTTTTTTCTTTCTTTTTTTTTTTTTTGAGACGGAGTCGCTCAGTCGCCCAGGCTGGAGTGCGGTGGCGCGATCTCGGCTTACTGCAAGCTCTGCCTCTCCGTGAACTACATAATTTTAATAGCCCTTATGACTATTAAGGAAATTGAGTTTTAACTTAAAAAACTACCATAAAAAGGTATCTCAGGGCCCAGATGGTGTCACTGGGTATTTACACCAAATGCTTAAAGAATTAGCACTAACGCCACACAATCTGTTGCATAAGATAGAAGAGGCAGTAACACTTCCCAGTTCACTTTATGAAGCTATTATTATTACCCTGATACCAAAACCGTACAAACCCAGTAATAAAAAGGTGGGGTAGGGTGACTACCACCTAGTGTTCCTCATAATTATAGATGTGACAATCCTTAACAAAATATTAGCAAATAGATTTCAGCAATATATAACAATAATAGTATACCATGAATAAGAAGGGTTTACACCAGGGAGGAGAAATTAGTTCAACATTTGAAAATTAATCCATGTAACCCACCATATTATCAGGCTATCAAAGAAAAACTATATGATCATATAAATCAATACAGAAAAAGCATTTCACAAAATTCAATATCTGCTCATAAGATTTTTCAAAAACTCAGAAAATTAAGAATAGAGAGGAGCTTCCTTAACTTGATAATGAACATCTACAAAAAACTTACAATGAATACTATACTCAACTGTAAACAACTGAATGTGTTCCCTCTGTCTTAGTCAGTTCCAGCTGCTGTAACAAAATATGACACACTGGGTTGCTTAAGCAACACTTTATTTCTTACAGTTCTGGGAATGATAAGAAAAGGAGCACAGTGCTGGCAGATTTCACCTCTGGTGAGGGCTCTCTTCCTGGTTTGCAGATGGCCACCTTCTTGCTGTATCCTCATGTGGTAGAGAGAAAGGTCTCATCTCTCTTTTTTTTATAATGGCATTTGGGAAATAAAAATGAAACCCTAAGCTCCTCAACTGGCTGAACGAACTCCCTCTTGGCCAAGCAGACCCCAAAGTAACCTTGAAAATTGAGTTCTAAGCCATGACAGGATGCGGAGGATCACACACTCCTCCTTATTACCCCCACCCCCTGCACACACACTTACTGCCATTAGACTTTTTTCCCTAAGGGCTAAATAGAAACCAGTCCTTTCAAAAGACTCCACTGCTGATATCAATCAAGCACCTGACACTGCTCCCTTTTTCTGGTTTCAACACAATTGTCCAGCATTCCCTCCTGATAAGAGACCACTGACCACAGAGTGGTTCTAGCTGGTCTATGTGCGACAGCATGAAGCTCCATTGCCCATGTGCATGTTTCTCCTTTCATAACTCTTCCTATAGCTTATTAAATATGCGTATTCGGCCATTCTACTGAGCATAAATTCCTGCTCCTGCTCCTTTTTCCTCTCTGTGGAAATCTCTGTTTCTGGCTTCTGGCCCAAGGCTATACTTCTCGGTCTGTCAGAATGGCCATGCTGCAGGCTGAAACCCCTTAGGAGAAGTAAAACTCTCCTTTCCAAATGTATGAACCTCATCATTCTTCAGTTGACATGATTGGTGATGAGGATGGGATCTGCAGAGAGCCCCAGGTTCTCCCAGCATGATTGGAAGTCAATGCACCAAGGTCTTCGGCTCAGCTGTCTCCCCAGCTGACCACACAGGGAAGAAGCCAGGTAAGGTCCACGGGATCTGAGATCTCCTGCTTTTAGACTGAAGACTTCAGAGACTTTTATTTCTCTCCACCCCTTCCCTTTATGTCTTCCTGTTTCCTCCCCAGTCCCTGCCCTGGTTCCCTCCATCTAGACTCTGGAGGGAATGCCTTTGTTGGCCCGGGTTTAGGAGGGGACCTTCCCAGTCCAGTCAGACTCAGCTGGTCCATAAGATTTTATGAGGACTCTCACGCTAAGAACACTCCAACGGACCCTTCCTAAGGTGAGCGTCATTACGGAGAACCCGAGTGCTAGGCAAGAACCTTAGTTCTAAGGGGAAAGCGTAGAGAGCCTTAGTTCTAAGAGAACAGATGCTGATCAGCCACCATAAGAGACCCCAGAGGCTTCCATGTTTAAAAATGATGGGGTGATTGGATTTCTTTTTTAAAAAGGAAACATGATAGTGTCATGGCTAGCCTTAAAAACTCTCTTGAATAAATGAAAGAGAAAAATCTGACCTAAAACAAAGCTAAAATCTTCGGAGGCTCAAACTCCTTACTTCAGATGGCCTGAGGGAATAACAAAAGCCATCGTTCTTTGCAGTCTAATAGTTAAAATTCTGTAATTTCACTGCCATGGCTTGGGTTTGATTCCTGGGCAGGGAACTCTTTTGGTTTGATATTTGTGTGTCTTTTCCCAGTTATTAATGCTTTTCCATTCCATCGACAGCTTTTGATTTCCTGTCTTCTGCTCATGCAGGCGTACTGGGATTTGGGGTCTTTGTGTGTAGACCATCAGCTAGGAAGCTAAGACCCTAGTAAATATAGCCAGATAGAAATGTGGGTTGTGCCCCATTTATGGCGAGTGAAACTTTCCTTTCTTGGAGCTGTGATATGGTTTGGCTGTGTCCCCACCCAAATCTCATCTTGTAGATCCCATAATTCCTACGTATTGTGGGAGGGACCTGGTGGGAAATTACTGAATCATGGGGGCAGATCTTTCCCTTGCTGTTCTCATGATAGTGAATGGGCCTCACAAGATCTGATGATTTTAAATACGGGAGTTTCTCGGCACAGGCTTCTCTCTTTGCCTGCTGCCATTCGCGTAAGATGTGACTCGCTCCTCCTTGCCTTCCACCATGATTGTGAGGCCTCCCCAGCCACATGGAACTGTGAGTCCAGTTAAACCTCTTTCTTTTGTAAATCACCCAGTCTCAGGTGTGTCTTTCTTAGCAGCATGAAAACAGACTAATACCAGCTGTCATTTGGGTGACTCTGGATCTTGTGACAACTGCCTTGCACCTGTTTCGAGATGTTTCATGTATCCTTGGTTAAGTCTTGTTGGTTTCACTTGGAAAGTTACCTTTGGTAAAGAAGTTCAAAAGCCAGAAATATAAGCTGTTTGTCCTGGCTAAAATCTGTTAATAAGATACTTGAATGGATTATTTTTTCTTTTAAATAATTCCAAGGTTAGAAGTCAGATTAATTAAAAGCTGATTGCAAGCTATAATTATATTTTTTAAAAAGTCTTTATGCTGGCCGGGTGCGGTGGCTCATTCTTATAATCCCAGCACTTTGGGAGGCCAACGTGGGCAGATTACAAGGTCACGAGATCGAGACCATCCTGGCCAACATGGTGAAACTCCATATCTACTAAAATACAAAAAATTAGTTGGGCGTGGTGGTGCACACCTGTAGTCCCAGCTGCTCAGGAGGCTGAGTCAGGGGAATTGCTTGAACCCGGGAGGCAGAGATTGCAGTGAGCCGAGATCATGCCTCTGCACTCCAGCCTGGTGACAGAGCCAGACTCCATCTGAAAAAAAAAAAAGAAAAGAAAAGAAAAGAAAAAGCTTTTAGGGTTTTCCTTTTTGAATCCTGTTTTTGAAAAATAAAAATTATTCTCAGTCAACTGATTTTTGTGTGTTTCTCCATTTATTTGTGTCTGTACCTCCTTCGTCTTACCACCCCTAATGCTCACGTGACAGGACCTGAGATAGTTTCTAACAGCCTATAGAGTCGAAAGGATAAAATAGAATGATGTCTATTTGCATGTGGCATGGCTGTTCACATAGAAAATCTCAAGGAATCTACAAAAAACAAACAAACAAACAAAGTCCTAAAATAAATGAGTTTACCAAGGTGGCAGGATACAAGATAAAGACACAAAAATATATTGCCTTTTTCTACATACTAGCAACGCACAGATCGACACTGAAATGTAAAATACAATGCCAGTTACAATCACTCAGAAAAAAGGTGGAATACTTAGGTGTAAACTGTATGAAATGTACACAATCTGTATGCTGAAAATAATGCTGATGAAAGAAATCAAGAAAGCTCTAAATAAACGGAGGGACTTATTTTGTTAATGAACTAGAAGACTTAACACAGTAAAGATGTAAATTCTCCCCAAATTGATAAATAAGCTTAATGCAATTGTCATCGAAATTCCAGCAATCTTTTTGGTAGACACAGGTAAGATTATTCTAAGATGTAGGCCGGGCGCGGTGGCTCAAGCCTGTAATCCCAGCACTTTGGGAGGCCGAGACGGGCGGATCACGAGGTCAGGAGATCGAGACCATCCTGGCTAACACGGTGACACCCCGTCTCTATTAAGAAATACAAAAAAAAAAAACTAGCCGGGCGAGGTGGCGGGCGCCTGTAGTCCCAGCTACTCGGGAGGCTGAGGCCGGAGAATGGCGTGAACCCGGGAGGCGGAGCTTGCAGTGAGCTGAGATCTGGCCACTGCACTCCAGCCTGGGTGACAGAGCGAGACTCCGTCTCAAAAAAAAAAAAAAAAAAAAAAAAAAAAAGATTATTCTAAGATGTATGGGGAAAAAGCGAAGGAACTAGAATAGCTAAAATATTTTCGTAAAGGAAGAATGAAATGGAAGTAATCAGCCTATCGAACGTTATTTCAAATATTATTATGTAGTCACAAGACTGTATGGTATTAGCCGTGTCCATCTGTGCATTGCTACTTTGTAGAAAAAGGCAATTGATTTTTGTGACTTTATCTTGTATCCTGCCACCTTGGTGAACTCATTTATTTGTTTTAGGGTTTTGTTGTTTGGTTTTGTAGATTCCTTGGGATTTTCTATGTGAACAGCCATGTCATCTGCAAATAGACATCACAGTAGAGGTACAAGACACATAGGTCAAAGGAACAGAGTAGGTAACCCAGAAATAGACTGACACAAATGTGCCCACCCAATTTTTGACAAAGGTAAAAAAGCAGTACAATTAAGGAACAAATCGTGCCATCATACATCCTTAAGCAAAAAAGAAAAGGAAAGGAAGAGGAAGGGAAAGGAAGTTCGTAAAGAAGAAAGAACGAATAAAGAAAAAGAACGTCAATCTAAGTCTCACACCTTATAAAAATATTAGTGCAAAATATAGATCTCAGACTAAAATATGAAACATGAAACTCTAAAACTTTTTTAAAAATAGGAAAAAATCTTCATAATCTAGGGTTTGGCAAAGAGTTCTTACTTGACACCGTGAGTATGACCCATAAAATTAAAAATTGATATATTACTCTTCATCAAAATCGAAAAGTTTTGCTCTGCAAACAACTCTGTTAAGAGAATGAAAAGATAAGCTTCAGACTGAGAGAAAACATCTCATCTCACATCAGCTCAGAGTGAGAATTCACTCATTACTGTGAGGAGGGCACTAAGCCATGACCCAAACACCTCCTACGGGGCCCCACTTCCAATACTGGGGACTGCACATCAGCATCAGGTTTGGAGAGGACAAACATCTAAACTACATCACACCACTGCTTTGGAAATAGATCAGCAGTTTTTTTCATTTCCAATTCACATACTTGCCACCCTACTCAGCAGCCCCGCTCCTAAGTATTTTGCCAAATCAAATGAAGATATATGCTCACTCAAATACTTGTACATGAACTCTTATAGCAGGCAGCTTAATTGATAATTGCCCCCAACTGGAAGCAACTCAAATGTCCATGAACTAGTGAATGGACAAAGAGTCACCAGGAAAAAACTGCAGCTACAGGCAACAGCAAGGATATTCTCAAAAGCATCATGCAGAGTGAATGAAATTCATACCAAAAAGGTCACTTCAGCGGTGTTCAGGGGGTGGTTTAGCAGGGTTGACTGCACAGGGGCACGAGGGAAATTTGGCAGGGGATAAAGCTGTTCGGTATCATGATTGTAGTGTGGTTCCATGACTAAGTGAGCGTTTGTCAAAACTCGTGGAACTGTACACTAAAAAGGGAGACTTGTACTAGCATCCTCACTAAATCTGACTTTTTAAAGGGCAAAGAAAGAGATGCAAGACTTCTAAACTGAAAAAATAGGCAACACTATTGGGAGAAATTAAAGAAGATCTAAATAGAGAAATATACCATATCCATGGATTGGAAGACTCAATGTTGCCAAGACATCAATTCTCTCCAAATGAATCTGTAAACTCAATGAAATCCTGACTGCATCGAACACAATGCGTTTTTGGTGTGTAGAATCTGACAAGCCCATTTAAAAAATTCATTTGTAATTGCAAAGGAGCAAGAATAATAAGAACAACATTCAAAAGAAATAAAAATGGGCCAGGCGCAGTGGCTCACATCTGTAATCCCAGCACTTTGGGAGGCTGAGGCAGGCAGATCGCCTGAGGTCAGGAGTTTGAAACCAGCCTGGCCAACACGGTGAAACCCCGTCTCCACTAAAAATACAAAAATTAGCTGGGCGTGGTGGCACACGCCTGTAGCCCCAGCTACTTGGGAGGCTGAGGCAGGACAATTGCTTGAACCCAGGAGGTGGAGGCTGCAGTGAGCCGAGATTGTACCACTGCACTCCAGTCTGGGTGACAGAGCAAGACTCCCTCTCAAAATAAAATAAAATAAAATAAAATAAAATAAAATAAATATGAAGGCATATTATAAAGCTACAGTAATGCAGACAGTGTGACATCACACAAGGATTGGCAACTTGATCAACGGAACAGAAAAGAGGCTCAGAAACAGTCTCCACACAGCCCCAGATCAATGACGAAGGCAGAGCTGGGAGGAGGCAGTGGGGGCTAAGATCTTCTCTGTTAATGGTGTGGCATCACTTGGGGAAGCATGGGGAAGATGTGGTTTTTTGTAGTTTTTGTTTTTTTGAGACAGAGTCACGTTCTGTTGCCCAGACTGGAGTGTGCACTGGTACAGTCTCGGCTCACTGCAACGTCCATCTCCTGGGTTCAAGCAATTCTCCTGCCTCAGCCTCCTGAGTAGCTTGGATTACAGGTGTGTGCCACCACACCCAGCTAATTTTTTTGTATTTTTAGTGGAGATGGGGTTTCACCATGTTGACCAGGCTGGTCTCGAACTCCTGACCTCAAACGATCCACCCACCTCGACCTCCCAGAGTGCTGGGATTACAGGCGTGAGCCACCGCGTCTAGCCTTGGAAGATGTGTTTTGAACCCCCCTTCACACCATATGCAAAAATCAATTCCAGAGGCACCAGGCCAATAAGGCTTCAGAGGAAAACACAGAACATCGTTGTGGCCTGGGAGTCTACAAAGATTTCTTAAACAGGGCTCCAAAAGAGCCCACCATGAAAGACAAAGTTAGGTAAATTGGGTTATGCGGCAATTAAGACCCAATTAGGAAGGCAAAAAGGCAACCCACAGAGCGGTTGTTCACTGAGAGGATTTGTCACAGGGAGGATTTCCATCCAGAACGGAAAGGAAAGGCAACCCCACTGAAAACCGACAAGCCCCTCAAACAGAAGCTTCACCCGAATGGCAAAAAGAAAAAAATGGGCTGGGCAGGTGGCTCATGCTTGTAATCCCAGTGCTTTGGGAGGCCGAAGCTGGAGGATTGCTTGAGTTCAGGAATTTGAGACCAGCCTGGGCAACATAGCAAGACCCCATCCCTACACACACATATGCACACAAAAGAATATTAAAATGCTGGCCCAGCATCGTGGCTCACGCCTGTAATCCCAACACTTTGGGAGGCCGAGGTAAGTGTATCAACTGAGCTCAGAAGTTCGAGACCAGTGTGGCCAACATGGTGAAACCTGTCTCTACTTAAAAAAAAAAAAAATAGCTGAGTGTGGTGGCGGGCACCTGTAATTCCAGCTACTCAGTAGGCTAAGGCAGGAGAATAGCTTGAACTCAGGAGGTGGAGGTTGCAGTGAGCTGAGATGGTGCCATTGCACTCCAGCCTGGGTGACAAGAGCGAGACTGTCTTAAATATATATATATATTTTTTAATATATATATATTTATATTTATAATACATAAAATATACAAAAACATATTTTATATATATATATATTAAAATGTTTAACATGGTTATTCATCTGGAAAAACGTAAATTAAAACTGCAATGCAACACCTGCCCACCAGAGGGCGAACAGGAAGGATGCTGCTTTGTAATCTATGGGGTGGCCTTTGAGTCCTGTGTTGTGTCATTACCCTCGAGGGGCAGCGTGGGTGGCAGGCGTGGGTACCCTCCCCAGGTCGCGCTGGTCTGTCGGGATGTGTTCAGGACAGCAGTGGACACGGCCGCTTCCAACAGAGTCCCCACCCACCCTGCTGCTGACTCCATGGGTCCCTCACAAGGGAAGAGCCTTGTTCCCCCAAATCATCTCCCAGCCCTGCTCTGGCAGCCACCACAGCACCCTGGAAATGCTGAGTGTCCCATCTCATGTAACTGTTGCAGCTGCTCCCGTAACCACTGTGCTCCCCCTCCCCCGATGGGGACCCCCGTGACCTGGGACAGCCGCCCCACTCCAGCCTGACGTGGCCCCGGCTCCACTAGACTTCAACATGGATTTTTCCCTGTTGACCCCCATCCCTCAACAACCACGTAGATGATGAGCCATAGATTCCGCAACCTCTGGACCCCCTCCCCCTGCAGCTGCCTCTTTCCCAGGCTTGGGGGCCGCATGGCACCCCAAATCTCACACACCTGCTGATGGGTTCAGAGCTACCCCCTCCACTGATGGCGGACCTGCCTCCAGGGTTTCCACAACTTAATTCCGCTGCACAAGTCCAGGGAGGTTCGTTCGTTCTTTCCTTTCTTTCTCTCTTTTTTTTTTTTTTTTAAGACCGAGTTTCACTCTCGTTACCCAGGCTGGAGTGCAGTGGCAGGATCTCGGTTCAGTGCAACCTCTGCCTCCCAGGTTCGAGCAACTCTCCTGTCTCAGCCTCCCGAGTAGTTGGGACTACAGGTGTGTGCCACCACGCCCAGCTAGTTTTCATACTTTTAGTAGAGACGGGGTTTCACCATGTTGGTCAGGCTGGTCTCGAACTCCTGACCTCGGGTGATCCTCCCGCCTCAGCCTTCAGGGGTGTTCTAACTCTGGCACTGATCCCTACAGAAGAGTGGGGAACGCAGTGACAAATTAGAAGCAAGTCCAACATTGCAGGCAGCTGGAGCTCCCGGGGCTGGAGCGTGTACAGAAAGGATGCCGAGCCCACAGGCAGCCCCTGAGGAGTTTGTCACCTTGAATCTGGAAGGATTTAACTCATACAAAATTCGCCTCACCGGAGGATGCGCGGTCCCGGCCGCTGACGTCCCCACGATGGCCACTGGGTGGAGCCTGAGTCCTCTGATTGCGTGGAAGGGCCCTGGGAAAAATCGGGCCAAATTTTACAGAAATATTGGTGGAAAATGTGACCCAAGAAATTCAGCCCATCCCGCTTTCGTCCGCGTGTGTGACAACCTGGGGGACAGCAACTGTCGGGCAAGACTCGGAAGCCCCACCAAGTGGACCACGTGGGCTTTTACCAGGAGTCTTTCAGTGGCCCTAACCCTCGTTCTGAGACACCTGCCGTGCCTAGGCCACCCATCGCTCGCTCTGCAGCCTGAGTCGCAGTTAACTAAACCGGATTCTTCCAAGGTAGGCTTTGCTGTCACCGTGAGACAGATGTTCACTGGGTCCACCGAGCCGCCCACCAAGGCACGGTGACCATCACCATGTGAGCTGTGCACGGGGAGCCCGGCTCGGACGCCAAGAAGCTGAGACTCACACGGCTGCCTCCCACCCACTGCAGCATGCTCAGACCCCGCAAGGGCCTGGGGTGCCTCCGTGGGGATACCTCTGAGATCCCAAAGCACGCCCCTGGCCGTGCGTGGGGGACACTCTCCTCATGAGGTGGGAGTGTTTGCTAGCAGTTCCTGGGGGTGCCCTGTGGGTCAAGCTAATTTGGAAACGCTGCCACGGCACTGGCCTCTCCATGTCCGTGACGGTGCATTGAAGAAAGGCAGCTCCACCCTAGGACACAGGTGGGCGTCATGACCATGACAATCAGCAAGCCGAGGGGGCGTTCGGGACAAGAGGGATGGTGGACATAGGAGGGCACCTCAGGCTCAGCCCCCAGCAGGCCCAGAGCACACAGCGGCCAGGTGGGTCTCAGCCTCCAGAGTGTTGCTGACTTGCTGATGAGGAAGGAGGGAAGCAGGGAGGGAGAGGGGAGGGAGGCGGAGGGAGAGGGGAGGGAGAGAACTGCTGAGCCCGCCTGCAAGGCAGGAGGTGTTGAAGGAGAATCCTGTCGGTCCCAGGTCCCGCCTCCCTTCTGGTTCCTTCCACGGGTGACCTGCACAGTGGGGTCCCAGCTCCCTTCCTGTGCCTTTCGGGGGTGGCTGGTGCGTCCCAGTGCTGTGCTTGCTGTCTCGGCAGAATTCTTTTCAGTTTGTGTATTTTTTCCCACTTGTTTTCAGAAAGGAGTTCCGGCCCGGGGTTCCAGGCCTGTTTGCTATGGAAGAGCAGGCTCCTGGAGCATCGCCAAGGCCCGTTGCCTGGATGGAGGCAGTTTCCACGCGGCACATTTGGGTGGAAACGCCTAGAGGGAGAATCTGCAGAATCTGGGGGCACCTGACACGGGACGCTTCTCGGGCCCTCCGCAGGTGCGGCCAGGCTTGGGCCCTGACTGTCTCCCAGGTGACCTCCATCTCTGCCCCACCAGCCCGGCTCTGGTGAGTGAGAGTGGGGTCCCCAGGGGGCCATGGGTGTCTCCAACACTGCCTGGGCCATGCTGGCTCCTACCCTTCACACCTGGGATGCGGGCCAGTGGCCTACCATGGCTCCTGATCAGCTCTTGTGTCTCAGGCAAGGTCGCCAGTGGCAGTGTCAGCTGGGGACATCCGTGTGGCAGGGGAAGGTGATCAGGAACTGTTGGGTCTGTCGCTCCTTGATGAGTGGACCCGGCTCCCTCTGCTCAGAGCCTGTTTCCCCTCTGCCCTCCCGCTGTCCCTGTGGGATTCCCTGGGTGGAAGAAGCAGGACCTGATGGCATAGGCTGGGCACGGGGGCTCACACCTGACATCCTGGCTATTTGGGAAGCTGAAGCAGGAGGATTGCTTGAGCCGAGGAGTCAAAGACCAGCCTGGGCAAAACAGGGAGACCCCATCGCTATGTAAAAATTTTTAAAAGAATCTGATGCCACTGCTTTTTTTTTTTTTTTTTTTTTTTCCTGGGGAGATGGAGTCTCACTCTGTCACCCAGGCTGGAGTGCAGTGGTACGATCTCAGCTCACTGCAGCTTCTGCCTCCCAGGTTCAAGCGATTCTCCTGCCTCAGCCTCCTGAGTAGCCGGGATTACAGGTGTAGCTGGGATTACAAGCACACATCACCACACCTGGCTAATTTTTGTATTTTTAGTAGAGACAGGGTTTCGCCATGTTCAGGCTGGTCTTGAACTCCTGACCTCAAGTGATCCGCCTGCCTCAGACTCCCGAAGTGCTGGGATTACAGGTGTGAGCCACCACGCCTGGCCTGCTAGTTGTTTTCAGTGAACATGTGTTCTCTCCAGGCCACAAGGGAGTCACCGTTCTGAGGCTGGAGGTGGCAGCCTCACAGGGTCCCCGTGGAATGGCTCCCAACTGGCCGGGAAGGTGTGTAGATGGGGTGGGATAGGCCACAGCAGAGCAGTGGGGCTTCAGGGACTGGCTGCGGCCCCACCCCACAGGCAGGCACAGGTCCTGGAGGACACACCTGGGTTTTCTCCTCCTCCACCAGGACCCTGGCCTGCAGAAGGCCCCTCACCACGCCGACAGGGGCCTGTAAAATGCAAACCCAGCTGTATCCACCAACTGCTTCCACCACGCAGGTGAAGCTGCCTTCTGCCCAGGGCCAGGAGCTCACGGGGCGTGGCCCGGCCACCTCGGGAACTTCATGGAGCACCACCCACCTTCACCCTTCACTGAGCCCCCACAGCTCTGCGCCTCGGGGACCCACCCCGGCGGGGCTCGCTCCAGGCGGGGGCTGGGCTGTCGCTGGCTCCACTGGGCCCCTCACACATGCTGTTCCCACCTCTGGAACACGGTTCCTGACTACTCCCGTCACCTCACCCCACTCACTTGGAAAGGTGGACGCCCGTCACAGCCCCACCCCGACCTGTGTAGCTCTGTGTGGGGCCCTGGCCACGCTGTAAGTTCCACAAGCCTCTGTGGACCGCGCGGGTGGCCGTCTCTCCCCATGCCCAGCACAGTAGCCAGCACATCCTGGAGGTGCACGCGGTGTGTGCCAGGTGAGCTGATGTCTACAGAGCTGCCACCTGCCACTCTGCCGTCCGCCTGCATTACTGGGTTTCTGGGCCGTTCCATTTATCCTTCAGATGAACACAGTCGCTCTCCTCCTTCCTGCTCTTTCTCTGCTCCGAAAGCCCCCTTGCTTCGGTGTCTGGGATCTGATGGGTAAAGTCTGATTTCACACTCAGTCCTCTGTGGTGCCACAGACCGTCCAAGGCCTGGTTCTGTCGGCCCAGCCCCACCCTCAGCTCTCGGCCAGGCCCCTGCGCACTTTGCTGACCGTTATCAAGGTCGTTTCTGGGTACAAGCGTGTGGCTTCCCGAGGAGAGTGTGAACATTCCCACAACATCCAGGGAATCTCGAGTGTCCTCTTGTGCGCAGAAGCAAACACGTGCTCACGGTCACACAAACAGAAATGTGTCTGTGGACATGCATCACACGTGTGTGCTTACCCACACTCATGCCCACACACAGGCTTGGGCACACATGCTCACATGCGCACATGTGTGCACACAGGTCAGAGTAGCAGGAATGCTGCCAGAGTCCCCCAGGCAGCCATTGCGGGGGCAGAGCAAGGTCTCTGCTCAGCTCCCCCGACGGCCACTGCCCCACCTGTGTGGCTGCCATGGCCCCAGAGACCCAGCTCACCCAGGCAGTGACATCTATTCTATGTCCCCAAAGCAACTGGAAGCCGCTTGTGGGTGGAGGCTGGGAGACAGGATCCAAGGCCTCAGGGGCAAAGGTACGGCCTCATCCCCAACGGTTCTGAAGCTCATGGTGACCACGGGCTCCCTGGGAGTTTAGGGAAAGTCATGGCCTTTTCCCAGAGAAACAGGCAGAACCCCCATCAAGCGACATGTCGGGGGGCTGAGATTTCAGGGCCCTCAGATGTGCCCTGGTCTAGATCTCTCCCAGGCCCATCCCAGTCCCATGAGGGCAGCCCAGCCCCAAGAACCTATCTGACCTTATCAGCAGAAGCTGATGTCACCCAAGGCTGGCAGCGCCTAGGAGGCCCTGGCTCTGCGTCTAGGAGGCCCTGGATGGCCACATGTTTTGATTCTGGCAGGTGGTGCAAGGAGGGGAGGGAGTTGGTGGGTGAGAAGCCTGGGCCTGTTCTCTTTGGGCCACCCTGCCTCTGAAGCAGTGCATAGAAGCCCCCGGGCGAAGCCATTTATCCACCCTGCAGCCCCATGTCCCCGCAGCCCCGCAGCCCCACGTCCCCAAATGGCCATGATCAGGGACGTTGAGGCTGTGGCCCCTCAGTGTGGGGCTGGGCCTGGCCTGAGCCCTGCTGTATGACAGCCGGGGCCCCGGCAGTTGGACTTCCATCCTGAGCAGGAGGTGCTCCGGAGGTTCTAGGAGGAGGGTGCAGGGGGGCAGCCAATGGCCCCTGAGGCCCGTCCTGGACCCCTGCCACCCCACAGTACCCTGTGCACCCCACAGCACTCTGCAGGCAGAGATGCTGAGGCACAGGCCTCCTGCTACACAGGGAGGCGGCAGTGAGGGGGCAGCTGAGTCAGGCCTGTTGTGGGCACTGCACTGAGAACCCACAGGGCTCTGAATGTGCTCACAAAGGGGATCTGCAGAATGACTCCCTTGGAGAGGGCAGGAGCCGTGGGACACTGCCCCTCCCTCCTCTGAGATCCCCTCGGGGTGGGGGCCACCTGAGACCTCCCCACCAGCTGGCCAGGGTCCAAGCAGGGCTCAGAACCTGGGGCCCTCGGCCAGGCCTGCCTACTGTGATCCCCACAGCCACAGACACAATGGCCCCAGGTAGGAGAAGATGCAGGGAGCCCCCGCCACCTCCTCAGCATCACCCGTGACCATGGGGCCACACCAAGCTGTCCAGCCCAGCTGGGGAGGGGATTCGGAGTCAGCGGCCCCCAAGACCCCGGCCCAGCATATGACGTGAGAGAAAGTGCACACCTGCCCTGTGCATGACCGGCCCCCATCGCTGCTGCAGCCCAGGACCTGGGGAGGAGGGGCTCGGCAGGGCTGCCACAGGCTGGACACCGGGCCCTGCTGCCTCCAGGTGGAGGGACCACGAAACTTCATGAAGCTCCGTGTCACCAAGGACCATCACTGAGGGCAGAGGCGCCCCCGTGTCTGTGTTTCATGTCAGACATCAAACTCCTGGAAAACGGCAGCTCGAAGGCCTCCTACTCCTGCGTGGGACAAGGGCTCTGGTGGTCGCCCACCCCGCCCCCAGGTCTCCACCTCCACACCCCCTCCTCCCCTCGGAGAGCCCAGGGCCGAATCCCCACACCCAGCCCCTTTCCCCTGGGCTTCCCCACTGCTTATGGGTCCCGCCAAGCCTCGAGCCCCCCAGGAGGGCCTTGGTAACAGGGCTCAGGGCCGCCCGTCTGAGCTGCTCCCCTGGAAGGTGGCGTGGCAGCCCTCGGCTCCTCCTGGGCAAACCCAAGGCCGGCGACCGATTCACGCCCCGGGTGACCCTGACAGCGCCAGCTCCAGCAGCACATCTCACCAGGAGGGCCGCCTCTGTTTAGAAAAACCGGAAAGTGCGTGAGCGAATTCTACACCCCCAGAGTCTTCTTGAGTAGAAGTGGCCACGGCTCCCAGGTGGCTCAGATGGGGTTGGCGTGAGCTAGTTATTGATGGAAATGTGACTTGGTGGGAAGGTTCCGGAAGGGGCAGTGAGGCGAGGTGGGGCAGGAATGAGGAGATGACACCACAGAAATTCAAAAACCCCGAGCAGTGGCTCCCCACCTGTGCTTCTCGTACTGGAGCGGGTCCCCTCCCCACCAGCTCGAAGTCCGAGACAGGCGGGGTGGTGGCCGGGAGGCCGCTGCGGGGAGGGGCTGACCAGGGTCTGGGGTGCACAGATTTCCCTTTGGGAATAAAAGTCACGGTGGGAAGTTTGAGGAAGAGGGAGGTGAGCGCCACGCTCCTGGGTGCTCCATGGACGGGCGTCCTGTTGAGCCAGGGCCTGGGCTGGGTGAGCCTGAGGCACAGAGGCAGCGAAGGCAGGATTTGCTAGAGTTAGGAAGGTCCTTCCACCCCCTCCTCCATGTGACTGGCCTGCCATCCTTCTGACCTAGAGAGACACAGAGAAGGAGAGACAGAGACAGACAGAGACAGAGATGGAGAGACAGAGATAGAGACAGACAGAGACAGAGATGGAGAGACAGAGAGAGACAGAGATAGAGAGACAGAGAGAGATAGTGATGGAGAGACAGACAGAGATGGAGAGACAGAGAGAGATAGTGATGGAGAGACAGAGAGACAGAGATGGAGAGACAGAGATAGAGACAGACAGAGACAGAGATGGAGAGACAGAGAGAGACAGAGATAGAGAGACAGAGAGAGATAGTGATGGAGAGACAGACAGAGATGGAGAGACAGAGAGAGAGAGACAGAGAGACAGAGATGGAGAGACAGAGAGAGACAGAGATGGAGAGACAGAGACAGAGACAGAGATGGAGATGCAGAGAGAGACAGACAGAGATGGAGAGACAGAGAGAGACAGAAGCAGAGATGGAGATGCAGAGAGAGACAGACAGAGAGAGAGAGACACAAGACATCAGTGGTCTGGGTCTGTGTCCGTGGTTGGATCTTGGGCTGCAGGTGACCATCGAGGACTGAGCTGTGAGGGAGACGGGGTCGGAGCTGGGCCAGCCGGGAGGGGCAGGGCACGCTGGAGCGGAAGGCAGCCGGTGGATCCCCACATATGTGAGCTGTTCCATTTTCTGTCACAGAGAAGGGCAGAGACGATCTCACTCCCGTGGCTCGGACTTTGTCAGGGAACCAAGAAATGCAGCAGGAGGAGTGTGGTCTCCTTCCTTATCACGACTGACATGGAAAAATCACAAGGCAGGCAGCCTCCCTGTGGCAGAGGCCCGAGGCAGGTGCTGCTCAACCCCGGGACAGCAGCACCCATACGGGGACAGTGGAAAGAGAAAAGGAAGAGAGTCCAGGGGGTGGGCTGTGAGGATCAGGGGCTGGGGCCCCATGCCATGGGCTGGTCTCCCTCCATGGATATGCCAGGGTACCCTCTTCACCTGCCATCCTCATCACAGGTGGTGTTGGTCATCTGTGACCTCCCTGGTATCTACCCCCGCCACAACCCCATGCACCACGGGCTGCAGCCCTGGTGGCCGCAGGAATGGCTGCGTGGGTGAGCGTGGGCAGCAGGTACAGGAGACCCGCACACGTACAGAGGGCGTCAGGAAGGGACGGCGTCAGGGGCCGCTTGCGTAGCCTCGGTTCTTGCTGGGACCTGAACTGGAGCAGGCTGTGGGGCGACCACACTTCCCAATAGGAAATTCACCCTGAGAGCATGTGGGCCAAGAGGCAGCCAGGAGACCCAGGGCCGTCTGGGGTGGGTTTGGCTGGTCCAGGGCTCTGCAGAGTCTGGGGCTGGGCTGCTGCTGCTGCTGTGGGCAGGGCTGGGGGATCAGGTCCCTGAGCTCCTGCAGTGACTTCTTCTTTCTGCTTTAATCCACAGCAAGGTGCACAAACTCCAGCTGTGGGTGAATGGATCCCTGCCCCTGTCCACACCTGCTGCTCTGGGCCAGCGGCCTTTTCCACCAGAGGGGACGGGGTCTTGCTCCAAGGACGGCCCTCCCAGTGCAGTCCCCAGTCTGTTGGGCCAGAGGCCTCAAGGCAGTGCTGGTTAAAGATGGCTGGTCCAGGGCCCGGCCTTGGTCAGAACATCCAGGTGGGAAGACCCTACTGTAGACCGAAGAAGCCCCTACTCTCTCTACCCAGGTGTGCAGGGCTCACCGGGCAGGTGGGGACCCTCCAGAAACTCCCACTGAGGTCTCTCTCTACCCAGGCGTGCAGGGCTCACCGGGCAGGTGGGGACCCTCCCAGAAGCTCCCACTGAGGCCTCAGGAAAAGCCACAGCCTCCTCCCACCCCAGATGCCTCCTCCCACCCCAGATGGCATGAAACTGGCACCCAGTCTTGGTGCCCCGTTCCTTGCCTCCAGTCACCCCTTCTGTCTGCCCCCTGCACACACAGCCCTGCACACATATACACTTGTGTACTCACACACCCCCGCACACACACCCCTGACCTCACACTTGTACACACACATCTGGACTCACACCTGCACACACTCTTGCACACACCCTGCACTCACACATCTGCATTCACACTCCTGACCTCACACTTGCACACACACCTGCACACACATGTGTACACTCACACACTTACACATGCACACCCCTGCACTCACCCCCTCCACTCACACACACCTGCATACACACCCCTGCACACACACCCCTGCACACACACCCCTGCACTCACACTCCTGGCTTCACACTTGCACAGACACATCTGCACTCACACCTGCACACACATATACACACACACCAGCACTCACACACTTGCACACACCTTGAATTCACACCCATGCACTCACACTCCTGACCTCACACTTGCACACACATCTGAACACACACATGCACACTCACACACACACATGCACACCCTGCACTCACACACATCTGCATACACACATCCCTCCACTCACACACCTGGATACACACAACCCTGCACTCACACATACCTGCACACGCACACCCCTGCACTCACACACACCTGCGCACACACACCCCTGCACTCACACACACTTGCACACTCACTCCTGCACACAGATCTCAGGCCAGCACCTGGCCACCAGGGAGGTTGGGAAGTAGAGGAAGGTGCCCAGAGGCAGAAATCATAGACCCAGGGCAGCAGCTGGGCCCTGGAAGGTCCACAGGGAGTGCTAGGACCCCCTAAGGCCCAACCAAACGGGCAAACTTGAGGTTGAGTGTGGCTGCTGTTGAGTGACATCCTGCACCCAGAAGGAGGAAGAGGGATGGAGGCCAGAAGCTGCCACCCTGCACTGAGCCCTGCCCGGCCCTGGCCCCTTCTGGAACCTGCATGCGGGTGCAGGGTGGGGCCTTCCCAGGGCGCAGGGGCTGTGGGTGGGGTGCGAGATGCTGTATTGGTCCCTGGCCCCTTGACTCAGGCATGGCCAGCTCAGCGTTGGAGGGTGTGCGGGAGCCCAGACTGAGTCAGCCGTGGGTGGCAGCTACTCTGTCTTCCAGCACATAGGGGACGGGCCCGAGGTCTCCTCAGGCCCACCTGCGGCCAGGGGTGGGGAATGAGACTTCATCTTCTAGCCTGGCCGTTCCCAAGGCTGACCTGAGAGAGCTGCCTCACCCTGGCCTGCTGATGGAAGCCTCCAGAAAGACGCTGCAAATCAGGCCAGGCCCTCCCCAGCCTGGGCTTTGGAGCCTCCCCGATGGGCTGGGGGCATTTCATGCAAACCTAACCAGACCCTTGGCAGGACCTTTGGCCGGAAGCTGACTTCACAGTGAGCTTATGAGGGGCAGGCACTCAACTAAGCTCTTTACTTTATTACCTGACTCCGTCCTCAGAGCACCCTGCACAGGCCGTGTCATCCCTGCCCCCTCTCCATCTTTGGAGAGAAAACAAGCTCAGTGGGTTGAACTTGGGACTACCCACATCCCATGGTGGGCGGGGGTGCATCACTCCTAGAGTTAACCCTGCAGCACCAGCCCAGAGTAGCCCCCTAGTGTCTATCTAAGAACCCTGGGGCCAAGCCAGTGGTCACCCTGAGGCCAGCGGTACTCCTCAAACCAGACCCCAGACTCCCTGTAAGCTGGAACCTACAGGGGCCGGGCAGCCTCTCAGCCCCATGCAGCCCCAGGCAGGAGGAGGGAGGGCGGGGGTGGGGTGGGGTACAGAGGCAGGCACCACATTCGAGGGCTGGCAGGCATCTCTGCAGCTGCAGCAGGGAAGGAGGGAGTGGGGAAGGGGCAGACCACAGGGGCTTTGTGGCCTGGAGATCCGCACTTAATCCAGATGGCAAACGAGGACCCAAGGCGGGTGAGCAGGGAGCACCTGACCTCACCCCACGCTGGCCTCTGGACACGCGAGGGCAGGAGGATGGGGCAGGAGAGAGGCTCATGGCCTGGGCTGGGAGTGGCTCCAGCGTTGGAGAGAGGGAGCTGGTGGGAGACGTTTGCAGTAAGCAGGAACAAAGGGCAGATGCCCCGTGAGGGCTCAGTGCCCAGCGCGTGCCGAGTGCCATCCCAGGGCTGGTCTGCGTCACCCCTCCACCCTCCCCACACCCAGGCAGGCCCCACCCCCTCCACCCTCCCCACATCCAGGCAGGCTCACCATGAGCAGGAGATGAACAGGGATGTGAGAGTGATCCTGGCATTCGTGGCTCCAGCAGCCGGTGGACAAATACACTGGGGGCCAGGGGGCCTGCGGAGGAGGGACTGCAGGCCTGAATGAGCCCATATCCTCCTCTGCCCTCTTCCCAGCCCCCCTCAGGCCACAGGCGTCATCCCAGAATCCAGGACAGACGTGCAATGCAGTTAAACTGCCCAGACAGCCACGCCACACCCAGTCCAAACCACAGCTTCCCATCACTTTAGATGCCGGGCGGTGCCAGGGAGGCGGCGTCATTCCTGGGGTAGGGTTGCGGAACTTGGAACTTTTAGGTGGCGGGTGGGAAGGTGGGTGGGTCTGGGCAGCACAGAGGAGGGAGCTGGTTGGGGGCACTCTCCCTTCCCCGGAGTCATGGCGCTGGAGAAAGGCCCTCTCCTGCTGCTGGCCCTCGGCCTGGGCCTGGCAGGTGCCCAGAAGGCTCTGGAAGAAGTGCCGGTACAGCCGGACTTTGATGCACAGAAGGTAAGTGTCATGGGTCCAGTCCCCAGACTCAGGCTTGGAACACGGGCTGGGGATGACACGAGTGTCACATTGAGGAGGTGCAGGGGGTGGGGGCAGGTGGGCGGGGACTGGGGTTTGGGCCCTGCCTGACCCTGCAGCAGCTCTGGAGGGTGAGCTGCACCTGAGCCTGGGTCCAACCGAGGCAGGAACGGGCTCTGTCCTCCCGCACAGCCGGAACCAGCGGCCACTGATTAACCTCGGGGCGCTTCCCTCTCTCCTGGCTGTGGAAGCCGCAGCACAACAGCAGTCTCAGGAGAAGGCTGCAGGGCGGCGTCCAGTGAAGCAGAGCACCCAGACGCTGGGCCCAGGCAGGGAGCAGGGGAAGGGTTCACCCTGGGTGACACGAAGAGGCCAGCCCCGGGTGCAGGGAGGGTCCCAGTTCCTCCTCCCTGTGTGGCCCCTGGGGTCCTGGTGCTGCTGGTGGGAGTGCAGGGATGGAGGGACGCCCAGCACAGAGCCAGACCCTCCCTTCTACCCTCCCTGGCCAGGGGAACAGAGCTTGGATCAAGCAGAGGCAGGGGTGTGGGGCTGAGGGAAGTGAGGGTAGCAAGTGGGGAAGGGGATTGGACAGAGATCTGAGAGAAGGGGACGGGAGGTGACTCTTCCCAAGAAGGAAGCACGGCTTATCCTCCACCTGGACCCACAGATGGGCATTTGCCAATATAGACTGGGAAGAGGGAACGTTTGCCAATGCAGCCTCCTGGGAGGGGCACGACCTCCTGGTGACCATGCTCAGTGCCAGAGCTGGGGCCTGAGAGCTCAGAGGGTGGCCCACTGGTGCCCACAGCCGGGCACTAGCCGGCCTCTCCCGCCCCAGCCTGCACCCCTGCAGGTGGAGGGGGTGCCACACGGCCAGGCACTAGCCCTCTCCTGCCCCAGCCCGTACCCCTGCAGGTGGTGGGGTGCCACACGGCTGGGCACTAGCCAGCCTCTCCCATCCCAGCCCGCACCCCTGCAGGTGGACGGGGTGCCACACGGCCAGGCACTAGCCCTCTCCTGCCCCAGCCCGTACCCCTGCAGGTGGTGGGGTGCCACACGACTGGGCACTAGCCAGCCTCTCCCGCCCTGGCCCGCACCCCTGCAGGTGGAGGGGCGCTGGCTCACTCTGCAGCTGTCAGCCAGCCACGCAAACCTGGTCTCTCCGGCCGACCCTCTGAGGCTTGCTCTCCACTCCATCCAGACCAGGCACGGTGGGGACGTGGACTTCGTGCTGTTCTGGAAGTAAGCATGGCTCCTGCCACCCCTCTTAGATGCTCACTCTCAGACCCAGGGACCCCCAAGGGACAGTGACAGTGTTCCGAGGCAGAGGAACACATCACACCAAGCTGAGGCCCAAGACCCCGCTCCAAGAGGGGCAAGCTCGGAAGCTGCCAGAGGCAGGCGGGCAGGAAACACCAGCCCAGCCCTGGAGACCACGTCCAGTCCCAGCAGACATGCCCACTGGGCCATGGGCCTGTGTTCCAGCTGTGAAGGAAGCCCGGGTCTGGCGTTTTAAATGTGCCATCTCCAGTGTTTGAAAGTTGCCTAATTCCCAACAACCCTCTCCCAAGGACCACAGCCACCCGGGTCCACGCCCCTTTCGGCCCCGATGTAAGTCAGGGAATCCTAAGGACAGCTGCGCTGTCAGCAAAAGAAAATCAGCCCTGGGGACAAGCTGTGCCGAGCCCAGTGACACCGACAACAAGCTCACATTGTTCCACCTGCACCCACAGCTCTGAAGGCCATGAGACCCACATCCTAGTAGCCACTCAGTCACAGACACACTGTGTGGGGGCCCGCAGAGTCCCGGGGGTTGGCGGGTACCCACCCCAAATGAGAAACTGAAGACCCCAGAGCAAAGGGCATGGGGGTGAGGGGGGCTCTGTCTACACACAGAGGCAGGAGCATGGGGGTGAGGGGGGCTCTGTCTGTGCACAGAGCCAGAGCAAGTGGGGACAGGCACGACAGTCAGGGTCCCAGCCCCCAAGACCTGCAGTTCAGAGCCAAGGCCAGACTGGGACCAATCCGCTCCAGGAGGTTTGGTGTCATCCCAGAAATGAGGAGGACCTCACTTCCTCACTCCGACCCCATCCCCAGCACCCCCTGGGCATCGCCGCCTCCTGGCTGCATGACCCTGGTGCCTGTGCCCGGACAAGGCTGACCCAGAGCCTGGGGAGCTGACGCCCCGGGGAGGACAGGAGGGCTCTCAGCTGGTGGCAGCCCCAGTGTCCGCTGGTAGAGAGCCCTGAGAGGGTCACAACATCCTGGGGCAAGACAACAGGACAGAGTTGGAGGCTGACCAGGCCCTGGTTCCCTTCTCCTTTCCCAGGGGAGAAGGGGTGTGTAAAGAAGCAAACATCACCGTCCATCCAACCCAGTTGCAAGGCCAGTACCAAGGCTCCTGTGAGTGCCCCTGTCCGGGATCCAGGCTGGGCTCTGAGTGGGGAGGGGCGAGCAAGGGACGCTCGGACACCCGGCCCTGGCCGCAACACTCAGGAGGGGGCTGTCGGCTTTGGGGAAAGACCAGGTGCTGGAAGGAGGTCGTGCATCCTCTTGGTCGCACTGCACTGTCCACAGGGCATGGGGGGGTCCAGGGCCTGGGGGACAGAGGAGCGAGGCATTGTGTATCACCCAGCCCCGGGGTCTCCCACAGTTGAGGGTGGCAGCATGCACGTACGCTTCGTCAGCACCGACTACAGCAACCTCGTTCTTTACGTGCGCTTTGAGGATGACGAGATCACCAGCCTGTGGGTGCTGCTGGGTAAGTGGCCAGCTCTCCCCAGCGCTGGCCGGTGCAGTGCCCGGGTCCCCAGATAGGAGGGAGGAGCTGCCGGACACTCCCGGGTCTGTGCGGAGACTGGCCGTCCTGTCTGGGAGGTGCCTCCTGTGCAGTGTGTTCTGAGGGCGCAGGCAGCCTCGGGCGGACGTGGGGAGGACGTCCCCACGCAGGACGTGCAGCGCGGACGTGGGGAGGACGTGCACCGCACGCAGGACGTGCACCGCACGCAGGACGTGGGGAGGACGTGCACCGCAGGACGTGCACCGCACGCAGGACGTGCACCGCAGGACGTGGGGAGGACGTGCACCGCAGGATGTGGGGAGGACGTGCACCGCACGCAGGACGTGCACCGCACGCAGGACGTGGGGAGGACGTGCACCGCAGGACGTGCACCGCACGCAGGACGTGCACCGCAGGACGTGGGGAGGACGTGCACCGCACGCAGGACGTGCACCGCACGCAGGACGTGGGGAGGACGTGCACCGCAGGACGTGCACCGCACGCAGGACGTGCACCGCAGGACGTGCACCGCACGCAGGACGTGCACCGCAGGACGTGGGGAGGACGTCCCCACGCAGGACGTGCACCGCGGGTCGGCTACGAGGCGGGCACGGCGCTGGGCGCTGCACTGGGAGCTTGAATTATCAGTGGATGGAACTGAGAAAATGCTTTCCTTGTCTTCCTCCTTATCAAGCAATGTCTCGGGGTCCTGTGGGTCTGAAAGTAAAAGCACCATGGGAGAAGGGCTCGAAGGGCACAGGGGACAGAGTCCAAGACATGGAGAGGCTGCGGTGTCCTGAAGACAAGGTGGAGATAGATGGGCCTGGGGGCATTTCAGGGCGGAAGATCAGCCGGAGCCGAGCCTGGGATGGGGTGGGGGAGCAGGACAGCAGCAGTCGAGAGGCCCCAGGGCTGAGAAGGTCGAGGGGGTGGGAAGGGTGGCGCCAGGCCGGAACTCGGGACCCTCTGGGGATCTCCACTGAGGCGGGCCTAGGCCTGACTCCCTCCTTCCAGGGGCACTTTACCTGCCGTGCTCAGAACAGACCTGTGTTTAGAGGAGACAAGGTTGGGGCCACTGCAATCAGAGCTGGCCGGGCCCGGGAGGTCGCAGAGGGGGTGCTGCCGTGGTCCGACGAGCCCCCAGCCCATGGCAACTTAGTGGTGGGGTGATGCCCAGGGCCTCTGCCTCCCCATTGTTCTCCGCAGAGGAAGAGGGCAGAAAAGACAGAGGCTCCAGGCCTCAGTCCCTCACTGTCAGCTCCTCTGATTCCAGCCAGAAGAATGCAGGAGGACCCCAAATGGGTGGGAAGATACTTGGAGTACGTGGAGAAATTCCACCTACAGAAAGTCCCGGTCTTCAACATAGATGGTGAGCACTGCCCCCCAGCCACGTCCCGGAGCCGGACAGGAGGAAGACCCAAGGGTCTGGGGCCTGGTCTTCCCAGCCAGCACCACAGAGGGTGTAGCCCATCCCCACTCCCCTTACGGCCAGGCCTGTGCAGGCTGCTTCAGGGGCTGCCAGATCTCACCAGCCCCACGTGATACAATGATAGGGGCCCGATGCCCTCTCCACTCTACAGATGTGGCTCAGAGATGTTCAGTAACAAGGCCAAGTTGCACAGCCAGGAGGAGGAGCTGGAAGGGATCCAGATCTCCTCCCTCCTGAGCCAAGTGCCCAGCCAGCCTCTCCCCTCTCTTGCCTCCCAACACATCATTTGGTCAATCAACAAACACACGGGCCAGGCCTGTTCTGGGAGTTTGGGATTCACTTAGAACAAGACAGATGCATCATCCATCCCTAGTGCAGGTTACATGGTAGCAAGCATTGTAATTACCTGATTTGTTAGAGGCAAGGGCTACAGGGGTGGGAGTGGGGGCTAGAGCAGGGTTTGGGGAGCCTGACCATGCTGTGTGAGTACAGGCAGCCAGGGTGGGTGGCCCTGAGATGGGATGAGGTGAGGAAGGTTCCCTGGAAGAGGGGTCATGCGGATGGAACAGGAGTTGAGCAGAGGAGGGCAGGGATGAGATCCAAGGCTGAGTGGGGCAGTGGTGGGGCCTTGTGGGCCCCCAAGGGAACTGGGTTTCCACAGAGCACAGGGCCCTGGCAGGACACAGCCAACATGGGGAGGCAGAAGGCCAGGTGATGCCACTTAGGGACGGCTGTTTTGTGCTATGTGATTGACTGATTGATTGATTTCAAAATGAATGAGTCAAGTCCTCAGAATCACCAACTGTTTCTTTTCTGCTCCACAGGCCCTTGTCCCCCACCCCGAGCCTAGGTCTGGTGGCTCCGGAGTCTTCCTGCCTGGGCTCCTTACCCCTCTGTTGCCCTCAGCCCCCCTTCCACCTCCTTCACCTTGGTTTGTGGCCTAGACTCTGCCCCAGTTCCCTGCTGGAAGTCCTTTTGCATCTCAGGGACCCAAGGAAGCTCCCCAGCCTGGGGCCCAACCCTGCCTGTCTCCTGGTCCCCTCCCCTGCTGGGAAGGCCTCTTCCTTCTGTGGGTCTCCAGGTCCTACCAACCACCTGTCAACCAACAGCCGAGGGCCAACAGCATGCCCCAGCCTGGTCTGTGGGCTTGGAGCACACACAGGGTGGTGAGGAGGGGGCATATGGCCCCCTGAGCTCCTACCCACAGCGCCAGATGCCTCCAAAACATATACAATGAGTGGAACACTATAGCCCCAGGCGCCTCCGAGGCACCCCCCGAGAGCTGCTGGGGTGGCCCCCAAGTGTCCTTCAGGAACTTGACCCCACGGAGGCTGTTCTCAGATTCCAGCTCCTCTCCACTCTGACCCGCCTCACCTGGGTCTGCTGGGGACCCTCTAGAGAGGCGGCGTCCATGCTCCGTGAGCAAACACATATGTCTCTACCGAGGTCCGAGAACCCTGAGTGAGCCCAGCTCCAGACCCTGCTCCCCGTAGGAGTCCAGCAGGGCCGCCAGGTAAACAAGGACGGCTCTACCTGTGTGGCAGGTGAGACCAGCCAACGCCCACTCCTCCGGGCCCAGGATTCTGAAGGGCAGCACCCGCTTCTGCTCCCGGCGAGCCAGGGCCGCCCATCGGCAGGGCAGGCTCTGAGGAAATTGGGTCAAGGACTTGATACTTGTCGTCTGGAACTCCCAAGACAGGTATGGCCAGAGGCTGCCCCGAAAACGCCTCCAGTGAGGCCTTCTCCACCTTCTCCCCCTTCTCCCCCTTCTCCCCCACGTGGGATAAACACAACGGAATGAAACCCAGAGCTGGTGGTGAAGCTGATGATGAAGCCCCACAGTTCTCCTGAAAATCAACAAGTCCGGCTGGAAAAACACAAGGAAAAACGACACTCACAAAGCACACATGTAACAAGAGGTTTATGGAATTTGTAAGATCATAAAAAATAGCTTTTTCTGGGGCCCTAAAATGACCGGGATAAATAGCGACGCGAGAGTGCTGCGTCTCTCTCAGCATCGTTGAGTTGGTAACCTCAGGTTCACCCACACACTTCAGCAATTCCATTATTCTTCCAGTGGGATTTTTCCCCAAACTGCAGATCTGTATCTAAAATTTACATGAAGGAATAAAAGTTTGGAAACATTTTTAAAAGAAGCATCATGCAGATGGCTGTACCATTCTATCCTAATATCAAACAGCAGTGATGAGAAGCGTGTGACATTAGCTCAGGGCAAAAGAACAGCAAGAAACTGGGTATCGAGTCAAGGAATGAACCCGAATGTATACAACAACTTCAGAGATGGTACAAATGGCCTGTCCTAAAAAAGCATTATTTATTCAATAAATAGTGTTGAGGGAAATGGGCAAGACAGATTGGGGGAAATAAGATTGGCTATCTCACCTACACATTATCTTAAAATTCGTTCCTGATCAATTCTGAATAAAAGGAAGGAAATCTTGAAACTTCTTTCTATAACTTGCGGATGGGGTGCCTACACGGACAGTATCAACACCCGGGGAAAGGTTGAGAGCTTTAAACTTGGCATATCAAAGACATCATCAACACTATCAAAATGGAAAGAACAATCTGAAATTAACATTTGCAGCAAAAGTGACGAAGGGTTCATATCACATATGTAAATACATATGTAAATCAGAACTCCTTGAAGGGCCAGGCGTGGTGGCTCATGCCTGTAATCCCATCACTGTGGAAGGCTGGGGGCCAAACGATGGCTTGAGCCCAGGAGTTTGAGACCAGCCTGGGCAATACAGCAAGACCCTGTCTCTAAAAAAAAAAAAAAAACAAAAAAAACAAACAAAAAAAAAACTTAAAAAAAAGCAGTCCCAAATTAAAAAAATAACAAGAAAAAAAATAGCTGTGCATTGTGATATACATCTGTAGTTGCAGCTACTTGGAAGGCTAAGGCTGGCAGATCCCTCGAGCTCAGGAGTTTGAGGCTACAGTAAGCCATGATATCACACCACTGCACTCCAGCTTGGGCAACAGAGTGAGATCCTGTCTCTGAAAGTAAAAAGAAAAAAAGCACTGAGCAAAAGATAAGAAAGGCTATTTGCATAGATCAAAAGGCTGATTCAAAGGTTTGACTTCGGCCAGGTGCAGTGGCTCATGCCTATAATCCCAGCACTTTGGGAGGCCGAGGCGGGCAGATCACGAGGTCAGGAGATCGAGACCATCCTCGTTAACGTGGTGAAATCCTGTCTCTACTAAAAATACAAAAATTAGCTGGGGGTGGTGGTGCACACCTGTAGTCCCAGCTACTCAGGAGGCTGAGGCAGGAGAATGGTGTGAACCCAGGAGGCGGAGCTTGCAGTGAGCCGAGTCTGGACTCCAGTCTGGGTGATAGAGCAAGACTCCGTCTTGGAAAAAAAAAACAAAAAAAAAAAAAACGGTTTGACTTCATAAGTAATCAAATAAAAAAGAGAGGCCATTTATTATTGCTCATCAAATTGGCAAAATCAAACTACTTCTAGAAATCAATTTAGCACCCACCGTGAGGGAGGCACACGCTGGTTGGTGGGGACAGACGCTGGCTTTTCTGAGTGACCGGGTTTCTAAGCCTCCTAAGCAGGCTTGCCCTGGCACCTGGAAATTCTAAACATTCGCAAGCTTACCTGTTGTTCTGCCGTGCAAATCAAGAAATTTACAATGCTTTAATACTGATTCCATAATTTTAAAAAAATAAAACTTCAGAAGCCTTCTCAGTAAGTCTTCTAGCCTCATCCATAAATTGGCAGGAAAAAAAAAAGAAGTTTTGTTTAGTTCAGTACACCCCACCCTTTCCAGATCTGGCCCAAGTAATTACTAAAACTGTATATATAGGGTTTGTGGCTAACGTAATATCTATTTTCACCCTTTTGAAACTTTCATAGTTTTTTTTTTTTTTTTAATATGAGAGCTACTGTGTGAGATTCAAGAATGAGTTGCCGAAAAGATCACCTTCTTTTAGTCAAAGGAGACAGCAGCAAAAAAGAGGGAGGGTGAGCTAAGCCTTGACAGATAGGTTCTTTAAGATGGTCCCCGTCATGAACAGGGTATGAGGGGGAGGCTGGGTGACATAACGAAGGGGACCCTGAGGTGGTAGCCCCAGGTGTAATTCTGAACCCAGGGAAGCTTTCCTCAGCCTCGTCTTCCATCCCAGGAAACAGTGGTCAGCGCTCCTTGCAATCCGGTGTTTGAACTGCCATTATTTTTGGGACACCTACTGGATTAGTTTGCTCAGGCCACTAAGTTAGTGTCCACACATACATGTACATAAGCTAGTCTCCCAAACAAGGGAACATGTGTGACATCCACTTGCCGAAGAGAATTGGGTTCCAGTCCTCGAGGATTAACTCCTCCTGTAAAAGATGAGGAATGCACCATTTGGCAAGTTGGGCATCGCTGGATAGTAGCTTTAGCTTCTTTCCAGGTAACGCCGTATCTGCGTTTGAGACCAGAGGCATTAACATGGCTCAAATTGTGAAAGTGTCGAGCATTAGGTATTGCAGTAGCATCTAGGCGATCAGCCATTTGATTCCCTTCAGTCAAAGGTCCTGGAAGAGGTGTATGAGCCCTAATGTGAGTGATGTAAAAAGGGTGCGTTCTACTCCTAACTGCTGTTTGCAATTGGGTAAATAAAGTCATCAGTTGTTCATTTGTATGAAATCGTAACTGAGCATTTTCAGTTAACTGGGTGGAGTGAACCACGTATGAAGAATCAGAAATCACATTAATAGGCATCTCAAAAGCAGTCAATACCTCAATTACAGCTACAAGCTCTGCTTTTTGAGCTGAAGTATAAGGCGTCTGAAAAACTTTACCTTTTGAGCCAGAATAAGAAGCTTTACCATTACTAGACCTATCTGTAAAAACATTCTCAGCACCTTCAATTAGTTTAAATTTAGTTATTTTAGGGAGAATCCAATTAGTTAATTTCAAAAACTGAAACAGTTTCGTTTTAGGAAAATGATTATAGAGAATACCCGCAAAGTCAGCTAAACGGGTTTGCCAAGTAGACTATTTATAAAGGCTTGCTGCATTTGTGCCTTCGTGAGAGGGACAATAATTTTTCCAGGATCATATCCACGTAATTTAACAATCCGAGTTCTCCCATTTCCTATCATGGTAGCGATTTGATCCAAACAAGGAGTTAGAGTCCGTGAATTAGTATGTGGAAGAAAAAGCCACTCTCGTAAGTCCTGTTCTTGGACAATAACACCAGTAGGTGAATGCTGAGTTGAAAAAATTAGTGAATCTAGAGTCTTCTCTGGGTCTATTCTATTTATTTGAGCTTTATGGACTTGCTTCTCAATCAGTTGTAACTCGACCTCAGCCTCCTTTGTTAATTGTCGAGGGCTAGTGAGACTAGGATTTCCTCTAAGGATAAAAAACAGATTACTCATGGCATAGGTAAGAATGCCTAGAGCAGGTCGTATCCAATTATGTCCCCTAGTAATTTTTAAAAGTCATTTAATGTTTTTAATTTATCCCTACGTATGGTTACTTTCTGTGGCACAATGGTAGTGTCATTTACTAAGGTCCCCAAGTAGGAGTAAGGAGTAGTAATCTGAATTTTGTCAGGAGCTATAATTAAACCAGCACGAGAAATTGAATTTTGTGAGTGATCACAACGTTGGCTAATATTTCTCAAGTGAGGGCAGCACAAAGTATATCATCCTTATAGTGAATAATGTAATTGCTTGCCCCACATACGTCTGGCAAATTGTTGGGCTGTTTGACATGCCCTGTGGCAACACTTTCAAGTGACAATGCTTAGCAGGCTGCAGGCTGTTTACCGCAGGAATTGTAAACGCAAACTGTTCACAGTCCTGCTCAGCTAAAGGGATAATAAAGAAACAGTCTTTTAAATCTATGACTATTAAAAGCCAATTTTTTGGAATTATAGCAGGAGAAGGCAATCCTGGCTGTGATGCTCCCATAGGTTGTATAACTGAATTGATGGCTCTTAAGTCAGTTAACATTCTCCATTTACCTGATTTTTTCTTAATTATGAAAACTGGAGAATTCCAAGGAGAAAATGTTGGAGCTGTGTGCCCATTTTCTAATTGTTCAGCAACTAATTTCTCTAAAGCCTCCAGTTTTTCTTTACTTAGCGGCCATTGCTGTGTCCAAATTGGCTTATCTGTTAGCCATTTTAAAGGTATAGGTTCTGGAGGCTTAACAATGGCCACCATCAAAAATGATATTCTAATCTTTGGCGGGAACTTTTTCCACTTGAAGTGGTTCTTTCAAACCTTGCAAATGTTTTTCTAGTCCCACACCAGGGACATACCCCATTTCATGCATTGTATGTTGACTTTGAGGGTTATATGATTGTTCTGGAATTAGAACTTGTGCTCCCCACTGTTGTAATTAATCTCTTCCCCCTAAATTTATAGGTACAGAAGTTATAATTGGTTGAATAGTCCCAGGTTGTCCGTCGGGCCCCTCACGATGCAAAATATAACTACTTTGATATACTTCAGGGGCTTTACCAACTCCAACTATGTTAAATTGAGCAGGTTGAACTGGCTACATGGACGGCCAGGGCTGTAGAGAAATGATTGAAATGTCCACTCCTATATCTACCAAACCTTTACATTTCTTTCCTTGAATAATTATTTCACAGGTAGGACGTTTATCAGTAATTTGATTTACCCAATAAGCTCCTTCGCCTTGTTTATTTGTGCTTCCAAATCCTCCTGTTCATTTAATTTCACTTTTTCCCATTCCCACATATGGCACAATCAGGAGCTGTGCTATGCGCTCTCCTGGCTCTGCTTTCCAGGGAACAGAAGTAGATACAACAACTTGAATTTCCCCATTGTAAGCTGAATCAATGACTCCTGTGTGTATTTGTACGCCTTTTAAACTTAAACTAGGCCTCGCTAAAAGTAATCCTATTGTCCCTCCTGGCAAGGGTCCACAGACTCCTGTTGAGACCTTTTGCAGGGGTTCCCCAGGCTCACAGCTTTTGTGCAGCATAAATCTACTGTGGCACTACCGGCTGTGGCAGGGGACAGACATTGTGCAGGGGTGAGGGAACGGCCTGAGCTGGAAATGCCCCGGTTTAGAACAGGGCCCAGGATGGGCCCCTCATGGCGTTTCCCGAAATCAGGTTCCCTTCTTTATCAAACTTAGAGTGACACTGACTAGCCCAGTGTTTTCCTGTTTTACATTTTGGACATATTTCAGGCTCAATGGTTTTCTTTTTTCCGCTATCTGGCAGGCTGGCTTGCTGAATTTTTCTACATTCTTTTTTAGTATGACCATGCTTCCCACAGTTAAAACAAGCTCCAGGAAATGGAGTATTTCCTTTATCCACTCTCAGTCCTGCCATTGCCTGTGCCAACAAAGTAGCTTTATGCAGATTACCTCCAATACCATCACAGGCCTTGACATAATCAACTAAATGTGCTTTCCCTCTGAGAGGTCGCAGAGCAGCCTGGCAATCAGGATTAGCATTGTCAAAAGCTAATAACTGCAACACTATATCCTCTGAGCAGCCGAATCTGCAATCATCTTTTTAAGAGACTCCTGTAACCAAGCTATAAAATCCACATATGGTTCCCTTGGTCCCTGTTTTATAGCACCAAAGGAAGGGTGCCTTTTTTCCACGCTCTGTTTGTTCCCCACCTGAAGTGATTTTTTCCCAAGCTCTAATGCACACTCCTCTAAGCTGTTCTATGGCCTCATCCTGCGTGACCACTTGTGCATCTAAACCAGCCCAGCCGCCAACCCCCAAAAGTTGGTCTGCAGTTATATTAATTTGAGGTTGGGCCTGGGCATTGCAAGCAGCCTGAATGGAAGCTTCATCTGCCCACCAAGTTTTAAATTGTAAGAACTGAACAGGAGTTAGACAAGCTCAAGTAAGAGTGTCCCAGTCAGCAGGAATCATCTGACTGATTCTTTAACAGTCCCATTACAAAAGGAGAACCTGGTCCATACTGATTTATTACTTCTTTTTATTCTTTGAGTAATTTAAAAGGAAAAGGCTCAAATGTAGCTGTAATATTTCCCTGTTGATCTGGGGGGTGTATTCTAACAGGGAACTGCCAAGCCTCTAAATCACCCTCTCATCTAGCTTGCTGAATTCCTGCCTGAATAGAACTAAGAGTCGTCACTTGAGGCGCTGCTCCAAGTCACTGGGGCAACTATTTTTGCCCAGTGTCCTCTGGAAAAGAAAGATCTGGGAGGCAATTTTCTTCAAAATAATAATGAGGGGGTGCAGAAGGGTAGGGATGAACTTCTCCTTCCTTTGCCACTTTAGGTTCATCTGGCAAATAAACCTGCTCTGTAATCTCTTCTGTTACTTCGCTATATTCTTGTTCCTCCTTGTCATCAGTGTGAGAAAGTTCCAAGGTGAAAAGAACCAGACCCCATATCTGTCCCATTGTTACCCTGACGCTTCCGAGCTCCCCTTCTTACTCACCACGGGGGTTGCTTTAAGAGTACTCGGGTGTCCTCCAGCTAGTTTTCCGTTCCAACTGTCCCTCCAGCGACCCTTCGACATGGATTCGAGCCCCCACGATGGACGCCACTTGCCGAGACCAGCTCAGTTGGGGAGACCCTAACCCAGCGGCGCTAGAGGAATTAAAGACACACACACAGAAATACAGAGGTGTGAAGTGGGGAATCAGGGGTCTCACAGCTTTCAGAGCTGAGAGCCCCGAGCAGAGATTTACCCACATATTTATTAACAGCAAACCAGTCATCAGCATGGTTTCTATAGATATTAAATTAACTAAAAGTATCCCTTATGGGAAACGAAGGGATGGGCCGAATTAAAGGAATAGGTTGGGCTAGTTAACTAACAGCAGGAACACACCCTTAAAACACAGATCGCTCATGCTATTGTTTGTGGCTTAAGAATGCCTTTAAGTGGTTTTCCACCCTGGGTGGGCCAGGTGTTCCTTGCCCTCATTCCTGTGAACCCACAACCTTCCAGCTTGGGCATTAGGGCCATTATGAACATGTCACAGTGCTGCAGAGATTTTATGGCCAGTGTTGGGGCCAGTTTATGGCCAGATTTTGGGGGGCTTGCTCCCAACACTCCCTGTGTCCTCATGGTCATCCCTCTATATGTCTGTGTCTTAATCTCTTAATAAGGACCTGTGGGATTAGGGCCCACCTCAGTGACCTCATTTTACCTTAATGACCTCTTTAATGACCCTATCTCCAGCAGACACAGTCACATTCTGAGGTACGGAGTTAGGACTTCAGCATAGTAACGGGGTGGGCCATGACACTTACTAAAGCTGTTCATAGCTGCCGCTGCCCACGGACTTAGGAACATTCTCCCTCTGTGACACACAAAGCGTCTCGTGGAGGTGTTGGCTCCCTGACCACCACAGAGCTCAGGTGACCATCTTCCTTGTCACTTTTAGCACCCTGAACATGTACTCTTAGCACACAGCCTCAACCCCTGCCAGACTGTGGGCGGCCAGGGACACAGGTGTTCCAAACTGTCTTCTATTCCTGTCTGCATCTGGCAGAGCACCTTTACCACTGAGCTCAGTAAATAACTTAAAAAAAAAAATACCTACAGATTTTTGTTTGTTTTGTTTGTTTATTTGTTTGTTTGTTTTGAGATGGAGTTTCACCCTTGCCACCCAGGCTGGAGTGCAATGGCGCAATCTCACCTCCACCTCCCAGGTTCAAGCGATTCTCCTGTCTCAGCCTCCTGAGTAGCTGGGATTACAGGCACATACCACCACACCCAGCTAATTTTCTGTATTTTTAGTAGAAATGGGGTTTCACCATGTTAGCCAGGCTGGCTGGTCTCGAACTCCTGACCTCAGGTGATTCACCTGCCTTGGCCTCCCAAAGTGCTGGGATTACAGGCATGAGCTACCGCAACCGGCCAATACCTACAGCTTTTTAACAAAAGGAACTGAATATCTCACTTTGAAACCATAATAGTAAGACGTGGCTTTGGCTGGATTCCTCTAGCTCACCTGTGTCAAATCACACACTGGACAGACTGAGACAATACGCAAGGTTGACCATAAGCCACACGTATCCCAGCGTGGAAAAACGCAGTGAAGACTTAATGAGTAGCTGGCATTTATTTTTTCCTTTGCATGAGCTACTTTTCCATTTTACAAATGTCTTTTCTCAACTAGAGTCTTTCTCCATTAAAAAAAATTCATTCTATGTCAAACGCATTTTCACATTATCTACAATACATAGATAATAACATTACTGTGTATTCATGTGAAGTAATTATCCTTTTATTCTTTATCCTATGTTAGCCAAATAAGATGGCTCAAAATGGCAAGAAGAAACATTTATTTGGGAAGGATGTACATTTGTATGTCTCTAAAAAATGGAGGGTTTTAAGACTTCCCTCATTTATAAGAAATTGCCGTGATTCGTTTATTCGACATAAACCTAATGGCGTAATTCATAATTTCCTGTGGGAATCATGTGCAACCTTGACGTATTGGATCTGCGGAGGAGGAGAAAATGCAAGATCCCAGCTGTATTCTGGTGATAACAGCTTGGTGGGTTTATTGAGGTAAAAATACTTGTTCAGGTGCTTTTCATAGGTGCTATTGAGTCCATTTTTGATGTCATGAATAACTCCGTTCAGATATTCCTCGATGAAGTCTAAAATATTACGGGGCGTGCCACCAACCATCAAGCTGCCATAATAGAAATCCCCCTGTCCAAACGGGATGCTAGCTGCTGAGGTCGGCCTCCTCTCATAAGGGAAGTTCTTGGTGTTTCTGAAATACCACCAGGCATGGAGCTGGGCCACCAACGGGCCCAGCGTCTCCACCCCGAACTCATTCTGGAAGACCTGGTTGACCGCCATGCTGAAGAGGAAATCCACCTCATCTTGGATGTGACTGGTGATATGTTCACCCAGGCTCTTCATGTACACCAGGGAGCCCTCGAGCCACCACCTCTCAGCGTCCACTTCAAATGCTTTGAACGTTCGAAGAGGACTGGGCTGTATGTCAGGCAGCTGGAGGAAGGCGTCCACCATGATGTAGAAGATCACTCGGTAGCCTGTCATGAAGTGCTTATTCGCGGAGTGTAGGAACAGCCTCAGGTACTCCTCTGCAAACCTAGGTAACACACACCAGAGAAGAGATTTACTTTTCTTTTTTTTTGAGATGGAGTCTTGCTCTGATGCCCAGGCTGGAGTGCAGTGGTCTGATCTCGACTCACTGCAACCTCCACCTCCCAGGTTCAAGCAATTCTCCTGCCTCAGCCTCCCAAGTAGCTGGGATTACAGGCACCTGCCACCACGCCTGGCTAATTTTTTGTGTGTGTGTGTTTTTAGTAGAAATGGGGTTTCACCATGTTGGCCAGGCTGCTCTCAAATTCCTGACCTCAGGTGATCCACCCACCTCGGTCTCCCAAAGTGCTGGGATTACAGGCATGAGCCACCGTGCCCGGCCAACACTTACTTTTCTAAACATGATCAGGAGAAGAGGCGGCTGAATGCGCTAACATGGGTGTCCTCTGATGCTAAGGAACTTGGGAGGTATAAGTGTGGAAGAGTCGGGCCCACAGCTTCAGCTGAGTCAGTGAGTGGGAAGGAATGTCCTCACTCGGAGGGACTGAGAAAACCCACCATGTTTTGGAATGGCTGTTGCGAAGAAAGGGAGCAGGAGCTAAATGGATATGAGTCAAAAGGTTCCCACTGGTGTTAAGAACTCGGCCATCGACAGAGAAACCTAGCACACCTTTTGCACAAGCCAGCCAGAAATTGAAGGAAATCCTATCTACAGTAGTCCATTTCCAAGACAAAGGGCCTTAAATCGGCTTAGGTCAGCAAACTACAAAAGAAACAGGATATACTAGGCCCCAGCTTATATAGCCAATGCCTGCTTGTTGGCCTCCCACCTTAGTTGCCCTCACCCAAACCAAAAAAGTGTAGTCAAAAAAGTTTAAAAAGATAAAACTTTACTAGTCTGCAAAATAGCTCGCTTTGTCTGTTCTTATCAGCCTGCTCAGCTACTTAGGTCCTAAGTCAGATACTTGAAGAGCCCCTGAGCTGACCACGATTGCAATGCATTGTGGGCTGCAACAAAATGCAGCAAAACCACCCTAAAGAAAACACCTAAAGCCCCTGCTCAACAACCAATAGGTGACGTCTGGGAAGATTGTGACCCCGCCCCCCACAGTACTCAGCCTATGAGCAACTGGGGGAGGGGCCTGCGCACTAGGGGATAAATGGCTTGTTGAAGCTGTGCTGGGTGTGCCTGCCCATCAGACACCCGATCTTGCAAGACTGTCATTAAAAGTCTCACTTTCACTGTTCTCCAGGTCTCTGAGTCCATTCTTTGGTTTTGGAAGGGTGAGTTCCTTTCTCACAGAAATCATGGCTATTGTTATCATTAATTATGCTTGATTATGGTTGGCTCTTTGGAGGTCAAAGACCCGTGAATGCCGATCCACATTTTCCCAAAATAAAAAAGGGCAAAGGTGAGTGGCACCTACCTGCCAGTAGCAAAGACCGCCAGGCCCACGGTGATATTCCGCCTTCTGTAATGTTTTTCCAGGACCTGCCTGTCGAAAGTCCCTTCCCATACGATGGGAGCAAGCCAGTCTGTTTTCGTTATAACATCAGGGCGTTTTCTGTGGAACAAGAACCAAATTAAAACAGGGCTTGCTTTACTGAGGCGCCGGCAGCAGGTGCCCAGCAGTAATGACTAATGCTTAGAAAGCACCAACTGCACGCCCGGCTCTGTGTTTGAGTGCATTATCCCACTGGATTCATCTTTGCAATGCCCTATGCAGTGAGTGCCACCACCCCTGATCTCCACATGGGGAACCAGAGGCACACACGATTGAGTAAGTTGCCCGACATCGCACAGTTAACACATGAGGGTTGGGATGCCACACCTAGCCCACCTGGCTCCTGGGTTTGTGTGTTCCTCCCCCAACCACCTGCCTTTGAGCCCAGGAGCTGCCTTTTCTGAGCTCTGACTGCAGCTCAAAATTAGGCAGCCCAGAGTTAGAACACTCTCCGATCATTTACCGAAGCCAAGATGGGAGGCAGGAGATCACCTCCCTTACTCAATGCCTTTATTTTTCCCTCCTTGTCTGCTTTCTTTTTCTCTCTCTCCTTTTCCTACAAGTTTCTGGGGATGTCTTTTTTTTTTTTTTTTTTTTTTTCAGCTTCTCCCTCATGCTTTAGGCCCATCAGTGCAATGCAGCAGAAATGAGAGATGAGTCCAAAAAGGGAGACAGCCATCCGATTTGCCTTCAATACAACAAGACCACAGCAGGATTTAAGACAGGCTATTAAACGTCTGGAAATCAATGAATGTAAACCACCATATTGAAAGATAGAGAAGATCAATTACATGCTCAACTTGGAAAAAACACCCTACAAAGTTCAATGTCGATTCATGATAAAAGCTCCCAGAAAAAAAGTAATAGACGGGAATGCCCTCAACTTGATAAAGAACATCTACAAATATCTTCTAGCTCACACACTTCATAGTGAAAGACTGAATGGTCTTTCACTTTCGGTGAAGTGAAGCACTTTCACGGTGTTGGCCAGGATGGTCTTGATCTCCCGATCTCGTGATCCGCCCACCTCGGCCTCCCAAAGTGCTGGGATTACAGGCTTGAGCCACCGCGCCCGGCCTCAGTTTTCTATAATAGTATTTTGCTGAAAAGTTTTGCATTTATATTCATATGGGATATTGGTCTGTAGTTTTCTTGTGATACCTTTGTCTGGTTTTGATATCAGGGTAATACTGGTCTAGAATGAGTTGAAAAATACTCCTTTCTCTTTTAATATTTTGAAGAGCTTGTGAAAGATTGGTATTAATTCTTCTTTAGCATTTGACATAGTTTACCAATGACATTTTGTATTTCTGGGCTTTTCTTTGTAGAAAGATTTTTATTACTAATTCAAATTATTTACTTATTATAGCTCATTCAAATTTTCCCTTTCTTCTTTAGTCTTTCTAGGAATTTCTTCATTTCACATAGGTTATTTAATTTGTTGGCATACAATTAATCACAGTATTCCCTCATAATCCTTATTATTTCTAGAGGTTGGTGGTCATGTCCTCTCTTTCACTCCTGATTCTAGTAATTTCAGTTCTCCCTTTTTATCTAGGTCAATCAAGTTACACTTTTGGCAAATTTGTTTATCTTTTCAAAAAACCAATTTTGGTTTTGTTAACTTTCTCTATTATTCTTCTATTTTCTATTTAATTGACTTGCTCCTCTTTTTTTCCTGTGCTTGCTTTAGTTTTATTTGGTCCTTCTTTTCTGATTTTCTTAATGTATACATTTTCCTTAACGTATAAAGCCTAAGACCAGCCTGGTCAAAATAGCAAGACCTCATCTCTACAAAAAAAGACTTGGGATCTTTCATTTTAATGTAGGCATTTATAGCTATAAATTTCTCAGTAAGCACTGCTTTTGCTGCACCCCATAAGTTTGGCATGTAGTGTTTTTATTTTCAATCACATTAAAATATTTTTTAATTTCTCTTGTGATTCCTTTTTGAGTATTTAAGAGTGAATTGTTAAATGTCCACACATCTGTAAATTACCCAAATTACTTTCTGTTACTGATTTCTAATTTTAGTATTTAGAAAAACTGATCAAAGAACATATTTTGGGCTGGGCGCGGTGGCTCATGCCTATAATCCCAGCACTTCAGGAGGCCGAGGCGTGCGGATCACGAGATCGGGAGATCAAGACCATCCTGGCCAACACCGTGAAACCGCGTCTCTACTAAATACATAAAAAATTAGCCAGGCATGGTGGTGGGTGCCTGTAGTCCCAGCTACTTGGGAGGCTGAGGCAAGAGAATGGTGTGAACCTGGGAGGCAGAGCTTGCAGTGAACTGAAATCGTGCCACTGCACTCCAGCCTGGACAACAGAGCTAGACTCCATCTTAAAAAAAAAAAAAAAGAAAAAGAAAAGAAAAACAAAAACAAAACAACAAACAAAAAAAAACCTACAGGAAAGATGAAATATGAATGAATGGTAAACATATAAAAAGATACTCGGGACGCTGAGGCAGGTGGATCACCTGTGGCCAGGAGTTCAAGACCAGCCTGGCCAACATGGTGAAACCCTGTCTCTACTAAAAATACAAAAATTAGCCAGGTGTGGTGGCAGGTACCTGTAATCCCAGCTACTCAGGAGGCTGAGGCAGGAGAATCACTTGAACCCTGGAGGCAGAGGTTGCAGTGAACCAAGATCACGCCATTGCACTCCAGCCTGGGCAACAAGAGCAAAACTCTGTCTCTAAAAAAAAAAAAAAAAAATACTCAAACAATACAATTACAGAAATGCAAATTGAATTGAGGTCTTAACTAGCAGCTTTACCAAACATAAAAAAGCTTGTAATACTTTATGCACTGTATACAAGAAGATAAAATGGTACCATTATTAAAAGGAAATTTAGCCATTTTAAATTTACATCCAAAATTTTAAATGTCTGCATTCTTTGGCCTAATAACTTCATTTTAGAAATGGATCTCACATAGGAAGTCATACATCTGTGTAAAAAAAAAACAAAAAACAAAAAAGGGCTACATTTAGTCACCAGAACTTTGCCTACAATAGGCCCCAAACTGTAAATAACCCCAAACCTACATAGGAACACAACACAAAGTTGAACACTACACACACTTCACAAAGGATGAGGCTGCCCCTGAGTGCTACCACCAAAGTCAAGCAGCATCATCAGTAGCATTTTCAAGCTGTTTCCGAAGAGACGTTCTTGCACTGCGTAAACCAGGAAAGCCAAGCCAGGTAGCGTGAATCTGCTTCTTCATGACCACCGTCATCGCCTGGTTCGTGATCAGCAGACCCTGGTTTGTTTATAAGAGCCTCGAAAATAAAACTCCAATTCCGGAAACCTCGCAGGAGAGCTGAATTTAGTGACTGGGGAAGAAAAACCTATCACGTCAAGTTGAGGTATATCGTTCGTGTGTGCACGCAAACAGGCATTTTTGTTCTTACCTAGGATGAAACCAGTCGGAGAGTCGAAGTTCTTCTACTTGGTGATTCCTGGGTACAAAGAGAAAACCGAGTGATTACAGGGAGGCTGTTCAATGTTTATTGAGCCTGCAATAGGCAGGCCCTGTTTGGCATTTTGTTAACATGTGTCAATCCAACTCAGAGTGGGGGAAGCCTCCTGGAGAGGAGATATCTCAGCTGGGTGGGGAAGGGTGTGAGCTGGTCTAGGAAAGAGATGCAGGGAAAGGAGGTCACGGCCACAGGCAGAATGTCAGGAAAGAGTATGGGTGTTGGGAGGAAGATTTTTTTTTAAAAAAAGGAAATGCCCGGGCGCGGTGGCTCACGCCTGTGATCCCAGCACTTTGGGAGGCCCAGGCGGGCGGATCACGAGGTCAGGAGATCGAGACCATCCTGGTTAATACTGTGAAACCCCGTCTCTACTAAAAATACAAAAAAAACTAGCCGGGCGAGGTGGCGGGCGCCTGTAGTCCCAGCTACTCGGGAGGCTGAGGCAGGAGAATGGCCTGAACCCGGGAGGCGGAGCTTGCAGTGAGCCGAGATCGCACCACTGCACTCCAGCCTGGGCGACAGAGCGAGACTTCGTCTCAAAAAAAATAATAATAAAAAATAAAAAAATAAAAAAAGGAAATGAACAGATCAGGTAAGAGAATGTATATTCAGACAAAAACATAGATTTAATTAATTTATTTACCAAACATAAGCGTCTTTGCTACATGTTGTAAAGAGGTGGGGAGGAGGCATCCAGAAGTTCGTCTTTGATTCTGTTTGCATTTATTTTGTTATTTATTTTAAGAGATGCGTTCTCACTTGCATGATCACAGCTCACTGCAGCCTCAAACCCCTGAGCTCAAGCCATCCCCCCACCTCAACCTCCAAGGTATATGGGACCATAGGCACAAGCTACCTCCCTTTGCATTTCAACACTGCATTCATCTAGAGTGTAATTGTGCTTTTAAGCTATTAGCAAGCTTATTAGGCAACCTCTGTTTCGTAACCCTAGGAGGATTTTTTTTTTTTTTTGGACAGGTTTCCATTCTGTCACCCAGGCTGGAGTGCAGTGTCACCATCACAGTTCACTGCAGCCTCAACCTCCTGGGCTCAAGCGATCCTCCCACCTCAGCCTCCCAGGTAGCTCAGACCACAGGGGTGTGCCACCGTGCCTGGCTAATTTTTAAATTATTTGTAGAGACAGGGTCTCCCTGCGTTGCCTAGGATAGTAACCCTGGGATATTTTTAAGTAAAATAAATGACTTCAAGACTGTCTCCTTTTATGGTATTCTCATGAGTGTCCTTAGCCACAGACATTCCATGATTGGATTCCACAGGGCAAGACACATCAAAATCCAAATTGTCCACACCAGACTTCAAAAACATGAAGCGACAAAGGGGGAACTTAATTTAAGGTCCTCATTCTTTCACCATGGTGGTCTTAATTTCTGGGGCCCTGCAGAATGACCAGAGCAGAGAACATCCTGGCTGAAGAGGGTTATTGTAACCTAAAGAAAAAAATCACCCTTGACAGAGATTTTTTTTTTTTTTTTCAAGACGGAGTCTTGCTCTGTCTCCCAGGCTGGAGTACAGTGGTGCAATCTTAGCTCACTGCAACCTCCACCTCTTGGGTTCAAGTGATTCTCCTGCCTCAGCCCCCCCCAGTAGCTGGGATTACAGGCATGCATCACCACACCCAACTAATTTTTGTGTTTTTAGTAGAGATGGGGTTTCACCATGTTGGCCAGGATGGTCTCAAACTCCTGACCTCAAATGATCCACCTGCCTCAGTCTCCCAAAGTGCTGGGATGACAGGAATGAGCCATCACACCCAACCTGTCCTGTCCTGTCCTGTCTGTAACCAACCCCCAAATCCTCAAGCTCACCACACACACACGTGCACACACACACACACAAGCGCACACACACGTGCATTACATACACACCAGCCTACACATAACACAGACAGTGGTTAGAGATTAGCGCTGTCTTTAGTTTTCTGTTTCCCTTGCCTCTCTTGCCGTTAGGACCCAGTTGACCCCCTCCAGCCTTGCTTTGCAGTTTGTGGAATATTTAGACAACAAATATTCTCGCTGGCTGAGATGCCTTTTCTATTTTTATATTTTTATTTTTATTTTTAGAGGGAGTCTTGCTCTGTCTCCCAGGCTGGAGTGCAGTGGCACGATCTCAGCTCACTGCAACCTCTGCCTGACGGGTTCAAGCCATTCTCCTGCCTCAGCCTCCCGAGTAGCTCAGATTACAAGTGCCCACTGCCACACCCGGCTAATTTTTTATTTTTATTTTTATTTTTTGTATTTTAGTAGAGATGGGGCCAGGCTGGTCTGGAACTCCTGACTTCAGGTGATCTGCCTGCCTCGGCCTACCAAAGTGCTGGGACTACAGGCATGAGCCACCGCACCTGGCCTGAGATTCCTTTTCTATAGAGAGGTTTGCCAGGCAAAACACAGGATGTCCATTCAGTTTACAATAAGCAATGAATAATTTTTTCGTGTAACTATTGCATGGGACACACTTCTGTTAAAAATGACTCACTGTTTATCTGAAATTCAAATGTAACTGAGCATCCTGTATGTATATTTCCTAAATGGATCAACCCAACCAGTGAATAATTCCTTATTCTTTAAATAAATGAAAAAAAAATAATTTAAGTTTTAAATTTGAACAAAGACCCATTGCAATTTCAATAACAAAATATCTAGAATCAAGATCCATTTATTTATTCATTTCTTACCAAATAATGAGTGAGCACCTCCTACATGCCAGGCCCCCGGCTATGGTTCTGGGGTAGATGGCAGGATCTGTGCTGTGGATTAACGTGTGGGTCCCTGTCCCCCTTCTGCCGAAGATGAGCCCATCATTAACCTCAAACAGATCATCTGAAACCCTTTATAACTGGCCATGCATCCTTTTCATTAAGGTACAATCCTCCAGGAGGACAAACGACACAAAATACATGGCACCAAAGCAGTGGGGGTGGTCATTTTGTTTTGTTTTTTGAGACAGAGTCTCACTCTGTCTCCCAGGCTGGAGTGCAGTGGTGTGATTTCAGCTCACTGCAACCTCCGCCTCCCAGATTCAAGCGATTCTCCTGCCTCAGCCTTCCCAGTAGCTGGGATTACAGGCACCCACCACCATGCCCTGCTAATTTTTGTAGTTTTAGTAGAGACAGGGTTTTGCCATGTGTCTCGAACTCCTGACCTCAAGTGATCCGCCCATCTCGGCCTCCCAAAGTGCTGGAATTACAGGCGTGAGCCACCGCGCCTGGCCTTGTTTTTCCTTTCCTTTTTTTTTTTTTTTGCATGATTTACTTTTACTTTATTTCCCCTTTTTTTGTTTCAATCAACTTTATTTATTTATTTATTTATTTATTTTTTTTTTGAGATGGAGTCTCGCTCTGTCACCCAGGCTGGAGTGCAGTGGCCGGATCTCAGCTCACTGCAAGCTCCACCTCCCGGGTTCACGCCATTCTCCTGCCTCAGCCTCCCGAGTAGCTGGGACTACAGGCGCCCGCCACCGCTCCCGGCTAATTTTTGTATTTTTTTAGTAGAGACGGGGTTTCACGTGTTAGCCAGGATGGTCTCGATCTCCTGACCTCGTGATCCACCCACCTCGGCCTCCCAAAGTGCTGGGATTACAGGCTTGAGCCACCGCGCCCGGCTCAATCAACTTTATTTTTAGAGCAGATTCAGCCTTACAAAAACATTCTAAAGCTAGTAGGTGGAATCCCCTGCACTCACCCAGTTTCCCCTATTATTAACATCTAGCTTTAGTAGGGTACTTTTGTTCCAATTCATGAAGCAACACTGATGCTCTGTTATTAATGGGAATCCATATTTTGGTTGGATTTTCTTGTTTTCCCCTAATGTTCCTTCTCTTTCTCGGGGTCCCACCCAGCACGCCACACGCCAGTCAGCCTACTGTCTGGATCCCACCCAGGACGCCACACTCCACTCAGCCTCCTGTCTGCACAGGTTCCTCTTGACTGCAGCCGCCTCTCAGACCCCATCATGACTTCCTGTTGATGCTGACCTTGTCCGCCCGGCTAGGGTTGTGTTTTCAGGTCTCTCCACGCAAAGACTGCTCTTTCTCCCCGCTTTCTTTATAAGGAAGCACTGCACGCAACTCACATTTCAGGACTGGGGCGTCAGGTTCTGCGTCCTTGGTGGTGGAGAATCTACAGACGTGATTTAGAATTCTTCTGCATACGGGAGATTTGTCTCTTCTCCCTTCTTCCTTCCTTCTATCCTTCCAACATCCAGCCAACCTGTCTTCCTTCCTTTCTTCCTTCTTGTTTTTCCTCCAATCATTCATTTACATCAGTATGAACTTGTGGAAATTCATTTCATACTCTGGGTTATAATTCTATGTTACTTTCTTTTCTCGCTCAAGTGGCTCCAGCTCTGGCCATTGGGAGCTCTCCCAGTTAGCTCCCATGTCCCATTTAAGTGGCATACTCCCTTAAATATAGAATGTTTTAAAAATCCCTTCCATCCTTCCCGGCATTATGAGATGCTCTGGGCTCATCTTATAAATCTCCTGCCCGAATCTAGAATCACCCACTTCTCCAAGAAGCCTTGGTTGCTTTCCTGGAGAATGGTGCTAGAAACCAAGATCTGGGCACCAGGTGTGCTCATTGCTAGCGGGGTGTCCTTCCTCCTAGGCTCTCTCAGCTAATACAGCGAGGAAATAAACACTAACCTGTGTGTATATCCACATATCTTCGAACATCTTGACACGTAAACATCTCTGTTCACAGTAAGGTAAACGTGAGTTCATGCTGAGGTCTCCAGCTTCAATCCACTCCCACCCGGATCATTGTGGCCCCTTTCTTCCTTATCTATGAAGTCCCCTCCAACAGCAAGAAACCTGCTCCCCCATGCCCCATTCATTTATTTAACTGATTCAAACATACATGTAGAGCAGCAGCAGAATTGTTAACTCATTCTCCTGTGGGAAAAAACCTTTATCGACCCAAACACAGTGCTCATGTGCAGTTTCTATTGCTTCTACTTTTAAACTCCACTCATTCCCAGCTGGGCACTATGGCTCACACCTGTAATCCCAGCAGTTTGGGAGGCTGAGGCAGGCAGATCACCTGAGGTCAGGAGTTCGAGAGCAGCCTGGCCAACATGGTAAAACCCCATATCTACTAAAAATAAAAAACTAGCCAGGCGTGGTGCCACGTGGCTGTAGTCCCAGCTACTCGGGAGGCTGAGGCAGGAGAATAGCTTGAACCCAGGAGGCAGAGGTTGTGGTGAGTCGAGATCGTGCCACTGCACTCCAGCCTGGGTGACAGAGACTCTGTCTCAAAACAAAACAAAACAGGCCAGGCGTGGCGGCTCAAGCCTGTAACCCCAGCACTTTGGGAGGCCGAGACGGGCGGATCATGAGGTCAGGAGATCGAGACCATCCTGGCTAACACGATGAAACCCCATCTCTACTAAAAAATACAAAAAACTAGCCGGGCGAGGTGGCGGCGCCTGCAGTCCCAGCTACTCGGGAGGCTGAGGCAGGAGAATGGTGTGAACCCGGGAGGCGGAGTTTGCAGTGAGCTGAGATCCGGCCACTGCACTCCAGCCTGGGTGACAGAACGAGACTCCATCTCAAAAAACAAAAAACAAAACAAAACAAAAAAACAAAATAAACTCCACTCATTCCCAAGTTATTTTAGGTCAGTAGCTTTTTCTCTCACCCCTTCCAGTGGGCTTGTTCTGTACATGTGGGATACAGATTATTGTCTCACAGTCTGCATTGCTTCCTAGGATACCTCGAACTTCCTAGTTTTTTAAATTTACATATGTTAATTTCACTGTTCATGCTGTAACATCCTGTGGGTTTTTTTTTTTAATGCAAAGTTACATGTGTCCATGGTTACACTGTCATACAGAACAGTTTCACTGCCCCCCAAAATTCCTTTGTGCTTCACCTATTCATCCCCTCCCTCATCTCCACCCCATGGCAACCACTGATCTTTTTCCTGCCAATATAGTTTCGCCTTTTCCAGAATGTCACATGAGAATCACACAGCATGCAGCCTTTTCAGGTGGTCTTTTTGTACTTAGCAATATGCGTTTAGGGTTCCTCCAGGTCTTCTACCACTTTTGATAGCTCATTTCTCAGCTCACCGCAACCTCCGCCTCCCGGGTTCAAGCGATTCTCCTGCCTCAGCCTCCCCGGTAGCTGGGATTACAGGCCTGCACCACCACGCCTGGCTAATTTTGTATTGATAGTAGAGACAGTGTTTCTCCACGTTGGTCAGGCTGGTCTCAAACTCCTGACCTCAGGTGATCCGCCCGCCTCGGCTTCCCAAAGTGCTGGGATTATAGGCGTGAGCCACTGCGCCTGGCCAGCTCATTTCTTTTTACTGTTGGGTGATATTCCATTGCACAGATGAGCCACGGCATGTTTATCCTTCTCCTGTTGTGTGTTGGTTTCTGGTTTGGAGCGTTTCATGAACTACAGCTTGTTTATCATTCACCTGCCGAAGGGCATCTAGTTTGTTAGTGGTTTGAGGCATTTATGAATAGAGTTTCTATAAACATCTTGTGCAGGGTTTTGTGTGGACGTAAGTTTTTTAATCAATTGACTAAATGGCTAGGAGCACAGCTGCTCCATGGCATGGTAAAGCTGTATCTAGCTTTCTAAGGAACTGCCACACTGTCTTCCACAGTACCATTTTGCATTCCCACCAGCAATGAATGAGAGTTCCTGTCGCTCTACTTCCTCACCAGAAGCTGGTTTTCAGATTGTAGATTTTTGGGTGTTAGCCGTTCTAATGGCTGTGTAGTGGTACCTCCTGTTTTTATTGCAATTCCCTGATGACAAATGAGACTGAGAATCTTGGCGTTTGCTTATTTCCCATCGGTATATCTTCTCTTGTGAGATTCTATTCAGTTCCTCTGCTTATTTTTAAATGTTTTAAAAGCCAATATTTAATTTTTAAATTCAGGTGTTTGTTTCCTTGTGGTCAAATTTTAAGAGCTCTTTGCATATTTTGGATACAAGTCCCTTAGCAGATATGTGTTGTGCAAAGCCTTCATTTTCAAAAACCATGATCTCTCATGATACTACTGCTGTTCAAACAGCCTCTGGAAACACCGCATTGCTTATGAGGAAGACCACGAAGAGTGGTACAGAGAAAGCAAGAATTTGAGTTTTTCTAGATGAGAGAATATTAGCAGATGTATGAGTCTGTTTTCATGCTGCTGATAAAGACATACCCAAGACTGGGAAGAAAAAGAGGTTTAATTGGACTTACAGTTCCACATGGCTGGGGAGGCCCAGAATCATAGTGGGAGGCAAAAGGTACATCTTCCATGGCGGCAGGCAAGAGAAAACGAGAAAGAAGCAAAAGCGGAAACTCCTGATAAACCCATCAGATCTCATGAGACTTATTCATTATTACAAGAATAGCACAGGAAAGACTGCCCCCCGTGATTCATTACCTCCCCTGGGTCCCTCCCACAACACGTGGGAATTCTGGGAGATGCAATTCAAGTTGAGATTTGGGTGGGGAAAATGGCTAAACCACATCAGCAGGTTTACAGATGTGTCCTCTAGTACACGTTTCTATATGCATAGACACAGGTTGACTTTAGTCTTTTTTACATTAAACACAAAGATGGAAACTTGAGACGGTTTATGATTCCTCTAAAATGTCATGCTCACCTTTATTTTTTATTATGCTTGTTTTATAAAATATTATATCCCTGGCATTGTCTTTCATGTGTGTTTACTATCTACCTTCTCTAAATAGAACGAAAGCTCCCTGATGACAGGTACTTTAGTTATCACTGCATCCCCAGCACCTAGAATAGAGCCTGGCACCTAGAAGGCACTCAATAAATAATTGTTGAATGTTTAACAATGAAATAATTTAAAAATGTATATTTTCCTTTGTCCCACAAAGACGAACTTCTGATTTATTTAGAGAGTAGTATTGATAGCTTTGGACAAAACTCAGCAGTTTAGATTATCTCTGCCAGCCTGGGCAACATAGGTCTCTACAAAAAAATTTCAAAAATTAGTTGTGTATGGTGACATGCGCCTGTAGTCCCACCTACTCAGGAGGCTGAGGCAGGAGGATCGCTTGAGCCTGGGACGTCAAGACTGCAGTGAGCTAATATGGCACCACTGCACTCCAGCCTAGGCAACAGAGTAAGCCCCTGTCTCAAAAATTAAATTAAATTAAATAATTAAATTAAATTAAATTAAAACCACCTCTGCCAATCACTAAAGATCATGATTCATCAATATTTTATATTTACCTGAAATAACGCTCAACCAACATCAGTGAAAAAGCAAATAAAACCAATAACAGCATTCTTTTAGAATTCATTCTCTCCTAGGGAAAAAGGGAGAAAAAATTAGATTTTAATCAATAAAAAATGACATATTTGTCATCTTCTAACAATGAGTTAATGTATGGGCCTTGGACACCAACCTTAGAGGTTGCTTCTAGAATGTTCAGCTATCAGGAGACAGCGACTTGAGTAGGGAAGCCTCTCTTCTCCTTCAAGTGCCCGGGGCCGACTGTTCCTTGTGGGCCAGCTTCAGGTGCACTCTGTCTCTCCCCGCATTCGTATCAAAGTCTGCCTTGATTGCATAAAAGAAACGCAATAAATCTCTCCACTGCAGGGCTGTGAAAACAGAATGAGGTCTTGATGAGGAAGTCATCTTGACCTAGGATAATGTATTCTGCCCCCAAAGTCGAGTTTTTATTCTTTCTTCCTCACTGAGATAATAAGATGAGTAATCTGTTCCCAGACTATGCCAGTCGAAAAATTTACAAGCGCTCTCAACGGTAGATCTTGTAAACAGGGAATGAAGTCTAAGTTAAAAGCATGAGACTTTAAGATGGAAATCTGGACTCTCACCAGTGCCTGAGTTTGTGATGGAGGCTTCACATGGGATTTGGTTTACAAGCCCATTGGGAACATGCCACTGGGCTGTGCATCCACACAAAATGCAGGTCTCTGATTCTCTGATTTTCCTTTTTTTTTTTTTTTTTTTTTTGAGATGGAGTCTTACCCTGTCTCCCAGGCTGGAATGCAGTGGCAGGATCTTGGCTCACTGCAACTTCTGCCTCCTGGGTTCAAGCGATTCTCCTGCCTCAGCCACCACACCCAGCTAATTTTTGTATTTTTAGTGAAGACAGGATTTCACCATGTTGGCCAGGCTGGTCTTGAACTGCTGACCTCAGGTGATCCAACCACCTCAGCCTCCCAGTTATTTTCATTTTTGAACACTCATTTAACAAACATGACGCTTTAGTTCTGCACTGATAGCCATAAAGTAGCCACTTGCCACGTGTGGTCCCTGAGTGTGTGAAGTGCAGCTGCTGTGAAATGAGGTAAGCTGCAAGTGTATAAAACACGTGGGGTCTCAAAGTCAAACACAGTGCGAAAGAAAAGAATTTACCATCTCATTCATAACTTCATATTGATTACACACTGAAACGGTAACAGTCTGGGTGTTGTAGTCTGGAAATAGTGAGTTAAATGAAAAATAAATTATGAAAATTAATTCACTTGTTTCTTCTTACTGTTTGTAACGTGGCTACTAGGAAACTGGACATTGAAAATGTGGCTCACCGGCCAGGCGCAGTGGCTCACACCTGTAATCCCAGCACTGTGGGAGGCTGAGGCAGGTGGATCATGAGTTCAGGAGTTTAAGACCAGCCGGACCAACATGGTGAGACCCTGTCTCTACTAAAAATACAAAAATTAGCTGGGTGTGGTGGTGCACACCTGTAATCCCAGCTACTCAGGAGGCTGAGGCAGGAGAATCGCTTGATCCCAGCAGGTGGAGGTTGCAGTAGGCTGAGATTGTGCCACTGCACTCCAACCTAGGTGACAGAGCGAGACTCCGTCTCAAAAAAAAAAAAAAAAAAAGAAAAGAAAGAAAATGAGACTCACATTGTATTTCTATGGGGGCAGTTCTTCATATAATCCCATCCTGGGCAGGCTTCAGTTGGGCCCAGTTCTTGCGCCTCTGCAATTTGAAACTGACCACCTTTTAAATTCAAGATCACTAGAAATGCCATGTGGATGGGGTAAGACAGGCCCATCTAGCCAGATTCTCTGCAGCAGCGTTCCCTCCTCCATAACATCATCCCGAGGCACCCTCCTAGCTGTGTTGATAGGCTGCCTGTCTGTCAATATCTTTCCGAGGTCAAGGTTAGGGGATGACCCTAACCCTGATTTTACCACAATCATCCAAACTCTCCTAGATCCCTCTTTAAAAGTCCTTTACCCTGGGTTAGAGTGATGTAAAGAGGTAGCCAAAGCCATCCCACGAGGACAGTTATCTTCCAAGCATCATATCTTTTGCTCTGTGTTGCGTCACAAACCAGCTGCCGTCTACTGCTCTCCTAGTGCTGGAGTCTTTCATTGGTGCTGACATCACTGGGCTCCTTTGATGATGCAAGCGTCACAGTGACACCTCTGCCCACAGGCTCTTCCCATGGTTACGAGGATAAGACTTTGTCCCATTTGAAAAATTAAAGGATAGGCTGGGTGTGGTGGCTCATGCCTGTAGTCCCAGCACTTTGGGAGGCCAAGGTGGGTAGATCATCTGAGGTCAGGAGTTCAAAACCAGCCTGGCCAACATGGTGAAACCTCATCTCTACTAAAAATACAAAAAAATTAGCCGGGCGTGGTGGTGGACACCTGTAGTCCCAGCTACTTGGGAGGCTGAGAACAGAAGAATGGCTTAAACCCATGAGGCAGAGGTTGCAGTGAGCCAAGATCATGCCATTGCACTCCAGCTCAGGCAGCAGAGCAAGACTCCATCTCAAAAAAAAAGACAAGAAAAGAAAAGAAAAGAAAACAAAAGAAGAAAGAAAGAAAGAAAGAAAGAAAGAAAGAAAGAAAGAAAGAAAGAAAGAAAGAAAGAAAGAAAGAAAGAAAGAGAAAGAAAGAGAAAGAAAGAAGAAAGAAAGAAAGGAAGGAAGGAAGGAAAGTTGGTTAAAGGAAACTTATAAATATCCTTTTGCTTTTCATTTCCTTTGTTGTATCTCCTTACTTCCTAATCACTGATTCTTACTTATGGAGAGACATTTTGAATGACCTATGTTTATGTTCATACAACAAAGGAAAAATGCAGCATCCTTCTCCTCCTTCATCCTCTTTGAGGTTCTCTCTGATCACCCCAAGAGAGTGAAACCCTTCTTATGCTGTCTGAGGATGCCATTTAAGTACTTATTTTTCTGATTACAGAAACAGCATGTTTTTGTGTTATGAGTCAGATGCCTCACTGCACAAAGGAAATGACAATCGTACACAATTCCACCATCTTCAGACAGCCACCTTCATTCATGGTCATAATGGGAGCCTTTATTTATTTCACCCTTCTCATTTGAAAATAAAATAGTTTCTCTTATTGAAAAAGTAGGCCAGGCGCAGTGGCTCATGCCTGTAATCCCAGCACTTTCGGAGGCCGAGGTGGGCAGATCACAAGGTCAAGAGATCAAGACCATCCTGGCCAACATGGTGAAACCCCGTCTCTACTAAAAATACAAAAATTAGCCAGGCGCATGCCTGTAGTCCCAGCTACTCGGGAGGCTGAGGCAGGAGAATTGCTTGAGCGCAGGAGGTGGAGGTTGTAGAGCTGAGATCACGCCACTGCACTCCAGCCTGGCAACAGAGCAAGACCCTGTCTCAGAAAAAAAAAAAAAAAAGAAAGAAAGAAAAACTAGCATATGTACATGTTAGTTTCACATAGCTGCCATAACAAATTAAACTGAGTAGCTTAAAACAACACAAATTTATTATCTGACAATTCTGGAAGCTAGAAGCCTGAAATCGAGGTGTCTCCAGTGTCTGATGCTGCAGCCGCCCTTGGCTCCCTTGGCTTGAGTATGCATCCCTCCTCTCAGCCTCTGTCATCACACGGCGTTCTCTCTCTCTCTCTCTCTCTCTCTCTCTCTCTCTCTCTCTCTCTCTCTGTGTGTGTGTGTGTGTGTGTGTCTGTGTCTTTCCTCCTCTCCTTAGGACATCGTCATGTTGCATTAAGGGCCACCTTACTGCAGTGTGACCTCATCTTAATTTACACCTTAACTATAATCCTCAAAGACCCGATTTCCAAATAAGATCACGTTCACAGATACCAGGGGTTAGGACTTGGGCATATGTTTTTAAGGAATACCATTCGATCCAGCAAATCAAAATAAAGCATCTTCCAGGTGTGGTGGCTCCGGCCTGTAATCCCAGCACTTTGAGAGGCAAAGGTAGGTGGATTGTTTGAGCTCAGGAGTTCGAGACTAGGCAACATGGAGAAACCCTGTCTCTACTAAAATAAAAAAATTAGCTGGGTGTGGTAGTACACACCTGTAGTCCCAGCTACTCAGGAAGCTGAGGTGGGAGGATCTCTTGAGGCCAGAAGGCAGAGGTTGCAGTGAGCCATGATCAAACCACTGCACTGCAGCCTGGGTGACCAAGCAAGACCCTGTCTCAAAAATAAAAACAAAACACTGAACAATGCAAAGGGTTCTGCAATGCACACCAAGTCTACTTCTTTGCTGGCCCTGGCTCTCCTCCTCCTCCAACCCAGGAGCACACACTGTAATGGCCCTTGGGGTTTATCTCATAACCCTTCTATGCATGTAGAGACATAGAGAGTTTTGTCTGTAGTTCCCTTTTGGGTACAAGTGGTGATGTGCTACACTCTTCAGCACCCTGAATTTCTCTCTCAGTATATTTTGAAGATCATTCCATTACATCTCATTCAAATTGAACTTGTTATTTACAGCCACACTATATTCCATTATATGAGTGTACCATAATTTACGTAACCAGTCTCCTATTGCCAGACATTCATGATAATGCCACCATGACAATCCTGGGACATGCTCTGCGACCACGTGTTGGCTGACACTGACTTGATCCCCAGAAATGTAATTGCTGGTGTGGATGAAAAGAGTCAAATTCTGTAAAATATTTGAAGAGATTTATTCTGAGCCAAATATGAGTGACCATGGCCTATGACACAGCCCTCAGTAGGTCCTGAGAACATGTGCCCAAGGTGGTCAGAGTAGAGCTTGGTTTTATATATTTTAGGAAGGCATGAGACATCAATCAAATACATTTAAGAAATACATTGGTTTGGTTCAGAAAGGTGGGACAACTCAAAGCAGAGACTTCCAGGCTATCGGTAAATTTAAACATTTTCTGGTTGACAATTGGTTGAGGTTATCTGAAGACCTGCGATTAATGGAAAGGATGTTCAGGTCAAGACAAAGGATTGTGGGGACCAAGTTTTATTGTGCAGAGGAATCTCTCAGATAGCAGACTTCAGAGAGAGAGACTGTTGTAAAATGTTTCTTAAGGGACCTAAAAGGAAGCCTGGCTCTTGGTTGATTATCTCCTGGATCTGGAAAGGAAGGAAGGAAAACAAAGGAGAAGGGGATTCTCTATAGGATGTAGATTTTTTTCCCACAAGAGATTTTGTCTTTTGTGGGAGAAAATCTGCATTTCTAAATAATCTGAATTAATATAGCTAGATCTCTTTCTTCCAGGCCCTCCCAATCCTAAAGAGATTAACTAAAAGTCTAGTACCTTTTAAAGATCTGAATAGGAAACATTTGTCATCTATTGTCTCTAAGGGCAGCCACTATAAGACTCCAAAAGAACCTTGGTCTGCACAATCTTTTGTCTTAACCTGAATATTTCCTTTATATAATCCCAGGTCTTTAGACGAACTCAACGAATTGTCAACCAGAAGATGTTTAACTTTACCTACAACCCGAAAGCCCCACTTTGTCCCACCTTTCTGGACCAAAACAATGTATTTCTTAAATGTATTTGATGTCTCATGCCTCCTTAAAATGCATAAAAGCAAGCTTATAAAAAATGTATAAAACCAACTGCCTTGGGCACATGTTCTCAGGCCCTCCTGAGGGCTGTGTCATGGGCCATCATCACTCATGTTTGGCTCAGAATATATCCCTTCAAATATTTTACCAAGTTTGACTCTTTTTGTAGACACTCCTATCTATGCTTGGTATCAGCTTGGGCTATCTTTATTGCTCAAGTGAATAGGACGATTTGCTGAAGTCCGATTTGCTGAAGTCCAGGAGTATCCCCTTCTCCCCCAGAGAATCCCTGATCTCCCAACATTCGGTTGGGATCTAAGGTTTCTTTTGCTGAGCAACTCCTTTTCAGGAGTTTCAGCTCACTTCCAACAGGGAAGGTGAGTTCAGGACTTTTCCTGCTTCTGGGATGGTAGAGAGCAGTCTTCAGCCTGGGCCCCATTTCTAAGTAAGTAGCTGAATTGGAGTTTCATCTTGAAAATTCTCCCTCATGACTAAAAGTTAAGATTGACCACCAGCTAGTCTTCATTTCTGCTTCCATTACAGCTCAGTAATCATACTGTCAGAAATTGTAAGTTCCTCTTCAAAGCTTCCTTGGTCTTTCTTGCTCTGTACACAGCCCTTCCTGCTTAATCTGTAGTGAGCACTTGTTTATCTGCTTAATCTGTAACCAGCAAACCTCTTACCCTGTAAACCACCCTTCCCATCTAGTTGGTAAGGAACAGCCTCTCCCTTCCCACATAATTGGCCATATTCAATTTCAAACACTAGCCAATCAGGTCAGCTTAGACTGTGCAGGCCAACTCCAACCAATGGGGAAAGGACACAGAAACAAGAACTGCATTAGGGATAAAAACCCCTGCCCTACCCCACTCGGTGTGCTCTTGCAATCATGACTGACGCAGGCAGCACCCTTCTGCAGAAGTAAATGTGCCTTGCTGAGAAATTTTCTGCCTAAGTGCTGGTTTTCTTTGTAGCACCAAGCATTTATTTCTAACAATATAGTTTGGTTTCATTGTCATTTTGGTCTTTCTCCCATTGGATCTGACCATCTCTACCTGACTTGGTCAAATCCAAATGAGAATTCCACACTGTGGGTAACAAGGCCTCTGGATTGGCTAAAATTCCTTGAAGCTGCAGAAAAGAAAAGAAAAAAGAAAAGAAAAGAAAAGAACATGCACTTGATTTCTCTGTGTGCCTCCTTTCTTAAAAATTATTCTTTTGTTTATTTTTTCTTCCACCCTATTTCTCCCCAAAAGGGGAAGCCCTTTTGCCATCTTTGGTACCAAGTGAAAAAAAAAGTCTAGAGAAGGGTTCTAATTGAAGCAGCGTCATTGTCTGAGGCAAATACCTGAGGTTAATCATTTCATACCAGGGAAATTGAGGATGCAGACACACAAGAAGTGAGTTTAAGAGCAGAGGCTTAATAGGCAAAGGAAAGAGAAAAGAGGATAGCTCTCTCACCTGCAGAGAGAGAGGGGCACCCGAGGGGGTCTTCCAGGTCCTTGGTGAAATGCATGGGGTTTTATAGACAAGCTTGAGGAGGTAGTATCTGATTTACATAGGACATGAGAGGTTCGTCAGTCTAGGTGCACCATTTGCATAGTGCATGAAGAAGCCGGCCAACCCACCCTAATCTTTTATTATCCAGATGAGGTCTCTACCTGGCTGGTGTCATATTGCCTGCTTTTTACTGCACAGGTGGCGACCAAGAAAAGGGAAGGGGGAACCTCCATGTTGAACAGACTTAGCCTCTAGGGATCCCTCTTCTATCACCACAGCTGCCAGCATTTGCCTATGTAAACTTTTAGCTTGCTTATCTATACTTGCAGCTTGATTTTTCAGGCTGCTTTTTGTTAGGAAAGAAATGATTTGGGGACTGCTTTTTATTAAAAGGAAACTTTGCTGAGGACTCTCTTACCCTCCTTCTCTGCCTAAATTTCTTTCTAGCTCCTGTATCATAATGACTGGGATCCTTAAATAACTCAGAATAAAGGCACCACTCACCCTGTGCGGGGGTGTTCTTTGTGGAGTTTTCAGAGTCACGGCAGATTCTTCTTAGGTCTAAAGTTCTGCTTTCCTGTATTGCATTTCCTGACTTCTTCAGCTTTTAGAGATACCAGAGATTACTCTGTACTGTGAGAGGATTTGACCTTGTTATGTGTAATGGCAGATGAGAGCTAAAATGTTAGGGAAGCCTGAGGACAGTTTACAGAAATTGGTCATCACTACAGGGGCCACTCATTGTACATTTAGATCAGAACATTGTGCGTGCTTTCTTGGCTCTGTTCCTTAGAGGGCTCCACCCTAAAGCCAATCATCTAATCAAGCTCAGCTGAAAATACTACCTATCAAACCAGGTCACTTCAGTAAAATTCTGTATAAAGGAAATTTACGTCTTTAAAGGAAATTTCCATTTTGTAGGGACATCTTTGTCTCTGCATCTAAACCACTAGGAACTTTAACTAAGGGGGAGACAATGGCTTCATTTACATGACAGACTTTGCCTTTTTTAGATCCAAGTCTGTGCCTTTGAGATGTACATTTTTTTGCCTTGCTTCACCTAAGTCATGTATTTGGAGGTACAAATTTAGAGTTGCTTAACCTTTTAGATATGGAATAGATAATCAAGAGATTAGTGGTCTAAAGTAGGGAAGAAAAAAATTTTGAAAACAGGCAAGTGAAACATTTTAAATCTCTAAGATTTGCCTCTGTCTGGGTCTGTCAAGTCTGTGTATTCATATGTCACATAGAAATAATATTTCACTACCAATCATATGAAAGAGCTCTAATTAGTTGACTTAAAGAAAAGTAAGTGTTTATCAGACTAATAGAAGCTAGCCCAGTGGCCTTTCAGCTCACATGACTTTAGTAATCTTTGGTAAGACTAATTTGGTAAATTTACTCTCACAATTCTCTCCAGTAATTGAAAATCTTAAAGTCATGTTGTTTTAAATTAACTCATCCTAGGTTTTTCACTGGAAATGAGGGTTTCTAAGAGAATAGTAGGAACGTCAGATGCGTTTTTGGTGAAGTTTATAAGAACACATGAGGACGTGGTTATAAAAAAACATGAGGATATGGTTTTTGCTTAATGAAACATTTTTTTTTCTAGTTTAGAGGACCTTTCTGCTGGTGTTGAGATAAAAAGCACTATTCACATCCAACCATTCTTTCATAAACTGGTGAGTTTGCATTGGTACCTCTGGCTGGAATTCCAAGGCAAAAGCTATGGATCTCTCTTTGTATGTGTGTGTGTGAGAGTGTGTGTGTGCATGTGTGCGTGTGGTGTGTATGTGTGCATGTGTGTGTGCAAGTGTGTGCATGCGTGTGTGCAAGTGTGTGGTGTGTGCAAATGTGTGCATGTGAGTGCGAGTGTGTGGTGTGTGCAAGTGTGTGTGCATGTGAGTGTGCACATGTGAGTGCATGTGTGAATGTGTGCATGTGTGCATGAGTGTGTGCAAATGTGTGCATGTGTGTCAGTGTGTACATGTGTGTGCATGTGAGTGGGTGATGTGCTTTGTGTGTGCTTGTGTGTGCATGTGTGTGTGCATGTGTGCTTGTGTGTGCATGTGTGCTTGTGTGTGCATGTGTGTGAGTGTGCACGTGTGCGCTTAGGTGTGTTTATGTATGCATGCATGTGTTTTGTTGTGTTGTGACCACAAGGTATCAAATTGGCTTAAAAATAATGGAGTGCTAATCATTTAAGTAAATAAGTGCAAATACTTTTCAAGTTCGTATGACTTCAGTAAATCTTCAATAAACTAGCTTTAAAATCATTGGTAAAATAAAATTAGAAATGTCTTCAGATTTGTCAATATACGTTATTATTTAGATTTATTGGTCCAATATTGTTAGTTTAATAAAAACAGTAAATCCTCAGTTATTGGCCAAAAACAGCCATTTATTTAACTTTAAGATTCTTACTTAGGTAAACACCTGAAATTCACTGGCTGTAAAAATGGTCAACAGAGAAATAACTTTAAATGACGACTATAAACCAAAATATATCTGAGACAGGTCCCAATGAATTTAGAAGTTTCTTTTGCCAAGGTTAAGGACATGCCCATGTGAGCCCCCAAAATCTGAGACTGGTCTCATTTAATTTAGAACGTTAATTGTGTCAAAGTTGAGGGCATGTGTCCATGACACAACCTCAGGAGGTCCTGATGACAGGTGCCCAAGGTGGTCTGAGCACAGTTTGGTTTTATGCATTTTAGGGAGACATAAGACATCAATCAACATATGTAAGATGAACATTGGTTCAGTCCAGAAAGGCGGGACAACTCGAAGCTGGGAGGGGACTTCCAGGTCATAGGTAGATAAGAGATAAATGGTTGTATTCTTTTGAGTTTCTGAAGAGCCTCTCAAAGGAGGCAATCAAATATATATTTAACCCATTGAGCAGAGGGCTGACTTTCAATAGCATGAAAGGCAGGTTTGCCCAAAGCAGTTCCCAGCTTGACTTTTCCCTTTAGCTTAATGATTTGGGGAGCCCAAGAGATTTTCATTTCACACCTATGGCGCAGTCTCAGAAGGTCCTGACGACTTGTGCCCAGGCTGGTTGGGCTACAACTTTTTCACACATTTTTAGGGAGACATATGACATCAATCAACACATGTAAGATGTAAAGTTCAGTCCAGAAAAAGCCAGACAACTGGAAATGTGGCCTTCCAAGTCATAGGCAGACTCAAAAGATTTTCTGATCAGCAGTTGGTTATTACCTAAAGACCTGAAATCAGTAGAAAGGAATGAGTTACAATAAGGGGTTGTGGAGACCAAAGTTTTATCACGCAGGTGAAGTCTCCAGGTGGAGGTTTCAGAGAAAATAGATTGTAAATGTTTCTTATCAGACGTAGAGCGTCTATCCTCTCAGTCTGAAGGTCTGTGTTGATGGTAATGAGGTATGTCCAACTCCCTTTTCCCATCTTGGCCTGAGCTAGTTTTTCAGGTTAACTTTGGAATGCACTTGGTAGAGAGGAGGGATCCGATCAGATGGTTGGGGGGCTTAGAATTTTACTTCTATCATAATTTCCATAAGCAATCGAGGTAAACTGTTAAAAATTAATTAGGTAAATTAACGGAATAAATGTTTGCAAGTAAACATCATAGAATTTGAAATCTAAAGTTACAATAAATTAATTGTTTGTTAAATGTCTGCATCATTTCCAATTGTTTTTAACAAAAATTTGATTATAGGAGAAAACATTTTTCTTTTTTTTTTTTTTTTTTTGAGACGGAGTCTCGCTCTGTCGCTCAGGCTGGAGTGCAGTGGCGCCATCTCGGCTCACTGCAAGCTCCGCCTCCTGGGTTTACGCCATTCTCCTGCCTCAGCCTCCTGAGTAGCTGGGACTACAGGCGCCCGCCACCGCGCCCGGCTAATTTTTTGTATTTTTAGTAGAGACGGGGTTTCACCGTGGTCTTGATCTCCTGACCTCGTGATCCGCCCGCCTCGGCCTCCCAAAGTGCTGGGATTACAGGCGTGAGCCACCGCGCCCGGCCGTCGAGAAAACATTTTTCTAAAAAATAGTGTGTTCTTATGAAAAGGAAATAATTTTTGTCAAATTCACAGGCTCTTTAAAAGTCATTTTTGAAACAAGGTGTATTATTAGTCAGGGTTCTCTAGAGGGGCAGAACTAATAGGATAGATGTATACATATAAAGGGGAGTTAATTAAGTATTAACTCACATGATCACAAGGTCCCACAGAAGGCTGTCTGCAAGCTGAGGAGCAAGGAAGCCAGTCTGAGTCCCAAAACTGAAGAACTTGGAGTCCAATGTTCAAGGGCAGGAAGCATCCAGCATAGGAGAAAGGGGTAGACTGGGAGGCTGGGCCAGTCTAGTCTTTTCACATTCTTCTGCCTGCTTTTTTTTTTTTTTTTTTTTTTTTTTTTTGAGACGGAGTCCTGCTCTGTCACCCAGGCTGGAGTGCAGTAGCCCGATCTCGGCTCACTGCAAGCTCCGCCTCCCGGGTTCACACCATTCTCCTGCCTCAGCCTCCCGAGTAGCTGGGACTACAGGCACCCGCCACCACGCCTGGCTAATTTTTTTGTATTGTTAGTAGAGACGGGGTTTCACCGTGTTAGCCAGGATGGTCTCGATCTCCTGACCTCATGATCCACCCTCCTCGGCCTCCCAAAGTGCTGGGATTACAGGCGTGAGCCACCGTGCCCGGCCTGCCTGCTTTTTATTCCAGCCGCGCTGGCAGCTGATTAGATGGTGCCCACCCAGACTGAGGGTGGGTCGGCCTCTCCCCATCCACCAACTCAAATGTGAATCTCCTTTGGCAGCACCCTCACAGACACACCCAGGAATAGTACTTTGCATCCTTCAATCCAATCAAGTTGACATTAAGTATTAACCATCACACAAGGTAAAAGGAACCAGTACATAAGAGAGATATACAGAATGTTATAAATATGAAGAGGTATTTTTGGTAAGAAAGGTTAAAAGGAAAGTAATTTTATATGAGAAAAAATCTCGTGTGGTAATTTTATTGTCCTAAAATAAAATGACTGGTTATTTAAGAAAGAGGGATGTTTAGGATAAAACAGGAACTCCAAGCATGTTGTAAATGGTTTGAGTAAGTGGTAATAAGGTTTGCAAAAAGGGAATTTATGAAAAAAACTTCACATAATCAAATTGGTCTAATTAAAAGGAAATTAAAATAGTCATTCTAGAGGTTGGGTTTTGATATTAAAATACACTAATAAACTAAAGAAATGGTTAGAACAACAAAATTTTCTTAAGGTATTGATTTACTCAATAAAATTATAAGAGATTTTAATTTTTTTAATTCAAAAGTTTAACTTTCATTGCATCTCACTGTTTTCAGCTTTCTCTCCCCTTCAAGAAGGCCCAAAATAACTTCCTCCTTCAAAGTTTTCATCAGCTCCTGTAACTACTTTCCTCAGGCTCTAACTGTAGTTGTGGCCTGATGCCACAAAATATTTTATCTTAAGGATCTCAGCTGGGCACAGTGGCTCACACCTATAATCCTAATACTTTGGGAGGCCGAGGTGGGTGGCTCTTACGAGGTTAGGAGTTTGAAACCAGCCTGACCAACATAGTGAAACCCCATCTCTACTAAAAATACAAAAAAATTAGCCGGGTGTGGCTGGCACCTGTAATCCCACCTACTTGGGAGGCTGAGACAGGAGAATTGTTTGAACCCAGGAGATGGAATTTGCAGTGAGCTGAGATCACACCACTGCACTGCAGCCTGGGCGACAGAGCAAGACTCTGTCTCACACACACACACAAAAAAAAAGATCCAAAGGAAATGTTTTCTTTCAATATAACCATCTGTGCTCTTGGCTTCAAATTCTTCTATGAAGTTGGAAACTTTCATTTCTGACCCAGGACAGACTCTTCCTATGTGTCTAACTAATTCAAGTCCTAAGAAAACTGAGATTAAAAAAAATAAGGTTACAGTATCTGTGTAACTCTAAGTATTGCTTTTAAAGACCTTGTGCCACTAAGTTATAGGGCTTTGACTCTGGTGTAGGACACAAAGCCTACTAAACGTTAAACACAAACAGCAGTTAAAGCCTCATCTTCAGACCCATGAGATGACAATCAAAATAGCCTGCACTCATGAGACACAGGACCCGATATTAACACTATCCAGCCCCTCCCGAAGAGGTGAGCACGTGAGATTTTCAGGGCTGATTATGAGAGATAAAATTAGTTCGGAGTTTCTCTACAAATTAAAGATTAATATCAAAGCCACACTGATGGAAGACTGGCATCCGGGCCCCAGCATCAGATTAACAAGGTTTTCTTAGAGCATTAACAACTCTTCAATTGAAGAAATTTTAAAAGGTTTATGGAAATTACGTCTTACGGTCAAGATGATTAAAATGTAATAGATTTGTTTATAATATTTGAGAGACCGATTTAGTTGGCCTTCTGCTGTCTTTATGACAGAGTATTGTTTGGGAAAGTACACCTTTTCTCTCAAAGAATAATAGGTTTTGCTTTTTTTTTTTTTTTTTTTAAATCCTTGAGTTATCAGTTTGGCTTAATAAATGGCTTATTTTACAGTGACCAGCAATCCTATTTTGTGATATCAAGTGTTTTAAACTTTTGATCTTTTACAAACTTTTCAAAATCAAATTCTAAATTCAGTCTATTTGCCCTATTAAATTTTTGATATCAGGTCCCCTGAAGACCAAAAGAGACAAATTTTGCTTATTTGGTAAAATAAAATCGTATGGGAAGCGTTGTCGAATATGAAATGATATTTAACCTTCTTTGGATTATTTTCATATAAATGTGTTATTAGGGCCGGGCGTGGTGGTTCACGCCTGTAATCCGAGCACTTTGGGAGGCTGAGGCAGGTGGATCACCTGAGGTCAGGAGTTCAAGACCATCGTGGCCAACATGATGAAACCCTGTCTCTACTAATAATACCAAAATTAACTGGGCGTGGTGGTGCACGCCTATAATCCCAGCTACTCAGGAGGCTGAGGCAGGAGAATCACTTAAACCCAGGAGGCGCAGGTTGCAGTGAGTGGAGATTGCACCATTGGACTCCAGTCTGGGTGACAAGAGGGAAACTCCATCTCAAAATAAATAATAAATGTGTTATTAGTATGTGTTCCAAAATTATATGAGATTCCTGTGATTCTGATAGGTCTCAGTATATGTTATCAGTAATAATTATTGTTATTATGTAAAATTGTTGTATGCCACAGAAATAACCAAATTTCCTTGTCAGTTAAGTCTTTAACCATGGTTGGTCTGAGACTTTTGTCATCCACAATTGTTATTTTCCTTTAATCCTTTTATGGAATGGTTTATAATCAGCCATAGAACTCTGAGGAGTACTCTTAAATATAGGTTTCTGATAAATTTAGAGATTGTGCCATTGGAGCAGAGAGAAAAACTTCCCGGGCTCTCGTGGAGAGCTGATATATTCATGAGGTTTGCTGATCTCGTATCAAACAGAACAGGAGTTAAATGCACGGACTGAACTAATAGAAGACTGAAATAATTGTGCATGCCTTTTTATAAAAAGAAATTTGCTGATTCTTTTTTTGTTTTTCAGAGTCAAAAAAAAAAAAAAACTTTCTCTTCTTTTAAGCTATTTACAGCTTTTACCAATGGAATATAGTATACTCTTATGAGCAAAATTTAAAATATAATTCCTTTCTCTCAACCTAATTTCTTCAAACTTTGGAAACTTTGTGAGTATTCTTAATTTGTAACAATACGGTGTAAAACAAAAACAAAATTCTAAGTCCCACCCACCCAACGGACGGACCCTCCCCTCAGCCAAGGACTACTTCTGGTCTACAATACTAATAATCTTCTGGCCTGCTACTACTGATAATTCCAAAGTTAACCTGAAAAACTAGTTGGGGTCATCCTGAGAAATGGGGGTCAGACATGTCTCCTTATACCTTCCTCCCTTTTGGAATTCAGACACAACTGATCAGTATTAACATCAACACAGAAACCTTAAAGCGGATAGAACAGACTCTTTAAGTCTCATAAGAAGCATTTACAACCGATTCTCTGAAGCCTGCTACCTGGAGGCTTCATCTGCAGGATAAAACTCTGGTCTCTATATGCCCTTATCTTAACCCAGACATTCCTATATATTGATTCCAGATCTTTCAATAATAACTCCTTCAACCAACTGCCAATCAGAAAATCTTTGTTTTTCAATATTTCATTTTATTTTATTTTATTTTGTTGAGTTTTGCTCTTGTTGCCCAGGCTGGAGTGCAATGGCATGATCTTGGCTCACTGCAACCTCCGCCTCCCAGGTTCAGGCAATTTTCCTGCCTCAGCCTCCCGAGTAGCTGGGATTACAGGTGACCCCACAATCACGCCTGGCTAATTTTTTTTATATTTTTAGTAGAGACGGGGTTTCACCATGTTGGCCAGGATGGTTTCGAACTCCTGACCTCAAGTATTCTGCCCGCCTCAGCCTCTCAAAGTGCTGGGATTACAGATGTGAGCCACCGCACCCGGCCCGGTCAGAAAATCTTTGAATCTGCCTGTGACCTGGACCTCCCCACCCTCGATCCCCCGCTTTCAGCTGACCTGTCCTTCCAGACCAAACCAGTGTGCATCTTGTATGTATTGATTAATGTCTTACGTCTCCCTAAAATGTAGAAAAACAGGCTGTAACCTGATCACCTTGGGCACATGCTCTCAAGATCTCCTGGGCTGTGCCACTCATATTTGACTCAGAATAAAGTGCTTCAAATATTTTACAGATTTCAAGTGTCGAACTCTCCAATTATGCCCTGTTATAAAAGAAAATCAATTCTTATCGGACTTATGCAAATAACTATTGTTAATAATATTTGTTATTAAATAATATATTTATTATATATTCATGTATAATATATATTAAATATATTATAATATATAATATTTATATATAATATAAATATTATAATATATTATATAAATATTATAATATTAAATAATATTATAATATAATTATAATTATAATTAATTATATAATATATTATATATAATTATAATATATATTATATATAATAAATATAATATATAATTATAATATTATAATTATATTATATATTATATATAATTACATATAATTAGTCCTTTTTTTTTTTTTTTTTTTTTTGAGACAGAGTCTCGCTCTGCCGCCCAGGCTGGAGTGCAGTGGCGTGATCTTGGCTCACTGCAAGCTCCGCTTCCCGGGTTCACGCCATTCTCCTGCCTCAGCCTCCCGAGTAGCTGGGACTACAGGCGCCCGCCACCTCGCCCGGCTAGTTTTTTTGTATTTTTTTTTTAGTAGAGACGGGGTTTCACCGTGTCAGCCAGGATGGTCTCGATCTCCTGACCTCGTGATCCGCCCGTCTCGGCCTCCCAAAGTGCTGGGATTACAGGCTTGAGCCACCGCGCCCGGCCAATTAGTCCTTATTATACATACTTATATATAATTAGTCCTTATTATATATACTTATATATAATTAGTCCTTATTATATATACTTATATATAATTAGTCCCTATTATATATAATAGAAAATATAATTATATATAATTATGTATAAGGACTAATTATATGTAATTATATATAATTATAATATTTAATTAATATTATATATTATACATTAATATATAATAAATATATTATTTAATAACAATTAAATATTATTAACAATAGTTATTTGCATAAGTCCGATAATAATTTATTTTCTTTTATAACAGGGCATAATTGGAGACACTGCCCTATAGAGCCAATAAAAGTCCCTTGGAAAAACTGGCCCCATGTCACTGACTTGTGACAAGACTGTCACTTCCTGACAGATCTAGGAACCCCAGAAACAGTCTGTGTTCTGTGTCTTTCTCCAGAGACGACTTTGAGGGCTTCAGTGGTTAAAGAAGAGAAGCAGGCTGGCCCGGGAAAGGCGCCCAGATCCTTCCTCCCACCCCTTTCCCAATGGCTCCTTCTACTCCCATCCCTCATTCATCCTTTCTTTCATATTGATGAGGCCTGTTGTGCCTGTGTGTGCCAGACCCTCGGACTTTAGGGGTGCCCTGCCCACCTCTCCTGTGCGTTAAGTACCTGACAGGCTAGGGCTGAAGGCAGGTTTTGAGTAAGAAAATAGAAGATCTCTAAAAGTTCCTGAAACAGAGGCAGAGAAGGGGTAGTGATGGATTTGGGGAAGGACATGGGTGCCTAGAGAGGACGGCTAATGATGACTATCTCTTGGGTAGGAAAGGGGCGGGGGGGACTCCTCCACCAAACAGATCCCTGTCTGAGCACAGCATGGGAAGCTGCGGGGAAAAGTCTCCACCTACACCCCAGACAACATCTACTGTCACTTTAGCTGCAAATCCACCTGCCCGAAAACCTTCTGGCCTACCTCATGTGAAAAGGGAATTCATCTACTCAGATATGCCCTTGTAAGTTCCACTCTGTCTCAACAGAAGGGAAACCAAGCAAGATGCAGGAGGGCACAGCCCTGGGCCATCTAGTGCCAAGGCAGCTGCTCAGGTGGGGCCCTCTGTCCAGCTGGCGGGGACTCAGCGGCGGAGAAGGCCTGTCTGGATGGTGTTGAGGGCTCATCTTCCTAGCAGGCTGCTCAATCATGAACACCCTGTTGATTCTCCGGGAGGGCACAATCGGGGCAGCCGGGCAGGCTGGATCCAGCCCCACCTCTGAAATGCCCTGTCCTAGGGAGGAGTGACTCAGTCAGGACTGCTTCTCAGCAGCCACGGGCAAAGCTCAGGGCAGATTCCACTTCTCCACAGGCCTCTCGCCACACAGGGAATGAGAGGAAGCCCCTGCCCTGAATCTCTGCCCTCCACCTCTCCAAGCTTAGTGCCGATGCCATCCCTGGCTCACTGGCCTCTGCCTCCTCTCTGTGCCTGGCCATGCACCTCCTCATTGCTGCCTCTGCAGCACTGCACCTTCCGTCCCTCTGCCTGGTCACCCTTCCCGGGTCTTGCTGAGGCTCCTTCACGCAGAGGCCACAGCACGAGAAGCATCCTCCCCTCTGACGTCTCCGGAGGAGGCTCTGCTGCCCCCCGAGTTCCTGAGAATCCCTCGCCCTCACCCAGACCCTCTGCCTGGGGCCCTCAATGCTTTCACCTCCCTCTTCTGTCCTCAGACTCAGAAAGCACAGCAGGGTGGGAGCTGGTCAGAGGCGGCACATGCTGCCCATCAGGTTTCCCCAGGGAACTTGACAAAAGAGGGCTTGGTGGGGGTGGGTGCCCCTCTCTAAGCTCGAGGGGTCAAGCAAGTAGATCCCAGATGGGAGGGCCCCAGGGTGCTGCGTGCAGAGCGGCCCCAGGCTGGACCCCCCAGCCAGGCTGACCACTGAGCACACCCTGTGTCCAGGGTCGTGACTGTCCATCCTCTGGGCCCCTCCTGGAACCAGGCTTCAGCCTCCCTCCTGGGACACTTGGAGGGTCCCCTCCAGAGCATGGCCTCTGCAGGTGTGGGCAGCATTGTTTTCCTGGCCAATGGAGTTAGGGCAGGTGTGGCTCCACGCTGTTGTGGCAGGGCCAGGTTTCACTGACAGCTGACCAGGCAGGTCCCCTTAACAACTTTCAGCACTGACTGAGTGATTACGTCAAATATTAAAAGCTGGCCGGGCGCGGTGGCTCGCACCTGTGATCCCAGCACTTTGGAAGGCTCAGGCAGGCGGATCACCTGAGGTCAGGAGTTCAAGACCAGCCTGCTCAACATGATGAAACCCCCATCTCTACTAAAAATACAAAAATTAGCCGGGCGTGGTGGCTCATGCCTGTAATCCCAGCTACTTGTGAGGCTGAGGCAGGAGAATTGCTTGAACCCGGGAGGCAGGGAGGCAGAGATTGCAGTGAGCCAAGATCACGCCACTGCACTCCAGCCTGGGTGACAGAGCAAGACTCTGTCTAAAAAAAAAAATTAAAATTAAAATTAGCCGGGCACGGTGGCTCAAGCCTGTAATCCCAGCACTTTGGGAGGCTGAGATGGGTGGATCATGAGGTCAGGAGATCGATACCATCCTGGCTAACCCGATGAAACCCCGTCTCTACTAAAAAATACAAAAAACTAGCTGGGCGTGGTGGCGGGCGCCTGTAGTCCCAGCTACTCGGGAGGCTGAGGCAGGAGAATGGCGTAAACCCGGGAGGCGGAGCTTGCAGTGAGCTGAGATCCGGCCACTGCACTCCAGCCTGGGCAACAGAGTGAGACTCCGTCTCAAAAAAAAATAATAATAATAAAATAAAAAAAATAAAAATTAAAATTAAGAGGTGAGAGAGCCAGCACCCTTCTACAAAGGTTAGAATGTAACAAAAGCCCACCAAGAGTTTTGCCCAGGCTTTTCCTGGGCCTTGAAGCATGACAAGATAATGAAGGAATTCTTAACGGGACCCATTTAGGATTTAACAAGTTTTATTGGGGTCTAAAGAAATGCCCCCAACCTCCATGATTTAGCAGGAGATGAGATAAGGGTAATCACCCCTGCACCTGGACCCCCCTAAATTAGGTAAATTTACTGAGGCTCCAGAGGAAGGTCTTTAGGACTCAGGCTTTAGTTATAGATTAGAAGGAATTTATCACGTATGTTTTAGGGGAATGCACACTTACACATAGACCCATAGCTTCAAAGGTATATCAGCTCCGGAAAACTTGTAATTTTGAGTTGATCTGGTGCTATTTTCCCAGCCTGCTCCCTGTTCCCATTTACAGAAGCAAACTCCCTTCTTTCCCAGTTCGTCTGCATCTCATTATCAAGCCGTGAGAATTAGCTGCCCAACCTCAGTTCAGCCTGGGTACAATTTGGCGAGCCAGCCGGGAGAAAGCGGCTAAGCGGCTTCGTAGGTATGGCCGGATTTTGTCGGATTCGGATTCCTAACTATGGATTCATGGGAAAGCCCTTAGGAGCTGTGGAAAGGGGCCGAGCACGATCCTTTCGAGTGGGAGGAAAGGCACCAACATTTGATCAACAATTGAAGCGTGAGTGAATCTCCACCCCCGCCTTAGGGCTTCCAAATCCTCCTCAGCCCTTCCAACTGAATGTGCACGAGAGACGGTTTGGCACTTGGAGTCTCAACGCAAAGGTGAGGCGAAGCGTTACAACCCAGAGCGTACGTTTCAAAGCAGCTTGCCTCGGTAGCCAAGGGCTGGCTGGACCCCCTGCCTTCGAGCAGTTGTTGCTGCTTGCCTGCTACTCGAGGGAGCCGAGATGCCGACCGTGGGGCGGCCTGTCACAATACATGCGCCCCACCATATGTTAGTGTTACTGGAGCAAAAAGGAGGTTATTGGCTGACAGCAGGCCAACTGGGTAAAGCTATCAAGCCATACTTTTAGACGACCCCAAAGTAAAGCTGCAAACCACCGGAACTCTAACCCCTGTTCCATTATTCCCTCCCACCGAGGAGCCTGAGAAACCCTACATAACTGTCTAGAGGTCGTAGACCAAGTGATCTCCGGCCACCCGGACCTAAAGGCTGTAGCCCTCCCGTGCACAGACTGGACCTTGTTTGCAGACGGGAGTAGCTTGGTCACCGACGGGAAGAGAAACACCACGTATGCTGTGGTGACCTCCTCAGAGGTAACAGAGGCAAGAACTTCATCGGCAGGCACCTTGATGCAGAAGGTGGAGTCAATTGCCCTTAAAACTGTCCCAAGTTAAGAGCGCCAACATATACGCTGAGTCCAAGTATGCATTCATGATAGCTCACGCACACAGGGTTATCTGGAGGGAAGGAGCGTGGTTAAGGGCGGATAACCAAAGTTAAAAATGCTCAGCAAGTGTTAGAATTGTTAGAGGTGGGCCGGGCGCGGTGGCTCACACCTGTAATCCCAGCACTTTGGGAGGCCGAGGCAGGTGGATCACTTGAGGTCAGGAGTTCGAGACCAGCCTGGCCGACATGGTGAAACCCCGTCTCTACTAAAAATACAAAAATTAGCCGGGCGCGGTGGTGCGTGCCTGTAATCCCAGCTACTCGGGAGGCTGAGGCAAAACAATCTCTTGAACTGAGGAAGCAGAGGTTGCAGTGAGCCAAAATCGTGCCACCGCACTCCAGCCTGGGCAGCAGAGGGAGACTCCGTCTCAAAAAGAAAAAAAAAAAAAAGAGTTAGAAGCGATAAAGGCCCCACAGGAAATAGCCGTAATGCATTGCCCCGGCCATCAACGCAGTAATTCCAAAGCGGCAAGGGGCAATGCTTTCGCAGACCGCACCACTGGGCATTCAGCCAGTGATAGCATCGAAATCCAGGCTCCCTTAATTCCCCAAATAGACTTCGTGGCCCTGGAGCCCCGGTATGCTTCTGAAGATGAAAAGGCTGCAGAAGATAAGGGATTCAAACTAAATGAGGAGGCGTGGAGGCATAGAGAGGAAACAGCACAGGCATAGTCTGGGCAGCAGTGCGTCTCGTCCGCCCGCTGTTAAAGTACGTTCACGATAGCCCGCACTTTGAGAGAGACGCTTCGCTGGCCTTTGTACAAAATTATTTGAAAGGGAAAGGACTAAAGGCCCACTTAGAGAATATCATTTAACACTGTCATCTGTGCGCCCGGAATGAGCCTAATAATCATAGCCAAGGGCAGCCTGGGCAACAAGAAAGAGGAAGGTACTCACTAGAAAACCAGCAAATAGACTTTACACAGATGCCACCAGCCCCTGGGGATGCAAATACCTCCTAGTTCTAGCGGGGACTTTCTCTGGCTGGGAGGAAGCGTGCCCATGTCGCTCTGAACAAGCAACTGAAGTAAAGTTTTGCTGAAGGAAAGCATACCACGATACGGGCTCCCTGACGTAATCCAAAATGATAATGGGCCTTCACTCACCTCTGAGATAACTCAACAAATGAACAAAGCATTGGAAATAAAGCGGACACTGCACTCAGCATGAAGACCTCAATCTTCCGGACAAACTCAGAGAATGAACCGCAGCCTAAAAACATTCATTGCCAAGTTGTGTCAAGAGGCTCCACTGAAAAGGACTCAGGTACTTAGCATAGTACTGCTCCCTGTAAGTGGGATTAAAATAAGTCCCTGTGAAACTGTCTCTGGCAGACCCTTTGCAGCTAATCTGTCTCAGGCCACCAAAGTGCCCCTAGATAGGGAGTTGGCTGTTAAGAATCATGTTGCTGACCTTAGGACAAACTCTTAACGTTTTGCATAAGTTCGCTTCCAACAGGGATGCGGTGAATTCCACAGACACCTGCCACCCACTCCTACCTGGCAATCAAGTACTGCTGAGGGAATGGAAGGAAGCCACGACGGGAGAAATGGAAGGGCCCTACCACGTGCTCCTGACCATGGGCGCGGCGCTGAAGCTGGCAGGCATCAATCCTTGGGTCCATCACACGCGAGTGGAAAGACCCTTGCCGGCCGAGAGCTCTGCAGCAGAGGAGTCTCCCGCCGCGGCTGGGCAGCAGAACCTCTAAAAGGCCTGAAGTTTCCATTCAGAAAATACCAGGACTTTCTCTTCTAGCGCTCTGTCTTGCGATGCCTCTCATCATTCCTGCTCTTACCTCTCATCTTCCCTTACACTGGGCACAGGACTATGAGGATAACCTACAGCCAACCTCCTGCAGGGTCTGTGGCCTCTCACCCCTTTCCAGCACCTCAAGGCTGCCTTGGCGGGGGTCGCCCATCCAGGGGAAGGACTGGATTTACCGGCAAACCTTTCTGGGAAATCTAAAATCTCGGACTGGGTCACAAATGACAGGAGTCACCAGGGCAAATGTCTCAGAGTGGCCCATAAACAAAACTTTAGACGGCCCAGGGCACACAAGGCCATTCTCAGTAAACAAAACAAGGGATGATGCAACGGCTTTAACTATGCCCTTGCCGAGTCTAAAGGTGGATGTCCAGGCTGTTATACCACAAAATGTCCGGTATAAAAACGGCTTGCTTCGAATTTAGAATGGATTTACTTGACTAACTGCCTCCACCGGACATTGAAACCAAGTAGCCCCCTTACGCTGCAAACACCAGAACCCCTCCCTTGACCACTGGCTTTAAAGTAACTCGAATCCTGGGATGGATCCCGCCACACATTGACCACCGGCCTAACGTAACTCGGATCGTGGCACGCATTCCGCTGCACATATTAGAGTGCCCCAACAAAGAGATCTGAGTTTTTATTTGTGTTTTCTGTTTTATTTTTTTTGAGACAGAGTCTCTGTCACCCAGGTTGGAGTGCAGTGGAGCGATCTCGGCTCACTGCAACCTCTGCCTCCCAGGTTCAAGCGATTCTCCTGCCTCAGCCTCCCGAGTAGCTGAAATTACAGGTGCCTGCCACCACACCCGGATAATTTTTTTTTTTTTTTTTTTTTTTTGAGGCAGAGTCTCGCTCTGTCGCCCAGGCTGGAGTGCAGTGGCCGGATCTCAGCTCACTGCAAGCTCTGCCTCCCAGGTTCACACCATTCTTCTGCCTCAGCCTCCCATGTAGCTGGGACTACAGGTGCCCGCCACCTCGCCTGGATGGTTTTTTGTATTTTTTAGTAAAGACAGGGTTTCACCTTGTTAGCCAGGATGGTCTCGATTTCCTGACCTCGTGATCCGCCCATCTCAGCCTCCCAATGGATAATTTTTATATTGTTTTAGTAGAGACGGGGTTTCACCATGTTGGCCAGGCTGGTCTTGAACTCCTGGCCTCAAGTGATCCACCCGCCTCAGCCTCCCAAAGTGCTGGGATTACGCGTGAGCCACCGCGCCCGGCCCACAACAAAGAGATTTGTTTGCCACTGACTGGTCCCAATGACCTGGCCTACACTGGGATGCCCCTGAAGGAACCCAGTGGCTTTGTGGCACCATTTTATGGCCACGGCTGCCCTCGGGCACGGTGAGACACTGCACTCTAGGCCTCCTATGGGCACAGGGACCCTGGTAAAAACCATCCAGAATCCAGCCAATCTCCCACCTATGCTTAACAGATGGATCAGGTCAGTCTTTCACAGGGACGATCATCTGGCCGCAATCTTTATGCCCTCAGTAGGCTTAGAAAGGGTCATACGGCAGCCAGAGGCTAATTTTCCTCAGCGAGCCTTAAACGACAGTCTCCAAAGTATTTCCCGTGTGAATGCTGAAATGCACCGTAGGTGGAAAGCTATCTTGCAAAATCAAACGGCCCTAGATATTCTAACAGCAGCTGGGGGGACCCTGCGCCCTCATCAGAACCGAATGTTGCATGTATGTACCTGATAATCCCGGGAATATTTCTCCGGCATTAAAGGCTCTGCATCCACAGATGCAGGTCACCTCCAGTCCTAGGCTATCGGTTAATGGCCGGATCGCATCATGGCTTAGCGGAGGGCCTCCCTAGGGGCTGAACATCCTTTGCAGACCAGGCCATCCTTGCAGGCACCGGCATCGTTTACGTTGCAGAATGTATTGCTGTTGCATATTGTTCCAAAACATTCCTCCAGTACATACTCTTTCAGCAGGTGCTGCCTCTAGGCCCCCAAAACAGAGAGTACTACTGGGAACAAATCAACCTCCTTCACTCCAACACTGCATTCGGTGCCCTGTAACAACGACCTCCTATCAGCAGGAAATAGCCAGAAAGACTATAATGCCCCATCCCCCCATGATTCTCATAATAAATACCTATGCAAGCATGATAGCAATCATGCATAATTCGACAGTGGGGAATGCGGCAGGCCAGGTCTCACTAACGGCTGAACAGGCCGGCCTCCATGACAACCGTCTCAGCACTGACTGAGTGGTGACGTTAAAGATTAAAAGCTGAGAGAGCCAGCGCCCTTCAACAAAGGCTGGAATGTAATAAAAGCCCCACCAAGAGTTTTGTCCAGGCCCTTCCTGGGCCTTGAAGCATGACAAGATAATGAAGGAATTCTTAACGGGACCCGTTTAGGATTAAACAAGTTTTATTGGGGTCTAAAGGAATGCCCCCAAACTTCCATGATTCAGCAGGAGATGAGATAAGGGTAATCACCCCAGCACCTGGACCCCCCTAAATTAGGTAAATTTACTGAGGCTCCAGAGGAAGATCTTCAGGACTCAGGCCTTTGTTATAGATTAGCAGAAGTTCATCACTTCTGTCTTTAGATGAATGCACACGTACACGTAGACATACAGCTTCGAAGGTATATAAGCTCTGGGAAACTGCAATTTTGAGTTGGTCTGGTACTATTTTCCCGGCCTTCTCCCTGTACCCAGGGACAGAAGCAAACTCTCTACTTTCCCAGCTCGTCCACATCCCATTACTGGACTGAGAGACTAAGGAGAGAATAAGCACCAGGTCCTCAGTTGAGTCTGGGGACATGGTGACTCACGATAGGCTCTGGCCCCAGATGCTGTGCTGGGGAAGGAGCGGGAGGGGGCGGGAGGGGAACAGGGACACCCTGTACTCTGCGGACACAGCCACCATGGGTCCTCTTGCAGGCTGAGAGAGAGGCTGTCCCCTGCCTTTGGGACAGGGTGCCTGCCTCCAGCGAGGGGACAGCAGGTCCCTTTGTCCACAGATCCAGGAAGCTCCCACAAGGGAGTGGGTGATCTTCCCACGGTGGACAGGGCACCAGCCTCAAGGCCTTTGGCTGCATGCCCAGTGGGCACAGGATGTGTGTGGACGGGCCAGGGAGTGGGCCGCCCCATGGGGCTGGAAGCCACAGGGCAGCAGGTTATAAAGAGGGTGGGCCAAGGGCTGAGGCATCCACGGCAAGGATGGCTCTGCTTCTGCTGAGCCTGGGGCTGAGCATCATCGCGGCCCAGGAGTTCAATCCCCGCGCCGTTGTGCAGAGGAACTACAACATGGCCAGGGTGCGTCTGCGTTGGGGTCTGTGGGGAAGGGGCCAGACTTCAAGGCAATGGTCCTCCCCCAGCCTGGGGTCTCTGACCTGTGACCAGGGCGGCTGGTCCAAGGGGAGCCCACTTCTCCTCCCCAGGCTGTGACAGCAGCCTGGTAGGGCAGGGGTTACTCCGGGAGGGTCAGGCCGGGGAGGCCTGGGAGGGCAGGGGTTACTCTGGGAGGGTTGGGCAGGGGAGGCCTGGGAGGGTGACTGGGGTCCTGAAAGGTTAGAAGGGGCCCTGGGAGGGCAGAGGGGAAACCTGGAGAGTGGAGTGGTGGCCAGCAGGGAGATGGGGGCCCTAAGAGGACAGAGGGGTTCCTAGAAGTAGAAGGGAGACCTGGGGAAAAGAGGGGGACTTGGTGGGAGAGGGTGGAGAGGGGGGCCTTGAGAGGACAGAGGGGAACCTGGGGGGGGCAGAGGAGAGACCTGGGGTGGGCAGAGGGGGCCCTGGAAGGGCAGAGGGCATTCTGTGAGCAGAGGGGGGACCTTGGGGGCAAAGGGGGGGATATGGGGACAGAGGGGAGACCTGGGGACAGAGACGGCCCTGGAAGGGCAGAGGGGATCTGGCTGGGAGCCAGATGCTCAGGGGCCGGGCCCTGGGAGGGAAGACTGTGGGCACTAAGCATCCCCAGAGCTGTCCCACAGCCCCCACCCACTGGAACTCTTTGTCTTCAGATTTCGGGGGTCTGGTATTCTATTTTCATGGCCTCAGATGACCTGAATCGGATTAAAGAAAACGGGGACTTGCGGGTCTTCGTCCGGAATATAGAACATTTGAAGAACGGCAGCCTAAAATTTGATTTCGAATTCATGTGCGTGTTGCCCATCTCAGCTGGCATCAGGAAGACCCATGCCCCTGCCACCCCAACGCATACTCTCACTCTTGCACACACAGGCTCGCACACTCAGACTCACACTCTGGCGAGAGCCTGAGCCTGTGCGTGTGACCCCTGGGGGCGGGGTGAGGTGGGAGCAGGGACTTGGTCGACCTGGCGCCGTGCTCTCCCCTAAACATGGAGATGAAATCGCCCCCCTTCCGAGGCTGGGGTGAGGCTTGAGGAGATGAGGGTGTTGGGTGGGCTGCAGCAGGGCCCAGCCCGAGAACTCAGGGCTGTGGAATGAGGCCCAGGCACTGGGAGGGGGAGCCTGTGTCCTGGAGGAGGGGTGCACTCTGCCATCGCACGTCCAGGGGGCTGGAGCTCCACTCCCGGCATCTTCCTGGCTGGCTTCCAGGGTGCAGGGGGAGTGTGTGACCGTGGTCGTGGTCTGCGAGAAGACAGAGAAGAATGGGGAATACTCCATCAACTGTAAGTGGAAGCCAGGCTCCTCCTGGCCTGATAGCCGGGGGTCCCCTTTCTTCAGGGCCTGGGCCATATTCTGGTGAGCACTGACTCCGGGGATTTTAGTTCAGCCTCCAACAGCTTGATCCTGAACTGGGGTGACCCATCCTGGCACCAACTCCAGGGGGGCTCCTGGCCCAGGGGAAGCAGGGAGGCAGGTGTGTCTTGCTGGGCTCTGGGGGATGGGCCCACTAAGGGACCACCAAGGTCTGCAACCCGATGACAAGGAGGGAGGGGGCTGTGTCGCTGCCACCCACACCCTGTACAGGGGTCTCCGTTGGGCAAGCACCCTGGGCACTTCCCTTCCCCCCTCAAAAGGCCACATGACCTGGTATCCTCGCTTGTGGCCACACAGCACACCTGCCACAGGACCCCGAGGGTGTCGGGGCCAGGCCACACTGAGCCATGTCTCCACGCAGATGAGGGCGAGAACACGGTGGCCGTCTCGGAGACTGACTACAGGCTGTTCATCACCTTCCACCTCCAGAACTTCAGGAATGGGACCGAGACCCATGCGCTGGCGCTCTACGGTACCTCTGCTGTCCCCCTCTGACTCCCTCGGGGACCCCACCGCCTCTGAAATCTGGCCCAACCCCGGGCCGAGGGTCTCGCCGTGGCCCTGGGGTTTGAAGAGGTGGTTCCCATTGGCCATTCCTTCCCACAGACACACCGTGAGGGTGCTGGGTGCTTCAGTCTGTCACCTCCCACCTCACTTGGCACAAAGCCCCTCTCTGGTCAGGGCATGACCCCCTGCCCAGCCTCAGCACGGCCTGAGCACCCCCAGCAAGGCCTACCTTCACACAGAACCAACTCTGTTCCCAGCACGGGTCCCACAGCTGGAACCCGCCTTTCTGAGCAGATTTGAAGAAACCTGCAAAAAGTACGGACTCGGCCCACAAAACATCGTCGACTTGACCAACGAAGGTCGGCCCCGCTGCTCCCAGACCGAGCAGGAGCCGGGACAGGGTGGGGATGGGAGGTGCTCCTGCCCGGTCCTTGTCCCTGCACTGAGAGCCCCCTCTGTCCTTCCAGATCACTGCTACTCCAAGCGTTAGAGGAGCCCGCCCAGGCCTCCCATGCGTGAGCTGCAACTCGGGAGGGGCAGGGGGCTGGATGGGGAGAGCTTGGGGCCAACATCAGAGGCTGGGGGTCCCAGCCCAGGAGGTGCCCACCCCTCCCCCCAGTCTGGGAACCGAACACAAGGTGCTTGGTGAAAGGTGCTGCGAAAAGCATCCGGGAGTCAGGGCAGTGATGGGGCCTTCCAGGGTGGTAGGGTCTGAGGAGGAAGTGAGATGGGGCCCTGTGTGAGTCTCCAGGGGCTGCTGTCACCACAAGTGGGTGACCAGGACAATCAGGATTTACTTTCTCACAGCCTGGAGCCCGAGATCCGTAACCGGAGGTCTGCAGGGCTGTGCTCCCTCCGCAGGCTCCTGGGGAGGGTCCTTCCTACCTCTTTTGGCTGCTGGGGGCTCCAGGCATCCCTGGCTTGTGGCTGTGTCGTTCCAGCCTCTGCCTCTGTCTGTGTCTCCTCTTTTGTCTCTTCTAAGGACACGTGTCATTGGATTTAGGGCCCCTCTTCATCCAGAATGATCTCCTCCTGTCAAGATACTTAACTTCACACCTGCAAAGACCCTTTCCCATCAGACGCCCTCCACAGGCTCCAGGAACTAGGATAGGAGCATGTCCTTTGAGGGTCACCACTCAGGCCACCACAGGCTCCTTCTATGAGCTGCCCCTCCCTTCTCAGTAATGGTCCCAGCCCAGTAAAAACCTCCAGGGCCCCTTTCCCTACCCAGAGCCTGAGTCTCCCGGAGACATGCCTCTAAAGGCACCTCTGCATTTCTGCATGAGGGTCCCTGAGGGTAAAGGAGCGGATGTACCTGTGATGCGTGGTGGCCCCAAGATGCGGGTGAGACAGCAACTGGCAACCAAGGCCCTACCCTTGCCCTCCCCACCCTTCCCCTCCTTGTCCCTCCCCTCTCTGCCCCTCCCCTCCCTGGGCTCAGCCACTGCCTCTGGGGGAAGATGATGAACAATGTCACAGCGGAGGCAGGTGCCTGCGCCCCCCTCCATGTTTTGGTGAATAAAAGGGAGGTACCAGCCAATCTGCGGTGATTTTGTGGGTTAAAAGTGATTGTTGGTTGGGCATCTGTCAGAGAGATGTGAAAACGACTGCATATGTATGATGCTCTCAAACTCACAAAACAGCAGAGGGGCGCACACGTCGGTGATTTCCGGAGGTTACAAATGGGAAGTAGGAATTCAGCCAGAAAGGGGCACCAAGAGGGGCCCTGGTGACGATGGACCACCCTGCACTGGGACCCTGGCGGTGGACACACGACGCTGCACGTGCAGCAGAAACGTGGCTCTGTCTGAGGAGCCGCTGGCCCTGCCCCCCGCCCAGGGGAGACCCAGAAGCGTCTGTGCTGGGGGCGTGCTCTGGGCGGCCCCAACTCTGGCGTCTGTGTGAACTCTGCAGGAGGGTCATCCTGCAGGTCACAGTCCCAGGTGCTCAGGAAGAACCTGTCCCCAGAGCCAGTGCCTGCTTGTAAAGGAGCTAACTGGAGCTGTCTTAGGATGAGGGTCCTGATGCCATCCCCCACCCCACCTCCACTGGGAACTCCAGGCTGTAAGGTGAGGCTGGGTTGAGCTTTAGTGCCCCCTGTATGGGTGCCAGGCCTGGGGAAGGAGCAGCTCCATTGGGATGGGAGGGAGTGGGAGGCACCTGGCATTCCCACGGCTACCCAGCTTCCGGCCCCCTGTTTGGATCTGGGCCCAGCCTGCTGAGCCGCAGCAGGAACACGCGAGAAGCTGCCCACTCGGCGGGGCCTGTTGGTGCAGAAAGCTGGCCTTGGTAGAGCAGAGCCAAGGCTGCCAGAAAGGGGTGCTGGGAGGCCACTGCCCATTGGTGCAGGAGGAGCCTCTGGGCCCCAGAGGAGGCCTGGGCATGGGGGTGGATGTGGACATAGGCAGAAGCCTTTAGCCCCACCCCGGAAGGTGGCACAAAGGGGAGCCGAGCCAGAGCTGAGCGTCCCCAGCACCCACTCCACCATCAGCTGCTCAGGCTGGCCCTGGCCTCAGACTCCTGCAGTCCCAACCCCAGGGGCCTCAGGTGGACTAAGGAACAGGGCGCTGGGCAGGGCATGAAAGAACCACCAAGAGACCACCCTCATTGTTGGCATTTGGGGTGGCACTCAGTTAAACAAAAGTCTAGTGAGGCCGGGTGCAGTGGCTCATGCCTGTAATCCCAGCAATTTGGGATGCCAGGGCGGGTGGATCACCTGAGTTCAGGAGTTGGAGACCAGTCTGGTCAACATGGTGAAACCCCATCTCTACAAACAACACAAAAATTAGCCGGGTGTGCTGGCGGGCACCTGTAATCCCAGCTACTTGGGGGGCTGAGGCAGGAGAATCGCTTGAACCTGGGAGACAGAAGTTGCAGTGAGCCAAAATCATGCCATCGCACTCCAGCCTGGGCAACAAGAGTGAAACTCCATCTCAAATAAATGAATGAATTAATTAATTTAATTTAATGTATTCAGACCGTGACTCCTCCTCACCCTCCACTGCTCCCTCCTGTCCAAGCACACCCTTCTTTCCCTGATGATGGAGAAGCACCCCCCCCAAGGTGGTCTTGCACTTCCATGCTGCATCCCAGGCTATTCTCCCCCATCAGCCAAACTGTCCCTGTTGAAACCGAAGTCAGTGTTCTGCTTCCTGTGACACAGAGAAGCTCTGAGCAGACCCCTCCCACTATACACACAGATAATAGCTAGGAAGTTTGAATCAAATATAAACAACTTTCGGGCCGGGCGTGGTGGCTCACGCCTGTAATTCCAGCACTTTGGGAGGCCGAGGTGGGTGGATCACGAGGTCAGGAGATCGAGACCATCCTGGCTAAAATGGTGAAATCCTGTCTCTATTAAGAATACAAAAAAATTAGCCAGGCATGGTGGCAGGCGCCTATAGTCCCAGCTACTCAGGAGGTTGAGGCATGAACCCCGGGAGGCAGAGTTTGCAGTGAGCCAAGATCGTACCACTGCACTCCAGCCTGGGCGACAGCAGGAGTCTCTGTCTCAAAGAAAAAAAAAAAAAAAAAAAACTTTCTAAAGGTACTCGAGTGTGGAGGAAGGTTGACTCTCATGACATCTACAATGAACCCGCTTTCAAAGATGGACCCATTATGAGGTGCTGGGGGTTAGGACATCAACATGCATTTTGGGTGCTTGGGGAGCACCACTCAGTCACAACACCCTCCAATCACCATCCCTGCTCTGACAACCCCTGGGGCTCCTCTTATGGGTGGGGACACCTGTGGCACAATTTGGCATCATCATCTGGAGCCCAGAATCCCCTACCCTCCACCCCCTAACCCCAGTGCTCAGTCCCAGGCTGTACAAGGACAGGCTGCCTGCCCAGCAGAAATCGAGGGCTTTACCAGCCTCTGGGAGGGTTCCCCACGCCCACTGTCCTCTCAGCCACCTCAGAGGGTGTGGCCAAGGGTGTCTCAGTCACCCCTTCTTGCAGGGTCGATTTGGAGCCTGGACATGCCCTGAGCAATCCCGGCCTTCCCTTCCCCACCCTGCCCCCCTCACCCCTGCCTGACGTGGGCCCCACCCCCACCTGACATGGGCTCACCCCCGCATGACGTGGGCTTCACTGGCAAGACACATTCTTCCTCTCAGAACTCGGCTTTGGGGATCATGAGACCCCCTGCAAAGCCAGCACCCAGCAAAAGTTACAGATAAGCAATTCACCAAAGAAAACATTCCACAGCCAATAAAAGTATGCAAATCTGCTCACACTCACCAGCCGAGAGCAGCTAATTAGAACAATCACAACAGGCCATTTTCCAACCACCAGATTGGCAAAAATTAAGGGAAACACAACAGCAATCTTACGACAGAATCAGTGACAATGTGATCATCACCACTACAGTTGAACAGATACAACTTCTCTGAGCTACAAGCCTCACTTCGGGAAAGGATTTGATAGAATTATCTCTATTTGTAGAAGCCAGAATGACAGAAATACCTTCCCTAACACCAGAGAAGATAAAAGTCACGAGCCCCTCCCCTCCCCACAGGTGAGCACTAGCCCCGCCCCGCCCCTCCCCACAGGTGAGCACCATCCCCTCCCCTCCCCACAGGTGAGCACCATCCTCTCCCCTCCCCCTCCCCAACCCCACAGGTGAGCACAGACACAGGGCAGTGAGGGCACTGAAGGGGCTGTCACTGTATCCCAAGGGCTTGGGAAAAGTGGCACATTTTTAACATGAAAAAAAAATTTAGTCACCTTTTTCAGTTGGATTTGACTCAGCAGAAACCCATCGAGCCTTCTCCAGTCCCTGAGCCGGGCATCCGTGGTTCAGTCCGGGGAGCCCCTGCTGCTGGGGACTGGGGTGTGAGGGTCACAGCCAAGGGTGAGACCCAGGGCCCAGCAGTGACCTGGGAACTAAAGGAAAACTGATACAGTGCTGGGCTGTGCTGGGGAGTGTGACCCTCCAGGGGAGGCAGGGACCCCAAGCCAACATCTGCCCTCAGAGGCTGCCAGGGAAGAGAGGGTACGCTTGGGAACCCGCGCCAGAGGCAGGCCCATCCCCACACATCCTCCCTGGCCTCCAGCACTTTCCTCTCTCCACCCAGGCCCCCAGCTCTACAGACTAGAACCAGGACCCCGGGTTGCCACCCCGTCTCTGCTGCAACCTGCATGGGGGACCCCAGAAAACCACCCCCATCTCAATGTCCTCCTCGTGGAGGCCAGCGGGACTCCATGACAGGACTCCAAAGAGGATGTCAGAGCAGGCAGTCACGTCTCAGGACCCTCCCTCCAGCCCCGACTGGCCTTACAGCCCCTCTTCTCAGGCCCATCTCCCTCAGCAGCTGCCACCCTGCCTCCAACCTGAGGCCAGCCCCAGCATGTTGTATTTTTTCAGATATTTATTACGTTTATTCGTAATCTAATTGCTTGTTTTTCCAGTGCTTAGTGGATAGCACGTCTCAGGGAGCCTCAGCCCAGACCCCACTGCTGCCGAGGAAGCCTTCTCGTCCGCATAACACCCTCCAGGGGCACACCTTGCCCTCCACGATGCACTCTGAACATGTGCTGGTGTCCGAGGCCCTGCCTCTCCTGCAGCCCAGCCTGGCTGTCCTTGTCTGCAGCCCCCAGTCCCCTGAGGGGCAGAGCTTGTCCTCAACCCCAGGCCTCTACATGTGCTCAGCCACCACGTCCCATCCTCTGTCCTTTGTGGGTGACTCTTAGCCTCAGCCACACCTCCCCTTCCAGGTAGCCTTTCCTGAGCTCCAAGTCTCACGAGGAGCCCCTGCCCAGGTGTCCACGGTCCCCAGTGTTGTGCTCATGACTGGCCCAGCCCTGAACCCCTCTCTGTGCATTTCTGGGAGGCTGCAGCCCCAAGCAAATGAATGAATGAAGAATGAGTGAATGAACACCTTCCGTTTGTGAAGCCTGAGGCAAGGGTGGGAAATGGGGAGGCCTGGGCAGCCTCCAACTGCCACATCCTCTGCACCTGTCCCCACCGGCCAGCCCACACATGGGCACGCCTGACCCAGAAAAGTGAGGTGGAGGAGAATGATGAGGAGAGCAAACACACCTCCGAGCCCAGGCCCTCTGCGAGGAAGATGATGCTGGAGAAGCAGCTAATCTAGGAAGAGGCCAGGTGACCCCCATCTCCCCAGCCTCACAGTGAGCCCTGAGTGGGGGCCACCCTTGAATCTGACCCAGGAAGATGACACAATTCCGGGCAAGGCCAGCCAGGAGCTGGGAGTCTGGGGTGCAGCCAGTCCCTGCCCATTCTGTGGCTCAGTTTCTGCCTCCGTAGGACCAGATGCTTGCTGGAGTCCTTGCCAGCCTCAGCCTGGGCTGGACGGCGGCCCCCCAACACGGGAAAGAGCAACTCCAAAATGTGGAATGTGGAGGGTCTAGGGGGTACCCTTCACATCTCCCCGGTGGCCACTGCAGGGGAGCCGAGCAAGGGCTGAGGCTGGGCCCTCTGTGGGCAGGACCCCCGCCAGGCATCCACCAGACCACTGCCCGGGGCCTCTATCCTCTTCTGCCAGGGACCTGATGGGGACAGGGCCTATGCTTGGGATTTAAGAAAGCCACAGCTCCACACCTCCACCGTGCCCCCTCCCACCCCAGGCCAGCCCTGACAGGGAGCAGCTGTCACCCTGTCATCCAACAGAGCCCCACTTCCAAGGCCAAGGTGAGCACAGCATGGGGTTGGGGGGTGCCCAGGAGGGTTCATGTGGGGAGGCCAGGAGCATGAGTGAGTCATTAGCCCCAGCACAGTCTTCTTGGGGAGAGAACACACAACTGGGGGTGCCTCCCCCTCCCCTCCTCTGCAATGACAGTTCTTTGTCCCTGTGCCTGATGGGTCCTCCTTGGCATCAGCCTCCTGCCTCACCACACAGACCTGTGCACCCTTCGAGTAACCCCGCAAGCCCCTTGAAGGGGCTGCCCTTCTAGTTCCCTTCCTTCAGCCCCGCTCCCCTGCCCAGGGCTCTTATGTGGTTGGGGTCTGGCCCTGCTGGGGGATGGGCCCTTGGAGGAGAAGGGAAGGGACAGCCCAGCTTATGGACTTGGCAGTTCACCCCAAGAAAAACAAGTCCCCTCCCCTGCCCTGGCACCAAAGTGCCCTCTGAGCCCAGTTCCTGGGCTGAACCAGCTTCCAGACTGCACAGCCCGTTCCAGGTCCTGAAGCGCATTCTCTGAGAACATGCAGTGCCCAGGATCCTGGAGCCCCCAGGAACCCCCAGGGCTGGGCCATGAATGCAACACAGAGAAGCCCAGGGCTGCTCCCAGCCACCTGAGGACATGGCTGCTTGTCCCATCCTGGCAGGGAAGGGCCATGGCGGCCAGTGCCCAGGCATAACACAGCCTCAGCAGCCAGACCGCCCATGGCTCCATTCCACCCCAATTCCACCCCAACACTCTCCCGAGAAGGGTGCAGAAGAATGAGGGGAGATGGACCCCATCTCACCATCAGAGAGCTAGGGGCCACTCCACGGCCCTGCTGAGGGTGGTTTCAGAAATCCTGATTCCAGAGACAGCAGCACCTGGTGAGGACCCGGGTGCACCTCAGGGAGCTTGGTCCCCTCTAGGGAGGAAATCGATCACAGAGCCCCCCGCCTGGAGGGCACGACCGGTCCCCGCTTTACAAGAGGCAGCCGACTGGGGCCTCTGCATACCCCCCACTCGCTCCTACCTTGGTTCACCCATGTTTATGGCCATGTGTCACAGGCATGGGGGGGCCGGGCAGCGTGCCCTCACCAGCTAAGCTCAACCAGGTCAGGGCGAGGCAGGTGCTGTTGGGAAGGGCATTTATGAGACCCCAACACTGCATGCACGCCTTGGGCGTTTCCCGCCTGGGCCCACAGGTGTCTGCAGCGGGGATCGTGGCCCTATTCTGGGCATCAGACCCTCCCATAAAAGGACAGGGGGGCGATGGGCATGGCCCTTTGGTGAGTGCTGGGCCCTGACACCACGGAGACGAATCACCCCTCCTGGGAAGACCCTCAGGGCTGTCCTTTAACCACTCCCCCCAAGGTCTCAGCTCCCATTCCTCCCACTCGGGACCCCAGAACTGCACCAAAGATGTGATGGGGGTCAGTTTTACCCCTGACGACCCCACCCCATTTACAAGGCAAACGCCAGTAAAGTGGCCGGTGGTTCATAGGAGGGAGACCCTCCCCTGCCAACTCCCACCTGAACCCCCATCTTCCTCAAAAACGCTCCTGGAGGTGCTGGGGACCTGTGGTGCTGGGGACACATCCCCCAGGAAGCCTCTGGGCTGAGGTAACACCAAGTGCAGAATGGGGTGACCTGGGGCTGTGGTGACCGGGGGTGGGGTGAGCCGGGGGCTGTGGTGACCAGGTGTAGGGTGAGCTGGGGGTGGGGTGACCCGGGGTGGGCCAGCATGGGGGGACTTTTGGGGAAGAAGGTCAGCAGGGCGGTGAAGGCGTGTGAGTCGGAGCTGCTCAGTGGGCCCAGCTACCAGGAGCCCTGGAGGGTCCCCGAGGGACACAGCAGATACATGCACACAGTGCAAACACAGGCATGCACACCAGTAGTCACAAGCATGCACGCATACCCACACACGGGAACACAAACGCACGCATACAAACCAACACAGTGCACATACATGCACATGCACCAGTGCACACACGCATACTGCCAACAGTGCACACATGCACACACCAGTGCACACATATGTACACACGAGAGCACAAATACATGCATACATACCAACACAGCACACACATACAATGCACACAGGCCAACAGTGCACAAACATGCATGCACACCACAGTGCAGACATTACATATATGCACACCACAGTACACACACATGCAGACACCAACACTGTACACATACATGCACACTAAGTGCACACTGCACACAAACATGCACACACCAATACCTAGCACAAGCACCCGTGCACACACACCAATGCAGTTTGCACAGTGCAAACACATGCATACCAACACATGGGAACAGAAACACGCACACAGCAACACAGCACACAAACATGCACGCATGGCAACAGCGCAAACGTGGACACACACCAACACATGGGACACACACAGATGCACAGCAACACATGGGCGCACAAACACCCGAGTACTAGCATGAAGCTGTGCATACCCACAGACACACGTGTGCACACACATGCATACACGGTAATACAGTCTGGATGTCTCCTCCAAGTCTCACGTCGAAATGTGATCCCCAGTGTTGGAGGTGGGGCCTGGTGCCAGATGACTGGATCATGGCGGCAGGTCCCTCACGAATAGCTTAGTGCCAGCCCCTTGGTGATGAGTGACTCCTCAGTCAGTTCACGTGAGATCTGGTTGTTGAAGAGTTTGGGACCTCCCTCCTCTCTCTTGCTTTTTTTTTTTTTTTGAGACGGAGTCTCACTCTGTCGCCCAGGCTGGAGTGCAGTAGCGCGATCTCAGCTCACTGCAAGCTCCGCCCCCCGGGTTCAAGCCATTCTCCTGCCTCAGCCTCCCGTGTAGCCGGAACTACAGGTGCCCGCCACCACGCCTGGCTAATTTTTTTTTTTTTTTTTGTAGCTTTGGTAGAGACGGGGTTTCACTGTGTTAGCCAGGATGGTCTCGATCTCCTGACCTCGTGATCCGCCCGTCTCGGCCTCCCAAAGTGCTGGGATTACAGGCGTGAGCCACCGCGCCCGGCCGCTTCCACTCTTTCTATGTGATGTGCTTGCTCCCACTTTGCCTTCTGCCGTGACTGGAAGTTTCCTGAGGCCTCCCCAGGAGCAGAAGGCAGTACGCTTCCCATACAGCCTGCAGAACCGTGAGCCAACTCAATCTCTTTTCTTCGTCAATCACCCAGTCTCAGGTACTGCTTTACAGCAGTGCAGCAGTGAACACACTAGTCTTCTAGGAGACACTCTTGAAATCTGGCAGCCTGAGTCGAACCCTAATGAGCAGGACACGGGAGAGCAGCCTCGTGCTCCCGGCTGGGCCCCGACCACCACTCTGTCCACCAGAGGTCTGAAGACGACTCCGCCTCTGCCCCGGGGTCTCAGCAACACGGGCCGTCAGCGCCCGGTGCCACAGCGTCCCGAAGATGCTGCTCTGCAGCCGACAGCCACGTCTCAGGCATCCAGCTGGATCTGGACCTCCTTCCAGGGGACCATGGTGGGTGCTCAGAGCCGGTCCTGATGGCCTTGGGCCCCTCACCCAAGCTCCCCACCCCCTTCTCCCCTGGGGTCTGCCCGCCACCCACAGCCTGGTGTTTGCACAGCACTTGCTCCCTGGAGCCTCCTAGCCTCCTGCCCACGGCAGGCGCTCCTCAGCCTTTGTCTGAATGACTCAGAGGAATGAATGGAACATTCTGGCTGGCTGCGGGGGCGGCTGCATGCAGGCACAGGGCTGCAGCCTGGTGGGGCTCTGAGCCCACGCTCAAACCTGTTTCCTCTACCTGGGGGACAGAGACCGCGCTGGTCCCTGGAACACTGCCCTGGCCGGCGGGGGGTCACATGGGACCTGGAGCCAGTGTCTCCAGATGGGGAGAGCAGGGTGAGGTCGAGCATCCGGGGTCGGAGACCAGCACCACCTGTGCTGTGGCTGAAAAACGGGCGGGCACCTAAGCACCATCCAAAGAGCTCGGTTCCTCCTCTAAGTAACCTGCCCCCACCCCCGAAGTAAACCAGCCCCACTCCAGATCTCAGGGTGGAGGGCTGGGAACAGGACCAGACATGGAGGCCAGGTGACCTCTGCCCAGGGTCCCCATTCCCCACGTACAGTGAGTGCAGCGGCGACCAGCAGTGGAGGTGGAAGCCAGCCCTTCCCTTGGAGCCCCCCAGGCCGGAACAGGGCAGCAGGCTTTTCTGAAAGGACTCCCCTCCCTGCAGCTCTGAGTGGCACCGAGCAGGAAAAGCAGCTCACACAGCAACCTCTAGGCAGCAAGACCGTGAGGCCACATCGCCTCCAGGGAGCAGGACCCGGAGCGCCCCCACCCCAGGGCACCAGGACTGGGTTATTCCGGGATTTCACAGTGCTGCGAACTTTGCAGAACAAAATCTGCGGCAGCTGCCTGCACGCTGAACGGAGGTGGCGCAATCTGTCCGATGAATCGGACTAATTACACAGAAGCCACACGGGTTTTGCTTCCTCCAGGAAAACTGCTTTCTCTCTTTAATATTCAGTATCCTCTTGTCACAGCCTGTAAGCCTCGCTCAAATTAGGGTGCAGCTGCAACCCAAACCCAAAATAAAATGCCCAAGCACGCGACAGGGACACACGCGGCTCCAGATCCACCGGCCCTGCCTGCCTCCTCTCCACAGCCCGGCTGCTAGCAGGCGAAGAAGTCAGGGAAGATGCTTTCCACCTCGTCTTTCAGGGCCAGGCCTGCACAGTCCACATCCAGGCTCCACGGCTCCAGAGGGCTGTCCTGGAGCTCCTGGGAGCCAGGCTCAGGGTCCCCTAGGAAGCCTGGCTCTCCCTGATCCAGTGGACTGCTCTCAGCTGGAGCCCATGCAGGGCCACTGCCTCCTCGGCCCTCCAGAGACCCTGGAAGCAAACAGGACACGTCAGCAGGGCAGGTTGGTGCTCTGGGAGCCTGAGGCAGACAGGTGGGGTCAGAGGAGCAGAGCTCCCACCTCAGCCCATCTGCCCTGCCCTGTCCGTGCTACGCAGAGGCTGTGATGAAGTAGGTGAGCTCATACCTGGCGGCCCCAGACCCAGAACACCTGTTGGACCAGAACCAGGAAGGGGCTCCCCAACACTAAATCCTACATGGAACGGACACACGCCGTATCACAGGGCCATACACCTTTGCCGGCCAGCACGGGCTAGACCAGGGGCCTCACTGACACGAGGTCGAGAAGAAGAATACAGGGCTCCACACACCGCCAGCTCTCACGCAGGGTCGTCCACATCACGTTCACTCACACTCTCACCTATCACCTATGACACTCAATGCTAGACGCTACCCAATAGCTAAGCACCCAAGGAGGAGAAAACGGGGGCTCACAGACCCTGGGACCCCACGTCACACACGCTGGGCCTGAGTCCCAATTCCCCAGTTCATGTCAGGTGACCAGCCCCGGACCCAGGGCCCCACTCACCCGGCCACCAGCTGGGACCGGCAGTCAGCAGGAAGGACGTCCCATCCTCCATATCAGACCCCAACACAGACCTGAGGAAGGGCAAGAAGCGCTTCCTTAGTGTCCACAAGTGGACCCAGGCCTTGAAGCTCAAGGAAACATTTGGGTCCCAAGTCCTGCAAAGGCAGCTTGAAATGCAAAGATCTAGACGCCACTCCTGACGGGCTCCACCCTGCTCAGTGGGGAGAAGTGCAGAAGCCACCGCCGCTGAGGACACCCGTCAGCGGCTCTCCCAGGTCCCGATCCGTCCTGCAGAGCATCTCTGCCGGTTTCTCTCCAGCCGCAGTCTCGCTCATCTTGTCCCCTCCCTCCCCCTCCCCTCCCCCTCCCACACCCCAGCTGGTATGTGCTCAGGAAACACAAACTCATTTTACTATCAGCCAAAACAAATGACAATTAAGAAGACGAAAGTGTTTCCAGAAACACACATTAGAAAGCCACACGGCAAGGCTGGCTGGTCCCGTCCTGGGCTGTGGCCTTGGCCTCCCTCCCACAGGCACAGAGGAAGCAGGGACAGAAGCTTCCAGATGCCAAGAAAGGGGGCCTAGGCAGGACTGGAAGGTGGGGCAGGCTCACACACACATGCTCGCTCTCGCACACACAGGCGTGCACACTGCCTGGGCACTCACCTGGCGTCTTGCACAGGCATGGGGGCCTCCTCAGCTGGCTCCCCCAGAGGTACAGCCCCCATGGCCAGGGGCCCAGCCTGGCCCAGCCAGCCAGGGGCCTCCCCACTCATCATAGGCAAAGTCTGCTGCTGCGAGAACGGAGGCCAGGACAGGGGTGGCCTCACAGCCTTAGGAAGACTCGGGCCTGGGGGCCACGGCACCAGGCTGGAAGGTTCTGGGAGAGAAGTCAGATGCGGGTCAAACTTCCCTGCCCGGCCCCACAGGCTTCCCCCGAGGACCTTGCAACTCAAGGGTTCGGTCCACTAACGCTGACCGAGTACTTACCCTGCTGCCTGCACCCTGCAGCAGGGAGACGCAAGAGGAAGCTCAGAAGCAGGTGGCAGAAGGGTAAACGGGGAGAAGATGAACACCCAGAGATGGGGTGCCCAACACCTGGGGGCTGAGGGCTTCCTAGAGTGGGTGCTGGCTTGGCCAGCTGCAAGGGGCTTGGATCTGGGGACCCTCTCAGCGCCCCCTCCCGGACCTCGAGCTCTACCCTCAGACCTGCTCCCTTCCCACATGCCAGGCTGATGGGTTTCTGGAGTGCCCTGATGACCCCAGCTCTGCCACCAGCCCTGCCAACCGCATGACTGTTCCCGGCCACAGCCTCACTCACGGGGAGCCAAAAGGCACAGCCCTGCCTCTCATGGCACCTAGCGACTTCCAGACACTGGCACAGTGGGGGCCGAGGGGAACTCGGTCATCAGAGATGCCCTGCAGGGCCACCCACAGAGGGACCAGAGCTCAGCTGTGGGAGGCATTAGGGACAAAAGCCCCGGGTGGCAGCGGGAACAGCTGGGAGGCCTTGGGCCCCTGGCTCACCCCGATTACAGTTCCTGCCATGGGCAGGCAGCATAGGCGGAGGAGCAGATGGGGTACCCTGGGGAAAACAGATCTCTGGCCGCATCCAAAACACACCAGCCACAGGCGGGTGGAGGAAGCAGGGCCGCAAAGCTGGACGGAGCAGCCAGGATGGGGCCGAGTCACTCTGCATCCCCACAGTTCCCACAGACCCAGAGACCCAAGACAGGACCAAGTCCCTCTACGTCCCCACACTTCCCGCAGGCCCACGGACCCAGGGAGTGACGAGGATGGGGCCAAGTCCCTCTATATCCCCACCACTTCCTGCAGACCCAGGTACCCAGGGAGTGACCAGGATGGGGCCAAGTCACTCTACATTCCCATGCTTCCCAGCAAACCCAGGGACCCAGGGAGGAGGTGGTCAAGCCCTCCCTTCCCTGGAGCCCAGGGAGATCTCAGGAGGAGACAGGACGGAGGGAACAGCCCCAGGGTGGCCTCTGGCCTGGATTCTCCCTCCCGAGAGCACACATCCTCCTTTGCACAAAAAGAAGGCACAGCCCGGGGGCCTTGAATCGAGCTCAGCCCTCAATACGTGGGTTTCTCACCAACACAAAAGCCTGGGAAAACTTCAAATTCCTGTTTGCAAACAGCCCCCGCTGTTCTTAGGACTAAAACACAGCCTGGCCGGGCTCCCCAGGACAAGGGCACCCCACACACACACCCAGGGCTCACCTGAGAAAGGGGGCGGCCCACCCCGCACCTGACACAGCCCCGACAGCACCTCACACTTGTCTGTGCCCAGGGACGTGCAGCTCGGAGGGTCCCAATGCCTGGAGGACTCAAGGACGTGGGGCAGGGGCTCTGGGCCGGCCGATGCCGGATCCCGGGACCAAGGACTTTCCAGAAAGGCCTTCACATCTGGAGTTCTAAAAGGAGCAACGTGACAAGGATCCTGGGTCTACCCCCAGCCCCCTGGAGAGCTGCCCCCACCTACCCACCTCAGGAGCAGAGGACTGGACCCCTCCCCAGGACACCCCAGGCACCACCTACCACTAGCCCAGCCTCTGCCCGGGGGCCCTGGGCCAGCCAAGCTCCACAGCCGCCTGCCCAATTTCCCTCTGCCCAACTCCCCCGGTTCTAGATTCTTCCACAGCTAATTAGCCACCAGCCCCATGCCCCAGCCCACTGTGGGGTAAAATGGGTACATTTAAACAAATGATGCAGACAGTCCTTTAACCTGGGGAGCTGCCATTCTGAAAAGAACCAAATTATCTTGACTTCAGAAAACTCCATTCCTGAAGCTGCCCGTGGGGTGGAAGACGACACCTCACTGACCACCTGCAAATCCCCCACACACAAGCGCCAAAGAGACTCTTCCCGGGCACCTCCCACCTCCACGCCAGCCCAGGCCCTCGATTCTGCTGACGGTGCGCCCCTTCCTGGAGCTCACCTGTGTTGGTCACCTCACGCCTGGCCACCTGAGTCGGCAGGGTCCTGGGCAGGTCACCACCTGCGGAGGCCAAGCCGGGCCTCCAGGCCACACCCTCCCAAGGACATGCCAGGGGCTCTGGGTCTGCTGCTTCCAGGGTTACCCGGCCCTGCAGAGCAGCCCCAGGAGACACTAACCGAGTCCCGCCAGACGCTCCCGTCCCAGAGTCTGGCACGCCTGCTGGAATCTGACTCGACAGCGTCAACTGTAAGACGTCCTCCTGCAACGAGTGCCACATTTCCTTGGAAGAAGCAAGCATCTGAAATTTAAATAAACAAGTAAAACAAAGACAGAGAGTCAACTGGGAAACCCAAGAAACTGTGGCCAGACTGCTACCCCGGGGCCTGGAGGATCGCTGTGAGCTCGGTCCCTGCTTGGGACCTGGGGGCGAGGGTACAGGCTGATGACGAGACTGAGGTTCCACCCCAAAAAGACCCCACCATTCCTGAATTAGGCTGTGCATACCTAGGGCCTCACTGCACATGCTGGGACCCCTGACCTCACAGATGACAACACTGTTTCATTCCCCAAGCAGGTTCTCAACCCCAGCACTCACGGGGTCAGCCAGAGCCCCCAGGGCCTTGGAGAGGGGACAGGAGCCTCTCTTGGGGACGTGCAGAGAAATGACCTAGGGGGTGCTCAGCCAGGGAGGATCAGGGGAGCCTAACTCTCCCCCAAATTGGCACAGAGCATCTGAGTAACCCATCAATGCACAGAACTCAGTGGCACATGAGGACTGGAAGAGAAGACTTGCTCCTTTCCAGGCAGAGAATAACAACAGGTAGGACTTGAACGAATCAGGAAATGCCCCGCCGAAAACGTGGCCTGCTCTAGTGGTGGAGGCCGAGGGGGCTGAGGGAGACGGGCATGACAGGGGACGTGCTGCCTGCAAGGTGGTGAGATGTCCCATCACCGTGATGCCAGAGGACTGGTGGCAACTACCCTGACAACTCACAGCATGCTGCTCCTGGCTGGGCCCCAGGGCGCTGGCAAGCCGCAGAAACTGCACAGACATCTCCAGGACTGAGGCCATGTCCTCTCGCCGGCCATCAAACTGGGGCAGCAGGGCCCGCAGACGCTCACAGCTCAACGAGATCCGTTTCCTGGTTCCGGTCAAGAAACAGACATCTCTGGAAGCATCTCTGGGTCCTCCCGGCCTCCCCCAGAAGGGACAGTAACCGCTAGAACCTACCAGAAAGACCCTGGGGGCTTGCCAGGTAGACGAGGTTACAAGACAACTGAGAGCTGCCCCGGGGCAGCGTGGGCTAGCTGTCCCCGTGGTCTGAAGCCCCCAGATCCACATCAGAGCACAGCCTGGGCCTGACCCCTGGGCCCCGGTGACAGGCTGTCCAGCCCAGGCCCAAACCATGGCTGCTTTGCGGTGTGGAGAGGACAGGGAGAGTCAGAGGCAGTCAGCAGTGCAGAGGGTCACAGGTGCACAGCCTCACGAGCCCAAGGCTTCAGGCAAAGAGGGGCTGCGGGATGTCCCCCAACGTGGCTTTTCTGGTTTACTTGGAGGTGTGCAGTTTGTCCTTCCACCGGGCACAGGCCACGAGCCCCTCCCGGCTGCCTGACACCTGGTGGCAGCCACAAACCTAATCTCACCCGCTCCACCCCTTTACAAAGCGCCCCGACCTCTAGGAGGCACCGCCACTCACCTGCGCTCCCTCTCGCTGATCACGTTCCGCCGAAGGCAGGAGCTGGGACCCTCGGCCACCGTAAGGGCCTTGGGTTGGCCCGAGCCCTGGGCCGAGTCCTCGCAGCAGGAGAGGGCACCAGACAGGGAGGAGCCGCTGCCGAGAGAGCCAAGAACACCAGGTCCTGAGAACCCCAGACAAGGCCACCGGGAGTCCCAGATGCCAGAATGGGGGTCTTTGGGATGCGCGTGGAGGCCAAGACCTGGGTCACGTAGGGACACGACCCGGCCCTCTCTGCACCCCTTCCCCTCCCCCAGGGTCCAGGGCTCTGCCCCAGGAGGGCCAAGAGGAGTGGAGCCCGGCGACTTGCGGAAGCACCCCTGGGTACAGGGCTTGGGCCCCCACACCCTTGGCCCCCAGCCCAATTCCTCACTTGCATCCCCTGGCAGTGGGGACTCCGGAGACCTCCGGGTCGGGCTCGGAGCACCGGGACGCCATGAACTCGCAGCTGCGGAGCGACCCCACGCGCACGGCCCCTTCCGCAGGCAGCCCCGCCCCCTCACGTGTGCTCTGCCCACCTGCCACGTGCTTTCCACCCAGCCCGCCTCCACCCCCATTCGCAGTCCGCCCCCATAGCGCATGCGCTCTGGCCCTCCCCACGCATCCAGCCCGGGGCCCATGTGACCCGCGTTCCTCCAAAGGTGCTGGAAAGGGACTCGGAGGATCCACCCACTCCGTGCCCCCTCGGTACGCCAGGGGAAGGGCCCCAGCCCAGGTGGCCCTGCCTCCGCCCTTACCTTCCCAGGGGTCGTCTTGGTTCCTACTTACGCGGGGGGTCTCGTTGCCCCTGGGCACTTTGGAGAGGCGGGCCCTGCCCTTAGGAGCCCAGCCCGTGGTGGGAGTGGGCGAGCTGGGCTGAGCGCTTTAGCCCAGGCCTGGGGGACCCAGGCACACAGGGACAGGGAGGGTACCCACCTGTCCCCCAGTCGCCCACGCCTGCCTTTTCCCCCCAAATCTAGTGCCCTTGCGGGTACTGCGCCCCAGGATAGGGTCACCATCCACCCTGCTGGGTCGCCCAGAGCCAGGGGCATCCTGTCCCCACCCCCAGGCCACCATCGTCCGCGCTCTTCCTCCCGCTCAGCTCTGCCGGGCACCCTCAGAGCCGTCTGTCCCTTCCCTTGGTCCTGTCCGGGCACCGCCCCCACTTCGTGCCATGGGGCCCCAGCTCGACCGCTCATACTGTCAGCAGGTTTCTGCGGGGTCGCGGGGTCCTCCCCATCCAAACCCGGAAAGCTCTGGCGCCAGGTCTCTTTTCACCTCCTCGCTGAATTCAAGAAGCCGCCCTGCGCTGGGCTTGAGTCCCCTGGTAAATACTTTTGGGGGGATGACAGAGGGAAGGGGGAGGTGGAGACTTCCTCTTTCACGGAGGTGGGGGTGGCCCTCAGGGAAGCAGAAGGGACAAGGGTGGGGCTTGAGGCTGGACTGTCGGGAGGACATCACTGGCTGGGCTGGTGCTGAGGTCCATAGCTAGAGGAGGTGGGGTGGATGATTGGGCTGGTGCCGAGGTCCCTAGCTAGAGGAGGTGGGGTGGGTGACCGGGCTCATGCTGAGGTCCGTAGCTAAAGGAGGTGGGGTGGGTGGCAGGGCTCATGCTGAGGTCTGTAGCTAGATGAGGTGGGGTGGGTGGCTGGGCTCATGCTGAGGTCTGAAGCTAGAGGAGGTGGGGTGGGTGGCAGGGGCTCTTTTCCTGAGAGGGGCGGCAAGAAGGAGCCCGGGCAGGTGCCACCACATAGGGGGCATCTGCCCGGGGTGCCCCAATCTCCTGTGGAGAAGGCGTCAGGCTGACATTCTGAACTTTGGGCCAAAGATGGGCGAAGGGTGTTTGGAGCAGAGGGAGGTTATGTAATATAAGGGGGTCTCTCCATCCCTGCTCAGCCCAGCCACCACTGCAGGTCAGACATGGAGGACCGGGTTGGAGGTAGGGCAAAAGCTCTCGGGGACCTGGGCCGTCTCCCAGCCCTGCCCCTGGCCAGGGAGGGGTGGACGGGCTGGCGTTCTGGGGCTCCTCAGTGGCAGAGGGGACCAAGTTTTTGTTTCCCTAAAGCCCTCGGAATGTCATCGAACCTGGGAGTCTCCTGCCGCTGACAACCCGTGTAATTACTGCTAATTAATCACAGATGCAGACGGTGCGGACTCTCAGTGGTGATTTTTCTGAGTTCCCCAGGCAGGAGGGCATTAGCAGAAAGCCACCATCTTGCCCTGGCTGCACCAGCCCAGGGGTGGTGGGACCCCAGCAGCAGCACCAGCCTCTCTAGGGACGTGAGGAAAAACCCCCAAGATGCCTACAAGCTGTGTGGTGGGGGCACAGGCTGAACTTCTGCTGGGGGCTTAAGAGCATCCTAGACCTCCCTGAGTGTTCCCCACCCCCACCCCAAAAGCATCCGTGTTCAGTTGGCTGCCTCCTAGAGAAACAGGGAAGGACACCCCCGAGAGACACTGGGGAGGCCAGGGACCACGAAGTACATGCCATGCGCCCTCCCAATGGACCTGGCCCTCCCCCTACCCCTCGTGGGCACAGTCCTGGCTTAGTGAGGGGCCTGGTCCGCACTGCAAACCAACAAAGGTCTGGGGACAGAAATCGCAATTCTCCAGAGCTCTGTGTGAGGCCATCTGAGCCAGGGTGACTCATGTGCAACAGTGTGAGCACGTGCACGGGAAAGGGGGCCTGCAGGGGGACCCTCTGCTTCCCAGTCGTTGGGCTGCAGCATCTTAAGTTGGAACCCTCCTCACCCGTCTAAAGGTGCTGTGCGTGCTGTGTGGGTGAGAGCACAGGGTGGGATGCCCTCATCCCCCTCCCCCAGGCCGAGCCCAGGTTGTGGTGCCCACCGACAGATGCCGCAACCTGTGGGGAGTGGGGGAGAGTCATGTTGAATGTGGCTTGTCTTGAGTGACCAGTGTTGACCAGGGCAGAGCAGCACAGCAGGGAGGTGGTGACGGTGCCTGGGCTCGGCGGCCGGATGCTGGCGGTCAGAGCAGCGCATGTGCCCTGCTGCCTGCAAAGGATCCAGAGCCCCCCAAGCCGCTGCCTACCACGGAGCCTTCCCAGGGATGTAGGGCCGGGTGGCGGCGCGCTTGGTCTTTTCTAGCCATTAACGAACCCCGTTCCGTTCTTCGGAGTTTTGAGGGTTCAGAGGGCCGCAGTGGGGGCGGGTCCCTGGACCCTCGGCCTCCCTACCCTCGCCTACCCCCAACCCCCGTCCCAGCCTGGGCCAGAGCCGCCGCGGGTCCCGGCGCGGCCGGCAGGGGGCGCGCGCGGACAGACGCCCGCACCCGACCCTGGGACTGGCGTTTTTTCCTTGCTAATCTGCGAGGGGGAAAAAAAAAATGCTTTTCAGGGCAAAGCGAGGGAAGAAGGTGGCAGCTCCCACTCGGTTCTCCCTCGGGTCGGGTCCGAGCTGCCGGGCCGCATGCCGCTCCCCGACGGGGCGCGTAGCCCAGGGGGCGTCTACCGGGAGGCGCGCGGCGGGGGCTACACCAACCGGACCTTCGAGTTCGACGACGGCCGATGCGCCACCAGGTACGGTCTGCTGCGCCCTCCCCACGCGGGGAGACCCCTGTCTAACCTAAGACCCCCAAGTTCCCCCTCAGGCTCCCGCACCCTGCAGGACCCGCCGTTCCCAGGGCCATCCAACTTCCCCAGGACCCGCGAGTGCCCTCCCAACCCACCTGGGGGAACAGGGGCGCCCCTCAGGGTGGGCCTCGCTTTCTCTAACAAATAGCAGGTGCCCAGGCAGCAGCGTCCGTCCCCATCTGTCCTCCACCTGGTAAGAAGCTGGGGGGAGCGGCCGTGGCTAGATGGGGGTCCTGAGTATCTCCCAGGTGGGGGGAGTGGCAGGGAGGTTGGGGGCGGTGCAGGGCCTTCCACGCCCTCAGCCCCCTCCTCTACCCCAGCGTGGGGAGGAAGGTTCCATCCCTCTGGTGTGGCATGGCAGTGCTTGGTCAGGGTGGGGTGCCCGACGATGTTACCCCACACAGTAGGGGGTGTCCAGGGCAACCTTCCGAAGAACAGCCCCCAGTGGGAAGTGGGTTAAGTGGCTGTCAGATGAGGGCGGGGTCCTGGGTTCTGGTCACTGCTCTCTCCCTGCTGGCCCGTCCCTGGGAGGAGAGGGTCAGTTGAGAAGGGCATTCAGGTGACCTGGAGCCAACTGTTCCCTGTGTAGTGTACTGGGATGCCACATGGCTCCCACCCACCCAGTGACCAGTGCAGAGGCACAGACCAGCAGCCGAGTGGGACAGTCCTGAGCGGAGGTGGCCCCAGGGTCCTGGTTCCCCATCCTCTCCCGCCTCCCTCAGCCCTTAAAAACAGGCAGGTCTGCCCCTCCCCCTGTCCCCAGAGCCAGACTCCAGGGAACCCTGGGCAGAGCCGGTCTCTGTCTTGGGCGAGCCCCTCCCCAGCAGAACAGAGCCGTTTCTTCTGGATTCTGCCCAGTCTCAGGCTGTCCTGAGGCCAGAGAAGGGGCTGGAAGAGCATACCTGAGAGCGGGAGGCCTGGTGCTGCTGCCCGTTTGTTCTGTGGGACTCAGTTTCCCCATGAGTAAATGAGGGGGTGGGGTGGATAGTCTTTAAGGGCTGCCTCTGGTGAGGGACCAGGCTGGAGAGGAGGTTCCCAGCATCAAGAGGCAGGCACAGCACCCGCCTGGCACCTGGGGGAGTCCGGGATACAGCGTGGGTGAGGAGCAGGTGCTCTGAGGGTGGCCAGTGACTTGACGATGTCCTTGGGAAGTGGGCACAGCCTGGATGTGCCCTGAGGGGCCATCCGGGGGTTGCCTGTCAGGCACGGAGAAAATGACCCCAAGGGGGTCGTGGATAGTCCTTGTCTTTGTGGGCTGGCCGGCCCCTACCATCTCCCGCCCTGGCCTAGTGTTGTCCTCTCTGGCCATTAGTACCTGCCCTGCTGGGTCTGACTTTCTCTAGAAGACACGGCGGGACTGTGTCCTCAGGGTCTGGCCTTTAGCTCCAGGCCTCATCCACTGGGTCCTTCCAGACACCTGTGTCTCCCAGCTGGCCCTGCCCACCCGCCCGGGACAGCTCCTCCTCCCCGCTGGACTGAGCTGCCCTCCGTGGCAACAGAGATTCCCTATCACACTGCAGGTGGAGCAGCTGCCAGCACTGGGGGGATGTCAGGCGGGCCAGGTGAGAGCCTTCCAGGGAGAGTCAGGCTTGGGGAGGGAGCAGGACCTGGGCTTGGCTGGGCTCGGAGGGGAGCTAAGCTCCAGGTGAGGCCAAGGCTTGCGGCCCAGGCAGGTGGCTTCAGCTGCAGAAAAAAAGAACCTTCGTGCCGCCTGGTGGTGGGGGAGCTCCACGGGGCAGGTTTCCACACCAGCTCTCAGGCGGGGAGGTGGGCGCCAGGCAGCAGCGTGGTCAGAACCCGGGCCCTGGAGTCCATTGGCCTTGGTGCCAGGCCTTGAGCAGGCCTCCGTCTTTCCTGGGTGCTGGAGGATGCCAGCCTTGGTGCTGTGGTTCAGAGAGGGCAGGAGGTGCTGGGACACCCCACCCCACACCAGTGCCCCAGCTCAAACCCCGAGCTCCATGCTAGTGGCGTCCCAGAGTCAGCCCTGAGGCCGCCAGGCCGGAAAGTGGGGCTCCAGAGAGGAGCTCCTGGCCCTCCAGGTGGCAGGGATCTTCACCGGCCTTTGGCCCCCTTTCTGGCCTCCAGGCGCCCTGCTCCCACCCCCATGCCATGGAGTCCCGGGCCCTCAGCTGTCTCCCCACAGGCCCTGGGGATGACAGCTGTTATAGGAGAGGGAGGGGCTAGTGGCCCTGTTGGCCCCAGAGCTGGCAAGTGGCCACCCCCTGCCCAGCGCACTTTGCATCAGAGCCCCGGCCAGGCCTTTTCCTGGAAATACCAGTTCCCAGCAGCCCTGCTCCAGGGTGGGCCTGGGACCCTCTAGGCCCTGAGGGGATCAGGCCCTGGCATCCTGCCAGGGTAAATGCCTGGCCCAAGGTCCTGGCCCGCCTTCCAGGCCCATATTAGGGAGCAGTGCCTTCAGCAGCAGGAAGTAGCTCAGGGCCCATGGGAAAGGTTTGAAGGCCCAAGGTACCGCCCAGCACTGGCCGGCAGGAGGGACGGCTTGGGCCACGGGGAACTCAGGCGTCTGCTGTGGCCCTGGAGTGGCCACAGTAGCAGCTCAGGAAGCTACAGAGGTGAGTGAGAAGGGAGGAGGCGGGGTCCCCACAGGGGCCTCTGCTTCTTTTCCTGTGGCTGGCCTGTGTGTGGCCTGTGTCCTTGCACCCGGCAGCCTCCAAGTGTGCTGGTCTGGGTCACCCACTGCACGGGGAGCTCTAGAGTAATACAGAAAATTACTTGGGACGAGCCTGGCGTGGCAGCAGCGGTACCTTGCTGTGGGGCCGTCTCATGCCCTCGGAGGGTGTTGGGGGGCGTCTCAGGCTCTCCCCTGAGGCTTTGTGTCCTGCTTCCCAGGGATGCCAGCTTGCAGGCTTTGCCCCCGGTGCCACCGGCCCTGGGAGGGGTGGCACTTCTGTGTCTCCCACAAACAATCCCAGGTTTCTCTGCAACAGGAAAGTTTATCCGAGTGTGTCCCAGCCCTGCATGGGTGAGGGGTACTGAACGGGTATATCGTGTACCCAAACACAAGTGCTGTGTGTGCCGGTGAACCTGAGTGCGCCGTGAGCCAGGCACGCACACCCTGGGCACGTGTGTGAGAGCTGGAGGAGGATGTGTGGGGCCCGCCAGCCCGATTGTGTGACCTCGAAGTCACCAGTCATGAGTCTGGGGAAAGGCAGGCTGGACTCGGCATGCCCATGCCAGATGGCTGGGTGCCAAGGCCTGGTTAAATGGGCATCTTTCAAAGGTGTCTTGGGACCTCTCCCAGCTGTGTGTGGGTAAAGCCACCCATGTTCACCCAGACCCGCTTCCACCTGTGAAACTTGGAAGTGAGCCAGCGGGGCTGGAACTGAGGCCAGGCTGCGATTGGCCCAGGGAGGTGAGACCAGTACTAGTAACTGGCAAGTGTAAAAGGTTTGCAGGGGACAGTGGCAGGGCAGAGGCCGCGAGCTTCCTGGGGTATGTCCCTAGGAAGGCCCTCCTCGAGAGGGGGCCTCCAGCTGCTCCCTAGATGGGGGCGGAAGGTGAGGAGGTGGGAGAGGACGGTCGCCTCACTGGAGCAGAGGTGGGGGCATCAGGAGATGAAGGGCATTGTAGGACCAGGGTCTGGACTGGCACAGGGCGGGCGCCCTGGGAGGAGCAGAGGGCCTGGAGGAGCCTCTGGGAACTGTGTCTGTGAGGTTGGTCCATCCCAGCACCGAGATGCAGTAGCTGTGTCAGCTCTGACTAGTCACTTCACCTCTCTGGGCCTCAGTTTCCTCATCTGTAGAATGGGAGCGCTAGCATGGACCTTACGAGGTTGTGTTGAGCCTGTGTCGACAGCACGGACACAAAGCTGTGTTGGCGTGCTGTTGAGCTAGCATGGACCTTACGAGGTTGTGTTGAGCTGTGTTACAAAGCTGTGTTGGCGTCGGGAGCTTGCACACCGGTCAGTTCGTCTGTTCCTTGTTACGCACCAGCTATGTTGACACATCAGAGCTAAGCATTTGTCCAGTTACTTCCCTGAGATGGATTTTTAAAAGTGGAATTGTCCGGTCAAAAGATTCCCACGGTGTTAATGTTTGCCACATGGCCCACGGCCCGCAGGGGTGGGACTGGCTCCCCCTCGCAACAGTGCCGGGGTGCGGCGTGTGCCAGCTACCACTGTCTCCTCCTTGGCACCGTCCCCCTGGGGCACCTGTCTGTGTCCTGCCAGGCACCACTCAGGCCTCGGAGGCTGAGACACAGCTGGCCCCTTGGTGCCCAGGAAAGGCACACAGGTCTCTCCTTTGTAGCCACTCTGGGGCACTCCACCAGAGGGGCAAAGGGGGCTTCCATCTGCCTGTGACCCCCTCCTGGGGCCGGAAGTGGGTCCTTGTGCTTCACAGGTACCAATAGTGCTTTTGCCTAGGGCAGACCCAAGCGGTGACGGACAGCCAGGGCTCAGACCACCACACACAGTGGCTTTCCAGTGAGCTTCCCTGACTCCAGCCACATTGAGGGAGGTGGCTGGGGCTGGGGCAGGTATTGGGAGTGCCAGTGAGTTGGTCATTTTCTAAGCATGATGGCAGCTCAGGGTATGGGACCCTAGATGGAGCAGGGGCCCTGTGCCTCGGTCTTCCTAAAGCGGCCCAGCCCCCCCAGAGTTCATTGGTGCTGAGGAAATGGAAGCCCCACTTCTGCCTCAGTTTCCGGAGAGGCCCAAGGCCAGGCACGGTGGGTCATGCCTGCGATCTCAGTGTTTTTGGAGGCTAAGGCGGGAAGATCGTCTGAGGCCAGGAGTTTGAGACCAACCTAGGCAACATGGCAAGACCATTGTCTCTACAAAAAAAAAAAATAATAATAATTTTTAAAAAATAAAAAAAAATTGCCGGGCGCGGTGGCTCAAGCCTGTAATCCCAGCACTTTGGGAGGCCGAGACAGGCGGATCACGAGGTCAGGAGATCAAGACCATCCTGGCTAACACAGTGAAACCCCGTCTCTACTAAAAAATACAAAAATCTAGCCGGGCGAGGTAGCGGGCGCCTGTAGTCCCAGCTACTCGGGAGGCTGAGGCAGGAGAATGGCGTGAACCCGGGAGGCGGAGCTTGCAGTGAGCCGAGATCCGGCCACTGCACTCCAGCCTGGGCCACAGGGCGAGACTCCGCCAAAAAAAAAAAATAAAATAAAATAAAAATAAAATAAAAAAAAATTAAAAAAAAATTAAGACTAGATAAGGCCCAGTGTACTCCTACAGGCCATGCCAGCCCTCAGGTGCTCAGCATGGCCGGCACAGGGACCTGGCATAGCTCTCTGGGGGAATGAGCAGGGGTATGGTTGTGCCTCCCACAGCTGTGGGAGAGGGGCGGTTTCTCCTCCAGGTGCAGCCCCCACCATGGCCTCCCCACCCTCAGGCTGTCCATCCTAGCAGGGCTGTCCCCAAGGGTCCCCTGCCAGCTCCAGGCTGTGTTCCTTGCTAGGATCACCATTGCCTCCAGCAGCCAGCTCAGCTCGAGAGTACTGACAGCTGATGTGTGCAGTCACCAAGCACCTCCCAGTAGCCACAGCGTGGCCGGGGGCAGGGGCTGTGTGGGCTGATACAGCTGGAGAACAGGGTGTGGCCTGTGGGAAGGACCAGCCAAGGGTCCCAGGCACCCAGGACCCTGAGATGGTCTTGCCATCTGCCACTGAGTGACCAGCACACTGCTGGCTGCTGCATGGGGCGGGGACAGCAGAAGAGCTCCCTGGCATCTGGCCCAAGCCCAGGCTTCTGCTTCCCCCGACAACGTCGGGCACGGGTCCAGGGGTGATGGCCCCCACAGCCTCGCCGGGGGCCCTGTGTCCGCTGTGCTGCTGGCCTTCCCCTCTTCCCTCTGGGCTGGGAGAAAGCTGCTCTGAAGTCTGTCTGGATAAATCTACAGCTTGATTTCGGCTCATCCACGTGTTCTGAGCTTTCACTTTGGATCTTAAAGCATCTCAGGAGATGGCGCTGAGCAGCCACCCTCACATGGGCAAGAAGCTCCTCCCCTAAAGAGAGATGTCACCCAGGACACTTGCCTGCCCAGCTGCCTGGGCATCTTGAGCAGCTCTGACTTTTTAATCATTGTGCAAAGGAAGCATTGAGTTGTTCTGCCACGGTCAGCAGAGGTTCTTCAGCTTTGCACTTGCTGGGCACTAAGCCCAGCACTCAAACGCCCCCACCGCGGTGATGCTATGCCTGCCTGGGGGACTCTCCTGAATGCTGGGTAGGGATGCCCACGCACAGGCAGGCACATGCACACAGATCCATGCGCATGCACACATATGTCCATACGTGCACATGCATACACATGCCCACATACATGTATGCATACACGCACATTGTACATGCATGCATGCAAACCCATCCGCACAGGCATGCACATATTCGCGCACATACCTCTGCATGCACGTACATGCTCATTCACACGTCAGCATGCGTGTGCCTATTTGCATGCTTACATGTGCTCATCTCCCTCCTCCAGGACGTCTCTGTCAAACATGGCTCGCCCAGCTCCTGGAAATTTTGAACTGAGTGTGAACAAGAATGTATTTTAGGAGAGAAACCTCAATCCCTTAGCCAAAGACAGTCACAATCTTTTTTTTTGTTGTCTTTTGAGAGACAGTCTAGCTTTGTCACCCAGGCTGGAGTGCAGTGGCGCAGTCATGGCTCACTGCAGCCTCAACGTCATGGGCTCAAGTGATCCTCCCACTTCAGCCTCTTGAGTAGCCAGGACTACAGGCACCATGCCCAGATAACTTTTCTGTAGGGCAGGTTTTTGCCATGTTGCCCAGGCTGGTCATGAACTCCTGGGCTCAAGTGATCTGCCCACCTCGTGCTGGAATTACAGGGGTGAGGCACCATGCTGGGCCACAAGGAATGTTAAAAGAAGTCTTTGTGGGGAAGGATATTTTATCCAGGACTTCCTTCGCTAATCCTGAGAGGTAGGCTCCTTGCTTCTTTCTGAGCCCCAGCCGGGGCAGAAATAAGGGCCTGGTGATGCTAGAGTTTGGGGGAGGATGTCTTTAGCCCTTAGCTGTTCCGTTTGCCGTAACACATGTCATGCATGATATATTCACTTTGCAAGACACACTGCCCTAGAACCCCATCCTGCCCCCAGCACTGTGGCTGCCAGTGTGTGGGGACCGTCTCTAGATCACCTACAAGCTGGGTGCCCAGAGAAACCCACCTCCTCTTTAGGGTTCTGTGGAAAGAGGTTGTGTTTAGTTTTTAAATGGGGTTCGTTAAATGTCATTCTGTGTGTGTAGTGTTGCATCCACATGGGCTGACACGGGCTCACAGAGACCTGTGCCTTCACAGAGCAGTGTTGGCTGTAGCTGTCAGCCGCTCCTGAATTCATGGACGTGCAGGCTGTTTGCAATGTTCACCTTCATACATGAGACCGTAATGAAAATCCATGCCTGGGCCTCCTCGGACACAGATCAAGGATGTCCCCGGGTAGAGGTTCCAAGTTGGAGAGGACCCACGATTCCGCCATAATTAATCCACTACTCCCAGCCAGCTGGACACTGCACAAGAGCCGTGGCTTGCAGAACCCCCCGTTCTCTAACCACAGCCGATCACTGGCGCAGGAGTCTGTGCAACTTTCATCTCTCTAATTACCAGCCAGGTGGCTTGTCTTTACTTGTGCATTGTTTTCCTTTCCTCTTCTTTGAACCTCGCTCATGCGTCCTTTGTTTTCTTTTTTGAGACGGAGTCTCGCTCTGTCACCCAGGCTGGAGTGCAGCGATGCCATCTCAGCTCACTGCAACCTCCGCCTCCCGGGTTCCAGTGATTCTCCTGCCTCAGCCTCCCGAGTAGCTGGGATTAGAAGTGTGTGCCACCACATCCAGCTAATTGTAGTATTTTTAGTAGAGATGGGGTTTCACCATGTTGGCCAGGCTGGTCTCAAACACCTGACCTCAGCTGATCCACCCACCTTGGCCTCCCAAAGTGCTGGGATGACAGACTTGAGCCACTGCACCAGGCCGTATTTTCTGCTAGATTGTTTTCCTTTCCACGGATCCTGTAGGCATAGGGCTGTGTTCTGATAATTATGCTGTTGCAAATATGTTCTTCCTGTTGGTCGCTTGTTCTTTCCTTTTGCCAGTGATGTCTTTTGTTAAACAGCAGTGTTTTTGTTCAGATGTAGAAGCATTTATAAATCTATTCCTCTTGGAATAGATGATTTTTGGGTTTTCTATATTAAATAAAAGGTCTTCTCAGCTCTAAACACTTTTTCCTGTATTTTCTTTCCATCTTGTCCTTGGTTTGGGGCTGCAGCGTGGGGTCTAATGTTATTTTATCCAACAGAAGGCACGTTGGATAGCGTAGGCTGGAGCCTGGTATTGGGTTCAAGCACTGGCCCTCCTGAGGCAAGGGGACAAGTGATAAAGAAGGATAAATAAAGAACAAGGGGCCGGGCGCAGTGGCTCAAGCCTGTAATCCCAGCACTTTGGGAGGCCAAGACGGGCGGATCACGAGGTCAGGAGATTGAGACCATCCTGGCTAACACGGTGAAACCCCGTCTCTACTAAAAATTACAAAAAAAAAAAACTAGCCGGTCGAGGTGGCGGGTGCCTGTAGTCCCAGCTACTTGGGAGGCTGAGGCAGGAGAATGGCGTGAACCCGGGAGGCGGAGCTTGCAGTGAGCCGAGATCTGGCCACTGCACTCCAGCCTGGGTGACAGAGCAAGACTCCGTCTAAAAAAAAAAAATAAAAAATAAGGAACAAGGTCAAGTGTGTTTCTGAAGTTCTCCGACCTCCATTTCTCCATCAGCACAATGGGGAGGATATCACTCCTCCTGATATTTGCAGCCATAACTTGAGTCAGGACAGTTGGAGCTGCACTTATCCCAATACCATAGGACCAGTGAGTGCCCCTGCCTCCTTTCTCAAGCCTGGATGCCAACGTGGGCTTCAGCCGGTCGAGGTATTCTGCTGTGTCTCACCGCTCTGTCTTTTCTTGAGCCAGACCGTGGAGTGTCAGCTGCTGTGGCTGGACATTTGTGCTGGCAGCAGACGACGAGGGCCCTCTCTGTTCCTCTTCACAACCGCTGTGCCTGTTCTTGCACGTATATTCTTCAGGATTAATTTTTGAAGCAATTCATCAAATTCTGAGAAAATAGGGATGCGCTCTTGATTGGCAGCGATTCCCTTTGCCCGTGTGTTTGGAGAAGGGACTGTTGGACCGTTGGGAGGAAGACCTCCGTCTCCCGCCAGCGACAGCTTCCAGTCCATCTCTCGGGAATGCCGTGTGCCCCTGTGGGTTTGGGGCAGGGTGGAGCCCGGGTTCAGAGTTCCTGCACCTGCTGTGAGCAGGTGGTGCTCCTGGGTTGGTCGCTGTACTAGGTACCGTATTTGCTGTAGTAGGTTTTCAGCTGATTCCTCTTGGGTTTTCCAGTAAATAATCATGCCAGCTCCAAACAAGCCCCCTTCACGACTCCCTCCTATCCTTTTCCTCGCAGCAGTGCACAGGTAAGGCCTCCATTATGGTGGCACGGGCAGCCTCGCATTCCCAACTGGAACAGGAATGCCCAGGGCCCTTGGCGGGAGAAGCTTGTTTTTAAGCAGTTTGTCAGACAGCCCTGGCTCCATGGCCACTGGGGACAGATGCAAGGGGAGTGAGAAGCAGGCACTCGCGGCTATCAGAAGAGCCCCCAGCTGCCCAAAGGTAGCACAGCCCAAGGTGAACCTGGACCTGGCCCCGACCCCAGCGTCTCTGCCGGGACCTCAGTGATGCTCCTTGGGCTCCGGGAGCTACTTGTTCTTGCCAGGCACTAGGCATGGAAACTGTCCTGGCTTCTGAGAACTGTTCTCAGGATTCCATGCCACCACCTGGCTTGCCAGGGTGCCTGGCGTGCAGCTGGCTCTCAGTCCATGGCAGCTGGCACTGAGCACGGCTGCCGGGCTCCCCTCTGACAGGGTTGTCGGGGTCAGTGCCCGTGACTACCTACGCACCAAACAGCTGGCGGGGACTTCCTGTTGCCGTGCCCGGGTGTGCACTGCCTTGCTCATTCTTGGCCTCTCCAGATGGATTCCTAAAGTCAGTGTCCCAAGCCTGAGCTCCCTGATGGGCCTCGGCTGAGCGGAGGGGGCACACTGGGCACCGGCCATCCTGGGTCATAGCCTTTGTCCATGAGAGCTCAGCCAAACTGCTGGCCACGCTGCACCTGCTGTAGCTGAAGCCCTCACGTGCCCGCCCTGTTCCGAGTGCCTCAGGCGTGCTGTCTGGTTACATCTTCACAGTCGTCCTATAAGGGAACGGGCATCAGTATCTCCCTTCACACATGAGCAAACAGGCTCAGGGAGGTGAAGTGCCCAGCCGGGAGCTGCCCAGCCAGGACTGATGGGCCAGGACTGAGTCGTGCTCATGCCAGCAGGACTCTTGCCATGCCCTGGGCCTGCAGGGTGTGTACTGACAGCCCAGAGAGTCCGCAAGAGGAATAAGGGACGCTCTGAGCCCCTGGGCTGCCCCGGCCTTGCCTAGGGGGTGTGCTCTGTCCTGTCACCTCAGCCCTGGCTCCAAGGGCTGTGTGAGTCCCACAGGTTGAGCTCCACACCTTGTCCAGAGAGTGGTGTAAGGGCTGAGGAGAGGGACACCTTCCTTAAGCCACCAAAGCACAGAATTCTTATGGAAATTGGCAATTATTTGGCACAGCCGTCACTCAAAAAGATTATGGATGTGTTCTTGGGGGTCCTAGATTTCCTCCAGGGCCCTTGGGTCACACAGGGAGGAGGGCACAAGAGAAGAGGGGATGCAGAATCTCGAGGTGGGCCCCGGGGTCCCCGTGTCTGGCTATGCCAGGCTTGTGTTCCAGTTCCACCTGAACCAGCTTCGGCAGGGACCCGATCCCCCAACACTCCCCTATCCCCCTGTGCCCAAAAAAGCTGACCGATGTAGGCCTTCCTGCTTGGGAAAAGTCTCAACCAGACCCCAAGGACATGGGAAGCAGCTGCTCTGCCGCTGTCCTCCTGCGATGGGCACCTTTCCCAGAGACCCTGTAGCCCCGGCCCTCGGCCAACACCACAGTCAAGTATTTTCAAGGTTTCTGGCTCTGTGGGGGGAACAAGGCAGGATGCCAGGAGGCCTGCAGGACACCTGCTCATGGCTGTGTGCTCACTCAAGTGTCAAAGCAGCTCCCCGAGGGAGGAAGGGCAGCTTGTCCTTGTCACTCTCCCCAGGCCGCATCTGGGGAGCAGGGGTGGGGCAGGTCTCTGGACTCCTGGTGCACTTCCTTCCCCCGGTGACCCCTGAAGCAAGCCAAGGTCCCACCCGCTGAGCTTGTCCATGGGCCCTGCTGAGACTGGGTCTTGAGGCCAGGAGGAGGAACCAGAGCCGCTCAAAAGGCAGACGGGGCGGGGCAGGAGGAGGCAGCCACGCCTGAGGTGCCGGCAGTCCCTTGGGGTTTTACCACTGAAAGGGGCTTTCAGTAAGGAAGGCACAAAACCAAGAAAATATAGCCCCGACCCCTGGCCACGTGGTTCCCCTGCCTGCTTGCACCTCCCCATGGCCCCAGCCAGCTTGTGACTAAGGAAAAACATGCAGCTACGCTGATGCAATTAGGAAAATGTTATTTTTCAAACGCTGCCAGATCCTGGGGGTTGAACCTGTGACCTCAGAACAAGGAGCAGGGTTTGGGGCACACACCTGCTGCCTGCAGCTTCGGCCTGGGGTGCCCATAGCTCCTTGCCTGCTGAGAGTTGGGGGCCCAGGAGAGGCACTTGGTGGGGGCTCAAGGAATGTGCCCGTCCGTCCCGACTTAAGGAGAGAGAAGAGAATTTTGTAGGGTCCCTGGACCTGGTGTTCCAGGTGAGTGGCCTCTGTGCGGGGCCTATGGGCACAGCACAGGGAGCTGTGTGTGATCACAGCCTCCTGCCCCTGCCTGTGGGGGAGCCAGTCCCCTCCATCCCCCTCTCTCTCCTGCTGGCCTCAAAGCCTTGAACAAGGGTGGGCCTGGGCCAGGTAAGGAGCTCCCTGCCCCTCAGTTCCCGCTTCTCCTGGAGCAGCCAAAACTCACTTCAGTGGGGGACATGGGGACAGGAAAGGTGCAAGACCCCTGGAAGACACCTGCCTGGGCACCCGAGAACTGCAGACCACCAGAGATCCTCCCACTCTACCCAGTGTGCCACAATGCCCCTACCCTGCACTGCCAACTCTCTGTGTCCCTTTGATCCCTCACCTGCTGACAGTGGCAGTGCAGCTTAGGGCCCAGAGGGCCTGGCAGCCCCCGCAGGGTTCTGACCTGAGCTGAGCCGCTCCGCCTGGGGAGGCCACAAACAAGGGTGTCTTCTTAGGCCTCCTGGTCCCTCCACCCTCACCCCTCAACAGCCTGAGGGTCATAAATGGCGGTCGGGGGCTGGGATGGGTGTTCTGGACCCTGAAGGACCCTGAAGGAAGGTTGAGCAGCCAGCCTTGGCAAAGACCCTGGGGACACGGAGGGGAGCTGGGGAGTTGGGAGGGCTTGCAGGAGTCTGGCGGGGCTTCAGGGCAGGGGGAGGGCCTCCCTCCCGGCTCCTGGGGAATCAGGGAGGAGTGCTGCGCGCCTGTCCCTGAGCTGGCCATGACAGCTCCCGGCCCCCTTACCTCCTGCCAGGCCCCAGGGCCGCTTTGGAGGGAGCCCCGCCCCCTGCCCCTGCGCAGCCCCCGCCCTAGCCCCAGCCCGGCGCAGCCGGTCCCGCGCGCCCCCGCCCGGCCGCCCGCCCGGTGGGTCGCGGTGGCCACGGGCTGCGCTGCGCGGGCCGGGGGCTGCGCGCGTCCGCGAGGGTGCCCGGCGCGGGCTGAGGGGTGCTGGCGTGTGCCCGCAGGCGGCCCTGCGCGGGGGACGGCGCGCTCCTGGACACCGCCGGCTTCAAGATGAGCGACCTGGACTCGGAGGTGCTGCCCTTGCCGCCGCGCTACCGCTTCCGGGACCTGCTGCTGGGAGACCCGTCCTTCCAGAACGACGACAGGTAGGGGCGGGGTGGGGGGCCGGGGTCGCAGTCCCGGGGCCGCCGCACGCCCGGAGCTGTCCGCGGTGCTGAAGGCCGGTCCCGCGCGCCCCCGCAGCCCCCGGTGCCCTTCAACTTTTTCCGGCTTCTGGGGACACAGAAGTTTCGGAGGGGGTGGGGGCAGGAGGAAGCATCTTCTTGGGAGGGGGTCTGGAGGAGGGCGCGGGATGCTCGGAGCTGCGGAGTCTTCCAGAGCCCGACTTGGGGCGCGGAGGCGGAGGGCAGCCTGGCCTTCCGGTGTCTGCTCCCAGCCCCCAGCACCCCAGTTTTGCTGTTTTGGGGGCAAGCCAGGGCCGGAAGCGCCCCGGTGGCGGAGCCTGCAGCCTGGCTGAGGGCTGGCGTCCTCCAGGCTCAGGCAGCGGTCCTTGATTAATTATTCAATGAGGGAGCGTGTCCTTCAGGTTCATGACCTGGTCACTTATTCCGAGTCACAGTGTCCCCGTCCCCTCAACATCTCCTGGGCTCAAAAGGCAACATGGATTGTGTCTTTCAGTTAGGGACCAACAGGATGCGCCCATGGGAATAATTCATCCGCTGAGGGGGTTGGCAGGAAGCTGGAAGAAATGTTGCGTTTCTCTCCTCCTTTTCCCCAAATAGCTATCTTGGGTAAACACCCAGCACTTTAGCTCTGCCGGGCTCCGGGGAGGCGCTTTTTTGCCCGCAAGCGAAGGCGAGTGCTCTGAGGACGCACGTGGGGCTGGAGCCCGCGGGGGCTTCAGGTCAGGAACCGCTCCCTTTCCAGGGTTGGCGCTGTCACTGTCTCCAGGGCTCCATCACCGCCCAGCCCTGGGCTTAGCTAGCAAATCCACAGTGTCCTCCAACAACGCAGTTATTCAGGTTAGCACACACCAGCCAGGCTGGTCCCAGGGTGGCGTGCGTGGCTGGGAGGCTGTCCTGCCCCCTAGGATCCACACAAAGCTTCCCTAGGCCGAATCCGTGGACTCAACATTTTTCTAAGCTAGCACCAGCCCCTCAGGTGCCTGCTCAGCTGGGACTTGGCTAATTCTTGAAAACAGCAGCCCTGGGAGATCCTTCCGATACTGGGCAGGAAGTGGTGTCCATCCCCCTCATGGTGCCTGGGGCTCCCGGATGACTCAATAACGCCTGTGGCTGTGGTTGATCTAATTGTAATGCCGTATTCCTGAGTGTTCAGAAATGGACAGCAGAGATGTTTGCTATCTGCCTAGAGAGAACCATCCCCACCCCTGGGAGAGGAGAAGCGGGCATGGGATATCACAGTGAGTCCCTGATCCTGGGTGTGGTTTTTTAAAATCGTGGTAAAATACATAAAACAGAATTTACCATTAGTGACGTTTAGTACACATTGTGCCACCCTCACCACTGTAATTCGGGAACATTTGTATACCCTAGAAGGAAGCTCCTTACCACTGGGACTCACTCCCCAAATGCTCCCTTATCCCCCAGCCCCTGGCAGCCGCCGATTTGCATTCCAGTGGCCTTGGCGTGCTGTGCCCAGCGGCCGCATGGGTTGTGTGCCAATGGTGTTAGGGGGTGGACCGCCAGATGTGTGTGGCTGTGTGTGTGCTAGCTGGTGCGTTGCTGTGGGTCCTCTCCAGGAAAGGCCTGTGGGGTGCAGGGCATCTGTGCCACCCTACAAGTGCCCTGCTCTCTCTGGTTGGAAATGAAGTATACAGTGAGGTTCCATTGGAGGGAGAGTGGCCAGGGGTGTAGAGCATCAGGGCTGTGTGGTCACCGTACCTGTCCTGTGACACTGTCCCTCAAGATGGCCTCAGATGATGTGCTGCATACCTTTCCTCGTGCGTGAAGGATAGAAGGGGACCTGGCCCTGTGGTGTTGGTGTCTGTAGGACGGGAGGGAGGGGACCTGGCCCTCTGGTGTTGGTGTCTATAGGACAGGAGGGGAGGGGACCTGGCCCTGTGGTGTTGGTGTCTATAGGACAGGAGGGAGGGGACCTGGCCCTCTGGTGTTGGTGTCTATAGGACAGGAGGGGAGGGGACCTGGCCCTGTGGTGTTCGGTCTATAGGACAGGAGGGGAGGGCACCTCGCCCTCTGGTGTTGGTGTCTGTAGGACAGGAGGGAGGGGACCTGGCCCTCTCGTGTTGGTGTCTATAGGACAGAAGGGGAGGGGACCTGGCCCTGTGGTGTTCGGTCTATAGGACGGGAGGGAGGGGACCTGGCCCTGTGGTGTTCGGTCTATAGGACGGGAGGGGAGGGGACCTGGCCCTGTGGTGTTGGTGTCTATAGCACGGGACAAGGAGGGAGGGGACCTGGCCCTGTGGTGTTCGGTCTATAGGACGGGAGGGAGGGGACCTGGCCCTGTGGTGTTCGGTCTATAGGACGGGAGGGAGGGGACCTGGCCCTGTGGTGTTCGGTCTATAGGACAGGAGGGGAGGGGACCTGGCCCTTTGGTGTTCGGTCTATAGGACGGGAGGGAGGGGACCTGGCCCTGTGGTGTTCGGTCTATAGGACGGGAGGGAGGGGACCTGGCCCTGTGGTGTTCGGTCTATACGACGGGAGGGGAGGGGACCTGGCCCTGTGGTGTTCGGTCTATACGACAGGAGGGAGGGGGACCTGGCCCTGTGGTGTTTGGTCTATAGGATGGGAGGGAGGGGACCTGGCCCTGTGGTGTTCGGTCTATAGGACGGGAGGGGAGGGGACCTGGCCCTGCGGTGTTCGGTCTATAGGACGGGAGGGAGGGGGACCTGGCCCTGTGGTGTTCGGTCTATACGACAGGAGGGAGGGGGACCTGGCCTTGTGGTGTTCGGTCTATAGGACGGGAGGGAGGGGACCTGGCCCTGTGGTGTTGGTGTCTATAGCACGGGACAAGGAGGGAGGGGACCTGGCCCTGTGGTGTTGGTGTCTATAGCACGGGACAAGGAGGGGACTTAGCTTCCTTCTGAGAGTGGTTTCCCACTTCTCATCCCTGAGAGGAAACCTGGGCCTGGTAGAGATGGTGGCCTTGGGCAGCATGAGATCCGGAAGGTGGGGGTCTGCTGGTCGGCTGGTCTCCAGCCCAGTTCCCAGCAGCTCTGCCCGGCTCGCCGTGGAGGCTGCGGGGGCTGGTGAGGTTGGCTGGGCACAGTACAGTAGTAGGCAGCCTTCTGGGGATGCGGGGGCAAATGAGTTGGGGGCTCCTGCCTGAGTCACCTGCCAACTCACCAGCCGCCCTCTATACAGCTGAACCCATTCCTCACACGGACTCAGGTCTTCCTGAGAAATTGCCTCAACTGGATGTAGGAGAGGGTGCCCTAGAGGCCTGGGAGCCTGGGGAACCCCCACTTCCCCCACCCAGGAATGGTAGCTCCTTGGTCTCGGCAGCAGCCTGGGGGCCTCTCCTCTTAAAGGCAGCTCAGGGAGCCCGGCCTGAAGGGTTTCTCTTCCCTCAAACCTTCTTTGCCCAAAGGTGCCTGCTTCGGCCTCCATGGCAGGGTTGGGTGAGTCTGGCCTGACCTCTCTCATGACCCCCGATGCTGGAATGGGTGGGCAGCAATGAGGGAAGTCAGGATGCTGTCAGGGGTCCTGAGGTCACCCAAGCCCTCTCCTATCCATAAGGACACACACGTGGGGACCCCGGCCCCTGGCTCTGTGGAAAACCCAAGCTGATCTGGAGGAGGGGATCGGCCGCTTGGAGGACCCATCCGGGTGCTTTGGGTGGGATCTGATGCCTCTACCTGCCATTAGAACCCACACCATCTCTCATTATCTTCCTCCTCATCCCTAGTGCCTGTGCCTTCCCCCTCCTGGAGTGGAGATGGGGGGATCGTCTGCCTGGCCTGGTGGGACCCCCTTCATGTGTACCGCAGTGACTCACAGGGGCTGTGTGAGGTGGGAGGACGTGCTTATCTGAATGTGGGACGGAGCGCAGGCGGGGGTCTGGAGGCCATGGGGGCCCAGGTCTGAGAGGACTGAGCCCAGCAAGACCTACCTGCCAGCTCTGGGCAAGAGAGCCCTTAGGTGGAGGGGAGGGGACACTGGGATGGGGTCCTGGGCTGCAGATGGAAGGGCTGGTATGCCCGGACATGGCAGCAGAGGTTCCGCCCGGGCCCCTGAGGGACCAGCGTGGTGGCCTTTGCCATGGCGGTGTCTCAGGTCTGGGTAAGGTGGAAGTGCCGCTTGGCCTGTCTCTGCACCGAGGAAGAGGCTGGGGGGCAGGGAGACCCAACCACCAGCACAGGGCAGGTGCACTGTGGGGGCTCAGCACAGACCGGCACCCCTCACGGCCTCCCTGTTTCCATCCCGGGGCAGGCTCTGTGAGGGGAGCGGGTGCTGCTGCCAACCCCTGGCAGGCTGTGAGCGAGCAGGTGGGCGGGCAGGACTCGGGCTTCCTGTTCGCCCAGGGAGTAGAGCCTCTGGCAGTGAGTCACTGCAGCCTCCATCGCCTGTGGCCTTGGGCAGGGAAGAGCCCGGCTGGCCACATGGGCAGAGGAGGCTGTACTGCTGGGCAGGCCGCTCCCAGGGGGGATGACCCAGCCCGTCAGTACCGCCCAGTGGGGGAAGTGGGCAGAGTTGGGAGCTCACTGATGAGGTCCTGGGTAGACCCTCACCACTGCCTACCAGATGGTGTCTTGGGTGCTCCCGGGGAGCAGCATTCAGCCACAGTCCACCTGGGCCTGGGCTCTGGAGCCCCTTGAGCCACGCTGAGAGTCTCACTGCCCCTCTGCCTGGGAGCCTGGGGGCAGCTAATGGAGGCCCTGGCCCTCCCAGCCAGAGCCAGCTCTTGAGAGTATCCCAGAAGCCTAAGTGAACAAAACGGCCCTTGGAGGACACAGACTTGGGCTCTTCTTCTGCAGCGGGGTTAACAGCCCCCAAAGGGCAGCTTGAGGAGCCAGCGGGACAGGGGCTGCCTGAGGGCTTGGATCCTGGCGGTGCCCCCGAGCTGGGCCCTGGGCATCTTGTGCAGACCCTGGTTTGTGGCGGTGGAGGTGCAGCTTCCATCCTGCCCTGCACTGAGGCTCGGGAAGATGCTGTGTATGTCGGGGGATGCATGCTTTGGGGACACTTGGGGCCGTCACACCACAGGCCCATCTCCAAAGGGGCAGATTCCAGACAAGGAGTCCCAGTGGGGAGGGATGGGACAGGCGCTGCCCCCCGCCATGCTGCACCAGGACCCAGCCCACCGGGGCCACTGAAGCCACCACTGGAGGGGACGTCGGGGTCGCCAACACTCCCAGGCACTAAGCACAGGCCAGGCAGGACATGAGAGGTGCCAGGAAGGCCCTGCCCACTGGCTGGGGCTCCCGGCAGGCAAGAGGAAGCTTCGTCCCTGAGCATGGCCAGGGCCACTGCCTTGGCTCCTTGGGCCACCCCAGGCTGAGCCCAGCACCCCCCACCATGGGGCCCAGGCACCAGGGTCACCTGGGAAGGGAGCGGCCGCCTTGCCGGGGAAAGGCCAGCCTGAGTGCAGGCCTCCCGGGGTCAGAACACTGCCCCAGAGGGGCCTGACCAGGCTGTTTTCTTAGCTCCTCTGACAACAGATAACGGAACTTGACTTGGTTCTCTGGAGTTGAGCAACACCAAATATTTTTTCACACAACAAGCTGAGAAGTGGACCACAAACAGGGCCCAGCATTGCTGGGAACACGGGGCAGCGGGCCTGCGTGGAGGATGGACCCCTGCCGGCCCCACAGGCAGCAACTGTGGACAGGCCAGGCAGGTCCAGCAGGGACCCGGAGGTGGCCTCGCAGGAGCAGGGATGGGTGCAGAAGGAGGGGGCAGCCCTGGCCCTGCTGGATGCACCCCTTCCATTCACGCGACCCTACCCCACAGTGAATCCGGCTGCCCCATAGGAACAGGGTGGCTGGAGACAAAGAGAGGTTCCTCTCACAGGGTAAAGGCCCCACCAGGCTTCCAAGCAGCAGTTGAGGTGAGGATGTCTCTAGAACAGCCCCGCCCTCCCAGCACTCATCTGTCATCCTTAATAACTGAACAATTTCCCAGCTGGTCAGGGAAGTGCCTGAGCCCCGGGTGACTGGGTGTGCTGAGGGCCTCCTAGAATCATCCCTCCTGCAAAGAACCTGGGATTGCATAAGTGCCCTCCTGCTGCCCAGCCCTCCCGGCTCCATCATCTCTTTCTGTCCCCTCCCCACCCCTATCATCCTGCCCTCACCCACCGGCCCAGCCCCTGCTGAAGAAGCAGGGGGCCCCGGCAGCCTTTCTCCGGAGGGAGCTTTTCTCTGCTTCTCCGGGGGCCAGGGGCGGGGGTCCTGCCTGCACCCCAACCCCCACCTGCTCTCTGAAGGCCACTCTGAGACCCTGAGCTGAGAAGGCAGGTCTGGGCCCCGGAGTCAGACCTAGCTGCCTGAAGGGCACTGAGCCCAAAGTTTCTGCGTGAAGGTGTGAGTGGCCTGGGCAGGACCTGGGGCACAGGTCGGCTCTCCTTCGGGGGTGCTCTGGGGAAGCTGGGGCTGGGCCGCGCCTGCCTTAGGGCCCCAGGTCCCCATGTGACAGACTCAGGTGTAGCTGGAGCTTTGAAACAGAGGAGGACAGTCAGGAGGAAGGGTGTGGCCAGGCCTGATCCAAAGGGGAGGGTGGGGCATGGGGGACACACGGCCGAGCCCGAGGGGCAGTGGTGGTTTAGGGGCAGCGGTGGTGGTTTAGGGGCAGTGGTGGTTTAGGGGCAGCGGTGGTGGTTTAGGGGCAGCGGTGGTGGTTTAGGGGCAGCGGTGGTTTAGGGGCAGCGGTGGTGGTTTAGGGGCAGCGGTGGTTTAGGGGCAGCGGTGGTGGTTTAGGGGCAGCGGTGGTTTAGGGGCAGCGGTGGTTTAGGGGCAGCGGTGGTGGTTTAGGGGCAGCGGTGGTTTAGGGGCAGCGGTGGTTTAGGGGCAGCGGTGGTGGTTTAGGGGCAGCGGTGGTTTAGGGGCAGCGGTGGTTTAGGGGCAGCGGTGGTGGTTTAGGGGCAGTGGTGGTTTAGGGGCAGTGAAGGCTCGAGGAGGAGTCAGGGAGCCATGCAGGGTGAGGGCTGCGGTGAGAGAGGCCTGGAGCTGGGTTTGGGAAGCGTGACCCCTGGACTGGGGGACCCCCAGAAGGGGCTGAAGTGGCCCAAAACACTTTCGGCCTGAGCTGCTGGGCCGGCCCCAGTCTCGAAGCCACTCGGCTCCAGCACCGGCCCCCTGGCGTGCCTCCTGCCCAGAGCTGCTGAGCTCAGGGAAACGCCAGCCCGCTCATTCCCCGGGGTGGCGGAGTGGAGGAGGTTATATTTAACATTCTGTCCGGGGCCATCCTGCTGTGTGCAGGCGTGCTGATAGGGCAGGGAAGGGCCCGGTGGGATCCCAGTCCTGCCCCTGGCCCTTCTCGCCCTGGGGCCCTTTCCAGAGCAAACACCCACAGGCTTGGGAGGACACGGCCGGCCTGAGAAACAGCCTTGGCCAGGCTGGTGGGGCCCAGACAGGCTGGGGTCTCCTGGCCAGGGGAAGGTGCCGGCCATGCGCGTACCAGGAGCCATTCCCAGAGCCGGGGGTCCGCCCGTCTGTTTTTCCTGGACACCCTTGGTCTGCCACCTGAACGACTGAGTCAAGGTCTGGTTTAGTGGAGCAGGAAAGGCCCAGGATGGTTTCTGAAAGTTCTGGCAGGTTCCACGTGCTTTACGGTGTCCTGAGTGAGTGAAATGCTTGTCATGATTTTTCCAGTCCCTTTCCAGCTCAGGGATGGTTTGCCTGTGTCACCCCCACTCGACTGTGGACAGGGCTGGAGGCCAGGCCTGCTCACCCTTGTCCCCTGGGCTCCCTACCAGGAAGCAGGGTCCTGGAAGGTAGGCCCGAGTCAGGGTGGGGGAAGGTGACACCTCTGCTGTGGAGACTGTGGCCCCTGGGGTGGGCTGCCCCTTCCTCCTAGCCCTGTCCCTCCCTCCGACCGTGGGTTCCAGGGACTTGGGTCGCCTCCAGCCCTGGGTGGCCAAGGAGTGGGCAGGATCAACAGGAGGGCCAGAGGCCCACAGAGGCTGTCGGTGACCAGGGCCCACCACATGTGAGCGGTGTCTTGTGGGGCATCACCTGCCTGCAGAGGGATGGAGGAGGGTCTGTGATACCCCTGGGCCCAGGGCTGGCTCAGTTCTTGGGAACGAGGCGGCACGTCGGACAGTGCCTTTGCATCTTTATGACTTAAGAGCGGGGGACTCTGGCTCCTCCAACCACAGCCCAGGAATATTCAGGGAGACCCCTGAGAGGGCAAATCCCACATCCCCGGGGGCTGCATCCCCCATCCCACCCCTGAGGCTGGCACAACGGGACACACGGCTTCGTCACCAAGCCCATGTCCCAGGGACTCATGTGCATGACACAAAATGAAATTCCTCCCGAATTAGCGTGAAGCAGAACACAGATGCCCAGTGGGAGGGGCTGGCATCCTCCGCGTCAGGAAGCCACCATCCGTTTGGGCTTCAGGTTGTAATTCCCAGTGCGCTCCCTCCAGTGTTCCATTTCCATCATCCGGCGCGTCCAGCTGAAATGGAACGGGTGTAAGTGTGTTTACGCCTCGTCTCAGTCTTCCCAGCTGCTATGGAAAAGCACCACAGACCCGGCAGCCTCAGCAACAGAGATCTATTTCTCAGTTCTGGAGGCTGGAAGCCCAGGATCGAGGTGCCGGCAGACCGGGCTCCCGGTGAGAGCAGGTCCCAGGCTTGCGTATAACATCGTCTCGCTGCGGCCCTTGGGGCAGAGAACGCAGGCTCTCTGCTCTCCTCTTGTGGGGCACTGATCCCATCCCGAGGTCCCAGTCTCATGACCTGGTCTAAGCCTAATCACCTCCCGAAGGACCTGTCTCTAGATACCGTCCCCCTCAAGGGTGGGGGCTTCAACGAGGGGATCTGAGGGGACACAATTCAGTCTGGAGCAGACTTGGAGGGAAAGAAAGGGATGCTGCAAAAGACTTCATGGGAAACCCTCTGGGGTGTTAAGTTGCACTTTCTTTTTTTTTTTTTTTTTGAGACGGAGTCTCGCTCTGTCGCCCAGGCTGGAGTGCAGTGGCGCGATCTCGGCTCACTGAAAGCTCCGCCTCCCGGGTTTACGTCATTCTCCTGCCTCAGCCTCCCGAGTAGCTGGGACTACAGGCTCCCGCCACCACGCCCGGCTAATTTTTTTTTGTATTTTTAGTAGAGACGGGGTTTCACCATGTTAGCCAGGATGGTCTCAATCTCCTGACCTCGTGACCTGCCCGCCTCGGTCTCCCAAAGTGCTGGGATTACAGGCGTGAGCCACCGCACCCGGCTAAGTTGCACTTTCATTTCAAATTCCTTAAACTTCAAGGGCATCTGCCAGGTCTCTGGAGAGAGCCTCCTGCGTGCAGCTTCCCTCTCCTCCCCAGCGCTCGTCAGGTCCTTCCCTGCTGTCCCCCGCTAGCCTCGGGCCACTGTGTGAGTGAAGGCCGAGGCCACGCTGCCTGTGCTTCCCCAGCACTCGGTGACGGGCGTGGCTCTCCAAGGCGGTGAACTTGCAGAGCGCAGGAAACTGGGGGCTGCAGAGCTCGCCTGCAGGGCAGCACCGCAGAGGCCTGGCAGGGTGGGTGAGCTGTCCTGTGACCTGTCACCCCTCCACCAGGTCTGAAAAGCAAAAGCATTGGTGGGGTGTCAGGAGTTCAGTTGTACCTAGAAATCGTCCTGCATCCTGTTCCAGGAGGTATCGTCCATCTTGGGGTCAGCACGGAGTGCCGTCAGCATGAACAGGGCCGGCGCCGGCATCCACTGCCATTGCCCAAGGCTGGGCTCCGCAGGGTGGCAGGCGGGGAGGAGAGGCTGCTGCTCCCTGGCGGGACGTTCTTGTGCACCACGTGAGCGTGCGGCTCCCAAAGGGGCATTTTGTGCCTGTGCGACCAACAGCCGTGCCCGCAGGTCTGCTGCATGGCTGTGTCTACACAGGGCCTGCTGTCTCCAGAAGGACCCCGGAGCTCGGGGGGCCTCAGAGCCCTGTCAGTAGGAAGGGTCCCTGGCTCTCCTGGTGGGTGTCTGGAGCATCGAGGGCTGTCCTGGGAAGTGCCCTGTCCCAGGGACCTTGTTCCTGACGATTCTGCCAGTCCGGCAAGTCCATCAGAGGCATCACCGCCTTCAGTGCTGGGCCACCCCTCGGGGCTTACAGGCCTGGCGTCCGGCTGTCCCCGGCCCAGCACAGGTGCCTCATGTCCTTAGACACCCCCTCCTCCATCCAGTCTGAGAGCCATGGCTCAGGGCAGCCCTGTCCCAGACCAGCGTCCGCTCTCCTGAGGGTGCTGTGGGCTGGGGAGGCCCAGGTATCCCTGCCACCTTCACGCTGAGCCTGTCCGGGAAGCTCCAAGCCCCCCTCCCAGCGCTCCTGCTTTCCCCTCTGAGGTTTTATCCATCGTGGGCCCCTGAATAAGAGCTGACTGTGGGATCCAGGCTCAGAGCCTCAAGAGGCACGGGGGGAGGACACCAAGGGCCTCGAAGTCCAGGTCAGCCTCGGGGCCAGGCCTCCAGGGGCCTCAACTTCGTGTCCTCCCTATGGGGTGCTCTTCATCCCCAGAAGCCAGGCTGGGGGTGGCTCAGGGGGCACTATCTGCACAGGTGGGGGCAGCCGTGGGCCGGTAGAGACAGCAGGCCCTGCGTGCACTCCCATCCTGAGCCCCCGATCCTCAAAAAAGAGTGAAGGCAGTGCCCAGGGAAGCACAGGCCAACGGGGGCAGGCACAGCCTTGTGGGGGCCAGAGAACCAGGTCCTCGCCTGCAGGATCCAGGCAGGCCGGCGCTCAGCAAGGGGCGTGGCCGGTCTGCCTGTTCCTTCCTCCACGTATGCAGTCATTCATTCATTCAGTCGTGCAACAGAGGTCGAGTTGAGTGTCTGCTGTAGGCACCAGATTCAGCAAATACAAACACAGGATGCCGGGTTAAATACGACTGTCAGATAAACAGTGAATCATTTCCCAGTGGAAGTGTATCCCATCCAATATCAGGGACGTGCTTACACAGAAGACGATTATTTTTCATCTGACATTGAAACCTCACCAGGTGTGTCGTGTAGTTCATCGGGATCCCTAGCTCCTGCCGGGTCGGCTGGGCTGAGATGAGAGAGTATGAGGCTCCCTGCACCAGGCTGGGCTGCCCTGAGAGGCCCGACCTGCAGGCCCCGGCCACCCACCTGGATTGGAGCTTCCTCTGCCCAACCAGAGCCTGGGCTCCTGCAGGCACAGATGGAACCCCCATCCCTGGCTTCAAGGATGACCCTGAACCTTCCCTCCAGCAGACAACAGATCTGACAGGGCCATCCCTCCTGGGCTCCCGCGTGTGATCCTGAGGGTAATCAGGATCCGGGGGACTGTCCCTGCCCCTCCCAGGAGGCAGCTGCATGGGGGTCATGTGGTGGACACATGACAAACCCAGCCCAGGATCCCTTGGTGGCTCAATGGCCCAACCCCCTCCCTGCACAGACAGGAAAACGGAGTCCTAAGAAGGGCGGGGCCTGTTGAGGGCCGCACAGCTGCCTGGGGGCTCCTCAGGAGGAAGGTCTGTGGAGAGTACTCCAGGCCCCCTGTAGTGTTTGAACAGGGCCTCCGAAAGATTCCTGTCCTCCCAGAACCCCAGAACGTGGCTTATGTAGAAGCAGCGTCTTTGTAGATGTGATTAGTTGAGGATCTCAGGGTGAGGCCATTCTGGACCGAGGGTGGTCCCAGATCCAGTAACTGGTGTCCTTATACGAAGAGAAGGAACAAACCCAGAGACACAGAGAAGCCACGCAGGGACAGATGCAGAGATGAGAGTGACACTGCCATGAGCCCAGGGCCACCGGGAGCTGGAGGTGGCGGAGGACCCCCTACGCCTGTGGGGAAGGGTGGACCTGCCGGCACCAGGATTTTGGATTCTGGTCTCCAGAACGGAGAGAAGAGACCTCTGCAGTTTGGGGCACTCAGTTTATGGTATTGAGCCCCGGACACCGGGTGCAGGGGTCACTCTGGGGCAGCACTAAAGCCGGGGGACCCCAGGGGCCACTAAGGAGGTTCTCACGTGGGGCTGTGGCTGCCCTTGCTGGGTTTGGGACCCTCAGCCAGGTCCAGGTGGACAGAGTCTGTTTCCAACACAGCCCCGTCCTTTTACTGGGCGGTTTGCCTGGGCGGGTCCTAAGTTGAGGGAATATATGCTGGAAAGCAGAAATGCCGGAAAAGAGGGCCTGTCCCACCCGCCCTGGGAGCCCAGGTCTGGCAGGAGGGACCGCCTGGGCGATAGGGGTCTGGGGAGGAAGAGGGGTTGGTGGGCAGCAGCCTCCCAGCCACCACCCAGGAGCCACAGCTGTGGGGACTTGGGACCTGCTGCGCGGGCTCTAAAGAGGCCAGCGAGGGAAAGATGTTGCAGTACGGAGGCCATCCTGGCCTGAAACGCAGTCACGAGGTCCTTAAAGGAGGGCAGCAAAGAGGATTAAAATGGTAATGTTTGTGTTATGCGGCGTATTTTACTACAAAAACAAGCTTGCCTTAAGAAAACTCAAAAAAGGAAAGGATGAACGCAGGCAGAAGGAGATGGCCGTGTGAAGGTGGGGGCAGAGACCGGAGTGATGTGGCCACTGCCAACCGGTGCCTGGAGTTCCCAGGAGGAGGAGGCACAAAGGACCTTCCCTAGAGCCTCCCCAAGGAAGCGGAGCCTTGTGACACTGGACTTCAGCCCAGGGACACTGATGTCCAACTCTGGCCTCCAGAACTGTTGCTTCAAGCCCCCCGCTGTGGTACTTGGTTATGGCAGCCCCAGGACATCCTGACACCAGGAAATCCCATCGTTGTTTGGAGGGAGAACGTCGGGGCAGACTCACCTGGTGTCTGTGTGGGGTAGAAAACAGCCAGCGGCCAAGCCACCCCCAGGCCCCTCCTTGGGAAGTGAGACCCCCACAGCCCTCACTGAGGATGTAGCAGCCACCCACGACCTGCCAGGGAAGCCCAGATTTCACAAGGCCCCAATTAGGTCTCCAAAGACTCAGGCCCTGTGCCGGGCGGGAAAGAAAGGGGGAGGCGTCTCCCCACAACGCAGGGAGGCCAAGACCACGCCCACAGAGGGGCAGAGTGCCGGGGGCCGGAGAGTGAGGGCCGCAGCCACGGGCTGGGAAGGGGAGAGGGCTGGGCAGGGGTCCTGGGAGAGGGGCGGTCCAAGTCCATCTTGGAGAGACGTCTCCCCAGCAGCCCTGGCATGTCCTCACCAGCTGGTGTGTTCAATCCAGGAATGTTGTGTCCGGTCTGGTTATGATGATTCACAAACCCCTTTTTAATCTGGAGCAGCTCCCACCAGGCGGGCCCCCCAGGATTTCCCACCCTACCCCCGGGATTGTGAATCTGAGACATCACACCAGGATCGTCATGTGACGTGGTGTTCGGGATTGAATTGTGTCCCCCAAGATTTATATATCAAAGCCGCAACCCGTGGTACCTTAGAATATGACTGTATTTGGAAATTGGTTCTTTAGAGGCAATTAAGGTGAAATGAGGTCATTCCGTCGGGTCCTAATTCAACAGGACTAAGACCCCTCCTTACACAAAGGAGGAATGGGGAGACAGGTATACACAGGAGATACAATTAAGTTTGCTGATCAGTCGAATTTGAATTAATCAAAGGGCGATTTTCCGAGTAGGCTGCGTCTACTCACACGTGCCCTCTGAAAGCAGCATTTCCTCTGGCTGGTAGTGGAAGAGTGAAGTGACTGGAGGCAGCAGGGAACTGAACACATCCTTGCTTGCTTTAGAGATGAGGGCATACGCCAAGGAAGGAGGCAGCCCTCGGGAACTGAGAACAAGCTTCTGCTGGCGGCCAGCAAGAAAGGGGGTCCTCTGTCCCACAAGTGCAGGAGGGGATTCCGCAGATGGCAGGAATGAGCCTGGGAACAGATTCCCGCTGAGCTCCAGACGCGGGCCCAGCCCTGCGGATGCCTGGAATCTCAGCCTCACGGGACCCTCAGCAGAAAACCAAGCTCAGCTGTGCGCGGACGTCTACCCTACAGAACTGAGAAGTGGTAAGTGGGTGCTGCTGTAAGCTTCCAGGCTGGTGGTGGTTCGTTACGCAACAGAGGTAGCACATACACCAGGCCCCGCGTCCTGCAGAAGGTTCCACCATCTGCATGTGTCCAGTGGCCTCTCTGTGGGTGGTGCAGCTTGTTCTGCCTCCAGTATTTTTTGCAAAGTGGAAGTTGGGTCTGCAGGCCTGCTGGAAGAGCTTACTTGATCGAGGATGGAAAATGTTGCAGGTGCCCTTGGTGTCTGCGTGTGGCCTCGGGTCCTGGTCACCCGTGTCAAAGATGGCCCGCTGGACCTGCTGGGGCCAGCCCAACCCCACCACTGGGCAGGAACTTCCCCCAGTCACCTCAAGGTGGCCTGTGGCTTTGCGAGCACCCAGTGCCTGCTCTGTGGCTCTTGGCCCCCTCTGAAGGCCTGTGCCCAAGTCCATCCTTCTGCTGGGGCCTGGGAGGTACTGGCTGCCTTTTTGTCTTCCTCCCTCCATCAGCATTACCCACATTCTCCTCTGCACTGTGCTGGTCCTTCATCCATGGGAGCTGTGCACCCCCAAATATAATTCCTGCCGGAAACACCCTCGATCCTTTCTCTTTAATGACAGATTTTCACAGTAAGGCAGTGTTGAATTGCAACCTCTAGTGGTGACAACAAGGAGAGGGGTTCCCTGACTCCCCATTCAGAGCATCAGGTGCGGAGCCCTGGAGTTCTGTGGACCTGCCATGTGTGCTGGGCCAAATAATGCTCCCCTGAAGGTGTCCACATCCTGATCCCAGAAACCTGACTATGTTACCACGTGCGGCGAGGGAGACCATACGCGGCGAGGGGGATTAGCAGATGTGATGAAGTGGAGGGCCTTGAAGGTGGGTAATTACCGTGCATGATCTGGGTGAGCCAAGATCATCACAGATTCCTAGGGGAGGGAGGCAGAGGCTCAGAGTCGCCGGAGGAGGAGATGAGCGGCGCAAGCAAGGACGGAGCGATGGGAGGAGGGACCCAGCCGGGGATGGTGTCGCTGGAAGCTGAAAAAGGCAAGGAAATGGACTCCTTCTTGGGGCTCCAGAAGGAGCCAGCCCTGCCGGCACTTTGGGCTTGGGATTTCTGACCTCCAGGACTGTGTGCTTAAAACATTTGTGTTGTCCGGGTGCAGTGGCTCATACCTAAAATCTTAGCACTTTGCGAGGCTGAGGCAGGCAGATCCCTGGAGCTCAGGAGTTCCAGACCAGCCTGGGCAACATGGCAAAACCCCGTCTCTACAAAAATATACAAAAATTAGTCGAGCATGGTGGTGTATGCCTGTAGTTCCAGCTGCTTGGGAGGCTGAGGCAGGAGGATCACTTGAGCCCAGGAGGTCCAGGCTGCAGTGAGCTATGTTCATGCCACTGCACTCCAGCCTGGGCAACAAAGTGAGATCCTGTCTCAAGGTTAAAAAAAAAAAAAAAAGTGTGGTTTAGCAATTGAATTTGTGGTCATTTATAACCATAGCAGCAGGAAGCCCATACACCATGTCTAAATCATTGTCCCTCTGAGATCCCACTGTCTCTACTTTGACCAATGGGAGCCCTTCCCACTGGCTTCTGTACCCTTGGACATGACCCCATGCCTCTTTGCAACTTCCTTGTTCTCTAGCAAAACTAGATTTTCCACACTCTGGAACCTTCTCTGCCCTGAAGTCAGTCATTCTCTGGGGATGGGTCTTTCAGTGCAGCTTGCATTAGAATCTCAGTCGCCTGGCGTGTCTTCATTTCGGATTACAGTGTCCTGCATACCCACAATGTTACTAATTTTATCATCGTTTTTACTCCACCAAGGTTTAAATGCTTACCTGTTCTATAACCATATTTTGCGTAATTCTCTAATGCTCTGTAGCCACTTCAGTGGGTTTCCCGCTGCCCACCCACCCTTTCATACGGCCTCTTCATGCTGGAATTCTCTTTGGTATTTCTTTTAGCAGCTTCATTTCATGTTTGAGGTGGCTGTGGTGGTTTTTCTCCCAACAAGGGCGTCTGCATTTGTGCCGCGTTCTGTCACATTCCTTTGCATTGGAGGATATCGCCCCTGTGTCTCCAGACTCGAATGACATTTTGGCTGGGTATAATAGTCCTAGACCTCATTTTTCCCCGTTAGAACTTGATCAACATGGGACCATCATCCTCTGGTGCTTAGTCCATTGCAGAAGATCTGCAGCCAGCTCACTTCACCCCCTTCGTGGTGACTCACTGGTTCTGTCTTGGGCACTTGCAGAATCTTCTTTACCCTCAGCTCAGGAGGTAGAGTAGGATCCATATCTAGGTGGAAGGCATCCTGCGTCTTGTTTTCCTGGGACTCTGTGCACAGTTCTTTCTTTGCTTTGTCATCACATATCTAAATACTTTTCAAATATACATATATATATATAGAGAGAGAGAGAAAGACAGAGAGAGACAGAGACAGACAGAGAGAGTGTCTCACTCTGTCACGCAGGCTGGAGTGCAGTGGCGTGATATTTCAGCTCACTGCAACCTCCACCTCCCGGGTTCAAGTGAGTATCCTGCCTCAGCCTCCCCAGTAGCTGGGATTACAGGTGCCCACCACCACACCCAGCTAATTTTTGTATTTTTAGTAGAGACGAGGTTTCACCATGTTGGTCACGCTGGTGTTGAACTCCTGACCTCAGGTGATCTGCCCGCCTCAGCCTCCCAAAGTGCTGAGATTACAGGCATGAGCCACCACACCCGGCTTCAAATATATTTTATTTATTTATTTATTTATTTATTTATTTGAGACTGAGTCTGGCTCTGTCACCCAGGCTGGAGTGCAGTGGCCGGATCTCAGCTCACTGCAAGCTCCGCCTCCCGGGTTTACGCCATTCTCCTGCCTCAGCCTCCCGAGTAGCTGGGACCACAGGCGCCCACCACTTCGCCCGGCTAGTTTTTTGTATTTTTTAGTAGAGACGGGGTTTCACCGTGTTAGCCAGGATGGTCTCGATCTCCTGACCTCGTGATCCGCCCGTCTCGGCCTCCCAAAGTGCTGGGATTACAGGCTTGAGCCACCGCGCCCGGCCCAAATATATTTTAAATACCAAAAACTGGTTGAGGCTTCTACCCAGGGGCACAAGCAATCCTCCAGTGAAAGGATCCTCGACGCTTCCTCCGGTGCCTGGATCTTGTTGTGCCTTCGCTGTGCTGGTCAGAGCCGGCTGTCTGTGTTGGTAATCCGATTTCAGCCATGCCTTTCCTGTTCCTCCTGGCTTGGGTTCATTGAGTCGTAACTGTATGGCGTGTGGGCTCTGCACTTGCTTCTGGAGTCCTGCGGTCTACCTCTCTGCCACTGGCTGCTGAGATGAATGGGCTCATCTCATCTTCGAGTGCGGCTTCCATTGCACCTTGTCCCTATCAAGTTGACCCAGTGCCCAAATTCCTCCTGGGGAACTTCCTTCTTCTCTGGGTTTTATTTTTGGCCGGGTTCTTTGCCTGCTGAAGTCCATTCTCTCTCTCTCATTCTCTCTCTCTCTTTTCTCTTTTCTTTTTTCTCCTTTCCTTCCTTTCCTTCTTCCTTCCCTCCTTCCTGGGGCTCCATGCCCTTCTCCCGCTGAGGGGCAATCAAGAAGTCTCACCTCAGTCCAAGGGTCAAGCCTGGTGTCTCCCCAGTTAGACAGTGACCAAAGTTAGGATACACCCCTTGGTTGCCTCCTGATGGGGGCTAAGGGTGAGGATTCCTGGCACTCCCAGTTTGGACTCAGAAGATGGGAGCAGTGTGGGGAGCAGCACCACCTGTACCTCCTCTGTGACTCCCCTGGACACTCTCCAGGAGGTCTGTGACGCTGGCTTGCCCTCTCCTTGTCAGCTCTAAGTCATTCATCTCCAGTTCTTACTATGCTTGCTCATTGTCCTGGGTTGGGAAGGCTCCTGGTGCAGCCCTCACACCTGCCCCCACACCTGCCCCCACAACTGCACCCCATACCTGCCCCTGCACCTGCCCCCACAATTGCCCTCACACCTGCCCCCCACACCTGCCCTCGCACCTGCCCCCACACCTCCCCTGCACCTGCCCCCACACCTTCCCCCACACCTGACCCCACACCTGCCCCGCACCTGCCCCCACACCTCCCCGACACCTGCCCTCACACCTGCCCCCACACCTTCCCCTGCACCTGCCCTCACACCTGCCCTCACACCTTCCCCCACACCTGCCCCCACACCTGCCTTTGCACCTGCCCCTACATCTCCCCCGACACCTGTCTTCACACCTGTAGATGTCACACTGCCCAGTCCTGCAGTCCTGTCCCACTTGGCCGGTTTCAGGCTGCACCACTCCACCGAGGTGACCCCAGCTGGTTTGGGGCTTCAGATCCCACTGCTGAGCCAGAGACCCAGATTGGTCTCAGACTGGCAGCCCCCCATAGCACCAGGCGTGGATGCACACCCACGAGATGTCACCTGGCAGGCACTTTGAGAATGTCCAGAATAGGTGTCAAAATCCACCCCCAACCTGCTGCTTTTGTCTTCCCCACCTTGGGGTGTCGCCACCTGCCCGTTCCCCCCTCTCCCCGCCAGCCTGGGTGCTGTCCCTCCCCCCAGTCCTTCAGGAAGTCTAGCCAGTGCCACCTTCAAAACACACTTTGGGTCCACCTGGTCCCCTGTCCTCTGTCCAGCCCGCAGTCCCACTCAGCTTGCAGTAGGCGAAGCGAGGCCCCGCCCTCCCCGCAGGGCTGCTTGGACACACGTTTGAACCACAGCGTCTGCGTGCTCCCTAAAAGGGCAGTTATTTATTCCTGAGTTTCCGGGATGTCTGCCCCTGTGTAGCCATGGGGTCGAGTCTGTCCAGGCTCCATGGGAGCGGAAAGTGCTGGGGACACCTCAAGGCTCACATGGCTCTGTGGACCCTGAGCCTGGGGCCCCAGCCCACCCTCCCCACCTCACCTGGCTCTGGCCGTGTGCCCTGCACCCGTCCTGGTGCCCTGAGGCCAGGAAAGGGGGCTTCTGGGACCGCTGCTCGATGCCGAAGGGATTGTCCTCCCCACATGGGAATCATCTCACTGGACTTCCTGTGACAAGTGTAGACAGTCATTTCAACGTAAATCAAACTTCAGACGTGGTGCCGCAGCAAGTTGCAAAGGTCCTCCTCCCCTCCCCCACCCCAGGCTGCACCTGCTGCAGCCGGCTGTGGGCACTCCACGGACACCACCACACAGACATTCTCTTGTCACCTAACTCTGATCCTGTACTTCAAAGGCCACGAGTAAGTGAAGATCCACTGCACTCTCGAAAAGCAGGAACCTCCTGCCCCCACTGAGCTGGCTTCGGAGCAGCCGGGCCTCCCAGTGCCAACACCTCCCAGCTGTTACCTGCCTGTCACCTGGGTGAGTCACCTGGAGCCTCGTCTGTGACATAGAAGGGAATGATTACAAAAGCCACATCATGTGAGATGGGCAGGCCCAGCCAGGCATCTGGGGCGGACCAGGGCTGCAAACGCACAGCACTGCATCATGGAGCAGCCGCCCAGGGTGGGAGCGCGCATTTGCCACCGTGTAAGGCTTCCCCCGGCACTGTGGTAGGCTGTGGGTTCATGCCCAGGGAATGTAAGCGAACGATTTCTTTTTTTTTTTTTTTTTTTTTTTTTTTTTTTGAGGCGGAGTCTTCACTCTGTCGCCCAGGCTGGAGTGCAGTGGCACCATCTTGGCTCACTGCAAGCTCAGCCTCCCGGGTTCGCGCCATTCTCCTGCCTCAGCCTCCCGAGTAGCTGGGACTACAAGCGCCCGCCACCGCGCCCGGCTAATTTTTTTTTTTTTGTATTTTAGTAGAGACGGGGTTTCACCGTGTTAGCCAGGATGGTCTCGATCTGCTGACCTAGTGATCCGCCCATCTCGGCCTCCCAAAGTGCAGGGATTACAGGCGTGAGCCACCGTGCCCGGCCGCGAACGATTTCTGTGTGAAACCACAGCATCCACAGCCCAGACATGCTCCCTCCCAGCTTCCTCCCCGCTCCAGGGTGACCACGTATGGGCAGCCCTGATGTCCATCCGGCCCTTTGTGTGGTCATGGCGCCGTGAAGGGTCCTGCAGGCGGCGCCCAGGGGTGGTGCGGGGGCTGTGTTTACACACAGCACAGCGTGGGTCTTACTCAGCAACGTGCCCAGGAGAAGCGCCCAGCCTCATTCTTCACAGCCGCTCTGGGGCACTCCACAGGAGGGGTGAAGGAGGCTTCCATCTGCTGCTGCTGCCCAACACCAGGGGCTGGCAGAGGGTCCTCATGCTTTGCAGGTACAAACAGCGCTTTCCCCTGGGGCAGACCTGAGCCACGACAGGCAGCCAGTGCACAGGAGTGTGTGCCCAGACCACACACAGTGGCTTTTCAAAGGATTTTTGCTTACTCAGCCACATCGGGGAGGGCACTCAGGCAGGTATCCAGAGTGCCAGTGACTTGGTCATTTTCTGAGCACGATGGCGGCTCAGGGTTTGGACCCCCAGAAGGAGCAGGGCCCTGTGCCTCGGCCTCCCTCGAGCAGCCCAGCCCTCCCTCAGCATGGGTGCTGAAGAAATGGAAGCCCACGCTGCCTGTCACGGACTTGTGGTTGGAGTTTTACCCCACCCCATCTGCGTCAGCCACCCAGTCCCCTGTGGCACGGGTGCCTGGAGGCCTAGTGAGGTCAGAAACGGTCCTGCCAAGGGTGGGGGGATTCAGGGTGGGGGAACAGGCAGCTGGCTCTGGGAGGGCTTCTGGTGTGAGTGTGGGGCAGGCCGGCCCACTCCCTCAGCTGGAGTTGGTGCTGTCTGGGGGTCCTAGACCCACCTTCCTCCCACAGGCCTCTGTACTCGCTCGGCCCTGACTGTTGGTTGGGGCACGGTTCAGGGAAGAAACAGAGGCAGACCCCTGGCATGCAAGCACTCCAGGTCTGGGGTCAGAGTGTGGGCGGGTCCTGAGGGCCCTGCCACCTGGCACTGCTGAGGACCAGTGTGCATCTGACAGCCTCCTGCCTCCACTGAGCTGGCTTCGGAGGAGCAGCCGGGCCTCCCGGTGCCAACACCTCCCGGCTATTACCTGCCTGTCACCTGGGCGAGTCACCTGGAGCCGTGTCTGTGACACGGAAGGGAATGGTTACAAAAGCCACATCATGTGAGATGTGCAGGTCCAGCCAGGCATCTGGGGCAGACCAGGGCTGCAAATGCACAGGTGGGATCTGTGCCCCATGCCCAGCCTGGCATACAGGCACCATCCCGGAGCGCCCCCGTGGGCTGTTCCCTGACAGCTTTGGAGGTAGGAAGTGGGGGGTGAGAACCCTGGTGAGGATAGGCAAACTCAGCCGTCACTCCCCTGGCCAGGGTACTACACCCACCCCACACCAGGGCTGGGAGCCAGGGATGGGCACAGCTTGGGCAGGCCATCCTGAGCGCCAGGCCTGGTCCACAGGCCGGCTGGAGGGCCGTGGCTTGGACCCTGCCAAGCGGGATGCCGGCTCCTCTCCAGCACCTGCCGCCGGGGGTGGGCGCCCTCGTGGCTCCTCCCCGCCCCCCCGTGCGCGACTGTCATTGTTACCATTGCTTGGCTTCTGCCAAAGCAGCCGCAGGACCGCCGGGTGCTTGAACCTTCTCCATGGGGCGTCCTGGCGGTGGTTTGAGCCTGGCGGTCCTCGCCGTCCTCCCCAGCCCCCCAGCCCCGGCTCCCGGCCGTTCCACTGCGCGGCGGCGGGGAGGGCGCGGCGCGAGCTGAGATGGTTCCGCCCGGCGCCGCCCCCGCCGCCCGCCGCCAGCCGCCCGCCGCGCCGAGCGCTCCCGCAGGATGGCGCGGGCCAAGCTGCCGCGCTCGCCGTCCGAGGGCAAGGCGGGCCCGGGGGGCGCCCCAGCCGGCGCCGCGGCCCCCGAGGAGCCGCACGGGCTCAGTCCGCTGCTGCCGGCCCGCGGCGGGGGCTCCGTGGGCAGCGACGTGGGCCAGAGGTAGGGGCGCGCGGGCCTGGGACCCCGCTTGGCAAATCGCGCTTGCATCCTGCTTGAGCTGCGCTGGCTGGGCTGCACCTGCGTTGCCTGCAGCCCGGGGAAGGGGGGAGGCCAGGGTCTCCCCTCGTAAGCCCACCACAGCGCCCTGCTTCCTGCTGTGTCTCCAGCCTTTGGGAGCCTGCGGGACCCCCACTCCCTCTACTTAGCGGCTGAGCACGGCGGGGCTGCAGGTGAGACTGCAGGGGAGGGAGGAAGTGGACCCGGCTCTGTGCCAGGCACTGGGGACCCCTGCCCGAGCCCCGTCCCACAGGAGCCGCGATCTTGTTGGTGCCAGCCCCACTTTGGGGGAGACAGGGCCGGCATCTGTGTCCCCACCCCAGAGGTGAGTGAGGCTGAAGCCTGCACAGCAGATCGGGGCTGGGACACAGGGCTCAGGCTGCCCGAGGAACCCCGCTGTGGGGTATGCCTGGTCTGGTGTCTGGTGCCTGTGGCAGGTGGGGTGCAGGAGGCTGTCCTCTGGGGATGGTTGGGCAGGTGGAGCAGCGCCTACCCCTCCTCGGCCCTTCTGCAAGCTCAGGGTGGGACGCAGCACCCCCATTTCACGGATGAGGACACCGAGGCCTCATCTGCAGCAGCAAATTCCTAGCCAGCACCTTTCCCGTGCCAGGAGCCATTCTAGATGCTGCGGGGGAAATGAGGATGATTCAGACCTGGCCTGGTGTGGGCACATGTCGTGGGCACGGAACCTGTTCCTTGGAGAGAGAGTTGCAGGCCAGGCTGGGACAGAAGAACCAGGGCCTCCTGGGGTGCTGGTCCTTCTGGGACAAGCATGGGGAGATGGGCAGGGGCCTTCCACGTAGCGGGAGCAGCGAGGGCTGAAGCTCCATCAGGGCTGGGGGGCAGGGCTGGCAGAGCCAGGCCTGGCAGATGGCAGGGCCAAGGGTGCCCAGGAGCCTCTCCCTTGCCCCTCCCACCTGGCCGTGGGCTGTTGGGCCCCTCCCTGCACCCCCATTTCTAGCTCTTCACAGCAGCCCTGGGGGGGCACTGCCCAGCTTAGTCCCATTTGTGGAAGAGGCTGTTGAGGCTGAGGTCAAGAGCCTGGCTATAACCTCTTGCAGCTAATGGGCAGCCTCCGCCCAAGAGGCGAGCACTGATCAAGGCCCTGGGGACCACAGTCTCCTCCCCCTTCTCTTCCTGGATGCTGGGGTGGGGGGAAGGGGGAGGGCAGTGATCCTGGAAACCTTGCTACTGCCAGCCCTGGAGGGGCAGGCTCCTTGCCCCAGCCCTGTTCCTGCAGGGCCCACAGAGATAGCAGGTTCTGCCTAGGCTGCGTCTGAGCCCGCAGTGCAGTACAGCATGGGAGCTGCAGCCCAGGCCCACCTCCTCCAGGAAGCCCTCCAGCATGTTCATCCCAGCCCTTTGGGCTATGCACTGTGCTGATGGTTCCACGTGCGTGGCCTCGCTTATCCCCCGGCAGACCCTGAGGTGCAGAGTCCTTATAGCCTCCTTTTGCAGAGCAGAGGTAATGGAGCTGCTGCCCAGCTGAACTGAGCAGCCCCTGGGCCTGGAGCGTTCACACCGCAGGGCTTGTGCTGAGATGAGTAGGTCAGGCTTCTGGGCAGAGGAGGACTTGGTGGGTTTGTTCTTCTGGAGTGTGGATCTCACGGAAAACGCAGGTGAGGCCAGAGCCGAGAGGCAGGTGCGGTCTTGCCCCAGGGAGCTGGGGGTCACAGTGCCCGCAGCTGCCTCATCCTGCAGGCCTGAGCTGCCTTCATGGGCCAGCCAGGGTCTGGGCTCCCTCAGCACTCTCAGCCTCTGCCTGTCCCATTGCTGAGAAGATAGTGAAGCAGTCTCCACTGCCCCCCAGGGACTGAGTCACAGGAGGCGTTGGGGGAGGAGGGCCCTTGCTTCTAGTGCCCTTGCCCAGAGCTCCCCTAACACCCTGTGCCCACTCATGGGTGCTGCAGGCCGGCGTCTGTCCCTCCTCCCGCCCAGTCGAGCTCCCCTGGCCCTGAGCTCCAGGCTCTCCTCCTTCGTTCTCACTCCGCTGTGTAAGGCTGGGGAGGGACTGGGAGCTTATAGGACAGCATGGCCTCAGTGGTGGGGTCAGGAGACCACCACTGCAGAGTTTTTGAGTAAAAGTGCCCAGTAGGGGGACAGGGCCACTCAGTGAGACCCCACTGGGTCAGGAGGCCCTGGGCCCCCTGTGTCCCCACCACCCCTGGACCTAGGCGGCCTTGCCCCTCCCAGCCTCATGCCTGACTTAAGGCACCAATGCAGTCCCCTCCCCACATCCTCTCCGGGGCCGCTCCTCCCGCCCCATCCTACTCCTCTGCTGGCCCAAAATCCTGAGGCCCCCACACAGCCTGAGGTCCAGTGTGGTCCCGTTCTCCTGCCACTGTGCCCCGCACCCCAGTGTCTGTGGCAGCCACAGGCCTGTCGGAGTCCAGCTGTGGCACGCAGAGCCCTGGCCCCACCCCAAGCCCCTCGTCGTGGTGTTCTTTGGCTCAGGAGATAGTCCCGAGCCCCCCGACCCCGGACAGCCTTGCTGGGACCTCCCTCCCCCTGCAGATCCAGACCTTCATGGTTGCCCCCTCTCCTCTCCAAGAACCTGGCTGCTCCTCTGTGTCCCCCTCACCCCGGGCACACGCCCGGCGCCCCGCCCTCTTCATGGTGTTCACACCAGCTCAGCACACCCCTTACCCTGGGCCTGAATCCCCCCTTGGAGCTCGCCCCAGATGGCCTCTCGCTTAGGAGGGCCCCTCCTGAGTATGGCCCCGTCACCCCTGAGGTGCCCCCGCCCTCTTCTGGCTTTGCCCCTGTCCGGGCTGCGCACCTTCTTTCCACACAGGGCTCTGTGCTGTTTCTCCCCCACCCTAGAACGCACCTGTTTGGGCGGCTGGTTTATCCTTGACCCGGGAGCATGCACAGGGAGTGGCCAGCCACAGGGGTGGGGCTGTGTTCCCAGGCCCTCGGGGGACACCCGGCCCTGTCTTTCAGGGGTGAGTTTGCTGGGCCCATACCTCGTTTATTTTCTCACAGTCCTGGAGGCTGGAAGTCTGAGCTCAAGATGTGGGCAGGCCTGGTTCCTCCTGAGGCCCCTCTCCTTGGCTGGTAGACACCATCTTCTCCCTGTGTGCTCTCCTGGCCGTCCCTCTGTGTGTGTCTGTGTCCTGATCTCCTCTTCTTATAAGGACACCAGTTTTGTGGGATTAGGCCCCACCCTCACGGCCTCACCTTAATGACTTCTTTAAAGACCTTGTCTCCAAACACAGCCGCACGCCGAGATACTGGCGGTCAGGACTTTAGCATGGTAGCCTGGGGGGACAAAACTCCGCCCGAGATAAGGGGGTGCCCTTATTGCATGTGGGACCCTGCTGGGACCTCGCAGCTCTCAGGATGGCTGTGCTCTGGGCATTCCCCCAGTTTAGAACACAGAGGCTCCCGAACTCCCCCAAGCAGGGAACCCCCTCTTCCCTGAAGCATCTTACGGGACTTGGGGTTGTGGGGTGCAGAGGGATACCCCACTCTTCCCCCAGTCAGCCCAGAGGGCCTCCTAGAGAGCCCAGAGGGTCCCTCCCTCTCGAGGCTGGCAGCTGAGACTGCTCCTTATGGGCACAAGTCAAGTGGGGACGGCCCATCCTTACCTGGGCTCCTTCCCAACCCCAGCCCCAGGCTCTGCAGGACACAGCAGGGAAGGCAGGGCTAAGCCCAGACCCTTCCACTGACCACTGCTACCCTAAAAGCAGGGCTGAGACCCTCTCCGGGGAGGGAGGTGACAGCTTCGGGTGCAGGTTCTGTTCGTGTGTTGACAGCGAGCCTGGCCATGGGAAGAGGGTGGGCCCAGGGATGAGGCCCTCACCACCTGGTCCCGGCAGCATTAGGGCTGGCAGAGGCGTAAGTGACACCCAGGCCACCAACCGCTGGGACAGGCGAGCGTCAGGGTCCCGCTGGAGCGCCGTGGGTTTGGATGCTGCGGATAGAGGCCCAGCTTCCTCAGCTCCCCCCCACCCCCACCCCTCACCCTGCGGTTCACCTGGCAGGGTTTGTGCAGCCGACGGACCTTGTCTGCACAGGGCTCCAGTCCTCAGCCGGGTTCTGCACAGGCCAGCAAAGCCCCAGGTCCCTTTGCCCATAGGCTGCTGTCCTCCCCTTGGGAGCCCCTGGGTGGGTCCTCTACACGTGTGCTTGGTGGCCCCTCCTGAAATCAGCGGGGACGGCTGTCCTGGGCCTCAGGCTGTGGGACGTCTGACAGGCGGTGGTTTCCTCAACACTCAGACAACAGGGCCTTGGGCAGAGTAGATGGGAGGCCCCACGCACAGCTCAGTACACTTAGCTGGGGCTCTATCGGGAGATGCGGAGGGACGCGGCCAGGGAGCACTTGGGAGAGAGGACACAGTGGCCACCAGCAGGGAGAAGCCCAGCCAGGGCCTGGCCACGCCGGACCTGACCCCACAGGCCAGGCAAACCCACTGCCATGGGCCGAGGCACTGCCAGGCTCCTGCCAGCCTCTGACACAGCTGTTGCCCTGGCTCAGAGCTTTGGGCAGCACCGGGGTCCAGTGAGAGGAAACCTGAGCTGGAAAAACACACGGAATCTGCCAGAAGCTCTGAGCAAACCTGAAGATCAGACCCTTTAAGCCTGGGGTTCCGCCTGCTCCATGTGGAGCGTGCTGACCCGGCCACCATGCCCTGCCGGGACCTCGACTCTCCCAGGGGTGTGTCCAGCTTCCGCCACCCCAGAGACCAGGAGCTGCTAGCGCCAGGGACACCAGGAGGGTGCCTGCCCACCCAGCAGGCCTGGCATAGGCGGGTGAGCGTGTGCCTGTGACCCCAGGCCGGCTCCCTCCTTTCTCCCTATGTGGCCTCAGAAGACAGTGGTCCTCTCTGAACTTTTGTTTTCTTTTCTGAAAAATGATTGTTCTGAGGATTAAAAGAGAGAGGTCCCTCTGAAGTCCTTTAAGGAGGAGCTGGTCCAGGACAGGCACATAGTCAATGAAGGCAAAGACCCTCAGCACTCCCACCCTGCCCAGCCCCCCACCAGGCCAGTCCTCCGGAGCCCTCAGCTCCCACCGGCCTCTCCCTCTGAGCTTCACATCCAGTACAGGTTGCAACCACCTTGGTGTCAGCCGCCTGCTGGCCAGTCTGGGACAACTGGGGCCAGGTTGCCTGGGGCCAGGCTGAAGGGGTAGCAGGCGTGTGGTTGCTGGCCTAGTGAAGTGGGGTGTGTCCAGTCCCCTGAGAGGCATGAGCTGTGAGCCCTGGCTTGTCCTATCTCAGGAAGCCTTGGGGCAGGGCTGGCGGGTGCCTCACCCACTGGCCTGTGTGTAGGGCGGGGGAGTGGAGACAAGGGACAGCCTCGCAGACCTCGGCATGAAGTGGAGCTCACCGCGCTCGCTCCTGGATGCTGGGGACCCCTCATGGGGCCTGGGCAGGCTTCGTGCTGAGCAGGGCCAGGACGGGTGCCCAAAGCATCATCACCTGCTTGCGTGGCTGAAGGGTGGCCCTATCCTCGAGTGCGGTTGTCACCCCCTATCTGGCCCAGGCACAGGAGGGTGCATGCGTGGGGATCTCCCAGCGGGCTGTGCTGCTTTCTCGGGCCCTGAGGGGGCCAGGCTCGGCTCAGTGCCCCCACATGGCTCTGCCCATGGGCTGCCTCCTACAGGCACCTCTCCCGTGCCCAGGGGCACCAAAGGTCCAGGCCCCCCAGGGCCTCCCTGCGTGTCTGTGCCCCACCTGGTCCCAGAGCCCAGGCTCTCCATCTGTCTATCTGCCACCTTCATCCTTCCGTCTGTCTGTCTGCTGCCTTCTCCATCTGTCCGTCTGTATGCCGCCTTCCGGTTGATGCCCCTCTGGTTGTGTCCCCAGGCTTCCTGTAGAAGATTTCAGCCTGGACTCCTCCCTGTCTCAGTAAGTGTTTTCACGGGAGGGACTGTCTTGGTGGCAGACAAGGGCTCTTAGAGGCATGAGAGCCCTTGTATCTGGGACCCCTTAACCCAGCATCCCCTGCAGCTGGGCCAGGGCCACCAGCACCTCCCAGCACCTCAGGAGCTGGGATGCACTCTCAGAGGCTGTGCCACTCCCCACTGAGCCGCTGGGGCTCTGCCGTTGTTGTTTCCTGACTTCGGCTAAGATGTAGGTCAAAGGGAAGAGGCTTTGAGGCCAGGGCAGCCAGAGCCCCTCAGAGCAGCCAGGCCCTGTGCACTCCTGGGAAGCCCCCCGCTGCCATCCACCTTCAGCACAGTCTCCAGGAGGGGCCCCAGGCTTACTGTTCCGTGCACAGCACCAGCAGCAGAAACCACCGAGCACTCAGCACTCACGGCTGCTGAGCATCCAGGGGCCGCCTGTCGCCTCTGGTGGGGCCTATTATTATCCCGAAAGAGTCCTGGAGGCTGGGAGGCCAGTGGCCACCCCCTGGGCCTCCATCTTCCCAGCCTGGGGCCCATGGTGCAAAGGGTAACGGGTGTGAGACAGAAGGCGTGCCCACCACCCAGGGCTCTCCTGGCGCCGCCCCAGGCTCCGAGGAGTCAGGTCTCAGACCTGTGGGGGAAACGGATGCGTCTGCGGCCACCCGAGGGGCCGAGGCTATAGTGTGTGCCCTGTGGCACTGTCTGGACACAGCAGATGTTCCTGGACCCTTGGAGGCCCAGCTGGACTCACCCTTCAACCCTGAGTCAGCCTCACCTGGGCCCCTGGCCAAGCCATGGGGGGCCCCAGAGGCCCAAGGGTGTCAAAACAGGGATCCCAGGGGGGACAGAGCCATGTGTCTGCCCTTTCTGGGCCCTTGGGCGTGTCAGATGCTCTGTCCAGGCTCAGAATAGCTGGCCCCAGGGTTGGCAGTGGGCCTGAAGCCTGCCCTTTCTTCCTGCCTGCCTGGTGCCGGGAGCAGAGGCCTGCGTGGAGCTCCCAGGCACCTGCCTAAGAGCCAGCCGGCACCCAGCCACTGACAGAGAGGCAGCTCGGACCTCGGCCCCATGTGAGTGCAGGGCTATGGTGGGCCCCGAGGCGTGTGCCTGGCAGCCTGGAGCTGGTGTGGAGCTTCCCGGCATGGCCATCTGTGCAGGGCCACCTGCCAAGAATCCCTGGAAGGCCAGTCCCCCAGCCTGCAGCTGGCCTGCCGGTCAGCAGGGAGAAGCGTTTCCATCCGGCCTCTGCCGACCGCATTTGTCACAGGGCAGCCGGCACTTGCCTCAGAGGGTCCTGTCTTGCTGTGGGGGTGGGCACTGTGAGAGCCCCTTTGTAGCACAAGGGCCTCCTCAGGCAGAGCAGTGCTGTGAGTCCCCGGGCACCGGCAGGCAGTGGGCATGGGTGCACACGGGGCCCAGGCCTGTCTCAACACCAGCCATGCCGGACTGGGGCGGAGCCACCACCTGGGGACAGACTCCCCTGCTGCCCCTACGGGGAGCCCTAAGGACCCAGGCCCGGCACTGCCTCTGACCTGCTGAGTGATTGGGGCAAGTGCGGGCCTCGGGGAGCCTCGGGGGCTGCAGCGGGCCTCAGCTGACTGGGAGCTGCCCTGTCCTCACGGTGCCAGGGACAGGCTATTCGCCACAGGCCAGTGCCGCTGACGGCTCTCCTAGGGCCAGGGCCAGGGTTTGGCCTGTGGATTCCTCAGGGACCATGGCCTCACCCCAGGGAGTGCACAAGGGACTGTCTGAGGCTCCCTGCTGCGTCCGGGACCCCCTGGCCAGGCCTGCCTGCGCGTGCCCGTGAGTCCCACCGGCCGTGTGCCTTGTTGCTGGGCTGTAGGCTGTGGGCAGTGGTGGTCCCTGGTGTGGCCCGTCCTCCCCGCCAGCCGAAATGCAGACTGGCAGAGGTCAGACGGGCCCAGCCCCCTGTGGTGCGTGTGTGGCTGCGCCCCTGAGCCCGCCTCCCAGGGTGGAGGTTGGGACCTGCGGCCGGGGGTCCAGGAGTGCCAGGTGTGGACTCTGCTTGGGAACGGCGATGTTCCCACACAGATGCTGCCATGAGCACTCGCATGCTATCTGCCTGGTGAACAAATGAGTGAACTGATGAGTGGATGAGAATGGACGCAGGAAGTAGATTATTCTACCCTGTGCTTGCCCATTGGCCTGGGAGCCCACATTCGTAGGCAGGTTCTTCCCAGCCCTGAGGGCGGCTCCCCATGGGAGTTCTCGGTCGTCTCCCACCTCTCGGGGCGCTCCACTGAGCCCACGCCCGGCTCCCAGGAGCAACTTGCCATGAGCCGGTCCCTGCTTTCCCACAGGCCGGGCCCTGACAGGAAGCGGAGAGTGTGGCTCCACCCGGGGTCCCGTCTCTGCCCGTGGTCCACCCTTGTGGCTTCATAGCCTGGGACCCACAGTGAGTCGAAGGCCTGCACTGTCTCTTCCTGATGGTTTGAGCAGACGGGCGCTGGCCCCCAGATGAGCACCGGGGCACTCCAGTGCCTGGAGCCTCCGAGCAAGGGCGTCGTCCCAGGAGAAGCCTGGGACACAGAGGCCATTGTTTCTCTGTCACCACAGGCAGAGCTCCTCCACCTGTCCGCTGTCCTCGGGACACCCCAGGAGTTGGTGCCTGTCCTGGTTCCCCTTCCCCAGGGAGGAGGCCCAGGCGCTGGCAGGTGGAGGGGAACGGCTGGGCAGAGAAGCGGCCGGGCAGAGGAGCAGCAGGGCCTGTGTAGCCTCAGAGGGCTCACTGGGTCTCAGCCCTGGGCCTCTGGCTGCCAGGCCAGGAGAATGCTGTGACTCTGAGGAGCTAGCAGAACCCTCCAGGCTACCAGTGTCCATGAACCTCTGGCACAGCAAGGAAGCTTGGGCCACTCTGGCTGGAACCACCAGGCGGGTCTACACCAGCCGGGTCGGCCTGGAGCTGACCCCAGCCAGGCCTCTGCAGCCACAGGCTCCCTCCCCAGGTGCCGCTGGGTGATTCGTTAAGACAGATCACACCAGTCACCTGAAATACACTTCAGGGGAAAATAGATGGTTTTTATCTCCTTTTTGTGGTGGTGCTAGGAGAAGTGGGCGGCCACAGTTCATTAAAAATTAAAAGCAGAGGAAGCTTCATTAATTTCTCTGGCATTGCAGGCTCCGGTTTCTCAGGGAACAGGCCTGCCAGGCCCCAGCGTTTCTCTGGGTCCACGTGGAGGGTGCCTTCCGTGCGAGTGGGCACTCCCCGCTGAGCACCGTGGGGGGCTGCCCAGATTGGGGCCCACGGCCTCTGGGTGAGGGGACCAGGGTCTGGCTGGGCTGTCTCCCTAAAGAGCTCAGTGCTCTACTGTTTCCGGGGTGCCAGGAGGAGACCCAGGGGCCTCAAAGAGAAGCTGTTGGGGGCAGGAGACCCAGGGGCCTCAAAGAGAAGCTGTTGGGGGCAGGACTAGTCCCAGGTCAGCAGTCCTCAACCCCACTGTGTCTGGGGAGGAACTTGGCTGTCCGGAAGCCAGTGAGGCCCTGGCGATGGGCAGGGTTGCATTTCTCTGTTTCCTGGCTGTGGAGGCCAACAGGAGTCCAGTGGGACGCACTGGCTTCGTGGTCTTGGCAGGCAGTTGCAGAGGCCCGAGGCCCAGAGTCCCAGCTGCCCCAGGTCCATGGGGAGGTAAAGGGAGGAGCAGGAGCTCCTGGGAGGCCCATGACCACTAGAGGGCTGGGGGTGTGGCCAGAGCTGGCTGGAGAGATAGAGCTGACTGGGTGTTGCCTTGAAGCGGAGTGTGGGACGATGGTCAGGGTGGAGCTGGGCACCCCCGCCTAGGAGGAGCGGTCAGGCAGGAGCCCCAGGCCCGGAGGGAGGTCAGAGGGAGAAACATTCTGAGGGCAGAGCTGCGGGACCTGCTGATGGCTCTGGTCTGGGGGAGAGGATGGCTCTGCTCTAGGTCTAGGGGATGGCTCTGGTCTGGGGGAGAGGATGGCTCTGCTCTAGGTCTAGGGGATGGCTCTGGTCTGGGGGAGAGGATGGCTCTGCTCTAGGTCTTGGGGATGGCTCTGGTCTGGGGGAGAGGATGGCTCTGCTCTAGGTCTAGGGGATGGCTCTGGTCTGGGGGAGAGGATGGCTCTGCTCTAGGTCTAGGGGATGGCTCTGGTCTGGGGGAGAGGATGGCTCTGCTCTAGGTCTAGGGGATGGCTCTGGTCTGGGGGAGAGGATGGCTCTGCTCTAGGTCTTGGGGGTGGCTCTGGTCTGGGGGAGAGGATGGCTCTGCTCTAGGTCTAGGGGGTGGCTCTGGTCTGGGGGAGAGGATGGCTCTGCTCTAGGTCTAGGGGATGGCTCTGGTCTGGGGGAGAGGATGGCTCTGCTCTAGGTCTAGGGGATGGCTCTGGTCTAGGGTACAGGAGCCTGAGGTTGGTGGGGGGTAGCTGGCCTGGTGCCATCAGGAATGAAGAATTCTGCCTGGGTGGGGCGGGGGGTGGATGCCAGAGGGTAGAGTGGGACTGGACGGCTGCCAGCAGAGCCAGTTGGGAAGTCACCCCTGCGTGGTACTTAATTCCTGGGCTGGGTGGGGGAGAGGCACCTGTGGCCAGCCCTGGGGTCCCCCAAGGAGAACGGAGTGGAGAGGAGAAAACCAGAGCTCTGGGAGGCCGTGCTGAGAGGCCCGGGGAGGAGGGGAGATTGTGGGGCCTGGTCACCATGAAGGACATGGTGAGGCTCCCTGCCAGACAGCAGAGGGTGGGAGGCAGCAGGGGCAGGTGAGGTGGGCAGATCCCCCGCATTGAGGCTTTTGCCGTGGAGGGCAGGACGGTGGTGGGGAGGCAGGCAGGGTGGGTTCCTAAGCTCCATGCTTTTAGGATCCGGTGGTCCCTGGGTACCCCTGGCAGTGAGAGGAGGAGGGCCTTAGGAAACCCTGGGCTCAGCCCCCAGGGGCAGCTCCCCCCTCAGCTCTGCCTCCCCACCGACATGGCCAGACCAGGCCCAGCACAGCCTGGACCTCCAGCGTCGTGTCTGAGCCTCTCATTCAGAGAGAAAGACAGTGGACAAGCCCCCCAAAGAGACCCTCATGCAGCGAGGGCCCTCCCCAGCCAGAGCTCCAGGCACACAGATGAGAGGCGTGGGGCAGGAGGAGGGGCTGGGGGACCGAGCAGAGCTGTCTGCGCTGAGGGGTTCCAGGGTGAGAAGCGTGGGGCAGGAGGAGGGGCTAGGGGACCGAGCAGAGCTGTCTGCACTGAGGGGTTCCAGGGCATGGTGGGGCACTCTGGGGGCAGACTGACCCCCGATTAGCACCGGGTTCAGACCCCACTGGTCTGTGGGAGGCTTGTCCCACCGCCTGGCTCCAGAGGCCCCAAGTGTGCCAGGTGGGGTGACCAACCTGCCCCAGGACTTGGCCTGAGTCTCCTTTTCAGCATGGGACAAGGGCACCCAGAGCCACGCGCCTCTTCCTGGGCCCTGGCCCTTCTTTCTTTCTTTCTTTATTATTTGTTTTTGAGACAGGGCCTCGCTGTCACCTAGGCTAGGGTGCAGTGACGTGTTGAAGGCTCACTTCAGCCTCAAACTCCTAAGTTCAAACGATTCTCCTACCTCAGCCTCCCGAGAAGCTGGGACTACAGGCGCGTGCCACCATGCCTGGCTATTTTTTATAGAGACAGGGGGTCTTGCTATGTTGCCTGGGCTGGTCTCAAACTCCTGGCCTCGAGCAATCCTCTCACCTCTGCCTCCCAAGGTCCTGGGATTACAGGCATCTGCGACCGGCCTCTGGCCCCTCCTTGAGCTCTGTAACCAGCAGAGGCCACGGTGGCCACTGGGGCAGATCAAGGCAGGTGCTGGGACTCCACCAAGGCCCCTCCTGCCCGCCCCACGGCAGCCCCACCACGAAGGCTGCTGCACACACCTGGTCCACATCACTTACCCTGAGTGTTGTGAGCTTTGGGAAACACCGAATATTTTAATCACTTTTGGAGATGTTGGGGTCACCAGCCCCGGGCCAGGTAGTGACATCAAATTCTCAGATTCGATTGATGGGAGCCAGTGCCTGCTCGGAGGGGAGGTGAGGCTCACAGCTCGCCCACTGAGTGTCACAGCCTCCTGCCCTGGTGGACGGTCACAAGGAAGGGGTTGAGGCAGGAACAGGGGTTGGGCTGGTGCGTACCTCCCCCCACCTCTGGACAGCTGCCCTGGGACCTCTGCTTGAACGCTGCCTCCTCCACGCAGCCCTCCAGGATCCTTCCAGGCAGCACAAGTCTTCCTCTGGGCTCCCCTGTTTGTCTGCCCTACTGTGTTGTGGCCCTCGCACTGCACTGGGCAGGGGGCCCATGCTGAGGAGCTCACCTGGACTGCGTGTTCTGCCCCCGTACCATCCCTGAGGGAGGCAGGGCACCTCTCTTTGACCCCAGGGAGCAAGGCCAGGCACCAGAGGCAGCCCCCGAGGGCTAAGGCAGCCGAGTGATAGGAGTAGACATCATGGAGGTCACAGTGGCCATAGCTGGGAGCAGTCGAGGGCCCCATGGAGGACAGCCCAGCACCCCAGGGCACAGGCCGTTTAGTGGGACACGTGCTCCGCCTCCCCAGAGATGGCCGCGCCTGCTGCAGGAACCCTGGCTCTGGGTCTCACTGCTGTCTGTCCTGCAGGCTGGCAGCATTGGAGTTTTCATCTCAGGGGAACATTAAACCCTGTCCCAGCCTGGCCTGCATCCCGGCACAGCCGGGCACAGGAGGCCCTGTGTCCAAGGCTGGGGCAGTGGGGGCAGCAGCCATCCACACCCAGGCTCCATCCTACTCTTGGTGGCCAGCCTGGGTCATGGAGGTGGTGGCCACAGTAGGTGAACCACACAATCTCCCCACTCCACCTCACCCCACCTGCCACCCTCGGTGACTGGCACACTGTGGTCTGTCCTCAGGACCTGGAGGCCAGCGGACTGGGTGACAGGCCCCATGTGCATGGGGGTTGAGGGGTGTCTGGGAACTGGTGGCTGGAGCAATAAGTGAGCCTGAGGGAAGGGGAGCAGCCCTGGCTGGAGAGGGCCCCACGGCTGGCCTGCGGGCTGGGTGCAGGGATCACCACTTCCCACCAGCCCATCTTCCCCGACAGCCCTTGAGGCTGCAGTGCTCCATAGCCGTGGAGCACAGCCACCAGCAGCCTCCAGACAGAGCAGCTGACCATCAGCTGTGGACGTCCTGTCTGACGCAGGTCCTCCGGTGTGCTCTCAGCACTCGCGGTGTCCTGAGCACCATGCCCAGAGCCATATGGGCAACTTTACCTCCTGGCAGCTGCCCTGCAACCACGGAGGCTTGGGCGAGGGTGTGTGGAGTGGGTGCCGCACCCTAAGCCCCAACAGGGCGGCTTGGAGGGCCCAGACTCACAGCAGTGAGTGCCCAGGGGTGCAGTGAGGACTCTTGAGAGGAGCCGAGGCTGGGTCAGCTGTCTGCTGGGTGTGACGGACACCAGGGCCCTCCCAGGTCTGAGATGGAGGCCCCTGCTGGGCCCCATCTGTCTTCTCAACTCCTGCAGTTGGAAAGTTGGAAGCAGTCAGTCGGACTGGGGCTTCCGGCGTGTCCCCAGCCTGAGCCCCCACTGGTCCTGAGCCCCCACGCCCCTCTCTGCCCCTCCAGGGTCCAGGTGGAGTTCTACGTCAATGAGAACACCTTCAAGGAGCGGCTCAAGCTGTTCTTCATCAAAAACCAAAGATCGAGTGAGTGGGGTGCCTGGAGGGCCACTCCCAGGCAGGGAGGTGTTGAGGGCGCTGGGAGCAAGGCTGGCAATGGCAAAGGCTGGGGCTGTGAGCTCAGGGAAGAGTCCATGGGGTGGGAGCCGCCTGAGTGCTGCGGGGGGATTTGGAAGCAGGGTGGGGGTGGGTGTGCATGGTGAGTGGGGCACTGGGTCGCCCCCTCTTAGCTTCACACTATCTGAGACCAGGACCTCTCCAGCGGGACCCATGGGGACACTGCCCTGCGTGCTGGACACCGGGCTGGGTGGGGCAGGACCATCCACAGGTGCCCGCAAGGTCTCCCCTGTGGACACGCCCTGCCCCCCACCCCTCCATACAGCCCCACCCTCCCCAACAGCTCCCTGCCCCATTCCCAGCCAGAGCTTGGCCTCATGGCCCCCCAAGAGCTGCAGGGTGAGGACTTGGGGGTTTTCCCAGGGGCTCCACATTCACCTGCCTGCTCCCCAATCCTCATCCTGACCCCCAAGAAGTGGAGTGGCCTCTAGAAATCTGCTGCACCCCACGTGCTGTAAGGTGGGGCCAGGGATGGAGCCTCTCAGAGGCTGACCCGGGAGCACCGACCCCCAAGCAACACAGGGCACGCAGGGCTCTGGGTGCAGCCGGGTGTGGGAGGGGAGCCCAGCTGGGGCCATCCAGAGAGCCCAGTCAGACCCGGGTGCAGGCCCTGCTCCCCGAAGCCCAGGGCTGGGTCAGAGCCCTGAGGCCGCTGCCCTCCCCGCAGGCCTAAGGATCCGGCTGTTCAACTTCTCCCTGAAGCTCCTCACCTGCCTGCTCTACATCGTGCGCGTCCTGCTTGACGACCCGGCCCTGGGCATCGGATGGTGGGCCACCTGCGCGGCTGGGCGAGGGGTCGAGGGTCCCAGGGCTGAGCTTTCCTGCTGGGCCATTACAGAGGCTGATGGCGTCCCTGAGGGAGCTCCTGTGCCCGGGGCCTTGGGGAGTCCTTCCTTCTCCAGCGCCTGTCCCAGGATGGAAAAAGCCAAGGACTCAGTGCCCAGGTTCCCGCAGACGGCTCAGCGTAGGGAGAAGGGTCCCCGTCGTAGACTTCCAGCTGTGCCCTTAGCTGCTAGTGAACCCCAGAAGGTCCACGGAAAGGCTGGAGCATCTAGGAAGCCCCTCCCTGCCCCCACAAGTGTCTTCGTGCTCACTTGAGCTTCTGCAGGTCAGGGGAGGGGGCACCCAGCCCCCCGGGGAAAGCCCTAGCTGTTTCTGGGGGTGTCTTCTACCCTCCTGGGTCCCAAGGAGTCCCCTTCCCAGGGCCCATCGTCCTGGGGCCAATGCTCCAGGGACTTCCGGGAGAGGTGCTCGGGCAGCCGTGTGCACTGTCAGGTCCTCACCAGGCTCGCAGCAGCCACCATGAGGGTGCGTGGGAACTCGCTCTCTCTGAGTCCTGTTCCATCTCCTTCTGCTGTTGCTGCTTCGAGAAGTGGCAGCTGCTGGGACCTACTCTGTGCCCAGGGCGCCTTGGTGACTCCTGCTCCCTCTGTGTGGGTCCCAGGGGACATCAGCAGGGCCCTGCGGCCCTCAGTGCCGGATTGTCCTGAGTCATGTCTTTGGGGACCAGCCCCCAACCCCAGTCCTCTCGCTCTGGCTCCCCTGGCACTTGGATGCTGTGCTCTGTGTCCTGTTTCTTCTGTCCCCTCTCCTGCCTCGTTCCCTCATTCCCTCATTCACTTGTTCTGTCCTGCTTCCTGGTTTCCAGAAATCCTTCCTCTGAATGTCCTTCCGAGGATGGCATCTCCAGTCCTTTCCTGTTTTACAGTTTCCCCATCTGCTGGGCCCTTTTCTCCCGAGCTCACACTGGGCCCTGATTTTTTCATACCCGTAATCACCTCAAATGTCTGGTGCTGTTTATGCATAAGAGTGCTCAGGCACCGAGGGGCTCTGCAGCCACATGTGTGGTGTGGTTGTCACCATCCAGCCATCGGGGTGAACCCCGCCAGGATGCTGGTCCCCTCTCTGGCTGTGCAGAGCAGGTTCTTCCTTGGAGAGGAAGGCCTGACTGCCGGGAGCCTGGCTTCTGGGGCCTAAAGGTGTGCATGTGAACTTTTGCTCAATCCCCTTTTAACCTGTTACCCCATCACGGGGTGCCTGGCATCCCCAGGCCAGAGACTTACCCTCTCCTAAGAATCAACCTTCTTTGTCTAGGTCGGAAGAGGGCAGAACCCACTAGGATAGTTTGAGAAGGAGAACTGGGCCCTAACTGACTTTCAGGCTACTTTCCTGGGTCACCCCCCACCCCAAGTCCCAGGGGCCCCGGGGCTTCTGGTTTCACCTCCCCACAGGGCCCAAGTCTGTTATGTTCACTGCCCATGAACATAACATAGGGCAGACAGCGAGGGTACATCCCACATCTGCGGGATTGGGGGTAGCCCCGACTCAACAGCAACACACTGGTTCTGCCTGTGTTGACAACAGGCTCCCAGGGAGGGGCACTACATGGCCAGAGAGAGCACTTGGGAACACTCAGGGCCTCCCCAAGGCCAGAGCTGCCTTGAACAAGGCTGGACATTGGGAGCACTCAGGGCCTCCCCAAGGCCAGAGCTGCCTTGAACAAGGCTGGACAGTGCTCAAGAGACAGGGAGAGGAAGCTCCGATCCCTAGGTGCTGAAGCCAAGAGGCACGTCCCTAAGCTGCTTCTGAGGACAAGCGACCCCCAAGTCACCTGGAACCAGCTGCTGCGACAGTGACCAGGGCATGGCCAACATGCTAGTTTTGTCCCAGACCATCACCAATGCTCATGCCCTAGCACAGTGTCCAAGACGTGGACGGGGGTGGGAAGATGGGTTGATGATGGATGGATGGATGGATGGATGGATGGATGGATGGATGGATGGATGGATGGATGGAGTGGATGGAGTGGATGGAGGAATGAGTGGATGGGTGGATGGATGGATGGAGTGGATGGATGGAGAGATGAGTGGATGGGTGGATGATGGATGGATGGATAGAGTGGATGGATGGAGGGATGAGTGGATGGGTGGATGATGGATGGATGGATGGATGGATGGATGGATGGGTGGATGGGTGGAGGAATAGATGTTGGATGGAAGGATGAGTGAATGGGTGGAGGAATGAGTGGATGGGTGGAGGGATGAGTGAATGGAGAGATGAGCAGAGGGATGGATGGATGGACAGATGAGTAGATGGATAGATGAGTGGATGGATGGGGAGATGAACAGATGGATGGAGGGATGGATGGATGATGGATGGATGGACAGATGAGTAGATGGATAGATGGATGAGTGGATGGATAGACAGTGAGTGGATGACTGGAGGATGGATGAACGGATGAGTGGATGGATGGATGAGTGAGTGGAAAGATAGATGAGTGATGGATGATAGATGAGTGATGGATGATAGATGGATGTCCAGATACTTTTGTGGGCATTGAGTTTGCAACAAGCCTATTAAAAATCAGGGGAAAGTGGGTCAGTTGAAAGAAAAGACAAAAGGAGCTGGCCATCGCCAGGGGCCTTGTGAGCAGTGAGGTCTCCTTGGTCAGTGACGCTGGCATTGGTGATGGTCTGGGACAAAACTAACGTGTTGGCCACGCCCTGGTCACTGTCGCGGCAGCTGGTTCCATGCGGCTTGGGGGTCGCTTGTCCTGAGAAGCAGCTTAGGGATGTGCCTCTTGGAGTCAGCACCTAGGGATAGGAGCTTCCTCTCCCTGTCTCTTGAGCACTGTCCAGCCTTGTTCAAGGCAGCTCTGGCCTTGGGGAGGCCCTGAGTGTTCCCATGTGCTCTCTCTGGCCATGCAGTGCCCCTCCCTGGGAGCCTGTTGTCAACACAGGCAGAACCAGTGTGTTACTGTTGGGTCAGGGCTACCCCCAATCCCGCAGATGTGGGATGTACCCTCACTGTCTGCCTGCTGGGCTGAGCAGAGGCCACCCCAGCCTTCCTCAGTTAGAGGCCCTCCTCCAGGATCTCTGCAGTGGGTGGGGAGGGGGCAGACTGCCTTGTCTCCCAGATGTGGGAGCTCAGACCCTTCCAGGATGTGGGGGGTAGCCCTAGGTGGGTGAGTAGGAGGCCCCCATGAACCTGAGCCTGTGGCAGCCCTCGGGCAGCAAGTCCTTGCAGTGGTGCTGGAGGGGCCGAGGCCAGGCCAGTGCTGTGTCTCTCCACAGCTGGGGCTGCCCAAAGCAGAACTACTCCTTCAATGACTCGTCCTCCGAGATCAACTGGTAAGTCCACACTCCAGCTCCCAATAGCCAGGTGCTCAGAGGCTGGGGACCAGGGTTGGGTGGGATGGCCAGAGGCTCACACTGCCTGGTCCCCGAGAGACAATGCCCAGCTTCAGCCCAGCAGCCACCCAGGTTCCCCAGAACACATGTGCCCTTGGCCCTGGCCATGGTCAATGCTAGGAATGTCTCCTTCAAGAGGAGCAGTTTGAGAATCATGAGTTCCCAGCCAGTTCCACAGCCTCCACACACTCTTCCTGAGCCCAGTGAGAGATGCAGGGAAGCCTGTCTCCTGGTAAGTTGGCAGCTTCTCTTCCAGTTCACCGTCTTATGGCCAAGGAAGGCGGCTGCCCTGGGCAGGCAGTGGGAGGTGACCGCAGGGCAGCCGGGGTGCCTGGTCCAGAGGTTAAGACCTGTCTCCAGACCCTGCTAGGCGTGTCCCCAGTACCTGAGCCCCTGTCCACATCAGGCGAGGAACTGAGGCTCAGGGAGACCCAGGGGGCTGTCAGTTAGATAGCCCAACCTCCCTGCTCTTAGGGACATTCATGGGAGCCTGGCTCCAGGGACCCAGGTGAAAAAAACAGGACACCCAGGCTGCTGTTGCCTGTCATTTCCAGAGAGGAGAAGCTTTGCTACCCTTGGCAATGTCATGGGCTGCAGGCCAAGGCTCCATGGGAACTCAGCCATGGGCCCCAGCCTCATAAGCACTTCCTGGGGGGCCAGCCCGCTGCAGTCCTGCTCCCTCCTCTCTCTCCTTTGCTTCCCTTCTCCTTCCCTTCCCTCCTCCTTACGGTCCCCTCTAAAGGCAAGGTAGGCTCCTTTGGTCCAGCCTCAGTGAGTAGCACATGCTTGGGGCCAGTGGAGGCCAATGGTTATGGCCCCAGCCCCAGGGTGGCTGGGGGACACTAGTGGCTGTGGTGCCCTACTGTGCTGCCTCCTTTCTCTCCCCAGGGCTCCCATTCTATGGGTGGAGAGAAAGATGACACTGTGGGCAATCCAGGTGAGTGCCCCACCCTGCCCTCCTCCCCACTGGAGTGGTGCTCAGTAAGCACTGAGGACCAACCCAGGCTCAGTAAATGCTGAGGACAAACCCAGGCTCAGTGAGCAGGGGACCTAGACTCAGTGAGCACTGAGGACAGACCCAGGCTCAGCAAATGCTGGGGACAAACCCAGGTTCAATAAACAGGTGACTCTGGCTCAGTGAGCACTGAGGACAGACCCAGGCTTAGTAAGTAGGGGATCCAGGCTGAGTGAGCACTGAGGACAGACCCAGGCTCAGTAAGCAGGGAAACCAGGCTCAGTGAATGCTGAGGACAAACCAAGGCTCAGTAAACAGGTGACTCAGGGTCAGTGAGCACGGAGGACAAACCCAGCATTTACTGACCCAGGCTCAGTACATGCTGAGGACAAACCCAGGCTTAGTGAGCACCGAGGACAGTCCCAGGCTCAGTAAGCACGGGACCCAGGCTCAGTGAATGCTGAGGACAAAGCCAGGTTCAGTAAACAGGTGACTCTGGCTCAGTGAGCACTGAGGACAAACCAAGCAATTACTGACCCAGGCTCAGTAAATGCTGAGGACAAACCCAGGATCAGTAAACAGGGTACCCAGGCTCAGTAAGCATTGAGGACAGACCCAGGCTCAGTAAACAGGGAAACCAGACTTTAGTGAACGCTGAACACAAACCCATGCTCAGTAAGCAGGGGTCCCAGGTTCAGTGAGTGCCGAGGACCAAGCTCTACTGCTCTCCACACAGTTTTCCCAGGGATCCCTGAGGGCTTCATGACCCCCTCTGTCTGCTTCACTGTCTGAATCTCTCCCTCCGCTGACCCATCTGTGTCCTTGCTGTTTTCCTGGGGTGGAGAGTGCACAAGCCAGGTCCCTGGCGGGCTCCTGGGTGGGTGACCTAGTTCATGACTAGGTCCCATGTCTCCATCTGAGACCAGACCAGAGAGGGTCTCCCGTGCCCACCCCTATCATATTCCAGAGGGGTCAGCAGATGCCTGTGCTGAGAGGGGGTTCCACTGAGAAAACCAGGTCCACTGAGCCTCCATCTCCATCCCCCCACACCGGGGCAGCGGGAATAGCCACTCTCTGGTGTCTTCCTGAGTCTCCTGCCTCACCCACTGCACCTTCCATCCCACCCTGGGCCTAGAGTGGGCGGCCCGGAAGGACCAGGGTTTCAAGACTCCATCTGCCCTTGGCCCTGGTGGGGGTCAGCCAAAGGCCTTGGCAGCTAAGACTGTCCTGACATGGGAGTGAGGGTCAAGGCAGCCCCCCCAGACACACGCCTGGCTTTGTGTGGTACCTGCCCACCGAGGCCTGTGGGATCAGGGCCTGCGCCGCGCCCCGGCCTGCTCCAGAGCTCCTTCCCTTTCCTGCCTCCCAGGTCATCGTGGCCATAATAAGCTTCCTGGAGACAATGCTTCTCATCTACCTCAGCTACAAAGTGAGTGCCTGTGCGGGGTGGCACCTCACAGGGGGTCCCCACCCTTCCCCACCTCCCCTACCTCCCATACGTCCCCCACCTTCCCCCACCTCCCCCCACTGTCCCCTACTTACCCCCTTCCCCACCTCCCCACCTCCCCTACCTCCCATACGTCCCCCACCTTCCCCCACCTCCCCCCACTGTCCCCTACTTACCCCCTTCCCCACCTCCCCACCTCCCCTACCTCCCATACGTCCCCCACCTTCCCCCACCTCCCCCCACCTTCCCCTACCTCCCCCCACTGTCCCCTACCTCCCCCCTTCCCCACCTCCCCTACCTCCCATACGTCCCCCACCTTCCCCCACCTCCCCCCACCTCCCCACCGTCCCCTACTACCCCCACCTCCCCCCACCTCCCCACCGTCCCCTACCTCCCCCCACCTCCCCACCGTCCCCTACCTCCCCCCCTTCCCCACCTCCCCCACCTCTCCCACCTTCCCCCACCTCGCCCCACTGTCCCCTACCTCCCCCCTTCCCCACCTCCCCTACCTCCCATACGTCCCCCACCTTCCCCCACCTCCCCCAACTGTCCCCTACCTCCCCCCCTTCCCCCCCTCCCCCACCTCTCCCACCTTCCCCCACCTCCCCCACCCTCTCCTATTTCCCCACACTTCCCAGCCTCATCCCCTGACCTCCAGGCTCCAGGGATTGGCTCCTTGCCCTCTCCCCATCCTGCCCCTCCCCTGCCGGGCCCCACCCCCACCCTCCATCGCCCCCCTGACACCCCCCGTTTGGCCCCCAGGGCAACATCTGGGAGCAAATCTTCCGCGTGTCCTTCGTCCTGGAGATGATCAACACTCTGCCCTTCATCATCACGGTGGGTGAGCCCCGGCCGCCAGGAGTGTGGCCCCTGGAGCCCCAGCCCTGACCTGTCCCCTTCACAGATCTTCTGGCCGCCGCTGCGGAACCTGTTCATCCCTGTCTTTCTGAACTGCTGGCTGGCCAAGCACGCGCTGGAAAACATGATTGTAAGCCGGGGCGGGGGGTGCAGCTGGGACCTGGGGGGGCCACCCTCAGCCTCACCGGCCCTGGGAGACACTGTGCGACGTAGCCTGCCACGCCCGGCCCTGGCGTGAGCTGTAGAGGACCAGGAGGCCAGGGCAGCAGAAACTCTGTTTCTGCTCCTGGAAAACATCCAAGCCAAGCCCCGAATGTCCTCGTTCCAGGAAGAAACTCAATCCCAGAGCTTTTCCTAACCCTGGAAATTAAATGGCTGGTGGGAGGAGAAGGGACAAAGTGAAGAGTGTGACAAACCCAGGCCACGAGGACCAGGGCCACAAACACCAGACCACACGCAAACCGGGGCCACGGGGCCACAGACAGGCCCTGTGCTAAGTGTCTCAGCAAGGTCCCTGTCGTGGGAATGGCAGCAGCCGGTTCCCTAGGCACCCACCCTCTCCAAGCCAGACCCCTTGATTCACAGCCCCCATTCCTGCCCCGATGGTAAAGCGGCGTTACCATGCTGGGTCCAAGCTGTACACACTAACCAGCCCTCTGACCTGAGACTTAAGCTCATCCCCGGGGACGTAGGCAAGATGGGGACCTGTCCTGAGAGAGGACAGCAGAAGGGGGGCCCAGGTGCAGGCTGCTCCGTGGGCCTCAGCGGAGACGCAGGTGTGGCCGGGTGCAGGCTGCTCCGTGGGCCTCAGCGGAGACGCAGGTGTAGCCGGGTGCAGGCTGCTCCGTGGGCCTCAGCGGAGACGCAGGTGTGGCCGGGTGCAGGCTGCTCCGTGGGCCTCAGCCGAGACACAGGTGTGGCCAGGTACAGGCTGCCTCGTGGGCCTAAGCGGAGACGCAGGTGTGGCCGGGCTGTCTGCTTTCCATTGGCCTTCTAGTTTCTATTCATTGGCTCCTGGTGGGGTTCACAGTCCCTGCCCGCTGATGGCCACCGCTCCTTCCACAGAACGACTTCCACCGTGCCATCCTGCGGACGCAGTCGGCCATGTTCAACCAGGTCCTCATCCTCTTCTGCACCCTGCTGTGCCTCGTTTTCACGGGGTGAGTGCCGGCTGTCAGTGCAAGCACCCCAGAACGTTGGGGAGGGCCTGAGAGGCAAGCAGGGCCGGGCTAGGGGATGCAGACGCCTGTGTCCAAGCAGTCAGGGGCAGAAAAGCCACGGTGCCTGGGCTGCGGGTGTCGGACCACCCAGCTGGGACTGAGGTCAGGAGGCAGCTCCAAGCCCACGTCCCCAGTACACAAGCAGCCCTGCAGCCCGGCTCCTCCAAGGCCAGAGATACCCAGACCTGGCTTCCTGGTCTATGCCGTGGATGTAGAGAAAGGGACTGGTCCCTGGGCCAGGTGGGGGTCTCTTGGCTGAGGCCCAGCTGAGAGCAGGGTTTGGAGGCAGCCAGGGTAAAGGTGGGGACGCCCAGAGCTGCGAGGGCCTCCAGCCCACCCAAGCATATCCACTGTGCCCACCTGCCTGTGTCCTGCTGATGGCTCCATGTTGCTGCTCTGTCTTCGTTCCCAGCAAGGCCTAGTCGCCACTTCCCGTCCCCAGGCAGGGATGTCAGGCAAGCACTGTGCCCTGGGAGCAGAGAGAGTGCCCTGTGTTTCCCGCCTCCATTCCCTCACTGTCCCTCATGACAGACACAGAGCTCAGTGGGCAGATTGGGGCATCCATGGGGATGGCATCTGGGACCTGGCGGTGACCCCAGCCCTGCCCATTAGACCTCCCAGCCTCGGGCCTGGGTGGCTTGTCTGGCTGTGCCTGGCAGAGGCCTGAGTATGGTGGGTAAAGGGGCAAGGCTCTGAGATGGGGGTGGAGAGCCAGACCCACCCCCCCCCCCGTGTCACTCAAGGCCACACTGATGACACAGCCCTGCATCCCCTGCTCCCAGAGAATTTTCCAGAGGCCTAGGAGAGAGCCACCGGGCAGGCAGGGAGGCTCCGGGGAATTCACCGTGAACAGAGGCCGCCATGCTGTGGCCGAGGGGTCAGCTGCATTGTCAGCCAGCATCCGGCAGGAGGTGGCTCTGGCAGAGCCTGGGGACAGATGGGCAGGGCTGAGGGCCTGACACCACCTAGCTGTTAGGAGGGCGGGGCTCACCCGGTGACCAGGTGATGAACAGCTCAGTCTCCTGGGCAGTGAGGGTCCCGTGGGCAGGCAGAATCTCTGGGGCCACGGCCCCCCAGCTCCTCGTCCCCAGGCCGCCCCTAACTGCCCGGGGTTGCAGGACCTGTGGCATCCAGCACCTGGAGCGGGCAGGCGAGAACCTGTCCCTCCTGACCTCCTTCTACTTCTGCATCGTCACCTTCTCCACCGTGGGCTACGGCGATGTCACGCCCAAGATCTGGCCGTCGCAGCTGCTGGTGGTCATCATGATCTGCGTGGCCCTCGTGGTGCTCCCACTGCAGGTGGGTCCTCCGGGCACCAGCACTGGGTGGCACCAGCAAAGGGACAGGCGGGCGCCGGCGGAGGGAGGGGACTGCTGGGGCTATGGCACAGTGCAGGGGCCACTCCCAGGCGGGGACAGCGAGGCCAGCCGGGCGGTGCCTGCTCCGTTGCACGCCCCCACTGAGGGTCTGCGGCGGGTCTGGTGGTGCTCGGCGTGGTGGGTGATGACGGAGTCCCGTGAGCCGGCCTTTTCCCTCTAGGGAGATGGTGGGTCTCTGGTGCCAGGGTGACCTGCCCCTCCCAGGCCCCAGGCAGAGTGCAGAGAGGGCTCAGGGTGGACAGCCGGCCCATTTCCCATCCACAGGCAGGTGCAGCAGCAGCTGCCAGGCCCACAAGGAGCACACCCCCTGGGCCACCCCAGCAGCTTCCCTGTCACCACTGCTGAGGCCCATGCCCACTGAGCAGAGGAGGGGCCAGACCTTAGCGGGAACGGTGGAGGCCTGGAGAGGGCAGCTGCCCAGGGTGTGAGTGCTTGGGCCTGGACTGCCTCTGACACCTCCTCTAGGCACCCCAGCCCACCCTGGAAGGCCCCTGCTATCGGGGAGATGGGAGAGGGAGGGGCCTCCTGTGGGTGGTAGAACATTTTCTAGGAGCCTGGGTGGGAGGAGGAGCCCGAGGAGGTGGCCAGGGCCTTCTAGGAGTCAGACCCCCAGCTGGCTGCAGGATGCCGGGGAGACAGGCCAGTGATTCCAGGGAGCCTCTGCGGACCCCGGACTCAGCCCCAGCTCCCTCCCCCTAAACAGCAGCGGGCATGGCACAGGTGTGGGCCCAGGCCAGGCCTGGCTCTTCCCCTCACTATATCCGAGTCAAAGCTGTGGCACCAGCTGTACGGCCCTCAGCGTGGGCCATGTTCTCCACATCTGCTGGCTTCCTTTCCCCTAACTTCAGATGGGGGCGTGCGCGTCCTTCTACCTGGTTGTCGGCCACTCCACCACCGAGTGCCGCGAGTCCCGTTCCTGTGAGCTGCCCGCTCCTCTTTGGTCTGCCCCCAGTTTCCGCTGATGAGCGAGTCTCTCTGTGTTCTAGAAGAAGCCAGCTGTGTGTGGCTTTCCCATTACTTCCCGCTCCATCGCCGCTTCTGTCACTTTGCTTACAGAATCTTCCATTCACAGATGGTCTTCACTTTATTTTTTTAATTAGAGATGGGGTCTCACTCTCATTTTGTTGCCCAGGCTGGCCTCGAACTCCTGAGCTCAAGCGATCCTCCCGCCTCAGCCCCAGAAATAGCTGGGATTACAGGCAGCCTGGCTTTGATTCGCCAATCTTTCCCCTATGGTTTCTGTTTTCCTGTCTTGACTAAAAAGATCATTCCTTCCCTCGATCATAATCCTGGCTTCCTATTTTCTTCTAAAAGTGTAAAGCTCGCCTCTCACCTGGAGGGTTTCACCCACCCGGAACCACCGTGTGGGGTGGGGATGGAGCTGGGTTCTCCCCTCTGACGCCTGCTCCCCCACACCCTGCACTCTGTTCCTTTCTCTGCACATTTCATAACCAGGCAAGGGCGGGAGCGAGGGTGGGAGCGAGGCCGGGAGCACGGTGTGGGGGGCACTCTGTGCGGTGACACTGCCTCCCTCCTCGGCCCTCCTGCCCCAATCCATAAATCTCACCTCAAATTCTTTACCTTAATTACTTCTGCAAAGACCCTTTTGCAAATGGGGTCCCATCCTGAGGTGCAGGGGGACCTGCTTTCAGGGCCACCCTTCACCCTGCTAGGGGCCCCCAGCCTCTGTCCCTGGTCCTCCCCGGCCGCTGCACCTGCTGAGGCTGCTGCACCCGGATGCTCTACAGAGGCCTTGGCCAATCCAGTCTCTGAATTCCCCAGAAGCCCTTCCAGAGACATGTCCGAGAGGCCCCTGCGCCAGCTGAGGTCAGAGGATGGGTCAGCAGGGCCAATGCGTCCCCCTTTGCCCCAGCCACATGCAGCTCCACCTTCATGCTCCATCTGGCTCCTCTCCCCACCCCAAACACCCCAGAGTGAAGAGGAGCCCCAGCCTCAGCCAACCCCAGGGTCGCTTTCAAATAAAGCAGGAGCGAAGTGCTGTCTCTTGTGCTTCTCATGAGACCATGGCACCCACGGGTAGGGGCCAAATCGGGATGTGTGGCAGGCCTGTTCCGTGTCCCTCTGCTGCGTCCACAGCCTCCGGGCTGGGGCCACCTTCCCATTCTGCTCCTGAAGCATCAGGGGAGCCCCCACCTCCCCTTATCTCCATTAAGAAGAGAAGGCCAGGTGCAGGGCTAACGCCTGTAACCCCAATACTTTGAAAGGCCAAGGCGGGAGGATTACTTGAGCCCAGGAATTTGAGACCAGCCTGGGCAACATAAGGAGACTCCCATCTCCACCAAAAAATATGAAAATTAGCTAGGTGTGGTAGCGTGCACCTGTAGTCCCAGCTACTTGGGAGGCTGAGGCAGGAGAATCGCCTGAGCCCTGAGGTCGAGGCTGCAGTGAGCTGTGATCTTGCCATCACACACTAGCCTGTGCAACAGAGAGTGGGACCCTGTTTCAAAAAAAAAAAGAAAAAGAAAAGGGCTAGGCACAATGGCTCCTGCCTGTAATCCCAGCACTTTGGAAGGCCGAGGTGGGTAGATCGCTTGAGATCAGGAGTTCAAGACCAGCCTGGGAAACATGGCAAAACCCCGTCTCTACCAAAAAATAGGAAAAATTAGCCAGGTGTGATGGCACACACCTGTAGTCCCAGCTCCTCGGGAGGCTGAGGTGGGAGGATCACTTAAGCCCAGGAGGCAGAGGTTACAGTGAGCCAAGATCACACCACTGCACTCCAGCCTGGGTGACAGAGCGAGATGCCATCTCAATGCCATCTCAGAGAAAAAAGAAAACAAGACAAGGTGACTCCAGGTGCACAGAGCCCTGCAGGCATCACACCTGCACTGCTCTTCAGGGAAATTCATGGAACAAATGTGCCGTCGTCACACGAACTGATTGCATCGATGGGTGTGGCCGTGGTGACAAGTGACCGACACCCCAGCAGCCTGCATGCAGAGGCGTCCCTGTAGCTCGGGCTCCATGTCCGCAGTGGGGTCCTTCAGATCAGCTGCCGCCTGCCTGCCTTGTCTCCTTTCTCCCGTGTGGGGCAGGCAGAGCAGACCCTGAGTGGGACAAGCCCTGAGCAAGGCAGGGAGGAAGGCGGGGGCAGGGCCTGGGGGCAGGGCCTGGGGGCTGGCCCACCCTCCATCCCATCAGCCCTGCCAGGCCTGGTGCTCAAACCTGACCCAGGGTGGGCCTGTGGTGTCCCTGGCGGGGCTGGAGGTGATTGAGACAGTGATGCCACTGGCCCCACTGTCTGAGCCGCTCCCTGCCTCCTCCAAATGACTCTGGAAAGACTGAGCCTCTCCCTGGCGATGGTAAGGGTGGGCTGCGGTGCCCTTGCTCTTGGTCTCCACTGAGCCGAATTTACCAGTAAAAGCCCTTGAAGTAGAGTGATGGCCCCAAGGCACTCGCTTACGAGTGTACCTTCTGGAACATAGCAACCCTGGCTGGGATCTCCTGGAAGAATCCCTCCAGGCTGTTTGATCAGCAAGGCAGACAGGTGACCTAAACAGCAGACATGTATCCTCTGCCAGCCCTGGAGGCCAGAATCAGAAGTTGAGGGGTTGGCAGGACTGGCCCTGTCAGGCCACTTTGCGGGAGATTGTCCCACGCCTCTCTCTGGTGCCGCAATCCCTGGGCTCTGTGGCTGGAGAAACCTCAGCCTCTGCCCTGTCTACACTTGGCCTCTTCTCTGTACCTCTCACTGGATTTAGGGCCCACTCTAACCCAGGGTGACCTTATCTTAAATCATTACGTCTGCCGAGACCTATTTCCAAATCAGATCACATGGCAAGATTCTGGGCAGACAGGATTTTTAGGGTCACTATGGAGCTGCCGTCATTACCTCCTTCATCCTCACGGCAGCCCTGGAGGCAGGTGCCATGCCACCATCTTGCAGGTGAGGAAGCTGAGGCTCAGAGGTGCCGCGAGCCCTGGGGTGTCTGACAGCAGAGCCCCCGCCAGCACTATCCACAGGGAAGCCTCTGTTTCAGTTGCCCTGGAGTCTTGAGCACCTCCCAGCTGTGGAACCTGTTTTGTGTGGCAAGGCAGTGAAGCCTCGTCACCAGAACAAAGCAGGTGCTGGATAAGTGCAACGAGATGGTCTCATTTAGACCAGATGATAGCACATCCCCTGTGCAGGTCCACAGTCCATGGGAGCTCCTGCCATTGTTCATTTGTGTTCAATGAAGCCGGGTACCGTGACTCAGCCTGTAATCCCAGCACTTCAGGATGCCAAGGCAGGAAGATCGCTTGAGCCCAGGAGTTCAAGACCAGCCTGGACAATGTAGTGAGACCCTATCTCTAGAAAAAAACAAAAATAAAACTAGCTGGGCATGGTGGCGACACACCTGTAATCCCAGCTACTCAGGAGGCTGAGGTAGGAGGATGGCTTGAGTCCAGGAGGTCGAGGCTGCAGTGAGCTGTGATCATACCACTGCACTCCAGCCTCGGTGACAGAGCGAGACTCGGTCTCAAAAAAAAAAAGAAAAGCCAAAGACTTTCGCCTACAGGCAAGTAGGGCCGGTGCTGAGAGGCCCTGGTGAACTCTGTTTTGGATCTCTCCCCTTTGAGTCTCAACACTTGAGACCTTGCATCTGGGGAGCATGAGCCGGGGCAGGTGGCGTCCTCAGACCTGCAGCCTCGAACCCCCGCCCCCTGGACATAGGCTCCTGACTGTGAGGCCCGTGAGTGCCTGGAGGGCCGGGGTCTGAGGCCTGATATGGCCGCCCTTACCATCAAGAGAGTGATTCCCCAATTCCAGGGGCTAAGCCTCCCCACCCTCAGTTTACTCCACAGTCTCCAGCCACCCCTTCTCCCTTGGTCCCTACACATCCTGCCAGCTGGGCCTACATCCTGCTCCGTGTCATCTGGGGCTATCAGCATCTACAGCTTCCATGTGGGAAAGGCCCCCCTAATGTAGGCATCACCCCCTGGCCGGCCCTGCCCCAGGCCCCCAGCAGACAGTGGTGTGTCGGGCCCCAGGTGCTTCGCCGGGAGCCCTCATTCCCCGGGCCTGGTCGTTGGTGCTCACCTGGTTCTCACCTGCAGTTCGAGGAGCTCGTCTACCTCTGGATGGAGCGGCAGAAGTCAGGGGGCAACTACAGCCGCCACCGCGCGCAGACGGAGAAGCATGTGGTCCTGTGCGTCAGCTCCCTCAAGATCGACCTCCTCATGGACTTCCTGAACGAGTTCTACGCCCACCCCCGGCTCCAGGTGAGGCCCCTGACCACGGCCCAGCAGACGCCTCCCTCCTGGCCCCCAGAGATGCCATCCTTTCCCCAGGACTGCTTGGCAAGTCCCTCAGTCCTCAGCCTCAGTTTACCCTTTCAGTGAGGATGGCAGTCCACGCTCAGGTGGGGGGCCCTGCGGCGGCCTCTTTTCCCTCTCGCCAGATGCAAGATCACAGTGAGCCCCAGGGCTCAGAGGTGGTGGCACAAACACAGTCCTGAAGGCAGGGCCGCCCGGGTTGGGCAGGGGCTGGCTCAGAGGGTCTGACCCTCTGCCTGGCCGGCAGGACTATTACGTGGTCATCCTGTGCCCCACGGAGATGGATGTCCAGGTACGCAGAGTCCTGCAGATCCCTCTGTGGTCCCAGCGGGTCATCTACCTCCAGGGCTCTGCGCTCAAAGACCAGGACCTCATGCGAGCCAAGTGAGTGCTGGTGGGCAGAGGGGGCGGCATGGGGGCACCTTCCTGAGACAGGTCGGCTGCTCAGGGCTAGGGCATTGGCCACCACTCTCATGGCCAAGGGTCCTGAGTCGGCCTGCCCAGCGAGCTGATCAGAGCAGGGGGTCCCGAGGGTGGGTGCCAGGAGCTCTTGGCCCAATGTGAGTTGGTCCAGCTGGAGGTGGATCGTCTGGGGTGAACCATCCAGAGTGGACCGTCTCGGGTGGACCATTCAGGGTGGAATGTCCAAAGTGGACCATCTCAACATCTTCCTGAGACAGCTCAGCTGCTCAGGGCTGAGGCATTGACCATTGCTCTCATGGCCAATGAGAGCCATTAGAGCATTGTAGACTATCCTCAGGGTGGACCATTTGAAGTGAACCATCCAGGATGGACATCTGGGATGGACCATCTAGGATGAACCCTCCAGTGTAGACCATCTGGGGTGGATCGTCTGGGCTGGATCATTCAGGGTGGACGTTCTGGGCTGGACCATTTAGGTTGGACCATCCAAGGTGGATCGTCTGGGGTGGACTGTCCAGGGTGGACCATTCAGAGTGAACCATCTGGGATGGACCATCCAGGGTGGGTCGTCTGGTGTGGACCATTCAGAGTGGACCATTTAGGGTGGAACATCTGGGGTTGACCCTCTGGGGTAGATCATCGGGGTGGACCCTCTGGGGTGGATTGTCTGGGGAAGACCATCTGGGGTAAATTGTCTGGGGTAGATCATCCAGGGTGGACTGTCTGGGGTGGACCCTCTGGGGTGGATTGTCTGGAGAAGACCATCTGGGGTAAATTGTCTGGGGTAGATCATCCAGGGTGGACTGTCTGGGGTGGACCCTCTGGGGTGGATTGTCTGGGGTAGACCGTCTGGGGCCTGTTGCAGCTTTTCCAGCTTAGGTCCCAAGCCCAGATGAGCAGGACCCTGCAGCCAGGCCCTTGTCCCTGTACTACCCACTCTGGAGCATCCCGGGCAAGCCCACCCCAGCTGAGTGTCTGTCTCCCTTTTGCAGGGTGAGGGGCAGCTTTTGCGAGCTCCACCTTTCCCTGCTCCAAGTCTAGGGAAATCTTTGTCAAGGTCTAGGGAAGCTCAAAATAGACCAGGGGTGGGAGAGTCGGCTGCTGTGAGTCAAGGCAGGAGAATAGGGGTTGTAGGTAGAGCTTCCTTTTAAAGACAAATTGACAGAGTGACAGGGTAACAAGAGTGTATTGTTACCTGGAACTTTCCACAATGTGTCGGTACACTTTCTGGGACACTCCCGGAAACCCCTCCTGGTGACGTTTTCATTCCAGGAGCCTGAATGTGTCCTTAGTGGCATAGTGTGGGTGGTACGCCCAGGGTCTCTCCCCATCGCTCCCCCTCCCCCACCACGTCCAGAGCCCCAAGCTGGGGCCCATGGTCTATGGAACGCCACCTCTTTTGTGGTCCCGTCCCCAGCACGTACAGACAATGCACCTGCTTGGGCCCGGGGAGTGGGGAGTGGGGAGAGGGCAGGGGCGTAGGCCATGCCCAGCCAGGCAGGGATGAGCCCAGGGCTATGAGTACAGGGCCTGGGGCCTCTGCGGAGCAGGCAGTGGTGTCAGTGATGTGGTGGGGTTCCCTGCCCTGGGGCAGAGGCAAGTTTCTCAGACAGCATCTCATCAGTTTCTACAGTTTCCGCAGCTGGGCTTTCGGGAGACCCAGGAGGTGCTGGAAGTGACCACCCAGGGTCCCAGACCGTAGACTAGCCAGGCCAGGGAGCGGACAGGGTCTCTGCCCCCAAGATCCCCCCTCCCTCCTGCACCCCAGCCCAGCCCTGGGTGAATGTCTAATGGCAGCATGCCAGATGGGTATCCGAGAAGCCAGTGCCCAGGTCAGGTTAGCTCCCCTGGTGCCCAGGTCACTGGCACACACTGAGGTGGGGTCTCCACTGGGCCTGCTCCTGCCAACCCCGGACCCCTAGCCCCTGCCACCTGGGAGTATGGACAAATCCAGGCAGCAGAGCCCCTCGCACGACCTCCTGATGCCCCTCCTACCTGGTCAACCTCAGGGACAAGCCGGGAGGTTGCTTCAAAGAACAGGGCCTGGGGGAGGAAGGGCAGGCACCTGCCCTAGGAAGCACTGTGGCCAGAAGAAGCTGTCAGCTGGTGTCTCCAGGACACACCGTCTGCGGCGTCTGACTCCCTTGCCCCCACCCGTTGTCAGCCCGCACACGCTCGGGGGACAGGCATGGCTCCTGTGCCTTCTTCTTGAGTGTTGGAGCTTGAAGTCTCCCTAGGGTGTCCAGGAGTCCTGACCCGGCTCAGAGCCTACCAGGGAGGGGCCAGGGAGTCTGGAGAGGCCCAGGATGCCTGTGGGGGGGGCGCACAGGGATGCCTGCTGGTGGAGGACAAACAAGGATGCCTGTCAGGGGCGCTGTGATGTGGGTTGATGGGGGGGGCAGTACAGGGATGCCCACTGAGGGGACACTGTGATGTCTGACCAGCAGAGAGCAGGGGTCTCCTCCTACCTTCCATCCTCCCCGCCTTCCATCCTCCCCGCCTTCCATCCTCCCCATCTTCCATCCAACGGTCCTCCCAACCTCTTCCCAGGGGAGGTCCTCCTCACCTCACCTTCGCACCCCCCAGCTGCACTGCCCACCTCCCCTGCTCCACCCGCACTCAGGCCCTGGTGCATTGCAGGATGGACAATGGGGAGGCCTGCTTCATTCTCAGCAGCAGGAACGAGGTGGACCGCACGGCCGCGGTGAGTGAGGCGGAGGCCCTGCCCAGGCGGGAAGGACACCGTGGGGCTGGGGAGCGGGGGTCCGCAAGGGAGGAGACCTGCCCCAGGCTGCTGGTGCCGCCCAGCAACCCACAGAGGCCAGCCCGTCTGCACTGACCAACCACTCACCCCGCCAGGACCACCAGACCATCCTGCGTGCCTGGGCCGTGAAGGACTTCGCCCCCAACTGCCCCCTCTACGTCCAGATCCTCAAACCTGAAAACAAGTTTCACGTCAAGTTTGCCGGTGCGTCTGGGGCAGGGCGGGTGCGCACGCGGGTGACGGTGCATCTGGGACAGTTGTGCGTGTGTGCGTGCGGGTGACAGTGCATCTAGGGTAGGTGTGCGTGTGCGTATGGGTGCCAGTGCATCTGGGGTAGGGCGCAAGTGCGCACGCGGGTGACAGCGGGCCTGGGGCAGGGCGCGTGTGCGCGCGTGGGTGAGCTGTGCGGGGCAGCGGGAGGGGCCGGCCCTGGAGCTCCACACACAAGCACACCAGGAGGTGCTGGAGGGGACGGCAGACCCCCATCCTCACCGCATCCGAGAAGGGACCTAGGGGTTCCGACCTCTTCAGATGAACAGTCTTACGCTGGGGCCCTGGGGTCAGTGAAGGCAGGGTCAGAGGTCAGGTGGGGGCAGGAGCACCATCTGATGAGCACCTCTATGGGCAGGGACCATGCTGGGTGCCCAGGGGACAGGGGTCAGGCCCCATGCCAGGTACACGGGGGACGGGGTCAGGGCCTACATGGAGTGCCCAGAGCACAGGGGCCAGGGACTGCCCAGCCCTGGAGCTCCTCACTGAGCTGGGAGAGAAGCATAGGAACGATGGAAGGTCCATGGAGGCTCAGACCAAGGAGGGGGTTGGGGTCCAGAGACTCTGGGGGTAGTGCTGCTGGAGCTGGACAGCAGGGGGTCCAGGGGGGCACCAGGCGAGGGTGCGTCTGCACAGCACCTTCAGGAAGCGAGCAGGTGCTGTGGGGAAGGAGAGAGCCGGCAGGGCAGCAGGTGGACCGGCCTACCCTGCTGCCCGCAGACCACGTGGTGTGTGAGGAGGAGTGCAAGTATGCCATGCTGGCGCTGAACTGCATCTGCCCGGCCACCTCTACCCTCATCACCCTGCTGGTGCACACGTCCCGCGGCCAGTGAGTGCCCCGTGCCCCGCGGGACCGACCTCCGTGGCCCGGCCGGCGCAGGGAGACAAGGCAGGGCCTGCGTGGGGGCGGGGACGGGCTTCCCGGAGGAGGGGCGTGTGGTGGGCAAAAGTCCTGCACAGGGAGGGGGTCCATGCCAGGGGAAGCGGAGGGGCCACCTGCAGACCCGGCCGGGCAGAAGGGGCAGCCACGGCTGAGGGTGACACTCCCCTGGCCCCGCTCCGGCCCACAGGGAGGGACAGGAGTCCCCGGAGCAGTGGCAGCGCATGTACGGACGCTGCTCGGGCAATGAGGTGTACCACATCCGCATGGGTGACAGCAAGTTCTTCCGCGAGTACGAGGGCAAGAGCTTCACCTACGCGGCCTTCCACGCCCACAAGAAGTAAGGCCGGGTCGCGGCCATAGGGCTGGCACTCCGGGGCTGCTCCGTGCCCTCCGCACCCACCTGGTCAGGCACAGGAGTGGCCCTGGGGCGGGGCTGCACAGGGCTCGGGGGCAGGACATCAGGGCATCCTGCCTGGCGAGGGCAGCCACAGGACTGGGCTCCGGGTCCACATAAAAACCTGCCACGCGGCTCCTCCCTGAGGCTCATGGGCTGACCCCAGCTCTCTGGTCCCCAACACCTCTGGGACGGGAGGGCTCGGCCAAGGTCCCTGACCCCAGATGGTCCCCAGGAGGAAGACGCGGAGCTCCAGTGGGGACTCTGGTGATTCGCAGGAAGGGCAGGCAGGGGGCGGGATGGGGCGGGCGAGCGGCGGGGTCTGAAGTGCTGGTGCCCCCGCCCAGGTACGGCGTGTGCCTCATCGGGCTGAAGCGAGAGGACAACAAGAGCATCCTGCTGAATCCGGGGCCCCGGCACATCCTGGCCGCCTCGGACACCTGCTTCTACATCAACATCACCAAGGAGGAGAACTCGGCCTTCATCTTCAAGCAGGAGGAGAAGCGGAAGAAGAGGGCCTTCTCGGGGCAGGGGCTGCACGAGGGTCCAGCCCGCCTGCCTGTGCATAGCATCATCGCCTCCATGGGTGAGCCGGGGCAGGCGCGCAGGACTCCCTGGGGCTGCTCCTCTGGTGAGAGACCGGGCGGGACAGGGCAGGTGACCAGTTGGGACAGGTGCGGGAGACCCGGCGGGGCGGGGCAGGGCAGGAGACCAGGTAGGGCGGGAGACCAAGTGGGACAGAGCGGGAGACCAGCCAGCCAGGGCAGGAGACCCGGCCAGTGTGGCCTCCAGACCCAGCTCCTCTTGGCCTGTGCCTCCAACCTTGAATAAGTGGCATCTCTCTGGGCCTGTTTTTGAATCTGTCAAACAGGGGTGTCCCCAACTTCCTGTGGCCACCTTTGTGGGCATTACTCACTGTGTCCAAGTGGAGCGGCCCACAGGCCTGGTTGGCAGCTCAACTGGAGGCTCCTGGTGGTCCCACCAGCTCAGAGGGTCTGCTTCACATGTGTCCCTCAAACAGTCGGGGACCCTGACGTCCAATGGGGCTGGGAGTTGGCGGGATGAGGTCGCAGCAGCCGAGGGCTTTGGCCTCTCATCGCGCCCTCAGGGATCTTCCCGGGGTGCCGCGTGCCAGACGGGGTCAGGCTACCTCTGAGCAGGTGCAGGCCTGTGGCCCCGAGAGCAGTACCTACAGTGCTGTTGCCACCCCCCCAGCCAGGCCTTCCTGGGGGACAGTTAGGGAGCAGGGCCAGGCCAGGAAGCCACTCAAGCCACAGACCCACGGCCGGGCCAGGGCATTGTTGCTTCCGTACAGTGGCCTAGGCTGGGGCTGACCCTATGGGGCACCCCTGCACACCCACCCTGGGGGTTGTTACACGGTGGCTGCTGGGGCACCAGGTGGTTCAGTGCAGTGGGGTACAGTCTCCAAGACCCAGAGGGCCCTGGGGTTTGGAGACGTGCTGATGCAGAGCCTGCCGCCTGCCAGACCCCACAGGTTGCCGGCCCTCATCTACGGCAGCTCAGTCGGGGGGCCGGGCCTGGCCACAGGGCACTGGGGAGGCAGGCTGCTGCTGCCTAGCCACACCTCCACCTTTACCTGCACGGTGGGCACTCTGCCCCCAGGTGGCTTCCAGGAAACCAGGGTGACTCGGGCAACCCTCACTGCACCCACAGAGGCCCTGGGCCATACCTGGAGGTCCACAACCCCCACCTGGCAGCCTGGGGGTGGTGCAGGAGTGACAGTCTGCTCCCACAGGCACTGAGTGACCCGGCTGCTCCCCACCTGGCCCTGTCCGCCAGGCAGCCTGACCAGCTGCCCGGGCCCCCAAGGCTGGGACCCCGACCCTAGGATCAGCCAACCCCCTCCTCAGGCAGCTGGTACTGAGGCCACAGCAGCTGGCCTGGGTGGTACCGATGGGGCACTGAGGTCCCCTGGGTCTTCGCTCAACATCATCACCCGAGGCTGCTGTCCCCGTTGTATGGAGGGGGAAACTGAGGGATAGATTGACGCTCACCAGCTAGAGCACAGGAGCCAGGCCGTGACAGGGTCTCCAGAGATGACTGCCTGAGCTCTGGGAACTCGCCGCCCCTGGAGGGTGGGAGTCGGGCTGCAGCCAAGCACAGGGCTCTCTTCCAGGGACGGTGGCCATGGACCTGCAGGGCACAGAGCACCGGCCCACGCAAAGCGGTGGGGGGGGCGGGGGCAACAAGCTGGCACTGCCCACGGAGAACGGCTCGGGCAGCCGGCGGCCCAGCATCGCGCCCGTCCTGGAGCTGGCTGACAGCTCGGCCCTGCTGCCCTGCGACCTGCTGAGCGACCAGTCAGAGGACGAGGTGACGCCGTCGGATGACGAGGGGCTCTCCGTGGTAGAGTGAGTACTGCCTTGGAGATGGCTCCCAGTGCGGGGAGGAGCCGCCGTGAGTGCGGGGGAGGGGAGCGTCAGAGCCGCCTCGGTGGTCCCCCGTGCTCTGAACTGCAGCTTCTGCAAGGACAGCTCCGTGGAAGTCCTTGTTTGACAAATGGAACCTTCAGGGGACGTGACACAGACATCAGAGCCACAGCACTATTGTCCCCAGGGAGCACTTAGAGTGTCACTGAGATGGGGGTGTGCTGGGCTGCACCCTTCCCAGTTGGGGCTGGGGGTGCAGAGCTAACTGGGGTGAGGCAGCACTCACTGGGGCGGGGGCTGTGTGTCAGGCACCGGGTAGCACCATCCTCAGAGAGAGGCCCGTTCCCACCCACCTCACCAGCCCCACAGTGGTCCGGTCACTCTCTGAATCAGGATGGAGCCGGGCGGTGACCCCAGACCATCCTCATCCACCCAGTGCCCTAAGTCTCCCCCTGAGCACCACAGAGCACAGAGAGGCACAGCCCGCCTGACCAAGGGTGGGTATCCTCTGAGCAGGGTCCCTGTGCAACCCCTGGGCAAGGCAGCACCACAGCCTGGAAACCACAGCCCATCCTGAGCTGTTGTCCTGGCCTAGGTTTGGAGCCAAGTCCTCCGGCTTCGAATTATAAGACAGGAGGCCCCACTCTGTTCTCAGCAGCTTCTGCCTCTTGGCCTCAGCCAGGACAGACAGGTGCCCCAATGCCAGGGCCCAAGGGCCCGTCCTCAGCGGGGCTGCCTCACTCTGCCGTGGCCTTCGCCTCTGGGGTTGGGCCAACGCACCGTAATGACAGCCCGTCATTTCCCAGCTGCTGGGAAACAGCCCTGAACCATTGCGTGTGTGTGTTGGGTGCTGCTGAGGACGGGTGGTGGCTGACTGGGGACAACAGCCGGGCTGGAAAAGTGTGTGGATAAGAGCCTAAGGCCAGAGTGCCTGCCCCACCAGCCTGGGGTGCTGGGGACGTCAGGGAGGCGTGGCAGGCGGGCAGAGCCCTGTGGGTTTGGCCTGTGGCTGCAAAGCCTCGTCTAAGCTGTGGTGGGGGGAGAAAGACCACGCAGGGCATGGGGGTGGATGTGTGAGGGGGGTGTTCTGTGTGTGTCCATGTATGTGTGGTGTATGTTGTGTGTGTCCACATGTGTGATGTGTGTGGTATGTCAATGTGTGTTGTGTCACATGTGTTTGTGGTGTGTGTTGTGTCTGTGTGGTATCTGTGTCCGTGTGTGGTGTGTGTTGTGTCTGTGTGGTGTACGTCTGGTGTGTTGTGTGTGGTGTGTGTGTTTTGTGTGGTGTGTGGAGTGTGTCCACGTGTGGTGTGTTTTGTGTCTGTTGTGTGTGTGGTATGAGTTGCGTATTTGTGTGTGTGGTGTGTGTTATGTGTGGTGTGTGTCTGTGTGTGGTGTGTTGTGTGTGGTGTGTCTGTGGTGTGTGTGGTGTGTCTGTGTTGTGTCTGTGTGTGTGTTGTGTGTCCGTGTGTGGTGCATGTTGTCTGTGTGTGATGTCTATGTTGTGTGTCTGTGTATGTTGTGTGTGGGTTGTGTGTGGTGTGTGTTGTGTCTGTTGTGTCTGTGTGTGTCCGTGTGTGGTGCATGTTGTGTGTGTGTTGTGTATGTTGTGTGTGTGTGGTGTGTGTGTGGTATATGTTGTGTGTTGTGTCTGTGGTGCATGTGTCTGTGTGTGGTGTGTGTGTGTCCGTGTGTGTCTGTGTGGTGCATGTTGTCTGTGTATGGTGTGTGTGGTGTGTATGTTGTGTGTCCATGTGTGTGTTTGTGTGGTGCATGTTGTGTGTGTGGTGTGTATGTTGTGTGTCCGTGCACATGGTGCGCGTGTGCATACGTCAGCATGTGTTCATTTCTGTGTGCATGTGTTGTGTGTACGTCCTGGTGTGTCCATTTCCGTGTGCCTGTATGTGGCCATGTGTTGTGCGTGCATGTGTCTGGATGTGTCCATCTCCATGTGCACATGTGTGAACGTCTCCACTGTGAGTGTGTGTTGGATGGAGGCTCACCCCAGACCCTCAGGGAAGCGTGGGCCCAGGGTACAGCCTGCCTGGTCCCACCCCAGAGTAGCTGAGGGCTGACCATGCAGGTTCCTGAGCTGACTAGGTGAGGGGCGAGCCCCACCGCCACCCCCTCCCACACCTGGGTGAGGGCAGCAGCAGTGAGGGCCCTGCCCACCCCGCAGTCCCCTCCAGTCCCCCAAGGCCCCGGTAGGGCCAAGTCCATGCCTCCCCAGCCCTGGCCTTGCAGCCGCTGCTGACCCGTCAGGCAGGCACGAATCTTTAAGGTTTGGCACCTGTGTCGGTGCCCTGGGCACTGCCCTGACTGCCCTGCAGGACACACAGGGTCCTGGGTGCCAAGGCTGGGCAGGCCCCGCGACATGGTGATCACAGGCTCAGCTGGAGGAACATTGGCTGATGCACAGGTGGTTGAGGGAAGAACAGGCCACCTTGGACCAGCTGTGCGTGACCCCGAGCAACGTGGCTGTGGGGGGCGTGGGTGCCCTCGAGTCCCCCAGCCCGGGGGAGGGGCCAGAGCAGACCCAGCTACCCGTGTGCAGCTGTGCTGAGGGTTCCTGTCTCCTGCCCCAGGTACGTGAAGGGCTACCCTCCCAACTCGCCCTACATCGGCAGCTCCCCAACCCTGTGCCACCTCCTGCCTGTGAAGGCCCCCTTCTGCTGCCTGCGGCTGGACAAGGTAAGGCTCTGCGCCCCCTGACGCCAGCACCGGGCCAGCACACCTGCCCTGGTTTCTCTTTGGTCACTTTACATTTCAATATCATTGCAAACTTCTAGCAAAGCTGCAAGAATACTACAAGGGAGAGCCGCAGACTCTTCACCCAGATTCGGCAGACGTTCCCTTCCCGTCCCGTGTGGGCTCTCCCTCTCCCAGTTTCTATGTTAGAGGCCCATGTTTTCTGAACCATTTTGAGAACAGGTTGGAGCCACCACACCCCTTTCCCCTAATACATCCACATGCCTTCCCAAAGATGAAGAACCATCTTGTAACCACAGCTCATGAGGACAGGGACCCTGGCCTGGCATGAGTGTCTGATCCACTGTCCGGGTTCAGATTGCGCCGAGGGCCCCGACAGCCTTCAGTATCCTGCGTGACAGTGTTTTCCCCGCTGGGAGCCTGTCCTGGCTGTGTCTTAGCACTCCTTTCTCATTACTCTCCGTTAATCTGGAATGTTCCCTGGGGTCTCTTGACCTTAATATTTTTGCAGAGCGGGGACCAGTGACTTGTTGGCAGGTGGGTCTGCCGATGTTTCTTGGTGGTGGGACTCTGCCTGCATGTGGGGCCAGCCCTCCCTGGAAACTCGGGGGTCAGTTGTCAGGTCACTGGCGATGTTAACTTGGATCTGGTGGCAAACTGGGGTCAGCAGGTTTCCCCACTGTGAAAATCACTGTTTTCCTTCTGGAGTTAGAGCTTCTCTGTGGGGGACGTGTTGAGATCAGGAAAGCAAACCACTGGACCAAGCGGCTTCAGCATCCATCAGTGGGTTCTTTTTTGTTTATTTGTTGTTTGGTGTTTTTTTTTGAGACAAGGTCCCACTCTGTCATCCAGGCCTGGAGTGCAGTGGTGGGATCATAGCTCACTACAGCCTCCACCTCCCAGGCTCAAGGGGTCCTCCCACCTCAGCCTCCTGAGTGGCTGGGACCACGGGCACGCCCCACCACACCTGGCTAATTTTATTTTTATTTTTGTAGCGATGGGGTCTCCCTATGTTGCCCAGGCTAGTCTCGAACTCCTGGACTCAAGTGATCCTCCCACCTCGGCCTCCCAAAGTGCTGGGGTTGCAGGCATGAGCCACTGCGCCGGCCATCAGTGGATGGTTTCCAGCTCCGGAATCTCTCCAGCTGTATGTTAGGGCTCAGCCACAAAGGGGACCTGCTCTTCCCCATGTGTGTGTCCTTCACGGACCACAGGCTCCCAGCGTATTCTGTGGGTTGTAATCTGTGGCTGGTCATTGCAGCAGCAGCATCCTTGACAGATCGTTATTGATTCTGATGCTCAGACCCCCTGGGTTCGCTGGGTGGGGTGGGGTCCTTCAAGTGGCTTCTGGCACGACCCCCTCACCCTTTGAGCTCATCTGTGCTTTCCAACCGGAGAGGTTCCAGCCATGTCTTGGCCTTCCCCTGCTCCAGTCTGGAATGAACCACTTCTCCAAGGAAGCCTGATTCCTTTTAGTGGAAAATGATGATTGGAAACCAAGATCTGGGCATGTGGTGTGCTCACGGCTGCTGGCGTCCCTGCTCTGAGCCTCGTGGTGGACAAAACAAGAAAAAGTGTGTGCACACACACGACACGTACCTGTGCTCATGCCTAGATCTCCAGCCACGTGCCAAAACCACATGTTCACATGGACACCGCCCTTTCCACCCTTGACATGGCTCTGCTCTGTGCCGCCTGTGGGCACAGCTGTAACATCTGGTGGTGCCTGTAGCTCCCACCAGGTGCATGTAGGCCATGAAAGGCCATGGGCCGAGAGGCTGACGGCTGGGTGTTCAGGGGGGTTGTTTGGTGAGGGGTCTGGGAGGGTGCCAGTGGCCAGCAGGAGCCAGCCCTGATTCCAGCATCTGCCCCCAGGGCTGCAAGCACAACAGCTATGAAGACGCCAAGGCCTACGGGTTCAAGAACAAGCTGATCATCGTCTCGGCAGAGACGGCCGGCAACGGGCTGTACAACTTCATCGTGCCGCTGCGGGCCTACTACAGATCCCGCAAGGAGTTAAACCCCATTGTGCTGCTGCTGGACAACAAGTGAGGCTCCTGGGGCTCTGCCCACCCCGCCCACCCGGGCCCTCAGACCTGCAGCCAGCAGCCTCCCCAACTGGGCCCACCCTTCACCTTTGCAGAGGGCACGGGAACATGGGGCCTCTGGCCTGGTCCTCTCAGCTTTCCCAAAAAGGGGGGCTCTCCTCCCTGCTCCCAACTCCTCCTGCTCCCAGCTCTTCCCCACTCCATGCACTCCTGCTCCCAGCTCCTCTGACTCCCAGCTCTTCCCCACTCCCAGCTCCTCCGGCTCTCAGCTCTTCCTCACTCCCAGCTCCTCTGGCTCTCAGCTCCTCCCCACTCCCAGCTCCTCTGGCTCTCAGCTCTTCCTCACTCCCAGCTCCTCCGGCTCCCAGCTCCTCTGGCTCCCAGCTCCTCCCCACTCCCAGCTCCCAGCTCTTCCTCACTCCCAGCTCCTCCGGCTCTCAGCTCCTCTAGCTCTCAGCTCCTCCCCACTCCCAGCTCCTCCAGCTCCCAGCTCCTCCTCACTCCCAGCTCCTCTGGCTCCCAGCTCCTCCCTGCTCCCAGCTCCCCCAGTTCCCCCAGTTCCCAGCTCCACCCCACTCCCAGTTCCTCCTTGCTTCCTGCTCCCCCAGTTCCCAGCTCCTCCCCACTCCCAGCTCTTCCCCATTTCCAGCTCCTCTAGCTCCCAGCTCCTCCCTGCTCCCAGCTCCTCCTTGCACCAGCTCCTCTCCACTCCCAGTTCCTCTGTCTCCCAGCTCCTCCCTGCTCTCAACTCCTGTGGCTCCCAGCTCCTCCCACTCTGGTCATCTCTCTCCCTTTCCCCCTCCTCCCTTGTCACTCCTTCTGTCCTATTTGCCTCCTGCTCCACTCACTCTGAGCCCCAGGATCTTCCAGGCACCATTTTGCCTAGGGGACCCCTTTTTGTACCTTTTTGCCGAGGGGACCCCAGGACCCTGACAGCTGAGTCCAGGGTCATCTTGGCTGTGTGACCTCAGCAAGTCCCACCCTCCCGGGCCTTGGTTTCCCCTTGAATAAAATAAAGAATGGCCTACTGGCCTTAAAGCACCCCCCAGATCCCATACACTGCAGTTCTGGGGAACCCCTGCCTGACCCAGCTCTGCGCATGGAGGGTAGGGCCCCCCTGGGCCTGGGGAGGGCGGGCCTTGGAGCCGGGTGGGACCCTCCAGGACCGCTGTCCCCACAGGCCAGACCACCACTTCCTGGAAGCTATCTGCTGCTTCCCCATGGTCTACTACATGGAGGGCTCCGTGGACAAGTAAGGCGTGGCTGGCCGTGGCTCAAGGGGGCTCCACACCCACCCTTCCCCTCCTCTCCTCTTCCAAAGTCTGGGGTGGCCCCGACTGCAGGTGGGGTGGGGGGCTGAGGTCCTCCTGCCTTCTGACCAAATCACGGGGGCCCGTGGGTGGGGAGTGGGCCGCATCCTCAGCTACGGGCTCCCGGTCCCACCCCTGCCACCAGCCTGGACAGCCTGCTGCAGTGCGGAATCATCTATGCGGACAACCTCGTGGTGGTGGACAAGGAGAGCACCATGAGCGCTGAGGAGGACTACATGGCGGATGCCAAGACCATCGTCAACGTGCAGACCATGTTCCGGTGAGCCCAGCGTCCGGGGCTCGGCTCCAAACCACCCCACAGCCACGACCACGGGCCCCCGCCCTGAGACCCCCACAGCCACGACCACGGGCCCCCACCCCGAGACCCCCACAGCCACGACCACGGGCCCCCGCCCCGAGACCCCCACAGCCACGACCACGGGCCCCCGCCCCGAGACCCCCACAGCCACGACCACGGGCCCCCACCCTGAGACCCCCACAGCCACGACCACGGGCCCCCGCCCTGAGACCCCCACAGCCACGACCACGGGCCCCCGCCCTGAGACCCCCACAGCCACGACCACGGGCCCCCGCCCTGAGACCCCCACAGCCATGACCACGAGCCCCCACCCCCACCCTGAGACCCCCACAGCCACGACCACGGGCCCCCGCCCTGAGACCCCCACAGCCACGACCACGGGCCCCCGCCCTGAGACCCCCACAGCCACGACCACGGGCCCCCGCCCTGAGACCCCCACAGCCACGACCACGGGCCCCCGCCCTGAGACCCCCATAGCCACGACCACGGGCCCCCGCCCTGAGACCCCCACAGCCACAACCACGGGCTCCCACCCTGAGACCCCCACAGCCATGACCACAAGCCCCCACCCTGACACCCCCACCCTGAGACCCCCACAGCCAAGACCATGGGCCCTGCCCTGAGACCCCCACCCACAGCCACACGATCATGGGCCCCCACCCTGAGACCTCCCACAGCCACCGTGGCCCCGCCCTGACACCCCCACAGCCACTGTGGCCCCGCCCTGAGACCTCCCACAGCCACCGTGGCCCCGCCCTGAGACCCCCACAGCCACAACCACAGGCCGCCACCCTGAGACCCCCAGAGCCATGACCATGGGACCCCACCCTGAGACCCCCACAGCCAAGACCATGGGCCCTGCCCTGAGACCCCGCCCACAGCCACATGATCATGGGTCCCCACCCTGAGACCTCCCACAGCCACCGTGGCCCCCCCCTGAGACCCCCACAGCCACCGTGGCCCCACCCTGAGCCGCCTCCGCCTCTCCCAGGCTCTTCCCCAGCCTCAGCATCACCACGGAGCTCACCCACCCTTCCAACATGCGCTTCATGCAGTTCCGCGCCAAGGACAGCTACTCTCTGGCTCTTTCCAAACTAGAAAAGGTGAGCAGCCCTGCCCCGTGCCAGCTGCCACGCCAGGAGCCCAGAAAAAGTGGGAGGAAGGGGCTCGGGGAAAGGGGGCCAGTGCCATGGGAGGCGGGGTTCCTGCCCCCTCCTGCTGGGGAGCTCAGGAGAAGGGGTGGGGGCCCAGCGTGGACAGGGGGCTCTTCATGGTGGAGCTAGGAAGTGGAGGCAGGGCGTTTCTCTGACCTCGTGTGGGGCACTGGGAATGTGGCCCGTAGCAGCCCTCCATCTCCCTGAGCAGGGACCGGGCCTGGCCGTGTGTAGAGGCCAAGGCCATCTGTTGTGGGATGGTCAGTTGGTCAGAACCCCCGTAGGGAGCCCTCAGATTGGTGGTTCCACATAGTTGGGCCGGTAGCTCTTAGTACAAGTAACACACATGGCTGCGCCCTTCCAGACTCCTCCGCTGCCCCGGCCGCTACGCCTGACCTTGAAACAGGTTCACTGTAACCACTGCCTCCTTGTATTGACAAGGGACCGAGGGCCTGAGAGGGAAGGAGCCTGCCCTGGATCGCACAGTGTAGCAAGTGGCTGGGCCGGAACTGGCTTTCCGCCCCGGGAGCTCCATGACGAGCACCACCCAGGCTCAGGTGTGGAACGCAGGGGCGCAGGCACTGTTGCTGTTGTCTAGATGTTTGGCTGACCCCAGCCCCACCCATTCCCCGCCTGCTGAGGCTGGGGCAGCACCACCTTGTCCACACGGGGGCCGGCGCCCGGGCAGCCCTAGGCTGAGACCAGGGAGCAGGCACCTTGATCAGGAGCAGCAATGCTGTCTGTTCCACACAAACCCCGAGCTCACCCGTCTGGGCTGATGTCCTCATCCGCGAGCTGTTGGGGCCTGCGTCGCTGGAGGAGTGTGACACCGTGGAGGAACTACTGAGCCAGGCCAGGCCTGACCACCGACACCAGGCAGAGGACACACACGGGCACTGCCTGCGACATGGACACGGCTTTGTTCCACCTGAACCTGATGGAGAGTGAAAGTGTTCCGGCCAGCCACGGACCAAGAGCCCATAGGGATCCTGGAGTCGGTTCTGCCCCAGAGAGACACGAGGAGGCCGGGCTGGTCAGCCACCAGGTCAATAGGGGCACCTGCCTCAGAGATGCCAGCCTGAGGCATAGGGGGACGCTCGGGCAGCTGGTCTCACCACAGGAGAGGGCTCTGTCTGCACTGCCCGCCACCCAAGGCCACCCTAGAGCCCGCCCTGCCCGGTGTCGGGAGCTCCTGGCCCCAGTCCCCGGCTCAGCCGGCAGAGGGGTGTGCTCTGCAGCTCGAACCATGCAAGGGGAAGAAGTTTGCAGGATTCTGTGTTCAGGGGCCCAGCCGCTCCCCAGGGCTGGGAGGACTCCCTGGATCTGGAAGACTGAGTCTGACCCAGCGTGGACCGGGAGGCTGCCGTGCAGTCGGGGTCCAGGTAGTCATCCTGGCGCGGTTCCTCTGGCTTCAGCCTGGCACCTCTCTGTCCCACAAGATGGCTTGAAGGTTGGGTTAGCAAGCACGCGGCCAACACGCTCCTACCTGCCTTCCCACCAGGCAGCCATCGCCAATCACCCCCCCTCCGCCCGCTGTGGAGCCCCAGCTCCTTCCCCAGCTTCGCCGCCGCCACCGGGGCCCTGTGCTGCCAGGGCGGGTGCGGCCAGCTCTCCATCTCAGGGCAGTGAACAGTCCTGGGCTCCAGCTCCAGTCATGTGGTTCTGCGGCAGTTGTGTGACAGGGACCAAGGAGAAGTCAGGGAGAAGTCCTCCAAGGAGAAGTCAGGACGTCAGCAAAGCCCCTGGAAGCAGCCGTGAGTTCCTCTGGGCTGACATGGTGCTGGGGTCCACGTGGGACAGACATCCTGGGCCCTGGGCAGGGCCAGGCATATACAGAGACATGGGGCCAAGGGAAGAGAGGGCGCCGTGGACCACCTGACCCACCACCCTCTGGGGACGCTGGGATCTGCCTCCCTGGCATGCAAGGATCCTATAGAAGGAACCAGGGCCCGCGCCTTCTCCAGCCTGGGTGGCCTTGGCCCCAGCTTCCCCGTGGGTCTCTCTGACAGGCCAGCATACGGTGACCTGCTTCCAAGAGGGACACCTGTGGCAGCTTCAGACCCTTATTTAAAAGACATTAGGCCGGGCGGGGTGGCTCAAGCCTGTAATCCCAGCACTTTGGGAGGCCGAGACGGGCGGATCACGAGGTCAGGAGATCGAGACCATCCTGGCTAACCTGGTGAAACCCCGTCTCTACTAAAAAATACAAAAAACTAGCCGGGCGTGGTGGCGGGCGCCTGTAGTCCCAGCTGCTCAGGAGGCTGAGGCAGGAGAATGGCGGGAACCCGGGAGGCGGAGCTTGCAGTAAGCTGAGATCTGGCCACTGCACTCCAGCCTGGGCGACAGAGCAAGACTCTGTCTCAAAACAAAACAAAACAAAACAAAACATTAATGCCAATTTATTATTATTATGAAAATGTACATGTTTATTACATTATGTATTTTTTACTTCAAAGAATACTGAAAGTTAAAAAAAAAGAAAAGAAAAGAAAAGTTACCCCAAATCCCTGCAGCCAACATCTTCTACATCCAGGCACAGTGGAAGGATAAAGACAGGATTCCCGACATGACTCAGGAAGGAAAAAGGGAGGAGGTGGAGATGGCATACACGGCCATCAGGGAGATGCTCTGCCAGGCACGGCGGCTCATGCCTATAATCCCAGCACTTTTGGAGGCTGAAGCAGGAGGATCACTTGAGGCCAGAAGTTCGAGACCAGCCCAGGCAACATAGCAAGTCCCCATCTATACCAAAAATTTAATGGCCGGGCGCGGTGGCTCATGCCTGTCATCCCAGCACTTCGGGAGGCCAAGGCGAACGGATCACCTGAGGTCAGGAGTTCAAGACCAGGTTGGCCAACATGGAGAAACCCCGTCTCCACTAAAGACACAAAAAGTAGCCGGGCGTGGTGGCGCACGCCTGTAATCCCAGACACTTGGGAGGCTGGGGCAGGAGAATTGCTTGAACCCATGAGGCAGAGGTTGCAGTGAGCCAAGATTGTGCCACTGCTCTCCAGGCTGGGCGACAGAGTGAGACCCTGTCTCAAAAACCAAAGCAAAAGAATAAAACTATTATTAAGGATGCTGCTGGGCCGGGCGCGGTGGCTCAAGCCTGTAATCCCAGCACTTTGGGAGGCCGAGGCGGGCGGATCACAAGGTCAGGAGATCGAGACCACAGTGAAACCCCGTCTCTACTAAAAATACAAAAAATTAGCCGGGCGCGGTGGCGGGCGCCTGTAGTCCCAGCTACTCAGGAGGCTGAGGCAGGAGAATGGCGGGAACCCGGGAGGCGGAGCTTGCAGTGAGCCGAGATCGCACCACCGCACTCCAGCCTGGGCAAGAGCGTGAGACTCCGTCTCAAAAAAAAAAAAAAAAAAAAGGATGCTGCTGGCGGGCTGACATGCATCCCCCCTTGAGGGCTGGCTCCGGAAGGTTCTCAGAGCCCCAGTGTGAGAGAGGAGCCTCCCCGCCCCGTCCACCTCCCCCGCCGTCCACCTTCCCCGCCGTCCACCTCCCCCGCCGTCCACCTCCCCTGGTCTCCAGCACCCAGGACTCCTCTGCCACTTCATTGCTTTCACATGGTCAGCTTGTGTGATCTCTCCTCACCAGGCTGGCTCTGCCCGCCCCGGGGCTGCACGGTGCCTGCCCTGCTCCCTCTGACCGGGGATCTCGTTCTCAGGAAGGGCTCATCCACCCCTGTGTGCTCCTGTCTTCGCTGTCACTTGTGAACGGGACCCGCTCAGCCCCTGCTGAAGCCCCTCCTGTCCCTCCAGGGCCGCCACCTGCCGGGCCTTCAGCAGCACAAAGAAGTGGGTTCCTCGTCCAGAAAGCAGGAGGAAATCTCTGGAAGGTCCTGAAACATCCAGCTTTTTCCTTCCTTCCACGTCTCTCTCTGGCCCTGTCGTGGTTCTTGTTTCCTGTTGAGCGCTGTTCTGAGTAAAGGAAAATTAAAATGGCAAGTCGTTCAGGAATTTCACGTTCATCGCCATGAAGTGGGGCTGGAATTCTGGATGCAAATCACCGTGATTGCAAACTCACACGCCCGTCGCAGCTCATCGCACCCGGTTCTTGCTCCAACAGCGGGAACGCCGCACGAAACTAACTCCGCTGTGTCTCACGCCCCAGCCTTCCCGCCGGCCACTGAGTAAGGGCGGACCCGGAGGAAAAAGGGCTTCTGCCTGATTGTCCCGTCGCCGTCATTTCTTTTATCTGTGAATCGAGTTCTGGTTCCAGGGGGAAGTGTGGCCTCCGTGGGCGCACACGCCTGCCTGTGCACACTTGCTTGGAGGCCGAGCTGCAGGGCTGGGGCTCTCCACTGAAGAATGGCCCGAGAGATGGCCACGGCCGAGTCCGGAACCCGTGGATGTACCATCTCACGTGGCAAAAGGGCCTCTGCAGATGGGATTAAGTCACGGGCCTCAAGATGGGAGATTCCCTTGGAGCATCTAGCAGGTTCATGCCATCAGAGTCCTTCTAGGGAGAGGCCGGAGGTCCCTGTCCGGTGGGAAGCAGCTGCACAGCCAGCTCAGAAGAGGGAAGAGGGAGCCACGAGCCAAGGCAGGCAGCCTCCAGGAGCTGGAAAAGGCGAGAGGAGGAGCCCCCCAGGCATCCAGAGGGAGCAGGGCCCTGCCTGGGCCTAGATCCAGCCAGAGACACTTCAAACTCCTAAATTCAGAACCGGGAGAGAGGAGACAGGTGCCGTTTTAGCTGCTAAGTTTGCAGTCATTTGTTACGGGAGCCCCAGGAAACTCACACAGCGGGTCCATTGTGAGCCTGGAGCACCGGGACAGGAGGCCAAGGACAGCAGGCAGCCCGATGCTTGCTCCTCCTCAGCCCAGGCCCCACGCGCCCTCCGACACCACTTAAAAAACGCCAGGGCAGGAGAGGATTATCAGGAGGATCTGGAATTTCGGGATGGCAAGAGCAGGGCACTTGACCAAACGCAGTGCCTATGGCAGCCGCCAGGAGTCTGCCTTCTCCCGTCAGAGCCCCACATCATTCCTCCCGGGCTCTTGCCCTGAGTGTGTCTGGGAAGATACAGCTGGTTCAGGCATGCTGGTGTGTGCACACATGCAGACACACACTGTACACATACACCATGCACACACGTGCACACAGGTCCCACGCGCACACATGTACGGTGCACACATGTGCACACACACTGCCCTCGCCTCCGTGGCTGCCGTGCCACTGAATGGACCTCAGCACCAGCCCATCTGAGGCCCCTCCTTTCCCACAGAGGGAGCGAGAGAACGGCTCCAACCTGGCCTTCATGTTCCGCCTGCCCTTTGCCGCCGGCCGCGTCTTCAGCATCAGCATGTTGGACACACTTCTCTACCAGGTCAGCTGGGAAGTGGCAGCAGGAGGGTGGCGCCTGGGTGGGACCCCCGTCACGCCCTCGTGGGTGGGACCCCTGTCACGCCCTCAGCTCTGCAGCCTGGCCCCCACTCGGAGGGATAGGCCTCCCTCTGAACAACCTTCCCTGGATTCCAAGGAGACCTGTGGGCCCTGTCCTTGCCCCGGGGATTTCTGGGCCCTTTTTGACCTATGGGTGCCTGGCAAGTGCGTTTTCCTAGAAAAGGCGTTCCAGAACTCTGCCTGTGGGTCATGTGGTGCTTGGGTACCTGGTGGTTGTGTGTGTGCATGAGGGGGGCGAGCCTGTGGCCGGGGGAGTGTGGACCTGTGTCCTACGTCCATGCTCATGTGCCTCGCTGTGGCCCCCTCCCTCCCTGGCCAGTCCTTCGTGAAGGACTACATGATCACCATCACCCGGCTGCTGCTGGGCCTGGACACCACGCCGGGCTCGGGGTACCTCTGTGCCGTAAGTGCCCCCGGCCGGGCCGGGCTGGGGTGTGCCGGGCTGTCCCGAGTGGGTGGATGGGCACCTGCCCGATTCAGTGGCTGGGAGGCTCTGGGTGCTGCCACGTGCCCCGGCCGACTCAGGGCTCCTGCCCTGCAGATGAAAATCACCGAGGGCGACCTGTGGATCCGCACGTACGGCCGCCTCTTCCAGAAGCTCTGCTCCTCCAGCGCCGAGATCCCCATCGGCATCTACCGGACAGAGAGCCACGTCTTCTCCACCTCGGAGGTTCTGGGGCAGCCCCTGTCCTGTGCAACCCACGCCATCCCCACCTTCTGGGGGCTGGGACCGTGGCAGCCCCTGTCCTGTGCAACCCACGCCATCCCCACCTTCCGGGGGCTGGGACCGTGGCAGCCCCTGTCCTGTGCGACCCACGCCATCCCCACTTTCAGTGTCGGGAACTAGATCAGCTTTGCCCCTGCCGGCAGCTCTTTCCGTCTGGTCTGTGTGCCCATGTGCAGTGCTTCCAGCTGGAGCAGCCATGACCCCTACTGGGGGCAGAGAGGCTGAGGGGAGGCTTGAGGAAGAAGATGGGCAGCCCCTGTGCTGCAGCCCACACAGCGGTGGGCACCGTGCCTGCCCGCCCTAAGCGTGTTCCATGCAGACCCCAGGCTGAGGCGGCGTGGGGGACAGGGGCACGCCCACAGGTCTCAGACTGTGCCTATTTCCTTTGCAGCCGCATGACCTCAGAGCCCAGGTAAGTACCCGCTCTGCGCCCACACAGCCTCTGCCGAACACCAGAGCATCGCAGCCTCACGTGGAGAAGCCTGCCAGGCCCCACCCACCCACCCACCCACCCACAGGGCCCTGGGGAAGCCGAGGCGGGAGTGGGTCCTGTGGATGTGTCGGCCCCAGCGTGGCTCAGAGAAGGCTCTTGACAGTCACTCCCTCCTGCACTGGTGGGGAAACTGAGGCCTGTGGGAGTAGCCTGTGAGTTGGGACACCAGTTGCACCCCCGCCCCTCCCAGGCCCAGCCCTGGCTCCCCCAGGCCCCACTGAGGCAGGCAGCCCCATGCCCCTCTGGCCTGACCATCCAGCCCCCAGCCTCCCAGGCCCTTCTGAAGGTGCCACCCAGGTGGGGGGGGGGCCCGCCTCTTCCCAGCACCCCACACCCCACAGGCCCTGGCACCTCACGTTCTCCCGGTTCGGGGCCTCCGAAGGGCATGTTTGCAAGAGGGACCAGGGCCCATCTGCAGATGGAGAAGTTGGCACGCAGAGGGGGTGACCCCCCAGGGCAAGGCCAGGATGTGCTGGGGTCCAGATGGGTCCCCAGCCGGACCCACAGAAAGAAGGGCCCAGAGAGGTGAAGGGAGCTGCCCTCAGTAGCCTGGCGAATCCCTTGACCAGGCCCGGGCAGGGTGGGTGGCCCGGCAGTCTGAGCTCAGAAGGAAACCTCGGACCAGGCACGTTCTTTCCAGAGGAGGGAGGCACATGCACCCTAGGGTCTGTCCTCGTACTCTTCCCTGACACCCCCAGCCACTCCCACGCGGGCCCCAAGCCCCAGAGCCCACACCTCCTCCTAAGCCCCTGCCCCAAAGCCCATGCCCCTCCCAGCAGCCTCACCCCTCCCCGCCCTACCCAGTCCCAGATCTCGGTGAACATGGAGGACTGTGAGGACACACGGGAAGCGAGGGGGCCCTGGGGCTCGCGCGCCGGCACCGGAGGCAGCTCCCACGGCCGACACATGGGCGGCAGTGACCCCGCGGAGCACCGGCTGCTGCGGCATAAGAGTCTGCAGTGGGCCCGGAGGCTGAGCCGCAAGGGACCCAAGCAGGGAGGCCGGGCAGCGGCCGCAGAGTGGATCAGCCAGCAGCGCCTCAGCCTGTACCGGCGCTCTGAGCGCCAGGAGCTCTCCGAGCTGGTGAAGAACCGCATGAAACACCTGGGCCTGCCCACCACCGGCTACGGTAAGGGCGCCCGGCGTGGGTGGGGGCAGGACGGACAGACTGGGCCAGGAACAGTCGGCCACGGCATCCCGGGGCCTGGGCCATCCTGTCAGTCAGCCTTTCTGGCCACGCGCTGCCTGCCCCTACTGTGGGGTCAGCTGTGGGCACCACCACCACGGCCCAGCAGAGGTCCTGTGCAGAGGAGGGTGGAGGAGGGGAGTGGCCATGGCCCACCCTGGTACTGGGAGGCCACAGGACCCTACGGCATCCCTGGTGCTGAGCCCCATAGGGAGGCACTCTGTCCCACTGCCCTGAGGCCTCAGTTTCCCTCTCTGCCAAATTAGAGACAGGAGCAGGCTGAACCCTTCAGCCAGGGGAGGCAGCTGTGGGGTGGAGAGGGCCAGGCTGGGCTCCCCGAGTCAAGGGCATCAGTTAGCGATGGGCCAGCAGGCTGCAGCTAGTCCTGCTGGACAGCGGATACCCAGGGCCCCTGAGTTCTCGCAGAGGACAAGACTGTGTTGGGGACCGCCTCCCGGAGCCCCCAGCCCTCCCAGCAGCCAGGGTAGGGGGGACCTTGTCTTTGGGGAAACGACTAGGGGAATAGCCCATAGCAGGACATACCTCTGTCCACCATGAGCCTGCTGCCACTCCCACGGCACAGCCCCTCCTGCGGTCCAGGGAGCCCGGTGTCCGTCTTCAGCAACAGATCCGCACAACCCCGTCTCTCTGCGCCTTGTAGTGGGAAATGTGCTTGGGCTTGGGGGCCCTACATGCCCTGCCTGGCGAGGAGAGAAACTCATCCCCTCCCTCCCTCTAGAGACGCTACCGCCATTGATGAAGCCACAGGCCCCAGCTCCCTGGCACTGGGCCGCTGCCCAGTGACATCCACCCCTGGGCCGTGTCAAGGCTCCACCCTCCCTTTGTTCCATCTCGGGGACGTGCCCGATGCTCAGGGCTGCCTCTGTCCCTTTGGGGTGCCTGGTCTCCCAACCCTGCTTCCTGCATCTGTCACCTGGGTCGAGGTCTTGAGTCCTCTGAGCAGAGTCAGGAGCTCAGGGCTGGCCCAGGAGATGCTCACAGGTCACTGGGCTGGGGCGGCCTGTGGGCCCGAAGGAGACTCAGAGGCTAGGGTTTGGGGAACAGGTGGCCCATGAAGACCTTTCCCGGGCCCCAGCCCTGTGGGCGCTGTGGAGGACGCCCCCCGTCCCTGCCTTGAAGCTTCCCTCCGTCCCCACAGTGTCCCTGTCCCGGGAGGGGCTTCATGCCCTTTCAGGGGTGGCTCCCAGGGCTGAGAGGGGTGCCCGGCGTTCGTGTTCGTGGCCCCCCTTTGTTGGCAGAGGATGATCCAGCCCGGTCCGGCCACCCCCAGAGCTGGTGCCTGCCTCCAGAGCTTGGCAAGGGAGGAGCAACTGCGTTTCTGGTGACCGACTCGCTTCCGGTGGCTGGCGCTGGCTGCAGGTCCTGGGGTGGCCGGCCTCCCGTGCAGCTGCCCCCGCACCCGCCCGCTGTGCCGGCCGCCCGCACCTCGCTTGCTGACACTCTCTCTCTCTGTTTCTGTCTGTGCCTTTTTCTGTGTGTTCTGTAGAGGACGTAGCAAATTTAACAGCCAGTGATGTCATGAATCGGGTAAACCTGGGATATTTGCAAGGTAATTCTGCTCTGGCGGGTGCCGACCGCTGCACCACAGGGCTCACCAACCTTTCGCCGCCGGCAGCCTTGCCGTGCCCCGTCCCATCCAGGCAGGTGGACGGGAGCTGTGAGAGCACGTCCCAGGTGTCAGCCCGGGCAGCCCTGTTGGGCAAAGCCTCGCATGTTGACAGTGTCCCCTGGCTGGGCGTTGAGGATGGGCCTGAGGCTGAGGCCCGGGGCTTGTGCTGGTCAAGGTGCTGTTGGCCACCAGGCAGAGTGGCAACTGCCCAGCTCTTGGGCTCACTCTGGTGCTTCTCCTGCTTTGCTGTTTACGATGGGACCGGTAGGCCACCCTGGCCTACAGCCAGCCCCTCCCTGTGGCTGGCCCCACAAGCGGTCTGAGGACCCCAAGCCCCTCTGCTCTCAGAAAGCACCCACATGGTCCCAAGCCAGGGCCCCGGGAGGAGCTCAGTGAAGCCTGGGCTGGACGCAGGGGTGGGGAGTCCAAGTCGCTAGGAGTGGGCAGGCTTTGTGGCTGCCCAGGCGAGGTGGATGGTAACCTTCATCCCCCAGCTGGGGCTCCACGAGGGGATTCTTCCTGCTCAGCTGGGGCAGAGCCGCTCCACACCCCATTCTCTTCTGGGTGCTCAGCCGCCCAGCACCCCGTTTCCTCCAAGAACATGCTGTGCCCCGTCAGTGCTCAGAGCAGAGTCCCAGCCGGGGCGCTCCCCGGGGTCCTGGCAGCCTCAGGGGAGCTCAGAGCCTGCCCCTGCTGCCTCTCCCTCAGGGTAACCCAGGAGCTTGAAGGGCCTCCTGAGCCCAGGCAGGTGTTAGCTCGGGAGGGACGTGTTTGCCAGGATGGCCTTGCACCCAGAGGCAGGGCCAGGCCTGGAGCCGCCACGGAAGTAAAGCGTCGGCCTCTCCCGGTTCCGTGCTTTTCCCTACGATGGCGCTCATGGAAGACCCTCGCTCTGCCAGGCACTGTGGCGCTTGGACCCGCAGCTAGTGGCCTTCGTGAGCCTTCATGAGTGAGACGCCTGCATTTCTCGCTGCCCTCACCCGCCACGGCTTCCTGCGGCTCCTGCTGCGGCTCCAGGGCAGGCGCGGCCACGGCAGGCTTGGGGGTCGAGGGCTCACAGGACTCGCGCGGCACTCGGCCTACATGCCTGGGACGGTGAAGGTGCTGGGGCTTTGGGGCTCGGGGGCTGCACCCCGCTGTTTGGATTCAAGCAGACCCTAGGCCAGGATGCAGAACAGGAAGAGTCACTGTCTTTGCAGGGAGGGTGGGCAGCATCCCGGGGCCCCTCCAGCGTGCAGCCCCCACCCCACACACAGCAGGAGGAGCCACCTCAGCCCCGATACACAGACCCCGTCTGCACGCCTCCTCACGGCTGCCTTGGGGGTAGGCACTAGTTACTCCCAGTTTACGAGGAGGAAACTGAGACTCGGGTGGCGGCAGCTCTGGCCTGGAGTGGGGGATTCAGGCAGGAGTGACCGTGGATGCCAAGGGCCAGGGGTCTGGAAGTTCTGGGGCCTGCATTGTCAGGAAGTGGGTGAGGAGCAGAGGTACCACTGAGGCCTGGAGTGAAGGTTGGGGGGTCTGGGTGGAGGCGTCAGGTAGCCCTGCCCCAGGACATTCACCAGAAGGGCCAAAGCCAGCCCCTGCCTCGCCCCAGGCCCCCAGGCACACCTGCTGCCAGCCTTCACCAAACACAGTGGACACACGAAGCTAGTCCTCTGTGCCCATCCTGGGCAGCCAGGACCAGTGCCACGTGACTGACCACAACCCAGCCCCTGGCACTGCAGCTGGGACCCAGCATCCCCACCCACCACCCAGCCCAGCCTGGCTCAGCCTAGCTATGTGCTCTGCTCACTTCAGAAGCGTGTGGTCCAGGTACCCCAGGGGGAAAAGCTGAGGCCTGGGGGCCAGTCTGTGCCTGCCGGAGTGAAACGAGCTGGTGGCCCCTTGTTCTTGGTGTCCCACTGGGTGCTCATCACAAAGCCAGTCAGGCAGCGGGGGCAAGTACTTACTGGAGCCGCCCACACCACTGCTCCCTGTACCACCTGCCATGCGGCCACCCCAGAGGTGTGTGTGGGCACAAAGGCGGGGAGGGTGTGCCTCCCTGCACAGCCCAACATAAGGCCCCCGGGCCTCTAGCAAAGGCCTGGGGAAGACCCTGCCATGGGTTTTGGGAAGAGAGCCAAACAGCTGTGAGGGGCAGGTGTCAGGCCGTCCCATCCCGCAGGCATGGACACAGGAGCTGGCACCAAGTGACCTGCCGCCGTATAGAAAGGCCCGAGGCAGAGCTGTCCAGGTCACCCCCCAGGTCCTAGCCTGTGTCCCTGCCTCCCTGGCAGCAGCTGTGCTCACACTGTGGGACCTCTGAAGCCCCCACTGCAGGGGGACCAGCGTGGCTTTTCTCCCTGACTTTTCTCAGGGGCCATGGCAGGGCTGCCCCAAGGGGAGAGGACGGGCAGAGAGAAAGGAATGGCGGCAGCCAGGGTGGAGGCTCCCTGGGGTTCCCGTGTCCTGGGTCACCTTTGTTCTCTGTCCTTGGAATCCTGGAACAGGAATCCAGGAGGTTCCCTGAGACACCGTCAGATGGATAAACTGAGGCTACAGGCCCTTCCCTCCCGGCCAGTGAACCCAGGGCCACTGCTGTGATGGTGGGCTCTCCCTCCCTGTGCTTGGCCCCGCGGAGACTGTGAGATGGGGGGGGGCGGTATTTCTCCAGGACTGTTTTCACCCCGTGGGACACATCCGCACTCCCATGCCATGAGCCAGATGCCAGGCTGTCTCCCATGAGGGGCAGGGCCGTGTTCTCAGAGGGATGAGCTGGGGGCTGTTCTGGGCTGATGCCACTTGGGACTTAAGTCTGAAGCAAAGGGCTGAGCACAGCGAGTGGGAGTGGCCTGCCCAGGCCCAGGACGGCGGCAGCTGCAGGGCCCTGTGGGAGGGACGGGGATGAGCAGCCTCTGGAGGCCGAGGTGGGTGTGTGTGAATGTGGAGGACGGCATGCAGGTGTGTATACGAGTGAGTGTGCAGGGGTCTGTGGATAGCATAGGTATGGGTGGCTGTGAAGATCTGTGCAGATAGACACAAATGTGTGTGGGACACAGGTGAATCTGCAGGTGTGTAGGCGTGTGTGTGTGTGCACAGGTGTGTGCAGGTGTTAGGTGTGTATGGGGGTTGGGGTGTGTAGTGGTGTGTGCACAGGTGTGTGCAGGTGTAGATTAAGGCATGCATGCATGTGAGGTGAATAGACATGTCTATCGGTAGACGTAGGTGTGTGCTGGTGTGTACAGGTGTGCTTCGTGCCTCTGCTCAGGCCCACCCCTTTGCTGTGATGCCACCTGGCACCGGAGGAGGGTGCAGGTCAGAGCTGGCTCCCGGCTGCCCTCCTGGCTGCCCCCTGCCCAGTGTGGGGATGGGCCCTGGCTGGGCTCACCAGGATGAGGTGCTGGAGCAGAATGGTCAGGAAGGCCGGAAAGACTCAGCTCATCCTGGACCCCCCACACCTCCGGGCCCCTGCGGAGCTGGGAGGGGGAGGGCTGGGGAGTGACATCTGCCCGGCTGTGTCCTTTGCAGACGAGATGAACGACCATCAGAACACCCTCTCCTACGTCCTCATCAACCCTCCGCCCGACACGAGGCTGGAGCCCAGCGACATTGTGTGAGTAGCACCTGTGGGCTGTGTGGAGACCCCCTGAGCACCAGGTGGGCACTGGGGAGACGAGGCCACAGGCACCACAGTGGGGGTGCTGGGCAGGGGCTGCCCGGCCCACGTCCACTCCAGGGTCCCCTCTGTCCCCCCGCAGCTATCTCATCCGCTCCGACCCCCTGGCTCACGTGGCCAGCAGCTCCCAGAGCCGCAAGAGCAGCTGCAGCCACAAGCTATCGTCCTGCAACCCCGAGACTCGCGACGAGACGCAGCTCTGAGCCAGCCCTGCACGGAGCTCGGGCCACCAAGCCCAGGGTCCTCAGGAAGGACGTGGAGGAGCGTGTGAGGACACAGTGGCACTAGCGTGACCCTGGGGATGCCACACTCTGCTCACCGTGGCTCCTGGGACTCCACCCTGGAAAGGAGCGCCTCGTGCGGGGGGAGGGCCAACTCGGGTACCTGAAGGCTAGTGAGGAGAGTTTTTTAACCTATTTTTACAGACTGATGCAGTCCACGTCTCTTTACACAGATGTACCGTAACTCGTGACCAGGGCTGGCTGGGAGGGCAACGCGGGGACCAGACGCCCCGCAGGGCCGAGCCCAGGCTGTCCTGGAGGGTGGGGCTGGCTGGGGTGCATGGGGAGGGGAAGAGAACCCAGGAGCCCTGCATGGGCCACACCCAACTCAGAGCCAGCCTGAGCTTTCATGGCCAAGCGGCCTCACTTCCTTCCAGCCAAGGCCTGAGGCCCGGGGCTGCCGTGCTGCACTCTGTGGGGCCGGTGAGGGGCACCCTCTGCTCTTTGCTGTCCTGAGTCCCTTCTGGAAGTCAGAAGCAGCAAAGGGCCCGGGGAAGCCGGGCGTGTGTGAGGGGTGCATCCCCAGGTGCCCCAGAGGGCCCTGTTGCCAAGGACCTTTCTGAAGGTCACGAGCAGAAGCAGAAGATGCCATTTTCTCTACTTCACACTGAACTTTCCCGGCCACTGCGTCTGGGCGGCGTTTGGGTGGAAGATGGTGCATTTCCACGGACCATTTTACACTTACCTTTTTAAGCAAAGCCTCGTTTTCTAAACCCCTGACTCGTGAAGCACAATTCAGCCTCCGGGCTGGGCCATGTGGAGGGAGAGGACCTTCTCAGCAAGGCGAGATCCCGGGTGGCGGCTGACATCGGTAGCGTCGCCCTGCGTCCTTTGCTGCTGGTTCCTTACTGGTTGGTACGGTCAGTGCTGGAACCTTCTATTAAATGGATGCATTCTGGAGGCATGAAGTTACAAGTTGCCCCACTCGTGGTTCCAAGGCTCTCACCCCTCCCAGCCACCCCATTTTAAGGGTTAGAAACACCTGCTGGGGTCCCCACCCCAACCCCACAGGCAAGCTCCCATTCCCCAGCCAGACCAGGACAGTCCTTCCAGAACTCGGGAACCAAATTGTATTTGGCGACTGAATCCTGGTAGCCAGGAAACTCATCTGGTGGTGGAGGTCCCAGAGTCCAGGAGGGCTCTCTGGTGAGCTGCCCATCAGCCTCACCCCTGCAGCCAGGCGTGTCACTGGGGTGGATACAGAGACCCCAGGCTCCGCCCACAGTGGCACAGAACTCACCTGAGGTCAGCAGCTGCTGGGGATCCCCTACACTGGGGGTCAGGGCTGCCCCAGGCAGGGATGTGTGTGTACCTCACCACGTTCATTTCAGGGTACCCCAAGAGGCTGAAGGGGAAGGACCAAAAGGCTGAGGTGCAGCCCCTCCCCGGTGTCAGGGCAAACAGCACAGCTGCTAGAGGGGCCGGCCCTGGCCACACGACTAGCTAGTCCCTTACTCCTGGCCTGCCTGGAACCCTCCTGCTCAGAAGGTGCCCACTAGCCCTCGGTGGGGGACAGAGCCAGATATGGGTGGTCAGGAAGAGGCTGTGTGGATTCAGGGGGCCAGAAAGTCCCAGGACCTTGATGGAGTGGCAGGGGTTGATGTTGGGCTAGAGTGGCCAGAGGCTGTCCCAGCAGGGCTGGGGTCTATCAGGTTCCCGGGATCCAACCAGCGGGCACGCCCTGCCCTGCAGTACCCTGCAGCAGGCAGGTCCAAGCCTGCCTCACCTAGGCGGCTTCTCATGTCACCCACACCCTGGCCCCCAGGCAACAGCAGCTGCACAGCCCCTGCAGGGAGGAGACGGGAGAGAAAAGCCGGCCTAGCAGCTGGGATGGGAGGGCCACAGCTCCAGTGGTGGCGGGGGAAGCTGTAGCCCCTGGAACCCCACACTGGGAAGAGCTGGCCTCTAGGAGGCACCATAGGGGAGTCACATGACTTGCTGGGGATTCACTTGCGATGTGGACGGTGTTCCTGGAGTCCCTTGTGGCCACTCCACCACCGGGAGGCCGGGAGGCCTCTTGGCCTTTGAGCCTCTCTCCACAGGTGAGTGGAGTCCCCCAAAGAGGGCTGGGGGCTTGCTGTCCAGGTGGGGCTGGGTGGGCACTTTGGGCCTCGGAGAACATCAGTGGTCCGTTCCCTCCTGCACGTCGGCGGCAAGTGGCAGCATGTTCATAATCTCCAGTAGCGAGGCCACTTCAGGTCCAGCCCTGGACATCTGAGGAGGAGGCGGGCAGTCCCTGCTCCTTCACTAACCGCAGAGGATGCCAGGCCCGTGGCCCCCTGCTCTGCCCGGAGCTCATGCGGGCAGCCACGGACACAGGTGGCACCCAGCGCCCAGCGGCCTGTGAATCCTCCTGTGGGCAAGGCTGGGAGCCAGGGGCTGGAACCAGGCAGGTCCATGACTGTGAGATGCCAGCTGCCAGCCCAATAAAAGCTGCCTGAGGTATCTGGAACCTTCTGTGATCTCCTTGGCCTCCATGTTCTTCATCCCTGGGTTTAGGGAGTACCTGGGGTACCTCTCTGCTTGTCCCGAGCCCACTCACCAACAGCCCCGGCTGGCACAGTCAGACATCAGGAAGGTGGGTCCCTGCTCCCCCAGCTGTCCTCGTCCACCATCACTTCTCCCAGCCTCATGTCCGGCTGACCCATCAAAGGTCCCCCTGCAAAGCCTACAGCAAGTGAAGCAGGATCTGAGCAAAGGTTGAGGAACTGAATTCCCTAAGTCATCACTGCCTAGAATGAGCTAAAAGAATTTGTTTTAATGCTTTACGGTAGAATTATTTGAAACACACAAAATTAGTGAGAAACCTGCTATTTTCCTTATTCCTTTTGTTTGTTTGTTTGTTTTAATTTTCCTTATTCCTCATCCATCTAACAAAAACCTGTTTGGGCAGGGCGTGGTGTCTCATGCCTATAATCCCAGCACTTTGGGAGGCCAAGGCAGGTGGACTGCTTGAGCCCAGGAGTTTAAGATCAGCATGGGCAGCCGGGCGCGGTGGCTCACGCCTGTAATCCCAGCACTTTGGGAGGCTGAGGCGGGCGGATCACGAGGTCAGGAAATCAAGACCATCCTGGCTAACATGGTGAAACCCTGTCTCTACTAAAAATACAAAAAAAATTAGCCGAGCATGGTGGCAGGCGCCTGTAGTCCCAGCTACTTGGGAGGCTGAGGCAGGAGAATGGCATGAACCTGGGAAGCAGAGCTTGCAGTGAGCCAAGGTTGCACCACTGCACTCCAGCCTGGGCGACAGAGTGCGGCTCCATCTCAAAAAAAAAAAAAAAAAAAAAGATCAGCATGGGCAACATGACAAAGCCCTGACTCTATCAAAAAATACAAAAAAAAATAAACTAGCTAGAAGTGGTGGCATGTGCATATAGCCCTAGGTACCCAGGAGGCTGAGGAAGGAGGGGTCACCTGAGCCGGGGAGGCTGAGGCTGCAGTGAGCTGAGACTGCACCACTGCACTCCAGCCTGGGCGGCAGAGTGAGACCCTGTCTCAAACAAAAAAAGAAAGAAGAAAACTGCTCAAAATCAGAATACTAACAGTGTATTGGGTGACTCTCACTTATGGGTGAGTAAAATGTAAGAGCAACATTAAAAGGGACAGGCGACAGGAAGCCGGGGTCATCAGTTACAAGTTACCATGTGACCTGAGAAGCAACACAGTGTAACTTACAGGTGGATTTGGATTAGCTGCAAACTCTACAGCAACCACTAAAATATATATACTTATTTTCGTTTTTTTTCTCTATCTGAAAGTGTAATTGATATGCTACAAAAGAAAAGACTATGTAATCATATAAAATGCTTAACTGAAACCAGAGAAAGCAGAGAACAAAGGGAGATAGAAACTAAGACCAAGGGCAACAAATAGGAAAACAGTTACTAATGTGGCAGATGTTAATCCCACGAAACCCATTATCACATTACATGGCAATGCATTGGTCTAAATATACCAATTAAAAGACAGAGACTGGCCAGGCATGGTGGCTCACACCTGTAATCCCAGCACTTTGGGAGGCCGAGACAGGCAGATCACCTAAGGTCAGGAGTTTCGAGACCAGCCTGGCCAACATGGTGAAACCCAACTCTACTAAAAATACAAAAATTAGCTGGGCGTGGTGGCGGGCACCAGTAATCCCAGCTACTCGGGAGGCCGAGGCACAAGAATCACTTGAACCTGGGAGGAGAAGGCTGCAGTGAGCCGAGATCGTGCCACCGCGCTCCAGCCTGGGCGACAGAGCAAGACTTCGTCTCAAAAAAAAAAAAAAAGATGGAGGCTGATAGTGGATTTGTTAAGTCCCCAAGTTATGGAGAGTCACATGACCAGCACATCAGCCCAGCTTCAGCAGTCCTCAGCCCTGTCCTCCTCCACCTCGCGCACACACCTCAGGCCTGGATGTGTGTCCAGGCTGGAGGGCTTTAAAGAGACCCCTCGGTGGCCCATGGTTTTACAGCAGGCAGTGTGGCCAGCCAGCTCCCCGCAGCCCCAGCTCCTGGAGGGCCCCTGGGGACAGGAAGGTGTCCCGCTCAGCAAACAGATGCTCTCTGTTGGAGAGGTCCAACCTGGTCAGGTGCGCAGGCTGCCAAAGGCACCCACGGCAGGTGGCACAGCTGGTTGGAAGCCAGGAAGAGCTCCTCCAGGCAGGTACCTGCTGGAAGGTGCCAGGTGACAGGTGGGTGATGCACTTGCCTGAGGGCGCATGTACCTCATTTGGTGGGAAAACTGAGGCACGGCCCCTTCATGGCCATGCCGCCTGCCAGGTATCCAGGCATTGCCTACCATGATCAGCCCCTGCAGTGACCCCAGGTCCCAGAAAGCTGCCGTCTCCGCCCCACAGCTGCCTGGATGGTTGTGTGTGAGGGCCAGGCTCCAGAGGCCCCCACCTTGCCTGCGTGGAAGGTCCACTGCGTGTGAGGAGCACTGAGGCACGGCCACTGCAGAGCAAGGGCTTCTCTGTGAGCAGAGGAGTCAGGCAGGACCGAGGACAGAGGACGCTCAGAGAGCAGCCGGCCCAGCCCCTCCACTTGCCCTGGCATTCCTGAAAGCAAGCTGCAGGGGGGCCACAGGGCACCAGGGGCAGTCCCACGGAGCCACCAACTCACACACTCTGTCTACTGCTGTGACTCCCAGCCCGCCCCAGAGGACAGCAGCCAGGAGCCCTCCTGACCCCCGAGGAGCCCAGATCCCCAGGGGACTGACAGCGGCTTGGCCTCCTGTCTGCTGAGCACCGCCAAGCCTCAGCCCCAACGGCGGAGCTCTGCACTCTCCCAGGATGCCAGCTCCCATCCAGCTGTTCCTGGGCCGCTGCCCTCAGCTCAGCCCGCCCTCTGGCACCACCTCCACACGTGAGCTCACACTCTCTTTCTCTTCCCCTCTGAGTAGCTGAGCTTCTCCAGCCTTCCCCACATGCCGTCCTCTCTTCCTCACCCCACTCCCAGCACCCTCCAAAACGCACCCTGAGTCAGGCTGACTCCTGGCCACTGAACCTGAAGGGTGCTGCTGGTTCTCACCTCACGTGACCTCCACGGGACACTCACCCCACCTGCCCTCCGCAGAGTCTGTCTTGGCGCTCCTGACTGTCCTCACGCGGCCCCAGACTACTGAGGTTTGCCGGTGCTGACCCGTCTACCAGCCCCTCCAGAAGTCCAGCCCCACTCAAGCCTGGAAACTCATCAGCCCACTCCACACTCCAAGTGGCTGTCCTGGGGGCACCTCCACTCCCCGTGTCCAAGCCGATCCGTCTGTCACACCCTCGAGACCCCATGTCCTCCTCGGTGTCCCCCACCCACACCCTGAGGCCACCCGCTGTCTCTCACACAGGCACTAGGGGGTGCCTCTGCCCTCTGTTCTCTGCTCCCCAAGCAGCCTCTGCCCTCCCCGGCATTGCCCCAGCCGGGAAACCCACCCCTTCCTGTGCCTTGGGCCCTTTGTCTGTTCTCTGTAACCAGAGCTGACCTTCATCTACCCTGCCACTGTCTAAAATCCTGGGGTGCATGACGATACAGTCCTAAACTCTAAGAGTGGCTGTGAGTTCCTCCTGGGGTGGGCCCTGGGGCCTTGGCCACAGCCCCTGGCACCCAGGATGTTCATCAAAGACACTGATGGCTGCTTGGGACCAGGCTTTCTTTCAGGCATGTGTCAAACATGGCCACCCCTGGAAGGCCCTGGGAACAGCCTGACCCTGGCCATGCTCCAATCTACATCCCCACAGGACCTGTCCAGGGCAGGCCCTACCCCCTCCCTCGGTTCTTTGCTGCAGCAAAACCAGCCCTGCAGAGCACTGCGTGCTGCAGGCAGGACAGGTTTGCAGGAAGCAGCCCATGGTGGCACCTCCACACACCAAAACACCAGCTCTGCGCCGCAGTCTCCAGTACCACCTGCCCGGGCAGCGTGCATTGTCCCCACCTCCCACTGCCCTCCACCCACCCTGCTCGGGCCCTGCTGGGTGGTGGACAAGCTTGACCGGTCTCAACCTCTTCTGAGGCTGTGCCTCCTCCTCCCTGAGGACACCCTCCTGCCTCCTCCTGTCCCCCTGGGGCCCGCACGCTCCAGTGCCTCGCCTCTAACTTCCATCCTTAAGTCGTGAGCCGCACCTCCTCTCTCCACCACCCCTCCATAGTGCCGCAGCCTCAGGGTCACATCTCTGTACTATCCATGAACTGCAACGCCCCCCAAATGCCGTGAATTAATGCAAGCCACCCTGGCTGGGACCCCTGTCTCTAACCCTGCATCACACCCAAGAGCATGCCCAGCCCTATTCCAGAACAAGTGAATGAATGAATGAGTGAATGAATGAGTGAATTAATGAGTAAATGAGTGAATGAGTGAATGAATGAATGAGTAAATGAGTGAATGAATGAGTGAATTAATGAATGAATGAGCAGAAGGACAAGTGAATGAACAGATAAGTGAGTGGAGGAGTGGGTGAGTGTATGGTCATTCTGCTCAAAATACAAAGTTCCAAAGGCCAGATGGCAGCTTGTGGCCAGGGTCCTTGACAGTGTGGCCCTGATTACTCCTTACAGTCTGGTCCTCCATCCCCCACCACCACCTCCCAGCCTGAGAAGGCCACCACTCTAGTAACAGAACAGTGAGCAGCAGGTACTGGCCGTGATTCCCAAGCCACCTGCCTGCGGCCACCTCCCTTGGGTAGCAGCTGCCGTGGTCCTGCTCAGTCCACCATCATGTTGCCACATGGCCACCCAACCGGCCCAGACTTCCACAGATGGTGCTTGCACTTGAGGAACAAGACATCAGTAGGACTCACGGGTCACTTAGCCCAGAAGGCATACCCACTGCCCTGACCATCAGTCCTGGGACCTCCCATTCCTGCATCCTTCCACAATCAAACACCTGCCCAGACCAGCTCCTCTGACCTCCTGTGTCCCACAGCAATGGAGGCAGAGGATGAGAAGTCACAGACAGGTGGCACCCACACAGAAGCTGGGCCCTCGGGGAGAATGCCCAGTCACTTCCAGCCACCCGCTCAGCTTCCACTTGCTGCTTAGTCCATCCACGGCTCTCCCTCCCTGCGCGTGTCAGTAGCAAAGCCTCACTTTACCACACAGTCCTACTGTCCCATCCCCTCACTTCCCCCACGACCTTTATCCCTCTGAGCACTCGCAGGGGATTCACTCTGCCTGGTCCTGGCAGCTCAGTTCTCCTAAGGTTCACGCAGGAGGCCCCTGAATGGTCATCACCCCAGGACATGGCCCCAGGGACCTTGGGTCAGCTCAGTTCTCCATTTCTCGCTCATAGTTCTCAGGAACGACTGCAGCCTGTGCTGGGAGTGCCACATCCTCAGATGGGAGGGGCTGGCTGGACAGTCCCCCTGGAAGCAGGACATCCTTCCAGGCTTTAGCCCGGTGAATAACATCACCCTGGGGCATAAAACCCAGGGCGGCTGCTTTTGGGGGCCGTTCAGCTGCAGTGTAAGTGGGGCACACACAGAGGAGACTCCGTCCTCCTCAGGCAGTTTTCCTGGGCCTGGGGGACAGGCTTGTGGTGAATCTGAGGCTTCTGTTGCCCTTTGCTGCCTGTCTATGGTCATACGCCTGTTCATGCAGCTTCTGTGTGTTGGGGGGCGGTGTTCTATCTCACCACAATCAGACTAGTTGGTAATCAACACACAGCAAACCTGTTTTGCAATCGCCACCATACAGATGAGCAAACAAGGCACAGACAGATCTGTCACTGGGCCGGTGTCTAGCTGCAGAGGGAACCGACATTCAGTCCACGCTCACCACCTGCCGTGACCCAGTGGGCCCTCCGCTGTCACCCTGCCAGGAGCCCCTCAGGAGCCTGAGCTCCTCAGCATCGCATGCTCCTTGGCTTCTGCAAAGACTTCATCACCTCCCAACCAACCCTGGTCAATTCTTTGGGTCTGGAAAAGGTCCTGCCCAGTCCACCTGCCTGACCTTCCTCCACCAGCCTGCAAAGCTCAGACACACCGGGCTGCGTGCTCAGCGCCGCACGTCCAGCCCACAGCACCTCACTCCACGGGTGCTTCCAGTACACACTTAGGGATGACCAGGAGAAACGCAGACTTGCCACGTGCTGCGGACCCAGGGAAGTGATGTCCCAAGTCTTGGGGAAGTGAGGCAAGGGCACTGGCCTTTGTGACTCCTTCCATCTCTAGAAATCACCTTATAAAATTATTAAAATGACTGACAAGAGTCGCCGGCACCCACTTCATTATTTTGCTTCGTGACTAACATAGGCAACTCTATTCCTTGGATGGCTTTCAAATATTTCACTTTTTATTTGAGACTAGGTTTAGCTCTGTCGCCCAGACGGAAGTGCAGTGGTGGAGTCACAGCTCCCTACAGCCTCAACCTGCTGGGCTTGAAAGATCCTTTTACCTCAGCCTCCCGAGTAGCTGGGACGACAGGTTAAGTGCCACCAAGCCCGGCTAATTTTTGTATTTTTGGTACAGATGTGGTTTCACCATGTTGCCCAGACTGGTCTCCGATTCCTGGGCTCAAGCAATCCTCCCACCTCAGTCTCTCAAAGTGCTGGGATTACAGGTCGAATATTTCATAATAAAAAACAGAAATCCCGCGAGGTCCACCTACCTTTGGCAATGTAGCTCTCCAAGCAGGGGATGTGCTGCCTACACGCGACCTCAGCGGTGTCCCTCAAAACCACAGGTGGACGTCCTATCCCTGGTGACGTCTGTTATGGGCTGAACGGTGTCCCCCAAACCCACAGGTGGACGTCCATTCCCTGAGGATGTCAGAATGTGATTGTCTTTGGAGACAGAGCCTTTAAAGAGATAATTAAGTTAAAAAGAGGCCACCGGAGTGGACCCTAATCCAATCTGACTGGTGTCCTTATAAGAAGAAGAAATTAGGCCGGACGCGGTGGCTCACGCCTGTAATCCCAACACTTTGGGAGGCCGAGGTGGGTGAATCACGACGTCAGGAGATCGAGACCATCCTGGCTAACACGGTGAAACCCCGTCTCTACTAAAAATACAAAAAATTAGCCGGGCGTGGTGGCGGGCGCCTGTAGTCCCAGCTACTCGGGAGGCTGAAGCAGGAGAATGGCATGAACCTGGGGGACGGAGCTTGCAGTGAGCCAAGATCGAGCCACTGCACTCCAGCCTGGGCAACACAGCCAGACTCCGTCTCAAAAACAAACAAACAAACAAAAGAGCAAAAAAACTATTAGACCTCTACGGGAAAAATTATCAAGCTTCAAGAGTTAAATAATGAAGCCGCACCAAGTTCACGGATCAAGGACCCAATACGATAAAGATGTCAAATCTCTCTAACTTCAAGGCAATCCCAAACCAAATCTTAATTACTCAGGGTCGGGGAGGGGAGGCTGGAGGTAGAACCTGACATGCCAAGGGCCAAGAATATCCAAAACACTCCTAGTGGAAGCAGCTGGTTTACCAGAGAGCGAGTCTCATTATCAAGCGACAGGTATCCGGACCCTGCCTGTGTGTTGCACAGATAGACGAGTAGACTGATTTGCTTCCTGTTGCTCCTGTGACAAACGTAGTTGACTTCAAACACCACAAACTTAACAGCTCTGTAGACCAGGAGTCCAACAAACAGCTGAGTTGAGATCCAGGTTATCAGCAGAGCTTCCAGCTTTCTGGAGACTCTCCAGAGAATCTAGAAGCCTTTCCAGCTTCTAGAGGGCATCTGCATTCCTTGGCTCACAGCCCCTCCCTCCATCTGGAAAACCAGCAATCTGCAGCTCTGTGCTTTCTTCCGTGCGCCCAGTCTTGCTCTGTCCTCTGCACCCGTCCCACACTTGAGACACCCTTGTGATGACACGGGACTCCCCTAACAGTCTAGGCTGATCTCCCATCTCAAAGATCATCTATTAGCAACCTGAATTCCATCTTCAACTTTTTTTTTTTTTTTTTTTTTTGAGATGGAGTCTCGCTCTGTCACCCAGGCTGGAGTGCAGTGGCCGGATCTCAGCTCACTGCAAGCTCCGCCTCCCGGGTCCCCGCCATTCTCCTGCCTCAGCCTCCCGAGTAGCTGGGACTACAGGCGCCCGCCACCTCGCCCGGCTAGTTTTTTGTATTTTTTAGTAGAGACGGGGTTTCACCGTGTTAGCTAGGATGGTCTCGATCTCCTGACCTCATGATCCGCCCGTCTCGGCCTCCCAAAGTGCTGGGATTACAGGCTTGAGCCACCACGCCCGGCCCATCTTCAACTTTGATTCCCCTTCCCTGTGTAACAAAACACCCAGAGGTCAGAATATGGACATCTCTGAGGGTGCAGGGAGAGCACTGCTCTGCTCACCAGAGACCAATGGACTTGAAGTATGGAAACAAAACCACAGCAAAACTGGCACTGTCAAACAGTGGAGGAGGGATGGCGTATCCAAGAAGTGGCTCTGGGATCATTAGATACCCTCATAGAAAACAAATTATATGGACCGTCCACCTCATTCACAAGCCCGATAAAAGCCAAATCCAGGTGCGTAATAATAGGCTGAAATACAAAACCCAAAGGAAAAAAGAAAAAGGTTTAGAAGGTAGTTTCAAAAATACCTTCATGACTCCACGGTAGGGAAAGAATTACTTTTTTTCTTCTTCTCTGACAGGCAGTCTCAATCTGTCGCCGAGGCTGGAGTGCAGTGGCACTGTGTCAGCTCACTGCAAGCTCCGTCTCCTGGGTTCAAGCAATTCTCCTGCCTCAACCTCCTGAGTAGCTGGGATTACAGGCGCCCACCACCACGCCCGGCTAGTTTTTATATTTTTAGTAGTGATGAGGTTTCACCACGTTGACCAGGCTGGTGGTCTTGAACTCCTGACCTCAGATGATCCACCTGCCTCGGCCTCCCAAAGTGCTGGGATTACAGGCGTGAGCCACTGCACCCGGCCTAGATTTCTTTTTTTTTTTTTTTCTTTGAGACAGAGTCTTGCTCTGTTGCCCAGGCTGGAGTGCAGTAGCATGATCTCAGCTCACTGCAAGCTCCGCCTCCCGGGTTCACGCCATTCTCCTGCCTCAGCCTCCCAAGTAGCTGGGACTACAGGTGCCCGCCACCACGCCTGGCTAAGTTTTCATATTTTTAGTAAAGATGGGGTTTCACCGTGTTAGCCAGGATGGTCTCGATCTCCTGACCTCGTGATCCGCCCGCCTCGGCCTCCAAAAGTCCTGGGATTACAGGCGTGAGCCACCGCGCCCGGCCTAGATTTTTTTTTTTTTTTTTTTTTTTTTTTTTTTTTTTTTTTTTGAGACGGAGTCTCACTCTGTCGCCCAGGCTGGAGTGCAGTGGCCGGATCTCAGCTCACTGCAAGCTCCGCCTCCCGGGTTCACGCCATTCTCCGGCCTCAGCCTCCCGAGTAGCTGGGACTACAGGCGCCCGCCACCTCGCCCGGCTAGTTTTTTGTATTTCTTAATAGAGACGGGGTTTCACCGTGTTAGCCAGGATGGTTTCGATCTCCTGACCTCGTGATCCGCCCGTCTCGGCCTCCCAAAGTGCTGGGATTACAGGCTTGAGCCACCGCGCCCGGCCCAGATTTCTTAAACTCTAATAAGAACACTGACAATCTGGCCACATAATCTTAAAAACTTCTGTGTATCGCCAACAAAAAAATTGAAGAGCCACAGAATAGAAGATACTTATACCTTCTGTATATTGTTTTTCAGAAATTTATCTTCTGTAAATTAATTAGGAAAAGATGACTCAGGAGAAAACCAGGCAAAAAGCTTGTACAGACGTTTCACAGGAGGAAACTCCATGACCATAAAAAGATGTAAATAGGCTCAACTTCTGTTGCCATCAAGAAACTGCCAATCGGCCGGGCACAGTGGCTCATGCCTGTAATCTCAGCACTTTGGGAGGCCGAGGTGGGTGGATCACCAGGTCAGGAGTTTGAGGCCAGAGCCCAACCAACATGGAGAAACCCCGTCTCTACTAAAAATACAAAAATTAGCTGGGCGTGGTGGCGGGCACCTGTAATCCCAGCTACTCAGGAGGCTGAGGCAGGAGAATCGCTTGAACCCAGGAAGCAGAGATTTCAGTGAGCCGAGATTGCACCACTGCGCTCCAGCCTGGGTGACGGAGCGAGACTTCGTCTTTAAAAAAAAAAAAAAAAATGCCAAAGACACTGGGCAGCGCGTGGTGCATCTCAAACGCCAACACCACATAGAGGAGCCCCAGCTTGGCACGTCCGCTGCTCACAAAAGGAGAGGTGCCCTGTCATCTTGATCGCTGAAAGAAGTTCTACGAATCAATAGGGAAAAAAGCCCACCCAATTAAAGCAACCTCATTAAAAGTGGGCCAAGGAAATGAATGGAAATCTCCTAGAAGCAGCAGCGTATTAGGCCCATCCCTATTTGAAAAAACAAGTCAACCTCCCTAGTGCCCGGACCTCCCCAGTGCCCGGGAAAGGAACAGACAAAGCAGTGACAACCCACACCACACCCACCAGTCCAGGAAAGTCCAATCCTGGGGCCCCGAGAATCCCACACGAGCCCAGCGCATCCCAGCCCCCAGCCAGCGCTCCCAGGACCTGGGCTCAGGGCTGGAGACAGGCTTGGCAGAGCAGTGGCGGTGCCAGGAGGGGCCTGGGACAGGGCACGCTCTGGGCAGATCCTCCCCCACCTGCTGAGACCCAAGCGCGTCCAGGCTTGCTTCATGAGCCATGCGGGGAGGACCCCGAGTCATCCTCAGGCCCTGGACTCCACCCCAGCTGGGCAAACAGCTCCTCTCCTCCTTCCACTTTCTCAAATGGCCACTCCCATGAGCTCCACTGAGGCCCAGACGTACACCCCCACCGGTGCTGTACACACTTCAACATCTTTGAAAGCAGAGCGTCTTAACATCAACAGCGTGGCATAGTTTCATGGGGAGCATTTCTTTCCTGGTGACACAAAATCATGATGCATCTTAAAATAAAGGACATCTTAGATTCCGTGAAATACGAAGTTGTCACTGGACGCTGCTATCCTCATCTGCCTGTGCACTGGCCGGCCCGTAAGCTCCAGGAGGGCAGGGCTGGTAAGCACTGGTGCAGGTGCATCTGCTCACGCGGTGACGCCGGCGTGGGGTGCACGGTGTGGAGAGGGGTGTAGCCACTCAGAGAGTCTGGAGACACCAACAGCCACGTGCTGTGGAGAAGGGGCAGGGCAGCTTTTTGTTCTGTTCTCTCCTGTGCACTTCCGAACTGTTGGCACAGCTGATACTTTCAAGGAAAGCATATATATATATATCTCAAGGGCTGTGTATGCAATCAATTCACTTCCAGTGCAGGGCAAGGATATTAACTCCGAAGGAGAGACTGCAGCCCAGAGCTTCCTGCAGGGCACCCACCTGGGTGTGTTCCGGGAACAAAAGAGGCGCCGGCGCCCACCACAGCCCCAGCCAGGCTTGTGGGAAACCCCCCTCGCCCCTTGCCTCGCACTTCAGAACGAGGCCTTTCCTTTGTACCGTAAATCTCCGAGGCTGACATGCTACTTCTGTAGGGCTTCTAAAACAAGATCTACATGACCAGTTTTTATTTGAAAGCACAGAAGTCGGGCCTGCAGCTTCTCAGTAAATAGAGGAAAACCCATTTGCTTCTGAATTCTCAGACAAAAAAGAAGATGCAGACCGGGCTTGGTGGCTCACGCCTGTAATCCCAGCACTTTGGGAGGCCGAGATGGGCGGATCACCTGAGGTCAGGAGTTCGAGACCAGCCTGGCCAACATGGTGAAACCCTGTCTCTACCAAAAATACAGAACTCAGTCAGGTGTGCTGGCGCGTGCCTGTAGTCATAGCTACTCGGGAGGCTGAGGCAGGAGAATCACTTGAACCTGGGAGGCGGAGGTTGTAGTGAGCTGAGATCGCGCCACTGCACTCCAGCCTGGGCGACAGAGTGAGAGTCCATCTCAAAAAGAAAAAAACAAAAAGCAGATCCATCTTCAAAACAATAAATGAACCCTCTACCACCCACTTGCCAGCTGGGTCCACACCTTGCCCAAGTGCTCTGCAGGGAGGGCGTGGCTGGTGCTGTCTCTAAGGGACGGAGTATGGGGAGGTGATCCTCAGACTAACCGCCAATCGTCTGCTGTCGCCCCCTCCCAGCACCAGGTCAATGTCTGCACACTCACAAGACTGCTCCACCCACAAGAGGCTCCCGGGGACGAGGTGCCAAACACAAGAGTGTGTTCACAGGCAGCGTTTGTGACACGGCTGCTCTGCAGGAACTGCCAGCCTGGCACACTGTGGGCTCTGCCCTGTGTACCCCGTTCCTCGCTTGACGTAGCTCCTGTGCCTGCCACCCCCCCCGACACACACACACTCTGCCCAAGCCTCCTCCTGAGGAAGTCAGTGGGAGGCTGACTGGAACAGCCCTCTCCAGTGTGCCCAGCCCAGGACTAGGACTCAACCACGAGGCTCAGGGTGCCACCGCCTCACCCCATGTCTGGCCTGCTGTGTGTACCGGAGCCCTCCAGAGGGCGCTCCTGAGCCACTGGGCACTGGGCGGGCACGCAGCCCACGGGCCCTCACTGCTCCTGGAAGGCAGGGCTTAGGCCGGGAGCCCCACGGTCTCCACCGTTCAGACACAGTCTTTGCACCAAAGGACTTGAAGTTTTGCAGCTTAGTTTAAAAACCCGATTTGTAGCCAAAATAGTCACGTAAGTGGTGATCTCATTTCTTTTCTTTCCCTAACAGACAGGCCCACAGTTATTAAGGCTAATTTTATCTGACTACTCCGTGGCTACCATTCCTCCCTGAAAAATGTTCCCCCTTCCCTTGAGAACATGGTGGCATTCTTACAGCAAGCGGGCTTCCAGGCAGAGCCTCCACCAAGACCCGGGCCCAGGGCGGCATCCTCACCACGCACTGACTGTCCCGTGTGCCGGCCACTGGCACTCACCCAGCACCTGCAGGGAAGATGGTTCGGCCTCTGCCCACTGGCCCACGGCTGCTCTCTGACCCGAACTGCAAAGCTCAGGGTGGTCGCACCCTCCCCTTCGCCTTCCGCGGCCGCCACCACCACATCACCACATCCTGTGGGCTGCACGGGACGCTGATGTACAAAACACAGGCTTCCTCTGTTGGAGGAGCGAGGGCGGTGTCGCTGACCTCACCCCAACAGGAGGCTTCACCGGCCTTTACCAACACCTCCTGGTGCAGCCACCACGATGTAAGAGCCAAGCACGGCCCACCGAGGAAAAGGCCCCGCTGTGCTGCCTGCGGATGTGCATGGGTGGGTCCCCGCGTCCCTCACCTGGCTGTGTGCCACCTGGGGCTACACTGTCCACCTCTGGCCCTTGAAGACTGTCATGGAAGAACGACAGCAAAAGTCATCCTCAAGGAAAATAAACATCAAATGCTCAGGTCTGCAACCGGCAGGTCTGCTCCAGGACCGAGCGTGCAGCCAGCCAGCAGTCCGGAGTGTCTTCCCCAGGAATGACAATGCTTGTGCCCCAGCAAGTTGATTTCCTGGGATGAGGAAACACTACCCAAGAAACAACGCGGCGACCTGCAAGCTGAATTAGAGTCCGACCTGAAGAAACATACACAGAAATAATGTCAATAATGGAACAGAAACCCGCGTGCCCACCAGAGGCCCAACACTCTGCCTCCACAGCACCTCCAAGGGGTCACAGGGAGTGTCCAGCTTGTCAGTCAACCTTGCCAGGCCGACTTGTACTGGCAGTCAAATGTCTACTAAAACAGTGCAAAGATATGTATCGAGAAATATAATTTAGGAGCCAGATGTTACAGGGGGGAACTTTGGTGACAAATATTGGGAACCACTGATTTTAAAACCAGAACACGTACTTTGCCAAAAGTTTATTGGGCTGGATGCTGGGAATCTGCTTTTCTCTAAGTATGTTCTACTTTAAACTTTGAAAGAATAAGGATTGCATTGTAATGAAAACAAAAATTTACCACCTGGCATAAAAAGAAAAAAAAAAAAGGTCTCCTGGAAAAAATGGAAATTAGAGAGATTTATCAGCTCAACTAACAAATCAGTTTTTAAAAAACCCAAGATGTATTTATTTATTTTTGAGACGGAGTCTCACTCTGTCACCCAGGCTGGAGTGTAGTGGCGCGATCTCAGCTCACTGCAAGCTCCGTCTCCCAGGTTCAAGCGATTCTCCTGCCGCTGGGACCACAGGCGCCCGCCACCGCACTCGGCTAATTTTTGTATTTTTAATGGAGATGGGGTTTCACCCTTTTGGCCAGGCTGGTCTCAAACTCCTGACCTGTCAGGTAATCTTCCCACCTCAGCCTCCCAAAGTGCTGGGATTACAGACGTGGGCCACCACACCCGGCCTGAAAAAACTCAAGACTTTAAATGCCCGTCCTGAAGCGTCAGCACCCCATGGTGCACACCGACGCAGGCCCAGGGGCTGCCTGGGGAAGACATAAAGCAAGCACCCACTGGGGTCCTCTGGGCCCAACTCCAACAGCTGATGCCTCTGCCAGCACGCCCATCGTACAGGAGTCTCCGTCCATCCAAACCCACCTTGTTATTAATCATTTCAACTATAAAGCGAACTTTTCATGATAGCATAAAACTAGAAGGATGTGTGTCATTCTTGCCACAATGAGAGAGAAAGGACATGAGATCTCCAACTGGGAGTAAGCAAGATGGGCGCCACGTGGGCTTTTCCCGACCTTGCCCTGTGGCAGCAACATGGATCCTGCAAGCATCATCCCCGTGTGCCCCCGACAGCATGTCTGGAGCCCCGTTAGTGGCAAGCCACACTCAGAGCAGGATCATCATCCTCCTGAAGGCTGTGTGCACAGATGAAGCCAACACGCTATGCACATCTGAATGGCAGGCCGCACCCTGAATCTCAGGCTGTCAGAGCTAAAGTATCTTAGTTTGCAGTTCGGGAGCATCATTTACCAGATGAAAAAAGAGAGCTACTGAGAAGCGGCTCCAAGGCCAAACTGGTTAGTTGCTGACCATCATCGTGATACTAGCGTAGAAATTCATTTGTATGGGAAATGTGGTTTAATACTTTTGAACCAGAAGCAACCCAAATTTTTCATTGCAAATAAATGTTCTACCCTGAAACAAATCACTCAGCAATTCATTCACAAGTTTTGTGCCTGGGCTTGTCTACGTGGAGTCTGCTAATCTATTCCTTTCCCCTGTCATTCATTCCCATTATATGTTGCTTTGGCAAAGTATTGCTACATGAGAAGTAACTGGGGAAATTTAACTTGCTCTTTCTAAAGGAGAAAGAACAAAACGAGGCATCTGCAAACAGCTTGCAAGTGGAGATCACCCCTCTTCTAGATGGTGGAGGGACGAGGGCACTCACTTCCACAGCTGAAATTTACTTTCCTAGTTCATAATCCTGAAAAATGGCACGAGGAGGAAGGAGAGGAACTTGCCATCTGTACGGCGAGATGCTCCCCGGAGTCCAAGTTTCTTACAAGAGCAAGTTCAGCTCTCTGAAACCTCTAACAAACCCCACAGCCTGGGCCTTCAAATGTGATAAATTGTAGCAAATGGAGACTGTGAATGACAGAGTATCCTACATGGCTCCGCTGGTGACGTCCGAATCCGCTGGTGACGTCAGAATCCCCTGGACTGTCCTTAAAAATACACCTCCACCTTCCACACCAGAAAAAACTCTAGACAACAGCAAGGCACCCACTCAAGCCCTATAAGAAAAGGCAGGTGTGAAAGTCAGAGATGCAGTCCTGGGTGTGTCTGCTTCCCAGTAACACAGACAGACTTGACCAAAACAATGATGGAGAGATACAGCTACTGTCCTTTTCAAAAACATTCCCAGAAAAGGTGAAACTCAACTGCTGTAGAGATGCCCGTTGGCACTTCTCACAAGTCAAATCCCACTGCACAAAATAAATCACAATCAATTGTAAAACATTCTCCAAGTTGATGAATTTTTAACAGAAAATTTTATTTCAATAAATATTTTGCCCTCCAAGTGACAACTACAATTTCAGGGAGGTAAAAGTATAACCTAGAAGTAATTTAGAATTATTCCACTTTTCAATTTTGCCTGAGTGAAGAATACAGTTTGGGCCTGAAGTCTGCTAAGAGACTGCACCGCAGTGACACGCGTAGAAAGTCAAAAGGACACATGGAAAGCAGTGCGTTTGGTGCACGCACACAGCCATGTGCATGCACACGTGTGGGTAGAACGTATCTGCACATACACGTGTAAAATAATAGGACTCACACAAGTTTCATTTCTCTTTCAACCCTTCTGGGCTCCCAGAATTCTAGCATACCAAGGATTTACACATAAACTCCGTCATACATTGAATCATTTGGTTTACACTTTCTTTACAAAGTGATATCCTAAATGGGTAGAGCAGCTTGTCTTAAATAACAAGGTTAGAATTCTGAGAGGCAAGGAAAGATGTGCAAGCTTTCCGCTGAAAGAAATTTGCAACGAGACACAAATACCACTGCAGAGGCTTTGAAAATGGCAGACATTAATAACAGAGCTATCGGTCAGTGTTATCAACTGCAAAATCATGACTTTACCACCACCCAAGCCAGAAAGGCCCAAAAGCACCACCACGAAAATGAATCCTGTGTCCGAACCTTTTCAAGACAAATTAAAAGGGTTGCTGTGTCCAAGCATGAAGAATGCAGGGACGTTTCTGTCAACCATTAGGCAAACAATGGCCTGGGGACTTGGGACATCAGGAATGTCCATGCCATGTTGGTGCTTACTCACAACAAACAGTGAAAAATCCTACATGCTCAAGGACAAGTTTCAGGATGTTCCACAAACTGACTCATTCCATGGAGAAAATCCAGAATTGACTCAGAAGTCCCATGGGAATGCAATTTTCCAGCTCTATGACAGACATTTTCTAGCTCTTCATTAAAAATAATCCAATTCCACTGACTTCAATAGGGCCATGGGAAAAAAAAAAAAAAAAAAAAACACACAACGTGAAACTCCTATAAAGCAAGGAGTTGGTGTCGCCTGGTCACAGAAATGAGCCACAGCAACCTCACACATACGATTCAATGTAAAGCAAATTAGTTCATCACTTTATTACATCTTAGTGCTTTCTTAAAATAAATACGGTAATATCATATCAAACATACAGTGAGAAATAAAGCCCACGTGTGAAAGTATGGTAACAGAAAGCTCACTCAGGATGTGTAACTCAGCACTTGAGAAATCATACAGCCTTTAGTTCCCTATTTACAGGACAGAGAGCGGCTGTGTTGAACACGATATATACAAAATCGCAAGAGACCGTCCTTTTCTTCAAAGGACTGAGGAAAGGGGAATAAGACCTGTAATTCCTTCTAGCCTTCTGTACCACGTTCCCGCCTTCCTTATGTACACGACTCACGTTTCTTATCTAAAATTATGTAACAGTTACACTTGTGTCTAACTTTTTCTCCCTATTGATCTTTAATTTTTTCTGCAGTTCGAGATAGATTCAAGTAACACTCCCAAGAAAATATGTGCAAAACTAATGTTAGTGGCTCCAGAATCTTCTGGCAGCTGGTCAGTCGCTGCAGTGTCTGGCAGCTGTGGCTGGCACGCACCTGCTCCCGGCAATGTCCGCTCCGCAGAAGCATCAACACCACTGGGACCAAGGCAGAAAGCACCCAAAGCCATCCACTTACTTGGAGTTCTGAAATAACTGCAAATAACCACTTGTTTTCAAATAGGCAACAAAACAAAACTATCCATCTACACGGAAAAGAGCATGCTCCTCTGAGAGCACGCAGCGCTTCCAGATGCAGAATCCAGACAGGACAAGCCGTGACCTAACAAAACCACTAAAGGGACTGTCAGCTTAAGTGCATCACCTTATGGGACAAACATGCTCAGAATGAAAAATATTCTACTTCACCAAAATCTGTCTTTATTACAGTGAACAAATCATTAGAGTACTATCCGAAACTTAATTAATGATGGCTAAAGTTGGCTCGGCTTGCCCACTTTAAATGAAGCAAACATCAGCTCCTAGTGCCATTCCCCATCCTCATGACTGTGTGCCAGAAATAATCATCTTCACATTTGTAAACGTTATTTTAGCAGAAGACAGACTTTGCAGATTTCAGTGCTTTTAGTGAACTGGTATTTTCAGTAAACTTTTTCTGAGCAGCAAGGGATAAGAATTTTTTTTCAGAAATCTTAGAATTGAATATAAATGTTGGCAGTAGACACAATCAATAAGTATCATACAATTTCTCAAATGAAAAAGATTTCCCATTATGAATTCCTTTGCTATAGACATTCAAACACCCCAAGCCAAGATTGAGCCTCAGTCCTACAGTCACATGAGATTACAGCTGGCCAACATGAGGGTGTCAGGCAATGTGCAAGGGGGTGAGGTGAGAAGCGAGAAAGCAAAGTGGATCGCATCTAATCTATGCTGAAGGAGAACTTCAAGTAAGGGAGCTCCGTGGCCTGGGACCTCGCTGTGAACACCCTCCTCCGGGAGCCTCAGTGGTCAGTGGTGGCCACAGCAGTGCGAGCCACTGCAAAGGCGGCATCTACTCCCCCATCCTCGCCCTGCCTGGCGTCCTCTGCGTGAGATGAGCGCTGAGAGAAGGGTTTTCTTCTGTTGTCTAGAAACGTCTTTGCAAAAGGTCTGTGACTTTGCACACTTCGTACCCAAATAGATGAAAACAATAAATAAGGACCCCGTGGCACCCTCTGGATGCCAGCCACGAGGGCGTCATTTACGAGTCTGGGTCACCCTTCGGACACCGGCTGCACCGGGGTCATTTACGAGTCTGGCCCTTCTTTGGCACTGCGGGCCGCTTGGGCTGCCACAGGTGGTTGTGGATTGTGAGTGCATCCACACTGACAGACATGGTTTTGGCTGGGATCAAGTTAAACTGTTTTCGGTCTGAGCTGTATTTATACAGCTTGTCGATCATTTTCTTGGTGATGTTCTTTGGCCCCGTGCCAGTGAGTTTGTAGATTTCCTCAGTGTCAGGATAGTAGCAGTAAAGTGCCCTGAACTGGCAGCCAGCATCACGAAACAGTATGATGTAGTGATTGGCGTCACACTTCTCCAGCTCCTGTGTGGAGAGAGAAAAGAGAAAGAGACAAACACTTCAAGGCCACTCCAATCGCCATGAGTTAGGCTCCCACAGCCGCTCAACTGGCACTGCTCCGTGGGAAGCTCCCCCACCTGTCACCTACAGCCTGCCTGTTGTACACAATTATGGCAGACCCGTCCTAGAGCATTACGTGCCACTGAGACTTGACTTAAGAAGTCTAGGCAAGCAAGCGGAAAAAATGCTTTTACAATTAAGTGGAAAAGTCTATGAAAAGATGCTCATCATTAGCCACCAGAGAAATGCCAGTCAGAAAGAGACGCCGCGTCATGCCCACAAGGCGGCTGGAACCCAGAAACAGGCGGCAATGAGTGCTGGCGAGCCACGGGGCTCGTTCACTGCGGGAGCATGCAGAGCACAGCAGCTGCTGTGAAAAACAACTTGGCCGCTCTCCAAACTGTCAGGCAGTTACCGTGGGACGCAGCAATTCCTCTCTCACGTATGTACTCAAGGGAAATGAAAACACACATCCGGCCGGGCGCGGTGGCTCAAGCCTGTAATCCCAGCACTTTGGGAGGCCGAGACGGGTGGATCACGAGGTCAGGAGATCGAGACCATCCTGGTGAACACAGTGAAACCCCGTCTCTACTAAAACTACAAAAAACTAGCCGGGTGAGGTGGCGGGCGCCTGTAGTCCCAGCTACTCGGGAGGCTGAGGCAGGAGAATGGCATGAACCCGGGAGGCGGAGCTTGCAGTGAGCTGAGATCAGGCCACTGCACTCCAGCCTGGGCGACAGAGCGAGACTCCGTCTCAAAAAAAAAAAAAAAAAAAAAAAAAAAAAAAAGAAAACACACATCCACACAAAACACTGCATACAAATAACAGCACCATCCCTCACAGGCAAAAAGCAGAAACAAAAACATCACATGTACCCCCAAAAACATGTACATCTGTTCTGTATCGATAAAAAATGTTTTAAGTAGAATCAACCCAAGTGTGCATCAGCAGATGACGAGATGAACAGTACGGGGTCCGAGCATGCAATGGAGCATTACCCAGCTGTGAAAAGGAATGGAGTCCCGGTACACATTACACTGAGAAACCTCAGAGCATCATGCTAAGTGAAAGAAGTCCAACCCAAAAGGTCATATAAATTATGATTCCATTTATATAAATGCCCAGAACAGACAAATCCATGGAGACAGACAGCAGACTGGTAACTGCCAAGAGCTGGGGCGCAGGAAGACTAAGGGAGTGACTGTTCACGGGGGCGGAGTTTCTTTTTGTGAGGATGAAAATGTTCTGGAATTAGGCGGTGGTGATGGTTGTGCTATTCTATGAATGTACTAAAAACCAATGAATGGTATAGTTTAAAAGGGTAAATTTTACGGTATATGAATGATATCTCACAAAGCTGTTTGGGCCGAGCGTGGTGGCTCACACCTGTAATGCCAGCACTTTGGGAGGCTGAGGTGGGCGGATCACTTGAGGTCAGGAGTTCAAGACTAGCCTGGCCAGTATGGTGAAACCCCATCTCTACTAACAATACAAAAATTAGCCAGGCATGGTGGCACATGCCTGTAGTCCCAGCTGCTCAGAGAATCACTTGAGCCTGGAGGGGTGGAGGTTGCAGTGAGCTGAGGTCGCATCACCACACTCCAGCCTGGGCGACAGAGCGAGATTCCATCTCAAAAAAAAAGAAGAATCTGAGGTAAATATGACAAACCGCTGATGCCTGTCGCAGTGTTTGTTGATTGTATTCTAAAGTTTAAAACATATCTTCAAGTGTTTTGGTAACTTTTAAAAACAGACCCTCCACAGGCCTGGGAATGGGAGCACATGGGTCTGCCCCAGCAGTTCTCCACATGTGGCCCAGGCGTCCTGAGGCCTTCCCAGGAATCTCAGGGTCAAACCCTTGACCTCGAAAGGCTATGGCCTCATTGCTTCTCACGAGTGTGCGGCGGAACCTTCCCAAGGTCCTGGGCCGTGTGGCTGTAATGGACGGAGGGCACGAGCGGCTGAGATGTCAGCCCTCTTATGTCAATGCCACTCTTCTATTTATTTGCCTTTAGAAAAGTTACTTTTCATAAATACACAATGTATCGGCATATAATGGGGCTTATTATTTTAAATAATATATATATTTTAAAAGAATCCAAAAGTGTATATATAATACTGATTTCAACCCTACAAACACTGTGTTTAAATATGAACAGAATTAGATGCCAAAAAGAAAGAAACATTTAATTTGTAGGGGCAGTGGGACTGTGGGGAGTGGGGTTCATCTTATTTACTTATTGCTGCCTGCGCGGTAAGGAAGCATGTGGTGCCTACAGCTTACGTGGCACAGCTGAGATGGCTGCTGTCCTGCCTGCTGGGCAGCCCTCAGCGGGCGCCTGGGAACTTGCTATCTGCAGAGCTCCCAGTCACTCACTGGCTGACAGGAGGGCCTCCCTGAGTCTCAACTGCTGGTCCGCACGCTAACGCTGGTTTCCTCCCAGGCATCAGGCACACTGCTGCACACTAGGCAAGGGGTGTGCCTCGTGACCAGCCCCCAGCGAGAGCTCAGGGCATCCAGTCTCAAAAGGGCTTTCCATGGCCCACAGGCTGCTGTGGATCTGCTGCTGGAAGAACGAGAACAGAGGGAGCTGCGCAGGGTCTGGCCCTGCCTCTGTCTTCTCCCTCTTCACCCCGTGGCTCTGGCTCCCTCCACAGTGCTGGGATAAATCTAAGCCATGGGTCGACTCCACACTGAGGGCCACGAGTCCTTCCAGTGCATCTCCGCATGCAAGGTGATCCTGGGGGCCACTGATACAAGGGGCCAACCACCTCTCCATGTGGAAATCTAAGCAGGAAGGGCATGACCATGGCCGCTTCTGTCCCCAGTCCCATGAGACCTGCCTAGGTCGGGGCCATTCTTAGTCCAGATGATCTTCTCTCCGTGTGGAAATCTAAGCAGGAAGGGCATGACCATGGCCACTTCCGTCCCCAGTCCCATGAGACCTGCCTAGGCTGGAGCCACTCTTAGTCTAGATGATCTTCACTACCAAGAAGAACACATCCGTTTTAAAGTGGGTCACAAATTCCGTATGTCACTTTAATTTTTACAACCAAACCAACTAAGGACCAGGGGTTAGTCTTAATTATTAAAAAGCAGAATTTCTGGTGAGTGACAGACTGTTGCATAATTTTCATTCACAAGCTGTTGTATCCCAAGGTCAGCAACTTAAGGCCACACACGGGCCTGAATCTGGGGCGGGTTCCAGTGGCTCTGCCTCCTCTCCCCTGGAATTCCAGTCCTGCCTCTCAGGGGCCAGCCTAGACCCCACGCAGGACCCTCAGATTCCAGCTTCCGATCCCCTCCCTGGGCATGCACACTGTGTGCTCCGGAGTCCACACGCTCAGCAGGTGCATGCCTCCTCCCGCCCTCCCTGCTCCGTCCTCCCCACCCCACCACTCCGGCCCTGGCCCCTGTTCCTCACTCACCACCAGGCTGCCTCCCTGGCTTCCCTGCTGACTGCTCTGATCTACTGGGAAGGGCAGGTGGGTTCCTGGCTCTCCTCTGCCCACACCTGCATCCACTGTCTCACTCTGAGTAAAGCTGAGTCTTTCCTCAGCCCACAGAGGCCCCACACAGGGATGTAGCCTCTGAACCCCGCCCCGTCCTCCTGGGTGTTCCTCCAGCACAGGCTCGCTGCAGCCCCTGCACCTTGGCACGCCTCACTCCCACCTGCCTGGAACGGCCTTCCCTGAAATCTGCATCCTCCCTAGCAACTCTCGTTCATCAAAGATTTGGGGTGTTTTCTTGTAGAAGGAATGCTTAATTTATAAACATTTTTTACTTCACATAAAAACAGGTTGAAACGTGATACTTGCCTCCAATATGGAATTCTTGTGGGGTTCATTCACTTTTCCAGCCAGGCAGCAATGGGATATGGCATTGTGAATAATCGGCTTGTTTGATTTGCTACTGGGCTCCTTAAAGAGCTTGGGACCTAAGAAACGAGGCCAGGATTGGCAAAATTATTATTTCAAGGCACGAACACGCACACACAAAAAAACCCAAAGATGTCTTAGAAGCAAGCAATGGGTAGGCTGAATTACAGATATTTATGATTATTTAAAAATGGGAAGTAAAAGTCACTTAAAATTTATTCAAAACAATTTTAAGTTATAAACTTTTAGACAACTAAAGACGAAAGTAATCAATAATTTATCCCCTTTCTAAATTCAGTGTCTTAACTATAAAAAAAAAAGACAAAACCAGGAAAAAAACTTGTAAAAAGTCTAAAGTTCAAAGGCCCCAGGACAGACTCCTCAGCCACAGCAGCACCTCCAGTTCACCGTGCCCTGAGCCCACACCTGCTCCAAGGGCAGCTGGTGAGAGCCAAGCACTCCCACCACTCCCGGGCTCTGCCACTCCCGGGCTCTGCCGCCCCCAGGTCCGCTGCCCCCTACACAGCAGACAGCAAGGCATATGGCTAGGAGGGAAAGGCAGGACTAAGAGCTTCTACTAAACTACATGCCAATTTCAGTACCAAAGAGCTAAAAATAGCTCTCTTTCACTAAATAAAACATCTCTGTTAGAAAAATACTTTTTAGACCAAAACAGAGAACAGACATTGAAAGAGCCACGCAAAGGCATGCGGCCATGCCCACGATGACCTCTAAGGAGGGCGAAGGCCGTCACCTGTGTACTCAGCCACCGAGGCCAAGGAAGACGCTGCCGATGCGGTCTCCCAGTCTCGGTCTGTGCTCCTGCTCGGGTTACGGCTCAGTATGGGCAGGGCTTCCATCGATTCCACTCTGCGGGCAGAAACAGACAAGAGACAGGCAGGTGAAGCGCTGGCTTCCTCTCACCACTGCTGGCAAGGGGCCGGCCCGCAACAAGGACAGGAAGCACATCAGCAGGGGAGGAGGCTTCCAGTGACCGTGAGGGCTTGAGTTGCCACAACCCCCACACAGTACAGACACTCCGAGCAAAATACAAAAGCAAACACTTCAGGTACTAGGGAGTGATGAGGACAGAGGGGAGTCAGTCCTTCAACGAAGGGGTTCACCTCCACGCAGCCCTTGCTCGAGGCACCACCCCCTTGAGCAGGGCACAGGCACAGAACAGGGCACAGTGCTGCAGGCTCAGGAAGCCAGAGGATGAAGTTTGGACCACTTGTGCTGCTGCCCAGCCAGGGATGAGGCCTAGGGAAGGAGGGGCCACAGTGGGCCGAGTCTGAAAACCTGGGCCCCAGTGACTCTGATCCCTGGAAGGCCTGAGCTCCACCCTGCAGGGAGTCTCCAGTGAGCACCAAAGATGCCAAAAGGCTGAACACAGCTGCTCAGAGATGTCGGCTGCTGCTCTCACAAAGCAGGCAGACAGCGCTGGAGTCTGAATCCAGCCACGGTAATTGACCACCAGAACAAAAACCCAAACAGAATCTGCAGTCCCTCGGAGGGATCCGCCACAAAGCCCAGAGACAACAAGGAGCCACGAGTCGGGTGAAGAGACAAGAAAACATGGTCCATAGGTGCAGACAGAACAGGGGCCACACGGTGTGCACATAAAAATAAAGGGACACATGGGCGGGGGAGGCCCTTGCTCCCACGGGAGCTGACAGCACACGTGGAGGAGGCAGTGAGCAGGAGCTCCACAGTGACCACTAAAGCCCTTGAGGACAGTTCGTGAGGTCCAGAGCAGTCCCCAGCCTCTCTCCCGAAGTTACTTCCTCACCACAGGAGCAGTCCCGGGCCCACCTGAGAGGCCGCGCTGAGAAAGACACACGCTCACTTCTGGGCTGCTCAGTCAGAAGCGTGAGGCCCCCGTCTCATCACAGGAAACCGAAACTGAGAGGCAGCCAGAAGGATAACTGACCTGTGGTTACCAAAAGTCAAGGTCCAGAAAGGCACAGAAAGGCTAAGGAACTGCTCTGGATGGAAGGAGACTAAAGGGACATGGCATTTCAAGGCCATTCGTCACCCCAAACCAGATCCTAGACTAGGGAACACCACGGTTGTCAGGGACACTCTTGAGACAACTGAGGACAGCTGAATGGGGACCGCAAATTGGATGAAAGTGCTGGCTTGGTAACTGATTACACGAGAAAACTTCCTCGTTCCAGGAAATACACACTGAAGTATTTTTTTTTTTTTTTGAGACGGAGTCTCACGCTGTCACCCAGGCTGGAGTGCAGTGGCGCGATCTCGGCTCACTGCAAGCTCCGCCTCCCGGGTTCCCGCCATTCTCCTGCCTCAGCCTCCTGAGTAGCTGGGACTACAGGCGCCCGCCACCGCGCCCGGCTAATTTTTTGTATTTTTAGTAGAGACGGGGTTTCACTGTGGTCTCGATCTCCTGACCTTGTGATCTGCCCGCCTCAGCCTCCCAAAGTGCTGGGATTACAGGCTTGAGCCACCGCGCCCGGCCCACACTGAAGTATTAAAGCAAAAAAGGCCCAACATCTCCAACGGAGTGGTTTTTTTCTGTTTGGTTTTCGGGTTTTTGACAGCGTCTCACTGTCGCCCAGGCTGGAGTGCAGTCATGTGAGCATAGCTCACTGCAGCCTCAACTTCCTGGGCTCAAGTGATGCTACCACCTCAGCTTCCTAAGTAGCTGGGACTATAGGTGCATGCCACCACACCCAGCCAACTTTTTTTGTATTTTTTGTAGAGATGGGGGTCTCACTCTGTTGTGCAGGCTGGTCTGGGACTCCAGGGCTTAAGTGATCCTCCTGCCTCAGCCTCCAAAAGTGCTGGAATCATGGGGGTAAGCCACCATGCTTGGACTCCAAGGGACTCATAATGATGAAGAAGCAAGCGTGCATGTGTGGGGTGGGGGAAAGGGGAGGGTGGTAAGGCAAAGGCTGCCAAGTTTAACCAGTTGGGGAGCCCATGTGAAGGGCACTGGAATTCCTGATGACATTATTGCAACTGTTCTGTAAATGTGAAATTCTATCAAAACTAAAGTTACAAAAGCCTTTCTCATTGTTTTTAATCAGGAAGTCCCACCCTGGCCCCCGCCCACCCCCCCCACCAATGTGCTCCAGCCTCGGGCCTGCGGCCGTCTCCAGTCCCTTACCGCTGAGAGGGTGTGCCCCCAGAATGAATGCTCTCGGGTTCTGTCGTTGCCGCAGAGGCCAAGGACAGGCTGGAGCCTGACTGAGTCCGGCTCAAGTTATCAGCTGCCAGAGACAGAAACAGATGATGGTTCATGAACAGATTCCGACAGACACGTACCTGTCCTCTGTACCTTTACCCCTCACCTGGCTCTGCAGAGCTCGGCCAGAGAGGCCACGACCCCACCCTGCCCCAGGGAGCCAGGCTGTGCCTGGATGTGCCGCACATCTCAGAGCCTCTGGTCTCAACACTGTCATCCGTGAAACAGGGAAAATCATCCCCACCCTTCCTGTCTCACACCACTCTTGACAAAACTGCAATGAGCTAAAGAACATGAGGCCGCCGCCCACGGAAGGAAGCGCTGCCCGCTTGAGGGCCAGGGCCGCTTACGGGTGGAGGAGCACTTGGTGCCGGAGTCGCTGCACGACTCTTCCCGGTGCACCGACTTCGGCCGCGGCTTCTTCGGCTTTGACTTGGGCTTGCCGAGCCCCTGCTCCTCTAGGATCTGCTGCTGCTTCCTCCGCAGGTACTCCTGCTTGATGAGCTCGCGCCGCGCCTTCTCCTCCTCCTTCCGGACCCGGTCTTCCTCAGCTTTGCGCCTGAGAGAAACACAGGCTCAGACACTGCTCGGTCACCGGGCTTCTTCTACGACGCCTGCGCCGCGGCGCTCTGTCCAGGCGCGTTTCTCGGGTTCTGCCCGGCCGCTGGGACCAAGGGTGGCCAGCCTCCACAAGCGGGCGCAGAGGCTGCAAGAGCAGTCCTGCAGATGAGCCACCAGGCCACACAGCCTCACTGGCCACCGGCAACGCACATCCTCACTGCAGATCAGCAGGGGCCGTGAAAGTTCAGGGAGGCCACCCATGGGAGGAGTATGACCCTCAGAGGCACTCACTGCCATGGTCCACGGCCAGTGCCAGGAACGGGACGGGGGCCGCCAGGGACCCACCAGGCTCCTGCCCAGTCTGCTTTCCGCCGCCGCGGGAGGCTTACCGGGCTTCATCACGCTTGAGCTCCACCTCTGCTTCCAGCTGCTGCTTGCGCACGCGGGCCTCCTCGGCCTTGCGCTGCTGCTTCAGGAGGAAGGCCGCCCGCTTCTTGGCGAGCTCATCTTCAGCTTTCTGTTCGTCCTGCAAGACAGAAGCCACACAGAGCATGACAGGAACCCCCTCAGACGCCCGACACGGCCGCACTCGACCCAGCAGCCGACTGTCACTACACCTTTAAAAGTTTAATGCATAAAGACTTCTACACTTTTCTGTAACCGTTACAGACTCTAAAATACGAATGAAGACAAACCAGTGCATTTCAAAGGCGCTCCGCATCAACCCAACTTTCCAAACATCTCACGTGAGATCCAGTTTGCCTTAAAAAGTACACGTTGCCGGGCGCGGTGGCTCACGCCTGTAATCCCAGCACTTTGGGAGGCCGAGGCGGGCGGATCACAAGGTCAGGAGATCGAGACCACGGTGAAACCCCGTCTCTACTAAAAATACAAAAAATTAGCCGGGCGCGGTTGTGGGCGCCTGTAGTCCCAGCTACTCGGGAGGCTGAGGCAGGAGAATGGCGTGAACCCGGGAGGTGGAGCTTGCAGTGAGCCGAGCCGAGATTGCGCCACTGCACTCCAGCCTGGGGCACAGAGCAAGACTCCGTCTCAAAAAAAAAAAAAAAAAAAAAAAAAAAAAGTACACGTATACTTCCAAAATAAGAGCGAGGCTGGGCACAGTGGCTCATTCCTGTAATCCCAGCACTTTGGGAGGCTGAAGTGGGTGAATCACTCGAGGTCAGGAGTTCGAGACCAGCATGCCTAACATGGCGAAACCCTGTCTCTACTAAAAATACAAAAATTGGCTAGGTGGGGTGGCTCACACCTGTAATCCTAGCACTTTGGGAGGCCAAGGAGTGTGGATCACCTGAGGTCAGGAGTTCAAGACCAGTTTGGCCAACATGGCAAAACCCTGTCTCCACTAAAAAAAAAAAAAAAAAAAAAAAAAATTAGCTGGGCATGGTGGCACACGCCTGTAATCCCAGCTACTCAGGAGGCTGAGGCAGGAGAATCGTTTCAACTCGGGAGACAGAGGTTGCAGTGAGCCAAGATCATGCCCTTTTACTCCAGCCTGGGCGACAGAGCCAGACTCTGTCCAAAAAAAAGCAAAAAAGAGAATACTGAAATTGGTCACTAATTTGTTTACATTTCAGAAGTGCAACCACCAAATAAAGCTTGCCTCTTTTGCTAAGATCCGCCTGATGATTTGGTATCCTCTCAGTCAAATTCATAATTACCTGGAGGCAAAGCAGAAACAGTTGCGTGTCCCTTGCCAAGAGAAAACATTCTGAGAAATAGGTCCTTAGGCGACTTCGCTGTCCTGTGAGCATCACGCAGTGTGCGCGCACCTGGCTGGCAGCGCCCCCCACAGGCCTCAGTGAGGTCAGCCACTGCTCCTAGGCCACAGACCTGTACGGCACATTACTGCACCCAATACCGTAACTGTGTATCAACATCTGTCTCAACATTGAAAAGCTACAACAAAAATATGGTCTTATCATCTTAGGAGATGAATGTCACAGCGAAACATCATGTGATGCACTGACTATTAAAACAGTTCAGTTTACGCTTCCCTTCATCTCTAAGAAAAAAAATTACAAGACAGACATATAAAAAATGTTTTTTGAAGTTGCTATATCAGAGGTTGGCAAACTTCAGCCCACATGCCAGGCCTGGCCACCGCCAGAGCATTCTAACGATGAACGCTTTTTACACTTTGGGGTGGGATGGGGCGACAACAGGGTTTTGACTGGAAAACCAGCAAAGCAAACAATGTTGAAAATCACAGGAAATTCCAGTTTTAGGGCTCATAACAAAGTCATCTCAGCCACGCCACGCTCCCTTGCATTCGTACTGCCCAGGGATGCCTCTGGCCAAATGGAGTCCTCGGGACAGAGACTCTGTGGCCCATAAAGCTAAACACACGCATCCCTTGGCCTCTTACAGGAGCGGCAGGCCAGCCTGGCGCAGATCTGTGTTTTCTAACTCACTCACAATCACGAGTGCCTGAAACAGATGCTACTGATCCCTTACCTTGAAGAAGAAGCCGACCCCCGGCTTCTGGTCGCCTTCGCTGATGAGGTCCGCCGAGCCGTCGAGGCTTGCCAGCTCCCCGTCCTCGTCGGGGGCCTTCAGGTCAGAGAGGTCCACTTCAATGAGGCTGGCCCTGCTCCTCAGAGGCTCCTCCACGGGGATGCTTTCTTTTCCCGAGACATCTGAGGAGCTGGGCCCCGCCTCCTTCACACTTGCATCCAGAACTTCTTTGAGGCTCATCTGCTCCGAAAGAATGTTGGTGTCTTTGGAAGAGGACAGAGTAAGTGTCCGCTGGTTGCTTTCATCGTGGAGCCTGTAACTATCGAAGAGACACTTCCCATGTGGGTCACCGCTGGGCTCCAGGGCACCGTCCAGGCCAGGGTCCGTGGGCGTCCGAGGGTGGCTGCTGGCAGGGAAGGGTCTCAAGTGCGGGAGCGTCTCTACACTGGGCGTTGGGGTTTTACTTCGGGAGGAGCCCTGTGGCCTGTCTTTTGGGACCTTCAGCTCCGCCGGCCTTCCGGAACGGGAATTCCGGCCCTGACCCAGCCGGGGGGCTTTGCGGTGGCCAGCCACGCCCGTAGGAGAGAGTGGCTCCACGAAGTGGACTGGCGCCTTCCCTTTGTGGTCCTGCGAGTTACTCTTAGAGCCCGGCACTGGGACTGTGGGAGACTTCAGGAGAAGCTGCTCCTGCTGCTGAGAGATTTTCAGGATGGCCTGCTGCAGCGCACTGATGGTTTCGTTGAGCTTCTCGATGGAAAGGTCGCATTCGTTCACGTCCACCACCTCCCCAACGGTGTCCTCCAGGAGGGCGGCGGAGATCACCTTATTTCTCTCCAGCTCATGCAGAGCCACGGGGTCTTTGGCTGTATGTTGCTGAGCAAAGGCCAGGCTCTCTTTGTCCACATCCTGAGGCTCGTGCAGGAGCTCCTCTCTCTGCTCCTCCTTCACGAGAAAGTCTTCAGTTTTGGAAACGCCATCCCCACAGTCCTCCCCATTGTGCTGAGAGTACTCCTTTGAAAAGTGCTCCGGCCTGAGGGACAGGGCAGCCTCGGCCTTGCCCTTCTTCACCACATGCAGGAACGCAGCCTTGCCGAGCTTCAGGCGCTGCCTTGCCGACAGCGCCTCCATCTTCTTCTTCTGGGCCTCGATGGCCCTGCGCTTCTCCTCCAGCTGCATGTGCAGCTGTACCAGCTCAGACGCCAAGAGGCTGGCGGGGTCCCTGCCATGCCGGCCCGGGCTCTGCTCCCTTTTCTGCCTCCATGTCGTCAGAGGGGCCGGGCAGCTCTCAGACGCATCTGGTGTGGTCTTTTGGGAGCTGCTGGTGCTGGACTTGGTCTCGCAGCTGTTGAGTCTCTGGAGCTTCCTCTCTGCAAAGCTGGTCATCTTCACACTCCCACTCGCCACAGAGACGCTGCTCATCTGAGACGCTGTGCTCAGGCAGGGGCTCGAGCGGCCACTGGCGTCATCTTTGTCTTCATGTTCCTTCACCTTCATGTCCTCCTGCAGTTTAGCCGACTCTTCCTCCCCGATGTATCTGCTGAGAACCACAGGATGGGCCTCACCCAGGAAATCATGCTCGGCTTCCTCTATGTCCACCACATCCGAGTCAGAATCCTGCCTGAGGAGAGTCCACGGCTCTGAATCGTGGGAGTTGGGGCTTTTTGAACAACTAACATACAACCTTCCCTCAGTGTCCTCATCAGCCCTGTCTACATGAAGGAAGAAGCCATCTGTGGATGGTCCCTGGGGGAACGGATCGAATCCGCCAAGGGCCAGAGGCCCTCCACACACCTCTCCCATGGTCTCCACTGACTGCGGTCCTGTCTCGGTGGGGTCGATGCCCATGGGAAATTCTGAGCATGGAATTGGGGTAAAAGTCCTATTCAAGTCACGACTACCAGTCACTTTCCTTCGTACCAAAGGCTGGGCGCCCTCGCTGGGCCTCCTGGACATGATGCTCCTTGGTCTCCCTTCCCCCCGTTCATCCTCCTTGGTGATCACCTGCTTCTCCTTCGCTGGCTTAAGCACCGCTGGCATCAAAGGCTCCAAGAAAAAACTGTCAGGCTTACTTTCTGAGGTGTCCAGTTGTCCTTGGGGAGACCGGGCACTTGCTATAAGGCCTGAGGCCCGGGGTGAGGCCCTGGGGAACTCCAGGTCAGCCTGCTGGGGAGCCACATCTGCTCTAACGATAGCCACAAGCTCCTCTTCCTCATCCTCAATACTGACATTGTTCAGGAGGCTCTTCCCATGGGTCTTCACGGCCGTGGGGTGTGGCTGGTTCTGTGGGGTCAGATTAACAATATTGGATGCCAAACTGTCTTTGCTGATGGAGCGGGCCAAGCTGATGCTGTCGCCAGAGCTGGGATCCACTTCACAACTCGCAGCATGATGGAGAGCAAAAGGTGTCGGCTGGGACGCAGGCCTGAAACACAGGGAAGGCCCACTGGGTGCGCTGCTGTGTACACCAGAGACCCCAACACGGACCGGTGGGGGAGAATGCCGGCCATGCAACGAGAATGCGCCTCTCATATGCAGGAGATTTAAACTCACTCTTCTGCGAGGCAGAAGAAAATCAGAGATCATTTCAGCTTTGTGATTCTCACTCTAGTCCCAGGACCTCCTGATACCCTTAAAAATTACTGAGGACCCCAAAGAGCTTTTGTTTCTATTTATCAGTATTAATCTCTATTTATCATCCTAGAAATTAAAGCTCAGACATTTTCTAAACATTGATTGAAATTACAGTAATTAGTCCATTCCATGACAAATGACTATATTCTCCAGAAGGGAAGTTTCCAGTGTAAGGCCAGGCACTATTTGACACCTGTATAGCTCTGGGATCTGGCTGGACCCTCATACCTGACTCCACCTGCTGCCACACCACATGGCGTGCAGACTCCGAAAAATCCCACGGCACACTCACGAGCGTGAGGCTGCAGAGAGGCAGTAACTTCCTAGTGTTGTTATAAAAATAATTCTGATCGCAGGGACTCCCTAAAAGGGTCTCGGTGATCCTCAGGGGGTCGGGGCGACATCTTAAGAATTGCTGTTTAGGCCGGGCACGGTGGCTCAAGCCTGTAATCCCAGCACTTTGGGAGGCCGAGACGGGCGGATCACGAGGTCAGGAGATCGAGACCATCCTGGCTAATATGGTGAAACCCCGTCTCTACTAAAAATACAAAAAATTAGCCGGGCGAGGTGGTGGGCGCCTGTAGTCCCAGCTACTCGGGAGGCTGAGGCAGGAGAATGGCGTAAACCCGGGAGGCGGAGCTTGCAGTGAGCTGAGATCCGGCCACTGCACTCCAGCCTGGGCGACAAAGCGAGACTCCATCTCAAAAAAAAAAAAAAAAGAACTGCTGTTTAGTATAAAAAAATTCCAAACAGAAACATCGCTGAAACAGAGACTCACCTGGTTTTTTTTTCTGGCCATGCTATTGCTGCTCCTCGAGGCTGACCATCAACTCGGGTCAAAGAATTCGATCGATGTCGCTGATCTGCAGTTCAGAGGAAACAGACAGTGTTGAGTAACCAATTTTCTATCACTGGAAATTCTTTCAGTATGACCATTTCTCCAGAAAAATGCCTCGCAAGTTAGTACACTAGAAGGGCCTCACGGAAAGCAGAGAGGCAAAACCACGCACTTGTCCCACATTTTGATGGTCACACACGGTTCAACAGCGACCGGCCCAACGAAGTACCCAGAACTGTGAAAGAGCTTCAGCGTGAGTGAGCTCCTGCTTATGTCGCAGTTACTGTGTGTCTACTACACAGAAGGTAATCGCTCTCAACGATAGTTTCACAGCAAGACTATAAATTCTGAGATACAACAACACAAGTTAAAATTTATCTGGCCACAGTCTTAACTAAAATGACTACATTGGCCAGGCACAGTAGCTCACACCTGTAATCCCAGTACTTTGGGAGGCCGAGGTGGGCAGATCACAAGGCTAGGAGATTGAGACCATCCTGGCCGACATAATGAAACCCTGTTTCTACTAAAAATACAAAAATTAGCTAGGCATGGTGGCATGTGCTTGTAATCCCAGCTACGTGGGAGCCTCAGGCAGGAGAATTGCTTGAACCAGGGAGCCTGGTTACAGAGCAAGACTCCATCTCAAAACAAAACAAAAAAAACACTACATCAGAAAAAAATGAGTTAATTTTGAGAAATATGATTGTACTAATCTATAGTCACGAGAAATTAAGGAAAAAAGATGAGGAGGAAACAACATTCTTACCGGGGATGTCCTCTCCCTGTATGGATTTCTGCTGTTTCTGTCGCAGTGGCAATAAAGGATGGGATGGGCTGAAGGCAGCAGTTCCTTTCCCACTAAATGGAAAAAGAATTACGGGAAAATCCTTCCTTTATCACACTTCAAGGTCAACAGCAAATGCACGAGTATACAGGACCATCCTGAATTCACACCAAGTTTTGAGAAACTCGGACTGTTTGGGAAAAATGAGCCAAGAGTACCAGGAACTTCCAACTTGGGATGGACATCCACACACCGTGAACAGGGGCACACCGACCCTCCGATGTGTCTACAACACAACCAGCTTCTCACAGGAAAAGCAAAACCCAAGCGTGCAATTAGAGTGATTTTTTGAGATAAGCAAAAGTAAAAAGAAAAAGTGATCCTTTGACAAGCAACAGTTTTCAAAAAAGCACATTATTGCCTCAATAAAAAAATAAGAGAGAGAGAACTTCAGAGATAAAACAGACCACAAGGATGATGCCCACTGTACTAAGCCACAACTGTGAAGATACTGATGAGTAACTTAAACCCATCACAGACAGCAGCAAGAACATTCCCACACTGCTGGTGGGAGGGTAAAAATGTACATTTTTAGAGGACAATATGGCAATATCTATAAAAACCTCTTAAAATCACTCACACCTTTACCACTCCTTGGATTACAGCTTAAGGGAGAGAACGATGAGAGGTGCACACAGAGGCACGGGCGTGAGAAGGATGAGAGGTGCACACACACACAGGCACGGGTGTGAGAAGGATGAGAGGTGCACACACACACAGGCACGGGTGTGAGAAGGATGAGAGGTGCACACACACACAGGCACGGGTGTGAGAAGGATGAGAGGTGCACACACACACAGGCACGGGTGTGAGAAGGATGAGAGGTGCACACACACACAGGCACGGGTGTGAGAAGGATGAGAGGTGCACACACACACAGGCACGGGTGTGAGAAGGATGAGAGGTGCACACACAGGCACGGGTGTGAGAAGGATGAGAGGTGCACACACACACAGGCACGGGTGTGAGAAGGATGAGAGGTGCACACACACACAGGCACGGGTGTGAGAAGGATGAGAGGTGCACACACACACAGGCACGGGTGTGAGAAGGATGAGAGGTGCACACACACACACAGGCACGGGTGTGAGAAGGATGAGAGGTGCACACACACACAGGCACGGGTGTGAGAAGGATGAGAGGTGCACACACACACAGGCACGGGTGTGAGAAGGATGAGAGGTGCACACACACACAGGCACGGGTGTGAGAAGGATGAGAGGTGCACACACACACAGGCACGGGTGTGAGAAGGATGAGAGGTGCACACACACACAGGCACGGGTGTGAGAAGGATGAGAGGTGCACACACACACACAGGCACGGGTGTGAGAAGGATGAGAGGTGCACACACACACAGGCACGGGTGTGAGAACGATGAGAGGTGCACACACACACAGGCACGGGTGTGAGAAGGATGAGAGGTGCACACACAGGCACGGGCGTGAGGGCCTCAATCCCAGGAAGAACAGCACGTGCAGGAAAGGCCGAGGTCACACGTGTGCGGATCGCACAGTTCTGACAGAGAAACACCCGTGAGACCGGCACCCAGCAGCCCCTGCCACCCCACAGGCACCAGCTCCCGAGAAACAAGCACGCTCACACTGCAGGGCAGCTATCTTGGTTGTTTCACTTTGGGGAGAATTTGGTAAAGGGATAATTTGCCAGGTGCAGACGGGCTGGGGAAATCGCAGGGGACAGCTCAGCACCCTGGACCAGAGTTGGCACACCTAGGCCTGAAGAGGCAAAGACGGACAGAGGACACCAGAGTCAGGACACAGACACCACAGAGACACAGTGAGAGCACGTGTGCAGGAGCACATAAGCGAAAGGGCTGCGAAGAGAGGGGCTCAGGGCAGGGAGACCGGGGAAGCTGGGCAGAGCATGAATGGCACAGGGACCTGTGTCAGGGCCACAATGCAAACCCTGCAGCCTGGACAGCGTGGGGACAGCGGACGCTCACAGCACACCCGTGACGTGGAAGACTGGGTAGCTGTTGAAACTGTGGCAGAGGAGGATGCACCAAGTGGGAAAATTCTCACCACAGGCTGCTGGGTGCAAACAGCAGGTCACAGAGCAGTGTGTACACGGGCACCAGCTTCTTGTGCGTGTGCGCGCACGCACACACACACACACACACACACACACACTGGGCTCAACAACAGACACGCAAAGACCAGAGAAAGGATGCCAAGTGTCCGCGCTGGCCCATGTGAGGGATGGCTCAGCCTCGAGGCATTCTCCTCACTCAGTGACCCCGCCTGTGCCCGCGGGCAGAGTTACCGCCCCACCTCTGCTCTGAGCTCTGGGGACACACACCAGTCTCAAAGCCCCCCAACACAGAACATATCCAAACCCCTCCCTCAGCTAAGCCCCGCCCCTGGGTGTGCACCCGCCTCACTGCCTGTATCACAAGGCCTCTCAACTCCTTCCTCCCGGCTCCGGCAGCCCCGGCATCCCAACCCTCAACACGGTCGCCGGTTTTAGCTCCTCTCAAACAACCTGAAACAAATGAGTTCGTTCTATGCCATACTGTCCCACTGAACCATTCCTTTATGTGACTATTTAAAATCACTTTTAAGTAGTGTTTTCATCTGAAATCGCCACATGTTAACAGTGTTTATCTACTTTAGGTGTGCTAACTGGCTCCAGGCTGGAATCAGCTGTGGGCCCTCCTACCACACGAAACACAAAGCTCACTCTTACTCCAAGCGAAGGTTCCTTCATCCCCTCCCCCAGTTCTGGGACAATCACTCTATCTCAGATATGGTTATCCAAATTAGGTCTTCGTGATGAAAATTCATTTTCCAAAAAACGCTTTTTAAACAACTCTTTTTCTAGAGTTGTTTAGCCTTTAAGCAGCTCTATAAACTTTTTCACTAGAATCAAATTAATTCTTCCCCGAAGTTAATGAAGCAAACAAATACTCTTCTTTGAAGACTTCACAATATTTGAAATGCAAGAGGATCTCACTCTTTATGTCTATCAGACCATAAACAGCACATCTAAACCGTCAATTCAACTTTCTAATCTTTAGATCATTTCTTAAACAGTGTAACACATGGTGGAAAAGAGAATAGAAAAACACCTGTTCCATAAACAATGTTAGAATTAGGTACACATCCTTGAAGGAATTTCCTGCTAGTATCATTCCCGGCCTCTGCAGAGGGGACCGAGTGGCCAGAAGGGCAGTGGCAGAAAGAAAACCTTTCATAAGCTACTACAGATTGCTTATGTTAAAAAAGGTAACTTCAATTAATATTTTAAAGTAACACAAATAGGGACACACGATGGTGAATTGATTCTGAAAGCAGACAGACAGACTTACAGGTATTCAGGTTCTTCAGGGTGCAGGTAGTGCCTGTGACAGCCGTCCGCCGGCAGCTGCGCGGGGGGCTGCAGGTCAGCCGGGGTCCCTGCAGCAGGGCTGCCTAGGAAACTGCGTTTGGTCGCATTGGAGATAGGTACAGGAGGCCGGCTGCTTTTCTGGTGTAACACTGTTTTAGCTGCAGAAATAGTGTTTTTGCATCGTTACTTACAACACTAACTGAAAGCACAGAAAAATCTTGCAGCTTTTATAAGCACCAACTCAACCTTTTCTTGAAACCAAACTTCTGCCAAAAAAAAAAAAAAACTGGTTTCAAGTTTAACAAATGCATTCTACAATAATAAGTACTGTAAATATTGTACCAAAATAAATACTAAAATTAAAAGACACAACACACATGAGGAGAAGAAGAACTGAGAGGAAACGTAAGCCCAGCTGATGGGCTCTGTCTTGGTCATCGTCTAGCACCCGCACAAAAGTCCTCCACTCCACTGGTGAGCTGCTTCCAAAACCACATGCCACCTTCACTAATCCTGGTGCTAGACAAGACGCCACCACCCAGGCTCCTGGGAGAAGGCTTGGGGCTCAGCTCCAGAGAGCCACCCAGTCAGCAAGTGGCCGAGGCAGGGTCTGAAGGGCACTTATCTAGGCCCAGCACGTGGACAGCTGCTCTGGCGGGTCCCTTCAGCCCAGCCCCTGGGGGTCAGGTGAGGTGCTGAGCCTGGCTTGGGCGCCATTCCCTTTCTTGGCCCATGCCTGCTCACCCACCTCTCTCCCAAACGGTCAGCCCCAAACAGTGACTCTGTCTCTAAGGTTGCTTCCCAGAGAACTAACCTATGGGAGGTGGTGCCAAGAGCAGCTCAAGAAGGCAAGAGGTGGGGCCATATGGTGGGGACCAGTGGTGGGGACCAGTGGGAGAGCACCCACTAGGTGATGTGTTGTGAACATGGAGGCAGGAAGTGTAAGGACGAGGGGGTGGCGGCTGCACTGAGCTCTGCAGATGGTCTAGGGAAAAGACAAAGAAGGCTGAGAGGCAGCAATGTGACCAAAAGCCAAGGGCACTGAGCTGTGCTCTCTGGCAGCCAGGGGCCGGAACCAGAAATGAATGGCTGCCAGGGAAGCTAAACCCCCAACCCAAGAAGGCTGCAAGGCCAAGGTTAGACCCTAGATGGGAAGGAAAGAGACTATGACTCGTGGCATACAAACTTCTAGGCCTGGAGAACCTCAGATTCTCAGATTACCTAAAATTCTCTGAGCCTACAGAAGAGGGCTCCCCTCCCATCCATATTTAGATGATACAGAGGCCTCTCTCTCAAGATGACATGTGCCCCCCGAAGCACGTATAATCAAATTGTCAAAGACAAAAAGAATTCTGAAAGCAGCAAGAGAAAAGTGATTCATCACATACATGGGAACCCTCATTAGACTATCAGTAGATTTCTCAGCAGAAACCTTCAGGCCAGAAAGAAATGGGATGATATATTCAAAATGCTGAAAGGAAGGGAAAAACCCTTCCAAGAACATTATATCTGGCGAAGCAATACTTCAGAAACACAGAAAAAAAAAACATTCCCAGACAAACAAAAGTTGAGGGAGTTCATCACCACTGCACCTGCCTTCCAAGAATGACTAAAAGGAATTCTTCATACTGAATCAAGAGAACACTAAATAGCAACACAAAAGCATAAAAAATATGAAACTTACTGGTCAAGGGACATATACAGACACAAACACAATACTGTATTACCCTAACAGTGGTAGATACATCACTTTAAATTCCATTATAAAAGTTAAAAGAGGCCAGGCACAGTGGCCCATGCCTGTAATCCCAACACTTTGGGAGGCTGAGGTGGGAACAGCACTTGAGCTCAGGAGTTCCAGACTAGCCTGGGCAAGACAGCAAGACCTCATCTCTACTAAAAAAAAAAAAAAAGTAGCTAGGCGTGGTGGCACAAGCCTGTAGTCCCAGCTACTTGGGAGGCTGAAGTGGGAGGATTGCTTGAGCCCAGGAGTCTGAGGTTACAGTGAGCAATGATCAAGCCACTGCACTTCAGTCCAGCCTGGGCAACAGAGTAAGACCTTGTCCTAAAGAAGAAAAAAAGGTAAAAGACAAAAATATTTAAAATAACAATAAATTGGCCAGGCATGGTGGCTCACACCTGTAACACCAGTACTTTGGGAGGCTGAAGCAGGTGGATCACCTGAGTTCGGGAGTTCAAGACCAGCGTGGCCACGTGGTGAAACCCTATGTCTACTGAAAATACAAAAATTAGCCAGGCGTGGTGGCAGATACCTGTAGTCCCAGCTACTGAGGAGGCTGAGGCAGGAGAATCACTTGAACCTGGAGGCGGAGGTTGCAGTGAGCTGAGATTGTGCCCCTGCATTCCAGCCTGGGTGAGAGTGAGAATCTGTCATTCATAAATAAATAAATAAATAAATAAATAAATAAATAACAAGTTATGTTAACGATCACATAAATAGCTGTGAATGGTGGCATTAACTGCACACCATGTAGAAGGGGGAGGTAAAAGCTGAGAGGTCTAGCATATAAGTGAAGGTGAGTTGCCATCATAAAACAGACAACTGTATTTTATGTAAGTCCCAGGTAATGACTATGGAAGTTACACAAAAGGAAAAGAGAAGGGAAAACAAAGACCATTAAACACAAAAACAACAACAAAACACAAATGAAGACAGCAAGAGACAAAGACATGCAAAAGAACTGTTAGATAGACAAAACAGTTAACAAAATGGAAAAAGGAAATCCTTTCCTATCAATAATTACTTCGAATAAAAACGGATTCAACTCACTAATCAAAAGATAGAGAGCAGCTAAATGATTCAACAGTATACTGCCTACAGGAAACTCACTTTTGAGTGAAGAACACATACAGGCTGAAAGTGACGGGATGAAAAGATATTCCATGTGTAAGAATGGTAACCCAAAGAAAGCAGGAATGGCTATACTTATCTCAGACAAAACAGACTTTAAGTCAAAAACTGTCTCTAGAGACAAAAAAGTCGTTACGTCATGACAAAGGGTCAATTCAACAGAAAGCTGTAACAACTGTAAGTATCTGTGTTCCCACATCAGACCCAAATATATAAAGCAATACTGACAGATCTCAAAGGAGAAACAGAAATACAGTAATAGCAGAAGGCTTCAATACCCCACTTTAAATAATGGATGGAATACCCAGACAGGAAATTGAACAGTGACAAAAACAAAGAACAGAAGGCTTACACAGCGCTCCAGACTAAACGACCTCACAGAGACACACACACTTTTCACCCAACGGCAGCAGAAGACGTATTTTTCTCAAGCACACGTGGCCCGTTCTCCAGCACAGATCACATGTTAGGTCATAAAACCAGTCATAAAAAATTTAAGAAGATCAAAATCATGTCACGTATCTTTTCCAACCACAACGGAATGAACCTAAAATTAATTACAGCAAGAAGGCCGGGCGCAGGGGCTCACACCTATAATCCCAGCACTTTGGGAGGCTGAGGCGGGTAGATCACTGGAGGTCAGGAGTTCAAGACCAGCTTGGCCAACACGTTGAAAACGCTGTCTTGGCCGGCGCAGTGGCTCACGCCTGTAATCCCAGCACTTTGGGAGGCTGAAGTGAGAGGACTGCTTGAGGCCAGGAGTTCAAGACAAATCTGGCCAACATAGTGAGATTCCATCTCTCTTTTTTTAATTTAAAAAAAAAAGGAATTCTGTAGCAATCAACACCTCCATTAACAAAGAAGCAGGACTTTAAATAACAACCTAACTTCATACCTCAAGGACTAGGAAAGGAAGAACAAACTAAGCTCAAAGTTAGCAGAAGGAAGGAAATAATAAAGACCAGAGCAGAAATAGATCAAATAGAGAAAAACAATAGAAAAAAATCAACAAAACTAAGTTGGTGAAGATAAAATCGACTAATGAAGAAAAAGAAGACTCAAAATCAGAAATAAAAAAGGAGATATTATAATAGATGCCTCAGAAATAAAAATGATTACAAGGGCCTATTACAAACACTTACATGCCAACGAACTGAATAACGCAGAAGAAGCGGATAACTCTCTAGAAATATACAATCTATGAAGACTGAGCAAAGAAGAGGTCTAAAGCCCCAACAGATAGTAATAAACAAAGAGATCGAAGCAAGGTCTAAAGCCCCAACAGAGAGTAATAAACAAAGAGATCGAAGCAAGGTCTAAAGCCCCAACAGATAGTAATAAACAAAGAGATCGAAGCAAGGTCTAAAGCCCCAACAGATAGTAATAAACAAAGAGATCGAAGCAAGGTCTAAAGCCCAAACAGATAGTAATAAATAGATTGAAGCAATAATCACAAACCTCCCAACAAAGAAAAAGCCCAGGACCAGATGGCTTCACTACTGAATTCTACCAATTCTTCTTAAATCCTTCCAAAAAAGAGAAAACGCTTTGAAACTCATTTTATGAAGACAGCATCACCCTGATACCAAAGGCAGACACAGACACCAGAAGGAAAGAAAACTACAGGCCAATATCTCTGATTAACACAGATGTAAAAATCCTCAATAAAATACTAACAAACCAAATTCAACATTACATCAAAAGATTATACGCCATGATTAAGTGGAATTCCTCCCTGGAATGTCAGGTTGGTTCAACACAGGCAAATCAATGCAGAACACATTAACAGAATTACAGATGAAACCACAAGATCATCTCAATGGTATGCAGAAAAAGCATCTGACAAAGTTCAACATCTATTCATGATTTACAAGAAACAACTCTACACGAAACAGTTATAGAATGAGCTTACCTCCTCACAATAAAAACCACTTATGAAAACCCCACAGTCAGTACCATAATAAATGGGGGAAAACTGAAAGTTTTTCCTCTAAGATCTGGAACAAGACAAGCATGCCCACTCTTACCTCTTCTGTTCAACACAGTACTGGGAATTCTAGTCAGATAAATTAGTCAAAATAAATAAATAAATAAATAAGAAAGAAAAAAGGAAATCCAAATTGGAAAGGAAGAAATAAAATTGTTTCACTGCAGATCCAAGGTCCTATACACAGAAAACTCTAAAGGCTCCATAAAATAAGTGTTAGAGCTAATCAACAAATTCAGTCAAGTTGCAGGATACAAAATCAACATTAAAAAAAACTGTAGCATTTCTATACACTAACAATTGACTATCTAAAAAAGAAATCAAGAAAACAATCCAATTTTTAATAGCATCAAAAAGAACAAACACTTAGGAATAAATATAACCAATGACTAAAAGATCTGTACACTGAAAACAATAAAACACTGATGAAAGAAACTGAAGACAACAAAATTAGTGTAAAGATATCCCATATTCATGGATTGAAGTAATATTGTCAAAATGTCCATACTACCAAAAATGACCTACAAATTCACTGCAATCCCTATCAAAATCCCAATGGCATTTTCCACCAAAACAGAAAAACAAACCTAAAATCTGTATGGAACCACAAAAGACCCAAAATAGCCACAGTAATCTTGAGAAAGAACAACAAAGGTAGAAACATCACACTTCCTGATTTCAAATTATACTACGAAGCTATAGTAAAACAGTATCATACTGGCATAAAAACAGACACAAGCCAAAGAAACAGAATTGAGATATATGGTTAACTAATCTTTGACAAAGGTGCCAAAAATACACCATGGGGAAAGGATAGTAGTACCTCCAATAAATGTTGTTGGGAAAACTGGATAACCAGATGTAGAAGAATGAAACTGGACCTTTATTTCACACCATATACAAAAATCAACTCAAAATGGACTGAAGACTTAAACTAAGAGTAATTAATTTAATTAAGACCTCAAACTGTAAAACTCTAGAGAAACAAGCTCCTTGACATTAGCCTTGGCAATTATTTGATTATCACACCAAAAGCACAACTAATGAAAACAAAAATAAACCACAGGAACGACACCAAATGAAAAAGGTTCTGCAAAGCAAAGGAAACAAACAAAACGAAATGGCAGCCCACAGACTGAGAAACTATTTACAAACAGTATGGCTGATAAGGGGTTAGCATCCAAAATACATAAGTAACTCAACTCAACAGCAAAAATACAAATAACCCAAATAAAAAACAGGCTAAGGTCTTAAATAGGCATTTTTTCCAAAGAAGACATACAGGTGGCCGATAGGTATGTGAAAAGCTGCTCAACATGACCAATCATCAGGGAATGCAAATCAAAACCACAATAAGGCATCACTCACGCCTGTCAGGATGGCTATTATCAAAAAGACAGGAGATGAGTATTGAGGAGAATGTGGAGAAAAAGTGAACCTTTGTATACTGTTGGTGGGAACACAAATTGGCATCGCCATTCTGAAAAACATATGGAGGTTACTCAAAAAACTGAAAATAGAATTACCATATGATCCAGCAATCCCTCTTCTGGGTATATATCCAGGAAATGAAATCAATGTCGCTAAGAGTTATCCGCACTCCCATGTTTACTGCAGCACGACTCATGATTGCCCAGATACATAATCAATCCGTTTGTCAACAGATGAATAAAGAAATTGTGCTATACAGAGACATACAATGGAATATTACTCAACCTCAAAAAAGAAGGAAGTCTTGTCATTTGTGACAACACAAATGAACCTGGAAGATACTATGTACAGTAAATAAGCCAGACACAGAAAGAAAAATACTGCTTGATCACAAGTGTATGTGGAATCTAAAAAGTAGAACTTAAGCAGAGAAGTGTTTGCCAGGGGCTGGAGGGTGAGGGGAATAAGGAGATGATGGTCAAAGGGTACCAGGTTTCCATTTTAAGGTGAGTAAGGCAGCATGGGAATATAGTTAGCAGTACTGTGTTGTATACTTGAAATCTGCTGAGAGATTGTAAGTGTTCTCACCACATACAAAGGTAACTATGTGAAGAGATGGACGTTAACTAGCTTGACTGTGGTAACCAGTTCACTTTGTATACGTGTATCAAAACATCATGCTGTACACCTTAAATATATACACTTTTAATCTTCAATAGGACCTGTGCCCATCTTCCCTCCCGGTCACCAGGCCTATAACCAGGGTGATATCCAACAAAGCCCTTGCCTGGGAGAAAAGGGCCACACACCCACCCACCCTGTGGAGTTGCGGGGTGTAGCCAGCCAGTTTCAGCAGCCAGGGGAGGCTGTGAGGTGCTGGACTCAGGGCCTCTGTCAAGGGAGCGGGTTGAGGAAGAATGTGTCCATTTGGGAGGACCCCTGAGCACAGGATTTGGCAGGAACGGAGTGATGATGGCCCTTACCAAGTAAGGGAGAAGTACCGTAACTGCCACGGGACAGCAGAGGAGGGGCCAGGACCCCCCGCACCCCCCAACACACACACACACAGCAGAAGCATGGGGAGCGTGCCCGTCAGAAGGGTACCCACAGCAGCACCAGGCAGCCCTGCGGTCGCCCCTTTCAGTACACCAGGGATGTCTGAAGCAATGATTGGATGGGTGGGGAAGCAATCACTGTGGCAAGAGGGAGACAGAGTTCCAAAGTGAGAGGCTTCACGGAGGTATCAGAAACCAGGTGGCCGCAGTGACTATGGTGAATGGCAAGGCTGGAGGGGCAGCCATGGGGCCTGGTCAGCAGAGTCACAGAATTGAGAACTGTTTCACTAGGCACAAAATGCAGAGCCAACAAGGGCACTGGTGTGCTTATCCCATGAGAAGAAACCAAGAAAGGATGACTGGATGCTAAGGGCCGCTGCACCCCCACTGGAATTCAGTATGCCATGCTGGATGGATCCAAATTACACCCTAGTGGCATAAAAATTATTTTGATGGCCGGGCGCGGTGGCTCACGCCTGTAATCCCAGCACTTTGGGAGGCCAGGGTGGGCATATCACCTGAGGTCAGGAGTTCTAGCCAGCCTGGCCAACATGGTGAAACCCTGTCTCTACTAAAAAATGCAAAAATTAGCCAGGTGTGGTGGTGTGCACCTGTAATCCCAGCTACTCAGCAGGCTGAGGCAGGAGAATCACTTGAACCCAGGAGGTGGAGGTTGCAGTGAGCTGAGATCATGCCACTTCTCTCCAGCCTGGGTGACAAAGCAAGACCCTGTCTAAAAAAGAAAAATAAAAAAATTATTTTGACATTTGCTATCCAACAGACTCAAAAAACAGCTTTTTCAGAGCTTCTCTTATCTGACCAGGGGCAGAAACTTCAGAAGGAGAGGTGCCAAAATCCCCTCTGGGGCAGACTTCCTGCCCAAAAGTACCCAGAAAAGCCCATGTGCATCTACAGACACATGTCACCACGTCCCTTTACCCATTCGGCAGCCACACATCGCCAGGTACCTTCTACCCTGTTCTACAGAGAGACACGTCACCATGTACCTTCTACCCTGTTCTACAGACACACGTCACCACGTCCCTTTACCCATTCCGCAGCCACACATCGCCACGTACCTTCTACCCTGTTCTACAGACACACGTCACCACGTCCCTTTACCCATTCCACAGCCACATCGCCACGTACCTTCTACCCTGTTCTACAGACACACGTCACCACGTCCCTGTACCCATTCCACAGCCACATCGCCACGTACCTTCTACCCTGTTCTACAGACACACGTCACCATGTACCTTCTACCCTGTTCTACAGACACACGTCACCATGTACCTTCTACCCTGTTCTACAGACACACGTCACCATGTACCTTCTACCCTGTTCTACAGACACACAACACCACACACTTTCTACTGGTTCTATAGACACATGTCATCATGCACTTTCTACCCATTCTACAGACACACATCATCACACACTTTCTACTCCGTTCTACAGACACACATCATCACTCACTTTCTACCCCATTCTACAGACACACGTCATCACGCACTTTCTACCCCATTCTACAGACACACGTCATCATGCACTTTCTACCCGTTCTACAGCCACACATCAACATGCACTTTCTACCCATTCTACAGCCACACATCAACCCGCACCTTCTACCCATTCTACAGACACACATTCTATAGACACACATCAAGCACTTTCTGCCCGTTCCACAGACACACGTCATCACACACTTTCTACCATTCTGTAGCCACACGTCACCACGTACCTTCTCCCCTGTTCTACAGACACACGTCACCACGCACTTTCTACCCATTCTGCAGAGACATGTCACCACACACTTTATATCCGTTCTGCAGACACACATCACCACGCACTTTCTACCCTGTTCTACAGACACAAATTGTCATGCACTTTCTACCCCATTCTACAGACACACATCATCACGCACTTTCTACCCCATTCTTAAGACACACATCACCACACACTTTCTACCCGTTCTGCAGACACACATCACCACGCACTTTCTACCCTGTTCTACAGACACAAATTGTCATGCACTTTCTACCCCATTCTTAAGACACACATCATCACACACTTTCTACCCGTTCTGCAGACACACATCGCCACACACTTTCTACTCAGTTCGGCTCCCTTCGGTTCTGCTACCCTACGAACCTATCTGCCTTTCCTGAGGAAACTGATTTGTCCTTCCCATACAAGCTTCTTCTCTCCCTGCCTCTCCCTGCTGACGCAGGGTGTATGAGTCCCTATTTCCAGTTATTCAGCAAGTCACTGCTTCTGTGCCTGCCACATGCATATGAATAGCTGTGAGACTGTTTGTGTCTGTATTTCCTCCCAACAATGCCGTCTCTGGGACCAGCAACACTAAGGTGAGCATGCATGGCAATGGTTCCCCAGTCATTCCCAGAGGGACCACCAGCTACGTTCACAGATGAGTATGCACTGGGAAAGGGAGGGGACATCACACCCCACGGCCTTACAGGTATCAGTGAAGGGAGAACACGCCACAGGAGTCTCTGGCAAGTCAGGTGGGAGAGCACGACGCAAGATTCTGGGACTCTAGAGCCACAGAGAATCACGTGACATTAACAACAGCCCCTGATGTGCACAGGGCACTGCACGCCTGCTGACAGTGTGTTCAGAACTGCCCATCACAAGCTGGGTTCTGCCACTCACTCCAGGGCATAAGGCCAAGTGCACCTGTAAGACGGGGTTGTGCCTTGGGACCGAGCCTGCAAGAGCCGCCACCAGGGCACCAGCAGCCCACCAAACTCCTCTCTACAGCCACACAAGGGCCCCTGACGACCACAGATGGAAAAGGGGAAAGCCTGGGCACAGTTAACAGTGGGTCAACTGGGAATGCAGACAAACTCTGCTATCAGCCACTCTCAGGCCAGGACAACAGGCACACACATGAAGCAGCTAGAGGTAGGCAGGTATGGAGACTAAGAGCACAGACCTGCCAAGACCAGTGCTGACTCCTAATATGGCACCGTCCTTGAGAAGACCAGCCAACCACTTGACAGCAAGGTAACTACAATAGACCCCTTGCAGCCTGGAAGGGCCAGCAATTCACTTTTCCAAGAGCAGACCTGCATTCTGCATCTGAGTATTGGCTTCTCCTGGCCATAGGGCTTCAGCAGGCACCACTACCCAACAGCTGGCAGTAGGACCCACTGCACAGGGCCCCACGTAATACTGTATCAGACCAGAGACACTCCCCAGCCTCAGAGGTACAGAGCGGGCCCAGGACTACTAGGCCCCCCTCCCCGGCTATGTCTCATCCCAGAGTGAACTGGAGCTACAGCTGCTTCCTAGCACTCCTGACTCCTCATTCCTAAGGACCAGCAGGCAAGAAGAGAAGCCCCGCAGGAAGAACGGGGCTCCAGCCACGACTCACAATGGGGTCCGATGGGAAGAGGCCTTTCCCACCAGGCAGAACAGGTGAAACTGCTCTGTAAGCAGCAGGAAAAATAAGACTTCCTTCTTAAGCTGGACACTATCATGAAAAAGGTGAAGAAAGCAGGAGGAAGGTGGCTGGCAAGATCAAACAGCTCAATCTGCAGCTCCCAGCAAGACCAACACAGAAGACGAGTGATTTCTCCATTTCTAGCTGAGGTACCCGGCTTATTTCACTGGGGCTGATTAGACAGTAGGTGCAGCCCACCGAGGGCAAAGCCGAAGCAGGGTGGGGAATCACTTCACCCAGGAAGCACAGTGGGTCGGGGAACTCCCTCCTCCAGCCAAGGGAAGCTGTGAGGAATGGTGCATTCTGGTCCAAATACTATGCTTTTCCCACAGTCTTCGCAACCCACAGACCAGGAGATTCCCTCAGGTGCCTACACCACCAGGGCCCTGGGTTTCCAGCACAAAACTGAGCAGTCATTCGGGCAGACACCGAGCTAGCTGCAGGAGTTTTTTTTCATACCCCAGTGGCACCTGGAAAGTCAGCGAGGCAGAACTGTTCACTCCCCTGGAAAGGGTGCTGAAGCCAGGGAGCCAAGTGGTCTAGCTCAGTGGATCCAACCCCCACAGAGCCCAGCAAGCTAAGATCCACTGGCTTGAAATTCTCGCTGCCAGTACAGCAGTCTGAAGTCTACCTGGGGTGCTCGAGCTTGGTGGGAGGAGGGACGTCCACCATTACTGAGGATTGAGAAGGCGGTTTTTCCCCCACAGTGTAAACAAAGCCTCCAGGAAGTTCTAACTGGGTGGAGCCCTCCACATCTCGGCAAAGCCGCTATAGCCAGACTGCCTCTCTAGATTCCTCCTCTCTGAGCAGGGCATCTCTGAAAGAAAGGCAGCAGCCCCAGTCAGGGGCTTATACATAAAACTCCCATCTCCCTGGGACAGAGCACCTGGGGGAAGAGGCGGCTATGGGTGCAGCCTCAGCAGACTTAAACATCACTGCCTGCCGGCTCTGAAGAAAGCAGTAGATCTCCCAGCACAGCACTCGGGCTCTGCTAAGGGACAGACTGCCTCAAGTAGGTCCCTGATCCCCGTGCCTCTTGACTAGGAGACACCTCCCATCGGGGGTCAACAGACACCTCATACAGGAGAGCTCCAGCTGACACCTGAAGGGTACCCTTCTGGGATGAAGCTTCCAGAGGGAGGAACAGGCAGCAATCTTTGCTGTTCTGCAGCCTCTGCTGGTGATACCCAGGAAAACAGGGTTTGGAGTGGACCTCCAGCAAACTGCAGCAGACCTGCAGCAAAGGGACCTGACTTTTAGAAGGAAAACTAACAAACGGAAAGGAATAGCATCAACATCAACAAAAAGGACGTCCACACAAAAACCCCATCCGAAGGTCACCATCAAAAACCAAAGACAGGCCGGGCGCGGTGGCTCAAGCCTGTAATCCCAACACTTTGGGAGGCCGAGACGGGTGGATCACGAGGTCAGGAGATCGAGACCATCCTGGCTAACACAGTGAAACCCCGTCTCTACTAAAAAATACAAAAAAAAAACTAGCCGGGCGAGGTGGCAGACGCCTGTAGTCCCAGCTACTCGGGAGGCTGAGGCAGGAGAATGGCATAAACCCGGGAGGCGGAGCTTGCAGTGAGCTGAGATCTGGCCACCGCACTCCAGCCTGGGCCACAGAGCGAGACTTCGTCTCAAAAAAAAAAAAAAAAAAAAAAAACAAAGACAGATAAATCCACAAAGATGAGAAATAACCAATGCAAAAAGGTTGAAAATTCCAAAAACCAGAATACCTCTTCTCCTCCAAAGGATCACAACTCCTTGCCAGCAAGGGAACAAAGCTGGACAAAGAATGTGTTTGACGAATTGACAGAAGTAGGCTTCAGAAGGTGGGTTATAACAAACTCCTCTGAGCTAAAGAAACATGTTCTAACTTAATGCAAGGAAGCTAAGAACCTTGAAATAAGGTTAGAGGGATTGTTAACTAGAATAACCAGTCTAGAGAAGAACATAAATGACCTGATGGAGTTGAAAACCACAGCACGAGAACTTCATGTAGCATACACAATTATCAATAGCCGAATTGATCAAGCAGAAGAAAGGATAGATTGAAGATCAACTTAATGAAATAAGGCATGACGACAAGATTAGAGAAAAAAGAATGAAAAGGAACAAACAAAGCCTCCAAGAAATATGGGACTATGTGAAAAGACCAAACCTACATTTGACTGATGTACCTGAAAGTGACGGGGAGAATGGAACCAAGTTGGAAAACACACTTCAGGATATTATCCAGGAGAATTTCCCCAACCTAGCAAGACAGGCCAACATTCAAATTCAGGAAATACAGAGACCACAACAAAGATACTCCTTGAGAAGAGCAACCCCAAGACACATAATCTTCAGATTCACCAAGGTTGAAATGAAGGAAAGAACGTTAAGGGCAGCCAGAGAGAAAGGTCGGGTTACCCACAAAGGGACACCCATCAGACAAACAGTAGATCTCTCTGCAGATACCCTAAAAGACAGAAGAGAGTGAGGGCCAATATTCAACATACTTAAAGAACATAATTTTCAACTCAGAATTTCATATCCAGCCAAACTAAGCTTCATAAGCGAAGGAGAAATAAAATACTTTAGAGAGAAGCAAATACTGAGAGATTTTGTCACCTCCAGGCCTTACAAGAGCTCCTAAAGGAAGCACTAAACATGGAAAGGAAAAACCGGTACCAGCCACTGCAAAAACATCCCAAACTGTAAAGACCATCGACACTATCTATGAATAAACTGCATCAACTAACAGGCAAAATAACCAGCTAGCATCATAATGACAGGATTGAATTCACACATAACAATATTAACCTTAAATGTAAATGGGCTAAATGCCCCAATTAAAAGACACAGACTGGGCTGGGCGTGGTGGCTCACACCTGTAATCCCAGCACCTTGGGAGGCTGTGGCAGGTGAATCACCTGAGGTTGGGAGTTCAAGACCAGCCTGACCAACATGGAGAAACCCCATCTCTACTAAAAATACAAAATTAGCCAGGCATGGTGGCACATGCCTATAATCCCAGCTACTTGGGAGGCTGAGGCAGGAGAATCACTTGAACCCAGGAGGCAGAGGCTGCAGTGAGCCAAGACCACGCCATTGCACTCCAGCCTGGGAAACAAGAGCAAAACTCCATCTCAAAAAATAAATAAATAAAAAGACAGATTGCAAATTGGGTAAAGAGTCAAGACCCATCAGTATGCTGTATTCCGGAGATCCATCTCATGTACAAAGATACACAAAAACTCAAAATAAAGGGATGAAGGAATATTTACCACGCAAATGGAAAGCAAAACAAAGGCAAGAGGTGCAATCCTAGTCTCTGATAAAACAGACTTTAAACCAACTAAGATCAAAAAAGACGAAGAAGGGTATTACATAATGGTAAAGGGATCAATGCAACAAGAAGAGCTAACTATCCTAAATATATATGCACCCAATACAGGAGCACCCAGATTCATAAAGCAAGTTCTTAGAGACTTAGAAAGAGACTTAGACTGCCACACAATAATAGTGGGAGACTTTAACACCCCACTGTCAATACTAGACAAATCAACGAGACAGAAAATTAACAACGATATTCAGGACTTGAACTCAGTTCTGGACCAAGCAGATCTAATAGACATCTACAGAACTCTCCACCCCAAATCAACAGAATATACATTCTTCTCAGCACCACATAGCACTTATTCTAAAATTGACCATGTAATTGGAAGTAAAACACTCCTCAGCAAATGCCAAAGAACGGAAATCATAACGAACAGTCTCTCAGACCACGGTGCAATCAAATTAGAACTCAGGATGAAGAAACTCACTCAAAACTGCACAACTACATGGAAATCGAACAACCTGCTTCTGAATGACTACTGAGTAACTAAATTAAGGCAGAAACAAAGAAGTTCTTTGAAACAAATGAGAACAGAGAGATAATGTACCAGAATCTCTGGGACACAGCTAAAGCAGTGTTTAGAGGGAAATTTATAGCACTAAATGCCCATATCAGAAAGCTGGAAAGATCTGAAATTGACACCCAAACATCACAATTGAAAGAACCAGAGAAGCGAGAGCAAAGAAATTCAAAAGCTAGCAGAAGACAAGAAATAACTAGGATCAGAGCAGAACTGAAGGAGATAGAGACATGAAAAACCCTTAAAAAATGCAATGAATCCAGGAGCTGGTTTTTTGAATTAACAAACCAGACTGCTAGCCACACTAATGAAGAAGAAAAGAGAGAAGAGTCAAATAGACACAAAAAAAAATGATAAAGGGGATATCACCATTGATCCCACAGAAATACAAACTACCATCAGAGAATACTACAAACACCTCAGTGCAAATAAACTAGAAAATCTAGAAAAAACGGATAAATTCCTGGACACATATACCCTCCCAAGACTAAACCAGAAAAAGTCAAATCCCTGAAAAGACCAATAACAAGTTCTGAAATTAAGGCAGTAATTAATAGCCTACCAACCGAAAAAAGCCCAGGAACAGACGGATTCACAGCCGAATTCTACCAGAGGTACAAAGAGGAGCTGGTACCATTCCTTCTGAAACTATTCCAAACGACAGAAAAAGAGGAAATCCTTCCTAACTCATTTTATGAGGCCAGCATCATCCTGATGCCAAACCCCGGCAGAGACACAACAACAAAAAAGAAAATTTCAGGCCAGTATCTCTGATGAACATCGATGCAAAAATCCTCAATAAAATACTGGCAAACCGAAATCCAGCAGCACATCAGAAATCTTATCCACCACGATCAAGTTGGCTTCATCCCTGATGCAGGGCTGGTTCAACATACACAAATCAATAAATGTAATCCATCACATAAACAGAGCCAATGACAAAAACCACATGATTATCTGGATAGATGCAGAAAAGGTCTTCAATAAAATTCAACACCACTTCATGCTAAAAACTCTCAATAAACTAGGTATTGATGGAACATATCTCAAAATAGTAAGAACTATTTATGACGAACCCAGAGCCAACATCATACTGAATGGGCAAAAGCTGGAAGTATTCCCTTTGAAAACTGGTACCAGACAAGGAATGCCCTCTCTCACCACTCCTATTCAACACAGTATTGGAAGTTCTGGCCAGGGCAATCAGGCAAGAGAAAGAAATAAACGGTATTCAGATAGAAGAGAGGAAGTCAAGCCTCTGTTTGCAGATGACATGATCGTATATTTAGAAAACCCCATCGTCTCAACCCAAAATCTCCTTAAGCTGATAAGCAACTTCAGCAAGTCTCAGGATACAAAAATCAACGTGCAAAAATCACAAGCATTCCTATACACCAATAACAGATGAACAGAGAGCCAAATCATGAGTGAACTCCCATTCGCAACTGCTACAAAGAAAATAAAATACCTAGGAATACAACTTACAAGGGATGTGAAGGACCTATCAAGGAGAACTACAAACCACTGCTCAAGGAAATAAGAGAGGACACAAACAAATGGAAAAACATTCCATGCTCATGGATAGGAAGAACCAATATCGTGAAAATGTCTATACTGCCCAAAGTAATTTACAGATTCAATGCTATCCCCATCAAGCTACCATTGACTTTCTTCACAGAATTAGAAAAAACTACTTTAAATGTCATATGGAACCAAAAGAGAGCCCTCATAGCCAAGACAATCCTAAGGAAAAAGAACAAAGCTGGAGGCATCACACTACCTGACTTCAAACTATACTACAAGGCTACAGTAACCAAAACAGCATGGTACTGGTACCAAAACAGATATATAGACCAATGTAACAGAACAGAGGCCTCAGAAATAATGCCACACATCTACAACCATCTGATCTTTGACAAATCTGACAAAAACAAGCAACAGGGAAAGGATTCCCTATTTAATAAATGGTGTTGGGAAAACTGGCTAGCCATATGCAGAAAACTGATACTGGATCCCTTCCTTACAGCTTATACAAAAATTAAGTCAAGATGGATTAAAAACTTAATTAAACATAAGACCTAAAACCATAAAAAACCTAGAAGAAAACCTAGGCAATACCATTCAGGACACAGGCATGGGCAAAGACTTCAAGACTAAAACATCAAAAACAATGGCAACAAAAGCCAAAATTGACAAATGAATCTAATTAAACTAAAGAGCTTCTGCACAGCAAAAGAAACTATCATCAGAGTGAACAGGCAACCTACAGAATGGGAGAAAATTTTTGCAATCTATCCATCTGACAAAGGGCTAACATCCAGAATCTACAAGGAACTTAAAATAAATCTACAAAAACAAACAAACAAACAACCCCATCAAAAAGTGGGCAAAGGATCTGAATAGACACTTCTCAAAAGAAGACGTTTATGCGGCCAACGAACATAGGAAAATACTTCATCATCACTGGTCATTAGAGAAATGAAAATCAAAACCACAATGAGATACCATCTCATGCCAGTTAGAAAGGCGATATTAAAAAGTCAGGAAACAACAGGTGCTGGAGAGGATGTGGAGAAATAGGAACACTTTTACACTGTTGGTGGGAGTGTAAATTAGTTCAACCATTGTGGAAGACACTGTGGCGATTCCTCAAGAATCTAGAAACTGAAATACCATTTGACCCAGCAATCTCATTACTGGGTATATACCCAAAGGATTATAAATCATCCTACTATAAAGACACATGCACACGTATGTTTACTGCAGCACTATTCATAATGGCAAAGACTTGGAACCAACTTAAATGCCCATCTGGATAAAGAAAATGTGGCACATACACACCATGGAATACTATGCAGCCACAAAAAAAAGGATGAGTTCATGCTCTTTGCAGGGACATGGATGAAGCTGGAAACCATCATTCTCAGCAAACTAACACAGGAACTGACAACCAAACACCGCATGTTCTCACTCATAAGTGGGAGTTGAACAATGAGAACACATGGACACAGGGAGGGGAACATCACACACCGGGGCCTGTGAAGGGGTGGCGGGGGCTAGGAGAGGGAGAGCATTAGGAAAAATACCTAATGTAGGTGATGGGTTGATGGGTGCAGCAAACCACCATGGCACATGTATACCTATGCAACCAACCTGCAGGTTCCACACAAGTATCCCAGAACAGGGGAGGGGAGGGGAAGAGGGGAAGAGAGGAGGGGGGAGGGGGAAGGGAGGGGAGGCGGAGGAGGGGAGCAGTGAAGGGAAGCCAGAGAGGATGGAGCAGTGGAGACGGTGCAGCAGTCATGAAGGCATCAAACGAGGAAAGCCTATTCTACCTTAAATGCAAGAAGGATAGAAACTAATCTGAAAAGAGGAGTTAGCAATAGCCTTGACTTAGGGCTAACCTCAATGAAAATGAAGGAAGCAAGTTTAACAGCACTACAGTGTTTCTTGCTATAAGATGGAATTGTTAAGGCAGAAGAAGAGTTGGGAAGGAAAGTTAGTCCAGGGATGAAAAATTAGTTCAAGGTCACCCATGAGGAAATGAGGTGACTTAAAAACATTCTAACAGCAAGGTAACCCAGTTCTAAGCTTTTTGCCATTACTCTTTCTTACTGTAAAATAGCACGCACACACACACACACAGAGAGAGAGAGAGAGAGAAACTGCATAAAACATACATAGAGCTTAACAAATAATTATAAAGCAAAATCCAGGTAACCACCACTTGGGTCCAGAAGAGAGAAAGTCACCAGTCTGCCAAGAGCACCCAACATGCCCAATTAACCACTGCTTTTTACCCCCCTACACACACACACGCACACACATGCGTGCACGTGCATGCACACACACACACACATACACACCCCCTGGAAAACACAGTGGAGCTCTGCCTGCTCTCCAGCCTGTCCATGTGATTCTGTGCCTTCATTATCAGGAGAATCTTCCTTGCAGCTGCTCGTGGCTGTGGCTCACACATGCCCAGTGCTGTACAGCATCTTGTGGCATGGACATAGAACAATGCACCCCTCTGACTGCAGAGGCACATTTGGGAGCTTCTTTTTAGCTATTATGAGCAGAGCTGCTCTGAGCATCCTTTCCCTGTGTCCTGACGCACAAGTACCAAGTTTCCCTGGGGATACACCAGAGGAATGGGCTTGCTGAGCCAAAGGGCAGACAACCCACAGGACTGGGTAACACACTCAACAGCTTCAGAGGCTGCTCCAAGGAACACTCTTGCCAGCAGTGGTGAAAGATGCACTCTCAGACACTATCCCATACCTGGTCCCGTTCTACCATTTTGCCACAAATAGATCGGGAGGATACATACACACACAGATGCTGCTCAGCTTACAGTGTGGTAATGACCCAATAAACCCATCGTAAAACGAAAATATCGGTGAGTAGAAAACACACTGAATACACTTAACCTAGCAAACATCATGGCTTAGCCTAGGCGCCTTCAGTGTGCTCAGAACACTGACATTAGCCTACAGCCAGGAGAAATCTAACACACAGCCTGTTTTAGAATAAAGTGCTGAATATTTCGTGTAATTTACTGAATGCTGTACTGACAGTGAAAAACAAAATGCTTGTAGGACACGGGAAGCACGATTTCCACTGAACACGCATCGCTTTTGGACCACTGTGAAGCTGAAAAATCTTAAGCATTATAAGCTGCAGGCCGTCTGGGTGTCATCTTTAATTTGCATATCCTTGATGAGTGATGCTAAGCAGCGTTTCATAAATCAGTTAGGCACATGGGGTCCCACTCTCATCAAGTGTTTGTTCTTTTGCCTTTTTTTTCTGTTGGTTCTTTTTTCTTATTGCTATGAGCGAGCTCTTTATATATTCTGGATCCTAGCTCTTTACTACATGCACTGCAAGTACCTTTTCCCCCTCTATGGTTATTAATAGTTGGGTTTTTTTTTAATTATCTTTATCATCTTTCAAGGAAAAGAAGGTCCAAACTTTAACGTGGCTGAATTTGCAATCTTTTCCTTTGTGGCTAATACTTTCATATTCTTTGTAAGAAATAATTTCTTAATCCAAGGTTATAAAGATATTCTTCTATACTATCTTCTTAAAACTTTCCAGATTGTCAAGCCTGGCAGATTATTTTAATCTGTAGTAAACAGATTTTTTTTCAGTTTGTTCATTCTGGCAGTGAGAACAGCCATCCTGGAACTTTTAGAGTTGTGCAATTTTTAGAGCTGTGATTCGTAACTGAATAGTTCATCAAAATCACTTAGAAAGTCTTTCCCCAAACTCTCAGGCCCATCCCTGGGATTCTGACTGCACAGGGCAAGGCAAGGCCCAGGGCTGTGCAGCTGTACAGAGCTCTTCCAAGAACTCTGCTGTGCGAGAAACAAGGACCCACTGGAGAGCACTTTCGGATACTCTATCTGGGCTCGCAAGGAAGCCGCTGCCAACCTGAGGAATGTCTGTCACTCACCGTCTTTCAGCTCCTGAACATCCCTGGGCTGAACAAAATCTGGCTTGACATTCTCAAACCACCAAAAGAGCTCCGCAATAAAAACCATAACATTCGGCTAAAAGACAAAAACAAAAACCAAAGTATGGTAAGTAGTTTATCCACACACGGTTTTAAAACTGCATGCCAAATAATTCGTTATTACCTTCAACACTAAGGGCGCATACAGCATATCTTCCAAGGTGAGATAAAAACATTTATTAAGATATTCATTGGAGAATTCTCTCAGAAGCCGAATATTATACAGACTGTCAGCCATCGACGTTACCTCCTTTAAGCATATATCTAATAGACGAAAAGAAAATCACAATTTATTATAAAGGTATTCTGCTTCAAAAGAGAGAGAGAGAGAGAGGGAGAAGCATTCTGAACTGAAAACCATTTTATATAAAGGTAGTAACGAAGGTAATGACATTGAGAAATGTAGGGAGTATAGGATGTATAACAAGGAACACTAAGTATAAAAAGAAAACACTCAAGACAAGTCCAGGAACCTCTCAAGTCTGAATTTGATGGTGAACATCCAGAAAGCATAATAGAAATCGCTCAGATCTCAAGAGTGGGCGTCCAAAACAAACAGCAACAATCACCTTTCGGTTTACAGCAGAGCCCCTGCTGCATGTAGCCAGTAAATGTTGAGCCAAGTTTCTTCCACCCATCAAAACCCTCTGTTTCCGTTTGTAAAGGGCAGGGGGAAGGGAAATGAATAAAATGTAAAGCATCAAGCTCATCCACGCCCACTCAGTGATAACACAGGAATGTGACTAATCACAAAGATCAAGGACGATGCATAGCCCAAGTCTCCTTCCAGGAAGAGGTGGAGACTGGTGGCTATAAGCATCTGCAGGGCAACTTTCCACTGCACACGACTTTGCAGACCCTCCATGGAGGAAGCGCCAGTATGGGCAACAAGTCACAGGACCAAAGAGAACGCCCCTCCCCAGTCTCGGCACCCTGGTGTGGACTCGGGCGGCCCTCCGATAAAGAGCCCTGCGGAGAGCAGGGTGCAGCTCAGGACTCCCTGGGAAGTGACTTGACTTTATTTTGCTTGTAAATATATACATAGTGGAAAAAAAATTTTTTCAGAAATAACTTTTTACATAAATTTTATTTCTAAGGAAAAAACCATTTTCAAGGCTTTAGAAGTGTGCACAAACTGGACCCACAGCATCCAGTCATTCATGAATTCTGTCCTCCTCAGTCACCTAAGCAGATTCATTCTCAAAAGAAACCTTTAAAGTGGAGGAACTGCGCACACTTACACCGCTAAGCATGTTTCCTTTGCTGCGGTTCTGACCATCAAATGTTAACGTCTTATGGGCTTCAGATCTTTTCTTTTAGACATAAAACAGCCGACATCATCTCCATCTCCAAAGGGAACCACTCTCCGAACGCTGCCGCGAACCCTTCCCACTCCTCCTGAGTATTCTACACTGTCTGCATCCACAAGTAACACAGTGTTGTCTCAGCCTTGAGAAACTTACATTAATGGTATCAAGCTATGCCTTATTTTAGCAGCCAGTTTTTCCCCCAAAACTCATGATGTTTGCAAACAGATCTATATTGCTATGGGGAGATTTCTGTCACTCATCTTGACCGCTATGTGGTCCTCCATGATTTCTCACGATTATGACAAATGCTGCCATCACAAAGTTTACGTGTGCTGTCTATGCGTGTACAGACGGGTGTTGCCCAGGCACACTCCGAGAGGGTACTCACTGGGCCATGAGCTAGGCATGCCCTCCTGCGTCACCTCGCAGCGCCCTTCTGCATGGTTGTGCCTCGCTCCAGTCCCATCAACGGCACTCCACAGCTTGTCCCTTCCCACCTGCACCTCAGAATGACCGACCTGTCCATGTCTGCCAGGTGGAGGGCGTGAGCACCTCCTTCTCAAAGAGCATGCCTCTGACGACTGGTGTGTTTTACTTCTTCATGGTTACTGGCCATGAAGGGTCCTCTCCTGTGGGCCCTGTCCATATCGGCCTTGGGCTGTGCATCTTTTTCTTACCGATTCTGGAATCCTTTCTGGATTGTGATTACGAAAGGACTGGGTGACAGTCCTTCATCAGGCCACATGTGCTGCAAATATTTTCAATGGGTACAGTTTTTCATTTCGTTTATGATGTGCTTTTGTCACAGGAAAGTTTTACATTTTAATATGGTTGCATTTAACAATCTTTTCTATTTGTGCTTTTTATAATTTCGGCAATCCATCTCTACACGAATATCTTAAGAGTATTTTCCTTTATCTTCTCAAAATTCTTAACTTTTACTTCTCAGGTTCGCATCTTTACTCCGAGGAAGGGGTGTTTCTGGCTCGGGTGGGGTGGGGTTTTACGGCACTTTCCCACAGAGACGTCAATGCCGCCATGTGCTTGGCCAGCCAGCCTGGCTCCCCTCGGTGAGGCCACCTCAAAGGCACCAGATTCCTTGCAAAGCATCTCTTTTCTCGGTTCTACATGTGGTTCATTCATCTGGTCCACGTGACTGTCCCGGAACCAAAACCACACTGTTTTTGGTAATGTCAAGTTAAGCAAAACTTGGTATTTTTAGGGCACATACCCCGCACATTCTTATTCTACAAAACTACTCAGCTAAAATCTGGGACAATTTAAGCAACAAAATAAAAATGAAAGTAATGAATTATGACCTACTGAATAAAGTAAGATCCATGATGCCATCCGGATATAAACAAATACATGAATAAAGAAGCAAGCAAGCGGGGCAAATGCTGACAAGACGGGAAGACGCACTGAGGCTGGAAGCCATCCACAGGTGGAGACCAGCAGGTGAGAATCTGATGAGAAACATGATATTCATAGTCCAAAGCCTCTCCCCACAAATTACTAATGCATTCTAAAGCAAAAACAGCAAGCTTAGAAGCGGGGAAGGCCAGCACATGCCACCTGCACCAAGGGGTGAAGCTAGAGTCACCAACACGGAGATGTCCCAGTACTATGCCCCTGAGGCGACACGCTGGGAGGACACACCGCAAGGAAACTCCAGACAAACACACCAAGGGCCACTACTCACAACCTTACTCTTCGAAAACATCAAGAGTCAAGAGAGGTAAAGGCTGGAAACGACTCCAGATGAAGGGAAACTATGAGGGGATGCTGGGCCAAGCAGGTGCTCCTGGGTAGCTGAGCGAGTCTGGACCAGGCTGGGGATCTGTGTGCCAACGTTAGCTTTCCCAACTTTTGCTGTGTTACTCTCAAATGGTTGAGAGAGACAAAGAATAACACAATCCAAGAGAATTTCTGCATTGCCTTGTTAATATCTGTGAAGACAAAAGTATTCACTGGACTGGCAACAAGTTTTCAGAACAATCTGGAGAAAATACAAGTTTTAATACGGACTGGGGATCTAAGAACACTTGTTTTAGTCTTCTCCCAAGAGAAATACAAAAGCGTATGGATTTTCCTCACCTCTTTTCTGCTGCATTCACTCCCAAGTGCCTCCCAGTTCTCACATGACAAGAGAATGCTCATACGGAGTGGGCACTGAAGTGCAGCGCAGGGGTACAGGGCAGCCCTGGCTACAGCTCCCGCTACCTGCCCCCTGCCAGGCTCGGAGAACCCGCTCTGTCAGGACACAAAGGCACTGCTGCTCCTGGGCCTTCACTGGAACTGCACCTGCCACGGGTGGGGTCAAAAGTCTATGAGGTCCCATCACGTCCCTACAAGGCCCAGAGCCACCATCAGAAGGGGGCGGTGACTGCCCACAAGTCACTGCCACAGAAATGTGTTCAATTTGTTCTAACATTTTACATAGGATTTTCAATCTATACGAACATAGAAAGCCAGCCTAGAATCTCCTCTCATAGTCTACTTGGTGTCAGGGAATAATCCCCCGCTTTCGGGCCACTCCATCTTTTCCTATTATCTAGGACAGGGGACATAACACAGGAGCTGACAATTCCTTGAGAGTCTGGGAAATGCCCCAGGAAGAAGCTGGTCCCTGTGGATGCATTTGTTGACTCCTGAGTCCGTTTTCTTTGTAGTTATAGGTCTATTTAGACTGCCCACCACTTTTGGCTTCAAAGAAGATTGCCCATTTTGTCTAACATTTCAAACACATATGGCACACAAATATTCTCAGTATTTTTATTTTAGTAGCTGCTATACATGTATTCTTGATCAATCTTTCCAGATTATCTATTTTGTTAATTCTTTAAAACAATAAGCTTTTAGTTTTACATATTCTCTAGAACTTTGGAATTTTTTCTACTTTATTCACTTTTTGCTGTTAAATTTGCCAAAACTTTTTTTTTTTTTTTTTTGAGAGCAGGTCTCACTCTGTCATCTGGAGTGCAGTGGCACAATCACAGCTTATTGTGGCCTCAGCCTCCTGAGCTCAAGTGATCCTCCTGTCTCAGCCTCCTGAGTACCTGGGACTACAGGTGCACGTCACCAGGCCAAGCTAACTTTTTAATTTTGGGGGTCTCATTATGTTGCCCAGGTTGGTCTTGAACTCACTGCCTCAGCCTCCCAAAGTGCTAGAATTACAGGCATGAGCTACCACATCGAGCAAATCTGCCAATTTTTTTTTAACTTTTATTTTAGGTTTGGGAGGGTACATATGAAGGCTTGTTACATAGGTAACCTCACGTCACAGGGGTTTGTTGTACAAATTATTTCATCACCCACGAATTAAGTCCAGTACCCAATAGTTATCTTTTCTGCTCCTCTCCCTCCTCCCACCTCCACCCTCAAGGAGATCCCAGTGTCTTGTGTTTCCTTCTTTGTGTTCTTAAGTTCTTATCATTTAGCTCCCATTGTTTTTACTGAGACAGAGCCTCACTCTGTCACCCAGGCTGGAGTACAGTGGCATGATCTCAGCTCACTGCAACCTCCACCTCCCGGGTTCAAGCAATTTTCCTGCCTCAGCTTCCCGAGTAGCTGAGACTACACGTGTGCATCACCACGCCCAGCTAATTTTTGTATTTTTAGTAGAGACGGGTTTCACCATGTTGGCCAGGCTGGTCTCGAACTCCTGACCTCTGGTGATCCGCCCACCTTGGCCTCCCAAAGTGCTGGGATTATAGGCGTGAGTGACTGCGCCTGGCCTTAGCTCCCACTTCTTAAGTGAGAACATGCAGTACTTGGTTTTCTGTTCCTCTGTTAGTTTGCTAAGGATAATGGCTTCCAGCTCCATCCACATTCCTGCAAAAAACATGATCACAATCTTTTCTATCGCTGCATGGCAAAATTTTAAATTTTTATTTTACTTTAAGAAGCTGGCTGGGCTCATGCCTGTAATCCCAGCACTTTGGGAGGCCAAGGCTCCCGGGAAGACCACCTGAAGTCAGGAGTTCGAGACCAGCCTGGCCAACATGGTGAAATCCCATCTCTACTAAAAATATTTAAAAATTGGCCGGGTGTGATGGTGCGCGACTGTAGTCCCAGCTACTTCGGAGGCTGAGACACAAGAACTGCTTGAATCTGGGTGGTGACAGAGGTTGCAGTGAGCAGAGATCGGGCCACTGCACTCCAGCCTGGACAACCAAACAAGATTTCATCTCAATTTAAAAAAAAAAAAAAAAAAAAAGCCAAACCATTTGTTTTGAAAAGCTTAAGAGAAATAGGTCTCTGCCTATATTAGTCCATTTTCACACTGCTAATAAAGACATACCTGAGACTGGGCAATTTACAAAAGAAAGAGGTTTACTGGACTTACAATTCCACATGGCTGGGGAGGCCTCACCATCATGGCAGAAGATGAAAGGTACATGTCACCATGTCACATGGCGGCGGCAAGAGAGAGAATGAGAGCCAAGCGAAATGGGTTTCCCCTTATTAAACCATCAGATCTCATGAGATTTATTCACTACCACGAGAACAGCAGGGGGGTAACCGCCCCTGTGATTCAATTATCTCCCACCAGCTCCCTCCCACAGCGCATGGGAATTATGTGAGTACAATTCAAGAAGAGATTTGGGCGGGGACACAGAGCCAAACCTTATCACTGCCCGTTCCACTCCTTCTGCCTGTGGCCTTGGTAACAGAACATGCAGGCCCATCCCCTACCCTATCACTAAGAGGCTACAGCCCACTGTCACAGCAGACAACCACCACAGTGTGGGTGGTCCTCTGTGTGCCTCCCCAGCCGCCACACAGCCAAGGATGTGTGATTAAACCCAGACTGAGTCTCTGTACACCATAACTATGTAACCATCTTCCACAGCTGGGCTACACAGTATCTCTACTTACACTCCTTGGACAACTCTTCATTTTTCCTGGATTTAATACTTGGCTCAGTTATTCACCTATGTTACTGCCTCTGGGCCAGACAGGCCAACTGCCTTCTACTGATCTGTGCCTCTGTCCCACGTTCCTGGCCCATCCATGGGAAGGCTGGCACTGTGGATTTCGGCCCGAGCCTCCCTCCACCTCCTCTTCGGGATGGTGTGCGTGGGCACGCTCCCCGGCACTGGGAAGGCACCACCCAGTCATCTTCCTTCCAGGACTGTGGCTGAGGAATCTGGTGTCATTGGGGCTGCCTGCCTTGTGTGTAACCCGCTTGGTCTCTCCACAGTTATTTGGGATCTCCTCTTTCCCAGGGGTTCTGGAGTTCATCGTGGTATGCTTTGCCATGGCCCTTCTTCAGGAATCCTGCTGGCCACCCAGTGGGTCCTTCCTACTTGCCACTCATGTCCTTGGGACATTTTTCTGCATTTTATGTTGACTGAGTTCTTTTCTCCTACTTTCTCCTCTCTTTCTTCGTACACTGATCCTTATTTTTCTATCTTTTTTCCCTTATTTCCCATCTCTTTGCTTTTCTGGTTCTACTTTCTGGGAGATTTCTTCAACTCTGTCCTCTAGCACTTCAGTGGCTCTCCCATCTTAGCACCAAAGATTTCCTTCCCAAGAACTGGTTTTCGGGGGCTCTTCAGACTTTGCCAGAGAATTCTAAACAAGCTGTAGCACTCCAACAGCTGTTCTGAGTCTGATGATTCTGTACATACTTACGTGCCACTACCTTGCAGACATCGTTTCCAGAGTCCTGCTGTTGGTTCTGAGGTCCAAACCCTCTCATCTCTAACATTTTCTGCTGCTCACTTGCACCATCTCTGTTGATTTGGGTTCTCATTCAGGTCAGTGGTTTTCCTCAAATGTCAGGAATCTTTGGCTGCCGCTCTTAGTAAGGAGTGAGTCACTGTGGGTCTTTTTCCTGAGGCCGATTTCTGCAGAGAAGAATCCTTCCCCGTGCTGCATGTGGGGCAGGTCTGCATCATGGAGTCAAGCAAGAGAAATGGTGGCTTCTGGGGCAGGGTGCACTGGGAGGAGAACCAGTCTCATCTTCAAGTATGAAGAATTTTACACAAAAGCCCTGATTTCAGTGTCACCTCATCCCTGCCTGCACCTGGGGTCTGAGGCTAGAGTTTATCTGGCTCAGTTCTCCTCAAGAGTGTCCCGCATCTACTAAGGGTGTGTGAGGAGAACGGCACGAGAAGCAAAGTGAACCGGAGCTCTCACTGCTGGAGACCAACTTTCAAAGACTCCACCCCAGGTACTGCTGTCCACCAGCATCCTTGGTGCTCCATTCTGCTGTCCAGGGTCCTACAGGATGAGCCTCTTTGCTTCCCCAGCTTGACACCCACCCCTCCTCCGCTTTGCTTTTTTTTTTTTTTTTTTTAATTACTTCTCCATTAGTGGACTTGTTCAGAGTCCAGATATATCCTAGTTTCATCCAAAATGGAATCTGCAATTCAGTTCCTTATTCTCCTTGTTTGGGAGTGACTTCTGACTAACAGAAATGGACAGAAAACTGCCCTTCATTTCTCCTTCAACTTTTTTTGGGTTTACTTCTATGTTCTTTTTCTGATAACACACACCTACTCAACACCAACTGGCCCCAAACACTACTTCAGATGACTGGGATACATCAGTGAGCAAACCAGGTAAAACTCTGCCCCTGCTGAGCTCACGCTAGCAAGTACCACTACGTTTTCCCCTACGGTCCATGAAATATTTAAATGTCTTCTCTGGCTTCCAGGCACTCAATCTTTTAAGATTTTAGAATAACTGTGCATTTGTCAGGGTTCTCCAGACAGACAGAACCAATAGGACATACGAGAGAAGTTTGCTCACAAGATCACAAAGACAGAGCAATCCCACGACAGGCCAACTGCAAGCTAGGGACTCAGGGGTGGCAGCATGCCTGGGTCCAAGTCTGGAAGCCTCAGAGCCAGCGAAGCTGATGTGCAGCCCCCAGGCCAAGGCCAAAGGCCTAAAATCCCCCAGAAGGCCATGGTGCAAGTCCCAGAGTCTAAAAGCCAAAACACCTGGAGTGTGATGTCCAAGGACAGGAAGAGAGAAGGTGCCCCACTCAGGAAGGGAGAGAGAGCAGAGAGGGAGAGTCCCCCTCCTCCACCCACACTGAGGGCAGGTCTTCCTTTCTCAAGCCACTGACTCACACCCATCACCCCTGGAAAAACCCTCAGACACACACCCAGAAACAATGCTTCACCAGTCACCTAGGCATCTCTCAATCCAGTCAAATTCACACCTGAAATGAACCATCACTAATTCACAGGCAGGAAAAGAGGCTGCATCTTCTAGCTGGTGAGTTCTCACTTGACCTTACTGTGGAGAATGTACTGGTTCTTTGGGATCTGCTGCAGTCTCACCTGTGGCCTTAATCGACTGCACGTTTTATAAAGGCTCCAGTGCTTGTCTTTAATGTCTCTAAGTGAGCAGATTCCACAGTGGCTGGTGCACTGGATAAAGCCTGAAGTCCTCTATGGCCTTACTAAATTGTCTGCTTTATCAATCAGTTTCTGCTACAAAAGTCAGCAATGTGGCTCTGTCCATTTCTACTTGTAACTCTGTCATTTTTGTTTGTTTGTTTGCTTTTTTGAGACAGAGTCTCACTCTGTCGCCCAGGCTGGAGTGCAGTGGCGCAATCTTGGCTCACTGCAAGCTCCGCCTCCCGGGTTCCCGCCATTCTCCTGCCTCAGCCTGCGGAGTAGCTGGGACTACAGGCGCCGCCACCTCACCTGGCTAGTTTTCTGTGTTTTTAGTAGAAACAGGGTTTCCCTGTGTTAGCCAGGATGGTCTCGATCTCCCAACCTCGTGACCCACCCACCTCGGCCTCCCAAAGTGCTGGGATTACAGGCGTGAGCCACCGCACCTGGCCATGACTTTGCCATTATTTAAAATCCATTTTGATGTTCTGCTCTTACATATAATGAGTTTCAATACAGTCACACCTTCCCGTAAACCGTTCACATGATTATAATTGGTAATGAGCCTGTATCCTTAGCAATTCGCTCTGTCTTAAGATCCCCAACAGACATACAGGGCAGGCCGCACACAATGAAGGAAAAGTCAAATTTATAAACTAGAAGGTAGACTTCAGAAAGCATCCAGGACCAGATGTGGTGGCTCACATGGAATCCCGGCACTTTGGGAGGCCAAGGCAAGCAGATCGCTTGAACCCAGGAGTTCAAGACCAGCCCGGGCAACATGGCAAAACCCTATCTCCACACACACACAAAAAAAATACAAAAGTTAGCCAGGCATGGTTGTATGTGCCTGTAGTCCTGGCTACTCAGGAGGCTGAGGTGGGATAATCACCTGAGCCTGAGAAGTCAAGGCTGCAGTGAACCATGATCACACCACTCTACTCCACCCTGGGTGATAGAGTGAGTGAGACCTTGTCTCCAAAATAAATAAATAAATAAAATAAAAGGCATCCAGAACTCAGCAGGGAGAATATAAGAGATGAACACATAAAAGAAGGTCCCATGGCCAGGCGTGGTGGCTCACGCCTGTAATCCCAGCACTTTGGGAGGCCAAGGCAGGTGGATCACCTGAGGTCAGGAGTTCAAGACCGGTCTGGCCAACATGGTGAAACCCCATCTCTACTAAAAATAAAAAAATTAAGGCTGGGCGCGGTGGCTCAAGCCTGTAATCCCAGCACTTTGGGAGGCCAAGACGGGCGGATCACGAGGTCAGGAGATCGAGACCATCCTGGCTAACACGGTGAAACCCCGTCTCTACTAAAAATTACAAAAAAAACTAGCCAGGCGAGGTGGCGGGTGCCTGTAGTCCCAGCTACTCAGGAGGCTGAGGCAGGAGAATGGCGTGAACCCGGGAGGCGGAGCTTGCAGTGAGCCGAGATCTGGCCACTACACTCCAGCCTGGGTGACAGAGCGAGACTCCGTCTCAAAAAAAAAAAAAAAAAAAGCTGGCTGTGGTGGCAGACACCCGTAATCCTAGCTACTCAGGAGGCTGAGGTGGAAGAATCGCTTGAACCTGGGAAATAGAGGTTGCAGTGAGTCGAGATCACGCAGTTACATTCCAGCCTGGGTGACACAGCAAGACTCCGGCTCAAAAAGAAAAAAAAAAAAAAAAAAAAGTGCCAAGATAAGACCTGGGGGATGAAGAAAATCGCAACACAGCTCAAGACTCCATCCCCCATCCCCAGTCTTCTTTAATTTGTCTAGTTCTCCTTTTATGTCCATCATTTTAAACATCCTGTTATCTTTCACCCATGTCCTGGTGCCAAATTAGCTGCAGTACCTGCTTTCCCTGCATGGTTTCTGATTTCTCAGAGTTCGTCTTCCAGCAGGGGCTCTTCTCAGTGGGCAGCCAGCATCCCCCGGCTAATGGAAATGTCCCTGTATAGCCAAGCTGTGCTTTATCCCTGCCAGGGTCCATGAGCTTCACTAGTCCTAGACTACTTGTTGCACTAACGTTCAACTGGCATTCCCACGCCATATGGGTGACACACATCTCAACCATCCTCTGATCCACTGTGTACCCAAGAGCTGCATTTCCTCCTTAAAGAGCTTCTCCTCCACATCCCCAGAGCCAAGGGCATCTGTCAGACCTCCTTGGTTCACTCCTGGGCAGTAGGTGGAGTTTTCCAGTTCTCTTCCCAAGAGGTCCCAGTCACAGCTCCTGACAGCACACAGGCCCAGGGCCAAACGAACATGGAAACTCAGGCCCAGGGGCCCCAGGGCACCTACCTGCCCTCCACTGAGGAGTTTTCACTCAATGACAGATCATCTCCTGGTACCTGAGGCTCTCTCCTTTTTTTTTTTTTTTTTTTTTTTGAGACAGAGTCTTGCTCTGTCACCCAGGCTGGAATGCAGTGGTGCAATCTCGGCTCACCACAGTGTCTGCCTCCCGGGTTCAGACAATTCTCCTGTCTCAGCCTCCCGAGTAGCTGGGACTACAGGCACGTGCCACCACACCCGGCTAATTTTTAGTAGAGACGGGGTTTTGCCCCGTTGGTCAGGCTGGTCTCTAACTCCTGACCTCAGGTGATCCACCTGCCTTGGCCTCCCAAAGTGCTGGGATTACAGGTATGAGCCACCGTGCCCAGCCTCTTCCTTTAAGTGCAGCTATATATTTGTGAAACTATTTTGTCTAAAAAACTGTATTTTCTAGCACTTTTACGCTCAGCAGGAATAAGATCAATGTCAGCTCAATGCACCCAGCGCCTGAAGTCCGACACAAATGCTTCCATATTAGTTCGGGGGGCACCTCTTGACCTGGTATCTGCCTACTTCAGAATGAAGGGTGCTTAGCAAAACCTAAATCAGAATTCATGCTCCCCCTGGCCCCTGTCCAGACACCCACTGTCGTGCTGGTGATAGTCATTCACTGTCTCTCTCCTCGTTGTTAGGTTGTAAACACCTGGAGGGAGATATGCTGTCATCGGAATGTCCCCAACACCAAGCGTGTGGCGGTTGTTCATAAATGGTTCATAAACAGACTCAATTTTGCATTAATTTTCCCATCCTCAAACTAAGTTCTAGATGATTTAAATCAGTTGAGGAAGGATTTACAAAAGCTACCCATTCTGAGACATAGGTAAAGTCACAAATACTTTCACACATCACTCAAATACTTTCAAGTACGATTTCTCTCTCCCTCTCCACCACCCCCCGCCCCTGCCCCGGGCTAAGGTGATCATCTCTCCTTAGCCTCCCAAGTAGCTGGGACCACAGGCGTGCACCACCACACCCGGCTAATTTCAAAGTGCAGTTTTGTCATCAGATAAAATGCAGGTTAAGCATGAGCACATCATCCCCCAATTTTTTCATCTATAGGCTAACATCCCCATTTATATTAAGGATTCCATTTTCTTTTTTTTTTTTATATGTGGATTAATGTACACTATAATTTTCTTTTAACCCTTTCGGGTCTGTTTCAGGGAAGCGTTCTCCACTCACCATCCAGTTTCATCTGCTCTGGGCAATAATAGTGAATCACAGCTAAGAGAGCAGCACCATCACTGCCGTCTCTCATCAAATCCTCCAACAACGGGAAGTAGGGTGACTGCCTAGCAGAAAGGTGCTCTCGTCGATAGCGGACCTGCAGTTGATAAAAGGAAAACGGTCTCTGCATGTGACGTCTCTTCACTACCATATATGTTACAGGCACACTGTTAGATCGAGAATTAACATAACGCCTAACAGACAACATAGAGAACAATTGCAATCATCTAGAAAAAGTTAGAAACGTCTGGATTACGTACTTTGCCTGGAACATATATGTCAAGATCCAAGGAGCTGGGCTTCATGGCTACACTGGGTAACAGCAACTACTTGCCAGCAATACCAGAGCCAGTCTACTCTAAACTGACCTGGCAGCAGAGGCTGCCACTAGTGCAGGCACACACGGGAAAGGAGACAGAACACACACCTACACTACCAAAAGCTGACGTACTAGACACTAACGAGAAACAAGTTAAATGGTGAACATCCTGACGCTAGGAAGACCCAAGTTACTGTTACTTTTCTAAGTAATATCACTAGCCTCAGTCATTAAGAAAAACACAAAACAGCATTAATATTTAGCTTGAGAAATTTCAGAAGCCAGGTTAGACAAAATTTCTCGTAACATCACCACCACCACTCTATTAACGGCAATGAAGCATCAGGAGACGAAATCCATGCAAGGTGCTCCAGAAGACAAGTGTCTGCTCAAGGATTCTGTGTTTCTGCATTCAGAGGAAGCCCCATGTGTGGCCTTCTGCGCTCCATTGAACCCTCAGAGCCGCCCCGTATCTGCATGTCAGCGTATGAGAGTACAGACACAGGCGACTGAGGGCAGGACACTCAGCCCCAGCCCCGCTGCCAAACAGCCTGCAGTACACTCGTGTTTTCTGCATTAACAGCCACAACACAGCTTCAAAATATGGCATTTGTTGCCAACCACATTTTCTCCACAGGAGGAAAATACACGATGCAAACTAGAGGAAAAAACCAGCAATCTACAATAAAAACGACTGAATTCTGAGAGTCATGCAGCTGAATCAACTTGAGGAGAAATTGTCTAAAATCAATAATTTCAAGTTGTTATGTCAGTAAGTACATCATACAGAATAATCAATACTGATGTTTAGCAAAAAACATGTGTAACACATTCTCAAATTTAGCAATAAGGCTTATTTTATGTCAGTAAAATCCGTTTCAGCACACACTTTAACTTGTTTCTCGGAGCCCACGGCACACTCTACAAAACGTGACCCGCCTCATACTGTACCACGCGTGCAAACTCCACGGGTTCCAGCATGCAGTGCACCACAGCATGCGCCAGGCCAGGCTTCCACACAGACAGCAGACACGTGAGGGGTGGCCATAGGCATGCGGGAAAGCACATGGTTTCTTGATTAAAGATGGATGGGGTGGGCTTAAGGTCAGGTGAAACACTCCTGAACTACGAGAGTCCAGGAACTTGTATAGCTGCCTTGCAAATCAGGTGGTTTGAACCTCTAGGCTGTACAGTGTTGAGGTTAGACCTCTAAATCTGTCCGTCTTTCCCAGGCCTTTCCACGCTTCTCCTCACTGACCTACTTACCGAACACTGGGGTCAGAAAGTTAGGGTTACGAACTATCTAATAAAAAAGCATTAAGGGACCTACTGCTCTTGGTAACACGTTTCTGTTTTTATAAAACTCCCAAGTGAAACCTCACTTCCTGTAGGACAGATGAAGTCTGTGAGCCCTTGACTAAATCACATAAGTGCTTTGATATTTAGCTCTTCAGTCTTCAGGATTCAAAAAGTTAAAAGATCTATACTGATTTAAAATGCTTTCTTCTTCCGTCTTATTAACATATTTCAAGAGAAGCAAAACGATCTGTGAGCTCCGCAGCAGAATCTACCGCTGCTCAAAGGAGCCCTGTCTCCCAGCTTACTCCCACTGAGGACGGACTTCAAAGGAAAATAGGGGCCCAATAATGACACTGAAGGATGCAGGCAGTTAATGGAGTACGCATAAAGCCCTCTGGAAGATCTGCATCCAAAATTCCCGAGACAGGCACCACTGGCACCAAGTACTCTCCCCAGGGGCCTGGGTAACAAACTGGCTCTGCTTCCAGAATGGGCCACCAGGTGGAGCATAACTAGGGTTGGAAAACCAAATGCTATTTTCACCTTTCTTTTTACGTGAAAATTCACACTTAACTACAGAAAGCCTGTGGCCAGGCTGACCTAAACTCAGACCCTTTCCTGACAATAAGGAAATGTCCCTTCGCCACTCCATGCAGACCAAGGCAGCAGGAACAGAGGAGAACAGAGGAATCTGACACGCTGGTGAGAGCCCCTCTCTGCAGCCCTCCAGCCCTGGTCTACCAGGTGCATCACCTGCATACCTGGACCACCCAGCTGATGGCTCCTAATAGATGTCATGTTAAATACCACAGTCAGGCAAGGTAACATCAGAAATAACAAAATATAAAGAGTAACTTGGGCAACTAGACCACTTCTCATTCTCTCTGTATCTATCACAAAAGAGAACGCCTTCTCATTACGTGCATGTTGATCACTTAAAGAAGTAACTAGGAAACTGGGTGAAATGTAACTTAGAGTTCCAAAGTGCCATATTACAAGGCCTATTCGGCTCAGAATCAGGCCAATTCTTGTACTATATAAATAACTCCAAGGTGGGACATTTAAACAACAACAAAAAAAAAAAAAAAAAAAAAAACACTTTTGGGTGCGAGCAATTTTTAATGGAAGCAAGTGATCGCGACAGGATGGCTCTGTAGATGGCAGCTGGAGGCTCGGGGTTCACTTACAGGCACTAACTTCCAATACCACTTGGAGGGAGACTGCTCAGGAAGCGAGAGAAGGAAGGCAGGAGAGGAGCATCAGCAGAGCAGGTCCACGTGTGGACGAGGTAACACACACTTCCCCACGGCGTTTACACGGCAGAGGCGGGAGGGCCTCTGGTAAGCAAAGTCTTCCCAGTGTGCGTGGCCATAGGCATGTTGTATTAGCAGATGATTAAAGTGGAAGATCACGAGTCACCTCCACAACACTATTCTTTGCAGTAGCAAAGAATACTTCGGAAACTTGGTATGGGCTGGGTACCAAAAGGCAAGAAGTCAGCTCTGACGCGGGAAGGGCCTAGTGCTTAGTCTGTACCCATGTGTTAAACATGACCATCTGAGGAACAGGGAGGAAGCTCGATGCTTAAGATCCAGACGAGGGAGGCACACCAGGCAGCCTGACACACCCGCCCACCCAGCTAACAAATGCATGGCCAGGGGCCGGTGCCCCTGGACGGGGAAAAAGGAACAGGGGAAGGCGGCACACTGCCCTCCAAAGCCGAGAACTTATAGATGGTCGGGCTGCATCTTGTGTGCACTGAACTGAGTGAATTTAGTCACATGTGCTTGCAAAAGAGAAAATAATGTCAGAGGAAGAAAAAGGCTAATGGCTGGAAGGTGCAGCCCAGCCATCACGCCACTTCAGGAGGCATGTAGGGTTCATCCAGCAGAGTGATGGCACAGGCACACAGGTATGCCACCAGCTACGCTGCACCTCACGGGCCATTCAAGGACTTTCCGGGGGCATCTTTAGCAATGGGCAATTTTCCCCTTGTTTGTTGACTTGTGGAAGCTAGCGCCCAGGTGGGCCCTACGTCCCTCACTCAAGGTTCCCAATTCCCCCAAATACCCTCACCCACCATAAAGTTCAATACAAAACACCCCTTCCCAGGGAGAGACGGGACAGGCTGCCGTGGTCACATCTCACTGAGGTGTGGAGAATCAGCCCACCAGGTGAATCCAAGAGACTAGCTGCTTCTTTGGTGAGTAAAAATAGAGAATAAGCAAATGATGGGAACTAACAGAATTCTTTAAGATTGGGAGCAACATTAACTTAGCGCATTCCAGAGAAACTAAATTCACCCTTTACCTTTTGATGAGCTGGACTCTCCAATAACTGCTGTTTTAATTTCACTTCTTTCTCTGTTATCTCTCTCATTTTAAGATTTACCTAAAGTAGAAGAGAAATGCATTAAAGAGGTTAATTGCTGTCCCGCACCACTGTATCTCCACAATTATCCCCCAGAAACCCCCACTTCACCTGATTTACCTCTGACTCCTAGACATGGGCATTGTTTAGGCCAATTACACAGACACAGAAGTACATGGATTCCCTGTGATCCACAACAAGGTCCACCTGTTACCACCAGGAAACCACCTGCCCCGACCCCCACTCCGACGCCAGCTCAGTGCTCCCCCTTCACTGTGGGGCGGAGTCACTGCATCTTGGCAGTGGTCACCCACCAAACAACTGCTGTCAAACAGCTCAGCTTCTCCAACACGAACAGCAAGTGCCACTTACAAAACAGTCTGGTGGAGACATCTCACTGAAGAGCCTCACTTGTGACAGGATGACCAGGTCACACATCCCAGACCATGCAAAAATCATACCAAATCAAATCTAATTATAAAAGTTTAACTATAAGCCCCTTACAAATTACTTCAACTTCTTAGAAATTTAAGTATTCTCTCCTATAATTCCTAACTCAGTATCAAAATTGCAATTATGAAGTATGGAAAACACACTCAGCAGTGCTTAAAGGGAGGAGGTAAAAGCCATGATCAGACGAAAAGGCACGGAGCTGAATGCTTCGTCATCAAACAACACAGACAAGGGAGTCCACCATGCACATCAAATCAGGAGAACGAAAAGTGTCTTTAAAACTAAAAAAAAAGACCAAAAAATCAATATAGATAATGTAAAATTCAATCAACGAGAAAGTAGAAGAAAGGATATTTAAATCCACAACGAAGTTTTGTATGCATGATTGAAAGAGTCCTTCGCAAAGGACGAGTGTGGCTGCTCACACGTATAATCTCTGCTACTCGGAAGGCTGAGGCACGAGGATCATTTGGGCCCAAAAACTGGAGGCCAGCCTGGGCAACACAGCAAGACCCTGTCTCTCTTTTTTTTTTTTTTTTTTTTAAAAAAAAAGGCCTTTGGAAAATCTAATCAAGAAAATGAATGAAAATACCAATACATAACATGAAACAAATAGTCACATTTTTGGAGGAAAGTCAAAGCCACTAAAAAAGCACCACGTAAAAACACACCCTTCTTAAAGTGCAAATTAATTTGAAATTTTTAATGAAACTAACATTTTAAAGGAAAATATAATTATACATTACCAAAAAATCAAGAAGACTAAACATAGTAAATCAAACATTTGCTTGTAACTCTGATCCCTGTAAAAACAACACAGAAAAGAAAATCTAAAAGCTGAAAATCCACAGGACAAAGAAGGAAAGAGGGGAACCCTATAAGCAAGGGAAAGCTACACAGAGCAGAGTCAGTGCAGTCCCAGTGCTGGGGAACAGATGCCAGGCAGGGGCCGTGCAAACACCCCCAAGATGCCTCCCATCCTCAGACCAGAGACAAGGCTGCAGACAAGACAACGGTTGAGAGTCAGTGTCTAAAACAGTTGGAGCAAGAACTGTCAGCCCAGTCCCACCTCATCTCACAAAGCAACCCCAGCAGCACCACAGAATGGAGCCACATTTTCACCTGAAAGAAAATTCAGACAACCTAAAATTTTATATCCAGCCATATCTTTGGAAAATGAAAGCAAAATAATGTCTTTTTCAGAAAAGAAAAAGCTGAGAGAATTCAGTAGAACTGCCTGTTAAAAAAAAAAAAAAAAAAAAAGCTAAAAGAAGTTTTTTGGGCTGAAGGAAACGATACAGATGGAAAACAGTTTTATTAAATCTCTACCTTATCGTACAACTTATTTTGTATTCCGTGACCACATGGTCAGCAGGCACCAAGCACCTCTCCTGTGGACCAAATGACAACAGTGACCTTGGGACATGCATCTGTGCACCTGACTTGAGTTACAAGCTGAGCCACTAGCAAATCAGTTATTCATATTTGCAAATGTGTTAAGACATCAACAAAAAACCAAAGAAGTGTTTTTTTCTTTAAATGAATGTCTGTCACTAAAGGAAAACTACTTGTTTCCAGTAATAAAATATGAATTTCAGAAAAAAAAAAATTAAATTTTGGAAAACTTATTTCTGCCACCAAAAGCTAGATAACTTCCTAATATATAAAGGCTTTTCTGATGAGATTGACGAATTTTTTTTTTTTTTTTTTTTTTTGAGACGGTGTCTCGCTCTGTTGCCCAGGCTGGAGTGCAGTGGCACGATCTCGGCTCACTGCAAGCTCCTCCTCCCGGGTTCACACATGGCAGGGTTCTCCTGTCTTAGCCTCCCGAGTAGCTGGGACTACAGGCGCCCGCAACCATGCCCTGCTAATTTTTTGCATTTTTAGTAGAGACGGGGTTTCACCGTGTTAGCCAGGATGTTCTTGATCTCTTGACCTCGTGAGCCACCTGCCTTGGCCTCCCAAAGTGCTGGGATTACAGGCATGAGCCACCACGCCCGGCCGAGACTGGTGATATTAAAGAATATAAGTTTTGATACTGTAACATGAAGTGTGACAACATTTGGAACATCTACATAACTCAGTGAAACAATTTTCCAAATGACCAAAGCATGAAGGTGCAAAACCCTGGGTGGGTAAAAAGTCCAGGAAGAATGCAGGAACCAGAAATGGTTACTATAGCAATAATAGGGTATAAAAAACTCACTGATCTAGTACCCAGAATCTACAAAAGAGCAATGCAATAATAAAAAGGCAATCCAATTTTTAAATAGGCAAAGGGTATGAATTCCTCCAAAGAAGATATACAGCCAGGCACGGTGGCCCACACCTGTAATCCCAGCACTTGGGGAGGCCAAAGCAGGTGGATCTCTCAAGCTCAGGAGTTCGAGACCAGCCTGGGCAACATGACAAAACCCTGTCTCTACAAAAAATACAAAAATTAGGCGTGGCGGCCCACACCTGTAATCCTAGTTACTTGAGAGGCTGAGGCAGGAGAACTGCTTGAACCCAGGGGGCAGAAGTTGCAGCGAGCCGAGATCGCATCACTGCACTCCAGCCTGGGCGAAAGAGTGAGACTCTGTCTCAAAAAAAAAAAAGCCAGAAAATAACAAATGTTAGCAAGGATGGGGAAAACTAGAACCTTCAGATGCAGCTAGTGGGAATGTAAAATGGCACAGCTGCTGTGGAAGACAGTCTGGAAGTTCCTCAAAAAGCTAAACACAGAATGAATACATGACCCAGCAATTCCACCCCATGTACATACCCAAGAGAAATGAAAACATGTATTCACATAGGAAACTTGTACATGAAAGCAGCATTATTCACAACAGCCAAAACGCAGAAACACCACAAATGCCCATCAATTGATAAATGAATAAACAAAATAAGGTGTAAGCACACAGTGGAATATTATTCAGGCATGAAAAGGAGTGAAACACTGACACCCGCTACAACACGGATGAACCCTGGAAACATGCTCCGTGAAAGATGCCAGGCATGGATGATCACATACTATATGATACCATTCATGAAAACTGTCCATCCAGACTGAGCAAACCCATGGATACGGAGTAGACTGGTGGTTGCCAGGGGCTGAGGAGGGAATGAGGTCTGGCTGCTAATAGGTACAGAGAGTTTTTCGGGAGTGATAAAAATGCTCTGGAATTAGCCAGTGATTCTGACTATATAGCTGATACGGTTTGGCTCTGTGTCCCCACCCGAATCTTACCTCAAACTGTAATCCCCATAATTCCCACATGTGGAGGGAGGGACGAGGTGGGAGGTGACTGGATCATGGGGAGGTTTTCCCCATGCTGTTCTTGTGATAGTGAGTGAGCTCTCATAAGATCCAATGGTTTTATAAGGCAGTCTTCCCCACTCTTGCTTGCTCTCTCACACCTGCCACCATGTAAGATGTGCCTCTTTCCCTTCCGCCATGATTGTAAGTTTCCTGAGGCCTCCCCAGCCATGTGGAACTGAGTCAATTAAACCTCTTTTCTTTATAAATTACCCAGTCTTGGACAGTTCTTTAGGCAGTGTGAAAACAGATTAATACAACATCCTTATGAATATATTAAAAACCACTGACTAGGCCAGGCACAATGGCTCACACCTGTAATCCCAGCACTTTGGGAGCCCGAGGCAGGCGGATCACTTGAGGCCAGGATATCAAGACAAGTCTGGCCAACATGGCAAAAACCTTGCCTCTACAAAAAATAAAAAAATTACCCAGGCACAGTACCACACACCTGTAATCTCAGTTACTCGGGAGCCTAAGGCAGGAGAATCCCTTGAACCCAGGAGGCAGAGGTGACAATGAGCCACGATCACACCACGGCACTCCAGCCTGGGTGACAGAGCCAGAGTCTCTCTCTCTCTTCTCTCTCTCTCTCAAAAAAACAAAACAAAACAAAAATCCACTGACTAGTACACTTTAACAATAGTGAAGTTTATGGCATGTGAATTATCTCTCAAATTTTTAAAAACATTAATTGATGATTGTTTCAAATTCCACATAATAATCTTTGAGAAACTATTGTTTGTCAAGTTTTGGTGTAACAGCAAAAACAGATTTGCATACTTCTCAGAAAAGACTGAAAATACTATCCCCTCTTCCAATTATATATCTACATGAAGCCAGATTTTGTTCATGAACTTCAATAAAAACAACATATTGTAACAGATTAAATGCAAAAGCAGATAGGAGAATCAGCTATCTTCTCGCAAGCCAGATAGTAAGACACTTGCAAAACTGTAAAATACTGCCATCTTCTTTATTTATTTCCTTAATTTATTTTGAGATGGGGGTCTCACCCTGTCACCCCGGCTGAAGTGCAGTGGCACGATCATGGCTCATTGCAGCCTCAATCTCCCTGGCTCAAGCAATCCTCCTGCTTCGGTCTCCCAAGTAGCTGGGACTACAGGTACACACCACCATGCCTGGTTAATTTTAATAATTTTTGTAGATGGGGTCTCACGATATTGTCAGGGATGGTCTTGAACTCCTGGGCTCAAGAAATCCTCCCACCTCAGCCTACCAAAGTGCTGAGATTCCAGATGTGAGCCACACACAGCCCCTTCTAATTTGTTTTGAAAAATAGTTATTTTTCACTAAAACATTATTAGTATTAATATGAAATCAACTTATTGTTATTTTTAAATAAGTATTTTTAAACTTTCTGATTTTTAACTTCTAGTATGGCAAACATTGATAGATTAAAATTGTCTTTACAACTTCAGCAAGATGCATTAGCTCACACCTGTAATCCCAGAACTCTGGGAGACCAAGGCAGGAAGCTCGCTGAAGGTCAGGTGTTTGAGAACAGCCTGGGCAACACAGCAAGGCCCCATCTCTATCAAAAAAAAAAAAAAAATGTAAGTTATCTGAGGTCCACAGCAATTTAAGAGTATAAAGAGGTCCTGGCGAGGCGCGGTAGCTCACGCCTGTAATCCCAGCACTTTAGGAGACCAAGGTGGGCAGATCGCCTGAGGTCGGAATTCGAGACCAGCCTGACCAACATGGACAAACTCCATCTCTACTAAAAATACAAAACTAGCTGGGCATAGTGGCAGGCGCCTGTAATCCCAGCTACTCCGGAGGCTGGCAGGAGAACTGCCTGAACCCAGAAGGGGGAGGTTGCAGTGAACCGAGATCACGCCATTGCACTCCAACCTGGGTAACAAGAGCGAAACTCTATCTCAAAAAAAAAAAAGAAATAAAAAGAAAAATAAAAAAGAAAAGGTCCTGAGACCAAAATGTGTGAAACTCTTGATGTATGCAAAGGAATTAAGAACAACAAGAATGAAAATTATATGGATAAATATTAATGACTTTTGTTCTCAATTTTTAAATACTTTAAAAGACAAAAGAAAGCCATAACAGCACAGCTGGGGTTGCAGCAAAATGAATGACAACAGTGACACAAAGGTCAGCAAGGAAAAGACCCATCTTCTATTTGTGCAGTGGCATCACTTTGACTTGCAGGCAGCCTGCGATGGTCTAAAGATGCAGACAGGAACCCTAAAGCAACCCCTACACAATACTGGAGGATAAAAGGGAATACTAAAAAAAATCCAAAATGAGCCTTAAAAGAGGAAAGAAAAAGAAAAGAGATAAACAGAAACAGACCAGATGGTAAAACCAAGCCTTATGGATAATCACATTAAATGCAATTGGTCTAAACACTCCAAGAGATTATCAGATGAATAAAAAAGCAAGAGCAACTATACAGCATCTACAAAAAATTCACTTTAAAGAGAAAGACAACGAGAGGTTAAAAGTGAAAGGAATGAAACACACCGTGCAGCCACTATTCACAAGCACTCTTGAATCCACATCCACATTAAATGAAGTAGACTTTTGGGACAACGATTATCACCAGTGATAAAAAGCGACATCTCATAATGACAAAAGGGTTAATTCATCAACTAATATCAAAAACATGAATATGTGTAAACATAACAGACTTTGAAAACACACAAAGCAAAAACTGACAGAACCAAACGGCAGGTTACAAGCGCACAGCTCAGGACCTTCCACCCTCCTCTCAGATTAACCTACTAATAGGACCAAAAACAGGAAAACGGTGAAGGAGATGCAAACACCACCAGCAACCAATCTGCACTGACACTGAAGACACGCTACCTTCAAACAGCAGAATATTCTTTTCAAATGCATATTAAACTTTCTGCAATGGAAGGCACGTGGCGGACCCTAAGTCCCAATAAACTTAAAAGGTTGAGAATCACAGAGTATGTTCCCTGACAACAGAATTAAACCAGAAATCACAACACAAAAAGCTCTCTAGAACCTCTCTTTAAGTGTTTGGAAGTTAAACATCCGACTTCTAGATAACCCAGTGATAAAACAAGAACCCACAGGAGAAACAAAATATTTTAAAGAGAATGATGAAAGACATGGCCTATAAAAATATATAACGCACAGCTAAAGCACTGCTTAGAGAGGAATCAACAGCTTAAAATACCTGTCTTAAAAATGAAAAACGGCTTCAATAACTAACTCCCCCCTTAAAAAATTAGACAAGGAGAACAAATTAAACCCAGAATAGAAAATAATAATAAAGGTAAAAGGAAATTAAGTATTAAATAGAGAAAATAAAAACTAAAAGCAGATTTTTAGAAGATTAATCAACTTGATAAATCGGACTAATCAACGTAAAGAAAAATAAAAGAAATTGCCAACCTCAGGAAACAAACAGGACTCTGTCACTAGAGATCGCAGGTATATTAAAAGGAAAATAAAGAAATACAAACCTTATGCCAATGAATTCAACTACTTAAATAAAACTGACCCCTTGAAAGTCACAAATTACCAAAGCTGACACAATGTTAAATAGAAAATCTATTATCATATGCATATTAAAGAAATTAAATTCATAATTAAAATCTTCTAGGAAAACTCCACTTCCAGATTGCTTTACCAGTGAATTTAGTATTTAATTTCCTTTTACCTTAATACTTCCCAACTCACTTTTTTAGCCCAACATTACTCTGACACCAAAACAAGAGAAATACATTATGAGAAAAAAAACTACAGACCAGTATCTGCCAAGAACATTGACACGAAAATCATCAACAATACATTAGCAAATAGGATCCATCAATATACAAAACAAATAATAAACACAACCAATTTGTATCTGTCCTGGGGATGGAAGGGCTGGTTCAACATCTGAAAATCAATTAACATAAATCATTGTATCAACACACTAAAAATGAAAAGCCATATAATCATCTCAATAAATACAGAAAAGGCATCTGACAAAATTCAGTATGTATTCGTGAAAAAAATACCCTAAGCAAACTCAAAACAGAAGGGAACTCCTGGCCAGGGGTCGGAGGCCGAGGTGGGCGGATCCTTTGAGCTCAGGAGTTCCAGATAAGCCTGGTCAACATGGCAAAAATCCCCTCTACAAAAACTGTTTTAAAACTTAGGGCTGGGCGCGGTGGCTCAAGCCTGTAATCCCAGCACTTTGGGAGGCCGAGACGGGCGGATCACAAGGTCAGGAGATCGAGACCATCCTGGCTAACATGGTGAAACCCCGTCTCTACTAAAAAAATAGAAAAAACTAGCCGGGTGAGGTGGCGGGCGCCTGTAGTCCCAGCTGCTCAGGAGGCTGAGGCAGGAGAATGGCGGGAACCCGGGAGGCGGAGCTTGCAGTGAGCTGAGATCTGGCCACTGCACTCCAGCCTGGGCGACAGAGTGAGACTCCGTCTCAAAAAAAAAAAAAAAAAAAAACTTAGCCAGGCGTCGTGGTGTGTGCCTGTAGTCCCAGCTATTCAGGAGGCTGAGGCAGAAGGATTGCTTGAGCTCAGGAGGATGAGGCTACAGTGAGCTATGATCATACCACTGTACTCCAGCCTGGGCCACAGGGTGAGACCATGTCTCAAAAAAAAAAAAAGAGGGGGCACAGGGGCAGGGAACTCCTAATAAAGGGCACCGATGAAAAAAAATTACAACCAACATTCATCATTTCAATGGTTAATACAGTAAATCTTTATTCCCTAAGATTAAGTACAAACAAAAATGTCTTCTTTCACCAATTCTATTCAACATTCTACCTGAGGTACTAAACAGTGCAATAAGGGGAAAAAAAATCCTTTATAATTAAAAAAGAGCATACACCTTAAATAGCAATACAAATGACTTTATACACAGACAACATGATCACATACGTAGAAAATCTTAAGGAATTTTCTCAATGCCACTAGAACAAATAAGTTGAGCAAGGTCACAAAATATAAAGTCAATATACAAATTATTAATTACATTTCTACAGACTAGTAAACAACTGGAAAATGAAATTAGGAGAACACCATTTATAAAAGAATCCAAAACACAGAAGAGAATAAAGTTAAACTATACACAAAACGTTACCCTGAAAAACCATGAAACATGTCTGAGAGAAGCTGTGAAGCTGTCAAGTCTACACAAAATGAGCGATACAAGCATGTCTGTGGGGACCTAGAATAATAAAAACAATTTTTTTTTTTTCCCTGAAACGGAGTTTGACTCTTGTCACCCAGGCTGGAGTGCAGTGGCATGATCTCGGCTCACTGCAACCTCTGCTTCCCAGGTTCAAGAGATTCTCCTGTCTCAACCTCCCGAGTAGCTAGGATTACAGGCATGCACCACCATGCCTGGCTAGTTTTTTGTATTTTAAGTAGAGATGGGGTTTCACCATGTTAGGCAAGCTGATCTTGAACTCCTGACCTCAAGTGACCCACCCACCTCAGCCGCTCAAAGCGCTGAGATTACGGGTGTGAGCCACCACGCCCAGCCAAAAACAATTATTTTTTAATACAAAGGATATGGCTGGAAGACTTAACATTGTCCAATTACAAGTATTCCTATAAACCAGACACAAACATCAGCGGAACAGAACAGAATCCAGAAACAGACTCACATATATGTGGTTTACTGATTTTCAACAAAGCTGTCAAAGTAATTCAATAAGGAAAGAAAAATCTCTTCCATAAATGGTTTCAGAATTGCTATCTATATAAAGAAAAAAATGAATCTCAACCCTTCCCTCACATCATTCATAAAAATGAACTCAAAATGGGTCATAGAGGCAAAAGTAAGAGCTAAAACAATAAAACTTCTAGAAGAAAACATAGGAGAAACTCCTCACAACCTTGGAGTTGGTCAAGATTTCTTCTATAAGACACAAAAGGACAAACCATAAAAGGAAATACTGATAAATCAGGCTACAAAGAAAACTTTAAAAGCCTTTGCTTGGTTTTTGACACACAGTCTTGCTCTGTCGTCCAGACTAGAGTGCAGTGGCATGATCTCAGCTCACTGCAACCTCCACCTCCCTGGTTCAAGTCTTGCCTGCCTCAGCCTCCCGAGTGGCTGGGATTACAGGCGCCCGCCATCACGCCTGACTAGTTTTTGTATTTTTAGTAGAGACAGGGTTTCACCACTTTTGGCCAAGCTGGTCTTGAACTCCTGACCTCAGGCAATCTGCCCGCCTCGGCCTCCTAAAGTGCTGTGATTACAGGTGTGAACCACCACACCCTGCCAACCTTTGCTTTTTAACAGATACTGTTAAGGAAACAAAAAGGTGGCCAGCCTGGGAGAAGATCTTCACGATACACACATCTGACAAGGCACTTGATTCTCAATATATACATTTCTAAAAACTCTTGCAACTTGATAAGACAACCCAGTTAAAAACTGGGCAAAATATTTGAAAAAGCACCTCACAAAAGAATGGAGACAAGCATCTTAGGAAAACACAAATTAAAACGACAATGAGAGACAGTTACACATCCACTCAAAGGGCTAAAGAGAAAAGACAGACGATAACAAATGTAGAGCAACTGGAATTCTATCTTGCTAGTGAGAGTTCTAAATGCTACAATCACTGGAAAACATTTTGGCCATTTATTCTGAAGATTGAACTTACATATTAAGTTATATATACTCATCACATGACCCAGCGATTCTACTCCTAAATTTTTACTTAAAGAAATAAAAATATGGCTGGGCACAGCAGCTGACACCTGTAATCCCAGCACTTTGGGAGGCTAAGATGGGTGGATCATCTGAGGTCAGGAGTTCAAGACCAGCCTGGCCAACATGGTGAAACTCCGTCCCTACTAAAAATACAAAAATTAGCCAGGTGTGGTGGCGGGCAACTGTAATCTCAGCTACTCGGAGGCTGAGGCAAGAGAACTGCTTGAACCCAGGAGGCGAAGGGTGCAGTGAGCCGAGACCTCGCCACTGACCCTCTAGCCTGGGCGGCAGAGTGAGACTACGTCTAAAAACAAAAAAGAGAGAGAGAAATAAAAATATATCTGCACACAGAGACTTGCACACAAATGTCCCTAGTCGTTTTATTCAAAATCGGCAAAAACTGGAAACAACCCAAGTGTCCGTCAACAGGTGGACGGATAAACGAACCAGGGTATGCACACGACGGAACTCCACCAAGCTCCAGCAGAACTTCCGACAGACGCAGCGCCACGCGCCAGTCTCAGAAACACTTGGTTCACTGGAAGAAGTCAAACACAAGAAGAGCATGTGCCACACAACTTCACTTTTATCAAAACCAATCCACAGTGAAGAAGGCAGATGAGTAGTTACCTGCATTGGGGTAGAGGATTAACTGCAAAGGACCATGGAAGAGCTTGTTGAGGGTGATGGAAACATTACCTTGATCGTGGCGAATGCTAAACAAACGACTGCTTATCAAACCTCAAGGAAACAGATCCACTGACTTCATAAAAAATACATCTCAGTACAGCTGTCTTTAAAAAAAAAAAAAAAGACAAAAAGAGGCCAGGAGTGATGGCTCACACCTGTAATCCCACCATTTTGGGAAGCCAAGGCAGGAGAATTGCTTGAGCCCAGTAGTTCAAAACTAGCCTGGGCAATATAGCAAGACCACGTCTCTAATTAAAAAAAAAAAAAAAAATTAATCAGCCAGGCACTGTGGTGCATGCCTGTAGTCCCAGCTACTCAGGAGGCTGGGGTGGGAGAACTGCTTGAGCCTGGGAGGTCAGGCTGCAGTGAGCCGCAATGGCACAACTACACTCCAGCCCGGGCCACAGAACGAGACTCTGTCTCCAAAAAAAAAAAAAAAAACAGAGAGAAAGAGACAACAACTGGCTGGGCATCAATAAAAAATAAAAAGAGCCCCTGCAAGGTGGTTCACAGTGAAACTTCAGAGCACCCAGGAAGGAGGAGAACCTGAGTGAGGTCATCCGGGTCACACACAGGACAGGGAACCCACACAGTAGCGGATTCCTCAGCCTGGAAGACAGAAGACATTTGGGCAACCCCCTCAAGCTGGGGAAAGGGCTTCCATCTAGTTACACAATCACCAAGGAAAGGTGGAGGAAGGCTCCTTCAGAAGCTCTCTCAGAAATGGTCACGGAAATGCACAGCATCAGCCTTTCCTCAGACGGCAGGAAGGCTCCTGCACCCAGGGTGGGGACCCCGGCCAGGAGGAGGCGGGTGAGCGGCCTGGAGCAGAGGTGAAGGGAGGAAAGTTCAGGATGGCAGACACGCAGGTGGCCGGAGCAGAAACCACGCAGGCAGGGGCAGGACACGGTCCCAGAGGGACGCCACAGAGACTGAGAACGTGGCCATTCCCCCACAGCTGCTGCAGAGGACGCCACAGAGCCAAACCCGAGGAGGGGGACCCAGGTGTGGCTGTGAGAAGCTGAAGCCCGCACTCAAATGCAGCTGCGCACAGCAGGCATCTTGGAAACACGGTACCTACGCCCACAAGGAATTCAGACCTTATGCATCAAAGAATTGATGCTGGAGAACAAACTCACCCTTATGGAAATCGTACCAACCGCCCCAAGCTTATTAAACGTGCAGCGATTTCCAGTGGGGAGAATACCCACCTGCACAGTGTAAGCTTTGGGGCACAGCTCAAAGCCAGTGAAGCATCTGAGAACCCATCATGGAGAGTGCCTAGGAACACAGCACGGGTGAGAGGCTGCTCGGGGAACTGGTGCTTCCTACACACCCGGGCATTCACACTGCAAAAGGTGCTCTGGAAGCATTCAGCCGGCATCGCATCCTGCACTGAGGACTCACACCCAGGAGAAAGTCACACAAGCAGAAACCACTAACGTAAGGAACTTAAATTCATATGGAAATGCCAAGAAAACAGTAAAACATGGAAAACACTGAATACAAATGTAACTAATGCATGAGAAAAAAGAAAAGGTCATGAAAACTAAAGCAAATATTAACTCCAGGAAAAACAAAGCATAATACAAGGAAAGGCACATGAGCTGTGAAAATGGTGCCTGACCACAGGAACATCAAGTCTGACCGTGAATGTGTCCAAAGCTGTCAGTGCAACCACAGGGGAATGAGGAGGAGGGCAATGGAGGGCCACTGTAACTGCTGTTTGTCACAATCCTACCTCAGTAGATCATGTCCACAAATGAGGAGTCAGGAGCCGGAAATACAATGTATTTCTTTAAAATACGGAGGTAGAAACAGTAGAAACGAGAATAGCACGGAAGGAAAATGATGCCTCTGGGTTACAAGGAGACTACCTTCTATTTATCTGCCAAGTCCACAGAAACACAGAGGCCAGCAACAGCCTGAAAAGTCACTTATAAATGCACAGCAAATATGAAAAACGTGACCAAGCAAAGGAAAAAGAAACATACCCTCCTGCCCAAAGAAATACGGCAAAGAAAAATAAACATACTCTCCTGCCCAAAGAAACACAGGCAAAATAACGAACAAGTGATTCACCAGAGAAGTAGGGTAAAGAGTCAGACAGATGCTCTATTTTCTAAACTGCAATTTTACCCAGAATTAAGTTTTTCTATGCCTTTACCATAGAAAAAGACACTATTTTTCACCTCGCAAATGGGCAAGTAATTTTTAATAATGTCCAAGATATGGGAAGACATGGGAAAAGACAGCTACACAAACTAATAGGAAGGAAAATGTTACAATCTTTAGGATCAGATTTGGCCAAAAAAAAAAAAAAAGCAAGCAAACAAACAAAAAAAGTCCTTAAATAGGAACCACCATTCCCCTCGCACGAACGCGGCCTGAGGGAAATCATCGTGGCTGGACAGAGACTACTGCACAGACAGAGAAGGGACAACTTGACCTCCAGCAACACTGAGATCACAGAAGGGCCACGGGGGAGTCACTGGAACGGCTGGCATCAAGTATCTGGCCAATGGGCAGAAACTCACTGCACCGTACCGCACCAAGTAGAAACGTGGCTCACGACAGAACGTACAGTAAGCTCCCCACTGGGCTGCAGGCCTATATAACACATACAAAAAAAGAAAAACTACCAGAATTTTTACCAAAACGTTAACCATTTGCATAGGTGGTAAGATTATGGGTAATTTACATTTTATTCTTTTTGCTCATCCATAGTTTCTATATTTTCTATAACTATGTCATTTCTAATATAAGGAAAAAATCGATAAAAGATGTTAAAGAAAAGCTAAAATTTGACTTTTGATCACAGGAAGCTTCGGCTAGGATACAGGAGCGTCCCCAAAGCTCAGGGTCCTCTGGAAACGTGAACTAGTCCTGAACACCATTTTTCACAGAGTTCTTGCAAGCACTTCCCACACGCACGCTGTCAGGTGAGAGCCAGGGATGAGTAAGACACGGTGCCCGCCACCAAGAGGCGTCCTCATGGGCAGAGGCAGAGTGGGGCGGAGATGGTACTGACTGGCACCCAAATCTGAACTAGGGCCCAGAGGCTCCAGTGAGTCCCAGAAAACCCTGTGGCTTTCTGTCCCCACCTCACTGCAGGATAAGCAAATGTAAGACCTGCTTCCCCAACCCCAAGCTTGGGGAGGAAAACAGCTAAAAAGCAGAGCAACTGTCTTAGAAAAAGTCAAAGCACAAACCTCTGCCAACTCCTGACAAAGACCCGCCTGTCACAGAGACAGAGGGGCCTTCCAGGGAACCAGCAGATGGAGCACTGGCCTGGCTCTGCGTGTGCAAGCTAACCATCAGTAACTCCAGAGCCATCCCGCGTGAGCCTCTTACTCAGGTGCACTAATACAGCCTTACACAGGCCACACAATCCTCTAGTTCCTTCGCTGTGTTAACACACAAACTTCAACACCTTTTTACATATATAACAGGATGCTTACTAACCAAAACCTCTGGTAAAGTAACCCTATAAATAATTACACTACTAAAAATAAACATTCTTCACATATATTGTATTAAAAATTACACTATGAGCTTCTAAATGTAAAAGGAGAAAATAGCGTTTGGGAAAATGCCATGTTTTTTTCTTAATTATCAAAATGCCTTTAGAAGGCATTTTGATAATTTCCTTTATTGCATGTAGGTGCATACTATGAAAATAAAAAGAAATTATTCACTGGCCGGGTGTGGTGGCTCATTCCTGTAATCCCAGCACTTTAAGAGGCCAAAGAGGGAGGACTGCTTGAGCCTGGGAGTTCAAGACCAGCCTGGGCAACAGAGTGAGACTCCATCTCTACTAAAAATAAAAATAAAAATAAAAAATAAATTAGCCAAGCATAGTAGCACGTGCCTGTGATCCCAGCTACTCAGGAGGCTGAGGCGGGAGGATCACTTGGAGCCTGGGAGGTCAAGGCTGCAGTGAGCCACGATTGTGCCACTGTACTCCAGCCTGGGGGACAGAGTGAGACCCTGTCTCAAAAAAAAAATTTTTTTAAGGCACTTAAATCACTGACATGTGCTGCATTTTCAGACACAAATGCATCACCCTCTACTCTCGGCCTGCGGGAACAACGTCTGCTTGCTTTGCTTCTTTTTAACTACAGCAGACACATTTCTGGACACAAAATATGATTTGTCCCGAATGAAGAGCTGGGTCTCAGCATGACAAAGTGTGCTGCTCTCAAGTGAAAAGGGGACCAGACACAGGAGCAGAGTCACACGCCACATCTAGGCAGGGCACTCACCTTGTTGATCCAGAACACCATGGCGTCCTCGAGGTCGTACGGAAGTTCTTTCGAGGCACTGAACGTTGAGAAGCGCTTGACACTGGCCACCACCTTCTCGATGCTGATCATCTCCACAGTATAGGCCATCATCAGGGCGTCCACCATCGCCATGTGGGCACTCTAGGGGCAGAGGCAGCAGCTATAATCCCTCAAACCCACCCCTCTTACCAGGTTCTGATGCAGAGAACCTGCTCACACTCAGAATCCTGGCCTAATTTCTTCATCCCTCGCCCTTTCCATCTGAAGAGATACTCAGATCTGAGACCTGCCTCCCCCTCACCATCACTATTTCAAGCCTGGCATTTCTGGCCAACCCTCGAGACCGCTAGGAAACAGGAGTCCGTTCTCAGGCAGGCAGGCCAGCCCTGCGGCCCATGGTGCCCTGTCTCACACTGTCATTTATTATTTCCTCAACAGCCCTGTGGGACTCCCAGGAAAGGCAATGCGATTCCCACGTCATGGCTGTGGGAAGGCAGACAGGAGGCCTGTCCCAGGCCAACTGCCCATCAAAGGGCTCAGGCTCCTAGTCCAGAGCTCTACCTGCTACAGCTGCACCACGACTTAGTGCAGCTTCCTCACACAACAGGAGTAACACTCTCTTCACCCACCGCATGGCACCCGGTCTCAGCGGGAATGCCATGGGAGCAACCAAACAAAGGCAGTGCAGGAGGCACCGAGAATGGCCCTGACCCAGGCAAAAGGCACACCAGGAGCAAGCCTTCAGAGAAAGATGGGGGCGGGATACTTGGGGGAGAAAAAGGCAGACTGAGTTATTTTAGCACAAAGTACGCATGAAACAACCTAACAGAATGGGCGCGACAATCACATTTCTCACCTGTATAGAGTCTGCCTCAAGTATCTGTATGAATACGCCTCACTCCAATCTCAGCATTCACAGAGCATTCCCAATGAGAAAAAGGGCTCAGTGGAAGCTCTCTTCTCCCCATCCTCCACAACAGTCATGTGCTTTAAAAGAGATGCAGTTTCCTAAGGAACGACAGTGTGCAAAAGCACGGGTCTCCACCACCTCGCTGCACACCGTGTTCACACCATCCACGCGCCAGGTGCGCCACACGAGAGCCCACAGCTCCAGAGGATGGCCCCTGGGGGCGGCCACCGCAGACCACTCACCATTTTTATGGGTGCGCGACTGAGGTCGGACTCTGTCACGGGGGTGTCATCACTCTCCATCACATAGATCCCTTTCCGGGACAGGGCCTGGATGACAGACTGGTGTCCCTGTAAGGCGGCCACCTGGTCCCCTTTCAGGATGAGGCTGCAGACACGGCAGTACAGCTCGCTGGACAGGAGAAGCTTGATAACAGGCGGCTTAATGTGCTCCTGTTCATACTGGTCAACGTAGAAAGGGTCTCTGAGGTCCTCGGGGATGTTATCTAAGACAGGGAGGGGATGACCAGGTGAGCATGACATACAAGATCCACATGCGTCCTGAGCAGCACCACGACAAGGGCCCACATGGGAGCCCCTTCCAGTGCAATCCCAGACAAAAGGCACAATCAAGAAAAGGAGAATGGCTGGGCGCAGTGGTGTGCCACTGTAGTCCCAGCACTTTGGGAGGCTGGGGCAGGAGGATTGCTTCAGCCAGGAGTTCAAGGTTGCAGTGAACTATCACTGTACCACTGTACTCCAGCCTGGGCAACAGAGGGAGACCAAGTCTCAAAAAAATTAATTGATTGATTGATTGATTAAATGGGCAACTAACAACATGAAAAGACTCCAGGTGTCTCAATAATTCTGTTGTCTTCTGTGCTTACAAAGGCAACTGTAGCATCTCAGCCTACTCTGTGAACACAGACAACTGAAATCATTTTGTGACCTCCACCACTTGACCTCAATGGACAACTGTCCTAACTTAAGAGTAGTAAGAAGGTAGGCATGGGAGCCCTGAGGGTGTTAATGGGGCTGAGGGGAAACCAGCACAGGTGAGGACCATGTAGTGCCTGGTGACACCAGCAGAGAGGGCATGTGGGCATGGCCAGCATCAGCCCAGGGAGAGAGTCCAGCATCCTCTTTCTGACATGAAAATCGGAAGTAATAACAGAGGCTGGACACCCGTGGTCTTTACAGAAGAGGCAGCCAGGCAGGCGTGGTGCCACTGTAACCATGACAACGACACAGCAGCAGCAGCAATCAGCCTTTTTCCATTTTTGGACCAGGCAGCATCAAATTCTTGACATGAACTATGCTACTTAATCTTGCCACTGCAGTGCCCTCAAATGAGGACTACCATCCACACATTACAAATGAGAAACTGAGGCACAGAGAAAGTAAGTGACTTGCCGAAGGCCACAGGAGGCAGAGACCAGCCTGAACCTACACAATCTGATCCAGAGAGCCTACTGTATACTTCCGGCTGCAACATACGCCACCTCCCACACAAACACCACAGGAGCAGCATACACACAGGACACTGAATGTGTCATGGCTGGCCTCACCCAGTTTTCTAGCCGTGCCACTATGCCCCTCACACTGTCTCACAAGACGTCAACGGCTGTCCCACTGAAGACGGAGGACGAGGGACGTCTCTACGGTCAGATGCCTTTGGGAAACATGTGACCCCCAGGTCTTTAATGTGCCCCATGCTCAACAATCTGCCTGGAGGTGCAGACACTCCCACCTCCACAGAGTTTAGAAAGGACTACCATCTCCACAGAACAGCTCGTGAAGAAACCCCACTGATTCCTCGTATTGAGACAACCGGTAACACTAGAGGCGTTCAAGGGGACACTAACAAACCTGTCTTGAGCTCAGAGCCAAGCTCTCCTAAGCTCTTCCCCGGGGAAGAACCAGCTGTGGCCATGGTCCCCACAGCACCCCTCTCTCTCTCTGCTGCCATCTCTTCTGGCTTCCTTCACTGTTTTCCTGAGCCCTGAGTCACTTCATTATGGTCCCGTGGAGTCTGGTCATTTCCCCACAATCTGAGCACCTCACAGCTGGTTTATTTCTAAATGGCAGCAGCCACCGTTTACACAGCATTTTTGTTTTAAGCACCATTGTACACGATGATTAGGTCACCACGGCAACCCAGGGGCGGACAGGGCTCCAGCTATGGCAGGCTGGCTTAGCAGACGTTAACAGACTCACATCCTATACTTGCTGACCACGTCGAGTAGCCCCCTAGTCTGAAATCGTCGGAACTTTGGAAATACAACAGAGCCCAGCAGTGACACAAGGAACAGAACCCCACGCCAAGCACAGCGGGAGACTTCTGCTTCCCTTACAAACTGCTCAGGGAAAGCCGACCTGCAGAGGTGCGCACAGAGCTGCCCTGCACACGCCTCAGACGTCCCAGGAAACAGGAGCAAGGAGGCCAGGGACAGGCGGCCTGTGGCGCGTGCACCCATGGGTCATGGAGGGAAGTCAGGGGAGGGCACTGAGCGAGGGATCCCATAACCTGACAACGTTTGCAGCAGTTCACACCGGCTGCTGGGGAAAAGATGCAACAGTCACTCTCAGCCTTCCTCTTACTCAACTGACCACACCAGCAGCCCACCTAGTCAGGGCTCTTGGAGAGAGCTGCCTTTCTCCTGACTTTCGGGACACCTGGCCTCTGTCTCCTGATCTCACTGCCCACTCCATCCCCATCTCCTAGGCCAGCTGCCCCCCATTTCCCCAAATACTGGAAGGGGCACTTCCTATCTCCTCTCTAATGACCTGATTCAGTCTCATGGCTAGAAATACCACAGACACACAGTCATCCCCAAATGTACAGTTCTGGCCCCGACCACTCCCCTGAACTGCCTACCTGCCATCTCCATGCAGATGTCTGGGGGCACCTCAAGCCTAACCAGCCTGGTCCAAGTCACCCTCTCCTCCCACTTGGACAATTGTGATGCAGCCCCCCAGGAGACCAGAAACTGGCACAGCTGAGGAGAAAGTCCCCCGGGGACCCCTCAGAGTGATGGCTCTGTGCAGAGGAGGCACGTAAGTGGAGGGCTGGCCTTCGATGGAAACAGGGTGAGCCCCAGGGAGAATGGCGGAGCCTACGTCACAGATCCAGAAACCTGGCTAGGCTGGAAAAAGCAACCACGGCTCTGATTTAAGTTTCTCTTTTACAATCTACCAAGTAGAAACGTTTGCCATAGGGTGGCCCACTTTTAAAATTAATCAATATAAAGTGATTCATATAATCACCTTTTTGAATCATATATGAATATGCATAACACAACTAATTCACATCAATTTCAGATGTAGGAAAATGAGAGTTAAAGGCAAACGACGCACTTCCTAAAGATAAAAGCTTCAGACAGTGGTGAAGCCCTCCTAACTGTATGTCACTCCTTCCCATCCGACCTAAGGAAGACCCTGGCCAGACCCCCCACAGGGTGACAGTGGCCACGCTCCTCCATGGCCCTGCCCATGGCAGTTCTGCCCTCAGATACTGAACTTGTCCATGAGTAACCGGCTTCAATGAAGGCAGCTACTGCAAGAGTTGGATGTGCACGGTTCTAGAACGTTTAATGTTCTATCAAAATCAATACCTACTAAAAAAAAAAAACAACCTTCTAATGCCTTCAATGTACTTCTAGTAGTTTCTTGTTGTTGTTGTTGTTTCTACAAACTAGTAAGACTGTCAGAATTAATACACATTCATTCGACAATTATAAGTACCCATGTTAGCCAGAAAATGTACAAAAATGTCACGGAGTCAAACAGAAAGAGATAAAGTCAGTGTTCTCAGGCTGAGCTTCGTAAGACAACTGAAAAGTCAACAGGTAATTTCCACGCAATACGGAGGGATGTCACACAGGATGAGTGCTGGGGGACTGAGGTGCAACAGACACCAGTCCTGCACTGAGGAGTAGGGCAGGGGGGCAGTGGGATGTGCAGATGGGTAAATTTCTTAGGGAAGGAAGCAGCCAGCAGGGGGGTGGGTAGGAGAGAGGGAGACAAAAACATGAAAATGAACCTGTTAAGAGAATTTTAGCAAATGACAACAGTTCAGAATTGCACAGGAGAGGCACACTGGATGTTTCATTCATTAACTCACCAGGTTTTTATGCATGCCTGCACCAGGAGGAACTGGACACTGTGGGATCTGTGAGCAGAGCGAGACAGGCTTAGGCAGGCACACAAGGAATGGAACGAGACCACGTCAAGTAAGGGGGTCAGAGAAGCCAGAGGACAAGGAGACCCCATCTGCTAGAGTTCCCTGTAAACAAGACTGGAGAATGAGCCTGGACTCAGGAGGCTGCTGTGGTCATCGCCAGGAGAGACAATGGAGGCTGACACAGGCAGGCAGCCCCGGGAAGGGGCGCCACCACCAAGGAGGTGTTAGCAGCAGGCCTGTGCCTGATGCAGTACGACAAAGACACCAAACTTGTAATTCCTGCCAGCCTGGAGCAGGACAGTCCCTTTTCCTAATACAGGAAACCAGCAGCGTGGAGGAGGAGGGCAGTCGGGGACAGGAGAGATGAGCCTGTGGGACCCAAAGGGAGCTTTCCAACGGGGAGGCGTGGAGACTGGAAGCACTAGAGTAAAAGGACCAGCTGGAGACGTGGTTTGGAACCCATTACATATACACAGCCATTGATGCCCAGGGGGACGAGTCATCCAGTGAGAGCTGGGCACGGTGGGAGAAGCTGGTCAAGGCAACTTGAGGACACCAAGCCCACAGGACAGACGTCGGGAGAGAAGCCAAAAAAACAGACAAGTGAACCGAGAGCGGGGCGGGGCCAGAACATGGTGCTGCCAAGGCCACAGGAGAAGGTTTTGAACGGGCAGCGAGCAACTGGGAAGGCTCAGAAGGATGCATGCATGAATACCACAGAGCCCGCCGGACTCAGCTGGCAGCCTCAAGAAGAGCATTCTGAGAACTGGTGAAGAGATGGCCGCAGGCACAAAAGGAAGGAAGTGAGGATAGCGGGAATTATGCCTCTGCTCTGAGAGGAAAGTGTGGTCAAAAGAGATGTGTCTGTTTTAAGGATTGGAGAAATGTTGACGAAAAGAAAACCCAATCAACGGGAGCGGCTGAAGAGGAGGGGGCTGCTCCTGAGGAAGGAGGCCCCTCGGGAGGCGGAGGGGAGGGACACGGGGCCCAGGCGGGGCCGCGTCTTCCACTGGGTCAGGGTACAGACGCAGGGAAGGGGTGGGCGGCCCATCAGCACCTGCAGTTTGTCTTACTACGTTAAGCAGGAGACAGGGCATCTGCTGAGTGGGAGGGCCCGGCTTGGAGGAAGTAGGGAGAAGTGCGGCTACAGGGGACAGAGTGAAAGTCAAACAAGGACACGGGCAGGGCAGGGACCCACAGAGACTAGAGACTGAGTCGGCAACGGCACTGTCAGGGTGGCAGCGCTATCTGTCACTCCTCGGACTGCTGCATCAGTACCCATGAGCAGCACATTTGCGGTGGCTGCCGGACTGCTACGGGGCAGGCCTCAGTGGGAGCTGCAAAGAAAGGCCCCTGGGAAGGGGTCAGAAGACTCTAATCAGTCTGCAGTGGGGTCAACACCAAGTGCAGGAGGAACTCAGAAGGGTGGCAGCTGACGGAGAGTAGGAGGTGGAGCGCTGGGGTCTCCCAAGGGCAGGGCCCAGCAAAGCCACCTGGCCCAGAGTCCTAGCTCGGCCTCCTACTGGACCCTCTGAACCCTGGCCCCCTACCTGTCCATTCCGAACTATGAAAGGGTCCATCTCCCGCCCCGCGCCAGCTGAGCCTAAGCTCCATGGACGCAAACGGGAGTCTCAGCTGTTATTCCTTCCGTCACTATTATTGCAATGAGGATGAAAGGGCAGGTGAGGAAGTGGCCATCTGTCGACTGCAGCCCTCCCGCGGCACCTGCACAGGGCTCGGGAGGAGGTGCCCACGCCAACCGCCGGCTCTTCCATGGCGGCACACGGCTAAGACCCCTCTGGCAGGTGCCACAACTGTGGCCACGGCCCAACCTAAAGCCAGCTCCTCCCGCAGCCTCCAACTCAGCCCCAGGAAAAGAGATCAGACCACTGCAAATGCCAGGCACAGCCCCGAGATGTGCAGGACAGTGAGTCTCTGCTCTGCTGCTTGTCTGAGCCACCTGGGAGCTGAGACCAACTCACCCAGAATGTCCCCATGGGCGGACTGGCTATCAGCATTTGACACTGAGAGAGTCACCTCCACAGAGGCCCCAAAGGTGGCTGTGAGCATCTACACCTGGAAAACGTGGATACTCTTCCTGTTTGGATGTAAGGAGCCAACGGAAATAATTCCAACTCGAGGTAAAAGCAACCAGTGGTCCATGCCCCAGCTCCATCCTGGAGGGGCCAGACAGAAGGATAAGAAAAGTTGATGTAATGGTCCCCACAGGGCCAAGACCACCTGACCCCCACCCAGGGACAACCAGTCACAAACGGCACCTCAACAGCGGAGCACCAGGTGCACAGACAAGCGCGCACCCCACAGGGCGCTGGCCCGGCCACGCCACACCAGGCTCAGGTGCAGACCTGGCTTCCAGCCAGAAGGCCAGGAAGGGAGACCCTCAGGAACCTTCAGGTTCCTCCCCTCCCAGGGAGGGGAGAGGGTCCCAGAGAACAGGGGGCTGGAGAGAGGGACCCTTTAAATCTGCGTCACATCCTGGCCACTCCTGAAACAACTACAGTGGCACAGCAGCCACTCTGAGAGCCACAGCCTGCAGCCCAGCCAGAGCAGCAGGACAAAGACCGAAAATGAAACCCACGCTCAACTGTAGCCCCCAGAAGGCAGGCCAGGGCCTGCAGACTCGACGTAACTGGGTAGACTACCTGCTGGAACAAACCAAAACCAACATCTCAGGCTTCCAACAGGACCCGTGGCCTCCAAATACAATATTCCAAATGCCCAACACACAACCCAAAGCTCCTTGACAAAAAAGAAAGACCCACAGGAAAACCTGCAACACCCAGGAGAAAAAGCAACATCCCCAAGGTTGGGACTGACTGACAAGGAATCCAAAGTGACTGTGGAACAATGCCCCAAGAAGCACATGCAGAAGCCTGAACGAAACAAAACACTCCCAGAAACTCAGAGAACTCTCAGCAAAGAGAAGCCCCAGTGTGGAGAAAGACCAAGCCTGGAGCAGAGGCCATGTGCTGGTGAGGAGAGGTTGGAGGGGCCGCAGAGCCCGCCTGCCAGCAGCCGCCCTGGGCCATCTCATGAGCACAGTGGCAGTGACTCCAATGGGCCGGGAGGCAGACACTAAGGGGCAACCCTCATAGCCCCTCCTCCTCCTTCCCCTGAGCTCTTCTGAGAGGCCGTGGGAGGGCATGGGATCGTAAGAGCGGAGCACAAACTCTAAGGCCAGAGGTTCTGCACCTGAGGCCTGGCCGGCCATCCTCATTCACACCTCAGAAACCCATCAGGAAAGGTGCTGGCACCAGGTTCTCTCCCCATAAGCTCCCACCCGTAGCTCACTCCCCCAAGCTCACAAAGAAATCTCGAGACCCCCAAGGGGCATAGCCACTGCAACTGAAACACAAACTGCACAGCCTGAGCCTGGAAAGGAAGCACGGAGCAAATGTGGGCAAAGGAGCATGGGAGGCCCCTCGGGACGGGGTGGGAGGAAGCCTCCTTCCAGGCACAGTGGACCCCACGCTAGGCCAGCAAGCCCCAGTGGCAGACACAGCAGGACGGTGCACACAGCTCACACCCGCGGAGGCTCCACACGCCCAACCCACACCCTTGGAGGCTCCGCACGCACAACTGACACCCATAGGATGCTACACACACACAGCTCACACCCACAGAGCCTCCGCACACACAATCCACACCTGCAGGAGGCTACACACACACACACACACACACACCTCATACCCACAGAGCCTCCGCACACACAATCCACACCTGCAGGAGGCTACACACACACACACACACACACACCTCATACCCACAGAGCCTCCGCACACACAATCCACACCTGCGGGGGGCTCTGGTCGCCCAACCGGGTGGTGAGGAATCACCAGGCCAAGTTCAGGAAGAAGACGCAATCCAGAGAACCCGCCCCGCTTCCTGGACCACGCTCTCCCCCAAGGGTGCCTGGGAGGAGTGGTCCATCCCCGGAGAGGTGGTAAAGATGGCAGGCTGCGTTTCTGGCACCGCACCTTTCTAAGGACAAAATCTGGACTCCGGGGCCTGCCCAGTGACACCTACTGCACACTCTGGGTGGGAAACTTGAAGGGCCGCACCCAGGAGCAGGAGCAAACTTGAAGCAGCCCAGCCTCAGGGGGACTAGAGCACAGCTCTGAGGCACCTCCACCAGGGCCTCGCGTGGGATGACCAGATCTGTTCCTGTCTCTAAAAGGACCACTGAAAGTCGACGGACACTGCCCCTGGGAAAAGAGGACATCTTAGGCCTCAGATTATTTCCAAATCTTTCACATACAATGGTCAGTTAAGCACAATGACAAGACATCATGAGCAAACGCCAGCAGAAACAGTAATAGAAGCAAGCTCCCAGACTCCTGAAGTCTGCCAAGATGAAGACAGTTCAAGACAGCCCCTCTGTCCCGCTGACGACAGCTAAAAACTCTAGGCAAGAGACAAACACTTACCTAAGGACTCTGGAAAGTAAGCCACAGCAGGCACATTGGGGAGGAGGGTCCATCCTGAAGACGGAACCCGAAACGGGGGACTCCTCAGGTTCATTTTCTCTTTCCTGCCCTGGCTGGACCTGAGGGCAGCCCCAGACAGCCAGGCTCGGAGAGAAACCCTGTCTTTCTCTGGCCAGAGGACCAGGAAAAGGGGCCCCTACAAGCTGGAGGGGCAATCCTGAGGGCTCCCACTTTTCTCTCCCAGCCTGACCCAGCCGGTTGCAGTCACAGAGCTGTGCAGTAGCGGCACGAGCAGTGGAAACAGGGAAGCCCAGGCGTGGGGTGAGGAAGGAGAAAAGCCCCATCTTTCTAGGCAGTGGCTGAGGAAGAAGGGTTCCTCGGAGCCAGAAAGTGTGGAGGGAATCCACAAAAGGAGAGCTGGAGAGGGATCCCCAGAGACACGCCATGAGCCTGCACGATCCGGGCTGACTCCTGAGCTGTGTGTGCCCTGGGCAAGCCTGGGGCCACAGGCCAAGGCTGTGAAAGCTGAACCAACACTGCAGCCACCACCCATGACAGCAAAACAGACTCCTGGGCTGAACCCAATGGGCTTTATTGCAACCCAGCTGCAAAGCAAAATCAACATTATCCAAAGGACTTTAACAGGACCCAGAAACCGGTCTCACAGCATGATGTTCAAAATGTCCAGAGCCCAATCCATAATTATTCAACAAAGAACAAGGAAAATGTGACCAATTTTCAAGGGAAAAGAAAACCAACAGAGGCCAACCCCAAAATGACCCAGATGTTAGTTATCAAAGACTTTAAAACAGCTATTATAAGTTCCATGAGGTAAAGCTACATACACTCTCTTAAAATATATGAAAAAATAGAAGTTCTCAGTAGAGAAATTAAAAACTAGAACAAAAATTTCAGGACTAAAAAGTACAATGGCAACCTAAAATTCACCGGATGCGCTCAACAGAATGGCGACGACAGAGGAGTCAGTGAATCTGAAAATAGATCAACAGAAACAATCCCAATCTGAAGAACAGAGAGAAGAAACTGATGGGATAAAATGGCAAGTATGAGATGATGTCAAAAGTTCCAACACTGTGTCAGTAGAGAAAAGGTTGGTGCAAAAAAGTATATGAATAAACATGGCCCAAATCTCCCCAAATCTGGTGAAAGACAACCATTTACAGGCTCAGGAAGCCTAGAAAACCATGTGCAGACACTTCATAATAAACTGCTGGAGACCAAAGGTGATGAAACAGGCCCGCAGGACCCTACAACTTGAGATACCAGCCATAAACTTTCAGTTACCATGCTTCAAACAATGGCAACAAAAAAGACACAATTAAAATTTTGGACAGAAAAGTAGAAATTACAAAAAATCAAAAGAAGAAGAAAAAAGAACTTGACAGATTAGAAAAAGAACAAAACAGGCTGGGTGTGGTGGCTCACACCTGGAATCCCAGCACTTTGGAAAGCTAAGGCAGGTGGATCACTTGAGCCCAGGAGACCAGCCTGGGTAACATAGCAAGACCCAACTCTATAAATAAATTTTTCAAAAAAGAACAAATCATGGACAGGTACAGTGGCTCATGCCTGTAATCCCAACACTCTGGGAGGCCAAGGTGGGCGGAACACGAGGTCAGGAGTTCGAGAACATCCTGGCCAACGTGGTGAAACCCCATCTCTACTAAAAACACAAAAATTAGCCAGGCGTGGTGGCACGCACCTGTAATCCCAGCTACTCGGGAGACTAAGGCAGGAGAACCTCTTGAACCCGGGAAGCAGAGGTTGCAGTAAGCCAAGATCGCACGATTGTACTCCAGCCTGGGCAACAGAGAGAGACTCTGTCTCAAAAAAAAAAAAAAAGAACAAATCAGAAATCCTAGGCTGGGCACAGTGGCTCACATCTATAATCTCAATACTTTCAGAGGCCAAGGTAGGAAGATCGTTTGAGTTCAGGAGTTTGAGACCAGCCTAGGCAACACGGCAAGACCCTATCTGTACAAAAAGCTTTACAAATTAGGCGGGCAAGGTAGAACCTGCCTGTGGTCCCTGCTCCTCAGGAAGCTGCGGCTGGAGGATCACTTGAGCCCAGGAGTTCAAGGCTACAGTGGGCCACGACTGCACCACTGCACTCCAGCCTGGGAGACAGAATGAGATCCTGTCGAAAGAAAAAAAGAGAGAAGAGAAGGAGAGAGAAAGACAGTGAAAGAAGAAAAGAAGAGAGGAGAAGAGAAGAGGGATGAGAAGGAGAGAGGAGAGAGAGGAAAGAAAGAAGAAAAAAATGAAAAGAAAAGAGAAAAAGAAAAGAGCAGGAAAGGCAGGAAGAAAGAAAAGGAGAAAGGAAAAAAGAAAAGAGGAGAAAGGTAAAAAGAAAAGAGAAGAAAGAAAAGTTATAGAACAGAAAAACATAGTAACTAAATTTAACTTTATACAATGGACTGATGAACAGATTAGATACAGATGAGAGAATTAAAGCATCCTGAGTGAAGAACAATGAGATAGAAGAATGGAAATTAAGAGTAGAGAAGATAAGTAACATACCCTATGCCACTGAAATGTAACTGGAGGCCCACGAAGGAGAAGAAAAAATGGGGCAGAAACAGTAAACATACAATGGATGAGAATCTTCCAATACTTGTAAAACTCATGAAACCATAGTCTCAAGAAGCACTACAAAATGCCAGCAGGATTCAAAAAAAGACATCTACAGACCAAAGAACTCACAGGAATACTGATGAAATCCAAAGACAAAGAGAAGATTTTTCAAGCAGCCAGAAGGAATTTCTGGCCAGGACAAAACGGCACAGACTTGTCTCTCCCTGCTCCCCTCCTCTAAGCACAATCACAAACCCTGGAGAGGACCCAAGAGACAAAGGAGGACTCTGAAAGGTGGAAGAGGAAGGCAAACTGGCTTGGAGCCCCAGGACTGGAGGACCAACACAGCAACAGGGTGTTCTTATGACCCCCATCCAATAGGAGGTGACCCAGGCCTGGTGCTTCCTGACTCCCTGCCTAGCAACAGAGGCAACCCAGGTACACTTATTCTGGCCTGCATCAAGTGGGAGTCCCACCTACCACCCCAGGTGAGCCCAAGCCCTACTAACAACCAGCAGGCAGGGACAACAGCAAGAGAGCACTCAGCCCAGAGGCACTCTCCTTCCCCATCGGGCGGACCTGAGACACCCTCCCACAAACTAGACACACCCTGCACCAGGGTAATCCAGCAAGTGGGACCACCATCACCAGCATCTGGCTTAGGAGGCACTCTCCTTCCCCACTGGTCATGGGACTCCTCTCCCCACTGAGGGAAGCCATCCAGCTGAGGGGAGGGGTGGACACCAGCACAGGAGCCACACTCCACACACCTGGTGGTGATGCTGAAATGTTCCACCTCTCAGAGGCAGGGGTATAAAACAAACACCCAGCCTGGGAAGCCCTTGGTCCTGTGCACAGAGACTCCCACGTCCACCCAGAGGCAGCATGCTGCCCAGCCTAGGAAGTTGCTTCTGCCCTCGAGCAACATCAGCAGGGACCCGCGGGAGCCCCAGGGGAGAGGCTAAGTCAAGCGACTGAAAAAGCACCACAAAGGCTAGGAAGGTCAGACTATCACCAGAACCACGGTCACAAAAGTAGGACAGGCCTGCATGCTAAACCTCAACAAGGTGACTGCTGCTAAAATAAAACCAGTACCCAGAGCTTCCTAACAAAATAGCCAAAATGATCGGGAAGCCATCAGAAATGACTTTAACCAGAGGACAACGAACTGGCACAAACACCATGATAAATCAAACGTTGGAACTATCTGACAAGGATTTTAAAGCAACTAGCATGAAATCACTCCCAAGTAATCACAAATTCTCCTGAAACAAAATCAGAAAATTTCGGTAATGAGAGCCAAATGAAGAACTGGAAAATATAGTAACAGACATTTTAAAACTCACTGGATGGGCTGAGCAATAGCTGAGATGACAGAAGACAGAATCACTGAACTTGAGGTCAGATCAAGAGAACTTACCCAATCTGAACAACAGGCAGAAAATGCAATGAAGAAAAGAAGAACAGAGCCTCCGAGACCTGCGGGAGAATAACAAAAGACCCAAGGGTTCTATCACCCGAGGCCAGATCAAAGTGGAGAAAGAGCAACAGAAAGAGAGAAAATCTTCCCAAACATGCTGAATGACACAAATGAATGAAATGTTTTAAAAAACTGAGTGGGCCGGGCGCGGTGGCTCAAGCCTGTAATCCCAGCACTTTGGGAGGCCGAGACGGGCGGATCACGAGGTCAGGAGATCGAGACCATCCTGGCTAACACGGTGAAACCCCGTCTCTACTAAAATATACAAAAAAACTAGCCGGGCAAGGTGGCGGGCGCCTGTAGTCCCAGCTACTCGGGAGGCTGAGGCAGGAGAATGGCGTGAACCCAGGAGGCGGAGCTTGCAGTGAGCCGAGATCGGGCCACTGCACTCCAGTATGGGCAAGAGTGCCAGACTCTGCCTCCAAAAAAAAAAAAAAAAAGCTGAGTGAACTCCAAAAAAGATAAACTTCTTTAAGAAATCCCCACCAGGACACATCATGACTATACTTCTAAAACTAAAGACAAAATATTTTGAAGCAGTCAGAGGGGAATGGCACGATACATACAGGGGAACACCAACTCCAATGACTATGACTTCTCATCTGAAGCTATGGAGGCCAGAGGGAAGTGGCACAGTTTTCAAGTGCTGAAGGAAAATAACTGTCAATCAACCACAAATTCTACAGCCAGCAAGAGTATCCTTAAAAAAATGAAGAGGAAATAAAGATGTTCTCTGTTGAAGGAAAACAAAATAATCTGTCAAACCTTAAAGAATGGCTAAAGGAAGCTGTCCAAACAGCAAGAAAATAAGGAATCTTGGAGGACCAGAAAGAAAAAATAATGGAGATATGTGAGTAATGAGTAAACACAACAGACTACCCTCCTGATGAGTTTTTTAAATTACACACAATGACAAAAATTATAACACTGTCAGATGGTCAAGACAGTGGTATTTAAAAGTGGGGAGACTTAAGGGCAGCTAAATGGAAAAAAGGTCTTCGCATTTCACTGACAACAGTAAAAAAAAGGGTATCAGTAAACTGCTGTAAGTCACATAAGTATACTGTAATACCCAGAGCAATCACTAAGAAATTATACAAAGAGATACACCCAAAAACAATATAAATAAGTCTAGATAAAAATCCTAAAAAATGGTCATTTAACCAATAAGAAGTCAAGAGAAGAGAAACAGGAACAAGAAACAGAGGAAACAAACAGAAAACAAGCAATAAAATGTCAGGCTCAAGTCCTACATATCAATACTAATTGTTAACAATATAATATTATTAGTAAATGTAAATACTCTAAATACACCAATCAAAAGACAGACTGGTAGAGGGTAGATTAAAAAACATGACATCATTACATGCTCTTTACAAGAAATACACTTCAAATTCAACAACTTAAGTAGGTTAAAAAATAAAAGGAGGGAAAAAAGATATGCCATGCAAACACTTTAAAAAAAAAAAAAGCAGAACTACATTAATAAAGTAGAAAAATTATGAGAAGCAAAAAGGGACATTACATAATGATAAAAGGATCGATCTACCAGAAAGACCTTAAAATCCTGAAAGTTCATGCACCAAACTATAGAGCCTCAAAGTACATGAAAAAAGTTGACACAGCTAAAAAGAGGAACAGACAAATCTACAAGTATAGCTACAGACTTCAACACCCCCTAGACAGAATTACTAGACAAACAAAGATATAAAGTAGAACACAACCAACTAGCAGAATACAACTGATAAAGCACTCCACCAAACAGCAGAACACTCATTTTTTTCCAAATGCCCATGCAACATTCACTAAAAGAGACCATAACCTAGGCCACAAAACAAACCTTAACAAGTATAAAAGAACAGAAATCAAACTAGGTTATCTTACTGAAAAATTATGGGAAATAATAAGACAAAACAGGAAAATCTCTCAACACTTGCAAATCAGAGTTTGAAATCACTGAGGAGTGCTGTGGTCTAAGTGTTTTCTGTCCCTCCAAAATTCATGCTGCAACCTAATCCCCAATGTGGCCGGGTTGAGAGGTGGGGCCTTTTGGGGGTGATCAGATCACCAGGGCCTCACTCTCGTGAATGAGACTAAGGAGGCTTGAGGGAGACTCTCCCTTCTGACATATGAGGACGCTCAGAAGGTGCCATCTATAAGGAACGGGCCCTCGCCACACACCAAATCTGTTGGCACTTTAATCTTGGACTACTTAGCCTCCAGAACCGTGAACAATCAATTTCTGTCATTTATAAATTACTCAAAAGTACAGCAGTCCCCTCTTATCCCCAAGGGATAAGCTCGAAGACCCTCAGTGGATTCCTGAAACAAAATACATACATATTGGGCTCAGTACTATACTTTCCCACACACAAAAAATTTTTTGAGACAGGGTCTCACTCTGTTGCCCAGGCTGGAGTGCAGTGGTACTGTAATCTCAAATCCCGACTCAAACGATCCTCCCACCTCAGCCTCCTTAGTAGCTGGGACTACAGGCACCCACCACCATGCCTGGCTAATGTTTGTATTTTTTTTTTTTTTTTTTTTTTTGAGACGGAGTCTCACTCTGTCGCCCAGGCTGGAGTGCAGTGGCCGGATCTTAGCTCACTGCAAGCTCCGCCTCCCGGGTTCACGCCACTCTCCTGCCTCAGCCTCCCGAGTAGCTGGGACTACAGGCGCCCGCCGCCTCGCCCGGCTAGTTTTTTGTATTTTTTAGTAGAGACGGGGTTTCACCGTGTTAGCCAGGATGGTCTCGATCTCCTGACCTCGTGATCCGCCCGTCTCGGCCTCCCAAAGTGCTGGGATTACAGGCTTGAGCCACCGCGCCCGGCCTGCTAATTCTTTTTTTAATGTGGAGACTATGTCTTGTTATGTTGCCCAGGCTGGTCTCAAATTCCTAGACTCAAGCAATCGTCCTACCTTGGCTTCCCAAAGTGCTTGGATTACAGGTGTCAGCCACCACGCCGGGTCCTCAAAACATCTTTTATTGTACTATACTCACACTTCTTAGGAGGATGTGAGATGAGAAAATGCCTAGATGATGAGATGAAGTGAGGTGAACGACATAGGCGTAGTAGTGACCTAGCTTTAGGCTACCCCCAATCTTCTGACAATAGGTCAGACAGAGGACTGACTATCTGCTTGGGGAGATCCTGGGTCATCAAGCCATGACGATGTCCACAGTGGGATGTCAGGAGCAGATGATATCAATGACTTACGAGGACAGCATATACAGTGTGGACATGCTGGACAAAGGGATGAGTCACGTACCAGGCAAGATGGTGTGAGACGTCATCATGCTACTCAGAACAGCATGTGATTTAAAACTTATGAATTATTTCTGAATTTTCCATGTAATATATTCAGGCCACAGTTGACCAAAGGTTACTGGTAAGAGGTGACTACTCTATTTTGTTATAGCAGCCCAAATGGACTAAGACAATGCATCAAAGAAGTAGTTATCAAAGGAAATTTTTTAAAAATACCTAGAACTGAATGAAAATGAAAATACAACACATATGTAGGATGCAGCTGTGGCAGTAGTAAGTGGGAAATTTATAGCACTAAACTCTTCCATCAGAAGAGGAAAGGTCTCAAATCAATAATACGAGTTCCTAGCTCAAGAAACTAGAAAGAGAACAGCAAAATAAACCCAAAAGAAGCAGAAGGAAGGGAGACAGGCATGGCTAGAAAAGGGCAACAGAAGAGGTCCTCGTGGGATGGAATGATCTATACTTAGATTAGATAAATGTCAATATCCTGGTGTAATATTATGCTATAATTTTAGAACAAGTCATCATTAGGGAAACTGAATAAAGGGTACCAAGGATCTCTGTATTTCTTTAAAATGCATGTTAATATACAATTGTCTCCAACTGGCCAGGCGTGGTAGCTCCCGCCTGTAATCCTAGCACTTTGGGAGGCTGAGGTGGAAGAATCACTTAAGTCCAGAAGTTCCAAACTAGTCTGGGCAACACAGTGAGATCCCATTTCTACAATAATAAAAATTGTTTAAAGAAAAACATATACATACACAATTAACTCAAAACTAAAATTTAATTTTTTAAATTAGCCAAGAATTTTAAGATACTTCATAGAAAAGGTACTCGAATGGCCAATAAGCATATAAAAATGCTCATCATTAGTCATCAGGAAATGCATACAAAAACTATGGTGAGATATAACCCACCCACTTAAATAACTAAAATCAAAAAGACTGACATCATCAAGTGTTGGCAAGGACGCAAAGCAACTGGAACTCACATACACTGCTGGCCAAATAAATAAGTCAATTTGGAAAACAACTGGGCACTTTCTAAGAAAGTTACACATATGTATCTTATTATTACCCAATAATCCCAAGCACAGCTGTTTAAGATAAATGAAAACATCTGTCCACATAGATGAATGTTCACAGAAGCTCTATTCATAATAGCCAAAAGCTGGAAATGTCCCCAGATAATCACCAACAGATGAATGGAGATATAAAATGTGAGCTAGCCATACCACGGAATATTATTACTAAGCAAAAAAGATCTACACAACATGAATTTCAAAAATACTATGCCAATCGGCCGGGCGCAGTGGCTCAAGCCTGTAATCCCAGCACTTTGGGAGGCTGAGGCAGGTGGATCACGAGGTCAGGAAATCGAGACCATCCTGGCTAACACGGTGAAACCCCGTCTCTACCAAAAATACAAGAAAATTAGCCAGGCGTGGTGGCGGGCACCTGTAGTCCCAGCTACTCGGGAGGCTGAGGCAAGAGAATGGCGTGAACCCGGGGGATGGAGCTTGCAGTGAGCCGAGATCGCGCCACTGCACTCCAGCCTGGGCGACAGAGCAAAACTCTGTCTCAAAAAAAAAAAAAAAAAAAAAAATTCCTCAAACTATACTCTTAAAACATGTGTGCTTTACCACATGTAAATTACACCTCAGTAAAAGTGGTTCTCTCAAAGGTCCAAAATGGCCGGACGCGGGGGCTCACACCTGTAATCCCAGCACTTTGGGAGGCCGAGACAGGAGGATCGCTTGAGCCCAGGAATTCGAGCCCATCCCTGGCAGAACTTGTCTCTACTTAAAAAAAAAAAAAAAAAGCCAAAACAAAAGTCAAGTCTTTACTTTATGCCTTACAATGGGCATTAACCATTGTATCCTAGCAGGTACTTCTCTGAAAAGCTCAAATCTCATATATCTCTCCCCTCCTCAGAAACCTTCGGTGGTTCCCCAATTCATCAATCAGCCCCTCAAAGCCTTCCACGCTCTGGCCTCAGTACTTTTTTCAGTCTAATTTTGCCTTCCAACTCTGCAGCCTCTACCCCTATGAGGCCACCAGCCTTTCCTACATCGTGTGCTCTTCACGCTCTCCCCTCCACTTCCCTCTGTCTTTGCTTCTCTTAATTCATTCCCTTACCGCCATCTGACTCTCACACACCTAGACTACAAACTCAGTTTTCACTCTAATGGAACATTCCAGATTCCCTCAGGGGAGTCTCCCTCCCTCTGCTCCTCCCCTGTTCTGCCAGTAGCATCTGCCCTTTAGAGAGCCAGCCTCCTCAGCCTGTCACTATGGGTCTCTGTACATGCGGACACTTCCATCACTACAGGAGGCCTGAAAAGGATACTAAGGGCCCCACCGTTCAAAATGTAATGCCCAACTGAACTCATGTAAGTTTAATTCTTTTTGAGACAGGATCTTGCTCTGTCACCCAGGCTGAAGTGCAGTGTGACAATCATGGCTCACTGCAGCCTCGATCTTCTGGGCTCAACTGATCTTCCCACCTCAGCCTCCCAAGTAACTGGGACCACAGGCATGCACCACCATGCCCAGTTAACTTTTACGTTCTTTGTAGACACAGTCTCACTCTGCTGCCCAGACTGTCTCAATCTCCTGGGCTCAAGCAATCCTCCCACCTCAGCCTCCCAAAGTGCAGAGATTTCAGGTGTGAGCCACCACATTCTGCCCCCAGATACAAGTTTAATTTTGACTAGTTGAGTATGAAGTGATGGGAGGAGAGTGACTGGGGAATAGCAAACCACTCTAAGAAAAAGAGGGCCAGGCGTAGTGGCTCACGCCTGTAATCCCAGCACTTTGGGAGGCCAAGGTGGGCGGATCACGAGGTCAGGAGATCGAGACCATCCCGGCTAACACGGTGAAACCCCATCTCTACTAAAAAAAATACAAAAAATTAGCCGGGCATTGTGGTGAACGCCTGTAGTCCCAGCTACTCAGGAGGCTGAGGCAGAAGAATGGCGTGAACACGGGAGGCGGAGTTTGCAGTGAGCCGAGATTGTGCCACTGCACTCCAGCCTGGGCGACAGAGCAAGACTCCGACTCAAAAAAAAAACAAAAAGAAAAAGAAAGAAGAAGAGGACTAGGTGGGAGCTCAGGAAAGCCAGAAATAGAAAAAGCTCAAAGATCTTTCTTTCTTTTTTCTGAGACAGGGTCTCACTCTGTTGCCCAGGCTGGAATGCAGTGGTGTAGTCTCGGCTCACCACAGCCTCCGCCTCCTGGGTTTAAGCAACTCTCCTGCCTCAGCCTCCTGAATAGCTGGGATTACAGGCGCCTGCCACCACGCCCGGCTAATTTTGTATTTTTAGTAGAGACGGGGTTTCACCATGTTGGCCAGGCTGGTCTCCAACTCCTGACTTCAGGTGATCTGCCCGCCTCAACTTCCCAAAATGCTGGGATTACAGGCATGAGCTACCACGCCCGGCCTCAAAGATCTTTTCTGTAGTGATAAAAAAGTTACGAAAGCAGAAAAATACTATGAAATAATGACTAAATATTCTTGTCAAGGGCACCATCGTTCCTATGTCTGGGCTCCCCATGGCAGTCCAGCTGACCGTAACTCACCCTTGGCTGCCTCCCACACCCACTGTCAATCAGTCCAGCTCCATGGATTCAGCGTGTATATCTGCTGCTCTGTGTACCCTTCCTATTCCCTCTGCCGACAGACAGGCAAGTCCATCCGGGCACAGTGGACTCACTCACTCACTCAACTCATACCTGTGATCCCAGCACTTTGGGAAGCCAAGGTGGGTGGGAGCACTGCTTGAGCCCAGGAGTTTGAGACCAGCCTGGGCAACACAGGAAAACTCCACCTCTACAAAAAATAATAATAATTAACCAGACCTGGAGGTGCAGGCCTGTGGTCCTGTGATCCTAGCTACTCGGGAGGCTGAGGTAGGAGGATCACTTGAGCTCAAGGAGGTCAAGGCTGCAGTAAGCTATGATCATGCCACTGCACTCCAGCCTGGGCAACAGAGCAAGACCTTGCCCCAAAAAAATACAAAGAAGAACAGCCAAGTCTTTGGCATTTCCAGCCTAACGACATCAGCTCTCAGGTAGTACACCTGTCTATGGCCTCTACCCACTCCAACCTGCTAAAAACATCTTCCCAGGCTCGCTCTCTCAGCACGACATCCCCCTACTTAAAAACCCTCCCAGGCACACATTATCAAAGAAATCCCCAGCCAACCTGAGCACCACAAACAATCTGGCCCCAGACTATTTTCCGAACTAATCACTTACTATTTCAGTCCACAAATCCTCCACCTCAACAAGGTTAATCTGCTCAGCACACGCGAACACACCTCTCCTCTGACAGGGCTGCAGCCAGCCGCCCTCCCCTCTGCTCTTGGGGCTAACCATTCAACCAGTATTTGAGCACTCTGTGCTGTGGACACAGCAGTAAGCGGGACAACCATAATCCCTGGCCTCACAGAGATGCACACATAACTAGGCAGCAGTGGTTCTCAGGACACCTCTGCAGAGGAAAGGTCATGCTAGCTGGACCAACCAGCACCTCCCACAGTATCTAGTACCCCTAACAGGCGCTCAGGAAGCATTTGAAGATGCCCTGTAACCTCCATCTTGGAAACACCCAAATCCCTTATCAAGAACAACCAAAGACGATGTAAATATACAATCTAAACTCAAAAACCAATCATCCGAACAAGTCATCACCTTCAGAAATGTGGCAATGTGCTCACAAGTGTGCTGCCATCCAGAGCAGGCTCTTCACACCAAGACTCCAGCCACTGCTGCCCTCCTGCCAATGCAGGGAGGAAGAGGCACAGTGGCTTCATAGCCAGTTCTGGAGTTGGAAAGGGGCTCTGAGTACAGATTTCATTTTAACCCAAAGTCACTACAACGAAATATGGCGACCCTCCAGAGTTGATTACAAAGGGGTTTTGCTCATCACGTCAAGTAAGCAAACCGGAGTCTGAACTCTTCTTGTTGCCTACATAATGAAAGTGCTGGTCCCTGAGATGGGGACTAAAACCCAGGCTTCACAGGCCACAGCATCCTCACACTGATTTCTTATTTCATAACATAGTTTCCAAATCAGTAGTTCAAATTACTCTAGCAAGACTGAGCAAAAAAGGAGGAGGGGACCAGACAACTCCTCCCAACAGTGTGCCTCTGGGCAGGCCATGTGGCTTCTGGGCAGGGCCATGTGCTGTCAGTAAGGTGAGGAGATGAACTCCCGAACCCTAAGCTCCCATCCAGTGCCCTAGGGTTCAGGGCAGCTTAGCTCTGCAAGCAAAGGGAAAACCTGGTTTCCACTGAGCTACACCACAACATCCTTGCAAAGAATGGAGTGCATGCTAGTACTTGCCCCGGGTTGTTTTTTAACATTGTCCTTGAGAGATAATAAAAGCTTGCTCTCCACATTGTCCCCTGAAACCAAGGTCTAGATACCTGAGTTTCCTAAGGGCATGTATAAAATGCACAGTGGCCAAGATCAACGCCAGGACTGCACTGCTCTAGTCCAGCATGCTATGCTGTAAAATAAACGGAACTTCAGCCACCCTTCTCAACTTCTTTCACCAATTTATTACAACTTTCACTCAAACATCATCACAAAATGTACTGACTAAGCAGGTTCCACACCTTCTTACAGACATTTTTAACCAGACCATTTTCAACATGTCCAATACATTATTTCTTAAAAAAAATGAAAACACTGTCAATGAAACAAGAGAGTTACCAAAAGAAAGGGAGAGGGGACCTAAAAATAAAAGCCTAAGGCGGCCCACAATTCTTGGCTGTGGCCCCAGAGACAAATGAAACTGGAGGAAGTGTTTCTGCACAGCCATATGCCACAAGGCCTCGCCAAGGGCAAGCTCTCCTGAGCCTACCCACTTACTACAATGGCAGACTGGTGGCCCCAGGAACACCAAAACTCTCAAAAGGCAAATGCAAAGCGAGACAGCAGCCAGCCCTGGAGTTTCAGCATGCTTTCAATCTTTATACAAATGGAAGATGGGCCTTATTTAGCAACCTAATGAACAACCCTCTAACAAGTTAAACATTTAAGCCACTTTCACCATCACCCCCAAAAGCGATTTCCGATTAAAGCATCCATATTGAAAGAACCATGTCCGATTAACTGAAAACTAAGCTGGAGAGGCACATGGAGACATTCAAAAGAAGAAACAGAGCAAAAGGTGCTGGATTAGAAAAAGTGTTGGGGGGACACACACTATCCTACCAAAACCCCTCCCCACTCAGTCTCTTACAAGACACAAGCACACTGGGTAACAGCGAATCTCACACCCAGGCTGTGACCCCCCCCAACAACATAAATCACTTCAGCTGAGCTGAGGCAAGTCTTTCGGTCATCTGAATTGGGATCTCTTCAACCTGTAAATTTAAATAAAGATTCTCAATTTTTACACAGTTTTACACAGGACGGCCAAGTGCGGTGCCTCACGCCTGTAATCCCAGCACTGTGGGAGGCCGAGGCAGGCAGATCACCTGAGCCCAGGAGTTCAAAACTAGCCTGGGCAAATAGACCCCATTTTTACAAAACTAAAAATTGTTTAAAGAAAACCCCCATGTCCACAAAAAAAAACAAAAGTTAGCCAGGTGTGGTGGTGACTACTCGGGAGGCTGAGGCGGGAAGATCACTTGAGCCTGGGAGGCAGAGGTTGCAGTGAGTCGAGGTCACACCACTGCACTCCAGCCTGGCCGACAGAGTGAGACCCTGTCCCCTATGGAAAAAAAAAAAAAGTAAAAAAGAAAATTACACAGGAAGCTGAAGCAGGAGGATCACTCCAGCCCAGGAGCTGGAGACTAGCCTGGGAAACCCAAGCAGACTCCATCTCAAACTCCTGGCCTCAAGTGATCGTCCCACCTTTGTCTCTAATTCACTAGAATTATAAATATAAATCACCACACCTGGCTTAATTTTTTTTTTTTTTGTAATTACACACGCTCCCCTGTTCCCTCGGCAAAAAGAAGTGGAAACCAGACAGGTGCGGTGGCTGACACCTGTAATCCCAGCGCTTTGGGAGGCCAAGGTGGGCGGATCATGAGGTCAGGAGTTTGAGACCAGCCTGGCAATATGGAGAAATCCCGTCTCTATTAAAAATACAAAAACTGGCCGGGTGTGGGGGCGCACACCTGTAATCCCAGCTACTCGGGATGCTGAGGCAGAAGAAACACTTGAACCCAGTAGGCAGTGGTTGCGGTGAGCTGAGATCGCGCCACTGCACTCCAGCATGGAAGATAGAGACTCAGTCTCAAAAAAAAGTGGAAACGAGACCTCCTGAAATCAGGGTCTGATGCGCAAAGGCACTGCCACCCACCAGGAAGGGGCACTCCAGTCTCAGCTCCTAAGATGGTATCCAGTCTTCCCCAGTTCCTGTTCGTGTTTCTTTTCTTTAAATGCCCACCTTTTAATAATTCCAAAACTCGAAAGCCCATTTTAGTATAAGATTCTGAATTCATCATCTGATGAGTCAACAAGTATTAAAGAGTGATCTGGTACCGGAACTGAAACTAGACGAACCCAATACTAACACAGAGACATGCATATTTATTGCTGGATGGCTGACAAATTCCATGCTGAATGCCAAAACTAAATGCAACGACATAAAAATGCATGCACCTTGCTGAAAAAATTGGGAAGCAGATCATAAAAGTTCTTTTTATAGCAATTTGTCTAACATCCGCTGCCTGAGCCCTCAGCCCTCTCCACATATAAAATCTTAAAAAAACATGCAGGAGTAAAACTTTGTGCTCGGACCCCAGGAGCCATGCCCAAGAATGCCCTGGGCTCCACTGCATCTGCGGGAGCCCAGCCAGCGCCCACAAGCAGCTGCGGTGGACGGGCCTCGGTGGGACACCCCCACAGCAGCGGAAAACACAGTGGAAAAGTATAGATGAAGTCGAGAAGAACCTAAGAACACAACGTGGGATAATGGAATAGCAAAAGCCAGTCTCAGAAAGAGACGCCACTGGCAAAGGTGTAAAAACTATAGTGGTGTAAGCACATACGGCAAAATACAAAGAAAGGCAAAACAGTGAGCAACACAAGGTGTGAGGCAAGTGAGCTCATGCAACCGGCAGTGACTGCAAGATAACCAAAGTCTGCTCTCGGATTGTTGTTTGCACCTGACTCAGGTTTTATACATACATCTTACCAATTCCGTTCTCAAAAACTCATGTGAAGTCTTGGATGTAGCAGTGTTTCTTCATCATTACAACACAGAAACTAAGGTTCCACTGAGCCAGTAAACAAGAACTGTAAAACTGAAAACTATCAAAGAAAGGAAAAACTCTTTCCCAATTACTACTGACACAGTACAAAAACCAGTTTGAAATAAGGCGAGGTATTTAATCCCTAAAACTTACAAAACGCGTTTGTCCTTATGACTAACTAGAGTCTAGCTGGGGCACAGGCCACTGTCAAACAGGGTAACGCCTGCTCAGCGTTTTCCAAACTGGTCAACTGAACTCCTCTCTGGAATGGCTCTCTGTCTCCTTTAGTCTTACTCTAAAAAGGTTAATTTTTCACCAGGATAAAGGCAAATTGTTGAAGAATGCTTCAAATGAAAAGAGGATTACAGAAATATTAACTCTTAATATGGTACCTGAAACAAAGCACCTGAAATTAATAGAGAAGTCAGCCACTTAGGAGAATCACCAGGTCTGTCCTGTTCCCAGGGCACGAAACAGAAGCGCCTTAATCCACTAAGCACATTAGGGCCTAACAAATTGGACTCAGTAACAAGGTTACCTAGTTCTTCCAAACAGGAATTAAGCAAAGGGGATCATTATGATTAAGCACAATCCGCGGAATACGCAATTTCTAGTTGGGGAATTCAACAGCTGATGGATGGTAAGCATCAAAATTCTTAACAAGTGAAAGGCTCGGAATCACAGGTCCAGCACTTGGCGATGCCCGGCGCGCTGGGAAGCGGCGTCTCAGACAGCGGCCCCGCGTCCCCATGGTCCCTCCCTGCGCCCAAAACCGGGCAGCTCCCTCCCGCCGCCGCCGCCAACGGGAGGCTGGGGGCACTCCCGAAATAGGAGCGGAAGCCCCGACCCACGCCGCCCTCCGCCGCGGGGACGCCCACTCGCCAGGTGACCGCGTCCCCACGCTCCGCGTTGCCCGGGCGCCACCGGGATCTCGGAGGCGGCCAGCCCAGCCCCGACCCAGTGCGGACGCGGCACAAAGGCGCGGCGCGCGGACCCCGACCCGGCCCGACCCGACCCCGGCCGCGTCCCCCGGCCCCGGCCCGCGCCCCTGCCCCCCGCCCCGCGGCCCCCGCCCGGCCCACCTCGGCCGTAGGCCTTGGCGCAGATCCACTGCAGGTTGGCGGCGATCTTGGCGCGCGCCGCGTCGTAGCGGTCCAGGGGCACGAGGTCGGCGGCGCCGTCCGGCGGGGCCTCCATCTTCCTCCAGCCCTCGGCGGCGGCGCGGCCGCCCGCGTCCACCATCTGCAGACAAAGGGCTGAGGCGGCGGCCCGGCCGCAACAAAGGCGCCGCCGCCCCTCGCCGCGCGGGGCCCGGTGCGCCCCGAGCCCCCACTCGGCCCCGCAGCCGGCCCGCCGGGAGGGGCGCCCGAGCGCGGCCCCCGCCTCACCTCACAGCCGCCGCCGTCGCCGCCCCCGCGGCTGCTGCATGCTGCGGGCGCCGAGCCCGGGCGGAGGAGGAGCCGAGCCCGCGGCCCAGAGAGGCGGCGGCAGGAGGGCGCGGGCCGGGGGCGGAGGCGGGGGCGGGCGCGGGCCGGGGGCGGTGGCAGCGCGTGCGCGGCCCCGGGTGAGCGGCGGCGGCGACAGCGGCTGAGGCGGCGGCCAAGGAGCAGGAGCGCGCTCACCGCCGCGGCCTCGCACAGGCGCAGTAGGCACCGCCCGCCACCCCGCCCTCGACCCCGCCCCCAGCTGCGCTCCCTTCTCGCGCCCGCCCCGCCCCTTCCCGCAGGCGCACTAGGCACCGCCTGCAAGCCCGCGCCGGCACCGCCCCTTTCCGCAGGCGCAGTAGGTGGCACCCGCCGGCCAGTGCCCGCCCCGCCCCTTTCCGCAGGCGCAGAGAGCGTCGACCCGCCCCTCTCCGCCCCCTTTCGCAGGCCCAATAGGACCCGCCCCGGTCCGCGCCTGCTCCGCCGCTTCCATCACGTTCTGAGGCCTGCGGTGCGGGGCGCGGGATCGGCGGCGCGGGGTGGGCGGAGTGGGTTGGCGGCGGGGACCCTGCTGAGCCTGCAGCAGCCAACCCTCCGCGCCGTGCCTCCTCCCCGGCCCTGGCTCGTCCCGCCTCAGCCGCAGCCCGGCCCCCTGGCCGGCCGAGCTCTCGCCGCCTGCGCCCTGGAGACCTCGTGGGTGTGGCCGGCGGCGACCTCGGCAGGCGACAGCCCGTGGACGGGCACCAGGTGGACGTGCCACGGTCTCCAGGCCCCAGTCCCGGTGCAGGGAAGATGGGCGTTTGGACCCCTGAGGCAGAAACAGGTGCAGCGCAGCCGGCGCATCCCCCGGAAGGGACGCTGACTTCGTTCCCCTGGAGCCTGCGTCGGGGCCCGCGCTGGGCTGAGAATTACGGGAACGCCGTGAGAGTTTGCATTCCGAGGATTTGGTCTGAGAACCTCATGGCCGGAATAGAGAACTGCCCCCGGGAGAGCCGGTCCACGTGCCGCCCACCGGCGCCGTGACGGCAGGGAGAGGTGGAGCTTCCCGGGAGCAGGCACCCGGCGCGGGGCTCCCAGCCTGTCTGTTCCTGGTCGAGACACCCTGTGCCAGAGTCGGAGCATGTAGGAAATGCCGAGTGCCCAGAGGACCCGGGCAGTCCGTCATTCACATACCAACCCACGTGCAGGCTTCAATTCAATGTTGAAGCCGTTTGGGGCTAGGCTTTTTTGATGACTTATTCGAGTTGTAGTTTTTTGGTTACTAATTGAGACTCTTCACTTGTTATAGGTCTGTTGAGATTGTCTATTTTTTCTTGAGTCAGCCGTCTGAAAAGAACACGAGGTGGACAGGGCGGAACGGTCAAGGAAAGCCACAGGAGGAGGGCACTTATTTGAGCAAAGACCGGCGGGAAGTGGGCGTCGAGGGTGAGGATATCTGCAGAAGAAGTGTCTTAAGCAGGGGGCACGGCAGACAGAGCCTCTGAAACACGAGAGCCTGGAGTGTAAGAAACAGCAGAGGCCGCTAAGTCGAGAACCCATAGCTGGAAGGACTGGTGGGAAATGGGAGGTGGGGACATGGAGGGATGCGGGCAGGTCCTGCACAGTCAGAACTGTGGCCCCTTCTCTGCAGGAAATGGGCAGCCTTCGGAAGACTGAGCCAAGGGAAGGATGTGACTAAGCCTTTAAAAGGGTCATTCTGACTCCTGAGTGAAGAACAGACTAGGAAGGGCTGAGAAGGAGGCAGGAGGCCATCCACTGTCAGATGGGATGTGGAGTGTGACCTAGAAAGGTCAAGGGTGACTCCAAGGGCTTTTTGTATATTGATCTTTTATCCTGCAACCTTGTTAAACCCGTTTATTAGTTCTTCTAGTCTTTTAGTGGCATTTATTAGTTCTTCTAGTCTTTTAGTGGATTCCTTGGGATTTTATACAAAAGCGTGTCATCTGTGAATAGAGATCATTTTACCTCTTCCTTTCTAATCTGGATGCCTTTTATTTCTCCTTCTTGCCTAGCTGCCCTGGCTAGAACGTCCAGTACAATATTGACTAGCAGCAGCGAGAGTAGACATCCTTGTCTTGCTCCTGATCTCAGGGAGAAGGCATCCAGTCTTTCGCCATTGGGTATAATGATAGCTGTGGGTGCTTCAAAAATAGGTTTTATCAGGCTGGGCGCGGTGGCTCACGCCTGTAATCCCAACCCTTTGGGAGGTCGAGGCGGCCGGATCACTTGGGGTCCAGAGTTTGAGACCAGCTTGGCCAACATGGACAAATCCCATCTCTACTGAAAATACAAAAAGTTAGCTGGGGGTGGTGGCAGGTGCCTGTAATCCCAGCTAAAAGAGGGAAACTCCGTCTAAAAAAAAAAGGTACTTCCTCAACCTGATAAAACCTATTTCTTGTTTGAGACAGTGTCTCACTCTGTCACCCAGACTGGAGTGCAGTGGCTGGGTCTTGGCTCACTGCAACCTCTGCCTCCCAGGTTCAAGTGATTCTCCTGCCTCAGTCTCCCGAGTAGCTGGGATTACAGGCACACACAGCCACATCCAGCTAATTTTGTATTTTTAGTAGAGATGGGGTTTTACCATGTTGGCCAGGCTGGTCTTGAACTCCTGACCTCCAGTAATCCACCCCCCACTCAGCACCCCAAAATGCTGGGATTATAGGCATGAGCTACCATGCCCAGCCAAGGAAGTATCTTCTATTTCTAGTTTGTTGAGTGTGTTTATCACGAAAAGGTGTCAGATTTGGTTAAATGATTTTTCCACGTCCATTGAGATAATCATGGGTTTTTTTTCTTTGTTCTAGGAATGTGGTGTGTTACATTAATTGACTTTCAGATATTGAAAAGATATTTATCCCCTGCATTCAGATAAATTCCAGTTGGTCATGGAGTATCTCTCTTCCTGGATTCAGGTTAATCCAGTTTTTTTGGGTGATTTTTTTTTTAATCCATATTCGTCATAGATACTGGTCTGAAGTTTTCTTGTGTTGTCTGTGTCTGGTTTTGGAATTAATGTCCTACTGGCCTCATAAAATGAGTTGTAAGTGTTCTTTTTTTTTTTTTTTTTTTTTTTTTTTTTTTTTTTTTTTGGAAGAGTTTGTAATTGTTACTAATTTTTTTTTCTTTTAGAAGATCGGTGTTCACTATACCATCCAGGCTGGTCACCAACTCCTGGCTTCAACTGATCCTCCCACCTCAAGCCTCCTGAGTAGCTGGGATCACAGGCACAAGCCAGTGGACCCAGCTTTAATTGTTTAAGTGTTTGGTAGAATTCATTATTGAAGCCATTTGGGTCTGGGCTTTTTTGATTACTAATTCAATCTCTATTTGTTATAGGTCTTTCCAGATCTTCTGTTTGTGTCTTTAGAGGAATTTGTCCATTTTATTTAAGTTACAGTGTTTTGGGCCTAAGCAATTTTAAGGAGAAAGTTATCCTTAACCAAGATGGGAAAGGTCAGGGCAGGGTAGTGCAGGGATTTTACCTCCCACCGGGTCCCTCCCACAAACTCCCCCTAATATAATACCAGCGGAGTTTGGGCTGTGGCTTTGGATGTGTTGAGTCTCAGATGCCTGTTGGACCCCCTCATGGAAACGCTGGTGGGTGGTTGGATGAACAACTCACCGGCGTGGCCCATGTTGGAGACTGGGAATTGTGACCACAGAGAGAGCCTTTAGAGCTGTCAGACAGGAAGAGGCACCAAGGAGCCATTGCTGAGGTGGAGGGGAAGTTGAGGCGTGGTGCTTGGGCCTAGGGGCAGCACTTGGGAGTAGCCAGCCTGAAAGGTGAGAAGTCAGGAGAGGGGTCTCCAGCTTACGGCCTGGGAGCTGACTCAGATTTGGCGAGTGCAGGTTTTGTGGAATGGTGGTGTATTAGTCCGTTTTCATAATGCTAATAAAGACACACCCGAGACTGGGCAATTTACAAAAGAGAGAGGTTTAATGACTTACAGTTCCACATGGCTGGGGAGTCCTCACAATCATGGTGGAAGGCAAGGAGGAGCAAGTCACATCTTACGTGGATGGCGGCAGGCAAAGAGCGAGAGTGGGCAGGGAAACTCGCCCTAATTGATTACTGCCAGATCTCGTGAGACTTACTCGCTATCATGAGAACAGCATGGGAAAGACCTGCTCCATTATTCAATTACCTCCCACCGGGTCCCTCCCACAACACGTGGGAATTCAAGATGAGATTTGGGTGGGGACAAAAGACAGGCAGGAGTTCTGAGGATGAGTATTTGGATTTCATGCCTGAGTTTGCTGTAAAGGAGAGCAGCGAGACAGGCATGGGGTGCAGAATGGCGTGTTTAAAATGGGAGTGATGACAGGTTCCCGTTGGAGTGATGCAGTAGACAGGATCTGATGATGGGGAGCAGGTGTCGTGTGCCCTTGAGCAGGAGCCCAGCAGAGAGACCCTTTTTCCTCTTGTAGCAGAAGAGAAGGCAGCAGGGTGCAGGACTGAAGGAGGGTTGGGCTGGGCTGGGATGGGAGCCTGGCTGGTTTTCCCCTGGTGGCCCTGGAACTGGTTAAGGGCAGGGCAGGGCAGGGCAGAGGCACGGCAGGTTGGAGGCACAGAAGGCCCGGGATAGTTATCTGGGCTGGATGTGGGGCAGTATTCTCACCTCCTTGGGGACATCCCTTAAGTGGACAGGAAGGCCGGGTGGTACAGGTATATGTCCACTCACCAAGAACACAGGATGAAGGTGGGGCCTAGACAGTGGCTGGTTTGACCAGGGCAGAACAGTTGAGGGTGCATGTGAGGATGCATGCTGACGCCAGACCTCAGTGGGGAGTGAGAAGAGGGGAGAGTCCAGGGACCAGAAGTCCCCCTAGGCTTAAAGAGCAAGCCACAAGGAGAAGAGGAAGAAGTCTCGATATCATCGAAGTTTCATTATCAGGGCTGCTATAATGCTTCTCATTGCTTATTAAAACCCAGTTCTGCAAGACCAGCCTAGCCAACGTGGTGAAACCCCGTCTCTACTAAAAATACAAAAATTAGCTGGGCACGGTGGCATGTGCCAGTAATCCCAGCTACCCAGGAGACTGAGGCAGGAGAATTGCTTTAAACCTGGGAGGGCGAGGTTGCAGTTAGCCAAGATCGTGCCACTGTACTCCAGCCTGGGAGACAGAGGGAGACTCCGTCTCAAAAAAAAAAAACAAACAAACAAAAAAAAAACTAATTCTGGTCCAGCATGGTGGTTCACACCTGTAATCCCAGCACTTTGGGAGGCCAAGGCAGAAGGATCGCTTGAGCCCAGGAGTTCAGGACCATTCTGGGCAACAAAATAAGACCCCACCTCTACAAAAAATAAAAATAAATAAAAAATAAAAAGCAAGAAGCAATAGTGTGCACCTGTGGTCCCAGCTACTCAGGAGGCTGAGGTAGGAGGATCACTTGAGCCCAGGAAGTCAAGGCTGCAGTGAGCCAGGATTTTCCTGCTGTACTCCAGCCTAAGTGACAAAACAAGACCCTCTGACTCAAAAAAAAAAAGAAAAAGGAGAAAAATATTTTTGTTAGAGCAAAACAGGCTAACCTTTTTTTCTTTTCTTTTCTTTTTTTTTTTTTTTTTTTTGAGACAGAGTCTCGCTCTGTTGCCCGGACCGGAGTGCAGTGGCATGATCTCGCTCTGTTGCTGGGGCTGGAGTGCAGTGGCTCACTGCAAGCTCCGCTTCCCAGGTTCACACCATTCTCCTGCCTCAGCCTCCCGAGTAGCTGGGACTACAGGCACCCACCACCACGCCCGGCTAATTTTTTGTATTTTTAGTAGAGACGGGGTTTCACCATGTTAGTCTTGATCTCCTGACCTCGTGATCTGCCCGCCTCGGCCTCCCAAAGTGCTGGGATTACAGGCATGAGCCACCGCACCTGGCCCTTTTTTTCATCTTTAATGTTGAGACCAAGTTACAGCATCATTAGACATGATGAAGGTAGAGGGAAGGTGCTCAGAAGTCTCCTACAAGCATAGCACCAGCTCAGGCACAGCTCCAGTAACTCCAGGGCCCAGTCTTCTGGGGAGGAGTTGGATGGGCACATACCTTGAGGGGCTCCTGCCTGCCCACGGAAAGCACAAGAGGAGAACTCATCCTGTTTGCCCTGCTGTTCCCCTCTTGTTCCCAGACACATCCTGAGGGTCCCACCAAGTGGACATTGGCTTATGATACAAGCAACAGGATGAGGCCCCTGGACTTCCTGTTGCAACCTCACTAGCAAAATAGGGCAGTAACAGCAACGGCACCCCCCCCAAAGATGTCCACATCTTAATTCCTGGAACCTGTGAATGTGTGACCTTACCTGGTGTCTTAGTTCATTTGTGCCACTATAACAAAATGCCACAGACTGGGTGATTTATAAACAATATAAATTTGTTTCTCATGGTTCTGAAGGCTGGGAAGTCCAAGATCAAGGCACTGGCAGGTCCTGTGTCTGGTGAGGGCACCTCGTTGCTGTTTCCTCTGGAGGGAAGAATGCTGTGTCCTCACAAGGTGGGATGAACAGAGTGGCAAGAAAAAGCCAAACTCCACAGGAAGCCTCTTTTATAAGAGGAGCCCTAGTGACCTAGTCCTAAATGGCCCTACCTCTTCTGTCACCACAGTGGGTACCAAGTTTGTTGTTAGTTACCTAAATAACAGAGGAGCTCTCTAAAAAGATATTTATTCAGGAAGAGGGCCTTGCAACGGGAACACGCATATTACAGTAACTGTGCATGTTCAAGGACAGGTTTTTTTTTGTTTTTTTTGTTTGTTTGAGACGGAGTCTCGCTCTGTTGCCTAGGCTGGAGTGCAGTGGCCGGATCTCAGCTCACTGCAGGCTCTGCCTCCCGGGTTTACGCCATTCTCCTGCCTCAGCCTTCCGAGTAGCTGGGACTACAGGCGCCTGCCACCTCGCCCGGCTGGTTTTTTGTATTTTTAGTAGAGACGGGGTTTCACCGTGTTAGCCAGGATGATCTCGATCTCCTGACCTTGTGATCTGCCCGTCTCGGCCTCCCAAAGTGCTGGGATTACAGGCGTGAGCCACTGCGCCCAGCCGGAAGACAAAGGTTTTAAAGGAAAAAAGGAGGATGACATAATCATTTTGAAATGATTACCCTTGACTGCAAAGATTAATCGCAAGGGCGACACCAGTCCAAGTTTGGAAGGTAGCTGCTGGGCAGGTATCCTTGCAGAAGTATTTTCTTGTGTAAGATTTCAATGACCTTGGCCAGGCGTGGTGGCTCACACCTATAATCCTAGTACTTTGGGAGGCTCAGGTGGGCTGATCACTTGAGGTCAGGAGTTCAAGACCAGCCTGACTAACATGGTGAAACCCTGTCTTCACTAACAACACAAAAATTAGCCAGGCATGGTGATGGGCACACCTGTAATCCCAGCTACTTGGGAGGCTGAGGCAGGAGAATCGCTTGAACCCGGGAGGCAGAGGTTGCAGTGAGCCGAGATTGTACCACTGCACTCCAGCCTGGGCGACAGAGCAAGACTTGGGCTCAAAAAAAAAAAAAAAAAAAAAATACAATGACCTTTGTGCAAGGTTGTGGTTTTTGCAGTCTTTTGTGATAGTTTTTGTTATCGGGCATACAGACCCTCTCTTCGTGGCCTTCCCTAGCTGTATTTGTTAGGGTTTTCTCAACATTGGTCACTCTGCTTTGATTCTGACAACTTTCAGTTTCAACATGAATTTTGGAGGGGATGACATCTTTTAAATCATCGTACCTGGTAAAAGGGACTTTGGAGATGGGATTAAGTGAAGGGCCTTGAGAAGGGGGTTTGTCCTGCATTATCCAGGTAGGTCCCATGTAATCATGATCATCAGAGTGAGGCAGGAGCTTCACAGTTGGACAGAAGATGTGACCACAGAAGCAGGGGTCAGAGGAGAGAAGATGCTGGCTTTGAAGGCAGAGGGTGGGGCCACAAGCCAAGGAATGTGGAGACCCCTAGAAGCTGGAAAAGGCAGAGACCGATTCCCCCCTACCCTAAAGCCTCCAGAAGGAGCCAGCCCTGCCAACACCTTGACTTTATCAGAGAGATAATTTAGACTTCTGACCTCAGAACTGTAAGAGAATAAATGCTTGTGTTTCAGCCACTGAATTTGTGGTAATTTGCCACAGCAGCTGCAGGAAACGTATACACGTGGTGACTAATTACTGAGTTCCTTCCCCAAACACACTCAGGAGCATGTAACCACCCCAGCCTCCTAGTGGAAGCACAGGTCCTGCAGAGAGGCCATGCCTGTGCACCCTAGGAGCCAAGGCCACCCTCCTGCATAGGGCACCAACCCTGCACCTGCGCACTCCAGCCTCCACATGGCCCTTGGTCAGGGCTGGGTACACCAGTGAATATTTCAAAGTAAAACGTCCCTTACTGTGGTAATTCTCAGCATTTTTTTTTTCTGGAAAGATAGAATATGTTCATGTGTGACATGGGCCCATGGGGGTGTTTGGGATAGTTGCCATACCCAGCACACCAAGAAGGTTGATACTGAGAACTGGGACAGAAAAAAAATACCATCTTTACCATCACTGGCCGTTAATCAAAATTTAACATTTTCCTGAATTATGAATCTAGGCAACCAACTGCTGCAGCAGCATCAGCAGTGTCTGGGACTCCACCTCCTACAGAAGTCATGGATGTCTCACATCACATCACCATTGCTGCAGATGCCACAGAATACCATTCTGCTCATCATCGCTTCAAAATTACCATAACTCCTAGACCAGCTGCTCGATTACATTATTTAATGCATTCGTAAAGAAGCACATGCAGTGCTGTACCACCATTTAAAATTTGCAATGAAAGTCTTTTAATTTCATTTTTAATCTTTATAGGCATTAAAAGCATTATCTGAATCTCAAAGAAAAGTCCAAGACCTGATGGTTTCCTGATGAATTCTACCAAACATGTAAAGAAGAACTAATACCAGCCTTTCTCAAACATTTCCAAAAAACTGAAGATAAGGGGACACTTCCTAACTCATTCTGTGAGGCCCACTTTACGCTGGTACCAAAGCCAGACATATACACCACAAGAAAAGAAAACTATAGACCAATATTCCTTGTGAACGCTGATGCAAAAAACCTCAACAAAGTACTGGCAAACTTCAGCAGCATATTAAAAGGGTTATACACTATGACCAAGGGGATTTATTCCTGGAATTCAAGGATGGCTTAGCATACAAAAAAATAAAAATAAAAAATCAATGTAATACACTATACTAACAGAATGAAGGAAAAAACTACATGATCATCTCAATGCAGAAAAAGCATTTGACAAAACTCAACACCCTTTCATGATAAAACCACTGAACAGATTAGGAATAGAAGGAAACTTCCTCAACATAATAAAAGCCATTTATGCAAAGCCCACATCTAACACTGCTCAGTGATGAAAGGCTGATAACTTTTCCTGTAAAATCAGGAATAAGAGGCCGGGTGCAGTGGCTCATGCCTGTAATCCCAGCACTTTGAGGCTGAGGTGTGCAGATCACCTGAGGTTGGGAGTTCAAGACCAGCCTGAGCAACATGGAGAAACCATGTCTCTACTAAAAATAGAAAACTAGCCAGGCATGGTGGCACACACCTGTAATCCCAGCTACTCGGGAGGCTGAGACAGGAGAATCACTTGAACCCAGGAGGCAGAGGTTGTGGTGAGCCGAGATCACACCATTGCACTCCAGCCTGGGCAACAAGAACAAAACTCCATCTCAAAAAAAATTAAAATCAGGAATAAGGCAAAATATCCACTTTTGCCCCTTCCATGAAGATCTAGCCAGAGCAATTAGGCAAGAAAAGTAAAAGGCATCCAAATGGAAAAGGGAGAAGTAAAATTATGAATATTTTTAGATTATATGATCCTATATGAAGAAAATCCTAAAGATTCCACAAAAGATCTGTTAGAACTAATTAATGAATTCAGCAAAGCAGTAGGATACAAAGAACAATCTGAAAAGGAAATTATGAAAACAGTTCCACATACAATAGCATAAAAACAATAAAACAAGAATTAAGGAGGTGAAAGACTGGTACAACGAAAGCTACAAAACACTGCTGAAAAAAAGAAGACAGATAAATGGAGAGACATTTTGTGTTCATGGGCTGGAAGACTTAATATGGTTAAGATGTCAGTACTACCTGAAGCAATCTACAGATCTAATGCAATCCCTATAAAAATCCCAATGACATTTTTTGCAGAAAGAGAAAAGCATCTTAAAATTCATTTGGAATCTCAAGGGACCCTGACTAGCCAAAACAGTCTGAAAAAGAACAAAGTTTAAGGACTTTTACTTCCTGATCTCAAAACTTTCTACACAGCTATAGTAAGCAATGTGGCACTGGCATAAAGACAGACATACAAACCAATGGAATAGAATAGCGAGCCCAGAAACAAACCCTTGCATACATGGCCAAATGATTTTTAATAAGGGTGCCAAGACCATTCAGTGGGGAAAGGACAGTCTTTTTCAGCAAATGGTGCTGGGAATAGCAGATATCCACACGCAGAAAAATAAAGTTTGGCCCTTACCACAGATAGAAAGATTCAAAATGGATCCAAGACCTAAATGTAAGATCCAAAACTATAAAATTCTAAGAAGAAAATACAGGGCAAAGCCAGGCACAGTGGCTCACACCTGTAATGCCAGCACTTTGGGAGGCTGAGAAAGGAGGACCCCCCCCGACCCTGAGGCCGGGTGCAGTGGTTCACGCCTGTAACCCCAGCACTTTGGGAGGCCGAGGCAGGTGGATCACAAGCAAGAGATCAAGACCATCCTGGCCAAAGTGGTGAAACCCTGTCTCTACCAAAACGACAAAAATTAGCTGGGCATGGTAGTGTGCGCTGTAGTCCCAGCTACTCAGGAGGCTGAGGCAGGAGAACTGCTTAAACCCAGGAGGGAGAAGTTGCAGCGAGCCGAGATTGCACCACTGCACTCCAGCTTGGCAACAGCAAGACTCCATCTCGAAAAATAAGAAAGAAGAACCTCTTGAGCCCAGGAGTTTGAATCCTACCTGGGCAACAGAGAGAGAGAGCCCGGCTCTACAATAAATTTAAAAATTAGCCAGGTGTGGTGGTGCACACCTGTAGTCCCAGCTAATCAGGAGGCTGAGGTGAGAGGATCACTTGAGTCCAGGAGTTTGTGGCTGCAGAGAGCCGTGATTGCACCACTGCACTCCAGCCTGGATGACAGAGTAAGACCCTGTAGCAAAAAAATATACATATATGTATATATGTGGCAAAAGCTTCGTAACACTGAATTTGGCAATGATTTCTTGGATATGACATCAAAGGCACAGGCAACAAAAGAAAAGATAAATTGGACATCAAGAAAATTAAAACATTACTTGCATTAAAAGACACTGTCAGCAGAGGCTGGGCGTGGTGGCTCATGCCTGTAATCCTAGCACTTTGGGAGGCCGAGGCTGGTGGATCACTTGACCTCAGGAGTTGGAGACCAGCCTGGGCAACACGGTGAAACCCTGTCTCTACAAAAGACACAAAAATTAGCCGGGCATGGTGGCTCATTCCTGTATTCCCAGCTGCTGGCAGGGCTGAGGCAAGAGGATTGCTTGAGCCCAGGAGGCAGAGGTTGCAGTGAGCCAAGACTGTGCTACTGCACTCCAGCCTGGGTGACAGAGTGAGACTGTCTCAAAAAAAAAAAACAAAAAACAAAAAACTCAGCAGAGTACAAAGACAGCCTACAAAATGGGAGAAAATCTTTGCAAATATTGTATCTTAAAAGGGATTAATATCCAGAAAACATGTGGAGAACTCCTAATACTCAAAAATAGAAAACCAAACAACGTGGTTAAAAAATGAGCAACAGGCTTGAATAGACGCTTCTCCAAAAAAGATACACAGATGGCCAAGAAGCACATGAAAAGATGCTCAACATCACTAGTCAGTAGGAAAACGTAAACCAAAACCCATGAGAGACCCCCTCCCAGCCACTAGAATGGCTGCTACCAAAAAACGAGAAAATAGCAAGTACCGGGGAGGATGTGGAGAAACGAGAAGCCCTGTGCACCGTTGCTGAGAATGTAAAATGGTGCAGCCACTGCGAAAACCAGCATGTAAGTTCCTCAGACAATTAAACAGAATGACCATGGAACCCTGTAATTGAAAGCAGGGGGCCGGGCGCGGTGGCTCAAGCCTGTAATCCCAGCACTTTGGGAGGCCGAGACGGGCGGATCACGAGGTCAGGAGATCGAGACCATCCTGGCTAACCCGGTGAAACCCCGTCTCTACTAAAAAATACAAAAAACTAGCCGGGCGAGGTGGCGGGCGCCTGTAGTCCCAGCTACCCGGGAGGCTGAGGCAGGAGAATGGCGGGAACCCGGGAGGCGGAGCTTGCAGTGAGCTGAGATCCGGCCACTGCACTCCAGCCTGGGCGACAGAGCGAGACTCCGTCTCAAAAAAAAAAAAAAAAAAAAAAAAAAGAAAGCAGGGTCTCCAAGGGGTGTTTGGACACCCCTGTTCATGGCACCTTATTCCACTTGGGTGGCAACAGCTGAAGTGTCTGTGGACAGATGATGGACAAGGAAAATGTGGCCTCGCCACACAAGAAAATACTACTCAGCCCTAAAAAGGAAGAAAACTTGGACCCACACTACAATACGGATGAGCCTTGAGAACATTATGCAGAGTGAAATGAGCCAGTCACGAAAGGACACATCCTGTGGTTCCGCTTATTGACAGTCCCCAGAGTCATCAGGTTCATAGAGACAAGAAGGTGAAAGGTGGCTGCCGGGCTGGGGAAGGGACGGAAGTGAGTGTTTCATGGGGACAGAGTGGGCAAATGGAAAGTTCTGTGGATGGAGGGAAGTGACGGTCCTGCGTTGCAGTGACTGCTTAGTGCCACTGACCTGCGCACCTGCAATGGTCAATCTCTGCCCTCCAGCGGGTGCCCCGTGGTGCCAGGCCCCCCTCATCTTGAGGTGCACAGCGCAGCAACTTCTCACCAGGTTGGGATCCGCTGAGGGTTGGAGCCTCAGCTCAGGGCAGGGCCCTGCACCTGCCCCCAACACACCATACACACCTCCCCCACTCTGTTCCCCATGGGCCCCCTCCTCGCTCCACCCGTGCCGTCTGGCCCCTTCTCCCCTAGGTTCTGCACCACCCCCCGAGAAAAATAGAGTGGTTGTGGTGGGCCCACTTGCAGTCCCAGCTCCTGGGGAAATGGCAAGGGCTGCTGGAACCCAGGAAATCCCAGCTTATTGGGCATCTTGAACCTACCAAAACACACCCTCAGCAGAAAATGAGAGCAGGAAGGACATTGGCAGAGCCCCTGTGGACTCTTCCACGGGAGGGAGGACTCTCATGCTAACTTGCAAGAAGGCGTCCCGGAAGCTCCCAGTCCAGGAATGACGTGGGAAGGGTAGTTCGGAGGCAGATTTCTGACCCCTCTGGCCTCCATCAGAGCCAACGCAAAAACTCCACCTGTTAAATAAAAACGGACTGAGGCCGTGGTGCACTCCTGTAATCCCAGCCCTTTGGGAGGCCGAGGTGGGAGGATCGCTTGAACCCAGGAGCTCAAGACCAGCCTGGGCAACATAGCAAGACCCCACCTCCACAAAAAAAGTAGCCGGGTGTGGTGGCATGTGCCCATGGTCCCAGCTACCCAGGAGGCCGAGGCGGGAGGATTGCTTTGGCCCACTGGATTGTTCTGCCAGGAGGGGGTAGTTTACAGCCTGTGAGCCACAGCAGTGAGCACTGCGAGCAAGAACAATGGGGGCTGGGGTTGGGGTGGGCTCCACGAGCGCTGAAAGCTGAGCTATCACCTGGGAGGTGCCCCTGCGGCTGCCGAGTTTCTCTCTGGATGCGCACCATATCTATGAACCCTAAGGATGGATCCCCACTTCGCTGGGAGCCTTGGAGGCTGGGGGCACCATCCCCAGTCCCTCGGGGCAGGCTCAGATCCTGGCACACTGACATTGCCAGCCACTCCTGGGCACTTGCTGTGTGCCGAGTCAGGACTGGGAGCTGCACCCAGGCCCCACGATGTCCCCTAGTTTGCAAATGTGGAAACTTGAGTCTCAGAGACTCAGGGACATTGGCCTCTGTGAATCTCAGGGCTGCTTCTCCTGAGGCCTGAACCAGTCCTGGCACTGTCTGCTGGGTTTTGGGCCCAGCCCTGGAAGGACCCAGCAGGGGTGCTCACAGACCTCCCATCCCACGGCTAACCCACCGCTGGGGAGAAAACCTGTGGACGCTTCCACTGAAAAATGTCGCTCTCTACAAGTATGCAAGAGAATCGGACCGTCTCCCATCAGACCTGGACACCCACCCAACACCACAGCCCCTAACACTCCCACCAGGCCGCTCCAGGCTGGCACAGGTGGTGCCCAGGCAGGCACACTTAAAGCAGGGCTTCCCGGCCTCACCACATCATCACTCCCCCAAGGAGGAAATGCTAATTTAATTAAGTGAATTAAATGCTAATTTAATTAAGTGAATTAAATTCAATTTCTCCCTTGTGAGAGAAATTAAATAGTAAGGAATGCAATTTTGCCAGGTACGGGTGAGCTTTGAACGGCCACGCCATGGAACAGCTAAGAGGTCTGTGCCACCCGAGACCTGGTGAACACCCAAGTTTCAGCCTCACACATGTTCCTTTCCCCAAGAGCGGCTGTGCTCTGTTCTCCCACGGGAGAAGCTGTCTGCTCTTGGTGCTCCCAGACACCTCCTGGGTTTGCCCGTCCTGCACTGGGCTCTGTCCTCTCTCACACTGCTCGGCCGGCCATCGGGCTCCTGGGACAGGCGAGCCCAGGACACCCCCGGGCCTCCCTCCACACAGGTGCTCTCTGAGGCCACCTCGGGCTCCCCGGCTCTAGCCCTGCTCCCCTACCCTGCTTGCCTGTCCTCATGCTGCGTGGATCATCCCCCCGTGTTTCATGATTTCTGGTGGTCAGCGACCTGAGAAGTGGGGCGAGTAGGCGCTGTTTCCTTATGCGTCAGGAATCTGGGGGCCTTGCAGGGAGGTGCCATCACCCTCACCAGCCCCAGGTTCCCACCTCCATGGGGGGAAGTAGAGGGACGAATGGGACACCCTCGTGTGGATTGTGGCACATGGACCCAGTCCCTGTCACCCTCATCCAACACAGTCAGGTGCCAGCCCTTTCTGGAACCCTGGCCTCTGGTCACCCCACCCTCCTGGGTGACCTGATCCCCAAGCATTTCAGACCCAGCTGCTGGGGAAGGCAAAATGCACCATCACGCACACATCCCCTCCCCTCCTTCATAACCCTAACCCTAACCGCACACCTGCCTCCTGGGGCTCTTCCCCCTGAGCCTGCCTGCCTCCCTTTTGCTCCCGTGCCCCCAGCTCACCTCCCACTCTGGGTGGTGACCCAGGTGAGGCCTTCTGGCCCTCACAGCCTCTGGGCGGCCCCAGGCCAGCCCTGCAGATGCCCCTAGGCATGGACGGAGAAGTGGGCAGTGATGAGAGAGGAAACCCTGGCCTGGCTGAGCTCTGCGCCCTTTGCCTTCTCAGTGGCCCCAGGATGGCCCAGCTGGTAGCCCAGATATCCCCAGCGGGCCAGCCCATCAGACCTTCCCCTGGCAACAAGGTCACACAAGCTTGGTAAAGGTGGCAGTGTCCCGCCCTGGACCCAGGCCTTCCAAATCGGGCCCTGTTCCCCCTCAGGAGGGGCACAGGACTTTTCCCCACCTGGCCTCCAGCCTAGTTGGAAGTCAGGGCAGGGTGAGCCCATGCTCCTGGGCATCTGGCCTGCAGGCTGACACTTGCTCACCTCATCCTAAGGAGGTCTTTTCTTTCATTAATAATAATAATAATAATAATAATAATAATAGAGACAGGGTCTCATGTTGCACAGCCTGGTCTCGAACTCCTGGGCTCAAGCAATCCTGCCACCTTGGTCTCCCAAAGCACTGGGATTACAGGTGTGAGCCACCATGCCCAGCCTTTCTTTCTTTTTTTAATAATTTTTGTAAAGAGATAATTTCAACATATTACCATCTCCCCTAATGACAGTGGTTTGTTTTGTTTTGTTTTTTAGGTGTGTTTTTTTTTGTTGTTTTGTTTTGTTTTTTGAGTCTCCTTCTGTTGCCAGGCTGGAGTGCAGTGGCTCAATCTCGGCTCGCTGCAACCTCCACCTCCCAGGTTCAAGCGATTCTACTGTCTCAGCCTCCCAAGTAGCTGGGATTATAGGTGCCTGCCACCACGCCCAGCTAATGTTTATACTTTTAGGAGACAGTGTTTCATCATGTTGGCCAGGCTGGTGTTAAACTCCTGACCTCATGTGATCTGCCTGCCTCAGTCGCCCAAAGTGCTGGGATTACAGGCATGAGCCACCCCGCATAGACTTTCTTTTTTGAAATGGAGTTTCCCTCTTGTTGCCCAGGCTGGAGTGCAATGGTGTGATCTCGGCTCACCGCAACCTCTGCCTCCCGGGTTCAAGCAATTCTCCTGCCTCAGCCTCCCAAGTAACTGGGATTACAGGAGTGCACCACCACGCCTGGCTAATTTATTTATTTATTTATTTGTGTGTGTGTGTGTGTGTGTGTGTGTATTTTTAGTAGATGTGGGGGTTTCACTATGTTGGCCAGGATGGTCTCGATCTCCTGACCTCGTGATCCGCCTGTCTCGGCCTCCCAAAGTGCTGGGATTACACACGGTGCCCAGCCGACTTTCTTTTTTTAATTTTTGCAAAGGTAATTTCAACATATTACCACTTCTCCTGATAATAGGGTTTTAACAAATATTATTAGGCAGCTTCATTTTTGCTGAGTTGTGCTTTTAAAAAGAACTACATTAGGTCGCTGGAGATTAAAACATTTACCATTTAGCGGGCAGGGCCGGTCAGGAAAACGGGCTAAACAGCTGGCTTAGCTTTAGGACTTCCCTCGTTCCCTCCTCTCCCTCCAGTCCTGGGGACGGAGGCCTGGTGTGGGGGTCAGCGTGGCCACTGCCCACTCATGCATGGGAGTGCGGCACAGCCCACTCCCCTACGACCTCCAGGCTGGGCTCCAGGAGTTGGCGGGGAGCCCCGGGTTGGGGATCTCCGTGCCCCAGCCCTTCCCGGTCAGGCTAGTTACCTTCCACAGCGCAGCACGCACCTCTGTCTCCACTGACTTGCAAGGCTAAAAATGTGCAGAACCCAAACCAAAACGTGCCTGCCCGTCATGTTTAAAATACCACTGTCGGCCGGGCGCGGTGGCTCACGCCTGTAATCCCAGCACTTTGGGAGGCCGAGACGGGCGGATCACGAAGTCAGGAGATCGAGACCATCCTGGCTAACACGGTGAAACCCCGTCTCTACTAAAAATACAAAAAACTAGCCGGGCGCAGTGGCGGGCGCCTGTAGTCCCAGCTACTCGGGAGGCTGAGGCAGGAGAATGGCGGGAACCCGGGAGGCGGAGCTTGCAGTGAGCTGAGATCGTGCCACTGCACTCCAGCCTGGGCGACAGAGTGAGACTCCGTCTCCAAAAAAATAAAAATAAAAAATAAAACAAAATAAAATAAAATACCACTGTTACAGATGTATTATCATATAACGTCTGGCACGGTAGCTCACGCCTGTAATTCCGGATCACTTGAGGTCAAGAGTTCGAGATCAACCTGGCCAACATGGCAAAACACCCCCACCCAGTGTCTACTAAAAATACAAAAATTAGCTGGCCATGGTGGCACACGCCTGTAATCTCAGCTACTGATGCTGAGGCAGGAGAATCGCTTGAACCCGGGTGGCAGAGGTTGCAGTGAGCCGAGATCACGCCATTGCACTCTAGCCTGGGTGACAGAGCAAGACTCTGTCTCAAAAAACAAACAAACAGAAAAAACAAATTTATTACCATGTGGAAATTATTTTATGATGAAACATGCATATTGATTTGCTTAAATAAACTGTTCTGATTCTTACAGTACTTCAGACCCAGCATGGAAATTTTGAAAAATCACAGTTGATAAAAAAACATGAGACTAGCTTGGGTCTCAAGTTTTTCTTCCTTGGAATTTTGGTTTTTCATGAACTTTCTGGGAAATGAAATTTAGTAGTTTGGTGGCATTGGTTAGTTCATAGAGGATGTAAAATGGAGGGATTGGGTTCAACGCCTTAAAAATCACAAAAGTTACAACTGGAAAGAAAGGTGGAGGCAATTTTTTTTTTTTTTTTTTTTTGTATTGAGGTGAAATTCACATAACAGGCCGGGCGCAGTGGCTCACGCCTGTAATCCCAGCACTTTGGGAGGCCGAGGCGGGCGGATCATGAGGTCAGGAGATCGAGACCATCCTGGCTAACACGGTGAAACCCCGTCTCTACTAAAAAATACAAAAAATTAGCCGGGCGTGGTGACGGGAGCCTGTAGTCCCAGCTACTCAGGAGGCTGAGGCAGGAGAACGGCCTGAACCCGGGAGGCGGAGCTTCCAGTGAGCCGAGATCGCACCACTGTACTCCAGCCTGGCAACAGAGTGAGACTCCGTCTCAAAAAAAAAAAAAAAAAGAAATTCACATAACAAATGCAGCCATGTTAAGGTGCACAATTCAGTGCCGTCTGATCCATTCCCAATGCACCGCAGCCAGCACCTCCACCTAGTTCCAGAACACCGTCATGCCCCCCAAAGGAAACGCTCACTCCCCATTCCTCCCTCCCCCAGCGCCTGGTAACCACCCATCTTTGTGTCTCTGTGGATTGGCCTGTTGTGGACGTTTCATAGAAATGGAATCAGACAACACGTGGCCCTTCGTACCTGGCTTGTCCTGCTCAGCATGATGCCTTCAAGGTTCACACCTGTCGCTGCATCAGGACTCACCTCCTCGCGTCTGGTCGACCACACGTTGCCCACCCACTCCTCCACCGGCGGGCTTCGTGTTGTCTCCACCTCTTGGCTGCTATGAACCCCTTTGACTTTTTGAACTAACTTTCAGATTCACTCTTGTAGTTTCAAGGTGTGAAACACCAAGCCATGTCGAATCTACAGAGGGTGAAAGAAACCCGCAGGTTCAGGAACGGTGCAACCAGTGGCCTGGCAGCTGCAGGTCCCCTATGCTGGGGGCCTTTTTTTTTTTTTTTTTTTTTGAGACGGAGTGTCGCTCTGTCACCCAGGCTGGAGTGCGGTGGCACGATCTCCGCTCACTGCAAGCTCCGCCACCTCCCGGGTTAACGCCATTCTCTTGCCTCAGCCTCCCTAGAAGCTGGGACTACAGGCGCCCGCCACCACACCCCGCTAAGTTTTTTGTATTTTCAGTAGAGACGGGGTTTCACCGTGTTTGCCAGGATGGTCTCGATCTCCTGACCTCGTGATCCACCCGCCTCGGCCTCCCAAAGTGCTGGCATTACAGGCATGAGCTGTGATGGTTTCCCAGATGCCCGGGATTACAGGTCTTGACTGCCCGCCCAACCTTTTGACAGTTCTTTGGTTCTATTTAGGTGCCAACCAGCAGCACCTCTTCCTTGCAGCACCTAAAATGTTCTAAGCATTGGTGCCAGGAAAAACCACAAATCTAAATTCCAGATCCTGGCCAGTACCGTGCACCCCTACAGACACCACCAGACACAATGACAATTTCACTTAAATAAAAAGTTCAGGCCGGGCGCGGTGGCTCACGCCTGTAAACCCAGCACTTTGGGAGCCTAAGGTAGGAGGATCACGAGGTCAGGAGATCGAGACCATCCTGGCTAACACGGCAAAACCCCATCTCCACTAAAAATACAAAAATATTAGCCAGATGTGGTGGCGGGCACCTATAGTCCCAGCAACTTGGGAGGCGGAGGCAGGAGAATGGCGTGAACCCAGGGGGCGGAGCTTGCAGTGAGCCGAGATCATGCCACTGCACTCCAGCCTGGGCGACAGAGTGAGACTCCGTCTCAAAAAAAAAAAAAATTCAGCTCCTCCAGTGCTCAGGAGTCTCATGCAGCCTGTGCTACAGTACTGGACAGGGCGCCCATGGAGCACTTCCCTCCAAGAGAAAGTTAACTGGACAACACAAAAAGAGGCAAAAAGAGGGAATTCGCATACGTGCACTGTGTGTGCCTGTGTATATACATGTGCAAGCACATGCGTGCGTATAGGCGTGCATGTGCACACACATGCACATCTGTGTTCATGCATGTAGGTGTGAGTACAGGTGCATGCATGTAGACGTGTGCATGCATGTGCATGTGTATGTAGGTGTGTGTGCATATGCCGGTATGTTCATATGTGTAGGTGTGTGCTTACACCTGTGTGTGTGCAGGCATGTGCATGGATGTAACTGTGTACATGCATGTAGGAATGCATGCAATGGATGTAGGCACATGCATGTAAGTGTGCACACAGGTGCATGTATGTAGGTGTGAGCGCATGTGTGGGTGTGCATGCATGTGCATGTGTGTGTGTGCATGCCTATGGGTGTGCATGCATGTGCATGTGTGTGGGTGTGTGTGCATGACTGTGGGTGTGGGTGTGTGTGCATGCATGTAGGTGTGAGCATGTGTGTAGGTGTGCGTGCATGTGCATGCGTGTGGGTGTGTGCATGTGTGGGTACGTGTGTGCATGTGTGTAGGTGTGAGCATGTGTGTAGGTGTGCGTGCATGTGCATGTGTGTGGGTGCATGCATGTGCATGTGTGTAGGGGGCATACTTGCGTGCTCTCAGGAGGTGGATGCTCTGACAAAGGACAGTGCCATCCTTCCCACAATGACCCAGTGCAGGCAGAGGCAGTGCGCTCATGAAGGCATCGGAAGCAGCTGAGAGCTGGGGCAGCCAGGTTTGGTTGCACTGAGTGAAGTGAGTGGGAACCTGAGAACCATTTTCTGGGGGTTACACCTGGGCACCCTGGTGCAGTGTGTCACGGGATGCAGGCTGGACAGCCAGTGTCAGAGCTGGGGACAAAGGCCAGGTGAGGAGGGCACAGTCCTCCCTTCCGGTGGGTGGCAGCAACCTCCTCTGCAGTGAGTGCCTCCAGCAGGAGCACCCACAGGTGTAGCTCAGGGCTTGTGTGCATTTTTCACGAAAATCCCCAGCCCTAAGTGGCACGCACAGAGTCACCCCTGTCCTGCCCCCCGTCCTCACCACCCTCGCAGGGCCCTGCTCAAACCCACAAGCCCAAACCCGTTCCTGCCCCTGGGGACTGCAAATCAGCCATAGTCCCTCCCCACCATGCACCACCTGCTCCCCAGCCTCTGAGAGGCCAGTGACACAGCAGACAGCTCCAGGGCTGGCAGTGGCGTGAGGGCAGCCGCATCATGGATGTGGCGGGGCCAACCTGGATAGGAGGGAAACAGCCAGAGCGTCCGCCGTCAGCGAGGGTCACCTTGGCCCCAGATTCACTCCTGGGTAGGGCCTGTGGGGTCAGATCCCCTCCCTCAGCGAGCCCCAGGGAAGCATGGGGTCTGACTACCTCCATCCCGGGACTGAGTTTGGAGGCCTCAGTGCTTGGCTGGCAAGAGCAGCCACCTGGGGACACGGTGATTAATTCAGCATCAGAATGCAAGTGTGGGCGTTTCCAGGAGCGCTGAGGTTCAGGTTTGGGGACGGAGGAGAAAAGCAGCTCATTTTCAAAAAGCACTGAGAGGCTGGACCCTGTGGCTCATGCCTGTAATCCCAGTGCTTTGGGAGGCTGAGGCAGGACTGCTTGAGGCCAGAGTTCAAGATCAGCCTGGGCAACGCAGCAAGACCCCCTCTCTAGAGAAATTTAAAAAGTGGCTGAGGGCAGTGGTGCACACCTGCGGTCCCAGCTACCCTGGAGGCTGAGGCGGGAGGATGGCTTGAGCCCAGGACTTCCGGGCTACAATGAGCCGTGAGGGCTCCACTGCACTCCAGCCCGGGTGACAGAACAAGACCTAGTCTTTAAAGTAAATACATAAAACCTAAAAAAAGAAAACGGCCAGTTGCGGTGGCCCACGCCTATAATCCCAGCACTCTGGGAGGCTGAGGCGAGCAGATCATGAGGTGAGTAGTTAAAAGACCAGCCTGGCTAGCATGGTAAAACCCCGTCTCTACTAAAAATAAAAAAATTAACTGGGTGTGGTGGTGGGCACCTGTGGTCCCAGCTGCTCAGGAGGCTAAGGCAGGAGAATGGCGTGAACCCGGGAGGCAGAGGTTGCAGTGAGCGGAGATCTTGCCACTGTACTCCAGCCTGGGTGACGGAGCGAGACTCTGCCTGTGTGTGCAAAAAACAAAAACAAAAACAAACAAACAAAGAAAAAACAAGGAGAGCCCTGCAGGCTCTCCTTAGGCTGGCCTCAGAGGTCTTCAGTGGTCAGAGGGTGCGAGGAACTGTGGCACGTGCTGATTGGGGCGGCTCCCACCACGCCCTGGGATGCACCCTGGCTGGGACCAGTCTCCAAATTCCCCTGCATCCGTCCCAGGCTGGGAAACTCTCCAACAGAGTTGCCTCCAGTCACTGCATGGGAAGCGGTGTCTCAGCTGAGCCGGACCCTCTCGCCTCCAGCTAGTGCTGCGGTGACTTCAAGTGACCAGTGACACCAGGTGTGACAGCTTCACACAGCATTTATCATGCTGCACTCAAGGGCTCTCTGAGTGGCCTCTCCACGTGGCCTGGGCTTCCTGGCAACGCAGCCGCCTCGGGGCAGTGTGACTTCCTGCGTGGTGGTGACTCAGGACAACAAAAGCAAGAGGCAAGCAGGTACCACAGGGCCTTGCTGAGGCAGCCGGGGATCTGCTGACACCATTGGTGGCCAGTGAGTCAGAGGCGGAGGTGCCAGAGACCCCGCCCGACGGGAGGAGATCTGAGAGCCTGCAGCCACAGGCTCCTCCAGGACTCGAGCACCAGGGCCACACAGAGAGCCATTTCTCTCCAGGGCAGGCCAGGCCGGGATCCCCCAGTGCCCTAACCTGCTCTGTGACCACAGGGATGTGGCCTTGGGGATGTGCCCTGCCGCGCTGGGTTCCAGTGCAGGACTCAGGGCTGGCCACCTGAGAAGCATCTCCAGGACATTCCAAACCTGGAACACAGACAGCATTGTGGCCCTACTCTGGAAGGCTGCGTGGAAGCCAAGAAGTTGTCCTGGCCTGTCCTGGCGGTGCCTTTGGCCTTGCTTCCTGTCCTTGTCCCCAGGGGCTGCGCCCCTCCTACTGCCTTCGCCAGCAGTGCCAGCCCGGTCCCAGGCACCCTGGAGCTGCTCCATCCCCATCAGGGGCCAAGAGCTGCCGGTCCACACCAGAGGCCCCGGTCACACAGGAGCCACGGGACAGCCGGAAGGGAAGCCAGGAGGCCTTGTTGGGGGAGTTGGGCACATGCCTGGCCTCCCCGTGATGCTCCCCCACACAGAGCACACAGGCACACACACACACACCTGTGCATGCACACACGCATGCCACAACACCACACACACACCTCACAGGCCACACACGGGCGATGCCGCAGGCAGAGTGTACCGCAGCCCCACAGCCAACACCCCTGCCCTCTGGGCGAGTCCGCTTCCGAGCTCACTTCGAGGAGGATCTTTCTGGTGACAGAGCCAGTGCTGTGGGCGGGAAGGCCCCAGGCCCTGGAGCCAAGGCCCCACCTGACCATACCTCCTGCTCTGTGGCACCTGTGTCCCCCTCCACCCCTGAGCCGGAGTAAAATTGTTTCTCTAGACTCTGAGGCTGGGATCAGGATCTGGAAGTCAGGATCACCTCGACCTGCCACGGCAGTGGCTGCTGCGGCAGAGCCAGGACGCCGGGTCTCCTGTCTCCATCCATCTCCACTCAAGGACGGGGGTGCAGATCCCAGAGCTTCTGTCAGGACCCTGCCAGCTTGCAGAGCCGCTGCGGCCACAGGGCTCCTGGTCCAGTGCCTGCTCCACCACGGCCCTCGGCACCCCTGGCTGCGGCCCTGGTGCCCCAGACTCACACCGGGGCAGGAGTGTGCTCTTGGGTGTGGGTGGGGTCCACTCTGACAGGGAACCACCTGGAGGTGGTTGGCCCTCCATCTGGAAGGGCCCTCACAAGTCTGGGATCCAGGCCCTTGTCATTCAGGAGCCCACGAGGGGTCAGCCATGTCCCCAGAGGGGAAGGGGATATGCCTGGGCTGTGCAGTCCACAGCCTCTTGAAGCAGAGGCCAGCCCAGGATGGGGCTCGCAGTTCTCGGGAGCCTGGGAGGCGGCAGTGGGAGGGTGGACATCCCCGCCTGCCCCACAGAGAAGCCAAGTGCAGGGCAGGAGCGGGGCCCCACGGCCCAGGGGGCGCGTGGTTGCTGAGAGGAAGAGCGCAGCTGCCTGGGGGAGGCTGGGCACGATGCAGGGCGGACAGAGACCCACTGCTGGGGGAGAGCCAGGCTCATGCCCCGCTGGCACCAGAGCCTGCCCACAGCCCGGGGACTGCCTGGGAGGTGTGGGAGGACCACACTGGGGGCCCTACACAGGCTGGGACTCATTTTGAGCCCCTAAGGACAGGTTGTGGGAGAAGGGAGCCTCTCTTGGGAATGTGGAGAAGACAGTGGGGCACCTGCTGGCCAAAGAAAGCCCTGGGCCCACATCCAGTTGTGTGGCAGTGAGAGTTGGGGTCAGGGCACTCAGCCATGCTCCCCGGCGACTGTTGGGTGATGAGCAGCCCGACTGCAGGCCCTGGCCCTGCCAGCCCTGGGCTTAAGCTAAACCCAGCAAAAAAGGCCCTGTCTGGCCTTGGAAAGCCCACCGTGCCCTGCGGGGTATGAGGCTGGCAGGCCCTTGAGGACCAAGCCAGGAGACATCCCTGGCGGAGACTCAATCCCAGGAAGGTGCCGGGGGTGCACTGGCAGGTTCCTCTGCAGGGAGCCAGCTCTTGGCTCTTGTGTGCCAGGCCAGGGAGCCCCCCTGGGAGTGGGGCAAGGGTGGACCTTACTTAAGTGCAGCTGTTCAAGGGGAGACTGTGAGGCGGGAAACCAAAGCGAGCTCTGAGAGCTCGAAGAGCCACTCACTGCCTCGGACCCCCGCCCCCCAGCCCTGCCCAGTCTGCAGCATCCAAACCCTTGTCTCCCAGAGCCACACGGCTGTGTTCTCCTCTTAGGAGCCAGTCCCCAGCCAGGCACCAGACGTCCTCACCTGGAGGCGGCTGTGCCTTCCAAGCCTCCGCTGGGCACAGAAAGTTGCTTGCAGGTGCCACACCTCACCCCCAGTCCTAATCTGGGAAAGAGCCCCTGGGTGGGTGGGGGCACGCCGGGCACACGCTGTCTCTGGGCGGCACTCTCATGGCTAGGAGGCTCTCATGGCTAGGAGACTCGGCCACGTCTGCACATAGGGTTCCTTCTCACCAGCCTGTGCTGGGCCCACAATGCCAACCGTGCCCTTCCTCTGGCTGAGGCTGTGCCCAGCACATGAATGCTCTGCCCACCCCACACCCCACAAATGGCAGCTCATCCTCCTGCCTTCCTGTGGGACCGAGCACGCCTCCGAGGGCAGCGAAGGGCACAGGTGCGAACCCCACGGCTGGGCTGAGGCGGACCCAGGCAGGCCCCACCTGCTCCCTGGATGCACAGAGGCCCCGATGGTGCTGTCCCCACACCCCCAGCAGGACTGTCCTCTGGGATTTGGGCTCCTGCGGTCTATGGCTCCCATGCTCCCCGTCCCAGCCCCACTTCCCACCCGCCTGTTCCACCTAGTGTTGTCCCAGTGCCGCCACGACCAGCCAGCCCTGAAACAGAGCAGGGCCCTGACCTCGAGAAGGATGCGGGCTGGTGGACCCCAGCCTGTCCCACAACCGGTACCTCCTGGAGCCCCCCAGTCCCCACCAGCTAACAGTGAGCCCCACCCCTGCCTTCAGACTCCTCACTCGGGGTCCCACCACCATGCCATCTCGCTACAGTGACCCAAGTGGCTGGGCCACCTCGCTCTGTGCCTAGGGGGAGGAATGCCCTGCTTGCGTGGACGGCGCCTATCAATGTCTTGAGCACACCATCTCAGGGGAAGTCACCCCTCCAGCGGCTGACCCACGCTGTCCTGGAATCTCAGCGTGATCCCATTCCACGAGGAAACACGTGTGTCATCGCCGAGCTCGGCCGCCTGCGCAGGAGGGAAGCTGGCCAAGTGAGCACTCCAAATCCCTCCACCTTCCCTGCATACACGTGACCTGCCTCAGCGCCACACCCTGGTCTAGAGCCCTGAGCATGGCCACGGGGGCCTGCCCGGAAGAAGAAAAACAGCTTAGCAGAAGCTCAAACTGACACCGATGGCCCTTAGCTCAACAGAAGGCTGTGCACTGGCACATTGTGTGGGAGCACCCACGCCCCCCCAGAGCTGGGCAGCCTGGCCCAATGGGCTGAGAAGCCACTTGGCCCTCAGCATCTGGAACAAAACTGCGCTCAGAGCCAGGGTTGGGCAGCTGCCTGCCCCTAGCTCATGGGGCCACTGTGGCAAAGGCACACGCGGACAGCGGCGTTACTGGTCATGGAACTGAAGTCCACGTAAAGGAAGAATTTCTAGAGTTTGCCAGCCATTCTGTTTCACCTTCTAAGATACAACCTCAGCCCTAAAATACGCGCGCCGGACACAGGCTTTGTTCACAGGGACGGTGTCTCGCCCATGTGTGTGCTGATGGCCTGGCCCAGGGAAGCGGCAGGACCGTGACCAGGCCCAGAGGGCTCCCCACCCCGCCAGCAGCCGGTGCAGGAGCAGAAACCACATTCACCAGGGCAGCTGCGACGTGCCTTCCAGAACCCACATGCGCACGGCCCACCGCCCCGGGGAAGGTCTCGGTGGCACAGGGTGTTCACTCACCGCCGTGGCTCTTCCCGGAACTCCACGACTGCAAGCAAACCGCCACCAGGTTAACATATGGATCCACGCTCACCAGAGGACAGGGCTGAGTGAGAACGTGCATCCCCAACCCCAGGGCCCCGGGGGGCTGAAAGGCGGGCGTAGCAGAACACGGGGCCAGTGGAGGAGGCGCACCTGGGGAAGCTGCGTGTGCAGGACCAGCCAACGGCAGCAAACTCAGCATCTCTGAGGAAAGGCACACGCTTCCCTCCTCACGGCCGCCACATCAGGCAGGTGTTGGTGTGACCCCTTGCCCACCTCATGGACGCTCAGGCCACAGCAAGAAGATGAGCCGGGCAGCCATCGAACCCCTGGAAAGCACGGCTCCGCAGCCCGCAGTACCGGGAGCCGCCCCGAGGACACACCTGTCCAGAGGTTCCTGGGAAGCAATTTCCAACCTCGACTCTTAAACCCACTGAGGAGAACATTCTCTTCCGACTCACAAGTTTGCCAAAAGAGGATGGCGGGCGAGGGGGGCACTGTGGTTGGCTAGACCCTGCTGGCATGGGACGGGCCAAGGGCCTGTGGCCTGGCACGAGGGTAGGGGACAGGCATCTCTGCACCCAGGTCCTAGAGCTGGAGGCCCAGGGCTCACAGGCCCATAGCCCTGCCCACTTCTCCTGAGCAGCACCTGCATCGAGCAGAGCCATCTAGACGGGCTGACCGCGGACAAGGGTCTCGGGTGCTTCCTCGCCTCCGCCACCTCCCTGACTTCAAACACACTTAGAAAACCAAGTCCCCAGCGTTTGGTGGGGAAACACCACTGGGTTTCCACACTGACTGCATTTTGTTGAAAGTAACACCCATCAAGCTGGGTTACATGTGAAGCTTTGAGGGAAAGGGCTCTCCACAGGCCACGTTTAACTGCCGGCCTCATAATCGGAAAATACAGGGGATCCATCTCAGACCGACTGTGCCTCCCAGTGATCCCCACAAGGCCACACAGCCACCTGGCCCGTGCATGCCCACTGGGGTGAGGGGCACGCGGGGGGCGGTCTGTGGATGTGGCAGAGCCGCTGCGCTGCTCGTTCTTGTTTCTCCCGTCACCGGGACCCTCAGCAAGCCCAGCCCTGCCCCAAGGGGGACTGTGGGCCAGAGCAGCTGGCAGGGGACGGCCTTGTCCTGCCCAGCTTTCCCAGGGCCGGCCCAGCCCTCAGCAGCTGAGACCGAGAACGGGGCTGCCTGAGCCTTGAAACAAATGGTTTTAAACAGTATTTCTGGCATAGTCTTCGTTCTCGCTGAGTTCTCCAGGAAGGCTGCTACCAGGTCACCTGTCCTTTGCTGAATTTGGAACTTCATCCAGGACAGGGGCCCACTCCTGAGAATCACAGCTGACGGCCACATCCCACGGGCGCTGTCACTGAGCCCATCCCGGCCTCAGCCCGAACGCGTCACTCTCAGTGTCAGAGTGAGTCCACTCACAGGGATAAGGGACTGACAACTATACTCTTCCTTCCCCGGTGCTGCCGCCTGAGAATCCACACACTCAAATGCACAATTTGTTAACATTGCTACCTTTTCTCTTCTATTCCTGTATGGTCAATGGACTTTTTGTTTTATTTTTGAGATGGAGTCTTGCTCTGTCGCCCAGGCTGGAGTGCAGTGGCATCATCTCAGCTCACTGCAACCTCCGCCTCCCGGGTTCAAGCAATTCTCCTGCCTCAGCCTCCCTAGTAGCCGGGAATACAGGCACCCGCCACCACGCCCAGCTAATTTTTAATTTTTTTTGAGACGGAGTCTTGTTCTGTCGCCCAGGCTGGAGTGCAGTGGCATCATCTCAGCTCACTGCAACCTCTGCCTCCTGGGTTCACGCCATTCTCCTGCTGTAGCCTCCCAAGTAGCTGGACCCTACAGGCGCTCGCCACCATGCCCAGCTAATTTTTTGTATTTTTTAGTAGAGGTGTGGTTTCACTGTGTCAGCCAGGATGGTCTCAATCTCCTGACCTCGTGAGCCACCCGCCTCGGCCTCCCAAAGTGCTGGGATTACAGGCGTGAGCCACTGCACACAGCCTGCCCGGCTAATTTTTGTATTTTTAGTTGAGACGGGGTTTCACCATGGTGGCCAGGCTGGTCTCGAACTCCTGACCTCGGGTGATCCACCCATCTCAGTCTCCCAAAGCACTGAGATTATAGGCATAAGCCACCGCGTCCTGCCAGTAAACGGGTTTTTAAAGCTAGGCTTGTATACAGGTTGTATTTTCTCTAAATATCATTGCAAGAAAGCAAAGGAAGCATTTAGAGGAGCTCCGTTATAAACAGGGGGCTGAGATGCCTGGCCCCACCCAGGCCCCATGCCCAGGCTCGGTGCAGTGTGGCCACACAGACTCACGGTGTCAGCAATGCCACGGGTAGGCAGCCTGGCAACGTAAGCCTAACATCACCACCTCGATCTGGAACAGAAGCCTCCCACACCAGATACTCCGGGAACTGCGGGTCCCAGCACCTGAGGCGTTGCTGGGGCGGTTTTCCAGATACCACCAGCCCCACCTGAACCCGAGTGGAGCTGCCACCCAACTGAGGCTGCCACCCGAGTGAGGCTGCCACGAAGCAGAGGTCCCACAGCAGGAGCCGCTGCAGACGAGGGGCCGCGATCCACAGGGCGGGCTCTGGAGGCTGCTCCGCTGAGCCCGGCCCGGGTCAAGGCCGAGTGCTGTCAATAGCAGAGGCAAATGGCACAGCAGGCGAATCCGAGCGAGGCCCATGAAGGCAACTTGACCTCAGGTCCTAACCACGAGACACGAAGCTGTGGCTGCCACCCGCTTGACAGAACCCCACCCATCTGGGGCGGCCACAGCTCCGGGTCCCCAGACGGGAAAGGAAACCGGCCTCAGGAGCAGGAGCCCGTGGGGAGCCAGCGCGAGCTCCCGGGGGCCGTCCTGTCCCCTCCCTCAAACCCAAGAGCAACGTGGGAAGGAAGCAGGCATGCGGGAAGCCCCTCGAGGCCAACGGCTCCTGCCTCTTTCCAGGAGTCGTAAAGGCACAGGAGCACAACCAAAATGAATACGGCTGCGCTGACAGGCACTAATAGGCTTTTCTTTTTTTGAGATAGGGTCTTGCTCTGTTGCCCAGGCTGCAGTGCAGTGACACAATCTCAACTCACTGCAGCTCCGACCTCCCAGGCTTAAGCAATCCTCCCACCTCAGCCTCCCGAGTAGCTGAGACTATAGGTATGCAACACCACACCTGGCTAATTTTTTGTATTTTTTGTAGAGAGGGGTCTCACTATGTTGCCCAGCCTGGTCTCAAACTCCCAAGCTCAGGCGATCCTCCCACCTTGGCCTCCTACGGTGCTGGGATTATAAGCATGAGCCACCACACCTGGCCCCAGTAGGCTTTTCTTACTGAGGGATCTCCTGAGACAGGGCCTTGCTCTGCTGCCCAGGCTGGAGTACAGTGGCCAGATCACAGTTTACTGCAGCCTTGACCTCCTGGGCTCAAGTGATTGCCATGTCTCAGCCTCCCTGAGTAGCTGGGACTACAGGTACATATCACCTTGCCCTGCTAATTTTTGCATGTTTTGGTAGAAACAGGGTCTCACTATGTTGCCCAGGCTAGTCTCGAACCCCTGGGCTTGTCAAGCAATCCTCCTGCTGATCCTCGGCCTCCCAAAGTGCTGGGACTCCAGGCGTGAGCCACCGCTCACCCGGCCTCCTGAAGCATCCTAACGGGAGACATGCATGAGTTCGTGTGAAGCCCGATGGGGTGATTCCCTTACCTGCACCCACCTGCCCAGGGCTGGGATGTACCGGGGCCAGCCCAGCACCCCCGGGACATTCTCAACTGGGGGCTTTGCTTTTCTGTAGAGGATGAGAATGGAAACACAGAGCCCCGGGCACCCTGTCCAGGGCCGTGCTTTAAGTTTAATGTGCATGGGAAGGCTGTAGCCCCAGGGCCCGGCCCACAGCTTCAGGATGGGGCAATTTCACAGTGTGGGAGCAGAGCAGGAAAGAAAAGTTAGGAGACCTATGAACTATGTACTTTGAATTTGCAGAATAAAAGATTTAGTTGTCATTCAAAAAACAAAACACAGGCCGGGCGTGGTGACTCACGCCTGTAATCCCACCACTTTGGGAGGCTGAGGCAGGCGGATCATGAGGTCAGGAGTTCCAGACCAGCAAGGCCAACATGGTAAAACCCTGTCTCTACTACAAATACAAAAATTAGCTGGCTGTGGTGGCGCACGCCTGTAATCCCAGCTACTCAAGAGGCTGAGGCAGGAGAACTGCTTGAACTCAAGAGGCAGAGGTTGCAGTGAGCTGAGACAGTGCCACCGCACTCCAGCCTGGGAGACAGAGAGACTCCGTCTCAGAAAAAAAAGAAAAAAAAAAAAAAAAGAAACACAGGCCAGGCTCAGTGGCTCATGCCTGTAATCCCAGCACTTTGGAAGGCAGAGGTGGGTGGATCACTTGAGGCCAGGAGTTCGAGACCAGCCTGGCCAACATGGCGAAACCCAGTCTCTACTAAAAATACAAAACTTAGTGAGCATAGTGGTGGGTGCCTATAATCCAAGCTACTGGGGAGGCTGAGGCAGGAGAATTGCTTGAGCCCAGGGGGTGAAGGTTGCAGTAAGTCAAGATCACGCCACTTCACTCTAGCCTGGGCAAACAGTGAGACTCCATCTCAAAAAAAAAAAAAAAAATTAGACGTTGTGGCGTGCATCTGTAATCCCAGCTACTCGGAAGGGTAAGATTCGAGAATCACTTGAACCTGAGAGGTGGAGGTTGCAGTAAGCCAAGATCAAGTTACTGCACTCCAGCCTGGGCAACAGAGTGAGACTGTCTTAAAAAACCCCGTCTCTACCGAAAATACAAAAAATTAGCCAGGCGTAGTGGCGGGCGCCTGTAGTCCCAGCTACTTGGGAGGCTGAGGCAGGAGAATGGCGTGAACCCGGGAGGTGGAGTTTGCAGTGAGCCGAGATCGCGCCACTGCACTCCAGCATGGGCAACAGAGCAAGACTCCGTCTCAACGGAAAAAAAAAAAAGAAGTGAGATTTGTGGGCTGGGCACAGTGGCTCACACCTGTAATCCCAGCACTTTGGGAGGCCAAGGTGGGCAGATCACGAGGTCAGGAGATCAAGACCATCCTGGCTAACATGGTGAAACCCCGTCTCTACTAAAAATACAAAAAACTAGCCAGGCATGGTGGCAGGCGCCTGTAGTCCCAGCTATTCGGGACTAGGCAGGAGAATGGCGTGAACCCGGGAGGTGGAGCTTGCAGTGAGCCAATACCGCACCACTGCACTCCAGCCTGGGCGACAGAGCAAGATTCGGTCTCAAAAAAAAAAAAAAAAAAAAGTGAGATTCGCAACTTTCGAAAAGCATTTTTAGTATTTCTGCCCAAAGAGTTTAAACTAACTTTAGTTTTAAATCTAAACCTCAAAAACAATGAAGAGATCTAGACGTGTGAAGAGAAACATTTTCTGAAAACATTCTTACTGAGCTAAAATACAGCCAGAGCTCTGCTAAGGTTCCCACACCAGTGGGCAGGGAAGGGAAGAGGAGGGGCTGGTTCAGGAGAGAAGTTCAAAACAAACAGCTCGGAACTGACTGCTTCCAACAACAACGAGCAGGCTTCACAACAAACAAAACTCATTTTCTCACTTTAAGACACAGGTAATGGTAATGTTTTTTAAAACGAAAAAAAAGGAGGCGGCCAGAGGCAGGCAGGCGCTGCCGTGCTCAGGCCCAGCACCTGTGTCCCGGGAATACGGGCTCAGCTCCAGTCCCTTAAATCCAAAAAACACGAGGCTTTGCCCACCAAACGACGCCACAAGACCGCCCACATGCTGCGGTGGCCCCGGCGCCCACTCCGGGTGGGAGCAGCGAGCACGGAGCCGTGGGGATACAGCCTCCCAGGGACGCATGGGCTGCTTCTGCGGCACCAAGAAAAGACCAAGATAGGAAATAGGAAAAGGGATTTTATTAAAGAAAAGTCATCTGTGAGTGACTAAAGTAGCATGCTTGACGTTAACACTCTGGGTTGAAACCTACCTCCGTCAAATAACACGTGGACTCTCCAAGCAAACGTCTATGGGGCAATTCAAGCAGCGACTCAAGAGCCCAGAGGAGCACTGGAGAGGAGGCCATCACTCCATTTCCCAGCACGACAACCACTTTTTTGTAAACACCTGGCAGATGCTAAAAATACGGCTTTACACACGACCGTCACCGAAGTTTATAAGCAATAAGATCAGAGAGCGGGAGCAGCCGCGGCGCCTCTAACAGTCCAGGGCCGAGGTGCTGAAGGTGAGTTTCAGGTGAGGTCCGCTCTGCCCAGTCTCCGGCCGCGCCAGGGGGCTGCTGTGGCCGGACAGCCAAGTGGGACGGCGCCACCTACGTGCGATTTAGTGTCTGGAAGATTCTAGAGATCTGCAGCATGACGGGACCCGTTTCTGGATCATTCATCCACTGGGTGCTGTTCAGCGGGTTCTCTAGCATGTCTTCAAATGCTGCAGGGAAAACAGAGCCAGCCTGAGTGCCCATGCCCCCACTCAGCCAACAGGCACAGGCGTGACTTTCCTCTTCGGCAGCTTCCTAACGAAGAGGGTGTGTCTCCAATACAAAGGCCACACAGAGCTCACTGCTAAGTGTGCACTCTCAGGCTGAAACCCACCCAACTCTGTCAGATGCACCCATCAAATCAGATCTGATCACAAACAATCATGCACTCAATTCTGGCAGGTGGGCAGCATGCCTGTGCATGCTCATGGCACCCACACTCTGGGCAGCTGTCTGGCAGCCGCCAGGGCTCAAAAATCATCTCCCCCAACAACTCCACTTCCAATCCCACCCCGAGAAGGTCAGCAGATGCAGAAAGGACACACAAAGACACTGTTGCAAAGTTAACAACAAACTGGAAAAACGTAATGCTCAGCCTTAAGAAAATTACTTCTTTAAAAAACCAGCGCGTTTAAAATGCAACACACCACTTCTTCAAAATGAAAACTTGGGTTTTAACAGCTTTACAAAACTGTTTCCCCCAAACAGGTGGATTTTAGCAAACAGCTCTCCACTCCACCCACTGTGAAGGAACACACGTTCTGCTGGCTGCCGGCCCCTCTGCAGGATCGACGGCTCCATGCTGACCTGACACACAGGGATGCACTTCAGCGTAAGTGGCCCCAGGCCTACAGGCTCCAGGGACAGTGCTCACTACAGGAGTTCACAGCCATTCACGGCCCAGTAGCGTGTGGCTGAGCACAGAGCTCAGAGTGAACCCGACTTGGCTCTGTTCGTGATCGGAAACAACCCCCAGGCCCTGAAACAATCTCTGGTGTTCTGATTAAAAGTCCCCAAAAACCACTTTAAAATCTCTGAAAAAGCCAGGCGTGGTGGCTCATGCCTGTAATCCCAGCGTTTTGGGAGGCCAAGGCGGGCGGATCACAAGGTCAGGAGATCGAGACCATCCTGGCTAACACGGTGAAACCCTGTCTCTACTAAAAAAATACAAAAAACTAGCCGGGCGCAGTGGCGGGCGCCTGTAGTCCCAGCTACTAGGGAGGCTGAGGCAGGATTATGGCGTGAACCCGGGAGGCGGAGCTTGCAGTGAGCTGAGATCCGGCCACTGCACTCCAGCCTGGGCGACAGAGCAAGACTCTGTCTCAAAAAAAAAAAAAAGAAAAAAGTCCCCAAAAACCACTCTTAAAATCTCTGAAAAAGCCAGGTGTGGTGGCTCACGCCTATAATCCCAGCACTTTGGGAGGCCAAGGCAGGTGGATCACAAGGTCAGGAGATCAAGACCATCCTGGCTAACACGGTGAAACCCCGTCTCTACTAAAAATATAAAAAATTAGCCGGGCATGGTGGCAGGTGCCTATAGTCCCAAGCTACTCAGGAGGCTGAGGCAGGAGAATGGCATGAACCTGGAAGGCGGAGCTTGCAGTGAGTCGAGATCGTGCCACTGCACTCCACCCTGGGTGACAGAGCGAGACTCCATCTCAAAAAAAAAAAAAAAAAACTCACAAAAAGTCCCAGAAAGACAATGACAACCTGATGTCTACGAGAACAAACTATAAGGTACGAAACAGCTGTTTCACACGCAGGGCGGGGAACTTAATTTCCCATTTCCTCTCAAAAACAGCAAAATAAATTCTGGAAGGATGAAAGAGTTGAACAAAAAGATAAAGAGTTAAATACGAAAAACCACACAGATGATTATTTATCTGAGAATTTAATTTTTTTGGAGACAACGACTTGCTTTGTTGCCCAGGCCGGAGTGCAGTGGCGTGATCACAGCTCACTGCAGTCTTGAACTCCTGGACTCAATGATCCTCCCACCTCAGTCCCCTGAGTAGCAGGGACTACAGGCACATGTGCCACCACTCCTGGCTGATTTTGCTTTTTTGTTTGTTTGCTTTTTTTAGTAGAGAGGAGGTCCTGCTATGTTACCCAGACTGGTCTTGAACTCCTGAGCTCAAGTGATCCTCTTGCCTCAGCCTCCCAAAGTGCTACGACTACAGGCATGAGCCACCATGCCCAACCTGAGGAAGGACTTTCTTCTCTATATCCTAACTTCTGTATGTCAGAAAATGCCACACAAAATTAGAGAGCAAAAACCGTTTACAATACGCAACAAAGGCAGATGTGCTTAACATCCAAGAAGCTATTAAGGAAGCTCCAGGATTAATATTGCAATAGAAAAACAGATGTGCCGGGTGCAATGGCTCATGCCTGTAATTCCAGCACTCTAGAAGGCAGAGGTGGGAGGCTTGCTTGAAGCCAGGAGTTCAATACTAGCCTGAGCAAAAAAAAAGAGACCCCATCTCAACAACAACAAAAAAATTAGCTGGGTATGGTCGTGTGTGCCTATAGTCATAACTACCCAGGAGGATGACTTGAGCCCAGGAGGTCAAGGCTGCAGTGAGCTGTGATTGCACCACTGCACTCCAGCCTGGGTGACAAAGCAAGACCCTGTCTCCAAAAAAAGAAAGAAAACAAATAGATGATATGCATACACAATATGTAAAAGAAGAAATGCAATGACCAACAGAAAAGTATTCAACATTGCTAATACCAAAAAGAATACAAGTTAAAACAATGGAGGTCTTGTCTATGATATGGAGGTGGGCAAGTGTGTGTGCTGGGGGCAGATCTTGCATGGACAGTGGCGCCATCACTGCACTCTAGCCTGGGTGACAGAGATAGAGTCTATATCTATTAGAAAAAAAAAAAAAAGTTCTTGGACAGACCCCAAGGCAGCACACACTAATATCCTAAGGTATACAAACAGCTGGAGAGCTAGGAGGAATATGCTTTCAGTGCAAAAGGAATCACTAAGAATAAAAACAAACTCACAAAAGTCCATTCTCAAGTTTTAGAATTTGGGTACAAAGAAGATCCCTACCTCACACCACACACATACTTCTAGGTAGATTATGGACTTAAATAAGAGAAACTTTTAAAATATTTGGAAAAAAATTTAAAAAAGGAAAACATTTCTGACTTTGGGATAGGAGGGTTTTCTTTTTTCTTTTTCCTTTTTTTTTTTGAGATGGAGTCTCGCTCTGTCGCCCAGGCTGGAGTGGAGTGGCACGATCTCGGCTCACTGCAACCTCTGACCCCCAGGTTTGAACAATTCTGTGCCTCAGCTCCGGAGTAGCTGGGATTACAGGTGCATGCCACCACACCCAGCTAATTTTTTGTATTTTTAGTAGAGACAGGGTTTCACGATCTTGGCCAGGCTGGTCTTGAACTCCTGATCTCGTGAGTCACCTGCCTCGGTCTCCCAAAGTGCTGGGATTACAGGTGTGACCCACCACACCCCGCCATGGAAGGTTTTCTTTAAAGCTTCACATCCTAAAAAAAACCACCCTGAAAGATATCAAAACATGGGATTCTGCCCATCAGCATGAGTAAATAAGCCAGAAACTGAACAACGGCATCTGCAGCACAAATAAATGGGAAAAGGGTCAGCATCCAGGAGGTGAGGACCTTTCTGAATGAATAAGAAAACAATCCGGGCCGGGTGCGGTGACTCACGCCTGTAATCCCAGCACTTTGGGAGGCCGAGACGCGCGGATCACAAGGTCAGGAGATTGAGACCATCCTGGCGAACACGGTGAAACCCCGTTTCTACTAAAAAATACAAAAAACTAGCCGGGCGAGGTGGCGGGTGCCTGTAGTCCCAGCTAGTCAGGAGGCTGAGGCAGGAGAATGGCATAAACCTGGGAGGCGGAGCTTGCAGTGAGCTGAGATCCGGCCACTGCACTCCAGTCTGGGCGACAGAGCGAGACTCCGTCTCAAAAAAAAAAAAAAAAAAAAAAGAAAACAATCCAAGAGAAAAGAAGGCCAAACACTGAGCAGACGGTCTCTCACAGCCGAGATTCTACAGATGGCCAATACACTTTTGAAAGAAGGCCAGCCTTCAAGATCAGGGCATGGCCATCACAGCTTCCAGAGACACTTCCAGCCTGCTTGGGTGGCAAAGGCCCTCCCAACATCCCGGAACTCAGCTCCCAGGGACCAACAGGTCTGTAATCCCAGCACTTTGGGAGGCCGAGGCGGGTGGATCATGAGGTCAGGAGTTTGAGACCAGCCTGGCCAACATGGTGAAACCGGTCTCTACTAAAATACAAAAAATTAGCCAGGCATGGTAATGCACGCCTATAATCCCAGGTTCTCAGGAGACTGAGGCAGGAGAATTGCTTGAACCTGGGAGGCAGAGGTTGCAGTGAGCCGAGATCACGCCACTGCACTCCAGCCTGGGTGACAAGGTGAGGCGCTGTCTCAAAAAATAAAAAAAAGGGGGGGGGAACATCGGGAGTGGCACCACATGCAGACAATCCAATGACCCCTGGATTCCCGGTGCCTTCCATCAACAAAATACTCCACAACCCCCACAAAGAACGCAGTCAGTCAGTCACAGAGGCCTGCTTAAAACGTGATTCTACTTACACAAAAGCAGTAACAAATGAGAGACTGTTTGAGGAGACACAAATATGGCAAAACTCTACAGGGAAGCAGAGAGGTAAGCCACGGCCACGGCGACGGCCAGGCTGGAGGGAGGGATGAGGTACGTAGGGGAGGGGCACCCCAGGCCCAGAGCTGAATGGCAGATACACGGCTATTCGTTTTATCCTTCTTTAAAGTTACAACATCATATATACTTTTGCATGTAGGTATCTGACAATAAAAATAAACAATTGCCATCGAAGACCCTGAGGAACAGTAAGAGCAAAAGCCCACACCACGCCTTGTTCTCATGTGAGTTCCTAAGCTGCTGGTGTGGTCTCCACCCCGCTGGCCCTCGGAAAGCCACTGGCACTGCTTTTCTGAAGCCTGTGTCAGAGTCGTCGCCCAGGAGACAGTCACACCACGATCAGAACCTGACCTGTGGGCTCCGTGGTGACGTAGCAGAGCTACACCCGCAGGATGCCAACCTGCATGGCAGGACGTGCTGCCAGCGCACGGCGATCCTCAGCGCTGGATCCTCCGCGTCGCCTCCACAGCACCCGCACGTCCTACGAGGGAACCAGCCAGCCTCCCCGACCCGTGACTTAGCGTAAAGAAGGCGCACATACCTAGCAATGTTTTTGGGTTGGTCAGGCCCAGCTGCACCACCGGGTTATCCAGGATGGCCTGAAAGAGAGGACTGTCGGGGTCGATGCCCTTGTCCAGCTCCTCCGGAGAGGGCTTCCGGTCCCCCAGCAGCCACTCGCACTGCAAAGCCAAGAGCACCAATGTCACTGTTAGCGCCTTCAGTGCCTCTGCAAGACGCCACCAGCAGCAGGCACAACGGCTCCTGCACCTTTCTATTGAGCCCCCGAGGCTGATCTCACTGGAAGGGACCCTACCACGAAGACAAGCCCAGTCTGGATTCACTGCTGTGCATGTCAGACCAGGCCGGACTGAGAAGGAAGAGCTAGTCTGCTTTTCTCTGCAGACGCTGGCATTGCCCAGCTTGCCTGTGGTCCTGTTATGGGCAGTCAGTAGTGCTGGAGCCATGAGGACACAGGCTCCTCATCTCTGTCTTGGAGGTGTGAGCCACCAACTCCACTGGCAGGAGGGATGGTGGGGGGGTGTCGGCCACCACAGGGCCCTCCCCCAGCACAGCTCCATCAGCCCAGCTGGCACACGGGCACAGGACAGGAATCATTCTTAGAGTCAGTTTAATCAGATAAATGGGCTGGGTGTGGTGGCTCATGCATGTAATCCCAGCACTTCAGAAGCCAAAGCAGGAGGATCGATCGAAGCCAGGAATTCAAGATCGGCCTGGGCAACAAAGGGAGATCTCGTCTCTAAAAAACTAAAATCAATTAGCCGGGCATGGTGGTGCATGCCTGTGGTCCCAGCTACTCAGGAGGCTGAGGCGGGAGGATCGCTTGAGCCCAGGAGATCGAGGCTGCAGTGAGTGTGATCACACTGCTGCATTCCACCCTGGGGGACAGAGTGAGACCCTGACTCCAAAAAAATTTAAAAAAAAAAAAAAAAGATAAATGAACAAATTACCCATCCATAAAATATGTACATATAAGGCACCCTTTTAAAAAGACAAAGCCTAGAATTCTGTATTTTTACATTTTTATACTGTTTGTGCCATCTATCCTATTATCTCACTTAAAGAGCCACACAGCCGACTGCATGTGAAAATAGGGAAACACACGGCCTCTATCATGCCCGGGGCACTCATGAGTGAGGCTCCCAGCACTCACCCAGCCTGACACTCACTCACTACAGCCGACACTCATTCACTACAGCCCAACACTCACCACAGCCCGACACTCACTCATCACAGTCGACACTCACTCACTACAGCCCAACACTCACCACAGCCCGACACTCACTCACCACAGCCCGACACTCACCACAGCCCAACACTCACTCACCACAGCCCGACACTCACCGCAGCATTCTGTTGGTTGTTGTTCACTCTGAGGGCATCTATCACCTCCTTCTCATCGAATCCCATCTCCATCAGGGAAATGACGGCCTAGAGGACAGCACAGCCGTTAGCTCGCTGGGGGCAGCAGGAGGCCGAGGAACCAGTGCCCTGCGTGCAGAGAGGGGGCCCTGCTCCCCGGCACCCTAGCGGGGGGTGCTCCCAACAGCACTGCGGACGTTCTCCGTCCACGTTCTCTTTCCTCACAGCTCTACTGAAACAGATCTTGGTTTTCAGCATCCTAAAGCCGAAGAAGTGAAGAGTATGACTGTAGTTAGCAGAGCCAGGGGGTCAGTGCAGCTCCCAGGCTTGTCTTCAGGGAGCCACAGGTTGTGGGGAGAAGCCACAAGTTATGACAGGTAGAAATGCATCGCTTATGTGGACATGAGGCAGTCAGGCCAACTTCAGACCCTTTCAGGTTTGTCCAATGGCTGTGTGGATAAGACTCTCTCAGCAGCCACTGCAGGTTTACCCCAGAGGGGCTTGTTATCCAAGAATAAGTGGCATTAGAGAAAGGCCACGTCAGTAAATGCAATCTCAATGGAAACAAAAATGTCATTGTAATCCATGAAAAAAGGTTTTATTCAGATTTTATCTTAGAAAAAAAGTCCTAAAACTAATTTTTTAATTTTAATATTGAACAAAACTTAAGCTACAACTAAACATATACTAATTCATTTTTGGGGAAGGGCGTACATTTTTCTGGACACAATTCATGTAACCAGATAATACATCCTTTACTCTGGAGATTTATAACACAATGTTAAAGGGGTCCGTTTTGAAAAAATATAAATAAATAAAAAGAAGGCTTTATCAAAATTTCAAGGGCCTCTCCTAATCCCTGAAAGGTCAGATCCCACTCTCTTGAAGCCCCCAGAGTCCTCTCCGTCTTTGTCAGTTTTCCGGCCACCATAAGGCCATAAGTGTAGGGGTGCCGGCCCCACACAGCTCCCAGCACCACCCAGGCTGACTTCACGCAGCACCGCGCCCCACGGACCGTGCGCGTCCGCAGCCAGTCTGGACTGCATTGTCAGATGCTTTCAAGAGAACCTGGCAGAAAAAGACTTGAGCTGGGGTGGAGCTCAGGAAGGATGCTGGCTGGAGCTAAACTGTGTGCGTGATCAGGTCAAAAGTCACAGCCAGGCGCACTGGCTCACGCTTGTAATCCCAGCACTTTGGGAGGCCGGGGCGGGAGGATCACCTGAGGTCAGGAGTTTGAGACCAGCCTGACCAACATGGGGAAGCCCCATCTCTACTAAAAATATAAAAATTAGCTGGGCGTGATGGCACACGCCTGTAATCCCAGCTACTCGGGAGGCTGAGGCAGGAGAATCGCTTGAGCCCGGGAAGTGGAGGCTGCAGTGAGTCGAGATCGTACCACTGTACTCCAGCCTGGGCAACACAGTGATACTCCATCTCAAAAAAGAAAAAAACTCCGTATCTTCTATTTATGGTCCTTCCTGAGACACATCCTAACTCCAGGAGCTCCAACAATGAACTTTGGAAGAACTCACCATACAATATTTTGGTATCAAAGTCATATAGAATAGCCTGGAATCTATTGAATTCAAGGACAGGATGCCCTTCTCACTAGCTTCAATAGGAAGCACTCTCCCTCATTTCTACCTCAGCCCAGGAAATGATGCCCCAGTACTCCTGAGGCAACACCTGGCAGCCCCCGCCCTCCCTCCCAGCCCATGGGGGCAAAGACTTGCTTGTGGGCAGCAATGGGAGAGGGGCCTTGCACTCACGGGCTGCAGGACCTCAGGCCCTGCCAGCTCTGCCCCCGGCCGGCAGGTATTCTGTCCACCACTGGAAAGGGAGGGGCAGCAGGAAATCTGTTTTGGCCTCAAGTCAGAGCTCTCCAATCCTTTCTCGGTAACGAAGCTAATATCTCGATCTCTACTGGATACTTGCCTGATCTCAAGACTCATACAGAAACCAAAGGGTAGAAGGACTGATAGGCTGGCCCCTCAAGCCTTGACCACCTTGTAACCATTTTCATCAAAGACATTCTACAGAATATTCTGACACAGAGAGATGACAGGAGGGAATGACAATGGGGAAGATCTTAGGAAAATGAGCACGTTAAGATTGTAAAGAATGAGCATATTATTTAACAAAAAGGCTTAAGACGGCAAGAAAGAATATGACTAACAACTTCCAAGAGACCGTGTAGCACCACAACACGGGAGAGTGCAAAGTCCAGCCTCAGCGCACAAGGGACCCAGCTGGAGAGTGGCCGCTCCGCCCGACAGGCTTCCAGGATCAGATGTGAACTTGGCTCCCTAGGAGACAAGCACAACGAGACACACTTTCTGCTAAACCTAGAAATGCTAGATAAAAATAAAACAAAAATGCTTTTAGGCTGGGCACAATGGCTCATGCCTGTAATTCCAGCACTTTGGGAGGCCAAGGCAAGAGGATCACTTGAAGCCAGGAGTTCAAGACCAGCCTGGGCAACACAGGGAGATCCCTATCTGTACAAAATTTTAGAAATTAAAAAATTAGCCCCGTTTGGTGGTGCGTGCCTGTAAGAGCTACTCAGGAGGCTGAAGTAGCATCATTCGAGCCCAGGAGGTCAAGGCTGCAGTAAGCCATGATTGTGCCACCACACTCTAGCCTGGGTGACAGAATGAAACTGTCTCAAAAAAAAAAAAAAAAGAGAAACTTTTAAATGCATAGCTAAACTCACAAGAAAGGGATATCCACAAGTGACAAAAACCAAGAAGGAAGAGACAGAAAACTAGCTCTGTGAAAGGGTGTGCACAGGGTCTAACGTCCACACACAGACAGAACGTGCGCCTTGGGCCCATGGGAGGTAGACAGTGGGAAATGAGACCCTTACTGAAAAACGAGGACCCTGAAAAGATGAGAAGATGGACTAGAAAAGCATTTGTCTCAATGGGATCTAACTAAACTGAAAAGCTTCTGCACAGCAAAAGAAACTACCATCAGAGTGAACAGACAACCTACAGAAGGGAACATTTTTACAATCTATCCACCTGACAAAGGTCTAATATCCATCATCCACATGGAATAAACAAATTTACAAGAAAAAAACAACCTCATTAAAACCTGGGCAAAGGACATGATCAGATACTTCTCAAAAGAAGACAGTTGGCCGGGTGCGGTGGCTCACTCCTGTAATCCCAGCACTTTGCGCGGCCGAGGCGGGCAGATCACTTGAGGTGAGGAGTTTGAGACCAGCCTGGCCAACATGGTGAAACCCTGTCTCCAATAAAAACACAAAAATTAGCTGGGCGTGGTGGGTGCGTGCCTGTAGTCCCAGCTACTCAGGAGGCTGAGGCAGGAAGAATTCAGCCTGGGCAACAGAGCAAGGCTCAGCATTACTGATCATTAGAGAAATGCAAATCAAAACTGCAATGAGATACCATCTCATGCCAATCAGAATGATGATTATTAAAAAGTCATGAAATTGGCCGGGCACGGTGGCTCAAGCCTGTAATCCCAGCACTTTGGGAGGCCGAGACGGGCGGATCACGAGGTCAGGAGATTGAGACTATCCTGGCTAACACAGTGAAACCCCGTCTCTACTAAAAAAATACAAAAAACTATCCGGGCGACGTGGCGGGCGCCTGTAGTCCCAGCTACTCAGGAGGAGAATGGCGTGAACCTGGGAGGCGGAGCTTGCAGTGAGCTGAGATCCGGCCACTGCACTCCAGCCTGGGCGACAGGGAGACTCCGTCTCAAAAAAAAAAAAAAAAAAAAAAAAGTCAAGAAACAACAGCTGCTGGTGAGGCTGTGGAGAAACAGGAACGCTTTTACACTGTTGGTGGGAACGTAAATTAGTTCAACCACCGTGGAAGACGTGTGGTGATTCCTCAAAGACCTAGGAACAGAAATACCATCTGACCCTGCAATTCCATTACTGGGTATATACCCAAAGGAATAACAGAAATCATTCTATTATAAAGATACGTGCACACATATGTTCACTGCAGCACTATTCACAACAGCAAAGATATAGAATCAACCCAAATGCCCATGGATAAGAAAAGAAACTGGGTAGGCTGGATAAAGAAAATACGGGACATACACACCCTGGAATACTAGGCAGCCATAAAAAGGAACGAGATCACGTCCTTTGCAGGGTCATGGATGAAGCTGGAAGCCATTGTTCTCAGCAAACTAACACAGGAACAGAAAACCAAGCACCTCCTGTTCTCACTCATGAGTGGGGGCTGAACAATGAGAACACATGGACACAGCGAGGGGAACACCACACACCGGGGCCTGCTGGGGGCCCGGGGGAGGGAGGGCATCAGGATAAATAGCTAATGTATGCTGGGCTTAATACCTAGGTGATAGGTTGACATGTGCAGCAAACCACCATGGCACATGTCTACCTTTGGAACAAACCTGCACATCCTGCATATGTATCCCAGAACTTAAAATTAAATTAAATTTTAAAAGAAACAAAGAAAAGCGTTTGTCTCCACGGGACCCTGTGCAGGGAAGACCTGAGCTGTGAAGCCGGGGGTTACACTGCAGGACATGAGGGGCAGGGGCCCCACTCATCACCGGCAGAAGCAAACTCAGAATCACCCCAGGTGGATGTCTACAGCCTGGCCACAGGGAACTCCACGGAAGACACGAGCCCCGCAGGTGAGGCCACAGCACAACGTCACACACCCCAGGGAAACCATCAACGCCACATGTGAGACGAGAGCATGCGGATGGAAGCCCTGACGGAGCGGATCTGCCGTCTGAGCATGTCGGAGCAGACAGAGACCTCCGAGGAGGAAGTAAGACCCGAATCAAAGAACAGGAGAGAGAAGGAAGAACGGGGACATGAGGTGCGGGCGAGGAAGGTCCACACACACAGGCGCAGGGACCCTGCAGCCCTGCAGACCGCGCCATGGAGGCGGGTGGCCAGCCTGAGCGGCCCCTCGTTCACAGACACCCACCACAGCAGATGACCCTCCCGGTCTCTGAGCAGGACCCCCACCCCGCAGACACGCGGCTAAATAGGGGCGGCTTGTGGACATGAGTGGTCAGCAGGAACTGTAAAATGTCGTTTTTCAAAAGGTGACGAATGTGGCAACAGAGAGGAAACTGGGGTGCCTGGATTCAAGCCGGGATAACTTACAGGGGTGCTCAGAAACTCGGGCCGCGGTCCAGGCTCGCCACTTCCCAGGCCCGCCTATAAACCCCCTTCCCCAGCTTCTCTCTCTCCTGGGACATGAGCCGGCTCAGCCCAAGGTCAGCCACACAGCCCCAGCCTCCTTTCCGTGGCGCCACCTCAAGGGAAGACATGGCGACTCTGCCTGGCGACAGGTCTAGTAACACATACCCGAGCATCAGCCCGAAACTCCCTTTTCCTCCGGATCTTCTTGAAGATTTCCGTGAGCTCATCTCTGGCCTCCTCGTCGGCGGTGCCGGCTCCTGCGGCAGCCTCAGGGGCGGCTGCGGTGGCCCCCTCAGCCCCTGAGGGAGCCTGGCCCGGAAGAGGCGTGTCTATGGTCGGATCTTCTGCGTGTTCAATTAGCCACTCCATGGCCTGAGGCACCGACATGCTGCAAGGCAAGAGACTCTTTCCAACACCCCCAGGCTAACGGACCGGGGCCTTCGCCTCCTGTCCATTCCCAAGAGCCTCTGCTATGGTAGTGACTTCTCCAGCATCAGCTGGTGGCCCTTATAATGAGAACCTGAATGAACACAGGTGCAACGGAAGCTCTGGTCCTTGCCTCAGACTACCTTGAGACCCTGGGCAGAAACAGAAGCCCGTCTAAGGAGACGCGAGTGGACCAGGAGGTCTCTGCTGGGAGCTTAGGGATGGAGCGCCCCCGGCTGCCCCTGGATCTCGGATTATTCGTTTTAGATCTGAACACAGAAGCAGGACCAGTAGCTCACACGGAAATCCTGAGAAGATGTTAGAGGCCGTGTTCCTGCTACAAACGGGCTTCACCTTGAGTTCTCATACAACGGCCCAAAGAGAATTTATACAACGACTGCTCTGCCACATTCACCCCCAAAACGCTTTGCAGGCCCATATTTAAGGTACCTCTTGAAAACCCCACACGTTAGAAAAGATTCAGTCAAACAAAGAGTTTAGGGTAGGAGGACGTCACCCACGGTGGGAGCCCCACAAGACCAGGCCCCACGTGTCTCCGGCAAGGGAAGGAGGTGGCCCCCACGCACTGGTTCAGCTGAAGGGCCTTGGTGGCTCTGTTCTCCGGAAAGCCCATCTCCGTGAGCTGCCGCAGGGCGGCCTCGTCCACGCGCTCATCCTCGTCCTCGTCCAGCATCGCTGCGGGGGGAGACGACAGGGCCATGAAGGCTCCAGCCTCAGGCCCAGGGGCCTTATCTGAGCACAAACATTTTCAGGAATGATCTGTCTGAGCTCTGCCTGCCCGCCCTCAGGCGTATCAACAGGAGCTGCCTGTGAGGCAGGCCCCAGGCCCTCAGCACAGAGGTTCTGGTGGTGCGTGAGTTGCAGACGCTCCCCCAGGCAGGCAGCGAACCACGCCTGGAATGCAGCATCAGGGCTGACTCATACCATTCGCCTTCTTAAACAGTTCCACCGCATCTGGGTTCAGTGCTAACAGCTTCTGCGCCACCTCGATGAGAGACACCAAGATCTTCCGGAGTTCTGTCTGGAACTGCAGTGAAAAAAAAGGAGATCAATTCTCTAAATGTCCCGCAAACCTGCTTGGACCTATGGCTTGCTCCCATCCTGGAACTCCGATCCTCAGAGTCGAGATGACACTGCTTTCCTGCAAGACAGCAGGATCAACTGAGGGCAAGGCAGGGGATTGGCAGGGCCAGGGGCCTCCCTGAAGGTGGGACTGAAGCCAGTGGAAAGGGACAGGAACGCCCGGTGACAGTCACTCAGTGCTGGCCTGATACTCAGCCCGTGCCCAGTGAGGAAACCGTCGGTCCAGCCAACTGAAGACCCTCTCTGGCTTCACTGAAGAAAACAGAATCATCTGAGGCTCCACGCCCCTGAGTCTGCCGGCCCCCGGTGGAGGCATGCCTGCCACACAGCGGTGGCCATCACTGTCCTCCCCAGGCAGGACAAGTGGTGGGACGGAACAAAGATGCCCTCCAGAACAGCTAGAGGTCAGGTGTCAGCTGTCCCTTCTCTCACACAAGTGTGAGCCCTGGTGTGGATCCCACACTAGAGAAACACCTCTGAGCTGGACACACACAGGATGGGAGACACACAGGCTGGCTGCTGGGGAAAAGTCACCACGCCCTGGTCGGCACAGAACTCTCTGGAAGAGACCCCAAGAGGTTCATTCCTAAAATGAAACAGGGGTTATGGCAGCAGTGCCCTTAGGTCGGACTGGCATCGGATGACGTTGGAAGCCAGCCGTCCTCCCACCCCAGCACAGCACGTGCCCCACTGCTGGGGTGTCCACGTGAGCACTGCAAACACTTTTCTTTTTTAACTGACAACGTTCTGATCCAAAATAACTCACGGGTTCAGATTTTTTTTTTTTTTCTTGAGACAGAGTTTCGCTCTTGCTACCCAGGTTGGAGTACAGTGATGCGATCTCAGCTCACTGCAACCTCTGCCTCCCGGGTTCAAGCGATTCTCCTGTCTCAGCCTCCTGAATAGCTGGGATTACAGGTGCCCACCACCACGCCCGGCTAATTTTTGGTATTTTTAGCAGAGACGGGGTTTCACCATGTTGGCCAGGCTGGTCTCGAACTTCTGACCTCAGGTGATCCGCCCGCTTTGGGTGCAGAATTCTATCTAAACATTTCTGCCAAACTCAGGGCCGGACTGACGTTTTCCCAGGGGTATCTATCTTTCCAGCCCTGCCTTCAGATGGCTTTCCAACTCTTACTTGGAAATAATTTTTGATTTACAGAAAAATGCAAAACAGTGCAGTCCTATAGACCCCCTCATTGACTTCCCCAAATACTCCTAGAGAATCTCCTCTTGCTGCCCCGCCCTGCGGGAACCCCCCACGGCAATCCCCCACATGGGGACCCCACGCGCCCCCCGCCGCTCTGGGCCGACACTTACATCTCTCATGTTGGTCTGGACCGCGGCCCGGTCCATGTTGTAGGAGGGCAGGTTGGCGGTGGCCCGGAGTATGGCCTCTTTATCTGGAGCTTTCTGGTCTTGTTTTTTCTACACAGAAAAGTAATCAGAAAGTCAGACATGAACGTAACAGCACCAAAAAGCAAGATGATGAAAACTGAACCAGCAGAGCTCTGCCCAGGAAAGACTCCGTCTCCTTTAGGAGCCAGAGGTGTAAACTCCTTGATGAGCTGGGGGAGCCTGGAGAGTTCTGGGCAAGGCCCAGGGACAGCAGACGTGTCCTCAGCGCCTGCTCTGCCGTAAATGAGAGTGAAGCGGTAGGTGAGGGGCAGAGCAGGAGCAAGGGTCACAGAACGACAACCACACGGGGGCTGTGGCAGGGCTGGGGCAAGGGAGGCAACTCCAGAAGAACCACCCAGGCTGCAGCTGAGCCCTGAGGCCAAAATCACCAACTCATCTCTGCTCCTTCTGGAAGCTCCTGACGGGCAGTTACGGCAGCAGAAACTCAAGAGAACAAAAGTGATGGGAGAGGAACAGAACCGGAAGAGTGACAGCACATTCTCAGAAGACGGCAGAGGATGAGGATGGAGGGATCAGCGGAGCTACGAAGGCTCAGGCCAAGAGCAGAGCATGGACGCAAGACCATTCCAGCCTCCGAGAACTGCATCGGTGGCAGGGACGGGGAGCAAGACCATTCCAGCCTCCGAGAACTGCATCGGTGGCAGGGACGGGGAGCAAGACCATTCCAGCCTCCGAGAACTGCATCGGTGGCAGGGGACGGGGAGCAAGACCATTCCAGCCTCCGAGAACTGCATCGGTGGCAGGGACGGGGAGCAAGACCATTCCAGCCTCCGAGAACTGCATCGGTGGCAGGGACGGGGAGCAAGACCATTCCAGCCTCCGAGAACTGCATCGGTGGCAGGGGACGGGGAGCAAGACCATTCCAGCCTCCGAGAACTGCATCGGTGGCAGGGACGGGGAGCAAGACCATTCCAGCCTCCGAGAACTGCATCGGTGGCAGGGACGGGGAGCAAGACCATTCCAGCCTCCGAGAACTGCATCGGTGGCAGGGGACGGGGAGCGAGCCTCAGGAGCTAGGACTCCATCCTCCCCCACCCTGCCCTGCGCTCCCCTGCCATCCAGTCCTGCCGGCAACTCCCAGAGAGCTGGGCTTGAGACCCCGGGCCAGAAGCCCTCGGCTCATGAGAGGGAAAGTGGCACCCCCAGCACCCTCGACAGGGAGACCCAGCAGCAGGGGAGTGGGGCAGACACAGCCATGAGGTGGGAGGGGGCAAAATGGCAGGGTCTGCACCCAAAGGGCAGTGCCCCAGCCAGCCACCCAGTCCCAAAGCACTGCTAACAAGATCCAGAGCCTCTGGAAGGTGGCATTCAGCCACAGACAGCCGGCCAGACGTTTGCGGAAGGCTTCCAGAACAAAAGACAAAAACCCAAATAAAAACAGGAACAGGCTGGGCGCAGCGGTGCATGCCTATAATCCCAGCCCTTTGGGAGGCCGAGGTGGGTAGATTACTTGAGGTCAGGAGTTCGAGACCAGCATGGCCAACATGGTGAAACCCCATGTCTAATAAAAATACAAAAATAAGCCGGGTGTGCTGGTGCACGCCTGTAATCCCAGCTACCCGAGAGGCTGAGGCAGGAGAATCGCTTGAACCTGGGAGGTGAGCTGAGATCACACCACTGCACTCAAGCCTGGGTGAGTGACAGTGAGACTCCGACTGAGAAATAAAAGAAAAGGAACAACAGAAAGCAGCACAAAGTGAGGAGCCAGCAGGGAAGACGACAGTGTTATGAGCCAGGACACACGGCCCGCAGAGGAACACGCGAGAACACTAGAAGACATCCGAGGAGGAGAACCGGCTTAGGAATTTAAATACGTTACAGCCAGATCAAAAACGCTACAGAATGCTTAGAAGATAAAGCAAGGAATCCCTCAGAAAACAGGCCTGCCGGCCAACTCATAAGTGTTACAGAAAGAGAAAAGAAAACAAGGAGATCAAAAAACCAATTCAGGACATTTTCCAGGACTAAATCTCCCAGAACTCAAACATCTGAATTTCCAGAGTCAATGCGCCAGGAAGAGCGAAGAGAGAAAGACCCGCAGCAGAGACACCGTGGAACATCCCAGAACGCTACAGCACACCAGATGGCAGAAGGTTCTAGAAGGAGCAGAGGAAGGGGAGGCCTCGGCTGGTGCTGGGAGGAACGGCTCAGAGCTGCCTCGTGTGCTGCACACGGCGGTGCCCCCTCCACAGCTCCTGTGCTGGAATGCAAGGCCTCAAGATGGTTTCTCCTCCCGGGCACTAGAGGAAGTCAGGCTCCACCAGACCAAGGGACAGGTCGAGAAGAACAAGACACCTGGTCCTGCGGCAGGCAGAACTCGAGGACGGCGGCACGCTCCCCGTGCCTGGCAGTTGCCCGTGCGTGGCTGCAGAGCATGAGCAGGAGGACACAGTCCACTCTGGGTCAGGTTACATCACGCGGCACAGCCGACTCTGGAGAAAGAGCATGATCCTTGGTGGGCCTCACCTAATCAGACAGGTCCTTAAAAGGGATGGGTCTCTTTCTGGAAAGAGAGATTCAACACTTCAGAAATCCCGCTCCTGGCTCTGAAGGAGGAGGAGGCTGTGTGGGTAGGAATGCGGGCCACGCCCAGGCCCTGAGAGCAGCCCCCAGCCGGCAACCAGCAAGAAAATGGGTCGGAACTGGACTCTGCCAACCGCCGGAAGACCTCAGAAGCAGAATCTTTCCCAGCCTCGGAAAGGAAGGCAGCCCTTCAGCACCCTGAACACAGCCCTTCGGCACTCTGATTTCAGCTCGAGACCCTGAGCACAGAAACCAGCTGAACTCACCCAGCCAGACTTCTGCTCTACAGAACTGCAAGCTACAAGCCGAGTGCTGTTTTAAGCGCCTACGTGCGTGGCGATTTGTTGCGTGGCAACGGAAAACTTGCACAGACTTAGCAAACTCTACCACAGGAGAGAGGCAGGAAAGCCAGGCTGTGCAGCAGGCCTGGAAGGCAGCGACTCAGACAGATGCGCAGGCCAGAGGGATCTGGAGGGACAGCCCCAGGAGAAAGGGAAGGCCCCGGCGACCTGATATCTGTGCCCATGTTTCCAGAAGCTTTATCAGCTCTGTGGAAGAGCGTGAAAAAATGAGCGATAAGCCTACAAGAAACTCAACAAGCAAACGAAAGGAAGAGGCAAGTATTAATTCCAGGAAAAACAAAGTTGTGTGAGAAGGATGGATAATCTTAATCTATTTTGCTCACAGCTGAAAACTACACTTCAATTATAATAGTAATGAAAGCCCTGAGATCTTCAACCAGCATTATAATCTAACCCTCAAGGGAGGAGAGAGGGAGGTACTACAGTTTCTTCATTAAGAAGTCAATAGAGACTAAAGTTGGTCATTCAAGGAATAATAATATACACTTATTATTTAGAAATCAGGAAGAGAATTGTTAAAGATAAAAAGAGTTATGAGTGGTTGGGCCAGGCGTGGTGGCTTACGCCTGTAATCCCAACACTTTGGGAGGCCAAGGTGGAAGAGACCACCTGAGCCCAGGAGTTCAAGACCAGCCTGGGCAACACGGCGAGGCCCCATGTCTAAAAAAAGATATAAAAATTAGTAACGTGTGGTGGCACACACCTATAGTCCTAGTCGCTTTACTCCTGGGGCTGAGGGAGAAGGATCACTTAAGCCCAGGAGGCAGAGGTTGCAGTCAGGTGAGATCATACCACACACTCCAGCCTGATGTGCACTGCCTGGCTTGTGCCAACACGCCCAGCTAATTTTTTATGGTTTTTGTAGAGACAGGGTTTCATCATGCTGCCCAGGCTGGTCTCAAATTCCTGGGCTCAAGTGATCCTCCCACCTCAGCCTCCCAAAGTGCTGCGACTACAGGCGTGGGCCACTGCACCCAGCCAAGACCACTAATTCTTATTAAAAGATTTGTAGTATTATTTGACCTTTTAAAAACATACGTCACTTTGACTTACAAATTAATTCATAAATACAAAAATTAGCTGGGTATGGTGGCACACACCTGTGGTCCCAGCTACTCGGGAGGCTGAGGCAGGAGGACTCCTTAAGCCCAGGAGGTCAAGGTTGCAATGAGTTATGATTGTACCACTGCACTGTGGCCTGGGCAACAGAGTGAGATCCTGTCTCTGAAACAAAACCAAAAACTAAACTAAAAATTGATTTAGGCCAGGCGCGATGACTCATGCCTGTAATCCTAGCACTTTGGGAGGCTGAGGCAGGTGGATTACCTGAGGTCAGGAGTTCGAGACCAGCCTGGCCAACATGGTGAAACCCCGTCTCTTGTAAAAATACAAAAAATTAGCCGGGCGTGGTGGCACGCACCTGTAATTCCAGCTACTCGGGAGGCTGAGGCAGGAGAATCATTTGAACCTGGGGGACAGAGGTTGCAGTGAGCCAAGATTGTGCCACTGCACTCTAGCTTAGGTAACAAGAGCGAAACTCTGTCTCAAAAATAACAATAATAATAATAATTAATTCATAAAAATATGAATTGATATCTTATAATGTTTCAGTTTGCAAATATTTGAAGAGAAAAGGTAAGCTCCTCAAGTTAGCTCCAAGCTACCCATCCAAGGGTCTGTGGGGCAGTGGCTATCCGGTCAGACACCACTGTTTATATTAGTTACGGGCCTGTAAGTCTGAACACCAACGGTCAAACTGTAATCTGAGAACTGTGAATGCTGCCTGCAGCAGTTCCCAGAAACAGGCCTGACTCAGGGACAGGCGGAGGCAGGCCCAGATCTGTCCACTGCAGATGGGTGGGGCGGCAGCCTGTGTGTTACTCATGCGTGGCTAGGTGTGGCTGAAGATAAGGAGGGGACCCAAGCCCAGGGCGCTCTTCCTGGGGACCCGTGGTCCCAGAGAAACCCAAAAATAGCTTATGCACTCCCAGGCATGGGCCTGGCCCAAAAGAGTTGGGCCCGCTGCTTCTCTGCGGTGAACACTCTCCTTAGCCTCTCAAAGCACGAGTAAGAAACTCTACCCTCGAGATGAGTAATGCAAAGACAGCAGGGGAAAGTGGCTGCCCTTCTTGCCAGCAGGCTCCACGCTCGGCCTGGGCTCGGGCCCTGCTGTGGGGTAGGACGTGCCACTTGCAGAACGCATCTTCCTCTGCTCAGTGAGCTTTCCAAAGTGTGAGCTTCTGGGGCAGCCAGCAAACACCACGCTGCACGGTTCTCCTAAGGGACACGCGTGAGTGGACGGCGCAGACCACGAGTCGATAACGTGTGTGTGAATGTACACACCAAGGCCATCCAGTTCTGTTTTGCAAGAAACAGACAAGACAGGCAGAACTCAGCCCCTCTTAGTATGAAGAGTGCAGGCTGAGTGTCCCCGATCTGAAATGCCTGGGGCCAGAACCCCTCTTAGTATGAAGAGTACAGGCTGAGTGTCCCCCATCTGAAATGCCTGGGGCCAGAACCCCTCTTAGTATGAAGAGTACAGGCTGAGTGTCCCCCATCTGAAACGCCTGGGGCCAGAACCCCTCTTAGTATGAAGAGTGCAGGCTGAGGATCCCCCATCTGAAACGCCTGGGACCAGAACCCCTCTTAGTATGAAGAGTGCAGGCTGAGTGTCCCCCATCTGAAACGCCTGGGGCCAGAACCCCTCTTAGTATGAAGAGTGCAGGCTGAGTGTCCCCCATCTGAAACGCCTGGGGCCAGAACCCCTCTTAGTATGAAGAGTGCAGGCTGAGCGTCCCCCATCTGAAACGCCTGGGACCAGAACCCCTCTTAGTATGAAGAGTACAGGCTGAGCGTCCCCCATCTGAAATGCCTGGGACCAGAACCCCTCTTAGTATGAAGAGTGCAGGCTGAGGATCCCCCATCTGAAACGCCTGGGACCAGAACCCCTCTTAGTATGAAGAGTGCAGGCTGAGCGTCCCCCATCTGAAATGCCTGGGACCAGAACTGGTTCGGATTTCGGGTTTTTTCAGATTTGGGAATATCTGCATTCCAAATAATAAACTCGAAAAGCACCAACGAGCACTTCCATTAAGTGTCATTTCGGCACTCAAAAAGTTTCGGACTGCGGTGCATGTGGATTTTTGGATGGGGATGCCAAGCCTGTGTGGTGTGAGGCGCAGCTTGTCGCGAGTGCTCCCTCGCCGGCCACTCTCTGCACGCGCAGCCCTTATTCTGTGTGGAGGTTGGTTACCAACTTCCCTCCGTTTTTCTGTCAGGACCGACTTGGCTGCTTGAGAAGAGGAGGGAACGGGAGCACACGCAGGTGAAGGCGGACAGCAGCACGGGAGTGAACTGTCACGCAGGATGTGCCCCTACTCTCCTCTCTGTCTCAAACAACTCAGAGGCAGGTTTTCTGTGCTGGTCCCGTGAGCAGGGACCAGGACTGACATGGATTAAACAGGCTCTGCCAGGAGAGAGAACCCCTTATAACCACATCTACTGTAAATGGCAAATATGTGGGTTGGTGAACAACTAGTATGGAGAACTTCTTTATAATTCTTTTTAAAAATTATTTATTTATTTATTAAATTTTGAGATGGAGTCTCACTCTGTTGCCAGGCTGGAGTGCAGTGGCACGATCTCGGCTCACTGCAACCTCTACCTCCCGAGTAGCTGGGACTACAGGTGCGCATCACCACGCCCAGCTAATTTTTTTGTATTTTTAGTAGAAACGGGGTTTCGCCATATTGGCCAGGATGGTCTCGATCTCTGGGATTACAGGCACAAGCCACCATACCCGGCCTATAATTATTATTTTTTTCTTTTTTTTTGAGACAGAGTCTCGCTCTGTTGCCCAGGCTGGAGAGCAGTGGCACGATCTCAGCTTACAGCAAGCTCCACCTCCCAGGTTCACACGGTTCTCCTGCCTCAGTCTCCCAAGTAGCTGGGACTACAAGCGCCCACCACCATGCCCAGCTAATTTTTTGTATTTTTTTTTTTTTTAGTAGAGACAGGGTTTCATGGTGTTAGCCAGGATGGTCTCGATCTCCTGACCTTGTGATCCACCCGCCTCGGCCTCCCAAAGTGCTGGGATTACAGGCGTGAGCCACAGCGCCTGGCCATTTTTTTGTATCTTTTTTAGTAGAGACGGGGTTTCACCATGTTAGCCAGGATGGTCTCAATCTCCTGACCTGGTGATCTGCCCACCTCGGCCCCCTAAAGTGCTGGCATTACAGGCGTGAGCCACCGCACCTGGCCTATAATTCTTAAATGTAAACTTCTACCAATCAAGGTCCCCAATTGCAAACTTTGAAATTTACCTTTTCTTCTGCTGAGACCTCAGCCATCTTGGGAAGTGGTGATGGAGCACGCTTTTTTATCAATAATAGGACGTCTAGAAAAAACAACATGTATATCCATCACACTGGTTATCGTTTCATATCCACAGAACGGCATAAAGGGTGCTAGATGCCCTGAGAACAGAACAGCAGGGGTTCGGCCAGGCGCAGTGACTCCCATCTGTAATCCTAGCACTTTGGGAGGCTGAGGTGGGCAAATCACCCAAGGTCAGGCGTTCGAGACCAGCCTGGCCAACACAGTGAAACCCCATCTCTACTAAAACTACAAAAATTAGCCGGGCGTGGTGGCGCACACCTGTAATCCCAGCTACTCAGGAGGCTGAGGCAGGAGAATCACTTGAACCCGGGAGGCGGAGGTTGCAGTGAGCCGAGCACCACTGCACTCCAGCCTGGGCGACAGAGCAAGACTTCGTCTTAAAAAAAAAAAAAAAGAAGAAGAAGAAGAAGAGCAGGGCTTCAGCTGGGTGCAGCGGCTCACTCCTACAAGCCCAGCACTCTGACAGGACGAGGCAGGCGGATCACTTGAGCCCAGGAGTCCAAGACCAGACTGGACAACATGGCAAGACCCCATCTCTACGAAAATACAAAAAATAGCTGCACATGGTGGCACATGCCCACAGTCCCAGCTACTTGGGAGACTGAGGTGAGAGGATTGCTTGAGCCCAGGAGGTCAAGGCAGCGGTGGGTCTGACTGTGCCTCTGTACTCCAGCCTGGGTGACTGAGCGACACCATGTCTCCAAACAGCAGGGATTCCTTTGGTCTCCCCAAACCAAGGATCTACGCCAGCCTTCCCTCACTTTTTCAGGACGTCTGTGTGGCCCTAGCTGAGGTACAAGCTCCCAGGCCTGGCACAAAGCCCCAGGTGACCCGTGGCCCCAGAGGCGTGCACAGCATGGCCCCAGTAATTGTGCAACGAATTGGTGACAATCCTGCACGGGGCCCTCATTTTCACCAGCTCAGTTTTGAAAAAGTCTGTGAGGCCGGAGAGTTTACTCTCAACCCTCGGAGGTCAAAACCTGAGATGTGGCTCATCCTCAGCCCACGACGGTGACCACCCCCCACTGGCTTGGAGCTTGATGGTCACCTCAGTGGGTATCTGTTAGCAAAACTTCCAGGATTTTCAAAGCAGCTTACTTCAAGGAATTCCATCAGTAAAGGCATTATTTGAATGACATAACCAAAACCGATGTTAGCTCTTCAAGTGCCTCCAGACACAAAACCATAAGCAATTAAATGGACGTGTGTGTCTAACACTGCACTGGGATGCTGACAACAATCCCCACAACGAAGGTGAAAGCTGCAGAGCCCCTGGAGTCTCTCGCTTTGCTCCAAACAGAACTAAAAGCAAAATGCACGTGTGGTGTCTCAAATGTCTGCTGCTTGTTCCATTTCAATTTCTGCTGTTTTTCACAGGTATTCTATCACGGAACTCTTTTTAATAAAGGAAAAACAGAATGCTCTTAGTCGATCGCATTTTCGTGCTCGTGTCCAGCTCAGAACACTGACTCCTGTGGGTGGACCACCCCCTCCTAGCTCCAGCGCCCCCAGCAGCGCACGATGCCTGATGCCAACCCGCCCGCCCACAGCAGCCTTACCTTGGTCCTGGATGTTCTCTTCCAGGATGGTCCTGGCATCACTCAGCACCCTCTCTGAGGCAGCGTGGATTAATTTATGATGGGTTATACTTTTGGGATCTTCTAAGCTCCCATGAGCACACTGGGGAAAAATAGATATTTCAAGGCAGAAAATAAGTAAATCGTAATTCTAATAACATAGGACCTGGCATCCCAAGCCACACCTGGAATTTACTGGGTTTCCTTATGAGCTAAGAAATTACACCATGGATGAAATTCAAGAATTCCCACTAATAGTAGATGGCAAATGAAGCATCACAGCGCCAGATCCCCTGGGCCAGTGAGCTGATCCCGAGCCCACGGAGTACTCCTGAAGCAAGCTCCCAGCTCTGACATACCACACACCCTACTGACAATTCACAGCCACCAGAATTGCTTCTTTGGTCTAGAAAGATCTGGAAAATAATTTTAAATGAAAATAGCAGATCCATTGTTTTCTGATGGTCTAAAGACCTACCTATGTTTTGGGCAGTCGTTTTTCTTTCTTCCACAGATGCAAGAAAGGGGCCCAAGAGACTGCCCAGAAAGAAGACCAGCTCACAGAGAGCCCGAGACTGGGACAGGAGGAGCATTTGGCATGATTGCTCTTGGCTTGGCCGAGTTCACTAAGCAACAGCCATGCTGCACCCTGAGATTGGGATAAGAGGGGCACTTAGCATGACTGCTCTTGGCTTGGCCCAGCTCACAAAGCAGCAGCCATGCTGCACCCCTGGGCAGCTCGAAGGGGGACCGATGGGCACACAGTCACCAGGACCCTGGAAACCCTGCAACACCCGCACAGGGAACGGGAGGCAACACGTGGGCAGCAGTGAGGAGATCCCCCTCACACACACCACAGCCACCTCTGACCAGTGCTCACGGGGGACCTGGGAAGCCATCTTGACAGCTACCGACTGCAAACTCCAGGAGGACGTTGGAGCAGACGGCTATGATCCCTTCCAACCCTGCCATTACGAAGACCTCACAGCCAACTGCTGGCAGGGGTGGATCCTGCTCCTCAATTCAGCCAGCATCCTCTCTGCAAAACAGCACACAGCTGTCCCTGACTCATGCACATGGCACTGGCTTGCGGGATCTCTGCTTTCCTTTGGACACGGGGGCTCTGCGTGTCGGCTCACCATTTTGTGAAGAACGGCAAACACCGATGGTGCCACATGATGAAGACCAAGGTCGGTACATGTGCCTGCGTGTTCGTGCCCAAGTCGGTCCAGAGCTCCACGACTCCACCCTATTATCTATCTGTCTCAGCATCATACGGCCCGACACATCACACCACACCCCAGCACACCAAACAGCGCCCACCTAAATACCCACCGTTTCCACAGCCTGGCCTGAAAACCCTTCAGAACTCAGAGCTTGGGCGGCGAGAAGGCTGACTATTTTCTTGCTCTTACAGATCCCCTGAGGTTAGATGGTAGAATTACCTGAAGATCAGAAAAGGATGAAACCCTCAAGGGGCACTTTCTAAACCTGGTAGCGGGCTCAGCCCGTGGGTCAGGAGCATGGCCCAGCCTGGAGCAGGGCCGGGGCACCACCCCAGGACAGGCCGTCCTCGGACGTCTCAGGTGGCCGGGCAGAGGCCCCGCTGGCAGCTCACTTTCTACCTCCCTTTGCTGCCACAGAGGCTCTGAAACACCCAGCATACACAACTGCTTGCTGGGAAAGAAAATCTAAGCACACACTTCACCTCTCAACACTGGCATTTGAAGAGTAACTGGAATTTTCTGTTACTCTTTTTTGAAAAAGTAAAAAAAAAGTTTTGAAAAAGGGGCTGTCACTCCTTCACACACAAGACTGGCCAGGCTGAGGGGATGTGAGGGGGGACGCGGCTACTGGGAAGACACACTCCTGCCATTTACGACAGGGCAGAGAGCCCCTCAAGTGCCTCTGGATTTGACAATGGCTCTGCTCCCTGAAATACTGGGGGTGCTTCTTCACGATCCTAAAGTTTGCAGGCCAGTTCATTTGTCAAGTTCAGAATATACAGACTACGAAATGCAATTTTCCAAAATAATTCTCCTACCGATTCCCAAAAAACCTGTAGTCCACGTGTCACCAGCACACCAGAAACAACGTGGAAGCGCTAGGACGACCACGTCACTCTGCTTCTTTGTCCTCAGCAGAAGCTGGGGTATGGCAGCAAAAAAGCCCCAGCCAAGGCCGCTGGAGGAGGCCCTCACACCCCCACCCCTCTACATCCTGCTCCTCCCCAGAAGAGCACTAGGTTTCTGCTTGTTCCTGACGCAATCCGTCATCGGAGGACCCACCTTCATGCGATCTAGGAAATGGAAAATTTAACAGCTATACTAGTAGGTACTGTGTTCTATTTTGGCAATTTCATGAACTCCTTTTTTTTTTTTTAAAGACAAGGTCTCGTTCTGTCACCCAGGCTGGAGTGCAGTGGCACAATCTGCACTCATTGCAACCTCCAGTTTCCAGGTTCAAGAGATTCTTGTGCCTCAGCCTCCTGAGTAGGTGGGATTACAGGAGTCCGCTACTATGCCAGGCTGTTTTTTACATTTTCAGTAGAGAAGGGGTATCGCCATGCTGGCCAGGCTGGAATTTCATGAATGTTTACGACACGCACCAAAAACTCTACCGCATCACAGGTACGATTTTCCTAAACTCATTAACCACCTGTTGTACAAGACGGGTTCCCCTGCCCGCTTCTCCATTCCAGGGCCGTGGAAGCTAGAGACCACCACGGTGATCCCAATTTGCACAAAACAGAAAAGGGAAAGACAACAGCAAGAGTTGTAATCATAAAGCCCCTCGATTCAGCAATGCACAACCAGGAGCACAGCGGGGAGAAGCCGACATCATGCCCCTCCAGGTAGAGGGGAAAGAGGAAGGATAAAATCATGCCGGTGTCAGCACGCACTAGGGACCTGGCGAGGAGCAACAAAGCTAAAACACACCAGACCTCACTGCTGACGGCAGGATGACATCCAGGGACCGGCTTCCAGAGAGACGTTCAAATACACAACTTGAGGGTTCTCTTTTCTGACTAATGCATTCTAGCCCTGCCTGCAGAACCACGATGGGATGCGGTGGTGGGGAGCCTTTCTGACTCTCAGCTCTGAAGTCCTGAAATTTATGTCGGCTCTTGTGGTGTGGATATCCCCTGCCAGTCAGATCCTCCACACCTGCGGAGACTGCAGAGTGAAATACAATCTTAGTTTAAAGTAGTATAACGCCAAAAAATCCCAAATGATACAGCTCAACATCAGATGGAGTAATAAATATCAGGAATATAATAATCAGCATCACATCGGAACTGGCTGCCTAACTGACCCCCAATGCTCCTGAAATTCATGAGTGAGTATCTGCGGATCAAACAGCTCTCATTTCCTATTTCCTTTCATAAAAGAATGTCAAGGCGGGGCGCGGTGGCTCAAGCCTGTAATCCCAGCACTTTGGGAGGCCGAGACGGGCGGATCACGAGGTCAGGAGATCGAGCCCATCCTGACTAACACGGTGAAACTCCGTCTCTACTAAAAAAATACAAAAAATTAGCCGGGCGAGGTGGCGGGCGCCTGTAGTCCCAGCTACTCGGGAGGCTGAGGCAGGAGAATGGCGGGAACCCCAGAGGCGGAGCTTGCAGTGAGCTGAGATCATGCCACTGCACTCCAGCCTGGGCGACAGAGTAAGACTCCATCTCAAAAAAAAAAAAAAAAAAAGAATGTCATGGTGGCGTGTGCATCACGCCCTGAGGGAGTTAAACTAAATGCTGCACCAATGCAGGTGACATCCCATGTCGATGCAGTGTGGGGTCCACGGGATATTTTGGTCTATTCCATTAACCCACAAGTTTGTTTTGGTGCCACTCTGAGCCTGGCCCTGAACTTGCGGATATAAACCCAGCCGCCGAGGAGCTTCTGCACTGGCGCAGGGAGGATACAGCCCCTCAGAGAAGTTTGTGGGATTTTTTTGTCTGTTGTAGTTGGTTTTTTTTGGAGACAGAGTCTTGCTCTGTTGCCAGGCTGGAGTGCAGGGGCGTGATCTCATCTCACTGCAACCTCCACTTCTCGGGTTCAAGTGATTCCCCTGCCTCAGCCTCCCGAGCAGCTGGGATTACAGGCACGCGCCACTACGCCCGGCTAATTTTTTTGTATTTTAGTAGAGACGGGGTTTCACCATGTTGGCCAAGATGGTCTCGATTTCCTGACCTCATGATCCGCCCGCCTCGGCCTCCCAAAGTGCTGGGATTACAGGTGTGAGTCACCCTGCCAGCCCGGAGAAGTTTTTTAAAACACAAGCAACTAGGCAAGCAACAACGCCTGGCTCAAACAGCCTGGATGCCCACAGAGTTACCGGCGCTGGAGCTTAGTGCTGCCCCGATGGTTGTCCAGACGGCAAAATCATGCAGACTGGGCCAGAAGAAAAGCAAGAAAGCAACCAAAACATACCGACCCTTGAACGCAGGGGGCTCAGCCCCCTCCTTGGTGTGAACCCTGAGGACAGCACCTCCCAGTTGTTCACAGCCAGTGCGTTGCAGACTGGACTTGCCAAGCCTGCCTCTGACAGTTCCAGAACTTCACAGAACCATGCTCACAAAAGCAACTCGAAAGTACTCTATGCAAGCAGCTGCTATGGTAAGAACTGAAGTTTATCCTTAGAGACCACACTTAGCTCAAGTCTAACGCACCCAACCTGTCAACACAGATACGTAACTTATCACATGGAGTCGCCGCTAGAAAGCTGCGGCCTCCTTCAACCTAAATTCTGCCAAGCCCTCAGATCATGTCAAGTATAGACAGGAGGTCGGTCTGACACACAGATAGGCTGCTTAGCTGACCTTACTGAGTCCATTAGAGACTCGAGAACTAGTGCCAAAAATCAGCAACCTAAGGAACTAAATACACAGGAGTATTTCGGGTGAATAAACTTTAACAAGTGTCTCAGCCAGGAGACCCTACTCCTGGGCCTTCCCTCTTGACCAATTTTACCTCTGCAGAAAAGCAGGGGCGCAGGGCCTTGTCCCGCAGCGACACTATTTCAGGCACTCCAGCTAAGAGGCACAGTGGCCAGCCCGGCTGCGCCAGCCAGGAAAAGAGCTCCAAGCAGCCGGCTCTGCGGGAAAGGGGAAGAGGAAGGAGAAGGGGCCTCTTAATGAAGGAGCCTACGTTAATTCTCAGCTCTCAGAGAGGCTGCTGGAAAAAACCTCACCCCAACAGCAAAAAGGTACAACTGCTGGAAAGTCGTCAGGCCCTGCTCCGTCGGCGACTCCACTCTCCAGGCCTCAGTTTCCCGATCTGCCCCTAACTCCCTGCGTAGCTGCAGAGTTAACTGAGAGGCTGGAGTGTATGTAGAGGGCTCGGCCAGGCGGCTGGCACCGGGCGAGCGCTTAGCGACCGGTGTCCGCTGGCCAGGCCCGAGACGCGCGTCCAGAGGTGTGGGATCCGAAAGGGGGAGAGTCGGACAACCGGGCAGGAGGCGCTGCCTCCACCCCCGGAGAAGAGGGCCTGGGAGCTGCGGACTGGGCGGCGGACCCCAGGCCGGAGCGGTTCGGGGACTGAGGCAGGGTCCGCAGTCGGAGGCGTCCGGGGCGGGTGTTGGGGGCGGGGGAGGGGGCCCGGCCTTACGTGCTTGAGGCAGCGCTCCTTGAGCTTCTCCACCGAGGTGTCCTCGGTGGCCTCCTCCAGCCACTCGGCGCCGTCGGACGCGCAGATGTGCAGCCGCAGCACCTTGCCCGCGAAGATCTTCTCCTCCTGCACAAACATCCCGCCGCCGCCGCTGCAGGGGCCTGCGCCCGCCGCCCGGGCCCCTGAAGGTCACCGGGCAGACGGGCGGGGCGGGGGCGGGGCCAGGCCGCCCGCGCGCTCCTTCGCTGGGACGCCGCCGCCCCGCCCCGGCTCCCGTCTGCCTGGCCGCCGTCACTCGCTGCGGCCACAGCGGTCGCCTCGCTCCCGCCGCTGCAGCCGCCGGGGGCGCGCTGTCGCCGCCGCACCGGAAGTGCGTCACGGGCGCCCCTGACGCATGCCGGGAGATGTGGTTCTCAGACAGGCGTCTCGCTCCCGCCGCCAGGGGCGCGCTGTGGCTACCACAAAGGAATGCGCCACGGGGCGCGCCCGGAGCATGCCGGGAGCTGTAGTTCTCTGGCCGCTTCGTTGCTCCCCCACCTGCAGGCTCTTCCCACCCGGGGCACTCACCACGTGGGACCGTATAGGCTCTAAAGATAAAATACACGCTGGATCCCAAAGAAGTAACTGGAAAAAAGAATGTAAGGCATCTCGATAATGTTTTCATATTGATTACATGTTGAAATATTTTGTATCTATTGGGTTAAGTAAAATATGTCATTAAAATTAATTTCACCTGTTTCTTTTAACCTTTTTAAGATAGAATTTTAAATTGCCTACACGGCTGCTGTGATATTTCTTGGAGTGCAGTGGCGCGATCTTAGCTCACTGCAAGCTCCGCCTCCCGGGTTCACGCCATTCTCCTGCCTCAGCCTCCCAACTAGCTGGGACTACAGGCATCCGCCACCGCGCCCGGCTAACTTTTTGTATTTTTAGTAGAGATGGGGTTTCACCGAGGTCTCGATCTCCTGACCTCGTGATCCGCCCGCCTCGGCCTCCCAAAGTGCTGGGATTACAGGCGTGAGCCACCGCGCCCGGCCTGCTGTGATATTTCTTTTGGACTGCACTGCTGTAGAACGGAGGCTCTCCAAAGAAATTGGCTTTAGGCCGGGCGCGGTGGCTCACGCTTGTAATCCCAGCACTTTAGGAGGCCGAGACGGGCAGATCACGAGGTCAGGAGATCGAGACCATCCTGGCTAACACGGTGAAACCCCGTCTCTACTAAAAAATACAAAAAAACTAGCCGGATGAGGTGGCGGCACCTGTAGTCCCAGCTACTCGGGAGGCTGAGGCAGGAGAATGGCGTAAACCCGGGAGGCGGAGCTTGCAGTGAGCCGAGATCCGGCCACTGCACTCCAGCCTGGGCGACAGAGCGAGACTCCGTCTCAAAAAAAAAGAAAAAAAAAAAAGAAATTGGCTTTAACAAGCCTAGGTGTCTCTGATTCACACGCAGGTCAGAGAGCCACTGTTCCCGCGAAGCCTAGGTTTGCGGGGCACCTAGAGGGGAGGGAAGCCGCCTTTGGTGCAGGTGGTGCCAGGACTCATTGTCGGTGGGGTGTGACAAAGAGTCTTTGCTTCCCCAAACTTAGGCAGCCTCCTAAACCTTCTACACCATCTGTGCTCTTCCTTGTAAAATCCAGTTTTAGCGAAGAGCCTTGCTAAGTGAGTTTAGCAAGAACTCCCAGCGTCTATATCAGATCACCCTCCACGTCTGGTCAGGTTCCTCCTCCCCCAGGTGCTGTCTGATAGCTCCAGCCTCTCTTCAGCAAGAACCCTGTCGGATCGGTTTAGCCAGAACCGCCCTCATCCCTGATGTTTTCTCCTATTAATTTTCCATTCACTGACCCCACCCTGCTCCCTGGCTGTCAGTTTCCGCTTGCCCTTGCTGTATTCGGAGCTGAGCCTGATCTCCCTCCGCACTGCAAGCCCCCGTGGTAGTGGTCCCTGTACCTAGCGCAACGGTCCCGAATAACGTCTTTCTTACCACACTCCTAAATATGAATTTTGTAGTTCGGTTAGACCTGAAGCATTGACTGATCTGTACTCATTCATCCCATTCATTTAAAAAACCTTTACTGCGCCGGGCGCGGTGGCTCAAGCCTGTAATCCCAGCACTTTGGGAGGCCGAGACGGGCGGATCACGCGGTCGGGAGATCGAGACCACCCTGGCTAACACGGTGAAACCCCGTCTCTACTAAAAAATACAAAAAAAAAAAACTAGCCGGGCGTGGTGGCGGGCGCCTGTAGTCCCAGCTACTCAGGAGGCTGAGGCAGGAGAATGGCGTGAACCCGGGAGGCGGAGCTTGCAGTGAGCCGAGATTGCGCCACTGCACTCCAGCCTGGGCAACAGAGCAAGACTCCATCTCAAAAAAAAAAAAAAAAAAAAAAACCTTTACTGCTCAGAGATGAGTAAGGCACGGTTCCCGTTCTCAGAGGTTAGCAGTCTAACCTGGGAGGCTGTCTCCGGCTCTCACCTGCAGGTTTTTGCTCCCTCCACACCATTTTGCACACACGTCCTCATTTTTCTCCTGATAATTCCAACCTTGTCCAGATTCCATGTGTCCAGCTCAGCCTTACTAATTGCCTCTTACGAGCGGGAGCCTCTGCTACTCAGTGAAAATACGGTAGTGATTAAGATCAGACACGAGGATCCAGTCCTGGAATGGGGCATTTTAAACACAGGAAGCAGAAGTACCGACTGTTGGAGACCCTAGTGCAGTCGGTGGTAGTATCGTGGAAGCTGGTGGAGGAGGAAGGGGTGGAACACCAAGGTGGTGAGCGGAGAGTGGGAGAAGCCAGAGGGCTTGGGGGAGCCAGGTCAGAGCATTCAGACGTTGCTTAGAGAGCCACTCAAGGTGTGACCAAGTGGCAGAATGAATGGTGATGGTTGTGGAGGGAACAGGGAAGAGGGCAGGGCGTCCTTCCAGGGGAGCAATGTGGAGGGAGGGGGAAAGGAGAAGGGGGCTTCCAGTGGCCTGTGGGAGGGGAGGCCAGCAGGACTGGTGTAGACACAAGAATGAAATCAAGGATGACTTGAAGACTTCCAATGTGGGTGGCAAAGTGCAGGGCAGTGCCACCCTTTGAAGTAGGAAGCAGGAGGAGGAGGAGGAGCCATTGGCCAGGAAGGCATTGAGTAGCTTTGGACACGGGGACCTGGATGTGCTGGGGGCATTCACACGGAGGTGGGCTGGAGGCAGCTGGACCTACAGGGCTGAAGTTGAGGAGAGAGGCCCAGGCTGGAGACAAACACTGGGCAGTCAGCCTGGGCCACGTAGCAAGACCCTCTACAAAAAATAAGAAAATTAATTAGCTGAGCATGGTGGTGCACACCTGTGGTCCCAACTACTCAGAAGGCTGAGGTGGGAGGATCACCTGAGCCCAGGAGGTCCAGGCTGCAGTGAGCCGTAATGGCACCACTGCACTCCAGCCTGGGCAACACAGCAAGACCCTGTCTCAAAAGAAGAAAAAAAATAAAACAGGCCAGTCATGAGCACATCGTTGGCAGCTGGAGCTAAGGGGATGCCCGCCCCCTTCACATGTAGAGGAGCCCGTGAAGAAAACAGAGAAGTGTGGTACGAGGAAAGTTCCAAGAGAGTGGCTCCATGAAACCAGGGTGGAGAAGATATTGAGGAGAAAATGGGGCCCGTAAGAGAAGAACCAGAAATACCGTGTCATCTCAGGGAGTGTCTCCAGGGACCGGAAGGGGACTGGGGCCCAAGCCTGCCTGGCTGCGGATCTGGTATCTGCAGCTACGGTGATGCTTCGTAACAAAACCGCCCTAAAACTCAGTGATTTAAATAACCAGCAACTCCTCGGCACTTCTCACAAGTCCACAGTGCTGCTGGCCAGGCCAGGCTGGGCCGAGCTCATGGGGCGCCCACCGTCAGCTGGCAGGTGGGCTGGGCAGGACCCCTAGGCCCTCAGCCTCGGTCTCACGTTCCCCAGTGAGTTCCCACGGGAGTGTGTGGGGTCCACCACAGCATATTTTTCAGCCTTTGCTCGAGCCGTGTTTGTTGATGTCCTCTGGACCAAAGTTAAAGAGGGAGGGGACAAAGTGACAGGGAAAGGCTGGAGCCATGGGAAGCCACCAAGAGGCCACAGATGCACCTGTTCCACCTTCCGAGAAGGCTAGGGGAACAGAGATAGGAGGGCACCAGCTGTGGGGGGCCCAGCGGCATGTTTCAATTGGAGAGGCTGGGCGCGTTTCTGGGCTGAGCATGAGAGCGGGCAGAGGAGAGGCTGGGGCTGGAGGAAGGAGGAGGGGTGGGTGGCTGGGGAAGGGGCTGAGGCTAGGGCCTCAGGGGCATCCCGCTTGCTTCTGACAGGAAACATCTGAACCCCCCATCTTGCTATCAAACCCTTTCCCAGTCTCCCTGCTTCCTCCTGACCACGGGCTTTACAGCGGGGGGCAGTGCCATCACCAGGACCCTGCAAGGGTCCACAGAGGCCACGCTAGCAAAGACTCAAGCCAAAGCTGGCCCGAGTCCTGGAGGGACCCCCATGCCCTCCCGTGGAAGGATAGGAGGTTCGTGGTACTCTGCGGCTACTCCAGCCCCCACCCCGCTTCACCCACGAGGCTGTCAACGGACGGGTTCTCATTGTCTCCCCTCCTCTCACAGGTCTGAGGCTGTTTCCTATAACAAATTGCCACCAACTGGGGCCGAGGGGTGGTGCTTAAAACAACGGAAATGTATTCTCACCCAGTTCTGAAGGCCAGAAGTCTGAAATCCAGGTGTCCGCGGGCCATGCTCCCTCTGGAGCCACAGGGGAGGGTCCTTCCTGCCTCCTCCAGCTCTTGGGACCTCCGGGGTTCCTTGGCCTGTGGCCGCATGGCTGCAGCCTCTGCCTCCATCTTCATGCAGCCTCTCCTCTTCCCATGCCTCTTCTCCGTGTGCCTCCCATGAGGACTTGTCATTGGATTTAGAGCTGCCCTCATCTAGGATGATCTTACCTGGAGATCCTGAACTTAATTACATCTGCAAAAACCCTTCTCCCCAAATAAGCTCCCACTCGTAGTTCCAGGGTTGGGACACCGAGGTGTGTTTATCAGGGCCACCACCATCCAGCCCACCAGAGAGGCTTCCGGCCGACCCCCGGGTACAGCTGGAGCCCAGCAGGGGTTCCTCAGTGGCAGGCAGTTCCCACCCTGCCGGAGTCGTCGGCCTCTGCGGTTCTGATGCTGTCCTTTTTGAACAAGGGCTTATGCTCCTCCTCCCTCATTGTCTGTGTCAGAAGTGGCTTCTTGTGTCTGGCGCAGCCAAAGCACTCAGGCTGGCCTGGCCTGGCCCCTCACTCTGCCTCCTGAGTCTCAGTGAAGCCCCTCCCTCCCTCACGCCTGGGTTGCTCACGGCCGCACCAGCGCTCCTGCTTCTCTCCCTACCTCGAAGCCTGTGCCAATCCAGTCCATTCCTCAGAGCCCATTCCTCAGGCTCAGGGCCTCCTCCTCCAGGAAGCCCGCCCTGGCTGCATCTCCTCTGGGACACCACTCAGCACATCAAGTGTGTCAGCAAGGAGCCTGGAAGTTGCTGGAAGCCGCCTCCCTGTTGGTGGCAGCTCTGCCCCAGGCCGAGGTCAGCTGGCAGTACCTCCCCCCAGCCCCTGAATGCAGGAGAGGAACAGCAAGTACCAGAGAGGTCTGGGGGGCGTCCCTCTCCAGTGGCCAGGCTGTCCTGAGGCCTCCCAGGCCCCATTCTCTGGGACTCCCTGGGGGGAAGGGCTGGCATGAAGGGAAGATCCCGGAGTCAAATGGCCCAGTCTGGCATCCACACAATCTCTTCCCAGTCAAGAGGCCTGGACAGGTTATTTTCTTTTTTCCTTTTTTTTTTGAAACAGAGTTTTGCTCTGTCACCAAGGCTGGAGTGCAGTGGAGTGATCTCAGCTCATTACAACCTCTGCCTCCTAGGTTCAAGTGATTCTCGCGCCTAGGCCTCCTGAGTAGCTGTGATTACAGGCGCCGCGCCCACACCCTGCTAGTTTTTGTGTTTTCAGTAGAGACAGGGTTTCACCATGTTGGCCAGGTTGGTCTCGAGCTCCTGACCTCAGGTGATCCGCCTGCCTCGGCCTCCCAAAGTGCTGGGATTACAGGCGTGAGCCACCGCACCTGGCCCGTTCTTTTCTTTCTGAGCCTCCGTTTCCCTTTCTAGGAGCATTAGGCTTTGGTATGGACATGGAGACACGACCCAGAGCCCCCTCTGAAAGAGGACCTGCTGCCCCCATCCCTCAGCCTCAGCCTCAGCCTTGGAGGCCACCTTTGAGGTCACACCCTTCCCTGCGTGGCGGAGCTGAGTAGGGTGGCAAGACCCAGCCATTTCAGAGGGTCTCCCAGCAGGGAGCCCTTTCCCGAGTCCCCCGCCCCCCAGCTGGCCAAGGCCTGCATGAAGGTTTGGCTTCTCCCTCTGCCCAACGCTGCCTCCCTGGCCTGATCCAGCAGGTGTGGTCCCCAGTGCACCCCAAACTCCATCTCAGCCTCTGCTTCCTGGGAACCCGCCGGGCAGGCTCCCCTTGGTGCATTGGTCCATTGTGTGTTTAGTGCCTACTGTGTGCTGGGTGCTGCTTTAGGCCCGGGGTGCAGCAGGAAGAAGACAAACGAGGCTTCCCATCTGGTGGAGAGTGAGCCCCGTGCTCCCAGGGTGGGGGAGGGGCCTCTTGGTGACAGCAACAGACCCCAGCTCTGACCAGTTCAGGCAGAAAAGGAATTCAAGGAGGGGTTTCTGGGGCGCTCTCAGAACCTCCTGTGGCCAGGAGGACCAGGCTGGGCCCCAAGACCATGCTGCAGAGGGGTCTCCAGGAGAGCCCACCGCCACGGCCACGCCGGGCACCCTACCCCCCCCCACAGCTATAGGAGCAGGCTCTGTGGCGGCGGTGTCAGCCCTCAGATCTCCCTGCAGTGCTCAGGAAGCGGAAGGCCAGGTGCATTCTCTGGAGCTGCCTGCCAGCTCCCCCTGCCTAGTTTGGTCTGGGCGTAGCTGCCCAAGGCCCTGCAGGGAATCAGCGAGGGCCCAGGTGACAGATTCCCTGCATCTGCAGGGGCAGAGCCAGTCCTGGCCTGAGGCCTGGAGTGAGGCCACCCCAGCCTGTCCTGGCTCCTGTCGTGGCCCTGAGAGTTCCCTGGAGGAGCCCCAGCTGCCCTGGGTGGTGGCAGCTAAGGACGTGGCCGTCCTGCCCCCCGTCTCCCCGACCCCTGCCTCGACTTAGCTCCCTGGGCAGATGTGGCCAGAGCCCCCAACCCCCATATGCTGTCAGCACCTGGCTGGGCAGGCCAAGCAGGGTCTCCTGGCAAAGGGGGCTCCAAGTGTGACGGAGGTGGGGTGTGCTGCTCTCATCCACTGCACCCTCAGGTGGCCTGGACCTAACCCAAAACTCAACAAGCAGCAGCCTGGCCGTGGTGCCTTAAGTCAGCCACTAGAGGGTGCAGGTGAGCTGTCAGCCTGCCTGGAGGGGCGAGGTGGTGGGAGTGAGTGTGCAGGTGTGTGTGTGTGTGCGTGCCTGTGTGTGGACGTGTTGTGTACATGTGTGCATATGTGTGCACTGTGTATATGTGCCATGTGTATGCACGCATGTGTCCGTATGTGCATGCATATGTGTGTGCATGTGTGCCATGTATGCATATGTGTGCATGTTCATGTGGGGGGTGTGTGTGTGCACCTGTGTGTGGGCGTGTTGTGTGCATGTGTGTACGGTGCATATGTGCCATGTATGTGCATGCATGTATCTGTGTGTGCGTGCGTGTGTGCCATGTATGCATATGTGTGCATGTTTGTGTGGGGGTGTGCATGTTGCTGTGCATGTATGTATGGGTGTATGTGTGCCCATGTGTGTGAGTGACTCAGGGCCTCGGGGCCTGGGATTGCCGCTTCTGATCCACAAACCCTACAGGGGGCCATGCCAGAGCCTGGGCTGGGAGCAGGAGCTGGCCTACAGGAGTGGGGGATACGTGGAGCTCTGAGGACCCAGATAGCTCAGGCCAGCACCCCCAGAGAGGGGCACTGGAAATGGGCTGTAAAGGATGACTAAGAGTTCTCTAGGCAGCAGGAGGGAGGAGGTTAGAGGGTGGCGCTGAGGCGTTCCAGCTCCCAGGGCCCTATGGGTGTGCTGGGGAACCCAGCTTGAAAAGCATAGCTCTGGTTCAACCCCCTGCAGCGGGAGACACTCAGGTGCAGAGAAAGGAGTGGATGAGCATCTAGTCACTTGGCCTGCTCACTGAAAAAGCCGGCATCAGGCCCCACACAGCCAGTCCGTGGGAGCTCCAGGGTCTCAGGACGTGGTCCCCCACCCTGCACACAAGGCCTCCCTCCATCACTCTCCAGCAGCCCCCGAAAGGGACAGCCGCTGTAGGAGCGTCCTGGGGCTGCCAGAACAAGGCCCTGCAAACCAGGGTTCTTAAAACAATAGAAATGCATCTTCCCCTGTCTGGAGACCAGAAGTCCTAAGTCAAGGCACTGGCTGGCTTGGCTCCTTTCAAGGCTCCGAAGCGGGTGGCCGGCGGGGGCGTCTGTTCCAGCTTTCATGGCACTCCCTGGTCTGTGGTCACATCAGTCCAATCCCTGCCTCTGTCCTACATGGCCTCTTCTCTGTGTCTTCTTCTCTTCTTATACAGATACCAGTCGTTGAATTCAGGGTCCACTCTAAATCCAGGATGATCTCATCTTGAGATTCTTAACTATTGATATTTGCAAAGACTCTGTTTCCAAATAAAGCCACATTCAGAGGCTGCAGGTGGACATGAGTTTTGGGGCCCCTTACTCAACTCACTGCACCAACAGAGAGGTTATGGGTATTCGCTAGGGCAGGGCATGTCCTCGTCACCCTGCTCGGCCTCAACAGCCCCGCCCTGTCCTTGCCCAGGGGAGGCCCAACCCGTCTTCACCAGACAAGTCTCCCATGAGCTTTGGCCTCGGTCTCTCAGCCAAGGTCTCAGGCCTTGTGACCTCAGAGGGGCGTCAGTTCCGAGTGTCCCGGCATGCAGAATGGGAATGGGATCAGGGGGCCGGGGAGCCGGAAGGTGGCTACACCCCCACCCTGTAGAAGTTAAGGCATTGGGAGCTTATGAAATGTGAGTGATCCCAAGGTTAATTAATTATTACATTAAAAATGCGCCCGTTAAGGGGCCTCGCAAACAGGAAAGTATTAATCACCCGTTTCCTCAGACTGACAAGCGCATTTCCCTAAATTCCTTGGCTGCTGACTTAACCGAATGATAATCTCCCTGCTGCTGCCATTTCCCATGAAGTCACAGCTCATGAATATTCCAGCATCGCAATTTGCTTTTTAAAAGGACAGACTTATTATTTCATTTTTAAGTTTGCTGTCATGAATAGTAATTTTCCAACCCCTAAATAATGAAATGGCAGTGACCACTCTGGCCAGCCGGGACCCAGAAACTCAATGACACAACGGGGCTAGTCCCTGCCATCCCCTGGGAGACAGGGGATGCCAGGTCGCCCTGCACCAGTTCCCAACTACAGTCAGTCCATGGAAACAGCAGTTAATGGGTGGCCCTCCCCTCGGTACTTAACGGTTTATAAGCTGGTCCGCCTCCAGTTCCTGTCTTTGCAGCCACTCTGTTCATTGGGCCACAGCAGTTTTGCTATAGGTAACAGGTTGGGAAGCGTAGCCATGAAGTCAGACAGATGCCAAGTTCAAATCCTGACACTGCTGTTTGCCTGCTGTGTGTTCTTGGGCAAATCACTTAACTTCTCTGGGCCTTGGTGGCCTCATCTGTACAGTGGAATTGCAAACCAGGATCGGACCCCATGCTCACCCAGTGCCAGGGCTGGTGTTTCTTCTCCCTCTCTGCTGCCTTGGATCTGGAGAGACCAAGGACCAGACCCCACTGGCCTGAAGTTTAGATCTCCTCTTTTGATGGAGCAGAAATGATGGCACCGAGGGCTGGCCCGAGGAACAGCCACTTCAGCTTCCCTGGGAGCAGCTTCCCAGGGTGGTTTCTATTACTCAATGCAATTCCAGGCTCTCCCACGTGCCCAGGAAGCCATGGCAGCTCACTGCACACATGTTTAAGTGGCAAATCCAATTTCACAACTCCTTTCTGTAATTGCTCACGTGAGGAGGAGCTCCTCCTGACACCCCCTTTCCAGAGATGGATGGTGGTAAGTGGGACGGGCCCTCCTCACACCGTCCCTCCTCTGGGACTTGGCATCATCACCATGGCTGGCCTCCCTGTGCCCCGGCTGTTACCAGAAGGAACTTCCCTCTTGAAACCCCAAAGGCTCCCACCATGTCAGCCCCTCAGGATGGGAGCATCTCCCCAACTGGCCCCCAAGAAGACTGGCTCCTGGCTGTCCTGGGCTTCCACACCTTTTGCACCCACGAAGCTTCTCCCCAGGCATCTACAGCCCAGTCCCTTCGGCCTGGCCCTCTCCCCTTGCCCCATCACCTGGCAGGAAGCCCCCACCAGGCTTGAGTTAGGACCCCCGTGTCATGGTCCCCCACATGCAGGTCCTCTGGGATCAGCACATTGAGCACCCCAGTTCCCGTTGTTTACCTCTGCCCCTTGTTGCCCTTGACAGACCGAGTCCAGGTCTCACCACTTCCCTATTGCTCTTGCCTGGGTGCAGGTAACAGCTCTGCCTGCACTTGCGCTGGATTGCTCTGAGTAAGTGAATGAATGAATGAACTCCTATCAGAGGGGCCAGTGACGCAGGTTTCCCCTGAAAATGATATGTGTTTATGGAGTGTGAGCCACTCACAGACGGCTCTGTGAATTATGTTTTCATTTGCACGGCCTGCGCCACAACTCACATTTCAGAGCAATGGTAAGAAATGTGACTCTGACCCGTAGGGACCCACAGGGCCACTCCCAGCAACCAGGTTAATGTCATGCAGGTTCCGGGGTTGGGGTAAACCTCCAGCATGTAATTAGTTGATAGCACTGTGTGAATGTAAAGCGTCGGCAACCCTTGGGTGAACACTGTTGACTCAGGACCAAGGTTTTACTGGAACCGGATGCCTTTACCATCCCCGGGAATCATGTCACAGAGTCTGAGTGGGCCTACTTTCCGGAAGGCTGCGTGCTCTGGGCTGAAATGGCATTCGTGGAACTTGCAGTAATTTGTCACAGGGGCCTGGTGGGTGGAGGATGCTGGGGGGCAGGGCTGTCTCACACGAGGGAGGTTTGGCATCCTGGTTCCTGGGCACTAAATGCCAACAGCACAACTCCTTGCCTCCCTGTTGCAAGAGCAACAACAGACTCTCCTAGGGGGAAGGCAATGACATCACCCCAGCTGAGAATTTGGTACCAGAAGGTCGCAGGCCAGAGGCACTCAAGAAAAGAAAAGAAAAGAAACCGGAGTTTCTGTCTTCCCTGTGCTGGCTTCACCTGGGCCCTTCCTGTTCTGGCTGGGCTGGGAAACACTGGGCCCCAGAAAGCCTTTGTGGGGTGGGGTTAAGAGGTCCAGAGAGGGCAGGAACTTTCTCAAGGCCGTGGGGGTGGGCAGTGCAGAGCAGGGTGGGACCCGGGCCTCTGAACCGCCTTCTGGGGCACTGTTGCCTGCTGGGATCTTTCACTGAATCCCCACTGAATCTCTTCTGGGCTGGGGCACCCCTCAAGTGCACAGCCTCCGGGAGGAACGTCCGCCTGGCCAGGGGAGTGCTATGAGCATCAGGTCAGAGGGGCAGGGGCCTGGGAAGTCTCCCCAAGCACCTTCTCTGCTTCAGCCAGAGGAAAAGAGTGGACAGAGAGCCCACAGAGGCTCCTAGGACCTCCTGCTCCTGCACCCAGGTCCAGAGGCACCGCCCAGGCAATCCAGGTGTGGCGGTGTCTCTCTCCAAGGTGCTGAAACGCCCCTCGCCTGGCCACCCTCCAGGCTGGAGTCCTTTCAGTCACAGGCCGCTGTCTCACCAACGCTCCCCGGACATGCCAGGGCCCCTCACCAACACTCTTCACCATCCACATCTTTTTATTTTAAAACTCTAGTAAAATACGCATAACGTAAAATTGACCATTTTAACCATTTTTTAAGTGTATAGTTCATTTATTTACCTACTCTTTGTTGTTGTCGTTTTAGACGGGGTCTCACTCTGTCGCCCAGGCTGGAGTGCAGTGGCGCCATCTCGGCTCACTGCAACCTCCGCCTCCCGGTTCAAGCGAAATTCTGTCCCCATTAACACTGACTCTGCATTCCCCCCAGCCCCTGGCACCCACCTTTCTACTTTTTGTCTGTATGAAATTGACTTCTCTAGGGACCTTATATAAATGGAAGCATATAGTGTTTGTTCTTTTGCAACTGGTTCATGTCACTTAGTACAATGTCCTCAAGGTTCATCATCCACATTGTAGCCTGTGTCAGAATTTGCTTCTTCCTTTTTATTTGTTTATCTTTTTTTGGAGGAGTCTCGCTTTGGCGCCCAGGTTGGAGTGCAGTGGCACGATCTCAGCTCACTGTAACCTCCGCCTCCCGGGTTCAAGTGATTCTCCTGCCTCGGCCTCCTGAGTAGCTGGGATTACAGGTGCGCACCACCACGCCCGGCTAATTTTTGTATTTTTAGTAGAGATGGGGTTTCACCATGTTGGTCAGGCTGGTCTCGAACTCCTGACCTCGTGATCCGCCCACCTCGGCCTCCCAAAGTGCTGGGATTACAGGCTTGAGCCACTGCACCCGGTCAGTTTCCTTCCTTTTTAAGGCTGAGTAATATTTCATTGTATGAATGGACCACACTGGTTTATCCACTTATTTATTGATGGACTCCTGGCTGCTTCCATCTCTTGGCTATTGTGGCTGCTGCTATGAACATGAGTGTGTAAATATTTCTTCATGTCCTTGGTTTCAATCATTTTGGGTGTAGACCCTGCAGTGGAATTGCTGGACCATACAGTTATTCTTTTTTTTTTTGAGACAGAGTCTCGCTGTGTCGCCCAGGCTGGAGTGCAGTGGCACAATCTCGGCTCACTGCAAGCTCCGCCTCCCAGGTTCACGCCATTCTCCTGCCTCAGCCTCCCAAGTAGCTGGGACTACAGGCGCCCGCCACCACACCCGGCTAATTTTTTGTATTTTTAGTAGAGATGGGGTTTCACTCTGTTAGCCAGGATGGTCTGGATCTCCTGACTGTGTGATCCGCCCGCCTCGGCCTTCCAAAGTGCTGGGATTACAGGCGTGAGCCACCGTGCCCAGCCTGTAATTCTATCTTTAATTTTGTTGTTGCTGTTGTTGCTTTCTGGTTTGGGTCGTGCACCATCTTAACTGGTGCATCATCACCTTCTTTTCTGACTGCGTTTTGCTTTGCTTCACTTTGTATTTTTGCAGTGGGAGTTGCTAGAGGCAGGCAGGATGGTGGTGGAGAGCACAGTTTTTGAGCCAAACAGAGCTGGACCCAAAGCGTTGCCTCACCGCTCAGCCACACGTGACCTGAGACTGTCCTCAGAGGGAAGGAGGAAATGTATGTGGGGCGTGGAGCAGAGCGCAGAAGGAAACAGAGGGCAGCTGTTTTCATCGTCATCGTGGCAGGCAGGACTTTGTACTGAAGGGAGGACTTTAACGTGGAGGGCTGTGCACACAGGTGACTGTCCCACCTGGCTCACACAGGGGAGGCGGTGGCCGCTGCCTGCAGAGGCTCCTCTTTTCCTCGCCAGCTTATCAGCTAAGCCGCAGGAGGCCCACCGTCTGTGGTGATGATCTAATGCTTCCAGTTCTGTGGTAATGGCCTCTGAAGATGCACAAAATAGCTGATGTTTGGGCGCCCCCGATGCAGGAAGCATTCGGCACCGTTTCTGGGAACACGAGACATTTAAGTGACTTCCTTGCTGAATATTTCATGATTTACATTAATGGCTTTCTGGTGTTTTTCATAACAAAACTGTCCACATGATGATGGGTTAAAGTGTGGTTATTCCACCCACTCTCGCTGTAAAACACCATCCCCCAGTGCCAGTCCCTGCAGTCCCCCTGCTGGCTCTGTCTCCCCAAGGGCCCACCTCCTCCTAAATGAGGCTCCCCTCCTGTGGGACAGGTGTTACCCATGCATCCAGCAGGCACCTGCATGCAGTAGGGGCTCCGACGTGGGGATGGAGGCATTTGTGACAGCTCTGTGCCAGAAGGGAGGGCCAAGGCCAGGGACCTGCTACACCAGCCAGCCTGCAAAGTAGCCTGGGGTCTGGAGCTGGAGGGACCCTCCCAAGCCCTGGACCAGACGTCCCAGCTTTTGAAGCACATGACTTGCCCATGTCATGACCTTGACGGGTTTGTTTGTGTGTGTTTGTTTGTATTTTGAGATAGAGTCTCACTCTGTCGCCAGGCTGGAGTGCAATGGCACCATCTCGGCTCACTGCAGCCTCTGCCTCCCAGGTTCAAGCAATTCTCCTGCCTCGGCCTCCCAAGTAACTGGGACTACAGGTGCACACTACTATGCCTGACTAATTTTTGTATTTTTAGTAGAGACAAGGTGTTCATCATGTTGGCCATGCTGGTCTCGATCTCCTGACCTCAGGTCATCTGCCCTCCTCAACCTCCCAAAGTGCTAGGATTACAGGCGTGAGCCTGGCCTAATGTTTGTATTTTTAGTAGAAATGGGGTTTCACCATGTTGGCCAGGCTGGTCTCAAACTCCTGACCTTAGGTGATCCACCCACTTCAGCCTCCCAAAGTGCTGGGATTACAGGTGTGAGCCACTGCGCCTGGCCGACCTTGACAGTTTTGAGAATTGCTGCTCAGGTTTTGTCGGGCATCCCTCAACTGGGCTCTGTCTTTGGTGTTCCTCACGGTTGGACTGGGTGATGGGTTTGGCGGGAAGAGCATGCAGGTGACACACCCTCCCACCACACCGCACGGGGGGACGCTGCCAGCATGGCCTTCACTGCCAGTGTTGACCTCGGTCACCTGGCCGAGGAGAGTTTGCTGGTATTTGCTTTGTCATCAGTGACTGCCACCCTCCCCCCCTTACTGTCTTCTCTGGAAGATGCCACTAAGCACAGGCCACACTTAAGGGGTGGGGACTCAGGTCCACCTTCTTGGGGGGTATCTACATACATTATTTGGAATTCTGCTTGAGAGATGCATCCATTATCTCCCACTACTTGTTTATTTAATCTTTAATTTACAGCAGAATGGACGCATGTGTCCTTATGTTACACTGTGGGTTATGACCTGGGGTTATGCTATTTTGTCACTCAAGTTGTCCCAGCATTGGCCACCGGGAGCTCTTTTAGTTTGGTTCCTGGACCCCGTTGACATATCCCCATCTGTTTTTCCCTCCAAGAGATTTTTAAATACATATTTCTAAAATTTTTAATTGTGGTAAAGAGCACATAACATGAAATTTACCATGTTTTTTCTTTTTTTTTCTTTCTTTTTTTTTTTTTTGAGGTTGAGTCTCACTCTGTTGCTCACACTGGAGTGCAGTGGAGTGCTCTCAGCTCACCACAACCTCCGCCTCCCAGGTTCAAGTGATTCTCCTGCCTCAGCCTCCAGAGTAGCTGGAATTACAGGTGCACATCACCACGCCCAGCTAATTTTTGTATTTTTTAGTAGAGACAGGGTTTCACCATGTTGACCAGGCTGGTCTCGATCTCCTGACCTCGTGATCCACCCGCTTCAGCCTCCCAAAGTGCAGGGATTACAGGCATGAGCCACCGTGCCCTGCCAATTTCCTACCTTTTTAAGACTTGAATGTCCCCACGAATTCTTAAATAGTGTGATAATAAGAAATATCTATTCCGACTTTGTCCAGGATTCCTGGCACAGGCTGCTAAAATCCTTGGAATCCCTGAGTGACAAGCTTGCCTTTGGGATGCTGACGAGATGGCTGGTGGCTGGGAGCCCCTAGACAGCTTCAGGGTGGGGGTGGTGCCCTGAAGGACCAGTCGCTGGTTAGAGGGTTGGAATCTTCAACCCCATCCCCTGACCCTGGGAGGGGGAAGGGGCTTGAGGTTGAGTTCGTTCCTGATGGTTGATGGTTTGATCAGTCAAGCCTATTTAATAGAACCTCCATCAAGGCCCCTAAATGATGGGGTCCAGGGAGCTTCCGAACTGACGAGCACATCAAGGTGCTAGGAGTGTGTGCCCAGAGAGGACCCAGAGGCCCTGGCCACCCCGCACCTCTTCCATCTGGAACAGCCTCTTCCATCTGGCTGTTCTGGAGCTGATCCTTTCTAATAAACTGGTAGCAGTAAGTAAACTGTTTCCTGAGTTTTGTAAGTCATTCTAGCAAATGAGGAAGAGGTTGTGGGAACCCTCGATTTACAGTTGGTCTGTCAGAAGCAGCGGTGGCCCCAACGGGAGACTGGCAGCTGAGGTGGGGGCAGTCCTGTGGGACTGAGCCTGCCTTCGGGGTCTGTGCTAACTCTGGGCAGTTGGTGTCGGCATTGAACTGAGTTGTTGAACACCCCCCGTTTGTGTCTATAGAGACCTGGAGAATTGGTTGGTGTGGAAAATCCACACATTTGGTGTCAGGGTGTGGTGGTGTACAAACACCCCTGAAGCCCTCTTATGGACCACCCCAGGGCCTGCTAGTTTCCGGGAAGTCACCACTCGAGAGGCAGAGGGCAGCAGATGGTGGCAGATGCAGGCACAGGGGCTCCTTACCCACCCCCGCTCCCCTGTGCAGCCAGCTGGGCTGTGCAGCCAGAGGGCGAGGTCCTCCTTGGGTGGAGCATTTCTCTGCACACAGCTGTCGTTAGCTCAGTACAACGTCACTGAGAGCTGGGAGAACCTGGGCCTTGGGATGAGGAGGGGTCTTAGAGAGATCTCGTACCTTCTCCCTGGTGCAGGGTGGGGGTGGTGGGCAGAGGTGGGACACGGCGATGGGGAAACCACCCAGCCAGGGCCCCTCTCACTCTGCAGGGGGTTGGCATCCGGCCCCCATGGTGCCTTAGAGCCTCTCCATATTCCATAACTCAAGTTGTAAAATCATAAAAACCAGAACTGTCCGGAGCCTCTTAGAAAAGCCGGGCACGTGCAGTGCAGGCTGGACTTGAAGAACACAAAATTCACCCTTTCATGGAATGCACGGCCTTTCCAGAGGATCCTCACCTGTGCGGGCTGCTGGCCCTTCTTGGAAAGCATTTGACTACCTGAGAGCAGCCCTGGGACACCCCCCATTCCCCCTCAGCAGCCCTGGGACACCCCCCAGAACCCCTCATCAGAAGCCCTGGGACACCCTCCATCCCCCCAGGCAGCCCTGAGACACCTCTAGACCACCCCAACCAGCAGCCCTGAGACACCCTCCATCCCCCCCAGCAGCCCTGGGACACCCCCCAGACCATCCCAACCAGGAGCCCTGGGACATCCCCCCATCCCCCCAACAACCCTGGGACACCCCCTAGACCACCCCAACTAGCAGCCCTGGGACACCCCCCAGACACCCTCCATCCCTCACTCAGCAGCCCTGGGACAGCCCCCATCCACCCCCCTCAGCAGCCCTGGACACCCCCATCCCCCGCTCAGTAGCCCTGGACACCCTGTTAGGGCCCCAGTTTCTCTACCTCCCCAGGGGCTCTCCTCTCAGACCCCAGCGACCCCAGGTGAGGTCCTGGGGGTAAGTCCAGGTGTTGGGCCTCCCTGGTGTCTACCTCACTCTCTGTGCTTCTCCAGGCATCAGCCCCTCTGCAGGGATGGGACAGGAGCCAGCGGAGGCGGAACCCTGGGCCAAGAGTCAGTTCCCCATCTCAACGTGCTGGGCTCCGGGGAAAACTGCTGTCTCCACCTGGACTCCATCTCCTGTCTGTCAACCAGGACTAGCCCTCTGCAGGCTTCCAGCTCCAGCCTGGCACTGGCTTGCAGTTGTCAGGATAGACACCTCTGAGCCTGAGGGTGGAGGCCCTGGGTGGCTCTGGGTGGGGGGTGAGCAGCAGCTCTGACAGCGAGGCGCATGGGGCAGGGCGCGGCAGCTGGAGGCCCCACCACACGTCACCGAACTCTACCAGAGGGAGGCCAGGAAGCCCAGACACCAGAACCACTCCAGAGCCCTCTGAAGGCATGACAGCCGGGGAGGAAAATGAGTCCCCAGACGCAGGGGCAGAGCAGAGCTGCCGGGAACCAGCAACAGCAGCATGGCCAGGGCGGCTGCCAGCCAAACCCGGGAAACAGGACCGAGCTGGGGCACCAGCCACGCAGAGAGCATAGGCCCCTCCCAGGGCCCTCACCCACTGCCCTGGGGGATGCAGTTGCAGGGAGGAGGAGAGGAGATGGCCTTCCTTCCTCAGCCAGACTCTGCCAGAGCCTCCCCCCGCCCCCTTCCCCTGCACCCCGTCCCCTCCTCTCTCCCACCAGAAGGCTGGCCTGGCACAAGGACGCCCTTTAATTGTTGGAAACAGGAACGTGGAATATGAACCACAAGGACACTGGGTTTCAATCTGGCTTCAGGATCCAGGCACACAGTGCTTCAAGCCCGGTCCGCATCTGCGGCATGGGCCTCCTGCTAGGGCGTCTGGGAAAACCTAGACTCTGGGGACCGGCAGGGACTCAGCTGCAGGCGGTGGTGGCCTGTCCCAACCTGGGGCCATGTGGAGGGCAGTCCTGGGCCTGCAGACCACCCCAAGCAGGAGTAGACATACCTACCCTTCCTCCAGGGACACCCAGGGAGGCCCGGCACCCAGGAAACATCCATGGCTGAAGCCGCGCAGCCGGAGCCTCGCAGCAGGCAATGCAGGACTACGGCCCTCGCTGCCTCCTCCCGCCTCGAAGCCCAGCTAGGGTGGGGGTCATTCCCATCTCCATTTCCACAGCCAGCCCCTGTGCTGAGTTCACGGCCGGCCCCCGTGCTGAGGCCGTGCAGGCCTGGCCCAGGAGGGTGGACGTTTCCTTTGTCTTTTTTTGAGACGGAGTCTCGCTCTGTTGCCCAGGGTAGAGTGCAGTGGCGAGATCTCGGCCCACTGCAACCTCTAGCTCCCGGGTTCAAGCGATTCCCCTGCCTCAGCCTCCAGAGTAGCTGGGATTACAGGCGCCCACCACCACACCCGGCTCATATTTTTTGTGTTTTTAGTAGAGATGGGGCTCCAACTCCTGGCCTCAAGTGATCCGCCTGCCCAGGCTCCCGAAGTGCTGGGATTATAGGGGTGAGTGAGTCCCCATGCCTGGGCAAGGTGGGCGTTTCCATCCACATTTGTGGGTGAGGACTGTCCCGGTCACGCAGTTCCCATGTCGTGGTGGCAGGACACGCACCTGCCACCCATACCCCTCCTTAGACAGCATATGGGGCAACTGAGCCAGGCTGGGAAGAGGAGTGGGCTGAAGACTCGGGGAGGGTCTGGGGGGGTCCCTAGAGCTGTGGGTGGCCTCACTCCCACAGTGGCTGCAGCACCCACCCACCTGGCTGTGCCGGCCCCTGGGACCCTGCCTCTGGCTGGCAGCACAAGCTTTAGGTGGTCACCGTACTGCTACTAAGAGATGGGTAAACTGAGGCACAGAGAAGGCTGGTGAATGGCTGCAGTGGGTGGTTCCTAGAAATTAATCAGCTCCCTCCTCCCACCTCTACTCCTACCCCCATCCCTCCAGCAAGACCAGAACTTTCGGGAGGAGCAGGGTCTGAGAGGCACCCCCTCAGTCAGCTGACTTTGCTGTGCAGGGCCCCCCAGCACAGTTTTGGGGCTCAGGTTGGGGGTGGTCCCTGAGCCTAGTGCCTCACTTCCACTCCTCCTTTGGCCTCTCCCCACCCCCCGTGGCCAGCCTGGCATCAGCGGCCTGGGCACCACGGCTGGGCCTGGACACACGAGCTGCATTCAGATCTGGTCCCTGACGAGGAGGCGGCGGGAACACAGTGTTCTCTTGGTGCCTGGCCAGACAGCCTGGCCCCTACCCTCCTCCACTCAGGCACTTTCAGCAGTGGCAGCGGAGTCTCAGGCCCTGCCCACTCCCAGACACACACTGTCTGTAGCCCAGGGCCTGTGGGTGCCCCCTGCCAGCCTGTGGGACAGCGACACAGGTAAGGGAGGTAATGGGGGAACCCTGCTGCCCTGGGCGAGGGGACAAGGACCCCACAGGGGCCAGGCCTGGCCACCACTGACCCCAGGCTGGAAAACCAGGACATGACCCTCCCCCACCCTGCTTGCAGGTTGTCACGGGACACGTGGCCCTGCCCAGGCATACTGGGAAGTGTCCTGGCGGCGCTCCACTCAGCGCAGGTCCCGAGGAGCTACAGGCATGACTCTGCCTTGAGAACTCCCCCCAGCCTGTTCCTTCCCAGCCTTGGCTCATGAAGCTCCTCCAAGGACCACAGGCCTTCCATGGCGCAGCCCTGCCACGAAGCCTCCCCACGTCTTGCCTCCAGCATCACCTGGCCGAGATGGACCTAGGGCATCCTTCCCAGCATCACCTGGCCGAGATGGACCTAGCACATCCTTCCAGGGCCGAGGTCATGGCCACATAGCCCCCAGTCAGGAGGGATGACGCCCCCTCCCAGAGGCCAGCAAGGTGGACATGGAGACCCCACTCTTTGGAGCAGAAAATGGTGTTGGATGAGGGGCAGAGCTCGTCCCGGGTCACCAGACCTAGGACGCCAGAGTCAGGATCTCACCCGAGTCTCCAGTGGGTGCCTGGCCATGGGTTCAGCTGTTCCACCTCTGTAAGGATTCGGGGAGCAGGAGGAGAGAGCCCCTGAAGTGAGGGGACAGTGGGGCCTTGTCATTGGGAGGACAGGTGTGTGGTGAGAGCCAGTGATGGGAGCATGGCCTGGACTGGCCAGGAAGTGGTAGGCCAGGGGAGTAGAGGTAACAGGGCCCACTGAAAACAGGGCATCTTCTCCAGGGCCTCATTCAGTCTCAGACCAAGTTTATGCATCATTTTCCTCCTATTGACAATTGATCAGCCACCAGCACGGATGCCTCAGGGCCACCAGCACGGATGGCCGTCAGCCAGGAGGAGATGGGGGTCCTGGGGGTCCACACTAGTGTGCTGTCATCTCAGAGCTGGAGCAGCCAGGGAAGGGAAAGACATTTGGGGGGCACAGCTGGCCGCCACCGTCCGCTGAGGTGGGTCTACAGCAGGGGCAGGAAAGAGAATGTTCCAGCAAGAGGTGGAACCCCACTGATAGCCCCAGCCTGCCCCCTCACCCACCTGTCCCCCATCTCAGTGAGGACAGCAGGTGTGTTCTGATACCCTGTCCCTGCCTCCGTCCCGGCTGTAGGCTGGTCCCGTGTCACACCTGGGGGCCTCTTGCTGCTCCGTGGCCTCTGAGGCCCCAGGCACATGCTGGGTCCTGCCCAGCCCTCCCTTCTTCTGCTCTCAAGGGGACCCCTCCAGGAGACCCCTCCCTGCCCAGCGGCCCAGGGGGCTGCGTTTCCCAGCTGGCGCCCGAGAGTGGCGCCCGCGTAGTAATTCCTAATTAAATAGAGCACAAAACAGGGACCGGCCAACGATGAGCCAAACCAGTTGGATTTTGAAGAGCAAATATCCCGTTAGCACTACTTCTGCCGAGTCCACATGGCCGTGAAGCGGAGACATACGGGAGCTCGGTAATGAATATGGAAACCTTCTTTTCTGGTATTGCTCCCTCATAAACGAAGCCGTTTTATGGAACACGAGCAGAGGGAAAACGACTGCGCCCAGCCAGATTTATCTGCTCAGATGCTTTGTAGTGCTTCAGATTAATAAAAATATTTAATAAAGAATCAAGAGGGTTTATCTGTAATGCAAAGAGAATCACATTGCCTATATTTTTATTACTGAAAAATTGGAAGCAGGAAGAAATAATGATATAAGCTACCGTATAAATGACAAAAATACCCATTCTGGCTATGTGCTTTGTGCGCCAGTCCCTCGCCGCCCTCTAAACATAATCTATTCGCGTGCCTCTTTCAGCTGATTCCAGAGCCTGCTCTGCACTGTGGAGTTTAATATCACCCTGTTCTCAACTGCACAGGGAAGTGATTAAATAAGAAATAAATTCGGCTGTCATTGCATTTAAAATCAAATCAAGGATCATTTGTTACTCCAAATGAAGCAGTTCTCCTTCCCTGCCCGTAAGTAGGCTGCTGTTCGCTGAACCATTTAGGGATGTATATATAGTAAACTCCCGCATAATGGCTTGTACTCTGATATGATCTTTATGGCGCTGCCGCTCCGAGCGCCGGGAGCGCCCATAAGCAGCACGTGGCTTTTTAAATTTAAAGTTATAGGTACGAGACTTCGCGGTCCATCCGAGTCTCACTGGAGGGGGCCCGTGTGAGATGTGGGGGCCACTGCCCGGGGCCCCTCCCCCTGCATATCCGCTCAGCTGCAACCAGCCCTCCTGTCCCCGGAGGAGGATGGGGGAGGGGAAGGAGCTAAGTCAGGTCCTCAGTGATGCACCCCTAATCCCAACCCAACCCTAAAGGGCAGGAGGGTCCGGGAAGCTGCTCACAGGCAGGAAGTGGAGGAGGGGGCTCTGCTGAGCTCCGTGGTGGGAGGGGAGTGCCGGGAGATAGGACGGCACAACGGACCCCATCCCGTGCATCCTCCTCACCTAGAGTTGCCGTCTCCAGGCTCGAGCGCCCCCCGATGCCTGGCAGTGGCCGAGAAACAGAGAAGGGCTGGCGGGGACGAGGAATCGGAGCAAGTCGACTTGGGGCATCGCGTGGAGGGCATCGTGGGCAGCTGTGTGAGGGGCCAGCCCAGTTGCTGGGCTAGCTTGAGGGCAGCGGGCCGCTGTCCCGTCATGCCCGTGTCCCCGTCCTGTGGCTGCAGCAAGAAAGCCCACAGCCTGGAGGGCTTAATTCAACACACGCTTTCTAGAGGCCGGACGCCCACAATCAGAAACAGGCTCCTTCTGAGGGCCCGAGGGGAGCCCCTTCCGCCCTCCCGGTCCCGGGGCCTGTGGCTGCAGGTCCCCAGTCCCTGCCCCAAGGGCCTGCGTCTCTAACTCCCCTTCCTGTAAGGACGGTTTGTGGGGGCACATTGGATGAGGGGCCCCCCACTCCAGGATGGCCTCATCTAAACCAATCGCCTCTGCATGACTCCGTTCCCAAATAAGGTCCCTATGGAGGTTCTGGGGTTGGGACTTGGACGTATCTTTCTGGGATGACACAGTTCAGCCCGTGGCAGTCACCCTCACACGGATCTTAGGGTCTTATCTGTTCTTATCTGGCATCGACAGGTTGGAGAGAGGCAGGGTGACTGGTCTTATCTGTTCTTTTTTTTTTTTTTTTTTTGAGATGGAGTCTTGCTCTGTCCCCCAGGCTGGAGTGCAGTGGCCGGATCTCAGCTCACTGCAAGCTCCGCCTCCCGGGTTTACGCCATTCTCCTGACTCAGCCTCCCGAGTAGCTGGGACTACAGGCGCCCGCCACCTCACCCGGCTAGTTTTTTGTATTTTTTAGTAGAGAAGGGGGTTTCACCGTGTTAGCCAGGATGGTCTCGATCTCCTGACCTTGTGATCTGCCCGTCTCGGCCTCCCAAAGTGCTGGGATTACAGGCTTGAGCCACTGTGCCCGGCCGTCTTATCTGTTCTTATCTGGCATCGATGGGTTGGAGAGAGGCGGGGTGACGGATTAGTACGTTTCCTGAAACTTTATGCCTTTAAATGCTAAAGTCAGCTGGGCATGGGGGCTCATGCCTGTAATCCCAGCACTTTGGGAGGCCGAGGCGGGCAGATCACATGAGGTCAGGAGTTCGAGACCAGCCTGGCCAACATGGAGAAATCCCCTTTCTACTAAAAATACAAAAATTAGTCGAACCTGGTGGTATGTGCCTGTAATCTCAGTTACTTGGGAAGCTGAGACAGGAGAATCGCTCGAACCTGGGAGGCGGAGGTTGTAGTGAGCCAAGATTGTGCTGCTGCACTCCAGCCTGGGTGACAGAGTGAGACTCTGTCTCAATAATAATAATAATAGTGATAAGGCCGGGCGCGGTGGCTCAAGCCTGTAATCCCAGCACTTTGGGAGGCCGAGACGGGCGGATCACGAGGTCAGGAGATCGAGACCAGCCTGGCTAACACGGTGAAACCCCGTCTCTACTAAAAAAAAATACAAAAAACTAGCCGGGCGAGGTGGCGGGCGCCTGTAGTCCCAGCTACTCGGGAGGCTGAGGCAGGAGAATGGCGTAAACCCGGGAGGCAGAGCTTGTAGTGAGCCGAGATCCGGCCACTGCACTCCAGCCTGGGCGACAGAGCGAGACTCCGCCTCAAAAAAAAAATTAAAAAAAAAAAATAATAATAGTGATAAATAAATAAATGCTAAAGCCTACTAGGCTATTTTTTGTCGGAAAATCTCCTAAAACTCACCTCCCAGTGCCCTGCCTTCTCTGGGAGAGCCTGGGAGTCAGACTGGGAGAGCATCCTGGAGGTGGTGTCGGCCTCCTCTCCCTGCCTTTTTCCTCCTTCTACCAGAAGGAAGGCCACAAGCTGCCACCCACCTCTGGCTCCTGGCCTGGCCCTTCTGGCCAGGGCTCCCGTACCCGCCACTGTGCCCCAGGCGTGCGGCCTTGCTGACGCTGTCCCCTCCCCCAGCTGCTGAACACGAGTGGGTCGGTCTCCAAGCTTCAAGCTTCTTGAGCCCTGTGAAGTGCTCTGCTCACCTGTTGATTGGGACTCGGGTGAACACGAGGCAGCGGAGGCAGTCAGAAAGGATGCAGTGGCCGGGCACGGTGGCTCAAGCCTGTAATCCCAGCACTTTGGGAGGCCGAGACGGGCGGATCACGAGGTCAGGAGATCGAGACCATCCTGGCTAACACGGTGAAACCCTGTCTGTACTAAAAAAATACAAAAAGTTAGCCGGGTGCGGTGGCGGGCGCCTGTAGTCCCAGCTACTCGGGAGGCTGAGGCAGGAGAAAGGCGTGAACCTGGGAGGCGGTGCTTGCAGTGAGCTGAGATCGCGCCACTGCACTCCAGCCTGGGCAATAGAGCGAGACTCTGTCTCAAAAAAAAAAAGAAAGAAAGAAAGAAAGAGAAAGCGGAGGCCAGGGGTCCCCAGCCTGAGGTGTGGGAACTGGGCCCCTTCCTCTGGGCTCCTGGGGGAGGTGGGCGCACCGTGTTTCCCGGGCAGCTCTGTCCCGGCTGCTTGCAGGCCCCTCCCTTGAGCAGGTTGATTTTCAGTGCTCAGAGAACAACAAATCACTCTCAGACAGTAATGGGGATGAACAACAGACACTTAATTATGAGGCCACGAGACAGCGCGATTATTAATTTTAAATTGTGCAACCCAGTCCTGAAGTCTGAGCCTGGAGTGCTATCCCAGGGGCTCACGGGGGCCGGGGAGCCACAGGGCTGGCCAGGGCTCAGAGACTCGGCTGGGCACTGGACTTGGGGGGCACAGGGCCGTGAGGCTGGGGGACACCTGGGTGGCCCTGACCTCCCCCTCCCCACAGCAGAAGGCCCAGGGAGATGGCTCTGCAGAACCTGGCGTGGTCCGGGCTGCAGGCTACCTCCCATGGGCTGACGGGGGTGTGGGCGGGGCCAGGACTCTGGCGCCCCAGAGGCTGGTCTGCCAGAGTACTCCAGGACTGATGAGGGTGCGACCGTGCCAGCTCCCCACATCCACTGGGGGCCAATTCTGGCAGAGGGGGCCCACGCGGGGATGGCCTAACCCTTCCCAAAGCAGTCAGAGCAGGGGCTTTACTCTGTGCCTGGCTGGGGCCTAGGCCTATGACCACTCTCCTAGCCAGAGTTGGTGGTCAGTGTCTGCTGGGCAAGGAGGGCATCTCGGAGGAGACGCAGGGACCCCTGGAGGGGATCCCAAAGGCAGATCGGATCCCAGGTCCCTGGAGAGTCACAGATCAGACACGCGGCATCAGCTACTGTACAGAGGCTCAAGGCGGAAACCAGTGCAGGGCTGACCTTGAAAGGTGATGGGAGGCCTGTCCCCAAGGCTCGATGACACTTGTGTTCCTTTCTAGGGTTCCTCAGCTCTACCCAAATTTGCCATCTCCCAAAGTCCTTTCATCTCTAGCCACAGGGGTTCTGGATTTCCTCCGTGTCTATGGGGACTCAGGAGCTGCGGAGGTGGCCGTGGGGGGTGGCACGGGGACACAGCCCTGGACAGAATGGGGACACAACAGGACCTGGGGACCTGGGGGAGGCTGCAAGGCTGAGCACATCCAGGGACAGACTCCCGGCTGGCTCCTGTGGGAGGTCGGCGAGAAGCCCGGTGCCAGGCCAGGCAGCTTGTGCGACCGACTGCGCGGCAAGCTGTCGGTGCTGGCGGCACTTGGCAGGCGGCGGCGGCAAGGGGATGTTTGCAGACTGCCGCCGACAGCTTCCCGGATGAAATCTCCCCGGTTAGACTACTCAGAAGTGAGCAGTGCCTGCAGGCGGGTCTCGGAGGAGCGAGAGGCGGCAGAGGGGCTGCTGGGGCTGTCGGGTCCTTCTGGGGCCTCCCACTGGGCCTGCCCACCCGCTGTGGGCCTGGCCTGGGGCCTGGATCCAAGCCAGCACCCCCACACCCTGCAGGCTCCTGGATTCTGGTCTCTGGGGCAGTCGTGTTAGGCACCAGGGGAGAATTTGGGGGAGGGCTCTGTGGGGAGGGAGCCTCGGACCCCTCTGATGGGAAGCCCCTCTGCCTATTATCCCAGGTGGGCCGCACAGCTGAGGTGGGCAGAACCCCTCCCCCATCCATTTAGGGTAAATTCCTTCCCCAGGAGCTGTGGGAGCATCTGCAGGCAAAGACGGGGCAAGCTTGCCGTGGTGGCGTTGCCATTTGTCACTGTTTCTGTTTTTTAATTCAGGAAGCACACGCACAAAGCATGCATGGAGCGGTTTCGTGGAGCAGACGGCGTCACCGGGCACATCGGAGGGTCGCACAGGGAGCGCAGAGCCAGTCTTGCGGCCTCTGGCCTCTGCAGGGGCAGCAGCTCCCCGACCTGCGCTCCCCATGCCCTCCCCTCTCCACGCCCCTCTGTAACCCCTCCCCTCCGGCCATTTCCCTCCCCTCTCCACGCCCCTCCGTAACCCCTCCCTTCCCGCCCTTTCTCTCCCCTCTCCACACACCTCGGTAACCCCTCCCCTCCCGCCATCTCCACACCCCTCCGTAACCCCTCCCCTCACCTCTCCACACCCCACCGTAACCCCTCCCCTCCCGCCCTTTCCCTCCCCTTTCTCCCCATTGCTCCTCTCCTCTCCTGTCTTGAGGTCAGACAGTCACATCACATCCCCGTTCTGTTTGATCTCCCCAAGAACCCAGAGATGCCGTATACAGATCCCTGCCCTCCTCCCTCGTCCTGCCAGTTTCAGGGTGCCCCTATATGTAGGGCCCTCTCTGCCCTGTGCCTCTAGCTGGAGGCGGAGGCCCCAGCAGCTTCCACAGTCTCCCCGTGGCAGGGCACAGACCTCAGCCCTGGGATCCACCGGGGGTGGAGGCAGGGCCACTGCCACCTCCCGGGGCTTGGGCCCAGCCTCCCTGGTGGCATGCGCCCGTGAGTCTGGCGGGGTCTGGCCATGCAGGTCCCTCCCCCTTTAGGAACCAGGAAATGGAGGCTCTGAGAGCCAATGGCATCCAGTCCTTGGGCTGTGACGGGCAGAGGAGCAGGGGCAGGCAGCTTGAGGCCCAACCCAGGGGGACGGCAGGGCAGACACAGCCCTGAGCCCCTGTGTGCACAGTAAGTGGGGGACACTGATCTAAACACATGAGTTCAGGCCATGGTGGCTCACGCTTGTAATCCCAGCACTTTGGGAGGCTGAGGTGGGCGGATCGCTTGAGCTCAGGAGTTCAAGACCAGCCTGGGCAACATAGTGAGATCCCCATCTCTACCAAAAATTACAAAAAAAAAAAAAAAAATTGGCCGGGTGTGGCAGTGCACACTTGTGGTCCCAGCTACTTAGGAGGCTGAGGTGGGAGAATTGCGGGGGTCCTGGAGATGGAGGTGGCAGTGAGCTGGGAGGTCAAGACACTGCACTCCAGCCTGGGCAACAGACTAAGACCGGTCCGGAAAAATAAAATACAAACCCGAGTTCTTGGAAAACCAGGACGAGGGCTGTGAACATGGTTGGAGTTTTGAGTGTGTTGTCACGTGAACAAGAGGCACCACTTGTCTGAAGTCTGAAGAGGCTCCCTGCTGGGGCGGCCATGACAAAAGGGAAGGTGTTCTCAGCAGAGGGGTTGGGGTGGCCAAGGCTGCATGGCAGAGACCCGGCGGAGGACCAGACAGGATGGAACGGGGGTCTGGCGGGGAACAGAGCTGGGCGTCGTGAGCAAGGGGAGACCCCATGGGGTAAGGGAAGCTCACCAGAAAAGCACAGAACACCCACCTAAGTTTTGATTTTAAATGAACAGTGCATTTTAAAAATAGAAATATGCCCCTAAATTGGATGGATCATATACTAGAAATTGATTTGTTGCTAGTATGAAACGAGAATTTCACTGGCTGTTAAGTAATTTTTTTTTTCTTTTTTTTTTGAGACGGAGTCTCGCTTTGTGGCCCAGGCTGGAGTGCAGTGGCCGGATCTCAGCTCACTGCAAGCTCCGCCTCCCGGGTTTACGCCATTCTCCTGCCTCAGCCTCCCAAGTAGCTGGGACTACAGGGGCCCGCCACCTCGCCCGGCTAATTTTTTTTATTTTTTAGTAGAGACGGGGTTTCACCGGGTTAGCCAGGATGGTCTCGATCTCCTGACCTCGTGATCTGCCCGTCTCGGCCTCCCAAAGTGCTGGGATTACAGGCTTGAGCCACTGCGCCCGGCCAGGTGTTAAGTATTTTTATGTGTTCCCTCTGGCCAGAGGGTGAGGGACAGACCCTTGGAGCTCAACTGGCCACACGGGAGACCCCCACCATGGCTCACCCCTGCCCTGGGAGTCCTGACGTTCTCACCGAGGGCAGCCGCCTCCCTCTGGGATCTCCTGGCTCTTTCATCCCAAGGTCCTTTCTTGGAGGTGACAAAGAGGGGCAGAGGAAAGCCCTTAGCCCGGTCCCACACCAGGGCCCCTTCCTGGAGGAAGTCAGGGCTTTACCTTGGTTGACCTGGCTCCTAGGTAGCAGGTGGCCCCTGGCTAGACGCTCTGCAGGCCCCAGACACTTCCAGCACCCCAGCCTCCTGCCCAGGCTAGGGGTGTTCCTGTCTTGCTGGGCACCTGCAGGGCCTTGGGCTAGGCACAGAGAGGCCATGCGGCTCCCGAGGCAGCCCAGCCCTCGGCCAGGCCACCGGCCCGCACTGAGGCCTCTCTGCTCCCTGGCGTGGATGATAAATGTCTGCCAAGGAGTTATTACAAACAGTGCAGCTGCCGGTTACAGGAACTGTGGCCGGGCGGGCGTGGCTCTGCCGGCGGTCGCGAGGGCTCAGGCTTCGTCCGGTCTGGAGACTTGACTGCCCCCCCTTCTTTTTCTGGAGGGACAAAAAGACCAGATTTATCACGGCCATAAGAAATCATCCGAGCACTTAGCAGCTTCCAGCCCCTGGTTTGAGGGGAAGCTGGGGCGATGGGGGCTGAGATGGGCTGGCCTGTGGGGAGTGGGGGCTGGCCAGCTCCCGGAATCCCCCTTCCTGAGGCTGCTCAACCCACCAGGAGCCCGGGGAGGCTGCTGCTGGGGGAGGGGCTGTGGCTGGGAAGTGCCCCCGCCCCCTTTCCCCACTGTCCTCGCTCAGCGAGGCTTTTCTCCTGGGAGAGACAGAAGAAGCCCCAACCAGCCAGGACAGGCTGGGGATTTAGGCCTCAAGGTTGTCCTTGCGGCCCGAGATGTCCAGCAGCAGCAGGCTCCCCTCCCAGGCCCAGCCTATGCCCTGCAGAAGGGTATACCCCTCACAGCACCAGGTCCCCTCTCCCAGCCTGGTCCTCTAAGACTGGCCTGGGCCACATGGTTTCACCCCTCTGATTTCCTTCACCCCTTGGTTTCCTTTCCTGCAAAATGGACAAAACGGGCGGCTTCCAGTGGATTCCAGGGCACCTGCCAGGCCTCCGAGGACAGCTCCGAGGCGTAAGGGGCTCACCCCACAGGAGAGGCTGTGATGTTCTGCCCCCCCTCACTGGCCTCCTGGGCCCTGAGGATGGAACGGAGGGGCAGGCTCTGGAGCTTGAGGGTGTGGACCTCGGGGGCTTTGGTAGACGAGCCACCACTTCCCCGCCACGCCTTCAGTGCAAATCCCAGCGATGGGAGCTGTCGGTGATCAGACTCCAATATTCAAAAATAATCGGTGGGCCTGAATTTCCATACAATAACTGTCTTATTAAATCTAAATTTAATGTGTATTTGGAATCCTTAATTTAAAGTGTTACTGCGCCCACCATCTGCTCCACTCTCTAAATACAAAAGCAGCCAGCACATAACTCAGCGCGGCTGCGGAAAAGCGCGGTCCCGGGAGGGGCGCGCACCACTACTGCTGCTCCTGGCCGGCTCTCCCTGGGCAGCAGCACCCCAGGCACTGCAGAGCCAGGCTGGAGAGGTGTCTGCTCCTGACCCAGTATTCGAGGCTGCAGGAGCTCCGTGGCTGCCTGGCCCTCTACCCCTACCGCTGGGGCTCTGACAGGCCTGGACTCTGAGCCTCCCACCGGGATTCAGGCCGTGCCACCACCTGCCCGCCCTTCCCTCCTGTGTCCTGAACACCCTGCAGAGCCTGCTCCTGGCCATCTCCAGCACAAAGACTTCCCCTGCCGCCCTGACCACTGCCCTCTGCCTCCTCCCTGATCTGACGTGAGCCAGGGCCGCTAGGTGACCCCCTGGGGTTCCTTTCCTGTGAACTCACTGGTACCTATGGCTGCCTCTGCAGGGGCCACCCACGCTGGACCCTGGACTCTGAGCCGCCAGCCCTGGGTGCTTACAGAAATGCTTAGAGCCAGAATTGCTTCCCCGAGCATCGATACGGCCTGGAACAGCTCCCTTGCCTTCTCTGTAAGGGGGCATGGGGCTGCGAGGGGCTAGGAGGGGTTAGCCCAACATCTTTGGTGGCTTGAAAGGGCAGGGGTCTGCGGACTCTGCAGCCCCCTCCTCCCTGCCTGCTGGCTGGTCACCACCCCCCACCTTCTGTGGCCCTTCCTGGCCAAGTCCACCCCTGGCTTGGAAGGGAGGGTGGGCCCTGCCCGGGACCAGAGTACCCAGGGACAGCCCCTCCTGCACCAGGGAGCCCTCAGCCTTGGGCCAGCCCCTGTCACCCCGGCTCTTCCCTGTGATCAATAATGTCCCGTGGGCTGGACTCCCACTCCAGGCCAACCCCTCACCATGCCATCCTCTGCAGGATGAAGTCAGAGCCCTAGGAGGGGCCAGCAGTGCCCCTTGAGCCTGGAGTGGAGGCGAATGGAGTGGGGGAAGAGCCATGTCTCATCCCTGTGCCCGGGCCACTGGGGGCACAAATGTGCAAGGAGCCCACCACCCACCTGCCCATGTGCAAGCCCTGGGCATGCCAGACCCCACTCACAGCCAGCCCTGGTGAGGGCACCCGGCCCAGGTGAACCTCCCCAGCACCAGGTCCCCACACAGGGACAGTGGCTGGTGGAGGGCACAGCTGCACTGGCCTGATTCAGATTCTCATCTCAGCTCCACCACTCACTAGCTGTGAGGTGGCTTTTTTTCTAGCTTTTCAAAAATTGTGGTAAAATGCACAAAACACAGGTTGCCATTTTAACCAGTGCAAACTGTATAATCCAGTGGCATTAAGTACATACATAATATTATTGTGCAACTACCACCATTATCTAGTTCCAAAACCTTCTCCCACAAAGGAAGCCCCAACCCCATTCAGCAGCCACCCCTACACCTCCCTGGCCACCGCCCCAGGTCCCAGCCACCCCCGTCCACCGTCTGTCTCCACAGGGTCGCCTGCTCGGGGCCTTTCGTATCAATGGAGTGGGGCCGCACACACCTTCTGTGGCTGCCTTCCCTCACTTAGCAGTCTTTCCAAGGGTCATCCGCGCTGTGGCTGTGAACATTCGTGCACACATTGTGCCAGGAGGGAGCGACCAGGTCACGTGGTGATTCTGTGTGTAACTTATTGAGATCTGTTTCCACAGGGTCTGAGTGCGCCATTTGACATCCTCATTGACCATAAGATCTGGAGCCCCTGGGCCGGGCACGGTGGCTCACGCCTGTAATCCCAGCACTTTGGGAGGTTGACGCAGGCGGATCACGACGTCAGGAGATCGAGACCATCTGGGCTAACACAGTGGAACCCCGTCTCTACTAAACAAAATACAAAAAATTAGCCGGGTGTGTGGCAAGCGCCTGTAGTCACAGCTACTCGGGAGGCTGAGGCAGGAGAATGGCATGAACCCGGGAGGCGGAGCTTGCAGTGAGCCGAGATGGAGCCACTGCACTCCAGCCTGGGTGACAGAGCGAGACTCCGTCTCAAAATAAAAAGACTTGGAGCCTCTGGAAGCCACGACGTTCCCATCTGCTAAATGGGAATCATAACCTCTGCAGCACGTGAGGAAGCGCGAGGGAGAGGATGGGGTCTACTTTGCCGAGGGTGCACGCCGCGGCTCTGTCACCATGATGACCCACGAGCCTGGTCTTTGGAGGAAGCACCAGGCCTGTTCCACCATCTGCACGTGCTGACGCCAGGTGAGCTGTGGAACTGAGCAGAACCAAAGGGACTCCGATGGAAGGGCTGAGGGCACTTCCGGCCCCGAGGCTCTGCTGAGCCGCTGTGAGCCCATGCTGGGCAGTCACGCCTGTCTCAGCTTTGTAGCAGCAGGTCTGGCCTGATGCTCCAGGAGGCTGCTTCGTTCTTGGCTCGGCCCGTGGAAACCATGAGAATTGGAGGTCCTGTGTGGGGCATCTGCGATGTACCAGCCACAGAGCTCGGGGCACACAGTAGCGTCTCAGGAAATACTGAATGGACACTGTTTTCCAATTTCCGTGACACATCTGTAAGATGGCAATCGTGATCCCATTTTACAAAATCTTAGACAAGTTAAGTGACTCTGAAAGTCCCCCAGCCAGGAGATGGAGCTGGGACCTGGTCTCAGGCCCACCTGGCTCCCGACGGCTAGGCCGCTGCACACATGTGTGCGGGTTGCTACTGCACAAGGGCACTCGGCTGAAGGGGAGGAAGGGGCGAGTCTCCATTCCCCATCCTTTCTCCCTCCCCACCACCACATGCCGGGCACTGCCTCTGCCCAGGGGCTCCTTGTGATTGTCACAGAAGGCCGAGTGGTCTGGTGGGTCCGGGGCCCATTCTGTGCTGCTGGCTCACCCTCCACACAGCAACACCACGGGAGCCGTTTCCACGGGCGCTATTTCCAAGGGCACTATTTGCCTCTGTTGTGTGACAAGGGTGGGGGCCGGAGAGAGGCCTGCATCCCTGACCAGAGCCCATGAGGGAGAAGGCAGCACAGAACCGCACCGGCCTCCGTGTGGGGCTCAGGCTGCGGGTGCGGGCCCTCCGTGTTCTGGCTTCCAGCACGGGAGCAACAGAGGGGATCCTGCTGTGGTCAGTCCTCCCTTGCCAACCGGGGAGGTGGTCATTGTCCCATACAGAGAAGGAGACTGAGGCTCAGGGTGGCCAGGACGTAAGCCCAGGACCCTTGCCCTTCATGGTCCTCTCCACTCGACCCGCAAATCTTGGGTAATTGTGGTGTTTGGATCCAGCTCTTTCTCGGTGTTTTGGCACAGAATCCCCCAGTGAAATCCTTCAGGGGGCCCAGCGTGTGTGTCAGGCAGCTGAGCTTCCATCTGGGCTGAGCAAAGTCTGCCTGACCAGGCGTTTCCTGGGGTGTCCTACACTCAGGCACTGCTGTGTGCTCTGTAAAAATGGCCACTTTGAGCCCCCCCCCATACCTTGCTGGTGAGCACCAGCATTATCCCATTTTACAGAGGTGAACACTGGGGCTGAGAGGAGCTGAGCTACACACCAAGGCCAAATGGGGAGCACCCCAGGGACCCCCACGCCTCCCAGCCCGAGGCCCGGGCCAGCACTGCGCTGGGCACAGCTGTGCAGCCTCCCCACCCCCTCAGATCCTCTCTCCAGCATTTCCCCGGGAAGTTGTACATGTTTTTACGGAGCTGGTTCTCCACCCGGATCACAGCCGCGGTCCTAGCGGTAATTGACTGCTCTCTAATCAAATTGATTTCCATTCCAGTGAGTCCTGCCGTCCTCTCCATTCCAGGAACGCTGTTCTAGCAGGCGGAGCTCCGTACAAATGCACCATCAACCTGCAGAACGCAGAGCGCACCACGGTCCTCTCTGCCACCCAGTGACAGCTAAATGGCCTGAGGGCTTAGGCCTGGCCACTCACTGATGCAGTCCCACTGGGGAGAGGCACACATCCCGGGCTCATCAGCATCTGACAGGAGGGCTTGGTGTGTATTCGGAGTGGGTCAGAGCGTGGGATTTCTTTCCCATTGAGTCCCACGGGAGCCTCGCCTGTCCCCACTCGGCTGGGGCTGGCCCGGCCATTGCCTTCCGTTCCTGCAGTCCCTGCTTCTCCTCTTGGCTGTGGCCCAGCGTGGAGCTGGCTGGTTCCTCCTTCTGCACACTCTAGCCCGGGACTGAAGCCCCTGGAGTTTCCACATGGGCTGACCCCAGAGTCAGCTCTGTTTAGGCTGTTTCTGGGTCTGCTCGGACCACCGCCTTGGGGGCACAAGGAGGGGGTGGTCCTGAGGCTGTGATTGTCCAGGGCCCTGTGGTTCCTGGCATCTGTGTGGAGGGACAGACCCGAAGCCCATCAGGGCTGGCAGGGACATACATACTCAGCCTCCTTCAGGTGGGCGAGGAGAGGGGTGGCCTGCCCAAGGCCCCAGGATCCCTGCCGCCCAGCTCCTGGCCTGGCACCACCACCTGCACCCTCAGGTGGTGCTCCCAGATGCTGGAACAACTTAGGGGGGGTGCCTTGTGCAGATGGGGGACCTCCTGGGACTATCCAGGCCTTCCTGGGTGACCACACCTGTGGGTGGAGTGATGGGGTCTCCAGGTGTCTCCTCCTCTGTCCCATCAGAGGGAGCCTGAGTTTTAAAGCCAATGCAGCACTCCCTCAAAGCTTCACGACTGACCACGGTGGCTCCCAAGCCAGGAACTCTGACGGGAGGTGACCCCCATTCCTCCTCCCCTGGGTGCGAGAAGCTGGAGCCCGGTGGAGTGGGCATACAGAGAACCAGGAGGAGCAGGAGGAGCCTCTGTGGGTTCCCCTGGGGCTATCAGGAACCGAGGCTGCCAGCCCCGCCACTCCAGGGTGGCACAGGTGCCTCTGGGCCGGCTCCAGAATCCTGCCAGCCCCTGTGTGCCCGGGCCTGGGGGCTTCTTTCTGCCACAGCCACTGTTACCATGGAGGAGGGACACTGTCATCAGCTTCCTGCCCCCTGGCCAGCACCTGGGCTAGGTTGGCACTGGAAGTGCCACACGCTCACATCGTTCACACGCCAGGTGAGATGCCAGCTGGGAGCAGGGCTCCCCAGGCCTCGTTCACAAAAAGCGTGGGATGCCCCTGCTGGCCCTCGGCTGCGGCTGCCAGTTCTCACAGCCTCAAGACTCTGATTCCAGAAACTGAAACCAGAACAGACAGGTGCTACCCAGGGACCTCCCCCAGCCCCGGGACCTCTGTCATGGGCCCCCTGTCCCTTCTGATGCCGAATCCAGTCACCAATCTCCGACTCTGTGGTCATGCCTGGCTGTTCCGGGGCAAGCAGACTGCTGGTGCCCCCAAGGCCCCTGCAGCGGCTCTGCTGTGACTTGGCCTCTGGTGGCACAGAGATGGGCCTAGAGCAGCCCTGCCCCCAGGCAGTGGGACCCTCTCTCTTCCCATCCCTCCACTGCGGGCAGCTCTGGGGGGATGGGAAATAGTTTTATTTATTTTTATTTTTATATTTTTTTGATGGAGTCTTGCTCTGTTGCCCAAGGCTGGAGTGCAGTGGTGTGATCTTGGCTCAATGCAGCCTCTGCCTCCCGGTTGCCTAACCACGCCCAGCTAATTTTGTATTTTTGGTAGAGATGGGGTTTCACTACGGCTGGTCTCAAACTCTTGACCTCAAGTGATATGCCTGCCTCGGCCTCCCAAAGTGCTGGGATTACAGGCATGAGCCACCGGCCGGGAAATGGTTTTAGTGCAAATGCCATAAGCAAGGCAGAGGCTGGGAGGCACTGAGGCCCACACTGTCAGCAGCCAGGCAGGGGCGGCCCAGCCATGCCCCGGGCCCCAGGGTGCTTTGTCCTCCCCTGCTCAGCAACCTGACCAGCCAAGGCTTCCGAAACCCCGTTATCAGCAGACCCAGATCTCAGGTGCCAGCGTCAAAGAGAAAAACGCATCCTCGGAGGAGGATGCCAGATGAGTGGATATAGAAACTCCAAACTTCAGGCCTGGCGCGGTGGCTCACGCCTGTAATCCCAGCACACTAGGAGGTCGAGGCAGGCAGATCACCTGAGGTCAGGAGTTCGAGACTAGCCTGGCCAACATGGTGAAACCCCATCTCTACTAAAAATACAAAAATTAGCCAGGCATGGTGGCGGGCGCCTGAAATCCCTGCTACTTGGGAGGCTGAGGTGGGAGAATCACTTGAACCTGGGAGGCGGAGGTTGCAGTGAGCCGAAATCGTGCCACTGCACTCCAGCCTGGGTGAAAGAGCGAAACTGTCTCTCAAAAAATATAAATAAATAAATGAAAAGAGAAACTCAGAACTTCTCTTGGGCCAATGCCCACCCCACAGCAATGTGACAGCCACAGAGACCCAGTGAGCTGGGAAGGCCTGCAGGAATGGTACAGGGCTCCGTGGTGAACAAGGAGAAGCATCCATGTGGCCGGGACAGGCACAGGATGGCTGTGGACGTGGGAGTGCAACCGCTGACTGAGATTTGCTACCATACAGGTCAGAAGAAGGTTTTTTTTCTTTTTCTTTTCTTTTCTTTTTTTTTTTTTTTTGAGACGGAGTCTCGCTCTGTCGCCCAGGCTGGAGTGCAGTGGCCAGATCTCAGCTCACTGCAAGCTCCGCCTCCTGGGTTCACGCCATTCTCCTGCCTCAGCCTCCTGAGTAGCTGGGACTACAGGCGCCCGCCACCACGCCCGGCTAGTTTTTTGTATTTTTTAGTAGAGACGGGGTTTCACCGGGTTAGCCAGGATGGTCTCGATCTCCTGACCTCGTGATCCACCCGTCTCGGCCTCCCAAAGTGCTGGGATTACAGGCTTGAGCCACCGCGTCCGGCCTTTTTTTTTTTTTTTTTTTAAACACTCATCCATCTGGTAAAAAAGGAAACCATTCGTAAGCCCCAGTGTTGGTAAGGGGGTGGCATACGGGCACATCTCCAGCGAGGACCGTGGATGCCTCTCGGGCAGGCAGTGAGGACACCTCCACCCCAGCGCTCCCATGAGCCCGGCAAAGGGAAGCTGAGCAAAGATGTGCGGAGCACCCCGATCTGGACGAGGCCTGCAGACCACAAACGCCGGAGGCAGCGAGTGTGCAATTTTTGGTCTGTGTAGTCTCTGCACACAAGTCTGTGCTGCATGAGGAAAAAGCCAGGTCTCTCCACCAGAGAGTGTGGGCCGACCTCTCCCAGCAGAAAGGATGCCCTTACAGCTTCACTGTGTGGCCAGGATGTTGAAGGCAGAGTCCAGGCCCACGCCAGATCCCCAGAGCCAGATCTGTGCACTAACAAGGCATGAGCCACTGCGCCCGGCTATGTCTAAATCCACAATTTTAGCCATTTTTCAGTGCACGACTCAGTGGCACTGAGCACAGTCACCTTGTCGTGCAGCCATCACCCTCGTCTGCAGAACCCTCCATCTTCCCCAACTGAAGCTCCACCCCCACGAAACACTGGATCCTGCACCCACAGCCGGGCCCCTCCATCCTACTTCCTGTCTCCGTGATTTTGGTGACAGGGCACCTCACGAAGTGGACCCTTGCAGGAGGGAGTTGTCAGCCTGGCTCCCCTCACGGAGCCTCGTGCCCTTGGGGTGCATCCCTGTTTTAGGGTGCTTCATGTTGCACTTGGCGGATGGACCTTGTTTGCAGGTCGTCATCTTCATGGGTTCTGGGCGGCTGCACCTCTGGGCAGTGGGAAGGGGCACTGCCGTGACCGTGGGGTCCTGCAGGGTCTTTGGGGCTGCCGGAGTGCTTCTCCCCAGGGACCCTGATCCGGCAGAACTCCACCTGCCCAGCTGCAGCCAGGCTGGTCTGAGGGCACCCCAGGGAGGACTCCTTGCCTTTGGGACGGCCTGGCTGAGCCCGGGGCCCACCCCAGCTCTGGTGCTGACTCCCTCAGAGGTGTCCTGAGCTTGACTGGCCAGTGTGCATGCTCTTGCCACTGCTACTGTCACCCTTCCCAAAGAGCCACCTCCATGTCACCCTGCCCCCTGAGGGACAGGGCCAAACAGCCCAATCCGTCTCTCCTTGGAGGAGAGCAGAGGAAGCCCCTCGTGGTGGGGGTGGGGCGAGGTGAAGGGACAGGTGGCACCTCAACATGTGGGTGTGGTTGGTAGGAGACCTCAACCCTGGGCTGGGATCCCAGTTCCGGGGCCACCCCTGGGCTGAGGTGCCTGGAAAGACGTGCCCTCTCACCAGCTCACAGGCCCCAAGCCCGACCTTGAACCGGGTCGTGTCTGTCCCAGAGCCCCTTCGATGAGAAGTCACTGAGAAGCGCTGGTCTCCCGGAACGGTCCTGGCCGACTGACGAGGGACATGGGACAGCTGGGGAACCAGCACCCCAGTGGGCAGCCAGAGCTGTGGACATTCCTGGGCTGCTGGAGCCTCCCAGCTGGAGGGGAGGAGGAGCGGGGGATGAAGACACGTGCTCAGGACCTCTGAGGCTGTCCCTCTGTCTCCTGACTGTCCCGTGTGACCCTCCCTCCCTCCCTCCTGAGTGCGGCCCACAGCTGGGGGCCACGGCTGCTTCCTTGAGAGGAAGCCTAGTTTTGGCCTCAAGAGGACTCCAGGAAGAGGGGCTGAGGGGGGCGAGGGATGGGCACCATGGAGCTGGCTTCTCAAGGGCTTGGCTTGGAAGGAGGGGGGCACCCTGAAGCTCCTGTTCGAGGGAGAGCTGCCTCCTGGTGCCAGGGCAGGTACCTGGCGCTGGTGCTCAGGGAGCCCCATTTCAGAACCTGCCCGACTACGGGGGCCAGAGGGACACATAGTGACCTCCCTGGGTTGCCTCATCTTACCTGCTAGAGCTGGCAGCCAGCCACACATCTCAGCCTTGGCCCCATCTCAAGGCCCCTGCCCCCAGCTCAGGACGCCCGCTCTGCCCAGCCTGGGTCTTGAGGGTAGGTGGGAATGGTACCTGGCAGAAAGCCAGTTCCTTTGGTGGCTCAGCCTGGCTATTTGCTCACTGAGAGGTCTGTGCACCCCACCCAAACTCCTCTCTCTCTGGGCCCCCAAGCCTTCCGCAGCCAGCTGAGCCCTGCCTGTGAGAGAGGCCCTGGAGAGGGTGGGTGGGGACTTATCATTGGGAACCTTCCCACCTCCAGCCCTGCTCAGTACCCTTGGCCCACCCAGATCGCCTCCCTCAGCCTGGTGGGGTCCCAGGCACCAGGCGGACCCCTCCACAGCGGCTCCCCACTCCCTCTGGAAGCCCAACCCTCAGCTCACTTCTGCCGCATTTCCAGTGGGGCTACCTGAAGTTCCCCCAAACCCCACCCCAGGCTTCCTCTACCCGCTCCCAGCTCCAGCCCTCCAGGATGGCCCCAGATCCCCAGGGAGCCCCAAGGGGAGGGTGTGGCCTCAGGCCCTCAACATGAGGGTGGGGATGCAGCCCTCTCCAAGCCTCTCTACCCCTCAACTCTGTTACAGCCCATGGAACCCATGGACACCCCACCACTCAATCTACCTCCTGCCCCTCACCCGTGTGCTCAGACCCACGTGGGGCCCCCAGTGATCAAGAGGTCATGGGAGCCGGGTGCCTGTGGGCGGGCAGATGAGGCTCCATCCTCCCCCCACCCGCCCCACCCCCCTTCCTGCCCCCGGACTCTTCTTCTGGCCTGAGGTGCCCACTGCCAGACATCTTCCAGTCTTTGAGACCAGAGAGAGTCCTGGCCTGAGGGCCACAGTAACCCACGGCAGGGTCAGCCATTCCAGGCGAGCAGCTAGGGGCCCTCTGCCCCTAACCTGCTGGCCCCGCCCTCCTTCCCTTTACCCGTAAAACTCCCCCCGCCCGCACCATGGTTCCTCCCCAAGAGGCCTGTGTCCACCGCCAAACAGAATGTCCGGCCAGCCTACTCCTCACAGGCTGCCTGGTGGGATGGGCACAGGGCAGGGCTGGACATCCCCCAGCCCCTGGGTAACAGCAGAATCAGGCCGGGAGGCGGGTGAAGGCAGGGGTGCTCTCACTGGCAGCCCGGGGAGCCTTCCTCTCATCAGAGTGGGGTCTGTCCATCCCACGGGTGCCAGAAGGCACGCGTGACCCAAAGCAGCTCAGGAGTGAGGGAGGTCACAGGGCCCCATCCCAGCCCCTCAGGCTCCCCGCAGGCGCCCTTCCCTCCCCAGACTCTGGGCTCAGCTCCCTCCCGGGCCCCTCCTCCACCCAGGGCTCCTGACCCTTTTGTGCCGAAGTACAAAGGGCCGGGGACAAAGCCGTGGGTCCTGCTGACGCAGCACCCTCCTGTCCAAACTGACAAAGGGGCACCAGGAGGGGGAGGTGCCCTGATGCCTCAGCCGGTTTCTGTGGGGGCTGCAAGGGCGAGGCAGCCACTGGAAGGACGGGGGATGGGGGATACGGGACATGGGATGGGATGGGCAGCAGGTGCCTGGCTCCCCCTCCTCCTTGGAAAACCAGGGCTGGCTGGGCTGGGTGGGCCCCCTCCCAGAGTGGCGGGATTCCTGAGCAGAGCTGGGGCATTCTCCACGACCCTTCCTCCCCTCACCATGCTGCCCAGACCTCAGCAGTCCTGGCTGCTGGGGTGGCCTGGAACCCACCTGGGTGGGGCATTTGGGGTCTTGCAGGTGTGCATCCAAGCTGCCTGTCCTCACCAAGCTCCCCACCAGCCAGGCAGGTGCCTGGACACTCAGCGTCTGCCAAGTCCACCCCGTGCAGGTGAATGAATAGGCCAGGTGGGGCGGGCACGTGCCACTTGTCTAGAGCAGAGTCGGCCTGGAGGAGCGGGGCTGGGTGGCCAGACCAGCCCTGAAAACAAACCCTGCCTTGGAGGACGGCCCCGAGAGCCGGGGGCTCTGCTCCTTCTCCCGGAGGATGACACTGAGAGCCCAGGGCAGGAGGACGGCCCTGAGAGCCGGGGGCTCTGCTCCTTCTCCAGGAGGACGGTCCTGAGAGCCGGGGGCTCTGCTCCTTCTCCAGGAGGATGACACTGAAAGCCCAGGGCAGGACGACAGTCCTGAGAGCCGGCGGCTCTGCTCCTTCTCCAGGGAAGTTGAGTCAGACGCACTTACCCTGGCAGCTTGAGGCTGGACTTGGTGGTGGGATGGGGACCGGAACGCTCCGTGTTTCCTGGCCCCCACCAGGGAACAGACCCCTTGGGCGTTCCTGGTGGGGACAGGGTGGTGATGTGGCTCCTGTAGGAGGTAATGGCTCAGGGTGACCCCAAGCCACCATCCGCATTGCCACAGGGGCCCTTCCATCCAGGGGGCCCGTGTGGAAACCACATCCATCCATTTAAGACATCAGGGGCTGCCCTGTGCTGGCCCAGAGGATCCTCTTCTGGGAACACGGCCATGAAGCCCTGCCCAATAAACTCACCACTTCCCTCCGGGAGAGCAGGTGCCACGAACCCTGCAAAAGGGGAAGAGAGGCCAGGGAGGGGTGTCCGTGAGGTGATCAGGATGGTCCCCTGGACGAGACCCTCACATGACCGCAGGAAGCGAGGAGCCCACCATGCAGGTGTCCAGAGGAAAGTGCTTCCAGACGTAGGAGGCACCCATCAAGGGCCCGGCAGGACCCCAGGTCTGGGGGACACATGATTGCAAAGCACTCGGCCTGTCCTTGTGGACACGCCAGAGGAGCAAAGGGAAGTGGGGCTGGCCACGCAGCCTGAACCCCCAGGACACCAGCCTCAGGGCTGGAGAGAAGGCCAATCCCGTGGGCCCAGCTCTGCCCACCTGCACTTGTCTCTCTGTGCACCTGGGGGCAGACGTGGCCCAGGACGGGGTGGCAGGGGGGAGGGGGAGGGAAAGAGGGAGCCATGCACATTTTGGGTGGCAGGTGAGGCAGGGGCTGCCCCACTTCTCAGATGATAAAACCAAGGCCCTGAAAAGCAGATCCCTCCGTCCTGGCAGGTCGCCTGGGGGTCCGGACAGGGCTCCCCTCTAACAGGCACACTGATACCTGCAGACATCCAACTCACCTTGTAAAACACTGGGGAGAGCAAGAGACGGGTCAGGTGGCCTTGAACCCCACAGCCAGATCCCTGCCCTGTTGTGTGGACAGCTGGCCTGGGGACGCCGCTAACAGGGGCAGGGGTCCTGAGGCTGCCCCTGGGGGACCACTGGCCACCCCGCCTTCAACAGCCCAACCTTGGCTTCTCTGCGTCTCCCCCAAACCCCACAGGGCCAAGTCAAGTCCAGGAAACTTAGGTTTGAACTGACTTTATTATTTTGTAAATGTGAATTTTACAAAGCGCTTTACAATTAATGATCACATCCTTTTGTTTGCTTGTCATGGATTTCCACTGTCTGAAACGGCTCTGAGCACGCTTGAAGCCCTCTGTTTCCCTGGTAGCTTTTGGATGTTTCAGTTTTAGTTATTGATACAATGTCAGCCATGGCTAAAAAGTAACAGTCTTGACTCTACCGAGTAACAGCACAAAAAGAGAGTGAGGGCTTAGGAAAACAAAACAAAGGCTTCCTCCTTAAAAAAACACACACACACACAAAAAAAAAAAAAAAAAAAAAAAGCGAAGCATCTTCTGTGGCTGAAATCTAACTCAGTGGTACTGTGAAACCTTCCTTTACAGCACAGGAAAATTTATTTTTTAACAGTCGTGAGTTACAGTACTTTAACCCCTAAACAGACTCTTTAAAACAAACGTCTCCTTTTTAAAAGTCTCTCTTTTCCAAACATTCCGTCCGAAGGATGGATGTTCTACTTGCACCCAGTGCCATCCAAATGTTCAAGTCAAAAATATTTATACATTTTATACTTAGTTCTTTTCTTTTTTTTTTTTTTTGTCTGCTAAAAATAGTATTGCAAGTTTTGGCTTCTTTTGACATAAAAATCACAATCATGTGTACGATGCTAACAGTGGAAGCGACTGATCGGAATACGAGCAGGTCGTCCAATCTGAATGCTTTCGATTCTGCATAATTTTCCTTTCTCTTTTTCCAAAGAAACAAAACAAACAAACACGAAAAACCTTTGCCATTTGAGAAACATCTTGTACCAAGCCCTAAATGCTCCGGTGGTGACACGCACGCACGCGCACACACAGACACAGACGCGCGCGCGCGCACACACGCACACACACACACTCGCACACGGAGCCGGAGCCGGCTGGCTGACATGACAAATTTATGCGGCAGCAACATTCTGAAACAGTAGTTACAGCTGAGGACAGCTACGAGTTCTCGATTCTGTTTAGGACTCACTGCTGGCAGAGGGCAGACAGAGGTTTCTTGGAGTTTGCAGTTGGTTCATGGGCCATACACCTTTTTCCACTTGCTGCCAAGATGTTTCCATACAAATTTCCCTTCTGAGGGGAACCCAGGCAGTACACGGCTGGGTGGGGTGGGGGGACTGGGCCAGTGCTTACAGCTCCAGCTGTCGAATGAGGACAGGCCAGGGTCAGGCACTAGAGTCCCCTCAGAGGGGTCCAGCCCCGAGGGCCGACCAGCCCTCTGTCCCTACCATCCGCCTTCCTCCTGGCAAACACAAATGCCAAAGAATGACTCTTTCTGGAGGAGAAAGGAGGCCAGGCAGCCGGCTCCCACCTTCTAGGAGCCCTGACCCACGGTCGCCAACACCGGGACATCCAGGCGGGTCCTGCTGGCCTCTCGCCCACAGCTTCATCCACATTCAGGGGCAAAGTACAATAACCAAATCCAATGCAAAGTTAAGTGACGACAGAGAACTCGGGTGGGCAGACACAGTGCAGAAAACAAGACAGAATTCAAGTACCGAGGCACCCAGCCAGGCGCGGCCTGCTGGGCTCACAGTATCTGTCACACCTCCGGTCCCTCCTGGACCTCTGCATGCAAAACCAGCTGCCTCCTGGGCCCATCCCCTTGGGGAAGAGGAGGGCAGGGCAGGAGAGGCGGCTAGGTATCAGGCCCACCACCTGCCAGGCGGCAGCTCCAACACAGTCCAGTCCCTTCTGTCCTCCTTAAAAGGTGCGGAGATAACGTAGCTCTGTAATAGATTCTATATAGGATATGCGTATTGCTAATAGTCAGGCTTAGGGATAAAGGTGCGGACAGCTCATAAATACTGAGTGGCTCGTCTCTCTCTACAGGGTCTGGATGAGTCAGGGTCACACTCACAGGACAGGACAACCCCGGATTCTGGAATTAGTCATCTTGTAAACAAAGGAGGGAAGGGTCCGGCTTTCTTAATTGGTTTCCTTGGGAAAAATGATCAAAGGATGCTAAGGCACTCTGGAAGGCCCCTCCGAGCCCGGGCCGCCGCCCCCGCCCCACGGTACATTCAGGACGCGGAGGGAGCACACAGCAGGTCCGCTCAGCAGCCATGCACGTCCGCAGACACTCCCGACTCACGCCCACCGTGGGACACATTAGTGCAAAATGCTCAGCCTGGCCCGCCCGGGGCGCAGGGAGAGCTCAGAACCCATTCACATTAAATTATTATTATTTAAGTTTTACCTATAGCTCTTGCCTTCCTTACCCAGAACAACAGAACAGACGGCGATTACAAACGAGGAAGGGGCCACGGGACATTGTGCAGGCCTGAGCAGCAGTCAGGCGTCCTCTGTGCAGCCACCGCCTCCGGCAGCGGCCAGCGGCTCCCTCCCTGTCCTGGCCAAGGGTGAGGGGCACCCACTTTGGAGTGGAGGGCGCAGAGAGCCCTTCTGTCAGCAGCCAGGCCCCCAGGGATGGTCAAATTAAAGTGCAAATTTGGGTGTGGGGCAGATGCAGGAAACTCCAGAGGGAACTGAAGTGCAGCTCAACCTCACCTACCCACCCCTGCTTCCTCCCAGCTCCGAGGAAGGTTTGGTCCAGGTTCCCAGTGGGCCCCATGGGGGCTCCAACCCCACCTGGGCCCAAGACAGGGGAGGAAGAGGCAGAGAGGGGCTCCCTCTAGGCTGGGTGGTTCTGAGCTCAGCAGGAGGTCCAGAAATCTCTGCACCACTGATCCACCTCCGGCCCTAGGAATGCAGGCCTTGGTCTCCCTGGACTTGGGCCCTGAGGAACGGGTGGAGGGGCCGAGGTTAGTGTCCATAGTGTCTGCCCATGGTCCCCCACCTCCTTCTGGAAAGCAATTTATTTTTCTAGAGGGCAGGCACGTGCTGGGCGTGGCTGGAGGAAGCCCAGGGGGCTGAGTGCAGTCTATAGAGGCGGCCCCACGGGAGGTCTCCCAGGGCCTTGCCACAGGGGTGGGCTGTGGGGCAGAAAGGGGTTACCCAGTGGGAATGCGTCTAACCCACACCCTGTAGGTCCCCAAGCCAGGGTGCAGCACAAGGTCCTCCCCTTGCGGGGGCGGCCTCCACTTGATGGGTTGTGGAGGTTGGGGGAGTGGGGTGTGCTGGTCGGCCACCGCTCACCGGCCTGTGTGCACACGGGAGGGGGTGCTGACGGGTACAGCGCTGCACTTGTTTTGCACACGCAGATGGGGAAGCCGAGTTCTGGAGGGACAGAGGTGAGCAATAGACGTTTCAAGTCTTGGGATGGGGGGTTCTTCTGGCCACACTTCAGAAGGACGGCTGCCCCTGGACAAGGGCCCAGGCCCCCAAAACAAAAGGGAGAGGCACCTGGGTAGGTGGCCACACCAGCACTTCACATAGGACTTCACATGGTCTGTGACCCCCACTACTTAAAAAATAGTAATTAAATTTCAAAGGAAGCACTCCAGCCTCAAAACCTACCAGCCCCATCTTCCATGGGCCTTTCCTCCACTGTCTCTGGCCCCCAACATGCATCCCTAACCTTCTGTCCCCTACCAGTGCCCACACCTCCAACTGCCCCAGCCCAGACCTGTCTTGGCCACCTCCTGCCTGCAGCCTCCATCCATGCACACCCCCAAGGCAGATGGGGAGCCCAGTACTGGGAGGACTCACTCTAGCCCTGGCCCAGCCCTGGCCACTGCCTCCTGCCTGAGCGGAGCCCCCCTCCCCGGGTCGGACCCTGAGCTCAGCTTCACACATACTGGTCACCCATCCGGGACCCCCTTTTTCCCCCAGTGGGAGAGGAGTGGTCCCTGGCCCTGGGCGGGGGGCCAGGGGGGTGCACCCTGACTGCCACAGATGACCCGCCCCAAGTCATGGTGGGCCGGGGACAGGTACACCATCCCACCCAAAGTTTTTGCTCTATTGAGTCGGAAAGTTTCCAAACCATACATGAAATAGATCTAAATTACAACAAAACCTAAAAAAAACAAGACAAGCATAATCCCAAAGTGGCTGAGGCGGCAGAGGGCGGCGTGGGCTCCGTCAGCTGTGCACGTCCCACAGTGGGCCCGGGCAGGACAGTGGGAGGCCAGGCGGGGTCAGAGGTGCCCTGGGGGTCAGGGGACCGAGGGGCTGCAGAGCCGAGACGGATTGGGCAGAACAAGGACAGGGTGAGGGGGCAGAATAAAGTACCCTTTTCTCCACCCCCGAGGGGTGAGCCACAGCCATCCCTGCCCCCTCGCCACGCCCCCGCACACGCGCGCACACACACACACACACTCGTGCACACACCCCACACAGGTGGGAGGCCTGGTGGGCCTGGCCCCGAGTCTCAGAAAGAAGCAAAAACGAGGAGTTAGGGCCCTGGGGCCTGAGCCCTGCCCCATTACCCCAGAGGGGTTCCACGGGTAAGGAAGGAAGGGTCAGTGACGCACACCCCAGCCCTCACCCCACCCCCCGCCACAGGCCACCGCCCCTGCTTCGCCTTCCGGGCAGAAGGAGCAGGAAGGGCAGGGAGGAAGGGGCAGGGCTGGGCACCAGGGGCCTGGCGGCCTCCCGCCCTCCCCGAGAAGGGGGAGGGAAGCTACACGTGGAGACTGACCTTGTGAATATCAAAAGGGAGCTCTGGGAGCTTCCTCACAGGAGGCTGCCAGTGGCCTAATTGTTTACAGTATAATGAATGCATTTGTTTCCTTCATCAATTTTAAATACAAGCAGAATAAAAATCACATTTTTCTCAGGCAACAGTAGCAGTTCAGTAGGTAAGTGGCTTGATCACATTTGTTTGTATTAGTAACGCATGCAAGCAGCTCTAGTACTCGGTCCCTCGCGCAGCCACCCAGCTCCGCTTACAAAGTCCCTGCATAAGTGCCCTCCGGCCTCCGGGCCGCGGCCGCCGGCGTCTGGGGCCTGCTGGGGCTGCCCCCGCCCTGCTCAAAGGGCTGTGGGGGGCTCTGGCCATCGGCGGGCAGTGGCTCAGGGGCGGCCACCTCCTGGATGACCGAGCCGGCCCCATCCACCTCCTCCCCGGCATCGAAGGCCGGGTTGGTGGCGGTGCTCAGGTCAACATTCACAGCGTCAGTTCTCAGAGCCACGATGGTGGCCGCGTCGCTCCGCCGCTCGGCATAGATGCGCTGCTCGAACACCTGTGCCGCGGCAGGCGGGAACTCGGGGTCAAGGGGCACACTGGCGGCCGAGGAGCCCATGACCGTGCGGTACATCTCCACGCCCTCAGGCAGCATGGACTTGATCTTGGGCAGCCAGCGCTTGCGAACGCGGCGGGCGTTGGTGCACATGTCCGCAGCGATCACGTTCATCTCGCTCTCCTTGAAGCTGGGGGCGAAGTTCTGACAGTACACTGTGAGGACGGGGCGGCGTGAGCTCAGCCACCTGCCTGCCGGGAGGGCCCGCCCCTCCCCAAGGCCGCGGAACCATGATGCCCTGGATGAGCCTCCCTGGCTGCTCCTGGGGCTCCCCTGGGCTCAGCCAGAAGACCAGAGGTCACCTTTCTCACTGCGCGGCCTGGGAGGCCTCCCCACCCCATTCCTCTGGAACAGTCTCTGGCCTGGTCAGGCCCAGCAGCCTTGGCTGTCCGCCAGCTGTGAGGCTCAGGCCTGTTTTTAATCTCTCCGGGCTTCCCTAGCCCCACTGGCTAACGGGAACTGGTCAGAGGGTCCCCCTCTCAGAAATAACAAGACCCTCCCCGTCCCTGTCCCAGTCCCAGCCTGGAGGAGGGGAGCGACAGAAGCCGTCACTTTAGCAACCCTCGCCTCCTTTATCCAGCAGGAGCCCAGGCCAAGGCCGGGCCATTCCTCCCAACGGCATCAAACCCACAGGCAGGCCCCAGGGGCCATGTCCACCTTGGTGCCTCCCAGAATCTTCCCAGAGCCGCGGCTGCCACCCTACGCTTTGGGACTGTAATTCCTGGATGCAAAGGCCCCTTTGCTCTAAAACAGAATTTGCCTCACAGGTTTTTTTTTTTTTTTTTTTTTTTAAGGAAGAAAACAAGATAATGCTTCTTGGGCTGAGGGCCACAGGAGGCTGTGCTCTTGGCCACCTGGTGTGAGCCGGCAGCAGTCAGCATCTTCCACATCTGGGGTGCGGGCCGGGGGGCGGCGGTCTGCCCCGGAGATGGACCGGGCTCCGCCCCCACACGCCCAAGAGCGGGAGGCAGAAGCCGGCCGAACAGATGGCAAAGGCTCAAAATAACCGCAAAATGTAAATAAGGGGTTTTGTTCAAAAAGGAAAATTAGATCTATTTCACATATTAAAATAGTTTCGCAGCTGAATTCATCACACTTGGAAACCTACCAAGAACGTTAACACCTCGAGACCTGGCTTCTGAGAGCTGCTCTTTTCTCCTGTCTTTCCCTCAATCCGACCACGCTCGGCCCCCGGGGACGGAAGCTGCAGGTGGCCGGGAGCACCCCCGGGGCCCACCCAGTCCTCCTCAGGCTGGGATCCGAACCCAGCCTCAGCCCCAGCCCCCCACCCGGGAGACCCCAGGCTCTTACGTTTCACAGCGTTCAGCACCCGGCTGTCCAGCGGCTTCCGGCTGGGGTCGCTGGTGGATGAGCGGATGCCAGTCCCACAGCTGTTGGCCAGCGTGTTCCTGGTGGAGGGACCAGAAAGGGTGAGGATGACGGAGAGGGGACCTGGAGGCGACCCGCCCGTGCGAATGCCCTGCTGGGAGGCCACTTGGCCTCACCCTTGGCTGGTTTGCATGTGTCCCAGCTCGTGGTCCAGTGGCAGCAGCCAGCCCAGCCACCCTCTAAGGGACAAGACAAAGGAAAAGTGTCTGGGCTGAGAAGATGACCAGGTGACGGGGCTGCAAGGTGACCCAAGCCTTGTCCTCAGGGACTCTGGGGGCATCTGAGGAAGCTGCTGTGTCCTCGGGAAGGGTTCTGTCAGCCCATCAGCACAACAGAGTAAGTGTGGCTCTTTGCTTTTTTTTGTTGTGGGGGTTGCATCCATAAGGCCCTTTGAGAAAGACCACGAAAGACAGCCCCTCGCTCCCCGGGAGCCTCTCCACCGTCCCGGCGCTGACAGGCCGCGGCTGAAGTCAGGAATGCAAGGGGACTTTCAATGCCACAACCCTGGACAATCAGGCAGCTCACAGCTAAAGGAGCCAGAACCCTCTGCAGCTCCACTGTGCCCTCCAGCACCCCTGCCCCGACCTACCTGTCAAAGAAGGTGGCCAGGAGCCTCCGCAGCAAGACCTTGTGCTTCACCCCTGCGCAGAGGTGGCAGTTCATCAGCTGGCCGCGTGTGATGTAGACCCCAGAGCCTGTGGCCGCCACAAAGAAAAAAGGCTCATGGCCTTCCTGGGCCACTAGGGTCCGAAAAGGGGCACAGAGGGGTGAGGGGGAGGGTGGGGGAGGAGCTGGAGGCCTCCAGGATTTTTTTGGGAGGAGCAATTTGAGGTCCCACCTGCTGGTCACCAGGAGAGGCCACGGCCAAGGCCAGCCCCGGCACGTCCCAAATCACACATGGAACTAAGCAGGGGGTGGGGAAAGCCACGGAACCCCCCCCCACCCTCCCCAACGAGCCCCAAACTCCAAGCTCTCCCTGCTATGCTGTGGCCCCCGGGCTCAGCTCCCTCCCTGGGAACATGCTTTGTTGCTGTTTAGAGACGGGATCTTGCTCTGTTGCCCAGGCTGGAGAGCAGTGGTGCAATCACAGCTTACTGTAGCCTCGACCTCCTGGGCTCCAGTGATCCTCCCACCTCAGCCTTTTGAGTAGCTGGGACCACAGGTGCCACTACCATGCCCAGTTAATTTTGATGAAGTCTCCCTATGTTGCCCAGGCTGGTCTTGAACACCTGGCCTCAAGCAATCTTCCCACTTCGGCCTCCCAGAGTGCTGGGATTACAGGAGTGGGGCACGGCACCTGGCCTGTGGGAACACACTCTGAAGGGCTGGCTTTGGCCCTGGGTCTGGGGAAACACTCATGTCCTTGCCTTTCTGCTCCGTCCCATATACCAAAGAGCCTCAAGCAACGATGAGGGAGACGGAATCCCCCGACTGGAGGGTATGGCTGGAGCTTTGCAGGGCCCAGCGCTGACCTCCTCTGAGTATGTGTGAAGGGGGAAACCAGCCGGGGCAGCGGCGTGGCCAGGGAGGTCCACGCTGTGCTATTTACCCTCAGAAACTTGACCACACCTCAGGTGTCCCACTAGGGTCTGGGTGAGCGAGGGCATGAACCAGCAGCAGGACTGACTCCGCTGGGAAGAACGGGGAGGGACCGCCCTCTGGGGACGGCCAATCTCAATGACCACGAGAGGCCATGTCCTGAAGGATACTGATGTCCAGGTGTGCCTGCTTCTAGGAGCCTGTAGTGCCCATGGCCTCCTCCTGGCATGGCCCGTCTCCTGACCCACTGCTCCCACAGGCCCTCCCTGCCAGGGTCTGGGCTGGAGGAACTCTCCTGAGGAGCTCATAAACTTCAAGCCCCACACCCCAAACACAGGCCACAGCTGCTGGAGGCTGGGGTGACAGACTGTCTTCCCAGGACCACACCAATGTGACGCACCAGGGCCCACGTGGGCACCTGTGCCCCAGAGCCCAACCCCAGGGGCCCACCCAGCCCTAGCAGCCCAGCACTGCGCTCCCCATCGAGAATCAGTGCCGGGGCAGGGTGAGGGCTCAGGGCACAGCAAGGTGGGCCCTTACCCCTCCTGGCCAGGGCAGCCCAACACTGCCAGGTGCAGCCCAGGAGGCCGCTCTCCCATGAGGACCGAAGTCCCTGGCAGCTGGAAGGCGAGGCCAGCCCAGGCCACTGGCAACCCTTAGGCGGCGGTGCACACTTGAGGCACTCGTCCTGCTGGGAAGGGAGGACCCTGACGTGCTGCCCAAGGTGTGGCCTTTGGGGGTGGACAGGAACAGGACAGGGCTGGGGCAGAACTGCTCAGGCTGTGGCCAAGGAAAGCGCCTGAGGGCCCCAGCGTGGGGCTTCCCGGAAAACCAGGAAGAAATCCCCAGAAAATGGCCCAATAGTCACCGAAGAAGGTGCCCATGGCACGGGTCAGACTGGCTTCAGCCTGCCTCATCTTCTCCTTGAACGGTTGTAAAAATCTACAAGGAGCTATGACGCCAAAGGAATCCAACACAAAAGGTAAACATTCCTGAGCGAGGCCTGGCCCCCACGGGCTTCTGGACTCGGACGTGTTTGTTCCGCCAGAAGGATCCCGCCTTGACAGCAGCTACCACTCAGAACCCGGCCGTTACCCCCAAAGGCTGCAACTGGACCCTCGGGGGGCGGGAGGGCTGGCAACCATATGTGACATGGTTTTATCTGTGACCCAAATTAAAACACGTTGCGACTGCAGCCCCTGCCAATCAGGAGCGTGACCAGCCCAGGGGATTCAATTAAAATACTAAATTAATTCAATTGAATAACTTCTCTTAATGACACATTCTTCTAAAAGGAAATTACAGGAAATTTAAGATTTTTTTTTTGACTGATTGGTGATGAGTACATTGTTCAGAGCGCCGCAAAAAAAGAAATAATAAATGAATGAGTGAGGACATTTGCATACAATAGATGGGTGGGAGGTAGCCTCACCTGCCACCAGCTCCAGCTTTTCTCCGGGGTCCCCCTCCGAGTACAGCTTGGGATGGCAGCGGTATCCGATCTGGCTGATGAGGCTGGCAGGCAGGGCCACGAGGTCGCGGCGGATGAGGACGCAGGAGCGGCTCTCCAGCGGCACTGGCTCAGGCTTCTCTTGCACTGCGGGCCCAGAACAACCTGGTCAGGTGGGCATCTGGGAGGCTGGGTTGCTCTGTGCCTGCCCGCCTGCCCTCCATGCTCCCTGGGGCCTGGGTTAGACCCACTCTGCCTCCCTGGGCCCAGGTGAGGCCACTCTGTGCCACTCTCCTGCTGGCCTGGGTCAGACTGGCTTTAGCCTGCCCCATCCCTACACTTGGTGCCCTCTTGCCCACCTGGCCTTGCCCTCACAGTGAAGCCCCTGTGAACGAGTGAGCAGAAGATGTGAGGCAAGGGATGCCCGCCCAGGCCCAGGGAATAAGCTGCTGAGGGCTGGCTCCTGGGAGGGTGCTATGCAGAGCCTGCTGGCCAGGCAGGAGTGACAGCTCAGTGCTCAGGGCCCCAAGGGAGCGTACAGCATGAGACAGGATGGAGGATGGAGGATGGAGGATGGCTTGGCGGGGCCAGCAGGGCAGCCACCTCTGGGGCCATAAAAACTGCCGGGTGGAGGAGAGGCGGGTAGCTGGACAAGGGTGACAGGTACTGTGGCCCCCAACTCTGCTCCCAGCAAGGGGCAGTGGGCCACGGCCACCTGACTCATAGGCAAGGACATGGGGACTCAGTGCATCCAAGAACACGGCCTGGGACCGTGCTGGCCTGACGAGGAGCAGCTCCATAAACACCTGCCAACAGCCAGGCCAGCAGATGCGCCAACACCAGGGGCAGCCCTCCTGCTGTCTGGGACTGTTCCTGACAAACCACTGCTGGGGCAGACAATGGCCAGGGACCCTGCACCCTCGGGACCTGCAGCTGCGCAGCGTGACCCGGATGGCACCAGGCATCACAGATGGGCCCCTCGGAGGCTCTTGGGCCACACAGCCCATGGTGCCACCCCGGGGTCCTCGGGCGGGACTCTCTGCTGTCAGGATCACAGAGCCCCTCTAGAGTGTTCACGGAGGGCCAGGGCCGAGACCCCTCATCTGACAACCACGTGCTGGACACCCAGCATGCACCAGGCACGTGGGGCCGAGGAAACACAGCTCTGGCCCCAGATCCTGCCCAGCAATGCCTGGGGCTCCATTTTCCCCACGGGTCCCCACTTCCCTGTTGTCCCCTCCCACCGGCTACCCTGAGTCCCAGGAAGCCTCACAGGGCCCACCCTCACACAGGGGTCCTCACAAGCCCAGCAGGGTTCCAGGGTGAAGATCAGCTCCCCTGAGCGGACCCCCAGTACTCAAATGCCATCGTGGGCACCAGTCTGGCACTCCTCACACCCCAGCGTGGCAGGCTGCCCGCACAGCCACCCTGCCCAGGTGAGGGCAGAGCGCCACCTCCCTCATTCCTGTGTCCCAGCACCAAAGACAAGGCCCTGAGAGGGCCACCTCCCCAGTCTGCTGCCTTCACTAGGGAATCCCACTGCCCTGGGCTCCTGCACACCCCACCAAGCTGCAAGGCCTACAGGGATGGCCCCACGGCACAGCCTCCACCTGCCCGATTGCACGAGGGCAGCCTGCAGGTGGGAAAGGCCCTCAGGCCATCCAGGGCTGGACCTTGCTTGCCAAGGGCAGGGCACGGTCCCCTCGGCAGCCTCAGGAGATGGGAAGTCCCCCGGTGGGGGGCGGGGGGGGTAGCTTGCAGGACCTGCTGGTCCCAGGTGTGCAGAGGGAGGGGCGGGGTGGAACCTGTGTGTCCAGCAGGCTCGGGGCAGGCAGCTCCATGCAGAGTCCACCAGCAGCTGCACCAGGATGCTCAGAGGCAGGTGCGCCTGGCCATGCTGTCCCTGTTCCCCGTCTCTCCAAACCACGACCTTCACTTTGGAGAGTCACAGAAAAACACTGCAGGAGTGGCTGAGCCTCGGGGTGTGGGGGCTGCCAAGGGGGCTGCTGGGGAGCAGCCTCAGGAGGACAGGAGGCAGGGAGGGTCCCGGAGTCAGCTGGAGTCACCTTTGCACCCAGCGCCTGTCAGGGAGGGTCAGGCCACCCAGCCCTGAGGGGCTGAAACCTTGGTTACTGAGGACCCCACGTCCCAGTTCTACAGTGGGCGCCCCACTGAAGACAGTGGGTTCCACTCCTGAGAACCACGCGGGGTCTGAAATCACCCACCCTGGAGTCACCCCGACACTCCCTCCCCAGGGAACCACTCACCCAGGATGAGCGCGGTGCACACTGCACCTGTCAGTCCCAGGGAGGAGAGGGAGCCTCCCAAGACCCAGGGACACCCGAGCGGAGGCCGCGGCAGAACAGAGGCCAGAAAGGGGGCCTCGAAGGTGGGTGCCAGCCCCTGCTCGGCCGCTGCAGGGATCAGGTAGCATTTCCCGGGGGTGGCAGAGCACCGCAGGATAAGCCCAGAATTACCCGGGTGCTCAGGGAACACAGCAAAACAACCCGGGTGGTATTTTAAAACATAATTACGCACCCCCACCCCCGGTGCAGCCCGCTGTGATTACACACGCAGAGGAGCAGCGCGGTGCGTGGCATTTACATAAAGAGTTCACCAACAGAAATAATTCCCCATCCACAACCACCTCATCTCGAGATGTTTTTCTAAACAGCAGAAGTGGTTTGTGCTCGGCACGCCCGCCCCTCCCCAGCCCCTGCCCGACTCCCCAAGAGCCAGAGACTGTCAGCATCAGAACGGCCAAAAAAACCTCTTCTATTTCTGCCTTGCCGTGCACTGGATGCTGCTGCTGGCTAAAAATACCCCGCACCGAGCGAAGCTCAACTGCAAAGGTGCTTCAAATGTCTTCACGTAGCCTCCACTTTCCCGACCCCCAACTCACCCTCCGCAGGAACTGAGCTTCAAGGTCCAAGTTACAACTGGGCTTTAAAAGAGAACCCATAGAGAGACCTGTTCACGGCAGAGACAGGACGGCTCATCCCTGGTGGCCCCCGGGTGGGCCATGCAGAGGCCCCATGAGTCAGGGTCAGAGCTGGGTTCCCAGAGTGGCGGGAGGCCCCTTGATGGGCTTGTGAGCAGGGAAGAGGCCCCTGCCAGTCACACCGAGGTCCCTCCTGAGCCTGGGTCTTGGGTACTGGGTACATGGCCTCCTGTCACCCCAGGACTGGCCGCCGTAGCAGAACTGCCGCCTTCACCCTCTACAGCCCTGTGAAGAAACTCAGGTGCCAGGACGGTGCCCTCCAAACTTCTCGGTGACATCTGGGAACAGCTGGGAAGAGCAACAAGCCAACTGCATGGAGATGAGCAACAGCTCCCCCCGCACGGAAGGTGTGCCAGGGTCACAACGGGAGGGCTCGGAGCAGCAGCCTCCCGGGCAGCAGGGCCCAGCTACTGAGGGTGGGCAGCTACTGAGCCTCCCTGGACCACACAGGGCGAAGTAAACACAACGACAAATGCAGCCCAGGACACGGGGTTGGGGCCTTCAGGGACCGAGAAGGAGCCCCCACTGTGCCTTCCAGGTCCTGCTGCTCCCAGCTGGGCGACACCAGGGGAGCCTGGGACAGGGTGGCTGAGCCTGGAGGACACCAGACTCAGGAAGCGGCCAGACACAGAGGGACACACCCCGGGGCTCCACTCGCAGGCAGCCCCCAGAGTTGTCAGGTCCACGGAAGCAGGAAAGAGGGTGGGTGCGGGGCTGGGTGGGGGAACGGGGAGGGACCGTTTCATGGGGACAAGAGGTTCATCTGGGGAAGATGGGAGTTCTGGAGCCGACGGCAGTGATGCTCACACAACAGTGGGAACGCGCTTAGCACCACCGAACCGCGCACGTAAAAAATCACTGCAATGGCCCATCTTATGTCCGCTTTACCACGACAACAACGCTCAGAAAGAACGAACGAACGTTGGAAGGAGGGGGCCGTGCAGGTCTGGAGGGAAATCGGGTGTCATTGGCCTTGCCGTAACTTTTCTCAACTCCCTGGGGGACACTGACTGGGTTCTGAGGAGCCTCACATCCTCCCCAGGCAAAATACCCCGAGACCCTGTCCACGGGCCAACGCCACGGCAGGACGCCCCAGATGGCGAGCCCTGTTCCCAACCCCAAAGCAGTGTGTCACTGGGGACTCGCCCAGGTGACACCATCAGAGACCGCACAGGCAGCCCCACCAGGGGAGTCCGTGCAGATGTGGGTGGCAGTCGGTGGGTGGCAGGGCCGCCTGGTGGAGCCCAGCAGAGCCTTGGCGGGGGTAGGAGGGAGATGGGGAGACCTACTCCCTAAAAGTATATGCCATTTGTTAGGCCAGGCATGGTGGCTCACGCCTGCAATCCCAGCACTTTGGCGGCTGGGTGCAGTGGTTCGCGCCTGTAATCCCGGAACTTTGGGAAGCCGAGGTGGGAGGGATCACGAGGTCAGGAGATCAACACCATCCTGGCTAACGCGGTGAAACTCCGTGTCTACTAAAAAAACACAAAAAATCAGCCGGGCGTGGTGGCGGGCGCCTGTAGTCCCAGCTACTGGGGAGGCTGAGGCAGGAGAATGGCGTGAACCCGGGAGGCGGAGCTTGCAGTGAGCTGAGATCGCACCACTGCACTCCAGCCTGGGCGACAGAGCGAGACTCCGTATCAAAAAAACAAAACAAAACAAAACAAAAACAAAAAAACCGTATATGCCATTTGTTAAAATGCAGAACAAGAAAATGAACTAGGCCCTAGTCCTTGACGATATAGAAACATACAACTTAAATGCAAACAGACAGAAGCAGTGCTGAATCACACTGATTTTAAGACTTCCTGTAAAGCTACAGTCATTAAGCCTGTGTGGTTCAGGAAAGTGGACAGACAGGTCAATGGCACAGAATAGGAGACCCACAAACAGACCCACGCGGCCACGCTCGACTGGCTTTTGGCAAAGGTGCACCAGCCGTTCAACGGAGGAGGCAGCGGCCTTCACAAACGGGGCTTGAGCAACGGGTCGTCCGCACACACGCACGGCACCCAAACCACCCTCCGTCTCAGCCTCGCACCCGACACGAAAACTGCAGAAGGTCTTCATGATTTTAGGCTAAGCTTAAAGCCTCAGACAGGACCCCGAAGCATCATCCACAGTGGAAATGATTGACGAGCTAGAATTCACCAAAATGAGAAACTTCTGATCTCTGAATGAAGATAAAAAGACAAGCCAGCTACAGACTGGAGGAAGCTACTTGCACATCACATATCTGACAAAGGACTTGTATCTAAAAAATATAAAGAAATGTCAATACTCAACAGTTAAAAACAAACAATCCAGTTTCAAGAATGGGCAAACTATTTGAACAGACTCTTCTTCCCCAGGGGACTCACAGATGGAAATTAGCACATGAAAAGACGCTCAGCATCCTTAGCCACTGGAGAAATGCAAATCAAGCCACGATGTGGTCCCACCTCCCAGCGCGGCAAAACGTAAAAAGACCAGCACTGCTAAGTGCTGGCAAGGATGCGGGGCAGCCGGGACGTCCTGACCTCACTGGGGAGAATGCAAAGTGGCACAGCCACTCTGGAAAACTGCTTGGTGGCTTATCAAGTTCAACATACACTTATGACACGGCAATTATACTTCTAGGTATATGCCCAAGAAAAATGGGAATTTATCTCCAAAGACAGCCTGCACAGGAACGCTTATCCCATCTCTATTCTTGAATGCCCCAGGCTAGACACAGCCTGGATGTCCTGCAACGGGCACGCAGACCAAGGCACTGTGAACCATCCACATGACGCGTTACTGCTTGGCTGTGAAAAGGAATAAATGATTGGCACACAACCTGGATGGCTCTCCAATCGTGCTGTTACACAGAAACGTCAAACGGTTACATACTGGTGATCCCATCTGCATGACATTTTCCAGGGGACAAAATCTGAGGGACAGGAACAGATTGGTGGTCACCAGGTGTTGGGGTGTGGACAAGCCTGAAGGGTAGCATGGAGGGGTTTGGCGAGGGAGCCACTGTGAATCCGGAAAGGTCAGGCTACACACCTGTCCCCAGAGGTGCAGCCTGCACGACTCCAGGCTGCCTTTGCTCACACATCTGGAGGCTGACCTGGCACATGCCCTGCACTACCTCTGCAGCTGCTGGTTCGGCACAGACCAGCTCTGGCAACACTGGTGAACCTGGTGGCACTGGCGCAGAACAGGCGCACAGGGACCCAGGTGGAAATGGTGAGGGGCAATGTGGGGGCACCACAGACGGGTGACCAGGCCCGGGCGATTTGGTAACGGGTGCTCCACATGCAGTGGGTCCCGGGGAGATGACCCCACTCTCCATGTGGGGCTGTGTCCCACCCCCGAAAACACACAGGTGTGGACTCAACACCCTCCTGCCCGATGCCCAGCCAGGCCGGGACCACAACGTGCTTCCCAGCTCCCCGCCCAGGTGCCTCCTGATGGCCAGAGCCCAGGGCTGGCCGTGGGACCATGTGCTGCAGACGTGGCATTGAGTGTGGTCACTGCAGCTCGGGGAGACCTGCCCTCCCTGCTGGTGCCCTTTCCACCCAGCTTTGGGGGTGGGTCCGTGGTCCCAGCTGGCTGCCTCCTGGCCAGCGAGCCTGTTCTGGGCCCAGTGCTTCTGGCAGTGAGGGGAGCTCACCCTGCTGGTCAGTGTCCCCAGGGTCTGGCACACAGCATGCGCTTAACACACAGGCCCCATCAACTACCAGTGCTGGCTGGGGCGGTGCCTCTGTCATCCTCCAGAAAGACCGGAAATGACTTCAACACTGTACTTGGTGGAAACACAGAGGCCACAGTTATAAGGTACACCATTCTCTCATGTGCCACAGGGCAAAGGTACCACCAATTTAACCACATCATGCCATAACTGGGAAGGCAAAACCATCACCAGTTACCATGCAATGCTACACCACACCATGCCTGTGAGAAACAGCCCGTTTTGTGGATGCTGAGACATGGGGAAGTGCAGAAAATCCAGCCGGGAACGCCAGGAGGAAGAAAAATGAAGGCGGAGAAGGACGTTCACGTCAGGACGGAAGGAGGGAGGGAGGACCTGTGCCCACATCCGGCCTCTCTGGGTCTCCTGGGAACCCAGATAGAAAGGGGCTCGCTTGGCTGGGCAGGGTGGCTCACACCTGTAATCCCAGCACTTTGGGAGGGTGGATCATCTGAGGTCGGGAGTTCGAGACCAGCCTGACCAACATGGAGAAACCCCATCTCTACTAAAAATACAAAATTAGCTGGGCGTGGTGGCGCATGCCTGTAATCCCAGGTACTCAGGAAGGCTGAGGCAGGAGAATCGCTTGAACCCAGGAGGTGGAGGTTGCAGTGAGCCGAGATTGAGCCACTGCACTCCAGCCTGGGCAACAAGAGCGAATAACTCAGTCTCAAAAAAAAAAAAAAAAAAAAAAAAAAAAAAGGGGCTCGTTGGTCTCTCAAGTCCCCGTGATCAGCTCATGGTGCAGCTGCAGGGAAGACGTGGGGACCAGTAAGAGGTGGAGTCCTCACTAGCACCGCCAGGGGCTTGCACCTGACGTGAGGGGCCGACACAGTCCTGCAGCCAGGGATCCTCCCGAGTGACTGAGGCCCTCTGGGCTTCTCCGTGACCAGCTCAACAATCCCATTTAACCTGGCCCCTACCCTGCCCCACCTATACCCCTGGCCAGTGCCCTCCCTAGAGCTGGGGCTCCCTCCAGGCCTGGCAGGTGCTGCCATTTTATCTCCTGCAAATCCCAGCACCCACTCCTGATAGCATCAAGCCTGGTCCTGGAGACTCGAGAAGTCCCCAAGTGGTCCAAGCCTCCGACAGGGATCCCAGCGAAGATTTTTACTGCTGATCTGATGGCATCACTCTCCGGCTCTACAGCCATCCACGAATTTCTCAGACTTGCCCAAGGACGCCCTCGAGACAGCAGGCGGCCCGCCCTGCCTTTGCAAGAGCTTGTCCAGCCATGGGCACGGGTTGAACCAATCCCACCTACCACAGCACATGGCGCGGGTCACTGTGAAGACACTAGCAGGGTCCGTGTGTGCTGAGAATGACGACCAGGACACTAAGGACACACGAAGGGCAATGCATGGGACGGCACCCACACCACACAAGTGTGTACCCAACGCCACACACAGGTGCATGCCCCCAACCACACAAATGCACAGCCCCCGACACACGTGCACATGCATCACACATGGAGGAAGCGCCCAGGATGTGTGCCAGCTGTGCGTTCCTCCGGGAGACAGTGTGTGTGTGAAGACAGATTGGGTGTGTGAGGACAGTGTGCGTGTGAGAGGACAGAGTGTGTGTGTGAGAGGACAATGTGTGTGAGGACAGAGTGTATGTGGCGACAGAGTGTGTGTGACGATAGTGTGTGTGTGTGGGGACAGTGTATGAGGATAGAGTGTGTGTCTGTGTGTGTGTGGGGACAGAGTGCATGTGAGGACAGAGTGTGTGTGAGGACAGAATGTGTGTGGGGACAGTGTGTGTGTGACGATAGTGTGTGTGTGGGGACAGTGTATGAGGACAGAGTGTGTGTGGGGACAGTGTGTGTGTGGGGACAGAGTGTGTGTGACGATAGCGTGTGTGTGGGGACAGTGTGTGAGGACAGAGTGTGTGTGGGGACAGTGTGTGAGGACAGAGTGTGTGTGGGGACAGTGTGTGTGTGTGGGGACAGAGTGTGTGTGGGGACAGTGTATAAGGACAGTGTGTGTGTGGGGACAGTGTGTGTGTGAGGACAGAGTGCGTGTGTGTGGGGACAGAGTGTGTGTGACGATAGCGTGTGTATGGGGACAGTGTGTGAGGACAGAGTGTGTGTGGGGACAGTGTGTGGGGACAGTGTGTGAGGACAGAGTGTGTGTGTGTGGGGACAGAGTATGTGTGAAGACTGTGAGTGGGGACAGAGTGTGTGTGTGAGGGGACAGTGTGTGTGGGGACAGAGTGTGTGTGTGTGTGGGGACAGAGTATGTGTGAAGACTGTGTGTGGGGACAGTGTGTGTGTGGGGACAGAGTATGTGTGAAGACTGTGTGGGGACAGAGTGTGTGTGGGGGGACAGTGTGTGAGGACAGAGTGTATGTGGGGGGACAGTGTGTGAGGACAGAGTGTGTGTGGGGACAGTGTGTGAGGACAGAGTGCGTGTGTGTGGGGACAGTGAGGACAGAGTGCGTGTGTGTGGGGACAGTGTGAGGGGACAGAGTGCATGTGAGGACAGAGAGTGTGTGTGTGGGGACAGTGTGTGAGGACAGTGTATGTGTGGGGACAGTGTGTGAGGACAGAGTGTGTGTGTGTGGGGACAGAGTATGTGTGAAGACTGTGTGTGGGGACAGAGTGTGTGTGTGAGGGGACAGTGTGTGTGGGGACAGAGTGTGTGTGTGTGGGGACAGAGTATGTGTGAAGACTGTGTGTGGGGACAGAGTGTGTGTGTGGGGGGACAGTGCGTGTGGGGACAGAGTGTGTGTGTGTGGGGACAGAGTGTGTGTGTGGGGACAGAGTGTGTGTGTGGGGACAGAGTGTGTGTGTGTGAGGACAGAGTGTGTGTGTGTGGGGGGATAGTGTGTGAGGACAGAGTGTGTGTGTGTGGGGACAGAGTGTGTGTGTGAGGACAGAGTGTGTGTGTGTGGGGACAGAGTGTGTGTGTGTGGGGACAGAGTGTGTGTGTGTGGGGGGATAGTGTGTGAGGACAGAGTGTGTGTGTGTGGGGACAGAGTGTGTGTGTGTGGGGACAGAGTGTGTGTGTGGGGACAGAGTGTGTGTGTGTGGGGGGATAGTGTGTGTGTGTGAGGACAGAGTGTGTGTGTGTGGGGACAGAGTGTGTGAGGACAGAGTGTGTGTGTGTGGGGACAGAGTGTGTGTATGAGGACAGAGTGTGTGTGTGTGGGGACAGAGTGTGTGTGTGTGAGGACAGAGTGTGTGTATGAGGACAGAGTGTGTGTGTGTGGGGACAGAGTGTGTGAGGACAGAGTGTGTGTGTGAGGACAGAGTGTGTGTATGAGGACAGAGTGTGTGTGTGTGGGGACAGAGTGTGTGTGTGTGAGGACAGAGTGTGTGTGTGTGGGGACAGAGTGTGTGTGTGAGGACAGAGTGTGTGTGTGTGGGGACAGAGTGTGTGTGTGTGAGGACAGAGTGTGTGTGTGTGGGGGGATAGTGTGTGAGGACAGAGTGTGTGTGTGTGGGGACAGAGTGTGTGTGTGTGGGGACAGAGTGTGTGTGTGAGGACAGAGTGTGTGTGTGTGGGGACAGAGTGTGTGTGTGTGGGGACAGAGTGTGTGTGTGAGGACAGTGTGTGTGTGGGGACAGTGTGTGTGTGGGGACAGTGTGTGGGGACAGAGTGTGTGTGAGGACAGTGTAAGGACAGTGTGTGAGGACAGAGTATGTGTGTGTGAGGACAGTGTGAGGACAGTGTGTGTGTGGGGACAGTGTGTGTGTGGGGACAGTGTGTGGGGACAGAGTGTGTGAGAGGACAGTGTGTGTGTGTGGGGACAGTGTGTGTGTGAGGACAGAGTGTGTGGGGACAGTAAGTGTGTGGGGACAGAGTGTGTGTGAGGACAGTGTGTGTGTGAGGACAGTGTGTGTGTGGGGACAGTGTGTGGGGACAGAGTGTGTGTGAGGACAGTGTAAGGACAGAGTGTGTGAGGACAGAGTGTGTGTGAGGACAGTGTGAGGACAGTGTGTGTGTGGGGACAGTGTGTGTGGGGACAGTGTGTGGGGACAGAGTGTGTGTGTGAGGACAGTGTGTGTGTAAGGACAGAGTGTGTGTGTGGGGACAGTGTGTGGGGACAGAGTGTGTGTGTGAGGACAGTGTGTGGGGACAGAGTGTGTGTGTGGGGACAGTGTGTGTGTAAGGACAGAGTGTGTGTGTGAGGACAGTGTGTGTGTGGGGACAGTGTGTGAGGACAGAGTGTGTGTGTGAGGACAGTGTGTGTGTAAGGACAGAGTGTGTGAGGACAGTGTGTGTGTAAGGACAGAGTGTGTGTGTGGGGACAGTGTGTGGGGACAGAGTGTGTGTGAGGACAGTGTAAGGACAGTGTGTGTGAGGACAGAGTATGTGTGTGAGGACAGTGTGAGGACAGTGTGTGTGTGGGGACAGTGTGTGTGTGAGAACAGTGTGAGGACAGAGTGTGTGTGTGAGGACAGTGTGTGTGTAAGGACAGAGTGTGTGAGGACAGTGTGTGTGTAAGGACAGAGTGTGTGTGTGGGGACAGTGTGTGGGGACAGAGTGTGTGTGAGGACAGTGTAAGGACAGTGTGTGTGAGGACAGAGTATGTGTGTGAGGACAGTGTGAGGACAGTGTGTGTGTGGGGACAGTGTGTGTGTGAGAACAGTGTGAGGACAGAGTGTGTGTGTGAGGACAGAGTGTGTGTGTGGGGACAGTGTGTGTGTGGGGACAGAGTATGTGTGTGTGAGGACAGTGTGAGGACAGTGTGTGTGTGGGGACAGTGTGTGTGTGAGAACAGTGTGAGGACAGAGTGTGTGTGTGAGGACAGAGTGTGTGTGTGGGGACAGTATGTGTGTGAGGACAGAGTATGTGTGTGTGAGGACAGTGTGTGTGGGGGGACAGTGTGTGTGTGGGGACAGTGTGTGTGTGAGAACAGTGTGAGGACAGAGTGTGTGTGTGAGGACAGAGTGTGTGTGTGGGGACAGTATGTGTGTGAGGACAGTGCGCATGTGAGGACAGTGTGTGTGTGGGGGGACAGAGTGTGTGTGAGGACAGTGTGAGGACAGTGTGTGTGTGGGGACAGTGTGTGTGTGGGGGGACAGAGTGTGTGTGAGGACAGTGTGAGGACAGTGTGTGTGTGGGGACAGTGTGTGTGTATGCAAGGACCAGCAGGGGAGAACGGCTTTCACTCTATGACCTTTTCCTAGTCTTTAAGACAGTGAACACACATTAGCTATGCAAAAATAAATATATTTAACTTCTAAAATGCCCCAGAGATTCCCATTGTGGATATGAGGGAGCAACTAATATTAGACTAACTCCCTCATCAAAAACAACTATCAAAATTATCAAAAAAAACAACGATAACCCTGAGGGGCTGAGATTCTGAGAACAGGGACCTACCGGCCATGGGGTGGAGCGGATGGAGTCGGCAGCCGTTGATGGAGCCGGGAGCCTTGGGGGCCCGGATCCTGAGAGTCGGCCTCAGGCTGCGATTTCAAAACTGTCCCTTGGATATTTGCTGACTACTAAGTAGCCATGTGTGCAGGCAGAGATGGAGCAAAAACAACTGCCAAGAAATGAAAAAAAACAAGGAAATCTAGAATTTGGCATCTTGTGTATCGGAGAGATGAAAATGGATTGATTTCAAGGCCAGCCAAGAGGAGGGGTTCTGGGGAACACCAGGCTTTCAGCTGAGGCCCGGGAAGGGCTACAGGCTATGGTGTGGCAAACCAGAAGCACCCCCGCCTTGGATAATGTGGGCACGGGAGCTGCTGGATGGCACAGATCTCCCCTCACTGCAGACCTTCAGGCAACAGTCCCCAGACCCCTCTTGGAGTAGCACTGCTTAGGGCTTCTCATGCGTTTTCACACACTGTCCGGCCGTCCATGAGAAAGGGCCAGGACAGTGGCTCACACCTGTAATCCCAGCACTTTGGGAGGCTGAGGCAGGCGGATCACGAGGTCAGGAGATCGAGACCATCCTGGCCAACACGGTGAAACCCCATCTCTACTAAAAATACAAACACATTAGCCGGGCGTGGTGGTGGGCGCCTGTAGTCCCAGCTTCTTGGGAGGCTGAGGCAGGAGAATGGCGTGAATCCGGGAGGCAGAGCTTGCAGTGAGCCGAGATCGTGCCACTGCACTCCAGCCTGGGCGACAGAGCAAGACTCCATCTCAAAAAAATACATAAATAAGGCCAGGCGCGGTGGCTCAAGCCTGTAATCCCAGCACTTTGGGAGGCCGAGGCGGGCGGATCACAAGGTCAGGAGATCGAGACCACAGTGAAACCCCGTCTCTACTAAAAATACAAAAAATTAGCCGGGCGTGGTGGCGGGCGCCTGTAGTCCCAGCTACTCAGGAGGCTGAGGCAGGAGAATGGCGGGAACCCGGGAGGCGGAGCTTGCAGTGAGCCGAGATCGCGCCACTGCACTCCAGCCTGGGCAACAGCGTGAGACTCTGTCTCAAAAAAATAAATAAATAAATAAATAAATAAATAAAAATAAAAAAGAAAGGGCCAGGAATCCCAGAAAATAGCACCAAATGACAGAAAACTAATTCACAAAGAGATGTTAGATGTGGACCCATAGACCAAATGATAAAAAAAAAAAAGAGAAAAATTTACAAAAGGACATCAGATCAAACAATTAGCAGACACCAACTTTAAAATAACAATTCTTAATGTGTACAAGAAATGCAGGCAACAAGATGGAAAATTTCACCAGAAAACTAGAATCGACAAAAAGGATTAAGTCCTATTAAAAAAAAAAAATGCAGCCGCGTGCGGTGGCTCACACCTGTAATCCCAGCACTCTGGGAGGCTAGGCGGGCTGATCACTTGAGGTTAGGAATTCGAGGCAGCCTGGCCAAAATGGTAAGACCCTGTCTCTACTAAAAATACAAAAAAAAAAAAAATTACCCGGATATGGTGGTATGTACTTGTAGTCCCAGCTACTCAGGAAGTGGAGGCAAGAGAATCGTTTGAACCCAGGAGGTGGAGGTTGCAGTGAGCTGAGATTGCGCTGCTGCACTCCAGCCTGGGCGACAGAGCAAGACCATCTCAAACAAACAAACAAAAATTCCAACAACTAACAATATGAACTCAAAAGAATGATTTAGGGGAAAATTAAACACTTCAGATGAGATTTGTGAACTGGAAAATAATTTAATACAAAATATCCAGATTGATGCGGAATAAGAAAGAATAGGCCGGGCATGGTGGCTCACACCTGTAATCCCAGCACTTTGGGAGGCCGAGGTGGGCGGATCACTTGAGGTCAGGAGTTCGAGACCAGCTTGGCTAACATGGCGAAACTCCGTCTCTACTAAAAATACAAAAGATTAGTCAGGTAATCCCAGCTACTCTGGAGGCTGAGGCGGGAGAATCGTTTGAACCCAGTGGGGTGGAGGTTGCAGCGAACCAAGATAGCACCACTGCACTCCAGCCTGGGCAACAAGAGTGAAAACTCCATCTCAAAAAAAAAAAAAAAAGGAAAGATAAAAGAATAGAAAATACAGGAAACAGAGTAAAAGGCACATGGAACACATAGGACTTGGGGAAAGCCTAACATACATGCAACTGGAGCCCCCAAAGGAGAGGAGGAGAGGAGGAGAGGAGGAGAGGAGGAGGGGAGGAGAGGAGGAGAGGAGGAGGGGAGGAGAGGAGGAGGGGAGGAGGGGAGGAGGGGAGGAGGGGAGGAGAGGAGGAGGGGAGGAGGGGAGGAGGGGAGGAGGGGAGGAGAGGAGGAGGGGAGGAGGGGAGGAGGGGAGGAGGGGAGGAGGGGAGGAGGGGAGGAGGAGAAGAGGAGAGGAGGAGGAGAGGAGGAGAGGAGGAGAGGAGGAGAGGAGGAGAGGAGGAGGAGAGGAGGAGGAGAGGAGGAGAGGAGGAGAGGAGGAGAGGAGGAGAGGAGGAGAGGAGGAGAGGAGGAGGAGAGGAGGAGAGGAGGAGAGGAGGAGAGGAGGAGAGGAGGAGGAGAGGAGGAGAGGAGGAGAGGAGGAGAGGAGGAGAGGAGGAGAGGAGGAGAGGAGGAGAGGAGGAGAGGAGGAGAGGAGGCTGAGGCTCTGAAGAGAGTGAGAGGTTCCCAGACCAACAAGGACATGGAGCTCCATGAAAAGGAAAGTGATCTCAGATAGGGAGTGAGGTGACGCAGGAGACACTGAAAAGCATGGGGAAAAAATGTGCAGATAAATATAAACACGATGTAAAATGACAAAGGCAGGTCTAGTGGTGCTTACAACATACAGAATTAACACACAGAACATTCTAACTCAGGATGAATGCTGAAATCCCTAAACTACAAGAACAGTACACAAACTTACAATAGGCATACACAGGGAAAAATGGAATACCTGATTAATCAGAAAGGAGGGGCAGGAAAGGAGAAGCAACAGGAGGTCAGAGGGGAAGAGCAGAGACCAACGGACAAGACGGTAGATTAACCCAGCAAAGTCAGTAACCAGGTGAAATGAAAGTCAAAACACTCCAATAGAAAATAATGTTTGTTGGCCGGGCGCAGTAGCTCATGCCTGTAATCCCACACCTGTAATCACGACTGTAATGGGAGGCTGAAGCAGGGGGATCACCTGAGGTCAGGAGTTCAAGACCAACCTGGCCAACATGGTGAACCCTGTCTCTACTAAAAGTACAAACATTAGCCGGTGTGGTGGCACATGCCTGTAGTCCCGGCTACTCGGGAGGCTGAGGCACAAGAATCGCTAGAACCTGGGAGGCAGAGGTTGCAGTGAGCCGAGATAGCGCCACTGCCCTCCAGCCTGGACGATGGAGCAAGACTCTGTCTCAAACCAAATAAACAAAATTAATGTTTGTGAAGAATGAATAAAACCAAACCCAAGAGAAAACCTTAAACAAGAGGACAAATGATGGAAAGAGATGTACCATGTAAATATTTTTTTTTTTTTTTTTGAGACGGAGTCTCGCTCTGCCGCCCAGGCTGGAGTGCAGTGGCCGGATCTCAGCTCACTGCAAGCTCCGCCTCCCGGGTTCACGCCATTCTCCTGCCTCAGCCTCCCCAGTAGCTGGGACTACAGGCGCCCGCCACCTCGCTCGGCTAGTTTTTTGTATTTTTTAGTAGAGACAGGGTTTCACCGTGTCAGCCAGGATGGTCTCGATCTCCTGACCTCGTGATCCGCCCGCCTCGGCCTCCCCAAGTGCTGGGATTACAGGCTTGAGCCACCGCGCCTGGCCGTATCATGTAAATATTAAGCAAAAGGGAGCTAAGGTGGCTCTGCTAGTATCAGACCAAGCAGATACTAAAGCAAGACCTGTTGGTAACACTGAAGAAGCATAGTTCATGATAAGGGCATCAACTCAACAGGAAGATACGACACCTGAAATTAATATGCATTTAATAGAAGCTAGCACGACTGAAAGGAGAAATGGTCAAAACTACAATCATGCTTAGAGTTTTTTTTTTTTTTTTTTTTTTTTTGAGACGGAGTCTTGCTGTGTCTCCCAGACTGGAGTGCAGTGGCACAACATTGGCTCATTGCAAGCTCCGCCTCCCGGGTTTACGCCATTCTCCTGCCTCAGCCTCCCGAGTAGCTGGGACTACAGGTGCCCGCCACCACGCCCGGCTAGTTTTTTGTATTTTTAGTAGAGACGGGGTTTCACCGTGTTAGCCAGGATAGTCTTGATCTCCTACCTCGTGATCCACCCGCCTCGGCCTCCCAAAGTGCTGGGATTACAGGCTTGAGCCACCGCGCCCGGCCTTTTTTTTTTTTTTTTTTTTTGAGACAGAGTCTCACTCTGTCGCCCAGGCTGGAGTGTAGTGGCGCAATCTCAGCTTACTGCAAGCTCCGCCTCCCGGGTTTACGCCATTCTCCTGCCTCAGCCTCCCAAGTAGCTGGGACTACAGGCGACCGCCATCTCGCCTGGCTGGTTTTTTTTTTTTTTTTTTTTTTTTTTTTGTATTTTTTAGTAGAGACGGGGTTTCACCGTGTTAGCCAGGATGGTCTTGATCTCCTGACCTCGTGATCCGCCCGTCTCGGCCTCCTAAAGTGCTGGGATTACAGGCTTCAGCCACCGCGCCTGGCCATGCTTAGAGATTTTAGCACACCATGTCCATAACCAACACAAGAAGATAAAAACACATCTGAAAGAATATACATTTGCCTTCCTTATCAGTACCACTTATGCTGTTTCTTTTCAGTGCATATGGAGCATATACAGGGGCACAGGGAAGGTCTCAACAAACACCAGAGGAACAAACTAGGCTGAGTGTGTTCTATTCCACTGGAAATTTAATTCAGGATTCATAACAAAAAAGATGACCAGAAAATCCAAAAAGGTTTATAAATTAAGCAGTACACTGCTACACAGCATAAGGGCAAAAGGGGGAAAAAAATCACAATTCGCTAGAAAATACTTTTATCTGAATGATAATGAAAATCTGACATATGAAAATGTGTTAGAATTAAGCAGCGCTGATCAGGAAGTACAGAACCCTAAGTGCTTTACTTTAAAAGGCTGAGGTATCCATGATCTACAGATCTCTCTCAGAAACTAGGAAAAGAATAGCAAAGTAAACACAAAGGAAGTAGAGAGAAACTGAAATTAAAAAAATATAAATACATCCATAACAGAAAAAATCCAGAAGTTGGTTCTTTGAAAAGACAAATATAATGGAAACTCACTAGCAAGTCTGACCGAAGAGAAGAAGAGAAAAGACAAAAATTGACATCGGCCGGGTGTGGTGGCTCACACCTGTAATCCCAGCACTTTGGGAGGCCAAGGTGGGTGGATCACTTGCGGTCAGGAGTTTGAGACCAGCCTGGCCAACGTGGTGAAACCCCATCTCTACTAAAAATACAAACATTAGCTGGGCATAATGGCGGGTGCCTGTAATCCCAGCTACTTGGGAGGAGGCTGAGTGGCAGGAGCCACTCCAGCCTGAGTGACAGAGAGAAACTCCATCTCCAAAAAAAAAAAAAGACAACATCGAGAACACTCCATTACATAACAGGTTCTACAGAACGGGGTTGGCAAACTTCTACTGGAAGGGCTGCAGAGTAAATACTTCAGGTAGGCTGACCACATGTACTTTCTGTCACGTCTTTTGCTTTAGCTGCCTTTTTTTTTTTTTTTTTTTACGCAGGGTCTCTCTCTGTCACCCAGGCTGGAGCACAGCGGTGCAAGCTCAGCTTACTGCAACTCTGCCTCTCAGGTTCAAGTGATTCTTCTGCCTCAGTCTCCTGGGTAGCTGTGACTACAGGTGACAGCAGTGGTGGCACATCTGGACCGGCCACTGCCATGACGCCAGCTGTAGTGGGTAAGGCGTGGCCAGGGCTGCACCCTCCACGGAGCTGACAGGAGCCGGAACAGGTAGAAACCCTGCCCACGTCCAAGTTGGAGGGGTGGGAGTTCCACCCTCCCAGGCACAGTCGCAGTTGCCCAGCTATGGCTGCAGACCTGAGCATCTCTGCACTCTTGGGGGCCTGGGAAGCCCCCTGCCCACACAGGCTCCGAAGTGCCTGCTCCTGCTACCTGGCCTTGTCCCTGCTTTCAGGACCTGCTCTGATTTTGGAGCAAAGCTGTGGCTTAGCCCAGGCACTGTCACGACCTGGCCGGGTGCACACGCGCTCAGGGCAGTGCTGACACGCCACGTCCCTGCTGCCTTGGCCCCCTCTGGACGTTGGGCACCATCAAGCACAAGAGGGAGGCCGAAGAGGGGGCTAAGGGTGGCTCGGTTTTGGCCTGAAGGCACCCCTCAGCACGAACAGCCTGGGTGTGTGTGACCACCATGGACAGCAGGTTAATGGTGGCAGGAGGCAGACAGGCTCCTGGATGGAAAGGGGTGGGTGCCTGGTAAGCCCTACCTTCAAGCCAGGGATGGCCTGAAGCCCAGGGCCCAGGCTGTCAGTTCCACAGACCAGAGTGAGAACTTATGGCGACTTTTCCAGGCCCACTCATGGCCGCCCATGGACAAATCGGCATGCATGTCCTCCCCTCTGAAGGCCATAAAAATCCCAGACTCAGCCAGACTTGGGCAGACAATGGGATGGCCTACCTGTGGAGAGGAGCTACCTACTGTGGGTCTCCTCTCAGCTGACAGCTGAGCAGATGTCGAGGAGACCTGCCTGCAGAGAGGAGCTACCCACTCCAGGGTCTCCTTGAGTGCTGTACTGTCCCTCAATAAAGCATCTCTTCACTTTACTCGACCTCCAGTTGTCTGCGTACTTCATTCTTCCTGGATGCAGAACAAGAATTTGGGACCTGCCAAATGGCAGGATTAAAAGAGATGCAAGAGCTGTAACACAAACAGGGCTGAAACATGCCCCTTGCTCACCACATTGAGGGCAATGAGGAGAGAAGAGTTGCAGCTCTTTGGGGATCCCAGACCCAGGAGGTTCACAAGTCAGGGCTGTGACACCCTCTTTGGAGCTCTCCAAAGCTTCCAGGCATCTCCAAGCTTCCAGGTGCCACCATGTTTCCCAGGGTCAACAGAAGCTGCTTGAGGTATGCCCGGTCCAGCTGCAGGTTTGCAGGGAGCCAACACCTGTGCCGGTGCCTGGAGCTGCCCACCCCACCACAGGCAGTGTCCCTGGCTGTGCACAGTGGCTGGGCCTGGCGCTTGCTCCCTCACATACCCCTTGCTGCTCTGTTCCTGGCTCGCCTTCGGAGGTGTGGGATCCGGGCCGGTAGTGCGAGCCTAGCACAGCCTGCCAGGCCAAATGGGTGGAATGAGCCCAGCAGGCACGAGCAAAACTCGGGTAAAGGCACCACCGGCCACAGAGGTTTCTGGCTGGTGAAGTGACATCCCAAGGATCCCATGACACACACTGTGCCTGGCTAAATTTCGTAATTTTAGTAGAGACGGGGTTTCACCATGTCGACCAGGCTGGTCTTGAACTCCTGACCTCAAGTGATCCACCCGCCTCAGCCTCCCAAAGTGCTGGGATTACAGGCGTGAGGCACCGTGCCTGGCCCTTCCTTGCTTTTTAAAAGGAATCCTTTAAAAATATACACCCCATCCTTAGTTTGCGGGTTGTAGAGAAACAGGACACGGGACAGATCCGCCACAGTCAGAAGAGGCTCATCCCTGCTGCAGACATTCAGAAGATCTCAGAGAGGGTACTGGAACAATTTCCTGTCAATACATCTGTACATTAACACTTGAGACAGGATTCTCGCTCTGTCACCCAGGTTGGAGCGCAGTGGTGTCATCTCAGCTCACTACAGCCTGCGCCTCCCAGGTTCACGCGATCCTCCCACCTCAGCCTCCTGAGTAGCCGGGACCACAGGCAATACACCGCCATGCCTGGCTAACTTTTTGTATTTTTGGTAGAGATGGGGTTTTGCCATGTTGCCCAGGCTGGTCTTGAACTCCTGAGTTCAAGTGATCTGCCTACCTCAGCCTCCCAAAGTGCTGGGATTACAGGAGTGAGCCACCACACCCGGGCAATATATCTCACCTTTAGATGGAGCCAATGAACTTCTAGAAATACACAACTTACCAAAGCTGACACAAGAGGAAATAGATAATGTGAACTATTCCTGCAGCTACTCAAGAAAATGAAGCTAAATAAATATCTCCCTACAAAGAACTCCAGACCAAAATGACTTTGCCTATGACATTTTTTCAAATGTTTAAGAATGAAATAGTACAGAGTTATACAAACTGTTCCAGATCATTAAAGATAAGGAAATAATTCTCAATTCATTTAATGAGGTCAGATAATCTTGATATCAAAACACAGGACTTTGGGAAGGTAAAGCGATGAGAACGTTGGTATCAATGTTAGTGCCTTTCCCTCTCTTTTACTCCACAGCCTCCTTTCTTTCTCTTTCAATCATTCACTCATTCACTCATTCATTCATTCATTCTGAGATAGAGTCTCGCTCCATCACCCAGGCTGGAGTGCAGTGGCATGATCTCGGCTCGCTGCAACCTCTGTCTCCCGAGTTCAAGCAATTCTCGTGCTTCAGCCTCCTGAGTAGCTGGGATTACAGGCGTGCATCACCACACCAGGTTAATCTTTGTATTTTTAGTAGAGATGGGGTTTCACCATGTTGGCCAGGCTGGTCTCGTACTCCTGAACTCAAGTGATCCACCTGCCTCGGCCTCCTAAAGTGCTAGGATTACAGGTGTGAGTCACTGTGCCCGGTCCATGGCCCCATTTTAAAACATAGAAAAAAGAACAAGAGGCCGGACGTGGTGGCTCAAGCCTGTAATCCCAGCACTTTGGGAGGCCGAGATGGGCGGATCACGAGGTCAGGAGATCGAGACCATCCTGGCTAATACGGTGAAACCCCGTCTCTACTAAAAAATACAAAAAACTAGCCAGGCGAGGTGGTGGGCACCTGTAGTCCCAGCTACTCGGGAGGCTGAGGCAGGAGAATGGAGTGAATCTGGGAGGCGGAGCTTGCAGTGAGCTGAGATCCAGCCACCGCACTCCAGCCTGGGCGACAGAGCGAGACTCTGTCTCAAAAAAAAAAAAAAAAAGAAAAAAGAACAAGAAAACATAGAACTTTTCCTTAAAGGAAAATTAGAGGGCAATCTCTCGTGAACATGGCAACACAAATCCTAAAGAACATATTAGCAAATAAGAAATGTATGATCTCATCCCACACAGCTAGTGGCCACTCATGGAACTGATTTAACCCACATGGCTTTTACTGCTGCCTCCAGGCCCTGGCTCTGTACTCCCACCTCCTCTAACTGTGAGGTTTTGGCATCTGCACCAACACCCACAGGTGATGTGTACGGGCACGGGCAGCTCTTCAACAGCTTTGCTGATGTTCAGGCCTGGTGCTCTGCATAAATGAACGGGGGGGTGGGGGTGGGGGCAAGGGGCGTCCTCTGCAGCACCCTGGGTGCCCAGGGTAAATGAATAGGGGGCAAGGGGCATCCTCTGCAGCACCCCCGGTCCTCACTGCCCAGGTTTGGCCACAGAAGGCACGATTTCCCTCCTGCTGGACTCCGGGAATCCCACCGGCCTTTTCTGTCTGAGGCTCTGTGCAGGACTCTAACACTGAGGAGGATCCATGGCTCCGGAGAGCCGTCCAAAAGGAGGGGAAAGAATATTAGCAAGCTGCATCCAGAGGAATGTGTAACAGAAGGCTGCCACAGCACAACTAGGATGCATTTATTCCAGGAATAGGAAGTTATTTCAATATTTGGAAAAGCAGTCAATGCAACTAAGCACATTAACAGAGCAGGACTGTTACAAATGCTTAGAGAAAGCTTTTGTTACAATGCAACACTTACTAGGAAAAAAAAAACCCTCTTAACCTAGGAAATGAAATAAATTTCCTTAATCTGATAAAATGTATCACAGTAAGGCCTAAAGCAAATATCCTACTTAAAGAGGAACAGTGAAAGCTTTTCCTGAGTTGAGAAATGAGACAGGGATATGTAAGAAGTTCTGGCCAATGAGTCAACAAAGGAAACAAAGAGGTTAAAATTAGAAATAAAGAAATTGTGGTTATGAGCAGATGACATGTCTGTATCCAAAACAGGCTGGGCCTAGTGGCTGATGCCGGTAATCCCAGCAGTTCGGGAGGCCGAGGCGGGCGAATCACTTGAGATCAGGAGTTCCAGACCAGCCCGTCCAACATGGTGAAACCCATCTCTACTAAAAATACAAAAATTAGGCTGGGCACGGTGGCTCGTGGCTCACGCCTGTAATCCTACCACTTTGGGAGGCTGAGGCGGGTGGATCACTAGACTAGCCTGGCCAACATGGCAAAACTCCATCTCTGTAACCCCGTCTCTATTAAAAATAACAAAAAAATCACCCAGGCATGGTGGCAGGCGCCTGTAATCCCAGCTACTCGGGAGGCTGAGGCAGGAGAATCACTAGAACTCTGGAGGCAGAGGTTGCCGTGAACCGAGATCACACCGCTGAACTCCAGCCTGGGCAACAGAGCAAAACTCCGTCTCGAAAAAAATAAAATAAGTTGGGCATGGTAGCACACATCTGTAATTCCAGCTACTTGGGAGGCTGAGGTAGGAGAATCACTTGAGCCCAGGAGGCAGAGGCTGCAGTGAGCCAAGATTGTGCCACTGCACTCCATCCGGCCTGGGTGACAGGAGTGAGACCCTGTCTCAAAAATAAAATAAAATAAAATAAAATAAAATAACAAAATTCAAAATAACCTGCAGGTAGACTCAGAGTAAATCAGTGAGTTAGCAAAGTGAGCAGACTTCAAAGATATCCAATTTGTTTCTACATATTAGTAACAAACATGAAAAAAAGAAAGTTAAGTACTATGTAATTCAAATTAAAAAATGAACTTCTAGCCGGGCGCGGTGACTCACGTCTGTAATCCCAGCACTTTGGGAGGCCAAGGTGGGCGGACATCTGAGGTCAGGAGTTCAAGACCAGCCCAGCCAACACGGTAAAATCCCGTTTCTACTAAAAATACAAAAATTATCCAGGTCTGATGGTGGGCGCCTGCAATCCCAGCTACTCGGGAGGCTGAGGCAGGAGAATCACTTGAATTCGGGAGTTGGAGGTTGGAGTGAGCAGAGATCTGCCAATGTACTTCAGCCCAGGTGACAGAGCGAGACTCTCAAAAAAAAAAAAAAAAAAAAGAATTTCTAGGAATAAATCTTTTTAAAAAAAGATGTGTAGAGAACTACAAAATATTCTAAGAAAAATGGGGACAGACATAAACAGAAGGATACACCACGCCCATGGACTGGAAGACCCAATATGGTAAACATGTCAGGTCACCCCGCATCAGCCAACAGAACCAATGAAATCCTAATCAAATTCCAGCAGGTGTGTGTGTGTGTGTGTGTGTGTGTGTGTGTGAGATATTTGGTAATCTACTTCTGAAAAGCATATGAAAATGCAAAAAATAGGGAGGCCGTGTGTGTGTGTGTGTGTGATATTTGGTAATCTACTTCTGAAAAGCATATGAAAATGCAAAAAATAGGGAGGCCGAGACGGGCGGATCACGAGGTCAGGAGATTGAGACCATCCTGGCTAACACGGTGAAACCCCGTCTCTACTAAAAATACAAGAAAATTAGCCAGGCGTGGTGGCGGGTGCCTGTAGTCCCAGCTACTCGGGAGGCTGAGACAGGAGAATGGCGTAAACCCAGGAGGCGGAGCTTGCAGTGAGCTGAGATCTGGCCACTGCACCCCAGCCTGGGCGACAGAGCAAGACTCCGTCTCAAAAAAAAAAAAAAAAAAAAAAAAAAAGAAATGCAAAAAATAGCCAAGGCAAGACAAATCATAAGGAACTAAAACTTGAAACAGTTAGAGAAAATATTTAGAAAGATTTAGAAAAAAAATTGTAAAAACATGTACTGCCATAGGGAAAAACAGAGAGATCAAGGGTATAGAACAGAGTTCAAATACAAACACACACATTTTACAGACACCTCATACACAGCAAAGGGCCCCTGCAGGCCAGCGGTGGAAAAGACCTTCTCGGTGAGAACGTAGGTCAACTGGAAAGTAAAACGGGAACAAGTGAGTTCTGAGCCCTGGATCGCACCACACACAAAAATCCATGCCAGAGATACTACAGACCTGGAAGTCTTTAATAATAAATCATAAGAGAGTCCGAATCTTGACTATCAGGAAAGAAAAATAGGAAGAGAAAAAGAAACAAGGAAAGGAGGAAGGTCAGGAAGAACCCTGGAGTGTTGGTTGCTTTGGGGAGTATCAGTATGAACCCACAATTCTTAAATATATAAATTCCCAGCTCTGACTGCTAAAAGGCTATAAAAACAAAAACATTTAGTGGCAGTAAACAAATCTAGCAGAAACATCCTGGTTTCTAAATTCCCCACTACAGGAGAAATAACTGATTCTAGGGCTTGGGACCAGAGAGTCTAGGATGAGCCTGGAATATTTTGCCGAACAAGACAGCAAGAAAATGCTCTAAAGGCCGGGCGCGGTGGCTCAAGCCTGTAATCTGTAATCCCAGCACTTTGGGATGCTGAGACGGGCGGATCACGAGGTCAGGAGATCGAGACCATCCTGGCTAACATGGTGAAACCCCGTCTCTACTAAAAAAAAAATACAAAAAACTAGCCGGGCGTGGTGGCAGGAGCCTGTAGTCCCAGCTACTCAGGAGGCTGAGGCAGGAGAATGGCATAAACCCAGGAGGTGGAGCTTGCAGTGAGCCGAGATCGTACCACTGCACTCCAGCCTAGGCGACAAAGCGAGACTCCGTCTCAAAAAAAAAAAAAACAAAAAACCCACAACTCTATACTGATAGTAAACAAATAGTAACCTAACTAGTAAATATGGGAGCTGTGGAGTGAGAAATAATCATAATTGGGGGTCAGGCACAGTGGCTCACGCCTGTAATCCCAGCACTTTGGGAGGCACTGGCGGGCAGATTACCTGAGGTCAGGAGTTTAAGATTAGCCTGGTCAACATGTCGAAACCCCATCTCTACAAAAAATACAAACAGGCCGGGCGCGGTGGCTCAAGCCTGTAATCCCAGCACTTTGGGAGGCCGAGACAGGCGGATCACGAGATCAGGAGATCAAGAGATCAAGACCATCCTGGCTCACACGGTGAAATCCCGTCTCTACTAAAAAATACAAAAAAACTAGCTGGGCGAGGTGGCGGGCGCCTGTAGTCCCAGCTACTCGGGAGGCTGAGGCAGGAGAATGGCGTGAACCCAGGAGGCGGAGCTTGCAGTGAGCTGAGATCCGGCCACTGCACTCCAGCCTGGGCGACAGAGCGAGACTCCGTCTCAAAAAAAAAAAAAAAATACAAACATTAGCCAGGCGTGGTGGTGGGTGCCTGTAATCCCAGCTACTTGGGAGGCTGAGGCAGGAGAATCACTTGAACCCGGGACGCAGAAGTTGCAGTGAGCTGATACCACGCCACTGCACTCCAGCCTGGGTGACAGAGCGAGACTCCATCTCAAAAACAAAACAAAACCCAATCCTATCTGCACCCATCAGAGCAGTACCTGACCCAGGCAGGAATCATCAATAAATACTAGAATTAATAGACAGAAGGCTGAGAGGACACAGGATATTTACACAGCCTCTTCTCACAAAGGGGAGAACAGTGACCACCTGGCAGAGACCACCTGCACCAAACCATCAAAGGAACATCACCAATATTGAGCCAAAGTGGTGTCACATGACTCCTATGACGCACTGAGAAGGTTTTGCTGCTGTGAACTGCAGCCAAAACGCACAACCTGACCCCAATCCTGAGATGAAACCTGACAAACCTAAAGAGAGGGATATTCTACAAAATAATGAACTGTGCTTTCCAAAAGATCAGTGTCAAAAAAGAGGCTGAGAAACTATTCTAGAGAATAAAGGGATGAAAGAGAAGAACCACAAAATGCAATGTGTGATTCTGGATTAAATACCACATCAGGGAAAAAACCACTGCTCTAAAGCACAATATTGAGACAACCGGGAAAATGTACAGTCTGTAGTTACATGAGGATGATGTATTGAGATAACATTTCTTGAATTTTGCACAGCGTATTGTCGTTATGTAAGAGAATATCCCTGTCTGTAAAAAACAACAACAACAAAAAAAACAGTTCAGCCTTTTGATGTAAAGGACATAATATCTGCAACTTACTTTCAAATGATTTAGTGAAAAACCTCTACGTGTAAAAAGAATGACAGAACAGACGTGGTAAGTTCCTACCAATTGTGAAGGGGATACAGAAGTTCTCTGTACTGGCCGGGCGCGGTGGCTCAAGCCTGTAATCCCAGCACTTTGGGAGGCCGAGACGGGCGAATCACGAGGTCAGGAGATCGAGAGACGATCCCGGCTAACACGGTGAAACCCCGTCTCTACTAAAAAATACAAAAAAAATAGCCGGGCGAGGTGGCGGGCGCCTGTAGTCCCAGCTACTCGGGAGGCTGAGGCAGGAGAATGGCGTAAACCCGGGAGGCGGAGCTTGCAGTGAGCTGAGATCCGGCCACTGCACTCCAGCCTGGGCGACAGAGCATGACTCCATCTCAAAAAAAAAAAAAAAAAAAAAAAAAAAAAAAAAAAGAAGTTCTCTGTACTTACAACTTTCCTGCAAGTTTAAAATGATTTCAAAACAAAGTGTGTTTTTTGTTTTTTTACAAACATAGAGAGCATCATCATGATCCTGAGGGGGGGAACAAATTTCTCTAAATAGGATATAAAAACTGCTATTGTACAAAAAGTTTGATAAACTTCACTATAAAAAATTATATTAAGAAAACGGAAAGCTGCACAGTGGGAGAAGCTACTTACGTGTCTGACAAAGGATGTCAATTCACAGCGTAGAATGCACAAAGTGGCAAGAGAGGGACAGATAACTCACTCTATGAGGAACTGGGGCAAAATATTTAAATAGGCACTTCACAAAGGAGGATGTCCACGTGGCTGATACGCCTATGAGAATGTGCCCAACATCATGACTCATTATTGAAATTCTACCTAACACCACCGTGAGAGAATCAAGGACGGCAACTTGGAGATGCTCAACAATGCAACAACTACAATGTCCAGCATCTATTAAAAAAACAAACAAGTGAAGGCCGGGCGCGGTGGCTCACGCCTGTAATCCCAACACTTTGGAGGGCCGAGGCGGCCAGATCACAAGGTCAGGAAATTGAGACCATCCTGACTAACACGGTGAAACCCCGTCTCTACTAAAAATACAAAAAACTGGCCGGGCGAGGTGGCAGGCGCCTGTAGTCTCAGCTACTCGGGAGGCTGAGGCAGGAGAATGGTGTAAACCCAGGAGGTGGAGCTTGCAGTGAGCTGAGATCTGGCCACTGTACCCCAGCCTGGGCGACAGAGCCAGACTCCGTCTTAAAAAAAAAAAAAAAAAAAAAAAAAAAAGTGAGAAACCACAGAAAGATCACCCTTAAAGAGAAGAAAAATCAGTAAAAACAGAAACAGACCAAGAAATGACAAAATGCTGGCATTAGTTGATAAAGGTTACTTTATATATACATACACACACACATAGATACATATATATACACAAACACATACATCTATACATATACACACACACATATATACACACGTGTATTAGCTGACAACTGGCTATTATAAACATGATCAGAGCATTATAAAACAAAACAGGAACTCAATGAGGGGAGAAATGAAAAGTATAAAAAAAGAACAAAACAGAACTTTAGAAAAGAAAGCCCTTGAGCATGAAGAAACCACAGCAGAGATTACTCAGCTGAAAGTCTATGGAAGAAAAAGTCTAAATAATAATCAGAACCTCAGTGACAAAAACATACATTTAGTTTAACTTCTAGAGGGTAAGGGGCAGAAGAATATTTGAAGAAACAATAATTTTTAAAATCCCAAATTTGATTTTTTAAAAAAGTATAAATGCACATGTTCAACAAATCCTAAGCAGAATAAATACAAAGCAACACAAAGGCATACAACAGTCAAATTGCTGCAAACATGAGATAAAAGCAGCCTGAAAAGAAAACACAATAAACACAGAAGAAGATAGATAAGGATGTCTGTGATTTCCCAGGCAATTCAGAAGACAAAGAATATGACATCCTTAAAGTACTGAAAGCAAAAAGAAACCCTGTCAACCTAGAATTCTATATGCAGCAAAAGTTTCCTTGAAAAGTGAAAGTGACAATAAATTACACGAAGAAAGCTGATGCCTTTTATTGTATGTAAGGTATACCTCACTTAGGCAGATATTTTTATATAAAGTTTTTTCTTTTTTTTGAGATGGAATCTCACTCTGCTGCCCAGGCTGGAGTGCAGTGGTGCAACCTCAGCTCATTGCAACCTCTGCCTCCCGGGTTCAAGCAATTCTCCTGCCTCAGTCTCCCAAATAGCTGGGACTACAGGCCCACACCACCACGCCTGGCTAATTTTTGTATTCCATTGTATGGCCACACCACAGTTTGTGTACTCATTAGTAATTATGAACTAAGCTGCCATGAACATGTGCACATGTGATTTTGTATGCATTTAAGTTTTCTTTTTTTTTTTGAGACAGAGTCTGGTTCTGTCACTCAGGCTGGAGTGCAGTGGCACAATCTCGGCTCATTGCAACCTCTGCCTCCCAGGTTCAAGCAATTCTCCTGCCTCAGCCTCCCAAGTAGCTGGGATTACAGGCACCCGCCACCACACCAGGCTAATTTTTTGTATTTTTAGTAGAGATGGGGTTTCACCATGTTGGCCAGGCTGGTCTCGATCTCCTGACCTCAGGTGACCCACCTACCTCGGCTTCCCAAAGTGCTGAGATTATAGGCATGAACTCCCGTGCCTGGCCAAGCTTTCATTTCTATTGGGTCAATTAACCTAAAGAGTAGGACTGAAGGTCATATGGTTAAAAAAAAAAAAATGAAAACTGAAGTGCATACAAAATCAGGTATGCACATGTTCATGGCAACTTAATTCATAATCACTAAAAACCTAATGTCCTTTAACCGGTGAATGCGTACAGAAATTGTGGTGTGGCCATACAATGGAATACTACTTACTCAGCAACAAAAAGCATGAAATGCTAACACATGTGAATCTCTAATGCATTCAGATCCACGAGGCCACGTAACTGTACACAACGCCATCTATAAGCCAGGAAACAGATTAGTGGTGGCCAGGAGTCAGGGGAAGCTGGGGAGAAATGACCACAAAGGGGCAGGATGAGTTTAGAGTGATGAGATTGTTCTTATCTCGACCAGGGAGGTGACTACAGAACTATAAGATTTTTTTTTTTTTTTGAGATGGAGTCTCACTCTGTCGCCCAGGCTGGAGTGCAGTGGCTCAATCTCGGCTCACTGCAAGCTCCACCTCCTGGGTTCACGTCATTCTCTTGCCTCAGCCTCCCGAGTAGCTCCGACTACAGGCACCTGCCACCGCACCTGGCTAATTTTTTGTATTTTTAGTAGAGACAGGGTTTCACTGTGTTAGCCAGGATGGTCTTGATCTCCTGACCTCGTGATCCACCCACCTTGGCCTCCCAAAGTGCTGGGATTACAGGCTTGAGCCACCGCGCCCGGCCTATATGCATTTTTTTTTTAAACACCAGGCTGGGCGTGATGGCTCATGCCTATAATCCCAGCACTTTGGGAGGCCAAGGCAGGTGGATTGCTTGAGCCCAGGAGTTCCAGATCAGCCTGGGCAATGTGCTGAAATCTTGTCTCTACAAAAAAAATCCACGAAAATTAGCTGAGTGTGGTGGCATGTGCCTGTAGTCTTGGCCACTCAAGAGGCTGAGATGGGAGGATGGCTTGAGCCCGGGAGGCAGAGAGTATAGTGAGCTGAGATCGTGCCACTGCATTCCAGCCTGGGTGACAGAGTGAGATCCTGTCTCAAAAAGTAATAATAATATAAATTATTTTGAACCTCCGAATTGTACACCAAAGAGTAAATGTTACAATATGTAAAATTTTTTTTTTTTTTTTTTTTTTTTGAGACGGAGTCTGGCTCTGTCATCCAGGCGGGAGTGCAGTGGCCGGATCTCAGCTCACTGCAAGCTCCGCCTCCCGGGTTTACGCCATTCTCCTGCCTCAGCCTCCCGAGTAGCTGGGACTACAGGTGCCCGCCACCTCACCTGGCTAGTTTTTTTTTTTTTTGTATTTTTTAGTAGAGACGGGGTTTCACCATGTTAGCCAGGATGGTCTCGATCTCCTGACCTCGTGATCCGCCCGTCTCGGCCTCCCAAAGTGCTGGGATTACAGGCTTGAGCCACCGCGCCCGGCCACAATATGTAAAATTTTAAAGTTATTAAAAATGGAAAAAGGTTATTTTATGGTAAAAATAATATCAGGCTTATAGCATATGAAGAAGTAAAGTGTAGGACAACATTAGCACAAAGGACTGGGGAGGAGGAACATGAGAAGACACTGTTTTAAGAGTCTTAAGTTATGCACGAGGGGTGTCGCACAACTGAGGAGGTGGGCTGAGGTATGTGAGAGATGCTACCGTGTGGTCTAGAGCAATCGCTAACAACTGAAGCAGAAGCAGAAATAGCTAGTAAGCAGGTGTGGACCTGAACACGAACACTGGATCATATTCAACAGAGAAACATGCAGGGAAGGAGAAAAGGTAAATGAACAAATTGCAAGAGGGCAGACGTACACCTAAAGCCACTGAAAATTACATCAAATGTAAATGGTCCAAAGATCCCAAATAGGCCAGGCGCGGTGGCTCAAGCCTGTAATCCCAGCACTTTGGGAGGCCGAGACGGGCGGATCACGAGGTCAGGAGATCGAGACCATCCTGGCTAACACGGTGAAACCCCGTCTCTACTAAAAAATACAAAAAACTAGCTGGGCGAGGTGGCGGGCGCCTGTAGTCCCAGCTACTCGGGAGGCTGAGGCAGGAGAATGGCGTAAACCCGGGAGGCGGAGCTTGCAGTGAGCCGAGATCGCGCCACTGCACTCCAGCCTGGGTGACAGAGCCAGACTCCATCTCAAAAAAAAAAAAAAAAGATCCCAAATAAAAGGCAGATTGTTAGACTGCATAAAAATGCAAATCCCAACCATACGCCGTCTCTAAAAAATACACTTTAAGACACAGGTAGGTTAAAAGTAATAGGACAAAAAGAGCCAAAACCATGCAAATACTAAATATAAGAAAGCCGAAATGCTATGGTAATACCAAAGTAGACTTCAGAGATGGATAAATGACATGAAAGACCATTACTATGACTAGAACAAGATAAAAGAGAAAATCCTAATAGTTCTATGCCTAAAGTAATATTGCTAATTAAAGTCAATTGTAATTGGTAAGAATGCTGCTAATTACAGTAAATTGGTAATTAAAAGCTTTCCCACAATTAACAACAGCAACAAACCCGAGGCCCAAGGGGCTTCACTGGTAAGACAAGTGTATCAAACGCTTCAACAATGTCAAGCTTACATCAACTCTTTGAAAAAATAAAGGAGAAGGGAACGTAAAGCCTACACAGATACCAAAACCAGACAAAGACATTAGAGGAAAATTACAGATCAATAACCTTCATGAACATAAATGCAAAATTCCTTGAGAAAATATCAGCGAGTTGAATCTAGCAATATATGTACAAACTGTAACACAAAATGACCAAGTGAGGTTTATCGCAGGAATGCAAGGGTGGTTCAATACTGGAACAGTAACTGAAGCAATACACCGTATGAACAAAATTAAGGACACCTACAAAATCACTTGCATAGATAGAAACTTCCACAAATTGATCAAATGCAGCCATGAAAAACCTACAGGTGACATCACATGTAACAAAGAAAGGCTGACTGTCCCCCCCGAGAGAGAGCATGGCAAACATGTCTGCTCTCACTACTTCCACTCAATCTGGAGTGGAGATCCAGAAACACAAGGCATGAAAACTGGAAAGGATGCAGTAAAACTGTCATTATTCACAAACAGGATGATGGCCTATGTAGGAAATGCCAAGGAATTTACAGAGAGCTATAAGAACTAATCACTAAAGGTAGCAAGGTTATAGAATACAAGGTCAGCATACAAAAAAATCAACTTTATTCCTATGTACTGACAATAAACAATTGGAAAATGAAATTATAAACAATATAATTCACAAACGCACCAAATTAAAACCAAACAGGAGAATGGAGAAATACATGCAAAAAATACATAACGTCAGCAATTCTACTCCTAGGTATGTAAGTAAACATATGGAAAACACGCGTCTGTAAAGACTTGTACATGAATGCTCACAACCACATTATTCAAAATAGCCAACAAGTGGAAAAACTCCGAAAGTCCATCAACTACTGAACTGATAAATAAAATGTGGTATTATCCACACAGTGGAATCTGACTTTGCAAGAAAAAAGTGGCCGGGCGCAGTGGCTCACACCTGTAATCCCAACACTTTGGGAAGCCAAGGCAGGTAGATGGCTTGAGCCCAAGAGTTCAAGACCAGCCTGGGCAACATGGCAAAACCCTGTCTCTACAAAAATACAAAAAAATTAGCTGGGCGTGGTGGCGCATGCCTGTAGTTCCAGCTACTCTAGGGGCTGAGGCTAGAGGACTTCTTGACTCTGGGAGGCAGAGGCTGCAATGAGCAGAGATCGTGCCACTGCACTCCAGCCCGGGTGACAGAGTGAGAGTGAGACCCTGGAAAGAAAGGAAAGAAGGAAGGAAAGGAAGGAAGTAAGCAAGTGTTCTTGGCTGGGCACAGTGGCTCATGCCTGTAATCCCAGCACTTTGGGAGGCCAAGACAGGCAGATCACTTGAGGTCAGGAGTTCGAGACCAGGCTGGCCAATGTGGTGAAACCTCGTCTCTACTAAAAATACAAAAAAATCCGCTGCCACGGTGGCGGGCAACTGTAATCTCAGCTACTCAGCAGGCTGAGGCAGAAATTGCTTGAACCCAGGAGGTGGAGGTTGCAGTGAGCCAAGATCACACCACTGCACTCGAGCCTGGGTAACAGAGCGAGACATGATCTGAGAAAAAATAAAGAAAGAAAAAATGAAGCATTGACATATTCTTCAACATGGGTGATTCCTGATGCCAAAAGAAAAAAGCCAGTCACAGTATATCATATGATTGCCCAGAACAGGAGTCTACACACAAAGTAGACTGGTGCTTGTCTAGGGCCGAAGAGAATATGGGGAAACAGAAATGTCTGCCAAATGGCATGGGGTTTCTTTGAGGGATGACAGGAATATTCTAAAATTGATTGTAGTGATGGCCACACAGATCTGAATATACAAAAAAAAAGAAACCACTGGATTATTACTTTAAATGGAGGAACAGTATGGCATGTGAATTATGTCCCAATAAAGCTGTTACATATATGAATGACATCCATATACTAAAAGCTATGAGAAATTACAGTGGCAAGAAATTGAGAGACATACTTTCTTCATGGGTTTCTTTTTTTTTTTTTTTTTGAGACGGAGTCTCACGCTGTCGCCCAGGTTGGAGTGCAGTGGCGCGATCTCAGCTCACTGCAAGCTCCGCCTCCTGGGTTCACGCCATTCTCCTGCCTCAGCCTCCTGAGTAGCTGGGACTACAGGCGCCCGCCACGGCGCCCGGCTAATTTTTTGTATTTTTAGTAGAGACGGGGTTTCACTGTGGTCTCGATCTCCTGACCTTGTGATCCGCCCGCCTCGGCCTCCCAAAGTGCTGGGATTACAGGCGTGAGCCACTGCGCCCGGCTCTTCATGGGTTTCTTAGAAGCCTCAGTATTGTTAAGAGGTCAGTTCTTCTCAAACTGATCCACATATTCAATGCAGCATCAATCAACATTTTAGTAATCTTTTAGTTAGAGATCAGCAAACAGCAAAGGACTACGATAATCCTTCAAAACAATTTCTTTCTTTCTTTTTTTTTTGAGACAGAGTCTCACTCTGTGGCCCAGGCTGGAGTGGCACGATCTCGGCTCACTGTAACCTCTGCCTCCTGGGTTCAAGTGATTCTCTCACCTCAGTCTCCTCAGCAGCTGGGACTACAGGTGCACGCCACCACACCGGCTACTTTTTGTATTTTTAGTAGAGACGGGGTTTCACCATGTTGGCCAGGCTGGTCTCGAACCCCTGACCTCAGGTAATCTCCCCATCTCAGCCTCCCAAAGTGCTGGGATTACAGGTGTGAACCACCGCATCTGGCCCAAAACAATTTTCAATAAGAAAATGAAGTTGAAGACCTACGCCACCTGACTTGAAGACTTATTTACAGCTACAGTAATCCTGACAGTGGGATATTTGGCATAAGCACGGACACACAGATCAATGGAACCGAACAGAATCCAGAAATAGGCCTGCACGTACACAGTTGATTGATTCTTGTCAAAGGTGTGAAGGGAATTCAGCGGAGACCTGGTGCTGCAATGACTGGACGTCCACAGGGAAAGGAAATGAACCTTCCCGCTACCCGAGCCCTTCTGCAAAACTGAGCCCAACACGAACCGTCCACCAGAACATCAGAACAAAAACTCTAAGACTTTCGCGAGAAAACACCCACACACAGACACACACACACAGACACACACACACACACAGACGCACACACAGACGCACAGACGCACAGACACATACAGAGACACACACACACAGATGCACATACACAGACACACATACACACACAGACACACACACACAGACACATACACAGACACACACACACACAGACGCACAGACACACACACACAGACACACACACACAGACGCACACAGACACAGATACACAGACACACACACACACAGACGCACAGACACACACAGACACATACGCACACAGACGCACAGACACACACACACACAGACACACAGACGCACACACAGACACATACAGACACAGACGCGCACACACACACACACAGACACACACACAGATGCACACGCACACACACACACACGCACACACACGCAGACACAGACGCACAGACACACACACACAGACACACACAGACGCGCACACACACAGATGCACACGCACACAGACACATACGCACAGACACACACGCAGACACAGACGCACACAGACACACACACACAGACACACAGACACACAGACGCACACACACATACACACACAGACACAGACACACACACAGACACATACACAGACACACACACACAGACACATACAGACGCACACAGACACACATACACAGACACACACACACACACAGACACACACACACAGACGCACAGACACACACACACAGACACGCACACAGACGCACACACACACACAGACACACACAGACACACAGACGCACACACAGACACATACAGACACAGACGCGCACACACACACACAGATGCACACGCACACACACACGCACAGACACACAGACGCGCACACGCACACACACAGACACATACGCACAGACACACATGCAGACACAGACGCACAGACACAGACACACACACAGACACACAGATGCACACACACATACAGACGCGCACAGACACACAGACACACACAGATGCACACGCACACACACACAGACACATACGCACAGACACACACGCAGACACAGACGCACAGACACACACACACAGACACGCACACACACAGACGCACACGCACACAGACACATACGCACAGACACACACGCAGACACAGACGCACACAGACACACACACACAGACGCGCACACACACACACACACACACATACACAGACACACACACACAGACACAGACGCACACAGACGCGCGCACACACACATACAGACGCACAGACACAGACACACACACAGACACAGACACACACACACGCACACAGACACACACAGACACATACACACAGACGCACATACACAGACACAGATGCACACACAGACACACATACACACAGACACACACACACAGACACAGACACACAGACACAGACACAGTGTTGCCCCATCCTGGATGGGCAGGAATTCACACAGAGACACAGAATTTTAGGTAGACAAGGATTTCTCGAACAGGCTACAAAAAGCACTAGCCATAAAATACATTAATATATTGATCTTCATCAAAATTTAAAACTTCTGGCCTGAGAGTCACCATTACGATAATGAAAAGGCAGGTCGGACTAGGAGACAGTGCCTGCAATACACATATGTGAACTTACTTGCAAATTATATAGGAAACTCTTAAACTCCAATGTTTAAAAAATGGACAAAAGATCTGAAGACATACGTCACAATAAAAGTTATATGAAGTATCGCTTATTCAACCTGTAAAACATGCTCAGCATTATTGACCATCAGGGAAACCCAAATTGAAACGACAGCGGATGTCATTGCTATTTCACCCGCTAGGAAGGGCTGAAACGTTCAGGCTGACAGAGAACACCGGCTGCTGTAAGGGCGTGGGGTGCCTGCCGTTCTCACCGGCTGCTGGTGGGACCGCGGCCTCATGCAGCCCCTTGACATCATGCATTCAACCGCATGGCGAACAGAAACCATGACACACGGAAATAGACAGGATCTACTGCTGCACGGTTCCACGCACGAGGATCCTATGAGAAGCAAAAGGGCAGCAGGAGGCAGCAGGGTGGTGGTCCCGTGGGGCCAGGGTGGGGTGAACAACCCCACGCAAAGAACCCCAGGGTAACCCTCCACAAGAGGGAACTATTCTGTATCTTGATTGCAACATCGCCCTTGATCGAACTCACTGACGGCACTCTTTACACAGAATACAAATACTTCTGGTTTTTGTTTTTCGGTCGGGGACAGGGTCTCGCTCTGTCACCCAGGCTGGAGTGCAGCGGCGAAATCTCAGCTCAATGCAGCCTCTGCCTCCTGGTTCAAGTGATTCTCCTGCCTCAGCCTCCAGAGTAGCTGGACTACAGGCGTGCATCGCCACACCCAGCTAATTTTTGTATTTTTAGTAGAGACGGGGTTTCGCCACGTTGGCCAGGCTGCTCTTGAATTCCTGACCTTAAGAGATCCGCCCAGCTCAGCCTCCCAAAGTGCTAGGATTACAGGGGTTAGCCACCGTGCACGGCCAATACAAACACTTCAACAAGGAAAAAAGGCGGGGAGGAGAGAACAATGGCCTAGACGGGCCGCACCACAGATGAGCCACGTGTACAGGATGCTGATGAAAGCTGCCACACGGTCCAGTGCGGTGGCTCCCACCTGTAACCTCAGCACTTTGGGAGGTTGAGGCATGAAGATTGCTTGAGCCCAGGAGTTTGAGACCAACCTGGATAAAATAGCGAGACCCTGTCTCTATAAATAATTACAAAATTAGCTGGGCATAGTGGCACACAACTGTGGTCTCAGCTCCTTGGAAGGCCTGAGTTGCAGGGCTGTTGGCCCTTCAAAGCAAAAGGAACTCTTCACCCCCCACCCCTGCAGCCAACAGCACTCCTGGGTCTGCCCACCTCTGCTTGGGGCTTCCTCTTGGGCCCCATCCTGTCCAGGCCAGGGATGAAGGCACCCCTCTGCTCCCTGGGTGGTGGTGGGGGGTGGGGGGTGGGGGGTGGGAGTGGCGCTCTAACAGTGTGGACGCCCCCTTCCCAGGCCACGAGGCAGCAGTGGGGGGAGGATGGTACGATTTGCACACCTGGCAACCCCAAGTCCAGCCCCTCTTCCTGCTTCTCTCTGGGAACCCCAAACAACAGTCCTGAGTTTTGAGCTGCTGGTGGGAGCGGCCTCGGACACACAGCCCTGCCCCCAACCAGGCAGAAGTGCCTTTCGGATGGGTGATGGTGGTGGGTGGGTGGCTGCAACGGAGACCACCATAGCCAGCAGCCCTGGCCACCTGGGTTCTGTGGCCCAGGGATGGGAGTAGTCCACCCAAACCTGGGTGTTCAGCCAAGGGCTGGACGAGGTCAGCGCTGACCTTGCAAGTCACCCTGTAAAGGGTGGGGCCTGAAGCAGGCCTCTCCTGATGGGCAGAGCCAGGATGCCAGGATAGATGTGCTACTATGTGCCAGGACCCATGCCCAGTAGCATCTGTCCAGGGTCCAGGATGTGGGCAGCTGGGCTGAGGCTGGATGGGAGGGTCTCCCAGAGCCTGAGCAGTTCCAACTCTGCCTGTTTTGCCTGAGTTCAGGCCGCCCCATGGAAGTGGATACCGACCTTAGGGATGGGTGCCTGACCTTCATGCTCCGCAGAGAGGCACACAGGGGACACCGGGTGGACCCCAGAGAGGTAGAGGTAGGGGTAGGGGGGCAGAAGGGAAGGGGAAATGCACAGGGCCACCCGCTCACAGGCCCACAGGCCCTGCAGCCAGAGCTGTCCCCTCCCCAGAAAGGGTTACTGTCCTGGACACACAGGCCCTGTGGCCAGAGCTGTCCCCTGCTGGGAAAGGGTTACTGTGGAAGTGTGTGGCTGGTGTCAATACCCAGGCGTGGCTCTGTCTCCGCCAGCCACACAGAGTGACATCTACCAGCTGCAATTAAACATCTGCCCGCCCGAAGCCACTGCTGAGGGCGTGAAAAGGACGGCTAGGCGAGCCCCGTCAAGCACAGGAGCGGGTGCGGGTGCAGGTCCGGGCAGCCCCCTCCCCTTCAGAAGACAGGAGAGAAGCCCCAGCATGGCACTACCCCTTCCCTCGCTGTGCCCTCTTCGAGCTCCATTTCCCTGTCCCTGGACCTCAGTGGGCTGCCATGCCGCAGGTGCCTGTCCTCAGCTTGGGCGACAACGGCCACCCTCACCATGATGAAATAACCGCCAGGGCCCCGTGCCGTCCTCTGCCCTGGGGTGAAAGCAGCAGCCGTGCCCATCTCGGCTGCGCTGCAGGGACCTGTGGAGCCCGATGTGCCAAGGAGACCAAGGGAACAGACCCCTGAGGGCAGCTGGGGAGCTCCCACCCCAAGCCCAGCCGCAGCTGGCACTGCCCACCAGACCTGCTGCCTTGCCCAGGGAAGTCCCTGGCTCCTGGAGTCACTGCTGGACGTTCAGGTGCCCCCAAGCCCTGAGAGCCAGCAGGAACGCAGCCACACCCTCTGTGGGAATGAACGCGGGTAAGCGAGGAAGGGGGCCTGAAGAGGAAAGGGCCTGCCGCTCAGGCCACAGCACCACCAAGTCCTGAGGCTCGGGCTCCCTCTGCCAGGCCCACCTCCTGCTCTCTCCAGGGGCTGGCCCCTGACTCGTCCCCGTGGTGGGGGGGGTGGGGATAGGGGTGCAGGGGAGGCAGAGGCAGGCATTTCGCAATCTCTAGCTCAGATGCACAGCCCCTGACGAGGCGAGGCAGGCACGCCCGTGCTTCACTGTCCGGAGGTTTCCCCATCAGCCAGAGGGGAACTGCACTGGGCGTTTCCCTTCTGGTGGATACGATGTTTTTCTTTCACCCCTGGGTGCACCCCACCCCCAGCTCATCTTACTCCAGGGTCTCCCATCGCTGCCGGCCACAGGGCCAGGAGGAAGGTCCCTGCCCGCCGCAGGGGTGACGGCTTAAGGCCCAGGAGGGCGCCATGAAGTGACTGCTGCAGAGATGAGGGCTGGTGGGTGGGAAGCACTGAGCAGCCCCAGCCAGAGTCCACCCGATGGGGCCTGCCTCGCTGGGTGTGTGGGGGGTCTGGACTCGGCCCCATCAACCTCACACACCCAACACAGGGCCTTCTCAGCAGCTTCACTCCTGACTGCAACAAATTGAAAACAACCTAAACGTCCTTTGATAAGGCCCTGGATAAATCAAACGTGGCGGTTCCTTCTGACGGGTGGCGACGCGGCACCTGGAGGGAGGGAGGAGAGGCACGAGACCGACGCCGCGTGGAGACCCTCGCCGTGAGGCCACGCAGACCATGGGACGGGGGCTGCCCCGGGGTCGAAAGGCAACTCACTTTATCTGTAATATTTTGACTTATTTCAAAAACAAGAGAACAGCCCTAGAGGACAAGCTGTCCATGGTTCTTAACGCGAGACACAGTGGAACAGGCACACGCATTACCACATGCCGAGGTGCAGCTCCGGGACCCTCAGCAATCACTCAGGCCCTCCTCTCACTCGACAAGTGGGGAGACTGAGGCCAGAGAGGAGGAGCTCAGCCTGCAGGGACCTTAGAACACGCTGGTCCTACCAGCCCAGAGACAGCTGCCCGACTCCACTTCTGCACGGCCTGGCGGGGGCAGCAGCCAGCCTCCTGCATGGGTATAAGGACGTTCCCCGGACGAGCCCAGGGCACGGGGTACGGGGAGCACGGGGCACAGGGAGCCAGCACCCAGGGGCAGCTCCGGGTCAGGGGACGGCCCCTCCCTCTACCTGCTCCCCCCCATGGCACCGCCAACCCAGCACACCCAGCGACGCCAGCAACGTCACAGCCAGTAACCTAGATTTTAACCAAGAAATCACACACCCCCTTTCTCTGTCCCACTTATGGGCTTGCCGAACAGAAACACCACGACAAGAAACCCAGACTGTGGCATCCAGAGCCAAACTGTATGGTAGGTGGGCGGGAGCAGGCCTGGCCTCCCAGCCGCCCACTTTCCACCATGCTGGCGTCAGCAACACCCGTGCAAAGGCAGGACTGCCTCGCAGCACCTGCGGCCTGGACAAGGCCCTGCAGGAACATGGCCTTGGGGGCATCCCCGCCCCTCAGCCCCAGCAGGACGCTGTACCTCGTCTGGTCTGAGTATGGGGGAGCTGGAGGGAAGGACTCGCCAGAGCGGCTGCCTCCTGTTCCCACCCAACACACATCCAGGACTCCACAGAGCCGCTTCCTGGCTGCAGTCCTGCCTGCTTCCCAAAAATCCGTCAAGGCAGTTGGGCTTGGGGGCTTCTAGCTCACGAAGTCCAGGTGATGTGACGGCTTAAGGCTGACCTAGCACCCAGGAGCAGATGTATAGGACAAGTCACAAGGCTTCACTGTGCTTCCAGCAAACCTGACACCCAGCCCTGCTTTCCATTACCCCAAACACACTGAGGCCCAAGGTCACACTGGAGCAGCAGGGGGCTGTGCAGGGAGGACCCTGGGAAGAGGTGTGGACACGTTGGGTCTATTTCCATCTCCATAGAGCAGCTTCCTGACCTGTCGGCAGGGCACTGTCTGGCTGCCATCATTAGGGGAAGTCCTCAGGGACTGCAGGGGTGCTCAGCCTGTCTGGGGTTCTGCCCTGGGACCGGAGCCCGTGGACAGAGCCCGTTCCCAACAGGGCCCCTGGGTGGGCCTTGGGAGCCTTCCCCAGCAGCCTCTGGCTGGTCCCCTGCCTTCCCCAGGGCCGCTGTCAGCAGGGGCAGCGGGAAAGTACACACGGGGCGGACTCCCCGGAGGCCTCAGCCAGTCGGGTCCACAAGCACTGACATCCTGCACGGCCTCTGTGGTAAGCCGGAGCCCAGTGTGCTCTGCCCTCGGGAAGGGCCAATTCAGCAGCTAGCACAACTCCTGGTCTCAGGAAAAATCAAGCCCTACCTGCTACCACTAAACAAAAACAAAAGCTGTGAAGCCCAGATCTAGATGGCCTGTGAGCTGGCATTCTGTAGGATTCATGCAAACACAGCAATATACATTTAAATAAAGTGCGGAGTTCTCAGGAAGATACCACGGAGCCCAGAGCACCTGCTGCCAAAGCAGTGGCTTCTCCTGCAGGCGGAGAGGGAGCCAGGTTGGCCAAAGCAGAGGCTACCTCGCTGTTCTGGCTGTGGTGGCACATGCTGCACAGGGACCCAGCTGACCTAGGGGTCCGAGCTGGTGGGTGGTCCTGGCCCCCTCTGCCCCCAACCAGCACTGCAGGAGGGGAAGGGCGGGGGGGAGTCCCATCAGGGCATGAGGATATGTGTGGTGGGGTGGAGTCCCCATGCTGCCCCTCGGGGCCCACCACCTGCCCGCTGCTGGCACTATGCGCCCCCACCCAGGCCCAGGCCACTGCACACAGGCCCTGCATGCAGACCAGCCAGGCGGCCAGCCCAGACACACAGTCAGGTTGCAGGGACACCCGATTCTGGGCACCAACTGTGGGACTCTGCCCAGCAAAGCCTGAACAGTCTCCAGAGGCTGTAACCCAGGAATCTCAAATTAGGGCAACCTGGGTTTGCGGGTCCCAGGAGGGGGAGCAGCCCTTCTTGAAAGAAAGGAAGGGGGAGGAGGGAGGACGGCCACTCACTCGGCTCAGCGCAGCGGGCACTTACTGGCCCGTCCCTGCTGTGGGGCCTGGAGAGGTGGTGGCAAAGGGGCGGAGTTCAGGGGAGCCTCTGGACCTCGCCAGGTGAGGTTAAAGGGGAAGTAGGCGGGTCCTCCTGGACACCTTGTGGCGCCAGGCCCTTCACAGATGGGGAATATGAGTTCTCGGGCAGGTCCCTGGGCCACAGACGCCTGAGTTTCCTCATCTATCCAGTGGAGACAAGACCCTTCCTACAGGCTGGCAGTCTCCCAGGAGTTCCTGTCTCATCCAGGACCAAGTCTGAACTCCCTGGTGAACAGAGTTCTGCCACCTCCTCCAGGCTTGGTGGGGGGCTCCCCTGTGGCCCCGCAAGCCTCCAGCCCAGCGGCCTCCTAAGCTGCCCTGGTCCCAGGCATGCCCTGCTTCCCAGCCAGGTGGTGTGGGGCTCCACCCCATCGCGCATTACCTGCATAGCTGCCAGAGGCCTTGATGTACATCTGGCCGTACTGCTCCTCCACCATGGTGTCGTAGGCCTCGTCGTCCTCCTCGTCCTCCTCATTGTGGTACGAGGTGGGGCTGTCGGTGGTGGGCAGACTGCTGGCGCCCGGACTGGTCCGCTCCCCCTGGGGGTAGGGCATCTGCTGGATGCCGGGGATGAGGGTGGCCAGGCTGGGCACCCCGTAGTAGGAGACTCGGGGCAGTTTGAGAGGGGCTGCACCCGCCGCCACCGCAGCCCCTGCGGCCACCGCCACGCCGTCCCGGGGCCCCGTCTCCAGCGGACGCTTGGGGGCCAGGCCTGGGCCGGCCGGTGGCAGCTCCATGGCTTCATGCTTTACGCGGGTCAGCAGCGGGATGGGCACCGAGGGGGACACGACGTAGGGGGCGGCGGCGGCGGCCGGCTGCAGCTGGTTGCAGGGGCTCTGGGGCTCGGAGCCGGCGTCCTCGATCACAGCGGTCTGCGAGTCGCAGTGGGGCGAGCTCACCTTGAACATGAGGTCGGTGCCGCGCTCCACGATGTGCTGGATCTGCAGGAAGCCGGCCGTGTACATGACCACGAGCTGCTCGCTGGCCGTCATGGTGAGCCTGCCGGTGTAGCAGAAGGACAGGATCTGCTGGAAGCAGGCGGGCGGCACCGAGCCGGGCAGCTCGAAGGCGTTCTTGCTGTTGCCGCTGAACAGGTCGCGGAAGTAGAGGCTGCTGGCGGCCAGCACCGCCCGGTGGGCCTTGAAGGCCTGGCCCTTGACCACGATGGACACATCGCAGTAGAGGCCCAGCAGGCGCTGCTCGTTCAGGCAGCCCAGCACTGTGTTCCCGAAGTTGGGGATCTCGATGTGCAGCATCTGAGACATGGCGGGCGGGCAGCGGCGGGGCTGGGCTCTCAGCGCGGGGCGGCCCTAGAGGGGCTCATCTGTGGGGGCAGGAGGCACGTGGTCAGTTCCTCCAGGTCCAAGGCTCCCCGCTCAAGGGGCCATTCCCACACCCGCCCCCTCCTGCCACAGGCTTACAAAGAGCGAGCCTTCCCCACACACCCTTCCCCACCCCTCCCCGCTGGGACACTCCAGAGAAGGGACCCGGGGTCTCCCAGACGCCCTGGCAGAGGAGCAAGAGGACCCGGCCAGCACCGCTGCAGACCCCCGGGGCGCTGCCCGGCAGAAGAGCGGCCCCACCACTCCCAGGGGGCTGCTGTTAGCGACTCGGGCTCAGCAGGCAGGAGGAGCGCAGGCCTGAACCTGCCCCGGGACAGGAGCTGGGGGGATGTCGGGGAAGACGGGGGCGCCTCTGAGCAGGTCTGCAGCCACTATCCTTCCCTCAAAAAAGTTCCAGCCCGCACAGGAGCTCCCGGGAGGGGCCGCGCCGGAGCCGTGGGGAAAGAGGGAAGGAAGGAGGGAGGGGGTCTTTGGAGCTGTGCAGTTTGCGGTTTGCTTTTTCTCTCTTCCCTCTGAGCAGCCTCACAGAGGGCCCCTGGGGGGAAGGCGGGCCAGTGTCCCCTCGTCCCCCCGAGCCTCCCGGGCAGGTGGGGAGGGGCTGGTGGTGCCGGGAAGTCCGCTGAAGCCGCGTCCACTCCTCCCCCGAGCAGAGAGACCACCCTGGGCGCGCCCGCTCCGTTCTCCGGTGTTCTCCCGGCTCGGACCAGACCCAGGTTCCCGAGCCGCCGCCAGAGCAGGAGTTGGGAAGCCTGTCGCAACCCCACTCGCGGACGCCCCCCACCCCGCTCGCCTCGCTCCCCTCGCGGGCCAATCCCGACGGCCCGGCCCCAACCCAGGTGACTACAGGGGTCCCAGCCCTCGCTGGGCTGCCCGGACCCCGGGGCTGGGAGCTGGGGAGGGCGCCGCTGTTTATCTGGTGCGCACTCCGGAGGGGGGCGGGGGCGGCCCAGAAGGCGCCGGCCCAACTCCGCAGGGCCGCACAAAGGCCGCTGTGTCCCGCGGGAGGAAAGTGCGGGCGGCCGCAGAGGCGCCGGGCGGCGGGAGGAGGGCGGAGCCACCGCGCCTGGAGCTGGGCAGGTGGACGCGCGCCGGGGGCGGCCCGCAGTGCCCCCGCTGCGGAGAAGTTGCCGGCCGGTCGGGAAGACCTACCTTCCGCCGCTGCGGCCGCCGGCCGGCACTGCCCGCTCCGCCTGGCAGGACAGGCTTCCCGCACGCAGCCCGCCTGCCCAGCTGCTCCGCGAATGCAGCAAACGGAGCGGGAGCCCTGGGGCGGGGAGGGCGCAGGGAGCCGGCAAGGAGGAGGAGGAGGAGGAGGAGGAGATGGTGGAGGAGGAGGAGGAGGAGAAGGAGGAGGAGGGCAGAGCGCCTGGGCGCTGGGCTCGCGGCCGCAGCTCAGCTGCACCCAGGCCGGCCCTCCCGGGCAGCGCACCGCATCTCAATGAAGGGGCCGGATGCAGACGAACGTTCCGGCGGCTCGGGAATGAATAGCCGCCTTTGATTTGGGAGCCGAAGTAAATGCCAGCTCCCAGCCCCGGCTTTAAAAACAGTGGAGTGTTGGTGCCAGAGGAATGCGCGGCCCCGGGTGCTGGTACGAGACAGACTTTTGATGACTCACTGCAATGCAAACAAAGATGGCAGAAATACTGTACAGTAGTGGAGAAATGCTTCCCGGTGCCACGGCAACTGAGACAGCCTAGAAATTTATGGTGCAGTTTTGCATATGAATTACCCAGTAAACTGCCTCCCGGCCTTCCAGGACAGCCCCAGTGTCAAAGCATTTAAACTATTCCAAACAGTCTGCAGAGCTGGCAGAGCTGAACTCCTCCACCGCGGGCGGGGAATGGGCAGAGGCGCTGGGGGAGGGGGGCAAGGGGTCAGGACAGATAGGGGAGCCAGGGAAGGGGAGGGGAGGTACAGCAGAGGGCGAAGAGAGGCACAGAAACGGCAGGCAGCGGGTGGGCGAGGCAGCACCCCAGGTCCTGGCGGCCTCAGAGCTGTGTCCTCTGCCCAGGCGGCAGGCCCAGGAGTCCAGCCCCAGCACCCCTCCCCATCCCACTCCCAGCGCCCTCCTGGCACTTTAAGAAAAGAGCGACTTTGTGGCCGGGCAACCAGGAGCCGGAAGGGGCAGCCCCGCCGGAGAGATCCCAGCAGAGGGCAAGGCAGCCGCCCCACTCCTCCCGCACACTCCGGGCTGCGGCCACACAGGCTCCTGGCGGCCCCACTTCTCAGCTGACATCAGCTGCACCTCCTGCCCAAGGGGTCCACAGCATCTGACCGTTATTGAGCCTTTTCCTGGGAAAGGGCTGCTGTGCAGGACTTGTGGTGGCCCCGGGGTGCCTCAGAGAATGTGCACTTCCCTCCTGGGCTCACACCACCCTGGCTAAGTGAGGCCCTGAGGCCGACCTCTGGATTGCGCAGCCTCAGTTTCCCTGCCACTGGCGGTGACCCCCAGGAAGAGAACATTCCACCCAAAAGAAGGGTCCAGGCTCGAGGCCGTTGAGGTGAGCCCCCTCCTGCCTGGCCAGCTACCTCCACCACTGTAACCCTGGTAGCAGGATGCGGAGGCGGCCCGCACAGGCCTGGTGGGAGGCAAGGGGACAGCGCCCTGCCCCTCACTCCCGGCGTCCCTCTGAGGCATCCGGAGACCAGAGAGAGGGCCATCTGGTTCCTCCCTAGTCACACACTGTGGGTTCAGTTTCTCCAGACCAGACAAAAAGCCGCTGAATGGGGACGGGAAGAGATCCAGGTGCGGGGAAGCTGCCGGCAAAGGCCCGTGGAGGTGGCTTCGTGCCTAGTGTTTTCTGCCTCCTACGAGGGGCTGGTGACGACTCCGGGAGACTGGGATGGGGGCGTTTACAGAAACATCCCCACTTGGCCACGCAGAAGAGCTGGGCTCCCCGGGGCCAGGAGATGCAGGGCCCAGCTGTCACCCTCCCCGCCACACCCTCCACCCTCAGGTCCCCACTTAGTTGCCGCCTCCTCCAGGAAGTCTGCCAAGTGCCCTCAGAAGCTCGGCAAGGGCTGAATGCTGGACACAGCCCGGGCAGGGAGGTGCAAGAGAGGGGCCTGTGCAACACAGCAACACAGCACAGAGGGCAGAGGCCCCTAAACAGCTCCCTTCACAGACCCACTGCGCCCACCACCAGGAGCCTCCCAGAGAGCCCATGGCTTCTGTTGGGGCAACTTCACCCCAAGGACGGGAGTAGGGATGTCTGAATCATACAGGGGCTCTTGTACCAAAAGAGGGGACAGGCAGAGGCCAGCACAGTGCACCGGCTCCTGGGGGTCCCAAGAGCCTGGGCTGCGCAGGCCAGCAGCCAGGGCTGACAGAGAGAACAAGGGACAGTGTAGGCTCTCAGCCTGGCCCTTCCAGCAGCAAGAGGGTCCTGGCCTGTTGGCCAGGTTGAAATCCTAGGTCCCGTGGGCACCAGCCACTTCCTGTAAGGACGCCGCAGCCTCAGATGCTGAGCTGCGAACTGGGGTTATAATTTACCCTCAGATGGTTCCTGGGGGTGAATGAAACAATGTTTGTGAAGCCCGCGGCTGGAGCCTCGCACACAGTAAGCCGGTGATGCCTGCGACCTGCTGTGACCTGGGCAGGAGAGCAGCTCTCAGCTGGGCATCCAGGTGGCCGTCTTAGCGCCCTGCCCAGTTCGGCCTGCATCCACACCTCAGGAACGGGAGCCCCAGGGCTGGGGGCCAGACCAGCTCTCCCAGAGAAGGGACCATTATTCCCTTTGAAGGTGATGGGGCCGTGTGGTCCCTGGGGATCGAGGACAACTGGAGCTCTTGCTGGCTTGTCCTCAGGCCACCTGCCCGGTGAGGCTGCAGCCCCACGGCCCAGCCTGCTGAGAGCCGGACAGGAGCTGGTTTTAGGTTGCTTTCTTGGAAGGCTCAAGAACAAAGCTGAACTTTAGGAGAAAAGAATAAAATAAAGGCTTGGCTCACGCCCCCAGGGCCAGGAAAGCGGACACGTGGGGACTGACCCTCCTACTGCCAGACAGGAGGGGGCCGAGGGCCCACGTGGGCCCAGGGACATGAGCAGGGCTATCTGCTGAGGAGGGCAGGGCCAAGCCCTCCTCAGACACCAGGGCCTCTCCACCCTCCCCTGCAGATTCTCTGATGACTCAGTTTCCCCACCACTTTGCTTCCCAAGCCCAAACCTCCTATTGTTTCCCCTCCTCGGTGAGATTCACCACACTCATTCACTTATGGAGAGTTCTGCAGAGCCAGGCAGAAAATCAGAGGTCGCCAACTTTGTTTACCCCGGCCATCCTCAGGATTGTGGCACCAACGACCCTTGCTCTCAAAATGCCCTTCATCAGAACGGAACCCACTTTGGAAAACCTCTGTAGATGACCCAAGGCCCGAGTCCAGTCCCTGCAGCTGTGCCAGCCTTGGGTGCCCCACCCCACACAGACACACACAGAGGAGGCTGGGTTCCTCTGAGCCCACAAGCCTCCCTGAGGAATAAGAAAATACGGGTAGCTGCGGCAGGGAAGGGCGGGAGGTCTCCTCTCTGCAGAGCCTCACTTGAGGAAGGCTGAGATTCAGGCCAGGCTTGCCCTGGGGTTAGGGGTTGCCGACCGTGATGAGCCTCATGCCCAGCAACCTGCCGGTGGGTGAGAGGAGCCCACGGGGAGGACAGGGGCTCACTGGAACCGCAGCCTGATGCACACACAGGGGTTGGGGCAGTGTCTCCAGAATGACCCCCCTGCCTGAGTGTCATCCTGGCAGGATTCACACAAGAACACAGGTTACCAGGTTGGTGCCAGGCCAGGGCACCTGGGTCCTGGCATCTAGTGTCCAGCAGCAGAGGCTCCGGCAGGTAGAAGACCCCTGAAAGCATCCCCCAGGCCAGAGGACAGGGACAGGGACCAATCAGGCAGCCCAACAGGAGGAGCCCCTTTCCCGGGGCCCAGCCAGGCAGCTCCATGGTCTGAGGGCCTCGCCCAGAGTCCCCAGAAACCCTGCCCCCTCCACCTCCAGATTGTAAAGCACTTCCTAAGCCCAGCACAGTAAACTAGAGGAATGCAGCACTGAATTTCTGCAGGATCACTACAAGCAAGGGGAAGGGAGGCGAGAGAAATTAAATTAAATTAAATTATCTTGCAGGATTTAATTTCACCAATCTAATAAGAGGTTCTGGACCTCGGCAAATGCACAGCCATTAAACACGTGGTAGAGGAAGGAGAGAGGTGGGACACGGGAAATGTTCTGCGGAGGGGAGAGCCCCTCTACCCCCAGCCCCGGCCCCTGGTGAGACCGCCTGGCAGTAAGTGAGGACATTTCCTAAAAGGTCAATGGAAGGTGCTCCTGGAGCGTGAGATGGTGTGGGGATGGGGCGGGCCTGCTGTACCAGCTGCTCTGGAGTCAGCAGGCGCACACGGGGTGTCACAAACACGAACACCGCCTGGAGGCTGCTTCTCGGTGGACTCTGCCCGCCTGGGAGCAACGCCTTCCCTGTCCCACACAGTGCAGGCTCCAGGAGGACTTGCTTGGACCCCATACCTTCAGAAGAGGGGCCCTAGGGAGGACAAGGGGGTGGCAGGGGCCCCGGAGGTTAACCCTGGCAGAGGGTAGAGGCTAACCAGCTCCGGATGTGCCAGGGCCCCAGGGAGCTGGGCGTGGCACCAGCTTAGCCTTCAGGTTTGCATTAAACTTTTAAGACACCAGAAAGCAGAGCTGGGCCGCCTGGAGGCCTGGCCGCTAATGGAACCACCAGCTCCACGCAGATGAGATGCAGGAGCTCCGGGCCAGTGCCCTCGGTGGCCAGGAACTCCCCCCAACCCCGAGGCCCCCACACAAGCCAGGATGGCGTGTGCCGTGTGCTCACCTCCCCACTACTGGACACGCAGATGAGGAAACTGAGACCTCACAGTCGGGAGGCAGCTGGGCCAGGCCCCTAGCCGTCATCCTTCCTGGGTGGTCTCTGGTCATCAAGTCACAAGAGCCAGAGGGGAGGCCTGGCCCTGCCCAGCAGACCCCAGGTAGCGACGACCCTGCCGGGGCCCCAAGGACTCTGCAGCAGAGAGGAGAGTTGCACCAGGAAAGGGGCACACAGGCTCCCAGCTTCAGGGTCACAGAGGTGCGGGGAGTCTCCGGGCTGACGGGCCCCCTGGGACTGTCACTGTTGCCCCAGCCTGGGAGGCAGAGGAGAGCCGTGCAGGGCTGGGCCCAGGCCGGGCTCCCTCCATTCAGCAGGGTCCCTAGGCGGCTTCTACCCCAGACCACAAGCCGGGGCCAGCATCAGCCGTGAGAGCCGGCAATAACTGCACTAATGAACATCTGCCTGGGAAGCTTTCTTCCCAGATGGAGAAGAGCAGTACTCCAGGACCTGCAAATCCACAACTCCGTGTATCAGCCCTTCCTCTGGGGTCAAAGCCAGGGACACGGCAGGGGGCCTCTGGATAGCACAGCCCCTAGCCCCCACACCCAGGGTGGGTCTCCAGCAGCCAGTATTTCGTGGGAGGGCTGGGAGGACGCTCCCAGCACAGCAGCAGCAGGCTCTGCGTCCGATAGGGCCTTGTGGGGTGCCCATGGTGTTGGCCCGAGGGTCTGGTCCAGGGGCCTGTGTGACTGAGCTGAGCCCTGCGCTTACAGGGAATGACCCAGGCAGCCACGGCTCCCCTGAGGCACGGCCCCTGGCCAGCGACACGCTCATCTCTAACCTTCGCTTGCAGGATATTCTGACTTTCTTCTGGGTGAGGACTTGGGGGACAAACACGGCACAGACTGGCAACAGGGATGGCTCAGAGGAAGAGAGTGAGTCGCAGGGTGGGGAGGGATAGGTGGGGCTGGCACAGCTCCTGTTGAGCCTCCAGACCCACCCCGTGGACCCGCCCTAGCCAACAGACCCACTGGGTTCACACACCGTGCGATGCTCCCTCACACCACAAAACATTCTAGAAGGTTTCCAGAGAATTAAGCTGTGTTTTGAAAGAGCCAACAATCTCCCTCACCCGTATTTGTAATTTAAATAACGTAAGCTTGAAGAGCGTCTCCCTCGGGCACAGTTTAATAACTTAAAAAGCCAGCGCCAGCGCCAGCTCCAGCGCAGGGCCCCCTCCTCCCCCAGGGCCGCGGCAGGGTCTCCCCGGCACCGGGTGGCCGGGTGGAAGCTGAGATTGAGGCTGCCCAGGCGGAGCGGCCGGGAGGGGAAGGACCCTCCTTGCTTGCTCACCCCCTCTCTTGATGGCCTGGGGCAGCTGTGACCTGATCATCACTACTGGGGCCGGGGGTTGTGGAAGCTGTCGGATCCCAGGCACCGGCGGTCAGAGGTGGGCACTGGGAGGCGGTCTGGAGTGTGCTGGGCCCCGCCGCTGGTCACCCAGCCCATTAGAGACGGCGACTTCGCGGCACACTCTCATGGTTAATATTCATAGCTCTCCTCATCTGCATATCATGCCATAAATAGTCGAGGCGAGGTAAGACACAAAGCTCCCCTGCATTTCTAATTATGCTTAAAACTCTCATGTAAATCAGAGCGACACAGAAACACTACATCAGCCGCTGGGGGCGGGGGGGGGGGCGCCCATCAATGCCTGGAGCCACACGCCTCTGGGCCCTGGCAAGGGTGCTGCCGGTGCCACCTCTGCCTGGAGTTGGGCAGCAGGGAACCCAGGCTATGTCATTGGGGTCACCAACCTCGCCTCGCCTTTGCCCCAGAGGGCGAACTGCAGGGCAGACACTGGCAGCACCTCACGGTCGCCTCCATCCCTGCTCCACCCTGCCCTGCCCGGTCCCCACGGGCTCCCAGTGCCTGGCCCAGGCCCTTTCCAGCCAGGGACCTGGGATCACATCTTCAGGGGTCTCCGGCGGAAGCTGCAGGCACCTGCTTAGGAGGGGGCTCCGGAGGCTCCCCAGGGCCCTGGCCATCCATGTTTTACCCCTTGGACATTCCCGTCTGGGACCTGGGCTTTCTCAGCTCTTCAGAAAGATGGGACGTTGGATACACACGGACATAAACATGGGAATGACAGACTCTAGGGACAACAGGATGAGGGAGGGAGGAGGGCAGAGGCTGAAAACCGACCCACCGGGTACCATGCTTACCACCTGAGTGGCAAGCTCAATCGCAACCCACCTCAGCATCGCACCATGCACCCAGGTGACAAACCTGTACACATATCTCTGAATCTAAAATCAAAGTTGAAAAAAGGACAAGATTCAACTCACGCAGCACTGGCGGTTCGGAAAAGCCCCCACCCGCACGCTTCAGGCAATGCCTCACGCTGAGGCGTGGAATTGGACGAAAGTCCTGGGCAGAGCCCAAGCCATGAAGGGGACGCAGGGCCCAGGGCAGGATGGTCTCCTGACCACCACCCCAGCCCAGTGGATAGCACGGCCCCCGGATGGGCAGCAGAGGCCCGGGTGTGGGAGGCATGACTCTGGCCCCTGGGCCTGGCCCTCCTGTCTGCAGGGAGAGGCAGCGTGGGGGCTGTAGAGGGAAGTTGCTGGGTCAGGGGCAGGGGAGAAGCGTGATCTGGAACCCACATCAGAGCCTAAGACGGCCCCAATCCCTGTGGGCAGCACAGAAACAATCACAGGGTCCCTGGAGAAGAAGATTCAGCTGGGACGTCTGAGGGCAAAACTGCCATCCAGCACGCCCAGGAGCAGGGCCATTCCCCGGGACTGGGACACCCTCAAGGCTAAGGCCAAAGGTGCCCAGGCTAGAGCTGCACAGGGGCCCGCAGAGCTAAGCAAGGGGCACAGCCATGCTTGGTGTCCAGATGCGAGCACCAGTCCTCCCGGAGCGGGGCCCCAGGACATGCCAGGTCAGCACCTCCAGAGAGAAGCTGGCACGGGGGCTGCGCGAGAAGCCTCAGAGCCCAGATCTGGTGCTCCTGAGACAGTGGACAGCAGCAGCCCAAGGGGAGTGACCTGCACTCTGGTTGCGAAATTCCACCTGGGGCCGCCTCCTTGGGTGTGTGGTCCACTCAGGGAGCCCGGGGCGGGGAGGGGGATTGTCAAAGTCGGCTAGACATTAAACAAAAGGCAAGTCCCTTCTCCAGCAATGCGTCCAGGTTGGCAGGTCCAGCAGGGGACCTGAGCAGGCTGCAGGCTGGGACTTCCCAGCCGGTTGCAGGGACACCCTCCATAGGGCTGGCCTGGGTCCTCTCTACCATGACAAGGACAGGACAGTCTGCCTTGGGCAGGGCTGCTGGCTACATGGGGACTGTTGGGCCTCTGTGTGTGTCCGTGTGGCCCACAATCATGTCACCCAGAGTCCCCAGCTTTCCGCTCAGCCTGGCCTCCATCAGAGTCCCCTGAAGAGTCCCCACCTCCCCCTGTCAAAAGGACCCCAACTCCTCAACCCTAACCCAACTGCAGCCAAGACCCACCCCGATGTCCTGACCAGAAGAGAGGAGCTGCACCCTGTCCCCTCCTCAGGGTGCACGGGGAGCCAACTTGGGGGACCTGCAGGAGGCACAGGGCCAAAGGATGCAGGGTGACCCCACTCTGCCATGAGACAGGGACGCAGAGATGCTGGCTGCCCGCATCTGCCCTGGCGGCATGCCCAGACCTATTTTTAAGCCCATTTACTAGAAATCCCACAAATTAAAGGAAATACGGATAATGTAGTAAGAATCCTGGGGGCCAAATAAAAGCTGCACATAATTGTCCTCGTGCTCCAGTGTGAGAATCTTAACCACAAAACCCAAATCTCCCCAAAGCTCTTTTGAAACACTGAAGAATCTTGTGTAAAAGAGGGAAAAAAGGCGGGAGGCGGGGAGGCCTGCACTCGGCTCTGGGATCACGGGGAGGCCCTGGAGCCGGCTGGGCTGCCTTTAAGCCGGGGCCATAAAAGGTAATTACCGACATGAAAAATAAAGACCATAAATACAAACACCCAACTTCTACGGCTTGGCTCGGGAATGGCAATTGCAAAACTGGCAGCAGGCGCTTCTTTCCAGAAGGCAGGGCCAGACCCAGGCCCCATCCCTCTTCCCTCCCTGAGGGTCAGCTCCACACTGGGGCCGGGTGGGGGATGCCACCCTACCTTGACTCATCTGGTCCAGTCCCGAGAAGGCCAAGCCCTGCTTGATCCTCCCTGGCAAGGCTGGACTCCAGCACCACACGCTTAGCCCCATCGGGTCTCAAAGGTGCCAGCTGGGGCGGCAGGACACTCCCGGGTGAAGGGCGTGGGAAACACAGCCAGTGATCACAGAGCCGTGAGGGGACCCTCAGAGCCCTGGGCACGTCCCTACCAGCCCGCTGGTCTCCAGGCTTCAGCCCTCCCCTGCTCATCCCTCCCGCCAGACATGGCTGTCTAGGGATCTGCCAGCTGACCAGAGCCTTCTCTGCATCCGGGAAGCCCCCCAACACAGTCATTCCCTGAGAGACTGTGGGTGCAGGGGTCAGGGGTTGGCCCGGGGGAAGGTGAAAGGGGAGGATGTCACCCCAGGATGCCCTGGCCTGAGGCCACAGTTTGTTCTGCACCATCATAGGGTGGGGACAAGGGCCCACTGGCTCTGTTACATACTAGAATGGACAGACGCTCCCTTGGCGGCTGGGGGAGGAGGAATAATGCCCGATAAGCGGCTCCTCTTCTGCCTCCACCCCTTGAATGCCCCTAAACCCCATCAGGGTCTGCAAATCCCCCACTGTGGGCTCAGATTCTGCTGCCTACGGGTGTCTCCCACTGCCTGGCTGGGAGGGACAGGCCAGGACTCCTGATGCCCCAGCTGGAGTGGTTACCAAACACAGGCTGCCCCGGCCTCCAGCCACTGGGACCCACAGCAGACACTGCCCATGGTGGCAGCTCCATTTCCCGGGCACTCACCACACAGAGGCACAGCCCTCAGATGGAGGGGTCCCCTCCCTCCAGGCCCAGATGCTAGAGGTCACCAGGCCCAACTCCCGGGCCGCCCCCTCATCCAGGAACCCTGACCATTGAGGGGTCCATGGCATTTGGCCACAGGAAACGGCTGGAAGCAGAGAGAAGGCAGCCAGGGTCGGGGAGGGTAGATGGATGGGCCATGCTGATCGCACCCAAGAGGATGTGTGTTCACGTTCCGGAACCTGAGCAGCTAAGAGCCTGTACAGCTCACACCGGGACCCAGCAGGTCTACCCCAGCCCCCAGCCTCAGCCCTCATACGGCCAGGCGGCAACACCCTTCTGGTCAGAAAGGGGCAGATTGGAGGTCTACCAGGCTCAGGAACCAGCGAGAAGCCAGGTGGGTAGGCGGGGACAAGCCCACAAAGCAGAGAAATGCAAGCCCAGGTGCAGAGCACGCCATTAAGAAAAGTCAGTGGCTGGGCATGGTGGCTGTAATCCCAGCACTTTGGGAGGCCAGGGCGGGCGGATCACCTGAGGTCAGGGGTTCGAGACCAGTCTGGCCAGCATGGCAAAATCCCATCCCTACTAAAAATACAAAAATTAACTCGGCATGGTGGTGCGCACCTGTAATCCCAGCTACTCAGGAGGCTGAGGCAGGAGAATCGCTTGAACTGGGGAGGTGGAAGTTGCAATGAGCCGAGATTGCACCATTGCACCTGTACTCCAGCCTGGGCGACAGGGCGAGACTCCGTCAAAAAAAAAGAAAAAGAAAACGAAAAAAGAAAGAAAGAGAAAGAGAGAGAAAGAGAAAGAGAGAAACAGAGAGAGAGAGAGAAAGAGAAGGAAGGAAGGAAGGAAGGAAAGAAGGAAGGAAGGAAGGAAGGAAGGAAAGAAAGAAAAAGAAAGGAAAGAAAGAAGTTAGCAAGAAATTAGCAATTAAGCAACACGATGACTACAAGTCCTTCCCCGCTTGACGCCAAGGGACCACCCCGCAGTCACTTGTTTACCTAGGATGGCGCAACTTTGACCTGCCATCTACCCGACCCCGGCAAGTTACAGGTATACATGTCAGCTTTTGTCCAGGAAACATGCAAAGATTTCTCTCTATAGAAAAGACAATCCCAAAGACAGTGAGGCTTTGGCCCGTGGGGGCATTAACCAGTTTTAGACCTTGTCTAGCAAGATCTGATAGGACCTCATCTTTAGCGCCCAGGCCGAGGGGCTCCTCTGGCACACTCCCAGCCAGTGATCATCCTACCTGCTCCTTCGTTGATGAGTTAAATACATAATACATGTTCTCTGTATATTCGCACCATCCTCATTTATCACTTTAAAAATTATACAGGCGGCCGGGCGCGGTGGCTCACGCCTGTAATCCCAGCACTTTGGGAGGCCGAGACGGGCGGATCACGAGGTCAGGAGATCGAGACCATCCTGGCTAACACGGTGAAACCCCGTCTCTACTAAAAAATACAAAAAACTAGCCGGGCGAGGTGGCGGGCGCCTGTAGTCCCAGCTACTCGGGAGGCTGAGGCAGGAGAATGGCGTGAACCCGGGAGGCGGAGCTTGCAGTGAGCTGAGATCCGGCCACCGCACTCCAGCCTGGGTGACAGAGCGAGACTCCGTCTCAAAAAAAAAAAAAAAAAAAAAAAATTATACAGGCTGGGCACAGTGGCTCATGCCTGTAATCCCAACATTTTGGGAGGCCAACGGGGGTGGACTGCTTGAGCCCAGCAGTTCAAGATCAGCCTGGGCAACATGGCAAAACCCATCTCTACAAAAAAATACGAAGAATTAGCCGGGTGTGAAGGTGCATGACTAGTCCCAGCTGCTTGGGAGGCTGAGGTGGGAGGATCACCTGAGCCTGGGAGGCCGAGGCCGCAGCGTGTCGTGGTCGTGCCACTGCACTTCAGTCTGGGTGACAGGGCAAGACCCTGTCTCTAAATAAGTAAATAAATAAGATTATACGTTGACAGGACATCCCAGCAACATGAGGTATGTGGCCCGTGCTCAACCCCACACCTGTCTTCTCGTGTCTTCCCGAGGGAAGAACCCAGACTTCGCCATCACCGTTTTCTTGGTTTTTGTTGTTGTTGTTGTTTCACCCTTTTTCCCTGGGACTGTTTCCGTGTCTGGTTATGGGTCAAGTCTGTCAATCTATCTCTATCCTGTCAAATGTGTGGTTTGAGCCACATTCCTGTTCCGCGGCAGGGACCGGGGATTAGCAGCTACCAGGACCCCTGGGCTGGTCTCAGCCATGCTGTGCAGAGCACCTGGGAGCAACGTGCCAGCGAGGGGGCCCTGGAGACTGGGGTCTGACTCTGCGGGCTGACCCTGTGGAGATGCCTGCAGGGCCAATGAGGGGCTCAGGTTCTGTCCCTATTGATCATCTCTGTTCTTCAATCGAGGAAAGAGGTCATATACATTGCAGAAGCAAACACTTCCCTCCAAGATAAGAAGAGGTGAGCCATTTTCCAGATTTATGTTTGACCTGTGGCTGAGCCTGCAAGTTCTCTGCATGTCCATCACCAGGATGGACATGCCTTTCCCTGCCATAAAGTATAGCATTTTTCCTACCTGGGAAGGGGATGCACAAACAAGATTACAAAAGCTCTTAAAGAGGCCGAGCGCAGTGGCTCACACTTGCAATCCCAAGCACTTTGGGAGGCCGAGGCTGGTGGATCACCTGAGGTCAGGAGTTCGAGACCAGCCTGGCCAACACAGTGAAATCCCATCTCTACTAAAAACAGAAAAATTAGCCAGGCATGGTGGTGGGCGCCTATTATACCAGCTACTCAGGAGGCTGAGGCAGGAGAATCGCTTGAACCTGGGAAGTGGAGGTTGCAGTGAGCCGAGATCATACCACCTGTACCCCAGCCTGGGCAACAGAGGGAGATTCTATCTAAAAAAAAAAAAAAAAAAAATGAAGTCACTTAAACAGCTGTGCCCTCATTGACTAGCAGATACTGTGCAACTTTACATATCTAACACTGTTAGAACTCGTGGAATATAATGAAACTGTAGGCCAGGTGTGGTAACTCAGGCCTATAATCCCAGCACTTTGGGAGGTCAAGGCAGGAAGATCACTTGAGTCCAGGAGTTTGAGACAAGCCTGGGCAACATGGCAAGACCTCATCTCTACAAAAAATTCAAACATGAGCTGGGCATTGTGTTATGTACCTGTGGTCCCAGCTACTCAGGAGACTAAGCGGGGAGAATCGCGTGAGCCCAGGAGATCAGGGCTGCAGTGAACTATGACTGCACTACTGCACTCCAGCCTGAGAGTGAGACCCTGTCTCAAAAAAAAAAAAAAAAAGACAAAAGTAAATCCTAATCCTTAAAAACTACTAGGAGAATGAACAAGCACAGCAAGATTGCAAAATATAAACTCAGTATCCAAAAATCACAAGTATTTCTCTACACTTGCAATGAACAACCTAAAAATAAAATCAAGTAAACAATTCCATTTACAACAGCATCAAAAAGCATAAAATACATAGGAATACATTTAACAAAAGTAGTGTAAAACTCATACTTTGAAAGTTTCAAAATTCTGTTGAAAGAAATGAAAGATCTAAATAAATGAGAAGATATCCATATTCATGGGATGGGAAGACCTAACATTATTAAAGTCTTCCTTAATCACGTTAATTAAGGAATATGCCCCAAATTGATCTACAGATTCAATGCAATCTCTATCAAAATTCCGGTTAATTTCTTTGCCAATATTGACGAGTTGATGCTAAAAATTCATATGGAAATGCAAGGGTCCCAGGAGAGCCAAAACGATATTGAAAGAGGAACGAAGTTGGGGCAGTCATACCTCTGAATTTCTAAACTTGCTATAAAGCCACTGTAATCAAGACAGTGTGGTGCTGATCTAAGGACAGACTTAGATCAATGGAATAGATGAGTCTATAAATGTATTCATGTGTCTGCAGCCAATTAATTTAATAAGGGTGCCAAGACCATTCAATGGGGGAAAGAACAGTCTTTTCAAAATATGGTGCTGGGACAACTGGATAGCCACATGCCAAAGAATAAGGCAGGACCCTTCCCTCACACCATATACAAAAATTAACTTAAAATATTTCAAAGACCTAAATGTAAGAGCTAAAAACTACAAAACTCTTACAAGAAAATACGGGATACATCTTTGTGGTCTTGGGTTAAAGAATGGATTCTTACATATGACATCAAAGAGCAAAGCAACTCAAGGAAAGAACAAACCAGACCAGGCGTGGTGGCTCACGCCTGTAATCCAACACTTTGGGAGGCTGAGGCAGGAGGATCGCTTGAGCCCAGGAGTTCAAGACCAGCCTGGGCAACATAGCAGGACCTTGTAGCTACAGAAAATAAAAAATTAGGCCAGGCTTTGTGGTGGCTCATGCCTATAATCCCAGCACTTTGGGAGACAGAGGCAGGCAGATCACTTGAGGTCAGAAGTTCAATACAAGCCTGGCCAACACGGTTAGACCCCGTCTCTACTAAAAATACAAAAGTTAGCCAGACGTGGTGGCACACACCAGTAGTCCCAGCTACTCTGGTGGTTGAGGCAGGAGAATCGATTGAACCTGAGACACCAAGGCTGCGGTGAGCCAAGATTGTGCCACCGCACTCCAGCCTGGGTGACAAAGCGAGATGCGGTTTCGAACAAATTTAAACAAAAACAAACAAATAATACAAAATTAGCCTTGAGTGGTGGCACATGCCTGTAGTCCCAGCTACTCAGGAGGCTGAGGTGTTAGAATCACTTTAACCTAGGAGCTTGAGGCTGCAGGAAGGGGCTGGAGCCGTGTTCATGCCACTGCCCTCCAGCCTGGGTGACAGAGACCCTGTCTCCAAAAAAATAAATAAATAAAAAGTAAGAAAAGAAAAACCAGACATATTAGACTTTCTCAAAATGTAAAAATCTTGTGCTTCAAAGAATACCATAAAGAAAGTAAAACGAGGACGGGCATGGTGGCTTACGCCTGTAATCCCAACACTTTGGGAGGCAGAGGTGGGCGGATCACGAGGTCAGGAGTTTGAGACCAGCCTGGCCAACATGGTGAAAACCCATCTCTACTAAAAATACACAACTAGCCAGGTGTGGTGGTGGGTGCCTGTAATCCCAGCTACTCGGGAGGCTCAAACAGCAGAATCGCCTGAGCCCGGGAGGCAGAGGTTGCAGTGAGCCACAAACACACCACTGCACTCTAGCCTGGGCAATAGAGTGAAACCCCATCTCAAAAAATAAAAAATAAAAAGAAACCAAAGAATAGAAGGGAATATCTGCCAACCATACAAGAGACTTATATCTAGCATATATAAAGAATTCTGACAACTCAACAATAAAAAGACAACCCAATTTAAAAATAGGCAAGGCATCTGAAAAGATATTTCTCCAAATACTGTGCACAAATGTCCAACATACACACGCCAAAATACTCAGCATCATTAGCCATCAGGGAAATGCAAATCAAAACCACAAAGAGATACCACTTCATACCCACTAGGATGGCTATCATCAAAAAGACAGAAAACAAAGATTGGTGGAAATATAAAAAGATGTAGCGATCGGGAATGTAAAATGTTAAGGCCACGTATGGAAAACAATCTGGAATTTCCCCAAAAGGTCCAAGAGAATTCCTACATGACCCAGTAATTCCAACCCTAGGTATGCCACCAAGAGAAAGGAAAGCATGCATCCACACGGAAACTTGTTCGGAGTGTTCCTCGCAGTATCATTTCCAAGAGCCAAGAAGTGGAAATACACAAATGCACCTGCTAAACGGATAAGTAAAACGTGGAATATCCATACAACATCATTTGGCAATGATAGGAATGAAGTACTGAGAGAGCACGGATGAGCCCCACGCTAAGAAAAACATTACGCTAAGTGTGAAAAAAATGCTGGTCACAAGAGGCCACATATCATCGATGAGATTCCATTGATCCAAAATGTCCACATCATTTAAAAATATATTTAAAAAGAAAAAAAAAAGATTTAGCTGGATGCGGTGGCTCAAGCCTGTAATCCCAGCACTTTGGGAGGTCAAGGCGGCCGGATCACCTGAGGTTGGGAGTTCGAGACCAGCCTCGGCAACATGGCAAAACCCCGTCTCTACTAAAAATACAAAATTAGCCAGACATGGTGGTGGGCGCCTGTAATCCCAGCTACTCGGGAGGCTGAGGCAGGAGAATTGCTTGAACCCAGGAGGCGGAGGTTGTGGTGAGCCAAGATCGCACCATTGCACTCCAGCCTAAACAACAAGAGCGAAACTCTGTCTCAGATGGTGAAACCCCATCTCTACTAAAGATACAAAAATTAGCTGGGCGAGGTGGCAGGCATCTGTAATCCCAGCTACTCAGGAGGCTGAAGCAGGAGAATCACTTGAACCTGAGAGGCAGAGGTTGCAATGAGCCAAGATCACACCACTGCACTCCAGCCTGGGTGACAGAGCAAGACTCCGTCTCAAAAGAAAAAAAGAAAAGATTTGTCATTGCCTAGAGCCGGGAGCAGTGGGGTGAGGGAGGGATGGGGGAATGAGAACGACTACCAAAGAGTGTGGGTTTTTTTGGAGTGATGAAGATGCTCTAGAATTCATGACGGTAATGACTGCGTAACTCTGAATACAGACGTGTTGATTAACGATGGGAATATATTCTGAGAAATGCGTCATTAGGTGATTCTGTTGTGGTCTGAACATCACAGGTGATTTTGTTGTTCTGTGAACATCACAGAATGCACTTAAACAAAGTTAGATAGGCCGGGCACAGTGGCTCACTCCTGTGATCCCAGCACTTTGGGAGGCTGAGGCAGGCAGACCACAAGGTCAAGAGATGGAGACCATCTGGCCAACATGGCAAAACCCCGTCTCTACTAACAATACAAAAATTAGCTGGGCATGGTGGTGGGCACCTGTAAGTCCCAGCTACTCAGGAGGCTGAGGCAGGAGAATCACTTGAACCCGGGAGGCAGAGGTTGCGGTGAGCCGAGATCGCGCCACGGCACTCCAGCCCGGTGACAGAGCGAGATGCCATCTCAAAAAAACAAAAACAAAACAAAACAAAAAAAAGCTAGATGGTACAGCCTACTGCACACTCAGGCTACATGGCATGGCCTAGTGCTCCTGGGTTATAAACCTATGGGGCATGGTACTGTACCAAATACCGTAGGCAACTGCAACACAATCGGAAGTATCTGTGTATCGAAACATAGTAAAGGTTCAGTAAAAATATAGGATAAAAGATTAAAAATGATGAAATTGTAGAGGGCACTTATCATGAATGGAACTAGCAGGACTGGGCGTCGCTCTGGGTGAGTGAGTAGTGAGAGAATGTAAAGGCCTGGGACATTACTATATGCTACTGAAGACTGTAAACACTGTACATTTAGGCTATACTATATTTATCTTTTTTAAAAAAATAATTGTGTGACTGGGCACGGTAGCTCATACCTGTAATCCCAGCACTTTGGGAGGCCGAGGCAGGCGGAGTACCTGAGGTCAGGAGATAAGACCAGCCTGGTCAACATGGCGAAACCCTGTCTCTACTAAAAAATACAAAAATTAGTTGGGCATAGTGGTGTGCACCTGTAATCCCAGCTACTCAAGGGGCTGAGGCAGGAGGATCGCTTAACCCAGGAGGCAAAGGTTGCAGTGAGCCGAGATCGCACCACAGCACTCCAGCCTGGGCAACAAGAGTGAAACTCCATCTCAAAAAAAAAAAAGTAATTTTGCAGGGACATTATGATGGCTACAATGTCACTGGGGAATAGAACTTTTCAGCTCTATTATAATCTCATGAGTGCACCACTGTATATGCTGTCCACTGACCAAACTGTTGTTATGCAGTGTGTGGCTATATACTAAAAACCACTAAACCGTACAGTGTATGAGTGAATTGTATGACACATAAATTGTCTCAATAAAGATATTATTTCAAAACTAAAAATACGGATAAGCCAAAATGAAATTTTAAAAATCGAGTGGCTCACAGGAAGGCAGGAAAAAGAAACAAAAGACAGGATAGAATAAAAAACTGAAATAGGAGACAAGGCCTTAGCACATCAATAATTTCATTAAATGTAAATGATCTAAAAACATCCATTAAAAGACAGAGATTGATAGAATACTTTTTTTTTTTTTAAGATGAAGTTTTACTCTTGTTGCCCAGGTTGGAGTGCAACGGCATGATCTCAGCTCACGGAGACCTCTGTTCCCCAGATTCAAGCGATTCTCCTGCCTCAGCCTCCCGAGTAGCCAGGATTACAGGGCGTGCGCCACCACGCCCAGCTAATTTTTTGTATTTTTAGTAGAGACGGGGTTTCACCATGTTGGCCAGGCTGGTCTCAAACTCCTGACCTTGTGATCTACCTGCCTCGGCCTCCCAAAGTGCTGGGATTATAGGCATGAGCCACTGCACCCGGCCTGAAGTGAGTTTCTTTTAGACAGCATATAGCTGAGTCATATTTTAAAATGTCTTCTATCAACCGGGCATGGTGGCTCACACCTGTAATCCCAACACTTTGGGAGGCCAAGCCAGGTGGATCTCACCTGAGGTCAGGAGTTTGAGACCAGCCTGGCCAACATGGTGAAACCCCATCTCTACTAAAAATACAAAAATTAGCCAGGTGTGGTGGCAAGCACCTGTAATCCCAGCTACTTGGGAGGCTGAGGCAAGAGAATTGCTTGAAACCAGAAGGCAGAGGTTGCAGTGAGCCGAGACCATGCCACTGCATTCCAGCCTGGGTGAAAGAGTGAAACTTTGTATCAAAAAACAACAACAACAACAAACAAACAAACAAAAACACACCTCACTTCAAATATAATGATATAGGTAGGTTAAAACGAAAAGAATAGGCCGGGCGTGGTGGCTCAAGCCTGTAATCCCAGCACTTTGGGAGGCCGAGACGGGCAGATCACGAGGTCAGGAGATCGAGACCATCCTCGCTAACACGGTGAAACCCCGTCTCTACTAAAAAATACAAAAAATTAGCCGGGCGCGGTGGTGGGCGCCTGTAGTCCCAGCTACTCGGGAGGCTGAGGCAGGAGAATGGCGTAAACCCAGGAGGCGGAGCTTGCAGTGAGCTGAGATCCGGCCACTGCACTCCAGCCTGGGGGACAGAGCAAGACTCCGTCTCAAAAAAAAAACTAAAAATAAAAAAATAAAAAGAATAGAAAAAGATAAATCATGCAAACTTAAAACAAAGCAAGGGTTGTTTTATTTACATCAAATAAAGCATATTTCAGAGCAAAGAAAATTATCAGAGATAGAGTAGGACACCACACAATAATTAAAGCATCAATCCACTAAGATACAGCAATCCTAAATGTCCATGTACCAGACAACAGACCTACAAAATACATGAAGCACAAACTGACAGAACTAAAGACAAATCCACAATTCTAGTGGAGGCTTCAACAACCTTCTCTCAACAATGACAGAACAACTAGATAGAAAATCAGCAGAGACAGTGAATTAAATAACATCAACAGGATCTAACTGACATTACAGAACTCTCCACTTAACAACAGCAGATCATATGTTCTTTTCACGTACCTGCGGAACGTATGACAAGACAGATGATATTCTGGCCCAGAAAAAAAAAACCTCAAGAACTTTACATGACTTAAAATTACACAGTGTGTTCTCCAATCACAGTAGAATCAAACTAGAAATCATAACATAAAGGTAACAGGGAAATCTAGAAACAGAAATACACAACATACATCTAAGTAATCCATATGTCAAAGAAGTCTCAAGGAAATTAAATACAATGAAAAGAAAAATACAACATACCAAAGCTTGTGGGACTCTGCTTAAGTGGGGCTGAGAGGAAAATTTATAGCATTACTGGATGTATTAGAAAAAAGGAAAAGTCTCAAATCAATCATATAAGCTCTCATCTCAAGAAATCAGAAAAAAAAAAAAAACCCAAAACTCAAAGCAAGCAGAAGAAAAGAAATGATAAAAATAAGAACATGAATCAATAAAATTCAAAACAAGAATAGAGGAGGAAAAAAATCAATGAAACAGCTGGGTTTTTGAAAAGATCAATAAAACTGATAAACCTCTAGCAAGACTGACAAAGAAAAAAGAGTGGATACAAATTAATTTTAGTATCAGAAATGAAACAGGAGACATAATTACAGACCCTGCAGATAGCAAAAGGATAATGTGGAAACAATAAAAACAATTTGAGGGCCGGGTGCGGTGGCTCACTCCTGTAATCCCTGCACTTTGGGAGGCCAAGGCGGGCAGATCATGAGGTTAGGAGTTTGAGACCAGCCTGGCCAACATGGTGAAACCCCTGTCTCTACTGAAGATACAAAAATTAGCTGGGCGTGGTGGCACGCACCTGTAATCCCAGCTATTCAGGAGGCTGAAGCAGGAGAATCACTTCAACCTGGGAGGTAGAGGTTGCGATGAGCCAAGATCACGCCACTGCACTGCAGCCTGGGTGACAAAATGAGACTCTGTCTCAAAAAAAAAAAAGAAATAAAAGCTAGTCATGGTGACAGGCACACCTGCAGTCCCAGCTACTCAGGAGTCTGAGGTGGGAGGATCACTTGAGCCCAGGAAAGTCAAGGCTGCTATGGGCCATGATTGTGCCACTGCACTCCACCTCTCAGAGAAATAAGGAGAGGAACTTCATATACTTCATAGGGAGCATCTACCAAAATCCTACAGCTAAAGCTCTCTCCTTAAGATAAGGAGGAAGCAAGGCAAGAGTGTGTTCACACCATTCTTGTTGAACACAGTGCTGTAAGTTTTAGCCAGTGCAGCAAGTGAAGAAGATGTACACGGAATGGAAAAGAGGAAATAATCCTGTCCCTATTTGCAGATGACATAATTGTCCATGTAGAAAATCCCAAGAAATCTACAAAAAGAAACCTCCAAGAATTAATAAGTTAACCAAGGTCACAGGCTGCAAAATGAACAATTGTTTCTATATACCAGCAATAACCAAAACTTGAAATACCATTTACAGTCATTCAAAAAAAAAAAGGCAACATCTACATATAAATCTAGCAAAACATGCACAGAATCTGTATGCTGAAAACTACAAAATGCTGATGAAAGAAATCGAGATCTAAATAAAGAGATGTACCATGTTCATGGATTGGAAGATTCAACATAGTGAAGATGTCAAGTCTCCCCAAACTGGTAGATGAGTTTAACACAATTCCTATCAAAATTCCAGCAAGGACCAGCTGCAGTGGTTCACACATGTAATCCCAACACCTTGGGAGGCCAAGGCAGGAAGATCAATTGAGCCTGGGAGTTCAAGACCAGCTTGGCCAACATCGCAAGACCCTGTCGCTACAAAATGAAATAAATGAAAAGTAATCAGCTGGGCATGGTGGCATGCATTTGTAGTCCTAGCCACTCAGGAGGTGGAAGTGGGAAAAGAATTTGAGCCCGGGAGTTCAAGGTTACAGTGAGCGATGATCATGCCATCACACTCTTGCCTGGGTGGAGTCAGACCCTTTGTTTAAAAAAAAAAAAAAAAAAAAAATGGGGGGCGGACATGGTGGCTCACGCCTGTAATCCCAGCATTGTGGGAGCCCGAGGCAGGCTGATCATGAGGTCAGGAGTTCAAGACCAGCCTGACCAACATGGTGAAACCCTGTCTCTACTAAAAATACAAAAATTAGCCGGGCGTGGAGGCGGGCGCCTGTAATCCCGGCTATTCGCGAGGCTGAGGCAGGAGAATCACTCAAACCCAGGAGGTGGAGGTTGCAGTGAGCTGAGATTGTGCCACCGCACTCCAGCCTGGGTTACAGAGCGAGACTTCGTCTCAAAAAAAAAAAAAAGAAAAGAAAAAAACCCAGCAAGACCTTTTGTAAATATAGATGAGCTTATTCTTAAATATATATGAAAAGGCAAAGGAATGAAAATAGCTAAGACAATTTTTGAGAGAGAATTAAATGGGAGAAATCAGGCTACCTGATTTCAAGGGTTATTATAAAATATAGTGATCAAGGCTGTGTGGTATGGACAGAGGGACACACATACGGATCAATGGAACAGAATGAAAAAAAAACCCAAAATAGATCCACACAAAATTTGCCCAACTGATTTTTTTAAAAAGAGGCAAAAGCAATTCAGGGGAGAACAGACAGCCTTTGAAGCCAATGGAGCTGGGGCAACTGCATGTCCAGACGTAAATGTGCTGAACTCCATCCAAGCCTCACATCCCATTCAAAATTACACAAAAGCCGGGCATGGTGGCTCGAGCCTGTAATCCTAGCACTTTGGGAGGCCCAGGTGGGTGGATCACCTGAGGTCAGGAGTTTGAGACCAGCCTGGCCAACATGGTGAAACCCTGTTTCTACTAAAAATATAAAAATTAGCTGGGCATGGCGATGTGCGCCTATAATCCCAGCCACTCAGCAGGCTGAGGCAGGAGAAACATTTGAAACCGGGAGGCAGAGGTTGCAGTTGGCTGAGATTGTGCCATTGCACTCTAGCCTGGGCAACATGAGCGAAACTTTGTCTCAAAAAAAAAAAAAAAAAAAAAAAATTACCCAAAGGCAGGGTGTGGTGGCTCACGTGTGTAATCCCACCATACTGGGAGGCCGAGGTGGGCAGATCACTTGAGGCCAAGAGTTTGAGATCAGAATGGCCAATACAGTGAAACCCCGTCGCTACTAAAAATACAAAATTAGCTGGGCCTGGTGGTGCACGCCTGTAATCCCAGCTACTTGGGAGGCTGAGGCATAAGAATTGCTTGAAACCAGGAGGCAGAGATTGCAGTGAGCCAAGATCACATCACTGCACTCCAGCCTGCACAACAGAGCAAGACTCTGTCTTAAAAAAGAAAAGGAAAAAAAAAAAAAAAAAAAAAGCTGGGTGTGGTGCCTCACGCCTGTAATCCCAGCACTTTGGGAGGCCGAGGCGGGCAGATCACCTGAGGTCAGCAGTTCGAGACCAGTCTGACCAACATGGAGAAACCCTGTTTCTACCAAAACTACAAAAAAATTAGCTGGGCGTGGTGGCGGGCGCCTGTAATCCCAGCTACTTGGGAGGCTGAGGCAGAGGAATCGCTTGAACCCGGGAGGCAGAGGTTGTGGTGAGACGAGATTGCGCCATTGCACTCCAGCCCGGGCAACAAGAGCGAAACTCTGTCTCAAAAATAAATAAATAAATAAGCCCCAAATTAATTGGAGACTTAAACATAAAACTAGGGGAGAAAAAAAACCGTAAGAGAATATCTGCAGAATATGGGGCTAGGAAGACAGTTCTTCCGTAAAAGGAAAAACTGATAAATTGGACTTTATCAAGATTTAAAAACTGTTGCTCAGCACAAAACACTGGTAACAGGATGAAAAGACAAGACACAGGTTGGTAGAAAAAACATGCCAGGAACACATTTAACAAAGGACTAATATCGAGGCTACATAAAGAATTAATTGGCCGGGCGCGGTGGCTCAAGCCTGTAATCCCAGCACTTTGGGAGGCCGAGACGTGCGGATCACGAGGTCAGGAGATCGAGACCATCCTGGCTAACACGGTGAAACCCCGTCTCTACTAAAAAATACAAAAAACTAGCCGGGCGAGGTGGCGGGCACCTGTAGTCCCGGCTACTCGGGAGGCTGAGGCAGGAGAATGGCGTAAACCCGGGAGGCGGAGCTTGCAGTGAGCTGAGATCCGGCCACTGCACTCCACCCTGGGCGACACAGCGAGACTCCGTCTCAAAAAAAAAAAAAGAATTAATTAGGCGGGTGTGGAGATGCATGCTTATAGTCTCAGCTACACAGGAGGCTGGGGTGGGAGGATCATTTGAGCCCAAGAGTCCAAAACCAGCCGAGGCAACCTGGGGAGACTTTGTCTGTACAAAAAATAAAAACAGGCCGGGCGCGGTGGCTCAAGCCTGTAATCCCAGCACTTTGGGAGGCCGAGACGGGAGGATCACGAGGTCAAGAGATCGAGACCATCCTGGCTAACATGGTGAAACCCCGTCTCTACTAAAAAAACACAAAAAACTAGCCGGGCGAGGTGGCGGGAGCCTGTAGTCCCAGCTACTCGGGAGGCTGAGGCAGGAGAATGGCGGGAACCCGGGAGGTGGAGCTTGCAGTGAGCTGAGATCCGGCCACTGCACTCCAGCCTGGGCGATAGAGCGAGACTCCATCTCAAAAATAAATAAATAAATAAATAAATAAATAAATAAATAAAAACTAGCTAGGCATGGTGGAGTACACCTGTGGTCCCAGCTGCTTGGGAGGCTGAGGCGGGAGGATTGCTTCAGCCTAGGAGGTCAAGGCTGCAGCGAGCTGTGGTCTCGCCACTACATTCCAGCCTGGGCGACACAGCACGACTGTCTCAAAAAAAAATATATATATATATATATATTTAATTTTTTAAAAATTGAGGACCCCAGTACGAGCTGCAGTGGACAGGGCGTGTGAGCGCGGATCCAACTGCATCAGAGTATAGCTCTGCCCATCGGGGAGAAGAGGCGTTTGTCTCAAAGTGAAATGCACAATTGGTCTAGAATGCCAAAGAGAATAGGAAAAGACAAAAGACTCCAGGGGATGTATGGACAACCCGAGAATGTTTGCAGAAAGTCGACTTGATTGCCCTCGGTTTATAACACCTGTAAATAAGGAGTATGAAAAGAAGCCGCGTGTGTGCTACAATTTTGGCACAATTTGCTCAGTTTCGACGGGTATATTCCTAATTGTTTTAAAGGTGCTTATGCATCCTCCACTGCCAAGTACTGCATTCGCGTCCAAGCAGGATTTGGTGATCCGTCTGCTAAAATGCCTACTGGTCTTGGAGTATCTGGTCTGCCCAGAAACAGGGTCAGCAGTAAGCGGTGATCCTTCCCTCTGCCCTGAAAGCAGACCCCGGCTCTCACCGAAATAACCAACAGGGCTTTGCACAGACTCTGTCACGTCCTTGACTATTTTTTTTTTTTTTTAATTAAGATCTTGGCCGGGCACAGTGGCTCATGCCTGGAATCCCAGCACTTTGGGAGGCTGAAGTAGAAGGGTCACTTGAGTCCAGGAGAGACCAGGAGAGACAGTGAGATTATCGTCTCCACAAATAATTTGTTAAAAAATTAGTCAGGCGTGGCCAGGTGCGGTGACTCATGCCTGTAATCCCAGCACTTTGGGAGGCCGAGACGGGCGGATCACGAGGTCAGGAGATCGAGACCATCCTGGTTAACACGGTGAAACCCCGTCTCTACTAAAAAATACAAAAAAACTAGCCGGGCGAGATGGCAGGCCCCTGTAGTCCCAGCTACTCGGGAGGCTGAGGCAGGAGAATGGCGTGAAGCTGGGAGGCGGAGCTTGCAGTGAGCCAAGGTTGCACCACTGCACTCCAGCCCGGGTGACAGAGCAAGACTCCATCTCAAAAAAAAAAAAAACACGCCAGGCATAGTGGGACACACTTGTCATCCCAACGACTCGGGAGGCTGAGGCAGGAGGATCCCTCGAGCACAGGAATGTGAAGCTGCAGTGAGCTATGATCCCGCCACTGCACTCTAGCCTGGGCCCACAAAGCAAGACCCTATCTCAAAAAAATAAAAAAAAAAAAAAAGAAAACAAACCGGGTGCGGTGACTCACACCTGTAATCCCAGCACTTTGGGAGGCCTAGGCGGGTGGATCACGAGGTCAGGAGATCAAGACCATCCTAGCTAACACAGTGAAACCCCGTCTCTACTAAAAATGCAAAAATTAGCTGGGCATGATGCCGGGTGCCTGTGGTCCCAGCTACTTGGGAGGCTGAGGCAGGAGAATGGCGTGAACCTGGAAGGTGGAGCTTGCAGTGAGCTGAGATTGTGCCACTGCACTCCAGCCTGGGCAACAAAGCAAGATTCCGTCTCAAAACAAACAAACAAAAAAAAAAAACAAGAAAAAGAAAAAGAAAACAGGCCGGGCACGGTGGCTCACGCCTATAATCCCAGCACTTTGAGGGGCCGAGGCAGGCAGATCACGAGGTTAGGAGATCGAGACCACCCTGGCTAACACAGTGAAACCCCATCTTTACTAAAAACACAAAAAAATTAGCCGGGTGTGGTGGCAGGCGCCTCTAGTCCCAGCTACTCGGGAGGCTGAGGCAGGAGAATGGCATGAACCCGGGAGGCAGAGCTTGCAGTGAGCCAAGATCGCGCCACTGCACTCCAGCCTGGGTGACAGAGCAAGACTGCATCTCAAAAAAAGAAAAAGAAAAAGAAAACAAAGTTTTTCATTCCAGAAACATTAAGGTTCCTTACAAAGATGTTAATAAGGCCGGGCGCGGTGGCTCAAGCCTGTAATCCCAGCACTTTGGGAGGCCGAGACGGGCGGATCACGAGGTCAGGAGATCGAGACCATCCTGGCTAACACGGTGAAACCCCGTCTCTACTAAAAAATACAAAACCCTAGCTGGGCGAGGTGGCGGGCGCCTGTAGTCCCAGCTACTCGGGAGGCTGAGGCAGGAGAATGGCGTAAACCCGGGAGGTGGAGCTTGCAGTGAGCCGAGATCGCGCCACTGCACTCCAGCCTGGGCGACAGAGCGAGACCCCGTCTCAAAAAAAAAAAAAAAAAAAAAGATGTTAATAATTTCTGAGGTTATTTAAAATTATGTCTTATCCCTTCAATTAACACAGACAGGCTGGTCAAAACCATTCCTCATTCGCCAGCCTGGCAAGGCTGCCTGCCTTCCACAAGGACCCAACCTCTGGTTCAATATTGACTCCATACTGACTGTGTCTCCGCCAAGTCAGACCCTAAACTGCACCGACAGACAAAGCTGGACCTTCCGAACGACCATCCCCTGCGACTCCCAGAGGGCCCACGTAGGTGATCACATTCTATTCCCAGCTCACCCGGAGGGCTCGGGTCTGTGTCATTCTGAGCCTCAGCGTCTACATCTCACACAGAGTGGCAGGAAGCGCAGCCTTCCCAGCCAAGGCTGAGTCGGCAGGGTCAGGGGATGCTGGTGGGAATGGGTTCTCACGTGGTCTCCTTCTGGGAGCCCGGGAGCTCTGTCCCCCACTCGCTGTTGCGTATGGGGCTGGGGGAACAGCAATCGGATCCTCACGAAACAGTGACGTGAGGCCCAGTAGAGGATGTGACCTCCTCCAGGCTGACGCTCTTGGTTCTGTGTGAAATGAACCGATTCCACCTTGTCCTCAATGGTGGCTTCTGCTCCCTCGAAGAGGCAGGTCAGGAGTGGGGAGCCCCAGGTGTGGGTGCAGCAGGCTGCAAGGACCCACACACTCAGACTTGACCTCAGACACTGTCACACGGCCCCAGGGAGGTGGCCAGGACTCCAGGACGCCTTCTGGTCCAGTCCGGCACTGACCGGGATGCGGGTGAGCTGGCTGCGGCCGCCTGGCTGGGATACTGAGCGGGGAAAGCCCTCCCCAGCTCCCCCGAGGCCGGCTGCTGCAAAGTGACTGAAATGCTCCTTACAGGTGCCCACTCTCCCCAGGCTTGGAACTTGGAAGCGAACGTCTCCCGGAGCCCGTTTCCCTTTCACGGCCATCAGCAGCGGCTCCGTGTGAACCTGCCGTCCCCTACATCGCAGTTCAGCTTCTCAAACGTTGACTGTGCAGCCGGGGCCAAGCCCGGGCTGTCGTGACCGAGGACGCATCTTCTTTCATGGGGCACAGGCCCACATTCGGGGTTCAGGGTTGCAGGTCCTGCGGGAGCAGAGCCTGCAAGGCTCCCCCAAGAAATCTGTGCGGACCCTGTCCTGAGCTCCCTATGCTCAGCCTTCCACACGCAGGGAGGGCACCTCCATGCAGACCGCGCCGAGGGGAGGAGACTCACCCAACACCCACAGGCCCTGTCAGTGAAACCTCAGAGACAGGGGTCTTGGGTTTGGGCTCTGAGGCGCAGGACACAAGATCCAATAAGAACAAAGTCATCCCCTCTGGAGTGAGAGGCTGCTGAAAACGGAACCCAGGCTTCCCTACAAAGCGCCCAGGAGCAGCCCCACAGCCCTCCACGTGCTCAGTGCCTGTGGCCCTAACACTGCTGCCCGTTCCTCTGCTGCGTCTGTGACAAAACTCGGAGACACCTGCTTCTCAAAGCCCTGCCTGAAGGTTATTTGTGGTCACAAAGAGATCCTGCAAAGAACAGTCATCAAAAACTTGGAAACAAAGCAAACAGGCACCTTTTGCGGCCTCTGCCTGATTTGCAACTCAGTAGTGATGACACCCCGTATACTCCGTGACATCCTAAGTCTCGTATATGCAACCAAAAGAGAAGCAAATGATTTCTGTCCAGTAGCAAAGAGAACCCCCAGGGGCAGGGCTTCTCGGCCCTGCGGAACTGGAAGCAGCGCTGTAACTAACCGAACAATCTGTCCAGCCTCCTCTCCTCAGTGACTCTCAACGCCCAGTTCCTCAAACGTTCTCTGAGCCAGGTTTCCTGTCCATACCATGGCAAAAATGAAACGAAATTCTGATGCACCCCTCAGCCCGGTGAACCTCAAAGACATGACGCCGAGTGAAAGCTACCAGACACACACAGACGACGCCACGGGGTTGCTCTCACACACGGGCCCAGAGCAGGACGGTTCAGAGAAAGGAAGCAGAATGGAGGTTTCCGGGGCCTGGGGGACAGCGGGAGGGGAGCTGGTGTTCAATGGCTGCAGTTTCGGTCAGGGATGATGAAAAAGTTCTGGAAACAGAGGTGAGGGTTGACAACGCATGTGAATGTTCTTACTGACACTGAACTGTGCACTTAAAAATGGTTAAAATGGTGACAATTTCAGGTTGTGTACATTTGACTACAATTTTTTAAAAATGCATTGGCCTGGTGTGGTGGCTCACACCTGTAATCCCAGCACTTTGGGTGGCCAAGGCTGGCAGACTGCTTGAGCCCAGGAGGTCGCAACATGGTGAAACTGGGTCTCTACAAATAATTTAAAAACTAGCCTGGCTTGGTGGCATATACCTGTAGTCCCAGCTACTCAGGAGGCTGAGGTGGGAGGATCGCCTGAGCCCAGGAGGTGAAGGCTACAGTAAGCTGTGATTGCACCACTGCACTCCAGCCTGGGCAACAGAGTGAGACCTTATCTCCAAAAAAATTTTATTTAATAAAAATAAAAATCCTTAAAAGTTACACTTTGATCAGACCTGCATGTGAAAGGCCAAAGAATAAAGCTTCAAGAGCTGAAGAGAGGCCGAGCACGGAGGCTCACGCCTAGAATCTCCAGGCTCACTTTGGGAGGCCAAGACGGGCATATCACCTGAGATCAGGAGTTTGAGACCAGTCTGGCCAATAAGGTGAAACCCCGTCTCTACTAAAAATACAAAAATTAGGCCGAGCGTGGAGGCTCACGCCTATAATCCCAGCACTTTGGGAGGCTGAGGCGGGTGGATCATGAGGTCAGGAGATCGAGACCATCCTGGCTAACATGGTGAAACCCCGTCTCTACTAAAAATACAAAAAAATTAGCCGGGCGTGGTGGTGGCACCTGTAGTCCCAGCTACTCGGGAGGTTGAGGCAGGAGAATGGAGTGAACCCGGGAGGCGGAGCTTGAAGTGAGCAGAGATCACACTACTGCACTCCAGCCTGAGCGACATAGCGGGACTCCGTCTCAAAAAAAAAAAATTAGCCGGGTGTGGTGGCGCATGCCTGTAATCCCAGCCACTTGGGAGGCTGAGGCAGGAGAATCGCTTGAACCCGGAGGTGGAGGTTGCAGTGAGGCAAGATCGTGCCATTGTACTCCAGCCTGGGCAACAGAGCAAGACTCCATCTCAAAAAACAAAAACAAAAAAAGCAGAAGATAAACATTGCCTTTGGCAAAACAAACAACAAAAAGAAACCAGGGCACAAGGGACACTGTTGATAAATCGTGCTTCATTAAAATAGAGAAAGATAAAGACCAACACTAAGAAAAAACAAGCTGAGAAGGACAGAGATCTGCAACTAACTTCAGCAAAGGGTGTGTGGTCAGAGTATGGAAAGAATTCTACAAATTCTACGAATCAATCAAGAAAAGGGAAACTCACAGAGGAGGGAGGGGCAGGAGCCCAGAGCAGGCCCTTCACACCCAGACAGTGTCACATGAGCAGGGGGCAGCTGTGCGGTCACCAGGGAAATGCGAGGGGACCCCAAGGACTCAGGCCACACCCACACGGGGGAGCAGGCAAGGGGGCAATAAAATTGTGCTTAAAATTATTTATAAAGTAATAAAAGGTAAGTGAAAGTAGTTTGAAAACTGAATAAGGATCAGTGAATACTGGCTTGTGCTTTTTTTTTTTTTTTTTTTTTTTTTTTGAGATGGAGTCTCGCTCTGTCGCCCAGGCTGGAGTGCAGTGGCGCGATCTCGGCTCACTGCAAGCTCCGCCTCCCGGGTTCACGCCATTCTCCTGCCTCAGCCTCCCGAGTAGCTGGGACTACAGGCGCCCACAACCGCGCCCGGCTAATTTTTTGTATTTTTAGTAGAGACGGGGTTTCACCGTGGTCTCGATCTCCTGACCTTGTGATCCGCCCGCCTCGGCCTCCCAAAGTGCTGGGATTACAGGCGTGAGCCACCGCGCCCGGCTGGCTTGTGCTTTATTACACAAAGGTGTGCTTTTAAGAGTGAAAACCATGTAAATAATATCCGTCCAATCATAGTACAAAAAAAAAGAAAACTTTTTTTTAGTAGAGACGGGGTTTTACCATGTTGGCCAGGCTGGTCTCGAACCCCTGACCTCGTGATCCGCCCGCCTCGGCCTCCCAAAGTGCTGGGATTACAGGTGTGAGCCACTGCGCCCGGCCCATAGTTTTACAATCATGAGGTTTGCAGTACCGTCTTTAAACGATCCACACATGAGTTTACAGACACAGTGGTAGACAGTGGGATGGACCAGGCACCCACTCAAACCCTCATCCCCAAGGCCGGGTGCATACTCACCCCCTGGTAGGGGGTCCCCAGGACCCCCAGCCCCCTCAACCTTGTGGCCAGCCCCACCCGCCTGCAGTCCAGAAGACGCCAGAATTCCATGAGGCTCAGTCCCTCGGAATGCAGAATTCATGAGCCATGAGCAGGACAGGCACATCTGGGAGCAGGTTCTCCAAATAATTCCGGCTCTCATTTCAGGAACTAAAGGCCCAGGCTTTTCCATTTAATCTTTAAATGGCAACCCTTAATACAGGTTTTTCCATTTAATCCTTAAAGTAAGCTCAGGCGAAATACCATGGCCCTACTGTACAGATGAGAAAACTGATGCTTGGAGTTGGGAAGTGGCCGGCTCACTGGCCCTGGAACCCTACCTGGATGCATAGACAGGATTCCAGGGGAATGTGCTCCTGAGCCATAAACCTGTGCCGGGCAAGAGGAGCCAGCCCAGCCCCCAGAGCAGGACAGAAAGGGCCGCGGGAATGGCCAGGGGACAGGTCAGGCGCCTGGGTCTCAGCCACATCAGAACTGAGCAAAGCGAGGCCCCTCAGGCAGGGCTGTCATCACGAGTGTGGCACCACAGCCACCGCCGCGTCCCAGTCCCTGGAATGCACCCCCAGCGTGGTCCTCTCCAGGAGCTGAGGCTCTCAGGGGCCAGACCTCTTGCCCCTCGTCCAGGCGACCCTGTGGGCAGCAGGCGAAGCCAAGGGAGGCTGAGGAGCACACATCCATCCCCGCGGGGAGCGGACGCCCTTGGCACTGTCGCCAGCATGACGCCGCGCCGCCGTCCCTCTCCGATTCCCTAACGGTTCCCGAGGGAGCACTGAAGGTAAATATGTTAATTTGACTTCAATCATAGCTTTTTTTTTTTTTAAGTGCACGTGGTATTAGTTTAGGGCACATAACCTGAAAACTACTCGCGCGTGTCTGCGCATCCCGTCCTTAGCAAGAGAAAGCTTGAGCTCCTGCCAAGAGGGCTCGGGGCTGAGGGGCCACAGGGGCAGACATCCCCCCAGGGTGGGCACGGCACTCTGAGCTGAGGGGGAGACCAGGGAGAGGCCGGGCACGTGCCCAGAGTCCCACACCCGGGAGGGGCTGCCTGGCACCCATCCACCCTCGGGCCTGATGCAATGGGGTGCCATCCTCTGGCTTCCAGGCAGGAGACACTCCTACGAGCACAAGGTGCCAACTGCAGAAGCCAATGCGTGGGCTCCCGGGGCCCAGGTGCAGCCAAGAAACAGGATCTCCAGACAGGCCCCAGGCTGCACAGGCCGGAAGCCAGCAGGTGGGACAGCAAGCCCCTCCTCCACCACAGGCACCCCACGGCCTGCTGAGAATGACATGAAGGACCAGGCTGACTGAGTGGAAAGGCCGCTTGGCCCTCAACCAAGGGCAGAAGGGAGGCTGGAGGCCCCCCAGAGATCCTTCCTGGGGCCCTGCCATGGCCAGCACTCCCCAAATGCCCTCCAGGGTCACCAGAGACCCGGAGCGTGGCTGCAGAAGCCAGATGGGTCTCAGGCCTCCCACTACCCATTCTGCTACTGGGAATAGGAAAGTTACTGAAATCTTGAAAGCAGTAAGATTTCAGGCCACCAGGACAGGCGGCAGCTGGGGAAGTCTCCACTTTTCAGGACCCCAAGGCCCCAGGGGCCAGGCCACAGCCACGCTGTGGAAGGCGCTGCCAGCCCTGCCACCTGTTCCCCAGGGAAAGGGGGCCCTTTGGGAGATCTACAGACGGGCTCCACTGGCCATGGGGCTGCCTGGGCCAGGCCTGGGGCTGATAGCCCACACCCTTGGCCACCCACTGTAGTCATGGCCCAGCCTGGCAGACACCCACAGTCCCTACCCCAGGGCGTGGCTGCCAGCCAAAGCCCATGCCACTGTGCCCTGCAAAACCCAATGGTTTGACCACAAGGCCCTCCTAGCAGGGCCCCGTAGCCACGCCACAGCAGGGGTGGTGCCAGAGCGGCACTGCATCCCCAGCCTGTGTAGCCTCATCCCAGCAGGGCCCCCACACCCATCTGTGCTCCTCTTCTCTGAGCCCAGGCCCCTTTGCTGCCCCTACATGGGCGATGCCTCCTCTCAGGGCATCCAAAACTCAACCCAGGTTCTAGGAAACTCCACCTGGCAGCCCGCTGCAGTGGGGTCTTAAAACTAAAAGTCTCTACTAAAAGTACAAAATTAGCCGGCATGGTGGCGCACACCTGTAATCCCAGCTACTCGGGAGGCTGAGACAGGAGAATTGCTTCAACCTGGGAGGCTGAGGTTGCGTGCTGAAATCGTGCCACTGCACTCCAGCCTGGGTAACAGGAGTGAAACTCCATCTCCACCCCCACCCCCGCAAAAAAACAAACAAACAAACAAACGAAAACTCCAACGCTACTGCCAGTGCACCGTCCCCCACCCCACAGACCGCACAGAATCAGCCCACGAAGGACACTCCATGGAGCTCTTATCTGATTCGGAGGCCGTGGGGTGTGGGTTAGCTGGGGGTCTCCTCCTCTCTGGACACGTGCAGACGGGGCCGTGACACACACCCAGACCCCAGCAGAGTCACTGCAGAGGATGCAGATGCAGGGAGAGCAGACAGCAGACAACCACAGGCCAGCCTGTGCTCAGCACAAACTCCGGCCAGCTGCATCAGACCCCTGGCAGAGCCGCCCCTGCGTGCTACGGTGCCAGGACCCAGTCACTCGAGAGCAGGTCGGGGGCACACAGGCCTGGGACGGACAGGCCCAAGGTAGTAGCCCCTCCCGCTGTCCCCCACCCCAAGCACATCAGATTAATGGAGGTGACGGAGGAGGAAGTTTTCATCCCCAGAACACCACGGGCCCAGGGTCACGGATCACAAACGGCTGTGGGGAGAAGAAACACGTGTTTCCCATATTCCCGTAACACAGGAAACCGTTCCCAGAGGAGGAAGGCCAGATCAAAGGGACCCCCAATGGCCACCTCGGGACTCTCCAGCTGCCCAGGCCGCTGGAAACCCAGGGAAGGAGCCAGGTGGACTCAGGCCCAACGGGCACTGGGGCCTCTGCAGGACAAGGCAGGGGTCGGCATACCTGGGCTCGGCCTGCAGAGTGACCGGAACGACCTGCACACCACTCTCCCAACCAAAGTGAAGCCAGCCACCCACTGGGCACCCCATGACCCGGCCCCGCTCGCTCACAGCCATGGTTCCCATCCTCCACGCGTCCTCCCAGCTGGGAACTCGGCACTCGGACCTGCTCTCGGAGTGCGGGGTGCCCGGGAAGGCGGTGCCGGGCGTCGGCTTCCACCTCGGGCTGTAACAGAATTCCCTCGTGACGTTTCTTGGAAATCAGTGGCTGTAATCACAGCTGCCTAGTCTCTGCAAGGGCCTCTCAGCTGCTGGGTTTCGGTGTAATTATTACGAAAGCGCAGTTAAAGTGAGGATGAACCGAAGCCTCTGGGAAAACCCACGGGCCCAAGGAGGGCAGCTGCGGCCCCCAGGCCAGGAACAAACTCAGGCCCTCCCGGCTCAGACCCCGGGGCGCAATCCCCACCCAGCAGCGGTGGCAGCTGGCCCCTGAGCAAGCTCCCTCTACCTGGATGGCACCTGGCCCAGGTAACCAGGCAACACCAGGCCGAGGGCAAGGCGGGGAGGGCAGCCAGCCCCCACCCCCGCCCACCGGACCCCTGCTGTCTTTGCACCACTCCTCGCGGCCCAGCCCACCTGCAGCAGCACCCCCGAAACCCCAGGGTCCCTGCAGAACTCGGAGATGAGGGTGGAGCTGTCGCTGGAGCCAGGCTGCAGCAAAGGCCCATCTGCCCCGGCCAGGGCCTCCCAACCTCCCTGGGCCCATTTCTCCTTTCACAAAATGGGGGCACCAGACATTCCCAAAGACTCTCCGCCCGAACACGACCTGCCGGGGCCCCGGGTCAGCACATCACTAAAGCAGGTGATCGCCCAGGACTCCCAGCAGAAGGGAGAGGTGGGGCTCAGGCAGGGATACCCCCTCTGCCCGTCTCCCCAGGGTCTTCACCCACAGGACCATCGGTGTGGCCAGGATGCCACGGCCTGACGGAAGGGGGCGGGGAGCCTTGGGTCCCACACAGGCTTGGGAAGCAGAGGCCACCCCAAGGCCAAGTCCGGGCTCTGCCCAGCCTGTGCCACGCACTGAGCCGGGGGCTGGGATGCTCAGGTTCACCTGTCTCCCCACCATGCCTGTGAGAGGTCTGGGCAGGTGTGCGCAGGGCCGAGCTCACAGTGGGCCTCACCTCGGTGGGGTCACCATCCATGAAGCACTGGGTCTGGCCCGCAGAGCCCGACAGACAAAACCAGGTAGAGCTGAGGCATCTTAGCAGGTGCTGCTGAGCTGACGGAGACCCTCCGCCCGCCAGGCCCGCGCTGCCTCCTCGGACCAGCCTCCCACGAAGCACCCAACCCTAACAGAGGCACAGCCCTCAGTCCAGCGTGTGCACCACTAGGTCACGGCCCCCTCTCGCCGGTGGGTGGGGCTGGCTCTTGGCTAGCGGATCCCACGGCCGCCCTGTTCTCTGGATGTTGACTGCCTTCCCTCTCCCCAGAGGAAAAGACAGACGCCATCTTCCATAAGCAGCTGAGGGTATTTTTCTGCTCATTTACCACCGTGCATGGCCCTCTCCATGCCTAGGATTTGTGCTGCCTGACTCACTTCTGCCAGATTTCAGGGCGAGGGGGAAGACGCCGTGTTTTACGGCTGCCATAACTTCTGCCCCGTTAGACATCTACACTCACGTGGAAGCGACCAGATTGATCTGACGGCCAAGCACTTCACAGGGCAGAACCTTTCTAGCACAACAGAAACCCGAGGGTCCTCTTCCTCGATGCCAGAAACGGGGCCACCCTGCTGGAGCGGAGGCTGTGGCCATCACACACTCCCAACAGAAGAGCCAGCGGCCACAGGGCTCAGGGGAGCTGGTGGGGGTCAGCCCCTGGGGAGTTGCTCTCCTGGGTCCAGGCACGGTCAGCGCTTCACCCCAACCTGAGCCTAGGCACGCAGGGGTCATCTCATTGCTCAGGGAGGCAGCACTGCCCTCCCTTCCTTCCCAGGCTGGACTGGGGAGGAGGCAGCCACGGAGAAGAGGGAGTGGGTCTCTGTGGGGCAGGTGGGCACTTTGGCCTTCACCCCTGTACTGGGAATAGCATCTCCCCAAAATCCACATGTACCCAAAACTCGAATGTGACTGTATTTGGAACCAGGGTCTTTGCAGATGTACGATCAAGTTCACATGAGAGCTTCCCAGATTTAGGTCAGGTCCGGAGGTGTCTTCTAAGGAGGGAAAACGTGGACATCTAGGAAGGGCGCCGCACAGAGACCAGGCCGAGACTGGCACGAGATGGGCACGAGACAGGCACAAGCCCAGGGCACCACAGGCAGCCGACACCACGCTGCGGAGGCAGGCGGGGGCCCCGAGACACTGTGGCCTCAGGCTTCTGGCCTCCACGGCTGCGCAAGAAGAAATTCCTGCTGTTTCAAGCCTCCCTGCCCCTACCTGTTAGTGGTGCCATGTTCCAGCAGCCCACGACATTCACCTACAGGACCATCGGTGTGGCCTAGACCGCTGCTGAGGGGACCCCGGGCCCAGCTGGGTTGAGGGCAGATCTTCTCAGACAGACCATGTCCGTCACAAACCCGGCCGGCCCCGGCAGCTCTGGGACCCAGAGACAGACGCGGTCATAGCTGAAAAAGCCTCTCGGCCCCACCCCAACTTCTCCCTCATCACTCAGTGGGGAGACCCAAGACTTGGCCACAACCCCGTCTCCTAGTTCCTCTACAGCCACACAGCCCAAGAAAGAGTGGGGAGGTGGGGACAGCGGTGCCAGCCGGGGGTATCCCTCACTCACAGTGGCTCCAGGGACACCAGAGGGACAAGGATCCAGCCAGGAGGGGACCTGTCTTTCCGGGAGCAGTGGGTTCTGATGAGACCCTCATCACCACTCACCAACCTGCAGCCTCCCTGTTCCCAGGCCAAAGACCTCCACACCCAGATCTGGTCCTGGGTAGCCGACCCCTCCCCCAGCCCCTCCTGGGTCCAGCCCTGCCCCTGTGCACACCTGTAGCCTTCACCAAAGGCGGGGTTGCTGGAGAGTTGCTTCCAAGACTCACCCATCACACAGACACTTCCTATGCAACGTCCGGTCTCCAGCTGGTGGAGCAACATCCAAGGAGGCAGCATCTCTGACGTCCCCACCCAAGACGCGAATCACCAGGAGGCCACAGACAAACCCACCTCGAGGCTGGGATCAAATCTGTCAAACTGGCCTGGACCTCAGAGTCAGGATCATGAAGGCCATGGAAAGGCCACAGAATACACCAGGCTGGAGGAGCCCAGAGACACAGCAAGACTCAAACAGATGTGCATGCCACGTCCACAGCAGCAGCACCCGACAGCCAAGAGGCAAGTGGCCCCGGGGTCCGCCGACGGGTGACAGTCAAAGGAAATGGCGGCGGGCACATACACACACACACATCATACAGCCTGGAGAAGGGACGGACTCCGCCACTCCCTGCAACCCGGAGGAGCCGTGGGGACACGGTGTGCAGCAAATGAGCCAGTCACACAAGGACACCCGCTGTGGGACTCCACTCACATGCAGTCCCGGAGGCAGGCCCACAGAGACAGGAAGTAGAACGGTGCCTGCCAGGGGCTGCAGCAAGGATGGGGAGTTTGTGTCTGACGGGGAAAGAGGTTCAGTTTGGGAGGATGAAAAAGTTCTAGAGATGGTGGTGAGGGCAACACAAAAATGCACAAGCTTCGTTCCACTGGAAAAGCTAAAATGGTAAATGTTATGTACGACTAATCAGAACGTTTTTCAAAATCTGAATTTATAGCTTAACCAACATAGAAAGATTTCATGTCTACAATTTTTTTTTTTTTTTTGCAAGACTGAGTTTCGCTCTTTTCGCCCAGACTGGAGTGCAGTGGTGCCATCTCAGCTCACTGCAACCTCTGCCTCCAGGGTTCAAGTGATTCTTGTGCCTCAGCCTCCCGTGTAGCTGGGATTACAGATGTGAACCACTGTGCCCGGCCCAAAAAAATTTGTTTAATGCCGAGCGCAGCGGTTCACACCTGTAATCCCAACACTCTGGGAGGCCAAGGCGGGCGGATCACAAGGTCATGAGATCAAGACCATCCTAGCTAACAGGGTGAAACCCCGTCTCTACTAAAAATACAAAAAATTAGCCGGGCGAGGTGGCGGGCGCCTGTAGCTTCAGCTACTGGGAGGCTGAGGCAGGGGAATGGCGTGAACCCGGGAGGCAGAGCTTGCAGTGAGCTGAGATCATGCCACTGCACTCCAGCCTGGGTGACAGAGCGAGACTCCATCTAAAAAAAAAAAAAAAATTTAATTAGCCAGATGTGGTGGTGCACAAAAAATGTTTTAATCAGCCATGTGTGGGGATGCACACCTACAGTCCCAGCTACTCCAGAGGCTGAGGCGGGGAGATCACCTGAGCCCAAGAGTTTGAGGCTGTAGTAAGCTATGATTGCACCACTGCACTCCAGCCTGGGCAACAGAGCAAGACTCTATCTCAAAAAAAATTTTTTTTTTAATTAAATTTAAAGAGACTCAACAAGTAACTCTACTGTGGGGTCTGCACTGGATCTGCTGGTGTAAGGCCGGGAGGGGCCTGAGGGGCGGCTGCCAGGGGGTGGGTGCAGGCGAGTGGCGGGCAGCCCTCAGCCCACGCTGGAACAAGACACAGGTATGCAGGGGAGGTTTACTCTCAAATGGTTCAGGAAAATGTTATTTGTACAATATGTGTCATTTTTCTGTAAGTTTAATAGCTTTATCTTTTACCCTTTTTCTTTTTTTTTTTTTTTTTTTTTTTTGAGATGGAGTCTCGCTCTGTGGCCCAGGCTGGAGTGCAGTGGCCGGATCTCAGCTCACTGCAAGCTCCGCCTCCCAGGTTCACGCCATTCTCCTGCCTCAGCCTCCCGAGTAGCTGGGACTACAGGCGCCCGCCACCACGCCCAGCTAATTTTTTTGTATTTTTTAGTAGAGACGGGGTTTCACCGTGTTAGCCGGGATGGTCTCGATCTCTTGACCTTGTGATCCGCCCGTCTCGGCCTCCCAAAGTGTTGGGATTACAGGCTTGAGCCACCGCGCCCGGCCCTTTTACCTGTTTTCTTAAACAACTAAAGCAAAGTCCCCACCTGCCAGTGCCGGGCAGCCAGGTGGCGTAGATCCCTCCACAATACTGGACTCACTGTGGAAACAAGGCCTGGGACAAGGGGTTGGCAGAGCCCAGAGGCCGGGCGCCATGCAGGGCAGCTCCGATGGGAGGGGTTCGCAGAGCCCAGAGGCCGGGCGCCACACAGGGCAGCTCCGACGGGCAGGAGTCGCCTCCAGGCCCTTCACCTCGGGCTGGAGAAAACCAAGTCACCCCTGGGGACCCTCGCTGGACATTCTAAAAACCTTCAGAAGCCACTCCCTGAACGTGGCCAGGACCCTCCATGGGCCTTCAGAGCAGCAAAGTGCAGGGCTGGCCTTCCCGTGAGAGAACCCCCATGCCCCGCAGCTGGGCACAGGATGAAGGGCACGCGTCCCCCGAGGCCTGCCACTCAGAGCTGGGAGGGTTTGGGGGCAGGTGTGCCTCTGTTCTCCTGCATCATCAGGAGCCTGGTGAGGCCTAGGGCTGAGCCGTGGGGCAGCTGCTGGTCTGGATGGCACCAGGCCTGGCTCTCGAGGTCCCAGATCTGGGAACGCCTGGGCTTCCCTGAGGTGTGGCTCGGTTTGGGCCCCAGGGATGTCACATGCCCCCAGCTTCCTGACAGCCGTCTGCCTGCCAGCACCCAGCCACAGCCCCACCCCGGGCTCCGCTGTGACCCACACGCTGTCATTTCCAGGCCACTTCCTATGACATGGACTCACCACCTAAACTGGGTTACAATAATTAACACGAATCCTGTTCCCAAACTTACATAACCGCAGATGACAACGCCAACTCGTAGGAAAACCCTCCCCCCACCAGTGGCCCCATTTCCCTCCCACGACCCCCACTCAGCTTGGGCCTGGAGCTGGCCGGCTGCACCGGTTTCACGCCCCTCCAGGTGCCGTCCCAGCAGCAGCTGCTGTGCCTGGCTCCTCCCACTGTCCTGGGTAAGTGCAGAGCCAGCCCCCCCAGTGCCCTCTACGCACTAAAGGCTTTCTGCCCCCCCACACCACAGCGGAGGTTCGCATCTACCTGACCCTTTGAATGAGGCCTTATTTGGAAACAGGGTCTTTACAGATATCAGTAGTGAAAGGAGGTAAGATGAGATCATCCTGGATGTAGGGTGGATCCTAACACGCATCCTTATGGAAGGGAGAAGTTTGGACACAGATGCACAGAAGGAAGGTGGCCGTGTGAGGGCAGAGGCAGAGACGGTGCTGATGCTCCCACATGCCAAGAAAGGCCCAGGACAATGGCAGCCTCGGGAGGTGGAGGGTGGCGTGGGATGGAGTCTCCCTCAAAGCCTCTGGAGGAACCAGCCCTGAAGATGCACAGTGTCGACTCCGGGCCTGCAGAACTGGGACAGGAGCACTCTCTGAGGCTTCCTGCCACCAAACCTGTGGCCTTTGTCAGGGTGGCCCCAGGAGATGGATACCCTGCCCCCCTCCAACAAACCCCAGGGTGCTGGAAAAGCCCCTTCCCTCCTCCCGGACTGTCACCTGTACAGATGCAGACACCCTGCCCTCCTGGAGCTGGTGGACCCTTATGGGGACCCCCAGAATGGCATTTGCAGGGGTCGGGCCAGCCCCACAGGAAGGGAGGGCAGCAGAGCCAGCCCACAAAGGGCCTGGCTGGGGAAAGGCCCCGCAGCCTCTGGGGCCGCCTGGGAGCCCTCTCTGGGTCTGCCTTGGACTGGCCCAAGACCTTCCTGGTGACCAGAAAGCGGGGTACTGTACCCCATTCGGAGCTCACACTGGGAAAACTGAGACCCAGGGAGGCCATGGCATTTGCCCAGCTTCCACCGCGGCACTGGGGAAATGGGGCTCAAATCCCAAGACAGAACGTGCTCTCCAACCCTGGAAGTGGCTGCTCAGCTGAGGACAGCCCAGGACGGCACCGGCAAGATCCCCATCGAGGCCTCAAGCGCCCCATCCTCCCCAGCCTGAGCTGCTCAAGGAAGGGCAAGTCCTCCCTGTCCTTTGTCTACTGCCCAAGGCCGGTCACGGCCCGGGAAGGCCCAGCTTCCCGCCCTGGGGACTCTGCTGAGAAGTTTCGGAGGTGACCTGGAAGATGGGCACCCCCAGTGGCTGTCACTTCATGCACGGAGGTGAGCGGTATTCGGGGACTGTCCGGCTTCTACGGTCTCCAGGAGGACCCTGGTCCAGAGACAGCATCAGCAGCCCCTCGGCTCTGCGGGGTCAGGGGAATTTTGCTCTAAACACGCCCTGTCCAGCTCCCTTACAGAGGGACGGAGCCTGTGGGGAGAATCTTCAAGCTGGGAACTGTCCCACTGCTGGGCCTGGTGTGGCCTCTGTCATGGTGGCCCCAGGAGATGGATACTCTGCCCCCCTCCAACAAACCCCAGGGTGCTGGAAAAGCCCCTTTCCTCCTCCTGGCCTGTCACCTGTACAGGTGCAGACACCCTGCCCTCCTGGAGCTGGCGGACCCTCACGGGGACCCCCAGAATGGCAGGGGGTCCCACACCAGGCCCAGCTGGAACGGATGACAGGGGCAGGGCACACACTGTTCTCAGCAGGGTGCGAGGGACCCTCAGACCCCACTCCCTGCCTCTCTCCCCCAGGGCACAAATTTGAATCCACACGGCAATGCTGGATCCAAGCCACCGCCAACATCTTTCCCGGTAGCTGCCCCTGGGTCCCTGGAAACTGCAAAGCCACAGTGGTCAGTCAGCAGGACGAGCCACTGTGCATGGACACGGCCCGGTCTGTGGCCAGGGACCCTTTCTCGGGGGCACTTGGGGCTCGTGAGGACCTAGGTCCGGTGACCACCGCAGTCAGCCGTGGTTAACCATCAGCAGGGGACTCACTGCCATCCCAACCACAGCGGCCTTGTTGAGGCCCCCACCCAGCCGGCCAGGAGGCATCGTGGTCTGGGGTCACTGAGACACACGGAGGCAAAGGACTTGGTCTTTCCCGACCCACTGTTTCATGCCTCCTAGGGTCCCCTAGCCACAGACAAGGGCTGAGGCCTGGGCATGAAGGGCTGGGCTGTCCCACAAAGGGACCTACCCCAAGCCCCGAGGGGAGCCAGCCCAGCCCCCGGCATCCTGGGAGAAGGTTTCCCGGAGGAGACAGCGGGCAATTTGCATAATATTCTTTGCAAGTTAATATCAGCCTCTGATAATGATCTCGGCATCGCGTGGAGCGGCTGAGGCGGCTGTTACAACACTAAGTAATCATATTTTAAATTATGTTTCCCTTTATAGAAAGGTGTTGCAAAAACACACAGACACGAAATCTGTCTGTTGCAGCCCCGCTGCCAACCACCTGACCAGCTTTCCCGGCGCCGCGGGTTACGTTTGCAGCACTGCAGCCCGGGAGAACCAGCGGGGCGGCAGCCACAGGCTACCCCCAGGCCCCCACCCAGAGCCTCCCCCTGCCAGGGGACCCTCCCAGCTGGGGACCCCACCCAGATCTGAGCCAGGCTCTGGCCAGGGCCTCAAAGGAGGACCCACGGTCCACGTCTGCTTGAGGTCCCTACGGCCCTAGGAGGGAGACAAGGGGACTCCCCCTCCCCACAGCCACCCCCCTTGCTGGAAACCTAGCACCCACCGAGGCCTGACTTCCAGGCGAAGGGTGGGGGTACAGATTTCAGAGAACTCAAGGCCCTTCAGGTTCTGCTCCACCTGAGCCTCCATGTCACCCCCCCAACCCCGCCTAGTGGGGGGGCTTCTGTCAGCCCCTCCCCCAGCGCTGGGGGCCTCTCCCCAAGAAGGTGAATTCAGCCTTGGGGTGCCCTCCCTCCTGAGGCTCCCCCAACTCCTGTACCTCTACACCCCTTGGCACATCTACAGCTGGGGGAGGCCCTGAGTGACCCTTGTCCCCATTCATACGGGGGACCCCAGCCCCAACAGAGTGAGTCCTGTTCTTCTACTCTCCCTCTTCATTTAGGAGCCACGGCCGACCACTCAACCTCTATTTTCTTAAAAGCTTTTTTTTTTTCCTTTTTTATTAAAAAAAAAATCCAATTATAGCACAAATCTCTCAGCAGGGGTCAGTGTGGAATAAGAATAGCCAAAGTTAATGGACATGACACAGGCAAGATTAATGCCTAAAGGGTTTCAAAAGTTGTGTGATGCGGATTTCATTAACATTTTAATTGTAATGTATCTTTTTAATCTTCTCTCACCCTAATGGCTTTATATCCAAAAAAAAAAAAAAAAGAAAGAGAGAAAAAACTGCTGACAACAACAAAAAGTATCAATATACAAAATTTAACAAAGGCGCTTAGCTGTGCAACGGAAATGAAATTAAATGAACAAAACTCTGTTAACGCTGATTTTTTAACAGCACAAAAGTCAGGAATGCAGCAAAGATGGTTCCTTCCCCTTTCTTGGCACAGATACCAACTGGGTGGTAGAAGGGAGACGGGCACATCCCCCGGGACAGATGCCCAGCCTGGGTGGGGGCCCTGGCCACAGGGGATGCCTCAGGAGGACCCTGGGAGGAGAAAGATGCAGGACAACTTCCTTCTGCTCCGATCCAAAGGCAAGGCCAGCGCTGACTCCCTCAAAGACCGCCCCAGAAGCACCAAGGAAGGCCCACAGCTGCCCCCTGACTCCAGGCGTGCCCAAGAGTGAGGAGGTAACTCTTCCAGAAAACACTAGCCAACTGGGAGGAGGCCCCAGGACAGTGGGGGGGGGGGAAGGGCATCTAAAGTGTCACTGTAATGAGGGAGGCACCAGCATTTTGTGGGGTGGGGGCTGGGTTGCTAACGAGTCTCCCCTCGGCATGCACCCAGCTCCCAACGCCCTCCGTGAGGGACCCCAGACGGCTCTGACCAACAGCACAGCCTGGATTCCAGCCTCCAGCTTCCAACACCAGCTCCTGAAATGTACTCAAGCCTGACTATGGAGGACTGGGGAGATTTTTATTTTCAATCAACAAACATATCTTGAGGCATGGCTATGCTGAGGTTGATGCTCTACCCCTTCACAGACTACCAGGGAGGCCACCACCAGCCCAGGGCCAGGCTGCCCTCGGGGCCCCGGTGGCTGGGCTGGGGCCGGCCAGACTGAGCTTGGGAGACATCCCTGCAGCATGGCTTGCTGCTCACCCCAGTGACTATATATGGGCACTTTCAGGCCCCTTTGTTCCCCGCCCCCAGCCCTGCCTGCTTCCCAGGCACAGGGGCAGGAGCTGGGCGGGCCCAGGAGCTCGCGGCCGTCCATGGCGCTGTGCCCTCCTGGATGCCAGGGCCCCGCACTGGGGGAGGGGAGGTTCCTCTAGAGAGACCCAGAGCAGCCTCTCCTCCCCGTGGGTCCCTGCAAACCACGTCTGGAGAAAAGCCTGCCTCTCGTTCTCCCGGGAGACTCCATGGCGGCCTCCTCTTAAAGGGTAATGAGCCTCACTGGGATTCAGTCACTTCACCGGCCCAACGGCCCCCAGGCCAGCCCCAGCCGGCGTGAAGGCGGAAAGGTCGGGCTGCCCACATTCAGCCTCCAGCTCCTCGGAGGAGGCAGAGGATGCTACTCTGTAGCAGGATGGCCTCAGGAAGGACCTCCTCACTCAAGGTCACACAGCCCGGGCTGGGCGTTCTCCCAGGAGACCTGAGCCCAGGGTTCTGGCTGCCAAGTGCTCCAGTGGGGACCAGGCCCAGCAAGCAGACACTGGGGATGTGGTGGGGCCCCAGGAGCCCCAGGTCAGGGTCCCAAATGCCCTCCCCTACTCAGCTGATCCCGTGTGGACAGAAGTGAGTGCCGGACCCAGAGTTCATGTCCCCAAATGACAAGCCTCCAATACTTCCAGACAGACACCTTCATGCCCGCCCACTGCGCCCTGCTGAGACCCTGTGTAAGGGTGTGTGCTTCCAAAACCCAAACTGTAAACAACAAAGGCAGGAAGGCCACAGCTGAGGGAGCTGGGGCTCCCAGCAAATGGGCAGCTGCAGGTGACACAGTAAGGGAGCCCCGGCCAGCCAGGAAGCATATTTTACAAATGATCTCATCTCACCAAGCGCCAGAGCTGGTGAGAGCAAGGATTTGCTAAAAAAGAAACAGAGGTCGCCAGGATCCTGCCCTGCGAGAGAGGCCGGCGGGGAGGGGGCGGGGGGCAGGCGTGCAGCAGCAGCCCCCGGCCTGGGTGACCCCGCATTCCGGCCCCCAGAGCCAAGGCCCAAACAACCTTCCAGTCACATCTCCTCGGTGACTCTGGACAGGCTGAAAGGGAAACGAGATCCACCTGGGGATTAGGGGGCGCCTCGGGGAGGCCGGCGTGGGGGCCACACACAGTTCTGAACTGGGGTCCAGTGAGGAGATAAGAGTAGAGAAAGGCTGGCCAAGCTCCCCCACCCAAGGCCCGACTGCCCACCTCTGGGAGGACCAAGAGCGTGCCCAGAAAGGGTGCCAGGAAAGGAACGAAATGCTGGGGAGAGGGCACCTCGGGGAAGGCCCAAGACCTAGGGAGCTGGGTCTGCAGACACTCACTGCCAGGGAGCCTGACTGGAGATGGGGTGAGAGGCCCCAGTGAGCCAGCTCTACAGGTTCCCATGCCCCCTCATCAGCCCCCAGTCAGACCAGACCCAATCAGACCTCACAAACTCCCGCACCTGCCCACGCACATCAGACGATGGCTCAGGTCCAGCGTCCAGACAGGGACTAGCACTACTTCTCCCCTGTCCTGGAGGACGCTCCACGGCCTCACACCACGGGGCTTTGCCTCCCCTTCGAGCCAGGCCTGGAAGCCCAGCCCCAGGTTTCCTCAGCCCAGGCCAGAAATGTCACCCTGAAGTGGAGAGTGGCCTATCTTGTCCTTAGAACCACAATGGGAGGCTAGCCAGCCTGGGCCATTGAGGCAGGGACATGCACTACCAAGGCAAAGGTGGACTGGGCTGGGGGAGCGGCAGAGTCAGGGGGCCCCAGAGTCAAGTTCCCAAATGTGTTCATTACATTGGAGTCCGTAGAAGGCCCCAGTTCTCCGGAGAAACATGCTGGTGTAGCCTGGGGTAAGGGGTGCCACCTACCCCCCGCCGCCGTGGACTCGGAGCCTCGTCCCACCGGCCACAGTCCAACTGGACCCCGGAACCCACTACATGACCCTGCAAAGGGGATGGAGTGACCCCAAGGGGCTGTGAGATGCAGAGAGGCAGCCTGGGGACAGTGTGTGGAGTTGGCTAGGACAGGGCTGGCTGAGAAAGGAACATGGGCTCTGCCCCACTGACGGTGGCTGGGGCCAGTGGGCACTCAGTGCCCTCTGCATTCCAGGGACACAGGTCAGAGGCACAGACCTCAGAGGAAGGGGCACAGGGTGGAACCCTGGGAACTCAACATCCCGGAAAGGACGACACCCTCGTTCCCTGTTCCATCCCTCAGGCCTGGGAGACCACACTGCCCACAAACCAGGAAAGCAGGACTCCAGAGGCGGAGGCCAAGAGGAGCGCAGGCCTGGAAGAACCGCTCAGCACCAAGATCGCCACTGTTGTTTCATGAATAATGCAGCCTCATGCTTTAATTGGAAAACACAGGAAGAATTGAAGAATTTTTTAAAAGTCACCACCAGCCCCCCGGCCAGGGCAGAGCGGCCTTGCACACCCTTCCAGCAGCCGATGGTAAAGAACAGAGCCTGTTCTCCAAGCCTGCAGCAGCCCAGTTCCCACCGCTCCCAGCACGAGATCTCCCCGGGGGTGCCTCTGCCGCAGCGGCCACCCTCCCGCCAGGCCGGGGCCAGCGCCATCGGGCCCTGGGTGTGACCACTGCGAAAGGATCCCTGGCCACTAAGAGGTGACAAGTGGTATCTTGTTCCACTTTCTGTGCCCATTCCAAGTGGCTTTGCTGAAAGGACAGGGGGCCACCACCTTGGGTGGCAGCTTCTTTAATTTCCTTGCCTTGGACTCTGGCTCGGCTACCACCCAACGGTGACCCCAAGGGAAAATGCCAAGAAGCCTCTCGAAGGGAGGAGCTGGGAAAGGCCCCACAGAGGACCGGAGGGGTGCTCCGACGGTGGCTGGGTGAAGAAGGGGTGGGTGGCTGAGAGGTGGCGGGGGCTGCCTGAACCCTGACCTAACTCTAGGTGCCCCTGCTGGGGGTGCTACAGGCTAAAACACCCTGCAGAACGCTGAGCTGAGTGTCCCATTGGAGAACAGGAGGGAAGGAGGTCAGGAGTCCGCCAGAGGAAAAGAGGGGTGGGTGGGAAGAACGGGCGACCTGGAGGGACAGGGACCCTGGCAGGAGGCAGGAGAGGGCGGCCACGCTGGCAGGCGGGAACACCAAGGTGCACGCGCTCCCGGAGGCAGCTCCACGGGATGGGAGTCCGGGCTGCCTCGGGCGTCCACGGGTCAACACCCCCGCCACACACAGAAAGGAACGCACAGCAGAGAACACAGCTCAGGGCACCCAGCGGCCCAGGGAGACGGGCCCACCAGCACGTGGGTGAAACACCTCCAATCGGGAGGCCCCGCGCGGGGGTTGGGGGAGGGAGTGGAACGGCCTGGGAGGCCAACTCCAGGGACCGGGCCTCGCGGCCCGCAGACCCACAGGTTTAAGCGGTTCCACCACGAGAGTCCAAGACCAAACTTCCCCCAGAGCCTGGCAGAGGGGCTGGGAGGTGACCTCTGACCTCCGACCCCACACGATCCCAGCAAGAGAAGCAGGAAACTCCGTCAGAAGGCCTCGGTCCGCCCTGGCAGTGCGGGGTGCGCGGCGGGCCCCAGGCTCCGCTGAGTTTCTTAGAGAAGAAGCTGGGGGCCCCCGACCTCAGCTCCGCAGAGGCATAGAAGCTGGCGAGAGGCGAAGCCCCCTTCCCCTGCGGCCGGACCCCAGTTTCTCCCCAGGCTGGGACCCACGTGGGGGAGGAGCGGAAGGCGGCGACGACCCACGAACGGGCCCACCTGGACCGGGAGGGCGAGACGCCGGCCCGGCTGGGCCAGGCTGCTGCGCAGATGCGCCGGGAGGGGTGGGTCCCTCTTCCCTGGCCCCGGGCCAGTCCTGCCCGAGCTTCTACACCCGGAGGGCCGAATCGGCCAGTCGGGTCCCAGGGGAGGCCGCGCGGGTCCCCAGAAATCCAGGGAAACCCAGCGGGCGGTGGGGAGCGCCCCGGGACGCCTGGAGCCGGGGTCTCCCCAGAACGCGCGGCGCGGCGTCCCGGCCCGGGGTCGCAGGCGCCTCCGCCGGGACCTCCCGGCCCCGCCCGGCCCCCCTCCGCGGGCTCCCGAGGCCGGTTCCCGCGCGCACGCCCGGGCCGGCGCGGAACTCGGCCGCACCCGCCCCGCGCGGCCGGCACTGCGGCAGGGGGCCCGCGCCAAGTTGGGCGGCCGCGGAGTTTGCGGGAAGTGCGGGCTCGGCCCGCGGGACGACCCCGCCCGGCGGCGTAACCCGGGGGCGGCCGCGCGCGCCAAGTTGGCGGTACCTGCGGGCGCCCGGCCCGGTCCGGCCTGGGCAGCTGCGGCGCGCCGCCCGCGGCAGGAAGTGCTCGGCGTCCCGGCGCTCCGGCTCCCATGGACTTTCTCCGACCTCGCCCAGCACCGGCGGCCGCACCGCGGCGGGGGCGGGGCGGCGGCGGGGGAGGTGCCCGCGGGCCGTTAAAGGGACAGCGCGCCGGCCGCGCGCGCGCGCACTGGCAGCCAGGTGGGCGGCCGGGGCTGGGGGCCGGGGGCCGGGAAGGTCCCAAGTGGGGACCGGCGGAGCGTGGGGAACCCCGAGCGCGGGGGAGGGAAGGCGGCAGCTCCTCGCCCCTCGTGCGTCCTCCTTCCGGAGCTGCCGGCGGCCGACCCTGCGCGGGACACCGGGCGGGAACCGGACGCCGCGGCGCAGAGGACAGGGCTCGGCTGCCGGGCCGGGGAAGGACCAGGAGTGCCGCCCTCCGCCCTCCCCGGGCCCTGGCCTCGGCCGGACTCGCTAAGCCCGGGAAAGCCACCGGGCCCCCCTACCCCGCCCCCGGCGCGCGCCCTGCCCGCGGCGGCCGCGACTGCACGGTGCAGCCTCCGGGATCCGGGCGGGGGAAGTGCGTGCATCCGCAGCCGCTCTGGACGCTCGGGCGGGCCGTGGAAGACGCCGGTGCGGGAGCGCCCTTGGGCGAACCTCTGCGGCGCTCCGGCGCCCGTCGCTGCCGCCCGGGAACTGCAAGCTGCCTGGACTGGGCCCGGTGCTGCCTTCAGGCCTGGTGTGATCCGGGCGCACTGGCGCGTTGACAGTCATTCTGGCACCGGCCACGCAGCTCTCCGTCTGTGCAAGGCCACGCTCCTGAGGACAGAGGTGCAGTTTTAAAACAAGAGCACGGAAATAAAACCGACCACACACCCTAAAGGACCCAGAGACCCTGCCTCAGCTGCCCCCGCAACCTGGTGCCTGAGGTCAGGACAGGCTGCAGTGGTCCTGAGAGGCTGAGCCAGCCTCACTCCCACAGCCTGCTCAAGGGTCCTTGCAGGAGAATGGAGTGATACCACCTCAGTGGGGCGCTGAGGGCGCTGGGAGAAGGGTTAAGGAGATGGCCACCAGCATCCCCGAGAACACCTTTGGGGCTCTGGGGATCAAAACCTGGGGCTACAGCCCTCTTGGCACAGTCAGCCAAGGTCATTCCCTGGACAAATTAGACGCTTGGCCAGGTTCTTGTCACCCCAACCTCAAGCTAGGCCCTTGATCTTGGCCACAGACTGGCCCTGACCCCAATTTTAGGTTCTACTCAGCTCTGTGTCCACAGCACACACACACCCTCCCAGCTCACTCCCTGGCTTGCCCTCTATGGGGGTGAGTATGGAACCCCACAGGGACTCTGGGCTCTCCCCGCAGAGCCCCACCTAGCCCTAAATGCAGTCCCAGGTCCCACACCCCAACCCCCCTCCCCTCCACCACTGCCACTTCCAAACCAGCCCCGCAGTCTACTGGGAAGGAGGCAGGACTCTACAGGCTGGAGACACTCGGCCACACGTGGCTTGGTGTGTGGGCTTGTGGTCCTGGCCCATGAGGGGCAGGGTGAGAGGGACAGGTGAGCAGACAGCAGCTGTGCAGTGGTGTCACCTGGTCAGCACAGGTGGAGGCAGAAGGCCCTGGGCGCCAGGTGGGGAAGGAGGGTTCTGAGTGTCTCCCACGCCCAGGGCATGAGCTCAGCAGCCTCAGGGTTCTGGTTCACTGAGCACAGCTCCTCCAAGCCCCTGAGAATGGTGAATCCGAGACAGATGCCTGGAGCTGCTTCCAGCTCTGGGGCAGGCCCCAAGGGGCTACCCACTAGGCCCCCTGGCCCTCTAGGGATGGGACCGATTGTTTTAATCACTTTTATTTTCTAAATATTAAAGACATTCTTCTTTAGTGAAAGATATTTGGAAAGCATTGAAAAGTGTTTAGAAGATAGCAGATACCCAGAAATCAATTCCCCAATTTCTGTATGTTTATATGTATGTACACCAACATATACTTACACCTTTTAAAGCAAACTCTGCATCCCTACTGAATTCCAGGCCTGTGCTACTGAGTATGTACGCCTTACCACATTTAACGTTCACAACAGCACCATGAGGTGAGCTCTCAGTTTATTGCTTTTTTTGTTGTTGTTGTTGTTTTGTTTTTTTTGTTTTTTTTTGAGACGGAGTCTCGCTCTGTCGCCCAGGCTGGAGTGCAGTGGCTGGATCTCAGCTCACTGCAAGCTCCGCCTCCCGGGTTCACGCCATTCTCCGGCCTCAGCCTCCCGAGTAGCTGGGACTACAGGCGCCCGCCACCTCGCCCGGCTAGTTTTTTGTATTTCTTAATAGAGACGGGGTTTCACCGTGTTAGCCAGGATGGTTTCGATCTCCTGACCTCGTGATCCGCCCGTCTCGGCCTCCCAAAGTGCTGGGATTACAGGCTTGAGCCACCGCGCCCGGCCTGTTGTTTTGTTTTTGAGACAGAGTCTCACACTGTTGCCCAGGCTGGAGTGCAATGGCGCAATCTCAGCTCACTGCAACCTCTGCCTCCCGGGTTCAAGCAATTCTCCTGCCTCAGCCTCCTGAGTAGCTGGGACTACAGGCGTGTGCCACCACGCCCAGCTAATTTTTGTATTTTTAGTAGAGACAGGGTTTCACAACGTTGGCCAGGATGGTCTCAATCTCTTGACCTTATGATCCACCTGCCTCGGTCTACAGGCGTAAGCCATCAGTGCCCGGCCATTTTTTTTTTTTTTGAAATGGAGTCTAACTCTATTGCCCAGGCTTGAGGGCAATGGCGCAATCTCAGCTCACTGCAACCTCCACCTCCCAGGTTCAAGCAATTCTCCCGCCTCAGCCTCCCGAGTAGCTGGGATTATAAGCATGCGCCACCATGCCTGGCTAATTTTTGTATTTTTAGTAGAGACAGGGTTTCTCCATGTCAGCCAACCTGGTCTTGAACTCCTGACCTCAGGTGATCCACCTGCCTCGGTCTCCCAAAGTGCTGGGATTAGAGGCGTGAGCCACCACACCCGGCCTTATTCTCGTTTTACAGCTTAGCTTGGGGCTCACTCGGGGGTCCCCAGCAGGGCTTGGGCTGAGTGGGGCTCACCCTGGGTGCATCCTCCGTATTTCCTCCCGGTGTTTGATCTTGTTGATTCCTGGCTGGTACAAGGGCCTGGTGGCCACGGTCTCAACTGAGCATAGCAGCTCCACTGCTATGGGTCTCCAGCTCAGGGAGGCCCCTTCCGGGATCTGGGCCTGAGTTCTCACGGCCTTATAGCTTGATTTTTCCCCTTCCATCCAGAAAGCATCGGGCAGGGGGTAAGGGGAGGTCACAAGCCACATCTGCAGACACTGCAGAGCCCCTGGGTGCACTCAGGAGCCATACACAGAGGACCAACCTATTGGCCTGGACACCTGCCTGTCCTCCCCTGGATGGCAGAAGCCTTTGGTGGCTCTCCAGGTGCTGCTGCCATTGTGCGGGTGGTGACATCCCACCCCAGTCTCAAGCCAGATCCAGTCTGTGCCCATCCTAACAGCTTTGTGTTAAAGTCATGTCGGTGCCACCCTCCTGGTCCGCAACTGCCCTGTTCTCCAGTGACTGCCACAGTCCCGCCGCCGGTCTCTAGCTTCCCCTCCAGCCCTGCCCCAGCCTGTCACCACACAGCAGCACAGGGCTGTTTCTAAACCTGTTGGATTACCCCCACCTGCTCAGAACCCCCAAGGGCTCCCCAATGCACTTCTTACTCAGAGCACAAGCCCAGGTGATTGGGTGACCAGGACCCAGCTCCCTACCCCCGCCTCATACCCCGCCCCACCCATGCCCCACATCCCTCCTCACATCCCACATCTCACATCCCTCACCCACGCCAGTGCCTGCTCAGCTGTAGCCAGGCTGGCTTCTGCTGCACCTTCTGCCCCAGGGCCCCTGCACCTGCTGTTCCCACTGTCTGAACCTTCTGCCCCTGTGTCTCCAAGGCTTGCTCTGTCACTTTCTTTGAGTCTCCGCCCCAATATCCCTGGCTCAGGAAGCCTTCCGTGACCCTTCCTTATGCAAGAGCCACACGGCCATTGGCAACAGGCACCTGGACCCCATCCCGACACTGGTCCACCCTTGGCTTCCATTAGCACAGTCTCCCACTTGGTCCACTGTCTCATCACTGGCCGAGCGGGGTGCTTGGCACAGAGCAGGTGCCCTGAGGACTCTCAGAATTGGAGCCTAGGCTCCATCTGTCTCCACCCTGTTTCCTGTGCCCCGTCCCCCGCACCTGCCCGAGTTCTGGTGCCTCTTCCCCGTCCTCAGAATGCCCAGGGAGCTCCTCAGCAGAAAGGGAAGTAGCAGGTGGGGGGCCTCAGGTGCCTTCCTGGTGCTGCTGTTCAGGTCAGCCCTTGGCCAGGACTGTTGGGCTGAGAAGACCCCACCAGGACCCGGAGCCTTTCACCATCCCAGCACAGGCTCTCTAAGCTGTGCTGCCAGGACAGCTCCCCAGAGTCAGAGTGCGCCCCTGCGCCCCTGCACCCTTGCACCCCTGCACCCCCGCAGCAGGAGGACAGCCAGAAGGCTTCCCTGCCCACTCTCTCGCTTGCATCTCGCCTGTCAACACAGAAGAGAGGTGCAGAACAGCCTTTGGTGAGATGGCCGGTGGCGCCGCTGTCTCAGGAGGAAGCCGCTTTCATTGTCTGAAGAGCAGTTCACCGGGGGCAAGAGAAACCATCTGATTTCGGTCCGGTCCTCTGCCTTCCTGGGGCAGGGCTCGCCGGTGAGGGAGGAACTTCCTGCTCACTGGGAGCCTCCGTGGTCCCCCCCCAGACACCCAAGTCCCAGCAGTGGGGTTGGAGAAGACGTGGTGAGGCCCCTGGCCTTGTGGCTTATGTGCAGCAGATGATAAAGGCCCCATGAGACGCGTGCGCTCAGTGAGACGGCTGGAGAAGGCTGCTTCCACTGGAGGGATGGGCTGAGGAGGAAACGAGGGAGTGGGGGACCCTCAGGGGTCGGGGGGTAACAGGAAGCCCTGCCTGCTGGGGCCTGCACCCTCAACTGCACCCAAGGGGGCCCTGTCCTGTGAAGCTGCCCCAACGCCTGGTCTCAGAGGGCTTGCGGTCTAGCAGGCAGCACGGGGAAGGTGTGGCAGAGGTGAAGAGCGGTGTGTGTGCCTGGTGGTGGGGGGGGGTGTGTGCGGGGCGGTGGGGGGTGTGTGTGTGGGTGACCGACGGGGGCGGGTGTTTGTGCTGGGCGGTGGGGGCGTGTGTGCGGGGTGGCGCATGGGCGGGGGGCTGTGTGGGGCGGGGGCTGGGGGTTGTTTGTGCGGGGCGGCGGGGAGGGGGTATCTGCGGGGGCAGCGGGGGCGTGTGGGGGGTGGCAGGGATGTGTGTGCAGGGCGGGTGGGGAGTGTGTGCAGGGTGGCGGGGGCTGGTGTGTGTGTGTGCGGGGCGGTGGGGGCCTGTGTGGGGGGCAGCTGGTGGGAAGGGTGTGCGAGGGTGGTGGGGGCCTGTAGTGGGGGCAGCGGGTGCGAGAGGTATGCGGCGCGGCGGGGACCTGTGTGTGGGGCGGCCGGTGGCAGGGGTGTGCGGGGTGGGGGGGGCGTGTGTTGGGGGCGGTGGGGGCCTGTGTGGGGGCCAGCGGGTAGGAGGGGTGTGCGGGGCGGCGGGGGCAGGCCCAGGGCCATGGCCTCCGGACCAGAAAGGCAGAGACTGACTTGGGCTGGGTTCTTTCTGTTTTTTTTTTTGCCTTTTTTCCTAAATCGAGGTGAGATTCACGTAACCTGACAGCAACCACTGTCGAGTGAACAACTCCGTGGCATTTAGCACATTCCGGGGCTGTGCGTCCGCGGCGACCAGCTCCCAAGCCGCCTTCATCCCTGCCTGCTGTCTCCCCTGCTTCCCAGTGCTCAGGAGTCTCCCGGCAGCGCCTCCTCCATGCCCTGCACTAGGCCCCCTCTTTGTTTTCTGAGTGCTCGTTCCTTCCTTCCATCATAATCCGTGGTTGCATATCAGGGTGTCGGTTTCACTCCCATCCGTCCTAGAGAGAGGCTCCAGGAAAGCCCCGGCTGCTCCCACAGCCCCCTTGTTAGGGCCCTGCTCTGTGCCAGCCTGAGGGTGGAGCCGCTGAACCAGCCCTTGCGATTGGGGGCTAAGCTGGGCCCACCAGCCTCACCCTGGGCCCTGGGTACAGCCCCCAAACTTACAGTAGAAGCCAGGCCCAGTGTTTCACCAATTGGGGTTTTTGCCTGGTACCTCCAGCTTGGGTTCAAATTGAGCCCATTACCCCTTTTATTACTAAAATAGTCCTGATCCTGTAACCCCCAGGCTGCTCCAGGGGGCAGCCTCCTCCTCCTGTAGGAAGTCAGCCCAGGAGCCCAGGGTGGTGCCTGCTGAGTCGTGGAGAAGAGCGAGGGGCCAGGGTCCCCAGAGTCCAGGGGACGAGGGCTGTGCACAGCAGAATGGCCCAGAACACTGGACAGGGCCTCACCCACCTGTCCACCCAGAGACTGAGGCCACATTCCAGCCAAAGCCCCACTCAGAACATCAGGCCTTGGCAGGTCCCTGGGGAGTCCACCTTGAACACCACCCCTCGGGGTCCGGAGGCAGCTCCGGGGGAAACCACCTCCGCTTCGGTTCTGCAGCCAGCTCCTAGAAGGTGTGCAGTTTGCAAGGCCAAGCCCAGCTGGCCCCACCCCCACCACCGGGTGCACTGGTTGCGGTTCCACACACCTGCAGGACAATGGGAGATGCAGGCAGGCCCTGCGTCTCCTGACGAGCTGGACTGGGCCCCTGGTCACTCCCCCACTGCCATTTCTTTCTTTAGGGCAGTTATTCTAGTGAATGGGTTCAAAGCCTGGGCTGGACCGCCCTGGGCCCTCCACCCCTTGGGGGGTCCCCATCCTGTCTAGGATCCTGCTGGACAACAGGGCACTTCTTTTTTTTTTTTTTTTTTTTTTTTTTTGAGACGGAGTCTAGCTCTGTTGCCCAGGCTGGAGTGCAGTGGCCGGATCTCAGCTCACTGCAAGCCCCGCCTCCCGGGTTCACGCCATTCTCCTGCCTCAGCCTCCCGAGTAGCTGGGATTACAGGCGCCCGCCACCTCGCCCGGCTAGTTTTTTTTGTATTTTAGTAGAGACGGGGTTTCACCGTGTTAGCCAGGATGGTCTCGATCTCCTGAACTCGTGATCCGCCCGTCTCGGCCTCCCAAAGTGCTGGGATTACAGGCTTGAGCCACCGCGCCCGGCCAAACAGGGCACTTCTATGGGCCTCAGATGCCAAGGACACCTGGCATCCTGGTGGCTCTTTTGGGCATCACTGTTGTGGCCACCATGAGGCCCAGTGTGCTGATCCCGGCAGCTCGCGCCTCTGCCTGCTGGGCTGACCTTTGAGGCCTGTGTCCACACCAGGCACTGGGCTGCGTGGAGGGGACAGGGCGAGCTCCAGGAGGGCCGGAAGGACCCGGCTTACCCTGCAGTGAAACTGTCCCTCTGTGCTCAGAGATGTCCCTCCTAGCCTGAGCTGCTGACCTCACCCACTCCTCAGCTGGGTCCCCCCACTCACACTATTCCTTGCAGCACAGTGGGCTCTCCCTGAGCTGCTGACATAGGGCCTTTGCACCCATAGCTCCTCTGCCAGCACCCCTGTCTCTCTGCAGGGGCAGGTGAGCTCCAGCTCATCCCCAAGGCCCAACTCAGGACTTCAGGGAAGCTGTCTCTGAGCTCCGGTGGCTCTCCCAGCACCAGGCTCCCTCCTCAGGGCCCTTGATGCGGCTGAACTGACATCCCCCCGCCCCCCAGATGAAGAGACACCACTTGCTGGAGAAGCCAGGAACCTGGTGGACACAGCAGAGGCCTCTGCGGGTTCCCTGAAGGGCCAGATTTTGGGCCCAGTTGGCCCAGAGGTTAAGTGGCCAGCAGGGCTGCAGGTGAGGCTCTCCGTCCTTCTGGGGTATGTGGGCGGGCCGGCACCCCCGACTCCCAGGAGGGGCAGGAAGGCACCTGGCCCCCTTGAGAACAAGGTCACTGGCCCCTGCTCCTCTGGGGCTCCTGTTCTAGTAGCAGGTGGCAGGCTGGTTAAAAAAGAGACCCAGGTCTGCTATGGAGGAGGCAGGAGGTGGCGAAGGAAGAGGCTGGGCCAGGACTGCGTCTGGATGGAGCTGGCGGCTGAAGGGGAGCCTCCTGAGGTCTGGTTGCAGGGGAGAGGGCTCTATGAGACCCGCTGGGTTCTCTCCCTGGGGTCCAGTGAGGGTGGGAGTGGCAGTGGAGGGGCCGTGAAGGTGGAGCCAGGAGGAACGAGGAGGGCTGGGAGGGAAGGGGAGTGTTCAGACTGAGGTCGGGCAGGTGGGCCCGCGAAGGCCACCCTATGTCCTGGGATAGGGAAGATGAGGACGAATGGGCCGCTGTGGCCATCCAGGTAGGGACAGGCAGTTGCTGCTGGGTTCTCAAGTGTCCAGGGAATCAGGGCCAGACTGGGCTTGGGTCAATGATGCAGGGGTGGTCTCTATGGCTGGACAAGGTCGCTGGGGGCTGGAGGTCACTTGGGGTAACCATTGCTCAAAATCCGCCCCTGGTTCCTGGTCCTGTCTTAACCTCTTGCATCTAGCCACAGCTGCCTTGCCCTTCTCCACCTTCTTCTAGTGGCTCTGGAGCCTCGCTGCTCTCCTGGGCTTTCGCACCTCCTGGATGCTCTCTGCCCACCCTCCATCCCTTGAGATCCCCAGGGCAGAGCAGCTGCCTCTAGGAAAGGTGGAACCATTGGAATCACAGGGTCCCGGGGCCAGACCTGCTGAATCCAAATCTCAGGCGACCAGTGTGCACGCTGGAGTCCATGATGGAGTCTGGGGGGCAGCCTCTGAGCCCAGCCCATCATCTGCTCCAAGCTGCAGGTGCTGGGACTTGCTGGTGCCTGTGGAGCCGGCTCAGGATCTGGCCCTGGGAGGAAAGGGAGGCTCTTGGTCATCCAAAGGTGCTGTGGCACAAGGGTAAGTGAGGGAGAAGAGCATCCCAGGGTGGCGGAGGTGGCGGGAAGGTCCCCACCATGAGAAGAGGGACGTGGCATGTGGGGCCCCTCTGGGCCGGGGGTGCAGACAGTGCAGCACAGGTGCTAGCAGAGCCCTTTCCTCCAGGTGCCCACAGTCAGGCCAGACTCCGCCTATTCACCCTGGCGCACCCCAGTGGGATGAATGCCGCCCCCACGCCCTGTGCATAGGGACCTCTGGGGCGGGGAGGATGCCCTGAGGTGTCCATGCTGCACCCCTGGCCTCCTGCCAGCCAGCTTCATGGCCGGATTCAGGGAACTCGGAAGGGCTGGAGGGGAGGCCGGGTCCCAGGAATGCATCCCAGAACAATCCAGAGCATCTATGCAAAGGACCCAGTGCCTCTGTCCAATGGAGGGATGGGGAAGTGGGGCATCGCCCGGGACTCGGGCTTCAATTCCCGAGTAACAACGAAGGGCCAGGAAGCCACACTGCTGAGCGCCTGCCCAGATTCTGGGCTCGGGGCACTGCCCTGCTGCTGCTAGAGCAGTGCCCCGAGCCCCCAGCAAGTGCAGCCAAACACTGCCCATTTCTGTGACCTTCGTGCCGGATGCCCGGGAATGCGGTCTCAGGAGAGAGCGAGCACTGGTGTCCCACCCCCTCCTGCAGCTCACTCCCCTCCACCCCTGCAGCCTACCCATGCAAGCCCAGGGCTTCTTCAGGTACAGGGAGCTCACCTGGCTCCGGGCAGGGTGTGCCAGCCGGTGTGCAGGTGCACAGTCATCTGGAGGTGGCTGCTCTGTGACAGAACGGCCCCTGCTTTAGTGTCCATGGGGGAGGGTGTTTCCTGGTGCTTCTTACATACAAGCTGAAGGACAGAACAGGCAGCTGATGATCACATAAACCACCTCACTTCCAAAAACCCTGGGCACGTTTGCTTTTATTCTAATTCGCCTTACCAGGACCAGGACAGGAATGTCTATCAGTTTCAAGTCCTGTTAATCTGCTCAAGCACTACTCTACTTGAAGCATGCATTTGCTTCAGAGATTCCTAAATTCCCCTAGGAAAGCAGCATCTGGGTGGGCCTGCAGCTCTGCCCCACTGAGAAGGTCTCACTTTCCTCAGTTTCTCTGGCCTGGGCCTTGTGTCATCTGGTAGACCCCGTTCCACTGGCGGCTGAGCCAGGACCCAGTGTGGTGGATCTGGCCGATGGCGCCAGCACACCTGCACCGCGGGGGTCAAAGGGGACCCCGGCAGCTCAGATGCGGAGTGCATGGTGGGGTGGGTGGGGAGCGCTCACTGGCTTACAGACCAACCCGGCAAGCAGGCCCAGTGTGCTCCTGAGGGCAGAGCCAGGGTCTCCAAACCACCGGCCTCCCTTATTTTGCTTTTCCCCTCATCTCTGTGGTCCTGTGGTTAAAGTGAGGGCCAGGTGTCCTCATCTCGCAGCTGGAAGTCGCTGAAGGCTGGTCTGGAGATAGAGACCTGCTCATCTGGCCCCACACTGCTCCCGGAAGGCCCCCTTCTCTGGGCAGCCTCTGCTTCCCCGGGACCATCTTCTCCAGTGGACAGCAGGAACTGAGGGGCACAGCAGAGCTGACCAGCTAGGGGGGCTGCATCCCTGTCCCCAGGAGGAAGCACCATTGCAGATGCTGACCCGAAAGCAAGAGTGTTGTGACCCAGGCCCAGGAAGGCTGGGGTGAGACCCTGCTGTCCAGGCCCTGCACGGCCTTAGGCTGGGGCAGTTCGTCCAGGGAGAACAGAGCAGGGATGGAGCTTGGGGGAGCTGCCTGCATGGTTGGATGTGGCTCCTTCCCTGCCACTTCTCAGCCTTGCTCTGGCCTGCCACAGTGGTGCCCACAGAGTCTTGGCGGAAAGAACAGAACATCCCACGGCCCTGAGCCAGGTCCCTGGAAGGATGGTGACCTGGGGCATCTGCTGTGCCCTGGGCCAGCTGGCATGGGCATGGAGCGTGCTACATCACCCTCTGAGGAGGAGGTCGGCTCCCACAGGGCCTGGGACATCTGTGGGCGCCTCGTCAGGCGAGTTTGGGTCTCTTTCGCAGAAGAAAACTGGGTGAGTATTTTGGTTCTTGTCAGCGGTTGCAAAGCCCGTGCCTCCCTCTGCTCCTGAATTAGGGCAGTGCCGTTTTGGGTTCCGTATGCCCTCCCTCGGTTTAAACTGGATGCTCTAATCGTCTTCCTCTTTTGTCCTAAATTTCCCTCTAATGTTTTATGCAGCTGTAAAGCAGCTGCTGCCTCCTGCCCCAGAGAAGGCTGAGGGTCGGGCGGCTGCAGTGACTCACCTCCTCCTGGGAGACACTGCAGAGCCCCTTGGCCAAGTCAGGCTCAGGGGACAGCCAGTGCCCTTTGCAGGACACGTGAGAGCTGGGCTTGGGAAAGCCTTCAGTAGCAGCTAGAGGTTCCCAGGTAGGACAGACAGAAGGACGTCAAGGGGTCAGGTCCCAAACAGCAGGGCTGCCTTTCTGTGGTGTGTGTGTGTGTGTGTGTAGGGGGTAGTTGGTTTTTTTTTGTTTGTTTTTGAGATGGAGTCTCACTCTGTCGCCCAGGCTAGAATGTAGTGGCACGATCTTGGCTCACTGCAACCTCCAACTCCCAGATTCAAGCGATTCTCCTGCCTCGGCCTCCCAAGTAGCTGGGATTATAGGAGCCCGCCACCACGCCCAGCTAATTTTTGTATTTTTCACAGAGACGGGGTTTCACCATGTTGGCCAGGCTGGTCTTGAACTCCTGACCTCAGGTGATTCACCCACCTCGGCTTCCCAAAGTGCTGGGATTACAGGCATGAGCCACCGTGGCTGGCCTGGGGGTGGGGTTAGTTGTAAGTCAGCGAGAGGCAAGCACAGCTCCCGTGGGACATCCTGCCCGCCAGAGGACGCACTCGTGGAGGCCTCGGCTGGCCCTTGGCACAGTCATTCAGAAAGTGGGTCCTGAAGGCCTGCTATGCACGAAGCCCCGGGGACCCGTGGGACAGTAGCGTGTTCTTTTGTTTGTTCGTGTTAGGCTCAGAGCTCCCAGAGAGGGTCTAGCATCCTTCTACAGACCCACCCCTGAAGACACCCCCCACCTAGGATACATCCCTGAGAACAAGCCCCGGGAAAGGGTTTGGGCCACAGATGGCCTTGCTGCCCTGGCCCAAGGTCATTAGATCTGCCTCGGGCAGGGCCTGCAGCCAGTCCCTGGCACCCTCCCTTGAGGAGAGGGTCTGCCCAGTCTTGGTGGCAGGAACGGGGCACCAGCCTCCAGTGCTGCTTCTGTGATCCCATGGCCCAGACCCAGGCCCTGACCCAGGCCCTGGGAAGACAGTGACCCAGGAATCTGGAGATCCCTGGCCCACCGTGGCAGCCACGCCACAGGTGACGTCGGGAGCCCTCCCCTGAGTCCAGCCCCAGCCCTGGTTCCTCCTCCCTGAACTTCCCACCTGGGGACAGAATGCCAGCCTAGGGCTTCCCTTGGGAAGAGCCAGTCCAGCGCCTCACCCCGCTGCAGGCTGTAGGCCCAGCCTCCCTGGGTTCCTGCCCCCTTATCTCACAGGAAGAGCTGGGCCCAGAGAGGGGCAGATGGCCGCACAGCCCCACAAGGGGCTGCGGAGCCGTACCTCTTCCTGCCAATCAGCCCAGCGACCGGTGACCCCAAGTGTGGGGACTGCAAAGGGAGTGCTTGCCCGTCCGCGTTTGAAAACAGACTTTTTCCCGGCAGGAACACGGGACTCACCTGCCAATGGCTACCCAGGCAGAGGCTTCCCTGTTCCTCCAGGGGCCAGAGTCCCTCCGTTTTTTGGGAGACCATCTGAGGGAACACAGGAAGGAGCCGTGGATGTGGAGGGCGGCGGGGCCAGGACATAAAACATGACAGCAGAAAACCCTCGGACACACAGATGCCACACACCCACACGCACATACGTGCACACATACATGTACCAGGCACACGCCCCAGCCAGGTGAAGGAGGGTGAGGGTCAAACCAGGCTGCACCGAGCACCCGTGGTGGCTCAGCTCCGGTTGGCCCAGCTCCAGGCTGTGAGGAGAAGGGAGATGGCGGCATTCTTTAGGATGCTTTTATCCACTATGGGAGCAGGAAGACAGCCAGGGTTATCACAGCACAATTTGAAAAACATACAAATAATTCATGTCAGCATGATGTCAGGGTGTTGTAAATAATGAATCCACACTTAAAACCCAGATTGATAGCTTCAAAGGGCAGCTCCCACCCCTGGACAGGTAAGCAGGGCGCAGAGCCAGCCCCTCTTGGTTCTGAGAAGCAAGCTCAGAAGAGTTTAGGTCAGGGGAGCCCCGGGACCACCCTTGCTGGGAGGGAATGGGTGGAGCACGGCCCACGCAGTGAGCAGGGCCAAGGGTCTAGCAGCACCCGAGTGTTGCCCAAAGGGGAGAGGGAGGGTACCGGCCTGCGTGTGCCTGCTGGGAAGAACTGGAAATCCACATGCTCCTGTTCTGCAAATCCCTTCACCAGGGTGTCAGCCACCAGAGTGGGGAAAAAACTTCTCCTGCCGTGAGAGCTGGGGGCAGGCCCAAGGTGCTAGGGGCTCCCGGGAGGACTGGCCATGGCCACCCAGGTCAGGATGGCAGTCCCAGGCCTTGGTGGCCAGTCCTCGGCTGCAGACCCCAGTGAGGACAGGGACCTCACCACCCACTGCCAGGCGTCTGAGGCAGCAGTGCCCCCGTTAAACCTGAGATGGCCAGGCGCGGTGGCTCACGCCTGCAATCCCAGCACTTTGGGAGGCCGAGGCGGGTGGATCACGAGGTCAGGAGATGGAGACCATCCTGGCTAACACAGTGCAACCCCGTCTCTACTAACAATACAAAAAAATTAGCCGGGCGTGGTAGCGGGCGCCTATAGTCCCAGCTACTGGGGGGGCTGAGGCAGGAGAATGGCGTGAACCCAGGAGGCGGAGCTTGCAGTGAGCCGAGATCGCGCCACTGCACTGAAGCCTGGGCAACAGAGCGAGACTCCCGTCTCAAAAAAAAAAAAAAAAAAAACCTGAGATCAACTTCTGTGGGTCTCTTGGGAAGGAGCCCCGCCCCAGCCTCTGGGCCCCCAGGACGATGGCCGTCACTGAGTGGTGATGTCATGTCGCCCATCGGCCTCCTCTGCCTGTGGCCATACAACAGGCCCAGGCCTGTTCCATCCCGAGGGAGGTGGATCCTGACTGGAGCTGGTAGAGACTTATGGCCACACCCTGCCAAGGTGTGCCTGCTGGGACCTGGACCCAGCCTGTCACAGCCCCTCTCCCTGTGCCATCCGCCAGCCCAGGCTTGACTGATCTCCGTATGAATATTCATACAGCATTCTGCCGGGACCGTCGTTAATATTCTGAGAATGCCCGTCCCTACATTGTGAGCCATGGTCACCGTGCTGCTGATACGATGGTGGCTGTGGATGTTTCGGATGCAACTGTCAGGCCTCCAGGCTTGGGAGGGTGGGGGCAGTACCGCCATCTCCAGGCCCCACCAGCACCCGTCCTCTGACCACAGACCTCCCAGCCACCCCACCTGCCCCTGGCCTTCACCTACCACGTGTCCTTACCTGACCTAACCTCGACCAACGGCACCTTCCTCACCCCCCTCTTCCTCACCTATCCTGCCCCTGCTTCTCCTGCTCTGCTCTGACCCCTCTTCCCTCCCCGCCCTGCATTTACCTCACACCCACAGCCCTCACAGGATGGGGACACCAAGGTCCTCGCATAAACCAAGCCGCTTTACAGAGCCCACTTCCCAAACAGAGCTGGCACCCTCCTCCCCTGGGCCCTGGGGCTGGGTCAGCGCCCACCGGCTCCCCAGGCCTGCCCCATGCCCTCAGCTAGAGGCAAACCCAAGCTCATGGGCGCGGCAAAGCCGGCAGGGGGGGCCCTGGGGGCTGTGGCTCACTCCTGCACGGCCCTCCTGCTGCCTTGAGAACCCCTTGGCCCCGGCTGTTCCCATTGGTCGGGTGGGGCTCTGTGGGGCCCCGCCCCACCCGCCCCTTCCAGTCTCCGCCCAGGTCAGGACGGCAGGTGGCCCCAGCAGGGCTGGCCTGAGATGGAGGAACGCCGCCCCGACCTGGGCTATGGGGAGACTCTGGATGTGGCGGTGGATCCGCTGACGGGGCTTCGGATGTGATTATGTCCTGGGGGCTGATGGTACCTGAGAGCACCAAGAGCCAGCTCTGCCTTCCGCCTCCCACGGGGCCTCTCCTCTGCAGGAGGCCGTACGCGGACTACAGGGGAGGGGAAGCGGCCCCGCAGGGAGGGGGCGCCTGGCAGCCCGCCCGCCGCAGCAGCCTGCCACCCCGCCCCCAGGCGCAGTGCGGGCCACACACCTCGCGCCACAGCAGCCCTGCCAGAGCCCGTGTGACACAGCTGCCGGCATGCCCGGGCACGCTGCCCAGCTGGGCTGGGGGAGGGGCGCCGGGCCAGGAGCCGCTGAATCAGCTGCACCCGGACAGCCCCGCCTGGGCAAGGATGCTGGTGCGGCGGGGCGCACTCTCTTTTGGGAACTGTCGGGAGGCGCGCCAGGCGGTGGGGTGGGGGGGTTTCTGGACTGCGGCCTCTGCAGCCTGCTGCATGGGAAGTGCTGCTCTCCGGAGCTGGGTGCAGGGCAGCCCCTGCCTCCGAGGGCATGAGAGGAGGCCTGCAGGGAGGGCCTGGGCAGAGAGGGGACCTTTCCTAAGGAGACCCATAAAGAAGAAGAGAAACGCACTGGCCTCTGCAGATCGAAGCACGTTTGTCTCCCCCGGAAAACGCTGAATCAGCACTCACAGCACTGCCAGGGCCCGCGCCCTCCTCCGATCGCACGCTGGAGGGGACAGGCCCTTCCAAGGTCACAGAGCATCAATATCACCATCGACACAGCGGCACAGGGGTCGTGCTCTGGTCCAGAGTGGGGGCCGCGCCTGGCCCTGCTGTCCTTCCTGCTGGGGGCTGTGTTTGGAGCCCAGCACCTTCCCCCTCAGCCCCTGCTGTCCTGTCCTGCCCCCGGGGGAGGGGCGGGAGGTGGAGGACATTCCTGTGTTTGTGCGTTTGGGGTGGTTTTGCCCGTGGAGGCTGCACACGGGGACTCTGCCGGGGCAGCCTTCCGAGGCCACCTGGTCCCCCCTGCGCTGGGGACGGGACAGCACGTGGCCCATCTTGACTGAGCATCTTAGACCTTGAAATCCCCAGCACCACCCCCCTTCCAGCCATTGCCTGCCCTCTGCTGGCTCCTCGGCTCAGATTCTACTTTTCAGCAACAGAGACCCCCGGCTGGTGCCCAAGCTGGTGGCCCCATGGGGTGGACGACAGGGAAAGGGGGGCTCTGGGAGCCACTTGGCACAATCCCCCGGGCCAGGCACAGACTGAAAATCAGACCCCACTAAGTCAACAGCCCTGGCTGGCTTTGGTGGCTTCCTCCACACTCCGTGCCCGGCTGTGACTTCCTGGCTCAGCACTCTATTCAGCCTGAGACTGAGCCGCTCCCCACCTCCAGATCTCCCTCCCACCTGTCTCCACCCAGGGGCCGCCCTCCCCAGAGCCCCTCTGACTCCTCCCTCCGCGGCCCACCCAGCTCCCCCTCAGCTTCGCCCCTGCCTTGGGCTGGAGACCTTCTCTGTGGTCCAGGCTCGCCCACCCTCCCCCATCCTCCAGGCTGAACACTGAGCTCTGGTGCCAGGCTCCTCACTCCCAAACCCATGACTCTCAAACCCACTGCTGTCACTGGGGGCCTCTCATCCAGCCAGTGCTGGGCAGCTCTGATTCCAGAACCTTCCCAGTACGTTCCTGACCTCCAGGCCAGTCTGCAGCTACCTCCACTTCCCCTTGTCCCCAGGAGCAGCCAGCGGCCCTCCCTGCCCATACCTGTCCTTCCCAGCTCACCCAGGTCCGGCCGCCGCCTGAGTCCCTGGGGCCACTTGCCTCCCTCACAGGCAACCCGGGCCACTGGCAGCAGGAGGGGAGCCGCTGTATGGACCAGCCACCTTGAAAGGATGGATCCTGTCTCCTAACCAGCTCCCAGCTCCCTCTAAAGCGGCTGCACACTGCCTGAGACCTCTGCAGGAGTCCACAGTGGCCATGTGCTTAGGTTCTGTCTCAACACCTTTTCAGTCCTCTACTCCTCCCCACTGCTGGAAGCCCCTGGAAGCCTCCAGGCATGTAGGTTTCAGACAGGTGGAGCCCACCACCAGCAAATCAGGCTGCTCTAAATGTGACGTTTCCGTGGAATGCCCTGATCCCCCGGCAGAGATCCTGGCATGTCTCCCCACCCAGCAGAAACACAGCTGCTGCTGGGAGGGCTCAGGCTGCCCAGGACCGACAGCCCCGGACATACAGCACCATCGGCGGTCCCTGGAGATCCCTCTCTGGGTGGCATCCTTACCAGTCACTGCAGCATGGTCTGGTCTGGGTGTCTGTCACTGTGGACAAAGGGCCTGGGGACAACCTCCAGGTAGCTCTGGCCTTCCTTGGAGCCGTGGCCGCTGCACAGCTCAGCTGGTCATCTGGGACCTCAAGGGGAGAACAACTTCGAAAACAGAATCTGTCAAACAGGGGAGATGCCTGGTTAACACAGCCCAAGTTTGGCAGGTCTGCTGGGGAGCGGTCGCAAGCAGCTCCACCACCCCTCAGATCCCCCACAGGGCTCTTCAGCCACCCAGGGGAGCCGGGTTAGAGGGGCTCCCGCAAGGCACACATCGTGGCCATGGGGAAGCTCCCTGGCTCTTGGAGCCTGTGACATGCCCCGGCCAGGGAACGGCCTGAGCCTAGGAGGTTGAGGCTACAGTGAGCTGTGATCGTGGCCACTGCAGCCTTGGCAGCAGAGCGACACCCCATCTCTTAAAAAAAAAAAAAAAAAGGAGGCCGGGCGCGGTGGCTCACGCCTGTAATCCCAGCACTTTGGGAGGCCGAGACGGGCGGATCACGAGGTCAGGAGATCGAGACCATCCTGGCTAACACGGTGAAACCCCGTCTCTACTAAAAAATACAAAAAACTAGCCGGGCGAGGTGGCGGGCGCCTATAGTCCCAGCTACTCGGGAGGCTGAGGCAGGAGAATGGCGTGAACCCGGGAGGCGGAGCTTGCAGTGAGCTGAGATCCGGCCACCGCACTCCAGCCTGGGTGACAGAGCGAGACTCCGTCTCAAAAAAAAAAAAAAAAAAAAAAAAAACTTTAAAAAATGCCCTTATTATAATCCAGCCACGAGTGGCTCCTTCTGTGGGAACTGCTTCCTTGGGTCTGATGAGACATTCAGGTGTCACGGTGGTGCCTGTCGCTGTACTCAGTGGTCCTGTGGGCTGGTGGCTCCTGTACACGGCAGTGCGGATGAGGCGTTCGCACTGTCGCGGGGAGTTCTATCAGATTGAGATGGCCTAGGCAGGGAACAACGGAAAACATGCCAAATCCACTGAAAACCAGAGTGAAGCCAGGCGGGGAGGGCCAGGGAAGCCCCCAGGGAAGGCAGGAGCCCTCCTACAGCCTCTCTGGTGTGGGGCGTGGCCAGGTGTGACCAGTCAAGGGCATAGCCACCTTCACCCACACCTGGCAAAGCAAAAAGACCAGGCCACTCTCCCAGGCCAAGCCTCACAGGGCCCGTTGGCTAACTGCCCCAGCTTTGTGTGCACAGGTAAGGCTGTGTAGCCAGGCCCTGCGCCCACCTCAGGACTCGGCTGCGGCCTGGCATCCCCTGTGGGACACACAGAGCCCCCAGACCTTCGGATCAGAAGCCCGGTCTGGAAAGCAGTGCTCCACACCAAGCTTCAGCCCTGGGTTTGGTAAAACAAGTGTCACCCTCCTAAGCTTTTCAGGGGCACACATTTTAGTAATGATTTCACGAACTCTGCCGTGAAAAACAAAACAGCAAAAGTTTGGTGAAACGGTTCCACAAAACTCTACAATGGATAGCTTGTTACCTAACGGAATCCAGAGTTTTCCTTTATTTTCTTGAGACGGGGTCTTGCTCTGTCACCCAGGCTGGAGAGCAATGACAGAATCATGGTTCACTGTAGCCTCAACCCCTCCCGGCCTGGGATCAAACAATCCTCCCCATTCAGCCTCCGGAGTAGCTGGAACTAGAGGTGAGCGCCACTATACCTGACTCATTTAAAAATCTTTTTTGTAGAGATAGGGTCTCCCTATTGCCCAGGCTGATCTGGAACTCCTGGGCTCAAGCGATCCTCCCACCTGGGCCTCCCAAAGTGTTGGAATTATAAGTGTAAGCCACTGCACCCAGCTGGTTTCCCTTTAAGTGATACTTTCTGGCCATAATAACTGCCTGGGAGGAAATCGTTGTCATCTTCATGTTGTTAGAAGCCTTTGCAAGTGAAAAAATGAGAAACGTGAACTTCCTCCCTTCACACAAGCTAAGGAAGGCTTTACAAAGCAAAGATTCTAGAATAATATGAATAGCTTGTCTCTCAATCTTCAAACTGGTTTGTGTTTTAGAGACAGAGTCTCACTCTGTCACCCAGGCTGGAGTGCAGTGCTGCAATCACAGCTACTGCAGCCTCGATCTCCTAGGCGCACACCACCACGGCCAGCTCGCTTTTAAATTTTCTGTAGAGATGGGGTCTCACTCTGTTGCCCAGGCTGGTCTTGAGCTCCTGGGCTCAAGTGATCCTCCTGCCTTAGCTTCCCAAAGTGCTGGGATTACTGGCGTGAGCCACTGCACCTGGCCTCACACGGTTTTTTTGAATAAATAAGAACTTTGGTTTTATTTTTCTTCCAACCTTTTTTTGTGTGTGTGCACCTCCCCCTGCGGTGGATCGCGCTGTGCTTGCTCACAGCCCTGAGGCCTCTCGCCTTTCAGGAGCGTCAGAAACACTACCCCAGCTTTATTCTAAGACTCTGAACTAGGCCAGGTGGAGGGGCTCACGCCTGGAACCCCGGCACTTTGGGAGGCCGAGGCAGGTGAATCACCTAAAGTCAGGAGTTTGAGACCAGCCCGTTCAACATGGTGAAACTCCATCTCTACTAAAAACAAAAATTAGCTGGGTGAGGTTGCGGGTGTCTGTAATCCCAGCTACTTGGGAGGCTGAGGCATGAGAATCACCTGAACCCGGGAGGTGGAGGTTGCAGTGAGTCAAGATTACATCAACGCACTCCAGCCCAGGCTACAAGAGCAAAACTCCGTCTAAAAAAAAAACCAAAAAAACTCTGAATGGGCCAGTCAGCTGAATGCAACCTCCACCCGCCTGCATAGCAGTGTCCTGGTGACTGCCCTGCTGACAAATCCTTGCTTGTCAGCTAGGCCACCTCCCCACGGCAGCTTCCCACAAGGGGAACCCTGGCTTCAGGGGCTACTTCCCCAGCATCACAACGAGTGTTTGTGGAAACTTTCCCATCTTACAGGAGAAGATGGTTTCTATGGTGCTCTGGGTGATTATTACGTCCTTCAAAAAGGAATAAAACAACTGAGCTTTAAGCAATCACTCCATCAACACATTAAAAAAATAGGTTTAATGCAGGTGGGTCATCTCATGACGAATTTCACAGGCACTGGGGACAGCAGGCGGCCAGGTGCTCAGAGGGCACCAAGGTGCCGCGACTCCCTGCAGCGTTGACACCACACAAGCGGCACTGCCAGCCCCCTCCTGCCTCCCGCCCCACCTTCACCCTCAGCCGAGGGGCCTGGGTGACTCTGAGTAACACGTTAACAAAAAACAAAGCTTCTTTGAGGAAACAGCGTGACTTAGTGCAAAAGATTCTCTGCAGCAAGAAATGAGGCCCACGCAGAACTCCTGCCCGCCTGCTCAGGGCCTGGACACAGCCCGGGCTCAATGGAGGTCATCCACAGAAGCTGCCAACAAATTAGCACGGTTTACGGCCAAAGATTTTTTTGCTTTCTCTACCTGATTCAGGGTTTTTCAAAAAGTTTCTCTTCCAGTGGCACACAACTGTCCTCCTGGCTCCTGGGCCACTGGTCCACCTGACAGGGCAGGATCACAAGTCCCACCCATGCCCGGAGTGTGGGGACGTGGATTTGGGGTGACGCTAGGGTTGTCAGTACCGCACCCTGTGTCCTGCTTTAGGGCAGCTCTGCCTGTTGTCCCTGTAATCATTATTCAGGGCACCCTCCCACTTGCCCCCAAAGCCACACGGCCATGGGCAGTCCACCACAGTGCTACCGCGACTGCAAGGCTGAGGAGCAGAGCACGGGGTCCTGGATGAGACCCGGGCCCATGGTGGCCGCCCTCCCTGAACACAGGCACCTGTGCCCCTCCAGCCCACCTGCCTCTGTGCCATCATTTGGGCCCCCCAGTCACTGGAGGGCAGCGTGGGATAGGATCTCAGCATATACCGGGGACTCTAAGATGCTGCTGGTACCACACAGGCTCCGGGGCTGTGGTTGCCACACTGAGGCCTCTGCCACCTGCTGCGGACACTCGGGACACGCAAGTCTCCATCCCAGGTCACTGCAGCCTCGATCTCTCACGCTTTCTTTGAGGATGTTCCCCCAAAGAAAGAGGCCCAAAGCCCTCCTCTGCAAAAAAAACCCAGAAAGGAGTGCCTCCCCAGAAATCCACAGCATCTGAGGACATCCTCACAGCCCTCCCAGAACAGGCAGACAGGCCAGTGTTGCTGGAGTCAGCCCTTGGCTCCCAGGGTTCCCCCAGGCCAGCCCCTGAGCTGAGAGCCTGCTGAGGCCCCTCCCACCTGAGCCCCTCTCCACCCCCCTGCTAGACTGCATCTACACAATCTAAGGAGACCCTGAAGGCTGGCTGGGGACTCAGGACCCACACAGCCCCTCAGAGTGACAGAGGGTGGTACGCGGGCAGTGCCAGGACTCAGGCGGCCCAGGGCAGAGTAAGCAGCTTTGTGGCAGTGTGGTGTGTCAGCGAGGGGAGCCTTCCGTGTCCCGTTGGCTGGGCCTGAGACCAGGGAACGCAGGAAGGGACTGTGCAGCCAGGATGGCCCCCCGTCCGGATTTGTTCCTGGGCACACAGCCCTCTGTGTCCAGAGGCCTCCCAGGGTGACGTCTAAAGTCCCTGGCAGCTGGGGTCCTGGAGAGAAGCCCACAGAGAGGCAGAACAGACGGCCCACTCCACAGTATGACCTGAAGTCGTGTGAACAGGAGCCACCCGCAGGTGGGCGCCGCCCCTGAGAGTGCACATGGGGAGGGTGGACGCAGGAAGCCAGCCTAGGGGCGGCATCCGCACCCCCATCACGGAAGTCTCAGCCCTTTCTTTTCTCTCCGTGGGCGCCAGGCAGCAGCGACTGCCTGCGGCATGGGCAGTCCCACCGATGTAAAGAACACAGCCACAGGCCGGGACGATACATCAAGCTCACGCCCACGGCCCTCACATGTCCACGAAGACCATGAAGCACCAGCCCAGGCCCCCGACTAGCAGCATGGTGACATGGATGCCGTAGATGAGCAGCTCGTTCACCAGGCGGAAGTCCACGCGCCGGCGGCCCAGCAACAGCAGCAACACCGAGAGTTTGCGCTGGAAGCGCAGCAGGACGCGAACGCCCAGGTACTGTAGGCAGAAGAGGGCGGCCAGAGCACCCCAGAGCGCCGCGGTGAACAGGCTGCAGCTGAAGTAGAGCAGGAAGCGGATGAAGCCGTACAGCCAGCGCGTCTTGATGTACACGTCGAAATTGTTGTACTTGGTACGGGCCAGGTGGGAGGCGCGCACGGGCCCGCAGGCTGCATGCAGGCAGGTGGTGTGCGGGCCGTGGAAGGAGCGCACCCGCCTCGGGATGGGCATGACCGGCATTGGGCCCTGGTGGCGGCGGCGCTAGCTCGCGGTGGTGGCGGCGGCGTCCAGGCAGCGGTCAGCGTAGGGGTCATGGGCGCCTAGGCCTGGGAGCCGGCCACTGAGCCTCGCGGGAGGCGTCGGCCTGCGGGGAGAGCCGCAAAACCCATGTCAGTGTGAGGACACTGTGTGGATCCTTCCCCCAGGCAATCAGCTGGCGAAGGCGGACACAAACTCCAGCGCCCGGACTACGGGAAAAGGGAGTCCAGGGCAGGATCTGCGGGCACTCCCAGACTTACTCTTTTCACAAACCCTCCCAAGGATACTTCCAGGGGGCCCACCACCTGGGGAAGCCAAAGTGCTTGTTCTAGGGCAGCACTGGGGAAGGGGGGCCTTCGGGGCAGCCGCCAGGGGAGGCCCCCAGAGGTGGTCAATGCCAAAACGGATGGGAAGGGGCAGGAGTGGCTCTTTCCCGCAGGATCCCCGCAGCCCCCCACAAGCTGGACCACTCTCTGCTCTTAGGCAGTTTGCCTGTTACTGCCCTGGTCTTCTGTGGCTGCCTGAACCAGGGCTGACACAAGCCCTAAAATGGTGCCTGCAAAAAGCCACCACAGGGCCGGGAGTAGGGACTCACAGGTGAACCGAGAACGAGCCCGGCGGGGGCAGGTGACTCCAGCAACCTGACAAGTGCTAGGGGCCAGATGGACGGCTGGGGGGCCCTGGGGTCACCTTGCTGGGCCTGAACCCTGGCACTGTCCTTCCCTAGCAGTGACCTTGGGCAGGTCACCTGACCCCAAGACGGCTCCTGCTCTGTCCAATGGGGGTGCCAGTAGCACTGCTCTTGCGAGTAGCTGTGGGAGGTAAGGGGCTGGGCCTGGCGTGCACAGTGGAGGCACAGCGCCCAGGCCCCCGTGTGGGGTCGGCCCGGGGTCTGGCAGCGGCCCTACAGACTGGGCTGCAAAGAGTAGACGCGGCATTTGGCTCTCTAGCTTCACCTAGTAAATGCCGTTTATAGCTTGCCTAAATAATCTGCAGACGGAATGAACTCAAAGGTCAGGAAATAAAATCGGAGTAGGAAAGTTGGTAACACTAAGGGGACTGTTGCCAAGACCTTCGCCTGCCGTCAGATAGATTCAGCCTGGGGCCCTGCCGTGGGGACCTGCCCGGAGCGGAAGCGGGAGGGACCGGGCCGCCGGACCCTCCCGTGCCCGCAGGGGCCAGGGGCCCAGCCTCGCCCTCTCCCTCCGCCCGGCTCCTCCACGCGGTGCAGGAGCCAGAGCGGCCCGATTTAAGGCCGGCCTCGGCCTGGAGATCGCAGCCACCGGGACCCCAGCCATGGCGGTGCCCCTCAAACGTGGCTCGGCGGGGCTGTGTCCCCGCGGGGTCTCACGGCCCGCGGCTCCATCCGGGTCCCCGTCTTTCTGCAGACGCCCGCTCGGCCCGGCCCATGGACCCAGGACCGTTTCCTCGGGGCCGCAGAGACGCGACGGGCCCCCGCAACGCCTCGTGAGCACCGGGCCTGCGCCGCGCCGGGCCCCCTGGCTGCAGAGCCCCTGCCGGAGCCACTTCCGGGTCCCGCGCCGCGCGTTGCCCTGGAGACGGCCCCCGCCGAGGCCGGGTCCCCGCCCGCCGCTCACCCGGTGCCCTCTCCGCGGCGGCGCTGGCGTCCCGGACCTCGGGGCCGGCCGGCGGTGCTGGGGGCCGGGCCTGCGGGCGCCCCTGTCCCTCGGGGCTCCGTGCGCAGGGCGGCCGCATGGTGCCGGGACGCGGGGCTGGGGGCGCCGGCGGGGCGGCTGCGGGCGTGGTTCACGCGTCCCCGGCTGGGGTCGCCCTGCAGGTGAAGGGGCGCCCGGGCGCGGCCGCCGGAGGCGTTTGGCCCAGCGTGGGAGCCGTAGCGCCGTCCCTCGACGGCCACCGTAGGCCGGCCTCACGCCCCCTCCACCCGCGCCGACCGAGCCGCGCTTCCCTTCCCCCTGCTCCGTGCCCGCTCTGGGCGTCCCGGACTCGACGCTTCCCGAGGCGCGCGTGCGTGCGTGCGTGCGTGCGCACGCTGCGAGCAGTCCGCAGCGTTCCCTCCCCCGAACGCCCTCGGGGTCGCGCCTGGTCTTGCGCAGGCGCAGATGGCTGGCCTGAGCCTACCGTCCCTGGGGCGCCTCGGGGCGGTGCGCAGGCGCGCTCCCGTGGAGTCGTCCTTTGGTCCCAGAACAGGGCTTGACCCTGGTAGTGGCCCCGGCCTGAGGTGTCTGCGACTCGGCGCGCTGCTGCCGGTCGCTGGGGTGGGGCCGGGCCCCGGAGGAAGCCGCCTTCCCGGCGGAGATGGGCGGCCCAGGGACCGGGAACAGATCTGGTCCTCGCGGGACCGTGTGCGAAGGCGCCCTGCGAGGCTCGGGTCTGGGGCTGGGAGGACGGGGCGGCGGCGGGAATGGGGGCGTCCCCCGGGCTCCGGGAGGGCGGGGAAGGGTGGGGGCGGCCGATGCCACGCGGACCCGGGCGGCAGGGAGCGGGTGGGTGGCTGCCAGGCCTGGTGGGCCAGCGGCGACTTCGGCAGCCGAAGAGGGGACAGCCCCGGAGCGCGAGCAGGCCCAGCAGCAGCCCCAGGGTTCCCCCAGTGAAGGAAAAGGACTTGTGTTAGTGTCCCCACGCCTGGTTCGTACAGGCTGGCGGGTGTCCTGGGGGTTTCCAGCGAGGAGTGTGTTGGGGAGCGCTCCTGGGTGTGGCTGCTGGGTGGGAGGGGAAGGCAGGGTCAGCAGGCCCTGGGGCGACCGGAAAGTGGGTGGCCCTTCAGATTCATGGCACTGGAACAAGGGGGCTGGGCCCTCCTGCCCACCAGGCCCGTCATTGGCTACAGCGAGCTGGCTCCTCCCAGGACAGCGAGCTGGCTCCTCCCAGGACAGCGAGCTGGCTCCTCCCAGGACAGCGAGCTGGCTCCTGGACCCACGTCCTTTGGACCAGGGCCGCCCTGAGGGCTGGCGCAGCTACGTTCTCCACTGTGGCCCCATCCTCGCCACTGGAGAGAGAGCCGCCTTTACTCCTGCATGAGCAGGAGTTCGAGGAACATCTGGACGACCAAAGGGCACCAGGAGGTAGCACAGCAAAAAAGGCCAAGAGCCTGTTTTCTTTACCGATGGCTGGTGGCAAATATTCCAAAAGAAACAGGTGTCAGGCAAGAAGTGTTGGTTCACGGCAGTCATTCCACTGCTTTGGGAGCCGAGGCAGGGGCATCACTTGCCCCAGAAGTTTGAGACCAGCCTGGGCAACATAGTGAGACCCCTGTCTCTACAAAAAAATTAAAATCAGTAAACAGGTCTTCCTTCCTCAATAGCCCCGTTGCTGGCACACCTCTCTGCCTCTCCAGATGTGAGGCAGATCCACACGTTTAGCTATTGAGATAAGGCTGGGCGTGGTGACTCACACCTGTCGTTCCGGCCTCAGATCTCTTGTGCCCAGGAGTTTTAAGACCAGCCTGGGCGACATGGCTGGCAACATGGCCTCCACAAAAATAAACATTTTAAATATATAAACATTGAGATAATAAAAAGCATCTTAATGCCTGCCTTCATTTTTTGTCTTCTGTTTTAAGGACCATTAGAGACAAACTAACTAAAGAGAATTCTCCCTCCCATGCAGCTCATGCTGGGAAGCCGGCACTGTAAGACAGCTCCCGTGGCCAGAAAGAGGGTGGTGTGTAAACCAGGTGGTCACCCGTCACTCGGCTTCTCACGTGCTGGTGAGGGTGGTCGCCTGTCCATGGATCAGGGCTCACACCAGGCCCATCTGGTGCTGTGCCACGGGAGGGGCAGAGCCACAGCCCCAAACTTGCTGTGCGTTTCCCGTGTCCTCCCTGCCCTGCAGTCCCCTGGCCCCAGCTCTGGATTTGACGCCCCCTGCTTCCTGCTGTACCCGCCAAGAGAAGCGCAGCATGTGTGCCTGCCCTTGCCCCCATGCTGTTACCCTGCTCTGGGTACCAAGGACACAGGCACAGCAGAGCCCCCACCCTCAAGGCACCTGCCATCTTGTGAGAGGGACAGGCTGAGGGGCAAATGACCGGAAAGGGTGGCAAGTGCCATGTCAGACATATGGTCTTCATACAGGGGACGTCCCAGGACTGCTGGGCCAGAGACCCTTCCTTGTGGGTCAGCATCACCCAAGCCAAAGGCCAAGGAGGTCCCTTGGGGGCTGTGGCCATCAGAACAAAGCTGCCAATGAACAGATCCTTAAAGGAGTGGCCAGCTAGTGAGGCTGTGACTGGCCCTGGCTGCATCCAGACCCTAAAGTGTCCTGCAGCCAGGGGCAGACACAGGTTTTGTGGGGCCTGAGGCTTCTGTGGTTTTAGGGAACTTCCTTAAGAAAATACAAAATTAGGAACAGGCCTTGAAGCTTCTGTTGCCAAACTTAGGGTCAGGTGAACCCACTGCCAACTGTGCCCAGAAGACAGCCCCCCAGGCTGAGTCAAAAGTGGTTCATAGGCCGGGCGTGGTGGCTCATGCCTGTAATCCCTGCACTTTCGGAGGCCAAAGTGGGCAGATCACGAGGTCAGGAGATCAAGACCATCCTGACTAGCACGGTGAAACCCCATCTCTACTAAAAATACAAAAAAAAAAAAAAAAAAAAATTAGCCAGGCATGGTAGCAGGCACCTGCAGTCCCAGCTACTGGGGAGGCTGAGGCAGGAGAATGGCGTGAACACCGTAGGCAGAGCTTGCAGTGAGCCGAGATCGCGCCACTGCACTCCAGCCTGGGTGACGGAGTGAGGCTCTGTCTCAAAAAAAAAAAAAAAAAAAAAAAAAAAAAGTGGTTCACAAAATCACGTCTAGTATGACCCCTCGTCAGCACAAACATATTCTTAGATGTCTGTTTCTGGGTGAAGTCCTGGAAGCAGATAAATGTTTGCAGAGGTGATGTGTGTGTGGTGGGATTAGAGAGATGAATATATTTTACTTTTTTTTTTTTTTTTAACATTTCTGTACTTCTGATTTTATGTTTTCAGCATGACCAAAAAAAAAAAAAAAAAAAAAAAAAAGCTGGATTTGGACAATTAAGAAGTGCATATCAGCCAGAGTGGCCTGAAACATGTCCCTGTAGTAGAATCTCCAGGAAAGCTGGGGCCCTCACTTGCCAGTACCTCAGGCTGGGCCCGCAGTCACGTGCTTCTCCCTACAGGAGGGTTCTGTGTCCTGAATTCCAAAGGTGCAGCTGTCCCCTTGTCAGCTTGTCTGCGTTGATGGTTCCACACTCTCTGGTCGGCCATCTGCCCCACCAGTCTCTGCTCCCCGCTAGATGGTGATGGCCAGCTGTGAGGGTGGCTGCCCAGGCTGACCCTGCTGCCTGCTGCCCATTGCTGCCAAGGTTGGGATATCACTTGGGGTTTGGGGTGAGGGGACAGTGAGGGGGAGTCCTGGTTGCCCTTTCCAGGAGAATGAGAATTTCAGTGCGGAGCTGTTTATTATTTGACTTCAACAGAGGCGCCACAATCAGGGAAACGCCCACGCGCCTTGGGTTATAGGACAAGTCCCGTCTGTCTGCCTTGAATTTTGGTTTGGAGAATCTGCAAGCCCCACACGTGTGGAAGCACCTGTGCCCCAGGTGTGGGTTCTGGTCTTGGTCGTGTTCGTGGTTGGACGCTCTCCCTGAGGCCACTCCTTCTTCACAGAAGACAGTGGGGGTCGCCCTTCCCTGGCTGACCCTCCAGAACGGCCAGCCTCCCCTAACTCCCTATGAAACCAGGGTGCAGGGCGGAAGCCTGGACCCCTTTACAGTTGCTTTTTCTCTCTCTCTGTCTCTCCTCCATCTTCCAAGCTCCTACTCGCCCTTCAGGACCCAGCTCGAATGCCCCATCTCTGGGAAGCGCCTTCAATCTCGGGCTGCCCCTTCCGTCACACACCCTGTCCCCAGGCGGTGAGGGACATCTGACTGTCTCCTGCCTCCCCCTCCTTCACACACAAAGCCGCCCCCGCCTATTGGTGGCCTATGTCTCCGCTGGCCCGGTGCTCTCTTGCCGTGGCCACTGTGGGTTTTGGCCTGGTGACCCAGTCCACGCGTGCACAGCGCACGTAGCTTCCCAGGACACCGATTTCCTCCCCGGCCACGGCTGTTTCTGGCCCTTTGCCCACTCCCTAAGCTCTGCGCCCGTGACCTGGCCACAGCTCAGTCACCCCAGGACCACCGTGTGCTGGGGATTTGCCACAGGTTTGCCCTGGCGTGTGAGGTCCAGCGGGGTCCCCATCAGCTTCCCTGTCCGCGTCCCTGTCCCCTTCCGGCCTCCTTCTGCGCTGTGGGCAGTGGCTTGGCGCCACCTGCTGGGCTGGTACCCATGGTGCCACCAAGCGCAGGAGGGACCAGGCGGCTCCTGGTGGGACCCGGTGGCTCCAGGTCTGTGGCCACGCTGCTGAGAACACCTGTTGTCCTGCCTTTGCAGGGACAGCGAGGCAACCCCTGCCTGGAAGGAGCACTTTCCCCACCGAGGCCAGCCCAGGGCACGTGCTGAGCAGGTGTGTTGAATGGGTGGAAACAGTACAACCCCTGGTTGTGGGACGGGTTGAAGCCCACCCCTGACCCCTCCAGTACCATCCCTCTGTCCCTCCACTTGCTGGGACTGGGGGCGGAGGATGGGGTCACTGTGGGCACTTGATCCAGCTGGTTGACTTCAGGGTCCCGGCAGGGAGTGGCTCTTGCTGCCAGGACAGTAGAGGCCTAGAGAGTCCTATCTCTGACAGCAGTCACCTTGCAGGGTTCGGGCCAGAGAAGGGGAAGGGATGGGAGAGAATGGCCGCCTCCAGGGTCATTTTAACTGGTTGTTGGACAGGGCCAGTGTGACTTCAAGTTCAGTGACAACCCCCCTCTCCATGTCTCTGGGATGAGGTGGGGGCCTGTGGCCCCACTGAGCTGAGCCACCCAGGAGGCTGGGGAAGGAGACGCAGTACACAGAAGCCCAGCATCCTCCGGCTGCACGGACATCTCCACCCAGGCCCTTCTGCAGCCACCTCCCCACTTACCCAGCAGGAGACCAAGCCAATTCTTTTCTGCGAAACTGGGCTGGCCTCTGTGACTGTCCTGCAACTAGACAGAGGCCTAAGGGACTCTGCACAGTTTCTGGGCTGAGGCAGAAGCAGCCCCGTGGCTTCCCCTCTGCCTCCTGCATGCCGCCTCCTCTTAGCTCTTAGCGCCTGCTGGGAGAAGCTGGCCCCAGCGTGGACAAGCCTCCAGGAGACCGGAACACCCACCACCCTGTGCCTTCCCAACTGAGCCCCAAACAGCGTGGAGCAGAAGAGTCCTGCCTAGCCCTTCCCTGGAGACTCCTTGAGTGTAACCAAATGGTTGCTGTTTTGTGCCTCTGAGTCTGGGGTGGTCTGTGATGTGCCCAGCTGGCTTGAGTGGAAGAACGTGTCACTTCAAATCCTCATAGCCACCTTCAGGGGAAATGGCCTTGCCTCCCCTGGCAGATGTTCCCATGTCAGGCAGATGTTTTATTCGCCACAGAAAGAGCAGACTGTATTAATGGAGGGCTGTGCAGAGTGACCCAGAGCAAATATTCCAGACCCAGCCTGCCACTTCCACCGTGGCTCCACCACTTCCTCACCGTGGGCAAAATCTCAGCTCTCTGGGCCTCAGTCCCTTTGTCTATAAAGTGGAGATAAGGACACACAAGCATCAGAGGGATGTTGTGGGAAACAGCTTTGCTGGCCTGCGTGGAGCCTGCAGAGGAGGGCCTGTCCCCCGCTTATGGGGAGCCAGCCCCCAAGGTGGCCCATGATGGCTCCTTGCCCTGTGTGAGCCAGAGGGCAAGGCAGGAGGGTGGTGTGACTTTGAGGCCAGGTCACACAATCCCTCAAGGCTTCCATCTTGCTGACTCGGATCACCCATGAGAGAAGCTGAGTGAGGGCACGACAGCTGCCATGTTGCAAGGATGCTCAAGCAGCTCTGGGGGAGGCCCTCGTGGGAGGAACTCAGGCCCCCGCCAGTGGCCAGTGCCACCTCACCGGCCGTGTGGGCGAGCCCCTCAGAAACAGACTCTCCAGCTCCTGCTGGGCCTCTACAGGGCTGCAGGCCTGGGGACATCCTTTCTGCAACCTCATAAGCGACTCTGAGCCAGACCCTTAGCTTGGCCATGGCTTGGTCCTGACCTACAGACCTGGGCGAGATATGAAGTGTTGTTAGGGTTTGAATTGTGGTCCTCCAAAATCATATGTTAAAATCCTAATCCCCCAGCACCTCAGAATGTGACTACATTTGGAGACACTGTCATTAAAGAGGTTACTAAGGTAGGCCAGGAGCAGCTCGTGCCTGTAATCCCAACACACTGGGAGGCTGGGGCCAGAGGATCACTTGAGTCCTGAAGTTCTGAATCAGCCTGGCAACATAGCCAGAACTTGTCTCTACAAAAGAAAAACAAAGAAAGAAAGAAAAAGAGGGAGGTGATGGTGTGGGGGTGAGGGGGGAGAGAGGAAGGAAGGGAGAGAGGGAGGGAGGAAGGGCCATGAAAGTAAAATGAAGTTATTAGGGTGGGCCCAAATCTGACTGGTATCTGTAAACAAAGGGGAGATTAGGACACAGACATGCACAGAGGGATGACACCGTGAGGACACAGGGAGAAGACGGCACCTGCAAGTCCAGAAGAGAGGCCTTGGGAGGACCCAACCCTGTGCACACCTTGATCTTGGTCTTCCAGTCTCCAGGACTGTGAGAGGGTAAATAAATGCATGCTGTTAAGGCCGCGGAATCTGTGTTCCTTTGTTATGGCTGCCGGGCAAGGCAATCCAAGGGTTGCTTATTTGACGGCGTCCCATTCTGGATGTTCTCTGATGAGGAGTGATGGAGAACTGTGTACCAGGCACTCCGCTGAGCATGGCAGGGGCCTTGGTCACAGCGATCCGGGAAAGTGTGCTGTGGTTGTCCCTGTTTACAGGGGCCAGGGGGTGCAGCGACTTGCTCGAGGTCACTTGGGCCATCAGGTGGAGGCTGGGGGGCAGCACTTGGACCAGTGCTTTCTGTACCCTGTTGGCCTGGACACAAGCTCCCCATGGTGTCCTCTTTGGAAGGATGGGGGGCAGTGGGCCCCTCGGAGCCCCTGCGGGAGAATCCTCTTCCCTGACAGAGGCAGACACTCAGGTTAGGGAGAGGGTTGGTAGCCTCAGAGCCCAGCTCCTCCCCTCCCTGCGGTCCCCTCAGCCTGCTGGCACTTTCCAGATCTTTCCAAGCCTGGCTACATCACTCAGTCTCAGTGCTGAGTGCTGGGTGCAGAGGCCCTGCTGCCTTTGCCATCTCAGGGTCTTTGTTACTTCCATGCTTGTGCTTTCTTGTCCAGCCTCTCTGGAGCTCAAGCTCTGAAAGGAGGCGCACTCCTCTGTTTCCCTGAGTTCCTGGTACCTGGCAGGCGGTAGGGCCCAGTGTGTACTTGCTTGGTTGGTTGGTTGGATAGTTGGTTGAATGATTGGTTGGTCAGATGACTGGTTGGTTGGTTGGATGGTTGGTTGGTTGGATAGTTGGATGGTTGGTTGGATGATTGGATGGTTGGTTGGTTGGTTGGTTGGTTGGTTGGTTGGTTGGTTGGCTGGATGGTTGGTTGGTTGGTTGGTTGGTTGGTTGGCTGGATGGTTGGTTGGTTGGTTGGCTGGATGGTTGGTTGGTTGGTTTGTTGGTATGTTGGATGGTTGGATGGTTGGTTGGTTGGTTGGCTGGATGGTTGGTTGGTTGTTTGGTTGGTTGGATGGTTGGTTGGTTGGTTGGTTGGATGGTTGGTTGGTTGGTTGTATGGTTGGTTGGTTGGCTGGTTGGTTTGTTGTATGGTTGGTTGTTTGGTTAGATGGATGGTTTGTTGGTTGGTTGGATGGTTGGTTGTTTGGTTGGTTGGTTGGTTGGTTGGCTGGATGGTTGGTTGGTTGGTTGGTTGGATGATTGGATGGTTGGTTGGTTGGTTGGATGGTTGGTTGGTTGGCTGGATGGTTGTTTGGTTGGTTGGTTGGTGGGATGGTTGGTTGGTTGTTTGGTTGGTTGGTTGGTTGGTTGGCTGGATGGTTGGTTGGTTGGTTGGTTGGTTGGATGATTGGATGGTTGGTTGGTTGGTTGGTTGGATGGTTGGTTGGTTGGTTGGTTGGTTGGTTGGCTGGTTGGTTTGTTGTATGTTTGGTTGTTTGGTTAGATGGATGGTTGATTGGTTGGATGATTGGTTGGTTGGTTGGTTGGTTGGTTGGATGGCTGGCTGATTAAAGTGCCTGGCTTGTGCTGGCTTTTCAAAAATGGAGGCCTGAGGACTTGGGAGGGCCACAGGCCTCAGCCTTGCATGGCCCACTGGCATCCACAGGCATGTAACTCACCCAGGGGCAGCCCTGGCACCATGTGTCCAGTAGCCTGTTGGTGCCATGCAGGGGTGAAGAAGACATCAGGCACAGATCTGCATCTGGGGGCCTTGTGAGTGGTGTCAGGGGCCATCAGGGAGGCATGGATCACAGATGTGCTTGATTTCAGAAGTGTCCCTGTCCCACCATCCCAGGCTGCAAGAGGAGAGTCCACGGTTGGGTGAATGACTTCAGATCCCTGAACATGCATGTCTATGAGCTGGGCTTATCCTTTTTGGCTATTAATGAAGATTTAATGCTGGGAAGCCCTTAGCTGAGGCTGGGGCAGAATAAGTGCTTAATAAACACCACCGTTGGAAAGCAGTGATGTTCTTGGAATGCAGGGCACTGGCTAGGCTCATGAACAGAGACCCCACGCTCTTAGCATGGGGAGGATGGTGCTGCTTGTCCATCTTCTTGGTGGTCCTGGTCTTCTCTGGGCAGCAGGCCCTTGGCCGCCTAATGCAAGTGGCCTCATCACACCCAGATTCAGATTACAAAGTGGGCTTAGGAAGCCTGCATTCAAGGTTAGCACTCACCCTGGGTTCAGGCCCTCCTCCCAGGGCCACAGTGTCCCTAGACCCAGGCCTGGGCTGTATTTTCTCCTGTGCTAATTTCACAAAACACACAACTCATATTCCTGTTGATTGAACAGTTTTGTGTTGACAGCAGTGAAGATTTGTGACCAAGTTTATCATTACCCCAGTGCGTGGACGATTTGTACGGCTCTGAGGCGCTCACGGGGGGGATACATTTTATGGCGCGCTTGGAAGACAAACATACGCATTTATATGTCACTTGTTGCAATATAAATGCTAACTTGTACTTCTTTCAAAACTTTTAATGAATTGTATACATTCTGGAAGATTTACAGGGTGAATGGGATGACTCAAAATGTTACTTTAAACATATTTGTCACTTTGGCAATAGCATCAAAAAAATCTGGAAGATATTGCATTCAGAAATAAATCATAAAAAGAAGCATCTTACAAGAGGTTTATTTTGGTCATTAATGGTTGATGGGCCCCCCCATGCAGGATTTAAAGTTAAATTATGCAAAGTCAAAAACAAACCTTATAATACTTAATCAAACATGCATAAAACTGTCAGACCCAAATAAATTCTCTCAATTAACTTGCTTCAGATTGTGATTGCATTCGCTAATTTAATCAGCCTCAGAGTAATCTAGAGGCTGGGAAATGATGAATTCCTGTGAACACGAGCCCGACGGGGGCCAGGGCGGGACACCAAGCCTGGAGCTGAAGGCCTTCCGAGGTGGGGACCGAGAACCAGCTCTCTTTCCAGCTGGGGAGCTGTTTCGGTCAATCCCTGACGTGGAAGTAGATTCCGTCAGCCAGGCACAGGGCTCGACTTCACTGCTGTCTAGGAACAGCCCGAGGCAGCCTCCTTCCCACACCTGTAGCAGCCAGACCAGGGAACACCGTCTGGAAAAAGCTCCACTCCAGTTTTGCTTGGCTCCACCAACCTCAGCCTGGGTCCCTCTGTATCTTTTCCCGAACAATGAGAACCCAAATGTGCTCAGCATGGCTGTTTCCATCCACATCGCCCCTTCAGAGCCTGCTTGTGCCTACCGAAGATTCCTGATTAAATCAGGATTATGTCCTTTTCTGGGGGAAGGGGCCCTGTCTTGGACACCATGGGCTGGAGGTGGCGCCTGCACTGTGGGCTTGGAGCCTCTTGGGCATCCGCGGCTCCGCCCCAGGCTTACTCGGCCACTGCAGGAGGCCGCCTCATCCGGCAGAAACCCCAAACCCAGGCAAACTGCACCGACACCCCGAGACCCACGCAGGTGTTTGTGCTTAAAAATGGAACCAAAGTTCTGTGGGTATTTTTGTAAGATTTAGTGAATCTAATTCAACCAGAGCCAAACCTGTTTATTGTGTCATTCTAGTGGATGAGGAAGAGACAATGGAGAGAGAGAGACAAAGAGAAACAGACAGACAGACAGACAGAGAGAGGGAAGGAGGGACACAGGGAGGGAGAAACAGAGAGACAGAGATGGAGAGAGACAAAGACAGAGACAGAGAGAGGGAGGGAGGAGGAGGAGGCTGGTGCATGCCTTTTCTGAGCTGACCGTGAGCTGAATCACTTTGGCGCAGTCCAAGGCCCTGATTGCTGCCTGAACCCACCTTGGGACCCCACCTCATTCCTCCAAGGCCCCCTTCCCCCCACCTCTTGGTGGACCTCCGTGAAGCCCTCAGCACGCATCTCTGTGGGGCCCTGCACAGATGGGGCTTCAGGCCAGCCTCGGACGTTTGACGGCCCCTGCTCTCCATCTGGCTAAATGCCCTGTTTTAATTGAATTTCAAAATAGGGGTGACGGGACATACATGGGCTTGCATTCTGCTTTTTCCCTGCTTGACCTTATGGACTGAACATTTTTTCAAGTCCGAGTACCCCTCATAAATCTCGTGTTCAGTGGCTGTGGTGTATTCCAGAGTTCAGATGTGCCATCATTCACCTCGCCTTTCTTCTCCGATTGGGTGTGTGAGTTGGTGCCAATGTTTTGTTATTATAAATGCTGCTGTGATGAACATCCCTGCACATAAATCTGTGCACGCGTACATTTCAAATACCGCCCTCTGGTTGGACCTGCCGACGGGGCTGAACTTTCTAAGGCTGCTGACACGTGCCCTGGCAAGCTCTGTGCTGCCCACTGGCCGGCCGGGCTGGGGGCTCCCCGCCTGAGCCCCACCATCGCCACCCTCACCCGCCCTCCCTGGGGTCTTCTGAGAGGCAGCGAGGCTGTTTCCTGCCAAGGGAACCAGGCCTGGCATCAGCCACTTACAACGTAGGCAGCTGAGAGCGCCCCTCGCAGGGAGGAGTTGGGGGGCTGAGGGGCTCAGGAGCGTTTGTCTCGGGAAGGGAAGGCCCGAAGCATCTGGGGAGCTGCTGAGCTGTGACCTGGCTGGAAGCTGGGAGGGTGACGTCCCTGGAAGGGAGACACTGGCATGCCACAGCCAGGTGCAGGCAGCCAAAGGACAAACCCCGGTGTGAGTCTTCACGGCCAGAGGCTGGAAGGGGAAAGGTGGGTGCCAGGGGCTGGGGTGGGGGTGTGAGTGTTCCATGGGGACAGAGCTTCAGTGGGGAAGATGGAGACTTCTGTGGATGGAGGGAGGTGATGGCTGTACCGTCAGGCGAATGCACTCAGAGCCACTGAACTGTGAGCTTAAACATGGTAAGATGGGCCGGGCGCGGTGGCTCACGCCTGTAATCCCAGCACTTTGGGAGGCCGAGACGGGCGGATCACGAGGTCAGGAGATCGAGACCACGGTGAAACCCCGTCTCTACTAAAAGTCCAAAAAAATTAGCCAGGCGGGGTGGCGGGTGCCTGTAGTCCCAGCTACTCAGGAGGCTGAGGCAGGAGAATGGCAGAAACCCGGGAGGCGGAGCTTGCAGTGAGCCGAGATCGCGCCACTGCACTCCAGCCTGGGCGACAGAGCGAGACTCCATCTCAAAAAAAAAAAAAAAAAAAAAGGTAAGATGGCGAATTATGTGTATTTTACCACAAGAAAAAGAGAAAAAAAGGATATCAAAAGTGACAGACAGGGAGCCCAGGTAGAGGGTGGGTAAAGTGAGAAGGGCTGGAAGGTGACAGCAAAAGCTATTTTCATCCCAACTCCCAATTCCAGCATCGCCGGGCAGCTTCTGTTAGAAGAGAATGGAAATAAATACACGCTGTGCCGGGAGAGCAGGTCTACGCAGGACAAGCTCTGGGACAAACAGAGGCCGGGGATGCATCCCCACGCCTGCCTTTGGGGCCCCCGGGACCGCCCGGGTGACAGTGTCCAGGTTGGGCCACTCACAGTGGACCAAGCAGGGCCACCACTGACGGACCCCTGAGCTGTTGGCAGAATGACAGGCCATTCCCAGCGCTTCTAAGGCCGTGGTGCTCTCACCAGAAACACCCTCCCATCCTGCTCAGGCATCTGGGGCTCTAGAGACCACTCACCCCCGGGCTGGGAACGAGGGGCGTCCTAGACTCTCCTCCTCACTGTCACTCCTGTTGGCCAATCTTGCTGTCATTACCTGTTTTTTTTTCTTTTTTGGTCAGACAGAGTTTCGCTCTTGTTGCCCAGACTGGAATACAGTGACATGATCTTGGCTCACTGCAACCTCTGCCATTCGGGTTCAAGTGATTCTTCTGCCTCAGCCTCCCCAGTACCTGAGATTACAGGCATGTGCCACCACGCCCAGCTAATTTTTGTATTTTTAGTAGAGATGGGGTTTCACCACATTGGCCAGGCTGGTCTCAAACTCCTGACCTCAGGTGATCCACCCACCTTGGCCTCCCAAAGTGCTGGGATTACAGGCATGAGTCACCGTGCCCGGCACCATTACCATTTTTTTTTTTTTTTTTTTTTTGAGACAGAGTCTCGCTCTGTCGCCCAGGCTGGAGTGCAGTGGCGCGATCTCGGCTCACTGCAAGCTCCGCCTCCTGGGTTTACGCCATTCTCCTGCCTCAGCCTCCTGAGTAGCTGGGACTACAGGCGCCCGCCACCGCGCCCGGCTAATTTTTTGTATTTTTAGTAGAGACGGGGTTTCACCGTGGTCTCGATCTCCTGACCTTGTGATCCGCCCGCCTCGGCCTTCCAAAGTGCTGGGATTACAGGCGTGAGCCACCGCGCCTGGCCTACCATTTTTTAAATGTAACTTTTTAGTTGATATGACATTTCCATGATTGAAGATCAAACCACATCCTGGCTGTGTGATTAGGAATGTATGTTTACATTCCCTTTTTCTTTTTTTTTTTTTTTTTTGATTGTGGCAAAAGACACATAACAAAATTTGTCATCTTAACCATTTCCAAGTGCATGATTCCGTGTCACTGAGCACATTCACGGTCCTGCAGCCCATCACCATCCTCCATCTCCAGAACTCACCACCTTCCCAAACTGAAGCTCTATCTCCATGAAACACTTACTCCCATCCCTTCCCAGCCCCAGGACCCTCCATTTGACTTTGTCTCTGTGGCTCTGAGGGCCCTGAGCGGAATCACAGGGTTTGTCCTTATTCATCCTGCCTCTCTTACGTTCAGGCCGGAAGCACGCCACGCCTCCGTGATCAGGTACCTGAGGCCTGGAGTCCCTTCCGCAGCAGAGCACAGACATCCTCACCCACTTGCACAGCTGCGTGGCTCTCCCTCGGGGGACGGACAGGGAGGCTCTGGCGTCCCTGCTTGGCTGCTCAGGTACCTACAGTGTCATCAACACCTTCCCAACTATGATCTGTCCCCTCCTCGCATCACACCCCACAGCACTGGCCCAATCCTTCCAGATGCTTCCACAGGTCCTCCTGCAGTTGCCTCCCACTCAGAGGGAACCTTCTCAAAGGCAAGCCTGACCCACAGGCAGGAGTCTGGGCTCCTTTCTGAGCATCTAGAGACTCTAACTCAGCCCAGTCATGGCTGAGGCCACCCGGTCCCAAGGACACCAGGCTGCCCATGGCCAGGGGCCACACCCCCGATGCCCCTGAACCTTTTCCCATGTGCCCCCCCCTTCTTGGCAGTCTCGCATCCCCTGGCAAACTTTTCCTTTCATATCCTTCAAAATTCAGCTCAAGGCCTCCTCTTCCAGGAAGCCTTCCTGATTGCAGGCCAGACTCACCCCAGTGCCTGTCCCAGAACCGGCCCTGGAGAAGGAGGGGCTGTCTGCACACCTGTCACCCGCTGCATCACACAACTTATTCAGGCAGGGCTGACCTGGTTGGAATGAGAGAAACGCTCTCCAGGCATCTCTGACAAAAGGTTCTTGGCAGCCGTGCTGTCTCGGTTGTCCTGGGGCAGGTCCTTGCATCTGATTGCTCTGTCCTCTGTCCTGGCAGCAGTCCCGGACACCAAGGCCAGGCTGGACCTACCTCTAGGAGTGCTCAAGTAGGGAATGGGGCAGGTGGGGGTCTACGAGGAGGCCAAACAGGGATCAGGAGGGTAGAGGGCGGAGGGCGGTCCCAGGAGAGAGCTCCCCCTGCAACCTGGGGTGTAGGCCAGGGGCCTACATGAGAGCAAACCTCGGGCAGGGCTAGTGGCTTTCTAGGCAGGGGTTTGGGAAGCGCCACACTTGGGTGTGGGGGGAGGGGAGCATGGGGTGGTGCCTGGATGTGGCACCGAGACCATGGGTATGAAGTGTTGGGTTTCGGAGGTGAATGCGGGTGGCCCAGACAGGCTGCAGGGTAGACTGAGCCCTGGGCGGGGGCGGGGGGGAGAGGGGGGAACGGCCGCCACGCGGCCAGCAGGGGGCGCTCCCGGCCCGCGCCCAGCGCCTGGCCTCGCTGGGGTCCGTGGCTCGGCTGGATCCCCCACACCAGGTCTGACTGAGTCTCTATCCTCCCTGTGCGGCTCCTGCACCCCGGCGAACCCGGCTCTCTCTGTGCCTCAGTTTACTCCTGCGGTCCGCTGAGCGGGAAGTGGAGCCCTGGCTCGGGGACCTCAGCCCGAGGCCGGCGCTGCTGCGGGAGCCCAGGCTTCCTGAGGCCGCCCCATGCACAGGGGCGCTGCAGAGCGCGGAGCCCGGGAGCTCGCACCGCCTGTTCGTGGTGTCCCTGGGGTGCAGGGGTGGAGGACATAGGGATGTGGGGGCCGTGGGCAGCCCCAGGCGGGACGCTGTGCCAGTGCCGCCCCAAAGGCCCAGTGCGCAAGGTCCCTCGGGCCCCGGAGCCTGCCCCGCCCCTACCCGGTACCCCTCCAACCCCAGCCTGCTCCGCCCCTATCCCCTGGGCCTCGCCCCCGCCCCCGTCCCCACCCCTATCCCTAAGCTTGCCCCGTCCCCAAGCCCGCCCCCAGCTCCCGCCAGGCCCCTGCAGCTGCCCAGCCCCGCAACCCCGAGCCTGTCCCGCCCCCGCACCCGATACTCCACCAACCCGGGCCTACCCCTACCCCGCTCCGCCCCCGAGCCCGCCCCCCAACTCCTGCCCGCCCCGTCCCGCAGCCGCGCAGCCACCACGCTGGCTCCGAGCTGGTCCGAGGAGCTGCAGCGGCGGTCGCCAGCGCCAGGGGGCGGCGTTGTCCTTCCCGCGGCTCCGGGACCCCCGCTTGCTCGGGGAGGGGAGACCGCCTTGCAGCGCCGCCCCCAGCCCCGCGCCGGGACCCCTGTGCCCCTTTCCTTCCTCCTGATAGGGGAAGAGCGGCCCCGCCGCCCGGGCGCCGACTTTTCTTGCAGAAGCACAGGCGGGGGGTGGGGGACCCAAGCCAGGGGCGTGTGTGCGCTCGGCGCCCCCTCCAGAGGGTCACCCAGCAATCAGCAGCGGTGGGGCGGGGAGAAACAGAGACAGAGAGAGAGGGAGAGAGAGACAGAGAGAAGGAGGGAGAGAGACAGAGAGAGAGCGGGAGACAGGCAGAGAGAGAGAGATGGGAGAGAGAGAGAGAGACAGAGAGACAGGGGAGAGAGAGAGAGGGAGAGAGAGATAGGAGGGGGGAGAGAGACAGAGAGAGCGAGAGACAGGTAGAGAGGGAGAGACGGGAGAGAGAGAGAGAGAGAGACATAGAGACGGGGGAGAGAGAGAGAGGGAGAGACAGAGAGAAGGAGGGAGAGAGACAGAGAGAGAGCAGGAGACAGGCAGAGAGAGAGAGAGAGAGAGACGGGGGAGAGAGAGAGAGGGAGAGAGAGATAGAAAGGGAGGGACGGGAGAGAGGGAAGGAGACAGGGAGAGAGGGAGAGGAACAGAGACAGAGATGGGGGAAGAGAGACAGAGACAGAAAGGGAGACCCCACTTCTCAGGCAAGAGCACACGGGGCATGGGGTTGGTGCGAAGCCCTGCTGTGCACCGGGGCTCAGGTGAGCCAGGCTGGCACCGGACGCCTCCCGTGGAGACAGCACAGGGTCCTGGTTCCACCGGGATGTTCCACAGTCTCCTTCCGGGCTGGCAGTGAGGCCGTGGGGAGCAAGTGATCTGTCTCAGAGCTGACAGGCTGCGTGCGGGGCACAGACCGAGCCCTCGGGGAGGCAGCGGTTAATGCGGCTTGTCAGGCCAGTCAGTGGTCGCAAGAGAAAGGGCTTGGCCTTTCAAGGGTGCCCTACACTGCACAGTGACCCCCTGGCCGCTGGCCCTGCTGGCGCCATTGTCTCCCTCTGGGTGGTCTGAGCTGCTAAGGATAGGTGTGGACAGGAGTCCCACAGCCCTGGGACTGGCTCACCGCGTCCTCTTCCAGGGGGCGTTAGAACTGAAGCTTGAACACAGCCTGGACATCTCCCCAACCTTCCCCCTGGCAGGCAGCTCCTCCACCACCCTCCTGTGTCCCCAGCCACCCCATTCAGCAACTTGGGTGTAAAACAGACACCCGTTGGCTGAATGGCTCTTCCGGACACAGACAGCTTCAGACAGGAGGCAGGTTGGCGGGCCAGCAATGGCTGATGATGCTCTGGGGTTTCTGGAAAGATGGTTCTGTGAGGTCTAGGGGACAGGGAGGGACAGTTCAGAAAGGAGTTGGTCCTGTAAAAGCGTTTGTGTGATAATGGGCCGGGCGTGGCTCACATCCATAATACCAGCCCTTTGGGAAGCCAAGACGTGAGGATTACTTGAGGGCAGGAGTTTGAGACCAGCCTGGGCAACATGGTGAGACCCTTGTCTCTACAAAAAGATTTCTTTTTTTAAAATTAGGCATGGTGGTGTACACTTGTAGTCCTAGCTTCTTGGGAAGCTGAGGCAGGAGGCTTACTGAAGCCCAGGAGGTGGAGGCTGCAGTAAGCCGTGATCAGGCCACTGCACCATGGCACTCCGACAGTGACAGAGTGAGACTTTGTCTCAAAAAAAAATCAAAGAAAAAAGAGAAAAACTAAATATAGACTTCTTCTTCTTCTTTTTTTTTTTTTTGAAGTGGAGTCTCACTCTGTCACCCAGACTGGAGTTCAATGGCACGATCTCGGCTCACTGCAACCTCTTCCTCCCAGGTTCAAGCCATTCTCCTGCCTTAGCCTCCCAAGTAGCTGGGACTACAGGCGTGGGCCACCACACCTGGCTAGTTTTTGTATTTTTAGTAGAGATGGGTTTTTACCATGTTGGCCAGGCTGGTCTCGAACTACTGACCTCAAGTGATCCACCTACTTCGGCCTCCCAGAGTGCTGGGATTACAGGTGTGAGCCACCGCGCCCAGCCTAGACTTCATTGTTTAAAGCAGTTTCAGGTTCATAGCAAAATCATCATTCCTCAGAGTCCTCAGCATACATTAGGCGCCCCTCTTGGAGGTGTGCATGGCGTGGCTTTGAGCAGGTACATAATGACAGCACCCACCCTCACAGTGCTCTATACTATAGTTTCCCTGCCCTAGGAATCCCGGGCTCGCCTCATGCCTCCTTCACCCCTGCCCCGGGATTTCCGCTGATTCTATTGGATTCTTTCTTGGGATTCTGGCCAGGCAGGGACAGGGGTTCACACTGCTCAGACAGGAGACAGGATCCTGGGATAGGGGCACTCACCCTCAGGACGGGCTGAGGACTGACTCGAGGCCAGGGTCACACACCTGGAAACGTGGCTTAGCTCCATCCTGTGGGCAGCCAGACGGGCAGCTGTCGTGACCCCTGCTGGCTACTCACGCCCCTTGGCACAATCGTGGCCATGGGGGAGCTGTTCTGTTGTGGAACATGAAGGTCATGGAGAGCCACATGGCACAGGCAGCATGTGACCAGCTCTCAGACAAGTGCTCAGGGAATGTCCAGCAGGGTTGTCACCCCGTGTGGAGCAGACAGCCTCGAAGTGGCCCCAGCATTTCCTGCAGTCGGCCAGTGAGGCAGGGTCAGTTGCTTGAGCGTCTGGAGGCTTCTCCCCTGCCCAGCCCGCCTGCTGTGTGCCCACAAGCTTGGTGGCCAGGAGACATTTGTCAAAGGAACGCCTGATTGCATGAATGAACAGATGCCTTCTCCCGTGAATTGCCTTGATGCCTACAGAGGCAGGACCAGAGGCCCCCACCTGGCTGTCAGAACTATAGGGCGATCGGGTGGCTTGCTGTACCCACCCCCATAACCTCCCGATGGCCATTTATCTGCAGAGCTGGTCCCCACAGGGATCAGAGCTTGGCAGGGGCTCCGATTTGCCCAGCCTTGAGGACTTGGCCATCACATACCAGGGTCCAGGTAAGGGCAGCCAGTCTGTTGGCCCTGGAATGATGCTTGTGGTGGAAGCCACGAGCATCCCTCACCCCAGACGCCCAGGATGCTCTGGACACAGGCCGCAGGGGGCACGGGCGTCACATTAGCATTGCAGGAGGGTCCTGCGACTGTTGATATCAGCACTTCGGGGTTATTTATGAATTCATCTATTTCCTGGGACAAGCCTTTCTGCATTCGGTTGCCATGGTAGCTTTAAACCCGGTATCTTATTAATTCTGCATGTTATGAAATAAATATAGATCAGACAATTGCAGTGAAGGTTCTATTTTTTTATTATGCGTTTGGTTCTTGGTGCCGGGGATGGGATGCTCCCAGCACACCACTGTCAACACACATCCATCAGCCTCAGGGGCCTGGGCGGGCTGCAGGGGCGCACTCCTGCGCCTGAGAACAGAGTGGAGCTGGGGAGGGGACACGAGGCTGCCTCAGGGAAAGGGTGAGGCTTGAAGACCCCCTGGGCACCGGCAGCTCCTGAAGGAATTTCTGCAGGCCGGCAGGGATGGACGCACCGGGGAGGGAGGCCAGTGCCCTGGGGTGCTTCGGCTGGAATTGCAGGGCCAGTGGGTTGGAATGGCCCCCAACTGTGGAGTGGGAGCTCGTGATGATGCCGAGCGGAGGTGCCAGGAGCAGGGGCCGCTCAGCCGCCCCTGGCACTGCCCGAGCAGAAGAAGAGACTCCATGGAACCAGCACTGAGCTGCCCCTGGCGCTGCCTGAGCAGAATAAGAGACTTCATAGGACCGGCACTCAGCCGCCCCTGGCACTGACTAGGCAGAAGAGACTCCATCGGAACCAGCAGGCGTCACGGTCCCTGATGTTCTTGAGGTTTCAGGCTGGCAGGGAAAGTCCAGTTAGGGAGGAACCAGAGGTGGAGAGGGGGCCTGCCGGGATCTCTTTTGGGCACCTTGGCTATCGCTTAGTTTCGTGGGCCGTTGTGGGGACTCAGTGAGCTGCCCTGATAAAGCTGAATCGCCCGGTGGGCTGGGAAGCGGGGATGTTTCCACCTCCACTTTGCAGAGCCCAGAGACATGAAGTCACAAGTGCACCAGCCCATGGCGATCCATGGGGACTTGAACCCAGGGCTGTTTCCTGCAGGGCCTGGCCCTCCCTAGGCTCTGAAGCAGAGTCCCCCATGCCTTCCTGATCTCTTCACCCCCAGAAAAGCATTCCCAGGTCTATCTGTGCTTGCCCACTGCAGACCAGGCAGGGGCCGTGTGGCCAGGGGTCACCTCTGTAGCAGTCAGTGCCTAGGGCTGGCAGCAGGCCGTCTGAGGACCAGCGGGGGCAGGGGCTGTGTGGCCAGGGGTCACCTCTGTAGCAGTCAGTGCCTAGGGCTGGCAGCAGGCCGTCTGAGGACCAGTGGGGGCAGGCACTGTGTGGCCAGGGGTCACCTCTGTAGCAGTCAGCGCCTAGGGCTGGCAGCAGGCGGTCTGAGGACCAGCAGGGGCAGGGGCCGTGTGGCCAGGGGTCACCTCTGTAGCAGTCAGTGCCTAGAGCTGGCAGCAGGCGGTCTGAGGACCAGCGGGAGCAGGGGCTGTGTGTGGCAGAGTGGCTGCTTGGGAGTGACGTTTTCTACCTGAGTCTCCCCTGCCCTGGGTCCTGGTTCTGGCACAGATGGTTCTAGGGAAACAGTGACAGCCTTTGGCTGAGTCAGGCCTTTGCTTCCTCTGACCACTAATGGCCCTGGGCTCAGGACCAAGAATGCACCAGGAACCGGGACGGGCAGGGCCAGGTGAGCAGGGAAGAGGGAAGGGTCCCAGTAAGGGAACTGGGTGCAGGGTGCCCAGCCAGGGCTTTGCAAGCAACCATCAGGCAGAGACCCGGTGCAGAGGAGACTCCTAGAAACATGCCACCTGCAAGCAGAGGAGACGGTGTGGGCCCGGCTGCGGAGCTCCCAGGCACCCCGGGGCGGGTCATTGGCTCAGGGGCCCAGCCCCCTTCTGTCAAAGGGCTGGGAGGTCACCAGGGTCTGTCCAGCTGCAAGTCCCCAATTCTCTGCAGAGTCTGGTTCTTTGGGGCAGGCTGGGACCCCGGCTGCCTGTCACCCTGCCACGGCTCTGCAGCGGCTCATCGATCCCCTCCCTGTCCCCTGCCAGCGGCTGCGCCAGCGTGAGCCACTCAGACGTTCCCAGCCCCCGGGGCCCGATCAGGACATCGACAGAACGCCATGCTCGCCATTTAATTAAGCTTAGTTTAATTAAAACCCTGGAATTCTTTATTAGACTTGGTAATTGATTTAATTTTCTGTGGAATTCAAGTGCCAAACACCTCGATTGTGTGAGCTCCTGAATTTTGGCAGGTGGAGACAGAGAACCAAAAAGAAGAATCCTTCCTCCACTGGGTGAGGTTTGTCTCACAGCAGCAAGGGCAGAATCCTCTGCTGACCCTCCCCTCCCCTCCCCTCCCCTCCCCTCCCCTCCGCTCCCCAAAACCTCCCTTCCCTAGGCCTAGGGTTTTTCGCCACGGGGAAAGGCCACCCTTGCTACCGGGTGGGGTTTCTGGAAATCCCACAGAGGCATGGGTCTCTGCTGGTCCTGGGCTGGCGGTGGAGAGGGGTTTCCTTAGGTGATCCAGGGGGGCTTCTGGGTGGGGAGGAGGATGTGGGGTGCAGGGAATCCATTTTTGGAAAGTTTGGTCCTTCCTGGCCACCTTCAGCCCTGCCTCGCTCCTGAGGGACCTGTAGGCCTGATGGCGGGGGTCTCGCCCAGTGGTGCCTCACATGTCGCCAGCCGGGTCCTCAGAGTACAGAGCACCACGCCGTGGCTGCACTGGAGCTTGATGGCCCCGGAAAGGAGCAGGACACAAGAAAAGCAGTGGGTGTTTGCACGCAGGAAACCCGTCACTCACCTGTCTCCCAGGAATGCCAGCACCCTCTGCAGGACGTGCCAGCCTCCAAGTCACCTCCAGATTAAAACCCGCCAGGCATCTGGAACAGCAGCTCCAGCCACAACCCTTCATTACTGAAAGCCTCGGAAGGACGCAAGGCCTCCTGTCCAGTATGCAGTGGTGACCTTTGACTCTTGGCTGCTCCCGGGGCGGGAGAATACCTTCTGTAGAAGGAAATTTCTCTTTCCTAATTGGGATAGACCATAAAAGCAGGGGTTTTAAAAAATTATTTATTTATTTTTTTTGAGATGGAGTTTTACTCTTGCTGCCCAGGCTGGAGTGCAATGGCGCGATCTTGGCTCACGGCAACATCCGCCTCCTGGGTTCAAGCGATTCTCCTGCCTCAGCCCCCTGAGTAGCTGGGATTACAGGCACCCACCATCATGCCTGGCTAATTTTTGCATTTTTGTAGAGATGGGGTTTCTCCATGTAGGTCAGGCTGGTCTCGAACTCCTGACCTCAGGTGATCCACCTACCTTGGCCTCCTAAAGGGATTACAGGCGTGAGCCACCGCACCCAGCCAAAAGCAGCTTTTAAAAATACAGGCTGGTGGCAGAGCACAGGGGCTCATACTTGTGATCCCAGCACTTTGGGAAGATGAGGGGGAGGACTGATTGAAGCCTGGAGTTGGAGACCAGCCTGGGCAACATGGTGAGACTCCATCTCTACAAAAAATAGTGTAAAAAAAAAAATAGCCAGGTGTGATGGTGCATGCCTGTAGTCCTAGCTACTCAGGAGGCTGCAGTGGGAAAATGGTTTGAGCCCAGTAGTTCAAGGCTGCCGTGAGCTGTGATCACACTGCTGTACTCCAGCCTGGATGACAGAGACTCTAGCTCTTACCAAAAAAAAAAAAAAAAAAAACCAATCAATCAATCAATAGAATAGAGGTAAGGGCTGAGTGCGGTGGCTCATGCCTGTAATCCCAGCACTTTGGGTAGCCGAGGCGGGTGGAGGGTGGATCACCTGAAGTCAGGAGTTCAAGACCAGCCTGGCCAACATGGTGAAAGTCCGTCTCTACTAAAAATACAAAAATGAGCTGGGCATAGAGGTGCATGCCTGTAATTCCAGCTACTCAGAAGGCTGAGTCAGGAGAATTGCTTGAACCCGGGAGGCGGAGGTTGCAGTGAGCTGAGATCGAGCCACTGCACTCCAGCCTGGGTGACAGAGCAAGACTCGACTCAAAAATTAGAAAAGAATAGAATACAATAGAATAGAATAGAATAATGGTTGAATTTTACAAAAACACTCTGGTGGTTCTCTAAACTCTGAAGCACAGAGTTACCATGTGACCAAGCAATTCAATTCCTGGATTCAAACCCAAAAGAAATGAAAACAGGCACCTTCAAGAACTTGCACGGAATGTCCACAGCAGCGTCACTCACAAAAGCCAAGATGTGGAAACAGCACCAAGGGGCCATGGATGGGTGAGTGGACAAACGGTAGATCTATTGAGGGAACAGTGATCTGGGCCTGAAAAGGAATGAGTTACTGATTCATGCTAAGACCTGGAGAAGCTCGAGGACATTGTGCTGAATGAGAAGAGCCACACACGAGCCCACGAGCCCACGAGCCCACGAGCGTGTGATTCCGTTGACAAGGAAGGCCTTGTGTAGATCCCTGAAGGCAGGAAGTGGAAGAGTGGGCACAAGCTTGTGCTCTCTTTCTTTTTCTTTTCTTCTTTTTCATTGTAAAAATTGTGATTTAAAGAAACCTAACAAAAATGTTGCCATCTCTATTAGTCTATATCTATCTTTTCTATATATCATTATAAATCTCATCTATAAAGACCATAATGGCTGGGTGTGGTGGTTCGTGCCCGTCATCCTAGCACTTTGGGAGGCTGAGGCGGAAGGATTGCTTGAGCTCAGGAGTTTGAGAACAGCCTGGGCAACAAAGTGAGACCCTGTCTGTACAAAAAAAAAAAAAAATTAGCTAAGCATGGTGGTGCACACCTGCTGCTATCCCTGCTACCTGGGAGGGCCGCAGAGGATTGCTTGAGCCCAGGAGGTCGAGGCTGCAGTGAGCTGTGATTGCACCACTCCACTCCAGCCTGGGCGACTGAGCAAGACCCTGTCTCAAAAAAAAAAAATCATAATAACTGTCTTTATATATTGATGTAGATATATGTAGAAAGAGATTTATTCTGAGGGGTGGGCTTCTGTGATGATGGAGGCTGAGAAGCCACACGACCTGCTGACTTCCTGCAAACTGGAGACTCAGGAAAGCTCTGCGTGGTTCCCATTCAAGTCCAAAGGTGGAGAACCCGGAGTGCTGAGGATGGAAGTCCCAGGGCAGGAGACCGAAGCCCCAGCTGGAGCAGGCAGGCAGAGCGAGAACACGCCCTTCCCCAGCCTCTGTGTTCTCTCTGGTCCCTCCGCAGGTGGGATGAGGTCCCCCACACTCAGCAGGGACATATCAGTTCAGTTCCAATACTCATCTCTTCTGGACACACTCTCAGGCACACCCAGAAATGTTGTTTTTGAGACAGGGTCTCGCTCTGTCACCCAGGTTGGAGTGCAGTGGCGTGATCTCGGCTCACCGCAGCCTCAAATTCCTGGGCTCATGCGTTCCTCCCACCTCAGCCTCGAGTAGCTGAGACTACAGGTGCACACCACCATGCCCAGCTAATTTATTTATTTATATTTATTTATTTATTTATTTATTTATTGAGATAGAGTCTCACTCTGTCACCCAGGCTGGAATGCGGTGGCATGAACTCAGCTGACTGCACCCTCTGCCTCCCGGGTTCAAGTGATTCTCGTGCCTCAGCCTCCCGAGTAGCTGGGATTACAGGCGTGCACCCCCAAGCCCAGCTAATTTTTGTATTTTTTAGTAGAGGTGGGGTTTTACCGTGTTGGCTAGGCTGGTCTCGAACTCCTGGCCTCAAGTGATCTGCCCTCCCCAACCTCCCAAAGTGCTGGAATTACAGGCATGAGCCATTGTGGCCAGCCTAATTTATTTATTTTTGTAGAGACTGGGTCTCACTATGTTGCCCAGGCTAATCTCAAACTCCTGGGCTCAAGCGTTCCTCTGGCCTCAACCTCCCAAAGTGTTGGGATTACAGGCATGAACCATTGCACCTGGCCAAATGTTCAAACAAATAACTGGGAACCCAGGAGCCAAGTCAAGTTGACACACGAAACAGCCATCACACCATCCTCACTATTTTGAACTGCACACTTCAGTGGCATTAAGCACATTCGCATTGCTGTACAAATATCATTTTTCTCCATTGACAGAACTTTCTCTTTCCAAACTGAAGCTCTGTTCCCACCCCCTCCCCCGGCCCCTGGCATACACCCCTCTGCTGTCTGTCGCCAGGACCTCTTGTAGGAGGAATCACTCAGGCCTTTTCATGGCTGGCTCCTTTCCCTGAGCACAGCGTCCTCCAGGCACGTCCCCATCACAGCTCATGCCAGAATTTCCTGGAGTTTTTCTGAAGTGAAGAAAATGTTCCAAAATTGACTGTGTTGATAGTTGCACACATCTGTAAGTACACAGAAAACCGTTGAATCATACGCTCTAACTGGATGAATTGGATGGGATGTGAGTTCTATCTCAATAAAGCTGTTATTTAAAATATAGAGGTCAGCTGGGTGCAGTGGCTCACACCTGTAATCCCAGCAATTTGGGAGGCTGAGGTGGGCTGATCACCTGAGGTCAGGAGTTTGAGACTAGCCTGGCCAACATGGCGAAACCCTGTCTTTGCTAAAAATACAAAAACTAGCTGGGCGTGGTGGTGCGTACCTGTAGTCTCAGCTACTCGGGAAACTGAGGCAGGATAATTGATTGAACCTGGGTGGCGGAGGTTGCAGTGAGCTGAGATCACACCATTGCACTCCATCCTGGGCAACAGAGGGGGACTCCGTCTCAAAAAGCAATAAAAATGAATAAAAGTTAAAAATAAATAAATAAATATAGAGGCTAAGTGCAGGCCACCTGCCCCCTCATTCCCTATCCTGTGAGGGGCTGAGCTCTAGAGACCAGAAGCTGTGGATTTTCCAGCCAGGCCTTATTGGCTGAGGCACACATGTGGCTCCCCCAAGACAAGAAGCTTCTGGAAACTCATGGCGCCCAGCACCGAGCCAGCGAGCCAGCTTTCTTCCCTGCTAAGCCCGTCCCACCCCGGCAGAGCCCCCTCGTCTCTGCCCACCCCAACCCGGAGGTGCTCACTCTCAGCTCCTGCCCAGCTCTGGCCTCCTGGCAGCATAAGGAGCTTTCCAGAGCATTCCGGAGCTTTCCAAGGCAGCAACTGCACTCCCCACCATTCTCCAAAGCTTAATTCTGCTCTCACCTGGTCCCAGCTGTGACCAGTGCCGGTCTCAAGAAGCCCACAGCCCAGGGCCCATCTTCCCTGCAGACCGGACAGCAACGCCACCTCTCAGGGGACTCACAGGGACGGGGCCCAGGGCAGTCTCACGGTGGGAGGCTGGCAGGACCGACCCGGGGCAGGGCCTCCTTCTGCCACCACCATAGCAGGCGTCACTGAGAAGGAAGCAAAGCCTAGACCAGTTTGCAGAACTGACGCATCCAGGGAGCTGGTGGTCCCTGTGTGCTTCCGGGGTTCAAAGGGCAGGGGGTACGAGGGGAAGCAGGGAGGCTTGAGACCCTCTGGACTTCAAGATCACCATTTCTGCCCCATAAAGCCGATGCCTCCACCAACACTGGCCCCTGCAGGCCTCGCAGCTCCCCTCGAGCTCAGGAGAAGCTCGAAGGACCCCAGTCTCCCTCCCTCCCTCCTAGGGTTCCCTCCCCACCTCCTGGGGCTCCCTCCCTCCCCAACCTACACCCCCTACCTTCTCCCCACCCCGCTCCTGCACTTACCAGGCCCTTCCCCCAGCCTAACCCTGGCCCACCATTTATTCAGCCTGTTTAGCATCGTAATGCAGACTGGTTGTGCTGGGTCCTACAGGTATTGATTTTGCTCTATTTTACTGGTTTTAACTTAATGACTAGAAACCCCAAACAAATAAAATTTCCTTTAAAAACTCAGGGAGATCAATGCACGCGGGCTGGAATCACTATTCTACGAGCCGAAGGGCTCTCCGCATCATCGCTCATGGCCAGAGGCTCCCCAGGGGCTTGGGAAGGATCCTAGGGTGGGGGTGGGGGCGAACATACCTCGCCTGCTCAGGGCGGCCGTTTCCCTCATAAAGCGAGACCCCCACCCTCTGGCTGGTGAGGCTGTTTAAAAGCCTGTCTCCAGGTTGTAAAACTGGAAAAATTTAAAACATATTATTCATCTGTTTCCACATGTCCCAGGTGGCCTCCGAGGTTGGCCGGGCTCTGAGGCAAGGAGGGGTCCTGGCCCTGGGCATGGATGCAGATGTAGTGGACCTCTCGGAGCACGCAGGTGCTGAGGCCCCCAGCCCGGGCCGGCCAGGACCGTCCCCGTTCCTGGTTGGTGGGCTGGGCCACAGGTCAGTCCGTGCCCCACGGCCTGGGGGCCACGCCTCCTGTGCCCTCCTGCAGGCTGCCCAGGGCGGCTGTCTTTGTGATCATCAAGGTCTCCCAGAGATCCTGGAGTGGCAGGGGCCCCAGTCCATCTAGTGGAAGGGGAAACTGAGGCAAGGTCCTGGACAGGGAGTCCCGGCTCTGCCTCTTCCAGTGAGACCTGGAACAAGTCTCTCGCCCTCCTAGGTCTCCAGGTTTGTGGTTGTGAAACCAGGGGGCGCTCAAGGGACACTCAAGGCTCTCAATTCTCCCCATCCAAGTCCTCAAAGTCAACAGGACCCACGGGGTAGGGGAGAGGAGGAGCAGAGTGGGCCAGGGGCTGGGGTGGGGAGCGGGCGGGGGTGGGGACCGGAGGCCTTGCCCTTCCTTGACCTCCCAGAGCTGCCCCTGTGCTTCCAGGAGGGTGAGGAACCAGCAAGGACCCCCACCCCATTGCACCGAGGTCCCCAGGCCAGGCCTGCAGCCTCCCTGGAGGGGCCCCTTTATCGCCCCTCCCCAGAGGCCCAACCCAAGCTCCTCACCCCAACGGCATTCATCCAAGCAGCCAGGACGAGGGTTCCCATCCCCACCGCTCACACTTGGGAGGGTTTTTACACCAGCTGGGACCAGTTACAGGGAAAGCAGGACCTCTGTGCCCGCTGGGGCCAGCCCAGCTACCTCCAGCAGGGCTGGGTTGGCCTTGGAAGCCTGTGCATGCTGGGGAGGGGGCAATGGGCTTTTCGCCTGCTCCCTCAGCCCACTCTTTGGATTGCCCTGGTCCCCAGCAGCTGGAATCCCTGCTCCCCGGAGGCTCACACATTTCTGCAGCCCAGCTCCCCCCCTCACCCGTCTCCCTCCTAGTATTTAGGCAACTTTAGGGACACCCTGGTCATCTCATCCTGACTCGGGCAGGATCATGGAGCACATGATTTAATCTCCTTGTGCCTCAGTATCCCCCTCGGTGCATTGGGGTTCATGCCTCTGGGCTGACAGAAGTTGGCTGCTGGGACACTTAGGCCCCTGGAGGAGCCAGGAACAGCCCCCTGGCCGGCTCTGCAGTGCACACGTGGTCAGGTCCTGAGGTGGTCAGTCTGGAACCAGCAGGGCCTGGCAGGTGGTGTCTCCGGCAGGTCTGGAGAGATGCTGGCGGGTGGGTGGTGAGGCTATTGAGAAGGGTGCTGCAGGGCCCACGGCAGAGTCTCCACGTCCTTCCCACCTACATGGGCTCCCTGGCTTTGAGCTCTGCAGAGGGTGACATGTCCAGGGAATGGGGAACGCAAGCCTTCCCTCTGCTGGGCCACAGCACCATCTCCAAGTCTGGGTCAGCAGCCAGATGGCTGGACGCTCTTTGCAAATTAGTGTTTCACCATTTGACTTTCAGCTGTGGAAGGTGGTGACAAAGGCCTTGGTCCCCCACACTCAGCTCTCGGCAACGGCTCTGCCTGGGTTCCCCCGAAGCACAAGCACTTGTCACCCGCCACCCGCTCTGGGCCCTGTGGGTCCAGCTCTGCAGCCCAGCCCACCACTTACAAACACAGTAGGTCTGGCAAGTGGCTTCTGCTCCCAGGTCTTGATTTTTCTCATCTGCACAACGGGCCTGAGCTCTATAGTGGAGGCCAGGGCGATAGCAAAGGCTCAACGCGGTCAAACCCCAGGACCTCCAGTCCAGCGCCGCCCCGCGTCCTGGGGACGCTGTGTGGATTGAGCATTACGAATGCATTTTGTAAGAAGGAATCTGGGGGACTCAAGCCCCACTGGACAGATGGGAATACTGAGGCCCCAGAAGGCACCCGTGAGAAGGATGCAGGCTCCAGTCCTGGTCGCAACACAGATGCATGCCTCTCAGATCCTCTCTGCCCCCCACTTCCTCAGGGGTCAGGGTTCTCAGGAACGCTCAGCGTGTGGCGGCCCACCTGCTTAGAAGGCCCAGGCAGCTCTGCCCAGGCCAAGGGCAGCAGAGGCCCTCCAGCAGGCCAGTGTGCCCAAGAGTCCTCATCCTCCAAAGCCCAGTAGCTTAGGCACAATGGAGGGATTCTGCAGCTGTGTTTCTGTAAGGAGGAAATCGTTGACTCTGATTGGGGGCAGGGCATTTGGGGGCGTACCTGGAAGGGGCACCATCACAGGAACTGGGAGGCTGGCACCTGGACGGGTCCCGTGGGACCCACTGAAAAGTGACCCACATGTGTGAGTTGCCCATGGGTGTGGCTGGGACCTGGAGAGTGGCAGGGAAAGAAGGGGTGCCGTCCCAGGCTCCCAGACAGCGTCTGCTCCGGGCGGAACTTGTTTATTCACCACCCACCCAAGGCGGCCAAGGTTGGAGGTGCAAACCCACCAACTCCTCTCTCCCCTCCTCCCCTTCCTCGTCCTCCATGCAGTGGAGGTTGCCTGGCTTTGGGATCCTCTTCCATTTCCTCTCTGCAGACATCCCTCCTGCACCCAATCCCCAAGTCCTGGAAGGTTCTGGAGCCTGAGATACTCTCCCTGAAACTCAGTCCATTGGTGGGACCTTGGCCTCCCTTACCTGCTAGGAAGCCCCTTCCTCGGGCTGCCCGCCCTTGGGGCCTCCAGGCAGAGCTGGAGTGAATCCACTTGAGGGAGCGGCACCATCCAGAAGGGTCCCCAGTGGATAGGGGAAGGGCAGGAGACCTGCACCTTGCCAGCTGCCCTGGCTTCCCGGCACCCTGGGGGCTGGTGGGACCCTGTTATCGCTATGTCGGGGAGCAGAGCCCCGGGGTCAGGCTGTGGATGGCAGGAGGGCTTGCGGAACTTGGCTGTGGACATCTGGCCACTTGGTTTGGAGCTGGGCAGCACTGAGCAAGTTCTTCCCTATCCCTGGCCTCAGTGTTCTCAGCTGTAAAATGGAATAATAAGTTCAGGTTGTGAGGCTTAAACAGAATAAAGTGAGAGGAAGGGGCTTAGCTCATTCTGTCCCGGGGAGGCCTGGGGGAGCACCTCATAGACAATGCCTGTCTCCATACTCAGGTGGTTCTAAGAAAGAAAAGCCATCCCGAGGACCCGAGGACCCGTCCGGCTGCCACTCCAGTCCCAGCAGCCAGCCCCTGGTCACCAGGCCCCCACCCCCAACCCCCTCCTCACTCGGGTCTTAGAAGGAAAGAGCTGCTGCTTCTACAACGAGGATGCAAGACCTGGGCAGGACCCCCAGCGCCCTGGCTTCACTGTCCTTCTTCCCACCTCCGAGGGCAGAGCCACGAAGGCAAGTTTCTGAGCAGAGCCCAAAGAGGTCCCTGAGGTCCCTGGAGCCTCCAATAGGCCCCCAGAGTCAGGGCAGAGGTGGCAGGTCACCTTCGGGAAAGGAAGTGTGGACATGTGTGTGGTGTGTGTGCACAGCGTGAATGTGCTTGCGTGTGTGCATCTGTGCATGTGTGCATGTGTGATGTGCAAAGGTGCACAAGTGTATGTGTGCAAGGGCAAGTGGTATGTGTGCACATGCACATGTGTGTAGGCATGTACATGCATGACCTGCTGTGTGCAAACCCATGTGCGTGCTGTGTGGTGTGTGCATGCACCTATGCAAGCAAATGTGCACACGTGGTACGTAGTGTTCAACAGGCACATGTGATACGTGTGTGCACATATGCATACGTGTGTGATGTGTGCAATGTGTGTGTGCATGGCCGTGTGTATGAGTCCACACACACCATGGGAGAAAGGAGCCCATGCTCACAGCAGCGGCTCAAGGGACCCGCAAAGCCCCCCTTGCTGATGAAGTTCCCAGGCCCAGACCACCCCCAGTGTGGAAGGGGCACCGGCCACGGAGTAGTGAGTGGGCAGAGCTCCTCTCCCAGACCCCAGGCAGGACGGGCCCCGCCTCCACCCAGCCGGTGCCCCTGCCTCTCAAAGCCAGTTTAATCTGATTGCTGCGGACCGGGTGAGAAGCTCCCCACCTGCCAGATGTTCTCCAGGATTCAATTGTTAATATCTTTCATCAATTATTGAAGGGGAGGGCTCCCTCTTTTCTTAAAAAAAAAAGGCCCCAGCACAGGCGCACAGGAGGTAACCAGCTCAGGTTACCTGGTCTGCAGGTGCCAACTCGGCTGCAAGGAGGGCAGGGAGGAGTTGAGCCCCAGGCCTCTCAGTGAGCTGGGTCAGCACCCCTGGAACAGCTGCCCGGGAGGGAAGGTCCCTCCGCTGCAGCCCCTCCCTGCCTGGCCCTGTGGGAGCTCTGATCTCTTGATCCTCACAACAGTCCCCCCAGGGTGCCTGGCGGAGGGGATGGCAGAGAGGGCTCTGCCTGCTCGTGGGCTGCGCTCCCTGGGGCTGCACATCTTGGGGAGACACAGTTACGGGCTTGTGGTCTTCCAGGCTGGCTCCTCTGTGCCTGGTGTCCAGCCCCTAACTGTCTGCTGGGACTGGCTGGCAGCTGGGCCTCCACGGGGATTGAGTATTGAGCTGCCGCCCACCCGTGGCGGGGCCAGGAGGGAAGCCCAGGGGCCTTAGGACACAGACACGGGCAGTTGCTGTGGCGTGTCCACTCGGAGAAGCTGTGTGGCACATGGGTCCCCGGCGGTGCATACCAAGGTCCAAGGTCTCATTTTAGAGTTGAACATGAGGGTGGAATTGCCTCTCTGGCTTCGTAGAGCAGAGGGTGCAGCATGGAAGGGGAAGCGGGATCCCCAGGGCCAGAGCCAGGGCCGAGGTTCGTGCCCAGGGCCCCAAAACGTCAGCCCCGAGCTGCCGCACCCTGCTGGGCCTCCAGGGGCCACTTGGCCATCATCCTCACGCCCCCTCCAACCATGGAAGGCAGGTCCTGCCCCGGGTCCATTTCACAGATGAGGAAACTGAGGCCTGAGGAGGCAGCGACCCGATCAAGGCCACACAGCAGGTGGGGGGATGGAGGTGGGACCAAAGCCCCACACGGCCAATCCCTGAGCCACCAAGCATGTGGCTGCCTCTGGGGCACCAGCAGCTAACTTGACCCTCACACCCGAGCATAGAGACCACCCACACCGCTCCCTGCCTGGCCTGTCACCGCAACACAGACGGGGCAAAAGGACACGTGTCCTGTTCAGCAAGTGTCCGGTGTCGTGACATCCGATCAGGCCATTCAGCTCGTCAACGCTCATTCGCTGGGGCCTCTCTTAGGCGCCTGAATTATGCAGGAGGCCAGGCAGATGGCGGCGCACACAGTAACTGGAGCCTGGGCAGGCGGGCACACTTCCCCTCCCCCGCTGCTCTCCTGGGGATGAAGACACGCACGGGGCAGGGGGGCCCCCGGTCCCCGGGATTCCACTGCAAGGGACAAAGGGCCCGCATAATTCAGGACCAAGGAACGTTCCCCTTAAGTGTGTTTGTTCCTCTTTGAATTCCAGATGGAGGGTGCAGCCTCCTTTGTCATGTTCTGGGCGGGGCCCCTGGGCGTGTGGAGCTCAGATGGACGGGAAGGCGGTGCCAAGAGGGCAGGGGCCTGGCCCAGCCAGGGAAGGGGTGGGGGAAAGAAGGCAGGCCCCAGGGCCTGTGTCTACTGGGACAGGGGAGCCAGCACTTGCTGGGCACCAGGTGCTGGGCTGTAAAGAGGGGACGTGGGGCTCAGATGAACAGAGACCAGGGGCCTGTACAGGCCAAGGGGGCTCCACCCCTGGCATTCTCTAGAGGTGGTGCTGTCTGCCCCAGGCTTCCCTGAGCAGCCGGTGAGCTGGCATCACCTACTTTCGCTGGAGCACCAAAGTCACGAAAGCCCTTCTACCGGGCTCAAAGGTGCAGGGCACCCCCCAGGGCAGCTGAGGTCAGGCTGGCGTTGGACAGCGGGGTGGGAAAGGTGGATGTTCAGGAAGACACTGCAGCCTCGCTGGGCCTCCAAGAGGGCAGTGGTGGGCATCCTGGTCTAGGACACAGCCCACCGTTAGGGTGCGGGCAGAGATGCGGGGGCACTTCTGGGTCCCCGTCTTTGCTTGAGAGGTGGGCTTTCTGGTCCTCACTCTATGAAAATGGCAGCCCCGAGGCCTGTGCACTACCCAGGCCCCAGGACACAACCTCTGGCCTTGAGCCATCCCCACAGGCAGCCCCAGGCCGAGCTGGTTCCACCCCTCAGCCTCTCCCAGGCCCCCAGCCCCCTGGCCCTCCTCCCACACCTGAAGAACTGGATGGAAGAGCCGGTCATTCCAACCCAGAGCCCACTCCACAGTGCCTTGGGTCCCCTTGGGTGGCAGGCCCACTGTGCGTCAATCCAAACAATGATTTATTTCAGAATTAAGTGTATTACACCGAGAACTTGCCAGTTCCGTCCTGCCAACGTGCACAGGAGATCTGGCTAATTAAATATATTATTCAGTGTAGCCTTGATTGTTGGAAATGAATCAGTTTAATTACAGTGAGAATCACGCATCATAATTAACGTCACAGCTTTAAATCAAAGATGGGGGAGGGGACTTCCTGTTGCACACCCTGGCAAGGGAGCGGCGGAACCCAGGACCCACTGAGAGAAGCCACCACGTTCACCCTCGAGGCCTGATTCTGCCCTGTGGAGGGGGAGCTGGGACCTGGGCACACCACACACTGCCCTGTAGAACGTGGGCAGTGACAGAAACAAGCCTGCGGGCCGTCGAGAGATTCGGGGCGACTCGTCGGTAGAATTCTGGAACCCAATCTGGCACTGGACTTGGTTCAGGAAGTACTAAGGGCTGTTGCTGATGCCAAGTTCTGCTCTTGACAAAGACCACTCGTCCCGTGGGCCAGGCCCGTGACCCTGCTGGCCGTGAGTCCCTGGGATGGGTCTGGGCCTGACCTGTCCCTCCTCCAGGGTGGCCTGAGTGGAGTGTGGTGCTGAGACAGATCTGCACAGGCCGACCGTGGCCTTGGAGGTCCTTGGACTCGTCTCCAGCCACTCTCATCCTGGAAACAAAGCTCCTGCTTTCTGGGAGGCGGCTGCCACCAGGCTCTCTGGGACAATCAGACGTCTGCCCTCTCTCTGTAGCCCCAGGGCTGGGGCCCTGGGAGGAGGCTAAGGCCACAAGTCCCTCTAGCCCCCTGCTCCCAAGCCTGAGGTCCCACTGTGGCAAAGTCATTCTCTTGGGTCTGGAAGCCCCCTTCCCTCTCCCAGAGAAAACCAGTCTGACTGACAGGGCTGTGAACACCCTGGGAGGCCGAGTCCATCTTATCTGTGTCTTCAGGATCCAGTGCACCGACGTCTGTGGAATGAATGAGTGAGTGAATGAGTGAGTGAATGAATGAGTGAATGAATAAATGAGTGAGTGAATGAATAAGTGAATGAGTGAGTGAATGAATGAGTGAATAAATGAATGAGTGAATGAATGAGTGAATGAATGAATGAGTGAACAAATGAGTGAGTGAATGAGTGAGTGAGTGAATGCATGAATGAGTGAATGAATGAATGAGTGAATTAATGAGTGAGTGAATGAATGCATGAGTGAGTGAATGAGTGAATGAATGAATAAATATGCTAGAAATCTGGGGCTTTCAGGGATTGTGCATCAAAACCCCAGAAGAGGAAGAAGGCAGGTCCCCAGCAGCCCCCATCCTGGGGAATACCAGGGGCTGGGCCCTGAGCTGTGATCACACTCTCCAGCCCAGGTGGGCCACAGGCCATGCTGGGGGACTCAGATCTGGGGATCCCTGAGTTTATTGCTGAAGAAATGACAGCCCAGAGAGGGGACAGGGCAGGAACAAACAGGGTGTGGGGGTCACGGGCACAGCTGGGACCCCGCCACTAGGCGCTTGTGGGATCAGACCCAGCTGGGGTCCTGAGGCAGGCGCCCAAACCCCCTGCCAGCAATAGCCACCACCTGTGTCCTCCAGAAGTTCTCAAGGTCAGTGTGGTCCCCTGAGGAGTGGGGTCGGGGCCTGGAGAGCGTCTGTTCAGAGAATACCCAAGCAGCCAAAGGGCGCAGGCCCTTGGGGAGCTCTCGGGGCAGCCCAGTAACCACCTGATTCCTTTTTAATTTTATTTTCTTGATGAAAACAGCAGGATCAATCCTGCTGACCATTTAGCAAGGTGTCTTCATTTGCATATTTAAAAGATGCTGCAGCGGGAGGGCGGTGGGGGATGGGGGGACAGGCTTCAGGCTGATTGAAGCGGAGGCTCATTTCGGCTACAGGGAATTTAATTTCCACTTGGAAACTGAGAATAGATTGCGGTGCCGTGGCCGCCCACAGGCCGCCGTGCGGAGGAGCTTCGAGAAAGCGGGGAAAGCGTCTCCGGGAGCGCTACGCGTTAGCTCCGTGTCACTTCCCTTCACCGTCTGTCCTGCCACTGCTTTTAGCTGAAGTTATGATTGAAATTTGAAGGCTGGAGGTCTAGAGAAAGGGGAATTTAGTCCTGTGAAGGTGGCAGCTGGAAAGTCCCATTCCCCGAGAGTCCTGGGCACAGCCCCACACAGCCCCGCACAGCACCTGGGGAGGAACCCTGGTTCCTGGGATGTTGGGAAAGGCCCCCAGCAGCCAGTGGCCATCTGGCCTGTAATCTGCATGGTGAAGTCACAACAGACACTGTGGCCTCACCCTCAGCAGTTTTGGGCAAGGGGGTCTGGTCAGCTGCCCTGTGGCCAAAGCCCCACCTTCATGGGGCTCAGCAGTGGTGGCTGAGATGCCTCAGGATATGGTCACTCTTGGTCCCCTGCAGAGAGGCCTGCCATCCCCCAACAGTGAGGGTGACCCTGCCAGCCCTCTGCTTAGGATGGGAACCTGCACAATGCCTTCCTCCTCTGGGATCGGGCTCTAGTTGGGACTGGGGTCTGGGCTCAGGGCTCTTCTGAGACAGGGATCAGGGCCTGGTCTGAGGCGGGAATCAGGGCCCGGTCTGAGATGGGGATCAGGGCCTGGTCTGTGTCGGGGATCAGGGCCTGGTCTGTGATGGGGATCAGGGCCTGGTCTGAGGCGGGAATCAGGGCCTGCTCTGAGATGGGGATCAGGGCCTGATTTGAAGTGGGAATCAGGGCCTGGTCTGAGACGGGAATCAGGGCCTGGTCTGTGATGGGGATCAGGGTCTGGCCTGTGATGGGGATCAGGACCTGGTCTGAGACAGGAATCAGGGACTGGCCTTTGATGGGGATCAACGCCTGGTCTGAGACAGGGATCAGGGCCTGGTCTGTGATGGGGATCAGGGCCTGGTCTGTGACGGGAAATCAGGGCCTAGTCTGAGGCAGGGGTCAAGATCAATGGCCAGGGTCAGGGTCAGAGTTTGAGAGGAACAGGGCTCCGTGTGTGGCTGTGGTCAGGAAGGGCTAGCTGAGCAGCAGTGAGCTCAGGGAGGCTGGAGGAGCTGGGAAGAAGAATGAGGCTCCAGAGCGGCCAGAGGAGTGGATTTGTCACTCGATCACAGCAGAACATGGGCTGCGGAGGGGGATCGGCCAGGCCGGTTCACAGGTGAGCCTCGTTGCTGGGCCTCAGCCTCATAGATGCTCACCCTGACCGTCCAGTGAATGGTCGGTCTGAGGGGATGAAGAAACCACCTCCTTTGAAGGGCTGGGCACAGCAGAGTGCTCCGGCTCTGCAACCCTCCAGGCCTGGGCACAAGGCCCCACAGAGCCCTCACTTCAGGACTTAGCAGCTCAGAACCCCGACACTTCCCAGAACCAGGGTTCCACTGCCGCTGCCTGGGTGGTGCCAGTCCCTCATGCTGTCACCCGTGTCTGAGGCTGGCGGGGTCAGGAGTAAAGGAGCACTGATCCCTCTGAGCTAACCACAGGCCCAAGACTTCATTTTTCACAAGGGGAAACTGAGGCTCGGGGCCTACAACCAGTACGTCCCACATCCCAGAGCTGGTGAGTGGCTTCCCTGCCCACGGCACACGAGGCTGGGCTGGGGTGTGCATGTCCGTGCCGCACCTCCACCAGGAGCCTGCCCCACCCAGCGGTGAGGCCCCTGGCATGAGAAGAAGTCTGGGCTCCCGGCCTGCCCTCGGTGCCAGCGGCTGCCCTGCCGGTCTTGCACACGGCTTTGGGGAGGGCCGAAGGCTGCCCTGGCTGCCCCCTCCTGGAAGGGCTGCCTGGCAGGTGGCAGAGACACTGCCATAAAAGGGGCCACCCAGGGCGGGGCAGGCTCTGCCACCTGCGGGCTTCAGGACCTCACCTCTCCTCCCGCAGTCTGCTCATTGGTGGAGTGGACGGAACAGCAGCCCCCACCCCGCAGTGTGGAGGTGAAGCAAGCAGTCCCATGTCGGAGGCTTAGAGCAGAGCCCAGCACACAGGAAGGGCCCGCGCTGGTGGCTACGTCTGGTGAGGAATGAGGTCTCCATGCGCCACGTGGGTTAGGAGAGGAGCACGTTCTTCTTGGAACAGTCCCACCTGCTCCAGAACCAGTTTCAGACGCTGGATTAGCGTCCATGGGATCAAGAAGGGAGCCATGTGGCCAGTCTGTCCCATCCCCCCAGTGTCTTCCGTCCCCCCAGTCTCTCCCATCCCCCCAGTCTCTCCCATCCCCCAGTCTCTCCCCTCCTCCCCAGTCTCTCCCCTCCCCAGTCTCTCCCCTCCCCCCAGTCTCTCCCCTCCCCCAGTCTCTCCCCTCCCCCCCAGTCTCTCCCCTCCCCCCAGTCTCTCCCCTCCCCCAGTCTCTCCCCTCCCCCCCAGTCTCTCCCATCCCCCCAGTCTCTCCCATCCCCCCAGTCTCTCCCATCCCCCAGTCTCTCCCATCCCCCCAGTCTCTCCCCTCCCCCCAGTCTCTCCCCTCCCCCAGTCTCTCCCATCCCCCCAGTCTCTCCCATCCCCCAGTCTCTCCCCTCCCCCAGTCTCTCCCCTCCCCCCAGTCTCTCCCATCCCCCCAGTCTCTCCCATCCCCCAGTCTCTCCCATCCCCCCAGTCTCTCCCCTCCCCCCAGTCTCTCCCCTCCCCCAGTCTCTCCCATCCCCCCAGTCTCTCCCATCCCCCCAGTCTCTCCCATCCCCCCAGTCTCTCCCATCCCCCCAGTCTCTCCCCTCCCCCAGTCTCTCCCCTCCCCCAGTCTCTCCCCTCCCCCAGTCTCTCCCCTCCCCCCAGTCTCTCCCATCCCCCCAGTCTCTCCCCTCCCCCAGTCTCTCCCATCCCCCCAGTCTCTCCCCTCCCCCCAGTCTCTCCCCTCCCCCAGTCTCTCCCCTCCCCCCAGTCTCTCCCCTCCCCCAGTCTCTCCCCTCCCCCAGTCTCTCCCCTCCCCCAGTCTCTCCCATCCCCCAGTCTCTCCCATCCCCCAGTCTCTCCCCTCCCCCAATCTCTCCCATCCCCCCAGTCTCTCCCATCCCCCAGTCTCTCCCCTCCCCCCAGTCTCTCCCATCCCCCCAGTCTCTCCCCTCCCCCAGTCTCTCCCATCCCCCCAGTCTCTCCCCTCCCCCCAGTCTCTCCCCTCCCCCAGTCTCTCCCCTCCCCCCAGTCTCTCCCCTCCCCCCAGTCTCTCCCCTCCCCCAGTCTCTCCCATCCCCCCAGTCTCTCCCCTCCCCCCAGTCTCTCCCCTCCCCCCAGTCTCTCCCCTCCCCCAGTCTCTCCCATCCCCCCAGTCTCTCCCCTCCCCCCAGTCTCTCCCATCCCCCCAGTCTCTCCCATCCCCCAGTCTCTCCCCTCCCCCAGTCTCTCCCATCCCCCCAGTCTCTCCCATCCCCCAGTCTCTCCCCTCCCCCAGTCTCTCCCCTCCCCCAGTCTCTCCCCTCCCCCCAGTCTCTCCCCTCCCCCAGTCTCTCCCCTCCCCCAGTCTCTCCCCTCCCCCCAGTCTCTCCCCTCCCCCCAGTCTCTCCCATCCCCCCAGTCTCTCCCCTCCCCCCAGTCTCTCCCCTCCCCCAGTCTCTCCCCTCCCCCCAGTCTCTCCCCTCCCCCAGTCTCTCCCCTCCCCCAGTCTCTCCCCTCCCCCAGTCTCTCCCCTCCCCCCAGTCTCTCCCCTCCCCCCAGTCTCTCCCATCCCCCCAGTCTCTCCCCTCCCCCCAGTCTCTCCCATCCCCCCAGTCTCTCCCCTCCCCCCAGTCTCTCCCCTCCCCCAGTCTCTCCCCTCCCCCCAGTCTCTCCCCTCCCCCAGTCTCTCCCCTCCCCCAGTCTCTCCCCTCCCCCAGTCTCTCCCCTCCCCCCAGTCTCTCCCCTCCCCCAGTCTCTCCCATCCCCCCAGTCTCTCCCATCCCCCCAGTCTCTCCCCTCCCCCCAGTCTCTCCCCTCCCCCAGTCTCTCCCATCCCCCCAGTCTCTCCCCTCCCCCAGTCTCTCCCATCCCCCCAGTCTCTCCCCTCCCCCAGTCTCTCCCCTCCCCCCCGTCTCTCCCATCCCCCCAGTCTCTCCCCTCCCCCCAGTCTCTCCCCTCCCCCAGTCTCTCCCCTCCCCCAGTCTCTCCCATCCCCCCAGTCTCTCCCATCCCCCCAGTCTCTCCCCTCCCCCAGTCTCTCCCCTCCCCCAGTCTCTCCCCTCCCCCCAGTCTCTCCCCTCCCCCAGTCTCTCCCATCCCCCCAGTCTCTCCCCTCCCCCAGTCTCTCCCCTCCCCCAGTCTCTCCCCTCCCCCCAGTCTCTCCCATCCCCAGTCTCTCCCCTCCCCCAGTCTCTCCCATCCCCCAGTCTCTCCCCTCCCCCCAGTCTCTCCCCTCCCCCAGTCTCTCCCATCCCCCCAGTCTCTCCCCTCCCCCAGTCTCTCCCCTCCCCCAGTCTCTCCCATCCCCCCAGTCTCTCCCCTCCCCCCAGTCTCTCCCATCCCCCAGTCTCTCCCCTCCCCAGTCTCTCCCCTCCCCTCTTTCCTGTCCTGCCCCTCCCCCTGACATATTGGCAGCCGTCCGTGAGGGGGGCAGGAGGACAATGGTGTCCTTTGGACCCTTGTGGAGAATCCCCGCCAGGGTCAGAAGGGCCCAGAGGGAAGAGAGGACTCTGTGGACGAGGTTGTCCACGGAGAGAGAGTCCAGATGCACTGTGGGCCCTGCGGGTCAGCCTTAGTCCCCGTCACTGGGACCTCAAGCTGGCCAAGGCCATGGCCGGGCCCTGGCTCCTAGAAGGGGGGAAACTGATGGCTGGACGTGTAAGTGGATGACGGCCTCCAGGGAGGGCTGTTCAACCCCTGGCACTGGCATCGTTCTCTCTGCCCCCTGGAGCTCCTGGGAAGATCCATTGAGCAAGTGGTGGGGCTTCCACGGCCCGGAATATCACGCAGCTGTCAAAAACGATGTGTGGGAAGAGTTTCCAATAACACAGGGAGATCCCGTGGTGAGAAAAGGCCGGTTCAAAAACAGGATCTATAGGATGTCCTTGGTGTGCAAAGAACGAGTGTGGCAGAAAATGTGGGAGAGCAGCCGCCGGGATCCATGGACGGATGGGGAAGGGGTTGCTGTGTTTCTTCAACTGTTCTGTGTGTCACAGGTTTGGGATGATGAGTGCGTCTGACTCTGATAATCAGGGAAAAGTGGAAAATGAAATGGAAGCAGCCAGCAGTCAATAATCCATCAGTGTCCTCAGCTGCTCCGTTAAACACAGGTTACCGCACAGCCCAGAAATTCTCTATCAGGGCCTACCTGAGAGAACGAAGGCAGGCCCCACAGACACGTGCCCAGCTCCTCAAGCTGCTCCATTAAACGCGGGGTGACCACACAGCCCCGAGGGAACGAAGGCAGGCCCTGCAGAGACGGAACCGTCCACGGTCACAGCAGCTTCATTCACAACAGCCAAAAGGGGGAAACAGCCCAGGCGTCCGCCGGCAGATGGGTGGATGAACACGCGGTCTAACCGCGTCATGGGGTGTGATTTAGGTGTAAAAAGGATGCAGCACTGACACACGGGAAAACACGGCGAGCCTCGGAGCGTCCCGCCGAGGGCGAGAAGCCGGGCACAAAGGCCACGTTGTGGGATTCCATTCACAGGCAGAGCCTAGAACAGATCTGTAGGGACGGACAGCAGATTTGAGGTTGCCAGGGCTGGCGCCGGGGGCTGGGTAGGTGACTGAGGACATACGCTTTCTTTTTTTTTTTTTTTTGAAACGGAGTCTTGGTCTTGTCGCCCAGGCTGGAGTGCAGTGGTGCAGTCTTGGCTCACTGCAACCTCTGCTTCCCATGTTCAAGCGATTCTCCCGCCTCAGCCTCCCTCCCCGAGTAGCTGGGATTATAGGCATGAGCCACCACGCACGGCTAATTTTGTATTTTTGGTAGAGACGGGGGTTTCTCCATGTTGGTCAGGCTGGTCTCGAACTCCCGACCTCATGTGATCTGCCCGCCTTGGCCTCCCAGACTGCTGGGATTACAGGTGTGAGCCACCGTGCCTGGCAGGCTTTCTTTTTGAGGTGATGAAAATGTTCTAAGATGGACTGTGCTGACGGCTGCACAACTCTGTGAATGTACAAAACACCCCACTGTTTTTAGCATATTCTGAACAGTACACTGCAAATGGGTGAGTGGTACAGTATGTGAATTACATCTCAATAAAGCCGTTGCTCAAAAAGGCAGCAGCTCCAGCAAACGGTGAATCAGGGCAGCAGAGGATGGAGCCCTTTCCTCCTCCTGGGGGGACAGATGGCGCAGCCCCCCGGGGTTCGGCACCCTCGTCTGGTGCCCTGTGCTGTGGGGCTCCAGGAGCCTGCCGGGCGGCCATCGCCGGGGTGACGGCTGAAAGGCGGGATTGAAAGCGTTGGAGGGGCCTCCGTGGGTTGAGGTCGATAAATCTCGCTGGCTGTGCGGCCTCCCGCCCGCTCTGTTCAGCAATCTGTCCGGCTGCCTTTCACCAGCCCAGTGGCTCCCATTACCTCGGGGGAAGAGTCACAAATCACCCTGACAGACCAATCAACAGGCCAGGGAATTTTTACACACGCTGCCTCTTGAAGGATGAGTCCCCCTCAGCAGCGCATCAGAATAAATCTCCTCAAAAACTTTCCCCTGGGCACACCTCCCCCCCAGGGCCCCAAGTGTCTGGTGGCCTCCCCCGAACTCACCAGGGCCAAGCCCACCTGCGTCCCTTCCGGCTGGCTGGGCTGGGACCCTCTGCCCCGGTCCGCACTGGACACCTCCCTGTGTCCCAGGAGGCCAACTCCAAGCTGGGGGTGGTCTGGGGGCCACCAGGGCTGGCTCTGACCAAGTCCACACCTTGCTGTCTGCCCACGTCCCCGCCGGGACACTGCTGGCCCCTCAGTCCCCCACTCAATGGTGTTGGGCCCTCCCGGTAGGGCAGGAACACCTCATTTCAGCAGGAAGAAAGAAAGCTTTATAAAATAATTCATAGGAAACTTAAAACACTCAGACACCAAGAAATTGCAAATGGGGAAATATGATGGATTGTGGGCTGGAGGAAGGCGACTTCCGCAGGCAAAATTGATCCCTTGGAAAATGTTTTTGTCTGCTATGAAAAATGGGTAATATCTCGCTGGGGCTCGAGAGCTTTAATCCCGAAAATCATTTGCTTTTGATTTCCTCTTAGCCCCTGTTCTCCCCCCACCCATTCCCATTTAGGAGCCCTGGGCCTGCTCGTGGCGGGGGCCCCTCTTTGTCAGGGCACCTGCTGGGGGCTCCCCCACTTGGTATCGTCTGGTCTACTTAGAGAGGGTCTTTTCTCAACTGACGGGGGTCGGCTCCCAGCATGGCCACCTCCTGTGCCCCCAGTGCTCCTCTCTTCAAGTGAATTCCCAATTAGCTCGTCCCGTATCAGGGTCTTTTTAAAAACCGTGCATCCAAGAAAAACATTGCATCATCTCTCAGTGGAGCTCGCGGAAACCGTATCATCTCCTCCCCACCAGATACGCTGAGCGATGTTTCAATCAGAGATTCATGTCGGTAAACAGAACCAGAGAGGGGCATCCCAACCCCTCGTCCTATAGAGGGGGAAGCTGGGGCCAGAGGGGAGGGTCTCTCCGAGTAGTCAGAAGTGGAGCTGAACCCAGGGTGGGCTTGGCTTTGGTGGAAGACGTGGACACAAGCCCAGGACTCCGGCCGCTGTGCAGACCGTGGCCCTCAAACGCTGGCCTCATTGAGCATTTGTGCGTTCACCCCGCAACCATGTACCCTGACCAAGCTGAACCCATACATTTGCCTTGGAGCCTTCTGGAAAGAGACGATCAACCTCCCAGAGTTTACCCATCAAGGTCAGCACAAGTGATGTCCTGACCCTTAAGCTCCAGCCAAGCTTGGCATTGCATTTGTTGATTAATTGATTGATTGATTGATTGACTTGGAACTTCCTGATCCCTTTCCCAGAGCTGCCTGTTGCATAGCACCAGTGATTCCCCCCCACTCTCACCCCATGCACCGCGGCAGCCGGTCCTAATCCAGCCATCACCACAATGTGTGTGTGAGAGAAGGTATGGAATGGCCTGCCTCCCATTTACCCGGGAGGGATTAGCCATCCACTGGCCTCTCCCGGAAGACCGTCGAAGGCCAAGGGCTCTGTGATTCAAGGCCACCCAGCTCTGTAATGAAATATACCTCCCTTGGTGTATTTCACAGGGACATTTGCACACCTGGGCTGGCAGAGACATGGCCACCGTGCGGAGATCTATTTCCGTGGCCTTGCAGACGATGGACCGGGCCCGTCTACAGAGCCATGGTGGAGCTGGTCGCACGCGCACGCAGGCCTATTTTTCAAACAATTGATGAATTCCGCAGCGATGTTTGCTGCCGTACATCACTTATTGCCGCACTGTGGGGCTTTCTGGTTCTCCTCCCACCTGTGATATTCCACAGCTGACAGCTGGAAATGGGGCAAGTTCTCTCAAAAATACTCATTTGGGGCTTACTGAGGTATCAATCATAGTTATTTTCTTTTTTCTTTCTTTCTTTTTTTTTTTTTTTTTTTTTGAGATGGAGTCTCGCTCTGTCGCCGGGGCTGGAGCGCAGTGGCCGGATCTCAGCTCACTGCAAGCTCCGCCTCCCAGGTTTACGCCATTCTCCTGCCTCAGCCTCCTGTGTAGCTGGGACTACAGGCGCCCACCACCTCGCCCGGCTAGTTTTTTGTATTTTTTTAGTAGACACGGGGTTTCACCGTGTTCGCCAGGATGGTCTCGATCTCCTGACCTCGTGATCCGCCCGTCTCGGCCTCCCAAAGTGCTGGGATTACAGGCTTGAGCCACCGCGCCCGGCCTCTTTTTTTTTTTTTTTTGAGGCGGATTCTTGCTCTGTCACCCAGGCTGGAGTGCAGTGGCATGATCTTGGCTCACTGCAACCTCCACCTCCCGGGTTCAAGCGATTCTCCTGCCTCAGCCTCCTAAGTAGCTGGCATTACGGGAGCCCGCCACCACGCCCGGCTAATTTTTTTTGTATTTTAGTAGAGACGGGGTTTCACCGTGTTGGCCAGGCTGGTCTAGAACTCCTGACCTTATGATCCACCCACCTCAGCCTCCCAAAGTGCTGGGATTACAGGCATGAGCCACCGTGCCCGGCCCAATCATAGTTATTTTCAGACATCAACTTTGAAGGCGAAAGGGGGATACTCGGAAAGCAGGACCCTCTTTGGGAAAGTCGGGGGCAGGCTGGGGCAGTGGAGGTCTGTCACCCCAGGAAGCTGGAGCCTAGATGACTTAAGTCTTCGACCTGCTCTGAGGGGCGACTGAACCCTGAGAACTTGCTGTTGGTTCTCCAGATCCGCAGAGACGGGTTCAGGGTTGCTGGGGTCCCTCAGCGGAACCTGCTGCAGGTGTCAGAGTTCCTGGATAGGACCAGGCGGTCAGGGCCTGGTGCACCCGAGAATGTCAAATCCACTTCACAGAGGCATGGGCTCCTGCTGGGAGGACAGTTTGCCCCATGCCTGCTGCCTCTTCCCGCAAAACAGGAGCCTGAACTGGCTGCCCCGAGGCCTTCGCCAGTGTGTGGCCAAGGCGTGGAAACAGCCGGGTCAGAGTGTGCACGGGGCCTGGGCTACGTGAAGCCTGTGTTGGTGATTCCACCACAGGCGGCCGATGGAGAGCCCAGCCCTGGAAGACCCCGTCAGCCTCTGGTTGCCTAATTAAAATGACAACCCCTTCCAAGAGCCCAGCACCGGGTTGGCCGTCCTGCCCCCAAGAGCTCGTGTGCCAGGGTGGGGCCACTCAGAGTCCAGGCCCCAGTCTGGGACTCACAGTTACCCAGGAAGAGGAGTGGCCAGTTATTCCTGGGACCAGACCGGAGGCAGGTGGGCAGGATGACTCAGGAAAAGCCACTGCTTGAGGGCCAGCAGCACAGCAAGGTGCCCGGCCTTGGCCCGGGAAGGCAGGGCCCAGCAAGCTGGAGTGTGTGGGGCATGTTGGGAGGGTGGCGTGGTGGCTGCACTGGGGCTGGCTGGGTGCTGCAGGGGTGAGGCTTGGAGATGGCAGGAGTCAGAGGGCCTGGGTGGGGTCCTGCTCTCCACGAGCCGGCCCCCCTGGCTCTCCCTAGGGAGCAGACACCTGTGGGGAAGGCTGGGCCAGCTGAGGGGCAGCCTCGGAGAAGCAGCTGCAGGAACATGATGTGGGCTGTGTCTGCAGGTGAACGGCTTCTTCAGGGCAGTGTAGGAGGGGAGGTTCCCAGGAGCGGGGAGGCCCGAGCTGCGCTCCTCAGTCCCCCTGCCTCCGGTGTCCCCTGGAAGGAGGGGCGGGAAGCTGGCGGCCCCGGCTGATTGTATTAGACAGGCCTTTTATTGATCCATCTCTTGCTTATCCCTGGTGTCTCATTTCAATAAACAGCAGTTTGGAGAAATTAGCGAGGGACTCCGGCTCCTTCCCCTCCCCCTGCCCCTCTCCCCCATCTTCCTTTGGATTTGTCAGGAACGGAAGATTTATGAGGATTCTCGTAAGATTCTAATTTGTTCCTGAGACGGCAGGCTCGGCGTGTAGAGGGCACGGGCTGAGCCCTTGCTGTTTACATCCTCTGACATGGGGACACAGCCTGGGCCAGGCCAGGGTCCCGGCAGGGGCCTCAAGGCTCATCACAGCTGCAGTCATCCGAGGAACTCAGTGTGGTGACAGGGAGATGTCGCCAGACCTCTGGGGCCGAGTCAACCTTGGGAAAAGCCATCAGGAGGCAGCCTGGTGGGAGGGGATCGCCCCAGAGGGCACCACACGGTTCTACCACTGCTGGGCAAGTGGTTATCACATCGCCCGGGTCTCAACCCCTCATCTGCAGGGGAGATGACAGTTGTGTATGTGTGTGTGTGCATGTGTGTGCATGTGTGTGGATGTGTGCATATGTGTGTGTACACGTGTATGGGTGTGTGCATGTGCGTGTGCATATGTGTGTGTACATATGTGTATGGGTGTGTATATGTGTGTGTGAGCATGTACATATGTGTATAGGTGTGTGCATTGTGTGGGGGTGTGTACATATATGTATGGGTGTGTGCAGATGTGTGCATACATGTGTATGGGTGAGTACATATATATATGTGCATGTGTACACATGTGTATGGGTGTGTGCATATGTGTGTACGCATGTGTATGGGTGTGTGCATATGTGTGTGCATATGTGTGTGGGTGTGGGCATATGTGTGTGTCCGTGTGTGTATGGATGTGTGCATATGTGTGTGGGTGTGCGCATATGTGTGTGGGTGTGTGCATGTGTGTTTGCATGGGTACACATGTGTATGGATGTGTGCATATGTGTGTGGGTGTGCGCATGTGTGCATATGTATGCATATGTGTGGTGTGCTTGGTATGTGCATCTGTACACACGAGTGTGTGCACTTGTATGTGTACATGGCATATGTGCCTATGTGGTATGTGCATGCGTGCTGTGCTTTCACACACATTGACACTGGCAGCGCCTTGTCAGTTTTTTTCGTTTTTTTTACCCAAAATGCGACAGACATTTTCCCAGATTATTCAATACTCCTTCTCTTTTTCAAAACTATATTTGTCATGGCTACACGAACTCAGGGGATGGATTGTAGCATAAAACCCTGAGTGGTTTCCCTTTTCTCCAGACCTTTTGGGGATGCTGTCCCTTCCCTTCCCTCCCCTTCCCTCCCTTCCTCTCCCTTTCCCTTCCCTTTTTTTGGAAACAGGGTCTGGCTCTGTCACCCAGGCTAGAGTGCAGTGGTGTGATCATGGCTCACTGCAACCTCCACCTCCTGGGCTCAAGCGATCCTCCCACCTCAGCCTCCTGATTAGCTGGGACTACAGGCAGGAGCCACCACACTGGCTACTTCTGTATTTTTCATAGACTCGAGGTATTGCCATGTGGTCCAGGCTGGTCTTGAACTCCTGGGCTCAAGCAACTGACCCGCCTCGGCCTCTCAAAGTGCCGGGATTACCAGCGTGAGCCACCATGCCAGGCTGGGATGCTATTTCTTTGCCTTTATAAATGACATGTCCATGCAGGTACCAGCCCAGCAGCCTCTGCCTGGCGGCCCCCCTGGTTGCCCTGTCTCTCCCTGGTGTCCACAGGGTCCCTCTTAGTCATAGGGTCCCATTTAGCGAGGCCCACCCAGCCCGTCAGGGAGCCACCTCCCTCCCTCCTTTCCATTCCCTGCTTATTGCCCGTCCCACTTCCAGCAGGTGGGCTCTAGAAGGGCCAAGCTGGCTTTTGTTTCCTGCTCAATCTTCAGTGTCTAGAACAGTGCCTGGTACACCGTGCCTACTGGATGATTTTTTTTTTTTTTTTTTTTTTTTGAGACGGAGTCTCACTCTGTTGCCCAGGCTGGAGTGCAGTGGCGCAATCTCGGCTCACTGCAAGCTCCGCCTCCTGGGTTCACGCCATTCTCCTGCCTTAGCCTCCCGAGTAGCTGGGACTACAGGCGCCCGCCACCGCGCCCGGCTAATTTTTTCTCTTTTTAGTAGAGACGGGGTTTCACCATGGTCTCGATCTCCTGACCTTGTGATCCGCCCACCTCGGCCTCCCAAAGTGCTGAGATTACAGGCGTGAGCCACCGCGCCCGGCCTACTGGATGATTTTTAAAATAGATTCTGGCCAGGTCCAGTGACTCACGCCTGTAATCCCAGCTACTTGGGAGGCTGAGGTGGGCAGATCATGAGGTCAGGAGTTTGAGACCAGCCTGGCCAATATGGTGAAACCCCGTTTCTACTAAAAAACCAAAAATTAGCTGGGTGTAGTGGCTCACACCTGTAGTCCCAGCTACTCAGGAGGCTGAGGCAGGAGAATCACTTGAACCTGGGAGACAGAAGTTGCAGTAAGCCAAGATCACACCACTGCACTCCAGCCTGGGAGACAGGGTGAGACTCCATCTCAAAAAAAAAAAGATTCTAACAATCATTGACTTTAAAAAAACAGCTTTATTGAGTTATAATTCTCATACCATATAATTCACCCATTTAAATTGTATAATTCAGTGGGTTTCGATATATTACATTATTAATTTTTTAAAAATGGAGGCAAAACATATATAACGTTTGCCATTTTAACCTTTTTAAGTGTGGAATTCAGTGGCATTTAATACATTCACATTTTTGTGCAACTACCACCACTATTTTCAAAACATTTTATCCCCCAAACTAAACCCTGTGATCATCACACGAAAGTCCCATTCTCTCCTTTCCCAGTTCCTAATAACCACTGTTCTACTTTCTGTCTCTATGATTTTGATTCCTCTAGATACCTCATGTAAGTGGAATCATACAGTATTTGTCTTTTTGTGACAGGTTTATTTCACTCAACAAATGTCCTCAGGGTTTATTCATGTTGTAGTATGTGTCAAAATTCCATTTTTTTAATGACTGAATAACAATCACTGCCTTTTAATTGGATGTTTAGCTCATTTACACTTAATGTGATTATTGATATCACCTGTTATTTGTTTTGATTCCTCCCATTTGTTCTCTGTTCCTTTTTCCTTCTTTTTTTCTGCCTTCCTTTGAATTTTATTTTATTTTTTTATGTTTTGGTTTTCTTTTTGAGACACGGTCTTGCTCTGCTGTTTCACCGTGTTAGCCAGGATGGTCTCGATCTCCTGACCTTGTGATCTGCACGCCTAGGCCTCCCAAAGTGCTGGGATTACAGGCGTGAGCCACTGCGCCCGGCCATATTCCTATAAATATTCTTGAGCTTTGTTCCACACATTGTTAAATTACTGGAAAGGGTCTGATCCTTCAGAGGCTTGACCTTGAGTTTCGTTATCATGTTAGACTAGAGCACTTTCTATTCAGGGCTAATTGTGCCCCAGTCCTAAAACAATACCCTTCAGGGTATTCCACCCGATGCTCCACGTGTTATGGGGTCTTCTCACTGTGGCTGATGGCAGCATGAACTACTCTCAGTCCTGTATAGTTCCAAGGATTGCTCCCTCTGCAACTCCCCTGTGGTTCCTTCTCAGCCTTGGGCAGTTTCCTCACACCTCACACTCATGTGCTGGTCAGTCCTCAGCTGCTGAGCGGAGGGGACCCTTCTGTAGGTCTCTGGAGTGCTCCCTCTCTCTGTACAACTCTCCTCCTTTTAGCCAGCTCTCTCCCCTCCTGCTCTTTGTCCTGGTCTCCTCAACTTTGTTTTGTCAACTTGCGGGGACAGGGACTCTCTTTGGGTTTCCCCTTCCTACCTTGAGGCCTGGCAGTAAGCTGGGGCCACTGTAGGGCTGCCTCCCTCGCTTCCCATCTCTCAGGGATCACTGCGCTGCACTGTGCCGCCCGGCTTCCAGTGTCAGAAAACCACACGTTCTGTACATCTTAGCACGTGAGCAAATACAACCCCTGTTATTTCATCATGGTTGGAGGCAACAGTCCCTTAATGGTTTAATAACTATTTCTTTTTTTTTTTTTTTTTTTTTTTGAGACGGTGTCTTGCTCTGTCGCCTGGGCTAGAGTGCAGTGGCCGGATCTCAGCTCACTGCAAGCTCCACCTCCCGGGTTCCCGCCATTCTCCTGCCTCAGCCTCCCGAGTAGCTGGGACTACAGGCGCCAGCCACCTCGCCCGGCTAGTTTTTTTTTTTTTTTTTTTTTTTTTTCGTATTTTTTAGTAGACACGGGGTTTCACCGTGTTAGCCAGGATGGTCTCGATTTCCTGGCCTCGTGATCCACCTGTCTCGGCCTCCCAAAGTGCTGGGATTACAGGCTTGAGCCACCGCGCCCGGCCATAACTATTTCTTTGTTTTTGTTTTTGTTTCTTTTGAGACGGAGTCTCGCTCTGTCGCCCAGGCTGGAGTGCAGTGGCGCAATCTCCACTCACTGCAAGCTCCGCCTCCCGGGTTCACGCCATTCTCCTGCCTCAGCCTCCCGTGTGGCTGGGACTATAGGCGCCCGCCACCGCGCCCGGCTAATTTTTGTATTTTTAGTAGAGACGGGGTTTCACCGTGTTAGTCAGGATGGTCTCGATCTCCTGACCTCGTGATCCGCCCATCTCGGCCTCCCAAAGTGCTGGGATTACAGGCGTGAGCCACCGCGCCCAGCCTACTATTTCTTGATGAATGAATGAATGATGCTCCCAGGATGCCTTCATGCAAAATGCTTTTCTCGCACTCAGACTGATGACAATTGCCTTAGCACCATGAGGGTTGGGCAGGTTGTCCTCTCTGCCTCCTGCTGCAGTGTCTGAGCCACCTAGGCCAGATGGCTGGCATGAACTGACCCCAGAAGTGCAACTGGAAGGTGAGCAGGTCTCAACACTTTGAAGGCCCTTGTCCCATGTGACCCAGCTGCTTTCTGGCTCTCGTGGAACAACCCGGCTGGACTTCTGTGACTGAGGGGGAGGCGAGGAGAGGAGGGGATGCTGACAGTGACCAGCCCTTGCTGGTCTCTGCCTCAACGAAGCCCAAGAAGAGGGGCTGGAAGCTCTCCCCTCCACGTTCTCTTCTGTCCAGCGAGGACACCCAGGTGGCCAGTCAGCCCTAGACCTGGTGCTCAGAAGGGGCCCTTCTCCCTGAGGCTCCATCAGCATACTGGGGTGCAGCCCACACGGGACTGATGGCACGTCCCAGCCCTATGTTCAGCCCCTGAAAGCCTGCGGGGAGGGTCCAGAAGTCTGAGCTGGTCCAGCCCCAGCATGAGGGGCCTGGGGGGCTGTCTGCAGGAGGGCATCAAAGTGACAAGCTGCAGGCTCCACTATAAAGAAATGATGGAAATCTGGGCGTTTCTGGGCTGTTTTCCCCAGCATGGGCAGGGGCTCTTGTGGAAGTCACAGAGGAATGCTCTGGTCCTTGGGGGAGCATCCCAGCCCTGCTGTCTGGGCACTGACACCCTAGATGGGGTCTCACCGGACTTTGACCTCACAGAGCGGGAGGCTCTGAAGCTCAACCCAGTGCATTTAAGGTGCCTTGCAGGATCACAGCCTTGTGTCAGGTTGGGAGAGGAGGCAACAAACAATAGTGAAAGAGAGGTCAGGGTGCCCAGTGTGCACAGCCAGGCAGAGGGGCGTCTCCCGAAAGGTCAGAGAGGGGAGGCTGAGGACAGGGAGAGGGCCAGGCTCCTCCCCCTTACTTCCCCCAGCCCCTGCCACGGCCTCAGGGTGATGGCCCTTCATGGAGAGCCCTCAAAGTGCCCCCAACCCCGTCACTGGGAGAAGGGCTGGGTGGGAGGGGGAGGACAGGGCCATGGTGCCTGGCGGGGAGGGAAGGGGCTTTCAGGGATCCAGCACTGGCCAGAGCATTGAAAGGTTCCAAGGGCGCTGTGCCCCTTCCACCTGCCCTCCCTCCTGGGCAAGCCCGGGCCACCAGGTGGGCGCTGTGCCCCTTCCACCTGCCCTCCCTTCTGGACAAGCCCGGGCCACCGGGTGGGCGCCTCGGCTGTTTGGGATGATGGATCGTGGCATCTGCCCTGATGCAGCAGATGTGGGCTGCACTTGGCCTCAATCGCTCCCCAGGGGCCCCGATCGATGGCGGCCCGTGCGCGGCCCCAGCAGCCTGTGATGAATGGCTGAAGATTGATTTTCACTTAATTGACAATTTGGTGAACCTGTTTGCAAAATCCCAGGTTGGGCCCAGATAGTCTCGAGGTAATAATAGATGGTCGGGTTGACGCTGCCCGGGCCAGAGTGGCAGCCAGGGGGCAGTAGAGGCAGCCCAGCGATTGGGGACCCGGCTGTGCCCGGGCTGAGCTCCCCTCTGCAGACCCAGCAGGGGCAGGTGTGCCAAACCAGATCAGGAACCCCCAGAGGGGTGGGCCCTGGCACTGGTGGTCACTAGGGCAGGTTGACATCCCGGGCAGGGGTTTGATCCCGGCTGGGCCCCCTACTATATCACCAGGGCACTGCTTCTGACCCTCCCTGACCCTCCGTTTCCTCTTCTATGAAGTGGAGCCCACCGGGCACAGCCTGGTCCCCCCATTCCTGGGGGCCTTTGCTGTCCTCTGGCTGCCATCTGGGCTCAGGCATACCCTAGAGCCCCATCTCATTGCCGAGGCTGCCTGCCCTCCCTCTGCTCAGCCATAGAGGCCCCCACATTGGCCCCAAGGCAGCTCCTCTCCCACCTGGTGGCCCCATGCTGACATGGCCCTGGGACCCCTGCAGATCCTGTGGATGCCGCTTTCTGCCCCATCTGTCTTCCCCACGGGGCCTGGGTGACACAGCCAATCAGATGAGGCCACTTTCTGCCTAGACCCCTCCACTTAGGTCCCCACCGAGCCTCAGACCCTGTCCTCTTCCCCCAGCTCCCACCCATCCCCCTGTGTTCTGGGCGCCTCTGTCTTCTCCACGTGGCAGCCTCCTTCCCACTCTGGGCACGCCGGCTTCTGCCAGCCTCAGAGCCTTAGCACTTGCTGTGTTCTGTGGCTGCAAGGCCTCTCCAATGATCCACACAGGGGCAGATCCAGTGAGTCATCAAAGCCTCTGTTTAAATGTCCCCCACCCAGGGGAGGCCTTCCCTGGCCCATGTCTCTGCTGCAGCCAGGTCCTCTCTCTTTCCACCTCCTTTTCTTTTTTTTTTTTTTTTTTTTTTTTTGAGACGGAGTCTCGCTCTGTCGCCAGGGCTGGAGTGCAGTGGCCGGATCTCAGCTCACTGCAAGCTCCGCCTCCCGGGTTCCCGCCATTCTCCTGCCTCAGCCTCCCAAGTAGCTGGGACTACAGGTGCCCGCCACCTCGCCCGGCTAGTTTTTTGTATTTTTTAGTAGAGACGGGGTTTCACCGTGTTAGCCAGGATGGTCTCGATCTCCTGACCTCATGATCCACCCGTCTCGGCCTCCCAAAGTGCTGGGATTACAGGCGTGAGCCACCGCGCCCGGCCTCCACCTCCTTTTCTTTAGAGCCCTCATAACCATGTCAAAGTCCCTTCCTGGATGCGGCTTGTTTGCCCGCCTGTCTGCTGGTCCGTCAGCCCTGTAACGAAGGGGCACTGCCCGTGTGGTCACCTGGCTCTCTGGGCCATGACCAACCCAGCCCTGTGTCTGCTCAGCCGGCACCCAGGAAGCGCTCTCAGCACCTGGACCAAGCCCTGCAGACGCTGTTCCCGGGGTGACATGGAAACAGCCTGGAGCTCACCTTGCCACCTGCCCCTGAACTCATTAGCAGGGCCAGACTTGGGAACTGTAATAGGACCCTTGGGTAATCCCCTCCAGGGGCTGCCCTAGACAAAAGCCCAAATTAAGTCAGTAGAATCGCAGGGGAGAGGCCGGGGGCTGGAATTTACCCCCAAGAGCAAACAAAGAAACTCCTCTCTCAGGGGCAGGCCGCTTAAGGTCTAATTTCCGTTCCACGCAATTTGACACCACCCAGGAGCCCCTTGGACTGGCCTGCTTCCCTGGTCAACGAGAAAGCTCCGAGCCCATGGGTTGGCACCCAAGGTTCTTGGCAGAGCCTCACCACGGCTGCAACAGGGCCCATGGGCCCCACCCCTGCCCTGGGACAGAGCCACAGCTGGGCAGAGGGTGGGGCCCTTCCTGTTGCAAGCGGTGCTCAGGGGACCTCTGGAACCTGCCTCCCAGTCTGAGCCTCCGAGGCTGTTCTGAGGAGGCTGCCAGTGGTCTCGGGGGAGATGTTGGACACCCCAGGGGCTCCCAGTGTGCTGGGTGTGAGAGACGGGCTGAGAGGGGGAAGCACAGCCTTTGACATCAAGGTCTTTGGCATAGCCTTGGTCCTGGTTCCCCTGCTACTGTGTGAGCAGCTCTAGCAAGTGGCGTCACCCCAAGAGGCTCAGTTTACTCATCTGTAAATGGGGCTGGTGGTCCCAGGGAACAGATTGTTACAAGAATCCGCTAAGATGTCTGGGGTCCCTGCTTCTCTTGGGGCTCTGTGGTTGTTGGTGACAGTGTCTGATGAGGGAGCCCCACGTGTGAGCGTGAGGGTGTGCGAGCGGGGGACGGGACCCTTGCATACACACTGGCACTGTGGGGAGGGGGGCCATCGAGGTGTTGGCCTGGCCTTGCTCCACAGTGACCAGGTAGCCTCTGAACTTGCAAAAAGTGTGTGGGTCAGGGCAGGGGTGGAAGTTATTGGCGGGCCACAGCCCTGCTGAGGTCGACGCACTGTGGGTGGGCAGCACCGGGTTGAGTAGGTTTTTCGTTCCTCTGCTCACACCCAGTGCCTGACGCACCCCAGGAGGTGAAGCTGAGCGACCAGTGCGGCCTGTCAGGCCATGGGCTGGGGCAGACACAGGCACTGCCTCCAGCCCCCTCGGGTGACAGGAGAGGTGGCCACGAACCCTGCTGGGTTCATTACTGAACACCGAGATCATCCATTCCTCCCATCTGTGGTTTCCTGATGCCTCGACAGCTCAAAGAGCCTGAAACTCACCTGGAGCAGGTGCTGCTCTGCAGCTGGGCACAGGTGCACCTGGTGGACATTTAGAGACATCCCTCTGAGGCCAAAATGCTTCCCTTTGGAGAGCAGGAAATGCAGCTGTCAGTTTGTCCCTGTAGTCCTCCAGGTTCTTGGCCCACCTGGCTGTCAGGAGGCATTGCTGTGAATTCCAGAGTTTTACAGGCTTCCTTGGAGCCAGGAATTGCTCGAATTCCACAATCTTAGAGCCTTCCCTGGAGGCCCACGGAGTAGAGCTTCCTGGAGGCCCATATGACAGTGGCAACAGTGCTGCAGCCCAATTTCCACCAAGGGAGGACACGGGAGACCCTGGGGGCTCTGGGGGAGTGGGCTTCATCCTGGCTCACTGTCAGCCCGGGAGCAGCAGACCCAGGATTCAGTGGGCTGGATGTGCCCCCAGAAAAGGTGTGTTCAAGTCCTAGCCCGTCTGTATCCTGGGAGTTGACCATCTCTGGGAAAGGTCTTTGCAGAGGTGATGAAGGTAAACATTTTGAGATGAGATCCTCCTGGATTAGAGTAAAACCTAAATCTAATGACAGGTGCCCTTCGAAAGGCAGAGGGACACAGAAAGGAGGGGGGCCATGTGAAGGCAGAGGCAGAGACGGAGCGATGTGGCCACAAGCCAAGGAATGCCGGGGCATCAGAAGCTGGAAGAGGCAGGAAGGATCCCCCCTGGAGCCTCGGAGGGAGCCTTGAAGGTGGCCCTGTGACACCTGGTTTCTGACTTCTGGCCTCCGGAATGCGGAGAGGATCCATGTTTTAAGCCCCTAGTTTGTAGACCTCTGTTATAGCAGCCCCAGGAGACCCCAACACAGACCCAGGCCTGTGGCTGAGCCCACGCATCCCTGCTCCTTGTCACCCCCGAGCCAGCGCTGCCTTCCCGTCCACAGCAGCTCTGCTCTGCTCCTCAGCCCTTTCCCTACCACAGCGTCTTCCACTGCATCCCTGTGAGAGCCCCCCACAGCCCAGGCCCGGCACACTCGAGTGACTCCACCCAAGGCGGGCCACACAGAAGGGTACAGGCAGGTCACAGGTACTGACCCCACATCAGGGAGGCCTGGGGCAGGGTCTCAGGAAGCAGGAGGAGAAGAGGGTACAGCTGGGAGACAGCAGGCACAAAGACCCTGAGGCTGCAGACTCAGAAAGGAGCAAGTGTCTCGGGTGTCTGGAGTGCCTGGGGTGTCTGGGGTGGGCTGGGGTGTCTGGAGTATCTGGAGTATCTGGAGTATGTGGGGTGTCTGGAGTATCTGGAGTATCTGGGGTGTCTGGGGTGTCTGGAGTATCTGGGGAGTCTGGGGTTTCTCGAGTGCCTGGGGTATCTGGGGTGTCTGGAGTATCTGGGTGTCTGGAGTATCTAGGGTGTCTGGGGAGTCTGGAGTGTCTGGGGTGTCTGGGGTATCTGGGGTGTCTGGGGAGTCTGGAGTATCTGGAGTATCTGGGGATTCTGGGGAGTCTGGAGTGTCTGGAGTGTCTGGGAAATCTGGAGCATCTTGAGTATCTGGAGTATCTGGAGTATCTGGGGTGTCTGGGGTGTCTGGAGTGTCTGGGGAGTCTAGAGTGTCTGGAGTGTCTGGGAAGTCTGGAGTATCTGGAGTATCTGGGAAGTCTGGAGTATCTGGAGTATCTGGGGTGTCTGGAGTATCTGGGGTATCTGGAGTATCTGGGGTGTCTGGGGTGTCTGGAGTATCTGGAGTATCTGGGGTGTCTGAGGAGTCTGGAATGTCTGGAGTATCTGGAGTATCTGGGGAGTCTGGAGTGTCTCAAGTGCCTGGGGTAGCTGGGGTGTCTGGAGTGTCTGGAGTATCTGGGGTGTCTGGAGTATCTGGAGTGTCTGGAGTGTCTGGAGTGCCTGGTATATCTGGGGTGTCTGGAGTGTCTGGAGTATCTGGGGTGTCTGGAGTGTCTGGAGTATCTGGGGAGTCTGGAGTATCTGGAGTATCTGGGGTGTCTGGAGTGTCTGGGAAGTCTGGAGTATCTGGAGTGTCTGAGAAGTCTGGAGTATCTGGAGTATCTGGGGTGTCTGGAGTATCTGGGGTGTCTGGGGTGTCTGGAGTATCTGGAGTATCTGGGGTGTCTGAGGAGTCTGGAATGTCTGGAGTATCTGGAGTATCTGGGGAGTCTGGAGTGTCTCAAGTGCCTGGGGTAGCTGGGGTGTCTGGAGTGTCTGGAGTGTCTGGGGTGTCTGGAGTATCTGGAGTATCTGGGGTGTCTGGAGTATCTGGGGTGTCTGGAGTATCTGGAGTGTCTGGAGTATCTGGGGTGTCTGGAGTATCTGGAATGTCTGGAGTGTCTGGAGTGCCTGGTGTATCTGGGGTGTCTGGAGTGTCTGGAGTATCTGGGGTGTCTGGAGTGTCTGGAGTGTTTGGAGTATCTGGGGTGTCTGGTGTTTCTGGGCTGGGCTGGAGGGGCTGGGGCAGGAGGGGTGGAGAACTGGGAGGGCAGCCTCTGCCCTAGGGGCACGTTTTGTGCACAGCAGGTACATTGGCTGTCCCTGGCTGCTAACCTGCTGCCAACCTGGAGCCCCTGTGGGCTGAGCAGGCCTGGCTGACACTACCCAGGACGAGCAGGGTAACAGCTGTGAACAGGGGCCAAGGGCCAGGGCGGGGCCCGCTGCGTCCTCTCTCTGCACCTGCTCCCCGTGTTCTCCGTGGTTCCTCTTACTCTGAGGCCCCTCCCTATGGCTCAGAACAGCTCAGAAAGTCCTGGCCAGGTTGCCCCCCAGTTGGCCTGGGCGGTGCTGTGGTCCAGCCTTCCTGACCGCATCGAGGCAGCCATGCAGGGGCCTGGGCTCCAGGGGCCTGGACAGACCCTCCCTCAGCTGGGGCAGCTTTCTGGGGCTGAACCCAGGAGTTGGACCCCAACACATTCCTGATCCTTTCCGGGACCGCTTCCACTTCCTGCCTCCTTTTCCTCCCTGAGCTCAACATGTCAGAGGAGGGCGAAGGCCTTTGTTTTGAGCGAGTGAAAACTGATGCTAAACTCTCAAGCTCACACCATACAGCAATGAAACGTCCATCAGCTTTCCTGTTCCCAGGCTGGTCCTCCTTAGCCTGGGGTGACCTGGAGGTGGCTCCCCACCCCCTCCCAGCCAAAACTTAAATTGAATAAATAGATGGGACTTCCGAGGGGCCTTCGAGGAGGGGTTCTCCCGAATGCAATCAGCCAGAAAGGGCTGAGAGCTTTGGAAACGATTTCATTCATCAGCCTAATGGCTTTGCAACCCTGTCTGAGGAAGCTCGGGGTTAGGGCTTTTGTCTCTGGTGCCAGCGCCTAAGCCCCTTCCCTGGGCAGGAATGTGGGCTCCCTGGACCCCAGCCCAACCCCACCGCCCTGGAACCAGAGCCACAGGCTCAGCCGGGTTGACTTTGGCTCCAGGGCCAAGGCCCCAGCTTTTCCCAGGCTCTGCAAGATTTTGTTCCGAGCAGAGCAATTTCTTGGGCACTTTCCCCGGATCAAGTGTTAGCCAGGGCTGTAAATCTTTTGTTCCAAAATGCAGACCTCATTCTTCTTGGTTTCTGACACAGATTTGCAGTAAATTAAATGAGAGGGGCCTGGAGGTGGGACTTAACGTCCTGAGTGATTCTGTGGGGTGCCAGCCGTGGAGAGCGCCGTCTTTGGAAAGGCCACAACCTTGGATGTGGGATGTGGGTTTCTCTCGCTCCTCTTGGTCTGAGAGGGCACCAGGAGACCTTCTGCCCGGGCCAGGCTGTCCTGGGCACCAACTTTTTTTTTTTTTTTTTTTTTTTTTGAGCCATCTCCGCTCCCTGCAACCTCCGCCTCCCGGGTTCAAGCAATTCTCCTGACTCAGCCTCCCAAGTAGCTGGGATTACAGGTGCCCGCCACCACGCCTGGCTATTTTTTGTGTTTTTAGTAGAAATGGGGTTTCACCGTGTTGGCCAGACTGGTCTTGAACTCCTGACCTTAAGTGATTCTTCTGCCTCAGCCTCCCAGAGTGCTGGGATTACAGGCGTGAGCCACCGTGCCCAGCCAGTGACCTCCAACTTTAACCAGGAGTGGGGCTGGCAGGGGGCTGCGGCTTCGCTGGTTCTGTTCCGAGTCTGGGGTGCAGAATCCCCAGCCCTGTTGCTTCTGTTCCGAGTCCTAGCTTTGGAGCACACAGGTCCCGGGCGCCCTCTCCCATACTCCAGGCCCCGGGCCAGCTCTCTCAGGTGGTCTTGTCTCCCATTCACCGATTAGGAACCGAGGCTCTCAGAGTGGTCAGGGGAGGCCTTAGCGGGTGGAGCCAGCCTCAGCCCAGTGCTCCAACCCAGTGCCTCTGCCCACGCCCCTAGATGGCCTCACATGGGGCAAATATCACCCAGAAGTTCACGTCCAGCACAGTCCTCAGGCAGCCCCACCGGTGGGTCCTGGACAGTGCTCCCAGGGGCCTCGCCAGCCCAGGCCCTGAGTGTCCCCATCTCTGCCATCTGAGGAGGGCAAGGATGGCTTCGTTCCTTATTGCTACAGAGATTTCTGGGACTGTTCAACCAAGAGCTGCCATGCCCTTGGTGGTGGAGGGTCCGGGAGTGGGTCACTGCGGAGGGCCCAGTCCTGCAGAGGAAGCTGCGTGTTCTCCCTGTGCTCCAGGGAGGGCGGCCGGCGGGGTGGGCAGCGGGGCTTGGCTGGGCGACTCCTGCTCAGCTTACTTTGAACAAACACAGTGACCTAAAGCAGAGCCGGGCACTCCAACCTTTTCATCAGGAAAGATTTAATTTATTGGGAACGCAGAGCCACAAATCACAGGCCTGGAGATTTATCGCCTCCAGGGGCAGAATTGACCACAGAGGGAAGGCAGCCTTCCCAGGCCCGCCTGGCTCCTTTAATAAAGTTGAAAATGTAAAATACGCCCCGTCCCGCACCGGGCGCCGTGGACCCCGCGGCTGAGTTTACAGAGGTGGCAGAACGACCCTCATCTCCTTAGGAACTCAGTAGGGGCCTCCTGGGCCGGGGCGTTTAGGGTTGCGGTGCTGGTGGGGGTGGCGGTGGGGCGGGTGCCGAGGAGGTGCTGGGGCCCAGGAGGCGCCCCAAAGATCAGCCTTTGGAAGACTTGGAAGACGGGAGGAAGAGCACCAGCATCGCAGGCGGGGGCAGCACTGGGGGAACTGGGATCAGGGCAACCGTCCTGGGGAAGGGGGCGGCACTGGGGGAGCTGGGATCAGGGCAGGCATCGCAGGCGGGGGCGGCACTGGGGGAACTGGGATCAGCGTGGCTGTCGAGAGCTTCACAATCAACAGAGCCCGTCTCTGTGCTCATGGAGCCTCCAGGCCCCAAGCTGGGCTCTTCACGATGTCTCGTGCCCGAAGTCCTGGTGACCAGGCATCAGAGGCTCTTCCTACTCCCGGCTCACGGGCATGGATGCTGAGTCAGACCGGCACAGGCACCTGATGCTGAGAATGCTGAGACCCCAAAGCCTGCATGCCCCAGCCCCTGGCTCCTCACTCTACCTCCTCAGGTCCCCAGCTGGTAACACTACCACTCATACACAAACCCCAACCCACCAGGGCTCAGCCCCACATTGAAGGTCAGCCCCGACCCTGTGGGCAGTGCTGGGGGCGAGGAAGCCCCAGATGCCCCTCAAATCAGGGGGAGCCCCCGATGCTGCCTGGGGCACTGAGATCTTTGTAGGGGGTAAGGGACCCCCCTTACCAGCGCTGCAGACAGCACGGGCAGGCCTGTGATCATAAGCGGCCCCTGCTGGACCCGGCACCAAGGCCAGGAGGGGACAGAGCCGAGCTGGCCGAAGGGGCAGGGCTGCCCACCCCCATCCCAGGCTTGTCCCCCTCTGTAGCTGCCACAGCTCCATCCCTGAAAAAATCCCCCCAGTCCTCAGTGAAGAGCCCCAGAGCTGGAGGGACCCTCCTCGGGCCCCCTCCCCATTCCTGGCTCTCCTGTCTGGGATCATCCTTAGAAGATAAGCTAAGCCTGTGCCATTCAGCCTCAGTCCATCCCTCAGGCAGTGTCAGCTCTGAGCCCCAGGGCTTCCCTCCAACTGCCACTTCCAGGGAGGATCGAGCAGGAGCAGGGGAGTTTTCCAGCAGGGACTGCGAGGGCTCAGGGCAGGCCCACGGGTCCCCCTGGGAGGTTCCACAGTCTGAAACTGGAACCTGGAATCTCGGGACCTTGGACAGTCGGGCACGGAAAGACAGACTCCTGAACCTCTTCAGTTACAGGTGGGGAAACTGAGGCTGGGAGGGAAGGGATTCACTCAGTCACAGGGAGGTAGTGAGCCCACAGAGGGCCCAGCCAGCCTCCAACAGACGAGAGACCCTCGGGGTCACCCTTACTGGCTGGGATGGTTCCAGTGTTCCCCAGAGAACCCCCGGGGCCCCCTACATGGCTCCTTGTTCTCCCCCCGCCCACCCTGCAGTAGGGACCCATCCTCGGAAAGTCAGGCTGCCTCAGGAGGGGCTGCCTGCCCTTTGTCCTGCTTCCCAGGTGGGAGGTTTGCTCCTTGCCACGGAATCAGACCCAACGGTGAAGCCCTTTCTTTGGCCTGAGCTAATTTCTACAAAACAGCACCCCCTTGCCATGTGTCTTCCTGCATGTCAAATAAATAAATAAATAAATTTAAAAAATAAAACAGTGGCCGGACACGGTGGCTCACGTCTGTAATCCCAGCACTTTGGGAGGCCGAGACGGGTGGACCACGAGGTCAGGAGATCGAGACCATCCTGGCTAACACGGTGAAACCCCGTCTCTACTAAAAAAATACAAAAAAACTAGCAGGGCGAGGTGGCGGGCGCCTGTAGTCCCAGCTACTCGGGAGGCTGAGGCAGGAGAATGGCGTAAACCCGGGAGGCAGAGCTTGCAGTGAGCTGAGATCCAGCCACTGCGCTCCAGCCTGGGCGACAGAGCCAGACTCCTTCTCAAAAAAAAAAGAAAAAGAAAACAGTGTCCCCCTAACCTCCGTGACCCAGTGGTGCTTTCTTGCAAGTTTATCCAGCAATGCTGAAGGCAAACCTTCCCAACCCGGGACACATGTGGCTCAGGGTCTCTCCAGGAGTGGGAAGTTCAGGCCGAGAACTTTCTTCAGCAGGGAAATCAGAGGAGTGGCCTCAGAGGAGAGAGGAGGTCAAGCAAGGTCTGGCAAGGAGCAGATGTGTGTGTGCACAGGCGTGTGTGAGCGTGCACACCTGTGTGCAGTGTTTGTGTACATGTGCATGCGTGTAACTGAGCACAACGTGGCCGTGTGCGTGTGTCCCCACACCGGGTGGGAAGCCCCCTGCGTGAGCACGTGTGCACACACAGCATGCTTGCCTGGTGTGTTCATGGACACCTATGGGCAGCCTTGCCTTCTTTTTTTTTTTTTTCGAGACAGAGTCTTGCTCTGTCACCCAGGCTGGAGGGCAGTGGCGCGATCTCGGCTCACTGCAAGCTCCGCCTCCTGGGTTCACAACATTCTTCTGCCTCAGCGTCCCGAGTAGCTGGGACTACAGGCACCCGCCACCGCGCCCGGCTAATTTTTGTATTTTTATTAGAGATGGGGTTTCACGGTGTTAGCCAGGATGGTCTCGATCTCCTGACCTCATGATCCACCCTCCTCGGCCTCCCAAAGTGCTGGGATTACAGGCGGGAACCACTGTGCCCGGCCTAGCCTCATCTTCCTGGGCCGTCCCACATCAGGCCTGGTGCTCCCAGGTTCCAGAGCCCTGAGACCCCAGGGCTGAGACAACCTGGCAGCCCCTGTTCTGAGTCACCCATGGGCCCCTGGACAGACCAGCCCTCCCCATGCCCGGGGCCTCCCCAGTGCCCAGCTGCCCAGGCCCTGGCAGAACCTGCAGCCCGGCCCCTGGCCGCAGCCTGCTCTCTCCCCTCACCAGAGGCTGCAGCTCCGGGACCACCCACCTGTCCAGCCCGTGCCCCCTCTCCACCCCCCAAGCACTCTCCTTAATGTCTTTCTCATCAGGAGTTTTAAATTATAAGCCTCAATGAGGTCTATAAATTTGACTTCATAAAATCCCGCGCACATCATTTTCCAGCAGAAAAGACTCTCTAAGAAATATTTGCCGTGCGACCCTCTGCACCCCCTCCCTGGGCAATAGAACATTTATTCTAATATTAAAATGGCAGGCGTTCTATAAATCGTGAGTCACCAACACTCTTCATTGATTTTCCTGCGGTCTCCAGCCCGGGGTAGGAGCCGTGTGAATATCTGTCTATTCGATTGAGATTCATACCCTATTTGGGGGTCAAAGAGCGAGACCTTGTGAGCTTGAACTTCTATCAGCCCAAAGCTGATCAATACTTGGAGATATATTGGGGGCCGGCTGCTCACACAGATTAAGTGGCCATAAATACAAGGTGAGGGGGTACCTGGCACCTCCAGAGGGAGGCAGGAGGCCTGGAGGGTCTGATTAGGGTTGGAGGCTTCCCTGGGGGCCCCAAGGGGAGGGGTCACCTGAGAGGTTGGATTTGGCATGGGGGAGCCAGGGGTGCAGGGCCAAGTTGTAGGGCAGGTTGGGGGTTACCTCCAGCCCGATGCAGGGCCTCCTGGCCCACCTTGACGGGCTCAGAGGTGTGGGAGCCCAGAGGGACAGCCACCAAGGCCTGGAGAGGCTGGGAACAGCCGAGAGACCCTGGTCCTGGACGGGGGGGAGGGGCCTGGGATGCAGGCTGCTGCATCAGAGGGATCTTCTCAGCTCTGTGCACCAGAACGTTCTGCAGGCTGGAAGGGTTTTAATCATTCAATTAGATGATTTTCATCACTAAATCACTTGTTTTTTTTTTGTTTTTTTTTTTGAGACGGAGTCTCGCTCTGTCGCCCAGGCTGGAGTGCAGTGGCCGGATCTCAGCTCACTGCAAGCTCCGCCTCCCGGGTTCACGCCATTCTCCTGCCTCAGCCTCCCGAGTAGCTGGGACTACAGGCGTCCGCCGCCTCGCCCAGCTAGTTTTTTGTATTTTTTTTTTTTTTTTAGTAGAGACGGGGTTTCACCGTGTTAGCCAGGATGGTCTCCATCTCCTGACCTCATGATCCACCCGTCTCGGCCTCCCAAAGTGCTGGGATTACAGGCTTGAGCCACCGCGCCCGGCCAAAATCACTTGTTTTAATCATTAAAAAATGGTTTAAATTTTACCCATGGTTCTTTGCTTGGTTTCTGGGGCCTCGGAGGCCTGTCCTGTCCTCTCGTAGAGAATGAGATCTTGATACTCTGTACAGGTTGATGTGATACCTGATGCATTTCGGGGAACTCGGCATAAAATGGAAGAGATTTTTGCAAAGGGGCCTGGGGGATCAGAGTAGGGACCGTCTATGCTGGAGCCTGAATTGCACTGGAAGCGGCATCTTCAAGGTTGACATGTCCAGCTACAAGTTCATTTGAGTAACAGACCAAGTAAATATTTGAGGTCAAAACCCTACCATGTTTTTGGCCAGGTGCAGTGGCTCACACCTGTATTCCCAGCACTGTGGGAGGCCGAGGCGGGCGGATCTCGAGGTCGGGAGATCAAGACCATCCCAGCTAACACGGTGAAACTCCATCTCTACTAAAAATACAAAAAATTAGCCAGGCATGGTGACAGGCGCCTATAGTCCCAGCTACGGGGGAGGCTGAGGCAGGAGAATGGTGTGAACCTGGGAGGCGGAGCTTGCAGTGATCTGAGATCGCACCACTGCACTCCAGCCTGGGCGACGGAGCGAGACTCCGTCTCAAAAAAACAAGAAACAAAAAACATTAAAAAAAAAAAGCCCTACCATGTTTTTTTAAAAAAAACCTTACCACGTTAAAAGAAGTATTGATTTGCTTGGGGAGGAAGGGAAGGAAGGAAGGAAGGAAGGAAGGAAGGAAGGAAGGAAGGAAGGAAGGAAGGAAGGAAGGAAGGAAGGAAGGAGAAGGGAGGGAGGGAGGGAGGGAGGAAGGAAAGAAGGAAGGAAGGAGGGAGGGTGGGAAGGAAGGAAGGAGGAAGGGAGGGAGGGAGGAGGGAGGGAAGGAAGGAAGGAAGTGAAGGAAAGAAGGAAGGAGGAAAGGAAGGAAGGAAAGGAGAGAAGAAAAGGAAGGAAGGAAGGAGGAAGGGAGGGAAGGGAAGGAGAGAGGGAAGGAAGGAAGTGAAGGAAGGAAGGAGGGAAGGAAGGAAGGAAAGGAGGGAAGAAAAGGAAGGAAGGAGGGAAGGAAGGGAGGAAGGAAGGAAGGAAGAAAGGGAGGGAGGGAGGGAGGAAAGAAAGGGAAGGAAGGAAGGAAGGAAAGGAGGGAAGCAGGGAGGGAGGGAGGAAGGAAGGAAGGGAAGGAGGGAGGGAGGGAATGAAGGAAGGAAGGAAGGAAGAAAAGAAGGCAGGCAGGCTCGCTCCTCTCTGGGCCTTGGCCTCCCTGCTTGTCCTGCTTCCTGGGGCTACTCCCCTGCAGAGGCCACCTCCTCCCTCTCCTACACTAGACCCATCCTCGCCCTTGGGGTCTCTCCTGCTTCTGCCTTGGACTCCAGCTCATTCCATTGGACCCCAGGACCCTCGAGGCAGGCCCAGGGGCTCCCTCCTCCCTGCGCCCTGCACTGCCCTGGGCTGGTGACATTGTTCATCCTACACTTTCATTGTTCATCCTACACTTTCCGAGCACCTATTGGATCCTGGTCCCAAGAAAGCGTTAGAAAGTCTGCAGAAGCCAGCCCTGCCTCGTCCATCCGGGGCAGGAGGAGCCACAACTCCTGGGATGTGGGGTTTTATGAAGGACAATGTGGGGGCAGAGCTCACAGGACCCACCTCTCCTGGACATGGATGTAGGAGTCCCCAACTCTGCAGGCATGCCCTAACTGTACCCTTGGGGAGGGGGTCCCCTTCCCGCCTCCTCATAGATCACCCACCCCAACTGGCTGGAGGCCTGCCTGCCAGCCTCTGACATCATGCATGTAATCTATTAAGTTATTAGGGAGATAAATAATTTGAACTCTGGCCTTTTACCTTTTCCCCTGCGGGCGACTGCCCTGCACAGCTCCTCGTGCCGCCCCGCCTGGAGGAGCAATTTCATTAGGAGTGTCCGCGGCAGCTGGCAGAGGCCAACCCGTGGGGCCCGCGAGTGGAATTTCTTTATGGAGATGAGAAATAGGAATATGAAATTTTAAGCCGCAGCGGATGTAATTTAACTTTGCATTATTTATCGGGGACACAAATCCTTTCTAACATTGGTGGATTTGGGAGGCCAGGGCAAGGTCTTGGGGGCCCTCAGGGAGCGGCCAAGGCACTGGCTGGGCACCCCTGCCTGCCTCCCCCAACCACCCACAGCCCGTAAAAAGAGTCAGGGCACCGAGGGGTGGTGGGCTGGGGCTGTGATGCCTGCCCGGGCTGCAGGGTGAGAAGGAAGGGCCCCAGCTGGTGGCGGGGCAGGGGTCACTCTGCCAAGGCTGGACAGAGATAGCAGCCCCAGGCCCTGGAGATGGGAGGCCCCAGTAGGTGCCCTGGGCTGGAGCCAGCACCCAGGCTGACTTGTTCAGGGCCACACCGGGCCCTGTTCTCCTGTGTGCCCAGCCCCAAGTCGGGACCCGAGTACACCACGCCCACCGGCCTGGCCAGATCTCCCGGGACCAGTCAGCACGGGCCAGGGACCGGCCCGGGGAGGGGTAGCCAAAAGTATCCACCCCTCGGAGGCGCATTAGTGTCCTGGGGAGGCTTTCATAAAGTACCGCCAGCTTTGGCGGTTCACACAATGGGAGGGCGTCCTTCCGGAGTCCGGGGGCCACAGTCTGAAATCGAGGTGGCCCGCTGGGGTAGCTGCCTCCAAGGGCTTGGGGAGAATTGTACCGTCCTGTGCCTCTCTCCCCACTCCTGGTGGCTGCTGGCATTTGCCCGTTGGCTTCCGCCACACCTGCCTCTGCCATCACTTGGCCTTCTGGTACACCTCCCCCGTGTCTTTGGTCCAAATCCTCCTCTAAGAAGAGGAAATGCCTGGACCCGGGGCAAGGACAGTCTTAGTAGGATCCACATTGGATCAGGGCCCCCTACTCCAGTGTGGCCTCATCTCCCCTTGCTCTCATCAACAAAGACCATATTTCCAGATAAGGCCATATTCACCGGGACGGGGGTTAGAACGTGGGCATATTTTTTTGAGGGACATAGTTCAACCCCTAAAAGGAAGTGGGGGGCAGGGATGGGGGGGCTGTCATCTCACACCCACAGAACGCTCAGAGCACCCAATAGCCCAAGTGTGAAGTTGTGTAAGAAAAATTTAATTTGTTGGCCAGGCACGGTGGGTCACATCTGTAATCCCAGCACTTTGGGAGGCCAAGGCAGGTGGATCACCTGAGGTCAGGAGTTCGAGACCAGCCTGGCCAATATGATGAAACGTTTCTACTAAAAATACAAAACTTAGCCGGGAGTGGTGGCAGGCGCCTGTAATCCCAGCTATTTGGGAGGCTGAGGCAGGAGAATCACTTGAACCTGGCAGGTGGAGGTTGTAGTGAGCCGAGATCGCACCACTGCACTCCAGCCTGGGCAACAAGAGCGAAGCTCCGTCTCAAAAATAAAAACAAGAAAGAAAAATTTAATTTGTTAAATATCAGTATTCCACGCTCTTGAATGTTTTTCTTTGTTTTTTTTTTGCATAGAAAATATTATTCAGCATAGTTATTTTGGTTTTTGAAATATTCAATTAATTTAAAACTCTAGTTGTTCATTAAGCTTTCAAGTTCAGTTTACAAATATGATTCCATTAGGAATCTTAGTAAATGTTTTTTTTTTTTTTTTTTTTTTTTTGAGACAGAGTCTCGCTATGTCGCCCAGGCTGGAGTGCAGTGGCCGGATCTCAGTTCACTGCAAGCTTGGCCTCCCGGGTTTACGCCATTCTCCTGCCTCAGCCTCCCGAGTAGCTGGGACTACAGGCGCCCGCCACCTCGCCCGGCTAGTTTTTTGTATTTTTTAGTAGAGACGGGGTTTCACCATGTTAGCCAGGATGGTCTCGATCTGCTGACCTCGTGATCCGCCCATCTCGGCCTCCCAAAGTGCTGGGATTACAGGCTTGAGTCACCGCGCCCGGCCAGTAAATGTTAAGAACAATGTGAAGGAACTTTCACTACTCAATTAAATTTCCTTCAACATTTAAATTTAAAATTTGGTTTCCCGGCTGGGCGCGGTGGCTCACGCCTGTAATCCCTGCACTTTGGGAGGCCGAAGCAGGTGGATCACAAGGTCAGGAGATCGAGAACATCCTGGCCAACATGGTGAAACCCTGTCTCTACCAAAAATACAAAAATTAGCCAGGCGTGGTGGCAGGTCCCTGTAGTCCCAGCCACTTGGGGAGGCTGAGGCAGGGGAATTGCTTGAGCTCGGGAGGCGGAGGTTGCAGTGAGCGAAGATTGCGCCACTGCGCTCCAGCCTGGCAACAGAGCGAGACTCTGCCTCAAAAAAAAAAAAAAAAGAAAAAAAATTGGCTTCCCTTTTAATCACTTCGGTTGTTGGACGTAAAGCAAACGCCTCGTGCACATGGGCCATTCTTTCATGTCTTAAAAACACATTAAACTTGCAAACGTGAAGCCTCCTCAGCCCTCTTATATTTTCGATCTAGTTTACAAAGTTGATAATGGATTGACCTGAAAATTAACCATTTCCTTTGGAATCGCAGCTAACTTCTGACTAACGGGTCACATGACTTTAACCAAGACAAAAACAGAAGAGAACAAACAGCAGGTTCCTTTACCCCAAATGCATCGACGTTCCTGGAACCATTTCTCTGTTTTGTTGAGTTAAATGATGCCTCCTCCAAATGAAACAACGAGGAGTTGTTTTGGGGGGACCATGTGACCCTGACCCCCAGGCCAGGTGCAGGGTCACAGCCTGTGAGAAGTCACAGCCTGTGCGAGGTCTGGCCATCTCCTAACGCCACCTCCCCACTCGAGCTGCTGCTGCCTGAGCCCTGACCTCTGTCAACATCTCCCCCATCTGGAAAGCCTGACCCCCCAGCCCTGGTCAGCTCCTGGCCCCTCCTCACCCCTGCACGGTGCTCACTACTCCTGATGCTAGGTGTCGGCTCAGTGGGGGCTCAGTGGAGGACAGGCTGAGTGCCCCAGCGTCCTGGGAGCAGCTGAGGTATCCCTGGCAGCAGCTGAGGTATCCCCAGGAACAGGAGGAAGGGGCGGCAGGGTCTCGCCGGCTGTCTCAGCTCCCCAATCCCCCACAGCTGTCCCCCTCGACCCCGGGCCCATTAACACCTCTTGTTGCCGCCCTGTGACTGGGGGAGTCAAAGGAGACAGTTCAGTTTAAAAATTCCTCAGAGGGTTTGTTAAGGAACAGTGACAGGGGGCGGGTCTGGGCAGGCCTCGGGGTCCGACCCTTCTAGACCCTCGTGTAGTGCCCGCCTGCCCGGGGCCTGCACACAAAGGGACAGATGGATGGCCAGATGCAGGCACAGGGGCGCGGGCGGCAGGGATGGGTGTGGGGTTGGATGGTCCAGGCGGCCACCAGGGGCTTCCTTCTTTGCAGTGGCCGGCCACGTCCCTGGGCTACCCAGGCAGCACCTGCCCCGCAGGTGACTGAGCCCCACCTCTGGAGCCAGCTCCCCAGGTCCACCGGGTGCCCTCCCCGGCCCGCTACCCAAGGGTGCCACAGGGCAGCCACACGCCTGCCTCAGGGTGGGAGGAGGGAATGCGGCCAATGGTGGAGGGAGCCACCCAGGGTGGCTCCTGGGGTGGAGGGGACGGACCGAGGGCCCCAGAGCCTGGAGGTGAGCTCTGCACGGCAGGAGGGAAAGTGGGCGCTGGCACCGCGCGGCGGTGGTGCTGGCGCTGGCGCTGTGAATAGGATTGGTAGCAACAATGGACAGCAGCTGCCGATGCTCCAGCCGTTACTGCGGGAAACCGTTTTAGGCCTCAGCCTTTCCAAGCTTCCTCTCTGGGTTGCTGGGACACACCACGTGGTTCTCCTCCTTCTCTGGAACTCGCCTCTTGCCCACCCCTCCTCCCCAACCCTCCACCCCAGCCCACACCCCCCCACCAGGGCACCTCTTCACACTGCCGCTGTGCTTGGAGAGGGCACACTCAAAGATGCCAATACCCACTGTGTGACCCAAATACACCACTCGTCTCGGCCCCTCCCAGTACCCTGTCCCACGATGGGTAAAAGGGGCTTCCTTCAGTTGCTCCCTCCCCGAGAGAGACCCCTCACTTTCTCTCAGTGTCCCCCAAAGCCTTCACAAGCTCATGACCACATCCACCCACATCCCTACCTCCACGCCTAACCCCACACCCCAACCACCACCGCCTCCACCGGGGGCATTGACTGACTGGTCCCTAATCACATTGCCGCCCTGGACGGAGAGCCCCGAGGGGGCAGGCGGCCCTCCGGGCAACCCCAGGGCCCCCACCCAGCCCTGGCTCAGCCTCTTTGGACCTGGGCTCTTCCCACTGCAGCTCCCGCTGGGATGCCCTTCCCAGGTGGGGATGCCTCAGGCCTCGTGGGAGCACGGCCTCTCAGGGGAGCCTTCCTTGGCCACCGCCGCCACTGCAGCTCAGCTCCTTCCTGACCTCTGACGCTGGAAGGGACCCTGCTGCCTCGTTCAAGGTCACATCCCCAGGCTGGAAACAGCATTTGTTCCCTTAACCCTAAGGAGAGGCCCACGAAATAAACGAATTCCCGACCCCACACTGCAGGTGAGAAAATGGGGCCTCAGAGAGCTCCGGCGCTGACAGAAGCCGGCCAGCTGTTCGCTGGTACATCCATAAGTCATGAGGGCTCCAGGCCCACTCGACTGTTCCGGAAACGGGCGTGGGGACAGTTTCAGAGGGAAACTTTTCTCAGGTCCTCCAAGCTGACCTCATCTGTCTTTATTATAATTTCAGTATGTGAAAATCACAAGGCAGGTGAACATCCTCGGGCCTGTGGCCTTCGGTAACTGTAAAATCAAAACAGCTTTGGCTAAAATTCGGAACAGTGCATTCCAACTAACCGCGCGTTTCAGTGACAACGAGGCTCCTTCCTCCGTCGACCACGTCATTGTTGCACCCGAGAAGTCCACGCCCATTGCGCCGTCCAGTGTCCAGTCCACTCTTATTGCCACCTGGGAGCTGTAGGAACCCCGGGTACCGGGTCTCAGACCTGGGGTTCTTGGGACTGGGTCCCGGCCACCACGCAGTTTGTTTCCATCCCCTCACGTGGTTCTAACGCACAGGCAGGGTCAACCCCAAAACACAAAGTTTTAAAGATTCTGGCAAAGCACCCAGGATGCGTGGAGAACGACGGCCCCTTGGCTGCAGTTTGAGAAACTCAAAGTCACCCAACCAGGGCAGGGAAGGAGGGAGAGCGGGGGCCGGGTAGAGCCACAATGGCGACCGTGAACAGGGTCCCCACGTGCTCAGAGGCCCCCTCAGTGACAGGGAGGGTTACGGATGGGGAGGGGGAGTGGTCTGGGCATGGGAACATTCTAGAAATCAAAAAGAAGGCTGCAATGTGAACAGTCCTCCCCAAGAGGTTGCTCCTTTGGTCAGGGAGTCGTCCCTGGGTAGGGGAGAGGCTGATCCCCCCGGGTGAGTCCTGGGCCACCATCCGCACCCTAGGCTGTGTGTGTCTGGGTCTGTGTGTGTGCTGGCGGGGGGCTCGTGAGCCCAGCTGCTGCCAACATGGCCCTGTTGGCCTGGTGAGCTGCCCCTACTCCACCGAGCTTGGACGTGGCCCATGACTGCCTGGTAGAAGCAATGAGAGAGGCCTAAAGGGACAGCCCAACTTCAGAAGGCGCTGCCACCCCATTGCTGGAGGGTCACAGATGGCCTGGGAAATGGTCATAGTGTGACAATCAAACCAAGAGGTAGGTTTCAAGTCCATACATCTCGGCCGGGCGCAGTGGCTCATGCCTGGAATCCCAGCACTTTCGGAGGCTGAGGCAGGAGGATACTTCAGGCCAGAAGTTCGAGATTGGCCTGGTTAACATAATAAGTCCCTGTCTCTCCAAAACATTGAAAACAAAAGCTGGGTGGGGTGTCCTGTGCCTGTGGTTGCAGCTACTGGAGGGAAAGAGGGGCTGAACTGGGAGGGTGGCTTGAGCCTGGGAAGTGGAGGCTGCAGTGAGCCGAGATCCTGGCACTGCACTTAAGCCTGGGTGACAAAGAACCCTGTCTCAAAACAAAGCAATACATCTCCTAGAAACCCAACCCTGGGGGCTGGGATGTGGTGTTTCCTGCCTGTAATCCCAACACTTTGAGAGGCTAAAGCAGGAGGATTGCTTGAAGCCGGGAGTTGGAAACAAGCCGGGAGTTGGAGACCAGCCGGGGCACCAAAGGGAGACCCTGTCTCTACTCCCGCCCCCCCCCCCCGCCTCCCAGAAAAAGCCGGTTGTGGTTCTGGCTATAGTTGCTGAAGTCCCAGCTACTCAGGAGGCTGAGGCAGGCGTTTCGCTTTAGTCCAGGAGTTGGAGGCTGCAGTGAGCTATGATGGCACCACTCCACCCCAGCCTGGGCAACTGAGTGAAAGCTTGTCTCAAAATCAGTAAATAAAGATAAAATTTTGGGCCGGGTTCGGTGGCTTACACCTGTAATCCCAGCACTTTGGGAGGCTGAGGGGTTTGGATCACGAAGTCAGGAGTTCAAGACCAGCCTGGCCAAGATGGTGAAACCCCGTCTCTACTAAAAACTATAAAAATTAGCCCGACGCGATGGCAGGCGCCTGTAAATCCCAGCTACTCAGGAGGTCTTCGTAAGGCAGGAGAATCACTTGAATCCGGGCGGCAGAGGTTGCAGTGAGCCGAGATCACGCCACCGCACTCCAGCCTGGGTGACAGAGCCAGACTCTGTCTCAAAATAAAATAAAATAAAATAATTATTTTTTACTTAAAAAGATAAACCCACCCTGGGCAAAATATGTGTGTGCACCGCCTAGGAAAAGCCTGGAAGGAGCATCAGCAAATGGGGTCTGGATAGAGGACCGGTGGGGCAGTGTCAGGTTCTGTTTTCCAAATTCTCCACAATGAGCATATGTGACTTTCGTAACAAAAAATCAACCATGCATGTGAGTTTATACACGCTGAGCGTGGCCAGCCCGGCCCCTGGGAGATGAGACTCGAGGAACCCGTGGCCACCCAGGTCTCTCTGTCCTGAGCCCCGGTGGGGAAGGAGGCAGCCCCCGTCAGCCACGCTGCCTTTCAAACGCCCGGTGGGGTCAGGGCTCGGTGTGCCCACTGGCGACATCGTGTCTGCAGACGGTGGCCTCTCCACACACCCTGGCTGCAGAGGTCCCAGGCCTGAATGTCTCAGTCCCCCGAGAGCCTTGCCAGAGCCTGCCCAGCCCTCCCTCGGTTCTGAGGCCTGTGTCGCCTGCAGGACTGGGGGGACCCCCGCCTGCCCGTGTGTTGACACCAGCCTGGGCGGCAGGAAAGGTGCCCGCCCGCCCGCCCATAAAACTCCTGGCTGCCTTATCCATCTCCACCGCGATCCCAATCCCACTGCCATATAGTTTCACTTTAACTAATGGGACACTTAGTTGAATGACGAGAGTTTGCATAAGAGGAGCCTGCTAATTAAATTTTAAACCTTGTCATTCCGAGGATTACCGAGCTCTGAACAAAGCGTTTGCCAGGGAGAGGAGCGAGCCCCACCCTGGGAGAGGCCCGGAGCTCCCTGGCGTCAGCTGCTCTCTGCCCCGCAGGGCGCGCTGGGCGTCCGGCACAAACCACAGAGGGCCTCTGCCTGCCACAGCCAAAAAGGAGCTTTTGTCAGGCCTAGGAGTCTCAGGGCCCTAGATCCTCAGGCAGCCCCCAGGAGGGGCCTGGTTCCGGGGCCTTTGCCCTGAAGAAGTGACTTCAAGGGCCCTCTGGCCACACCCCTTCTGGGTGCCAGACGGGGCGGGGTGGCTGTCTCCCAGGGACAGACCAGGGGAGTAAGTGCTATAACGAACCGCCCGAGGTGGGGCTCCCAGACAACCCACTGCCCTTTCTGCCGTCCTCCCCCTCCCCCTGCCTCATCCCAAGGTCAGCCCTCTCGGACTCAGAGCAGGTGGTGGTTGGCTGGTCCCACCACCCCTGTCCTCTGGGAGACCTAGCTGAGCCTTCAAGTGTGGCCATCCCTAACGCTCAGCCACCCACCATATCTGCAGCCAGCGTTATTCCCCAAGCAGAGGAAGACAATGGGGAGGGTGACATGAGTCATGGTGTCACCCCTAGAACAACACAGGTCTCAACCTCTGACCTCTCTGAAGGTCTGTCAAAGCCAGCGGTCAGGGCGGGCCAGCCTGAGAATAAAGCTCTTGCAGAGCTTTTGGCTGAGGACAGGACAGAACCACTCTATAAATGACCACCAGCCACAGGCAGTCAGTGGTTTCGGGGACACTGGAAAAGCACATCCCTGCTGGGCCCCAAGGACCCCAGTTCCCCGCTCACCTTGGTGGGCTCTCCCCAGTCAAGGCAAACCTGTGGAGACGCAAGCCTTCCGGGGAAGCCCTGGGGCTGCGGGAGGTGGGTTAAGGACATCCTGTACAACACAGGCCGGCTGTGATCAGGTGCTGGGCACAGACGCACTGCTGTCCATGGCCCAGCCCTGTGCACAGGTCAAACCCGTGGGGTTGACCCGTGCAGGAGAGGCTAGCGAGGCTCAGTCCTGCTGCCCTGGGCCAAGGCTCCCGAGAGGGGTGAGGCGGGGAGTGGCTCTCAGAGATGGCAGCTTTTGGAGCCAGGTGGGATGTTGCCCGAACCAGGCTAACCACAAGACTTCCCGTCTGCCTCTCCCACTGGGAGCCAGGCTCATCCTCCAGGGCAGTCTGGGAGGGAGTAATCCTCCGGTTTAAAATTGAGGTAAAGTTCACATCACGCAAAATGAACCACTTTAAAGTAAACCCTGTGCAACCATCACCACAGTCTAGTTCCAATCCAGCCACCACCCCCAGCACCTATGCTCTGGGAGAGCGTGGGGGATGTTTGTGCGTGTGCCGTGCCGTGGGTGTGTGACCTCTTGGAGAGCAGATGAGCCTGTGGATGAGCAGATGTGGGTGTGCAGGTCAGAGTGGGTGTGCCCTTCACCCACCCATCCCAGGCTTTGCCTTGGTGAGCCCCACGGTAACCCTGGGAAGGAGATTGTACTTGCTCTTCACAGACTCAGAGAGGCCGAGCGTTTCGCCCACGATCACACAGTGTGGCCGGTGAGTCGCATGGACGCAAAGGACGAGGGGCCAGTTCTCCCGAGCCTGTACTCCGGGGCCTGCTTTGCCCAGGGTGTCCCGCCGTGGCTCCCTGACTCCTGGACCCACCCAGCCCCAACGATGTGACCTGGGGGACCCCAGCCCTCCTGAGATGGCAACCCAGGATGGTGTAGGGGGAAGTGTGTGGAATTGGGTTTGGAGGGCTGTGTAGCATCTGGAACCTGTGGCTCCCAGGCACGGCTGCCCCCAACAGCCACAGTGCTGCAGCCTCTCACGCACATGCAGGGCAGACTCTGCCCGGGGGGCTGCAGAATCTGGAGTCTTCTCCTAGGTTTGGCCTTGGGCTGCGTCCTACACCCCGAACGTGACAGCTGCATCTTCGTCTCATACCTACTTTTGAATGCCAAGAGGGGGCTCCGCTGGTCAGGACAGAATATTTTTATGGTAAAAAATGAGCCGCAGTTGCATCAGCTCCAGGAGGGTGGGAGCCGTCACCCGAGGTCGCACAAGCAGACTGATGAAAATTCTGCTTATGAAGTCGCTGCTCCCCCATTAATTAGGGGGGAGGGGGCGCTCCGGCGCCACCACGCACCTCGCCCACGGCCAAAAGCTTGTCAACATTTTCCACGAAGAATGAAAATGTAAATAACTTTCAGATTATTCAATGTCACCAAGGTATGGAAAAAGGTCGCCATACTGGGTGTCATTTATCTCATTGTGGATTTAAAGAGCTTTTTTCTATTAAATTTCTTAAAATTAATGTTTTATGTTGCTCAGAGTAATTTAAACAATTATGGGCTTAAAGAATTGATCATCACAGCCTCTGGGATTTAGCGCTGCAGGCTGATTCCCCTGAAAAACCTCTGATTTATCAGGGCTGCTACTCGACCAGGCAAGCCCAGGGATTTGGGCCCCCACCCGCTCCTGTCCCCCCTTGGGGAGGGGGGCTGGACCTGGCGGCAGATGGTGAGGAGGGAGAGGAGGGGAGGGTAGAGCAGGGGGTGTCCCTGCTCTTAGGGAGAGGAAGGGGTGCCGCTGTGACTTCTAAGGCATCCCCTGATTTGGGAAGGTCCTCTGGGCTAAAAGAAGCTCTTCGTGTGAATTTCATATTTAAGAGAAAATAAGCCCTTTTAATGTGTTGGTTGAAATTATTTTATTATTCAGATATTTAAGTTGGATGATGTAATACAGTTGCCGGATTCAAAGTTAGCAAGCCTCTTCTCCGTCCCACCAAGGGGAGGCCACCCAGAGCCTTGTGCCACCCCCACCCCCGCCCCCGCTGCAAGGGGGATGGGGTCCTGGCAAGGGTCGGTCCTCTCTGGTCAGGGACCCCTGCTGCCTCTCGGGTCGGGACCCCAACGAGCGAGAAAAAATAGACAAAACGCGTGCCGTGCCGGGGCGCACGACCCCGGCCCCGGGTCCCTGCACCCCCGGCTGCGCAGAGCCCTGGCCCTCCGAGTTTCCTCTGCCGGCGACGCCAGCAGAACCAGGCAGGTCCCATCTCGGGGTCTCCCCCAGCCCGGACGACCCCTCTCCCACTGCGCCCCAGGCCCTGCCTCACCCGCCGCCCCACCAGGGTCCGAGACCGGGAGACCCCAGCCGCGGGCGGGACATCAGCCTTCGATCTGCCCCCGCACCTCCCGCTCCGCGGGGAGACCCGGCGCCAGGAGCCCCAAATTCCGGGCCGACAACCCGCAGGCGCGCGACTAAAGCTTCCACCATCCGCGAGAAGGCGTCTCCACCCTGGAAGGAAGGGGCGTCGGTCTCCTCGGGGCGGGACCCAGGGAGGATGAGGGGTCCGTCTTCCCCTTCCCTTCACCTCGCTACAGCCCGGAGCCCGCAGACTGCCCCGCAGCCCAAGGTCTCACTCCGCCTGAGGTCTGCAGCTCTAGCTGGGCGCCCCGGGGCCTGGCGGGGGTCCAGGTGGGGGCCACGGCCCTAAGTCTGATTCTGGGTTCGCCCTCGTGGGTACTGAGCGGGAGCCGGAGGAGGTCGGAGCCTGCGTTTCTGTCCCTGGGGCGCGGGGAGGTCACAGGGCTCCCCGCAGGCCCCCGCGGGGCGGCACCGCGTACGGCGCGCGCTGTTCGGATCGGGAACCTGAGGACAGCGAGGTCACGCAGACAAGCTCTCCAGGGCACCGCGGGTCTCCCATCGCGGAGGCCGCCTCCGCAGGCCCCGCTCCCCGCGCCGATCCCGCCGCGCCCCCCTCCCCGCGGCTCCCAGGTCGGTGTCGGGAGCAGCCCCGCCCCCACTCGAAGCGGGGGCGGCCCCGGGCTCCGGGATTATCGACGCGCCGCCAGCTGGAGCGGGCTCGGGCGGGGGCTGCTGCGGGCGGGGTCCCCGCGGGAACACTCGGCACTTTATTAACCTGTCAGCGCCTAAAAGGTCCCGGGCGGCCTGGGGGAGGGGCCGGAGGCCGGGACGGGGTGGGGGCGCGACTGGGGGATTTGCACCCCCTCCTCGAGGCTGCCCCTCCCAGCCTGCGCCGCACCCCGGCGGCCGTGCCCCCTCCCTAAATCCCGCCTTCGACCTGGGCCTGGAGCCGCTTTCCCCCGCGGGTTGCCCGTTGCCCCCGGAGAGAGTTCGGGGTCGTCCCTCCAGCGCCCGTCCCTGGCAGTGGGGCCGCTGGCTGGAGTCTCTGCCCAGGGGGTACCGCCGCCGAGGCCGGCCCCGAACCTCGCACTTTCCCGTGGGCGCGCCTTTGCTCGAACTGGTCGCCGTCCCCACGCGCCATCCCCGCGTCCGACCCCATCTGCTTCCACGCTCGGCTCCAGTTTTGCCTCCATTCCCAGTGGCCGTCGGGGCCCTTCTCCCCTCCCAGGGTCGCCCTGGTGACCTGCGCGTCTTTCCGCTTCCCAGGGGTGCCCGGTACCTCCTTAGACACAGAGGGGCTGCCCAGACTGGGGGCCGAAAGTCAAGGGCCACAGGGAGGGAGAGAGGGCGGCGCTGGGGCGGGTGAGGCTTAGGAGGACCCGACAGATACCCCGTTGACTGCCTGAGCAGCACACCTCCTTCCCCACAGCGGGGGGCGGGGGGTGGGGGTGGGGGGACCCAGGCCAGGACAGGCCCTTTCCCCCTCTGGGCCTCAGTCTCCCCACAGGCAGGGGCCGCTGGGTGGAGCACAGCCAATTCCAGAAATGTTTAGGGAATGAACAGATCCAGGAGCCCGCCAGAGCCCCTGCCGGGTTCAGCCCTGCAGACCTGGGGTCTGTGGGTGCCTAGAGGTCAGCAGAGGTCAGGGTCAGGGCAGCCTGGACATCAGACCCTCTCCCTGTGATGTTTCTCAGAGCTCCTTTACCCCAGCCCCATCGCTCCCAGACCCCAGGGTTGCCCAAGCCTGCATAGCTGAGGACAGTCTCCCACTCTTTTCTCCCCAGCTTCCCTCCCCTCTTCCCCCTCTTCCCTCCCCTTCCCCTTCTTCCCTCCTCTCTCCTCCCTCCCCACTCTTCCCTCCCCTCCCCTTTTCCCTCTTCCCTCCCCTCTGCTCCCTCCCCTCCCCTTTCCCGGGCCGCTGTGGGACTCAGAAGAGGACATGCCTGACACACATCCCAAAACGATGAAAAGGACGTCCCTCAAAAGACAACTGTTCCCTTGGCTGGGCGCAGTTGCTCACGCCTGTAATCCCAGCACTTTTGGAGGCCAAGGCGGGTGGATCACCTGAGGTCAGGAGTTCGAGGCTAGCCTGGCCAACATGGTGAAACCCTGTCTCTACTAAAAATACAAAACCGGGCGTGGTGGTGCAGTCCTGTAATCCCAGCTACTTGGGAGGCTGAGGCAGGAGAATCGCTTGAATCTGGGAGGCAGAGGTTGTGGTGAGCTGAGATCGTGCCATTGCACTCCAACCTGGGCAACAAGAGCAAAACTCCATCTCAAAAAAAAAAAAAAAAAAAAAAAAGACAACTGGTCCCAACCAGTTTCCCCCAAAAGATGGCTGGTTCTGGAGTGACTTGGGGGTCAAAAAAGGGGGAAGATCCTGGTTCTGCAGCTTCCCTTGGCCACATTCTGGAGGGGCCTCCCCACCCTTACTTGGGGGACTGAGGCCAGTGCAAAGATCCCCATGAAAGGCACTCCCCCGCTCCTCCACCTTCCCTCCTCTCCACTGAGAAACAGGCAGACCAGGCTCCTCCACCTTCCCTCCCCTCCACTGAGAAACAGGCAGACCAGGCTCCAAGAGGGCTCCTCCCTCAGCCCCCACTGTGCCCCAGGGAGACCCTCAGAGGAAGAGACCCTCAGGGAGGAGGCCCAGCCCTCCCATCCTGCAGGAGGGAAGACCCAGGTGGAAGGGCCAGTCCTGCCTGCTTCTACCACTGCCCCTATAGGAGCACTCACCTGGGGGTGGGGGTGGGGCGCATACGACTTCCTTCTGCCCTCTGAGGGGACTGTCACCACTGTCTTCTCTTTATGGCTTACGGCGGTGGGGGGGAGGGTTGGAGGGGAAGCAGGGCTCAGAGGGGTCGAGCCCCCAGCCCAGGGTCACACAGAAAGTTAGAAGAGCCAGGACTGGAATCCAAGCTGGAGAGACTTCCGTGACCATGAGCCTAGTCACCCTACCAGCCTACGCCAGCATCCCTGTCCTGGGGCTGGTGCCAGCTGCAAGCTGTGAGTGGCACACACGGCCCACCCTCCACCCCCATCATGCTCTCTGGACATCCCAACCCCTACCTCTCCCAGGGACAGGGTGTGGAGACCCCAACCTCCCCCCCTTCATCAGGAATGGACAGGCTGTCCCCCCACCTCCTTCCAGTGCTCCTGAGCATGGCCAAGATCCAGGGATAAAGCCAGCCCAAATTCATACCGGGTGCCAGCCCAAGCAAGGAACTAGGGAGGACCCAGGGCCCCTCCAGGGCTGCCTCTCAACATTCACAGAATGTTCCCCACACTCGACACCCTCCCCCAACCCCTACAGCCTCATAAAAACACGGGCCTTCCATTGACTGTAACTGACAAATTTATTGAAGTCTTGGAAAGAGCTGATCACCCGAGAATAAATAAAAGACACAGAACATTCACAGAACCAGTAGGTAGCTCGAGATTCAGGTTTGTGGGAGTGACTTTGACTTACACACAGGCCAGCCTTTGTGTCTGGGGCACACACAGCTGCAGGTGTCTCCCAGAAACTCCTTCCCAAAGGATCTGATGGAGGAGGCAGGGCAGGCTCAGAGGAGCCCCGCCCTTCTCCAGTGGGGAGACCTCCCAGTCTGGGCCAGGCAGAGCTGGCTCCAGCAGGGAGGGTAGGCTGTTTGGCAATGGACATCTGTGGGTGCAGCCTGGACACCAAGGGCCTGGGGTGGACTGAAGAGGAAACCCTGAGGGGCTTAGAGAATTGAGCTTGGAGAGAAGGGAGCCCAGGCATTTTTGCCTCCTTCACAGGGTACTCAAAAAGAACAGAAAGATCTAGAGACCTGGGGACTGGGGAAAGCTGCTCCCGGGGAAGGCGGGGCTGGAGGCAGGGAGGCCCCCCACAGTCTGGGGAGAGGAGGGGGGACAGGTGTGTCCCCGCCCCGCGGCCTCCTGCCTGGACAGACAAGGCCAATCTCTGACCTAAAGAGGGAGCCTCGGGGTGACGGCTCCGAGACATACGGAGCCTGGGAAGTGAAAGCACGATTATGATGATTTCTCAGTTTTAGAGATGAAAGCATTTTTTCAGCCCTTGGGCTATGCTGGGCTGGGCTGGGCCTCAGCAAGGTGACATTTCATGTCTAGAAACAGCAGCAAGTGCTCAGTTAATTGATCAATAAAGGGGAGAAATTTGCTTACAAAAAAAGGCCGGCTTGCTGGGCGGCCATCAGGCGGGCCAGCCCTGTGTCAGAGGAGGGGCCAGGTGGGTCCCTCAGCCCCCAGGGAGGGAGCTGTGTGGTCAGCAGTGGGAAGCTCCGAAGGCACCAGCCCTCCCTTGATGCCCTGGCCCCATTTCCTCGCAACCCCCAGCATTCCTGAGCCGCCCACCCAGGAGCAGCTCCCTCATGTCCAGTGCTGGGTGGAGCTGGGCCTGGGTCAGAACTGAGCGTGGTCCACCTCGTCCAGCCAGGAGGCAGGGCTGGTAGGGAAGTCAGGGTAACCCCCGCTGCTCCCCGTGGAGAGGTCGGAACTGGGTCCGTTCCCTGCCAGCACCCTCATGGGTGGGGGCCCGTCGGGGGCTCCCGAGGGCACAAGGCCCAAGCTGGTGTCTGGGTACACCAGGCTGGAGAGGAGGGGCTGGGGGCCAGGGAGGCTCTGCGGGGCGGCGGGGGACGGGGGGACACCATAGGGGCTGCCGGGACGCAGCTCTCGGTACTGCTCTGGGCCTGCCAGGCCTCCATGCTCTAGTGCGAAGTTGCCCAGGGCTCCCGAGGGACGGCCCAAGGCCGGTGTGGGTTCCCCCAAGCTCCCGTAGAGGCCGGTGGCCGGGCCCATTTCCGCCAAAGAAGGCTCATCTGCAACAGAAGCAGAGGCTCAGTCAGCGTCTGCCCTCCACCTGCAGCCCCTCAGAGTCCCATCCTGCAAGCAGAAGCACCCTTGGGCCAAAGCAGGAGTGGCTGCCCCACGCCACATGACAGGTCAGCACAGATCCCTTCTGCTCTTGGAAGGCGTGGCTGCCCCTGCCCCTTCCCTGCCCTCACCCCTGAGTCAACCCAGGTGTCTCAGGCCTGGTCGGATCAGTCAGGAACAGCCCAGCCAGGGCCCAGGCTTTCAGGACCAGCCCCACAGCAGCCTAGGGAGGGGGCACAGATACCACCACACACATTTTGCAGACAAGGAAATTTAGTTCCAGAGAGGCTGAGTGAGTAGTCCAGGTCACAAGGCGGCCCAGAAGAGAATGTCTTGCCCACACTCTGAGGATGGGCATCAACGGATGGGGACGCAGCATCCCCGGTGCTGGAGAATGAGATAAATAATCCGGGCCCCACAGAAGGGTATGGAACCTTCGCTCCCTGACCCCAGGTAGCCCTTTCGCGGCCCTCCCCAACTCCAAGCAGCTGGGACTTTGACTCAGTCTGTCCCAAAATGCGCTGCCCATTCTCCTAAAAATCACTGCAAGGGCTAGGAGCCAGAGAGACGGTCTGGACACGCCCACCACCCCACCTGAGAAAGCCCAGTAGGGGCCCAGCTTGGGGACAGGTCGGGCCACAGGGATTGTGTCCCAACCAGGGGAAAAGCAGTGGCCAGCCAGGGCGGGGAGGGTGCTGGGGATCAGGTTCTTAAGTGAAATGTTTTTGAAAGTACAACTTAAGGAGCCCCCTAACCCCATGGGAAATTCAGATCCGCAGGCCCCCTGCGACCCCTCTGACGCGCGCTCGTCCCTCCCCGAGCTCCGCGATCCCCCCTGCCTACCGGGGAAGGAGACCTCGGCGTCGCTGTCCTGCCCCTCCTGAACGCTGTCCTTATCCGACTTGGAGCCGCCGCGAGAGCGCTTCATGTTTCGGAAATACTGTCCCCAGCGCTGCCGGCCGGCGTCCTTCTTCAGCCTCTTCTCCTTGGCCCGGCGGTTCTGGAACCAAACCTGGGGGCGGGGCGGGGTGAGCGGCCGCCCAGATCTGCGGGGGTCCCCAAGGCCGCGGGCGGGAGGGGAGCGGGGGCGAGCGCTGACCTGCACCACGCGCATGTCCAGGCCCGTCTCGGACGAGAGCTGCTCACGCACGTGGCGCGCCGGCTTGGGCGAGGTGTTGTAGGCGCTCTTCAGCGTTTCCAGCTGCTTGGCGGTGATGGTCGTGCGCGGCCGCTTGGCCGTGGCCTCGGCCTCTGCGCGGCGGGCGAGCGGTGAGACGTGGCGGCCCCTCCAGTCCCAGCCGGACCCCCAGCTCTCCCCACCCCGGCCGGCGCGGAGACATCGGGGCCCCAGGTGCCCACTCCCAGCCCGCCCCCACGGGCTTCTCAGAATGCGCGGGCGCTGGGAGCGATTGGCGAAAACGGGCGGCACCCAGGCCGGGGTGGAGGGGGCGCCGGCGGAGGGCGGGTTCTGCTGCGGGGGGTGGGGGCGGCGTCTTCCCTAAAATCACACCACCCTCCATGGCGCCCCGGCCTTCAGCCTTGGCCCCCCTACTCCAAGTACCCTGCTTTCCCCGCGGGCTCCCCTTTATTCTAAGGGTGTGGGTATGGCCCAGTCTTCGCGGCCAAGAGTTTAGGGCAATAATTCCGACTAGGGATGAAAAGTCGTACACTTCGGACCAAACGAAGCGGTTCGGGGCGCGGGTCTGTCCCTGACTCCGCCGCTCCGGCCTCGGCTTCCTTCGGCCCGCACCGCCCTAGCCCAGGCCCCTTTAGTGAGCGCTTGGAGTGAGCATTTCCCCGGAAGCCCCCCTGGACCTGGCCTCAGCCCCATTTTTTCAGACCAGAAAAGGTGGGAGCGTCGTCCCCTCGGCTGACCTCGCTGCTTGGCAGTTTCGTAGTCCGCCTTACACACGAGCCGGCTGTCCTCCATGAGGTAGAACTCGTCACCCGTGGCCAGCTGCCGCTTGCACACGACGCAGGCAAAGCAGTGCAGGTGGTACACGAAGTCCTGGGCGCGGCGCACCACCTGCGTGGGCGGGATGCCCAGCTGGCACGCGGCGCACTTGGTCCCGAAGCGCCTGCGGGACGCATAGGGCCCGGCTCAGCGCGGCAGGGCGAGGCTCATTTCGCCCCGAGCGGGTCAGAGAGCAGGAATCGGGTGCCCCGGAGGAGGGCTCCGTCTGGCCCTGCAGGTTGGTCTCCAGCCTGGCCTCCAGGGCAGAGCTGTCCACTGCCACTGAGAAGGGAACCTCAACCTCAGGAAGACCTCAGGGAGCCCGGCTGCCACTGCCTGCAGGACCCATGCCGGATCTGGGAAGGTGAATCCGGAGGGAGAGGACCCATCTGGGCCTGGTCCCTCACACCCCACAGCTGGAACCATGAAGGCCACTGGGCCGGAGCCCCTGGGTCCCGAGCATTCGGGATAAAAACACCACCAATTTCAGAGGGACTAAGTCCGATAGAATTCTACAAACTTGGGCGTATCTTCTCTAATGACTGCTTCTGTGATTTAGGAAATAAATTGTTTTTTTCCAAATAATATTTGCTGATGTCCCAGTCAGGCCCAGCCACCCAGGGAGCACCCATGGAGAGGCCCCACCCTTAGTTTGGCCAGGCTGCAGGGTGCCCTGCCTGGGTGACAGGAGAGGGCCGGGATTGTGAGAGACGTGGGCTTTGAGGGCCTGGCCTCGGTGATTGTGAGGCGAGGAGTCCCTGGGACGGGCGTGCCCTCTGCTCCCACAGTGAGGCCCTGGGGTGGCGGGACTCCGGGCCACCTTTCCTGGGGCAGGCATGCCCTCCGCTCCCACAGTGAGGCGAGGCTTCGGGACTCACTTGAAAAAGTCATCCTTGCAGTAAACACTCTCCCCTCGGCTGAAGCAGCGCTCGGCCAGTGGCGTGTGGCAGTCGCTGCATTTGAGGCACTTGCTGTGCCAGTGGCGGTCCAGAGCCTTGAGGATGAATCGGTCCAGGATGTGCTGGTCACAGCCGGCACACAGCGGAATCTCTGTGGACATGAAGAAGCTCTGGGTCACCTCCTAGACCAGGAGGCAGTGAAGCCACCTTCCCACCCCAACGCAAGTCAGCTTCCCCTCCAGCTTGCAGGACTCAGGGCTGCTGAGGGGTTCTCCTCTCCCTGCGGGCCCTCTTCCCCAGCCAGCTTAAGTGGCCCCGCAAGTTCCGGGAGTGCATAGGCATCCTATGGTAGGAACTAAGGGGAAACTGGCATCGGTCTAAAAATGCGTGTGTGAGAGCAGGAAAGCAGCCCAGGCCATTTTACGAGGCTGAATACTCAATTACAAAATGTTGCCAGTGCCAAGAAGGGTGCATATGGAGCTCAAATGAAAACCCACCCCAGGCCTGCTGTCTGAAGCAAGGCAGGAAACATAGGGAAACGGGTCTTCACCATCACCTGGAGCTGGGGCACCCCACTGGGTTCTCCTTCATATTAAGTGTCATGACCACTCTTTCTAGGGACTCCTGGAAAATGTAGCTGCCCCGTCTGGTGGCCCTGTCTGCAGGCCTCTGGGGTAAATATCAATGCCTTTCCCATCACTGGGTGGCCGCAGAAGTACTTATGAGTGCACTGGACAAGCTGATCCACTGCCTTTGTGTCAGGCATGGGTGCCCCCAGCACCATCAGAGTTACTCAAACGTCCGGCTTCCCGCTGCTTCTGCCCCCCACACTCCACTTCGGGACTGCAGGCCCCCTGGAAGAACCACGCTGGGGAGGTCCAAGGGTGCTCTGTGGGAGCCTGGAGTCTGTGAGTGGCTTTTCCAGGTGTCAAGGGCTTAGGACTCCCTCTTCACTTAGAAAAAGTCTCTGGAAGACGGGAGTGCCCGCTGAAGGGACCGGGACCTGCTGCCCTATTGCATCCGCCTCTCTGGCTGTGGACCCCGCCGGCTCCAGCCCGTCTCCCAGCGGGTGAGAGACACCGGCAAGGTGCTCCCTCGGCCTCTGGCGGAAAAAACTGGGCTCCGCCTCCCCCCGCACTGGCGGGAAACCGGCGATGAATGCGCCCCGCATCCGGCAAAACCGCAGCAGCTCCGGGTGCGGAGTATTGAGGACCCGCCGCGCGCCCGGGGTCCCCATCGCAGGCAGCGATCGCAGGGCGGCTAGGACCCGGCATAGAGCGGGGCGGCCCGACAGGCCCACACAGCGCGGATTCAGCACCGCGGATCGGACAGCGCCTCGGCCTCAACGCGCCGCCGGAGCCCGCGTCGGGCAAAAGCCGCCCCAGCCCACCCCGCGCCGCGCCCGCGACCCCAGTCTTACGCTGCATGGCGACTCCAGCCCCGGCGGGGTCTCCTGCTGCCAGGGATGGCGGGGTCGGCGGAGCCTGGAAGCCAGCCTGCCCGCTCTGGCCAGCTCTCCGGAGCGCAGGGCGCGCAGCCCTCCTCCCTCCCTCCCTCTCTCCGCCTCCCAGCCCCCGCGGTCAACCCCTCCCAGGAACCGTCGAAAATAAATAAATAAATAAATAAATAAATAAGTAGGGAACCTCGAGCCCCCACAACCTGGATGGAACCCCGTCTTCCCGCCGGTCGGTCCCTCCCACTCCCCACTGGCTCAGGGGCCTCCTTCCCCATCCTGCGGCTCCAGCTGGCCCGGGAGTCGAAGAGAACTGCCCAGTTTCTCTAAGAACCAAAGTGCTGGGAGCTAGAGTATTTCCAGCAGGAAATTGGGGGCCTCGGAGAAGCGAGGCTTTTTCCTACAGACGGGCCCTGACCGGGGATAAACCGAGCAGGTGTCTGTGGACGCAGACGCTGAAACCTGATTTCTGGGGGAGACCGACGGTCGGAGTTCAGCTCGACCTTGGCCCCTGCATCTGACTCTGTTCCGCTGGAACGTGGAAACAGTTCGGGTGGGGCGACCCTCTTGGGGACCCTCCGGTCCCGTGGTCACTGCCCTGCCACTGCTCCCTGCGCCTCGTCCAGCCCAGGGGGCTGGCTCAGGGCTGCAGAGGTCTCCTAAGCCCACCCTGGACCCCCGAGAGCTCCCTGGCCTGAGCAGTGCGGTGCCACAACCTCACTCACTCCCTGACAACCCAGGCCAGGGGCCCCGAAACAAATTCAGGCTGAGGCGCCCAGGCGCGGACGTTCCGGGGTCCTCGCACCCACTCCCGCCCAGGTCCTCTAGCTCCTGCCAGCCTCCGCGGCCAGGCCCGGAAAGGCCCGAGGATCTCCGGGTCTCCCCGGTGCAGCCGATCTGCCCGGGCACCCACCTCGGCGCAGGTCCGCCCTCCGCGCCAGCAGCGCTAGCAGCAGGTCGCCGCCCGCCGACTCCCGGGCCGGGCCCAGCTCCCCGCGCGCCTCCATGGGTCCCGCCGCCCGGCGTCGCCACTCTCCGGTCCCGAACTTTCTCGGGCCCGGCGACGCCACCCCGCAGTGGTCCCGAACCGGCGTCCAAGCGACTCCCGGTGCTGCTGGGTGCTGCGCCCGCGGGCCGCCCTGGGGCCCGGAGCCTCTGGCCGAGCGGAGGGCGGAGCGGCCGGGGGGCGGGGCCGCGGTGCGGGGCGGGGCCGGGGGTCGCGGAGACCAGCCCGGGGTGACTGCGGACTCTGCGCGCCTTTGCGCCGGGACCTGCGGTGCCCAGAGGCCGCCCCGCGTGCCCGGCCCGAGGGCGGACACCGGTAGGGGAGGGCTCAGGTCAGAGCTGCCCGCCAGCGTTCGTCCCGGCCCCGCAGCTTCCTGCGCAGGAGCGGGCCGAGGGCAGAGGCCTGGGCTGGAGCACACGCCAGGAGGGCTAAGGTTCCCGGGAGAGGGGTCGAGAAGGCGGCCGGGTCCTCCCGCCGCTGAGGTTTGGCCTCGGGAGCCGCAGATGGTCGGCAGGAGCTCAACCCGAAACGCAGAAGGGGTGAGTGTGGCGCTGAAGGCTGCGTCCGGGAACCACAAGGTGCCCGACCGATCCCAGATGTTAACGGGCTTCTGGGCTCCACCCCTGGAACTGCGGCCCCGGACTGGGCTCAGGGAGGACGGGCAATCCTTGAGTGAGAATAGGCTGTGTCCTGGACACGCAGCCAAGACCTCGGGTGGTGGGGGGCTGAGCTGGGGAAGCCCCAGGGCACACCCTCCATTTCCAGCCCACAGCCTCTGGCTCCATCGGAACAGGGTCCCTTACCTGGTATTCCAGCCCCTTGCCCCAGTCCACACAGGTGAGCTCTCCAGAACCCACGCTGTCCTTGCAGGCAGAGGGATGCACCCACCGCTGCCCAGAGGGCCCTGGGCCAGCACCAGCCCTGGGCAGCCACCCGGGGAAGAACCCAGCAGTGGGCGGCCCTCGGCAGCACAGGACATGGCGAAGGCAGGGGGCCCTGGCAGCGCACAGAAACACCCAGGAAGGGTTGGGGGACCAGGGGCTGATGCCATCCTCCAGGTCCCTCTCCCTGTGGGTTTCACAGTAATACTCTGTCCACTCTGTCCATGGCTTCTGGACTGTGAGCTTTAAGGGCCCAAGCTCACAAGGATGGGCAAAAGAAACCACAGTCCCTCCTTCCCAGCTCCCAGCAGTTCCAATGTGTCTGTTCTGAGCAGTGGCCCACGCAGCCCTCTTTCTGCCCCTTCACTTTGCACCGCACTTGTTACCCGAGAAGGGCCAGGGCAAGGACATGCGGGCGCAAAGCCGAGTGTGTGCGGGCTGTGCTGGGTGCAGGTGGCTGAGCGTCAGCTGCTGCCGAAGGGAGCAGGGGCCCTGTGTGGCTGGACGAGGGAAGGGGCGGCGGCAGGTCAAGGAGGCAGCCCACTCTGCTGGCATCTGGCCAGCCCTCCAACAATGCCTCCATTATTTCCCAGCGCCCGTGGTGATGGAATGGCCCTTGGAGAGGGTGGTTCAGGCGGGAGACGCAGCCCTGGGTCCCCTGCTGTGGGGTCCAGAGGCCTGGGCAGGGCTGTGTGCAAGAGCTGAGGGGCACTGGTCACCGGGAGAACTTGGCACCCCTTGCTCAGCCCCATCGCCCCCCAGATGTGCCTGCGATGCCCCTTTTTCTCTGGGGGCCTCCACTCCAACTGCTGTCCCTCACTCTTGCAGGCCAGCGTCAGGCCCTCCCTGCCACCCTGGGATCTGGAAACTCACTCTCTGCACTGTTCCCATCTCTGTGCCCCGCCTGCAGAGCGGCGGGACTTTCTTTGCCTGGCCGCTGGCCCTACACGCACCCACTTCCTCGCGCCTCTGCCGGTTTCTGTCCTCGGTGTCCTGCTGGGGCTTACCCCGAGTCCCGCCCAAGGTGCAGACGGCGGCGGCCCCAGGCCTCTCTCGGTCGCGCTCGAGCCCCGTTTCCAGCAGCATCGCGGCCACCAGGCCGAGTGGCGCGAGCCGCGCTCCTCCTAGGTCGGCGTCCCCTGGAGGGCTCGGGGCTCCCAAGTCCCGTCGCGTCGTGCGGAGCAGGGAGCCCGGGAGCCACTGGGCCGGGCGCTGTCCGCGGTGCTGAAGGAGGCGCCCGCTGCCCGCCCCGCCCGCGCGCCCGCCCACCTCTCGGGGGCCCCTCTCACCGCCCCGGTCCCCACCCCCGCCTGTCCCCCTCCCCGGTGCTCGGGCGGGCAGCGTCGGGCGCGCCTCCCTGCCTGGCTGGGTTGGGCCGCTCTCGGGGCCGCGCCCGCTCCTCCCTAAGCTCCAGGCCCCGCTGAGGCGCTGGGATTCGCCGAGATTCGCAGCAAGCGGGTCGTCCAGCCGCAGGGCAGGAGGCTGCTGACCCTCCCCTTCTGGCGTGCAGCCTCTGGAAAGCAGTGCGCAGGCCGTGCCCCAGGGCAGCCCCTTGTCTGATCACCTCCAGCCCAGGGCTCACTGTGGCACTCTCCTGCAGGTGTTCTGCTGGTCGAGGAACTTTCCACTCTTAACCTCCTTGAACTCAACCTCCAACTTCTGGGAGGAGCCCAGCCGGCACCCCTCAGGCTGCCAGGAGGAGGGGCACCTGCAGTCCCCCCTAACAAAAGCACTGCTGCGGACTGAAGACCTTGGGCATAGGCAGGGCCTCAAGGAATTGCCCAGCACACACCCAGGCTGGTGTCTGCTTCGTGCCTGCCGAGGGACTGAGTTCCTGCCAGCCTCTGCACAGCCTGGCCAGGGAGGTGCCAACAGGACTCCTCCAAAGCCACAGACCAGACTGTTGGAGACCACTGCCCCGCCCCCACCGGCACAACAAAAGTGGGGGTGGGGCAGAAGAAAACAAGGGGTCAAGGGCACCCCACAGAGCACCACAAACTCAGCCTTAGCGAGACACTCAAACCCAGGAAGCAGAGGGGTGGCCGCTGACACAGGTTAAATTCCTCCGAGGTGCCCTCAGGCAGGGCTGCCGCGCGTGCACTTTGTAAGTGTGTAGTTTACATGCATCTCAGCTGCCCTTTAATCTGTGTAAAATCAAGGGTCTTGTCCTGTGACAGTCTCCCCCAGATCAGCTCCAGGGAGACGATCTATCACTGATTTCCATCCATCACTTTCCATCTCACCCTTGGGCTGTCTCCTTCGACAGAAGAAATTCTAGGATTTCAGATGTCCAGTCTGTGAACAGAAAGAAGGGTCCATTCTGCACCCACCGCCTCTACCACAACTCCCATTGGTAGAGCTGGTTCACATTTCAAAAGAATCACCATTTTTTCAAATGTCAGATTTCTTTATTAAAATGTGTACATCATAGTTTACTTAAATACAAAATATTCACTTTCCTTGCAGGTAAGAAATTTCACTGACATTTCCATGTCGATTTGCTTCTTTTTAATAAAAATCCTTCCATTGAAAATAAATAAGCATTTAAATTACTGAACTATTATATTCATTAGTCTCAATACCTCTTAAAATACTTAAAACTTTAGAAAATAGACTCTAAACATTGCCTAAAGGCGGCATCCAGCTCTGAGCAGGCCACACAAGGTGTGTTTGGGCATGACATTACAACCCGAGGCCACCTCCACGATGGCCCAGCCCCACCACTGACGCTCTGCTGAAAATCCTGCCCCTCAGCAGGACGCAAGCTTGTCCCCCAAATAGTGGTGACCTCGAACTGCAATATGATGAGGAAAGCAGCCAACACTGCCCTCCACAAGGGTTTCCGGAAAGGCTGAAGCTGGAGACGAGACGGTAAACCACACCACCATCCCAGGTCACCCCAGGCCACCCCAGCTGAATATATTCAACACTAGCCAAGAGGCAAAAGTTTAGTTTAAAGGGTTCAAAGGCAAATACACTGAAACCCATGTGTAAACCTGCCTGGTTTTCAAACTGAAAGAGAAACACTCTGGTTTCTTCAATAACCCAGGCCTGCACTGGATGAAGCAACGAAGGCAAGGTCACAGCTGCTAAAGCACAGAGGGGTTAAAAAGTGTGAAACCATAAGCAACTCTCGAGTGAGAGACGTGAAGCAGGAGGCCGAGGCACCAGACACCTCTCCCAGCAGACACCTCCTTCCACCAGCTGCAGGGCCCTGGGCAGCGTTCTCAGCCCAGCCATTCTGTGACAGTTGTTTAAGGAATCAGCTGTTGACTTTTTAAGTGGCAACAATCACATCAATATTACAGGGGTCTTATGAATACATCCATGTGATCAACTCGTTAGTAAACACAGGAGTACATAACATAAAGTAGGCAAAGCGGAAAAAATAAAATCGTCAAAGTCTCTCTCTCTCTCACACACACACACACACACGGGCACACAAATACATGAGAGTCTATTTTAGCCAAATCAAATTTTGCCTGTGAGACACACCAACAGCCACAAAGAATCTCAATATAAATGTTCCCAGAAATAGTGTATTTGTTTGTTTAAATCTTCAGAGGCAATTGACCACTAAATGTTTTGGGTTTAAAAACAATGTTTAAAATTATGAAATGGTAAAAGAAATCATGACCAAAGCCTGGGAGATCAGTGCCTGTGTGGAGACACTTCCCAAAACAGCTTCAGGCAAAGCAGCCTGGTGCAGGCCCCTGCCACCTCCGCCCCTCCACGGGCCGAGTGAGACGCTTGAGTGTGTGGCAGACGCCTCTGGTGCTGGGTGACGAGCAGACAACGCAGGGGGCTTTAGAAGTCTCCCTGGGGCCTGTGCTCCCAAGGGCAGACCGCTCTCCTCCCCACCCCCCAACAGAGGGGCCTCTGCTCTGAGCACTGCCCACTGATCCCAGAGCTGCCCTCCAGGGACCAGTGGCCAAATGGCCCCCATTTACCTGCCTCTCTCGTCACCAGATAGACAAAGGCGCTGCCTCTGCGGTTAAATGAGCCGCCATCCTTCCAACCCCCAAGTCCACTGCCCGAGGCCTCTGGGGGTTATTTTCTGAAATGCAGCACAGCCACAGAATTCCGTGGTTCCTCCCCTGTTGAATTCCCCACATCTGGCGTGGAACACCGAGAGCCCTCAGGAACCTGCCCTAGGGAAGCGGCCACAAGCATAGGATAGTCCCTGGAACTCTGCTCTGTCCCCGCCCGGCCAAAGGAAAACACTTGGCAGCCTGGAGCAGGGGGCAGGGGGCACGGGGGAAGCAGGGGGGGGCAAGGGAGTAGAGGGTGCAGGGGGTGCTGCGGGGGGAGCGGGCGAGGTTCTTCTCCAAATACAAAAAAAAAGGCCTTGCAGGATGAGGCAGAGTCGAGGAAACGAGATGAAAGTGTGTGGGGTACACTATTTGGCCTGGACTTCCCACCCTCCTTTTTAGATCTAGAAGAGTAAAAATACCGAAGTCTTTTTGCTGTAGGACCTGCAAAAGGAGCATGAACAGACTTGAGTATGCCAGGAATGCAAACATCCCCACAAAATTACCCCGTGTTCTTCCCTTGTTAGAAGAGCATTTGTAAAACCAGGACTTGGAAGCCAAAAGGTGCCGTCCGACGTGAAAGCAGGCCCACATGTTTATAAAATCCCTGATCATGTTAAAGCTGCAGGTGGCACAGGGCAGGGCTGCCTCCGAGGGAGCTTCCGCCATGGCTGGCAGCGCCCGGGCACTCACACGGCCGGGTGGTGGTGCTTGACCTTCCACCGCCTGGACCTCACCCGGAAGAAGAAGTACATCACCATGAGGAACAGGGACGAGGCCACGTACAGCACGACACAGAGACTCATGTCCAGGCTGGAGAAGTCAACCCCGAGGAAGGGTGCAGCGCCCCCCACCTCCTTGTGGACCCCGGGCCCATCCGGATCCTGGAGTTTCACGTCCAAGCTGTGGTGCAAGCTGTCTGGAAGGGCGGGCCTGGGGCCCAGCACACTGGGTGGACGGACGCTCTGGGCGTCTCGCTCTCCACGGGACATCTCTGGGGGAGCGAGTCTTTTCTCCTCTTCCTCACCCCTGGCCAGGGCTCCTCCTTCACCGGAATCCCCCTGGTCTGCAGAATACGTGTCTAAGAGGTTGTCGCGGGTGTAGTGCTGCTTCAAGAATGTGAGCACGTGGCCTTCATCCCAGCTGGCCAGGCCCTTAATTTCCTCGTGGCAGGCTGGGCAGAGGTCCGGAGTGGGCCACTGAAGCTTTGGAAACCTGGGATCCTCACTCAGATGGCCTAGGAAGGAAAGGAAGCGGGAGAGCCCGAGGTAAGGGGGCTTTGTGGAGCCACGTGCAGCGTGAGGCAACCGGACTCCTACTCCCACCACCGTGGGCCTCTGCTGCCCCAGCCCAGGGTCCTGCCAGGCCTCCCTCCCTGCCCTTCCCACCACCCTTCCCTTACAGTGTGGCCCAGGTAACATCCTGCTTCTGCAGGCCCCTGCGCACGTGTTCCCCTCTGCCGGTTCCCATGCCTGCAAGTAAGGGGACGCTACACGCTCAGCCTCCGCCACCTCCTGGACCGCATCCTGTCCCAAACCACCCAGCACTCTGCTTCCAAAACGGAGCATGCAGCTCTCACCTCGAGGCCTTTGTCCACACAGTGCTGCCTGTGTGCCCCTCCCCTCACTGCTGCCCCTCTGCCCTTTCCTGAGGGTGCACCTGAGGCCCTCTACCCACAGTGCCCCGGCCACCTGGGCTCCATGGACAGCGGGCCTCAGGTAAGGGCAGAGGGGAAAGGGCAGAGGGGCAGCAATGAATTTCCACTGCACTTCAGATACACGGGCCCTTTCCAGACTACAAATCCCTTCAAATCTCCAAAACTCGTTTCCAAAGTAACACCTGCTCACTCCTGGGCCCAACAGGCATCCGTCATGCAGAAGCCGTGGCAGACGGCGACTCCCAACTCTCCCAGCCCCTGCCAGCCGACTTGCTGACGCCCGGCCACCCTCAGAGAGCTTCCAGAAGTGAATGTAAACGCAACCACGTTTGTTTGGAGGACTTCACACGTGCCTGAAATCAAGAGATGCCCGGCTCGGGCCAGTCACTGACTGCCTATCCTGCTAACCGGTGCCAGGTGCTGCACACGAAGCCAGAGGGGACAAGCACAGATCAGCGGCGCTTGGTCAGAAGCTGCCAGAGCCTCACAGGACTGTGAAGTCAGGTGCGAGTCCTGGGCAGAAGACCCCGGGCGGATCTCCGAGGGGCCTCCCAGGAGCTTGGGTCTTGAAGCACAGGCTGGAGGTGGGACTGGGTGGGGCGGGACTCTCGGGAGGGACAGTCACACCGGGCTGTAAGGCCCCTTTCTTTTTTTTTTTTTTTTTGAGACGGAGTCTAGCTCTGTTGCCCAGGCTGGAGTGCAATGGCCAGATCTCAGCTCACTGCAAGCCCCGCCTCCCGGGTTCACGCCATTCTCCTGCCTCAGCCTCCCGAGTAGCTGGGAGTACAGGCGCCCGCCACCTCGCCTGGCTAATTTTTTTTGTATTTTAGTAGAGACGGGGTTTCACCGTGTTAGCCAGGATGGTCTCGATCTCCTGACCTTGTGATCCGCCCGTCTCGGCCTCCCAAAGTGCTGGGATTACAGGCTTGAGCCACCGCGCCCGGCCTGGAAGGCCCCTTTCTGCTGCAGCCTCATGACTGGAGTGGTGGAGGCACATGCAGGCTGGGGCCACAGGTAACAGCAGGGGCTCCAGGTCCAGGCAGGCCTGGTGAGGTTCCTGGTCCCACCGCCTCAGAGCCGATGGCTCGGGGAAAGCACACGGAGCACTGTGGGCGGCGGCGATGCAGAGGCTGCCAGGGTGGAGAGGCGGAGGAGCTGCGCTGACCCAGGGAACAAATCCCACAGACACGCGGTGCCTTCGCCACATGACCACGGCCCCGGCAGTCAGGCTCAGGCCAAAGAAAAACCAATTTCTTTAGTGCTTCAGCTGTAATATGTTTTTCTAATACAGTGGATTAAATAAAAACCAATAGTTTAGTGGCATTTTCTATTCATCTCTATTAAGATTTATTTCTCAGTGGAATTATTTTTAAGCCTAATTTTAATCTGCCACTGATTTAGGAACAGTTTGAAGTACTTGACTCTGAGAAAATACATGTGCTCTATTTAACTATTTTTTTTAACGAAATCACTTTGAGAGGTTTGGTTTACGTTTGGACAACAAATTTTCATGCAACTACAATTCCTCATCAACAATTAATTACGTTCCAAGCTTTCCAGAATCAAAAACATCCTCAGAGTCTAATGGGCACCAGTGGGCACTGACGGTGGAAGAAAGAGCCACGAAAACATCCTGAGTCTAACGGGCACCAGTGGCTACTGACAGGGGAAGAAAGAGCCACGCCCATTCCAACGAGGGTCCAAGAGCCCCCCGAGTGAGAGAACCATCTAGAAAGCTGGGGACAGAAGCAGCCTGGGAAAGGCTGCGGCTCTGGCAGCTCCCAGCCACCCAAGTCCTGATCCCATCAGCACAGTGGGTGGCACGAGGCCACAAAGCTCAGGGCCAAGCCCCACCGCAGCCGCACCATCCGTGCTGTCCCAGGACCAGGGCCTCCCTCCGCCCGTGCTGAGCCCCCCACGCCCAGGGGCTTCTCACCTGCCAGGCGGCCATTCACCACATTATGTTTCTTCCAAAGCCAGAGGATGGCTTGGTCTGGGGTTTTCACCGAGTCCATGGATTCTTTAGCCATTTCCTCAAAGTGCTCGCCACATTCCTTACACCCAAAGAAGGTGTGAATGTACCTCCTCATCGTCTGCAGCACAGCCTGGGGGTCGTCTTCAAAGCCTGCAGGGGAAGAAACACCGCTGACAATGGCAGGTGCTGATAATGGCAGGTGCCTGGGGATCACCTGACCCCACGCCTGTCCAGAGAGCCTTGGGGGAAACTGCTCCTGACAGGTCGGGAAGCCACCTCACGTCTCCCCGGGGCCTCAGGCTGTGGGCACAGACCAGGAGCCAGCACCAGCCAAGATGTCCAACATGCCCACGGGTGCCGCAGTGTCTGGAGACACGATGACCGTGGACAGCCCAGAGGGTGGACGTGCCAGGATGAGCCACAGACTCGGCCGCCAGGGCCCCAAGGAGCCTTTCCAGGAGCTCCACGAACCTCCCACCAGGCTTCCGGCCGTCTGTGCCAGAACGCCCGCAGTGCCAAGCAATGATTCTTCCCTGGGATTTGCCAGCTGGGTGAAATCTGCAGCTGTCGTGTCTGAAAGCCCTGCAGGACACCAGCCCGAGTGGGGACACGGCCTTAGGAAGTGACTCTAGGCTGCTGCCAGCCACGGGCGTGAGGATGTGGAGCGGGTGGGCAGGCACAGGGACGGGTGTACCCACAAGCCAGAGTCTGTGCCACCGAACGTAAAAACAGCCGTGGACAGGCCGGGGCGCCTGCAGATGCTGTGAACGAACGCGCGTCTCAGGAAAGCAAAGCCCTGCCCGCAGGCGGCAGGAAGTGGCCAGCACCGCACCCAAGGGGAACCCCTAAGAAAACCAAGGGGGCAGCACGGGGCAGGGCTCGGCAGTCCCCGCTCAGACGACCGACACGGGAGCTTGAACGCACAGACAGGAGACCCATGAGATTAAAACAGATTACATGTCAGCATTAAAAAAAGACATGCTTTCGCGAATGAATCCGTCTTCATCGACAGCAGGACCTGGGGGAGCTTCCCGCGCAAGCAAAGGCCTGACGCTTGTTGTGGCTCCCTGCAAAGCACAGCTGCGTGCAGGCCCTGATCTCAGCGTCCTGGTCGATCCTTAATCCCGACACTTCTTGTTTATTTCACCCAGAGAAGGTGAGAGTAGAGCAGAGCACCTCCTCCTCGGCCTTGAGTGTGTCCACAGGCAGCTGGGCGGTGTCTCAGGCGCCGGCCCTGTGACCTGGCCCGTCTGCCCTGCTCTCCTGCCGGGAGGGGTCCACAGACATCTGCCTTGCATCTCCATGTAATCCCCCTCCCTCTTCCCCACATCGCCGCAAGCATGGGGCCACCCTAATCTTTAAAGTGGACAAGAACCATAAACCTCTACCTGTGGGGGGATTAGAGGCCTTTGCAGGCATTTTACTAGATGGGGCTTAAACGTACAGTAAAGAGAAGAAAAACCTTCCAAGACTTAATCCTGTGGTCGCCACTGACCCAATTCTCTTGGCAGGAGGCTACTCCTGGAGGCTGCTTCCAATATGCTGATGGGAGGAAGGAGCGCTGAGGGTCTTGTCAGCCGTATGCTTTGCCATCATGCTGCTCTTACCATTCCACTACACTAGGCCTGGTGCTAGCATAGTTTAAAATCAAATACCCTGGTCATTCAACTTCTTCCCTCAGCCAACACTGTACCCACACTGCCTTCAAGGAACCGTTCCTCATGCCCACATGTGCCCGTGTGATGAGAGCAGACGGAAAGGGGGACGGCGTGTCGGCTCAGGCCTGCGTGTGCCCGTGTGATCAGAGCAGATGGAAAGGGGAATGGCGTGTCAGCTCATCTCCTCACCAGAACTTTCTGTGTGTAAATGTGAGGTTTCCTAACTCAGCCTCACGTTTCAGAAACAGTTATTTTTTTTGAGACAGTCTTGCTTTTGCCCAGGCTGGAGTGCAGTGGCATGATCTCGGCTCACTGCAGCCTCCAGTGCTGGGATTACAGGTGTGAACCTTGTGCATGGCCCAGAATCAGGTTTACATGGTCTGGCTGGGCATTAGATCAGGCAGTGTGGATGCTCTGATTTCAATTTCTGTTTGGACAGCTCCCAACGTTTCTCCACAAAAACATACTACTCTTTTTTTCTGTATCATTATGAAAAGGATTTGAGGTTAAAACCCACCCTCTCCCCTAATCAGACCCTCGAGAAGCAGTAATCCAGTGTCACCTTGAGGGCCAAAACAGTAGATTTTCAGATGGCCACTACGGTGCCCCCATCCCAGGACACTCTCCCGCAATGTGACTTTGCTGCTTCTCCCATTAACAGGTGGAATCTATTTCTCTCACCAGGAATTTAGGCTAGATCAACAGGATACGGCAGAAGTGATAGTATGTGACTCCACACTGAGGCCTCTCGGGGGGGGTCCTGCCTGAACCTGGTGCTACTTGGTGGGGAAACCACATTCAGGAGCACGAGGCATTCCAAGGTCCCCTGGACTGACCAGCTGCCACCAGATGAAGGCAGACATGCAAGTGAGCCCAAGCAGCAACTCACAGAAGAACCGCCCAGCCAAGCCCAGTCTAAACTGCTGACCCACAGCATGATAAGCAAACACAGTGGTGGCTGCTGTAAGCCCCAGCATTTTAGGCTAGTTTGTTATGTGGCAAAAAAGAACTGTAAAAGAATTTGAGAATTTTACTGGAAAGAGTATTGAACTGTGTGAGTCAAGACTCCACTTCGGCTTTCAAGTAAACATTAATGAACCTGAATCACTGCTTCAACTGAGAAGCACACGCACATCAAAATTCAGAGGGAATAAAAAATCCAATACATACTTTAGTGTTCTGTAAAGGACAGAAAATTTCATTTTATCTATTTCCTAGTAATTGAAAATTATTAAATCCAACTTCAAAGTTTTATAGGTTTTAACCCCTTGCGGTGGGCAGCCTCTGCGACGGTCCCCAGAGATCATGCCACCTATACTCACCCCGCCTGTAATGTCCACCCCTTGCGAGTGGCCTGGGCCTGGTGACTGACTACTGAGCAGAATCTGACAGAGGTGACGGAATGTCATCCTCGGATGGGCACCCTCTCACTGGCTCGCTCAGGAGGCTTGCTGCTATGATGTGAGCCGCCCCACGGAGAGGCCCTAAGCGCCTGCAGTCAACAGCCAGCATGGAGCTCAGGGCCTTAGGCAAGCCACGTGCAAGGAGGTGTGCCCTGCTCTCTGCCCCATGAGGGTGCTGGGAAGCCACTCTCCCTAGGTGGGTCTCAGGTGACCCCTCAGGCCCCGCTGACACTCCGATTGCAGCCTGACCAATCCTGAAGACGAGGACCCAGATGAGGCCATGCCCGACCCTCAGAAACTGTGAGCTCATCACCATGGGAAGTTCTGGCTGCTAAATTTCAGGGTGATTTGTTATGCAACAGCTGATAATGAAAACACCTCTCCAAATAGATTTCACTTACTCTTTTTTTTTTTTTTTTTTTGAGACGGAGTCTCACTCTGTCGCCCGGGCTGGAGTGCAGTGGCCGGATCTCAGCTCACTGCAAGCTCCGCCTCCCGGGTTTACGCCATTCTCCTGCCTCAGCCTCGGCTCACTGCAAGCTCCGCCCCCCGGGTTCCCGCCATTCTCTTGCCTCAGCCTCGGCTCACTGCAAGCTCTGCCTCCCGGGTTCCCGCCATTCTCCTGCCTCAGCCTCCCGAGTAGCTGGGACTACAGGCGCCCGCCGCCTCGCCCGGCTAGTTTTTTGTATTTTTTAGTAGAGAGAGGGTCACCGTGTCAGCCAGGATGGTCTCGATCTCCTGACCTCATGATCCGCCCGTCTCGGCCTCCCAAAGTGCTGGGATTACAGGCTTCAGCCACCGTGCCCGGCCTATTCTGTCTTTTTAGAGCAAAAAACAGGGAGTTTACACTGCAGGAAAATTCCCAGCCAGCATTCCCTTTCTTCTCCATGGTTTATTTCCTGCACGTTAGCCACGCACATCCTTGTGAGTTCTGACAAGGGGAACTGTTGCCCCCGCAGCCACAGCCCTGGGTAAGTTGCCTGTGGGCGGAGTCTGAGGTGCGGTTCCCCTGCCTCAGTGCCCTGGCGACACGCTGCCTCACATACAGCAGTACGCGCCTTCGCACACACCGGCTGGGTTAACGTGTCGGGCAGTCCGTCGGCCCCTCCGGCCTGGACAGGGACAGCTTACCTGTGCCAACCAGGGCGTCTGGGTGGGTTGAGGCTTCAACAGTCAAAGTGTGGAACAGTTTCCAGAGAGAACACGGGTAACCCCTCAACTCAGATCGGCTTCCTTGACATCCAACCCACTTTATGTGATTAGTAAGGAATATTCCAGAAATCTGAAAAAAAAAAAAAAAACCCAAAGAATAAAAGATAATTGTTGAAATTAAAAACAGTCGACAGATACCTTCTTGACTGGGGGGGTGGTTAATGGGGGTGTGGTTTACTGAAGCTGTATCAACTGTACACACAAGATCTGTGCCTCCTACCGTACGCAAATTTAAATTCAATAAAACAAAAGAGAGGAAGTGGTCTCCTTTACTAAAGGAGCTCTCCAGCCACTCTGAAGAGGAGAGCGAGCTCTTCTGTATCTTGATAAACCAGTAGTGTTAAGCATAAAAAGGATTCACCTTTTCAATTAGAATTAGTTGTAAGGACAGTATTAAGAGAAAAGGCAACTAACAACATACAAAAGCTCAACCCTCAAATAACCCTCGGCCAGAAGAAACAAGGCGTGTTCACTTTGGAGAAGCAATGGGGTGGCCCTCAGAGCGGGTGACTGCTGGCCTGGGAGGGCTGTGAGCCCTGGGCAGATTCCGTTCGGTTTGGTTTTGTGTCTCATCCACCTTTCCCTCCCTAAGGACTCCTGAGCCTGGGACGCGCGCTAGAGGGAGATGTCCTACGTCACAGTCACGTGAGAGGGTGTGCCCATGACCTCCAGCTCAGAGTGGAGTCAAGGTGGAAGACGGACTTGGGCAAGCAGCCCAGCACCGTCTGCTTCTCAGCTGCAGCCAGCGAATGACAAGGCTGGCAAAGTCACAGCACGCTAAGTGCACCTTATAGGATTCCCAGAAGACCTGCTGTGTGCCACTGACCACGCCGGCCACGCTGACCACGCGGGCGTCGGACAAGCAGCATGGTGGGTTTACTGCCTGTGACTAAATGCTCTGGGGGCCACAGAGAAGCTGCTGATCTGGACTAAGGAGGGAACGGCAAGAGGGAGTGCCAGGACCGCTCGGGGTGCTGGTCCCGAGTGAAGACTGGCACCTGCTGGCAGCTGGTCTTGGGGAAAGCTCCGGCAGGACTGCCCACACTTACTGAATATAACTTTTTTCCTTAGATTGGCTTACTAAATTTAAAAAGCCCAAGTACTACACTGCTTGAGAAAACCCCATTTTGTACAAAGGACAGGTGGTCACAGTGCACTTTTGGTGAGCTGTCCTCAAACTGAAGCCCCAGCATGACGCTGCCAAGGCAGACACGAGGCCATAGCCATGACGCTGTCAGGGAGACAGTAAGTCGCCGCTCCCCTTCATCACAGTTAAGGGCGAGGGAAGGAGGGCGCGGCGTGGCTGGCAAGGGTTCTGGGGCTCACCCGCATCTTGTTGTTGACCAGGTCGAGCACAGCGTTGTAGGGGATCCTGTCCAGGGGAAGGCTGGCCAGCCACTCCTGCAGCGTCTCCAACAGTTTCCTGACTGACGGTCGTCCAGGGAACAGCTGCACGAGGAAGGAGCCACTGGAGAGCTACAGACCCAACCCGGGCCCGCCCCCACCGCCGGACACAGCACCTCCGGGGACAAGCAACTCCATCTGTGGAGGGGCTGAACCTAGGACGGGGCCTCTCAGAACTCGGGTTTCTCTGATGGGAGGCAGGAAACCTGAGGGGCTGTGGGGCAGGCGTCCAGCCAGCACCTCTCCCCAGGACAGCCTGCGCCCACGGCCATGCCTTTCTCCAGCCCATGCCTGCAGCTCACCCACCTGTGCCCACAGCCTTGCTCCCTCCAGGTGACAGGCAAGGTCACGGTGTGTGACTCATCATGGAACTGGCGGGGGCTTGCTGATTTATTCTGCCTTCCTCACCAGGAGCTGCGCTGACCCCACCTGCCTGCCCGCTGGGCTTCCCTTCCGTCATCGCTGACTGTGTGAAGGGCGCGCGGCAGTGCATAGGTGCCGGCAGCCGGAGCTAACTGCCTGTGGCCTCGTGTGGGCTGTGAGGCTGGCTGATATCAACACAGCTTAGGGAGGCATCTGGCTGAGAAGATCCCAGGGCTCTGTCTTTTTAGGAGGAACTCTGATCAGCTGCTGCACCACAAACCGTGCAAAACGCAGGCTGCCGAAAGAGCTCCGAAAACCCGAGCTGAAGCTCATGGTGGCGATGCCAGACCAGAAACGCCGGCATCTTCAGCTCAGTCCAATATATTACTCTCCCATGCAGGTTAAAAAGTACCATGATTAATTTACCAGTATCAAATTTATTTTGGACATCCAAATAAAGTTCAGAAAAATATCAAGAATAACTTACTAATACCCTGGCCTAAGGAGTTACCTAGAGCACAAGTGTAAAAGCTCCAGGCCTAACTAGACTGAGGGGGAAGACAGAGAAGCGGGGAGAGGAGAGCAGGTCTGCCTAGCAACAGCTGTGTGACTCCAGCGAATTAGCCGGCAGCCATCACCACTAAGAGCCACACTGTCCGCCGCTAATATGATGGACAGATTAGCAGGACACTTTCTTAAAGGAAACGAGGCCAGCTAGAGATTTCTGAACTCTGGATGGCACCGTGGGGTAAAAACCTGCCGAGGCGATGCTCGTGCATTCATCTGCGGGGCCTCGGGTCCTTCAAGGCTTCCTGTACTTTTCACAAATCACATTGTAAGTAAACTCTATCCAAAGTGCTGACTATAAATTATTCTATCACTAGCATCTTATTTTTGGCAAGAGAAATAGTTTAAGCCTAACCCCCTGGTCATTTAGACAGTGACAAGTAAGTGAGCTCGTGGAGTTACACCTGGCCACCTCCTTGGCTGGTCCTCTTCAGCCTGGCCCTGGGCACAGCCAGGCCTGAGCTCTGTTGGGCTGCATATCTCTGCCCACTCCTGGCAACCCCTTCAGTGGTTTCAGACACCACATCTGTGCTTGTGACAGTGCTGAGTGTGAAGCCCCCAGGACCCCTCCCTGAACCTGGCTGGCAGAGCAGGTGCACACCCCACCTGGATCTGCACGGCCCCTGCCTTTCCCTCTCCCGCCCAGCCCCTGTGCACCGCTCCTCCGAGAGCCAGCTGAGGTGTGCGCCTCCGTTCCCTCCTCCGTCTCCTCTCCAGGAAGCCAGAGCTGGGCTTTTCCAACAGGTGCTTCGCTCACGGCCCCGCCCCTCTCCACAGCCACCGCCCCAGCCCCAGTGCTGGGAACAGCATGGGACGCAGGAGGCACTCGGGAACGGGTGGAATGAGTTGGGGCACGGGCCCGAGCGGACAAAGCAGGGTGGAGAGCACCTCAGTGGAGACGGCGGAGCCCCGGCAGCGTCCGACGGCCCCCAGGGCCCACTCTGTGCAGGGCCAAATTCCCACACGCAGCCCAGACCAGAGCCGTCCCAAACCTTAGCCAAGACAGTCACAAAGTCCTTGAGCGTCTTCAGCTCTGCTCCAGCCAGGGACTTGTGGGCTGCCAGCTCCACCCGCAGGAGGTAGTGCAGCCCTGACTCCAGGTCCGCCGTGTACAGCTTGGACCTACGACGGGACACGGCAGAGTCAGGGAACGCCCAACCTTTCCCTCCACAGCACCTCTCCCTGGCCTGGCTCCTCCCCACGGACTCCCGGGGACCCCGGGAGGGCTCCTGAGCGGCCCTCAGCGGCTGGGGTGGGTTTCTGAGTGAGCCCGCCCAGCAAGCACGCAGCCTTCGGTCTACCCGCGCTGCGCCCCGGGGGCTTCGGTTCAAAATGAATACTTGCTTGTCAAATTCTCTCCAAACCACGACTTCTGAATTTTCTTCTTTGTTTGGCTTTTCAGGCAAGGAAAGCGATTTTTTCCTCACATCCGGCAATGACTTCAGGTAAGAGGAAAAGAAGGCCCGCAGAGGCTTCACGCTGTGAGAAAGGGGAGGGCAAAGGTGAGAAGAGCCTCCTTTATAAAATCCTGAAGCAGGAGCCCCCGGCATTCAGGAAAGCTCTGGGCCACCCCATCCATTCTTCGGGCATGTACTGGGGACTGGGGGTCCGTGGGGACAGCCACACCCCGCCTGGGCCGCGGCTGAGCTTCCACCTGGGGATAAGAGGAGACACACCAAATCCACAGATTTATAGCCAGTTCCACTTGTCATAAGTACTATGACTCATTTATGTTTGTGGGGAACTTAAGGCGTTTTGTAAAGCTGGGTTGAGCATCTGCCAAGATCAGCTTTATTCTGACTGAGATTTCCGACATGCCTAAGAGCCTTCACCGACGCGCCCACAATCTGCCAGCCCTGAGTGGGGCATCTGGAAGTCGGGGCCTGGGGTGGACGCCAGCCCCTCCCTCAAGTCAGGCCCCTGAGCCCCCTGCGTGCCCGCCCCGTGTGGACAGGGTGGAGCTGAGCCCCCTGTGTGCCCGCCCCGTGTGGACAGGGTGGAGCTGCCTTCTGAGGACACCCTCAATGCCATTATCGAGCACTTCAGTGTGACGCGGAGCTTGTTTCCAAAGACAGCATGTAGCAGTGATATTTGCAAAAATATTGAAATATCTATAAAACTACTAACATTATTTGACACTAAGAAGTTGTCTATATGATACTTTTAACACTAAACAAACATCTGGCAGTGGTTCAGGCCGCTCTGCCAAGGGCAGTGCTGTGCCCCAGGCCTGGAATGGGCCACCTTGTTGGCACAGCGGGGTCCCCAAGCACTCAGAGCATCTCCTAACAAGCTCAACAGCCTCTCTGGTTACCCTGAATTCTAGCTTTATCTTTTTAATTTCCACTTACCTATTTTTGAGACAGGATCTTGCTCTGTTGCCCAGGCTGGAGTGCAGTGGTGCAATCTCAGCTCACTGCAGCCTCAACCTCCTGGGCTCAAATGATCCTCCCACCTTAGCACCCTGAGTAGCTGTGGCCACAGGCACTCTCCGCCACATCCAGCTAATGTTTTATTTTTCATAGTCTGGAGTCTCATTATCAACCTGGGCTGGTCTCAGACTCCTGGGCTCAAGTAATCCTCTCACCTCAGCCTCCCAAAGTGCTGGGATGACAGGGGTAAGCCACCACGCCTGGTCTCCTTTTCCAAAGGACAGAAAAATACCTAAGAAGCTGCGGTCTTCGGGGCTTCTGTAGGGCGCCCTCCATGCCCCAGTCGATCTTTGAAGAGGCTAAACTGGAAGCCCCAAGAGACAGGAAACATGTCCTATCTTCACTGATGTGTCCCTGCACCTAGGAGCCTGGTGTGGTGAGCCACCAAGAGCCACAGAGTCAACCGTGGCTAAACCCGCACATGCCGGAGGCGCTGCGGCTTCAGGCCAGGGAAAGGGGCCACCCAGTGTGGGGCAAGGCCGGCCTCATGCTGTCCTTCTCCCCAAGGTGAGGAGGCCGGGTCCCCTCCAGCCTCAGGATGTTACTTAACTTTCTCAATCTTTTTTTTTTCTTTTACTTTTTTTTTTTTGAGACAGGGTCTGGCTCTGTTGCCCAGGCTGGAGTGCAGTGGTATGATCTTAGCTCACTGCAGCCTTGACCTCTGAGGCTCAAGCAATCCTCCCACCTCAGCCTCCTGAGTAGCTGGGACTACAGGCACACACCACCAGGCCCGGCTAGTTTTTTATTTTTAGTATAGGCGGGGTCTCACTATGTTGCCTGGGCTGGTCTCGAACTCCTAGACTCAAATGATGCACCTGTGCCCAGCCTCATTTTTCTCACTGTTTTTCTTTTTTTTTTTTTTTTTTTTTTTGAGACAGAGTCTCGCTGTGTCGCCCAGGGTGGAGTGCAGTGGCCGGATCTCAGCTCACTGCAAGCTCCGCCTCCCGGGTTTTTACGCCATTCTCCTGCCTCAGCCTCCCGAGTAGCCGGGACTACAGGCGCCCACCACCTCGCCCGGCTAGTTTTTTGTATTTTTTAGTAGAGACGGGGTTTCACCGTGTTAGCCAGGATGGTCTCGAACTCCTGACCTCGTGATCCGCCCGTCTCGGCCTCCCAAAGTGCTGGGATTACAGGCTTGAGCCACCGCGCCCGGCTCTCACTGTTTTTCTAACCTTATTCAAGTTGTTTACTTTTTTGTTGGGCTTATCTGAAGGGCACACGGGCACTCCGCGCAGAGGCAAAGAGCTTATCTGAGGGGCACACAGGCACTCCGTGCAGAGGCGAAGGGCTTATCTGAGGGGCACACGGGCACTCCGCACAGAGGTGAAGGGCTTATCTGAGGGGCACACACACTGCGCAGAGGCGAAGGGCTTATCTGAGGGGCACACGGGCACTCCGCGCAGAGGCAAATGGCTTGCCAAGGTTCTGCGGTTCTCAGAGAAGAGAGCAGAACGTGAGGGGCAGGGCCTGGTGCCCACCCCTACTTCTCATTCTGCAGAGGCAGGCACACGGGCTTGCCTGCCAGCCCCAGATACAGATCGAACTGCAGCCCAGAGTCTACCCAGAGCCATGTTTGAGGAGCATCTGCTGCTCCCGAAGCACTGGCCCAGCAGCCCTTGTGCATGTGCGGGTTTAGCCACGGTTTCCTCTGCGGCTCTTGGTGAGTCACCACGCCAGGCCCCTCCCAGGTGCAGGGACACAGCAGTGAGAAAACAGAAATCCACGAAAACACAGCACAGATCAGCAATACCCAAGGGCTGAGAGCCAGGGCCCAAATCTGCCCAGGGAAGTTGGGCAGAGGGGCCAGGGCTCCCCGGATCTCACACCAGACTTGCGTGGTCTACTCGGAGCCTCTGTTCAGTAACTCCGCACATCACCGGGTTCCCAGATCCCACAGGGCACTCACACGTTAATCAATCCATGCGACCCATTTGGGTAGATCAGGTAACACGCAGGAACTGAGGAAACACCGAGCTTCTCCAGAAATGCTTTGTCCCCATCCAGCGCCCGGACCACCACGATGCCTTCATACGGGATCAGGTCTAAGATCACCTGGGGGGTGAGAACACAGTGACACTTCCACAGGGGCGGGCAGCTTCTCAGAAAACACGACGTGCAGATACACGGCCTTGCAGGGAACCTTTCCCAGAAGGGCACGGAGTGTGCCCCCTGCAGGCAAGACCCTCACTCACATCCTCACGCACATCTGAATTCCTATCGCACTTTAAGGCAACCGATGGCACACACGCCATGCGCAGAAACCAGTGTTATTTGGCAATTTTACAGACCAATCAAAGAACACCCTTATCCATGAATTTGCACTTGACTTTCTAAAACCAGGGCGCCTCTAACAACACTGACACTGGTCAAGTGAGTCCTTGTACACAGCAGCCACGCCCCATGGCCTCACGCTCCTGTCCCCCGTGTGGAAGCTTCGTGGCCGGGGCAGCAGGCCTCGAGCTGCCACTCCTCCCCAGCCACCCTGCTCCTGTCTGGTTCTGCTCAGGCTGAAGGGGCAGCAACAGGGTCTCGGTGGCAGAGAGAGCACAGGACTGGCATCTCAGCATTTCAGAAGAAACCCCGTGTGCGCCAACACCACATCGGGCGTACGTCTTTCCTTCTCTTAGAGAGCAACAAAACCAGCTGCTCCTCAAACCAAGGGCCCTAGCTAAAGCGGTGAACTGGGCGCCCCGAGTGGCCATGCCTCTCCTGAGCTGGGTGTGTCTTCGAAGAGCTGATCACTACTCTTGGGCCGCGCTGGTGCCTGGGCCGTGCCGTGACTCTGTGCTGAAGAGCACTCCTCCTGCACGGGTGGAGCCTGGCTGCCCCGAACGCAGCAGCACGCCAGGGAGGTAGGGGAGCGTGCAACACGGGCCCACACCCACCTCTGCTCGGGGGAACCCCTGCCTCTGGTGTGCGTGTGTGGAGGCCCTGCCTGAGACAGCAAAGGCATGAGGGGCCTTGGGACAAGGGCGAGGGGTCTGGGAGAGCCACACACCGCTAGCGGTTCCTCAGCCCTCCACGGAGAACCCTGCCAACCACGGGAAGGCATCCTGGCATCACCACCAAACCTGGAGGGGGCGGGGCTGGGGTGCCAGGAAGGCATCCAGGGCACGAAGCGAGATGGTCGCAGCGCGGGTGTCTGCAGCTTCCTTCCCAAGTGTGTCTCCAAAAGCCCTCGCAGGGGCAACGCTGTTTCCTCCACTCAACGCTAGGCCCCCCCAGTGGACAGAAAAACAGTTGCCTATCAGGTTGCAAGGAGGAGGAGGAGAAGCTCAGGGTGAGCGCTGGGCGAACGTGTGCGCGGTGAGGCCTTTCGTCTCCGGAAAGACTTGGCAATAATGACTCAACCTGGGCTGCCCCTGCACCTGGTCCCTGGACCTTATTTAGACCTGGCCAAAAGCGAGGCTTCAGAACTGTACGTGTGAAATCAAAGTATGATGATGAAAGAAATGACGTTTTACGGAATCTTGGATTTGGCAAAAATGTCAAGCGTTCAGAATATAGCAATGAAAAAATCTCAGCAATACTGCATGCGAAATACAGAATGACCTCAAGGTGAGCTGAGCCTGTCGTAAAAATGAGCTCTTCTGCAAAGCCCTCTGTTAGTTTCAAACCTGGGGTTAGGCCACCTTCCGAACCCCTCCCACCGCCAAGCTCGTTCCTCCTAACAGTCTTCTCCAGACACCAGTGACTTTGCTGAGCAACGTTAACTACGCTTCCGATAATGAACAAGACCTAAAGTCACAGACAGGACACAAGACGCCGACGCAGTGACCGGCATCCACGAATCTCATCACAGATGCACCGCCAACCCCAATCACACCACGTGTGACATCTGGAGCCCACGCAGAGGCCGTACCTCCCGTCCAAGGTAGGAGCTGTTGCTTTCAAAGACAATAGCCACGTAATGGCTGCCATGGTTGTCAAGGAGGGAAAGAACATCACTGGGCCTTTCAAGAGAAAAAAAAGAGGCTTTTAGTGCTGTCAACAGCAGCGAGTTGCCCACCACATTCCAGTGGCCACATCACTTAAGAGAAACCTATTACACTTCTCGCACAGCTCAATGTGAGTCTAACAGCCACCTTCTTCCTGGAGCTACTCACTGAATGGGGTCCAGGGGCGGGCAGGCAGGCGGCCGGCTTCCTTCCGTGTGGTTCTGCAGGAAGTCAATCATGGTCTGTCTGACTGTTCGCAGCTCTCGGTCGGGTCCTGCCGGAAGCACACCAGGGTCAGACGTGTGTGCAGCTGTCCTCGAGGGGCAGGTGCACACCCAGGGACAGCAGCCCCGTCCCAGCCCGGGGTCCAAAGACAGCAGGGTGCAGGTGGCCGCAATGTGTGCAATCCCAGCGGGTGTGCCCAATGCCACCTACAGGCGTGGTACAGACAGCACGGGATTCACACAACTGGAGACCACACGGCAATGAGACACGCATGGGTGGGCCACACGGACAGGCAACAGAGGCAGACGGCAAGACACGGCGCGGCGAGGAGCAGGCCAGGCAGCTCCACTGGGTCACTTGCAGGCAGAGTCCCCCCAGGGCGTGGCAAGGAGCAGGCCAGGCAATTCCACCAGGTCACTTACAGGCAGAGCCCCCCCAGGTGCGGCCTGAGGGGTCTGATCACACTGGGTGATGCTCGCCTGGGTGAGGTGGTTTGCAAAAATTCATCGGGTGTGTACATGTGATCTGTACATCTCCAGATATTTTTATAATAACAAATTTACTCTGAAAAAGTTTTTACTACCATATTTGCCAAGCAAGGCAAATCACAAAATGAAAATTTCTCTTTGAAGCTATTAACGTCTGAACTCTTGAGGGAAAGTGGGCAGGAAAGGTCAGCAGAGGCAAAGGTGCTGGCCCGGGCTGGGAGCTCCCCAGGCTCTGGGACCGCGTGTCTTTAGCAGGTTTAGGAGGGGAATCGCGGGGACTAAAATACAAGGCTTATGTCCTTACCTTTAAAATTTTCTCCAGTTGTAAACTCCTTTGTAAATGCTTTAAAATACTAAGAGGAAACACACAGAACAAGTAAGAAGCAGCCTCGCGTGGGCATCTGCATATGTGTTTAAGCAACAAAACGACCGTCACCTTAGAGAAGGAGCTTTACTCAATTTCCTTCGGAAAGTTTTCATAAATTGATGACAAACCACACGCTTCTCCGTGTCTCTGTGCATATTAGTGTTTCCTGTCAGATTTACGAGGGGGCTAAGGTTAGCTCCAATCAGCAGTCCCATCATTGACATCTTCTGACCCAACAGGGCTAGAAGCAAAAGACAGTTCCACTGGGCTGGAATCACTAAAGACACAGCTCTCCGGGACTTGGTAGTGAGCGTGTGTCCTAATGGTGAGCTGTAACGTTAGCTGTAACCACACAGAGATCTGCAGGAGGAGGAGACACTATGCAGTACCTCTCAGTGGATGACGGGGTTCTTAGGTTAAAATTAAAAACTTTCTTCATCAAAGGGCACATCAAAGACAGCGACGAGACAAGGTTACAGGATGGCGGAGATCAGGTCGGTAAGAAAAGCACCGGCCAGCCAAGAGGGAAATGTGCAGACGACAGGCAGACACTTCACCCGTGACACCCACGGCCCATGAAGCCTGATGTGCTGGCACCGCAGCCGCCAGGGAAATGCAAATGAAGCTGCCGGTGCTTCCGACTGCACCGCTCCCTGGGCGAGCACGAAACTGCCTGACGCTGCTGGCCCTGCAGGTCTGTTGTGCACAGACCTGGTTCGCGGCCCAGTGGCTTCTCTCCCAGCCTCGGCTCTTCCCGTGCCCGGGAATGAATACAGCAGTGCTATTCAAAGCCACCAAAGCCTCGAAGAGGCCACATGCCTGGCAACGGGGGGTTCTGGGTCTGAGTGACATCACTGGACAATCCCATCCAATGAGCATCGTAGTGGATCTGAGCAACGTCCCATTAAGTAATGGAAAGAAGGCCCGAAAGTTTACACACAGCACAGCGTGACCTGTGTCTGAAGCTAAAACAAAACAGGAAGCCATCCTGACGTAATCACACGCAGGGGCAGGCAAGCAAGCGTGCGACACAGGCCCCGAGAGGCCCTGGGGTGTGGCTGGCACCGGTGCTGCCCAGCGTGGCACCTGTTGGGGCAGGACCACAGGTGCTGCCAGCACAGTGAAAACAACAGCCCCCAAAACACAAGGGAAGCCACCATGACATGACACCACACCACACAGCAAGGCACCAGGGCTGACAAGGACGGGGGCGCAGAGCTTCCTGGGAAGTGGGCCCAAGGCACCTACATTTCTGGAGATGTCCATGTCAAGGCGTGCAGGAGGCAGCGGCACCGGCGTGTACACACATGCTATGCACGGGCCTGCAACAGGTCACAGGTACCTCTGCCCCCTAGTGGGAGCAACGGGCACAGCCTTGTCTTCTGCGGGGCTGACCCTGGCTCAGGAAGGCAGAGGCCCTGTGGGTGTGTGTGTGAGTGTGCACGTGTGTGTGTGTTCCACCGAGGGGAGCCCTGTGGTACACAGACCACATGCGTGGCTTCAGGCTGGGGTGCCGGCCCTTGTGCTCCTGGTGTCCTTGCGCCCTCTGGCCACGCAGGCTGCAGGAGGTCTTTTCACGCATCCCCTCCATGTGACCAGGGCTGTGTGAGCATGGACAGTCCCACAGACACTTCTGCAGCACAACAGGGTGGAACAAGAGCTGCCCCTAGCAAACATCAGTTCCTACAATTCCTACAAAGTTTCAAGGAGAGAGCCAGAGAGGCCAAAACACAGGCACTACGATGTGGCGAATTTCAACATACAACCCCGTGATACTCACCCGGAAGGTGGGGTAGAAGTGGATGTCATAGTCATGGCACACGGCCTGGTTCTTCTCTTCCATGCAGTCCAGAGCCGCCACGCGGATGGCGCTGGCCCAGTCTGAAAAGCAGAAGCATGACCTTCAGTGTGGTGAGCACTGAACTCTCGGGAAGCCCAGGACCCAGCGGTCCCCACTCCAGGCTGCAGACACCTAAGAGACCAGCCCACCTACCCCTTCTACGTCATCAGTTAGGCCCTCACCACACAGAGCGTCTATGTGGAGCTAGGAAAGAGAACCTCCACCAACAGCATGATGCCTCTCCTACCACAGATGGTCACAGAACAAGCAGATTTGTGCTGAACTTGCACATCACGGAGCAGGGACGAGGCTGTGGTCCCCTAATTAAATGACACCCTGATGGATGAAAGCGCTGGTTACAGAAGCGGCTGTCAGCGGCCGGCACTTCATCAGGACAGCAAGCAAGTATGTGTAGATTAATCAGACGTGGTCCAGGCTGTTTGGTAAAAACTTTCCCATGTTCTCACTCCAGCGAGCAGGTACTGGCAGCACCTGAGCAGGGTCTTTCAGGGCAAGGACGTGCGCACAGACACATGTGAAGTGGTTTCCAACCCCATCCCAGGCACTGCCCACAAACCCGGGAACACCTGTGCCATTTTGGGGAGGCTAAAAGGAGCCATATTTTTTTGTTCCTATCTCTAAAGTTTTTACTTTAATATTTTGTTCCTAACTCTAAAGTTTTTTACTATGGAAAATTTCTAACATGAAAGTAAAATAGAGATAAAAATGTAACAAATCCCACACATCCTACCTCTTAGATCAATAATTATCAGCTCAAGGTGAATCCTGTTTTGCCAAAGCCTCCACCCACTTCCAGAACTGTCCCAAAGCAAATCTCAGACAGCACGTCATTTCCACACGAAATCTACCAGGCTTTACCTCTGAAAGATGAAGGCTCTCCACTGGGCATGGCAGCTCATGCCTGGAATCCCAGCACTTTGGGAGGCCAAGGAGGTAAGGTTTAAGCTCAGGAGTTTGAGACCCGCCTGGGCAACATGGTAAAACCCTGTCTCTTAAAAAAAAAACACACAAAAAATTAGCTGGGCATTGGTGGCACACACCTGTGGTCCCAGCTACTTGAGAGGCTGAGGTGGGAGGACCGTTTGAGCCCAGAAGGCAGAGGCTACAGTGAGCCAGCAACACAGGGAGGCTCTGTCTTAAAAAACAACAACAAAAAGTCCCTATATGTTCATTTGTTTAAAGTTTGTTTGAATCGAGACCCCAGCCAGGCTTGTTGGTTGCTCTTGTGGGTCCTGGCACTTTCCTTCTCTGGGTTTGACCGACAGCACCCTGGACTCCTGGCTTATTCTGAAACAGGGTACTCAGATCTAGACGCCTGTCTAATTTGTTTGGTGAGATTACTTTGTAGGCAGTGGGGCAGGCTTCCACGCAGAGGCAAGCGACACCTCTCTCCTTAGTGATCACGACCTAAATGCATTAATGCACTAGGGCTGCAGTGAAATGGTGACGTGTCATCTCTCACCGTTTGTTCATGATGAGCTGGGACAATTCTGTAAAGAGAGACCTGCCCTCACTGCAACCCAGAGGAACGACTCACACGAGGAAGGAGAGTGCCCGGCTCGTGCCTCAGTCACCAGTATCAAAGTCATGGTTTCTGAAGCTCACCACTGAGGTTTTCTTTTTAAAAGATGTGTGTTCTTTCTCTGGGATGTAAAAATTGCACTGCCAACAATTCACAAACATTTCCCAGCTCCTCACCCTGTAGGGGTCCTTCCAGGCCCTGAGACTTTGAGGGGACAGCCTAAAGGGGCACCAATGGGTCAAGGGATGGGCGCTGGCTATCATGGAGCGTGGAGGCCGTGGCAGAGTCAGCGGTGTGGCAGGGCACGCCGCACCGTGGGAGAGGCAGGTACAGAGGCAAGACCCAGGCGCCCAGCCAACGGACCTGCCTGCAGGAACGGAGCGAGCCACGTGGGACGCTGCCGTGGCACAGCCTTGCGACCAGAAGCCCAGTGATTTCTGAATGGGAATGTATGTCTGCCTGTCACTGAGACACTGATAAGGCTCTTTGTAGACTTGTATTCTGATTCTGACCCCTTGTCTAAATCAATGATTCGACTATAAATCATGTCAAAAGAGTAAGAAGTCTTCTCTGAGAACAAGCTATGATCTCAAACTTCAGAGGTTCTGTTAAAAGCAGGCCTGGAAGAGACGGAACGTATCACAGACACTACAAATATGAAGGCTTGTGTGTGTTAGCGGTTCAGATTGCTAGTTTTCTTTTTTTTTTTTTTTTTTGAGACGGAGTCTCGCTCTGTTGCCCAGGCTGGAGTGCAGTGGTTGGATCTCGGCTCACTGCAAGCTCCGCCTCCTGGGTTTATGCCATTCTCCTGCCTCAGCCTCCCGAGTAGCTGGGACTACAGGCGCCCGCTACCTCGCCCGGCTATTTTTTTTTTTGTATCTTTTAGTAGAGACAGGGTTTCACCGTGTTAGCCAGGATGGTCTCGATCTCCTGACCTTGTGATCCGCCCGTCTCGGCCTCCCAGAGTGCTGGGATTACAGGCTTGAGCCACCGCGCCCAGCCCAGATTGCTATTTTTCTACGTAATATACCACAGTTTTGTTTAAGATACTGGTCTTTTCTCTCTGTAATTTAAAAACAACAACAACAACAATAAAGAAACCTCTTTCAGAAACAATGATCAAATACCGTTTCTGCTTACGCTGGCTAAGTGAAACCAATTCACGTTTCGAGGCCACTTTCAGTGGATGAGGGAAAAGCCACGTGAGCTCCCTGCATCCCCGGCCACACCTTCCTCAAGCCTCAGACCACATGGAACTGCGGCAGAGGGTTCGCGCTCTCATCCAGTCAGCACAGCAGACGGCAGGGGACACGGAAACAGAAGGTGCTCCCAGCAGCCCCGCCGTGGGCTGCCCACCGGTGACCCCTCCACAGCCTCGGCTCCTTAGCCCGTGCGTCCTGGCGAAGTGTCTCATTTCTGTGGCCTTTTATCTGGCTCACAATTCCACATGGTTTCATTCTGTTTATTGGGAATTTCTACGACACATTTTTATTCCACACTTTTTTTTTTTTAAAAAAAAAAAAAGCACTTTTGTGCCCAGATACTATGCAGCCATAAAAAAGGATGAGTTTGTGTCCTTTGTAGGGACATGGATGCAGCTGGAAACCATCATTCTCAGCAAACTATCGCAAGAACAGAAAACCAAACACTGCATGTTCTCACTCATAGGTGGGAACTGAACAATGATATCACTTGGATACAGGAAGGGGAACATCACACACCAGGGCCTATTGTGGGGGGGTGGATACCATTAGGAGATATACCTAATGTAAATGACGAGTTAATGGGTGCAGCACACCAACATGGCACATGTATACATATGTAACAAACCTGCACGTTGTGCACATGCACCCTAGAACTTAAAGTCTAATAATAAAAAAAAAAATAAAAAAAGCACCTTTGTGCCCAGAAATAACACGTAAGAAAACAAAGTTGCTCTGAGAGCCCAAACTGCACACATGTCACGGCCGTGTGACACAATCAAGCTGGCCTAGAAACAGCAAAAACATAAGACGGGAAGAAGAAAACGTTCCAAGATGTTCGCCAGGATTTGGTTTTCATGGTGGGATCTGGCCCCATCTGTGGTTTCTCAGATTTGTCCTCAGTGCACGTTACTTACAAACACACACACAGCACGTCCTCGCTGCCCCAGGCACTTGCTGGCCACACCACACCCTTTCCTCCTCTGGCCACCTCCCCTGCAATTTTCCTAGTTTCTATCTTCCCATGGATCTTGGTACAAGGTGGCAACACAGTGCCCTGCACAGTGGCCATGGAACTCTCCCAGCACCTCGGGCGAAGGCTGCTTGGACAGTCTGGGCCCAGGCCAGGTGGTGCTACCTTTTTTTTTTTTTTTTTGAGATGGAGTCTCGCTGTGTTGCCCAGTGGTGTGATCTCCGCTCACTGCAAGCTCCGCCTCCCGGGTTCATGCCATTCTCCTGCCTCAGCCTCCCGAGTAGCTGGGACTACAGGCGCCCACCACCACGCCCAGCTAATTTTTGTATTTTTAGTAGAGACGGGGTTTCACCGTGTTAGCCAGGATGGTCTCGATCTCCTGACCTCGTGATCCACCTGCCTCAGCCTCCCAAAGTGCTGGGATTACAGGTGTGAGTCACCGCACCCGGCCAATGCTGCTCTTTTTAAATAACCCTCCCGGCCGGGTGCGGTGGCTCACGCCTGTAATCCCAGCACTTTGGGAGGCCGAGGCAGGTGGATCACGAGGTCAGGAGATCGAGACCATCCTGGCTAACACGGTGAAACCCCGTCTCTATTAAAAATACAAAAAACTAGCCAGGCGAGGTGGCGGGCGCCTATAGTCCCAGCTACTCGGGAGGCTGAGGCAGGAGAACGGCATGAACCCGAGAGGTGGAGCTTGCAGTGAGCCGAGATCATGCCACTGCACTCCAGCCAGGCATCAGAGCGAGACTCCATCTCAAAAACACCTAAAATTTAATAACCCTCCTGAATCTCATGCAGCGCTAGAGAGAATGTGAAGAGTTCAATGTGGCTGGTGGGAATGGCTGTCAGCCCTGCAGTAAACAACTCTAACACCTGGAATGCAGAATCCCAGGTGCCGAAGGGCTGAGCCCATGAGGAACAGAGGCACGATCAGATCCAGGCCTCACAACTGCTCCCTGATTCCTGTGCCCCCACTCCCATCCAGCTCATCCACCGCAGGGTACTGCCCAAAAACACACGAGCCTCAGCAGTCGGCCTCCGTGACGGCATCCTCATCACGTCGGGCCACAAACCCACCCTGTCACCGGCTCTTCACAGGCTCTGCCTCTCCAACGAGGCTTCAAATTCCCAAGACCAAATGTCTGCTGGTTGTTTCTACCTGTTACTCTTCCGTGATAAGCAAGTAAACATTCAACTCAAGATTTAAGTACGTAATTCTAACATTCTGAACCCAGCTGGAAGGCGCCTGGGAGAGAGTCCCAGTCTCCGCGGGATCCGCCGGACCCAGCACTGCTCCGTTCATTTGTCCTCTCCTCTCCCCCTCCAGCCATGCACAGGCCTGACCTCCACCCCACCACCCCTGGGCCTTCGCCCCGTCTCTTCCCTGGCGGAACTCCTTCCACTGATCTGTTCGTGGCTGTTTTCCCATCGATTTCACGATGTGAACACAGGTAACACCTACTCAGCGAGGCCTTCCCTGACTCCCTACCCAGGCCTCATTTCATTGGCAGGAAAAGCCTCCTACCAGCCTTGTTTCCATGGGTGGTAAATTTACACAGCCCTTTAAAGTTGACAAAGCTTTCTGACCAAATTATCTACCACGGGAGTGGCCTGGTGACAAACACAGGATCCTACAGAGGGGGACTCTGACGCTTGCAGAGGCCGAGGAAGGCTCCAAAGTCCGTCAGGTCCACATAGCACGCGCCTCAAGCGTTGAGGGCAAACCTCCTAACAGGTGTGCCCAACTCCGACTAGTGTGTGACCAGAATACGCCCCCATCCTACTGTGGCGAATGAAGACTCCCCGTCACGCAGGTCAGACGCTGCAGCCCAAACCTGCACCTGCTACACCCTGAGACAAACACCTGTGAAGCAGAGAGATCATTCCACCAATTCCCTTCCAAAGGCTCCCACAGGACATGCTACCTCCTTCAAGATGCAGAAAACCAATGCTTTGTAAAAGCAAATTATCTTCATCTTCCCAACATATTTCACACCGTCTCTCCACTAGACCAGAGGGCTCTGCCCTTGGAAGGTAGGGATCCTCTCCAATCAGCCTGGCAGCCCATCCCCGCGCACAGGAGGTCGCTGGCCAGTGCTCAGGGGGTTGTGTGAAATGACGCAGTGGAAGGGCAGTGCCCCTCACAGCCCCACACTGATCACTCCTTACCCAGCCCGCTACCATGGCCTCTGTGCAGTTTCTTCAGCACTTAATGCTTTAGAAGCACTCGGACCCACCTTATCCCTCTTGAGCTTCCATCAAAGGCTATGGTGTGAATGTCACCGCCCCTACTTGGCAGATGAGGACACCGAGCTCCAAGACCCCAGAGGCCAAGAGAGGGACAGCGAGCCTCAGGGCTGGCGCTCTGCCTCCTCTGGCCCCTCCACCCTCTCCGCGGTCCGTCTGCCAGGCTCTCCCAGCGAGGAGGAACCTCCGTTCTGGAACTGTCCCACCCGCTGACCCTCAGACATAAAAAGGGAGGCAGAGGGAACTACAGAAGTCCTCACTTCGTGTCACTGACAGGCTCCTGGAAACGGTGGCTCGAAGCGGAAGGACACATAACAAAACCAGTTTTTTTCCCTCATCCACGCTGTAAGGAAATGATGTTGACAGAAACGTGGTTATCTGAGGACCTGCCGTCTTCTTCGCGCTTCACGTGGCAGTCCGCAGAAACCACCGAGGCCGTGCAGTGACGGCTTTCTGCACAGGGCGGGCAGCCTCCCTCACCTCCCGCCCTCCTCTCCGTGACACATGCGAAGGGGTCACCTTGACCAACGTGGCTTCAAACGGCGTGCGTTCACTTAAATACGCATTTTTCAACAAATGTATTAGGAAACTTTTGGAGATATGCGACAATTTGAAAAAACTTGTGGATGAGCCACACGGCTTAGAAATATCCAAAAAATTAAGAAAAGGCATGTCATGAATGCAGAGACCATATGTAGATGCTATTTCATCATTTACTACCACAAAATATATACAAATCTATTACAAAAAGTTACAATGCATCAAAATGCACACACACAAAACTTACAGACCACACACAGCACCATTCACAGTGGAGAGAAAGGTAAACCACTGGATAAGCTGGGGCCTGGAGGCTCATGGCTGTAATCCAAGCACTTTGGGAGGCTGAGGCTGGTGGATCACTTGAGCCCAGCAGTTTAAGACCAGTCTGGGCAACACAGGGAGACCCTGTCTCTGCGAAATATTTTAAAATTAGCCAGGCACGGTGGTCCCAGCTACTTAGCAGGCTGAGGTGGGAGAACGACTTGAGCTCGGGAGGTCAAGGCTGCAGTGAGCAGAGACTGCACCACTGCACTCCAGCCTGGGTAGAGTGAGACCCTGTCTCAAAAAAAAAAAAAAAGAAAAGAAAAAAAGAAAACCATGGAGGAGAAAGGACATCTGCCTGAACAGGTATTTTTATGCGGGCGAAAGTGCCCATTTGGAAAAAAAACGCCACGAAGGACACGAATTAGGAAGGAAGAGGCGCGAGCACCGGCCGGGAGAGGCCAACTCCGCAGTTTTGCACGTGCTGCCGGGTGTATCGGCAGGACTGCCCTTACCTATAATTAGAGTCCCTAACCCTTGAGCCTTGAACAAGAAAGGCAAACACCAGCTGCCAGTCTTCTGGTAGCACGAGAAGGCCTGGGCAACGAGAAACACTTTTCCGGAGTGGTTCCACGGACGCTTTGTCCCCGAAGCCAGGAAGTCCTTCCAGTAAGGGGCTGCCTCTTGCAGTGATCTGATCTTGCTCAATGCCCCCGGCCACCAAGAACTCATGAGTTCAACACCGAAGGCTTCATCAGTCTACCTGTCCCCAGACACAGTGAACCTTACTCTAGATCTGGGGTCCTAAGGCCCTTTAGGGCTCATCACACCGTCCTCTCGGGACGGCCAACGCGGTGGCAGAGAACCTCACAGAGGGAACATCACGACAGCGGGAAGGACGGCACCACCGAAGATGCCCTCGTTGCTACAGGAAGAGCCGTGAAGGCCGTCAAGCTGGAGAAAACTGTCCATAGGCTGTGCCTGACCTCACAGGATTTATGACAGAGCCAATCAAGGAGACCACGGGAGATTGTGGATGTGGCCAAAAGGGTAGGGGAGAAGGATTCCATGAGACGAATCGTGGAGAAACTCAACAGCTAACAGACTTCATACCAGAGGAATGAACAGAAGATGACGCCGTGGATCCAAGTGCCTCCAAACCAGGGCCAAACACAAACGCAGCCCATCAGACCAGTGCCAAACACAAACGCAGCCCATCAGACCAGTGCCAAACACAAACGCAGCCCATCAGACCAGTGCCAAACACAAACGCAGCCCATCACCTGGCAGAAGGGCTCTCATCACTCAAGACGGTTTCTGGTTTCTTCCATGACATGGACCCTTTGCTAAAACAAGCACTAAAACTAAAGCAAACAGTGGAAGGAGGACTGGGACCACACAGAAACACTTCAGAGAAATAAAAAGCAAAAAAGCCAGACAGAAAGAATGACGTACCTCCATGAAGTGACATGGAACACATCTGCCTCCCTTCTACTGCCTCCACCTCCTCTACCGCTGTCACCTGGGGCAGCCCGGGCAGGACGAAGGCCTTTAGGAGGGTCCACCTGGGGCAGCCCGGGCAGGACGAAGGCCTTTAGGAGGGTCCACCTGGGGCGGCCCGGGCAGGACGAAGGCCTTTAGGAGGGTCCACCTGGGGCGGCCCGGGCAGGACGAAGGCCTTTAGGAGGGTCCACCTGGGGCGGCCTGGGCAGGACGAAGGCCTTTAAGAGGGTCCACCTGGGACAGCCTGGGCAGGACGAAGGCCTTTATGAGGATCCACCTGGGGCAGCCTGGGCAGGACGAAGGCCTTTATGAGGATCCACCTGGGGCAGCCTGGGCAGGACGAAGGCCTTTATGAGGGTCTGCCTAGGACACTTCCTGAGCAGAAGGCCTACTTCTCTCTTGTATGACAATCTTCTCTAGCTTGCTTTACTGTAAGAACACAGTACGGAACATGTGTAACACACAGAGTTTGTGTCAATCGACCATTTGTTACCGGTAAGGCTTCCAGTCAATGGTGGGCTATGAGCTCAGTTTTTGGAGAGTCACAGGTTATACACACATTTTTCACTGTACAGGAGCTGGCACCCCCAGACCCCAAGTTGTCTGAGGGTCAACTGTACAACGGGAGTGCTGCCCTTCTAACTGACCCCCTGGAGGGCAGCCCAGACGTAACCGGTAGACGTCCCACACCTTTTCCAGCTCAGAGTTGACAACGCACCATCCCAGAGCAACGGTGGCAAATTCTTTCTAGCCTGACAAAGAGACACTTGGCGGAGAAAAAGGTGAGAGTTCACGCAGCCCCTTTAGGGCTAGCACACTGGCACCCGGGAGCCGTCCTGGGCATGAGGCTGCTGTCACTAAGACCTCTCCTATGGACCTCGCACCAGCAGGCGGAGACGGAAGCAGGGCCCTGGAGGAAGCCCCAGTGGCCACCCACGGCTTGGGAGCAAGACTGGTCTCCACGAGGCCCCCCAGCTCCATTGCGCCCGCCCCAGCCTCATCACGCCCCACCCCAGCGACCACAGGTGAGTCTGCGTCTCTTGCTCTGTCCTGTCCCCACACGTCTGGGCTGTGTGACCCCTGCTCCCTTTACCGGGCTCGTTCCTATTTGCCCCCCAGGTCTCCACCCGAATGCCACTTCATCTGGGAGTCTACCCTGACCGCTGTTCAACTGGGTCCCCCACCCAAGGCCCATGCCCAGCAGACCCTCCTTCCAGGTGGAGGCCCAGCCAGGAGGTCCAGCTTCACATCCGGCTCTGCTGCTTGCTGAGTTTTGAGAACTGGGGCAAGTTACAATCTCTTCTTGCTGCTCCATCTGTAACATGGAGATGCCAGGGAAGATCCATCTCCCAAGGGCAGTGTGAGGCTCGCCCGGGTCAGAGGCACACGTGGTGGCACAGCAACCGCCTGGAGCAGGGCCAGGACCAACAAGCCCACTCGAAGGCCACGCCCCCACGACAGCCACACCTGCAGGGACCAGGGACACTGCCGGGTCCTTACGGGGAGTGACGACCAAGGAAGGAGAGAAGGAGGGAAGACAACTCAGGCTGGCAGAGCAGGAGGGGAGGCGGCTGCAGGAACCCCTCGAGTCAGGGACACCGTCACCCAGAAGACGAGAGGAAGCCCTGAGCGGGGCTCGGGCCGGTTCACAAGAGGCTGCAGATCTTGGTGCGGACTTTGTTATTTGTCTCAACAGCCACGGACGGCCACTGATGTGTGTGGAGAACTCAAACACCACGATGTCCGAGTGAAGGAAGACGGGTGGCCAACGAGCATAGAGCGTCGGCGTCAGCCAGAGCCCTGAAGACCACCTGCTCCCCTCACCCTCGGGCTGGGTCACACCCAGGCGACCCACGGAGCTCTGGCGGCTACAGAGGCAGCATGGCCCAGGGGTGGCCAGGGCCGAGCCGTCTCTTCTCCACATCCAAGGCCACAGACTCCGGGTACACAGAAAGGAGTGGGTCTCACTGGCTTAGTGCCTGCAGGCACGTCCTCTACGAACATTTTCACCAGCGACGCTCTCTGGCCTCAGCTTTGGGAGGAACTGGGCTGCAGAGAGCAGTTTCCATCATAAATACCAAGTATGGAACTTCACAGCCACCTTAGCTGAGGGAGCATCCAGTCTCCCTCTGGTTCCGAAGTCACCGGAAATCAGGGTCAGGGCCGGGTGGGGGCGCTGCACCCCACCAAGTCAACCCGGACCCCTCCCAGTCTACACTCTGCAAGCCACCTGCCACCCACCACTCCACTCAGCTGTCCCAGGCATCGTCCCGGCGCTCCTGACCCTCCACCTCCTCCCACTCCCTGCTCCACAGAGAGCCAGGTAGACAGCTCGCCTCCATGGGGCACGCGGAGACAGGACTGGCTGCTGCCCAAGGACAGAGGGAGGGGTGCGCCAGCTCCCGGGGAGACGCACGGTGTGGGGAGATGGGGCAGATGCTAGGTGGTAATGGCGATGTTTCTCCTTCAGCCGGACTGGATGGACATCCACGGGTGGAACCTGCCCTCTGAGACAGGCGGCAGCTGCCAGCTTAAATAAAGGAGACAGAAAAGACCCACCTTGCTTTCCCCCGAGTTTTGGCCAATCTGAGGCTTTCCTCACGACGGCAGGAAGAGCCAGTGCTGCGGCATCACCTGAATCACAGGCCCGCCGGCCACACGGGTGCTCCAGAACCCAGCGTGCGTCCCAAGACTCACACGGGTGCACTTCACCGTGACACCTCTGATAAATTCACCAGGTGAATTCCCAGCGTGATGAATGCACACCTGGAGCCCATCCTGGGCTGGCGTCACCTGGAGCCCGTCCTAGGCCACCGTCACCTGGAGCCCGTCCTGTGCCAGTGCCCAAGAAGAATTTTCCAAAAGCTAAACACGCGATTCTCACACACACACACACAGTGAACACGCGTCATCGACGTCCTTCAGTGGGGCTGCTGAAGGAAACGGTGAGGCGAGGTGGGGAGCAGAGAATTGTGCTACCTGCCCCCAGGGACAGTGTGCAAAGAAACTGGCCTGCTGGGCAAGAAAACCACAACCTTTGGGCTCTCCTTGTCTACTGGACAGACGCTGTCCACCCCTCTACCAGGAAAGGCCTGCGAGCTCATGCACAACCCCAGAGCCTGGGCGCGTAGTCAGCAGTGAACAGCAGCGTAAACACACAGACGTCCCCCAGGCCACAGCCCTCGGGCAAGCCCGTGCAGCACCCCAACATGATGCTGAGAGGGCACGAGACTCAGCTTTTGTCCTATTTCCAGGTTTTACCTAATACTTCCTTAGCAGCAGGATACAGAAAACTAGCCAGACAGGGAACCCGACCAGTCGGGGGCCAGGAACAAGAGCCATGCCCTGGCCAGGAGTGAAACGCGCTGCTCCACATCTCGGGCGCGTGCCCACCTCCCCGCACCCTCATGCTCCCAGGAGACGAGATGCGGCCTTCGGTAACTTTCGCCCAAACACTGTCTGCATGACCTGAAACCACAGTTCTACCAGGAAGGCACAGTCTTCCCCTCTGTTCCCTGAGGAGCCCTCAGACGTCAGGGAACCCTGAGCTGGCCTTCCAAAGAACAACGCTCCCCGGGCCTCCTTCCCGCCTCGCAATCCAGGCCCTGAGCAAGCCCGGCGGGCAGCCTCCTCCCACCTGGCTGTGCCAACCCTCCCTCCACCCCTCAGGTCCCAGCTGCCAGGCGCGGCCTGGCCTCTCACACATCCCACTGTCCTCCGCTGGTTTCTAGCCTTCAGTTCTCCAGAGAGCAGCTGGAGATTTTTACCTAGAAACCAGGTTTCCCTGCTTAAAATCGTTCTTTGGCGTTCTGTTGCTCAGGAAGACGACGAGCACTGTTCACTGAGCCCGCATCTGCCTGCTGCTGGGCCCTCAGGGACCTCGTGGTTGCCCCCTTGAGCGACCAAGGCCCTATCAAAGTCCTTTTAGCCGGGCACGGTGGTACCTGCCCATTGTCCCAGCTACTTAGGACACTGAGGCAGAAGGGTCTCTTGAGCCCAGGAGTTCTAAGCCAACCCGGACCACAAAGAGAGACCAGTCTCTAAAACAAAAGGCCCCCTGGACACTGCAGTCTTGGCTGTCTCGGGACCTCTGTGCTGGCCATGCCCCTGGCAGGACCTTCACCTCGTGGCTCCTCTCCCAAGTCGCTGCCGTCTGATGCCTTGTTCTACCACCCAGGGCCACTCCAGTTTCTTTCTAACCGGTCTATTCATTTTTCTAGGACTTACAATCTATAGGTAACTTATTTATTTTATTTTGAGACAGGTCTCGCTCTGTCACCCAGGCTGGAGTGCAGGAGCGTGATCACGGCTCACTGTAGCCTCAACCTCCCGGGCTCAAGTGATCTTCCCATCTCAGCCTCCCAAGTGGCTGGGACCACAGGAGTTGGGGAATCTTGCTATGTTGCCCAGGCTGGTCTTGAACTCCCAGGCTCAAGTGATCCTCCCACCTTCCAAAGTGCTGGGATTACAGGCGTGAGCCACTGCCCTGGCCGCTTCCTTGTTTTATTTGTCTTCCTGTTGGCTGTCAGCTGCTCCCTCTAAAGCACAGGCTTCCTCAGGCAGGGACCTCCCTGCTTTGTTCCCTGCTGTTCCTCCAAGCTCTCCGAGGCCTGGGGCTGGGAGAGCACACAGCGCAAATTCATCCCAGAGCTTGAATTCATGCACAGCCCCTGCACACCCCGCAGGGCCAGGAAAGTCCAGCTCCACTAGTCCACAGGGGCAGCACCTCGACCTGCCTCGGCAGAGCTATGCTCCCGACACCACCACCCCACGCAGGGTCGGTCCTGGTGAAGGGGCCTGCGGGTACCCCACAAAGCCTTTTGTCTGCCCTTGAAAGAACGCCAGCCCGTGTGCTCGGGGAAGGCTGAGCAGATGAGGGAGAATTTCAGTTACACAGGCCGCCCTCAGCAGCTGAACAGGCGCCAGGAGTCCCGGCAAGGACCCGGCAGATGGACGGTATTCATGGCAACACAAAAGATATGGCAGTCCATCTTCTCAAATAAAACACAAAACATGTAAAAGGCTTAGCTTCAGGGCACTGGCCTCACTCAACGGGTACCCTCCCCTTCTCCTGCCCTGCCCACCTGTCCAGCTCTGAACCTCTAAAGCAGAATGCAAATGGCCTGCTTTCACTGGGCCTCTGGGGTTAGAGCCGGCTGAGAGGCACAGGGTGTGGGCAGGGGCGGGGGTGTCCAACCCAGCGCAGCCAGGGGCTTCCAAAGGGAGGCAGAAATGAGACTGCAGGCCTATTCTCACTTCCGCTCAAGCACCCGGCTATTTTAGTACTCCAGTCTTAAAAATACTTGAGAAATAATTAAGCTTCTATATATAGCAGACTAACATTTATTTCAAACGTGCTTGTCAAATAACTCTGATACCGAATCTAACAAGATTAACTCTTTGACGGCTGCCTGTCATGTTCTAATGAAAAAGTCTATAGAAGTCTAATGTATAGTGAAGTATCGATCAGTTCTAGAAAATGATTACAGTAAAGACGAAATCATCTCCCAAGTTTAAATGCAACTAGTGAACTGTGTTTAAGGGACAGAGCTCCACTGCGGCCTTTCCTTCCTGAGTCAGGGCCACGCTGGGGTCTCAAACTCCGCACGCTAGCCCCTGGAGAAGACCCTCTGTGTGGAGCCCCCTCTCGGCTGAGCAAAGGTCTTCTTAGCTAAGCTCCAAGTTCAAGACACAAGTTTGGAACAACAGGCCTGGGTGGAAATGAAACCCACCTAGCAACCGGGAGAGCCTAACACAAATCACCTAGAAGCTGCCAAGGGCTGGTCTGAGACAACCTGGACGCATGCTACGGTCGCCTCCTTTGCGGACTGAGGGCAGCACTGGGTCCCGTGGACTCTTGATCCCCAGCATTTAGCTCAGTTCCGTTAAACCACAACTACACGGTCCTCAGCCTCGAAGGATGCTCTGGGGTGACAGCAATTCCAACGCTGCTTCTCTCTCGGGAGGGAACGAGTCCCTCAGCCCGTCCTCCATCGGGAAGCCCAAGCAGTGCTTGCGACCCGGGTCACCCAAGGCACAATGACCCCACTACACAGCGGAGGCGGCTCCCTGGATGTGGCTGTAAGGCCCTCTTAGCGAACCATCCCGCCTTACTTCAACAACAAGTAAGCGGCCTGGAACTCTTGGCAGACTCTCAGCGCACCAACCACAGCCACTGGGGAGGCCAGCAGGGAGGCCGGCTGCTCCGACGCACCATCCTTTCTGTGAAATACCCAGGCGGTCGCCACAGCGGGGCTGCATTAGGCCATTTCTGGGCCCATAAGGAGACAGGAGGCCTCCACTGCCCCACTCACCTTCCTCCTTCCACCCTTTCCATCCCCACGAGTCCAGTGAGCATCCGGCGGCTCTCAGGGCCGTCAGCCCCGCCAGATGCCCACTGACACCCGTATGTCCCCCTCCCTCTGGCCCTTATTGTTTCTTTCTCCAGTAAACAGACAATGAGTCTGTGGGGAACGCCAAGTTCTAATTCATCTCCAAGAAGCCTGCAGCCTAGTCGAGTAGATAAGAAACCAGACCAAGTGGGACAGAGGAGCTGGCAGCAATCACAGAGTGCCCTTCCCTTCCTTCAGGAGACGTGGGATGTGCCCAACCCCCACCCGTCCTGTACAAAGACACAGGAATGAACTGCCAGGGCTCCAGGTCACCCACCCCTGGACACCCATCCTGGCCTGTCACTCAGCTGCATGACCGTGACTATCCCACACAACCTCAGGCGCTATCACCTGCAACATGAGCGCCCTCCTGAGGACAGGTGTGGGAGGACTCGGCCTGTCCCACACAACCTCACGTGCTATCACCTGCAACATGAGCGCTCCTGCCCTCCTGAGGACAGGTGTGGGAGGACTCGGCCTGTTGTGGGTGGCGGCCTGCCCTGCTTTCTCAGGCTGACCAAGTGAAGGAGATGGGAGGGAACAGGCACCAGGGCCACAGACGGCTCACGGAGACACACAGGCCCTGCCTTTAGGGTGCATCCTGTTGTCCACTCAAGACTGCAGAGGCATTTCAGAGATCTCACCGGTCAGACAGGCCCAAGTGTAGCCCCAGGCCCCGGTGTCTCATCTTCCATCACAAACCCAGCAACCATCACTGCCAGGCAGATCTTCAGGAACTCAGCAAGGTTTTGTTCTGCAAAGTACTTAGAAGTGACAGGCTTAAGCCAAATCTCCACAAACACTAGAATGACATTTGGTCACACCAAACAGTACACCTTTTGTTTGTTAAGCCACCTTCTTATAAGAAAAAACATTTATTTTCCCAACCTTAAAAATGCCAGTCAAGAGCTAAAGTTCAATCCAAATTTTTGAGGAAAACAAACGTGCCCTAAGCTGTGGGGAACAGGCCTCTAAGAGCGGCCCTGGCCTGTCCTGCTCTTTCCAGCTGGAGGCTCCTGGGGAGCAGAGCCCACACCTAACCATCCTCCCCAGCAGCTACAGGCGTGGAGAACGCAGGGCGTGGCGGGTGCCAGCCAGGGGGACCGGTGGGAGGAGGTGGCTGGACACTCTAGGTCGAAGTGGGGCCCAAGCCATGGCCTGTGTGCCCCCAGGGGATCAGCAGGATGGCCTAAGTCACAGGTGACTGATCAGGGCCACAGGTGACTGATCTGAGTCAGGTCAACAGAGACATAAGAAAACATGAGAATGTTGACAACGGGAATGATGACTGCATGCGGCCAGACCCCTGCACTGCCACGGGCAGTGGGCGCCCTATCCCTGTGGAACAGCTCCATGCAGGGATGACAGACGAGGAGCCAGGTGCCAAGCAGACAGTTCTGACCTGGCAGGTCTGGTCTGGGGCTGAGAAGCAGGCATTTCTAACAAGTCCCCAAGTGGCCCACTTTGAGAGCTGCAGCCTTAGAACAGCTCTGGGGACTCCTCGGTGCCGAGGGCTTTTCACCCCTTTCTACCCGGCCTCCACCTCCCACACGCCTCATGGGCACAGCTTGGCTCTCAGGACTGTAAACCAAAAATAAAATCCTGAGTCCCCTGACTGACTGAACTGAACCCCCTCTTGGCCAAGGAGACCCCAGGGCAACCTGAGGAAACAAATTCCAGGCCCTGAAGGCAAGGGAGGTCAGACACACCTGGTTGTACCACCTCCCTTTGGAGTTTAGGCAGAGCTGACCAGGGTGAATGAAACAGACAGACAGACAGCACAGCCTCACCAGCAATGACACCAAACTCCAGCCTGACTTGGGTACAGCACCTCATGACAGATAGCAAACCCTGAAGGAAATCAAAATATTTCACCCTCAAATACGTTTATTTCCTTGACATATTTGAAATGGTCCTGCAAAGCTGTCTTTTGTGAGGGAAATTTGCATCTGCGGAGAATCTCCCTCCCTTTCTAGGTCTTTCCTGGATCTAGGAGACATTTAATGAGTTTGACAGCGTTAAGGTCTGAAAAGAGACATTTACCCTCTATTCTCCCCAAGGCTGCTGCCTGTGAGGCTTCATCTACTTAACCTTGGCCTCCATAGCCCTTTTAGCTTAACTCAAGCATTTCTCTCTGCTGACTTCAAGTCTTTAGACAAAGCTTAACTCTTTCAACCAATTGCCAATCAGAATCCACCTATGATCTGTAAACCTACCCCTTCCTATACCTTACATGTACTGATTTATGTTTCTCTGCCTATAACTTCTGTCTCTCTAAAATGTATAAAATCAAATTAGCGTGACTGCCTGGAGCACACTTTCTTAGGGCCTCTTGACACTCTTCCCTGGGCCATGGCCACTCCACTCATTGGCTCAGAACAAACCTCTTTCAATATTTTCTAGTTTGGCTTTTTAGCCAACAGGACCCTCTGCCTGGGTTCCCTGAAGCCCTCTCCCTGCTGCCTGGTCAGGCCACTGCTGTCTTTCACTTTCAGCCATATCCTCCTCCAGTCTCAGTCTCAGGCCCAAGCCTGTTCTTCCTGCTGTGACTGGGAAGACAGTCAGACCCTCTAAAGGGTCTCAACTTATTGAGTTGAGTTAATCCCACCACTGGGTATGGATGTCAGGAGTGGCCTTCCTTCTGAGCTCTGGGGACGGTTCTCAAGGCTACCTAAGTGCTGCTTCAGCTACAGAATCTGCAATATTTGAATCTGGTTACCATCTTTAGACTTCAGCGACTCAACTGAAAAAAAAAAAAAAAAAATCAAACCCAAAACCCACAAAAAAGCTAAACAGGTGACAAAGTACTGCCAGGGCCACCTGCATTTTAATGAACATATCTGTTTCTGCCACTGAATAACACACAAGAACTGAAGGGTTCTCTACATGATTGAATTGTTTTCCTAAAAGCAGTGTTTAAAAACCCCACTGAACAGTTTTTCTGTCTTTCTATTCCAGTCTCTGACCTCGGTTCTGAGTCAGGTCAACAGGGACATAAGAAAACATGAGATCAAAGAGGAGGAATCCATTCGAATCAAAAGGCCCCATCACCGTGAGATAAGAGGAGAATGCATTTTAAAGATAACCATTTACAATGACATACAAAAGCCCTATTTAGACTTGAAAAAAAAAAAGATTTCTTTACAAATCTGTTTGGTGATGAGAAAAATACAGCAGGATTGGGTATAAGACATAAAAACAAAGGTGCCGGAAGAAAAAGTAGCAATTTGTTACAGCTCTTGCCCACTGAAACATGTAATTAGAGGTTAGCACAACACAGGAAGCCCTGCCAAACCTCACTGGGTCGGGAGGACCTCCTACTTCAGTGATTTAAATTGCATTTTAAGGGAAGGGTGTGGTAAATGCCCCTCCCACGCCAACTCTGACCTGTAGAGCAGGCGAGTAACTTCGTGACTGATTAACAACGTGCGACCAGACGAAAGCACTAAACAGTCAAGTGTGGAACACTACCTAGGCAGTTTGGTGAAAGATTTCTCAAAGGCTGTGCATCTGTGATCAAGGAACCCACCAAAGAAATGCTTTGTAGAGTTAAAAAAAAAAATGCTTTGTAGGTTATTGTGGGTTATTATAGAGAAGTCTCCAGAGTATTTGCATCGCTACGTTGTGGGTTCACTCTGAGCACCCACTATACAGCCAGCTATCCGAACCAGGAAGCTAATGATGAAGGTTTTAAAGGGAATGAGGTGGCTACAAGTGCGGAATAGAAATGAGGGATCCTCAGAGAACAGGAATTCTAGGCACTGATGTGGAATAACTGGGGATGGGGTGTGTGGAGGCCAGGAAATAGCTAGGGTAGGAGGCCTGGCAGTCAATGAAGTTATTGGGGCTCAAAACACAGGTATTTTGAGAGCTGGGATACGGGAGGGCTTCCCTCTCCCCAAGTGTGCGGTGAGGGCTGCGGGAAAATGGTTTCATTTTCACTTGTGACAGCCCGACTCACTAGGATCTAACCTGGGGAAGACGTGGGGAGCAGCTGGCTTAGTTACCTGACCCTGGAAAGGCCAGGGTTGGTCCGAGTGGGGTGCCTCTATGGGGCAGGGGCTGGCTCTGCGGTAAGGAAAGAAAAACGGGAGAGGGGCCCCGGGACCCGCCTTCTGGGGCGGTCGCAGGGGGTCCTGGAAGGCCGCCGTCCCGGGGATCGGGGGTCCCCGCGCTGGGGCGCGCCTCACCTCGCACATCCCCGGCCAGGGCCCGCCAGGTGGGCGCGTAGCCGATGCAGTGTCCACACCACGACGAGTAGAACTGCACGAGCCACGCGGCCGAGCTATTGGCGGTGGCCCCGCGCACGCTGCCGCTGTCCAGCACCCACACTGCGTCCTCGCCCGCGCGGTACAGCCGCGCCGCACCGCCCGCGCCCGGCCCTGCCGCCGCCGCCGCCAACAACACTAGCAGCCGCGGCAGCCGTGCGGCCCGCGGCGGGGGCGAGCGCCGGGCTCCCGGCGCAGGTCTGGCTCCGACTCCCGGGCTGCGCGCCACCGCCGCCCCGGCCGCCGCCATGTTGGAAGTGCCGCCGGCGCGCTGAACTTTCACCCTAGCAACCACCGTCACGTGCGCCGGCGCGTCCGGCCCCGCCCCCGCGCGCCCAGTTCTGTCCCGCCCCGCCCCCGCAGTCTGACCCCGCCCTCTCTCCGCCCCCACGCGTATGGCCCCGCCCATGTGTGGCAGCCCCGCCCCCAAGGGTCTGATGACGCCATCTCCCCGCCCATGCGTGGCAGGCCCCGCCCCGCCCCGCCCCGCCGCGCGATCCCCAAACCGCGTCCCTGAGCGGGGCCAGGTGGCCACATTTAGCAAATAAAAGTGCACGACGCCAGGTTTAATGTGAATTTCAGCAAACAGTCGGTTTTTCAGCCTAGGTCTGTGCCATGCCTGAAATGCAAATTTAACAAGACATTATTCGACGTAAAAAACTATTCCGGAGTTCTTTTACTTGGCAACCCCACCTGGGGTTTCAGAGGGTCTGCAAGCCAGCCTCGACTTTTTAATATGAGATTTGAACGCTTAGAAAATGCAGCAAAGCATCCACTCAAAGTCGGATGTGTTGCGTGCTACCTTTTAGGGTGTTCCAGTCGAACGCAGCTTCAAGGTTTGGAAATGAAATCCTATGACTTTTTACTTCATCGAACAGGATACCTGGGGTTTTTTAGTTCCTATTTCTAATTTTTACACATGTCAGTATTTTCTCTGAACTGTGTGACCAAAACAAAAAAAGAGAGTGGGTGAGCCTGGGCAACATAGCAAAAGCCCATCTCTTAAAAAAAAAAAAAAAAAAGCTGGGCATGGTGGTGCACACCTGTAGTCTCAGCTACTTGAGGGGCTAAGGTGGGAGGATGGCTTGAGCCTGGGAGCTCCAGGTTGCAGTGAGCAGTGACTCCGCCACTGCACTCCAGCCTGGATGACAGAGCGAGACCTTGTCTCAAAATAAATAGATAACTATATTGTGGGGTTCTGTGTAAGATTTTGTTTAAACGGTTTTGCTGCTAACAACAGTTAACCCCAGATGAGAGGATTCTCCCCAGAGGGCCCCTGGCCGAGGCACCTGCTCCCTTTCCCTCACGTCCTGCGTCTCCCTGTTCACGTTTCTTTCCATCACCCACGTTTCCTGGCTTCTGCTCTGTGCCAAGCCTTGGAGACAAAGCGAGCACAAAACTGAGCCCCCAGTGCCCCTGGCCTGCCATTCAGGCAGACCCAAAACAAACCAACGCGTAAAGCAGCCAACGCGTGCTATGAAAAGCAGTGAAGCCGCATAGGGAGGCGAGTGCCAGCAGGGCCGCCGCACACGGGAGGGTGGGGAAGTCTTTGAGAAGGTGACCCGAGTGGAGAAGGAGGTGAGGGAGGAGGCACATGGCCCAGGCAGAGGAGCCACACATGCAAAGGCCCTGGGGCAGAAGGGTGCTGAGCGCACTGGAGGAACAGCGAGGAGCCGGAGCCGGGCCTGGTGGGAGCGGAGCAAGCTGGGGGAAGTGTGGGAGGGAAGAAAAGCTGAGAGCCTGAGCGAGACCCAGGGGGCCTCACAAGCCGGGCCACAGACTTGGGCTTTGATGCTGAATTGGGGTCCACTATGGGAGGATTGGTGCAAAGATGCAGCTCTGCCCTTCCAGTTGCAGAGTAGGAGGGGCAGGAGGGGAAGCAGGGGACCTGGGAGGGGCCGCTGCCTCCTTCCATGAGCTGGAGGGACTCAGGGGAGGGGTGAGAGGCAATGCTGGTGGAGGGGTCGGCTGAGCCTGGGTGGAGGTGGAGGTGGAGGGTGTCACATTGGCAGAGTTTGGGCCAAAGCAATTGGAGGAATGGGGTTGCTTATGGCTGAGACTAAATCCTGCAGTGGTGAGATGGGAGAGCTATGCTGGGGAGGACGCCAGGAGTTTGCTTTGGACCGGTTACATCTGAGCAGCCTTTTCAACCTCTAAGGGAGGTGTCAGGTCAGGGTTTGGAAGTGGGAGTCGAGTCTGGAGCTCAGAGCTTGAGGTCCCCTGGGGAGGCTGTGGGACAGAGGGGAGGGCCACGTGCCAAGCCCCAGGCCTCCAGAAGGAGCAGCGGCGAGGTGGCAGGGGAACAGGGAGTGGAGAAAAGGAGCCTGATCCGGCTGAGACAGAGGATGCCATGAGCCCAACTGGAGGGGCACATTCAGAACATCGGGGCAACACTTCACCCCAAACCTGCTTGGTGAAATGGAGCCACCCATGGGACCAAGCTCAGCCCAGCACTTAGAGGCCACACCCCAAAACAACCAGGGTTTCTCCAATCCAAGACAGGGTGGGGGAGGAGAAGGGGTTGGGATTGAATCTCGGAGTCTAGGCAAGAGCTGTCTGTGCTGAGCCAGGTCCTGCCCAAAAGCCCGCGTGAAATCTGCCCCTCCTCCTGCAGGAGAGGCGTCCGCATGTCACATGTCGCTGTGGCAAAGGCCAGGTGACTGCAGGCGCGGTTAGCACGCGTGCCACTGAGCGAGAAAACACGTGGCTGGTGGTAATTTTCAGGTGCCCTGACAGAGACAGCTCTGGCTTCAAAGGGATCAAAATGTGGGGAGATCACATCTCAGACCTGATGAGATAAGGTGCTGTGCAGGCTGAGGCAGCATCTTGGACCTAACCTGCTGTGTTGGATCCTGATGAGCCTGATTCCGGGAAGGCCTCCAAGATTTCCAGTGGATCTATTGTTCCCTGCGTAGAGCAGGTACTTGCCGTCAATCCTACCCTTAGGGCACAAAGTCTTGATGCTCTCTGCTTCAGGTTTCTGCACATCCCTTCTAAACCAACCTCCCCTGTGGCAGATAAGCCCTGGGCCTGGGGGTGCTGGCGGGATCCCGTCCGTCTGGGCCTCCAGAGACATAGATGTGGCTTCCATTTGTAAATCCCTACTAAATGTTTCGTCCTGAGAAACTGGACCTGTCAGCCCCCTTCTTCTGCCTCTCAGCCTCCTCCATCTTTGGAGCAGGTTTGCACAAGCCTGCCCATCGTGGAACAGGTATTGCTATTCCTGTTGTTTTGTTTGTTTGTTTTGAGACGGAGTCTCGCTCTGTCGCCCAGGCTGGAGTGCAGGGGCGTGATCTCGGCTCACTGCAAGCTCTGCCTCCCGGGTTCACGCCATTCTCCTGCCTCAGCCTCCCGAGTAGCTGGGAGTACAGGCGCCCACCACCACGCCCGGCTAATTTTTTTTGTATTTTAGTGGAGACGGGGTTTCACCGTGTTAGCCAGGATGGTCTCGATCTCCTGACCTCGTGATCCGCCCGCCTCGGCCTCCCAAAGTGCTGGGATTACAGGCGTGAGCCACCGTGCCCGGCCTGATATTCCTGTTTTACAGAGGGGGAAACTGAGGCTCAGAGGGCTGACTACTGTGTGAGGTGAAGGACACATGGCATGTATGTGACAGAGAGGAAAGTCTCAGGCCCACGTGCCTCCCGGAACCCAGGAGGGCCCATTCCAACGCTTGTGTTGCAGACAAAGGCAGAACCCCAGCTCTGAGCCACCTCCCTTTCCACCTGGGGAGAGCGGAGATGAGGCCCAATGGATTTCAATGGCCCTGGCTCCAGGACTGGTCCTGCCATCCACATCTCCCCCTTTAGCAGGAGTTTGGCATGGAGGGCTCAGCTGCTTATGACCGACCACCACCCACTTTGGGAAAACTTCTGAGGAGGAATTGTGCACACCTGTGCCAGCCCCTGCGTACTGGCTACGTGCCAGGAACAGTGCCCGGGGGAACAATTCTCCATGTCCTCCCTAGGACACCATGAGGAGGTGGGTGGCCACCCTCCTGGGACTGTGGACACGGAGGCACGTCTGAGGGCAGGGGCTCCCTGCCAGACCCCTAGGGAGAGGTGGAGCAGGGCCCAGGCAGCCTCAGAGCCCGAGCTGGCTCCCAGTACCAGTGTGGCCGGTGCTGCATCAGCTACAGACTGATGGACATGGTGAGTGGCGGGCAGGGGAAGGGTGGCAGGGAGCCCCGGGGCAGCGCCAGGGGGTATGTGTGATCCCATCCTCCACTCCCAGCTTTTGATGCTGCCATGAGGTGGGTGGACGGGACAAGGCGCCATGGGATGGCTGTGGGACCTGCCAACACTCTTCCAGGACCCCAAAGCTGCCTGGGGAGCCACGAAAAGGACGGCTTCTGAGCCTGGCTTTGCTGGGCATGAACGGGCCAGGCTCGACCCTGGGGACAGAGAAAATGACCCGCAGGGACCCTGCTCCACCTGGGCAGTGAGTGAGTTCTCCCAGTCCCCTGGGTGCCAGGAGGCTATGCTTCCCAGGAGTGTGTGCAGCCGCCCCCTTTCATAAAGGGCCCCCCTGGCCTTCATGTGTGTTTTATGAGGGTGGCCGTGATGGCCATGCAGGGCAGGGAATCAAAAGGACTCGTAAAGTTTGTCTGATGATTTGGAACTGGGAGTGCCGCGGACACGTTCATGGGCATTTTATGCAGGAGGGAACCGTTAAGCAGGGAAGCTGAAAGAGACAGATCACGGGAAAATTAAACGTAGGGTTTAACTGAGAAATAATCATTTTCTATGAAAGATAATGACTTCTCTGGAGGCCGGTATCAAGATTTATTGGCCCAAGCGGTGACGACAGATCAGAGCCCAGACAAGAACAGCAGGAGACCTTGAAGGGGAGGAACCTTGGATTACCATCTCGCCCGGTCGATATATCTGAATGCCAAAGCCCTCTGCTCTGTATGTGTCATGTTGGGAGATTAAATGTATTTACACCTCTGGTGGAGTGGCTTTTTCTCCTGCAGTCAGAGTAACCTGATAGCTCCGGCCCCCTCCAGCGCTGCTGTCCTTGGAAGCCCTGGCCCGGGTTTGCCTTCGTTCCTCACGACCAGCCCCATTCAAGGGCACCCTGCCACTGGCACCTGCTGGGATCCCAGGGAAAGTCCAGCTGTGAGTGCAGCCGCCACTGCATCACACCGCACGTCAGCACCAACCATGTGGCGGCGAGCCGGGAAGCCATCGGATTTGCCGCAAATCTGCGGGGGCTTCAGTGGAGGAGATTTATTGCCGTGCCAGATGCGTGTGTGTGAAATACATAATTCCTCTCCCACGGTCTCATAAATCCAAAAGGGTCAGCAATAAATGGAAAAAAATAAAAAATCACAGACTGATTTGTTCGGAAGACTAGAAGGGGATCCGTGAGAAAGCTGTAGCTCAGCTCAAAGTTTGTTCTGAAACTGAGAGCACGGCGCAGGAATACATTCCCCACTGGATCCAAACCTCTGCGTTCTCAGGTGGGCTGGGCAGGAGCTGGCGCAAAATCAGATGCCCGGCCCGAGCTGGGCTTCCCACACACATGCTGAGTGGGGGCCCTGACACAGGCCGGCCATCCTAACGGCACCTGGGGCTGAGCAGCCGCCCCGGGGCTGGAGAAGGCAGGCTGGGCCTAGCTGCTGCCCAGCAAGGGGTGTCTGGAGAGGGGCTCTTACCTCACGGAAGGGGGCCCAAAGGGGTTCTCAGGGGCCTGGGGTCTTTCACCAGAGCTATGGGGTAGAGGGCCCTGGCAGCTCTGTGTGTCCTGCAACCTGGCGCCTTAGGGCTTTGCCAGGCCAGCTTTGTGATGTCTCCCACCGGACTGCATGCATAAAGTCTGGAGTGTGGTCCCCTCTCAAAGTGGAGGAGGCCTGAGGCCCTGGACAGGAGAAGCCACATCCTGGAGGGATCAGTGCTGGGACACAGAGGTCCCTGAGGCCAACACGCTGCCCATCAACTCCCCATTCAAGGAGAGACCCTCAAATTCAAAAGGGTCCCGGAGAAATTACAGGGGTCCCAGCGAATGCTCTGGAAGCAAAGAAAAGTCCATGACACCAGGAGAAATCGGATGCCCTGGCCTTCCAGGCACAGCGAGTCCCAAACATGCTCCAAAAGAGATCTTGGGCCACTGACTCCCAGAGGACAAGCCCCCGGCTGTGCGGGCTGCAGGGGAAATGACCTTGGGCCGCTGAGCTGCGGCTTCCTCTGGTCTGTGCAGCTCAGGTGAGAGACGCCCATGCCCAGTCCCCCCAGCTGCACGTCATCTGCTGGCCGTGTGGGCGGGGTAGAGGGTGGCGGGGGGAGGCACCTCCAAAGTCAAAGCAGGCAAATGCCCCTGACTGTCTTCTAAGCAGGGCTCAGGGGTGTGAGTCAGCACCAGCCGGGCCCACCCCAGCTCTTCTTTACCCCAAATGTTCTCTCTTCCTCTCTTGGCCTTCGCTGATCCCCATGACCCCTGTCCTGGCATAGGCGCTGTTCCACCCCTGCCCTCGCTCCTGTTCTTGACGACTCTGACTGTTCTTGGCTTTGGGCTGCAACGCCTTTTCTTGGACGCCTCTTCATGGCTTTGATGCGAAGGAGTGGGTGTGCAGTCTGGGCCCAGCTTCAGGTGACCGTCCCGCAGAGCCGGCCGCCCACCCGGTCCACCCTGGGAAAGTCCAGGCCACCATCCCTCACACAGCCGGCCACCCAGCCGGTCCACCCTGGGAAGGTCCAGCCGACCGTCCCGCACAGCCGGCCACCCAGCCGGTCCACCCTGGGAAAGTCGAGGCCACCATCCCTCACACAGCCGGCCACCCAGCCGGTCCACCCTGGGAAGGTCCAGGCGACCGTCCTGCAGAGCCAGCTGCCCAGCTGGTCCACCCTGGGAAGGTCCAGGTGGCCCTCCTGCACAGCCGGCCGCCTGGCCGGTCCGCCCTGGGAAAGTCCAGGCCTCTAGGTTCTTACTCCCACGTGTGCATGTGTGTGCCACACACAGCTCACAATGACATCGTGGACGCCTGTGCATCTCTGTAGTTCCAGAAAACACTCCCTAGGGGCCACACCTGGGGGCCAGTGTGGAGACAGCAGCTAAGGAGTCACGCAGGACCCTCCTGGTGAGCCGCGTGGAGACGAGGTCCACTGCCTGGTCTCGCTCCACACCTGGGAGATGTGCACAACAGCCTGAGTCTGTCTCCAGGAGCGGCTCTCTGCCCAGTGCGCCCTCGGGCCCGGGTGAGTCCTCTACCTGGCGGCTCAGGCCTCCCTCAATGTCCTTGCCGGCATGCTCCAGGGACCCACACTTTCCACGGGTGGCCAAGGGTACTTGGCCTGGGGGAGAGGCTGCCGGGGCTGCTTCCCGGGGACGTGGAGGTGTGGCTGCCTGTGGAGGTGTGGCTGCCTTCCTGCTCTTACCCAGTATTTCTTTGGGGTCTCGGCCCCTGGTGGGGGTCTTGGCCAAGCAGGCTTGGCTGCCCAGGGGCCCCGCTGCAGATGAAGCAGTGTCTAGGAGCTCATCCAGACCCACCAAGAGCTGCCCCGACCCTCCCTGGCTCTCTGCACACCCAGAGCTCTGCGCTCCTTCCCAGGGCTCTCCCCGACGGCCCAAGACCTCCTCAAAGGCCACATCAGCCCAGAACCCTGTACCCAAAGCAGGATCCCAGTCCCCCGATGAACTGCCACTCGTCACGTCCACGTCACCAGCTGCCAACAGCCCTGACAGACCTTCCCTGGCCACAGAGGCCACTCTGGATGGAGCTGGAGGCTGCACTGATGGCCCTGGGAGCCCTCCGGGGACACTGCCTGACCCCTCACACGACGGGCGCCCTGGCCAGCTGACAGGTTCAGGCCACTGGCTGCCTCCGGCCTCATCCTCTGCTATAGAACTGCATCTACCCAACTGGTCCTCAAGGCTTCCACCCGGTCCAGCCACCCCTGGGCAGAGCCCCGACTCCTGGGTTCCCGCGGACCCCTGGGGCCCAGGAAACAGTCCCTCCGGCAGACTCTCCTCAGACAAGGAGGACAAATCCTGGGTGGTGATGGCGGTGTCCTCCCCGAGGGGCCCCGAGGGCGGGGAAGGGAAGGCATCTGAGCATGGGTTGGTGTCTTTGCCATCACTCTGTGCCTGGGGAGTGGGAGGAGGTGGGGGTAGGGGGTCCTCCCTGTGGATGGAGGACGGGAGGTCGGCACTGCTGTAGGACAGCAACTCGTCCACGGGAGATAGGATCTCAGTCAAGACGTCACTGGCAAGTGGGGGACAGGCTTTCTCCAGGACAGTGGGGGCTCCATTCCCACCGGGCCCAGGCACCCGGCTCTCAGCTACTGGGAGTGCCAGCCTGCCCAGGTCCCCGGGAGGAGCCTGCAGGGTCACCGGGGTCTCGGGCTCTGGCATGAGGTGCGGGAGTTTGCTCTTGCTGGACAGACTCGAGTCAGCATCCCGAGTTTCCTCCTGGTAGCCCAAAGTCTCTCCTCCTTTGCCGAAATCTGCTCCTTCACTCCCAGAGGTCCCCAGAGGAAAGGCCGGCAGCGAGTCCGAGTCGCTGGCAGAAGAGATTTGGGGTGGGAACACCACACCGGCGGCCTCCGGGGGTGCCCGGCATGCTTCTCCTGTGTCTGACACCCCCGTCAGGCTCTCGCTGGTCCCAGAAGCTTCCTGCCCCTCCCCAGGCCATGGGGAGGGAAGAGCCACCTGGGTCTCCACACCACTTTCAAGGCCCGATGAACCACCTGCAGGCAGGCAGCTCCCCGAGGCTGGCTCGGCCCCAGTGCAGGGTTCTGGCAAGTCCTCGCTGTCCTCGTCCCAGACTTCGCTGGAGGCCTCTGACAGCTCTGAGCCTGACCTTGGAGAAGGGACGTCTGGGAAAGGCAGCAGCCAGCCTGCCTTCGGGCTCTGCTCCGGTGCTGAACCTTCTGCCACAGCCGTGTCCAAGGAGGAACCACACAGGGGGCTGGCCCCACTGCCCTGGGGCCTCTGCCAGGTGACCCGTCCTCCACCCCCAGGAACACTGCCTGGCCGAGGCTCACCCTGGTTTGGCCCCCAGGACAAAGGCAGGCCAGCTTCCTCGGAGGAGTGTCGGGCAGAGAGCTCTCCAGGCCAGGCAAAACCGTTGTCTGGGGAATCTTCAGCTTCCAAGCCGGGAAGAGAGCTGGAGCTCTCAGAAAGTTGGACCAGCGTAGCCGCTGCTTTCTGGAACTCCCAGAGAGAGGGACAGGACAGGCTGGTCACAGAGCCTGCTGGGGAGGTGTGGGATGACACCATGGCTTCTTCCGAAGGCCCCCAGCAGGTTCCGGAAGCAGACTCAGAGCCTGGACCGCAGGAGGGGGTGGCGGGGAGAAGGGGACTGCCCTGGTGCAGGATCGGGAGCGCCACCTCCTCAGGAGCCACAGGAGCTGCTGAGAGAGGGGACAATCAACACTTGTCACCCTCTGCACCCTGGACCCCATGCATATCCCACGGCCCCCAAAGCCAGGAGGTCAGAACAGAGAAACACCCTGAACAGAGGCAGGAAGAACGTTGAGGTGCCAGCGTGTTGGACCCCTGTGATTCCACCCCAGCGGTTGACCATGCCCACCCCCACCCACACCCAGTGAGTCATGTCCAGGGACCTTGCCGAGCCTTGGGGACCCAGCCTCATAGCACCGCAGCCGTGGTTCAAGGACTGACTGGTTGGCTTTGCCTTTTTAATTTTCATTCGGGATGTGGGTGGATCCAGAGGATCCCTGACCGTCATTCACCTCCCCCAGCAACCCTGTGATGGGGAGGTGCGTGGGCAGAGCCCTCCAGCTGGGCAGTGGGGAAGGCAGGGGCTGTGTGCTGTGGGGAGAAGCTGGCTCTGACATAGAAACAGCCTTGGGGGACCCTTAGTGGGGACTCGATGGCTGAGGGAGGGGCTGGGGGCTGGGGCATCACCTGGGGAGGCAGCAGCCCGGGCAGTTTCCAGCCAGGTGGAGGAGACGCCGGGGACCTCCTGCAGGCAGGCCTCCATCCTGCAAGCACATTCGTGGAGAACCCTGTGGGGATCCTGGTCCTCCTGGCCTCTTCCCCAGGGCCCACTGTCAGGGACCCCACTGGGCTCAGTCCACAGCCCACAGTCGAAAAACATCCCAGCTAGTCCTCTGCCACCACCTGAGGTGACCCTGAGGGCAAGGGCTCCCCAGTGGCTTGTCTTTGGAGGCATCCAGTCTCAGTCCCACTGGATCAGGTGGCAGAGAGGGGTGGGGCTGCCACTCCCAGGGGGTTCGAGGCCCCTCTGCTGACCTTGGGCTGATTCATGGGTGACATCTTTATTTCCAAAAGTGGGTCAGACCCCGGAGGGCTCGGGGTGGGTGCACAGCTGTACCCCAGCAGCACAACTGTGCCAGGAGAGAGTGAGGGTCTCCACAGCAGGGGGACAGGCAGTGCTGGCTGAACCCGTCTCCGTGCCTCAGGCTCCACCCCTGCCCCAGGTCCTGCCTGCTCCGGGGAGCCCAGCCCCACACCTCTGCTCCCCTGATCGCCAGCTCTCGGTTTCCTGGGACTCCTCCACGGGACTCTCGGCAAAATCCAGCCCCAATTCCGAGCCCTCTTCGCTCGTGCTGCCCTCAGTCACCTGCTGGAGACACATTGGAGAAATGACACTGTCAGGGTGTGGCCTCTGTCTCTGTCCACCTCCTGTAGCTGGATGGAGCCCCTGTGCTTCCGGCGGCCATGGTTAAGGAACAAAGACCACCCAAAAGATGGCCGTGGAGACCCCCACTCATCAGATTCCCCTCCTCCCATTGGGCCCTGCCGCCATGGGAAAAAAGTCTGTTTTTCTGCCCAGGTGTTGAGTGTTAGGGTGAGACCCAGAGAACTGGCAAACTTCAGAACTGAAGGCATCTGCTGGGAAGGGCCCCGGGGCACTCATGGGATGGACCAGGAGACCCCGCAGGGCCACACAGCAAGGCCAGGCCCCACTCAGCCCACAGGGAGTGCACAGCCACACCCGACTCACGCTGGCTTCCTGTGGGCCACAAGGACCTTCTCTGCCCCAGGAGGATTGGCTGCGTTCCCCGAAGCTCCTCACGTGGCTGTCTGTCGGAGCCCGGGGCTTCCCCGCTAAGGAAGGGCCGGGCTTGGTCTGAGGGTCTCCTGAAGGGCAAAGGGACTGTCAGCGCTGGCGGGGACAGATGCAGGAAGCAGAAGGAGCAGCTCCCAGGAATTCCGAAGTCACATAAAACAAATCTTAAAATTCAAAGTGACGCATGCCTTTCTGCAGTGCTTGGTTAGTAATGAGGGCGGAAACGTACATGGTAGTTTGCTCCTAAAATGATCCTGTTATTGGACAGTTAGTGATCGAAGTCCCAGCCAAGAGTTTAGAGAAAATTTGTTTAGAATTCAGAAGTCGGCTGGGCGTGGTGGCTCACGCCTATAAACCCAGCACTTTGGGAGGACGAGGTGGGTGGATCACAAGGTCAGGAGTTCGAGACCAGCCTGGCCAATATGGTGAAACCCCATCTCTACTAAAAATACAAAAATTAAGTGGGCGTGGTGGTGGGTGCCTATAATCCCAGCTACTCAGGAGGCTGAGGCAAAAGAATTGCTTGAAGCCGGGAGGCGGAGGTCGCAGTGAACCAAGATCACGCTATTGCACTCTAGCCTGGGAGAGAGTGAGACTTTGTCTCAAAAATAATAATAATTATTATTATATTATTATTATTTAGAGGCCTCTTTCCCTCCCTTGGGGGAAACCCTTTGCCAGAGCTTGCTCTTCCCCCTCGGTGCCGTCCAGACAGACGCTGGTGTGAGGCAGGAGTGGCACAGAGGGCTGGTGGGGGGCAGGCCTCGGACACAGCAAGGTCACCAGTGCACTGCCGGAGGGATCGCAAAGGGGGACAAAGGGGTGGGTGGGGCCATCGCAGAGCCCTCCCCAGGAGCACCAGGCCCTCCCCGTATTGCATCTTCATCTCCCTAGACTTTCGTTCTGTGGCGTCAGGAGACTGTGAGGGCCAAGGCCACCTGGCTAAGGGAACCGGAGCTGTTTAGTGAACGCCCAAGGAGGGGGAAGCTCCATCAACGGGAACACCTGCCCTCCTGTCCATGGCCCTGGGCTGCCCCAATGACCACAGTGGGGCGTCACCCAGGGAGGCCTTGCGAGTGCAGTCTTTTGATCAGAGAGCGGCCAGCACTGCAATCAGGCAGCCCCAGGGCGAGCCCTGGACCACCTGAGAACATAAGTCAGGCCTCAGGCTCCTCCTCTGCAGTGTGGGTGTAACGAGTGAAGCCACCTCCAGAGGCAACGAGAACAGTGACAGCTGGTACATGTGGCCATGTGGCAAGGGAGGCTTCAGGCTGAGCAATCTTCACGGTGGCCGCTGAAGCCTGAACGACGCAGGCCCTGGGGCAATGCGGGACACAGGGGGAAAGCACTCTGTATTCACTCCGCCCCTCAGTGCCACTGGCCTCTCCAGGGAGCCCCACCAGCCACGCTCTCCCGGGCAGGCAGCCCCACAAGTGCTTCTAACCTCTTCCTATCTCAACCCGTCTGTCCTGAGGTTTGCTTTCCCTGGCCCCAACTGCAGGGCCCCCCAGTCCAGCAGACCCTCGGTAGCATAGTCTCCCTGCTTCCGAGGATGGACACTGGGTGGGGGCCTTCTGAACTCGGCACCCAGAGCTGGTCAGGGAGCTCCGAGGTGGCATCGCAGGGCATGTAACCCCCCACTCACTCTTCAGCTGGCGGCTACTAGATCCACCACCAGGGATCCCTGACACGGTGAGCGCGTCCCCTCCCGCCCCACCTACAAATTGGGGACTTGGCTCTCGGGGAGGCCCCCGGCCAAGTGTAAGGTTCGGAAAGAGAAAAATGTAATCGGTGCAAAAACCTCCGTCGGCTGAAGACGCTCAGGCAGTGCTGGCTTCCAAACGCTTAAAAACCTGCCCCAGATGAACGAAGTTGCGACTAAAACAACCCCAGCCAGTTATGACTTTTAATTTCTCCAGAAGAGCCGCTGCGTCACCTCCGGTAGGAGATGGAGCCGGCCACTCTTCTTGCGGTGAAGGGGTCCGAGGCCAGGGTGGGGGGCCACCAGGGCCCATCTTCTTTGCTTTCCGTCCTTGTCCAGTGGCTGAGCTCCAGCCTCGGACTGTCTCTGCCGGATGTAGGGGACGCGTCCGGCGCCGTGATGGCCCACACGCTGTTTCCAGGGTGCTTACCTGGGAGCGGCTCCTTCGCCTCCTGTGACCTGCGCTGAGCTGTGGGGAGGCGCCCCTCCGCCTCCTCGGCCTGGGGATTGAGACAGGGGAGTGGACATGCCACAGGGCCCTGCAGGGAGGGCACCAAGGGCCAGGGATAGACCAGGATGGATGGGGACAGATGGGGACAGACTGGGGTGGATGGGGACAGATGGGGGTGGACAGGGACAGACAGGGACGGGCAGGGACAGACAGGGACCCACTGCAGGAACCAAGGACTGGCCACAGGAACCAAGGGGCCCCAACCAAGATCAAGTCGCCGATTGGCAGAATGTTGGGAGGAGGGCCCTGAAACAGGTGGGGCTGGGGAAATGGCTTCCAGGGAGTGCGTACGGGAAAGGCTGGGCCCAGCCGCTGTCCGTCAGGGGGGCTCGCGGGCTGCAGGTCCGGCTGAGGGGCCCGAGGCTGCTCCCCAGGTTCTGAAAGACACAGTCCCAGGAGTCACCAGCGGCAACCACAGACTGAGGCCAGGAAGGGAAGGAACGAGGCAGGGGCAGAATGGAGCTGCGGGGGGTGGGGGGTGGGGGAAACATGGTGGGGACTGATGTGCGTGGGGAGTGGGGAGGGTGTCGCCACATACTGCCCTGTTCTTGGCAGGATGGACGGCAAACAAGCTAACTTCGAGGGAGACAGGGACAGCCTGGGGCCACATCCGGCTCTCTGCCCTGCCATGTCCCCTGCCTGGAGGCCCGAGGGTCTGCTCAGCCCGAGCCTGGGAAAGGCGGCCTGCTGAATCCTCCTTCTGCCCTGGCCAAGGGCTCTCTTGGGCCTGTGTTTCTGGGACCTGCCTGGCAACAGTCTGAGGCCTGCACGTGGCCCCAACCAAGATCAGGTGCTCTGGGCAGCCGCCCATGAGGAGCCCTTCGCAGACAGAACTTGCCTGGGTGGTTTCCCGGCCAGCGCATCCCTCGCTGTGTATCTTGGGAATGCTGGCTGACTGTGCATGGGGTGGCCTGCCTGCTGGCAAGCCCACTGTGTGCCCTGCTGCACTGAGACGCAGACACGGGGAGGCCGGGGTGGCCCGGTCACAGGTGGGGCACAGCAGGCCTGCCTGACCCTGAGCCTGACGCCACCCCACGCTGCCCAGGGCCCACTGAATGAGTCCGTCTGTCCCGGGGCAGTCACCGCTGCTGCTCGTTACCTTGGCTGACGTGGCTGCCGCTCTCCACCAGCGGGCCCCGGGGGTCGTGTGTGTCCTCGCCCCACGCTGGCCTCGGAGGCTGCTGGTGACCATCTGCGTCGGAGGTTGTCTGGGGCGGCGTCACATCCCGCTGTTCCGCGGGAGGGCTGCACGGCCATGCAGAGTGGAGGTGACCGCCCGCCCGGCTGCCCCTTCCCAGGTGTCCAGCCCTGGCCACAACCTCCACCAGCACCCTCTCTCTGGGAACAACCTCATGTCACATCCAGGGGTGGCTGCGGTCAGTGGCCAAGCAGAAGACGGGATTGTGACCCCCTCACCCGGGTAAGGTGGGTGGGAGAGACCTGTGTTCTCCTCAGGGTGTGGCCCCTTCAGACTTCTGCCTGGAGACGGACTGTGCCTCCCAGGTGCACATGCTGGGCCCCCGAGAAGCACGGTGCCACCCCAGGCCTGCGCTGACCTCCAGGCACCCCCCGTCTGACTCTGCCTGGGTCACACTGCTGGGATGGCAAGAAAACTCCTGCTGTCTCAGGTGCCTGCCCGGCGACATGTCGTCCGACTCCCTTTCTCCCCCAGGCACCTGCCACATCTGGGCACAGCTGGTTGCTCCCGCCCAAGGGTGCCCCTGAGCATTTCCCCCTGGATTCACAGATGGCCAGGGGTGAGCAGGAGGTGCTGGTTCACAGGAGGGTGGCCCTAAGGGCCTGGAATCCCCGTATCCCAAGGTAGATGGCTGAGGGGCTGGAGCCCGCACTCTCGCTGGAGCGGGACTGGGAAGGCACCTTGACACCAGTGTGTGCCCCACACAGGCTCTAGAGGGAGACAGGGCAGTGCCCCCAGGGCTTGGCACTGCCCCCAAAGCAGAGCAAGGTACTGTACTCTCAGAGCTGCCCCAGAAACAGAACATGACTGAATAAAAATGGGAACAGGAACCCCCATGTCCTAGCCGGGCGCGGTGGCTCACGCCTGTAATCCCAGCACTTTGGGAGGCTGAGGCGGGCGGATCACAAGGTCAGGAGATCGAGACCACGGTGAAACCCCGTCTCTACTAAAAATACAAAAAAAATTAGCCGGGCGCGGTTGTGGGCGCCTGTAGTCCCAGCTACTCGGGAGGCTGAGGCAGGAGAATGGCGTGAACCCGGGAGGTGGAGCTTGCAGTGAGCCGAGATCGCGCCACTGCACTCCAGCCTGGGCGACAGAGCGAGACTCCGTCTCAAAAAAAAAAAAAAAAAGTAAAAAAAAAAAAAAAAAAAAGGAACCCCCATGTCCTAAAGGATTCATTCCCCTCCCCTACACCCTCCTCGGCACACAGCGTCTCAGGCCAGGACCCTGCGGCAGCTCCATCTGCTCCATCCAGCTTCTTCCTTGCTCCCTTGGGGTGCAGATAGACACACCCCAACCCCAAGGCACCCAGCTCACAACTGAGCTTCTCTCAAATGAACCAATGAAGGAGGGAAGCGCGTCTGCTCCTGTGTGGCAGGAGCCCCAGCAAAACACCACAGGTGAGCTTCTCGGGGGTGGGGTCCCAGGGAGCCAAAGTTTTCTCTGTGAATACCTCACTTTTCTCTATTTTCTAGCTGTGGACAGGGCTACACATCGCTGGTGTGACAAGCCGAACATAGGGTGTACCCCTCCGCCAGGAGGGTGGGCTGACCCCCACGCTGGGGTCCAGGTCTGCAACCGTACATCTACCAGCCCCTCCTCTCCAGCCCTATAAGCAAACCCTGGGGGACCAAGTGGCGGTAGTAGGCCTGGAAGCCTCTTCAGAGATTCCTGGGACTGGCAACTGGCAGCAATGTGAATGACAGATCAGTCTGTGCCCAGGTTTATTTGAAAGCTTGAGGAGGAGCCACGGAGCCAATGGCCGAGGCTGAGTGGTCAGCAGCTCCCCTCGCTGCAGAGGCCCCTCTGGGCTGGGAAAGAGCTGCAGGACGCTCCCCCAGGCAGGCAGGGGCCTCCAAAGGCTGCTCCCCTGGGCCTGTGCTGCCCCGCCGCTTGCTGCTTCAAGGGGGTCTGTGATAGAGTTTTGAGGGCTGCCGGCCCTGGGGGTCTGAGCTCAAAGGAGAGGAGGCCTCCTCGGCCCTCCAGGGCCATTTTGAGCCCCGAAAGAAGAGCTGTTCCCAGCATCAGGAAGCCGGGAGGCTCTTGATGGGAAAAGCAGCTGCTCCTCCCACGGCCAGGCTCTCGGCCAGGTGACCCTGGTCATCACACCTCCTCCCCTGCTCCATGGGGACAGTCCAGGCAGAGCCCTGGTGCCCTCTAATGAGGCGCTTTTGCTGCAAACCAAAGCCAACGGCCACATGGCCAGGCCTCAGAGAAGGTTGAGCTGCCACCGGTGGGCAGAACAGCCCCCAGCCACCTTGGGAGGGGGTGCCCAGGGCTACACGTGCCACCCCTGGCCCCTGAGCCAGACCTGTCCACCGGCTGTGCCCCACCGCGTCCTGCAGCAGCTGTGGAGGGGAGAGCACCCCGTCCCTATTTCCCAGGTGAGGAAACAGGCTAAGAGGAGATCCTCCCCGTGGCCACACTCCAGCCAGCCACAGAGCCGGGAAGGTGCAACCAGCTCTTGGGGCTTCTCCCATGGGGCCCGGGCAGCTCCGGCTTCTGCCCAGACCCACTGGGCCAGCAGGCCTCCCTCAGTGCCCTCAATGCCCACCCCCTTCCGTCCTCCCAGGCACAGGTGGGGATGGGGCTGAGTGAGTCGGCCGCCCAGTGCAGGAAAGGCTTCTCAGGAGAACATCAGCGTCCAGCCCCCGACTCCCAACCCCCAAGACCAACCAACTCACCGTTTGGCCTTCGAGCTTGCGGGGCTGCTCTGGGGGCGACGGCTGGTGGGGCTGCTGGGCCTGCGCAGGGTCAGGGGACACAGGGAGGCCTCTGGCTGCTGGCTTGTCTCTGAGCCGCCCTCCCAGGTGACCTTGACTCTGGGGCTGGAGCCCTGTGAGAAACGGTGCAGAAGAGCCTGGCGTGGCTGTCTCTGCTCATTTCTTCCTCAGAAAAGCCGGTGCCGGGCATCATGTGACTGTGGCTGTGACAGGGCTGGTGCAGTGCTGGGGCTGTTTGCTCCCTGCTGGGTGCCAGGCTGAAACAGGACCTCTCATTTGAGCAGGGGTCCTGCACCCCCGCTGAGAGGTATGGATGGGAGACCCAGAATGACGAGTCTTTGCCCAAGGCCGGCCAGACACCCCCATGCCCAGCTCTGGAATCAGGTTGCTCCTGTCTCCTCTCCTGCAGTCCAGCCTGGAGCAGGTGCTTCAGAGCGCTCAGATCATTCAATCCTCATCCCCACCTTCCGGGTGAGCCCGCTGCCCTCCCGGCCTTACAGAGGAGACGCGCAGGTGGGGAAGGCACACAGCTTGCCTGGGGATAGTCCCCACCCCTCGTCCACACAGCTTCCTCACTCTGCTGGTGGACATGGGGAGCTGGAGCCGCCCTCCAAGGACGCAGCTTCTGCTTGGGGTCCCTGAGGGGCTGGCCTGCCCCCGGAACTTCCAGCCACACTCTCCTTCCTGCCTGGGTCCCATGAGATCCCCAGTCCTGCTTATTCCCCAACCCCATCCACTGCTGCCCCCACCTGAAGTCTGGCTCTGCTCTAGGGCCTGGCCAGGACCACCCCATCCAGGAAGCCTCCTCAGCCCCCCAGCAGCGGCCCCTCCCTCCCTCCATCTGCCCCACCCCCAACCCCACCCCCCAGCAAGTCTTCCTGCGGCCACAGGCATTTTTACAAGGGACTTGCACGATCCTAGGGTACAGCATTTCTGGGGCTGAGCCCCAGCCCAGGCGAGAGCGCCCACCTGCGGCAGCTTGGCCCGGACCTGCAGCTCGTGCACTGGGACGACGTCCGCGGGCCCCGTCATGGGGAGGACTTCCGTGGGCCCCGGGATGGGGAGGGCGTCTGCGGGCCCTGGGATGGGGAGTGCGTCCCTGGGCCCTGGGATGGGGCGGGTGCCCGCGGGCCCCGGGATGGGGAGGGCTCCTGCAGGCCCCGGCATGGAGACGACGTCCCTCTGATGTTGCAAAAACAGCTTCCTGTCTCGGTGCCTGAGCAGCTGCGTGTGGCGCAGGTATTGGATTTCCCTCTGAGCAGGCGAAAGAAGCAGATGTCAGCATAACCCCGGAGCCAGCAGAGGAAAAGACCAACGAATGGCCGGGCGCGGTGGCTCAAGCCTGTAATCCCAGCACTTTGGGAGGCCAAGACGGGCGGATCACGAGGTCAGGAGATGGAGACCATCCTGGCTAACACGGTGAAACCCCGTCTCTACTAAAAAAAAATACAAAAAACTAGCTGGGTGAGGTGGCGGGCGCCTGTAGTCCCAGCTACTCGGGAGGCTGAGGCAGGAGGATGGCATGAACCCGGGAGGCGGAGCTTGCAGTGAGCTGAGATCAGGCCACTGCACTCCAGCCTGGGCGACAGAGTGAGACTCCGTCTCAAAAAAAAAAAAGAAAAAAAAAGGCCAACGAAAGGGAAGGGGTGTCTGGGCGGACGCCCTGGCCCTCGCACTGGGGGGCCTCCCTTTCCTTCCAATTGGCCTTTGCCTGCCCCTCCTGCCGGGCCGAGGATACCCCCATGGCCTTGGGCTTCCCTGGGCTTGGTGGAGGAGGCAGCCGCAGGCGGCAGGAGGCAGGAGGGAGACAGGCATTCATTCCCCGGGGCTCGAGCGGGGCTGGCACAGGTTGACTGGGCCTCGCCCTCCCTGTCTCCAGGCTCCAGGCACTGCCCCTACCCCATCCCTCCTTTACGACTGTTCTCTCTGTTCCCCACAGTGTCCCCGGTGGACGCACCCTCGGAACCACCTTGTATGGAGCGAAGGCACGGGCCGTTGCCCACCCGCCCTGGGAGATGGCAGCTTCATCAGGGAGACGGGAAACTGAGGCTCTACCAAGCGGGTGTCTGGTCCACGGCCCCGCTGGGGGGTCCCAGACCCCACGTCCACCAGGGCGTCTCTGTCTATGACATGCAGCCTGCCTATGGCTGGGTGTCCTGGCCCTGGCCAGCTCCAGCTCCTCCCGCATGGGCTCCCTGGGCAGGGCCTGTTCTATCAGGCCCCCTCGATGACAAGCAGACCCCTTCTAAGCCCCTTTTGTTTCCCGGGCTCACACGGTTCTCTGTGGTGCCTGCCTTTTCCTGTTTCTCCATATCCAAGAGGACTCGTGCATGGGTCTATAGCCTGGGTCTCCGCCCCCAGCTCCCTCGCCTGGAATGCCCCACGCCTGACACCCCAAGTCCCAGTATGTACAGGGCGTCCAGGGCAGGGGTGGGGATCTCAGGCTTTCCAGTCAACATAAGGTCCTGCACTGACCCCATTTCCCAGCAGAGAGTCCTGGGTGAAGTAAGTCCCCCACCCCAGCTCAGCTTCTTTTTTTCTTTCTTTTTTTTTTTTTTTGAAACAAGGTCTCACTCTGTTGCCCAAGCTGGAGTGCAGTGGTGCAATCTCAGCTCACCGCAGCCTCGACCTCCCGAGCTCAAGCAATCCTCCCACCTCAGCCCACCAAACAGCTGGGACTACAAGCATTGGCCACCTGTAGTGGCAGATTTAGTTTTTGTAGAGACGGGGGTCTTACTATGTTGCCTAGGCCTGTCTCATATTCCTGGGCTCAAGTGATCCTCCCACCTTGGCCTCCCAAAGTGCTGGAATTACAGGCATGAACCGCCTCACCCAGTCAGGTTCCTTTATCTGTACCAAGGGTGTTAGCGCCAGCCCCTGTCCCACAGCATGGGGACACTGATGTGAGGATGCGGGCACAGTGGCCTCGAGCTGTGAGGGGCCCTTGAGCCTGTGACCCGGGCGGGGGCCGGCAAGGGTCCTCGTTCTGGCTCTCAGGCTTGCTCCTCTCTGCCGCAGGCAAAGCCCTGATTCTGGCAGCTGGTCCCCTCTCCACGTGTGAGCCCAGTACCGAATCTCCCTGGGGGTCGGCTTCCTCCAGGCCCTGGTGACAACCATGGCAGGAAGGCAAGAGCAGCCACAGATGGAGACCCCTCCCTGGCAGGCGAGGCCGGGGATTTACCTGCACCACCCTCACGGCCCCCACGCATGCGCACATCAGGCTTCTCCTCATTTTCCAGATGAGGGAACTGGGCTCGGAGCGGTTGGGAAAGTCCTCTGAGGTCGTACATGGCGCACATCTGCCCGGGTAAGTGCTGGCTGCACTAAACTCTCCCAAACCCCTGCTTACAGATACTAACTATTCTTCTCCGGTTCCAAGGAGGAAACCGAGGCGCCAAGAGACAGAGCTACTTGCCCGAGGTGACATCCAGCAAAAGGCTGAGCCTGGCCTGGAGCCAGGGCCACAGGGCCACCCTCCACCCTGGCCGTGATGCCCCCTCGGGCCATGGGCACTCCTTCTGTACTGCAGGGTCCTGTATGGCCCTGGAGGGTGGCAAGGGCTTGGGAATTCTTTAGCTCTGGTGCTGGGGAATGTTCAGATTCCAGGCAAGATGATGACAGGACCACCTCTGTGTGCCGCCCACCTCGACCCACCAGGCCTGTGCTGGCCCCACCTGCTCCTTCTCGAATCTGCTGAGGGCTTGCTGCTGCTTCTCCACCAGCATGGCCAGCACAGCTCTGTCCCTCTTGCTGTCCAGGCACCTGGGGGGAGGTGGCAACATCACCGCCAATCTTGACAGCCCGTGCAAGTGGATATAGAAAGTCACAGACACAGCCAGCCCTGGTCGGCCACATCAACCTGGAATGCCCTCCCAAGGTGCGGGCATCGGGGAGGAGGCAGCCATGCGTGGACAGGCTCGGCAGCCTTGGGGTGGCCAGATGGCCCCAGCCCTGGCTGTCACTCTTCCACCCCTCACAGCCACTTTTGGACTTTTGGTCTAAAGCGACAAAGGCTGGCGGAGAGCAGCCCCTGCCATCCTGAAGACCCAGCCCAGGCCAGTGGGTCCTCTGGGGGGAGGAGGTGGGGGTCACCCACATCCACCCCCGCTCCCATCATGGGATAAACACCCTCAGCCTGGCCCGCTCAGACACTGGGTGAGGATGTTAACTGGAATCACCTTTCTGGAGACCAGTGTGGCATTATCAAGCGGCTTCCAAATGCATTCTCACTGACACGGTCATTCCACTTCTAAGATTTTGCCTTAGGCCGGGCGCAGTGGCTCAAGCCTGTAATCCCAGCACTTTGGGAGGCCGAGACGGGCGGATCACGAGGTCAGGAGATCGAGACCATCCTGGCTAACACACTGAAACCCCGTCTCTACTAAAAAATACAAAAAACTAGCCGGGCGAGGTGGCGGGCGCCTGTAGTCCCAGCTACTCGGGAGGCTGAGGCAGGAGAATGGCGTAAACCCGGGAGGCGGAGCTTGCAGTGAGCCGAGATCGCGCCACTGCACTCCAGCCTGGGCGATAGAGCGAGACTCCGTCTCAAAAAAAAAAAAAAAAAAAAAAAAGATTTTGCCTTAAGGAAATGACCTCTCTATCTTCATTAATAATGGCAAAAAGCTGGAGACAGCCTAGAAGCCCAGAGATCCGGGACAGGCGAAGGGAGTTACAGCCCTGTCTGTGCGCCAGTGCGCCCTGTGTGTTACAGCGGTTACGCAGACACACAGAAAGGTTTTCCTGACATTTAAATTGAAAACGCAAGTTACAAAACAGCACATGCCGCCCATTTGCAACGTGGCAATAGCCATGTGTGTTTCCCCCCAGAACAGAGTATCCGCACTGGGCGCGGTGGCTCAGGCCTGTAATCCCGGCTCTTTGAGAGGCGGAGGCGGGTGGATCACCTGAAGTCGGGAGTTCGAGACCAGCCTGATAAACATGGAGAAACCCCGTCTCTACTAAAAATACAAAATTAGCCGGGCGTGGTGGCGCATGCCTGTAATCCTAGCTACTTGGAAGGCTGAGGCAGGAGAATCGCTTGAAGGAGGCGGAGGTTGCAGTGAGCCTAGATCGCGCCATGCGCCACTACACCCCAACCAGGGCAACAAGAGCGAAACTCGGTCTCAAAAAACCAAAACAAAACAAAAAAACAAAGTATGCGCAAAGATGATTTCAGAGGTCATCTTTGGGACGATGGGGGTATTTTTTTTATTTGTGTATTGAGTCCTTTACTGTCTTAGCTAAGTTTCAGCAAACACCTATTACTATTTGGACCAGTACCTTGTTTCTCAAAACGCTGTCGGGCCACGGGAGGGACCCGGACAGGGCGGGGCGGGGCCGCGGCGGGACGGGGCCGCGGCGGGGCGGGGGCGGGGGCGGAGCGGGGGCGGGGGCGGGGGCGGGGCCGGCGCTGGGCGCATGCGCTCACCCTCGCCGATGCTCCAGCCAGGCCAGCTCCGCGAGCGTTTTCTCCTGCAGCGCCATCTCTCGCAGGTGCAGCAGCGCGGCCTGGTGCTGTGCTCGCAGCTCCTCCTCCCGCAGGCTCCGCTCCAGCATCTGCGGCTTGAAGCAGCCCAAGGCTCCTAAAGCTCTGGGTTCGGCGCTTCCGGGCCTCGCGGGGTTCCACTAGGGCGGGCCGCTTCACCGCCTAGGTTCTAGATCGCTCCAGGCACCGGCCACCGCCTCCGAGAAGCCCTCTAGGACTGCCCGCCCCGCTCATCTCCCATGCCGCCCCCGCTTCCCCGACTGTGAGCTGGCGGGGCAGGCCGGATCTTCATCATCTCGGCCTCACCACCAGCCCTGATCCAGGAAGCCCAGGCCACCTGCCCTAAGATATACAACCTGGGCGGGGGCTAACCGTGCCCAAAGCACCCTGTTGAAATGCCTGCCCCGCTCTGTCACCCAGGGCGGGAGGAACCGGCTTGAGTAGCCGTCAGCTGGAAGACTGCGTGACGCAATGGCCGGAAGAACCTCCTGACCCAGAACCTGCCTTGGCCCTTCTTAGTGGAGGGACAGTTGAGTCCGGGGCCCACTACCAGGGCCTTGCTGGGCCCTGAAGTTGTGCCCCTCCCCCAGGGGACCTCTCCACCTACCTGGTGGGCGGGGTTGTCTGGAGGGAAGAGCTTGGCCAGGGGCAGCTGGGAGAGGGCTCCGTCAGGGCCCCCCACCTCTGAGGAAGGAAGCACCATGGTTGGGTCATGTAGGGGGTCTAAGTGCCCCGTGTCAGGGGCCATTTCTACCGGAGGGCCTCATAAAAGTAGGAGGTCTAGGGCAGTTTAGTGCCCCCACCCCATCCCGGACACACAAGGCTTCACGAAGAATCCACAAGACCACGCGGGAAGGGACCAGCAGTCTCCTGATGTGAAGTTCTAGTGTGTGACCCCACTGACTGTGGGAAAGACCAGACCAAAGGTAGAGGGAGCTCAGGGAGACAGCCCAGCTGCTCCGCTTCTACAGGAGGGGAGACTGAGGCCCACAGAGGGAGAAGGGCTGTTCTAGGTCCAGCACCAAGGAGCTGGCAGGTGACGGCAGAGCCCTGATCCCCAGCTGAAGTAGCTGACCTGCTGCCCACCGCTGCTGGCCGTGCTTCTGTTTCTGAGTGATGGAAAAAGGAGCCTATACTTAAAAGTCCTTAAGGGCTTTCCCTCCCCACAAAGAGCAGAAAGGACTGGATTTTGGCTTTACCATCCCATCTGCAACAACTAAAAAAATCACATAAATATACACACACATATGTGTGTTTATATAGAGATATGTGTGTGTATATACATATATATATATTTTTTTTCACACACACATATGAAAGAACAGTTTTCCAGGCACTGGACATGAGGCAACACAGCACAGTGATCCCTGAGAGACAGAAAACAAAGGAGGTGAGACTTGCGACGCTCACCGTTCACTGCCTGAGACAGTTGCCAGGCTATGGTGAGGGAGGGGAAGCTGGCTGAGCTGGAGGAATGCCTGGGTAGAGGAGACAGCAGAGTCTGGGGGGACCAAGGCAACTGGAGTTTGTGGGGGCAGAGTGTCAGAGAGGAGAGAGTTGCACAGATAGAAGACCTCTGAGATGTATGAAGCGTCCTCCTGGAGTATTCAGTAGAGAACTGATGGATGAATGCATGTCAAGAAGCTACCAGGGCCGGGCGCGGTGGCTCAAGCCTGTAATCCCAGCACTTTGGGAGGCCGAGATGGGTGGATCACGAGGTCAGGAGATCGAGACCATCCTGGCTAACACAGTGAAACCCCGTCTCTACTAAAAAATACAAAAAAACTAGCCGGGCGAGGTGGCGGGCGCCTGTAGTCCCAGCTACTCGGGAGGCTGAGGCAGGAGAATGGCCTGAACCCGGGAGGCGGAGCTTGCAGTGAGCTGAGATCCGGCCACTGCACTCCAGCCTGGGCGGCAGAGCGAGACTCCGTCTCAAAAAAAAAAAAAAAAAAAAAAAAAAAAAAAAAAAAAAAGAAGCTACCAGATGCTGGGACAGAAGCATTCCAGGGGACTGGAAGCCTGGGAATGACACCTGTTTCCAGTAGCCAGGCTGGAGGACCTCAGCACTCCCAGGTCACTGGGCAGGCAGTGTACACAGAACTTTCTTGCCCTGACTGTTGGAAATGATTAGCCCCAGGCTGAGCATTGACGCTCAGCTATTAACGCACTATTTTTTTTTTTTTTTTTTGAGACAGAGTCTCGCCCTGTCACCCAGGCTGGAGTGCAGTGGCCGGATCTCAGCTCACTGCAAGCTCCGCCTCCCGGGTTCACACCATTCTCCTGCCTCAGCCTCCCGAGTAGCTGGGACTACAGGTGCTCGCCACCTCGCCCGGCTAGTTTTTTGTATTTTTTAGTAGAGACGGGGTTTCACTGTGTTAGCCAGGATGGTCTCGATCTCCTGACCTTGTGATCCGCCCGCCTCGGCCTCCGAAAGTGCTGGGATTACAGGCATGAGCCACCGTGCCGAGCCTTAACGCACTATTAAGGCAAAGTCTGAAAGGATCAAATTACTTCCAATTGACTGCAGTCCAAAAGAAAGCTTCTTTTCTTTTGTTTTTTTGAGACGAAGTCTCGCTCTGTCGCCCAGGCTGGAGTGCAGTGGCCGGATCTCAGCTCACAGCAAGCTCCGCCTCCCGGGTTTACGCCATTCTCCTGCCTCAGCCTCCCGAGTAGCTGGGACTACAGGCGCCCGCCACCTCGCCCGGCTAGTTTTTTGTATTTTTTAGTAGAGACGGGGTTTCACCGTGTTAGCCAGGATGGTCTCGATCTCCTGACCTCGTGATCCGCCCGTCTCGGCCTCCCAAAGTGCTGGGATTACAGGCTTGAGCCACCGTGCCCGGCCCAAAAGAAAGCTTAAGAATGTTTATAGGGGCCCGTGTGGTGGCTCACACCTGTAATCCCAGCACTTTGGGAGGCTAAGGTGGGCGGATCATGAGGTCGGGAGATGGAGACCATCCTGGCCAACATGGTGAAACCCCGTCTCTACTAAAATACAAAAAATTAGCTGGGCATGGTGACGGGCGCCTGTATTCCCAGCTACTTGGGAGGCTGAGGCAGGTGAATTGCTTGAACCTGGGAGATGGAGGTTGCAGTGAACTGAGATTGCACCATTGCACTCCAGCCTGGTGACAGAGTGAGACTCTGTCTCAAAAGGAAAAAAAAAAAAAAAGGCATGTTTACAAGAATACAAAAATATCTAGCACTCAGCAAGGTAAAATTCACAATGTCCGGAAGATATGCAAAGAAACCAGAAAACACAACCCGTAGTGAGCAGGATAATTTATTAACCCTAACCCAGGCTCAACATGGGTGTGAGGATTGGCAGAGAAGGACATTAACAGTTTCGTAACTGTATCCCATATGTTTAAGATGTTTCGTAGAGCCACAGAGGATATAAAACCAAAAGATCCAAATGGAATACACATTCTGATGAAAATTAAAACACTTGGCCAAGCGCAGTGGCTCACGCCTGTAATCCCAGCACTATGGGGGGTCAAGGCGGGCGGATCACGAGGTCAGGAGATCAAGACCATCCTGGCTAACACAGTGAAATCCCATCTCTACTAAAAATACAAAAAAATTAGCCAGGTGTGGTGGCGGGTGCCTGTAGTTCCAGCTACTCGGGAGGCTGAGGTAGGAGAATGGCGTGAACCCAGGAGACGGAGCTTGCAGTGAGCTGAGATCGTACCAATGCACTCCAGCCTGGGTGACAGAGTGACAGAGTGAGACTCTGTCTCAAAAAAAAGGGAAAAAAAAGAAAGAAAATTAAAACACTTGAGATGAAAAATACACCGGATGGGATGAAGGGCAGACTAGACACTGCAGAAGGAGAGATGAACGAATTGGAAGATAATAGCAATAGAAACGATCCAAAAGGAAAAAGGGAGGAAAAAAGAATAAAATAATACAAAGAGCTTCAGTAAGATCACAACTTCAAGTGGCCTAATAGATGGGTAATTGGAGTCCCTGAAGGAGATGTGAGAGAAAGAGGAGCAAAAAGATATTTGAACAAATAGTGGCTAAACGATTTCCAAATATGAAGAAAATGAAAAATTCACAGGTCCAAGAATCTCAACAAACTCCAAGGACAAGAAATATGGACTTGGAGTCTATATTTTCCAAAAATTTTCAAAAAAAATGGAGTCCATTTTTTCAAAAAAAGAAAACATGAAAAACTACAACAAAAGACATCATAATAAAATAGCTCAAAACCAGTAACAAGGAGAAAGTCCTTTTTTTTTTTTTTTTTTGAGAGGGAGTCTCGCTCTGTCTCCCAGGCTGGAGTGCAGTGGTGCGATCTCAGCTCACTGCAAGCTCCGCCTCCCGGGTTCACACCATTCTCCTGCCTCAGCCTCCCGAGTAGCTGGGACTACAGGTGCCCACCACCATGCCTGGCTAAATTTTTTTTGTATTTTTAGTAGAGATGGGGTTTCACTGTGTTAGCCAGGATGGTCTTGATCTCCTGACCTCGCAATCCACCTGCCTCAGCCTCCCAAAGTGCTGGGATTACAGGCGTGAGCCACCGCACCTGACCGAGAAAGCCTTAAAAGCAGCCAGAGAAACAAAGACGCGGTAATGTACCGATGAACCAAGAAGAATGGCAATCGATTTCTTGTCACAAACAATGCAAGCAAGAAGACAATGGAGCAATGTCTTCGAAGTACTGAAAGGGAAAGACCACATCTAGCATTCTATGTCCAGGAAAGAGTACGTCAGAAATGGAGATGAGATGAAGGTGTCCTCAGACATCCGAAAGCTAAAGACACCAGCAGACACGCACCACCAGAAATACTAAGGGAAGTCCTTCCAGCAGAAGGAAAAGGATGCCGGTTAGAAATCTACATCTACCCGAAGCAATGGAGAGCACCAGAAATGGCAAAATGACGACTATGTGCAGATGGAAATATAAACACATACATCATTTAAAACTTTTAACAAGATAATTGGCTGTTTAAACAAAATGATAACAATGTATTGCAGAGTTTATAAAACATTTAAAATAAGCCTAGGTAACATGGCAAAACCCCATCTCTATAAAAAATACAAAAATGGCCGGGCACGGTGGCTCATGCCTGTAATCCCAGCACTTTGGGAGATTGAGGCAGGTGGATCACCTGAGGTCAGGAGTTCGAGACCAGCCTAGCCAACATAGTGAAATCCTGTCTCTACTAAAAATACAAAAATTAGCCAGGTATGGTGAAGTGTACCTGTAATCCCAGCTACTCAGGAGGCTGAGGCAAGAGAATTGCTTGGACCTGCAAGGTGGAGATTGCAGTGAGCCGAGATTGCACCATTGCACTCCAGCCTGGGCAACAAGAGCAAAACTCCATCTCAAAAAAAAAAAAAAAATTAGCTTGGGGTGATGGTGCATGCCTGAGGTCCCAGCGACTTGGGAGGCTGAGGAAAGAGGATTGCTTGAGCCCAGAAGGCAGAGGTTGCAGTGAGCCGAGATCTCACCACTGCACTCCAGCGTGGGTGACACAGTGAGACCCCCATTCTCAAAAAACAAACAAAACATTTAAAATAAAATTCATGACAACAACCACCTAATGACCAGGAAAGAAGAACTGGCCTTGTACTATAAGTGAAGTGGTCGACTGTGTATACTATCATAAATCCTAAAGCAGCCACTAAAATTACAGAGTTACAGCTCCTGAGCCAACAATGGAGATAAAATGGAATCATAAAAAACATTGCTTAATCCAAAAGGAGGCAGATAGTAAGTGGAAGAAGAAAATAAAGGGACAGATAGAACAAAAGAAGAATAACCAGGTGAAAACCTAACCGCATCCGTCATCACGTTCAGTGTGAATAGTGTAAGCACCCCAATTAAAAGGCAGAGATTACCAGACTGATTTTTTTAAAGCAAGATCCAACTCTATGCTGCCTGTAAGAAACACACTTGAAACACAAAGATGCAAATAAATGGAAAGTAGAAGGATGACAATGGAGATACCGCGAAACACCAGTTGAAGGAGAGCTGGAGTGGCTGTATTAATATCAGACAAAGTAGCCTTTGAAGTGAAGGATACTGCTGCGGGTAAGAGGATTATTGCATAATGACAGAGGGGTCAGTTCATCAAAAGCGCATAATAATCCCGAGTGTTTATGGGCCTGATGTCAGAGCTTCAGAATACGTGAAGTGAAACCTGTTAGAACTGCAAGGAGAACTCGGCAAATCGCAATGTGATATTTCAACACCCATCTCTTACTCATCGATAGGAATGTTAGGCAGAAAATCCACCAAGATGCAGTAGATTTGAAGAGCACGATCCACCAACTTGATCTAAGTGATACTGCAGGACGCTCCCCCCAGCAACAACAGAACCCACTGATGTTTTAAAGGAGCACCCACTGATGTAGACCATATTCCAGCTAAAACCCGAGTCTGGACATTATGAGGTCCACACGAATGTGTTTTGTGAACACAATGAAGTTAAACTAGGAATACGCAGCAGGTGCCAAGCCTGGAGATGGGGCGACTGTGGCCAGCTGGGAAGTCACCGCATCTGCCACGATCATACTGAGGGCTAAAATCACCTTGTGAGGCTGAGGCAGGAGAATGGCGTGGACCCGGGAGGCGGAGCTTGCAGTGAGCTGAGATCCAGCCACTGCACTCCAGCCTGGGAGACAGAGCGAGACTCCGTCTCAAAAAAAAAAAAAAAAAAAAAAAAAAATCACCTTGTGGTGGTCTCGCCGCGCCATCCCTACAACCTGCACGCAGACCCTTCCTTATTTGCTGACACACATCACACGGGAGGGGAGTCTGGACCAGCTTTTCTGCACAGCCCGCGCTGGGGAGGCTGTGCAGAGACCTTTCCCACCAGGGAAAGCCACTCAAAGGAATAGAAGTGGGCGTATCAGCAGGCCTGGAACCAGGGAAGGGTTCCTGTTCCCGAAGACACCGAGACAGGTTGTACCCAGGCTTCCAGGAGATGGCAGCCACCTGGAGGCCAGCCTGGGGGTCACGCCAGCTCAGAGGAGCTGAGACCCTCTGTCCCAGAGCAAGGCCAACAGCAGCCTGTGCTCAGTCACCTGGCGGAAGCCCCGGAGGACCGAGGTGCCACACTCACCCTCCCTGGGCTGCGGACCTCCCTTCCGGTCAGGCTGGTCCCCCAGCTCTAGGGAAGCTTTCCTGCTGAGATCCTGACACAGCTCCCCCGGGCTGGGTGGGTGGAGACAGTGTCCGCCAGCTGTCTAACCCAGTTCCCCGGGCTCAAGGGATGCCAGGGGCTAGGGCTGCCCAAAGGTCAGTCACTGAGTGCTGGAGTCAGACAGACCTGACTGCAGAACCCAGCTCCACTCTGCATGGCCTTGGGCAGCCACTGTAGCCCTCTGGGCCTCCTTGCTGTGTACCTGCCTCGGTTCCCCCCCTTTGGGTTCACACTGGCTGAGGGCTCTGCCTGCCTTCAGGCCTGGGTGGGGTTTTGAAGACACTGTCACCTGCAGAGGCTGGCTTGGCCACCACACTCTCTGGTCTGTCCTCGGGACCCTGGGAGGATGTGGCAGCATCTGTGTCCAGAGGCGGGTGTGACCTACAGGTGAGGACACGCCCAGGAGACTTGGCACCAGCGCCCGCAGTGCCCGCCCCACTACCTGTGCCCAGAGACTCCCCAATCTGCATTTCCACGTTGGGAGGGGGTGGCCAGCCCCAGCCCCCGGCCTCACCTGGGTGTGGCCGTCCCTGTGCTCTGAGAGGCTGTGGTCGGCTCTTGGTCCTTGCAAATTGGAGGCTGCTCCAGCTTCAATGCCTCCTCTGGCCCGGTCTGGGTCGAGTGTCTCTCCATCAGCTGCTGTGAGGAGTGGGAGGCGTGTTGTGGAGAACGCAGGAGGCAGCTCCACAACGGTGGGCATTGGGTCAGGACGGTCAGGCCAAGCCCGGTCCCAAGGAGGAGCCTGAAGCTGGGCAAGTCTCCAACCTCAGGGGCCTCTCTGTCCATCTTGCCAGCGGGGCTGACGGTCCCCTCCTGCCTCCCGGAGAGGCCACTGCAGGGAAGCAGGGGTGGCTGGTGCCCAGCCAGGGCTGGAGGGTGTGGGAGCTGGGGGGCCCACTGCACAGAGATGGGTGGGAAGGAAGCCCCAGCTCCGGTCCCGGCTGGGGGTGCTGGGAGGGCAGGCACAGGAGGGGAGCAAAGCCTGTGATGCCGGGAGCAGGGAGAGAACAGGCAGGGATGCGGGGCAGGGTGTCAGTGCTGCTGTGGGTCTGAGGCCGCCTGTATGTGTACTCCCACACGTGCACACACACACACACACACGTGCATGCACACACTTCCATCACTCTCCTGGAGATGCCCCCAACATGTACCGTGGATGTACTTCCCACCATCGGCCCCTGAACCAAACACAGAAGACAGGTCCACCTCCCAGAAGGTTATCTCTTCCAGCCAGGTCATAGCTGTCAGCCGCCCGGTCAATGCCCTGCCAGGGTCACCGTTCCTAGGCCTGGGTGACATTGTCACCTCATGGGGCAGGTGCTGAACCACCCCGGACAGCGAGAGCTGCCCATCGGAGGGGACACTATTGGTGCAGGACGGCCGTGCAGAGGCGGCTCAGGAGACACTAAGCCCCTTCCTTTCTGGCCAGAGACCTGCCTGGGGTGTAAGCACCACACGCGTGTTGGGTCGTAGGCGCCCGTGGAGAGCCCAGGGCTCGGGCCTACCAAGCCTGGGACACGGACAGGTGGGAGGCCCCAATGGCCATCTGTGACCCAGATCTGGTTCCCACTGAGGCACCCCCAGGACACAAGTGGCCGAAACCTCCTGTTTCTGGACAGAGACTTTGCTTTAAAGGGAGCTCCAGCCTCTGGCTCGCTTCCTCTCGGCGAGGGGTGCCCACTGTTCCCGTGGAAGTCTCCGTACTCCTTCCCAGTGTGACTGACCTTCCCACCCAACCTCCTGCAGAGACAGGGGCTCCCCCCGTGGCAAGTGGCCGCTACCTCCAGCTGCCTCCTGAAGAGCAGCCCATCCAGAGTCTGCTGCGTCTCCCAGGCCTCCAGCTCTGCCCGCCGCCGCAGGAGGGCCAATGCCCGCTTCTGCTGGTCCAGCTGCAGGGAGAACCCAAGCTCACGGTTCCTGCTGCCCCCAGCCAGGGAGGGTGGGCCCCTTCCTCGGGGGTGACCCCGAGGAATCCTATGTCTGGGCAGGACCCCTCCCTCCAGCCCACCAACTTTCTCTCCCTGCCAGGGGCTTCCCCATCAGCCCGGGAAGCCCCTCCGTCTGTTCCTGCCACCTGCATGGTCCCCTCCCTCTCACCCGGCCACCCTGTTTCTAAATTCTATAGTCTGTGCATTAGAGCCTCTTCCACTTGGCCTCTGGGAGACAGAGGCTGCCCCCGGCTCACCACCCAGCAGAAAGGGGACCCAGCTGTCGTCGGCCTGGGGCAAACCTTCAGAGAATCCAGAAAGCTGGAGGTCTTCCGCTGGGTGTTGGGAAGGTGTCTCGCACACGGGTCCTCCTGCTGACCTGTGGAACAATGGAGGGGGGCAGCTGAGTGGCCCAGGCCACTCTCCAGGCCTCCCCTCGCCGCTGTCTCGGCGCACCATGGCACAGCGGGTTAACACAGCCTCTGCACCTGCCGGGAAACTGAGGCATGGAGGCCAGGAGTGAAAGCGGCCTGACTCCTGAGCCCAGCTGGCATCAACTCCATCAAGAGCAGCCCCTGCCCTGCATGTCGAGGAAGGGCTGGGAGGGCTGCAGCCCCATGGAAGGACACAGAGACCCGCTGCATCTCCTCGTCCCCGCTAAGGCTGGCTCTGCCTGACCCCGGCCAGGACCAACGCCCGGATGGATGGCAGGAGTCTGTGGGGAGGGCGGAGGCCCAGGCCCAGCATATGGGCTTTGCCCCCAGACAGACCGGGTCCATCAAGCATTTGCCATGTGACCTTGAACAAATCACTTGTCAGTCAGAGCCCAGTGGGGACACAGAGGTTCCTCCTTCCCTTGTGCGAGGGTCCAAGGAGATGGTTTGGTACAGGCTGGCTGTGCACTCAGCAGGTACAAGCTGCTGCTGACGGTGTGGACAGGGTGGGAGGGTGATGACAGGGTGGGTGTGAACGGGGTGGGTGGGTGCTGACAGAGTGGGTGGGTGCTGAGGGGGTAAGTGGGTACAGACAGGGTGGGTGGGTGCTCTCGGGGGGTAGGTGCTGAGGTGGTGGGTGGGTGGTGACGGGGTGGGCGAGTGCTGAGGGGGTGGGTGGGTGCTGAGGGGGTGGGTGGGTGCTGATGTAAGCACTGGCACAAGTCCTGGGCTCTCCTTGGAATTTCTGGGATTGGTCCAGAGCGTGGGCATGAAAACCTCAGCCTCCTCCTTGGATAGTGAAGTCCCCAGTAGCAGCGGAGGGGGCTTCTCTTTCTCCTTGGTGGCCCCGAGTCCCAGCTCTGACTCTGCACGCTGTTGGAGCTCCTGGCCCCACGGAGGCTGCCACCAGGAGGCGCTGCAGGCAATGGGGTCTGCAGATGGTGGGGCCTCGTGACGGCTCTCGATGAGTGCCCCAGTCACTGTCGCCTAGTGTACGGACGGAGCCAAGACCAGGATCCCCACTCCGACTGCCCCAAGACCGGCGGCTCCTCCAGTGGACTGCTCGCCTTCCCGGAACGGAGCAGCTCAGCCGTGAACCACACAGCTCAGCCGGTCCCTGGGCGTTTCCACAGCAGCAGAGGACGCCCCAAAGCACCGAGACAGGGCGAGCAGCAGGGGCGCCGGCCACATGGCGTGCACTGAGCATTCGCGGTCACCCCTATGGCCCCATCTAACTGGTGATGATGGAAAGTGGAGACACTCTTACACTTCTTGGTTTTGGTTCAGGCATCTGTTCTGAGCTGAAATTCCTTTTTCGCCAAGGGGAGAAACCATCCTTTGCTTTTGTCTCATGGCCCTGAGAGAGGCTGAAGCCAGCGAAGGGGCCCCAGACCCACCAAATGCCCCTCCGGCTCCTGCGAGCCCCACAGTCCCGCGGCCCCCAAGATCTCCCAGCTGTGGCCTGAGGAGGGGGAGTCCTGGTCATCACCGGCCACATCAGCACCCAACAGTTCAGGGGACATGGCGGGACGTGAGCTGTGTTTGTTCCTGAGCTCTGAGCAGTGACCCAGGAGAAAGCGAGCCGTCCCCGAGCTGGGCATGGCCCTGGCTGGACAGAGACTGCAGGAGTCACCCCAGTGAGTGCCCTGACTCCTCTAGAATGGGTGAGAGCCCCAAAAAGTCTAGCTCCATGTGCCACCCCAAAGTCCCTGGTAGCTGTGAAGATGCAATGGGACAGTTTGACAGATCTTGGCACACAGCAGCTGCCGTCACTGCTGGTGGTGATGATGTTAACTAGCTACATTCTCAGTCATGTGGCTTGGGTCCTGGGGAGTCACAGCCTCAAACCAGAATGAGGCTGACAGGACCCATGCCCTCGGTGGGGGCTGTGGAGTTTGAGAGCCAGGGCCCTGCTGTCCAACATGGCGGCTGGCAGCCACACCCACCATTTACATTTAAACTTAAATTCACAAAAAATAAAATGTAAAGTGCCACTCTTCAGTCACACTAGCCACATTTTCGTGGCTTGACGGCCACATGTGACTGGTGGCTACCATATTGGACAACTCAGAATCTGGAACATTTCCCTCATTGCAGAAGGTTTCTAGTGGACAGTGTGGTGTATGTGTTTAAGTCTAGAAAGTTCCACTGGATGGAGCGAGTCTACGTGTTTAAGTCTAGAAGCTTCTATTGGACAGTTCTGGTCTAGGTGTTTAAATCTAGAAGGTTCCATTGGACAACTCAGGTCTGTTTAAGTCTAGAAGGTTCCATTGGACAGAGCTAGTCTACATGTTTCAGTCTAGAAGATTCCACTGCACAGCTCTGGTCTGGGTGTTTGAGTCTAGAAGGTTCCACTGGACAGCTCTGGTGTAGGTGTTTATGTCTAGAAGATTCTCCCAGACAGTGCTGCCTCCAGTCATAAAAGCTAGACCCAATAGACTCCTGTTGCCTGTACCCCTGGGGCTACTGCACCTTCCGCCCATAGGATGGTGAATGAGGTATGGGGTAAAAACTGCCCCTTCAGGCTGCCCTTTCTAAGGAGAAGGCAGAGCCTGACTCTGACCTCAACCCCCTTGGGAGATCCCGGCCAAGAGGCGGCTGTCCTGCGGCCATTGGAACTGTCCATGACTCACATCGGCTAGCCCCTGCCCATCCAGCCTTCAGGAAGTGGGAAGTCAGCAAATCCGGCAGTGGGAGAACAGAGCCCCATCCCAGCCCATCCCTGGGCACCCTGGGAAGCTCGCTGCACCTCCCTGGGCTGCACTTTCTGGGGATAGGAAAGGTGGTGCTATGGTTTGAACGCTTGTCCCTCCTCATGTTGAAATGCAAGGCAATTCAGCCATGAGGCGGCTATTCAGCCACGAGATGATTCAGTCATGAGGGTTCCACCCTTGTGAATGGATGAATGCCATCATTGTGGGCGGAGGTTTGTTATAAAAGGGGGAATCCCACCCCCTCTCGCCCCCCTGCCTTCCTCTCTGTGTTCATGCTGCAAGAAGGCCCTTGCCAGACGCCAGCATCTTGTTCTTGGACTTCCCAGCCTCCAGAACTGTGAGCCAATACATTTCTGGTCATTATAAATCATCCGGTCTCTGGGATTCTGTTACAACAGCATAAACAACCAAGGCCAGAGGCCTGCAGGGGCCTTCCTGACTCTGAACGCCCCCCAGCACATGAGCTGTCTGCCCCTTCCTGTTGAATTCTCCCCTTGGCCTCATGCCTCAGATCCCATCCGCTGTGTATCCTCCCTTGCTTGTCTTCTTACTGTCCACTTTCCCTGAAACACAGGCACTGTAAGGGCCGGGGCCTGCTCCCTCAGTGCCAGGCAGGCAGTGATACTCAGAGGGTGTGTGTGGAAGGAAGGGGCAGGTGCATACCAGGGCTGTAGAGGCTCCCACGTCCTGGAGACTGGGAGAGTCTCCCAGGGGAGGGGCCGGAGTGGGGAAGACGCAGACCCTTCCTCCCTCAGAGGGCTCCAGGTGTGAGCCCGACAGGCCCTCTCCTCCACACACACACAAGCATGCACACACACATGCATGTGCACAAACACACAGGACCCTCTCTGCTGGTCCACAGAGAACAGCTTCCCTCAAGCTGCCAGGTATGGCTCCAGGGCCCTGGGAGGACGCTGTCAGTTGGGGAGGACCCGATGAGCCCCTCACCAACCGGGAAGCAGCCTCCAGGAGGGCTCCAGCTCAAGGCTTTGAACCCAGCCCGTGGCATCCACATCCCAGGACTGAAACCCTCCTCCCTGCCCCCGGCACTGGCCCTGGGGCAGGAAACTTCCTCAGAACTCCCCGCTGCCAGCCGAGGAGGGTGCAGGATGTATCTGGGGCTGCTCTGGGATGGTGGTCCAGGGGTAGCCCCCCATTCACTCAGAATGCACCCTCCCACCATCTCTCCCCCAGCTAGACATGAACATGTTTTACTCCAATGCTCAAAACCTGTTCTTCTGAAGAAAACCAACAGACAACGACGAAGCAGCAAAAAGGGTCCCCCACCTTCTGAGTCCATACTCACTTCCCATGGCTGCACCAGCCCCTCCAGCTGCCCTGCCAAGCCCGCCCGCCAGGAGGGTCCCACAGCGCAGCCCATGCCAGCACGAGGGCCTCAAGCCCAGGGCTTCAGCAACTGCTGGGTCCCTTGGGCACCAGGCAGTGGGCACTGCTTGTTGGAAACCCAGGATGAAAAGACTCAGTAGCAGGAAAAAAAAGTCGAATCCAGGCTGATGGGACTGTAAGGAAGCGCCCTGGGAGGTGGGATGAGCACAGCGGCATGGGGCATGGCTGTCATGAAATAAGCACGTGGGTCTCATCCACCCAGCCCCCATCACTGCAGGCGTGGCGAGCACAGAGCACGCAGAGGGTCCCAAAAGCCTCCAAAACCTTTAATAACGAGGCGTGGATGCTCTCCACGTGGAAAAGTATTTCTCTACCCCACAGGGCCAAGCTCGAGTGCTAGGCAGTGGAAGGGGTTCTCAGCGGATGCCCCTGGCCACCCGACCAGCCAGCCCAGGGCCTGTCTGCAGGGTCGCCCTTACCGCAGCTCTGGGGGGTCCAGGGCGCCACAGAGTCTGCCCCTCCAGCTGACGGCATCTCCTCCAGTCGTAGGGAGCCCCAGATAGGGTGCAGCATGGCTGGGCCCGCGTGTGACCTGGAAGACACAGGCACACGCATGGTAGGGCCAGGACCGTGGAGGAGATAGGAGGCAGGGAGATCTGGGGGACAGCCCTTGTTGAGCAGGAAGCTGGGCTCCTGTGGCCTGGAGCAGCTCTCAGACTCCCAACAGTGTGCCCAGGATGGGACCCGAAGGCCAAAAGCCTGGCAGGGGAAGAGCCTGAGGCCTGGGAACCAGGAAGCAGGGGTGAGTGGGAGGCAGGGGTGAGCGGGAGGCAGGGGTGAGCAGGTGGGGCCTGAGCATGTGTCCCAGCATGGTGGTGTGGGCCGAGGCGAGGCTACCAGCCCACATCTGGTAAGCACCGGCGCCAAGCCTGGCTGCTCTGGGCTCTGTACTCGGACCCCAGGGAGAGCAGGGGTATGCACGGTCAGCTTCCATGGCCACCATCGGTCCCCAGGGCCAAGGTCAGAGTCTCCCCAGCCAGCGTGGTCATCGGGACCACCTCTGCCATCTACTAAGGGCACTGCCCACCAGGCCCAAAGCAGAATGGGGTCACACGTCAGCTGTGACCTTCACCCCTCTGCTCAAGGCTGGCACTGGAGACTTCAGGGCAACCTATCTGGGGAGCACCCAGGCTGTGACCATGGAGGCAGGCATGGCTGGACCCACACACCTGCCCCCACTCAGGCTGGCCAGCACGCAAGGCTGACAGAGCCAGGAGCCAGGTGTAGCCGCTGGCCTTTCCCCTGGAGGTGGCTGAGTGGTGAGGGAGAGCTGCCAGGCACAGGCAGGCAGCGCTACTGGGATGAGGGGTCTTTGGGGTGCACAGAGAGATGGTTTGTGGGTGGGGCGTGTGCTGAGCCTGCATCCATGAGCACAGCTCGCCTCACTTTGCATTTCTCATCAGGGCCCCCATCTGTGCTTCCTGGTCCACAGTGACCCAGAATCCACTGGAGTGGCTGAAGATGCTGCCCATACCTGTGGCCCAGGGGTTGTTGGGCAGGGGGTAGACACACCCTCCCTCAGCAGCCCTCAGGGCCCACAGGTGTTTGTCTCACACCCCAACTCAGAAATCAGTCTGAGGCCCGGAGCAGTGGCTCACACCTGTAATCCCAGCACTTTGGGAGGCTGAGGTGGGAGGATTACGAGGTCAGGAGTTCAAGACCAGTCTGGCCAATATGGTAAAAACCCGTCTCTACTAAAAATACAAAAATTAGTTGGGCGTGGTGGCGGGTGCCTGTAATCCCAGTTGCTGGGGAGGCTGAGGCAGGAGAATCGCTTGAACCTGGGAGGCAGAGGTGGCAGTGAGCTGAGATCAAGCCATCGCACTCCAGCCTGGGCAACAGAGCAAGACTCCATCTCAAAAAACAAAAACAAAAAACAAACAAACAAAGAAATCAGTCGGAGAGGCAGCCAGGATCTGGGGCACCTGAGAGGCTCGGCGTGGGAAATGCAGGAGGGCGGCAGCAGGTGGATCCAGCAGAGGCTGCCTGCGCTGGCCCTGAAGCTCCCGCCCCTCAAGTGGTGAGTGGCAACAGCTGTTTCAGAAGACACAGGCCGGGCCCATTTCCTGGTTGCTGGAGCAGGGGCGGAAGCCTTGGGAGGGCCCAGCGAGCCTCTGAGCCTCTCCCTAATCCCTGCTCTCCACAAACCCGGGTCCCTCCGGGCCACGGTTCATGAATATGATTCTGCCTCCTGCTGTGTCTCTGCCGCCTCGGCAGGGCTGTGGAGGTGGAGGGCACAGCCCAGTGCCTGGCCCTGGTGGGAACGTCTGGGTACCATCGCCACAGGGAGCCTGGGCCAAGCCTCTGCCCGTCTGGCTGGACCCAGGCTAGGCCAGGAATGCGGAGACCTCAGCCTGAGTCTGGCCCTGGGGGCAGATCTAGCTGGTCCCCGGGGAGCCAGGGACACTGAAATTAACCTTTCCAAAAATTCTCACCACCCCCGCCCCCCACCCCTTCTCAAGGGCTGGGCGGAAGTTGTCCCGGGCAACGCAGGGACAGAGGCGAGGTCTGGCCCGATGCTGCCCTCTTCTGGTCACAATGACTCAGTTCCACGGGCTGGGCTGGGCCTGGGCAGCAGGTGGGGTCGGGAGTGAGATGGGGCACAACCCAAAGGCCCTGGCACAGGCACCAAGCCCACCATCCCCTGAGGTCAAGGAGTGAGGCTCCAGGAGAGGAAGCTGGTGGGGTTTCCTAGGAAGGATGGGCAGGGGAGGCTTCGGGCCAGGAAATGTCCCAGCAGCGGGGAGGGGAGGGGCGGGGAAAGGAGGGAAGGTTGGGCTTGGGGAGGGGGCACCCCCTTCCCCCACATGTGGACTCTGAGCAACAGCTCCTCTGCTGTGGTGCCCACTGCCACCCTAGTGCTACACGTGGCGTCTGCCCTCACGCCCTCGGCCACCCAGAAGACAGCTTGGTGGAGGTGGGTGGCATGACCCAGGCCCTGGCGTCCAGGGAGCCAACGTCTAGGTGTCCCTGGTGAACCTGGCCACATATTAAGGATGCACAGAGGCCTTCCCAAGAGACAGCCGCTGACCTGGCCTCCTGCCTGCCCCGCCCGTGGTGCTGAGTTTTTGAGCCTGGGTTCCAGGGCTGCCTGGGAAGCGGCTCAGGTCAGGCCGGGGTCCCTCACCCGGGTGCTTCCATCAAGGACAGAGGGGTGAGAGTGGCCGTGAGTGGCCCAAGAAGGCCTGGCAGCATGTGGCGTGCAGGGAACCGCGGCGACCAGGAGGGCACTGCTGGCCAGGAGGCCCTGGACAGGGATCCCGGCCCACCCTAGCAAGAGCGAGAGGCTGCTGGGCAGGTGGTGGGCTCGGAGGAAGATTTTTGGTGGGGAGCAGGTATGGAGGGGAGTTTTTCAGGAGAGGAGATCCAAACATGTTCACAAATCCCCAGGAGGGACTCGAGGCCACAGCTGCTACTGAGGCTTAGGTGCTCGGGAGGGAGCCGCCGCCGCGTGCACTACAACCTCTGTCATGAGTGTCTAACTCAATTTCCACCTGCACACGCCCCTGGACCAAACCTGCTGGGCTCCACTTCCGCCTGGGGCTCACTGGGGCTGCAGGCGCTGGGGTAGGACAGATGCTCCCCTGGGAGGAGGGAGTTGGGACGGAGAGGGACCTGGGGTCGCGGGGGAGGTGGGCTTACCTCCCCGCAGAGGGGCTGAGGGCCTGGAAGGGGGCCACACCTCTCTGCAGCCTTTTGTCCAGTTTCACATCCACGTGTCCCTCTTCTAGGAAACCTTGGAGAAGAGGGCACCTGGCTTCACTCCCTGGTCAGCGGGAGCACAGGACGGGGGACCCAAGCCATCACAGCAGGAGAGCCTGAGCCACACCTGCAGGGGTGAGGGTGGGGGAGCTTCCCTGGCCCTCAGGCCCCTCTGCTGGAGGAAGGGCAGGGAGTCAGCAGGGAAGGAGCCACGGGAGAAACCTCACTCTTCCTCTGGCCAGAGGACAAGACCGGAGCAACAGCTGTTGCAGATGCCACACGCCACACAGGAGAGCTCACACACTCCACACGCCACGCGGGAGAGCCCACGTACACCATGCTGCTCAGACCCCCTGGACAACCCCTGGCTGTTGTCCTCCTAGCCCCCTTTCCAGGAAGGAAGCCAAGGCTCAGAGACAAAATGGGGTCCCCATTCCTCCCAGCCCACAGGACCCCCGGCCACCCGGCAGTCACCTTGGCCCAGGTGCCAGCCTACCTCGGGGCTTGCTCTCGTGGGGGGACCTCAGGCTCACACTCTGCTGTTCCTCCCAGCTGGGGCCCCACGGCAGTGTCTCGTCGTCCAGGAAGTAGGTGGCAGGGAGAAGGGGCTGGGGCTGCACGCTCGCCCATTCCCCAGGTGCCTCTCTGCCCCCGTTGGGCCCCAAGGCTCCAGGGCAGGCTGGGGCGGTGAGCGTGGGGGCAGCAGGCAGGGTGTGGGCACGTAAGCGCAGCAGGCTGGCAGCTAGGTCCCCGACAGTGTCCGGTGCCTCGGCATCCTGCAGCTTGGCAGTGAGGCTATCGACCCGTTGCTTGAGGACTTTGGCCGTGGTCTCTAGCGCCTGCAGCCGCGCCTGCTTATGCTGGAGGTGCAGGGGGCTGGAAGTGCCCAGGTGCTCGGCCTCCTTCGGGTCCAGGTAGATGCACAGCCCGCGGGGTAGGTAGTGGGTGGTCAGGTCCTGGGGCTCCAGGGATCCCAGAGAGGGTGAGGCTGACAGCAGCACGGGGGCATCCCGTTCATCTTGGGGGCCCCCTATCCCTGGGGTCTCTAGGGTCTCAGCACGGTTCCAGGCTCTGTTCAAACACAGGCAGAAGCTGCAGGGGGAGAGACGTGGGCAGATCAGCTCAGGCTCGGTCGCCCCAGCAAGGCATGAAAAGCACGCGTGTTTTGTGGGGGTGAGCATCACAGCAGCGTCTGTGACCGACCGAGTGTCTGTCCGCAGGGACCAGGGAAGTGGTGACGGTATCCACACAACAGACACAACAGACCACACAGCTGCCGCAAGGAACAGGGCCAGGCGTGAGTGAGGGGACAGAGGAATTGGATCCCGGGCACTGCCTGTGGGGTGTAAAACGGTGCTGCCGCGGTGAGAGGCAGTTGGGTCGAACATAGAACGACCACGGGTCTGGCAAGTCTGCCTCTGGGCACGCACCCAGAAGAGCTGAAATCAGAGTCTCAAAGACGTCACCCCTGTTCACAACAGCCTTATTCACAACAGCCAAAAGGTGGAAGCCACTCAGTGTCCATCGAGGGACGAACGGAGAAGCAAAATGAGGCCCACCGACACAGTGGAATAGTATTCAGCCTTGAAAAGGAAGCACGTTCCAATGCAGGCTACAACATCACCCTTGGTAGAATAAGCCAGGCACAAAATGAAACTGGCCCGATGGTCCCCTGGAACTCACCTTCATGGTTTCTTCTGAATGACCATAGAAATGAGCCCGGCCGGTCTTAACACGTGAGAAAGTTTCATTTGTCTTACCTGAGTTCCTTTCTCAGGAAACCGACCACCAGCCCTCCCAGACAGAATCAAGGAGTTGAAACGCACCAGGTCACCGCATCCGGACGATGAGATGCCAGACTCCTTGTGCATCACGCTTGCTTCCTTACCCTTCCCTAGTTCCCGTTTCCTGCACGGAGCTGCACTCCTTCCCTGATACGCAAGACCCCAGCTTTAGTCTGTCAGGCAGGGAGTTGGATTTGAGACTGAGCCCCCGTCTCTTCGGCAGCGGCACCCAATTAAAGCCTATTCCCTGGCAATACTCATTGTCTCCGCGATTGGCCTTCTGTGTGGCCAGCGGCAGGACTGAGACCAAACCCCTGCTGTTTCAGTAACAAAAAGGACAAATACAGTGTGTTCCCGCTCACATGAGGGCCCTGGGACAGGCAGATCCGTATAGACAGGAAGTAGAATGGTGGTTGCAGAGGGCTGGGGAGGAGATGGAAAGTTAGTGTTTTATGGCGACAGAGTGTCAGTTTGGGAAGATGAAGAGTTCTGGAGGAAATAGAGATGGGGTCTCGCTATGTTGTCCAGGCTGGTCTCAAACTCCTGGCCTCGAGCAATCCTCCCACCTCAGCCTCCTAAAGTGCTGGGATTATAGGCGTGAGCCACCGCGCCCGGCTACAATTTTTTAGGTGGGGAAAAAAACAGACAAGGACGTGATGAAGTGAGATGAGGCCCTGCAGCCGCCCAAGATGACGAGGACCAAGCTTGGCAGGATCCTGTTGAGCAAACGGAGCCTGACAGTGGCCAGTGGGGGAGGGGCTGCCCTTAGGGAGGGGGTGGCACGGCGGGGCCAGCATGGGACGCTCACTCAGTGGCTCACTCAGGACCTGTGTCCTTGTCTCTCTGGACATTGACAGACACAGCCCCTGGGCTGCCCTGTGACCCAGACTCCAGGGAAGTAATCCCCAAATAAGCACCTTCAGGACAAAATGGAGCCAAAAGGAGCCAGAGGGAGGGGTCGGGTCCTGCAGAGAGGGGTGGGAGCTGAGCTCCGGGGCCAACTGGAAGCCCCCAACACCGGCTGCCAAAGATATGCCAGGGGCAGCCCTGAGGGAGTCCAGGGTGGGACGCTCCTGGTGGGTGGGAGCCCCTTCCCCGGCCTCTGAGCCAGCATCCCCTGCCCGCCGGAACCAAGGGCATGCAGGAGGCCTGGCTGAGAGTTCCTCACAGGTGCCTAGCGTGAAGCCAGGCCAGAGAGTGTGTGCCACTGGCCTGAAGCTGGGGCCTTCCACAGCCCTCCCTGGGCAAGAGCCAGGCTGGAAACTAGTGAGACCCAGGCTCAACTCCCCCAAGCAAAGCGGGGGGAGGTCTTCAGACCCCACGTGTGTGACTCACGATGCCCTCGGGGGAGGGGCCTCCAGAAATTCAAATACACGGTAGTCAAAGCAAAACAGAAACACAGAAAATAAGCGAAAAGTAAGCACTGTGAGGAAGAGGAGAGATGGGGACCCTCGTGCCGGCAGGGGGATGGGAACCAGGGCGGCTGCTGTGGGGAACGGGGTACAAGTGCCCGAGAAAGCTGCACACAGAGGTGCACGTGCCCATGCAGTTCACTGCCAGGCGTGTACCCAAGAGGAACAGCGCAAGGACCGAAGCAGCCCGTGCAGCCCGCTCACGGCCGCCGCAGGTGGCGCCGCAGGTGGGGCCCAGGCATCCGTCAGCCACGAGGCTGTGAAGGAAAGGTCACCTGCCCACAGCCGGCATTATTCAGCCACAGACTCAGTGACGTTCTGATTCAAGCTGCAACACTGATGAGCCCGGAAAACGTTAGCCTCGGTGAGAGAAGCCAGACCCGTACCCCATGATCCCATTTAGATAAAATGTCAAGAATAAGCAAATCCAGGTGGGGCGCGGTGGCTCATGCCTGTAATCCCAGCACTTTGGGAGGCCGAGGCGGGTGGATCACCTGAGGTTTCGAGTTCTAGACCAGCCTGGTCAACGTGGTGAAACCCCGTCTCTACTGAAAATACAAAAAATTAGCCAGGCGCCTGTAGTCCCAGCTACTCGGGAGGCTGAGGCAGGAGAATCACTTGAACCCGGGAGGTGGAGGTTGCAGTGAGCCGAGATCGCGCCACTGCACTCCAGTCTGGGCAACAGCGAGACTCCATCTCAAAAAAAAAAAAAAAAAAAAAAAAAGACTAGGCAAATCTGTTGAGGCAGAAAGCAGACCCATAGCTCCCCCCAGGGCTGGGGGAGGGGCTGCCTCCTGAGGGTGGGGCTCATGGGGAGTTGGAATGTTCTGGAACTCAGTGGAAGTGCTGGTTGCACAGCACACGGGGAAGGTGCTCGATGCCACAGAACGTGCCCTTTAACGTGGTGGATTTAAGTTTGATGCGACTCTTGCCTCCATGAGAACAAGCACAGTGGTGACCGCCTGCTCCATGCAGCCAGGCGGCACTGTGGGCGGGCGGGACAGAGCCGGCCCCACCTGAGGAGCCTCTCAGTCATGAGGCGATATCACGAGGTCCCCAGAACGCACCCAGCATTGTCCTCGGCCCCAGCCCACCCACGGCCCCACCCAGCACGTGCAGCCCCTGCACTTTCACACCCACCTGCCTGGGGCTTCCTGGCCCCCCAGCACCACGCCAGAGGTCACTTTGCTCCACTCCAGCACCGGGGACTCCAGGCTCCCGGAGGCTTCCAGGCCCTAAAGCAGAGGGCAATGCCATCAGAGGGCCCCCGCCTGGGAAGCCCACACGCCCTGTTCTCTCAGCCTCAGAGCTAGGCCCTGACCTCCCCTCGGGGTCTCAGGCTGCTTTCCCAGAGCCGTGCAGGAATCGGGGGTCCCACTTCAGGGGCTGTGAGAGCCAAGGGAGTCTCTCCGGAGCCCCGTTGTACCCAGGGGCAAAGGCGCCCAAGTCTGACCCTGCACCTCACCAGGGCATCCCCCAGGGAGGCATCCACAGAACCTCTGGCTTTCTGTGGGCAGTGGCAGCGACACCGCGCAGTCCCCAGCCCCCAGCTGCAGCCCTCACCCAGCCACTCCCTGGAGGGCACCAGGGGGCTGGAGGCAGCACCCGAGCGCCTAAGCCTCGGGTCCATGGCTGAGTCCCCCCAACCCACCCCCGGCACGTACCGCGGACTGCGCAGAACTGGGGACAAAGGTCACGATGCCAGGGGTGGTCCGGGAGACCACGGGGACCGCCCTGCCAAGGACGGCCTCCCTCTGCCGCCGGTAGACCTCCTGCAACCTCTGGCTCCTCAGCTCCTGTGTGCGCAGGGCCGAGGCCTTCTCCTCCAGGGCCTGCCGCCGCCGGGCCTGCGCCTTCTGGCGCATGAACTCCCGCAAGGACTCAGAGCTGTGTGAGGGTCCCAGGAGACCCCGGGGCCTGGGGCAGGGCTGTAGCACGTCCTTCTCCTTCCCAGGTGGGTTCTGAGGGAAGCTCCCAGTGGGCCTTGGCAGGGCATGCTTGGCACCCGAGGCAGGGGAGCCGATGCCTCTGCCCTTGCCTGGGGGGCCGGCCCTCTGCACGCTGGAGCTGCTCCAGGGCCGCTGTGGTGGAGGACTGGGCCTTTCCAGAGGATTCCACAGTCTGGGGCCAAGGGCCTCCCAGTCTTCACAGGCAGTCCAGGCCCTCTGTGGACAGGGCTGCGTGGCTGCAGCACTCCAGGACTGCTGGGTTCCAAAGGGGTTCTGCTTTTCAGGGGGGCTCCCCGGCCTCTGGGAGGAGGGGCCCTGTCTTTGGGCCCCCGAGGCCCTCTGCAAACTGCAGGCCTGCCCAGCCAACGCACTCCAGGGCCGCCGGGAGAAGTGGCCCAACCTCTCATGGGGACTCTCCGGCCTCTGGAAGGAGCAGTCCTGTCCTTGGGTCTCCCAGGCCCTCTGCGGACAGGACTCCCATCCAATGGAGGAGCTCCAGGGCTCCCAGGTGTGGAAACTCCTAGCCCTCTCTGAAGAGGAACGCTTCCCCTCTGTCATGGCCCAGGGACTCTTAGAGAAGGATATCTGGGCACTGGGGTCCCTGCAGGGGCCCTTCCTTGCCACGTCCTGCAGCCTCCGCTTTGTTGGCCTCAGCTCTTGCCCTCCCTTGCGGGTCTGGGCCAGTTCTAGACCAGCCTGGATTTGCTGGCGCAGGTCTCGTAGGATGGCCATGGCCGTCTGGATGGTCGCCGGCTGGTCGAAGGAAGCCAGGCTGGGTGTGTTCCCAGACACCTGCTGGTCACTGTGGGCGGAGGTGGCACCGGGACACTGGGCACAAACCGGTGAGCACTCGGCAGCTGTGACTTTCTCGCTGTCTCCTGCGAAGACAGGAGGATCAGGGGTGAGGAGAGTAGCAGAGGGGAGAGCTAAAGCCAGCTCCTCCACCAGGCTGGAGGCAAAGAGCGTGGGGGCGGCTAGGAGGCCCTTGGGCCTCTGCTGGGCAGAAGCCCTCTGAGGGTGGGCACCACGCCTGTGTGATGAGCCGCTGCTCTGCACACGGTAGCCAAGCACAGGTGGAGGGTGCCAGTGTCTGGGGAGCCCCTGCCAGCTCCCATCCTGCCTTCCTGCCAGGAAAGCGCCTTGGCAGGGTGCCTGCCTGGGAACTGCCGATGGAGCCTCCCAGGGACAGAAACCCTTTTGTTAGGCTTTGAAAACACTTATTGCCCGAAGTCCCCAGTTGAATGGGTGGCAGGTTTGGAGGGTGTTTGCAGGCTTCTGTGAGAGGCGCCCACACCTCCTCCTTCCAGGCAGCCAGGAGCCTGGGCGTCTCCTCCTCTGCGCCCGCCCCCAGATGCCACAGCAGAGCAGGACAGAGCTCATGGCAGAGGCCCAGGTACCTAAGTCCACGGTGAGAGCCGGGTCTCTCCAGGGATCCTTGCTATGGAGCCTGCGGAGGACAGGAGGGGGCCCAAGCAGCGACCTCACCAGAGCTTGTCCCTTTCTCCAGGCGTAAACACCAACCAGCTCCGAATCTTAAACAGAGAAAACACACACGCAGCCGGGCGCCCCATGTCCCTCTGGGCACTGGCCCGGATGGGGAGGTTGGTGGCTCTGCACAGCCCCAGGAGGCCACTTCAACACTTCCAGAGGGCACAGGGGGCACATCCCTCACATCCAGGCCCCTGTTGGGCACAGCGGGACCCTCAGCCTGCATGGGGCAAGGCTGAGTCTCAGGGCGGCCACGGGCAGGTGGCTTCCCTGACCCTCAGAGTCTTCAGGAAAGCGTGGACAACGGGACCTGCCCCACAGCTCTGCCAGTGAAGCTCTCAGCACAGGCCGGACACACAGCCCATGCGAAAGAAACACTGAGCAGCAGCAGCAGCAGGAGTGACAATCGCGAGCCGGCGGCCCCACCCTCCGCTCCCCGCTGCACATCAGGCTCCGCACGGACATGGGAGGTCCTGCCACCGCCGGCCACACGCGCCGAGCCCCAGGAGATTAACCTGCATTTAAGCCAGCAGTCAGTGGTCACACGGGTGGGCGGCGGTGAAGGCTCCCAGACTGGCAGGACAGGGAGTCCCAAGCATCGCGGCAACAAACGGCCCCACGTTCCGAGTACAAATGAGCCTTCGCTCACAAATGGCGTCACACAGTGAGCAGCATTCATCAGGGTGGTACTTCATAGCCCAGCTCACGGCCACCGATGCCAACATCAGTGCTGCCAGCCCCGTGGGCCCAGCTGTGAGGGCCCTGGCAAAGGCCGGAAGCAGGGCCAGCCCTGGGCTCACAGGCTCGCACACTCACACACACTCATGCTCAGACGCTCTCACACATGTGCCCCCCCCGCACGCATTCACACACATGCTCACAATTCCCTCACGGGCTCACAGGCTCACACACGCACTCCAGTGCTGACAGGCACGCACACACTCACACAGTCACAGCATCCCGCACACGTGCTGTCACACATGCTCATTCACATGGTCACACATTCACACAGGCACACACACTCGCACACACTCTGACACATGTTCACACACGGTCTCATCCTCTCACACACTTTCACACAGACACGCATGTTCTCACACTCACACACATGACCACACACTCATGCTCTCACACTTTCACACAGACACGCATGCTCTCACACTCACACACTACCACGGACTCATGCTCTCACACACTTTCCCACAGACATGCATGCTCTCACACTCACACTACCACACACACTCATGCTCTCACACACATTCACACAGACACGCATGCTCTCACACTCACACACACTACCAGACACACTCATGCTTTCACACTTTCACACAGACACGCATGCTCTCACAGTCACACACATTACCACACACTCATGCTCTCACACACATTCACACAGACACACATGCTCTCACTCTCACACACACTACCACACACATGCTCTCACACACATCACACATGCTCTCACACTCACACACTGCCACACACTCATGCTCTCACACATTCACACACACATGTTCTCACACTCACACACTGCCACACACTCATGCTCTCACACACATTCACACACACATGCTCTCACACTCACACACACTACCACACACTCATGCTCTCATACACATTCACACACACATGTTCTCACACTCACACACTGCCACACACTCATGCTCTCATGCACTTTCACACAGACACACATGCTCTCTGACTCACGCTCACACACACTGCTTATTCCACCTGGCTCTGCAGGGCCAACACCACACATGCTATGAGTCCCTGGCGCCTACGCCCCTTCCTTAGGCCCAGCCCAGGGCGGTTCCACTCCACGGCCTGGGGTTAAGACCACCGTGGAGTCTCAGCCAGGGCTCGCCCTGGCCCCCACGAAGGGGAACGTTCTGCCAAATGAGGGTGCCCTGGGCAGGGACCATCCAGAGAGCTAAGCACCCAGGGGCAGGCTCCTGAACTGAATCAGGGACTTCCCTAGCACCCCCCAGACATGGCACCTTCCTCACACTGCCCTGACCCCTGGCCATCAGCCACAGGCCTGAAGCTACCTCTCCAGGAAGGGGAATGGGCTACGCAGTCACGCCCACCAGGCCATGCCCTCCCAAAGCCACATCCCCAAGGACAGGTTTCCCACAGCCACGCCCTCAGCAGGACAGGACCCCAAGCCATGCCCCACGCCCACTTTAGGACAGGACCCCTTAAGGCCATACCCTGTCTAGGACAGGACCCCAAGATAGAGGAAGGTTTAGGGTGTGGTCTCAGGAGTCCCAGACCTGGGTTTAAGTCTGGCTCTGCCACTCATCAGCCATGGGCCTCAGGCAGGTGATTCACTTATCCATGCCTCAGTTTCCCCATCTGTAAAATGGGGTCCGTATCTCACAGCACCTGCCATAGGGCCACAAGAATGAAAGGGTAGTCACGATCATTGCAGGAGTTAGGCCCGGAAGCGGGTCAGAATTCCGCTGGCTCAGGGTGGTGTCAAAGGCCGGAGCTGAGGCCAACGTGACCCAATTGGCCACAGCTCGGTTTCGGGGGGACCCAGAATGGAGGGGAGCCCCGGTAGGGTTTCTCCATCCTAGTCCCTACAGCTGCTTTCCCTCGCTGGGGTGCTGCGCCGGGGCCCGCCTGGGGAGGGGCTGCCTGCCTGCTCGCCCGGCCCCTCCATCGCTGGCCACTCACTTCCCCATCAGCCCGCCAGAGGGTCCCGCTCGATAAATGGGTCCTGATGGGCACATTTTTTCTTCCGCTGAGCAGTTTAATGGCAATTAATTTTTTTACGAGAGGATTTTTAATCTGTGGAAATGGATGAAGTCCCCAAGTGCCCTGTCAAAGTTCCGGGGCCGACCGAATCTATGATAAAAAATGCAAAGTGAGGTGATATAATCTGAAATTAAATATCGGGCTTCATTTTCCTTTGGCCCGGATGGATGAATATTTTATAACTATTGTGATTTAATTTTTTGTTAACTACAGCAAATTTCTAATTCATCCAATTCCCAAGTCCTGTGGCTCTGACCTCTGAACTGAAACTCATCTCTCCTTAGCCCAGCTGTGACTTCGTCACTGACAGAAACTAATGGTCAACACTGTCAGGGTGACATGGTGCTTACGATGATGAATGTGGCCGGTGGCATGCCCTCTGACCCGGTGTCAGGCAGAAAGCAGGTCATTTTTCAACTGAGCCATTAAAATAAAACAAACCAAAGACTTGGGGGAAGGAGGGGGTGATCATGCAGAAAATTGTTATATTGTACGCATGTTTCCACAGCCTTCCGGAACCTTCTTGGTGCCCGGGTCCCTCGATTGCCTTCCCCTCCTGCTTGGCCTCTGGCCCCGCTGAATGCACATGGTGGCCCCGCGGCCCCGCTGAGCTCCCGCCTAACCCGCGCGTCCTCTCTGGGTGTGGGCACAGAGGCGTTTACGCTCGGCTGGAAGCTGCCGCTTTGCCTAAGAGCAGAGGGGCCGGTGACTGATGACACAGGACAGACGCTCAGGCCCCCAGGCACGGACAGAGCGCACGCCACGCAGTGCCCCTCCCCGCGGCCCCAGGGCTGTGATTGCACACAGTGTGGAGAAACTGAGGCATGGAGCATCACGGGAGAGGCCGGCAAGCTGGCACTGCTAAAACTTAGAGTGAGGGTCCCACAGAGCCAATCTCAGCCCAGTGGGTGGCGTTCACTCCACCTGGGGGCTGTTGCTGGTATCTCCAAAATCCCGTGGTTCGGGGGCCCCAGGATCCACGCCTGGAGGGTGGCCTTGACAAGCTGCCCAGGTGTGGCCCCAGGTGCACACGGGTGGGCTCCCAGGTTAGGAGCATCGGCCTCGGGCTGGACGGGTGGGAGGCTCTGCCTCTGCCTGTGTAGCTCCGGGCAGGCTGTGGACGCTCTGTGAACCTCGGTTGCCTCATCTACAAAATGGGAGCAAGACTGCTGACCTTGGCGGGGAACCAGGAGGCTGCAGTGGGCCCACATAGTGTGGGTGCTGGCCACACCACTCCCCTGACCACGAAGACGCCCCAGAGGGAAGCCCCGGAGGGACTCTGCCTGCCGCCCACCCGCTCAAGGGCAGGGGCCGCTCTCAGGTTCACCCTGCTATCTCTGAAACCCGTGCCCAGGCTGGGCCGCTGGGTCTCTGACACCTCTGCCCGGTCCTCAGCAGGGGAGATGCCTGGATCAGAAATTCCTCTGTGACCACTGGGATCCACCCACAGGATTACCTGACTGGACTCTCCGGGAAACACGCATGACATTAATCGTAACGCAAGCGCATGGCTGACCCACACCCCCATGTGCCTGTGCAGAGTCCCCAAGCTACTGGAGTGGGGTCTACAGAAGACCCTTTCCCACCCCCAAGTGTGCAGGTGGAAGGAGATGTCCTGGCTTGCTCATTAAATGTGCCCACTTGACAAAGCAGGCACGGCTCCCTCGGCCAAGCGTGCCCTGAGCTGCCCACCGCACGTGCACCCATGCCAGTATCTGTTACTGCTCTGGAGAGCTGTGAGCTGCGGGTGGCGTGAGCTGCGGGTGGTGTAGGCTGCGGGCGCCATAAGTTGCAGGTGCTGTGGGCTGTGGGTGCTGTGAGCTGCGGGTGCCATGGGGTATGGGTGCCTTGAGCTACGGGTGCCATGAGCAGCAGGTGGTATGAGCTGTGGGTACCATGAGCTGCCAATGCATGCTACAGTGTGATTGAACGGCTCTGTTTCCTTAGACTCGCCCAGTCTCCCAGTGTTGAGAGGACAATAGTGCCCGGTGTTTTGTGGACTTCTACTTTGTCTCAATGGACACGCCCCTGCCCAGACAGGAACCACCTGCTGCTCCAGTGGTGGCCAAGGTCACCAGTTGCCTGGGGCACCAGCCCTGACGCTCCAGCCGGGCCTGCCGATCCCAGGTGCCCTGTAGAACCCTGTGCATGTGGCAGTCTGGCCGGCCAGCCCCAGCTCCAGAAATGAAAGCCATCTGCCTACCTAGTGTGTGCCAGGATCATATACACCTAGTGTGCCGGGGCCCCAAAATAGCAAACCTTACCTTCGTCTTTGTCTTTGTCTCTGGCTGGTCTTCTAGGGTAGGGTGACTTCGGAGTCTTCTCTCTTTTGCAAGAACTGCTCTTAGCCCTTTTGGGTTTTTCCCTTAGAACTTCAGTGAGGAAGAGAAAGGAAGGAAGGGAGGGAGGGTGAGCAGTAAAATGACACACAGGCCCCGCCACATGGCTGTCCTGGGGTCCTGTGCAAACACAGTTCCTAGAGTCATAAACATTGCTGGTCCTGATCCCTGGTTGGTGAGGGCCAGGGTGGGCGGCTAACGCTGGGGACGTGGCACAGTCTGACTGTCACGTCCCCTGCAGTGCTCTGCCTGGGGACTGCCGCTGGGGACTCCTCCCTAAAGAACCGGACATACCTACTCTAATTCCCTCCCGAGTGTCTGGCGGCCTCCCCTCCAGGCTCAGAGGTCCTGAGGACAGGAACCAGTTTCTCCTCTCTAAACCCAGCACCCAGCTGGGGGCCCGGACCATGGGCACTCAGGACAGTTTGCTGAGTGAATGAATGACTGGACCGGCCAGGACCCAAGTGAATGCACAGAGTGGCAGCAGCAGACTGAACACCTCTGGGACCAGGGCCAGGAAGAGCAAGGGCAAGACCTGGAGAGGCCTTGGCATGGCGGGGTGGACCCCTCTGCTGATGGGGAGGAGATGGAGAACCCCAGGGGGTGGAGTTTGCTCAAAGTCCTGCAGCGAGTGCAGCGGCCACCAAGAGGGCCTGGCTCCGGAAGCTGGCTGGTCATCTTTCCCTGCCTCCAAGCTTTAGTCTCCGCACAGCTGGGGTGGGGGCGCATCTGGGAAGCCACCATGCGAGAGCCTGCCGTGTCTGACGGGTGTCCCACGGCGGGGGACCCATAGAAGAGGACTCTGACCCAAAGGCGTCTGAACCTCCAAACGCTGCTGGGTCCAGGCTGGGCCTGTCCCTTAGTTTTACAGGCCCCAACTCTGCTGGCAGGAGGAGCCTCAAAAGCCAGGTCCTCTGCAAGGGACACATTCTATACGGTCCCCAAAGTCACTAGGTCCACAGAGACAGGAAGTAGGAAGGTAGGTGCCAGGGGCTGGGGGACGGAGATGGAGAGTAAGTGGGGACAGAGCTTCGGTTTGGGAAGATGGAAAGTTCTAGAGATGGAGGCTGGCAATGTCTGCCCAGCGCGATGAATGTGCTTAGCGCCACTGAACTGGGCACTTAAAGGCCCTCCGACCGGGCGCGGTGGGTCACGCCTGTAATCCCAGCACTTTGGGAGGCCGAGACGGGCAGACCACGAGGTCAGGAGATCGAGACCATCCTGGCTAACACGGTGAAACCCCGTCTCTACTAAAAATACAAAAAATTAGCCAGGCGTGGTGGCAGGCGCCTGTAGTCCCAGCTACTCGGGAGGCTGAGGCAGGAGAATGGCATGAACCCGGGAGGCGGAGCTTGCAGTGAGCCGAGATCGCGCCATTGCACTCCAGCCTGGGTGACAGAGCGAGACTCCGTCTCAAAAAAAAAAAAGGCCCTCCTCCATGCCTGCTTCTGGAGAGTTCTCAAACTGGGAGCATGAAAACGAGGCTGCCAGGAGCCGGTGACTGATAGGATGGAGTGGCTGAGGTCCCTGAGTGACCCATTGCTGGACCCTGAACTTGACCTGGGGCAGGGGCAGGGAGAGTGGCCCCCTGGACAAGCTGTTGCCATTGGGGTCCCCCGGAAGGCAGAGGAGGGAGGAACAAAATGGCGCTGACCACGGGCCTCAGGCGGAACTGGATCTGGATGGGCAGGAGTGCCCCTGCAACTGCGGGGTGAGGGAGAGGGCTCTGTCCCCTGCTCTCTGGGGGCCAGCCCGGGACCCCGCCCACATCTGCACTGGCTCACACACCACATGGGAGGGACACACCCAAATGCGTGCCTGTGGCTGCCGCCCCACCAGACCTCATGGAGAAACCATCAACCTGGGTACACCCGGCCAGCACTGCACCGCTGGGATGGGTGACAACTGTCCCCATGAAAATGCACATGATTCCTGTGCTGAGCCCGAAACGCCTCTGCTCCCAAGCTCCCCATCCTTCATTCTGGGTCTCAGGAATCTTCCTGGCATCTGCCTCTCTCCAGACTGGAGAGAACCTCCTGCATCCATTTCGCCCCGGCAGCAGAGTGAGCCTGCCCAAGCCCAGCTCACGGCCACTCCCGGCCTAGGCCTAACGGCTCCCATTGCCCGGGATAAAGGCCACATCCTCCAGCCCCCAGCAGCAGCTCCTGCCCCCTGCATCCTACCCCTCCCATTTGTCAAACAAATGAGTGAGTAAAAACCTGGTGGGGGCCGGGCGCGGTGGCTCAAGCCTGTAATCCCAGCACTTTGGGAGGCCGAGATGGGCGGATCACAAGGTCAGGAGATCAAGACCATCCTGGCTAACACGGTCTCTACTAAAAAACATACAAAAAAAAAAAAACTAGCCGGGTGAGGTGGCGGGCACCTGTAGTCCCAGCTACTCGGGAGGCTGAGGCAGGAGAATGGCATAAACCCGGGAGGCAGAGCTTGCAGTGAACTGGGATCCGGCCACTGCACTCCAGCCTGGGCGACAGAGCGAGACTCCGTCTCAAAAAAAAAAAAAAAAAAAAAAAAAAACCTGGTGGGGCCCTTGGCCCTTGGCCCCAGCCCCTTCCTCACAGGCCTGGGAGCCCGCCAATGGTTCAGCGTCTCCCCCTCTGTGGGCTGGATGCCTCGAATCTGCAAGACGGAAAAGCGAGCCCAGGAGCTGGCACGGACCTGGAGGGCCCCAGGCCCACTCCCTGTGGCTGGCATGAGGCCACACGGGAAACTCCTTGCCTATTTTGTGCAGGAGATCTCTCCGGAAAAAAAAAAAAAAAATGCCCCTGTTCAACTCCCCTACCCTGCAGGGCCTGCCTGGATTCCTGTCCCACTGGAGAGGCAGAGGGTTACAACACAGGCTCCAGAGAATGGCAGTCTGGCTCCAAATCCCCGCTTGGCCTCTTTCCAGTTGGGGTCCTCCCTGACCCTGTGTCTTTGTGAGTGTGGTCCAGCCTGTGCTGCCCATATCATGGCCTGAGCATGTAACCCGGAGCACCAGGGCAGCCAGCCACAGAGCCACTCACCAGGAACCTGGTGCTGGGAGACCCTGGAGAGCGCGTGCCCCTGGCCACGGGAGGCCTTGGCTTCAACTCTGCGCTCAGCCGCGCTCAAGATGCCGAAACCTGGAACAGGGTGAAAAGAAGAAGGCAGCGTGAGGAGAGAGATCCACAAAAAATTTCCAAGAAAAGGTTCCATTTTGGCAGCAGCTCAAGAGCCTTTATTTATTTATTTGAGACAAAGTCTCATGGTCACCCAAGCTGGAGGGCAGTGGTGCAATCTCAGCTCACGACAACCTCTGCCTCCTGAAGCTCTGTCCCCACGAAACACTCACGCCACTGCACTCCAACCTGGGCGACAGAGCGAGACTCCATCTCGAACAAATAAAAAAATAAAAAATAAATATAAAATAAAATAAAGGAGGAAAACATCTTCCGTGTTTTCTTAGGAAAAGAGTTAAATACCTGGACACAGAGAATCCACAGGACTGGCTCTCAACGTTACTCCAACAGGGAAGCTGTTTCCAAACTTCTTTTTTTTTTTTTTTTTTGAGACGGAGTCTCACTCTGTCGCCCAGGCTGGAGTGCAGTGGCTGGATCTCAACTCACTGCAAGCTCTGCCTCCGGGGTCTACGCCATTCTCCTGCCTCAGCCTCCCGAGTAGCTGGGACTACAGGCGCCCGCCACCTCGCCCGGCTAGTTTTTTTTTTTTTTGGTATTTTTTAGTAGAGACAGGGTTTCACCGTGTTAGCCAGGATGGTCTCGATCTCCTGACCTTGTGATCCGCCCACCTCGGCCTCCCAAAGTGCTGGGGTTACAGGCTTGAGCCACCGCGCCCGGCCTCCAAACTTCTTTAGTTACCACCCCCACCCTTGACCCCTCCAAAGCCAAGACCCCCACCATACTCCCACCCCTGTCCCTGCAGGAGGGAAGCCGCCAGACTTTCCAAATCCCAGGCTGACATTTTAGGACGTTCCTGACCTAAGTCCCCACAAACCTGACCATGCAGCGTCCCCCGAGGCTACAGGGACAAAGGCACAGACTCTAGGTCCAGAGACCAGGCCCCCTCTCCCAGCCCCGCAGGCCCTGTGTGCCCCCCGTCCTGGGCGCTGGCATCTCCACCGCTCCCCTGCCATCTCCAGGGAGGGATCCACATCATGGACCCGGCTCAGGAGCACCCCTTCATGACTCCTAATCCCCACCCTAGGGGCACACTGCATACACCCGGCTGGCCCCCACCACGTGCCCAGCACAGCTCGATCCTGCCCGCTCTCCACCCTCCCGACAGCCTCACAGCCCTCCTGCCCCTCTCTGGCAAAGCGGCCACTGACCTGAGCATTCAGGGGCTGGAGGGGGATTTTTTGCCTCTTGGGTCTTCCTCCTAAGCGCCAACACGGAGGCTTTGTGGCGTCTGGAGGTGCTGGAGGGGGCTGAGGTGCCCAGGGATGCACAGCTCCCCTGCTGCCACGCCTGGGCCCGGATCTTGTCTCTCAGCTGCTCCAGCCGTGGGTCACTCTTTCTGGGCCGCCACCGGGGCCCCAACACCTGAGGGGGCCTCTCCTTCCAGGACACACACACTTCATGGCCCCCCGAAGAACCCGAGAGGCGGCCCGATGACACCGAGCTGTCGCCATCCCTGACCTCCGGGCCTGTGGACCACATGGGCAGGCTGCGGGCCTTCCCCCAGGGGCCTGGCTCCTCGAGGTCTTCAGACCCGACCATGTGGGGAGCTGCCCAGGGTGGGTCCGGCTGCTGGGAGGGCCACCTCAGGGATGCCACGTCATCCTCGGCTGCAGGTGCGCGGAGCCTGAGAGGGAACAGCAGACACGCGGGTCAGATGTGCAGGTGGAGAAGTGCTGAGCAGAGCTGCTCAGACTGGCCCCACCTCCCCAGGCATTCCTGCTCTGCAGACTGGAGGTGGAGAGGAAGGCCTGGAACATACCCCACCTCAAGGACAGCCCCAGCATTCTCTCTCAAGCCCTGACCACACCCCTCTGAGGTAGGCAATATGATTGGCCTCATTTACAGATGGAGAAACTGAGTCTCAGAGAGGCCGGGCTGCCTGCCCAAAGGCACAGTCAGAGGCAGCCACAGCACTCTGACCCCACACCCTCGTATCTTGCACAGAGCCGCTGCCTCCCGGGGCAGGCATGGCACCTGCCAGCAGTGCAGCCCCCCGCCCGAGTCCACGCAGATGCTACCTGGGCTTGGCATCAGCCTCCCAGTCGGCTGCTCTCCCTGGGGCCCCATGGGAGAAGAGGCCCTGCCTCCGGCTGTTCTTGTGGCCGAGCTGAGGCGTGTCCCCCAGGCGGGTGGGCAGCGTGCCCATGACCAGGGTTGGCATGGCCGCAGGGCCAAGGGGTGAGCAGGTGCAAGGCCAGCCTGGCCCGACCTGCCTGGGGTCGCTGCTGCCTTCACATGACGGCTTCAAGGCCTGCAGCCCCGCCTACGACCCTGCCCAGGATGGGCTGGCCGCTGCCTGGCTCCGGATGCCCGCCTGTGCCGGTCCCCTGGCCCACGATGGAAACCCTCAGGTGGGTCATTGAAATTGGGCTGGCACGGTGGGCAGCCCGGCCCTGGGCTGGCCACAGCTGGGGGCCTTCCTAATGAGCTGTCTCTTGGTGGGGTGGGGGAGAGTTCCGGCTGGCCTGGTGACAGCATAATAACCTTGTCACTCAGCGACAGAGCCTCAGGCCTTCAGTTCCTGCTGGGGCTCTCAGCGGTGCCCCACCCAGCCCTCCCAGGCCCAGAATGACATGCAGGGAGGGAATGGGGCCGGGCTGGGCTTGTGGGGTCAGGGTTGGGCAAGTTTCTGGTTGGTGGGGGCGGCGTCTAACCCCAGGTCAGGGTCAGGCTCAATTCAGTCTGAGGCACAGAGGTCCCAGCAGTTGTGGGGCCCAGCCCAGACATCCCAACAGAAACACATCAGCCGCCACCTGTCAGTTCCATGGGGCTGGGCAGGGGAAGGGACGCTGGCTTCTGGGCTCACCCTGGTGCAGGGCAGAAGGCACCCTTTGCCCACAGTGATAGTGGCAGAGATGCCAGGTGCTGCCCCAGCTCAGGAGCCCCCACTGGCCTCCTTGGCCCCTGCACACCCCAGTGGGGCCCTGGTGGGGCAGTGTGGTGAGGAGGACATGCTTCTGCAGTCCCTGAGGGGGAACTCGGACTCAAATCCCAGTTCCCTCCCAGCTCCTTCCCCACCCCCACTGGCAGTGCCACCTTGGAGCCTGGGGACCCCACCCCACTGCCTCTGGGGACTGTGAGCACCTAGCGAGTCCACCTCTGCAGGGTGTGGCAGTGGCATGGAGCTGAGGTGATAATGAGCACGGATTTGTTTCAGGAATGGCCCTTAAGGTGCCCCTTCCCAAGTGACCCCAGGGAAGGGGGGTCTGCAGCAAAAGACTCCCTAAGCCTAGGCAGGCATGAAGGATGGAGGGCCCTTGGCTCACTCCATAGAACCTGTTCTGGAACCGCCAGGTGAACGCCTGGAGATGCTGCCCAAGCCCAGCCCCACATAGGCACAGGGCTCAGGGGAGGTTCCGAGCCAAACGGGGCCCTGATCACTGGCAGACACAGCCACGGGCATCCAGGGCACAGAGGCTGAGCCACCAGCAGCCTCGGAGGGGAAGGAGAGAGGAGCCATCCAAGGACAGGCAGGCCCTGTGTGTAATGTGAGGTGCGGCCACCTCCACCCCCACCTGGCCTGTCTGCACCCTCCTAGCGCCAGGGCATGAGCCCATTCCTGGGATGAGGCAGGGACAAGGATGACCCTCGGGCTGCTACACCCTGGGGAGCATGTCTGGGATGTTACAGGAAGCTTCAGGGAACCAGTGGTGTGACCACAGGGTCCCCACCGCCCTCGGAGCCTGGACAGCTCTCAGGCACCCAGAAGGCAGCTCCACTTCCAGCCTCCTTCCATTACCTACAGAGCCTGGCTCTGCGCGGGGATCCCTCTGCCACCTCTGCACCTCGGGGCCATCTGAGTGGCGCACAGACCTGGTCCCCCTGCTGACAGGTTGCCACCTCCCTGCCAGGCCTTCAGGCTCCCAAATCAGCAGTGGTCTTGGGCTCTCAGCCCTGCTCCCATAAAGGGACAGGGATAAGGTCCTTATGAGCAGAAGAGGCCAGGCCTGGTGGCTCCCTTTTTCCCACGAGCAGGAAAACCACCCAGCCATTCAGCAGCTGCCTGGAAGCTCTGGAAGGAGCCGCATCATAAACGCAGCAGGACGGCCGTGGAAATGCGTTATTGTGGCCAGGAACAAAATCATGACAGCAAATGCCTGGGAACGGAAAAGCCAATCCAGCGAGCAGAGCATCACGAGGTCCTGCGAGTCGCCCCCACCGCCAGCTTCCTTCCTTCTCCTCCCCATCTGCCCCGGGGGACAGCTGAGCATCGGTCCCGCTGGCCTGGTCACCGGCCGAGGCTTCCAGACACAGCTCTGAATCAGGGGACGCACGTCAGCTCCCGAAGGCTGTTCCATCTGTGCAGGACCCTCTGCCGATGTCCGTGCCAGGGGGACCGCTCACAGCCTGCACCAGCTGGTGCTCCTGCCCTGCCCCCAGGAGACTCAGCCTGCTGGGATACGAGGCTTGGGGCTGCTCAGCATGGGGTGGACAGGAACAGCAAGGCTCCGAGACGGCCACTGGGCAGAGGTTGCAGCCCCAGTGAAGGGGTATCCTCTGGGCAAGCCGGGCCCGCCCTGTCCCCAGCAGCACAGGAGCCCTGCAGCCAGGCTCAGCCAGCCATGTCCCCACCCCGCTCCAGGCCTAGCTGGGTTCATACCCACTCAGACCCTGCACCTCGGCTTCAGGCCCCTCCGCAGCCACACGGCTCCCTCCACCTCGGACCACCATGCTCCAGTCCGGCTCAGTGAGGCACACGCAGTTCCCCTCTGCCGCCCCTCCCAGGCCTCCCTCCCTGGGGGGACGGTCCCTGGGGGCAGGAAGTAGCCTTGCCTGTGGCACACACTGGTGTGCAGATGCTGGAAGAGCGTTCCAGCGCCCCCAGGGCACCGGGCGCCGTGGCAAGTGCTTGAGGACTTATTTTACACCGTCTCAGGGCAATCCCACGGGAGAAATGCAGGTGCTACCTCCACTTAACCGGGGGACAAGGCTCAGCCTAAGTCATGTGTCCAGGGTCCCAGCAGGGTCAGAAGGCCGGGCGTGCCAAGCCGTCCCACACCTTCCGTGTCTCCAAGGCCAGGCCAGGGAATAGCAGCAGCCACCTGGGGTCCCAGCATCATGCAGAGCCACTGCATGGGGATGGCACCTCAGCCAGGAGGGGCTGGAATGAACACCCCCACAGAACAGCCGTGCAGCTCCCCTTCCCAGCGACCTTGGGGCCCAGAGGCCAAGAGCACCGATTCCCAGATACACGGCTGTCTCCGAGGCTGGCGACGGCCGGCCAGTCGTTCAACCCTCTGGGCGCGAGTCTTCCCCTCTATAAAGTGAGCGGAGGGTCAGCCCCAGCTGCTAGGACTCCTAGGGGTCAGAAGCCACGTGGAGTACACAGTGCTCACCCTGGGGCTGGGGTAGGGGAAGAAAGGAAGCCAGGGAGGGACCAAGACAGCACCTCTGTCCTCAAAGGGCGGCTCGGCGCCCAGGAAAGGAAAAAGGGTAGGTTTCCAGGGCCCAGGAGAAGCTCTCCCAGCAGCACCAGCTCCCGGGGTGACCCAGGTGTGGGGAAATGACCCGCAGGGGACGAGGATGCCTGGGCACCGTGGGTTCCACACACCCAAAAGCACATGCCTCCCCGTGATACACAACACACAGCACACACACACAACACACAGCACAACAGACACACAACACACAGCACAACACACACACAACACATAAAAGTACACACACCACACATACTACATGCACCACACACAACACACATGGACACACACACTACACACATAACAAAGCACACACACAACACGCACACCACACACAAAGCACACACACACTGCAGGCACTACACACAACACACACCATACAACACACACAATACAGATATATAACACACCAGACACACACCACACCACACAACACACGCACCACACACAAACACACATCACACACAGAGACACACAACACACACACCACATGCCATACACAACACACACATCTCACACACACCACACATACACCACACACAACACACAGATCACACAACACACACAACACACACATCACACAACACACAGAAACACACGACACATCACACAACACACAGACACACAACACAGATAATCCACATCACACACACGATACACAGACAACACAAACCACACACAACACACAGAAACACCACACACACACACAGATTCACAAGACACACTTCATGTACACAACACAACACATATCTCACACAATACACAGAAACACACACCACACATATCACACAACACAGACACACAACACACAGACAATACACATCACACATACACTATACACAGACAACACACACACCATGCACAACACACAGAAACACACACCACACACATCACATAACACACACACAGCACACACACGTCATACAGACAACACACATCACACACAATACACATCACACACACCACACATATCACACAACACACAGACACACAACACACAGACAATACACAAACACAACACAGACAATACACATCACACACATAATACACAGACAATACACACAACACACAGAAACCACACACATCACACAACACACACACTTCACACAAACACAATACACATCACACATAATACACAGGCAACCCACATACCACACACAGACACACAACACAGAGACACGTTACACACATGACACACAGACAACACACGCACCACACACAACACTCGCAAACACATCATATCACACATACACACAACACAGATCACACAGACACACACACCACATGCAGACATACAAACTCACAGACATGCAACACACATTGCACACAGACACACAAACAACACACATCACATCCATATACACACACCACACACACAGACACACAACACACATTACACACACAACACAGACAACACATCTCATACACTGACAACATCCATTATACACACATTACATGCACAGACACACACCACACACAGGACACACAATACATGGAAAAACACATAACATACATCACACATGCAGGCAATGCACACAACACACAGAGACAACACGCACACCACACAATACACACAACACACATACCACACACCACACACCTCTGCCCAGCTCCGTGCAGGTGTAGCCTGCAGGTGGCACCTCCCACGGCAAGCGTAGCCGGCTGCCGCCGTGGAAGCCTGTTGGCACTCTAGCCTGTGGCATATGCCGCACTTCTGCTGCGGTCTTGGCTGGCGGGGCTGGGTGGGTGGCAGGGTGGGGGGCTTCCTCCTGGAAGCTGGTGGCAGCTCTGCTCTAATTAGCGACACTGTTTACTTGGCACCGCCTCGCCCTAGAAAAGCAAACCCTAGGCAGGCCCAAGCAGGCCTGGGGGACGGAGCCAGTGGGCCGTGAAGGAGAGGTGCCCGCCACGCCCCTGCCTCACGGGGCCCAGGGCTGGAGACCGCAGAGCCCTCTGCAGCCACGGCAGCCGAGCACAGGCCTGGACATGGGCATGGCACCCAGCATGGCACCCAACCTCCACGTCCTCAGCCCTGGCCCTAGGTGCCAAGCAGTGACTCCTGGCAGCAGACACACCAGGCTGGCCCTGCCCCCTAGCTGGAGGCTCCAGCCACCCTCAACCATGCCCTGAGGCCACCAGGCGCTCAGGAAAGGGGCAGGTTTCCAGCGTCCCAAGAGAAGCCCGTCCAGCAGTGCCAGCTCTGTAAGGCTGACCAGAGGTGCGGGGCTGACCCAGGTGCGGGGAAATGACCCGCAGGGGATGAGGACGCCTGGGCACATGGGACCCATACGACCAAAAGCACATGCACCCGGTGATATTCAACACACAGCACACACACCCGCACAAACACAACATACAAATAAACACACAACACAACACACAGATACATATACATGCAGTGCACACACACCACACACAAACACATACACAGACACACAAATACAACACACAGATACACACACACAGTGCACACACGCCACACACAAACACAACACACACACAACGCACACAACACACAGATAAGTAGTACACACACACCACACAAAAACATATACACACAAAGACGCACAAACATAACACACACAGATACACAGTGCGCACACACAGACACACACATCACACACACACCATGCACACACACAAAATACACGCCACACACAAACACAACACACACACAACGCACACAACACACAGATAAGTAGTACACACACACCACACAAAAACATATACACACAAAGACGCACAAACATAACACACACAGATACACAGTGCGCACACACAGACACACACATCACACACACACCATGCACACACACAAAATACACAACACACACAGGCACACAACACACACACAGACCACACATCACATACATACCACATGCACACATCACACAACGCAAATACTCAGGCAACACACACCGTACACACATTCACACACAACACACACAGACAATACACAACACACACACACACACACAAACACACACGCACGCCTGCCTGGGTCTGCAGGGCAGACAAGGCCAGCCCGGGCCGCTAGGGTGACTGAGTACAGGCACCTGCCCCTCCAGCCTTGGCTGCATGATGCTGCAGACCTGCCCCATGACGCTGCAGACGGTTCAGACACCAGCCACTCCCCCTGGGACTCGGCCGGGCACAGGGGGGACTGGACCACATGGAGGTGGCAGATGCAAGGGTGGGAAGGAGGTGGCACAACAGCCAGCTATTTGTGAAGACCCTAGGGGAGAGTGCCAGGGGGGAAGCCAGACGGAAACTCTGAAAGGGGTGAGATGAGGTGGAGAGAAATCACAGGGATAGTGGCCCTGCCCTTAGAGGAGTGACAGGTAGGACCCGGGGTCATAGTTGCCGGCACCCCTCCAACCTCTAGGCCCCAGTCCCTGCAATACCCTCGGCCAGCCGCCACGTGTGGTGATGCAGCCCCCTAATAAAAGCCCTGGCCTACAGCACACACAGGTAGCTCAGAGCTGCTGCGAGACACCGTCCACCACAGCCGAGGAGAGGCCACAGCCACGCCAGCAAAGCGTGAGGGCGGCAGCCCCTACAGCAGGCCACCCGTCACCCCCCAGGACCGCTGTGGATAGCAACGTCTCCCAAGCCAGTGTGGCCCGGGGCACCCGTACCTGTGCCTAGCATGTTCCCCAGGCAACCATGCAGCTGTGGAGCCTGAGACCCGGCAGCGGCCGGCATGGGATGCCACCAGGAGAGGAGCCACGGACATCCCCGCCTTGGGGTGCAGAACGGTCAGCTGGCCCCCTTTGTGGGGGTACAGCAGTGAGCCTCCGTCAGCCGTGGAGGTACAGTGATAAGCCTCCGTCAGCCGGCTGCCTCCACCTCTACCACACACTGCCCAGTAGGACCAAATGCAGGACCAGGCATCAGCCGTCTGGGGCTGGGCAGTGTTTATCCCCATTTCACAGATGGGGAAACTGAGATAGTTAATTACGTGACGACTTCATCCCAGGGCCCTACCTGGGTCCTAAGCCCAGAGGCAGGGCAGCCCAGTGGGTGGGGAAAGGAAAATTCCTGTCCCGGGGATAGCCTGGCTTTGCCCGTAAGGGGGCCCCAAGCCGTCAGAGGGAGCCCCTAGGTGGGCAGACCCCCTCCCCTACCCAGGGGAGCTGGATGGAAGCGTGTGGGCTGCTCTCTCCCAGCTAAGTTCCCGGAAAAGGCAAGTCTAAGCCCCTCCCCACTGGCCTGTGCCCTTTCACCCCCTCCCATCAACCCCAGTGGCTCTGCAGCCCCAGGCCCCTCCTCTGGTGCTTGGGAAGGACCGGGTGGGGCTCAGGTACAAAGCCCCCTACTCACCTGCTGGAAGGCCCGGCCGCCCCGTCCGTCATGGGAAGCACCCGCACTCGAAGGCCACTGCCCACAGCGCACAGGAGCCCTGGGAGCTGGTACCTTCAGGGAGGGGAGGGACGTGGTTGCCAGAGAAACTCCAGGCGTCTGTGTAGGCTCCTCCCCGGCAGCTCCAGAGCCCTGCCGCAGCCCCAGCACTCACCAGGGGCCTCACCTGGACGCTACCCCACCCCCCGGCCACCCAACCCCAGCCCCACCCCCCGGGCCCCCAGCCCTGCTGTGGGCGGGATGGGGTGGGGCAACACCTGGGGCGCTCCACCCTGTTAGGCCCTGAGGGGCTGTGGGGGGCTGAGCAGGGGAAGGGTCTCCAGGCACCACCAAGGACCCCACCCTGACTGGCAGGGGGCAGGCACACACTTGGGGCACCCCACCCACGCCCCTGCTGTGCTCCCCAAGGACAGCAGGGGAGGGCGGGGCCATCAGAGCCCCCAGCAAGCCCTCCCAGCTTGCTGCACCCCTCATTTCTACGTCTTCCCCTGGGACCCCCCACCCAGCCAGCAGGGCCCGGCAGCTGCAGGCTTCCAGCCCGGAGCTGCTTCCGAACCTCGAAGCAGTTCCGTGGAAGGGCGGCCCGTGGGGCAGTTCGGGCCTGGCTGGGGGACTGACAGAGGCACAGCCAAGTCCAGTGACACCAAACTCAACCCTGAAGGCCACTCGGCTGCTGGAGTAGAACCTATCTACTACCAAAAACAGTTAAAAATTAGCCAGGCTGGGGCGGTCAGTCGGGGGCGGAGGTGTAACGGGAGGGCAGCGGGGATCCCGGCTTTCGGCCTCCCTCTCCTGCTGGGCCCCATGCAGTCAGGGGAGGAGGAGTAACGGGAGGGCTGTGGGGATCCCGGCTGCCGGCCTCCCTCTCCTGCTGGGCCCCGTGGCCCCTACTCAGGGTGTTGGGTATCTGGGTCCTTGGAACCCGAGCTTCCCCATAGGCCATTAGGCCAGTTTTTCAACTAAGGGCGCGAATCAGTTTGCAGCACAGGACGCGCTGCCCCCACGCCCCGCTCACTCCCAAAACGGGTGCCTTGGGGTCCAGGGGTCCGCTTGGGGACAGGCAGCCTGTGTGACCCCTGAAAATCCAGGGTTCTCCCAGGGGACCTATATGGCCATGGAGATGCCAGCAGGTGGCACCCTCTCCCCGTCCTGGCAGGGTTACCCTCAGGGCTGGGCTGCTGGTGGAGAGGGTGGGGTCCCTGACACCCATCACTCGCCCCCAAGAAAATGTGTCCCTCCAACCCAGAAAAGCGCCGTAGGAAAACAAATCTGTTGCCAAGAAACTCATTTTGGTGTTCAGATTGGAGTTGGGAGCAAAGGCTGGGAGGTGGCCTGGTCTCTCCAGCGCTCTGGGTGTCCTGCTCCTCTGCAGGCAGCTGGGGGACAGCAATCCCTTGGTCCCCAGAGATTGCTCAACACTGTCCCAGGCAAGGCCATGCTGCAGGTGGCCCCTATCCTTGGGCAGGGGGCCGGGAAGGGGCGGCCCCTGCGGGAGCTTCTTGGACCCTCGGCCTGCCTCAACACGGCCAGGAGGTGTCCAAGGATCCCAGATGAGGCCCTCGTGGGCTTATTCCCACCACGGATGGGCTCAGATTTGTGCTGTCCTGGGTGGGCTTTTGGGGACAGCCTGACTTTGTCTATCAATGTCAGAGAAGCAGGGGGATGTTCACCTGGCCCAGGGCTGTGCACAGAACCTGGGACCTGCAAGAGGAGGCAAATTCCTACTGAGTGTCTGGACCATCCCCTACCCGCGTCCCTTCACGTTGGGTTATGGCCCCCAAGTGGCCAAAACGGGGCAGCAGTGCTGCCATGGGGCCACACCAGCTCCTCCCTAGGCTCACCTGCTCTCTGACGAGAGGGAGTGGCCCTGGGGCCTGTCTGGGGCGTTGGCTTCATGAGGGTTCACAGTGTTACTAACAAGAGCCTTCCTGATGACAGAGCTCAAACACTGCCCAGCCCTCGGCAGGCCCCACTCCCACCGGGCCCTGGGGTCAGGGTTCCAGGTGCAGGTCGAGGGTCCCCATGCGCTTCAGCAGTTGTGCCAGCCCCAAAGCAGCCTTCCTCCATGTCTACAGAGGGGGGGCCCCAGCAGCCACTCAGGAGAGAGCTCTGGCAGGAGCTGTGTGTGGCTCCATGTTGCTCAGAAGAGAGCCCTTGGCTGGGCATGGTGGCTCATACTTGTATTCCTATACTTTCAGAGGCTGAGGTGGAAGGATAGTTTGATGCCAGGAGTTTGAAACTGTCCTGGACAACATAGCAAGACCCTATCTCTACAAAAAAATTTAAAAATTAGCCAGGTGTGGTGGCACGTGCCTGTGGTCCCAGATACTCGGGAGGCTGAGATGGGAGGATTGCTTGAGCCTGGGAGGTCAAGGCTACAGACAGCCGATATTGCACCACTACACTCCAGCCTGGGCAACAGAGCAAGATCCCACCTCAAACAAAAGGAGGGCCCTCCCTGCTCCCTGTCCTCCTGCTGTTGAAGAGGCTGCAGTGAGTCCTTTTCCACAATAGAGGGGTGTGATGGGCTTTCTCTCACCCTGGGGGCAGGGCAAAAAGTAGATAAATTGGTATTACAAGTGTCTTCGCAAAACAACCAAATAATGCTATGGGGCTTCCTATGAAAAATAGTTCCCTCCCCCTTTCCCAGAAGCAAGCACTCCCATTTCTAGCTGACTCCTTCGGTATTTACTCTGTGCCACCACAAAGCACATTCCTATCGCCGCTCCCCAACCTGTCAGGTTTAGGGGGTCCCCATACACCCCCACCTCTCGGTTTGTCTGACCACATATGTCCCTCCCCACCCTCCTCCTAAACTCAATATTCAGAATTTACATGAAAATACTATTTACAGCTGACTCTGTAGGGTCTACAAATACTTTTCCTTTTGTTTTCCCCCTGGATTGTATAATTTTTGGTGCTTATGAATAACTGAACCTCAAATTTTCTTCCAAGTGTCTAAATTTCCTGTGTACATGCAAACGTCTGAGGCAGGTATCATCACTTTAGTCTTCTGGAAGAAATTCCTCCAGAATCTTCTCCCCTGCTCCAAACTGGGTTGATGCCAGAGGAAGAGAGGCATCCCAGGATCTCCCCAGCAAGGTCATTCTGGAGCTCCCAGTGCTTCTCCTCTGAGGGAAACCCCTTGTTTCATGTGTGCCCTCTTCTCTTTGTAGTTAGGCCCCTTTGTTTGGGGCAGCACGTCCCTCAAGTGGCTCCATGAGAAAGGGCGCATGCCTGAAGTTGTCTTTATTCCACCTGCCATGTGAGCACTGGATGGTTAGTTTGGCTGGGTATAGAAGTCCAAATTGGGAGACATTTTCCTGGAGAACTGTAAAGGCCTTTCCACATTGTCTTCTAGCTCCTGGAGTTGCTCTTGAAGAGTCCAAAGCATGCCAGGCTGGAAATACCATGAACTGTGCGTCCAGAAAGACCCACCAAAGGCTTGTGGCTTGTGCTCCAGGGTAGACCACTTACAACTGATCAAGGCCACATGGCTGGTGCTGGACAGAAGGATACCAGCACCTCCAACGAGGTCAGTGGGGACTCTCCTGCAGGCCAGGGGCTGTTACAGATAGCAATAGAGATGAGAAGATCCTAAAATAACAGAGGCCGGAGGGTGACGCTTAACTGCTAAACGCCAGGAGGTTGCAAATATCCTAATTAATGGCAGGGTCAGAGGTACATCGCCCTGGAGAGTTATGGAGATGATGAACACGGTGTCCCTGGGGCAGGATAGATGGGCAGTTGTCAACTTGTACTAGCAGAGTAAATTAAGGATGAGTGACTGAGGGCGGTAGCCCCAATAAAAAGTCACAGTCTTTGCTGGGGTTTGGACCTGAGCCAGTCTTTAGACCTGGAACCGTTGACTGAAGAGGTTGCCAGGAGGGACATGTAATATTCTGGTCAGCCCTTCTCAACAGGGACCTATAGGGGACTGCTGGACATTTGAGGACAGTGGGGTCAGGGTGACACGGATACCCAGAGACCCAGAATGTCATCATGCCCCCACATCGGGGCAGTCATTGGTAGAGCTCTGCCCAAGCTGCAGTTCCCAGTGGTCCTTACCCCAGGCTCTAAATAAGGGCTGGGATTGACATGTGGGGAGGGGGCCACTGGGACCCCTACATTGGACCCTTGGTCTGCAGGATAAGAGCACTCGTTATGATTCCCATGGGGAAGGCAAAGAGGAACCCACAAAACTAGGCCCCTTCCCAGCCAAGAGAAGAAAGCAAAGCAGCCTCACCCCAGGGGAGGGAGATGGCGAGGATGAGGCTCTAGGAGGTGCAGGGCTGTCAGTCCCCATCACAGCCCCGTGTAACTCACTGGTCCAGGCCAGCTCCTGGGATGTGGTGTGGTCTCCATTATGATCAGAAGTGGACTGCATTCCAGACTTGGCACTGCCAACCATACGGGCTCGTCAGCCTGCCCCGGGGCCATGCGTACCTGCCCTGCCCCAGACCATCAAGGCCTTCCTCAGAAGCCACATCACTCCAGCCCATCAGTGACTTGAGGCTGCAGGGCTGGGTGAGCAAAGGCCTCTGGGATACATATGCATCCAACAGGGCAGTGGTCTTGGGCGGCAGCAGCGTACCCAGCACTCACCCACCATGCCATGATGGCTGAAAACCTGGAAAGATTCTGAGGCCTATCTCATCCATAAAGTATTTAGAGGGGCAGTGGTTGGGGTGTTGCTCAGAGGTTGGGGTGTTGCTCAGAGGTAAGGGAGTTGCTTGGTGGTCAGGGTGTTATGCAGTGGCTGGGGTGTTGCTTGGAGGTTGGGGAGTTGCTCAGTGGTCGAGGTGCTGCTCAGTGGTCAGGGTGTTGCTCAGTGGTTGGAGTGTTGCTTGGTGGTTGGGGTGTTGCTCAGTGGTTGGGTTGTTGCTTGGAGGTCAGGATGTTACTCAGTGGCTAGGGTGTTCCTCAGAGGTTGGGGTGTTGCTCAGCAGTCGGGGCATCACTCGGCAGTTGGGGCATCACTCAGTGGTTGGGGTGTCCCTCCATGGTCAGAGTGGTGGTCAGGATGTTGTTTAGTGGTCAGGGTGTTGCATGGTGGTTGGGGTGTTGCATGGTGGCTGGGGTGTTGTGCGGTGGTTGGGGTGTTGCATGGTGGTTGGGGTGTTGCTCGGTGGTTGAGGTGTTGCTTGGTGGCTGAGGTGTTGCTCGGTGGTTGGGGTGTTGTGCGGTGGCTGGGGTGTTGCGCGGTGGTTGGGGTGTTGCTTGGTGGTTGGGGTGTTGTGTAGTGGCTGGGGTGTTGTGTGGTGACTGGGGTATTGCTCAGTGGTTGGGATGTTGTTTGGTGGTTTGGGTATTGTTTGGTGGTCAGGGTGTTATTTAGTGGTCAGGATGTTGCTCAGCAGTCAGGGCATTGCTCAGCAGTTGGGGTGTCACTCAGTGGTTGAGGTGTTGCTCCATGGTTGGGGTGTTGTTTGGTGGTTGGAGTGTTGCACAGTGTCTGGGGTGTTGCATGGTGTTTGGGGTGTTGTTTGGTGGTCGGGGTGTTGCTCGGTGGTTTGGGTGTTGCTTGGTGGTCATGGTGTTGCTCCGTGGTCAGATTGTTGCTCAGAGGTTGGGGTGTTCCTCAGTGGCCAGGGTGTTCCTTGGAGGTTGGGGTGTTGCTTGGCAGTTGGGGCATCACTCAGTGGCTGGGGTGTCACTCGGTGGCTGGGGTGTTGCTCCATGGTCAGGTTGTTGCTTGGTGGTCAGGGTGTTGCTCTTTGGCCGTGGTGTTGCTCAATGGTCGGGGTGTTCCTCGGAGGTCAGGGTTGGTGTGTTGCTCCGTGGTCAGCATGTTGCTCAGTGACTGGGGTGTTGCTCCATGGTCAGGGTGTTGCTTGGTGGTTGGGGTGTTGCTCAGTGGTCAGAGCATTGCTCGGTGGTTGGAGCATTGCTTGGTTGCCAGGGTGCTGCTCAGTGGTCAGAGTGTTGCTCGGTAGTTGGAGTGTTGCTCAGTGGTTGGGGTGGCGCTCGGTGGCTGGGGTGTCACTACATTGTCAGGGTGTTCCTCAGAGGACAGGGTGTTGCTCCATGGTTGGGGTGTTGCTCGGTGGCTGAGGTGTTGCTCCATGGTTGGAGTGTTGCTTGGTGGCCAGGGTGTTGCTCAGAGATCGGGGTGTTGCTCAGTGGTCAGAGTGTTGCTCGGTGGTTGGAGCATTGCTTGGTTGCTGGGTGTTGCTCGGTGGCCGGGGTGTTGCTTGGTGGTCAGGGTGTTGCTCGGTGGTTGGAGTGGTGCTCAGAGGTTGGGGTGTTGCTTGGTGGTCGGGGTGTTGCTCGGTGGTTGGAGTGGTGCTCAGAGGTTGGGGTGTTGCTCGGTGGCTAGGGTGTTGCTTGGTGGCGGGATGTTCCTGGTCCTCTGCTCCAAAGTGAAAGCCAGATGATTGCCTCTTCACCTGCTGCAAGGAAAGCAGCACAGACCTTGGGGGCCTGTTGGGTTCTGGGAGGCAGCACAGCCACACTGAGGGATATACTCTGGCCGTGTCCCGGGTGGCAGGAGGCTGCCAGCCCTGAGCAGGACACACAGCAGGGAAGGACTTGGCAGCAGGCCCAGGCTGAGGAGCAGAGAGCCCTCCTGGGGCCATTGTGGCCAGCAGACCTGCTGGAGTTGCCCGCAGCAGGGATGGGAAACAGAGCTGGGGGCTCATGGCAAGGCCCGGCGTGAGAATCTTGGCCCAGGCCCTGGGGTTCTGAGCGAGGCTTTCATCTACAGCAGGGCAGGGAGCCACGCACTGCTATGGAATGAATGTGTGTCCCACAATGCATAGATTGGAGCCCTCACCCCCTGAGTGGGCAGAGTAAGGAAGTGACAAAGGTGACAGGAGGTCCCAAGGCCAGACCCTGATCAGATGGGGCTGGAGTCCTAAGAAGGACACACAGTACAGAGCTCACTGTCGCCACCCCCAGGAGAGGCTGTGTGAGGACACAGCACAGGGACAGCTCTCTCTGTGTCAGGACCCAGCCCTCACCAGAAACCGAATCAGAGAACCTTGACCTCACACTGGCATTCCCAGGACTGTGAGAAATGAGCGCTGTCATTTAAGCCGCCCGCCTATGGTGACTTGCTATGCCAGCCCACGCAGACCAAGACACACAATTTTTGAAAACCAAGTCCAGGCCGGGCGCGGTGGCTCACGCCTGTAATCCCAGCAGTTTGGGAGGCCAAGGCGAGTGGATCACGAGGTCAGGAGATGGAGACCATCCTGGCTAACTGGTTCAGTAGAAACCCCGTCTCTACTAAAAATACAAAAAAATTAGCTGGGCGTGGTGGGCTACTTGGGAGGCTGAAGCAGGAGAATGGTGTGAACCAGGGAGGTGAAGCTTGCAGTGAGCCAAGATCGCGCCACTGCACTCCAGCCTGGGTGACAGAGTGAGACTCCATCTCAAAAAAAAAAAAAAAAGGAAAGAAAAGTCCTGCTGGGCTACTGGACCCCAGTGGAGACAGGCACCCGACCAGGCATGTCAGGGTATGAGGTGGCAAGAGCTGCCCACCGTGAGCTGACACAGCCAGCCCCACCGAACCCTAAGGTAGCATGCCCAGCAGGGTTTGCTGTGCAATGGACATGGATGCATGAGGACAGACGTGGGGAAGGCAGAAGGCACCACAGTGTGGGCAGGTGCCCAGTCCCAGTCCTGCGGGGCCCACCCACCCTCGGGGGCTCTCCCAGGACCGCTGGAGGAGGGGTAGCTGGCCAGGCCTGGGTTACCGATGGATAGGCTCAGGGAGCAACGAAATGGGTACAGCTGCACATCAGTGCCTCTGGGGAGGCTCTGGAAGGCTGTGGTGCAGTCACCCTCAGAGGGACTCTGACATTGCCCCGGTCACCCTCGCGTGGGGGAAGGGAAGCAGCCTGAGGGGAGAATAGAAACGGAGTCATGGGCAGTAGCAAATGTCCTCTCTGGCTGGTTAGGGATCTACAAGAAAAAGATGGAGCCGTCAGGGAAAGGAGACCTGGGCAGAGGCGTGTGGGGAGCGAGTGGGCTCCTGGGAGGCCTGGGCAGAGGGTGTGTGGGGTGTGGGGGACTCCCGGGAGCAGAACAGTGTGCCGTCTTTGTATCACAGTCTGCATTATCTGGAGAGTGACTGCTGAGACACTGAGCAGCCGAGCACACGGCACTGTGCAGCCCGCCGGGCATCAGCCACTCCTGGTGGCCAGGGGCTCGCCCACAAAGTGACCGTGGTGGCAGACAGTCAAACTCTCAGGGACCCAGCGAGCGGTCCAGCTCTGCTCCCTTTCTCCATGCCGCGCTCCTCCCCAGCCGTCCAGTTCCACAGCGGGGTCTCCTCCCTGGGCCCCTGATCTCTGTGTCGCACAGTTTGAGATGCAAACAAACTCCCCGAGTCGATGCAGTGGGGTGTGCAGGGGGCTCAAAGCTGATGCACCTGCACAGGAAACGCAGTCTACCCTCCCCAGATGCCTGCTGGGCTTACCCTGGAGGCCCTGGGCCCAGGGGAGAGGAGTGGGGAGGGGCTGCTGCAGAGGTTGCAGATTTTCATGGCAACCAGTATCGGGTCACTGAGCCCAGGGTGGAAACCGCTCAGCAGAGGCTCAGGGGAGAGACTCCAAGAGGGTAGGTGGGGCCAGACGGGGGTGCAGTGCCTTAGTGTCATGCACATGGTCAGACAGTCCATCAGACAGACGCACGGCGGGCGCAGGGTGGGGACCCAACTAAGGCCGGCACTGTGGCCTGGGAGGAGCCCCGCCTTGCACCCCATGGCCATCTGGCAGGACATGTCTGCTGCCAACAGTGAGCCCGGCTGGGTGCGGTGGCTCAAGCCTGTAATCCCAGCACTTTGGGAGGCTGAGGCGGGTGGATCACGAGGTCAGGAGATCGAGACTATCCTGGCTAACATGGTGAAACCCCGTCTCTACTAAAAATACAAAAAACTAGCCGGGCGTGGTGGCGGGCGCCTGTAGTCTCAGCTACTTGGGAGGCTGAGGCGGGAGAATGGCGTGAACCCGGGAGGCGGAGCTTGCAGTGAGCCGAGATCACGCCACTGCACTCCAGCCTGGGAGACACAGCGAGACTCCGTCTCAAAAAAAAACAAAACAAAACAAAAAAAAAACAGTGAACCCAGCATGGGCAGGATGCCCAGCAACGCAGACTGGGCGCTTCCGTAGGCCACCTGGAGTAGCACCTACTCAGCTCCCACAGTGCCTGGTCACCTCCACCCCATGTTCCCCATAAGGCCCAGGCCAACCTGAGCACAGCCCCTGGTCTGCCCTTCCCTGGCCCCGTCCTCATGGTGAAGTGGTCCCAGCACCTGGCATTGTCCTCCCTGCACTGCCGTGCCCACTGCAGGACTGGAATGTGCCCCTCTGGCCTGCCTGGCTGCCCAGCGCGTGGCTGAGGGTTGCAGGGTCTGAAGCAGGGGCAGGCTGGGGCCCGCTGAACTGGGCCTCAGCCGACACCCTAGCTGGACCCTTCCTTTTTTTTCTTTTCTTTTTTTTTTCGAGACAGTGTCGTGCTCTGTTGCCTGGGTTGGAGTGCAATGGTGCCATCTCAGCTCATTGCAACCTCCACCTCCCAGGTTCAAGCGATTCTCCTGCCTCAGCCTCCCGAGTAGCTGGGATTACAGACATGTACCACCATACCCGGTTTATTTTGTATTTTCAGTAGAGATGGGGTTTCACCATGTTAGCCAGGTTGGTCTCGAACTCCTGACCTCTGGTGATCAACCCGCCTTGGCCTCCCAAAGTGCTGGGATTACAGGCGTGAGCCACCGCACCCAGCCCCCTTTCTTTTTTTAATTGAATTTAATTTTAAGCTCTAGGATACACATGCAGGATGGCGGGTTTGTTCCACAGGTAAATGTGTGCCATGGATACAGGTTTGTGTCCCACAATTCATAAACTGAGCCCTCACCCACCAGTGGGAAACTCGGAGTAAGGAGGTGACAAAGGTTACATGAGGTCACGAGGCCGGGCCCTGATAGGTCTGCTGCACCTATCAACCCATCACCTAGGTATTAAGCCCTACAGGCATTAGCTATTTTTCCTAATGCTCTCCCCCACCGCCCTCCCCCAGCGGGCCCCAGTGTGTGTTGTTCCCCTCCCTGTGTCCATGTGTTCTCATTGTTCAGCTCCCATATAAGTGAGAACATGCAGTATTTGGTTCTCTCTTCTTGCGTTAGTTTGCTGAGAATAACGGCTTCCAGCTCCTGCACATCCCTGCAAAGGACATGATCTCGTTCCTTTTTATGGCTGCATAGTATTCTGTGGTGTATACATACCACATTTTCTTTACCCGGTCTGTCACTGATGGACATTTGGGTTGATTCCATGTCCTTGGTATCGTGAACAGTGCTGCAGTGAACATATGCACACATGTGTCTTTATAATAGAATGATTTGTATTCCTTTGGGTATATACCCAGTAATGGGATTGCTGGGTCAGATGGTATTCCTGGTTCTAAATCTTTGAGGAATCGTCATACTGTCTTCCACAATGGTTGACCTAATTTACATTCCCACCAGCAGTGTAAAAGTGTTCCTATTTCTCCACAACCTTGCCAGCATCTGTTGTTTCTTGACTTTTTAATAGTCACCATTCTGACTGGCATGAGATGGCATCTCATTGTGGTTTTGATTTGCATTTCTCTGATGATCAGTGATGTTTAGCTTTTTTTCATGTGTTTGTTGGCCACACGTATGTCTTCTTTTGAGAAATATCTGTTCGTATCCTTTGCCTACTTTTTAATGAGGTTGTTTTTTTCTTATAAAAGTTCCTTGTAGATTCTGGATATTAGCCCTTTGTCAGATGGATAGATTGCAAAAATTTGCTCCCATTCTGTAGGTTGCCTGTTCACTCTGATGATAGTTTCTTTTGCTGTGCAGAAGCTCTTTAGTTTAATTAGATCCCATTTGTCAATTTTTGCTTTTGTTGCAATTGCTTTTGGTGATTTCATCATAAAATCTTTGGCTGTGCCTATGTCTTGAATGGTATTGCCTAGATTTTCTTCTAGGGTTTTTATAGTTTTGAGTTTTACATTTTAGTCTTTAATCCATCTTGAGTTAATTTTTGTATTATGAGGTGTAAGGAAAGGATCCAGTTTCAGTTTTCTGCATATGGCTAGTCAGTTCTCTCAGCACCATTTATTAAATAGGGAATAATTTCTCCATTGCTTGTTTTTGTCGGGTTTGTCAAAGATCAGGTATTGTAGATGTGTGGTTTTATTTCTGAATTCTCTACTCTGGTCTAAAATTGGTCAATGTGTCTGTGTTTGTATCAGTATCATGCTGTTTTAGTTACTGTAGCCTTGTATTATAGCTTGAAGTCACGTAGTGTGATACCTCCAGCTTTGTTCTTTTTGCTTAGGATTGTCTTGGCAACGCGGGCTCTTTTTTGGTTCCATATGAATTTTAAAATAGTTTTTTTTTTCTAATTCTGTGAAGAATGACAATGATAGTTTAATGAGAATAATATTGAACCTATACATTGCTTTGGGCAGTATGGCCATTTTCACGATGTTGATTCTTCCTATCCACGAGCATGGAATGTTTTTCTGTCTGTTTGTGCTGGCTGGACGCCTTCTCTGGTGGTCAGGCCAGGACCTCCCGGCTGTGTCTGCGTGTCCCTGCATGTCCCAAGCCCCGCCCTTCCCCAGGATTGCGAAGCTGTCCTCTCGGTGACATTGCCCAGAGTCTCCACCGGAGGAGGAGAAAGTCCCAAGGCTGTCTGAGGGCCATGAATGAAACGTGCTGTCCCCTCAAAGGCACGGTGGCTGAGCCCAGGAGCTGGGTCCCTCATGGCCAGAGAAACGCACTTCCCCGATGTTCTAGACGGATGGGGCCCTCCTGGAAAAAAGCCCTCTCAGCGTTCAGTGGTGTTTGTGCGTCAGCCCCCCACAGCGCGGGGATTCCAGCGCCCGGCCTCATAAGAGACAAAGGCGAGTGTCCTCATAACAGACAAAGACTAGGGCTTTGGGGAGAGAAGGAGAGGCTGCGTGCAGACAGAGGCAGAGAGAGCAGCGACACGGCCACAGCCCAGGAAGGCCTGCAGCCCCCAGAACTGATCTGGGTGAGCATGGACCCTCCTCTGTGACCCCCCGATTCTGGACCCTGGCCCCCCGAGCTGGGAGGAAATACATGTTGTTTTAGGCCACCCGGTGCCGGGTCATTGGTACAGCAGCCCCGCGAGACTCCTTCGAGGCCCACAGCCCAGCACAGCCACGTTTACTGAGTGCCCTCCACACACCAGCCGCGGTCCTAACCGCTCAGCCTCCCAACAACCCTCGGAGGTGGTGACGGGCGGGGAATGCGGAATGCGCCCCGGGCCTGACAGCTGGGACGTGGAGCCGGGATGTGTACCGCAGCACTGCACGACTTCTCTCCCCCAGAGGGTTCCAGACTCACACCCGGCCATTGCACTCCACAGATGGGAAACTCGCAACTCAAACCCCCAAAAGCGAAAGCTGGGGTGCATTTTCTGTTTGCCTTGGAAGGACTCCCTAGGATGTATTGGGGGCAGCTGATTTGCCTTCCTCGTTCTGTTGGGTTTAGGCTGATGTTAAAAGACTCCCCGCCTACCCCAGACCCTGGGGGAACCGGGGGAGCTGCCCTCGGAAGCCGAGCAGCACAGACTATCCCAGGCATGTGTGCACCTGTCTCTACGTGTGTGTGTGTGTTTCCTCGGCACTCACAGCATCACCATCTGCCAGGCTGGGTAGGGCACAGGTGAGGAAGACCAAGGAAGTTCCACGTGACCCGCCTTGCCAGGATGAGTGTGAGCTGCCTCCTGTGTGCCCTGCCTGCCCACAGACCCCGGGGACATCACCTGGGTGACAAAGCCTGCAGTTGCCAGCAATCGGCCAGGAATGCCGCACAGCCAGGTGTCTCATACTGGCGTGGGTGTCGTGCGGCCTCACGCAGCCCTTGAGCTATTTCCAGGTGTGGGTATCATCTCCCAGTGAGGTGCTTGGCCCAGGGGTTTCCTTCTGGCTCCTGGTGGAGTTCGTGGGCCCCTCCACCCACCCTGCAGTCCCCAAACTCCAGGGACTTGGAGGTCCCCAAGGAGAGGACAGGGCAGTGGGAGACGCTGTCATGAGGGGACTTAGGCAATGGGGAGGGACACATGCCCAAGCTGTGAGGAGGAATAAGTTCATTCTCAGAGAAACGAGATTATGTGGACATGGTAAACCCAAGTGTTCTTTTTAAGCGAGATTACTGGGAAACAATGTTAAGGCTGAGTGTTCTTTCTACGAGTGTGTGTGTGTGTGTGTGTGTGTGTGTGTGTGTGTGTGTGTGTGTGTGAGTCCTTCACTCTCTCCCTCCCCACTCCCAGCCTGCTTCTTCCTTCCCCAGCTTGGAATCCAGCTGAGGCTGGTCAGGAATCATCAGGCCCCAGCATGGGTAATGGCAGCTGCTGGTGGCCCTAACCCCCATTGGGCCCTGCGGGAGCTGCTTGTTGGGGAAGGGGCCTGGAGAGGTGCGAGCAGGAGGAAGCCAGGGTTGTGGGGCCATGGACTGCCACAGCCACCACAGAAACACTCCAACTGCCCCCAGCCCTGGCAAACCAGTGGAGGCGTGTGCTGGTGCTCTGTTCCCAGGGTGGCTTGGGGTCACCTGGCTGCCTCTCCCAAGCCTGGTCCTCACCCAGAGGCCCACACCAGCCTCAAGTGCCCGCCTCCATCCAGAGCCCGAGCTCCCCACTCCTGGGGGCTGAGCCAAGAACCCTGTGGCTGTCCCACCGTCGCCTCCCAGAGCCTTGTCCAGGGCAACAGGTCAAGGAAGAGCTAAGATTTAGAATCAGCCCGGTCAGGTGATGCCTGAGCTGCCACTGCTGTCACCACTTACACACAGGGTGTGTGGACAAAGTGGTGCGTGCCAGGGAGGGCTGAGTGACAGAGAGCAGGCATGTGGCAGGCGCCTGAAGGTGGAGGTGGCGCTGACAATGGCCACCAGTGAGCAGGGCCCTGAGTGTGCTGGGGCTGACTCGAACCCCTTGGCGCTGCCATGCAGAGGCTTGGGAGGGCCCCTCCCCAGGCACATGGGAGGTGGCGCCTCCCTGACCACGGAGCCATCATGTCTGCCAGAGGCCCCCCCCTGCGCCCTGTGCTGCTGCTCGGGGCCAGAAGGTCCAGTCGATGGGAAATGGCTTGCTTTCCTCTCACGCCCCTTCAGGAGTCAGGCCTGTTAGGGATGGAAGGGGCTGCGCTCCTGGTCCCCTGAGGGAGCAAGCTTCCCGGGCTCTTGGGGGGATCTGGTAAGGTGGATGGTGGGAGGTTCGAGGGTGTCCGGAGCCTGATGGGACGGGGTGGCAGTGGAGGGTCGTCCCCCCAGGGTCTCCCTTCTGGATGTGGACACCACATATCAGGCCTGTCACCTGGCCTCGTCACACTCCGTCTCCGGGGCCTTCATAGGTTTTCTCGACAGGAGAAACAGGTTCCTGGATAGGAGGAGACGCCCCTCTGTGCAGTGTGGCGGGGATGTACCCCTAATCAGCCAGGACCCACTGCAGGGGCCCAGCAGGACCAGGCACGAATATGAGAACAATGCGACCCCAGCTGGTCTTGCTGTGTGCCAGGCACACGGACAAGCACCGCACAAACCCCACGCCTCATTGACCCTCCACACCCTGCAGGACGGGTAGCCCTCAGGTGACAGAACCGAGGCTCAGAGAGGGAAAGCAACTTGTGCCAGGTCACACAGCCTCGTAGCCCAGCTCGGCCTAACAAAGCCGGAGCCCTCGAGGGTGCAGGCTTCCCCACAAGTTCTGATATAATGTTGGGGCTCTCCCGGCCCAGGGACACAAGCTCCCAGCTCCCTGCATCAAGGCAGGAGACAAGGAGAAGCTCCTCCAGCAATGACAGCTACGGGGCTGCGAATCCCTCCCTCCCTCCACCATTTGTGCAATGTCATTTGTCCCCACTTGTCACCAGCCTCCCACCACTAACCCAGGGGACCCACAAGGGGCTCATAGTGGTGGTGGGGACCCTCTGTGGGCCTCCTGATGGCAGCAGTGTCTGGGGAAAGAGGGCTGAGCTGAGGCCTGGCACAGGCAGGGCCCCGGGCAGCCCCTGCCCTTACAATGATGCTGGCTCGGGTGCCCAAAGCCCAGAGGAGGCATCCCGGCCCGGAAGGTTGGAGCTTGAATCGAAGGCCTGTTCGCTGCCCGCAGCCAGGCCCAGGGCTGTGGCAAAGGAGGGTGGTGCCCCAGCCAGCCCCACTGCCCCTGCCAGCCAGCAGCCTCGGCCCAGGCTGGAAGGGAGCAAGGCCCTGCCCGACTCCTGCGGTCTTTGGGGGAGGGCATGTGGGCCCAGCAGGCAGCTTGTGCTGCGCTCCAGGGCACAGATGGTTCTCATTCCTGCTGCCTCCCTTACACAGGAAAAACAAACCAGCCCGGGGCCAACAGACCCCTTTTTAACCTCCTGTTTATTTTCCTTCCCATGCTTGAAGCCGCTGACTGTCCTGGGGCGGCATCTGCTGAGGGTCTGGCCAGGGCAGCACTTTCCTGACCTCAGGGCAGCTCCCCCAGGGAGGGGCTGGGGTGCAGGGAGGGGCCCTGAAGGAATGCAGTCCATTTCCTGCTCCCAGACTTGTCCAAGTCATACCCGGGGTCACAGCTGCCTTTCAACGGCCTGGAGTCTCCTGACACCCCAGGAAGGCCCAGGATGGGGTGGGGGCAGGACAGAATCGGGTGAGGCCGGCTGTGGGCCTGGCTGGCTGCAGGACCCCTCAAGCCATCAGGAGCTGAGGGTGGGTGGAGAGGAAGCCACATCACACCACATAGGCCCACAGGGCTCCAGGAATTCAGAGGAGGAGGAGGCAGTAGGGGCTGGGGTCCTGGGACCCCGAGTGAGTACGGCCCACGGTGCTACCTGCATCCTCCTAAGCCTGCACAGCACCTCGAAGGAAGGAATGAGCAGGCTCCATCCCCATTCCAGGCGAGCTTGGGAGGGGGATGTGGCCACCCAGGGTCTCAGAGGTGGGGGCTTACCAACCATCCCACAGGCCAAGCAGAGCCTGTATTTGTCATCAGCGCCCCAGGTTTCTCTAAAGCAGGCAGACAGCATCCCCACACGGCCTGCACCCCATGGCCAGAGGCGGAAGTTTGGAGAAGGGGGCAAAGCCATGCTGGGGCTGCACAGAAGAGGAGGGGAGAACCCCCGAGGGGTAGGCCGCCCACCAAGGAAGGCAAGGAGGCCTCAGCAGCCCCTCCCCACGTGGACGAGGCAGGCGGCTCACCAGGCAGCCTGTGGATGAAAGGAGCCCAGAGGCCAGCACCGCGCACTGTGACCCAGGGACCCCCGCGGGCCCTCAGAAGTCCCCAGGGGACCAGCAGCAAGGCCAGGCCCAGGCCCGCTCCCCTGCACTCCCTGGGGTGGGGTGGGCTGGGGCCCACACCCCCCACCCCCTCCCCGGGACTGCCGGCCTCGCGGAGCCCCTCCCCCAGCGTCCGCCCCGCCCCCCGCAGAGGGAGGCACGCGGCGGTGGCCGCCCGGTCCGCGCCCCCTCCCCGCGCGGGCGGCGGTGACATCACGGCCACGGCGGCGGGAGGGGCGGCGGCGCCCCGCGCACATCACTTCCTCGGCGCCTCCCCGGGGGAGGACGGGCGGACGAGGCGCGGACGGACAGGCGGACAGCAGGGCGGACAGCAGGGCGGGCAGAGGGCAAACGGCCACGGCGCGGGGGGCGCTCCCGGCTCCCGCTCCCGCGCCCCGGACCCATGGCGGGCCCGGCCCCGCCCGCGGCCGAAGAGCTCCCGGGCCCAGCCGCCAGGCGCCTCTACTCCAGGTAGGACGGACCGGGACCAGGGCCGGGGCCGGGGCTGGGGCTGGGGCCGGGACCGGGCCAGGCCGGGACGCGCGGGAGGCTGCAGCCGGGAACAAAGGCAGCTCCGGCGGGCGTGCAGCGTGGCTGGGGACGCGCCCCTCCCTCCAGGCCGAGCCCAGCCAGGCATGTGGCCCGCGTGGGCGTCCTCTGCAGCCCTCTTTCCCCCAAGCCAAGGGGACAGGGGTGGGGGTTGGGGGGCTGGAGGCGGGGCGGGCAGCTTCTCCAGCCTCACTCCCCTGGCACCTGGCAGGGGCACCGTGGGGAGCTTCTCTCCCAAGCCTGGCCCTGCCATGCCTGGGGCACTCAGGGGCATCATGGCCAAAGAGACCTGCTATGGATGGGGCTCTGCCCCTCACCAACCCATTGGGATCCAGCTGGGTTGGAGCCAGCCAGGTGGGTGTGTACCTGCCTGAAAAGGCACCTGCCCTCCAGGCACATTCCTGGGTGATCCCAGTGGCTGGGCTCTGTGCCCCACGCCTGTTGGGGATGACAGGGTGGCCCTGCCCCAGGTGGCATGCCTGCCTGGTGACTCCCAGTGTCCCTCTAGGGGGTGCCCTGGGCCCAGCCGGGCAGGTGCCTGGTGCCCCAAGCAAGGCTGGGTGGTGCCAAGCCTCAGGCAGAGCCACAGGAGCGTGAGGTCCAGGCAGGGGCTTGCGAATGGGTGGTAGCCGTCAGAGGCAGGCCTGGCTCCCCAGAGTGACGGACACTATGGTCCTGTGGACATCCCTAAAACCTGGTGACCTCCCTGATAGAGGTCCCAGCTGCTGACCCCTGGGGGCGCCTAGCCTGGCCCCCAAGGATTCTGTGGCCCCAGCCAAGCAGCAACCTCTGCCTAGGGCACCCAAAAGGAGGCACTGGTGGCGCTGGCAGCGGACAGAGGCCTTGCTGCCTCTGGTCTGCTCTGTGCTGTGGTCCCAGACACAGCCCCATTGTGCCGTCCTGGATGGAGCTCTGAGCCCCTAGCCTGGCTCCTGGGCCCCACGCAGGGGAGGGGCGTGAGGGCGGTTTTGCTGGCAGCTGCTGCCAGGGGCCTGCCCTAAAGGATTTTCAAGGGTTTCCTCCGCTGATCTGATCACAGCCGCATGTGCTCCAGGGCAGCTGTGCTGTGAGGGGGATGGATGGCAGCGCTGGCTGGAGTGAGTTTGAGTGTGAGTGTGTGACTATGAGAGACTGTGTGTGTGGAACTGTGAGACTGGTATCCAGGACCTTAGCCTTGGGTGAGCCCTGCACAGCTGACCACAGAGTCGGGCATTTTCCAGGCTGTGGCTGGAAGCCTGGGGTCCCCTGGGGGCATGCCAGACAGGAGCCAGCCCTGGGCAGGGGCAGTGCTCAGAGGGACCACTCAGAGAGACCCCCGGCCCAGCCTTGCATCCCCCTAAGCAGGGAGTCTAGGTGAGCTCCAGGGTTGAGCCAGGCCCAGACTTGGGGAAGCGCACCACGCCTTCCAGCAGGGTCTGTGATGAGGGCCCCGGGGAGTCTGGACCCCACCGCATGGCCACAGCCAGGTTTGGACAGGCGGTTCCTGGTCAGAGCTGACTTCAGAGGGGGTGGACATGGATGCCTAGAGGTGTCCTGGGCCAGTGGAGGCTGTGGGCTGGACGGGAGGGCCCTTTGCTGTCATGCTGGGACTGGAGAGCAAGACGTGGAAAAGACTCCTGTCTTCTGAAACCCACATGCTGGGGGCAGCCCACCTGCTGGCGTGGGCGGTGGGCACGTGGATGCCCTGCAGGTGGGTGGAATCCATTTGGGCACGCCTCGTGTGGCTGTACTGGGGTCCCTCAATGTGGATGGAGCTCCGGGTTGGCCCAAGGTCTACTCTGCCCCGTCTAGCCCCTTCCCACACTGACATTCCTTTCTGGAGAGGGGAGTTCCAGTTTTTAAAATGGGGAACTATGCCTGGAAAACACACTGAGAGTGAAGCCCAAGAATGTGCCTGTGAGCCCACCAAGTCCCCAGAGGGGCCCTGGGTGCTGGGTCGGTGGGGACAGGGCCCTGGGTGCTGGGTCGGTGGGGACAGGGCCCTGGGTGCTGGGTCGGTGGGAACAGTTAATGCTCAGAACTCTGGCCCACTTGCCAGGGGCCCCCTGGCCCAGAGCAGGGCTTTGGGGTGAAGGGGCCTGGCAGGGACGGGCCGGTGGCTGAGGAGGCCCTGGAGAGTGGGGAAGCCCTGGGTGGTCCTCTCCTGGCCTCGCAGCTGCATTAAGGCCAGCTGAGTGCTCCCCAGGGCTGGGACGGGAGGGGGCAGTAGAGCAACTCATCTTGGGGTGACCCTGTTAGAGGTGCCCACCAAGCAGCAGCCATAAGCTCCCAGACAGGACATCCTCAGGTGCGGATTGGGCTCCCCACAACCTCTCTGGCCACGTGGCCATGCTATCCCCCATCCTCACTGCGTCCTTCGTCCCTCCCCTGTCCCCCGTCCTGGGCACCATCCCTGGTGGGCCGCTGGGCAGCGACGGGCCCTAGGAATTCCTGGCAAGCCTGACCGCAGGTGCTTCCTACAGCTGGGTGACCTTCAGTCCCCTCTCCAGTGATTCCAGCTCCCGCCATGCTTCCAGTCCTGTCCTGCCCCTCACTCTCCCCCCCGCCACTGAAGGGGAGTCACTGTGGTTTTCCCTGGGGGTATCTGGCTGGAGGATGGGGCAGATAGAGCCAGCTGTGAGCAGGGTCTCTTGAGCATCTGCGCAGGGGCCAGCATGTAGGTGACAGCCCTGGGGAGGGGCAGGTGCCTATTCTGTTAGCAGGGCTGGGACTGAGGGACATGGCTGGAGGTGGTAGGAGCTGCAGTGCTGGCTTGGGAGCTGGCCTTGGTCGTGGGCACCCCAGCCACCATGGAGGGTTTGGGGGTTCAGTCTGTTGGCGGGGACTGGACAAGGGAGAGGCATTCTAGTCCCTGCCTCACTGTTTGGCCAAGCTATCTTGAAGGTGGACAAATGGCCCGGCCTGAGTAGGACCCCTGAGCCCACAAGGCCTCAGAGTGGGGAGGACAGAGCCCAGAGCCTGAAGACCCCCACCTGTCCTTGGATTCCTGCCTCTGCTCAGACCCCGTGACTGTCTCAGGGACCAGACCCGTCCCCGCCAATCCTCCACCTCTGTCGGGTTCCAGCCTCCTCATGGGCCATAGGTGGCTGGAGGAGCTGGGAGCTCAGCTGAGAAGGACGCTGGGGGTGTGGGAAGTTTGAGGAAAGGAGCCAGGCTAGGGGAGCGTGGTCCATGCCTCCCGAGCCCCATGACCTGGGGAGCGGCATCCCCCAGGCCCCGCCTGGCCTTCACCCCATTAGACCTGGGCCCCTGTTCGCACCTTGGCCAGTCGGGTGAGGGAGAGCACAGAGGGCCCGGTGGACATGGGGCTGGCATGGTGAGGACTCTGAGCCCACCTCCGCCGCCCCATGCCTGCACCGTGGGCTGGTGCCAGGGAGGTTGGGGAGGGGGTCGGAGGGGGGGTCAGGGGTGGAGCAGAGGAAGCACAGGGGCCTGGAGAAATGGGAGGGGGCCGGGGGTGTCAGGGGTGGAGCAGAGGAGGCACAGGGGCCTGGAGAAATGGGAGGGGGCCGGGGGGATCGGGGTGGAGCAGAGGAGGCACAGGGGCCTGGAGAAATGGGAGGGGGCGGGGCCGCCACTGCCCAGAATTCCAGCTTTGCGCAGCCCGGGCCAGGTCTGGGGGAAGAGGTGCTGGGCTGGGGGCACTCACATACTCTGGTGCTCCCGAGTGAGCCCAGTCCTGGGCCAGAGCAGCCTCCGCTGGGAACTGGATAAACGTTTGCAGAGGAGTTGGTGGGTGACTGGCAGAAGGGCAATGCCGCTGGTCCCAGTCCCCAGAGGAGCACGCTGGACAGGATTACCCCAGGGCTCCCCGCCCCGCTGCTGATGAGGCTGACGCAGCCTCTGAGCTGTCCTTGATCCCTTGATCCACGTCAGGGCCTGAGGAGGCCCCCGGGCACCTGCTGGAGGGCTGGCCGTCCCCCGCCGAGCTCTAAACCCACCATCCTGGAGGTCGGAGGGCAGGGAAGCCTGAGGCCAGCTCACCCGCCAGGACCCGTGGCCATGGTGGGGCGAGGGCTGGCTTGGGGGAGGAGGGCCTGGGGCCTGGCAATGCCATCTCCTGCTGTGGAGGGCCCGCCTCTGGCCCTGAGCTTGGCGGAGAAGGCCGTGTGCAAGGTGGTATATGGCGCCCCCCGCCCCTGCCCGCTGCTGCTGCCGGTGGGCCTGGAGCTGTGGCTCTACGTGCAGAAGATGCGAAACCTGCAGAGGAAGAGGTGTGGCGGGCAGTGGGTGGCGTGGTCACGTGGGTGTGGGTGCCAGGGCGTGGTTGGAGGTTGTCTTGGGATGAGTGGAGGGGACACCCCACCTGGTGGCTGCATTGCCTGGATCCCAGACTGGAGGTGCAGAATGACCGAGGCCCATTCGTGCACCCTTCCCCGACTTTTAGGCCCAGGCCCTTCCCAGGCCAGAAGCCTCCTTTGCCTTGAGCCTCGAATGCTACGTCTCCGGCCGGAAGGGAGGCGGGAGGCGGCTCCCATAATCAGATCTGTGGAGCAGCAGCGTCTGGGCTCCGCAGACACCCAGGCCTCGGGCCTGAAGCCTCTCTCCTCCAACGTTGCCTGGAAGGAGGGGGCAGTAAGCCGAGTGAGACCACTTGACAAGCGGCTGGGCGGGGCAAGCGGGCCTTAATTAGGAAGCCCTGTGCGTGGCGCTGGCCGCAGGATGGGGCTTGACTGGTTGCCATGGCGACGGGGCTCCTGTGACCCACGTGGCATCCGATGGCCATTCCCAGAGGGATGGGTGAGGTGGCTGTGAGGCACCCGGCAGGTAGTGGGTGGGAGGCCCTGGCCCTGAGGTGAGAGGATCGCTTGAGCTCAGGAGTTTGAGACCAGCCTGGGCAACATAGTCAGACCCCCATCTCTACCCAAAAAAAAAAGTAAGTTGGGCGTGATGGTGCAAACCTGCAGTCCCAGATGCTTGGGAGGCTGAGGCAGGAGGATGGCTTGATCCTGGGAGATGGAGGCTGCAGTGAACCAAGATCACATCACTGCACTCCAGCCCGGGTAACAGAGCAAGACTGTGTCTCTATAAAAATAATAGGCCGGGCGCGGTGGCTCAAGCCTGTAATCCCAGCACTCTGGGAGGCCGAGACGGGTGGATCACGAGGTCAGGAGATCGAGACCATCCTGGCTAACACGGTGAAACCCCGTCTCTACTAAAAAATACAAAACACTAGCCGGGCGAGGTGGCGGGCGCCTGTAGTCCCAGCTACTCGGGAGGCTGAGGCAGGAGAATGGCGGGAACCCGGGAGGCGGAGCTTGCAGTGAGCCGAGATCTGGTCACTGCGCTCCAGCCTGGGCGACAGAGCAAGACTCCGTCTCAAAAAAAAAAAAATAAAAATAAAAAAAAAATAATAATAATAATAGGGCCAGGCGTGGTGGCTGACGCCTGTAATCCCTGCACTTTGGGAGGCCGAGGTGGGTGGATCACAAGGTCAGGAGATTGCGACCATCCTGGCTAACACGGTGAAACCCCATCTCTATTAAAAAAATTAGCCAGGCGAAGTGGCGGGCACCTGTAGACCCAGCTACTCAGGAGGCTGAGGCAGGAGAATGGCGGGAACCCGCGAGGCGGAGCTTGCAGGGAGCCGAGATCGGGCCACTGCACCCCAGCCTGGGCGACAGAGCAATACTCTGTCTCAAAAAAAAAAAAAAAATAGTAATAGCAAAATAAGTTTTTTTTTTTTTTTTTTTTTTTTTTGAGACGGAGTCTCGCTCTGTCGCCCAGGCTGGAGTGCAGTGGCCGGATCTCAGCTCACTGCAAGCTCCGCCTCCCGGGTTTACACCATTCTCCTGCCTCAGCCTCCCGAGTAGCTGGGACTACAGGCGCCCGCCACCTCGCCCGGCTAGTTTTTTGTATTTTTAGTAGAGACGGGGTTTCACCATGTTAGCCAGGATGGTCTCGATCTCCTGACCTTGTGATCCGCCCGTCTCGGCCTCCCAAAGTGCTGGGATTACAGGCTTGAGCCACTGCGCCCGGCCTCAAAATAAGTTTTAAAAAAGAAAAATAAAAGCAACAGAAAGCAAACAGGAGGGATGGGGCTGGCCTGCAAGCAGCCGAGGCTGAGCCCTTCCCCCACTTCTCTGAAATCAGGTCCCTCCCGGGCTCCAGCTGTGTCTGCCGCCTCCCGGGGTCCCCCCAGGCTGCTCCCTTGCTGAGTCTTGTGTGGCTTTTGCCCTCTGACCCTCGGGGGCACCCTGCAGATGGAGGCCCGCCTGCTCACACTGGGTACCCCATGGCATCTGCTGGGTGTGCCCTCTCCCCACAACCCTTCACCCAGGGCAGCGCAGCAGCCTGAGGCCCACGTGACCTGTAAGAGTAGGATGGAGGAGGACACCCAGCCCCAGGGCAGGCAGCAGGGAGGTGCAGAGCTGGGCAGCCATGGAGTGACCCCCACACTCCTCCCTGGCCGCTGAGTGCCAAGGGCAGCTCCCCAAGGCCCAGGGTGGGGTCCCTCGGTGAGCAGGGCTAGGGTGGCAGCTGACAGGTCCTTGGGGGTTGTGCAGGGCCCAGGGTGAGGGGTTTCTTCTCTGAAGTCCCTGCTCGAAGGTGGGGGACCCAGGGCCAGCCAGGGCATTGGTGTTCAGCAGAGGGACTGGTCCTTGGGGTTGGGCACCGCTCACAGGGTGGAGTTCATCTGGGGACGGGGCGCCATCCGCATCTTCCCACAGCAGCGTGGGGGGTGGTGGGCAGCACGTGGGAACAGCGGGTTCTCAGGCTCGTCCTGGCTGTCAGTGGCAAGTGCTTAGCTCTGTGGGTGGGAGACCAGGAGGACAGGGGCTGGGACTGGCTAACTGTCAGCCACACCTCCCCAGCACGGTCTCCCCCGGAGGCTTGGAGGCTGACTGAATCCCCAGGCCCCGGCTGGGAGAGCTTGGGGATGGGGGAGGGGCTGAGATCAGATCCCCACCCCACTCGACCCCCATGTGGCCTTCACCAGCCCCCACTACCGTCTGGGAGCCTCAGTTGTTCTTGGTGGGAATTGGGGGGGCCTCTCCCAGCAGCCATGGTTGCTCAGGAGGATGGCGAGGGTACCTGGCCCCTGCAGCCCATACCGCTGGGATTTGGGTGAAGGCAAGGTATGGGGGCCACGCCCCCTCCAGCACCGGCCCCTGGGCCTGAGGATCTTGCTGGAGTCACAGACTCTGGCAAGTCACACCTTTGTCCCCGTGGTGTTCCTGACATTGGCCGCATAAGGGGTGGACAGGAGGTGTTGGCAGAGGCGTGCTGGCCGGGGTGCCCTTGGGCCCCACACGTGCTCCGGGCCTGTACCCCAAAGAGACACTTAGGTCTGTGAGCACAGATGTGGCGTGGACCCCAGCCCACACAGGGGCGTCCTCTGTAGTGAAGCCACGGAGGTGCCCGGGCACCGGGGCGACCTTGCCAGGAGTGGGCCATGACACCAAGTTCCTCTGCCCAGGATGGAGGCATCGTGCCTGGAGCTGGCGCTGGAGGGCGAGCGTCTGTGCAAGGCGGGCGACTTCAAGGCAGGCGTGGCCTTCTTTGAGGCCGCTGTGCAGGTGGGCACCGAGGACTTGAAGACACTGAGTGCCATCTACAGCCAGCTGGGCAACGCCTACTTCTACCTGAAGGAGCACGGCCGGGCGCTGGAGTACCACAAGCACGACCTCCTGCTGGCACGGTGAGTGGGGCGGCCCTGCTGGCGGGTGAACACTTCCTGTCCTCAGCAGTTACAGTTTGAAGAGGGGGACAGGGCGAGCAGGGTGTAAGGGAATGCAGCGGGGAAGGCCTCACCTGGAGGGCAGCCAGGGCTCCGGGACCCCCGCAGGGAGCCAGGTTTCAGCTGACAGGCGTGAGTGGGTCTGTGTGTCTGCTTGCAAGAGCCTGGGCCGTGACCTGCATGCTGTGTGTGAGCACTCATGACTATGTGTGGCCCGTCTGTGATCCTGTGTGGCTCAGAGCACCACCCTTTCCCTGGCCCCGAGCCCCGGGCCCACTCCCGGCCACTGCTCAGTGAGGTGCGATCCTGCCCTGGGGGCAGTCCCTGCTTTCCCATGGACCCCAAGCTTCCACTCACAGCCTCCTTCCTGCCCCGCGTCATCCACTCCCCAGTCTCCCCAACCCACTCCCCACCGCTTCTTGGGGTCTTGGGGTCTCCAGTCGGGTCCAGCCCCCAGGCCATGCTTTGCAGGAGCACGATTCCCTTGCCTCAGCCCTGCCCAGCGCCCTCCTCCTCAGCCCTGCAGCCGCCCTGACCTCCCAGCAGGGCAGAGCTTCTTGGAGCAACCCTCCCACACTGGCCAGTGAGCTCACACTTGCTCCTCAGCACCCAGCCCAGTGTCTGGTGGGCATGCAGCAAATGTCCCCCGAATGAGTTAGCAGGAAGTTAGTTCTCCACTATCAGGCCCCCCAAATCCTCCCCGGACCCTAACAGCTGCAGACCCCAGCCCCCTGCCCCAGGCCCAGGCCTGAGGTCCTGTGTATAGCTCCTGGCACCTCTGCAGCCTGTGTGATGATGGGCAGGATCCTGTGCCCCAGACGCAGCCCAGCAGAGCCCACACCCAGGGCTCTCCTCAGGCCTCACTTGCCCAGCATCACCTCAGGGGACGCAGGCTCCTGTCCACTCCACACTAGTCCCTGAGGCTCAGCTACCCCACCCCATGCTCAGCCTCCCCCGGCCCAGGGGCCTGACCAGTCCTCAGCCTGGCCTCTCACTGCTCCCTGCCGTCCAGGACCATCGGTGACCGCATGGGGGAGGCCAAGGCCAGCGGAAACCTGGGGAACACACTCAAGGTCCTGGGGCGCTTCGACGAGGCTGCTGTCTGCTGCCAGCGGCACCTGAGCATCGCCCAAGAGCAGGGAGACAAGGTGGGGGCTTGGTCCGGGGCTGGGTGCCTCCCACCCCTGCCCCGGCCTGCGTCCAGATCTGGTCGGGGCGGGCGGGTGACACACCATCATCCAGCTCCTCACGGGAGGGATGACAGGGAGGTCGGTCCCCTAGATCCCAAGTGACTCGTGAGAGTGTGGGCCCCCAAAGCGGCCCCCCCCAGCCCATGCTGACACTGCGGCCCAGGCCCTCATCTTCCACCCTCAGCTCTGCTGCCCCTCTCAGTGACCTCCCCCTGAATCAGTCCACACCCCCAGTCACTCACTCCCCGGGGGGCCCAGCGGGAGGCAGCGGGTGGTTCTGGGCTGCAGCAGTGGGAGGCCGAGTTCGATGGTGGTGGTGACAGCAGGGAGAGGGGCTCCGTCCCCGCTTGTGCTGGATCTGAGATAGGCTTTGCTGACCTCCCTCCGTGACCCTGTGAGGCGAGAAAACTGAGGCTGGAGGAACGTGACTTGCCCCCCATCACGCCAGCTGGAGGTGGCCGAGTGGGCTTGAGGCCGCAGCGTCTGGTCCCAGCTGGACCTCTCAGCCTTGGGCATCAGAGGACACAGCTGAGGACCTGGCGCCCTGGCCACACCAATCCGCACAGGAGGGAGGGGTGGCGAGGGAGGACAGAGGCTGGCTTCCCAGGTGTCCCGTCCTCAGGCCTCCGCCCCTGCCTTAGTGTCTGTGACTCAGTGGGAGCCCCCAAGGCCCCCTGCGTCGAGGGCCGGCACAGTGAGGACACCGGCCTGCTGGCTCTGCACATCCCATGGGGGGCCGTGGAGGCACACCCCCAACCCTCCATGCTGCCCGCAGGTCGGGGAGGCGAGGGCCCTCTACAACATCGGGAACGTGTACCACGCCAAGGGCAAGCAGCTGTCCTGGAACGCCGCGAATGCCACGCAGGACCCCGGGCACCTGCCGCCCGATGTCCGAGAGACCCTGTGCAAGGCCTCCGAGTTCTATGAGTGAGTGGGGCTGGGCCGGCCCTGGGACCAGGGCTGGTCTGTGCATTTCTGAGCTCCACAGACACTTCCAGACCCCCAACCCCAGGCCCACACCTCCTGGCAGCTCCCAGGGCAGTGACAGCAGGTCCGCCCAGCGCCCCCTTTCTCAGCTGCAAGCTCCTTCCCTGAGATTGCCCCTGTCTGGGACTGGGGGGACCTGACCAAGCCCTGGACCTCAGAGCTCGAGGACACTGGAGCCCACCCTAGCTACCATCTTTCCAGGGCATGGCCCTGAGGGCCGCACGGAGGCCACTGCTCAGCTCTTCTAGCCTGGGGTGGGTGAGGACGTGGGCTGGGAGGTACACGGCTCAGAGGCACTCGGCCCCCAGGAGGAACCTGTCCCTGGTGAAGGAGCTGGGCGACCGTGCGGCGCAGGGCAGGGCCTACGGTAACCTGGGCAACACCCACTATTTGCTGGGGAACTTCACAGAGGCCACGACCTTCCACAAGGAGGTGAGCCGGGCAGGGTGACGGGGTGGAGGGGTCGGGCTGCGGCAGGGGCAGGGCTGAGCCACCCGTCTGGCGGTCCCTGAAAGCAGGGCGGGGTGCTGTGGCCCGGCAGCAGGCGCACCCCACCGAGCCCCGGCCTCATCTGCACTTGGTCCTGCGGCTCCTACCTGCTCCCCCAGACACACAGATCTCCGGCCAGCCACCTGGGCAGGGAGGCAGCCCCTGTCCACCCACATCAGGCCCCAGGGCTGCTCCATGACTGCCTGGCCTCGGGTCTGTCTCCGCAGCGCCTGGCCATTGCTAAGGAGTTTGGAGACAAGGCGGCCGAGAGGAGGGCCTACAGCAACCTGGGGAACGCCCACGTCTTCCTGGGGTGCTTCGACGTGGCTGCTGAGTACTACAAGTAGGTGGTCCCCACAATCTCCCAGGGAAACAGCAGGACAGGGGGAGCTGGATGCCACACCAAGGAGGTGCCCGCCCCAAGGTGGGAATCTGACTGCCTCCCCTTCCCTAACCAGAAGTCAAGGTGGGGTTCTAGGCTGCCCCGGGAAGGGCAGATGGACAAAGCTCATGAGGAGGCAGGTGGTGGGGGAGCCGGCTTATGGGAGGTCTGGGCCATCTGCCTCCTGGCCTGAGCCAGAGCAGTGCCTGCCGGGTGGAGCCCGGCTGTCAGCACTGGGTCCTATACCCAGCCCTAAACTTAGCCCCATCTCAGCCTGAGCACTGGGCACAGCAGTCCCAGGTCCTCCAGGGAGGAGTGGTGGCTCAGGGTAGTCAGGCGACTTGCCAGAGCCTGCCAGGACCGCCTGTCACCCTGGAGCCAACAGTCCGGCTCTGTGGCCATGTAAGGGTGGGGATGAAGCTGGACCCCAGAGAGGCCCCAGAGGGATTCCGGGGCAGGGGACCACTGGGCAGACTGCGTCCCCATTCTTATCTTCCACCCCTCACCCTGGAACCCTCCTCCTGGGGGCTGACCTTGCCACTGTTCACAGGAAGACGCTGCAACTGTCTCGGCAGCTCAGGGACCAGGCGGTGGAGGCGCAGGCCTGCTATAGCCTGGGCAACACGTACACGCTGCTGCAGGACTATGAGCGTGCGGCCGAGTACCACCTGCGGCACCTGCTCATTGCGCAGGAGCTGGCCGACAGGTGCGTGGCGCGGATGCGGTGGGCAGACCCGGCCCGGCCCACAGACTGAATCACCGCAGCCCAGGCGAGGTGGCCGGGGTCCCATCCCCTGCTCTGCCACTGACCGTGCTGTGACCCGGGCAGGGCAGCACCGCTGTGGGGACCGAGCCAGACAGTGTGGACACAGGGCTGGCTGCTGACTCCTGGCACAAGTGGGTGGGGTCCTCCTCCCATCACTCAGTTCGCCACCCTGTTGACCCCCACCACCTGTGTATGTATGTAAATATCAGTCTCTGGACAGAGACAGGCTGGCAAACCACAGGCCCCTAAGTACTGTCCTGTGTGCAGGTCTGGGGTAAGTGGTGGCCAGAACAAGAGGCTCAGAGCCACAGGCCTGTGGCCTTTCACAGGCAGCGGAGAGGAGGGGCCTTCTGAAAGGCTGCCATGCCTGGAGGCTTAAAAGTGGCCCAGGGTTTTCCTTTGTGGGGTGGTGATGAGAATGTTCTGGAATAGACAGAGGTGCCGGTTGCACGGCATGAGTGGACAAAATGCCACTGAATCGTCCACGTGAAAAGGATCACATTCCTGTTAGATGCATTTCCCTCCAACATAAAAGCAACCCCCTCACCCAGTGACTTGGGGGTGCCTCTGAGGGTGGAGGGAGTGCAAGGAAGCTGGCCGCCAGGGGGCGAGCGAGGCCAAGGGCCCAGAAACTGCCCACAAAGGCAGAACTGGCCACAGGCCAGGTTGCTTGGGCTCTGTGCACTAATCCTTTTAATGGGAATGAAAAAGGCAGAGCTGATTGGGTCTTCTCCTTGAAGGTGGCAGAATTTGTGGGAGGTCCCGGCTAGGGGCGTTATCCTGCCCTCCGGTCTATGCTCCTTGGACCTGGGGGCCCCGATGACCCTCGAAGCCAGGGTCATGCTGGGGCCCTGACCACCAGGGGAGGGGCTGGGGCTGGGGGCAGGCCTGGAGAGGGCGGGTATGAATCCCGTCTCCCTCTCTGGCAGAGTGGGCGAGGGCCGGGCGTGCTGGAGCCTGGGAAATGCCTACGTGTCCATGGGGCGCCCGGCGCAGGCCCTGACCTTCGCCAAGAAGCACCTGCAGATTTCCCAGGAGGTGAGCCAGGCCTGCCCCCAGGGGCCCCGGGCACTGCCCAGCCCACTCCAGACGGGCCGGGTTCACTCTGTCCCGAGCAAGCGTTTGCATGCCTGGGCTGCCCCTCATCCTTTCAGGGCCGTTGCAGCCGCCTGGTCCTTCTGAGGCCTGGTGACAAGGTGTCTACCGCACCTGGGGGTTTTTCCCGCAGCCCCCAGCTGATGCTTTCCTGGACAGCTGCGTCTCCTCCTCCTTGGAGAGGTTGCACAGGGTCTCTGTGGGCTCTGTCCATTAGCACCCTCCTACTGTGGTCAGGGCGGAACATCACAGATGAACTCTGGGCCTCCCAGCTCCTGGCTTGTCCTTACATCACGCACTCCCACGCCACCTCCCTCTGCACACCCTGAGTCTGTTCATGCTAAAGATGGTGCCAGCCCCTACTGACCACCATAGCCCCGTGTGGGAGGTGGCCGGGTGGGGAGGCCTGCAGGTGCCCAGGTGAGGGTGGAGAGGGGCGGGCATGCAAAGGTCAGCAGAGCCCTTGTCTGGAGAGCTTCTCCACTGGCAGCCAGGAGGCAGCCCCCGTGTCCCTCTGAGTGCAGGCTACAGCCTCCAGGGCCCTCCAGGGCTCCATGTGGCAGTGCCTCCCGTGCCATGTCACTCTCTCTTCTGCTTGACTTAAGCAAACAGTGCCTGAGAAATGTGGATGTTCCTGGGCGGGTCCCACGGAGCCTCAGCGCACAAGGGCTGAGAGAGGTGCAGCCGGGCGGGGCCGGGCCTCTCGCGCACCAGAGGGCACAGGCCTGGCTGCCTGGGACCCCGTGCATCTCTGGGGTGGGACTAGGGGCTGTTGAGGACCTGTAGGGCCACCTCACCCAGGGACAGAGCCCCAGACTCCACCTCCGAGTCCGCAGTGAGTCCTGGTTCCCTCAGGCCCAGGGGTCAGTGACCAGTTCAGGTCACTGAGGTGGTCAGGGACAGGTGTACTGGGGGCCATTGAGGTCCCCTTGGAGCCCACAGCAGGGCCCCCGGCCACACTTGCCCGCTCCGTCCCGCTCACTGCAGATCGGGGACCGCCATGGGGAGCTCACGGCCCGCATGAATGTGGCACAGCTGCAGCTGGTGCTCGGCCGCCTGACCAGCCCAGCAGCCTCAGAGAAGCCTGACCTGGCCGGCTATGAGGCCCAGGGTGAGTGCCAGGGTTGTGGGGGGGGTCTTGCTCCCCACAGGCACAGACCGGATCGGGAGCTGGGGAGGGGTGGGATAGAGGCCAGGCCAGCATGGCTGAGGTGGCAGCCGCCAGAAAATGGCCCTGCAAGCCAGTTCTTCTTGGCCTCAGGGACAGCACAGGCCTGAGGTTCACTCTGAGCCCCTCCCACCCTCGTCCTGGGTGGCGCCGCAGGGCTGCTGGCTGAAGGACAGGAGGTGGTCACCTACTGCCCGGCTGGCTGCTCCGGGGCCTCCACTCCCCACCTGCCCCTGGAGCACTTGGTGCAGGGAGGGCTTCTGTCCTCAGACCCAGGTGGGAGAGGGCTGCTGGGAGGCAAGAGGGCATCAGCCAGAGGGCTGGGCTGGGCTGGGGGAGCCCCATGTGCCTGGGGCGGTAATCAGGCAAGGCCCAAGGCCAGGCGAGGCCACCGTGGTGACCTCATTCATGTACCACTGGTTGTGCCATGCTGGTCAGCAGTGCTGCACACGGGTCAGAGCATCCCCCACAAAGCGAATAGACTAATAGGTGCCGGGGGTGGTGCCAGGTTGGGCTGGCTTCCTGAGGTGGCTGGCAGTGGGTGAGGGGCAGGTCTAGGGGGAGCAACTGCCCCACCCATGTGTCCCCAACCCCCGAGGGTCTTGAGTTTGCCAGGAGTTGAGCCCCAGCCCCCGAGAAGGGATGCCTGCCTCCCAGAACGTACCTGGTGCCCCCCAGGCCTGCTGAGGACCAGGCTGGGAATACCAGGCTTGGATGTGGTGCTGGGCTGCCAGAGTTTCTTTTTCTTATTTTACTTTTAATAATTAAATGTTTTTATAGAGATAGGGCCTCGCTATGTTGCCCAGGCCAGTGTCAAACTCCCAGCCTCAAGCGATCCTCCCATCTCGGCCTCCCGAAGTGATGGGATTATAGGTGTGAGCCACCGTGCCCAGCCATCCCCTGGGTTTTTGTGCCATGGTGCTCATGGATTTCTGACGATGACCTCTCCTGGGAAATTGGGGGTGCATGTCAGCCACCACAGAGGCCGAGGACAGAGGAAGGAGCAGAGGCTCTGGGGCCCTCAGCGAGCCCGTGGGACCAGGTGCTGTTACCGATGGCGGTGGGTGGGGGATGGGCTGGAATGTGCCCCCCCGGGATATCCAGGCCTATATCTACCCGTGGCCCGGGTTTCTTAAGAGTGGGGGGCTCTGCAGAGAGCTCCTGAGGCACCCCTAGTGCCCCTCCTTTGTCCCTGGCTCGGCACTGCCACCATCTGGGACCCCAGCAGCAACTAGGGGCAGGGCTGGGAGCAGATCTGAAAAGGCTCTTCGGAGGCTGCGGCTCCGGGTCCTCCCAACGTTTTCTTTCTTGGAGCCAAGGAAAAGGGGGGCCGGAGTGGGAGGACGCTGGAACAAAGCAGCTTCTGTCCCTCCTGGCTCCGCTGTGCCTCCCCGAGTGCGGGACCCCTTCCAGCCGGCCCGATGCCTCCTCCCCCAGGGCTGGGGAAGGGTCCGCCTCCCTGCCCAGGGCAGCCCTGCAGCCTGCCTGGGGCCGCCGCCCCGATGCCGCTGCGGGAGGCAGGCTGCACCCCTAGAGTCTGGGCGGCCCTCGGGGAGACCCCCGTTCAGCTGAGCCTGGCAGGGACAGAGCCTTGAGGCCGGAAGTCTGGACTCGGCGCTGCGGGTTTGGGGCGCCACGGAAGGACCCACGCAGCCTCCCCATTCTGCAGGTGCGGAACGCGGGGTGGATCTGTGAGCAGAAGGAGGGAAGTGGGGTGCAGAGACACGCTAGAGCCTGGCCCGTGCGGAGGGGGCGCCGGGGGCTGGGGGCACAGGAGGGCTCTGCCCAGCGGGGTGTGGGCGGGGCGGGGGCGGGGAGGAGGAAGTCGCCTGGGGGCGGGGCTTCAGCTCGCCGGGGACGTGGTGGGGAGTGGCCTTGCTGTTGTGGGCGTGTCCATGGGCGGTGGGCGTGGCAGAGGCTGGTGGGTTTGGTGCCCGGTTGATAAACACGAGGAGACTTAATGTGCGGCTGGAGGACAAAGAATCTTGACGCGGCTTAGTCAGCGTATTAATCTCACCGCCCTCTGCCGGCCCCTCCCCAGCCAGCAGAGAAGCCCCAGACATGTGTCTGGGGGGCACCTCCCTGCCAGCTGCTGCCCTTGTCCAGCTTCTCTGGGTGTGCGGCCTCTATGAGACCCTGACGGCAACCAGCCCCCGCCTCCCTGGCCAGAGGGCACAGGCCCGGGCCTCCCACACTTGCTCTTGGGCTGCCCTACCCCTCACCCCAGCAAGGGTGCCAGGTACGATGGAGTTTCTGCTGCCGCTCTTGGTGCGGGCAGCATAATTGGCATGTTAGGAGGAGGGAGCCAGCCCTGAGCCCTACAGGACCTCCCCCTGCCCGTAGCCCGTCTCCGATGGCCCTGCCTGTCCCACAGGGTGTGCGACTGCCCTCGGCCCTGCTGACCGTGCTCGACAGCCCTTCACCCTCTGGACCCTGCTCAGGGCATCGTGAGCATGGTACACAGGAGTTCCCGGGGGAGCCTGCCATCAGCCTCCCTGGGAGAAGTCCCCTGAACGTCCCGACGGGTGGCCTTGGGGTCAGGGATGTGCCTGGCATGACATCCCTTGCAGTTTAGGCTGTGGGCTCCCGCCCTGGCCAGCTGATTGTGACTTGACCCACTTGTGCCTCAGTGTCCCCATCTAGGGAACAGACCCACCAGTAGTGCTGGGAACAGAACTTGGCAGGGGTGAGAGGCCAGCAAGCCTGAGAGCCCAGAAACCTGTTACGTTCGGGCCCTGGGTGGGCGAGGCAGGCGTGACTGCAGCACGGTCCTCCTGTTCCAGCAGCCCAGTGGCCTTTGGGCAGTCGCAGGGATGGAGGATGCACCCTCTCTCTGTGCGCCTAAGAGGGCCCAGAGGGGACAGTGTGTGAGAAATGGCACACAGGGTCCTGTACGCAGCAGATACACAGTAAATGCCCGCCGCTCGGTCACCAGGCCCCTGCCGTGTGCCAGGCACTGCTGGGGCCCTCACTGGTACCGAGAGTGCTGAACTGCGTCCAGGGAACCGATAGGTGAGGAAAGGGCAGCCTGGGAGCGAGCCACATGGGATGAGCTTTGGGAGAAAGAAAAGCCCAGCAGGGGAGGTGTGGATAGGAACAGGGAACAGGGGAGGCAGGCTGCAGCAGCTTCGGGAGGTGACCGTCATGGTCCGTTCCGACTGCCCTCACAAAGCACCGCAGGCCGGGGCAGCAGCAGTAGACATTTTCTCCTCACGGCTCTGGAGGCCACAAGGCCAGGGTTGGGGTGCCATGTGCTTGGGCGCTGGCGAGGGTCCTCTTCCTGACTGGCAGACGGCACTTTCTCGCTGTGTCCTCACATAGCAGAGAGAGGGAGGAAGAAGGGGGAGCTTGAGAACACTGGTGGCTTCTCCTAAGGCCACTCGTCATTATGGGGCTCCATCCTCATGACCTCCTGTAAACCTCAGGACCTCCTAACACCATCCCATGGGGAGTTAGGGCTTTGATGATGACACTCCAGCAAAGACTGGAGGTCAGAGAGAAGTGAGCCGCAAGCTTAGACGGAGGAACAGCAGTCTGGGCAGAGGGAACAGCTTGTGCAAAGGGCCTGAGGCAGGGGCCAGCCTGGTGGGAGGAGGCACAGCGGGGAGACTGTCTGGAGCTGATAGAACAAGGAGAGGGCCTTGGCCGAAGAAGGGAGGGCCTTGTGGGCCCTTGTGTGAGATCCCGTCTCCAGTGGGGCGGGGCCCTTAGGACCCAGCAGAGGAGGGGCAAGGCCTACGCCAGCCCTTACCACCCCCTTTCTTGGAGAGGGGACTTACGGGCAAGGCTGGGGCAGCAGGCAGGTGAGGGGCAGGTGATCCGGCTGCAGGGAAGTGAGGAGGGGTGGGACTCTGGGTCTGCAGTGAGGCAGGGACTGCCTGGATTTCAGACCAGAGGTGGGTGTAAAGGAACAGTGGGCAGCTGAAAATCGGGGTTGCTGAGGTCTGAGCCAAGCCGGCAGGGGGGTGCTGCCCTGAGGGGTCAGGCAGGCACAGGGGGCACTGAGATGCTCGGGGGGCTTGAGTCGGCCATGGCACATTGTCGAGCTGGGTGAGGACAGAAATGATGACAGTGTGACGGTCAGCGTCGGGTGGCCCTGGGGCGGTGCTGGGAGAAGTTTCCAAACGTTGCGCTCGTAGGCGGGAGAGACAGGAAGCCAAGCCAGTGGGCCGGGCCTGTCTGGACAGCTCAGCCAAGGGCGCTGGACTCACACTCAATGCCTCGGCCGACTCTGCAGACAGAGGATGCATTGAGCCGGGCGCAGCGGGCCTTCCGCTCACCATCCGTGCCTGGCTATGAGGGCGCCCGCCATGGAGCCAGACGCTGGCTGTGTCTCAGAAGGGCATTTCAGCCACTGCTCCAGCCAGGGCCCATCCATGCAGCGTCCTGGTGGAGGGCCAGGCCTGGCAGAAGCAGCTGTGCTGGACCCAGGACCCGGAGGATGCATTGGGGAAACCAAGTCAGGCCCCCGTGGCATTGGGGGGCAGCGGAAGGAGAGCCAGGCTCTCAGGGAGTGCACACTGGGAGATGGAGCAGGGCTCTCGCTGGGTGTGGTAAGTGAAGGGACTGCCCCAGCAGATGTGCCCCTCTGTCATTTCCATGGTGTGGGGAGCAGACCCCGAACTGTGTGGGGTCAGGAGCTGTCCTCAGAGCGACCTTGCTAGTCTGGGTGGGGGTGGGCAGCTGGCAGCCCTTCAGAGAACAGGACACCAGCCCCAGCCCCATTCTGTCCCATTCAGGCTGCACCACCCGAGGCTGGGGCGGCTCCACCACCTGAGGCTGGGGCGGCTCCACTTCAGTGCCTGGCCAGATCCTGAATGTGCCAAAGCTAACCTTGATCCCACTGACCACTGTGACCACAGGGCGGGGCTGGGAGCCCTGCCTGGGGCGTTCGTGTTGCCAGTGGGAGGCGCAGTGGACGGCCCCAGGTCCCAGCGTCCTGCTCAGGCCCTGATGGGCCCCAGGTGAGCCTCTGGCTGCACACGTTTCCATCTCAGGCCTCTGGAGAGCAGGAGCTCAGGGTGTGTCCTCGGAGCCCGGAGGCCAGGCCAGGGAAGTGCACAGCCCATACTCGGTCAGCTCCCATTCCCTGCCCAGCTCTCATGAAGCCCTAGGCATTCGCCGTGGGCTGGTCTGGGGCCAGCGGGCTGGAGGTGGAGGACAGCCTGGGCCCCCAAGTCCTCAGCTCCCTCTGCTCCTGTCCCCTTCCCCCCCGCCGCGTTTAGGATGCTCGCTGTTTAAACAGGTCACATGGACAGGCTCGGGAAGGGGCTTCTATAGCAGCCAGGCCTGGCCAGAGGCTCCCGTGTGCCCCATAGGTAGCACCTCGCTGTCCGCCAGGCGCCTTCTTGGCCGTCTGAAGCCCCCAGCGCATCCTCATCGCTGCCGTTCACTAAGTGGGGGCAGGATCCCCTTCCCAGTGCGGGGTGGAGGCTTGGATTCCATTCGGTGGCACAGTGCTCAGAGAGCAGCCCTCCAGCAAGACCCAGGCCTGTTCTCATCCCCAGCGTGGGCCTGTAAGGGAGACCCTGAGAGACCCTGACACTCTGGCCCATTTCCTCCCTTCCTCGTGGTCGGGGCCAGGCTCATATTTAAATCAGGGCCACGCTGAGGCTGGGGTCAGGGGGATGTTGGCTGAGTGACCCAGCTGTGCAGGTGAGGCTGGGAGGGGCTGTGTGTGCGGTCCAGTGCCTGAAATGACTGAGTGACTGGCCGCCTGAGCCGGCTCTCTCCATCTGTGGATGTTGCGTTCCCCGGCAGGGCCCAGAACCCAGGGCTAACGGTGGGGTCCAGGTGTACCTGAGGCTCCGGCACCCTGCGTGGCCATTCATGCTAACTTTGACGAGTGCCCCAGCCCTGGTGGCTGTGCCCCCTGATGCAGTAGGGCCTGGACGGGGTAAGGGGGTGTCTGGGCCTGCCCTCCACGTCTGCCTGGTGCAGGCAGCCACCAAGCAGCTTCGCTTTAGGAGCCGAGCTCCTCGGGGGATGAGCACAGAGCGGCACTGCCCCACCCGGCCCATCCCTGCCGGCCCAGTCTGATGATAGGGCACTGAGCTCTGAGGCGTAGTAATGGGGCCAAGTCTGCTGGTCTGGAGGTGCCAGGACTGGATTCTCAGAGTGCCCACTGATGCCAGGGCTGGCTCTGGCCCCGCCCTCGGACTCACACCGGGTGTGCGCGGGGCCCCTGGGCACAGCCCGTATCCAGCGTGTCTGCGGGTGGAGGGACACTTGGTTCCCAGGAAGACTGGGTAAGGGTGGGCGTGGGGGTGTGGGAGCTGTGGGCGAGCGGGGAGGAGGGCCGGGGTCCTCCCAGCTGCGAGAGGCTCCCTGGGGATGTGCCGGGTGTTGGGACAGCAGAGACAGGGTCCTCAGTGCCAGCCTCGTTCCGCCGTCGTCCCCTCTGCCTGGAACATTCTGCTACCTTTTCCACAGTGGCCGTGCCCCCGTCCATCCCGCCACCTCCTCAGGGAAGCGCCCGCAGACCCTGGCTCTCAGCCACGGCATCAGGCCTTCCCACAGCGCTTCTCGCCTGGTTGGGGATTCCATCCCATTTTTCCGTTGGCCACCTCATTTCTGGTCTGCCAGGTCTGTTGTGTCCTGAATCTGGGTCCCTGTGAGTGCTCCGGGAATGGCTGGACTGAGGTAGGGCCACTCTCCCAAACTCCCAAATCCTTTCGGACCCCTCAGGGCTGAGTGACACCCGCCTCTGCCTGGGCCGTGTTAGGACAGAGGCTTGGAGGTAGGCCTGGCTGTGGGGCTGCCGGGGGGCCCAGGACAGGCACTGGTGGCTCCGCTGAGTCTGTATCTGGCCAGAGTTGGGTCAGGCAGCTGCGCCCCACCACCCCACTGTGGCTAGAGGAGATGGGGGTCCCTTGGGTGGAGACACGGCCAGTAGGGTGAGCCCAGGGCCAGGAGGGATGGACAGGAGCCTGGGGAAGGTCCCACGGCAGAGCTGGTCTGGGGGACTCATCTGAGGCCTTTGCCTACCCCGCCCTGGCCTGGACTGCCGCAGTGAGCTGGGGGTGGACCCAGAGGCCCGCCCCACCTGCCTCTGGGGCACAGCATGACGCACCCTCAGGAGGGGGATTGGGTGGCCTCACAGAGGTGGCCGAGGGCCACAGGGGCCACCGGAAAGGGGTCCAGGCAGGAGGAGCAGCAGGAGTTGACGCCGGGAGGCCCTGTGTGTGGCGGGGGAGAGGCCTGTCCAGAGCCAGGCCCTTCCAGGACGGGGGAGCCAAAGCCCGACCCCACCTGGCCCCACCCAGGGTGCGCCCCATCTCGACGCCCATCCCCTTTGACTGACAGTACACTCGGGGAGATGCAGAGGGACACTCAGACATGGCACTCGCCTCCACAAGGGGGGCTAGCTGTCACAAAGCCACGGCCGGGTTGGTCCTGGGCCCCTGGAGACTCTGGCCTGGCCCACCTGGTGCGAGGTGCCGGGGGGTGCAGGCTGACCGGGTCCCTCTGTCCTCAGGAGCCAGACCCAAGAGGACGCAGAGGCTGAGCGCGGAGACCTGGGACCTGCTGAGACTCCCCCTGGAGCGGGTGAGCCAGGGACACACGGGGCCGATGTCAGCACAGCCGCTGCCAGAGCACGGGCACCGGGGTTAATGAGGCAGAGCCACCGCCACCCACCTCAGCCCATCTGCTGGGGGATAAATGTACCCTCCTGCACAGGCCCATCTGCCACCTGCTCACCCATGTCCCTCAGCGTCTGGCCAGCTGCGCCCCAGGCGAGGCGTGGTCCTCACACATTTCAGGCCCCCATGCTCCACCCAGCCGCTATGTCACTGCACCCTCGGGACCCACAGACAGGGACATCCACTCCTGCCTGCTCCCTACCCTCTCGGACTCTGCACCCGAAGTGGGGACAGCTGCTCCAGGTGCAGACACCAGCTGGGGTTCAGCAAACACAGACGGACAGATTCGGGGACTGCCTGGCGTAGGGCCCTGGGCTGACCCTGTGCCTGCCGGCAGTGGGTGCTGTGTGGCCTGGGCTGGCAGCCTGACCTCTCTGAGCCTCTGGTTCCTCTGGTGTGGCCTGTGTTCAGTTGTGGATGGCCGTCAGGGTTCTGCTGTGGGGACAAGGCCCAAGGACGCCCATAGTCACTGTCATTGCCGGTGTAAGCCGGCCAACATTTACGGGGGTCACTGGCCCTCAAGCGCCCCACCCTGCCTCTCCCGGCCCCAGCCAAGGCCCCACAGCCCCAGTCCTCTTCTCCTCCCTGGGGACTGAGTACCTACTGTGCGCGTCCATGAAATGGAGGCGGCCTGGCCTTCCCTTCAGGGTCCTGGGATGGGGACATTGGTTCACAATCGCCCAGGACATGCACAGCCTTACCCCTCCCCAGGAGCAGAATGGAGACAGCCACCACGCAGGGGACTGGCGGGGGCCCAGCAGGGACTCGCTCCCCATCCCCGTGAGGAGCAGGAAGTACCAGGAAGGCCCGGACGCTGAGAGGAGGCCCCGGGAGGGCAGCCACTCCCCGCTGGACAGCGCCGACGTCCGGGTGCATGTGCCGCGCACGGTAGGCGTCTTTGACAGCAGAGCCAGGCTGAGAGGGAGGAGAGCTTGGCAACGGCGCCCCAGCTCCACTGCCAGCCAACGGGCCGGGCCGGGCACTCCGGGGAGGCAGGGGTCCCTCCGTGGTGCACCTGGTGCAGTGCTGTCCTGGGAACCCGGGCAGGGGCTCTGGGCAGGGCTGAGGGTTCAGCATTGTGGTCACACCCGGCCTCAGAGGCCCTGGCCACCGAGGAGCCTCCTGGGCACTCTGGGCTGGGCTCTTCTGCAGGGAAGGCCCCGCCTCTCTTTGGGCCCCAGTTTCCATCTCGTTCACCAGTTGGGGGCTGGCTCTTCCGAGCCTTCAGGTGGCCTCTGTCTCTGACCCCAGCCCCCGCCCTCCTTCGTCGGAACCCTCCAGACCCAGCCGCTAGTCGCAGGAGCGTGTCCCTGAAAGGGACTGGCTGCCTCCACTGTGAGAGCTGGGCTGCACAGATGCCCTGATGGGGTGCCCCTTCCTGAGGCGGCTCTTGGAGGCTCTGGCCAGTGAGGTCAAGCCTGTGTACCCTAGCAGGGCCTCGGAGGGGTGGACGAAGCCATTGTAATCCCTGGGGGAATCCTGGGATCTCTGAAACCTGGCGGGGGTCCCTGAGTAGAGGGGCCTGAGGGGCACCCAAGGGGCAGGTGGGAAGCCCCAAGCCACGCCCATGGTTAGGTCCTGGTGTGGAAGTACCTGCAGCTCCTGCCAGGTCAAGGTGCTGGGGCCTCTCCTTGTCAGTGCAGTGGCCGGGGCAGGACCAATGGTGAGTGGGGTCGTGGAGGGGATGCAGCTGAGTGGCCTTTGCATGGCTGCCGAGCCCCTGGTAAGGGGACAGCAAGGGGCTAGGTCCACCCAGGGTTCCTCCTGGTCAGGGGCTGGGAGGCCCCACCCTGCCCAACCCCACCTGGGCTCAGGGTCATGAGTGGAGCAGAGGGTCACAGCCCAGCAAGCAGCAGCAGTGCAGCCTGGGGGCCGCCTGGGTCCTCAGGCCTAGCCAGGAGCCCCCCCCGCATTGCTGCGGCACACACAGGTGGAGGGAGGGGTGGGGCGGTTGCAATGACTGCCAAGTGTATGGGTGGACGGACGGGGACAGACAGACCGGTGGTCAGACTCGGGGATGGCAAACGGATGGGGGACAGACAGACCGGTGGTCAGACTCGGAGACGGCGGACGGACGGGGGACAGACAGACCGGTGGTCAGACTTGGGGATGACGGGGGACAGGCCGGGCCTGTGCCTGGCAGGTGTCAGCTGTGCCAGGGCCACTCCAGCCACGGGGGAGCTGGTTGGTGTTCAGGGGCATAGATGGGCCGAGTCCAGGTTCAGAGGTCAGTCTGGAGCTCCCCCGTGCAGAACAGCTGGGTCCAAACCACTAGAAACAGTCTGAAACTGTTCCTCCGTGGGTACCCACCTGCAGAGGGGTATGGGTTCCAGGGTGGGATTCGCAGCCCCCCGAGGCTGCCCGAGCCCATCCTGCCCACCTGCAGGGTGCAGCCTCCCCTCCCCTCATTCAGCCTCAGCACTGCCCAACCATCTGGGCTGCTTCCATCAGTCCACTGACGGGAGAGGTGCGGAGGGAAGGGTACCCAGGGAGCACCTGGTCAGGCCTTCCTGGTGGTCCTGGTGATCCCCCAACCTCCCTGGGCCTGGAGGGAGGAGCAGGACTGGGACCCAGACACCTGCTCTGTCCACAGCTGGCTCTGCCCACCACATCTGGGCCGCCAAGGAAGGAGCGGGAGGCTGGCAGCGTGTGTGGGGCAGGCCAGCGTCAGCCGGCCTCAGGGACAGATGGCTTTCTAGAAAGCAGAGCCTCTGAGGGCTTCCGGGCTTCACGTCCCCCCAAAAAACTGCCCTGGGTCTGGGCCAGCAGGGCCAGGGGAAACAGTTCCAAATGTCCAGCTGCCTGGCCCTGCTCCCCTGGCCCCTGCAGCCACCACAGGGCAGGACGCCCGGGACAGCCAAGATCCTGGCACCAGACAAACGGGGTTCACAGGGCCTGTGAGGACGTGGCAGGGCCTCTTGGCTTTTCTGCTGACCTGAACCCCACTGGCCTTCCTGAGGTCAGGACCTCGGGTACCGCCCCGAGTAAGGACCGTCTGCACCCTGGTGGCAGCCTGCATGGGGACTGCAGCAACAGTGGGTGGGGGACATATCCCTGGGCTGTCAGTGGCTGGGTGGCCCCCTTCCCTCTCTGCTGGGGTCCTCAGGGGAGGGCTTTCACCTCTGAGTTGGGGTTCTCCTCTGCAAAGTGCAGCTGATACGGACACTGCGCCGTTGCTGTTGCTGACCAGCCAGCCTCTGCCCCTGCCCACCCTGTGCCCAGACAGTGCAGGGGCCTTTGGGGTGTGAGGCGGTGCATCTGGGTGTGGTCTGGGGGTCCAGAGAACTCATCCTGGGGTGGAGGGTAGGGGGCAGGGCAGGGTTGGCCTCAGAGGCTGGGGACAGTGTGGGTCCAACCAGGAATGAGACAGGGGTAGCAACCAGAGGCTGGAGCTGAGCTGGCCGGGAGGTCCTTGAGCCAGGGCACTGGGGAGCCACCGAGGGCTGTGGGGCAGGAAGGGCCGTCCCGGACAGAGGAATCCAGATGAGGAGGACAGCAACCCTCCCAGCTTCTCTGTGCCTGCCTCCGTAGTCAGGCTGAATAACGAGGTGGTTTTCCCCACCTGGCCCAGCTCTGGAGGGAGGCCCAGGGGCCCGGGTGTCAGCAGGGAAACGGCTCTTCAGCAGGCTGTCCTCCCACACAGCCCTGCAATGTGCCCGCCCACAGGCATGGGGCGGGGAGGCGGGAGGTTCACTGCTGCACTCGCTGGGGGAGGGTTTACGGAGCACGCCTGGGTGTGTGTGCGAGCCCGCGTGGTGGATGTGAGCTTGTGCGTGTGTGTGAGCTCGTGCGTGTGTGTGAGCCCGCGTGGTATGTGTGAGCTCCTGCATGTGTGTGAGTTTGTGTGTGTGTGTGAGCTTGTGCGTGTGTGATCCCGTGTGCGTGTGTGTGAGCCCGTGTGGTGTGTGTGAGCTCCTGCGTGTGTGTGAGCCCGTGTGCGTGTGTGTGAGTTTGTGCGTGTGAGTTTGTGCGTGTGTGTGAGTTTGTGCGTGTGTGTGAGCCCATGTGTGCATGCGCTCAAGTGAGCAGGGGCGGGTGCTGGGAGGGCTGAGCCCTTGCCCAGGGTCCTGTTTAAGCCTCAGGCATCCCAGCCTTGAGGCAGCACTTGGCACTTTGGGCAGGGTGGTGGTGGCCCTGAGCACCTTGTGTCCTGCCTGCGCTCCGTGTGGCCAAGCACCCAGCGTGGGGCTCCCCGCTGCTGTGGAGAGAGCCTGTGAGCCGCGTGAGTCTGGGGTCCCTGGGGTCCTAACAGATGGAGGCTGAGGGAGCACACGGACCTCCGTGAAGCCGGGTGGGGTGGTCTTGGTCCTCCTCAGGAGAAACTGGGCTTGTGCTAAAGCAGGAGAGACTACAGTCAGACTTAAGGAAGAACTCTGAGACCTCCAGGAAGGAGGGAGCCAGGGGTTGGGGCAAGGGAGGGGTTAGAGCAGGGAGGCGGGACCCCGAGTCCCACTGGAGTGGCCTTGGGGCCAAGGGTCTTGCTCCTGAAGGGCTCAAGGGGCCCCAGACTATCCAGAGCCTCTCCCTGTACCAGGCACTAAGCCTCAGTTTTGCACCTGTGGTCTTAGGCCCCTGCCCGCTATGTGAGGGATGCATTAGCCCCGCAATAGGTGGCCCCGGCCTCAGGGAAGGGGAGGGCTGCCCGACATGGGGCAGGGGCTTCGCCATGGTGCCTGGGACATGGCCCCTGAGGGGTCCTGCCTTTCCCAAGAGGGGCCTTGCTCAGTTCACCTGGGCCCTGGGTCACCTGGGGGAGCCCAGCTTGGCCTCCCACAGAGGCCCCCCCACAGCTGTGCCCAAGCCCATCACAGCCTGGGAGCCAGTCCCTTTTGGACCAGGAGGCCACATCCTCCCAGAGAGGCCTGTGTGGCACCCCCACTGGCACTCAGAGATGCTGGCAACCCCAGTGCCACCCTCTGCCTGGACCTGCAACTCCCGGAGCCCTGGCCCAAGTGGATGTGGCCCTCCCTGCAACCTGGGCCAGTTCTCCCCTCCCTCCTGCCTGGGGAATCGGAGGGAGTAGGGGTGTCGCCATAGACCGGAGCCAGGCCGCAGGAGGACAGAGCCCTGCAGGGAGAAGGAGGTGCTAGAACTCCCTCTCCCCAGGTCTGCCCCAGGGACAGGAGGCACTTGAGGCTTCCATGACAGCTGGGGACTGACTTCAGGGGCCAGAGCCAGGGGCCCTCGGCTCAACTCAGGGTTCCGAATCCCAGCTCTTTTTTGCCCCAGTGTGACCTTGGGCAGGTCACGTATGTCTCTGGGCCTCACTCTCCTGTGCCCTGGGCTGGTTCCAGCAGACAACCGGAAGCAGGACGGGAGCCCCGGTCCTGGGCTGTGGGGATCAGGGGTCGGGAATTCCAGTTGTCTGTCAGCTGCCTGTCTCCTGGGCTGTGGGAGTCAGGTATCGGGAATTCTAGGCAGCGTCGGGTACCCAGGAGGTGCCACCTCCGCCAACGTTGCGTTAATTTGTTCAGTTGTGAGCCCAGCACTGTGCAGGCCTGGAAGAGGCCACCAGCCGTGAGATGGACAGGCTGGGGCCAGGCAAGGTGTGCCAGCGCCATTCGGGAGGTGGACGGGGCTTGGAACCATCACAGCCACCCATCAGCCCTGGGGCAGACCAAGGCCTGTGAAGCTGGGTCACGGGGTAGACCTGCTTCAGCTGGGCCCCCTCGGGGGCGCCACAGGAGACCATGCTCTCCAGCCTCCCTTGTTTGGGTGTGTGGACTGAGGCCCAGGGCGGGGTTCATTCCTTCGAGTTCATTCACACAGCAGACACCGGTGAGGGCTGTGTGGGGCATGGACGCAGGGAGCTCGTGGCAGAGCTGACACAGGGTGTGGTGGGCATAGGGACAGGAGGCACGGGAGGCTTCCCGGGATGTCTGGGGAGCGTTCCAGGCCAAGGCTGGCGAGGCTGGCCCAGGGCAGGTGACGGACAGAGGGCTGGACTGGGGTGGCAGCGATGGGAGGAGAGAAGTCGGGGGGAGTCGGCGGGTGGCAAGGGTGGGTGGCACGTCCTGGGGGAGGGGTAGCTGGGTGCTGAGGGTGGGTGGCACGTCTTGGGGGAGGGGTAGCCAGATGCTGAGGGTGGGTGGCACATCCTGGGGGAGGGGTAGCCGGATGCTGAGGGTGGGTGGCACGTCCCGGGGAGGGGTAGCCGGGTACCGAGGGTGGGTGGCACGTCCCGGGGGAGGTAGCTGGGTACTGAGGGTGGGTGACATGTCCTGGGGGAGGGGTAGCTGATAGGGGGCAGGTGAGGGTCCCAGCCTTGGCCAGGGTCTCAGAAGTGTGTGTGGCCTGGGCAAGCAGCCCCCGGTCTCGTGCAGGGGTCTGCGGGGCTAGCTTTGGCTGCAGTGACCCCACTCCCTCCGCAGAGCATCCCAAGGGCCCCGTCTTCAGACGAGGAGTGCTTCTTTGACCTGCTGACCAAGTTCCAGAGCAGCCGCATGGACGACCAGCGCTGTCCCCTGGATGACGGCCAGGCTGGGGCTGCTGAGGCCACGGCCGCCCCCACGCTGGAGGACAGGATCGGTGAGTGCCTCCCTCAGCCGGGCCCTCCCTTGGGCTTGTCTGCAGGGGCCAGGACCAGGGCTCCTGTCCTGCCTCCAGTGAGGAGCTTTTGGGGGACAGACCAGCAGACCAGCTGCAGAGCACCGTCACCAAGGGCGCCCTCCACAGCCCCCACAGAGCAGCATCCCGGGAAGCGTGTCACCAGTCTGCCCTCCGGAACATACTCAGGCCGCACGGGCGGTCTCGGGGAGGGGGGTGGGCAGGGCGTGGGAGACCGGCGTTGTCCTCCTGTCAGCCCCTGGAAGCCCCAGAGGTGGGCGTGGGAGCCACAGCAGAGGGAGCAGCCGAGAGCTGCCTAGGCTGGTCAGCGGAGACTCCCCCGGGAGCCATGGCCTCAGGAGCACAGTGGGCTGAGCTGGGCTCAGAGGTCAGAGCTCACTGTGGCCGCAGCCCGAGCCTCGGGCCTGACCCCGCACTGGGTCCCAGCCCTCGCCCTCTGCACCTCCGCAGCCCAGCCCTCCATGACGGCCTCGCCCCAGACCGAGGAATTCTTCGACCTCATCGCCAGCTCCCAGAGCCGCCGGCTGGACGACCAGCGGGCCAGCGTGGGCAGCCTGCCGGGGCTTCGGATCACCCACAGCAACGCAGGGCACCTCCGAGGCCATGGCGAGCCCCAGGAGCCAGGAGACGACTTCTTCAACATGCTCATCAAGTACCAGGTGGGCTGCGGCCCGGGCAGGCATGGCTCATGGCCCCTTTGCCATCCACTTGTGTGGTGGGAACTTGTGTGTCCTGGGGGGTGAGGTGGGTGCTGGTTCCTCCATCTCAGGTCATGTTTGAGGGACTCCTGGGGGACTCAGCCAGTGTCACCAGATGACAAGGGGTGTCTGAGCCTGAAGCGCCACTTCTGGGAACCCCAGGCTGCTGGGGATACCAGAGACCCCCACAGAAGGCAACCCCAGGACACCCCCAGGCTGTGCCACCCCCCCGCTGTGCAGGAACTCAGGGTGGGGGCTAGGGGGTCATAGGTCCTAGAGCTCATGGCCTCAGGGATTCCCCACCAGCCCTCCACACCTGGCAGGGAAAACACAGGCCAGATAGCATCCCCAGAGTGGGGAGGGCAGGGGGATCCAGGGCTGCCAGCCGGCTGGCGGGACAAAAACAGGGACCATCCAGGAACCACACAGTGGATGGCAGGGGCGGAGGGTCCAGCCCCAGAGGGCAGAGCCAAGGCTGGGGCTCCAGCCTGGCAGCCACACTGGGAATGCCCTCCTCACCTGTGTGGGGGTGAGCCAGGTAGGGTGGCCGGAGCGGGGACTGTTGAGCCAACAGTTGTCCCAACTGGGACCTCAAACTCTGGGGGTCTCACCATCCCTGTGGGGTGCAGCCACTGCTGGGAAGGGGTTCAGGGTCCCTAGACTTGGAAACAAGCTGGCGGTGGAGGCTACTTGGCCCACTATGCACCAAGCCAGCGAGTTTCCAGGTCTGCCGTCCTCCCTACAGCGGAGAAGAAACCGCGGCCTGGGGCCAGGCATCCGACCAGCCGCCTCCAAACCAGCCCCACCCAAGAGGCCCAGAGTCCCCCGTCCACATGCATGCCTGTGCCAGCTCCCGTCCCTCCTGCTCCAGGCCCTTCAGAGAAGCCCAGATGCCCCCTTGGCCCCCTGGCCTGCACGCTGGAGCAGGCGAGGCCCACGGGGTCGGCCACCTGACCCAAGGGGGAGCCCTGGGGAGCGCCACAGTTCGGGCTCTGCAAGCTGAGACCTCAGGCCTGCCAGCGTCAGACCTGGCAGAGGGACGGCCACGCATGCCTGTCCCTGGGGATCAGCAGATCTGGGGAGCAGGCGTCCAATGCCAACCTAGCCACTGTCTCCTGGCCCTGGCGCACCCATGCCCAGTGGGAATCGTTGGACCTGCTTTTCCTGGATGGGCCTGCCGTGGGCTCCTGGGGGGTGGGGGCGGGGCCACCAGAAGACTGTGCGCAGGGCCCGGGCTCCCAGCACAAGCCCCCAGAGCGAGGGAGGCCCCAGAACCAATTCCTTGGGTAGACATGGGGAAGCCCACGAGCAGTGCACGCCGGCCCTCCGGAACCGCCCCTGTTGACCAGCACCCGGACCACTGGACCTGGGGAGGGTGAGGCCGCCAACCGCACTGTGTCCACTCAGTCCTCCAGGATCGATGACCAGCGCTGCCCGCCGCCCGACGTGCTGCCCCGGGGCCCTACCATGCCGGACGAGGACTTCTTCAGCCTCATCCAGAGGGTGCAGGCCAAGCGCATGGACGAGCAGCGGGTGGACCTCGCCGGGGGCCCGGAGCAGGGAACAGGCGGCCCACCCGAGCCCCAGCAGCAGTGCCAGCCTGGTGCGAGCTAAGGCCCTGTGCCCACCGCCAGGCCCGCCCTGCCCCCGCTCCTAGACGCTGGGCTCACAGTCACAGCCACGTCCTCCCGAGGCCATCGCTGAGGACAGGCACTGGGCACGCAGCCCCACGGCCTCCCCGACCCAGAGCAGCAGGCTCAGGCCGAGCTGCCCGCGGCGGGAGGGCGTTCTTCATCCCGGGCTGGCCCCCCATGGCCCTGGACTTGCTCCCTCCTGCCCCGCCGCAGGCCGGATGGGGTCTCGGCATGTCGGCCCCGACCCGGTGCTGTCAGACTCCCGCACCCTCTCCCCCAAGCCCTTCTCGTTCTGTCCTGCCCTGCCAAATGTGAAACCTGCTGTCTCCCCTACTCTCCCGAAAGGTGTCTCTGAGCCTCTTCTCGGGGCCACCAAGGACAGGGCCACGTTCTTTCCCCCCAGAGCTGGTCTTGAGACGGCCACGTGGCAGGCTTCGTCCCCTCCAGCTTCGTCCCGGGGCAGGGCTCCCTCCAAGCCTATCTCCCCACTCCTGCCCGGGCCGGAGGAGGTCTGCAACCACAGAAGGCCCCCCAGACCAGGCCGCAGGGGCAGCTCTGAGGTGCCTCCCCGCTGCAGGGGCCTTGATAGGAGCTGGCCTGTCTGTAAAGCAGAGGGAATGGCTGGGCATGAACTTTAACACTCCAAACCCCAAGCCAGGAAAAAGGGCAGGGCCTGGTCCTGGGGACGCTTGGGCACAGTGGTCAGTCAGGGCGGGAGACGGCACCAGGTTCTGTGACCCTCACCCGAGGTGGGGGGTCAGTGGAAGCTGGGGAGGCTTCACTCAGCTCAACCCTGCAGAACCCCCGATATGAGAACCCCCCTCCTCCCACCAGCTGGGGGAGATGACATCACTGCTGTCTCCCCATGGGGAGGGGCTCACAGGGCACTGAGTTCAGGATCCTGAGACTGGCAGGACCTGTTGGAGCCTGAGATGGGCCTGAGGTTGCCTGCTCCTGTCCAGACCCAGCCGTGGCATCTCCCGGGGGCCTCACCATGGCCCCACAGCCCCCAGGGCTGGCAGTTCCATCTAGGAGGGAGCCCGCTCTCAGGCTGGGATGGAGAGGCAGTCCTGGGCCCGGCGAGGTGAGCTGCCTCTGGAGGGGCAGGGCCGCACCCCAGGGCAGGGACAGGTGCCCGGACACAGGGTCTCCAGGACGTAGCGCCCCCCCTGCATACTTGAATGTATGTGCGTATTTATTGCTCACATGTGTGTGCCATGTTGTCAGTGGGTCCTTTCCAACCCAAGAGGTACATTTGTTTTTCTGTTTTTTCCTGAAAAATAAAGTCGGCCAAGTGAGTGTGGTCCGTATGGCCTTAGTCCCGGGGGTGACCCAGGTAAGAGGCTGCACCGTGCGTGCAGAGTGTCCACAGATACCCACGGTCTGGGCCCTCTGAGACCTCAGAAAGATGGAGTTCCCACTGCATTTAACCACAGGGGAGCCGGGGCACAGAGGGGTGAAGTGGCTGCCTGCTGTCACCACTGACTCCTGCACCGCTACCTCCTCACGCTGCCAGCCCCTAGGGAAACAGAGCATGCTCTGAGCTGACACTCGAGTGGCCGAGGCCAGCCCCCGAAGCAGCAACCCCCAGGTCAGCCCCACGGCCCCTTGAGGACCCAGCCTGCTGCCATTCACCCTGCAGCCAGTGGGGGGAGGTCCTTTCCTGGAGTCTGATCCGGCTGGGCTCGGGGTCTGGACACTGAGCCACAGTACAGGAGCTGGGGGCAGATCGGCAGTTTTGGGGCTTGTCTGGGCGCTGCTTGTGGTGGGCAGCACCCCCACGGGGCCCCTGTCGGGGGACACACAGCTGCGCCGGGCAATTCGGCTGCCCCTCGCCACAGCCCATCTGCCCACGTTGGCAGCCACAGCCTCTGTGCTGGTTGACTCCGTTGCCGCCTCCACCTCAGAAGGGGCCTTGGGAACCAGAATCAATGTGTACTCCAGGTCCGGGGTCCCGGCCGGCTTGCGGGTGGCGGTACATGCACACAGGGTCCAAGTAACCGTGCAGGGCCTGGGACGGATCACAGCCAGGGAGGTGCAGCAGTGCCCCCCACGCCGATGGCTGACGCATGGGACAGCCTCCGAAGGTGCGGCTGAGGAGTCCTCTTAGAGAGGCACACGGTGGTGAGGGATGCCCAGGCCAGCAGCCGTCCCCAGGAGGCAGGGATGTCCTGGAGGCAGGGGGGGCAGAGTGCTGGGAGATCAGGATGGCAAAGCCCCTTGCAGAAACCTGGCTGTGGCAGTGAGGCTGGGGGGAGGGAAGGGCGGAGGAAGACAGGGTCCAGGGGGACCTCAGGCAGAAGCTGGTGGGATGTGTCGGGCACGCTGGGGGTGGCCATAGGTCTTCTCTACTCTAGGAACGTGCCAGCCTTGGGAAGGGTGTCCCTCCAGGGCCAACCTGGGCCCAGAGGTGCTGGCACCAGAGAAAAAAGACACGGTAACATCCACAACCCAACTACTGGCCTCCATCTCCCCAACTGTAAGAGGAGGGATTGGCCCGAGCAACTCTCCTCGCTCGAATCCTGCACTTCCAGGTCCGACGGCTCCCTGGACCTCCCCACGTGCTGGTCCAGGCCCTCTGGAGGCAGTGAGGCACCCAAGCCAAGCCCAGCCCACTGGCCTCTGCACTTCCAGGCCCCCAAGAGACCCCCAGTCAGTGCCTCCATGGAGAAGCAGGCCTGGGTGCGGGTGGCTCAGCGAGAGGAGGACAGTTTCCACAAATGGCACAGAAGGTTCTGGGTGGGAATAATAGAGGGTTGTTGGCTGAGAGGACGGGTAATCGAGTCAAAGCCCACACCACAAGCGCGCTGGGAACAATGCCACCAGGTCGCGGCCTCCCACGGGCCGGATGTGAGCTGGCAGTCCCGGCCGGGTCCTGCTGGCAGGGGCTGCACTGGGTCCCTGTCGTGCTCAGTTCTGCCTCCACCTCCCACCTCGCCCCATTCTCTTTCCTGCCAGAGTGTGGTGGGTGATTAATGCTGAAGGTCACACTGCCCAGAACGCTTCTGCAAATAAACAGGCTCCTGCGTGTGCTCGCTTTCATCAGCACAGGAGCATCCTGTGCACAAACAAGGCTGGGAGACAAACCCCACGTGCCTCGGAGGGCCCGGGGCATCCAGAGCGCCATCCACCAAGGGGAGGAGGCCCAGATGGCTCCCCCGGGAAGGGCCTGGAGCTCCCGACACGTGGCCACACCATAGCTGCTCGTCCTGCCTGGGCCAGCAAGCAGCCCGGTTTGCTCAGTGTCACCGACAGCCAGCGGCCGAGGGCCAGGGCTCAGGTCTGCACTGGCTCACGGAAGGGAGGCCGCCAGAGCTGGCCAGCGGGATGGCAAGGGGCTTGCAGAGGAAGGCTGAGGCTCACAGGGGTGGTGACCTGCTCAAAGTCACGCAGTGACAAACAAGAGGGGCTCTGACTCCACATCCAGCCCCCTTTCCAGGAGACTGTGGCCCCTGTGGGCAAGTCCAAGGCGACTCCGTGTAGGAGGAACTGGTGAGGCGAGAGGTCCTGCGGCTCCAGTGTCCCACCCAGCAGCACCAGGGATTCAGAGCAGTCATTCTAACTCCAGAAAAAGAAATGCCACCAGGGCCACCGGCCCCAGCATCCGGAAGTAATGTCTGTTTATTGATAGAAAACAGGCCATGTCCAGAGAGGCCCAGGGCCAAAACATCCTTCTGGAAGGCAGAAGTCCCACAGTGCTGGGGAGCACAGGGGTCAGCTCGGCTCCGTCTTGCCACGGCCGGGGGGACCCTCATCCTCACCTGCTTCTGGAGCAGCAGTAGATGTGGGGGTCCCTGCAGCCTCTAGAACAAACTCCAGGGCCCCCTCGCCCACCACACGGTGCACCTGCTCGCCTCTGGCCGCCAGGATCTCTTCGATATTTCTGGGAGGCAGGGAGGCAACAAGGTTCTTCAGGGCCCCTGCTCACCCTGCACTTCAGTCCCCTCAGGGTGCCCCATGGCCAGGCCAGAGCTGCAAGCACCAGGACCAGCACTCCTGTGGCATCAGGCCACGTGGGCACTTCAGATGCTGGCCTGTGTGCCCTCACCAACCCTGTCTCTCTGCCAGTATGTGCCACCTCAGGAACCCAGTCCTGCTCCTGCCCCCTATGCGCCAGAGGGAAGAGTCTGCAGCCCCAGGTCGGATGGGAGGACAGCCCCAGCTCCAAGGCCCAGGTACCACCAAGTGCCCAGCATGCTGGTCTCAGACCTGCTGTCACTGTTACTGTCCTGCTCAGGACCTCCCGGCCAGGCAAAGCCCGGACCAGGTTCCCAACACCACCTCCACTGCTCTCCCAGCGGCCAGAGCCCAGGCCACACCGCCTGGCCCACACTCCACACTTTGCCGTGGGCCAGCCACTCCGAGACGGCAGAGGGCAAAAAAGTACCACGCCAGAGAGACAAGACTGGCAGTGAGGGCAGAGGGCAGGTAGAGGCAGGGAGGCAGGGCCACAGGGCTGGCAAGATTTAGCAAATGAAAACACAACCCCTACTTCCGGCATACTTAAACTAAACAGCTATCTGGGGGTTATAGGAAATTCTAATTTAACTGTGTATCTTGTATTGATAAGGTGGCTGGATTGCCGAGGTGAGATCTATAGACCTCCACACTAGGGCACGGTTCCCCCAGGGAGGCCAGGGTTCTGGGTGGACTCCTGGCCCAGCCCTGGGGTACAGGCCTCACCTCTTCCCATTCAGGTCCGAGAACCAACCCAGGTTGTCCGCGATGATGTGGTGGTTCTGGCAGCCGGGGCAGGTCACAATGACCACGCCTTGGTGATAGGCCAGCTTGGAGATGCGCTTGGAGGACCTAGTCCCGCAGACCTGTCTGGGACAGGGCAGCTGGTGAGGCTGTGAGCGCCGCCACGCCCCTCCCGGGAAGGCCCCGCCCCCGAAACGGCTCCACTCCTCCTCATGGTCCGCCTCCCCTCCTTCCCAGAAGGCCCTACACCCACCTCGCCCCAAGTTGTGGCTCCACCCCTTCCTCTGACTTGACCCCGCCCCCTGCAGGAAGGCCCTGGCGGGCCGCCTCTCCCCGCAGGCTGTGTAGCGCCAGGTGCGGGTCTGTCCCCGATTCCGTGCCGCCGCGTGCCCACCTTGCAGGTGTAGACGAGCTGGTAGTGCGCAGCCTCCACGCGCCCCAGAGCCGCCGCGGGCCCCGGCTCGGAGCTTGAGCGCCGCCAGCCCCAGGCCCAGGCGCGCCGCCTCCCCGCGACCTCTGGACGGGCCCCGCGGCCCCACAGCCGCCTCACGCAGGGCCCTCGGGGCTGCACGCGGCTCAGCAGCCTCGGCGCGCCGCCCAGCACCGCCCGCAGCATCCCGCTCGCCAGCTCCGTCAGCCCCGCCCTGCCGCCATCTTGGAAGTGGGCACCAGGCGGAAGCGGCCTTCCTGGGCTTCCGTCCTCCGGGTTGGGGTCGCGCTGCGCTCTGCCGCCCCCTGGCGGCCTGATGGGGCCCTGCGTCCACGTGCAGCTCGCTGCCGGAGGACACCGAGGCCCCGCAGCGAGGAGGGACGGCCGCGGGGCTGCGCGCGAGTGTCCGAGCGGGAATGCGGGTCACCCGTGCTGTTTATTTATTTAAGCTGCCGTGTTTTCTCACACTTCTACAATGAATGCATGTATTGTGTGTTACATGGTGAAATAGAACAGACCCTGACGTTACACAGATGGCGTGTGCATGGGGGTGGCGAGCACCCGCATGGCCTCCTCAAGCTGAGTGCCGCTTAACAAACAGCCCCCAACGCCAGGCTGCCCGGCTCAGCCTTTCAGGGCACCAGATTCCTCCTTCCAGGCTAAGCCAGCGACGGCTCGGGGGAAGTCTGCGCCCCAGGGCGTCGGCACCCCCAGGTGGCGGGAGGCCGGGCCAGTGGGTGTGCCCTGGACGGGGCCTGCGCTGCTGCGGCTAGGAGCCCTCAGTGTCCGTGTTGTCGCTGCCGGTGGTCTCCTGGTCCGCCTCCCCCTGCCGCCAGCCTTTCTGCATCTTCCTAAGGGCGCGCTTCCTGCGAAGACACAGGTGTCTCAAGCGCAGACCCGGCTGCAGCTCCCCAGCCCGTTTTGGAGAAGCCTGGGGGCCGCCCGCCTACCTGCGGTAGTTCTCGAAACTCTCCTTAAGGCGCCGCCGCTCCTTCTCAGGCGGCTCCCCGCTGCTCAGGCCTGCGTCCTGGAGAAGGGGAAAGGCTTGGGCTCCGGCCGGCTCCCCTGAGGGCACCCTCCCTTCTCTCTCGCACCCCCACTGGCCCCGGTAACTGCAGACTGGTGGGGAGGCGGGGAGCTCAGACAGCCTCAGCTCAGCGCCAAGCTCGCCGCGCTTGGGACCTGCCTGTACCCGGGGAGTGAGCCGATGTGGGTAGCCTGCATTTCAGATGCCAAGACACAGGCAGGAGGCCAAGCCACGCTCCGGCCTGGGCTCCTGGCCATTGTTTCTACAACAAAGCCCGAGGTAGTCCTTGCTCTCAGGACTCCTGTGTTCACCTACTCAGGGTTGACTCCGCATCCACTGTAAAGTCCCCCAAGAAACCAGGACCAGGCACGTCCACCTCCAAGCCCCCCGAAGCTGCTGCAGTACCCAAGAAAACAGGGGGATCCACTTCGCGCCCCAGACAACCGCACCCCAAGCACTGAGGGCAGAGACCTTGTGGTCACCCCTCAGCGTCGTCGGGGCCACTGCAGGGGGTGCCTAGGGCGAGGAGCCACCCTCCCTGGGATCGGCCACCGTGAGGCCCACAGCTGGGGGGACCCCACCCTGAGGAAGCCTTACATGGGGGGTCCGTGAAAGCTGTTCCTGGTGCAGAGCTGCAAAGGGCTGTTCCGGGCTCCCCGCACCGGCCAGGCATCCTGGAAAGGAGAGTCGTGCCTGTGGGGACTGCCCACCTGCAGGGCCACGTACAGCAAGGGTGCCCCACCCCTCCCCGGCATTGCGGACACCTTGTGGGCCTGGTGGGATCCCCACATGGGTCCAGTGTAGACTCTGCCTTCTGTAGAGGAGACTGAGGCCTTATGGCCTCCCTTGCCCATTCATTGCTCCAGGATGCCGCCAGATGCCAGCCCAGGCCCAACGCTCCTGCCAGTGACCATCCCTCCCCGAGGCTGGCTGCCCCCCAGGCAGGAAGGCCTCCCAGACCTCAGGGGAGCTTAAACCCTGGCCTGAGCAGCACTGTCCCCCATCACTCCAAAGCATCTGTGGGCATGGCGGCCCTGGGGAGAGAGTTGGAAACAGCTACAGTGGCGGGGGCAGGGGTACTGCACAATTGGGAGAGAACCTTCAGGTGGCTAGACCCCCTCAGAACCCGCCAGGACCTGGGCAGACCAAGGGTCAGGACCCTTGGGCAGAAACCATGCATGTCCAGTCTCAGCCCCGCTGTGGGGAAGGCCAGGCCAGGGCTGTCCTGGCCATTGGCAACCCCTCCTTAGAGCCAGCCCCTCCCCTGCTCACCCTCGGACCTTCATGCCTGCCCCCACTCCTGCCACAGCCACCCAGGGAGATGGTGGCAGTGCCTGAGCTGGACTCCTGGGTCTGCTCGCCTCTGTGCCTACATGGGGGCTTGGCGTCCCCAAGTTGAAGTGTTCTGGGCTGCGGCCAAAGGTGCTGGTCTTCACTTCCCCATCTGCGGCTCCTCCTTCCCCTTCCGCCTCTGCTTGGAGGCCACAGCCTGGTGCTCGGGAAGCTCGTCCAACTCCCACGCAGCCTCCCAGGGTCCCTCTGCTGGGTCCTCCCCGACTCCCACCTGACACCACCTTCAGAGCAAACACCTACCTCATCACCACTATCCGCTCCTGGGCACTCGGGGGCTGCTCCCAGCCAGCCACTCCAGTTCTTCCCCCAGAGAGGCACAGGGGGCCTGCCCTGCCCGCTAGAAGCCCCCACCACTGCCTTACCCCCACTGCACCGGGACACAGCAGGCCCTTGGCCACCCCTGCATTCGGCCCTGTCCCTCAAGCCACGTGGGGCCCCGTCTTGCCCCACTTTCTAGCTTTGTACCCCTGGGCATTTGCTCATCACCACCTCCCTCTGCTCATCTCTGCACCCCGGGGGGCTGCCCAGAGGGGCCCCACACTCTCAGGACAGTGGGCCTGCTCACCTCTGCACCCCGGGGGGCTGCCCAGAGGGGCCCCACACTCTCCACCCCAGGGGACACTTGTCCCACCAGCTGGGCCCCGGGTTCCACTGGGCTCTGTAGTTTGTTCTCTGGGTGACCTTGGCCATTTTACTTATCCCCAGCCCTAGTTTCCGTCTGTGGGGTGGGGGTTGTGGGGGCTGAGACAGGCATTGCGGCACAGGCTGCCTGTGCTGAAGATGGGCCTCGCTTGGGGCAGCCGGGAGGCCTCCAGGTGCACTGCCGTCCCCACCTTACCTTTGTCCGAGAGCTGGGTGTCCTCCAGGTCCTGGGGGAGCGAGAGCTTCCGAAGAGAGGCAAGATGTCCCGTTAGGTCACCCCGCCAAGGACTGGACCCGGCCACACTGCCCACCCCAGCCCTTGGCCCTCAGCTGGGTGCGGCCGTTGCCATCACCCCCTGCACAGAGCTTTTCAGAGACTCAGGTGCTCAGCAGACGGATGTGGGGGAGGCCAGCCAGGAAGGTCCCGCCATGAGGATGCAGGAGCTGGGCACTGTCCATGCCTTGCCTTACCCCTTGAGCTGTCGGAGGCCTTAGTATTTGGCCACCTGCTCTTCCTCCACCGAGCCCAGCCCACTGAGCAGGGCCACGTGACGGGCAGTGTGGGGCTGTGCCTGGTGGCGGCTCAGCCAGGACCCCAGGTGAAGGAAGGCCAGCCTCGTGCCGGCTGGGGTCTCACTCACCTCCTGGGAGCTCCTGGGTGAGCCATCCTCCAGGTCGGAGCTCTGTGGTCATAGAAAACGGGGTGGGTGGGCTGTGGGGGCAGAGGGCTCCCCAGGCACAGGGTGGGCAGGGCACAGAGCGGGATCCTCCAGGGAGCCCTGGGCATGCCCTTAGCCACGCCAGGCCCCCTCCATGCCCAGAGCAACGTGCTAGGCTGCCTGATGGCCAGGCCCAGCACCCACCCTGGCCCTGCAGCCCCATTTCCTGCTGGGGCCCTGAGCTGCTCCTGTGCCCTCACCCCACTGCGAGGGGGGGTTCGGTTAGGTGGGGGCCCGTCACAGAGGAGGGTTGGGTCAGGAAGGCCCATGTTCCCCCGGCCCTGCGTCCCACCCGCTGGCTCCCGTCCCTGCCCCAGGCCCCAGGCCCACCAGCACGAGCGTCTCCAGCTGCTGCCGCCTGAGCCTGCCCTCCACGGCCAGTAGCTGCGCCTCACGCTGGAACACCTGCAGCTGCAGCTCATCTGCCTTCTCACCCAGCTCCCGCACCTGCTTGCGCAGTGCGTCCTTCTCCTGCAGGCCCCGGGCATGCTGCAGGTGCAGCTCCTCCCGTGTGGCGATGGCCTGATGGGACAGTGCAAGGCCGACCCTCAGTGAGGCCCCCAAGCTCGCCCTGGGCCCTCGGCCTGGCTGCCCAGCTCCGAGCAGAGGCCCCGGAGGACGTCAAGCCGCTGGGTGTGGAGGCTGGCCACAGCCCCTCCCTTTATGTGCTCTGTGAACATGAAGTCAGCATCTGAGGGACTGTAAAGGTGACAGTTGTCCCTGCTGCCCTTCTGTCTCCTCCCAAGCCTGCACCCCCGGTGGACACAGCGTGTGCTGTGCACCGGCCCCCCCAACACACACACACGTGCACATTTGATAAATTTTGGATGTGGCTTGATATGGGGACCCTGACTGTCCATGGCTAAAACTCCTTCATGAGCGCAGCACTCTTCACCACCCCTGTCCCCACTGCAGATGCTGAGGTAGGTACAGGAGCGAACGTGCAAACATGACGGCGTGACCACCCCTGCAGCCAAGGCTGGGAGGCCCTCACCTAACCCCTGCCACTGGACTGGAGCAACGGCTGGCAGCTTCCCTAATCCCTGGCCAACCTGCTCCCGCACAGCCCCGTGGGAGCCCTCGCCCTGGGAGCCACACCAACCCCCATGGGGGCACGACTGGATCTGCCCTTTTTTCCCCATCTTGGGGTGGGCCAGGCGCGAGTGAGGCTGTGGTGGGGCCGCGCAGGAGTTCTGAGCCTGTGCTGCTCTCATGGTGGCCAGGGCTTGCTTTATGGCCCCAGGGGTCTCGTTTTAAGGCTCCTGATGTGGACAAACTGCCATCCAGAATTTCGCCGAAGAAGCAGTGGTGTCCATTGGAGACAACCTCCAGGATGGGACTCGGGACGGGGCATAGGAAGCAGACACAGCCCTGCCCCGTGACGCTCTATCCGGCTCACAGCATGTAGCACTCGAGGCCTTGCAGGCCTCACTCCGGTGGCCCAGGCTGGAGTGCAGTAGCGCAATGGTGACTTGCTGTAGCCTCAGCCTCCTAAATAGCTGGGACCACAGGCATGTACCACCACGCCAATTTTTTTTTTTTTTTTTGAGTTGGAGTCTTGCTCTGTCACCCAGGCTAGAGTGCAGTAGTGTGATCTCAGCTCACTGCAACCTCTGCCTCCTGGGTTCAAGCGATTCTCCTGCCTCAGCCTCCTGAGTAGCTGGGACTACAGGTGCCCGCCGCTACACCCGGCTAATTTTTATATTCTTAGTAGAGACGGGGTTTCACCATACTGGCCAGGCTGGTCTTGATCTCGTGACCTCAAGTGTTCCACCTGCCTCGCCCTTCTAGAGTGCTGGGATTACAGGCATGAGCCACCATGCCCGGCCAATTTTTGTATTTTTTATGGAGTTGGGATCTCACCATGTTGCCCAGGCTGCTCTGGAACTCCTGGGCTCAAGTGATCTGCCCGCCTCAGCCTCCCAAAGTGCTGGGATTACAGGCAAGAGCCACTGCGTCCAGCCAAGTTTTTTTTCAAGATTAAAAAAAGCTACTGGTGCCGGGCGCGGTGGCTCAAGCCTGTAATCCCAGCACTTTGGGAGGCCGAGATGGGTGGATCACGAGGTCAGGAGATTGAGACCATCCTGGCTAACCCGGTGAAATCCCGTCTCTACTAAAAAATACAAAAAACTAGCCGGGCGAGGTGGCGGGCGCCTGTAGTCCCAGCAAAAGTAGTCCCAGCTACTCGGGAGGCTGAGGCAGGAGAATGGCGGGAACCCGGGAGGCAGAGCTTACAGTGAGCTGAGATCCGGCCACTGCACTCCAGTCTGGGTGACAGAGCGAGACTCCGTCTCAAAAAAAAAAAAAAAAAAAGCTACTGGTAAAACAAGACAGAATGTTTTCATAAAATCAAAAAGATATATAGATAGATAAGTGATAGATAATAGATAGATGATAGGTGGATGGATGATAGATGATTGATTGATAGATGATTGATTGATAGATGGATGATAGATGATAGAATGATAGATAGATGATAGATGATTGATAGATAAATAGATAGATGATAGATAGATGGATGGATGGATAGATGGATGACAGGTAAAAGTCTGTAAGGTGGAGCCAGAAGGTGGAACACGGTTTTCCCTGAGAGCAGGCTGGGGCGGGGAAGTATTGACTTCATCACTGTTTACTTTTTTTTAATGTTAAATATTACTTCTGTCATTTAAAAAGCAGGCCAGGTGTGGCAGCTCAGCCTGCAACTCCAGCGCTCTGGGAGGCTGGGGCCGGAGGACTGCTTGAGGCCAGTAGTTTGAGGCCACCCTGGGTGACACAGCAAGACCCCATCTCAAAAACAAATAGCAAAGATTAAAAACTCCGTGACAACTGCCCTCAAGGGGTGTGGCCCTGTGCACCCACCCGTGAGTGGGGTGCTTTGCCCGCCCCGTGAGGTGCCCACCTGGTCCCGTTCAATGGCAACCTCCTCCATCTGCAGCAGGATGGCCTCAATGCGGTCCTTGTACATCTTGGAGTCTTTACGCAGGGCCAGGCACTGCAGCTCGAACATCTCCTTCTCCTCCATGCACTGCAAGGGGCAGCAGCTCAGCCCCCACAGGCCTGAGGCCCCCCATTCTGGCCCGTGGGGTGTACTCGGGGAAGGGGCTCAGGAGCATGTGGTCAGGCCAGTTGGGATGTGGGGGGAGGCCATAGGAGTCCCCAGGCCCCACCTTCCAGGCACGGAGTGGGCGGAGCTCAGCCCACCCAGCGTGGCTTGGCCCCCAGGAGCTGCGTCGCCCTGCCTGCCCTCCTACCCGGAGGCGTCGGGCCTCGCCCTGGCGGAGGTCCTTGCGCAGGGAGAAGATGGTGTTGGCCTGCTCCTGGTGGTCCCGCAGTGCCTGCCGCCAGTCCTCTTCCAGTACCTGGATGTAGGGGCTGCTCCTGTCCAGCTTCCCCTCCTGAAGGGGGCAAAAGGCAATGGCCTGGCTGGGAAGGCCCCGGCTGTCCTGCCCGGGCTGCACCCGCCCTGCCTGCGGCCCCACCTGGACGGAGGCCTCCAGCTCCTGCACCCGGGCCTGGAGCAGGGCCTTCTGCTGCTGCAGCTCCCACAGCAGCTCCTGGCTGGGCCTCTGCTCCATGGCGTGCCTCAGCTTCAGCGTGTGCTTGCGCTCCACCTTGCAGTCGTCCTCGGCCTTCATGAGGCTGTGCTTGAGCCGGTCAATCTGCGGAAGGTCCGGTGAGCCCGGCTGTCCCCTCCAGGCGGTGACAACGGACCCACGGGGCCACCCCCGACGGCCCCAGCCTGCAGACCCCACCAGGCCAGGCAAGGGGGGCCTGGTTCCCCGGGGGCAGTGGGCGCACCTCCAGCTGCAGGTCACGGTTCCGCATGAGCGCGGCACCCTTCTCCTCGCTCTGGCGTGCCAGGCGCATGGCCAGGTCGTAGTTCTCCTCCTTGCAGCGCTTGAGCTCACGGCTGCTGGCCTCGCACTCCTCCTTGAGCCTCTGCACCCGCTCCTGGTGCTTGCGTAGCAGGCTGTCCTTCACCCGCAGCTCCTTGATGAAGTCATCCTTGGAGCTCAGCAGCGCGGTCAGGTCCTGCACCTTCTTCTGCAGCTTCATGACCTCGGTCATCAGCAGCTGAGTCAGGCCTGACTCCCCGGACGCGTCTGTGGGCCGCGCCAGCGTTAGACGGTGCCTGTGTTCCCCGGTGGCCCAGCTCTATCACGCCCTGCGCTGTGGCAGGAGCTCAGGGCTCCTAGGGATGGGGGCTGGGCAGAGGACCCAGCACCACTGCCCGCCCCCACCACCGCCTTCCCCGTCACTCACCGATGATCATGGAGAAGACACGGGCCGGCTCCTTGCCCGTGACCTTCTTGTACAGCTGTGGGTAATAGAGTTCCAGGCTCTCGAGGAAGGCCACGTAGCCCTTGTGGCCGGTCCGCTGCAGGATGTCCAAGAGCACGCCTGCGGGCCAGAGGGGCCTAACTGGGGGCGGGGCACAGGCGAGGCAGAGGGCTGGGGTGGGTGGGCCCGGGGGCAGGGACAGGTGGAGGCTGGGATGCAGATGAGGTGTGCTGTGGTTTGGGTCGTGGATGAGGCACCCTGTGGGTCTTGGTACTAGGCTGGGGACAAAGTGCTGTCCACCCATCCCTTGGCTGTCTCAGGAGCCCCCGCTGTGGTGGGAGTCCCACTGCCCCTCTTGGCAGCACCGAGCTGGCAGGAGAGGCTGGGGGATAGGGTGGCCATGTGCCAGGGTTGAGGTTGGGCCTCACTGGGAGGCCAGGGGCAAAGCCAGGCGGGGCTCTCCTGGGGTCGAGGGTCAGGGTGGCAGAGCGTGCAGCCACCTCCAAGCGGGCTCCTTGGTTGGGTTTGGGACCTGGGGCCTGCGGGGCAGCACTGACCCACTTTCCGTTTGCGGATGACCAAGTTGGGGTCACTGAGCACCTGCTCCTCATCGTCGGGGTTCAGGACCTTGCACTGCCGCAGGTAGGGCGTGATGCGCGAGGGGTCGATGACCGACGTGAGCATCACCCGGAAGCCCTCCAGGACGCTCCAGCACTCATCATCGTTCTCGTAGTCCGACATGGCCTCGCAGGCAGGCTGGGGGGTGTGGGGCAGCCGCTGAGAGTGACGCCGGCTCCTGCCCCCACCCAGGCCCGGCTCCCGCTCCTTCTCAGACGCTGGGCCAGGGCTCTCGTCAGGGCTGTCGAGGGGGTCAGCCCAGGGGCATCCAGGAGAGGTACCCAGCTCCATGTCCCATCCCCATGCTGGATCCCCCAGGGAGGCGGCAGAGACACAGTGACCCGCTCCCCGCCAGACCAGCCGAGGGCCCCTCCACAGCCTTTCCCAGCCCCTGCTCCTGCCCCTTGGCCATCCGTGTCACCCAGATATGCAGCGGGGGAGACACAGATGGGGTCTGAGAGAGGAACTGCCTCCACGGCATGACTCGCCTCTGGCCTCCGCCTCCTGGACACTCCCACCACGCCCTGGAGCCTACAGGGGCAGCCACCTCCATGGGTGGAGGAGCTGTGGGCACCTGCCTGGCACTACGGCCAGCCCAAGCTGGGTGAGAGCAGGTTGGCCAATGACCCTCCCACTAGGGCAGCAGCTGGGGGAGCCGGTTCTGGCGGAACTTCCCCATTTCCCTGACCGACGCCTGCTCACATCCCGCGCTGTGCCCTCCCTCCTCCATGGCCGGCTGTTGATGATGCAAGAGTGGCCACCCAGCCCTGCCCCAGCTGCCAGGGTCGCTGCACTGGCCGGGAAGAGCTGCCCACAGGAGCGTGCCTCTGTCACTCCCCGCCGGCCCCGCAAGCTGGGAGGGGCTGTCGGTGTTGCCCTTGGCTGGCCAGGAGTGCTGCTGTGCTGTTTTCTCCAGGTTCTTAGGTGACGGGCACCCGTCAATCTCTGGACTCTTCTCCTGCCCCCGATGAGGCCCGACCCCCATCCCACTGGCTGAAACAAGAGAACTACCCATGTTGGGACCAGCCCAGCCACTGCTGTCCCTTTCTGCCAGCACGGTGGAAGCCTCAGCCGCTGAAAGCCACTCCCTCTGGGACTGGGGCAAGGCTGGGAACAGCCACATGGTCCTGCCTCCCACGCAGGTCCCCGGTCCTCAGCCTCCAGCCCCACTGGGAAATGCTGGTTTCCTGCCTAAAGGAGCTGGGTCACTACTCCTGGAGACACTTGGTCTTTTGAAGTGTTTGGTCTTGGTCTTTTGAAGAATTTCTCAACTTCCCACTGTACTTTGTCACCCCATTCAGGACAGTTTTGACAGACAAGGGGCTGAATAGAAACACCGGCCACACAGCGGACAGTCCTGGGAACACTGGGCCCCTTTCCTGCCTCCCCAGCCTGAAATGCAGGGTCCCACCTGCCACCGTAATGCCACTGAAATGAACATGTCTCCGCCCAGTGGCCATGAAAGGGATGGGGCAGCGCGGCGGAGGCTGCCTGGCTGCCTGTGGGAAGCCTCATGCTGCTCTGCGGGGATCAGCGCCAGGATTCTGAACGAAGCCGGCGCCGACCTTCTTGGTCACTTTTCAGAAAAGTACCAGACCCACCCACCTGAGGGTCTTCCAAGGAGCCACCTGCACGGCAGACGCACCAGGAGCCTGGGACGCGGAGCCTCGGGGAGATGCTGCCTGGGGCTGCAGGGAGGGAGGAGCGTGCCGGACGCCTGTGCACTTCCTGATGGCTTAACTCCACAGTCCCGCCAGTCCTCCCACAGGGGGACAGTCCCTGGTGGCCTGCCTTCTGATTCGTGCAGCCCAGGAGGCCCCGAGAGGCAGACGGAAGTGGAAGTCCTCTGCCCTCCACAGGAAAACTGCTCTCAGCCCTCCCAGCCTGGCCGGGGGCCAGGGGTCCTGAGAATGCCCCAGAGGCCCAGCCCGGGCACCTGGCAAGTAGAAGAGACAGCAGAGACCCCCAGGAGGCTGGACGAGGCCAGACCGCACCCAGCCGCTTTGACCTGGTCATAGGTTTCTGGAGGCTTCTTCAGGAGGGCATGCTCTGCCCTGTGCGGACACCCTTGCCCTCGCCGGCATCTCAGGACAGCGGGGCAGGGCATGTGCAGGGGGCACACAGCCACACAGCATGCCCAGCACACGCCTTGGTCATGAAAGGGCTGCAGCCCACCTTATGGAGCCCAGGAGGCCACTGCAGCCTGCCAGGGGCCATGGCACCGGCCACCACCCAGCTGCACACGGGGGAGAAGCGTCCCTTTCAGAAGTGTCGCTCGGTATCATTATCCTTGTCACGAGGCATCCTTGCTCTTCTCCAGGATGCACGTGAGGACTGAGGCCACTCCCAGGGTCCCCCAAACCAGCTTCAGAAGCACCGGTGATGGCAGGGCACAGCCCGCCCCCCATCCACAGACAACGGGCAGCAGGGTCTGCCCTGAACTATGCACTTCAGCGTGGGGCTGCTGGAGCCTCATCCCTGCAGGCTGGGGAGCCCCCAGGCCCCGCCTCACCGGTAAAGCTGGTCGAACCGAGTTGCCACCCAACAGCTTCGAGAAGGGGGCTGCCAGGCTGGAAGGCCAGGAAGCTGGTGCGGAGCTCGCCTAACCGTTCCCAGCCCCCGGCCCTCAGGCCTGACATCACGCAGTGAGGAGTGGAGTTAGGGGTCCTCTGGGGCTCTTGGGAATGCCACACTCCAGGCTGGGCCCCTCACCAGCAGCATGAGCGAGTGTGCAGGCAGGAACGCCGTCCTGGGCCCTGCTGGGGAGTGGGCCCGAGCTGGCACCAGGCCCTCATGACCCAGTGATTCCCCAGCTTGTAAAACGAGGGACCCCAGTGATTTCCCTGTGGTGTCCGTCCTTAGGAATTAACACACATACCATGTTCTCTAACCATGTCGGAAGCTAAAAATCAGTAACAGGTATCTGGAAAATCCCTAAATATTTGGAAATTAAATAATATACCACTAAATAACCCACAGGTCAGAGTGGCCACCAGGAGACTAGGCACCAGTTGCTAGAGAACCAGGCACAGCAACACATGCTCAGGAGCGCGGCCGGCCATGGGACCGTCCTGTCTGCCGGGTGCCGAGGGCTGAGGCCCCACGGTGCTTCCAGTGAGGGAGTGAAACCCAGAGAGCAAAGGGCCTGGGGGCGCTGCTGCCACAGAGACGAAGGAAAGGGAGTGAGGGGACAGACGGAGAAGATGGGGGCTGGTCTTATGCCAAGAAAGGCCCACGCAAAAGGACAGTGAAAGTTGTGGGGGCTGCCATCGTGTCTGGGTAGCCAGGTCACCTGTTCCAGGGAACCCCCTGGGTCAGCTGGGGCGGTGCGAGGGCTGGCAGCCATCTGGGGAGGGTGCCGGCTCAGCATGAAGAACAAAGCCACAGGTGCTTTCCATGAAATGGGCGAAAGCCTGCTTCTCTGCTGGGAGGGCAGCCAGGGTACAGGAGGCCTCGAGGACCCCAGTGCTGGGCCCCCAGCACCCTGCCTGTCCCCGAACTGCCTGCACTAGGGTGGCTCAGCCACCAGGCAGTGGCCTGACCCCAGTCGGGTGGGGGATCCCTGTACACTGCCCAGTATCTCAGGACAATAAAACCACAACAGCCTGTGTCCGGCTCCACAATTAAAAACAGAACTTTACTCCTCCAAGTGTTCAGGTGTGCACTTGGGGAACAGCTGTGCCCTGTGCCACACGGTCAGTTGGCAGGCCTGCCTCTGTTCACTGCGGACCTGGTCGGTGGGTGGCCAGCAGACACCTGGCCTCTGGCTGCCTCTCTCGCAGGCTGGGTGTGGGCTGTTTCTCGTCAGCAGGGCCACGGGCTTCGGAGGCGTGCTTGTCCTGGAACACAGGACACCCAGAGGGTGGGGTGCCCTTGACCCCAGCCAGACCCCAAGCAGCGCTAGGACAGACGGACAGGAACCAAGGCCACCCCAGCGCCAGTCACTCCTGGTCTGCTTGGTGAACCTGACCCACATGTGCCAAGGGCCAGGCACCTGCTGTCTGGGCACCAGGGCCCCAGCAGTGAAAAGTCAGCCCGGTGGGCTGTGGTTGGTGATGGTGGGGAGACGACGGAGCAATGCACGGGAACCGGGCACCGCCAGAGCACAGCGGCCAGGGAGGAGCCCAGACCCCAACAAAGGTAGGGAAAGAACCTGTGGTCAGGGGCGCAGTGGTGCCAAGGCCCGAGGCACGGGTGGCCAGCAGGAAGGATGTGGGTTAAATGCTTCTCCCCCTGGAGGGCCTCCATGACCCAGGACCTGCCCACCTAACCCAGCACAGCTGCTGTGGGCGCTGAAGGCCGAGCAGAGGCAAGACCCCCTGTCTGGACCACTCTGTCCCCTGGGCCGTAGGGCAGCGGCCTCCCCACTCAGGACTCACCTGCTGCTCACACCAGCCGCCTCCGCTTCCGGCTGTGCCTGGCATGCCGGGTTCTGAGCACATCAAGGTCGTCAACATCAAGGTCATTAAAAGCATCCAGGCAGGAGGCGGCAGAGCATCTACCAGAGTCTGGGGGTCCCTGAAACAAAATCCAGGCAGTGGGGACCAGAGTGACGCCCATCCCCCGCGCCATGATGGGCGAGGAAGGGACAGGGAGTGAGAAGGGGTCCTGTGGGCGAGTGTACCACTTGGGACCGGGCACCCTCAGCTTGGGCAGGAGCTGCTCCAGGCACTCCTGGGGCCACACATGACTGTGCTCTCCCTCCCTCAGGGGCTCGGACCCCGTCTAGCCATCCCTGTGGCAGGCCTCCTGCTCCCCCATGGGGCGGCCATCACACCCCAGCAGGGCAGGAGGCTGTACACGGATGTGGCATGGGGGGCCTCTTCCCCTGGCTGGCCGGGGTCCTCCACCCGCTCTCAGGCATTGCTTCCTCCCTCACTTCAGCCTAGTGACTTGTGAAGCACAACCCTGGGGAGAGATGGAAGGCCTGCCACATTCCCTACGACAGGCCCACAGGTTCAAGCTGAGGCTGCCTGCTCTGGTGGTTTCTCAGGGAGGCCAGCCGCCGGCTGCTGCAAGTGGGCACCCTGGCACCAGGTGAGAAGGCCTCTCTGGGGGCCCCATCCATGTGCTTTCTCCTTCAGGGTTCTGAACATGGTTTTGCCTACAGAGCTTGGAAAACTCTTCCCAAGGATACTGAGAGAGGTGACAGCTGAGAGGAACTTTTGGGACCCCAGAAATCCAGGGACAAACACAGCCACTACCCTCCACTGTGCCCGTGGCCCACCCTGCTCAGAGCTGGGTCAGCGTCCGTCCCAGAGCTTCTCACTGACAAGGCCACCTGGCTGGGCAGCACCAGGCCAGCCAGGGGCTCCTGCACGAGAATGAGGCCTCTCTTCTCTTTTCCACACTGCCCCAGAGGGACGCCACTTCTGCAGAATCTACACGCAACTGAGCAGGCCAAGAGCCAGCTTCCTCCTCCTGAGACACCCAGCAGCCAGCCTTCCTGCCCACAACTTCCACCGGCCCCCACCCCACTGCTGTAGGCAGGCAAGGGTGCCCCAGGGACCGCCGCCTGCGTAGGGAAGTGGGGCCGGGCGCGTCCCTTACCTGAATGTGGCGTGTGGCCGCCGTGCAGCCCGGCTGCCCGTCCCTGTCTGCGAGTTCCAGCTCGCTCAGGAGGTCCTCGTCCTCACTCTCGGAGCCTGCTATGGAGGCTGCTGAGAGGGTGGTGCGGATACCATGGGGGGCCAGGGTGGCCAGGAGCGCAGGGAGGGTGAAGGCCGCCAGGAACCGTGCCCGCAGCAGGAGGTAGGCTGGGTTGTCCCGGAGCTGCCCCCGCACCAGCCCCAGTGAGGCCTGCAGCGCTCCAGCCGGCCGCTCAGCCTCGCCCCCCGCTACCAGGGAGGCGGCCTTGTGCTCCAGGGCCTTCTTGTGGAGCAGGAGGCTGGACAGTGCTCGAAGGCTGCACAGGGCCGGGGGCTGGTAGGGCAGTCTGCTTCCCAGAAGACGTACCCGCACCCCACGCTGGCCCCCCAGCCACTGCTGTGTGGCCGCCTCAGCCTCCTGGGACAGCAGGCCCAGGTCCAGGGCCCCCTTCTCAGGCCCAGGCTGGGGCAGGGATGGCTTCTCCGGGTCCAGAGTTCCCTTGGGCTCTTGTGTTCCTGAGGGGGACCCCAGCGTCCCCCCTGGCTCACTTGCTGGAATGACACCACCAGGGGGTGGCAGCCTCCTGGGCAAGGGGGGTTCTGCTTCAGGGGGGTCGGCCTGGGAGGACGTCCTGGGTGCAGGTATCTCCCTGGCCACCTGGGCCTCTCCAGGGACAACAGCCACACTGGCATCCACTTCTGCAGGACTCTGGGAGGCGGCGTGTGTGGGAGGGGCTGGGGGGACTGTCCTGCAGGAAGGCTCTGGTCCTGAGTTCACATTGGCTGGGGGCTGCCAAGAGCTACTCAACGCTGGGGCCCCAGGGCCCTGGGCTTCAGTCAGGGGAGGCAGCAGAGTGGCCACCAGCCCTGTGGGGCCAGGCGTCCCTGCTGGACTGGAAAGGCCCACCACAGCTGGCACAGGAACAGGGAGAAGCCCCTGGGCTGTGAGCACCCAGGTGACAGGCAGGGGGACACTGGCCGTCACACGTGGCCCTCCTACGTGCGTCAGGCTGAGGGGCTGGATAGGCAGGGGGGTGGGACTGGGGACTGCAGGGAGAAAGGGTGATGCCTCAGGCAGGCTCTGCTTCCGGGATGCAGTGGGGGCCTGCGACTGTCCGAGACCGCTCCCAGGGCAGCTCACAGAGACCCGGCTGGGGCCCAGGCCAGGGGCTCCAGAAGCAGCAGGGGCTGTGCCCTCGGGCCCTGTGAAGGCAGGAGCGAGGGGCAGGGCTTGCATGGTGGAGAGTCTCTTGTCCTTGGCTGAAGGCCCAGCCTCCTGCCAGGAGCCTGAAGTGCCAGGCTTGGCTGCTGCGGGGGTCCCAGGCCCCGAGAGTGGAACATTTGAGACAGTGGGACCCAGGGCTGGGCGGCCGTGTGGGGTGTGCGGTAGAGGGGGCTGGAGGATCACAGGCGAGGAGACCAGCAGGTGGGACGGGAGCACCACCGGGCCCCGGGCGGCCTCCCTGGCACGGGCCTCCTGAAGCCGCTTCTCCTGAAGCCGCTTCTCCTGAAGCAGCTCTGACACAGTCTTGGGCTTGGGTCGGGGGCCGGTCGGAGCCAGTGGGGACGCCTGGGGTAGGGTGCCCTCCACCTGGCTGGACGCCCGTCTTCGGCTCCCTTTGTGGCTGGCACTCTTTGAGGCTTCTTGAGCTGGCACATTTGGGAGGAGGTGGCCTGTGGGGAGGAAAGACCCACACTTGATGAGCCCCAGGCATCTGGCCCAGGGACAGCCCCTCGCTGCCATCCCCTCATCAGGAGGGATCCCATGAGGAGTCTAGGGTCTTGAGCCAAGAAGGGGTCAAGTGGCATGTCCTGGGTCTCCTGAGTCACAGTAGCCACCCCAGACCCCAACGCTCTGGTCAAAACCAGGGCAGTGGGCACTCTGGGAAGCCCAGCCAATTATGCTGGCTGAGACCAGCTGGGAGCCCAGGCCTTGCCCGATGCTGCCGGCGTTGGGCACGGGCGGACCCTCGCTCGAGATGACTCCTGCCTCCGGGCCCCATGCTGAGGAAGCCTCAGGGCTGCAAGGGGGGCCCAAGGAGCTCCAAGCTGGCCCAACCAGACTCTCATCCCTGTGGTGGGACTCGAGGGATCTCTGTCACCAGGGGCCACAGGCTGTGCTGCTTGGGGGCTGCAGGTGAAAGCCAGGGCCAGGAGAGGCCTCTTCCCCACCAGGGCAGAGAAGCAGAGGGTTACCTGGGGTGCTCTGAGCACTTGAGGGCGCCTGGAAAAGGAGAGGAGAGTCAGCAGCTCAGATGTCCTTCGCGGGCCTGGACCACCTCTCCTAGCATTTGGGCTGTCCCCTGCCACTCCCTGAAATGGGGACGAGGCCCCAAGGGCTGCTGCTGGCCTCCCACACGCCTCTGCAGGAACTCCGGGGCCACAGGAGCAGCCAAGCGTGTGGCACAGCAGGCAAAGGCCTGGCCTCGTGCACCCCCTCAGTGCAGCTCCTCCCAAGGGCGCCTTTGAGAGCTCTTCCGGGGGGTTGGGGACAGGGTGGGGTCCACAAGGAGAGGCAGGGGGCTGGGAGCTGGAGGCCCAGGGGTACCCCACTGCTGTCCCTGCTCCTCCAGTGAGTGACACTGCTTTGTCACCGCACCCCCAGGTGACGGGGCTTGGGGTGAGGCCTCGCTGAACTTGTGTGAGTTTGGTTTCTGGAGCAGAAAGGCAAGAACCAGGCACCCCCAGCAGACCGCCCATGTTCATGACCACCCGGCAGGGCAATGGGGGAACACAGGCACGTGGGCCCCAATGTCAGCCCCGACCCGCACCTGCCTGACCTCCCCCAGCCTCTCAGGGCTGCGTCCCCTCAGGTGGGAAGTACAGATGCCTCCCCAAGGGGTTACGGCGGAGCGGGTGGGGCGGGCAGGGGTCACCCTCACTTCTCACCCCGAGCGTCTGCTACCTGCAGAAGATGCCCTGGTGGGTCCCGAGCACCAGCCTGGGGCAGCCTGGGCGGCAGGGCCTTCCTCTCTCGGACGACCTCCAGGCAGCCGGCAGTATCGATCTGGAACAGCTGAGAGACACGGGAGGCGGCCTCACCGCAGCTGCTTTCGGTAGCAGCTCAGAAGCTCCAGAGGCCTAGGCAGAGCCCGGGGCAGCCCTGAGACTGTGCCAGCCTCCCGTCTGATGCAGACGCGGGGGAGGCAGTGAGGCTGTGGACATCCAGGAGGGCCTCCCATGAGCCCCAGGCCTGCTCTCCTTCCCTGGCATCTTCCACTCATACTGGGGCCCCGGGCACCCCCTTTCCCAGACACTGTTTAGTCGAGGACAGTGCGCGCTGTAGCTGGCACCCCTTCCACATTCACTTGCTAACAGTGTAAGGCATGGAAAGTGCATTTTCAAGGCTAGAAAACTTTAGATAATTAGACTTTAAGGAATGAATCTACTGCAGATTTCAAAACTTCACCAAGAACTTTTTACAAGGCCAAGGAAAATGAAGCTCTGCCCAGGTAGCTTACCTGGGTAAACAGGGTGAACACAGGGGTGCTGGCCAGGCGGGCCTGCTGCAGCTGCTCCCTGAGGCCATCCGCTGCGGGCACAGGGGGAGAAGTGGAAAGCAGCCCCAGCGCCCACAGGCACAGGGGGACAGGTAGACAGCAGCTCCAGCTCCCACGGGCCTTTCGAGAAGGCTCTGGGAACCCTCAAGACTGGGAGCCAGGCCAGCGTGGGAGGGAAGCCTTGGAACCAGCACCCCACAGCCACAGCTGGACAAGGGTGGGCCCTCTGAGCCCTGTCACCACACAAAACAGTGTTAGTCCAGCTGCCACGTGCTTGGCCCAGGAAGAGTGGTGGGGCAGGGAGGGAGGGCTGGCTCTGACTGGGTGTTCTGAAAACCTTCAGGGATGGGAAGCTGACAAGAGGTGGGGCCCACCCCAAAAAGACTCCCCCGCTGAGGCCACTTCCCCAAGTGACCACCGTCTGCTAGGCTGGACGTACTCGTCACCCTCACCCCGGCCCCCAGAAGGCTCCCAGAGGAGCCCCAGGCCATACCTTGAGTCTGCACTGCGGCGGGTCTCTGGGGCACCTGTGTGCAGGGCAGGACAACGTCCCCCACCCAAGGGGTCACAGCCAACAGCAGCCTGCGGTTCAGGAGCCTCCGGTGCAGAGCGTGTCTCCAGCGCCGCTGCCCACTCTGGGTGGCTCTGTGCCGTAGCCACTGCACATGGGACCGGGCCACGCTGTCACCGGAGCTGACCCCTGGGGATGAGGTGGGCAGGGGTGGTTGTCTCAGCTGCTCTTTCTGTAAAGAGAAGGCGGCACCTGGGGCCCCTGGCCAGGCTCAGCCCCTGGAGTGGACCCTGCCCGGTGGCCAGTGCTGTCCTCCACCCCGTCAGGGCATGATTGGCGGGGAGAGGAATCACTCAGACCAGGGCGGGGTGCGTGGTGGCGTGGGTGCAGGTGTCTGCGGCAGGCCTCACCTGTGTGCGGCTCCGAGCAGCCGTGTTGGCCCTGAGCACCCTCAGCACGGTCTCCACAGGCACTGTCAGCCTCCCTCCCTGATGAGAAACTGGCCTGAGGCGGAGCACGTGGGGTGTGTGGCGCACATGGGGGCCTCCCCCTCACCGCCCCCATGCAACCGCCTCTTCACGCAGGCTCCAAAGCGTGCCTGTGCACAGCTGCTCTGCCTCATGGGAACGTCCACCATGGGAAGTGTGGGGTCCCCAGGCAGGGCCTCCCCGCAGGGCCTGGCTCCTGGGACACTAACAGGGTCCCACGCCCCCCAGTCAGTTCCTCAGCCTGACAGCAGCAGCCCTTCCAGGTGACGCCCTGGCCTAGGGAGATGCTGGCTGTGCGGCAGTGAGTGCCATGCACTTGGCTCTGCCAGTAGCTTCAGGGTCCACTGTCCCCGCCAATAACTCCCAGGACAGACGAGCCTGTTCAACTCTGACTGCTCCCACAGGCACGGCCAGAGATGGGCCCGCACCTAGGGCCTGACATGGTGAAGACCAACCAAGATGGGCAGATGCACCATGAGCCAGGCTGGTCCTAAGTGGGTGGACAGGCCCTTCCCAGGGAGGCCTCCAGGTGCACAGGCTCACGGGGAGGGAGGAGGGGCTCCTCCCGCTGCCGCCTCCGCCCCCCAACCCTGACTTGGGGGTGAAACGTTTCAGAGATGCCTCCAGGTCCAAGTGCCCATTCAGCCATATCCCTGAAACAATCAACGAACTGGGAAAAATGGAGGCTTCCCCAACAGTCCCCACCACGTGCAGCTCTCCAGAGCTCAGCCAGAAGCAGCGCGTTCTGATGCGCACGAACCCTGGGGACCCTGCTGATGCACCATCCCTGAGCGTCAGCCCTGGTGAGCAGTGACGAAAGTGCATTCCCATGGCGCACCGGGGCCGGGGCCTACCTCGAGGGCCTGCTTCTCTGGGCCCACCGGGTGAGTGTCTGCCGAGTGGGAGGCCTGGGCAGCTCTCGGGACAGGGCTGTGGGCCGTAGCAGGGGCCTGCACTGCACTCGTCTCCTCTCCAGGAGCCACGGCTGTGGCGGAAGCTTCCTTGCTGCCACCTTGGCTGGCACTGGATCCCTTGGGAGGGCTGAGGGAGGCAGCGTGGCCTCCCAGCCAGGCCCCTGCCCCTCCTCTCCATGGCTGGCTGGTGCTCTGCCTGGCAGGAACCCACAGATCCATGTCCGGGACCACATACTGTGGGGACAGCAGGGCTCTGTCACCCTCCCCAGCCTGTGCCTGCTGTGGCTCTGGCTCTGGCTCCTCCTCCTCACTGCTGCTGCTGCTGCCCCTTCCGCTGCCGCCACTGCCACTGCTGCTGCTGCTGCTGCTGGAGCTCCACCGGATGCTGTGACGGGCCCTCCGCCGCCGCCTCCGGAGACCCTGCTTCTTCTGAGGGGAGGAAAGGGCTACTTAGAGGCCTTGGCGACCCCAGATCACCCATGACGGCAGCAAGCAGGCCAGCCCTTTGGGGAGAGGCCCAAGTGGGGTACCTCTGGGGTCAAGGGCAGCCACTGCCGAGGCAAGGTCTCCCTCTGCCCTTGGCCACCCAGAAGAAATGCCAAGGCCAGAAACCGAACGCCCCCCTTCCCTCCACCTGCCCCCCCCACTGCCCCCGCCCTCCACTTGCCCCCCGACCCCTCCCCTCCTCCTGCCCCCCTCCTGCCCCCCTCCCATCCTCCTGCCCCCCCGCCCGCTCCTGTCTCCCTGCCCGCCACCTCCCTTCCCTCCTCCTGCCTGCTGGACCCCCGTCGACCAGGCTGTGATCTGGTTTCAGACAAGGAAAGAGCGAACGGCTCACCCCCATCATGATCTTCCACTTGCTCAGACACTGGGAGCCGGACCGATGGGGCAGTTCAGAAGCTATTTTTGCCCAGTGACCTACAAAAGCCAAACCCCATGAAATGGCTTCATCCAAAGATTCTTCCCCACGACAGGCTGGCTGTTCCCCAGGAGACTTGCTGTGGGCCCCATCAGAGTGGGGCCTCCGGTGCACCCTCACGCTGGGCAAGAACCAGGGGTCAAGCATGTCGGGCACGTTGGGCACCGACAATTTGGCAGCATCTGATTCTCACTGGATGCTCAGCCCCTTAGGAAAGTTCTGCCAAACGTGTAACTGAGAAGGAGAATCGTCCCTAAGCACACACAGCCCTCACATATCTGCTCCCCCCAAGGCTTCCACACCAGCCATCTCCCACGATTCACACTCTTCACACAGTGCGGGACAGCGGGAGAAGCACGGGTGCTGCTCTCACAGGGCAGAGCTGTACTATCTGGTGTGTCCTTGAACATGGCAATACCACAGCTAGGATTTACTCTAAGGAGACATTGCAAATATAAGCAAAGACTTAGCTATAAAACACAGCTCACTGGGTGTGGTGGCACACACCTGCAGTTCCAGCTACTTCGGAGGCTGAGGCGGGAGGATGGCTTGAGCCCAAAAGTTTGAGGCTGCAGTGGGCTATAGTCGCGCCACCACACCCCAGCCTGGATGACAGAGCTTGCTCTGTCTTTATCTTGATCTCTTTTCCAAGAAACAAAAAACAACAAAAAAAAGAAACTAGAACAAACTATCAACAACTTACCAACACCATATTTTCCTATTAATTCAATTAACTGTTCCTCTTCTTTCAAATTCCACCGTCCCTTTTTCAAGCTGAAATGTAATCTCCTGAGATACCTGAAAGTCACATGAAAAGCAAAGAACATTTTAGATGCTAAGATGCTACCCACCGCTGCCCCAAGCTTCTTCTTGGATACGACACTAAAGTGGTTTCTTGGATACGACACTAAAGGTGCAATCAACAAAAGAAAACGATAGAGAAAGTAGACTTCATCAAAAGTAAAGCTTTTGTGTCTCAAAGGACACCATCAAAAAAGCAGGCAGACCGCGTACAGGCTGGGAGAGAACGTTTGCAAATCACGTGTCTGGTAAAGGACTTGTATCTGAAACATACAAAGAACTCTTTTTTTTTGAGACAGAGTCATGCTCTGTCGCCCAGGCTGGAGTGCAGTGGCCGGATCTCAGCTCACTGCAAGCTCCGCCTCCCGGGTACACGCCATTCTCCTGCCTCAGCCTCCCAAGTAGCTGGGACTACAGGCGCCCGCCACTTCGCCCGGCTAGTTTTTTGTATTTTTTAGTAGAGACAGGGTTTCACCGTGTTAGCCAGGATGGTCTCGATCTCCTGACCTCATGATCCGCCCGTCTCGGCCTCCCAAAGTGCTGGGATTACAGGCTTGAGCCACCGCGCCCGGCCCATACAAAGAACTCTTACAAGTCAGTAATACCAAGACAAGTAACGTTAAAAATGGGCAAAGGACTTAAAGAGACACTTCTCTAAAAATCTATTTCTATGAACAGTCACCAACCACATGAAAAGAGCCTCCACATCGGCCACAGGGAAGCGCACGTCAAAACCACGAGATGCCACTTCACACCCGCTAACATCAGCCACAGGGAAGCGCATGTCAAAACCACGAGATGCCACTTCACACCCGCTAACATCAGCCACAGGGAAGCGCACGTCAAAACCACGAGACGCCACTTCACACCCGCTAACATTGGCCACAGGGAAGCGCACGTCAAAACCACAAGACACCACTTCACATCCACTAACATAACTCACAGGGAAGCGCACGTCAAAACCATGAGACACCACTTCACGCCCACTAACATCACCCACAAGGAAGCGCACGTCAAAACCACGAGACGCCACTTCACGCCCGCTAACATCGGCCACAGGGAAGCGCACGTCAAAACCACGAGACGCCACTTCACGCCCGCTAACATCGGCCACAGGGAAGCGCACGTCAAAACCACGAGACGCCACTTCACGCCCGCTAACATCGGCCACAGGGAAGCGCACGTCAAAACCACGAGACGCCACTTCACGCCCGCTAACATCGGCCACAGGGAAGCGCACGTCAAAACCACGAGACGCCACTTCACGCCCGCTAACATTGGCCACAGGGAAGCGCACGTCAAAACCACGAGACGCCACTTCACACCCACTAACATCACTCACAGGGAAGCGCACATCAAAACCATGAGATGCCACTTCATGCCCGCTAACATCAGCCACAGGGAAGCGCACGTCAAAACCACGAGACGCCACTTCACGCCTGCTAGGATGGCTAGAATCACAGATCACAAGTGCTGGTGACAGTGTGGAAAAACCAGAACCTTCATAGGTTGCTAGTGGGAATACGGAATGGTTCAGCCCCTTGGAAAACAGTCTGGTCATTCCTCAAAAGGTTAAAAACAGCGTTACCACTGCCCCAGCAATTTCCCTCACAGGATACAGCTGAGAAAAATGAACAGATATCTATGTAAAAAAGTGCAAGCGAATGTTCAGAATGCTTTCAGGGTTCGTCCACATTGTACCAGAATTTACAGAAATGTGGTTATTTATATGAGAATCCCACTCCTTTTTTTTTTTTGAGACGGAGTCTCACTCTGTAGCTCAGGCTGGCGTGCAGTGTGGCGTGATCTCGGCTCACTGCATGCTCTGCCTCCCAGGTTCAAGCAATTCTCCTGCCTCAGCCTCCTGAGTAGCTGGGATTATAGGTGCCCACCACCATGCGTGGCTTGTTTTTGTATTTTTAGCAGAGACAGGGTTTTACCATATTGGCCGCGCTGGTCTTGAACTCCTGACCTCGTGATCTGTCCGCCTTGGCCTCCCAAAGTGCTGGGATTATAGGCGTGAGGCACCGAGCCCTGCCAACCCCTTTTTAAGGCTGAATGATATTCCCTTGTATGCAAATGTTGTTTTCCACTCATCTGCTGATGAACACTTGGGCTGTGTCCGGCCTTTTACTGTTGTGAACGCTGCTGCTGTGGACATTGTTGTATCTGAGTTCCTACTTTCAATTATTTTGGGTTTTATGTTTATCAGTCTTGGGGGTGTAATTCTATGTTTAACTCTCTGAGGAACTGCCATGCTTTCCACAGAGGCTGGACCATTCTACAATGCGCAAAGGTTTCAATTTCTCGACATCCTTGCCAACACAGTGACTTTTTTAAAAAAAATTAACAGCCATCCCAACGTGTGTGTGGTTTTGACTTGCACTTCCCTAATGACTGATGACGCCGGGCGTCACTGCACATGCTCACTGGCCATCTGTGCATCTCTTTGGAGAGACGGCCACTCAAGTTCTTTGCCCGCGTTTAGATTGGGTTGTTTTCGTTGTTGAACGGCTTTCTTTTTGGGGTGATGAAATGTTTTACAATTGATCGTGATGATGGCTGCACAGCTCAATGAATACTAAATACCAAAAATCACTGACCTCTACAGTTCATTTTGTTTTGAGATGGAATTTCACTCTTGTCGCCCAGGCTGGAGTGCAATGGCGTGATCTCGGCTCACTACAACCTCCGCCTCCCAGTTTCAAGAGATTCTCCTGCCTCCGCCTCTCGAGGAGCTGGGATTACTGGCATGCGCCACCACGCCCGGCTAATTTTGTATTTTTAGTAGAAACGGGGTTTCTCCTTGTTGGTCAGGCTGGTCTCAAACTCCTGACCTCAGGTGATCCGCTGGCCTCGGCCTCCCAAAGTGTTGGGATTACAGGCGTGAGCCCCTGAACCCGGCCTTCTACACTTCATTTTAATTAATTAATTAATTTGTATTTCCTTGAGACAGAGTCTTGCTCTGTCACCCAGGCTGGAGTGCTGTGGCGCAATCTCAGCTTACTTCAACATCCGCCTCCCAGGCTCAAGTGATTCTCCTGCCTCAGCCTCCCAAGTAGCTGGGATTACAGGTGCCCGCTACCACGCCCACTTAATGTTTGTATTTTGAGTAGAGACGGGGTTTTGCCATGTTGACCTGGCCTCAAGTGATCCACCTGCCTTGGCCTCCCAAAGTACTGGGATTACAGGCGTGAGCCACTGCACCCAGCTTCTGAACTATACACTTTAAATGAACGCACTGCATGGTGTGTGAATTCTCTCAATGAAGCTGCCTTTGAAAGGACCACAAGCAGGAAAAGGAGGGAGCTGCAGCTGCCTGCCAGGAGTCCTGACCATCTGCAATCTGAGAGAACTCAGACAACAAGGGTCAGGAAAAGCTGCCCAGGGAGTTGTCTCAAGTGGAGCTTGTGCCTTGCTCTGGGCAAATAAGCAATAAAGAAGTCAGGGTTGGAAAAAATAGCTTATCTGGGCCAACCATGGCACACCAAGCACCCACAGGCCGCGCCCTGCTCCTGTGACAGCAAATCACTTCCGGCCGCCGTCGCCCAGCCTGCCCACAGCCTACACGAGAGTGAACCTCGCCACTGACCCACACCAGCCCCTCCCTCACCCAGCGCTGTGCGACTCACCGATCTCGGCACTGGGCATCGCTCCTACCTGGCACCTCTTCCCGGATTTTAAACCAATCCTGCTCCCCGTATTTGGCAACGGCTTGAAGCAACTTCTGCAGGAAGGGACAGGCAGACAAGTGAAGCCTCTGCAGGAACGGCCACAGCCTCCCCACCCCGAACCCAGTCAGAGAAGGGACCACCGCTGAGCACAGCCGCGTTACCCTCCCAGAGCCCAGCTCTCCTAGGGCCCGCACACTTACAGCGTCTTCCTCCGGGGCCCAGTTCCCCTTCTTCAGGCCGGGATCCAAGCTCTTGGTCCATCGGTAAATCAGCTGCATGGAGTCTCTCCCTTCCATATAGTAGACAACTGGAGGCAGAGGGACAGGGAGGTCCTGTGAGGCCGAGACACACACCCTCCATACAGTAGACAGCTAGGGACACAGGGGTCCTGTGGGGCTGAGACACCCACCCTCTGTTCGGTAGACAGCTAAGGACAAGGGGGTTCCGTGGGGCCGAGACACCCACCCTCCAGATGGGTCACACAGAAAAGAGTTACTTTGGCCAGGCGCAGTGGCGTCACGCCTGTAATCCCAGCACTTTGGGAGGCAGAGGCCAGCAGATCACCTAAGGTCAGGAGTTCGAGACCAGCCTGACCAACATGGAGAAACTCCGTCTCTACTAAAAATACAAAATTAGCTAGGCATGGCAGTGCATGCCTGTAATCCCAGCTACTTGGGAGGCTGAGGCACGAGAATCGCTTGAACCCGGGAGGCGGAAGTTGCGGTGAGCCAAGATCATGGCATTGTACTCCATCCTGGGCAATGAGAGCAAAACTCCATCTCAAAAAATAAAAATTAAAAAAAGGAGTCACTTTAGTCACCAAGAAGCGAACTGTGGAATAGCCAGGACTGTCTAAGCCCTCGCCTATCTTGTTGCCTCTGTGAATTTTCCCTGCAAGCCTCCAGTGTCCTGATGCGGGGCCCTGTGACAGACTAAGAGCCGTCGGGGCGGACGGGCCTCACTTCTGCGGTAGGGGATGTGGCTGCCAACGCGCATCTCCTGCACCAGCTGCGTGAGCATGCGGTCCTCCTCCTCCGTCCACTCCTTGCGTTTCAGAGCTTTGTTCCGCTGCTGGAATTTCTGCAGGCACTGGAAGGCGCTGCGGCTGGTCTTCCCAAGTCCCAAACAAAAGCAAATGAGTGTTACTGCGCGGCAGGATGTCCAGATCTGGCTCTGAGAGTGCCCCAGGGCACAGATGGGCCCGTGAGCCACTGGAGTGACCCTTCTGCAGACTCCAGCTCTCCTCCTCCCAGACTCCTGTGGGCTGATGGAGAGCACCCCACGGTAACGGTAAGAAGACACTACACTCACTAAACAGGACCAAGAAGGACCAGGTGAGAGAGGAATCAAACCTTCACTTAAGAAAATATTTTTTAAAAATTCACAGTAGGTAACTGATACGACTCCAAAACCACATTGCAACTCACTCAACAGAAACTCCCAGCTTGGCAAGGGCTGGGAGATGCAGAGCTCTGTGTGTGGCATGTTCTTTAAATGCAGCTGCTAGCACCTTCTCTCCCTTCTTGAGCTCTAGGGTATCTCGCAGCTGAGGGGTGTGGGGTAGAGGAGGTACAGGACAGCCCTTGGTGTGGTGTCCATGTCTCAGGAGACGCCCTCAGAAGGGAGTGCCTCAAAATGACTCTCCCAGCTTCCCTGCGTGGCTCAGCTCAGCAAACCCACCCTCAGTCCACACGGTGGACCACCTGCCCAGATCTTTTCCTCATGCATCTCCTTATGGGAAGGGGTTTTCCAAGAGCTGATGAGTGTTACCTGAACCCTGTTCTCTGAAAGTGAGCTGCGGGTGGCAGAGGGCGCGCAGGGCTAGGCACGGTGTCACTGAGCTGTGAGGTTTGTGTTACCTGAACCCTGTTCTCTGAAAGTGAGCTGCTGGGTGGCAGAGGGTGCGCAGGGCTGGACGTGGTGCTGCCGAACTATGAGTTTTGCTTCCAAGGCTTTCTTCCCCACCAAGTCCTTCCCAGCTCGCTACAGCACAGGTCAATCTGAGACTCATTCACCACAAACAAAACCACCACCCCGGGGTGTACGAGCTGTAGGGCAATCCTAGTCAACATGTGTGAACCTCGTCCCCACGCCCACACGGGAGCGCTTCTGGGAGCATCAACACACTCGAGGCCTCACCCGTCCTCCTATACTCAAGCTGGCGCTTCCCAACCAATGGAAAGAGAGACCCTTCTCACACCTATCCCAAGCCTGCCGAAGGATCTGGGAAGGCAAAGGACTGGGGGTGGGGCGGGATTCAGAGCTGGGCCCTGCTGGGAGAGCTGAGAGCAGCAGCTCTCAAAGGGAGCTGGAGTGAGGCTGGAAGGAGGCTGGAGTGAGCTGGAGGGAGGCTGCTGAGGCCTTAGCCTGGCTTTGACAGTGACTAAAAACACTTCCCGGGAAGGAGAAAGAATCTGGCCGGCGCTGCGCTTTCTGATATTAACGGAGAAGCATGTCTGACTACGTGTTCCAAGGAGAAAAAGGCCATTAATGGATGGAAGACAGAATTCCCAAAAATCACAAGGAGAAAAACTGGACTTACGGTTTCAGCAAACCAGCAAGACAGAGTGGAAGGAAAAGAGGCCACAAAGTAAAATGGACTCAACACACCAGAGCCAGAGAGAGCACCAGGAACACCCAACCTCCCAACAAAGCCAGAGGCTGCTCAGGCGGGGGGGGGACGCGAAACCCAGTGGCACGCTGCTTTCATAAAAACACCTGGAAATGACGATGCGTTAAAAGGCTGAAAATACAGGGATGGGCCGGGCGCGGTGGCTCACGCCTGTAATCCCAGCACTTTGGGAGGCCGAGACGGGCAGATCACGAGGTCAGGCATCCTGGCTAACACGATGAAACCCCATCTCCACTAAAAATACAAAAAATTAGCTGGGCGTGGTGGCGGGTGCCTGTAGTCCCAGCTACTCGAGAGGCTGAGGCAGGAGAATGGCGTGAACCCGGGAGGCAGAGCTTGCAGTGAGCCGAGATCGCGCCACTGCACTCCAGCCTGGGTGACAGAGCCAGACTCCGTCTCAAAAAAAAAAAAAAAAAAAAAAAAGAAAATACAGGGATGGACAAAAAATGTAAAAAAAAAAATAAAAGCAAGAGTGGCAACGTTTCTACCAGGAAGATGGAATTTAAGCTCAAAAAGAATAAGGGAAATAGAGAGATAATGATTTTTTAAAAAAACATAATTTGCAAAGTAAATACAGTCATCACGGCCAGGTGCAGTGGCTGACGCCTGTAATCCAGCACTTTGGGAGGCCATGGCGGGCAGATCACTAGAGGTCAGGAGTTTGAGACCCCTGGCCAACACGGTGAAAACCCGTTTCTATTAAAAATACAAAAATTAGCTGAGTATGGTGGCAGGCGCCTGTAATCCCAGCTACTCAGGAGGCTGAGGCAGGAGAACTGCTTGAACCGGGAGGAAGAGTATGCAGGAAGCCAAGATCGTGGCACTGCAGTCCAGCCTGGGTGACAGAGCTGGACTCTGTCTCAAAAAAAAAACCAACGAAAAACAGTCATCATAAAGTTATGTGGGCTGGGCACAGTGGCTCACACCTGTGATCCTAACACTTTGGGATGAGGCAGAAGGAGTGTTTGAGGCCAGGAGTTCGAGACCAGCCTGGGCAACATGGTAAGACCAGGTCTCTATTAATTACATAAAAAGTTATGTGTGTGGAGAGTGGGGGGTGGGGGGTAGGGGCGGAGAAGAGCATCATGGGAAAGAGCTAATGCGGCCAGGCATTTATTGGTTCATGCCTGTAATCCCACATTTTGGGAGGCCTAGGCGGGTGGATCACGAGGTCAGGAGTTCGAGACCAGCTTGGCCAATACAGTGAAACCCCATCTCTACTAAAAATACAAAAATCAGTCAGGTATGGTGGTGCGTGCCTGTAGTCCCAGTTACTCGGGAGGCTGAGGCGGGAGAATCGCTTGAACCCGGGAGGCAGAGGTTGCAGTGAGCTGAGATCGCGTCACTGACTCCAGCCTGGGCAACAGAGACAGACTCCATCTCAAAAAAAAAAAAAAAAAAGCAAGCAAGAAAGAAAAAGAGCTAATGAGCTAATGCATGCTGGGCTGAACCCCTGGGTGATGGGCTGCTCTGTGCAGCAAACCACCATGGCACACATTCACCTACGAAACGAACCTCACTTCCTGCACGCGCACCCCTGAACTTAATATAAAAAAAAATAAAATAGACCCCGATTAAAAAAAAGTTGTGTGTATCAAACTATGTAGCAGTAAAATATATATAAAAGAAAACCTGATAATTATATATATACTTATTTATTTATTCATGAGACAAGTCTCGCCCTGTCGCCCAGGCTGGAGTGCAGCGGTGCGATCTCGGCTCACTGCAAGCTCCACCTCCCGGGTTCACGCCATTCTCCTGCCTCAGCCTCCTGAGTAGCTGGGACTATAGGCACCTGCCATCATACCCGGCTAATTTTTTATATTTTTAGTAGAGATGCGGTTTCACTGTGTTAGCCAGGATGGTCTCAATCTCCTGCCCTCGTGGTCCGCCTGCTTCGGCCTCCCAAAGTGCTGGGATTATAGGCGTGAGTCACCGCGCCTGGCTGAAAAACTGATTTTTAATATTATGATGTCAGGACATAGTCAAGTGACATCAACATAACTTTTCAGAATTAAACATTTTTTTTTTTTTTTGAGATGGAGTCTCACTCTGTCGCCAGGCTGGAGTGCAGTGGCGTTATGTCAGTTCACTGCAACCTCCCCCTCCTGGGTTCAAACGATTCTCCTGCCTCAGCCTCCCGAGTAGCTGGGACTACAGGCATGCACCACCACACCCAGCTAATTTTGTATTTTTAGTAGAGACGGGGTTTCTTCATGTTGGTCAGACTGGTCTCGAATTCCAGACCTCAGGTGATCCACCGGCCTCGGCCTCTCAAGGTGCTGGGATTACAGGGGTGAGCCACTGCGTCCGGCAGAATTAAACATCTTTAAAGGCAAACTCAATTTAATAGCTGATATAGATTAGGCCCTACTTACAGAGAAGACTCCTTTTTCTTAAAAACAGTTTTGGCAAGTTTAGCTTGGTTTACTATAATCAGGTGCTCTGCCATAAAAAAAGTAACATATTTGAAAGATGGAGATTTTACACATCATGCCCCTAGTTCATGTTCCAATCAAATTCAGATAAAGAACCACCACAAGAACTCCCAGGAACCCAACTATTTAAAAATGGAAACATACATTCCTAGATAAACCTAGGTCCAAAGAGGCAATAAAAATGGAAACTAGAGCTACTCTGGAAATCTACGAAAAGAAGAGTTCACACCAAGCTGCTCCCAGAAGAGTGTGGCCTAACAAGCCTCGTTATCAAGACAAGAGACCCAAGTCAGTGAAGAACTGAGCCCTCACTCGGGAAACCAGAAAAGCGGCAAGAACTCACACTAGGAAAAAGCATCCCTTAGAACCATCAACAGAATAAACTCCCCAGGCTGATGGAGACAGACGAAGACGGGAAATAAGGAAGGAGACAGACTCCGGTACGCTGGGCATGCACCGCTGTATGGGGAGACCTGGAGGACTAGGAAGGCCCAGGGGAGCTGCGGCAACGGCCTAGTGGCAGAAAGGGCTGGGCAGGCTCCTTCCCCAAGGCCACAGCCTGGAGGTGGCAACACACAGAAACCTGGTGGCGAGTGAGGACTGAGGACCCCGCACCTGTCCAGCCACCTCTCGCTATAGGGCCCACAGGCCCTCAGGTCTCCTGGCCCCTGGGGTCCAGGCCAGGTCCTTACCCCCAGCTCCTCTGCAATCTTCTGCCACTCCAAGTGGCCGTGTGCAGCCGCGATCGCCTGCAGCTGTTCCACCTCCTCCCCGCTCCACTCCTGCTTGTTGATGCTGGGGTGCTCCGAGTTCTGCCAGAACTTCCGGATCTCCTCTGCGCTGCGGCTGCCTTCAAACTGCACGGACAGAGACACTCAGCCTTGCAGGCCGCTGACCCCAGGGCACCCTAGATGCAGCTCCAGGCTGAGCTGTTGCTCTGTGGCAGCTGGAGGCTTCCATGGCTGCAAGTAAGCAGAATCTTCGTCCAACTCACTAGGCCTGACACGGCCAAATACGTAGACTTGGCTCCAAATGCAGTGCCAGGAGCCTTCCAGACTGTCTCAGAAAGGGGGCCAGGCACCAGCAGGAAAGCCCTGAGGCCACTCACCACTACCAACTGCCGGACATGTGCCTGACCCGGGTGGGCAGGGGTCACAGCGGAACCTGTGCCAGGGAGGGTGTGGCCTTACCACCCAATTCCAACCGCACCCGGGCTACAGGGAGCTGCGCTGCGAGCTGCTTGGGGCTCAGACCTGCCCCCAACTTACGTTAATATTGGAAATCTTCTCCCAGTCGTGGCTGTCCAGCCTGTTTCCCAGCAAGGCCTCTTCCGGAAGCTGGCTGGAGGAAGGGATGAGGGTATTGGCGCCACGCCTGGCCTGTGGGCTCCCCTGGGCCCTCCCGGGAGGCCTCCTCACTTGATGTCCTGGATCTCCTTCTCGGCTTCCCTGGCCTGCTTCTCCAGGGCCTGCTTCTCCATCTCATTGGAGACTTTGCTCTGCTTCTGGTGCAAGTAGTCAAGCCTGCAAAGCAGAGCAGAGGCAGAAGGGCTGCAGGCAGAAGGGCTGCTGGTGGGGGACGGGTTCTCTGCGCAGTATAGAGCAAAGAGTGTGAGCTCAGCAGAGATTCCGAGCCTCCCTCACCCTCCCTGCCTCAGCCTCCTCACCCATGAAAGATGCTGTAGCACCCACCTCCAGGCTGCCACTGGGGTGGGAAGGGCTGCAGTGCCTGCTGGCCCCCATGTCTCAGAGCCTCGACACAGCCCTCCAGAACCTCAGTGCCCCAGCTCCCAGCCTGTGCCTGCCTGCTGGCCCCCATGTCTCAGAGCCTCGACACAGCCCTCCGGAGCCTCAGTGCCCCAGCTCCCAGCCTGTGCCTGGCACAGAGACACAGCCATGGGCAGATGTCCTGACTGGTGCCCAGTGAGGAGGCCAGAGGCTGTGAAGTCACAGTAAAGAACCACTCCCCCGAGCAGGCCAGGGAGGAAAACCCAGCTCTCCCCAAGCCTGAGGAGAGACCCACCCGTCGTCACTGCAAACCCTGACCATACACATCAGGCCACGGCTGGCAGGCGGGCCCCAGGACCCCTGGCCTGGCCAAAAGCCTCTCAGTGCCCAGAGATGTCCTGGCAGCTTGTATCCTAAAGGCACCCCCTCTGCCTTGAGAGCTCATGGTGGCCGCACAGAAGACAGGTGGGGACCCGCTGTGCTGCTGACGGAGTGGCCAACAAGGTGCTGCTGGGTCTCTGGGCTCTGGGAGCAGCTCTGTCTTTGATCAAAGTTATCAGGACAGCAGCGCCTTCTATCGCGTGTGGACAGTAAGGCCATGCTGTGCCTTGCTTTGGTCACATGATATCACCCCATCAGCAAACACCAGGTTTCAGGCACGGGGAAAGACAGACCCAGAGAAGAGAAGCTGCCCGAGCCACACCCCTCATCATGGCCGTGTGGAGCGCCCCGCGCCCCGAGCCACGCCCCCCATCATGGCCGTGGTGACCACCCCGCGCCCCGAGCCACGCCCCCCATCATGGCCGTGGTGACCACCCCGCGCCCCGAGCCACGCCCCTCATCATGGCCGTGTGGACCACCCCATGCCCTGAGCCACGCCCCTCAATGTGGCTGTGTGGACTGATCCTGTGCTTAGCCGCCTGGCCACGAGGAAGCCCCCTTCAGGGGGAAAGGGCATCAAGTCCAGGCAGCAGCGGCTCTCCGTGGGTTGGCAGGACCTGCTGCAGAGAACAGGCCGGCAGCTAAGCTGAACCTCTGCCAAGCCCACATCAGCCAGCCTTGGCTTTTCCTGTTGGCTGGGAAAGGTTGTTTGTTTTTGAGACAGGGTCTGGCTCTGTTGCCCAGGCTGGAACGCAGTGGTACAATCACAGCTCACTGCAGCCTTGACCTCCTGGGCTCAGTCGATCCTCCCACCTCAGCCTCCCGAGTAGCTGGGACCACAGGCGTGCACCACCACACCCGGCAAACTTTTTTTACTTTTTGAAGAGATGGGGTCTCATCATGTTGCCCAGGCTGGGCTTGAACTCCTGGGCTCAAGAGATCCTCCTGCCTTGGCCTCCCAAAGTGCTAGGATTCCAGGCATGAACCCTGCACCCAGCCTGAAGGCCGTTTTTGACCTTCGTTTTTAGACTTACTTCAGTAACTTGGGCTGAAGCAATCGCTGCAGGCGGTCACTCACCACTGACTTTCGGAGCAAGGCCTTTTCCCAGTTTTTCCCTGAGGAGAAGCCACAGTGCCATCACTGAGGGTCTGGATCCTCTCCACGGCCCACTCCCGTGGTCGGTGTACACTTTCCCCAGGCAGTGATGGGGGCCCCACAGTGAGTAAGCAGCACACCGGGCCCACAGGTGAGACCCCTCCACCCAGCCGACATAGCTCCACCCGAGGCTTGGCGCCAGCTCACGGGCAGAGCTGCCAGGGCTTTACGGCCCAAGACAAGGCAGGGAGACTGAGTAAGAGGGTAGGGTGTGGCCTGGCCCGTCCCGCATGACTGGCGTTCTGGAAAGGACCTCCTCAATGTGGAAAGGCAGGGGTCAAGGAGCCAGTCCCAGTGGTCAAGGCCTGAAGCAGCCATGAGGTCACAACAGAGAAAGGTCTGAGAACTTAAGAAACTGGGGAAAGCAGGGCCATGGGGAGGGGTCCCCTGAGTTCAGCGGTGCCGCATGGCCGGCTGGGGCTCTTACATTTGGTCACGAGGAGCTCCTCGAAAGCCTTGATCCCCTGGGCAGCCTTCTCTCGTGTGTCCTCGTTGGCAGGGGGCCCCTGTCAGGGTGCACAGGATCACCACAGGCACAGACCACGTGTGCTCCCTGCAGGCCCAGCACATCCATCCAGAGCCCACAAAAGGACTTGGGACCCCTGCCTCCTGCCTTCCCGTACTGTGAGGCTGGCGGGTGCAACCCTACCGGCCAATCCATGAGGCCTGCTGCGGTCAGGCCTCGCACAGGCAACACTGGCACTTCCATGAGGGCTTGCTCATCGCTTCACAGGGCAGTCCGGGCAGCCCAGCGCAGAGCAGAGGGCAGCCTGCCCACCACGGAGGAGGCAGTTTGAAGGAGGGTAGCCAATGTTATCTTGAACTCATGGGAATTCACAACTTCCCACAGCAGGACTTGGGGACAAGGGCCCTTCCCACAGTGCACAGAGCCTTGCCGACAAGAGCAGGGCCTGGGCCACTCACCACACCCGTGACCTTGTCCTTGAAATACGGCTTCATGAAGTGCCCCATGTATGTGCTTGGGGGCAGGCTCCTGCCATCCTTCACCTTGGTGCCTTTGGACCCAGCCAGATCCCTCATGAGCTCCTCCTGTGACAGACACAAGGCAGGGACCCCTCTGTGGACCAGCAGCAGCGACTCTCCCTGTGGAGGGGACCCAGGGCAGAGGAGAGGCAGGAAGCTGGGGAGCCCTGGACCTGGGAGGTCCAGCTGTGGGGGGCTCTGGGGGTGGGGAGGCGTGGGCACCGGGAGCCGAGGCCCGTCCCACCTGCTGCTCCCGGTTCTGGGCCAGCAGCAGGTTGGCCTCAGCCAGCTTCTCTTGGATGACCTCCTGGTAGACCATGTTCAGCTGCAGGCAGGTCTCCGGGTCTTCAGGGAGGGTTTTATCCTTGGGGTCGTCCTCGTCATTGCTGGCTTCACCCCACCTTTCTTCTTCCTGGTTATGGGCAAGAAATGGCATGTGAGGGGATGAGACATGGATGTTGCCCTGTCCTCGAGAGCCAGTCGCCCATCGCTGGGCCTCTGGGACACCGAGGCAGCTCCGGCATAGCAACACCCAGTGTGGCAGCAGGAAGTGACCCTGGTGGGCAGCAGGCGGCCGTCTAAGAGTTTGGGAGCGGAGCCTGTTGCTCTCGAGGTGGCCCGTGTGCGCCTTTCCTGATCCACGGCAGGCGGAGCCTCCTGCCTGGAATGTGCCAGGGCTGGGGCTGCTGCGAGGCAGGAGCTTTCCAGGACCACAGGCGTCCTCGTGACCCCTGCACTCCGCCCTGAGCCCCTGTGGTGTGAATCACCAGCGAAGCACGGGGAGCAGGCGTGTGTGGGAGGAAAGTCTCCGCAGAGCCAGGAAGTGGACGCGGTGAAAACGCCCGTCGGGACCCGGGGAGGTGCCCATGGGCTACGGCAGGTGCTCACCCACAGAAGGCAGACCACACAGCCACGCTAACATGAGGCGACTCAGTACCTACTAACTCCATGGAAAAAGGAAGCAAATCGCCAATGTTTTCCAACGTAAACAAAAGGCAGCTAACAAAACAATGACTGGCCTCACAGAGCGGCTGCCACGTGCTCTTTAGGTGCTCGTGTATTTTTTTTTTTTGAGAGAGGGTCTCACTCCGTCACCCAGGCTGGAGGGCAGTGGTGCAATCACAGCTCACTGAAGCCTCGACCTCCTGGGCTCAAGTGACCCTCCCGCCTCAGCCACCCAACTAGCTGGGTCCACAGCCTCGTGCCACTGCACCAGCTAATTTTTGTATAGCTGCTCGTGTTAGCTGACTTGTGCTGGAAACGTCCCTGCTGCCCCACAGGAATCTGAGGCACAGAGCGTTGAGCTGTGAGGGGCAGGACCCAGGTGCACAACTCACAGATTTCCATGAGTGACAGATGCCATGCAGGAGACGGAGGCATACAGCCATGAGCTCAGAAAGAAGTTAAGGGGTGTGATCACCAAGCTGTTAACAGTGGTTATTTCTAGGGACAATTTCAATGACAAATGCTTTCTGATTTTTTTTTTAATAACAAACGCGCATCATTTTCATAATGCAGAAAAACCAATATGGGTTCAAACCACACCCCCTCCCAGGCCACTTTGGAAGGTGCTGGTAGGCCTGACCCAGTGGCACAGCCAGATCAGGCCAGCAGTTACCGAGATCAGGGGATCGGCAGGGTCCAAGTCCTCAGAAGGCAGTGACTCTGTCAGAAACACAAGCAACACAGTGTTGGTGACCAGCGTCTGGGTCGGCGTGCGGGCGCAGCTCACCACTGCTTCTTGGGCAGAGGAGAGAGGGCCTGGGGCTGTGAAGCGGTGAGAGCGCCTCAGGCTGAGGCTTGCAATGATCGGACCTTCCCTCTCTGACAGCAGGGTGGGCAATGGACCAAGGCCGGGTCAGCTAGATAGAGAAGACTCTGGCCACACACTGGGGCCCTCCAGGCACACAGGACAAAGCTACACAGGGTTCACTGGACGGCACAGGCTATCTCGCAGTGGAGAGACAGACGGAGAAAGCCTAGCAGAAAATGGACCTGTCCTTCGGGAGCTCCGCCAGTCAGATGGAAGGCACGGACGTAGAGGCCCTGACCACAGAGAAAGATAGCAGGCTGCCTCAGAGGCAGGCCCTAGGTCTGGGAGAGGTGGGAAACAAGGCTGGGGGGTATCCTGTCAGGGAGCAGCTGGTGGGGTTGGGGTAGGCTCAGAAGATAAAGGCAGCATGGAGGGGAGCACGTGGGGAGGGGAGTACGTGGGGAGGGGAGGCTGTGGGGTGGGGAGCCTATGGGGCGTGGAGCACATGGAGTGGGGAGCACGTGTGGTAGGGAGCACATGGGGAGGGGAGCACTTGGGGAGGGGAGCACATGGGGTGGGGACCACATTGGGGTGGGGAGCACACTGGGAGGGGTGCATGTGAGGAGCAGAGATGCTGGGGGTGTGAGCTGTGGTGACCATCAGGCATGGACTGTCCAGGCTGCCATCGGGTGAGCTCCAGGCTCGCCCTCTCCTCTCAGGATGGTCCACTCCAGAAGCCCTGCACAGGCCCAAGGAGGCCAGGGCCAGACCCTGGGAGGTCTAGAGCCCAGGGTACACACACAGCCAGCTGGCTCAGGGGCTAGCAAACATGGAACTGTCAGAAGCTCTCTGGCTGGAGTACAGGCAAACACCAGTGTTGGCAAAAAATTGGGCTTGGTCTGTACCAGCCATCGTTTTATTACTGTTGTTATTATTTTTAGAGGCAGGGTCTTGCTGCATTGCCCAGGCTGGACATGAACTCCTGAGATCGAACAATACTCTCGCCTGAGCCTCCGGAGTCCCTGGGGTTACAGGCCCGAGAGACCACACCTAGCTACCATCACACCCTAATGTGCCTGAGAGGAACCCAGGGAGCAGACCAGCTGTTCTCACCAGGACCCCAGGAGGCCAGGTGCAAGGGGCTCACCTGCTTCAGAATCTGACTCGAGACTTGATTCTGAGACCTCCACATGGGTGCCCGCGGAGCTGGGATCTAAAATCCTTTCCAGCTCCTTGATCTCCTGTGTTATCTTCTCTCTTTCAGCATCTACATCCATGACTTCTGCCTGCCTCCAAAACACACCCCAAGATGTTAGAAACCAAGACTGTGCTGGGATCCCATTCTCCTTCACACACCTGCCCACAGGGGATGGCAGAGTCTGCTCGGCAGCGGGCACTGGGCTCCCCAGAGAAAGATTAACAGACCAGGCCCAGAATCAGGGAGCCCTGGAGTGGCAACCTCAGACCCCACGAACTCCTGCTATGTGCTCTGCCAGGAGCCTAAGCCCCAAGAACGTCTCCCGCCTGCTCTGAGGTTGCAACCAGCACAGGCAGGGAGTGGACGAACAGGGCAGGCCCCACTGTCCTGTCTCGGCTCCCACACCAAGCCACGCGGAAACTGGGCACCCAATATAGAAACTGTGGGGTGCAGAGGCAAAGTCACTACAGGGCAAGGGCACAGCCCGTGACCCGCTTTGGCCATCCTGCTCTCCCATGGCACAGAGCCAGACCACAGAAGGCATCTGAGAAAAATTCAGAGACACACACTGAGACTGCCCAGGTGACAGGCACTTCCCCCATGGAAGGAAGCTCTCAAAGGCAACCCAAAGGCAAGGCTGGCTGTTCTCTGTGCATCCATAACAGCCCCTGGAATGTGGCAGTGCCTGAGACCGAACAAATGTCTGTCAAGCTTTTTCCTTAGGAACTGTGGTCTAGGAAGTCTGAAGGAAGGACGCTAGAGAGAGAGAGTAGGAGAATGAAGCATCAGCAGAGAAAGTCTAAAGGAATCACTAGCACAGACCCGGGAGCCCAAAACACCCAACAACAAAGGGAAACGCCCTCCCCTGTCCTTGGCGTGGCTCTCCTTGCTGGACACTGACTGGGGCGCTGCCCAACTGGAACAAAACCAAAGCATCCACCCGCCAGCACCGTTAGCCACATCAGCAGCCCAGGTCCCCTCACTCCTTCCCAAAGCCCCTTGTTTATGCCCGAAATGCTTGTGAACCTGTAAACTCAGCTAACAGCCGGCCAGAAGCAGAGCTGGCAGCGACCGCAGGCCGGTTCAGAGCCTCCGGGCCGGCGGAGACGCTTTCCCCTGGAAGCCTCACGCAAGAGGCGGCTACTGCCTCCCCTCCCCGAGTTGCTCAGGAGAGCAATGATCGGCAGGAAGGAGGTCAAAGTCACACGTGCTGAGCCACCGACATCAGGGGCTGAACCTCTCCCCGCACTCCTCTCCCAAGGGCTGGTCATGAGGGCTGCCCACCAAAACGGAACGCAGCAGGCGGTCCCTCCCGCCCCAGCTGCGGGGACGCCACTCAGACTCGGCTTGGCCCAGGGAACCCCAGGAAGCGCCAGGGCGATGGGCGTTTAGGCACCGGCTTGGGAGACAGACCCGGCCCAGGCCCAGTTCCGCCTCCTGCTAGCTGCGGGACCTGGGGAAACCCCCTCCGAGGCTCGGCCACCGCAGAATCGACGGCGCAGTCCCCGAGACGCACGCGGGCGCCCTGCAGCCGGGACCGCCCCGCCGACACCTCCTCGGAGCCCGCGGGGGCCGCAGCCCGCTCCCAGCCGAGGGGCTCCCAGGCCCGGAATCCTCGCGCGCCCAGGCTCAGCCGGACGGGGCCACGCCGGGCCTCAGTTTCCCCGACTCTGGACGCTGCCCCGCCCCCGTCCCGGGCCTCGGATGTCTGCTCCTCGGGACAGCGCCCCCTCCGCAGGGAGAGCCCAGGAGATGCCAGCGCCACCTGCGCCTTACCTGTTATGCACAGACCTTACCTGCTCGCGCGGACCCAGCCGTCGCCCGGGCGACCGCAGACTCGACGCTTCCGGCGGCTGCAGAACAAGAGCGCCGCGCGCCGGAAGTCCCGCCTCCTGAGGCGCGGAGCACGCCGGGACGGCCGCTGCCCCTGCCTGGACTAGTGGGGCGAACGGCTCGATGCTGCCCTCGCGTGGCCGCCCTGGGGGCCGCCTCCGCGTGCTCTGGAGGGACGCGGGTGGACGCGGGACCCCAAGGCAGGGGACAGGCGAGGACAGGCACCCGGCCACCTGGTCACGACCCGGAAAACCGGCCCTCACTGGCCGTGACCTTCGGTGGCCACCGCTGGACCTCTCTGTGCCTGTTTCATCCTCTGTTAACGGACATCCTGGGGTTTGGTTAAGCAGCGGATGAGAAAGTCTACGTGAAGGGCTTTTCCCGAGCCTGCCCTGCGTGCTCAGGACCGCCCAGGCCAGGCCGAGCTCCAGGCATGTGCAGGAGACTGAGGCCAGAGGGTGGGGGCCCACACCACGCAGAACTTGCTTCCCTGGTCACCTGTACCCGCCCTCTGGGCCCTCTAGGCTGTCCTGGCCTTGAGAACTGCCCCGGGGACCTCCCCTAAGTGGGTATTCATTCCTTCAGGAACGTGCCAGGGCTAACTCAGCCGGGAGCTGGGCAGGGGCCTACAGTTCCTGAGAGCTTGTAAGCACCAGAGGTGCTGCAGACATCCTGGGTCCAGCCAGTTGAGGGGGCCTCCACTCCAGCCTGTGGAGGGCTGGGGGCACCAGCTGGAGAACTATAAAGGGGGTTTGCCCCGTCTGCCCAGGAGGTGGGCTTTTGCTGGCAAAGGGCTAGGCGCCGGTGAGGCCAGGCTGGGAGCTAGGGATTGGCAAGAAACAGATGGAGGGGATGGAACCGGGCGGCTGTGGGCTCCTCGAGCGCCTTGTTCCAGTCCTTGTGTCGTGGTGACCTGCCTGAGCGGGGCTCGAAATCCGGAGGCAGAGGCAGGCAAGTTGTATTTTTTTTTTTTTTTTTTTGAGACGGAAGTCTCACCCTTTCGCCCAGGCTGGAGTACAGTGGTGCGATCTCAGCTCACTGCAAGCTCCGCCTCCAAGGTTCACGCCATTCTCCTGCCTCAGCCTCCCGAGTAGCTGGGCATACAGGTGCCTGCCACCACGTCCGGCTAATTTTTTATATTTTTGATAGAGACGGGGTTTCTCCGTGTTAGCCAGGATGGTCTCCATCTTCTGACCTTGTGATCCGCCCGCCTCGGCTCCCAAAGTGCTGGGATTACAGGCGTGAGCCACCGCGCCCAGCCTATAAGTTGCATTTTTAAACTTCTATTAAACACTTTAAACACAGACAACAAAAGAGAGGGGTGTGCAAAACCCACATGCCCATCCCCACCGCGCTTCCCTGGGCCCCATCTGCTCCATGAGCCACTGGCATGAGGGCCGGGGACCACCCTGCTTCACATGCATCTGGTGGATGGGACCTGCCTGGCCATCTGGCCTTTGTGACTCCCAACCCATAAAACGCTCTCCCCCGAAGGGCCTCAGGGAAGGTCTGTGGCCTGAGGCATCCTTGCAGGATGTCCCCATCCTGCTGCTACAGGGCTCCCTGAGCTGCCTGCACACTCAGAACCTCATTCCGGCACTTTCCAACCACAGCACGCTGTCTCAAGTCAGCTCTGCTAGCAGAATCCAGAGCCTGCTTTCACCAACCGGCAGAAGTGGGAGGTGCACGGGGCCAGGCAGCAGGGCCCTCCACAGTGGCTGCTGGAAAGCTCTGGCTTTCGCCTGTAGCTAAGACGAGGGGTCTAGCGGTTCAGACACCTTGTTTGAAAAATTCAGCCACGTGATCTGCAAGGATGATCCAACGCTAGAATCCGGTCTGTCCAGCTCTGAGATGTGCAGCTGCATGACTCACACGTCCATCATGCATGGGTCCCTGTGGTCAGGCCCAGGCAGCAGTGGTCTGAGTCTGCCCCTGACCCTGAGGGCTGAGGACCTGACGAGAACCTGCCAGCACAAGGCACCAGTTAGGGCAAGAGCAAGTGAGGTGTGGAAGGCCACGATGTTCTCCAAGGACCAGCTAAGTCAGCAGAGAAGAGACAGTGCGGTCAACTGCAGAATTTATTAAATAAAAAAACTATCATTTGGAACAGGAGGAAAAAAGAAAGTTTAAAAAAAATTCTATAGGAAAAAAGTCAAAAAGGCATTTAGTGTTCATCAACTTCCCTCTGCGGGAGGCCGTCAGAAAGGCAGCTAGGACCTCACACACCCGGGCGGGCGGGCTCTGCACATACTTGAAATTCCTGAATTCTAAACTGCATTGTACAAAATGCTACTTGAAACATCCACTAGAACCCCCAGCCAAAGCGGCGCATCTGGACAGCTTCACAGCACGGAATGTGTGGCCACGGTCCCCGTGGGTCCTTGGGGAGGACAGCAGCAGCCATGCAGTGGCCCCTCCGCACTCGGGCCATGACCACAGGGACCAGCCACTGGGGCCACCAGAGTGACCCGGGAGCCAGAGGGAGCCCTGAGTGTCGGCGGAAGGCACAGGTCCCTGCCCAGGGTGGCCACCTCAGAGGCGCATTTAGTGTTTGTTCTACTTACGAAAGCAAGGACAATCAATTGTACTTATCTTACAACTGATGTTCTGGGATGGGATTGGAAAACACTGATTCCAGAACCGCTCTTTTTCTTAAAATCGCTGGCTTTCATGACAGTGTCTTCCAAGAGCTCATCAGAATCTGTAAACACCGCAGGAATTTCGCCACGAAGGGCTGCATAGAAACCACGGGGGCAGCTCGGCCAGGGCTGCTCCCATTGCGGTGGCCAAGAACTGGCTGAGGGCACGACACTGGACTCTTGCGATAAACACTTTACTCTGGGTGAAGACTGCGTATTTAAGGACACAACTGCACATTCAGATCAAGCGGTGGTGATCTCAGGGCATACGCGGAGCTTCATGCTGAAAACACCCAGGGGTCCTCAGGAGTCTTCCTCCTCATCTTTAATTTCAGAAATTCTGTCTATAGATTTAAGGATTTCAGCAACGAGATTCAGTGTCTCAGCTCCGGAAACCAGTTGCCTGAAAGCAAGCACGGATACCAGGATGGGCGGCAGCAGCTACTCGGCAGCAATGGGGCTCTGGGGGGAGAAAGGGGAGGGGCTGGAGGGGAAGAAACGGGGGGTTCCACAGGGGAGGTCGGGGAGAACGGGGAGGGGTTCCAAGGGGTGGGGGAAGGGGAGAGGTTCTGCGTGGGAGGAAGGGGCGGGTCTGCAGGGGGAAGAATGGGGAGGGTTTCCATGGCGGGGGTGGGGGGGAAAAAGGGGAAGGATTGGTATGGGGAAAAAGGGGGGAGGTTCTGAGGGGGAGAGAGGGGAGGGATTCTGGGGAGGGTGGGGAAGGAAGGGGAGGGATTCCAGGGGGAAGAATGGGGAGGGTTTCCATGGTGGGGGAAGGCCTCATTCCACAGGGGAAGGGTAGAACAGGGAGGGGTTCTGGGGGGAGAAAGGTGAGGAGTTCCAGGGAGAAAGGGACAGAGTTCTGTGGGGGAGAAACGGAAGAGGTCCCAGGGAGAAAGGGGTGGGGTTTGCCGGGGGGCGGGGGGGAGAAAGCGACAGGGTTCTGGGGGAGAAAGGGACACGGTTCTGGGGGAGAAAGGGACAGGGTCTGGGGGAGAAAGGGACAGGGTTCTGGGGGAGAAAGGGACAGGGTTCTGGGAGAGAAAGGGACAGGATCTGGGGGAGAAAGGGACACGGTTCTGGGGGAGAAAGGGACACGGTTCTGGGGGAGAAAGGGACAGGATTCTGGGGGAGAAAGCGACAGGGTTCTGGGGGAGAAAGGGACACGGTTCTGGGGGAGAAAGGGACACGGTTCTGGGGGAGAAAGGGACACGGTTCTGGGGGAGAAAGGGACAGGGTCTGGGGGAGAAAGGGACACGGTTCTGGGGGAGAAAGGGACACGGTTCTGGGGGAGAAAGGGACACGGTTCTGGGGGAGAAAGGGACACGGTTCTGGGGGAGAAAGGGACACGGTTCTGGGAGAGAAAGGGACACGGTTCTGGGGGAGAAAGGGACACGGTTCTGGGGGAGAAAGGGACAGGGTCTGGGGGAGAAAGGGACAGGGTCTGGGGGAGAAAGGGACACGGTTCTGGGGGAGAAAGGGACAGGGTCTGGGGGAGAAAGGGACAGGGTCTGGGGGAGAAAGGGACACGGTTCTGGGGGAGAAAGGGACACGGTTCTGGGGGAGAAAGGGACACGGTTCTGGGGGAGAAAGGGACACGGTTCTGGGGAGAAAGGGACACGGTTCTGGGGGAGAAAGGGACACGGTTCTGGGGGAGAAAGGGACGGGGTTCAGGGGGAGAAAGGGACACGGTTCTGGGAGAGTAAGGGACAGGGTCTGGGGGAGAAAGGGACACGGTTCTGGGGGAGAAAGGGACACGGTTCTGGGGGAGAAAGGGACAGGGTCTGGGGGAGAAAGGGACACGGTTCTGGGAGAGTAAGGGACAGGGTCTGGGGGAGAAAGGGACACGGTTCTGGGGGAGAAAGGGACACGGTTCTGGGGGAGAAAGGGACAGGGTCTGGGGGAGAAAGGGACACGGTTCTGGGGGAGAAAGGGACACGGTTCTGGGGGAGAAAGGGACAGGATCTGGGGGAGAAAGGGACACGGTTCTGGGGGAGAAAGGGACACGGTTCTGGGGGAGAAAGGGACAGGGTTCAGGGGGAGAAAGGGACAGGGTTCTGGGGGAGAAAGGGACAGGGTTCTGGGGGAGAAAGGGACAGGGTTCTGGGGGAGAAAGGGACACGGTTCTGGGGGAGAAAGGGACACGGTTCTGGGGGAGAAAGGGACACGGTTCTGGGGGAGAAAGGGACAGGGTCTGGGGGAGAAAGGGACACGGTTCTGGGGGAGAAAGGGACACGGTTCTGGGGGAGAAAGGGACACGGTTCTGGGGGAGAAAGGGACACGGTTCTGGGGGAGAAAGGGACGGGGTTCAGGGGGAGAAAGGGACACGGTTCAGGGGGAGAAAGGGACACGGTTCAGGGGGAGAAAGGGACAGGGTTCAGGGGGAGAAAGGGACAGGGTTCTGGGGGAGAAAGGGACAGGGTTCTGGGGGAGAAAGGGACACGGTTCTGGGGGAGAAAGGGACAGGTTCTGGGGGAGAAAGGGACACGGTTCTGGGGGAGAAAGGGACACGGTTCTGGGGGAGAAAGGGACACGGTTCTGGGGGAGAAAGGGACGGGGTTCAGGGGGAGAAAGGGACACGGTTCTGGGGGAGAAAGGGACACGGTTCTGGGGGAGAAAGGGACAGGGTCTGGGGGAGAAAGGGACACGGTTCTGGGGGAGAAAGGGACGGGGTTCAGGGGGAGAAAGGGACACGGTTCTGGGGGAGAAAGGGACACGGTTCTGGGGGAGAAAGGGACACGGTTCTGGGGGAGAAAGGGACAGGGTCTGGGGGAGAAAGGGACAGGGTCTGGGGGAGAAAGGGACACGGTTCTGGGGGAGAAAGGGACACGGTTCTGGGGGAGAAAGGGACAGGGTCTGGGGGAGAAAGGGACAGGGTCTGGGGGAGAAAGGGACACGGTTCTGGGGGAGAAAGGGACACGGTTCTGGGGGAGAAAGGGACAGGGTCTGGGGGAGAAAGGGACAGGGTCTGGGGGAGAAAGGGACACGGTTCTGGGGGAGAAAGGGACAGGGTTCTGGGGGAGAAAGGGACAGGGTTCTGGGGGAGAAAGGGACAGGGTTCAGGGGGAGAAAGGGACAGGGTTCAGGGGGAGAAAGGGACACGGTTCTGGGGGAGAAAGGGACAGGGTCTGGGGGAGAAAGGGACAGGGTCTGGGGGAGAAAGGGACAGGGTTCTGGGGGAGAAAGGGACAGGGTTCTGGGGGAGAAAGGGACACGGTTCAGGGGGAGAAAGGGACGGGGTTCAGGGGGAGAAAGGGACGGGGTTCTGGGGAGAAAGGGACACGGTTCTGGGGAGAAAGGGACAGGGTCTGGGGGAGAAAGGGACACGGTTCAGGGGGAGAAAGGGACACGGTTCTGGGGGAGAAAGGGACAGGGTTCTGGGGGAGAAAGGGACACGGTTCTGGGGGAGAAAGGGACAGGGTCTGGGGGAGAAAGGGACACGGTTCTGGGGGAGAAAGGGACAGGGTACAGGGGGAGAAAGGGACAGGGTTCAGGGGGAGAAAGGGACGGGGTTCAGGGGGAGAAAGGGACACGGTTCTGGGGGAGAAAGGGACACGGTTCAGGGGGAGAAAGGGACACGGTTCAGGGGGAGAAAGGGACGGGGTTCTGGGGGAGAAAGGGACAGGGTTCTGGGGGAGAAAGGGACAGGGTTCTGGGGGAGAAAGGGACACGGTTCTGGGGGAGAAAGGGACACGGTTCTGGGGGAGAAAGGGACAGGGTCTGGGGGAGAAAGGGACAGGGTCTGGGGGAGAAAGGGACAGGGTCTGGGGGAGAAAGGGACAGGGTCTGGGGGAGAAAGGGACAGGGTCTGGGGGAGAAAGGGACACGGTTCTGGGGGAGAAAGGGACACGGTTCTGGGGGAGAAAGGGACACGGTTCTGGGGGAGTAAGGGACAGGATCTGGGGGAGAAAGGGACAGGTTCTGGGGGAGAAAGGGACACGGTTCTGGGGGAGAAAGGGACACGGTTCTGGGGGAGAAAGGGACGGGGTTCAGGGGGAGAAAGGGACGGGGTTCAGGGGGAGAAAGGGACGGGGTTCAGGGGGAGAAAGGGACGGGGTTCTGGGGGAGAAAGGGACGGGGTTCTGGGGGAGAAAGGGACGGGGTTCTGGGGGAGAAAGGGACACGGTTCTGGGGGAGAAAGGGACAGGGTTCTGGGGGAGAAAGGGACACGGTTCTGGGGGAGAAAGGGACAGGGTCTGGGGGAGAAAGGGACAGGGTTCTGGGGGAGAAAGGGACACGGTACAGGGGGAGAAAGGGACAGGGTTCAGGGGGAGAAAGGGACACGGTTCTGGGGGAGAAAGGGACGGGGTTCAGGGGGAGAAAGGGACACGGTTCTGGGGGAGAAAGGGACATGGTCTGGGGGAGAAAGGGACAGTTCTGGGGGAGAAAGGGACACGGTTCTGGGGGAGAAAGGGACACGGTTCTGGGGGAGAAAGGGACAGGGTTCTGGGGGAGAAAGGGACAGGGTTCTGGGGGAGAAAGGGACACGGTTCTGGGGGAGAAAGGGACAGGGTTCTGGGGGAGAAAGGGACAGGGTTCAGGGGGGAAAGGGACACGGTTCAGGGGGAGAAAGGGACGGGGTTCTGGGGGAGAAAGGGACACGGTTCAGGGGGAGAAAGGGACACGGTTCAGGGGGAGAAAGGGACAGGGTTCAGGGGGAGAAAGGGACACGGTTCAGGGGGAGAAAGGGACAGGGTTCAGGGGGAGAAAGGGACACGGTTCTGGGGGAGAAAGGGACAGGGTCTGGGGGAGAAAGGGACACGGTCTGGGGGAGAAAGGGACACGGTTCTGGGGGAGAAAGGGACACGGTTCTGGGGGAGAAAGGGACACGGTTCTGGGGGAGAAAGGGACACGGTTCTGGGGGAGAAAGGGACACGGTTCTGGGGGAGAAAGGGACGGGGTTCAGGGGGAGAAAGGGACACGGTTCTGGGGGAGAAAGGGACAGGGTCTGGGGGAGAAAGGGACAGGGTTCTGGGGGAGAAAGGGACACGGTTCTGGGGGAGAAAGGGACAGGGTCTGGGGGAGAAAGGGACAGGGTCTGGGGGAGAAAGGGACAGGGTTCTGGGGGAGAAAGGGACACGGTTCTGGGGGAGAAAGGGACAGGGTCTGGGGGAGAAAGGGACACGGTTCTGGGGGAGAAAGGGACAGGGTTCTGGGGGAGAAAGGGACAGGGTTCTGGGGGAGAAAGGGACAGGGTTCTGGGGGAGAAAGGGACAGGGTTCTGGGGGAGAAAGGGACACGGTTCTGGGGGAGAAAGGGACACGGTTCTGGGGGAGAAAGGGACAGGGTTCTGGGGGAGAAAGGGGAGGGGTTCCAGGGAGAAAGGGACAGGGTTCTGGGGGAGAAAGGGGAGGGGTTCCAGGGAGAAAGCGGTGGGGTTTGGGGGCAGAAAGGGACAGGATTCCTGGGAGAAAGGGAGGCGCTCAAGGGAGAACCACGTTTTCCACTCCTAGCTCCTCTTCGAGGAGACCCATACCTGACTTCACAGGAGACGGCTCCCTTATACACAGGGAGTGCTCTGGGGGGCCAAAACCGCCCTGCAGAGCTCAGCCCAGTGGGCGGCAGACACTCACCACTGTCACAGTGATGGTGGCTGGCATGTCCCCAGCCAGGCACAGTAGTAAGGGCCTTCTGGGAATTTGCTTTTTCACCAGGAGGGAAACTACCACTATTTCCTTTATTCAGAGCTTTAGTGTCCACAGGTGGTGGGGCTGTCTGCACCTCCCAGGTGGGCCGATCAGACACTACAAGGTGGGTTAGAAAGCCTGTGGTCTGTCCACAAAGTGACCCAGAGAGCTATCGGGACCACTGAGCACGCGTCCCTCCCTGCGGCTCCCTGGTCCTCCAGCCACAGTGCTGTCAGCCTGGGCCCCCACCCAGTATCACTGACGACCACTCCAATCTCACCCCTTTCCCTGCCAGGCTTCCCAGTGCCTCCCAGGCACTCACTTAATAGAAGCCTGTGCGCCGTTCATGACCACCCGGAGGTTCTGCAAGGCCACGTCGGCGTTCTGCTTCACCACAGTCAGGCTGGCGCCCTGGCCGCACCGCAGGGCTTCATTCTCTCGCTGGAAGTTGGAGACCTGCGCCTGGGGGGACGGTTATGGCTAAGGAGAGAGCAGCTTCGAGGCAATCCGGATAAAAGTCACCCCCCAGCGAGGCGAGGACTTACCCGTGGGGGCCTGGCACTCAGGACGGGTGCTCTGGCCTAACTAGGGGCTCGCCTCTGGGACTGGGGGCTTAACGGCTTCCCCTTCACTCCAGTATATGCCTAGCACCTAGCTCTATGGAAACAGGGACTCCCAAGTGGACGCCCCATGCCAGACCCCAAAGTCCCAACAGAACTCCAGGGCCTCCCTCTGCTTCAGGCCCCGACAGGAAGCAGGTGCTGTCCCCATTTGAAGTCCTTTCTCTGCTTGGGCCCAGGGGAAACCCCAGCAGAGTCTTTTATCTCCGTCTGCTTGAATTCATTATCTATGTGACTCCACAGATCAAAGGAAAACACTGAAGTCCTTTCTTTAATTACCTGGAGCAAACTGATTCTATGTGATTCCACAAATCAAAAAAAACACTGAAGGCCTTTCCTTTAATTACCTGGAGCAAACTGATTTCCTGTTTCAGTTTCACGACGTGGTTTTCTGCCTTTACAGCCCGTTTCTGTTACCAAAAAAAAAAAAAAAACCCCACAAAAAGCATCACTGATGTCCTCACATTAATACCGGACACGGGCCTCAACGCAGGGAGCAGGAGGTCACCCAACCTGGCTGTGGCCCTTCACAGCCCCTGTGCCCCACCCAGTCCCACCTCCAATCTCAGACCATGCATGGGAAGGGCTCACCGTGCAGCGGTTGTGCTCTGGTTTGCCCCCACTCCCCATAGACGGCCTCATGGGCCAGCTATCCCCAGGCACAGGGAGACAGCGATGTCAAGGGACACTGGTCCCAGAGAGCCACATGGCCCTGCTCCCAAGGGCAAGCTGTAGCAGCTGCTGAAGGCAGCCGCACTTTCTCAGGAGCGCTCCTGCCCCACCCAGCTCATCCGACTGAAAGAAAGAAACCCATACGGTCATCAGCTCCAGGTTCTGCTCCACCTGCTGAACCACCGACTCCAAGTCGTGGTAGTCGCTCTCCTCCTTGATCATTTTTGCTTCTAATTTCCGCTCAAGTGTCCTCACCCTTGTTAAAGAAAAATCCGAGTTGTTAATTTCTGTGGCTACTTTTAAGAGGACTACAGAAAGATACCTCATGAGCCAGATAAAACCCGCTAAGAGCCTGTGACGGAATGGGCCTCAAGCACAGTGGGGCGGCGGCAGCAGCCTCAGGTCTAGACCTGCAGCCGGCTACCAGGCAGGCGTGCAGGGAGGGGCTCTCACAGCACTGCTGCTCCAACAAGGAATCTGGTGGCTTTTTGTCTAAAGTTTAAAATAAACCTTCGCCAGACGCCGTGGCTCACGCCTATAATCCCAACACTTTAGGAGCTTGAAGCGAGAGGATTCCTTGAGCCGAGGAGTTTGAGACAAGCCCGGGCAACACAGTGAGACCCTGTCTCTACAAAAATAAAATTTAAAAATTAGCCAGGTGCAGTGGCAAACACCTGTAGTCTCAGTTACTCAAGAGGCTGAGACGGGAGGATCACCGGAGCCAAGCAGGTCAAGGCGGCAGTGAGCCATGATTGTGCCACTGCACTCGAGCCTGGGTGACACAGCAAGACCCTGTCTCAAAATAAACTTTTATGCACAACACAGAAATGTGTTGGATGCTGAACATTTATATACAATAAAACCCAGATCTGGTTCGACTCTGATTACTTCATTATCATTTAAAAACGGATTTCCCTCTGTGTTAGATGTTGTGGATTGCATTCCTAACTGAAAGCTTACATACATTTCTGTTTGAGCTTCAGAGAAGCTCTGAACCTCATTCAGCTTTCTTCTCAGCTTAGAATTTTCATCTTTCAGCTGTGGAGAGAGAACATCCTCATTAGAAAGTCAGCATGTCTCGCTCAAAAGGGTGTGCGCTTCTGCGGTCTGGCTCTAGAGCCTCCTGATAAGCAGAGATGGCTGGGTCAGTGCAGCGTCCACCTGCAGCGCACTACAGAGGAAGACCACGGAGGCCGGCACTTTTCAAAGACCTGTGGTCACAGATGCCAGTTAATTTTACTCAGAGGCCGGGGCAGTGGCTCACGCCTGTAATCCCAGCACTTTGGGAGGCCGACGCGGGTGGATCACCTGAGGTCAGCAGTTTGAGACCAGCCTGGCCAACATGGTGCCCTCGTCTCTACTAAAAATACAAAAATTAGCCAGGAGTGGTGGCAGGCACCTGCAGTCCCAACTACTTGGGTGGCTGAAGCAGGAGAATCACTTGAACTCGGGAGGCAGAGGTTGCAGTGAGCCGAGATCATGCCACTGCACTCCAGCGTGAGCAACACAGTGAGACACTGTCTCAGGAAAAAACAAAAATTTTTTCTTTTTTTTTTTTTTTTTTTTTTTTTTTTTTTTGAGACGGAGTCTCGCTCTGTCGCCCAGGCTGGAGTGCAGTGGCACGATCTCGGCTCACTGCAAGCTCCGCCTCCCGGGTTCACGCCATTCTCCTGCCTCAGCCTCCCGAGTAGCTGGGACTACAGGCGCCCACAACCGCGCCCGGCTAATTTTTTGTATTTTTAGTAGAGACGGGGTTTCACCGTGGTCTCGATCTCCTGACCTTGTGATCCGCCCGCCTCGGCCTCCCAAAGTGCTGGGATTACAGGCGTGAGCCACCGCGCCCGGCTTTTCTTTTTTTTTGAAACGGAGTTTCGCTTTTGTCACCTAGGCTGGAGTCACCACGCTCAGCCTAATTTTTGTATTTTTAGTAGAGACAGGGGTTTCACCATGTTGGCCAGGCTGGTCTCGAACTCCTGACCTCGTGATCCACCTGCTTCAGTCTCCCAAAGTGCTAAGATTACAGGCGTGAGCCACTGCGCCCGGCTAAAAAAAATTTTTTTTTACTCACATCTTACAACCTTTTAGGTGATTATAATTTTGTAAAAAATTTTCCTCCTCTTAGACTACTTAGCAAGATGTCCCTGAGCTGACGACTGCAGCCAGCCTTTCCTGAGGGTACAGCCCTTTAAGTGCCCAACTGCATCCAATTCACAGCTTCTAGCTCACCAGTCCTCTTTAGCCGGTTCTATTCACACGTGTAACCAGAGGCAAAGTCAAAGGGAAAGTGGATAGCAGGCTGTTACGCAAGTCGTCTCGTCCTGGAAATCAAACCAGGCCACCCAGGAGGCAGGGTAGCTCTAGGTTCTCCCTGGGAGAGGCTGCTCGGACAGGTGCTGTGCCAGAGGGCGTCGCAAGGCTCACTTACTGCTTCGTAACTTATCTGCAGCGTCCGCAGGTGCCTGTCTCCCAGAGACTCTCCATGAGCCGCAAAGTCTGCGCTAGGACTCCCTGCCGGAGAGGCCGGAGACACGCGAGAATCAGTGTCACTCAATGCCCATGGGGGCAGAGACTCAGGCCCTGCCAGCTCCGACGGGGTGGAGAAAAAGGAAAGGTATGTGCTGCAGGGCGATGTGCCGGCACGGACCCGCTCGGGGTGAGTCTGCTCGATGGCGGACGGCAGGTAGGCCCCACTCCATCCAGTGTCCTCATCCTCCTCCTCATCCAGGAGGTCACCGGCCCCTGTCGGGTCCTCAAAAAATGGCTGCTGATACTCCAGGCCATACCCCCCGGTTTGGGAGGGTGGGGAGTTGTGGTCAAGTCCCAGTGAATGCCTCGAGGCTTCCTGAAAAAAAAAAAAAGACAAAAAACAGTGGAGGCCATGCTTCTGACTCAGAGTGCATCTTCCTTTCTCTCTGTTCTGCCTCGGAACACGAAGAAAGGCCCAATCTCATCTACTGGAAGGAGCCCAGCAGCTTCTGGGCCCAGAGCTGCTCCCCAGCACTGATGCCTGTCCTGCCCTGCCACACTCGTGCACAATCTCCTCCAAAGGAAGCCGCAGAGGCCAGAACAGAAACGTCCCGCGGAGCCATCACCCACAATGCCGTGGATTTACCTTTGCATAAATCCTGCTGGCCGGGTCCTCTTTTGACAGGCCGAGGTTCTTGGTCTTCAGAAACTCTTTAAAGGAGAATGGATTTGCCTCTTCGAGATCTTCAAATTTGTCATCTGAAATAACAGACGTCACAGATGCATAAAGTCTACTGAAGAGCGCTGAAAGGGAACCTTCCTGTTCACCTGTCTTTCCGGAGCATGGCCACATGTGAGATCGGGTAGCCACGCTCGTCATTCTACCATGACTCAGGTGGCACTAAGAAGCGTGAAGGAGGCCGGGCACGGTGGCTCACGCCTGTAATCCCAGCACTTTGGGAGGCCGAGGCAGGTGAATCATGAGGTCAGGAGATCGAGACCATCCTGGCTAACACGGTGAAACCCCGTCTCTACTAAAAATGCAAAAAATTAGCCGGGTGTGGCGGCGGGCGCCTGTAGTCCCAGCTACTCCGGAGGCTGAGGCAGGAGAATGGTGTGAACCCGGGAGGCGGAGCTTGCAGTGAGCCAAGATCGCACCACTGCACTCCCGCCTGGGCAACTGAGCGAGACTCCCTCTCAAAAAAAAGCGTGAAGGTGGCTGAAAGTGGGCAGTGACACGGACGTGCGTCTGCATTTGAAATCTTCTCCTTCCACCCCTCGGCCCCTGCTCCCACACTGTGCTGCCCACTAAAACTCCCCTGGGGAGCTTTAAAACGACCCAGGCCACTCCACTGCACACACCCAGTTCCCTGGTGTGAAGTCAACCTGTGCTGGGAGCTCTCAAAGCTCCTCAGGTGATCGGGCACGGTGGCTCACTCCTGTACTCCCAGCACTGTGGGAGGCCGAGGCGGGCGGATCACGAAGTCAGGAGATTGAGACCATCCCGGCTAACACGGTGATAACCCATCTCTACTAAAAATACAAAAAATTAGCCGGGCCTGGTGGCGGGCCCCTGTAGTCCCAGCTACTCAGGAGGCTGAGGCAGGAGAATGGCAAGAACCCGGGAGGCGGAGCTTGCCGTGAGCTGAGATCGCAGCCTGGGCGACAGAGTGAGACTCCGTCTCAAAAAAACAAACAGCAGCAGCAACGACAAGTTCCTCAGGTGCTGCAAAACTGGGGATCCGGCGCTCTTTGACCCTCTTCCCGACTTTCCTACTTAGGTAACCTAGCTAACGCCCACCTTTCTCTTCTCCCTCTCACCGCTTTCCCACCCTCCGGGGACTTAAGCAGCCACGCTTGGCCCTCCCAGCTGCGAGCCCCATGTAATGCCGGCTCCTGTGGCCCCAGCCCCTGAGGTGGGACTTCCCCACTCCCTGACGTTCCCTCACCCAGGTTCTTCTGCCCTTGCACCTCGCTCCTACTCTAGGGTCAAGACTGAACCCTTGAAATCCCACCCCCACCTGCTCTTTTGGGCTCCAGATACACCATGTAGCCCGTCATATCGACAGTCCTGCCACCAGACACGTGCCTGGCACTGTGTTGGATGGAGACAAGAAGAAAAGGTGACTGAACTACTCTACCTCCAAAATGTGTCTCGTGGGCTCCTGACGGGCTCTGCTTAGAATATTTCCCCTTTTCATAGCCAAAATCTGCAAAGAAACAATGTCACCCACCATGACGGCAGGAAGTCTTTATGACCTCACATTTGTGTTTTGGTTTTGTTGCACATGGAGTCTCCACTGCAGTGGTTCTCACAGCCTAGAGAACCTCTAGAGAACCTTTTTTTTTTTTTTTTTTGAGACGGAGTCTCACTCTGTTGCCCAGGCTGGAGTGCAGTGGCGCAATCTCAGCTCACTGCAAGCTCCGCCTCCCAGGTTCACGACATTCTCCTGCCTCAGCCTCCCCAGTAGCTGGACATACAGGTGCCCACCACCACGCCCGGCTAATTTTTTGTATCTTTTAGTAGAGACAGGGTTTCACCATGTTAGCCAGGATGGTCTCAATCTCCTGACCTCGTGATCCACCTGCCTCGGCCTCCCAAAGTGCTGGGATTCCAGGCGTGAGCCACCGCGCCCGGTGGGCCAAGAGAACTTTAAAAAACACGAGCTCCCGGACTTGTGACCCTGGAGATGGCCTGACTCACACAGACTGGCCCTGGTATCTGTGGTCTGAAAGGGGTTCCTCAGTAGGTTTTGAAGCCCAGTCGGAGCGAGCGTGTCCTCTTGTCTTGTGACACCCCCCGAATGTCCTCAGACCCTGGCAGCGCCACACAAACACTCCCGCACACCCCGGGCACCCAGCAGCACTTCTGCTCGGGTAGAACGAGGATGAACCAGATCTGGCCGCTGCCCGGCTGTGGAGGCAGATGGAATGCTCCAGCTCCGTTTCCAATCACCGCCCACTGGGGTGAAGGCCCCCCCACTTCAGCCCCACGAGGAAAGCGGGCCGGCTCCTGTGCTCCCTGGGCACTACCCATCCTGAACTGGAACTGTCTGGGGGGAGGTCTCCCCACAACCAGACTGTGAGCTCCTAGCAGGGGACTCCGCCTTTGAATTCCGAGTGCCTGGCACGCAGTGAGCGCGGTGCTCATTGTTGGGTCAATGGACGAGCTCTTGCGGCAGCGGAGGTGCCACAGGTGGCGCGGGAACTGGAGGCGTCCCCGGGGCCGGCGCCCTCGTCTCTCACCTGTGTCTCCCACGGAAGCCAGCACCGGGCTGGGCACATAGCACATAAAGGCCGGCCGAATGCCGAAGAAGGGGGAGTCCAGGTCCCTGCCATGGGGGCGCTCACAGTCTAGCTGGGGGAGACAAGACCGGCGCTCATAGAACGCTGGAGCTGGAAGCAACGACAACAGCGACTTTACTGCGCGCCGGGGCGGCCGCCGCCCACCTGAACCGCTGGACTCGGCCCCTGCCCCGCTCACCGTCGGGAATGGCGAGGCTCCGGACTCGGGACAGCGGGGTGGCGCCCGGGCGGCGCGGGTAGCCCGACATCGCCGCGGGCCAGGCGGGGCAGGACCTGCCTAGCCCGGCAGCGGCGGCTCCATGGCCCCGGCTCCGCCCGGGCCGCGGTCCGTGTCGCCCGCCCCCGTCGCCTGCCGCTTGGCCGTCCCCGCTCCTCCGAGCCTCTCGCCGCTGCTTCCGCTCCGAGCACCGGAAGCGCGCGCCGGAACGCCTCGGGTTGTCGCCCAAGGGGGCGGGGAATCCGCGGGCGGAAGCGGAAGTGACGACAGAAGCAGGGGCGGAGACGCAAGATGGCGGCTGTGGTGCTCGTGGCGACGCGGTTGCTGCGGGGGTCGGGTTGTTGGAGCGGCTCGCGGCTGAGGTGAGCCAAAGGCGAACCAGGCTTCAGCCTGGGACCGGGGCGGCTTGAGTCTTTCTGGACGCTCCGTCTTTGGTTTCTACAGGCGACATGGCGCCCGTTCGACGGGCTCGCACTTCGGGACACTGGTGTGGTCCCCGAGGCGACGGGGGCCCTGCCTTGCCTTGCGCCTCAAGCCCGGGGATGCAGTCCTATCTGTCTCTCTCCCCGGCTGCTGGGTCCTCTCCCCCCCTTCACCTCCCGGGTCGACGGGCCTTGTCCGAGGCCATGCTTCATCGCTGCCCCTGTGCTTTTGCCGCGTGCTCCCTCAGGAGGCTGAGCCGGTGGGGCCCCAGCTCTGTTAGACCCGCAGGGTTCTGACACGAGGGTCCAGGCTCTCGGTTGATGCGCTCGAGCGTCCGTTGATCTCTGACGTTTAAGAACCCTTTCCGTCCCCACCGCCCCTCCCGCCCAAGTGACCGGGCCTGCCTTTCCCCACGCTGGAACTTTGTTCCGACAGCACAGGCATCGCCCCTCCCCACACAACGAGCGCTGTTTCAGGGGTGCGGAGGTGCTGCCTCCAGGAGATGGATACAGACTGGAGCGTGAACAAAATATCGGCAATCGCGTAAATGCTTTGGAGTAAACAAGCAGCCTTTCGTGATAGGAAATAACAGGAAAGACTAGAGTGATGAGGGATAGTTCTCCATCAGGGTGACATTTAAGGGAAGAGCTGAAGAATGAAAGAAGGGGTAGGCATGGGCAAAGGGCAAAGAAGCTTTGGGGGTGAAGAAGCTTTGGAATGAATCAAATGTGTTCCAGGAATTGACAGAATAATCAGTGTGACCAGGACCTATGGGGCTGTGGGGGTTCAAGAGATGAGTTTGGAGAGGGAGATAGAGACCAAGTCACACCCCACCTTCGGACCAGGTTAATAAGGGGTATGGCTTCTAAGACTTCAGTGATACTGTTGGAGGGCAGAGCCGTTAAGTGCTTTATGTGTACAAACTGCATTTCGAGTGGGTTACTGTTAATAAGCCCTGTTTTACAGAAATAGCACGAAGACCCAAAGGATGGAACCAGCTTGCTCCAGGTCCTGTGGCTGAGCCTTTGTGGTCAGCCTTTGCTTTGTCTTCCAAAGTCTATAGAAATAAGTACTTTAGAAAGGCAGATACTTACTTTTAACCCAGACAAAACATAACTAACTGCACTTAAGAGGTCATCACAGGTTCGTTGTCTCAAGCCTGTTGCAACTGGGCCGCTTTCTCTGTTTTAGGTTTGGACCTTCTGCGTACAGACGGTTTAGTAGTGGTGGTGCCTATCCCAACATCCCCCTCTCTTCTCCTTTACCTGGAGTACCCAAGCCTGTTTTTGCTTCAGTTGATGGACAGGAAAAGTTTGAAACCAAAGTAACCACATTGGATAATGGGCTTCACGTAGCATCTCAGAATAAGTTTGGACAGTTTTGTACAGTAGGAAGTAAGTACTGTTGTGGTGCTGTGGGTGGTCCCGCATTTTTAACATGCACGTGCTTTAGTTGACTGTTAGTTGTAGTTAGCATGCCAATTACGAATTGTACCCTGAGTGGAAGCAAAGTATACAATTTCATGAATGTTGACCTACATATATACCTGTGAAACCATCAGCACAATCACTCTCATATAGTTAAATCTGATTATCATGTCATATTGAAATTTTAAAATGTTTCTCTTGATTAAATTTTATTTTGAATATCTGATTTAACCTGTCAATTTTCTTTTTCCTACTAGTTCTTATTAATTCAGGATCAAGATATGAAGCAAAATATCTTAGTGGAATTGCTCACTTTTTGGAAAAATTGGCATTTTCGGTCAGTGCCCAGTTTTGTAATTTTTTAGACTATACTTTTGAAGGATGTTTGAGATTTTTCTTCTCTATAATGGTTATTTTCATAAATTATTAAGTTGCTAAGTTAATGCTAATAAAAGACTTTTAAGTTAATAGATAATTTTTGTACGTAGTGTTAAAAGCAAAAGTAAATTTTAAAAAGATTTGCATTTTAGGGGTAGTCTGGATTGCTCATTTAGGTTTTCCTATTTATTTTTACTAGTCTACTGCTCGATTTGACAGCAAAGATGAAATTCTGCTTACACTGGAAAAGCACGGGGGTATTTGTGACTGCCAGACATCAAGGTACACCAGCTTTTACGTACAAAGTGACTTTGTGTCTGTGGGAACTGATGTCCTCGTCGTTGCTCAGATTCTGTCTAAGCCCCTCCCACTGGGAGGTGTGGAGATTCACAGGGAGAAGAGCCCTGTCCTGGATGGAGAGTTGGGTGGACAGCGCTTACACAGAGAAGCACAGCCCTCAGGACCTCAGTTCACCCCCGTCAGTTCATCCAGGCTGTTGGCTGCATGCCAGGGATGTAGAGCAGGCCCTGTTCCCACATAGAGCAGAGGGCCTTGCATACGTGCTGGACCCAGTAGCCAAAGGCGGTAGGAGCCAGGAGGATGAGCAGCTGACTTGGTCTGGAGTTGGGAAAGGAATAATAGGAGACGCAGGATTGGGCTGGTTCCTGAAGGAACCTGAAGGACTTTGCTAGACACACAGGGCAGAAGGCATTCCAGACCAGGAGACAGCAGGGGCAAAAGGCACTGAGCCAGGGAGGTGCCGGCTGCTTGGTGAAGGGAGGGGACAGTGTTGCCTGGAGCACAGTGCAGTGGTCTTTGCATGCCAGGTGTGGAGCTTGTTCAGAAAGTGCTGGACAATGTGAGATGGGTGGATACAGATCACAGATTTTTAAAATGGTTGATGTTTTAAGTTTGAATGCTAAAAAAATTATACATAAAAGACACGTCAAATGCTAAGAAATAAAGTAAGCTTGGAGGTAACATACTCACATTCTAAAACAAGGCCTCTTAATACCCGCTGACTCCCAGATGCCCCTGCCAGGCTCCTGCCTGGTGTGTTTGGTCCTCCGACTCTTTTTTTTTTTTTTTTTTTTTTTTTTTGAGACGGAGTCTCGCTCTGTCGCCCAGACTGGAGTGCAGTGGCGCGATCTCGGCTCACTGCAAGCTCCGCCTCCCGGGTTCACGCCATTCTCCTGCCTCAGCCTCCGGAGTAGCTGGGACTACAGGCGCCCGCCACCACGCCCGGCTAATTTCTTTTTGTATTTTTAGTAGAGACGGGGTTTCACCGTGTTAGCCAGGATGGTCTCGATCTCCTGACCTCGTGATCCGCCCGCCTCGGCCTCCCAAAGTGCTGAGATTACAGGGTCCTCCGACTCTTGACTCAAATCTGACTCATCCCAGATGAACTCCTTTTCCTGGCCAGGTGGCTGGTGTCCTGACTCAGACCCAGCCCCTCTCGCCCTCAGCTCAGGCTTTTGTTTCTGCCATTCTCCCCACATGAGCCAAAGTCACTGAGAATGGCTCCTCTTCAGGGTGAAGGTCCAGCCAAGTCCCCTCTTCAGAGGCACTGGTGGCCACGTCCTGCCTCCCACGCTCCCTCTTCTTCACAGCTGTTGCGTCTGTTCTGCGCAGTCTCACTTGATCACACTTGATCTCAGATTACCCCGTGATTTCGTGTCTGTCCCATGGGCCAGCTCTGTGCGCTTCTGACTCTTCTGTGCCTTGTGCCGGGAACAGATGTTACAGCGAGACAGAAGCTCCATACAAGCCAGCCGTTGCTGTCCCCCTAGCCAGCCAAGGCCGGCCGTGTTTCCACACTCACCAGTGGGTTCATTCAGTCAACAGGAGGCTGGGATGAAACACTTCACCTTTTGAGAGAGACTATAGTTACAAAAACCTCTCTCAGAAGTGGCTCCATTTTGACTCAAGCTGTGTGTAGCTGAGTCCTGCCTACTAAGCATTCACACTGTAAAACAGGAGAAGAGAAAGGGGAAAAGTGTCTGCTGTTCCCCGACAAAGGGTAGGAGGTGCCCCCGGCACGCAAACCTCAAGCATCCCCTGAAATGTCTGCCAGTCCCCAACAAAGGGTAGGAGGTGCCCCTGGCACGCAAAGCGTGAGCGTCCCCCTGGCTGCTCAGCAGTGTGAGCTCAGGGCCTGGCATTTGTCCCCCTGGCATGCAAAGCGTGAGCATCCCCTGACTGTTGAGCAGAGTGTAAGCTCAGGACCTGGCATTGTGGGCTTCTTTTTTCTTCCAGAGACACCACGATGTATGCTGTGTCTGCTGATAGCAAAGGCTTGGACACGGTGGTCGGCTTACTGGCTGATGTGGTTCTGCAGCCTCGGCTAACAGGTGTGGATCCCACCCGCTGGCGTTTGAGGTGGGCCTGGACATAGGGAAGGCCAGAAAGGTTTGTGGAAGCCCTGCAGCCGTGAGGAAGAGCACCTTGTAGTTGTGTAACTGGAGCTTCAGGCCAACACAAAGTGACAGCGAGATCTTGTAAGAAATAGTGCTAGGGGCCAGACGCGGTGGCTCACGCCTGTAATCCCAGCAGTTTGGGAGGCCGAGGTGGGCAGATCACGAGGTCAGGAGATCGAGACCATCCTGGCTAACACGGTGAAACCCCATCTCTACTAAAAATATAAAAAATTAATCAGGCATGGTGGCGGGTGCCTGTATGTCCAGCTACTTGGGAGGCTAAGGCAGGAGAATGGTGTGAATCTGGGAGGTGGAGCTTGCAGTGAGCCGAGATCGTGCCACTGTACTTCAGCCTGGGCGACAGAGTGAGACTCTATCTCAAAAAAAAAAAAAGAAGAAAGAAATAGTGCTGGGTCCAGGCACGGTGGCTCACACCTGGAATCCCAGGACTTTGGGAGGCTCAGGCAGGCAGATCGCTTGAGCCCACGAGTTCGGAGTTTGAGACCAGCCTGGGCAACATGGCGAAACCCTGTCTCTACAAAAAAAGATACAAGAATTAGCTGGGTGTGGTTGCTTACACTTGGAGTCCTAGCTACTCTGGAGGCTGAGGTGGGAACATAGTTTGAGCCTGAGAGGTTGAGGCTGCCGTGACCCATAATTGTGCCACCGCACTCCAGCTTGGGCAACAGAGTGAGGCCCTGTCTCAAAAATAGAAAGGAAGAAAGAAATAGGGCCAGTAGCCAGGCGTGCTGGCTCAAGTCTATAATCCCAGCATTTAGGGATGCAGGGATGGGAGGATCACTTGAGCCCAGGACTTCGAGACCAGCCTGAGCAACATAGCAAGACTCTGTTTTCCACAAAAAGGAAAAAAACAAAAAACTGCTGGTGATTGTAAAAGTCCTTGGTGTTTCAGAGAGTGTGTATTTGAGACATCCGTGCCCTGGGATGTTTTTAGTGAAATTGGTTCTTCCGTTTTGGAAGGGTGCCTCCGACTGTCTTTAAACAACTTGAATGGTGTGTGCCAGAAATGTCCATTTCACTGTTTCCATTGCCCTCCTCAGCCTTGCAGATGGCAGGACTTTGAGTCCCTGCCAGGGGGCCAGGAGAGGGGAATGTTGGCTTTTCCAGATACCCTAAGGGTGCCCTGTTTCACAGCAGCCTGGTCTTGGTGTTCAAAGGCTACAGTCCCACGTTAAGATCTTGTTGTCGCAGCTGTACCCTTGACATCTGTCTGTGCCTCTGTTTCTTTTTGGAGATAGAGTCTCGCTCTGTCGCCCAGGCTGGAGTGCAGTGGTGTGATCTTGGCTTATTGCAACCTCCACCTCCCGGGTTCAAGCGATTCTCCTGCCTCAGCCTCCCCAGTAGCTGGGACTACAGGCGCCCACCACCACGCCCAGCTAATTTTTGTATTTTAGTAGAGACGGGGTTTCGCAGTGTTGGCCAGGCTGGTCTTGAACTCCTGACCTCAGGTAATCCACCCACCTCGGCCTCCCAAAGTGCTGGGATTACAGGCACGAGCCACTGCGCCCAGCAGTGTGCCTCTGTTTCTATGCACCTTCATGTCTGGTCTCGTGTCCTCACAGCAGCACTTGGGATGGAGATGGACAGGTCCGGTATCCTCAGTGCCTTTCACCAGCAAGGAAGCCAGGGCTTAGCAGGCTCACATGGCTGCTTTGTGGCTGATGTGGGATGAGAGGCCCAGGCCTCCCAGCTCCTGCTTCCTGTGGCAGTCCCCCTCACTCACACAAGCACCCAGTCTGCCCCTAGATGAAGGCAGAGGTGACTGCCAACAGCCACCAACAAGCGGCGCTCAGGCCAGCACACAAGCTGTGGGTCACTGCTGTGTTCCTCATCTGTGCCATTGCAGACCGAGCCCGCCTTTGGGTTCTCTTGCAGATGAGGAAGTCGAGATGACACGGATGGCAGTCCAGTTTGAGCTGGAGGACCTGAACCTGCGACCTGACCCAGAGCCACTTCTCACTGAGATGATTCATGAAGTAAAATGTCAAACTAGAGAATGCCCCTGCATCCCGCTCAGTGACCCTCGTGACACCAGGGGTGGTGGGGAGGGGTTGGTTTGCCTCCTTGATGTTGTCCTTGCAGGTTATGGCTGTGTATGTAACATTTTAGTTTGTGTTTTTTGAGATGAGATCTCTCCACATTGCATACATTGGTCTTGCACTCCTGGGCTCAGCTCAGGTGATCCTCCTGCCTCTGCCTCCCAGGTAGCTGGGATTACAGACGTGAGTCACTGTGCCCAGCTTAGAACATTCTTGATTTTTGAGTCTGTTGTTTATACAATGTTCGTATTTTCCGGTTCTTACAGTAACTAGGTCTTTACTCCTTAACACAATTAATCTTATGCTTTTTGTAAATTTTTATTCTGGAGAGGCAGATTACTCTTTTTATAAATACACACGCAGCTGCTATTGCCAAACTGCAAGTAAAATATCAGCTTGCGTAGGATTTTCCTAGGGCTGGCTGCAGATGGGCGCTGGTGCTGCTTGTTGGAAGCCTGGTCGCGCTGTCTTCAGTCACCTGTGTCTGTGGCTCTTCCCCATTAGGCGGCTTACAGGGAGAACACAGTTGGCCTCCACCGTTTCTGCCCCACAGAAAACATAGCCAAGATCAATCGGGAGGTGCTGCATTCCTACCTGAGGAACTACTACACTCCCGACCGCATGGTGCTGGCCGGTGTGGGTGTGGAGCACGAACATCTGGTGGACTGTGCCCAGAAGTACCTCCTGGGAGTCCAGCCGGCCTGGGGGAGCGCAGAGGCCGTGGATGTTGACAGATCCGTGGCCCAGTACACTGGGGGGATTGCCAAGGTGAAGTGGCGGGAACGTCTCATGGCCTCAGGTGGGGAACACGTCCCCTGGCCCGTGGCGTGGCATGTTTTTGTATTGATTCTGAGGGTGATAGGTGTTGACTGCACTTGTCGCTTTGCCTTAACACATACTGTGATCCTACAGCAGGGCAGGGATATGTCTCCTGCTGAGGGTGAGCACTGCTAGGCCTGAGCGCAACTCCCACAGAAGGTGGACGCAGTTCTTTCCTCAAGGGTGTGGGTCTGCCAGTGCCTGCGTTGCATTTTTTGTTTTGAGACGGAGCCTTGCTCTGTCGCCCAGGCTGGAGTGCAGTGGTGCAGTCTCGGCTCACTGCAAGCTCCGCCTCCTGGGTTCAAGTGATTCTTCTGCCTCAGCTTTCTGACCACCACCAGACCTGGCTAAATTTTGTATAGAGATGGGGTTTCGCTACGTTGGCCAGGCTGGTCTCAAACTCCTGACCTCATGATCCACCTGCCTCGGCCTCCCAAAATGCTGGGATTACAGGTGTGAGCCACCGTGCCCAGCCTGTATTTATTTGTTTGTTTATTTATTTATTTATTTATTTTGTATTTTTGGTAGAGATGGAGTTTTGCCATGTTGCCCAGGCTGGTCTTGAACTCCTGGACTCAAGTGATCTGCCCACCTTGACCTCCCCAAATGCTGGGATTTTAGACATGAGCCACCGTGCCTGGCTGGCATTGGATTTCTGTGTAACCACTCTGAGGATGATCTGATCTGGGGTTTGCGAGCCCTCGCTGTTTTTTATGTGGCGACATTTGCTTGTTTTCTTGGTTACAGCTAGAAAGAGACATGTCCAATGTCAGCCTGGGCCCGACCCCCATCCCCGAGCTCACGCACATCATGGTTGGACTGGAGAGCTGCTCCTTCCTGGTGAGTCCTAGTGCTGGGTCTGGTGGCGTTGCTGGTGCCGTGTGGGCTGCTCAGCCAGTTCCGCCCTCCGTCCCTGGTGTCCGACGGCGCTCCTCACGTAGTCTGGGCAGCTCAGCCAGCTCTGCCCTCCATTCCTGGCATCCAGTGGCACTCCTGACGCAGTGTGGGCTGCCCAGCCAGCCTGGTGTCCTCTGCCCTCTGTGCCTGGTGTCCGACAGCACTCCTGACACGGCGTGGGCGGCTCAGCCAGCTCTGCCTTCCATTCCTGGCATCCAGTGGCACTCCTGACGCAGTGTGGGCTGCCCAGCCAGCCTGGTGTCCTCTGCCCTCTGTGCCTGGTGTCCGACAGCGCTCCTGACACGGCGTGGGCGGCTCAGCCAGCTCTGCCTTCCATTCCTGGCATCCAGTGGCACTCCTGACGCAGTGTGGGCTGCCCAGCCAGCCTGGTGTCCTCTGCCCTCTGTGCCTGGTGTCCGACAGCACTCCTGACATGGCGTGGGCGGCTCAGCCAGCTCTGCCCTCCATTCCTGCAGGAGGAGGACTTCATCCCCTTTGCGGTGCTGAACATGATGATGGGCGGAGGCGGCTCCTTCTCAGCTGGCGGGCCCGGCAAGGGCATGTTCTCCAGGCTCTACCTCAACGTGCTCAACAGGTTGGTTGCGCTCTTTTCTGTATCCTCCGGCCAGGCCAGGTGTGTTTTTGGACCATGAGGCCACCTTACAGGTGACTTTTCTCTAGTTTCCCCTTCACTCCTGTGACTCTCGTTTCCTCCCAGGCACCACTGGATGTATAACGCGACCTCCTACCACCACAGCTACGAGGACACTGGCCTCCTCTGCATCCATGCCAGCGCCGACCCGAGACAGGTGAGGGCCCCGCTTGCCACCGTTCTCAGCACGGCTGCCCTTCCAGACCTGGGCGTCCGTGCCTAGACGGGTCAGCAGGCTGGCGGGCGCAGGCCACACTGTCATCACCTTGCCTTTCTTCACAGGTTCGAGAAATGGTAGAAATCATCACAAAGGAGTTTATTTTGATGGGCGGAACCGTGGATACGGTAAGTGAGGTGTGGCGCCATTTCCAGGCGTACCTGTGGTGTCTGACAGGAGACAGCCACAGTGTAGGAGTGGCCACCTGTGGGCCTGGTCCCCGAGCCTCAGGGCCGAGGTCCCGGCAGAGCAGGACAGGGCGGCCAAGGAGGCACAGCCTGGGGCTGAGCTGCTCCACCTGGGAGCCCACTGGGGCTGTTCTTCCCTGGTCCAAACCCCGAAAACAGAAAAGCAGACCAGCGCCCTCCCCCAGTGCTCGGTCCACTTCTTCTTTGTCTGAGCCACTGGGTGGGTTGTGGGACTGACCGTGTGACCCTCTCTGCTGTGCTGGGAAAACGTTGGAGGAGTTTGTGCGTCCTCCTCAGCCGCCCGTGTGGGATGAAGCAGCTCGCACAGGTGGGCTGCAGTGCGGGGTGTCTCGAGCCTTTTCCTGGCTCCATTTTATGTTTGAAACTGTATTTGTTTACCAATTTTGTTTCTTCTTTTTAAGATGGAGTCTCACTGTGTCAGCCAGGCTGGAGTATAGTAGCTCAAATTAGGCTTGCTGCAACCTCTACCTCCCGGGTTCAAGCGATTCTCCTGCTTCAGCCTCCCAAATAGCTGGGATTACAGGCACACATCACCACGCCCAGCTAATTTTTGTATTTTTAGTAGAGACGGGGTTTCGCCATGTTGGCCAGGCTGGTCTCGAACTCCTGACCTCAGGTGATCTGCCGCCTCAGTCTCCCAAGGTGCTGGGATTACAATTACAGGTGTGAGCCACCATGCCTCCCTGTTTGCTAATTTTTTAAGCTTAGTTTTTGATGCTTTATATGTTTGGAAACCTTGTTACTTCCTGGACCAGAACTGGTACAAATAAGCGCCGTTTTATACACGCACCCTTTTTTTTTTTTTTTGAGACAGAATCTTGCTTTGTCGCCCAGGCTGGAGTGCAGTGGCTTGATCTCAGCTCACTGCATCCTCTACCTCCCAGGTTCAGGTGATTCTCCTACCTTAGCCTCCTGAGTAGCTGGGATTACAGGCGTGTGTCACCACCATAGCTAATTTTTTTTTATTTTTGTTTTTGAGATGGAGTCTTGCTCCATTGCCCCAGGCTGGAGTGCAGTGACGCAATCTCGGCTCATTGCAACCTCTGCCTCCCAGGTTCGAGTGATTCTCCTACCTCAGCCTCCTGACTAGCTGGGATTACAGGCACCCACCACCACACCTGGCTAATTTTTTGTGTTTTTAGTAGAGATGGGGTTTCACCATGTTGGCCAGGCTGGTCTTGAATTCCTGACCTCAAGTGATCTGCCCACCTCGGCCTCCCAAAGTACTGGGATTACAGGTATGAGCCACTGCACCCAGCCGCATGGCTAATTTTTGTATTTTTAGTAGCGACGGGGTTTCACCATCTTGGCCAGGCTGGTCTCGAACCGCTCGACCTCAGGTGATCCACCTGCCTTGGCCTCCCAAAGTGCTGGGATTACAGGTGTGAGCCACCGCGCCTGGCCAGGAAGAGCAGCATTATTCAAGAAATAAAATTGTGGTTAAAATTAATGTGCTTCAGTTCCACTAGTGCACTGCTAGAAAAACAGTCCTCCACTAATGTGAAATCAACGTGAAATAAATATGAAGTATTTAGGTATTTGCCTAAAGTTGCAAAAAGATCTGTCTAAATTAAGAATTATTTTACTTAAAAAAAAAATGCTATACAGGCCAGGTCCGGTGGCTCATGCCTGTAATCCCAGCACTTTGGGAGACCATGGTGGGAGGATCACTTGAGCCCAGGAGTTCAAGACTGGACTGGGCAATATAGCAAGACCCTGTGTCTATTAAAAAAAAAAAAGCATCTCCACAGCCCATCAGTTTTTGGTGTTTGTTTTTCAGTGTGCTGGTTCCTAGATCTGCAAGCACCCCTGCCTGTGCCCTGAGGCAGTCGCAGGGCAGCCTGGGACCCGCGCTGCCTCCCTCAGAACCTCGCAGGGACTTTGCTAAAATCAGCTGCCTGGGCCCTGTACCTGAGGCATCTGGGGAAGCTCCAGAACCTGTGTTTCATTTGTATTCCCCCTGATTTTGCCGTGTGGCCCCTTTGGGGTCCTGGTATTTAGAGGTTGACTATTTTACCTTCTCCAGCTGTGTCACACAGACAGTGAAAAGAACTCAAGGGAGGCACATGGCTTCCATACGTCAAGTGTGGTGGAAGCCAGGTGACATGTAGCATAGCCCTTCCCTAGAAAACCCGAAGGGGAGGCCAGCAGGGTTGCCTGTGACTTGGGCCTGTGTCCCAGTGCCCAGAGGGAGGCTCTTCCCTTCCTTTCTTTCTCTTTTGTTTTGGAGATGGAGTCTCGCTCTGTCGCCCAGGCTGGAGTGCAGTGGCGCGATCTCGGCTCACTGCAAGCTCCACCTCCCGGGTTCACACCGTTCTCCTGCTTCAGCCTCCCGAGTAGCTGGGACTACAGGCGCCCGCCACCGTGCCCGGCTAATTTCTTTTGGTATTTTTAGTAGAGACGGGGTTTCACCGTGTTAGTGTTAGCCAGGATGGTCTCCATCTCCTGACCTCGTGATCCGCCCGCCTCGGCCTCCCAAAGTGGTGGGATTGCAGGCGTGAGCCACCGCGCCCGGCTTCCCTTCCCTTTCTTTTGTTCAGCTTTGGGCACAGAGATGGCCTTTGGCCATCGCTCGAGTGGGGGTGGAAGGTGGCACGGGGTGGGTGTGTGCCCATCTGACTGGACCCTGGCCCCAGGTGGAGCTGGAACGAGCCAAGACGCAGCTGACGTCCATGCTCATGATGAACCTGGAGTCCAGGCCTGTGATCTTCGAGGATGTGGGGAGGCAGGTGCTGGCCACTCGCTCCAGAAAGCTGCCGCATGAGCTGTGCACGCTCATCCGTGAGTACTGCGGGGGCAGTGAGGGGCTGCCACAGGTCTCAGCCAGGCTCAGAGGAGGCCGTCTCGCCCTCCCACAGGCCATGGGGGCCCGTGGTGTGTGTGTCACACCCGGAAGCCGGGGCCTTCACCAGTTGTCCTCAGCAGGGGTGGCCGAGGGCAGGGCCGTGGGGTCACAGACCTGGTCTCACTTCCTGGCCCCACCATGTACCTGCTGCCACCTTGGCAGGTGACCGCACCCTCTGCACCCCTGGGAGCGGCTGTCACTACTTCCCAGAGTTGTTAAAGAGGACGCGAGTGAGTGGGCGAGAAGGGCTCAGTAGAGGACTGCTACGTTCTTTGTGGAGTAGCAGTGGATTGGAATGCCACACTACCGTTGCTGGCTCTCGGGCAGGAGTCTCAGCCCCAGGTTTCCGGGGCCCCCATGAGTGACCTTAGGAGGCCTGAACTTCCTCAGACTGTGTGCCAAGTTGTATGTGCGTCGGACTCTTCTGGGGGACAGGCTTAAAACCTGACCCAGGCTGCCTACTAAGTTGGGGTGGCTCAGGCTTATAGTGTCACCTGTGGGTATCTCCTATCCAGGCCTGGAGTCCCGGGCACTTGCCCTTCCCCATGTGGGCCCTTGTCCTTCCCTCAGGAGCCTCCACTGAAATCCTCCACAGTGTCCAGCCTCTCGGGCCTCGTCTTCTGTGGAAAACAGACCCTCCCGGACCCTGTCGCTCCTGTCCTGGGGTTCCTGGTGCAGCCCTCTGGCCCCTCTCACCCCACCCTTCTGTCCATGTGGCCCTCGGGCTCGGGGTTTTCCTGCAGGCCCATCCCAAAGGGAGCTCAGCAGCCAAGGAGCTCGCTCTTCTGTAAATGTGACTTCCTGGGCGGGTTCGTCCTACATTTTTAAGTCATCGCCATGTCCCCATTTACTGAGAACTCACTTCTGTCACTTTTGGACTCACCCTTGGCTACACCCAGTGGCTGCCTTTGGGCCCAGGTACCCCCAGCAGCAGCGCAGCGTGAGTGAGTGGTGCAGACTGGCCACCCCCTCCGTGTGTTTAGTGACGCAGCCTCGGCGTGGAGGCCGTGGCACGCTTGTGTGATGTACATTTGCCCTCTGCACTAGGCAACGTGAAGCCGGAAGACGTGAAGAGAGTTGCTTCTAAGATGCTCCGAGGAAAGCCGGCAGTGGCCGCACTGGGTGACCTGACTGACCTGCCCACGTACGAGCACATCCAGACTGCCCTGTCGAGCAAGGACGGACGCCTGCCCAGGACGTACCGGCTCTTCCGGTAGAGCCGCTCCCCGGCCTGACAGACCCAGGGGCTGCAGCTGGAGCCTGTTCCTGTGCGTGTTAGTTTGGACACGAATTTAGTTTAAAAAGCTGTCTGGTTGTATGAACAGTGCAGACAATGTCACCACAGCACCCACGCAGTTTGCGTTGCTTCAGAACTCAATGTGCCGATCAGTGGAGTCAGTGTTGTGCCTGACCCGCCGCAAGCCAGCAAGCAGGTGCAGTGCCCAGCGCTGGAGTGCAGCGTGCCGTGAGGAGGCCGGTCAGTGCTCCCCCTCCTCGGGGGCTCTGGGCACACGGGGCTCCACAGGTTCCTTGGAGGAGCCCTGAGCCGGGAAGCAGCGGAGGCCAGCCTATCAGAGCCTCCCTGGAGGCCACCGTGCTCCTGTGTTGGTACCAGGACTCACCTCTGACAAACAGGACAAGGTGAGGGCCCAGTCTGCTCTGAGGAGCGCGGTCCATGCGTTTGCACGCGGCTTCCCTGGTAATAAACAGCTGGCATCTTAGCTCGGTGTTTTCCTTCTCGCCTGGGGAGGGGCGGTTCTTAAGGGCTGTCTGAATTGGCAGCTTTTCTAACATGGAGGCCTTCCTCCCTGATAATTATCTGGTTGACCCAGTGACTTGAAGCCCGTTCTCATGCGACGTGCTGATTTCACGGTGTCGCAGCATGCACGGGGCGGGGTGACGGCGGGTGATGGTGACTGGCAGCAAAGCCTGCAGATGCCTTAGAGGTAGGGAGTGCCGCCAGTCCGAGGAGCGGCCACAGATGTGGCTGTTTTCAGAGATCCAAAAGGTCGCATGGCTCAGGGAATAGCCACCACAGGGCAACTTTTCATGTGGTCTAAAAACTTGTACAAGTGGCCGGGCGCGGTGGCTCACGCCTCTAAACCCCAGCACTTTGGGAGGCCGAGGCGGGCGGATCACCTGAGGTCGGGAGTTTGAGACCAGCCTGACCAACATGGGGAAACCCCATCTCTACCGAAAATACAAAATTAGCCTGGTGTGGTGGCGGGCACCTGTAATCCCAGCTACTCGGGAGGCTGAGGCAGGAGAATCGCTTGAACCCGGGAGGCGGAGGTTGTAGGGAGCCGAGATCGCGCCACTGCACTGCAGCCTGGGTGACGAGCGAAACTCCATCTCAAAAACAAAAACAAAAAACTTGTACAAGTTAAAACTTGCAACGTTGTTCTCAAACACCCATAGAAACCTTGGGAGCTCCAAGGGGTGTGGGGAGGTCGGGCCTGGGAACCTGCACGGGCCACCTCCGATGCTGCTGTAGTCCAAGGGCAGCTACCTGCATGTGTGACTCAGTGGCCTGCACAGAGCTGTGGGGCACAGTTTTGTCAGGAGGAGAGAACAGTCTCTGGTCCTGTCTTCTGAGTAGCTGAGAAGCTCAGCCTCTGTGGTGTAGACGGGAGAGAAAGTGGATATTTTCAGGAAGTTAAACTTGTAAGCTTTACTCCTGTGAGCCTCTGACTGTCCTCTGGCTATTGTAGTTTCCGTAAGACCTTGTGCCTTTACAACACACACTCCAGCGACGGTGCCTGCTTGAATTTGCCCACATGGGAAGCTCAGCTTGCTGCCCACCTGGTGGGATTGGAGGACCGGAGCGGGAGGACGACGGTGTCTGTTTTAACAGTGGACTTCCGTTAGAAACATCCTGTTGTTACCACACCTGGGACGGCACACAGCCCCTGATGCCCAGCTGCACGGTGAACGCAGAGCTCCCACACCACAGGCGTCAGGCCTGGGGTTGAGCTGCTGAAGATGCCAGTGAAGCACAGTCCTGCTCCAACTACCGAGAAGCCGGAGGACATTCTAGAAACTGCTACCAATTAGCCCTCAGGGTCTGTGCTTTGGAAGCCAAGGCCAACACAGGTTCTCTCCGTTCCCTGCCACACCCAGCTGGCTCTCCCTCGCTGCCTCCACTCTAACCGCAGGTCACACGCCTGCCTTCCCTGCCACACTCCTCCTCGCCTCGCTTTTTCTTTTCTTTATTTTTTTGAGATGGAGTTTCACGCTTGTTGCCCAGGCTGGAGTGCAGTGGCGTGATCTTGGCTCGTCGCAACCTCCGCCTCCCAGGTTCAAGCAATTCTCCCGCCTCAGCCTCCCGAGTAGCTGGGATTACAGGCGTGCGCCACCACGCTGGCTAATTTTGTATTCTTAGTAGACGCGGGTTTCACCGTGTTGGTCAGGCTGGTCTCCAACTCCCGACCTCAGGTGATCCGCCCACCTTGGCCTCCCAAAGTGCTGGGATGACAGGCGGGAGCCACCGCGCCCGGCCCCACGTCCCTTTTTCTTTGGAACTAAGGTGCACTTGCTGCTTTTTTAAGATGGTCACCTTCCCCAAGCAGGCCATTTGGTTCATTCCAGTATCGCTGCTGGTGGCTAGAACCTCTGTCCTGGAGCAGGGCTAGAAAACACTTGCTGAACGAAAGACAAGCAAAGCATGCTTGAGAGAACGAGAGCTGAATTTTTTTTTTTTTTTTGAGACAGAGTCTTCCTCTATGGCCCAGGCTGGAGTGCAGTGGCGTGATCTCTATGGCCCAGGCTGGAGTGCAGTGGCGTGATCTCGGCTCATTGCAAGCTCCACCTCCTGGATTCACGCCATTCTCCTGCCTCAGCCTCCCGAGTAGCTGGGATTATAGGCGACCGCCACCACACCTGGCTAACTTTTGCATTTTTAGTAGAGACGGGGTTTCACCATGTTGGCCAGGTTGGTCTCCAACTCCCAACTTCAGATGATCCACCTGCCTCGGCTTCCCCAGGTGCTGGGATTACAGGCGTGAGCCTCCGCGTCTGGCCCCGAGAGCTGAATTTTTGAAACCACCCTCAGGCGTATTTCACAATTTTTTTTTTTTTTTGAGATGGAGTTTCATTGTTGCCCAGGCTGGAGTGCAATGGCACGACCTCGGCTCACGCTACGTCTGCCTCATGGGTTCAAGGGATTCTCCTGCCTCGGCCTCCCAAGTAGCTGGGATTACAGGCGCCCACTGCCACACCCGGCTAATTTTTTGTATTTTTAGTAGAGACGGGGTTTCACCATTTTGATCAGGCTGGTGGTGAACTCCTGACCAGCCGCCTAGGCCTCAGGTGATCCACCCACCTGGGCCTCCCAAAGTGCTGAGATTATAGGCATGAGCCACCGCACCTGGCCACATTTGTTTTGCTTTTGCCAAATTTAGCAGTGGAGGATTGTATACCAAAGTTACCACTAATGTGAAGCTCTAAGAACCCGCTACTATCGAGCCAGCTTTTTTTTTTTTTTTTTTTTTTTTTTTTGAGATGAGGCTGGCCCGGGAGTACAGTGATGTAACCACTGCTCATCAGCCTTGACCACCAGGTCTCAGTTGATCCTCCCGCCTCAGCCTCCTGAATAGCTGGGACTGTAGGCGCGCACCAACATGTGGGCTAATTCTTATTTTAGAGGTGGGGTCTCACTAGGTTGCCCAGGCTGGTCTCTTAACTCCTGGCTTCAAGCAATCCTCCTGCCTCAGCTTCCCAAAGTGCTGGGATTGTAGATGTGAGCCACTGTGCCTGGCCGTATTTAACAATTCTTTTATTTTCCAGAGATTGGCCAACATCATTTGCATTAGTGTAAACTCCTGAGTGAAATTCCATTCATCTAAAACTAGTGGTGAGTGCCAAGGGCATCACCTGGCTTTTGATCTGTGATCGTACTAGACACATCACGCCCCGCCACTCCCCGCCAAAAGACTTGGAGCCTCTTACTCTCAAGCCACAGGACACACTCCAGGGGCGGATCAGAATCTCTTTAACAACTGTTTGGGTCGGAGAAAAGGCCTAGGAACAAGCCATAAAAGCTGACTCATTTTAAGCCCCATTGTCCTAAAACATCTTGGTACAAATTTTCTTTTTTTTTTTTTTTTTTTTGAGACAGTCTCGCTCTGTCGCCCAGGCTGGAGTGCAGTGGCGTGATCTTGGCTCACTACAAGCTCCACCTCCCGGGTTCACGCCATTCTCCTGCCTCAGCCTCCTGAGTAGCTGAGACTACAGGCGCCCGCCACGGTGCCCGGCTAATTTTTTGTATTTTTAGTAGAGATGGGGTTTCACCGTGGTCTCGATCTCCTCACCTTGTGACCCGCCCGCCTCGGCCTCCCAAAGTGCTGGGATTACAGGCGTGAGCCACCGCGCCCGCCCCAGATTTTCAATGAATTGATTTGAAACTTAGGGCACATTTGTTTGGGCAAAACCTTTTGTTTGTTTTTGGAGATGAGTCTCACTCTGTCACCCGGGCTGGAGTGCAGTGGTGCGATCTTGGCTCACTACAACCTCCGCCTCCCGGGTTCAAGCAATTCTCCTGCCTCAGCCTCCTGGGTAGCTGGGACTACAGGCGCCCGGCTAATTTTTGTATTTTTAGTAGAGATGGTGGGGGTCTCACCATTTGGCCTGGTTGGTCTCGAACCCCTGACCTTGTGATCTGCCCACCGGGACCTCCCCAAGTGCCGGGATTACAAGCATGAGCCACCGCACCCGGCCCAAGAGACTCATTTTTATCAAGAGACTGGGTGTTTGTTTCCCCACTTTTTAAGCTGCTGCTAATAAAAGTTTTATGTATTATTCACTGGAATTGTTGATAACCAGCAGGGTTCATCAGGTCTGAAGTATTTGTGTCTTCCTCAAACTCTTTTCCAACTAACGCTGATCTCTGGGGCAGTGAACTAGGAATGCAAGATTTTATTTATTTATTTATGTATTTTGAGAGGGAGTCTTGCTCTGCTGCCCAGGCTGGAGTGCAGTGGTGCAATCTCAGCTCACTGCAACCTCTGTCTCCTGGGTTCAAGCGATTCTCCTGCCTCAGCCTCCCGAGTAGCTGGGATTACAGGCACCCGCCACCATGCCCAGCTCATTTTTATAATTTTAGTAGAGATGGGGTTGGGGGGGGGGGGCGTCTCACCATGTTGGCCAGGCTGGTCTCGAACTCCTGACCTTGTGATCTGCCCAGCACTCAGGTGATCCACCCACCTCAGCCTCCCAAAGTGCTAGGATTATAGAAGTGAGCCACCGCACCCAGCCGAATGTAGGATTTTAAAGACAGCAGAGATGAGCTGGACAAGATCACAGTCAGCAGTTAAGGGTTGAGACCAAACTTTTTGCCTGTGGATTTTACAGCCTTTAAAACAAGGACATTGTGAGAACAGGGTATGCATGTATATTGTTTCTTCCAGGTTTCAGTTTTTGGCCAGAAAGAGAGTTTAAGACTCAATATATGCATTTATTTAAAAATATAAATATGGAAAAATAAATAATTTAAAAGACTAGATTGAATGTCCCTAGATTTTCACACATTCAAAGACTACATTTTTTCAAGAGATGGAATGGGACACAAAGCAAGAATGAACGGTTCTAAACTCTCGAAGAAAGAAACCCGGGACATGGTGGGGATCCCTGGCCTAGGTGTTCAAGGTGGTGGCATCCTAAGCTTCCAGCAGTTCCCCAGCCAGGCTCCACTGTCATTCTGTGGCTGGAGTTACAGAAGCAAACGGTCTACGTCACTGAAACCATGAGATGGTTTCATGCCAACAGGCTTGGCTGATGAGAGGAGAGGGGAGGTGGCTTCTCACTCAGCCGGGGAGGCCCTTATGCTGGGGTGCGGGCCTCTTTGCGCCACGGCAGGCGACCTGCAGCCTCGCGGAGGGGAACCGCGCCACGTCCTGGAGGCCATGTGGCTTCCTCAGCTGGGCTCTGGGGCCCACTGAGAGGTCTGAGGCCCCAGGGGTCACCTAGCCCAGGTCCAGCCTGGCTCTGGACACCTGTGTGACATGGGGTGGTGTGTGTTTGAGGGGCTGCCAGGAGGACACAGATGGACGCCTGCTCCGGGTGTGGAGGGAGAGGCTGGCGCAGAGCACGCGGGGATGGGGTGGGGGTGGGGGGGCTCTGTGACTGCCCCCAGGGCACGGGAGCTGCTCAGGACCGGATTCTGACGTCTGCCCCCGAGAGTGGCTGGGGTCTGTGGTACTGCGGCGGGTCCACGCCCTGCCCACCCATGCCGTGTGGACCTGCCATGGAGAAGGACAGGCTCACTTAGGGATGGTTTCCTTCTTGGGACGCTGGCACAGTGGCACGGGCGCCACAGTCCCTCAGATCCGCAAAAGGCGGCAAACTCTTCGTCCTTCCCGCTGGGTTTTGATCAAATACAATCACCCCATGTTGCGGCTGTGGGTCCTCGCTCAGCAAACTTCAAGAAACGGAACAGATGGTGCTGGAGTTCTGACTCTGTAGTGCTTGCTGCCTCTGAATCTCCTTCGAAATCCGTCTTTTAATTCCTAGTAAGTATAGCTCTCTATCAAATTTGCCAGCTGCCAATGGAATGCTGTGGAGGAGGAGGGGGCATTAGGAGGAGGCCAGGCCCAGAAGAGGGGGCATTAGGAGGGGGCCGCGCCCGGAGGAGGGGGCGTTAGGTGGGGGCCAGGCCCGGAGGAGGGGGCGTCAGGAGGGGACCAGGCCAGGAGGAGGGGGCGTCAGGAGGGGGCTGGGCCCGGAAGAGGGGGTGTTAGGAGGGGCCGGGCCCAGGGGAGGGGGCGTCAGGTGGGGGCCGGGCCGGAGGAGGGGGCGTCAGGTGGGGGCCGGGCCCGGAGGAGGGGGCATCAGGAGGGGGCCGGGCCAGGAGGAGGGGGCGTCAGGAAGGGGTCGGGCCCGAGGAGGGGGCGTTAGGTGGGGGCCGGGCCTGGAGGAGGGGGCGTTAGGAAGGGGTCGGGCCCGAGAAGGGGGCGTTAGGAAGGGGTCGGGCCCAAGGAGGGGGCGTTAGGTGGGGGCCGGGCCCGGAGGAGGGGGCGTTAGGTGGGCGCCGGCCCGGAGGAGGGGCGTTAGGAGGACGCCCAGGGCCACGAGGAGGGGCGTTAGGTGGGCGCCGCGCCCGGAGGAGGGGCGTTAGGTGGGCGCCCAGGGCCACGAGGAGGGGCGTTAGGTGGGCGCCGGCCCGGAGGAGGGGTGTTAGGAGGACGCCCAGGGCCACGAGGAGGGGCGTTAGGTGGGCGCTGGCCCGGAGGAGGGGCGTTAGGTGGGCGCTGGCCCGGAGGAGGGGTGTTAGGTGGGCGCTGGCCCGGAGGAGGGGTGTTAGGCGGGCGCCGGCCCGGGCTGGCACTGCCTCTAAGCACACAGAGGCCTGTTCCTGGGAGAGCCACAGGAAGGATGGGCGGACACCTGAGTGCTTAACGCCTTCCTCCCCCCAGCTGGCCACACCCAGCCCCCCAGCTGGGCCTCTTCACTGTTCAGAGCCGCTCCCCTTCCTGCCTTCTTCCTGCTCCAGGATGAGTCCAACCGATCCTGGGGGTGCACAGCCCTGAAGGTCCCAGGACAAAGCCCCAAGTGGAACCCCACGATGACAGGGACCCTTCTCAGCTCATGGGACGACGGCCCAACCCCCGGGCCCGAGAGGGAAGGAGCGCGGGAGAACACTGACTTGTCTCGCCCCGGCCTCACTTTCACCCGGAAGAGGCCGTACACAGGGCGGTGGTCGGAGGTCTTGATCCCGGGGCAGGAGGAGTAGCTCACGGGACAGATGTCACCCTTGTGGCGGCTTCTGTACAAGACGCGGTCCTTCGGGAAGATTCCGGAGGGAGGAAGTCCAGTTACTCCTGAGGCGCTGTGGGGCGTGGCCCACTCACCTCCCCGCTGTTCTCAAGTGCCCCCCGAGGGAGCCTTCTGGGACCCCCGACACTTATGCCCGTTTTGTTGCCCGGTGTCTGTGGCCAGCTGGACCAGGGCCTGTCCCTCGCCGCTGGAGACCCTGTGAACAGCGGCTGCTCCTACCCTGCCCTGCCTCAGTGGCTTCTTGAGGCATCCAGCAGACATCGGGACGTGCCCAGAGCTGCAGCCATGGGCCTGGCGGAAGGGTGAGTGAGGGTGCAACGGGCAGAGGCTCTGCACGCCAGGGGCGAGGGCATGGCCGGTGCCCTGTGTGCCAGTCGGCTCACCCAGCCTTGAAAACACCCATGGAGAGGGTGCCGTTCTCCACCAAAGGGGACTCGCCACGAGGCCAGGGTGTAGAGCTGAAGTTCAAGTCAAGGCCGTCCAGGTTCAGACCCCTGATGCCAGGCATTGGCTCCCGGCTGTGGGAGGTGCCCGCCCTGGAAGCACTCTGCGCCGGCCACGGGCGGGGCTCACCGTGTATGAGGGTGTCCTCTGCTTGGAGGTGCTGTCGTACGTGTCCTTCCCGATGTCAAACTTGTATGACGGGAGGAAGTGAATGTCCGGCTCCTGAAAGCCCTTGAAGATGGACCCTGCCACAGGATGGGCACCCGGACCGGCTCAGACCAGTTCGTGCCAGCCGTGGCACCCCAGGCCCTCACCTTTCCGCATCTCCCGCCACGCCCACCCCCCTCCCAGGCCCTCACCTTTCCGCATCTCCCGGATGAGCTGGTCATGCTGCAGCAGCGCCGGCACGTCCACCACCAGGCCCTGGCACAGGAGGGTGTCCACGGCCGTGCGCCCGCCGCTCAGGCGGAAGTTGAAGTCTCCAAACCAGAACACCTCATCGAAGCGGGTGGTGACGTCCGCTGTGGCACAGTGGGCCATGCATGGGCACAGGCAAGCAATGGCAGGTCCTTCCCCTTCCCCAGAACACGGCCTGGCAGTGGCTCCCAGGGGAAGTGGGTCTCGGGTGCCAGCCAGAGGGGCTGGGCCCCGATTCGCATTGGGACAGCTCCAGAAGGCACCTGGAGCAGCCTCAGGAGCAGACGGCGCCCATGGCAGGGGATGACCATGTCTCTGCTCCTTTCCACACAGCCGGGGGAGGCGGCAGGGCGGGCAGTGGTGAGGACCAGGACCCAGGCTAGCAGGACACGCTGTGAGTGGACGGGATCCACCCACCCCACTAACCGTGCTAAAGAACCATGAGGGGCTATGCGCTGGGGGCACTTGGACTTTTCGGCCCTCGCTTCCCAGAGCTCAGGACGCTGCCTCTGCAGAGCTGCCGTAAAAACGACGGGCGCCCCGCGTGTGAACCACGGCAGCACCACCCGCATGCAGTGTGGGGGCCCTCACCTGCGCTGGAGCGATAGGGGTTGGTGTCGGGCACGTTTCTGGGCAGGGCCAGGGCTTGCACGGTCCTGGTGTAGTCCAGCAGCCGCTCTGCCACCTTCCCGTCGCCCGCTGTGGGAACAGAAATGGGGTAGGGGTCACAGGGTTCTGGGTCTCCCTCAAGAGCTGCCCCCTGGACCATGCCCTGACTGCGCGCCCCCTGCAGACGCAACCCCACCAGGCATCCGCTGCCAGGCCTGGCCAGGGACATTTCTGCCTCGGAGGACGGAGCGCGGGCCCAGCACGGCATGCCCTCAGTGCCGGGGTCTGCTGGGGGTCCTCAGCGTGCATCTTAGCAAGCATGGTGCCCGCCCCACGGCCCTGGGTGGAAGATGAAGCCAGCAGCCAGGATCCCTGCCCTGGGCAGGGTCCTGGTCAGGAGAGGAAGGCTGTTCTCACGCAGCACCTGCGGCACGGGCACCGAGCGACTTACAGGTGAAGTGGGACGTGATGAAGAGGAAGGAGGTGCCAAAAAAGGTGAAGCTGACGCCCAAGGCCCCCTTGGTCTTGATCTGAGACACGATGCGTGTGGTCACCGTGGAGCACTCCACCTCTGCGGGAGGGGCAGCCCTCAGCTCACCTGCAGGACGCTGCAGGCCGGGGGTCGTGGCCGGACCCGCATGCCAGTGAGGGCTCACTGTGGAGCCCGTGTGTGACATAGCAACCCCCAGATCCCAGACGCAAAGCGTGCCTGTCCTGCCAAGGCCACGGGTCAGTCGTGGAAAGGGGGGCTGCCACCCTCCAGCCGCGCCCACCCCTCCAGCCGCACCCACCTGAGCAGAACCAGATGAGGTCCCGGCGGATAAAGAGCGACATGTAGAGCACGCCGTGGGCCGCCGAGGACAGCAGCACGTAGTGCGGGCCCAGCGTCTCCTGCAGACGCGTCTCCCACTCCCGCCTGCAGAGGAGGAAGCGCGGCCGGCTGGGGGACATGGCCTCCCAGCTCCACCACTCCCAGACCTGCCACCCAGAGCCCCTCGAGGAGCTACCAGGGAAACCCCACGACCTGGCCTCGGAGTCCTGCATGGAGACGCATTTGCCAGAGGCCGTTGTGGGCCAGAGTTGGGACCTGCCGGGGGTCACAGGCCCCAGTTCCACTTGAGTGGCTCCCCTGGATCCCTGCCGAGACCCCAGTGAGCAGAGCTCCTCCTGCCTGCATGGCTCATGGGCCAGGGGAGTGGGGCCCACCTCAGCTTGGGGCCAGGGCTCCTTCTCCCAGAGCACCTGTGTGGGCGGCAGCCACCTGCTGTTCCCACCACAACGTGGGGGCCCCAGGAAGCCTCGGAGCCCGGCCGTGCTCCCTGCTGCCCTTCTACTCTCTCACGTCAACAATTTGTTACCAGAATCCAATCTCATTGATTTTAAACTCTCCAAGTTGCCACCAGAAAAGAAACCGACTCATGTATCCCACCCAGGCGTGGAGGCTGCCCGTGCCCAGCCGCAACCCAGGTCTCAACGCCCACCCGTGCCCAGCCGCAACCCAGGTCTCAATGCCCACCCGTGCCCAGCCGCAACCCAGGTCTCAACGCCCAGCAGCTTCAGACACAGCAGCCCCAGGGCAGGCACTGCAGGGCCTGCGGCCGCCCTACCTGTCAGAGCAGCCCTCCTGGACACCGATGACGTACAGGTCCTGGGCATAGTCGGCCTCGGCTGGGAGCAGGAACTCGTCCAGGCTGGGCGGGAGCTCCTGGGAGGAGGGAGCACGTGGTGGGCCGGCTCCTCCCGAAACCTGCAGGCGCCTGTGGGCGAGTCCCACTGCAGCACCTCGAGTGCCAGCAACTCCTCTGAATGAGGGAAACTGAGGCCACGGCCAAGAAGCGATCTACCCGGTCGGTCTCTAAGGCAGCCTCTGACACACCAAACACACCTCAGGTTGGCCCTTGGCCTCAGTTTCCCTCTCCAAACACGAGTCTATCTAACAACCACCCCTGTGTGACCCCCGTCACTGTGACCCCAGCCTGTGGGGCCCAACCTGCCCCTGAGCCGCCCCACAGGGGCTCTGCTGGCCGCCCTCCCGCTCACCTTGAGCAGACGATTCTCAGCCAGGCCTGGTGACCCAATCCCTTCCCCTCCGTTCTGCGGCCACACGGCCATGGAGGTGCAGGTGGGAGCTCGGGAGGACGGGGGTCCTTACCCACTCTCACCCTCCTGTGCCGCGGCTCGCAGTGGATGCACCTCGGGGCTCTGCCCTCCCGGCCCCGGGACGAGGCACAGAACTGCCCCGTCTCCCTCACCCACGTCTGTCCAGCACCGCCCCGCCCTTCCCTGCCCAGTGCCACCCAGCGCCACTCACCTTCTGGCCCTGCATGTTCCAGGTGGCCACGAAGAGCGCCACGTACCGGTCTGGGAAGTAGCGGGCCAGCTCATCTGCCCCCAGCAGGGCCCCGCTGGCCAGGAGGCTGCCCTCCAGGTAACTCCTGTGACGGGAGGACCCCAAGCTCAGGGCCAGGCACAGGACACATCCCTGGGGGGGTCTCGGCCAGGTCCCCAGGGACAACAGCAAAACCCACAGAATGTCAGAAGCTGCCCCCGACCCCGAGCAAGGGCTCTGCTGGACGCTGCGGTGCTGCTGTCTGCTCTGTAGGAAAACAAGGCCCGACCTGGCCACACAAACACCCAGAGCGGGCTCACACCCCCCCGCCTCCCGGGAAGAGGCAGGAGAGGGTGACATCTGGGGCTTTTTGGTGGTGGGGTCCTGGGAGAACCACAGAGAGGAGCTCCCAAACTATAAGCCACGGCTGTGGGCACAGGGCACTGTTCGGGCAGGGGCTGGTTCTCCTCCTTTCTCCCTGGGCCCCAACACCAGGCAGGATGGCCTAAGACAGGGAGACCAGGCGAGCCACATGGAAACGCGTTAATCTCCTCGACACTCGTGGCCTTGATGCACTTTTGGGTTTGCTTGTTTTGGTTTCTGGTGGGGATAGGGTCTCAGTCTGTGCCCAGGATGGAGTGCAGTGGCACCAACACAGCTCCCTGCAGCCTCCACCTCCAGGGCTCAAGTGATCCTTCTGCCTCAGCCCCCCGAGTAGCTGGAACTCCCGGTGCAGTGCCACCACGCCCGGCCAGTTTTTCATTTTTTATTTTTGTAGAAACAGGGTCTCGCCACATTGTCCAGGCTGGCGCTTTCGGATTTTAATACGGCAGTGCACACAAATGGTTAAACACACCGTGTGGCACAGCGACGCCCTGCCCCTCCCCACACTCAGCACCTTCTGCCACGAGGGCTGGTAACCTGTCAAGAGGCAACAGCACACGCCCACTGCTCCGTGGGCCACCCAGTGGTGCAGAAGCCACCAGGGGATGTGGACACACGGAGCCGGCCGTGTGCCTGAGATGCTTGATTTACAGACACTGAAATGTGAAGTTTACAACTTTCTTGTAGTGTGAAACAGTATTAGAATTGTTTTGACCTTTTCCCAACCATGTGGAAATGTAAAACGCGTTCTCAGCTCGCTGACTACACAGAAAGGCCGTGGGCTAGGCTTGCCAGCCCTCCTCCCCACTCCTTCTCTAAGTAACACTTGTGCTGCTCCTTCTAGATACGCCGTCTTCTGACGAGGTTCCCTTTCACAAAGGGAGACGAGAGCACAGTGCCGGATTCTTGTGACCTCCCGTGAGAACTTCCTCAATCCTGGCTGCAGCTCCCCAAGCTTCACTGGACACGATTAAATCATGTCACAGGGAGGAACCTCGCTACCTCACCCCTAAAACTGTTGACAGTTCCAGTCAGGACAACTGTGTTCACGCAGCGGTCATTCGGGACAGAGAGTGTTGCTGTGGCCACTGCTGTCAAGTGATCCCGGGCCCAGCAGGGGCTCCTCGGTCACCAGACTCGAGGCCCATGGCGCCTTTGCCGGCAACGCCCATCATGTCCACACCAGCAGCCGCGTGGCCGGTCTGCCCAGCTCTGTCCAGAGCACGGTTAGTAACAGCAGGCCAGGGGCAGCCCTCACAGTCATCATTCCTGTGTCCCGACACGGGCAGGGGCAGAGCTGCCTCGGACCCCCATCCAGGGCCAGGACACTGCAGAGCTTCTGCGTGAGGATGCACAGGCCGGCTGCTGCAGCCTGGGCCGGCTCTCAGAGCAAAAGGAACTGGTGGGGAGAGCATCCCCCTAACCCGCCCTGGCAGCCCCAAGGCACTGGCAAAGGCCAGCAGCCATTCTGAAACAGGGCGGACCAGCTCGTGCACGTGCGGCCCACAAGCTCAGAATGGGTTTTACTGTGTGGAACGGCAGAGAAAGAAAAAACAGCGAGGTTCCAATGTGCGTCCCTAATAGATTCACCGGCACACAGACGCCCTTTGGTCCCCACTGTCCGTGCCTCACCCTTGACAGAAAGCGTGTGCCGACTCCTATTCTAGAACAGACCGGAGATCTGGAAATGGGAAGTTTTTAGACAGCAGAACTGAGTTAAAGGATCCACATCAACCCTCGTTTCCTGGTTGTTCGAAAACAATGACCTGATCCAAATTTGAGACACGACTGCCATTCTAACAGGTGTATCTACGTAAACTGAATCTGATTTTAAAATGTGATGCTTTAGACGCACGAAGAAATTTTACCCTTTACAAGAAACCCTGCAGTGAATTATTTTAACAAAAGCAACAGTTTTGCCCTGTATGTGACTGCACCTGCCCCATCCACGCACAGGAGGGGAGTATGGTGGGGGAGCCAGGCACAGGCCCTCACTCCATGCCTAAGCCGACCTGCCTGCTGGTGGACCACAGGCGCAGGGAAGTGAGGCTACCTTCGGGGACTGTGGTGAGCTGAACAGTGATCCCCAAAGCCATGTCGACCCCCAGACCTCCAGAACCTTGGAATGGGGCCCTATTTGGAAACAGGGTCTTTGCAGATGTACTTTTTTTTTTTTTTTTTTTGTGAGACGGAGTCTCGCTCTATCGCCCAGGCTGGGGTGCAGTGGCGCGATCTCGGCTCACTGCAACCTCCGTCTCCCGGGTTCAAGCCATTCTCCTGCCTCAGCCTCCCGAGTAGCTGGGATTACAGGCGCCTGCCACCACGCCCGGCTAATTTTTCGTATTTTTTTTTTTTTTTTGAGACGGAGTCTCGCTCTGTCACCCAGGCTGGAGTGCAGTGGCCGGATCTCAGCTCACTGCAAGCTCCGCCTCCCGGGTTCACGCCATTCTCCTGCCTCAGCCTCCCGAGTAGCTGGGACTACAGGCGCCTGCCACCTCGCCCGGCTAAGTTTTCGTATTTTTAGTAGAGATGGGGTTTCACTGTGTTAGCCAGGATGGTCTCGATCTCCTGACCTCGTGATCCGCCCGTCTCGGCCTCCCAAAGTGCTGGGATTACAGGCTTGAGCCACCGCGCCCGGCCAATTTTTCGTATTTTTAGTAGAGATGGGGTTTCACCGTGTTAGCCAGGATGGTCTCGATCTCCTGACCTCGCGCCCACCTTGGCCTCCTAGAGTGCTGGGATTACAGGCGTGAGCCACCGCGCCCGGCCTGCAGATGTACTTAATTAAGGATCTTGAGATGAGATCACTCTGGATTTAGGGTGGGCAGTAAATTCAATGACTGGTGTCCTTACAAAAAGAGAGGGGAACACAGAGAGATGGGGAAGAGGACGAGAGAGAGACAGAGAGACAGGGAAGAGGCCACATAAAGACAGAGGCAGAGACCGGAGTGTGCCACAAGCCAAGGAACAACTGGGGCCCCAGGAGCGGGAGGCAGCAGGAGGATCCTCCCCCCAGCCTCTGGAGAGAGGCTGCCTGGCCACACCTTGATTTTAGACTTCTGGCCTCTAGAACTGGGACAGAGTCCAGCTCTGCTGTTTCAAGCCTCCCAGTCCGTGGCCATGAGTTACAGCGTCCCCAGGACACCACACAGAAACCACCTCACACCACTCCCTTCTCACACCTGCCCTGCCTCCCGCCGTGGCTGACAGACAAGACTTGGGCACCATGGCAGTGGGGAGGGGAGGAAAAGAAGGGTGCGGGTGGTTTTGCCAAGTCACAGTGGGAGCATCTGAGGACAGGCCCCCAGACGGCGACCCCAAGACCAGACCAGGCTTGGGAGAGAGCCCATGGGTTCAGTGCCGTTCCTTCCAGCAAGAGCTCGAGCCACCAAAATGTTCCTCGTGAGAAAGTGGCTAAACAAAGTAGCCTCAACACATCTGGGGCCTCTTGCGGCAGAAAAAAACTAAGGGGGCAGGCTGGGCGCAGTGGCCCACGCCTGGAATCCCAGCGCTTTGGGAGGCTGAGGCCAGGAGTTCGAGACCAGCCTGGCCAACATGGGGAAACCCTGTCTCTACTGAAAATACAAAATTTAGCGAGTGTGGTGGCAGGTGCCTGTAATCCCAGACGCTTAGGAGGCTGAGGCAGGAGGAGCCCTTGAACCCAGGAGGTGGAGGTTACAGTGAGCCGGGATTGCGCCACTGCACTCCAGCCTGGGCCACAGAGAAACAAACAAAAACAACCAAAAGGGCAGATCATATACATTGAGGAAATTTCTCAAGACTAAACAAGAAATAGCGCCAGATACATAATTGTATGCAAGATGCCATCTTGTCTACCTTAACACAACGTCACGCCCACGAATGGTTCTGAAACACACAGGAAAAGTTCTGGGAAGTTGGGGAGAGATGGGAAGGGCGCTGCTGTGGGGAGGGGCTGGGAGATGGGGTGGCTGCGGGAGACCCGCTTCATTCTTTCTGTTTAGGCATCCTAAACGCTGCTGATGGGAACGGTCTCACGAGGTTCCAGCAGCCTGAACACTACAATGAAGGCGGCACAGGGGCTGCACCCACCAGGCCCTACCTGCTGCGGACGTCCTTGCTGCGGATGGGCGCCAGGAGGCTGAAGGAGGATTTGGCCGATCGAAGGGAACAGTCGTCGCAGGCCAGGGGGCTCCGGGGCCGGCCGGGGCCCAGGCTGCTGTGGGCCCGCACCAGGAGCGGCTGCGCACGGAGCTTGTAGTCTGCAAGATCCGAGTCGACCTTGTTTGCTGTCCTCAGGGAGTCGGAGGCGATGTCCAGGCTCAGGGCAGGCGGCGGGCGCGGGGGCAGCAGGCTGGGCAGCCTGGGCGAGCTCCCTGCCACGGCGGCGTTTCTGTGCAGCAGGTTCGGGGAGCTGCTGGCCACCCCAGAGAGAGTGTTACCCCCCGAGGACGGGCTCCCTCTCTCACTGCCCAGGACCCCGCGGGACTTGGGGATTTCCTGCAAGGAGGTGCTCAGGCAGGGCGGGGAGCAGCTGTGGGCGGGGGCCCCGGGACCCTCGCTCTGCACTGAGCCCCTGGAGGGACTGGTCCCATTCCGGGCTTCCAGGTCTTCCTGGCTGCCTCGAAAACGCCTCCTCCTCCAGCCCTTGTCGTCCAGGGACAGGGCTCGCTCCAGCCGAGGCCTGGCGGGGGGCCGCGGGGTGACGGGTGCTGCCCGGGCTGGCGGGTCCTCGCCGCTGGGCGTGGCCGGGGTGCTGCAGGCAAGCGCCGGGCTCTCGGAGCCCGGAGCATCGGGTGGGGACCCCGCGCGCGGGGCCAGCGGAGCGCCGGGAAGCTGTCCTTGGAGCGTCCTCCCTTCGGGCGGCTGCGGGGCCGGCTCCGAAGGCCGCAGGCTCTCCGCCTTGGACGGCATGGACGGGCCCTCCCAGGGGAGGCCTCGGCGCGGGGCCGCAGGCGGGGCGAGGGGTCAGGGGTGCCGGGTCCGGGGTCGCCGGCGCAGCGAGGAGCAGAAACTGCGCTGCGGCTCCCGCTTGGGCCGGGGGTGGTCGCGGAGGGGCAGGGGCGGCTGCCGCATGGCCCGGGCCCCGGGTCCCGCCAGCCCCTCGGGGCTCCCAGACGCCGTCCCCAGGGCGGTCCGCAGGCAGGGCCTGTCGCGGGCGAGGCTCGACCCCGGCTGGGGCGCCGCTCGGGGAGAGGGGCAGGAACCGGGCACCCCGGGCTGGCCCCGCAGACTCCGAAGCCGACCCCGTACTCGCGGAGGCCCGGCCGCCCAGAGGCGGAGTCAGCCCGGCCGGGACCCAGCAACGGCCGCCGCGGGGCCGCGCCCGGTCCCCGCCCCGCGCCCCGGCCCCGCCCGCAGCGGCCCCTGGCGGCCGGAGGACTGCGCCGCACCGGGCCAGGTCGGCTCTCCCACGCCCCTCCCCGCCCGGCAGCCCCGCAGCCCGGCAGCCCGGCAGGTCCCAGAGAGGGCAGGTGCAAGTCCCCGGAGAGGACCTGGGCGCGGGCCAGGCGAGTGCCGAGGCCTGCGGACACCTGCACTCACTCGCTTCCAACAAACCAAAGGGAACCACAAGTGAAGGTGTTTGAAGGAGCGCAAAATATTTTATTCAACAATTTGCAATGTAACAATTCTCATTTAGGAAAAATAGCCGCTCCCGCCTGGAGGAAGCTTCTTGAATCAAAAGTCGTGGCAGTCGACCCCAGAACAGCGGGCAGGGCCGACCGGAAGAGGTCCCAGGAATCACAGGAGCTGACCAAGGAACAGAGAGGGCTGCCCCGTCACAGGGACTGGCCTTTCTCCAAGTGACAAGGACAAATGGATCCAGTGGGACACGCCTGTGAAACATTTTGGAAAACATCCTGGGTGGTCTGGGCTAAATGATCAAGTGAAACAGAAAGTCAGGAAGGGCCTGTGCTAATTCCGCATTCTACAATTTCTACACTTAAATTTAAACACCAAACAGTTTATGTTTCCCCAGCAGAACCTACAGAAATTATCTACTGATTTTTATTAGTATTTAAATCTTTTCTTCAGTCTCTTTAGACTTGACAAGAATACGAAGAGTTTTCAGAACAGTCAGAGAAGCCTTAAAGCTTTGCATCAGTGAGAGGAGGCCCCTCTCTGAGTTCAACAGGGCTGAGTCCACCAGGAGCTACTCAAAGTCTCAGTGTGGCAAAACTTGGGGCAGAAATAAGTTCCAGAGCAGCTGTCAAGAAACTGTGTTAAGATACTCTCCCCAAGATGTTACCAACCCCTGAACCAATGTCCCCCAGGTGAGAAAGTGGGTCACGTGGATTGCACCAGGAAAAGTGCAGCCTTTTAGAGAACTGCATCCAGCCCCCTTCACAATGAGTCTAACCATGCTCCTACACGCAAAATGAAGCCCAAATCAAACATCACACCGTCGGTTTTCACCCTGGATGACCACCCTGAGCCATCGTGTCAGACAGCCGGCTCCCTGGGGCTCCTTCCCAGTGACTGGGCCACACGGTGGGCAGTCGCCGGTGCTTTGGGTGCACAAAATCACCCATGGTCCTCATCAGGCCACAGAAAGTAAAGTGAGGCTGGAAACGTCTTTGTTACAGGAAAGAAATTCACTTCAGTAACTAGGGCCTCTCTCAAAAACTGAACTAATGCCGAAGGAACCCCGAGGCTCCTCAGAGACGCTGACTGAGAACACAGCGACCTCCACGCATTCGGCCAGGTTCAAACACGGCGAGGGCCCAGGCGCTGCAGAGCAGGGTCGGGGTCTGCCTCAGACAGTCACTCTTTGCTCCCAGCACCTTAAAGGAAGTGCGGGACTCACTGGGCAGGGACTCACAGCTCGGCTTGGAGAGGCCCTGGTTGCTACCGACTGTGTGGCTCTCCTGTGGCAGAGACAGCTCCAGCCGAATGAACATTCTTAAATGACCAGGAATGCTACATCCTTAAATCATCCTAAATGACTAAGAAAGTCACATCATTCTTTTCGGCAAACAATTCTGAGTCAAAGATTCAGTCTTTCCATCCAGTATCTGAGAGGATGGTGGAATTAATTTTCAAAATAATTCATTATGATGGGCGGTGAGGAGGGAGGCACAGCGTGGGACCAGCTCTGAGTCACTGCCGTGTCTCCCTGGGGGCGGGACGGAGATCGCGGCGGTTGGTCGGGCTCTTCGGGGAGAACAGCAGCGTCAGGGCTCCAAGTGCAAGTTCACAGCAGGGCAAGCCTAGTTCAGCACCAGGTGCTTCCTCTGGTCAATTCTCCCTAGCCTTGAGCTCCCGGAGGTGGCGCAGGCCTGGAACAAAATCAACAGCATGACCTCTGCATGCCTGCCCCCAGGGTGGTCAGTGCCCGGGCGCAGCGTGACAGGGGCTGGTCCACATAATGAACTGCATGGGCCATTGGCGCCGACAAGCTGAAGGCTTCGTTTTTGTTCCTCAAAGCCTCTGGAAACCGACAAGTCAGTGCCAAGTCCTGGGCTCCCTTGAAAGCACCGAGTCCTTAACCATCAGTGTTTACTGTGAGGGTCGCCCGGAGGTGTTGCGGTTTCGTCAGGGCCATGAGGCCCAGAGCTGCTCTGCAGAGCCAGCCTGGCTGTCCGGAGTCCCGGGAGGAGTGGTGGCCAGGCCTGGCCACTGCAGGGGACGCGGGGACCCCAGGTGCAGATAGCCAGCCAATGCAGGCATCCATTCTTACTCCCTTGCAAAGCCTCATGGAGGGGAAAGCCAAGGAATTTGTGTAAAGGCACTAACTACATGGCAAAGGAAGCAGGACAACACCAAAATCGACTAGTCTGGATGCAGAAAAGCAGGTGACAGCCAGGGGCAGCTGCGGGGAGTGGTCCTGGGAGCCTCGGCCTTGTTTGTAGAGGACCAGGGCAGGAATGCTGGGCCCCAGCACGGGAAGCCTGCGGTCAAGAGTGTGTGAGGCCGTGAAGAGTGTGTGAGGCCGTGAGGAGTGTGTGAGGCCGTGAGGGCAGGCTGGGGTGACGATGGGGCTGAATCCCAAGATGCCCCAGACCTCGGCCCCCGCTTGGCTCCCCTCCACTGACAGCCAGTCTATACTCCACAGGCAAGGGAGAGGGGAGGAGAGACGAGGCTGAGGGAGGGAAACCGCAGAAAACATTCTAGAACACTCCCCAGCTGAAGGGCATGCATTCAGGCCCAAGGGGACTGAGAGGGAAGCCCTGCAGGTCCCAGGGAAACAGGACCCCGAAAGGGGCTGCAGGCAGAATGGACCTGGAATCTCAGCAACCACAGGCACCAGGAAACCTAAGGCCACTTGCAGTTCTGAAGAAAGCAACTTTGGCCCAAGAATGTTACCAGCCAGCCAGCCGGAGAGGCCGGAGAAGAGAGGCAGCTCCAGACATGAAAGGCTTCTCCCAAGTCACCCCGGGACCTTTCTGTCAAGAAGCTTCTAAATAAACATACAAAAAAAGCAAGAGCTACTGGAGGATGTGTGTCACCAAGACAAACGGAGTAACTAAGAAAGGCAGCAACACAGGATTCCAAAGCTGCGGGACCCACTCCGGGAGACTCGGGTGCCCAGGCCAAGGGCGGAGAGAACACACTTGGCTCAGAGACCACAGGCTCCAGGAGGACAGAACAGCAGACGTGGCAGAGCTGGGGGCTGAATGAGGGATACACAAGTAGAAAGCCAAGCACATTTTACAAACTGCAACCTAGGAAAAGGCAAAGCGAATGCAGGAGCACGGAGGGCCTGGTGTCCACACAGGGCCCCACACGGGAGCGCTGAGGGCCTGGTGTCCACACAGGGCCCCACACGGGAGCGCTGAGGGCCTGGTGTCCACACAGGGCCCCACACGGGAGCGCTGAGGGCCTGGTGTCCACACAGGGCCCCACACGGGAGCGCTGAGGGCCTGGTGTCCACACAGGGCCCCACACGGGAGCGCTGAGGGCCTGGTGTCCACAGAGAGCACCACACGGGAGCGCTGAGGGCCTGGTGTCCACACAGGGCCCCACACGGGAGCGCTGAGGGCCTGGTGTCCACAGAGAGCTCCACACGGGAGCGCTGAGGGCCTGGTGTCCACACAGGGCCCCACACGGGAGCGCTGAGGGCCTGGTGTCCACAGAGAGCTCCACACGGGAGCGCTGAGGGCCTGGTGTCCACACAGGGCCCCACACGGGAGCGCTGAGGGCCTGGTGTCCACAGAGAGCTCCACACGGGAGCGCTGAGGGCCTGGTGTCCACACAGGGCCCCACACGGGAGCGCTGAGGGCCTGGTGTCCACAAAGGGCCCCACACGGGAGCACCGAGGGCCTGGTGTCCACAAAGGGCCCCACACGGGAGCGCTGAGGGCCTGGTGTCCACACAGAGGGAGAAATGGCAGCCGGGGAGGGCCCAGCGTGGCTCCTCACAGTGCCCTGTGGACTGCCACACAGTAGGTGTGCAACTTTCATTCAGAAAAGAGAAGCTGGGCACAGTGGCTCACGCCTATAATTCCAGCGCTTTGGGAAGCCGAGGTGGGAAGATCGCTTGAGCCTAGTAGTTCAAGACCAGCCTAGGCAACGAGGTGAGACCCTGTCTCTATAAAACATACAAAAATTTGCCAGGTGTGCTGACCGCGCCTGGAGTCCCAGCCATTCAGGAGGCCGAGGCAGGAGAATTGCTTCAGCCCAGGAGGTTAAGGCTGCAGTGAACTGAGATCAGAGACTGTACCACGACACTCCAGCCTGGGCAACAGAGCGAGACCCTGTCTCAATAAATGTGTGCGTGTGTGTGTGTGTGTGTGTGTATATATATATATATATTTTTTTTTGAGATGGAGTCTTGCTCTGTCGCCCAGGCTGGAGTGCAGTGGCGCAATCTCGGCTTACTACAAGCTCCATGCCCGGCTAATTTTTTGTATTTTTCACAGGGTTTTTGTATTTAACACAGGGTTTCACTGTGTTAGCCAAGATGGTCTTGATCTCCTGACCTTGTCATCCGCCCGCCTCAGCCTCCCAAAGTGCTAGGATTACAGGTGTGAGCCACCGCACCCGGCCATAAATATATATTTTTTAAAAAGAAAGAGAAAGAGAATCTAGGGAAGAAAGCTGCCATCACCGAGCAGCAGGGTCAGGAAGTCAGTGGACGTGTCAGGGTCTCATGGAGAAAGGCAAGGGTCACTCACCTGTGCCAGCTGAGCAGGGTTGTAGAAGGGCACGGCCCCGCTGGGAGGGCCGCCTGCAGCAGGGAGGTCGCCAGGAGCCTGAGAAGCACAGAGAAGTCACCTCAGCGGGGCTGTGCTGCACAGCAGCTGGCATTTCAACTGCAGATACAGACGCCGCTTCTACATGGGATTTACGGTACTTGTAAATAAACTACAGAAGCAGACTGAAGGCACTTCTTGCAACACCAGATTTAGTTATTTTATGGTTCATAGAAAAATGGTGAAAATCAAAGCAACGTGCAGAGCCAATGTTTTAAGCACCGGAACATGCAACAGGAAGGTGCACACGGCACTGAGGTGGCGCTGAGCGTGCGAGGCGGTTAGGAGGTGCCCATGGCTGCAGACCTAAGGCTCCAGCCACGACACGAGGCCCAGAGCTCTCATTTGCAGGCAGAAGGGTCACAGCAAGCCTTTCTGCTGAGCCACGGTTGCAGCTGGTGCCGTGACAGGCAGAAGATGAAGGGTTCGTTCACCTCCCTCCCATACTGGCCGCAGGACACCGCCAGTGCTGCACTCGCCCCGGCCTCAAACCAATGTTCTCATGCTTGATCAGAAAGGAGAAATCTTCCTTCCAGAGGAGAGCATCCTGACCCGGGAAACACTCACGCGGCGAGGCCACGCCCCAGGCCCGTCATTGGAAAAACCAATTCGAGCAAAATGACAGAACCCACTCATTCGCTAGGACACCTCGGGGTTGGTCCAGTCGCCCCGTGTATGTGGATACTGAACAGCAAACCCCCTTTAAAGGAACACTGCTGTAATCCCAGCATTTTGGGAGTCTGAGGTGGGCGGATCACCTGAGATCAGGAGATCGAGACCAGCCTGACCAACATGGAGAAACCCTGTGTCTACTAAAAATACAAAATTAGCTGGGCGTGCTGGCGGGTGCCTGTCATCCCAGCTACTCAGGAAGGCCAAGACAGGAGAATCGCTTGAACCCAGGAGGTGGACGGAGGTTGTGGTGAGCTGAGATCACACCATTGCATTTCAGCCTGGGCAACAAGACTGAAACTCTGTCTCAAATAAAAAAAAAGGAACCCTGTACCCTTGGTCACGTGACGCTGAGGGAGCCAACGGGCGAGGTTAGTGGCAGAGCGCACGCGGCGAACCGGCACCGCGTGCTCAGGGACACAGGCCAGCTCTCATGTTAGTGAGGACCACCAGCCACAGGTACCTGATTAAAATGCTGGCTCACTTCACGTGATAACGAACTCATTGAACTACAGCGCGAAAGCTACAAAACAGCAAGAACACACATAAAACACGGACAAAAGTCAACATGCGCGTCACTGTCCAATCCAAGCCGTCAGTTCCATTTCAAAAGCTTTGTGATGCCATTAGAATCGATATAACCCAAAAGGAAAAAAGCCAGTGTTAGCTTCAGATTCCTGTCTTAACGTAAAGCTGTTACCCCGAAACAACCACTATCTCAGGGGAGGGCTGGGAGGAGAAGTCCAGCCTTGGCCTAAGCCAGCTTCACCTCCTGACACCTCACAATTCAAGACGATTCCATGCTGTTGAGGGGAGGGGACCGGGACTGAGGTGACAACTCAAACCCCTTCACCCTTCCTGAAGCTCCTACATGGTTTTGTTAAAACAAGTGCAATTTTTTTCCCCCAGGAACGCCACCTTTGAGGTGCTCTTGTTTCTAAACTGCCTCTTCCTACCCAGTGCCGCCCTCCATAAAGGAAGAGGCACCTGGACAGTGAGCTGCTGGGGAGGCCTGGGCTGTGGGAGGCCCTGGCGTTGGCACTGCTTACCTCTCCTCCCTGGGAACCCTCAGGCTTAGAGGAGGGGAGTTCAGAGCCAGGGAGTGACGCTGCAGAGCTTAAAACCTGCCAAGAAAAAGAAAAATTGCAGCAACCAAATCCCAGGGAATTTAAGCCTCTCACCCCAGGCCGAAAAATAGGAAGCTGTTCTGGCCTGGGTTGCAAACGCCCTCCTCTTCCACGTCAAGTGCTCCTCAGAGAGAAGTGACAAGAAAGGTGCCTCACACGCGGCTCCAGCCGCACAACCCTGCTGGCTCTGGACCCCCGCAGCTCTCTCCCAGTTGCCTGTGTGCCTATGACAGGCTTGCAATCTGGGGCTACTGTTATTCCCATTTTACAGAGGGGAAAACTGAGGCTTAGAGAGGTGAGTGACTGTTCCATGCTTTACACAGCTGATGAATGGAGAACAGGATTAGGCCCAGGCCTGTCCCACTCCCCCTGTAGAGAGTGCAGTCTGAGCTGCTCTTTTTTTTTTGAGATGGAGTCTCGCTCTGTCGCCCAGGCTGGAGTGCAGTGATGCAATCTCAGCTCACTGCAAGCTCCGCCTCCTGGGTCCAAGCGATTCTTCTGCCTCAGCCTCCTGAGTAGCTGGGATTACAGGCACCTGCCACCACGCCCAGCTAAATTTCGTTTTTAGTAGAGACGGGGTTTCACCATGATGGCCAGGCTGGTCTCGAACTCCTGACCTCAACTGACCCGCCCACCTTGGCCTCCCAAAAAGCTGGGATTACAGGCGTGAGCCACCACTCCCAGCTGGTCAGAGCTGTTCTACTTCACATGGGAGTCATTTGTTTTTTTTTTTTTTGAGACGGAGTCTCGCTCTGTGGCCCAGGCTGGAGTGCAGTGGCCGGATCTCAGCTCACTGCAAGCTCCACCTCCCGGGTTTATGCCATTCTCCTGCCTCAGCCTCCCGAGTAGCTGGGACTACAGGCGCCCGCCACCTCGCCCGGCTAGTTTTTTGTATTTTTTAGTAGAGACGGGGTTTCACCGTGTTAGCCAGGATGGTCTCGATCTCCTGACCTCGTGATCCGCCCGTCTCGGCCTCCCAAAGTGCTGGGATTACAGGCTTGAGCCACCGCGCCCGGCCCCTTTGTTATTTTTTTTTTTTGGATGAACATATACTTAACTTTTATTATTGGTAGATAATTTCTCTTTAACTTAGAGTAATTTTATTTTTTCCAATTTTAAAAATTGTAAAATACACATACCATAAAATTTGCCACTTTAATCATTTTTAAGTTTTAAGCACATTCGCCGTGCTGAGCAATCATCACCGTCACCATCCCCAGATCTCCGTCTTCCCAAACAGCTCTGTCCCGCCTGGCACCATGCATTCTACCTGCCGTCTCGATCATACACAAGTGTGAGGCATTTAAGACGGAACACTCTCTGCGTACACACTGGGTACTGACTTGCAGAAGGCAAGGCCCTATCTGGCAGGATGGGGAGGTGACTCCTCACTGGGCACCCTTCCCCTCTTTCCCACCGCAGCCACTCACCTTGGGCTCTGGGGCAGGCTCTAGATTGGCCAGGCCCCTAGCTGGTGCAGGCCCTTCCCTGCCAGTCCCGTCTGGAGGCTGTGGTTCTTCTGCATCTGGGGATGAGAGAGTGAGGAGGCCATGATTCCGTCCAGAACATCCCTGGGGTCTCACTGAAGACACCCAGAGAGGAAGAGAGTTTCGTGCTGCACACACGGCACACTCACGCAGAAACAGGCAAATCATAAAAAAACCACAAACCAACCCCAGGCTCCCTGCGTGCTGACCAGGTCATTCTTTTAACAGGACATTTAGGAGACCCACAGAAAGAGGGTCAAAGGTCAGGAGACTGGGGCTGGTGCTTGTGCCGCCTACCTGGGCTCGGCACAAACAAGTTGGAAGGAATCGGGAGTGGCGCGAGTGGAGCGACAAAGTCCGCAGGAGCAAGAGCCGGCTCGTTCCGCTGGGTCCCACTCGGGTTCAGGACATCCACGTAGCGAGCTCTGCTTCCGGCTACAAAGGGGAGGGAAGCAAATTGAGGTGAACGCACCAGGCGGCCTCCAGTGCTCACTGTGTCAGAGCAAAAGCACGCAGGGACATGCTGGAAGCCACGTCGTGGCCCAACCCTGACGAGGACACCTTTCTACACGCAGATGTGTTTTGGCTTTTGGCCTTGGGGTGGTTCCCTATCTCACCCCGCTGTGGCACAGGCCCTCTGCTTCTGCACGGACATGGCTGTGCCTACAGCTTGTCAATGCAGACGGCTGTGGAGCCACGTAATGCTCTGGAGAGCTGCGCTCGTCCCCAAGGCTTCCTCCTCGTGACACCAGCGTTACCTTCCACGGTGTGACACCCATCACCTCCTCCCCACGCACAACAGCTACACGCTGGCCTCTCTCGGAGAGTTAGTCGTTCAAGCAAGCTCCCACTCCAAGGCCACCCTTACCTGCTCTTCTAGAGAACATGTTCACCGGGGCTCCAGGAGGCCCTGCGAGACCCGGCGGCGCAGCCTGCACAGCCTTGGGCAGCGAGGTTGGAGGCGGGGGCGGGGCTTTCTTCTGCAGAGAGAAACGCAGCTTCAGACACGCACTGCACTGCGTGCACCAGAAACCCACTGGGACGGCAGTCAGGACGCTCCACAGGGAGCAGCAGCCGCCCAAATAGCACAGGGCCGCACGAAGCTGTTCCCTCCACTCACACCTCACACCCAGCGGGAACTAAAATGACAATGTACCTCCTCTTCTGGCTCATTCAAATTCACCCACTGGTTTTTCTTCTCATCCCAAACAATCTGCCAAGATTTTAAAAAGAAAAAAGGTCAGTAGACTGAAGCTAAACAGAATTAGAATCTGATTAATGATGACACTTCAAAACTTCAGGAAACACCTACTCAGGTCTGCTCTGAAAGTGAGAGAAAAATCATTACAGTTCCTCGGACATCCCGTGCCGTATTCGACAGCACTCACCGATTTGTTCTTGTCATCTGGCAAATAAGCTTCTGTCTTTTTCTTCCCAGGTAGCCAACGAGAGAACCAGGATTCACCCTAAATATAAAAACCACAAGAAAAACTTTGAAAACACTACGTTCCATGAAATCAGCCAGAGGCAAAAAGACAAATTCTACAGGACACACTTCTGTGAGGCCCCAGAGTCACCAGATCCACAGAGACACCAGGGGAATGGAGGTGGGAGGGAACCGGGAGTTGTTGCTCCGTTTCAAGGGGACAGAGTTTCTGTTTGGGAAGGTGAGAATGGGAAGGTGAGAAAGTTCTGGAAATGGATGGTGGTGATGGTAACACAACAGTGTGGATGTACTCAGTGCCACAGAACTGTGCACTCAGAAAATGGTTAAAATGGTGCATTTTGTTATGTGTATTTTACTGTAAATTTAAATAGGTCAGAACAGTAACGTGCCTTCATGAGCTTTTTACGTCTGAACACTGAGAAAGCTTCCGACATCCTGCCCTTTGAGAAGTGGAAGGCAGGCTGTCCAAGTCAGCGTGTGTCAGAGGCAGACACGGCCCCTCTGTGTTTCCCATGCGTGGAGAATTTGGTTATTAGGAAAATTTACTTTATTCTTCACATGATGCACTTCATTTTCGTTTGTTTGTTTGTTGAGACAGAGTCTTGCTCTGTTGCCCAGGCTGGAGTGCAATGGCGCGATCTTGGTGCACCGCAACCTCTGCCTCCTGGGTTCAAGCAGTTCTATGCCTCAGTCTCCCGGGTAGCTGGGATTACAGGCGCCCACCACTATGCACAGCTAATTTTGTATTTTTTTTTTTTTTTGAGACGGAGTCTCGCTCTGCCGCCCAGGCTGGAGTGCAGTGGCTGGATCTCAGCTCACTGCAAGCTCCGCCTCCCGGGTTCACACCATTCTCCTGCCTCAGCCTCCCGAGTAGTTGGGACTACAGGCGCCCGCCACCACGCCCGGCTAGTTTTTTGTATTTTTTAGTAGAGACGGGGTTTCACTGTGTTAGCCAGGATGGTCTCGATCTCCTGACCTCGTGATCCGCCCGTCTTGGCCTCCCAAAGTGCTGGGATTACAGGCTTGAGCCACCGCGCCCGGCCTAATTTTGTATTTTTAGTAGAGATTGGGTTTCACCATCTTGGCCAGGCTGATCTTGAACTCCTGACCTCATGATCCACTCGGCCTCCCAGAGTGCTGGTGTGACAGGCGTGAGCTGCCGCGCCCAGCCTCCCAGAGTGCCGGGGTAAAAGATACCATCACAAGTAAAAAGACAATCTACAGATTGGGAGACGATATCACAATCAATACACCTAAGAGGACTTATATCCACAATACAGAAAGGACTCCTGCGAGTCAGTAAGAGATCACCATTAAAGGCCGGGCGCGGTGGCTCACGCCTGTAATCCCAGCACTTTGGAAGGCCGAGGCGGGCGGATCACAAGGTCAGGAGATCGAGACCATGGTGAAACCCCGTCTCTACTAAAAATAGAAAAAAATTAGCCGGGCGCAGTGGCGGGCGCCTGTAGTCCCAGCTACTCGGGAGGCTGAGGCTGGAGAATGGCGTGAACCCGGGAGGCGGAGCTTGCAGTGAGCCGAGATTGCGCCACTGCACTCCAGCCTGGGTGACAGAGCGAGACTCCGTCTCAAAAAAAAAAAAAAAAAAAAGAGATCACCATTAAAAATGGAGAGGAAAGTCAGGTGCGGTGGCTGCAACTGCAGTCCCAGCTATGAGGCGGGAGGATCACTTGGGCCCAGAAGCTTGAGACCAGCCTGGGCAACATAGTGAGACCCCATCTTTATGGGAAAAAAACAACAACAAACAAAAAAATGGATAGAGACTTGAACAAGCACCGCCCCAAAAGGGCAATGAGATGGTAACAGGGACACGAGAAGGTGCCCAGCATCACACCTCGCTGGGGAGATGCAGAGTATAAGCCACAATGAGATGTCATCAGCCCCAGCACAACGGCTAAGTTAAAGAACTGGCACTGCCCAGTATTGGTGAAGACGAGGGATATCTGGGGCCCTTGTCCTCTGCTGCAGGACGTGTGACAAATGTCCAACCAACCAACCAACCATTTCAGACAACTGCTCAGCAGTGTCTCCTAAAGCTGAACACACGCTCGTCCTGCGACCTAAACCCTCCGCTCCTCCGTGCGCACCTAAGGAAAACAAGCACATTCACCAAGAGACTGGCCAGGAGGCTCCCGGGGCCTGAATGCTCCCAGCCCCACACTGAAAGCTGTCCCAAAGTCCACAACTGGGAGAGTCCGTGAGCCAGCGGCAGGCACACACCACAACGACAAAGGAGCGGCTGCCGTCTGGTCCCTTGCGGGTGGGTCTGACAGGTAATGGCCAGAGGGGACCTCTGGGGGCCGGACTGTGTCCCCATGCTGACCTGGGTGGGCTATTATCCTGTTATCCGAAGGCACAAATACATAGACAGTCATCATGCCGTGTGCACTGCAGACACTCGGCTGTTTGTATCAGGAGGCTGTCTGCATGTGTGGTGAATTAAGAGGCCGGCGCTCTGGGAAGCGTGCCTCCTGTCCAGACCCTGCTGGCCGCTGGGCGCACTGGGGGCAGCTGTACTACCTTCTTAGGTTCCTTCGTCTCTTTCTTGGCTGCTTGTCCGGGTCTCTTCGTTTCGGGAGCGGATGGGAGAGACAGAGGTGGCTGCGTGGGGCCCGAGTCGGCACGATCCCACCCTGGGGGGGCCTCTGAGTCTGGCGCCGTCCTCGAGGGGGCCTGTCACAAGGCAACGCAGAACAGGCTATCCTGGGGCTCCTCACACAGCAACCGAAAGACAGCGGGGACGCGCTTCCCCAGGTGTGTTCCTTAAATATGTCACTGAGAGGCCACACGACTCTGGTGCCCAGAGGGAGTCAGGGAGGGGGCTGGGGAGAGCAGCCCCCTGACTGGGCCTCCCGGAGCCTCTGCCTGGCCTGACTAGAGAAAGCCAGCCGCACTTAATAAGCAGCTCCATCTGGGAGCACTCAGCACTCGAAATGCAAATGCGGACCCTCGACGGAGATTCCGGGCTGGAAGAAATGGAGCGTGAGCACACACTGAGGGAAGACTGGCCAGAGTGGGGCGATGCGCATTCGCAAAGATACAATGATTTTTAAAAATATTTATTCCTGGGTCAAGTCCTAGTGTTTAATAGCTCAACCCTCACTTTTACTTTTCCAGGGACACAATATTTTAAAGGGTAAAACACCGAATGCAAGTTCAAACTACAGCAATCGCCTACTAATGGGATGCCCGGGAAGGGCTGGGTATAAGTAAAGAAGGTTCCAGAATGCGGTCTGTATAAAAGCAACCATCTTATACCAAACATGTCTAATCAGATAAATCTCTCTTTCAGGAAAACCAGTGAAAATGTTAGAAATTCTATTGTATTCCAGGATATCTTGTGAGATAAAAAAAATTAGAAAAGAAATTCTACTGTAGAAAAAGAGATGGTCCGGCCGGGCCCGGTGACTCACACCTGTAATCCCAACACTTCGGGAGGTGGAGGCGGGTGGATCACGAGGTCAGGCCCAGCCGGGCCCGGTGGCTCACACCTGTAATCCCAACACTTCGGGAGGCGGAGGCGGGTGGATCACGAGGTCAGGAGTTCAAGATCAGCCTGGCCAAGATGGTGAAACCCCATCTCTACTAAAAATACAAAAAAAAAAAAAAAATGAGCTGGGTGTGGTGGTGGGCGCCTGCAATCCCAGCTACTCGGGAGGCTGAGGCAGAGAACTGCTTAAACCTGGGAGGTGGAGGATGCAGTAAGCCAAGATCGCACCACTGCACTCCAGCCCAGGCAACAGAGTGAAACTCCATCTCAAGAAAAAAAAAAAAGAAAAAAAAAAAAGAAAACGAGATGTCCAGGTGCGGTAGCTCATACCTATAATCCCAGCACTTTGGGAGGCTGAGGCAGGCAGATCACTTGAAGTCAGGAGTTCGAGACTAGCCTGGCTAACATGGCAAAACCCCGTCTCTACCAAAAAATACAAAAATTTAGCCAAGCATGGTGGCACATGCCTGTAGTCCCAGCTACCTGGGAGGCTGAGGCAGGAGAATCGCTTGAACCTGGGAGGCGGAGGTTGCGGTGGACAAGATGGCGCCACTGCACTTCAGCTTGGGTGACAGAATGAAACTATGTCTTAGGGTAAAAAAAAAAAAAGGTCAGGCTTGGTGGCTCACACCCGTAATCCCAGCACTTTGGGAGGCCGAGGTGGGCAGATCACTTGAGCTCAGGAGTTCAAGACCAGCCTGGCCAACATGATGAAACCCCATCTCTACTAAAAATACAAAAATTAGCTGGGCGTGGTGGCACATGCCTGTAATCCCAGCTACTTGGGAGGCTGAGGCAGAGAACTGCTTGAACCTGGGAGGTGGAGGTTGCGGTGAGCCGAGATTGCGCCACTGCACTCCAGCCTGGACAACAGAGCGGGATGCCATCTCAAAAATACAAAAAGAAAAAGAGATGCAGAAATCAGAGAAAGTGCCCATTTTGGAAGAATTAAAAATAATAAGGGGACTTCATGATATCTGGGTATTTCTTCTACTTAAAGTAACTTTTTATGCTACTGAATTCTCTTTCCCGTCTTTCCCTACCAGCGTTTTCACCAACTCTTCATATTTTAAGGATGAAAGCTATTTAGAAGCACTTCCGCTTTAAGAAACAATTTTAGAAACAATTTCATAGTCCTCACTACCATCCTCCTACTTACAACTCAGCAAGGAGTCTGGGTGCCCACTCGATGAACTTTATGGAAAACAAATAGTTTAAGAAAATGTGACAAAGTACCAGAGTAGCAAATTTTCCACCAAAATTTTCTTCGCTTAGCTCGGAAAGGGAGTTTCCAACAGGTGCCTCCGGCGGCACGATCCCTGTCAACGGGAAAGAGAGCAACTGTGATCTCGGTCACGAGGCGGCGGGACGTGTGTGCGGCACACAGATCAACAGGCACACCGCCTTCCCACCCAGCTACCGCCACACCAGCATGGTTTGCAGAAACCAAGACTGAACATCGTCCCACATGTGTGCACACTCTTTTATTTTTAAAGCTAGGCCTGTGTTTTGCTTTGTCCATATATACACATATAGACATAGGCACAGACCAGGGACAAGATCCACCAAATCAACTTCCAGACAGAAGTTCATGACCTGCCCCTGTCTGTCTCACCAGGCGGTCAGGAGGGTCTGAAGACAGATCCCAGGAGACCCATGGCCACCGTGCCCTGCCCCAGATGGCCATTTAGGCTTCTTATCATAACAAAAAGCCAAGTCACAAAAGAAACTGGCATTAACACTACTATCGTAGTGAGACTCTGAACCCATCCAGTCTGTAACTTCCAGAATGTTTGGTCTACATTAAGACAAGTAACGGGCCGGGCGCGGTGGCTCAAGCCTGTAATCCCAGCACTTTGGAAGGCCGAGGCGGGTGGATCACGAGGTCAGGAGATCGAGACTATCCTGGCTAACACGGTGAAACCCCATCTCTACTAAAAATACAAAAAACTAGCCGGGCATGGTGGCGGGCGCCTGTAGTCCCAGCTACTCGGGAGGCTGAGGCGGGAGAATGGCGTGAACCCGGGAGGCGGAGCTTGCAGTGAGCCGAGATCACGCCACTGCACTCCAGCCTGGGAGACACAGCGAGACTCCGTCTCAAAAAAAAAAAAAAAAAAAAGACAAGTAACGTAAGTTGTTTCAAGCTCAAATAACTTCAATCTCTTCCACCAATCCCCACAAACACCACCCCCAGTGCTGCTTCTGCTCTCAAGACAGCATCTCTGCAGCCCCACCTGGGTCTGGGCTCCTGGCTTCCTGGAGCAAGTGTCTCCTTTCCTGCAGAGGCGGCACACCAGGCGGGAGGCCAGGCCCCGGGCACAGCGCTGCAGGATCAGGCCTGGAGGGCTCCGGGAAGCCAAGTGCGGACCCTGGGGTCACACAGCCAGGACCCGGCTCCAGGGACCCCGGGGGCAGGGGCACTGGGAACATTGGCACCCTGGCAGGACTGGCCAACGGGCCGTCAGGGAGCGTCTGCGGAGCTGCATGGGAACAATGGAGAAGAGGCTGGGGTTACTGAGGGTAGCTTGAGTCACTGGAAGGAGCTGATACTCAACATGTTTATGACAAGTGATTTTGTACAGCCCCGTTTCTGTTACAAGGGAGGCCCAACAGAGCAAAGAGCCCTGAAATCACCACTGTACCGAACCATCAGTGGTTTGGAGAAAAGCAGAATATTCACTTTCTTTTCCAGGGGTGGGGGCAGGAGGAACACTGTGTCAGAGCACCACGTGGGCTCCTGGGCATGGCCCAGCCCAAACGCAAGCCCACAGTGACCATCTGGCACAGAGTTCTGCTAGACTCGAGTCCCCTCCTCCATGGTCAGTGGTCAAACATGCCACTCATTAATTCATTCATTCTTCCAACTCGACATAAAACCTGGGAGGGCTGCTGCCTGCCAGCACCATGCTGGGCCCTGGATGCTTCAAGAACAAAAGAAATGCTGGGTGCTCACAGGAGTCAGGACAGGTGAACTGAGTAAGAAGAGCAAACGCTAAGGAGAGTAATCAACCAAGACGTGGTAACGGTGTCTGAGGACGAAGCAGAGTGGACATCAGGCAGGGAGGGTGGACAGCGAGGCAGTGGGCCCAAATCAGGAGTGTGGCTGGTCCATAGCATGGGAGTGGACACAGCACCAGGGCAGGAGGGCTTAGGGCTGACCCCAGAGGGCCTGTGGCCACTATGAAGACCCTGGCTTGTCTTCAGGTGAGATGGAGACCCTGGAGGGTCTGGGGAAGAAGCAGGAGGCGAGCAGTAAGGAGCCATGCTAATCCAGGCATGCGGCCCTGCGTGCAGGCTGTGCTGGTGAGGTTCACTGACGAAGGAAGCCAAGGAGCATGTGAGAGGAGGGCATCTGGACTTGACTCCCTGCAGCTCTGGGCTGGCCCTTCCCCCCATGGGGCTGACTGGGAGAAGCAGGCTGCAGAGGAGCACAGCCGAGGGTGCTGCCCAGACACGGTGTGGCTGAGGCTCCCGAAGAAGCAAGCAGGGAGGCTGAGCAGGCAGCGGGCACTCAGGGCAGTGTCGCCAGCACATGGGTATTTATGGACATGGAAAGCCATGAGCCTCCATCTCAGCAGGGCAGGAAGCATGAAGGGAAGAAGGGAGGAGACTGAGGAGACCCACAACCACCGTGGTGGTGCGAGACGCTGCCTCAAACAGTCTGCATCTGAAAGCGGTTCTGCAGGAGGCAAGGGCGCAGACCACAGCTCAGCCAGCAGGAAGCCGGGGCCTGTCCAAGGGCAGCAGCCGCGCACCTGGGCTCACCTGAGGGCAGCAGCCGCACGCTGGGGCTCGAGTGCTCAGGGCTCGGCGCAGGCATGGCCAGCAGCGGGTTGGCGATCCCCAGGGCCGCTGGCTGACTGAGTCCTGCCCCGTCCTGCTCCACCTCGGAGCTCGGCGTGCCGGGACACTGCTGCGGGAAGGCTCCGTCCTGATGCCATACTCCAGCCCCCTCCTGAGGGAGAACAAGGCCTGCCCTGTGGAAGCCACCTGTGGCCGCACGGCAGCGCCGCCCGCCCGCCACCACCATGCTTGCTGTCTCCCTACTTCAGGACAGGAGGCACTCAACGCCCTTTCTGGGGAATTGGGGAATTCTCATAGGCACACATATGCAGTTATACTGTCTTTAGATACATACTTTCAGTGTGGACATAACAGGGACAGAAGCCACCTTACCAGATGCCTCTGGGCCACCCCAAGCCAAGGCTGTACCTTGATCTGCTGCTCCACCTGCTGCAGGTGAACCAGCCACGTGGGTGCGGCCAAGGACTCCTCTTCCGGCTTCTCTTTCAGCTGGGGATCGAAGAGTCGTAACTGGGAAGCCATCTAGACATGGGCAAAAATCAGAGGCCCCTGTCACCACCAGGTGATGGCAAGTGAGCCGTCTTCAAAATGTCCAGGCAATGCAGCTTCAGTGTTTACTGGGGATAAAGTCTAATTAGCTGCATACATGTTTCTAGTATGTGCTTAGGTGACATACACGGGATGCTGGGCGACTGTGGGAAGTTGCTGTAGACGACCTCTTGGCCCACGGGCACCGGGTCGGCAGCGCTGGGCACCCCCTGGAACACGCCTGGCCCGAGACTACCACCTGACCATGTGGACCTGACTCAGTAAGAGCTGCACTCCCAGGTAATGTCTGCAAGCTTTCATCGGGAATGTGGGAGACGCAAAGCAGGGCAGAAGGGGGCAGAACACAAGTTTGACCATGTGTTCATAACCACTGAGGCGGGGGATGAGCACCTAAGGATTCATCAATGACTCTCTGAACTTTGAAATGGGTCTAAAAATGTCCCTAATACATTTTTTGGGTATCCCATGAGCACGTTCTCACAAATGGAACTACCGACGAGAGATGAAGATCCTGGGGCAACACGGGCGCCGCCTACACCTATCCCGTGGCACCTCCCATACTCTCTGCCAGTCACACCTCCTCCGTTTTACAGGGGAAGAAACTGAGGCTTGCAACAGTGCAGCCAGGACTCAAACAAAGGCTGCTGGACTCTGGACACTTAAGCTATCAACCACCAGACTAAATTTCCTCAAAATAAGAACATCCTGACTGGGCATGGTGGCTGACACCTGTAATCCCAGCACTTTGGGGGGCCAAGGCAGATGCATGCATCACTTGAGGTCACGAGTTCGAGACCAGCCTGGCCAACATGGTGGAACCCCATCTCTACTAAAAATACAAAAAATTGGTCAATCGTGGTGCCTGTAATCTCAGCTACTTGGGAGGCTGAGGCAGGAGCATCGCTTGAATCTGGGAGGTGGAGGCTGCAGTGAGCCGAGATCGCACCAAACTGCACTCCAGCCTGGGTGACAGAGTGAGACTCTATTTCAATAAAAAAAGAATATCCTGGGCTGGGCGCGGTGGCTCAAGCCTGTAATCCAGCACTTTGGGAGGCCGAGGCGGGTGGATCACGAGGTCAGGAGATCGAGACCACGGTGAAACCCCCTCTCTACTAAAAATACAAAAACTTAGCCGGGCGCGGTGGTGGGCGCCTGTAGTCCCAGCTACTCGGGAGGCTGAGGCAGGAGAATGGCGTGAACCCAGGAGGCGGAGCTTGCAGTGAGCCGAGATTGCACCACTGCACTCCAGCCTGGGCCACAGAGCGAGACTCCGAGACTCCGTCTCAAAAAAACAAAAACAAAAACAGTATCCTACAGACAGTTTCTTCTGATTATGAAACTCGCACCAAGGTTCTGTGCTGGCACGTGGTGCCTGAGAGTCCCCAGACTAAGACGCAAAACACGAAGCCATTCAGAGATCTTCATCTGCCCAAGAGGCAGGTTCTGAGCGTCTACCACAACGCGCATCTGAACCATCGCCACCCCCACGCCCGGGGGCTCTGGCAAGCCCTCCTTCCCTGCAGTCAGCACGGCATCCTGAGGACCGGCGCCGGGGGCAGCACCTGCACAAGCTGGCTGATCAGCACTGGGGAGTACAGGTGCGGCTGCGTCAGGATGCTCTTCGAGATGGCCTCACAGTAGTGGAAGGCTTGCGTGGCCAGCCCCATTTCCGCCAGGCGGCAGGAGTAGATGAACTTAAACACCTGAAACGACAGAAACCTTGCTGCCCCGCGGCTCCCCTGCTTCCGAGCATCGCGGATGGACAAAGCCTCACGCTGCCCCGGGGCTCCCCTGCGTCCGAGTATCGCGGATGGACAAAGCCTTGTGCTGCCCGGGGGCTCCACTGCATCCGAGCATCACCGACGGACAAAGCCTCGCGCTGCCCCGGGGCTCCCCTGCGTCCGAGCATCGTGGTTGGACAAAGCCTCGCGATGCCCCGGGGCTCCCCTGAGTCCGAGTATCACCGAAGGACAAAGCCTCGCGCTGCCCCGGGGCTCCCCTGCGTCCGAGTATCGCGGATGGACAAAGCCTTGCGCTGCCCGGGGGCTCCCCTGAGTCCGAGCATCACCGACGGACAAAGCCTTGCACTGCCCTGGGGCTCCCCTGAGTCCGAGTATCACCGAAGCACAAAGCCTCACGCTGCCCCGGGGCTCCCCTGCGTCCGAGTATCCTGGTTGGACAAAGCCTCGTGCTGCCCCGCGGCTCCCCTGCGTCCGAGCATCACTGATGGACAAAGCCTCGCGCTGCCCGGGGGCTCCCCTGCGTCCGAGTATCGTGGTTGGACAAAGCCTCGTGCTGCCCCGCGGCTCCCCTGCGTCCGAGCATCACTGATGGACAAAGCCTCGCGCTGCCCGGGGGCTCCCCTGCGTCCGAGTATCGTGGTTGGACAAAGCCTCGTGATGCCCCGCGGCTCCCCTGCGTCCGAGCATCACTGATGGACAAAGCCTCGCGCTGCCCCGGGGCTCCCCTGCGTCCGAGCATCACTGATGGACAAAGCCTCGCGCTGCCCGGGGGCTCCCCTGCGTCCGAGAGTCACCCTGGAAGCTGTGGACTCTTCTGGACGCTTCACTCATCATGTCTCCCACCCACCACGCCCGCCGACCACAGTCCTAGTCCCTGTTCCCTGAAGGATTTCAAGAGCAAAGTAAGTGACTAAGCTGGGAAGAAACCCACCCTGCTTTCCCCGCCAACCCCTTTCATGGCGCCACTCGGCTCTCACAGCCACAACACCCCAAGAGCACGGCAGGAAGACCACTGCCTTCCGTGCAGCTCCAGCTGCCCACAGGCATTCTCTAGATACTTTTTTTTTTTTTTTTTTTTTGACCGGGTCTCACTTTGTCACCCAGTCTAGAGTGCAGTGGCACAATCCAGCTCACTGCAGCCTCAATCTCCTGGGCTCAAGCGATCCTCCCACTTCAGCCTCTGAGGAGCTGGAAACACAGGCGCATGCTGCCATGCCTGGCTAATTTTTGTTTTTTTTTTTTTTTTGGTAGAGACAGGGTGTCATTACGTTGCCAGGCTGGTCTCTAATTCCTGAGCTCAGGTAATCCACCCACCTTGGCCTCCCAAAGTACTGGGATTACAGGCATGAGCCACCATGCCCAGCCTCTCTCTATGTATATTTTATACACACCACCCCCATACTGCATCAGAGAATACCTCCCTCAAATATTACAAACAGCTCATACGGCCGGGCGCGGCGGCTCACACCTGTAATCCCAGCACTTTGGGAGGCCGAGGCAGGCAGATCACGAGGTCAGGAGATCGAGACCATCCTGGCTAACACGGTGAAACCCCGTCTCTACTAAAAATACAAAAATTAGCCGGGTGCGGTGGTGGGCGCCTGTAGTCCCAGCTACATGGGAGGCTGAGGCAGGAGAATGGTGTGAACCCAGGAGGCCGAGTTTGCAGTGAGCCGAGATTGCACCACTGCGCTCCAGCCTGGGCGATAGAGTGAGACTCCGTCTCAAAAAAAAAAAAAACAAAAAAATTAGCACGGCATGGTGGTGCTGCCTGTAGTCCCCGCTACTCTGGAGGCCAAGGGAAATGGCTGAAGCCTGGGAGTGATCAAAGCAGAGTGCACTCCAGCCTGGGCAACGAGTGAGACCCTGTCTCCTTAAAAAAAAAAAAAAAAAAGCTCATGAAAATAACTGAAATCAAATGCAAACGGAAAGCCTCAATTCAATGTGATCTAGTTTTTTAGCATTTTAGATCAAATGTCTTCTCAAGATCCTCCCCGAAAAAACTCACATCATTTTTTTCCATAAGAACTCAAAAAATCTAAGTAGCCAAAAGCTTGTTAGCACTGAGCGCCTGCCCACCCATGACAGCTGCAGGCTGGCAGCACCTGCTTACCTGGAAACTAGGCAGGGGGCAGGTCTGGGCACCCAGGGACTGGGCGTACTCATAGGCTTCCGTCCTCTGGATTGCTTCATTGGTTGCGAACTTTAAGAATGGCAAACTGTAGAGGAAGCGAATTATTTTGATTTGAAAAACATGGCCAATTATTAGCAGAGTCAACCTCAGAGCAGGTCATCCAGAAGTGTGTCCCACCATGTGACAAATCAAGACATGATTCTGTCCATTTCTGAATTAACTAAAGGAGAAGGATTTCGTCTTACTTTTAAAGGAAAACTTACAGGACTACACTGACTTGCTTCTTTACCTGTGATTTGATCCAATTAAGACAAGCTTTGTAGTTTTCTTCGTATAAACACCAAATCCAACCTGGGCCATAAGGTAGCAAAAGTGGGCCGCGTCTAAGAGGCCCTTCGAAGCTGGAGAGACACGAGAACCAGGCGGAGTCTCAGTGACTGCGGATGCCCGCGGAAGTCAAGCATGTGCACAGAAGGCACTAGAGACGCGAGCTGGACCAAGAAGGCCGGGTTCTTGTGATTTCTGCCAATGCCACAGACAACCGGGCCTTCGGTGCTCCATCCATGACGCCTGATGCCCATCTCCACCCCTGACCTACCCAGAGTGTCGCCCATGGTAGCCATCGTCCTGGACTCGACATCCATATTGTTGTTCAAGTTGGACAAGACCATGGCAAGGTGCGGCCTCCAGTCTCCCCATTTCTCGTCTCCACAGCACTAACATGAGGAAAAACAAAACGAAGCCTCATCCCTGGAAGCCAGCACCGTTTCAATTCCACGCAGCTGGGCTCACCAGCACGAGGAGGCACCTCACGGCCTGTGACAGCATCACCCATGAGCAAACTCCACACAGGCAGTGGAGCCTGTGCGAGCCACCAGGCAGTGCCACTCACCGTAGACGCGGCGGGCATCCGCCCGGACATGAGCTGGTAGACTGTCTGCAGAGGGTCGTTGATTGGGAGGCTGTTGGCAAACCTGGGCAGACATAAACACAGAAAGACCCCACGCTGGCTCAGCTAAAAGAAAAAGTCCGGCCGGGCGCGGTGGCTCATGCCTGTAATCCCAGCACTTTGGGAGGCCGAAGCGGGCGGATCACCTGAGGTCAGAAGTTAGAGACTAACATGGAGAAACCCGTCTCTACTAAAAATACAAAAATCAGCTGGGTGTGGTGGCATGCACCTGTATTCCCAGCCACTCAGGAGGCTGAGGCAGGAGAATCGCTTGAACCCAGGAGGCAGAGGTTGCAGTGAGCTGGGATCGTGCCACTGCACTCTAGCCTGGGCGACAGAGCAAGTCTCCATCTCAAAAAAATAAATAAATAAAATAGTAATAAACTAAATTAAAAAAAAAAAACCAGACCTCAGCCCTCTGATGTAATGATTAGACTTATATTTCACTTAGGCAAAGTACACATATCTCAGTATTTTATTTTTCTTTCCCTATCTCAATATTAAAAAAAAAAAAAAAAAAGCTGTAAAAGATAAGTCCAGGTGTGGTGGCTCACGCCTGTAATCCCAGCACTTTCAGAAGGTCAAGGTGGGCAGATCCCTTGAGGCCAGGAGTTTGAGACCAGCCTGGCCAACATGGCAAAACCCCATCTCTACTAAAAATACAAAAAATTAGCTGGGTGTGGTGGTGGATGCCTGTGGTCCCAACTACTTGGGAGGCCAAGGCGTGAGGATCACTTGAACCTGGGAGGCAGGGGTTACGGTGAGCTGAGACTGCGCCACTGCACGCCAGCCTGGGCAACAGAGCAAAACTCAAAATTTAAAGAAAAAGCTATAAAAGATGGAGACTAGGCCGGGTGCAATGGCTAACGCCTATAATCCCAGCACTTTGGGAGGCCAAGGCGGGCGGATCACAAGGTCAGGAGATCAAGACCATCCTGGCTAACACGGTGAAACCCCGTCTCTACTAAAAATACAAAAAAACTTAGTTGGGCATGGTGGCGGGCGCCTGTAATCCCAGCTACTCGAGAGGCTGAGGCAGGAGAATGGCGTGAACCTGGGAGGCAGAGCTTGCAGTGAGCCGAGATCACGCCACTGCACTCCAGCCTGGGCAACAGAGCAAGACTCTGTCTCAAAAAAAAAAAAAAAAGATGAAGACTAAGGAATTCACTGAGATTTTATGTGAAGTATTAAAAACCATGCGGTTAATAAAAAACTTTTTAAGCTCTCCACAGCACAACCCAAGGAAGCCTGAAGCCAAGGAAGCCCGAGTTCGTGTGGGAGCACAGCACAGTCAAGTGAGATCTGCCTGCCACCTGCCACCTGCCACCAGTGTGGACGCTGCGTGCTGCAGGGAGCCAGCAGGGCTCGCCACTGGACCAGGCCACCGTGGGACTGTACCTGGTCATGACTCGGGCGTGTGTCCGGCTGTCCATCTTACTTGCAAGGAGCAGAGCGTGACCCCACAGGCCATTCTTCATTGCAGACTCCAAAGCATCCTGCAAAAGGCATTCCAGGGGCCTTGGTGAGTTATCGGTGGTGCTCATGTGACATGAGTCAAGACAGGCGACAGGCCATGTGTCCTCACGCAGCAGCAGATACACAAACAACCCAAAGGCCTCAAAAACTTATTCACCATTTGGAGATTAAGACACGTCAGCATTTCACTATTTTCCTGAGTTTCAAAGTCCCTGTGGTAGTGGGTATCTGTAGATATTTGCTGCTTTTATCCATTTTCAGCATAAAACATAAGCACGCTAATCACAAATAGGGCTAACCACACCGCACTGCCCACCACGCCGCCCCGTCCACTGGGAAACACACGCGGGTCAATTCCCCGGTTCTAACAGGAGGCCTCCACGAATATCCGTCAGCACAGACAGTGGCTCCAGTAAGGCAGCCTCCCCTTTCGCCAAAATCATCTAGGGTATAATTTAGGACTTCAGGCTAGGAGGCAAAAATGCTACAGTAGAGGAAGATGTTAATAAAAGCTAACAGGTTACACGACTTCAATCAGTTATAAAACATCCATAATAGACTCATACTGATCAGGCCGGGCGCGGTGGCTCATGCCTGTAATCCCAGCACTTTGGGAGACCAAGGCGGGCGGATTGCTTGAGCCCAGGAGTTCGAGACCAGCCTGGCAACATGGTGAAACCCCGTCTCTACGGAAAAAAAAAAAAAAAGTTAGCCCGGCGTGGCGGCGTGCAGCTGTAGTCCCAGCTACTCAGGAGGCTGAGATGGGAGGATCACTTGAACCCAGGAGGTCGAGGCCGCATTAAGCGGTGATCACGCCACTGCACTCCAGCCTGGGCAAGAGCGAGATTTTGTCTCAAAAAATAAAACTAAAAAAATAAAAGTACTGGCCAAATATGCCCTTTCTGAGTTTATCATGATATAAAAGGACGGAGAGCTCTGGGCCTATCCAATGTCTCTGCTATTCAGGGCCACACATGCCCGTGAGACTGGCCTCTCTCCTGCTTAGCACATCCAAAGCGGACATCATGCGCCCTAGACAGGCCCTCCTGTGAACACACTGTCCCTGCTGCAGTCGCTATGGACCCCCCAATCCCACTGTCCCAGAGCAGGCTCCTGTCTCAGGTCCCCCACCTGCCCTGGTCCCCAGGCTGCTGTGGCCCCAGTCACTGGACGCTATACGCACTGGCTGCTCCCCTGCCCGTGGCCTTTCCATGCACTGCGCCTCTGACAGGCTGGGTGCGTCCTCCCAACTCCCAACGACTTCTGGGCTGTGGACTCGAGCCTGACTTTGTGAGAATGCCAAAACTCGTGTCATGCATGTCTCATCTGAGACTTGGCACACACAGCAGGGACACGGCCCGTGCTCAACACGTGCATTTATTGAATGACTGAAAATTCCATCTGCAGGTCTCCAACACTGGAAATAGTTAGAAGGAAACCCACATGAACACCTCCAGAAGGATGGCATAAAAGAGGCCGGCATCGTTCACGAAACAGCAAGACCCGAAGCCCCACACCGCAGCGCGGACGCTCCCGAGAGGGGCCGTGTCCCTCCCCAACGGCTGCATCGCCCGCACCAGGCCCGACCCAGTGGACACCTGCAGGCGCCAGGTGCCATGATGGGCAGGCGCACCTTCTTACGGCCATACAGCAACAGCTCCCTGAACCGCTCCGTCTCTCTCTCAAGAGAGCTGGCAGCAGCCGTCGGACCACCAGTGAGGAAAGAGAGCTGGGCCTCGCCAGACTCCTCCTCTTCCACCTGCTCCACCGCCTCGTTCGTGAAATCAATCAGGTTTGCTTCATTGGGCGACTTCCCAGGAAGCCACACTGTTCTGTGGTCTCGTAAGAGAAGCTCCGCAATGTCGGTCCCTACCACGGTCTGTTCGGGTCAACAGGAACAGGAAGGAGAACAATGGCTCTCAGGTGAGGACGCATTAGATCATCACGGGGACAAAGCCCCACCCTGGACACAGCCAGACCCACAACTACCCGAAAGGCTGGCAAGGCTGGACTGAAACCTCATCTCATCCCAACCGCATGTTCCCTCTCCCTCCCCACCCAGTCCTCGAGGCTCCCACAGCTGGGCAGGCGGATCTCGCCCTGCTCCGCCAGGAGGCTGAGCATGCAATGCCCAAGACGAAATGAAGACCAGCAGAAAGAAACACTCTAGAAGTAAAAAGACACATACCCCATTCTGTCTGCATAGGAGAACAATAAAATTCCAAAGAAGACTTGCAGACTCTTTGTCAATTAAGTTTTCATTCTGCAAACATTTTATAGCTTTGTTCTGTGCAAAATTAATGACATCCACTTTATGGGTATCGTCTCTGTAGAAAGAACACACAGTGAGCAGTGATGTCTGCAAGGCCGGGCTCGCAAAGAAAAGCCTCAACAAGGAACATACTTGGCCAGGGGTCCCGGGAACGCCCGCATCTCCTCCTGCTCAGACGTGTGCTGCAGCAAGGCCTACGAGGAGAGGGCTGTGGGTCAGCGGCAGCCAGTGCACAGCCACCCTGCTGGCAGGCCGGCCAACCCAGGCACAGATGCTGCACCAGAGAGGAGAGGGTGGCCTGGCCCGCCCGCCCTGCCCCGCCCCACAGCGGGTGAAGGTTCTGTCAAGGCTATTACATGGAACATGGCCTGTGTGGGCCACAGCCATGATTTCAAACTTTATTTTAAGCAGTGAAATCCATTTTTTCTCCCCAAATCCTGAGGCAGAACCCCAATACATGTTACAGAAGCCTGTAGAAGCTGCAGGAAGAGGCGCACGCCAGCCCCACTCACCTCGGCAGCGCCGGGCCCATGTGCCACCCCGCTCCCCTCACCTGGGCAGCACAGGGCCCACCCGCTGCATCTATCACTGAAAAGCAGCAATAAAGCAAACATCCCCAAAATGAGGACAGGAAATGCATATACGATCAAACCACATCTAACACCAAGGCAGACGCTTACAATACTGACTTTTAGGATGACAAAGATACGACCAAACAGAAGAAAAACCCTACACACTGAAAATTCATAGGAATAAACATTTTTCCAAGGACAAGCTCTGTATGTCCAGAGACAAGGTCTGGCAATTGAAGATGACAAACTGCAAAGCACAGAGTTCCCCGGGGCGGCAGAGCAGTGACACCGTGTGCCATTACCTCCATGCTGTGGACCTCCACCAAGGCCGGCTGTCCTTCTGAAGGCAGATTGGGAATCACTTTGATAAGCTGACCGCCAGGGCCAAACCTGGCACAGACATGAGGCACTGAAAATTTTTCAGGAGAAGTTGGTCTTGATGAAACTGCATTTAAGATAAATGGAAAAAGAAACCATCAGCTTGTCACTGTTTGCTGCTTCTGAGCCTAGACTTTCAATGTGCCCACACAGCTGAAATCACCGGTGAGATTTATCATGACAAACTTCCAACTCAAAGTCGGGAATTGTTTAACATCATACTTAAAAGTAGAACTGAAGTGTATGTCAGGAAAAGATAAATGCTGGTATCACTAAGTATGAGAGCTATTCCCTTGCACACTGAGGAAGCTCCTGCGTCACCCTCGCGAGCCGTCCTGAGGCTCCTTTGGCGGCGCGGGCTCCTCCCGGGCCTGGCCGCGCCTGAGCTCCTTCCCTTTCACAAAACCAGATGCAGACTGTGATGACCACACAGCACCCAACAAAAAGGACAGCAAAACACCTCAAGCAAAAAAGAAAATAAGGAGCCAGGCATAGTTGCGCAGGCCTGTGATCCCAGCACTTTGAAAGGATCCAAGGCAGGAGGGCCACCTGACCCCAGGAGATAGCAACCATGACCGCGCCACTGCACTCCAGCCTGGGTGACAGAACGAGACTGTCTCTTAAAAAAATAAATAAATAAATCAGCCGGGCGCGGTGGCTCAAGCCTGTAATCCCAGCACTTTGGGAGGCCGAGACGGGTGGATCACGAGATCAGGAGATCGAGACCATCCTGGCTAACATGGTGCAACCCCATCTCTACTAAAAATTACAAAAAAACTAGCCGGGCGAGGTGGCAGGTGCCTGTAGTCCCAGCTACTCGCGAGGCTGAGGCAGGAGAATGGCGTAAACCTGGGAGGCGGAGCTTGCAGTGAGCCGAGATCCGGCCACTGCACTCCAGCCTGGGCGACAGAGCGAGACTCCGTCTCAAAAAAATAAAAATAAAAATAAAAATAAATAAATAAATAAATGAAAAAATGTTGTTAACTGAAACAATACTTTACAAAAGTAAGGCCGGGCACAGTGACTCACACCTGTAATCTGAGCATTTGGAAGATGGAGGACGGATCACTTGAGGTCAGGAGTTTGAGACCAGCCTGGCCAACGTGGCAAAACCCCGTCTCGACTAAAAATACAAAAATTAGCCGTGCATGGTGGCAAACACCTGTAGTCCCAGCTACTCGGGAGGCTGAGGCAGGAGAATTGTTTGAACCCGATGCAGAAGTTGCAGTGAGCCGAGATTGCATCACTGCACTCCAGCCTGGGAGACAGGGTAAGACTCCATCTCAAAAAAAAAAAAAAAAGGAAACTCAGTCAGTCTACTGTTCCATTCTGTAACTTTATATCTTTACATATATTTCTGCAATTTGCCAAGAAAAAGCATTTGAGCATCCTGGAAGGGAACTCTGACACACGGACACCTGCAGGAGCGGAGTCTCCAAGGGGAAGGAGCAGCTCCCTCCTGCAAGCCTGCTGAGCCACGGGGTCTGCGATGGGGATGTGACCAGGGGCCGCCCAGAGCCTGGATGTGGGCTGTCCTCACAGTCACACTTTAAAATGCATGTCGGGGCAGCCAGGGCAGCTCTCAGGCCTTAAGCCAAACTGCAATCGAAGAGACAGCGTCAGCCCGTCCTGACACGCTCTGCCACTTGGAAGGATGGATTGGGTCAGAGCCAGGCCAGGACATCACCATTCCAACCCCAGCCCTGACTCCCATGTTCGGATCCCAGGCTGGGTGGCCGTCCCAGTGGGGTGAGCCAGTGTCCCTCTGTCCTGCTGAGCACACACCTTGCTCCATGGCAGGCCAGACGGTGTCTGCAGGGTAGCCATACTCTGGGAAGCCGGGGCCACTGTTGAAATTGCTGCGGTAGGTGCCGTAGGCGAAATCACCGTGAAAGGAGCCTGGAGGAAGCGGGGCCTCGTAGGAACTGGCAGCCACATTGTGGCTTCTGTAAATCTGACTCTTAAAAAACAAAGCAAACGGGAAAAATCAGTTCTCCAGGCACAGTGGTAAAAGTTTAGGTACACTGCAAACAGGATGGTGGTTCTAAACACAACCGTCCGCGTGTCTGTGAGGTGCCGCCGCGCACCTGGTGTGAGTGGGAACTGAGGCTGCTACGGCGGCTGGCCAGGCTGTGTGCACTGTGCAGGCTCCGTGCCGAGTGCTCACTGTGGACGCTGCGCCTGTCCACCTCTTCCCCGTAAGGGTCTCTGTGGGGATCGGGGTCGTCGTCAAAACTCCCCGTGAAGCGAGGGTCGTACCTCCAGTTGTTGTCACGTTTCTCGGGCCTAGAGGAAGCCGGGGGACAGAGGCAGAGGAATGGGAGTGCGGGAGGTCCCGTCCCCATGTGCCACGCGGCTGCCCAGGGGCCAAGACTGAGACCCCTGGGGCTGAGCCACAACACACCACACCCGACCCTCAGGGCCCTCTGACGGGCAGCTTTAGAGAAGTCCTGGGAATGCATCTCCAGTGTGGCCACTGCTCTGGGCTGCAGGGCGCGACCGCTAAAAAGGGATGACGAGAAAGAGTGAGCCCAGCCTCCCAGGTGCTCCCAGGGGTGCTGAACAGTCTTCTTGCTGAGGCCAGTTCTCCTCTAACAGTCCACGCTGGGAACTCTGGAAGGGTCTGCTCCCTCCTTCCTTTCAGACAGGGACCAGAACATCAGGCAGATGCTCACCCAAACTACCAAAGCTCTTTATTAAAACCCAGACATGAGGGCAGAGAAGCACTAGCGCGCCCTGGCTGCCCCCAGCCTCTTCCCCCCAGGGGTGCTCCACCAACCTGTCCCCGTAGGCAGAGTGCTCTCTCCTGTACACGTCGTACTCTGCATCACACCAATACCTCCGGTCGTAGGTGCGGGGGTCCCTGACTCTGGCACTGTAGTGGTAACGATCCCAGTGACCTGGATCTGTGAGCAAGGAACTAATGATTAATACAGTAACAATCAAAAGAAGAAATGCCTCAGATATCACTGAAGAAGTGACACCACCCCAGGACTTCATGCTCCAAGAACTCCTCGAGAAACCTAGCTTATCTCCTGGAAACCAGCACAACACCAGGAAGCCATGCGATCTGGAGGGCTCAAGCTACCTAAAGGCAACTGGCTGATTTTTCTCTCAATACTTAAGTGTTTTAGATTAAAAGGAAAAAATATTTTTAGAAAAGGTGCTAAAAGATTTTTTTTTTTTTTTGAGACAGTCTCGCTCTGTCGCCCAGAGAGGAGTGCGCTGGCATGATCTCAGCTCACTGCAAGCTTCGCCTCCCGGGTTCACACCATTCTCCTGCCTCAGCCTCCCGAGTAGCTGGGACTACAGGCACCCGCCACCATGCCTGGCTAATTTTTTTGTATTTTTAGTAGAGATGGGGTTTCACTGTGTTAGCCAGGATGGTCTCGATCTCCTGACCTCGTGATCCGCCCACCTCGGCCTCCCAAAGTGCTGGGATTACAGGCGTGAGCCACCGCGCTCGGCCAAGATTTCTTTAGTAAGTCCTTTTTCTTCTTTTTTTTTTTAAACAGAGATTGGGTCTTACTATGTTTTGCAGGCTGTTCTTGAACTCCTGGGCTCAAGTGCTTCTCCCATACCTTGGCCTCCCTAAGCGCAGGGATCACAGGCGTGAGCCACTGCGCCCAGCTAGTTCACTTTCACGGTTGCTGCTTTTTACTAGTTAATCCCCTAACTGTAAATTTTACTACTATTTCTTCACCTTAATGTGACTCATAAGGTTTTAAAAAAAAAATCTCAATATTAAAAGGTTACTTTAAAAGGGCTGTAAACGAAATGGATATACCATTTTCAGCAAGTGTTTTTAGCAAGTATTAAGAAAAAGTTCTTAAAAGGTCTTTTATCATCTTTTCTAAAGATGTCTTTTCTTCTTCAAATTTCTATTTAAAACAGGTGCAAATACCAAAGAGGATGCTCGATATTTGTCAAGGGGATTCAGGGCCCAGAGCACGAGAGGTCGCAGCCAGGGCAGGAGTGACCAGAGGAGGCTCTTCCTGGGACATGGCCACTGTGCCGCACACACTGCATGGAGGGCTGCAGCTGGCTGCCGCCAGGGAGTACCCAGCTCACTGCCCGGTGGGCGTGGCCCACGTCCACACTGCCCCAGGCAGCAGCTGCCAGCCTCCTGCGGTCAGGAGTGCGGGGAACGTGGCTGGTGAAACTGAGGAGATGGTTTTTCACTTCACTTCCTTTTCATCCGTTTATGTTTACGAAGGCACATGTGGACACAGCAGCTCTCGAACTGCTGGTTATGCTCTGCTAGAAAATCAGAGAAATCTGCCAATATGACAAAGATGCATTCATGCTAAGATTAAGATGAAATTCTGTAATGAAACATATCAATATAATTATTTCCAAATACAAAGTATTTCCAACTATTTTGGCTCTTGGGCAAAAACATAAAGAGACTAATAAAAGGGGACATTTCCTGGAAGTCACCAGCAGGCGCTGGCTGGCCAGGGCTGCACGTCATCAATGTCTTTTGCACAAGGCACCTGCTAAGGCCAGCTGCTTGGAGCTCCTTGACATACCTCCATAATCGTACTGGCTGGAGTAATAACTTGCATAGTAATCGCTCTGACTGCTCCATCCACTTTTGGAACTATAGTATCCTTCAGGATACCCTTGCCTGAAAAAACACACAGTGCTGTTAAAAAGCAAATTACCTATTTCTTAAAGTGTGATATCAGCCAATACAAATAATTCCCAAAGCAACAGGCATTCATCAGAGCACTTTGCTTATACAAAAATTCCAGTTAGAAGATTCAAAACAGTGGCAAGGATGAGACTCTGGAATTTCCCACCACGCGGCTAATTCAAATTCATCTTGGCAAAATAACTCAGCGCCGTCGGCTAAAAAGAACTGACCCTTTTTGTGTTCTCATTGCTGTAGCCTAGAAAAGTCAATGCTAAAATAGGTCCTAGAATTTTTATGCTCAGCAGAGGACAAAATGGACTGAGCTTCTTTTTTTTTTTTCTCGAGACAGGTCTCACTCTGTCGCATAGGCTGGAGTGCAGCAACACGACCTCAGCTCAACACAACCTCCACCTCCCAGGCTCAAACGATCCTCCCACTTCAGCTTCTGAGTAGCTGGGACTACAGGCATGCGCCACCACACCCGGCTAATTTTTTATATTTTTCATAGAGATGGGGTTTCACCATGTTGCTCAGGCTGGTCTCGAACACCTGGAGTCAAGCGATCCACCCACCTCAGCCTCCTAAAGTGCTGGGATTGCAGGAGTGACCCACGGTGCCTGGTCTCACTGAGCCATTCAAACCAACCTAAAATGCCAGTTTCACAGCCTCGACCGCAGACCGCTGGCTGTTGGTGCTCCCTGCATGCGCACAGGGTACCCCGTCGGAGCCCCTGTGTGTGCTTCTGGAGTGGGACTCTAAGGGCCCCACCTCCCCCTCAGGTCTCCTGGAGCTGACGAGGTGTCAGAATCCTACACGTGCCCCAGAAAGGCTGGTTTTGTAGACCAAGCCATGATCCTGACTCTCACCACAGGAAAAGCACAAGTTAGTACAATGATCAAGTATCAGACCTTCTGGTACTGTCAAGATTCTTGAAAGGCCAGCCTGGTAAACACAGTGAGACCCCGTCTCCATACAACAATAAAAAAATTAGCCAGGCATGGTGGCACACACCTGCAGTCCCAGCTACTCAGGAGGCTGAGGCAGGAGGATGGCTTGAGTCCAGCAGGTTTCCAGGCTGCAGTGAGCTATGATGGCACCACTGCACACCAGCCTGGCTAAAAGGGTGAGACCTAAAAAGACTCTTGAAAGGCTGTAAGAGCACCTTATAATTTTCATACAATATTTCATTTTTAGAATGTGGCCCTTCCCACGCCCCTTCGGGAGACGTCACGAGAGCCACACCCGCCGCGGAGGTTGGCTGCTCGGCTGGCGCAGCACCTCTGCATCGAACGGGGCTGTTGCTGGGAGGCACGCGCCCGGCCCACTTGTCCCCTACATCCAACTGCTCAGCCACAGTAACAAGCCCACTTGTCCCCTACATCCAACTGCTCAGCCACAGTAACAAGCCCACTTGTCCCCTACATCCAACTGCTCAGCCACAGTAACAAGCCCACTTGTCCCCTACATCCAACTGCTCAGCCACAGTAACAAGCCCACTTGTCCCCTACATCCAACTGCTCAGCCACAGTAACAAGCCCTGCCAACCGACAGCCTGAGTGGCCACTCCAGGGCCTATCACATTCATGTGGGCCACAGCAGGTTCTGGAGAAATTATCTGACTCGGGGTTTCCAAGGAGCTGCCGTCTCCTCAGCCGACCTTTCCAACCCCAGTCACTCACCAGGAGCGACACAGTCTCAAAAACGAACAAGGCCGAGACGGCAGTGCCTGCGGGGATCGGACCACACCAGGCCCAAAGAGGTGAGTCCATGCCACGCGCAAGCGTGGAGGCTGAACACACACACGAGACATGTGCTCCCCAACCAAAGCTGGGGAGGGAGCAGAGAGGACTCCCCAGAGCCTGCACAAGCCAGGGCTGAAGGCAGCCGCAGGATCCAAACACGGGAAGGAAGAGTGAGCCTGTGGGTCCGGTGACGTCATTCCTGTGGTGACCTGACCCCACCTCTGGTGAGAGTCCTTCTCTGTATCATGAGCCACCACTGGCCTCTCAGAATCGGTTCCCAGGTGAGCCTGGCAGGGCGGCCAGCAGAAGGAAAACGGAACGGTGAGAACTCCCTGGCTGTCTCTCCTCCGTGCTCTCACCTCTCAGGGCCTCTAGGAAACACCTGCCCGCTCACCCTCAGCTGGACCTGGCAGGCTTTGAATCGGAACATGATCTTAACTTCAAACCCCGCTTCCCAAGTGACAGGGTGACACACAGTAGCTCAAACCCTGGGAATTTTCTCACAGTTACAGCCTCTGGAGAGGTGAAGCCTCACAGCGCCGCCTGCTTCACAAAGCACCTCCAACATCTAGCTGCACATGGCCCAGTGTGTGCCCTGGAGCCGAGTACACCAGGGCTAGCCGCGTGGGCAGAGGTTCACACACAGAAACTTTGTCTTCAGATAAGCTCCTAAAAACCTCTAAGAATAAGCCGGAAGAACCTTTCAAACACCAGTGCAGGTACAAAGTCTTCACTAATAACTAGTTTTTCTCTATTACCAAGTTTAAGAAGCAACATCCCCTGGCTGGGAGCCTCTACCTGTGAGACAGTCTCTCCTCAGACCTGACAAGGAGCAGGTGCAGCTAAGGCCCTGGAAGGCGCAGCCTAGCGCGGTGGCCAGCACCATGCCCACCCCTCGCAGGGCTCTGCGCACCTCCTGAGTGGAGATGAAAATCAACAGCGGCCTCCTTGGCTCTAGGGCCCGGGAGGACTCTGACCTGGCTTAAGGGCCTACTCAGCTGAAGGCACAGTGCCACAGGTCTTTCCAAACCCCTCTTCTGTAATGGCAAACAGAGGCATGGCTGGCCTTCAATCAGAGGAGGCAACGTCAAGGAGAAACATAGGCTGGATGGGCGCAGTGGCTCATGCCTGTAATCCCAGCACTTTGGGAGACCAGGGCAGGAGGATCCCTTGAGGTCAGGAGTTCGAGACCAGCCTGGGCAACATAGTGAGACACTAGTCTCTACAAAAAACAATGAACAAAATTAGCTGGGTTTGGTGGGGCATGTCTGTAGTCCCAGCTCCTCGGTGGGCTGAAGTGGGAAGATTGCCGGGGCTCAGGAGGTCAAGGCTGCAGTGAGCCAAGACAGCACCCCTGCACTCCAGCTTGGACAACAGGGTGAGACCTGCCTCAAAAGACAAAAAAAAAGAAGAGGAAACACAGGCTTTCAGGCCCTGCTTTCTGTAGCCAGCTGGACAGGTCTAAGAATTAAGTCACCCCTGTGACCAGTCCTCCCAGGCCTCTGCAGACCTGTGAAAAGCTGCCGTGTCTCTGGGGAGCCCGGACACCCCATCAGCAAATGGCCGGACCAACAGATGAGCCCCGGCCAGAGGGGCTCCAGGACAAGTCAGAGGTTGCTTCTTTGCAGCCCTGAGCAGGGTCTGGCCCGAGCAGAGGTGGGGCCAAACGCTAACTGACCAGCACAGCCAATGCTACCCGGGGCAGTGTTTAATTTCATTGAAAAACACATCCTACAATTTGTCCATACCGAGACAATGTAAACATACGTTAGATAAGTTTGTATAATTCTTCAGAAATACAGAACTTTTCGAGCCACTGTTATCCCCATAGCAAGCAACACAGACATGGGTCTGAGTGTGACAGAGGGGCAGCCAGAGTGGGCATGGCCGCACCTGGGAGGTGGCCGTTCCGAGGAGTGGCTGGCTCGGGAGCTGGGCCGCTCGGGCTCGGGGTAGCGGTAGTTCTCGGCGTACGCAGATGCAGCACTGTCATAGGGCCTGTATCGAGTCTCGTAGAGGCCGTAGACATCCTGTGGGAGGAAGCATTTGGGTAGGATTAGATACCAATCAAGAGCAAGCTCGTTCGACAGCCAGCCTGAGCTGGAAACATCGCAGATGGCTGCTCCCCAGCGGGACTGAGTGTGGCCCTTCCCTCATGCACAACCACACAGACCTCCAAAGTACAGCCACACCCACAGGCAGCGGGGCGTCCTAAGACCCACAGCGCTGGCCCTGTTCACGAGACCCCTGGATGGACCCAGGGCACCAGCATGTCAGCAGACAACCCCAGGGGCCTGTGGTGACTTCTGGAAGGGGCTGTTAGGTTTCTGCTTCCTGACGAGTCCAGTGTGGAGATGCCATGATTTGAACAACCCCTGTGTCCTGCTTCAGATGCCACCTCCGTGAAGTCAGAGAACCAGGGTCCCAGTGAACAGAGCCACAGCCAGGAGCAGCCTCTAAAAGTGGACCGTGCTTTATTCTCGGGAGGCTTCAGCCCCATCACCAACCAATTTGTGGCCACAGATCTGTCCCCAAGGGGGCCACGTGGACACATGAGGATCTGCAGACATGCAGTGCCCTGGGCACAGGCCAGAATTCATGCTTAGGGACCTCAAAGCCTTGAGGCTACCGCTGGCTGGCAGGCAATGTGAAATCACAGCAAAGCAGACTCGTCCTTGGCCACCCAGACACCACAGCAAGAGGCATGGCGGGAGGAGTGCACTCTGCGGAGGGACGTGGCTCGCAGCAGCAGGACCGTACAAAGGACCCGAAGTGAGGCCACGGCTTCCCCCTCGCTCTGCATCAGCCCTACCCCAGGGCTCCCAGCAGAGCTGAATGTCCTTGTATGGAAATAAAAAGTGCCTGGGCTCCTTCTGGAACCTACACAGGTCTGAGGGGTCAGGTGTGCACCTGGTCATATGCACACAAACCGTGATGCTTGAGGCCCAAGGGGAGGCCCAGCCCCATTCCCCGGGATAGTACCCAGCCAGCCACGGCAGCTTGTTCCTCGGGGCGGGCGCCCTTCTGACTGCAAGGCCTTCCTGTGTGGCCCCAAGTCTGGTTCCAACTGGCCTTACATACTGCAAGACCACGGCTTTCCAACTCCCTATCACGCAACCTTCTACCTGGAGTGACACTGAATCGGTGAACCCAATCAGTGTATGTTGAACTGGGTTAGAGAGTAGGAAAAGCAAATAATGATCAAATGTGTACATAGACACTTTTCGAACGACTGCAGGATTACGCGGAACCTAACTCAAACGTCACTCATGAGCTGGAGTCCCTGTGAAAGGAGGCACAGAAGAATCTTCTGCATGAGCACAGCCGGGCCCCGAGCCACAGCCCGCACCACTGCCCGCACCACCACGTGCTGAGAGCAGCCTGCGGGACCCCGCCTCACTCAGCTGCTGCGTGCAGCTCATGCTCCAAAACGGACTATTTTCTCTCCGTGTTGTTAATCTCCAGGAGGCATTTAAAGAACTATGTGATGTCCAGTGCTTCTGATGTAAGCTTCCAGGGGCCATCCCAGCTTCCCAAGGCGTGCGACACAGAGCTTGTCTGCAGACAGCCAGCAGGAGCAGGGGAGACAGGAAATGGAGGGCTCTTTTTGTCACATTAGCTGGGGAGGCTGGTTCAAATCCTAAGCAGGTATTATAAGCAATTCAAGATGCTAACGTGTGGTGTGAACTAAGGGTGGCCTGTGGTTGGGAGAGCAAGTTCTCGAGTCAGGAGCCCTGTCCACAGGAAGCGTTACTGGAATACCGTTCTCACACCTGCGGGACTGTGGGTGACCTCGGAACCAAGCGAACAAACACGACTAGGGAACACACCGTGAGTGAAAGAGTCAACTAAGAGTCAACTGGTCAAAGCAACGAGAGAAAAGTGAGTTACACACGCGACTCGACTCTACCTGGTAATAGAGGGAGGCTGCGCCAGGCTCCGGTGGGTATGGCGAGGGGTACTGAGGCTGGTAGGCATCGTACAGAGGCCGGTAGTAGTAGTAGGCGGCCAGGTCCTGAGGCGGTGGGCCGGGGGCAAGTGCAGGTACCGGCTGTGGCCATGGCTGCTCTGATGGCACCGCTGCCTGGCTGGAGCCGGTGGACACCAGCGACGCGCTAGAGGACTGAGGAGGCCGAGGCGGCAGCTGCTGACCTGCGTCGGCCGGAGCCAGACTTGCTGGTGGCTGTGCTGAGTTCTGGGCCTGTCCCTGTGCTGGCAGACTCTCTGGATTTGACAGCTCTGACAACGTGGCTTTGGGTACTTGTGGGGAAGCCTGTTGCTGGGGTGGCACCAGCTCCTGCTGGGCTCTTTCGAGGCCAGACTGGCCCTGGGCATCTTTCGTGACCTGCTGATAAAAACGGTCAAGGTTAGGTGCCCCGGGCCCAGATTGTCTGGGATGACTGGCAACAGTTTGCTGAGAAGTGAGGCTGTCAGAATGGGATGGGCTGTACATGCTTACAGGATTTTCCAAAGTCCTGCTTAAGGAAAAGTCTAGGGCTCCGTAAGTGTCTTCCTGACGACTGGAATGGTTTGCCTTATTACCATCAGGCACCAGGGCGCCGTGTGCAGGTGGAACTAACACCACACTTGTGCTTCCAGCAGGGCTATTAGCAAATCCGGGAAGAGCACTTCCTGCCTTACGATCCTTTTGACTTTCCGGAACCAAATTGTCTGGAACTGGCTGGGATGGTGGTTGAACCAGCAAATTAGCAGGCTGATTAGAAACCATTTCAGAAGCACCAGAACCTTGTGGAAAATTACTCTGAGCAACACTGCTAGGCAGAGACAAGCTCAGGACAGAGCCGGTTGGAATCCCAGACAAAGAACTGTTCTCCCCAGAATCACCACCGAGAGCCCAACTGCCGACTGCAGGTCTATCCCCCACCAAAGCCTCTCTCCAGGACTGATTCTTCTCATTAGAGTTCGATAAGGACACAGGAAAGTTAATGGGCTGAGCCAGATTATAGCTGTGATCAGGCTGGGCAATCAAGACTGGCGGATTCTGCAGAGACTCAGTGGGCGGTGAGGATAATAAACTTGCATAACCAGAACTCGCCTGGGACTGAAGGGCCTCCTCCTCTCCCATTTTGGGAGGATTCTCAAGATTCTCCGAAGCACCAATGCCATCTCGGCTCTGCACAGGGGCCGCCGAGCTTGGCTTCCGTGACTGCTGCCCGGACATCGCCTCTTCTGGAGGCTGAACGACTTCAGGTGGCTGAGGTTTCGCAGACACATAAAGCGCCGGGGCTGCAGGGGCCAGAAGGACGTTGCCTCCAAAATCTGGCAGCTCACTTTGCGCCCACAGAGTCGTTGCTGGGCTCTCACACTTCACGGGCCCCTGGGCCCTGGCTAAAGGTCTCTTCTCCGGTGCCGGATACACAGTATCCAAGGGCGGCGCCCCTGCGTGTGGAAGCACGTGCCCAGCTTCCGTGGTGGAGTTAAGAGGCAGGGGACAGACCTGGGGTGCACAGAGGGTCTCCATGTTGTCTGGTGGCTGCTCCAGGTTGCCAGGAGAAGCATCGGGCAGGGCGGCAGCTGGTCTGCACTGCTTCTGGCGGGCACAGGTCTCCCTTACTTCACCAACCACGTTGGCGCGATCTGCCTCAAATGGTTTCACCCCAACTAAGTGGGATTTTACCGGTTCAAAAGAACTATTTGCACTTGTCTGAAATATTCCTGTAGGTTTCGGGGGGCTTGGGGTTGAGGGCTGGGACACGCTGCCCCGGTAATTCTGGCTCACAGTGGTCTCGTCTGTTTCGCCTCCTACGGGAGAAGAATCGATTTGCTTAAAAAAACTACCTGAAGCTTCATCCTCAGGTTTTCCAACTTCTTGCTGGATGAACGTGCCAACCAGCTCCTGGGGCCTGGCTGAGCCTGAGAGCCTTCCGTGGCTTCTGCTGCTGTAGCTGGATGACGCACTGTCAGGGTGTACTGTGTGCAACGTGGCGTCAGGGGCTCCGGCGTGACACACAGTACCATGCCTGGGCACAGCTGGCCCAGGAAGGGGCCCATATCTGAACTGGTCACTCAGGGAGGAAGGGTCCAAATTGAGGGGCTCACTTGGCAGAACTTCTTGATTCTGAACAAATTCTAAGTTCTCAACATTCTCATACTGCGAGCCACTGGCATCCGGCAGCCCTGTGCCCACTGCGTCACCCCATACATCACCAGTAGCCTCATTGCTGGGGCCTGGGAGAAGGGCCTGGCAGAGGCTGCCTGCCCCCATGTGTGCAGGTGCAGGCGGATGGCCCAGTCCAGGGCTGGAGCAGAAATCGTCAAAGTCTGCTTGACCAGATGAGCCTGCTTTTTCAGATGGGAGATTCTCCTCATTTTCTGTCTCTCCCCCTTGGAAAAACATCGCCAGAGCTCCTGAGGCTCCCGAGTCCGCTTCCAGCGGAGCACAGCCAGCCCCGGCCCCGGCCCCCAGTGGATGGTGCGTGCGGTGTTCTGGGCTATCTCCTTGGGCGAGGGGGTTCACAAGAGCAGAGGCGGGCTGGTGCTCCTTCTTCACTCCTGGATTCTGCCTGAGCTCTGGGCTTGCCCAATGATTCACAATTCTGGGATTTTGCCTGAATGTATTTTCAGGATCAAAGTTATTGGCCAGGTGGCTTCCAGTTTGCAAGTGGCCCACCTCGTCTCTTCCGTCACTGGGCAAGGCTGCTGGGGGAGCCACCAGAGGGCTGTGTTGCTCGTGACCAGGGCCCTGATGTAGGATGGACGGGGTGGGGAAATGAGGAACGCTGGTGGCACAGGGCACCCCGCTGGGAACAGGTCCTTCAGGGCAGGGTGAACGATGTTGCCCCGAGGGCTGTGGGCCTCCCTGCACTGGCCCCCACTGTCCCGCCATCAGCAGACGAGGCTGGGGGAAGGAAGGGGATGCTGCTGGGGTGACCACACCATCATGTGGGTTTTGCCTGCTCAGGGGTCGGTCGAGCCCAGGCATGTTCCCATGAGAATGGCCCCCATGAGACGGTTCAGGATCCACTCCTGGAATGTAGTGAGGCAGATATGGCGGAGTCTGAACTTCAGGCTCTGAACTGGGACCGACCTCTGTGCTCCTGTTCATCTCAGGCCCAGGAGGTGCTGAAGGTGTCAACACACCAGAAAACGGACTGGCATCTGCTCTGGGCTGTGTCAGAGGACCAGGCAGGGGCTCACAGGGTCCCTGAGAGCTATCTCTGGCATGTGTGTGAGGCACAAGCAAACCGGGGTGCTGAGAAAAGCCTGATGGGGCTGGGCCTTGCAAGACAGGCAGGCTGCTTTTGGACGAACTGCCCGCCGGTATACTTTGGAGCGCCTGTCTACTAAAAGCAAATGGATCCGTGACCGGCTGCAACGGGCAAGTTATCGGAGCCACTGGTGCATTATTATTGGCCCGTCTCCTGTAAGGGCTGCTAGCCCAGAACACGCTCCGAGGATTCCCGGCTGGAGGTGGCCCAGCCACGCCAGATGGGACCGCCTGGGGTGGCGGCTGCATGACTGAACTCTTGCACAAGTCGATGCTGCTTACAGAAGGAAGCAGAATACAGCTTTTCCTTAATTGGGGCTGAAAAAGAAAAAGAGACAATCAGCATAAAATCCATATATTCAAAGTCCTAGCTGCAATCAGGAAAACTAAGGAAAAAGAGGAACACTGAACATGATTTCACGTCACTTAAATCCCGAGGACTCTCTCTCCCCTACACCCCACCCCAGCAGAGAACACCTGTCCCTGAGGAGCTGCTCTGGGGGGCAGTGGACAGAGTACGTGCCCTGGATGGCCTGGCCGCGAGCTGATGGAGTATGTCTAGATGGCCACTCCCTCCTCTGGGATCCTCTACTCACAAGGCCCATCACTGCCGCGGCCCTCCGCCACAACAGCAGGGATGGTGCAGAACCTGGACACCAGTGTGATACGCTACCAGACCCACATATACTCAACATTTTCCTGCAAACCATCCCTAGATCCAGGAGGAAGAGCCAACTCTTCTATTAAGAAAGAAAAACTGGCCAGATGTGGTGGCTTATGCCTGTACTCCCAACACTTTCAAAGGCCAAGGCAGGAGGACCACTTGAGCCCAGGAATTCGAGACCAGCCTGAGCAACAGTGGGATCTTGTTTCTACAAAAAACACAAAAATCAGCCAGGTGTGGTGGTGCACACCTGTAGTCCCAACTACTCAGGAGGCTGAGGCAGGAGGATTGCGTGAGCCTGGGAGGTCGAGGCTGTCGTGAGCTATGACAGCACCACTGCCCTTCAGCCTGGGTGACACAGTGAGTCCCTAGCTCAAAAAAAAAAAAAAAAAAGAAAAACTTTATATCATACCTTGTATACATGTTAATTTTAAATTTCAAAAAGGATACAAAAGTTTACAATTCATTCTTCTATTTTCTTTGATGAAAGAGTATTATGAAGTATAGTTATGAAAGCTGCAAAATAGGCTGGGTGCAGTGGCTCATGCCTGTAATCCCAGCACTTTGGGAGGTCAAGGTGGAAGGACTGCTAGAGCCCAGGAGGTCGAGACCAGCCTGGGCAACATAGCAAGACCCTGTCTCTACAAAAGAAGAAAGTGAGCCAGACATGGTGACACACACCTGCAGTCCCAGGGACTCAGGGGGTTAAGGAGGGAAGATCACTTGTGTCCATGAGTTCAAGGCTGCAGTGAGCTATGATTGTACTACCGCAGTCCAGCCTGGGCAACAGAGCAAGACGGCCTCTGTTTAAAAAAATAAATAAATAAAACATGACACAATCATTTTTTTAAAAAGCTGCAAAGTAAATACATTCATCTAAATGCCTTTTATCACACCTCTTCACAGGTCTCATTTTTTGTACTGTGACTGGCTTGAGGTCTGAAAGGACCACCAGCAAGACAACGTGACCTTTGAACTGGAGCTGTAACTATGCCTGGAATGGAAACGCCCAGGAAATTTAAAGCAGCTTTACAAGGGACAGACTAAATTCCAAAATTTTCAATATGAGGCAGAATTGCCAAGAAACCTCTTATAGAAAACAAAGGGGCAAAAACCTCCATCAGTTTTTAAATAAAATACACCAGATACAAACTTGAACAGTTAACCTGGTCTCTTAAGGCAAAAATTCAAGTGCTATATCTTTAGGAAAGTTCATTTCTTTCTATCAATCTTTCTTCTTCTCAGCACCACCCTCATGAACAAACAGATAAGTTTAGCCAATCAAAGGAAAAACTAAACCAAAGGGGAGGACTCTGGAGTTTAATCCACACTTTTTATTTTTTTTTTTGAGAGGGAGACTCGGTCTGTCGCCCAGGCTGGAGTGCAGTGGCGCGACCTCGGCTCACTGCAAGCTCCGCCTCCCGGGTTCACGCCATTGTCCTGCCTCAGCCTCCTGAGCAGCTGGGACTACAGGCACCTGCCACCATGCCTGGCTAATTTTTTGTATTTTCAGTAGAGACGGGGTTTCACCGTGTTAGCAGGATGGTCTCGATCTCCTGACCTTGTGATCTGCCTGCCTTGGCCTCCCAAAGTGCTGGGACTACAGGCGTGAGCCACCGCGCCCGGCCAATCCACCCATTTCTGCAGATGCATATTGTTTTCATCGTTGGAAATCTTTCTGATATTCCGATAAAAGAAGAAAACATTGGCCAGGTGCAGTGGCTCACACCTGTAAGCCCAGCACTTCTGGAGGCAGGAGGATCACTTGAGTCCAGCAGTTTGAGACCAGCCTGGGCAACACAGCAATACCCCATCTTCATTAAAAAAAAAAAAAAAAAGCCGGTCGTGGTGGGGAGTGCCTGTAGTCCCAACTACTCGGGAGGCTGAGGCGGGAGGATCATTTGAGCCAGGGAGGTTGAGGCTGCAGTGAGCCTTGTTCAAGTCACAACACTCCAGCATGGGCAACAGAGTGCGACTGTCTCAAAAAGAAGACAACACCGATCAATGTATTTTAAGTAAAGTTATTTACAAATTAAAGTTCCTATGCTGACCTAAAAACTAGTCCTGTCAACCTACTGCGTCAACACTGTCACTGCCCACACACGCTCTTTGCTCTGCCAACGGGGGACGCTTTCCAACTGACAGGCACCTTGAAATCCACTTGACTCTAACGGAACTCTACTATTAGGAACAGTAGCAAAGGCTTCATTGAGGTTGTAGGCTCTCATCTGAAAACAAAGAATGTTCACAGCTCTATTTTACATGGACTGAAAGAACGGGCAGAGCATCTCCCTCCGATCTGTGCACTGGCATTATCTTCCATTTGGTCCTACCAGCTGCCACAGCAGACACAGTGACACCTGCAACCATGGCCAGAACACGCAAACTTCCAAGCCCCTCCTGAAACTCCACTGCCAGGAGAACAGAAGTCCTACCTTATTTCTCAAGACACAGCCTTCCCCTGGGAAGATCCTTACCGTCCTCAATAGCTTTTGTTTGCTTTAAACACAGAACATGGGCCTAGAGGTTTATTCCTCGGCTGCTGCTGTAAGAGCAAAACTGAGCGTCCAGGTGAGTGGCTCGGGGCGGCCACTTCTCTTTCTGCAATGTATTTTTGTCTATAAAATGAGAGAATCGATGTGATTATTTTTTCCTGAAAACCCTGGGTTTAATCTTACGAGATTCTACTCACAGTGGATTCTGGGATGTCCTAATCCCAACTGCTGTTTAACAGGCGTGGCCAGGCGCGGTGGCTCACGCCTTAATCCCAGCACTTTGGGAGGCCGAGGCAGGCAGATCACGAGGTCAGGAGATCGAGACCATCCTGGCTAACATGGTGAAACCCCGTCTCTACTAAAAAATACAAAAAATTAGCCAGGCGTGGTGGCGAGTGCCTGTAGTCCCAGCTACTCGGGAGGCTGAGGTAGGAGAATGGCGTGAACCTGGGAGGCAGAGCTTGCAGTGAGCTGAGATCCGGCCACTGCACTCCAGCCTGGACGACAGAGCGAGACTCCTCAAAAAAAAAATTCTGTAGCTCTCCTAGACTAAGAACTTTTTTTATAGCAAACACTATCACTTACAAGGAGCATTCCAACCCTCATGCTCCCTAATTGAGAGCTTTTTAGCAACATGCTAGCTTCATTTGGAACAATCCTGTGACTTGAACTGATTTTTTTGATCTTTTTCTCTACTCACCGGGAGAAAAACAATGCAACTGCCTATCACCTATGTCACCACTACAGGGAATTTTATTCTGTAACCTCAAGTCATCTAACTCTTCTACTGTTTCAAAGAGACCAGCTGATCTTGAAGATGTAGTATTCATAAACTAGCTAGTCAGTTAAACTACCTTGTAACCATGTGGACATGCGGATACCTAAGCAAAACTCTTTTTAGTATAGTTCTGGCTACAGAACTGAGGTATTTAAAACGCATGCACACCCCTCTCCTCTTGCTGCCACTGGCTTCACATTTTTTTTTTTTGAGACGGAGTCTTGCTCTGTCACCCAGGCTGGGGTGCAGTGGCCGGATCTCAGCTCACTGCAAGCTCCGCTTCCCAGGTTCACGCCATTGTCCTGCCTCAGCCTCCCAAGTAGCTGGGACTACAGGCGCCCGCCACCTCACCCGGCTATTTTTTTGTATTTTTTAGTAGAGACGGGGTTTCACCGTGTTAGCCAGGATGGTCTCGATCTCCTGACCTCGTGATCCACCCATCTCGGCCTCCCAAAGTGCTGCGATTACAGGCTTGAGCCACCGCGCCCAGCCTGGCTTCACATTTTAAGTGAGGAAAACAATAGTGTGCCAGGAAGCCCCTGACCTTACCTGCTGCCTACAGTCTCCCTCACGGTGGCTGCTAGTGACGCCCTGTCAGACTATGGGACGCTTGACACAAAGACATGATTCAACTCCAACTCTTCTAAGTTAGAATCGCAACCACATACAGTTAGATGTTGAAAAGGAAGCCAGCGACAGAGGAGGCCAGCAGCCTAACACTGCTGAAAATGACGAAGACCCAAAAGGACAGCCTGGTATTCATGAAAGATGCTTACAGAAGAAGAAATCACATTAACATTTACCCACTACCATGGCCTCTTGCTGGGTTTGGCAGAAAAAGAAAAATAAAATAAAAAGAAGGAAAAAAAGAAAAAAACAAATGTGCCCACTGCCTCAAAGAAAACTTTCAGTACAATTTTGAGACTCACTGTAGTAACCACTATTAAGAGTAAACGAGGAACAAGGAATAAGAAAGAAACGCTATTTTGCCTCTTGTCTACAAGATACTAGCACCGGAACCCTAAGAAAGGGCGTGGCGAAAAAACGCAGGGAGGCTGTATTGTGCTGAAACTTGCAAAAGTATCACTCTAGGAAGAACTGTCTACGGTTTTGTTTGCTTCGTATTGTCACATGGGGGATGGGAAATACCTCTTTGGTTAACATCGGCATCATACATGTAAAACAAAATCTTAATATACAATCCACATCCAACTTACAAGTCATTTAAAAGTGTTCTTAAGCGGCGAAAACTGACTTTAAATGGCTCTGATGTTTCTGAAGACTCTACTGTAACACTTCATCACAAAGGGGCGAGCCGGATCACTCACACTCTTCTAACCCTCGGCCTCTGTTGCAACACCCTGATCGCCCTATCAAGAAATTACAAACAAACAACTCTACTCTTTGGTTCAAATGTAAATGTCTCTCTTCACCAGCATCGCTAAGGAAGCCTTCCAGCCAGTGAGGACAAGACACGCTCATTTTAAAAGTTAGAGTCTTACGAGGGGTGCCTGGGGGTCCAGCCTCCCGCCCCGGGAACCGGCGTCACCGCAGCCCAGCCAGGTCCACGCCAGTCCCTCGAATCCCACCGCGGCCCGCGCCGCGCCCGGCCTCCCGCTCTGGCCCGGACGTCTGTCCCCTCGCCCGGCCCCGGCGGGACCCGAGCTGCGCCGCCCGCTCGGGGCTGGGCCCAGCCGCCTCCTTTCCTCCGCGCCCCGGCCTCCACGGCCTGGCTCCGCCGGCCGGCCACCGCCTTCCTCCTCCCGCGCTCGCCCCCCTACCCGCGCGGCTGAGACCGATCCCTCAGGAGCCGCGGGCGAAATCCCACCCGGCGCTGGCGACGAGCGCAGACACAGCAGCCGCCGCAGCCATCTTGGCACATCCGGCTCCGGTCTCCGCGGCCGCCGCGCCGCCGACGTGTCCGGCTTGCGACATCAGCGCGCGCCCCGCCCCTGGCCCCGCCCCTGGTCTCGTCGGCCCAGACGCGTTCTTATTGAACCCCTCACGGCCCATCCCTCGGCCCCGCCCCTCGCCGGCGTCCGTCCTCCCCGCCTCATTCTTTCGTCCCGCCCCCCGCCCGTCTTTCCCACGCCTGATCCTGTCGTTCCCGTCCCCCTTGGCCCCGCCCCTCTTCCGTCTTTCCTCGCTTCATTCTTTTGTCCCGCCCCCTTGGCCCCGCCCGTCGTCCGCCTTTCTCCGCCTCATCCTGTCGTTCCCGCCCCTTTGGCCCCGCCCCTCGGCCGTCCTTCCCCGCCCGTGGCCCCGCCCCCCGCCGGCGTCCGTCCGCCGCCTCACCGCTTAGCCCCGCCCCTTGCCACCTGCCCGGCTGGGCGCGCCGGGGTCGCCCCCGGACGTCGCCCTGGTTACGCTGGCTTTCTCCCAGTCTGTTTTCGTTTTAAGATGTGAGAAGAGATGGGATTCTTCAATCAAGGCCACAAGGGGGAAATCAGTCTGCAGGACCGATGCCAGCAGGCTCACGCACCGAGAACGGCTACTCCGCCGAGCCGAGAAGCGCGGGGCCCTGACGCCGGCGTGCTGCTCGCATTCTTCCGTTGGGCTGGCAGGCTGGAGGGCAGGCGGCGGCGGTCGCGCATGCGCCCGGGTCGGCCGGGGTTGCGGGCCGCGGAGGGCCGACTGCGCCTGCGCGCTGGTTGCCTGGCTACGGCGCGGCCGCGGGCCGGGAGCGGCGCCGGAAGTTGGTGGTTGGCTACCGCCAGTCCCTGTCCAGCGTCCTGGGGTTTCCCCGACGCATCTTCTCCTGGCCCTTCGCTCTGCACAGAGGCCCGGGCAGGGAGGGACGGCCCGGCCACCGCGCGGAGCCGGGTCTCCGCCGACTCGCAAGGGGGACGCTCCGGCTTCTCGTCCCCGAGCTCCGCCCTGCGCTTTTGCTGCGCTGGGCCCTCCCAGACCCACCCTGGCCCCGGCCCCGCTGTCCTCCCGGGGAGAAACGGCCTTTTTGGTTCGTCCCCTCGGCCGCCAGCCCCACAGGGGCGTGGGGGTCCCAGCCCTGGCTGAGTGCACGTCGGTGGCGAGTGGGCCTGGGCGCTTGGGCGGCCAGAGGGACCCAGCGGCGGGGTGAGGCTGGTAGGCGCTCCTGCCCCTGCCGAGACCAGGCCAGGCAGCATTCACGCCCTCCTGCGGAAGATCGCAGGGAACAGGTGGGCGCTATCATCTGTGCCCTGGTTTTCCGGAGGAGCCGAGGGAGGCTGAGCGGGTGAGGAAGAGGCCAGCCATGCCCGACCCACTCACCTGCACATCTGCCTGGCGAGGGCAGGGAAGAGCCGCGGCCTTCCTCTGCTGCTCCTTCCAGAGGGCAGGGGCCGTGGTGGGGGTGCCCACCCGATGGCATCGCCGGAGGCTGAGCTCCCAGCAGCGGCTGAGGTCCTCCCTGGGTGGGAGCCACCCTTGTCCCCAGCTGGGCCAGAGGCTGGTGAAGGAGGGGGTGGTACCCGTGCCACGCCAGCAGAGCCCCAGGCGGTGCAGGGAGAGCTTCAGTCTGGCTGACGTGGCACTAGGGCCACTCTGCTCAGCTAACATTTGCCTTTCAGGAGTCAGATTCCTGACCTGTTTGAACAGCGTTAGGGAGCACGTGGTAAGGCCCAGCCCCAGCCCCGCTGCCCCCATCTGCTGCTTCCCGGTGGTCGAGGCGCTCTGCACCCTCCGCGGAGGGAGGTATCATTGTTTGCCCTTCACAAAGAGGGGGATGCAGAGGTGGGTGCTGCCTCTCAGGCGTCAGGCTCACCCCTTCCGCTCACGAGTTCAAAGAACCCAAGAACCAGGAGCCCAGGGCTCGACCTTCTAGGGTCCTCCAAAACCCTGTGGTCCCACCCAGGTGGGCACTAAGCTATGGGAGAGACCATAGCTACAGAAACCAATTCTGCCGTAGGCATAAAATGCAAGGTTTCTCTGGACCCCAGGGCAGGGATGGTAGAAAGCAGCTTCTGTTGGCTCCTAGGGGTGTGAATCACCACATCACCTGCAGGGGGCCCGCTGCCCTTCTTCCCCCCGCCTCCCTAATCCTGAGTGATGGAGACAGCTAGCAGCAGTTTGTAGCCTGATGTGGAGTGGAGGGTTCCTGCACCCTGCACCTGAGCCCATCCAGCCTCTGGGCCATAGGCTCTTTTGTTGAAGGTCCAGCCTGCCCCTGAGATGCTGTGTGCCCTTTTTCAACTTCCTTAGTCTCTGAGCATCAAGTCTTCATCTCTAAGATAGAGCAAGATGAGCACCTAAACGTTTCAGGGCTGAAACGGGGTTGCCAGGACGACAAGCATGGCAGGGGCGAATGGGGACATCAGGTGACTGGCTGCGAGCCAGCAGAGGCCTCCACCCAGTGCTGGGAGGTGTCCCGCCCGTGGTGGCCATCACTATTCCTGGTGGGGCTTTGTTGCCTTTGCCTGCAGCATCCGCTGGTTTCTCCATTCTCCCAGTCTCTGCCCCTGCTCACACTTGGAGGCTGGACACAAACGTCACCACCTCCCTGAACCCCCCTAGGTGGGCTGGAATCAGCACCTGGTGCAAAGCTCTGTGGCCACTGCTGTACGGCGTGATGCAGAGCACACAGGACAGGCTCGTGTACGTCCAGGCTGTGCCAGGAAACCTGCTGCCTTTGTGTCATCACAGCCTTGGGCACGGTGTGTCCTTGGTGCCTCCGCCAGGTCAGCTCCTCCCATTAGCTGTGCTGTCCGGCATGGGGGCCGCTGGTGCTTGCTGTGAGACCGAGCTAGGCTCTAAGTGTAAACTACATGGTGGGTTGTGAAGGATGCAAATATCGAATCGATCATTTTTTATTGCACATTAAAATGAGAATATCTTGGATGTATCAGATTACATTAAAATACTATTAAATTTTATTTCCCCTTTTTTTTTTTTTTTTGACATGGCTGCTAGGAAATGTAAAACTCCATATGGGGCTGGTGTCATGTTTCCACTGGACAGTGCTGGTCTAGGAGGCAGGCACTCAGCGCCCCTAGCCTGTGCTTATAGCCTCCTATGATAGGGGGCCTGAAATGCCGGAGGCTGCCGAGTGGACCTGGCTGTTCGCTCACAACCAGCGGGCCAGTGGCGGTCCTCCTGGGAGCCCCCGGCAGAGCAGCGGTCTCAGTGAACGCAGGACGGCCCCTCGCCATGAGCCTCTGCCCCTCTTTCCTACCTGGTGTGAAATAGCAGTGGCAAGTATGTCTGGGTGCTTGTGGAGGTTTACTGGGCAGGCCTGCTCCCCGCTGGATGCCGTCCTCCGCCCCTGACACAGACCCTTGGTCCTGGACACTGAAGCTGGAGGCTTGGCCTGGAGAGAGGAAGAGGAAGTCTGTGAGACAGGTTGGCTGGGTGGTCCAGGCAAGAAAACATACGAAGGCCTCCAAGGTGGAAAGAACTGACACGCAACACTTCCTGGAGGAGGAGGGAATAGGGCTGGGAAGCCGGAATGGGGAGAGGAAGCGGATCTGGAGGCAGGGTCCTTAGAGTCTATTCTGTGGCATTTGTTCGTCAGACCCCTGCAGTAAACGGGTCCCTGTCTGCATGCCACCAGGCTGGCCAGAGGGTGGGCCAGGCCTCCTCTTCTTACCCTCATGGAGGAGAGGAAGTCACCTCTGTGGGGGAAGGCCAGACCCCCCCAGGGCCACGGTGGGCAGCGTGGAGGGAGCCTCAGGCCCACTCGCGTCCATGTACAAGGCCTGCCAGGCACACAACATAGGGTCCGCAGACAGATGCCCACCACGCTGCCACCCCCTACCCGTGTTCTACTCACCTCTGAGCCCCACCCTAACCACACCGCTCATCAGGGGTGTGCAGCAAGACAGCACTGTCCACTGTCTAGGCCTTCCCAGGGCTGACGTGAGGCTGAAGGTGCAGCCTCGCCCTGGCAGATGTGCCCTTGCTCTGGGCTGCTGGTGACTGGGCCCCACAGAGCCTCCTCCCAGCACAGACAAAGGCATCGCCTTTTGGGGCCCCACCTGGTTAGCAGAGCACAGGGAAGATGGCTCCAGTGATGGTGGGCTAACTACCGTGTGTCCAGCTGTACTGCAAGCTTCCAGAAGCCGGAGACCCTCAGCCACCACCCAGGTGTTCAGCCTTGGACAAGCTACCTGGCCTCTCCGAGCCTCTGCCTCCTCCCCTGTAAAAGGAGGTGACAGCCTTGCCCTTTCCTGGCCTCTGCAAGGACTCCCTGGACCTGACCTCACAGGGTGGCAAGCGTGTCCTCCACACAAGGCCTCCCCCGAGGCACGGGGCACGTTGACGGCATTGCCAGCAACCTCGTTACTGCAGGAACGTCACGCTCCTCATCTCCAGCATCTTCAAGCATGTTGGGCACATAGCAGGAATCAGAGAACATTTTTCTGGAATCATTGAGCCAAGTACTTACCATGTAAGGTGCTAAAAAGCACTAGGGATGAAGCAGAAAGCTCAAGGCTGATGTCGATGTCACAGTAACCTGGGACTGCAGGCCACCAGGGCCACAGGAGGAACTGCTGGGTGTCCTTGAGCTGCAGCGGGGCCCTGGTAGCCCACGAGTCCTCCGTCCCCAAACCATGCACAGATGTCTGCTGAGCCCCTGCTGTACCCCAGGCACTGCTAGGAGCTGGGCTGTGGCCGTGAGACAGGCCCAGCCTCTGCCCAGGGGGGAACATGGATGCTGGGCGGTCACAGATGTGCCCGTGAAGAGGGCACCGTGTGGCGCCTGCTGGGGACAGGCAGGAGGAGAAGGAGCATTTCTAGCTGAAGTGAACAGTCCACATGAGGCTTCCGTGGGGCGAGGGGCCGGTGGGTGTGGGCTGGTGTGGACTCTGTAGGCCCTGCTAAGAGACTTGCAGTGATGTCTATAAGTATGGGAAGCTTCCAGAGGGTTTTCAGCCAGGAGTGACGCAACCAGTTTGGGCCCCAAAGGCTCTCCAGGTTAGGGTTAGGGCTAGGGACTAGGGAGAGCCAGGGCCCAGGAGGCAGCCTTGGATGGCCTAGGAGAAAGAGGTGCTGAACCTGGGAGAGTCCCCGAGAACCCGGGAGAGTCCCCGAGGGCACAGCCCCAGCACGGCACAGGATTCACACACGTCAGGCAGGAGAGAGTCCTGAGCATTGAGTGCTGATTTCAGTGACTGGCATGGATTTGGTGGCCTGGGGACTGTGGATAGGGAAGAGAAAAGGGCCAGGGTGGATCTGGGAAGAGCTCCAGTATTTGATGTCAGGCCGGTCATGGCATTAACTCCTGGCAAAGTATCTGACGCCAGGCTGGCCATGGTGTTGACTTCTGGCAAAGTGACCCTACAACCCCGTTCTCCCCTCTCAGCAGCCATCTCCCTGTCAGAAAGGTCACCAGGCTGGATGGCATCAGCTCTGTGGGCCCTCCCGGTCCTCTGAGGGCAGGTGACTCCTTGTGGTTTGACATGGACCGGGAATCACATAGCCCCAGCTCACTGAATGGGTGAACTTGGCTAAGTCGCCTAAACTCTTCGAGCTCCAGCTCCTCACATGTAAAACAGGGTAATAACACTGTCGCCCAGGATGGCCCTGGGCGTGGGGTGAGGGCCGTTTGGAAGGCATGGCGCTCACCTGCCCTGTGGTCACTCGGGAAGATCTATGGGGCGCTGGCAGAGAACTGCCACCAGGGGGAAGCAGACAGCTGCCTCCAAGTCTGCCAAAGTAACAGTTGCACGCTGGCCAGGTGCGGTGGCTCCCACCTGTCATCTCAGCATTTTGGGAGGCCAAGATGGGAGGATCACTTGAACCTAGGGGTTTGAGACCAGCCTGGGCAACATAGCAAGATTCCATCTCCACAAAAAGAAAAAAAAGTAAAATTATACACTTTTTTTTTTTTTTTTTTTTTTGAGACTGAGTCTCACTCTATCCCCCAGTGCAGTGGTGCAATCTCAGCTCACTGCAACCTCCTCCTTCTGGATTCAAGCAATTCTCCTGCCTCAGCCTCCCAAGTAACTGAGATTCTAGGTGCCCACCGTGGCGTCCCCAGCTAATTTTTGTATTTTTAGTGGAGAGGGGGTTTCACCATGTTGGCCAGGCTGGTCTCGAACTCCTGACCTCAGGTGATCCTCCAGCCTCGGCCTCCCGAAGTGCTGGGATGACAGGTGTAAGCCACCACACCTGGCCATAGTTATAACTTTTCTAAGGTCCATTTTATGAAATGAAGAAATGCTAAACAGAACAACGAAGGCTATGGTAGAATGTGCACGTTTGTGTGGACCCAGGGCATATTTTCACCAGAAAATCCCATGCAATAGAGTGGAAGATATACCAAAAGCCACAGCAAATATCATGCATGATGCTGCAGAAAATTATAGACTCCTAATAAACACTGAGAGTGTGTCCTGTGCTGTGAGGTCCAGGGATGGGCCACAAGTTCAAGGTTATGTGAAGAACACCAGAAACCTGCCTCTGAGGCCCTGGGCACCTGTTGTGTTGGGCATAAATAAAGCTTTGCAGTTCAGTCCTGCAACCTACCTGAGCCTAGGCTTGTCCATCTTAAAATGTGGACGGTTAGGACACCTGCTGAAGGGGACACCAGGCTTAACTGTGCCAACGCAGCATGCAGGTGGAGAACAAAGAATGCGACTGAAAACCTCGTGACAATAACAAGAGCCGTTCCCTTTCTGAGCCCTCACCATGCGCCCAGCGTGCACCAGCAGCTCACCATGGCAGGCCCGGGGCCAGCACCCAGGTCCCCACTTGACCCCTGAGGACACTGAGGTGCAGCAACAGCCAGGACAGCAGCTGCCAGGTGGAAAGCAAAAACACAAAGCAGCCATATCGGGAGTCACATCGGGGCAGGCGAGTGAGGCGCCGCCCAGCCACCTTCAAGATGCAGACTGAAGAATAGCCTTTCCCAAAGCATGCTTGCTCACTGACCCTGCGTCTTCAAAGCCTGAGTAACGTGGGAGGCCCTGCAATGCCCCCTCTGACAGACCTCCACTAATGCCGGCACTTTCAATGCACCGGGACCAAGCTGGACCACACCGTTTAGGTTTCGTTTTGAAACACTTTTACTTTTGCAGACGAATACGTTGGTGTCCCACTGGGAACTGCTGCTGGTGGATGCTCACCATAGGAAGCAGCCGTGTGGCGCTCCCCCTTGTCTGCTTCTGCCCAGCGCTGCCCCCTCCAGCAGAGTTCCTCAGGTATGGTTCGTGGATTGGGTCCACGATGAGATAAGGAGCCATGCAGAATGAAATCAGCTCCACCACTGAGCACGCAGTTGAGCCCCACAAACACCCTTTGCAAGTGAGACTTTCGGGATGAAGGCAGTATGGGCCTGTCGATCCCTGGAGCAGCCCGGAGGCTGCAGCACCGTGCTTCCCTCCTGGACGGGGGCTACGGCCCCGTGCTTCCCTCCTGGACGGGGGCTACGGCCCCGTGCTTCCCTCCTGGACGGGGGCTACGGCCCCGTGCTTCCCTCTTGGATGGAGGCAGCCCTGCCTGCCGGTGGCCTGATTTATGGGCCCTGATGCGACGGTGCCTCGGGGCTCTTGGGATCCTCCTTTGCTCTGGCCAGAGGGACGCGGCGCCACACTCGGGGTTCATGCCGGCAGTGGCACGGAGTGAGTCGCCAGGCTGAAGATACACTTGGTGATTTCCTGCACTGAGTGGAGCTGTCTGGAGCCCCCTTGGCATCCTGCTGAAGAGTCTGAATCTGCACATGAGCCTCCTGGAGATATTGAACACCTTTTAAAGCGTGGCCAGGCCCAATCCAGGGTGCTGTGAGTGTACTGTCCACCCTGGGTTTCAAAGACACAGTACCAAAAACAAACAAAAAAAGAATATAAAACATCTTATTCATGGGCAGTCATGGTGGCTCACGCCTGTAATCCCAGCACTTTGGAAGGCCGAGGCAGGCAGGCCACGAGGTCAAGAGATCAAGACCAGCCTGGCCAACATGGTGAAACCCCATCTTTACTAAAAATACAAAAATTAGCTGGGCATGGTGGCGGGCGCCTATAATCCAAGCTACTTGGGAGGCTGAGGCAGGAGAATCACTTGCCCAGGGAGGCGGACGTTGCAGTGAGCCAAGATTACGCCACCGCACTCCAGCCTGAGCAACAAAGTGAGACTCCATCTCAAAAAACAAAAAACAAAAAACAAAACCTCATTCACTTTTTATATTGATTGTGTTGAAATAATATTTTTGATATATTGGATTAAGCTATAGTGTTAACATAAACTTTACCTGTTTCTTTTTACCTTTTTAATGTGGCTACTGAAATATTTAAAGTTGCATATATGGCCAGGGACAGTGGCCCACACCCGTAGTCCCAGCACTTTGGGAGGCCAAGGTGAGGAGAGGGCTGCATGAGCTCAGGAGTTCGAGACCAACCTGGGCAACAAAGTGAGATCCCCGTCTCTGCAAAAAATAACAACAAAAAAAAATAGGTGGGTGAGGTGGTGTGCACCTGTAGTCCCAGCTGCTAGAAAGGCCAAGGTGGGAGGATCACCTGAGCCCAGGAGGTTGAGGCTGCAGTGAGCTATGATTGCACCACTGCACTCCAGCCTGGGTGACAGAGCAAGACCCTGTCTCAAAAACATTTTTTTAATTAAAAAAAATAACATATTGAGGTGAGATTCACAGAACCTAAAACTAACCACTTTACAGTATACACGTTAGGCCAGGTGCAGTGGCTCACGCCTGTGACCTTAGCACTTTAAGAGGCTGAGGCGGGTGGATCACTTGAGAGCAGGAGTTTGAAACCAGCCTGGCCAACATGGTGAAACCCAATCTCTACTAAAAATACAAAAAAATTAGCCAGGTGTGGTGATGGGCGCCTGTAATCCCAGTTACTTTGGAGGCTGAGGCAGGAGAATCACTTGAACACAGAGGCGGAGGTTGCAGTGAGCCAAGATTACGCCACCACACTCCAGCCCGGGTGACAGAGCGAGACTCCGTCTCAAAAAAAAAAAAAAAAAAAGTGTCCACGTTATTGGCATTTAGTGCATTCGAAGGGCTGTACACGCACCACCTCTCCCTGGGTCTAGAACATTTGCATCACTCCAAAGTAAAAACCTGGGCTGTTTAGCAGCCACTCCCATTTCCTCCTCCCCCCGGCTCTGGGAACCATCAATCTACAAAAGGGTACCCCATAGAAATGGAGTCATTGCACGTGCGGCCCTCTGCGGCTGGCACCTTTCACTGAGCATGGCGCTTCCACGGCTTGTCTGCACGGTGGGTGTCAGTGCCTCCTTTTCTACGGTGGAACCATATTCCCTTGTGCGCATTCGTCAGGGTTCTTCCAGGAAACGGAGCCTATAAGACGTGCCTCCGGAGAGATGATTGCAGGGAACTGGCCACGAGACCTCGAGGCCTGCAGGTCCCAGGGTCTGCAGTTGCAGGCAGGAGGCCTGACGGCATTGCGAGTCCGAAGGCTGGTAGGCTCCAGGCCCAGGAACAGCCCACGTTTTCAGTCCAAGTCTGAAGGCAGGAAAAGACCATTGTCCAGTGCAAGCGGTCAGGTGGGAGGACCCCTCTCACTCGGCCTATTGTCCTCCCCGGGCCTCCGCGGACCGCACGGGGCCCACCCACACCGGGGAGGGCGGGCCTGCCTTACCCAGGCTGTGGATGCAAATGCGAACCTCATCCTGAACACCTCAGAGACACACTCCGTTTGGCGAAACGGCCTGGCCGAGCTGACACTAAGGTTCACCGTCACAGCAGACGATTTTGCTGACCCGTCGTTGGCAGTGGACACTCAGGCCATCTGGCTGTACCGAGTGCTGCCGGGAGAGTGAGTGGCCCCGTGCTTTTGTTTGAGTCCCTGTTTTCACTTCTTTCGGGCAGACCCCCAAGAGTGGAATTTCAAGGTGCTGCGAGTTTTATGGGCAGGACTCCGGCTGGGTCCACCCACTTTGAAGACGTCAGGGCACTCACTGCACGGTGGCCCCTCCTGGTCCTGGTGCCCAGCACTGGCTGGCAGACGCAGCCCCTAGGCATAGTGGAGGCCTCAGTCTCACATCCCTCCTTGGAGAGGTTGGGCCCAGGGCAGGCAGCACTTTGCAATCCAAAGAGGGACCTCAGACTCCCCACCGCTCTGGTTTGAAGTCACTGGCCTGCCCTGAAGGTCTGGGGCCGGGCAGAGGCCCAGGCAGGCAGTGGGGAGAGAAGGGGCCCACCGTTGTGCAGGGCTGGCAGCTCTACTCAGGGGCAGCACCCCAGGACCAGGCCGCCTCTGTCTAGCTCAGCCAGTCCCTTAGGATCACAGAACTTTCCAGACTCTGCCATGCCCCATGCTGCCCTGCTCAGAGGCTTCAACAGCTCCCTTTGCCCTCCTGTAGGGGCCAGAGTCCTCCCTGTGGTCTCCAGCCCACAGAGGGGTCATGCCACTGCCTCAAGGCCCTCCCTACGCAGCCCCCTGCCTACTGCAGAGCTCCCTGAGGGGCTGTCCCCAGGATGGCTGGGTGGGACCTTCATCCCTCTGAGGCTGAGAGAAGAGACCCGAGCCGCCAGGAGGGCCAGACTCACTCGTGGGTGTCCTGGGGCACGTGGGTGTCACCCCAGGCACGAGCCCCACCTCCCATAGGGCTGCAACCCCCTTGCTGCTGTGTGTCCATCTCCCTACAAAGGGCCTGGATCAGGCAGGCTGCAGACACCGTGGAGCCCTTGGAGGCAGCATGGTCCCTGCACCCCCGTGGGCCGAGACTTGGCAGCCTCACTGTCACTCTCCCAGAAGAAGGGGCCCTCGACTCCCGGCTCCCTCAGAGAATAGCAGCTCTCCCTCCCTCCCAGAAAGGGAGTCGAAGGCCAGAGCAGAGGGGAGTGGAAGCCGGATCGCCATCAGTATCATTTTTATTGCAAATCAGTTAACAAAAAAGATGAAAAAAATACATCATCTACAGTTCCGCATGTAGATCACTTTTTTAAAAGCTGTCTTTTTCTGTAAACTACACTCTATTTTATAAAACACAGTAAAAATCAACATTTTGAGATGCATCTGGTCATGCCCCCGGGGATGGCACCACGCGGCCCCCGTTGAGCCGGGGGAGGCTGCCCTGAGGAATGCAGGTGGCACGGCGGCGGAGGCATCCCCAGCGCACGGGCAGCAGGTGGCACGGCGCGGAGTGTCCCCAGTGATGGGCGGCTGAGGCTCCCCGAGCTGAGCTGAGTCTGACGTCCCTCATCAGCATGACACACAACAGACTCATTCATTGAGATTTTTTAAACAAAATCCACCTTTAAAACCATATTTACAGACATTTTTTCTGCCATAGGCTATACTTGGTATCGCAAGAATCTGCTCCTCCCAAACTAGGAGGGGTGGCCCAAGGGCAGCCCCCGCCTCCCTCTAGCCCCTGCCCGACCGCGTGCCCCCTGCCAGGGCTGCGGGGACAGGACCAAAGGATGCAGCCCACGGCGTTCCACAGCTCGATGTGCCCGGCTCTGGCAAGTCTCCTACAAAACACGGGAGCCCACGGGGAGTCGGGTCCCGCGAGCCGGGCCCCAGGCTGTGTTGCTGGCGCATCTTCCTCGGAGCCTGGGGGACGCTGTGCAGGTTGAGATGCTGGGGCTGCCACCAGGGTCAGCCCAGGCAGTGTCTTTCCCCAGAAACGGGTAGGATGCCTCCGTGTGTGACCCAAGCGAGTGCCACAGTCCACACATCTCATGTCTGACATGCACGATGCCTACATTTCAAGAATGGGCAGGGGGCCGGGGTGGTACTGGAGGGACCACGAACTTGTTTAACCAACGAACAACTACGTAATACTGAACCTGAAACAAAGATTCATGATTGGTACCATGTGTGCACTCTTGGCATACACACTCCAAGAACACATTTTCACAAGCATGCTTGCAAAAAACCATTTAAAAACACATCGCAACATCTAACCCATATCCTTTTACTTCAGTTTCCTATTTCAGATGCAAATTAATCCATGCCAAAGGTGTGCCGGCTTTGCCTCCGTTTGCCTCTGGATGCAGCTTCTCCTAACACGCAGGTGATGCTGGCGGAGTGGCCGGGCTGGCTTGGGGTTGGGTGGGCGGCGAGGAAAGGGCGCGGCCTGGGCGCCCCAGGAGCTTTTTGGACTATGCTCGTTCAACTTCCCTTCTCCAACATCACTTCTTTTTGGATTTTGAAAAAAGGAATCAATAAATAAATGGCATTTATAAATCATGAATCTTTTTCATCCTGGGTAGGAAAACCCTGGTTCTCAGAATTTGCTTGTTTTCTTGTAACAGATAAAAGTTTCTACCTGGAGCCAGATGAAACAGTACATATAAATAAAAAGGCAGTGTTTCGTGTAAAATAAAAGTACATAAATAAATACTAAAAAAAAAAATTAAAATCCTTGTTCTTATTTTGTATAAAAACACGTGTTTTTAAAAAAGGCTCCTTTGGTCGGCCCCGGCGTCCACAGATCGCGTACAGACGCCCGCAGGGCTTGGGAAAGGAAGCCGGGGTCCCGTGGGGCGCGCTGTTTACTTGAAGGCCTCCGGAATGCGGGCGATCTGGGACTGCATGCTGGTGGGCGGGCTGGAGACGCCCTCGGACCAGTCGGAGACGTTGGAATGTGGGGACGAGCTGGACCACTGGTCAGGGGACTCGGGGGACGGGGTGAGGAAGGGGTGCTCAGGCACCTGCAGTTGGTGGCTGGGGGTGTTGTCCACAGGCGAGGAGGAGTAGCTGTGCTGTGAGGGGGGCGTCAGGAACTGGGCCGCGGTCACGGGTGGGACCAGCGAGGACGGCAGCGACGTGGGCAGAGCGGGGCTCTCCTGGGGTAGAATGGTGTGCACCGCCAGGCTGCTGGGGCCCAGTGGCTGCACGTCTGCCTGGCTCGGTTCTCCGCCCAGGAAGCTCCGGCCCAGGTGGCCGCTGGCTGCTGAGCTCACGCCAAGGTGCGGCTGTGGCGGTGGCGGTGGCGGCTGCAGGTTTGGCTGCTGCTGGATGTTTGGTGGCTGCAGGTTCTGCTGCTGCATCTGTAAGTTTTGCGGCTGCACCTGCTGGGTCTGCACCAGGTGAGGCTGGGTGGCCAGCCGGGTGCTGGGCAGGCCCTGGTAGCTCATCATCTGGGACAGGGCGCTGGCAGCAAGGCTACTGTGCAGCGGGCCCACCATGCCATGCTGCAGGGAGGGGGCCTGCGTGCTCAGGGGGCCTGGTGCCACGCTCCCCCGCAGAGGGTTGTATTGGTTCGGCACCATGCCGCTCTGCAGCCGGGACAGCCACTCGCACTGACCATTCAAACTGGTGGACCCGCCCACGGTGAAATTCATGGCTCCTCCGCTGCTGCAGCCCAGGACGGTGCTGGTGCCGGAGGCCACGGGCAGGTGGGAGAGACGCGGGGGGCCGGCCTCGAAGGCCAGCCGGCTGCCCCCACCCAGTGCCGCCATCTCTGGCTTGGCCGCCACGTTCAGGTGCCCGATGCCCAGGTGGGTGTCGGGCATACCGGGCAGGTGGTTGAGGGGCACGGACGGAGACTGCTGGAATGGAGAGGGCAGCAGTGGCGGCGAGGCCACGTCCGACAGGTAGCCGTGGGGCGACTCCAGGGAGTCCACGGGTGAGAGCATGCCGGAGCTGTCCAGCAGGCAGCCCTTGCCGTCCTGGGACTTCTTCCTCCGCGCCTTGAGGTCCTTGGCCTCCTTGCTCCCACAGGCCAGGCCTTTGCTGCTGGGCTTACGGACCTTCTTACCCTGCACGCCGGGCTTGAGGCTGCCCAGGTAGCCGTTGGGTGAGCACAGCGGAGGCGACAGGGTGGGCGTGCCCCCCAGTGGGGCTCCGTGCAGCTGCGGGCTGCGCACCAGGTTGTACTCGTCCAGCAGCCTCACAATGTCGTGGTGCATGCGCTCCTGTGCGATGTCACGCGGCAGGCGGTCCATATGGTCCGTGATGTCCCGGTTGGCAAAGTGGTCCAGCAGCACCTTGGCGGTCTCGTAGCTGCCCTCCCGGGCGGCCAGAAACAGGGGTGTCTCCTCCTGGGGGACGAGGGTGGGGGCTGGTGAGGGGGGCCAGGCCTGGCGTGGGGACCCTCCCCAAGGCTCCATCACCAGAGGGAACAGCAGTACGACCTCCTCCATGGGGTGCGGGGAGGCAGGCTGCTCCTCAGGACCCCGCCCCAGCATCCTGCAACCACCTAGCCTGATTCCTGTTAAATGTTAAGGCTTCTGAAACCCACCCAGAGGGGAGGTCTGTGCAGTCCTCTATCCCAGATCGGCAGGGCTCCACCTCTACGCAGGGGTCACAGACTCCACTGAAAATCTAACCAACTGTAGGCCCTCTTCCCTGCCCCCAACAAGGCACGAAAGACATTTCTGGAGCGGTTCAGAGGCACCGGTGAGGGCACCAGAGAGGGAGCTCGTCATACAGACGGCCACCAAGCCACACTGGTGGCCACCAAGCTCCTTCCCAGGGTCTCCTCTGTGTGGTGGACACATCGCAGGTCTGGGTGAGGCTGCTGTGTAGGAGTGGGAAGGGGCTTCCCAAGCCTCGATGCCCTCTGGGGCCCAGGCTCTGTGGGGCCATGCTACCACAAACTGGGGAGCGCCTGGGCCAACATGCCCTGGTGCCCAGGCCCGCTGTGTGCCCTCGCCCAGGAGGGACGCCTTAGCCTGACCTGCCAAGGGGGCGGCAGGAGTTGGGGGCGGGGGTGAGGGTTCGAGCGGCAGGGAGGTGGGGGTGTCTGCACCTGTGCCCTGAGCACTCAGGGGAACCCGACAGCGTTGAGGTCAGCAGCTCGCCCAGGAGCTGCAGCGGCAGGATGAGCGCTGGGGGCAGCTCCCCTTGGATAAAGAGCTGCTCACATTCACACCAAGAGCCGTGCCCTGCGCCACACATGTTCTGGCTCAATCTGCACCACCTGGGCCACCACATTCCCATCCCCACCCCCACCTGGTGACAGCTGGGGACAGAAGGCGAGGTCCAGGTGACAGTGACAGAGCAGCGGCGGCAGCAGCATTCCCCACGCCAGGCTGTGGGCTCCACCATGACTGCTGCCCAGGAGGGCAGGGCCGGGTCTGTGGGGTGAGCCACCGTGTCCGACAGCTGGACCTGGGCTTGGCAGGGCTCCGTAAACAGGGGTGGAAGGAGGGGAGGAGCACTAGCGAGGTGCCCAGCACCGTGCGGGTGGGGCCTGCATGCGGGCCCAGGGACCCTTGAGACCCGGTGGGTCAGGTCCTTGCGTCCCTGCGCCCCGCGGGTTCGGCCCTCACTTCTCTGTGGATTCAGCCCCGCGTCTCCCGTCGCGTCCCGGCCTCGCGCTCACCTTGTTGTTCTGCATGTCTTTATTGGCCCCGTTCTTCAGGAGCACGACCGCGGCATCCACGTTGTTCACGGCGGCGGCCCAGTGCAGGGCAGACTTGCCTGTGTGAAAGAGGCAGACGGGGCTGGAGACCAGCTGGAGGCAGCCCGGCCCCACCCGTCCCTACGGCAGCCCCGCCCCACGACAGCGCAGCCCTGCCCCCGTGGGCTCACCCAGGTCGTCCACAGCATTGACGTCAGCGTGCGAGTTGATGAGGTCCTCCAGCATGCCCTCCACAGCCAGGCGGGCAGCCAGGATCAGCGGCGTCGTGCCGTCGTGCATGCGGGCATCCAGGTCCGTGGCTCGGTTCCGGATCAGGATCTGGGCAACGGGGAGAGGCTCAGGTGGGTGCTGGGCAGACGTGCACTGATGCCCCCTGCCCAGAACGAATGCCTGGACGGGAGGCCCCACTGCCTTCGCGACACAGAGACCCTCCTGAGATCTGCACAGCCGGGCAAGATGAAATACCACGGGGCTGCCCCAAAGAGGGGCCGGGATGGGGGTAGGGGCTGTGCTGCCCACACACAGGCCCCTTGGTGACAGTGGGGTCCATCGTGACCACGTGTGACCTCATTTAATCCTCACAGTGGTCCTACCTGCCATGACCACCTACAAAACACAGAGGTCAAGCCCTTGCCCCCAACGGGGGTCACAGCTGGCACTCGGGAAGCCGGGCTCACAGCCCTACAGCCGTCGCAGAACCGCCGAGCTACAGTGTCCAGCTGTGCCCGGAGAGCAGTAGGCAGCCCTTGTAATGCAGCCTGGCCTTGGCCTCTGGCAGGAGGGATGGCCCCTCCTCCCTGGCGGGTGCAAAAGGCAGGGGCCAAGTGCCATGCAGCACTGGCCTGATTCCTGCAAAGCACCCAGGAATTTCCACATCTGTGCAAAGAGGGCAGCTGAGAGAGGCACACAGCAAACCATACGGGGCTCCCTTCGATGCTCCTTGCACTCACCTACATTTATTTCTGCAGGATGATGACGTGTCACCTGAGCTAAGAAATCATGAAACGAGAAGCTCTGCGGTAACTCTCCTGGGCTGTGCCCATCTGAACCTGCTCTAGGGCCGCCTGGAGCCTGGGGACTCACAGCAGGGGTGACTGCAAAGGCAGCCCCTGCCAGGGACGTTCCCCGGAGACCCAGGCATCCAAATCCCTAAATCCATTTCTTGCCACGAGCTCACCGGCAAGCTGAGCCCTAGGTCCGCAGGCACCAAGCGGCAGCCTCTAAACCCTTCTTCTCACTGCCACAGGCTACGCCGGCAGCCAGGGTTGAGGGAGGGGTGGGGCCGCGAGGGGCTGCAGCGGTGGGACCTGGACCTTGAGCAAGGCCCACAACCCTGATGGAGCCTGTCTTGCGGGGGGTGGGCAGGCGCTGCCTCACTCAGCAGGTCCCCCAGGCCTCCTGCCAGACCCGCCTCTGCCTGGCTCCCCTGGAGAACACAGATGCGCCCGACCCCGCCCCCTCCCGTCGCACCTCGCTGACTGCAAAGGTCCTGGGTGGAGGCACCAGCTGTCCCGGACTCAGCTGTGCTCGGGGTCAGGCTCCCATGGCTACGTAAGCCTGGCCACTGTCCCGGACCACCCGGTGCCCTGAGGAGGGCAGGTGGGCACACAGGCAGCTGCTGCCTACCTGGAAGACACCTTGTGCGTCGGCAGACACAGCTGCGTGCAGCGGGGTGCGGCCCATGTTGTCCTGGATGTTGGCGTCTGCGCTGGCCTCCAGCAGGCGCTTGGCGGCATCAGAGCGTGAGTAGCGGGCAGCCAGGTGCAAGGCGGTCTCGCCCGTGCGGTCGGTCTGGTTGTGCAGGCTGGCGCCCTGGTAGATGAAGTCGGAGATGACGGCCGGCGCGTCCTCCTCCTCCTCGCTGTTGCCCGTCTCCAGGCCGCCCCCACTGCAGGAGGCGATCATGAGGGGGGTGAAGCCGTCTGCAGGGGCAGAGACGGGTGCTCAGTCTGGAGGGCTGGTCCCCAGCTGCAGCCCAGGGGGAGGGGGGCAGCAGCCCCGAGCTCAATGGGCCACAGTGTAGATGCACCACGCAGCCACCAAGGGGCAGCTGAAGTCCGCCTGGGCTGCTCAGTGGACAGAGCTGAGTCCAGCAGTCAACTCCTGACGGGCAGCTGCTTCCTGACCTGCCCAAGACCAGGCACCCAAAATCCACCCAGGAAAAAGATGACGCCAGAAACATGCAGTTAGAAAATCAACGCTTTGGCTGGGTGCAGCGGCTCATGGGCACAGTGGCTCACGCTATAGCTGCAGCACTGTGGGAGGCTGAGGCAGGCGGATCCCCTGAGATCAGGAGTTCGAGACCAGCCTGGCCAACGTGGTGAAACCCCGTCTCTACTAAAAATACAAAAAGTAGCTGGGCGTGGTGGTGGGTGCCTGTAATCCCAGCTACTTGGGAGGCTGAGGCAGGAGAATTGCTTGAATCCAAGAGGTGGAGGCTGCGGGGAGCTGAGATCGTGCCGCTGCACTCTAGCCTGGGTGACAGAGCAAGACTCCGTCTCAAAAAAAAAAAAAAGAAAAGAAAATCTACGCTTTTCATATCTCAAGAAGGAGGTTTCAGAAGAGAGTAATTTACAGGGACATAGTGACCGTGCGGCATCGCCCCAGGAGAGGGTTGATGGAAGAACAGGAGGACTCCAGGACCCCCCATCCACTCTGAACGGGAAATACCCCAAGAATGAAAGCTCTCACCCCCAACTCTAAGTTTCCAGAGTATCAACTGTACCCCAGCCTCGGGGCTTAGGGGAGAGAGGCAGGTGGGCCACGGAGCTAGGGAAGCCCTGGCTGCTGGCACCCTTACCAGGCCCGCGGACATTGACGTCCATGCAGTCGGCGTCAACCTCACCCTGGGGCGGCGTGGGGGCCATGGCAGACATGCGCAGGTCAGCGGCATCCAGGTGCTGCTGAGTCCACTGCCGGTGGTCTGTCTGGTCGTCCAGGTCAGGCAGAACCACGGGCTCCTCGAACTACGTAGGAGGAGTGAGCAGAGGTGTGTCAGGGCAGCCCGGTGGCAGGTGCCCAGGAGCCCGGGAGCCCGGGAGCCTTGCGACTCACCCGGAACTTCTTGGTCTCCAGGTCCTCGTCCCCCCACTCATTCTGGTTGTCGTCCATGAGGGCACCATCTGAGGCGTTCTTCAGGGGCCTGGGGGTGAGGGTTCGAGAAGTGAGGCTGAGAAAGCTCCCTAGGAAGCCCCCAGAGGCCCCTAGCCCAGGCCTCGCGTGGGAAGTGGGCCCTGCATCAGGAGGGGCAGACCCCCCATGAGGATGCTTGGCCAGGTCCCACCTCCCCCCGGGGCCCCAGAAGCAGGGGCAGCGTCCGCTCACTTCAGGCCCACAGAGTCCTCGCCGAGGGGCTCCCGCCGCTTCTTCTTGCTGGCCTCGGACACCTTGAAGCCCTCAGGGAACCAGAGTTGGCCATGCTGCCGCCGGCGCTTGCGGGACAGCAGCACCCCGCAGCCCACGAAGAACAGGAGCACAAAGGCGGCCGCCGCCACGTACATGAAGTGCAGCTGCGCCGGCGGGGGCGGCTCCACGGTCTCACCTGCGGGCACAGGGGCCAGGGGCAGGTGCTGGGACATCAGGCGGCGGCTACGCAGCAGGCTGGTGGCCGGGGGGCAGCGGACTGGCTCCGCGGCCAGGCGCCTCCTCACCCACTCTCCTCCATCCCGCCCCCCAAAATAAGGTCATTTTCTACGCGATTAATCAGAATTGCAAACTATCGCTAAATTCTCTCCTGCACCAGCCGACTCTATCTGGAGACGGCTTTTACTTTTTTCTCCTTTAAGGGAGGAGGATTAGTCAACTTCAAATCGCTGCACTTGCATTGAGCTGTTAAGACAAAGGATTTAGAGGGATTTTCAAGATACAAACTTCAACACTTCACATGACACCGATCAATTCTTCTCTCTCTCTCTTTTTTTTCTTTAAAAAAAAGCCGTAATGATTTTGAAATAATACCCAACAAAGAAAATTCAGGGGGAAGGGGTGGGGAGAGAAGCAGGCACCCATTTTCCCGTGACTGGACTCGTTCCCGGGTGGCTCCACCGGCAGCTGTCACCGCCACAGGTGGGGAGGGAGTGCCATTCAGAAAATTCCAGAAAAGCCCTACCCCAACTCGGATGGTGACGCGCACACCCGTGGGTGGCAACTGGCACAACCAACCAGCGTGTCTGGGGCACAAGGGGATGGCATCCCCTGGAGGTAGAGCCCGTTCCCGGCGATGCTGGGCTGGGGAACAGAGAAGGAGCCACACTCACTCTGCACGGCCTCGATCTTGTAGGGGATGTTGAGGCTGCCCAGCGAGGCGAGCGCCCCCAGGAAGGCGGCCACGTCGGTGGCGCTCTGGAAGCACTGCGAGGAGGCCTGCACACACTGCCGGTTGTCAATCTCCAGGTAGACGATGGAGCTGGGGGGATAACCAGACAGGGGCTGGGGCCCGAGGCTTCCTCCTCCCCCACCCACCAGCCGGGGACGCTGCCCCAGGGATACCGCAGCCCATGACGCCACAGTCAGGACGTGGCGAGGCAGCCTGGGGCGGCGGGAAGCCAGGTCTGATCTGACAGCAGCTGCCCTACAGGGGACTGGTGCCCTGCAGCCCCTAGACTCTGGCCAGTACTGATCACGGCTCATCCCAGATAACTGCCAATGCGCTCTCCCTGGCCTGTCCTGCCACCCTCTCTGGCTCCTGCTGGTGCCACAAACACGTTTCCTCATATCGGGACAGAGAACGTGCCAGGAGCCCAGTTCTGCCCTAGGAGTCATCCCCAGGTCCCGTGGGAAGCGCAGGTGTGCGGTGGGGGTGGGCGCAGTTGTGCGGTGGGGGTGGGCTGTGTGGTGATGCTGGCTGGGGGTGAGCTCTGCTCCCTGCTGGGACTCCTGCTCCCCAGGGCTGGGTTCCCATGATCAGGATCCCAACCAGCCTGTGAGATGATGCTTCTGACTTCCGGGGCTGTTCCAAGCCAGCAGAACTGACGGGCAAACCCACCACGGTCAGGTACACCAAGGGCACAACCAATCTGGCTCCTGGGTCCAGCTGCCCCAGATCGAGTAGGCATGGGCAGGAGCCTCGTGGGGTGCCCCCTGTACTCAGGCTGCCCCTGCCTGTGTTCTCCCACCATGGACCACCCCTCCCCCCACCAGCTCCTCCTCCATCTGCAAGGCCCAGCAATGCCCCCTCCCAAGACCTCCACCTGCCTCCTCTCCAGCCTAAGCCAGGCAGATGCCATGACCAAATGGCATTCTCGTCTGGGGGTGGGTCTGTTCAGCCCTGTGGGAGCGCCTGGAGAGCTGAGTTTTTTGTTTTTTATTTCTTTTAATACATTTTTTTTTTTTTTGAGACGGAGTCTTGCTCTGTCGCCCAGGCTTGGAGTGCAGTGGTGCCATCTTGGCTCACTGCAAGCTCCGCCTCCCGGGTTCCCGCCATTCTCCTGCCTCAGCCTCCCGAGTAGCTGGGACTACAGTTGTCTGCCCCCATGTCCAGCTAATTTTTTTTATTTTTAGTAGAGACGGGGTTTCACTGTGTTAGCCAAGATGGTCTTGATCTCCTGACCTCATGATCCGCCCACCTTGGCCTCCCAAAGTGCTAGGATTACAGGCGTGAGCCACCGCGCCCGGCCAATACATTTAAAAAAAAAAAAAACAGAGACAAGGTCTCCCTATGTTGCCCAGGCTGGTCTCCAACTCTTAGGCTCAAGGGCTCCTCCTGCCTCAGCATCCCAAAGTGCTGGGATTACAGGCGTGACCCTCCTCAGCTGGCAGAGGGCTGAGTTTTAATCAGGGCCGTACCCAGTGCCTAGGGCACAGCTCAATCTCAAAATCACCTACTGGGCACAGGAGCGCCGCCTGCCCAGGGGAAGGGTGTGGCTCTGGGGTCAGGGCCCTGAGCTGGAATGCTGCCTCTGCTCCTTGCCTGTGCAGGCCCTGAGGTCCCAGGTCCTCTCGGAACCTCCGTCTCTTTTACCCTAAAGTGGGGAGAGTACTGCTTGCCGCGGCGCCGGCTGTGAGGGGCAGGGAGGCCGTGGGGAAGGGCCCAGGAGAGGTGCCGAGATTGAGCGCGGGCGCCGGGTCTCACTCACCCGCGGACGTCCATGGGGTCCAGCTCCCTCCGCCGCCGCCCACCGCCACCGCCACCAGGGAGCAGCGAGGCCTTCACCTGGCCCAGCAAGGCCTCGGGGGCGGCCCAGCCCTCGGCGGCACGCTTGATGGGGTGCTTGCGCAGCTCCTCCTCGCGGCCGTAGTACGGGAAGATCATCTGCTGGCCGTGCGCGTCGCGCTTGAAGACCACGTTGGTGTGCAGCACCCGGCTGAGCTCCCGCAGGAAGTGGAAGGAGCTGTTGCGCAGCTGCTCCGGGGGCATCAGCACCACCACCACCAGCGTGCCCGCCGCCAGCCTCTCCGGCACATGCTCCGCGCAGTCCAGCCCGTCCCACTCGCACTCCGCGCTGTTGCAGCCCTGGTCGCAGTGCCCGTCGCTGAAGTGGTCCTTGCAGTACTGGTCGTACAGGGGGCTGTGGGGAGTGGGACACGCTCAGGCCACCTTCCTCGCGGGCCTCGCACCCGCTGGCCGGCCGCGGGGGACGTCCCTGCACCCCCTGAGCAGAGTCTTAGGAACTGCGTGCTGGCCTCTGGGCCCTAATCCAGGCCACATCCAAGTTCAGGTCCTCCCTCAGCCCCATGCGCCCCGCAGCCTTACTTGCACTGGCCTTCGGCGCGCTGGCAATCGAAGCCGTCGAAGAGGCAGCCGGCCGAGTTGCACTGGCTGTCACAGTGGCCGTCGCTGAAGTACTTCCAGCACTGCAGAGACTGCGTGCAGTTCTTCCAGGGGTCATTGAAGTTGAGGGAGCAGTCGCCGCCGTCCCAGCCGCACGCGTGGTTGTTGCACTGCAGGCTGCAGACCTTGTTGCCCGCGTCCTCCTGGCACTCGGGCAGCTCGCAGGCCTCCTCGATCTGCGGCGGGGGGATGTCGCGCCCGGCCCCGCCCCCGAAGCTGTAGTCCAGGATGTGGCACAAGAGCCCGTTGAATTTGGCGGGGCACAGGCAACGGTAGAAGGGGCTCTCCGACGTGGGCTCACAGGTCCCCTGGTTGTAGCAGGGGTTGCCGCCCAGGCAGGGGCTGCTGGCCGGGAACTGGCACTCAGGGCCCGTGAAGGGGCCCAGGCACAGGCAGGTGGGGCTGCGCGGGCCAGAGATGCACGTGCCACCGTTGAGGCAGCGCAGGCTGCCGCAGGTGCGAGCGTCATTCTCACACGTGGCGCCCTCGAAGCCCTGCCCGGGAGGGAAGGCAAGACAGTGTCAGGGTGGGCCGTCCCCCACCGCCCGCCACCTCGCGCCCAGCCCCCGGCCAGCAGTTCCACCGCTCTCCCCTAACCTGGGAGGCAGCCTACAGCCTTGTCCCCAGCAGCAAAACCCTTTACAAACATTCTATCGACAGAGAAAAATTAGGGGGTGCCAGGGGGTCGGGAGATGGAGGAAGGGGTACACTGGTGGAGCGCTGAGGACTTTAGGGCAGGGACTCTCTGCCATAATCCTGCGAGGGTGGGCAGGCGTGTCATACCTCAGCCCAAACCTACAACCACAAAGCCAAGGGCAAGCCCCAGCTACAGGAAGGGCTGGTGTTGGTAACAATGTATCAGTGAAATCTGGAGTGAAATAGCAAGCTGCTAATCAGGAGAACTGCGTGCAGGGGAGAGCCACCCCAGGGCATCTACTTTCCACTCCATTTTTCTATAAATCTAAAATGTCTCTAAAATCATTTATTGAAACTAAAAAAAAATGATGTCAGGGTGATTAGGAAGATGAAGGCTGTGAGGATCGCTGCCCAGTCTGTGCCCCAAGGCCCTCAGGTGGACCTTCCCAGGTGTCTCCCCTGGAGGGCCCCCACCTCCCTGCACCCCTGCACCTACCGCAGGGCACTTGCAGATGAACCCACGGGCGGTGTTGGAGGCCACGGCACAGGTGCCCCCATTCTTACAGGGCTTGCCCTTACAGCCGTTGATGACTGACTCGCAGCGGCGCCCTGGGGGTGAGAGCAGGGCAGTGAGAGGCTCACCCTGCTGCCCTGCAAGCCCCACCCGCCCGGGCACGGCACCCACCAGTGTGACCGGCACGGCACTCGCAGTGGAAGTCGTTGACGCGCTGCACGCAGTTCTGGGTGCCGCGGGCGTCGCAGGGATTGGAGAGGCACTCGTTGACATCCCCCTCGCAGCGCTCACCTACGAAGCCCGGCGGGCAGGTACAGCTGTAGCCGCCCACCTGGTCCACGCAGGTGCCGTTGTTGAAGCACTTGGGGCTCCGGGACACGGGGTCAACAGGGGGGTTGCAGTCGTCCACGTTGATCTCACAGTGCACACCTGTGGGGCCAGGTGCCATCAGCGGCCCGAACTCACTGCTGTGCCAGCCCTGCCGTGCCGCGTGTCCATCCCAGACAACAAGCGCTCAGGTCTGGGGCTGCACGGACGCTCGGGTGAGCCAGGTGCAGAGGGTGCCGTGGAGACGCCCTTCCCGCTGGGCCCCCCACTCTGGGCCCTTTCCCCAGGCAGCTCTGCGTTGGCCTTGGCCTCACGTGGGAAACTGGGAGTTTCTGGCTGGTTCCTGGATGCCTCGGGCCGATCACGGGGTGCCTGCCCTACCCCTGCCCTGGCCATGGATGCCCGATAAGCACTCCGTGCGGTGGCCCTTACCCTGTGTGCCCCGTGGGCAGGAGCACTTGTAGGTGTTGGGGAGGTCAAGGCAGGTGCCCCCGTTCTGGCAGGGGTGGGACAGGCACTCATCAATCTCCTCAGAGCAGTTCACCCCGTGGTAGCCGGCCACGCACTGTGCAGGCAACAGAACAAGGGGCCCTGCGGCTCAGTTGGTGCCAGGATGCAGCGTTCCCCCACCCCACCATGAGGGCTGACAGGGCCACGTGAGCTGCCCTCAGGTCCAGCGAAGCCACAGGCCCCTCGCTCCTGTCAGACCTGGAGGGAGACCCAGCCCAACAGACCCTGGCGGGGCCTCGGTGACCGGAGTCACTGCCTGTTGGGGGTGGGTGGACTCCGTCCCGTAGGATAGAGGTGAGGGTCTCAGGGTAGGTGTTGGCCAAGCCCAGACACAATCTAGAGGAAGGGAAAACCCCATCCCACTTCTCAGCAATATTCACCCTCCTTCGGGCTCTCCACAGGCCGCCTCTTCCAGGTGGTCTACCCTGATTACCCCAGCCCTCCCGTAATGAGACTGAATGGTGCATGGGCCTATCAGGTTCAGTTTTCTCCACTGTGCCAGCTCCCAGTCAGGGCCCAGTGTGTGGCAACACTCGTGTCGGCCACAACCCTCACCCTAGGATGGGCCCCCACCTTGCAGGAGTAGCCGCCCAGGTAGTCTGTGCAGGTGGCCCCGTTCTGGCAGGGGCTGGGTGAGCACTCGTCCACCAGGTCCTCACAGTAGCTGCCCGTGTAGCCTGCCTGGCAACGGCAGTGGTGCGTGTTGCCCGCATCCACGCAGAGCCCTCCATGCTGGCACAGCCGGGCAACATCAACGCCTGTGGGGGTTGGGGTGGGGGACAGGTGAGGCCCAGGCCCACGGAGGACCTTGGCGGGCTGGGACCCGAGCCGGGTGGGCACAGCGGGTTACCTTGTCGCTGCGCAGCCACCTCACAGGACACGCTGGGCACATCACAGTAAAGGCCGGTCCAGCCACTGGGGCACTCGCAGCGGTACTGGGTGTGGGTCTGCCAGCATTTGCCACCATTCTTGCAGGGCGAGGAGTCACACCAGTGCACGAGGTTCTAGGGACAGGCTGGGGTCAGCCGTGTGCCCACCCCCCTGGCCATTTCCCCAGTAGCTCAGAACGCACATCCACCAAGGGGCCTACTCCAACCTGGGCCTCAACCCATTCTACAGAAGTGGAAACTGCCGTCCCTGGACTCCCCACCGCCCCCACATGGAAAACAGCCTGGGCTGGGTCTCCCTCAGGGCCCTCAGCAGGTCCAGACCACCCTCGGCCTTTGCTAGAAGGAACGTCTTTCCTCAATCCCCCCAATTCCTGAGCTCCTGCCCTGGCTCCAGAAACCCAGACTGAAATGAAGATGCCTGCTGCTCCCGCATCAGATTCCTTCACTGGCTGCTCAGATCCCCGAAGCCCTCTGCCCAGGAGTGTAGGGGTGACCCTGAGCCGACACGGTGGGACCTGGGGGTAACCATTCCCGCCCCCTGCAGGCAGGCACCCACCCAGAGCCCCTCCCTCGGGCACCTCTGTGGCTGGCGCACTCACCTGGCAGTTGGGGCCGGTGTAGCCCTGGGGGCAGGTGCACCTGTAGGAGCCGCAGCCGTCCTGACAGGTGCCGCCATGCAGGCAGGGCTGTGAGTCACACTCGTTGACATCGTGCTGGCAGTAGCTGCCCGTGAAGCCAGGTGGACACAGGCAGGTGAACGAGTTGATTCCGTCCACGCAGGTGCCACCATTGAAGCAGGAGCTGCAGGGGGGTGGACAGGCAGGGGCTGAGAGGAGGACATTGCTGGTCCCCGCTCCAGCAGACACTACCTCGCCAGCACCTCCCCTTCCGCTCAGCCCTAAGGGGCCTGATGGCCAGAACAGGCCCAGGGCAGCCTGGCTGATCCTGGGAAGCCAGCGAGAGCCCGGGGCCCGGCTCTCACGCCATGTCACACCTCCATTTCCTGCCTTCTTTATAAGTCAGGTCGAGAGTGGCTTTACCAAACGCACAGGCATAGGGTGGTTAAAGTAAGAATGAGGGAGAAACCAGAACCTGCCCTGGTAATACGGGAGGTAATTAACGTCAGAAATCAGGGATGAGACTGACGTTTACCACGAGCTTCCTGGCAACCACGGCAAAAAGGAAACAAGAGTGACAGAGTTCTCGTTGTCTAATAGAAGGAGGCGCACCAGTTCTTCAGGACGGACTACTGGCGTTCCTGGTGCGGGACACAGGAGGAGGTCACAGTGGCCCTCTCAGGAGGGACACGTTGGTACAATGAACAATGTCTGGACTCAATGCAGCCAGCACTAAGTGCCCAGCAGGCCTAGGTGGACGCCTGCGTGGTGTGCCCGGCTGCAACCAGTGCTAAGTGCCCAGCAGGCCTGGGCAGACGCTTGCGTGGTGTGTCAGGCTGCCAGCTACTGCGTGTGGCCCACACTGCCCGTTTCCCCCCATGGCCTCACTCGAGCCCCGCGCACCTCTCTGTGCAGTCGGGCGTGTTGTTCTCACAGTGGATCCCGCTGAAGCCCGCGGGACAGGTGCACGTGTAGCTGTCCACGCAGTCCGTGCAGTTGGCCCCGTTGCGGCAGGGGTCACTGGCACACTCGTTGATGTCCTCCTCACAGAAAGTGCCCTGGAAGCCGGGCAGGCAGTCGCAGAAGGCCGTGTTGATGCCGTCTGTGCAGGAGCCGCCGTTGTGACACGGGTCTGGGAGGGGACGGAAGGGTGTGTGAGGGGCAGACACAAACCCACACTTGTGGGAGGGGGCTGGGAAGGCTGCGGACAGCCCAGCCTTTCATTGCCAGGGCTGCAGCGAGCCGCCCTGGGACAAAGGTGTCCAGTGGGGAGCCCCAGCACCCACAGGCTGCATCACATCCATCTCCTGTGCTTGGGGTCTCTCTCTCCCCACCTGCTCCTGTCCTCAAGTCCCAGGGCAGGGGACAGCTTTGCAGGTTTCACAGACCAAGCAGGGGAGGAGTGACAGTTCTTGCCTCTGCCTGCCAGGTGATGCCAGCAAGACCCCCGGCTTCTGCCAACCTCAACCTCTATGAAGCAGGGCCGGGGAGACCTGAGCGCGCTGGCCTGCAGTGGGGCCTGACGAGCCCGGCGGGAGTGCAGGCCGGGCCCAAGCCATCCTCAGCTCAGCAAAGAGCCGCGGGAGGGCCTATCATGACTCTCCCGCAAAGTGCAGGGAGGGGCAAGCCGGCCCTGGGGCCCTCCTGAACCACCCTGGCCATCCCTCAGCACATCCCTCACACCCGACCCAACCCTCCCAGCCACACTCCGGCCTCGCCTGGGCGCTTATGGCCAGCACCATGCGCACCAACCCTGCCCAGGGAAACTGAGGCCTGAGAGCTTCCGGGAGGCGGCCAGAGCCGCGGGGCCACTCACTGGGCCGGCAGTCGTCGATGTCAGTCTCGCAGTTGCGCCCGCTGTAGCCGGCCTGGCAGTGGCAGCGGTAGCCGCCGTGGGTGTTTTGGCAGGACGCGCCGTGCCGGCACGGGCTCACAACACACTCATTGATGTCGACCTCACAGGTCTGCCCTGCGGGGCAGGAGGAGGCCAGTTGGTCACCAGCAGCCCCTGGCCCTCCAGGCCCTTCCCAGGCTGGCCCACCCACCTATAGTGCCTCTCCCGACCCCCAGGAGTGGGCTTCCGTGGCCCCAGGACCATCCTGTCTCCCCTAATTTTGGCCTAAGAAGGTCACAGGAACTGGAGTTGGGAAGGGTGCTCCCAGGTCAATTCCTGATTCCAGAGCTTCTCTGACCAGGGCCTCCTCAGCACCCACCGGCTCCTCTCCAAAGGCTCATCTAGCCTGCCTGGGAGCTGCCTGTGTCCCGAAGACGTCCTGACCTCCCGTCCCAGCCCCCGCTGGCCCTGGGCCAGCCTCACCTTGCCAGCCCGTGGGGCAGACGCAGGAGAAGCTCTCATAGTCCTCGGATTCCCTGCACTCCCCACCGTTTCTGCAGGGGCTGGGGGCACACGGGGCCAGCACCACCTCACACGTGGCGCCTGCGGGAAGGAGACACACGTGACCCCAGGGGCCTCACCCGGAGGGATCTCCCGAATGAAGGCCGCTCGGCCACCACCTGCTGGTCTTTCTGCCATCAGAGCGCCGTCTGCTGGTCCCGCCGGGAGGCAAATGTGCACGGAGACCCCTGAGTGCTCCTGGCTATGTCAGGACCCTGACCCAGGGGTGGAGTGGAGCACAGATTGGAGGACGCTGAAGACAAGCTGCACAAATGTGCTCAGAAGCCACCCCTCATTCCCGGTTGGCAGCGGGGCACAGCCTAGGCCTCACCCCGCCAGGAGTGCCCAGGAACAAGGACTGCACCAGCGGAGGCGGCCTCAGCCGGGTGGGCTCCACGACACTCCAAGCACCTGGGCCCACCCCTGACGCCAGCCCCCTCATCTCCGAGTGATGACGAAAGGTCCTGGCCTGAGACCGAGGCCTGAAACTAATCCTGGGACTTCGTGTCACAAGCAGCAAACGCCCATCACGGGAGGCCAATGAACAAGGGCTGCGATGGAGAGGACAGGCCCAGGCCCTCAGCACATCCTGTGTGTCGGGGGCATCAGGCACAGCCTGGGGACCTCTAGGACCATGCAGGGTGTCTGGCAAAGGCTGTGTGGGAACCACGTGCACAGCCGAGGGCCTTTTCTGCACAACCCCATGGCTGAGCTTCCTGTTTATAACCGTGGGGACTGCGTTATCTTCCCTGTCCCCCATTATCTCCCTGGCCTGCTGGGGCGACTTTCCAGGGCCTCTCTTCCTATTGGTTTCCACGGTGACCTGGGCAGGCAGGAACTGCGCCAGAGTTTCCGACAATTGTGCAAAAGGAAGCAGGAAGCGGGCAGATAGGAAGCGGGTCAGCACCGCCGCTCCTACCACCGGCCCGATCGACGTGTCCAAAAGGGACAGGGGCGCCCGGCGGCGGAGGGAGGGTCCTCACTGACTGACACGGGAGAGAAAACCCAGGTCCTTAACTTTGGTCAAAGAAAACAGCGTTTTGGCCACAGGCTGCTGGATGTCATGGGAACCACAGGCGTGGAACCTCCAGCCTGGCCGCCTGGCCAGGCAGGCCCACCCTGACCAGGCCCCGAGGCAGCACCCTCCGCCTGCTCCTGGGGAGCACCAGGACCCCGGTGCTTGTGGACTCTTCTTTGTCTTTTCTAGAGGAGATCATTTCCTGCGATCCCCTTGGCTGGGTTCATGGCAGGGGCTGGACAGTTGGGGGAACTTACCCCTCCCTGCTCAGCCGAAACAGAGGCTTCCTTGTTCCCCTCACACAAAGAGGGCCCGCCGTCAAAGGAATCCCTCAGGCCCGGCTGGTGGGGGTGGGGAAGCCCGGCCCCCAGAGGCCCCCAGCAGGGTGGGCGCTGGGAGCACAGAGCCCAAGGGCCCAGGTCCAGCCCCAAGAAAGCCACCACTTTACCCGCCAGTCACGGCTTCCCAGGCTGCCCCCACACCTGGCCCCACCCTCTCCAGCACAGGCCCCGCCCTCTCCAGCATAGGCCCTGCCCCCTTCAGCACAGACCCCGCCCTCTCCAGCACAGGCCCCACCCACCCCTCACCTGTGTAGGGCAGCAGGCAGTTGCACTTGTACCCCGCAACGTCGTCAATACACGTGCCCTGGTTCAGACACGGGTTGGATGCACACTCGTTGATGTTGGTCTGGCAGTTGGGACCTGGTGGGAAGGGGACAGCACTCAACATGTCCAGCACCCCCAGGCACCTTGGGAGGGCCCCACAACAGCAGCCCTGGGCCTGCTCCCCACCCCAGGCCCCTCCTCATCTCCGAGAGCCAGAGGCCTGGAGCTAAGGCTTTGCCACAGGAGGGAGACACCATGCATGGTGCTGGCTGGACCTGGGTCCCATCCTGTGTCTCCAGCTCCCCAGACTCGAGGGCAGCCCTCTGCACTGAGAAATGCACAGCCCACTCACCACTGAAGCCCTCCCGGCAGGTGCACACATAGCCACTGGTCATGTCTTTGCAGGTGCCACCGTTGACACAAGGGTTGGATTCACACTCATTATTGTTGATGTCACAGTTGGTCCCGCTCCACCCAGGGTCACAGTCGCACTTGTACCTGCAAGGGGGACCACACTGCAGTCAAGGGAGGCCCGAGCAGCACGGCCAGGGCCTGGACACTCCTGGGTCTGCAGTGCCCCATGGGCTGGCCGAGGTGCCCATCTACTCAGACTCGCAGAGTCCTTTAGTGGGGGCAGGTTGGGCACAGTGGCTCACACCTGTAATCCCAGCACTTTGGGAGGCAGAGGTGGGTGAGTCACTTGAGGCCAGGAGTTCGAGACCAGCCTGGCCAACGTGGCGAAACTCCCCCACCCTGTCTATACTAAGAATACAAAAATTAACCAGGTGTGGTGGCGCACGCCCATAATCTCAGCTACTCAGGAGGCCGAGGCAGGGGAATCACTTGAACCTGGAGGGTGGAGGCTGCAGTGAGCTGAGATCATGCCACTGGACTCCAGCCTGGACAACAGAGTGAGGCTCTGTCTCAAAATAAAGAAAGAATGTGAGGGCTACAGTGCTTCCCATAACCAAGACTGCGACAGGGTTTGGTTCGTTAGCAAGGGGATCATGCCAAGCGTAGGGCAGTGGGGTGCTGTGAAAAGACCCCCGCCACTTGCCCGCTGTGTGGCCCTGAACAAAGCAAGTGCCTCCTCTGTGCCAAATGAGGGCAATGAGGTCCCTGCTGATTTAAATGGTCCCATCCAGGCAGAGTGCTGCCAGGCCCATCATGGACATCAGAAACACTCGCTGCTGCGACCATGCAAACGTGTTTCAGGGGTCACTGTGGACCCGTGTCCGGAGCCCACCATGCAGCCCACAAGGACGCGTGGCACAGAGCTGCTGGGTGCAGGGCTGCCAGGTGTGGACTGCAGACCGACTGAGGACCCAGAGGCACATGCGTCCCCGAGGGGAGCTCCCTGCCACCCGGCCCCATCCGAGGTCCATTTCTGGCCCATCTCAAGCTCTGTGCAGGTGCCACCCTCCTGGCAGCAGAGCTCCCAGGGTTTAGGACTGATGTGTCCCCACGATCGGCCCCGCCGCATACCCGTTGAGGCTGTCCCGGCAGGCCCCGTGAACACAGGGGTTGCTGTTGCACTCATTGACCTCAGACAGGCAGGTGGGGTCGTGGTAGCCCTCGGGACAGCGGCAGGTGAAGCCATTGATGCCGTCCTGGCAGGTGCCCCCGTTGTGGCAGGGGTTGCCCGCACACTCATCGATGTTGATGTTGCACATGCTCCCTGCAGGCAGGGGTGGGTCAGACTCAAAGGCCCAGAGCCCGGGGGTCCCACCCACATCAACCTCGGTTTCCCTGTCTGTTGAGCCAGGGCGATCACCCTTCTGGACGCATCCTTCCAGATGTCAGAAACTGTCTTAGGTCACAGTGTGCCACGTGCCAGCCTCCCCGGGCACCAGTGCCCACTCAAGTCATCCTCCCAGGGGGCCCAGCGGCAGGGGCTGCTATGGCCCTGACTGATGGGAATCTGAGGCCCACAGAGGCAGAGGGACCTGCTCAAAGGTGCTGGTGAGTCACAGAGGAAGAAGGAACTCAAGCCTGGCCTCAGGGCTGGCCGCTCCCTCTTGGCCTGCTGGGCCACCATGCCAACACGGCCTGGGACAGCTCTGACCAGAGACAAGGGGTAGGGGGTGGAGGGCGCCCACCATGCTGCTGGCTGTAGCCCTGGCCCTGCTGCAGTCTCTGCTGCAGACTAGTCTGCCCAGGTGGGCAGCCTCAAAGCCCCCACCCAACCCCTCAGCAACCCCGGGGCAGTGGCTGACCTTGACCTGTGAGCGCAGTCCAGTCAGCCCCCATGTGCAGGGCCACTCACCTGTGTAGCCCGGCTCACAGGCACACTCGTAGCCGTCAATCTTGTCCAGACAGGTGCCCGAGTCGCAGGGGCTGCTGGCACAGTCGTCCAGGTTGATCTCGCAGTTGGGTCCTGAAGGGGTGGCACGTGGCGGTCAGTTCCTGGACCCACCCTACCCACTGGCTACCCGCCTGCCACACGCCTGGCCGGCCACCTGTGGTCCCCTTCAGACAGAAGCAGAGGTAGGCGTTGTCGCGGTCCTGGCAGGTGCCCCCGTGGCGGCAGGGCTGGCTGGAGCACTCGTTGATGTTGGTCTCGCAGTGGTGGCCCGTGTAACCCGGGCGGCAGAGGCAGGTGAAGGTGGCGACGCCGTCCTTGCAGGAGCCGTAGTGGCAGGGGTCGGGGTCGCACTCATCAATGTCCACCTCGCAGTGCATCCCCGTGTACCCTGGACCACGGGAGGGGCGGGCACGGGAAGAATCAGGACTGGCTGCTCCCAGGACACCTATGACCAGACCTGGGGTCGCCTGTACCCACCTGAGGAGGGCTCCGGGCATGTCTTTTGTGGAGGGGCGTTCCCACCCACCCAGGATTGGGGCTGAGCTGTGCTCTTGGTCTCTGGACCAGGTGGCCCAGACCAAGATGTCTAAGACCTTGTCACCTTCACTGCCCTGAGTGCCTTCTCCCCTGTACCCTGTCCCTTCCCGCTGGTGGGCGCCAGCCCGCACCTTCTGTGCACACGCAGGTGTAAGTGTTGGGTCCGTCCAGGCACTTGGCACCATTCTTGCAGGGGGTGCTGGCACACTCATCCACGTCATACTGGCAGAGGTGCCCAGTGAAGCCTGGGGCCGGGGAGGAGAGGGAGTCATGTGCAACAGCATTATGGGTCTTCAGGGGACCCCGGCCAGACCCCAGCAGTGAGCTCCCAGCTGGGTTCCCCGGGGCACACTCAGCCTGGGCTCAGCCAACCCCAGGCTCTCCCTGCCTCCCGCCGCCCACTCCCCGGATCAAAGCCCCTCCGCCAGCACCGCACGCCCTCGCTCCCACAGAAGGGGCCTTTTTCCCAAACCGACTGGGTTGCTATGGCTACAGTGGAGCCGGGCGGAGAATGGGGCTCCCCTCGCTCCGGTGTCTGGGACGGCTAATCTGTCTCGGGAGCCTGGGCTTGGACCGGCAACACCTCCCTGGGTTCTGCGCCCGGCCCCCGGCTCTGGGACAGATGGAAACACCTTTCACCCAGGCCCCTATGAGTTCCTCCAAGTCCGCCCCGGGCGGCCATCATCTCCACCGCAGGCCAACCTGCCCCACAGGGTTCTCTGCGTACCCTGGCCTTGCGGCTGGCGTGCCACTGGGCAGGGGACATGGCAAGACGGGGCAGGCTGGCCTCCCTCCCAGCCTCGAGCCCTCAGAAAGCCAGGCTGGAGCCTCCTCCCTGTCTGGGCACCACGGCTCCTGGTACACCCTTTTCTCCAGGCAGGAGCGGCTGCACCCAGATCAAGGAGGATCTCCTGGCCCTGGGCTCCACCGTGACCCCCGGGCAAGCTCCCACTCCCCACTGGGCCCTGCCCTTCAGGGAAGTCTGAAAACACCCCCATCCACTCATGAGGCAAAACACTCTGTCCCGGGAACCTGAACACAACCCACAGCCAGGTACCCCTCAGGAGGCCAGGGTGCAGACGGCCCAGAGACAGGGGACACAACCCTCGGCCAGGCACCCCTCAGGAGGCTGGGGTGCAGACGACCCCTCAGGAGGCCGGGGTGCAGACAACCCCTCAGGAGGCCGGGGTAAAGACGGCCCAGGGGCAGGGGACACAACCCTCGGCCAGGCACCCCTCAGGAGGCTGGGGTGCAGACGACCCCTCAGGAGGCCGGGGTGCAGACGACCCCTCAGGAGGCCGGGGTGCAGACGGCCCAGGGACAGGGGACACAACCCTCGGCCAGGCACCCCTCAGGAAGCCGGGGTGCAGATGACCCCTCAGGAGGCCAGGGTGCAGACGGCCCAGGGGCAGGGGACACAACCCTCAGCCAGGCACCCCTCAGGAGGCTGGGGTGCAGACAACCCCTCAGGAGGCCGGGGTGCAGACGGCCCAGGGGCAGGGGGTGGGGGCGGCCCTCACCCGTGGGGCACTCGCACTGGAACTCATTGATCTTGTCCAGGCAGCGGCCATTGTGCAGGCAGGGGCTGCTGGCGCACTCATCCGTGTTGACCTCGCAGTGCACACCCTCGTAGCCTGTGGGGTGGGGGAACAGTGAGGGGGGCACGCGCAGCCGCAGTGCCCCGGGCACAGCTGGGGACTTGGGATGGACACAACCCCTGCCTTGAGCCCAGTATCCCAGCCACCAAGGACCTTCTGTGCACCTACCCCCCTGCAGCCCCCAGCCCGGCACCCTCATCTACCTAGCACTGCCGCATGCTCTGCTGGCCCTGTGGCCTGGCCTCAGTTTCCCCACGCCCTGTGCAGGCTGTGGGCCCAGAAGGCACAGAGGCTGGGGAAGGGGAAGCGGCCCACAGATGCCCCCGGGGCTGCCCCTCCAAGGCTGCCCAGCCTCGACTCAGTTTCCCGCCCTGGCCCCGGCGGGCGCACCAGGCATGCAGATGCACTGGAACTCCCCGATCTGGTCCAGGCAGGTGGCGTCGTTCTGGCACGGGTTCGAGACACACTCGTTGACGTCGATCTCGCAGCGGGGGCCCGTGTAGCCCTGCAGGCACTGGCACTCGAAGGAGCCCAGCGTGTTGATGCACTTGCCCGCGTGCTCGCAGGGGTTGGCACCTGGCAAGGGCACACGGGTGAGAGGCTTCTCCAGGCACTCTGGCCCCTGCAACACCTCGCCGCACATCCCCCACGTCGGACTGGCAGGGTCCCATACCCCATCCAACTGAGCACCCCCTGAAGCCAGAAATGACTTCCCACCGGCTCTGGGGCCAGGCTGCTACCCCCATCCGGACGCACCCCCTGTGCCAGCACCTACCCAGCGAGCACTCGTCCACGTCCTGGCTGCAGGCCGGGCCCGTGTACCCCGAGGGGCAGGTGCAGATGGCCTTGCCGTTGACAGGGTTGGTGTCGCAGTTGGAGCCCTCGTTGCAGGGGTTACTGATACACGCATCGTTGAGGTGACACAGCAGACCTGCGCAGGCAGCGGCGGTCAGCAGGCACGGCCCCTGGGCCAGCCATGGCGCACCACCCACGACTGGGGTCCATCCCCACTGGCACCCCAGGAGGAGCTGCCCGCCATGACCCCATCGAGGGTCCCGTGACACTCAGGGAGACTCATGGCCACCACCGGCCTCCCTGACCAGAAAGGCCCTTTCAGGTTATCCTGGGCACAGGAGGGCCATAGTCCCTGGGTGAGGTCACACAGGTCAGGCCTGGCCCATGTGAGCCCCCACCGCGCCCACCTGGGCCTCAGGGCACTCACCTGTGCGGCCGTGGGGACACTCGCAGTAGAAGGAGGCCACGCGGTCATGGCAGGTGGCGCCGTGGAAGCAGGCGGCGCTGGCGCAGTCATCGATGTTCTCGCTGCAGTCCTCACCGGTCCAGCCGTTGACACACACGCAGTTGTAGCCACCGTGGGTGTTGTGGCAGGTCCCGCCGTTCTGGCAGGCATTTGGCATCAGCTGGCACTCGTCCACGTCCTCGGTACAGTACTGACCTGCAGGGAACATGAGCTGTCGACCCCGGGCAGCTGCCACTCCCTGAGTTCCTTGTCGCTTAAGATGCAGTGCTGCAATGCCACCCCCTCCAGGAAGCCTTCCTGGGCTGACTCCTCCACCCACCGCCAGCCTCAATCACTCCTTCCTCTGCACGCCCAGCACCATGGGGGAGTCTTGCCTCCTCTTTGTGCTCTGTGGACATGGCTGCGTCGGGGTGGACATGGCTGCATCAGGGTGCCCCTGCGCCTATCACCCCACCAGAGGGTAATTCCCGAGCGCAGAGCCTGTCTGTTCATCTGGGCATCACTGTGACTGGCCCAGGAAGCGTGGCCTGAGTGGGGTGCTGAAGGCCCTCAATGCCAGGACACCCCACTGGGCACAGGGGCTGCCTGGGGCCAGGTTGCAAACGGCCCACACAGACCAACCAGGGCCCTGTCTATGCTGACCCCCGAGGTGAGGGGCGTCAGACCCTGGCCACAGGGAGTGGGGCCCCCCATCATGTTTCCTTCTCGGCCAACCCCAGCCTGCCTGGCCTGGGACAGGGTCTTGGCTGCTCCGCACTCTGCCCGTGAGTGCAGTTCAGTAAGTGAGTAGTAGCCCCGCCCCGGCTGCCCCGCCCTGCGGCCACCGGTGTACGCACCTGTCCACTCTGGCGGGCAGCGGCAGTTGTAGGTGTTCACGCCGTCCACACAGGCGCCCCCATTCTTGCAGTTGTTTCCTGGACAGTCGTCGATATTTTCCTCGCAGTTCTGGCCGGTGAAGCCTGCCACAAGAGGTGCTGGGTCAGCCTCTTCCCTGAGGTCCAAGCCGGTTCCTGCCTGGACCCCCAACACGCTGCTCTGGACACAATTGCCTGGCCTCCACGGCCCTGCCCTGGGGCCTCTGGGATCTGTGCCTGTCCCCTGCCTCACTCCAGTGCCCAGAGGGACACATCCTGCTCTAAAGAATCATTTTGGACAGGGCTGGCTAAACAGGGACTCAGGAACACAGGGTTCCAGATTCTGTCATAAAAACCCTTGTGTCTCTTGGAGTTTCCGGCAGCTCCCACACCTGGGTGCCGCCTGCATGCTCAGAGCTCCCTACAATGTCTCAGTAGGGGGGCCATGTACCCCATCTTTGGGGGCTGACACTGGGGCCTGGGCTCTGAGCAGCAGGGGACATGGGGCCGGGAGGCTGCTGGTTGGGGCAGGCTGGGCCCCGGCAGCCCCGGGGACGCTGCAGAGACTCAGATGGCCCATCCTTCCTGGGCAGAGCTCTGGCGCCCACCTCCTCCTCCACCTTCTCCACAAGCTGCCGGGGCCCCCTCCCCCGAGGCGTGGCCCCACCCAGGCCTCCAGGGCAGCCAGTTAGCTATTAATCCACTCAACTCCCGCTGGTTCAATCATCAACCCAGAAAGGCGCGTTCGGCAACAGCCAAACCTGCAGCCGGTTACTAATTGCTGCCCTCCCGAGATGCCTTTGAACCCCCCTTGCCCTTGGAGCTCCCACCTGCTCGGCCCCTCCCTCTGAGACATTGCGCCACCGCCACCACCCTGCCCGTCCCCGTCCGTCCACCGGACCGGAGCAAAGGCAGGCAGCCAGAGACAACCAAAATCCAAAATGCAAAACGGCTTGGGGAGCACCCGAAATCAGAGCCCAGCCCCGGCGCGGTGGCTCCCGCCTGGAATCCCAGCACTTTGGGAGGCTGAAGCGGCCCGACAGCTTGCACCCAGGCGTTCAAGACCAGCCGGGACAACATGGCGAAACCCTGTCTCTATAAAAAAAATACAAGAAGTAGCAAAGCATGGTGGCGCGCGCCTGTGGTCCCAGCTACTTGAGGGGCTGAGGCAGGAGGATCGTTTTAGCCTGGGAGGTCAAGGCTGCAGTGAGCTGAGGCTGCGTCACTATATTCCAGCCTGAGTGACACAGACCCTGTCTCAAAAAAAAAAAAAATCAGAGCCTGGAGCCTGAGTCCCGGTCCCCACTCATGTGTGGGACCCTGCACCCCGGCTCTTAGGTAGGTGGGGCCCCTGGCTGGGCCTGCGACCCCGGGGCTGTCCTGCACAGTGCTGGCTGAGGAACACAGGTGGGAAAGAGGGCGGGGAAGCCAGTGAGAGCTCCGTGGACCCCAGCTGGCCCCTCTGCAACGCAGCCTCAGCCAGTGACCCTAAGAGGAGACAGTGCTGACATGCCAGGCAGGCTGTGCGACTCCAAATCCCAGCCAGCTCCCCGGCCTGCAAAGCTCAGGGCTGCCCGCATCTCTGTTCCCCGTGACTCCACACACAGCTGTCTCCTGGGCTCCCTGACCACCAGAGGCGGCTGAGGGCCCCTCAGGGGGCCTGGGTGCAGGGGCCACCTGGGAGAGCGTGAAGCTGGGGTCTGGCAGGCCTGAGTCATTTGCGGAGGCCCCCGGATGGTTATCTCATCCTGAAACGGCCAGACCCCACAGCAGGCAGTGAGCACAGCCCTCACCGAAGGGGTGGCCCAGCCCCCAGCCTGTGAGATCTGCCCACTCTCAAGTAAGTAAACCCCGCCAGCCCCTCCCCTTCCCTCCCTGCCCACTCCCCAGGGCCCTGAGCTGCCCCTGCACAGGCAGTGGCTCTGAGCAGGCCCAGCACCCTGCTGCTGGGCCTCACCAGGAGGTTCTCACCCACCCTGCCCAAGGTGGGAGGGTGTCAGCTCTGCACACAGGTGGCCTTGGACAAGGCTGCACACACCCCACCTGCCCTAGCCTGAACCACAGCCCCCCGAGAGCTCGGCCCCTCAACCCATGTGACTGCAGCTAGGGTCCCATGGCTGCTAGGAAGGCATCTGAGCCCCCATCAGCAGAAGGACTCTGCGCCCCACCCTGCAGAGATCCAAGCTGGCCAGGGAGTGCCTGTCCCCACCCCACGCTCGCCCAGTGACTTGCAGGAAACGCACACGTCTGGCGTCTGCACGAAGTTGGCTGGGCTCAGCTGACTGGGCAGCCAGGGAGCTTCCCCTTTGCAGAGGCCAGGCCAGCCTGGGGCTTCCAAGGGGGTGGAGCAGCCCTTGGGTCACCCGTGGGTCAGCCAGGACCCTGTGCACCCCCCGGCCCCACCCCTGCCTGAAGGCCCTCTCCCCATTCCCACCTAACAGCCATTCTGTGCAGCTGAGACTGGAGGTTTCCTTTTTTCTTTTCTTTTTTTTTTTTTTTTTTTTGAGACGGAGTCTCGCTCTGTCACCCAGGCTGGAGTGCGGTGGCTGGACCTCTGCTCACTGCAAGCTCCGCCTCCTGGGTTTACACCATTCTCCTGCCTCAGCCTCCCGAGTAGCTGGGACTACAGGCACTCGCCACCTCGCCCGGCTAGTTTTTTGTATTTTTTTTTTTAGTAGAGACGGGGTTTCACCGTGTTAGCCAGGATGGTCTCGATCTCCTAACCTCGTGATCCGCCCGTCTCGGCCTCCCAAAGTGCTGGGATTACAGGCTTGAGCCACCGCGCCCGGCCTAATTTTTTTTTTCTTTTGTATTTTTAGTAGAGACGGGGTTTCACTGTGTTAGCCAGGATGGTCTGCATCTCCTGACCTCGTGATCCGCCTGCCTCGGCCTCCCAAAGTGCTGGGATTACAGGTGTGAGCCACCGCGCCTGGCCAAGACTGGAGGTTTTCAAACTTTTCAAACTCTTCCTTATTTCTAGAGCTGCTGCAAAATTTACTCAAACAAGAACTACAGCACAGAGGCTCCTACATACAACACAGGGATCGGGGAGCCGCTGGAGGCACGGGCAGGGGGTTGTGCCTACCTGTCACCCCCACCCACAGGAGACCAGCAGGACAGCAGGAAGGGCCACGGTTCAGGGAAGTGATAGTGCAACCCGCAGCTCCCACACCCTCTCCAGCCCCAGCCCCACTGCAGGGGAAACCCCAGGGGTTGCGCAAGTCAGGGTGCCTGCACTGGGGGGAGGCAGGGCGTCCTACAGCTCGAATGTGAGCTCCAAGGAACTCAAAAGACACAGGCTGGCACCCAGACCCTGTGCAAGTGTCTTCCCAGCGCACACCCCGCTCCAGACGCGCCACCCCTGCCACACCACCACTTGCAGTCTGGGGAACTCGCCACCCTGCCTTCCCAACTCCCCGCCATGGGCCCTCCCAGGGCTCCCCCTACACCAGGTGCCCCCGTCCCCGCCCCTCGGGCCTGGCAGCCGGGGAGGGGCTTGTGCACCCCAGCCGGCGGGTAGCACTACCTGGCAGGCAGGCGCACTCGTGGGTGACGTCACCCGTGGGGCGGCAGGTGCCCCCGTTCTGGCAGGGCGAGGGGCTGCAGGGCACGTAGGGCCGCTCGCAGTTGGGCCCGGTGTGGGTGGCGCGGCAGACGCAGCGGTAGGAGCCGACCTCGTTGTGGCAGGTGCCTCCATGGCGGCAGAGCCCCGGGTTCTGGCCGCACTCGTTGACATCCTGCCGGCAGGTGGGGCCGTGGAAGCTGGGTGGGCAGTGGCAGATGTAGGAGGCCTCGAAGGGCAGGCACTGGCCACCGTTGGCACAGGGGTTGGAGGCGCAGGGGTCAGCCTGCTGGCATGATTTCCCTGGGGACAAGGGGACAAGAGGGTTGTGCTGGCCTCACTGCTCCCCGAGGCCAGGCCTTCCCTCCCTTCAGGCCCCCTGGAAGTGCCAGCCTAGGTGCTATCACATTTGATCCTCAGGACCTGCTGTGAGACCGGTCACCTTTGGTAGATGAAGGACCACAGGTCCCAAGAGGCCTGAGCCCGGGCCGTCTCCTCCCAGAGCTGACACCTCCAGACACCCTTCACCCTAACAGGTGAGGGTCAGTGCATGGCAGGAGGAAGGGGGCAGGGGCAGCCTGGACACAGAGGCTCCCCTTGTCTCGCAGAAGCAGGGACAGCAAGGGTTGGGCCAGAGCAAGCAGCTGAAAACAAGGTGACTCCGGGGCTAGGAGCGGGGCGGGGACCCTGGGTCAGGGGCTCCCAATTACTTCCAGGTCACAGACCCGGGCCTGGATCCCGCCAAGTACCTCGAGTTGCATGGGCAGCTGGTGGCGGGCCTGGGTCTGCCCACCCCTCGGGCTGTGGGTCCTCCCTCACCTGACCAGCCGGGCGGGCAGCGGCACTTGTACTCCGTGAGCGTGAGCAGGTCGCAGGTGCCCCCATTACGGCAGGGGTTGGTGAGGCAAGCGTTGTCCAGGGGCGTGAGGCAGAGGGGCCCAGAGAAGCCCAGGGGACAGCTGCAGGCGTAGTCTGCCATGCCTCCGCGGTCCACCACGTGGCATGTCCCGGCGTTCTTGCAGGGGGTGCTGAGGCACGGGTTGGGGTCCTGGCATCGCGGGCCCACGAAGGCCCCGCCACAGCTGTTGGCAGATGTGCCAGGGCAGTTAGTTCCCACCTGCTTCCCCAGCGCCCCCACCAGTCAGCACCGGGCACCTGTCATGGGCACAGCTGCCTCCCCCCACACCCCGGGCACGGGCGAGATGGCTGCTTAGCAGGGCTCCCTTAGGGCTGACGAAATGCTCTGGAACTAGACAGATGCCGTGATTGCACAACTTTGGGAATGTACTGAATGTCACTAAATGAGGCTGAGGCAGGAGAATCGCTTGAATCCGGGAGGCAGAGGTTGTAGCCAGCCGAAATCACGCCACTGCACTCCAGCCTGGGCGACAGAGCAAGACTCAAAAAAAAAAAAAAAAAGAGAGAGAGAGAAAGAAAAACGACTGCTAACTGGGAGAACAAGCTAGATACTAGGATATTCCAGCAGGACCCAGCTTGGACTCCACAGCCCAGGCAGGGGTCTGGGTCTACACCCGCAGAGAGCCATGGAGAGAAGCCATGCACATCAGCTCCGCAGGGCCTCCGGGTCTGCAGGCCTATCTGCTTTTCTTTCCGGCTTTGCTACAGCGAACAGGCATTGCTTGGGCAGTAACGAAGGTCGTGGTTTTTCCAACCTTCAGGTGTCAACATGATGGCAGCTGTGGAAAGCGTGGATCACCTTCCCGTGCCCCTTCCTATGTGGAAGCCTCTTTTTTTTTTTTTTTTTTGAGACGGAATCTCGCTCTGTTGCCCAGGCTGGAGTGCAGTGGTGTGATCTCGGCTCACTGCAACCTCTGCCTCCCAGGTTCAAGCGATTCTCCTGCCTCAGCCTCCTGAATAGCTGGGACTACAGGCACCCAACACCACGCCCAGCTAATTTTTTTTTTTTTTTTTTTTTTTTGAGACGGAGTCTCGCTCTGTCGCCCAGGCTGGAGTGCAGTGGCCGGATCTCAGCTCACTGCAAGCTCCGCCCCCCGGGTTCCCGCCATTCTCCTGCCTCAGCCTCCCGAGTAGCTGGGACTCCAGGCGCCCGCCACCTCGCTCGGCTAGTTTTTTGTATTTTTTAGTAGAGATGGGGTTTCACCACGTTAGCCAGGATGGTCTCGATCTCCTGACCTCGTGATCCGCCCGTCTTGGCCTCCCGAAGTGCTGGGATTACAGGCTTGAGCCACCGCGCCCGGCCACACCCAGTTAATTTTTGTATTTTTAGTAGAGACGGGGTTTCTCCATGTTGGTCAGGATGCTCTTGATGTCTTGACCTTATGATCCGCCCGCCTCGGCCTCCCAAAGTGCTGCGATTACAGGCGTGAGCCACCGCACCCGGCCAAGAAGGCTTTCTGATGGGACACCTAACGCTGAGACCACACTGGGGATGCAGGTCGGCCCATTCCCTGCCCATGCTCAGCCCCTGGACACGTTTCTCTTTCCACATCGAGTCTTCATAACACACATCCAGGCACATCGGCCGGGAGCAGAAGCATCCACATTACAGCCAGGGAAACCAAGGTGCCAGGAGGACGCCCCTCTGCCAGGTCTCTGCAGCCCCATCAGGGTGGGCGAAAGGCCGCTCCTCACCCTGGACACACAGTCCAGGCTCAGACAGAACAAGGGGAGCCAGGGGAGCGGTCCTGCATCTCCGCCCAGGCCTGGTCTCACCTGTTCCCTGTGGTGACGGGCGCAGAGCCTGCCCCCCCAGCCACCTGCTGTGGTCATAAATCTCTGGCCCCAGTCACCTCCTGGCCTTACGCTTCGGGGGAAGGTCTGGGACCCGCCAGGCGCCGCTCTTCCCAGTAGTGAAGCCTCTGAAGCAGAACATGCCACCAGCCCCCAGCAGCCCCAGCGGCCTGGGAAGGCAGCGGCCCCACAGCTCAGGCCCTGGGTAGGCGTGGCCTCCTCTAGATGGGATGTACAGGGGGAACCGCCCTGCCTTCCAGAGCCTACCTGGGTGGGAGGCTGCAGCGGCCACCTGCCCCAGGACCGGCCCTGAAGCTGCCAGCTTCGCACGGGACCCCCACCGGCCCCCCAAGTCCTCGCTTCCTCTCCCGCTTATTCCCACCCCAGTGTCTCCAATCAAACCTGTGATATGTGTGACAGTGGCCTGGGGGGGGCCTTACCCTGAGGGGCTTGTGGAGGCTGGGGGCGCGGTTCCTGTGCGTTTCTCAGCAGCCAGCCACGCCCCTGTCCCAAAGGCCCAGGAGACATCTGTCTTCCCTGAAGGCTTTTACCCGTGGCCACGGCTTGGGTAGACAGAACGCAAAAGGGCCACTCTGGCCGACCATCTGTTGCCAGAAGCCAAAAGTCCCAAACCAACTGGCTTAAAGAAAACACATGTCACCCCCTCCAAAGGGGCTCTGGGGAGTTCACTCGGCCCTTGCTACGGCTCCCACCAGCCCAGTGAGTGACGGGCACAGCCCTGGAATGAAGCTCCCCCTCCCCCATCCTGTGTGGCCGGTCACTCCGGGGCTGCAGCGACAGACCTGCCTCTCCGGGCACCTGTGGGGAGGGCAGGCGTGGTTCCCACTGCACTCAGATCCAGTTACAGGCTGGCTGGTCCCCGAGGCAGAGCTGCCGCTGGGAACCCGTGGAGCCCACAGGCTGGGCTGGGCTGTGGCCTCAGGAGGGGCCCTCCCTCCACATAAATGCTCCATTGTCAGGCAGGAGTTGGCCACGGCTCCCGCTTGGAGAAAAGGCCCTTTTTTCTTTCCCAGCCGCTGACGAAGTCGGCAGGGGGTGGGTGCAGGACACAGGGCGCTGGGCCATCAAAGCAGGGGCTGGAGCTTCCTCAGCCTGGCCCATGCAAGCCGGTCCCCTGCCTCCCGGGCCCTCAAGGCTCCAAGGAGCGGGAAAAGCTCACCTGCTGGGCAAGACGGGGAGAGGGGCAGGGGAGGCCCACCCCACAGCTTTAGGGGACTCCACATGAGCTGCCCAGGGGGGACCCCAGGGGGACACAGTGGTGGTCCAAGCCCCTAGAGCAGTCTCCCGCCAAGTGTCCTGAGGTCACCGGACATAGGTTGTCCCCAGATGGACCACGACGCTCTGCCCGGACACCAGGCCCCACTCCCCACCCAACGTGGAGGACTGTGGGAGAATCTGCCCAACCAAACGCATCCCAGTTAACGAGGCTGTATCACGCCGGGCCAGCAAGAGGAAAACACGCCCCATAAATCAGGCGTCGGTGCTCGGACAAAGGGCAGCTGGGAGCAGGTGTCGGACGTGGCGGCAGCTGCTCCCAGCGGGTGGGGCAGGAGCCCCAGCCGGAGGCCTGAGGAGGCTCCCGTGGGGGAATGCAGGCTGAGAGGGCCCATTGTCCGCCCCCACTCCCAGCCTGGGCACCGGACACCACAGGGAAGGCCCCCGCCCCAGCCCCACAGCCACGGCCTGGAGGTGCTGCAGGATGTGCTAGGGGCAGGGAACCGGCCGAGCCTGGAGAACGTTCTGAGCCAGGTGTGGGGGGCAGCTTTGGGCACAGTCTCCCGCTGCTGCTGTGGGCAGCCTCCAGCCTGTGCCCCCCGCCGGTCTGCACCTCTCTCCCACCTGGCCACAGAGCTGGAGCGCCTACAGACATCTGACACCTGCCCTCCACACAGCACCCAGACGTCCCTGAGAAGGTGGGAGGGACCTCAGGCCAGCAGCTTGGCCATGGCCAGGACCACCAGCCTGTGACCAAACCCCTCATGGCCCTGGCACTGGCCACACCCCCAGTACCCAGGCCACTCTGTCTTCAACGCTGTCTCGGCGGGCGGGCGGGTGTGAACCGTGAGTCGGGTGCCAGGGCTTGGCCAAGTAAGGTGCCACCCAACAGCCGCCTCGCCCACGGGGATCCTCAGTGCTTCCATGAGTGACCCGCACCCCACCCTCCACCGTCCCCTTATCTCCTCCTGTCGGGCGGTGGGGAGACCCCTCTGGGGCTAAAAAGGGGGGCTTGAGATAGGCAACGCCAGTCTCCCCCGACTGGATGAGACAGCTGCCCTGTCCACCAAGCCACCCAGCTCTCGGGCTCCCACGGCGGAGACCCAGCCCACGCCAGGTGTGCCCCCACAGACTCCTCTTCTGTGCCTCCCTCTTAGGGTCACCTGGTACCTGCCTGTCCCATCCCCCACACTCAGTGGCCTGGCAGTGCAGGGCTAACCTGTCCTGTCTGGGCCCCCGCAGGTAAGCAGCGGGCGGGGGCTCCAGGAGGGCTGGGGGGGGGAGGGTGCCAAGTGGCCCCGGCACCTGCTGTGCCACCACCACCACCTCCACCGCCACCGCCTCTGCTTGGTTCCCGCCTCAGTATTTCCACTGTGCTGCTCCCACCCTCCCTGCCAGGCCCACTCCATAGAAATGCGACTCCAGAAAGCAGCGGGAGGCAGATGCTGCCTCGACCTTTCACCCAGGACTAATTCTAAATTGTGCTGTTTTCCTTTCTAAGCTAAGCAGCCATCTGCCGCCCCTAGGGGACAGATGACAGTTCCCTCCGCCCCAAAATGAGAAGGAGGGGCAAGAGGAACTCAGTGGGGGCAGGACTCACTCAGTTCCTCCCCTCAAGGAGTTTATGGTCATGCAGGGCCAGGGATGGGGGTACAGGCTCAGGTCGAACAGAAGGGTGGGGGCACGGGGTCAGCTGAACCCAAGCCAGCTGGGGGGGGTGGGTGCTGTGGCCCTCGCTGCACCAGCAACAGGAACCAGAGACCCTGGGCGGCGGCGGGCGGGGGTGCTTCCCACGGTTCCAACAGGTGACAGCACCTCCCAAGGCAGGGATGGACAGACAGTGGGGGGATGGGCAGGGACAGTGGGGGGTGGGTGGGCGGGGTGGTGGGGGTGGGCAGGGGCGGTGGGGGGTGGGCAGGGGCGGTGGGGGGGACAGGCAGGGACAGTGGGGGTACAGGCAGGGACAGTGGGGGGACAGGTAGGGACAGTGGGGGGACGGGCAGGGACAGTGCCGGGATGGGCAGGGAAAGTGCAAGGATGGACAGGGACAGTAGGGGGATGGGCAGGGACAGTGATGGGGCCGGACAGGGACACGGAGGGGGACAGGCAGGGACACAGAGGGGAACAGGCAGGGACAGTGTGGGGGTGGGCAGGGAATGTGTAAGGACTTTGTGGGGGTTGGGGAATGGGCAGGGACAGTGTGGCGTATGGGCAGGGACATTGGGGGGGACAGGGAGGGACACTGCAGGGGATGGGCAGGGACAGCGTGGGGGTGTGGGGAATGAGCAGGGACCATGCGGGAATGGGCAGGGATAGTGTTGGGGATGAGCAGGGACATTGGGGGGAACAGGGAGGGACAGCGTGGGGGATGGGCAGGGACAGCGTGGGGGATGGGCAGGGACATTGGGGGGGACAGGGAGGGACAGCGTGGGGGATGGGCAGGGACAGTGCGGGGGCCGCTCCAGTGCACAGGAGTCGCAGTTCCTAGAGCAGAAGGAACGACCCTGCACACCCGGCTCCCTGGGAAGGGAAAGGGAGGAGCCACCTGGCTGAAATCAGCGTATTAACACACCCCACCTCTTCCCCAGCAGTCACAGGTCCAGCCCCACCTGCCCTCCTTGGGCCTTGATGCCAATCCCAGCCCATCGTCCCGCCACAGCAGCCCAAGGGTTCCCTGGCAGCAGTGTGGCCCCTCACAGGGCAATAAAGGGGGGTCTTCTCCTCCCCAGACACCCCCAACAGCTGCTGCTCCCAGGGAGCCCGTGGCCACGTCCTGCAGGAGCCAAACGCTAGGCAGCCGGCCTGAGGGTGCCCCTGCCCCTGGGACCCCTCCCTCACCAGCAGGACCTGCCCCCAGCCTCAAGGGGTTTTCTGCCCAGAGGGGAGTCTAGAGCTCCCACTGTGCCTGCTCCTGCCATGGTGGGGCACCCCCACACTCTCCCCAGACCCAGATCCTGCCATACTCTGCTAAGACCCAGCAAAGCTGGCCACCTTCTGCCCACACCACTGACAGTGGGCCCCACACCAGGTGACCTGGGCCACAAAGACAGGCCCGCCCATCGGCCTGCCCAAGCAAATGGGGCCATACGTGGACTGGCCAGGGGGGACACTGTGACCCTCTACTGGAGATGGGGAGATAAGGCCAGACCCAGGGGGGTGACTGCTTCCCGAGGCATGCTTCCATGAGGCCAACGAGCTCACTCCAGCCCGGACCAAGGCTTCTGGGGCAGGGGGAGTCCTGAGACCTCAGCCCCTCCCTTGGGCGTAGGCCAGTCCAAGTTTCCCAAATCCCAGTGGGCACCACCCACCTTCCAGGAGGCACTGGCTGCTAAGAAATAAGCTGGGATGGCCGGGCGCAGTGGCTAAAGCCTGTAATCCCAGCACTTTGGGAGGCCGAGGCCGGTGGATCATGAGGTCAGGAGATGGAGACCATCCTGGCTAACATGGTGAAACCCCATCTCTACTAAAAAACACAGAAAAGTAGCCGGGCGAGGTGGCGGGCGCCTGTAGTCCCAGCTACTCGGGAGGCTAAGGCAGGAGAATGGCGTGAACCCGGGAGGCGGAGCTTGCAGTGAGCTGAGATCCGACCACTGCACTCCAGCTTGGGTAACAGAGTAAGACTCTATCTCAAAAAAAAAAAAAAAAAAAAAAATGAGCTGGGTAGGGGGCTGGGAGCCCCACCTGGGGTCCTCTCCCATTGGAATGGCCAAGCAGCCCAGCCCTGGGGGATGCAGAAGCCTTGGGAAGATGCTGGAACCTCGTTGCTCACAGCCCCTTCCCTGGCCTCCTCAAATCCCCCAGAACAAAGATTTACAGCAACGAAGTCCCCAGGTTCCTCAAACCTGCCAGGACCGTGTCCCAAGCCCTGTTCAAACAGCTGGCTGGAGCCTCTGCAGTGGCCGGGAGGCTTTGAAAGGTGCCCTGCAGCCACCGGATCTTTCTTCCCTTTCTGCTCCCAGCTTCCTTCCCCACCTTGGACAGGAGAGAGGGATGCAGGCACAGAGGGGGCCGAGGGGACCCACAGGAGCCCAGCACCGCCAGGCCTGCTCACCGTTGGGGCACAAAACCACCAGTTTGGGGGCGGCAATGTGGGATGGTTGCCTCCAGCCACCACCTGTGGTCCCACCTGAGCTGTGGCCTTCCTCAGCCCCTGCAGCCGTTGGGCTGGAGCTGCTGAAAGCTGCGTGGGGGCCCTGCCCTGCCTCCCAGGGCCCCAGGAAGGAGGAAAGGGGCAGTGGAGACTTCAGGGAGGCAGGGGCCCAGAAAAGGGGCTAGCCCCAAACAGCCACCACTCCTGAGACAGCAGGCAGCAGGGGACTGAGTCCGGTGGGGCGGGGGTCGTGGCCGGCCCGCCACAGAGCAGGGACCCAGCATGAGTCTGAGCCGGGGCCGGGCTTTCCGGCCCAAACAGCTGTTGCCGGCACCCCCGGCTCTTTTGTCTGCAAATCTTTTCCCCCAGTTGCATCCTCGGATAGTGTAAAATGTGCTGGAGGAGGAAGTGCAGGAAGGCCAGGTTTCCTCCTCTGGCTCCAGGGAAACCCTTTGTGTGGGAGGCGGGATGGGGACAGAACCTGTCCTCCCAGGAAGTCACCTTTCCCGAAGCCGGGAAAACAATGCCCCACACAGGCGCCCTCACCCGACGTGGGAACGGCTGCCCACATCTGACGGACAGAAGGCCCGTGGAGGCGGCAGAGCTGGGGTGGCCGCTCTGGGGGGCATGTGGCCAGCCCCTCCCCCAAACGCCAAGGCACAGCCCAACAGGCTCCGGGACACCAGGAGCCAGGTGTCACCAAAGTGCCCCGCAGGCTGTTTGGAGTATGAAAAACGCCGGCTGGAGCCCCACCCGTTGCTCCACCGCGGGCATTTCCCACACGGGCCCCCCAAAAGCAGGCATGTGCATCCTGCCCTGGGCCTCCCCGATGCCGGTCACCCCAACGGCCCCTAGGGATCCATGTGGAAAAGCCTCTTGGGCTGGAGAGGCCCCGATGGTCACGACACGCCGGGCCTCTGCTCCCAAGAAGACCCAGTCCAGCCCTACACCCCATGATGGCTCAGGGGCAGGGAAGGCAACGGACAGGCCCACAGCAGCGCTGCTGGAAGGCTCAACCCACACTCCACGAATGAAGTCGGGCATCACAGGCCGCGCTCCAGGCCAGCGCCTGACAGGCTTCTGGCGACTTCCCACCACTGCTCCGAACAGATCCTGTCGCTGGGGGCGGCGGGAAGGGGCTGCCCGGAGGGCCTCCTGTTCTCCTCTGGAGAGAGCCCCACAGCCAGCGGAGCAGTCACCTGGGGGTGCTGGCTCCACGTCCAGCGTCCTTGTTAAGAATACTGCAGGGAGGGGCAGGACCTCTAGACATCTGCCCGGCACACACCAGCCCAGGGATGAGGACGCTGAGCCCACGCCCCTCCTGGCCTGACCTACACTCGGGCTTTCCAAGCTCTGTCTCGTGGGACACCACAACCGTCCTGGGGGTGTGTAATGGGCCCGTTTTCACAGGTGAGAAAACGGGGCAGGTGTGCCCAGCACACCACCTGCGTCTGAAGGCAGCTCAGAACCACTCCTGCTGATGGAGACCAGAGCGGGGCAGGGCAGGGCAGCTTCCCAGGGTGGCGCAGGAGCGGCAGAAGCTCCCTGGGAAAGAGGAGGAAGGCGCGTGTCCCCCGCACCCCCAGCCCCGCCCGGACGGTCTGGATGCTCTGCCTGACCACCTGATCTTCCAGGACCGGGAAGTCTGGAGCAGACAAAGCGTTCTTACAGCTCCACCGAAACACAAAACCCTAGGGTGGTGGGGGCAGGGCCCTGGGTGAGAGAGGCCCAGACTCCCGCTCCTCTTTCTTCCTCCCGCCCAGCAGGAGGGCACCGACGCCCCTTCACCCACGGCACCCGCGGGGCATCAGCACTGGTGGACGAGGGACGAAGCCGAAGCTCACACTGCCAGAGGCGCACTCCTGGCCTCCCAGGGGCAGACACCACCATCCTGTGCCTCCTCCCGCCCGTCCCGGGAAACCATGAGGACACCTCTGTGCTGCCTCTCGACTCGGCCACAGATGGACGGCGGTTTCCGTGGTGGCCCCAGAGGTCACCCCATCCCCATCACACCTGCCGGCTCCCCGCTCTCCGACCACACGAGGCACAGAGGAGCCTCCGAGCCCAGGAATCCTCCTCTCGGAACACTCCTCGCCTGCCCAGTCCCAGCGCCCAGTCCGGCTCACATACAGGCCCACTGTGCCCTTGGCACCCCCTCAGAGCCTCACTCTGCCCAGGCCCAGCACAGTCACCGGGCGCCTGGGGCACCACACACTTGGGAAGTGGGATCCAGGCAGGTGCCTGCAGCCCTGGGAGGGGCCCATGAGGAGGGCCCCCCCCCCGGGGCAGGGGCCTGCAGTGCCACAACCTGGGGGACACCAGGGTGTCCGAGGACTGCTAGCACAGGTCGGGGACGGTCTGGGGTACCTTTCCATGTGGGGAAAGTTGGGGGTTCTTGGGCTGGACTTGGCAGGTTCTAAAACTTCTGTCCCTCCAAGGCACTGAATAATGCCCAGCCTCGCCCAGTGCCTTGTGGCCTCGCCCAAATATCTCGCACTACCTCACCCAATCCCGCAGGACCTCGCCCAAATCCCACACATGACCTGGATCAAATAGATCACAACCTCGTGCAAATCCCACACGGTCTCCCCAGAGCCTGTGGCTGGGGCTGGCCTCTGGGAGAGACCTTCCTGGAGGGGCCTCCACAGCACCAGGAAGGGGCTCCAGGGTGGATGACACAGATGACACACCCCCGGGGGAGCCGGGCGTGCCGCCTGAGACCCAGCTACATGTCCCACGGCTGCCACGACTCTGCTGCCAACTCAAAAGAAAGTGCAACAACTCGAGACAGTCGCCGCAAGGACGGCAGCTGGCGCTGTCAGGAGCCCTGGGGGACACTTCATGGCCCCGGCCGCCTCCCATCTCCTAAGGAGGAAGGGACCTCAGAGAGGTGGCGGTGGCCCAGGGTCACACAGCCCACATGGGGGAAAGAGGCCCACAGCCTGAGATGTCAGCCCAGTGCCACCCCACGCCTGGAAGGGGGAAGGTCTGGAGGGGGTGGCCGGCCTGGACTGCAGCCACCCACCTGCCTCCACCTTCATTCCCAGTGCCCACTGGCCCCAGGGCTGCCGACAGCCCAGCCAGGCCCGTCCACCAGAGAGCTGCAGAGCTCTGTGCTGGGCCAGACTTTGGAGGCTGCCAGGACAGGACCTCATCACGGCCTGAGCCCCGCCACCACGTGGACCCTGGACACTCAGTCCCGCCTGGCCTCCCCACCTGGCCCTTCGTCAGACAGGAATGAAGCCAGCCTCCTTCTGACCACTGAAGGGGAAGTAGGAGGGTCCACCGGCAGGGGCTGCACCCTGGGAGCTGGGACCAACCCAGGTCCCTCTGTAACGATGGAGAGTGGAGGCCCAGGGGGCAGACTCTGGCCCAGCCCCCTCCGCCCACCAGCCAGCTTCCAGCCTGAACTCAGCATCTCTTACTGAAAAGCCGTCAGGGAAACCACACGTGTTCAAGCCCTGGCTGCTCCCCCAAACCTCTCTCATTTCCAGTAACTGTGTTTCCGCTCGTCAATAGCTGAAACCGGGCGGAACTTGTGGGGGCCCCGCCGCGTGGCCCTGCTGTGCCGCACACGGCTCATCCATCCCCCGGCTGCGGGGAGTCAGCTCTCACCGCCCACCTCCTTCCCAGATAGTCTCTGTGCCCACTTGACGGCTTGGCAAGCCCGGTCCCTGCCCCGCCACGGCCACAGGGGCCTCAGAGAGGGCAGGCCAGGGTCGGGGCCTGAGCTGCTGCCTCCCACAGGGTTGAGGGCAGGACACTCATCTGAGGCTTGGGTGGCGCAATGGCACCTCCTCGGGCCCCCGGGCAGGCTCAGTGACCGTGGGACTACAGCAGGGAAAATTCTGGGCCGAAAGCTCCAGCCTCCTACTAAGGCATCTGTCTGCAAATGCACCTTCACCTGTCTGCTTGGGCTGTAGGGAAACCTGTTTCAGGGAAAGTGAGGGACGTGCCAGTCTCCTCCCTTGGACCTGATGAGGCACGAACGCGTCTCTAATAAAGCCGGGTCTCCCCGCCGTGGCTCCCCAGGCAGGTGCCTGTGGCTCAGGCCATGAGTCACGCTGGGTGACCCCAGTATGGGGAAGAGGGCAGGAGGCCGGGAGCCACCGCCTCTGTGCCCAGTTGTCATCTCGGCACGAGGGCGACCATCGGCTTCGTCCTGCCCTCCACGTCTGAGGGCTTTCGGGATGTGGTGGGGGACGAGGAGTCCACTTCTCAAACCCGGTGCATCCTGCCGGGCCGCTACACTCACAAAAAGGCTGACTCAACACAGGACCTGCCTCCCCGGGCCTTAGCTCAGGCGAGGGCAAGGCTGGCCTCCTGTGCTACCTGTGGAAGTTTGTTCAGCAAATTGACAGTGTCAACAGAACGTCAAGGGGGCATTTACCCAGCTTTAAACAACCAATTCAAGCCCTTCAGAGACACACAACGGACGCCCAGACCAGGGGACAGTGTAGACAGGGACGACGGTCTGATGACAAACTCTCACCTGCCGATTAGAGCCTGTCGCCAACCTCAGTGCCAGGCGGAGCAGAAGCAACAACACAACGATTTCTTGGGGGGAAAATCTCAACAAGCTCCCTAGCAGCCGGCGGGCCTCCCGCTGAGTGAGAACAGCGCCCGCCGGGCCCAGCGGTCGGAACAGCCCCGCACAGGCGAGGCCTGTGACTGTTCTGTGGCCACTGGTCCCCACCGCGGCGGTAGGCTCTGTTGGGGGAGGGTCCGGGCAGCATCTGGGCCTGGCCTGATCCAGAGACGCCCTCGGTACTGGGCACTCGCAGACTGTGATTGTGAGGACCCCGATGGGGCCTGGTTGCTGCGTGTGTCTGGGAACTACAGGTGTGGGTGTCAGAGGCAAAGCATCTCCTAGGCACCCCCAGCACATCAGAGCCCCCCAGTCCCTCCCCACAGAGCCCCCCAGTCCCTCCCCACAGAGCCCCCCAGTCCCTCCCCACAGAGCCCCCCAGTCCCTCCCCACAGAGCCCCCCAGTCCCTCCCCACAGAGCCCCCCAGTCCCTCCCCAGAGAGCCCCCCAGTCCCTCCCCACAGAGCCCCCCAGTCCCTCCCCACAGAGTCCCCCAGTCCCTCCCCACAGAGTCCCCCAGTCCCTCCCCAGAGAGTCCCCCAGTCCCTCCCCAGAGAGCCCCCCAGTCCCTCCCCACAGAGTCCCCCAGTCCCTCCCCACAGAGTCCCCCAGTCCCTCCCCACAGAGTCCCCCAGTCCCTCCCCAGAGAGCCCCCCAGTCCCTCCCCAGAGAACCCCCCAGTCCCTCCCCAGAGAACCCCCCAGTCCCTCCCCAGAGAGCCCCCAGTCCCTCCCCAGAGAACCCCCCAGTCCCTCCCCAGAGAGCCCCCCAGTCCCTCCCCAGAGAGCCCCCAGTCCCTCCCCAGAGAGCCCCCAGTCCCTCCTCACAGAACCCCCCAGTCCCTCCCCACAGAGCCCCCCAGTCCCTCCCCAGAGAGCCCCCCAGTCCCTCCCCAGAGAGCCCCCCAGTCCCTCCCCACAGAGTCCCCCAGTCCCTCCCCAGAGAGCCCCCAGTCCCTCCCCAGAGAGCCCCCCAGTCCCTCCCCACAGAGCCCCCCAGTCCCTCCCCACAGAACCCCCCAGTCCCTCCCCAGAGAGCCCCCCAGTCCCTCCTCACAGAACCCCCCTAGTCCCTCCCCACAGGCCCCACTGGACACCAGGCCCCAGACCTCCTTCCAGGAAATTGCAGGAACCACAGCAGGGCAGCCCCACAGGCCAGACCTCAGGGAACTGCTGCCTCACCCCCGCCCCCGAGAGCCCTGGCGTCTGGGCTGCAGCTGAGGCTGAGGGCTGGGGACTTGCAGGATGGGATCTCCCGCCTAAGGGGTGCAGCCAGGTGGGAGGGGCTGGGCCCCCAGGGTTCACAAGACCCCTTGGGGACCCACGCAAAGCCACCGCTTTGCATTAGGGAGAGCATGCGGAGAGGGCCTTGTTTAACCGTTTGAGCTAATCTGGAGTGTAGACTGCAAGACGCCCCCAATCCTGGGCCCCTGAGCCTGTGAGTTGGGGGTTCAGAGACGAGGCCTCTACAGAAATCTCCCTCCCAGGGGCAATGGGTGCAGGGTGGGGGGGTGCACTGAGGACACTGCTGGGGAGTTTCTCCTCCCAGAATTCCACAGGTCTCGGAGATACACAGAAAGCAACCCCAAAATGCTGGGACCGCCCAACTACCCTGCACCACCACCACTGGGGCAACCAGGCACCCCGATGCTAACACTCACACATCCGCCTGACAGGGAGACGTCCCCCAGCTGCCTGCATACGGGGCCTCGGTGTCAAGGGCCACTGGCTGGCCTGGTGCCCTGCAGGGAACATGGCGCTTCCCTGTCCCAAGGGCAACTCAGAGAGGATGCTATCTGTGTCTCAGAGTGAGGGGCCAGGCTCCTAGCCCTCTCCTGTGTCACACGGGCCAGGGTCTCGGCCAGGGCATAGCCAGTCACTCTAAGCTGACCCTGAGGGTCCAGGGGGAGAAGCAGCCTGGAGAAAACCACACCGAGCTCTGTCCAGGGAAGAGAAAGCCCCGGAACAGGTCGACCAGGCAGGTGGGGGCTGAGATGCCTGGCCTGCCCCTGGATGCGTCCAAAGCCTCAGCGCCCCCCGCTGCCCCAGCCCCTGCCCTCCTTTGGTCTGGAGCTCCCTGCTGCGGACCCTGTCCCAGCCAGCGTGGAAGCTGCTCTGTGGTGGGCCTCACTTGAAGGCCATGGCAGGGGCATCCAGGTGGGGTCCCACAGCACTGACTTTGCACGCAGGAGGCCATGGAGGCTGCAGTGTCCACCCCCAGCTTGTGGCCAAGCCCGTCCGTCCTGCGGCCTGGTTCTGAAGCGGCGTGCTCCTCCCCTGCCCAGGGGGGCCTGCAGCTGCCGTGCCCACCCATGCCCCAGGGTCCAGCATGTAGTAGACGCTCAATAAAGACCATCTACCCTGCATTCTTACAGCACCAGGCGTGTGGGAGCTGAGTGACCGTGGCCCCATTATGTGCCTCCTGTGGGCTGAGGGATGCTGAAGAGCTTGGCGGCTGACGTGAGTGAGGCCCGGGGACAGATTGTGAACCTGTCTCGGAGTCCTGAGCTGGGCAGGGGCCGCAGGCATGCCAGACCATCCTACAGATTCACCTGGGAACATGCCAGGACTCACTCCAGGGGGCTCTGTGGCTGCTGGGTGGCCGCACCGGCCCAGAGCGAGCACCATCTCTTCCGGGAAACCACCCTGGATGCCCTCCCAAAAATCGCCTCCTCTGGACTGTCTGGGAACTGGGATGCTGGTGGCCCCCTCTAGCCAGTCCCTGATGCTTTTGGCGGCTAAAATCTAGTCCTCAGAAGAATGCAGTTCTAGTCCATGCGTGGCACGGATGAACCTTAAACACATCACGCTCAGTGAAAGAAGCCGGGGGCCAAAGACCGCCCTCAGTACAATTCCATTCAGAGGCAATGTCCAGAAGAGGCAAATTCATAGAGACAGAAAGCGGGTTAGTGGTTGCCAGGGGCTGGGGCAGTCAGGGAAGAGTGACGGTATTTGGGTACAGTTTCTGTTGTGTGCAGTGAGAAAGTCCTAGAACTAGACAATGGTTGAATGAACTTGTGAATGTGTTAGATGCCAATGAACAGCACGCTTTAGTTCAAAAGCCACATTTTCAGCCTGGGCAACATAGCAAGATCCCACCTCTACAAAAAATTTAAAAATTGGTCAGGCACGGTGGTGTACACCTGTAGTCCCAGCTACTCTGGAGGCGGAGGCAGGAGGATCGCTTGAGCCCAGGAGTTTGAGGATGCAGTCGGCCATGATCCCACCACTTCACTCCAGCCTGTGTGACAGAGTGAGACCCCATCTCCAAAAACAAAAAAAGTGGCCGTGCATGGTGGCTCACGCTTGTAATCCCAGCACTTTGAGAGGCCGAGGCAGGTGGGTCACCTGAGGTCAGGAGTTGGAGACCGGCCTGACCAATATGGTAAAACCTTGTCCCTACTAAAAATACAAAAATCGGCTGGGAGTGGTGGTGTGCGCCTGTAGTCCCAGCTACTCAGGAGGATCACTTGAATGTGGGAGGCGGAGGTTGTAGTGAGCCAAAATTGCATCACTGCACTCCAGTCTGGGTGACAGAGCAAGATTCCATCTCAAAAAACAAACAAACAAAAGAAAGGCAAATTTTGTAACATGAGTAAGTGTGGGTGTCGGAGGCAAAGCCTCCCCTGTGTACCCCCAGCACATCAGAGCCCCCCAGTCCCTCCCCAGAATCCCCCCATATACAGATGCATCCCCCAGATCTAGTCCTTAGCTCCCTTTGCTCCCAGGGAGCAGGGTGGGGTGGGGCAGGGCCACAAGGAGAACCCAACCAGGCAACTTTGAAAAAGGGCTTCCCGGCCGGGCGCGGTGGCTCAAGCCTGTAATCCCAGCACTTCGGGAGGCCGAGACGGGTGGATCACGAGGTCAGGAGATCGAGACCATCCTGGCGAACACCGTGAAACCCCGTCTCTACTAAAAAAATACAAAAAACTAGCCGGGCGAGGTGGCGAGCGCCTGTAGTCCCAGCTACTCGGGAGGCTGAGGCCGGAGAATGGCGTGAACCCGGGAGGCGGAGCTTGCAGTGAGCTGAGATCCGGCCACTGCACTCCAGCCCGGGCTACAGAGCGAGACTCCGCCTCAAAAAAAAAAAAAAAAAAGAAAAAAGAAAAAGGGCTTCCCTCCGCCCTCCTACCCCTGCAGCCACTGCCCCATCCCCAGCTGGGGAGACCACCGAGCCCAGTGCAGGCCTTGCCGCAGGGCCCACGGCCACCACCACGCCTTCAGCCCAACGCAGGGTCCCGCTGGCTGTCGTTGGAAGGGAATTACAGACAGATGGGGAAACTGAGGCCCAGGGAGGAGACAGTGTGGGGAGCACAGCAAATCAGAGCCAGCCCTGCTTCGCATCCCCTCGGAGCTCTGGGTCCCACGGAAGAAAGCCCCAGTGCTGCCTGGGAAACTCCAGGCCATCAAAAGGATCCTGGCCCACAGGTGTGATGTCCCAAAGCCAGCCGCTCGTGAAAGCTGCTGGTATTTCCTCCTCAGCCCCGGGAAAGATCCGGAAAGTTCTGGAGACGCCTGCACATGAAGGTGAAAGCTGACGCCAGCCTGCCTCAGATCCCCACGCCCTCGCAGCCACAGCGTTCCCACCGGTGCGCTGGGGATGAAACGGCACTGGCACACCTGGAGGGTGGGCGGCCGCCTGCCAGGGCTTTTACGAGGCTGGGTAACAGCAGCGTCCTGAGCATGAGCTGTCATCGCTGCATTATTGAGGAAGGCAAGCTAGACACCCAATCGATTCTGCAAAGCCACATCCTTTCACTATTTATAGACGAGACATGAAACAGGAAAGGTCCCCTCCCCACAGCAAAAGGGTGCAGTCCCTCGGCCCGGCCTGGAACTGCCCAGTGGGCACCAGGGGCCGCCACTGCCCATCGCAGGTGCAGGGAATGAGGAACGAGGCCAGTCCCGGCTCCCGTGGGGTCTCCAGTTTGCTGCCCACATCTGGGGGTCCCCATGCCCAGCTCTGCCCTGTGGAAGCACTTCCCCAGTGCACTGTCTGCCCTGCCCTGCCCTACCCTCTTCCTGCCAGGAACGCTGTTTTCTTTCTCTCTCTCTTTCTCTATTATTATTTTTTTCAATGGAAAACATGTTGGCCGCTGTTCAGAGGCGGGGCCTGCCCCAAGGAGCCAGCTTCCTTCAGAACTCTCCAGGCTCCCACCCCAGTCTCTGCCCCAGGCCTTCCTGTTCCTGAAGTCTCCCCAGTCTGAGTAGGTGAGACTTTCTATTTGACACTGCCTGGGTTTTTTGTTTTTTTTGTTTTTTTGAGACAGAGTCTCACTTTGTTGCCCAGGCCCAGAGTGCAGTGACATGATCTCGGCTCACTGCAGCTTCCGTCTCCTGGGTTCAAAGGATCCCCAAAGGATCCTTCTGCCTCAGCTTCCAAAGTAGCTGGTGTTACAGGCACATGCCACTGCGCCTGGGTAATTTCTGTATTTTTAGTAGAGACAGGGGTTTTGCCATGTTGGCCAGGCTGGTCTTGAACTCCTGACCTCAGGTGATCTGAACTCCTCGGACGCTGCATGTTTTTAAGCATGTTTTTCTAACCGGGGCGCCCTTGAAGACCAGGTTCTGCATAAACAGGAGGTCCTGTCACAGACCTTTCCGCTCAGCTCAGCACGAGGAGGAGAATCAACCTGTTCCTCCCCTGGCCGCACCCAAGACAAGGCAGGTGACTCAATGGAAACAGCCAGACCGGGTGACAGGAGACACCCCGTCCCTCCCAGGCCGGCTGCAGGGCCAAGTCACTTCCCGCCTGAGCCTCCTTCCTCCTCTTTTAAGGGGAAGCCACGCCCCCAGCCCGCTTGTAGTCGGGAAGTGACGGGGCAGGCTGGGGCTGTGGTTAGGGACATTCGCTTGGGAGATGGAGAGGGGCAGGGCTGGTAGGAACTCTGCCGCTGCTGTGTGATCCTGGGGCCGATGGCAACTTCTCTGGGTCTCTTCCTCTCACTTACCGGTGCCTGATCCAGACAGCTTTACGGGGTTGCCAGGAGCTATGCCAGGCCACCGCCGAGCCGGTACACCTCCAACATGTCCCACACGTGAGCCAGGTGTCTCTCTCACCCCTTGCTGGGAAGTCAACTTCACGGGAGCAGGGCAGCAGGGGCCGTGTCTGCCCTGTCCCCACCGGGGGCCTGCCCTGGAGCAGAACACAGCACACAGCAGGCGCTCAAACGCGTCTGTGAACTGAAGCCATCCTGGGAGATGGACTTCCCCGGAGCCGGAGCCATCCTGGGAGATGGATTTCCCCGGAGCCGGCAAGTCCCTCCCCAGGTAGTGCCAGGCCCGGCCCACCAGGCAGCACCTTTAGGAGTCTCTGAATTCACTCATCAATCAATTAAACATTCAGAAAGGAGGCTCTGGAAACCAGCGCTGGCAGTCGACGGGGAGAAGGCGGGGAGGAAAGGAGTACCGACCAGGTGCCCTCTCCACACGGTTCTCATGCCATCCTCACGCTCCACCAAGAGATCCAGTGTGTATCAGCCTGGCTGACACGCTGGGGAAACTGAGGCTTGCATGACCTGATGACCCAAGGTCACGGAGCTAGTGGGTGGCCAGGTCAGGCCTCAGACACAAGGTCGTCCAAAGCTAAAGCCCACCAACCAGCAGGCAGCTGGACATCCTCCTGGAGGTGCTGGGCGTGACAGCCTACCCTCATTTCTCCCAGCTCCTGGAAGACGCCATGTGCAATTCTGACTCTGCCATCAGCAGGCAACATCCTAGCCGCCCCCGCCTCGATGCCCAGCCCAGACCCAGGCAGCCTGGGAGAGCATTTCAGACCAAGGACACAGTCTCACCCAGACAGGTAAGGTCCCTGCAGCTCTTCCCGCCTCTCCTCAAAACAAAGGCAAAAAAGGGGGAGCCCTCTTCAGTATCCCCTGCTCACACTGATGGAGCTGACGAGGGGGCTGGAGAAGAGCCAAGGGCCACAGTGACCCCCTGGGCCTGCTCAAAAGGCCACTATCTCCGACCACAGCCACCACGGCCACACCGCAGGTGCCCAGAGACCAAGCATCCTCCACCCGGGTGTTTTCTACCTGGCCACTGGCTGACCAGGCCACAGTGACACTCTGACCTCCTGGGAAGGCATTTTGCACCAACAAAACCACTTTTTCCAATCCCGAGCTCTGCAGCCACCTGATTGGCAGCTTCCGGTGAAGGTTCCTTCGCTTGGGGTGGAAAGAAATGATTCACCCAGTACTAGTGTGCCAGGCACTGTAACCCCAGCAAGACCAGGCCCCTTCTACAGCAGAAGTAGCAACTGGCACCAAAAATCAAAGCTCTTTCCGGGCTCACAGCTGGATACCACGGGGCCGGGATTCACACGCAGGCTGGCAGGGCTCCAAGAGCCTGCACCCCAAATGCTTTCGAGAAACAGTGTGGGTTTCTCCCCTTGCTGGGAGAGCCAGGCTTCCTGCAGGTGCCCTGGCCAACTCCTGGACAGACCTCCTGGGCCTTCTGAGAAAGACAAGCAGGAATGGGAAGGCGGAGGTGCCTGAGGGGTGTACGTTGGGTGGGGCTCAAGGCCAGGGAGGAAGCGGCCGCAATGCTCCCCAAACTGCTGGGTGAGCCCTGACCTGTGCCTCCGCAAGCCGGGCCCAGCTGTGGCCCTGGCCTCCAACCCTGCAGCCCAGAGGCGGGAGCCTGAGGACGCACTTCCGTCCCATCTTCTCGTTGGACTTGTGGGGTGTGCACAATGGGGTCTCTGTGGGCTGAGCTCGGCTGCCTGTCAGGCCAAACTGAAGCAGGCTTCCCGCCAAGAAGGAGGGGGCGCCAGGCCCCAGCGAAGGGGACAAGGCCAGGCACCAAAGCCCTGGTCAGCGGCCTGCCTTGGGCAGGAAACAGCTCACCAGGATCCCAGGTTTGGGGAATGGGAGAGTGGGCCCATGACACCAGTGTTTTGCGGCCCTGTGGCAGGGTTTTGGCCCAGACATCAGGGAGCTGCAGCCATCTGTACCCCAAAGCACAGCCCTCTGGCCTGTGGAGACCTCAGTCCCAGACCCCTGTGGGCCAAGCTGTTCCTACTGCCTAGTGCCACTGAGAAGAAGCAACAGGCCCCCAATTTTCCCAGCACGGCATTCCTCCCACCCTCCCAAAGTCCTCTGCAGGAGCAAGAAGCTTCTCCCAGAGACCTGAATGGGTGGAGGCAAAGTCCGAGCCGGGAGCGCGGTGGCGGGGAACGGGGTTATACATTCTGGGAAGCCACGCATAATTAATCACACGGCATTAATCCGCCTCCCCCAACAATAGCTGCTGCACTTCCCCTGGATCCCAGCTGTCGGTCTCTGAATGAAAGGAAACAAGATTTAGGGCATCAAGCGTCCGTGCGGCTTCTGCAGGGGGAGAAGGGGGCCCCAAAAAGCAAAAAAAAAAAAAAAAAAAAAAAAAAAGTAGTGTGCGCATTCATTAGTGTCTGACAAAGACACAGCCGGCTTTGTCCATTAAACTGCTCACGGACCTGCTTAATTGGCTTCAGTTTGGGGAGGGTGGGGGCCGGGGAGGGAGGGGGGCTGCTGCCCACAGGCTGGGCAGTCGGCGCAGGCAGGAGCCGGGCTGGGGTTGTCAAGGGAATGGGACCTTCTACAGTTGGAATGAGGGCGCGCAGACTGGCTGGGGAGCCATTTCTTCATCTGTAGCTCCTGGGGGGCGGAGGGAACTCTTTTTCCAGCCACCAAACACCTCCTCATTATTCTCATCAGGGATGGACTCAAGTTGAAGGGCATCGGCCACAGCAGAACAGTTCCCCACCGCCGACTGGCACTCACAGGCAGGCAGGAGGGAGCGGTTCCCCGCGACTTCCCAGCCCCCTCCATGCCCATTTTACATCTGAGCCTGGCAGACCAAAAGGGCCACGGGATTTGGAGGTCAGAGTTTGCAGATGCCAGGACAGAAACCAGACTCAATAATTACCCCACACCCCGCGCCAAAAGATGAGTTCCGCCTTCTCTTCCCCAGCCCCAGCCTGAGGCCGGGAGGAGGGAGCTGGGGCAAACAAGAGCCCAAAGGCGGGTCCAATTGTGAAGGGTCAATTTCCTTCAAAGAGGCATCACCCGCCCAGAGGGGGCATCACCCACCCAGAGGTGGCATCACCTGTGCCCAAAGGAGGCATCACCCACCCAGAGGAGGCATCACCACCAGCCCAGGAGGCATCACCTGTGCCCAGGAGGTATCACCACCAGCCCAGAAGGCATCACCCACCCATAGAGGGTATCACCCACCCAGGGGGCATCACCTGTGCCCAGAGGAGGCATCACCCATCAAGAGGAGGCATCACCACCAGCCCAAGAGGCATCACCACCCACCCAGGAGGCATCACCCCTGGAGAGGAGGCATCACCTGTGCCCAGGAGGCATCATCACCTGCCCAGGAGGCATCACCCGCCCAGAGGAGGTGCCCCAAGTTGGCAGGGTGGTGGGGTCTGGGCTTCTCAGTAAATGGTCCAGAGCTTCCCCTGACAGATCAACTGTTTCTTGGGGACTTTAAGAAGAATTGGGGTCCTGGGACTCCCACTTAGTAACCCAGGAGCCTGAGGTGGCCCACAGAGGAGTGCCTAAGCCCCCAGCAGTCAGACCAGCTCCACACGCAGCATAATTGCTGGTGATTAAGTAATTGCCAGACTTTGTCCAATAAAAGTCAGCACGTGACCGTGCCCAGACTCTGGGCCATCTCCAGAAGACAATGCCCCAGGGTTCTGTCCCCAGCGCGGCTGCAAGCAGGGGCTCTGCCCTCAACAAAGCAACAGGTCCCGCAGGGGTGGTACTCACACGCAGGCCTCCGTGCCATTGGCCGCTTCACACTTCCCGCCATTCAGGCAGGTCTCACCCGGCTGGGAGCACCGCGGGCCTAGGCAGGGGCAGGAGAAGAGAGGTCAGTCTCACCCGCACCACCGAAGGCCCTTGTTACCCTGGGGGTGGGACCCGCACCCAGCCAAGGGGCACTGTCCTCCCCCGACCCTGGACGCCTCTACTCAGTGACATGGGTTACCAGGGCAGGGGACCACAGGAAGCCCCACCATGAAACCAAAGGGCGTCAACATTCTGCCCAGAGTTCTGTAGTCAGAAATGGGGGGAAGAGGAGCAGCAGGGAACACGTCCTGCTTGAAGCAGGATGGGGTGCCCTGACGTGCCGCCTGGACGCAGTGGGGTAAAAGCAGAGACAAAGTGGGCTACTCTCCCAAGCGTTGCCCCCCACCCCAGAGGCTCACTGGGGAGGCTGGCAGAGCAGGGCCCCCCATCCAGCCGCCGAGATTGCCTCTGTTCAAACCCGTTCTGCAAGGGGGCAGAGCTGGACGGTGGGAAGGGGGGGGGTGGCCACACTCAGCTCCCGCCCGTGGGAAAATGCGACAGCTGCTCGCCCGCTGCCCCGCCCGCCAACAAAGCGCCGGCCTCCGCCTCAGAATCAGAGCGGCCCATTGTGGAGTCGGGGCCGCCTCCAGGGGCACCAGGACTGCACCCCGGAGACCCGGCCCCGCCTCCGCCGACACCCAATACCTGCTCCCGCGGGCGCGCATCTCTAGGGCAGCCCCCAAACACACACAGGAGGGGGATGAAGGTCCCCCATTCGGAAGGAATTCGACCCCATCTCGAGAAGGGATCAATTACTCAAGCCCCTCCCTCCCCATCTTAGGGGGCTGAGAAACGGGGGAGGGTGGTGTGACATAGAGCAGCACTTTCTGGAAGAGAACAAATAATTCTCGCCTGCAACTCTCGGAGAAAGAGTGGATTAATCACTCGATTCCCCAGAGACCCCCCTCGATGTGCGGCGAGGAGAGATGTAAGAGCCCCCCACCCGCGTCCCGCTCTCCACCCCCAAGCTCTCCAAACTTCAACTCTGCAAAGCAAAAGGAAAAGTTCAGTGCCCCCCGGCGCGAAGGCTTCTTACGCAAACCCCTCCCCCAAACTGAGAGCTGGGCTGGGGGGCACCGGCGGGCGGGGCGACCGGGAGCCCGGGGCCCCAGCCGGGCCGCGCGGGTCAGTGAAGGCGAACGCGGCGCCGCGGAGCCCACACTCCGCGCCCCAACATCCGCCCCGGCGTGGGCCAGAAGCGAAGAAGAAAGAAGATAAATGGCCCGGAGAAGCAACAGGAAACCAAAACCGACTCTATTCAAATCGAAAAGTAGTAGGCAGCCCGCCCGCCCGGCCGACCGGCGGCAAGCCCCACGCGCGGCGGGTGAAGGGCGGGCCCGGGTAGGGCCTCCGGGACCCCAGCACCTCACGCCGGCCTCCAAACTCGGCTCCAGGCACGGGCGGCGCGAGTCCGCCTCCACGGGGGGATCGAGGGGGAGGGTCGGTCCTCCCCCAGCCCGGGACTCCAAGAACCCCACACCCCGGGCCGCCCGCTTTTCCCTCTCCACGCCGACCTCCCCGCCGCCCGCTCCCAGCCACGGGGCGCGTGCGCCGGGCGCTGCCGTTTCCAAAGAGCGCGGAAAGTGGTGGCTCGCGGGTGGGTGGGCGCCTACCTCGTGCGGCGAGCGCGGGCAGCAGCGCCAGGCAGAGCAGGGGCGCCAGGAGCGGCGGCATGCCTCCCCCCCGGCTGCCCTCTGCGCCCGGACGGCGGCCTCCTGCGCTGGCCGGCGGGGCTGGGACGCACACGCGCGGCGGACGGTCCCGGGGCGGCGGCGGACAGTCCCGCCCTCTCTTCCCCGGCTGGCAGTTGGCGCTGTGCTCTCGCGGGCTCCCGGGCCCGTCTCCGCGCCCGGCTTGTTCCTTCGCTGCGCTCGCACCCGCGCCCCGCGCCCCGCGCCCCTGCGCTCCCTCCCGCGGCCGAGGCACTAGTGAGGCTCAGAGTCGAGGTGCGCTCCGCCCCCACCGGCCCCGCCCCGCCCGGCCCCGCCCCCACCGGTCCCCCCGCCCCCTCCGCGGCCACCTCCTCCCGCGCGCTGGGTCCGCCTTTGCGCCTCCCCGAGCTGAGCCGCGCGTCCCGAGCCCAGCCTCTCCGGGGAGGAGGGACCCGGCGGCGCGGCGTGGGTCGGGAGCGGGTGCCTGGGACTACTTCTCGTTTGAAAGTTTTCAGAGGCCAAAAGTTTGAGCCGGGGCTGCGGAAGGATCCGGCTCTGGCCGTTGCCGCGCTCGGCGACAATTGCCGACGGAAATTTGCATGTGAATAAGCGGAGGAGCCCGGGGTGGAGTAGGGAGGGCGAGGCCGCAGGCAGCTGTGTCCACCGTGCTCTGGGCCGGGCGGGGAGCAGCTGAGGCCACGTTGGGGGACTCCGGGCCCGGGGCAGGGCTTTGGGGGAAGTGGCCTAGCCGTGGGTGCGCCCCTAGCCCAGCGGCTTCTCTCCCTCCCCAGGGCCCCGTGGCCGCGGCTTTAGGCGTCCAGAGGATCGATCGCCGCCAGACACCCCTGGCCGTGATTGCCTGAGCACTTGACCGCGAGGGATGGGGGCGCAGCGGCCTCAGGGCAGGGAGTTTAGGGCGCCCCAAGGGAGCAGCCTGGACCAGTGCCTCGCGGACGTATTGCGCCCCGCTGCCCCAGGGGGGACCCGCGTCGACATGCTCCTCGGTCACCGTCCTCCTCCTGCCCGGGCGCCGCCTGCCTAAGGTGGCCCCAGAAAGCACAAACGGGTCGGGCGGATCTGCCGCTGGCGCCGGCGCAGCCCCTCCCACGTACCCCTTCCGGCTGATTTATTTCTCCACCACGATGCCAGGCACGGGCACCCTGTGCCAAGCCTGGTTAAGCGCCAGGAGTCCAAAATGCCTGCCATAGTCCCTGCGCAAAGTTCACAGCCTCGTGCTGGGGACAAACAGCGCCCCCTCCCCACTCCAACACAGGGTGGTGAGTGCGATGGCAGAAGGCGCTGGGGGCTCTCCTGGAGTAGGAGGGCTATGCCTGCCCTGAAGGGAGACTGAAAGGCTGAGAGGGACCTAGGACTCGGGAGCCTGGGGGAGTGGCTGCAGAAACCGCAGAGCATGGTGGCAGAGGGAGGCACAGAAAGCGGGACAAATCTCACACCTGACTCCAGCGAGCCTTTCCTGGCACACCTCTTGCCAAGTGCTGAGCACTCTGGAAACAGCCAGTGCAGACGGCCTATCCCCCCCTGTAGCTGCTGCTGGGAGCCTCCCTCGCCTGCGTCCTCCCAGAAGCTGGCCTCACTTCTCCAGGCCTGGGGTAACATCTCGGGGTCAGCGCCCCAGGAGAGGAGGCGTCTGGAGGCAGCAGAGATGTTTATGTAACAGCAGCCCGGCAGCCTGGAGGAGCAGATTTTCCATAGAAGGAAGCGCGGGGCTGTGCGGCTCCCAGGCTGAGGACACTGCCCACCACGACGTCCTCTGCTCCCGGTGGGTGGGGGTGGGGTGGGGCACAGGGAGGCCTGAAGGCCTCAGGCCTAGTGTTGATCGGGTGCAACTGCCTGTGTGCCTCCGTTGGCATCTCTGCCTGTGAGCCCCAGGCCAGAAGTAATCGCCCATGTAGCCCTAGCTGGGGGGCCAGTCCTCAACATTTTTCGAAGGGGTGGCCTGGGAGGGGCGGCCTGGGAGGGGAGGGGATCCCTGGACGGGGGTTCTCCCCTGGTCTGCCCCAGCTGTGCTGACAGCATCTCCACCTGGGGCCTCTATCCTCTACCAGCAGAGAAGAGAGTGGCCCATTCGATGTCCACTCGTCAAGCCGCCCAGCAGCCAGGCACATTCATAAGCCCATGTTACAGATGGTGGAGCTGGGTGCACAGACCTGAGGGAAGCACAGGCCTCAGCCTCCCAGCTCCCAACGCCTGCACCACCCACAGCCGGGAGTACCCCATGGACAGCTGGTACTGAGGAGAAGCAAGGGATGAGGGGGATGGGCCTCCCCTCCCCACCAGCCTGGGAAGGGGGTGGGCCCCTGGCAAGTAGGTGAGAAGCTTCATTCACAAGTTGTCCGGGCTCCCCATTCCTCTTTTTCAGGCCAGTGGGTGTGGGCAGTGGGGGAAGGCAGGGGTCCTACCGAGCAGGAGTGTATCTGCTGCCCTGGGGCCTGGAGACCTTCTCCTGCAGGTCAGGGGGGCAGCACCGGGCAGCGGGCATTGCAGGGGCTAAAGAGAAACAAAAGAAAGCAGGTTGTGTGCAGGGCACCCCAGCCACTCCAGAAACCCAATCAGAAGGTGGGGGCTAGGACCCCAAGAAGCCGAATTGGGGTGCAGTGCTGCCAGGCCTCCCCCGTGGGAGTCACTTTGGGCTTCCTGTCCCAGCTTGTGGTGGGAGCTGGGACAAGGTTCCCGGGGTACCCCTGAGGGCAGGGGTACCCTGAATGAAGGGGCTGTTCCCAAGCTGGCCAAGGAGCCTGGAAGCAGAGGAGATGGGGCCGCAGAGCCGGGTTTGCAGAGGGGAGAGGCAGACGTGGCCCGCAGCCCCCTCTTCTTCAGAGGCCACGTGCAGGTGCGGAGGGGAGAGCAGCCTAGGCGTTGCACCCCAGGAGACTGAACTGGGTCAGTTCCCCCTCGTTTGCTGCCAGAGAAATGGGGGTATCATTGTCAGGGTGGGCTAAGGAGGCCCTGCTGACATTGGCCCAACCAGGCCCCTCCTTTGCGGTTGCTGTGGGGGCTTTCGAGAGCAGAGCAGACCCCAAGTGTGTGGAGAGGCGAAAGCACAGCTGGTCAGCACACAGGGACAGCGACGGAGCTCCTGCCGCCTGTTTGGCCCCAGGTGCTGTGCAGCACGGAGACCCAGGTGACCTTAAAACACCCCAGGGCTGGCTCCGGCCCCAGAGAGATGTGGTCTGAGTGGGGGGGTCAGCAGTGACCCGGTGGGTGGGTGTATTTGAGGGCTGCCTGTGTTGAAAGCTCTGCGGTTGATTCTAAGGAGCGGCCAGAGCTGAGACTCCCAGTTCTGAGCCCAAGGCCCCTTTCCTTTCTGCAGGAATCCATCTTGCCTCTTGCTGCCCCCATGACCCTGTGGCGCTGGGGGGCAGGGAGCGCGATGCTCCCCATTTTTCAGGAGGGAAGCTGAGGCTCAGAGACATCATGAGGATGCCAGCTCAAGGCCCAGCCAGGCCTTGGTTCTCAGCTGCTGTCATCCAGTAGGGTAAGTCGGCCCCCCAGGGGGTGTTGGGGGACACTCCTCCCCTCCCCCACACTCACGGTCTGTTCACTGTGCAAGGCAGCAGGCTGGACTTGGAGCAGGGACCATCGCTTGGCATGGCCACGTTGGAGTGGCCCCTGGGACTGAAAGCAGGGGGCGTGGGGGCTCTGAAGCAGGGCTAAGTGTGGGGACTTCCCGTGGCGGGTACCCTCCCGGGTCCTGGGTGGGGGCCACCACCAGGCAGCTATGGGAACATTCCAGACCACCTAGGGGTAGGGCTCCTTCACCTCTTGAAGCTGACTGTAAAAGACATCTGACCTGCATGCGAAGCTCAAGCTCAGAGGCCTCCAGGGTGTCCGGCCTCCAGGGTCCCTCCTACGCAGCCTCCATGTCCCCATCCACTGCAGCCCCTGACCATCGGGCGCACCGTGGGGCCTTCGAGGGCTGCCAGGCCTCAGGCTCTGCTGCACCAAGTGATTTTGAAAGTCCCATCTGCCTTTATCCACTTAAAAAGAACTTGGGGCCAGGCGCAGTGGCTCAAGCCTGTAATCCCAGCACTTTGGGAGGCCAAGACGGGCGGATCACGAGGTCAGGAGATCGAGACCATCCTGACTAACACGGTGAAACCCCATCTCTACTAAAAAAAAAATACAAAAAACTAGCCGGGCGAGGTGGCGGGCGCCTGTAGTCCCAGCTACTCGGGAGGCTGAGGCAGGAGAATGGCGTAAACCCAGGAGGCAGAGCTTTCAGTGAGCTGAGATCTGGCCACTGCACTCCAGCCTGGGCGACAGAGGGAGACTCCGTCTCAAAAAAAAAGAAAAAAAAAAAAAAAGAACTTGGGACACTTCCTCGAGGTTGGGCATTTTTTCAGATGTGGTTTCATGTCTGGCTTGCAACCTGGTCACCTGTGCTGGGCGGTCTGCTGTGACGCACCTGGCTGTCCTTCCTCTAGGATGGATTTGGGCTGGCCCTTGTTCCAGGAGGCTGGGGTCTGGAATCTGCTGCCCCTGCTGCATGCAGACAGCCACCATCACCCAGGCCCAGGGGTGCCCGCAGGTGCTGGGCATCTCACCCTGGCCCTCACAGGGGTCCCTCACACCCTGCACCTCTTGGTCTGTGCCGTGGACTTCCCTGCTCTGCTGTCGCAGGCCTTGTCCTCTGCCAAAGCAGTGTCTTCCCCACGTGTCCCTGAGACTCCTCAGCCATCCCAGAGGCTCTCGGCTGTCTGAGCGCCCCCGAACACGAAGCTTTCCTGACCCACTCTGTGTATGAGGCAGAACCCGTCCCTGTCAGGACCCAGGACCCACACCAGAGGATCCGGAAGATTTGCTGACTGACCTGACTGCAAGAAGCTGAAGGAATGTGGGCGCAGGCCCAGCAGCGGCTTGCGTGGTACCAAGTCAACTGGCTGTCCATGCAAGCCACTGTGACCGGCCCTCCTGTTGGCATCTGGAGCCCTCCCTGGACCCAGTTGCCAGAACAGTGGCCCCCAGCTGTGGCCAGGACTCTGCTCGGGGCCCTGTCTGCTCGGTGTCTCCAGCGGTCCCCACGCAGAAACTGCCCCCCTTGCTACCCCTGAGGCCTGGGATAGGGTCAGCATCCGAGAGGCAGGCCCTGCTGTTCCCCTCTGCACAGAGGCTGAGGCAGTGAGTTGCCCGGGCAAGTCCCCAGGCAGGCACTGAACCTCCTGAGCAGGTGAGCGGAGAAGGCCCCAGCTGGTGTGGGCCTCGAGGGCTGTAGGATTGACCATGGAGCAGACCTGGCATTGTTCTAGAGCTGGGCCAGGGGGTGGCTGGTGCAGTACAGATCTCAGGTGGAGGCCACCTGCCCGTCCTTTGCATGTGACTCAGGGCTCAGACCCACCTGCCTGTCCCTGGAAGCTCCTAGACTGCTCAGAGCACAGACCTCAACGGGAAAGAGAGTAGATGGGTCTGGGTATGGTCTCCCAGCCCTGAGAAGTGGGGAGCCCACTCAGACCTTTCCAGGACCCCAGGTCCCCTCAGCAGCCCACAGGGCCTGGGTGGAGCCTGGGCTGGGTGTGGGTCACTCGGGGGCCAATGGCCCATTTCTGCGGCTTCCAGGGAGTCCCAGGGAGACGGCAGAGGCAGTGCCTGGCTGGGGACCCTGGTTGGCACGCCGTTTGGGGGGTGCATGCACTGGGAAGTTGGCCAGGCCTGCCCAAATCAGGGCTTCCGGGAGGAGAGAAATCAGGAAGGTGGGCACCGAGGAGGCTTAGCACCGGGGCTGGAACCTCCAGGCAGGGCCCGTGGGGGGCTGGACCAGACAGGGAGGCTGTCACGATGTCTGGTTCTTGGATGGGGGCACTGAGGCTCTGAGTGGGGTGGCAGAGCTTGGCCACCAGGTCCATCTGCACCCCGCATATCCCCTCACTACCCCCAGACCCCCATGATCCCAAATTACTCAGTCCCAGGGACCCCTGCAGAGCCTGTGGGGGAGACTTCCACGCTGCCTGGCCCATGCCCCCCTCACCTCAGAACTTTCTCCAAAAAGTAAGAGCCCCGGGGGACGAAACTTCGAGGCTCCACCCCTTGGGCTCTGGTACAAACCGGGAGCCTCCGAGGGCTGAGTCACTGGGAAAGCCAGACCCGGTGGCCCCTCCCCCTCCCTTTCCTTCCTTCCTCCTTCCCCCTTTCTCGGTCCCCCTCTTTTTCTCTTTGCTTTATTTCTCTTTCTTCCCTCCCTCTGTCCCTCTCTTCTTTCCTTCCTTGCATCTTCCTCCCTTCCTCCGTCTTTGCCTTTCTTCCTTTCCGGGGGTAAAAATAGCTGGAAACCCCCCTTTAAAAAAAAGTTTATTTTAATCTTAGAAGGACGATGTTGGTGTCCCAAAGCAGAATCGTTTGTCCCGGCGGAGCCACCAGCAGAGCCAGGAGTCCCCGAAGGACTTTGACCACACCCCCCACCCCACCCAGCCTGTGCCTGGTCCCCTGAGTGGAGCCTGGGCCATCCTTGACCTCACTGCTGGGGTGATGGAGAAGCTCCTGCCTGAGGCGAGAGTTTCTCAGGCGGCCGGAGTTTCCTCCCATCTGCTCCAGACACATTTAAACAAGCTGAGAACTTCCGTCCCCCCACACTTCCCCCCACAGACCCCCACGGACCCCTCTGCAAATGAACATGGGCCTGGAAATCGGGGTTTGGGTTACAGAGAGCACGGGGAGTTCTGTTCGTGAAGTAACACGGAGCACGAACGTTAGCAGGTACCGCACATCTGTGAGCTATTTTCGGGTCTCCAGGGGGAAGGGAAAAAGCCCTAAGCCTTAAGTAAGACCAGGACTCTTCTATATTTTTACTTTGACAGCTAAGGAAAAAAATTGCCAAAAACCAGAGGCGCTGCTGAGTGTTGGCGTGGGAATGTTAGTTTAGTCAGAGCCTTGCCCTGGGCCATTTAAATAAAAACAGGCATGTTGGTGGCAAATGCCAGTTGAACACGCAGGAGAGCGGTGCTTCTGGGACCCGGAGAAGGGTGTGCAGCTGCACTCTCTCTTCCCTTTTTTCTTGGCCTCCCCAGCCTTCTTATCATCACGATCAGCATTTCACTGGTAAACATTTGGTGCAATAATTTTCAAAAATCAGCAAGAAAAGTCTGAGCGTTTAATGTGGCTGGGACTGCGTGGCCCCAGCTGGGAGTGTGGATTCCCAGCGCCTCCCGGAGCCTGTCTCCGAGGGATACGCCAGTCACTTGAGGGCCTTTGCACAACATAAATCAGACCGACTATCTCTAGGATGGAGAGGGGGATAAACTCACGTGTAGCAAGTGAAGGCCAGAGGCTGCCGTGGGATGGCATTGCCTGTTCCCAGGGGCTTGCGGTGGTGGAGCAGACAGGGAGACCCCGGAGCCCCCTCCCCTCCTTGCTGGGAATGTTGCACAGACCCACCTTCAGGGACTCAAATTCAGAGCCTGCCCCAGGGGTGGCGAACGTATCTGGGACACTAAGCACCCACCTACTGGCTGCATCTCGTGGCCTTTCGGTCTTTTTTTTTTTTTTTTTTTTCAGATGCAGTCTCACTCTGTAGCCCAGGTTAGAGTGCAATGGCATGATCTCGGCTCACTGCAACCTCCACCTCCCAGGTTCAAGCGATTCTCCTGTCTCAGCCTCCAAATAGCTGGGATTACAGGTGTGCCACCACGCCAGTTAATTTTTGTGTTTTTAGTAGAGATAGGGTTTCACCATATTGGTCAGGCTGGTCTCGAACTCCTGACCTTGGGTGATCTGCCCGCCTCGGCCTCCCGAAGTGTTGGGACTACAGGCGTGAGCCACCGTACCCGGCCAGCCTTTCGGTCTTGAAGGGTCTCTGGGAGGGCCTCAGAGAATGTCTCGGTTTCTTCACTCTTGGGTTGCCATCGACTGAGGTCCGGGCTGGGAAGGGGTGATGAGCCCAGGACTCTTCTGGCGAGGATGAGTGTCCGTGTTGGGAGGCTCACTTCTGCCACTGCTCCTTGGTGACGTGGGGCTGGCTGGAGAGTCCCTCCGTTCCTGGGAGCCCCTCTTGGGGGGGTGGCGAGGGGAGGTGGGCCACTGCAATGAATCTGACACCAGCCACTCTCTCCCCGCCCTGCCGGCAGCCCTCACTCATGGGGGGGTCTATCCTCCTTTCCCCAAAGCTGGGGGTCCTGAGTGCGGTTGAAGTAACGTCTGGTCCTCCTTAGAACAGTGGGGCTTGGAATTCATTCAAGGGAAGAAGAGTGAAGGAACGCAGATGCCGACTGCATGGAGCACCCCCCAGCTGCGGCCCCTAGAGCCTGCGAGCTCTGTGAGCCAGAAAGAGAACGGCTGGGGAGAGGGCTGTGTGGGGCCCCGTTCTTCCAAGGCTGCTGCGGAGGACCGACGGGGCCCGGGGACCCTGACTGAGGTGTGCTGAGCGCAGCAGCTCTGGACAGGCCGCACCGGCCTCTCTGTCATCTGTCTGTCATCTGTCTGCCTGTTGGTCGAGAGGGACAGACCTGGTGCTGTGAGAAGAGGCCCCCTGGGCCCTGCCTCTCCCATTGACTGAGCCTGGACTGCAGACCCAGCCGCCCTCACGCTGGGCACAGATGACTGACTTAGGTTTTGACAAGATCCAAACGGCAGCAGGATGTGCGCCTGGTAGGGGTAGGAGGGCCTCCCCTGGACTGAGAGTGTATTCACGGAGCCCAGGACGGAGGCCCTTGTGGAAGAAGGGAGATGTGAACAGTGAGCCCCCTGCATGCAGGCATCTGGGGAAGAACATTTCAGCCAAGTGACTCTGATCACACCCTGACCCCGGCCGTCCTGGCCCTGTGGACCAACCCTGGGGCCCAGGATTGACAACAGCCAGTGCTCGCTGGTGCCTCCAGCCTGGGCCAGGCTTGTGTGCCAGTCCCTCCAACGATGGGGCAAGCCCAGCCCCATCCACGCCCTTCTCCTCCTCCCCCGTGCTTCCCTCCACCCCCAGGAATGGGCTCCGGGTCTGTCACTCGTCACTCATGAGGGGCTGTGGGTTCCCCCAAAAGACACACTGGATCCCCCCAGAACCTGTGAGCGGGACTTGTTTTGGAGAGATGGGTCTTTGCAGATGTCAGATGTCGTCGACTTAAGACAGGGCCACGCTGGAATGGGGCCTGCCCTAATCCAGTGACTGGGACCCTTAGCAGGAGAGGAAGGTTTGAGAAGAAGGCACTGCGGAGACAGGCAGAGGCTGGAGACGTGCAGCCCCAAGCCAGGAAGCACAGGGGTTGCCCACGCCCAGCAGAAGCTGGAGGAGGAGGAAGGGTTCCTCCCTAGAGCCTTGGGAGGGGGGCTGGTCCTGTGACACCCAGATTTTGGATTTCTGGCCTTCGGAACTGAGACGGCACACATTTCTGCGGTTTGAAGCCACCAAATTTATGGTAATTTGTTCTGGCCAGGACATTAATACCAGGGATAAAGGTGTTTTAATGCAGACAAAGACAGTTTTTGAATTAACCAAGCTTTGCGCAAGGCTGCGGGGATTGACTGGGGGAAGTGAGGGACTCGGCAGCTTCCCCGAGGCTCGCCAGGCACCGGCCACCGCACACACTTGCTGGCGGTGGCCACGGCAGGTGAAACCACATAATGAACAGCCTTACGCCTGTCAGATTACACAGCAGAGGCTGCCTGGCCTGGCGCTTCCCCTGGCTGGAGGACTCCACCTTCCCCCTCTGCCTGCCCGTGGCCTCTCAGGCTACAGAGGAGGCTGGCAGACAACGTTCTCATCCCTGGTCGGGGCAAAAGCTCTGCTCAAATATGACAGCGGTGCAACCCGGAATAGCGACAGAGCCAAACCATGACTGAGGCAGGAACGGAGGCTTTCTGGAAAACGCACGGAGAAACACGAGGGTCTGGCTGCACCCTGGGACGCCTCGTGAGTCCAGCCTTCTTGGTCCCAGCCCCTTCTCCAAGGAAAGGACAAGACCACTGAAAGGCTTGCTCTGGGTCACAAACGTCCCAAATTGGTTTCCACGTGGAAACTAAACAAGGGCAGGTCCCAGCTCCTGGGATTCAGGTGAAACCCGAGGCCTGTCTGAGATCACAGCGTCTTCCCGAGGACGTCAGCCCTGTTGGCTGTGTCTGGGGTCGGGCTGAGGCGTAGCAGGCCGGGAGGCTGAGCTTCCCAAAGGAGCTGCACTGCCTTTTCCTTAGAATATGAAATCAGGCCGGGCGCGCAGGCTGACGCCTGTAATCCCAGCACTTTGGGAGGCTGAGGCAGACGGATCACGAGGTCAGGAGACTGAGACCATCCTGGCTAACACGGTGAAACCCCGTCTCTGCTAAAAATACAAAATATTAGCCGGGCGTGGTGGCAGGCACCTGTAGTCCCAGCTACTCGAGAGGCTGACGTGGGAGAATGGCGTGAACCCGGGAGGCGGAGCTTGCAGTGAGCGGAGATCACGCCACTGCACTCCAGCCTGGGCGACAGAGCGAGACTTCGTCTCAGAAAAAAAAAAAAAAGAATATGAAATCAATGTTTGCTGTCTTGAATCCTCATGGACGAGGCTCCTTGGAAGCCAGCCTACGTCAGGCCCAGCATCCCCTGGGGCTGACACCTACACCCTTGCATTCTCAGCGTGACTCAGGACAGCAGCAGAACCCGCCGGATTCTCTCTACGGGAGTGCTTTGTTTTCTTTTTCTTTTCTTTTCTTTTCTTTTCTTTTTTTTTTTTTTGAGACGGAATTTCAGTCTTGTTGCCCAGGCTGGAGTACAGTGGCATGATCTTGGTTCACTGCAACCTCCACCTCCTCGGCTCAAGTGATTCTCCTGGCTCAGCCTCCCAAGTAGCTGGGATTACAGGCGCACACCACCAAGCCTGGCTAGTTTTTTGTATTTTTAGTAGAGATGGAGTTTCACCATGTTGGCCAAACTGGTCTCAAACTCCTGACCTCAAGTGATCCGCATGCCTCTGCCTCCCAAAGTGCTGGGATTTCAGGCGTGAGCCACCGCACCCAGCTCGGAGTGCATTATGACTGGAGGCAAAGACAGTAGCGTGATCTTCAGCTTGCAAATGAGACACAGAATGACGGTGAATTGTCACCAATGTTAACTTGAACCTGGATGGATGAGTGACCAGGTCGCCAAAAAGCTCCTCGGAGCCTGCCAGAGTGTGAGCTGCCCTGCGAGGGCCGGAGCTCCAGGCTCTTGGGCTGGGCAGTCACTGGCTCCCCCAGGAAGGGCCACATTCTGGCAAGCAAACAGAGGGTTGGGGAGGGTGGTGGACAGCCAGCCGCCTGGATCCCGGCCAGGGCACCGTCCCGCAGAGCTTGTCCTGCACAGACTCAGTTTCCTAACCCAGCAACTGGGAGTCCACTGTGAGAAACCGAGCCCCACGCAGATGCGTGCAAATCCCCTAAACGCCGTGCCTGAGCCCTTGGCGGAAGCAGTTGGCTCATCCTGTCACACAAAGGGGGGGCATTTTCTTTTTTATTTTTTTCTTTTTTTTTTTTTTTTTTTGAGACGGAGTCTCGCTCTGTCGCCCAGGCTGGAGTGCAGTGGCCGGATCTCAGCTCACTGCAAGCTCCGCCTCCCGGGTTCACGCCATTCTCCTGCCTCAGCCTCCCGAGTAGCTGGGACTACAGGCTCCCGCCACCTCGCCCGGCTAGTTTTTTCGTATTTTTTTAGTAGAGACGGGGTTTCACCGTGTTAGCCAGGATGGTCTTGATCTCCTGACCTTCTGATCCGCCCGTCTTGGCCTCCCAAAGTGCTGGGATTACAGGCTTGAGCCACCGCGAAGGGCAGCATTTTCATTCCTAACAGGGAGGTGGCCCCAGAGCGTCCAGTTCAAAGGAGCTGGGATGGTCCAGCGTCCTCTCTCGTGGGCCTTGGCCAGTGGCCACACCCTCTGAGACCCCCTTTCATCCTCTTAGAAAGGATCCTAGCAGGGCTGTGCCAGGGGGATCCGCGGGTGGCAGGGTGGCCCCGTCTGCGGCAGGCCCAGCAGACTTAGCGGTGATGGGATTGTATTTCTGGACCCTTCCTCCCCCACAGCCCACAGCCTCCTGACCGAACCGCCCCAGAGCCTGAAGGACAGACCTCAGGTGTGGAGCTCCCTCATCAGGCAGAGGGGAGGAGCCCAGGTCCATCTCCCCAAAGGTACCCACCAGCCTGTCGCACTGCTGTACACGGCAGTCCCAGCCAGGCCCCAGGGTGAGGCAGACTCGGCCTGTGTCCTCAAGAGGCTCCCTGGAGAAGGCAGGACCTACAAGCGTCTCTCTCGGTTGACACGGCCTTTGGAGGCAGCCTTCCCACCCACACACGCAGCATGAGCCCCAGCTCCTTGGAGCCCGGAGTCCAAGAAATGGCCTTTCCACCACTGACGCCTCCCGTGGAATGGCCCCTCCTGGGCAGGGAACCCCTGCTGGGACCTGGCAGCTGCAAGAAGGCCCATCCCCGAGAGAGCCCTGGCCCTGCAGGGCAAGGGGAGAGCGGCCCCGGGTAGGGGTGGAGAGCAGCTGAGGGGAGAGACACAGAGAAGACCCAGGCGGGGGCATAGCCTGCTGATGGGGGACACCATCCTTTTGGTCACAGCTGAGCCGGGGCAGCCTCTAAGCTTCTCAAGTGGGGAAACCAAGGCAGAGAACCCCAGGACTGGGGCCACAGCTGTGGTCAGCAGGTTGGGGGTGGCCTGGGCCTCCCCAATCTCCATTCTTCCATCCGGCTTCATGGGGAGCAACATTTTTTTCACCTCAAGGCCAGGTTAGGAAGAACAAACATGTTTTATTTATCAGTGTCACTTATTATTTTTTTAGAGACAGGGGTCTCACTATGTTGCCCAGGTTGAACTTGAATTCATGGGCTCAAACAATCCTCCTGCCTCAGCCTCCCAAGTTACTAGGACTACAGGTGCACCACTTAGTTACATTTTTTTTTATATACACATGAAAATAGCTTTTTTGCTGGGTGCGGTGGCTCACGTCTGTAATCCTAGCCCTTTGGGAGGCCGAGGCGGGTGGATCACCTGAGATCAGGAGTTTGAGACCAGCCTGGCCAACATGGTGACACCCTGTCTCTACTAAAAATACAAAAATTAGCTGGGTGTGGTGACAGGAGCCTGTAGTCCCATCTGCTCAGGAGGCTGAGGCAGGAAAATCTCTTGAACCTGGGAGGTGGAGGTTGCAGCAGGCAAATTTTTAGAGAAGAAAATTCCATTGGCCACAATCTGTAGCAGGGAGGGCTGTTTTTTTGGTTTGTTTTTGTTTTTGTTTTTGTTTTTTTGAGACGGAGTCTCACTCTGTCACCCAGGCTGGAGTGCAGTGGCGCAATCTCGGCTCACTGCAAACTCCACCTCCTGGGTTCACACCATTCTCCTGCCTCAGCCTCCGGAGTAGCTGGGACTACAGGCTTCCGCCACCACGCCCGGCTAGTTTTTTGTATTTTTAGTAGAGACGGTGTTTCACCATGTTAGCCAGGATGGTCTCGATCTCCTGACCTCATGATCCACCTGTCTCAGCCTCCCAAAGTGCTGGAATGACAGGTGTGAGCCACTGTGCCCGGCCGGAAGGCTGCGTTTTAAAGGAAACATGCACTTCTTTGCTCCCTGGTATGGTTTGGCTCTGTGTCCCCACCGAAATCTCAGGTCGAATTGTAATCCCCGCAGGAAGGAGGGGCCTGGTAGAAGGTGATTGAATCATGGGATGGACTTCCCCCTTCGCTGTCTCTCTCTCCTGATCTGGCCATGTGAAGAAAGAGCCTGCTTCCCCTTTGCCTTTTGCCATGATATCCCGAGGCCTCCTCAGCCATACCTCCTGTACAGCTTGTGGGACTGTGAGCCAATTAAACCTCTTTTTTTCATAAATTACCCCATCCTCAGGTAGTTCTTTATAGCTGTGTGAAAAGAGACTAATAGAGAAAGTTGGTATTGTGAGAGAGGCACTGTTCTAAAGGTACCTGAGACTGTGGAAGCAGCGTGGGAACTGGGTAATGGACAGAAGGTGGGACAGTTTGAAGGGCTCAGAAGAAGACAGGAAGATGAGGGAAAGTCTGGAACTTCCTAGAGACTCGTTGAATGATTGTAACCAAAATGCTGATAGTGATGTGGACAGTGAAGTCCAGGCTGAGGTGATCTCAAATGGAGATGAGGAACTTATCAGGAATGGGAGTAAAGGTTGCTCTTGCTATGCTTCAGCAAAGAGACAGGCAGCACTGTGTCCCTGCTCTAGGGATCTGTGGAACTTTGAATTTGAGAGAGATGATTTAGGGTATCCAGTGGAAGAACTGTCTGGGCAGCAAAGCATTCAAGATGTGGCCTGGCTGCTTCTAAAAGCTTATGCTTATTTGCATACAAAAGGAAATGACCTGAAATTGGAACTTATGTTTAAAAGTAAAGCAGAGCATAAAAGTTTGAAAATTTTGCAGTCTGACTATGCAAATGAAAAGTAAAACCCATTTCCTAGGGAGGAATTCAAGGCTGTGGAAATTTGCATAAACAAAGAAAAGCCAAAGGGGAAGACAATGGGGAAAATGTCTCCAGGGCATTTCAGAGACGTTCACAGCAGCGCCTCCCATCACAGGCCTGGAGGCCTGGGAGGGAAAAATGGTTTCATGGGCCAGGTCCAGGGCCCTGCTGCTTTGTACAGCCTTCAGACATGGCACCCTGCATCCCAACCATTTGAGCTCCAGCCATGGCTAAAAGGGGCCAAGGCACACCTCAGACCTTTGCTTCAGAGGGTGCAAGCCCCAAGCCTTGGCAGTTTCCATGGTCTGTTGGGCTCACAGATGCACAGAAAGCAAGTGTTAAGGTTTGGGAGCCTCCACGTAGGTTTCAGAGGATGTATGGAAATGCCTGGATGTCCAGACAGAAGTCTGCTGCAGGGGGTGAGCCCTCATGGAGAATCTCTACTAGAGCAGTTCAGAGGGAAAATGTGGGGTTGGAGCCCCCATACAAAGTCCCCACTGGGACACTGCCTAGTGGAGCAATGAGAAGAGGGCCACAGTCCTCCAGACCCCAGAATGGTAGATCCACTGACATCTTGTACTGTGTGCCTGGAGAAGCCACAGGTACTCAATGCCAACTTGTGAAAGCAGCTGTGGGGGCTGTATCCTGCAGAGCCAGAGGGGTGTAGCTGCCCAAGGCCTTGGGAGCACACCCCTTGAGTCAGTATGGCCTGGATGTGAGACATGGAGTTAAAGGAGATTATTTTGGAGCTTCAAGATTCAATGACTGCTTCAGATCACTTGAGGTCAGGAGTTTGAGACCAGCCTAGCCAACGTGGTGAAACCCCATCTCTACTAAAACTACAAAAATTAGCTAGGTGTGGTGGAAGGTGCCTGTAATCCCAGCTACTCAGGAGGCTGAGGCAAGAGAATAACTTGAACCTGGGAGACAGAGGTTGCAGTGAGCCGAGATCATGCCATTGCACTCCAGCCTGGGGGATAAGAGTGAGACTTCATCTAAAACAAAACAAAAAAAAAATGTTTAATGACTGCCCTGCTGTGTTCAGGACTTGTATGGGGCCTGTAGCCCCTTTGTTTTGGCCAATTTTTCCCTTTTGGAATGGGAGCATTTACCCAATGCCTGTACCCCCATTGTATCTTGGAAGTAAGTAACTTGTTTTTTATTTTACAGGCTCATAGGCAGAAGGGACTTGTCTTGTCTTAGATGAAACTTTGGACTTGGACTTTTGAGTTAATGCTGAAATGGGTTAAGACTTGGAGGACTGTTGAGAAGGCATGATTGTGTTTTGAAATGTGAGAAGAACATGAGATTTGGGAGGGGCCAGGGCTGGAATGATATGGTTTGGTTCTATGTCGCCACCCGAATTTCGTGTCAAATTGCAATCCCCACATGTTGAAGGCGTGGCCTGGTGGGAGGTGATTGAATCACAGGGATGGACTTCCCCCTTCACACTCTCTCTCTCCTGCTCTGGCCATGTGAAAACAGTGCTGGCTTCCTCTTTGCCTTCCACCATGATTGTAAGTTTCCTGAGGCCTCCTCAGCCATGCCTCCTGAACAGCCTGCAGAACTGTGTCGATTAAACCTCTTTTCTTCATAAATTACCTAGTCTCAGGTAGTTTTTTGTTTTTGTTTTTGTTTTGAGACAGAGTCTCTCTCTGTTGTCCAGGCTGGAGTGCAGTGGCTTGATCTCAGCTCACTGCAACCTCCGCTTCCCAGGTTCAAGCAATTTTCCTGCCTCAGCCTCCTGAGTAGCTGGGATTACAGGCGCCTGCCACCACACCCAGCTAATTTTTGTATTTTTAGTAGAGACAGGGTTTCACCATGTTGGTTGGGCTGGTCTTGAACTCCTGACCTCGTGATCCACCTGCCTCGGCCTCGCAAAGTGCTGGGATTATAGGCATGAACCACCGTGCCTGGCCTTAGGTAGCTCTTTATAGCTACCTATAAATGGACTAATACACTTCTTTACTTTTTAGAGCTCCTAGGTGTGGGGTTGTGGGTAGAAGTGTGTCCTGGAGTCCAGCTCAATCCTTGTCCTCAGCTCACAGGATCCTCTGATGGAGCCTTCCGCAAGCCCCACACCCAGACTGCTGGACTCGTCATTATGGTTTGAAGCCACAGTCATTTGCTTAAAACTTCACTTGGTGCCCATTGCCCCACCGGACTGGGACCTGCAGAGGATGGGGGTCGGGTGGGTGCAGCATGCCAGGGGCAGCATAGACTTAGTGTATGCATGGGTGGGGAGTCAAGCCGGGGCCCCTCTGAGGCAGCACTGGGTCAGCTTTCAGAGCATCCGTCCTGGGACTGGCTCTGTGGCATCCTCCCAGTGGCCAGGCCCTCCAGCCACAGGAACTCTCCTTTGCAGCCCAGGGTACTTGGCATCTCAGGAAGGCCCTGGGTTCCAGGTGGGCCAGGAGCCCCTGCACAGCTCATCTGATGGAACCAAGTGGACAGGAGATTAACCCAAGAAGCTCTGTGCTCCAAAAGTCACTGAGTCTCTTGAGAACAGCCTTTGACCCAATGGTGGGGAGGCCCTGTGGTCTGGTGGTGGCCGTGGTCAGATCACCGTGGCTGGGGTGAGTGAGGACACGTGCTGGACGACAGCCTTGTTTTCTTTTTCTTTTTCTTTTTCTTTTTTTTTGGAGTCTCGCTGTCTCCCAGTCTGAAGTACAGTGGCGTGATCCCGGCTCACTGCAAGCTCTGCCTCCCGGGTTCACGCCATTCTCCTGCCTCAGCCTCCCGAGTAGCTGGGACTACAGGTGCCCGCCACCACGCTGGCTAATTTTTTGTATTTTTTAGTAGAGACGGGGTTTCACCATGTTAGCCAGGATGGTCTCGATCTCCTGACCTCGTGATCTGCCCGCCGCGGCCTCCCAAAGTGCTGGGATTACAGGCGTGAGCCACCGCGCCCAGCCCAGCCTTGTTTTCTTTGGACAGTGCTGGAGCTCATCTGGGACTCCACCACCGTCCAGTGCTCGCCAGAGACCAGTGGCTCCTGTGGCGGAGGAGACCCCATGGCCCATGTCTCCTGTGCTCCTGCCTGGACTGCATGCCCTCAATTCTGGCTTCTCCTGGCAGCCTCGAGTCCCACAGCTGAGAGAGAAGACTCCCGGGAGAGCTCCACTCAGATGCACTGCCGAGGGCCCACCCTGGCCTCGTGCAACCAAACCCTCCTGACTTGTTCACCTTAGACCCAGTGTGTGTAGCTCATCTTAAAAACTGAGTTTGCATTTGTTTTGGAGTAAAAATATGGTTTGCCCCAGGTGAGGCCCAGCTCGGGAATAAATGCACTGTGCTTTATACCCTGGACTTGGGCTCCCGCTCCTGTTGCATCCTCCTCACCCCAGCTTTCCCCCCAAGGTGGGAGGGGACGCCGAGGCAGGCAGGCCTGGGACGGGTATTAGGACTCACTCTCTGCCCTGCAGGGCTCCGGAATCGCTGCAGAAGGCCGAGGAGAACTCAGTAGTTGAACTTCAGCCTATGGAACCGGGATCCTTGGTCCTCATATCCACCCGGCCTCTGCCTGAAGCTGGGTGACCTCCGGCGGATGACACTTCCGCTCTGCACCTTGGGTGCCCCTCTGTAAAATGGACTTGCTTTTGGCACCTGTGAGGGGATGAAGTGGGCTCAATGGACACTTGGTGCTTGGCCCTGGGCCTGGCTTGTGGTCAGCACTTTCAGTGGACAGCAGTTGTTTGAGGACCCACTGTTCCCCTAACCATCTGCCCATGTGTTTGGACTTCTGGGCCCAGGCTGCCTGGAACAGGGGGACCTAGGACCTGTGCAGGCCCCATCTTCCAGGGGAGTTGCCGACCTGGGGGACCTGAGCCATCTTTGCCACCCTGTGGGAAGGGATTACCAGGGAGGGAGCCCACATCAAGGTCAGGGAGCCCAAACTGGGACAGACGCAAAGTCCCGGCAGCATTGCCGGAGCCCTGGATCCAGCCGCCACAGGAGCTGCTGTGATTCCACTAAGGGCTCACTGCTTACAAGGCAACTGATCAGTCATCTCCTCCTTTTGACCCCCAGCGACCACCCCTCAAGACCACTGGGAAACTGAGGCCTGAGGGGGAAGGACAGCACTGAAGTTTGTCCAGGAGGTTGGGGCAGAGCCGGGAGGAGAGCCCCGGCCTCCAGGTCTCCTTCCCACGGAGCCCGCTGGCTGGGTGTGCGGGCCGCCTGCCCGAGCCACTGCTGTGGGAACCACCAGCTTCCTGAGCTCTCCTGAGCCCCCTGCCCGCTGCCAGGCCAGCCCGAGAAAGCCGCTGCAGCGGGACCTCGGGGCTCAGAGCAGACCCTTGCCCCAAAGCCTGTCGCAGCAGACGCCGCATCCACCCCTTTCCTCCCAGGCCCAGGTGGCCGGGCTGGGGTCTGCCCCGCTAGCGGCCTCTGGCCTGGAGCCTCCTCCTGCCTAGGCCCAGCAGTGGGCCCCCTGCAGTATGGACCCTTCCCCAGTCCCCGCGCCCACCTCCTCAGTCCAGAGTCAGCTGGGGCAGGCTGGCCACACAGCGCATTGAGGAGAGGGTGTTGGCTCCTTCGGGAAACGGCGACCGGTGTCCTCCCATGTGCCGAGCTGCACCTGCCCTGCCATCAGGCATTTCTGCATTCAGGTGCTTCGGGAGACTCAGAGGCTCCTGGCGAGGTCAGAGGTGCCTAGGACCCCACGGCCAGGCCCCCGTTTCTGTTTACTCCTGAAAGAAGAGAGTTGTCCTCCTTGGCAGGAGCTGGGCTTCAACAAGTCCCCTGAGGGCTCCTGTACCCTGGCAGGTCCTGCACTGAGCTGGGAGCCACCGTGGACCAACCAGACCAGGGTCTGACACCTGCTGGGCTGAGTCTGGTTTCTGTGTCTCAGCTCACAGAGGGGTTTGGTAGCTGGCTGGGGGCCACGGAGCTGGGTTCTCAGGCGACTCTGCTGCGTCCACACACTGTTCCCTCAGTCAGCGCCATGTTCTCACCTGTACAGGGGGGCTATGGTGAGACACACAAGGGGTGACTGATCAGCTGCGCAAAGCATGAGGCCAGCAGGTGTCAGACTCCTGCCCGGAAAGCTGTGGGGCCACCTGTCCACATGACAGGGCCTGGACCATGCCCTCCATGCGAGAGAGCAAACCTACCCAAAGCAGCCGCCCCGGTACAAATCTGCCCTACCTGCTCCGCCATACCCCAGGCCCCGCCATACCCCAGGCCCCGGCCATCATACCCCAGGCCCCGCCATACCCCAGGCCCCTGCCGCCATACCCCAGGCCCCGGCCATCATACCCCAGGCCCCGGTCGCCATACCCCAGGCCCTGCCATACCCCAGGCCCCGGCCGCCATACCCCAGGCTCCGCCATACCCCAGGCCCCAGCCGTCATACCCCAGGCCCCGGGATTTCCAGACGCCCATGGGCTTGTGGCGCAGAGCTTGGGAAGTGCTCACAGGGAGGGGCCCAGGACTAGGCAGAAGGACAGGATTGGGGGCAGGGCTGTGGGACTCCTGTAGTGACCACAGAGAGAAGCAGCCCAGGTCACAGCAGAAGGGGCTGAGGAGGGGATTCGTTGACCCCTGAGGGTGGGTGTGAACCTGAGCAGGAGGCCGCCGCCAGCCTCACCTGGGAGGGGCGCCCTGCAGCCACACCTGGCTGGAGGTCCCTGGAGCCCGTCCCCCAGCCTCCCGACTTGCCCCAGAGGCTGCATCGTCTCCCGCTGGAGAGGCAGGGAGGGCTTCCAGGAAGGGGCACAGCGGGCAGCACCCTAGGCCTGGAGTTAAGGCGCTGGCTGTATTAAGGGGCTGGCCCCGACCAGCCCAGCTGCCTGCAGGCCGGGACCTGGGGGCCGAGACCCAAAATGGAATCTGACAGCTAAGCCCAGTCGACCAGGTCAGGGCCCACCTCTGGGGTGCAGTAAACAGGAAAGTCCACGGGGGACCAGAGGCTGCCACAAGAAAGGAAAGGGCCGGGCCAGAGGGTTTCACAAGATGTTTCAGATCAGCAGGAAACGGTGACTTCTCACTGTCTGACTCCACTGGCCTTGTTGAGCCAGCACTGGGGCCAGCGACTGCGCTGGGTGTGTGTGTGTGAATTTCAAGGGAGCCCACACGAGGGCTGCTGTCCGCCGCTGGACTCCCCAGAGGAAGCCCCAGCTCCCAGCCTCGCCTCTCACCCTGTCCCAATGAGGCCCTTCCGCGTGTGCCGTGACTCTGGACCAGGCCTGCCCGGGCTCCTGGCTGGAGCTGGGCCTGAGAAACTGAGACCCAGCAGGGTCTGGGCTGGCCCAAGGGTCCCTGCCTCCCATTGATGGGACCCCACAAAGAAGCCCCAGGGCGTCTCGGCAGGTCCCCAGCACTTCTGAATCATTCCCCAAAATGTAAAGCTGGTTTTGTGCATCTTCTAGCGTGAGAACTGTTTGAAATTGGGTGGGCCTCATGGCATAAGGCCCCGCAAGTGCAGTCCCGAGTTGGGTCGGCCACGCAGCGTGAGGCCCCGCAAGCGCAGTCCTGAGTAGACAGAGCACGGCACTCCCGGCACCTGCGCACGGCCACGCAGGCCCAGCTCCTTCCCGGAGAAGGTGCCAGCTCCGGAGAGAGGCTCTGCAGAGAGATCCTTGCTGTGTTCCAGATGGAGACCAGATTCCTTCTGATGACCGTGTGTCCTAAGAGGCATAAAATGCTCGTGTTTTTGGCCTAGTGATTCTCCTTCTGGGAGTTTATCCCGAGGAAATAGCACGAACCCAGAAAACCTTCCGTGGGAGACGCCCCCGCTGGAGTTATTTATAATCGGGAGAAGCTGGAGCCGGTCCAGATGGAGGGGAGGCCCGGCTGGGAAAACCATCGCCTGTCTGTCTAATTGAATAATGTGCAGTTGTTAAAAGCAATGCCTGTAGAAAGTTCTAACAACGTGGGAAACACTCATTATGGGATGGGAGGTAGAGACGTGGATGCGTCGGCCGCCAAGGACTCTCAGCTGGCAAAGGCGACCGGGGCTGCGAATTCGAGACCTGCGCATGTGGGAGGGAGGAGGTGCCCCATGGCCACGCCGGCCTTCCTGCAGGGGAAGAAGTGATTTGGGTTCTGCCGGGTTCTGCCCTGGTCCTGGCCGTATGGTGACCTAGAGGGGGACCCTCTTACCAAAATGGATATGATTTATGGGACTCTGTCTTCACCCTGACTCAGACTCTCCCCATGAGGCCAGGGGGGTCAGGATTCCAAGGTCTGTCTCTGGGTTTCTGAGTGGGCAGGGTGAGTCGGTGGCAGGGGAGGGGCCAGTTCCCAATGGGGCCCGCAGACCCCCTCCGTAACGGGCAGAGAGTCCCCCTGGGGCCTGCTCCAGCTGTCCTGGGAGTGGCTTCCAGACCCCAGGCCTTTGGGACTTGGCAATGAGGCCTGCCGTGGGGGTTGCAGCCCCAAAGGGAAGGGAAGAGTCAGTGGCCCCTGGGGAGTCCCGCAGACACTCCCTCCACATCCCCTGAAGCACCGTCCCTCTCCGATCTGTCTATGTGGCTCTCCCTTCCCACCCGCTCTGCTGCTGGGAGCCTGTGAGGCCTTGAGGCCAGGCACAGGGCTGGACACGGCAGATGCCCATGAACAAGGAACGATGAAGACTGAGGCAGGATGGGGCGGGTCGTCAGGGGTCTGACCAGGGGAGGGTGAACCCCTCCTCCAACACCGTGTCTGACCCTGGAGTGAAGCCTAGGCCTCTGGATGGGGAAGGTGGGGGACAAGGACCCGAGCCCCTGAGGACCAGCGGGTCCCAGGGAGCACAGAGCCCTGGGGTGGGGACGAGGGACCCCTGCCTTCGGCTGAGTCCCTAGACCCCGACCCCAGAAGCATCAGGTCTGGGGTGCAGCCACCTCTGGCCAGCAGCGGCTGGGTCTGCCAGGGCCAGAAGGCAACTCAGGACTCAGCGCGGCTTGCATTCTGCCCTCCGCCCTCCGAGGAGAGGGCCGAGGAGAGGCCTTCCCACCCCAGGTGCATGGGTGGTCCCGGGTGGGCTCTTGTGGCAGCTAGGGGTTACAGCAGCCCGGCAAACCACCGGGCAGCCGAGGGCTCTACTTCTCTTTTGTCTGACTCGTCATTGCAGCAGTCCTGTGAGGTGGGTCCATGTTAACGACAGGGTAAGGGAGTCAGGTGAAAAAAAGGCAGAGGCTGGTGGGGCCCAGACCACCCCAGCAGCCACTCAGGCCCCAAGGAGGTCCTGGGGCTCCACGGAGATCTCCTGGGGAGAAGATCTGAGCCTTTGCCAGACCCCAAAGCTGCCGAGCCACGGGAAGGCGGACACGCAGGAGAAAGGCAGACACGGGAAAAAGGCAGACATGCGGGAAGGCGAATGGCCAGGGCTTGTGTCCCGCAGGCTGCCCTGAGCCCCATGCCCCATGCTGGCCGCTGGCGCCCATCCCAGATGGAGCAGCTGGGAGCTGACCCGGGCCAGGGAGTGGCTGTGGCCGGGCTTTGTACATCCCCCGGCAAACAATCTGTCCTTTCTACTGAAGACTTGAGTGCAGGGATGATCTACAGCCCCAGGGAGCTGCCTGGGCTGGGGAGGGAGGGTCTGCCCGGGCTGGGTGGGGAGGGTCTGCCCGGGCTGGTGGGGAGGGTCTGCCCGGGCTGGGTGGGGGGGGTCTGCCCGGGCTGGGTGGGGAGGGTCTGCCCGGGCTGAGTGGGGGGGTCTGCCCGGGCTGGGTGGGGAGGGTCTGCCCGGGCTGGGTGGGAGGGGTCTGCCCAGGCTTGCGGGGAGGGTCTGCCTGGGCTCAGGGGAGGGTCTGCCTGGCCCCATGAACTTCGGGCCTATGAAGTGCCCGGGTACGGCAGGCATTTTTTTCACCATTAATCATCTCGATACCCACATAAGATGCAAACAAGGTGAGGTGAGGTGTCTCTCTCCACCCTGCGGGTGGGATGGGCCCAGGCAGGCGTCCCCCAGGCTGCTCTGCGTGGGAGGGGCTCCCTCGGCCTTTCCCCAGGTGAGGCAGCCTCTGTCCCCTCACTGTGCTCAAGGCCACACCAGCCGCCTGAGGCTGGAGGGTGCAGCCTCCGCCCCTCAGAAGGAGCTGGGCGGCAAGACCCTCGGCGGCTGATGAGCCCATTGCCCCAATGCCCACTAGCCCCCGTCCCTGCCCACCCCGTCCTCAGGCAGCGCTTCCTTCCTTCAGGGTGGCTGGAAGAGCCCCTGGCTCCCGGGTCCTGGGACCGGCAGAGGCCCTCAGACCTGAGCGCTTCCCTGAGCGTGAATGGGAATGACCAGGAATGAAGTCTGACCGGGGCCACGTGCGGAGGAGCCCCAAAAACCCTGTACTCTGTGAGACAGCAGATGCCCGGGCCACGTGCAGAGGAGCCCTGAGAACCCTGTACTCTGTGAGACAGCAGATGCCCAGGCCACACACGGTCACATTCCATTGCCATGAGACGCCCGGAGCAGGCCAGCCTGGGGATCCGGGCGCAGAGAGCGGATGGGATCAGGGAGGGGGTAATGGCTCCTTAGCAGGCAGGGAGCTCCTTAAAAAGCGTTCTAGAGTCAGAGGCAGTGCCACACGGCCTCCGGCTGCACCGAATGCCATGGGGCTGTATGGTTTTAATGGACCTGAGTTTCAACTCAATCTGAAAAATAGAAGGGGTTCAGGTTGCCCTCTCTGGGCGACAGGCCCCACCCCAGCTGGGGAGGAGGTGATCTGCCCACGGGCTGTGGGTGGGGCTCGAACCCGGCTCTCTAACCACCAAGCGGAAGTGCAGAGGAGCCACCTGGACTCAGTTTCCCCTTCCAAAATACAGGTCTTGTTCTGGGGGCCAAGGGTCTGTGTTCCCGAGGGCACCCTCAGAGCAGGAACAGGCTAGAGGAGACATGGGCGGGGTGGGGAGGGAGAGGGTGGCGGTGGGGGCTGAGTGGAGCCATTCACAGCTCCTTAGGAGAGACAGCCCTCCACCCACATCCGGGGTGGCTGATGGCCCGAGGCTAGGCCTGACCCTGTACACAAATAGTTCCTGTCCCCTGCCACGTCCCTGCGGCCCCTCACCCCGGGTACAGGCCTCCTCGGAGCTGGGGCAGGCAAGGTCAAGGAAGCTAGTCAGGCAGGGTCCGGAGCCAGGGCCAGGGCTGAGCTGAGGCCGGCTTCCTGTCAGGCCTCTGCTAGCACTTGGATCCTGTCTAACACGGGGAGCACAGGCCCTGGACCCCGGTGGTGACCGCCTCAGCAAGGACTGGGAGGGTGTGACGCAGACCCCATCTTGTGTCCTGGCCTGGCTGTCCCAGGCCCTCCTGCTGGAGGCCCAGGAAGATCTGGCGCCAGCCCGGTCACCACTTTCGAGCCCCTTCCCTCCTCCAGGCCACTGTTCCCACTCCAGCCGCCTCTTCAGAGAACCTCCCCAGCCCTCACCCCTTCTCCTTGCAAGATAAATCCCCCAGCAGCCCCAGCCTCACCTCCATGGACTCCTCCCTGCCCCACCTCACAGGTGATGACCAACTGTCAGGGGGGTTGGGGGAGCCCAGAGCATGTGGGGGCTTTCACCCACTCGACACCAAGCCCAGGTTCCTGGGGACTGTCCAGGGCTGTGTGTGTGCCTCTGTGTGTGCATATATCTGTGTGTGCACTTGTGTGTCTGTGCGCATGTGTGTTTGTGTGTGCATGCGTGTTTGTGTGTGCATGTGTGTATGTGTGTGTCTTGTGTATACTGGTGTGTGCATGTGTGTATCTGTGCGTGCATGAGTCTGTGCATGTGTGTCTCTGTGCGCATCTGTGCATATGTGTATCTGTGTGTGTGTCTGTGTGCATGTGTCTGTGTGTGTACTGGTGTGTGCTCGTGTGTATCTGCTTGCATCTGTCTGTGGGCGTGTGTGTCTCTGTGTGTACTGGTGTGTGCTCGTGTGTATCTGCATGCATCTGTCTGTGGGCGTGTGTGTCTGTGTGTACTGGTGTGTGCTCGTGTGTATCTGCATGTGTGTGTCTGTGTGCATGTGTGTGTCTCTGTGTGTGTACTGGTGTGTGCATGTGTGTATCTATGTGCATGTGTCTGTGTTCTCGTGTATATCTGCATGCGTGGGTGTGCATGTGTCTCTGTGTGTGTACTGGTGTGTGCATGTGTGTATCTGCGTGCGTGTGTCTGTGTGCATGTGTGTGTCTCTGTGTGTGTACTGGTGTGTGCATGTGTTGCAGCATGTGTGCATGTGTGTGCATGCATGTGCATTGTGTGTGCACGTGTGTCTGTGTGCGCTGTTTGTGTGTACATGTGTGTCTTTGTGTGCATTGGTTGGGTGGGAGTCCCCTGCTTGCTCTCAGACGTCTCTTGGCCTGACCCTGCATCCCTGGGCCTGGGAGCAGGTGGCACTGGCTTGGGCAAGAGGAGGGGAGAGGTGACTTCTGCCCAGGTGCTGCTGCTGGTGCCCTCCTGCCTTCCCAGGCCTGTGGGGTGACAGGCTCAGAGCAGCCCAGAACAGAGAGGAGGGGAAGGCGCCCCATACAAGGCACAGGCAGCGAGCTTAGAGCAGACCCTTGGCCCTGGCTGGGCGTGTAGTCACCATGGCACCTGACACAGTCACGCCAAGGCCCTGGTCAGCGAGAGGCTATTGCCACAGACACAGCGTCTCTGGACCCCTGACTCGGGTCCCCAGTCCCTAGTCCTGCTGCTATACCCAGGTTTTGCTAGGCTGTGCCCGAGATGTGCAGACCTCCCGAACTATCGGCCAGGCTGGGTGGTCAGGCCCCGGTTCCTGGCCCGGGCTCATTGTCTGCCCTGACCCTCTGTCCTCTGGCTTCCCTCACCAGGACTGACCCCAATTTTCCCCAGACTTTTTGGAGCCCCCTGCACATCTCTCCTTCCCTTGCTAGGTGGCCCTGTTGGAGCCCTTTGCCCTGTCCCCCAGGGGGCCAGTGGGCTGGCACTGCCCCTCCCCTAGAGGGAAGGGAAGAGCCGCCCACCCCTAGCTGGGGAATGAGCAGTTCCCAGGCCTCTGGGGTCCCTGGCCCCGGCTGGTGTCCTGGTTCTCAGTGCCCGGCTGCCGGGGCCATGGACACCGGGACAGGGAAGGGTAGGGCCCTCAACCCCCCCTCAACCTCTCCACGGCCTCCACAGAAAACCTGCTTCCAGGACCGCACGATGCCTCACGGCTGGGACAGAGAGGGGACAGACCCCTGTGCCCAGGGCCTCCTGGCTGCTCCGGCCTCCTTTCCCCTAGGTCCTGGCCTCTTCCCTCCCTTGTCCTCCTGAGGTCCCCTCAATCCTTCCCTCCCTCCCCTGCCGTCACCCCCGGACAGGTCCCACCGCCTGGCCTTCGTGCACAGTTCCTTCTGCCTGGTGCGTGTCTCCTGGGAGCACAGGAGCCACGGTGCCGACTCTGGGCCGGCCTCTCCTCCTGACATTTATCAGCCGCTAACCTCCCACACCCTGGGAGTCATTACCAACCCCCCAATTTCACAGACGGAGACACAGAGCCCCAACACTCTGAGCTGGGGTCAGTCCCAGGCGGCCTCAGCCACCACACCATGCCACACCCTCAGCTGAGGATCAGAAGAGTCAACATTCTGAGGGTCTGAAGGGCAATGTGGAGGCTTCAGGGATAGTCCCCCACTTGGTCCTGGCTGTCCCCGCTGAGAACAGCCCTTCCTAGTCCCATTTTGGAGTGAGCTGGGATTCCTGGGGTGAAGGCCACGGCTCCAAGTGTGGGCTGGTGCAGCCTCCCCCAGGTTCCTCCTCCTGGTGTGGACAGCTCAAGTCCCTGCAGTCCCCTCCATCCTGGCCCTTCCCTGCTGTCCTGTGGCGTTTGCTGGGGAATCTGAAAGGCCTTGGAGGGAAGAGGAACCAGGTCTTAGGAGCCCTCTGAGCTGCTGGCAGTCTCCGCACGCTGGCTGAGCTTGTAGCCCCAGCTCCGGCGCGGAGTGCAGGTCTGCAGGATGGACCCCACGAAGCCGCCCACATGGTCCTCAGCCTGTTGGTCAGGAAGCCTCTCCCTTCTCACGTCCTTAGTGGATTTCCTCCCTTCCTCTGTCCCCTTCTGCCCCATCTCCCCTTCCCATCTCCCCCACGCCCTCCCCACCTTGGGCTGAAAGCAGATACCATCTCAGGACGGGGTCTCCTGTGCCATTTTACTGCTGAGACCACTGAAGCCAACAGAGTGGCTACAAGGTCGCTGGCAGTTGTAGCCACCCAGGTCAATGTCACTCCCTGCAATTGTGCAGTGCACAACCGGCACCACTGTGCTTGGCAGCTCTTGATCGCTCCTACTTGGTGCTTAAACCTGGCCAGTCTCATCTCTCCCTACTCTCTGTGCTGACAGGCACAAGTGACAGCAAGCTCAGAGCCTTCGGGGTGCGGGCCGGCCCCTTGGTGCACTCTTCCAGCATTCTTGGGATGCCTGTGCCCATTCAGCAGTCAAGGCACTTGCTATGCAAACACCAGAGCCTCACACAATGGTCCCCGCCAGACCTTCCCACCTCCTCTCTACCCCCATTGTCCTTCCCTCTGGGGAAGGGCAGCGTGGGGGGGAGGCAGAGACAGAGCCAGTCCCTTTCTGCAGGGCGGGTGTAGCCAGAGAAGAACGGCTATGCACATAAGAAGCTGATGAATGAGGCCAGCGTCCCCAGAAATGCAGCCCTGGGAGCTGCCCCAGGCCAGGCCAGAGGGAGGGACTGTCCCACCTCCCTGTCCGTCCCGCATCTCTGGGCCTGAAGCTCAGACCCTGGGAACTCCCTTCGGGTGGAGGGGGCTGGCTTGTCTGGCCTCCCGCCTCGGCGTGGTCCACTCCATTCCCTCCAGCTCACTGCAGCCTCCTCTGGGTCTGACCCCTCGTAGTATCACCCTTGTCACAGGAGATTGTCGTCACCCACCCACAGCTTGTCACCCTGTCCCTCTGCCAAGGTCTGAGCTTGAGAGCACAGGGCCTGCCTTGCAGGGTTGAGCTCTGTCTGCCCAGCGTAGCAGTGTTGGATGAGTGAATAAGCAACGGGTGGGCCCTTCCCCATGAGGCCCTGCAGGTGCTCTGCGCTCACTAGCTGTCCTGGGCACCTGTCTGCCCTGGGCGTTCTGCCCTGCTCTGTGCTCTCTCACCCACTCTGCACACCAGTGGGCACTGCTCCCTTTTCACTTGCAACGTGGAACTTAGAGATGGTCCCTTATCACAGCCCGAAAGCCTCCTTGCTCGGTCTTTCCTTTGCTCATGGAATATTCTGCTGTGCTGTGTGGTGTGCACAGGCCAGCGATGAGTATTTAGGTTTTTCCTGAGAAGCTAAGGAGCTATGCTGCAATGACCTCGTCCACAAGATCGCCACGGGCAGCACAACTTCCTCGAAGTGGGGTCAAAGGATTCATCCTTCTGAGAGATTTTTCCGAATTGCCCTCTGTAGGGGGTGCAACCACTTCCAACAACAACTGGCTGGTCCCTACTTCCTCCCCGTGTAGCCAGCACTGTGTCATCAAAGCCGTGGCCAACCTGATAGGAAACACGCTGTCAGTGCCATTTTACTTTGCATTTCTCTCACCAAGAAGGAGGTGGAGGGCCGGGCACGGTGGCTCAAGCCTGAAATCCCAGCACTTTGGGAGACTGAGGCAGGCAGATCACCTGAGGTCAGGAGTTCAAGACCAGCCTGGCCAACATGGCGAAGCCCCATTTCTACTAAAAATACAAAAACTAGCCGGGTACGGTGGTGCACACTTGTCATCCCAGCTACTTGGGAGGCTGAGACAGAAGAATTGCTTGAATCCGGGAGGTGGAGGTGGCAGTGAGCCGAGATCGCACCACTGCACTCCAGCCTGGGGGACAGAGCGAGACTCCGTCTCACACACACAAAAAACAAAAGAGTGGGGGGAGCATCTTTTTGCGTGTTTATGGAGCATTCGCTTTTCCTTTCGTGTGAATGCTCTGTTCGTATCCTTTGCTTTCCATTTTCTCCCTGTGCTGGATTATAACCTTGTTATTGATTTGTTAGAGCTCTTTCTAAATGAGAGAATTCAGCCCTTGGAGGGGTAGAGTTCACAAGGATTCCCCTGACTTGGCTAGACAGCAGACTTTGACTTTGCTTAATGTGGTTGTTGCTAGGCAGAAATTTTATTTTATGGAGTTGAATTCATTTATTTATGTATTTGAGGCCGAGTCTTGCTGTGTCCCCAGGCTGGAGGGCAGTGGTGTGATCATGGCTCACTGTAGCCTTCGCCTCCTGGGCTCAAGCAATCCTCCCACCTCAGCCTCCTGAGCAACTGAAACCACAGGCATATGCCACCAGGCCCAGCTAATTTTTGCTGCTGCTTTTTTTCTGTGTAAAAACAGGATTTCTCCATGTCACCCAGGCTGGTCTCACACTCCTGAACTCAAACGATCCATCCATCTCGGTCTCTTAAAGTGCTGGGATTACAGGCGTGAGCCATCATGCCTGGCCTATGGAACTGAATTTATTTTTAAAAATTCATGTGTTGGATTTTTGTATTTTTCATCATGCTTAGGAAGGTCTCGCCTCAAGCTTCTAAAGATGCATCTTCTGTTGCTTTCTAGACTTTGTGGTTTTATTTTTTACACTGAAATCTCAGATCCATCTGAAATTTATTTTGGCATGAGGTGTGAGACGCTCAGCTTTGTTTTTTCTTCTTGGCTCCCCGGCTTCCCAGGTATGGAGGGGTGTTTGAATGATCTGTTTTTATCACTGATTTGAAATTCCATCTTTGTCACATGCTACATTCCTTATGTGTTTGAGTCTGTTTCTGGACTCGGCGCCGTTGATCTTCATGCCTGTTCTTGTGCCAGTATCACTCTGTTTTAACCACTGTGTTTGTGTTTTTTTTTTTTCCTTGAGACGGAGTTTCACTCTTGTTGCCCAGGCTGGAGTGCAATGACGCCATCTCGGCTCACCACAACCTCTGCCTCCCAGGTTCAAGTGATTCTCCTGCCTCAGCCTCCCAAGTAGCTGGGATTACAGGCATGCGCCACCACGCCTGGCGCAAAAAAAAAAAAAAAAAAAAAAATGTATTTTTTGTATAGAGACGGAGTTTCATCATTCTAGACAGGCTGGTCTTAAACTCCTGACTTCAGGTGATCTGCCCGCCTCGGCCTCCCAAAGTGCTGGGATGACAGGCATGAGGCACTGCGCCCGGCCTGATTTTTGTATTTTTAGTAAAGACAGGGTTTCACCATGTTGGCCAGGCTGGTCTTGAACTCCTGACCTCAGGTGATCCACCCGCCTCGGCCTCCCAAAGTGCTGGGATGACAGGCGTGAGGCACCGCGCCTGGCCAGAAACCTTTCTTAATGTAGAGCTGGCATCTTCCTTTCAAAGTTGATTTCATTTCTGTTGGAATACACGAAGAGTCTTTTCTTCTATCTATCGCCTGGTGGGTCATTTGCCTACGTGAAGAGTGCTGAGACTCCCGTGTTAATTTTCTCCCAGCCACCTTAAGGAATTGTTGTTGTTTGAAACCTCTTGGCTTCTCAGGTATTTAATCAGGTCAGTTGGAAATAATGATCATTTTACCCCGTTTCCCCCAGTATCTATAACTATTTCTTTCTCTTGTCTTACTGCCTTGGTCAGTACCTCTAGAACAATGTCAAATGTTGCCCTTGTCCTATCGCTGGCTTTAATAGACACATTTTTATAGTTTTTATGTTATGCAAGATGTTGGCTTGGAGTTAAGATAGATGTATTTTATCATGTTAAAATATTTATCTAGTCATGTTTTAGTATGATTTTTTGAAATCAAGAACTTTGTCGAATTTTGTCAAATGCCTTTTGGGCACCAATGGCGATGAAGATTTGATTTTTTCCTTTTGAGCTATCTGATGGGAAAGTATAATCGTATAATTCAGAGTGCAAAAAGCTAATGGAGAGTGTACTCTAGTGTGGTGATGTGGGGAGATTTCACTGAAGCTCTGGGAGCTGTTTACAGAGGTCTATGGAGGGAAACCGCAGGGACCCTGCTGTCAGAAGGGTGAGGTGCCGGTGAGCATCGGAACCTAAGGGAGGCTGCCCAGCAGGAGTTGGACCCTCGGCCGGAGATGTGGCAGCCCATGGGAGGGAGGTGTCACGGGGCTGGAGGACAGGGGTCCAGGGAGTACAAAGATCTCAGTGATATCTGATCCAGCCCCCTGTGGTACAGATAGGGAAACTGAGGCACAGAGCAACAGTATGATTATGGAAGGTCACAAAAGGAGACGGGGGGAGTCAGGCACAACCTCCGTCAGCACCAGCATTTACTGGGCACCTCCGAGGGGCCAGGTGCAGGTGGAGGACCTGCCGCTGTCATCTGGTTTTGCCCCCTCTCATGAGGCTGGGCCCGAGTCCTAGCGGAAGGGTGAGGTGCAGAGAGGCAGTGGACTGGCCTAAGGCTGCACCACCAGTGGGGCGGGGAGGACCAGGTCTAGAGGCGGGAGGTCTCCACCTCTGAGGTCTGCTGACCTCCAGCTCTGCTGGCCTCCAGTGTTTTGGATACTGGCCTCTGACGGGAGCTGGGGGAGGGTGGGGTGGCCTGGCAGAGGCCGAGGAGCCCAGCCCGGCTTGAATCCAAGGCCGCGTGTCTGCAGGTTGCAGGTATCAGGGAGCAAGTCCAGCCCCTGGAGGAGGAGCCGAGGCAGAGGCTGAGGGTCCAGACAGAGGCCTCCTGCCTGCCCAGCTCTGCCAGTCGCCATTACACACCGATGCCTGCAGAGACATAACAGGGTGTGGAGGCAACCAGGTGACCTGGCAGGACCCCCGCCCGGCACAGTCGCCTGGGCTCCGGCAGAGGACACCTTGTCAGGCAGGCCTTGTGTGCAAAAACAGGTGCAGCGGGCCCAGCCTGCCCAGCCCGGGGCCTGGACTCCACGAGGTCTGGGGCTGCACCCAGTCCCCTGCCAGCCCCCTGCCTTCCCTCCATTTTCACCACCACGTGCTTCTCTCTCTCCTCTTTCAGTCTCCCTACCAAAGCTTAATTCCTGCTCTTTCATCAAGCCGTGTTTGCCCATGAGGTGCTGTGCCAGGCCAAGGACCTCCCTGCCAGCTGGGCCTGGCAAGGAGAAAGGACCTGACTCATCCCGGGAGCCCAGGGCAGTGGGGCTTTCCCCACTTAGGCCAGGGTAGTGGTGAAGAGGCTGTCTCCGGAGAGGCTGAGGTAAGGGTAGGAGTAGGGAGGAGATTTAGGGTCATGGTAAGTCTGGCCTGGGCCCTGTGGGGTGGCAGGGGAGGGCGGAGCCTGGGACTCGGGTCCCCACTTCCGGCTGAGGCTGGGCTGCCAGGAGGGCCACATCCTCGTCTGCTCCTCAGTGCCCCCTCGTCCACTCCAGAGGACACAGTGGTCCCTGCCTCTTGGCCTCCCACCCTCAGCTTGCGGGGCTTTGCTGGGAGCTCCCCTCACTCCCCTTGAATAACTGGGGGCCTTTGGGCCGTGCGCGGTGGCTCAAGTCTGTAATCTCAGCACTTTGGGAGGCCGAGACGGGCAGATCACGAGGTCAGGAGATCGAGACCATCCTGGCTAACACGGTGAAACCCCGTCTCTACTAAAAAAAAAATACAAAAAACTAGCCGGGCCTGGTGGCGGGCGCCTGTAGTCCCAGCTACTCGGGAGGCTGAGGCAGGAGAATGACGTAAACCTGGGAGGCAGAGCTTGCAGTGAGCTGAGATCTGGCCACTGCAGTCCAGCCTGGGAGATAGAGCGAGACTCCGTCTCAAAAAATAAATAAATAAATAAAATAAAACTGGGGGCGTTTGTTCCCCAGAGCAGTGAGCCAAATGGTGAATGGTGGCCCCCAAGAGCCATGTCCACCTCCCAAGCCCTAGAACCTGCAGATGTGCAGATGGAAACTTATTTGTTTTTTTGTTTGTTTTTGGAGACAGACTCTCACTCTGCTCCCCAGGCTGGAATGCAGTGGCACAATCTCGGCTCACTGCAACCTCCGCCTCCTGGGTTCAAGCGATTCTCACGCCTCAGCCTCCCGAGTCACTGGGATTACAGGTGCGCACCACCAAGTCTCGCTACTTTTTGTATTTTTAGTGGAGACGGGGTTTCACCATGTTGGCCAGGCTGGTCTCGAACTCCTGACCTCAAGTGATCCACCCGCCTCGGCCTCCCACAGTGCTGGGATTACAGGCGTGAGCCACCGCACCTGGCTGGAAACTTACTTGGAATTAGGATCTTTGCAGTTGTGATAGAGGTAGGGATCTCCAGTGGATGATATTATCCTGGAGTACCTGGAAGGGCCCTAAATCCAGTGACAGGCGTCCTTCTAAGAGGCAGAAGAGAAGACACAGACAGAAGAGGAGGCCACTCGGCAGTGGCGTGTGGAAATCTGAGTAGACAGCGGCTGAGGCTTCCCCCGCGCCCGTCTGCTCCATCCAGGCTTCAGGAAGAAGGAGGTGTCTGTTCTTTTCTCTCTCACGCTGTGTCCTCGGCACCTAGAACCTAACAGGTCTTTGTCTGCGGATGGACACACAAAGAGGCGAGATTGGATCAGAGATCCCGACGAGCAGCTCCCAGGCTCCAGGGCCGGAGGAGCTGCGGAGCTTGGACAAACCCCAGGTGCTGGCAGCATCACCGCGGGCTCCTTTGACTTCGAGACCCATACGTGTTCCCAGTCTTCCAGAAAATGCTGATTGCATCTAAAGAAGTAATCCCGTAAACTGGGGGTAAATCTGCGCAAGAACGCAGGCTTTGGTTAAGACGTTTTCGGACGGGTGGAAACCAGCCAGCTCTGACGGTTCCAGCATGGGAGTGTGTGGTAGGTAGGCGTCCCCGTCGTCACCACGCAGTCATTGCGCTGAGCTGCTGGCCTGGCGCCTCCTGGGTACCAAACACCCAGACAGCACCTCCTGCTGAAATCCGCACAAACACGGCCGGGGACACTGAGGCTCAGAGGGTGGGGTTTGGGGGTGGCCTCAGGGCATGAGCCAAGCTCTGGGCCCCTCCCACGCAGGGGCTAGCTATCTCTCTTACTGAGTGATGAGAACTTTGAGGCAGGGATGTTCTCTGAAAAGTCAGATACAACCTGAGCCCGCTCTGGTGCAGCAGTCCAGCCACCAGGCGCCCCCAGAGCTGTGGCCCGGGAGCCCTGCCCTGGGGAACCCTGAATTCCCGGCGGGAGACTGTGTCTGTGGGATTCTGAAGATTCTGAGTGACATGGTGAGGCTCTCAGTCCCAAGCCATGTCCCCTGAGAACACCATCAACGTGGAAGTGCAAAATGTGACAAGGAAGAGGCTGGAAGGGGCCGCCCTCCCATCCCGCTCTCCCGGGTCCGTGGGACAGACCCTCACCTGCACGTTTGCAGCCTGGACCCGGGCAGCTTCTCAGGAGCCGGGAGGCTCGGTCGGAGGAGCGGTCTCCTCACCCAGCGACGCTCAGGGGCCTGGCCTGGGCCGGGGCCTGCGGTCAGAGGTCCCTGAGGCTGGGGGCCCACATGAGCCGTGCAGGGACTGCCATTCCCAAAGAAGTTATTTTTATGCCAGAAATGCTTGTGGGAAAGTGAGGGGGACGTGGGAGGCAAGGGGAACATTGAGACCCCAGTCACGGGCCAGAAGGAAGGAACCGTTTGCTCCAATGAGGCTGCACCCACCCCAGCCTGGGGAGGGACATAGGGGCGGGGCACCACGGGAGGGGCAAGCTGGCCTTCCCCAGCCTGGCCGAATGCCAGGGGTCGGGGGGAGGTCCAAGCCCCCACATCGCAGGGCCTCTGGTCCTCCCAGGGGACGCGGCTGGGCGCTGGGGGAGGGGCTTGGAGCGCCACTCTGAGGCCAGGCGCCTGGCCTCCACAGGAGGTGTGGGGTCTCTGGGACCCTCACCTCTGCCTTCAGCTCCAACTCAGGGCTCATTCTGGCCACTGAGCATGTCTGGGGATGGGGGCCCTGCCCCACACACTGGGTGCTGAAATGAGCCTGTTCAGACAGGATCCACACAGTTTGTCTCCCTCAAAATCCAGGTGCCTCCTTCAGTTCCCAGCTGCGTTGAGCTACCTGGGGCCCTCGGTGGCCAGGGCAGCCCTGGCAGGGCAGGGATGGTGTCTGCCCAACTCTGCCTTTGGCCAGGCCCCCAGACCCTGGCTCCAGCCTCAATCCAGGCCCTCCAGCAGGGTGAGCCTCCTGCAGGCAATGCCCTTCCCTGTGCTCACCTGCAGCCTCGGGGGCCCAACCCAAGACCCCCTTAGCAGCCAGCACATCCTGCTGGGAATACCCGCCCCCGCCTGGGCCTCCCCTCCCTCACCCCTACCTCTCCTTCACTCAGTCACTCACTCCTTCATTCACTCACTCTCTCATCACTTACTCATTCACTCACTCGCTCACTCACTCATTCACTCACTGACTCACTCACTCACTCCTTCACTCACTCACTCATTCACTCACTCACTCATTCCTTCACTCATTCACTCATTCACTCACTCATTCACTCACTCACTCATTCCTTCACTCATTCACTCACTCATTCACTCATTCACTCACTCATTCACTCACTCACTCATTCCCTCATTCATTCACTCATTCACTCACTCATCACTTACTCATTCACTCACTCGCTCATTCATTCACTCACTGACTCACTTATTCACTCCTTCACTCACTCATTCACTCACTCACTCATTCCTTCACTCACTCACTCATTCACTCATTCACTTACTCACTCACTCATTCCCTCACTCATTCACTCACTCACTCATTCACTCACTCATTCCCTCACTCATTCACTCATTCCCTCACTCATTCACTCACTCACTCATTCCCTCATTCGTTCACACATTCACTCACTCACTCATTCACTCACTCACTCAATCTCTCATCACTTACTCGTTCCCTCACTCATTCCCTCACTTGCTCACTCACTCACTCATTCACTCACTCACTCACTCATTCACTCACTGTCTCATCACTTACTCATTACCTCACTCATTCACTGATTCACTCACTCATTCACTTATTCACTCACTCACTCACTCATTCACTCACTCATTGACTCACTCATTCACTCACTTGCTCACTTGCTCACTTATTCATTCACTCACTCACTCCTTCACTCACTCACTCTCTCATCACTTACTCATTCCCTCACTCATTCACTCACTCCTTCACTCACTCTCTCATCACTTACTCCTTCACTCACTCACTCTCTCATCACTTACTCATTCCCTCACTCCTTCACTCACTCACTCTCTCATCACTTACTCATTCTCTCACTCATTCACTCTTTCACTCACTTGCTCAGGCTTTCACTCACTCACTCACTCATTCCCTCACTCATTCACTCATTCACTCACTCATTCACTCACTCACTTATTCATTACTCATTCACTCACTTGCTCACTCATTTGCTCACTCACTGATTCACTCATTCACTCACTCATTCACTCACTCACTCACTCATTGCCTCACCCATTCACTCATTCACTCACTCATTCACTCACTCATTCACTCACTCCTTCACTCACTCATTCACTCACTCATTTACTCACTCCTTCACTTACTCCTTCACTCACTCATTCACTCACTCATTCACTTACTCTGTCATCACTTACTCATTCCCTAACTCATTCACTCATTCACTCACTCATTCACTCACTCTTACTCATTCACACTCATTCATTACTCACTCGCTCACTCACTCACTCACTCATTCACTCACTCCCTCACTCATTCACTCCCTCACTCCCTCACTCACTCATTCACTTGCTCACTTACTCATTCACTCACTCAATCCCTCACTCACTCATTCACTCGCTCACTTACTTATGCACTTGCTCACTCACTCCCTTGCTCATTTGCTCCCTTGCTCACTCATTCACTCAGGATTCACTCACTCATTCATTCACTCACTCACTCATTCACTCACTCATTCACTCACTCCCTCATTCACTCTCTCATTCACTTGCTCATTCACTCACCCATTCACTCTCTCACTTACTCAATCACTCATTCATTCACTCATTCATTCACTCACTCACTCATTCACTCATTCAGTTATTCAGTCACTCATTCACTCACTCATTCACTCACTCACTCATTCATTCATTCACTCACTCATTCATTTGCTCGCTCCTTCAGTCAGTCACCCACTCACTCATTCACTCACTCACTCATTCACTCACTCATTGACTCTCATTCAGTGGCTCACTCATTCGTTCATTTGCTTGCTCATTAATTCACTCCCTCACCCACCCACTCATTCACTAACTCATTCACTCATACACTCACTCATTCACTCTCACTCACTCACTCATTCTGTCACTCACTCACCCACTCACTCACTCACTCATTCATTCATTTGCTCACTCATTCATTCGCTCACTCACTCACTCACTTGCTCATTTACTCACTGAATCACTCACCCATTCACTTACTCATTCAGTCACTCACTCATTTGCTCACTCATTCATTCACTCATTCATCCATCCATTCATTCAACAGATGTTTTCTGAGCCCAGCTGTACACCAGATGCAGAGATAAGGGAGGTAGGGAGACAGGAAAAAGGGAGGGAGGAGGGAGCCTCATGGCATATGAGACAGCTGGCCACCTCTGTGTCCAGTGCCCTGTGGGCTGTTGCAGGCAGGAGGCACTGGATGTTCCCGGGGAAGGTTGCCACCCATGTCACATGTGGGGCCAGGCCTGCTGTGTGGCCCACCAGCCCCTGTGTCTGTTCTTCTGCACTGGAGTCTCTCCTGGTAGGCACCATGCACCGTGGAAGCCTGAAATGGGTCCTAGGACAGCAAGACGGGGCAGTGTATGTTTCTGAGGCCTCTCAGCTCCCTGAGACATAGGTTGGCAAAGAGGACACTGCCAGCCACACCTTCCTGGCCTTGCCCTCAAGGTGCCTGGAGCCAGGTGCTTTGTCTCCAGAGAGACCCAGGGATGGGCCAAGCATGAGCTGCCCCTGACCCACTGGGTACCTGTCACTGAGGGGGGCCACCCCCCACTATCCTGGCCCGGCTCAGGGAAGCCCACCTGTGCCTCCTTGGGTTCCCAGTCACGCTGAGCCGCCTGGGGCTCTCGATGGCCAAGACAGTGCCCGGCAGGGCGGGGCAGAGACAGAGTTTGCCTGCGTCCTCCTGTGCCTGCCTGTGCCTAACTATGCCAACCTGCGTCTGTCTATGCCCACCTGTACTCACCTGTGCCTACCCATGCCCATTGTGCCTGCCTAGGGCCTTATCTGATGGGCCTGCTGCATCCCTGGAGAGCCTCTCTCTGCCTCTCCTGGCTTGGGGGCGCCCCTCCAGGCTGGCTAGCCGGCTCCAGCCCATCTCAGTGTGGCCTGAGATAAGGGCCCAACTCAAAGCTGCTTTGTTCAGCCAACAAAAGGACATTTCTGCAGCGCCCCGGGGGCTGGGCCACGGGCTGGCCCAGGCTGGGGAGGCCTGGGCCCAGTGCGGGCACCAGCTCAAGAAACCCTAGCCTGGCCTTGGTTGTGCCTCGGGGGCTGGGGACGCTCCCGCCATAGGCTTCCCAGGCCCTCGGGTCCACAGGCGGTGTCTCCTTTCTATGCCCAGCCTGGGTTGGGCCCTGCCTGTGGCCGGTGCTGCCCATTGCCCAGCCCTTGGCTTTGAGGCCTGGAGCCTCTGCATTTGCTTACTCATTAATTGAGCCCATGGCAAGGAGGGCCACCCGTGCAGAGAGGAGCAGGTGCACAGCCAGGACCCTGAGTACCCAGCCCCGCCCCCTGGCCTTTGCCCAGGGAGTCCCCTCTGCAGGTGCACTTTCCCCACAGCTTTCCCGGGAAACTGACTTGAGGCCACTGGGGGCTGGATGCAGCCCCTGGGAGGCAGGAGCAGTGCTGGGGCAGAGGGGCGGCCCCGGCTGAGGGCCCTGGCATTGGAAGTGGGTTGAAATGTGGCCCCCCAGGATGCATCCACCCGGAACCTCAGAGTGTGAACTTACTCTTTGCAGATGGAGTTAAGGTGGGGATCTTGGGATGAGACCTCCCTGGCCTGGGGTGGGCTCTAACCCCAATGCCAAGTGTCTTCGTACCAGCAGGAAAGGCACAGAGGCCAGGGGCGCTGGAGTGAGGGAGGCAGAGGCCGTATTGGCCACCGGAGCTGGGAGGGGTGGGAAGGGCCTCCTGAGGGAGCACAGCCCTCCTGACACCTGCATCCCAGGCTGTTGGCCTCTAGAAATGGAAGGGGATGCATTTCTGCTTCAAGCCACCCAGTCTGTGGTACTTCGTTACGGGAACTGGAGGACAAGCTTTCAAGGGAATGTGACAAAAGCCGGGTGAAGGACACAGGTCCGATGGCCTCAGGACTCCCACCCCCACTGCATGGCCAGGGGCTTCCTCGGGGCCCACCAAGTTCCTGGGACCCTCCCAGGCTAGTCAGGGCTCCCAGCAAGAGCCCCCTGCACCGGGACGGCCGTGTTCCCTCCTCCAGGGGACCACAGCACCCAGTGCCTTCGGGCTCAGTCACAGCCACTGTCCCGACAGGCACCCACATCCCCGTGGGACCCAGCTCAGCCAGGGGTTGCCAGCCTCCAAGGGTGGCCTTGACAGCTGGGGGAGGCTGGCCTTGGCCCCATCTCTCCCTCCCGAACTGCTGGGGGTCTGAGGCCCTCCCACTTCCTCTTCTCTTCCCCTAAGGTCCTGTCACAATGAGGAGCTCCCAGGGGCCGGCGCTGCAGCCACCCTCCCCGGGGCAGGCTGGAGCCGGCCTTCCTTCCACCTCGCCTTCCACTTCCCATGGGCAAGCTGCTCGCAAGGCAGCCGGCACGCTCGGGTCACAAGGTCAAGGGCAGCAGGAGCAACCAGGGAGTTTCAGTCACCCTGCCCCGTGCCACAACCTCGTTCACAGGAGGGAAATCAGGCGGGCCCAGAGAGGGCAAGCAACCTGTATAAGATCACACAGCCAGCGCAGGGTGAGGCCTGGGCTCTGGGCACCTGACTCTCACGCGTCACTCGCCTCTGTTCCTCCCTCCCTCGGTGCTGGCTGCCCCCTGAAGCTGTCATCTAGGGACCAGCAAACAGAAGTGTCTGAAGGAGGCAACACCATGGCCCCCGCCCCAGCAGTGAAAGGTGTGGGGCAGATCCACGTATGACTTTGAACCAACACCTCCAACTCTCTGAGCAGGACAGGGAGATGGGGCCAGCGGGGGGAGACGGGCAGCCCAGGGTAAGCACGTGGGCAGAAAAGGCATCTCTGGGAGGAGCCGTGGGGAGGAGCAGGTAGCTCCCTGGGCAGTTTTCTGCCTGGGCCCTGCGTCCCTTTCCCGGTTACTGGCACTCTCTCAGCCAAGCATGGATTGGTTTCTTCATTCATTCTCTGCGTGAAGATCTGCTGAGTCTCTTGAGAGTCAGGCTCTGCAGGGGTGTAGCAGTGCCCTCCCTCCCACAAAAGCCCGCATGGGAGGGCCTCGCCCAGCAAGGATGAGGCATCTACCCCTGCCGTGGCGAGGGCCCCCCAGGGTTCCAGCCAAGGCCAGGAGGATGGATGGGGGTCACGTAAGCCACCAGAGGGGACAGCGAGGTGCCCCAGACAAACAGACCAGAACCCTGGGGTGGCTGGAGGGCAAGGGGGGAGGGCAGGCTCTGCCAGGCGGGCCGCGGGAACTGAGCCCACGGTCAAGGGGAGGGCAGAGGGTGGCTGGAGCTGGGCTTCCCGAAGATGCTTTGGCTGCAGGGAGTGTCTGGGAGGCGGCCCACAGAGCCAGCAGCTCCGGAGTCCACAGAGAGGGGCCGGCCCCACCTGCACCCCCGACCTGCACCCTACCTACCTGCTGAAGCAGGAAGAGGAGGCCGGCCCCATGCCAATCCCTGTCCCGCACTGACACACACACCCTCAGGGAGGCATGAGCCTGCGGGAGAGACCCACAGCCGTTCATCCCGAGACGCAGCGGGCAGGGTCATCCCGCGATGCAGTGGGCAGGCTCGTGAGCCCCCAGGGCCCTGTTTGCAAGACTCCCACCTAGGCCAGGGGGATGAGGTGGGGAACAAAGGCTCTTCCAGATGCCGGGAGGCCCGACAAGTCCCCACGGTCCCCAGGGTGGTGGATGCCCAGTCCCTCTGTCCGGGGAGCAGGCTGGGCAGGGCGCAGGTCCCTGGTCTGCTTGGAGAGCAAGGGTGTCCCTCCACATCCCAGGGGACAGCAGCTGCCTCCCTCCACACAGGGCCTGAGGATGGCTGTGGCGGCCACAGGCTTCAGGGGCCAGGCCTGCACCACACTACGTCATGGTCTTCTCTCGGGCTCTACCTCCTCAGCTAGAGCCTGCGGCGAATTCTCCTCTGAACCCTCACCCAGGCAAAGTGGGCTGGGAAAAGGATAGGGTGGGGAGATGTACAAAAGGGGCACCAGGGGCCACTGTCACACCCACAAAGCCAGCGTGGGGTTCCCAGGGAGAATGACATTCAGGTGTGCACGTGTGTGAGAACATGTGCGTGTGCACAAGTGCTTGCTCACCTGACTCCACACACATGTCCTTGCTCACACACGTGTGCCTCTACATGTGAGGGGTGCATGCGTGTGCATGTGTGTATGTACGTGTGTGTGCTTCCTCATGTGAGTGTCCACACGAGGGTGCTCCCGTGTGCATATGCGTGTGTGCTCGTGCTTGCTTGCACGTGTGTGCACTCACATACATGTAAGCCAGTGTGTGAACATATCTGTGCATGACCTCAATGGCGTAGATTGCACGTGCGTGCTTGTGTGAGTTTGTGTGTGCGCCTGTGTATGCACATTGTGTGAGCATGTACGTATGTGGGAACAAGTGTACACATGTATGCACACATGTATCCACACACGTGTGTGCCTGTGTGTGTGCTGTGTGTGTGCAGGGCAAGAAGGTGGGGAGGCCATCAGGGTCTTTGGCCCAGGTGAGCCTCCTGGAGGGCATGGCTCTGGTGAGTGGCGGTGCCTGGCAGAAGCTGGCCCTCCAGGAACCCTCCACAGTGATGGTGAGTTGAGCAAGGCCTGCAGGGCTGAGCCTCCAACCATCGCCAGGGTACTGTGATGAGGCAGCCAGGGAGGCCGAGCGGGACCTGAGGGTGCAGCACTGGGCTGAGGCCAAGCTGGGACCCAAAGGGGTCTGTGCTGCCCATCCCGGTGGGTCAGCCCCGGGCCCTCCTCTGTCTCCCCATCCGAGTTCATGTGTCCATAGCCCTGATGGCGAGGGCCGATCCCGCCTGCGCTGGGCTCTGCAGCCACTTCCTCCCACCCCCGCCTCGCCATGGGCAATGGTCCCAACATCTGGCTGGTGTTTCCAGCAAGCTGGGGGCGGGGGCCGGTGGGAGCCAGAGGAGCAGCTGCGGACAGTGTGGGAGTCTCCGGCGGGGCTGTGAGAACCAGCACTAGCCGGATGGTTGCATTCCCAGTGCAGCCCCCGCCAGTGCGGTGGGGGTGGTGGAGACCAGGGAGGAGAGGTGACTGGGTCACAGCCACTCCGGAGGCCCGGCGCCTCCCTCAGACATGGCTCTGCTGGAGGAGGGGGCCGTGGGCTGCCGAGCCTCCATCCCAGCCTCCAGGCAGCACTGGGCAAGGGCCTGCCCTTGCTCCTGAGCCCCCTGCGGTCATCTCACCCCAGCCTCAGTTCCCTCCTCTGTGAAATGGGCCTTGGCGGTACCTGCGTCATGGGCTGTGGGGAGGACTCCAGGAGCTCAGGCTTGGGGGTTACTGCCCAGTGTGGTAGGAGGGGCCTCACGCCTCGGGCCCACTCCTGGCTGTGTGGGTTTATCCATCCTACAGCAGCGAGGGCTGCAGAGGACACCGCACAGGCTGGAGTCACGCTGGGCTCCAAAGGCCAGGAGCAGGGTCTCAGGGTGTCAGTCCGAAAGCCAGGCTGGCCCGTTGCCCAGCAGGTGGGCACCAAGGCGGGGGCCTGGCGCAGCATCTCCAGCCTCAGCAGGGTTAACTCCCAACCCCAACCCAGCCCTGGCTACAAGGGGAGCGTTGGGCCAGTGGCGGCGGGGGGGCTCAGCTCCAGGAGCCGGCTCAGGCTCAGGCCTCCCGCGCGGCTCAGCCCTTCCGGGTGAGGTCATGGGAAAAACTTGCCTCGGACACCCCCAAGACGAGGACCCCCAAGGCTGCCTGCGGGTTAATGGTGGCTCCTCCCAGCTGCAGGGGCCCCACGGCCAGGCCCTGGATCCTGAGCAGGTGTGCGCCCCCCAGGTCCCAGGTTGCACATCCCCATGAGGGTGGGGGAGGCAGTTTCCTGCTTCTCAGACTTCTCCCACCGGGGCTTCTTTCCGGCTGCGGCTTTGCTTTTGTTGTGTTTTTTCTGTTCGCTCCCCCTCCCCGCTGGAGTCAGTCTCAGGAAAGCTTCTGGGGCGATGGGAGCAGCACAGGAGCCCACGCCAGAAAGGGGACAATTAAACCCAGGGCAGAAAGGGTTAACCCTGTCTCTGCCCCCAGCCCCCATTCACCAGGAAATAAACAAGGAGCTTTGTTTCCATTCACCCTGAAAAATACAAGGATTTCCTCTCCCACTGGTCTGCACTGTCCCCCAAGGACCCCTCAAACCCAGAGGGGCAGGGCAGGAAGGGGACGCTGAGGTGGGCAGGGGTCCCTCGGCTTCCGGAGACAGGGAGGTGTTTGGAAGGTTGGGCTCAGCCTGGGTCATGGCGGGTGACCCAGAGCCACTGAGAGCGGGGTGAACCTGGGGCCTGTCCTCACCCACCCACTCACCCATCTGTTCCTAGAGGCCCTGCCGTGTGCGGCTCGCAGAGGCCTGGCCCCAGGAGTGCACCACAGCCTACAGAGGACGCTCCCACCCTCGCAGCCCCCACCAAAGCCGTGGAGGGGAGAGAGCTACGCTGGGAGAAGTCGTGTGTGCTGGGACAGTCTGGAAAGGCCTCCAGGGGCCTGACAGACAGGGAGGGGGCCTGGGTATCCCCAGCAAAAGCGTATGTATACAAGGCCTTGTGGCAGGCAGGCTCCCGGGCCCCCAAAATGGACAGGGGGAGTAGAGGCCACTGGATGGTAGGGCCCATCCCAAGGGAGCCTGGCCACTGGGAGGCATTTTGCATCTTGATGTGACGACAGTGGGAAGTCCCTGGGGAGCTCTGAGCAGGGAATGCTGCCTACACCTTAGAAACTGTAGCTGTGGGTTGGGCGTGGGGGTTGAGGGAGGAGAGAGGTGAGTGGGACCAGGGGTCCTGGCCTGGACATAGCGCATGCATGGGGGGCCGCTTGCTGAGGCGGTGTGAGCGGAAGAGGCAGGGGTGGTAGAGAGGGGGTCCGGTTTGGGATGTGTCCAGCCTGAGAGGCCTGTGGGGAAGTGGCAGACCCCAGGCCCGGGAGGGAGGTGCTGGTGGGCCCTGATGAGGCCTCCTGGGAGGGCAGTGGAGAAGGCACGGTCTGAGGACGGGACCTGGTGGGGGCCTGAGTCTATCAGAGGCAAGGAAGGGGTGAGGCCGTGGTCAGCTCCCGGGGTGTGTGGGCTCCGCACGGCCTGGTGGGAGCAAGGTGCGGGTTCCTTCTCTGTGAAGTGGGGACAGTGAGTGCACTGAGCCCGTGAGGTTGAGACACTACAGGAGACAGCAGCGGCTCATGGAGTGGAGCAAATCTGTGGATGCCCCCTCCCCGCTGTGTGACACACCCCACTGTGCGATCGATGCCCCCCGACTGTGCGATGCCCCCCTCACCGTGCGATGTCTCCCTCCACCGTGCGATGCCCCACCAACCGTGTGACACACCCCACTGTGTGATGCCCTCCCACCGTGCGATGCCCCCCCACTGTGCAATGCCCCCCTTGACCGTGTGACACACCCCACTGTACGATGCCCCTCCACCGTGCGATGCCCTCCTTGACCGTGTGACACACCCCACTGTGTGATGCCCTCCCACCGTGCGATGCCCCCCCACTGCGCAATGCCCCCCTTGACTGTGTGACACACCCCACTGTGCGATGCCCCTCCACCGTGCGATACCCCTCCACTGTGCAGTGCCCCCCTCGACCGTGTGACACACCCCACTGCACGATGCCCCCCTCACCATGCGATGGCCCCACCAACGTGTGGTGACCCCCCCACCAGGCGATGCCCCCCCACTGTGCGGTGCCCCCCCCGCCGTGCAATGCCCCTCTGCCGTGCGATGCCCTCTCATCCAGTGTGATGCCCTCACACCGTGCGATGCCCCCCCACCGTTCAGTGCTCCCCACACCATGCGATGCCCCCCCACTGTGCGATGCCCCACCCCTACGCAGTATGGTGCCCCCTACTGTGTCCCCTTGGACCTCTGCCATCTTCATCAAGGTGTCATCTGCTGGTGACACCTGTGCCCTCATCCACTCGGTCCTCGGGCCAGAATTGGCACCATCTGGGGCAGCCAGGGGTCTTGCGGGGCTGCTCCAAGTTCTGCACCATTTCCCAACCTGGGGGACAGAACCCTGAGCCACGCTGGGAGCCGGCACCACAGCTGCCGGTTACCTCCTCTTCTCCATCCACCCCCATGCTCTGCCGTCTGCCTTCCCAGATAAAAGGCATCAGTGTGCACCCTCATCCCCAGGGGTGCTTCCAAGAGCCACACTAAGTCAGCTGGGGCCAGAAGGGACTCTGGGAAGGGGCTTGGGATGGCTGCTGGGGCAGTGGAGGGTGACAGCCCTGGGGTACAGTGCAGCATCAGACCTCTGCCATGGTGACTGGGAAGAGCCGTGGGAGCTAGAGGCCCCTGCCATGCGGTTCTCCAGCATTCAGGAGCTGTGGAGGCCACAGTGACCATGAGGACGTGGGAGCAGTGGCTACTGGCCAGTGTCACAGTTGGGGCCTGACTGGTTTCAACTGACCTCTCCTCCATGGGACACAGTAAGGGCATTCCAGTAAGGGAATTGCAGAGGAGCCTCCTGGAAGTCTCCCAGGCTGGGATCAGGGCTCTGACCCAGAAGGAGTGGGCCTGAGCGCTGGCCTGGGCCACCTGGGTGGGTCTGTTTGAGAGGATGGCCTCCCAGAAGTGCCTGCTCCTCCTCCATCATCCCTGCCTCCCCAGGGAGCCCCGAGGACACCCTTAGTGGAAGGGGTCGGGAAAGCTGCCGTCAGCTGCAGCGAGAGAAAAACTCTTCACTGGGTCCTGGACGTGGCCGGCTCTCAGATCCAGAGCCCACAATTGGAGGGGCGGCCAGGTGCCCTTGGGGAAGGACCCTACAACACAAAAGCACATGTGCACAGTTCCTCTGCTGTGTCCCCAGAGGGATCACTGGCCATTTACTAGAGGAACTGGGTGCTAGAGAAAGGGCCCACCCGCTCCATCAGCACTGTCTGATGTCCAGCCTGGCTGACGCCAGTATCAGGAGACAACAGTGACCTCATGGCATGGCCCCTGTTAAGACGGGAAAGGATGGACACCGGGTGATAAATGGGGCCCTGGGCCAGCTCCATCCAGTGGGCCCCTAGGTCCCTGGGCCACTCTGTGGCCACTCCCCTTGGCCTGAGTGCATGGTTGGAGGAAGGGCTGGATATGGCAGCTGGCAAAGCCCTTCTGTTACTTCCTTCTGTGGCGTAAGAGCCTGGATAGCTGAAAAGAACCAGTTGAAACTCCCAAAACCATGACTCCCCACACGTGCACACCAAGATGGTAAACCCAAAGCGGATGTCTTCTAAGGTGGCACAGATTCGTGCCACCCACAAAGCCTCGACAAATGCACACACGGTGGTCCCAACCTATTCTCATCGAGTTCAGCAGTCCGGGCCCTGCAGAAGTCAGACAGACCACGGCAGGTGGTTGACGGTCAACCTAACAAGCCTGGAGTCCTGGCCACAGCCACTCTGCCAGAGGTGATGTCTGGACTGGAACCGGCCAACACAAGCTCGAGCACTCGGCCTGGGGCTCCCGGGAGGCAAGTCTGGAGACCTCATGGATCCCAGTCCCTGTTGGGGTTGAAGGAGCGGCATAAACAGTCTGCACGCGCATGGGGAGGACAGCAGCGCACGTGCATGACCCGGCCCAGGGCGGCAACTGCGATCCTGCTCTCCACACAGCCCTGAGACTCACAGGCCATCCGGACGCTTCTTGGAACATCGCGAGAGCTCACTGCACAAAGGCTATGGAATTAATCTGCTGAGGAAGCAGGAGTCGCATTCTGATGCTTTGTTCTTGTACACCAGGGGACAGACGGTAAACCCCACCGAGATTCTGGGGCTACTATATCCGCTTTCAGGGGTTCAGTGGTCTGGGATGTGACAGCAGGGACTAATGACCCTCAGAGACTGCAAGGAGACAGACGGTCTCCTCCACATAAAGAACAAGTTATTCAGCCTGGGTAACACACCCAGACCCGTCTCATGCCTGTGGTCCCAGCTACTCGGGAGGCTGAGTCAGGAGGATTCCTTGAGCCCAGGAGGTCGAGGCTGCAGTGAGTTGCGGTCACACCACTGCATGCATTCTGGGCGGCAGAGTGAGACCACATCTCTGACGAAGAACAAGGGATTGCTCCTCACGCCTACCACCAAGGAAGCAGTGCAATGCTTGGCTGCCTCTTTGGGTTTAACAGGCAGCTTCGGAGGCACCTGGGACAATGCTCTGTCCGTTTGTTGGGTGACCCAGAAGACGGTCACTTTCGAGTGGGGCCCAGAACAAGACAGGGCATCAAGCTCAGACAGTGGTGTCGTGACCAGGAAGACCCTGGGTCACTGGAGGCATCCATACAAATCCAGACACTTGGAGCCCCCTGGACAGCTGCAGCCTAGGGGGCCTCCAGGATTCCGGGGCAAGTTCATGGCGTCTGCTAGCAGAGAACCCCCTCCAGAGCCTCAGAACGTGGCCTTACCAGGAAATCGGGGTTTGGAAAATGGAATGAAAGATCTGGAGACGAGACTGTCCTGCGTGTAGGGTGAGTCTTCAACCAAAGGACCGGCATCTTTATAAGAAGAGGAGAGGACGCAGAGACACAGAGGAGAAGCCACATGAAAATGGAGGCAGAGACTGGAGCCAGGCAGCCACAAGCCAGGAACGCCTGGAGCATCAGAAGCTGGAGGAGGCAGGAAGGACCCTCCCCTGGAGCGTCTGGAGGGAGCGCAGCCCTGTTACATCCGGGTCCCTGACTTCCGGCCTCCAGGGCAGGGAGAGCACATTTTGGGTGCTTTATGCCCCCCATCTGTGGTCCTTCGTTACGGCAGCCCCCGGACACGGAGAGCATCTGACCTTGGGTCCTGGAACGACCCTGTCAGAGCGGTCCACGTCCGTCTCTGGAATGACCCTGTCAGGACCGCCTGCATCCGTCACTGGAATGACCCTGTCAGCGTCCGTCACTGGAATGACCCTGTCAGCGTCCATCTCTGGAATGACCCTGTCGGCGTCCGTCACTGGAATGACCCTGTCAGCATCCGTCACTGGAATGACCCCGAGAGAGAGCCGCCTGCGTCCGTCGCTGAGTCATGAGTCCAGGCAAGAGTGTGCCGGGTATGGGTGACCCTGGGCAGCCCTCAGCCAGCGACAGGCCCAAGCCAGCCCCAGAGCTGCTGGGCCAGCTTGCCTTGGCTGCCTGGCTGCCCCATCTGTAGCGAGGTTTCTTGAGAGAAGGATGGGGGTGGGACCACGCGAGGGGACACATGGGGTGCTTGGCAGTGCACAGTCCCAGCTCCACCTCCACCCCTGAGGCCCGTGGGGTGAGGCTCCAGCCCCTGGTTTGGGTTGCCGGGGAGCGTATGACACCCTTTAGCGTCCACCTTCTCCTCCCCTCTAATCACTCCCTCCACCACCTCTTCTGCCCCTTCCCACAAGCTGCAGTCCCAGGGCTGCCTCTGGAGAATCCCAGTGAGGCCCTAGCCACACCTGCCTCTGGAGAATCCCAGGCTCCAGCTGGCCTCGCTCCCCCATCCTTGAAGCCTCAGCTTCGTCCTCACCGTCTCCGACAGCCTCTTCTCTTTGGTCCCCAGCCCCAGTATGCCCTGGCTCTCAGTCTCTCAACCTCCTGCTCCCTTGTCTCTGCCTTCCACAGGACCAAGAGTCCTATGTAGGTAGGAGTTCATCTGTCCTACCATCACAGCCTGGGGTCCGTCTGTCCTGATGTTGCATCCTGGGATCCACCTGTCCTGACGTCCCATCCTGGGGTCCGTCTATCCTGACGTCACCTCCTGGGGTCCGTCTGTCCTGACGTCGCCTCCTGGGGTCCGTCTGTCCTGACGTCGCCTCCTGGGGTCCGTCGGTCCTGACGTCCCATCCTGGGGTCCGTCGGTCCTGACGTCCCATCCTGGGGTCCGTCGGTCCTGCCGTCCCATCCTGGGGTCCGTCTGTCCTGACGTCCCCTCCTGGGGTCCGTCTGTCCTGACGTCGCCTCCTGGGGTCCGTCTGTCCTGCCGTCGCCTCCTGGGGTCCGTCTGTCCTGCCGTCGCCTCCTGGGGTCCGTCTGTCCTGCCGTCGCCTCCTGGGGTCCGTCTGTCCTGACGTCGCCTCCTGGGGTCCATCTGTCCTGACGTCGCATCCTGGGGTCTGTTTGTCCTGCCGTCGCCTCCTGGAACCGAGTACAGAGCTGGCACCCAGTGGGTCTCCAGGGAGGGTTTGTTGAACAAGTGGCCAACCTCGGATGTTGAATGAATGACACTGAACCCCCCCAGAGGAAATGAGGCAAAGAAGCTTATGGAAGCACAGGCAAAAAAATTAAAAAATAAATTTGCACTCCATCAAGAGAATAACTTCTCTGCATCAAAGGACACTGTCCAGAGTGAAAAGGCAACCCACAGAAGGGGAGGACACACTCGCAAGTTATCTATCGGATGAGAGGTTCATACCCAGAAGGTATTCAAAACTCCCACAACTCCACAGCAAGAAAACCAAACAACCCAATTAAAAACAGGCGAAGGACTGCAATAGACGTGTCTCCAGAGAAGATACACGAGTGGCCACTGAGCACACGAAAAGATGCTCGCCATCTTTAGTCAGCAGGGAGAGGCAAATCAAGAGACGCCACTTTACACCCATGATCATAGTATTATTAGAACAGAAAGTAAGTGTCGGCACAGAGGCGGAGAAATCGCAGCACTGCGCGGGAACGTGAAACCATGCAGCTCCTGGAAAACAGTGTGGCGGTTCCCCAAAAACTTATACGTAGCATCACCACGTGATCCCGCAATCCCGACTTTCAGTTTATGCCCAAGAAGACTGAAAATAGGGACTTGAACAGGTATTTGTTGGGATTTAACCAACCCCACTGAGGGACACTGAGCTCGCCCTGAGGGCACCTTGGCCCCGCCATGATCCCTCCAAGGCCAGCCCCCAGCAGCGGCATCCCTGGGCGTCTTGAAGTGTCATCAGCTCCTACAGAATGGCCCTGCACAAACTCAGTGCAAGTGAAAGCGGGGACTTGGACTCAAACTTGCACATCCTTGTTCACGGCACCACCAGTCCCAGCAGCCAAAGGTGGACACAGCAGAGCATCCAGAGACAGATGATGGAGACACAAAATGCCACCCATCACACAGTGGAATACTACACAGCCATGAAAAGGAAGGAAATTCTGACCCACGCTAAAACCGGATGAGCCTTGAGGACATTACGAGAAATGAAATGAGTCAGCCACGAAAGGACACGTCCTGTGGTTCCACTCATGGACGGTCCCCAGTATTGTCAGGTCCACAGAGACAGGAAGTAGAAAGGTAGGTGCTGGGCTGGGGAGGGGACAGGAAGTGAGTGGTTCATGGGGACCGAGTTCATTTGATGGAGAGTTCTGGAGATGGAAGGTGGTGATGGTCACACAATGCGATGTGCCTAGTGCCACTGAGCTGTTCACTGAAATGGTGAAGGTGGTAAATTTGATGTTACATCTATTATACCAAGATTTAAAGAAGAAGGAGAAGGAGAAGGACAAGGAGAAGAAGGAGGAGAAAAAGGAGGAGCAGAAGAAGAAAAGAAGAAGAAGCTGGTCATGGGGTATTGCAGAGGCATTTCGGGAAGTTTGGATGCCTGCAGAGATGGGCGGGGCCTGCAGAGATGGGCGGGGCCTGCAGAGATGGGCGGGGCGACTCTCTGACCTGGGATTCCACAGCCCGCCCCCTGCAAAGGTGACTTCAGCCTCCGCTGGGAGGCCTTTGCTGTGGGAATGAGGCAGAAGAGGTGATTCAGCACCGAGCGCCGCCTTTTATGGGAGCAAGTTGAGAACGGGGGGGCCAGGGTGCACCAGGGGGAGGGGGAGTCAGGAGCCCCTCGCCCGGCAGCCCCTGGAGGAACGCACCCTGAGCCTGGCACAGCCGTCTGCAGGCATGGGGTGCTCGTGGATGATGACATGATGGCCCACTGATGCAACCCCTAATTAGGCCCCAAAGAGGTTGGCAGGAGAGGCCTCTCAGATAAGGCCGATTTGGTGGAGGGACAGAGGCCCCCCGAGGGAAAACTGGGGGGAGTATCAGCTGCAAAGTCAAACAGACCATGAGTTGTCACCAATGGGTGGGGCAGGACGTCTCTCGGACCCTCAGCCTCCTCATCTGCACAATGGGACAATGGCAGCGCCTGCCCACAGGAGTCTCGCTGCGAAATCATGCTCACGGCACTCGGTAAACCACGGGAGAGGGCCTTGGAGAAGATCCAGCGTGACGATGAAAAGCAAGTTGCAGAAACGTGTTTAGTGGCCCGCTCACGAGGTATTGTTCGGTGAAAAAGGCAGTTTGCAAAGAATGATTAAATGACATTCCCGTGAGCTTACCTGATTACTACCCGGCCCTCCAAGGGTGAGGCAGCACCTCGGCCAGCTCACCTTCCACAGCACCCCTGGAATGGGCCCAGAGCCAGGCCCTAAGCGCCCGATACCTGCCTGGGGGGCTGAATGAAGGGGATGAAGGAACGAATCAATGAAGACTGGCCCCAGTTTTGTGAACAAGATGAAAAAACACACTGGGAAGATGTGCCCCCGATACCAACAGGCTGGAACTACTGGCGATTTTTTATCTTCCTGTTTGTGTGACATTCTACTTTGCTTTTGTGGTTTTTGTTTGTTTGGGTGTTTTGGGTTTTGTTGTTTTGTTTTGTTTTTTTCATTTCCAAAGTGCTGCAGGGAATGCGTGGGACTTTTGCAGTCACAGAAAAGGTCACTGTTGGTGAATGTTTAATGGCCCTTGTCGAGGTGGGTGTAGGTGCAGGATTCACACGCCCTGCTCCCCGGCCCTTCCGCAAGGCTGGATGGGAACAGGGAAGTTCTTAACCCAAAGGACACTGGGCACTGGAGGCCCCGGTGGGCACAGGTGGCAAGGCCCAGCGTGGGCCACGTCCCTCTCCGCCTTCCACACTCCACCCTCGGCACACGGCATTTTGCAAAGGATGAGAAGGGAAAAGAAAGGCCCTCCTAGCTGCCGTGTGCGGGCCCTCGGTCACAAAAGTGATTCTGTACTCGAGGAAAGGAGAAGGTTATGAGAAACACTCCCCGTTACCGGGTTTTACGTTTGCAGTGAAAATGCCGGGCCTTGCTGGGTGGGACCAGCGGGGCTTGCACAAAAGCCCCTTTGTTCACCCCCAGCGCCCGACAACAGCACAGAGAGAAATTATCTTTTCAGCAAAAGATTAAGCAGGCGTCCAAGCCCAGGCTGGCTCGTTTCCATGTGGCTGAGGGGGGACCCCTCTCTGGGGCTGCCCATCCTGGTGCCCTCTCCTGCCCCAGGTCCCAGAGGGCCTCTAGGAGGAGGCGGCAGCAGCCGGGGTGGAGGAGGGAACCGGAGTGCACAAGGTGCTGCTCAGCAAAGGGGCACACTGGGCACAGCCCTGGCGATAGGATGCCATTGCCCCAAGTTACACATGAGGAAGTGGAGGCAGGCAGGCAGCTGCCCGGGCCTCTGCGGAAGGCTTGCTCTGGCATCGCTTCCCTGGGCAGGACAGGCCCTCCCTGCTTTGGGAAAGGGATGATATCAGTGGGAGGGGGCTCTGGCCGCCCAGACTGGCATCAGGGGGTGTCTGTGTGTTTGGGTGTTAACCCCCGGCGGGCGGGGGGGTATCTGAGAAACCAGTCTGCGGCTCTCACCTGCTTGCCTGGCCCCAGCCCAGCCTGGCACCCGAAACTCCTGGTTTCAGTCTTCACTGTGTCCAAGGCTGGGGGCTCCTCCCTGTGCCAGCAAACCCCAGCCCCTGCCCCCATCATCGCTCCTGAGAAAGCCCGTCCCGCCCCTGAGGAAGGGGTGCCCGGCCGGGCCCCACTGGGTGGGGCAGGGCCTGCGGGGCTGGGGCACCGGAGTCACCAGGAGCCGGGCAAGTCTAGACAGGTCGGGGCCACCCCCGAGTCTCCGGACTGGGGCCAGCGGGACCTCCGCAGCCCACGTGGGAGCGAGAGCAAGGCCTGCCTGTGGAGGAGCCTCTGGCCGCTCTGTGGAGGGCCCTGCACCAGGAAACTGAGGCCATCTGCGTCTTTACCAGACGGAGGAGCCAGGGAGGGTAGAGCCTAGACCTAAGGAGGGTGGGGCTCAGAGGGCAAGGTTGTCCCAGAGGGAATGGTGGAGGGCCCAGGTGGCAGGAGATCGGGGTCCAAAATGCCCCAGATGTGGGGGGCAGGGCTGGGGCTGCACCCACCTGGACTTCCTTGGGTCGCCTGGCACCTCCTCCGTCCTACGTGGGTCACCTGGCACCTCCTCTGTCCTACGTTACCCACCACTAGCCTCCCCTCCAGGCCCAGAAACTCCACAGCAGAACTGCAGCCGTGGGAGCTGGGGAAGCCCCTGCGTGCGGGGTCTGGCTGCTGCCCCATTGACGGGGAAAAGTCAAGGCCGGGTGGGGTGGAGGGGATGGGCAGGAGCGAAGGCGGCTCCCCTTGGCCGCCTCCAGTCTGAACCCAGCGGCTGGCACAGTGGAGGAGAAGGCCCCAGAAGCCGCCCTCCCTCTCCACCTAGCTTCCTGCTGCTAAATGGACACAGGCCTGTCTCGGCCACTTCAGTGACCACCAGGCGGTGCATGGCCTGGCCCTCGAGCCAGTCCAGGCTGCTGCCCGCAGAGCCTGGAGTAGGGCTCACATTCCCACATGGGCCAGCGATGGGCCCGCCATCGCGCCGGGTGCCCAGGGCAGAGATAGGCCCAGCAGGTGGTGTGAAAGCCATGGGCGTGTGGGACACCAAGAGTGCCCAGGGGAACAGCAGGAGTGCCCAGGGCAGTGTGGGCAGGAGGTCCTGGGGCAGTGTGGGCAGTGGAGCAGCTGGGGCCCTCCCTGAGCCCCGTGGGCTGCTCAGCGCCCTCCCAGTCCCCAGGCCCTCACTGACTCTGGCCACTGTGGGTTTGCATGGCCACCGGCAATCTGGGCCCGGCCTCCTGGCAGGAGTGCCTGATGAAGGTTAGGGGCCACCACCCCTTCCCATCCCAACCAGAGACCCCCAGCCCTCCTCCCAAGACCCCCAGGAGAGTCCCGGGCCTGCCCTCATGTTGGGGTGGGTCTCACAAGGCTTAGAGGCCAGCCAGGCCGCAGGGCAGCCTTCCTGGAAGCCCATGGAGTCGCCTGGCTGAGAGGAAGGGCCCAGTCCCTGTCCCCGCCTGCACCAGGTGGGACCTGCGCCTGAGACCAGGGCGTGGTGGGATCCTCTCTCCCTGTGCTTGCAGCACCCCCAGAGTTCCTCAGCACCACCCCATCTGCATTGCCTCCTCCCAAGCCCCCTCCCTTCCTCCCCTTCATGCTGATGCCAGCAGGTGCCCTGGGAGACCCACGGAGGAGGTCCCAGAAGGAGGGGCTCCCCTAGGACCTCCAGCTTCCCAGAGCCCCGGGTCCAGCCCAGGGGACCCCAGAGACTCACTGGGTGGCCTGAGGACACGCTGACAGGGATTCAGGGCCTCCCAGGTATGAGGGGCCATTCCTGTGCCCTCCCTCATGGCCTGGGGCCTCTCCCCTCCCCTTGTCCCCCATGGGGTCCACTGGGGTGAAGGGGTGGGCTCCTAGCGTCACCACCAATGCTAGCGGGAGTGGAATTATGCTTGAAGGAGCCCCCACCCCAGCTCTGCTCCTGTGCAGAGTTCTGTGGGAAGTCCCAAGAGAAGGGGGCAGGAGGCAAAGGTGGCCTGGGGTCATGGCCCTTGCCCCTGCGTGACCCCTCCTCTGGCACTTAGCCTCCTGGGACCCGCGGCTGGGCAGGGAGGGATTCAGCAGACAGTGGGGTCTGGCACCCAGAGCAGGACGTGGGGAGGGAGAACCAGGCGGCCCCGGAAGGCAGGTGGGTGCCCAGGGCCTGGGAAGGGGGAGGGGAGTGGGTATTGGGGAGGGCCTCTGGGGCTCAGCATCCGCCGCCCCCCCCTTACCAGCCACCAACTGGCGGGTCCGGGAGCAGGGGCTGTGCTATCGGCTGTTGTCCCAGGCCCTGCTCCTTGGTGTGCGGAGGGTGGGGGCTGCCTCCGAGGGCCCCATTCAGCCTCCTTCACCCTGGCAGGGGGGCTGGCAGCAGTAGCACAAAGAAAACTTTGTCCCGGCGGCTGGGCCCCAGAGCCTCCCGTCCGTGTGCAGAGCAGGACTCTGGGCCAGCCGCACAGGGCTGTGCCATTGAGGCAGCTCGGGGTCTCACAGCCTCCAGGCCTCCATCTGCTCTGAGAGCCCCCAAAGCCCTCTGAGGCCAAACAGGAAGCCTCAGAGCTGCAGAGCACAAGGCCTCTGGCTGGGGGCAGGCAGGGCCAGGGGCTCTCGTCCTGCCACGGACTCCAGCTCCGTGCTCTCTGCTCACACAGGGGCGTGTGTGGCCTGTGCTTCTGCCAGGGAAGGAAAGAGCTTTCTGAGGGCCTCAGGCTGGCTGCAGGCTCAGGTGGTGGTGGAGGGAACAGCCTTGGGGCCCTGCCAGGTCCGGAGCACCAGACCTTGAGCCCCCAGCCACGTGGGGTTGTGTGTGTAAAATATCCAAGTGGGGCTGTGTGTGTAAAATGCAACAGCAACCCGTGTTGGGGGGTAGGCATCACACCTTGGTGTGTGTGCATGTGCAAGAGAGGGCATGAGTGTGGGCATGCATGCACTGAGCAGTGTGTGCACCAAGGAGTGTGTGCACTGAGGAGTGCGTGCACTGAGGAGTATGTGCACTGAGGAGTATGTGCACTGAGGAGTATGTGCACTGAAGAGTGTGTACACTGAGGAGTGTGGGTACCGAGAAGCCTGTGCACTGAGGAGGAGTGCATGCACTGAGGAGTGAGTGCACCAAGGAATGTGTGTACTGAGGAATGTGTGCACCAAGGAGTGTGTGCACTGAGGAGGAGTGTGTGTACCGAGGAACGTGTGCACTGAGGAGGAGTATATGCACCGAGGAGTGTGTGCACTAAGGAGGAGTGTGTGCACCGAGGAGTATGTGTAAAGAGGAGTGTGTGTACTAAGGAGGAATGTGTGCATCAAGAAGTGTGTGCACTGAGGAGTGTATGCACCGAGGAGTGTGTGCACTAAGGAGGAGTGTGTGCACTGAGGAGGAGTGTGTGCACTGAGGAGGAGTTGCACTGAGGAGTGTGTGCACCAAGGAATGTGTGCACTGAGAAGGATATGTGCACTGAGGAGTGTGGGTACCGAGGAGCATGTGCACTGAGGAGGAGTGTGCAATGAGGAGGAGTGTGCACCGAGGAGTGCACTGAGAGGAGTGTGTGCACTGAGGAGTGTGTACACCGAGGAATGTGTGCACTGACGAGTGTGTGCACTGAGGAGGAGAGTGTGCACTGAGGAGTATATGGACCGAGGAGTGTGTGCACCGAGGGGTGTGTGCACTGAGGAGGAGTGTGCACTAAGGAGTGTGTACTGAGAAGGAGTGTGCACTGAAGAGTGTGTGCACCAAGGAGTGTGTGCACTGAGGAGGATTGTGTGCACTGAGGAGTGTGTGTACACACGTGCCACAGTACCCTGTGTGCCTGAGTGCAGATGCCTGCCTGCACTTCCACATGTGTGCCTGCATCCTGCCAGCCCTTGAGAGTTGTGTGGTGTGCTGCGTTCCCTGGGTTGTGTGGTGTGCTGCCTGGGCAGGTTCCCTCCCTTCCCCGCCGGGGCCCTGGCCCCTGGGGATTCAGGTCACATCTGGACGCTGAGCTCTGCTGGCACTGGGTGGGGGGAGGGCCATTATCCCCCTCCCTGGGCTCTTGGAAGCCGTGGGCAGCCCCCCCAGCCAAGGGCCAGGGTAGGCGACAAGTAGGCTCCTGCCCAAGTCTCCTGGACCCATTGCCAGGCTGGGGGCCTCAGGGCACCTCAGCGATGCCCTAGGGACGACCCTGAGTTGGGCACTGAGGGAATCTCGATGGAGACCACCCCTCAGAGCGGGTGTGGGCGAGAGACGAGTAAGGGAAGGCCCCAAAGCCGTGGCAGGTCGAATGGAGTCAGCAGCCGAGGAGGCAGGTGGGCGGGCGGGGTCAGGTGGGCCTCACAGAAGAGGGGGCTCGAAGGGCCATGGGACTCACGCAGCCAGGGCCACAGCCTCCCTAGCTTCAGGGTACCTCATCCTCATCCCCGGTCCCCCCGCCCTAGTGCTGGCAGGTGGCTGTGCGGCCACTGGGGACAGGACCCGGCCTGCCTCGTCTTGGGTTTCCAGTGTCTGTCGGCAGTGAGGTTTGCAGCTGGGGCGGGGACAGGGGGAGGGCGGATGGGAGTGGGGTGCAGGTGGAAAGGACATCTGCCTGGGAACGTGGAGCAGCCAGCATTCGGCCTGGGGCACCACAAACATCTGGGATCCAGGAAGGGGACGCGAGACTATACTTTCAGGGATCGTTTCTACACTTCACGACCGGAGAAGCGTTTCTGAACGTGCAGAGCATGGAGGAGGAAGCGTGGTTGGTGGGAGGAGGGGAGAGTGTGTGGGGTCAGGTCTCCCAGGCTCCCAGGTGGCCTTCAGGTGACCCCCTACAGCCCCCCACCCGCGTTCGGGCCCTGGCTTATGCATTCTCAGCTGACCACCGCCCACCCAATTTCTGTCCCGGAAAAAGGGCAGGAGCCATGGACCCAGCCTCTTCAGAGACCCTGGTGGCCCCAGGGTCCAACCCGGCCTTCTCCCCAGCATCCCACCATTCTCGCACCAAGGTTCTGTTGCTTTGGGTTCAGCCCGTGCCTCTGAGCTGATGAAGTGTGGGTAGCAGTCACTCACATTCCAGCAAGAACGGTTTGCTTCCATCCTCTGCCAGGGGCCTCCTCAGACCCCCTCTAAATGCCCGGCACTGGCAAAGTGCCCAGAACCACTGATCATCTGTGACTCCTCCCTACTGTGACCTCCACCCCCACCAAGCCCTTGCCCTTCTGTCTCAGAGCCACAGGTCCTGGAGAGCGTGGGGATGGCATTCGGGCACGTCCGGTCACCCCTCCCTAGAGGGCCTGGACCCTGTGCCAGAGACTTGATGGTCACTTTGTGTACACTGTAGACTCTATAGCGACTCATACGATATTCATGCAACCTTTTCGAGCCTGCATTTTCTCCCCATTTTACACCGGAGGAAACTGAGGCCTGGCAAGGCTAAGCTAGCTGCCAGGCCTCCACCTGGGAGGCGGAGGGAGGGTGGAGGTGGGGTTTGCACCTGGGTGCGCCTGCCTCCAACTCTGTGCTTCTAGTCATGGCTTTTATTGTCCCCAATAAAAGGGCCCAGAACTTCGGGCTCCGTCAGGTACTCGGGGCTGGGAGTTGTGAGTTGGGGAAAGAGGCCACTGGGAACCAAATATGCTCCCAGGCTCCACAACCATTGAAGGTGTGACTGGGATTTGAGCCCAGAGGCCAGGGGTCCTGGTGGGGTCCAGGGCCTGGCTGGGGCTGGGAGGCACTGGTGCTTCGTGCTCGCTGGCCTGTGGGAAGACTAGCCAGTGTGAGGCTCTCCTCTGGCCCAGGTGCCTCCAGGCTAGTCTGGATGACCCTGTGACACCCTACATTCCCCATTCCCCTAGGCCTCAGTTTCCCCGCCAGTCAGAAAGCAGAGACACCTCCTTTCCACTGAGAGCTCAGCCTGAGGCCCAGGGACTCCTCCCAAGGTCGCCCACAGGTGAGCCTCCTGGGGTCTGGAACTCCTTGAGACTCTGAAAATTGGGTGTAAATTTTTGTGCATTTTTCCAGGGAGAGGACCCACGACGTGTGTCACATCTAAGGCGTCTGCTGTCCCCAAAAGAAACCCAAATGGCCATTACTGAGATTAGGAAGTAGCTGGAGAAGTTGGGGTTAGAGGTGTGGAGGGTGGGGCAAGTGCTGGCCGGGGATGAGGAGAGGAGGAGGGAGGTCTGGGTGCTGGGAGATGCAGGGCCGTGGGGGCCGGCAGGTGGAGGGGGTGACTCGTGGGTGGGGCTGAGGGCCAGAGTGGGTGGAGGTGCTGGATGGGACAGCATCCTGAGCTCCCACCTCGCTGAGCTCAGAGACTCCCCAGGCAGGGCCGGGACTTCCTGATGGACTGTGTGTCCAAGCGGCTGGCTGGAGGCCGGGGTGGGCAGCGTCCTGGCCCTCGGCGGGGTGGCTCCTGGACAGGATATCCCCGGTCTCACCGCTTGGGCTCTCCCATCCCCCAGATCAGCGGCTAGGCGGGGCCTGGGAAGGGAGGAAGGAAGGGAGAGCACTGCCCGCAGGGCGGGGAAGGCTTATCGCCTGGGACTCCAGGCCCTCCCATCAGTAACCCTCTATGGCGCCCCCATGCCCACAAGATCCAATCTCCCCCACCTGAAAATCAGCCCCCAAATCTGGGCGCCCTGACGTCCAGCTTCATCCCAAACCCCTCTGCCTATGAGCACACGGGGTCCCTCCAGTGCACCCTGAACCCACGTAGAACCTCCCAGTTCCACATCTCGAACCGCCTTCCCCATCGCCTCAGCCGGGACACCATCCATAAAGGGCTTGGGGAACCCCCTCCTCCAGGAAGCCTACCATGATAGCCCACCTGCTGGGCTCCACCCGCTTATCTGAGGGACGGGCACGGCCAGGCACATCACCCCCCTTTTCAAGAGGGAGGGTTTCCTGAGGGCCTCCCAGCAAGTCAGTGAGGAATCTGGGAGCCGCCACAGGCTGAGCCCTGTGCCTTCGGGCTGCCCCACACGGGTGCAGAGAGGCACCCGGACCGAGGGCCTGGGCTTCCACCACTGTCTGCAAATTTCAGCCCAGAATCCCCTGCCCTCCCCCAGCCCCACCCAAGCTACCCTTTCCACGAAGGGGCCCCAGGTTCCATCTCTGGACTTCCGCTTGCCCAGGCTGTTAGGGCCACGCTGACTGGCTTATCAGCTCCTTCCCCTCCCACCGCCTGCCTGGGGGCCTGCTCAGGCCCAGGACCCTGCCTCTTCAAGTGCTGCCAGCCCGCTGCACATCCAGGCTGGAGGGGACAGCAGGCAGCGCTGGGGCAGGGGCAGGGTGGCAGGAGGCCGGGGGGCTCTCCGTGTACTCACTGCTCCACTGGCCAAGGGTGCCTAAGGGCGGGAACCAGAGGCCATGGCACCCCAGGCCTGGGTGCTGGGCTCCCATAGGGAAACTAGGGGAGCTCAGGGCCCTCCTGCCTCCTGGGTTGTCCTAAGAGCCTGTGGCCCTGGTGAGATCGTGGTGAAAGTGAACTTGGCCTCCTTGGGTCACAGGGAACGTGGGCCCGGCTTCCTATACTTGGGGCCCACAGGGGTACCAGGGCCTGGATCAGGAGAGGCTACTCAGCGCTGGGCAGCCGAGGGTCAGCCGGGCTACGGCCAGCAGATTCTCAGGCCTGTAGGCGCCCTGTGCCTCACAGCTGTGGCCGCAATGCTCAACATCCCCGAGGGCCCACCCAGGCCGCCCGTCTGCTCCATGTGACAGGAATGGGGTCTAGGCCGCCTGAGCTGCAACTGTTCAGATCCACAGTCTTCTCATCATCTCCGCTTTTAGTTCTACAGTAACTTGTTCATTTCACAAGTGGCACAATATTGGCTCACCACAGCCTCGACCTCCCAGGCTCAAGCGATCCTCCTGCCTCAGCCTCCTGAGTAGCTGGGACTACAGGTGCGTGCCACCACACAGGCTAATTTTTAATTTTTCTTCTTTTTTTGTAGAGATGAGGTCTCCCTATATTGTCCAGGCTGGTCTCGAACTCCTAGACTCAAGTGATCTGCCCCCTGGACCTCCCAAAGTGCAGGGATTCCAGGCATGAGCCACCGCACCTGGCCCATTTAACAAGTCTTTACCAAGCCCCTAGTGTGTGCACGCTCTGCTCCTCCAACCAAACAAGCCAACCAGAATCGGTGGAGACAGCAGTGGGGTTCGGTGCTGGGGCCGCAGGCAGGTCCTGTGCCCAGGCCGGGAGGAGGGCAGAGAGCCAGCGCCGGGCAGAAGGAAACCCAGAAGGCGTGTTCTGGGGGTTTGAGGTCGGCCTGGACACCAGCGTGGCTGGCACCACAGGATCCGGGCCATGTGGGTTGTAGTGGGGGCATCCCGTTCCAAGCCCCTCCCCTGGACAGCAGCTCTTGGCCGGGCCCCAGCCAAGACCTGAGGCTACTTCCAACCCACCAGAGGCAAGGCCCCGCGGCCAGCCATTTGCCCGAGAGACCTGGGCGACGCCAGCTGCCTGGGTGGCTACACAGGCATTTTCAAGAGCCAGGCACAGGGACAGAGCTTTGCTCCAGCCTCAGGGTGCAGCCGTGCTCTGTGGGCCAGGGGAGCCTGCAGCAGGCCTCCAGCTCCCTCCACCCTGCAGACGCCCAGCTCTGTAGCCTGGTCCCAGAGCCAGGCCCTCACACCGAGCTGCCTGAAGGTCCCCAAACTCATGAGGCTGCTGGGCCTCTGTCCAGGCTCTCCCTCTGCCTGCAGTGCCCCCCACCCCTGCCTTGGATCTCCCAGTGAGTGTCTGTCCTTCTTTAGGTCCAGCTGAGAAGTGAACCCCAAAGCCTTCCCGACAAGGCCGGCACTGCTGGGGTCGACGCCCCACTTCGCTCTCTAAACGGGAGCTGGACACCAGTGGCAGGCTGCTGGGAGATGGGGGCACCCACAAGCCCTGATGCTACCTCGAAGGCCCCTGGGAGGCCCAGGCAGTGGGAAGGGACGGCCTCCGGGAATCCCCCTTCTGCCTGGCCTCCTCCGTGCGGAGTCATAAGGAGTGGATGGCCCTGGAGGGGAGCCCGTCCAGCCAGTTGCCCTCTTGAGGGGGAAGCCACGTGGCCGTGAAGCCCAGAGGCCCTGCACAGGGACCTGTCCTGCAAGCAAGGCCGGCTCTGCCCTGGGAGTCAGCAGCCGCCTTTACTGTACGTGTGAGAGTGAAGCCGCCTCCTCTAATTACACCCCGGACCTTCTCATCCGCCCCCAGCCCTTCCAACTTCAAAGGCCCCTGGCCCCCGGCAGGGAGGGAAAGTTTCTGGGTGCCTGTGAGGACCCTGCCTCCTTGAGGCAGCAGCGTGGGCTCCAGGCTGAGGTGGCAGCCGGGCCCTTTCTCCTGGGCCTGGGGTGAGGCTGCCAGCTGGCAGGGTGGGCAGTGCCCTGGCCTGTGGTATCTGCACCTGCTTGTGGCCCGTTTAAGTTGGGTCCATCCTGAGTTTGCCAACCTGGCTGCCCCGAGCTGCAACCTTGGCCCTGGTTCTGTCCTCAGGGAAGTCCCAGCCACAGACACACAGAACCACACCCGAGGACCACAGACCCAGGACCCCACCCGAGGACCACAGACCCAGGACCCCACCCGAGGGCCACAGACCCAGGACCCCACCCGAGGGCCACAGACCCAGGACCCCACCCGAGGGCCACAGACCCAGGACCCCACCCGAGGGCCACAGACCCAGGACCCCACCCGAGGGCCACAGACCCAGGACCCCACCCGAGGACCACAGACCCAGGACCCCACCCAAAGACCACAGTCTACCCTGCACTGGGATGGGCTCCCAAAGGCCAGAGCTAGGGCACGAGGTGGGAGAGGGGGAGCTGAGGGGCAGGGTGGCCGGAGGACAACCAGGGGCAGCTGGTCTGGACAGGTGTTGGGGGAGGCAGAGCCGAGGGTTCCCAGGCCAGGAACCCGAGGGGGTGGGCCCAGTGGTTAATTCCAGATGGAGCCAACATGCGCCAGGGAGATTCTGTGGGGAGGGCCCGGACAGTGACGCCCCCAGCAGTAGCGTGGAGTCACCCGCCCTGTCTTGGCCCCCAGCAGCTGGACAGCTCCGCACAGGTCCTGCGGCTGGATGGTCCCCACAGGGCCAGGAGGGAATGAAGGCCGGGTCAGAGGGCGTGGGCTAAGACACCAAACAGAGCCACCTGCATGGGGAGACCAGCGTATGGAGCCCACTGGTGACATTAACAGAGGCCCAGTGTCCAGGAGGAGGGAGGCGATTTCTTCTCTCCTCAACAGTCCAAGGCCAGCTCACTGGCCCGGGAGGCCTCCCAGACCCCTAACTGCTGAGGTGCTGTTCCCAACACCTTTCTGCTCACACGGTCCTTTTAGAGCTGCCGCCCCCCAGCTAGCCTGGTGGCACCCAGGGACAGGCAGTTCCCTTCTGAGTCCTCAGCCCAGCCGGAGGACGCCTGGAGGAGGTGCACAATCAGCATCAGCCTGGTGGAAACTCATTCCCTCCCTCATGGCCCCTCCCCTGGACGGCAGCTCTTGGCCGGGCTCCAGCCCCTGGACCTGAGGCTACTTCCCACCCACCAGAGGCAAGGCCCCGCGCCGGCCATTTGCCCGAGAGACCTGGGCAAAGAGAGACGCCAGCTGCCTGGGTGGCTACACAGGCGTTTTCAAGAGCCAGGCACAGGGACAGAGCTTTGCTCCAGCCTCAGGGTGCAGCCGTGCTCTGTGGGCCAGGGGAGCCTGCAGCAGGCCTCCAGCTCCCTCCGCCCTGCAGACGCCCAGCTCTGTAGCCTGGTCCCAGAGCCAGGCCCTCACACCGAGCTGCCTGAAGGTCCCCAAACTCGTGAGGCTGCTGGGCCTCTGTCCAGGCTTTCCCTCCGCCTGCAGTGCCCCCCACCCCTGCCCTGGAACCCCCAGTGAGTGTTTCCCTCTTTAGGTCCTCAAAGAAGGGAGGGAAGAGTAAAGGAGGGGAGGAGGGAGGGAGGGAGGAAGGGGAAGGAGAGAAGGAGGGGAGAGGGAGAAAGGAAGGGGGGAGGGAAGGAGGGGGAAGGAGGGGAGAGGGAAGGAGGAAGAGAGGGAAGAAAGGAAGGAGCGTGTCCATATGCCCCTCCAGGGTGTCCATAGAGAGAGGGAAGGAAGACGGAGAGAGGGAGGGGGAGGGAAGGAGGGGAGAAGGGGAAGGGAGGGGAGAGGGAGGGAAGAGTAAAGGAGGAGAGGAGGGAAGAAGAGTCGGGGAGGGAGAGAGGGAGTGGGGAGGGAGAGAGGGAGGGAGAAGGGAAGGAGGGGGAGAAGGGGGAAGGAGGGGAGAGGGAGGGAGGAGGGGGGAAGGCGGGAGAAAGGAGGGAGGGAGGGAAGGAGGGAGAGAGGTAAAGAGGGAAGAGGGAGGGAGGAAGGAGGGAGGGAGGGAAGGAAGGAGAGGGAAGGAGGGAGGGAGGAGGAAGAGAGGGAAGGAGGGGAGAGGGAAGGAGTAAGAGAGGTAAGGAGGGGAGAGGGAGGGAGGAGGGAGGGAAGGCAGGAGGGAAGGAGGGAAGGAGGCAGTGGAGAGGAAGGGAGGGAAGGAAGGAGGGAGGGAAGGAAGGAGGGAGGGAGGAGGAAGAGAGGGAAGGAGGGGAGAGGGAAGGAGGGAGGGAGGAGGAAGAGAGGGAAGGAGGGGAGAGGGAAGGAGGGAGGGAGGAGGAAGAGAGGGGAGAGGGAAGGAGTAAGAGAGGTAAGGAAGGGAGACGGAGGGAGGAGGGAGGGAAGGAAGGAGGGAAGGAGGCAGTGGAGAGGAAGGGAGGGAAGGAAGGAGGGAGGGAAGGAAGGAGGGAGGGAAGGAAGGAGAGATGGGAGGAAGGAGGGAGGGGAGGAGGGAAGGAGGGAGAAAAGAGCTCAGGAATCCCTCAGCCTTTGAAGAGGCTCTCGGGGCACAGCCTCGCTGTCCCTGCCCCCATTACACAGTTACACAGTGAGTGCTCCAATAAAACCTGAGCGTTTGATTCCAGTTTCAAAGATCTTTGATCCAGCTGTGCCTCCCCTGTCCCTGTGCCCGGGGCGGTGGGTGGGGCCCGGACTGGCCTCCCTGGTCCTCCTGCGGAAGCCCTTCCGCATCGCTCTGGCTCTTGGCCGGGTCTGTGTCTCTCCTCCCTGTCTTCTCTGGATGCTTTTGTGACTCTCTCGGCTGGATCTCTCTCCTTCAGTCAGTCTCCCACTGTCTCTCCGTCTCACTGTCTCTGTCTCTGTCTCTTCATCCTCGGGGCACTGTTTTCCTGGGAAAACAGGAGCTGTGAGGTCTCCTTGTTGAGGGACAAATGCCAAACGGGCCAGCGCTGTCTGCTCAGGGGCCCTGGAAAACTGGCCCAAAGCTCCAGCAAATGGCCCTGACGATGGGGTACTCCCGGCCCCCGCCCTCTGCCTCTACGGGATCCTCCGTAAAGAGTTACTGAGTGCGCTTCCCCCAGGCCGCTGCAGGCAGGCGGGATGCACTGTGGCTGGGGGAAGGGAAGGCCTGGCGCTCCCCTGCTCCGAGGAGGGCATCCCAGGGAGGGTGGGGGTCTCCTCCCCTCGAATATGGCCCAGGCCCCTATCTCAGAAACCTGAGGCCCCCAGGGCAGGGCCAGCCGGGCGGGCAGCCGTGGCCAAGCAGAGACTCCAGCCCGGCCGGGCTCTGGGCTTCAGGCTCTGGGCAACTCCCGGTCAGTGTTGCACAGCCCCTCCCTGCAGCTGCCCCTCCAGGGTGTCCACAGGACATTCCCAGTGCCTGCTGCATCCCCCGCCAGCTGCCCGAGGTCACATTTTTTGGCAGGTAACACTCCCAGCACCCCTCGACTGGCCCCGGGCCCCAGCCTTTTCCTGAGCCTCCTCTCCAACTCCCTGCACTTTTTCAGGATCCACTTTCCACCATCACCGCTGGGGGCAGGTCGGGCTGGGGGCAGGTCAGGCTGGGGGCAGGTTGGGCTCGGAGGGGAGGCCCCTGGAGGAACAGTGGCTCTGAGTGTGAGCAGCTCCTTGGGAAGCACCGCTGTAGGGGCCAGAGGACCGCAGCTTCTCTGCCTTTCCCTCGGCAAATCTTTTCCAAGTACCTGCTCTGCCAGGCCCGGAGCAAGTCAGTCGAGGTGCAGAGGAGACAGGGCACTCTCTGTCCCCCAGAGCCCATCTGTGGGGTGGTGGCAGCAGCCACAGGCCTACAAGCGCTCGGGCCTGGGGCTTGGAGGGTGACCCAGAGGTCTGTCCTGCCTGGAAGGCTGCCGCCCCTGTGCCCCGGGGTCCTAGGTGGCCCTGGCCTGCGCCTTGGAACAAGCGGGTGACATTGTGGTATCCCATCTCCCCCCGCCCCTCCCTGTGGTGCTGAAGTGCTTGCCATTGGAATTGCCACTCCCACCGGGCTGGGCAGTGGCTGGCAGAGCTATCAGAAGGCTCCCCAGCCCTCAGGGGCTTCAGGGGAAGGAGGGACCAGGGAGCCGGGCAGGTTTGGCCAACTGCCACCTCCCTAAGGCACCTGCAGGGGAAGGGTGGCAGTTTCTAGGAAGCCAACTGGCAGAGTGGTCCTGCCCAGAGGGTTACCGAGGGCTGCTGTGGGGCGGGGGGGGGCTGCAGCTCAGCCAGGGAGGCCATGTGACCGCAGCAATGGGGAGCCAGGGAGCCACAAGGCCCCTGCACAGCCCACCGTCCTGCGCTCCAGAACCTACCTCTGGGGCTCCCTGGGCCAGGTGTTGGCTTCCGGGAAACATGGCCCAGACCTTGAAGGGGCAGGGGGTGGGGGGGTGGCCTTCAATGTTTTCCAGCATTATTCTTTTTTTTTTTTTTTTTTGAGATGGAGTCTCGCTCTGTCGCCCAGGCTGGAGTGCAGTGGCCGGATCTCAGCTCACTGCAAGCTCCGCCTCCCGGGTTTACGCCATTCTCCTGCCTCAGCCTCCCGACTAGCTGGGACTACAGGCGCCCGCCACCTCGCCCGGCTAATTTTTTGTATTTTTTTTTTAGTAGAGACGGGGTTTCACCGTGTTAGCCAGGCTGGTCTCGATCTCCTGACCTTGTGATCCGCCCGTCTCGGCCTCCCAAAGTGCTGGGATTACAGGCTTGAGCCACCGCGCCCAGCCCGTTTTCCAGCACTATTCTAATGGCAGCCCCCAGGCCTGTTTCCTCTATAAATGGAGATGGCACTGGAGGGGAGCTGACCCCCAGGCCAGTCAGGAGCCCTGTGACAGGACTCTCTAGTGGGCACCCACCCTCGGGACCAGGCTCCCTGGACTCCAACCCTGCGCCCCCACGTCTCCCCTGCTGGTAGGAGGCCTGGGTGTGTGGCCCCTGCCAGTGAGCTGCTCCATGAGGCACTGAGCCTTTGACCTCTGCCCCAGGCTGTGTGGCCCGAGGCTCAGCGCTCAGAAGTAGACATGGGCATAAGGGGGAGGTCAGGGCAGAGCCGCAGAGCTGGGAACTCAGTGCTCAGCCGTGGACAGTGGGTTCCGGGAGCAGAGAAGGTTCTGGCCTCTCCCTGTAGCCTGAGCTGGGGAGGCGGCCATGGTGGGCAGGCGTAGCTGGGCAGGGAGGGGATTCCTACAGAGGGCAGCTCAGGCTACAGGACCAGCGGCCCCAGGAACACGAGGGTTGCCCTGTGTGTGTCTGGAGGATCAAGGGGGTGAATCTAGGTGACCGTGGATCACAGGCTGGGTGGCCACTCGTGGAGTCCAGGGCGCCCAGGGAGCTCCGGGGGCCTCTGGAACCCTCCAGAACCTTCCGGAACTTCACACTTGAATTTTGTTCTGTCCGGGGTTCTCCAGCCTCAGGTCCAATGGTCCACTCATGTCCAGGGCAGGCCCAGCGTGGGGCTTGGGCGCCGAGGGAGGGACGCACACCTTGAGCTCCTGCCGAGCCCAGAGAATGGAGGAAGTGGCCGGTGAGGGCCCAACTTGCTGGTGGGCCTCTCTGAGCCCAGCATCCTCTTCCGAAATGTGGGTGTGATATTCCTGTCTCCCAGGCAGACCTGCAGACCAGCCCTGCGAGGTGTGGAGTCAGCCCCTGCTTGTGCCCGGCCCCCGCTCACACTCCCACCTGCCCCCAGTGTGGCTGCGAAGTTGGAGGGAGGAGAGAGCCAGCCAGGGGTGTGGGCGCCGAGATCAGAGACTCGCACGCCAGAGGGAATGTGAAGCGGCCCAGCTGCTGGGGCACCTGCCGGCAGCTCCCAAAACAACCGAACAGTCACCACGGGACCCAGCAACTCCACTCCTAGGTGTGTGCCCAGGAGAAACGGAAGCTCCTGTCTGCACAAACACGCGTGCGGCTTCCTTCACTAAACTTGGAAACGGCCCAAGTGCCCCTGGGTGGGTGATGGATGAACCGGGTAGTCCGTCTGTACAATGGAATACTTATCCTTCTGCCACAAAAACAGAAGAAATTCTGAGGCAGGCTTCAGCACGGACAGGCCTTAAAGATGTGGTGTGTACACCACGGTTCATGTGTGTGATTCCATTCCCGAAAAGCCCAACACTGGTGAGCCCCTGGGAACAGAAGGTGGCTGAGTGGGTCTTTATGGCTGGGGGGCTGGGGCTGCGGTGATGAAGCTTTATTTTTGATGAAAATGTTCTGGGCCGGGCTTTGCGGTGGCTCACCCCTGTGATCCCAGCGCTTCGGGAGGTCGAGGTGGGCAGATCACCTGAGGTCAGGAGTTCGAGACCAGCCTGGTCAACATGGTGAAACCCTGTCTCTACTAGAAACACAAAAATTAGCTGGGCGTGGTGGCACAGGCCTGTAATCCCAGCTACTCAGGAGGCTGAGGCAGAAGAATCGCTTGAACCCGGGAGGCAGAGCTTGCAGTGAGCCGAGATTGCGCCACTGCACTCCAGCCTGGCGACAGAACAAGACTCTGTCTCTAAAAGAAAAAAAGAAAACATCCTGAATGGACGGTGGTGATGGCCGCACGTAGCTGCACGTACTGGAAACGGTGGAATCGCCACTGTCGGTGGAGAAATTCATGGAGCGTGAATTAAGGCTGACCCTGGAAAAAAGTGGGTTTGAACCTCGGGTGTCATCTCCACGTGGATTTTCTCCTGCCTCTGCTGCTCCTGGGTCTGCAAGACCAGCCCCTCCTCTTCCTCCTCCTCCTCCTCAGCCTCCTCAACGTGAAAAAGACCAGATGAAGACGTTTAAGGTGATTCGCTTCCACTTGGAGACTATGAAACACATTCTCTCTTCCTTAGGATTTTCCGAATGGCATTTTCTTTTCTCAGGCTTACTGGGTTGTAAGAACACACTATACCACACATACATGATACAAACACGTGCGTCGACTGTTTATGTTATTGGTAAAGCTTCTGGTCAACAGTAGCCTCTCCGTAGTTAAGTTTCGGCGGAATCAAGAGTCATACTTGGGTCTGGCGAGGCGGCTCACTACTGTAATCCCGTCACCTTGGGAGGCCAAGGCGTGAAGATCACTTGAGGCCAGGAGTTTGAGACCAGCCTGGGCAACATGGCAAGACCCCGTTTCTACAAAAAAAATTAAAAATTAACCAGGCAAGGTGGTGTACATCTGTGGCCCCGGCTACTCGGGAGGCTGAGGTGGGAGGATCGCTTGAGCCCAGGAGTTCAAGCCTGCAGTGAGCTCTGAGCACACTCTGGGCGACAGAGCAGGAACATGCCTCAAAAAATAAAAATAGAAACCCCAGCACTTTGGGAGGCCAAGGCAGGTGGATCACCTGAAGTCAGGTGTTTGAGACCAGCCTGGCCAACATGGTGAAACCCCATCTCTACTAAAAATACAAAAATTAGCTGGGCGTGGTGGCAGGTGCCTGTAACCCCAGCTACTTGGGAGGCTGAGGCGGGAGAATCGCTTGAAACCGGGAGGCAGGGGTTGCAGTGAGCCGAGATTGCACCACTGCACTCCAGCCTGGGCAACAGAGCAAGACTCCGTCTAAAAAATATATGTATATTTTTGAGGTCAGGAGTTTGAGACCTTATAATATACATACATAAAAGGATTTTCCACTTTGTGTGGGGTTGGTGCCCGAGTCCCCCATTGATCAAGGACCAACTGCATATCTCAATGAAGCTGTTAAGACAAAAAAGACTTGCCCAGACTCCCTGAACAGGGTCAGGGCTGCAGCAGCCAAATGGGCTTGGGAGGGGCTGGCCGGCTGCGGCTCTGTTTTCACTCTGCAGGGTCCCTGGGTGTTTATTCAGCAGGCCTGGGCCCTGCTCCCCACCCGGCCAGAGGCCTCCTCCCCTCCCCGGACTCTTCCCAGAGGATGTTTTTCCAGGGCCCGGCTGGGCAAATGGCATTTGGATTCTGGCCGGGGAAGCCTGGGGGACAGTCCCCACGTCCCAGCCCCATTTGGAAGCAGCCTGTTTCCTCCAGTGTCCGGCCGGAGCCCTGCGGATTCATTCTTGGCCACCCGCTGCCCCTCGGAGCTGTGGGACCCCAGGGGGTGCCCCTCCTGGGCTGTGCTGGCCTCGGCAAGGCTGGGCCGGGCCTCCCTGAGCGTGAGGGACCTGGGGAGGGGCGCAGGCGGGAGCCTTGTGTGGTCTCCCTGTGATGATATTCGGGGCCCCTGACCTCTGCCCGGGGAGGGAATATGTGGGGCGTCAGGGCACACGGGGTGCACAGCTCAGCAGCCCAGGCAGGCGTCTGGTGGAGATGTCCCGCACCCCACCCCACCCTCCGCCCCAGCTCCCGCCTTCCCCACCCCCAGACGCGGCCCCTAATCACAATGCACTTCCCACAGCTGGTCCCCACACCGAGCTCTGCACCATCCGGATTGAGTGGGGGTGGGCGGGAGTTTTCCCAGAAACGGACCTGTGAGTCACCACCAGCCCAGGAAGTGGCCGCCTCCTGTCCAGCCCCCCAGCTGACCACTGGGCCTCAGTGTGGATCACAGAGCAAGGCCATCCATGGTGACCCGAGGACTGACTGAGCGCCTGCCGCCCCGAAACCTCCAGGCGCTCCCAGGCTGTGCGTGAGACTGTGGTCAGCAGCCCCATGCGGCCCCCCATGGAGGTGCAGGAGGAACAGGTGTTCTAGGGAGGAGAGAGTTTCAGGGAGCCTCCGGGGGCCCTTCCTAGAGGGGAACGCATGTGGGGAGCCCTGAGGTCAGAGCCGATGCGCGTGGGAAGGAGGCCTGGGGGGCTGCAGCTCAACAGGAGGAGCCAGGCTGGGCCCCGAGAGGGAGAGCGGGGCCTTCCCAGGGGCTGTCAGGCCAGGGGTGCGACCAGGAAGCCCAGAGGAGGCGTGGAGCAGCTCCTGGGCCCCAGTCATCCAGCCTGGGATGTGAGAGTAGAGGGGACCAGAGAGAGAAAGACGGTGGCCCCAGGCCACACAGAAACCCAGGCAGGACCCTAAAACCCAGGCCTCGTCCCGTTAGCCTCCAGCCGCTCTCTGAGGTACCTTGCAGAGGATGGGACGGCAGTGGGGAGCCTCTTACATCAGGAACCGGGGTCCCAGATGGTGCCCGGAGCCTGGAACTGCAGAGGGCCGTGTCCGTGGCTGTGCTGCTCTCATAGGGTACACCCCGGCACCCGAGGGCCGAGCAGGGACCCAGCCCCTGTCACAGCACCCGCCAAGCTTCTGGGTGGCACTGCGGCGGGGTGGGTCAGGGAAATTTGTCAGCTGGGGCGGCCATGACGGAGTCGCACAGGCCCCGGTGGTTTCAACCACAGGGACTGATCCTCCTGGAAGCCCGAGATCCAAGTGTTGGCTCCTCTGAGGCCCCACTTCCCGCTCTTGCACACCATTTCGCTGAGGCGTCCTCACGTGGCCGTCCCTCCAGTCATGTCTGTCCCAATCTCCCCTTCTTACAAGGACGTCAGTCATATTGGATCAGGACCACCCTGTCTTACCTTGACGACCTTTACCTGTCTTCAAACACAGTGACATGCTGAGGCCCTGGGTGCTAGAGCTTCAGCTTGTGAATCTGAGGGCCTTTGTCTGCCCAGGTCCAGGCACTTCCTCCCTCCGTCCTGCAGGCCGGCAGGCGCCTTTGCCTCCACGGCCTGGCCTTAGCCCTGCCTTCATCCCACCTCCCCTCTGGGACTGGGGATGGGGCTGGGAGGCCAGACCGGCTTTGGGGAAGTTACCTGACCTCCCAGACACGAGGTCTTCGTTTACAGGATGTGGCTGTGTGTCTCGCTGTGACTCTGGGGAGGGACAGGGCTTAGCCAGTGCCTAGCGGGACGCCCACACCCAGCACACCTGCCTGGACGCCCACACCCAGCACACAGTAGGTGCTCAGAAAACACAGCCCAGACTGTCGGAGGCAGAGGGACCCGGGGCCCCTGGAACAAAGCTCTCATTGAACTGGTAGAGAACAAGGCCAGAGAGCCCTGGGCACCTCCCCTGTCTCCCAAGGCCTCTGGGGACCCCTGTCTCCACCGAGACCCCTCTGCCCCTGCCCCTCCGGTGACTCGGTGGTTCCCATGACAGTGACAGCAGGGCTCCTCCCGCCCACCGCAGGCTGGGGCTGCCCTTTCGCTTCTCCCTCTCCCCTCTGCCTACTCGGATCCCACCAGCCTCCTCCGAGGGCCTGTCTGGCCTGCCCAGTCTGTGGGACCCTAGACACGGGGACGATTCCCCACCATCTCTTGGGAAGGGCTGTAGTCACGGTTCAGCTCCAGCCGGGGGGGTGCTCCGGCTCCCAGTGGCCACAGGACCCCGGTGTTGGGGCTGAACCTCGTCAGTCACCCCATCACCGGCTGAAGACCCCCGGTGCCTCCCGTGCCCCCTAAGACGAGGGGGCTGCCTGGAGCACGTGCCCTTGGGGTGACTGGTCCAGGTCACCAGGGACGCTGCCCAGGAGCACCTGTGAGGGGCTGGCCTGGCTCCCGTTGTCAGGCACGTGAGGCTGCGTGGCGGCTGCATGGGACTTCGCACCCTCGTCCCCAGGTAGAAGTGGGCGTGGATACCCCCCAGGATGGTCGCAGACCCTCCCCGTCCCCCTTCAGGGATGGGGCCAGGTGGTTCGCAGGCTGAGCCTGGGCTCCTGGATCTTGCAGGCAGAGGAGACACAGCAAGAGGTCTCCAGCCATCTGGGCCATGGTGCACTTGGGGAAACTGAGGCATGTCAGGCCTGAGGTTTCTCCAGCCCGTCCGGACTGACCCTTGCTGTCTGAGTAGCCTGGGATGTGGGCCCCCACCGTGTCCATCTCATACGTGTCCTCCCTGGCTCCCCACCAGAGAGGATGAGTGTGGAAGGATGTCGGGGTGCTGCTTTGCTTCCTCAGGTCAAAGAAACATTGCCCCCCGCCTTCCTGGAGCCCAGATAAGTGGGTTCTCCAGGATCCAGTTCACGGAACATTCCAGGGCCTGGTGGGGTGGGCCTTGCCCCTCCCCCACCTCCCCACGGGGGTGATTTCCTCGGCTCGGCCACTCCCAGGCTCACCTCCAGAAGGGCCAGTTGCTGGACCAGGCAGGTCACAGGCCGAGCTCTGCTTCCAGCTGTCCAAACACGAAGCACCTGCAGGGCAACCTGGGGGTGATGGGGGTGTGGGATTGGAGGCTGGGGACACAGGCCTAAGGGAGGGCCCGACCCACTTCCCTGCAGGAGCCCTGGCCAGCCCTGCCGTGTCTCAGATCTGCTGCCTCTTTGGGTTTAGGAAGTGCCAAAGAGGGCCATTATGGGGAGACCCTCAGGGCTGCAGGGGGAGAGGCTGAGAGCCATGCAAGAGATGTGGGCCGCCCACCGGGTGTGGGGGAGTCGAGAGGACAGGGCTCTTGGAGTTCGGTGGCTCTGGTGTGGGGACTGGCGGGCCCGGGGTCTGGGACCTGCACCCACACGGGAGATGCGAATCCCGAACCGGATGGCGGGAAGCGTTGGGGCCGTGCACTGGGAACAGGCCCGTGCCTCCTGTGAGCTGTGCCGCCACGCTGGGCCAGGCTACGGAGTCGAGCAGCATTGGGTGGGCCTGGCCCTCGGGGGCTTTGCAGGGCATGGGGCTGGTTGGAGTCGAAGGCGGCGACGCCTCCAGGCCAGGTGCCCTCCGGTGAGGGTCTCTGTCCTGTCCTCTGCCCTGTGAGTTGGAGAAAATGACGGCGCCCTGAGCTGCTGCAAAGTGAAAGAGACTGTGGGTGAGAAGAGGCTCGTTGTTGGGGGCAGCTCTGTGAGCTCCTCTACTTGGGGTGATCAGGAGGCTCTGGAAGGAGCGGGCATCCGAGCTTGGCCGGAAGGCCTGGCCCCGGCGGCTGCTGCCCCTGGGACTCCCACATGAAGAGGCTGGGCAGGGGTGTACCTGGAGACCTACCAGACAGGTGCAGAGAGCGGCTGACAGAGAGCTAGTATGGAAACTGCCATCCGGGGCAGTAAACTCCTCAGCATCCAAAACCAGACGGACATGAGAGGGCCCTAGGTGGGGCAGTCAGCCGGGCGCCCCCACCAGCCACAGCCAGCCTGGGAGAGGCTAGGGAAGAGGTGGGCTGGCTGAGGCGTGTGGAGAGGGTTTGGGCTGAAGGAGAGGTCATTCTTTTAAAGGAAAAGGCGACGAGAACTCAGAGTCACTGTCAGCACGTGGTGTTCGGCCTGCTGTCACCTGGGGAAAGCCACAGGTGCTGGGAAGTCCTGTCCGACCGCTACGCCTGTGTGAGAACCACCTGGGAGAGGCCTGGGGAGCTGCCAGCCAAAGCGGGGATCTCCAGCCGGCCCAGCCCTGTTTCTTCCTCTCCTCCCTCCTCCGCACTGGCCAATTTTCCTCCACACAGCAGGCATTACTTGCCGTTTTGCAAAGCACGTGCTGAGCCCAGCGCAGGCCTGTGGCAGGTGCTGCCAGCCGAGACCTGCCTCGGCGAAGGCCCCACACCAGGCACTTCTGCCCGGTGCAGCCCCTCAAGGCGCAGGAGCTGGGGGTGCAGGCAGCATGGAGGCCGGTTCCAGGGGCACAGCTTGCCTTGGAACTGAGACCTAAGTCCCATGTGGACAGGACCCTGGCCGTCCCCCTGCACCCCCGCGTGGCCGTGGCTCGTCTCCGTGGGCGCCCACTGCTCCGTAAGCATCTGCCATCTTTCACTTCCTTATCCTGTGAGGGAAGTGGTGAAGAAACCGAGGCTGCTGGCTGGGTCACACCACGACCAAGTGGCAGAACCCCACCCAAGTCCCACCGGCCCTGAGGCCAGGCTGTCAGCCACAGCCCAGCAGCCATGGCCAGGCCAGGACACACTGGCTGTGGACACAGGAGCACTGGGCAGTCCGGGCAGTGGAGACTCAGCCCGGGCACCGGGACACGGCAGCCCCCACCTCGGATGTCCCCTGGGGCCAAGGAGGGAGTGGGAGGGAGACGGGTCCCAGGAGAGGATGTGGAGGCCTGGGGTCCCCGGGGTCCTTGGCCTGCCCCTGCTCTCCTGGCTGCCCCTTTGCTGTGGGAACAGCTTCTTGGCTTTCCAGCTGATGGCACATTGGGAGCAAAGATGGGGAGGCCAGGAGAGCAGAGCCCGTGCTGGCACACGTACACTGTCTGGGTGGGAATGAGTGTACCTTCCACCTAGAGGGGCATGTGAGTTGGGCCAAGCAATTGGCAAACATTTCTGGAGCGCCTAATGTATGCCGAATCAAGTGGGGGAAGACAGGGAAGAACTGGATGCACCAGCTGTCCTCAAACAGCCAGAAAAGGGCAGCAGTAGGGGATGCCCCATTACCCAGGGAGGCCAAGACCTCTTCTGGGTGAGGCAGTCCAGGAGGACTTCCTGAAGGAGGAGGAGGAAGAAGGGGAGGAACTTTAGGGACCCTTGGAGGCTAGGCACCTCTCTGGATCTCAGTTTCTCTGAGGCAGGGAGAAGATGCCAGTCCTGCTACGTGGGTTTGGTTGGGTTCTTTTCACCAGAAACAGATGAGCTCACGACCAGGAAGCACTGGAGCTCCCGTGTGCATTTCCTCACTTTCCAGATGGGTGTAAGCATCATGCCCCTGTGTTCACTGGTGAGGCCAGTGGTCTGGGGACCGAGCTCTGGCAGGCACGGGGGCTGCCTTGCGCTGCCGGCACCCCCAGAGGAGGCTGCGGTGCTTGACCCCGACCCACAGAGCCCGGCTGCTTCAGTGACTTGTGATCACAGAGCAGTCCTAGGCCGGCACCACACCGGGGTCTGGGCCAGCGGCACTCACCGTCAGGAGGTCGCGCACACAGAGCGGAGAGGAAGCCGGGCCAGGAACTCTGTGGTGCACCGCGGTTGTTTATGTTGACCCAGGAACTTGTGCAACGAACTGGGGCCCGGAAAGCTGGCTGCCCGTGGCCACACGCAAGGGGCAGGCCGAGGGGCCACCCAGGAGGCCGCCCAAAAGCCGGGGTGGCTTGGGCCATCCCACCAGGTCGCACCCACCCAGCTGGGGTCGCAGCCCAGGAACGGTGAAAACTGAACATCTCTCCTGGCCCTGCAGGACCCTCCCCAGCCTCTGCCCCTGCGCGGTGGGGGAAGAAGAGAGGCAGGAGGCCCGTGTCTCCTGGAGTGACAGCCTCGCAGAGGACAGCCTGGAGTGTGCAGGGGAGAGGAAGTGGGGAGGGGGCTGCAGACCCTCCCTCAGGACTCCTGGGCCTCCGCCAGGCTGGCTTGGGGTTGGTGGGGCTGCTTGGACCGTGGCTGTCTCAGCTCCTCTGACAGAGCTCCGGCCACAGACCCCAGAGCCCCAGCCAGGCCGGTTGCCAGGGACTGGAGGGGGTGTGGGGCATTTCCAGCCCCCCCCCGCACCCAACCAGCGCCTTCTATCTGGAGTGGCCTGGCCCCACCCAAGACAGTCGCCCACAGCAGAGATAGACGCTGAGACCCGAGTGCAGGGCCGGCTTGGGCTGGAGAGCTGCTCCACGTCTGCTGAGGGCACCTGGAGGGGACGCCCAGGGGCTCCACACAGCTTGGCAGAGCCTGGTAGCCTGGGCAGCCCCTGGAGGAAGCAGGCCAAGGCCTGGAGAAGGGGGCGAGCTGCTGGGGTCACACGCGCATTTGGTCAGGGCCCGCACTGAGCTCAGCTTCCCAGACCCTAGCAGTGTCCCTCCGCATGTGGCTGTACCCCTGCAGGCCCCCAGGTGCTCTCTGCCTGGGAGGGACCTCAGGATGGAGGCCGCAGCCCCCTGTGCCTGTGGGGCTGCCACTGTGGCATCCCCAGCCTGCAGGCCTCTGCCCGGAGGAGCCAGTGCCTCCCTCTGCACCAGGCCCAGCATGTGATTCCTGGGGACCGGGAGGTGATGCCCACCCCACCACCACCTGGGGACCCCGGGCAGAGGTGCGGCGCCTCACCCATGTGGGGGGGTCCTGGGATTCCAGAAAGCCCCCTCTTCCCACACGAAAGGCCTTTCAGGCCCCCTGAGGCCCACCCAGCGCCTGCGGCCAGCCTTCCTCTGTTCTTGCAACACCCGCCTGAGTGCCGAGGCAGAAATCTGACTCCCCGGCTCAGGCCCCAACGTGCCGGCCGCCCTCTGGGCAGGCTGCTCTCCCACGGGGAGGGCGCACCAGGCACAAGGACCCTGTGGAGACCTGCTGGTTCTGGGAGGCCGTGGGGGGTCCTGCCCTGCCCCGTCTCCCTGGGAAAAGGTGCTCCGTGCACAGACCCTTGGCAGTGAGTTCCACCGAGGCCCCCATACCATGGCTTTCCTGCCTCTGAACAGGATGCTCGCCCAGGACCCTCACCAGATGCACAGGCTATGGCAGCCCCAGCCTGGCCCACGGCTGCGAGAGTCTGAGCCATCCCACCTCTCACAGGCAGGGCAGGCTGTGAATGACCACGTCCCTCAGGTCCCACACTGCCCCCAGGCTGACCTCCCCAGCACAGCCTCTCTCAGTTCACGGGGGATGGGAGGGACCCTCGGGTGTGGAGTCTTGCCCTCACCCCAGGGACCCTGGGTGCTGGGGGAGATGGTGGGTTCTGCCCAGGCACGTATGGGGCTCACGACGCCTCTCCAGGACATGATCAGAGCCAGGGTGAAGAGGCAGGGCTGGGTGGGCTTGTGGGGCTGGGTGGGGGTAAGCTGGCTGGAGGCCCACAGGCCCATGTCTAGCTGAGCCCAGCCTCACCGTCCCCCTGCTACTCCTAGGCTGGGAACAGGTGGCCTGGTGCCCTCGGCTTTCCGTTCGCAGCGCCGGCCGCCACAGGTGGGGTGGGTAGCGGGGGCCTTCCTTCCTTTGCAGCAGATGGTAAAGGAGCTGTGGTGACTTGGCCATAAACAAGGGTGGCCCCTCCCTGCGGGGGACGCTGCCAGGGCAGGATGCTCGAGGTGGGCTCGGTGGAGGAGGGGCTGGCCGTGCGATCAGGAGGCTTCTGGAGGTGGGCAACCTCCTCTCTACTCCAGGGCCAGGCCCCTGCCATCCTCCATGCTGGACCTGGTCGCGTGTGGTTGTGCAGGTTGGGCACTGCTCCCAGGACCTGGGGCATCTTTCTAAAGTGTGAATTGGACGTCTTCGTGCATCAGCTCAACCCACCTGCTGCCCGAAGGATGAAGCCCGAGTCCTCAGCCACTGCCTGTCCCCCAGTCCCCCACCTCATCCCGTGTGAGTCCTCTGAGAGCCAGGCCGGCAAGCTGCCCTGCTGTCCCCATCAGTGCCTGGTCACACGTGCCATTGCTGTGTGGTCCCTGGGACATCTCCTCCCCTTGTCTTTGGGCGCTGCCACACCCGGAGTGGCCTAAATAAAGCCACTGTGGAATCTCCAGGGTCCAACAGGAGCCTCACACTCTGAGGTTTTGCTGGTGAGGGTCCCAGTGCTAGAGCGCTGAGTAAGCCGAGTGCTGGGGGGCAGACAGGCCCAAGAGAGCCTCTGGTCAGGGCCCAGCACAGCCCAAGGCAGATGAGGACAGGTGTGTGGCCCACCAGGGAGGGCACGGGCGGGATGTCAGGCCTAGCCCCATGCCCCGGGCTCCTGAGTCCTGTAGCCCCCAGGGCCTGTGCCCTGCCTCTTCTGCCTCATCACACGGACACGTGGGGAGCAGCCTGGACCTTCCCTTCTGCACAGGGGCCTTGTCCGGGCACCGCTCTCCCCAGCTATGGTGCCGTCCCTGCTGTTTCTCAGGCACATCAGTCATCCTGCAGCCGCCTGGGGCATGAAACGCCTCTTCCTGGGAGCCTCCCCGGAGCTCCTGGGCACAGACCGTGTCTCCCCAGTCTTGCTGGGGCCAGGGCTCAGCCCCCTTCACGGAGTCCTGAGGGGCCTTTGTGGGCCTGGTGGGCTCTGGGACCATTCGAAGCCCCTTTGTGGTGCAGAGACTGGGTGGCCTAGGTGAGCTGCGTCCTTGCTGGGTGCCTCAGTTTCCCCATGTGTGAAGCAGACAATATGTCTAAAGCCAGTTGGCCTAGGAGGCTCCAGCCAGAGCTCCGTGATGGGGGACCCACCTCTGATGCTGCTGGGCTCTCAGGGCAGCCCCGGCTGGTTCCCACCAGGCAGCTCCTGATGCGGAGAGCGGGCACATGCCCGGGCAGCACCCTCCACAGCTGGCTGCTCGGAGGATGGCGTGACTGCCCCACCCCCACTGTGAGCTCATGCCCGTCAGGGTCAGGGTTAGGGTTTAGGGAGGCCCCGTGCACTCCTGGCTCTGGGCCCCTCCTCCTTTCTCCCTCCTCCTCTCCGGCAGCCCACAAAGGACCCAGGACCACTCCTGGGACCCAGAGACCAGGCCTTGGTGCTCCCGGGCCCTGGGTGAACGCTGGGAATGTGGGGCACCCTATCCTGGGAACCCCGGGGCTGCCAAGGAGGCCCAAAGACTCTGGGCTCTGTGTCTGACTCGGGAGAGCAGGGTATCGCTGGGGTGGCCCAGGCCCCACACCTGACCCAGGGCCCACCGCAGCCCAGATCAGTGACCCCAACAAGGAAGGAACTGCTCTGGCGAGTCTCCCCCACCCCCACGGACGCCTGCTGGCCATGTGGCCACACACGCAGCTCTGCCTCCTGTCCTGATGGAGATAACTATTTAGCACCAGCTGTGTGCAGCCACGCACTGCTTCAGGGGCAGAGCTGAGGGGCAGGGGTGGCAGCTGCAGCCAAGGGGCCAGCCCTCAAGGGGGCTGGAGGTGGGCACTCTCTGCCCCAGCTCCAGGGCAGGGCCGGGGGCAGGGGCCGGGCAGGGCAGAAGCTGGGGGCTGGGCTCAAGAAGCGAAGGTGGGCGCTGGCTGGTACTCACACCTGGCCCCACGCCACACCCTCCTCCCCGGCTCAGCACTTTCTCACGCTCGGAGCTGGCACGGGGGCCGCGCTGGGGCTTGTCCTGGCCCGGGGAAGGCGGGCGAGGCTTTCCTCTGGGCCCGGGGGCAGGGGCCGCTGCAGGTTGGGACACGTCTGGAGTGGGGGAGCCCGTTTGCAACACCGGCCGAGCAGCTGCAGGATCTCGTGGGGCTGCAGGAGGCCCAGCCCCCACTGCACGTGTCCCAGCCCGCTCGGTCCCCAGAGAGGACGGGGGCACAGGCAGCTCCCAAAACAAACGTGGACCCAGAGACCCTGGCCAAGGCCCTGTCCTTCCCTGGTCCTCCATGTTCTCCCTTTGAAACTGGGGATCCTGGTCAGAGCATCTGTGTAGGATCTTGTGCGCACAGCACACACCGCACCTCGTCTGGTCCTGGGATGGTCAGCGGCATCTCAGCCTCAGCACTACTCTCTGGAGAGTGGGGCGACGGGGCCGTGTCAGCTGCTGGGAGGCTCCCAGGAGGAAGTCGCACACTCGGGGCCCTTGCCCAGCTGTATGGTGGCTGTGCCTTCAGGACATGGGCAGTCAGGAATTCTTAAGGGCCCCTGAGTCTGAGGGCTGGGGATGGAGGCCTGTGGCCCCTGGCTCTCAGCCTCACCCAGCCCCAGGCTTTGACCTCAGAGCTGTCTGGCCAGAGCTGCTGGGGCTCCTCAGCCCCCTGGAACTGGGAGCTGGGCATGGTCACCCTCAGACAGTGCACCTGCCCCAGACCTGCTCCAGCTGCCAGCCAGTCTCTCAAGAGTCGGCCAGGCCCCTCTGGCCACACAGGCCCCGACCCCTGCACGAACCCACCGGAGGTGATGCCCATCTGGAGGGCTCGCCCACAGACTCCTGGGATGGGCCTCTGGTTCCAAGGACAAACTGTCTCCTCCTGGGACCCACCCGCCTCAATGGCTCTGTAGGGACCCAGGCTGTTGTCAGCCCCCAGGAACAGCCAAGGCCCCCGTGAGTCCTTGGCCAGTCAGATTTATCACACTGGGATAAGAGACAAGCCAGAGGGGCCTTGGATGGCTCCCGTCCAGCCATCACTCCTACCCACTCTGTTCCTGAGGAAACTGAGGCCCATGGAGGCGCAGGCCCATGGCTGGCTTCCTGAGCCACAGGACCTGGGGAAAGCGCCCGGCCTCTCCCACCTTGGTCTGAAGGCCTACAAAGCCCTCCATCTCTCCAGCCCCTCGCCCTGGGGCAGGAAGGCGGGAACAGGGACACAGGGCTCTGGGGAAGGGAGCTCACGGGTTAGGAGCTCCGTCCGCAGGAGTCTTGTGCTGTCCTCAGAGCCGGGCAGGGTGAGAGGCAGGTCCCCTGGGAGGCAGCCCCCGACACCCAGCCACTCTCTGGCAGCCTCCCAGGCTGGCGTGGGAATGTGGCTGGCGGGAACGGGGCCTCTCCCCCGGGGAATCAGCTGCTGGGTGCTGGCCAAGAACACTCTGATCCAAAGAGGAAGCAAAGTTCAGCTGCAGCAACTTGACCCAGGACAGCTGGGGATAAATGGACGGCCAGGGCAGAGGCAGAGACTGTCCAGACCGAAGCAGGTTGAACCCTGACCCCTGCCATGGTCTGATCCTTAATCCCAGCCACAGTCTGAGCCCTGATCTGAGCTATAGATTAAGTCTTGACAGACACAGTCTGAGTCTCTACTCCAGCTATGGACTCATCCCTAATCCCAGCTACAGGCTGACCTCTGACCCCAGTCACACACTGAACCCTGATCCCAGCCATACACCAAGTCCTCACCCCAGCCACAGACTAATCCCTGAGGCCACCTATAGGTCTACCCCTCACCCTGGTCACAGACTGAGCCCCCATCACCAGTCCAAATTGACCCTTGATCCCAGACTAAGCTGAGCCTTGATCAGAAGCATAGACTGACCCCTGATCCCAGCTACAAGCCAAACTCTGCTCCCAGCCATAGCCTGAGCCCGGACACAGGCACAGAATGAGTTCCCATCCCAGTCAAGGGGTGACCTCTGACCTCAATCAGAGCCTGGCTTCTTATCCCAGGCACAGACTGACCCTGGCTCCAAACCCATCTTAGCCTAAGCTCTGTAGATCTCCAACTCAAACTCTGCCCATTGCACCCCCAAACCCCAGACTGAGACCATCCCGAGTGGCATTTGCTGAGGGCGAGCGCCTCCCGCTGCTCTGGAAGTGACTGTCAACTCTGCTGGGCCCCATCACACCTCCCTGGCTACCGTGTCCCCTCCTGGTCCTGCACTTTCAAGGGGACTCGGGCCAGCTGGAGCGGGTGCAGGAGGGAGGCCAGGCGCAGGCCAGGGGGCAGCTGAGGGAGCCAGTCTGGCCAGTGTGGGGCTAGGAGGCCAGGTCGCCGGCTTGCCAAGTGCCTGCTGTGTGCCGGCACGTCCCCTCCGCCACCTCGACTCTTCCTAGACAGCACCAAAAGATGGAGAGCCAGGCTGGACGGGGCAGCGACGGCAAAGCAGACAGCAGGTGCACAGTGGCCGAGCTCCAACCACGTCCATCCAACCCCAACCTGGTCGGCCCTTGCTGGAGACAAACTCCAACACCACACAGCAGATGCCCACCTGCGGGGTGGGACTGTGGGGGTGGCAGGGGATCCTGGGCTGGTAGAGTGCCCTGGGGTGCTGGAGATGCCTCGGACCGGGAAGCCAGAGCCTTGCTGGGTCGGGGCAGGGCGGGGCAGGGGCGGGGGCAGGGCTGGGGCGCCTGCATTCTCAGCCCTTGCAGCTGCCATCCTGGGGTCTGATGCTGGGAATCCCACGCTGGGGGAGAAGAAGCTGTTTATTGGGAGCTGAACGATCCCTCTAATCTCTGCCTTATCGCCGCCTGTTTGCCCAGTGAGAGTGCAAACACAGGGGTGGAGGTCACAGGGCTGCGGGGAGGGGCCCACACTATTTGCCCGACTTCTCCCAGTGGTGTTAAAAATAGCACAGAGCTCTGGGCTCAGAGGGGTCTGCGGTGTTCCCGCCTGGGCCCCAGCCCACGGGCACCAGCTGCCAGGTGGAGGCCTGAGGCGTTGACACTCCTCGGCTCTGTTTGGCTTCTGATAGCGGCCCAGGAAGGTGTGGCCGGAGGGGCCCTTTCTCAAGAAAAGCCCGGAGAAGTGGTGTCCAGCCCCCTGCCCTGCCCACCTCGCCGCCCCCCACACCATCCCAGCCCACACCTGGACTGGGGGCAGGCGGGACCCAGGAAGTAAGTACCCAGCTGGAGTAAGGGGAGGGGCTGGAGGCCAGCTCCCAGCTCTCTGCTGCTGCCAGGACTAGCTGGGGCTGGGGTAGTGAAGCCCCAGGGAGAGGTGGGCCCAGCACCGAGTCTGAGCCCAGCCAGGGAGCCCCGTGCTCTGCCCCTAGAAGGGAGCATTGCCTGCTGGTGGTGGCACCTGAAAGGTTCCATGACCTGGTGCAGCTGTGCAACTGTGGAGCCTATGTCCCCAGCTGCAAAGACAGGTATTCATGGTTCCTACATCCCGAGGTGTGGCAGAGATTGATGCAAAGCAGGCATCAGCCCTGCTCCACAGCCTCCAAGCCCGGGCCATGCCTGTCCTAGTGTGCCTCTCACGGTCACCCCCGTCTGATGGAGGACACAGGCTGGTGCCGGCTCCTGGCACCCCGAAGAAGGTCCTTTTCCTTTCTGAGTTGACTGAGATTTAATTGCCCTCATTACCCGGTTTACAGTGCCTCTGGGACGCTTCAAAGCCCTCCTGGCACCAGCAGCGTGCACAGCCCTCCCTGCCCCCCAGAGACGGATGTTGGCCAGAAGATCCCCAGGTTCATGGAGCCATGGGACCACCCCACAGGCTTTGGGCTCAAAGGACCTGGAGAATGGGGCAGGGAGATGACGGGGGGGGGCTTGGTGCCCGTGAGGCGCCTCGACAGGGCCGCCAGACCCGCAGGTGCCATCACTGTGTCTGCCCGGCACAGACACAGACTCAGCTCTGCCCCCAGGGCTGCAAGGCCAGGCAGGGTGATAGTACAGCAGCCATCTGGGGGGTGGGCCAGCTCGGGCCAGGGCTGCAGCGCCACGTGGATGGGGCCAGGGCATCTTCCTGAGCACCCCTCCACAAAAATAAAAGTAGTAAAAAATTTGATATTTTGGCTGGGCGCGGTGGCTCACACCTGTAATCCAGCACTTTGGGAGGCCGAGGCGGGCCGATTACAAGATCGGGAGATCGAGACCATCCTGGCTAACATGGTGAAACCCCGTCTCTACTAAAAATACAAAAAAAATTAGCCTGGCCTGGTGGCGGGCGCCTGTTATCCCAGCTATTCAGGAGGCTGAGGCAGGAGAATGGCGTGAACTCGGGAGGTGGAGCTTGCAGTGAGCCGAGATTGACCACTGCACTCCAGCCTGGCCGACAGAGTGAGACTCCGTCTCAAAAAAATAAAAAATAAAAAAAATCGTATTTTATGTCTGTGCTGGTATAAAGACAAATATATTCATATTATGTATTAAAGCATTTTCTTGGCCTTAAAAGTTCAGTTTTTTCTTCTGATTTTAAAATAAATTAAAATATTTCCATGAGCCCCTGAAAATCTCCCAGGTGCTGGTGCTCGGGCCTGGTGCAGGATTCGGCCCAAGAGGATGCCAGAGCTCAGAGATGGGGACCGACAGAGGGGTCAGAAAAGTGTCTCAGAGCCATTGGGCCGGGAGAGGAGGAACAGGCAGGAAGAAAGGGGGGTCACGGAGATGGTCGTGGAGGCCAGGTGGTCCCAGCAGCCCTGCCTGTGGCCACAGCAGCGGGAGGTGGCAGCAGTTGGATGAGATCCGGCAACATCCTGGAGGCTGTGGACGGAGCGCGAGGAAGGTGGGGGCTGCGGACGGGGCGCGTGGAAGGTGGGGACTGTGGACGGGGCGCGTGGAAGATGGGGACTGCGGACGGGGCGCGAGGAAGGTGGGGGCTGCGGACAGGGCGTGAGGAAGGTGGGGACTGCAGAGGGGGTGCATGGAAGGTGGGGGCTGGGGCTGCAGCCTGGAGCCTGGGGAAAATACCGCTGCCAGGATCAGCTGAGGTGGGGCCTGGGTCCAGCTTTCTGGGGGCTCAGTGAGCAGGGGTGCTGAGGCCCCAACTGGCTGCCAGGGAGATCAAGAGGCTGTCCCGGCCCCCAGGCCTCAGTTTCCCCACCTGTACAAGGGAGGTTTGGATAAGAGAGTCTCCAGAGAGGTTCCTAAAAGCCGAAGGAAGACATTGTGGTGCTGGGGAAAGGGGAGTGTCATCTCGGTCGAGGGGTCTTCACCTAGAATTCCAGAAAGGCGATGGGGTGGGGCAGCTCCCCCCAGCCTCACAAACACTGTGGCTTCCAGCTAGAGCTCAGCCCTCTCTCCAAGGACTCCTCCTGGGGTCTGCCTGCCCAGGGACAGATGCTGGGCCAGCTGCCAACCAGCCCTCTGTCCCCCTACCTGTGGGCGAGCACCTCCCCCTGCCTTCCTGCTCCCTCAGGGAAGCCGCCATCAGTCAGGCCTCAGCAGCACCTGTCACTCTGCAGGTTCCCACGTCCTCTGCCCTTGACCCCCAGCCTGGGCACGGCCTGCCCACCCTCCCTGGCCCCTGGCAGCCCCTCAAGGACATGGGGCAGTCCCCCCGGGCCTGGTGGTAGCAGTCCCACGTCATAGTCCTGCCTGTCCTGTGGACACTGGGAGAGCCCCTGAGAATCCTGGCTTGGGACACTACCGTGTGTGCCCCGAGGAAGAAGCTGCAGCTGATTGCACAGGTGAGCAAGCGGGAACTCCACAGGCTCCCTGTCCTGTGCTTGCCCCTGGGGGCCTCGGCTCCTCTCCCCAGAGGCCTGTGTGTCCAGGATTCCCCTGCCTCTGCCCTGGGCCCCTGGATGGATCATGGGAACAGCCATGGGGCCACTGAACAAGGCTTGAGAGGGCTGGGCAGGGTGGAGGGGGCTGCACCTGAGCCTTGTGTCCTGCTGGGGGTCCCTGGAGACTGGGGTCCTCGCCTGGGCCCTGTGCCCACCACTCTGCACTTTGGTTTCCTGGTGGCATCAGGACCCATCGCTCTGGGCCAGCTGAGGGATTTCCAGCTGGGACACCCAGGCCTGGTGGCTGCCCAAGGCCCCTGAGGCTGGGCCCGGTCAGGGCTTCCCAGCCCCTTCTCCCTTCTTGGCAAACAAAGGCCCTGCCAGCCATATGCTGCGGCTCTGATTTGTTGGGCGGGGACCTGGAGCACTTGGCACGCCCTACCCCACCCACCCTGGCACAGCACAAATGCCTCTTAGCCCGCACAGTTCCTCCCTGCACCCCATAAGCCCTCAGACTGAGTTGCTCCCCACAGCTGGGTCACCATCACCCCAGCTGCCCAAGCGAGGGGGTCACAGCGAAGCCCCCAGCCTGCCTGTTGCAGGGGTGAGAGGAGGGGGCGATGACAGTGCCCTGTCCCCAGCTCCACTCCCTCAGGCACCGTCTCCTCCCCACAGCCCCCACCCGTCTCCTTCCTGCGATGCCCAAGACCCATCCTGGACTGGGGTCTGGTGCTGGGAATCCCATGCTGGACCCCCAACCTGGCTCCCACCTGCCTGCCCTGCCCAGCCCCAGGCTGCCCCTCAGCAGCCCTCGCCCCCTAGACCCCAGACTCCTGTCTCCCCTTCCCCACTCCTCCCAGGCTGGGCTGGGTCCCGCCATGCCCATGTCTGCCCCTAGATCTGTAGGACCACTCGCCAGCTCAACCCTGCACCCCCATCCCCCGGCCACAGCCTCTCCCAGCCTGCACCTGCGGGGGCTTCGTAAATGACCAAGGGGAAATGAAAACGCCTGCACAGTTCCTCCCTGCATCCCATAACCCCTCAGACTACACCCCACAACCCCTCAGACTGCACCCCATCACCCCTCAGACTGCACCCCACAACCCCTCAGACTGCACCCCATCACCCCACAGACTGCACCCCACAACCCTCAGACTGCACCCCATCACCCCGCAGACTGTACCCCACAACCCCTCAGACTGCACCCCACAACCCCTCAGACTGCACCCCATCACCCCTCAGACTGCACCCCACAACCCCTCAGACTGCACCCCATCACCCCTCAGACTGTACCCCACAACCCCTCAGACTGTACCCCACAACCCTCAGACTGCACCCCATCACCCCTCAGACTGTACCCCGCAACCCCTCAGACTGCACCCCACAACCCCTCAGACTGCACCCCGTCACCCCTCAGACTGCACGCCACAACCCCTCAGATTGCACCCCATCACCCCTCAGAACGCACCCCACAACCCCTCAGACTGCACCCCACAACCCCTCAGACTGCACCCCGTCACCCCTCAGACTGCACGCCACAACCCCTCAGATTGCACCCCATCACCCCTCAGAACGCACCCCACAACCCCTCAGACTGCACCCCACAACCCCTCAGACTGCACCCCATCACCCCTCAGACTGCACCCCACAACCCCTCAGACTGTACCCCACAACCCCTCAGACTGCACCCTATAACCCCTCAGACAGCACCCCACAACCCCTCAGACTGCACCCCATCACCCCTCAGACTGCACCCCACAACCCCTCAGACTGCACCCCATCACCCTCAGACTGCACCCCACAACCCCTCAGACTGCACCCCATTACCCCTCAGACTGCACCCCACAACCCCCCAGACTGCACCCACAACCCCTCAGACTGAGCTCAGCTGTCCAAGGCAGAGGCTGGGCAGTGCCCTCCGCCCACCGGCTCCTGGAGCTCAGCCTGGGCTCTGGGAGTGGGGGAAGGGGTTAAAGACCCAGAGCAAGAGGAGAGACTGGAGAGGGGCTAGTTGGAGAGAATCGGCCTCCAGCATCTTACAGCAAAGAGTCTCCCTCCCACCCACACTGGCCTGCGGCCTGCAGCCATTCCCCAGACACCCGCTGCCACCCACCGGGCCAAGTGGAGGCTGAGTGTGGGAGGGCTGTAGCCCTCAATGCCCTGGGGGGCTCAGATGAGGAGGGGGCTGAGAAGGGGAGGGGCCCTAGATGGGGAGAAACAGAGAAGCCCTGTTAGACCAGGTACCTTGAGGAGGCTTGGTTCACATGCGTACACATGCTTATATGAGCGTGCACACACGGGCAGACACATGCACATACACACGGACACATTCTAACACACACATATGCACATGATTGCACACATGTATCCATGTTTGCACACACACATGCACGCATGGTCACACACAGATGCCCACATGCTAGCGCACACACACACACCCATGCTCACACACTAGACTCCCGCATGCTCACACATATACACATGCACATATGATCACACATGCAAACATACACGCACCCATGTTCACACGCATGCTCACACACATGCACACGAACACATGCTCACACATGCACACATACACATGCATGCATGCTCACACACATGCTCTCACACACACACACATACACACGCATGCATGCTCACACACATGCATACATGCTCTCACAAATATACACACGCATGCATGCTCTCACAAATATACACACACATGCATGCTCTCACACACATACACACACACATGCATGCTGTCACAAATATATACACGCATGCATGCTCACACACACATGCATGCTCGCACACACATATATGCTCACACACGCACATACACATGCACCCATGCTCGCACACACATACACACACGCATGGTCACACACACATATATACACACATACACACATACATGCTCACACACACACACATGCACTCATGCTCACACAGACACTCATTCACTCTCGCACATATGACTGTTCCTGGGGATGTGCTGCCCCCCTGTGGCTGCTGCCAGCTCCAGGTCCAGCCCGCTCAGCTGCCTGGTCCCAGGAGGGCCAGTAGGGATGCCTGGGGCGGAGGGGGCACTCAGCCACCCAGGGCCCGGGGCACCAAGGTCTGGGTAAGGACAGAAGCCACCAAGCCCTTGGTTTACTCCTCCCCTCAGTCCCCAGCACAGTCTGGGCTGGGACCCGGAGCCCTGGGTTCCCCAACAAACCTGCCCGTAGAGGGAACCCAGGCCCCTTTAGGACAGAGCTCGCGACCTCACCAAGGACTAAAGAAAGAAAATTAAACATAAACGAGGAAGAAAAAATAACGAAGACACCAGTAGACAGAAATGAAGTAGAAAGCAGACAAACAACAGAGAAAATCAAGGAAAGCAAGAGCGGCTAATTTGGAAAGATCCATAGAACCCACAGATTTCCACTTGGACGAATCAAAGGAAACGAAGAAAGGAAACCAGAAATCAGCACTGGCAGGAAGCAGAGGAGGCGCCATCTCACCTCCCACAGACACTGAGAGAGTGAACGTGTCAGGAAGGAGAGGAGGCGCCATCTCACCTCCAACAGAGACCGAGAGAGTGGACGTTTAAGGAACGAGAGGAGGCGCCATCTCACCTCCCACAGACACCGAGGGAGTGAACGTGTCAGGAAGGAGAGGAGGAGCCATCTCACCTCCCACAGACACCGAGAGAGTGGACGTTTAAGGAACGAGAGGAGGCGCCATCTCACCTCCCACAGACACCGAGGGAGTGAACGTTTCAGGAAGGAGAGGAGGCGCCATCTCACCTCCCACAGACACCGAGAGAGTGAACGTGTCAGGAACGAGAGGAGGCGCCATCTCACCTCCCACAGACACTGAGAGGGTGAACGTGTCAGGAAGAAGAGGAGGCGCCATCTCACCTCCCACAGACACCGAGGGAGTGAACGTTTCAGGAAGGAGAGGAGGTGCCATCTCACCTCCCACAGACACCGAGAGAGTGAACGTGTCAGGAACGAGAGGAGGCGCCATCTCACCTCCCACAGACACCGAGAGAGTGAACGTGTCAGGAACGAGAGGAGGCGCCATCTCACCTCCCACAGACACCGAGAGAGTGAACGTGTCAGGAACGAGAGGAGGCGCCATCTCACCTCCCACAGACACCGAGAGAGTGAACGTGTCAGGAAGAAGAGGAGGCGCCATCTCACCTCCCACAGACACTGAGAGAGTGAACGTGTCAGGAAGAAGAGGAGGCGCCATCTCACCTCCCACAGACACTGAGAGAGTGAACGTGTCAGGAAGAAGAGGAGGCGCCATCTCACCTCCCACAGACACTGAGAGAGTGAACGTGTCAGGAAGAAGAGGAGGCGCCATCTCACCTCCCACAGACACTGAGAGAGTGAACGTGTCAGGAAGAAGAGGAGGCGCCATCTCACCTCCCACAGACACCGAGAGAGTGAATGTGTCAGGAAAGAGGAGGCGCCATCTCACCTCCCACAGACACCGAGGGAGTGAACGTTTCAGGAAGGAGAGGAGGTGCCATCTCACCTCCCACAGACACCGAGAGAGTGAACGTGTCAGGAACGAGAGGAGGCGCCATCTCACCTCCCACAGATACCGAGAGAGTGAACGTGTCAGGAAGAAGAGGAGGTGCCATCTCACCTCCCACAGACACCGAGAGAGTGAACGTGTCAGGAACGAGAGGAGGTGCCATCTCACCTCCCACAGACACTGAGAGAGTGAATGTTGAGGAATGAGAAGAGGGGCCATCTCACCTCCCACAAACGCTGAGACAGTGAACATTTCAGGAAAGAGGAGGCGCCATCTCACCTCCCACAGACACCGAGGGAGTGAACGTTTCAGGAAGGAGAGGAGGTGCCATCTCACCTCCCACAGACACTGAGAGAGTGAATGTTGAGGAATGAGAAGAGGGGCCATCTCACCTCCCACAAACGCTGAGACAGTGAACATTTCAGGAACGAGAGGAGGCGCCATCTCACCTCCCACAAACGCTGAGACAGTGAATGTTGCAGCAAGGAGAGGAGGCGCCATTTCACCTCCAACAGATACCAAGAGAGTGAACGTTTAAGGAACGAGAGGAGGAGCCATTTCACCTCCCACCAACACTGAGACAGTGAATGTGTCAGGAACGAGAGGAGGCGCCATCTCACTTCCCACAGACACCGAGACAGTGAACGTGTCAGGAAGGAGAGGAGGAGCCATCTCACCTCCCACCGACACTGAGAGGGTGAACGTGTCAGGAACGAGAGGAGGCGCTATCTCACCTCCTACAGACACCGAGAGAGTGAACATGTCAGGAACGAGAGGAGGAGCCATCTCACCTCCCACAGACACTGAGACAGTGAACGTGTCAGGAAATAGAGGAGGAGCCATCTCACCTCCCACAGACACCGAGAAAATGAATGTTCCAGAAACGAGAGGAGGCTCCATCTCACCTCCCACAGACACCGAGGCAGTGAACGTGTCAGGAAGGAGATGAGGAGCCGTCTCACCTCCCACAGACTCCGAGAGAGTGAATGTTTAGGAATCAGAGGAGGCGTCATCTCACCTCCCACAGACACTGAGAGAGTGAACGTGTCAGGAACGAGAGGAGGCGCCATCTCACCTCCCACAGACACCGAGGGAGTGAACGTTTCAGGAAGGAGAGGAGGCGCCATCTCACCTCCCACAGACACTGAGAGAGTGAACGTGTCAGGAACGAGAGGAAGCGCCATCTCACCTCCCATAGACACTGAGACAGTGAATGTGTCAGGAAATAGAGGAGGCGTCATCTCACCTCCCACCGACACTGAGAGGGTGAACGTGTCAGGTTTATTAACAGCTTTATGACCACAAATTTTCCAACTTAGATGACATAGAAAAATTCCTTGAAAGACACCCATGTCAGATCTGGCAGAAAAAGTGCTCATCACCAGAATGGCTGTAGATCTAGTAAAGAAATTCTATTTATAGGCCGGGCGCGGTGGCTCAAGCCTGTAATCCCAGCACTTTGGGAGGCCGAGACGGGCGGATCACGAGGTCAGCAGATCGAGACCATCCTGGCTAACATGGTGAAACCCCCTCTCTACTAAAAAATAGAAAAAAAAAACTAGCCGGGCGAGGTGGCGGCGCCTGTAGTCCCAGGTACTTGGGAGGCTGAGGCAGGAGAATGGCGTGAACCCGGGAGGCGGAGCTTGCAGTGAGCTGAGATCCGGCCACTGCACTCCAGCCTGGGCGACAAAGCGAGACTCCATCTCAAAAAAAAAAAAAAAAAGAAATTCTATTTATAACTAAAACCATCTCACGAAGACAATTCCTGGCCCACACGGCTTCCCTGATGGATGCAACCAAACATTTAGGGAAGAAATAATATCCATTCTACACAGACTGTTCCCAGAAATACAAGTTTACCAGGTCACCGTTACCACAAGCCCAAAACCAGAAAAGATATCACGGGAAAAGAAAATTACAGGCCAACGTTCCTCATAGACGTAGACACAAAACAGTTTCTAGAATACTTGCCTTAAAAGTAAATAGAGGCCAGGTGAGATGGCTCATGCCTGTAAACCCAACATTTTGGGAGGCCGAGGCAGGCGGATTTATTGAGGTCACGAGTTTGAGACCAGCCTGGCCAACATGGTGAAACCCCGTCTCCACTAAAAATGCAAAAATTAGCCGGGCATGGTGGTGGCAGGAACCTGTAATCCCAGCTACTCGGGAGGCTGGGACAAGAGAATCACTTGAACCTGGGGACAGAGGTTGCAGTGACCGAGATTGTGCCATTGCACTCCAGCCCAGGCAACAAAGTGAGACTTTGTCTCGGAAAATAAAAAAATAAAAATAAATAAATAAATAAGTAAATAGAAAAAAATGTTTAAAAAGACAGACACAAAAGTTGTAACGAAATCTTAGTAGATCGAATTGCACAATGTATAAAGAGGATAATACATCAAGACCAAGGGGAGTTTATCCCAGGAAGTCAAGGGATCCAGCTTTCTTTTTTTTCGAACAGAGTCTCTCTCTGTCACCCAGGCTGGAGGGCAGTGGTGTGATCTCGGCTCACTGCAGCCTCTGCCTCCCAGGTTCAAGTGATTCTCCTGCTTCAGCCTCCCGAGTAGCTGGGATTACAGGCACCTGCTACCACGCCCAGTTGATTTTTGTATTTTTAGTAGAGACAGGGTTTCACCATGTTGGCCAGGCTGGTCTTGAACTCCTGACGTTAGACGATCCTCCTTCCTCAGCCTCCCAAAGTGCTGGGATTTGAGGCGTGAGCCACCGTGCCCAGCCTGTTTGTTTGTTTGTTTGTTTGTTTTGAGATGGAGTCTTGCTCTGTCACCCAGGCTGGAGTGCAGTGGCACGATCTCGGCTCACTGCAAGCTCCGCCCCCTGGGTTCACACCATTCTCCTGCCTCAGCCTCCCGTGTAGCTGGGACTACAGGCGCCTGCCACCACACCCGGCTAATTTTTTTTTTTTTTTTTTTTGTATTTTTAGTAGAGACGGGGTTTCACCGTGTTTGCCAGGATGGTCTCGATCTCCTGACCTCGTGATCCGCCCTCCTCAGCCTCCCAAAGCGCTGGGATTACAGGCATGAGCCACCACGCCTGGTCGCCTTTTGCTGTTTTAACACCAGTGACCCTATATTTATTCTGACAACTTTCACATTCATGTTAACAGAATAAGAAGAAAATCCATGTAATCCCCTCGGACAAAACCATAACAAAATGCGTCATCATTCATGGTGCAAACTCTCAGCAAACCAGTAATGGAAGGGAGCCGACTAAACCGGCAAGACCATGTATCTGAAACCGTCGCTGAAGTCATGCCTGACGGTGAGAAACAGAAGGCCCGGCGCCAAGGTGGGGAACAGAGCCAGGGGGCTTCTCTCACCACTTCCTCTGCACCATGCAGGAAGTCCCAGGGCAATAAAGCAGGAAAGGGAAAGGAAGACATACATGATCCGGCATGTAGAAAACCCTTTTAAGGCCGGGCACCATGGCTCACGTAATCCCAGCACCTTGGGAGGCCGAGGTGAGAGCATCTCTTGAGCCCAGGAGTTGGAGACCAGCCTGGGCAACATAGCAAGACCCTGTCTCTATAAAAAAAATTTAAAAATTAGCCTGGCATGGTGGCACGCACCTATAGTCCCAGCTACTTAGGAGGCTGAGATAGGAGGATTTCTTGAGCCTGAGAGGTCGAGACTAGCCTGGCCAGCATGGCGAAATCCCGTCTCTACTAAAAATACAAAAATTAACCAGGCGTGGTGGCACATGCCTGTAACCCCTGCTACTCGGGAGTGGGAGGCTGAGGTGGGAGGATCACATGAACCTGGGAGGTGGAGGCTGCAGTGAGCCGAGATTGTGCCACTACACTCCAGTCTAGACAACAGAGAGAGACTCTGTCTCAAAAAAAAAAAAGAAAAAAGAAAAAAAATTGAACCTTAACTTTATTTCACTCTGCACAAAAATGAAATCAAGATGAGTCACACAGACTTAAACATAAAATCCAAGACCTTCTGGAAGAAGGTGAGAGAAAATCTTCACAATTTGCGGTAGGCAAAGACTTCTTTCAGGTCACAAATCACCAGATGTACAAGAAAAGAAATTGATAGCAAAGTAAATTTTTTTTTGCTGATCAAAAGACACCATGAAGAAAATGAATAGGCAATCCAGAGACTGGGAAAAAATATTAATTGTAGATATCTCTGAAAAAAGATTTGCATTCATGGCCGGGCGCAGTGCCTCACTCCTGTAATCCTAGCACTTTAGGAGGCCGAGGTGGGAGGATCACCTGGGGTCAGGAGTTCGAGACCAGCCTGGCCAACATGGTAAAACGCTGTCTCTGCTGAAAATACAAAAATTAGCCGGACGTGGTGGTGAGTACCTGTAATCCCAGCTACTTGGGAGACTGAGGCAGGAGAATCACTTGAACCAGGGAGGCGGAGGTTGCAGTGAGCCGAGATCTTGCCACTGCACTCCACCCTGGATGACAGAGTGAGACTCCATCTCAAAACTAAATAAATAAAAAATAAAAATAAAAAAACACAGGATGCCGAAGCAGACGGATCACAAGGTCAAGAGATCGAGACCTTCCTGGCCAACATAGTGAAACCTGTCTCTAAAAATACAAAAATTAGCTGTGCGTGATGGCGCGCACTTGTAGTCCCAGCTACTCAGAAGGCTGAAGCAGGAGAATCGCTTGAACCCAGGAGGCAGAGATTGCAGTGAGCCGAGATCACACCACTGTACTCCAGCCTGGCAAAAGACCGAGACTCCGTCTCCAAAAAAAAATGAAAAATTACAGTGAGTTGCCAGTACATACTGGTTCGTCAATGGTAGCAAACGCATCTCACAAATGTAAGATGTTAAATAATCAGGGAAACTGTGTGCAGGCTGTTTAGAACTGTCACGAGAGACAACGTTGCAACAAATTAAGCTTAAAAATCTTAATTAGCTTTCATTCATGATTCTAAAATTGGCTCAGAACCAGGACAAATTCGAAGACCCCGGGGCTGCACATTTATGGAAACGGAAGTGACGCGCAGAGGCAGTTTTGGTGGTGGCCGCTGGGCGCTTTGCCTTGAAATCAGCGGCCACTGGCAACTGACAGGATGGCAGCTGCGGTGACCTGGACCCAGTCCCTGTGACTTCAGGCCAGGCCAGGCTGCAGTTTGCAGTAAGGACTCATGCCCCAGACCTCCTCGGTGAAAACTTAACAGGTCTCTAGGGTTCATTTTGAAAGCTTTATGTAAAAAATGGTGGCTTGGCCGGGCGCGGTGGCTCACGCCTGTAATCCCAGCACTTTGGAAGGCCGAGGCGGGTGGATCACTAGGTCAGGAGATCGAGACTATCCTGGCTAACATGGTGAAACCCCATCTCTACTAAAAATACAAAAAACTAGCTGGGCATGGTAGCGGGCGCCTGTAGTCCCAGCTACTTGGGAGGCTGAGGCGGGAGAATGGCGTGAACCCGGGAGGCTTGAGACCAGCCTGACCAACATGGTGAAACCCTGTCTCTACTAAAAATACAAAAATGAGAGGCCGGGCACTGTAATCCCAGCTACTCCAGAGGCTGAGGCAGGAGGCTGAGGCGCTAACTCAGCTCACTGCAACCTCCACCTCCCGGGTTCACACTATTCTCCTGCCTCAGCCTCCTGAGTAGCTGGGACTACAGGCGCCCGCCACCACGCCCGGCTAATTTTTTGTATTTTTAGTAGAGATGGGGTGTCACCGCATTAGCCAGGATGGTCTCGATCTCCTGACCTCATGATCCGCCCGCCTCGGCCTCCCAAAGTATTTATTTATTTTTTGAAACGGAGTTTCACTCTGTCGCCCAGGATGGAGTACAATGGCGCCATCTCAACTCACTGCAACCTCCGCCTCCTGGGTTTAAGCGATTCTCCTGTCTCAGCCTCCTGAGTAGCTGGGATTACAGGTGCCCATCATCACGCCGGCTAATTTTTTGTATTTTTAGTAGAGATGTGGTTTCACCATCTTGGCCAGGCTGATTTTGAACTCCTGACCTCAGGTGATCTGCCCAAAGCACTGGGATTACAGGTGTGAGCCACCCGCCCTGGGCCATTTATTTTTTGAGGAACTGTTGTACTGTTTCCCACAGTGGCTACATCATTTTACATTCCACATCACACAAGGGTTCCCATCTCTCCACACCCTGAACAACACTTGTTACTTGGTTTTTGTTTTTGTTTTTGAGACGGAGTTTTGCTCTTGTGGCTCAGGCTGGAGTGCAATGGCACGATCTCGGTTCACTGCAACCTCCACCTCCCAGGTTTTTTTTTTTTTTTTTTTTTTTTTCTCGCTCTGTCGCCCAGGCTGGAGTGCAGTGGCCGGATCTCAGTGCACTGCAAGCTCCGCCTCCCGGGTTTACGCCATTCTCCTGCCTCAGCCTCCCGAGTATCTGGGACTACAGGCGCCGCCACCTCGCCCGGCTAGTTTTTTGTATTTTTTTTAGTAGAGACGGGGTTTCACCATGTTAGCCAGGATGGTCTCGATCTCCTGACCTCGTGATCTGCCCGTCTCGGCCTCCCAATGTGCTGGGATGACAGGCTTGAGCCACCACGCCCGGCCCACCGCCCAGGTTTAAGCAATTCTCTTGTCTCAGCCTCTGAGTAGCTGGGATTACAGGCGCCCGCCACCACACCCGATTCATTTTTTTGTATTTGTTAGTAGAGAAGGGGTTTCATCATATTGGTCAGGCTGGTCTCGAACTCCTGACCTTGTGATCCACCCACCTCAGCCTCCCAAAGTGCTGGGATGACAGGCGTGAACCACCGCACCCAGCCGTGGGATGGTTTCGATTACATCATTTTTCTCATCATAGGTTCCATTCTCCTGCTCCTCCGCATGCCTGGCAGGTCCTCTTCCTTTGGACGCCAGCCCTTGTGAATTTCACCTGGCTGGGTGCCGGGGACTCTTCTCTTCCGGGAAATCTTGAGCTTTGTCCTGGACGTGCCGTTAAGTGATCTGGAGGCAGTTGCGTCCTTTCTAGTCTTGCTTTTATGGCTTGGTAGGAGGGCTCAGAGCAGAACTCAGGCTCAGGCTATCGTCCCCCGCCGAGGAGGGCTTCACCCAAGGCCCCGTGAGTTAAGAGATTGTCCTGCTTGGCTGATGGGGAGAGATGCTGTCCTCGGTCATGAGACGGGTCCTGTTCCGTCTCGTCCTTCCAGATGGCTTTTTACCAACCCTGGGGAGTTTCCTTATGGGAATCAGCAGGGCAGTCCTCTTCTGGATACTCCAGGGGTCCCGTCCAGGTCTTCGGGGTCCCTCCCTGTGCGACGCTCTCCACTCTGGTACTGTCTGTGAACTCGAGCCGCCTCGGCCTCTCCAGCCTCGGGGATCTGCTGGGACCTGTGTGGGTTCCTCCTTCCCGCCTGCAGGTGACTAGGGCACGGCTGTTCCCGTCACTCAGGGTCACCGTCCTCTAATGCCTAGTGTCCCGTGTCTTGGAAGCCACGTGTCTGCGTTTTGTCTGGTTTTGTTTTGCTTTTTGGCTGTTTCGGGTAGGAGGGTAAGTCTATGACAGCTCACCTCAGCTGGACTGAGAAGTTTTTCCTAGAGTAATGGAAATATTCTCAATGTGGTTTTGGATGGTGGCTCCGCAGGGTCTGCAGCGGACATACTCCCTGACCTCATATGATCCGGCGATTCCGCAGCAGATCCTGGGACTCGTGGCCTTCACCATCGTGGCAGCCAGTCCCTGTAATAAACCGCTTTCTCTGCTTACGCACCTCCTATTGGCTCTGCTTGTCTGCAGAGCTCTGAGGAATACAATGAGGTCCCCAGAGTGCCAGATCCATAGATGGAAAGTAGGAGGGAAGGTGCTGGGCTGGGGTGGGGTGTGGGGAGCTGGTGTTTCACGGGGACAGGGTTTCAGTTTGTAAAATGGAGGCGTTCTGCAGATGGGCGGTGGGTGACACAGCACTGGGAAGGTGCTTAGTGCCACTGAGCTGTGCACTTAACAATGGTCAAAATCGTAAGTTATGTGTATTATTTCCGTGATTTTACCACAATAAGAAAACACCCAGCTGGGCATGTTGGCTCACGTCTGGAATCTCAGCACTTTGGGAGGCCGAGGCAGATGGATCACCTGAGGTCAGGAGACCAGCCTGGCCAACATGCTGAAACCTTATCTCTACTAAAAATACAAAAATTAGCCAGGCGTGGTGGCGGGCGCCTGTAGTCCCAGCTACTCGGGAGGCTGAGGCGGGAGAATCGCTTGATCCTGGGAGGCGGAGGTTGCAGCGAGCTGAGTTCGTGTCACTGCACTCCAGCCTGGGTGACAGAGCGAGACTGTGTTTCAGAAAAAAAAAAGAGAGAGAGAGAAAGGAGGGAAGGAAGGAAGGAAGGAAGGGAGGGAGGGAAGGAGGGAGGGAAGGGAGGGAGGGAGGGAGGGAGGGAGGAAGGGAGGGAGGGAGGGAAGGGAGACTCATTGGCCGGAACTCCTTGGCTCCTGCGGCTGGGCCAGGGTGGCTAGGGAGAGACCACAGCAGGCCTCAGCCGCATCTGGCGGTCAGGAGGTGTCTCCACTGCAGCCGGAGCTGCCTGCTGAGGTTTGCGAAGTGGCGACTGCCTAGTGGATGCTACTGCAGAAATGCCAAGTGTCACGGCAACTGGCAAGATGGCTCCGTCCTCCTCATTCTCCCACGAGGCAGTACATCTGGCTGCCTGAGCTATCCCGGACTTGAGCTCTGGCTGCAAGGGAGGTTGATAAAGGACATACTTAGCATGCCAGACTCCTCGGTAGGAGAAGGGGCTCCAGGAAGGGGTGGGACAAGTGCTGAGTGCCGAGTCCCTGCAGCGGCTCCATGGCTCCAATGGCTGGATGGGAGACCAGGGCTTAGTGAAAGGACACACACCAAGGTCAGAGTGCCAAGGTCAGAGTGCCATGCCAAGGTCAGAGTGCTAATAAGATGCAACCCCCGAATTTTTCCCCTGGAGCCAGGGGCTCAGCCACTGCTGCCCAGAAAGCAGCACCAAGGGGGCCCAGCAAGTGATAATTTTCTGTAGAAAAGAAAGAAGTGGCCTGATTGGTTCCTCATGCCTAAGATTGGGCCTCCAGGCCCCTCAGCCTGGTGCCCTTGAGCATCTGTCCCTGCCTGACCTGGGGCTGTCACTCAGCTCCTCCCTGTCTGCTGTGCTGCACACGCCTGCCCCACATACCAGACAAGACCTCCTCTTTTCCCCACGTTTCCCATGGATGTTTGCACACAGAGGCTCAGTTCAGGGCCTATTAACTAAAAAAAAATTAAATGATTTCATTTTATTTTATTTTATTTTATTTTATTTTAAGAAAAGGTCTCACTCTGTCACCCAGGCTGGAGTGCAGTGGCACAAACACGGCTCCCTGCAGCCTCCTCCCGGGCTCAAGCGATTCTCCCACCTCAGTCTCCCAAGTAGCTGGGACTACAGGCAGGTGCCACCACACTGGCCAATGTTTCCATGTTTTTGTAGAGATGGCGTCTTGCTTGCTGCCCAGTCTGGTCTCAAACTCCTGGGTTCAAGCGAGTCTCCCCCCTCAGCCTCCCAAAGTGCTGGGATTCCAGGCATAAGCCATCACACCTGGTTGTGTTTTTTTAAATTTTAAAAGCAATGTGTGCACCTAGTTTAAAAGTTTCCCCAAGACAGAGAGAAAATAGCAACTCCAACTCCAGAAGTGATCACTTAAAATTCTTTTAGCCGGCCGGGCACGGTGGCTCACGCCTGTAATCCCAGCACTTTGGGAGGCCGAGGCAGGCGGATCACGAGGTCAGGAGATGGAGACCATCCTGGCTAATAGGGTGAAACCCCGTCTCTACTAAAAATACAAAAAATTAGCCGGGCGCGGTGGCGGGCACCTGTAGTCCCAGCTACTCGGGAGGCTGAGGCAGGAGAATGGCGTGAACCCGGGAGGCGGAGCTTGCAGTGAGCCGAGATCGCGCCACTGCACTCCAGCCTGGGCGACAGAGCAAGACTCCGTCTCAAAAAAAAAAAAAAAAAAAAAATTATTTTAGCCAACTTAGCTCTTCTAGCCAGCATCACCTCCCTATTGTGAAATAATATGCTCATCGTGCAGGTCCTTGAAGCTTCCTGTTGACTTCCTACCGGAAGATGAGGATCTGACTTTCCCATCTTTCCCGGACCAGTGCATGCACTTCTCCCCTCCCACCTGATGACGGATCCCAAATTCTTCACACAGGTAGTCAGCGCTTGCATTAATATAACTATGTAATTGTTCACACTTGAGCCAAGTACTATATGATAAATGCATTTCCTTTTTACAACTTTTTGTTTTTCCTGGAATTCGTAACTACTTCCTTTTTCACTTAGTTAGAATATTGGTTAAGTTACTGAGGCAAAGAACCAAAACGCCAGGAATCTAAACATGATACAGCTGGTTTCTCACTCACATGAAAGTCCTGAGGCTGATGGGCTTTCCTGCCACTCTCAACACGCGGCTTCTGGCTCAGGATCCAAGGGGCTACTCCACCTCTCACCTCTCCCTGCCTGCAGGAGGGGGGAAAGGTCTTCAAGACAGTGACCCTGGCCAGGCACAGTGGCTCACGCCTGTAATCCCAGCACTTTGGGAGGCTGAGGCAGGTGGATCACAAGGTCAGGTGTTCGAGACCAGCCTGGCCAATATGGTGAAACCCCCAACTCTACTAAAACTACAAAAATTAGCATGGTGGCGGGCCCCTGTCGTCCCAGCTACTCAGGAGGCTGAGGCAGGAGAATCGCTTGAACCCAGGAGGTGGAGGTTGCAGTGAGCCGACATCACGCCACTACACTCTAGCCTGGGCGACAGAGTGAGACTCTGTCTCAAAAAAAAAAAAAAAAAAAAGAGAGAGAGAGATTCTTCCTTTTTTTTTAAAGTTATGGGACCGGGTTTGTTAATAACGTATGTGATGAGACCAGTTGATTGCAGTCTCACCGTGAAGGCAAAAACAAACAAAAAATGAAACCCAAAGGATATACAGAAATAACCCTGTCCACCGAATAAACTGAATAGTGTTTATAGCTGTATAACCCAACTAAGTAATCTTTCTCCCCTCTTTAGCTTTTATGCACCACCTGCCATTCTAGATATTACCAATCACTCTAAACAATATTAATAATAAAAACCAAGGCTGGACGCGGTGGCTCACACCTGTCATCCCAGCACTTGGGAGGCCAAGGCAGGGCACCTGAAGTCAGATCAGGAATTCGAGACCAGCCTGACTAACATGGTGAAACCCCGTCTCTACTAAAAATATACAAATTAGCTGGGCGTGGTGGCGGGCGCCTGTAATCCCAGCTACTCGGGAGGCTAAGGCAGGAGAATCACCTGAACTTGGGAGGTAGAGCTTGCAGTGAGCTGAGACCGCGCCTTTGCACTCCAGCCTGGGCAACAAGAGTGAAACTCCATCTCAAAAAAAAAAAAAAGGAATAAAAGAAAAAATAAATAAAAACCAACCACTTTCAATCTGATAATTCTGGGCAGAAAATTGGATATAGTTTGGACAAGATCTTTGAGAAAAATTCATATACACCAAATTAACTAGTTCTGTTACAAAACTGCTGTAAAAATACACATCATCACGAAACATACAGAACTTTAGAATCCAGCTAAGAGTGGAGAAATACTGAATGTCTTAATTTATCTGGAGGGGGCTGTAAATCCTAAGGTGGAAGGGCGTTTGAGCGTTCTGGCGTGTTCAGAGATTCTAGTGTCTAGTATCTCTCGAACACACAAAGACCATTTTGAAGGTGGTTATGGCCAGGAAACCTCGGGGTGGGTTCTCCCGGAAAAGGACCCTTTCTTTTCATGGGAAGATCTGGAAGTGACACCTCCCACTCCTGCCCTGGTCCGATTGGCCAGAACGTGGTCACAGGCTAAGTCAGAGGCTGCAAGGAGGCTGGGAAACATGGTCTTCAGCTGGAGAGCCTTGAACCCGGTGAAACTCCTTTTACCGTGAAAGGGGAGAGTACAGCTTGGGTGACAATCAGAGGTCGCCGTGGCAAGGGTGGTCCTCCCCGAAGCTCTCCCACGGAGCCACAAGGCTTGTCCCCGTATTCCCTCACCCATCAGGTCACCACTCCTTTCCATTTCTTTTCTTTTTTTTTTTTTTTTTTTTTGAGACGGAGTCATGCTCTGTCGCCCAGGCTGGAGTGCAGTGGCCGGATCTCAGCTCACTGCAAGCTCCGCCTCCCGGGTTCACGCCATTCTCCTGCCTCAGCCTCCCAAGTAGCTGGGACTACAGGCGCCCGCCACTTCGCCCGGCTAGTTTTTTGTATTTTTTTTAGTAGAGACGGGGTTTCACCGTGTTAGCCAGGATGGTCTCGATCTCCTGACCTCGTGATCCGCCCGTCTCGGCCTCCCAAAGTGCTGGGATTACAGGCTTGAGCCACCGCGCCCGGCCCCATTTCTTTTCTTGAAGGCGTCTCCCGGCCTCCTGGAGACCTTTGCCCCTACCCCCCTCTCCTCTGGACTGGCCACACTGAGAGCCTCCCCTCAGCTGTGACTCTGCCACTTCTTCTTCTCAGTCATCACGGGATGCCCCCTGTGCATTTTCCACCTTTGAATCCCAGAGATTAGGGAGCCGGTCCCTCTCCAGAAGAGCGCGGGGGCCTAATGCCCCTGCGGAATCCCCTCGCCAGCCGCAAAGCCGGCAAGCAAACCCTCACCCCAAAGCGTCTGGCATCTCCTGGTCGCCTCAGGGCAGCCCAGGAACCATAGCAGTGGCTGGGACAGCCCAGCCTGCCTCCCTTCCCGACGTGCAGGCCGTGCCGCTGTGTGACTCCAAGGATTCAGGAGTCAGGGGGCCAAAGTCAGCAGCCGGGCTTTCCCTGGAGGCTGTGCCCAGAGCTCCCCAAAAGGTGGAATGTGGTGACAGCGGTGCCAGCTGGCTGCTTGCAGGACCCTGGCAGTGACCCCGCAGGCAGGGCCCCCAGGACAGCCTCTGGGGAGCGCCTAGCCTTGCAAGTGGGGACGGAGCACAGGATCCCAGGGTCCCAGGCCCCACTTCCCAACCAAGCCTAGGTCCTCTCCCCACCCCCTCCTCGAATCTTAAGCGCCTTTGGAGAGAAGCCACGCAGGGCGGGACGCACAGACTGTCAGGGCGGGAGGGATGCGTGTCCCAGGGAACCCGGCCCAAGGCTGGCAGCGGCAGGGTAGAGGCCACCGGTCCAGGGCAGCGTCCGCGGGGAAACACTGCCGCGCTGTGGGCATTGGGGGAACTGCAGTCGCCGCCTCATGTGCCGGCTGCAGGGGGGCGGGGGTGGGGCCCAAGTCAACGGGCATGGATCCCCGGAACCCCTCAGCCTTTGTCCCAGGGGAAGCTCCTCACATCCCTGGTGCCAGGGCCCTGGGAGCCCGTGAGACCAGGGTTCTCCCGGCCCAGACTCTTCCTCCAGCCTGGAGGGAACAATGGGGGCGACAGGCACTGACCACCAGGCAGGCAGCAGCAGGGCGGAGCCTGGGGTACCAGGGCGCAGAGGTGATCGGGTGCTGAGCCCTCCCCGATGACCTCAGCTCGGAGGTGGGAGCGCCTGACCCTTTCCCAGGACTCTGAGTCGGCCTTGGAGAGTGTGGTGTTGGGCCCAGCCACAGAGGTCAGCAGATGGCGGGTGGCAGGCGCTGGGGCCCCGGCTGTGCAGGAGGGTCAGGCCCCGGCACACCCTGGCATTTCCTGTGCAGACCCAGATGGGTGAGGTCAGCTGAGAAGGGAAGAGGCCACAGGGGACTTCCTCCATCCTCTCAAATTAGTGGAGGCAGGGCCCCAAGCCAGGCCAGGGCCTAGGTGGACGTGCTCTGGATGTGGCAGCCTCTCCTCTCCCAACCCCCAGGGAAGCAACTCTCAGCGACAGCCCCAGCCCCGGCGGATGGGTGGGAAACTGAGGCACGGCCACATCCACCGATGACAACGGGCCTGGTCAGTGACCGTGGGTGGCCCTGCGCTCTCCCGCATGCAGGTCACAGGCTCCATCCACGGCCAACAGAAAATGACTCTCCCGGCCTGGCTCACCCACTCTCAGTCAAGGACGCAAAGGTCCCTCCTGCAGCAGGGCCAGGACCTGAATCGAGCCACTGGGCTCAGGATGGATGCCTCCCGGGAAGCCAGAGAGAGCCCTGTCACCACGGAACGGGTTAGAGGGGCACAAGCCTCTGCGGGCCTCTCCCACGTCCCCCACCCCCCGTGCTTCTGCAGAAGGGGGGTCTTCTGGGGCTCTGGTGCCTTCCCACAGCAGGTGTCATCAGGGCGGGAACACCGTCCCCACCACCTACCCGTGGGTTTCACATGCTGGGGGCAGTCATCGCCCCAACCTCGACAAGCCAAGAGGACTGGATGTGGCCCCAGCACCCCAGCAGCAGCCATGTCCTCCCAGGGAGGCAGCAGGGAGGTAGCGTGACTTACGCCTGGGGTGGAACAGGCTGCAGGGCCTGCTGGGAAGCCGTCCCCAGACCCCAGCTCAGTCCTCCGGCAGATTCACTCCGAGGAAAGTTGTGTCGGTGACCTGGCCGGTGCTAGGCCCCCAAGCCCGCCCGCCAGCATTCTTCAAGTCTGCACGTCCGAGGGCAGGAGGGAGCGTGGACCCTGGCAGCCTCGCCCTAACTGGGGTGGCCCCACATCCACCAGAGGGCAGCTGGGCCCAGTCCCAGCCATCCCCTTCAGGAGCCAGCACAGCGGGAGGCTCCCTTGTCAGCCAGAGCCTGGGTGGATGGCAGAGCCCCGGGGGCCACCTCTGGCCTGAGTTTGTGTCTGGCTCCTCACCTAGCTAGAATATGACCTTGAGAGGTCACTGTCGCCCTGGGCCTCAGTTTCCCCATCTGACAGGTGGGGAGAGCGTTAGCATCCACATCACGGCGGCCCCACAGGGCAGTGCAGCGTGAAATACTCAGCTAACCCTCCAGACCCCAGAGGCCAGGCCTCCCCGCCCCGCTGCCCCTGCCCCATCCTGCACATCTGCCCCCACCTGGCTCCCCTCGCTCCCCTCGGCGTCCCGCTGGGTGGGGGCCTCCAGCGCCTCCGGGCTTCCAGGCAGGAAGGCGGCCGAGAGGAGCGTTTCCGCGCAGGCTGCTGTGCTGGGAGTGCAGCCCCTGATAAGGACACGCATGGCCGGCTGCACGTCCGCCTTTTGTCCCTGGCTCCCGCCAGCCCTTCCTGCTCTGGCCTGCAGGGTGGGGACTGAGGGCCCAGCTGCAGCCCTCCCCCCATCCCCGCCTCCACTCTGCCCCTGGCTCCACAGCCCCTGGGGTCCTGGCTGCCCTGGGGGAGTTTGAGGCCCCCAGTAGCAGCAACGGCTGGGGCCCTGGACACACTTGGGGTGTGGGAGCTCTGGGAAATCAACCCCGGGGAACTGCTGGGGCCAAAAAGAAGCAACAGCCCCAACCCAGCAGGGCCAGATGTTCTACTCTCCCTCCCCCAGTTTCGGCTGCCAGGAGGGTCCCCACCCAGGGTCCCTTGGAATCCTGCACAGGCCTAGGCAGGCTCCCTCCTGGGCTGGACCGACCACGGTCCTGCTTGAGGTCCTGGAGAGGCGCTGGCCTGGCCCAGCCCATGTGCCCCACGGACACCCCTGGCTGCTCCTCCGGCATCTGTCTTGAAGTACCTGCCCAGTGTGAGCCCAGCATCAGTGACTGAGGGGCATCCATCCTTACCCCCGACTGCCCATGGTGCCCAAGCAGCAACCTCACAGCCGGTCTGCTGAGCTGGGCTGAGGAGAGGTTCCACCCACCTCAGAAGGAATCCACTCCCATCCCCTAAACTCCAGGAGCTGCCCTTGGCCGAGGAAGGAGGGCACGGGGCAGGCTGAGCCCAGGGTGGCAGGTGCTACACGGTGCCCAGGATGCCTGGCAGGAGAGAGACCGCAGCCCAGAAGGCTTCCCCTGCAGGACTGGGGGCCCCTCAGTGCTCACACCTCCCACTGGCTCCCAGGGCCCCCTACAACATGGCCCATGTCTCAAGGGATTGGAAGGATCCCCCCACAGAGGCCATCGGCAGGGACTAGAGTGCAGCCCAGTGGGGCGTCCACCAGTGTGATCAAGCACTCAGCCAAGATGGTGGGAAGGGTTCAGGTCTTTTTTTTTTTTTTTTTTTTTTGAATAGCACCTTTATGGCCGGACGCAGTGGCTCACACTTGTCATCCCAGCACTGTGGGAGGCCGAGGCAGGCGGATCACCTAAGGTCAGGAGTTTGAGACCAGCCTGGCCAACATGGTGAAATGCTGTCGCTACTAAAAACACAAAAATTAGCCAGCCGTGGTAGCAGGCTAATTCTCCAGCTACTCAGGAGGCTGAGGCTCAAGAATCGCTTGAACTCGGAACGTGGAAGCTGCGGTGAGCCGAGATCACGCCACTGCACTCCAGCCTGGGCCACAGAGTGAGATTCGGTCCAAAAAAGACTTCAGAGGAGACCCTGCCCCCTGGTGCTCTGTACATTCTTCCCCTAAACTGGGCTCAACTTCCTTGTTGTACGTAAAAGTTGGGCAGATGGAATTAAGCCCTCAGAGCATTCAACTTATTTCATAATTTTCAGAGCCAGCCGGGAGTGCAGGAGGGAGAACTTCCCTGTGAATGTCCTGTGATCTCAGGACGCAGAGAACCCTCATCGGCCAAGGGAGAAGTCACTTCCGGATCCACAGATGGTGTGTGAGTGCATGGCGAGCGCCTCCAGGACACACTCACTGTTCCTTCTCTCTGGCCAGACACCAGCCAGACCCTGCGTGTGCATCGTGCTGCTCTCTGCAGCTGCCTGCGAGGGGTTCCTGCGAAGGCCAGCACCTCGGTGAAGAGCTGGGGGCTGAACTTGAACTCAGGGCTACCAGAGACAGGCCGTGCTTTTTCACCTCTGCCCATGATGTCAGAGCCTTTCCCTAGCAATGTTTAAAAAGTTACTTCTGCCTGGAAAAAAATGGGAAAAATGGCAAATTATATTACATATAATTTGATAATTTTAAAGAGTTAATGATGTCATTATTACTCAAACCCATTGAATTGTACATTTTATTATTATTATTTTTCTTTCTTTCTTTTTTTTTTTTTTTTTTTTGTTGTTGTTGTTGAGATGGTGTTTCATTCTTGTTGCCCAGGCTGTCGTGCAATGGTGTGATCTCGGCTCACCACAACCTCCGCCTCCCAGGTTCAAGTGATTCTCCTGCCTCAGCCTCCCGAGTAGCTGGGATTACAGGCATGCGCCACCACACCAGGCTAATTTTGTATTTTCAATTTCAGTAGAGACGGGGTTTCTCCATGTTGGTCAGGCTGGCCTTGAACTCCCGACCTCAGGTGATCTGCCTGCCTTGGCCTCCCAAAGTGCTGGGATTACAGGTATGAACCATCGTGCCCTGCCTATTATTATTTTTTATTTTATTTTATTTATTTGAGATGAAGTCTCCCTCTGTTGCCCAAGTTGGAATACAGTGGCGCGATCTCAACTCACTGCAATCTCTGCTTCCCAAGTTCAAGAGATTCTCCTGCCTCAGCCTCCCGAGTAGCTGGGACTACAGGCGCCTGCCACCTCGCCCGGCTAGTTTTTGTATTTTTTTTTTTTTTTTTTTTAGTAGAGACGGGGTTTCAGTGTGTTAGCCGGGATGGTCTCGATCTCCTGACCTCGTGATCCGCCCGTCTCGGCCTCCCAAAGTGCTGGGATTACAGGCTTGAGCCACCGCGCCCGGCCTGTGATGAACAATTTTCAAGAGCAGAGTGTCTTTATTCACTAGAGTCGCAGCGTGTCCCATAGATCTCGGCACCGACTCCTCAACTGAAACTTTGTAGCCCATAGATCTGGGCAGCCACTCCTCAACTGAAGCTTTGGCCTTCAGCCAACGTCTGCCCACCCTGTCCCCGCCCACCCCTGGGAGCCACTGCCCCACTTTCTGCTTCTAAGTTCCACTATTTCACACTCCACATATGAGTAAGAGCCTGTGGGATTTGTCTTTCTGTGCCTGGCTTATTTTACTTAAGATTGTGACCTTAGGTCAGGCGCAGTGGCTCACGCCTTTAATCCCAGCACTTTGGGAGGCCAAGGCCGGAGGATCACCTGAGGTCGGGAGTTCAAGACCAGCCTGGCCAACATGGTGAAACCCCATCTCTCCTTTAAAAATATCAAAAAATTAGCCGGGCGTGGTGGTGGGTGCCTGTGGTTCCAGCTGCTCAGGAGGCTTAGGCAGGAGAATGGCGTGAACCGGGAGGCAGAGGTTGCAGAGAGCCGAGATTGCACTACTGCACTCCAGCCTGGGCGACAAAGTGACTCTGGTTCAAAAAAAAAAAAAAAAAATTGTAACCTCCAAGTTCACACATGTGATCACAAGTGACAGGGTCTCCTTGCTGAAGGGCGAACGGTGCCCCGCTGTGTGTATCCGCCACACTTATTTATCCATGCGTGCACTAACTTCCTTTCTTGGCTATTACGAAGCGCGCACCATGCCCGTGGCCTGCAGGTATCTCTTAGACACACTGATTTCATTTCCTTTGGGTCTAAACCCAGAAGAGGGATTGCTGGGTTACATGCAATGTTTAATGTTTTGAGGGGCCTCCACACTGTTTGCTGTGCCACTCTAGCCATTTTTAGGTGTCCCTCAGGGGAATTCTATTCACAATAGGGTGCAATCACCACCACTATCTATGTCCAAAACTTGTTCGTGCTCCCAAATTGAAACTCCATGCCCCTCAGGTGCGTATCCCTGTTCTCCCTTCCTGCGGCCCCTGGTAGCCACTAAGCTGCTTCCTGTCTCTATGGCTCTGCCCACTGTAGACATCTCTTGTCAATGGAATCACTCAGGGCTCATCCACGCCACAGCTCCTGCCACGGTGTTATTCCTTTTATTTATTTATTTTGAGACAGAGTCTTGCTCTGTTGCCCAGGCTGAAGTGCAGTGGTACGATCTTGGCTCACTGCAACCTCCACCTCCCGGGTTCAAGCAATTCTTGTGTCTCAGCCTCCCAAGTAACTGGGATTACAGTTGCAAGCCACCATGCCTGGCTAATTTTTGTATTTTTAGTAAAGACGAGGGTTCACCATGTGGGTCAGCCTGGTCTCGATCTCCTGACATCAAGTGATCCATCCACCTCAGCCTCCCAAAGTGCTGGGATTACAGGTGTGAGCCACTACCCCTGGCCTAGTGTTAATTTTTTTTTTTTTTTTTTTTTTTTTGAGACGGAGTCTTGCTCTGTCACTCAGGCTGAAGTACGGTGGTGTAATCTCAGCTCACTGCAACCTCTGCCTCCCAAGTTCAAGCGATTCTCCTGGCTCAGCCTGCTGAGTAGCTGGGACTAAAAGCACACACCACCACACCTGGCTAATTTTTGTATTTTTAGCGGAGATGGGGTTTCACCATGTTGGCCAGGCTGTTCTCAAACTCCTGACCTCAGGTGATCCACCTGCCTCGGCCTCCCAAAGTGCTGGGAGACTTTACAGACGTGAGCCACCGCCCCGGGTCTCATTCCTTTTTTTTCTTTTTTTAATACTTTTTGTCCCTTTTTAAATATTTAATTGAGACAGGGTTTTGCCAAGTTGCACAGGCTAGTTTTGAACTCCTGAGCTCAAACAATCCACCCTCTCGGCCTCCCAGAGTGCTGGGATTACAGATGTGAGCCACCGCCCCTGGCCAGAGCTTCATTCCTCTTTACGGCTGAGCTGCGTTTCACTGTGCCGGTGGGCCTCGGCTTGTCGATGCACTCATCCGTGGACGAGCATCCGGGCGTATCCACTTCTTGGCTCCTGTGAGCACGCCGCTGTGTGTACACTGCACGTCTGTCTGAATCCCTGCTTTCGGGGAACGTACCCAGCGGTGGAGTTTCGGAAAGTGTGGTGATCCTATGCTGAGTCTTGTGAGAAGTGGGGGGACCCTTTCTTTGTTTGTTATTATTTTTAATTTTTTTTTCCAAGCTCTTCTCTCTGAAATTAAAACGTGTTCATATAAACTGTGGCCCTAAAGTCGGGCGTGGTGGGGTGTGCCTGTAATCCCAGCTACTCAAGAGGCCGAGGCACGAGAATTGCTTGAACCACAGAAGTGGAGGTTGCAGTGAGCTGAGATTGCGCTGCTGCACTCCAGCCTGGCTAATGGAGTGAGAACCTGTCTCAAAATATAAATAAATAGGCCGGACGCGGTGGCTCACGCCTGTAATCCCAGCACTTTGGGAGGACGAGGTGGGCGGATCACGAGGTCAGGAGATCGAGACCATCGTGGCCCACATGGTGAAACCCCGTGTCTACTAAAAATACAAAAAATTAGCCAGGCGTGGTGGCGGCACCTGTACTCCCAGCTACTTAGGAGGCTGAGGCGGGAGAATGGCGTGAACCCGGGAGGCGGAGCTTGCAGTGAGCCCAGATCGTGCCACTGCACTCCAGCCTGGGCGACAGAATGAGACTCCGTCTCTAAATGAATGAACGAATGAATGGATGAATGAATGAGTGAATGAACGAACTGTGGCCCACCCAGACTGTGGACTCCTATGCAGCAGGACCAAGTCACAGACACACATAGCACAGACCATCCCTAACCCATCTCGGCCACGCGCGGTGGTTCACGCCTATAATCCCAGCACTTTGGGAGGCCAAGGCAACCTGATCACCTGAGGTCAGGAGATCGAGACCGTCCTGGCCAACATGGTGAAACCCCCGTCTCTACTAAAAATACAAAAATTAGCCAGGCATGGTGGTGCGCACCTGTAATCCCAGCTACTCAGGAGGCTGAGGCAAGAGAATCACTTGAACCAGGGAGGTGGAGGTTTCGGTGAGCCGAGATTGTGCTGCTGCACTCCAGCCTGGACAACAGAGTGAGACCCTGTCTTAAAAAAAAAAAAAAAAAGCCATCGTGCTGGGCACAGGGCACCGGCCACTTGGCTCCCACAACACAAATCTCCCAGGAGCAGCAGAGGGCACATCGGGGCTGCCGGGGGCTTCGGAGGGGTGGGAACGTTCTATCCATCCTTTGCAGTGAAGATTACATGGGGGGTGCTCATTTGCCCAAATGCATTAAACTGTCCACGTAAAGAGGGTGCCTCTCAGAGGACTTTGGGGCAGGGACATCTGTGCCCGATACTGTCCTGGCGGCCACGTGCCCTCATACACTTGCCCAGACCCTGAATGTGCTACACTGAGTGACCCCAGTTACACCGTGGGCCCCGGGTGACTGTGACATGTGAGCGCAGGTTCACCCACGTCACAGACGGATCGCTCCGGTGACGGGGGGCGGCGCACGTGGGGGTGGGGGCTGTGGCGTGGGACCTCTGTACCTTCTCTCAATTTGGCTGTAAGCCTACAACTTCCCTAAAAAATAAAGTCTTTTTATTTTTTTTATTTTTATTTTTATTTTTATTTTTTTTTGAGACAGAGTCTTGCTCTGTCGCCCAGGCTGGAGCGCAGTGGCCGGATCTCGGCTCACTGCAAGCTCCGCCACCCGGGTTTACGCCATTCTCCTGCCTCAGCCTCCCGAGTAGCTGGGACTACAGGCGCCCGCCACCTCGCCCGGCTAGTTTTTTGTATTTTTTAGTAGAGAAGGGGTTTCACTGTGTTAGCCAGGATGGTCTCGATCTCCTGACCTCGTGATCCGCCCGTCTCGGCCTCCCAAAGTGCTGGGATTACAGGCTTGAGCCACCGCGCCCGGCCTTTTTATTTTTTTTATTTATTTTTATGCAGCTCTCTTTTCCTTAAAATAAAGGCTCTAAAAACGTGTGATTCCACCTCCCCAAGGCTGAGCGAAAGCGCCACGTCTGTCCCTGTCTTTCCCGGGGGCCGGCAGGGAGTGGGTGCCCGGCGGTGACTCAGCCCTGCAGCCTCCCAGCCCTTCCCCGTATGCCGGCAGGTGACGCGGATGCCTCCGTCCCTCGTGGGGTTTGTGGAGAGCGTTGATCAGCGCCAGCCGTCAGAACAGAACCTTCGCGAGGTCCCGCAGATGCCGGGCGCCGGGCTGTGGTCCTGGTGCTGCTTCTCATCAAATCCACTGGCTCTTCGAGAGGAAGCATGTCACAGCCCAGGTCAAACAACAAGCAAGAAAATCACTCTTCATTTTGGAATTGTAAAATAAAACAGAAATTATCTTCAGGCTAGAGTGACCTTGCTGTCCTGCCCCAGCCACCCCCCACCTCCCAGCACCTGCACACCCCCCCTACACCCTCCACCGAAACCCAGCCCACCGCCCCCGGGAGGGCCGTGGAAGAGGTCGGAGAACGCATCCCCTCTGGCTTCCGGGGTGGGGGCCCGCTGTGGGTTGGCTGGAATCAGCCCCCCTCCCCCACGTCCTGGGTCCCTGCAGCCCTGCAAGAAGGACACCCAGCCACCCCTCATGCCAGGGAAGCCGGGGCCAGGGAAGGGCCCAGGAGGGTTTGCTCTTCCTGTGGCATGTTGTTCCTTTAAAAATCCCTGCTGCTGGCCCGGCGCCATGGCTCACGCTGTAATCCCAGCGCTTTAGGAGGCCGAGGCGGGTGGATCACGAGGTCAGGAGATGGAGACCATCCTGGCTAACACGGTGAAACCCCATCTCTACTAAAAATACAAAAAAATTAACTGGGCATGGTGGCGAGCGCCTGTAGTCCCAGCTACTGGGGAGGCTGAGGCAGGAGAATGGCGTGAACCCGGGAGGCGGAGCTTGCAGTGAGCCGAGATCCAGCCACTGCACTCCAGCCTGGGCGACAGAGAGAGACTCCGTCTCAAAAAAACAAAAAGAAAAATCTCTACTGCAGGAGTGGTGGGGGGAGTTGGCTGGGGGTGTGGACTGTGGTGCCACTGTGGCCAAATTTGTGCCACCTGGTGCTCAAATTCCAGTACCAGGGACAGGAGGTGGGGAGGGCAGGAACCAGGCTCCCTCAGAACGAACCAGTTGCCCTCCTGCTCTGCCATGGGCCACGGTGGGGGTGGGCAGCATGTGGCCCGTCTGAGCTGCAGCTCCCTCCTGGAGCAAATGGACCCACTTCCCAGTGTGTTGCAGATGCCCTGAAGGACCCACCACACCAAGTGGAATGCGGATGTCCTGGATAGAGTCTGGGCACAGATTAAGATTTAACAAGGAGGACAGAGGCCCAGAGAAGATGGAGGCTTGTCTGAGACCACCCAAGAAGCTGGGACCCATTTCCTGTACCCAAGGAGAACCTGGACACTCAGCCCAGGCCGGAGTGTGGATGTCCGCCATGCTGACCAGGGCTGGTGGGCGGGGCCTGGCCTTCCTGGGCCTGGTCCAGTTGTGGTCTGGGTTCAGTTGGGGGCTGGGGCAGGAGGAGGAGGCCTGGCTGGGGCTGCAGGTGTTTCCCAGTCATGGAGGCCAAATGAGGATGTCCCATTGGGCGGGCAGCTGCCTGCCCCTGCCCCATCCACAGGGCCAGCAGCCCCAGGAGGAGGAGACAAGGCCCCTCTGCGATCCGACCCCTGGCTGGAGTCTGCAGAGAGGTGCCTCTAGCCTTCTGTGGCCCCTTGGACAGAGCGGCAGAGGCCAGCACAGCTCTAGACCCCTGCCAAGCCTGCACCCCAGGTCCTGGCCCTGATGGCCCCTCAGAGAGGAACCGGGACAGCTGTCTCAGGAGCTGGGAGAGGATGGACTCTAGCCTGGGCCCCTGCCCCCATCTGCTGGCCCAGCCGGGGACACTGGCTCCTCAGTGCTGGCACTCCCACCGGGCCGCTGGGCACTTCACTGCCTCTCTCTCCACCTGCGGCCTCCTATCTGGGGAGGGCACCGGCCTGGCTCTGGGGTCAGACAGCCTGGGCTCCAATCCTCACTCTGCCTCTCACCGCTGGGGGGCCTCAGGCAGCCCCCACAAAGTGCCCCTACCTGTAGAGGGCCAAGAGACCAGCCCACAGGCTGTGCAAGGGTCCAGGAGAGCCTAGGGGTGCGGAAGCCGCTCTGGCCCAGGACACAGAGGGTCCCTCGAGTTCACCACTCCATCCTCCTGCGCGTGGGGTCCTGGCAGGACCCCGGAGGTCTCTGCCCCTCCCCACCAGCTCCTCCAGCCTCGCTGGGGTTGGAGCAGGCGTGTGAGCAGAGAAGGTAAACGGGGCAGCTGCTGCGGAAAACAGTCCACAGCTCCTCCAGCGATGAAGCATGAAGCACCTGGGGACCACAAGACCCAGAAGCCCCGGGACCAGGTGTCCACCCGGGAGGAAGGTCGCACGTCCTCACAGACACATGTACACGCACCATTCCCAGCAGCCAAGAGGCAGACACATCCCCAGTGTCCGTGGACAGATGAGTGGGGAGATAGGACGCCTGTCCACACCATGAAATGTTCAGCCAAGCCGGGCGCGGTGGCTCAAGCCTGTAATCCCAGCACTTTGGGAGGCCAAGGCGGGTGGATCACGAGGTCAGGAGATCGAGACCATCCCGGCTAACATGGTGAAACCCCGTCTCTACTAAAAATACAAAAAACTAGCCGGGCGAGGTGGCGGGCGCCTGTAGTCCCAGCTAGTAGGAGGCTGAGGCAGGAGAATGGCGGGAACCCGGGAGGCGGAGCTTGCAGTGAACTGAGATCGAGCCACTGCACTCCAGCCTGGGCAACACAGCGAGACTCTGTCTCAAAAAAAAAAAAAGAAAAAAAGAAATGTTCAGCTGCAAAGAGGCTCAAAGTCCCAACACACATCACAACACGGCTGGGCCTCAGACACATGCTCAGTGCGAGAAGCTGGACACAAAAGTCCACACGTGGTGTGACCCGTCTACGTGAAATGTCCCGACCAGGCGAATCCAGAGACAGGCGATAGGTTAGTGATGGCCAGGGCCGAGGACAGGGACAGAGGGTGACAGCTAGGGGACGGGATCTTTAGGAGGTGGGAAAATGTTCTAAAATCCACTGTGGCAATGGTCACACAGCCCTGCGGCTCCACGAAACCCACTGAGCTGTGCACTTTAAATGGGTGGATTACTGTCTCAGTTACAGCTCAGTGAAGCTGTGAAACTAAAAAGAAGCACCCTGGCCGGGCGCGGTGGCTCACCCCTATAATCCCGACACTCTGGGAGGCCAAGGTGAGCGGATCGCTTGAGGTCAGGAGTTCGAGACCAGCCTGGCCAACATGGAGAAACCCCGTCTCTATTAAAAATACAAAAAATTGGCCGGGCGCGGTGGCTCAAGCCTGTAATCCCAGCACTTTGGGAGGCCGAGACGGGCGGATCACGAGGTCGGGAGATCGAGACCATCCTGGTTAACACGGTGAAACCCCGTCTCTACTAAATACAAAAAACTAGCCGGGCGAGGTGGCGGGCGCCTGTAGTCCCAGCTACTCGGGAGGCTGAGGCAGGAGAATGGCGTGAACCCGGGAGGCGGAGCTTGCAGTGAGCTGAGATCCGGCCACTGCACTCTAGCCTGGGTGACAGAGCAAGACTCCATCTCAAAAAAAAAAAAAAAAATACAAAAAATTAGCCATGCGTGGTGGCACACGTCTGTAATCTCGACACTCTGGGAGGCCGAGGCAGGCAGATCTCTTGAGGTCAGGAGTTTGAGACCAGCCTGGCCAACATGGAGAAACCCCATCTCTACTAAAAATACAAAAAATTAGCCTGGTGTGGTGGCACATGCCTGTAATCCCAGCTACTTGGGAGGCTGGGGCTGAAGAATTGCTTGAACCTGGGAGGCAGAGGTGGCAATGAGCCGAGATCACGCTGCTGCACTCCAGCCTGGGCGACAAGAGCAAAACTCTGTCTCAAAACAAAATAAAGAAAAAAAGAAAGAAAGAAGTCCCCAGCCAGCCTTCAGTTCTCTCTGAGCCTCGGCCTGGCCCCTCCCGGTGTGCCTGCAGGAAATGACCCCCCAGCGCCACACACCTGGCAGGGTGGAGGGAGCACGGGCTGGTGGCAGCCTTGCCTCTCAGGCTGCTCCAGGCCAGGGTCAGCCCTACAGGGGTGACTTGGGAAACCCAGTCTCGAGAGGTGAGGCGTTGCCTGGGGTCACACGACTGGCAGGAACGGCCAGGGCTGGGCTGCCGGGGCCCGCACGGCCCTCCTGCCTCCACCAAAACCCACTATGTTTATTCAGGGACGTGAAGGGGTGCCCAGGTCCAGCAGGCAACAAGCCGAGCAGAGCCTGCCGTCCCAACAAGACGGCCAAGGGAGCTCGGCACCCTCAGTCCCCCAGACAGGGCTCTTCCCCTCTCTGGACCTCAGTTTACCCATAGGTGAAAGGAAGGCACAGTCAGATGGTCCCTAAGGCTCCAGGGACCCAGGCCAGCCTTGCCCCCCCCACAGCCCCAGCAGCGGGGCATCTGAGCCTTTCATCAGGAAAAGGAGACTAAATTTATGCCTCAGGCTCCCTCTGCGCTTGGCAGGGCAGAGGTCAGGCTTCCGGCGGCCCCCACCCCTTGACGCAGTTCCCTTTCCCCTCTGGGGGGCTCTATTGTTCTCGAGGGCTGGTTCCCAATCTCCCCAAACACTCACTTCCTGTTTCCTGACCGAGAGGAAACAGAGATTCCTGACCAGGCAGATGCCTTTTTTTCCCTTTCTCTCTTTACATTTTTTAAGGGTATTAAATAATAATAATAATATGACGGCAGCCTCGGTGCTGAGGAACGTGGACTTGGGGGCTGGAGGAAGCCCAGGGCCACCTGTGTGGGGCTCTGTGGACCCTCCTTTGAGAATCTGCTGGAAGCTACGGACCCCTCCTCCCTCCCCACCAGGGAAGGGCCCAGGCACAAACTGTCTGCATTGTGACTGGGAACAGGGAGACCCCGGGACCCTCCCCAGGACTCCCAAGACCCTCCACGCCCTGATCTGACATGTGGGGAAACTGAGGCAGAGAAGCCTTCAGGGCACCTGTGGTCCCTGGCCCTACCGGAGCTCCATGACAACCCCGCAAGAGAGACGGGCATGAAGCCTCCAGGGAGGGCCCCCCACACCCTTCCCAGAAGCCCACAGACCCCAGAGGCATGGGCTTCTCCAGGGGAGGGCCCCCCAGCCACTGTGCCTTGCGGAGACTGGGGTCCCTGTGGCTCTGGGTTCCTGTCCAGCCCTGCTGGGGAAGGCCTTGGGAGCTTGAGCAGCCACTCCCATGGGGCCTCAGTTTCCTCGTCTGTAGATGGGGTCAGATCATTGCCTCCACCTCGCAGGGCCAGGGCAACGGCCCCAAGAGGAGACACCCGAACCCAGCACCCTGCTCACAGGCCTGTCCGTCTCTCCCACTATTTTCTCCCTTAACGGCTTGGAGCTCCTGGCCGCCAGCTCTCCCCACACGGGCAGGCAGGGAGAGGACAGGGCGGAACTGCCGCCCCTCCACCGGCTGCCCCACAGGCCCCGAGTTCTCGGGAACTTCTCCTTCCGTCGCGGGAGATGAAGCATTTTTTCCCTTGATGTTAACGGCTGCCCCATCTGTCGGGCCTGGAAAATCACAGCCCACTGAGTGGGGCTTCTGTGCCGTGTACCAGTGCCAGGCGTGAGGGCAGCCTCAGGGGGCCGGCAAGTTCCCCTTCCTCAGCCCCATGGGAACCTCAGCAGGGGTGGGAAGTAACCTCCAGGGCCTGCAGGAGCCGGATCCCAGACGCTGGACACTGGGACCAGCTCCCTTCACGACGCTGAGGACCCCGATGGGTCACGTGAGGCCCTGGCAGCCGCATGGGGTGGGGACTCCGAACTCACTCAAGGGGGTCACATGACCCTCTTTCAATAATCTGCTGGAAGCTACGGACCCCCCCCCTTCCTCCCCCCAGGGAAGGGCCTAGGCACAAACTGCCCACCCCGTTACTGGGAAGTGGAGACCCCAGGACCCTCTTCAGGGCTCCCAAGACCCTCCATGCCCTGGTCTGACACGTGGGGAAACTGAGGCAGAGAAGCCTTTAAGGCAACTGTGGTCCCTGACCCTACTGGAGCGCTATGACAACCGCGCAAGAGAGACAGGTATGAAGCCTCCAGGGAGGGACCCCCACACCCTTCCCAGAAGCCCACAGGCCCCAGAGGCACAGGCATCCCCAGGGGAGGGGCGCCCCGCCCACTGAGGGGCTCCATCTGAGGCTCACCCTGCTCAACAGGACTTCCTTGAGAGTCAGCCCCGACCACCAGTGCCCACCTCGTGAGCTGCCAGGTAGCACCCAGTGTCCACCTGGGGATCCCTCTCCCAAGCTCACTCCCCAGTGGCAGCTTCTTCTCTCTCCTCCCCTCCAGACTCCCCAGGTGCCACAGGGACATCCACCAAGCCTGCAGCTCACACAGCCCCCCGAGGCCCACACTGTGCTCTCACCCCAGTCGGGTGTCTCCCCTGTGAAGCAAGTCTCTCCCTAGGGACAGATTCTGCTGTTTAAAAAATAAGATTTTCTTCACCTTCCTATATGAACAAAAATAACAATACAGCAATACCACTGCAAAATCATCAGAATGGCTAAAATGAAAAAGACAACAGCAAGTGCCAGCAAGGGTGTGGGGTGGCCGAATGCTCCCGCGCTGCTGGCAGGGGACCTGAGAACTGCTGGGCATTCCCTGGCTTCCTGCCCCTCCTGGGACTGGAGACCCCCCAGGGACAGCATAAGGGGATTGCGTCTGTCGGCAAATCTGCCAAGAGATAACATGAGGATGTTCAAAGCTAAGCCCCCAGGCTGGTAACAGTTCCGAGGCACCAGCAGTGTGTGTGAAGAACAGGGGGGTCTGTTCTCCTAGAGATGCCTCCAGCACCTGCTGCCAGCAGTGCGGCACGCCGGTCCTCTGGGGCGTGGCCGAGGGCCTGTGTCTCCTGCCCGGGCTGCCGGCCCCTCTCAGGTTCACTTTCCCATTTCTAAGCCCATGTCTCGCTGCAGCTCGAGTTTGCCAGGCCACCACTGGGTGACACACCCAGCACAGTGGGGGACTCCACACTTTCTGCGCACCTGCTCCGAGTCACCTCTCCCAGGTCCGGGCCTCTGCCCTGTGGAGCGGGCACCCTGGCAGGGGCACGGAGCATGGAGCATGGGCAGGATTGGACTTTGTGCTGAGTGTGGTGGCGCCTTGGGAGAAGGTCACACGACCCGATGTCTCCCTCTGCAAAGCTCCCTGGGCGCTGGGTGTGAAGGGCAGCGGCACCCAGCAAGGCCGAGGAGGGGCTACTGTCATCCAGGCAGGAAGCGGGGTGGACCGGACCAGGGTAGGGACAATGTCGGGAGAAGGGACACTCCGATGTAAAGCCGGTGGGGACTTGCCAAGAAGCCAGCCCACAAGGCCATGGACACCTCCACGCCGTCAGCTGGAGAAGTGGACGGCCGCAGGAAGGGAGACAGGAGCAGTGAGGGAAAGGGTGAGGGGTCCCCTGGGAGACCCCCGAGGCTCAGGGCTCAGGCCCCTGGGATCCAGTCCTGGGCCTCCATTTTCCACCCTCGAGCAAGCGGCTTCCACCCGTGAGCCAACTGCCTCCTCTGGAAATGGAAGCCCCTCAACTCAAAGGGTATCAGGGGCTGGAGCAGGCAGGGAGAGGAGAGAGGAAAGACGGGACGCTCACTTCTGCCTGCCCACAACCTCACTCAGGAGCAGACGGCTCCTCTGCCCGCAGGCACCCCTGCCTGGCAGCTCCCTCCAGCCCCCGCTGGGTCCGGGACGTCCTCTGATGGGAAGGTCCCACCACATCCGTGGCTGACAGAGTCAGCCTGTCCAAGGCCGGGGGGCGCTCGGGGTAAACAGGAAGCCCCATCCCTCCGGCACTCTGCTTCATTCCCTCCTCCTGCACCTCCTGCAGCCCGGCTCCCACGGCCGCGCCTGGTGCCCCTCAGTCTCGCGCCACCTAAGATGCCCAGGCTGGCCTCCGCCAGGGGCTTAGTCCACCCTCTCCTGGGGCTGCAGAGGCCAAAAGCACCCTGGTGAGGGGTTCAGGAGGCCCAGGAGGGCCCGGGGGGCTCCGCCAGGCCCCTCCACGCCTCTCTGCCCAGCCAGCACGCTCTGGGAAGGTAAGGCAGCCCTTCCCCTTATAACTAACCTCAGAACATTCCCAGGTGGCTGGAAGGCCACTGGGACAACCTGGCCCTACTGACAGGAGAGCCGATGGGGAAACTGAGGCCTGTGTGGGGCACAAAGCTGGGACCAGAGCTCCAGCTTCCTGCCCCTGCCAGGCCTCCACCTCTGACGCCACCCCAGGCAGGGTGAGGCCCCAGGCTCCAGACCTTCCAGTGCCCGGATGAGGACAGCTGCAGGCCTTGGGGTGGCCGCCCTCTCCCACCAGGTCTCGCCCTCTGTGCTGGGCCCCCGAGGTGAGAGGAGGAGGCCAGACGGCCTGGCTTTCGTGGGGCTGCAGCCTGGGCAGGAGGCACTGCCGACTTCCACAGTGATTCTCTGCTACAGGTCTGTGTGCCATGATCCCAAACGCACGCCAGCAGAGAGAGCGGCAAGCACAGGGAAGGGGCACTCCAAGGACAGGAGGGTGAGGGAGGGGCCCGCCTGCCCCCTGCTGAGCCCCTGGGCCTTGGACACAAAGTGTGCTCCACCCATACCAGAACCCAGGGGCAGCCTCAACCCCCTGCACCCCCAGTACCCTCTGGAGTCCAAGAGAGTATAGACAGAACCCACTTCTGTCCCCTGCCAACTCCTCGCCCCTCCTGTCCCTGCTGGGCCCCTGGCATTAGGGCAGTACCCCAGTCCGCCTCCTGTACCTGCCCCTGAGGCTCCGGGAGCCTGAGAGAGTGGAGTGCCCCTCCTGTGGTGGCTGCAGGAGACGGGATAGGGCAGAGCCGGCACTCTGGGCCTGAGCCCAGGCCTCCTTCCCTCGGGGAGGGTCTAGTCTTGACCTGGGGAGGGGCTGGGGGCAGGGAAGAGTTTGTCAGGGGGGGTTGCAGTGAAGAACAAGTTGGCCGCAGGCTGGGCCCAGCCCCCCAGGCTGTCACCAGGAGTCCAGTGCCAGGAGGACAGCCTGGGGAGGACCCAGACTCTGCCCTTGCCCCCTGGCCTGTAAGCACAGCAGTGAATTCACCGGGAAGGCCCCCAACGGACCAAGCCTTAGTGAGACTCGTGCACTTGGCTACTCAGCTACTCCTGCCCCGAGCTGTCCCCTGGCCAGACAGGTGTGATGACAGGGGCTGCTCCAGGTTGGGACATAGGACAAGCTGGGGTGGGGGACATGGGGCTCCCCAAGAAGAGGAAGGAAGGGTGAGGCGGCCTCCTGTGCCAAGCATCCTAGCCCTGCCCAGCCTCCAGGCTCACCTGGGCCGGTCACTTCTCCCTCTGGGCCTCAGTTTCTCCCTCTGTACACAGAAAGCGTTGAATCTAGCCCACCCCACGCTTGTAGGTCCTTCTACCCGCAGGCCAGCACAAATCCAGGGGCGCGCAGGTGGGGGAGGAGGGAGCAGGCCGCAGGGACGCAGACAGAGGGCAAGAGGGCACCTCCTGGGATGGGGGCACAAGCCTATTGGGCCCTATATGCAGGAGTAGCTGAGTAGTTGAGTGCAGGAGTCTCGATAAGGCTTGGCCCGCTGGGGGCCTTCCTGGTGACTTGACTGCTGTGCTTACAGGCCAGAGGTGAGGGCAGAGTCTAGGTCCTCCCCAAGCTGTCCTCCTGGCACTGGGCTCCTGGTGACAGCCTGGGGGGCTGGGGCCAGCCTGCTGCCAACTTGTTCTTCACTGCAATCCCCTCCTGACAGCTGGAGGGACAGGCTGGCCAGGGCAGGACGAGCCACTGGGGAGAGTCAGGGGGCTGAGGGAGGCACAGGGCGGCTGAGGGTGCGGCCAGTAGGGTAAGGGCCAGATCCCAGGGTGGCCTAGTGTGGAGGAAGTGGGGAAATGGGGTTCTGCCTATCCGCTCCAACCTCGGGGCAGGGGCCACCTCTGGAGAGAGGCCCCTCCTGCTCAGACCAGCAGTGCCTGGGTGCCAGGAGCGCCCCCTTCAACCATCTCAATGACCACGGAGCAGGTGCAGAAACTGAGGCCTGGAGAAGAGTGAGGGCCTGCCTCGCTGAGGCCCTGAGCCCTGACCACAGCCTGGTGCCCAGAGTAGACCCTTCCTCTGGCCATGGGTAGAGGGGAGCTGGTCCCTGCTTGAGGGGGAAGTGCATCACGTGTGGGTGAGGTTTCCCAGCTGCCCTCCAAAGTCCAGAGGGGAACTTCCCCAGCTGCCCCAGCCTCCCTTGGCCCAAGTTGTCCAGCTGAGTGGGCCTGGAGAGGTGGGGACACACTGACCGCCCAGGGCCAGGGAAATGGGGGTGTCCCAGGCATCAGGCCGACAGGGGCTGACCCCAAAGCAGGGCTCACACCCCACAGACAACGGGGCTGGGAGAGACCCTGCTGTCCTGGATTTTCAGGCTTGCCCTCCGAAGCCACCCAGCTCCCTTCAGCACCGTGCCCCTCCCACCCAACCCACCATTGCCACAGCGGCTTGGCCTGAGGCTCCCACTGCCACCTGAACAGGGAAGCTAAGGGTCAGACCTGGGGGCTGGGACCCCAGGAATGTGACACAGCACCCCCTGTGATCACCCACAGTGTCCCGCATCCCTCCCTGCACCCCCGGCCGCAGTCTGCTGCCAGCCCAGAGCACCCCTGTGAAGTGGGGCTGAGGGCATTGGGCCTGCTTGCCCATCTCCAGGGCAGGGGCTCACGGTCTCACTGGCAGCTCTCTTGGGGGAGACAGCTTGGACTCCATGCCTGCCGCCTCCCATCACCCCCTCACCATGGCGGACCTTGGCAGACCTTGGGCCTCAGGGACCCACAGAACAGGCTGTTCTCAGACCACTCAGCCTGTCTTGCCACCTCAGTCCCTTCCGGCCGGGCCTTGCCACTCGCCACCCTCACTGGTCAAGGCTCCAGTGCGGCTGGTCCCTCCAGGGAGCCCCTCCAGGCTCCCACGCTGTGTCACACACATCTGGGGGTGTCCTGGGGGAGAGCCCAGCACTCTGTGGCCCAAAGATGCAGCAGCTCCCTTCTGTCCAGCCACATGCAAGCGTGACCTGTGGACCCACGGTCCCGGGAGGGCCCTGGGCTTGTGTCCTCCATCCCACGCTCTCCCCAGAGTCTCCCCAGCAGGGTCCAGCCCTGCTTTCTGGCTGTTTTGGGGCTAGACTCTGATGGCCCATGGGACAGCTTCCCCACCCCCGGGCAGTTTGTCCAGGCCCCCTCACACGGTGGCCCCCGCCCCCCTTAGGCTCCTGTTTGTCCGACGACACGTCCCCGTTATCAGCGGAGAACACACACAGGAAGTCCGGCTGGGAAGGGCCCATCCCAATCCCGATTACCCGGGACGGAGCATAAAAAGCCGCCCTTCCTCGCCCGGGGGGAGCCTCCCTGCACCAAGCCAGCCCAGCACGGCTGCAAGGGAGGCTCCTGTGGACAGGCCAGGCAGGTGGGCCTCGGGAGGTGCCTCCAGGCGGTCAGTGGGCCTAAGGCCCCAGCAAGGGCCAGGGTCCATCCCCGGTCCCAGGACACAGCAGCGGGCCACCATGGCTACGCCTGGGCTCCGGCAGCATCAGGTACGGCAGGGGTGGCCTTGGAGGGGCAGGGAGCGGACAGGGCAGGCCCCCCGTGCCCCTCACTCCCGCTGACCACGGCGCCTGCTGGCTGCTCCGCAATCTGCTTCCCGGCGAGGTCACAGGGGAGGGGGTCCCGGTCTCCTCCCCTTCTGCACAGAGGAGGCCACTGAGGCCCCTGAGCCAAATGCCTGCTAGCGGGTAGCTCAGTGTAGATCCCAATCCAGTCTGCTGACTCCAACACTTCACCCCCAGCTGCCCTTCCCCTGAACCCCACCCTCTGGCCTTTCTCTCCCTCCGCAGAGCAGCCCCTGGGGTTGGCAGCAAAGTTCAGCTCAGCTGGGCCCACTGTGAGGGACTTAGTGCTACATCCTGGGGTGTCCCAAGGGCTGGGGTCTCCTCAGCTTCTTCCTAGCAGTGGGGTCTGGGGAGGGGAATTGGCCCCGAGGGAGAGGAACCCCAAAGCCAAATCTGTAGCCAGGATGAGCGGTGTGAACCCAGGGTGCGGGACGTGGGGCTCAGGCTTAGTGATGACTTGGTAGGGTGTCATGGGCAAATAGGTGACTCTGTGGGCCCCCCGTGGACCTTGGAGAAGCCCTTGTTCTCCCTCTCCCCAGCCCCATGCAGAGTGGCTGAAGCCCCATCCCCAAACCCCCGGAGTCATAGTGGGTCCCAGAAGGCCCCACTTTTTGTCTCATACGTCCACACCAAGAGGCCTGTCTGAGAACCCCCACTTTCCAAATGGTGGGGCCTAGCCAGGACGGGGGTAGCGAGGGCTGGCTCGGGGCCGCCCCGGAGCTGCCCTTTCTGCTCCATTACCTCTTCCAGATTCAGGCAGGAGACGTGGGGAGGCAGGTCAAAGGGTTAAGTGACCGCAGCTCCAGAGATGAGGCCAGGGGCAGAGGACAGGGCAGGGTGGCTCTTCCCCCCAGAGGCCCCTAGGCTCCACTCTGAACACTTCACTGCCGGGGGCTGGGTAAGAGCCCCGCGTGGGCTCAGGGTGCCAGGAGGCCCAGGACTCCCCAGTCAGATGAGGAACGATCCCTGACAGCAGCTGCTCTGGCCGTCCCTCGGACCACGTGCCAGGGGTTTCCAGGGCCCCTGGTCCAGAGCAGTGGCCACCGGATTGCAGGGTGGAGCGGCCTTATTTTGGGGGCTCCTCTCCAGGGACCTGGGCCCCTCCTTTCCTCCAAGTCTCATGCACCAAGGTAGGACCAAGCTGGTGGCCCTCCTCAACCCATCTGCAGGCCTCTCGCCCAGCACCCTGGGTTTTGGGGACGGACCTCCAGCTCCACTCACAGCAGCCTTTCATCCCCACGCCGGGGAGTCCAGGGCTGGAGGCAACAGCCCCATTTTACTGAGGCCAGGAGCTGTGGATCCGAGAGGACGATCAGCTCGGGACAGGATGGGATCGGGGTAGGTACAGGATGGAGGCCTGTAGGCCTAGTGCAGGTGGAGGTCCCACAGCAGCACCAAAGGCTGGACCCGGGCCATCCCAGCCCCCAGACATCAGGGTGACCAGGACTGTGCATAGGCACTAACCCACACCTCCTCTCCAACCGCAGCCCCCAGGACCGGGGAGGCACAGGTGGCCCCCATCACCCGGAGGAGCAGCTCCCGCCCCTGTCCGGGGGATGACGGATTCTCCTCCGCCAGGTGAGTCCGGGAAAACCCCTTGCTCCCAGGGAACACGTCTCACACAGGTGCCCACACTGGCTACGAGACAGGGCGCTGGCTCCTGCAGGGGTCTGAGGGGCTACTGAATTGGGCTGGCCCAAGCCCCACGTGCGGCGCCCTCAGTAACAGCTGCAACAATTGTGTTGTGGCCATGACCTCATCATCACTAGATCCCGGTGGGGACGGTCATGATGCCCACTGCCTGCGAGGCTGCAAGACCGAGCTCAGTGCTAACCAGCACCGGGTGCCTACCGCGCGGCCCCCCAGTGGCTTAGATAGGCGTCCCGGGGTGATTTTCAGCCTGGGGGCTTGAGAGCTAGCAAAGGGCCCGCAGCCCCGTCAGTGTGGGCGCCCTGGGCGGCCTCTCCCGGCTCCTGGCAGCCGGGCTCGGTGGTCGTGCATCCGCTCAGCGAGCGCCCTGCCGCGGGGACTCGGGCCCTAGGATTCCCGGAGGGGGGCTGGGGGGCTGCGGCTCAGAGGCGCTTTTGCGTCAGCCCCGGGTTCCAGCGGAGTCACTGCCCGCCCGCCGCGGGGCCTCAGTTTCCCCGTCTGCGCAATGGGGGCGGGGCGGGGCTCCGGCGGGGCCGCCAGGTGGGGCGGGGCCGGGGGCGGGGCGGGGCGGGGCTCGGGGCCCCCACGGCGCGGGCTCGGGCGGCAGTGTCGGCGGCGCGTGCGCGCCCCGGATCCGGCGGTGAGTGCGGAGCGAGCGGGGCGCGCCGGGGTCGGGGTCTGCTCGTCGCCCGGGCTGGGGCGAGGGCGGGACCCGCGGAGCCCCCGGGGATGGGGGACCTGGCCCCGCGCGGAGCCGGGGGAGGCTCCGGGACGAGACAGCGCGACCGCGGGGCCCAGAGCGGGGAGCGGGCCGAGGCGTCCGCGGCTGGGTCGGGCCGGGCCGGGAGAATGGGCCCAGCGGCCTCGGGAACCGGCTCCCCCTGCCGGCGGCTGGCGGGCGGCGCGGCGGAGAGGGCGGGGGGCGCCGCGGCCCCTCGTCCTACCCGGCCCGACCCAACGCCTCGGGGCCCAGCCCCTGCTGCCTGCTCCGCCCCCGCCAACCCCGGAGCCGGCCGCGCGGCTGGGAGGGGGCGGCGGTCAGGTCCGTCTCGCTCCGCCTCTGCGCCCTCCCTCGTGGGCCTCAAGGTCTCCAGCCCCGCTCCCGCCGCGAGGGGTCCGCCAGTGCCTGCGGCGCGGCCAGGCCCCTCCCTCTGCGGACCCGGCCTCCCGTGGGTGGGGGCTGCGGGGCTGCTGCCGGGCAGGTGGGGAGGGAGCCCGTGGGCGCTGGGGGCACGGGGACCGGACTGCTGGTCCACCTGGAGCCGCCGCCCCCTCCCCGCCCGGCACCTCTGGGTTGAGGCTGTGGCCCCCCAAGGGAAATGGGGCTTGCAGCACCAGCTTGCAGAGCGCCACGGGCTTCCTCTGGCCTCGGGAAAAGCATGACTTTCAAAAACTGAGTGTCCACTTCTCAGCACCGCTTCCTTTCCAGACGACTCTCAGGAATTGTGGGGGGTGCTGTGCGAATATGTGTGGGGGGCAATGAGGTCTGGGAGATTCGCCTCTCCCCAGGCCTGCCCTGGCATCTCCCTGCCCACCCCAAGCCACCCGGCCGCTGCCCTACCTCTTCCTTCCCGGGTCCTCATCCCCAGTGTCACCTGTCCCCCCACTTCGAGTCTTGCTTTGGGGTCGCACAAGGCCCAGCCCCTAACAGTGTCCTTCAGCCCCTAACAGGGCCCATCCCCAGAGTTAATCTCCAGCCCCCTCTGACCCCTGGACAAACTCCTGCCCAAAAACTGCTGTGATGTCCCCACTGCCCCCCAGCTAAGTCCCTGCCCCTCAGCTGCCCAGGACAGCCTCTGCCTAGTTGGCAGCCTCTGCCCTGCCCTCTTCTCTCCAGCGCACGGAGAACAGGAGGTCCACGAAGGACCCCCAGCCACCCTCCCGCTGGGACTGGGTGATGCCGTGGCAGTGCCCGTGGGAAGCAGATGTGGGTGGGAAGACACCCAGTGGGGCTGGCCAGCAGCGACTGAGGACAGCGTGACTGTTTATAGGACTGGCCGTCAGAGCCAAGGAGGGGCCTCAGAAATCCTATTCTCGTATCTGAGGAAACTGAATCCCAGAGAAGGGACAGCCTTACCCCAGCCTCTGCCCCTGAAGCCTGGCCTTTCCCTTCTGGGAGCCCTGGAGTGCCTCGGAAGGAACCCACCCAGCCTTTGGGAAGCACCCTTGAGAGGCCCTGGGTGGGACCCCGGAGCATGGCAGGGGCTCGCCAGCTCTCCAGACCCCTGGCTGTGTATAGGACAGAATCCCCACCCCCGGCATTGTCACAGACCATTAATTCTGGGCTCTCTCATGCTCTCAGGAAGCCTCACCGGGCCCCTGGCTCCTGCGGCACAGCCAGGAGGGGGTTGGATTCTGGCTCGGGTGACACTGTAGGGGGCTGCTGCCCACCCCCAGGTGTGCACCTGTCACAGCCACTGTCCCAGGATCCCTGGAGGCTGATTGCACACATATCGCAGCCTGGGAGGGACCCCCTCTAAAATGAAGGCTGCCCCTCTGGTGGTCTTAGAATGTGTGCACCCCCGAACGGTTCCTGCTGGCTTGCAGCTGCCGGCCCATCCCCCGGGGCCGGTTCCACACTCAGAAGATGAGAAACCAAAGCCCAGAACAGCTGAGGCCAGCATGTCCCTAGTGGGGCTAGATCTCAGCTCTGCCCGCGAACACCCCGTTTGTACAGACTGGGGTGCAAACTCACCCCTGCCCTACTGTGAGGAGGGCCCTGGAACCAGGCAGGACAGGAGAAACTGGGCCCCAGGAACTGGGGGGACGTCCAGCAGGATCCACTGGATTCCTGTACCAAGAGCTCTGGACAGCATCGCCCCCCTGTGGTCCCCAGGCTGTGGCCCCAGCTGTTTGTGGCTGGCGAGGGTCTCGATGGCTGGAAAAGGGGGCCAGGGGAGGAGAGAGTGGGCACCACCGTGGGGCTCTCCCACTGGTGGAGGCTCCAGCGGAGATGAGCTGGGCAGGCCTCATGGAGCAAGTGCAAATTGCATCCGTGGCCTGGGGGCAGAGCATCTTTGGGGAGACTTAAGGGTCATGCTTTGTGCCCCAGGCCACCCAGAGGAGAAGGCCACCCTGCCCGGAGGCACAGGCCATGTGGGGCTCTCAGGAGATGCTACTGGTGTGGCTTCTGGTGTTGGCAGCGGGCGGCACGGAGCACGCCTACCGCCCAGGGTGAGCCAAACCCTGACCTGTGAGTGCTGGGGTGGGGTGACCAGGAGCCCTCAGCCCGTCCTGGAGGCAGCCCTCAGCACCTGTGGGGGACTCCCTGGGGACTCCTGCAGAAGGTCCTGCCCCAGCCGCATGTCCCCATCATTGTTGGGTCCTGCTCTGGGACTCCTGGGCTGACCCCTTGTCCACCCCCACAGCCGTAGGGTGTGTGCCGTCGGGGCTCACGGGGACCCTGTCTCTGAGTCCTTCGTGCAGCGCGTGTACCAGCCCTTCCTCACCACCTGTGACGGGCACCGGGCCTGCAGCACCTACCGGTGAGTGCCCCACCCAACCGAGCCCACCCAGCCCCAGCCTCCCAAGGCCAATCCCCCAAGTTGCCCCCATCTGCCACACATCAGCCTGTCGAGGGGGGGCCGTGAATCCTGGGGCCTAAGATGGGAAACTGAGGCCAGAGCCACGAGAGGGCCGACTGAGATGGGTGACCCAGGGCGGTTGGAGCCAAGGGGTTCCATGGTCACCTCCAACGTCCTAATCCTTGCTCTCGTCCCGACACGTCTCAAAGGGCAGCACCTCTAAGGGCATCCCCATGTTGAGAGGGGTCGCCCGTCCTGTCTGCACCCCTCCACTTCTGGGGGATTAACCCCTCCCTGCCCTGTATCCCTGGCTGCAAGGTCCCATCTCCACGGAATGGTGCCCGACTCCCCACTCCACTGAGCAGCCCCTCCACGTGACGGCCCCCAACGGGCACAGATGAGGCCCTGAGAGGTCCCGTGTGCCCACACAAGGGGCTCACACCCCCCAGTCTCAGCCTCGGGCAGAGTCCTCCTTCCTCGGTGTGGGAGATCCACCCCCTGCTGGGGGAGGGGCTTGGGAATTCAGTCTCCTGGAGGTTTAAGAAGTGCTCCGATGCCCAGGGCCCACACTCTGCCATGACCCGCTGCAGGCCAGGCAGGCCCTCTCCTCTGGGCCTGGATGCCCCCACAGGAGGAGGCCAGATAGGTGGGGGCACACACAGGCCTGGCCACTGCCTCTGCTCCATGCAGAATGTGGCTGGGCCTTCCTGCTGTGGCTTGAGTCCCGGCCAGCACCGGAAGTCCCAGGCAGGGAAACGGCTGTGCAATGACCCCTCAGTGCCATCCCTTGGGGAGAAGACCCCTGGGGACACGCTGGGGTGACTCTGTCCACTCTGAGAGGGGACTCTAGCTGCCCAGTGGGTGGCTAAGGGGGAGTAGGATGCCCCTCTGAGCTGTCCTGCCCACCCCACAGAACCATCTATAGGACCGCCTACCGCCGCAGCCCTGGGCTGGCCCCCGCCAGGCCTCGGTACGCATGCTGCCCCGGCTGGAAGAGGACCAGCGGGCTTCCCGGGGCCTGTGGAGCAGGTGAGGGCTATGCCCCTCGGTGCCTGGTGTTAGTCAGAAGGGCAACTATTCCCCAGTCTTCCAGCAATGCTCCTGCTGCTTTTCTTGAACCCGGAGCAAAGCACCACCTTGCCACAGAGCACCCACTCCCTAGCAGCTGCCCCCACAGGGCGCTGGGGACCCAACTGAGCTGGTGACCAGCCTCCCCTACCCACAGCAATATGCCAGCCGCCGTGCCGGAACGGAGGAAGCTGCATCCAGCCTGGCCGCTGCCGCTGCCCTGCGGGATGGCAGGGTGACACCTGCCAGTCAGGTGAGGCTGGCTCCACCCTGGGGGACCCTGGAAGGGGCCTGGGCACCTCCTTGCATGTCCTGGGGTTACTGCTGGCCCATGAGTGAGTGATTGTGAAGGGAGCTATGTCGGCAGGACCCCTCCCACAGGCATGGCCGCCTGACACCCCATTTCCCACAGATGTGGACGAATGCAGTGCTGGGGGGGCCGGCTGTCCCCAGCGCTGCGTCAACACCGCCGGCAGTTACTGGTGCCAGTGTTGGGAGGGGCACAGCCTGTCTGCAGATGGTACACACTGCGTGTCCAAGGGAGGGCCCCCCAGGGTGGCCCCCAACCTAACAGGTAAACTCAGCCCTGGCTGGGCCTGGCCTGGGGAGGTGGGCAGCCTGTGGACATTGCCATGTGGCTCTGTGTTAGGCACGGTGAGGGGCACTGGAACCTGGGTGGAAGGTGGTGGGGGCTCCCTCTCCAGGGAGGGAAGATGGGGCGGGAGGACAGGTGGGTTCCTGAGAACTGGGGGCAGGTTGCCTGGAGCCTCACGGTCAGCCAAGAAGGCGGAAGTGCCCGTCTGCGTGCAGTGCAGCATTCTGGAAGACGCCACGCCCCCGCTGGTGATGGGACATTATTACTTTTGGTACGCGCTGTGACACTTCAAACTCGTACCGTGAGTAATAATGCGCTGTCCACAGCACCGCATCGAAAGCGCCGCTGACACCACAGCTCCGACCTCCCTCAGCGTGGCCGGGACCCTGAGCAGCTGCGCAGAGCCATGCGCCCCGATGTACTTAGGTGGCACAGCCCTGAGACCTCTGGCCAGCGCCAGGCAGGCGTCGGGGCCGGCAGAGGCCTGGATCTGAGTCTTTGGGCTCTGCCTCTCCCTGGGGACAGGAGGGAGCCTGGGGGTGTGGGTGGGGAGCCGGCCGACCCTGACCCAGCGCCTGGCTCTGCCCCCAGGAGTGGACAGTGCGATGAAGGAGGAAGTGCAGAGGCTGCAGTCCAGGGTGGACCTGCTGGAGGAGGTGAGGCCTGGGGTGGGGCAGGTCCTCGCGACAGCGGAAGCCCAGGCCAGGATATAGGTTCCATAGTCTCCTGAGACGTGGTCGCGACCCACAGATGGCTGGGGGTGGTCTGAAAAGGTCCTGGCCCTGGGGAGGCAGCTTCCTTGCTGCTGACTGCCGAGGCGGCCCTGGCCTGGATCCATACTGGGCAGAGGCAGCCAGACACTGACCAGGACCCCCAGGGCTGGAGGAACCAAGCGTGGCAGCCCCCTAGACCATACACACAGCCTGGACCCAGACAAGACTCCCCACCCCCCACCACCTTCGTCCCCACCAGGACAAAGAGCTCTTGCCAGTCTTCCCACTGGCCAGTGGTCCAGCTGTCCCCCTAGTTCTGCCGGGGACCCCAAGGCTGGGACCACCCGGCCGGCCTGATGCCCCAGGCACCCACTCTGCCGCAGGCTCTTCGGGCACAGCAGCCCCCTCTAGTGGACACCTGGAGCCCTGCCACAGGGGCTGGGGCTGGAGGCTTGTGGAGCCCTTCCCCGGGGGGTCCCCCCTAGACCCTGGTGGAGCAGAGAGGGCGGGGCCGGCCCGGAGTCACCACCCTTCTGCACCCGCAGAAGCTGCAGCTGGTGCTGGCCCCACTGCACAGGCTGGCCTCGCAGGCACTGGAGCACGGGCTCCCGGACCCCGGCAGCCTCCTGGTGCACTCCTTCCAGCAGCTGGGCCGTATCGACTCCCTGAGTGAGCAGATCTCCTTCCTGGAGGAGCAGCTGGGGTCCTGTGAGTGCCCCCCACCCTCCAGAGCCCTCCTCCCGGGTCTGCGCCCAGTTGGCCTAGAGGGGCTACCCAGGCTTGGGGGTCGGGGGTGACCAAAGGCCAAGGGGTCAGATCTGGCTGGGCAGGAAGGCTATGGGGAGCAGTGACCTCTGACCTTAGCCTCATCCAACCCTAGGCTCCTGCAAGAAAGACTCGTGACCGCCCCGGCGCCCCAGGCTGGACTGAGCCCTTCACCCTGCCCTGCAGCCCCCATGCCCCTGGGCGACATGCTGGGGGTCGACACCACTTTGGTGTCTCAGTGGAAGGCCAGGCAGGGCCCTCTTGCTCTTCCTCCTCCCATTCCTCAGGAGGCTCCCAGGGCTCTGGTGTGGGGTGGGCTGTGGTCTTCTGTGTCAATCCACCCCTAGCCAGCCCAACGGCATCCCAAGGCCAGGTGGGCCCTCAGCCAAGGGAAGGTACGAGCTCACGGACTCTCTGCTGGAGACTGGGACCCGTGGCACAGGCCAGGCAGCCCGGAGGCTGGGTGGGGCTTCAGTGGGGGCTGCTGCCTGACCCCCAGCAGAATAAAAATGAAATGTGAGCTGCTGTGTCAGTGGATGGACTCGGGGCCTGGGGGGAGGGCTCTCACCTCCTGGCCACCCCACCCAGACCCGCTGCCGGGTGCCCGGCTGGCAAAGGGGGCCAAGTGGAGCTGGGAGTAGGGTGGGGAGGGCACTCCAAGGGAGAGGGGCTGGGCAGGTGGTTTCTTTGAGGCCACAGAGAGCTTTGTCCTGGGGATGTGTTGGCCCCAACTAGAGGCCAAAAAGCAAATCTCTGGCCTCCTTCCCAGTAGCCTGAGGATCCTGGCACACCTGCCCCAATTAGGCGACACCCCCCACCCACCGATGGAAATATTAGAGGGTGATGTGGGCCCACCCCTGGAAAGAGAACATGGGTGTGTGGCGGTGCCTCCACCCCAGGCTCTTAGGGAGAGCAGCTGGGAAGACACAGCATGGGCTCTACCACCCTGGTCACCCTGCCCGCCCTGTGAGTGACCACAGCTGTCCAGCCACTTCCAAGAGTGTGTTTATAAAAAAACAGCAACGGAGTACAATGCTGACTCCAGAGTCCTCCACGCTGGCAGGAGCAGCAGGTCCCACTTCCCGGCTCCCTGTGGCCCAGGGTGCGTGAGTCTGGGACTCCCGGCCCTCCAGGCGCCTTCTCTCCCTGAGAGCCTGATGCAGCTTGTAGGCTGGACCCTGGAGCCCAACTGCATCCAAGTGGGTCCCAGGTGGCCAGAGCAGAGGGCTCGGGCAGTGAACGTCGGGCCTTGGGGTCCTCCCGTCTGCTCCTGGGCTATCCGGGGGCCTTGTGGCTCAGCCCACCTGCCGGCCACAGCCTCAGGCCTCATCCTCATCATCCCAGCTCTGAGGTGCCGTGGGGGTGAGTCCCTGCCCTCGAGCCTGGGGAGGGTCCAGCTGATCCCCCTGCAGCGGACGCCAGGGGCCCATGTCTGAGGCCAGTGACAGAAGGGACCTCCTGCTTCCAGGGCTGAATGAGAGCCGGGGGAGCCGGACACAGTGGTATTTGGAAGCCTGGGTGGGGGTCCCCTCTGCCCATCCTCCAGCCATTGGCTTCCCACCGGCCCTCCCCAGGTCCTGCCCTGCCGTGGTCTCAGCTATTGGGCCAGCTGCACGCCAGGCCCCGCAGTGGCCCCGTTCTCCTGGGGGGTCTTGGAGATGTGGAGGAAGGTGGTCCTCATGGCCCGGTGGCAGGTGTCCACGAGTGCAGGGACATCCGCCTCGGTGAGGCCGCTGGTGGGGATGGCTTCCAACACCTGCACTGTGACTGTTCCTGCCATGGGGAGCAACAGACCTCAGCAGCCTGTGGGGAGCTGGGGCCCACCTCAGCCCTGCTGCCCCAGCCTCACCTCTCCCCGGCCCCCCATAGCCACTCCCTGGGAAGCCCCTGAGGCCAGGCTCTTCTCCTGGACTCCCTAGCCATGGTGGGTTATTTTAATTGCAGTAATGTTGGTGCAGTAAAACCGATAGCTGCCTGGCCTTCATGCCAGTTTCGACAAGTCTGTGCTCCCGTTACCGCCCCCAGAAAGCCCCCCTTCCCGATCGCCCCTGCCCCACTGCCTGGCCTCTGCACTCCATACGGGGGGCTGTGGGAGAGATGGAGCTGGGTTCCCCCACTGCTTTCCAACTTTGACCCCACTGTCCCACCTGGGCACCAGGTACCCATGTTCTGGGAACTGGCTGGGAGGGGCAGAGGCTGTGAGCCTCGCCGCCTGTGCCCTTGGGTTGCCTGGGCTCCATCTACCCCATGCAGGCATCAGCCTGGACGCACGGGCTCAGAGGCCACCCTTCAGCCCTGGAGGAGGCCACCTCAAGGCCCCCAAGCTGTGTGCACAGCTGGGGTCTATCCGTGCGAAGCCGGGCATCCAGGCTACCCTCTTGGAGCCTCAGTTTCCTCATCTAAAAAATGGGCCCAGCACCACGCATCTCACAGGGCCACTGGGAAGGGTGACTGCCATGAGATCATGAAGCCCAGAGCCGGGACTCCAGCCTGAGTCACTCATTCGCCACATGGTCACCATGTGGCCACGCCACGGGTGCCACCCAGAAATGGGAACGACGAGGGGCCTGGGGCTCCGTGACCATAGGGTCAGGCAGGGCCTACACCCGGGGTGCACACATGTGGGGGTACCTGAGGTGAATAACTTCTTCTTGGTGTTGTAGAAGGAGGAGAAGGAGGAGTACACCACGGGGACGATGGGCACCTGTGGGCAGGGAGACACGCGGCTGAGGCAGCCCTGGGGACAGACCGGGCACACCCCGGGCTGCATATGGTTGGGGAGCCCTGTCCTGTGGCCCACCTGCCCCTGCCTTCGCTGCTGCCATGGGTCCTTGTGGCTGTCCTGCCCTTGGGACCTGGGATACCTGTCCTGCTCTGGTTGGCCCAGAGTTGCAAAGCTCATCCTGCAAATCTCTACTTACCTCCTCTAGGAAACCCTCCTGAGCTAGCACTTATTTGTCTGGTTCACGCCTGTCCCCGTACTGGATGTGTAGCTAGCCAGTGGGGCAGGGCCCTGTCCGATGTAGGAGGAGGTTATGGCGCTCTTCCCTGCCCACGCCTCCCTCCCAGTCCTCTCTCCATCCCAGGAAGCTAGTGAGGGAGGCAGCTCTAGCCGGAGAAGGGGTGGAGCCTGCTGGTGTTCCTGGAAGCCACCGGGGTCAAATCCAAGGGCACTTGGGGGTGATCATTAACCTGAGGCATCCAGGGAACCTCCAGGGGGCCGGCAAGTAGGCTGGGGACTGGAGGCAGGGAGGGAGGGGGCCAGCAGGTAGGTGGGGACTGGGAGCAGGGAGGGAGGGGGCCGGCAGGTAGGCTGGGGACTGGGAGCAGTCTCCTGGCTGCCGCCACCCCCAGCCTCCCCCATCACAGCCTCCCATCTCCCCTCTCCTCTCCCAGAGCCGATCCAGCCGTCACTCCGCCCCCAAAGGGAAGTGACATCAGCCCCAGGCTGGGCAGGTGTGTCCTGCACCTGGGCAGGGCTGGGATCAGAGCCCAAGGATGCCCGCCCAGCCCAGTGCCTCCGGGGCTCCCCAGGCCTCACAGCCTTAGCTGGGAGCCTCCGGAAGGAGGGCCCCCTCCCACCCACCTTGCACAGGGTCAGGCACGGGGGGCCACTACAGGCCAGTGTGAGGGAAGGACCTGAGACCCCGGCCCTGAGTGAGACCCCACCCAGGTAGGGTAAAAGCTCCTTCTCCTGACGCAGCTCTCCCCAGCACAGCGGCAGGGGCAGGACAGGTGCCGTGGGGTTGGGTATACCCTGGCCTCTCCCAGACACCCTAGGACACGCTGCACCCCTGGAGGCTGGGGACCAGGAAGTCCAGAGTCTGCAGGTGCCGCTCACAATGAGCTCCACCCACCCCAAGCTCTGGCCCGACCCGCCGCTACACCAAAAGCCTGGCTTGTCCAGACCCACTGCCTATGCCCTGAAGCCCACCCCAGCCAGGCACGGGCCCAGAATGAGCCTCCTGAGAGCCTGGCGGGCAGAGACCAGCGGCCCGGCTTCCCACCCCTCTACCTGCCCAGCCTCACAGGCCACGTCCTGGGTGCTCACCAAGGGCAGCTGGTCACTCGGGGCTCTGTGTGGGCGAAAGCCTAAGGGGCTGCCCTCCCTGGCCGGTCAGGGGGCAAGTGTGGGAAGGGGCAAGGAGGCCCTGTCCCCAACTCAGTGGGAGGAGTCCCTTGCCTGCCAAGGGTCCTCAGCTTGGCTGGGTGGTCACCTCCTGCCTTAAGCCAGCCTGACCCCGCCTCCGCAGCCTGCACCCCCCCGGGAGGGCTGGGCTCGGCCTACCTGTGCCTGGACCGCCAGGTAGAAAGCACCTTTCTTAAAGGGCAGAAGGTCCCCGTTGTCGTTACGAGTACCCTCGGGGTAGATCCACACTTTGAGCTGCAGGGAGAGAAGAGCCTGGGCTGACCTCACGCCCAGGCCACCCCAGAAAGGCGGCGCTCCCTCCCCTCCGAAGAAGCCGCACTCGGTGAAGCAGCTGGCGTGGGACCCGATCTGAGGAGCAAGGATGATGTGGGGTTTTTTCTGCCAAAACCAAGTCACAGGCTGGTCCCCGCCTGACCCCGCCCGGGCCCCACCCCGACCCCACCCAGCCCCGGCCCTGCACACTCACGTTCTCCCTGACCATGCGCTCGCCCAGGTCGGCCATCACCGTCATGGCAGTGCTAGAGCGCTGCCGGTTGATGAAAAAGACGCCCCCCAGGTACATGATGAGGCCCACGGGGCCCAGGAAGAGCAGCTCCCGCTTGGCGATCTGCACGCAGCGCTCCGGAAGGACCTCCATGAGGCCTGGGAGACAGAGAGAGAGAGAGACAGGGAGAGGGGGAGACAGTCGCTGAGCACCCACAGACCTGCCTGGGGCCCTGCCTTCTCCCTGGCTACCTGGGCGGGTCGTGTGGCCTCCGAGCCTCTGTGTCTGGCCCTGAGGGAGGGACTGAGGCCAGGCTCGCCCAGACACAGGCAGTGTCTTGTCCTTTGTGTCTTCGTCCTCGGGACCCCGCCCCAGCCCCGCACAGCCCCAGCTCAGCGGGCCCCACTCAGAACCCGGAAGCCGCCCCGGATGCCCGGCCTACCCATCATGTCCAGGATGCTCTGGTGGTTGGAGACGATGACGCAGGGCCGGGCCTCCTGCAGCCTATGCTGGTCCCGCACCTTGAAGCGGAGCCCATAGAAGTACTTGAAGCTTCGCACGAACCAGCTGATGATGCTGCAGGGGAGGCCACCGTGAACACGGGCCCCGCAGATCCTGCAGCCGAGGCTGGGGCGCGGAGGCCTGGGGGTGGGGTGCGGAGGAGGCCAGGGAGGGGCCCTCCTGGCGCAGGGCAGGAGACCGGGAGACACACGGGAGGGAGCCAAAGGGACAGAGTCCCGGGCCTGGCTCACCCACCTGGACGGCTGCCCTGCCTCCATCTCCCCAGCAACAGGGGAAAACCCAGAGCCTCTGGAACTCGGATGCTAGGAGCATGGGCAGGCGCCCACTTCCAAATCCACGTCCAGGGGCCTGCCCAGTCCTCAAACACCCCACAGGGGACCCAGCCGGAAAGGAAGCGGCACTGGCTCTCACGTCCACCATGAAGGACCCAGGTCAGGGAGAGCAGCCTCTGCACCCCTGCAGAGGAGATGGGGCCCCACACACCCTGGGGAAGGTCACTGGCCCCTCAAGGCAGGGCCACATCAGGAATAAAGTGTCAGTGCCAGTGGACACCTCTGAAAGGACCTCCGAGAGGCTCTTCCAGAAAACAGCCAAGACCGAGTCCTTCTCTCACCCCTACCCTACAGAATCAGGCCGGGTTCTCTTTCCCCATGAATAGGCGGCGGGGGGCTCGGGGCTTGTCTGAGTTCACACCAGGAGCAGGAACAGAGCCAGGGTCCTGGCCACCTGAGCACCGGCCCCAGCAGCCCCCACCCTGGCAGGGGCCCAGCCCACTGGCGGCTGCCCTTGGAGCACCTGTGAACGTGAGGTGGCCTCGTCCAAGCAGCCCATCGTGGTTGGGACCAGGGATGTGCAAGGGACACCCGAAGTCTCTGACCAGCTCCAAGCGCCCCAAGCCTGTGCCCTGCTGCACTGCCAGGAAGCTCTGGGCATACCCCAGATATGGTACCTGCGCATCACAGGGCAACTGGCAGGGATGGAACCAGGAGGACGGAGCTCACCCCAAAGCTCCAGCAGAGGTAGATGACCAGGAGCAAGGCTGTGCCAGCGCTGACCGGGGGGCTCCCAGTGCTGCTCCCCTCTCCATGCAGAGTAGTGTCCCCCGCCATTTGATCCCCCAACAGTCCTGAGGGCCCCCCGCTTTGTGCAGATGAGTCTGAGTAACTGCTCCAGGCCACAGAGCAGGGTTTCAAAGCCGAGGCCTCCTCTCAAAGCCACACTGGTGGGGATTTTTGTTGTTTTAATAGGGTCTTGCTCTATCACCCAGGCCTCCTCTCAAAGCCACACTGGTGGGGATTTTTGTTGTTTTAATAGGGTCTTGCTCTATCACCCAGGCTGGAGGGCAGTGTCACAATCTCGGCTCACTCCAGCCTCCACCCACCTCAGGCCGCTGACTAGCTTGGGACCACAGACGTGCGCCACCACACCTGGCTAGTGTTTGTATTTTTGGTAGAGATGGGGTTTCACCGTGTTGGCCAGGCTGGTCTCAAACTCCTAGGCTCAAGCAATCTGCCCATCTCGGCCTCCCAAAGTGCTGGGATTATAGGCCCGAGCCAACTCGCCCGGCCTTTAAAAAAAAAAAACAATCGTGGTAAAATACACGTAACATAAAATGCATCTCCTTGGCCTTTTCTGGGCGCACGGTTCACAGGCGCTGGGCACATTCCGTGTCCTGTAGCCATCTCCTCCCTCGTCTCCAGAACTGTCCACCTTCCCTGGCTGACGTCTGTTCCCATACGACACCAACCCCCCGTCCCCTCCCTGCTCCTGGCGCTCTGCCCTTCCATGTGTGAGCCCAGGCCTGTGGCAGCACCACCTCCGGCAGATGGGGCAACGCTCATGACCCCGGTTGCAGATGGGGAAACTGAGTCAAGGGGGGCCTAATGGTTCATTCTGATGATGAGTCCAGCCGTCCGTCCCTGGACTTGGAAGCCTGGGGCCTCCTCAGATCTGCCCTCCTCAGCCAGCTCCGGAGACGTCTCTCCAGGCCATGCTGGCCACCGCCCCCTCCCACCCAGAAGGCGTGCCCGGGCTGGCAGCACCCGCACGCTCAGGGGAACTGCAGGGCTGTTTTGCCTCCACACTCATCTGTATGATCCAGCTTCCCGGACCCCTGTGATGCTCCAAGAAGACAAGGAGGCAATAGCTGGCAGTTCACCAACAGAACACACGGAACTGTCTGCTGCTAGCAAGACGGTGGCGTCACCAATCAAAGAAATGCAAACGGAAACAAGAGACCGTCCTCATCCTTCCCCCCGGCACAGATTAAAACGCCTGATAACAGGAGGTGCCAGCCAGGGCGTTGGGAACGGGCCCAGCACCTGGCAGGAGTGGGGAGTCGCACAGACACAGATGCTTCCAGAGGGCAGGTTGGCAGGCCCGGCCAGAGCCCTGAGGAAACCTGGCCCCTCTCCTCTCAGAATCTTCCAGGAATTCACCCAAGGCCTGGAGAAGCCTGGGGTGCTCAAGTGTGCGGTGAATTAGGAAAACCTGAAAATGCTTAAATGTCCGCCGGTAGGGAGAGGGAAAGTAAATTAGGGTCCGTTTCACAGCCAGCTGCGACAGAGGGAAAGAACAGGGCAGGTCCACACTCACATCCTGTGAAAGATTTCTAGCAGCAGCCAGGACGCACCTGCAATTCCAAAGCTAGCTGCCTGCAGAAGTCTCGGGTCACATCTGAAAGGGACAGTGGTTCCCTCTGGTAGTGACATTGGCCAGTTCCATCTTTTATCTACTTTTTTTATTTTTGAGACAGGGTCTTACTCTGTCACCCAGATTGAAGGGCAGTGGTGTGATCTCAGCTCACTGCAACCTCCACCTCCCAGGCTCAAGCAATTCTCATGCCTCAGCCTCCCGAGTAGCTGGGATCACAGGCATGCGCCACCACGCCTGGCTAATTTTTTGTATTTTTAGTAGAGATGGGGGGGTCTCACCATGTTGGCCAGGCTGGTCTTGAACTCCTGACCTCAAGTGATCTGCTCGCCTCGGCCTCCCAAAGTGCTGAGATTACAAGCATGAGCCACCACACCCAGCCTTTTTTTTTTTTCTTTTTTTTTCTTTTTTTTTTTTTTTTTTGAGACAGAGTCTCGTTCTGTCACCCAGGCTGGAGTGCAGTGGCACCATCTCGGTTCACTGCAACCTCCGCCTCCTGGATTCAAGCAATTCTCCTGCCTCAGCCTCCAAGTAGCTGGGATTACAAGCACACGCCTCCATGCCTGGCTAGTTTTTGTATGTTTAATAGAGACGGGATTTCACCATGTTGGCCAGGCTGGTCTCAAACTTCTGACCTCAGGTGATTCTCCCGCCTCGGCCTCCCAAAGTGCTGGGATTACCAGCATGAGCCACCACAGCAGGTCAGCTGGTTTCTTAGTGTTGACAACTGCATCTTGGTGATGGAAGATATTAACAAGGGAAGACTGGTGAAGGCCATATGGAGTCCCCCTGTAATATCTCTGCAACTTCTCTGTAAATCTAAAATTATTAAAAAATGAGATGTCCATTTATTTTTTTTGAGACAGAGTCTTGCTGTCACCTAGGCTGGAGTGCAGTGGTGTGATCTCATCTCACTGCCATTTCCACCTCCCGGGTTCAAGCAATTCTCCTGCCTCAGCCTAGCAAGTAGCTGGGACTACAGGTGTCCACCACCACGCGGGGCTAATTTTTGTATTTTTGGCAGAGATGGGGTTTCACCATGTTGGCCAGGCTGGTCTCAAACTCCTGACCTCATGATCCGCCCGCCTCGGCCTCCCAAAATGCTGGGATGACAGGAGTGAGCCAGGCACCCGGCCCTCCTCTGTTTTGATTGTGGTATAACATGCACCACTTAAACATTATCATTTTACCCGTTTCTCAGCGCATGGTTCCATGGCACTCAGCGCATCCCCTGCTGTGCGGTCAGCACCACTCTCCAGCTCTAAAACTTATTATTATTATTATTTTAAATATCTAAGCTGCTTAGGGGATGGATCGTGCACTGATACTTCTCTCAACTGTGAAAGACACAGGTTACAAATCCCCGCCCAGCAGGCAGCACTGAGCAGACACTCTGTCCTGCTGCCCACCACCGGCCCCTGGTCCTCAGGCCAGAAAGATGGACGGACGGAGGCTGCCCCAGGCCAGGAGGAGGCTGTGGCTCTCCAGAACTCTGCAGCCCATGGTGTGGCTGGGGGAGAAAAGTATACCCTGGAGGCAGAAGAAAGTCCAAGTTGTCCTCAAGGGGACAAAGGGCCACCTGCACCAGCCACGTGGAGCCACTGCACTTCCTCCCCTAGTGTCCCATACATAGTTCAGAGCTCTCTGAAAGCTGGTGGGAAAGTATAGACTCTCACTTTAAAAGCGGTTCCTGGCTGGGCGAGGTGGCTCACGCCTGTAATCCCAGGACTGTGGGAGGCCGAGGCAGGCGGATCACCTGAGGTCAGGAGTTCGAGACCAGTCTGGCCAACATGGTGAGATTCCGTCTCTATTAAAAAAACAAAAATTAGCCAGGCGTGGTGGCAGGTGCCTGTCATCCCAGCTACTCAGGAGGCTGAGGCGGGAGAATCACCCGAACCAGGGAGGTGGAGGTTGTAGTGAGTCGAGATGGTGCCATTGTACTCCAGCCTGGGTGACAGAGCAAGACTTCATCTCAAAAAAAAAAAAAAAAAAAAGTGTTTCCTCAGAGAGGAAGGGCCTGAACCTTGTAAGCCCTGCAGAAGCTCCTGCAGCCAAGGACACCCCGGGGGAACCCAGGCAGAGAAAAATCGCCTTCTAAGCACAGAGACCCCCTGTACCTCCTGTGTGCAAAGCCCCGAGACAAGGGTTCTACGTGAGTCACCCTTTCATTCTGAGGGTAACCCCTCAGGGTAGGTACGATCATAACCCCGCTCTTCAGATGAGGAAGGTGAGGTTCAAGGTTCAGCAAAGTTGAGTGACTTCCCCAAGGCCACACAGCAGGGAAGCCAGAACAGGCCTGAGCGCCCCCTCGGAACCCTGCTTCTGAGTTTGGCCGAGTCGTGCTGGGGCGGCGAGGGCCCCCATTAGGACTCTAGGAGCTGATCCTGAGGCTCCCTCCCTCCCCCAGGCTCCGCAGCCCCCTCAACCCCTCAGCAGGCTGGGAGCCTGCTCCGGCCTCCCCCAGCAGGAAGCTCAGAGTGGCCAGAGCGGCCACTGTCCCCAGGCTTCCCCGACCAGCTTGCCCAGCCCAGGTCCCGTCCTGGGCCAAACACCCTGCCTCACCCAAACTCTCCTGCCACCCACCACAGGGGGACGAGAGGCTGCCCTGTCCTTTCCCCAAAGCCTGGGGCACGTGTCGCTGTGCTGCTCCAGGACACAGTCACACGGACCCCAACTCCAGGTCCTGGACTCCCTGCCTCCCCAGGGTACCCCAGCAGGGGCAAAGCCAAGGTCGCCGGAAGCCTGCAGCTTGGGGAACCCTGCTGGCCGCTGCCAGGCAGGTGACTGGTGCCAGCTTTGCCCAGCAAGGCAGGAGGCCCAGGAAGCAGCCCAGTGCCCAAAACCAAGCAAGGCTGAGCCCAGACTGGGCCCTTCGGGTGGCACTGGAGCAGCGGGCTCCTGCTGAAGGAAAGCCCAGGTCCTCCCCAGCCTCTTTCAGGAGCCCTCGGACTGTAGCCCACCGGCCTTGAGCGAAGCACCATAAGAGACCCCTCTGGGGTCTGCAGGAATCCAGCCTCCTCAGACCACCTGAGCTCAGCCCCCAGACACCTGGGCTGCTCCCACACCCAGGCTCTGGGCCAGACGGGGATTTGGATCCCATTTCCCTTCTTCCCAGCTATGGCCTCGGGCAATGCACTTGACCCCCCCAGGCTCATTTGGAAGGGTGTACAGGCTTCCACTCTATAAGGCCCGACACCCGGCGCACCCTCGCGCCAGGACAGGGCCTCCACCAACAGTGGCTGTGACGAGGATGACACAGGAGGGAAAGAATCCAAAATGGGCGGGCCTGGGTGTGGTGGCTCACGCCTATGACCCCAGCACTTTGGGAGGCTGAGGCAGGTGGATCACTTGAGCCCAGGGGTTTGAGACCAACCTGGGCAACAGAGCGAGACCTTGTCTCAAAAAAAACACAAAAATCCAAAGTAAATCAAAGCGAAAGGCCCCTCAATGTGCCTAAGTCCCCGGTCCCACCAGCAGTGGGTTCAGGCAGCTGGGAGGCGGGTCTAGGTCAGAGCCTAGGCCATTGGCCAGGCTGTCCTCGTGGAAGGCCACTCACTGACCCTTGCCCTGGTCCTGGGCTGGGACACTCCCAGGAGACCCAGCAGCCCTCTGAGCCAGGACTTGCCCATCCTCAGCTATGTGAGCTCATTCAGGGCAGCCTCCCCTCAACCCCTGGGGCTCGATGGGACCACACAGAGCCATCAAGGATGTTCCGGGGACGGGGCCCCAGAGAGGAATCTGGTGTTTTCTGACAAGTGTCATCTGAGCTGCAGCACAAGGCAGGACGGGTCCATAGGGGTGGGGGGTCCAGCCCACACAAACACCTGGACGTGGGGGGTCCCCAATGACTCCTCAAAGGGGATGTGTGGGAGTGCAGGTACGGCGGGCTGGAAGGAGGTGGGGCCAGAGAAGCCCTCCTATCCCTCAATCAGGACAGCGCGAATTTCTGGGCCTGCAGAGAGACACCTGGAGAGCTCTGGAGAACCAAGGTCACAGTCTCCCTTGGGACTAAGACCCCAGTGCTGCGGTGACACAGGGCTCCCCGATGGCACTGTCCCCACCGGACATCTGTCAGGGGACCCAGGACTGTGCACTGGCCGGCAAATCTGGATCAAACCTTGCCCGACATCCCAAGTCCCCTGTGCGTTCTTCCCACACTGGGCGTGTGGCGTGGGCACCTGCTCCACGGGACAGGAGCCGCCCTGCAGCCAGGAGCTGTCACGACCACTAGGTCCTGGCCTCCGGATACCAGCAGAGCATGGGGTTCAATTCGGGGAGCATCCTTAAGAGGAAGGTCACCCCTTTTCTCTCTAGGACGCTGAAAATGGTAGGAACATAGGTCAAAGGAGCTGGAAACTAACTGCTGTTTCCCTAGGCTGCCCATCTGGTCTGCTTTTCTGCATGAAAAAGTAAACTTCTCTGTGGGTTAAGCTGCCATCTTTAGAGTTTTCTGATCCTGTAGCTGGACCCAGCTGTAGGACACAGAGGGGCTCTGGGCTTTGCTTTCCTCTGTTGAATGGATGTACCAGGGCATCGGCCCCCGGTGAGGAAACCTGCCCTGCAGCTCCACCCTAACTGTGCACACAGGGAAGGGCTCGGGGGCACCCCCTGCCTGGGAGGGGTCCATGGTCTCAGCCCCAAGCCCGGTGGGAGCAAAGGCTGCCTCAGCGGTTCTAGTCCCATCACCGACCCTCACATGCTCAGAACTACAGTGTGGACAGCGGGGGGCTCTTGGGTGCCGCCTAGAACCACGTGGGGAGGGGCTGGGCCTCAGCCAGGGCAGCCATTGCGCAGGAGCAAGACGGAGCACCCCTCGCAGAGCTCAGGCCTGCCACAGGGCTGCCCCGACGGCGCCAAGCGTTGGGCTGGGAACGGGGGGAAAGGGAAAAGCAGGTACTCTGGAGTCACTGTCAGTGGGTTCGAACCCCAGTTCCACCCCGTCCTGGCTTGGGCACCCTGCCCCAGTTTCAAGTTGCTTATCTCAGCCTCAGTGTCCTTATTTGTAACACGGAGCACATGCGAATCCGTGTTCCTGAGGCTGGAGACACCCGTGGCGCACAGCAGCAACAGAGGCCAAGTATCCCCTCCCTCCCTTCCAGCCCCCCGGGTCCCTTCCCTGGCGTGACAAAGCGCCTCCTGTTCATCTGCCTTTCTCGCCCCTCCCGACGGCCCCCACGGAGTGAATGCATGTTCACAACAGCCCCACTCTTAGCCATTGCTGGGAGTCTTGGGAGCCCGTGCAGAGGTGTGGGGAAGGCAGCCATGGAGCCCCAGGCCTCTCCTCCAGACCGCCCCGCCCTCCGGCCCTCCCTTCTCTTCAGGGACCAAAGCCGGAAACCTGCTGTTAGCAGCTAGTGTCCCAGAAGCCACTAGTCCGCAGGCCTGAGCCTGGGTGCTGCCCTGGAGAGGTAAGGGTGGCAGGAGGGTCCCATCCAAGCACCATCAGAGGCCCCAGGTCCCGAGGACACCCGGGTTAGTCAGAATCTCCAGGCTGAGATGGGGACAGGGCAGAGTGGGTGAGCGGGGCAGCAGGGCCAGTGCCAGCCAGCGCAGCCAGCCAGGTCCATAGAAAGGGCAGCAGGTGAACTGCGACTTGGCCCCTGGGAAACATCCATGAAGTTCAGGCAGAGGCCCCTGCGGAGCAAGCCAGGCTCTCACACAAGGAGGCTGCCGATGAAGAGACCCACGGCCTGGGGCCTAGCTCAGTTAGTGGGGTCTGCTCCAGGGTCTCCTAAGTCAGGGGCACCGTCACTTCTGCTAAAAGAACAGGACTCTGTCCCCTGTCTGTCCGCACCCCAGGACACACCCGGCCCAGGATGCCCTGCTGGCGTCAGAACCACACATGCCATTTCCTCGGGGTGGGGGGCACCCCCCCAAGGAACCCATAGACTGGCCCCTCCTCAGCTGGGAAAGCTGCACCCTCGCTCCTACTCAGAATCACCCCAGGGGCTGAGCCCCCTTCACAGAGACCCCTGCCCACAGGGGATCCCAGGGCCAGAACCACAGGTGAGGCCTTCAGATATTCCAGCACAGGTGCCCAGAGCCCAGCCCCCCGGAACTCCCTGTTGCTGGAAACTGCCTTCCTCCCTGAAGGGCGCTCCACTGGGGAAGTCGGCGCCAGTCACCACCTGGGCCAGTCCTGGAGGGTGCGCTCCCCGGGACCCTGGCCTGGGCCACCCGGCCCACATCAGCACCGGTCACACACATGTCCGGCTGAGCAGCTACCAGGCCCTTCTCGGACTCTCCATGCTCACCATCAGCCCCAGGGTCTTTCTTCATATTCCTGGAGCTTCTGGGGCTCCGTGAGAAGCCATGGTGGGGGTGGGGGCGGTCCATGAATGTAGGCCTGTTCCAGAAGCCTCAGCGCCCTCCCAGGACTGGCAAGGACAGCGAGTGTGGGGAGCTGGCAAACCCTCACCCACTGCCCCTGGAGCCACGGGGAAGAGGGCCTCTGGGGCCGCAATGCCCCCACCTCAGGCCATTGCAAAAGCCACTGGCTGGGCAGTCCAAACAGGGCAGAGAGAAATGTAGCAACAGCCTGGGGATGGCTAACAGGGAGAGGGGGCAGGCAAAAGCCTTCTCCGGCAGCCACCCCGCCCAGGAGCAGCCAGCCCCCGCCGTCCTTAGCAGTCCAGTCTGAACTCTGGCCCCCAACCCCAGCCTGGCAAAACCAAGCTCCCACCTTCTGGAAGGTGTCCAGGGGAACATTTCAGCCCCGCCAAACCCTAGTCCTAACTCTTCCTTCGCTTCGCGTGGAAGCTGGACCCCCAGACCTGGAGGCCAGCGTCGCGCTCCCCAGCACGGAAGCAGGTCCCCTCCGGGTCCCCCACCTCCCTGCGAAGAAGAAGGGGAGAGAGGGGAACCCGCCTCACAGGTGCGCCCATCACCAGGCCGACGGGCAGGAGGGCGTCGGAGGGAGGATGAGGGGAGCCCCACGCCGCCGTGCGCCCCAGTGAATGGCCCTGGGGCAAGTCCCCGCAGCCCCGGCCTCGGTTTCCCCGCTCAGGAAGCAGGGCTGAGCCTCTCCCAGCGCGGCCCGGCCCCCTTGCTCTCCGAAAGTCGCTCCGCCCCCAGAACCCCACGCCGGGCTACAGGGACGCGGCGGAGGCCGAAACCGGTGTAGACGCCCGGGGCCAGGGCGGCGGGTGGGGTGCTGGGCACTGTGACGCCGGCTCCGGGAGCCCTCCCTCCGGGACCCCCTCCCGTGCCCGCCGCCGGCCCAGGCGCGCTCTCCCCGGAGCCCCGGAGCGGAGCGGGGCGGGCCGGGCGGGGCAGGAAGGAGGGAAACCCAGAAGAAAGTTAGGGAAGCGGAAGCGGCGCGGCGGTTCCCCAGCCCCTCCCGGCGGCCCCCGGCCTTGCCTCATGTTCTCCACCGTCCGGCCGCCGTGGCGCAGCAGGCAGACGAGCGAGGCCACGGCGGACATCGCGAAGCACAGCGCGCAGTACAGGGCGACCTTGGCGTAGAACTCGGCCGCGCGACTCAGCTGCACCAGCAGCAACAGCAACAGCAGCGCCGCGGCCAGACACGGCCACAGCTCCATGGCCCGGCCCGGCCCGGCGCCCGACGGCGCGGCCCTGCTCACTCCCGCTCCCGCTCCCGCTCCTCCCCGGCGCGCTCAGGCCCCTTATTGCGAGGGCGGCGCGGCGGGGCGGGGCGCGGGGTGGGGCGAGGAGCGCGCGGCAGGGAAGGGCTAGGTGAGGCGCCCCGCCCTGACACTGTCCCCAACCACGCCCCGACACGGCCCCCTCACCAGGCCCCGCCCAGACACGGCCCCCCAGCCCCGCCCGACATTGTCCCCAACCCCGCCCCGACACGGCCCCCCCGTTCCCGCCCTGGGTCACCCGGCCCGTCCCTCCACGGTCTCTCCCCGCAGCCCACTGCCAGGTCACCGAGGCTCTGGCGCTCTGCTCCCACCCTCCCGGTCCCACGGGACGCCCCCCATCCTGGCTTCCCTGACGCTCGGTCTGTGGCGCTGACCCCCACGGTCTGGGCCTCCTACCCCGCCCGGTGCCCCCTCGCCCCGCTGCCAGGGCAGCCACAGGCTCCTGCGCCCAGAACCACAGCTCCCCAAGGGCGTAAAGGCAGCGGGGACGCGACCGCCCGTGCCAGGCCGGTGGCCACGCAAAAGGCCGCTCGAACCGCCCCCGAGTGACCAGTGGCCACCTGGCCGAAGGCCTGGCTCTTAGGGTGCCCTCGGGCCCCTGTGGGGAGACTCTTGGTGGCGGGCAGGCAAACTGGGGAGTGTTTCTGCGTGGGGCTGGGATGCCCCACACTGGGTACCAGAAGTAGCCTTGTCACCAGGGACGCTCCCGGGGCAGGCAAGGTGGGTGTCAGGTGGCAGCGTTCACATCCGCTTGGCAGCACGGCCAGCGTGGCGGGGCAAGGTGCGGCTGGGACAAGGGCGGCAGTCACCTGGCCCAGCCCCCACCCAGCGTCCCACCTCAGGGAGCAGATGGAGCTTGAAAAGCAGTTTCCTGGCCGGGCGCGGTGGCTCACGCCTGTAATTCCAGCACTTTGGGAGGCCGAGGAGGGCGGATCATGAGGTCAGGAGATCGAGACTATCCTGGCTAACACAGTGAAACCCCGTCACTACTAAAGCTACAAAAAATTAGCCGGGCGTGGTGGCGGGTGCCTGTAGTCCCAGCTACTCTGGAGGCTGAGCCAGGAAAATGGCGGGAACCCGGGAGGCGGAGCTTGCAGTGAACCAAGACTGCATCACTGCACTCCAGCCTGGGAGACAGAGTGAGACCCGGTCTCAAAAAATAAATAAATTAAAATAAATTTAAAAGGCCGGGCGCGGTGGCTCAAGCCTGTAATCCCAGCACTTTGGGAGGCTGAGAAGGGCAGATCACGAGGTCAGGACATCGAGACCATCCTGGCCAACGCGGTGAAACCCCGTCCTTACTAAAAAAATACAAAAAACTAGCCGGGCGAGGTGGCGGGCGCCCGTAGTCCCAGCTATTCGGGAGGCTGAGGCAGGAGAATGGCGTAAACCGGGAGGCTGAGATCCGGCCACTGCACTCCAGCCTGGGCGACAGAGTGAGACTCTGCCTCAAAAATAAATAAATAAATAAATAAATAAATAAATAAATAAAAGAAAAGCAGTTTCCTGGGGTCCCTCCTCATACGGACTCGGGTTTGCTGCAGTTGCTGGAGTGCTGGCCGCCCTGTGCTCTAAGGGGTCAGTAGGGGACTACAGCCGCTCTTTTTTCAGATGCAGAGTTGAGCTATTAAAACATTTCCCTGAATATTGTAACCACCCCCCAAAACTGTGCTGAGACAATGACAAATACAGAAACTGCTCTTCAAATGAATGGGGAACTGCAGTCCGGCAGTCCGGAGGTCTGAGAGCTCCGCTGCTGTGCCTGGGAGGTTGAGAGGTGGCTGCCGAGGGCTGCGGGGCTTTCACCTCCCAGGGCAGATGTGGTGGGTGCACCCTGCAGCCAGGAGTGCCACTGCTGGAAGCTGGGGGATGTGGGGGTGGGGGCTGAGGTCCCAAGTGGATTTCCTGGAGGGGTGGAGCTTCACAGCACCTTCAGCTGGAGGCTCTGTCCCGAGCCTCCCAGGTGCCGAGCAGGTTGTACCCTGGCTGTGGAATCCAGTCCTCACAACCCTCAGGCCTGTCCAGGGGCTTTATGTGCCAGCCCCCTTCTTGTCCTTTACCTCCCAGCCCACTGACCGTTCCAGGGTGGCCGCCATCTTCCCGCACCCCCGGGTGACTCTGTGTGTGTTGGACGCCTCTCCCTCCTCTCCTCCGCCTGGCATGCAGCCCGTGGGGCCTCGTGTGTTTTGTGCACCGTGTATGACCAGCACTCAGGCCAATGCCTGGCACATAGCAGGTACGCAGCACACACTTTCCATAGCAGCAAATGCATCCCCATTTTACAGAGGGAAAACTGAGGCTCTCAAGGGTGAACACCAGACAGCCGGGACCGACTGGTGGAAAGAGGAACAGAGCGAAGGCTCCTGCCAGGGCTGGCGGGAGCAGCGCCAGGGCAGCACACGGTGACCCTGTTGCCTCTCCAGACAAGTGCGGTTTTGCCCACTGCTCTCCTGAAGAGGATGTGACCCAATTTCACCTCCTCCCTCTTCTCTGCACCTTGCAGAAGGGTTGAGAGAAATGTCCACTTTTCCTCTGACAAGATCCGAGAGGAGGCGGGCTGGGGACTCAGGGAGTGATGAGGAAATATTTTGTATTTTAATATAATGCCACATCTGGGAAGCTAACACATTCTTTGTTTCTAGAAGTAAAGCTCCAACGAATCTTATGGGCTGGCAGAGATGCCAAGAAAAGAGATTTTTCTTTTCTTTTTTTTTTTTTGAGACGGAGTCTCGCTCCGTCACCCTGGCTGGAGTGCAGTGGCGTGATCTCAGTTCACTGCGAGCTCCACCCCCTGGGTTCAAGCAATTCTCCTACCTCAACCACTTGAGTAGCTGGGATTACAAGATATACAGAGATGGGGTTTTATCATGTTGGCCAGGCTGGTCTCAAACTCCCGACCTCAAGTAATCCACGAGCTTCGGCCTCCCAAAGTGCTGGGATTACAGATGTGAGCCACCTTGCCCGGCCTAGAAAAGAGATTTTCTCTAAAATGAGTGCTTCTCTCCTAGGGAGGGCTGGCATGGGCTCTGCTGGGTTTATCCCAAGGGTGTCGTGAGGGACTGGGAGCCTGGTTCTGTTGTGTAGGGATGGCCAGCGGCCTGTCTGACCCTTGAGATGCCCTCAGCTACCAGGGGCAGGGGGTGCTGGGCCGGTGGTGGCCATGCGGCTGTACCCGCCCAAGGACAGCTGAGAGTCCTCCTGGGCATTTACTGGGACCCAGCCAGACAGCGCATGACACCAGGTGACAGTGAGAGCTGAGCTGGCTCCCGGGGAGCCCATAGCCCAGGAGCGGGTGAGGACGGAAGGACCAGCCAAGCCTCTCCAATTCCAGGAAGCAGAGATGAAGCCAGCGCTGTGTGGCCCAGGAAGGACTGGCGGAGCAGGGCAGCCAGGCTTTGAAGACCAGTCCATCTGGCTTTACACCCTGAATTAGCCAAAGCACCAGAGCCTCGGTTTCCTCATCTGTAAAGTGGAGACGCGACGCTCACTGTGCCCAGTGTGTGACCGGAGGCAGCTTCTGCGCCGGCAGGGCTCGTGGCCCTGACGAGGCCTCTCCCCAAAGACTTGTCCCGGAGAGACACCGGGACGAGAGCCAGGGAATGGGAGAGGTTCTTGGCAGCTGGAGACACTGGGACGTGTGGCCAGGGGGCAGCCACAGCACAGCTGGGCCTCGGGATGTTCTCCTGAGGGGCTCCCTCCTTCCGGGGAGGACATCAGAGCCAGGCCTGGAGGCTGGACGGAAAGGCCGGGCTGTGCCGGGATCTCAGCCTGCACAGAGCGACTGAGGTCCAAGCCGGGCATGCCTGGGGCTCTCGGGCAGAGTGTACCCGGGCCAACGGGTTGTCCGGCCCCTGGTGGGTGTGCTGGGCGCAGTGCCATTCCCACCACCTGTAAATAAAGCAGCCTGTGAATCTTTCATGGGCTTGTGCTTAAAAATAGATGAGGTGAGCCCTCTGGGCTGGCTGCCCGGGCCTCTGCAGCAGGCGGGGCGGTCCACACTCTCCCCTGGGAGTCAGGGAGGGCGGGTGAGAGCCCCGAGGGGCGCTGGCCAGGGCACGTGGGACCTGGGGACATGTGGCCCCAGACGTGGGAGCCAACAGGAGGTCACGCCTTTGGATGTCCCATCCAGAGCATTTAGATCCCAGGCTGGGGTGGGGGTGAGGGGCGGAGCGCACCCCACAGGGTCCTTCTCCTGCCAGGAGGATGTCTGGGCTGGGAGACAGAGGACAGAGGTGGATGGAGAGGACAGGGACGGGAGGCATCAGGAGACATAAGGGAGGAGACGGCCCAGGAAGGAGGGGCCCACACTGCAGTAGCCCTTCCCTGCCCAGAGCAGCTGTGCCCTATGCACAGCCTCTCGAACCCGAGACACCCGTGTCTAAGTGGTGTATCTGAGGAACAGGGAGCTGGGGCAAGTTGGGCTACACAGAAGGAAGCACCAGAGCAGACGCAGAGCTCCGGCCTCTGACACTGCCATGGCTGGAGCTCACACAGGACCAGGGAGGCCCAGAGGGTGGGGTGTGCATGGGTCCCAGTCCGAGAGGGGTGTGGTGCAGGGCTGAAGAGCCCAAGGTCAGGGTCAGGCAGCCCAACCCAGCCAGGGTGACCTCAGATCAGCCCTGCCTCTCTAGGCCTCAGTTTCCCTTTCGTGCAGGGGGTGTGTGATGATTCAGTGGGACCGAGGCTCAGGATGGCCCAGGCCAGCCCAAGCAAGGCAGGGACGAAGGCCTAGCCACCAGCCTCGGCCTTACCCATGGCTTTTTACTCACTGCTGAGAGTGACATCCAGTCAGGCCCAGGGCCTCCAAGACCCCTCCTCTGGCATCTCCCCTAGGGCACAGGACGGAAGCAAGTGCCCCAGAGAATGGGCCGTTCAGGAGCCCCCTCCACTGCCAAGGCCGCCTCACCCGCCACAGCGGGCTCTGCTCCCTGAGCCCCTCCCAGGGCCTCCCGACTGTGGGCGGGGCTTGGAGCAGCTGATCCCCCCTGGGGCAGAGGGGCCCAGGTCCCAACCCCAGCAAGCTGGGGCAGGGAGGCCTGGGCTGCAGTCAGCTCCTCCCTTCACCCTTCCCCCGAATACCTCCAGAGCACCCATTTCCCGCCTGCGGTGGTGTCCAAGGACTTGGCTCTTGCAGGGTGGCCTTGGCTCTGGCCCTGCGCCCTACCCATGACGCGGTCGGAAGGCCCTTTGGCAGCACGGGTCCAAACCTTAGCAAACCCAGCTGGGGGCGAAGACTCGCCCCCCAATTTCGGCAGCGATTTCACCTTTCCACAGGATCACCCTCTTGGCAAGATGAGGCTGAGGCTGGGGGTTAGGGGCTCAGCATCACAGTCAAAGCCGAGGCCTGAGTGCCACAGGCCGTGACCTGAGCAGGTCCTTTCTCCTCTGAGGGCCGCAGTCCCCTCTTCCACCAAATGAGAGAAACAGCAAGACCTCAACAAAGGGCCATCAGGTGCCAGATGAGGCTGCAGTCTCCTTCGGTGAAGTGTCCGAGGGCTGGCTCTGGCACCTGCAGGGGCTCCCAACACCGGATCCTTCTCAGGCTGAGTGCCGCACTCTCGGTCACCCGGGTGGTGCACACAGTTTCCAGGGAGTCCAGGCAGCCCCCAGTGGACCTAGTGTCTGTGTCCTCCTCTGAACCATGCCAGGCCTGGGCCATGGGAATCTGTGCTGCCGTGTGGGGCAGGGGCCTGTGTCCCGGGCCATGTCAGGCCTGTGCTCCTGTGGGCAGAGGCAGGCGGGCTTCCCTCCCCACCCGACTGCCCACCCAGGGGTTCGCTTCCAGCACCCTCTTCTCTGCTCCTGGCCCACGGCAGGTGCCCCATGGCAGGTGCCCCATTGGTGAGCGAATGTGTGACTGAAGGAGGGAGAAATCTGCCCTTCCGATCCCAGCGGCAGTGTGGACTGTGCGGAGTCTGGAGCCCTCAGTCGTCAGGGGCCACCTGGGAGGCAACTCGCCAAGAGCCTCTGGACGTCCCGGGAAAGAGCGGCCTTCGGGGATGGCGGGTGGGCTTCAGCCAGGGCCAGGGGGCAGCCTCCGATATCCAGACACGGCAGTGACTGGGCCCCAGTGAGGCAGGAGAAGAGGGTCTGGAGCCTGGGAACCTAAGGCAGACTGACACCACTTCCTAGAACGAAATCAAATGGAAACACATCAGCTACGACAGGAAATAGCCTCTTCGTTTACATAGGACATAGACCAAGTAACCAATGGAAACCTCTGGAGCGTCTTTAGACCCCAGGCAGTTCTGTAACAGGGCTCCCGAGCCTCTGTGCTCAGCCCCGCTCCGACTGTGGAGTGTGCGTTCATGTTCACATCTCTGCCTTTACTGCATCCGTCTTCCGTTGCTTTGTGCATTTTATCCAATTCTTTGTTCGTGACGCCAAGAACCTGGACACCCTCTGCCGGACATGAGGCTGTGCTGACCTGCCCTCGCCTCAGCCGGTGTCTGCCCCACACTCTCCATTTTCTTTTCCATCCCAGAAGGTTGGGGTGTCTGAGCCGAGGTGGAATTCCAGGTGGAGTTGTGACTTAATGTAATCAAGGAAACTCCAGCAGGAGTCCAGAGGCCACAGTGAGGACAGTGAGGGCAGGTACACGGCAGGCAGGGAGAGAGGAGGGCAGGACCTGGGTAAGGAGGGAGCCAGAAGAGCTGCCCCGGATGCCCAGCCCGGCTGTGCAGGTTGTGCACTGCACAAGTCTAGAGGGTGTCAGCAACACTAACTACAACTGCAGCCGTGCCTTCCAGAGCAGAGGACACAGGGCGCTGGCCTTTGACCCGTACCACACCCCTCACCACCCCAAGGCCTCAGCCCAAGAGCCCTGAGTGCAGGTGAGTGGGTCAGGTCCTCTCATCTCTGGGTAAGAGGTGAGGGTTAAGGTCCAGCAGCTCAGCCCTACAGCTCCCACCCTCCCCGCCCTGCCACATCCAGCCTGAGTCACAGCCCCGCCTGAGTCACAGCCTCGGGCAGGCGTGGCAGATAGTGGCCATCCCTGCTGAGCCCTTCCTGCTCCTGGAAGCTGCCTTCCAAAAGCCTGCAGGTCACCTACCCTGGCAGGGTTGCCAGATTTAGCAAACAAAACAAAACCCAGGGCTCAGGTTAGATCTGCACTTCAGGTAGGCAAGGAAGGATATTTTGGCATAAACATGTCCCGTGTAATATGGGGACTTACTTATACTAAAAAGTGTTATTTATTGTTTATCTGAAACTCAGATCTAACTGGGTGTCCTGTATTTCAGCTGGCGACCCCTTCCCCAGCCTAGGGCCAAGTCCCCCAACGCCACCCCTGGATTCTCCCCCAGGCCTCTGCAAAGGGCTGGGTGGCACTGCCCTCTGGTGGACAGGCCTGGGGGTAGGGGTGGGGTGGGGTGGAGGCAGCAGGAGGTCACAGGGCAGAGGGATGGAGGGAGGACGGGGGAGCCCACAGGAGGTCACGGCTTTAGATCTACCATCCTTGATGCTTAAAGCGTCCCCAGGGGCACGTGCCACTTGCTGTACAATAACCTTCCGCACAATCCCAGAGTCCTCTGATGAGCGCTGGGCCGGGCGGTTACCACCCCGGGAATCCAGGGCCCCCCCAAAGCCCAGCAGCCCCAGGCGGGAGCCTCCCAGCCCCACCCACAGGGTGCGTCCTCCAAGCAGTGGGTGCCCCCAGGCCGCTAGTGGGAACCAGCATGGAGCGGCCCTGAGACTGCGGCTCTGCCCGCATGACTGGAACTGCACAGGCGCCTGTGGGCATTTGGGGTGCACTAAAGTTCCTCCCCCTCTGCAAGTCCACCCATCCTAGTTTCTGGGCTTGAGGAACTAGTTTTCCCTCTCTCCCTCCTGCCCTGCCTTCTCTCCCTTTCTCCTTCCCCATTCCTTCAAGTTTTTATGTGTCTTTCATCCGCATTCCCAGAGCCCCCCGTTGGCCACTGCCCTATGGCCAGGACCCTCCACACAGGGCGCGATGGAACCTGGGGGCCCAGGCCCTTTGCCTTCACGGGCTCCTTCCTTGATAAAAATACATTGAAAATTATATTTTATGAGTGTGTTGGTATAAAGACAGATACAATCTTCCACCCTAAAATTTCATTTCCGGCCGGGTGCGGTGGGTCACGCCTGTCATCCCAGCACTTTGGGAGGCCGAGGAGGGCAGTTCATGAGGTCAGGAGTTCGAGATCAGCCTGGCCAACATGGTGAAACCCCATCTCTACTGAAAATACAAAATTTAGCCAGGTGTGGTGGTGGGTGCCTGTAATCCCAGCTACTTGGGAGGCTGAGGCAGGAGAATCTCCTGAGCCCGGGAGGCGGAGCTTGCAGTGAGCCAAGATCGCGCCATTGCACTCCAGCCTGGGCGACAGAGTGAGACTCTGTCTCAAAAAAATACTTTCTTTTTTTTTCTGGGCACTGCACTGCCCAGCACTGTGGGGCCTGGCTGGACACAGGGCCCGGGCCCTGGGCCTTCCTCCTCCCCAGCCTCCCAGAGAACCCTGCTGAGAGCACCTGGCTGCAGCCCTGGGGCAATGGCGGGTGGCTCTGTTCTCATGCCACCTTCTTAATAAGCAGGCAGAAGCCAGGCAGGCCAGGAGAATGTATCCTGGCTGGCAAGACAGACGGTCAAGAGGCCTGGCAGGAGCCCAGCGTCTGCCTGGTGAGACCACAGCCGGTCAGGAGCCCGTCCCCACAGGCCCAGGGTCATGGCAGGCTGCACCCCCTGAGGAAAGCCTGCCTTCAGGGAGCTCAGTCTTGTGGGGGAGCCCAAAACGTCCCCCAGGCAGGCTCCCGAGTCCTGATCTGTCTGAGCTTTAGGTGAAACCCCTGCTTCCCTCTGTACCTCCAGCTCCATCTCCCAGGTGCACCTTCTGTCGAGGAGGGCTGAGCGCCCCCGCAGAGTCGAGCATAGCAGGGCCAGGACTCTTCTCGGGGACCCCCATGTCAGCTGCACTCACAGCTCTCGGCAGGGCTGGGGAACAAGTTCCCAGGAGGAATTTACACACCGCGGGCTCGCACGGCCAGTGCTGGTGTGCACTGCTCCCCTTATGTGATATGGGATGGTGACAGGTATTCGGCCACCTGCTGTCTTTGCACGTCCATGTGCCCTGAACATCTCCGGCCAGGGCCACCTGGCACCAGCTACTGTCTATGCCATAGTACTAGGTCTAACCAGCCCCACTGAGGGGCCCTGGGTGCCCGAGAAGCCACACACCAACACTCCAACCAAGGGCTGTGGGGTGCACAGACCAAGCCCAGAAGACCGTGGGAGGGCAGGAGGTGACAGATGCTGGGACGTGAGGGTCCCTGGGGCCCCCTGGGGCCTGGCCGCCGCACACCCTGTAGGACACACTAGGTCTCAACAGGCAGGCTGTGATTAAATCACAACAGGAGGCCTGGAGATTCGACCTGGTGCCGAACTTCCCTGGGCGACACCACATCCTGCAATACAGGCCCTTAGTAGATTTTCACCACAGCCCCGAGAGCAGGGTGGGCTCCAGGCTGTGCAGGTGAACAGCCGGGGTGTCAAGAGGAGGAGCTGCCCCTCAAAGTCACGTGGTTGAGGCGGTGCAGCCAGGACTGGGATCTGCTAGGCCAATCCAGGACTCAGCTCTCCACCACGCCTGCACCTCCACCCACCCAGCCTGGCGGAGCCTGGGAGGCCTGGGGTGCAAATGAGGCCCAAAGATGTTTTTATTCAGATTGCAAGATTCCTCCCCCTCCTCCTTCTTCCCCCCTCCTTCCTCCTCCTCCTCCTCCTTCTTCCCCCTCCTCCTCCTTCCCCCTTCCCCTACTCCTTTCCCCTCCTATCCTCCCTCTCCCTCCTCCCTCTCTTTTCCCCTCTTCCCTCTCCCTTCTCCTTCCTCCTCCCTCTCTTTTCCCCTCTTCCCTCTCCCTTCTCCTTCCTCCTCCCTCTCTTTTCCCCTCTTCCCTCTCCCTTCTCCTTCCTCCTCCCTCTCTTTTCCCCTCTTCCCTCTCCCTTCTCCTTCCTCCTCCCTCTCTTTTCCCCTCTTCCCTCTCCCTTCTCCTTCCTCCTCCCTCTCTTTTCCCCTCTTCCCTCTCCCTTCTCCTTCCTCCTCCCTCTCTTTTCCCCTCTTCCCTCTCCCTTCTCCTCCCTCCTCCATCCCTATCTCAACAGCCTTGCTGGTCTTGCAGGAGCTTCTAGAGGGAGGAAGAGAAGGTCACAGCTCCACTGAGTGACCCTGATCAGGCCAAAGTCCAGCCAGCCTCAGGGGGAGGCTGACGGGACCCTGGACTGGGAGTGTCAGGAGCCGCAGGGTCAGTGGCCTGAGCCCAAGGGGCCCTTCGTAGCAGAGCTGAGCAAGCCCCGGGGGGGTGTGTGTGTGTGTGCGCGCGCATGTGTGTGAGTGAGTGCATGTGTGTGTGTGAGTGCATGTGTGTGTGAGTGTGAGTGCACGTGTGTCAGTGAGCTCTCCGGAAGGAGTGTGTGTGCATGAGTGGGCGTGAGGGAGCTAGCCCCTGTGTGTGCCTGCGTGTGCCTGCGTGTGCAAGCGTGCGTGTACATGCCTGCACCCCGGTGCTGAGGTGTGGAATCAGCGGTGGTCAGCACTGGGACAGAGACAGGCAAGGTGGGTCCAACCAGAGGGGGCTTGGGGGCTGGTGGGGAGCCCGGCAGTAAGGGGCGTCTGCCTGACCTGTTGGATCAGGAGGGCCTCCGTGAAAGTGGGGTCATATGAGCTGGTGCCCTGGGCTGGATTACTCACGGGGCCATCAGGCAGGTTGTTGGAATTCCTGGCATAGGGAATAGCATTGGCTCCAAGGCAAGGCAGGACCAGATGAATTCTGAGACCAAAAGACGACAGGACAAGGGGAGAGTGGGGGGGCCAGTGAGGCTGAGGGCCCAGGGAAGGGCAGTCCGTTCCCCCAAGGTTGTGCCTGGGGAGGGAGGGAAGCAGCCCCCGGAAGGGCCGCCGCCCCAGAGTCCAGACAGCACTGCCACCAGGGAGTCCCACGGGACAGGGGTGGGCTGAGTCTCTGCCTCAGCTACCCCCAGGGGTACCCTGCTCTCTGGAGCAGATTATGATAGAAAGCCACCGTTCAAAGTCTCTGACCCAGATATGTCACCTGCAGGTATCTGTCCCCAGTTAATAATTAAGGAACAGGACACAGATATAGCCAGGTTGTTCAAACAGCGTGTTTCAGAAAAAGAGAGAGTTTAGACATCCTAAGTACCCGCCAAGAGACACTTGGTTGCATAAATTATGGTCAATCCAGGAAACAGAACATTATGCAACTTTTTTTTTTTTTTTTTTTTGAGATGGAGCCTTGCTCTATCACCCAGGCTGGAGGGCAGTGGTGTGATCTTGGCTCACAGCAAGCTCCGCCTCCTGGGTTCAAGCAATTCTCCTGCCTCAGCTCCCCAGTAGTTGGGACTACAGGCACATGCCACCACGCCCGGCTAAGTTTTGTATTTTTCGTAGAGACGGGGTTTCACCACGTTGGCCAGGCTGGTCTCGAACTCCTAACTTCAGGCGATCCACGCACCTCAGCCTCCCAAAGTACTGGGATTACAGGCGTGAGCCACCACACCTGGCAGCAACTTTTACAATGGAGCTGAGGTCCAGAATGTCCTGAGCTTGAATTCATAACCCTTTAAAGGAGGTGTGCATTCCCCAGGATCCTGGAGATCAGCCTGAAGACCCATGGGGATCTCACGGCGCTGCCTGGTCACCCTCACGAAGTCCACGATGTTGGGGGAAAAACAGTCTTTCTGATGCCCAAGGGAAGCTTTGCTCTTACGCTAGTGGTTAGACAATTTCTTTTACATATCATCAGCAGGAAAACATCATGTTTAAAACTTTGCTTAGAATGCGTGATTCCCAATAATATGGCCCAGACCCTCAGTTCTTTTGAAAAAAGCAACAAGGTAAAGTAACCCCTTCATGCAAAATGCATATGTTTGTGCCTGTGTATGTTTATGCGGGTGTGTGACTGTGTGTGTGTACATACAGTCAAAAGTTCCCAATCTGTCATGCCTGTAATCCCAGCGCTTTGGGAGGCCGAAGCCAGCAGATCACCTGAGGTCAGGAGTTCCAGACCAGCCTGACCAACATGGAGAAACCACATCTCTACTAAAAATACAAAAAATTAGACGTGCATGGTGGCGGACGCCTGTAATCTCAGCTACTCGGGAGGAGAATCACTTGAAACCGGGAGGCAGAAATTGCGGTGAGCCAAGATGGCGCCACTGCACTCCACTCCAGCCTGGGAAACAAGAGTGAAACTCCGTCTCAACAACAACAACAACAAAGGTCTCAATCTGGAAGGCTATACATTTGGGTTCCACAGCGATTCCATCTGTTGGATGGCCAGGTTAGAGATGACTTTACTTATTTTTTTTTTTTTCTTTTGAGACGGAGTCTGGCTCTGTCGCCCAGGCTGGAGTGCAGTGGCCGGATCTCGGCTCACTGCAAGCTCCGCCTCCCGGGTTCACACCATTCTCCTGCCTCAGCCTCCCGAGTAGCTGGGATTACAGGCGCCCGCCACCTCACCCGGCTAGTTTTTTGTATTCTTTTTAGTAGAGATGGGGTTTCACCGTGTTAGCCAGGATGGTCTTGATCTCCTGACCTCGTGATCTGCCCGTCTTGGCCTCCCAAAGTACTGGGATTACAGGCTTGAGCCACCACGCCCGGCCAACTTTACTTATTTTTGCTTACCTGTATTTTTTTTTTGAGACAGAGTCTCGCTGTGTTGCCCTGGCTGGAGTGCAGTGGCGTGATCTTGGCTCACTGCAGCCTCCACCTGGGGGTTCAAGTGATTCTCCTGCGTCAGCTTCCCGAGTAGCTGGAATTACAGATGGCCACCACCATGCCCAGCTAATGTTTATATTTTTAGTGAAGACGGGGTTTCACCATGTTTGCCAGGCTGTTCTCGAACTCCTGACCTCAAGTGATCTGTCTGCCTCAGCCTCCCAAAGGGCTGTGATTACAAGCGTAAGCCACTGCACCCAGCCCTTACCTGTATTTTTTTTATTGAAGTGAAATTCATATAACATAAAATTATTCTAAAGTGTACAATTTGGCCGGGCATGGTGACTCATGCCTGTAATCCCGACACCTGTAATCCCGAGAGACTGAGGCGGGCAGATCACCCGAGGTCAGGAATTCGAGACCAGCCTGGCCAACATGGTAAAACCCTGTCTCTATTAAAAATACAAAAATTAGCTAGGTGTGGTGTTGCATGCCTGTAATCCCAGCTACTTGGGAGGCTGAGGCAGGAGAATCACTTGAACCCGGGAGGCAGAGGTTGCAGTGAGCTGAGATGGTGCCATTGCACTCCAGCCTGGGCGACAGAGTGAGACTCTGTCTCAAAAAAAAAAAAGAAAAAAACGTGTATGGTTTAGTCCTTTCAGTTTTTTGCAACGGCTCCAATGTTTTGCAACCATCACCTCCAGAACATTTTCCTCCCCGCAAAGGCAAATGCCCTCTGCATCGGCACTGGGCCCCATTCCTCTTCCCCCAGCCCATGACAACCACTCGTCTTCCTGTGTCTGTGGATTTGCCCGTTCTGGGCATTTCGTGGAAATGGAATCGGGACCATGTGGACCCTTGTACCTGGATTCTTTCACTCAGCATGACAGCTTCACCACTCACCCACATAGCCTGGGCCAGAACGTCATTCCTCTGCCCGGGCACAGGGCCTCACACCTGGAATCCCAGCACTTTGGGAGGCGAGATGGGGGAGGATCGCTTGAGGCCAGGAGTTTGAGAGCAGCCTGGACAACATAGTGAGATCCCATCTCTACTAAAAATAAAAACTTAGCTGGGCATGGTGGTACATGCCTATAGTCCTAGCTACTCAGGAGGGCTGAAGTAAGAGGGCCACTCGAGCCTGGGATGTCGGGGCTGCAGTGAGCCCTCGTGTGATCATGCCACTGCACACAGCCTGGGCAACAGAATGAGGCCCTGTCTCAAAAAAAAAGGCCGGGTGCAGTGGCTCATGCCTGTACTCCCAGCACTTTGGGAGGCCGAGGCAGGCAGATCCCCTGAGGTCAGGAGTTCAAGACCAGCCTGGCCAAGAAGGTGAAACCCTGTCTCTATTAAAAAGAAAAAAATTAGCTGGGCGTGGTGGCGGGTGCCTGTAATCCCAGCTACTCGGGAGGCTGAGGCACGAGAATTGCTTGAACCCGGGAGGCAGAGGTTGCAGTGAGCTGAGATCGCACCACTGCACTCCAGCCTGGAGGATACAGTGAGACTGTGTCTCCAAAAAAAAAATAAAAATAAAATCAGCTGGGTGTGCTGGCAGGTGCCTGTAATCCCAGCTACTCGGGAGGCTGAGGCACGAGAATTGCTTGAACCTGGGAGGTGGAGGTTGCAGTGGGCCAAGGTTGCCCTGCCGCACTCCAGCCTGGGAGACAGAGCAAGACTCCACCTCAAAAAAAAAAAAAAAAAAAAAAAAAGCCATGGTATCTACAGGGAAGGCCCCTACTGGAGACAGCTGCGCTTGAGTGAGCGGGACTACAGTGCCAACACTAGGGCTTACTGTGTTGACTGTGGGGTCACCACAGTTGACATGTTCCGAAGACATGGTCACTTTCTCGACTGCCTGTCCTGCCTCAGATGAACCTGCATATTTTACAATGAACGTTCAAGACATCGGTGATAAGGAAATAAAACAACAGCAACAGGGGCTGTTTTAGAGGCACCTGCCTGAGGTTCCCAGCCCCAGCCTCTCGAAGGACGCAGCTCTGAGCTCAGCCCTGCCTCCCTTCTCTCTCCACTCCCACCTTCCCGTGTGCTTCAGCCCACCTGGGGTGGTACTAGGAGCGGCAGGTACTAGGGTGACGACAGTTATGAACACGAGTCACAGCCCCGCTCAGTGGGATGGCCTCCTGTGTTCCCCAGACACTGAGCATCGCTCACAGGATGACAGCACGGAGACGGCTTCACCATCCACTACCTTCGAGTTTATGGCGGCGTCTCTCTGCGTCACCCTCATCTTGAGCAGCTGTGAAGGATCCGGAGGCACCGGCACCATGGCCCCAGTACCCGCAAGATTGAGGTTTGTCTCCGCCGGCCAGGGCATCCTCACAAATCAGATGTTTCCTCCCCATTGGTCTGGAGACTAGGGGTGGGGGCGCCGCCTGGTCGGGCTCTGGTGAGGGTCCTCTTCCTGGCAGACCCTGGGAACCCGCCTGAGGTTCCCAACCCCGGCCTCTCTAAGGACCCAGCCCTTTTCCCTGAGCTCAGCCCTGCCTCCCTTCTCTGGTGCCTTCTCGCTGCGTCCTGACGCGAGGGTGGGATAAGGAGCAAGGGGAGGGCACCCGTGCCCTTTCTACTAAGGCCTACTCTCATGACCTCATCCACCCCAGGCACCTCCCAGAAGCCACGTCGTCAACACCCTCTCCTGGCAAGTTAGGGCTTCCAGGAAGGAATTTAGGGGGCACACGATTCAGTCCCCCGACTTGTACCTTTACCAATAGCAAGAGAGGGCTGGGTGCGGTGACTCACATCTGTAATCCCAGCACTTTCGGAGACCAAGGCGGGTGGACCACCTGACGTCAGGGGTTCGAGACCAGCCACGCCAACATGGTGAAACCCCGTCTCTACTAAAAAGACAAAAAAATTAGCCGGGCGTGGTGGCGCATGCCTGTAATCCCAGCTACTCAGGAGGCTGAGGCAGAAGAATTGCTTGAACCCGGGAGGTGGAGGTTGCAGTGAGCCGAGATCGCGCCACTGCGCTCCAGCCTGGGTGACAAAAGCGAAACTCTGTCTCGACAAAAAAAAAAAATAGCAGGAGAGGTTCAATCACCTATGCATGGAAGGAACACAGGAGGCCGACACACACACGTACGCACGCACACAGGCACGCACCCGCGCGCACACACACACACAGAGCTAAATGACAAAATTGAAAATGGTACCACACTACACGTGCTGCCCTGCACCTCGATTTTGACACTGTAGTGGGCTAAATGGTGCCCCCCAAAAGACAAGTCCCCCTGGAACGTGTAAATGCAACTTTCTGTGGAAATGGGGTCTTAAAGCTGTAATTAGGTTCAAAACCTCGAGTGAGATCAATTTTGCCATTTTTTTTTGAGACAGAGTCTTACTCTGTTGCCCAGGCTGGAGTGCTGTGGCATGATCTGGGCTCACTGCAACCTCTGTCTCCCCGGTTCAAGCAATTCTCCTGCCTCAGCCTCCCGAGTAGCTGGGATTATAGGTGCCCGCCACCACATCCAGCTAATATTTGTATTTTTAGTAGAGACGGAGTTTCACCATGTTGGCCAGGCTGGTCTCGAACCCTTGACCTCAGGTGATCCACCTGCTTCGGCCTCCCAAAGTGCTGGGATTACAGGCGTGAGCCACCACACCCGGCCAACACCAGTTTTACAAGATGGAAAAGTTCTGGAGCCGGGTGGCGGTGAGGCCTGCACAACAATGTGAACGTACCTAATGTCACCGACTGTGTGCTTAAAAATGGTTTAGAGGGCCGGGCAAGGAGGCTCACGCCTGTAATCCCAACACTTTGGGAGGCCAAGGCGGGTGGATCACCTGAGTTCAGGAGTTCGAGACCAGCCTCGCCAACATGGTGAAACCCCGTCTCTGCTAAAAATACAAAAAATTAGCCAGGCCTGGTGGCGCATGCCTGTAATCCCAGCTAATCGGGAGCCTGAGGCAGGAGAATTGCTTGAACCAGGGAGGCAGAGGTTGCGGTGAGCCGAGATCACACCACTGCACTCCAGCCTGGGTGACAAGAGCAAGACTCTGTCTCAAAAAAAAAAAAAAAGGACCGGGCGCAGTGGCTCAAGCCTGTAATCCCAGCACTTTGGGAGGCCAAGATGGGCGGATCACGAGGTCAGGAGATCGAGACCATGCTGGCTAACACGGTGAAACCCCGTCGCTACTAAAAAATACAAAAAAAATTAGCCGGGCGAGGTGGCGGGCACCTGTAGTCCCAGCTACTCGGGAGGCTGAGGCAGGAGAATGGCGTGAACCCCGGAGGCGGAGCTTGCAGTGAGCTGAGATCCGGCCACTGCACTCCAGTCTGGGCGACAGAGTGAGACTCCGTCTCAAAAAAAAAAAAAAAAAGAAAGAAAGAAAGAGAAGATGTGTGCGCAGAAGGTCTCGCCTCTCTGACAGTCACAGAGGCGTGGGTCTCCCGACCACGGCTCCACTCCCACCGAGGGCAGAAACCAGGAAGTCCTTGGAGCTTTGGTTCCCTTGACACATGGGGGTGGAGCCCCCAGTGTTGTCAGGGAGGCGTGGCCCAGCCGTTCCTGGACCTCTCCAGCCAACTCTAGATCTGTCCTGAGGGCATGGTGAAAGGTCTCCGTGGCATGTCCTGCTGCTCCAAGGGGGGCTCTGGCCCATTTCAGGAGGTTTTGCTGACAAATTCGCAGGAAACCACAGCTGAGACACGGGGTTTACGGTCCTGGTGAAGGGAAGGTGACTGTCCTACTCAGCTTTGAAAAAACGCCACCAGCCAGGTGGCTTGCAGACAATGGAAATGCATTTCTCACAGTGATGGAGGCTAGAAAGTCCAATATCGAGGTGCAGGCAGATTCTGTGTCTGCTGAGCGCCCACCTCCTCATAGACGACGTCACATGGTGAATGCAGTCGGGGGTCTCTTGGGGGGTCTCTCTTTTTTTTTTTTTTTTTTGAGATGGAGTTTCGCCCTTGTTGCCCAGGCTGGAGTGTAATGGTGTGATCTCGGCTCACTGCAACCTCCGCCTCACGGGTTCGAGTGATTCTCCTGCCTCAGCATCCCAAGTACCTGGGATTACAGGTGCCCGCCACCACCCCCGGCTGCTCTTTGTATTTTTGGTAGAGACGGGGTTTCACCATGTTGGCCAGGATGATCTTGAACTCCTGACCTCAGGTGATTCACCTGCCTCGGCCTCCCAAAGTGCTGGGATTACAGGCTTGAGGGCCTGCACCTGGCCAGGGGTCTCCTTTATAAGGGCACTGATCTCATTCATGAGATCTCCACCCTTATGATCTAGTCACCTCCCAAAGGCTCCACCTCCCAAAACCATCTGTATTAGTCCATTCTCATATGGGTACAAAGAAATACCTGAGAGTGGGTAATTTAGAAAGAAAAGAGGTTGAATTGGCCTACAGTTCCACAGGCTGCACAGGAAGCATAGCGGCTTCTCCTTTCGGGGAGGCCTCAGGAAACATCATTCTGGCACAAGATGAAGGGGAAACAGGCATATCCTATGTGGCTGGAGCAGGAGGAAGAGGTGCCACTCAATTTTATTTATTTTTATTTATGTATTTATGTATTTATTTATTTTGAGATGGAGTTTTGCTCTTATCACCTGGGCTGGACTGCAATGGCACGATCTCAGCTCACTGCAACCCCCGCCTCCCGGGTTCAAGTGATTCTTCTGCCTCAGCCTCCCGAGTAGCTGGGACTACAGGCACCTGCCACCACACCCGGCTAATTTCTGTATTTTTGGTAGAGACAGAGTTTCACCATGGTGGCCAGGCTGGTCTGGAATTCCCGACCTCAGGTGATCCGCCTGCCTCGGCCTCCCAAAGGGCTGGGATTACAGGCATGAGCCACTGTGCCCGGCTGGATTAAAGTTGTTTTCTTTTTTTTTGTTTTTTTGTTTGTTTGTTTGTTTGTTTTTTGAGACAGAGTCTCGCTCTGTCACCCAGGCTGGAGTGCGGTGGTGCGATCTCGCGATCTCGGCTCACTCACTGCAAGCTCTGCCTCCTGGGTTCACACCATTCTCCCGCCTCAGCCTCCCGAGTAGCTGGGACCACAGGCACCCGCAACTACACCCGGCTAATTTTTTGTATTTTTAGTAGAGATGGGGTTTCACCGTGTTAGCCAGGATGGTCTCAATCTCCTAACCCTGTGATCCACCTGCCTCAGCCTCCCAAAGTGCTGGGATTACAGGCGAGAGCCACCGCACCCGGCCTAAAGTTGTTTAAAGCAAAATAAGGAGCAGTCATTGCCTGAGGCCATCTCTGTACTGGGAGTTCACACTAACCAACCCAGCAACTTTACTCAGTGGTTTATCTGGTAACAGATAGCCAGGTTTCAACCAATCACGGGCAGCCACTGATCAGACCACACCCAAATAAGGCAAAGGCCTTGAGTTATTTCTTTTCTTTCTTTCTTTGTTTTATTTTTGTGAGACGGAGTCATGCTCTGTTGCCCAGGCTGGAGTGCAGTGGTATGATCTCGGCTCACTGCAACCTCTGCCTCCTGGGTTCAAGCGATTCTCCCACCTCAGCCTCCCAAGTAGCTGGAATTACAGGTGTGCACCACCATGCCCGGCTAATTTTTGTATTTTTAATAGAGATGGGGTTTTACCATGTTAGCCAGGCTGGTCTCGAACTCCTGACCTCATGTGATCTGCCTGCCTCGACCTCCCAGTGTTGGGATGACAGGCGTGAGCCACTGCACCCGGCCTGGCCTTGAGTTATTTCTGTACTTCACTTCCACATTCAGCCTGTAAAAGCCTACTGTAAAAGCAGCTCACGCTGCTAAGGCACAGCTCTCAGAGCCTCTTCCAGCTTTGAGTTCTGCCTGATTCATGCCTCCTTTAATGCTCAAATAAACTGTTACATTTATTTTTTATTTTACATTATTTTGTCTAAAGTAGGAAGAATCCTCAAATAAGATTGCCACTGTGACACCAAGTTTGAGTTGGCCAAATGGTGCAAACTCCACAGATCCAGCTGAAAACAATGTGGCAGGCCGGGCACCTGTAGTCCCAGCTACTCGGGGGGCTGAGGCAGGAGAATGGCGTGAACCCTGGGAGGCGGAGCTTGCAGCGAGCCGAGATGGCGCCACCGCACTCCAGCCTGGGTGACAGAGTGAGACTCCGTCTCAAAAATAAATAAATAAATAAATAAATGAAAACCACGTGGCAATGGCTACTAAGTCATGGGGCTCCCAAAGCCGAAGTAGATGGGTCAGCTATGAGAAGCTCACCGCCTGGTATGGAGCATTGGATGGATTGAAAATCATTGAGTGGTCCCTGGCTGAGTCATGAGCCATTGCCACGCTGCCTGAAAATACATGCAGAATTCTGTTCATGGACTTCCTCCCTCCCCCTCTCACCCCTCTTCTTACATTAGGAAGAAAGATGATTAGAGGTTCCCAAGGCCGTGGGCACCATCCAAGTGTGCTGGGGAATTTGGAGGAGAAGAAGGACTCAAACTTGATGGCTCTATTGGGTATGAGTAGCCCACATCACTCTCCTGTTTGGACCAGTGGAAGGAAAAGTTATCTGGACTCAGCTCACTGGGTGTGTACATGGTTCAAAACGGGGAATGAAGACCGATGGGATCTTGTGAGTGTGGCGTCTTGGGCCAATTTGATGCCCTGTTTTTGATGCTTCTATGTGTGTGTTGCAGCGTAGGAACTGTGTTTTATCCCCATGCTTCCCCATCCTGTAATGGCCAGAGGGGATTCTCCGTAAGAGCTGCATGCAGAGAAGGGCCAGTGGGATGCGTGAATCTCCCTGCTACCCACCTTCAGGGCGGCCCAACAGAAGCAGTACAGAATCCCAGAGGGAAAAAGGAGCATCAGGGCTTGATGAAGGGATTAAGGGCAGTTCAGGGAGTAAGAGATGAAATATGGGGCTGGGCGTGGTGGCTCATGCTTGTCATCCCAGCACTTTGGGAGGCTGAGGCGGTTAGATCACTTGACCCCAGGAGTTAGAGACCAGCCTGGTCAACATGGTGAAACCCTGTCTCTACTAAAAGTACAAAAAAATTAGCCAGGTGCGGTGGTGGGCACCTGTAGTCCCAGCTATCCCAGCCACTCGGGAGGCTGAGGCACGAGAATTGCTTAAATCCAGGAGGTGGAGGTTGCAGTGAGCCGAGATCGTGCCACTGCACTCCAGCCTGGACGACAGAGTGAGACTCTGACTCAAAAAAAGAAAGAAAAGGCTGGGCGTGGTGGCTCACGCCTCTAATCCCAGCACTTTGGGAGGCCGAGGCGGGTGAATCGCCTGAGGTCAGGAGTTCAAGACCAGCCTGGCCAACATGGAGAAACCCCGTCTCTACTAAATATACAAAATTAGCCGGGCATGGTAATGGACACCTGTAGTTCCAGCTACTCAGGAGGCCGAGGCGGGAGAATCATGTGAACCTAGGAGGCGGAGACTGCAGTGAGCTGAGAGCACGCCACTGCACTCCAGCCTGGGTGACAGTCACTGGGTGACACTCCATGTCAAAAAAAAAAAAAAAAAGAAAAGAAACAAGAGAAAATAGAAAAAGAGATGAAATATGGCAACAGCCGGGCGCGGTGGCTCATGCCTATAATCCCAGCACTTTGGGAGGCCAAGGCGGGAGGATCACCTGAGGTCGGGAGTTCGAGACCAGCCTGACCAACATGGAGAAACCCTGTATTTACTAAAAATACAAAATTGGCCGGGCATGGTGGCACATGCCTGTAATCCCAGCCACTAGGGAGGCTAAGGCAGGAGAATCGTTTGAACCTGGGAGGCGGAGGTTGCAATGAGCTGAGATCGTGCCATTGCACTCCAGTCTAGGCAACAAGAGTGAAACTCTATCTCAAAAAAAAAAAAGAAAGAAAGAAAGAAATATGGCAACACGGCCGGGCGCAGTGGCTCACGCCTGTAATCCCAGCACTTTGGGAGGCCGAGGCGGGCGGATCACAAGGTCAGGAGATCGAGACCACGGTGAAACCCCGTCTCTACTAAAAATACAAAAAATTAGCCGGGCGCGGTTGTGGGCGCCTGTAGTCCCAGCTACTCGGGAGGCTGAGGCAGGAGAATGGCGTGAACCCGGGAGGCGGAGCTTGCAGTGAGCCGAGATCGCGCCACTGCACTCCAGCCTGGGCGACAGAGCGAGACTCCGTCTCAAAAAAAAAAAAAAAAAAAAAAAAGAAAAGAAATATGGCAACACAACAGCCTTGCATGGCCAGTGGAACAGGTAAGAGTTGCTGGCCAGGCGCGGTGGCTCAAGCCTATAATCCCAGCACTTTGGGAGGCCGAGATGGGTGGATCACGAGGTCAGGAGATCGAGACCATCCTGGCTAACATGGTGAAACCCCGTCTCTACTAAAAAATACAAAAAACTAGCCGGGCGTGGTGGCGGGTGCCTGTAGTCCCAGGTACTCGGGAGGCTGAGGCAGGAGAATGGCGTGAACCCGGGAGGCGGAGCTTGCAGTGAGCTGAGATCCGGCCACTGCACCCCAGCTTGGGCGACAGAGCGAGACTCCATCTCAAAAAAAAAAAAAAAAGAAAGAGCTGCTGGTGGCTGACAGTGGATTACCACCTAAAGAAGTCAACCGTTACTCCCAGAGCCCTAGCTGTCCTAGACGCTGTGACCATACCGAGCCCATCACGTGGGCTCCAGGTACTTGGTACACTGTCTTGGATCCTGCCGATACCTTTTTGCCACACCACCGGCAGATGAGTAGCAAGACCAGCTTGCACTCACATGGCAAGGTCTCCAATACACTCAGGAGTGCTCCCCATACACGCCCCACCACTGGCCACCTGTGGGCAGGTTAGGACTTCTGATGTCCACAGGTGCCATGATACACATGATGTCCTGCAGTTGGCAGCTCAGAAGCCTTGGGTCTCTAGAACTAGGCAGGGGGACTCTCACACCTCCTCGTCCACAGAGGCAGGCAAAACACCAACAACATCCAGTGGCTGTCTCACCAGGTGGAGTTTCTTGGGATGAGGTAGGTGGGTCCACAGCACTCACTGCCTCAGCCAGTCAAGGAAAAACTGCTGTCTCTTTGCTCCCTCATCTCACCCAAAAGGACAAAATTGGAACTCCCGACCTCAGGTGATCCTCCTGCCTCGGCCTCCCAAAGGGCTGGGATTACAGGCATGAGCCACTGTGCCCGGCTGGATTCAAGTTTTTTTTTTTAAATGGAGCTGATCTAACCAGCACTTGATTAGACCGTGTGGGTGCTGGAGACAGGATGTGCTTCAATTGGGCGTTCCACTTGACTTCTTAAATTAGTGAACCCAGGCCGGATGCAGTGGCTCACACCTGTAATTCCAGAACTTTGGGAGGCTGAGGTGGGTGGACCACCCAAGGGCAGGAATTTGAGACCAGCCTGGCCAACACAGCAAAACCCTGTCTCTACTAAAAATATAAAAATTAGCCAGACGTGGTGGCGGGTGCCTGTAATCCCAGCTACTCGGGAGGCCCAGGCAGGAGAATCGCTTGAACCCAGGAGGCGGAGGTTGCAGTGAGCCGAGATCGCACCACTACAGTCCAGCCTGGGCAACAGAGTAAGATTCGGTATCAAAAAATAAAAAAATAAAAATACAATAAATTAGCGAACCCACAAATCAGCCTCCTTACGTCAGGGCCTGAACCAACAGGCTATTCTAGCTGCTGCCCGGTGAGCCATGGGCCACTCTGTCTCCCTTCAGGGCCTCACAGCCCTAGTGATCCCTTTGAATGACAAGTCACTGTAGCTGATGATCCTGTTATCTGGAAACTCCAGAGAAGGGAAACAGCCTCTGCCCAGATGCACCCCTTGGGCTGGTGGATTCACTGACTCTCTGACACGACTGACTAGACTGACTACCGGGTGCACCCCTTGTTTTCTTTTTTTTTTTTTTTTGAGACAGAGTCTCGCTCTGTCGCCCGGGCTGGAGTGCAGTGGCACAATCTTGGCTCACTGCAAGCTCCGCCTCCCGGGTTCACGCCGTTCTCCTGCCTCAGCCTCCCGAGTAGCTGGGACTACAGGCGCCCGCCACCTCGCTCGGCTAGTTTTTTGTATTTTTTAGTAGAGACGGGGTTTCACCGTGTTAGCCAGGATGGTCTCGATCTTCTGACCTCGTGATCTGCCCGTCTCGGCCTCCCAAAGTGCTGGGATGACAGGCTTGAGCCACCGCGCCCGACCCCCCTTGTTTTCAAAAAGCACAATTAGCTTATAATGGGCTCTTGTCCCAGCGGACCACCTGACCGCAGAGGCCTTGTGACTGGAGCCTGACAGTCCCATTCGGAGGGTTTTCAACTCAGACACAACAACCACAAGGAAGGAGGGCCCGAGAGCTTCTCTTCGCAAATGGAAGACTCTGTATTCAACAGCAGCAGGCAGGCCCCCAGTGATGTCTCAGCTTCACATCTAAAGTGGCCACTCTCCCTTTCGGGGAAACTTTGCTCGCTGCATTCCACCATCCAAGGAAAAGCTCATGGCTCTCCAGGGCCCTCGATCCACCAGGGCCCCCTAAACGGCCGCGAAGCTCATGGCTCTCCAGGGCCCTCGATCCACCAGGGCCCCCTAAACGGCTGCTCACCTGGGGCTTGCTGAGCTGGAACCCGATAGTGACCCCACGGCTGCTGCTGTCTGGCCTCAGCGCCAGCGACACGGGACCTAGAGTAAACATGGTCACTTGGCTCAGTGACCAGAATTCAAGCCATTCGTGTAGCACTGGCCGATACCCCCATTCACAAAACTTGCTGTATTTTCACTGACTTTTCGGCTGTTTTGAATACTGTACTGATTTGAATACTGTCCCCTCCAAAATCATGTCCACCTGGAACCTCAGAATGTGTCCTTATTTGGAAATAGGGTCATCTGCAGATGTAATGAGTTCAGGTGAGGTCATACTGGACTAGGAGGGGCCCTGGATCCCATGGCTGGTGTCCTTCTGAAATTCAGAGATGCAATGGGGACACACGGGGTCCAGGCCATGTGACAGTAAAGGCAGAGACTGGAGCGACGCATCCACAGGCCAAAGAACACGAAGATCACCAGCAACACCGAACCCGGGAGGGAGAAGGGGGGACCCTCCCCTGCAGCCCTCCCCACACCTTTGTCCCAGACTTCTGGCCTCCAGCACTGTGGGAGAATGCATTCCCGTCGCTTTAAGTCAGTTTGTTACTTTTTTTTTTTTTTTTTTTTGAGCAGAGTCTTGCTCTATGGCCCAAGCTAGGGTGCAGTGGCACGATCTCAGCTCACTGCAAGCTCCGCCTCCCGGGTTTACGCCATTCTCCTGCCTCAGCCTCACAAGTAGCTGGGACTACAGGCGCCCAGCACCTCGCACTGCTAATTTTTTCTATTTTTAGTAGAGACGGAGTTTCACCGTGTTAGCCAGGATGGCCTTGATCTCCTGACCTCATGATCCACCTGCCTTGGCCTCTCAAAGTGCTGGGATTACAGGCTTGAGCCACCGCACCTGGCCCAACATTTTTTTTTTTTTTTTTTTTTTTTTTTTTTTTTTTGAGACAAGGTCTTACTCTGTCATCCAGGCTGGAGTGCAATGGCACGATCTTGGCTCACTGCAACCTCTGCCTCCCAGGTTCAAGGGATTCTCCTGCCTCAGCCTCCTGAGTAGCTGGGATTACAGGCACCCACCACCACACCCGGCTAATTTTTGTATTTTTTTAGTAGAGGTGAGGTTTCACCATGTTGGCCAGGCTGGTCTTGAACTCCTGACCTCGTGACCCACCTGCCTCGGCCTCCCAAAGTGCTGGGATTATAGGCATGAGCCACTGCGCCCAGCCGAGTTTGTGACATTTTGGTACAGCGGCCCTAGGGAATGGACACAGCCTGCCACCTGGAAAACCGCAGACTAAAGACATCTGCCTTTGGGGCTACAAACCTGAAATAAATCAAAGTTGCCAACTGAAGTGTCAGGGTCACTTGTACATGCCTGTGGCAAGGACATCTGATGTGACCGGCTAGAAAGAAGCTGCTCTGCCACCGCACCGGCCCCAGCTGTGGCCTGGATCTGTCACAGCACCAGGTACAAGAACGTAGCATCACATCGGGTGCAATGCCATGGACCTCACTCCTGCTGCAGACGTGGCCTCTGCAGGCCTGACACAGGACTTCTGCTGCACATTGATCGTTTCTCTAATGGGGGGGTGACATGGTTGCATGGGGTGTTCCTATAACTGCCCAGTAGTTTCACCTTGCCCACTGCCTAGACAGCCTATTTATTGAGACAGGGGAATTGCAATAAAGAGTAATTCACGGCCGGATGTGGTGGCTCATGCCTGTAATCCCAGCACTTTGGGAGGCCAAGGCAGGTGGATCATGAGGTCAGGAGTTCAAGACCAGCCTGGCCAAGATGGTGAAACCCGTCTTTACTAAAAATACAAAAACTTAGCCAGGCGTGGTGGCACATGCCTGTAATCTCAGCTACTGTGGAGGCTGAGGCAGAGAATGGCTTAAGCCTGGAGGGGCAGAGGTTGCAGTGAGCTGAGATCGCACCACTGCACTCCAGCCTGGGCGACAGAGCGAGACTCTATCTAAAAAAAAAAAAAGGTAATTCATGTTTTCTTACCATCCGGGGATCAGAGTTGTTTTATTTTTGGGGGGGGGGTTTGGGGGGTATAGTAGCTGAGTTTTATTTTCTGTAGTAACAAACATTTAAGAACCAGATAAAACAGGGGGCTCCTGCCGGGTGCGGAGGCTCACACCTGTAATCCTAACACTTTGGGAGGCCGAGACAAGTAGGTCACCTGAGGTCAGGAGTTCGAGACCAGCCTGGCCAATATGGCAAAACCCCGTCTCTACTAAAAATACAAAAATTAGTTGGGCGTGGTGGCCCATGCCTGTAATCCCAGCTACTTGGGAGGCTGAGGAAGGAGAATTGTTTGAAGCTGGAAGGTGGAGGTTGTGATGAGCCAAGATCGCACCACTGCACTCCAGCCTGTGCAGTGGGAGGGAGACCCCAACTCAAAAGAGAAAAAAAAAAACCCAAAAAACGAAGGGTGCCTGAGCACCCAAAGGTCTCAGGCTGACCATGAGGCCCTCACAGGAAAGCAGCAACTGTGGGAATTCCTGTCCTAAGGAGGGATGGACACACTGCCCAGGAAGAGAGGCAAGCTTAGACCTCACCCCATTTTCCCAGGTCAGGCTTAGTGGGAAACGGGGGGGCGCCCAAAGCTCAGCATGGTCCACACCACCAGGGAAAGCTGGTCGAGAAAGTTGATGACGGAAATTCGGAGCAGGTGACAGTCTTCAGCTATCCCGGGGACAGCCAGGATCCTGCCACTCACTGGGAGATCCTTCCCAACCACCCTTTGGTGAGGCTAGGCATCCGGAGCCAGGGACCCATGGGCGATTTCCACCTCCAAGGGGGCGGGGAAAGGCACACAGAGGGTGCACATGAGCGGCTGCATTCCTGGCCCCCTGGGAATGCTGCATCTCTCCCGGGACCTGGCTCGTGCGGTGGGGGAGCGGCATCCACGTCCCGCATGGATCAAAGTTTCTTTTTTTTTTTTTTGGAAACGGAGTCTCGCTCTGTTGCCCAGGCCGAAGTGCAGTGGCTGGATCTCAGCTCACTGCAAGCTCCGCCTCCCGGGTTCCCGCCATTCTCCTGCCTCAGCCTTCCGAGTAGCTGGGACTACAGGCGCCCGCCACCTCGCCTGGCTAGTTTTTTTGTATTTTTTAGTAGAGACGGGGTTTCACCGTGTTAGCCAGGATGGTCTCGATCTCCTGACCTCATGATCCGCCCGTCTTGGCCTCCCAAAGTGCTGGGATTACAGGCATGTGCCACCATGCCCGGCCTAGCCTAGATCAAAGTTTCTAAAGACAGTTTGGTGGGTGGGGAGGGGCGGTGAGCCCGAAGTGCCGATCGATTGAGTTGGAGATGAAATTATAAGGTGTCACTGTCTCCTTAAATTGAGTCAGATCCTGGGTGGGGCCACAAGATCAGACGAGCCACTTTATCCATCTGGGTGGTGCCAGCTGATCCTCAAGAGCAGGGTCTGCAAAACATCTCGAGCAGTGATCTTAAGAGCAGTTGAGGGAGGGTCAGACTCTTGCAGCCTCCAGCCGCGTGACTCCTAGACCATAATTTCTCATCTTGTGGCTGATGTCAGTAGTCTAGTCCCCAGGCAAGAAGGAGGTTTGTTTTTGGGAAAGGGCTGTGTCTGTGTCGTCTTTGTTTGAAACTATAACCTATAAACTAAGTTGCTCCCAAAGTTAGTTCAGCCTACGCCCAGGATTGAACAAGGACAGCTTGGAGGTTAGAAGCAAGAGGGAGCTGGTTAAGTTAGATCTCTTTCACTGTCTCAGTCACCGTTTTGCAAAGGTGGTTTCATTCCCCCACCCCAGCTCCCGGGAAACTGATTCCATCAGACCTCTAATCCCTGCTGGGGGTGATGGCTGGCGCCTCACGGCCTCCCTACCCTTGACACTTTCCCACGTCGGTGCTGTCTCTCCAGTCAGTTGACCGGGCCACGCCCTGGTGGCCACTGAAGCTCATCAGTATGTCCTCAGCTTCCTTCCCAGTCTGACAGCAGTGCTTCCTTCATTGCAAAAGCTGCCGATCATGGGCTGATGGCCAGGATACACAAAGGCTCGCCCATGCCTGCTGCTGCCTACAGGTGTGTGGTGCTGCTGAACTGGAATGACCCTCTCCAAAATTCACCTGAGAAGACTTTTTTTTTTTTTTTTTGAGACGGAGTCTCGCTCTGTCACCCAGGCTGGAGTGCAATGTCATGATCTTGGCTCACTGCAACCTCTGCCTCCCGGGTTCAAGCAATTCTCCTGTCTCAGCCTCCCAAGTAGCTGGGACTACAGGCACCCACCACTATGCCTGGCTAATTTTTGTATTTTTAGTAGAGACAGGGTTTCACTATTTTGGCCCGCCTGGTCTCGAACTCCTGACCTCAGGTGATCTACCCACCTCGGCCTCTCAAAGTCCTGGGATTATAGGCGTGAGCCACCTCGCCCAGCCACGGTCTCAGTAAGTTTTTTTTGTTTTTTCCTTTTTTGAGATGGAGTCTCACTCTGTCGCCCAGGCTGGAGTGCAGGGGCGTGATTTCTGCTCACTGCAAGCTCCGCCTCCCAGGTTCATGCTATTCTCCTGCCTCAGCCTCCCGAGTAGCTGGGACTACAGGCGCTCGCCACCACGCCCGGCTAATTTTTTTTTATTTTTTATTTTTAGTAGAGACATGCCAAGACCAGCTCAGTCGGGGAGACCCTAACCCAGCGGCGCTAGAGGAATTAAAGACACACACACAGAAATACAGAGGTGTGGAGTGGGAAACCAGGAGTCTCACGGCCTTCGGAGCTGAGAGCCTCGAATAGAGATTTACCCACGTATTTATTGACAGCAAGCCAGTGATAAGCATTGTTTTTATAGATTGTAGATTTCTTATGGCAAACAAAGGGATGGGCCGAAATAAAGGGATGGGCGTTGGCTAGTTATCTGCAGCAGGAGCATGTCCTTGAGGCACAGCTCGCTCATACTATTGTTTGTGGCTTAAGAATGCCTTTAAGGCCGGGCGCGGTGGCTCAAGCCTGTAATCCCAGCACTTTGGGAGGCCGAGGCGGGTGGATCACGAGGTCAGGAGATCGAGACTATCCTGGCTAACATGGTGAAACCCCGTCTCTACTAAAAATACAAAAAAAAACTAGCCGGGCGTGGTGGCGGGCGCCTGTAGTCTCAGCTACTTGGGAGGCTGAGGCAGGAGAATGGCGTGAACCCGGGAGGCGGAGCTTGCAGTGAGCCGAGATCACGCCACTGCACTCCAGCCTGGGAGACACAGCGAGACTCCGTCTCAAAAAAAAAAAAAAACAAACAAAAACAAAACAAAAACAAAACAAAACAAAAAAAAGAATGCCTTTAAGCGGTTTTCTGCCCTGGGCGGACCAGGTGTTCCTTGCCCTCATTCCGGTAAACCCACAACCTTCCAGCTTGGGCGTTAGGGTCATTATGAACATGTCACAGTGCTGCAGAGATTTTGTTTATGGCCAGTTTTGGAGCCAGTTTATGGCCAGATTTTGGGGGCCTATTCCTAACAGAGATGAGGTTTCACCATGTTAGCCAGGATGGTCTCAATCTCCTGACCTTGTGATCTTCCCGCCTTGGCCTCCCAAAGTGCTGGGATTACAGGCGTGAGCCACCGCACCCGGCCTCAGTATGTTTCATAAAAATGCCCGTGTTCCTGTGTACCTGATCTGCCAGCCAGAGTCCCCTCAGGAGACAGAAGCAACACGGTGACCTTAACAGGGAGAATTTACCACCAAGAATTATTCACTACAATGGAGGCGTGACTGACCAACACGAGGACCCCTCCAGGGCTGAGCTACAGCCCCTGCCCCTAGGCTGAGATCCAGACCCTGTGGGGCAGGCACAGCTATGGCCCACTGTGATATGCCAGAACTTTCTAGAAATCTGCCCTCTGGAACTTGCTGGAAAACCAGGTTGCTGGGTGCTGTGGCAAGCCGCTCACAGGAAGGCGTCTCACGGAAGGCAGTCACTACCAAACTGCCTGAGGGGGTGTCATGGGAGCTAGGGGCCACTGGGCAGGAGTCAGATACGGCGGACACCAGGTGCGAGAGAAACATGCCTGCTACAGGGGCTGGCTGTGCAAACACTTCCAAACTAGGAAGGCAAAGCCCCCATGCTCTCCAGCACCCTCTATGGCCAACACTCCGCATCATGCCTGCTGGCAAAGGAAACGCATTTCAAGGGTCCAGCTTAATTTTCATCGGGCAGGCAACGTAGGGTGAATTTGGAGCTGCGAGGGATTAAACTGATAACTGGCAATGACCCTTCCAGATAAAAGGTCTGGGTGTGAGTAGGGGATGATTGGGGAAGAGACTCAGTTATAGCAGTTGGAATGGGACATGCCAGTTTTGCAGCAGGGCAGGGAGAGCAATGGGCCCCCTGCCTGGGGAGGAAACTCCCAGGCCTCAGGAGGAATGGGAAGGAAAGAGAGGGCGGAAAGATCCTCGATTTTCAGAATGGCCCCCGGAGCCTTCCCCCGAAGGTGTGTGTGAGCCTGTGTCTCTGCAGCGGACCTTTCGTTTACCTGCCGTTTGCACTGGCCAGGGTTTGAGCTCAGGGCCTCAGGCACGAACGGCACTGAAAACAGCAAGGCACGGCCCAGTTCCTGCCCCTCTCACCTGAGATACCAGTCAGCACCTCCTGGGTCCTCTGTCCCATTCGTGTTTCAGGGAGGTGAATGCCACCCACTGGTGGTGCAGAAACAAGGGCCCTAAAACGAGGACTAGACCCACTCAAACTGAACTGGAACCCAGCCAGTGCCCATTCCATGAACACTTGATGGGCTAGTATCCATGGACAGTGTGCAGGTTCTGGGCCGGGCGCCGCAGGTGCACAGGAGAACGTGGTCACTGGTCCCTGCCTGGAGGGAGCACCCCATCCCGCGGGCCCTGCTGGGAAATGCCTTTTTGGAAGATCTCGGGGACAGGGTCACCCAGGGCCAGCTATGCGTTCACCAGGCACTCCTCCCAGGGTGGGCCATCTCCCTCCTAGCAGCCTGGGGGTGGCACTGAGGCTGCGCTTATCCTTCTCGTGGCCCACACCTTCCCCAGATCCTGACCCATGGACCACTCTCTCCTGTGCCCCTCCCCCAGGAAGCCCTCCCCGGGAGACCTTCCAGAACTTTCTTGGCCGCAGTCTTGGCCTGGCTCACATTGACGGAAGGCATGCGCTCCTGCACCCTCTGGCTGAACTCCCTGCAGGCCAGGCCGACCACCACTGCCCTGCACCCACTCCCCCTGGCCCTGGGACAGCCCTCCTGCAGGAGGAGGACAGGCCACTCAGGGAAGCACATGCTCTCCCAGCTGCAGACATGGCAAGGCCTCCCTCCAGGCCGGGAGAAGCCCGCGTGTTGGCCTCTTGGTGCTTGTGCTCTGTGTCCCACCCTCTCGTACTGCTCTTCCCTTTCTTGGAGCTCCGGGACCCTCACTGGGAGGGTGCTTGGATTGAGGGAGAGAGGAAAGGTCACTCGGGGACATGGCAGTTCCTCTTCCCAGCCTGGGCTGCAGCTACCTTGGGGGTCACTGAGACTGGGAGGGTCTACCTGCCACTTTCTCCCACTGGCCCCTCTCCCCTTCCTCACGTTGCCTCCAGCCCTGTCCATCCAGGTCTCTGGCCTAGGCCACTGCCACACCCCCGGGCCCACCCCTCCTTTCTATACCTGGCATAGAACACTGACCCCGTTGCCTCCTGGCCTCATCCCTCTCTGTTGAACTCCCTGCCATGCAATTCTGTGGGGAGGGACTCATCTTTTCAACGGATGCTGCCGGAAGGATTGGATGTCCACACAAAACCCCCAAACCCCAAACTGAAAACGCTCCGATCCACACCCTGCACAATACACAAAAGTTACCTCGAACTGGGTCGCTGACTTAAATATGAAGCTGAATACTCTACAACTTCTAGAAGAAAGCACAGAAAACCTCTGTGACCTTCGGTTAGGCAAAACTTTCTTAGACATGACACACTCAGAGCATGATCCGGGCTGGTTGCAGTGGCTCACTCACGCCCGGAATCCCAGCGCTTTGGGAAGCCAAGGTGGGAGGATCGCTTGAGCCCAGAAGTTCAAGACAAGCCTGGGCAACATGGCAAAACCCCATCTCTACAAAACATCAAAAAATTAGCTTGGTGCGGCCGAGCGCAGTGGCTCATGCCTATAATCCCAGCACTTTGGGAGGCCAAGCCAGGCGGATCATGAGGTCAGGAGTTTGAGACCATCCTGGCCAACGTGGTGACCCCATCTCTACTAAAAATACAAAAATTATCTGGGCATGGTGGCACGTGCCTGTAATCCCAGCTACTTGGGAGGCTGAGGCAGGAGAATCGCTTGAACTAGGGAGTCAGAGGATGCAATGAGCCGAGATCGCACCACAGCACTCCAGCCAGGTGACAGAGCAAGACTCCGTCTAAAAAAAAAAAAAAAATTAGCCTGGCGTGGTGGCACACACCTGTAGTCCCAGCTACTCAGGAGGCTGAGGCAGGAGGATCACTTGACCCAGGAGCTGGAAGCCGCAGTGAGCCATGATTGGGCCACTGGACTCCCACCTGGGTGATAGAGTGAGAACCCGTCTCAAAATAAATAAGCAAAAGCACAATCTATAAAAAAAAAAAAATAGTTAAATTGGCCCTTATCAAAATCAAGAACTTCTGCTCCTTGAAAGATACTGTTGGCCGGGCGCGGTGGCTCACACCTGTAATCCCAGTACTTTGGGAGGCCAAGGCAGGCGGATCACCTGAGGTTAGGGGTTCGAGACAAGACTTGCCAACGTTGCGAAGCCCCGTCTGTACTAAAAATACAAAAATTAGCCAGGCATGGTGGCTTGCACTTGTAGTTCCAGCTACTTGGGAGGCTGAGGCAGGAGAATCGCTTGAACCTGGGTGGTGGAGGTTGCAGTGAGCTGAGATTGTGCCACTGAACTCCAGCCTGGGCTACAAGAGTGAAACTCCGTCAAAAAAAAAAAAAAAGGAAAGAAAAGAAAAGAAATAAAATGTTAAGAGAATGGAAAGAAAGCCACAGACTGGGAGAAAAATCTTTGCAAATTACATGTGTAATAATGGACAGATATCCAGAAGATATAAAGGAGTCTTGGGCGGCCGGGCGCGGTGGCTCAAGCCTGTAATCCCAGCACTTTGGGAGGCTGAGATGGGCGGATCACGAGGTCAGGAGTTCGAGACCATCCTGGCTAACACGGTGAAACCCCGTCTCTACTAAAAAAATACAAAAAACTAGCCGGGCGAGGTGGTGGGCACCTGTAGTCCCAGCTACTCGGGAGGCTGAGGCAGGAGAATGGCGTAAAAACCCAGGAGGCGGAGCTTGCAATGAGCTGAGATCCGGCCACTGCACTCCAGCCTGGGCGACACAGCGAGACTCCGTCTCAAAAAAAAAAAAAGGAGTCTTGGGCCAGGCATGGTGGCTCACGCCTGTAATCCCAGCATTTTAGGAGGCTGAGGCAGGTGGATCACGTGAGGCCAGGAGTTTGAGACAACTCCCGCCTGGGCAACATAGCAAGACTCTGTCTCAAAAAAAAAAAAAAAAATTCTCGGCTGGACATCAGGTGGCTCATGCCTGTAATCCCAGCCAGCACCTTGGGAGCCCAAGGCGGGATGATCCCTTGAGCCCAGGAGTTCGAGACCAGCCTGGGCAAAATAGCGAGACCCAGTCTCATTCTATATATTAAAAATTAAAACCAAAATGTAAAGAAGCCTCAAAACCTAATAAAAAGGAAAGAACGTAATTTTTATTAATGGTCAAAAACTGGAATAGACTCTGGAGAAGATACACAGGTGGTAAATGATCACGCAAAAAGTGTTTAACCTCGGCTGGGCGCAGTAGCTCAAGCCTGTAATCCCAGCACTTTGGGAGGCCAAGGCGGGCGGATCACGAGGTCAGGAGATCGAGACCATCTTGGCCAGCACGGTGAAACCCCGTCTCTACTAAAAAAATACAAAAAAAACTAGCCGGGCGAGGTGGCGGGCACCTGTAGTCCCAGCTACTCGGGAGGCTGAGGCAGGAGAATGGCGTAAACCCGGGAGGCGGAGCTTGCAGTGAGCCGAGATCCGGCCACTGCACTCCAGCCTGGGCGACAGAGCAAGAATCCGTCTCAAAAAAAAAAAAGTGTTTAACCTCATTCCTCACTCGGGAAACGCGAACCACAGCCCCAGCGAAACGCCACCACCAGGGAAATGGCTAAAATTTAAAAACCTGCCGATGGCGAGAGCCGCCCGGGATGCGGAGCAGCTGGAAGCGCCGGCGGCCGCGGGGAGGGAGCGCGTCTTGGCAGCTGCTGGCGGCGCCCCACATCCCTCACCGTCCAACTCAGCCCTCCCAGGTGTTTACCCAAGTGCAATGAAAACTTCTGTTCACACGGAACCTGTCTGTGGAGGCGGCAGCGGCTCATCCCTGAGCACCCCACGCGGAGGCGACGGGAGTGTCCTCGCGGCGAGGGGCCAAGGCGCGGGGTCTCAGGCCGGAGAGAAGGGTCGGACCCCGGGGCGGGCTGCAGGATCGGCCAGCCCAGGGCTCCGCGCGTCTGACCCCATCCTGAGGACCCAGGGAAAGGACCGGCCCTGGCTCTGCGGCCTCGAACCGGGGGCGCGCGTGGGGAGCCCTGAACCCCGCAGCCGGCGCAGCGCACGGGGCCTCCCTCCTGCGTGGGAAGCGCCCGCGAGACGCCACGGCGCGCCCCGGTCCCGGCCCCGGCCCCAGGCCCCTCCCGCGCGCCCCCGGCCCCTCTGCAGGAGGGGCGGGGTCTGCGGGTGGGCGTGGCCTCGGTGCCCGCCCCCTCCTCAGCCCAGTCGGGGGTCGAAGGAGGGCCGCGCGCCAAGCCCCGCCCCCGCGCGCCCCCGCGCGCCCCCGCCGCGCCGCCGTCGGCCGTCAGAAAGGCGCGCGCCTTCGCCTTTAACGCGGGCCCGGGGGCGCGCGGCCCGCATGGCGAAGGAGCGGCGGCCGCTGCGGGCCGGGCCGGGCCGGGGCTGAGGCCGAGCGAGCCGCGGGGCCCGCGCAGCCCCGGCCGGCGCCCACCATGCGGCGGCTGCGGCGCCTGGCGCACCTGGTGCTCTTCTGCCCCTTCTCCAAGGGCCTGCAGGTAAGCGCGGTGCGCGCCCGCCGCCCTCGGCCGCCTCTGCTCGGGGAGGCCAAGCTCCAGCCCCGGAGTGGGCCGAGCGCGAAGCGGGGCCCCGGGTTCAGACACGAGGGGTTCATGAGCCCGGGCTGGGCAGAGGGGGGAGGTGAGTGGCTTGGGAAGGACAGGACGCTGGGCAAGGGGCGGTGGCGGCGACGGCGACAGGAGAGTCCGGGCGGGGGATGCTGCGGCCTAGAGGCCCCCCGCCCCGCCCTGCAGGCGGTCCCTGCCCCCCAGGCTCAGAAACCACACAAAAGTCCTTTCCTCTTTTCTTCAATTAAAAAATAAGATGTGTTATTCTGCGGTAGAAAACTTGGGACACACAGAAACGCCCTGGCAAGGACATGACCTCCCTGTCCCCCGCCCCTTCATCCCATCAGCCAGCCATAGCGCAGGGACCCTGCCCTGACCCCGGGATGACCTTGAACAAGTCACCGTCCCCTCCTGGGGCGTTGCCGGGTCCGCATGGGAGACCCGGGCTGCCTTGGGTTCCGGCTGCCAGGCGCCCTTTCACCTTCTGCTTTGGGGAGATGCAGGCCAGGCCCATCAGGCTGCAATCATGCAGGGCCCAGCCTCTTGACGGGATGCCTTCCCTGACCCTCCAGGACCCCAGGCATCTGCCAGAGGAGCCAGTCCTGGTCAGATCTGCCTGTACCTCCCTGGTCCCCGCAGGGTGGTCCCGGGTCAGCAGGAGGAACCCTGCCAGGGTCCTGCCTGAGCTCAGGGCCTGGTTGGCCTCAGCTCCCCTTCTGGGAAGAGTGTATGGAACCCAGCAACTCCCAGATTGCAGCGAGACCCTCTGTGCCCACCTGGGGCTTCAGGGTGTGGTGGTCCTGGCTCAGCCTTGGGGCAGGGTGAGAGCTAAGGGGACCACCCCAGTCGCTGGGAGGTGGGGTGCACAGTGGTGCCCTCCCTGGAGGAAGGGCCTCAGCCAGCGGCTGCAGAAGAGATGCTGATGCTTGGAGCTCCGCCAAGGAATGGCAGGAGAGGGGCGCTGGCTGTTCCCAGGGTGGCTGGCTCGGGGCCAGAGCCCTGGTCGGAATCCAGCCTGCCCCTCTAGTGGCCTCAGTTTCCTGGCCTTGTGAACTGCCTTTCTGGGTCAGTGCTGTGGGGCTCCCGGCCCATGGTCTGAGCCTGCTGGGCTGAGGACCACAGTGCTGCTCCATCCCGTGGGTGACCCTCCCCACCCTCCAAGTGGCTACACTGGCAGCTGGTCCCCACCTGCCCCTGCAAAGCCCCAGCCCAGGTCCTGGATGGTGGGGCCACCTCCACACTCAAGCTTTGCCCATCCATCTGTGCCAGGCCCAGGAGCCAGGGTGGGCCAGGGAGCACTATGGGGGCCTTGCAGAGCAGCTGCTTGGGATCCCAGCAGGGCCAGGGATGGCAGCTGGGGAAGATCAAGACCTGGGGGAGAGCTGGGCAAGGTGGCTTATGCCTGTAATGCCAAGAACTTGGGAGGCCTGGTGGGAGGGTCACTTGAAGCTGGGAGTTCGAGGCTGCAGTGAGCTGTGACTGGACCACTGCACTCCAGCCTGGGCAACACAGCAAGACCTTGTCTCAAGAGAACAACAACAACAAAAGACCTGGGGGATGAATCAGAGCTGGCCAGGCGGAAACAGGCCCTGGCCCAAGCCCAGGCAGGGCTCTGGGGAGCAGAACTGGGTAAGTCCCTAGCTCGGTGTCACTGTCCCCAGCTGGGGTCAGCCCTGGGCCCAGCACCAGCTGCAGCCTCCCTCCTGGCTGTCCTCCGAGGCTCCGCCCATGCTGGGCCTCCCTGCCTGGCCCTGCCTCGGGCACATTCACCCCAAACGGAGCTGTCGGACCTTATCCTGCCAGAACACCACCCACCCCCCATTGTTTCTCTGCTTTCCTGTTTTTCATCTTGAGCAAGTCTGCCGGAAACAGATCCAGTGCCCAGGACAAGTGGTCTGAGGGGGCGAGACCAACCTGGGCCTGGAGGGCTCCCCCCACCGGAGCCATGCCCTCTGCTCCAGGCCCCCCAGGACCCCACTGCTACTGGAGCTCTGGGCCCTTCCCCAGCTGCTGGGGGTCCTCCCTCTGTAGCCCTGCCTGGGACAGCCATCAGTGAGTGGATGCCAGGGAAGCAGGAGGCCAGGGCCCACCCCTCCTGAAAGAACCAGACAAATGACCTCAGCTGCCTGGACTGTGCCTTGTCCTCGTTGAGAAGCTGGTGGCCCCATTTCAGGGAGGAGTCCCCTGCTCACGGCCTGAGCAGGGCTGCAGCCCACGACCTCTGACGGGGGCTCTGACTTGGGCAGGTGGGGGTGTGGCCAGGCACTGCCAGGAGGAGGATGTGATCAGTGGGTGGCCTCTCCCTGGCCGCAGGTGGACAGGAGGCCACAGGGAGTGCTTGGAGCCAGCGGTGGGGCCTCTCTGAGGGGAAGCTGGCCGCCAAGCCTGGGCCCTTCACCCTTCAGCTGCAGGTCAGGATGTCTGAGCCCCTGCATAGGGCAAGGCCCCTCTGCTGGCCACTCCTGGACAGTGCCTGAGAGGCCTGAAATTTGCTAGGAGGCTGGGGAGAGGGAAGGCGGCACGCAGCTGTCCCTGGCTGTCACCCTTGGAAGCCCAGCTTGGAGGCCTGGATGGGGATGGATCGCCCAGCAGCCTGAGCCTGCGCTCTAGAGCCCGTGCCTGAGCCTCCTTGTGCCAGCAGGGAAACCAAGGCAGAGGGGCTGAGGATGGCAGAGTGACCTGGAGCCCTCCCAAAAAGCTGGTTCCCAGACATCTGGGTCAGAGTTTTAGGCAGGGGCCAGGAGCTGTGTGATTACCTTTTTTTTTTTTTTTTTTTTTGAGATGGAGTCTTGCTCTGTCACCCAGGCTGGAGTGCAGTGACGGGATCTCCGCTCACTGCAAGCTCCGCCTCCTGGGTTCAAGCGATTCTCCTGCCTCAGCCTCCCAAGTAGCTGGGATTACAGGCATGCGCCACCACGCCTAGCTAATTTTGTATTTTTAGTAGAGATGGCGTGTCTCCATGTTGGTCAGGCTGGTCTCGAACTCCTGACCTCAGGTGATCTGCTTGCCTTGGCCTCCCAAAGTGCTGGGATTACAGGCGTGAGCCACCATGCCTGGCCTTAATTTTTAACTGTGGTAAAATACATATAGCATAAAATGTATCATCTTAACCCTGTTTAAGTGCACAGTTTAATGGCACCAAATAAAGGATTCTCGTTATGCAGCCGTCACCTCTCTCCGTCCACAGAGCTCTCCAATTTCCCAAACTGAAGCTCTGTCCGCATCAAACGCACACTCCCAGTCACTTCCCAGCCCCCAGCTCCCTCCATTCTTCTTCCTGTCTCTATGGTTTTGGCGACTCTGGGGACCTCGTGTAAGTGGGTCCTGCAGGATTCGTGCTTTGGTGACGGGCTCGTTTCACTGAGCCTCTTGTCCTGGCATTCCTCCCTGCTGGGTGAACGTCAGGATCTCCTTCCTTCTCAGAGCGCAGTCACTCCGCAGTGTGGATAGGACAGACGCAGCTGCTCTTCCATCCCCTGGCTGCGAACTCAAGGACTGCCCATCGCTGGGCTGTTGTGAACATCGGTGTCTGAGTCTGCATCTTTTTTTTTTGGGGGGGGGGTGGAGACAGGGTCTCGCTTTGTCACCCAGGTGGAGTGTAGTGTGCGGTCACAGCTCACTGCAGCTTCAACCTCCCAGGTTCAGTCAATCCTCCAGCCTCAGCCTCCCAAGTAGCTGGGACTACAGGCGTGAGTCACCATGCCCAGCTAATTTTTGTATTTTTAGTAGAGATGGGGTTTCGCCATGTTGCCCAGGCTGGTCTCGAACTCCTGAGCTCAAGCAAGCCACCCACCTCAGTCTCCCAAAGAGCTGGGATTACAGGATGAGCCACCGCACCTAGCTAATTTTTGTATTTTTGTAGAGGCAGGGTTTCACTATGTTGCCCAGAATGGTCTCAAACTCCTGGGCTCAAGCAATCCACCCGCCTCAGCCTCCCAGAGTGCTGGGTTTACAGGGTGAGCCACCGCGCCTGGCCCGCCTGCGTCTCTTTTTTTTTTTTTTTTGAGACGGAGTCTCGCTCTGTCACCCAGGCTGGAGTACAGTGGCCGGATCTCAGCTCACTGCAAGCTCCGCCTCCCGGGTTTACGCCATTCTCCTGCCTCAGCCTCCCGAGTAGCTGGGACTACAGGCGCCTGCCACCTCGCCCGGCTAAGTTTTTGTATTTTTAGTAGAGACGGGGTTTCACTGTGTTAGCCAGGATGGTCTCGATCTCCTGACCTCGTGATCCGCCCGTCTGGGCCTCCCAAAGTGCTGGGATTACAGGCTTGAGCCACCGCGCCCGGCCACCGCCTGTGTCTCTTAAATGCTTCCACGATGTGGCTGCGTTGGGCTCCTGGGGCCCCGTTCTCCAAACCTGGTTCTCTTTGCAGGCCTGGTCCGCCCGGAACTTCCCACCAATCTCCATTACAGCGGGAAAAATAGGGGCAGTGTCACTCGTGGTGGGCGCGCTCACCTTGTGCAGAGGTGATGATGTTATGAAATGAGATCAGGATAGGAAAGCTTTGTAAAAAATATCTTTATTCGGCCAGTCGCGGTGGCTCACACCTGCAATCCCAGCACTTTGGGAGGCCGAGGCAGGTGGATCACCTGAGGTCAGGAGTTCAAGACCAGCCTGGCCAACATGGTGAAACCCCATCTCTACTGAAAATAAAAAAATTAGCCAGGTGGTGTGGTGGTGCGTGCCTATAGTCCCAGCTACTCGGGAGGCTGAGGCAGGAGAATCACTTGAACCCGGGAGGCAGAGGTTGCAGTGAGCCGAGATCGCGCCACTGCACTCCAGCATGGGGTACAGAGTCAGACTCCCTCTCAGAAAAAAAAAATCTTCATTCAGCAGAGAAAAGAATTGGCCACCATGTAGTCCCCTGGTTTTGACATTTATTTTTACCTGCCCGTAACACTGAAAGTCTGGGCTGCGCCTGCCCCCACCTCCAGCCCCTGCAGCCCGTTATGTGACCCGGGAGAGGCAGAGCCAGGAGCGGGTGTCGCTGAGCTGGGGGTGATTCTAGAAGATGGGGGCACCAGTGGGCCAAGGGGATGGCAGGGGAAGGCTGGGGTGGATCCAGAGGCCCTTCCCGTGGGAAGTGGGGTTGACAGCACCCCGAGTGTGGGTGCCCCGAGGGCACCTCCTCATGTAGCCCCTTCCCCTACAGGGTCGACTCCCAGGCTTCAGGGTCCGGTGCATCTTCCTGGCATGGCTGGGCATCTTTGCGGGCAGCTGGCTGGTATACGTGCACTACTCGTCCTACTCGGAGCGCTGTCGTGGCCACGTCTGCCAGGTGGTCATTGTAAGTGTTGTGTGTGTGGGCTGGGGACTGGGCTGTGCCCCCTTGCTGCCCTAGACGCTGGGGCACCAGGCCCTGGAGACACCTTCCTCCCCAGATCCAGGGCCCACAAGGCATGTGGGTTTCTAGGTGGGATCTGCAGTGCTGCCTCAGACTGGGTGTGGAGGATGGGGGTCCAGGGGAGGACAGGGGAGACGTGGGGGTGGCTGCAGGGGCTCACGAGAGAGAGAGAGGCTGGGGGCTGGGGGCAGGGCAGACTCCAGAAATGTTTGGGAGGGAGGATGTTTAGCAGGAAGGCTGGGGTGGGCAGCTGGCCTCACTGGCCTGGGATGGAGGCCCCCATGTGCTGGCCTCACTGGCCGGGATAGAGACCCCTGTGTGGTGTTCTCATTGGCCGGGATGGAGCCCCCCACGTGATATCCTCAGTGGCCCAGGATGGAGACTCCTGTGTGCTGGCCTCAGTGGCCTTGCTAGCTCCCCTGGGACCAGGGGTTCCCTGAGGCAGGTGGCAGGGCAGGGTCCTCCACAGCCTCCACCTCAGGGAGACAGGGCTAAGTCCCCTGGCGTATGTGAGCATGTGTGTGTCTGGGAGCAAGCGTGTCCACATGAGTGCACACCAAGGTGACCCCCTGCTCCTCTGCACACCCTGTGACTAGCTAGGCGGGGAGGTCATCCCAGCTCTGTCTTCCTGGCAAACCCTAGACTCGCCCAGAACTGGGCAGGTCCCCCACCGAATTTTGACCCCAGCCTGCCTGATGACCAGGGTTCCGATGCCTCCACTCCACTTGGGGTCAGGCCAGGGCACAGGTGGATCTGGCCTGTAGCAGCGGTCACTGTGGGTTGTCACAGGGGGATTGGGTGCAGGGACACCCCAAGTTCGGTGTCTCCTCCGTCAGATGGGGAGGGCGTCTCTCCTGGCAGCTGGGTGGTGAAGCTATCTAGCTGGGCGTGGGCAGGCGCATGCCCCACAGAGCCATTTCTGACGGGAGCCACATGTGGAAAGGCCCAGAGGTGGCAGTGGAGGAGTGGGATGTGGGGTCCGGAGGAGGAGAGCTGCTGTGCCCAGGATTTGTTTGGAATCCATGCCAGCCCAGGGGAGGCCTCCAGGCTCCTGGCACCAGGCCTTGCTCACCCTTGAAGTCCAGGGTGCCTCTGAGCTCAGCAGGGCCGGAGGGTGGCACACTGGGCTCGTCCTGGGGCCATGAGTAGGGAGGGCTTTGCCCCAAGCAGATGCACCCCTGGAGCTCCTAGAAGGACGGAGGAGGTGGAGGGGCCGGACCTCCGGGCCGGGGTGTTGTGGGTAGGGGTGGGTGGGAGTGAGCAGAGGCGCTCATGGCCGGGCGGGTTCTGAGCACCTACTGGGTGCCAGACTGCAGAGGCCGCTGAGGAGCAGGAGGAGGTGCCCCCACAAACAAGAGGAAGCTGCGTGTCCATTTCCCAGGGTGCCCTGGCCCTTTGCCCAGCGGGGGTTTCCCTGGCTGCTCAGAGCCTTCCCAGAGGTCAGGCCAAGCTCAGCTCTCCTGAGGCCATCCCAGGGCCATGGAGACGTCACCTCCTTGCCAGAGGAGGCTCCCTGCCCCACCTCGTGGAGGCATTGGACGCCTCAGAGAGCCGCAGAGGCTGGCCCAGCTCACACAGCGAGGCAGTAGCAGTGTAGGGCCAGTCCCAGGTTCCACCAGGGCCCTCGAGAGGCCAAGAACTGGACTGAGTCCCCACTGAGCTCTGCTGCAGACCGGTAACAGGCTGGGTGGTGGGGGGACTGGCTGGGGACCGATGTGCGGTGGGTGGGGACCCTGAGGAGGCCAAGTACACACCCACCTCAGCCTCTGAGGAAGCCTCACCCCACCCTGCTAGGTGCAGGAGGCACCCAGGACCATGGGGGCAGCTCCATCTTCCCACCCCAGGGGGACCCCGGCCCCGGCGCCAGCCTGGCAGAGGGCAGCGTGGCCCAGAGGCTCCTTCCCCAGCACCACTGTGTGCCAGGAGCAGGGCATCCTCCTGGGGTCTGGGGCTCCGGGCGCAGGGGGCTGGTCTGGGGACTGGAGTGGACTCCAGTAGCGAAGGGCCTGCCTGCAAGGTGGAGGGTTGGACAAGTGTGCGGTTTTCCTTCATTTTTCTTTTCTCTCTTGATGAAGAGTCGGTGTTTTCTTGCTGCTGAGACAGAGGCTGCCTTCATGCCTCATGTGGCGGGGTCCTCGGCCTCCGGTTGGCCCATCTCACTTCTGTCCCCACCCTGGGTGTGTGGGGCAGGGGGGCAGGGACCCTCCCTCTTCCCCACCCCGGAGGGCGGGGTGCTCCGCAGCTCACTTCCCTGGCTCCCTCCAAGCCTGCTTGGCCAGGCTCCATGGCAACTGAGGCTGTACATCCAGGAATTCTTCCCCTACCCCCAGAGGGGCAGGCCAGCTGCATCGTTCTGTCACCTCCCGCGGGGCGCTGGGATTCAGGGGCTGCCAGGCTCCCGGAGCTGGGGTGGGGGCTGAGGAGGGGCGGCAGCCAGCCCTGGGCCTGATTTAATTACCGCTAACAGTGTCTCCCTGCGGGTCTGGCTAAGGAGGGGGCCTGTGGGACCGGGAAGGACAGGCCCGGAGTCATTGTGAGGCCCCAGGGATCCGTTTTCTAAGCCTTAACAAACAGCTCTTGACAACAGAGCGCTTGAGCCTGGGCACTGGCCTCAAGGGGCTGGGAGAGGTCAAGGCTGGGGCTCCATTGCCCACCAGGGGTACCCTTGAGGCTGTCAGCTCCGGCGGTGAGCCCTGTCCTGGCTGCACGTGGGGCAAACAGTGAGGCTGTGGCCTGTCCTCCTCCTGCCTCAGCCTGGGGAAGGTTGGGAGGGGCCGAAGATGGAGGCCAAGTCCTTGGGACAGGAGGAGCCCCAAACCTGGGAACGTTGGAAACCCACCCAGAAGCCGCCATGCAGGTGTGGCTCTGGGCACCAGGATCTGTCCTGAGAGCGCCCATGAGTGCCCAGTGCAGAATGGCTGGCGGCCCGCCCCAACAGGGAGCAGAGGGGCTGGGCGCGGCGCCCTTCACGGGTTGACACCCAGATGTTTGACCTCTGACCAGGGGGCTGCTTCTCTGACAGACGCCCTGTGGCTCGTGCCTGACTCCTGTCCAGGTTCTACCAGCCTGACCATCGCTCTGGCACCAACAGCCCACCCTTCTGTTCTTCCTGGTGTCCTGGGGAAAGCCCTGCCTGGGCGGGGCAGCTCCTGGCCCTTCAGACGGAAGACGCCGTCCAGTCAGCACCACGACGGGAAACAAGTTCAGAGATGTCTCATTTACTGACCTGGGCAGGGAGGGCGCCATGAGTCAGGGGGCCATCCTCCCTCCCGGCATCACCCAAGGCAGGAATGAAGTCAGGCAGAGACAGGGCGTGTGGCAGCTGGTGGTGTAGATGTTAGGGACTAGGGTGAATTCTAGTTCACCAGCCAATACCTGCATGGCCCAGAGAGCTGGGTCAGCTGGACGGGAGAGCTGCCTCCGGGTTCCTGCCTCTGGCCCTGGCCTGGGCTTGACACTGGGTGTGGTGTTTGTCTCCTGTCCAGGCAGTGGCCTTTGCTGAGCCGTGCTGTTACAGGAGCCAGGGTGGTGGGGACGGGACCAGACCGGAGGGTTGGCAGGGCTGCCCCTGCAGCCAACAGCCCCATCCTGCAGCCAGCAATGGCATGGCCCAGGGCCCTGGCACTGCCTGTGAGGGACTGGCAGCTTTCCAACTGCAGCAAGTGGAGGCCCCTGCCAGCTGACGGGTGCTGGGCCCAGTGTGGCTCAGGGACGGGTGTAGGCTGGAGGTGGCCATCGCCAGCTCTGGCAGTTTGGGGGTCTGAGAAAAGATGGCCAAAGAACAGGGGCCCAGTGGGTGCTGGGACGGAGTGACCACGGTGATGGTTGCTTGGCCCTCCGTGCCCTCTTCCCGCCTACCTGGCCCCACCTGTGACCTCTCCCTCCCAGGGGTCCTGGAGGAACGGGTGCAGCTGGGCTTCGGGCCTGTGGGGAGGGGCTCAATGGGGCAGGGATGTAGCTGCCCCACCCCAGCACGCCCTGCACCTATCTCCTCAGTGTGACCAGTACCGCAAGGGGATCATCTCGGGCTCTGTCTGCCAGGACCTGTGTGAGCTGCATATGGTGGAGTGGAGGACCTGCCTCTCGGCAGCCCCGGCCCAACAGGTATGGCCATAGGCAGGGCGGGTGGGCCTGGGGCTGATACTGCCCATGCAGTGGGAGGGGGACGTCTGCACAGAGGACCTCTATGGCCCTGTCCAGGTGTACAGTGGGCTCTGGCGGGATAAGGATGTAACCATCAAGTGTGGCATCGAGGAGACCCTCGACTCGAAGGCCCGGTCGGATGCGGCCCCCCGGCGGGAGCTGGTGCTGTTCGACAAGCCCACCCGGGGCACCTCCATCAAGGAATTCCGGGAGATGACCCTCAGCTTCCTCAAGGTCAGATAGCTCTCCTGAGGGGCAGGGTAGGAGTCCACACCACGGTCATGTGCCCAGCGGGCGGCCCTGGCACCAACATGCTCAGCACAAAGGCATAGATGGGCCCAAGTGGACCCTGGGCAGACCTCCTATGCCCCAGCCCCTGGGCAGGAGCCCTGCCAGGGAAGGAGCTTCTCCAGGGCTGGGGGCACCGGTGGGCTGGCAGCTGAGGTCGACAGGAGGCTCCTGCAGTCAAGGGCCATGGGTCAAGCACGGCAGGTGCCCCAAGTGGAGACCAGGGCTTGCAGAGAGGGGCCGCTTCCTAGGGCTTCAGCCAGCGCAGAGGGCATTCTCATCCTCAGGGAAGCTTTGAGGCTTCTCTGCTCAGGTGCCCACCCCCGAGCTCCCCAGGTGCACCCAAAGCTGCTGAGAGATGGGAGGTCTGTCTGGCAGCAGCAACACAGGCCAGGAGAGTGAGTGGGCACCTTGCTGGCTGCCTCCTCCCCCCGTGTAGCTGGGGGCTGGGACCCCTAACCTGGCAGGGTGCTGGTCTGGTCGGCAGACCACCCAGGTCAAAGCCAGGTTGTGCTCCCAGACATCCAATCAACTGGTTTTTCCTCTCTTGGTCCCAAACGCCAGGCGAACATGGGAGACCTGCCTTCCCTGCCAGCGCTGGTTGGCCAGGTCCTGCTCATGGCCGACTTCAACAAGGACAACCGGGTGTCCCTGGCGGAAGCCAAATCCGTGTGGGCCCTGCTGCAGCGTAACGAGTTCCTGCTGCTGCTGTCCCTGCAGGAGAAGGAGCATGCCTCCAGACTGCTGGGCTACTGCGGGGACCTCTACCTCACCGAGGGCGTGCCCCATGGCGCCTGGCACGCGGCCGCCCTGCCACCCCTGTTGCGCCCGCTGCTGCCGCCTGCCCTGCAGGGTGCCCTCCAGCAGTGGCTGGGGCCCGCGTGGCCTTGGCGGGCCAAGATCGCCATCGGTCTGCTGGAGTTCGTGGAGGAGCTCTTCCACGGCTCCTATGGAACTTTCTACATGTGTGAGACCACACTGGCCAATGTGGGCTACACAGCCACTTACGACTTCAAGATGGCCGACCTGCAGCAGGTAGCACCTGAGGCCACCGTGCGCCGCTTCCTGCAGGGCCGCCGCTGTGAGCACAGCGCTGACTGCACCTACGGGCGCGACTGCAGGGCCCCGTGTGACAGGCTCATGCGGCAGTGCAAGGGCGACCTCATCCAGCCCAACCTGGCCAAGGTGTGTGCGCTGCTACGGGGCTACCTGCTGCCTGGCGCACCCGCCGACCTCCGCGAGGAGCTGGGCACGCAGCTGCGCACCTGCACCACGCTGAGCGGGCTGGCCAGCCAGGTGGAGGCCCATCATTCGCTGGTGCTCAGCCACCTCAAGACTCTGCTCTGGAAGAAGATCTCCAACACCAAGTACTCCTGATGGGCAGTGAGGGCCTGGCCACCCTTCCTGGAGCTGGCCGGGCGCCAGGGTCCAGCCCGCCCTCAAGGAATCCTGTCACAAAGTATGAAATGCAACTGTTGCAAAATCACTTCCCTAAGGTTAGGGCTCTGGATTCCAACACCACAGACAGGAGATCCCGGCTCAGAGCAAAGGTGGACATCCTGGCAGGAGGGCCCTCCAAGGGGTTTTGTTACTCTGAAGAATGTGATGTCAATAAACAGCTTTTATGTAATGCCCAGGGCTGAGTACCCTGAGCCCCATCGATGCTGCGCACGGGACCCTGCGCCCGCTGTGGATCCAGGCCGTCAGGCTGGGGTGAGCCCCTGAATCCTGGGGAGGCAGCCCTCAGGTGTTAGTACAAGGTGAGATCTATTCCAGAGCCCCTGCCTGCCCTTCAACCCACACACACCTCTGAAGCCACCAGGGCAGTTCCCCAAACACAGCGGCTTCTGCAACAGCCAATGACCAGTACCCCTAAACCTGGGCCGTGACACAACAGAACAAAAACGTGTTCTAGTAACAAAACAGATTTACGCGTTATTTTAAAAACTGATTTTACAAAATCCAGCCATGAGATGTACAATTCATTCTCTAGAAACTTCTTCTCCAGCCCTGTGCACTCTCCCCAGTAGCCCAGGGCACCCAGCAACTGTCCCCCAGGAGAAGATCCCACCACAGCAACACCTTTCTTCAGGCCGGGCTCTGCTCCCAACATCTGAGTCAAGACAATCCATTCCATTCAAGGCCAATTTATTCTCAAATTTTGCCAACACAGAAATACTATCCTTGAAGAAGTGTGCATTAAATCTTTTAATTCACTTCATTCTGTATTTCAAAATAAACGTTTTCCATATATATTTTCCCCCTTAGAAGGGAAAATTCAGGATCTTAGGTTCCAGGCAGTTCAAAAACAGCCAAGCAACCGGTTTTTTTTTTCCACCAGAATACCACAATGGCAGAACTTAAGAATCGCGATATGAAAATGGAGGGGCGGTCCTGGCAGTGGCCCCTGGCTGGAATACACAGCACTACCCAGGCAGGGGCAGCGAGTGCCCCAATGCCAGCCTGCTCATCCCTGTAATGAAAGCAGAGCAGGAGATGCAGCTGTGGCCCTGGGGGCAGGTGGGCTTGTGGAAAGCTGGGCTCTGAGGCTGCAAACACCCCGAGTGCCAATGGTCCCAGAGCGGGCAAGGCCTGTATCTGTACCTTTATTCCAGCCAGCCTCCTGCACAGGGCTGGGCCCACATCCTGGCCTCTGCATCTGAAAAGCAAACAAGGACAGTGATGCAGACCAGCGTTTTTTAACCTGGATTCACCAAATGACCTTCAGAGAACCCAATTTATGAAATCCTGAAACTTTCTTTTTTTCCAAGACAGAGTCCCGCTCTGTTACCCAGGCTGGAGTACAGTGGCGTGATCTTGGCTCACTGCAACCTCTGCCTTCCAGGTTCAAGCGATTCTCCTGCCTCAGCCTCCCAAATAGCTGGGATTACAGGCTCGCACCACCACACCTGGCTAATTTTTGTATTTTTAGTAGCGACGGGGTTTCAGGCTGGTCTTGAACTCCTGACCTCAGGTGATCCACCTGCCTCGACCTCCCAAAGTGCTGGGATTACAGGCCTGAGCCACCGCGCTCAGCCTCCGCAAACTGTATTTTAAAGTTATCTTTCTTGATATGATCTCTTGGCAGAAATTTAACACTGGCACTGCTGACATTTAGAGCCACATCACTCTTCACTGTGGGGCATCCCAGGCATTGCAGGACGTGTGGCTGTGTCTTTGGCCTCTGTACCCCCATTCCTACCCATTCTGGGGAGAGGATCCCTGTTTCCAAATAGCCTGTTTATCCCAGCTCAACTGCTCTTAGTCAATCTTGCCCAAGGCCTCCCAGACAGACCTGCAGAATAATTCCCAGAACAAGGCCTGGGAGTGAGACACACACTCCTGGTAACCCCACAAGTGCCCGGAGCTTCAGACACACACGCACCTCCTTTATACATATCTACACCTCAGGGTTCCCAGCAATGTTGCTGCCCCTCCCTCATGGAGCAAAGCAGGTAAGGTGTTTTCCAAAGCAAAACCCAAACGCTGCCTGGCTTTGGCTGCAAGTCATGTCATGTCAGGCCATAAACCATTCTCAGTGCCCACTGGTTCCCGGGCACTGAGTGTAGAAATCGCCACTTCCTCTTTGCCCCGAGGTCACAGGCACGGCAGAGCAACTGTCTGGTGCCGACAGGTCCAGGACAGCATCTGCAGGGCAGCCACTCACACCCACCCGGCAGCAAGGGCAGGCAGGGAGGGAGGGCAAGCTTCCGCCTCGCCTCTTACCTTGATCAGGGCTGGTGCAGGTCAGCCTGGTCACCCTGGCCAGTGCTCACACTGGAAGTCCATCACAGGCGAAGTCACCTTCCTGTGTTAAATAACAAAGAATGCTTGGCAAAGAATCAAGAACACAATCAAGTGGCTGCCGTTACTGCTATTAACTCAGACACTAGCAAACCCTTCCCCAGTCCTGTCCTGCGTGATCCTGACACGGTGTATGGCGTGACCCAGCGCACGCCAGACCTGACCGATCCTCTCACAGGTTCTTAAAACTCACTCCTGAAGGCTGCTCCTGGAGGTGCCCTCTACCTTCCCACTATCCCTTCAGACCCCTAGCGGCCAGCCTAGCCCAGAGCAAGGGTTAGAAAGCCCACTCACAAGGCCTGCCCTCTGATACCAGCAAAGGAAAACAGATGCCTGTCCATAAAACAGGAGTGTCAGACTATCAAACATTCAAACGTTCACGGGGCAGAACGCCGAGCGTAGACATAGCCTCTCTAATCTCTGCCACCTAATGACACAGATGTGACACGGCAGCCACAGCTGCAACGCCTCTAGGGGCAGTGTCCTGTAGAAGATGAAATAATCCGTTTTTATTCCCCTGGAGAGACAGCTTCTAGCCACAACGTGAACACAAGACCGACTGGTCCCTCCAGTCACTGAAGATGTCGCATAGCAGGGCTTAGTTACACTGGAGGATTGACCCTGTTCCAGCTCCCACGTACCAACTTACCCAACACCCCAAGCACATGCCGTTTCCAGTGAGCACACGTCCTAGAGAAAAAAGAAACCCCAATTTTGTATAAATCTTGCAAACACCACAGAAAGACATCACACAAACACTGCATTTTTTTGGGAGGCCGAGGCGGGCGGGATCACTTGAGATCAGGAGTTCAAAACCAGCCTGGCCAACATGGTGAAATCCCGTCTCTACTAAAAATACAAAAAAAAAAAAAAGTTAGCTGGCCTGGTGGTGGGCGCCTGTAATCCCAGCTACTCGGGAGGCTGAAGCAGGAAAATCGCTTAAACCCAGGAGGCAGACGTGGCAGCGAGCTGAGATCGCGCCACCGCACTCCAGCCTGGTCTACAGAGCGAGACTCTGTCTCAAAAAAGGCCGCGTTCCCGGTCTCCAGGAGGGTGGACCAAAGATGATCCCTGCCACCAAAAAGCTCACTGCCACAAGGGCCATTCTAGAAAAATCCGACCCAGGTTACTCTCTCCCCTTACTCTCTGGTTAATTTGCGGGAGGGGAGCTGGAGTTACAACACTGTGCCACGGAACGCGGGCTGCTGATCCCCTGCAGGTACCAAGGCACCAGGACTATAAGGCGGAATGCCCGCCAGACAACTGAGCAGTCCTCCTTCGGCCAGAACAGCCTCCCGCTGAGCAGCCACAGTGACACGGCAACCACCAGACGCGTGGACACTGCCTAAGAAATCCATTTTTCAAAGATGCGACAAACATCTTCCCACAGCCTCAGCGACTCGGGAAGCAGCAGCAGGAGCGGAAGGGTCGTGGGTGAACCGGATGCTTTTCTCTAAGCTCCGAATTCGCGCACTGAGCTCTCACCAGGATTCTCGAAGCTTCCTGGCTGGAAACCGCGCAGGGCCGGGCAGCGCCCTCTCCACCAAGGAACACAGCAGCGGCGCCTCCTCCGCGGCCCGGGCCCCATCCCGCGGCTCACGCGGCCAGGACGCCCCAGGTCAGAGCCCGCCCCTACCCCGCACCCGGAGGCCGGCAGCCGAGTCCCTTAGGCCGCGCAGCGCCCGCGAGAGCAAGAACGCAGGGCGGGGCCCGCGCAGGCGCTCGGGAAAGGGGCGGCAGGAGAATGCAAAGAGCCAACCCACCATGGCAGCCGCCGGCGCGCGCAGAGGACGCGAGAGGACGCGCCGCAGCTTTTATAGCGCGGACGGCGGCCCGCAGGAGTCAATCCTCCCCGCCCAAGCAGCGCCCCCCGGCGGTCCCCGGCCGTGCCGCTCCCCGCGCCCGCCGGTGGGCGCTGCTCCGTGGCTGGCGGGTGGGCGCGTGGGTTCGCCACGCAGAGCTGCGGAAGTGCCTGCACCGCGACGCCCCACAGGGCCAGCAGCCGGAGCCGCGCCTTCGCCGACCCGCCAGGTGCCGGGCACGCCGCGGGCACTCGCGGCTCCCCGTTTTCGCGGAGGATTCCCAGGCCGGGTCAGGAGGACGTTCCACGAGCCCGTGGGTCCCCGTGGTCCCAGCCATCCGCGGCTCCCGTGACTGCCGAACAGCGCCCGCCCGGGGCAGCGTGGGACTCCCACGCGCGCCCCGTCCCTTCCCCACCAGGGGCTCTACCGGTGTCGGCCATGGCGCGGGTACACACCAGGCGCCTAATGAGTGCTGAGGCGGGCGAGGGTCCCGGCCGGCGGGGTAACCCCGGCCAGGCCTGCCCAGCGCCCTGTCTGCGCTCTGTCCTGGGACCTCGGTCACCGCGCAGGGCGGGACACCGAGGCCTCGCGACCAAGCGACTCGCCGCGGTCGCCCGGCTGCGAACGGTGGTGCCGGGACTCGGACCAGGACGCGAACTCCAGAGCAGGGGATGACAGGCCAGAGCCGCAGGGGCCGGGAGGAAAGCCGCGCTGCTGTCCTGGGGCTGGGCAGCCTCTGCATTGCTCAGCGCAGACCGCTCTGGCCTTAAGCCTGGAGGGGACACCAGGAGATGAGGCTTCTTGCTCAGCCTGCTCTCTGCAGCCACAGGCAAAGGCCAGGAAGGCCGGGGTGCAGGACCTGGCATAAGAGCTGGCTGCAGCTCGGGTGCTGGCTTAGAGGGGGCAGGACCTGTTGATAAATTCAACTCAAATTTTCATTGCCTTTGCAAAGCCAGAAAACACCTCAGGGCTCCTAAGAAACGCCCCAGCCCAGGACCCCAGGACACCTCGCAACTGGGCTGCAGCTGTGTGGTCTGATGCGCCTCCCTGTGTGGCCCCACCTGGTGTTGGGGCTGGAGCTGGCACCAGAGCAGGCTCCGACTCCAGAGATGGTGCAGGCTCTGTCCTAGCACTGACATGGGTGTTGGAGACAAACTGGCTCTGCCCTGGGGACTGACGTTCTGGAACTGCCTCTAGCTGTGTTGCTGTTGCTAGTCTTTGCCCTGGGAAGAGTGTCAGAGCTGGTCCTAGCTCTGGCTATGGTGCTACAGCTGGTTCTTGATTGGATTTCGCTCTAGAGCTGGCAGGAACTCTGGCTGTCGTGCTGAAGCTGGTGCAGGAGCTGGTGCAGGTCTGAGATGGCTGTAGCTGGAGGGGCCTCTAATTCTGGTTCTGGTTGTGGAATCAGCCATCGCTTTATGTCTGGTGCCAGCTCTGGCTCTGGAGGTGGTGCTGCAGCTGGCCCTGCCTCTGGACCTGTCACTGGCTTGAGGCCATGCAAATGGTTTTGAAGCTGTTCCTGGCTGGAGGGCGGATGCTGGAGCTGTACTGGAGCCGGCACAGAGGTGGCTAGAGCTGCGCCTATCTCTGGGTGTGCTGCTGGAGCTGGCTCTGATCCTGGAACTAGCACCAGAGTTGTAGCTGGAGCTGGCTCTACCTTCTGAGCTGGTGCAGGAGTTGGCTGTAGCTCTGTAGCTAGTGAAAGCTCTAGCTGTGGAGAGAGGGCAAGAAACATCTCCTCCAGAGATACTGAGTCCCCTGCACCCCCACCCAGCACTTGCTCTGTGCTGGGGGGCAGAGCTACCGAGCACTTACTGAAACCCGTATGCGTAGCCCCGGAGCAGGCCACGACCTGCTGAGACCCAGGAGAGGACCTGAACCCCAGCACCTGAGAGAGGAGCTGCCCCGTGACAGTGGGGTACTTAGAAGGTGGAGATGTCGCATCTCCTGCCCCGGGTCACATGACAGAAGTCAGAGGGTAGGTAGGTGGCACTTCTGTGCAAGTCAGCCCGGGCTGGGTGTGGTGGTTCACACCTATAAGGCCAACACTTTGGGAGGCCGAGGCGGGCGGATCCCGTGAGGTCAGGAGTTCGAGACCAGCCTGGCCAACATGGGAAAACCTCGTCTCTACTACAAATGCAAAATCAGCCGGGCGTGGTGGCGCATGCCTGTAATCCCAGCTAGCGGAAGGCTGAGGCAGGAGAATCACTTGAACCTGGGAGGCAGAGGTTGCAGTGAGCAGAGATCGTGCCACTGCAGTGGCCGGGCGCGGTGGCTCAAGCCTGTAATCCCAGCACTTTGGGAGGCCGAGATGGGCGGATCACGAGGTCAGGAGATCGAGACCATCCTGGCTAACACGGTGAAACCCCGTCTCTACTAAAAAATACAAAAAACTAGCCGGGCGAGGTGGCGGGCGCCTGTAGTCCCTGCTACTCGGGAGGCTGAGGCAGGAGAATGGCGTGAACCCGGGAGGCGGAGCTTGCAGTGAGCTGAGATCCGGCCACTGCACTCCAGCCTGGGCGACAGAGCAAGACTCCGTCTCAAAAAAAAAAAAAAAAGAGAGATTGTGCCACTGCACTCCAGCCTGGGCAACAGAGTGAGACTCTGTCTCAAAACAAAACAAAACAAAAGTGACAGCAACAGACAGCCTGCAGTCCCAGAGCACCCACACTCTCTGTGACGACTCAGAATTTCTTCCAGACTTCACAGATCACCATTCTGGATAAAACAACAAATCAACTAAACGTGGACACCTTCCCCTCCCTGCTCTGGCTGCCTTGTGGACACACAGGTTCACACCAAGGTCATTACCAAGGGTTTGCATTCCCCCCCTCAAGCTCTCCCCCCTACCACACCCCTGAGGGTTGGGACATTCTGGAATTGCTTTGTTGATCGGCACTGATGGGGAGGGCTTTGAAAGAGGCGTGTGATCATCTTCAGGTCGAGGCCTGGACGAAGCTGGCCCTGAGGCTGGAAGACATTCCTGGAGAAAACGTAGGGGCTCTTGGCCGCTACACGAAGTCCAAATGAAGTGGGCGGTGAAGTGGGCAGTGGGTGTGGGAGTGGGAAGGTGGAGGTGTCACGCCCCTGCCCCTGGTTACGTGACGGAGGTGGAAGGGTGAGTACAAGTCAGAGTACCCAGTGGAGCCCCGCAGGGCTGCTGGCAGGTGCTCCTGGGGCTGCAGAGTGTGTGAAGCCAGGCACCCCCAGGACGTTTTGGCCATGAGCAGGGATCAGGCCCCCATGGGGAAGGGAGAGTGCTGGGGAGGTCTGACCCTGGCAGGGGCAGATCGGGGGAAGCTGACTGTGCAGGGCTGAACAGTGTCCCCAAAATGTCGTTCCACCTGAACCTGTAACCCCAGACTGTGGGTGGAATCAGGTGTCTGGGCGCAGCGGCTCACACCTGTAACCCCAGCACTTTGGGAAATCAAGCTGGGAGGATACTTGGGTCCAGGAGTTCGAGACCAGCCCAGGCAGCATAGAAAGACCCCGGATCTACAAAAAATAAAAACAAGTTAGCTGGTGTCATGCTGCACACTCATCCCAGCTACGCGGGAGGCTGAGGTAGGAGGATTGCTTTGGCCCAGGAGGTCGAGGCTGGAGTGAGCCATGATTATGCCACGGCCCTCCAGCCTGAGCGACAGAGTGAGACCCTATCACAAAAAAAAACAAATCCAAAGACAAAATAAGGTCCTAGATCCAATGACTGCTGAGAGGAGGAGGGCCGGCCACAGCAGACAAGGCCTCAAGAGGGGGGGACAGTGATGGGAGAGGTACAGCCCCAGCCTCAGAACACCCAGACCTACCAGCACCGCCCGCGGCTGGAAGAGAAAGGAAAGAGCCTCCTTCAGCGCCCTTGGAGGAGCGCAACGCTGCAACACCCGGGTCTGGACTCCCAAGTCCAGGCCTCTAGAACTGAGAATGAGCTTCTGATGTCCCCAGTTTGCAGTATTGGGGCATGTCAGGACCTCCCACAGCCGGTGGCCGTTCACAGTGCAGGCCAGACACACTCAGCCTGACCCCACGGTCCACCTTGCTTTCGTCACCCGGAGGTCGGCCCTTCCTATCCAGTTCTTTGAAACTGTTAGGGCTTTTGCTTAACAGAAAGAAGAAAGATGACCCAGTCACGTGCAGTAAAAAAGCTGTCAGCCCAAACTGGTGACTCTGGGTCTTTAAACACCTTCAAAAAATAAATAAATAAAATAAAAATAAATAAACACCTTCCATGGGGCCACACAGGTGCCCAGTCCCGTGCCGGAACCTTTGGGAATTGCAAACTATGACCAAAATTATGGGGCTCTGGCAAGAGCCTCAGGCCACTCCCTGCCACTTTTTCATCCCCAACCTGGACCTCGAAGGCCCAGCGGAGTGACCATTGTAACTCCAGGACAGAATTGCACAGGGCCCTCCAGGAATGCCGGCCAGCCCCATCCGCCTGGCCATAGCTGTCTCTGCTGCCAGCGAGCGAGGATGTCCATGGGCTGTGGGCTCACCTGGGGGCTCATCGGTAGCAGGCACACCTGTGGGCTCCCCCGGACAATTTTTTTTTTTTTTTTTTTTTTGAGGCTGAGCCTTGCTCTGTCACCCAGGCTGGAGTATAGTGGCACGATCTCGGCTCACTATAGCCTCCATCTCCCCAGTTCAAGGGATTCTCCTGCCTCAGGCTTCCAAGTAGCTGGGATTACAGGCATGCACCACCACGCCTGGCTAATTTTTGTATTTTTAGTAAAGAGGAGGTTTCGGGCCGGGCGCGGTGGCTCACGCCTGTAATCCCAGCACTTTGGGAGGCCGAGGCGGGCAGATCACAAGGTCAGGAGATCGAGACCACGGTGAAACCCCGTCTCTACTAAAAATACAAAAAATTAGCCGGGCGCGGTTGTGGGCGCCTGTAGTCCCAGCTACTCGGGAGGCTGAGGCAGGAGAATGGCGTGAACCCGGGAGGCGGAGCTTGCAGTGAGCCGAGATCGCGCCACTGCACTCCAGCCTGGGCGACAGAGCGAGACTCCGTCTCAAAAAAAAAAAAAAAAAAAAAAAAAAAAGAGGAGGTTTCACCATGTTAGCCAGGCTGGTCTCGTATTCCTGACCTCAGGTGATCCACCTACCTGTGCCTCCCTCCCAAAGTGCTGGGATTACAGGCGTGAGCCACCGCACCCAGCCTCCCCTGGATACTTGTTCTCATCTTCCTCCAGAGAGAACCCTGGCCGTGCCACTGCCTCTGAAATGGGGGTCAGGGAAATGGTGGTGTTCAGGAAGCAGCTGAGGTTGTGGTGTCTCTGAGGCTCACTCCAGGGCCATGAAGTGGACCTAACCCACAGGGCTGTGTGTGATGAAAGGGTGTCATAGACCGCACGGGCTCTGCAGAGGGTGGCGGCTGGCACCCACAGAACCTCAAGCAACTCTGACCCACCAGCTGGCACGCCGCAGAGGGAGGTGCACTGGTGTGGGTGGTGTGTGCGCGTCTAACCTCGCCTGCTGTCCCTCCCTCCCTGTCCGTGGGACCCCAAGTGGCCCCTCTCCCCATTCTCCCAGCTCCTTCCCTTCTTCCTCCTCCTTCTCCCCACTGACAGGATTGAGTTGTGGAGCTGGCAGCTCCCCTGGGCCCAGGGAAGGGAGGGAGCAGAGCCGGAGGCCCCGGAACAAAGCAATTGCCCTCACCCTGGTGAATGGGCGGTTCAGAGGCCCACACTCGGGGTTCTCGAGGCTGGACGGCAGTATGGGGCTCCCGCTCAGCTCACGTCCTGCCTCTGCAGCTAGCCGGCGTGAGGGAGCAGAGATATCGGAGGGGGGCCAGGGGACCTGGGCCCACCTCTCCATGACTGTGCCTTGGCCTGGGATTCTGGAAGAGGTGGTCACATCTCTGCCACTCTTTAATGTTTATTGAGACAGTGTCTGCTCTGTAACCCAGGCTGGAGTACAGTGGCACGATCTTGGCTCACTGCAACCTCTGCCTCCTGGGTTCAAGCAATTTTCCTGACTCAGCCTCCTGAATAGCTGGGATTACAGGCGTGTGCCACCACGTCTGGCTAATTTTTTAGTATTTTTAATAGAGAAACGGTTTCACCGTGTTGGCCAGGATGGTCTTGATCTCTTGACCTCGTAATCCGCCTGCTTCGGCCTCCCAAAGTGCTGGGATTACAAGTGTAAGCCACTGTCCTGGCCTATGTATATATTTTTTGAGACAAGGCTTCAGCCTGTTGCCCAGGCAGGAGTGCAGTGGCGTGATCCTCCCAGGCTCAAGCAGTCCTCCCACCTCAGCCTCCTGAGTAGCTGGGACTACAGGCGTCCACCACCACGCTCAGCTAATTTTTGTATTTTTTGTAGAGATGAGGTCTCACCATGTTGCTTGGGTTCCTAACTACTTTTCTGCACACAGGAGAGCTTTATTTCTCATAAGGGATTGCAGCCAGCAAGGCAGCCCTTCTGACAGGCTGGGAAGCGTAGCCTTGGGCCAGAAGCCTGGAACAGACACTTGGAGGGAGGGGCAGAGGGAACAGGAATTTGTGCTGAAGGAGATGGCCAAATACAGATGTTCAGCAAGCTTCAGGAGGAGTCATGAATATTCATGAAAGGAGAAGCATGTACACGTGCAGCTGAGTGAATTCTCCATGGACTGCACAGAACCACTCTCTGAGGGGTCTGACCTCTCACCCCGTCATGGCCGAGGACTCGGGTTCAGGGGTTCAGGGTTTCTTGGGAACCCCCTTGGCCAGAAGAAGGTCCATTCATTCAGCGAGGGGGTTCGTCTCAGACAACCTCCCGTCATCATATGGAATGAGACCACCACTTCCCCTGTTGTCCTTCCCAGCTTCTCCCCCACCTCCCCTTTTCCCTAGTTTATAAGACAGGGGAAAAGGGAGAAAGCAAAAAGTTGGAAAGAAACAGAAGGAAGATAAATAGCCAGATGACCTTGGCGTCACCACCTGGCCCTGGTGGTTAAAATAATAATAATAATTTTTTTTTTTTTTTTTTTTGAGACGGAGTCTCACGCTGTTGCCCAGGCTGGAGTGCAGTGGCGCGATCTCGGCTCACTGCAAGCTCCGCCTCCCGGGTTCCCGCCATTCTCCTGCCTCAGCCTCCTGAGTAGCTGGGACTACAGGCGCCCGCCACCGCGCCCGGCTAATTTTTTTGTATTTTTGTATTTTTAGTAGAGACGGGGTTTCACTGTGGTCTCGATCTCCTGACCTTGTGATCCGCCCGCCTCGGCCTCCCAAAGTGCTGGGATTACAGGCTTGAGCCACCGCGCCCGGCCAATAATAATAATATTAACCCCTGACCAAAACTACTAGTGTTATCTGTGAATTCCAGACATTGTAGGAGAAAGCACTGTAAAACTTCTTGTTCTGTTAGCTGATGGATGTAGCCCCCAGTCACGTTCCTCACGCTTACTTGATCTATTATGACCTTTTCACGTGGACCCCTTAGAGTTGTAAGCCCTTAAAAGGGCTAGGAATTTCTTTCTCGGGGAGCTCGGCTCTTAAGATGCGAGTCTGCCGACACTCCCGGCCGAATAAAAAACCTCTTCCTTCTTTAATCCGGTGTCTGAGGAGTTTTGTCTGTGGCTCGTCCTGCTACAATCACCCTTGAATGAGACCCAAGCCCTTCACTGCGGCCTTCAAGGTGCCATGGTCCGGTGGGCCCCCTCCTGCTCCTCTGCGTGGCTCTCCCCACCGCCGTGCTCATACTGGCATGCCCAATCTCCTTGAGAAGCCATTTTCTCTACTCTGATGTCTTTTCAGAAGTCACATCCTGTTCTAGGGATGCACCCCTGCTCCTCCAGCCCCACCCGAACTGACTTAATACCCACCACCCTTCCCTGGTCAACCCAAATGCCACTTCCCCCAGGAAGCTCTCCCTGATGCTGCCCTGGATGGAATGAGTCAGACCTGCTGTTGTTGGGCCCTGGCTGCCCCTAGATAGACTTCTAGAGTCTATACTCGAGTATCCGGATAATCTAGGGTCTATACTCGAGTATCCGGGTGATCACGCTGCTGAGTTTGGCTTCTCCTGATCGGGCATTAACTCTGGGACTGCGTTTTGCCGATTCTGCTCCCTAATGCAGCCACAGGGGCAGCACGCTGCCTGGCACGTCCTGGGGGCTCCTCCATGTTGGGTGCAAACGGCTTCCTGAGAAAGTGCCAAGGAACACACAGGATGGCGGCGGCATGGAGGGCAGAGGGAAGGCACATGGCGAGGACTGCGTTGGGCCAGCCTGTGGTCTATTTCATGGAAGACAGGGAACAGCAGCGGCCTGCAGTGTGCTCCAGAGGACACTGCGGAAGGGGCCTGGCTGACATCTCGCCACCCGGTCAGCCTGTACCCTTCTTCCTCATTCTTTCTGTGATCATAAAGGATCCCTTGAAACACTTGAGTTTCACACTGTCAACGACCTAGAGCCACCAAACACCTCTCAACAAGCCGCGGTCTCCACCTGACGTCTGGAACAATGCTCCCCGGGTCTGGGAGGACCACACTTCGGAAGGAAAGAGCAGAGGACGCTGGCTCTCATGGCAGGATGGTGTGTGCACAGGAAGCTGTGGGAGAGGAAAACGACCATGCGTGGGTTGGCTGCTCGGAGGAGAAACACGAGCCATGAACACGTCTGCCCCGGCCACCCCCTGGTTCCACGCGTGCTTGTCTTGGGCACCACGAGAACACAGCCATGCAGCCCCCGATCCTGTAGCCACAGCCGTGGCACCGCCTGGTCAGATGCAGCATCTGCTCTGGGCACCTCTTGCTGTCGGTGCAAGGCCTGCCAGGCCAAGCCCCGATTCTCAGGGGTGGCAGGAGGCGGGGCAGGAGGCATATTTGGGCAGATCTTTAAAATGGCACCTTTCGGCCGGGCACGGCGGCTCAAGCCTGTAATCCCAGCACTTTGGGAGGCCAAGATGGGCGGATCACGAGGTCAGGAGATCGAGACCATCCTGACTAACACGGTGAAACCCCGTCTCTACTAAAAAAATACAAAAAACTAGCCGGGTGTGGTGGCAGGTGCCTGTAGTCCCAGCTACTCGGGAGGCTGAGGCAGGAGAATGGCGTGAACCCAGGAGGCGGAGCTTGCAGTGAACTGAGATCCGGCCACTGCACTCCAGCCTGGGCGACACAGCCAGACTCCGTCTCAAAAAAAAAAAAAATGGCACCTTTCAGATGGGTCCTTTCGTTTCTCCTTCCCTCAATGAATCAGCTCCCCGTTGGGTGGGACGGGCAGGTGGGGCCAGTAGGGCAAAAGGCTGAGGGCACAGTTTACCGTCTTTCGGGAGGATGACGGCGGCCTTGGAGAGCCCCAGAATGTCACACGCATCCATGAATTCCTTCAGACTCTGGAAGCTCGAAACGTTCTGTCTATCTGAGGTTGAGATCAGGATCACATCAGAGGCTCCAGCTCTGGCCATTTTAGCATCTGCACCCTGGCCCCCATCGCCACCCTGGGAGCTGCTGAAATGTCCTCAGAGCTTAGGTGTGAAGCAGGGATCGGCCACAGGAGGACAGTGGCCTCTGGGTCCCTCCCCACTTACGAGGCAGCTAGGCTTGGGAAGCCAGGGTCACCACGCTGTTGCCTGGGGAGCCCTCTCTGCTTGCAGAATACCCTCCAGCCATCCCCCTGCTGTGCCCCGGCTTGCTGCACCCTGAGCGTGCCCTGCCTCGACTGAGACCCCAGGACCCCACCTCCCCTCGACCCCTTCCAACCGGAGGGCCACTCCTTTCCCTGTACCCCAAGTGGTTGGTGCCTAGAATTGGGTTTGTGGCCCTTAACCCACACCGGGTCACTTCCACACCCCTCCATCCCGGGCAGACTCCTACCTGGGACCCCTCTGGTACCTCCTCATCCCCACTGCATCCCTCACCCAGAACGTCGCACCTGCACCTGCCACCATCCTGGTGGCCTCCACGCCACCTGGGTGGCCCACCCTGCTCTGCAGCCTCTTCCTGACGTCCCCCATCCTTGCTTCAGCGACCTCTAGGACCTGCCTGCTGTGGTCTCGGCTTCCACTGCCCCTGCCCTGACCACCGCCCCAACCCCCATTCTCTCTGCCCACCTCACCCCCGGGTCCTGCCCAGCCCCGTGTGCCCAGCACCCCTCTATGCCTCTCTCTGCACTCCCTCCACCATCCTTTGCCATCCACTGTGCCCGCTCACGGAAAAGCAGCAGGTTCTTGTAGTTTTGGGCTGCGCGCCCCAGGCGGAGGTAGACCAGGCCGTAGCTGTAGTCAGTGGACAGCACGTGGAAGGCCTTCACCCCTTTCACTGAAAGAGATGCCCAGAGATGCCCGCTGGTTCCTGGATGGCGTGGCTGTGCCCACCCAGAGCCCTGACCCCTGGTGTCTGAGGCCTCGGAGCCCCCAGCCGGGTGCAGTGTCCAGAAAGGACTGAGTGCCCTCCTGGGGCCTCCCCTCCCGGGCCAGGCCTGCTCAAGGCACCGAGGGGACAGAGGTGTCCCACGCAGCTCCTCCGGGGTCAGAGCCCGAGCACACCGCCCTCCCGTCCTTCCCTCAGGCCCACCGCATACGCACAGGTGTTCCTGAACACCGGCTTCTTCCCGTCTTTCCTCAGGATCACCTCCTGGGACTGGCACCCCTTCAACCTGGGGCAAGGCAGGGGCTCAGGCTGCAGACCAGGGAACCCCTCCTCCCCCACTGCGGCCACCGAGTCCCACCGACACATCTCGGTCCCGCCCCTGCTCCCATGGGACCTGGGAAGGTTGGGGCACCAGGTCCCCAGTTTTTTGCTTCACTATCCAACTCTTGTCAATTTGAGGCTCTGTGGTGTGAGGATTTTCCAATTCGGACCGGGGCCTGTCCCACGGCACGGGAGACACTCCCAACTCCCACCCGTGTGGGGGCCCCAGGGGCTGCAGGCGGCTTCCTTGGAGTTCAGGGGGAGGAAGTTGGGGGACGGTTCTTGTGGAACTTCCAGACAGACAGGCTCCTCCCAGACCCCTTTCCAGCCCCCAGGCAGCTCCCTCCTCCTGGAAGGGGACACCCTTGCCTGGGGGGCGCTGCCCACTCACCGGCTGAAAGCAAGGAGCAGCCGGAGCTGGCCTACTTTGTTCACCTTTATCACGGACGCCCCCAGCTTCCTTTTGTCCCTGGCCGGCAAGAATCCCTGGGCGTCAGTGGCCGTGGCCAGAATGTACCAGAACCCTGAAAACTGCGCAGCAGGTGTGTGGGCGGGGACGAGAGCTGCCATCCAGGGGCTGTCCCCACCCCCGAGGTTCCCAGCTAGAGAACCCAGGAGACAAGCGACCCTTCTGTGAACCGGAGTTCCAGCCCCACCTGGGTGCCGCCTCGGTCCCGGCCACTCAAGCCCTGGCCACTGGAGCTGGGCCGCAGAGAACCAGGTGCCCGGAAGGTCAGGGACCCCAGGCAGCACAGGGCTGGGCCGTGGCACCAGCAGGTGGAAGGCCTCCCTACCTCAGAGGCCCCGGCTCCTTTCCACGTGGCCTCCTAGGGGCTGGATACTGCTCGGCCACTTCCCTTCCCGCCGGCCCTCGGCCCCCAACTCTGCCTGCTGCCAACCCCAGCGCCCTGGGCACCACTGTGCCAATGAGTGCTGCTCCCATGGCTCACTCTGCAGGTGCCCAGGCCCTCCTGCTACAGAACATGCCCCACTTGCTCCACACCCACTCTGCCCTCTCGGCGTCTTCCAACCTCCTCGACCACAGCTCTCTGGGCCCCTCCACCCTGACCCTCCTGAACCCCCGACTCCCCTGAACCCCTCGAGGCTCCCTGCCTCTGCCCTGCAGCTTGCGGGGCCCCTGTGCTGGAGGCTGCAGTGGGAGAAGCCAGGTGGGCATCGCCTGTGCCTGGAACTCCTGGTAGCCCTGCTCCTGGGCGGCTACCGGGAGACTGTGCAGGAGCCTCCTCCAGCTCCAGGGCCGGTGCCCGGCTCAGGGACCAGCGGCGCATGGCTCACCTTGTTCCAGTTGAGGGTGTGGGACTCCCTGGGGTACCAGTCCTGCACCTGGGACCCTGCAGCCAGCACCAGCACCAGCACCAGCAGCCCCTGCCTCATCCTCCTCCTCCTCCCTCAGCCACCAAGGCCAGTGTTTAAACCTCCCCGGAGCCACCAGCCTGGGTCGGGAGGGGAGGGACGCAGCAGGTGTGGCCTTGGGCTCTGCTACCCTCTCCCCGCCCAGGGACCACCCCCAGACACTCAGACGCAGCCCGCACAGCTCCGCCCCGTGGTCACTGCTGGCCTGGGCCGCCCCGGCAGACAGAGGCCGCTCTGAGGCCCCAGGACCCTCCTGCCCTCAGTGCCCAGCCTGCAGTCACTGTTTGTGCCCCTGAGACTCATTAAGCCCTGGTCCTCATCCCAGGCCTCCCAGGTGACAGGCAAAGGGCTGGTCGTAGCCCTTCTGGGGCATATGTGGACGTGGGGAGCACCATGCGGCAGCCACACACACTGCCCCTGCCACCTTCTTGAGGGCCTGGCACCACAGCACCTGAGCAGGCACCGAAGGGTGGGCCGGGGCTGTGTGCCCGCGCCCGTGAGTGTGTGTGTGTGCATGTGTGGGTATGTGCTCATATGTGCACGTGTGTGCATGCCCAGCCTTGCAGGTCAAAGCATCTGTGTGCGCCTCACCTCACCCCAGCATGAGCCTCGAACAGTCCCCAGCCCCGCATCTAGCCCCCAGGCCCCCACGGCCTGTGCTTCTCCCAGCACGGCAGGCAGCCCCCCACACCCCAACAGAACACAGGAGGACCTGCAGGCTCGGGCATCTGGGGTCCCCGTCCCTGCCCAGGCAAGAGCCACAACCCCAGCCCAGAGAAGCCTGAGCCTGGGGGGTCAGGGGCCCCTCTGAGCCCCACCAGCCTCCGCGCTCTTGTCCTAGGCAATCTGTGGAGCCTGTGGCATCCCAGCCGTGGTCCTGGTGGACGTCATTGCTGGCTTCCTCCCAGGCTGTGTCCCCCGACCAGCCCCCACCTCCAAGCCGGGACCTGAATTTGGGTGTCTGAAGACCCAGAGGGACTCTGGCAAGGGACTGGGTTGGGCACACGTCTTCTCTGCAGCTGGCTCTATGGTTCTGTGGCTTGGCCCTTGGTGACGACCCCTGCCATCCTCCCCGCAATCCCCGGCTGGCCCCCAGTCAAGAGCACCCCTGGTTTGCTGTGGAATTGCTTTATTCTGAGCTGGAGCTGAGCCCTGGGAGCCGCTGAGCGAAATGGGCGGACCCTGGCCGGGTCACAGGACCCTGCGGGCGCTGTCCCTGCTGGGGACGCAGCACTCACTGAAAACCAAGACAAGTGTGAGGGGCCCAGCCCACCACGGAGGCGCCCTCCACACCCTCAGCCACCTTAGAGGCAGTGGAGCCATGAACCCGTGGGCTTGGGCAGAGGGTCCTCCCGCCCACTGTGCGTAGGGTGGCCTCCCCCACCCCAACCCCCAGGGGAGCCCAGGGTGAGGCTCAGGACGGCGGCTTACCGAGAGGATCTTGTGAGCACAGGTGACTAGAAGGGGAGGCAAGACTGGCTGTGAAAAAGGACTGAGCCCCCCAGGGCCCCACCCACAGGACTCGTCTGTTGTGGGGACCAGCCCCCAGGCCTGACTGTGGGCAGGGGCAGGTGAAGACCCCCTCAGCCTGCCTGACTCCCTGAGAGTGACTGAGTCAGGCAGAAGCCAGAATCAGCCCCAGGGTCTGTGCCACCCCATCATGCCCTGTGGGCACCAGAACTTGCCCCAAGCCTCCCCTATGGCATCTCCGGTGGGCACTCACGGTCCTTCTGCAGCTGGGCCTGCTGCTGTGACAGGAAGCCCAGGCCCCTGCTCCACTTGGTGAAGAGTCCCATGGCCTCCTGGCTGGCTGCCTCCCTCCGACCTAAGGGCACCAGGGCAGTGCAGGAGGGAGCAACCTCTGAGAGCCGGGGAGGGGCCAGGGAGGAGCCGGGGAGGGGCCGTGGAGGAGCCGGGGAGGAGCCGGGGAGGGGCTGGGGGGAGCTGGGGAGGGGCTGGGGAGGGGCCAAGGAGGAGCCAGGGCGGGGCCAGGGCGGAGCTGGGGAGGGGCCAGGGAGGAGAGGTGGAGTGACCGGGGGGAGCTGGGGAGGGGCCAGGGAGGAGCTGGGGAGGGGCCAGGGAGGAGCTGGGGCGGGGCCAAGGAGAAGCCGGGGAGGGGCCGGGGAGGGGTCAGGGAGGGACCAGGGAGGGGCTGGGAAGGGTCAGGGAGGAGACCGCCTACCCTGGGATGCTGGCCATGGCCCTTCCAAGGCCACCTCCAGTGCAAGTTCCTCCCCTTCAAGGTGGGGGAACTTGGCCTGCATGAGGCCCTGAATGGCCCACCCACCACACAGCTCCCCGCGTGGCCCCCGCACGGCGCACTCACTGTACAGCTCCACCGTGTTGAAGGGCTCGTCCCCAAACTCCAGCTGAGTGAAGATGATGGCATAGTCTCTGAAGTTGGTGGCCAGCACCCGGAGCTCCAGCACGCCTATTGCTGGGAAACAAATCCCCCGCCGTGGGGGAGGGCAGCTGCTGTATCCGTCCAGGGGCTACTGAGCTGGTGCTGGCCACAGGGACGGAGGGTCCAATTCAAGTGAGAGCCCCCAACCCCAGGAGACCCCTCGAAGCACACCCAGAGCCCCCAAGCTTTGTCCCCTGACCCCGACCCCACCTGGTGCCAGCATCAAGGGGTTTTCAGAGACTGATGGACAAACAGACAGACAGACAGACGAGCACTGCCCAGCCTGTCCCGGGTGTGAACGAGGAGTGGCTGGGTCACACTGGCCCAGCCCTGTCCCTATGGACAGCCACTGGACAGGCCCCTTGCCCTCTGCACCTATGGGGACCTTGGCTGGACTCCACTGGCATATGAGCCTGCTGGGAGCAAGGTTCCAGTTCTCCGTCCAGGGGCCTCTCTTCACCCTCAGGATGGGCACCAATCCTAAGACCAGAACCTGTAGCCTCCTGGCATTCGGGAGTGGAGTCAGCCCTCCGTCCCTGGCCGCAGGGGGCCTGGGGATGCTGCAGGGAAGAACGGCCTGGGTGAGGCCGTGGTGGTCAGACTCACAGGGATTCTCAAACACCCATCCGGAGTTTCGCTTCAACAGCTCCGTGACACTCTGGCTGCACCCCTGCAGCCTGGAAAAGAAGAGGCCCATCACCCACTCAGGGTCAAGACCCCGGGGCCCGGTGAGAGGAGACAGAGCTCAGGAGTCGAGTCCAGGCCAGGCCAGCCGGCAGCGAGGCCAGAGCTTCCATCTTCTGCCAGATGCCCCAATACCTGGAAACCTGCTCTCAGAGAGTGGACGGCGTGGGAGTCCTAAGAGGGGCGGACACTCCCATTCACCTCCTGAGAGATCCTCAGTGCCAGATCTCCACCAGGAACGCTGAATGCTGCTGAGGACGCAACAGGAGACTCAACAGACGGGAGGTTCGCCCGCAACTCAGGGGAAGAGGCCGCTGCTCCCTAAGTGGTCAGTCCCCAGAGTGAGAAAAACCCAGCAAAGGTGCAGTGACATTTGCCAACGAAGGAAGCTGAGGCTGAAGTCCACGCGGGAGAACAGCAAGAAGAACTAGGAAAGCCGTGTGTGAGGTGCCACCTCAGCCTGGAGCCCCTTGGTCCCAGCTCACCCTGAGGCCAGGCCTGGCCTGGGGGGGGTGCAGCAGGGCCCCTGCCCATAGCCTCCAGGCACAGGTGCAGGGGGAGGGCATGCTGGGTAGGAGGGCAGGTTCTCCTCTCTGGGCTCTGTGTCTGGCTCAGTGGTTCAGGCCTGGGCTCTGCCACCAGCTTGCCGGGGGTAGACGCCCACCACGCCACCCAGCAGGCCACTCTTCTGCGAAGGGAGGCAGGCACTGACTCCTGCCCCAGCATGGCTACCCCTACAGCCTGGCTGCCCTGTAGGTGTCCTCTGCATAGCACCACCTCAGGGGCCGGCCCCTCCTTTAAGGCCACACAGCTTCTGGGTCCCCCAGGGCCAGCCCAGACCAGCATGGGCAGTGGGGGATGAGTTGGGCCAGCCCTTGGGGGGGTCCCAAAGGCAGGAGCCTCAGGGCAGGAGGGGTGGAGGCTGGAGGGTTGGAGGCTGGAGGCCTGGAGGGTTGGAGGCTGGAAGGTTGGAGAATTGAAGGCTGGACACCCATCCCTGCACACTGCCACCAGCCGTGCGTGTGGTCAGGTGCACTGGCCTGAGGCCACAAGGCCAGTCTGGCTGACAGCCTGCATGACCATATTGTTTGGGGATTTATATTATAAAAGAACCAGTGGTTCTTAGGCCCAAATGCATTACCCTCCTTTAAACAGATTTCCCAGAAAAGCCTGCCGAGAGGACCAGCTTCCCCAGCTCTGACCCCAGCCTGCAGCCAGATGGCCCAGGACAGGGATGCATCAAGGAGCGTGGTCAGAGCGGTGCCCGGCCGTGGTATTGAAGGTGGGAGTCCCACCTGGAGGCCCCAGGGACACAGATGTGAGTAGCTGGGCAGAGGGCTGGTGGCTCTGCGCAAAGCCCAGCGGGAAAAGTGAGGGGAGTGCAGGGGGGCCGTGGGAACCCCCAGGCCATGGTGCCCGGGAGCAGATGTGCAAAGGACGTGATGTGCCTGAGCCACAGGCCTGCCTGCGGGAAGGCCTGGCAGGACCTACCCCACTCACCCGTGCTGAGAGAACAGCAGCCGCAGGTTGTTTTCTGGAGTGAGGGTCACCACCACCCCCGCGACGTTCTTCATGTCCTTCTCCACTGCAAAGCTCTTTTCCCGGGAGGCCACCGCAAGCACGTACCAGGGCCCAAGAAGCTGCATTGAGGCCGCTCCTATGAGGGCCGCCAGCCCTCCAGCCTCCAGCCCTGCAGCCTCCAGCCCTGCAGCCTCCAGCCTCCACCCTCCAACCCTCCAGCCTTGCAGCCTCTAGCCTCCAGCCCTCCAGCCTTCCACCCCTCTACCCTCCAGCCTCCAGCTCTCCAGCCCTCCAGCCTCCAGCCCTTCAGTCTCCAGCCTCCAGTTCTACAGCCTTCCACCCTTCTAGCCTCCAGCCTCAGCCTCCAGCCTCCAACCCTCCAGCCTCCAACCTTCCAGCCTTGCAACCTCTAGCCTCCAGCCCTCCAGGCTTCCACTCCTCTAGCCTCCAACCTCTAGCCCTCCAGCCACCAGCTCTCCAGCCCTCCAGCCTCCAGCCCTGCAGCCTCCAGCCTCCACCCTCCAACCATCCAGCCCTCCAGCTTCCAGCCTCCAACCTTCCCACCCTCCAGCTTCCAGCCTTCCAGCCCTGTAGCCTCTAGCCTCCAGCCCTCCAGCCTTCCACCCCTCTAGCCTCCAGCCTCTAGCCCTCCAGCCACCAGCTCTCCAGCCCTGCAACCTCCAGTCTCCAGCTCCAATCCTCCAGCCTCCAACCCTCCAGCATTCACCCCTCCTGCCCTGAGGCTCCTGCCTTTGGGACCCAAGGGCTGGCCCAACTCATTCCCCACTGCCCATGCTGGTCTGGGCTGGCCCTGGGGGACCCAGAAGCTGTGTGACTTTAAAGGAGGGGCCGGCCCCTGAGGACCAGCTTTCTCCACCCCAGGAGGACTGTACCTGCTTAGGGTCCAGTCTTCCCAACCACACGGCCTGGGCCCTGGGCACCGCGACCAAAGCCAGAAGAGCAGCCAGCAGTAGGCCACCCATCCTCCCAGGTCCACACCACGCCTCAGGCCCAAGATGTGCAGTCCCTCTAGGCCCTGGAGACCCATTTATAAAGCTCTGAATTTCTCCGTGTGGGCGGCACTAACTGCCAGGAACCCTCCTGGCCTCCTGCAAAATTATCCAGGGGGGCACTGAGCAGTGGCAGCCTCTGAGCCCAGATCAGACAGCTGCACAGCCGGGAGAGGGTCTGGAGTGTGTGCATCCACCACACTGTACTGATCTCTGCTTCCTTCCACCAGAAGGTTCCAGAATGGGCATCCTAAAGCCAGCTGCATCACCTCCCCGCTTCCTGGGGACCCACGCTCTCCCTCATCCGGTTTGGGAAGCAGGGACCCTGCTGTCCGCTGCCAGGCCCGGCGGGAGGCCAGGGTCAAGCCCTAGGAGAGGTACAAGCAGGGTAAGAACAAGCGGTTCTTAGGAACTGCGGTTTTGGATATCTTTTGTTTCAATCATTAAATATAAAAAGTCCCTGAAAGCCTTTTGATTGAAGCTCCCACCCCCTCCTGGCCCACACACCATTCTGCTTTGTGGCCTGGCCTCCTGTCCCCCACAGCCAGCACCCCCAGACCAGACTGTCCTGTTCCTTTCACCCCTGCACCGCACCGTCCGGCCCTGCTGCCTCCTGCCTCCCCTCCCTGGGACCCTGGCCTGCTTGTGCCTCCCAAGGACCCTTGAGAGCTCTCTGCAGCCCCTGTCCAGGAGCAGAGGACAGAGGTGCTCGTCAGGGTCTATCTGAGCCCCTGAAGCCCACTGGGAGGCAGCCGGGAGGGTCCTCCCCCAGTGCCGTGGCCTGAACCCTCCGGGATTCACTCCCACACACCTTCACTCATTCGTCAACAGGGGTGCAAGGAGCATGTCCATGCAACAAGGCTGCAGTGCCCAGGGCCGCCTGCACTCACAGAGCTTACACTGCAGCCCTGGCCGCCTGCCCTGTACCCACGCAGCAGGGCCTGTGACCACCAGAATGCAAGAAGAAGGCAGAAACCACGCAGCTACTGGGGGCCGAGCCTGTGAAGGCTGACCGGGCAGTGGGGCCATGGAAGTGTCAGCCAAAGCCATGGCAAGCAGGATTTGCCCAGGGTCTGAGCCACAGAACAAGGGGGCGGGACACTTAGGCCTGGAGCCTTCAGAAGGGAGCCATGGCCAGGCGTGGTGGCTCACACCTGTAATCCCAGCACTTTGGGAGGCTGAGGTGGGAGGATCACTTGAGTCTAGGAGTTCGAGACCAGTCTGGGCAACGTAGCCAGACCTCGTCTCTACAAACAAATTTAAAAATTAGCTGGACATGGTGGCGTGCTCCTTTGGTCCCAGCTACTTGGAGGCTGAGGTGGGAGGATCACTTGAGCCCAGGAGGTTGAGGCTGCAGTGAGCTGTGATAGTGCCACTCCACTCCAGCCTGGGCGACACAGCAAGACCCCATCTCTAAAATAAAAATACAAAAAGGAGGAAGTCAAGCAGCTGGACCAGGCCTCTGACAAGGAAACACCTGCTAGCCCCACAGTGTCCTTCAGGGCTGCGGGAGGCTGGTTTTCGAGGTAGCCACAAAACAGCACACAGCATCAGTCGGGCATGGTGGCTCACGCCTGTAATCCCAACACTTTGGGAGGCCGAGGCCGGCAGATCACCTGGGGTCAGGAGTTCGAGACCAGCCTGGCCAACATAGTGAAATCCCGTCTCTACTAAAATTACAAAAATTAGCCAGGCGTGGTGGCACATGCCTGTAATCCCAGCTACTCGGGAGGCTGAGGCAGGAGAATCGCTTGAACCTGGGAGGCGGAGGTTGCAGTGAGCCGAGATTGCGCCACTGCACTCCAGCCTGGGTGACAGAGTGAGTAAGATTCTGTCTCAAAAAACAACAAACAAACAAACAAAAACAAAAAGCATAGGATAAACCTCAGAGTCTAACGAGACTAGTTCCTTGCCAGGGCTGGGAGCTGGAACAGAGTTGGGGGAGGAATTTAGACTTTTTTGAGTAAACCTTTTTGTATAGTTTTGACTTTGGAATCAAAGTAATTTGGTATACTATACCATTATACTCAAAAGTAAAATAAACAAATTCCAAACATGGGATACAGTTGTATTATAGATAAATGACAGCCACACTAAAGGGGAAAGGACTGCCTCCCGGTAACTTCTGAACAGTAGTTTTTCTCTGTATTCTCGGGCTAATGGCAGAAGGAGCTACAAACACATCCTAAGCTGTCGTCGACAGGCTCATGGTTCACGGTGGTTTGGACCAGCAATTCTGTTTTGTTTTGTTTTGTTTTGAGATGTGGGTCTCACTCCGTCATCTGGGCTGGAGTACAGTGGTGCAATCTCGGCTCACTGCAACCTTCACCTCCCTGGTTCAAGTGATTCTTCTGCTTCAGTCTCCTGAGAGCTGGGATTACAGACACGCGCCATCATGTCCAGCTAATTTTTGTATTTTTAGTAGAGACGGGGTTTCACCATGTTGGTCAGGCTGGTCTCGAACTCCTGACCTCGGGATCTGCCTGCCTCGGCCTCCCCAAATGCTGGGATTACAGGCATGAACCACTGCGCCCGGCCTGGGTGAGCAATTCTGATACACTTTCCATGCACTCTAGAAGGGACCTAATGAGTAAATATATTAAGGATAATGGGTTTATCTGTGTTGGAAAAGAGAATTATAAATGTAGACATATAGAAAGGGGAGAGATCAAAGTGAACCCTGTGGCGTTGGGCTGGAATTGGAAGTATCCATGTGAACTCCGATTTTGGTAGACAGATAAGGAGAGGCAGGGAGGGAAGGAGAGAGGGAGGAGGAAAGGAAGGAAGGAGGGAAGGGAGGGATGGAAAGCCGGCGGGGGGAGGAAGGAGGGAGAAATGGGAGGGGAAGGGAAGAAGGAGAGAGAGAGAGGGAGGCAGGGGACGGGAAGAAGAAGGAGGGAGGAAGGGGATGAAGGAAAGTCCTGGCTCTGTCTGCTGAGAAGGTTTAGATACAATCAGACCCAGTAAAAGTAAAAGCAAGCACGCCAAACACTCAGAGCTTGGTTTCTCAACACCGTTCTATACGAAAAGGTGAATTATTCAAAGCCTGTGTACAGAAAACATAAGAGGAACTTGGAATGTTTTTTGTGCCAAAAAGCAAAAATGTGCCCAAGGAATTGGGGAATGTGCCAACAATACTCTGAAGCCACTTCGAAGGCACTCCCATTGGGTAGAAATGATATTCATCAGTTGTAACCTATGGAAGAAAACAGGAACTACTGAGTTCATGCTGACATAATTAAGTAACCAAATGGAGGACAAGGAATCCAGGTTCCAATGGACTCACTTGGTCCCCGTTTGTCACACGGATCTTCTTCCTGCAGACCTGAGTGGCCATCCAGAGTCATTTCCCCTCTGCCTGAGGAATATCCTTGGCATTTATTTATTGTACTGAAGCTGTGTTAGAGATAAATTCCCTCCACTTCCATTTGTCTCAAAGTATGTTTATTTGACCCTCAGTTTTGAAGGATATCTGTCCTAGATATAGAGATCTGCTTTGATTTTTTTTTCAGCAATGTAACGATTCACTATCGTCATCTCCTGGTTTCCATTTGCCATGAGAAGACAGCCATTGTGTCCCCCCAGTTATGCCCTGTATTAGTCCATTCTCACATTGCTATAAAGAACTACCTGAGACTGGGTAATTTATGAAAAAAAGAAGTTTAATTGGCTCATGGTTCCACAGGCTGTACAGGAAGCACGGCTGTGGAGGCCTGAGAAAACTTCCTTTTTTTTTTTTTTTTGCCCAAACTGGAGTGCAATGATGCAATCTCGGTTCACTGCCGCCTCTGCCTCCTGGGTTCAAGCGATTCTCCTGCCTCAGCCTCCCAAGTACCTGGGATTACAGGTGCACACCACAACACCTGGCTAATTTTTTGTATTTTTAGTAGAAACGGGGTTTCACCATGTTAGCCAGGCTGGTCTCAAACTCCTGACCTCAGGTAATCCTCCTGCCTCAGTCTCCCAAAGTGCTGGGATTACAGGCGTGAGCCACTGCACCCAGCCAGGAAACTTTCAATCATAGTTGAAAGTGAAAGGGAGGCAGGTAAGTCTTTACATGGCCAGCAGGAGAGAGAATGAAAGGGGAAGTGCTACACACTTTTAAACAAGCAGATCTCCTGAGAACTCACTCACGATCACAAGAACAAGGGTAAATCCATCCCCGTGATCCAATCACCTCCAACCAAGCCCTACCTCCAACATTGGGCATTACAATAATGCCACATGAGATCTGGGTGGGGACACAGAGCCAAACTATATCATGCCCTGTCTTTTTCTGTTTCTTTGTTTGTTTTGAGATGGAGTCTCACTGTGTCGCCCAGGCAGGAGTGCAGTGGTGCGATCTCGGCTCACTGCAAGCTCTGCCTCCCGGGTTCATGCCATTCTCCTGCCTCAGCCTCCCCAGCAGCTGGGACTACAGGTGCCCGCAACCACACTCGGCTAATTTTTTTAATTTTAGTAGGGACGAGGTTTCACCGTGCTAGCCAGGATGGTCTCGATCTCCTGACCTCGTGATCCACCCGCCTCGGCCTCCCAAAGTGCTGGGATTACAGGCATGAGCCACCGCGCCTGGCTTGTTTGTTTTTATTTTTTTATTTTTATTTATTTATTTATTTATTTTTTCTTGAGATGGAGTTTCGCTCTTTTTGCCCAGGCTGGAGTGCAGTGGCGCGATCTCAGTTCACCGCAACCTCCACCTCCCGGGTTCAAGTGATTCTCCTGCCTCAGCCTCCCGAGTAGCTGGGATTACAGGCATGTGCCACCATGCCTGGCTAATTTTGTATTTTTAGTAGAGACGGGGTTTCTCCATGTTGGTCAGGCTGGTCTTGAACTGCCGACCTCAGGTGATCCACCTGCCTCGGCCTCCCAAAGTGCTGGGATTACAGGCGTGAGCCACCGCGCCCGGCCTGTTTGTTTGTTTGTTTGTTTGTTTGTTTTTGAGACGGAGTCTCGCTCTGTCGCCCAGGCTGGAGTGCAGTGGCCGGATCTCAGCTCACTGCAAGCTCCGCCTCCCGGGTTCACGCCATTCTCCTGCCTCAGCCTCCCGAGTAGCTGGGACTACAGGCGGCCGCCACCGCGCCCGGCTAGTTTTTTGTATTTTTTAATAGAGACGGGGTTTCACCGTGTTAGCCAGGAAGGTCTCGATCTCCTGACCTCGTGATCCACCCGTCTCGGCCTCCCAAAGTGCTGGGATTACAGGCTTGAGCCACTGCGCCCGGCCTGTTTGTTTGTTTTTAAAGAGAGATGAAGACTCACTATGTTGTCCAGGCTGGTCTCAAACTCCTGACCTCAAGTGATCCTCCCACCTCGGCCTCCCAAAGTGCTGGGATTACGGGTGTGAGCCACCAAGCCTGGCTGTGTCCTGTGTTTTACCCACAGATCCTCTTAAATTTTTATCCAAATCATTGGTTGGCAGTGCTTTGACTATAATGTCCCTAGGTGTGATTTTTGTGAGGCTTTTTTTTCATCCCGCCTGGGTTTCTCTGAGCCTCTGGGCTATCTAAGTTGATGTTTTCATCAAGTTTGGGTTATTCTGGCCACATTTCTTCATATATTCTCACTCTCTTTTCTTTCTCAGGCTAGTTTACATTTTTTATCTTGCCCCACAGATCTTTGAGGTGCTATCAACCATTTTCTTCTCTGTTCCTCAGATTGGATAATTTACATTGATTTGTGCTCAAATTCATGGACCTTATTTTTGCCATGGCCAATCTATTCCTTCCAGTAAATTTTTCACTTACTGCACTTTTCAGTTCCATAATTTTTTCTTTTTTATAATTTCCATTTTGCTGTTGATTTCCTGATCTGATCTCCTACATTCACTCCTTAATTCTTTCTTTATCAATTAGTCCTTTAATACTATCATGTCACTATTTCTTTCCTTAGAGTATATCTTGCTTTTTTTTTTTTTTTTTTTGAGACGGGAGTCTCGCTCTGTCCCCCCAGGCTGGAGTGCAGTGGCACGATCTTGGCTCACTGCAAGCTCCGCCTCCCGGGTTCCTGCCTCAGCCTCCCAAGTAGCTGGGACTACAGGCGCCCGCCACCGCGCCCGGCTAATTTTTTGTATTTTTAGTAGAGACGGGGTTTCACCATGGTCTCAATCTCCTGACCTTGTGATCCACCCACCTCGGCCTCCCAGAGTGCTGGGATTACAGGCGTGAGCCACCGCACCCGGCCTATCTTGCTTTTTTAAAACTACTTATAATGGCTGCTTTAGACCTTTATCTTCTGAATACAACTTTGGGTCTACTCAGTGTCAGTTTTTAGTAACTTTCTTTTCTTCTTCTTCTTTTTTTTTTTTTTTTTTTAACATAGGTCATATTTTTCTGTGTCTTTGGACGTCCAGTGACTTTTGGGCAGGACATTGTTGATGATGGCAGCCCTGCATCTACTGTCACCGTCTAAACTGACTGTTGTTCTGGGATGAATTGTGCCTTCCCAGAATTCCTGCATTGAAGCCCTGGATCCCACAGTCACTGTTTCAGGAGACGGGACTCTTAGGAGGCGATCGAGATTAAGTGAGGTCAAAGGGTGTGGCCCTAAGTTAACAGGGCTGGTGTCCTTATTAGGGGAGAAAGAGGCACCCAGAGAGCACTCCCCCCCAGGGAAGGACGCAGCGAGGGGCTGCCTTCCGCGAGTGGGCAGGAATCCCTCACCAGAAACTGCATTTTCCGGCACCTTAATCTTGGACTTCCACCCTCCAGAACGGTGAGGAAATACTCTTCTGTTGTTTAAGGTGCCGATCTGAGGTGTTTTGTTACAGGAGCCTGAGCAGACAGCGAGAGTGACAGCAGGAAATCCAAGTCCAGGCTAAGCTCGTTGAACCTGTCGGCCTCAGCCCGGCACAGCTGCGCAAAGTCACGGCTGTTTCCCAGGAGCCCCTAACTTGTCAGAATGCAGCCTCTACATGTCCCTCCTGTGGCTCTCGGGGGGCACGATTCTGGATTTGAGGCGCATCTAGGGTGCAGTCCTTGTTCCTAGAAGGGCCTTTCTGGTGTCCCAGTCGAGGCTGGGGGCTGGCGAGGTCCCCCGACTTGGGCGGTTCCCCCCACGGCCCCCAGGACCACTCAACCTCAGGTATCACTTTCCGCCGCTGCCCCGAGGCAGCCACCCTCGTAAGCCCTGGGTTGTCTCACCTGCGTATATGGGGGACCGGCTGATCCCCAGGGGCCTGGGCACAGAACCTCTGGTATGACACCTGCCACTTTCCTCGCCCTTCCCGTGTCCCAGTTCAGGCGGGAAGAGAAAGTGATGCCGTCGGCTGGCGGCAGCCCAGGCCACGGGGTGAGAGCCCACCGTGGAACCGGACACTGAGCAGGGCTGGGCAGCTGGGGATCCAGGGAGGCCGGAAGCAAGACCCATCAGGTAGGGCCTTGGGCACGGGCGGTGAGCCTGGAGCCCTGGGCAGTGGGGAGCCATGGAGGATGCAGGCAGGAGGGGTGTGGCCTCCATGCATTTGAGACACCTGCTGAGACTCCACCAGGAGCCCTGTTTCTGTCTCTGGTCTGCACCCTGGGGCAGCCTGACCACGACCCTGGCAGGGCGGGAGGGCAGGGCTGCTGCCTTGTACGTGAGCCATGCTGCCTTGTCCAGTAGCCACAGAAAACACACCTCCTATTGCCAGACCTGGGGCAGGCACGTCCCCCCACACCTGTCACCCATTGGCTCTCCAGAAAGACACACCAGGCAGCGGCTAGACATCACAGTTTATTCAGAGCAGGTGCAGGTGACCCGGTGGGCAGGGTGCCCAGGAGGGGCCGGGGTGGGTGGGGGCTCTGAGCCTCGTGGTCTGAGGCAGAAACTCCATTAAATCAGCTCCTGCGACACAAAAGTGTGGGGGCTCAGGCCCGTGTGGTCTCTGGAGGCCCCATGGGGCAGTGATGAGGGCCACATGTCCGGGGCTTCTGTCCTAGCTGCCTGGCTTTGGGCAAAGCACTCAGCTCCCTGAATGCCTTCTCAATCTGCAAAGTGGGGTGACAGTCCCAACCTCTAGGGCCAAGACAAAGCAAGGTGAGGGAGACTCTGGGTTCTTGCAGTGCCCGACAGAGGACCCTGAGGCAGTCCCCGCAGGACCTGTGCCCGCCCCCGACAGGACCTTCAGGGACAGAAGCAGCCAGCAGTCGTGCACGGAACACCAAAGAAAAGGCGCCATTTCTGCTCACCTGCCCAACCCAGCTCTGTACCCCATGACCCCAGCCTCCCAGCGTCCCTGCCTAGCAGCCTAGGGTCACCACCCTGGAGGCTCCAGCTCTTTCCAAACTAGGAGACAGACTCATCTCTGGGGCTGCCCACCAGTGGTGTTCAGGCTCCTGTTCACAGGAAGGGGTGAACAGGCCCCACCCCAGGGCTGGGAGGTGGAGCCACGGGGGGCTCCTGACAGGGCCAGGGACTGGGCTGGGGGCCCGGGGACTTCAGTACAGGCCAGGGTCGGGGGTCAGGCTCACCTCCTTCAGAAGCTCGGCACACCGCCCTGCGTGATAAGGCCAGCGTGAGGAGCTGCAGAGCCAACCCACAGGGCCCAGCCCAGCCTCCACCCCAAGGACCCTGGGCTCACCAGGCCGGGCCGCCAGGTAGAGACCAGTGTCTGCTGTCAGCTCCCGAAACCTCCAGAACCCCAGCCGGTCCTCATCCTCCAGGCTCCGAGCTGTGGGGCACAGGGGGGCTGGGTGGGCAGTCCCTGGACGGGCGGCAGCTGGGCAGAGCCCCCCAAGGCCAAGCTTACTGAAGTACTTGAGGACGTGAAAGTTCCTGCCCCGCCACATCAGGGACACCCGCAGGATGGCATAGCCCTCGTAGTCGGTGTCCAGCACGTGGATCTCTCTGTGGCCTTCAGGAGCCGGCCATGGCGTTGGGGGAGACCTCTGAGGGGGATGGACCTCGAAGGCCAGGGTCTGCAGGGTCTAACTCCATCCAGCCCCCACCCAGTCCCAGCACTTGAGTCGTTGGGGACACTACAGAAGCTTTTGAAGGATGATCCAGTGTGTTGGTCGGAGAATGGGAAGGTCTGGGGCATGAAATGTGCAGGGAACAGCATGGGGAACAGTGCAGGGAACAGCATGGGGAATAGTACAGGGAAACAGCACAGAGCACAGTGCAGGGAACAGCATGGGGAACAGCACAGCACAGGGAACAGTGCAGGGAACAGCAAGGGGAACAATAAGGCCTAGCTGTGTGCACAGCCAGGCTCCACTTGCCATGACAGGGCAACTGCACTTACCAGGAAAAGCAAATTTTCCCGTAGTGTCTATTTCTGAGCCCACAATCCTCTCTATCTCACAGCTTCCTGAGCTGAAAGGCGGCAAAGTGCCCATCAGGAAAATGCCAGCCTGTGTCCCACCTGCTAGGCTCCTTCCCGGAATGGGGCCTAGTCTTTAGGAAGGGCACAGGCAGCACTGTGGAGCGTCCCAGGGCCTGGAGCAGGATGAGGTGGGGAATGTGCCGGGTGGGGGCTGCACCGGCCTTCCTCTGGGGGCTCTGTTCCCTCCAGCCAGCCACCTGCCCCATGCCCCTTTTCCTTCCTTATGAGTTCACGGGACTTCATTAAAACACTATGCTTACCTTTGGGAGAAAATTCAGATCCAGAAGCCTGGGAGTCGAGGGCCCAGGCAGGCGGGCAAAGGGAGGGCTGGCTCACCGGCAGGATGGCACTCAACCCAGACCCCATGCTGCAGTGCGTGCAGCGGCCCACGCCCAGTCTCCGGCCGTGCATGCCTCTTCCTCTCCAGCAGGCCCCAGGCCTCTTACCTGTTATATGCGACCTTCACGGTCAGGTTACTCCCGTTCAAAGTGAGGAACAAGCCCTCCACCCGCTTTGGGGCCATCAGCACCAGACTTTGATAGGAGGCCACACCGACTTCCCGCCAGAATCCTCCAATCTAGAGAGATGCGGAGCCCGGCCATGAGCTGGGCAGTGGGTCTGAGACCCCCAGGGGCATTCCACCAACCCCCGGGCAGGGGCCTGCTGGGCTCTGACAGGTCAGCAGATGGCCGTGAGGCTCGACGGTAAAGCAGCAGGACATCTGTGAGCCCAGCTGTCCCCAGGTGTGTGTCCTTCCAAGCCCAACTGTCCCCAGGTGTGTGTCCTTCCAAGCCCAACTGTCCCCAGGTGTGTGTCCTTCCAAGGGGTCCCTTCAAGCCATCAGACAGCAACACCGAGAGGGCAGCTCCTCCCCACCGGGCCATCTAGAGCTGCTGAACAGGCCCCGGGGCTTCCGGGGCATTTGGGGAGGAACCACAGGCCCTGCCTGATCTCGGGGGCAGGACCCAGGAGCAGGGGCCTGGAAAAGAAAGCCTGCAGGGTGCGGCGGAGTGAGAAACGGCAGGGAACAGGGTGGCTCGGGCAGCGAAGCTCACCAGCCTGCCAACCACGCCAGGGGAGGGGCCTCCTGCCCTCAGCAACCTGCCCACAGCCGGGACTTCCACTGAGACTTTTAAAAACCCGATCATTTGGCCAGGCGCGGTGGCTCACGCCTGTAATCCCAGCACTTTGGGAGGCTGAGGCGGGAGGATCACAAGGTCAGGAGATCGAGACCATCCTGGCCAACACGGTGAAACCCCCTCTCTACTAAAACTACAGAAAAATTAGCCGGGCGTGGTGGCAGAGGCGCCTGTAGTCCCAGCTACTCGGGAGGCTGAGGCAGAAGAATGGCGTGAACCCAGGAGATGGAGCTTGCAGTGAGCTGAGATTGCACCACTGCACTCCAGCCTGGGCGACAGAGCGAGACTCCGTCTCAAAAACAAAAACAAAAACAAAAACAAAAACAAAAACAAACCCGGTCATTTTCGGGAGGAAAGAATCTTCGTCTCCAGCATCTACCTTCTTTGGGCCTGCCAATGTGTGCCTGGCCCAGCAGCCGACACAGACTCAGCAGAAAAGAAAATGCCACTAACAGGAAGTGTCTAGCCGGGCACCAGCGTCCCCACGAGCTCCCCACACCAGGAGAGGCCTCCTTCCCTGAGCCTGCGGGGCTGGGGGTGTAGGAGGAGCCCCACCAACGAAAAAGGAGAAGCCACCTTCTGCTGGTCCAGCTCCACCATGGCTGCTGCCACCTGCGCCCAGAGCACCACGAGGACACCCAGGATGGTGCACGGCAGCCTGGCCTCCATGGCGGGGTCCGGGCTCCGGGCTCCTCTGCTGCACAGCCTGGGCCAACTATATACAGACAGCAGAGGCTCGTGCGCTCACCCAGGAACGTCATCAGGACAGCCTAGCTGCTGGCTGCTCAGATTTGGGTTTCTGCACAAGCGTCATCCGGCCCTAGTGACACCCACGCCCACCGCAGAGGTTAGCCTGGCCTAGACAGCAGCCTGCCCGGCCACCCTCCTGGTATGTGGACAGCAGTGGATGCTGCTGGGGCCGTCTGGGGGCCTGAGAGGAGGAGGAGCTCCACCCACACCACCTGGGGCTCGGTGACCCCCCACCCCACCCCACAGGACACTTGTTTGGGCTCGTTCTGGCCTGCCCTGCGAGGGCCGTGGGCACTGACGGGCAATGGACCAGAGCCCCCAGCACCTTCCTGTGCCACCCCACACACGGCCCTTTGAAATGTGCGCCAGACACAGTGGGTAGTCAGAGCTCCGGAGGCCAGAGGCACAGTGCCAGTGACCAGAGTGGCAGTGGGGAGGGCCTCTGCTGCGCCAGACATCACCCAGGGCCAGTGCGGAGCCTGGCCCTGGAGCCTGATCACCCAGGCTTGCAGCCAGTCTGGCCTCTTCCGGGCTGTGCAGCCTTGGAGAAGTTACCCAACCCTTCTGTGCCTCGGTTTCTTGATCTTTTTTTTTTTTTTTTTTTTTTTGAGACAGAGTCTTGCTCCATCCCCCAGGCTGGAGTGCAGTGGTGTGATCTCGGCTCACTGCAACCTCTGCCTCCTGGGTTCAAGCAATTCTCCCTGCCTCAGCCTCCTGAGTAGCTGGGATTACAGGCGTGCACCACCACACCCAGCTGTCTTGTATTTTTAGTAGAGACAGGGTTTTGCCATGTTGGCCAGGCTGGTCTAGCACTTCTAACCTCAGGTGATTCGTCCGCCTCAGCCTCCCAGAGTGCTGGGATTATAGGCGTGAGCCACCGTGCTGGGCCTGTTTCTTGATCTTTGAAACAAGGAGCACACAGGGTAGCTACCTATATCTATGAGGTTGGCTGTGGAGCGCCCAGGCTGGCTGGCAATCCCCTGGCCACAACTGTGACCCATTTCCAGGGGTATAAACCAGGTGCCCACAATCACATCAGTGCGGGGGGCGGCGCAAAACCCAAATGGGCCTAACTCCCCAGCCTCCTGCAGCTCTCCCATCTCCTGCACCCAGAGCCTGTGTGCCCAGCAGAGCCCCAGCAGCTGGACCTTCTTCACAGGGTGCCCAGGTCCCCACAGCACTGCAGACCCATAGAGACTGGGCCAGGATGCTCCATTCTTCCTGTGGGTTCAGCCCCCCACAGGCCAAGAGTGGCTGCTGCCTCCTGCCCCTCCCCAGGGTCCTCACCCCTGTCCCCTGCCTCTTCACCCAGGGCCCCTCACCCCTGCCCCCTCACACAGGGCCCCTCACCCCTGCCTCCTGCCTCTCCCCAGGGCCCCTCACCCCTGCCCCCTGCCCCTTCACCCCTGCCCCGTGCCCCCTCACCCAGGGCCCTTCACCCCTTCCTCCTGCCCCTCACCCAGGGCCCCTCACCCCTTTGTCCTGCCCCTTACCCAGGGCCCCTCACTCCTGCCCCTGCCCCCTCACCCAGGGCCCCTCACCCCTTCCTCCTGCTCCTCACCCAGGGCCTCTCACTCCTGCCCCTTGCCCCCTCACCCAGGATCCCTCACCCCTGCCCACTACCCCTCCCTAGGGCCCCTCACCCCTGCCTTCTGCCCCTCCCCAGGACCCCTCACCCCTGCCCCCTGCCCCCTCACCCAGGGCCCCTCGCCCCTGTCCCCTGCCCCTCCCCAGGGCCTCTCACCCCTTCCTCCTGCCCTCTCACCCCTGCCTCCTGCTCCCTCGGCCAGGGCCCTCTCACACTTGCCTCCCTGCCTCAGTCTCCCCAGCAGTGCTGGGGTCAGGCAGAGGCCCGCTGTGCCCTCCCCCAGGGCATTTCCAAAGAGGTGAGGGCTGTGAGGCTGCAGCATCTGTTTATTGAATAGAAAGAGGCGTCTCACAAGCCGTCCCACAGGCGGGGGTCGGAGGATGGAGAGACTCCAGGTGGTTCCCGAGGGCTGTGGGTCTCGACTCCAGGGGCGAAGGCGCCTGCTGCCTTGGATCCACCTGCATGGAAAACGCACAGCGACTCCATCACCCACTTGCGTGACAAACGCCCTTCCTGCTCCCCACAAGCCGGGCATCACTCTTCCAAAGCCACCACCAACAGGCCAGGGAGAGCTCACTCTGCTTCCAAAACTCCTGCAAACCTGGAAACACACACCAGCTACCACTGCTGCCCCACAGGCCCCAGATGAGAGGCCGACCCTGGCTCCAACACTTCCCCACCTTCCCCGGGGATGGGGGACCCAGCTCCATGCCCAGCCCCTGGCTGAGTGGCAGCGAGCCACGGCCTCTGCCTGGTCCTTGGTGAAGGGGCCAGCGTGGCGAGAAAGCCCCGGAATGTCCATGAAGCCACCACAGAACCCACAGCCTCCATGGTCACCCGTGGTGGCCCGGGGGGGGCACTCTACCCCGGGGGGGGCACTCTTCAAGATCATGGGGGGATGGGGCCACATGTTCTGCTCACAGAACCTTCTGGAGGAGGGCGGTTTGGTGTTGACCCCCATGTTTCCCAACCCAGCGGGTGTGTGCAGGGAGACTTTGGTGCAGACTTGTGCTAAGCTGGACAGCCCCAGTGTCCCCAGGCAGGACGGCGAGTCTCCAGGAAGAGGACCCTGGGAGTGGAGGCGAAGCTCATGGAGAGGAGCAGAGACGCAGGAAGTGCAGCGGCAGCACAGTGGAAACGAAGGAGAAACAGCCCCGCCTCAGAGCCCCCCACCTCCTCCCGCCATGCCAGGAAGGGCCAGTGTCCCTCCAGACGCCGGTGACTATCACGTCAGACACGTGATGTGTGGTTGCGCCCAAATTCTTGGTGGTGAACCTGGGCGAGGGACCCAGCGGTCTTCCAGCGTCTGGCTGAGGGGGAGATCTCCCCAAGACCCCACCCGCATGTGGCTCCTGTGATGGGCACTGCGTGTGAAGACTGTGGTCTGCCCTCCTGGGCCCTGGGGGAGAAGACAAGGCCCCCACAATTCCAAAGCAGGACCCTGCCCGGGGGAGGGAGCCAGGGGCTGTGTGGACGCAGCGGGGACACAGAGCCGTGGATTGAATTGTGTCCCCAAAACTTCAGGCCCACCTGGAACCTCCGAACGTGGTCGTATTTGGAAATGGTCTTTGCAGATACCATTAGTTTAGAATCTGGAGATGAGATCATCCTGCATTTACAGCGGGCCCTAAATCCGAGGACAGGTATCCTCATAAGAAGAGGGCCGGCCGGGCGCGGTGGCTCAAGCCTGTAATCCCAGCACTTTGGGAGGCCGAGACGGGCGGATCACGAGGTCAGGAGATCGAGACCATCCTGGCTGACACAGTGAAACCCCGTCTCTACTAAAAAATACAAAAAAACTAGCCGGGCGAGGTGGCGGGCACCTGTAGTCCCAGCTACTCGGGAGGCTGAGGCAGGAGAATGGCGTGAACCCGGGAGGCGGAGCTTGCAGTGAGCCAAGATCACGCCACTGCACTCCAGCCTGGGCGGCAGAGCGAGACTCTGTCTCAAAAAAAAAAAAAAAAAAAAAAAAAAAGAAGAGGGCTGTGGGGCACTCGCTTCAGCAACACAGATACTAGGAGGGAAGTTTGGACACTGACGCACAGGAGGAAGGTGGCCGTGGGAGGACGGAGGCAGAGACAGGGCTGATGCTTCCACAGGCCAACAAACGGCCAGGACAGCGCCCAGCCGTGGGAGCTGGGGGGCGGTGAGTGAGGGAGTCTCCCTCAGAGCTTCCAGAGGAACCAGCCCTGTGGACACCTTGATTTTGGACTTCTGGCCTCCAGAACTGGGAGAGAGAAACTTCTGCTGTTTTTTTGTTTGTTTGTTTTGTTTTGTTTTTTTGAGACGGAGTTTCTCTCTTGTCACCCAGGCTGGACTGCAATGGCGCGATCTTGGCTCACCGCAACCTCCGCCTCCCAGGTTCAAGCGATTCTCTTGCCTCAGCTTCACGAGTAGCTGGGATTACAGGTGTGCACCACCGCGCCCAGCTAAGTTCTGTATTTTTAGTAGAGACAGGGTTTCTTCATGTTGGTCAGGCTGGTCTCGAACTCCCAACCTCAGGTGATCCGCCTGCCTCGGCCTCCCAAAGTGCTGGGATGACAGGTGTTAGCCACCGCACCCAGCCAAACTTCTGCTGTTTCACGTCGCCCCATGTGTGGTACTCTGTGATGGGTACCTTAGGAAGTCAAGGGAGGCTTCCTGGGACAGGTGATGTCTAAGCGGAGGCCTGAAGCATGGGGTCGCCAGGCAAAACAGCGGGGCGGGCACGGGGCAGACACAAGCAGATGTCAAGCTGCGACAGGGAGGGGAGAGGCAACCAGGGCAGCCCCTGCAGCACCTGGAGAACCCAGCTGGGAAGGGCCGGGCGGGGCTCCAGAGGTGTCAGGGTGCCTCCTTGCTCTCAGGGCTGCAGGCGTCTGTGGGGAGGAAGACATCCGTGAGATGCTGATGGCCAGGACTGCCCTCGCTTCCTGCAGCCCCCAACCCCTGGGTGCCAAGCGCCACTGGACAGCTCCACCACCCCCAGAGAGTGGGGCCCAGAGCCTCCCTCCCAGGGCTGCCCAAAACCTCTCCCGTAGTCGTGCTGGGGGAGGTGGGGGAGGGGCTGCAGGGGCTGCCAGCCCACCCCTAGAAGAGAAGAGCCCCTGCTGCCCGCACACTGCCTGTGTTGTGAGGGGAAGGAAAGGTGGGCTCATGGGAGGGGAGGGCCAGACGGGGTGGCATGGGAGGGGCAGGGCTTGCCAGGGCACCTGACTTGGGCAACATGACCATCATGTCATCGGAGAGCCCCAGGGTCGGGTAGAAGTCCTGGAAGGCCTTCAGAGCCTGGGGACTCACGTCCTGGGTCCGGCCTGGGGGGAGCAGAGGTCACTGTGAACCCAGCAGCTCACAGGAGTGCAGCAGGGCATCTCCTGGCCTTACTCCACTTCCCTGAGGGCTGACAGCAAGGCCGCCACCCTGGGTTGGGCAGGTTGTGCGCTGCATAAAGCCCCTGCCGGGCGGAAGGAAACCTGGGGCCTCCTTCCCCAGTCCACACCAAGGTGTCCGGGAGGTCGGGGTGGTCTGGCTGTCCTCATGGGCCCCACTCCCCCTTGAGCATCTTTCCCTGCAGCCCGGAGGCCTCCACCTCCAGCCTAACCCCGTCCGCTCTACCCTGGGAGTCTGCAGGAGTTAAAGAACCTCAGCCCCAGCCCCGGAACTCAGGCAGCGAGGCCAGGCAGGGAAGGGCTGGGCACCGCTCTCAGGAGGCCAGAGAGGAGCACGCACCGCGGGACGCCCCGCAGCCAACCTCCTCCACATCCAAAGCACTGCACGCGTCCAGCTCCCACCCCACCTGGTCCTGGCAAGGCCAGGAGTGTGTGAGGTCACAACAGGAGAGGGCATGGGGCAGCACCAGAAGGGGAGGGCCCGGGGGTGAGGAGGCGGGGCCTAAAAGGGGGGGACCCCCGGAGGAGGTGAGGGTGGGGCCGGCAGGCGGCAGGGGGTGGGGCAGAACGGATGGGGGCGGGGCCTGTGAGGAGTCGGGGAGGGGCCAGTGGGGGGAGGTGGACAGGCACTCACTGTAGAGCTGCACCATGGTGCTGAGGGCCCCCTCCAGCTCCTTGTAGATGTAAAGGACTGCGAAGGAGCTGTAGTCTGTGTCCACGATGCGCACGTCCAGGTAGCCCAAGGCTGCGGAGAGGCAGGCGGCCGATCAGGCTGGAGAAGTGGATGGGCCCGGGCACCGACCCTACCCATGCCTGCCCCTGCTGCTAGGCTGTGAGAGTGTTCCCCCAGGACAGAGGAGGAGCGGGGAGGGGCGGGCAGGGGTTGGTGACTGGGATGGACAGCTGGAGCCCTGGTGGAAAGTCAGCCCCACGTCACCCCCAGAGAAGGGGCGTCCAGCACCCCTGAAGGCAGATGAGGCAGGACCTACCTGGGACTCTGAAGTGTCCCTTGGAGCCCACCTTCAGGTACTCGGCATCCACCTGGTTACAGCCGTCCGCCCTGGGGGTGCACAGCTGGCTCACTCATGGCACCCAGCTACCTCGGCCCCCCAGCCCAGCCCAGGCAGCCCAGCCCAAGTAACTCACCCCGGGAACTCCATGTGGACGTGGAGGCCGCCCTCCTCTGTGGGCCTGATGGCCCTGGTGGACATAGACAGGTGGTCCTTCTTGCCCAGGAAGACCTTGCAGTCAGATGCCATGGAGACCACGTACCAGAGGCCTGAGAACTGCCGGGGACTTAGTCACCGCAGGCCAGGACAGCCAGCAGCAGGGCCCTCCTTGCCCAGGGACCCAGGGTCCCAGGGGACAACCCAGAAGTCACACGGCAAGGGGCCTGGGAGTGGCCATCTCTCGGGTGTGAGCTGAGCCCAGGTGGATGGGAATTCATCTCGGGCAGGTCACAGTGCAGCTGTGAGCCTCAGTTCCCCAGCTGTGAAGTGGGTGCAGTAATGATCCATTCACGGGTTGGTGTAGGATTAAGTGCAGAGCGGGTCTACAGCACGTGCCTGGCCGGGCACAGAGCAAGCGCCCCAGGAAAGGCAGTTGTCACAATTATCACGTTGTCTCTGGCGGGGGCTCAGCTCCCACCCACCGCAGGACAGCAGAGGCCCCTGGTACCTTTTCAGCATTGAAGTCAGGCTGCAGCAGAACCTCAGCCTGTGCCGTGGGCACCCAGAGCAGGGCCAGGATTGCGCCGAGCAGGAACAACGTCATTGCCTCACCTGCCCTCCAGCCCCTGGTGCTGAGTCCCCAAGCCCCAGGGGGCCAGCTTTATAGCCCAGGCCACCCCCTGGGTGCACCTGCTCCTGGGCGGAGCAGATGGAAGCGGAAGGCACTTCGGCTCTGAGACTCCAGACTTCCTCTTGTCCATTGTTTGGTACAATCACTCGGGTGTCCCCCAGCCCCGGGGGACATTTCCTAGAGGGCTCCAGACAGCCAGGCTCTGGCCTGACGCACCAGGGCTGAGGATTTGTCCCCTAGGCCTGCCAGACATGTCACCAATCACGGAGTCACTGCCAAGCCACAGCAGAGACTTGTCCTGGCTTGCCTGGACTCATGCCCAAGCCCCTCTGTCCACACCCTGCCTGGCTGGGCTGAGCCAGGGCCCTTGGGGTGCAGCTGCAGGCAGCTGGGCTGGGGTTGCTCTGGCTAGGCCCCTCTCCTGGGGTCTGGCCACCCAGAAAGCCCCCTTCTCTCACCACCAACATGTGGGTAGGGTCACACTGGCAGAGTGTCCAGGGCAGAGCTTGTGCCCCCACACTGTGAGAGAGGCCTGGCCACCCCTCACCCCAGACCCCCACCACCCCCGATGCAGCCCCCAGCTGGGCTTCCAGCAAGCAGGCCAGGGACCAGACGGGACCAGATGGGGCTGGGCCGGCCCTGGGGAGGATTATGGCATTGGATACTACCTTATCACTGGTTGTGTAAGCATGCGGGGGGCAATGACGCCAGGAAGGCGCCGCGGGCTGGCAGAGGCCGGAACCTCCCAAGTGACCTCTCTGTGTTCCCACAGAGCACCCAGGGACACTGGGCAAGGAGCAGCAGGTGGCCTCAGAGCATACCACCCAGAAACCTCTGGTCAGGGTTGGGGGTCCTGCCAGGGAGGCCAGCACTGCCAGTCCTCTGGAGTGAGTGAGAGTGAGGCAGGAGAAGAGGACCTGGAGACAGCAGGGAGCCTAAGGATATCCTGGAGCCAAATCAAATGGAAACACCAATGATGATGGAAACGTGAATGGCTTTGTACCTTCACTCCATCCTCTCCATTCGCATAGGGTTTACATAGGGTTTAGATAGGACTCATACCAAGTACATGACTTTGGTTTTTTTTGTTTTGTTTTGTTTTGTTTTCGAGACAGAGTTTCATTATTGTTGCCCAGGCTGGAGTGCAGTGGCGCGATCTTGGCTCTCTGCAGCCTCTGCCTCCCAGGTTTAAGCGATTTGCCTGCCTCAGCCTCCTGACTATCTGGGATCACAGGCACCCACCACCACACCTAGCTAATTTTGTATTTTTAGTAGAGACGGGGTTTCTCCATGTTAGCCAGGCTGGTCCTGAACTCCCGATCTCAGGTGATCCACCCGCCTCACCCTCCCAAAGTGCTGGGATTATAGGTATGAGACACCGTGTTCAGCCAAGAAATTTACTTTGACTTCATCCTCTTCATTTACACAGGGCATACACCAAGTAACCAACGGTAAACCTGTAGAGGATATTGAAACCCAGAACATTCTGTAACTGGGGCCCTTGAGCTGCTTGCTCCTCCTGCTCCCATCCTATAGAGAGTGCTTTCATTTTCAATAAATCTCTGCTTTTGTTGCTTCATTCTTTCCTTGCTTTGTGTGTTTTGTCCAATTCTTTGTTCAAAATGCCAAGAACCTGGACACCCTCCACTGGTGACATAAGGGGGGACAGGGTCAGAGAAAGACCCTCGGCCCCCAGCATCGGGGAAGGGAAGGAGCCTAGGGCTTCTGCTTGCGGCCTCCGCTGGGCTTCAGGGGGTTCCAGTTCCCAGCCATGCCCCTGCCAAGTTCACCTGCATCAGTAGTTAGAATGCAGCAGGAAAACATTTACAAAATGCACCTGATATGAGACTGAAATCCAGCATCCATGAGGAACTCCCAAGACCCAGTAAAAAGAAAACAAGCCACTCCATTAAAAATAAAAGAGGCCGGGAGCGGTGGCTCATGCCTGTAATCCCTGCACTTTGGGAGGCCGAGGCGGGCGGATCATGAGGTCAGGAGATCGAGACCATCCTGGCTAACACGGTGAAACCCCGTCTCTACTAAAATACAAAAAAATTAGCCGGGCACGGTGGCAGGTGCCTGTAGTCCCAGCTACTCGGGAGGCTGAGGCAGGAGAACGGCGTAAACCCGGGAGGCGGAGCTTGCAGTGAGCCGAGATCGCGCCACTGCACTCCAGCCTGGGCAACAGAGTGAAGACTCTGCCTCAAAAGAAAAAAAAAAAAAGGGAGGCCGGGAGCGGTGGCTCATGCCTGTAATCCTCACAATTTGGGAGGCCGAGGCAGGTGGATCACCTGAGGTCAGGAGTTCGAGACCAGCCTGGCCAACATGGTGAAACCCTGTCTCCTCTAAAAATACAAGAATTAGCTGGCCGTGGTGGCGGGTGCCTGTACTCCCAGCTACTCGGGAGGCTGAGGCAGGAGACTTGCTTGAACCTGAAGCGAGGTGGGTGCAGGGAGGTTGCAGTGAGCCGAGATGGCACCATTGCACTCCAACCTGGGCGAAAGAGCAAAACTCCGTCTCAAAAAATAAATAAAAAGACAGGCAAGAGATCTGAAAAGATACTTCACCAAAGAAAACATCTGGACGGGAGATGAGAACACACTGAGCATCAGTCGGTGGGAAGACGCAACCTGGAAACTTTTGGAAACCGCTGTGTACACCCGGAGACCGTGGAAGGCGTTCCACAGAAACACGCGCAATCCCTAGAGCCTGTGAGGGCCAGGAGTCAGTGGAACTCTCATCCTCTGTGGGACGAGCAAGACAGGACCACACTGGAAAACTTCCTGGCAGAGTCTCACACAGCGAAACATTTCATGACCCTACCTACTTATGGAGTTCTCTACCCGGGAGAAATGAAAACTGTGTTTACAGCGAACTTGAACATGTCTGTTTATAGGGACTTCATTCACCGTCACTGAGAACTCGGAACAAGGAAACGCCCTTCCGTGGGGGCATGCCCTTCCAGGCAGCAGGGCAGCACGTGACGGACACTCGGGGGTAAAAGGAACGAAGGTGGCTGAATCCCAGGTGCACCCTGCAGAGGGACAGAAGCCAGGCAGAAAAGGCTGCAATCTACGACTCCTTTTATAAGATGTTCTAGGACAGGCGAGCCCACAGGGCAAGGGGCTTCCCAGTGGCTCCCGGGGCTGAGGTGCGGGCAGTGATTGGCCACAAGGGACCTCGAGGAAGCTTTTTGGGCACCGGAGCTGCTCCGTTGTGCCTGCAGTGGTTCCATGACCATTTGCATTTGTCTAAACTCACACAACTGTGTGCCCCTATTTATTTGTTTTGTTTTGTTTTTTTGAAACAGGGTCTCGCTCTGTCACTCAGGCTGGAGTATAGTGGTGCAGTCTCAGCTCACTGCAACCTCTGCCTCCCGGGTTCAAGTGATTCTCCTGCCTAAGCCTCAGGAGTATCTGAGATAACAGTAGCCCCCATGCCCATCTAAGTTTTTTTTTTTTTTTTTTTTTGCATTTTTATTTTTATTCTTATTTATTTTATTTATTTATTTATTTTTTGAGACAGAGTCTTGCTCTGTCGACCGGGCTGGGGTGCAGTGGCCGGATCTCAGCTCGCTGCAAGCTCCGCCTCCCAGGTTTATGCCATTCTCCTGCCTCAGCCTCCGGAGTAGCTGGGACTACAGGCGCCTGCCACCTTGCCCGGCTAGTTTTTTGTATTTTTTAGTGGAGACGGGGTTTCACCGTGTTAGCCAGGATGGTCTCGATCTCCTGACCTCGTGATCCGCCCGTCTCGGCCTCCCAAAGTGCTGGGATTACAGGCGTGAGCCACCGCGCCCGGCCTTTTTTTGCATTTTTAGTAAAGACAGGATTTCCCCATGTTGGTCAGGCTGGTCTCAAACTCCTGACTTCAGGTGATCTGCCCGCCTTGACCTCCCAAAGTGCTGGGATTACAGGCGTGAACCACCGCTCCCTGCCTTGTTTTCCTTTTTGACATAGTGAACTGGGGTCCTTCACAGAGCTCAGTCCTCTCCCACCCCAGCCCCCACGCACTGCCCCCCGCCACCCAAGGTTCAGACCTCTTCCCCTTGAGTTCTTTTTTTTTTTTTTTTTTTTTGAGACGGAGTCTCGCTCTGTTGCCCAGGCTGGAGTGCAGTGACCGGATCTCAGCTCACTGCAAGCTCCGCCTCCCGGGTCTACGCCATTCTCCTGCCTCAGCCTCCCGAGTAGCTGGGACTAAAGGTGCCGCCACCTCGCCTGGCTAATTTTTTGTATTTTTAGTAGAGACGGGGTTTCACCGTGTTCGCCAGGCTGGTCTCGATCTCCTGACCTCATGATCCGCCCGTCTCGGCCTCCCAAAGTGCTGGGATTACAGGCCTGAGCCACCGCGCCCGGCCCCCACCTTGAGCTCTTGCTGGTCTCCTGGCTCCTGCCCTGAGAGCCGCTCCAGTCCCCACCTACTTGTTTCTCCAGCCTCCGCTAATCCTCTGAGCTCAGATATTCTTCCAATAAATTCCCAATGGCTTCGGTTAGCCAGGGCTGCCGTCCATCTCTCTCCCCCAGGCCAGGCCTGGTCCCCACGCCCCAGGCCCCTGCCACTGCACCCTGTCCCTGCACCCTGCCCCTAAGAGCACTTCCTAACCCAACACCTCTGCCCTCAGAGGAGGAGGAAAAACCTCCTCTCTCTCTTTGCCCTGCTGAGGGGGCCTGACCTGCAGGACAACACCAGGGCCCCGCACCCCATCCCCTTCTCTGCGCAGCCTCATCTCTCAGGCGGCCTCATTGGCCTGGCTCCCCTCCGCATGCTGGTGGCGTCCCTCCATCCTTCCACCAGGGGGCAGTCTGCCCTGCTCTCTGTGCCCGGGCTCCCCGCACCCCGCCCGCCTCTGGGTACCTCGTTTCTTCGGGAAGGAGCTGGTCCCTTCTGAAAGTGTGTCAGCGCTGAGCCAGGATTGGAAAAAGAGATCGTCAACGTTTTATTCTGGTGATAATCCTTAAAATAAAATCATTAGGAAGTCACGAATTCTGAATCATCGTCTATAAATTTTTTTATCTTTATTTATTTATTTTGTGTTTTTTGTTTTTTTTTTTTGAGACGGGGTCTCGCTGTGTTGCCCAGGCTGGAGTGCAGTGGCGCGATCTTGCCTCACTGCAAGCTCCACCTCCCGGGTTCAGGCCATTCTCCTGCCTCAGCCTCCTGAGTAGCTGGGACCACAGGCGTCCGCCACCACGCCCGGGTAATTTTTTGTATTTTTTAGTAGAGACGGGGTTTCACCATGTTAGCAGGATGGTCTCAACCTCCTGACCTCGTGATCCGCCCGCCTCGGCCTCCCAAAGTGCTGGGATTACAGGCGTGAGCCACCGCGCCTGGCTATTTATTTTTTTAATTTTTTTTGGAGACTGAATCTCACTCTGTCGCCCAGGCTGGAGTGCAGTGGTTTGATCTCGGCTCACTGTAACCTCCGCCTCCTCGGTTCAAGGGATTCTCCTGCTTCTGCCTCCTGAGTAGCTGGGATTACAGGCGCCTGCCACCCTGCTAATTTTTGATTTTTTAGTAGAGACAGGGTTTCACCATGTTGCCCAGGCTGGTCTCGAACTCCTGACCTTAAGTGATCTGCCTGCCTCGGCCTCCCAAAGTGCTGAGACTACAGGCATGAGCCACCGCACCGAGCTTATTTCTTTACTTTCTTAATAAACTTGCTTTCACTTTATAGACTTGCCCCAACTTCTTTCTTGCACAAGGTCCAAGAACCCTCTCCTAGCGTCTGGATCAGGACCCCAAGAATGACAGAATGGGCATGCGCAGGGCATCCGCCAGGACTGTCCGGGAGCGTGTTTGCCTGTCTCCAGGTGGGCCCCATCGGAAGCTGAGTCAAAATGAAAGGCAGCTGCTAGTTACTACCCACGCCCTGGCCACGGGGGCGATTGCTCCAGGCTTGCTGTGGGCTTCCCGCTGGCTGCTGGAATGAGAGCTCTGTCCTGATAGGGTCTGCTCACTGCCCATTTGCATATTCCCATCTCTTACCATCTAGAAAACAATGTAACAGGAAGGGCACAGTGGCTCAGGCCTGTAATCCCAGCACTTTGGGAGACCAAGGTGGGCAGATCACCCGAGGTCAGAAGTTCGAGACCAGCCTGACCAACATGGAGAAATCCTGTCTCTACTAAAAAGATACAAAAAAAATTAACCAGGTGTGGTGGCTCATGCCTGTAATCCCAGCACTTTGGGATCAGGAGTTTGAGACCAGCCTGACCAACATGGTGAAACCCCATCTCTACTAAAAACACACAAAAGCATTAGCCGGGCATAGTAGTGGGCGCCTGTAATCCCAACTACTCGGGAGGCTGAGGCACGAGAATCACTTGAACGCGGGCGGCAGAGGTTGCAGTGAGCCAAGATAGTGTCACTGCACTCCAGTCTGGGTGACAGAGCGAGACTCCGTCTCCAAAAAAAAAGAAAAAGAAAAAAAACAGTGTAGCAGGCAAAGGGTTGATTTCCACACCGAAGCCTAACTCTGAGAATGTGGTTTTTGTCCAGATTCTCTCTAAATACTAATTTCAGGGAAGACAGACCCATTCCCATGTTCCTGGAAATTTTTCTCAACACAGATCTTGAGTGTGTGGTCCCTCCCAGGGTCCTCCCCACCAGCCCTCTGCTGTAGGTCTCGGGCTGCTCTGCCACCTCCCCTCCCCATCTGCCTGCTCAGGGACTGGCCCGTTTGTTGTCTCGGATGGAAGGGGCAGTCCTGAGCTCTCTTCTTCAATGTGACAGTTTAATTCTCCACCCCTTAAATCTTGGTGTGAGGGACACCTTGTGACTGCTTTTGTAACCGAACACAGGTTCAGCTGCTCGAAAGCCAAAACTCAAGAGACAGGAGTTGGTGGGAAGAAAGCAATTTACTCAGACAGCCAGCAAACCAAGAAGATGGTAGACTGGAGTCCTAATGTGCCATCTCAAGTGGGTACAAATTTCAGGCTCTTTTTATGTTAAGGGCAGAGGAAGAGAAGGTGGTTGGAATCAAGAAGTGATCTATGGTTGGGCGTGGTGGCTCACGCCTGTAATCCCAGCACTCCCGCTTTGGGAAGCCGAGGCGGGCGGATCACCTGAGGTCGGGAGTTCGAGACCAGCCTGACCAACATGGAGAAACCCCGTCTCTACTAAAAATATAAAATTAGCCAGGCATAGTGGCGTATGCCTGTATTCCCAGCTACTCTGGAGGCTGAGGTAGGAGTATCGCTTGAACCCAGGAGGCAGAGGTTACAGTGAGCTGAGATGGTGCCATTGCACTCCAGCCTGGGCGATAGAGTGAGACTGTCTCAAAAAAAAAAAAAAAAAAAAAAAGGGAGGGGAGTGACCTACGTCTGAGTGTGGTGGCTCAAACGTGTAATCCCAGCACTATGGGAGGCCACGGCAGGTGGACCACTTGAACTCATGAGTTCGAGACCAGCCTGGGCAACATGGTGAAACCCTGTCTCTACAAAAAATACAAAAATTAGCCTAGCATGGTCGTGGGTACCTGTAGTCCCAGCTAGTCAGAAGACTGAGGTGGGAGGATGAATTGAGGCCAGGAGGTGGAGGTTGCAGTGAGCCGAGATGGCACCACTGCACTTCAGCCTGGGTGATAGACCTTGTCAAAAAAAAAAAAAAAAAAAAAGGCCACAGACATCTGGGCACCAGCAAGAGTCTGAGGAGGTTGGGAACTTATTTGTCCTTGGTCAGGTTGCAATGCTCCTATGCATATTTAATAAGATATTGTTAATTGTTTTTAAAACTACATGATTACTGTTTTTGCATATTGTCCCAGTGCTCCGAAATTATCCTAGCCTGCTTGCAGGATGGGTAAAGGCCTCTTGAACACAAATAGAGTGAGTTATGTTAGTTCTTCTCTGTTTCACTGTTATACTTTGGCCAATTGAATGCAGTGGAAGGGATGCTGTGCCAGTTCAGGGAGTGGCCTGGAAACTGCTGGAAACTGCTACTTCCTATGTCTTCGAAGTCCACTGGCACATAAGAAGTACAACTGCTCAGAGGCAGCCATGTTGAAAGGAAGCCCAAGCAGCTACGTGGACACCCTGGTTTACAGGCCAGCAGATCCCCCAGCAACAGCCATCATCAGCTGCCAGCTACTTCCTGCAACAATGTGATCCTAGATTCAGCAAAACAAAACAAATCCTGTTGCTGGTTTCTCCTGCTCAGGCCTGGAGTCATCCAGACCTCACCAGAACAGACACACAATATAGTGGAACTGATGTGTAGACCCAGTCAACACACAAGAACAACCATCACCCAGGGAGGCAACCCTGACCCCAGGGCTGGGGAGACCAGCAACTCTCTCCCATGTCCTCTCTCCCCTTGGCCTCAGGAGTGACCCATGTGGGCACTGGCATTCAGGATGAAGACTACACTTCCCAGCATCCCTTGCAGCAATCAGTGGCCGTGTGACCAGGCTGTGGCCAATGGGGAGGTGAGGCCCGTGCACAGCAGCTGCCTTTAGAGGAAAGAAGGTTTGTGCCCTCTTGTCCCCTTCTCCTCTCCCTGTCGGCTGACAGGAGACAGTGTGGACTCTCGGGGCGGAGGGGAAGCTACACCCTAAGGAAGTCAGAGCAGCAAGACGGAAGGAGGCTAAGAACCTGAAAACTGCAGAGAAGAATCACCTGACTGGCTTGGACTTTCATGTGAAAGGAATGAACCTGTCTTAGTTAAGCCACTGTGATTCAGGGTCCTTAACCGAGACTGTAACCTAATTGGTAGAAAGAACAGGAGCGGGGGTGGGGAGATGGAGTTGGAGAGGCAGGCAGAGGTCAGATCACATCGGGTCTGCAGGTCAAGATGGAGGAAGAAACAGGCGACATAGGACTCATGGACCATACCTGCTCCCAGGCGAAGGGAGTTTGCCGTGGGTGCCCCTCCCTGTCTGCTAAGAAAGCTGATTTGACCCACTTCTCTTTAGGACTTTGCAAGAGGCACATCACAGTCACAGGTACTTGTCTCCTAAGAGTCCTTTCAGGGGAGCTGCTCCTCCCACAATTAATCCAGCCTCAGGTATCCCTTTATTAATAGCAACGCAGATGGACTGACACATATCTTTAGTGTCAAGAGACTGTGACAAGAGCAGGAAAGAACCCTTGTGTGCATCTCTCCGAGCGCTGGGAGCTGTTGTTGTATTGGCTGCTGTTACTCATCCTGACTGATACACAGACACCACCAGTAGCCCTCTCTCCTGGAGACGTCATGTAAGTTAGGTGAGGCATGACCCAGGAACGCTCTCAAGCTGATTTCCCTCCTACCCCCAGGGCCGCTGAGCAGGGCCCTCATTATCTAAGATCAGTTGGACACCTGTACACCTGCCATGGCCTGGAGCAGGTGCCAGGCACTGTGGATGATGAATGTGAGAACAGCATCATCCCAGCCCTCCTGCAGGTGACTGTCTGGGCAGACCGTGGGATTCCTCCACAACCACCTCCTCACACACGGCTGACTCATGCCAAGCAGCAGGCGGAGCTTGGGATCGCCTGACCCGCTCCCCTCACCTGGGAGCAGCTTATATAGAAGCGCCTGTAGTTCACACAGGGCTGGTGGTTCCAGCTTGCAAGATGCCCCGAGGCCTCCTTGGCTGCTTGGTGATCAGACCAGGTATGTGCAAAGAGGCATGACTCTTTATTTTCACTTAATTGAAAAAAACCACATCAGCAAAGAGAGCATCCAAGCTCAGTGGCCCTTTCTCCCCACAACAGTGACCATGAACCTTTCAAAAGATGCCTTACAGGTCATTTGCCAAACCTCCTGCTTCATGCCGAGGTGTGATGAGTCTCACAAATAGGCCAGACCTGGGAGGGGACACATTCAAGAAACAGCACCAATGAGAGGCCCGGGGAGAGCAGGTCTCGGGACTGCCCAGCCGTGTGTGCACCAAACATGGATGTGTCAGTGGCCACGCCAGGAGTTAAGCCCTCACCAGGGGCCTCTGGGTGGCCAAGGCCAAGTCTTCTTCAAGAGGTGAGTTCAAATGAGCCAACCATGGCAGAAATACGTAAGGGAGATCCCATGGCTCCCCTGGTTAGAATCCCCTGCTAATCCCGCCCGGCTCAGAGGAGAAGTTCTCACAGCAGCCTGCAGTCCCCCCCTGGTTCAGCCTCCTCTTGGCTCGGATTCTCCATGCCCCTCTACCCCTCTCTGTCTCCTCTCCCACCACAGAGAGGGGATCCTGCAGGTTCATCCTGGTGGATTCAAACCCATCTTTGCCACACAGATAGTCATCAGAATGAATGGGCATAATCTATAAAGAGTCCTCTTGAAAAAGAAAAAGGCAGGCCAGGTGCTGTGGCGCACGTCTGTAATCCCAGCACTTTGGGAAGCCGAGGCAGGCAGGTCACCTGAGGTCAGAAATTCGAGACCAGCCTGGTCAACATGGTGAAACCCTGTCTCTACTAAAAATACAAAAACTAGCTGGGCATGGTGGCTCACGCCTGTAATCCCAGCTACTCTGGAGGCTGAGACAGGAGAATCACTTGAACCTGGAAGGCGGAGGCCGCAGTGAGCGGAGATCACGCCGCTGCACTCCAGCCTGGGTGACAGAATGAGACTCTGTCTCAAATAATAATAATAATAAAAGAAAAAAAGAAAAATTCAGACAACTAAATGGAAACTGGACAAAAGAGTTGAACCAGCCCCAGCCGGGCATGGTGACTCGTGCGTGTAATCCCAGCACTTTGGGAGGTCGAGGCGGATGGATCACGAGGTTAAGAGTTTGAGACCAGCCTGGCCAACATGGTGAAACCCTGTCTCTACTAAAAATACAAAAAATTAGCCAGATGTGGTGGTGCGTGCCCGTAGTCCTAGCTACTCAGGAGGCTGAGGCAGAAGAATTGCTTGAACCCCGGAGGCGGAGGTTGCAGTGAGCCGAGATTGTCCACTATACTCCAGTCTTGGTGACAGAGTGAGACTCCATCTCAAAAAAAAAAAAAAAAAAAGTGGGCCGGGCGCGGTGGCTCAAGCCTGTAATCCCAGCACTTTGGGAGGCCGAGACGGGCGGATCACGAGGTCAGGAGATCGAGACCATCCTGGTTAACACGGTGAAACCCCGTCTCTACTAAAAAATACAAAAAACTAGCCGGGCGAGGTGGCGGGCGCCTGTAGTCCCAGCTACTCGGGAGGCTGAGGCAGGAGAATGGTGTGAACCCGGGAGGCGGAGCTTGCAGTGAGCTGAGATCCGGCCACTGCACTCCACCCTGGGCGACATAGCGAGACTCCGTCTCAAAAAAAAAAAAAAAAAAAGTGGGGGAGTTGAGCCAGCCCTTCACAGAAAAGGAAATGTGAAGGAAAGGGTAATGGAACCGTGAATAGGGTTTCCTCTAACAGGATGAGGTGTCACGTGTCGCCCGCCAGACAGGCAAAAATCCCACAACCCAATCAATGCAAGGGTTGGGAAGAATGGAGAGCAACAAGCACACTCAGCCACTGCTAAGAATGATCGTGAAATTTTCTTGGTATCCTTGTATATGAAAGGGTGTGTTTTGTGGGTTATGGGGAAAATCACATTTCTTACCTGGGATGAAATTGTAAAAACTGAAAGCTACTCACTGGCCAGAAGAAACGTGCACTTGTGTACAAAAGATATGCCCGAGAATGTTCCTAGCAACGGAACTAGGACCCCAGCCTGGCCAAACCCTCATCCACAGGAAGATGAAGACATTTCCCATGCTCCCCTCAGAGGACAGGAGATCACACAGCAAGGAAACTGAATCATGTCAACGTGGGTGGGTCTCAGGAAGAGAATGGAGATGGGAGATCACGCAGCAATGAAAATGAACCATGTCAGTGTGGGTGGATCTCGGGGGAGAATGGAGGACAAAAATAGACCTCGAGCAGATGCTCAGAGCCATGCAACGTAGGAGCAACCGCACAGGAGAATTTCCTCACATCAAAGTTCAAAACTACAGTTGAGGCAACAGAGCAAGACCCTGTCTCCAAAAGACAACAGAAAGTTCCAAAACTAAACGGCATATTGTTTAGGGATGCACACATACGCGGTGAAAGAAACGTACTGTGAAGAAAAGTACGGGAATAATAAAAGACAGAAAGCAGGAAGTGAGTCCCTCTGTAGGAGAAGGGAAGGGACTGGGACTCAGGCAGGGCCTCCAGGGAGCATCCAAAGTTCTGTCTCTTCAGATTCTATTCCCTAAACTTGGTGGAGGTCCTGGTGTCCAATGTGTCGATGTTCTTTATCCCTTACCCATGTTGTACAAATGCTTTTTTCTATTCAGTATTTAGAAGACAGTTATAGGCCGGGCACGGTGGCTCAAGCCTGTAATCCCAGCACTTTGGGAGGCCGAGATGAGCGGATCACAAGGTCAGGAGATCGAGACCATCCTGGCTAACACAGTGAAACCCCGTCTCTACTAAAAAATACAAAAAAAAAAAAACTAGCCGGGCGAGGTGGTGGGCGCCTGTAGTCCCAGCTACTCGGGAGGCTGAGGCAGGAGAATGGCGTGAACCCGGAAGGCGGAGCTTGCAGTGAGCTGAGATCCGGCCACTGAGCTCCAGCCTGGGCGACAGCGCGAGACTCCGTCTCAAAAAAAAAAAAAAAACATAGAAGACAGTTATAAACAAGATGCATTAAATAGCAAGATGGCCGATGAACATCAGAAAGGAACATCAGAACATCCGTGAGATTCCATCCAGGGAGCCCTCACCATGGAAACCCTTGTGCTCATGGGCCTGGTCTCCTCTCAAGACACAGTCAGTTGCTGGGGGTCAGAGGCCGCACTCATCATAGCAGAGACGCAGGACCAGCTTGGAGAGGACCCTTCCATGACACCTACGGCATCACCGGGCTGTGTGGAGAGGCTCAGCCGCCAGAATTCACGGGATATCATTCTGCACCGAAACCCCACAGGAAAAATGGTAAGTTCTCAGTTTCTCCATTAATGGCACCTCTCGGGTTAATCTCTGTCCTCCACCAATTCTCCATGAAACAACTTTTTGTAGCTTGGCTGAAGTCTATTTTGTTCAATTTATTTTTTATTTTACTAGCTGATTGAAAAGATATATATTGTGTGTGTGTGTTTTGTCTCTGTCAGTCAGGATACTTGTGCTTTCAGTCCCATTATTATGATTACCAACATCATTTCGTTTTTTTAAGCTTTTCAATTCCTAAGGGTATTAATCAGGGTCTTTCTGTCTCATGAGACAGAAAGCAAATCCAAACTGAGTAAGAGGGAAAAGGATGCATTAATCACTAGACGTGAGAAGTTCCCAAGCTTAGCTTGCTTGGGGTACAGCTACATCTACAGTTTCCAGTGGCATCCTGTGACTCTCTCTCTACTTCTTCTCTCTACTACTACTTCTCTCTACTACTTCTCCAACTTTGGCTCCATGTTTAGCCAGACTTAAACAGCAGCACCGGCTCCTCCCAATATCTCCAACTTCCCAGCACCCTGACCCTCAAGCTTCAACTGCAGCACGAGCTCCTCCCCGGTCTCCAGCTCCACGATCCTCAAACTACAACAGCAGCACCAGCTCCCCACTGGATCTCCAGCTCAATGACTCTCGGACTTGACAGGCAGCACCGGCTCCCCGCAAAGACTCTAAGCTCCACTATCCTCAACCTAGAACAGCAGCACCAGCTCCTCCCCGGTCTTCAGCTCCACGATCCTCAACCTAGAACAGCAGCACCAGCTCCTCCCTGGATCTCCAGCTCAATGACTCTCTGACTTGAAAGGCAGCACCAGCTCCTCACAAAGCCTCCAGCTCCAAGACCCTCAAACTAGAACAAGTCTGAGGGTCGTGGAGCTGCAGACCCAGGGAGGAGTCAGTGCTGCTTTTCTAGTCTGAGGGTCCTGGATCTAGAGACCCAGGGTGGAGCTGGTGCTGCTGTTCTGGTTTGAAGGTCGTGGAGCTGGAGACCCAGGGAGGAACCATTTGAACAGCAGCACTGGCTCCTCCCCGGGTCTCAGGCTCCACAATCCTCAAACTACAACAGCAGCACCGGCTCCCCACTGGATCTCCAGCTCAATGACTCAGACTTGACAGGCAGCACCGGCTCCCCTCAAAGGCTCTAAGCTCCACGATCCTCAACCTAGAACAGCAGCACTGGCTCCTCCCCGGTCTTCAGCTCCACGATCCTCAGACTTTAGAAGCTGTAATACCGGCTTCTCCCTGGGTTTCCAGCTATGTAACCCTCAGACATGAACCGCAGCAGCACCGGCTCCTCCCCATCTCCAGTTCCACGAGCCTCAAAATAGAACAGCATCACCAGCTCCTCCCTGGATCTCCAGCTTCCAAACCCTCA